>NC_141879.1:710489132-720489132 GCF_056163025.1 Triticum urartu
TACGCACCATAGCTGAGGCGACTCTGTTCCGTGATTGCTGAGGCAGCGGAGATGGCTGACGTGGCTGAGTTGGAGGAGGAGGAGTGGCCTAAAGCTGTGCCTGACTTGGAGGAGGAGTGGCCTGACGCTTTGCCGGACTTGGAGGAGGAGGAGTGGCTTGAAGCTGTGCCGGACTTGGAGGAGGAGTATCCTGATGCTTTGCCGGACTTGGAGGAGGAGGAGTGGCGTGACGCGTTGGTGGACTTGGAGGAGTGGGAGTCTGCTGACTCGATGGCGGACTTCGACGAGGAGTCGGCTGACGCGGTGTCGGTGGACTTCGAAAGATGATGCAATCATTTCTCCATAGGATGATACGATGGTTGGCCTCTTCCAGTGTGTGCTCCTCGTCACCTCCAGGAATGTCAAGCTCTAGCCCTGAATATTGGTCCACCACCTCATCAACCAAGACACGAGCATAGCCCGCTGGAATCGGGTTGCAATGGAAGGTTGCCTCGGCAGGATTTGTAAAAGCAACGGCGTCCGCCACCTTCATGGATATGTTCTTCATTTTGAAGTGTAGCTCACAGTTAGTGTTCTCCAAGATGTCATCCACTGGGTAGCTATCCAGCAATGTGTCGCCTGGGGCGGAACCCACGCTGCTTCTCGGCATGGATGGGACGGTGCTATCCAATTCTGGATCATCCGCTAGCTGCTGCAGCTGCTGAGACCCCCTTTGCTGGCTAAGTGAGTCGATCTGCTCCTGCTGCCGCTGGAATTTGACTGCCAAGTCCGCGTGCGCTGATTCTAGGCCTTGAAGGCGTTCATACTCCAGCTTCCTCTGCTCCTCCTCCATCTTCCTCTTCTTCTCCTCCACAATCTTCTTTCTCTCACGGGTTCTGTAGTTGGCATTCCAGTCCGAAAACCCCTCATACCACGGAATAGCACCCTTGCCTCGTGTTCTTCCCAGGTGTTCAGGATTTCCCAGGGCACGCGTAAGCTCATCGTTCTCTCTGTTGGGATGGAACACCCCCGATCGAGCCTCTTTTATTGCAACAAGTAGCTTATCTTCGGCTCCTTTCAAACATGCCTTCTTCAAAACTTTGCCTGTCTTCGGGTCCAACTCCCCCCATGCGCATAGAACCAAGTCCTGCACCTGGGGGGCCAGCTCAATGTTTCTGGAGTGACACCTGCATCCTCCATCTCTTTCTCAGACTTATCCCACTTAGGCATTGCCACCGCGTAGCCACCTGGCCCCAGCTTATGGAACTTATCCTTTTTTTCGGCATTGGCCTTGTTTATTCTCGACCGTTCCTTAGATAATTCCGATTCCTTGAATTTCACGAAATCGTCCCAATGAGCACTTTTCTTCTCTAGTGTTCCCTTGAATACTTGAGTCTTCTTTCCTCCCTTGACGTACTGGTCCCACACACGATTCTTGTGGTTGTTGAATGCAACTGCCATCTTCCTAAGAGCAGCGTCCTTGACTTTCTCCACATCTGCATATGTGAAATGATCTAGTAGGGTGAAATGTTCCATGAGCGTTTCCCAAAGCAGAAGTTTTTGTCTGTCATTGACAAAAGTAAGATCTGGACGTGGCTTTGCTGGCTCTCTCCATTCTTGAAGGGAGAACGGGAGTTGGTCCTTCACAAGAACTCCGCACTGACGAATGAACTTGTCCGCAATCTTCTTAGGTGCTAATGGTTCGCCATTAGGTTTGATGGCCTCGATATTGTACTTTACGCCCTCCTCCAACTTTTTGTTCGGGCCTCGTACTGTCCTGCTGCCTGAAGATTTGCTCGATCCGGATGGCTAAAAGAAGAAAGATCGATTCATTAATATATATCTTCAAGTCAGTTAAAACATGTGATGATCACCAGATGCCTGCTTATATAAATATACCTCGCCGGTCTTTGTTGTTTCAAGATCAACATTTTCTTCGTCGTGTTCATAGTTCATGACTTCATTAATTCGGTTGTCGCGATCGAATATCATATCACCCTCCCCGGTGTTGTTTAGATATTCAGAGCCGTCATAATCTTCTTCATTCTGATCATCATCTGGCCTGCGAGGATTGCGTATGATATTGAACAGGGCCTCTTCTCCCTCTCTGCCGGTATTGTCCGCCATAGGTTTTATTTAACTAATCCAAAAGAAATATATTCAAATTACAATGCATGGATGCAATCAATTAATAAGGAAAAACTAAATCAATCATAGTACATAATAAGCATCATCGAATATAATCTCGAATACGTCGTCTCGAATAATAGATATAATCTCGAATACATCGTCTCGAATAATATATATAATCTCGAATAAATCATCTTGAATATTATATATCGAATACATCACTAACTAGCTAGCTAATAAAGATCAAATACTAGAGAGTAATCTAGGCCACTCGCGGTTCCTGAGGCGCGGGCGGTGGACAACCAAAGTGAAGGAACCATCACTGGATCATAGCTCGGGTGATCTCCCGAAAGAACCTGCCAGGTATTGGAGAACCTGACGTCCATAGCAACCATGTAGCGATGGACGTGCTCGTCCTCCTCCCTGACACGGCGATGTACCACCTCCGGCGGGGCCGGCTCCCTCCGCACCGAAAGTGGTCCACGCGAATGCCACCAAAGGAGATCAGGGTCGACGACAGGACCCGGGGCCGGGTTCCTCACCAAGCGTCGCGCCCCTGAAGGTAGCACCTCCCAGTGCCAGCCCGGCAGAGCCCAGTTGTCACAGCCCTAGCTTTACCCTGGCCTTGGACTAGTTTGGTTGCTGCATCATGTTTAAATTCAATTGAAATTTGAATTGAGGAATTTTCCAAGCCTCAGAAAACCTCTAAAAATAACCAACATTTAAATCTCATCAAATGAGTCCAAGAAAATGTTCCTATTATTCTGTGAAAATATTGGCATGAGGTGAAATTCAAACCAATATTTTGGGAGTCACAGAAATAATTTATTTGGGCCTTTGATTTAAATCAATAATATATTTGGGTTGGAATTATTTCTGTTATATAAGAAATAATGTCCAAATAATCCCAAACTGAAATGTTTCATGTTGGGTTTATTCCATACAGTGAGCATGAGCAGTTTGGTGATTTTTGGAAGTGTCTAAGTATTTTCAATAAAGCCACAAAGTTGCAGAATAATAGAAAACAAGAAATATAAAAAAAGAGAGGTACCTTACCGTGCAGCCCACCACTGTAGTGGCCTACTGGCCAAAGCCAGCCCGGCCCACCAGGGGCAGCACTGTCTTCTTCCTCCTGCTAGGAGGAGAAGCAGCTGCGTGCCCGATGGCCGGCGAGACGCGCTGGCTCCTCCCTGCCTGCGTGCCCCCCGGCTGCCTGGTCGCCGCCACGCACACCCCCTCGTCCTCTACCCTCTCTCCCTGGACCTCTTTCCCCTCCTCTGGCTCCCTCTCCCTCTCTTCCCGAGCGCACCAGAGGGCGCCGCCGTGCTCTACCACGGCCACCGGCCACCCCACGCCTCGCCGACGCGCCAAGAAGCCCCGCCTCGTTCCCCTCTTCCTCCTCACCAAGGCGGAGGGCGCCGGAAGCCCTGTGATGCTGCCAACGTCATCCTCATCCTCGCCGGTCGCCGGAGATCCTCCTTGCCGCCCCGGCTGCTCCGGACCGTCTCCGAGCTCGCTGACCTCCCCGTCCGACTCACCGTGAGCCTCCGACCCTGCCCATCCCTCTCTTCTTCCCCGTAGGTCTCCGTAGCCACCGGACCGCCTACGCCCGAACCCGCCGCCGCCTGCGCTCGCCGCCGACGCGACTTCGGCGACCAAATGGTCCGCCCGACGCGTCCAACACACTCATCGGATCGTGTAGATCACGTAGGAGCTGGCCCCGTTCTTCCAGAGCCACAGCAACGATGAGTTCGGCCTCGCCCGAACTCCGGCAGCCGCAAGGCTCGTCGCCGGCGTCGATTCGGCCCTCCCAGGCCCGACAACCACCACCACTCGACGCACCGTCGCGCCAGCTTTCCAGAGAGCCCAGCCAAGCTTCGAACGAAGCACCACAGCTCGACTCCGAGCACCTCCGCCGCGCCTGGCCATCGCCGGCGGCCTAACTCCGGCGAAGCCGACGTGGCGATGTCATTAGCCTCTAATGACGCCTTAACTAACACCCTAGTGCCACTGCCGTGTGGGCCCCGGCGCCAAAAATTAATTAGTTTAATTTCTGTTTAGATTAGTGCTAATCGGTGTGGACCCCACATGTCAGCTTTGACTTGGTCAAGTCAACGTTGACCGGTCCCACCTGTCATAGACCCAAACCAGCCTGAGACACTGACCAGTGGGTCCCAGCGTCAGGTTTGACCTGGGCTGACGCTGTTGACTTGATGATATCATTCGGACGTCAGGCTGACGCAGTAATGCTTTCTGGATTTTAAATAAATCAGAAATGATTTATTTAATTCAGAAAAATGTCCAAAACTTCCAAAAATCATAGAAATTCAACCGTAACTCCAAATGAAATAATCTATATATGAAAAATTATCAGAAAAATCCAATCTATCCATTTATACTACTTTCATGCATGTTCAACCAACTTATACCCATTGTATAAGTGAAAACATGATAATGGCATTTTAAATGCTAAATATGGAGTTTGCATATGAACCCTTGGTCCATATGGACTTCATCTAAATTGTTGCTAGATGCATTAGTGCAAAACACATTCATATTGCCATGTCATAGCATGCATCATATTGTTGCATATCGTCATGTGTTGATTGAGTTCTTTCTCAGTTGCCGGTGTTTGTCCCCTCTCGATAGACGTTGTACCGATGCTGTGATCGTTGACACTGATGAAGACCCAATGATATCTTCAGAAGTGCCAGGCAAGCAAAACCCCTTTGTTCATTCCGATACAATCCCACTCTCTCGCTCCTGCTCTCTTTTACCGCATTAGGACAACAACGATTCAACAATTACTTGCTGTGGTAGTTGAGCCCCTTATCCTCTGCATGACCTGTCATTGCCACAGTAAATAGATGAAACCCACTAGTATGAGTAGGAGTTGTTTGAGCCCTGATGTGCCTACTCATTCATGCTTGTTTGTCATGCCTGCTATTGCATAGAGTTGTGTCAGGTCTGAATCATCGGGGATGAATCGGAGGTGTGTAAACATGTCCTACTGTTGAGAGCTAAGTGTGTGAACACGATTTGGTAAAGGTAGCAGTGAGAGGCCATGTAGGAGTACATGGTGGGTTGTCTCATTGAAGCCGTCCTTAGGATCTGAGTTCTGTGTTTGTGATCCATGAAACAGTTACTACCACGCATTGGGCCCAAAACCAATGGACCCTCTCGGCTTCTTGATCACCCTTGTCCTCTGTCCAGGAGTTGCAACTAGTTTCTGGTGTTTATAGGATATGTGTTGGCGGCCGTGCGTAGCGCTGACCCTAGGGGTGGGCTATGATGCGGTAGATACTGTTAGGTTTCGTAGTAATTTCAAAAATTTCCTACGCACACGCAAGATCATGTGATGCATAGCAACGAGGGGGAGAGTGTTGTCTACGTACCCAACGCAGACCGACTGCGGAAGCGCTGACACGACGTAGAGGAAGTAGTCGTACGTCTTCACGATCCAACCGATCAAGCACCGAAACTACGGCACCTCCGAGTTCGAGCACACGTTCAGCTCGATGACGATCCCCGGACTCCGATCCAGCAAAGTGTCGGGGAAGAGTTCCGTCAGCACGACGGCGTGGTGACGATCTTGATGTACTACAGCAGCAGGGCTTCGCCTAAACTCCGCTACAGTATTATCGAGGTATATGGTGGCAGGGGGCACCGCACACGGCTAAGGAATAGATCACGTGGATCAACTTGTGTGTCTAGAGGTGTCCCCTGCCTCCGTATATAAAGGAGTAGAGGGGGGAGGCTGGCCGGCCAAGGAGGGAGGCGCAGGAGAGTCCTACTCCCTCTGGGAGTAGGATTCCCCCCCCCCCAATCCTAGTTGGAATAGGATTCGCGGAGGGGGAAAAGAGGAGGAGGGGGCCGGCCACCTCTCCTAGTCCTAATAGGACTAGGGGAAGGGGGAGGCGCGCAGCCCATCTAGGGCAGCCCCTTCTCTTTTCCACCAAGGCCCACTATGGCCCATATAGCTCCCGGGGGGTTCCGGTAACCCTCCCGGTATTCCGGTAAAATCCCGATTTCACCCGGAACACTTCCGATATCCAAACATAGGCTTCCAATATATTAATCTTTATGTCTCGACCATTTCGAGACTCCTCGTCATGTCCGTGATCACATCCGGGACTCCGAACAACCTTCGGTACATCAAAATGCATAAACTCATAATATAACTGTCATCGTAACCTTAAGCGTGCGGACCCTACGGGTTCGAGAACAATGTAGACATGACCGAGACACGTCTCCGGTCAATAACCAATAGCGGGACCTGGATGCCCATATTGGCTCCTACATATTCTACGAAGATCTTTATCGGTCAGACCGCATAACAACATACGTTGTTCCCTTTGTCATCGGTATGTTACTTGCCCGTGATTCGATCGTCGGTATCCAATACCTAGTTCAATCTCGTTACCGGCAAGTCTCTTTACTCGTTCCGTAATACATCATCTCACAACTAACATATTAGTTGCAATGCTTGCAAGGCTTATGTGATGTGTATTACCGAGAGGGCCCAGAGATACCTCTCCGACAATCGGAGTGACAAATCCTAATCTCGAAATACGCCAACCCAGCATCTACCTTTGGAGACACCTGTAATGCTCCTTTATAATCACCCAGTTACGTTGTGATGTTTGGTAGCACCCAAAGTGTTCCTCCGGCAAACGGGAGTTGCATAATCTCATAGTCATAGGAACATGTATAAGTCATGAAGAAAAGCAATAGCAACATACTAAACGATCGGGTGCTAAGCTAATGGAATGGGTCATGTCAATCAGATCATTCAACTAATGATGTGACCTCGTTAATCAAATAACAACTCATTGTTCATGGTTAGGAAACATAACCATCTTTGACTAACGAGCTAGTCAAGTAGAGGCATACTAGTGACACTCTGTTTGTCTATGTATTCACACATGTATTATGTTTCCGGTTAATACAATTCTAGCATGAATAATAAAC
The DNA here is from genome assembly GCF_056163025.1 of Triticum urartu. Taxonomy (NCBI): domain Eukaryota; kingdom Viridiplantae; phylum Streptophyta; class Magnoliopsida; order Poales; family Poaceae; genus Triticum; species Triticum urartu. Next base: position 710,496,213 of record NC_141879.1, read on the forward strand.
ATTTATCATGATATAAGGAAATAAATAATAACTTTATTATTGCCTCTAGGGCATATTTCCTTCAGATACACCGTGGCCGGGCATGCCGGGCGCCCGTTTGGTGTCTCGGAACCCTGTACACATCGTCCGGGGCCGTATGTGGAAACCTCGGCCGGACTCCCTACGGATGGAACCTGGATAGGCGATAAACCTGGACTAGAGACTTGAGTGTTTAGGTAGGCCGTGGCCGACACCCTCGTTGGGCTTCCGCTTGAAGGTTGCCGAGTACATGTCGTGTAAACGACGGTAAGTGGTGAGAGCGTGTGTGAAGAAGTACACCCCTGCAGGGTTATCATCATCTATTCGAATAGCCGTGTCCGCGGTAATGGACTTCTGGGTTTCCTATAAAAGTTCATAGACAAGTGAAAGTGGATACTCTAAAACTCGCAAGATAAGTGTGAGTGCTATGGATGGCCTTCCCGTACGGAGACGGGAGCGGATCCATAGTGGTGTATTGAATGCTGAATATGTGGACTCGTGTGCGCCACCTCAAAAGAGTTGCTTGCAGTCGTAGTTCAGGTTAGCCACTGAGTCAAAGCTCGCTTGCCGCAGTTAAACTCCACCACCCCCTTTATTGATACTGATGCATATGTAGATAGTTCTGATGTAAGTCTTGCTGGGTACATTTGTACTCACGTTTGCTTAATTTATGTTTTGCAGAGAGACTTCAGTCTCGCTAGTAGTTTCGCGTGGACTTCGACGTTTAGCTAGATACCTCATCTATGATCTTGTGCCCTCGGCAGGATCTGGTAGATAGTCAGGCTTCTCAGCCTTTTCCATTTGTAGATGTCTGTACTCAGACATGTTAAGCTTCCGCATGTGCTTTGATTTGTATGCTATGATTGTTGGGTCATGAGACCCATGTTTGTAATATCTCGCTCCTCGGAGCCTAATGAATAAATACTTGAGTTGTAGAGTTATGTTGTGATGCCATGTTGTATTTACACATATCGAGCATATTGTGTGTATGATTGAAATGCTTGGTATGTGTGGGATCCGACAATCTAGTGGTTTATCCTTGGCAGCCTCTCTTATGGGGAAATGTAGTCTAGTGCTTCCATGAGCCATAGTAGTCCGCTACAGCCCGGTTCACCGGAGTCCTGCTAGCCCAGCACTACTGCTCAGGACACTTGACTGGCCAGCATGTGTTTCACTTTGTTCCTTTGTCTGTCCCTTCGGGGAAATGTCACGCGGTGACATCTGGAGTCCTGCCTAGCCTGCTACAGCCCGGGTTCCCAGAGTCCTGTTAGCCCAGTGCTACAGCCCGGATTCACACGCTGCTGACCGACACGCTCGATGTGATTCATGTATGTCTGTCCCCATAGGTTAGTGCCGCTTTGGGTTCACGATTAGCCATGTCGGCCCGGGTTCTCTGTCATATGGATGCTAGCGACACTATCATATACGTGAGCCAAAAGGCACAAACGGTCCCGGGCCATGGTAAGGCGACACTCGTGGGAATACCGTGCGTGAGGCCGCAAAGTGATATGAGGTGTTACCGGCTAGATCGATGTGACTTGGAATTGGGGTCCTGACAGCGTTGGTATCAGAGCCTGACTGCCTGTAGGATTACCAAGCCAAACTGGTCGAAGTCGAGTCTAGAAATGCTTTAGCTATGTAAGGGAATTGTTTGTGGAAGGGAACGTAAGGCTCTTTTTACTCCTTTACCTTACGTCCTTCTGATCTGAGTCAACCTCTTCTTTTCTACGGGGATTAAGAACTAGGCCTTCTCATCTATCTATCAGGATGACGTGTTACTGAACCGTAGTTGCCTAGGATTGTTGAGTTTAAGCCCGAGTTCAGTTCCTACTACTTCTCTGTGTTGGCAGTTCATCTCAGAACTTTGATATTGTGATGTTAAGTGGTTATGCCACCATTTTGCAGGATGTCTCAAATCATTTTGAGCATTTACAGCCGTTATGCTGTCTGAGTCATCCCAGGTCTCTAAATAGTCTGATGCATTTGCAAATCCCTTCTTCCCGTTTCCGATGTCCTTTTGGGCCAGATTAAGCACACTAACGGTCTGTTGAGGTACTCTACTACCTCGACATATATGTTGGAGCTATTATTATGACCCTAGGTGTTTTAGGGAGTCACCTAGTAATCTAGCCATGTTTTGTGTTCCCAGTGTGATGATTCTGGCCACCATTCTTGAAAGCATCCCGTGATGCCATTTAGTAGTAGGTATTCTATTCCTGGGTTCTTGAACCCGAGATTCACCCTACTTACCTCATGTTGATAGTGTTGCTAGTTCCTTTAGGATATTAGTAACCTTTGCATTAGTTCTCGAGGTTCGTGGTATTTTCCTTCTTCCAAATACTATGAACCACTTATGGCAGAAGTTTGTTGGATCAAAAGATCACAACAGGAGGGCTCTCGATGAGTTCCCCATTCTATATTGTGACTATGCCAATCCTACCTCTCTACATGGGTTATCCGGAAGAAACCTGTTGAACTTGATTCGACATACTAATCTATGCATCCACAACTCAGAAAGATATATGTCCCCTTGAGTTGTCCATCTTCATTTGTTATTCCGACCATCGTCTATCAATTGATAGTCAGGAGTAATTGTGCACCCATGTTATTGATGTTTATTATTCTCGTGGTATGTTAAGCCATTCCATTTCAGAATAATTAGGAGAAACAAACTCCAGTACCTCATCCATATCCAGGATTGGGTCAAAGTAGTTGTGTTCTGCAGATCAAATGCCAATTCAGCTTTTGCTTTGTTCTACCCTAGAGTATTACCCCCTTTATGTCAGGATTGTCATGAGAATTGCACCCTCTCTCATGAATTCTTGACGCAGTGATACTTCTTACCATCATTTTTCATTCCTCGGCCCCGTGTTGTCGCAACCGGAATGCCGACAAGTGAACCATGATGTGTGAAATCAATACTCCTAGCAACTAGTTGCTAGGTAGCTAATGGACAATAATTTCTTTCTTAGCGTGTTGGTTATTGAATCATCATCCTAAGATTGATCGTGCTACCTAGTCCATTTTTCCTGGTGCACTCTTCGATCAATGAGTTAGGATTGTGTCAGTCCCTCGCTCTCTTGATCATATCGTCTTGCTCTGAAAAGCAAGATTGTTCCCGAGCTTAGAAACATATCGGTGGTTCGTGATTTTCTGAATATTTCCTCGGAAGTATCACCAGGTTGCCCCCTGACTGTTATGTTGGGCTCGTGATCAAGTTGGTTTCTCGTAAACCACCCCTTCTCCAAGAATCTATGTTGGATACCCTGAGCTAGTTGGTTAAGCTGAACAACAACTTGGAGAGTTGGAAGATGAAAGCTTTTCCGGCTCAGTTCATTCCAAAGGGATATCCTTGTGTGTGCGTGTGTTGAAGAAAGATGATATCTCCATCGATTGATCCTCGTGATCAGTTGTTGGATCTATTGCCTTGTCAAAACTTTGACTTGAGTATGGGCTATCGTCAAGTCAAATCAGAGCCAACGATGTTCGTAATGTTGTCCTATTCGTGGTTGATCCCTCAAGCATACACCATTAAATCTTTTGGTCTGACCAATGCTATCACCGTGTTCACATGATGGTGGAAGTCCAGTGATATGGGAATTTTGATGAGTTGCTGTTGAGCCCATCAGCAGGATTTTGTCTCCCCCATGATTCATGTTGAACATTACACTAATATTGGAAACTTGGTAAGTATTGCCTTCATGTTCCGCTCATGAGGTATACGTTTGGATGAAAGGAGTGACTTCCTCTAATTCACATGCATTTTATGAAAGTTGCCGCCGTGAATTCGAGAAAGCTTGTTTTTGCTTCCTTCGGAACCATCCCAAGTCAGTCATGCATATGTGCGAAGTATTCTATGGTCTGGAGACTTGCAACCTTCATTCTATATGAATCCCTAGCACACCAAGCCACTGATTGATTTGTTCAAGGAGAAGAAGTTTCTTCTTAAGAGCTAGACTTACGCAAGGACTTCGATATCCTCGATGATGGTTCCCCATCTAGACACAGTAGTGTTTTATTATAAGACTACTATGTGGTCATGCTTGTCCGGGACAGCGTGTTCACAGGTTTGTAGCAAAACCGGCTCATGTTTTGGAGCTTACTACCATAGTCCATTTCCTGAGAATCTCGCAATGACATCTCGTCGATTTGTGTTGCAAACTTTCATTTTCTTTCTAGACTCGATGAGTCTGGAATATCCTAACACCAACCAGATCTGAATCTCGGGCAGATATGATGGTTGGAACGTACTCCAAGAACTATATTGTTGGTCCCTCTGTAACCAGTAATGTGGATGTCGTGGCCAACACACCTAACTGGAAGGCCTATTATTGTAGTATCCTGGTTGAAGAAGTTAGTCACCTTCCCATAAGGATCTCGCAGGATCTGCCTCCGTAGTTATTCCTTATGGATTCTTGAGCTTCCGAAGTCCGACCTTTTACTTGGTGTTCTAGATATCAAACCATATCTATGAATGGATTACGCTAGCACATCAAGGAGAACATTAGAGGCGGAGTGCTAACTGTCTCTCGGTCGATCGTCCAGATTCTGATCCCTTGGCCTCGCTAAGGTGAAATCTGAGAAAGTGTTATCTTTCTTTGCATCTGCATCTTCCACCATTATTCATCATGGTAGCATGTTGTGTTGCCAGGATCCTTGACACGGATATTGGCAGAACCTTGATGAATACGGAAATGCTCAAGTTCTTGAGAGCACGTGCAAGCACTAGGATTTATCGTCGGCATTAATTGGGATCCGTTCTCAGTTTCTTCGATTATGCCATATCCTTTCAAACAGTGGAATCTCTCTCTACTGTTGGGTTTCTCTCCAGTTACTAGAATCATTCCTAGCATTTGCATTTTGTTCCCAGCTTGCACCGCCATTGTGTCATCCTACTACGGACTACCCTTCTCAGTAATTACTGATCAGGATCATCTTCAAAGTGGTCCTACCACGGGTTCCATCCATCTCCGATGATAAGAAAAAATCATCCATTGCGTTGTCTTCAACAAGGCAGTCCACATCATCCATCCTAGTCTAAGTATGCCTTCTCTTCGAGCTATCTCAAACGATCAATTGTAAATTGCCTTAAGCTGGTATGAAGAGTTTCAATGATCTCTGAATCAAAAGTAATTCTTTTTGCCACTTAAGGGAATATTTCTGCGAGTCACCTTCCTTAAGATGTCTCGTTATGGTATCATGGCAATTATCTCCTCGCTACTTTGAAACCATGCACCATCCTACTTAAGCGTGGAATTGTTGCCTACCAAATTTGAACCCTTATCATCCGCTTCTTTCCATCACCCCTGATGTGTGTTTCGTGTCTCAGCTCAAGAAATGTTTTATATCTCACCCCATGAGTTGATCTTGAGTGCTCGATCTCCGAGGAGATCGATTCCTGTAGAATTTCTTTCTGCCGTCATCATGCTGGATGAAGATCCCGAAAGCAAAGACGTCAAGATCAAGATGACGCAATGAATCAATATCCTCAAGAAAGACATCTGGATCGTGAAGATTGTGTTAGCTTGTGTCCCTCTATCTTCTTACCTCACGTCTTGAATCTCGGGACGAGATTCTTGTTTAGTGGGGGTGAGTTGTCACAGCCCTAGCTTTACCCTGGCCTTGGACTAGTTTGGTTGCTGCATCATGTTTAAATTCAATTGAAATTTGAAATGAGGAATTTTCCAAGCCTCAGAAAACCTCCAAAAATAACCAACATTTAAATCTCATCAAATGAGTCCAAGAAAATGTTCCTATTATTCTGTGAAAAATATTGGCATGAGGTGAAATTCAAACCAATATTTTGGGAGTCACAGAAATAATTTATTTGGGCCTTTGATTTAAATCAATAATATATTTGGGTTGGAATTATTTCTGTTATATAAGAAATAATGTCCAAATAATCCCAAACTGAAATGTTTCATGTTGGGTTTATTCCATACAGTGAGCATGAGCTGTTTGGTGATTTTTGGAAGTGTCTAAGTATTTTTAATAAAGCCACAAAGTTGCAGAATAATAGAAAACAAGAAATATAAAAAAAGAGAGGTACCTTACCGTGCAGCCCACCACTGTAGTGGCCTACTGGCCAAAGCCAGCCCGGCCCACCAGGGGCAGCACTGTCTTCTTCCTCCTGCCAGGAGGAGAAGCAGCTGCGTGCCCGATGGCCGGCGAGACGCGCTGGCTCCTCCCTGCCTGCGTGCCCCCTGGCTGCCTGGTCGCCGCCACGCACACCCCCCCGACCCCCTCGTCCTCTCCCCTCTCTCCCTGGACCTCTTTCCCCTCCTCTGGCTCCCTCTCCCTCTCTTCCCGAGCGCACCAGAGGGCGCCGCCGTGCTCTACCAAGGCCACCGGCCACCCCACGCCTCGCCGACGCGCCAAGAAGCCCGCCTCGTTCCCCTCTTTCTCCTCACCAAGGCGGAGGGCGCCGGAAGCCCTGTGATGCTGCCAACGTTATCCTCTTCCTCGCCGATCGCCGGAGATCCTCCTTGCCGCCCCGGCTGCTCCGGACCGTCTCCGAGCTCGCTGACCTCCCCGTCCGACTCACCGTGAGCCTCCGACCCTGCCCATCCCTCTCTTCTTCCCCGTAGGTCTCCGTAGCCACCGGACCGCCTACGCCCGAACCCGCCGCCGCCTGCGCTCGCCGCCGACGCGACTCCGGCGACCAAATGGTCCGCCCGACGCGTCCAACACACTCACCGCATCATGTAGATCACGTAGGAGCTGGCCCCGTTCTTCCAGAGCCACAGCAACGACGAGTTCGGCCTCGCCCGAACTCCGGCAGCCGCAAGGCTCGTCGCCGGCGTCGATTCGGCCGTCCCAGGCCTGACAACCACCACCACTCGACGCACCGTCGCGCCAGCTTTCCAGAGAGCCCAGCCAAGCTTCGAACGAAGCACCACAGCTCGACTCCGAGCACCTCCGCCGCGCCTGGCCATCGCCGGCGGCCTAACTCCGGCGAAGCCGACGTGGCGATGTCATTAGCCTCTAATGACACCTTAACTAACACCCTAGTGCCACTGCCTTGTGGGCCCCAGCGCCAAAAATTAATTAGTTTAATTTCTGTTTAGATTAGTGCTAATCGGTGTGGACCCCACGTGTCAGCTTTGACTTGGTCAAGTCAACGTTGACCGGTCCCACCTGTCATAGACCCAAACCAGCCTGAGACACTGACCAGTGGGTCCCAGCGTCAGGTTTGACCTGGGCTGACGCTGTTGACTTGATGACATCATTCTGACGTCAGGCTGACGCAGTAATGCTTTCTGGATTTTAAATAAATCAGAAATGATTTATTTAATTCAGAAAAATGTCCAAAACTTCCAAAAATCATAGAAATTCAACCGTAACTCCAAATGAAATAATCTATATATGAAAAATTATCAGAAAAATCCAATCTATCCATTTATACTACTTTCATGCATGTTCAACCAACTTATACCCACTGTATAAGTGAAAACATGATAATGGCATTTTAAATGCTAAATATGGAGTTTGCATATGAACCCTTGGTCCATATGGACTTCATCTAAATTGTTGCTAGATGCATTAGTGCAAAACACATTCATATTGCCATGTCATAGCATGCCTCATATTGTTGCATATCGTCATGTGTTGATTGAGTTCTTTCTCAGTTGCTGGTGTTTGTCCCCTCTCGATAGACGTTGTACCGACGCTGTGATCATTGACACTGATGAAGACCCAATGATATCTTCAGAAGTGCCAGGCAAGCAAAACCCCTTTGTTCATTCCGATACAATCCCACTCTCTCGCTCCTGCTCTCTTTTACCGCATTAGGACAACAACGATTCAACAGTTACTTGCTGCGGTAGTTGAGCCCCTTATCCTCTGCATGACCTGTCATTGCCACAGTAATTAGATGAAACCCACTAGTATGAGTAGGAGTTGTTTGAGCCCTGATGTGCCTACTCATTCATGCTTGTTTGTCATGCCTGCTATTGCATAGAGTTGTGTCAGGTCTGATTCCTCGGGGATGAATCGGAGGTGTGTAAACATGTCCTACTGTTGAGAGCTAAGTGTGTGAACACGATTTGGTAAAGGTAGCAGTGAGAGGCCATGTAAGAGTACATGGTGGGTTGTCTCATTGAAGCCGTCCTTAGGATCTGAGTTCTGTGTTTGTCATCCATGAAACAGTTACTACCACGCATTGGGCCCGAAACCAATGGACCCTCTCGGCTTCTTGATCACCCTTGTCCTCTGTCCAGGAGTTGCAACTAGTTTCTGGTGTTTATAGGATATGTGTTGGCGGCCGTGCGTAGCGCTGACCCTAGGGGTGGGCTATGATGCGGTAGATACACCGTGGCCGGGCATGCCGGGCGCCCGTTTGGTGTCTCGGAACCCTATACACATCGTCCGGGGCCGTATGTGGAAACCTCGGCCGGACTCCCTGCGGATGGAACCTGGATAGGCGATAAACCTGGACTAGAGACTTGAGTGTTTAGGTAGGCCGTGGCCGACACCCTCGTTGGGCTTCCGCTTGAAGGTTGCCGAGTACATGTCGTGTAAACGACGGTAAGTGGTGAGAGCGTGTGTGAAGAAGTACACCCCTGCAGGGTTATCATCATCTATTCGAATAGCCGTGTCCGCGGTAATGGACTTCTGGGTTTCCTATAACAGTTCATAGACAAGTGAAAGTGGATACTCTAAAACTCGCAAGATAAGTGTGAGTGCTATGGATGGCCTTCCCGTACGGAGACGGGAGCGGATCCATAGTGGTGTATTGAATGCTGAATATGTGGACTCGTGTGCGCCACCTCAAAAGAGTTGCTTGCAGTCGTAGTTCAGGTTAGCCACTGAGTCAAAGCTGGCTTGCTGTAGTTAAACTCCACCACCCCCTTTATTGATACTGATGCATATGTAGATAGTTCTGATGTAAGTCTTGCTGGGTACATTTGTACTCACGTTTGCTTAACTTATGTTTTGCAGAGAGACTTCAGTCTCGCTAGTAGTTTCGCGTGGACTTCGACGTTTAGCTAGATACCTCAGCTATGATCTTGTGCCCTCGGCAGGATCTGGTAGATAGTCAGGCTTCTCAGCCTTTTCCATTTGTAGATGTCTGTACTCAGACATGTTAAGCTTCCGCATGTGCTTTGATTTGTATGCTATGATTGTTGGGTCATGAGACCCATGTTTGTAATATCTCGCTCCTCGGAGCCTAATGAATAAATACTTGAGTTGTAGAGTTATGTTGTGATGCCATGTTGTATTTACACAAATCGAGCATATTGTGTGTATGATTGAAATACTTGGTATGTGTGGGATCCGACAATCTAGTGGTTTATCCTTGGCAGCCTCTCTTATGGGGAAATTTAGTCTAGTGCTTCCATGAGCCATAGTAGTCCGCTACAGCCCGGTTCACCAGAGTCCTGCTAACCCAACACTACTGCTCAGGACACTTGACTGGCCGGCATGTGTTTCACTTCATTCCTTTGTCTGTCCCTTCGGGGAAATGTCACGCGGTGACATCCGGAGTCCTGCCTAGCCTGCTACAGCCCGGGTTCCCGGAGTCCTGTTAGCCCAGTGCTACAGCCCGGATTCACACGTTGCTGACCGACACGCTCGATGTGATTCATGTATGCCTGTCCCCATAGGTTAGTGCCGCTTTGGGTTCACGATTAGCCATGTCGGCCTGGGTTCTCTGTCATATGGATGCTAGCGACACTATCATATACGTGAGCCAAAAGGCGCAAACGGTCCCGGGCCATGGTAAGGCGACACTCGTGGGAATATCGTGCGTGAGGCCGCAAAGTGATATGAGGTGTTACCGGCTAGATCGATGTGACTTGGAATCGGGGTCCTGACACCAGTCCCGGACATGGGTCCTCTGAAGCAGGACGTCGTCGCAAACTGGTCGACAGCGAGGATGCGGGCCAGGCATCGTCGACAACAAATACTATATGCTACAAAAGTAAAGTAACATTTTTTAAATGATGTATTGTTATTTCATATATGCAAATTCTAAATTTTATAACTAAAACTAACATTTCTAATATTTCTATAACTAAAACTAACATTTCTAATATTTCTATAACTAAAAAACATTTCTATAACTAACATTTCTATATAACTAACATTTCTAATATAACTAACATTTCTATATAACTAACATTTCTAATATTTCTATATGACTAACATTTCTAATATTTCTATAACTAAAAAACATTTCTATATAACTAACATTTCTAATACTTCTATAACTAAAAAACAGAAAAATTGCTAACATTTCTATAACAATGGGTGTGTGTGTGTGTGTGGTACATGGCGGCCGGGGCAGGAGCTCACCGGCGAGGTGCAACGACGGGGGGGGGGGGGGTGGCGACGGGGGCGGAGACGGGCGGTGACGACGGGGATGGGGACGGGGCAGCGATGACGGGGACGGGGACGGGACGGGCGGGGACGACGGGAGGACGGGACGCGGCGCGGCGACGGGGACGGGGACGACGACGGCGACGGACGGCGACGGGGGCGGCGACGGGGCAGAGGGAAAGAAGCAGAGGGAGAGATGAGAAATTGACGAATTTTTTGAAGTGTTTTCTTATATAGAACACCCTTTAGTACTGGTTGAAGCCACCAACCGGTACTAAAGGTCTGTTTTGTCCAGGTTAAGCGGCGGGAACGGCACCCCTTTAGTACCGAGTGGTGGCTCCAACCGGTACTAAAGACCCCCCCTTTAGTACCGGTTTGAGCCACCACCCGGTACTAAAGGGGGTGCGCTGGCGCAGGTGCGGTGCGTCATGTTTAGTCCCACCTCGCTAGCCGAGGGGCGTCCGCACTGGTTTATAAGCCCCAGTGCGGTAGCTCTCTCGAGCTCCTCTCCAAAGCAAGCCTACTGGGCCTAAATGTTCTGTGTTGCCCTATGGGCCTACTGGGCCTTTGCGGGCCTGCATCCTGGCCCAACAACAGGTTGGGTTTCTAGTCGTATGTAGGCCGCTGTGGCGCAGTAGGCGGGCTTTTTTATTTTCTTATTTTTTTGCTTTATTTATTTTTGAGTTGTTTTTTGTTGTATTTAGAGTTTCTTTGTGAATATTTTTGCTTTAGGTACAAAAAATTACAAACTTTCTGTTAGTGCCGGTAGTTTACAAATTTGAATTATTTAAAATTTGTGTGAATCACTAGTTTGTGAATAACTTAATTTTAAAAATAGATTTTTCAGTGATTCTTTTTTCTTATGTTTAATATTAGTGTGTTTTATCATTATATTCAATTTGATAATGCTTAGGTTATTTAAAAAATGAAATGCCTTTGTAATGGATGAGTTTTCGTCCGAAACCCTGATACTTCGAAAGAGATTGTCCATTTTGTACACGAAGTGCATCCAGTTTTTGCGATAACCCTCTCTACTTTTTTGCACATGCTATGTGGGTAAAATTATGATACCATGCCAACTTTCAACCTTTTCTGAGTTCATTTGAAATGCTTTTCAATTTCAGGGTCATTTAGCTGAAAAAATCGGTAAATGCATGAAAGAATTTGTTTGCACATAAAATTTCTTCGTGTTTCAAATGCCAAAACACATAACTACCCTAACTATTACAGAGATTCCCTCCTGGGTGTAAAACACAGAAGAAAGTGATGATAGTGAAGCCGATCACATCCCAGATCTTTGGGTGTGAAACTTTTTCTTCGCGTCTGTCCCTTTGCGTCGTAGACATGGAAAATTTTCATCATTTAACTGGATGCTCGGGTCAATATTCACTATGAATGGAGAAATTTCATCAAACTTTTCATAATCTTCTGACATGTCTGTCTTGTCATCCACTCCCACGATGTTTCTCTTCCCAGAAAGAACTATGTGGCGCTTTGGCTCATCGTATGATGCATTCGCTTCCTTATCTTTTCTTTTTCTCGGCTTGGTAGACATATCCTTCACATAGAAAACATGTGCCACATCATTAGCTAGGACGAATGGTCTGTCTGCATCGCAAGATTGTTGAGATCCACTGTGGTCATTCCATACTGCCGGTCTTCCGTTACCCCGCCTCGTGTTATATTGACCCATTTGCACCGAAACAAAGGGACCTTCAAACCACGTCCATAGTCAAGTTCCCATATCTCCTCTATGTAACCATAATATGTTTCCTTTCCCGTCTTGGTTGTTGCATCAAAGCGGACACCACTGTTTTGGTTGGTGCTCTTCTTATCTTGGGCGATCATGTAAAATATGTTACCATTTATCTCGTACCCTTTGAAAGTCATTATATTCGAAGATGGTAACTGGGACAGCGAGTACAGGTCATCTTCAATAGAGGCGTCATGCATGGTACGTGTCTGCAACCAGCCGGCGAAACTCCTGGTTTGTTCACATGTAATCCAGTCATCAGACCGCTCCGGGTGTTTGGAGCGTAGAAAATTCTTGTGTTCGTCCATATACGGAGCCACCAAGGAGGAATTCTGTAGAACTATGTAGTGTGCTTTAGTTAGAGAATGTCCGTCCATACATATTATTTGATCCCCTCCTAGCGTGCCTTTTCCATCCAGTCTGCCCTTATGCCGTGATTCAGGAACACCAATCGGCTTAAGGTCAGGAATAAAGTCAATACAAAACTCAATGACCTCCTCATTTTCATGGCCCTTGGAGATGCTTCCTTCTGACCTAGCATAGTTATGAACATATCTCTTTAAGACTCCCATGAACCTCTCAAAGGGGAACATATTGTGTAGAAATACAGGACCCAAAATGTTAATCTCTTCGCGTAGGTGAACTAGGACATGCGTCATGATGTTGAAGAAGGATGGTGGGAACACCAACTCGAAACTGACAAGACATTGCACCAAATCATTCTCTAACCTTGGTATGATTTCTGATTACCTTCTGAGAGAGTGCATTGAGGAATGCACATAGCTTCACAATGGCTAATCAAACGTTTTCCGGTAGAAGCCCCCTCAATGCAACCGGAAGCAGTTGCGTCATAATCACATGGCAGTCATGAGACTTCAGGTTATAGAACTTTTTCTCTGCCATGTTTATTATTCCCTTTATATTCGACGAGAACCCAGACGGTACCTTAATACTGAGCAGGCATTCAAAAAAGATTTCCTTCTCTTCTTTGGTAAGAGCGTAGCTGGCATGACCCTGATGTATGCCGTCTTTTCCATGCATACGTTGCTAGTCCTCCCGTGCCTCAGGTGTATCTTTTGTCTTCCCATACATGCCCAAGAAGCCAAGCAGGGTCACGCAAAGATTCTTCATCACGTGCATCACGTCGATTGCGGAGCGGACCTCTAGGTCTTTCCAATAGGGCAGGTCCCAAAATATATATTTCTTCTTCCACATGGGTGTGCGTCCGTCAGCGTCATTCGGAATAGGTTGTCCGCCAGGACCCTTTCCAAAGACTACCTTCAAATCCTTGATCATATAATGTACATCAGCACCAGTACGGTGGCGAGGCTTCGTCCGCTGATCCGCCTCACCTTTGAAATGCTTGCCTTTCTTTCTTACGGCATGCCTGCTCGGAAGAAATCGACGATGTCCCAGGTACACATTCTTCTTACAATTAGCCAAATATATACTGTCGGTACCGTCCAAACAATGCGTGCATGCGCGGTATCCCTTGTTTGTCTGTCCTGAAAGGTTACTGAGAGCAGACCAATCATTGATGGTCATGAACATCAACACCTTTAGGTCAAATTCTTCCCCCATGTGCTCATCCCACGCACGTACACCTGTTCCATTCCATAGCTGTAAGAGTTCTTAAACTAATGGCCTTAGGTACACATCAATATCGTTGCCGGGTTGCTTAGGGCCTTGGATGAGCACTGACATCATAATGAACTTCCGCTTCATGCACAACCAAGGAGGAAGGTTATACAAACATAGTCACATGCCAGGTGCTATGGTTGCTGCTCTGCTCCCCAAAAGGATTAATGCCATCTGCGCTTAGACCAAACCATACGTTCCTTGCATCATCTGCAAAACTCCTTCCTGTACTTTCTCTTGATTTTTCTCCATTGCGACCCGTCAGCGGGTACTCTCAACTTTCCGTCTTTCTTACTGTCTTCTCTGTGCCATCGCATCACCTTGGCATGCTCTTTGTTTTGGAACAAACATTTCAACCGTGGTATTATAGGAGCATACCACATCACCTTGGCAAGAATCTTTTTCCTGGGGCGCTCGCCCTCGACATCACCAGGGTCATCGCGGCTGATCTTATAGCGCAATGCACCGCATACCGGGCAAGCGTTCAAATCCTCGTACTCACCGTGGTAGAGGATGCAATCATTAGGGCATGCATGTATCTTCTGCACCTCTAACCCTAGAGGGCAGACATCCTTCTTTGCTTCGTACGTACTCTCGGGCAATTCGTTGTCCTTTGGAAGCATATTCTTTATCATTACTAGCAACTTTCCAAATCCCTTGTCAGATACATCATTCTCTGCCTTCCATTGCAGCAATTCCAGTGTAGTGCCCAGCTTTTTCTTGTCACCTACGCAATTCGGGTACAACAATTTTTTATGATCCTCTAACATGCGCTGCAACTTCTTCTTCTCCAAATCACTTGCGCAGTTTCTCTTTGCATCGGCAATGGCCCGACCTAGATCATCAACAGGCTCATCTGATGCCTCTTCTTCACCTTCTTCCCGCATTGCCGGCTCAACTTCTTCCCGCATTACCGGCTCAGCTTCTTCCCTCATTGTTGTATCATCGTATTCAGGGAACCCATGGCCAGGATAGTTGTCGTCGTCCTCTTCTTCTTCATTGTCTTTCATCATAACCCCTCTTTCTCCGTGCTTGGTCCAAACATTATAGTGGGGCATGAAACCGGACTCAAACAGGTGGACGTGAATGGTTCTTGACGTAGAGTAATTGTGACATTCTTACAGCCAACACATAGACAAGGCATAAAACCATCCGCCCACTTGTTTGCCTCAGCCGCAAGCAGAAAAGTATGCATGCCATTAATGAACTCGGGAGAGCATCAGTCATCGTACATCCATTGCCGGTTCATCTTCAATACACAGCACCGAAAACACCAAATTAATACAATACATAAAGTTCATACAACACTTAAATGCAACAAACAAATAACTCTCTAGCTAAAGAATTTAAATGCAACAACAAATGCGATCAAGATCGCAACTAAGGTAACAATTGATCCAACAACATAATGATACCAAGCCTCACTATGAATGACATATTTTCTAATCTTTCTAATCTTCAAGCGCATTTTCTCCATCTTAATCTTGTGATCATCGACGACATCGGCAACATGCAACTCCAATTCCATCTTCTCCCCCTCAATTCTTTTCAATTTTTCCTTCAAATCCTCGTTTTCTCTTTCAACTAAATTTAACCTCTCGACAATAGGGTTGGTTGGAATTTCCGGTTCAACTACCTCCTACATACAAATATCTATGTCAACTTGATGGGCATAATTTGTCATAAACACGAAATGCAACAAATAGTTTAAAAGAGAATATACCACATCCGAATCATAACCCGGACGAGGGCCGACGGGGATAGATATCAAAACCATGACACTATGTATAACAAACAACGTATGGGTAAGATAATTATACGAGTAACTATATATCCAAATCACACAAACATCAATTTTTTTATATAAAACATTCATGAACAAGAGGCTCACCACAAGGTGGTGCCGGCGACGGGACGTTGCGGGCGATCGACGACGGTGGTTACGGCGGAGATTTAGAAGGCACTAAGTAAACCACACCTACATATGCAAACTAAGTGTTATTTTTGACCTCAAATTGCATATAAATCAAATACTAGCACATATATATAATTCCTCCCAAATTACTAAACCCAAAAATCAATCACTATATAAAGCATTGCATGAGCTAATCTAGCAATGAGAGATGAAATGACAAAGTTGCTAACCTTTGTGATCATTTGAATGGATGGGGGCCTTCAAATCTTGACAAATTTTGGGCAAAATGTGTGATGAGCTTGAGAGGAAGAGGGAAAGAACAGAGAGGAGAGGGGAAAGGGGAAGAACAGAGCAAGCTCGGGTGGACGAAGGGTGTATGTAGGACGACCTTTAGTACCGGTTCGTGATACGACCCGGTACTAAAGGTGCTGGAAGGGCCCCGGACTGACAACATCCTGCCACCACTCACTTTAGTACCGGTTTGTGGCACGAACCGGTGCTAAAGGTTCGCCATGAACCGGTACTAATGATGTCCGTCCGCCTAGCCATTGGAACCGGCACTAATGGACACATTAGTGCCGGCTCAAATTCAAACCGGCACTAATGTGCTTCACATTTGACCCTTTTTCTACTAGTGAGGTAGGAACATAAACTAAAACATTCTGAAGCTAGAATTATAGTTATTAAATCGTTAGCACCACATAAAAACACTCCCCCTAGAGTAGCTGTTAATACGAATAACATAAACTCTATTATAGCCATTTTTGTACATTCAATGTACTCTACGGATAGAGGAATACATAAAGTTGAACATAATAAAATGAGAAATTGAAAGATTTCGTTGAAATTGTTCATTTCGAAATTTCCTGAAAATCTAATTATAGGTTCTTCTCTCCATTAGAACAATAGGGCCGTTATGCTTATTACTAAACTTGTTGAAGAGATGAAATAGAACCAAGGTCTATCTTTTTGATCAGAGGTTGAATCGATCATCAGAAGAAGAATTAGGCCAAAAATTAGGATACATTCTAGGAAAAATAAAACTTCCATTGAAGAGAAGCAAATGAAACGTTTTCATAAAAATTCTCGTAGAATCGAGAAGAAGTTTTCATTCTGTAGATGCCAGATCATGAATTAGTAACTGCATCCAATCTCCAAATAGTCCCGATTTTTTCGATTTTTGAAATGGGATATTTACGGAATCCCCATGAATAGGATCAAACCTTATTCCATTCTATTTCCATAAGATTCTTATTTCTTATTCTTAAGCAAGCCCTCGAGAGGGCTTAGTTGATCCAATTTCTTATTCTTTCTTATTCTCTTTCTTTTTTCCTTTTTGTTTGTTTCGAGAAAGATATCGTCCGATTCTCCTTCTATTGATTCTTTTCCGATCGAGATGTACGGATCCATGTGTCGACATACATAGATTATGTTCATGGATTAACGAAAATGTGCAAGAGTTCTATTTGTCATGTTATGCAATGTATCATATTGTGCTACCTTTGTTTATAGTTGTGTTTGAATTAAGTAGTTTCAATTGGTGTTTGAAATGAATTTGTGTGAAAACGGTTAAATTTAAGGTTTGTGGGGTCATTTGAGGGGCTAAATTATAAGAGATTGGTCAGAGATGCTCTTATATCTGATATTTATCGAGGAAAACAATAGTCAATACAATGGAAAGACAATTGGACGCAAAATGGCCAAAGTAAAACACACAAAGGGTAGTTATGGATTGGTTGAGCAGATCACTTGTGTTATTTATAGAGTTTTAATCAATGGATGAATATGTTGCACATTCCTGCTGGTTGTTTCTAACCCTTCTTTTTTCAAACTGGGAACATTCCTCAGTTAGTCTGTAATGCTAGTTTTTCTATGCTTGATTTACGGTTCGATACTGATACATGCTGTCAATTTTGTCCGCAGTAACTTCATGCATTATGCATCTTGAAATAACAACAATTTACGCTTCAAGTTTGAGAAATCAGGATGCTACTTTGGTAGTAACTTTGTAACAGATTTCTGTTTTAAAGATTTTCAGTTTATTGGAAATGAAAATTGTGAACCAATTTCGTCTCCTCTGCTTACCTTCCTTAGCAAATTTGAGAATGCACCTAAGTGCATATCTTTGTATGGGGAAAAAGGACATGACTGCCGGACTGTGGCATTTACAGGCGACCAGGCTATGAAAATTGGTTTTTAGTTCGGTCAGCTTAACGTGAGACTGTGCTATTTGCAAATTGTTTTTCATACTGCAGGTGCATTTGTAAGTGTTCAATGCTACCGAACTCACTCATGGCAAGATTACAAATTTTGGCACAGTTTTTGAATCACCTGATGACCTTATTAAACATGATCACACGTCCAACTACTGACACAGCAACAACATTGCACAAAGTCTGCAAACATCCAAGTGCCGGCTCGTTAGAAAATCTACACCACCAAATAATCCTGATAAAACCAAAAAGCTTCATCAAAGATCTTCCATTTGAGTGTAAATCTCAAGATGGGCTCGCCCATCTGTCACAAGTTGAACATCAAATGAACACATCATGACCGAAGAAACACCACTCGCAAGATAGGCTGCCAAAAAACGACGAACTGCACAGAAGAAGGAACAAGTGCACAGAACAACAAACCATGAGGACTGCTCACTCCATTTAGTGGACCATGACAACTACTACCACTCAATCTCCATAAACCTTTTTTTCTATAATATCAACCTGATTGTTGATTAACCAACAATAATCTTTCTGGAATGGAAAAATAAGCCATGCATGGTTCGATTCGTAGTAGAAAATAGTATTATATAGGCCCTACATTTACTAAAGCCAATCTTTCTGGTATAAACATCTTACAGTTAAAGTATGACATAAAAAAGAACAGGGAAAAAAAACATTACAGCCTATACAGATTACAGAGAAGATACTACATAACACTCAAACACAGCGGAAAAGAAACAAAACTTCTGAAATATAATAGGCCCTGCCTTCGTTACATGCAGTACAGAAGCATAGTATCTGCTAGCTGATGGTGTAAACAGCTGACACATCTTACAATATGACATCAACAGAAAAGATTGTAAATAACGTTCAAGCACAGCCGAACAGAGAATCAGAAGAGTAGAATGACCCTTCAAACTACAAAAGAAGTCAGGCCAAAGGCCAGGATGCGATTCTCGAACCTATCAGCAAAGGGATTCGCCCTGATAAATCATGGGTATGCTTGTTATCTGCGAAGTCAATCCAGTGCCGACTCAAATAGCTTTTGACTTCAAATCGAGCATGTAGAGAAGCTCTGTGGTCCACTTGTAGCCGTCTGTGTTGATCAGACATCCATTTTTCATTGCAGCTGTTGAGGGTTATAAATATCATTTGCTCTAGCACCATTGCATTCAAGATGAAAAATTTGGCAAAGTCCACATCTGGCTTGTTGCCCCAGTAGTTCTGCAAGACCACGCTTTTGAGATGGAGCATGAGGCATTCAATTGGATCCAGCAGGTCATATTTTCGCACATTTTTATTCCTTTCCGTAGGTGCGACTGGACATGGAAAGAATAGAGAATGTAAAGGCAGTTGGTTAATCGACTAGAGCACATGCTGACAAGCAGATAAGAATACTCACAATGATATACAGCCTCTCTAAGCAGGAGAAGCACTTGAGGAAGCCAATTACTGCATCAAGATCAGGGCCAACGGTGTCAATAACCAAAAACTTGACAGTGTGCATGATGGTTGTCACACTGATGGCAGGCATTTCCTGAAGAAAATGACAGACCTACATAAGAACAATAACCTTTTTTGCAGATAACGAAAAGAATAACTTTCATGCATAAATTCAGATTGCATGACTCTGAAACCTGTTGTTTACCTGAAAACCTGTGGTTCCAATATGGAGTTTGGATGTGCCATTTGACAGCAAAACCGTCATCTGCAGCTTCCGTGCTCCGATGATCTGGACTGTGGAGGGGCCGTAGCCTCCACTAAGTGGTAGAAACCTCTCGAGGGAAGGGGCGTCCACGATGACCAGCTCTTGGACAGGGGAAGCCACAGACGTATGAGGAGCAGAAAAGCCTATGCTCCTAAGAGTCAGGAGCTGATGCGGAGGCGGCCAACGCCAACATTATCTTTCAGTACAAGGCTTTCCAGTGAAAGGCAGCCAGAGAGCAAGCTGTGCAGAGCGTCCCCCGAGATGGTGACTGCATGTGTGGTGAGCTGCCTGAGGTGCGGAAAATTCAGAGACGACGCAGACAAGTCCGAGATGGTGAGCATGTACATGGTGAGCTGCTTGAGTTGCGGAAAATTCAGAGACTCGGCAGGCAGCTTGGGGAAATAGCAGTAGCTGATTCTGGCGACGCGGAGTGTCGGCGCGAAGCGGAGCGCGGACTGTGGTATCGGGGGCGGCGGCAGCCGGTACGGCCGGAAGCCTGGGGGGTCGTAGCCGAAGCTGAGTTCCTGGAGGTCGGTGAGGGCCTGGGAACGAAGCCAGCCATCGATCTTGTCGTGGTAGCGTTCATGGAGGCAGGGGATCGAGAGGCGGAGGGCCGGGCCAGGGTGCTCGGCGAGGATCTTCGAGATGTAGGCGACGCGTTTACCCACCTGGCCGGAGAGGCCATGGCCGACGAGGTTGAGGGGCGCCGAGCGCCAGAGGGGCCGCCACCGGCGGGCGAGGGCCTGCGTGCGGGCGCCGTCCTTGGTCGGGAGGCGAGAGATGATGGCGCACAGGAGGTCGTCGGGGAGGGCGTTGAACAAGTCGAGGCCGACCCCGTCGCCGGCCCTGCCGCCCTCCGGTGGTGGTTCTTCCTCGTCCAGTCGGTCAAACTTGCGCTTCTTGAGGTTGTGCGCCGGCGACGGCGGCGCTGGCGCATCCATTGATGCAGAGCGGGATGGTGATGGTGGTGGTGGTGGGATTGGAGAATGGGGCACGAGGGATTCGGCGGATTGGTTTTGATGGGCGGAAGAAATGGCGGGAACCGACAGAGGATATTCGCGCGCCTAATTTCAAAGGTCTCAACCCGGTTAAAAAGGGATTTTGGCGCGCACAATTTCAAAGGGTTTTCGGAAATGCGCGGTGCATTTAACGTTTTATTTCATACTCCCTCCATCCCAAAATAATTGTCTCAACTTTGTATCAATGTTGAGACACTTAATTTTTTTAACAGGGTTAACACAATTATTTTGAGACAAAGGCAGTAGAATTTAAAATAATACTCCCTCCGTTCCCAAATATAAGTCTTTCTACAGATCCCAACAAATGACTATATATGGAGCAAAATGAGTGAATCTACACTCTAAAATATGTTTACATACATCCGTACAGAGGCGGACCACGAAAAAAATTTAAGGTGGGGCGAAGTCTTACTAAGATTTTTCTTTATGCAAATCAAAGAAGTCAATACACACTAACAGGGCACACTACAAACGAATAACCAAATACAATGAAATTGCAGACATGTTTCAATAAAAAACAACCTAAAACATACCGATAATGAAGCATTTAGTGGCGTGTAGAAGACCCAGGCAATGGCAGTGCCCTACCCTCCTTCTGAAAATCTTCCTTAATTTTATTGAGATCAATACTTTTGAAGATCTCTCGCTCAATGTAACACACCATCAAGTCATTTAGCCAGCCATCACACATCTTGCTGCGCAACTCAGTCTTGATGATTTTCATTGATGAGAAGGCTCTTTCAACTGTTGCCGTCGCTACCGGTAGTAGCAATGCCAACTCAATGAGGCGATAAACAGCAGGAAACATGACATGCCTTTCAAGTTCAACCATCTTTTTTGCTAGACTTGCAATATCATGACAAGCTCTAAAGTCTTCAATTCTTCTCATATGGATAATGAATAGCTCTAGGTTATCAACTATATGTTCACGTTCATAATCTGAGAAATCCTCATGATAAATCTCTGTAAGTCTAGCAAGCTTATTCACATTGAACCTAGAAAAGGAGTTTCTAGGGTCAAGACAAGCGAAGTTCTGGAGCAGCTCTGAAGATACCTCATTAAAACGATGATCAAACTCTGTGATGATGGAGTCTATGGCAGCATAGAAGGTGTCCACGCGGAAAAAATGGTCAGCTGTGACATTGTTTCGTCCACCTTTTCTTGATTTCCCCCACTTTGTAAAGATGTCATCCATATTTGGTATGGGAATGTCATTTTTGGCGCAAAAGGCTTTGACATCTTCCAAGAGTGGCTCCCAACCATTATTTCTCCAGTTGATCAAACGTGTTCTCACATCCGTAACCAATGACATTGCCTGAAATGAGACAATTACAAATTTAGATGCATGTATGTTTACATGAACAAAACATATCAAGCAGACTAGATACATATAGCATGTTCCATCACATACCTGAACAACATTTTGATCCTTCTTTTGCAATAGAAGAGACAAATCATTTGTCATGCGAAGGATTTTTAGCATCATCTTCAGGATGAACACAAAGCTAAAAGTCTCCATTTGATGAACCAAACCTCCAGCCCTACATGGAACACGCACATCATCCTCAACAATGCCCAAAACCTCTATGACTGCATCCCACATTGATTCAATGCGAGATAAGGTTGTGTAATGAGAGCCCCATCTTGTATCTCCAGGTCTGACCAAGGATGTTTCTTGATTTTTCCCTCTTCCCGTCGGCATCTCACCACTCTGAATCTTATCCAAAAGAACCTCTTTTTGCTTGTCAAGCAATTTATCCTTCCTCTTGCAAGATGAAGTACTGAGATTAGCAATCATGGTCACATATTCAAAAAAATCCTCAACACCCTTGCAGCATCTCGAAACAGCAACAACTACCAACTGCAGTTGATGGGCAAAGCAATGGATATAGAAAGCATATGGGTTCTCATCTCGAATTAACTTCTGAAGGCCATTGAATTCTCCTCTCATATTAGATGCCCCGTCATACCCTTGCCCTCGTAGTCGTGCAACAACTAGACCATTTTTAGCAAAAACCTCCAACAATGCCTTCTTTAAAGAAGCAGATGTTGTGTCCGGAACATGCTTAATAGCTAAAAAGCGTTCAATAGTCTCTCCTTGTTTGCTCAAATACCTACAGAAAATCATATAATTAGTTGACCACTCTACATGGAACAAAATGATCAAAAAGCACATAGACATTTCAAAAACTTAAACACGTACCTGATTACCACGGCCATTTGTTCTTTCACCGATATATCACGGCACTCATCAATAAGAACGGAGAAAAGACAATCACCCATCTCTTCTTTGATTGCTTTGGTGACCGCTTGTGCACAATGAGAAGTAAGGATTTTTTGAATTTTTCCGGAAGTCATTTTGGCATTCTTAGGGCATAGCTCATCAAATGCAACCTTCACTTCTGGAATTCTTTCTTTCACCCAATCAAGTAACTCTAAAAAATTCCCCTTGTTCAAAGAAGTACTGGATTCATCATGCCCACGAAATGGTTCACCTTGCAATGCTAGATAACTTACAATGCCCAAAGATGTATCCACACGAGTTTCATACTTGACTAGTGAACCTTTGCTGTAAGTTATAACTTTACTTTTCACACTTGACCTTTGATTTTTAAAATCATCACATGCTGTTTTTGAAATATTGTGGATGCTACATGGCCCACCAACATGTTTACGGAATGCCGCAACCGCATTTTTCCAACAGTCAAAACCCAATTTGGAGAAAACGTCATGCCCAAATTTATCATCCATTCGGTCATGCTTAAAAAGATAACAATAGAAGCAATAGGCCTTATGCTTTGTTACACTATATTCCAACCAATCAAAGTTCTTATACCATTGTGGCCGGAAGCATCTTCCATCCTTATTTGGGGGGAAAGTGCAACTAGTTGGTCGAGTTGCACCCATTCGTATATAAGCAAATCTAACATCATCTCTAATGTTGGGGGCAAATCTATCAAGTGGGATGCGAAGTCCAGGATCACCATTTATATAATCTTCACTAAAAACAGATATACCTTCAACTCCATGAACTTCAACATTCTCTTCCACTATAGCTTCAAGAGAGTCTGTAGTTTCTTCCACTTGTTCAGTTTGCATCAAATTCTCATGCTCTACTTCCACCGAACTCACTTGATCTTGATGAGTGGCATGTGCCAAAACATTGACACTTTCACGGGTACTTGGGTTCGATTTCGAGCTGCTGCCACTACCAAGCACTTCAAAATATCTTTTCAAATCTGCAATTCACAACAAGAATGTTCACAACATTAATATGTCACTACAATCTGCTTGAATTTGAGGCGTCAAGCTACTGTTAAAATTTGCTACAAAATTTCAGGAAAGTTGAGAAATCACCTCCTCCCCTTTCATTTGGGTTTCCTGTTCCCTTCCTCTTCCTTTCCATCTTCGGGCAATCTGGCCGGGACTGTGCTGGACTAAGAAGTGGCCGGACGGTCGGACAACCGGACTGCTGTTGGCCTGCCGCTGCTGCTAGGTGCTCGGCATCTGCACTCTGCAGCAGGCACTTTTCTCTTCTAGAATATAGAGGACTAAAAGGATTAAAGGAGTATCCAGCTTCAGTGGAAAAGAAATTCACAACGATTTGAATGTTAAGCTTAGCTTGGC
Organism: Triticum urartu; assembly: GCF_056163025.1. Classification (NCBI taxonomy): domain Eukaryota; kingdom Viridiplantae; phylum Streptophyta; class Magnoliopsida; order Poales; family Poaceae; genus Triticum; species Triticum urartu. Next base: position 710,520,430 of record NC_141879.1, read on the forward strand.
ACTTGACTTTCTCGTACCTGAATCTTTTTCACCCCGGCTGGAGACGCCGCTTGCACACAGAGCCCCGGAGCGCCGCTACCGCTTGTGCCCAGAGCGCCGCTGCCGCTTGCTGCCGCGGTGCCGCCCTCCTCTAGCCCCCTAGACAGCCGCCGCCGTTGCCTTCCCTGCCCGCCGTTGCCTGCCCCGCCCGCTCCTGGTGACTTGGCCAGCCGTCGCCGCCGCCGCCGCGCTAGCTTAGGGTTAGGGTGTGCGTGGCCTCGTGGGGTGGGGATAGAACAGAGCGGTCGCCTCTGGTCTGGTCGATTGCGTGTGCGTTCTGCTCGTGGCCGCCGCTCGCTCGCTCGATGCCTCGGGCCTCTGTTGCCTGTTGGCCCATCAGGTCGCTAGCCCGTTAACAGCGACAGCCAGATCGATCATCGATGCATACTAGTATTAATTATTTTTTTGCTCAAAATCAAGGTATGGCAGGCGCCATACCCTGCCCACCGGGGAGCTCCGCCAGTGCATCCGTATGTTATAGTCCATTTGGAATATCTAAAAAGACTTATATTTAGGAACGGAGGGAGTAGATATGTTAAAACTCAGTTTAAAATTAAAAGTTAAATTTGAACGTATAAATTACTTTACAAAATGTTCATGTATTTTAAATACATTCATATAATTTAAAATATGTTTGTATTTTAAACAAATGGTGATAGAATTTTAAAATCATCCATGTTTTAAAATAACAAATTTCATGTCATTTTTAAAAAGTGTTCATGTATACTGTATAAAGAAACTTATTCTAAAATGTTATATATTTAAGTAATTACCATATAATTTTAAAAGTGCTTGTTTAATTTTTTAGATTGATCACGTTTTTTTAACCTTTGCACAATTAAAAACTGTTCACATTTTTTTTACATGTTCATGTTATTTTGAAAAGTGTTCATGCATTTTCTAAAATTCTGTAACTAAAAATAATTCACATTTTTTTTGAATTTTTCCTCTTATTATGACCACATCTTTCAAAAAATTTCACATTTTCGGAGAGCCTGTTAATTGCTATTGTTTTTAGTAACACCTTGTGTGTAAATGAATCAGTCTGAATTGATGAACAAGAGGCGGACAAGCATGTTGTATGCCTAGGGCATGAAGGAGTTCACCGAAGTCCCTTTGCGAGATATGCTGAAGAAGAATGACAATAAACTCACGTTCGTGCAATTTTATTGGCAATGTTATATTCTATGAATATATCTTGAAAACCGAAGGTCACTTAGTCAAGAAGGGATTCATGGAAGGATACACATTTTGGACGAGATACGGTGAAGAGCAAGTCATGGATGAAAGCAACCACTGCCGTGAGATGACAAACTGATGGCTCTAAAATAGCTGATGACCTTATTAAACATGATCTGAATCACCTGACACAACAATAACACTGCGCAAAGTCTGCACCAAGCTCGCCTTTGCGTCTGCAAACATCTAAGTGCCTATTTTTCGCATGGTCCAAAATTGTACGAAACACATAATACAAGATGAGACAAGGCCGGGGGGGGGGGGGGGGGGGGGGTGTTGATGTATGGATGCTGCACATTAGAAAATCTACAGCAGCAAAGAATCCCGATAAAACCAAAAGGCTTCATCAAAGTTCTTCCATTTGAGTGTGAATCTCAAGTTGGGTTCGCCCATCTCTCACAAGAAACACCACTCATGAGATGGGATGCCAAAAACCAATGTTAGTGCCATTGTGTCACGAAAGAGAAGTCGGGACAGAGAAGGAAAGGGTCAGGGGGCATCTCTCTCTCGCTCGCGAACGCGCCGCCCCCGCGGGCGGCCGGCCGCGCCTTCCCTCCGTCCCCGCGCGCGTCCCCCTCCCTCCTCCTCCTCCCCGCCGCCGTCGCCGGCGCCCGCCTCGGGCCTGGCTCGGGCGGCGTTGGTGGCGGCGGCCCCCTAGCCCTTCCCCATCTAGGGATTCTCCGGCGCGGAACGGAGCGGCTCCAGGCAGTGTCCTCAGGCGGCGGCGGTCCTGTGCGGCGGCGGGGGCGAGCTCTGGGCGGCGGCGGCGCTGTTGGCGGTGGGGCTGCGCGGCGGCGTGGGCTGGCGGCGCCCGCCCGGCCCAGATCTGGGCCCTTCGGGCTCCATCTCGGTCGAGGCGGGCCGGCGACAGGCGCGGCATCGGCGTGGCCTCCAGGAGGCGATGGCGAGCAGCGATGATCGGCGAGGGCTGGCGGCGTCGACGCCAGCTTGTTGCAGCATGGCCGGCGGGGCTTAGCGGGCCCGTTTCGGGCTTGGCCGGGCCGGGGGTGGCCTGGTATGCCCCGCTGCCGTGTCCGGACGGCTACCGCGACGGTGCCGGAGGCGCGGGCCTCCCGCACGACGGCGGTGGAGGTGGTTCCCTCTCGCTCGGCCTTGATGTTGTTGCTCCCGTCGCTCAGATCTTCTCTCCGCTCTTCTTGGCCTCGTGGTGGTGTTTGCAGCGAGACGGTGTTGGTGGCGGCGCAACCGTCATGGCACATAGTTGGGCGGTGGTTTGGCTGGTCGGCTCCGATTGGCTGGTGGGGTTTGGCGTGTGGGAGAAATCCTTGCCGGTTCGTCCAGCTCCGATGCGGTGACACCGGCGGGTGCCACTATCCCTTCCTGGAGGGCGTCGGGAGTAGCTATCCCCCACCTCCCTCCGCGTACTGGGGAAACCCTAGGACTTGTCCGGGCAACAACGTCGTCGGCGTCGCATCCCTTTTTGGAGGTGCTGCTTAGTTCGCGGTAGTTCAGAGCCTTGGGCTGTGGTGGTTTGTTTCCGGAGGGCGCAGCGGTCGCGGGTCATCCGCGCTTTGTCAAGCTGCCGTTGTTGGCATTCTTTCTTCTTCTTTTTCTTTGGGCTTGTTGTGCTGCTCGCCCCAGCATTGCGATGTGTACTTTGGTGGTTTGCTTTGGAATACAAAGCGGGGAGAAACCCTTTTTCGGTAAAAACCAATGTTCCACCACCGAACTGCCACCGAAGAAGGAACAAATGCACAGAAAGATGAGTCATGAGAACTACTCGCTCCATTTAGTGGACCAGGACAGCACTATCACTCAATCTCCATAAACCTTTTTTCTGTAATATCGACCTAATTGATGATGAACCGCACATGGTTTAGTTCGTGGTACAGAAATAGATATTATATAGGCCCTAAATTTACTGAAGGCAGTGTAGAACCATAGTAGTATTGATAACTGCTGGTATAAACAACTTACAATATGACACCAAAAAGAAAACAAAACACTACAGCCTATACAGAGAAGATACTAAATAACACTCAAACTGAGCGGAAAGGGAATAAAACTTCTAAAATATCATAGGCCTTGCCTCCATTACATGCAATACAGAAGCATAGTAGCTGCTAGCTGATGGTATAAAAAGCTAACACATCTTACAATATGACATCAACAGAAAAGATAGTAAACAACGTTCAAGCACAGCAGAACAAAGAATCAGAAGAGTGGGATAACTTCAAACTACAAAAGAAGCAAGACCAGACATATAGTGGCATGCCATGTCAAAGGATGGTATTCTCGAACCTATCAGCAAAGGGATTCGCAACAGATAAATCATGAGTATGCTTGTTATCATGGAACCAAGCCTAATCCCGACAGAAATATCGTTTGAATTCAAATCGAGCATCTAGAGAAGCTCTGTTGTCCATTTGCAACCGTCTATGTTGATTAGACATCCATTTTTCACTGGGGCTGTTGAAGGCTATACATATCATTTGTTCTAGCACCATTGCATTGAAGATGAAAAAATTGGCAAAATCCACATCAGGCTTGTTGCCACGGTAGTTCTGCAAGACCACTTTTTTTGAGATGGAGCGTAAGGCATTCAATTGGATCCAATGGGTCATATTTCCGCACATTTTTCATGCCTCTCTGTAGGTGCGACTGGAGATGGAAATAATAAACAATGTAAAGGCAGTTGGTTAATCGACTAGAGCAAAAGTTAGTCATGCTGATGCTGGCAGTTAAAACAAGCAGAGACGAGTACTCACAATGATGTACAGCCTCTCTAAGCAGGGAAAGCACTTGAGGAAGCCAATTACTGCATTGAGATCAGGGCCAGCAGAGTCGATAACCAAAAACTTCACCGTGTGCATGATGGTTGTCACGCTGATAGCAGGCATTTCCTGAAGAAAATGGCAGACAGAATAAGAACAATAACCTTTTTTTGCAGATAATAAGAAGAATAACCTTTTTAGGTATGAATTCAGATGGCATGACTCTGGAAACCTGTTGTTTACCTGAAAATCAGTGGTTCCAATATGGAGTTTGGATGTGCCATTTGACAGCAAAACCGTCGTCTGCAGCTTGGGTGCTTTGATGATCTGGACTGTCGAGGGACCATAGTCTGGAGAGAGTGGCAGCAACCTCCCAAGGCAAGGGGCGTCGTCGATGGTCAGGTCATGACAAGCAGAAAAGCCTATGCTCCTAAGAGTAGGGGAGATGATTCGGAGGCGGCCCACGCCAACATTATTTTTCAGTAAGAGGCTTTCCAGTGAAAAGCAGCCAGAGAGCAGGCTGTGCAGAGCGTCCCCCGAGATGGTGACCTCGTGCGTGGTGAGCTGTCTGAGGTGCGGAAAATTCAGAGACGAGCAGACAAGTCTGAGATGTTGACCTTGTACATGGCGAGCTGCTTGAGGTGCGGAAAATTCAGAGACTCGGCAGGCAGCTTGGGGAAATAGCAGTAGCTGATTCTAGCGACGTGGAGTGTCGGTGCAAAGGTCGTCCGCGGCCAGCATGGGAAGCCTGGGGGTCGTAGCCGAAGCTGAGCTCTTGGAGGTCGGCGGGGAAAATTGATTTTAACCCCCCCAGCTCACCTGCCTTTGATCTTAAGCCCCTTTGTTCGTTTGCCTTCCTCTGAACCCCCCTCAGTTCTGTCTACTTGTTGCTGGTACCCCCCTTTGGCATTGTTAACAACTTTGTTAGTGTATAACTAACATATTGAAATAGGAATAGACAAAAGTACCCCTCTGTTTGAAAGGCACATCTCTGTACCTTGTCCGAATTTTCAAACCACAAAATATTTTGGCCAAATAAGAAATGACATGATTTTCTAAAGCTGTGTGCTATGTTTCACAAAAAAAATTGACATGATTTTGCTGTAATCAATAGCCTTCCACAAAAACAGGCTGGAAATAATATAGGGTCACAATGATTCAATGATAGCATAGAGAATAATTCATCCATGTTCTACAGGACTTCTGAAGGAAATATGCCCTAGAGGCAATAATAAAGTTATTATTTATTTCCTTATATCATGATAAATGTTTATTATTCATGCTAGAATTGTATTAACCGGAAACATAATACATGTGTGAATACATAGACAAACAGAGTGTCACTAGTATGCCTCTACTTGACTAGCTCGTTGAACAAAGATGGTTATGTTTCCTAACCATAGACATGAGTTGTCATTTGATTAACGGGATCACATCATTAGGAGAATGATGTGATTGACTTGACCCATTCCGTTAGCTTAGCACTTGATCGTTTAGTTTGTTGCTATTGCTTTCTTCATGACTTATACATGTTCATATGACTATGAGATTATGCAACTCCCGTTTACCGGAGGAACACTTTGTGTGCTACCAAACGTCACAACATAACTGGGTGATTATAAAGGTGCTCTACAGGTGTCTCCAAAGGTACTTATTGGGTTGGCGTATTTCGAGATTATGATTTGTCACTCCGATTGTCGGAGAGGTATCTCTGGGCCCTCTCGGTAATGCACATCACTTAAGCCTTGCAAGCATTGCAACTAATGAGTTAGTTGCGGGATGATGTGTTATGGAACGAGTAAAGAGACTTGCCGGTAACAAGATTGAACTAGGTATTGAGATACCGACGATCGAATCTCGGGCAAGTAACATACCGATGACAAAGGGAACAACGTATGTTGTTATGCGGTTTGACCGATAAAGTTCTTCATAGAATATGTAGGAGCCAATATGAGCATCCAGGTTCCGCTATTGGTTATTGACCGGAGACGTTTCTCGGTCATGTCTACATAGTTCTCGAACCCGTAGGGTCCGCATGCTTAACGCTATGATGACAGTTATATTATGAGTTTATATGTTTTGATGTACCGAAGGAGTTCGGAGTCCCGGATGAGATCGGGGACATGACGAGGAGTCTCCAAATGGTCGAGACGTAAAGATCGATATATTGGACGACTATATTCGGACTTCGAAAAGGTTCCGAGTGATTCGGGTATTTTCGGAAGTACCGGGGAGTTACGGGAATTCGTATTGGGCCTTAATGGTCCATACGGGAAAGGAGAGAAAGGCCTCAAAGGGTGGCCGCACCCCTCCCCATGGGCTGGTCCGAATTGGACTAGGGAGGGGGGGCGCCCCCTTCCTTCCTTCCTTCTCCTTTTCCCTTCCCTTTCCTTCCCTCCTACTCCTACTACTTGGAAGGGCTCCTAGTTCTACTAGGAAAGGGGGAATCCTACTCCCGGTGGGAGTATGACTCCCCTAGGGCGCGCCATAGAGAGGGCCGGCCCTCCCCCTCCTCCACTCCTTTATATACGGGGGCAGGGGGCACCCCATAGACACAACAATTGATCTCTTGATCTCTTAGCCGTGTGCGGTGCCCCCCTCCACCATAATCCACCTCGATCATATTGTAGCGGTGCTTAGGCGAAGCCCTGCGGCGGTAGAACATCATCATCGTCACCATGCCGTCGTGCTGACAAAACTCTCCCTCAACACTCAGCTGGATCGGAGTTCCAGGGACGTCATCGAGTTGAACGTGTGCAAAACTCGGAGGTGCCGTGCGTTCGGTACTTGATCGGTCGGATCGTGAAGACGTACGACTACATCAACCGCGTTGTGCTAATGCTTCCGCTTTCGGTCTACGAGGGTACGTGGACACACTCTCCCCTCTCGTTGCTATGCATCACCATGATCTTGCGTGTGCATAGGAAATTTTTGAAATTACTACGTTCCCCAACAGTGGCATCCGAGCTAAGTTTTATGCGTTGATGTAATATGCACGAGTAGAACACAAGTGAGTTGTTGGCGATATAAGTCATACTGCTTACCAGCATGTCACACTTTGGTTCGGCCATATTGTTGGATGAAGCGGCCCGGACCAACATTACGCGTACACTTACGCGAGACTGGTTCTACCGACGTGCTTTGCACACAGGTGGCTGGCGGGTGTCAGTTTCTCCAACTTTCGTTGAACCAAGTGTGGCTACGCCCGGTCCTTGCGAAGGTTAAAACAACACCAACTTGACAAACTATCGTTGTGGTTTTGATGCGTAGGTAAGAACGATTCTTGCTAAGCCCGTAGCAGCCACGTAAAACTTGCAACAACAAAGTAGAGGACGTCTAACTTGTTTTTGCAGGGCATGTTGTGATGTGATATGGTCAAGACATGATGCTAAATTTTATTGTATGAGATGATCATGTTTTGTAACCGAGTTATCGGCAACTGGCAGGAGCCATATGGTTGTTGCTTTATTGTATGCAATACAATTGCGCTGTAATGCTTTACTTTATCACTAAGCGGTAGCGATAGTCATGAAAGCATAAGATTGGCAAGACTACAACGATGCTACGATGGTGATCAAGGTGTCGCGCCGGCGACGATGGTGATCATGACGGTGCTTCGGAGATGGAGATCACAAGCACAAGATGATGATGGCCATATCATATCACTTATATTGATTGCATGCGATGTTTATCTTTTATGCATCTTATCTTGCTTTGATTGACAGTAGCATTATAAGATGATCTCTCACTAAATTTCAAGATAAAAGTGTTCTCCCTGAGTATGCACCGTTGCCAAAGTTCGTCGTGCCCAGACACCACATGATGATCGGGTGTGATAAGCTCTACGTCCATCTACAACGGGTGCAAGCCAGTTTTGCACACGCAGAATACTCGGGTTAAACTTGACGAGCCTAGCATATGCAGATATGGCCTCGGAACACTAAGGCCGAAAGGTCGAGTGTGAATCATATAGTAGATATGATCAACATATTGATTTTCACCATTGAAAGCTACTCCATTTCACGTGATGATCGGTTATGGTTTAGTTGATTTGGATCACGTGATCACTTAGAAGATTACAAGGATGTCTTTCTAAGTGGGAGTTCTTAAGTAATATGATTAATTGAACTTAAATTTATCATGAACTTAGTACCTGATAGTATCTTGCTTGTCTATGCTTGATTGTAGATAGATGGCACGTGTTGTTGTTCCGTTGAATTTTAATGCGTTCCTTGAGAAAGCAAAGTTGAAAGATGATGGTAGCAATTACACGGACTAGGTCCGTAACTTGAGGATTATCCTCATTGCTGCACAGAAGAATTACGTCCTGGAAGCACCGCTAGGTGCCAGGCCTGCTGCTGGAGCAACACCAGATGTTATGAACGTCTGGCAGAGCAAAGCTGATGACTACTCGATAGTTCAGTGTGCCATGCTTTACGGCTTAGAATCGGGACTTCAGCGACGTTTTGAATGTCATGGAGCATATGAGATGTTCCAGGAGTTGAAGTTAATATTTCAAGCAAATGCCCGAATTGAGAGATATGAAGTCTCCAATAAATTAGCTACAAGATGGAGGAGAATAGTTCTGTCAGTGAACATATACTCAAAATGTCTGGGTATCATAATCACTTGACTCAACTGGGAGTTAATCTTCCTGTTGATAGTGTCATTGACAGAGTTCTTCAATCACTGCCACCAAGCTACAAGAGCTTCGTGATGAACTATAACATGCAAGGGATGGATAAAACAATTCCCGAGCTCTTCGTAATGCTAAAGGCTGCGGAGGTAGAAATCAAGAAGGAGCATCAAGTGTTGATGGTCAACAAGACCGCCCGTTTCAAGAAAAAGGGCAAAGGGAAGGAGATGGGGAACTTCAAGAAGAACAGTAAGCAAGTTACTGCTCAGGAGAAGAAACCCAAATCTGGACCTAAGCCTGAAACTGAGTGCTTCTACTACAAGCAGACTGGACACTGGAAGTGGAACTGCCCCAAGTATTTGGCGGATAAGAAGGATGGCAAGGTGAACAAATGTATATGTGATATACATGTTATTGATGTGTACCTTACTAGAGCTCGCAGTAGCACCTGGGTATTTGATACTGGTTCTGTTGCTAACATTTGCAACTCAAAACAGGGACTACGAATTAAGCGAACACTGTCAAAGGACGAGGTGACGATGCGCGTGGGAAATGGTTCGAAAGTCGATGTGATCGCGGTCGGCATGCTACCTCTACATCTACCTTCGGGATTAGTTTTAGACCTAAATAATTGTTATTTGGTGCCAGCGTTGAGCATGAACATTATATCTGGATCTTGTTTGATGCGAGACAGTTATTCATTTAAATCAGAAAATAATGGTGTTCTATTTATATGAGTAATATCTTTTATGGTCATGCACCCTTGAAGAGTGGTCTATTTTTGATGAATCTCGATAGTAGTGATACACATATTCATAATGTTGAAACCAAAAGATGCAGAGTTGATAATGATAGTGCAACTTATTTGTGGCACTGCCGTTTAGGTCATATCGGTGTAAAGCGCATGAAAAAACTCCATACTGATGGACTTTTGGAATCACTTGATTATGAATCACTTGGTACTTGCGAACCGTGCCTTATGGGCAAGAAGACCAAAACGCCGTTCTCCGTTACTGTGGAGAGAGCAATGGATTTTTTGGAAATCATACATACAGATATATGTGGTCCGATGAATATTGAGGCTCGTGGCGGATATTGTTATTTTCTCACCTTCACAGATGATTTAAGAAGATATGGGTATATCTACTTAATGAAACATAAGTCTGAAACATTTTAAAAGTTCAAAGAATTTCAGAGTGAAGTTGAAAATCATCGTAACAAGAAAATAAAGTTTCTACGATCTGATCGTGGAGGAGAATATTTGAGTTACGAGTTTGGTCTACATTTGAAACAATGCGGAATAGTTTTGCAACTCACGCAGTGTAATGGTGTGTCCGAACATCGTAATCGTACTTTACTAGATATGGTGCGATCTATGATGTCTCTTACAGATTTACCGCTATCGTTTTGGGGTTATGCTTTAGAGACGGCTGCATTCACGTTAAATAGGGCACCATCGAAATCCGTTGAGACGACGCCTTATGAACTATGGTTTGGCAAGAAACCTAAGCTGCCGTGTCTTAAAGTTTGAGACTGCGATGCTTATGTGAAAAAGTTTCAACATGATAAGCTCAAACCCAAATCGGAGAAGTGCGTCTTCATAGGATACCCAAAAGAAAATGTTGGATACACCTTCTATCACATATCCGAAGGCAAGATATTCGTTGCTGAGAATGGATCCTTTTTAGAGAAGGAGTTTCTCTCGAAAGAAGTGAGTGGGAGGAAAGTAGAACTTGATGAGGTAACTGTACCTGCTCCCTTATTGGAAAGTAGTTCATCACAGAAATATGTTCCTGTGACTACTACACCAATTAGTGAGGAAGCTAATGATGATGATCATGTAACTTCAGATCAAGTTGCTACCGAACCTCGTAGGTAAACCAGAGTGAGATCTGCACCAGAGTGGTACGGTAATCCTGTTTTGGAGGTCATGTTACTTGACCATGACGAGCCTACGAACTATGAGGAAGCGATGATGAGCCCAGATTCCGCGAAATGGCTTGAGGCCATGAAATCTGAGATGACATCCATGTATGAGAACAAAGTATGGACTTTAATTGACTTGCCCATTGATCGGCGATCCATTGAGATTAAATGGATCTTCAAGAGGAAGACGGACGCTGATAGTAGTGTTACTATCTACAAAGCTATAATTGTCGCAAAAAGGTTTTCGACAAGTTCAAGGTGTTGACTACGATGAGAGTTTCTCACTCGTATCTATGCTTAAGTCTGTCCGAATCATGTTAGCAATTGCCGCATTTTATGAAATCTGGCAAATGGAGAAACAAAACTGCATTCCTTAATGGATTTATTAAAGAAGAGTTGTATATGATGCAACCAGAAGGTTTTATCAATCCTAAAGGTACTAACAAAATATGCAAGCTCCAGCGATCCATCTATGGACTGGTGCAAGAATCTCGGAGTTGGAATATACGCTTTGATAAGTTGATCAAAGCATATAGTTTTATACAGACTTGCGGCGAAGCCTGTATTTACAAGAAAGTGAGTGGGAGCACTACAACATTTCTGATAAGTATATGTGAATGACATATTCTTGATCGGAGATAATGTAGAATTATTCTGCAAAGCATAAAGGAATGTTTGAAAGGAGCTTTTCAAAGAAAGACCTCGGTGAAGCTGCTTACATATTGAGTATCAAGATCTATAGAGATAGATCAAGATGCTTGATAAGTTTTTCAATGAGTACATACCTTGACAAGATTTTGAAGTAGTTCAAAATGGAACAGTCGAAGAAGGAGTTCTTGCCTGTGTTACAAGGTGTGAAGTTGAGTAAGACTCAAAACCCGACCACGGCAGAAGATAGAGAGAGAATGAAAGTCATTCCCTATGCCTTAGCCATAGGTTCTATAAAGTATGCCATGCTGTGTACCAAACCTATTGTATACCCTGCCCTAAGTTTGGCAAGGGAGTACAATAGTGATCTAGGAGTAGATCACTGGACATTGGTCAAAATTATCCTTAGTGGAATAAGGATATGTTTCTCGATTATGGAGGTGACAAAAGGTTCGTCGTAAAGGGTTACGTCGATGCAAGTTTTTGACATTGATCCAGATGACTCAAAGTCTCAATCTGGATACATATTTAAAGTGGGAGCAATTAGCTAGAGTAGCTCCATGCAGAGCATTGTTGACATAGAAATTTGCAAAATACATACGGATCTGAATGTGGCAGACCCATTGACTAAACTTCTCTCACAAGCAGAACATGATCACACCTTAGTACTCTTTGGGTGTTAATCACATAGCGATGTGAACTAGATTATTGACTCTAGTAAACCCTTTGGGTGTTGGTCACATGTCGATGTGAACTATGGGTGTTAATCACATGGTGATGTGAACTATTGGTATTAAATCACATAGCGATGTGAACTAGATTATTGACTCTAGTGCAAGTGGGAGACTGAAGGAAATATGCCCTAGAGGCAATAATAAAGTTATTATTTATTTCCTTATATCATGATAAATGTTTATTATTCATGCTAGAATTGTATTAACCGGAAACATAATACATGTGTGAATACATAGACAAACAGATTGTCACTAGTATGCCTCTACTTGACTAGCTCGTTGATCAAAGATGGTTATGTTTCCTAACCATAGACATGAGTTGTCATTTGATTAACGGGATCACATCATTAGGATAATGATGTGATTGACTTGACCCATTCCGTTAGCTTAGCACTTGATCGTTTAGTTTGTTGCTATTGCTTTCTTCATGACTTATACATGTTCCTATGACTATGAGATTATGCAACTCCCGTTTACCGGAGGAACACTTTGTGTGCTACCAAACGTCACAATGTAACTGGGTGATTATAAAGGTGCTCTACAAGTGTCTCCAAGGGTACTTGTTGGGTTGGCGTATTTCGAGATTAGGATTTGTCACTCCGATTGTCGGAGAGTTATCTCTGGGCCCTCTCGGTAATGCACATCACTTAAGCCTTGCAAGCATTGCAACTAATGAGTTTGTTGCGGGATGATGTGTTACAGAACGAGTAAAGAGACTTGCCGGTAACGAGATTGAACTAGGTATTGAGATACCGACGATCGAATCTCGGGCAAGTAACATACCGGTGACAAAGGGAACAACGTATGTTGTTATGCGGTTTGACCAATAAAGTTCTTCATAGAATATGTAGGAGCCAATATGAGCATCCAGGTTCCGCTATTGGTTATTGACCGGAGACGTTTCTCGGTCATGTCTACATAGTTCTCGAACCCGTAGGGTCCGCATGCTTAACGCTATGATGACAGTTATATTATGAGTTTATATGTTTTGATGTACCGAAGGAGTTCGGAGTCCCGGATGAGATCGGGGACATGACAAGGAGTCTCCAAATGGTCGAGACGTAAAGATCGATATATTGGACGACTATATTCGGACTTCGAAAAGGTTCCGAGTGATTCGGGTATTTTCGGAAGTACCGGGGAGTTACGGGAATTCGTATTGGGCCTTAATGGGCCATACGGGAAAGGAGAGAAAGGCCTCAAAGGGTGGCCGCACCCCTCCCCATGGGCTGGTCCGAATTGGACTAGGGAGGGGGGGCGCCCCCTTCCTTCCTTCCTTCTCCTTTTCCCTTCCCTTTCCTTCCCTCCTACTCCTACTACTTGGAAGGGCTCCTAGTTCTACTAGGAAAGGGGGAATCCTACTCCCGGTGGGAGTAGGACTCCCCTAGGGCACGCCATAGAGAGGGCCGGCCCTCCCCCTCCTCCACTCCTTTATATACGGGGGCAGGGGGCACCCCATAGACACAACAATTGATCTCTTGATCTCTTAGCCGTGTGCGGTGCCCCCCTCCACCATAATCCACCTCGATCATATTGTAGCGGTGCTTAGGCGAAGCCCTGCGGCGGTAGAACATCATCATCGTCACCACGCCGTCGTGCTGACAAAACTCTCCCTCAACACTCAGCTGGATCGGAGTTCCAGGGACGTCATCGAGTTGAACGTGTGCAAAACTCGGAGGTGCCGTGCGTTCAGTACTTGATCGGTCGGATCGTGAAGACGTACGACTACATCAACCGCGTTGTGCTAACGCTTCCGCTTTCGGTCTACGAGGGTACGTGGACACGCTCTCCCCTCTCGTTGCTATGCATCACCATGATCTTGCGTGTGCGTAGGAAATTTTTGAAATTACTACGTTCCCCAACAGTGGCATCCAAGCTAGGTTTTATGCGTTGATGTAATATGCACGAGTAGAACACAAGTGAGTTGTGGGCGATATAAGTCATACTGCTTACCAGCATGTCACACTTTGGTTCGGCGATATTGTTGGATGAAGCGGCCCGGACCGACATTACGCGTACACTTACGCGAGACTGGTTCTACCGACGTGCTTTGCACACAGGTGGCTGGCGGGTGTCAGTTTCTCCAACTTTAGTTGAACCAAGTGTGGCTACGCCCGGTCCTTGCGAAGGTTAAAACAACACCAACTTGACAAACTATCGTTGTGGTTTTGATGCGTAGGTAAGAACGATTCTTGCTAAGCCCGTAGCAGCCACGTAAAACTTGCAACAACAAAGTAGAGGACGTCTAACTTGTTTTTGCAGGGCATGTTGTGATGTGATATGGTCAAGACATGATGCTAAATTTTATTGTATGAGATGATCATGTTTTGTAACCAAGTTATCGGCAACTGGCAGGAGCCATATGGTTGTTGCTTTATTGTATGCAATACAATTGCGCTGTAATGCTTTACTTTATCACTAAGCGGTAGCGATAGTCATGAAAGCATAAGATTGGCAAGACGACAACGATGCTACGATGGTGATCAAGGTGTCGCGCCGGCGACGATGGTGATCAGGACGGTGCTTCGGAGATGGAGATCACAAGCACAAGATGATGATGGCCATATCATATCACTTATATTGATTGCATGCGATGTTTATCTTTTATGCATCTTATCTTGCTTTGATTGACAGTAGCATTATAAGATGATCTCTCACTAAATTTCAAGATAAAAGTGTTCTCCCTGAGTATGCACCGTTGCCAAAGTTCGTCGTGCCCAGACACCACATGATGATCGGGTGTGATAAGCTCTACGTCCATCTACAACGGGTGCAAGCCAGTTTTGCACACGCAGAATACTCAGGTTAAACTTGACGAGCCTAGCATATGCAGATATGGCCTCAGAACACTGAGGCCGAAAGGTCGAGTGTGAATCATATTGCCGTGGTGCTGATCCACGGGCACCTATGGGACCGGCGGACCTGGTCCCTTTCGGTTCGGCGGGGGCGGAGGTCGCGCAAAGAGCAGATCGAGGCGAAGCACGCGAGCGATTTACCCAGGTTCGGGCCGCACGGATGCGTAAAACCCTACTCCTGCTTTGTGGTTTGGTATTGATTTCTAGCTCGGGAGCGCGGAGTGCTACAGTACACACCGGCGGCTAGCAAGACCGAGCGTGAGTGTTCGAACTGGCTCCTCCCCCCTTACGTTGCACACGGGCCTCCTTTTATATGCTCAAGGGGTTACCGACAGGTGGCTACGGAGGTAAAGGGCAAAAACGGAAAGGTGCTGTGGTAGGTACAACTACCTGTTATAGTGTATCATACCTAACCCTGGCGGCAGGGGACAAGGGCATTAATTGCCCGTCTGTGTCACCTAAACAGTACCGAAAGGGACCGCTAGGGACGCCACCGTTTGCCATGATGGTTATCTCGTCAGCGCCTGCTTGCCACCTCGCACCCCTAGCTGCACAGCCTTCCGCCACGTACGCCTGGAAGGGCCCCAGAGCGACACGTTGGTGGATGTGCTGGAGCGCGGGCGCGGAGAGGTGGCTTGCCGCGGCAAGCGCCTTGCCGCGGTCGTTGTCTTGTCGCGTCCGGGGTCTTGTCGCTCACCGGGTCTTGCCGGGACGCGTGGTGCGCCGCGGCAAGTTTCTTGGTATGCCTTGGTTGGCCTTCCCGGCAAGCTCCTCCTGCCGGGGCCTTGGTCTGAGCACTTTGTTCTTGAATGGTCTTCAAAGGAACCACGGAGGATCTTGGCGGTCACCCGGCAAGCCTTGCCGCGGGATGCTGCGACTGCCCGTGCACAAGTTCGGGATACTAGGGTACCCCTACTCTAGTACACCGACAGGAGCCCCCGGGCCTGGGCCAGACATGGTGCCGAGCACTGTTGGGCCAGGCCCAAAACAGTGCACGGGCACGCGCGGCCTAGGTCACGCCACATATCTCTCCGCTCACACCGCGCACGCCCAGAACGGCACGTGTCAAACGCGATGTCATGGGTGACGTGAGCGGCGTGCGCGGGGTTAAGCCCCGCGAGCATGCGTCAGGCCATGATGAAGGGGACGGCTCACGCCCTCCTCCCTAAACGGAGGTAGGCGTGGGGGTGTGGTGCATTTACTGGACGGGGCCGGTGCGCGGTTTTCGAGGCGTCCACCCCCCACGATCACGGGGTGGGGCGAGGCCGCCTCATCCGTCGCCTCGGTTCTGCATCCCCGCCACGTGGCTCCCATGCGCTTGGGGTCGCGGACGGTGGAAGCGGGAAACTGGGCCGCCGCGAGCAGAGGCAGCGGGTCGGCCCCGACTCCCTACTCTTCCCGTGTCTTGATTCGCTGAGCGGGGCGGCTGAGCCCCCACCTCGCTCCTTTATAAAGAGCGGGAGGGGAGCACAGAAGCCCGCACTCTCTCATCTTCTCCTTTCTTCAGTTTCTGCTCCCCTTTCTCTCATTCGCCATGGAGAAAGGGAACCCTGGCCCTTCATCGGTGGCGGCGAGGGTCGCCGCCAGACAACGCACCCCTCTCTCTCCTGCGCCCGTGGTGGCAGAGCCAGCCATAAGGGGAAGAGGGAGGGGGCGAGGTCGCGGACGAGGTCGGGGACGAGGTCGAGGCGCTCGGAGAAGAGGCGGACGGGGCGGCGCGCCAGCTTCGCCTCCGCCGGCGGTTCCTCTCCCCACGGCGGTCCATATAGGGGACGACCCTTGCGAGTTCTTCGTCAGGCTGCGCCGGGCGCCTCGTCGTCGTCTCCGGCTTCCAGCTCCGTTTGCGAGCGCGACGGAGTTGGACCCGCCCGAGACACTGAGACTGCACATGAGGGGCTGTGGGATCAGCGGCACGCGAGTCCGCGTTGTATTCCCAGCCCCTAATGTGATGTATCTTGATCGAGGGTGGAAGACGTTCGCCCGTATCCACAGCCTGATGGAGGGGTTTACCCTCCATTTTAAGTTGGTGGAGGGCGATCTCCTCTCCGTCAAGGTCTTCGGGTGCTTCGGCACTCGGGTGAAGTGCTGCGTGGACAGCTCCTCCGATAGTGAAGGCTCCCCCTCGAGCGAGAGTGACGAGGAGGAGAGCGACATCGACGATGAGGGTAGCGGGCGGCGGGATGGCGGGTCCGACTAGGCGTCGGGCGCCGCTTCGTGCGGCACCGATGACCCCATCATCCGTGTCGCCGGCTCCTTGAACTCCCCGGGGTCGTCTCCTTGGGCGGCTGGCGTAGGGAGGCTGTGGAAGGGGAAGAGGGCTGGCGGCAAGGCCGTCAGGTCGGAGTACGAGGGCATGGTGCCCTCGACAGCGTGCTGACGTCCTGCCGCCCCGTCTTCGAGCCCCGCTTCCGGCGCCGCCATCACCGTCCAGCCTTCGGACGGCCCCGGGGATGTTCTCTTGGTGTCTTCTGGCACCCGTAGCTCGCCTAGGCGCCCCTTTTGCCCTTTTCGCCTGCTTGACCTACCTCCTGAAGAGAGGGACAGGAAAGGGATTACGGGCATCTTATCTTTTTAATTTGTAAGCCTTCGGGCCTTAGCTGCATCTAAAACTTGTAATCCTCTCTTTCTTGTTTTTCATCCTCTATGGACTGTACCTGAGTGGGATGTTTTTTAATGAAAAGGGGATGCTTGCCGGGTTATTTGTCTCGCGGGTTGAACCCACGCCAAGGAGCAAATCCTTGGTATCCCTCGGACAGACATTTCATCTCCCGGCAACAGGCCCTGCCGCCTTCCCTCGTCGCTCGACCTTTCTCACGCCTTTGACGGAGGCGGGAACGAGGTGGGTGCGGCCTCCTCGTTTCATCCCTTTGCTGCCGCGACTACGACCAAACCTGGCCCCGGGAACGAGCCCCAGGGCCTAGAGTTGAGGGAGCACGGCAGTTTTCGGGAAGAAACGCGGTTTCGCATTCCCCAGTCCATAAGAGGATGCATGATGAGGGACGAAAGACTTATCTGATATCGCAGCCCCCGGCAACTCTGGCTTGCCGGGGATGGCTCTTGGTACTCGGAGCCCCCAGCAACACTGGCTTGCCGGGGCCCAGGTGCCGGTGCGCCCTTCTTCTTCTTTTCGTCCTCAAGCGGTCTGGCCAGGATATGCGAGCCCTGCGAACGAAAGAAAAGCTAAGGGACGGACACTCGACCTCTAAGCTAGGGGTTAGCCGCTGTTAGGCACTATCAACCCTAACCAAGGACGAGACTCGACCTAGCATGCATGCTATAACCCCGGGGTGCCAGCGCTTCATTTGCTTGTGCTCAGGGTCTGCGCCTGGCTTTGTACAAAGGATTACATGCAACAGCGGCAAGACTTGTACAAAAGGGTGGTTGCCGGACAGGGTCCGACAACCGCGCCTTACGGGTAAAACTTACGAAGATGCTCGATGTTCCAGGAGTTGCTCACTGGTACGCCATCTTCGGTCTCAAGGCGGACAGCGCCAGGCCTTGTGACTCGCTTCACCCGGTAAGGGCCTTCCCACTTCGGCGTCAACTTGTTGGAATTCTTGGCGGACTGAACGCGCCGAAGAACAAGGTCGCCTTCCTCGAGACTTCTGGCGTTAACTTTGCGGCTATGGTAGCGGCGCAAAGCTTGCTGGTAGCGAGCAGCTCGCACAGCAGCCTGAAGACGGTCTTCCTCAAGGAGCAGCGCGTCATCTTGTCGCAGCCGCTCTTGCTCGAGCTCATCATAAGCGAGCACTCGAGGTGACCCGTATACGAGTTCCGTGGGGATAACTGCCTCTGCTCCATATACTAGAGCAAAAGGTGTCTGTCCAGTGGCTCGATTTGGCGTCGTTTTGATCGACCAAAGAACCACCGGCAGCTCCTCGATCCAGTTTCTTCCGCACTTGTGCAGCCTGTCAAAAGTTCTGGTCTTGAGCCCGCGCAGCACTTCAGCATTTGCCCTCTCCGCTTGACCGTTGCTCCTCGGGTGAGCAACAGAAGCGAAGCAGACCTTGGCGCCAAGATCTTGGACGTACTGCGTGAAGGTGCGGCTCGTAAATTGCGTGCCGTTGTCGGTGATTATCCTGTTAGGGATCCCGAAGCGGCAAACAATCGACCTGAAGAACTTGACTGCTGACTGTGCTGTCACCTTCCTCACTGGTTCCACTTCCGGCCACTTTGTGAACTTGTCGATTGCAACGTACAAGTACTCAAAGCCCCCGACAGCTCGAGGAAAGGGCCGAGGATGTCGAGCCCCCAGACCGAAAATGGCCAGGATAAAGGGATCGTCTGGAGAGCTTGAGCTGGCTGGTGTATCTGCTTGGAATGGAACTGGCACGCTTCACACTTGGTTACTTGTGCAGTTGCATCCTGGAGGGCTGTTGGCCAGAAGAAACCTTGCCGGAATGCTTTGCCGACAAGTGCTCTTGCGCCAATGTGGTGACCACATATGCCTCCGTGTATCTCTGCCAACAGCTTTTGTCCGTCTTCCCGGTGAATACACTTCAATTTCACACCGTTGAGTCTTCTTCTGTACAGTGTCTTGTCGACAAACTGGTACATACTTGACTGCCGGGCTACTCTTTCCGCTTCTTCTTGCTCTTCGGGAAGTTCTCCTGTCTGAAGGAAACGGACAATCTGCTGTGCCCATGTTGGAGCTTGTGGCTCGACAACAAGGACTAAAGGCAACTCTGCTGCTGCGGGAACATCCGCTTCTACGGCAAGAACTTGCGGCTCTGCCGGAGCTTGACGTTCCCCGACAAGCTTGCCGGGGCAAAACTTGTCGGGAGCTTCTGCTTCAACGGAACAAACCCTAGGGCTTGCCGGAGCATCCTGCTCCTCAGCGCTCTTGGTGTTGGTCTCAGCTGCCGCGGGAACATCTGCTTCTACGGCGAGAAGCTGTGTCTCTGCCGGAGCTTGACGTTCCCCGACAAGCTTGCCGGGAGCTTCTGCTTCAATGGAACAAACCCTAGGGCTTGCCGGAGCAGACTGCTCCTCAGCGCCTTCGACGTTGATCTTAGGGACCTTCTTGGCGGCGGCTTCAGGAAGCTCTGCCGGCAAATAGTCACCAGAAATCAACTTCCTTTTCTTGCTCTATCCAGTTGATGGTGTTACGGACGGTTGGGTCAGCTTGAGCACAAAGATTCCTGGTTCCATAGGTAGCTTGAGCGTGGCGCATTTTGACAGGCCATCAGCAATGGCGTTGTGAGCTCTTGGAACATGCTCCATTTGTAGGCCGTCAAAGTGCTCTTCTAGCTTTCTCACTTCGTCAACATAAGCTTCCATCAACGGACTCTGATAATTCTTGTTAACTTGGCGGACGACAAGCTGTGAGTCACCCCTGACAATGAGCCTCTTGATCCCAAGGTCTGCCGCGATCCTGAGACCGGCAAGCAATCCCTCATACTCCGCAGTATTATTTGTTGCTTGCTCCTTGGGAAAGTGCATCTGGACTATGTACTTGAGGTGCTCTCCGGTGGGTGCGATAAGCAGCACACCAGCGCCGGCGCCTTGCAGCGAAAAGGCACCATCAAAGTACATCAGCCACTCTTTGCTTGCTTCCTTGTCGGGGATGCTTGTTTCTGAAATTTCTTCATCTGGTGTTGGCGTCCATTCTGCTATAAATTCTGCCAATGCTCTGCTCTGGATAGTTGAAGTACTCTCAAACTTGAGGCCAAAGCTTGACAGCTCCAGTGCCCACTCAACAATCCTGCCTGTCGCTTCTGGATTCTGCAGTATCCTCTTCAGCAGAAAGCGAGTGACAACCGTGATCTCATGTGCTTGGAAGTAATGGCGCAGCTTTCTCGAGGCCATGAGAAGGCCGAAAAGCAATTTCTGCACACCAGAATACCTTGACCTAGCCCCCTGCAGGAGGGAACTGACAAAGTAAACTGGGCGCTGCACCATTTTCTTCTGTGTCTCCTCATTCATCTGCGCAGATCCATCTTTGTCGGGACCAGAGCTTGCCGGGGAAGCCCCCTGCTTGTCGCTGGATGCGCTTGCCGTGGTTGCTGGCTCATCATCCGCCTCCCTCTCTGCTACTAACGCAGCACTAACCACTTGATTGGTTGCCTCTATGTACAGCAACAACTTCTCTTGTGGCTTAGGTGCGACAAGTATTGGAGGGGAGGACAGGTATCTCTTCAGGTCTTGCAGCGCAGCCTCCGCCTCCGGAGTCCATTTCATTGGACCTGCCTTTTTCAATAATTTGAAGAACGGCAGGGCGCGCTCAGCAGACCGAGAGATAAACCTGCTGAGAGCAGCCACGCAACCGGCAAGTTTCTGCACATCCTTGACGCGCTTTGGTGCTTCAATCTGCTCAATGGCCTTGATCTTGTCGGGATTGGCTTCAATTCCCCGCTGAGACACGAAGAACCCGAGAAGCTTGCCGGAGGGAACTCCAAACACACACTTCTCTGGGTTGAGCTTGAGGCTGATCTTGCACAGATTTGCAAAGGTCTCGTCTAAGTCTTGAATCAGGGTTGCTCTGTCCTTGCTCTTGACCACTATATCATCCATGTAGGCTTCCACATTTCTGTGTATTTGTGGCTCAAGGGCAACGTGGACTACTCTTGCAAATGTCGAACTAGCATTTTTTAATCCGAAAGGCATCCGTACAAAACAGTACGTGCCACATGGAGTAATAAATGCGGTCTTCTCCTCATCCTCTTCTGCCATGAAGATCTGATGATATCCTGAGTATGCGTCAAGAAATGAAAGCAAATCACATCCGGCTGTGGAGTCAACAATCTGGTCGATGCGCGGCAAAGGAAATGGGTCTTTGGGACAAGCTTTGTTAACATCGTAAAATCGATACAAAGCCTCCATTTCCCATTTGCCTTGCGCACGACGACAGGGTTGGCCAACCACGTGGGATGGAGCACTCCTCTGACAAGGCCTGCTGCTTCCAGTTTCTTGATCTCTTCTGCAATGAATTCTTGGCGCTCCACTGCCTGCTTCCTGACTTTCTGCTTGACGGGCCGCGCATGAGGACAAACGACAAGGTGGTGCTCAATCACTTTCCTGGGAACACCGGGGATGTCTGACGGCTGCCATGCAAACACGTCGACATTCACCCGCAGGAAAGTAACGAGCGCGCTTCCCTATTTAGGGTCGAGCGTGGCACTGATGGTGAAGGTACCACCAGTGCCGTCCTCCTTGGCGGATACCTTCTTCGTCTCTGGCGGAGCTGCCATCGTCTTCTTGCACTTGTCGGTGGAGCTCGATGGTGCGTCCTCGACGGCAGCGCAGCACTCCGAAGAGGTGCGCTTGCCGGAGTGGGCATCAGAACTCTTGCCGGACTTGGTCTTCTTGCCCCCGGGAGCTTCAGTGGCAAGTGGATTGCGATCTGCCGTGGCTGCTGCTTCCCGGTAGATCTTGTCGGCACAGATAAGAGCATCCTTCTTGTCGCCAGGGACAGAAATGACGCTTATCGGGCCTGGCATCTTCAGCATGTTATATGCGTTGTGAGAGGCTGCCATGAACTTGGCGAGTGCTGGACGGCCAAGTATCCCATTGTAGGGCAATGGGATATCGGCAACGTCGAATGTGACCTTCTCAGTCCTGAAGTTTAGCTCGCTGCCAAATGTTACCGGCAGCGCGACCTTCCCCTTTGGCTTGCTCCTTCCCGGGTTGACTCCTTGGAACGTGTCGGTCTCTTCGAGCTCACTGTCAGGGATTTGGAGTTTCTGGAGTACAGCGGAGGAGATCAGGTTCAAGCCGGCCCCGCTGTCAACTAACATCTTAGTGACCTTGAGGTTGCGGATAGTTGGTGAAACCAACATCGGCAGGCACCCGACCGCAGTTGTGCGATCAGGGTGGTCCTCAATGTCAAAGATGATAGGCGTGCTGGACCATTTCAGAAGCTTGCGCGATTCGACAGGTGGTTCCGCTGCTTTGACTTCCCGCGCCCACTGCTTGAGTTGGCGGTGTGAAGTGTGCAGAGAAGCACCGCCGTCAACGCACAAGACCTTTGTGGCTTTCTGAAACTCCTGCTCACTGGTCTCAACATCATCCATGTCTTCGTCGTCGTCATCTTCATCGTTGTCGCGGCCGCGGGGAGGCCTGTCTCCTTGCCGCCGCTTGGCCTTGCCGTGGCGTCCTCCCCGTCCGGCGCGCTTCTTGCCGAATTCTCCAGCACCCCCTTGGGCCCTCTCCTTTTCGCGCCGCTCGTACTCAGCTCTTTGCTGCTGGACAAGCTGCTCGACTTTCTTGCAGCTCTGGAGGTCATGGCCCCTGGTGCGGTGAATCTTGCAGTATTGGTTGTCGGAGCCGTCCTGCTTGTTGGCGGCCGCCACAGCCTGGCAGTTGGTGCACGCGGCAACCTCCTTGCCGGAGCTACTGACCTTGGCTCGCTTGGCGCCGCCGTCGCTGCCGGACTGCTCAACGACCAGCACCTCTTTGTTCTGCTTCTTCCTGTTGCTGCGCCGCCGGTTTTTCTTTGCCGGGGCGGCATCCTCGCTGTCAGATCCCCCTGCTCCAGTGTTCTCTCCGGGGAATTTCCTCCCTTCCTCAGCGCGTGCACACTTGTCGGCCAGGGCATATAGCTCGCTGACGTCCCGAACCTTGCACATTGCCATCTCCTCCCGCATCCTGCGGTTACGCACGTTCTGATGGAACGCGCTGATTACCGCGGCAGGGTGGATATTTGGGATGTTGTGCTGTACACGGCTGAACCTCTGGATATACTTGCGCAGGAGCTCTCCTTCCTTCTGGACGAGCAGATGAAGATCACTCCCTTGGCCATGAGGTTTGTGGCCGCCTGTGAAGGCGCCGACAAACTGATGGCATAGATCAGCCCAGGAGGATATGGAGTTGTCCGGCAAGTGCATGAGCCAGGACCTGACGTTGGGCTTGAGCACCAACGGGAAGTAGTTGGCAAGGATCTTGTCGTCCCGCCCCCAGCAGCCTGCACCGCGATGGTGTAGATGCTGAGGAACTCCGACGGATGCGACTTGCCGTCGTACTTCTCTGGTACATCTGGTTTGAAGTTCTTCGTACTGGGCCACTGGACTTGCCGCAGCTCACGGGTGAACGCAGGGCAACTTACTGCGTACGGCAAGTCGCCTGGTTCCCCTGGCGCATGCATGTCAACAGAGGGCCCAGCGCGCTGGTCTGATCGACGCCGCGCTTCTCTCCGGCGCTCGATGCGAGTACGAGCGTCTTCTTGTTGTCGTTCTTGAAGAACTTGGCGCTGATCGCAACGAGCTCGCGGATCTGACGACGCGGTGGAGTCGCTGTCGAGGTGGACCCGGCGAGTTGGCGATCTTGGCCTTCGGGGTGGAGAGTGCACAGTAGTAGCACCCCCACCAGTCTTGTCGTCTCCGGCTCGTGCCTGGCTGGCTTGCCGCGGCTGAGACGTGCTCGGCTGCCGTGGAGAGTCGCCGTTGGCAAAGCCGATGAGACTCTGGATAGTGGCCCTCCAGTCGTCAATCTTGTCCGCCGCTGGAGGGTAGTCTAGGAGCAGCTGAGCTCGCGCCAAAGCTTCTGCTGCGGTGGCGGGTGGCGGTGGCGAACGGTGCGAGGAGCGGGATATGCTCGGACTTCTAACTACGTTAGAAGGAGCAGTATCTCGTCCAGGCGACCGTGCCTCGCTCGCGCCAGCAGGTTGACGTGCATGGTGGTCCTGAGCGCTCCGAGATCCACCAGCTCGATCTTGATCTAGCTAACGCATGGTACCGTGAGTACCATGACGCTGCCGGTCCCGCGCCTCCTGAGATGGGTGCGGTGCATGCACGGACGCCGAGGTCTTGGCGTGTGCCCGGTCATTGTGGGAGCCGGCTACGCCGCCGATGGGCAGCGCAGCCTTGTCCTGGGACCTGGCAGCACCGTGAGTTCCCTCGTCGATGCGTGTCCTTCCGCCGGCGCCTGCCCCACCAACCGTTTGCTCTGGCGGTGGCTGGCTCGGCGCGGACGGAGCAGCTGCCTCCGAAACTTTCTTCTTCGGCGGCATGTTGATGAAGATGATGAAGATCTAGCTCGCGAGAACGCCGGATCTGGTTCACACAACTTCGACGCCCCCTACCTGGCGCGCCAAAGATGCCGGGGTGCTGATCCATGGGCACCTAT
This sequence comes from Triticum urartu, assembly GCF_056163025.1. Taxonomy (NCBI): domain Eukaryota; kingdom Viridiplantae; phylum Streptophyta; class Magnoliopsida; order Poales; family Poaceae; genus Triticum; species Triticum urartu. Next base: position 710,545,304 of record NC_141879.1, read on the forward strand.
GGGACCGGCGGACCTGGTCCCTTTCGGTTCGGCGGGGGCGGAGGTCGCGCAAAGAGCAGATCGAGGCGAAGCACGCGAGCGATTTACCCAGGTTCGGGTCGCACGGATGCGTAAAACCCTACTCCTGCTTTGTGGTTTGGTATTGATTTCTAGCTCGGGAGCGCGGAGTGCTACAGTACACACCGGCGGCTAGCAAGACCGAGCGTGAGTGTTCGAACTGGCTCCTCCCCCCCTACGTTGCACACGGGCCTCCTTTTATATGCTCAAGGGGTTACCGACAGGTGGCAACGGAGGTAAAGGGCAAAAACGGAAAGGTGCTGTGGTAGGTACAGCTACCTGTTACAGTCTATCATACCTAACCCTGGCGGCAGGGGACAAGGGCATTAATTGCCCGTCTGTGTCGCCTAAACAGTACCGAAAGGGACCGCTAGGGACGCCACCGTTTGCCACGATGGTTATCTCGTCAGCGCCTGCTTGCCACCTCGCACCCCTAGCTGCACAGCCTTCTGCCACGTACGCCTGGAAGGGCCCCAGAGCGACACGTTGGTGGATGTGCTGGAGCGCGGGCGCGGAGAGGTGGCTTGCCGCGGCAAGCGCCTTGCCGCGGTCGTTGTCTTGTCGCGTCCGGGGTCTTGTCGCTCACCGGGTCTTGCCGGGACGCGTGGTGCGCCGCGGCAAGTTTCTTGGTATGCCTTGGTTGGCCTTCCCGGCAAGCTCCTCCTGCCGGGGCCTTGGTCTGAGCACTTTGTTCTTGAATGGTCTTCAAAGGAACCACGGAGGATCTTGGCGGTCACCCGGCAAGCCTTGCCGCGGGATGCTGCGACTGCCCATGCACAAGTTCGGGATACTAGGGTACCCCTACTCTAGTACACCGACACATATAGTAGATATGATCAACATATTGATGTTCACCATTGAAAGCTACTCCATTTCACGTGATGATCGGTTACGGTTTAGTTGATTTGGATCACGTGATCACTTAGAAGATTACAAGGATGTCTTTCTAAGTGGGAGTTCTTAAGTAATATGATTAATTGAACTTAAATTTATCATGAACTTAGTACCTGATAGTATCTTGCTTGTCTATGCTTGATTGTAGATAGATGGCACGTGCTGTTGTTCCGTTGAATTTTAATGCATTCCTTGAGAAAGCAAAGTTGAAAGATGATGGTAGCAATTACACGGACTAGGTCCGTAACTTGAGGATTATCCTCATTGCTGCACAGAAGAATTATGTCCTGGAAGCACCGCTAGGTGCCAGGCCTGCTGCTGGAGCAACACCAGATGTTATGAATGTCTGGCAGAGCAAAGCTGATGACTACTCGATAGTTCAGTGTGCCATGCTTTACGGCTTAGAATCGGGGCTTCAGCGACGTTTTGAATGTCATGGAGCATATGAGATGTTCCAGGAGTTGAAGTTAATATTTCAAGCAAATGCCCGAATTGAGAGATATGAAGTCTCCAATAAATTAGCTACAAGATGGAGGAGAATAGTTCTGTCAGTGAACATATACTCAAAATGTCTGGGTATCATAATCACTTGACTCAACTGGGAGTTAATCTTCCTGTTGATAGTGTCATTGACAGAGTTCTTCAATCATTGCCACCAAGCTACAAGAGCTTCGTGATGAACTATAACATGCAAGGGATGGATAAAACAATTCCCGAGCTCTTCGTAATGCTAAAGGCTGCGGAGGTAGAAATCAAGAAGGAGCATCAAGTGTTGATGGTCAACAAGACCGCCAGTTTCAAGAAAAAGGGCAAAGGGAAGGAGATGGGGAACTTCAAGAAGAACAGTAAGCAAGTTACTGCTCAGGAGAAGAAACCCAAATCTGGACCTAAGCCTGAAACTGAGTGCTTCTACTACAAGCAGACTGGACACTGGAAGTGGAACTGCCCCAAGTATTTGGCGGATAAGAAGGATGGCAAGGTGAACAAAGGTATATGTGATATACATGTTATTGATGTGTACCTTACTAGAGCTCGCAGTAGCACCTGGGTATTTGATACTGGTTCTGTTGCTAACATTTGCAACTCGAAACAGGGACTACGAATTAAGCGAACACTGTCAAAGGACGAGGTGACGATGCGCGTGGGAAATGGTTCCAAAGTCGATGTGATCGCGGTCGGCACGCTACCTCTGCATCTACCTTCGGGATTAGTTTTAGACCTAAATAATTGTTATTTGGTGCCAGCGTTGAGCATGAACATTATATCTGGATCTTGTTTGATGCGAGATAGTTATTCATTTAAATCAGAAAATAATGTTGTTCTATTTATATGAGTAATATCTTTTATGGTCATGCACCCTTGAAGAGTGGTCTATTTTTGATGAATCTCGATAGTAGTGATACACATATTCATAATGTTGAAACCTAAAGATGCAGAGTTGATAATGATAGTGCAACTTATTTGTGGCACTGCCGTTTAGGTCATATCGGTGTAAAGTGCATGAAAAAACTCCATACTGATGGACTTTTGGAATCACTTGATTATGAATCACTTGGTACTTCCGAACCGTGCCTCATGGGTAAGATGACCAAAACGCCGTTCTCCGTTACTGTGGAGAGAGCAACGGATTTTTTGGAAATCATACATACAGATATATGTGGTCCGATGAATATTGAGGCTCGTGGCGGATATCGTTATTTTCTCACCTTCACAGATGATTTAAGCAGATATGGGTATATCTACTTAATGAAACATAAGTCTGAAACATTTTAAAAGTTCAAAGAATTTCAGAGTGAAGTTGAAAATCATCGTAACAAGAAAATAAAGTTTCTACGATCTGATCGTGGAGGAGAATATTTGAGTTACGAGTTTGGTCTACATTTGAAACAATGCGGAATAGTTTCGCAACTCACGCCACCCGGAACACCACAGCGTAATGGTGTGTCCGAACGTCGTAATCGTACTTTACTAGATATGGTGCGATCTATGATGTCTCTTACAGATTTACCGCTATCGTTTTGGGGTTATGCTTTAGAGACGACTGCATTCACGTTAAATAGGGCACCATCGAAATCCGTTGAGATGACGCCTTATGAACTATGGTTTGGCAAGAAACCTAAGCTGCCGTTTCTTAAAGCTTGGGACTGCGATGCTTATGTGAAAAAGTTTCAACATGATAAGCTCAAACCCAAATCGGAGAAGTGCGTCTTCATAGGATACCCAAAAGAAAATGTTGGGTACACCTTCTATCACATATCCGAAGGCAAGATATTCGTTGCTGAGAATGGATCCTTTTTAGAGAAGGAGTTTCTCTCGAAAGAAGTGAGTGGGAGGAAAGTAGAACTTGATGAGGTAACTGTACCTGCTCCCTTATTGGAAAGTAGTTCATCACAGAAATATGTTCCTGTGACTACTACACCAATTAGTGAGGAAGCTAATGATGATGATCATGTAACTTCAGATCAAGTTGCTACCGAACCTCGTAGGTAAACCAGAGTGAGATCTGCACCAGAGTGGTACGGTAATCCTGTTTTGGAGGTCATGTTACTTGACCATGACGAGCCTACGAACTATGAGGAAGGGATGATGAGCCCAGATTCCGCGAAATTGCTTGAGGCCATGAAATCTGAGATGACATCCATGTATGAGAACAAAGTATGGACTTTAATTGACTTGCCCATTGATCGGTGATCCATTGAGATTAAATGGATATTCAAGGGGAAGACGGACGCTGATAGTAGTGTTACTATCTACAAAGCTATAATTGTCGCAAAAAGGTTTTCGACAAGTTCAAGGTGTTGACTACGATGAGAGTTTCTCACTCGTATCTATGCTTAAGTCTGTCCGAATCATGTTAGCAATTGCTACATTTTATGAAATCTGGCAAATGGAGAAACAAAACTGCATTCCTTAATGGATTTATTAAAGAAGAGTTGTATATGATGCAACCAGAAGGTTTTGTCAATCCTAAAGGTACTAACAAAATATGCAAGCTCCAGCGATCCATCTATGGACTGGTGCAAGAATCTCGGAGTTGGAATATACGCTTTGATAAGTTGATCAAAGCATATAGTTTTATACAGACTTGCGGCGAAGCCTGTATTTACAAGAAAGTGAGTGGGAGCACTACAACATTTCTGATAAGTATATGTGAATGACATATTCTTGATCGGAGATAATGTAGAATTATTCTGCAAAGCATAAAGGAATGTTTGAAAGGAGTTTTTCAAAGAAAGACCTCGGTGAAGCTGCTTACATATTGAGTATCAAGATCTATAGAGATAGATCAAGATGCTTGATAAGTTTCTCAATGAGTACATACCTTGACAAAGAAGGAGTTCTTGCCTGTGTTACAAGGTGTGAAGTTGAGTAAGACTCAAAACCCGACCACGGCAGAAGATAGAGAGAGAATGAAAGTCATTCCCTATGCCTTAGCCATAGGTTCTATAAAGTATGCCATGCTGTGTACCAAACCTATTGTATACCCTGCCCTGAGTTTGGCAAGGGAGTACAATAGTGATCTAGGAGTAGATCACTGGACATTGGTCAAAATTATCCTTAGTGGAATAAGGATATGTTTCTCGATTATGGAGGTGACAAAAGGTTCGTCGTAAAGGGTTACGTCGATGCAAGTTTTGACATTGATCCAGATGACTCAAAGTCTCAATCTGGATACATATTTAAAGTGGGAGCAATTAGCTAGAGTAGCTCCGTGCAGAGCATTGTTGACATAGAAATTTGCAAAATACATACAGATCTGAATGTGGCAGACCCATTGACTAAACTTCTCTCACAAGCAGAACATGATCACACCTTAGTACTCTTTGGGTGTTAATCACATAGCGATGTGAACTAGATTATTGACTCTAGTAAACCCTTTGGGTGTTGGTCACATGTTGATGTGAACTATGGGTGTTAATCACATGGTGATGTGAACTATTGGTATTAAATCACATAGCGATGTGAACTAGATTATTGACTCTAGTGCAAGTGGGAGACTGAAGGAAATATGCCCTAGAGGCAATAATAAAGTTATTATTTATTTCCTTATATCATGATAAATGTTTATTATTCATGCTAGAATTGTATTAACCGGAAACATAATACATGTGTGAATACATAGACAAACAGATTGTCACTACTATGCCTCTACTTGACTAGCTCGTTGATCAAAGATGGTTATGTTTACTAACCATAGACATGAGTTGTCATTTGATTAACGGGATCACATCATTAGGATAATGATGTGATTGACTTGACCCGTTCCGTTAGCTTAGCACTTGATCGTTTAGTTTGTTGCTATTGCTTTCTTCATGACTTATACATGTTCCTATGACTATGAGATTATGCAACTCCCGTTTACCGGAGGAACACTTTGTGTGCTACCAAACGTCACAACGTAACTGGGTGATTATAAAGGTGCTCTACAAGTGTCTCCAAGGGTACTTGTTGGGTTGGCGTATTTCGAGATTAGGATTTGTCACTCCGATTGTCGGAGAGTTATCTCTGGGCCCTCTCGGTAATGCACATCACTTAAGCCTTGCAAGCATTGCAACTAATGAGTTTGTTGCGGGATGATGTGTTACAGAACGAGTAAAGAGACTTGCCGGTAACGAGATTGAACTAGGTATTGAGATACCGACGATCGAATCTCGGGCAAGTAACATACCGATGACAAAGGGAACAACGTATGTTGTTATGCGGTTTGACCAATAAAGATCTTCGTAGAATATGTAGGAGCCAATATGAGCATCTAGGTTCTGCTATTGGTTATTGACCGGAGACGTGTCTCGGTCATGTCTACATAGTTCTCGAACCCGTAGGGTCCGCATGCTTAACACTACGATGACAGTTATATTATGAGTTTATATGTTTTGATGTACCGAAGGAGTTTGGAGTCCCGGATGAGATCGGGGACATGACGAGGAGTCTCCAAATGGTCGAGACGTAAAGATCGATATATTGGACGACTATATTCGGACTTCGGAAAGGTTCCGAGTGATTTGGGTATTTTTGGGAGTACCGGGAGTTACGGGAATTCGTATTGGGCCTTAATGGGCCATACGGGAAAGGAGAGAAAGGCCTCAAAGGGTGGCCGCACCCCTCCCCATGGGCTGGTCCGAATTGGACTAGGGAGGGGGGCGCCCCCTTCCTTCCTTCTCCTTTTCCCTTCCCTTTCCTTCCCTCCTACTCCTACTACTTGGAAGGGCTCCTAGTTCTACTAGGAAAGGGGGAATCCAACTCCCGGTGGGAGTAGGACTCCCCTAGGGCGCGCCATAGAGAGGGCCGGCCGTCCCCCTCCTCCACTCCTTTATATACGGGGGCAGGGGGCACCCCATAGACACAACAATTGATCTCTTGATCTCTTAGCCGTGTGTGGTGCCCCCCTCCACCATAATTCACCTCGATCATATCGTAGCGGTGCTTAGGCGAAGCCCTGCGTCGGTAGAACATCATCGTCGTCACCGCGCCGTCGTGCTGACGAAACTCTCCCTCAACACTCGGCTGGATCAGAGTTTGAGGGACGTCATCGAGTTGAACGTGTGCAAAACTTGGAGGTGCCGTGCGTTCGGTACTTGATCGGTCGGATCGTGAAGACGTACGACTACATCAACCGCGTTGTGCTAACGCTTCCGCTTTCGGTCTACGAGGGTACGTGGACACACTCTCCCCTCTCGTTGCTATGCATCACCATGATCTTGCGTGTGCGTAGGAAATTTTTGAAATTACTACGTTCCCCAACAACTTCATGATAGCAAAATAAGTGAGTCTTTACCTCACATACATGACTTCATGACAGCAAAATAAGTGAGTCTTTACCTCACAGCAAAATAAATGTGAGTCTCTACCTCACATACAGAGCAAATAAAAGTGAGTTTGCACCTCACATACACAACAATAAAAGTGAGTCTCCACCCACAGCTGAGTTCATCACAGCCACAAACAAGCTCACAGGTCGCTTAATTTCTTCCTCTTAGGTGTCATTTTCTTCTTCTTTCCTTTTGCTGGAGGTTTTAGTGGTGGAGTAGCAGCTTGGCTCCTTGTGACAGGTCCAGGACTAGCTTGAGCTGCAGCTTGGCTTCTTGTGACAGGTCTAGGACTGCTACAAGTGGCATCATTATTGCTCTTGGTTGGTGTATATGGAACGACATTGCTAACTGAAACATCAAACCATGGACATGGATTCTTTTTCCCCCTACTTTTCCTACAAAAATAAGCAATTAGAACTATTTTCATGTAAAAGAACCATGGTATTATAGATAGAAAACAGCAACAAGTACTACTATGTACCTTTTCTTTGTTCCATTTTGAGGACAACCAGCTTCTCTATGTCCTACCTCCCCGCATTTTTTGCACTTGTTCAAGGATCCTTTCCTTGATCAACCTTCCCACCAACTCTTTATCCTCTGTTTTCTTGTTCTTCCAGCACCTTTCTTCTTGCCTATTGGAATTGGTGGACGCAACACAAAGCCTGTGTCCACGTGTGGCCATTGATTCTTGTTCGTAAGGGGCTCAATTACACCTTCATATGCTGCCCTAAATATGCTAACAGAGTAGTACTCATGTACATAGTCTTCCATGTTAACAAAGTTGCGAGCTTGCAAGACATTTATGAAGGCTAGTGCATGGTCGCAAGGGTTGCCCGTGTGCTGCCATTGCAGACATGTACACTCATGTGTGAGAGTTTTGACCACATGTCTTTCATCCTCTTTGTTAGGCATTTTTCACTTCCCCACTCCAATCAGCTGATGCTTTAGCCTTGAGATGACCTAGTCCTCGAGTCTTTGCATTTAGTTGGTGTATGACAAATGGAAGTATTATCCCTGTAAATCTTTCTCCAATCATTCTTCTCTTTCTAAATAGTTCCATGCATAATCATCTCTCTAATCTTATCAGCTAGCTGAACAATAGGCAAGTCCTTGATATCTTGCACCCAAGCGTTGAAGCACTCGACGAGATTGTTATTTATGTAGTCACACTTGATGGCTGGGTTGAACATGCACCTCATCCATAACAGATTATGGTAATCCCTAAGGTAAGGATATACTTTCTCAGATGCATCAAATACCTTTGCCATGTGATGTTGATATTCTTCCGGCCTATATGCCCTAGCAGCAGGCCACAACCTTCCAAACACATCTCCATGAAAATATTTCTGAAAATTATGCCACATATGCCTAAAGCACTCTCGCTGCTCAGCTTGAGGAAAAACCTTCTTAACAGCATTTTCAAGACCCTTGCAAGCATCAGTACAAACAGCCAATACCGGAGGGTCCCCAATTGCCTTCCTCACTTGATTCATGAACCAAGCCCAATTATCTCCATTTTCAAACTCAATAAAGCCATACGCCACCGGGAACATCCAATTGTGACCATCCAATGCAGTGACTACAGCTAGCTGACCTTTCAACTTTCCATTTAAATGAGTTGAATCTATGCTAATATATGGCCTACATCCATTCACAAAACCATCTATGCAAGGCTTGAAAGCGATAAATAGCTTGCTGAAATGCACTTCACCTTCATGTGTGGTCGTATCAATCTCAACAATACTCCCCGGAGACCTCAATTCTATTCTAGCCTTGTAGTTGTACAACATCCTGAAACTTTTTTCCCAACTCCCATATAAGCCGGTTGCTGCCTTTTGTTTGCCTTTCCACACTGTGTGATAGTTAAGTGTGACATGATGCTCATCTTGCAAGTCTTTAAGTATCTTCACAGCACCAACGGTTGGATCCTTCTTCAACATAGCCACTGCCTTGTCGGCAACCCATAATTGAGATGTCATGCTAGTCATTTTTCCACTAGTTGAACTACAAGTATGCTCCATTTGGTGCCTCACAACCTACAACAAAAAATGGTACAGATCTGAATGTTATTACTATGTCAAAAAATGAAGCAATAAAAATATAAAGCACAAAAAGGCAATTACCATCACACAATTTTCATCCCTTAGCCAACTAGCAGTTAAAGCCCATTTGCAAGGGTCACCTATTATGGCTTGACCTTTACAAAAACACGAAACCTCCCTGGCTCATTTTCCTTTGTGCCATATTCAAACTCTCCATTAACAGCCCACTGTTTTAAAGCCTTTCTAAATTCAACCATGTTAGGATAAGGTGTCCCTATATCCATGGCTGGGTTTCATTCATCCCAGGCAATAAGTGGCTCCTCTGGAGCATTATCATCAACAACAATATCTGCATCTTTGATATCATGTAAGTCAGACTCCACATCAGGAGTAGGAACGACAATAGAACGAAGCTCAGTTGCTCTCTCATCCGGTTCTGTTTTTAAACCAAACAGAGCAAACATGGCTTTCTCATCCGGCGGTTTTTTATCCCCATCATTTTCTGGTTCAATCCCAATCAATAATAGCACTACCATTTTCTACTTCATTGCATGAGATCGCCCCCGTGGTTAGGTTTATCACACTGGATTGGTTAGAATCATGCACAGACATTGCATCGATCTATTCAATATAGACAGAAAAATCAGAAAAATCACACACCAAAACTCATGCATACATCAATTAGAACAGGGGAATATGATGTTACCTTTTTAAATCCATCACACCCCTTAGTCAATCCAGCCCCTCCCACTCAAATCCCATGCCAATCACACACAAGACCTAGGTTTCCACGATTTAGAAACTGTACCAGAAGAAAAGCACAAAATCTGTGAAAAAAATAAGGGGAAGAGGTTGCCTTACCTTGGGCCAGCGATTGAAGGCGGCGGATGGGGGAAACGCGGCGGAGCAGGGCAGCGGACGGCGGGCGCAGCAGCTCTGGCGACTGGCGGCTGGCGGCTAGGTCAAGTCGGGGAGGGGAGATAGAATGAAAAACAGGCCAGGCCTCGGGCCTCTGTCTCGTGAGTTTGAGGAAAATTGGATGAGGGCAGTTTTGGCAATTCCAAATTTGTTAAGTCCAGATTCTTTCCTTATGCGCTAAATCCCGAGATAATAGCGCTAGAGGGGCAAGTGAGCCAAAATTACGCCGCGTCGGGGGCTTGATAGAAAGGCAAACGAACAGGGGGGCTTAAGATCAAAGGCGCGCGAGCTGGGGGGTTAAAATCAATTCTCCTCGCTGACCTCCAAGAGCTCAGCTTCGGCTACGACCCTCTAGGAGGCAGTGGTGAGCAGCGATGATCGGCGGGGGCTGGTGACGTCGACGCCAGCTTGTTGCAGCGTGGCCGGTGGGGCTTAGCGGGCCCATTTCAGGCCTGGTCGGGCCAAGGGTGGCCTGGTATGCCCCGCTGCCGTGTCCGGACGGCTACCGCGACGGTGCTGGGGGCGCGGGCCTCCCGCACGACGGCGGTGGAGGTGGTTCCCTCCCGCTCGGCCTTGATGCTGCTGCTCCCGTTGCTCAGATCTTCTCTCCGCTCTTCTTGGCCTCGTGGTGGTGTTTGCTGCGAGACGGTGTTGGTGGCGGCGCAACCGTCGTGGCGCATAGTTGGGCGGTGGTTTGGCTAGTCGGCTCCGATTGGCTGGTGGGGTTTGGCGTGTGGGAGAAATCCTTGCCGGTTCGTCCGGCTCCGATGCGGTGACACCGGCGGGTGCCACTATCCCTTCCTGGAGGGCGTCGGGAGTAGCTATCCCCCACCTCCCTTCGCGTATTGGGGAAACCCTAGGACTTGTCTGGGCAGCAGCGTTGTCGGCGTCGCATCCCTTCTTGGAGGTGCTGCTTACTTCGCGGTAGTTCGGAGCCTTGGGCTGTGGTGGTTTGTTTCCGGAGGGCGCAGCGGTCGCGGGTCATCCGCGCTTTGTCGAGCTGCCGTTGTTGGCATTTTTTTCTTCTTCTTTTTCTTTGGGCTTGTTGTGTTGCTCGCCCCAGCATTGCGACGTGTACTTTGGTGGTTTGCTATGGAATACAAAGCGGGGGAAACCCTTTTTCGGTAAAAACCAATGTTCCACCACCGAACTGCCACCGAAGAAGGAACAAATGCACAGGAAGATGAGTCATGAGAACTACTCGCTCCATTTGGTGGACCAGGACAGCACTATCACTCAATCTCCATAAACATTTTTTTCTGTAATATCGACCTAATTGATGATGAACCGTACATGGTTTAGTTCGTGGTACAGAAATAGATATTATATAGGCACTAAATTTACTGAAGCCAGTGTAGAACCATAGTAGTATTGATAACTGCTGGTATAAACAACTTACAATATGACATCAAAAAGAAAAGAAAACACTACAACCTATACAGAGAAGATACTAAATAACACACAAACTGAGCGGAAAGGGAATAAAACTTCTGAAGTATCATAGGCCTTGCCTCCATTACATGCAATACAGAAGCATAGTAGCTGCTAGCTGATGGTATAAAAAGCTAACACATCTTACAATATGACATCAACAGAAAAGATAGTGAACAACGTTCAAGCACAGCAGAACAAAGAATCAGAAGAGTGGGATAACTTCAAACTACAAAAGAAGCCAGACCAGACATATAGTGGCATGCCATGTCAAAGGATGGTATTCTCAAACCTATCAGCAAAGGGATTCGCCACAGATAAATCATGAGTATGCTTGTTATCATGAAACCAAGCCCAATCCCGACAGAAATATCGTTTGAATTCAAAATCGAGCATCTAGAGAAGCTCTGTTGTCCATTTGCAACCGTCTATGTTGATTAGACATCCATTTGTCACTGGGGCTGTTGAAGGCTATACATATCATTTGTTCTAGCACCATTGCATTGAAGATGAAAAAATTGGCAAAATCCACATCAGGCTTGTTGCCACGGTAGTTCTGCAAGACCACTTTTTTGAGATGGAGCGTAAGGCATTCAATTGGATCCAATGGGTCATATTTCCGCACATTTTTCATGCCTCTCCGTAGGTGCGACTGGAGATGGAAATAATAAACAATGTAAAGGCAGTTGGTTAATCGACTAGAGCAAAAGTTAGTCATGCTGATGCTGGCAGTTAAAACAAGCAGAGACGAGTACTCACAATGATGTACAGCCTCTCTAAGCAGGGGAAGCACTTGAGGAAGCCAATTACTGCATTGAGATCAGGGCCAGCAGAGTCGATAACCAAAAACTTCACCATGTGCATGATGGTTGTCACGCTGATAGCAGGCATTTCCTGAAGAAAATGGCAGACAGAATAAGAACAATAACTTTTTTGTAGATAATAAGAAGAATAACCTTTTTAGGTATGAATTCAGATGGCATGACTCTAGAAACCTGTTGTTTACCTGAAAATCCTTGGTTCCAATATGGAGTTTGGATGTGACATTTGACAGCAAAACCGTCGTCTGCAGCTTGGGTGCTTTGATGATCTGGACTGTCGAGGGACCATAGTCTGGAGAGAGTGGCAGCAACCTCTCAAGGCAAGGGCCGTCGTCGATGGTCAGGTCATGACAAGCAGAAAAGCCTATGCTCCTAGGAGTAGGGGAGCTGATTCGGAGGCGGCCCACGCCAACATTATTTTTCAGTAAGAGGCTTTCCAGTGAAAAGCAGCCAGAGAGCAGGCTGTGCAGAGCGTCCCCCGAGATGGCGACCTCGTGCGTGGTGAGCTGTCTGAGGTGCGGAAAATTCAGAGATGACGCAGACAAGTCCGAGATGGTGACCTTGTACATGGCGAGCTGCTTGAGGTGCGGAAAATTCAGAGACTCGGCAGGCAGCTTGGGGAAATAGCAGTAGCTGATTCTAGCGACGCGGAGTGTCGGTGCGAAGCGGAGAGCGGACTATGGTATCGGGGGCGGCGGGGTCGTCCGCGGCCAGCATGGGAAGCCTGGGGGGTCGTAGCCGAAGCTGAGCTCTTGGAGGTCGGCGAGGGCCTGGGAACGAAGCCAGCCGTCAATCTTGCCGTGGTAGCGTTCATGGAGGCAGGGGAGCGAGAGGCGAAGGGCCGGGCCGGGGTGATCGGCGAGGATCTTCGAGATGTGGACGACGCGCTTACCCTCCTAGCCAGAGAGGCCATCACCGATGAGGTTGAGGGGCGCGGAGCGCCAGAGGGGCCGCCACCGGCGGGCAAGGACCTGCGTGCGGGCGCCGCCGGCGACGGCGGCGGCGGCGCATCCATTGATTCACAGCGCGGGACGACTTTGCGGCGCGTGGCTTGGGGGATGATGGTGGCGGTGAGATTGGAGAATGGGGAACGAGGGATTCGGGAGATTGGTTTTTATGAGCGGAAGAAATAGCGGGAACTGACGAAGGATTTTGGCGCGCCCAATTTCAAAGGTCTCGACGCGGTTAAAAGGGATTTTGGCGCGCCCAATTACAATTAGCGAGCGCCCTGGGGTTTTCGGAAATGCGCGGTCCGTTTAATGTTTTCATTCACGGGGTTCCCAGGAACCTTTTATTTCATACTTCCTCCATCCTAAAACAAGTGTTTCGATTTTGTATTAAATTTAGTATAAAATTATATCAAAGTTGAGACACTTATTTCAAAAATAAATAAATGTAGACACCTATTTTGAGATGGAGGGAGTAGAATTTAAAAGAACAGATATGTTGAAACTCAGTTTAAAATTAGAAAAAACAAATTTGAACGTGTAATTACTTTAGAAAATGTTCATGTATTTTAAAAAATATTCATAGAACTTATAATATGTTTGTATTTAAAAAAATTGGTCACATAATTTTAAGAGCTTTCATGTTTTAAAGTAACCATTTCATGTCATTTTTTAAAAAGTTCATGTATATTTTAAAAAACTTATTCTAAAAAATGTGTTCTATTTTAAGTAATTACCATATAATTTAAAAAGTTTTCATTTAATTTTGGAAAAAGTGATCACTTTTTTAAAACCTTTGCGCAATTAAAAAATGTTAACATATTTTTTACATGTTTGAATAATTTTGAAAAGGTGATCACATATTCTGAGAAAGTGTTTGTGTAATCTCTACTAAGCTGTAAAGATTTTTCTTTAGTTTTTGTTCGTGCTGGGAAATTTCAGTTCATTGTTGCACCAATCATGTCGGAACCAAATTTATTTTCATTGTTTCAATCCAATTCGTTGTTAGAGGGAAAGGCTGGGCCTTGAAGTGAAGGAGAGGCAAATATAGTTCTGCTCGTTGTTCAATTGGCTATTGATTTGAAAGGATTATATAGGTCCACATAATTTTGTACCGAGCATTACCAAATGCCGAAGATTTGTATTCTGTGTTGTTTTACCTACTTGCCAATATTATTGTGCAATTTTTCTTCACCATTGTAAACAATTTTTGTTTGCTTAGTAGAGAGACATAAATTCATTTGAGACAAGGTAAAGTAAACAGAGATTAGAGGCCTAACTTGGGCGCTTTGACGTAGGCACTTGCAACAGGAGGCTGACTGGATAATGAGAAATGTTGAAGTAGTCCGAGGAAAGACGTACACTGGTTGTGTGTGTAATGGTTCTACCTTACATAAATAGTTTCTCCTTCTTTCTAAAATCTTGCATGGGTTAATTCTATAAGTAATTAAGTATCTTGAATTTCTGATGTGCTTTGAACATCCACGTACAGTACCTGATAGTTGAGAGTTTAACCTGCTTCAAACTCTTGGAGCTGGTTAGAAGAACCTAAGTTGTTAATGTGGTAGTTTCAAGGTTTCCGTTTCTAATCAAATGTGAGGGTACAACTATTCTGAAGAGTGATTCATGTAAAAAATAAAGATCTTGTTGACACCTGATTTTGGCAAGATACAGATTGCAATGAAGATGGTCTCGAGTGAATGAGTTTTCAGCATAAAAATATTCACGTCACCGAGTGGAACCACTTTGATATTTCGGTTATATTCGTTCGACTTTATCTTACGGACCGAAACTATACTCCGAGTGGCATAGTTCAATGTTCCGAGTGGTTTTTTGCCAATCACGTCTTCAAGATGACCTCGGATGAAGGAGCACTCTTAAGGAATTGTCTTCGTCTCGTCGAGGCAATCGATTTTGATATATAAATCATCTCAATCCGAGTTCATATGCAAAAGTTAGAGGCAATATACTGCAGACTGAACCTCAACGGAAATATGGCGCGAGGTGCCAGACACTTGTCTGATAGGTTGCGCGAGTAATTCGGCCATCAATAAGGCCTTTAATCGAAAAACCTTCAACATGGAAAAGTTTCGTCTCGTCGAGCCGATCAATTTTCATATATAATTTGTCTCAATCCGAGATCATATGACGCCTGGAGAGACAAATCAAGATCGGGCTATGTTTTCACTCGGAAATCCGAGTGAAAAGTTTACCATCTGAGTGAAATTTTACGGTCGAGTGAAAGTTTGCTGACCAGATGAACGTATTATTATCCAAGTGGAAATATAGTCATCCGAGTGAAAATATGATCATCCGAGTGAAATTGTCGTCCAGGTGAAAATATTTCGAGTGAAAAGATTACCATCGGGACGAAAACTTGCCGATTGAATAAGATAGTGCCTTCCGAGTGGAAATATAGTCATCCGAGTGAATAAGATAGTGCCTTCCGAGTGGAAATATAGTCATCCGAGTGGAAATATAGTCATCCGAGTGAAAGATTGTCTTCCGAGTGAAAAAGTCCAATCGGACGATCCGAGTGAAAGTATCTAATATCCGAGTGGATGAGCTCCAGTCCGAGTGAAATTGAACATGTGCTCGAAAGTTTATCAAAATGACCTTGGATGAAGAAGTGTTCAATACAGAAGTTGTGCGTATCATCAAGACGGTAAACTTTGATTTTGGAGTCATCATCATCAGAGATAATATATAGCCTACAAATTCACTACGAGACTCAGATAATCCAGTCTACTGCAAGACCGAGTCCGACTGGAAGATAAAGATGACCTCGAAAAGTATTCAAGATGGCCTTATTTGAAAAAGTGATCAACATGAGAGTTGTTCGTATCGTCGAGGCGCATAAGTTTGATATTTGGGCCATCTCGGTCGGAGATCATATGCAAGCCCGGCGGCCCGCGCAAGAAGGAAGACAGAGTTTGGGCCAGATTCAGACTGAATCCAAGTTGGAATAGAATTAGGACTATAGGACGTGAATTGATGTAATTTTTCTTGTAAGGAATGCCTAGATGAATCCTTTACTTGTACGGGAAGTCCAGCCGCCTCTTATATATGTTGGGGGTGACGGCCGATTGAACAACACACAATCGAACAAATCAATATACTACTTTTCATCTACGTTTTATCTCTCCACCGTTTTTCTATCTCGTTCTTCGCTGTTCTTCGTGTTTGAGAGCTGCGAATCCCGAGGCTCTAGGGGCGAGCGAATCGACCTAGGGAAGCCCATAGCCGCTGCACTCCCTGACGGGGTCCCTCCCGGGGGTGTGGGGTTTTCGGGTCTGCAAAAGCGCCCGTCGACTGTCTTGCGTATCGCGCTGTCGGTCGGGTCTCCTTCGACGTGAGCTGCGGTGCATCACCCCCGGCGTCGAGGGTACACGTGACGTATTCATGTGTCAACACAGTTTTTGGCGACTCCGCTGGGGAACGAAGATCAATCGTCATCATCCACCATGTCCGATCTTCCCAAGCCATCTGAGGTAGACGCCGATAACATCATTAAGCCCAGTCTTGATGAGATATCGGCCGATCATTGTCAATTCTATGAGGAGTACAAGAAGGCACGCGAGGAGAAGGACTTGCAGGAGTTCCTTGCAAAATTCAAGAAAGATCGCCAAGGCAACATCATTCCGATTGAAGAAATCAAGTTCCCTCCTCTTCAAACTAAATAGGTTAAACCCTCTGTAAGTACTGCCTTTTCTCCTGAGCAGTGGGCAGAGATTGAAAGTCGTATTGCTGATGGTAACAATCTAGTCTATCAAACTTTTATAGAAAATACTAATGCTCAGAAGAATATATCTCAATCGTCTAGTGGTAATAATGGTGTAGCTGCTAGTGTGCAAAACCCTAATCTGGCTTTACCTATTGCATCGGCGCCTCCCGTGCCGATGACTTATTATCCTAGCCAAACAAATCAGATTGTGGCTACACCCATTAATCCTATTATGAGCATGACAGGTTCGGTGGCAATGCCGAACCAAACTCTACCTACAGCTACAACCACTCGACCACTACCAAATTATGGGTCGACATACATGCCACAATTCCTACCTACAGCTAGTAACCATACTCTTCCTATGTCACTGCCACAAGCTTCATCGTCCACTACGGATGATGGTCTAGCTAATCTTAGAGAGGAGATGGCTAAGATGCTTAGAGAGAATTTTGGAGTTGAGTTACCTCGGAATCGGATTTACCAAAAGCCGTACCCCGAGTACTTTGATGCCATCCAGTGCCCTCCGGGATATAAGATTCCAGATTTTGTTAAGTTCAATGAAGAGGGCACAAAAACCACATGGGAGCATGTTAGTCAATACTTAGCACAACTAGGTGAAGCAGGCTCACTAAATGAGTTGAAAGTGCGTTTGTTTCCTTTATCTTTAACTCGTACTGCATTTTCATGGTTTTCTTCTTTACCACATGGTTCCATTCAGGTTTGGTCATAGCTAGAGCAGAAATTTCATGATCACTTTTATAGCGGCGACAATGAACTCAAGTTATCACATCTAACATCGGTTAAACAGAAGCATGATGAATCGGTCTCCGATTACGTCAAGAGATTCAGAGAAACAAAAAACCGGTGTTTTAGTTTGGTGATAACCGAGAGAGACTTGGCAGACCTAGTGCTGAGTGGTTTGAGAACTCCCATTAGAGAAAAACTAGAAAGTTATGAGTTCTTAAATATCAACCAAGTCTTAGAAAGGGCTTTGGCTCAGGAAAGCCGAAGCAAAGATCTTAAAGAAGTGCATAGATACAAAGCCGATCGTCCAAAGATGAATATGGTGGAATATGATAGTGATCACTCGGACGATGAGGGTGATGTTTTTGCTACTGAATTTGTTTGGCCATCTAAGGCCAAACCCTTTACTTGCAATGATCTGAAACCGATTCATAAGAATCGTGATGAAGAGATGAAGTTTACTTTTAACATTGCTAAGTGTGATAGAATATTTGATGCTTTGCTGCAGGCTAAGATTATTAGAATATCTCATACTTTACCGCCGTTTGAAGAGCTAAAACGGTGTGCTTATTGCAAGTATCATAATTCTTTTTCTCATGCTACTAACGATTGCAATGTTTTTCGACGACAGATACAATCGGCCATTAATGACGGACGATTGAACTTTTCTGAGATGCAAGTTGATAAACAGCCTTTTCCAATGAATACCATGGATTTGGAGGGGAAGAAGCTACTCATTCGGCCGAAGGTAGCCGAATCTGCTAATAAAGCTAATGTCATTGTTGGTGAGCCCAGGAATGACAAGGAGGACAACACGGTCTTGGGGAGACAGGTTGTGCCTGGTAAGCAACCCGATGGCAAGGAAGTGATCAAAATCACCATCAAGAATCCTACACTCGGGGGGCAACTGCAAGTGCAAGAAAATGCTCGTGTGAGATTTGTCAAGCCCAAGAGTCCAGAAATTGGCAAGTGGAAAAGGAATGAAGTTAAAGTACAGCGCAAGCGGATCAAGCCAACTTTTGATATGTTGTTGTCCAAGTACACCAACCAGTCGGCCGGCTCTAGCTTTAATCGGCCGACTCATCTGAAGCGACCAAGGTCACCATCAGCTGATATGTTCAATCAGTATATGAAACCGAGTGGACCAAGGGTGCCGTTTCCAGAAGAGCATACGCAATCTGTTTGGGATCGACTTGACTATTCATATAGAGGCCGACTGAACATCGGTAACTATCGGTCGGCTGGTCAAAACATGCGACCGGATGGAAATTATCCGAGTGTAAGAATGCACCCAGGTGGAAGCTATCCGAGTGAAAAAATGTGGCCGAGTAGATTCCATCCGACTGAATTCCATCCGAGTGATATCCATCCGAGTGGATTCCATCAGAGTAAAAAGGTGCGCCCGAGTGGAAATTTCATGCATCTGGAAAGTCGAAAAGAATGGCGTGTTAAATCACCAAGTGTTGCAGCAGTTGAGTCGGGAAAAGGCAAGGAGAAAATGGATGTCGACTCACTTATCTTGGGCACCGAAACATTCCCCATACAGCAGCCGATTGTGCATAGCAATCCGACTGAGCCGATACTTGCTATCGTGCCAAAGCACTCGGCTAATGACCATGAGGCAAGCACCAGCCAGGTAAAGACGAGAGATCCTAAATACACTCAGCCGAAGTGGTGTCCTCCAGGGCTAACAAAGACACAAAAGAGGAAACTACAGAGGTTAAGGAGTCGAGAGATGGAAGAACAGGAGGCTGAGAAACAAAGGGATAAGTTGTTCAATGACACTCGACCCATGGTTTCACCAAAACAAGTGTGGAGGCCTAAACAAATACAAGATACAACAGCTTCTACATCTATCACAACAATACCTACATCACCAAAGGAGGACGATGCAACAGATATGACATCGTCTACGACACTTCTTACTTATCCTTCACTCGGACAAATTTCAGAATCGGTGGATGCACTCGAGGAGGAGGCTGATATGTTGTACTATGAGTCTACGCCGGTTCATGAAGGTATGGATATGAATATGGTGTACTACTTACCTGCTGAGTTTCGTGCTGTAGATGAAGAAGGGGAGGTGGCTCAGCTGGATTTTGGGCCTAAAAACGCAATATTCGAGAAGCCAAAAGAACCAGTAACGCATCTTAAACCATTATATCTCAGAGGTCATATCAATGGGTCGCCGCTCACTCGGATGCTTGTTGATGGTGGTGCTGTGGTAAATCTTATGCCCTATTCGGTCTTCAAGAGATTGGGTTTGCCTGATGAAGAATTGATCAAGACCAATATGGTGCTCAATGGATTTGAAGGCAAAGAGAAAACTGAAGCCAAAGGTGTGATGTATGTGGAGCTTACAGTCGGAAGCAAAACTTTGGCTACTGCATTCTTTGTCGCTGAGGTGCAAGGTAACTACAACATCATACTAGGCCGTGATTGGGTTCATGCAAACCAGTGTGTGCCATCCACTATGCACCAGTTTTTGATTCAGTGGGTTGATGATGAAGTGCAAGTTATTCACGCGGATAACTCGGCCTGTGTTGCTTTGGCCGATGCATCGGTGGATTGGCAACATCCCAATGCTACTTGCTTGACGGGACGTGACTTGTCAGAATTTGATTTTCTCAGCGCAACTAAGAATGGTTTTGTGCCCGTCTCTTTAAAGCCGAGTGTATGCAATCGGCTCCAAGGTATGATATGTTTAAATGGATCCTAATTCCGAGTGGTTACAAAAACGTCTTGTAAAGTATCGTTCCAATGAGAACGATATGTATGAGTCTATAGAGGAGTTGGATGACATGGATAAACATGGACAAGGTTTTACATCAGCCGATCCGTTAGAAGAGGTAGATATTGGAGATGGTTCAGTCACTCGACCGACATTTATAAACAAAAATTTGAAAGCCGATTGTAAGGCTAAGTTAATCGAGCTATTGAAAGAATATGTTTATTGCTTTGCATGGGAATATCATGAGATGCCAGGGTTAAGCCGAGAGCTAGTGGAACATCGGTTGCCTATAAAGGCCGGTTTTAGACCTTATAAACAGTCGGCTAGAAAATTTAATCCGAAAACATATGACCGGATCAAGGAAGAGATCGGTCGACTGCTTGAAGCTAATTTCATTCGACCTTGCAGGTATGCCAAGTGGATTTCTAACATTTTCCCGGTAGAGAAGAAAGGATCAGGCAAGTTGAGGGTGTGCATTGATTTCAGAGATTTGAATAGGGCTACACCCAAAGATGAGTATCCTATGCCAATAGCCGATATGCTTATTAATGATGCTTCTGGACATAAGGTTATTAGCTTTCTAGATGGTAATGCCGGATACAATCAAATTTTTATGGCCGAAGAGGACATGTACAAAACGGCTTTCCGATGTCCTGGTTTCCTTGGTTTATTCGAGTGGACAGTGATGACATTCGGATTAAAAAATGCTGGCGCCATGTATCAAAGGGCTATGAATTTGATTTTTCATGATTTACTCGGTGTCATACTTGAAGTTTATATTGATGATATTGTTGTCAAATCGGATGCTTTTGAATCTCACTTGGCCGATTTGCGTTTAGCTTTTGAAAGAATGAAAAAGTATGGATTGAAAATGAATGCTTTGAAGTGTGCTTTCGTCGTGTCAGCTGGCAAGTTTTTGGGTTTCATTATTCATGAAGATGGTATAGAGATTGATCCCAAAAAGATAGAGGCTATACAGAAGGTGGAGGCTCCAACATGCAAGAGAGATATGCAAAAGTTCCTTGGCAAGGTCAATTATTTGAGAAGGTTTATAGCTAATCTATCAGGGAAAGTTGATGCATTTACTCCTATCCTTCGGTTAAAGAATGATGCTGATTTCACTTGGGGGGCAAAACAACAAGAAGCATTTGATATGATCAAGAATTATTTGTGCACTCCTCCGGTGATGAGAGCACCCAAGCATAGGGAACCCTTCAGACTTTACATTGCAGCAGAGGAAGGAGTTATTGGTGCCGTTCTAACTCAAGAGACCGAAGGAAAAGAGCATGCCATCACTTATTTGAGCCACCGCTTATTGGACGCAGAGACAAGGTATACATTTATTGAGAAATTATGTCTATGCTTATATTATGCTTGCACAAAACTGAGACATTATTTAGTGCCGAGTGTTTGTGTAGTAGCTTGTCAAACCGATGTCATTAAATACATGTTGCATAGGCCAATTCTTAGTGGTAGAATTGGCAAGTGGTCTTATGCTTTGATTGAATATGATTTGGCTTATGAATCTCTAAAATCCATGAAAGGCCAAATTGTTGCTAATTTCATTGTTGAACAGATTAATAACAAGCATGATGTTGATATGAACTTTGTTTCATTAGTACCATGGAGATTATACTTTGATGGTTCAGTTTGTAGCAATGGCCAAGGTGTTGGTATTGTTTATATATCTCCTCATGGTGCTGTTTTTGAAGCCTCATGCCGCTTAGAATATTTTTGCACAAACAATCAAGCCGAATATGAAGCATTGTTATTCGGCCTAGAGATGTTACTTGCTATAGGTGCTACACATATTGAGGCTTATGGTGATTCGTTACTAGTGGTGCAGCAAATATCCAAAGTCTTTCAGTGTTTGGACAAATCACTTAATGTTTATCTTGATAGATGTCTAGATATAATTTCTGCTCTGGATTGCTTTAGCATTGCTCATATATCTAGACATGACAATTGGAAAGCAAATAAATTGGCACAACAAGCATCTGGATATCATGTTGATCATGGCATGTTTCATATCTCTCAAAGACCGATGTCTTGTCTTGCCAATATGGGAGAGGCCGAACCTGAACCCACTGATTCGGCCATTAACAAAAAGTCTAGTGCAGGTGACAATCCCGACTGGAGGAAGCCCATTGTTGATTACTTGTGCAATCCGAGTGAAAGGGTGGACAGGGATGTTCGGCGTATGGCTTTCAAGTATACAATGAGAGATGATGGTCTTTATCGCCGAACCGTCGATGATGTTCTTCTAAAGTGTTTGGACGAGGACCAGGCAAGAGTTGCTATGGAAGAAGTACATGAAGGTATTTGTGGCACTCACCAGTCGGCTCCCAAGATGAAATGGTTATTGCGACGTGCTGGGTTTTATTGGCCGACTATGATTAATGATTGCTTCAGATATTATAAGGGGTGTGAAGCTTGTCAAAAGTTTGGTGATATTCAATTGGCTCCTGCTGCTGTGTTACATCCTATTATCAAACCGTGGCCTTTCAGAGGTTGGGGTTTAGATTTCATTGGACAAATCCATCCGTCTTCCTCAAAAGGGCATCGGTTCGTATTGGTGGCAACTGATTATTTCACTAAATGGTCTGAAGCAGTACCTCTCAAGAACATGACGCATGCGGAGGTAATTCAATTCATAACCGAGTACATTATTCATAGATTCGGTATTCCTCAAACGTTAACTACAGATCAAGGTTCATCTTTCATGTCACACCAAGTCAGAGAGTTTGCCGAATCTTATAACATAAAGTTGCTCAATTCCTCTCCATATTATGCCCAAGCTAATGGACAAGCTGAGTCTAGCAATACAATTTTAATCAAGCTCATCAAGAAGAAGATTGAGGATAATCCAAGGAGATGGCATGACTTGTTGTCTGAGGCATTATGGGCACATAGAATCTCAAGGCATGGTGCTACGAAAGTGACTCCATATGAGCTAGTATATGGTCAGGAGGCTGTTTTACCAGTGGAAGTAAATTTGAATGCTTTGAGAATAGCCAAACAAAATGATTTATCGGCAATAGACTTCTATAACTTGATGATGGACAACATTGATGAGGTTGCTGATAAACGTTTGGCTGCTTTGAATGCCATAGAGAGAGATAAGTTGAGGGTGGCAAGGGCTTACAATAAGAAAGTCAAGTTGAAGAATTTTCAAGTTGGTGATCTCGTTTGGAAAGTGATTCTGCCGATTGGTTCAAGAGATAGAAAATTCAGGAAGTGGTCTCCAAGTTGGGAAGGTCCTTTTAGAATTGCAAGAGTTGTTCCCGGAAATTCATATTTGGTGGAATCAATACAAGGGGCATTGTTACCTTGAGCTCTCAATGGCAAATATTTGAAGAAGTACCACCCGAGTGTGTGGCAGGAAGCCTAAGTGGGCAATGGCCGATATACGATTATCTCCCTTAGCACAAACATGGCCGATACATAATTATCGCCCTGAGAAAAATAAATGGCCGATGGAGTGTTGATATCGTCCTTATAACAAACATTATGCATATTATTTTTCGGCATGCAAGCTTTGCCGAAAAACAGGGGGGCATGTGTTGACACCTGATTTTGGCAAGATATAGATTGCAATGAAGATGGTCTCGAGTGAATGAGTTTTCAGCATAAAAATATTCACGTCACCGAGTGGAACCACTTTGATGTTTCGGTTATATTCGTTTGACTTTATCTTACGGACCGAAACTATACTCCGAGTGGCATATTTCAATGTTCCGAGTGGTTTTTTGCCAATCATGTCTTCAAGATGACCTCGGATGAAGGAGCACTTTTAAGGAATTGTCTTCGTCTCGTCGAGGCAATCGATTTTGATATATAAATAATCTCAATCCGAGTTCATATGCAAAAGTTGGAGGCAATATACTGCAGACTGAACCTCAACGGAAATATGGCGCGAGGTGCCAGACACTTGTCTGATAGGTTGCGCGAGTAATTCGGCCATCAATAAGGCCTTGAATCGAAAAACCTTCAACATGGAAAAGTTTCGTCTCGTCGAGCCGATCGATTTTCATATATAATTCGTCTCAATCCGAGATCATATGAGGCCTGGAGAGACAAATCAAGATCGGGCTATGTTTTCAGTCGGAAATCCGAGTGAAAAGTTTACCATCTGAGTGAAAGTTTACGGTCGAGTGAAAGTTTACGATCGAGTGAAATTTTACGGTCGAGTGAAAGTTTGCTGACCGGATGAACTTATTATTATCCAAGTGGAAATATAGTCATCCGAGTGAAAATATGATCATCCGAGTGAAAATATGATCATCCGAGTGAAATTGTCGTCCAGGTGAAAATATTCCGAGTGAAGATTACCATCGGGACGAAAACTTGCCGACTGAATAAGATAGCGCCTTCCGAGTGGAAATATAGTCATCTGAGTGAATAAGATAGTGCCTTCCGAGTGGAAATATAGTCATCCGAGTGGAAATATAGTCATCCGAGTGAAAGATTGTCTTCCGAGTGAAAAAGTCCAATCGGACGATCCGACTGAAAGTATCTAATATCCGAGTGGACGAGCTCAAGTCCGAGTGAAATTGAACATGTGCTTGAAAGTTTATCAAAATGACCTTGGATGAAGAAGTGTTCAATACAGAAGTTGTGCGTATCATCAAGATGGTAAACTTTGATTTTGGAGTCATCATCATCAGAGATAATATATAGCCTACAAATTCACTACGAGGCTCGGATAATCCAGTCTACTGCAAGACCGAGTCCGACTGGAAGATAAAGATGACCTCGAAAAGTATTCAAGATGGCCTTATTTGAAAAAGTGATCAACATGAGAGTTGTTCGTATCGTCGAGGCGCACAAGTTTGATATTTGGGCCATCTCGATCGGAGATCATATGCAAGCCCGGCGGCCCGCGCAAGAACGAAGACAGAGTTTGGGCCAGATTCAGACTGAATCCGAGTTGAAATAGAATTAGGACTCTAGGACGTGAATTGATGTAATTTTTCTTGTAAGGAAAGCCTAGATGAATTCTTTACTTGTATGGGAAGTCCAGCCGCCTCTTATATATGTTGGGGTGACGGTCGATTGAACAACACATAATCGAACAAATCAATATACTACTTTTTCATCTACGTTTTATCTCTCCACCGTTTTTCTATCTCGTTCTTCGCTGTTCTTCGTGTTTGAGAGCTGCGAATCCCGAGGCTCTAGGGGCGAGCGAATTGAGCTAGGGCAGCCTATAGCTGCTGCACTCCCTGACGGGGTCCCTCCCGGGGGTGTGGGGTTTTCGGGTCTGCAAAAGCGCCCGTCGACTGTCTTGCGTATCGCGCTGTCGGTCGGGTCTCCTTCGACGTGAGCTACGGTGCATCACCCCCGGCGTCGAGAGTACACGTGACGTGTTCGTGTGTCAACAGATCTATTAGCATCAACAGAGAAGAACGGGTGTGCCAGAACACACCTTTCCATCCGGTACTACCAATGCATGATCACCCGCCCCGCAGATACGAAAAAGAAAACGCTCTACCGCACTCGCAAGAACTTGCGATATTCCTTTAGGACATAGTATCCAATGAGCAACGACACACCTCCTAGGGCAGTTGGTCGTGTACCAAGCCGACGAGATGCCGATAACAATGAGACTGAGGACGCACATCGATCCGATGATGCTGGGACGCAATGTCGGAGCCCCCCCACCCTGCCCCCACCCCAACCCAAAGGAACTTTGTCAAGCTCCACCACCGCTAGAACGGCCGCCAGAAAACACCGCCGACATGAGAGGCACGAGGCGTAGAATGACTCCAGGAAGGCCTGCTTAAACTTGTGCTCAGGGGACACCTGGATCACGGAAGGGCCAAGGAATTTTGCATCTACTGTAGTGGTAATTCCCACGAGGAACACGTAGTTGTTGGTGTCGAGTATGGACTTATGACAGTCCACGACGAACTCTAACAGGAGGAACATCATTAGGACTATGGACACTAGGCCCTTAACAATATAGGTAACGGCCAAGAGACAAAGTCCTCCATCATCCCAATCGCCAAAGGGATTTTGAGAATCCTTTATGCGTCGGCCGGCCAGGATATGAAATCATCTTATTACAGAGAATGGGATCACCAACACGGCCGAAAGCTTAGAATCACAAGGCATTATGGGAATTGAAGACGCTGGCCAAAGTGAAAATTCATTGCTGGCGATCACTGTAGGGGGCTATCCCTTGCTATGGTGTTCTGGCAAACGTCATATTCAGAGCCGGAGTCAATGCCCAATTTACACTATTGATTGTAAAAGTAGTAACCATATGTTCTTCACATGCCTAAGGGTAAAAGAGATATGGACACATTTAGGAATGGCGGAAATCATTGATGAAGCTTGCTTTGCGGAGGTTGATGGGATTGGACCCCTAGAGAGGCTGCTATTGGATACTAATAATGTACCAGCGCTGGCAGGTGTTCGACGGTGCGATTTAGTCGTTGTTGTGTCCTGGTACACATGGTGGGAACGAAGAAAGTTTACTCATGGAGTCTTTGCAAGCATCTGTTTGGTCTGCTCAAGCAATTTCGGTGTTGGCATTGAATTACTCTAAAGTGAAAAAATTAAGAACGACACAAATCATCAGACATGGTTGGAATAAACCACAAGAGGGTTTGTAAAGTTGAATATGGATGCGGCATTTGACATGAACACAGGTTCTGGAGGACGGGTGCCATTATACGTGACTGTATAGGATCTCAAATTGCAGGTGGTAGTTGGAGCATGCCTACAATCGATACACCGTTAACTGCCGAAGCATGTGCGCTATGTGATGGTCTGATCATTGCAGGAAACGTTGGTTGTAACAGAATTCTAGTCGAGAGTGATTGCATGGAAGTGGTGGAAGTCATGCAGAATGGCAGGAACTCACTAGGCATGGCGGCAACTATCTATGAGGAATGCACTTTTCTTTGACGCAATTTTACACGTGTAATTTTTTCACATTGTTTCCATAATTTAGCTCAATTTAGTATAGGGAACCAAATGTGGCAGGAACCTTCAGATTTTATTCGTATTATTCTAGTAGATGATGTAACTCTTATTTCAAATCAATAAAAACCGCCAGGATAGCTTTCCTTAAAAAACACTATAGGTAACGGTCAGCCGGACGACCTAGCCTCCGCCCAGCGCTATCGCCGCCTGCTGCACTGTCGCCCGCAAGTGCAGGAACCAAGATGAACTACCTCTGCAGCGTGAAGGCGCTTGATCGTCTCCTCCACCTTGATCTGCCCCTCTCTCTCTCCTTACCTAGATTCTCCTGTGCACCCCCGTCTCTCTGCTAATGTAGAAGGTTGTTTTGTTGAAAGGTGAATAGGGGTCTCGTGGGGAGGTGTACTTATAGGGCGTCAAAACTTGTTGCAGCGACCCGTCCCTGGGACGCGAATCAACATGTGGTTAGATTGTTAAGTGCACAATGGTATTGCCATCCCATCAGATTTCAAGTCCTAGACTTTTTTTAGTATCAGTACAGACACAAGCGCTCATATACACACGCATACACTCACCCCTATGAACGCATACACGCACATCCTACCCTTATGAGCACCTCCGAGAGACTAAGCCGACATATCATCTTGAGATTTACGAAGTCACCGTAGGCGCCTCGTCGTCGACGGGAACGTCTCCTCCCACTGAAAGCGCATCGCCGGAAATTCTGAAATAAATCCAGAAATAATGCGAGCATCAGGATTTGAACACTGGTGGGTTGGAGATACCATTGTCCACCTAACCATCTCAACCACAGGTTGGTTCGCGTTCAAGTCCTAGACTTAACATTGGTGGTCGCATTATTTCTGAATTTATTTCAGTCTTTCGGTGATATTCGTTCAATGGGAAGGACCGTCAACTGTGAGGCGTCTATGTTGACTACGTAAAATCTCAAAATGCTATACCGGCTTAGTCGCTTGAAGGTGCTCATATGGATAAGATGTGCATATATGCGTTTATATATATGAGCGTCTTCGACTATACTATGTTCAAAAACTGACCCGTCCGTGTGGCTGCATGTGTGTGCTCTAATTAAGGCATCATGGGAGCAGGAGCGATTGCCGTAGGATTGCTGCACGCACCACGTGTTGCGCATCCGGCGCAGGTATGCACACGCATGGCTGTGCATACAGGATGGACGGAATTTTCCCCATCTTTGTTAGAGCTACCGTCAAAACTTACGAGCTTTCCTTTTTCCTCTCATAAGGCGGCTAGAGAAAGCCTTTCTTTTCGCGATCTACACAGTCGAGTCAGTGGATTCGTCTCTTCTCCACATGCCCTCCGGCGGCCGGTGGCGGAAAGGGAATTTCTGGTGCCTTGGATCTGGCTAGTAGATAGGTAGAGTTTCAGTCCTTACAGAGACGGCGTTTGGACGGATGACAACGTTTTTTTTTCGATTCAGTCTTCCAAATTTCGATCCTCCTCAAGTTCTTCCCTTGGTATGGATTAGACGGAGTTTTAGCATAGATTTCTGCCAGCTTCTCGGATGGCGAGGTTAGGATTTCTTGTTGTGCGTACGCAACGATGATACTTGGTGTCAGATTCTTCAGATCTATTCAAGGACTCAAGGGCGACGCCGTACTCCAGTGCGTTGATCCTTAGGGGCACACGTGCGAAGACTTAGGTCAAACCAAGTTCAGCAAACGAGAAAAGATGAGTTTAAACATCGTATTATTATGTCAATGAAAAAGAAAAATACAAATGAAGATGGACTTTAATAGTAAAAATGAATGACTATCGTGTGGTGTGATGGAATAACTTCTTATTTAGTGCAGATGAGTTGTCCAAGCGAGGCTCAAACTGAGGCGGCTCGTAACGGGGAGTATATCACATACTAGTATTATAACATTTGATTGCTTTATTAGTTATCATGCATGACATAAAGTAGTATAATATTTAATATTATACGGTATCATCATATGATACTACATTCTCTTTTTCCTCATTTAATTGTGTGTCACATTGCACGTTATGACATTTTTTCCCCCCGAAAAAACAGGAGCCCTTCAGGAGGTGGCTAGGGTTTTCGGGAGGACCTGTGGCGGCACCCGCCCGATCTGATCGACGGGGTGCAGGAAGCGTACACCTGATCGGCGATGGCCTCGCCTGCTGATCGGGGAATAAGGAGGCGCTCTCGCCCAGGGCGGCAAGGGCGAAACTTGCAGAGGCACTGGGGAAGATGGAAATCACAAACGAGGAAGCGACTCCTCTGGTTTTTGATGATCTTGACGAGGGGGCGCCGGAGAAGTGGATGTTAGCAGGAAAAATACTTCATCGACATACCCTACACATCCAGCTGGCATGGGGAAACCCTAAAGGTTTATCCTTCAAACCCATAGGGGAGAACATGTTTGTGGCGGAATTTGCATGCAAACTGGATCGTGATCGAGTGTGGGAGGGATCGCCATGGCACGTCAGAAAGAACGCAGTGATTCTATCTAAGTTTGAGGAGTGCATGCGCCCTTCCGAGTTGAAATTTGATAAGCTGCAGCTATGGGCCCGAGTTCTGAATCTCCCATTTAATCTTCGGGCGGAACCACGGAGCACAACAATCGATCACCAGATTGATAGACAAGCATCCTCGGTGCAGTTTGATCACACTGCTGGGTACCTAAGGGCGAGAGTCACTGTTGATGTTGATAAACCCTTGAGGAGGTGGATACTAATCGAGTCAAAGAGGAGAAAATGCATGGATCCTTATGATATTGTGTACGAGAATGTGCCACACTTCTGCTTCTCGTGTGGCAAACTAGGTCACTCGGATCTTTTCTGTGCTATGCCCGGAACAAGAGACGAGAATGGAGATCTTCCGTTTGGCAAAGGCCTACGGGCACATGATGAATGGAAGAAGACTACCTCTGGTGAAGGTTCGACGAGAGAGAACTCAACCTCCCACAAAAGTAAACCGGAGACGAAGAACTCGAGGACAGCGGCTAAGGGGACGATTGAAGTAACTTCTCTTGCAAAGAGTACTAGAAACCATCAGAAGAGGAAGGGAGGACCTCAGGTCCAGAACCAGATGTATAGGAAGGTCGATCGACCGCTCTTGACAGATTCCCCCCAACAAGATGAGGAGGGGACAGTGAATGTGATTGCTTCTCTCAATGGCTCGTCAGCGAGTTCTGAAACTGAGAGGGAGCCAAAGAAGAAGAAACCTACCCCGAGCAATTCGGAGACTTCGGTAGAGGCTGCGAGGCTGCCCTGCCCGGCATAATGAGTTGCTTGAGCTGGAATTGTCGAGGGCTTGGGAAACCATCGACAGTTCGAGAGCTTCGCAGTGTGGTGAAGCAGGAAGGGCCCGATCTCCTTTCTGTGATGGAGACAAAAATCCCAGCAAAAAGAGTAGAAAGTTTGCAGAATCTTCTTGGTTTTGCAGGATGCTTCGCAGTAAACAATACCGGCCTTAGTGGCGGTATTGGTTTGTTTTGGACGGATGAGTTGGATGTGCAGTTAAAACTGCAGTTCTTGTCATATCGACGTTTTGGTAAAGAAGAAGAACCGAGCCTCGAAGGAATGGAGGCTTATGAGTTTCTATGGAGCTCCAAAGGTGGAAGATCGACCACATAGTTGGAGGTTCCTCCGTACTCTCACTAGTACGCGTCGGTCCTAAACAAACGGTTTTTAACCCCTTTCCGCGACGGCATTTGAAACCGTCGCCAAGTGAGTGTGTGTGATAGGGTGTCCTTCCCACACGACCCAGAAATCGTCAGAGATAGGCCCTCCTGGGACCCAGGCTGGGGCCGTGTGCGATCGGGCGAGGCATCGAAACCCAATCATTTCCGTAGGTATGTACATCCCACACGGTAATCCGAGAAAATTATTTTCGTATGTATGTACATCCCACACGGTGAGTCCTAGAAAAACATTTCTGTTCGTATGTATATCACACACAGTCAATCCAAGGAATACGTTTCTGTTTTTATGTACATCCCACACAGTCAATCCAGGGAAAATGTTTTCGTTCGGATGTACATCCTACACAGTTTTTTGTATACGCTCGTGTGTGAAAGGTATAACTATCAGACATGCTCTACCTTGGTTAACTGTTTGCTTTCATGCATTAACTACATCACACACGATTTGATGTAGAAAACTGTGTGGCATTGGGCTATCCATCACAAGCGCTTTTACTGCTAGGACCGTTTGCAAAGTTCCATGACCATCTGTTCTTTTTTTATTTTTGCCTGTAATTTATTATTCTAATTGGAAATTTTGAAATATGAAACGTGCAATTCGAATTCTCAGCACAATGGTTCAACAATGAATCCATAAATAAAATTGCCAGTACAATATGTTCAGTAATTACAGGATTAGGCAACAATTAACTATGATGAACCACAATATTTAAAGGCGGTAAAGGTGAAGAGACAAGTGTAAATCATTTTGACTGCCGACGGTGTTGAAGAAGCAGAATGCCCATAATGTGCCTTCCTGCATGCCATAGGCACGAACCAATTTTGTCCAACCCCTTGTGACGATCGTCCGCCATCCTTCACCGCCTTCGGGAAGACTTCTAGAGCATTATCATGGTAGCATGAATTATATACTTTAACCTTAGTTGCCTCCACTCCGGGTGAGGGAGTCCGGGATTAAGGGGGTGTTCGGATAGCCGAACTATACCTTCAGCCGAACTCCTGGACTATGAAGATACAAGATTGAAGACTCCGTCCCGCGTCCGTAAGGGACTTTCCTTGGCGTGGAAGGCAAGCTTGAAGATACAGATGTTCAGGTCTCCTACCATTGTAACCGACTTTATGTAACCCTAACCCTCTCCGGTGTCTATATAAACCGGAGGGTTTTAGTCCGTAGGACGACATACACGTCAACAATCATACCATAGGCTAGCTTCTAGTGTTTAGCCTCTCTGATCTCGTGGTAGATCAACTCTTGTAATACCCATATCATCAATATTAATCAAGCAGGACGTAGGGTTTTACCTCCATCGAGAGGGCCCGAACCTGCACTAGTAGAAAACAGGGCTATGGTCCAGGCCGGCTTAGCCCATTAGTCCCGGTTCAGTCTAGAACTGGGACTAATGTGAGCATTGGTCCCGGTTCGTGCGGCTAAGGCATTAGTCCCGGTTCATCTAGACCTTTTGGTCCCGGTTGGTGGGATGAACCGGGACCAATGGGCCTCGCTCCTGGCCCAAAACCATTGGTCCCGGTTCGTGCCACAAACCGGGACTAAAGGTTAAACCTTTAGTCCCGGTTTGAAGCACGAACCGGGACTAATGGGGATGAGACCTTTAGTCCCGGTTCGTGCCACGAACCGGTACTAAAGGTCCCATTTTCAAACTCTACCCCCCCCCCCCCCCCGTGGACCGCCTTTTCAGTTTTTTAAAAAATAAAAGAAAATGATGGAAATGTCAAAAAAATAAAAGAAAATAAGTTTCACATGTGATATGTGGTCTAGTTGTTGGGAAAATTTACAAATATGAATTTCGACTTTATTTACAAAATCTCTCTGGAATTTGTAAAATGGGCATAACTTTTGCATACGAACTCGGATGAAAAAAAAAATTATATGAAAAATCATCTACTCGAAAAGTTACATCCGATGGAGACCGCCTACGGCCTGTTTGCAAATTTCTAGAATCCTCAAATTCCAAAAGGAAAAAAAGTTATGCTCAAATTTCAGTTTTTTTAAATTTTTAGTAAATCTGGTCAAACTATGGTCAAACTACTTATTCAAGAAGTATTAGTGTTACTAAATAATTATTCAAGAATATTAGTGTTATTAAATAATTATTTCACCTTTTTTGAATTTTGGTCAAATCTGGTCAAACTATGGTCAAACTGTGGTCAAACAATGGTCAAACTACTTATTCAAAAATATTAGTGTTACTAAAAAATTATTGTTTTTTAGAACAATAGTTTTAAACTCAAACAGTGAAATATGTGAATTCATGCTCAAGCTAAATTCCTGAGGGTTAATAGGATTGACATCTTACTGTTGTCAGGAAAACAACAAGTGCAGACTTGGAAACGAGGGAGAATAGAACCCGGAAGTTAAGCGTGCTCAAGCTGGAGTAGTGAGAGGATGGGTGACCGTTCGGGAAGTGAGATGATTTGGAATGATGAGGGGTGATTAGAGATTAAATTGAGCAGTGATGTGGGGTGATTAGAGATTAGAGGTTAAAATAATTCACAAAAAAAATCAGGAAATTTCCTTTAGTACCGGTTGGTGTTACCAACTGGGACTAAAGGACTTTAGTCCCGGTTCCAGAACCGGGACTAAAGGCCCTTACGAACCGGGACTAAAAGCCCTTTTTCTACCAGTGCTGGGTAAAACTTCGTGTCCCCTGCCTCCTGTTACCATCCGGCCTAGACGCACAGTTCGGGACCCCCTACCCGAGATCCGCCGGTTTTGACACCGACATTGGTGCTTTCATTGAGAGTTCCTCCGTGTCGTTGCCATTAGGAAGGATGCCTCGCCTCGTCTTTAAAGACGGCACCGTTGCTAAGGGAGCTTTGGCTGTCGACCAAACCCTCCGGCTAGGTGGTTTTCTTATGACCACCTGTTCGGCTTCTACGCCGACGATGACCTCTCGAGCCATCGAAAGCAATCTTCATGTCAACTCGGAACTTGCCGAGCAGTTAAATCCAATAGAGCTTTCCTCCATAAACGAGCTCTTGGATCGCTTCGCCGCCCCGGGAGTCACTACGGATTACGACCAGATTGGGCCTAAAACCGATCTGAGAGAGATTA
Organism: Triticum urartu; assembly: GCF_056163025.1. Lineage (NCBI taxonomy): Eukaryota > Viridiplantae > Streptophyta > Magnoliopsida > Poales > Poaceae > Triticum > Triticum urartu. The sequence continues at coordinate 710,579,121 of NC_141879.1, forward strand.
ACTCTCCCCAAGCCACCCATCACGTTGCCGTGGTAGAGGGACAGCGCGGCGACCCTTCATCTATCCTAAGGACTCGCTACGTCCGGATTCCCGATCCCTCCAAGCCGGATGTCTGCGGAGGGGAGGATATCACTCAAGACCGGAACCCAGAATCAGGCGACGGACTGGATTCATTGGACGACATCCAGGAATCCAAACTTTCGAGTTCAGAAATTCCTCGGCCTCTGAGCCTCAGAAGGGGCAAGGCTTCGGATTCAATTCCACCCACCCACCCGAATATTAGCGATCTATCCCAAATCAGGCAAGAGCCCAAAGAAACAGTACATCATTACTGGGCCAGATTCCTCCTGGTTATGCATAGGATAAAGGGCTGCCGCGAGGAAGACGCAATTTCATCTTTCTGCAATAATTGTACGGACAAGGGAATACTCAACGCCATAAGTCGCGGCGATATTACACGCTTCGTTGACTTAGCGTCCATAGTATGAAAGTACTATGCGATGGAAAGCGCCTGGAAAACCGAAACAAAATTTTGGGACAATCCGGCCCTTAATGCAAGCCCAGTCCGAAATAAAAGGGTGCATCATCGCCAGACACCCGGGTCAAACACCAAAAGGCAAAAACCCTCTACAGGGCATGGAACCGTACTGGAAGGATGGCTTAATAGACCCTGTAAAATTCATAGTACAGAGGACTCCAGACCAACTCACAGCCTTAGAGCATGTTGGATACTCCGGCAGGTGGCCAAAATTGGCGAAAACCTCCTAATCCCGGAGGCCACAGAAAGCCACCCCAGAGACACCAATACGGTATTAACAGTCTTCGAGACCTTCGCATAAAAAGGACACTCCGCAGCCTTGCCGAAGTCTACCAAGTAGCAACAATAAACCCATGGAGTGACACGGCCATTACCTTCAACGCCAGTGATGAACCTAAATTCCGAACAGCCCGAGCACCAGCCGCATTGGTCCCCAGTCCAATAGTGGACGACTTTCGTCTCACCAAGGTACTCATGGACGGCGGCAGCGGATTGAACCTCATCTATGAGGAAACTCTCCAAAAAATGGATATAGACTGGAACCGCATCAAGCGAAGCAGCACAACCTTTAGAGGAATAATCCCCAGTCGGGAAGCGCGCTGTACAGGAAAAATCACACTAGATGTGGTGTTCGGCACGCCGGACAATTACAGGTCTGAAGAAGTCACGTTCCACGTGGCCCCGTTCAGCAGTGGTTATCACGCTTTGCTAGGGCGGGAAGCATTCACAATCTTCCAAGCAATACCCCATTACGGGTACATGAAGCTCAAGATGCTCGGGCGTAACGGGATCATCACTCTCGCTAGTGATCCGGATGTAGCACTCCGCGCCAAAAACAAGACAGCCGCACTGGCCCTCGAGGCACTATCCGAAGCCCTAGCGGCCGAGGAACTGACTACGCTGCGCTCTACCATGAATAGGGACGACGTGGTACTCGACAAAAGATCCAAGTCCACCTCCTTTAAACCAGCGGACGAAATAGTCAAATTCCAAGTCCATCCAACGGACCCAACAAAACAGCTTCCATCGGGGCGTAGTTAAACCCTGATGTCGACGCCGCCTTGCGAGAGTTCCTACGGGAGAACTGGGACATTTTCTCCTGGCATCCTTCAGACATGCCAGGAATCCCACGCAGGCTGGCCGAGCACAGCTTAAATATCCAAACATGATTCAAACCTGTCAAACAGGCTCTTCGGCGTTTTTCCAAACCTAAGAGACATGCTATGGGAGAGGAGCAAGCAAAGCTATTAGAGGCCGGATTCATCAGAGATATAAAACATCCGGACTAGCTAGCAAACCTGGTGATGGTACCAAAGAAGGACAAATCCTGGCGCCTGTGTGTCGATTTTAAAGACCTCAACAAGGCTTGCCCAAAGGATCCCTTCCCTCTCCCCCGCATCAATCAAATTATCGATGCCACCGCAGGACACGATTCATTGTGTTTCCTCGACGCATATTCTGGCTACCATCAAACCAAGATGGCAGAATCATACGAAGCCACAACGGCATTTATCACACCATACGGGCCATTCTGCTTCAACACGATGCCCTTCGGGCTCAAAAACGCCGGCGCAACATATCAGCGCATGATTCAGACATGTCTGGCAAGCCAGATCGGTAAAACAATGGAGGCATACGTAGATGATGTGGTCGTCAAAACAAGACATGTTGAATCTCTAGTAGACGACTTGAGGCTCACATTTGATAATCTCCGAACATACGACATCAAGCTCAACCCGGAAAAATGTGTTTTCGGCGTTCCAGCCGGAAAGCTCTTGGGCTTCATTGTATCCAATAGAGGAATTGAAGCAAATCCAGCCAAGATCCGAGCTCTGTCGCAATTGGATATCCCAAAGGACCTCAAACAAATACAAAAGCTAACCGGATGTGTGGCGGCTCTAAGCCGCTTTATCTCCCGCCTGGGAGAAAAGGCCCTTCCCCTTTACTGCCTCCTTCGGCGCACCGAACACTTCAAATGGACGGACGCAGCAACGACCGAACTCGACGAAATAAAAGCCATACTGGCAACAAACCCAGTCCTGGCCGCGCCAAACACCGGCGAACCAATGCTATTGTACATCGCAGCAACACATCAGGTTGTAAACGCAGTACTCGTCGTCGAACGAGAAGCAGACGGACACAAATTCCCCCTTCAAAGGCCTATTTATTATGTTTCCACTGTCCTCACTCCCTACAAATCATGGTACCCGCATTATCAAAAGATTGCGTACGCGGTATTCATGGCATCCCGGAAGCTACGACACTACTTTCAAGAGTGTTCGATAACAGTAGCCTCGGAAGTACCACTTAACGACATTATCAACAACCGTGACGCAACGGGCCAGATTGCGAAATGGGCCATCGAGCTCCTCCCATTCGACATAACTTATAAGCCACGACGAGCCATCAAGTCACAAGTTTTGGCCGATTTCGTCACAGAATGGATGGAGGCCGAACTCCCTAAAGAGTACGGCACATATTCAAATTGGATCATGCATTTCGACGGCTCCAAAATGTTGGCCGGACTGGGGGCTGGTGTCGTTCTGACGTCCCCCACAGGAGACACAGTTCAATACGTACTACAGATTCTGTACACGGACCCCAACAACGCAGCCGAATATGAGGCCCTTCTACATGGTCTCTAGATGGCAGTATCCATGGGCATCCAACGCCTAGAGGTGCGCGGGGACTCGAACCACGCAATATCCCAAATAAACGGAGACTTTGATGCCAAGGATCCGAAAATGGCAGCTTACCGCAATGCCGTCCTAAAAATGTCAGCTCGGTTCGAGGGGCTTGAACATATAGCCCGGGAAAATAATCAGGCGGTAGATGTCCTGGCACGCATCGGCGCAAAACGCGACGTAGTCCCCCCCCCAACATCTTCTTGGAAAGGCTTTTTAAGCCATCCGTGGCATGGGAAGGGGAGCCGAACAATAACAGCCCGGACCCAACCACACCGCTCGACTCCGAACATTCTGACACAATCGGTGGCTCTGCCATTGAAGTAACACCTTCATCCCTGTAAGTGCATCTGGTGCCACCCCTAGTTGGTTTTGGAGTATTGACGACAAACCTAGTTGAGGGACTAATGTGTTTGTGAGAATTGTAGGATAACATAGGTAGAAGTCCCTCATTGATTCGGTTTTCCTACCAGAGATGACCCCTAAAAATGTATGAAGACATTGAAGTCAAAGGTGGTATATGAAGATATTCACATTGAAGACTATGACAAGAGAAGACACCACATGAAGCCTATGGAGCTCGAAGACTTAGATCTTTCGTAGTTCTTTTTCTTTTGTGTTGAGTCATACGAACCACCGTACTATTAAGTGGGGTCCAAGAGAACTAGTCAGACTGACTGAAGTGATGCCTAACCAAAAACCTATGTCTTCGAGTGAAGACTATGAGAGTGAATCTTGTCCAGAGTCGGACAAGTCAGCTTTGCTTGTAGCCCAAGTAAAGTTGCTGTGTGTGTTTGAAATCTGACCGTTGGAACACGTGTCAGTTCCTTAGTGACCCAGGGTCATTTAGGACAAATCAGGTCGGGTTGCCAAGTGGCTATAAATAGCCCACCCCCCCACAACCATAAACGGCTGGCTGCTCAGATTGAGAGTACGACTTTTGTCGTTTGAGAGAAACCCACCTCGAAGCCTTTGAGAGAGAATTCCTTGCGAGGATAAAGCCCTAACCACCCAGAGCCAGAGAGAATTGGGCATCACTTAAGTCTTCTTGTCTGTGTGATCTGAAGACTTATTACACTTGAGGACTGTGCATCCTCCAGCCGGTTAGGCGTCGCGTTCTGAGCATCCAAGAGACATCGTGGATTGCCGGTGAACAAAGTCTGTGAAGGTTTGGGAGTCTACCTTGAAGACTTACCAGAGTGATTGGGCGAGGTCTGTGTGACCTTAGCTCAAGGGGAATACGGTGAGGACTGGGTGTCCTGAGCTGCGTGTTCAGGACTGGGTGTCCGGGACTGTGTGTCCTAAGGTTTGAATACCTAGCCGCCCCAACCAGACGTACAGTTGTCACAACAACTGGAACTGGTCCAACAAATCATTGTCTTCAACGAGTCACTGGTTTCATCTTCCCTTCCCTTTACTTACTGTTGCTCCTTGTGAAGTCATTGTATGTTTGCACTATCTTTTGTCTTCACTGAGTGACTGCATGTTCTATATGGCTTCATAATATCTTCCTACCTGATCCTTACTACATTGCTGCTATTAAGTCATTGTGCTTTCACTTCATTGAATACTTGACTATGGCTTGTCTAGTGTAGTCTACCTTCCGCTGCATGGTAATAGGTTTATTTCTATCATTTGTCTTCATAACTTCCACGTTTTGAAGACTTTCATAAAAATCGCCTATTCACCCCCCCCCTAGTCGATATAACGCACTTTCAATTGGTATCAGAGCCTGGTGCTCCCTTGTTCTGTGTGATTCGGTTTAACCACCTGGAGTTTTAGCTATGTCGACTGCAGGGATAATTAAAGTCTCCGTTGCGTGCCCCGTCTTTGATGGAACTGAATATCCCTACTGGAAGAATAAGATGCACATGCATCTTGAAGCCATTGATGTCGACGTATGGTATGTCATCGAAAACGGAGTTCCCAAGGCTGGAGAAGGTGTCACTGCTGCTGACGTCAAGAAATTTGTTCAACTGGACTCTACTGCCAAGAATATCATCTTTGGTCACCTGACCAAAGGACAGTATGGCCGTGTGAGTGCTTTGAAGACATCTAAGCTGGTCTGGGACTGGCTCTCCAAGGTCAATGAAGGCATCTCAACCCAGAGAGATCAGAGAATCAGTGTCCTTCGCAACCTCTTCAACCGCTTCAAGCGAAATGACAATGAGAATGTCCAGCACACTTTTGACCGACTCACTGACATCACAAATGAGCTTCAAGCCCTCGGCGCTACTGAGATCACCAAACATGAAGTCGTCAAGACACTACTGAGATCACTTGATAGTTCGTTTGACATCCTAGCCCTAATGATTCAAGAACGTCCTGATTTCAAGACACTCGATCCATCTGACATACTTGAGAGGCTCAACACACATGAGTTTCAGCTTTGTGAGAAAAGAGATATCTACGGTCCAAACTATGGGCGAACTCGTGCCTTGAAGGCAAAAGCTGTCTCCTCATCTGAAGAAGAATCTGACAGCAGTTCTGATGATCCTGAAGACATTGGAAGAGAACTTGCTATGCTTGTGAAGAAGTTCCAAAAATTCACCAAGAAGAAAGGCTTCAGAAAGTCTTCCCGATCAAGCTCAAGGAATGATGAAGCTTCTGCTCACGACTACAAGAAGAAAACATGTCACAAGTGCAAGAAACCTGGCCACTTCATCTCCGAGTGTCCACAGTGGGACAATGAGAACAAAAAGAAGAAGAAGAGCAAGGAATATGACTCTGATGACAAGAAGAAGAAGAAATACTCAAAGTCTTTGTCCAAGTCTTCCTCAAAGTCTTCATCACACAAGAAGAGCTCATCTGGCAAGGCACATGCTTTTGTTGGCAAGGAAATGGACTCGGAGGAGGAGTCCGCTTCTGAGGAGGCGGAGGTGGAGTCTGAGGAGGAGTCTGATTCAGGCGTCGCAAGTCTGGCTACAGCATACGTTGCCAAGTCCATCTTCAATAGTGAAGACAATGACCTCGTCACCGACACCGATGCAATTGACAAGGACTACTCCGCTTCTACCTACTGCTTCATGGCACGCGGTGCCAAGGTAAACACACGCACTACTCACTATCAAACATCTAGTGACGATGACTCTGATTGTGTTTCAAAACCCAGCTACAAAACACTTGCTAAAATTGCAACTGAACAGCAGAAAGCTATGGAACATATTCAAAAACTGTTAGACAGAAGCGATGATCTGTTAGGTGCTGAAATGACTCGATCTGAATCCTTAATTGAAGACATAAAAAATCTTCACATTAAGTATCAGGAACTTGAAAGTCGTCATGAAACTCTCTCAACAACTCATGAAAAGCTTTCCTATGATTATCTTCAAAGGAAGCAAGATCTTGAGAAATTGAGAGCGGTTCATGAAGATCTTCAAAAGGAAAACGAGTCACTTCACTCCAAACAGATCAGTCCCGCTCAGGAAGGATTTGAACCACCATGTCTTAAATGCATTGAGCGTGATAATGCTACTTCTGTTGCTGAATGTTCTACTGCTACTACTGTTGCAATATCTTCAACTTTTGATGTGGTAACTAACCCCTCTGCTGAGGATACCACTGCTATTGCTGATGAGAATGTTAGGTTGAAGACATTGCTTGAAACAGGGATGTACAAAAGTCTTAAAGGGCATCAGACACTATGTGATGTCCTCAAAAAGCAGATTCTGAACCGAAACCCGAGGAAAGAGGGTGTTGGGTTCGTAAGGAAAATGAATGCTGATGGCTCTTACTGGAAACCTGAGCAGTACCCCAAAACCATGTGGGTTGCTGCAAAGGAACCTTCAGCAGACCCATCCAATCTATCTGGCTTCACCTGTGCTAACCCCATTATCATTGATGAATCCTTTGATGCAAACTATATACTGTTTAAGAATCAGAATGGTGAAGTGTTTGCCAGGTACATTGGTACTAACTGCAGGAATGGACCGCCTATGAAGAATATCTGGGTTTCGAAAAGGTGTCTGGAGAATCTTCCTGTGAATTTCATCATGATACCTCACGTGAAGAAGACAAACCTCAGACCAAAGGCTTCATACGGTCCAAAGGCTTCATACAGACAGAGGACTCACCTGAGTCGCACTAACGCAAATGTTTTGTAGGGAAACCATACTCAGGCATATGAATATGAGAGCGGTTCATCAAACCGCCATGTTCATAAGACCAAGAACTATTCTGCTTATTCTTATGAGTACTATTGTCCGCCTGCAAGACTGTTTGCTAGGGCTCCAAAGCCAAAATTCTCAGATGCTGCACTTAGACTTATTGCTTCTCAGCCACCCTTGAAGATGTGGGTGGCTAAGAAAGCTTAACTCTCTTTTGCAGGGAAAGGTCTCCAGCAGAAAACCAAAATCGTCTGACGCCATTGCTGGGGACCTTAAACATCTTGTAGGGCGCAAGATCAAATGCCCGAATGGTCTTCTATGTACTTCATTCCTGAATCGCTTGCTACTCTCCCTATTAGTCCTAATCTGGATCTAAGCTTTCATAACCCATTGGTTCATCAAATGTTTTTGCTTCACAATGCTCTTGGTGAAGCCTATCCCCCTAACTGCACTGTAGGGTACGACACCAGCGTCTTCAGAATGGATTATTGATAGTGGGTGTACAAATCACATGACTGGCAAAAGAAGTCTTCTTATGGACTCAACCTTACGTCCATCCGACAAGAGCCACATCACATTTTCTGACACTGGTAAAAGTAAGGTATTGGGTCTAGGTAGAGTTGCAATCTCAAGGGATCAACACATGGACAAAGTCATGCTTGTTGAATCCCTTGGCTTCAACTTAATGTCTGTCTCAATGCTTTGCGATTTGAACATGATTGTAATATTTGGAAAATATCGTTGCCTTATACTAATGGAATCTGACAAGTCTCTAGTGTTTGAAGGGTATCGAAAAGATGATCTGTACGTAGTAGATTTCTCAGCAGGACCACAGCTTGCCGTATGTCTTCTAGCAAAAGCTTCAGAATGTTGGCTCTGGCATCGGAGGCTTGGGCATGCTGGCATGAGGAACCTCCACACCCTTGCGAAGAAGAAGCATGTCATAGGCATCGAGGGCATCAAGTTCAAGAAAGACCACTTATGCGGTGACTGTGAAGCAGGGAAGATGACGAGGGCCAAACATACTTCGAAGACAATCATGACCACTACTCGACCCTTCGAACTGCTTCACATGGATCTTTTCGGTCCCACTCATTACTCAACTCTTACCACTACTGCATGCCTCTATGGCTTCGTTATTGTTGATGATTACTCTAGATACACTTGGGTGCACATAATCCTTTACAAGACTGAAGTGCAGGATGTCTTCAGACGCTTCGCCAATCGAGTTATGAACAATTATGGCGCCAAGATAAAGCACATCAGAAGTGACAATGGCACTGAATTCAAGAACACTGGCCTTGATACATATCTTGATACCTTGGGCATCACACATGAATTCTCAGCCCCGTACACGCCACAGCAGAATGGCATCGTCGAACGCAAGAACAGAACACTCATTGAGATGGCCAGAACGATGCTAGATGAATACAAGACCCCAAGAAAATTCTGGCCTGAAGCCATTGATACTGCATGCCATACAATCAATCGTGTTTATCTTCACAAGCTTCTAAACAAGACATCTTATGAGCTCCTTACTGGCAAGAAGCCAAATGTCAGTTACTTCAGAGTATTTGGCGCAAGGTGCTGGATCAAGGACCCACATCACACCTCAAAGTTTGCACCAAAAGCACATGAGGGTTTTATGCTTGGATATGGAAAGGATTCGCACTCCTACAGAGTCTTCAATCTCTTTCATTACAAAGTGGTTGAAACAGTGGATGTGCGGTTCGATGAGACCAATGGTTCACAAAGAAAGCAACTGCCAAATGTGCTAGATGAAGTTCCATCCAGTGAATCAATCAAGCTAATGGGAACTGGAGAAATTATACCTTCTGAAGCTCATCCTGAAGAAGAACTTATCATCTCAGCACCTGATCAATATGAAGACAATGCTCAGCCTGAAGACATTCCTTCTAACAACGACAATGATCATCAAGAGCAAAGTCTTCGCCCTGTACATCCTCGCGTTGCCAATGAAGTGCAGATTGAAAGAATAATTGATAGCATCAATGCACCCGGTCCACTCACTCGTTCAAGGGCAACTCAGCTAGCAAATTTCTGTGGGCACTTCGCATTCGTCTCAATAACAGAACCCAAGAACGTTGAAGAAGCCTTCATGGAACCTTAATGGATTCAAGCTATGCAAGAAGAGCTTCAACAGTTTGAGCTGAATAATGTATGGGAACTAGTTAAGCGTCCTGATCCACGGAAGCACAATATAATAGGCACCAAATGGATATACCGCAACAAGCAAGATGAGCATGGTCAAGTTGTCAGAAACAAAGCTCGTCTCGTTGCTCAAGGATATACTCAAGTGGAAGGCATTGACTTCGATGAAACATTTGCTCCTGTGGCTAGACTTGAAGCCATACGCATACTGCTGGCCTATGCAAATCATCACAACATACTTCTATATCAAATGGATGTGAAGAGTGCTTTTCTCAATGGCAAGGTTGAAGAAGAAGTGTATGTTGCACAACCGCCTGGCTTTGAAGATCCAAAACATCCTGACATGGTATACAAGCTCAACAAGGCACTGTATGGCCTCAAACAAGCTCCTCGGGCCTGGTATGACACACTCAAATACTTCCTGAAGAGCAAAGGCTTCATACCTGGTTCCCTAGACCCCACTCTCTTCACGAAGACATATGACAGTGAACTGTTTGTGTGCCAAATATATGTGGATGACATTATCTTCGGCTGCACCAATCAGAAGTACAGTGAAGAGTTTGGATATATGATGCAAGAGCAATATCAGATGTCCATGATGGGAGAGCTGAAGTTCTTCCTCGGTCTTCAAATACGACAACAACGCAACGACATCTTCATATCTCAAGAGAAGTGTCTCAAAGATTGCCTGAAGAAGTTCGGTATGCAAGACTGCAAAGGCTTCACAACACCAATGCCAGCCAAACATCATCTGGGTCCCGACGACAATGGTAAAGAGTTCGATCAAAAGGTATACCGCTCCATGATTGGTTCTTTACTTTATCTATGTGCATCTAGGCCAGATATTATGCTTAGTGTTTGCATGTGTGCTCGATTTCAAGCGGCACCAAAGGAGTCGGATCACTTAGCTGTGAAGCGAATTCTTCGATATTTAGCTCACACCCCAACTCTAGGATTATGGTATCCAAAGGGCTCAGAGTTTGATCAGGTTGGATTCTCGGATGCTGATTATGCTGGTGACAAAGTTGATCGCAAGTCTACATCAGGCACATGTCACTTTCTGGGACGATCACTTGTATGTTGGTCTTCAAAGAAGCAGAACTGTGTATCTCTCTCCATTGCTAAATCTGAATACATTGCTGCTGGATCTTGCTAGGCTCAGCTTCTGTGAATGAAGCAAACACTCAAGGACTATGGCATTCATCTGAAGCAAGTGCCACTTTACTGCGACAACGAAAGCGCCATCAAGATCGCCAACAACCCAGTTCAGCACTCAAAGACAAAGCACATTGAAATTCGTCATCACTTTCTCATAGATCATGTTGTGAAGGAAGATATTGATATCATACACGTCAACACTGAAGAGCAATTGGCAGATATCTTCACTAAGCCCTTGGATGAGAAGAGATTTTGCAAGTTACGGTGTGAGCTAAATATCCTGGAATCCTCAAATGTCCTGTGATCAGGCACACATCCTAACCCTTATGCATATTGATGACTTAGATGTGCAACACATGAAGTAAAGTATATCTTCAATCAATGAAGACATACATTCTAAGTGTGAATACATTAATGTGGAATTTGACTTCAGAGCGCCACGATAATTGTGCGCCGTGTCTGGGTCTAATACTTCCTATACGGTGGGTAGCGCCACCACCAAATGTTCTATTTTCAAGTGTTTCACTCATGGCGTTACCTTGCAATGTCTTCACATTTGGTTTGGCTTCTATCTCAACATATCTTCATGATTATCTTCACTATGTTGATTATGTAGATATATATATATATTAGTGTTCTGTCCTCTACAGCATTCACTTATAGCTATGTCTTCATTGTTGAATCTTTTGAACTAAGTGAATGTGATCGGACCCTAACCTCTCTATGCTTTCTATCTCAAATTCTATCTCTCCAAATCATATGCATTCTATTGAAACTGTCGAATGTCTTCTCTGCGTCCTTGTCAGCAGAAGATACGGAGACAACCATTAAGTCCATTTTCAATGCTCATTCCTCCACATGAAACCCGGAGAAGTAGGAACGACCACCCGACAATCAAGGCATGCGTGGGACATGGAACAAACCCCAAAATTCCGCATAATGGCCACGTGTTCCTCAGATGCGAATCGCCAGGGGCACCTGTGTAATAGCGCAGTGCCGCCCATGTACCTATAAATACACACTTCACAGCGGTCATTATCTCTTCTTCCACTCTCGCACGAACCCTAGTGCCACCGCTAGCCCTCGACGACGCCGGCGACGAAGCGCTTCGCTGCCGCAACCTCTCCGACGCCGTCTTCATGCCGACCGCGGACATCGTCCTCTCCGCCGTCGCCGTAGGTGTCCTCCGTCGCCAAGTTAGGGCACGGAAGATTGAACTGCTTGGCCTCATCTTCCACTTCGTCTAGCAATTCTTAGTGTGGTAAATAAAACTTCCTTTTTACAGCACCGTTGATCCTATGGATTTTTCACTTTCTACCACAAGCAGTTTCTATTCACACAAGTTAGATCTCTCTCATACTGCATCTCATAACATGCCTAGTATATTCACTTATGCTTCACAAAGTAGTTAGATTCCTCACTTGTACTGATCTGTGGATTCGTACAAATCTGGAACCAACTCCTTATCTATGAGTGAATGTCTTCGCAAAATGAGGTCAATGTCTTCTAAACTGATTTATCTTCAAAATCTTCTGAGAATGCATATGACCTCTTCCCCTTCCCTCGCACCTTAATGCTGTCACAGGTACATGTCCGTGGGAGAATCCTTTGGTTCTCATAGTCTGCATTCATTTGCAGAATTCTTACAGCATCACATTAATTCTCCCGAAGCCAGTTCCTGTTGGTCCAGCAAGCGAAAACCTTTGAAGCCTTTGAACGTGTTGAAGCCTTTCAAGTTAAAGTTTATGGCTTCAGAGAAAGCAGCAAGGAAGGGTGGTAGAAAGCATCATGGAGAAACATCCAGAGATCTGCCAGATGAACTCTCAGAACTGTACAAGACAGATCCTGAAGAGGATTACAATCAGCGCAAGACCCGAATCCAATGGATTCAAAGATATTGGGCAGAACAATGGTTCAAATACCGATTTGTAACCCAAGAATATGCTGAGAAAAATGTCATCAAGAGACCGTGGGGAGACATCCAATACAAGAATCTTCTACCCAGGTCCAGAGATGAAGCCATTGCTCAAGGCTTCTATCCCTGCATGGTCCGTGGGCCACAGCCAGCTGATGCACACCCATCGTCACTACTATGGTGTCGTGACGACAATCTGTTCAAGCGCAACTTTCAGTTTGCCCAGAACTCAGCGAAGCAGAACAAGAAGACTTTGGGGTTAGACTTCAACCCTGGTCCCTCAGCACCAAGGGCAGATGGCACACGAGATGCAGAACCCAATGTCATCGGTCCTTTCTCCAACCTTGAAGGCCTCATCACCCGCATCTTAGTTCAAGGGACTGCAGTGAATGAGCCTGCAGCTGACGCTGAATCAGAAGAAGCTCCTGCAGCACCGAAGACAAAGAAGATGAAGAAGCCTAAAGCTTCAAAGCCTGCCCCCTCATCAAAAATCTCAAGGGCGTAGCCACTGGCAACTGCACCTCCTGAAGACAGTGTGCAGTCCGAAGACTTATCTCGCGTCTCCAAGCCCCAGAAAGTCAAGATGCCTCTGCCTCACACCAGACAAGAGCTAACTGCTGCTGCCATTCTGCGCAATGACGACATTGATCTGTCAAGTGATGAAGATCTAGTAGATGACGCTCTTGAGCAACTCATCAAGAGCAAAGAAGAAGCAGAAATCTTCAATGATCTGCCTCTCTTTGATGTGACCATCATCCACAACTTCATTGACGAGTAGTTTGACACGCCAAACATCAGCTTTGAAGATCTGCAGCTACCAATTGGCCTCAGTGTCGCCTTCCAAGGCGCCATTGCTTTAGAACTCGCTATTGCCCAGCGCATTGTTGAACTGAAGCAAAAGATTGACTATGAAAAGGCTCAGTTCAAGAAGCATATGGCCAAGCTCAGCGTGCAGGAAGTGAAGAATTTCAAGAGTATGATGCACGAGCTCAAGGAAGCCTTTGTAAAGAAACATGCAGAAGCTCAGGGTTCGCGTGAGCGCATGAAGACTCTGGCTGACAAATGTGTGCAAGCCTACAATGAAGCTGAGAAGCGCAAGGACCTTGGGCGTCCTGGCATCGACCCCAGGATGGCCGCAAAGAAGAAGAAGAAGCCTGCTACGGCTGAACCTGACGCACCAAGGCAGGAAGCACTTGCTATTGTCTTCCCAACTAAAATGACTGGCTCGAAGCCAAAAAGCCGGTCAACAGCTTCAGAGCTCAAGAAGACAAGGACTGCTGAGGCTGAAGCTAGGAAGAGGAAACATTCTGAAGCCTCTCCAACTGCCCCCTCCAAGAAGAAGAGGAAGACCAAGAAAGATCGGGCAGCTCCCACAGAGCCCTTGATAGTTGAACCCATTTCTATGGTCTATCCTGAAGTTGAACGCCAACTGACTATCCATGAGCCTGCTTCCATAGAGGCTCATGAAGCTGAAGACTTTCCAGCAGCTGATCCCATCACTGTTGAAGACATTGGTCAACATGACAATGTAGAAGATGGTGCAGTCCTTCTTTAGAACAGCGAACTCATCAGCATTGGTCGTCCACTGACGCCAATTGCACAGGATGCTTCATGGGCAGACCGCCCACAAGAGGAAGAAGACTATGAGGCCCAACCCACTCCAACTCCACAGGCGTCACCTGCGTTGCGCAGGCTTCGCAAAGGTCCAAGGCCTCAAGTCTCTGCTGAAGACAATCCGGCTGCATCAGCCGCGGAAGATGAAGTCCCACAAGTTGCCACTCCACTGTCCCACCAAGAAGCAGTTCTCAAGGAGAACGTGCTTGAAAATCTTGCGGCTGCCACAACCACCAATGAAGCTAATGTGGAGCCCTCCCCAACGGAAAAAGAAGACAGCGAAGCCACTGATCCCGTCACTTCTGTTCCTGAGTCTGCTGCCGGTCCACAATTCGACTATCATGTTGAGCACAGGCCTCATGTACAGAAGCCAATCCCAAGATTGCCAAGGTTCCCAGGTCCTGCATCAGCACCTGGCTCCTTCAATATCAATGGCTTCAGGGCAGACAACACATTCTTCGATAGCTCCAGGAACCCCTACTCAAGGGAAAGGATATCATCTGATCGGTTCTGGAGCTATCCTCAGCGAAGCTATTACTCATGCATTCTTTACAACCAAGGTCGCATCTTCCCACACAAGCGCCTTGACATTGAAGCCATAGCTGGTCTGCCCTGTCTGGAAGAAGCTTTGGATTGCTTCAAGGAAGTTGGACTGCTGCCGTTCGTTACTGACCAAGAGCATTGGAATGAAGAGCTGCTGCTCCAATTCTATGCCACACTTCACATCCGCGGGTACAGCAGAGATCCGAAGACTTGGGTCCTGGAGTGGATGACCGGAAATGTTCATCACGAAGCCAATGCATTTGATATCATTGAGCTCACTGGTTTGCCCACTCCTGGCGATCTCTACGAGCATGGCTGTCAGCTGCATAGTGAAGCTATTGAGAGCATCTTTAAGAGGCTGGAACCTGATATGAGTCAGATGCTCAGCATGATGAAGCCATTGCCCCAAGATGCTGCTTATCCAACAGAGTTCTTCGTTGAAGACCTTGAGTATCTGCCATGAACCATCTATCACATCATCAGGCGAACTCTCTGGCCCATCAAAGGGCACTCTCCAAATGCCAAGCTTGAGGGTGCAATGAAGACTTTGGTCTTCTATATTCTTCAGGGAAAATGCTTCAATGCACAGGACTTATTCATCTGCCAACTTGCTGCATCGGGCTCTGATCTGTTTGGCTTGAATTTCTATGCCCCATGGGTAATGCGGCTAATTAAACTTCACTCCGATATCTCATATCAGCCATCTGCTCGCAATCATAGGATTTTTCTGCCTGATGTGGATATCTCTACTGAAGCCATCTATCCTGAGCCTGCAAAGGAACCTCTAAGTCTTCAGAATGCAGAGCATCAGAGTTTCTCACAGAACATTGAAGGAGTTGAAGCAGTCACTCGGGTGTATCCTTTGGCTGGCACTACACGTGCACCACACCCTGCGTCTACTGAAGCCACTGATAGTATAACTGCTCCAAGACCCAAGAAGCGCACTCGTGTTCTCAACGACCGAGAGCTTCTTGTGGCTCTTCATCAAAAACAGGATAGGCATCATGACTGGCTGAAGCATCAGATGAAAAGCCTCTTGGTGGAAGTTAATCGCATTCGCAATCTTGCCACCAAGAATGCTTTCGTTGCCCATGAAACCTGTCGCCGTACATGGAAAGGGCTAATGATGATGTGTTCTGAAGATGATCTCCAAGAGGATGGCTTCACTGAGCGATTCAAGTTTGACTCCACACCTCCTCGAAGAGCTGTGCTGCGAGGAACTCCACCCCTTGAAGACTCTGAGTTCTCTTCATCTGCTGCAACAGTGACTGCCAGAGTTATCGAGGATGAAGATGATGCTACTTCACCACCACCTCCTTCAGCACGCGTCAACTCTGCTCCAAGTTCTTCAGCACCGCCAAACACCACCAATGACCCTGCTACTTCACCTACTCCGCATAGGAACGAGTAGATGCTCTATGTCTTCAAACCTTTTTGGTCCTTACTGACAAAAGGGGGAGAAGCATATGAGGTTGATAGTCTTCAAGCGGGTCCATATGGGCGGGTGCTTTATATTTTTCTTCGTGCTTACAACTCTCGTTTTGCTACATTTGGTTCTTTTGAGTTGTAACACTTAAACTCGATGGTCGTCTGCTACTTATCTACCACTTTGTTTTGCGATGATAAATTCCGCATGTGCGATGATAAATTCCGCACTTAGATCATTCTGCAGACGTCCATTTTCCATTATGCATGTCATTATCTTCATATACTTTCACATGCATACTAGATTGTCATCATAAGTTGAAGTGGATCTCCACAAGTACAACCTGCCATGTGCATTTGCATTCCAAAAGCAAATTACCTATATGCACATCTTCAGGGGGAGCCCTTGCAACTTCTGAAGACAATTCCTTATCCTTTACAATTTCACAGATTATATTCCCCATTGAAAACTTCAACTAGTTTGTCATCAATCACCAAAAAGGGGGAGATTGTAAGTGCATCTAGTGCCACCCCTAGTTGGTTTTGGAGTACTAATGACAAACCTAGTTGAGGGACTAATGTGTTTGTGAGAATTGCAGGATAACACAGGTAGAAGTCCCTCATTGATTCGGTTTTCCTACCAGAGATGACCCCTAAAAATGTATGAAGACATTGAAGTCAAAGGTGGTATATGAAGATATTCACATTGAAGACTATGACAAGAGAAGACACCACATGAAGCCTATGGAGCTCGAAGACTTAGATCTTTCGTAGTTCTTTTCATTTTGTGTTGAGTCATACGAACCACCGTACTGTTAAGTGGGGTCCAAGAGAACCAGTCAGACTGACTGAAGTGATGCCTAACCAAAAACCTATGTCTTCGAGTGAAGACTATGAGAGTGAATCTTGTCCAGAGTCGGACAAGTCAGCTTTGCTTGTAGCCCAAGTAAAGTTGCCGTGTGAGTTTGAAATCTGATCGTTGGAACACGTGTCAGTTCCTTAGTGACCCAGGGTCATTTCGGACAAATCAGGTCGGGTTGCCAAGTGGCTATAAATAGCCCACCCCCCACAACCATAAATGGTTGGCTGCTCAGATTGAGAGTACGGCTTTTGTTGTTTGAGAGCAACCCACCTCGAAGCCTTTGAGAGAGAATTCCTTGTGAGGATAAAGCCCTAACCACCCAGAGCCAGAGAGAATTGGGCATCACTTAAGTCTTCTTGTCTGTGTGAACTGAAGACTTATTACACTTGAGGACTGTGCATCCTCCAGCCGGTTAGGCGTCGCGTTCTGAGCATCCAAGAGACATTGTGGATTACCGGTGAACGAAGTCTATGAAGGTTTGGGAGTCTACCTTGAAGACTTACCAGAGTGATTGGGCGAGGTCTGTGTGACCTTAGCTCAAGGGGAATACGGTGAGGACTGGGTGTCCTGAGCTGCGTGTTCAGGATTGGGTGTCTGGGACTGTGTGTCCTAAGGTTTGAATACCTAGCCGCCCCAACCAGACGTACAATTGTCACACCAACTGGAACTGGTTCAACAAATCATTGTCTTCAACGAGTCACTGGTTTCATCTTCCCTTCCCTTTACTTACTGTTGCTCCTTGTGAAGTCATTGTATGTTTGCACTATCTTTTGTCTTCACTGAGTGACTGCATGTTCTGTATGGCTTCATAATATCTTCCTACCTGATCCTTACTACATTGCTGCTATTAAGTCATTGTGCTTTCACTTCATTGAATACTTGACTATGGCTTGTCTAGTGTATTCTACCTTCCGCCGCATGGTAATAGGTTTATTTCTATCGTTTGTCTTCATAACTTCCACGTTTTGAAGACTTTCATAAAAATCGCCTATTCACCCCCCTCTAGTCGATATAGCGCACTTTCAATCCCACGTAATAATGGCCGTCATTGCCCCATGGACGGAACCATTCCTCGCCTACCTTACTAGGCAGGTACTCCCCGAGGACCAGAATGAGGCACGCTGCATAGTGCGGCGATCCAAATCCTACAGAGTCCACGAGGGGAGCTTTATAAGAAAAGAACTACCGGAGTCCTTCAAAGGTGCATCTCCGAAGAGGAGGGGCGGAATCTCCTGGCTGAAATCCATGCCGGACTCGGCGGTCATCATGTTGTAGCCCGATCTCTGGTAAGCAAGGCCTTCCGTATAGGTTTTTATTGGCCGACGGCCCGGGCAGATGCTCAGGACTTAGTCCAGCGATGCACCGGTTGCCAGCTCTTTGCAAACCAAAGCCATATGCCACCCACCGCCCTCCAAACTATCCCCATCACTTGGCCCTTCGCGGTTTGGGGGCTTGATATGGTTGGACCCCTTAAAGGCGGAACCCACAAGCACAAATACCTACTCGTCATGGTGGATAAGTTCACCAAATGGATAGAAGCCAAGCCTGTTAAGACGGCTGAATCCGGGCCTGTGATAGACTTCATATCCGGGGTTGTACACCGTTACGGCGTCCCCCACAGCATCATCACTGATAATGGCACGAACTTTACGGCCGACGAGGTAAAACTCTGGTGCAAAAACTTGGGCATCAAGCTCGATTACGCTTCTGTCTATCACCAACAGACCAACGGCCAGGTCGAACGTGCAAACGGTCTTATCATGAGCGGCATTAAACCCAGATTAGTACGATCCCTCAAGGAATCTAACACACACTGGGTAGAGGAGCTCGACTCCGTACTCTGGGGGCTGCGGACCACACCGAATCGCACCACCGGATATACACCATTCTTCATGGTGTACGGCGCTGAGGCAGTTTTGCCTTGCGGCATAATTCATGACTCACCTCGAGTTTGCATGTACGAAGAAAGAGAAGCCGAGCTCGATCGGCAGGACAGTTTGGACGCATTAGAGGAGGAGCGTGACGTGGCAAAAGCCCGTTCCGCATTTTATCAACAGCAGGCTCGAAGATACCAAAGCAGAGAAGTACGGGCCAAAAATTACAACGTTGGCGAATTAGTTCTACGCCTACCGGACAAGAAAAAGGACAAACTCAAGCCCAAGTGGGAAGGTCCCTTCATCATCAACCAAGTCCTGACTGGTGGTGCGTACCACCTGCGAAGTGCATCGGATAACCGACTCGAGCCGAACCCATGGAACGCAGCCCGGCTCCGAAGATTCTATGCCTAGCGCCGGATCCTGTGTTTGTCTCCTTACTCTGTCCATTTTTTATATATACCTTCTATCTTACATTTCTCTCCTTCTCTCTCTCTTTCCCTCTTATAGCCTTTAGAGGCTCACAAAGTGACGCGCTATCCGCGCTCAGCAAACCTGGGGGCTTCTTTCAACAGAAGCTTATTTCTACGGGCTTCACGTCCAACACATGTGTCAAACTTCCGCGTGTACCTTTTATTCACCACTATATGCATCGATATGACTTAAGTTTTGGCCAAGCTGGGTTGCCTGGCTCCTGTGCTTACCCCTACGTTCCCGATTGTTCGGCTAGGCGGTAAAGGTAGCACATCTGCGATTGTTACCGCCGGGTCAGCCGGACGTGTACCTCAGACTGGGTGAAGCCGAAAGCTAGCGTTCTTAAGGGAATATTCGGTCGGTGAACTAAAGACAATCTTTTTTATTTTTTCCACGTGCCCCCAGATGCTTTTCCTGCGTTTCTCTTCGCAGCATGGACATGCACTTTAGGGCATACCTCCCAGGGAAAGGAACCCCTAACGGAACTATTCTCCCTGGAAGATGTTTCTTACTAACCATGTAATATAACATAACTAGTCGGGCACTTGTCTGTTCACGCCATAATGACCCCTACGCCTGGTCTCCACGCATTCCCCGGTTCCTATATAACCGCATGGGAATTCGGACACACTCCGGACCATCAGGTCCCGAGGCTGAAGCGAAAAGGTCAGCCATGACAAATGATCTAAAATCTGGCTAGAAGGCATTATAAATGTCAATTAAATTACATAGTCATTTTGACTGATTGTACTCCTCTTCAATACCATCTAACAGACTGTCTAATTTACAGTCCTGCTGGGAATACTTTGCGGCCAACTCTACTTGGCCGTATACTAAGCTCATAGGGATCTCCTTCCCATTAGGCCCTATAGGACCAACCTCGGCCATATGGTTGGGCTCGGCCTGTGAATACCGCGTCTTCACCATGGCCCAGGCCTCCCTAGCGCCTTGACGGCAGGCTGATATCTTCCACAACTGGAAGCGCCGCTGTGCTCCCCTCAGCTTCTCCGCAAGCTCTCCAAGACCTTCAGGTGTGGAGACGGATGGCCAAAGGACCTGGGCGACGCCTCGCATCGCCTGCCGAACTCGATCGAGCAATTGCAAGAGCTCGGGAAGAAGGTCACCCGTAGAACTGGGCATCTCCTCTACAGGACGACCTGTTAACATACCTACGGATATTGCTCTATTAATCAACGGCACCGCCGAACTTTCTTTTAAAAGGTTCGTTCAAGCACTTACTAAATATGCCGCACCGAAGCCACTGATTCTCCTTCACGGAGTCTGACAGCTAGGCACGAACATCTTTTAGCTCGACGCCCAGCCGGGTGTTGGCATCTTGGAGAATGTTCTTCTCCCCCATCACCATTAACAGCACCCTCTCACCAGCCTTTAGTTGGCGTTCGAGGTGTTGCCTTTCCGGATTCAATCCGGCGCCATCTGCAATTTTATTTGTCAGATTCGCACAAAAGCCGTGCTTCGCCACATACTTATCTTTAGAAATGTATATTACCAGAGGGGGTCTCCTTAGGCTCCCCTGTTGCGGCTAGTGCGGCCTCCAGTTGGGCTTTTCACTCCTCCAGCTCCTGGGTCAGTAGGGAATTCTTTTCTGTAAGAACCTGCATTTCAAATGATCCTTAAACCAGTTATTCTAACTGTTTTCAGTCTCGGGGGCTACTGCTACATATATATTTACCAAAATTTTCTTACCCGTATGTCTTTTACATATTGCTCCGTGGCTCTGGCTAGACCATTTTGAGCGGCACGGAGGTGCGCATCTCCCGAATTGAAGGCATCTAATGCCTCTTGGGAGAAGCAAGCGTCGCGAAGAATTTTCCGGCGACGCCTGTGGTTCATGGCACTTTCCACCTCTGAGTTGGTGGCAGATAACCCGTTCGCATCCTCTATCGGAGGAACGTCTGGCACACACCTTGTGTTTGCTTCCGCCCCCGGACCAGGCTTTGGAGCCTGGCTGGTGGAGGCGCGATTAGTAGCCTCTCCGAATATAGTCTGGCGAGGTCTCTTTGTCCTGAAAAGGGCACGAGTGTCAAATGTGCCTCGAAGGTATAACAACTGGGATAAAGGGGGGCGCCATACCTTCGCTCTGATTCCTCGGTCCGTACTGCACCTCTTTTCTGCCCATGGGGCCCTGCGGCCCCTGGTTGGTTTGTCACCGCAGGTTCGGCCTTCTGCCTCAAAAACCTCCCCTGCAAAGTTCGGTTGCAATCAGGAAATTAAACACACGTGGACGGACCCCTGTCCGGGGTACAGGGACTTCGGTCTCAGGTACCTGGGGTGTTCGGATTAGCCCTGGGTTATCGGCCGTAATGGCCACCAAGGCGTTGTCCTCGCTCAATTGATGGAACACTCCTCAATCAGCTCCACAGATATGTCCGGATCCTCTTGAGAGGCCGGGTCGAGAGACCGTCCTGAGTCCTCGGGTTGTGGAGGCGGGCTGCTTATGTCCTTCACGGCCCGGCACAGTTCCTACGTTGAAGTCATTAGACTAAGTATTTAACAATGGGAACACTAAACAGATGAGCAAGTAAATGCGACCACTTACCCAGCGTGGGGGATTGTGCATAGAGAATCCACCCTGTGGGTTGACACGGAGAAATTCCTCCTCTTCTCCCTTGTACAAAGTGGACAAGATCTTTAATAATGCGGCAACTGAATCTGGCCCTTTATGGCCGTAGCGGGTGGCGTCGTCCTCCCCGTTGAAATCCCACATGGGGTGGCTTCTGTACTGAAGCGGCTGCACCCCCCGCATGATGCATTCGGCCATAACTCCGATCATGGTTAGTCAGGAATGGGCCAACAATCTTATTCGGCCCATGAGATAAACGATGTCCCTGTCACTTTCCCTTTGAGGGCTCCGTGGACGCCAGCTTAGGCGCTTCTTTAAAGGAGCACTATCGAACTCTGGGAGGCCGATCCAGACAGGATCCGACAGCGGGACGTCTTCTATATAGAACCATTCCGAGGGCCAGTCTTCGGACGCCTTCTTTGGGGTTCCGGACAGATATCCGGTCCCGGCGATGCGCCATACTTTGGCTCCGCCCACTTGATACATTGACCCTTTCTTGGAGTGGGGCACGAGGCAAAATAGCTCCTTCCACAGTCCGAAATGAGCTTCAATACCCAAGAACAGCTCGCAGAGGGCTACAAAGCCTGCGATATGCAATACTGAGGCAGTCGTGAGATGATGTAGCTGGAGGCCGTAGAACTCCAGCAGCCCTCGGAGAAACGGGTGGATGGGAATTCCGAGCCCCCTTATTAAGTAAGGAACAAGGCACACCCGCTCACCTTTGGATGGATTAGGGGCATTCTCTGCTTGCTCTCCGCCGTTGTAGACGGCAAGACCGGCTCGGACCGGGACCATATAGGCCGGGGGGAGAAATCCCTTGGTCTGAAGCGTCACTAGTTCGCTATGCGGAGTAGAACATCTCTCCCAATATCCAGGCTTAGGGCTAGAAGGGCGAGAGGAGGAGTTGCGGCGCCTGGCCATGGTGGAATGGACCTTTGTCGGATGCGCTCTGATGAACACTCGTGGAGGGGAGAAGGTGTGGATTGGATCTAAATCCTCGTCCCCTTAAAAAGGGCAA
The DNA here is from genome assembly GCF_056163025.1 of Triticum urartu. Lineage (NCBI taxonomy): Eukaryota > Viridiplantae > Streptophyta > Magnoliopsida > Poales > Poaceae > Triticum > Triticum urartu. The sequence goes on from NC_141879.1 coordinate 710,602,088, forward strand.
CTCATTTACACGGCTAGGGGTGTGAACGTGAAAACACTCAGACTTTTCATATTCGTTTGACGCGTGGAAAACGGCCATTATTGGGCGTAGAAGCCAAGGAGCACAACATCTACAAGAAATCGGACTTTATTCAAACAGGTACACGGAATTTGGAGGAGAACCCGCCTTGCAATGCCGAAGACAATCTGCGCGCCGGACTCATCGTCATTGAAGCCTGGTTCGGGGGCTACTGAGGGAGTCCTGTATTAGGGGGTGTTCGGATAGCCGAACTATACCTTCAGCCGGACTCCTGGACTATGAAGATACAAGATTGAAGACTCCGTCCCGCGTCCGGAAGGGACTTTCCTTGGCATGGAAGGCAAGCTTGAATATACGGATGTTCAGGTCTCCTACCATTGTAACCGACTTTATGTAACCCTAACCCTCTTCGGTGTCTATATAAACCAGAGGGTTTTAGAACGTAGGACGACATACACGTCAACAATCATACCATAGGCTAGCTTCTAGGGTTTAGCCTCTCTGATCTCGTGGTAGATCAACTCTTGTAATACCCATATCATCAATATTAATCAAGTAGGACATAGGGTTTTACCTCCATCGAGAGGGCCCGAACCTGGGTAAAACTTCGTGTCCCTTGCCTCCTATTACCATCCGGCCTAGACGCACAGTTCGGGACCCCCTACCCGAGATCCGCCGGTTTTGACACCGACACCGGGCATGTAGTTTGCAAGGTAATCATCAGTAATAGCTTCAGAAACCACTGAAAAGAGAAAAATATCAGATATTGAGGTCTAAAAGAGTAACTTGTTGTGGGAAGGGGGAAAAGTCAACACATTACTTACCATCCTAAAGTTCACTATTGTCTTCGACAAAGTGTAAATAAAGAGCTTAATTCCAATCACCCGTTTCTTTCGCCTAACAATCTTTCTTAGTTTCCTCACTTGACGCTTGTTCATGAACATCTCATTGCCCCATACGCAAAAGGGATCGAAGCGTGGATTAAACTGAGATTGCACCTACAAGCAACCAGTAAATGTACCTACAAGCAACCAGTAAATGTTAGAAGCTAAACTGAGATTGCACAAATGATGTAAAATACAACTACCTATGTTCCTAAGTACAAGTATTTTTTTGAGATTTCAATATGAACTACATACAGATGTATATAGAATTATAGATATAGTTTACATTAGAATCTAGAATTCTAGATTCACTCATTTTGATCCTTATGTAGTCTATATTGGAATATCTAAAAATACTTATATTTAGGAATAGATGGTGTATAAGACATGAGATGCTGCTAACCTCGACGGTAAACAACAGCATCGCCCATTGTAGCCCTGTGTAAGTACATGGAAAGCCAATGTTAACTACAACAGGGTTAACATCCACCAAAAATAGAAAATGGTAATAAAATGGCAACAGCTGTAGTGATATCTTCATTTCGAAAGAGTAGCACGGTAGCAAAGGGACGGATTAAAAAAATGGATACAACTGTTAATTGCAACAGGCTTAACAATATCCTAATTCATATTTTGTAAGTTTGTAGCCATTGAAATACAACTCTTTAAAAATGGATATAGCTGTTAATTGCAACAGGCTTAATGGCCATTGAAACCGGTACTGATAGAAATGCAATTGGCAGAGTTAAACATCACAGGGCAGGTGTTGCCAGAGCAGATAATGGCCCAGTTGTCTATAAAAAGGTAGGGAAAATAGCTCAAACGTGTTAGGCATGTTTACTACAACATGCTTAATACATCGACAATACAAAACATAGCCATTAATTGCAACTAGTATTGGTAAGATTGAACTAGTGGGTACATACTTGGTAAGTCCTGAGAGGTATTTTCTGGGGCACTTCATCTTGGCCAGAGCCTGCCAAAAGTCAGCGGCGGTGGAGGCGAGCTGTTCCTCCGGGTCGAAGCATGGATCAGTGCCACTGACATGTGTACCTACAGGCAACCATTAAATGATAGAAGTTAAACTGCAATTGCACAAATAATATGAAATATTGTACGACATGGAATGCAGCTAACCTCAACGGCAAACAACAACATCAGACGTTATGACCCTGCGTAAGTACATGGACAAGCATGTTAAGTACAACAGGGTTAGCATCGGCTAAAAATAGCAAATGGGCAGCATCTCTAGTGATATCCTGAGTGATGTATTGTAAGTTTGTTGCTGGTATTGGTGAAATTGAGCCGAACACGGTAATATTTGAACATCACATAGTGTGTAGTACAGAAACAAACAAGGCACGGACATGCTTAATACATCAACTGTATAAATCATAGCCGTTACAAGTGGTATTGGTAAGATTTAGCTGGTCAGATCTTACCTGTTAAGTCCTAGGGGTAGTCGCTGGGGGACTTCATCTGGGCCAGAGCCTGCACCATGTCGGCGGCGGCGGAGGTGAGGTGTTCCTCCGGGTCAACACGCACAGCGGCCATCGTGCCATAGACCGCCATCAGCTCCTGGCGGGGGTGGGGGGATTTCGAGGCATGAGGATGTTTCGTAGGCGCCATTTAAGCAATCAGGCCGTGGACGTGATAGAGTTCGGTTCGTTACCTGATGATACGTCTCCATCGTATCTATTTTTCCAAACACTTTTGCCCTTGTTTTGGACTCTAACGTGCATGATTTGAATGGAACTAACCCGGACTGACGTTGTTTTCAGCAGAATTACCATGGTGTTATTTATGTGCAGAAACAAACGTTCTCGGAATGACCTGAAACTTCACGGAGCAACTTTTTGGAAAATATAAAAAATACCTGCAAAAGATGAAGGCCAGGGGGCCCACCACCTCTCCACGAGGGTGGGGGCGCGCCTGCCCCCCTAGGGCGCGCCCCCCTACCTCGTGGGCCCCCTGGTGCCTCTCCGACTCCAACTCCAACTCTATATATTGTGTTTCAGGGAGAAAAAAACAGAGAGAAGAATTCATTGCGTTTTACGATACGGAGCCGCCGCCAAGCCCTAAAACCTCTTGGGAGGGCTGATCTGGAATCCGTTCGGGGCTCCGGAGAGGGGAATCTGTCGCCATCGTCATCATCAACCATCCTCCATCACCAATTTCATGATGCTCACCGCCGTGCGTGAGTAATTCCATCGTAGGCTTGTTGGACGGTGATGGGTTGGATGGGATCTATCATGTAATCGAGTTAGTTTTGTTAGGGTTTGATCCCTAGTATCCACTATGTTCTGAGATTGATGTTGCTATGACTTTGCTATGCTTAATGCTTGTCACTAGGGCCCGAGTGCCATGATTTCAGATCTGAACCTATTATGTTTTCATCAATATATGAGTGTTCTTGATCCTATCCTGCAAGTCTATAGTCACCTATTATGTGTTATGATCTGTTAACCCCGAAGTGACAATAATCGGGATACTTACCGGTGATGACCGTAGTTTGAGGAGTTCATGTATTCACTATGTGTTAATGCTTTGTTCTGGTACTCTAGTAAAAGGAGGTCTTAATATCCCTTAGTTTCCGTAAGGACCCCGCTGCCACGGGAGGGTAGGACAAAAGATGTCATGCAAGTTCTTTTCCATAAGCACGTATGACTATATTCGGAATACATGCCTACATTACATTGATGAACTGGAGCTACTTCTGTGTCACCCTAGGTTATGACTGTTACATGATGAACCGCATCCAGCATAATTCTCTATCACTGATCCATTTCCTACGAGCTTTCCATATATTGTTCTTCGCTTATTTACTTTCCCGTTGCTATTGCTATCATCACTACAAAACACCAAAAACATTACTTTTATTACTGTTACCTTTTGCTACCGTCACCACTACTATCATATTACTTTGCTACTAAACACTTTGCTGAAGATATTAAGTTTCCAGGTGTGGTTGAATTGACAACTCACCCGCTAATACTTGAGAGTATTCTTTGGCTCCCCTTGTGTCGAATCAATAAATTTGGGTTGAATACTTTACCCTCAAAAACTGTTGCGATCCCCTATACTTGCGGGTTATCAAGACTATTTTCTGGCGCCGTTGCCGGGGAGCATAGTTCTATTCTTTGAGTCACTTGGGATTTATATCTGCTTATCATTATGAAGAACTTGAAAGATCCAAGAACCGAGATTTATCCCTCAACTACGAGGGGAGGTAAGGAACTGCCATCTAGCTCTGCACTTGATTCACCTTTTGTTTTGAGTAAGCTTGCGACACCTAAACCTGCTTCTGCTATTCGTTCTGATATGTCGCATGTTATTGATGATGCTACTTCTGGTATACATGATACTTATGATGAAACTACTTCTATGCTTGATACTACCGTGCCACTTGGTGAATTTCTTGATGAACAACTTGCTAGGGCTAGAGAGATTGAAAATATTGAATCTGATAATACTGATGAAAGTGATGATGAAGAGTCACTTGTTATTCCTGAGGGTTATGTTTTCGATCAAGAAGTCTCTTTAGCTATTTTAGCTTGCAAAGATAGATATGAACTTAAGCGGTTATTAGCTAAATGGAATAAGCAATCTCTAAATGCTAGGATGAAGCCTGATCCTGCTTTTTCTACTTCACCTATCTGTGTTACTGATAAGGATTATGAATTCTCTATTGATCCTGATATAATTACTTTGGTTGAATCTGATCCTTTTCATGGCTATGAATCTGAAACTGTTGCGGCACATCTTAATAAATTAAATGATATAGCTACCCTATTCACTAAAGATGAGAGAACTTGCTACTTTTATATCCTTAAAATATTTCCGTTCTCATTAACGGGTGATGCTAAGATATGGTTTAATTCTCTTGATCCTGGTTGTGTGCGTAGTCCCCAGGATATGATTTATTACTTCTCTGCTAAATATTTCCCTGCTCATAAGAAACAAGCTGCTTTAAGGGATATATATAATTTTGTGCAAATTAAAGAAGAGAGACTCCCACAAGCTTGGGGGAGGCTTCTCCAATTACTTAATGCTTTGCCTGATCATCCTCTTAAGAAAAATGAAATACTTGATATCTTTTATAATGGACTAACCGATGCCTCTAGAGATTACCTGGATAGTTGTGATGGTTCTGTTTTCAGGGAAAGAACACCGGATGAAGCTGAAATCCTATTGAATAATATGTTGACAAATGAAAGTAATTGGACACCTCCTGAGCCAGTTCCTGAGCCTATTCCTAAACCAACTCCGAAGAAGAGGGGTATTCTATTTCTCAGTCCTGAAGATATGCAAGAGGCAAAGAAATCTATGAAATAAAAAGGTATTAAAGCTGAAGATGTTAAGAATTTACCTCCTATTGAAGAAATACACGGTCTTAATTTACCGCCTGTTGAAGAAACATATGATCTTGATCCCTTACCTATTGAAGAAACTCATGGTCTTGATAACCCGACACAGGTAGTGAAGGTAAAATCTCTCTATATATATGATAAAGCTGAAATCTCATTTATTAAGTTTGCTAGCCCATGCTTAGATGAGTTTGATAAATTTATGGCTAAGCAAGAAGATTGTAATGCTTATTTTGGTAGACAATTGAAATACAATTCAAATATGCTTGAACACTTGGGTGATTATATGGCTAATGTCAAAGGTGAACTTAAACATATTAGTAAACATGCTTCTATGGTTACCACTCAAGTAGAACAAGTACTTTAAGCTCAAAATGATTTGCTCAATGAATTGAATAGTAAGAATAATGATAATGATGTTAGAGTGGCTACTAGAACTAGTAGAATGATTTAGGAACCTTTGTATCCTGAAGGCCATCCTAAGAGAATTGAGCGAGATTCTCAGAGAAATAATATAGATGCACCTAGTCCTTCTAAAAGAAAGAAAAAAAATGATAGGACTTTGCATGCTTCTAGTGAACCTATTACTGAAACACCTGAGAATCCAAATGATATTTCTATTTCTGATGCTGAAACACAATCTGGTAATGAACCTAAAACTAGCAATAATGTTAATGATAATGCTCATGATGATGCTCAACCTAGTAATGATAATGATATAGAAATTGAACCTGTTGTTGATCTTGATAACCCGCAATCAAATAATCAACATTATGATAAGAAAGACTTTGTTGCTAGGAAACATGGTAAAGAAAGAGAACCATGGGTTCAGAAACCCATGCATTTTCCTCCCAAACCATCCAAGAAAAAGGATTATGAGGATTTTGAGCGCTTTGCTGAAATGATTAGACCTATCTTTTTGCGTATGCGATTAACTGATATGCTCAAAATGAATCCTTATGCTAAGTATATGAAAGAAATTGTAACAAATAAAAGAAAGATACCGGAAGCTGAAATTTCCACCATGCTTGCTAATTATACTTTTAAGGGTGGAATACCAAAGAAACTCGGAGATCCCAGTGTACCCACTATACCATGCTCCATTAAAAGAAACTATGTTAAAACTGCTTTATGTGATCTTGGAGTCGGTGTTAGTGTTATGCCTCTCTCTTTGTATCGTAGACTTGGTTTGAATAAGTTAACACCTACTGAAATATCTTTGCAAATGGCTGATAAATCAACTGCTATACCTGTCGGTATTTGTGAGCATGTGCCTGTTGTAGTTGCAAACGTTACTATCTTAACGGACTTTGTTATTCTTGATATTCCCGAGGACGATAGTATGTCTATTATTCTTGGAAGACCCTTTTTGAATACTACAGGAGCTGTTATTGATTGCACTAAAGGCAATGTCACTTTTCATGTTAATGGTAATGAGCATACGGTACACTTTCCGAGGAAACAACCTCAAGTTCACAGTATCAATTCTATTGGAAAAACTCCATCGATTATATTTGGAGGTTTTGAATTTCCTCTTCCTACTGCCAAGAAGAAATATGATATTCTTATTATTGGGGATGTGCATATCCCCGTTGAGGTAACATAGTGTTATTTGAAATTTCTCCGGCTCCATGTTATTCGGAATGAGTTCGTTAACAAGACTTAATCAACCTTGTTAGTGGATTCCTTTTGATGAGCATGAGATGGATGAAACTAGAAGGCACAACCTTCTGTACCCTCCTTTTACTTTCTGTTATTTATATTAAATAAAATAAAAATAAATATTTTTATGTCTGTTATCTGATTATCCATGCAATATAAAAGTACCGCGAAAATAAAAGTTCTCTAAATGCCCTAAAATTTAAATATGTTTTTTTCTAGAATATTTGAGAATATTTGGCATTGAGAACACAACAGGGGGGTCAACCACCTCCCCACGAGGGTGGAGGGCGCGCCCCCTGCCTCGTGGGCCCACGGTGGCCCTCCTCCACTTATTCCTGCACCCACACACTTCTTCTTCCTCCCACAAACACGAATATCTAGCTCAAGCACGAGTTCTAGCTCATTTTGCTGCCATTCTCGATCTCCTTGTGCAAAGCACCTCTCACAAAACTGCTTGGGGAGATTTGATATGTCTCCAACGTATCTATAATTTTTGATTGCTCCATGCTGTATTATCTACTGTTTCGGACTATATTGGGCTTTATTTTCCACTTTTATATTATTTTTGGGACTAACCTATTAACCGGAGGCCCAGCCCAGAATTGCTGTTTTTTTTGCCTATTTCAGTGTTTCGAAGAAACGGAGTCCAAACGTCTTCGGGAACGTGATTATCTCACCGAACGTGATCCAGGAGACTTGGACCCTGCTCCAAGGAACAAAAGAGGCGGTCACGAGGGTGGGGGGCGCCCCCCTGCCTCGTGGGCCCCTCGGTGCTCCTCAAGTGTACTTCTTCCTCCTATATATACACACGTACCCCCAAACGATTAGAACAGGAGCCAAAAACCTAATTCCACCGCCGCAACTTTCTGTATCCAAGAGATCCCATCTTGGGGCCTGTTCCGGAGCTCCGCCGGAAGAAGGCCGTCATCACGGAGGGCTTCTACATCATCATAGCCTCTCCGATGAAGTGTGAGTAGTTTACCTCAGACCTTCGGGTCCATATTTAGTAGCTAGATGGATTCTTCTCTCTCTTTGAATCTCAATACAAAGTTCTCCCCCTCTCTTGTGGAGATCTATTCGATGTAATCTTCTTTTTGCGGTGTGTTTGTTGAGATCGATGAATTGTGAGTTTATGATCAAGTCTATCTATGAATAATATTTGAATCTTCTCTGAATTATTTTATGTATGATTGGTTATCTTTACAAGTCTCTTCGAATTATCCGTTTGGTTTGGCCAACTAGATTGGTAGTTCTTGCCATGGGAGAAGTACTTAGCTTTGGGTTCGATCTTGTGGTGTCCTGTCCCAGTGACAGAAGGGGCAGCAAGGCACGTATTGCATCGTTGCCATCGAGGATAACAAGATGGGGTTTATTTCATATTGCATGAATTTATCTCTCTACATCATGTCATCTTGCTTAAGGCGTTACTCTGTTTTTAACTTAATACTCTAGATGCATGCTAGATAGCGGTCGATGAGTGGAGTAATAGTAGTAGATGCAGAATCGTTTCGATCTACTTGTCACGGACGTGATGCCTATATACATGATCATGCCTAGATATTCTCATAACTATGCTCAATTCTGTCAATTGATCAACAGTAATTTGTTCACCCACCGTAGAATACTTATGCTCTTGAGAGAAGCCACTAGTGAAACCTATGGCCCCCGGGTCTATTCTCATCATATCAATCTCCATCACTTTAATCTTGCTTTCCTTTTTACTTTGCCTTTACCTTTTACTTTGCATCTTTATACCAAAAATACCAAAAATATTATATCTATCAGATCTCACTCTCGTAAGTGACCGTGAAGGGATTGACAACCCCTAATCGCGTTGGTTGCGAGTAGCTATCGTTTTGTGTAGGTACGGGGGACTTGAGCATGGCCTCCTACTGGATTGATACCTCGGTTCTCAAAAACTGAGGGAAATACTTACGCTACTCTGCTGCATCATCCCTTCCTCTTTGGGGAAAACCAACGCAAGCTCAAGACATAGCAAGAAGGATTTCTGGAGCCGTTGCCGGGGAGTCTACGCAAAAAGTCAACATACCAAGTACCCATCACAATTCATATCTCTCGCATTACATTATTTGCCATTTGCCTCTCGTTTTCCTCTCCCCCCAATTCACCCTTGCCGTTTTATTCGCCCTCTCTCTCTATCCTCCCTCTCTATTTGCCTCTTTTGCCCGTTTGCTCTTGTTTGCTTATGTGCTAGTTTGCTTGTTTGTCGCGATGGCTCAACCGATATTTGGTGATCTTCACCTTAAAAGGTTAGAGGAGATCGAATCCAACGTTAGGAAGTTTATGGTTTTGAAATTTGAGCATAATAATTTTTTTAGAAACGAGCTTAAGGAACAAAAAAGTTTTATGAGTTATATGAATAAAGAGCTTGACGATATGTCTAAAGAATTTGAGGGTATAAGATCCCAAATTGCTCATCTAGAAAAGATGACTGCTAAAATTTCGGATATGCAAGCCACCTTAGTCAATAAGATGGCCGCTAAACCGAATTCCTATGAAAATCAAGATGAAGATCTAAAAGTTAATGATGTGTCCCTATTAAATCTTTGTTTTGCAATATGAATCTTGATGAAACTGAATATGATCTTCCTTTACCTAGAAGGCGTTCTAAAAATTTGGAGTATTTAGATCTTAATGATGAAATTGATGAAAGTGGGATTGAAAGAAATAAAAATCTAGATGTTGCTAAACCCACTATATTGGATTTCAAGGAATTTAATTATGAAAGTTGCTCTTTAATTGATTGTATTTCCTTGTTGCAATCCGTGCTAAATTCTCCACATGCTTATAGTCAAAATAAAGACTTCACGGAACATATTGTTGATGCCTTGATGCAATCTTATGAAGAAAAACTTGAGTTGAAAGTTTCTATCCCTAGAAAACTCTATGATGAATGAGAACCAACTATTAAAATTAAAATTAAAGATCATGAGTTTTATGCTTTCTGTGATTTGGGTGCTAGTGTCTCTACTATTCCCAAGACTTTGTGTGATTTACTAGATTTCTGCGATTTTGATGATTGCTCTCTAAACTTGCATCTTGCGGATTACACTAATAAGAAACCTATGGGAAGGATTAATGATGTTCTTATTGTTGCAAATAGGAATTATGTGACCGTAGATTTCATTGTTCTTGATATAGATTGCAATCCTTCTTGCCCTATTATTCTTGGTATACCTTTCCTTAGAACGGTTCGTGCGATTATTGATATGAAGGAAGGTAATATTAGATTTCAATTTCCATTAAAAAAGGGCATGGAACACTTTCCAAGAAAGAAAATAAAATTACCATATGAAACTATCATGAGAGCCACTTATGGATTGCCTACCAAAGATGGCAATACCTAGATCTATCCTCGCTTTTATGCCTAGCTAGGGGCGTTAAACGATAGCACTTGTTGGGAGGCAACCCAATTTTATTTTTATTCCTTGCCTTTTGCTCCTGATTAGTAATAAATAAATTATTTAGCATCTGTTTTGGTTGTGTTTTTTGTGTTTAATTAGTGTTTGTGCCAAGTAGAACCGTTGGGAAGACTTGGGGAAAGTCTTGTTGAACTTGCTGTAAAAAATAGCGCTCACGAGAACTGCTGTCATTTTTATTTGAAGAGTTCTATTTAGTTAATTATTTTTGCAGATGATTAATAGATAAATTCCTCACAACCAGCAATTTATTTTAGAATTTTTGGGGTTCCAGATCTTGCGCTAGCTACAGATTACTACAGACTGTTCTGTTTTTGACAGATTCTGTTTTTCGTGTGTTGTTTGGTTATTTTAATGAATCTATGGCTAGTAAAATAGTTTATAATCCGTAGAGAAGTTGGAATACAGTAGGTTTAACACTAATATAAATAAATAATGAGTTCATTATAGTACCTTGAAGTGGTCTTTTGTTTTCTTTCGCTAACGGAGCTCACGAGTTTTCTATTTTGAGTTTTGTGTTGTGAAGTTTTCAAGTTTTGGGTGAATTCTTTTGATGGATCATGGAACAAGGAGTGGAAAGAGCCTAATCTTTGGGATGCCCATGGCACCCCCAAGATAATCCAAGGACACCAAGAAGTCAAAGCTTGGGGATGCCCCGGAAGGCATCCCCTCTTTCGTCCACTTCCATCGGTAATTTACTTGGAGCTATATTTTTATTCACCAACATGATATGTGTTTTGCTCGGAGCGTCTTGTATTATTTGTGTCTTTGTGTCTTAGTATACCACAATCATCCTTGCTGTACACACCTTTTGAGAGAGCCATACATGAATTGAAATTTGATAGAATACTCTATGTGCTTCACTTATATCTTTTGAGCTAAGTAGTTTTGCTCTATGTGCTTCACTTATATCTTTTGAGCATTATAGTTTTGCTCTATGTGCTTCACTTATATCTTTTGAGCGTTATAATTTTGCTCTGTGTGCTTCACTTAGATCTTTTAGAGCACGGTGGTGGATTTGTTTTAAAGAAACTATTGATCTCTCATGCTTCACTTAAATTATTTTGAGAGTCTCTTAATAGCATGGTAATTTGCTTAATATTAATATGCTTGGTATTCAAGATTTGTGAAACTTTCTTTTGAGTGTGTTGAATACTAAGAAAAGATTGAAGCATGATAATTGTTTTGAGATATGGAGGTGATAATATTAAAGTCATGCTAGTTGAGTAGTTGTGAATTTAAAGAATACTTGTGTTAAATTTTGTGATTCCCGTAGCATGCACGTATGGTGAACCGTTATGTGATGAAGTCGGAGCATGATTTATTTATTGATTGTCTTCCTTATGAGTGGCGGTCGGGGATGAGCGATGGTCTTTTCCTACCAATCTATCCCCCTAGGAGCATGCGCGTAATACTTTGCTTTGATAACTTCTAAATTTTTGCAATAAGTATATGAGTTATTTATGACTAACGTTGAGTCCATGGATTATACGCACTCTCACCCTTCCACCTTTGCTAGCCTCTCTAATACCGCGCACTTTTCGCCGGTATCATACACCTACCATATACCTTCCTCAAAACAGCCACCATACCTACCTATCATGGCATTTCCATAGCCATTCCGAGATATATTGCCATACAACTTTCCACCATCTAGTTTATAATGACACACTCCATCATTGTCATATTGCATATCCCGATACACCACCGGATGCATTCACATAGAGTCATACTTTGTTCTAAGTATCGAGTTGTAATTGTTGAGTTGTAAGAAAAAATAAAAGTGTGATGATCATCATTATTAGAGCATTGTCTCAGTGAGGAAAGGATGATGGAGACTATGATTCCCCCATAAGTCGGGATGAGACTCCGGACGAAAAATAAAAAAAGAGGCCAAAGAAGCCCAAATAAAAAAGAGGCTATAAAATAAAAAAAAGAGAAAAGGCCCATATATATAATGAGAGAAAAAGAGAGAAGGGACAATGTTACTATCCTTTTACCACACTTGTGCTTCAAAGTAGCACCATGATCTTCATAGTAGAGAGTCTCTCATGTTATCACTTTCATATACTAGTGGGAATTTTACATTATAGAACTTGGCTTGTATATTCCAGTGATGGGCTTCCTCAAATTGCCCTAGGTCTTCATGAGCAAGTAAGTTGGATGCACACCCACTTAGTTTCTTTTTGAGCTTTCATATACTTATAGCTCTAGTGCATCCGTTGCATGGCAATCCCTACTCACTCACATTGATATCTATTGATGGGCATCTCCATAGCCCGTTGATACGCCTAGTTGATGTGAAACTATCTTCTCCTTTTTGTCTTCTCCACAACCACCATTCTATTCTACCTATAGTGCTATATCCATGGCTCACGCTCATGTATTGCGTGAAGATTGAAAAAGTTTTGAAAAAGTTAGAGTATGAAACAATTGCTTGGCTTGTCATCAGGGTTGTGCATGATTTAAATATTTTGTGTGGTGAAGATAGAGCATAGCCAGACTATATGATTTTGTAGGGATAACTTTCTTTGGCCATGTTATTTTGAGAAGACATAATTGCTTTGTTAGTATGCTTGAAGTATTATTATTTTTATGTCATTATAAACTTTTGTCTTGAATCTTTCTAATCTGAACATTCATACCACAATTAAGAAGATTTGCATTGAAATTATGCCAAGTAGCACTCCGCATCAAAAATTCTCTTTTTATCATTTACCTACTCGAGGACGAGCAGGAATTAAGCTTGGGGATGCTTGATACGTCTCCAACGTATCTATAATTTTTGATTGCTCCATGCTATATTATCTACTATTTTGGACTATATTGGGCTTTATTTTCCACTTTTATATTATTTTTGGGACTAACCTATTGACCGGAGGCCCAGCCCAGAATTGCTGTTTTTTGCCTATTTTAGTGTTTCGAAGAAACGGAATATCAAACGGAGTCCAAACGGAATAAAATCTTCGGGAACGTGATTTTCTCACCGAACGTGATCCGGGAGACTTGGACCCTCCTCCAAGGAACAAAAGAGGCGGTCACGAGGGTGGGGGCGCCCCCCCCCCCCAGGGCGCGCCCCCCTGCCTTGTGGGCCCCTCAGTGCTCCTCCGGTGCACTTCTTCCTCCTATATATACACACGTACCCCCAAACGATCAGAATAGGAGCCAAAAACCTAATTCCACCGCCGCAACTTTCTGTATCCACGAGATCCCATCTTGGGGCCTGTTCCGGAACTCCGCCGGAAGAGGGCCGTCATCACGGAGGGCTTCTACATCATCATAGCCTCTCCGATGAAGTGTGAGCAGTTTACCTCAGACCTTCGGGTCCATAGTTAGTAGCTAGATGGCTTCTTCTCTCTCTTTGAATCTCAATACGAAGTTCTCCCCCTCTCTTGTGGAGATCTATTCGATGTAATCTTCTTTTTGCGGTGTGTTTGTTGAGACTGATGAATTGTGGGTTTATGATCAAGTCTACCTATGAATAATATTTGAATCTTCTTTGAATTCTTTTATGTATGATTGGTTATCTTTGCAAGTCTCTTCGAATTATCCGTTTGGTTTGGCCAACTAGATTGGTAGTTCTTGCCATGGGAGAAATGCTTAGCTTTGGGTTCGATCTTGCGGTGTCCTTTCCCAGTGACAGAAGGGGCAGCAAGGCACGTATTGCATCATTGCCATCGAGGATAACAAGATGGGGTTTATTTCATATTGCATGAATTTATCTCTCTACATCATGTCATCTTGCTTAAGTCGTTACTCTGTTTTTAACTTAATACTCTAGATGCATGCTGGATAGCGGTCGATGAGTGGAGTAATAGTAGTAGATGCAGAATCGTTTCGATCTAATTGTCACGGACGTGATGCCTATATACATGATCATGCCTAGATATTCTCATAACTATGCTCAATTCTGTCAATTGCTCAACAGTAATTTGTTCACCCATCGTAGAATACTTATGCTCTTGAGAGAAGCCACTAGTGAAACCTATGGCCCCGGGGTCTATTCTCATCATATCAATCTCCATCACTTTAATCTTGCTTTGCTTTTTTACTTTGCCTTTACTGTTTACTTTGCATCTTTATACCCAAAATACCAAAAATATTATATCTATCAGATCTCACTCTCGTAAGTGACCGTGAAGGGATTGACAACCCCTAATCGCATTGGTTGCGAGTAGCTATCGTTTTGTGCAGGTACGAGGGACTTGAGCGTGGCCTCCTACTGGATTGATACCTTGGTTCTCAAAAACTGAGGGAAATACTTACGCTACTCTGCTGCATCATCCCTTCCTCTTCGGGGAAAACAAACGCAAGCTCAAGACGTAGCAAGATTGTTCCTTGGTATGTGACTCCTCCATTGGTCCAATTAGTTTTTGTTCTAGTGATTTATTCATTGCAAATTTTTGCTTCTTAGGTGACCCTGTTCTTGAGCTTGCATGTCAAATTTATATGGTTCCAAGTAGTTTTGATGCATGATATAGGCCCTAGGCACTTGTAGGAGTACTTGTTATCAATATTATTGAGTTTGGTTTACTTTTATTTTGAAGTTACTAAAAATTTCAGAATTTTTCAGAAAATGATGAAGAGACTTTTGAGGGGCTCATCGAGCCAAAGCTCGAAGGAAAAGGCACCAAAGCCTAAGTATAATCTACCTCGCACCACGGAGGTTCGGGCGTGTGAATGGCCTTCCGATGATTTCTTGAGAGCAGCCGGGATTTATGAAGATTTTCATGAATTTCCTAAGAATGCAGGCATCACCGCTTTCCTCCATGACCAATGCGATCAGTATCTCTTACTCACAAATACCTTTGTGCAAAACTTTCATTTCCATTCTAGGAGCTCACCACCTATGGTGGAGTTTCATTTATATGATGAGCATAAGGAGATGCCACTTTATGATTTTTGTCGGGTTTGTTTAGTCCCTTTTGAGGGCAAGACAGAGGAACCACATCGAGATGATGTGGACGGGTTTATTAATACTATCACTGTAGGGGAAACAAGGAAGGTTTCCGATGAACGAATCACTAGCATACATTTTCCTGTTTTACGCTATTTTGCATTATTTGCTAGTCGTTGTTTAATTGGTCGCAAAAACTGTGGAAACCTTAGTATCCCTGATATTATTATTTTGCTCCACGGTTTATACAGTGATAACTCTGTTAGTATGGGCGGCATTATTGCTAAACGGTTAAGTCTAAACCGTACCAAGGGCCCCATCTTTGGAGGCATCTATGCTTCACGCCTAGCTGCACATTTTAACATACCTATTAGGCATTATGAGAAGGAAGAAAAAGTGTTGCCTCGTGTTTATCTAGATTATAAAAGTATGTTGGCACATGATTTTATTGTTAAGAATAGGGAAGGAGAGCTTAAATATAAATTGTTCTTTGATAAACATCATCCTGAGACTATTACCCTTCCTGCTCCCTCTTTGTTTGATTTATCTGCAGGCCGGTACCTTGTTCCGTTAAAGGCTATTCACGCCTACCGGAACCCTGCACCAGCTATGGAGCTAGAGCCGGAACCACAAGTTGATCCTTCACGACAGTCTAATTATCAGTGGGATCCAGAGATGATTGTCAGCCAGTGGCAATCGGAGTCTTCTTCTTCTTTGCAGTACGACCCCAGCTACTATTATGGATACCCGCCAGGCCAGCTGTGGCCATAGACCAACTTAGGCCAAAAGCCTAAGCTTGGGGGAGTACATATTTCCCACCGACATTACATTTATATTCACACACTCATTACTAGATGTCGGTGCTCATACTTTTTCATTGTATCATCAATGCTAGTTTATTTTCCTTTTTATGCTTTCTTCTTGTGTGTTTGATAAACCTTAAGAAAAACCAAAAAAATATTAGTTGTAGCTTTTAATTAGTTTACTTTCCATGCTTGTAGTAGTAACTAAAAAGAAAAACCAAAAATATTTACTGTTCTTCTTTTGCTTGTTGGGAGCTCTCCCATGTAAATAGTTTTATTTCTTTTTTTCCTTGGGGGTCGATAGGAGAAGACCTTAATTAAATTGTTGAAGTGGCTCTTGTATGCATAAATGTTGATCTGACAAAAGAGCCCATATTTCCTTGTCATCTCCTGTTTATTGAATGCTTGCAGATTCCAGCTTAGTCCAATGCACGCGCACTATTATTATTATTCACATCGTTCGGTCGTGCAAGTGAAAGACAATTATGATGATATATGATGGACTGACTGAAATGAGAAAAGCTGGTATGAACTCGACCTCTTTTGTTTTTGTAAATATGATTAGTTCATCGTTCCTGATTCAGCCTATTATGAATAAACATGTTTGCAATGACAGCTAGAGATCATAGTTTCTTGTGCCATGCTTGATTAGCTATGAGTTATAATGGTTTACCTTGCGTGCCAACATGCTATTGAGATGGTTATGATGTGGTATGATAGGGTGGTATCCTCCTCTGAATGATTTAAGTGACTTGACTTGGTGCATGTTCACGCATGTAGTTGAAACAAAATCAACATAGCCTTCACGATATTTATGTTCATGGTGGATTATATCCTACTCATGCTTGCATTCGGTGTTGATTAATTTTAATGCATGTTCATGACTATTGTCGCTCTCTAGCTGGTCGCTTCCCAGTCTTTTGCTAGCCTTCACCTGTACTAAGCGGGAATACTGCTTATGAATCCAATCCCTTAAACCCCAAAGTTATTCCACATGAGTCCACTATACCTATCTATATACGGTATCTACCTGCCGTTCCAAGTAAATTTGTATGTGCCAAACTCTAAACCTTCAAATAAATATCCTGTTTTGTATGCTCGAATAGCTCATGTATCAACTAGGGTTGTCTGTATCTTCCATGTTAGGCGGGTTATTCTCAAGAGGAGTGGACTCCGCTCCTCACTCATGAGATAAATGGCTGGTCACCGGGATGCCCAGTCCCATGCTTTATGCAAACTAAATCAAAATAATTGCAAACAAAACTCCCCCTGGGACTCTTGTTAGTTGGAGGCACTCGTTGTTTCGAGCAAGCCATGGATTGATGCTTGTTGGTGGAAGGGGGAGTATAAACTTTACCATTATGTTTGGGAACCGCCTATAATGTGTGTAGCATGGAAGATATCGCCATCTCTTGGTTGTTATGTTGACAACGAAAGTATACCACTCAAAATATTATTCACATTTGTTTCAAAACCGAGCTCTGGCACCTCTACAAATCCCTGCTTCCCTCTATGAAGGGCCTATCTATTTACTTCTATGCTGAGTCATCATCCTCTTATTAAAAAGCACCAGTTGGAGAGCACCACTGTCATTTGCATTCATTACTGTTAGTTTACATTGAGTATGACTAGACCGGATTTCTTTTACCATGAATTACAATGTCTAGTCAGTCATTGGTCTTTAAAGGTGCTCTGCATTTATGTTTTGCGGTCTCAGAAAGGGCTAGCGAGATACCATCTTGTTATATCATATTATGATTGTTTTGAGAAAGTGTTGTCATCCAAGATTTATTATTATTGCTCGCTATTTGATTATGCCATTGATATGAGTAAACTTGAGACCTAAGCGTTATTGCGAATGTGGTTAGTTATAATCTTTGCTGAAAACTTGAATCCTGGCTTTACATATTTACAACAACAAGAGCAAACAGAGTTTGTAAAAGTTTTTCTTTATCACTTTCAGTTTGTCAACTGAATTGCTTGAGGACAAGCAAAGGTTTAAGCTTGGGGGAGTTGATACGTCTCCGTCGTATCTACTTTTCCAAACACTTTTGCCCTTGTTTTGGACTCTAACTTGCATGATTTGAATGGAACAAACCCGGACTAACGCTGTTTTCAGCA
This sequence comes from Triticum urartu, assembly GCF_056163025.1. Lineage (NCBI taxonomy): Eukaryota > Viridiplantae > Streptophyta > Magnoliopsida > Poales > Poaceae > Triticum > Triticum urartu. The sequence continues at coordinate 710,620,280 of NC_141879.1, forward strand.
GAATTACCATGGTGTTATTTATGTGCAGAAACAAACGTTCTCGGAATGACCTGAAACTTCACGGAGCAACTTTTTGGAAAATATAAAAAATACCTACAAAAGATGAAGGTCAGGGGGCCCACCACCTCTCCACGAGGGTGGGGCGCGCCCCCTACCTCGTGGGCCCCTAGTGCCTCTCCGACTCCAACTCCAACTCTATATATTGTGTTTCGGGGAGAAAAAAATCAGAGAGAAGAATTCATCGCGTTTTACGATACGGAGCCGCCGCCAAGCCCTAAAACCTCTCGGGAGGGCTGATCTGGAGTCCGTTCAGGGCTCCGGAGAGGGGAATCCGTCGCCATCGTCATCATCAACCATCCTCCATCACCAATTTCATGATGCTCACCGCCGTGCGTGAGTAATTCCATCGTAGGCTTGCTGGACGGTGATGGGTTGGATGGGATCTATCATGTAATGGAGTTAGTTTTGTTAGGGTTTGATCCCTAGTATCCACTATGTTCTGAGATTGATGTTGCTATGACTTTGCTATGCTTAATGCTTGTCACTAGGGCCCGAGTGCCATGATTTCAGATCTGAACCTATTATGTTTTCATCAATATATGAGTGTTCTTGATTCTATCTTGCAAGTCTATAGTCACCTATTATGTGTTGTGATCCGTTAACCTCGAAATGACAATAATCAGGATACTTACCGATGATGACCCTAGTTTGAGGAGTTCATGTGTTCACTATATGTTAATGCTTTGTTCCGGTACTCTATTAAAAGGGGGCTTTAATATCCCTTAGTTTCCGTAAGGACCCCGCTGCCACAGGAGGGTAGGACAAAAATTTCCATGCAAGTTCTTTTCCATAAGCACGTATGACTATATTCGGAATACATGCCTACATTACATTGATGAACTGGAGCTAGTTCTGTGTCACCCTAGGTTATGACTGTTACATGATGAACCGCATTCGGCATAATTCTCTATCACCTATCCATTGCCTACGAGCTTTCCATATATTGTTCTTCTCTTATTTATTTTCCCGTTGCTATTGCTATCATCACTACAAAAGACCAAAAACATTACTTTTACTACTGTTACCTTTTGCTACCGTCACCACTACTACCATATTACATTGCTACTAAACACTTTGCTGCAGATATTAAGTTTCCAGGTGTGGTTGAATTGACAACTCAGCTGCTAATACTTGAGAGTATTCTTTGGCTCCCTTGTGTCGAATCAATAAATTTGCACTACTAGGGAAAAGGCTAGCAGCAGCGCGGGTTTTAGGTGTATCAGTAGCGCGCGGACCGACGCTACTAATAAGGCGCTACAGCTAACACATAGCAGTAGCGCGTGTTCACCAGTGCTACTGCTACACAAGTGTAGCAGCAGCGCGCTTAGTGGAAGCTCGCTACTGCTAATAGCTATAGCGCGCTTCTTCCGTGCGCGCTACTGCTACTACTGCGCTGCTGCTAACTTTTCTCCACTCGCTACTGCTAATTTTAGTATTTTTTTTGGCATATTTGTTTTGTATTTGAACAGGCTTTATAGAAGAATCTTTAGCACATACAAATGTCATCATGATACACATACAAATGCCTGCGAGACCACAGATGTAATCATACCATATACATACAAATAGTCTCATGATAATCATCATCCAACAAAAAGTGGTCTCTCGTCATTATCTCGAAATAGCGATACAAGTCTCGATTACTTGCAAATACATCGTCATCCATCTAAACAATGATACACGCGAGAAGAGCTATCACTTTGAGTACATGAGTTCGTATCCCTCTCTCGCATTAGCGTGAACCTAAACTAACTACTGCCTGTCACTCGGAAACCGGAAACCGGTACACCTGGGCCTCACACTCCGGCCACTTGTCGTATATATACTCCTGGCGTAGCACTTCTTCACCATCTATGATCTATGCACCTGCATCGTCACATGAGTCGATGATATGCAACATATATAGTTGAGCAACAGAAAGAGACAGACTTGGCAAAAATAGAAACAACATATCATAAGAATAAATAACAAAGTTCATCGTACCCCAAAATGCCCTAACTATAGTGATTTTCGCTAGTCGAGGAGGAGGACGGTTAATTACATCACAAATAAAGTTTCACCGTGCATAACTCAAAGTTTTGTTATACAGAAAGTATGGACTAAACAGACACATTGTCATATATTGACAATCACTCCAACATGTCGTTCCATCCATCCAAGTCAGGGAGATAGTCCTTGAGCTTAGTGACAGGCTTCATGTCGAGACGCTGAGAGGCTATCCATGTTCGGACGTCTTCCCGCGACATTTGTCCTTCTCTGTAGAACATCCCTGTTTTTCCGACGACCTCCTTCATGATGATTTGGGCAAGTTCGCGTTGGATGTTATGGAACTCAGCTCGAAGTCGATGATCCTCGATATCTCCTATGTCCTTTGCCCATTGCAGAATATGGGCATCGCCGGATCTAGGTGACATGTGAAGGTTCTGGTGATCCCGTATGTACTCCAGCATGTGGTGTAGGACATAGAATCCATCATTAAGAGAATCGTTCGGTTGCTGGATGCAGCAGAAGTCGATCTTATGGTCGAAGGCGGCCCTGCCGCCCCTTGTCTTCTTGTCCCTGACCTCTCCACCCCTTGCTTGGTAGTAAAACATAGCACTGTCGAGAACATCCTTGATGTGGGTGTAATCCTTTTTGTGAATGTTCTTCGACGAGTCCAAGTAAAGAGCGTGGGAGAATCGGGGGTCGAGGATGATGAGGACGGCGCGCCCGCCGCTGCGCAAAATAAGTACACCACAAATTAATGAGCCTCCACCGTGCAAATGAATTATTGAAATCGAAGGAAGGATAGCAGCACGGATGACTTACACGGGATGATAAGGTACGAGAATCGCCTCCTTTTCCTTATTGGCGAGCATGAAAGTGACGATGTAATCCCTCGCGTATTCACGGTGCTTTGCGCAGACTCCCAAGAAGCCCTCGTGCATGTAGTACGGGTCAGCGACACAGATATTAGATATCTGCTCAACCCCAGTGATGTAGTTCATGTGCAAGGCATAAAGGCGGACAAACGTAAAATCCAGCTTCTTCACGTGAAACATGTCGAATATGTAATCGAATCGGAGGAAGAACTTATCCGCGGGGAAGCTATCGATGTACGACATTTGCCGCGGAATGTTAACCACGTAGAGTGGGTATCCTGGATCTTTCGAGGCGATGAGGCCTTTCTCTACCCGCAGCGCATTATCATGAAGTCTCCTTAGATCACCGAATCTGTCCTGTAGCGTTGTTGCAGGTAGGATTGATTGACCGGGGATATGCCATTTATCCACATCGGGGATATCTATACGGTCCTGAAGCCGAGGCTGCTGAGGCGGCTGGATCATAGAATCAGCTTTTTTGCCTTTCCTCGCTCTCTTCCTAGACTTCTTTACTACCGGAAGGTCGTCCATAATACGTTGAGACGGCAATTCAGGCACCGACTCATGACGCTCAAACCCTGAGGAGGCGCCAGTATAGACATACTATTGAGCGCCATCGTCGTCCTCATCGTCATCCATGGCGACGTCATCAGCGACTAATGGAGCCTCCTCCTTACCCCGTCCGCTATCACCCAACCCGACACCCGATGCTAATTGGGTAGGTGGGGTGTTGATGTTCATACTTTGCTGAGGCTGCATGCTCGTGGGTGTGCTCCCGGCCGTCTCCAGACGAAGCAGACTCTTTGGCCACAACAGCACCCACCCATTGCAACAATCACCAAGCCGTCACGGTGTCTCGTCGTCATCCCCCGCTAGTATTGGAGGAGGCAAATTCTCGTGGCCCGGTTTGACACTGGCCACAGAAACCTTGAAGACGTTCGGGGGGATCGGCCGACTGTGGAACAATGGTTCCTTCGGCTTCATTATCGTCGCCTTCCCCACGTCCACCTTCTGGTCGCCGATGGTGTACAATATGGTGCACGGGGTTTCGTCGGCCTGCAAAGAAAAGTCTGCGACGTGAGACATCCGAAAGGCGACGAAAACGGGAGATTATACATTTATATTGAAGGGGGCCGGTGTGACAGATATCGTGAGGGCGTCGAGCTCAGCCAAAGATGAAGCACCACCGAGCACGTCCGGTGCAGGAGCCAGTGCGGGAGCCGGTGCGGGAGCAGGTGCGGTAGCCGGTGCGGTAGCCGATGCGGGAGGAGGTGCTGGTGCAATGCTAGTTAAGCTGTTCCCCAAGAAGTCGGCAAGGGGAAAGTCCTCTGCATTTTTTCTGGATTTTGCCTTGTCCAAGTGATAACGCCCGTCACCAAGGAAGTAGACAAATCTGCAACCACCTGTTTTGCGGCAGCTACCGCTGTTGCGACTGTTTGAGATGATTTCTTCTCAACCACAATCTCAACCTTCTTGTCGATGTTTTCTTCAGTTAACCTCCGTCTTTCCTTTCTCTCCTCCGTGGTCTCATGGTAGTACTTCTTCGACGTGGCGCCGTCTCCGATACCGTGCACGCGTCCATACGACGGTCGAGTATCCACCGGTTGTCGTTTCAATATGTTCAACGCCCAGTTGAATGGAGTGTCCCACTTGGGCCTCGCCAATGCCTCAGACGGCGAGTCACTTTCGGCCGCAATCCGGTGCTGCTCTCTCTGCAAAAGGCACAAGGATCGTTTACAAATATGACCAACATGTGCAGTCAAATTGATCAGAAACTAAAATTACCAGCAGTCTCATGAACTCCGTAATGACCGGTGTTGTCTCATAAACCTTGTTCACTGGGTCCCAACGGTGCCGGGCCCTGAGGACGTCACGCTCCTACGGGATGGTGAAATCCGCCAAGGGGTCTGGGATGCCAAGACTCGCGGCTTCCGCGTCCTCCTTGGCCCATTTGGACCTCTTTCCGCCATAACCACGGCTTCTGAGGTGGTGGCTCCCAATGTTCCTCTCTTGAAGCCCCTTCATGTACTGAGACTTTTTTTGGCAGCTTCGGCCTCGCAAGCCTCCTTGAATATTTGAAACTGCTCTTTCGTGATTGTCGGATTATCCTTTACAATCTCGGAGTAGGGTTCCTTCTTGTCGATGATCTTTGCTTTCACTCGATTTTTCTAGGCGGCCAACGCGTTGCTAAACTTCGTCATGGCGTGTTTGTTTATCTTATTCATTGTCGGGTCCTCATCTGGATCTTCATAATCCTTCTCATTCCGGCCCGGGAACAAGAATATCTGGTGAAACTTCTTTAGGAGGGAGCTCCTCATATTTTCTATCTTCGGTAGTTTCTCATCGTTGATGGTGGCGGTTGTCTGTATGATGCAGCCTATTTGATTGCCATAGCATCGACGCGCTTCCTCGGGCGCCTTTGGCTCAAAATTGCCGTCGTCCACCTCCGTGACCACCATTCTAGTAGTCTTGAGATTGTTAGGAAGACGTTGCTTCTTTGCTTTCTGTTCTACACCGGCTCCACTCCCCGAGACAGCGCCGGTCTCAGTCTCAGCGCCGGTCTCGATGTCGGTATGAGTCTCAGCGTCGGTCTGAGTCTCAGCAACGGTCTCAGTCTCAGCACCGGTCTGCATGTCGGTCTCAGTCCCCAATGCCACCGGTTGATCGTCGGCAAGGCTAAAAAATTCGTCTGCCGCCCAGTAGACGTCGTCGCAATCACCAGAACCCTGTCCTTCATCGTTGCTAGCCATGTTTCCTATGATTAAATCTAGTAAATTAATTCTAGACCTAATAAAATGAATAATGACATACAAAAGGCCTATGTTTTGTAGGAACGTTGACTCCCTGGTGCGGCAAATCCCGGGCACTCGATATGTCCTAGTTTGTAGCACAAGTCATGCTGAAATTCACGGAAAATTTCGGCATGACCGTTGCTAAAAAGTGGACAAATCGAGAACCTGAAATTTTCCAGAACGGAAATGAATCAACATTCCGCCAAAACATATATAGGCCACTCAGTTTCATTCAAACAACAAAGCCACTTGGGCACAAACAACATGACCACTTCAATGAAAAGATATAATCAACAATAAAAGTCTAGGAAGGGATCATCTTTAAAATAAAACTTGCCTAAATAACCTAGATAATTAACCTAATTAAACTAGTTAACCTGACTAGTTCTTTGTCAAAGCCCTAACTAAATTTTGGCACTAACCTAGGTAATTAACCTAATTAAACTAGTTAACCTAACTACTTCTCTGTCAAAGCCCTAACTAAATTTTTGCCCTAACCTAGATAATTAACATAATTAAACTAGCTAACCTATGCATGAGAGAGAGAGGAGGGGTGGGGGCTTACAGAGGATGGCTCCGGTGGTGGCGAGGGAGGCAGTGGTGGCGAGGGAGGATCCGGTGGCGTCGACGGCGGCTCCGGTGGCGTTGATGAGGCCGCGCGGCTCCATGGCGTTGGGGACGGCTCCGGTGGCGTCGACGGCGCACGGCTCTGGTGGCTCCGGGGGCGTCGACGTCAGCAGGAGACGGTGGCGAAGTGGGGCGACGGCGAATCGGGGAGACGGCGGCGGGGTGGGTCGAGAGATTTGGGGGGCAAGTGGTGGCCGGGGGGAAACGGTTTTTTGGTTAAGTCAAAACTAGCGGTAGCGCGTTTCGCAGAACGCGCTATAGCTAAGGTAGCTATAGCGCTTTTTCCAAAACGCGCTACTGCTATACATATGTAATTTTCTCTCTTTTTTATTTCCTTTTCTGTTTCTATAGCGGGGGACCTGGAAACGCGCTGCAGCTGCGTTAGCTACAGCGCCCCTTACTAACACATGCTATAGCTAAGCCTTTCTCTGTTTTTTCGCTTTTTCATTTATTTTGCTTTACATTTTAATTTTTTTCTTTCTCCTTTTTCTGTTTCTTTCATTTTCATTTACTTTTCTATTTGTTTTTCATTTTATTTTATTTCCATTAGCAGTAGCGCTGTTACAGGGAAATGCGCTGCTACTCATGCCCTAGCGGTAGCGCGCTTCCTGCAAGGCCGCTACTGCTATGCGTAGCCCATCGTTCCACCAATGGGAATATTAGTAGTAGCGCTTTTACGGGCACACGCGCTACTGCTAGGATCGTATCTGCAGCGCGGTTTATTCTGAACCGCTACTGCAATCTAGCACTAGCGCCCTTTTTTAACCCACGTTGTTGCTAAATTGCTGTGTATAAGGTTTTCCCTAGTAGTGTTGGGTTGAATACTTTACCCTCGAAAACTATTGTGATCCCCTATACTTGCGGGTTATCACCTGACTGGATCCGAACAGAACGTAGATGTGGTTGCAGCTGTGGTTGTGGCGGCGGCGGTTTGAGATGCCGATAGGGGAGGCACGAGGGAGGGGGATACTGAGGGTAAGGGGATGTGGTTCGAGGAATAAATTCTGAAATCGTGCGCCTAATCAAAATTTCGGTGCGAAACTTGAAACTTGGGCGGGGGAAACACACAATGCAGATTTAGCGCGTAAAATACTCGTGTGCGAGAAAAAAAAAGTTTGCAGATCCCGTCTCCAAAAAAATGTACACGTGTACTTGATTTTTCTGGTCAATGGTACGCCTGGTTATTAGGAAATATCGCATAGGTAACTGACTTATGGGTCATTAATGCAAAAAAAATGCAAACGGGTACGGCATAGAAACCATGTGCTTTGTGATCTTCTAATGATTAACGCAAAAAATGCACACGGGCACAAATGCTAATCAACGCTCAAAGCCCTCAAAAGATACTCTTACCGACATTGTACGTTAATACTACAAACTTGCTGGCTAGACGTCGGCGTTCTCCTTCCTGGCCTTATAGATGGCAGCCCACCGTGCTTCGATCTCTGCCAAGCTCTCCTCACCACGGCGTGCGGCCTCTTTTTTCTTGCGGCGGCGGGACTCTCTTTTCGTGTCAGCTTTCTGTCTTTTCCGCTCCTTCTGTGCGGCTTTGGCTGCCTCTAGATCCACCACCCATTCGGACATGGCAGCCTCAAAGTCCGCCCACATAACTGTCTGACCGCCGGCGGCGATGAACTCAGCGCGGCGAGATGCCATCGCTTCCTTACCATGTGTGCGGTCGCGGGCGGCAAGGAATGCGGTGCGGCGGGATGCCATCGCTTCCTTACCAGTTACTGTGCGCCGCAGTGCCATGGGCGACGCTAGGAGAGAGCTCTGGGACAGAGGGGCCGGGCAGCCGTACAGTGCGGTGGTATTCGAGAACTCAACGACAAACAACAACAGAAATTTGGCTTCCCTTGCAATTTTGCTTGTTCATTATTGCACACGGTTCATCTTCGTCGCTTCCGGAAACAGTGTGCGCTGAGCCTATTGTGTGTTGCATTATGATTGGCCGGAACCCCAGCCACGCGGATCGCGCGTGTGCACCGTTGGATGTGCTGCGATCGAACGGCAATCCACGTTCCTCACATCACACCCCTGCACCTGTAGTTGGATTAGATTTATATGCCCTAAATGCCTAGAAAATGCACATAATCCCCTCAATATGGTAAATGAGCTCAGAAAAATGCCAAATTTGAACACGGTGATTTGCAGGGTGTATGTTCGTCATAGAAAAAACTCCATGGCAAAGAACGAAGAACATTTGGATTCCCCTTCAATCTTGGGGATTTCCCTCTCGAAAGCATGGAACTTCCTCGGTGATGGTTTGATTTATGAAGGGCGTGCATGACGACATAAGCCGAACCTTCTCAAATTTTTACCAGGGCATGGTGAGGTCATACCATAGCACCATGCCAGGCGTCATGTTTTTAAGCATTTATTTCATTTTTTCTATAGTTGAAAACCCAACAAACAAACATTTGTGGTTGACTGTTGACACACATTTCTTCGAAATATCTGTCCATTCCTTGTAAAAGGCATGAGAATTTACTAAATGGCACGAGTATGGTTTTCTAGGCCATTCTTGTGGACCCTTTCATGCATCGATTGTCTGAACTTCAATTATGCGCATTAATGCCTAGGAAATGCACATAATCCCCTAAATATGGCAAATGAACCTGGAAAAGTGTCAAATTTGAACACGGTGATTTGTAGGTGTATGTTCATCGTAGAAAAAAAACTCATGGACAAAGGACAAAGTAAATTTGGACCCCCCCTTCAATCTTGGTGATTCCCCTCTCGAAACCATGAAACTTCCTTGGTGATGGTTCGATTTATAAAAGGCGCGCATCAGGACATAAGGAAAACATTCTCCAATTTTTATCAGGGCATGGTGAGGCCATACCATGGCACCATGCTGCTACCTCTTGAGCATGCGTTGGTTTTCCTTTGAAGAGGAAGGGGTGATGCAGCAAAGTAGCGTAAGTATTTCCATCAGTTTTTGAGAATCAAGGTCTCAATCCAGTAGGTGACTACATGCAAGTCACCTAGTACCTGTACAAACAATCAAGAACCTTGCAACCAACGCGGTGAAGGGGTTGTCAATCCCTTCACGGCCACTTGCAAAAGTGATATCTGACAAAGATAATAAGATAAATATTTTTGGTATTTTTGTTGTATAGATTGGAAAAGTAAAGATTGCAAAATAAAAAGTAAACTAGAATTGTAGATTGGAAACTTGTATGATGTAAAGTAGACCCCGGGGCCATAGGTTTCACTAGTGGCTTCTCTCAAGATAGCATATATTACGGTGGGTGAAAAAATTATTGCCGAGCAATTGATAGAAAAGTGCATAGTTATGAGAATACCTAGGCATGATCATGAACATAGGCATCACGTCCGTGACAAGTAGACCGAAATGATTCTGCATCTACTAATATTACTCCACACATCGACCGCTATCCAGCATGCATCTAGAGTATTAAGTTCATAAGAATGGAGTAACGCATTAGGAAAGATGACATGATGTAGAAGGATAAACTCAAGCAATATGATATAAACCCCATCTTTTTATCCTCGATGGCAACAATACAATATGTGTTGGTTCCCTTTCTGTCACTGGGATCAAGCACCGCAAGATTGAACCCAAAGCTAAGCACTTCTCCCATTGCAAGAATGATCAATCTAGTAGGCCAAACTAAACCGATAATTCGAAGAGACTTGCAAAGATATTAAATCATGCATATAAGAATTCAGAGAAGAATCAAATATTATTCATAGATAATCTTGATCATAAACCCACAATTCATCGGATCTCGATAAACACACCGCAAAAAGAATTACATCGAATAGATCTCCAAGAAGATCGTGGAGAACTTTGTATTGAGATCCAAAGAGACAGAATAAGCCATCTAGCTAATAACTATGGACACGAAGGTCTGTGGTAAACTACGCACACATCATCGGAGAGGCTATGGTGTTGATGTAGAAGCCCTCCGTGATCGAATCCCCCTCCGGCAGATCACCGGAAAAGGCTCCAAGATGGGATCTCATGGGTATAGAAGGTTGTGGCGGTGGAAAAGTGGTTTCGTGGCTCCCCTGAATGTTTTCAGGGTATAAGAGTATATATATATAAGCGAAAGAAATAGGTCGGTTGAGCTACGAGGGGCCCACGAGGGTGGGGGCGTGCCTATGCCCTCTGGGCACGCCCTCCTGTCTCGTGGCCGCCTCGTTGCTTCCTTGACCTCCACTCCAAGTCTCCTAAGTTGCGTTTGTTCCAAGAAAGATCCTCGTGAAGGTTTCGTTCCGTTTGATATTCCTTTTCTATGAAACACTGAAATAGGCAAAAAAACAGCAATTTGCACTGGGCCTTTGGTTAATAGGTTAGTCCCAAAAATAATATTAAAAGGTATATTAAAGCCCATTAAACATCCAAAACAGCTAATATAATAGCATGGAACAATCAGAAATTATAGATACGTTGGAGACATATCACACGCCAGGCGTCATGTTTTCCAACCATGTGTTTCATTTTTTGTATAGTTGTTGACCGAGTAAACGACGCGTTTATGGTTGACTATTGCCACATATTTCCTTAAAATATCTGTCCATTCCTTGTAAAAGGCATGAGAATGTGCTAAATAACACGAGCATGGTTTTTCAGACCGTTCTTGTGCACCTTTTCGTGCACCGATTGTTCGAATTTAAATTATGTCCATTAATGCCTAGAAAATGCACATAATCCCCTAAATATGGTAAATGTGCCCGGGAAAATGTCAAATTTGAACATGTTGCATTTGAGGCGGTATGTTGATCGTTGGAAAAAACTGAATGACAAACTACAACGAAAATTTGGATTCCCCTTCAATCTTGGTGATTTTCCTCTCGAAAGCACGGAACTTCCTCGGTGATGGTTCGATTTATGAAGGGCGGGCATGAAGACATAAGCCAAACCTTCTCAAATTTTTACCAGGGCATGGTGAGGTCATACCATGGCACCATGCCTGGCGTCATGTTTTTTAAGCATTTATTTCTTTTTTTCTATAGTTGAAAACCCAACAAACAAACATTTGTGGTTGACTATTACCACACATATCATCGAAATATCTATTCATTATTCCTTGTAAAAAGTATTAGAATTACTAAATGGCATGAGCATGGTTTTCCAGGTCGTTCTTGTGACCCTTTCATGCACCAATTGTTTGAACTTGAATTATGTGCATTAATGCATAGGAAATGCACATAATCCCCTAAATATGGCAAATGAACGACTTGGAAAAGTGTCAAATTTGAACACGGTGATTTGCAGGTTGTATGTTCATCATAGAAAAAACCTGTGGACAAAGGACAAAGGAAATTTGGACCCCCTTCAATCTTGTTGATTTCCCCCTCGAAACCATGAAACTTCCTCGGTGAAGGTTCGTTTTATGAAAGGCGTGCATGAGGACATTTTTACCAGGGCACGATGAGGTCATACCATGGCACCACACCAGGCGTCATGTTTTTCCAAGCATGTATTTCATTTTTGTATAGTTGTTAACCCAGTAAGCGACGTGTTTATGGTTGACTATTGCCACACATTTCCTTGAAATATCTGCCCATTCCTTGTAAAAGGCATGAGAACGTACAAAATAGACGAGCATGGTTTTCCAGACCGTTCTTGTGCACCTTTTCATGCATCGATTGTTCGAATTTTAATTATGTGCATAATTAATGCCTAGAAAATGCACATAATCCCCTAAATATGGTAAATGATGAGTTCAAAAAAATGCCAAATTTGAACACGTTGCATTTGAGGCGGTATATTGATCATTGAAAAAAAATTGAATGACAAACTATGAAGGAAATTTGGATTCCTTTTCAATCTTGGTGATTTCCTTCTCGAAAGTATTGAACTTCCTCGGTGATGGTTCGATTTATGAAGGGCGTGCATGACGACATAAATCAAACCTTCTCAGCTTTTAACCAGGGCACAGCGAGGCCATACCATGGCACCATGCCAGCCGTCATGTTTTTCAAGCACATATTTCATTGTTCTATAGTTGATAACCCAGTAAATGATGCGTTTGTGGTTGACTATTGCTACGCATTCCATTGAAATCGCTACCCATTCCTTGTAAAAGTCTTGAGAAATTATTAAATACTACGAGTATGGTTTTTCCAGACCGTTATTGTGCACCCTTTCATGAACCGATTGTTCGAATTTTAATTACGTGCATTAATGCCTACAAAATGCACATAATCCCCTAAATATTGTAAATGAACCCGGAAAAGTGTCAAATTTGAACACGGTGATTAGAAGGGTTTATGTTCATTGTAGAAAAAACTCATGGATGAAGGACCAAGTAAATTTGTATTCGCATTCAATCTCGGTGATTTACTATCGCACACGATTCATCTTCGTCGCCTCTGTGAATCGTGTGTGTTCATTTACACATGCAAAAGGAAAAGAAAACCCTTGCCCACTTTGTCCTCACTCACTCGTCGCAGACTCCTCCGCAACTCTGCACCATAAGCTCGATGGCTGTTGGCGGTGGACATAGGTCGCGCTCCAAACGGCACCAGATTTCGCCTCCACCGCTTTCCGTCGCCTATCTGCACCGACATTCTAGACTCTGGTCGACTGGGGTTTTCTGCGGGATTGGGCTTGGGATTTTTCTCATGGAGAAGGTAATCAACTTAATTAGTGAAATATTCACTCATCTCTTATCGCAGTTCGTCCATCGCTATTAATCAACCGGCGGAAATTGCCGTGGAATCATTTTTGTTATAGCTGATTCGTGGGTGTTCATTCACGTGTCTACAGTGCGAGCACAAATCAGGCAACTGTGGTCATGGCCAGTCGGAAACGAAGTTCTATCTCACCATTTCGGATGACTTCAGCGATCGCTCGGTATGTTCAATCCCAACCTACCACGGTCGGCATGGCCTAAATTTGTGAACACGTACCGTCTGTTGCTACATTATATATATATTTGCATCAAATCTTTGTTACATTATCTATTTTTAATTGTATCAGCTACTCCCATATTTGCATCTTGCTCTGTTATTTCAATATATCTAATTTACGATCTTAATTTTCATTTCAATCAGTACATCCCTTGTTTTGCAAGAACAGGAGTAGAAGGAAATCTTGCGCACTATATATTCTTATGCCATGTTCTGAATAAACAATACCTTTCCACCTTTTAAGCAGGATATGTTGGATGCATAGTGAACGATCTGTATGTTACTAAGCGTACCAAATTTCACTGGAAGGACTTGATGAATGTCATAAACTTTGTTGATAATCTGACAGAGATAGCACAGCATATGAACACTGGATTTTGGATGGGATTAATTAGACCTATGGTGCACACACTGAACAAGACCAATTGTGTGCACAAAACGCTGCTAAAAAGTCTTATTTTAATGTTGATGCTCATAAACTATATATATCTTTAACGATAAGTTACAATTATTTTTTATTCTACATGTCAACAGAAATTGCCCCCTGTAGCAGTTCCTGGATCGATTTCCCGGCGTGGTCGAATTACATTTGTGCCTGCTAATAACGCCAAAGTGATTTTAAGGTACCGCATTTCCCACAGAAATGGAACCATTCAAATTAACAAGTTCTCGCTTCTCGTAGCAATGCATCCACATTGGAAAATTGGATACAGTATTCTACTCATGATCTACCAAGGCACATGAGGGCTCTTTCTTTTCATTGATGAGATGTCGAGTTGCCGTGATCAAGCTGCTTCCAGTGGATAGTTGTGGTTGTTGGCCCTCGGCCTCTTAAAATATGCTAGCTATTACTATATATCTTAAGTATGTAGATATGGACCATATGGTTGTTGGCCCTTAGCCTCTTAAAATGTGATAGTTGCTACTATGTTAAAGTATGTAGATATGGACCATATGGTTGTCAAAACCGTGTTATGAAGATCCTCCTTTTGTCGAATAATGTAAACACTATATATATGTTACTCAAATGCTGTTACCCAAGTTCATAAATTTTCATGAAAAGTATTTGTATCGTACACAGTTCATTGAGTTTAAGCGTCTGTTCGATGACTAGAAGGCATTTGCATATTAACTGTTCATATTGCAAATTCACACACATGTTAATATAAGGAAACATATGTGTAACATACTAATCATCGCACACGAGTACTTGCAGACGTATCCTGTGCGATACTCCGCCACCGCAAGCAACTAGTTTGCGTTTTTCAAAGTTTTTTGTACACACAGAATCGCACATGAAATAACTGCATTGACCATCTGTGTTGTAATTTCTCATCGCAAACAGTTCATTCGAGTCGGCTATTTGCCACGTATCACACACATCTTGTTTACACGACTCGTTTGTGTTATCTTGACTCATCGCAAACAGTTCATCCATGTGAACTGTATGCCACATATCACACACATCTTGTTAAGTTGAACCGTTTCTGTTGTGTTCCCTAATCGAAAACAGTTCGTCTGAATTAATTGTATGCCGTATATCTCACACACATTGATATGGCTGCCCGTTTCTGTTGTTCTACCTCATCACATACAGTTTCAATGGATTAACCGTGTGTCCTGCATCGCACACATTGTTATGGCTGTCCGTTTCTATTATTCTGCCTCATCGCAGACAGTTTGAATGGATTAACCATGTGTCTTGCATCACACACACAACTAAAATCTGAACCGTGTTTGATGGCTCCGTCATTACAAATGTTTTGCACCTTTTGATAGTTTTTTACACCACCATTTGCGATTATTGCATCGCACACAGTTTCGGCAAAGGGTCTCTGATCGTAGTTTCACGTTAGCAGTATCCTGCGGTAGTGACTCTTTGCAATCTAGCATAAAGCTTGGCTCTGTGTCGGTGATTTCAACGAGACAATAAGTGCTTCTGAACATTTTTCCCGAGCGGCTAGGCCTAAATATCAAATACGGGTGTTCAGAGAAGCAGTAGATGATTGTTTGTTTCATGACTGGGCTGGTCTGGGATGGAATATGCATGGGATAATGGGAAACAAGGAAATGTGAATGTAAAAGCCAGATTGGATAGGGGATTTGGAAACCCCCATTATGTTCATATGTTCCCGGATACACATGTCCGGCACATTGCCACCGCAGAGTCTGATCATTGCTTTGTGTTAATTGATCCGCGGGAACACTTGGCCAGAGAAAATGTACGAGCTGCTAGATAGTTTCGGTATGAAGACGTATGGAAGACACATGTTGACTATGACCAGTTTGTTCTCCAACATTGGCAAAAGGGAGTTGGACAACATGGTTTGGACGGCGTGGTAAATGCTCTCAGCGACATGCAGCAGAAGCTTGCTAGCTGGGGAGCAAAGGAATTTGGGAGCCTAACACGCAAGGTTCGGAAGCTGCGCACAAAGCTTGATCGTTTAAGAGCTCACTGCACGGGGTGCAGGCCAACAGATGAAGAACGCACCATCAGGAAGCAATTGCGTGAAGCTCTCCAACAGGAGGAAATATGGTTGCGGCAACGATCCAGAGTTCTATGGTTACGGAAGGGAGATCGGAACACAGGCTATTTCCATGCCCAAGTAGCTTTACGAAAACGCATTAACAGAATTGAATTTCTTGAGAGGGCTGATGGCTCAACGTGTCAAACAATGGAAGAAAATCATGCAGAAGTCCAAGGTTTTTATGAAGCCCTTTATACATCACAGGGTTTCCGACCTATGGACGAGCTGCTCAATTTGGTTTCGCCCAAGGTGACACCACTCATGAATGAACACCTCGACAAGCTGTTTACAGCTCAAGAGGTCAAGGTAGCCTTGTTCCAAATGGCACCGTCAAAGGCACCAGGGGTGGACGGATTTACAACGGGGTTTTTTCAGCAGCGCTGGGAGCTTCTTGAGGAAGATATAGTGCAGGCTGTTTTGGATTTCTTGAATGGGGGTGAGTTGCTAGTGGAAATGAATGACACTTCCATTACCCTCATACCTAAAGTAAGGTACCCGCAGCGTATCTCACAATATAGACCAATTTCTCTTTGCTCTGTGCTCTATAAAATTGCATCCAAATGTATCACTAAGAGAGTTAGGGAGTTTCTTGGAGATATCATTGGTGAAGAACAGAGTGCTTTTATTCCCGGCCGTCTCATTACTGATAATGTACTTATTACGTATGAAAGCGTTCATGCAATGAGGAGGCGAAAGAAGGGGAGAAATCATGTGTGTGCAGTCAAACTTGACATGATGAAAGCATACGACCAAGTTGAATGGCACTATCTAGAAGCCATCATGTCAAGGTTGGGCTTTAGTCCAAGTTTTGTTAGACTGGCCATGAAATGCGTGACTTCTGTCAGGTTTACAGTGCGTGTGAATGGGGTATTGATGCCATACTTCACCCCATCCAGAGGCTTGCGCCAAGGGGGCCCCTACTCACCCTAACTATTCATGCTTTGCGTGGAGGGTTTTACGACACTCTTAAATAACTTGGATGGCGCACAAGTGGATAGGGGGATCATAGTAAGCAATCACTCGCCTTGGGTGAATCATCTTCTCTTTGTTGATGAAAGTCTTATCTTTATGAGTGCAAAGGAGACGAGCGCCCGAAGGCTGAATCAAGTTCTGAGGATCTATGGCGATTGCTCTGGACAGGGTGTAAATAGAGGAAAAAGCTCCATCTATTTTAGTCCAAACACACCTGACCCAGTTAGACAACATATGAAGTTTCTTCTAGGCATCACGGTCGAAGCTTTCAACGAGAGATATCTTGGTTTGCCTACTGCAACTGGACGGATCACAAGTGGTACCTTTGATCATTTGAAAGAGAGGATCCGAAGCAAGTTGGAGGGAGGGACGGAACACATGATTTCATGTGCAGGACGAGAGACATGTCTAAAATCAGTGGCCCAAGCGATTCCGGCATTTTCTATGAGTTGTTTTAAGTTAACAAAAAAATTGCAAGGGACTCACATCAAGTATGGCGCGCTACTGGTGGAGCAGTTCTCTTGATCGTCGATCTTTGCATTGGGTTGATTGGGATACCCTTGCAACACCAAAAGAGAAGGGCGGGATGGGATTCGTATGCAGCTCTTCAACTTGGCCCTTCTCGAAAAACATGGATGGAGACTCGTCACGAGCCCAGACTCACTCTGTGCACGGGTGCTCAAAGGGAAATACTTCCCGACCACCAGCTTCATGGAGGCCACCGTGCATCTGCATGCTTCATCTATGTGGCGCGCAATTTTGGCTGGACGGGAAGCCCTTGGGGTTGGTATGATCAAGCGGATTGGTGATGGCACAACGGTATCGATGTGGGACGACCCTTGGATCCCATGAATCATATCCATGAAACCGTCGATCCAATTGGGTATTGCCAACTTACACATGGTCTCTGATTTAATTGACTCTGATATTGGGACGTGGAAGGTGGATGTAGTGAGGGAAAATCTCATACCCAATGAAGTTGCGGCTATCTTAAACATACCCTTGCGGCGTATGGGAGGGGAAGACAATCGGGCATGGTCAATAGAGAAAGCAGGAGTCTATACTGTCAAATCAGCGTACCGATCCCTAGTGATTCGCAACGAGCATTTGGCTCTAGAAGAAGGGTCGGTTATAGAATCCTCAATGGCAGACAAGCAGCTATGGACGAGGCTTTGGAAGCCGAACGTGGTACCAAAAGTCCGTGTGTTTTGGTAGCAAGTGCTACGTGGGATTCTCCATGTCGAAAGCACTCTTAAACACAGACACATATTCACTCTTGCTAGGTGCAAAGTGTGCTTAGCAGCCGATGAGGACATGTATCATGCACTCATAAAATGCTCTCATGCAAAGTGTTTCTGGAGGAAAGCAAGCAAATGGATTCACATAAAGCTCCTAGAGCTACATGTGATCACATGGGCCAGCGATATTCTTTGTGACGCTATGTCTGATGCGTCGGGTAGAGCAAAAAAATTCTTGGTAATGTGGGTAATCTGGACTTCTCGAAATAATATTACTCATGACAAAGCTAATATGAACCCGACCCAGTTACTCAAGATGATCAAAGATGCTCTTGCGGTGTTGGAACTCCCGACCAAACACGCGAGTATTCTGCCGGGTTACGGTTGGAGGCCACCATAGGAGGAGTGGATAAGGATCAATACGGATGCTGGTATTTCTATGCAGGGGCATATAGGAGGTATTGGAGGTGTTGCGAGATCATCTTCGGCTTTCATTTCTGCTTAGTGCAAGCCTTGCCCGGGTATTACGGATCCTCTTGTCGCGGAGGCTTCAGCCGTTCGTGAAGGTGTGATTGTGGCAAACCTCCATGGATTCGTGCGTGTGGAGATTGAGACAGATAGTTTGGAGGTGGTGAACCTCTGGGAATCGCGCCGGACTTCCCGCTCTGTGTTAGCGCCGTTATTTTTAGATATTGAAGAGCTAGCTGCTAGTTTTCTTTCTTTTTGATATTCATCATGTAAAAAGACATGCAAACATCCCCGCCCACCTTTGTGCCCAGCATGCATGCACACTGGAGATGACGGAGTGTTGAATGGACTCTCCCCCGGGGTTGCTGGTCACCAGCCTTCTGGTTGATAGGGCCGGTGGCTTCTCGTTTGAATAAAGCTCTTCTGTACCTGCAAAAAAAAAATTGTGTATCGCATCATTGAAAAGTCTAATTGGCATGTATGATACCACTTATCACATTACCACCAGCTTGAGCGATGTGAATAATTTTGCCTGACTTGTCCACCACCGGCTAAACTCCCTACGGAGTGACTTGTCCACCACCTGGCCAATCCCTTCCTCCCTGATTTTTAATTGCAGGTCCACTTTTTTCACTTAATGTATGGCACATCAGCCTGTAACACTTAGTTCGTAAGTCCTATATTTTTTTCAAACAGGATCGGATTTATTATAAAAATTTACTGGAAGTACAAAACACCTTAAACATAATAAAAAATTACATCAAAATTCATTGACCACCAAACAACCATTGCAGCCGCCATCTCTGCCTTCCGCCGGAGTTGCCGCCGGTCCGCCTCGTATCTGGTGGCCTTAGGGCTATGGGGGAGCTGTGGATTCTGGCCCTTGCCGACGAGAGGGCTCCATTTTTATATGGTTTATTGAGTTTTGTTAGGGTTTGTGTCCTGCTCAGGAAGACGAGACGGCGGCGGCTCCCTGAAGATGGAATAAGATCCTCCCCGCCTAGCCCCCATTTCGGTTGTGCGTTTAATATCGTCGGTGGGCGTGTGGATGTGTGTCTCCGATGGACCTATCTTTGGTAGATCTGCTCGGATTTGGTTGTTCGTCTATGTTCATGTGGTTTTAGGTTGGATCCTTTCGATGTACGCTACTCTTCATCAGTGGTGGTTGTTGTTCTGGTACGCTGGTTCTATAGAGCCTTAGCACGAAGACTTCCCAACTGTATATTACAATAAATTTTGCCCGGCTCCGACGAGTGAGGGGCGATGACGGCGGCGCGCTTTAAACTCGCTTCAGTGTTTGTAGTCGTTGCTAGATGGTCTACGATTTAAAAGTATTTTTTATTATTTCTGATGTTCGTTGTACTGTCATGATTAAAGAAATAAATTAGAAGTTTTCTGGCAAAAAAGGTAGTAAGGTACTCTGGTCCAGGTGCTATGAAATGATAGCACCTTTGCAGTTGTATGCATAGGCACGTGAGGAGCCATGGCCACCGGCCACGCCCTGCTTAATCATAAAGATCAGCCTTATAATTTTGCCATACTTTTTCTCTCTTTTTGAACATTTGCCTCGAGATTTGCTCAAGCTACTACAACTACTTTCAAATACGGATTCAGTGATATGATTTTTTGGCATATAACTCAAACTTTGTTAGTGAAGTTTAGGCTCATGGTTTTAGGGGGCTAACAGAGGACGAAGTACTGCACATTATGTTGTGTCATGAGTTGAGCTCTTGTATTGTCGCACCCCACGGAGGATCGACAAGTTCAGCAAATATCCTGGTGGTGATCGACAAGTTTAGCAAATATCCTGGTGATGAACTGTATTAAATAAGAGCATCCACAGCCGGATCTATCAAATCCGTCTTATACGTCCGGACGAGCCGCCCGATCATAATTTTTTGACCCAGACGGCCCCCTCAAACCACACTCAAACGTCCGGACTTACTGGCACCCCATATTCAATCCAAATATGGGGCAGATACGGGGACGCCCGGGCACGCCCGCCACAGCGGACCTGACAACCCGACCCATCTCAAATTGCACAAATCAACCCCGCGAGATGTTGGATCCATTTTCTCTCTCCTCTCGTCTTCCTCCTCCGAGTCGTCCGGCTCGCATCTCCTCCGCCGCGCGCGCTCCGCAGCCGTTCGTGGCCTCTGCGCCGGCAGCTCCGACAGAGCAGCCCTTCCTCCCTTCTTCGCCGTGAGGGACTTCGTCTTCGGCTCGGACGCCGCCGCGGTACGTCCGGCAACTCTCTGACTCCGACTTGCGCTTTATGTGTTTGCCACATTATTTGACTGAATTTTTTGTAATTTTGTTAGGAAAAACGATGGATTCGGATGCTTCGTCGGACGAGGAGTATGGACCGACAGAGCTTGACCAAACCTTCAAGATGAGTTCTTCGATTCCCCGAATTCGAACGAAGAAGTGGACATGATTATGCTCATGAGCATGCAAGAGGAAATGGACCACCAAGTGGAGCATACTCTCAACTTCAAGGTCTCAATCAAAGGAAGAAGAATGATCAACCAGGATAGGGTGTCCGGAGCAAAGCTACTGTACAAAGACTACTTTGCTCCCACGACTGCTTTCTCGGATGATCCATGGTTTCTTCGCCGTTTTCACATGCGAAAACCATTGTTCTTGCGCATTGTGGAGGGAGTGGAGGCCCACGACGACTACTTTAAGCTCACAAGGGATTGTTGTGGATACCTCTCTTTCTCTCCAAGCAGAAGTGCACGACTGCTCTGAGGATGCTTGCACTTGGAACTATTGCAGATGCCGTTAGTGAGATGGTCAGGATGGGGGAGAGCACGTGCTTGAAGACTGCTGCCAAGTTTGCACGGGTCATCATGGAAGTGTTTGGACCAGAGTATCCCAGAGAACCAAATGAGCAGGACACAAAGAAGTTGTTGGTTATTGGATAGGCAAGGGGGTTTCTAGGCTCAGTTGATTGCATGCATTGGCAGTAGAAGAACTATCCCAAAGGTTTGCGGAAAATGTATCAAGGTCACACCAGAGAGGCCACCATCATACTAGAAGCGGTGGCATCACATGACTTATGGATTTGGCATGCTTTCTTTAGAATGTCGGGTTCTCACAACGACATCAACGTGCTTCAACTATCTTCGGTGTTCAGGAGGCTTTGCAATGGTGAATCGCCGCCGTGCAACTACACCGTCAACAGTCGAGACTACAACATGGGATATTATCTTGCCGATGGTAACTATCCTCAGTGAGCGGCGTTTGTCAAGACCATATCCGAGCCGCATGGAAAGAAACAGAGCCACTTTGCAATAATGCAGGAAGCGGCTAGGAAGGATGTGGAGAGAACATTTGATGTGCTTCAAGCTCGTTGGGAAATTGTGCGGGGCACTGCAATGATGTGGGAATCAGAAACTTTGTGGCAGCTGCTGACATGTTGTGTTATTTTGTACAATATAATTGTCGAGGATGAGGGTGATGTTGTAGCCCAAAGCTATGATTTCGAAGCACATGGAGAACATGTTGAAATCCCGAAAGATCAAGACGTGGCTTAGCTGATGAACTTTCTGCAGATGCATCAGAATCTTCGAGATCAGCAAGTGCACGCACAACTACTCAATAATCTTGTGGAGCACATGTGGACCCACAATGGTAACCAAGAAGCCAATGCTTGAGTTTGGCACTGAAAATAAATTTTATATAAACACTATCTATGCTTTGTACCAACATTTGTTATTTACGTGCGACGTTGGCTTGTATGATCGACGTGCATGTATTTGCATGGATTTGAGATTCCGATTTTAAGATATGTGGATGCGGGGACGGAAATATGAGGGGCCGTCTGGATGCACCAGCGGGCATGCTCGGGCGCGTCTGCGGCTGTATATGGGGTCGGATTTGTCAAGTCCAGTTGTAGATGTTCTAAGAAGTTATTCCATCACGCCGCACGACAGTCATTCATTTTTACTAAAAAGGTCCATCTTCATTTGAATTTTTGTTTTTCCTGGACATGATACTATGATCCTTAAATCTTTTCTCGGTAGGTAGTCTGGTACTCTGGTCCAGGTGCTATGAAATGGCACCACCTTTGCAGTTGCATGCATAGGCACGTGGGGAGCCACGGCCACCGGGCCACGCCCAGGCACGTGGGGAGCCACGGCCACCGGGCCACGCCCCGCTTAATCTGGAGGCACATTTGCCTCCAGAGATTATTTGCTGCAGCTGTGACAACTACTTTCAAATACGGATTCAGTGCTATGTTTTTTTTGGTATACAACTCAAATTTTGTTAGTGAGACTTTGGCTCAAGATTTTAGGGGTCTAACATCGGAAATAGTGGACATTATGTTGTGTCAGTCATGAGGTCTTGTATTGTCACACCCCGCAGAGGATCGAAGCCCCCAGCATAAGAATTAAGAAATGATTCATACTTGAAGTTTTCCATCAACTATATACACACAGATAGCACACTGGCCGTGTAGTATGTGTATGCAGTAGCATCGTAGTACGGCCATCCCAACTAAACGTGTGACGCGTTATTGCCAGCAGTAGTAATCCGTTTTGCCGGTGCATTGCATGCGTGCATGTGGTCCGAACCGTGCAACCAGCTGCATGCATGCCCTCTTCCTTTCTATGAAGTCCCTACCTGCTCTTAAATTAGCCACACGCCGACACATTACTAGCGAGAGCAAGATCAGGGATCTTTTTACGGGAAAGAAACCTTTCATTAATCAACCATGGTGATTACATTCAGAGTCCGCAATGCCAGATATCTCCATATACAAGTTCCGAAGCCAGCACGCCGTGATATTTGCTTTGATGAGTAGCTTCACCTCACTGTTTGACACGACTTTCATGTTGTACGTTTTCTGTTTCACAAATCATAGACTAGTAAATCTACATGTGACCAATGTATGCATGCCACCCTCCAATATCGTTCACTAGTCGCTTCTAATCTACACAATCATGTATCGATTCAAGATATGTTGTACACGAAAAATATGCATATCGACATTGTGGTTTCATTCAGGCTATTGGTTCGCGATACATTGTGTATATGCAATCAAACACCTGAAAAAAATTTACTTCCACAATGCAGACAACCCATAGGCAGGTAACCAAGCAACATGCGAACGCCCTATTTTGCCATGTTTCTTCTCACCTAGGCACTTTTTTCCATGCAACCAACAAAAACTCCCTTTTGTTTTATGTTGGTACTCCACGTAGCTAGCGTTGTGAATTAATCTGATGCAACAGAGCCACGCTGCTAGATTCCAACCACGTACGTACTGCATACATGCCCTGTTTAATTAGCACCACCCGGTTTCTTTACTGCATGCCAAATCTTGTCACCTATTTAAAACTCTAGTTAAAGCTAAGCTAGCAGAGTCTCACATACATGCCCAGACAGAGACAAGATAAGGTCCACATTATGTTTTCTTTGCATGTGACATCTAGTCTAGCCAGCTATAGCATCATGCAAATGGAAAATGCTCTCAAAAGCTTACGGGCATGTGATCTGAATCAAGCGTAGATCACTAAACACGGCAGTAGTAAAACGACCGAACAGGTACGTAGGCCACTCCAATGGGTAGGTTGTGGGTTGTGACCGGCCTTGTCACCTCTGACATCGCTTTCCTCCCGTCCTTTTTAGCCTCTCTACTTATGCTTGATCATCATCATATATCTATCTATGCGTGGTCTGTTGGATTATTTTTTTCTGTGCTAAATAATCTATACATGTGTGGTCCTTGAACAACACATATCATGTCTGCCTCATCCTCGACATCTCAAGTGGATTAACTTGAGGAGAATCATTAGTATCCCTAGCTCGGTTTGACTTCACTTTTCTCCACCGAAGAAAAAACATATCTCCATTGCACTGAAAATGTTAACAACCATCGCACAATGATGTCATCTTCAATTATCGATTTTGTTTTGCGGGCACATCATGTGATCTTTCTGCATTTCAACCATACGTAGTCTGGTCTAACGATGAAATTTTTGTCCGTGGAGCCGAGCATCTGCGGATTCAAATTAAGCTTGGACACTAGATCATGTTTCATCAGGGAAGAAACAAAGTTCAGTAATGACATAGAAATCCGTGAAATTTGGCACCTCTCTATTTACAATGGGTCAAAATTATTGGGCTTTCCCACTAAACATTTACATATAACATTTGTGCATGAACATGTACATCTAAAGTGTTTCCTTTTTTTACATTTGCAAATACATTTTGAGCATTTTGCTCCATGGAGCCGAATTGGATATCCGGTGGCTACTATCCTTTTAGAAAAAGTTCCTATAGTAAGATGAGACTACCTATAAAAGGAGGCAATGCCAGTGTGCATGCTCACTCAATTAACAACCCAATTAATTGCCATTAATTAAATCAAAGTACCGACCCCTGAATCATGAAAGGGCAGCACATTGCAAGTGCTCACTTGACTTAACAACCCATGCACATCTGCAATGATAGTACGCTACGCAGACAAGGGAAAAACCATCAACTGGCGTCACCTTTGCAGGGGCATGCAAGGAGCCACGCCCGGCGTCCAAACACCGCGATCTGCCTCAGGTCACCCTGACAGCTCTGCATTTCTTTTCCCCGCACTTTTGTCTTGTGGATTCGCTGCTGGCTGCAGATCTGCACTGTATGTACGTTGTGTTGGATCTCCACCCAGAATCCAGATCCATCGCTTGTACTGCTTCCACAGGATCCAAGCCCCATAAAAACATACTACTGTAAGAGCATCTCCAGCCGGCCCCCAGGAAGCCCCCCCAGGCACTTTTTCTCGCGCCGGCAGACAAAAATCTTCCCACTCGTCCCCCCAGACTCTCCTTTTTCGCCGGATAAAGCAAAAACTGGCGCCGGCAACCCCAACCCAAACGCAGGAAGCTGGGGGGCACCTGGGGGGCTAATTTCGCCGTTTTGCAGGCGTTGCCCCACCTGCAGTGAGACGCCTTCTCTCTCCCCAACCTTTTCTTCTCTCTCTCCCCACTTTTCTTCCTCGCCTCCTCTCCAGCTCGCCCTCCTCCGCAGCCGCCTGGCGCATCCAGTCCTCGTCGACGCCGCCGTCCCCGACGCCCACCTGCATCTCCAGCGAGGCACGCCGTGGCAGAGCAGGCGCCGGTGTCGGGACTAGAGCATGGAGGCGCGCTCAGTGCACGCGGCGCGCGCGGCGAGAAGCGAGGATGGCGCGGCCGCGCGTGGCGACGGCGAGCGCGTGGTCTGCCGCGTCGCGCAAAAACTGGCGGCTCCGCGGGCGCCGGCAAGCCGGCTCTGTTGTTGCGCGCGCGCTGCGCACTAGTCGTGGGCTGGCGAGGGACTGCATGGGCACGGAGAGCTCGAAGAGGAACGGGACGGCACAGCGGGGTCGCGCTACACGCAAAAGGTCATGCGGCCGCTGCGGCTCCTGAAGATGGTGCCGACGATGACGGCTTAGTGCTGCGGCTGCTGCTGGTGCCGGCCGTCCTTCCTGGCCACGGCGGAGGCGGCCGGGTCGATGATGCTCTGGAGCCAGAGGTCGAGGAGTACGACCCACATGATCGACGAGGAGGCGGACGCCATGTCCGGGGAAGAGCATGGGCGGCAGCTTGCGCTGGCCCTGTTCGATGGCCTTGCGGCCGCCCGGAGCGCCCATGCTGGCCCTGCCCGCGTCGCCGGGGATGTGCAGCACCGCGCCAGGTGCGGACCCCTTCGCGGCGGCGATGGTGGTGCCGCCGCCGATGTACGTGCAGATGTCCGACATGCAGACGAAGCAGCAGCTTGACGGAGGAGCAGATGAGCGCCAGCCAGTTCGGCGGTTCGGAGGTGCGTGGGAGGGCAACGAGTGGATGTGCTCTCGACCCCAGACAAAAAATTTCGCCGGCAGCCCTCCAAGAGGCAAAAAAATGCCTCCTGGGGGCTCAACGGCTGGAGATGCTCTAACACTTCAAGATATGTACACACTACACACAGTGGGTGCCGGTGCTGGTTTTCTACGAACACTGCAACTAATGTGTCACGCGTTTTGTGGCAGCAGCAGCTAGCAGGAGTAACCCCCCTTGGCATACCTGCTTTTATATGTCGATGACATCATCCTGACTACCAGCACCACTACCCTCCTCACATCACTCGTACTATCGCTCTCCCGCAAGTTCTCTATGAGTGATCTCGGGGACATCCACCACTTTCTCAGCATCAATGTTGTGTCTTGTTAGTGAAATGAGTTTTTTGGCATATAACTCGAACTTTGTTAGTGAAATTTAGGCTCAATATTTTAGGGGTCTAACATAGGAAATAGTATACATTATGTTGTGTCATGACGTCTTGTATTGTCGTACCCTGCAGAGGATCGAAGCCCCCAGCATAAGAGATGATTCATACTTGAAGTTTTCCATCAACTATACACACACACACACACATGAAATGCTGGTACGGGGCGGCAAGCTGGCAGTCAGTGGTCAGGTGCTCCGTGGTCGGTGTTTGACCATGATGAACACTCCAGATTGGCGGCGACCTTACTGCGGATTGGATGGCCATTGAAAGGTCTTTGGGAGTGATATCCTCCCAAGATTCGATGGTAACGTTCAGTGGCCGAGCTACAAAAGAAAAGTTGGGCGGGCCAGAGAATACTAAGCTATCAAAGTATACCAAACAGGGCTACCAAATTGGCAGTAAACAACAATTTAGTGCACTGTTAGACAGTAAACAAGAACACTACTTTTGTTGTGAACTTGTAAACTGTAAAAGTGGCATCTGTTGTGAACTTGTAAAGTGTAAAGAACAGATCTTCGGTGGATTATTTATGCTTATTGGGGTCGAGTTTAGGGGATTTAGGGGATGATTTAACGAACAATGACCTAAGTTGAATTTAGGGGAATAAAATTGAGAATCATTTAAATCGGTTTACCTATGCTGCTTGCAGGGATTCCGATCAGTAGTGATTCTGATGAATTCAATGAAGAAACTAGCTTTTCTTTTTAGAATCATTCTGATGGATTGAGAGAAGAGGCTAACTAGTTGGGTGCCTGGATCGCAGGGTCGCCGCCTACCACTGCATGGTTGCGTGGGTCCCCTGAATAGATGTATGCCGGTTGGCTGTCCGTCCGTGGGACACTGTGTGTGCGGTGCTCCGGTGGCCGGCGGCCGGCGGCCGACGGCCGGTGGCTGATGTGCTTTCTAGTTCCTACTGTGCTATGAGACGGCGGTCGAAGTTGAACCCTGAGCCTGCATCGCTGTGAGTCTTAGGCCAACTCCACCGCGCGACCCTATCCTGTCCGCCCCTGTCCGTTGGGGTAAAACAGACGAATAGCGCGGCCCAGCGCACGGTCTTAAACGAACAAATGTTCGGATTCCGTCCGTTTTTGACCCATCCCCGGCCCAAACTTGCGCTCGGGTTGGGGTGAAACAGACGCACGTGGACGACCTGGATGCACGCCCTTGTCCCCCCGTGGCCCGCCTGTCGGGGACACTAGCAGTCCTTCCGCTCCCAATGCTTTCACCCTCTCTCTCGCCCCGCCCCGCCGCCGGTGCCGCCGCTATTCTCCGGCCGGCTCCTCACCGCGCAGGCCGGCAACCACCCCAGTAGCCGGCCGGCAACCACCCCTGCTGCGTCGAGGTGATCATCGCGGCCTCTTCGTCACCACGCCCGCAAGGTGTTCGGCATTTTGCCCACAAAGGTATGGACAGTGGAGACGAGTTTTTCTTCCATCACTTCCTTTGTTCATCGGACGATTCGTCGTCGGATGATGAAGATATTGTGGTGGGTGCACTGGTCGTTCACGACCACATTCAACGGCAGCTTCCTCGGTACAGGGGGTCACTCCCTGGCCGTGCTCCCAACCTGAACTGCAACAGGGAGAGAGGCCACACCCTTCTCTATGCTGATTACTTTGCCAACACCCCTCTCTTCAAGCCGGATAAATTCCGTCGCCGTTTTCAAATGGCTAGGCATGTGTTCAATCGTATCCGAGAGGGAGTGGTTGCTCATGACCCATACTTCGAGTGCAAGACGGATGCCCTTGGCAAGCTTGGATTCTCCTCTTATCAGAAATGCACCGCGGCCATCCGATTGGCAATATTATGTTTAGTCAAGACAATTTTGATTTGGTTGTAAATATATTTTATTAAAGACAATTTCAATTGGGTTGTAAAACTATTTTAATTTTCAGATAAATATTTTGGTTGGAAACTAGTTTTGATGAAAATTTGGGCATTTTTGGCCCTGGCGGACAGGATGGGGCAAAAGGATGCGTCCGCGCGCTGGGCGCACTGCCACCGCATCCCAGGACACGCCCGGACACGACCCCAAATCCCTACAGAAACGGACAGAATCCGGACAAAACAGACGTCCGTTTGGGGTCGCGCGGTGGAGTTGGCCTTACGCGTACGAGTCTGCTGCTTGCCTTCTTTGTATGGTGTTCGTCAGCATTGTGTGCTGCAGTACTATAAAATTTATTTTTTGCTCCGGACCTGGGCGGGCCATGGCCCAATCGGCCTTGCCGAAGCTCCGCCACTGGTAACGTTTGGCGGTGAGATGCAATCTATGGACAATGGCTTGACGCAAAGGGCATGGTTGCGCAGCAGCGGCTCGGTTTTCTGAGCCTAGAACATGCAGCTGCTAGGATCACGAAAAAATGGTGGCGACAACACATGCTTGACTTCGACGATGGTGCTTTTTGAGTACCTAGTCTCGAGTTCTGGGGTGAAAACCTAGGTCTAGCCCATGTTGGTTATACCTGGCAATGACGACGTTTGTACGTCGTTACCTTATTGAAGGCTTTGCTCGGAAATGCTCAGACTGTTTCTGCAGGGTGAAAACCTAGATTCTGATCTTTGATGGTCAGTTCCAGTGACAGCGGCGCTTGAATGTCGCTCCTTTCGTGAAGGCGTTACTGTTGAAGAATATCGTTGTTCTTGTGGTGTGATGAGATGGTTGGTGCGGATATGGTCATTGTTGTAGGTTTGTCGATCATGAATTTGATCGCTTCAGGTTTTTCTTTTCTTTTCAGCGCTTAGGCATAGCTTTGGTCTCATATGACTTTGCTACATGCTAGCCTTCTTCTGTGTGTGTGGTGGTGTTGGCTGTGTGCATCTTAGTTATGCAGAGGCCGGGTGTGTACTCATTATGGTTGTATTCTTTTCATGCTTCATTTTGAATAATAAAATCCATTCTTTGTCGAAAAATACACACACACATATAGCACACTAGCAGTGTATTATGTGTGTACACTAGCAGCGTAGTACGGCCATCCCAACTAAACGTGTCACGCGTTATTGCCAGCAGTAGTGATCCGTTTTGCCGGTGCATTGCAGCGTGCATGTGAGTCGAGCCGTGCAACCAGCTGCATGCATGCGTGCCCTCTTCCTTTCAATGAAGTCCCTACCTGCTCTTAAATTAGCCACACGCCGACACATTACTAGCCAGAGCAAGATCAAGGATATTTGCTTTGATGAGTAGCTTCACCTCGCTGTTTGACATACGTGTTGTACGTTCTCTGTTTCACAAATCATAGACTAGTAAATCTACATGTGACCGATGTATGCATGTCACCCATCAATCTCGTTCGCTAGTCCCTTCTAATCTACACAATCGTGTATCGATTCAAGATAAGTTGTACATGAAAAAGATGCATATTGATTATCGATGTTGTGGTTCCATTCAGGCGATTGGCTTGTGATTTTATTGAGGGTAAATGTTCAATTTCATGTTTATGTTTGAAACTATTTTGGATGACTTTGACAAATTAATCGCTCACGATAGACCATTTGAATTTTTCTTTGACAAGTAGTTTCATCTCTCCGTTTCATATGATTTCCGTGTTAAAGGTATTCTATTTCAACGGTCGTAGATAAATATGTATACATCTCACTAGTCCCTTCTAATTTCCCTAGTTTAATGTATAATGGTGCTTCGAACTTGTGGGAGTGCTGTCACATGTGCCCGTGCTGTTCATGTGAACGTGTGTGTGCGTGCGTGTTGTTCAGGCAAACGCGTGGGTGTGCTGGCACGTGTGCGTATGCTGTTCATGTAAACGTGAGTGTCGTCACGTGTGTGTTTTACTGCAACCTCTCTGTTCATCTGTAGCTGTTAACTCTTAATCACGATATATATACATATGCAATCAAACGCCTGGAGAAATTGCTTTCACAATGCATGCAACCCATAGACAGGTAACCAAACAACATACGAACGCCGTATTTTGCCATGTTTCTTCTCAACTAGGCTTCACTCAGTGGGGCCCGTTTTTTCCGTGCGACCTCTAAAAATCGGTGCAGGTAACAAAAACACCCTTTTGTTTTATGTTTGTACTCTACGTAGCTAGCGTTGTTAATTAATCTGATGCAACAGAGCCACTGCCACGCTGCTAGATTCCAACCACGTACGTACTGCATGCCCTGTTTAATTAGCACCACTCGGTTTCTTTACTGACTGCCTAATTTTTTAAAAAAAAGAAAATTTCTCGGACTCTGCATCAGAACGATGCATACGGCTAGCTTAATAAACAAATAAATAGGTTCTAACAAGGACTTAAAGTTTCAAAATAAAAATAAAGAAGAGCTCACACAGAGCCAAAAAGGCTAGAAGACAAACTAGCCAAACAAAGGACGCCACAACCGGCTGGCAAAAGAGAGATATGTAAACTAATTGTCTACCTTATTACATGACCGCCATCCAAACCGGTTGAAGATATCCCGTGCTACCATCTCCCAGCGGATAGATCCAGTAACCAAACGCTCTCTGGCCTCCGTCGAAGTGAGTAGCGACCACAAACGAATCAACACCGTGGCTCGGAAAATAACCTGCAAAAATGAATGCGTGTTGTCCTGTTAAAAAACAAATCATTTCTGCAATTCCAGACTTCCCACAATAAAGCACAGACTCGTACGCGAATATGTCTCGTTGTTTGGGGCTCTAACCCGTTAAGCCACGTTTCAAATAACGTGTTGACAGAACTCGGTGGAGTAATATTAAAAGCAATATGGACTGTCCGCCATAAAACTTTGGCTAGCGGGCAATCAAGAAAAAGGTGTTTGATCTTTTCATCCCGATCACAGAAACTACACCTAGTAGGTCCTGTCCAATTCGCTTTGTCAAATTGTCATTGGTTAAAATAACTTGTTTATGGACAAACCACATAAACACTTTGATTTTCAAAGGAACTTTGACAGCCCAAACCTGTTTGGAACTAGGAATCGAGCTTGAATTGATAACATCAACATATATTGATTTAACTGTAAATACTCCAGACCTAGTAAGCTTCCAGCGTAATTCATCGGGTTGTTGAGAAAGCTGAACCTCCATCAGTCTACTTACTAAATGGAGCCATTCTTCCCAACGATTGCCCACTAGCGTCCTTCTGAACTGAAAAGGGGAATAGATTGAAGTACCGTTGCAACGAACACCTCACGTCGTTGAACAATACGATACAAAGACGGGTATTGAATGGCTAGGGGTGTCTTTCCGAGCCAAGCATCCTCCTAGAATCGCGTACTAGCACCGTTACCAATAATAAACTTTGTCCTATTAAAGAAGGTTAGTTTGACTTTCATAAGCCCTTTCCAAAAAGGTGAGTCAGTCGGCCTTACTGTCACCTGAGACAAAGTTTAGGTGTGAAGATACTTGCTACGGAGGATTTGCGCCCAAGTGGCATCAGTCTCACTCGATAGCTTCCACAGCCACTTGCTGAGAAGACATCTGTTCTTGACCTCAAGATTCTCAATACCAAGACCCCCTTGGTCTTCCGGTCTACAGATGATATCCCATTTAGCGAGACGGTATTTTCTTTTTAGTTCATCACCTTGCCAGAAGAATTGTGATCGCTAGAAGTCCAGTCTTTTCCTAACTCCAACTGAGACTTCGAAGAACGACAAAAGAAACATAGGCATACTCGTGAGAACCGAGTTTATCAGAATTAATCGGCCTCCGTATGACATGAGCTTGCCCTTCCAGCGACTCAGTTTCTTTTCAAATC
The DNA here is from genome assembly GCF_056163025.1 of Triticum urartu. Taxonomy (NCBI): domain Eukaryota; kingdom Viridiplantae; phylum Streptophyta; class Magnoliopsida; order Poales; family Poaceae; genus Triticum; species Triticum urartu. The sequence continues at coordinate 710,652,657 of NC_141879.1, forward strand.
GGTTCTCGATGCATTTCCATTCTCTATTTGTCAGCTTACGATGGTGGATTGGTATTCCTAAGTATGTGAAAGGTAAAGCCCCCAATTCGCACCCAAACAATTGCCTATATGCCTCTTGTTCGTCATTGGCTCTACCAAAGCAGAACAACTCGCTTTTGTGAAAGTTAATCTTTAACCCGGTCAATTGTTCAAAGAGGCGTAGCACCAGCTTCATATTTATCGCTTTGGCCAAGTCATGCTCCATAAAAATCATTGTATCATCAGCGTACTGAAGGATGGACACACCTCCATCAACGAGATGAGGTACCGGGCCACCCACTTGACCTGCCTCCTTAGCCCTTCCTATCATAATTGCCAACATATCAACTACAATATTGAACAGGATAGGGGACATCGGATCCCCTTGTCCCAGGCCCTTATGTGTCTGGAAATAATAACCTATATCGCCATTCACTTTAATTCCAACACTCCCTTTTTGCGTATACGATTCAACCTGGCGGCGCCAGGATTCATCAAAACCTTTCATACGCAATGCCCGTTGAAGGAAAGGCCATTTGACTTTATCGTATGCTTTCTCGAAATCCACCTTAAAAACAACTCCATCCAATTTTTTCGAGTGAATTTCATGGAGCGTTTTATGAAGGACCACCACCCCTTCTAGGATGTTTCTGTCCGGCATGAAAGCAGTTTGGGAATGCTGCACCACAGAATGCGCAATCTGTGTGAGCCGATTAGTCCCAACCTTGGTGAAAATTTTAAAACTAACATTGAGAAGGCAGATCAGTCTGAACTGCTCAATTCTCACAACATCCGTTTTCTTAGGAAGCAGTGTTATTGTTCCAAAATTTAAGTGAAATAACTGAAGCTGTCCAGAGAATAGATCATGGAACATTGGTAACAAATCCCCCTTAATAATATGCCAACACTTCTTATAGAACTCTGCCGGGAATCCATCCGGCCTGGGAGCCTTATTGTTTTTCATCTGCGCTATAGCATCAAACACCTCCTTCTCCGAGAACGGGCCAACCAAAATGTCATTATCATTAGCAGTTAGTTGAGGCACATCCTCAATCCTGGACTCATCGAGGGACACACAACTATCCTCCGGAGGCCCAAATAACTGCTTATAATACTCGGTTATGTAAAGTTTTAGGTTGTCATGTCCTAAAATAGTTCCTTCATCCTGTTCAAGCTGAAAGATTCTCTTCTTTCTGTGCTTGCCATCAGCAATCAAGTGAAAGAATTGAGTGTTCGCGTCCCCCTGGACAACTTTGCGGACCTTAGCCCGCAACGCCCACTTTAATTCCTCTTCACGGAGAAGTTCTTTCAATCTCATCTCCGCATCTAGTTTATCCTGAAGCTTTGTGGCTTGTAAAATCGTGGATTCGACTTTTATATCTAGGGACTGAATAAGTGAAAGGAGCCTTTTCTTTTCAACCTTATAAATCCCACTAAGGTGCTTAGCCCACTCCCGTAGGAAACTTCTCAAATTCCTAATCTTATTCTGCCAATGCTCAACAGAAGTCCTACCTCCTGCATCCTTAGCTCATTCCCTGGCAATCAGATCCAAGAATCCTTCCCGTTCAAACCATGCCAGCTCGAAAGAAAAGGTGTTTTTGTTTCCCACGTGGTTTGGCTCACCAGAGTCCATAAATAAAGGTGTGTGATCCGAGATTCCGCGCGAGAGAGCCTGAACCGTTACCAAAGGGAACTTCTGTTCCCACTCGACACTCGCGAGGACTCGATCAAGCTTCTCAAACGTCGGGTTTGGCAAAGTATTAGCCCAAGTAAATTTTCTACCGGAAAGCTCTATCTCTCTCAGATTCAAGCTTTCAATAATGGTATTAAACATGAACGATCATCTGCCGTCAAAATTATCATTATTCTTTTCCTCTCTCCTCCTAATGATGTTGAAGTCACCCCCAACTAAAATTGGGAGATGCTCGGATCCACAAATTCAAACAAGGTCCGCCAAAAACTCCGATTTAAGCTCGGGCTGCGCAGCACCATAAACCGCCACCAGAGCCCAGTTAAACCCATCAGCTTTGGACCTGACCCAAAACTTAACCGCGAAGTCACCCATCACTACACTTCAGACTTCCAGCGAATCGCATCTCACTCCAAGCAAGATCCCACCCGATCTTCCTCGCGGAGGAAGGCAATGCCAATCAAAATCGACACCGCCCGATAAAGTGTTGAGAAACTGGGGCGCACAATTATCTCTACCAGTTTCCGAGAGAGCAATAAAATCTAATCTATGCTCGAGAGACGCCTCTACAAGAAACCTTCTTTTAGCCAAGTCTTTCAAACCTCTGCTATTCCAAAATATTCCTTTCATATTTCATCATGAAATTTTTTGGTAGTCCGAATCCTAGCACTCCTACGAACCGCTGAAGCGGGATAAATCTTCCGCTTCCACTTGCATTTGGGTTTACATTGGTCCTCCATCCGGTCCTCATAACCGGGCTCAGTGGGTCTAGCTACTGCATCCTCTAGAGTTACATCCTCTTCCTCAGACTCAGAAGTGGATGGTGCAAGATCCGCACAAAGATTATCGAGCACTCTGACCCCAACGCATCAATCTCTGCATCGTTCATGGGTTTTACCGCTGCTAGGTTTCAAATTGTTTCTAAAGCGCGTTCCGCTTCCAAATCTAGGAGATCATTAATCGAGTTGGATATTTCACTATCATTACTCCCTAGCGAAACTCCTAATTGGTTTGTATTATTAATAATCTCCTCATTAGAAAAAATGCAAGATTGAATTAGAAACGTTGACAGACATACCAGTAGTGACCTCAATGTCACGAAGCTTGGCCGCCCTCATAGCGCACCTCTGCTGCATGTCATCAACCTTCGGGTGCTCCTGGATACGACAACTCATCCGTCGCCCCGCAGAGACCGGGTCTGGGATCCCACCAAAGGCAATGACCTCCTCCCGAGTAATACCTCTCGCTGAATCCCATGAAGGGTCAGCCAGAGTTACCAGAGGAAGCGACTGTGGGCTCCCAGACCCCACAGCCGAGTGCCTTAAACTGAGGTCCTGGGCCGCCGGTATGCCAGGAGAGGGGAGCGCGGGGACCGCCTGCCCGAGCACTCATCTCGCCCCAACCCTCTGGCCAGAGGGTGACACCAGTGCCGCAGGAGACGCGGCCTTCCTGACCGCCAAAGGGGAGGGGGGTCGAGGCCACCTGCCCCAGACCACCACCCCGCGCCACTGGAGAAGTGGCCACTCCAGACGCCGCTGGCGAAGAGGGGACCGAGGACACCTACCCCGGACCGCCTCCCCCACACCCGGCCGTCGTCGACGTCGCCGGCGCCAGGATACGAGGAGAAGAAGTTGAGGCCACCTGCCCCGGACTCCCTCCTCTAGAAGCATCCTCCATAATAAACGTCATCTCCCGGAATGAGACCGCTGGGAGAGCGGGAGAAAGAGAAGCCACCTCAGACTCCACCTCCCCTCCCCCAACTAAGGTCGTCGCCGAGGAAGTCCTCACCAAGCCTTCGATCATGGGACTATCGGCAGCAACAAACTCTGACACAGGAAGTGTGCGCTCAAACACATCATCAGATTCCACCCGGTCGCTCCAGAGTCTGGGAGGGGCAGAAGCTGGCTCAAACGATCCAAACCGCAGAGAACTCATAGGCACCGAGGATGATGGTGCCGTCCCGACCCTGGGCCCATCCCCGGGCAGCTGAGCAACATGGCCCGATTCGTGGGACACCTCTTGTCCAGCCTCATCAGTCAGTGCCCCTTGGCACCCGCGCTGTCATCACCCTCGTGCATATCCATATCAGTCCCATTGATCGCCTCAGCAAACAGATCTGCATCCTCAAACTCAATCTCGAGAGGAAAAACCTCTCCCCTGTAAGTCCAGTTGACCACATCAGGGACGAATTCAATATCCAGAACGCTCACTAGAAGTCAGGCCACCCCATGAGCGTGGGTAAAGGCCATATCCACTTTCTCAGTTTTTCCAACCATAATACCCAAACTGGCCACAACTCGAGCATCCTGCATTGGCTCAGAGGGAGCCTCGGAAAACCGCAACCAAACCTGAGTAAGGGGCTTGCCCTTTGGCTCCACTTCTTCCACTAGTGAAATTCCAGAATGCATTTAGTGCCAGGAACTCTGCACAACCCAAAGCTCAGCAATCTCTGCAAATCATCCATAGTTGGGAAGTCAACCTTGAACGCATTGGCCTCAATACTGACAAGCTCCCACTGGAAGTCACATGGAGCCAGTTCCTGAAGCCTCTGCACAATCTGAGCCTCAGAAACCTCTCCCTGGATAACTTTCACAATCCCAGTGGTCAAACTTTGTGTCTCCACCGGAGTCTCTCTCGCAGCCGGGGACTCAAAGAACATCAACTCAGCACAATATACTCCATACATTGTAAGAGCCGGAACCTGATCACGCAAAAACGGGCAACCCCCCGTGGCATGTACTGGCTTACCACACGAATCGCAAAGCTCCGCCACGCACTCAGCAATGAAGTGACCCTTCTCACCACATCGATAACATGACATCTTCTCCTTCTTACGCGCCCACTTGGACGCTCTCTCTGAATCAGTCCTGTCGCCTGCCTCAGCTGTAGCCCCAATCCCAGGTATCTCCGCGTTGGCCAGTGCCGTCACGACATCCATCGCCTGGCTAGGCAGGTCAGTCGTCTGAACGGGATCGGCTGCCACGACAGAGGCCGTATGGTCAGCAACGACCAGTGGAGGAGGCTATCTGTTACGGTACCAACCACGACCACCACCATGACCACCACGGGAACCACGGTAACCACCTCTCTGCCGGTAGTCCGGGCCAGAAGCTCCCTCGACAAAATCACCCAGAGGGCCGAGAAAAGGTCTCTCAGCAGAACCATCACTCTGCCAGGCAAAACCACGACCACCTCCCGTGGATGACGAGACACGGTGTTGGGCATCCCCATATGCATCGTAGCCATCGTTCCCTCACTGTCCCCGGAGCGGATCATAAGTCTCTCCAGCAACCGAGTTCTGCCTCGTCTGTGTTGGGCCCGAACGTTTTTGCGCCGGCCTCGCGACGTAGTGAGGCGGCGGCGTGGCACGTGGCTGAACTCCGGCAGAAGCGACCTGGTTGATCACAGCCGGCCTCGGGCCGTTGGCTCCGGCCCACTGCAGCAGTAGTCGCCGTTGTAGTCGGCCCTGCCGGCCGGGGTCCAACATGCCCACCTCTACCCGCCGGTGCGACGAGCGGCCTAGCCGTCACTGGCTGGGGGCCAGGAGGCATCCCGCCCCGACCCGCAGCGGGCGTTGGAGCGGCGGCGCCACGCCCAGCGCCCGCGGGCGGCGGCGGCTCAACCCCGACACTGCCACTCGCGACCACCGCCGGGGGCTTCTTCGCAGGAGGCAGTCCCGCTCCTCGGCCCGCCATGGCAACAAGAGGGAGGATCCGTCGCGCACGTGCAGAACCGCAAGACGGGAACCCCGGCGTCCCGTTCCGATGAACCCTAGCAGTCGGCGCAACTTCGTACGTAGGGCAAAGAACGCTCTTGTCTCTGCATGTATCGATGGACGCAATCCTGGTGGGTTTCGGAATAGCCTGGGCCTCATACCCAGCTATCTCCAGCCCAGCCAGTTGCGGCCTAGAAACTGACAGATTCGGCCCATCTCGGCCTAGAATCAAATTCAAACGGATGCCCCGAGTCGCCCCGATCCCGATCCCGGGGATCGACGGCGCGGTCGCCGCCGGCGGTTGTCCGGCCACCTTCCGGGGCACTTGCCTCTTCTAATAAGCTAAAGATGAGCTAGCAGAGTCTCATATATACGCCCAGACAAGATAAGGTCCACATGCAAGAAGAGTGAATCCTAACGACATGGCACATTAATTTTTCTCTGCATGTGACATCTAGTCTAGCTAGCTATATCATCATGCAAATGAAAATTGGTCTCAAAAGCTTACGGATATGTCATATGAACTAAGCATAGATCACTAACACGGCAGTAGTAAAACGATCGAACGCGTAGGCCCCTCCAACGGCAAGCTTGTGGGTTGTGACCGGCCTTGTCGCCTCTGCCATGGCTTCCCTCCCGTCCTTTTTAGCATCATCTACTTATGCTTGATCATCATATCTATCCATACATGGTGCTTTGAATTATTGTTTTCAGTGGTAAATAATCTATATACGCGTGGTCCTCGAACAACACATATCATGTCTGTCTCGTCCTGGACATCTCAAGTGGATTAACTTGAGGGAAATGATTAGCATCCCTAGCTCGGCTTGACTTCGCTTTTCTCCACCGAAGAAGAAACATATCTCCATCGCAACGAAAAGGTTAAAAGCTATCGCAAAATGATGTCGTCTTCAATTATCAGTTTTATTTTGCGAGTACATCATGTGATCCTTGTGCGTCTCAACCATACGTAGTCCGGTCCAACAATGAAATTTTTGTCCATGATCATGTTTGTCAATGCGTTTCAAACATATCTCTGCGGATTCAAATTAAGCTTGGACACTAGATCATGTTTCATCAGGGAAGAAACAAGGTTCGGTAATGGCCTGAAAATGCGTGAAATTTGGCACTTGTTTATTTATAGCGGGTGAAAATTATTGGGCTTTCCCCCTAAACATTTGTACATGGACATGTAGATCTAAGCTTCTTTCCTTTTTTTTTTACATTTGCAAGAATATTTTCAGCGTGCAGGAGCAAATGCTCAGGTGTGCATGCTCACTCAACTAACAACCCAAATAACTATAATTAACTAAATCAAAGTACCGACCGCTGAATCATGAAAGGCCAGCACACTGCAAGTGCTCACTTGGCTTAACAACCCATGCACATCTGAGGAGCAGGCATGTGAGGAGCCACGCCCGGCATCCATGTACACAGCGATCTGCCTCAGGTCACCCTGACAGCCTCGCATTTCTTTTCCCCCATCTCCCCGCCTTCCCGCTTGCACTTTTGTCTCGTGGATTCGCTGCTGGCCGCAGATCTGCACCGTGTACGTGCGTCGTGCTGGATCTCCATCCAGCATCCAGATCCATCGCTTGTACTGCATCCACGGGATCCAAGCCCCATAAAAACACACTGTGACACTTCAAGATAGGAGTGTACGCACGCTCTGGGTGCCGGTGCTGGTCTTCTACGACCACTGCAACTAATGTGTCACGCGTTTTGTGGCAGCAGCGGCGGCTAGCAGGAGTAATCCTCTTGCCGGCATGCATGTGAGCCGAGCCGTGCAACCAACTGCGTGCCACCTCTGGTCTGGCTGGCTGTCTTCCTTTCTATAAAGATCCCACACGCACGAATCATGAGCTAGCCACAGTTACAACTTACAAGTGAGAGGAGATCGTTCGGAGAAGAAGAAGCTCGCCGTGAGGAGAGAGGTCTTAGAGTGTGTAGAGTGGCAGAGAGAGAGGGATGGACTGGTACGCGTGGCTGTCGAAGGCGGGGCTGACGCCGGCGGCGACGTACGAGTACGGGCTGCTCTTCAGCGAGAACGAGCTGGAGCCCGGGGACGCGCCGGACTTCGACCACGACCTGCTCAAGAGCATGGGCATCGCCGTCGCCAAGCACCGCCTCGAGATCCTCAAGCTCGCCAGGAAGGACGCCGCCGCCGCCGCCGCGTCCCAGTCCTCCTCCTCCGCGGCCGCCCGGCTCGCGCGCAGGGCCGGCAGGTGCATCGCCCGGTGCGCGCGCCGGCTGGGCGGTGGCGCCGGCGGTCCCGGAGGGAGGCGGTACTCCTCGTCCTCCGTCACCGTGGTGCCGAGGATCTGCAACGGCGCGGCGGGGGACGTGGTGGTCCGCGCCGGCGCCGTGCGGCGGAGGAGCAGCGTCAAGAAGATGGTGCTCATGATCACCGACGGCGGCGTCGCCAGCGGCGTTGGCGGCGGCGGCGGCGTCCGGTTCTCGGGCTCGCAGAAGGCCAGCCTCATGTTCCAGGACTGCGCGTACGAGGACGAGGAGGACGACGGCGCCGGCGAGGAGGACGAGGAGCGGTGCTCCGACGGCGGCACCGCCGGAGGCCAGAGCGAGATCAAGTGGGACTCCATGTTCCAGGACCTCAAGCCGACGTGAGCTGCGTGCGCGACGACTGACGACGCCGAGCATGTCATTTCCTCTTACTCCCTCGGTCCCTTCTCATGATCGAGATTACTGTTTTCTTTTCTTGGTGTGCTAGCGAGAGTGTGGCCTCTGGCTTTGTCTTCTGTAAACTGTAAAATGACTGCGTTTGGAGTGATGAGTGAAGATCAAGAACGATTGATCTGCGCACCACATCTGAAACTATCTGCCCGCACACCACACCAACAGACCAACTGCATGGTGAATTTCTCTTCAGAAATACTCCCTCCGTTCCTAAATATTTGTCTTTCTAGAGATTTCAAATGATCACCACATACGAATGTATATAGACATATTTTAGAGTGTAGATTTACTCATTTTACTCCGTATATAGTCACCATTTGAAATCTTTAGAAAGACAAATATTTAGAAACGGAGGGACTAATACCTATTTTGGAACGGAGGGAGTATATCTGAAACTAGCTGCGATCACAGTGGATTCGCTTCAGAGTTCAGACAGGCAGTCAACCTCCATAACTAAAAGTAGTCGAGATTAGTCAGTTAGCCTACACCGAACTCAAGTACGCAGAAAGAGCGCACAACTTCTTTTTTTGGATCAACACAAAAGTGCAGAACTTGATGAGAAGCGACAACCACATCAATCAGACGACAACCGCATCAACTTATCTATCCCGTGTGTTCAACAGAGGACGACATCGTTATGGCTCCTTTATAATTGTGTCCTACTATTCCTCCAAAATTAATTGTGTACTATAGTCCTCCAGACATAATGGTGTCCTTGCATGTCCATCCGTACACACGGACAAGGACGTCAAAGCCATTTATACAAACAATTTCTTCCATTTACAGGATATCTAAGAGCCATCAGTTGGCTATCCTTCCAATTACTCAGCTCCCTAGAAACAGAGGACTAGGGGAGAGCGCTGAAAGTTTTTTCTTCGCACTGGACACCGTCTGTGTGGGTCTGGTCAGATCCTGGGTCATGCGTGACAGTATCAGAACCAACGTTCTATTACAACACATTGAAAAAAAATCAAAACATTTTGGAATTTTACATTTTTGTGAATTTCCACAAAGGGTCACAAAGTTTGAAAACATTAACGAATTTAAAGGATAACCGTAAATTTAAAAATTCTACATGAATATGAAAAAATAGTGAATTCTTAATTTTTTTCCATGAGTTTATTATTTATAAAAATCATCATAAATTTCATGAAAGTTTAGCACATTAAAAAAATGGTAAACTGTTCCAAAAAGTCATAACATTCACGAAATTAAAGTTGTTGTGAATTTCAAAAAAGGTTTCAACTTTAAAAAAACCTCACTAATTTAATATTTTTTTGTAAATTTCAAAATTCTGCATGAATATGAAGAAAATCCATAGATTCTATATTTTTATACAATTTTTATGTTTCTTCATGATTTTAGGAAGAAAAAAAATGAATTGTAGAAATTTTCACAAATATCAACCTTTTGGTTATTTGAAACTTTTCACATATTTTTTAAAAGATCGTAATTTTCTGAAAATATATATTAGTCTGAAAATATGTCCTTAAACTGTGTTACTGAATTTTAAAAAATACCATAAACCAAAATAACTGTTTATATTGAAATGGATCTTTCCTGCTATGGCTTGGCCAGGTCATGGGTGTCGCATTATAGTATTGGACAACCATTCTATTAAAACACATTTCAAAACGGTTACAAAGATTTAGGAATTTATTTTTTTGTGAATTTTATGAAATAGTCTCAAAAGTTCATAAACATTTATGAATTTAAACATTTCATAAATTTAAATATTCTTCACAAATATGAAAAAAAATCATGATTTATAAAAAAATCAACTGCTTTTATATGTTTTCCTTCATGTTTTAAAATGATAACGAATTTTGAAATAATGTTCAGGGATTAGAAAATGTTTTTAACTTGAAAAACGTTCATGGATCTGAAAAAATGTTAGCGGATATTTAATAAAAAATTACAAATTTGAATAAAACATTTACGAATTTGGAGAAATGTCCAAGAATATATAATAATTTCCTTAATTTGAAAATATTAATAATTAAAAAAATCCTTCAAATAAAATAAAGGAAAACATATAAGTGAATAGGAAAAATAGTAAAAGAACCAGGCTGAGAAAAAAATGGAGAAAAAACCTTCCCAAAATGGAAAGGACTGGCCTACATGGCCAACCCAATAGCGCTCGTGGGGGTCCGAGTTTGCTCCACCACCTCAACGGTATGCATGAAATGTAGATTGACCCAATAACTGTTGGGAGAAAAATAGAATTAATGCCAAAACCGAAATGCGGCACAGCAAAGCGCACGTTGTCCTCTAGCATATATTAAACTCACATGTCATATAAAACAAATATTATTGAACATTTTTAAATATAATCAAACATTTAAATTGCGAGAGCGGCGTTTTGGATCCCGAGCTATTCTGTTCCCGGTAATGAACAGTAAAAAATAATAAAAAATCCAGAAATCCTGATTGTTTACGTGGAAGATTTTTGAGTGTGTGATGTTCATCTCAATTTTCAGTGTGCTTGGACATCTTAGTAGCTCTCGGCAAAATGGATAAATAGTGTGAGTAGTGACTTGACATTCCGTTATAATTGTCTCGAAAAAATAGTAAAAAAACCACAAAAGGAAAAGAACATTGACTTCATTTAAGAAAACACTTTTTGGCAAAAACTGTGTGAATTGTGACATGTAATAGCAATAATTTTTATTTTTTCTGCCCTGAAGTCAACGCTGGTTTTTTATTCGTGAAAATTTATATATTAGTGCAAAAGTAAGTCATGTTTATTCTAGAAAAATCTTTAAACTTTTTGGAATTTTTCTAAACTTTTTTGACTTTTTCTAAAAAAATCTCATATCAGGCGTGTGTACACCGGGAAGGCTGGAACCAAAGGTCTTTTCCTTTGTTTTCATGTGCTCTCTTCCTCCTTTCTCATATATAATATTTTTATCTATAGAAGCACGCAGAAAAGCTGACTCTTGCAGACAAAAGTGCCACGTGACCAGGCTTATAGCCTACTATTATACTTGCTCCAAAGCACATAATAAAACATAAATGTGTGATTAAAGAATGTCATGTACTTCCTCCGTTCATAATATAAGAGCGTTTACTCTCAAGAAATTAGATTTGGGACCTGAAAAACCCAAACGACTTTAAAAAATCATCAGAAATCATCTTATTCACACGCAGATAGCTAATTAAGACGCACACAGAGTTGGAGCTTTGATTTCCTCCACAAGCCTGGTCGAGTCGGGGAGCTCAGGGAAGCAGTAGAAGGCGTGGACGGTGCCCAGGAACTCCGCCACGTGCATGTCCTTGCCCTTCCGCCGCAGCATGTCGCCGTACCGCCATTGATGTTTTGTTGAGCTGCCAAATTTGAAGTTCATATGTTGCTTTATATGGGAGAAACAAAAAAAAGACAAACATACTTGCATGAATCGCGATGCAAAAATCAATGACAAAATAGGGGGTGTCCTAAAGCTTATGCTCTATAATATGTTTACGACGCGGCCTCGCGGGCGTCTACCGGTCGCCGAGGGAGAAGAGCCAGCGGTTGATGGTCCCGTCGCGGTGCTGCGAGAGGCCAAAGGCGGTGTCGAGCGCCAACAGCTGGAGCCTCACCGTCCACTGCAGCACCGACGGGGAGCTCTCGTCGGCAGCCGTTTCTTGGTTCTTCGCCTTGGTCTCCATTTCTTCCGACTCCCGTGTCAAATTGAGCCCGCCGGGTCGGCAGCTACTCCCGCCCGGCGTTTATATATGGAAATGCAGTGAGACCAATTGGTTGTGGTTGGTCAAACACCCAGTCTAGAGTCGAGACTATGACTGCAATGAACAAATATATTTATGCTGTAGAAAATTTTGCATGAATTTTCACGTAAGATCTTATGAATATGGCATCGGTTAAGTTTTAGTCTACTAAGATTTAATGATTTGCTATAAGTTTTTTCTCACTAAAATCGATATATCGTGGATCAATAGATACGAGAATACAACTATTTCCAATAGGAATATAGTTTCAAGTATATTCAAGATGTATTCTTCTAAAAAAATCAAATGATTTATGAACTTCAATATTCCAGTCTTTTAGATTCCTATGATTATCATTATCATGGGAAATGGTGTTTGCTTGTGTTTAAAACCCAAGTTTGGTGCTTAAAGTTTTCTCCCTTGTCCCCATGAGTGACTCCAGGAAATAGGGTTTCCCTGCCTCCCGCTGACGTCGCCATTGATCTGCCTTGCCTCATGTGGTCTTAGGGCCATGGAGGCGCGGTGGATCTAATCCCTTCCTGATGGGAGGGTTGCTACTTTATTTCATAGTTTTTTTAGTTTGTTTAGGGTTTGTGTTCTATTCAAAAAGGCGATGCAGTGACGGCTCTCTAAAGATGTAATAAAGTTCTTGCCGCCCAACCCACATCCCGACACGTCTAGAAATATAGTCCAAGTCTTCACATACCCTTCCATGCATTGGTTGAGGCATGGTGTAAGTCTTGGCTTAAAAGTCTTGCCCTTCTACCCATTGGTTGAGACATATGGTCCAAGTCTTTGATTAAGTCATGCCATTTCATCCATTTGTTGGACATTTTTCGCAAAAAAAAACCATTTATTGGACATAATACGTTCCATGTTTGATATTAAGACTTGCCCTTCAATCTATTGGTTGATACATACAGTTCAAGTCTTTGATTAAGTCTTGTCCTTCTATCCATCTGTCGGGATATAGTATAGCCCAAAGATTTGATTAAGCCTTGCCCTTTTCATGCATTGGCTGATACATATAGTCCAAGTCTTTGGTTAAGTTTTGCCCTTTCATCCTTATAAGGACCGAACCTCAAGGCAAGGTTAAGGGCACGGCACTTCACCTCCAACAGTACACTAATAGAAAAAGGGTTTAATGTAAAACGCATTAGTCCCGGTTTGTAATTGAACCGGCACTAATATGACCATTGGTGCCGGTTCCAACGGCCAGGCAGGCGGCGCTCATTAGTACCGGTTCATGGCGAACCTTTAGTACCGGTTGGCCTTTAGTACGGGTTGGTGACTCCAACCGGTACTAAAGGGGGGGGGGGGGGTCTTTAGTACCGGTTGGAGCCACCAACCGGTACTAAAGGTGGTGCACGGTACTAAAGATGGTGCGCTGCCACCCACAGTGCACAATGTTTAGTCCCACCTCACTAGTTGAGAGGAGCTCGCACCGGTTTATAAGCCCCGCCGCAGCTACCGTGTCGAGCTCCTCTCTAAGCAGGCCTTTGTGGGCCTATTGCAAGTCTTCTGCCCTGTGGGGCCTACTGGGTCGTATGGGCCTGCACCCTGGCCCAACTAGAGATTGAGTTTCTAGTCGTATGCAGGCCGTGTTGGCCTAGTAGGCGAGCTGTTTTTGCTTTATTTCAAAAATAAAAATAAAAAAAATCCTTACCAACCGGAACTAAAGGCCCCCCAGACCACGGCGCGCCTTGTGCCACGTGGTTGCCCTTTAGCACCGATTCGTGCTGAACTGGTACTAAAGAGGGAGGGGGGGAGGGGGCGGGGGGCTTTAGTGCCCACACTTTAGTGCCGGTTACCGAACCGACACTAAAGGGCCTTACGAACCGGTGCTATTGCCGGTTCTGCACTAGTGGTAGTAGCCTCTCAACCGTCCCCGCAGTGTACACAAAGTATAAGGTTTGAAACCCAACCAAAAAAAAAATCTAGACAATGGATCACAAAACTTAAGAATTTTTAGACAATTTTCTCTAAAACTCGGTACTGTGTCTATATCCTAAAAACACATTGGTTTTGTTATATATAAATAAAAATAGTCTGATTATAAAAAAACAGAATCTGACCTTTACATCGCGCACGTACGTACGTGACCTTATATAATGGTCAGACTCATCTGCCTTTTACCTCTCGACAGGTACGTACAAAAGATAACAAACCACTTTGACATGCGCCATATATTTACCATTGGTCCACTTGGTGTAGGCGGACCCCAGCAAAGAGCAGCACGCCCCAGAGCGATCGACGTACTCCTTGCGCATACCAGCTCATCTCATCGATCATCGATCGCTAAAACTATATATGTAGAGGCTAGAAGAAGTTGCCGGGGGAAGAGAAGAGGACTTCGATCTTCATCACACCACATCATAGACAGACGAAATACTTTTGACGCCCAATTACACGAATCGATTCAAGTTATTTTACAAACCAAAAGTCCAAACGTAGGCAGGGGGCGGCGGCTCGGCCAGGCTAGTCGATGCAGGAGCCGCAGAGCCCGTAGCCGCCGCTGCAGTCGGGCCCGGTGCCGTCGCAGAGGCGCTCGGCGCCGACGAAGACCTTGGTGTCCCGGCTGCCCCGACGGCCCTTCCTCCTCCTCCCGCTGCCGTCGCAGGTGAAGATGATCCACGACATGACGGACATCCACAGTATGATGGCGCAGTAGAGCGTCTCCCCGCCGTCGCTCGCGCCCAGGAACTCCACCGGCGCCAAAGCCATTCGATCCGATTGATCCCTCTCCGACGGTCCAGCCTGAACTTGCTTGTCACGGCGGTGGCGCCGGCTTTATAGCCCCGTTGTCCGGTGGGGTTCGGCCGTTCGGGTAGAGCTAGCAAGGTGACATGACGCTCAGCCGCCACGGACGGAAAGGAACCGGTCCAGTTTTTCGTGCGGGACTAATCATTTTTCTTTGAGAGAGGGTGCGGGACTAATCAATTACATTTGTACAGTATCGAGCGTGCGATTGCTGGCCAAGTCAAGCCCCGTGACGGTGACGCTCCCTCGAGAGACACCCGGAACGCTTTCTAGTGAAGTCTGAAATAAACCCTGTTGTTGTACAGCTCGACGCAAATAAACCCTTACCTTTAAAACTCTGATGTTGGTACCCTATACTTTTTAATCTCGGACTAAATAAATCTTATGACGGTTTTATGAGTGGATTTGATGATGTGACAACTAAAGGCCGGGATTGCTGACTTTGACCATAACGATTTTCTTTGCCGAGTTGTATTGCTGCCAGATCGCTGCGTTTGTCAATGGGCTCGAGCCACAGACCATCTCCTCCTGCCATGGTGCGAAGCCGGCGCCTAAGCCCATCTGGTCGCTGCACGCGTCTGGCACGGACAGCTCCTGCGTTGCCTGCGAGAAGCCGGCGAAGGTCAGCGAGGAAGAGCGGACGGTGTCTTGCTCGTTGTCCACTTTCTGCTTCTCGAGCACCCTGCAGAGCACCGAGTCCTCCTGCATAATTGAAGTGCCGTGCCATGCATCCAGATTAGGAACACCGATCGATGCAATTGCAAAGAGGAGCTAACCTGGCCGTGAGCTTCGCCTGTCTACGTGCACCCAAAGCATGATTAGCAGTGTGAGTCAGTGAAAATACATACTTCCTCTATTTCAAAATATAGTGCGCCCGCGCTTTCTGAGATCAAACTTTGACCATAAATTTAACGAACGAGGCCGACTGCGGCGGGAGAAAAAGTTACATAATTTAATACTTTTTTCGAATACGAATTCACTGATATAACTTTTGCTCCCGCCGCAATCGGTCTTGGTAGTTAAATTTACGGTCAAAGTTGAAGCACGAGGATAAAGAAAGCACTACATTATGAAATAGATGGAGTACAGTATATACCGCGCACACATGCATGCATAAGCTAGCCTTCAGATCAGGCCTCATAACGTAAGTAGCCTTCAGCACATCACACACGAAATACGTTAACTGTGTCGGTTCGTACAATTTCCAGCACACAGCCCATCCATCCCAGCCATTTCCACTGCCATCATCTAGTTCCCCGTTTGGATAGGCATATAAGGTTGAAAATGGCCGGGATTGAAAAGAACAGGGTATAAACTTCAGGGATTTAGAAATAAGGGTTTATTTGCGTCGAGCTCTACAACTACAAGGTTTATTTTAGACTTCACTCAACGTTTTCCTATGGTGGCGACAAGGCGATCGGGCGATTTTCTGACCTCTTTCGGGTGCCCTCTCTTTCGGGTGTGCTCGCTTGGGGTGATCATGGTGGGACCTACTGTCCCTGCCCATCCTTTTTCAGATTTATTATCAAAGTTCACCGAAAGTAAAAAGCAGCTCAAACATAATAAAAATCACGTCGACATTCCGAAACAACTAATGATCATTCGCACCATCTGAATGAGCCGCCGTTGTCGCCTCTCCCCCGTCGGAGTCGGCTTGACCTTGTCGATTACAGCTGAAAAGTCTTCATGCACGTGCCCCTATGGATTAGCTTCCTGTAAACGTAGTCGTTGTCCTTAAACCCTTGAATAGATATGAAACAACTAACAACAAATCTCGCCATAGGACGAGAAACCCTAACTTCACTTCTCCAAGGAGACGCAACAATCTACAACGGAGCTCCATCGACTGCGTCTAGACGAACTCAAGGAGGAACGAAGACCGGAAGACAAACTCGAAGGAGAAGTGCCGCCATCCATCTGAGCAACGCATCTTTTTTTCCCCAACCTAAACTACTAACCTGAGCGGAGGCACCGGTATTCCTCTCCCTGCCACTGGCCACTAGAGTGACAGACAGAGGGGAAGTGAATCCATCAGCTCGTCGGCGAAGCTTGAAGAGGAGAGTTTGCCCTAGATGCCAAGGGATAGAGGGAAAAGATACTTCTCGTGAGTGCAATGCCTGTATGGTGCTAGCTAGTTTCCTCCTGCCCAGACTTGTCTTTTGAAGCACTCGGCTTCTTCAGACTTCCATGTTTTAACTGCGACGGCCGGAGGCGAGATTTTAGACGGGATAGGAGGCTGAATGACAATGGCAAGTCCAAGTAAAACTGTACAAGCAGGCAAAACGCGAACAGGGAGAAGCAGCAGGTGGAAGAGATGCTGGAAAAGTTGGATTTAGCTGATAAAGAAAAGGTGAAGCTGGTGATTGATGATGAAGTCAATGAGTATGAGGAGCAACTCTGCGCATTGGTAGGCAAAGTATTGTACCATAAAATTCTGCATGTTAACACAATTGCAGAGGCTCTACACCCTGCTTTGGGCAACCCAAAAGGTATGAACTTTAGATTAATATGTGACAATGTTTTTTTGCGGGGGTATATGTGACAATGTTTGTGTGGCAAGTTTTGAAAACAAGAGGGACAGAGATCGGATCTAGGATGGCGGTCCATGGTCTTTTGGAAAGCATTGTGTATCTTTGGAGATCTTCAACATTCGCTACCGATCGTGAGAGTTGAAATTAAATCGCCTGAAAATTTGGGCTTGTTTTTTTTGAAAAGGAGATCAAACCTCCGGTCTCTGCATCAATCGATGCATACAACCATCTTTATTAATTATTTTACAAAGGTCTGGTAAGAAAATACATCAAGCCACCCGAAGCCATCACTCACGCCTACAAACTCGATAATGTGGAGTGCTCTCATCCCCCACATCTAAAACCGATGTCATCGCCGGTCCGTCCAGATAACGTATTGGGACCAACAGCCGGTGCAGCAGACCTAAAACGCGCACCACATGCACATGTTTTAGAAGCCAGAAGCCGCCATCATCCTTGGACCGCTGATCCATCTTCAGGATAGAGATCCGCATCATCCTTGCCATTCTAGACATCCGTCGACGCCACCACAGTGCCCAACGGGGCACCGCCCTACGCCCAATCATCCATACGCGAAGACTTAGAAAGATCTATCGTGCGTAGCACCTGCCGACCAGACATGACACAATGTAGCACATGTCGGTCAGGCATGACTTGACATCTCCACCGAAGCTCTGTGCAAGACTTAGCCGCTCCACCTGCTGCCTCTGTCTTCCAGCGCTGCTCCACAAACGATACTCCCAAGAGAGTAACAATGTCGTAGTACCGCCATCATTCGATCTGGATGACCAGATCTTAGGGTTTCCTCTGAAGCAGCATGAGTGGGTCGACAGAAGTTACACGACGATGCCTTCATCAACGTAACGACGCAAAAACGTCGCCATCGTCCGCCATCGGCTCAGTTTTCACCGGCAACTCTGTCTCCCCAACTCGCAGTCGGGACTAGATGCCGGATCTAGAGATCCGACCACCCAGCCTCAGGCCAACCATCTCCGGCGGAGGAGGTGGCCACCACTGCCACGCCCAGGGCCGCAGCCCCCAACATTCTCGAGTTGCGGGTCAATCCCATGGACAACAAGCCATTGATAGAACGGTACACGAGGTTGCGGCCCGCCGAAGCCTATCTGGGCCCAGATCGAGTGCCGCGCTGGACCTGCCACCGTACGCTGCCGCCTGCCTCGCCGCCGCCGCTCCGCACACTCTGCCGTAGATCTGGCCATCACGGGCCGCCGTCGTTCTGACCGAAGCGCGGGCTGAGGAGAAACGTCGCCGCCACCACTGCAGCACGCAGGGTTTGCTTGCCACGCCCCCGGCGGCGGGGGGGGGGGGGGGGGGGGGGGGAGGCGCTAGAGTGAACGGGAGGAGGCTGGCGGCGGGGAGCGGGATAGGTGTGGCTAGCTTGTTTATAATAGCTGACATCATGAATCAAATTTGGGCTTGGTAGTTAATCTTCCCTTTAATTAATCTGTTTTGCCCTCCATGGCCTAGTAAGATTGCTGACATGGTTGGGAACGTGGTGCATACAGACGCGTGTGATTATGCATGGAATCGTCGAGGACTCGTGGGTGGATTAGTGTGAAAGAACCACTCATGCAATGAGTGCAACTTGAATCAGCAAAAACGAAAAAGATGGAGTTCTTCAATATTCAGTACGAAAACCTTTGAGCGAAGAAGAAAAAAGCCCAAGTGACGGCAAATGATGTGACGGGAGCTGTGGAGCGGCCCCACCTAGCTCAATGAGTTGCTTAGCATGGAACTGTCGCAGGCTTAGGAACCCAGCAACAGCTCGATAGATTCATAGTCTCGTGAGGCTAGAAGAGTCCGCTTTGGTTGTTTGTAACGAAGATCAAAGGGAAAAGAGCACGTTATTTGACCTCGAGGCTTGGCTTTGAGGTGTGTTACTCGGTGAGTAGTGGCGGATTAAGTGGGAATTTACCCTGTTTTGGTCAAAGGAAGTAGAGGTCACATTGGCAAGTTATTCAGACCAGCACACTGAGTTAAGGTTAAGAACATTGGAGGAGATAAAAGAGTTTGGTGCTTCACTGGTTTCTATGTGAAGTCTGTGAGAAGTGACAGAGCAGCTAATTGGGAATTGAGTCGGTGGCTTAAGGCTGAGAGTGATTTACCATGGTTATGACATGACGAAGGACCAATTCTCTTCATGGCTTTTTTGGGATGCTAGAATAAGCTGGTTGATATATATTTAGAAGCCCACCCAAAAATATATTTTTAGAATCCTACTAGTCAAGTCTTAAGTAGTAGACTTCTAAATAATAAATTTAGTTGATATTATAGAATAAGCTGGGTAGGGGGCAGTTTATTTCAGCTTATCATAGAAGCCAGCAAAAGAACTGACCTGGAGGCTTTGTAAGCATGGGACCATCGAGGGATCTAGGAGCAAATGGTTTCAATGCGGGGTTTTACCAGAAACGTGGGATCAAATTAAAGATGTTGTCATTATGGCAGTGCCCGCGCTTCCTAGCTCCTACCTTGTTGATGTAATCAAATGTTTTTAAAACAATACAGATGTAATCGGATGTTAATCTCTTAATAAAGCTCCCATAGTTAGATGCAAAAAAAAATATTATTTGCATTGTCTATAAATCCAAGGTTGCTTTCCATGACCGTCTAAAAAAATTGCTTGCCATGATACAAGAACATGTATAACATTTCAGTTGCAAAAAACATGTACAAGGCGATTTCGCATTGAGAAAGATGGTGGCCATGGCAAAGCTCAAGGCTGAAGCCCACGAGGGCGTTGCGAGCAGCAGCGAGTTGTGACATCAACGGTGAGGCCGAGCCAGGACCTCGCCGGAGATGGGGATGACGCTATGAGTGGTAGCAAGTTGTGAAGTCAAAGACGAGGTCAAGGCAGGACCTCGCTGGAGATGGGGACGACACTACGAACGGTAGCGAGCAATGTAGGTTTGGGTGGGGGTGGGGGTGCAATGGCTAGCCCCAAAAAAACAGATCAACCAGGGGATGGTCGAGGGTGGCTGCAGTGAGGGAAGGGCAGGGTGGCGAGGAGGCGTGGGGGCGCTGCCGGCCTCAGGTGGAGGCGACATGCGAATCAGCGGGTGGTGATGGGCGGTTCAGAGGAGGAAGAAGGCTGGGGATGAAGATGACCCAGAGCCGTCGGTTGAAGATCCAACGGCCCAAAAGAAGTGATTTTCACCAAAAAAAATTATCAGTCCACTTATACACAAAGTAATATTTTATAAACACTTTTCCACTTCTTCCCTCGTGTCCCCGTTTCTTCTCTCAATCTCTCATCTCCGTACACCACGGCGACGGGTGGTACAGCGCGGCGAGGCGCATGGATTCATCAGCGGTTCAAGCATTCGCCAAATGGGCACTCTTTCTTCTCCATCTCATTCTTTCCTCTCCCCCGTTGCCGCCTCCACTCGCCGGCCCTGGCTCCTCATTCAAAGCAGTTCAGATCTGTGGGAGCCTAGCCGCCGCTGCCCACGCTCCCCTCCGATGCCTCCGACGGTCCCTTCCTTCCCGTCGCTGTCGAGAGCAGGCCGCCACGGCAAGCCTGCTGTGCGCGCCTCCTGCTCCCCGGGGCCGTCGGCCGTCCGTGCCTCCATCCCCGTCGGCGTCCCTCATTGGCATGAGAGAGGAAATGTGGCATTCAGTAACTGCAAGTTGGGTACTTTGATTCCGGCTGTAGAATTTCAATCCACCAGTAACACCCAACGGCAGTGGCATCGTTCTGCGATTCTTCCATGGATGGGTTTCGTGCTTGTTCGCAGTTGCACAATGAATCCCTCTGCAAGCCTTATGTCTAATGAAACTGTGTCGTGGAATTGGATATTTCGTTTCCTTGGCTTGGCCTGGGGGGTGACGAAGCATCCATGTCAAGAATGCAGTGTACAGAAAGATGGAGGTAGCAGTATGTTCCTTTCTTTTCCTTTATGGAAATGAAGTATGTGTGATGCCTGCCAGATTCGGTCTTAAAGAAGCAACGTAAAGAAGCAAGGGGAGATCGATCACCAAATGGATCGGCGGTGGCGTTGTCTGCAAGGGCAAGCAAGGAACCATGGATGCTTTGGCAAAAGGAAAGCAACGGAAGATGCCTAAAGCAGCTCGTAGCATCACCACAACACCGCCCATCTTTCTTTTGAAACATATGTACTCCCTCCGTTCCGAATTACTTGCCTTAGATTTGTCTACATATGGAGATATCTAGCACTAAAATGAGTCTAGATACATCCGTATCTAAACAAATTCAAGACAAGTAATTCGGAACGGAGGGAGTATGTGTCTGCTCTCTCTCTCTCTTGCAGTGCATTCTGTTCCAGAGCTCTACAATATGGCAAGGTGAAAAATTCTGTTGTCTAAACCAAGATGATCGAGTGATCACATATCTCCACGTTGCCTGGGACTGGATTTCTTGGAAAGTAACTCTTCTTTCCTCTGCAAGTGTTCTTCGCTCCTCCTCCACTCGACGCTCTTAGAGGTAATGCAATTGCATCTTGTAACTACATACTACCTACTCTATTATATGTAAACTTGTGGTGGTCGATGCCAGAAGCTTCTTCCCTTACACGTACCCATCTGCCACACAATTTTACTGCTCTACCTTGAACTAAATACAGTATGTTCCCAAGCTTTGCCACCGGCTATCCCCAAGTGATATATTTTTTAGTTTCAGCAAGATGATTGGGTGATATATGCATCTCTGCTCTGGGGCTAGTTTTACTGAAATAACTTTTTCCTTTCTCTGCAAGTCTTAATTAGTTGCCTCCTATACTTGATCTTCCTCCCAGCTCTAGAGGCACTGCAATCGCATCTTGTACGGTATATACCATAATCTCGTCTTGTCATATGTTTTTCACAGCATCTGATCAGAGGCATCTTGCTTTTGTAGGGGCTGGAGAAATCTGCATCGGATGGATTAGATATGTTTATCCTGGTTTTCTTCGGCTGAAATTTGTTTTCTGTGAGAAGTTCAATATGTTCAGAAGAGCCCAGTTCACCTACCTCCTGGTTCGTATCTCTTCCCGTAGCTAACCTCACGAAATAAACCAGTGGTTAAATTATATTTGTGTGTTTCGATGTTGCTTTTGTCAATCATCCTAATGTTTAGACTACCAATAATACAATTTTGGTCTGCTGCAACCCACAGTACACTTCTACACACTTATATATAGTTCCGCTCGATTTAATCTTTAAAAATAGATGCATGCCTTGCCTTATCTATATTTCATAATAGTTTTTTTTTAGAAAAAGAAGGATGACCCCCGGCCTCTGCATCTGGAAGATGCATACGGTCACTTTATTGATTATTCTCGAGGAACTTACAAAGTATTACAACAATGTGTCTGAATCCACCATCTTGGCAGCATATGCCACTACTCATATCCAAAATGATGAAGGGATGCTAGTTGGACCACTACCCAAACCACTCACCTAAGCCTAACATCAAAAGCCGGAAGCCGAAACTCATTCGAAAGCCCCAACCGAGCCACATACCGGGTCTAGGGCACAATCCGGTCAGACGCACTCGTGTGTCATCGCCGCCATCTTCCACAGGTCCGTCTTCAGATCATATTGAGGCTTCTACCTTGTCTGGCCACTCTGCCATCGACGTCACCATGCCGCCGGACAGCAACCTCCTCCTGCGCGAGTCCATCTCCGTGCATCGGACGCCGAGCCTCCACAGCGCCATGCCGCCGATATCCGCCGCCATCAATGTGTGAGATGAAGCACCGCTCCACCATCCCCCCAGCCAGCACTTACTCCAAAAAGATGCCCCCAGGAGGGAAAGCGATAAAACGCTATCATCGTCCGATCCAGAAGACCCAGATCTAGGGTTTCCCCCAGAGCATCCCGAGCCTGATGACGCAGACTGCAACGACGATGCCTCAACAAGGGAACGACATCTAAGACGCCGCCATCGTCCGCCATGACCGTAGTCGGCGCGATTTTCATCGGCAGTTGCTCCACCAGACGTGCGCCGCCGACGTCGCTGGTCCCTTCAACCGGAGCAAACTCCAAAACAATTCCCTAAAGAGGGACTACGACGCAAAAGCGTCGCCATCGTTCGATCCCAAGGAGATCTAGGGTTTCCCCCGGAGTTGCCCGCGCTGTCAAGGACCAGACAAGGGTAGAATCCCGCGGATCTGGCCAGCTGCCGACGAGTCACACCGACCACCATGCCGATGGCAGACCGGCGATCAAGGCCCACGCATGGGCATAGATCCGGCCGCGCCGCCGCGAACCGATCCGGTCACGCCGCCGTCGTCCCTGGCGGCCGCAACGCACCAGATCGCGAGACCTCTTGCCGCAGGGAAGCGAGGTCGCCAATGCGCCGCCACCACCCGCCGTGGCGACCGGCCCGCCCGCCACGCTCCGGCCCGGGGACGCT
This sequence comes from Triticum urartu, assembly GCF_056163025.1. Classification (NCBI taxonomy): domain Eukaryota; kingdom Viridiplantae; phylum Streptophyta; class Magnoliopsida; order Poales; family Poaceae; genus Triticum; species Triticum urartu. Next base: position 710,676,146 of record NC_141879.1, read on the forward strand.
ATCCCGCGCCAGCCCCACCCGAGCGAGAGGGCCCGAGTCCCCGCCGCCGTCGGCGACGGCAAGGCTTAGCCTAGCCGCGCCCTTGGGCAGCGGCGATGAAGGAGGAGGAGGAGTGGGGGAGGTCCGACCGATGGGATCTGGGCCTCCCGGTCGCCCACGCGGGGGGGGGGGGGGAGGGGGGGCTCGGGAGGGGAGGGTAGGTAGCGAGTTAAACTAGATAAAGTAGAGTTGTCGGCGCGTTCCCGAGATTTGCTATCAGACCAATTCAGAATTGCTGAGGTTGATGGTGTAGCTCGAGAGACGCTGAATGATGGTGAAAGGACGGGGGCATATTTTCATAATAGTGCAACATTTATTGCTTTAGTTCATTTACATGCAAAATTCTACTCCCTCAGTCCTACAATATAAGATGTTTTTACAAGCTGTTGCAAAAATGTCCTACAATATAAGACGTTTTTGCAAGCTGTTGCAAAAATGTCCTACAATATAAGACGTTTTTGCAATTGCAAAAACGTCTTATATTGTGCGACGGAGGTCTGGGAAAATTATAGGATGGATGAATATTGTATTATGTATTATTCTGACCCTCGTAGGGGTATATATAAAGTACATCATAGAAAAGGCTTGGAGTACAAGGCAAGATATTACGTGTTTAAACTAAGTCTATCTCTATCTCTCCTTATCTCTACGTTTATACTTCTAACATTTTCTCTCAGTCGTAGCGGGAGTGGAGCGGCTGATTACGATTGAATTTAAAGTCTTGCTCTTCTGTCGTCTTCTTCGTTGCGCCATCATCAACTGCGTCTCTGATGGGTCAGCACCTAGTGCGGTGACTGCGTCCACTTCTGGTGCCTTCCTCGTGTCTCCTATGTTCCCTCCCGCAGTCACAGCGGGAGTGGCGAGGACGCTAGTGACGGCGCGGACGCTGTTGACTAGAGTTGTTGCCGATGAGTAATTACAAGCGTAGCCCTGTATGTTGATGTCGAGGTAGTCAATCATGATGTAGCAGTGGTCGAGGTAGTCGTGGTCGATGATGTAGTCGCCGCGGATGATGAAGCCGCACAAAGCCGGAGGCGCAAAAAGATGCGCTATGACGAAGCTGCAGACGTGGACGATACACCTTGTGAATGTCAGAGGGTGTCATCGGCGATGAGTCCATTGATTTTGCCAAGACCGGAAGAAGCCCATCGAGCACACATCGATTTTGCCAGAACCGTGTGGCTGTGTAGGGGTCGTCATTGTACTGATGCCGTGTCGATGCAGTCGTGTTATCGTAGATGACGCAGTCGATGCCGTTGTCGTGACGCGGTCCTACCGTCGTCGAGGTTGCGTCTTGCAGAAAAATCTGTCAGAGGAAGCTAGTCGTCCATCATCTTGTGGATGAGGCGGCGACGGTGTGTCGATGATGATGTTGGTGAAGACTTTGGCGATGAAGTGTCGGCGTTGGCGTTGCAGCGGCATGTCGACGATGATGCATCGCTTGAAGGCGTCCCTGTGGCGATGAAGTGTCGATGTCGTGTCGTGCCGGAGAAGTCGATGAAGATTGCATTCCGTTCCACACCGACCTGGCGTGTGGATGGTGCATGTTGAGATCGCTTCCCGTAGACGTGCTCGACGAAGTATATTGGCTTGTAGCCTGGCGTAGTCGTACAGCTTGATTATGCAGTGCAGACCGGCAGGGACGGATTCGGGGGGGGGGGGGGGGGGGAGGGGGGGACGAGGGGGGCGAGACCCCCCCCTAACGATCGCATGTTACCTTAATAGCGATTAGTCTGTTGCTAATTTTTCTCGCTAGGCAACTGCCCGTGACGTGCTTCGCCCCCCACCCCCCCCCCCCCCCATGCCAAAGCCCATGCAATGTTGTCACATGTGATTGCAGGCCAAAGGCCCAAATCCCTGGAAGAGAGAAAAAGGAAAGTAGCCCACCATGGAAGAGTCACGCTAGGAAGCAGTACGCATGGATCAGCCGTTCATGTCTCCTCTAATCTAAACCTAATTGCTTGGTTCCAACATGCTAAAAAAACGAAACTGCTCCTGCGATGAACCTGCCGCCGGCCATCTGCTAGATCTTCTACCAAATCTCTTAGTCGAGAAGGAAAGAGGACAGTAAAGCCCCGTTGTCGATCCAACAACGTAATCTTGCCGGCCGGCCGCACGGATGAGCAACCAAACGGGGAAAAAGGTTAGTCTTTATTTTTTAGAATTAGATTAGGTTGTCTTTCAAACCATAGAAGGTGTCAATTAGCTCACACGATCTGGTCTCAAATTCCTAATATCGCCACCGCCGCCCCCTTGTTGCCATCAGCCACCACCAGGAAACACTATTATTTGTGATCGTTATATCTCCTCTGCATCCAAACTCAAGCAAACGGTGATACTGTAATGGCCGTTGCTGATCTCTGTTGCCGGCTTGCCATAAGCGCGCGACATGTTCCATGGCAGCAATGGATCGTTTCTTGAGGTATAAACGGAGTATTTTTTTTACATTAACATATTATTAATTTGGTCTGATACGGCAATCCCCAATGCTTTAGTTAGCAGCATATGTAGTTACATGTGTTTACTTGGTGACAGATAGAAAGAATAAAACACATTGCACTTCTCAAACTATTTCCTTGAAGTTTGAACACTTGCTAATCGTATGATTATATAGGTAATTCTAGAGCTGAATTTACACCGGCAGTTGCAAGACATGTGTTATTTTCTCATTAATCAATTATTATATTTTTGCTATTGCAAAATATACAATGTGATTTTATATGAGACGATATATATACTAAAGTGTGTGCTAGTTATCTCTTTCGCCTCCCCTATATTCAAATCCTGGCTCCGTCTCTGCAGACCGGTCGGTGTAGTTGTCCAGCTTGATGATGCGCCGAGGGTCGGTGCAGATCGCTCGATGCAGTGGATCGCGGATGTGTAGTCACCGTATCGGCACTAGGATAGCTGCAAATCTCGTGGAATCAACTCTGACGCATGAGCCTGAGGAGATCGAAATCTGCGAGAGCTACGCCCTCCCGCGATCGGTCGCGCGTACTGCTGCCTGCTGACCGCCGGGGTCGTCGTCTCCTTCTGAGGGAGAGGCCGCAGTAGATCAGTGACTGCGTCCAGAACACTTGTCGTCCAGGCGCGTGAGCGCTGCTCGTTCGGATCGAAGCAGCCACCTGTGTTGCCGTAGTCCCGCGCCTCCGTGTACGTCGACTTGATGTTGAAGCCCTTACCCGCGGAGCACAGCGGTGCGGCGCCTGCGTTGCCGGTCGACCCTGCAGAAGGGCCGTGGCTGAAGTCCACGGCTATGCACGTAAGCACAGCGACACGGCGCCAGCATTACCGGTCGAAATAGTCGTGCGCCAGTGTTGCCGGGATCGAAGCCGCCTGAAGTCGCTTGTCAGTGTTGGAGTTATAGATCTCCCGTACGCGCGTACTGGTCTCAGATGGAGCCTATACATGCACGCATGTATGGGACGTGGACGTAGTTAGCCATGAACGATCAGATCTATCGCGTGGCAGGTCATGTCAAGAACTCGGAAGGCGCTGCATGCATGGGACGTCGATGGACGCGCAGGTTCGGTGATGGAGGCGCGTGTAGTGGCCGATGCAGGTGCGCGCGGGTTCCTCCATCCAGCGACCGTGCGCTAGACGGCGATGCGAACCTGCCGGCTGGCCCAGGGCGCTCGGAGTATGGCACCGGATCCGGCGGTGTAGATGGTCACCTATGATTTTTCACCGGATGTGAGGGTCGTCGAAATTTATTCGGTTGCTAAAGAAATTCTGATCTAATAGGAATTTTGAAATTTAGATCTAAACTAATTTAAAAAACCTGAAAGTGCGTTAAGTCGACTAGAGGGGGGGTGAATAGGCAATTTTTATGAATTTTTCACTTAAGGAAAAACTACTTGCAGCGGAATAAGTATTCAGATGCAAACATAACAGAACATAAGCATGGTCATCATGATGAAATGAAAACAAGTACAGAGTACAGAAAGCATAAACACAGGATAAACAAAATGAAGACAAACAAACTGAAGAAATTGAACTGAGGAAATAAAGAAAGTCTTCAGTCAAAGTCTTCAAACAGATATGAACAAGCACACAACACAGAAATGAGGAAATGAAAGGATTGAGGAAATAGAACCAGTTAACTCGGTGAAGACAATGATTTGGTAAACCAGTTCCAACTGCTGTGACAGTTGTACGTCCGGTTAGGATGGCTAGGTATTCAAACCTGAGGACACCCAGTCCTAAACACGCAGTCTAGAACACTCAGTCCTCACCGTATTCCCCTTGAGCTAAGGTCACACAGACCTCGTCCAATCACTCGTGGTAAGTCTTCAGGTGACTTACAAACCTTCACAGACTCGGTCACTCGGCAATCCACAATTTTCTCTTGGATGCTCTAGACCATGACGCCTAACCATCTGGAAGATACACGGTCTTCAAAGGTAACAAGCGTGGAATCCACGCAGAATCAATCTCTTCAGTGATGCTCAATCACTTTGGGTTTGAAGGTGTTTGGGTTTGGGTTTTTTCCTCACTTAATGATTTTCGCTCAAAGTCCTGGGAGGATGAGATGCTCTCAAATGACAAATGTCAGTTTTTTTTCGAAGTAGCCAACCAGCTAGTGGTTATAGAGGGCGGCTATTTATAGCCTAGGGAGCAGCCCGACATGATAAGACATAAATGCCCTTCAATGATATGACCATTAGGTGGAAGGATATTTTGCGACAGCTGGCGCGTAGCACAGCAACGGTCAGAAATTTGACTAACAAATTCCTCAGGGCTATCCTGTTTCTCACTTGTAGGCAATCCGCACCGGCGAATTCCTAACTCCTCAGTCAAAACAAATTCCTCAGAGATCAGAAGAGCTTCATCTCTGTCACTGAAGAAATTGACTAAACTGTATGAGATTTCCAATGGCTTCACTCGAAGGGATTGGTAGGTGTAGGATTTTGAGTTGATCATCACTTGGAAACTTTTCCTTAGTATTTCCTCGACCCCCTTTAATAGTACGATGTTTCCTATGACTCAAGAAAGAGAAAATGAAACTATGAAAACAAAAATCTCCACGCTTCATGTTCCTCGAATGAATATCAAGTCTTGAAGATCACACCAATTTCTTCACTTTTAAAGTCTTCAGAAAGTCTTCAAAAATCCAAAGTCTTCAGTGGAAGAACTTCATTTTTAGGGGTCAACTTTCTCTGTAAATATCAAACTCCTCAGAGACTTATAGACCTATGTACACTCATAAACGCATCAGTCCCTTAACCTATAAGTCTTCAATACACCAAAATCACTAAGAGGCACTAGATGCACTTACAATCTTCCCCTTTTTGGTGATTGATGACAATATAGGTTAATTTTCAACGGGGATAAACATATGAATTGTAAATGCTGATATTGAGGAATTTGATTGCAAGATATAGAAGAACTCCCCTGAAGATGTGCATAGTGAGGAATTAGCTTTTGAAGCAATGCACACTTGAATAGTATAATCATGGAGATCTCCCCTTATATCTTGTAATCCATACACGCATTTAACATATAATATAAAGAATTTGAAATGTATGATGAAATATGGTGACTGATGTAATTCGGCATGCATGCATTAACATATATGAGGAATAAGCATGCAGAAGAACACATCAAAAGTATCAGACCACCATCGGGTTTAAGTTTACAACTCGATCCAGCAAAGTCTTCAAAAGAACAAGAGTTGTAACTTAGAAGAAAAAACACCCATATAAGTAGACCCGCTTGAAGACTAAACTCAAATTTCTCCCCCTTTGTCATCGAATGACCAAAAGGGACGAAAAATGAGGACGAACGCCCCTGAAGAATATCATCACTGAGTCGATGAAGGAGCGCCAACATTGTTGGGGTCGGTTGTTGAAGTAGGGCATGCCGCAGTGTCGTTCAGGTCTTCATGTTCATCTGTTGCGCGTGATGAAGAATATGAGCTGGCTACCAAGGAAGGAACTTTAGTCTTCTTGAATTTCTTCGCCGGTGGCGGCTGAGACCATTCAAAGTCCTGCTTGAAACTCATTTGCTTCAGATCATCTTCACCATACAGATGTGACAGAACATCCCAGGTGCGACCGAAGACTTCATGGAGGTAGTAATGGTTTTTCTTCACTGCATTGTGTGTAGCAGTCATGTTGTAAAGAATAGAACCAAACTGACGCTTAACCCATTTGTGGTTGTGATCGACCTTCTGGTGAAGACTGAGGAGAAGCTCATGATCAGTCATCACCCTTGGAGCTGTGCCTTGAGGATTTTGCTTTGAAGCATTTGTGGCAGAGTCATGAGTGGCAGAGTTATCATTGGTGGAGTAAGATGCAGCTTTGCGGAACAGACCATCCAATGGACGAATGCTTCATCAATAATTGCAGTGGCCTTGCCCTTTTCATTAGATGAGGAATATGTCCGCTTAAGGACTTCAATGTGGGGCAAGTACCTGACATGATTCTGAAAATCAACCTTGTAGTTGAGTGAAGATCTTATTCTGAGGAATCTCATAATCCAAGGAGCATAAGGCTTCAACTCAAAAGGAGAGAGTACAACATTTGCTAGAGTTCTCATGAAGAAATCATGGTAGTTGATAGGAATGCCATGTATGATATTGAATAGCAGATTCTTCATGATGCCAACAACTTCTTCATCATTTGAATCGTGGCCTTTGATTGGACTCAATGTCTTCATCGGAATGCGACAGACAATTTGAGGAACAAACAATAATTCCTTCACAAGGAATTTGGTCCTTGGGGCTTGACCGGGCTTCGGCGGCTTCATAAACACTTGCATGTAGTGAGGGGTAAGTTCAGGTTCATTATATATGCAACAAGCGCCTTCAAGGGGAGGACTGACAGGCAGGGCATGAAGCAATTCAGAGGCCGGTGCTTTGAAGTGAGTATTCTCTGTCATCCAGTCCAATACCCAAGAGTTCACATCTTCAGCATCTCCGGAGATGTGCAGCGTTGCATAGAACTGAAGAATTAGTTCTTCATTCCAATCAACAATGTCAGTGCAAAAGTTGAGCAGCCTAGCATCATGAAGAACACTTAAGACAGACGCGAAACAAGGCAGTGATTCCATGTCCACGTGAGGAATATGCTCATGGTCGAAGATTTGTCTTTATTGAAAAGCAGCGAATAATAGAAGTTTGCTTGGCTGGCAGTCCAGAAGCGCTTCCTTCTAAGACGAGCAGAGTCATAAGAGTTGTAGTCCCTGAAGAATACGTGCTCGTGGAAGAAGTCATCAGCCTTGAATTTTTGCTTCTTTGAGAAATGATCCGTTGGCTTGGGGTGAGGAGTGTCAGTCAATTGCATCACAACCTCAAGAATCGCAATCTCAGGATCCGCAGGCTGAGGAATTTCAGTTTCTTCTTCAGTGGCAGCCTGGGTCTTCAATTCTTCAGCAGCAATGTCATCAACACTAGTGGCTGGAATCTCTTCAGCGATGGACGGAGTGGGGTGTGGTTCTTCAGAACCCATTTGAACTTCAGTAGTCACTAGGGACTGAGGAATTTGTTGCAGAGGAGTGAACGAAGGAGAATTGGGGTGCTGACTTTCCCAAAAGTCATCATTCAGTACTGGCGTTGTGCACCCAATGTCCACATCCTCATCCTCTCTACTTATATCTTCAACGCCGGCCTCTTCAGTAGTGAACTAAGGCATGGGCGATGAAAAAACCGGGGTTGAAGGGATTGCATCCACTTCAATTTCTTCATCCAACTGCTCTGAAGAAGCAGCAGAAGGGATGTCTTCATCAGATTCGCTTGGGATCACGTATTCTTCATCAAAAGGAACAGGTTCCTTTGATGGCATGCATGAGACTAGAACAACATCAATCGAATTGTCAAACGAGCTGGTCAATTTCTTCATATTCTTCGGAGCTGAAGAGTTTGATGAAGTTGATGCTTTCCTTTTCTTCACAGTTGCACGCTCCGCAGCCTTGGTATTGTTAGCTTCTGATGCAGAAGGAAGAATTGGACTTGGTGCAGGTGCAAGAGGAGCAAAGGAAATTGGGTCCATGTCTTCAGGCACAACAGATGTGGTTGCCCTAGTAGAAGCAGTTTCTTCAGGCACAGCGGTTGAAGTTTTAGCTGTCCTGGCAATTTCTTCAGGTACAACACTAGAGGTTGCCCTGGCAGTTTCATAAGTGGCTGGAATGCAATCATCAGCCCTGGTACTAGTATTTTCCTCAGCATCCTGATTATCATCAGCAGTGCTGGCATTTTCTTTAGTAGGCTGACCAGATGCATCAGCCTGAGGAATTTCTTGTTGCATTGGAGCAGCAACACTGGTAGTGAACTATTCAGTTAACTTTACAATCTGACTTTGGCTCCAAGCCAATCTGCACGATACGTGTCAAATTCATCACTGAGGTTTTTGATCTCAGTCTGAGGAGCAATGAGTTCATCAGTGGTCATTTTCACAATGTTTTTCTTCAGAAGGCGCTCCTTCTTGTATTGCGCCTTCTTCAGCTGCCTGGCCTTCTCGAACTTCCATTTTTCTTCGCCAATGAAGGCAGTCAGCATATGACTTTGACCAGGAGTGAGGTTCATCTTCGGCAGAGGTGTGTTGGGGTCCTTGTGCCACAAGTCAATGAAGTCTAGGATCAACTTGGGATCCAGCATCAATGTCACATTACTGCCTTTGGCTCTAGCGGCCCTCTGTTGTCTGTCTCTGATGATTTCAGCGAGTTCTTCATCGTCAGCTTCGTCATCATCAGACGGTACTTGGAAGGCGACCTGCTTCCTTTGAGGACTTGGTCTAGTGCCTCGTCCAGCAGTGGCCTTGGTCTTCAGCAGAGTGGGGCCAGTTGAAGAATGCAGTGGAGCTAATGAATTTGCAGAGGCTCCTGAGGCAATAGAGATGCATGTTGTCCTTTGACACGAGGCGAGATGCGCAGGTGCTGAGGATTTTGAAGGAGGAGCCGAGGATTTTGTAACTTGAGGAACTGGGGCGGTTTGAGGAATAGGCCGTGAGGGCATTGCAGGAGTTGGCCGTGAGGGCATTACAGAGGAGCTTGGCCATGAGGGCATTGAAGAAGAAGAGGCACTGGGCTTGTGTGCGGGCTTCTTAGGCATGGCCTTCTCCGGCTTGCTAGCAGAGGCCTCAGTAGTGGCAGCAGCAGCAACAGAGTCTTCATTGAAGTTCCTCACTGCTTCTTTTACTACTCTGCCCAACTTAGCTTAACGCTTGGCCCATTCATCAGGATAGTCCTCACCGCGCTTGAGACTAGTGGGATCAGCTTCTTGGCCAAGTTCCAATGAGGTCTTGGGCAAGGAGGGTGAAGAGTGAATTTCTTCATATATTTTGGAGTGACATAGTGATATTCCCTCCATTCATGTGCCCATCTCCTCTCTATCCTTTGGATGTGCACTTTGCGCTCATTCTTGGTTTCCTTTCCATGAGTGGCCTCATCAGGAGTGCAATAATCCTTGTAAATGTCATCAGGTATCTCAAAAGCTGTGTTGACTTCCATCTTCTTTCCTCCCTTCTGAGGTTTCTTGCCATCTGCCATTTTCTTCAGCTGAGGGTTTTGAACTATTGAGTTCTCTGAAGAGGTATGCAACTTTTCTTCGAGGAACGCTGCAAATGAGTTAAGTTGATGAGAACCTAGAGATTCAGCAGTGGGCATGTGTACCTATGAACAGAGTATAGGTGCGAAGAATTTGGAGAGGTCATATGCGTTCTGAGAAGTTTTTGCAAAACTAACAAGTTTGAGGAATTTTACCGGATGAGTCTTGAGGAATTTCACTAAGCGTTCTTTGACTTAGGTTTCAGAGCTGTACAGATTTGAAAATCCACACAATTGAGGAACCTTAAAGAAAAATGTTGCTTAGAGAAACAGATCAAGAATCGATGATATGTGAGGTGTTTAGTGTGTGAAGAGTTGAGGAATAAACACCTTTTGAAGATTTGAAGAAAACATCAGAATCAACAAGGGCACTAAAAGTACTTTTTAATTACCCTTGACGAAGAACACGACGAACTGTGAAGTGTAGATTTAGAAGCTCGTCAGTTCAGATCTTCCACGCCGTAACTTGGCAGAGAAAGACAGCTACGGCGGCGGCGGAGTGAAGAAATCCGCAGCCGGCGCGAGTACGACGGCGACGAGGTCGAGGCAGTGAAGCTCTTCCTCACCGGCGATGATGGAAGTAGCGGCAGCGCTAGGGTTTGACAGCTCGAGCGAGGGAGTGAGATCGAGCGGAGTAAAAGAACGAAGTGAGGAAGGGGAGGGGGTATTTATAGCCGAAGTGAAAAATTGCTCGCCCGAAGAAATTGGACGAACGTGCCCCTGACCCTTCTCATTCGCGTGACATGTGTCACCTAGGTACTGTGAGGTGGAGATCGTGTGAGATCGTGGGTGAATAGATAAGTATTATCGTGGAATGTGTAACGGTTTGAGCGGCAAAAGCTGAAAATTTAGATAAGATAAGTTTAAAGTTCCGTTCGCAATTTCTTCAGCTGACAAGGACACAGTGAAGATTTTGAACGAGTTTCAAATAGAACACGCATGAAGAATTTTTGAATAGACTGGGTTGAGTTTAGCATAGAGGGGGAAGGGTCCGATCACGTTCACTTAACATAACAAGCTACTTGAAGAAATAGCAATAAGTGAATGATGTAAAAATCCTCAATCTGAGTTTTCCTCATTGAAAGAATGAAAGACAATGCAAAGTTGAAGAAAAAAAGAACAACTGAGGAATTTCAATGAGGAAAACTCAGATTGAGGATTTTCAACTTTTGGTGGTGACGTGATCCACCGTATAAGAATGATGATTTCAGACACCACGTACAATTGTCGTAGGGTTCTAAGAATCAAATTCTTTATTAATTTCTTCACACTTAGAGGGTTAGTCTTCATTGATTGAAAAAAAGTTACTTCGTGTGTTGCACATCTAAGTCATCAATTGTGCATAAGTGTTAGGATGTGTGTCCTTTTCAAAGGACATTCAAAAATTCTAAGATATTTAGCTCACACCTCACCTTGCTAAATCTTTTCTCATCCAAGGGCTTAGTGAAGATATCGGCTAGCTGTTCTTCAGTCTTCACATGTTAAATAGAGATGTCGCCCTTCAACACATGATCATGAAGAAAATGATGACGAATCTGAATGTGCTTTGTCTTCGAGTGCTGAACTAGGTTATGAGTAATCTTTTGGCACTCTCATTGTCACATTAGAGAGGCACATTCTTCATGTTGACGCCGTAGTCCTTAAGGGTTTGCTTCATCCATAGCAATTGAGCACAGCAAGAACCAGCAGCAATGTACTCAGCTTCAGCAGTAGACAGTGATACGCAGTTCTGTTTCTTCAAGGACCAACAGACCAAGGATCGTCTGAGGAAATGGCATGTCCCAAATGTTGACTTGCGGTCCACACGATCACCAGCATAGTCAGAGTCTGAATATCCAATGAGATCAAAAGCCGAGCCCTTGGGATACCATAATCCAAGTGTTGGTGTGTGAGCTAGATATCGAAGAATATGCTTCACAGCCTTATGGTGTGATTCCTTCGGTGTATCTTGAAATCGAGCACACATGCAAACACTAAGCATAATATCTGACCTAGATGCACATAAATACAATAAAGGGCCAATCATGGATCGGTATACCTTTTGATCGAAGTCAATACCATTTTCATCAGTGCATAGATGGCCATTTGTGGGCATAGGGATTTTGACTCCTTTGCAATATTGCATGTCGAATTTCCTCAGTACACCATTGAGGAATTTCTCCCGAGATATGAATATGCCATTGTGTCGTTGACGAATCTTAAGACCTAAGAAGAATTTCAATTCTCCCATCATAGACATTTGATATTATTCACTCATCATATAGGCAAATTCACCACTGTAATGTTGGTCAGTACAGCCGAAAATGATATCATCAACATATATTTGGCACACAAACAATTCACCATCATAAGATTTAGTGAAAAGAGTTGGGTCAAGTGAACCGGGTTTGAAGCCTTTCTTCATGAGAAATTCCTTCAAAGTATCATACCACGCCTGAGGGGCCTGCTTGAGGCCATAGAGGGCCTTATTGAGTCTGAAGACTTTGTCGGGATGCTTTGGATCTTCAAAACCTGGGGGTTGAGCAACATATACTTCTTCCTCAAGCTTACCATTGAGGAATGCACTTTTCACATCCATTTGATATAAGATGATATCATGATGATTAGCATAAGCAAGTAATATGCGAATAGCTTCAAGTCTAGCAACAAGTGCAAAAGTTTCATCGAAATCAATTCCTTCGACCTGTGTGTAGCCTTGAGCAACAAGTCGTGCCTTATTCCTCACCACAAGGCCATTTTCATCTTGCTTGTTGCGGTAGATCCACTTTGTGCCAATCATATTGTGCTTGCGGGGATCTGGACGTTTGACCAGTTCCCACACGTTGTTGAGCTCGAATTGATGTAATTCCTCTTGCATAGCTCGAATCCACTCAGGCTCCTGAAATACTTCATCTATCTTAGTGGGCTCTGTGATAGAGACAAAAGCAAAGTTCCCACAAAAGTTAGATAAATGTGAAGCTCTTGGGCGTGTGAGAGGACCTGGAATGTTGATGTCGCTGATGATTTTCTCAATCTGCACTTCATTTGCAACGCGAGGATGAGCTGGTTGTCGTTGAGGAATGTGATCAGCATTTTCTTCAGCACCATTTTCCTCAGGTGCATTAACATGACGTTCTTCACGTTCCGGAACAACTTCTTCAGCAGATTCTTCGGTAGGAATGACATCCTTAGTAGCCTTGAACTTGATGGATTCCTCAGGAGGTATTTCATCTGTCACAGGAGGTAAGTGCTCTCTTTGCGAGCCATTAGTTTTATCGAACCGCACATCTACAGTTTCAACAACCTTGTGGTGATAGGTGTTGAAGACTCTGTAGGTGTGCGAGTCCTTACCATAACGGAGTATAAAACCTTCATGTGCTTTCGGTGCAAATTTAGAACTATGATGAGGATCTCTAATCCAGCATTTAGCACCGAAGACTTTGAAATAACTCACATTGGGTTTCTTGTCAGTGATAAGTTCATATGCAGTCTTCTTGAAGAATTTGTAAAGATATACCCTGTTGATGATGTGGCACGCAGTATCAATTGCCTCAGGCCAGAAGCGAGTAGGCGTCTTGTACTCATCAAGCATAGTGTGAGTCATCTCAACAAGAGTCATGTTCTTGCACTCCACGACGCCATTCTGCTAAGGAGTATAAGGAGAAGATAACTCATGAGTGATACCAAGTTCATTAAGATAGTCATCAAGACCAATGTTCTTGAACTCAGTTCCATTGTCACATCTAATGTGCTTGATCTTCACACCAAAGTTGGTTGAAGCCCTCAAGGAAAATCGTCTGAAGACTTCCTGCACTTCAGTTTTGTAAGTGATGATATGCACCCATGTGTATCGAGAATAATCATCAACAATGACAAAACCATATAAAGATGCAACATTAGTAAATGCGGCATAGTGAGTAGGGCCAAAGAGATCCATGTGAGGCAATTCAAATGGACGAGTGGTAGTCATGATGGTCTTTGAGGGATGCTTGGCCTTGGTCATCTTTCCGGCTTCACAAGCTCCACACAAATGGTCCTTGAGGAATTTTACACCCTCGATGCCAATGACATGCTTCTTTGCGAGCGTGTGCAAGTTCCTCATCCCAGCATGACCAAGTAGTCGATGCCATAGCCAGCCTTCTAAAGCTTTTGCAAGTAGACATGTAGCAGGTTGTGGTCCTTACTTTTGCCTTTGTCAGTGTAGGTGATATGCTTTAGATGTGATGTAGATAATACAGAGTCCATCAATAAGCTCCTATCACCAGTCATGTGATTTGTACATGCACTATCGAGGACCCACTCAGTGGCTTTGGGTTGATCATCTGCAGATGAATTAGTGCAACTTACGAACTCATATACTTCATAAGTGAAGAATATGATATCAATTTCATTAGATCAATTTCATCAAGCAATAGAACAGATAAAAGCAGTACGATGACGTGAGAAATGAAAATTCATTTTTTCATGATTAGCTTGCGTCCTTTCAAGCATATTCAGGTCTCCAGCAAATTCTTCAAACGATTAAGTTCGTCTGGAGACCTGACCCTGCATAAGAGATTAGTTCTTTTTTTTTCACCACCCACATCTGAAGGGGTGGCAAAGAGTTCATCATTCTGCGAGCTCCATAAGAGAAAGGTGGCATAGATGCCAATCCACTTTGTTTCACATAAGAGGGATTAGGGTAAGCATAAGAGTAAGCAGAGAAATTCTTCGAGAATTTATGAACATAATGATTTGAAGAATAATGCACATATTCATAATCCTTAGATCTTCCCTGTGAAACAGATGGGTTAGCACGATGATGTTTATATGAGGACTTTGATCCTTTTGAGGAATTTGATCCACATGAGGAATTTGGTCCGTAAGAGGACTTGGATCCATATGAAGAATTTGGTCCATATGAAGAATTTGATATGGGGTTCCTATTCTTCACAGGTGGTGTCATGATGACATTCACCTGAAGACTTTCAAGGCACCTTTTGGGAACCTAGATTTTCTTCATAGGAGAACCGTTCCTGCAGTTAGTGCCAACATATCTAGCAAATACTTCACCATTCTGATTTTTGAACAGTTTATAGTTGGAGTCAATTGACTCATCAGAAGAATATGAAGATTCACATGTAAAGCCAGATAGATTAGATGGATCCACTGAAGGTCCCTTTGCAGCAACCCATGAGGTTTTGGGATATTGCTCAGGTTTCGAGTAGATCCCATCAATATTAAGTTTCCTCTCAAAGGCAATACCCTCTTTCATAGGGTTCCTGTTGAGGATCTGCTTTTTAAGCACATCACAAAGAGTCGGATGCCCTTTGAGGCTTTTGTACATGCCTGACATATACAATTCCTTCAGCCCTGCATCATCAGTGATACTAGCAATGTCCTCAGATGAGGAATTAGTGATAGCAGAGGCAGTTGAAGAATTTGCAGCAATGGAAGTATTTGAGCATTCAGGTGAAGAATTAGAAGATTCACGTTCAATGCACTTCAAACATGGAGGAATAAATTCTTCCTGAGTAGCACTGATTTGTTGAGCAAGTAATGAATCATGCTCCTTCTGAAGATCTTCATAACTCACTCTTAACTGCTCAAGATCTTGCTTCCTTTGAAGAAATTCATAAGAAAGCTTCTCATGATCAGATAGGAGAGTGTCATGATGACCTTGAAGATTGTCAAACTTGGACTGAAGTCTCTGAAGATTTTCAGTCAAAATTTTAGTGTGATCCATTTCCTCGCCCAACATATCATCGCTTTTATCTAGCATGTTTTGAACCTTTTCCAGAGCCTTTTGCAGTTTCACAGCAATCTTTACAAGTTTATAATAGCTGGGTTTAAGGTTTTCATCAGATTCATCCTCACTTGATTTAGAGGAGGGATATTTGAGTACCTTTGCACATTTTGTCATGAAGCAATAGGTGGGAGAGTAGTCATCATCGCCGTCGTCAGTGGTGTTGGAGAGGTCCTTTTCCTCAGAGTTGAAGATGGACTTGCTGACGAATGCGGCAGTGAGGGCTAGGCTCGCCACACCAGAGTCTGACTCCTCAGATTCCTCCTCTTCCTCATTTTCCTCAGATTCAGCCTCGGAGTCCATTTCCTTGCCAATGAATGCCCGAGCCTTCTTGGAGATGCTCTTCTTGTGAGATGAAGATCTTGAAGGTTTTGATGAAGAGAACTTTGAAGATTTCTTCTTCTTCTTTGAATCCTCAGAACTGTAATGCTTGCACTTCTTCTTCTTTAATTCCTTTTCCCACTAAGGACAATCTTGAATGTAGTGACCGGGTTTCTTGCATTTGTGACAGAGTTTCTTCTTGTAATCATGGGATGAGGAATCTGATCTTAAGTCACCACTTCTTGAGGATTTTCCAAAACGACCACGTCTTAAGAACTTCTGGAATTTCCTCACGAGCATTGCTAGCTCCTGGCTTAGTTCTTCAGAGTCACCAAGGCTGCTACCAGAATCTTCACCTTCTGATTCAGAAACTGCCTTGGCCTTCAGAGCTCATGGTCTGCCATAGCTTGGTCCATAGAGATCTCTCTTCTCAGCAAGCTGGAACTCATGAGTGTTTAGCCTCTCGAGGATATCAACAGGATCAAGTGACTTATAGTCTCCACGTTCTTGTATCATCAATGCCAAAGTATCAAATGAGGAATCAAGCGATCTTAGCAATTTCTTCACCACCTCATGGTCGGTGATGTCAGTGACACAAAGTGCTTGTAGCTCATTTGAGATGTCAGTGAGGCGATCGAAGGTTTGCTGAACATTTTCATTGTCGAGTCTTTTGAAGCGGTTGAAAATATTGCAAAGAACGTCGACTCGAGAGTCATGCTGTGTTGAGGCTCCTTCATTTACCTTGGACAGCCTGTCCGGGATAAGATTTGCTATTTCCAAAGCACTCACTCTACCATACTACCCTTTGCTCAGATGGCCACATATGATGTTCTTTGCTTGAGAGTCGAGTTGCTTGAATCTCTTCACATCAACAGCGTTGATGGTGGGAGTGACAGAGGGAACGCCATTCTCCACAACGTACCAGAGATCGTTGTCAATTTCCTCAAGATGCATGTGCATCTTATTCTTCCAGTAGGGGTAGTCTGTCCCATCGAAGTTAGGACACCCAGCAGAAACCTTGATCATACATGCGGTCGACATAACTAAAACTCCAGACGGTTAAATCAAAATCACACACAACAATGGAGTACCTTGCTCTAATACCAATTGAAAGTGCGTTAAGTCGACTAGAGGGGGGTGAATAGGCGATTTTTATGAATTCTTCACTGAGAAATTTCAGGATGAAGAAATTCCTGAGTGAAGAACTACTTGCAGCGGAATAAGTACTCAAATGCAAACATAACATAACATAAGCATGGTCATCATGATGAAATTAAAACAAGCACAGAGTACAGAAAGCGTAAACACATGATAAACAGAATGAAGACAAACAGACTGAAGAAATTGAACTGAGGAAATAGAGAAAGTCTTCAGTCAAAGTCTTCAAACAGATATGAACAAGAACACAACACAGAAATGAGGAAATGAAAGGGTTGAGGAAATGGAACCAGTTAGCTCGGTGAAGACAATGATTTGGTAGAACAGTTCCAACTGCTGTAACAGTTGTACGTCTGGTTAGGGCGGCTAGGTATTCAAACCTGAGGACACACAGTCCCGGACACCCAGCCCTGAACACGCAGTCCAGAACACTCAGTCCTCACCGTATTCCCCTTGAGCTAAGGTCACACAGACCTCGCCCAATCACTCATGGTAAGTCTTCAGGTGACTTCCAAACCTTCACAGACTCGGTCACTCGTCAATCCACAATTTTCTCTTTGATGCTCTAGACCATGACGTCTAACCGTTTGGAAGATGCACAGTCTTCAAATGTAACAAGCGTCGGATCCACGCAGGATCAATCTCTTAAGTGATGCTTAATCACTTTGGGTTTAAAGGTGTTTGGGTTTGGGTTTTTTCCTCACTTGATGATTTTTGCTCAAAGTCCTCGAATGACGGGATGCTCTCAAATGACAAGTGTCAGTTTCTCTTGGAGCAGCCAACCAGCTAGTGGTTGTAGGGGGAGGCTATTTATAGCCTAGGGAGCAGCCCGACATGATAAGACATAAATTCCCTTCAATGATATGACCGTTAGGTGGAAGGATATTTTGGGACAGCTGGCGTGTAGCATAGCAACGGTCGGAAATTTGACTAACAAATTCCTCAGGGCTATCATATTCCTCACTTGTAGGCAATCCGCACTGGCAAATTCCCAACTCCTCAGCCAGAACAAATTCCTTAGAGACCAGAAGAGCTTCGTCTCTGTCACTAAAGAAATTGACTGAACTGTATGAGATTTCCAATGGCTTCACTCGAAGGGATTGGTAGGTGTAGGATTTTGAGTTGAGCATCACTTGGAAACTTTTCCTTAGTATTTCCTCGACCCCCTTTAACAGTACGGTGCTTCATATGACTGAAGAAATAGAAAATGAAACTACGAAAACAAAAATCTTCATGCTTCATGTTCCTCGAATGAATACCAAGTCTTCAAGATCACACCAATTTCTTCAGTTTCAAAGTCTTCAGAAAGTCTTCAGAAATCCAAAGTCTTCAGTCGAAAAACTTCATTTTTAGGGGTCGACTTTCTCTGTAAATATCAAACTTCTCAGAGACTTATAGACCTGTGTACACTCACAAACGCATCAGTCCCTTAACCTATAAGTCTTCAATACACCAAAATCACTAAGGGGCACTAGATGCACTTACAGAACCAATCTAATGTTTGACTAGATCGGGTGTCGCGCCCTCGGGGAGAGGAGATTAATCTCCCTGGGGTGGGTGCGTTGCGGAAGTGATTGAAGGTCCTAGGATCGGCATCGTGGGACAAACCGCTCTGATACCATCTAGAAAAATTATAGGATGGATGAATATTGTATTTTCTATTGTTCTGATCCTTGCAGGGGTATATATAGAGTACAACATAGAAAAGTCTTGGAGTACAAGGCAAGATATTACGTGTTTAAGCTAAGTCTATCTCTATCTCTCCTTATCTCTACATTTATACTTCTACAGGAGGGAGTACTAATAGCATGTTTGGTTCAGGGGAATTAGAGATGGGGAATGAGAGTTGAGGGGTGATGAGATTAAAAGTCCACTTTTTGTTTAGAGGGAATGGAAGTTTAAGTGTGAAGGGAAATGTGAGTTGAGGAAGCCAATTCCCACCCATTTCTTCCAAAGGGGTACCCTGTTAATCTGTGGGCAGAGTTTTATCCCACACTAATTCCATCATATACCAAACAAGGGATGGGAGTAAAACTCTACAATGTCTAATCCCTCCACAAACACCCTTGTGGAAACTCCGATTCCCCTGCCCGAGTGGTTACCAAACAGGCTCTAATTGAAATTATAGTACCAATATATGCATTGTGTTAATCATATATAATAGCATTTAACTACTACAGGTTGTAAAGGACTTTGATGACGCTGTCAAACAATTGGTTGATCTTTTGCACAACAACGGTACTGCTGAAGGCAAACCTGAAGTATTCACCAGTTATGGCTGGGGCAAGGGTATGGGAGCATCTGGCGTCCTCAGAGCTACAGCCAAACTCGTAAACTCCATGATATGTGATGATTTCAACAAGTTAAAGCATTTTGACAGAGTTGTCTACGTGGGCTGCTCACAGTGTATAAACAAAAGGACCATGCAGAGGGCAATTGCAGAGAAGTTGAACCTCCACCATGAAATGCCCATATTTGATAAGCAGGATGAAGATGATGATTTCAGAGGGGTACACAACAGCAATAGAAAAGAGGTGTCTGGGATCGGAAGTTTGATTAATAATTCTATAAGAGATGAAAGATTTTTGATGATTATTGATTATGGAGGAGTTGAAGATATTGATCTGATAGAATGTGGCATTCCTATTTTCGGTAAAGGTATATTATTATGGACCAATTGTGGAAGATTTCTGGTCAACATGAGAGAAAGCAAGTTGATGTCCCCTTCTGCTAGTAATGATATTTTTATCAGTCTCTATCAGAATGAAGGCATAAAACAAATACATAATATACTGCACGAAGAAGCTGTCGGAGTGATTGGTGACACTTGTATGGATGGCATCAACCCAGAAATAGTTTTGGATTGCTTCCTGTACTCATTCTTCTTGACAGCACAGCTACCTAAAAACTCTATCGGTGTTGACTATGGTTGGGCTACTCATGCTTGCAACTACTGGATATGTGATGGAATCCTTGAGGATAGAGCATGGGAGATCGGTAATGCATTGTATGGAGTGATAACGCAATTTGGCTATTATTCAGAAAAATCAAGTGGCTATTTTTCAGATGAAACAAGATGTATGGCTTTGGCATCAGATTTTTATGGACAAAAAAAATCTTATGAAGGTTGGTATTCAGTGACCTTTAACAAACTAACAGCAGATGATATCTCTTATGTTCCTGGAAGTGCATCATCATATTTCCTAACTTGCCAGGGGGATGATCCAGTATATGTACATAATGATTTGTTTCAACTGGCCAGCAGCAACCTCCGTGTGTTAAAACTCTGCAATTGTTGCTTTGATTTTGCATCCCCTCCTTTTCAGTGCTGCCACAACCTAAGATTCCTTTGGCTTGACCATTGTGCAAACACAGGGAAGGAGCAAAGTGGAGGGCCAAGTTTTCCA
Source organism: Triticum urartu (assembly GCF_056163025.1). Taxonomy (NCBI): domain Eukaryota; kingdom Viridiplantae; phylum Streptophyta; class Magnoliopsida; order Poales; family Poaceae; genus Triticum; species Triticum urartu. The sequence continues at coordinate 710,696,378 of NC_141879.1, forward strand.
AACCTGTTGGTGTTTGATTTACGTTTCACAGATTTTGTTTTGTTGCCTCAGATGATTGAACTGATGATCAATCTCAGAGAGCTGAATACAAAGGGAGTCTTATGGAAGGCTATAAGTCATGCATGGAAGAAGCTACAGAAGCTTCATAAGCTCCGGTTGACCGAATCTTCAGATGTGGTTATGGTGGACAATTGTTATTCTGTGGATATGATGAATCTGGAGCTCCTTGACTTATCTGGCAACACTCACATGGAATCATTGCCGACATTGTCGTCTGCAAAAAGTCTGAAGATGCTTGTTATTGATGGTTGTTCTAGCTTGAAGCATGTTGGACTGGAAGGAGCTCCTCCACTGCTTGAAAGTTTTAGCTTCGATGGTTATGGCCCAGCAGAGAATTGGACACATTCCATACACCTGCCACAAAAGGAATTGCGCCTCAAGTCTCCTTTAGCTCCTGTTGAAATAGTCAAGGTGACAAAGATCTCCCTACACGGTTGTGGTCAATTGCATAACATATTCCTTCGTGGACTGCCAAATCTGGAGGAACTGGACCTCTCTGGTACAGCCATTAAAATAATTGACCTCCATGCAATGGATGTCCCGAAACTCAAGAAGCTATTCCTACTGGGCTGTGTGGGGCTCCGTAGCCTTAATATGGCAAGGATCACCTAGACTGGAAGTTCTACATGTGGACACTCAAGGGACTAAAAGATCAGTGGTTTACTGTGGAGAACAGGGATTCTTTGGCTTTCAAGCACATATTGTTTTTACGGATGGAAGGTTCATTTGGTCATTCTCAGAGGGGCTCAATAGCCGATCACAAAATTCTGTCTCCAAGGTGTACCTCCTTATCTCTTGTATGAGCCGTAGCCAAGCGAACATCACCAAAAGTATCAAGGAGATTGGATCTACCCGGCAGGGTTTGGTATCAACAAGGCCATTTTTACCATATAGTGATACTACTCTTGCTAAAGATGTAGCATGCCCTTCTTTGGTGTGGAACTGTCGACCGCTTCAAACTTTGAATGTACATGTCGAGATTGGTGAAGGAAGCTATAATTTAGAGAGGATGCAACATGAAGGGGGTTTCCAAGATTTCACAGGAACTGTCGAATCGTTGCATGTGCATGACAATTCCTCCATCACTGCTATCCCTCCAACGAATTTTTGGTTGTGGACAAAACTAAAATGGTGTCATGTTGAGAGGTGTTCCAAGCTACACTCTCTGTTTCGTTATAGGTATGGAGATGCCAGGTTTGCAAGTATAAGGACATTTTCAGCTTCTGATCTTCTGTTGGCCTATTGCATATGGGGTAGAGGCATTAATTCTCGGGATAGTACTCGTTGTTTCCAACAACTATAGCACATATACATATACCATTGCCCCAGGCTGGTGTTCGTCCTCCCCATTTCCTTCACTTTGCCTAACTTGGAGACCCTCCAGATCGCATACTGCAGTAACCTCCAACATGTTTTCCCATTGGACGACAAGTATCCTGAGAGCATAGCATCTGGTGTCACATTTAAGAACCTGAAGGACATCAAGCTACACCATCTTCACAAGCTGGAGCAGACATGTGAGGCCAGACTGACTACACCAGCGTTGCAGATGGTCGGCATCAGGGACTGCTGGGCTCTCAGGCGTCTTCCTGCTGTAGCATGTGAAGGTCCTAAGCCGCTGGTGGACTGCAAGAAGGACTTGTGGGACAACCTCGAGTGGGATGGCCTGGATGCCGGACATCACCCGTCGCTCTTCAAAACACACCACTCGGCCTACTACAAGAAGACCCTCCTGAGGGCCTCCTATCTAAGGTTTGTCGCACATTGGTTTCTTGTATGCGATACACATGTGGATAAATAATGTTTTTTCTACGTCAAATGTTCACTAGTGAGTAGTAATATATCTGCTTTTTTGTTCTCCGTTTCTTAGGTAATTAATCTGTTGTTGCGCTACTCCGATGTGTGTTCCTCCATGGCGCAAGGAGGTTGTGGCTTACGCGAAGCATCAATTTATTGCTGCTAAAAGTCCTCATCTCACGGCTCTCGGGTGTTTCTCCAGTTGCATGTGCGTTTTTCAAATAAGTGTGTTTGTGCCGCCGCCGCCTCTGCTGCTTGCACGGCAAATAAATGGTGTGTTTCCTTCTCACCGAGCTGTCTTCATCTTCGTATATGCTGGATTGGGTTGGTGTCTTGTGTTACTACTTGGAGTAGTGTTGGCTTTCCATGGATTGGGTGTGGCATTCACAACCCAGCTGGTTTGTCTTGGTTTGATGACACTGTTTGTAATAAGAGTGTGTGTGCGCATCGGTGCGCGTCAACCCAATGCGTGTGGCATGTGAGTGTGTGACAGATGAACCTTAAATTCAGCTCGGTTTGATGTATGTTTTGTTGATCAAACAACATATCTTATACTATTGTGATGAGTTGTTGTGTGGTTTGCATCAGTTCTGATTGTTGGTTGTTGTCCACTATAGTATGTTGAGCAAGCATCCTATCACTATAGGACGAAGTTGAGCTCCTCCACCCGCTTTTGTCAGCCTTTTCTAAGCATCTGACCAACCTTGGCTTGATGCCACCAAGGATTTGGCACATTCGAACAATCCATTAGTCTGCGGGTGGTACATGAAAGTGTAGTCCAGTTTAATATTGTGTTCAATGCACCAGTCCTGGACCATGCCCGAGGTGGCATTGGACCCATTATCCGTGATGATGCTGCGGGGCAATGTGTAACGGTGAATTAGACCGGACAGGAATTTGATAACTGGCTCGGCAACATGCGTGGCAACCGGCTCAGCCTCGATCCATATTGTAAACTTGTCAACAATGACGAGCAGGTACTTATTACTAGATTCATCCTTATGAAGTGTTCTGGCCATGTTCAGCCCCCAGGTGCGAATGGCCAACTTATCGGAATTGTCTTGAGAGCCATCGCCGATAAGTGGTTGGCTTTAGCGAATAGCTGACAACTGACGCACTTGTTGACCAAATCAACATCGTCTCCCCAAATCGTGGGCCAATAAAAGTCCATACGGTAAACCTTGCTCACCAGGGTTCGAGGAGCCCGATGGTGACCGCAACTTCTGGCATGGATATCGTGTAAGATTTGTCATACCTCCTCGGGAGAAATACAACGCCGGAAGATTCAAGTGACGCTGCGCTTGTACAACTCTCCCTCATGCACCGCGTAAGCGGCAGCACGTCAGATATTCTGGCGTGACTTCGCATGGTCCTTGGAAAATTCCTTGCGTAGCAGGTAGGCGAGGGTGGGTTTGGTCCATGAGGTGATGACCGCCATGATCTCATGAACCGAGAAGGTGACCTCAACTTCCGAGCCCGAGGTCACGTCCTCTTACCAATTGAGGTTTCGCACAACTTTTTGACTAGGCCTTCAGAAAGGTATGCTTCTGTAGAAAAATTTAACACAGAAAGAGGATAGTACATATGGAATACCCCTTTCAAGGAAAAGCTAGGGGTGAACGTTTTTGGGTTTACCAAACAAGGGATTCATCAAATCACGTTAATAATGGTCGAAACAACTTATACTTTTGCATGTGATCCTAATGAGGGTAAACTAGGGGGATGAAGAGTAAAAGGCAATACCACAACTTTAAAGTGACAAACTGACGGTAATTAATTAGAGAGATCGGGAAATTTGAGCATCGAAAGGGCTATGAAAACTAGCCTAGAGAGAATGGGTGAGTAAGAGGGGAAAGAAATAAAATGCAATAAGTAAATATAAATACAATGCAAAATATTAGAAAGTCATTTTTGCTTTAAAAATAGGTTTACAAAAGCCGAGTATCATCTCAAAGGCACTAGGCTTAGATTTGGCGGGAGAGGATTTGGGCCACCTGGGTGCTCCACCCCCTATATCTATACCTTTTTATTTTTTTTATTAATAAAGTAAGGTGTGTTTCGTCAATTTTTTCATCTGTTCACCGCCGAAAAGAAACGTTTTCTATGTGAGGTGGTACTAAATTCTTATGCGTTCGTCTGCTAGAAAAAAAGGATTTCCAGAATTTCATACGTGGGCCGCGTGCTGTGGCCCGGCGAAGCCAGCAGATTTATGTTTCTGCCCACGCGGCTGGGAAAATTATATTTTCTGCACAAGGCGACAAATAGTCGGAGCTTCGCACATGACAACAAATAATTAGCTGGACCATTTTTCTTTGTTTCCGTGTTTTACTTCTATTTTTATTCTTCTTCCCCCTATTATTTTTTCCCTTCCAAGTTTATTTTTCCTATAGAATTTATTTCATAAATTCAAAATTCTCAAAAAACTTTCAGAATATTAAAAAAATCAAATTATAGAAAATGTTCAGAATTCCTCTTTTTGCTATTTGAAAAATATTCAAAACTTCAAAAGGTTTCCCATTTTTTTCAAATAGTTTTATTGTTTCTAGAATTAAAATGGCATTTTATAAAATGTTTCTAAAAATATTCTTGTTTTAGTGAATTTTTCACAATTCTAAATAATGTTATGAATTTTTCAACACATGTTCCTATTGTAAACAAATGCTCACAAATTCAAATAATGATCATTTTTTATAAGAAAATGTTGGTGTTTTCAAAAACAATGTTTCAAAAAATGTTTGTGTTTTTTTTTCTGAAAGTGTACATAATTTTAGAAACAACTTTTTAGGATTTAAAAAATGGTTCATGTTTCCTGTAATATTTAGAAATTTCAAACCTTAAAATCTCCTGGATTGAAAGGAAAAGTAGACTAAATAATTCATGGGCATTGTCTGGCATACGATGACGTAACAAAACTCTTAAATGCCCTCGATCAATGAATGAAAAAATAGCGGATTAATTGCTTCACACCCGGTGAAATCGGGAAGCTAAATGTTCCTTTTTCAGGTGCACACAGGGTTTCGCTTGCACTATAATCCTCACTAACTTTAAATGCATACTATTTTTTTCTTTCGGTGCAACGCACGGGCATATGTGCTACTGAGTATTAAATTCAAAAAACATACTAGGAAATTCAAAAAATCTGAATCTTTGGGATATCAAACCAGTGTGCCCAACCTATTCTCATGTGAAGTTTTGTGAAAACATACCAGGAAATGTATTCTCAGTTAAAGAAATCCTATGTATAAAAGAAACTGTTTGGATGGATCATAAGTTGGATTGTATTTTTTTTCACCATGGATATGCGTTTCCTGATGTATTTTCACGAAACTTCACACGGAAGTAGATTGAGCACACATGTTTGATATTCCCAAATTTCAGTTTTTTTTTAACTTTTCGGTTATTTTAATTTAATATTTATATAGGGGGCGGAGCACCCAGTTGCTCCTGTGCATTTCCCCATATTTGGCATACTTTTAGAAGTAAAATAATTCACTAAAGTAAGCCGAGAACCTTCTGGCACACACTCGGCTTATAATCTACTCCTTCACAAGGCCGTCAACCACCTTTGTGATAGTCATGTGGTAGGGGAACGTTGCCGAGGCTCGACTGTAAGCCGAGCGCTAGCTTTTTTCTATATGGCAAGTTGTTTTTATAAGTTGAGCATGTATTTTTTTTCTCTCACAATCGGCCTATGAGCAATTAAGTCGAGTTCTGATTCTTTACCGTGCATTCTTCAGTCAGTACTCGGCTTACGAGAAAGTAAGTCGACTGAGTGCTTGTATTTTTACACTCGGCTTATATTTGACCGCACGGGATATGTGTCATTTCCAGTGTGTGGGGGCATCAGAGAGGAAAGGGAGGACAGTTTCAGCAGAGCGGGGATATAATATATTTACTACTTCATCCTTCACAAATATAAATATAAGATGTTTCAATTCTTTTGTGAATTGGATGCGTATAGATATGTTTTAGTGCGTTTGTTTACTTATTTCCAGTCCATGTGTAATCTATATACCCCCTCCGTTCCTAAATATTTGTCTTTCTAGAGATTTCAATAAGTGACTACATACGGAGCAAAATGAGTGAATCTAGACTCTAAAATATGTCTATATACATCCGTATGTGATAGTCCATTTAAGATCTCTAAAAAGACAAGTATTTAGAAACAGAGGGAGTAGAAAACATTGTTGACAGAGGGAGGGGTGCCAGCAATGAACGCTTTTCCCATTCTTCTCTCACGGTTGCCGCCTCCACTCGCCGGCCCTGGCTCCCGCTTCAAAGCAGATCTGGTCTGGGGGAGCCTACACGCTGCCCACCGATGCCTCCCTCGGCCCTTCCCTGCCCGTCGCTGCCGAGAGCACGCCGCGACGGCAAGCCTGCTGGCCGCGGCCGTCCGTGCCGTGCTCCCTCCATCCCCGTTGGCTTGCCTCCCTCATTTGGCATGAGAGACGAAATGTGGCAGTCAGCACTTGCAAGCTGTGTATGTTAATTCCAGCTTTATTCCAATCCACCAGTAACAGTGTAACACCCAACGGCAATGGCATTCTTCTGCTCTGGATGGGTTCGTGCTTGTTGGCCATTGCACGATGAATCCCTCTGCCTTAATCATGTTATGTCTGATGAAACTGCGCCGTGGAATTGGATATCGTTACCTTTATGGAAGGATTGGACCGTAAAGAAAAGATGGAGCCAGCAGTATGTTCCTTTCTTTTCCTTTATGGAAATAATGAAGTGTATCAGCAAGACAGCAACAACAACAGCAAAAGAAAAGTTCACCAAAGTGGATGAGCATTGGCATTGCCTGCAAGTGCAAGCAAGGAACCATGGATGCATGCTTTGGCACAGAAGGAAAGCAACATCGAGATGCCAAAAGCAGGTCCCTCCATTACACCACCCACCTTCTGAAACATACACGTCTGCTAGCTGTGGCATTCTGTTCCAGAGCTCTACCAAAGCTCAGCTCGTGCCACCAACGAAGCGCGATCTTTTTTCTTTAACCAAAATGATCGAGTGATTACATATCTTTGCCTCGGACTGGATTTATTGGGGATAACTCTCTATTCTCTGCAAGTGTTCTTTGCTCCTCCACCGCTCGATTCGCTCGCACTTGACGCATATAGACAGGTACTGCAGCTCCATCCTGTCCATACATATGTAATCTATAATCTTGTCTTGTCATAGGTTTTCACAGAGTGTGATAAGGAATTTATGCATCCTGATATTGTAGGGAGTGGAGAAATCTGCAGCCCATGGGTTAGATATGATTATCCACGTCTTCTACTTCTGCTGCTGCTGTTAGCTTCCTGTCAACATGTTCGTGTCCAAATACCAAAGCGAATTCAACCTGGTTGGTGCCTCTTCTCCTAACTAATAACCTCATGAAGTAGTACAGCGCTTGATTTATATTTGTGTGTTTCCACATTGCTTTTGTTAATCATCCGACATTATTTTGGACTGAAGCAACCGATGGTATGAACAGGCATTGTGTATGCTTCTATATAGTTCCACTTCATTTAAGCTTTGTCACACTGGATGCATCACGTGTTGCATTAGATTAGCACTAATTTAAATTTTGTACAGTAAACTAGGCGTGGATATATATGGGTGGAACTGGTATTTTGTACACATAGGAAGTTCTAATCTATTTGAACTTTCAAACTAGATGCATCATTTGTTGCTCTAGTTTATTCATACGCAAGATAGCTATTTATTGAAATTGTAGTGCCAATATATGTATTGTGGCAGTCATATATAATTGCAAGTAATTACTACAGGTAGTAAAGGATTTTGATGACGGCGTCAAACAATTGGCTGATTTTTTGCGCAAAAGCGATGGTATAGAAGGCAAAACCAAAGCATTCTTCTTTCGTGGCTGGAGCCGCGTGGCTCTGGGAGCATCTGCTGTTCTTAGAGATGTAGCAAAACTACTAAAATACACAATATGTGATGATTCTGACATGACAAAGCATTTTAACAGAATTGTCCATGTGGACTGTTCCCTATGGAAAAATAGAAGGACCATGCAGAGGGCAATCGCAAAGGAGTTGAACCTTCGCCACGTAATGCCCATATTTGATAGGCAGGATGAAGAAGATGATTTCGTAGGGGTAGATGTCAGCTCTAGAAAAGAGATTGCAAGTATTGGAAGTTTGATTAATCGGTCTCTAGCAAATGAAAGATTTCTGATCATTTTTCATTATGGAGGAGATGAAGACATTGATCTGATAGAGTGTGGCATTCCTGCTTTTGGTAAAGGTAAATTGGTATGGACCAGTGGTGGAAGATTTTTTCAGGTCAAAGTCAAACCGGGAGAAGTCAAGTTGTCTGCTTTTGCTAATTTTGTAGTTACCTTGGAGTCCCTTTGGTATGGAGATCCAGATTACAGCACAAAAATCCATCATATATTGCACGAAGTTGCTATTAGAGTGATTGGTGACACCGGTATGGATGGCATCAACCCAGAAACAGTTTTGGATTGCTTCTTGTACTCATTGTTCCTGACAGCACAGTTACCTCAAAACTCTACTGGTGTTGGCTATGGTTGGGCTACTCATGCTTGCAATTATTGGATTTGTGATGGAATGCGTGGAGAGGACAAGGCTTGGGAGATTGGCTATATGTTGTATGGAGTGATACCATTGGACGAATGTTCTTCATCTGAAACGGCACAAAGAAGATATTTGGCACACTTTCTGCCTAGGCTGGGTAAAGGCTGGTATTCAGTCACCTCCAATAATGGAGGAACAAATCATATATCTAATGTTCCTGCTGATGCATCATCATATTTCCTAACATTCCACGGTAATGATCCAGTATATGTATGTAATGATCTGTTTCAGCTAGCCAGCAACAACCTTCGTGTGCTAAAACTCTGCAACTGCAGCTTCGATTTTGCATCCCCTCCTTTCCAGTGCTGCAGCAACCTAAGATTCCTTTGGCTTGAACATTGTGCAAACACATGGAAGGAGCAAAGTGGGGCGCCAATTTTTCCGAACCTGCTGGTGTTTGACCTACGTTTCACAGATTATGTTTTGCTGCCTCAGATGATTGAACTGATGACCAATCTCAGGGAGCTAAATACAAAGGGAATACCATGGAAGACTATCAGTGCTATTTGGAAAAAGTTGAAGAAGCTTCAGAAGCTCCGATTAACAGAATCTTCAGATGTGGTCGCGGTGGACAGATGCTCTTCTGTAGATATGATGAACCTGGAGCTCCTTGACTTGTCCGGAAACACTCACCTGGAATCATTGCCAACATTGTCATCCGCAAGAAGCCTGAAGATTCTTGTTCTTGACGGATGTTCCAGCTTGGACCAGGTTGCACTTGCCGTGGAAAGAGCTCCTCCACTGCTTGAAAGTTTTTGCTTCGATGGTTATGGCCCAGCAAAGGATTGGACACATTCCATACACCTGCCACAAAAGGAATTGCGCCTCAAGTCTCCTTTAGCTCCAGTTGAAATAGTCAAGGTGACAAAGATCTCCCTACATGGTTGTGGTCGATTGCAAAACATATTCCTGCGTGCACTGCCCAATCTGGAGGAACTAGACCTCTCTGGTACAGCCATTAAAATAATTGACCTCGATGCAATGGATGTCCCGAAACTCAAGAAGTTGTTCCTATTGGGTTGTGAGCGGCTCTGTAGCCTAATCTGGCAAGGATCACCTAGACTGGAAGTTCTACATGTGGACACTCAAGGGACGAAAAGATCAGTGGTCTACTGTGGAGAACAGGGATCCTTTGGCTTTCAGGCACATGTTGTTTTTACGGATGGAAGGTTCATTTGGTCATTCTCAGATGGGCTCCATAGCCGATCAGAAAAATCTGTCTCCAAGATGTACCTCCTTATCTCTTGTACAAGCCGTAGCCAAGCCAACATCACCAAAAGTATCAAGGAGATGTGGATCTAACCGACGGGGTTTGGTTCCAACAAGCCGGTTATTACCGTATAATGATATTGCCTTGGCTAAAGATGTTACATGCTCGCTGTTGGTGTGGAACTGTCGACAGCTCCAAACTTTGAACGTGCACATCGAGATTGGTAAAGGAAGCTATAATTTAGAGAGTATGCAAGATGAAGGGTATTTTGGACATTTCGCAAAATATATTGAATCATTGCATGTGCATGACAATTGCTCCATCACTACTATCCCCCCAATGTATTGGTCACACTGGCAGAGACTAAAATGATGTCATGTTGAGAGGTGCCCCAAGCCTCAGGGATTGCTGGGGTCTCAGGCGCCTTTCGGTTGTAGCACGTGAAGGCCCTAAGCCAGTGGTAGACTGCGAGAAGGACTTGTGGGACAGCCTCGAGTGGGATGGCCTGGATGCCAGACATCACCCGTCGCTCTTCGAGACGCACCACTCGGCCTACTACAAGAAGACCCTCCCGTGGGGCTCCTATCTAAGGTCCGTCGCACATTGATTCCAAATATCCATATGCATAAGTACTCAAGTTCATTTGAAGGACGAATTTCATTAGCTAAGTTGTAATGTCTCTGTTTTCGTTCTTCATTTCTCAGGTAATCTGCTTTTGTGCTGACATGGCGTGTGTTGCTCCACTGTGCGAGGAGGTTTTCTCACGGCTCTGTCTCCAACTGCATGTGTGTTTGCTAATTGAGTGTGTTTTGTGCCGCTGTTGCTGCTTGCACGGTGAATAAAGGGTGTGTTTCTTTTTCACCGAGTTGCCTTCATCTTGGCATTTGGAGTGGATTGGATTGGTGTGCTGTGCTGCTATTTGGAGTGCTGGCTTTCCACAGCTTAGTGTGGTGTTCACAACCTGGCTGATTTGATGTTGGTTTGATGACTGTTTGTAATAAGAGGGTGTGTGCGCATTGGTGCGCATCAACCGAGCGTGGTGTGTGACTGACGATCCTTAAATTCAGCTTGGCTTGATGTATGTTTGGCTGATGAAACAACATATCTTATATTATTGTGATGAGTTGTTATGTGATTTGCATGAGTTTTGATTGGTTCTTGCCTACTACTTCCTCCGTTCCTAAATACTCCCTCCGTCCCAAAATTCTTGTCTTACACTTGTCTAGATACAGATGTACCAAGTCATGTTTTAGTATTAGATACATCCGTATCTAGACAATTTAAAGACAAGAATTTTGGGACGGAGAGAGTATAAGTCTTTTTAGAGATTCCAATATGGACTACATACAGAGCAAAATGAGTGAATCTACACTTTAAAATATGTCTATATACATCCATATGTAGTTCGTATTGAAATCTCTAAAAGGGCTTATATTTAGAAACGGAGGGAGTATAATATATGTTGAGCTAACAATCCTGTCCTTTGAGCTAGTACTCCATCCGGTCCTTTTTAGTCTGCATATTAGAATTCTCTGAAGTCAACCGTATTTATATGGAAAAATATCAATATCTGCCATGCTAAAGTTATATAATATGAAACTTTAAGCCATGACACATCTAGTGGTATTGATTTCAGATTGTAAATGTTGGCACTTTTTTCTACAAAGTTGGTCAAACTTTACGAGGCCTGACTTCAGTCAAATCTTATATGCGAACTAAAAAGGACCCGAGGGAGTATATATGTTGAAGATATGAAACCGAAATCGATGTTTACATACCTGTAAATAAGAAGATAGCTAGAATCCTTCACCAAAAGTAGCATATTCTTAAGTTTGGATTTGTCTTCAGCTATGGTAGTCGCCTCCTTGGGTTGTGAAAACACAATACACCCTAACAAATGTTATTGCCCAAGAGGTTGTCTGCATAAACATGTCATAGTTTACAGAAATCCAGTGCATAATGTTTTTATTGGCAAATAAAACGAAATAAAATACATGCTTCACCAAGATTACCTCTTGAGTAAAACGTCATCATAGTTGTCATCCATTATGTGGAGGACACACGGTTGATTCGGACTCAGTGGCGGAGGCACGCGGGGGGGGGGGGGGGGGGGGCAGCCAGGGTCCGGGCCCTCCCCAACATCCTAATTTCCTTGGTAATGTGCATATGAACAGTGACATCTTTTTACTGTTATATGCAGCCGGCCCTCCCTAACGTCCAATTATATGCATTCCTGCCTCCGCCACTGGAATGATTCGGTTGATGTATATTCTGAGATAACCTTATTAGTTTGCAGAAAGTTAGGGGCCATGATGGCACAAGCATTTAAACAGCCGATACAAAATCACAGAAAACAACGCACAAGCATTTTCCTAGTAGTCAAGCAAAGAGCAGCCTTTTCCCAAGAAAATAAAGAGAATTAGCTTCTAAATACCTCTGATAAATGAAACACACTGATCAGTTATTACTGCAGTTTCCAACGTATATATTGCATTTGCTGTTTGAGTTGTTACTTTTTTTCTTTCCCATATTTCTCGTTGAGTCAACTCAGCCAAATGCTAGACCTTTTTACAGAAAAATGGAAACAGATGCTTCATGTGTAGTACTCCCTCCGTCCGGAAAAACTTGCCTCACATTTGTTCCTCAAATATATGTATCTAGCATTAATTTGATGTTAGATACATCCATTTAAGGGACAAGTTTTTTCGGACGGAGGTAGTATAATTTATGCACAAATTGCTACCGGGAACCGTTATGCACAAATTGCTAGTAAGGCAGTGGTTGCTTGGCTGCTCATTACAACTAGTTTCACTTGACCAAAATGATAACAGAGAGATAATAGCAACCAGTTTAGAAAACATTGTAATAAGAATGGTAACTAGTTTGAAGAAAATTGTAGATAAGAATCGAACTAGGTTCAAGAACATCATAAACAAAGACACATTTAAAAATAAATTGGGGAAAGCAGTGCCAAAGCAGTACTGCAGTAGTGATCTAAATATAAGATCGTTTAGATCATTGATTTTATATTTCTTTACAAAGGGAGTATCAAGTTTTTCTAACAGATATTTCTCAGAGATTGTAGAACCCTTTTGTTTCTCGGAAACATGGTACTCAGCTCTTAGAGAAACATTCATCTCATTTCCCGCTAGAAACAACTTTACAGTTGGCTTTTCTTCTTCTTCTTCTTCTTCTTCTTCTTCTTCTTCTTCTTCTTCTTCTTCTTCTTCTTCTTCTTCTTCTTCTTCTTCTGTTGACTAGCTTTAGGTTTATTCTAATCCCTATTTCCCAGGCGCACACTACTCGTGTTTTTTCAGTCAGCTAATTGGTAATGAGTAACGTACAACCCCCTCCCCAAAACACATCAACGGAGGAGATCTGTCCATACCCCTTCATAATAAAGGGTATGATAGTCTTTTTTTCAAAATACGCCAACGACAATTATTCCTTTTGAGACAGCCCGCGAAAATAAACAGCGGCTAACAATATCCTGGGCCGGCCCAACAGCAAGTCGTCTATCTGAAATGGAGATCTCTCCATACCCCTTCATAATAAAGGGTATGATGGTCTTTTTTTCAAAATACACCAGCGACATTTTTTTGAGACAACCCGCGAAAATAAACAGCGGCTAACAGTGTGCATGCGACAGGTATTGATATCCTAAAAAAAACCACTACACTGACCCAACTATAATGACAAAGGAGCAGCGCGGTGTGTTAAGACTATTAACAGCGACATAGCTGAACAATTTTTTAGCATTTTGAACTTGACTTTTTTGAACGCAAAAGAATTTCAAAATTGATTTTTTAACATGCATACAAATTTTTCGAAAACTAGAACAGATTTCAAACTCTGAATAAATTTTTAAAACCGAGATTTTTTTAAAAAAAATCCGAATAATATTTGAAAACACAAAAAAAATTAAAAATCTGATTTTTTTTCTGAAAATGCGACCATTTTTTGATATTTTCAAACTTTTTTGAAAAATATGAATAAATAAATAATATGCTGCACATTTTGTAACATTGCGATTTTCAAAAAAAAAAACGAGTAACCTTCTAAAAGGTTCCAACTGGGAAACCGGCCTGGTATCAATAGTTAGGGAATTCTTTTCAAATCATAGTTCTCGCCACCCTTTGTGCCATCAGGTGTGTGCACGTCATCGTAAGGGAATATTTTTTAGGAAATCTATCATCGCACGTCATCATAAGGGAAATCTTTTTTAGGAAATCTATCAACGAAAATCCATCTCTGTACCTGAGCTCATCTGCACCCCTGCTGACGAAAAAAATCAAAACAAATACTAGAAAAATTCATAAAATTCCAAAAAAAAATGTGTGGTAGAAATTTTGATGCGTGAGGTCCCCTCCAATTTTTAAATCATTTGGACATCTGAGGATCTCTCAGCAAAAAAGACAAATTGAGAGTCTGTAAAAATGTTTAGTGTTCATGTACTGTTTTGGCCCGATTTGTCTTTTTTGCTGAGAGCTGCTCAGATATCCAAATGACTTGAAATTTGTAGCGGGCCTCACAGATCAAATTTTCTACCACACAAAAAAATTTGGAAGTTTTTGAATTTCTTTCTATTTTTTTACGAATTTTTTTCTAACCGGGTGCAGATGAGTCTGGGCACCGAAATGCCCTACTCATCTATCAACACATTCTCTTCATAATTTTATTTCATGTTACTGGGTTTGTATGACACACCGGCTCTATTCAATTTCTTTATTACTCTCTACGTTGTTGAATGTGTAAAAAAGTGCTATGGGACAGACTCATCCGACTTAATCGAAACCTCTATGTTGTACATGACGTACTTGTGGACTTTCATTAAATATACTCAAATTTTGCAGGCAAATGGGCATTGTCATCCTAGCACTCCATGCAAAATTTGAATGAATTCAGACACGAAACACACGTTGGGTCACGTCCGATCAGTATTTTAGGGATTATTCACCGGGAAAACCCTAGAAAATATGTGAAATGTCAAAAATAGATGAAACTTGGTTTGGATGCTTTCCATGAAGATAGAATGATGTGGAAAAAATTTGGGTCCATTTGATGAATATGTAAAATAAAAGTGCTATGGGACGGACTCTTCCGACTTAACCGAAACCCCTACGTTGTACATGATGTACTTGTGGACTTTCATAATATATACCCAATTTTTTTAGGTTGATGGGCATGGTCATCCTAGTACTCCACACAAAATTTGGACGAATTTATACACAACACACATGTTGTGTCACGTCCGGTCAGTATTTTAGGGATTTTTCACATAGAAAACTATAGAAATTGCATGAAATCTAGAAAATGGATGAAATATGGCATGGACGCTTGCCATGATGATAGTATTCAGTGGGAAAAATTTGGGTCCATTTGTTGAATATGTAAAAAAATGCTATGGGACGGACTCTTCCAACATAACCGAAACCCTATGTTGTATATGATGTACTCGTGGACTTTAATAAAATATACCCAAATTTTGCAGGTAGCTGGGAGGAAATGGCTATTTTCTTCTCTTTCGTCTTTCCTCTCGCTCGGACATAGATTGTTCGCACGAGTTTTTGGAAAAAATCACAGGTTTTAGAAAAAGTTTGTAAAATTTGAGACAGGTTCGTGGATCTGAAAATCGTTCATGTATTTGAAAAAAATAGTGATTTGAGAAAAAGTTCACAAGTTTAAGAAATTAGACACGGACGTGAAACACAGTTCACGAATTTATGAAAAATTCAGGATTTTAGAAAAAATTCGTTAATTTTAGAAAGGAAAAGAAAATGGAAATGAAAAAAAAGAGAAGGAGATCGAGAAAAAAAACAGTAGAAAGTTGGCTAGACAAAACCAGAAAAAGAAAACAAGGTGTTGCCTTTTTTGTTTACGCCACGTCTGAGGGCACGGCTGCGGCCGAGAAACATTTGTAGAACGCATGGGTACATAGGTTGTTCACGAGTTATTTAGCATAAGAATAACAAAAGTTGCTGTCTGTATGCTAGTAGTATCAGGTCTCCTGGTTGGTTAGTGGCACTGTATGAATACAATGTGGTAATGAGTGCCAATCTCACTACCTGCATCTATTTTTGAATATTAAAAAATATATTAATGGGCCGACCTTGTGGGTGTTAGCACAGAATTGGGCTCCTCGTACGGCGTGCAACGGAACATGCATACGAAAATGGATACGATGAATGAAAAGACTATATTGCCCTTTATACGTTTTGGAGGAGGGTTGTACCGAAGCGGGACTCTCACTTATAAATGCACTTGTCATATCAGCAGGCTCTCGAGAAAATTAGCACGTAAGCACTGCACTACTTAATGGTCAACAAGGAAACTTCTCCCCATAAATTAGCTGGAGAAATGACCAAGCAACATACAAAAACATCAAACAGTACTAAATTTGACTGGTTGAATGTTTGCACATTTAGCGAATGTGGCAAAGACTTGACACCACAAAAGCTGTTTTATTATGATGTGGAACCTAATTAATCTTAAATCAGGCTAATTAGCACAGAGTGCGCTAAAACAAGGAACTGTAAAAGAGGTGGAGGTAGTAGTATATGTTCTTTTAATTTCCATTTCCTTTTCATTTAGCCTATATATGTAGTGCCCAATTAGTGTCTGAAGTTATGCACGTCCCTGATGCCTGAACAAAGGCGAATGGACAGGTCCTGCTCTGAAAAACAAAAAGAAGAAAAGAAAAAGGACCACGGAGTGGACCAGCACCAACATACATTACCTGCAAGTGCAAGCAAGGAACCACGCATGCATGCATCAATGCTTTGGCAAAAGGAAAGCAGCAACCAGCAATATAGATGCCAAATGCAGCTAGAGTGTGCCATTGCCATTGCAACACCCATATCTTTCTGAAGCATACACCTCTGCTCCATCTCTTTGCAGTGTGCATTCTGTTCCAGAGCTCTACCCAAAATAAAAAAGAGTGAAGTTTTCTTCTGTTCAAACCAAAATGATCCAAGAGTGATCTATATCTTGGCCTCGCCCTTGCACCTGGGACTGGAATTCTTGGAGACAATTCTTATTTTCTCGGCAGCTGCTCTGAAGCTCATCCTCGACTCTGTTCACCCTTGACGCTTGTACAGGTACTGCAGTTGCTTCTTGTGCAAACATATATAGTCTACAATCTTGTCTTGTCATAGACTTTCATAGCATAGCGTATTATGAGGGATTTAAGCATCTTGGTTTTCTAGGGAGTGCAGAAATCTGCGGCCGATGGGTTAGATATATGTTTGTTCTGGTCTTCTTATGCTGGTATTAGTTTTCTGTCAAGAAGTTCAACATGTCCAAACAATCAACTGAGCTCGGACTGGTTGGTACCTCTTCTCCTAAACTAACCTCACCAACTCCATTGATTGATTTATATTTGTGTGTTTAAAGAGGGAACACTCAAAAAGTATTTATATACTAATTTTCTGGTAGAGTAAATAATTTTTTAACATACTTTTTATATGTACAAACACGATAGTATTTTCAAAATATACTAAAACTATGAACTCGCTTGTAATTTGTTCGTGTGGTTCACTTTAAAAAGTCGCAGAAACAGTACATGAGTATATATATTCAGAATATGCAGATCCGTGAGAATAATTGCAAAACGACAATTACCATACTACTCCCTCCGTTCCAAATTACTCGTCGCAGAAATGGATGTATCTATAACTAAAATACATCTAGATACATCCATACCCGCAACAAGTAATTCGGAACAGAGGGAGTAGACATCATCGAAGAGACACATTTTCTTTCCCTTGCCCAACAAGATCATAGGGCAACTCTAACACGTGGACGCATTTCATACGCCCGCGTCCATTTGGGTCCGTGTAGACAAAAAACACGGCTCAACGCATCGATGTCCGCTTTTTTGTCCGCTTCGACCCATTTTCGGCTCAAATTTGGGTGATATAATAGCAGGCCCGATATATTTAAGCAAACACCGAAGCGTTGAACTTTGAAAACATTTTTTAGGGAAAAAATATGCAAAACATAAACAATTTTGGAAATGTCAGAGCATTTTATAAAATGTGAGAACTTATGAAAATTCTGAATACTTTAAGGAAATAACTATTTTTTGAAAAAGCAAATACTTTTTGAAATATAAACATTTTTGAAACCTGAAGAAAAATTGAAGGTGCGAACAGGTTTTAAAAATTATAAAAGTGGGAACAAGTTTTGAAACCTAAACAAATGTGTAAAGAAAATGTTTGTGACATCTAAAAAATATCACGAATTTAGATTAATGTATGTGGCATAAAAATGTACAATGTAGAATAATATTCGGGTGATTCAAAAAAATTCAAAAAATGTGCTTGTGACATTTTAACAAAAGTGTATGCAATGTAAAAAAAAAGTTTGCGTGATGTAGAAAAATGTGTCATACCCTTAAAAGACTATATGTGACATGTGTTTGAAAAACGTGTATACACTTTTCAAAATGTGTAACAATGTAAAAAAATGTTCGTGTAGTTTATAATTTTTTATTGTCGTTAAGAAAATGATAAACGTGTATATGAAATAATATTACCGTGTATTCAAAAAAGTATTTAAAACATGTATTTAAAAAATGTATGTAACGTATTTGAAAAATGTCGAAAGTGTATCAAAAAATATTTCATGTCTGCGTTAAAAATGTACATTAGGCACTGAGAATAATTAGACTTGTGTGAAAAAGAAAACAAATTACCTGTAAAGAAACAAAATAAAAGCAAAAAAATAAACAATATTCAGAAAATCAAAAAAGAAAAAAAAGTTTAACGAAGAAAGAAAAACCAGAGAAAACAAAGTATAATAAAGAAAAAACTGATGAAAACCCATAGAGAAAACAAACAAAAAAACAAAAAAACCAGAGCAGCGCAAGCATCTATACTAATAGGCCGGCCCAATTCTGTGAATACCACCTAAATCCTCTCAAGCATCAAAATAGACCGGGATAGAGAGTTTGGCGTGCTGATTTCAGGGATTGAAAGTTCAAGATTTGATTTAGTTTTCACCTACAAGTTCAGGGTTTTGTAGGGTGTGGAGAGATCCACGGCTGATGGGTTAGATATATGTTTGTCCTGGTCCCTTATGCTGGTATTAGTTTTCTTTCAAGAAGTTCAACATGTCCAAACGATCAACTGACCTCAGACTGGTTGGTATCTCTTCTCCTAAACTAACCTCACCAAGTCCATTGATTGATTTATGTTTGTGTGTTTAAAGAGGGAATACTTACATAATATTTATATACTAATTTTTTGGTAGAGTAAATAATTTTTTAACATACTTTTTATATGTACAAACACGAGAGTATTTTCAAAATATACTAAAACTATGAACTCGCTTGTAATTTGTTCATGTGGTTCACTTTAAAAAGTCGCAGAAACAGTACATGAGTATATATATTCAAAATGATGAAGTAGCTAGTAAATACGCAGACCCGTGAGAATAATTGCAAAACTGCAATTACCATACTAGACATCATCGAAGAAACACATTTTCTTTCCCTTGCCCAACAAGACCGTAGGGCAACTCTAACACATGGACGCATTTCGTACGCCTGCGTCCATTTGGGTCTGCATGGACAAAAAACACGGTTCAACGCACCGATGCAAACAGACGGATGTCCGCTTTGACCCATTTTCGGCTCAAATTTGGGTCAAGTTTGTGTCCACGAGCACCCTTCCCTTGTTCTTCCCTGACCCGTCCGTCTGTGGCACATCAAAAATATATTCCCACCATTCTTTCCCAAAACCCTTCCGCCATCCGACCATATGGCCAACGTGCCCAACCCCGCCGTCCCCATCCTCATCATGGCCTCCTGCGCCATGGCCCAGAAGAAGCCGAAAAAGGGGATCGCCCAAGAGGAGAGAGCGGTCTAGACGTGAAAGCGTGCCATCCGGAGGAAGAGGGACAAGGAAAAAGGAGACGTCGCCGCTGCCACTGCCGCTCAGGCCACCGCTGTGGACACCGGCACCATCGGCAAGGCCGCACAAGATGCCCTACTCTTGCTAGGGTTCCACGACCCGGCCCTTCTCGCTGTTGCCACCGCCGCGGCCCGCCCTCCTAGGCTTCACGAGTCGCCGCGCATGTCAACAACGTTGTCAATGTACGCGTTCCTTCACGGATACGACCTGGACAGGGCCTGTTTCTCCACGTTGCCTTGGGACGGCTCGCCAAAAATGGGTGACTACGTGCTGGCTTTCCCCGTGGTGCCCCCATTTAGGGGCGGAGACAGGGGGGTGCGAGCAGGGGTCAGACACCCCCCATCGCCTCGCCCCCCCTATTAGGTTTCGTTAGTTTCTACAGGTATACGGTGGCTGATCTGTCATAGTTATATGTCTGTTTAGCGCTAATGGCCTAGCATGCCAACTTCCCAGCCCAAAGGCCCAAAGGATCGCTTGATCGCTAGGTATAGGTGTCAGTAAAATAGGATTACATCCAGCCATTAGTTCGAGTAGTTAATTCCCTATCCTTCCAATGATTACGTTCGTGGCTTCTAGGTCTGCTCGCTCCGTCCGTTTTGCGCCGTCGCTCCATCGCGGCGTCGCTTCTCGCTGCTTTCATCGTTGTGGTTGGGGCACGGAAGGCAATACACTCCCAAAGCCGGGGCAATTGAATCTATGAGAGAGAGAGAGATCACGAGTACTGGTCTGCAACATTGACGTCACACATCAACAGATCGATTTCCAAGGAATCAAGGTACACCAATGGTGTATAGTAATCCATGTGAATCAGTACAATTCGTTTCAAATAAATTATTTAATTTACTAATTAGTTAAGATTGTAATTTAGATATCTAATTTTACTTGTTTATTATTTCATGGAAAATAGATTCATTTACAAGCTCAATTGCTTCGAGCTCAAATATTACCGAGAATTCAAATCCACTTGAGGAGCAACCTATTCTACATGATAATTTAATCTCATGTTATTACTAAACATATGTTTCCATTCATATTAATTCTACTGTTGAGACTATATTTTAGTGTTGTGTCTCTGAAACGATTGTTATCTTTCTCCCCCCTCCCCCTCCAACCCCCCCCCCCCTTATGTCTAAATCCTGGCTCCACCCCTGCCCCCATTGATCTCAATGCCACACCTGTGATCGGCCAGTCCACCGGGATGCAAAGGAGGCACCCGCGGCTGGTCTCCCCGGCCAACTCACGCAACTTGTGTCAACTGCGAATTCTCGGAGCTGAAAGCCCCGTTGACCTATTTCCGTTTCTGGATCGAGGCACCCGGTGGCAGGACCACCGTCACGTCATTGTCGTTCAAATCCATGCCGCCCTGGATTCACTCTGATTCCATGACCGCCTCTTCTTCCCCGATCTCAGAACCCTCGCCGTGGACATCCGCGTCCTCTAGAAGCATATCGGGAATTGGGCCTTTCTCGGGAGGGGAGGCATAGAATCGAGAAACAAAAAAGTCTGCGGATAGAAGACTCAGATTCAAGATACAGTATAAACAGATAAGGTAGAGAACAAGAAATTCCACCGAGAAGTTCAGATAACTTACATCTGGTGGAACCCCAAAAAAAGAACTTGCATCTGGTGGATGACCACTGGCGCTAAAGGGCAGCACGTGCGGGTGCGGCACTCGGTTGAGCATATTGCGCTCCTTGGTCAATTTTATTACTACTACATCCGTCCTGTTTATTGGTCCCCTTTGTATTCTATGTCAAATTTAGAGTAAATAGTTACAAACTACCATATTACGGCCTAGTGTTACGAAAAACTATCACTTTTTATAATTTTCGAAACACTACCACTATTTTGGTTGGCTATTCCAAAAAACCCAGTGACTGAACCGTTAAGTTTTAAGGGAATTATGACAACATGGGTCCAATCATTAGGTTGACCGTTATCTTTAACCGTTAACAGCTTATGACACGTGAGCCCCACATATTTTTGAAAGGCATTCATGTCCCTATAAAAAAACGAAAATGTTAACGCCTACATGTGTGGGCGTCTGGCAACTTGCCCACACGCATAAATCCTCGTCCAACCAATTCTGCATGGATCTTGACGCGTTCTAACAGTTTTTGTGTGCCACGTAGGACTAAACTGGTGTGTGGGCATTCATTCGGTCGCCCACACGTCCTTTTTTCACCACACAGGGGGCTGGTGTGTGGGCGTTTAGCAATTCGCCCACACACTAGTTTCACGCACGCAGAGGGGGCTGGTGTGTGGGCGTTTAGCAATTCGCCCACACACTAGTTTCACGCACGCAGAGGGGGCTGGTGTGTGGGCGTTTATCACTTCGCCCACACACCCGTCTCCTAGCCCACACCCAAAGTTGGCAGTTGCCATGTGTTTCTGCAGGTATATGGCAACTGCCCTAGCTTTGCTTGTAAGCAGATGACAACTCTTTTCACCCGAGTTGCCATGTGTTTTTGCATGGTACATGGCAACTGCCGTAGCGTACACGTAAGCAGATGGCAACTCTTTTTTTTACATGGCAACTGCCCTAGCGTGCTTGTGAGCACATGGCAACTCTCTCTTTTACCCGAACATGTTTTTTTGCAATGCCTTCTTGTAGTGCTACATGGCAACTGCCTAGTGTTTAGTGGGTGACAACTCCTAAAATTTTGAAAATCATGGCAACTGCAGTAGATCAGACCATACATGGCAACTGCAGTTGAGCAACCATGGCAACTGTAGTTGTCCGACATGGCAACCGAAGTTCAGCGACATGGCAACTGCAGTTAAACGAACATGGACGAGGGTCTGGACCATGGCAACTGCGGGACATGCGGTGACTGTCACGCGGGCGTGCGGGACCACGAGGTACGAGGCCTGACATACGGGGCGTGTGGGCGTTATCTATTTCGTCCACACACACGCGTGGGAGAGGGATCGAAAGGGGAAAAAAAAGGTGTGTGGGCATTACTTTTTTTGCCCACACGTGAGTGTGGGCTGTTTCTCCTTATCGGCGTCCTAAAAAAAGTAATTGGATCCCTGTAATTTTATTAAAAAGGCAATCGGGTCCTCACCGGTGAGCTCGTCGCCGGAGCCGACGAAGGGACCCTATGCACGCCGTCCGGCCTTGCTCTGGAGGCGGAGCTCGAGGGTGTTCCGGCTGCTGCACAAGGCGGAGCCGCTGCTCCTGCTCTTGCACGCAGTGGCTCCCGCTCCTCCTGCTGTTCTGTTGCTCATGGCTGACCATGACGGGGCGGCAGCAGCAAGTGACAGGCCACGCGCACCGGGAGATGCCGAGCGGGACCGGCGGCGTGGGGGCGAAGCTCAACGCGATGCCGCGGGGGCTCTTCTCCTGCAGCATCTTCACGCACCCCGCACTCAGCCCCACGTTCACGACCCACAACAATGGCGCGGCGGCGAATGGTGGGGTGAAGAGCGGCGGTGGTGGGTCGGCCACACCGTGCGATGACGCGTCCGCGTCGCTGGCGCTGGTGGAGGCCGCTGTGGCTTCGGGGGTGCCGTCGCCGTCGCTAGTGTAGTGGCATCGTCAGAAGTAGGTGGTTCATCTTCGTCTAGCTCGGCGTCGCAGAGCTTCACACAGTGGCGGCTACCGGTGCACCACCCGCCGCACGCGGCCTCGTCGGCGTCAGTGGCAGGATCAGGAGGGGTGGGAGGTGGCCACCACGCGGTGGCTGGCAGCACGGAGGAGAAGTTCCCGGTGGGGGAAGTGATGCCGGCAGTGGCTGCTCGCCTGCTCCGGTCTTGGTTCTGCTCGGCTGCGGCAAAGCCGGCTGGCTCGGGACAGAGAAATAAAGGTAAGAAGAGGGAGATGAGAGAAAGAAGAGATGGCTTACATGTGGGCCTCGGTTGTAAGCTAACGGTCAAACAGAGAATCAAAAAATGGTTTGGTTAGGAGCGGGCCTGACCTATCATCAACCGGATTAATTCTAAACCACATGATTATTTGGGTTTTTTGGAACAGCGAACCAAATTTGTGGTAGCATTTTGTGAAATTAACAAAAATGATAGTTTTTTGTAACCCTAGCCCGTAATGTGGTAGGTTTTTGCTATTTACTCTAAATTTTGACCTTAAATTTAACTAATAAAATTTTAATGCATGTCATAGAAATAATATAATTGGAAACTGACTTGTATAGTGCATGATGGAATGACCATTGATGCAATTGTTTGCCGCTGGCGATTTGTTGGCGAAGCGGTTCACCTCTGTTGCCCATAAGACTAGCTATAGTGGAGAGTAACTTACACCAGTAACATACACGCTACGCTAGGTTTTAATACTGAAACTAACATCAAAACCTGAAAAAACCCAAATTTCAGTTTGGTTTGGTTTTTTGTTTGTTTTGGTTTTCAGTTTGGTTTTACACACCCAAAGCAACAACGCAACCCTTCTTGCATTCAAAAAGTCGTTTTCACCAGATTCGGCTATCACGGGCGGTGCAGCCAAACTAATTGAGCTTGAATCAGATTCAGAACATCGCATTGCAGATGCCTCAGGTGAGGGATATTTTTTTGAGTGGTAAACCAACTTTATTAGTCTGGAGTACGGTTTACAGGAATAACAAAAGGGTCATGGGACTCCCCAGCCACAAATGCCACCCAACATCTAAAGAAGATGGAAATTTAGCTAAATTATGTGCATCAAAATTTAAATGACGTCCTTCAAAAATGAACACGCAGCTGATGAAGGCCTTTGATCACTCGATAATCTCCTTTATGATAGCGCTATAAGCTCCTTTAGTTCCTTCCTTTATCTCCCCCACTACAGTTTTGCAATCACATGCAATGATGACTTGATTCAAAGATAAATCAACCACTAGGGCTAGAGCTTCGCGGCAAGCAAGCGCCTCCAACGTAGGTGGATCACTTATATCTTCAAAAGTCATAGCTGATGAGCCCAAGAACTGTCATATATGGTCTCTGCAAATTGCTGCGGCTGCTCCCCTTCCCCCATTCTGTGAGAGACCCCCGTCAACATGAAGTTTTGCCACTCCCAGGGGTGGAGCTTTCCATATGTTTGGACCCCTTTGCGCTGGTAGTTCATGCACTCCTCGCTTCTCAGTCACCGACACCTGAAGGGCATTAAGTTCAGAAATAAAACTTTCAACAAAACCATGAGTTGCATGTGCACTTTGAAGGATCCCTTCATGTATTGCTTTACGTTGAGCCGCCCATATTTCCCACATCGTGACTATAAGTTTAATCATGCTCGTATGTGGCAGGTCATCAAGTAATGCGAATAGCCACTACCTTGCATTAGGGTTCGTTGATGCTTGGACATAATCAGCCACATCATTATCGCCCAACGCCTAGACACACCGAGCGATAGTACAGTCCATAAGAGAATGCCTCCACGAATCTTGCATCCCACATAACTGACACTTGTCCCCATCGGACATGTTTTGTTTATGTCATACATTCTTAGTGGGGATCGAGTGTTTCGCTAGTCTCCACAAGAAGTTTCGAATCTTCCCACACACTTGGACCGACCAAAGAGTAGTCCAAGATTAGCTTCTGTCTCAAAATCAAAAGTCCCCGCAGTCCCTTCAAGCCAGCTTGCTCTTCGACTCTTTGTTTCCACCAACATGCGGTAAGCTGATCGCACTGAGAAAACGTCGTTCCGCTCAAATTCCAAGCCCAGAAATCAGTCATCCGACGTGTGCATAGCGGAATTCCCAGAATTACATTGGAATCAGCCGCCACGAAGCATTGATCCAGAACCTCCCTCTTCCATGTTGCATTATTTCTATCAATTAGTTCACTGACCATAGTGGTGGGTTGACCGCTAGACAGGCAATAGGTCTCGTTGTTGCCTTTCTTGGGATCCAATTTTCTGCCCAGATCCTTGTCGCTGTTCCGTCACCTATCCACTTTATCAAACCTTGGCACAGTACATCACGCCCTTCCAGGACAAGGCGCCAAACCTGGGATGGTCAGCTACCCAGCTCAGCAGTCAAAATCTGCGCACCCAAGGATTCAGGCTGCTGCAAAAGTCTCCAAGACTGCTTGGCTAACAAGGCTAAATTGAAGAGTTTGAAATCACGGAACCCAAGCCCTCCCATATGTTTTGGCTGGGTCATAGACTGCCAAGACACCCATGTCGGTTTCCTCTTTCCTTCCTTACTTCTCCACCAAAATTGTCTGATTAACTTGTTGAGGTGTTCACAGAGGCCTCTTGGGAGTTTGGAACAAGACATAGAAAACACCGACACTGCTTGTGCTACAGACTTTACCAACACCTCTTTGCCTGCAAATGATAAAGATTTCTCTATCCATCCCTTCACCTTACTCCTCGGTCTATCCTTTAAGTATTTGAAAGCGCCAAATTTTGAAGTACCTATGTCTGATGGCATACACAGGTACATTTCATTCAAGGTCTCGTTTGGCACATTCAATATCCATTTGATCTCTTCTTTGATATTAACAAGCCACCCCTTGCTGAAAAAGATCGATGATTTTAAAGATTTTATTCTTTGTCATGAATCTTCACAATATCTATCCAAAAGGTTTTATACCTCAATCGCCCCTCTACCGGTGGCTCTGAAGAATAGCAGGCTATCATCTGCGAAAAGAAGGTAATTAACGGGTGGTGCCATGAGCGCCACTTGTATTCCACCCAGTTGAGACGACCCACTCAAATCTTTTAACAGGCCTAAAAGACCCTCTGCTGCCAACAAAAACAGGTAAGGGGAGATCGGATCTCCCTAACGGATACATCTGCTTGGTCTAAACTGATCCAACTTCTTCCCATTAAAAAAGACAGAAAAAGAAACCGAGCTGACAAGGTTCATTACTATCTCCACCCATCTCTGCAAAAAACCCAACATAATAGCTCTCAAGTATTCCCACTTCACCCTATCATATGCTTTCATCATGTCCAACTTTAGAGCACAATGACGGTGTTGCGCTGCTCTTTAACGTTTCATGAAGTGTAAACATTTATATGCAACAATAATACTATCCATGATTTGTCGGCCTGGAACAAAAGCCGATTGTTCTTCTGAAATGATCTCAAGATGCACTACCTTCAGACGGTTAGCAATAACTTTCAAAGCTATCTTGTAAAGCACGTTACACAAACTGATCGGGCGGAATTGTGATAGCAGAGACGGGTTTTTTTTACCTTAGGACTCAATACAAAGATGGTCTGGTTAATACTTTCTGCGCTCTCCTGGCCTTCGACTATTTTCAGAACAACCTTTATCACCTCGGCTCCACAAATACTCCAATGTTTTTGGAAAAAAATGTGTGGGGAAACCATCAGGTCCCGGGGCCTTTGTAGGAAACATTTGGTACAAACATGTCTTTACTTCACCTTCTATATATCACTACAGGAATCAGGCACTTTGCCGTCTGCCATGGCTGACGGCAAAGGCCTTTGCCGTCAGCCAGCAGGCGGCAACAGGTCCGGCTGAATAAGCTATGGCAAAGGGCACTTTGCCGTCTGCTGGCGGACGGCAAAGATGAAATGGTCTTTGCTGTTAGCCAGCAGACGGCAAAGAGCATGGATGACACACGTGGCATGCTAGGTCCGTTTGGGGGTTAACAGCGTGCTTTGCCGTCTAATGGCAGACGACAAAGACCTGTGCATCTTTGTCATCTGCCAGCGGACAGCAAAGTGCACAAATATGCCAGCCCAGATGCCCCCCGGTAGCTGCCACGTGGCAAGCTATGCCGTCTGCTGGCGGACGGCAAAGATGCCAAGGTCTTTGTTGTCTGCTAACGGACGACAAAGCTGCCAAATGGGCCAGCCCAGTGCACCCCAGGTTGCACAGGTAGCTGCCACGTGACAGCTTTGCTGTCTGCTGGCTGATGGCAAAGCTCAACCCCTGTTTTTCTGTTTTTTTCTTAAATTCATTCAATTTCACATAATTTCACATGTATATATATACATATATACATTTGAGAATACTTTCAACAGGCATAACAACGCATATACATACCAAATCATATCCCTGCCATATGGATATGATCATCCAACACATATACATACCAAATCAAAAGTCCATATGCAACATATATAGCTAGCCAACATATCCAACAACAAGCATACAATGGTTTCATCCATACATACATATATAGGTAGCAAGTTTCACATTGTTCATCCTACAAAATCAAAACAAAAATGAAGCACAAGGAGAAGAATAGACTCCATCAACGCAAGCTTCCTCATCGAAAGCAAATCTAAAAATTGGGAAAGAAGAAAGTTAGAAGAATACTAGAAGAAGAAGACTAGCTAGAAGAAGAAGAAGAAGAAGAAGAAGAAGAATAAGACTAGCTAGAAGAAGAAGAAGAAGAAGAAGAAGAAGAAGACTGGCTAGAAGAAGAAGAAGAAGAACAAGCAGGTTATTATGTCATTTTCGTGGAAAATAATCTAAGTCTATGTCATTTTGGAGGTAACAAAGATTATCATGCCATTTTTTACCTAAGTATGCTAAGTATGTCATAAATGAACCGAAGAAGCTAAGTATAGGTCATTTTTTAGCTAACCTAGGTAGTTATGCCATTTTTTGACCTAAGTAAGCTAATTATGTCATAAATGAACTAGGTAAGCTAAGTATAGATCATGATTAAGCTATCCTAGGTAGTTATGCCATTTTTTAGCTAACTAAGCATATTAAGTCATGAAGGAGGAAAAAAATGCTAAGCATAGGTCATTTTATAGCTATCCTAGGTAAAGTATAGGTCAACTAAGCTTATTATGTCAATTTGGAGAAAAATAAGGTAAGTATAGGTCTTTTTTGCAGTAACCTAGGTGATGATGCCATTTTGAGACAACTTACATAAGTAAAGCTCATTTTTATCTAACTTAGGTAATTATGCCATTTAGGAGGAAAATAAGATAAGTATGCATTTGTTAAGCAAAACACTAGAGAAAACTTACCCTCATCACAACAAATGCGATGAAGATTGCAACTAAGGTAACAATTGATTCAACGGCATAATTCTATCAAGCCTCATTATCAATGGCATATTTTCTAATCTTCTTAAGCTTCAGGTGCATTGCATCCATCTTCAAGCGCATTGCATTCATCTTCATCTTGTGATCATCGATGACATCGGCAACATACAACTCCAATGTCATCTTCTCTTTTTCAATTCTTTTAATTTTTTCTTTCAAATACTCATTTTCTTTTTCAACTAAATTCAACTTCTCGACAAAGAGGGTTAGTTTCAAATTCTGGTTCACATACCTCCTAGATTAAAATATCTCTATGTCAACTTGATGGCCATACTTGTCATAAAAACGAAATGCAACAAATAGTTATAAAAGAGAATTTACCACATCCGAATCATAAAGTGGGCGAGGGCCGACGGGGACGGACATCAAGACCATGGCACTATGTATAAGAAACAATCATACAAAGTAAGAAAATTATACAAGTAACTATATAAATCATACAAGTAACTATATAAATCAAGTACAACATAAAAATTTGAATACCTAATAATAATCTGGATCATCGGGTTCAATAAATGCTCTGGGATCAATAAATGCATCATCATCATCACTATCAGTAATGAAGTGCTCATCATCATTATTAATAAATGCATCATCATGTGAAAGGCCACCTTTACATAATCGGTCAAGCATTGACAGGTCATCCGCAGCAATAACCTCTTCTAGTTAGGCTCTTCTTGTTTCGGCTCAGGGGTGAAGTCGGGTTCACTATCGCTGTCTACTTGAATGTTCTGGGGTGAACTAGAGCGGTTCTTGAAACGTTTTTTTGGAAAGACGTGTTTCTTGGAAGAATTCTCCTTCATATGTGTCTGGGTTAATGTGAGGTTCATAATCCTCTTCATTGGGGGGAGGTGGTCTAACACGTGGCAGTACTTCATAAACGACATCCCAACCATTAACATTTGGATCACTTTGACAGGCCCACGGTAGATAGAAAACTTGAGTTGCCTGTTGAGCCATAATATAGACATCGGGAACATCCAAACGGGTGCTTTGTTTGATTTTCACTAGCCCTATATGTTCATGAGTCCTTCTAGTCTCCTTCGGCTGGAACCAATAACATTTTAAGACTACGACGTTTGGTGGGTTTGCACCATAGAATTGAAGTTCATAAATTGCTTCAACTCTTCCATAATACTCGGTATCTCCTTTGTCGATAGCAGAGACACAACAATTTGTAGACTTTCGGTCGGCCATAGATAGGTCTTTGCCATAGGTACGAAAGCGATACCCGTTGATGTTGTATTTGTCAAATGAACGGACCTTAAAGTCAAAACCATTAGCGACTTGTCTCAATTTGGCATCCATAAACTCTGAATTAGCCTACAAGTTTAATACAAAAGGGATTGTTGCATTAGCCAAAAATTAGACGAAGAAATGAAATGGTCTAACGGAAATCACCGTTTGTTTGAACCAAGAGATGAAACCGGGATAGCCGCCTCCATGCTTTGCCAGAAGCTCATACTCTTCGACGGAATCCTTTTGGATCACCGCTCCATACGAGAATTTGTCGACGTATCGACTGTATCAAATTTACCCGGGAATAAGAGCAGTTCAAAGGAATTAGAAGTTGCGAAACAATGTACCACGAACTTACTCGATGTACGGTCGCACTTCTGCTAGGTTGGTGAAGATATGCAATGAAATGATCTACCATTCTTCGAAATCCAACGTTAAGGAATTAGAAGCACCGGCTGGTGCGAGACCCCCTTTGAATAGGCTGAGGTTGGATCCACCCTTTTTAGGGTCGTCAGCATTGTACCGAGGCTTCAAATTATGCAAATGACGATTTTTGGCTTCGTAGTGTGCTGTCATGAAGTTTGCCGCCTCCTCAGTAATGAATGCCTCAGCCATCGATGCTTCAATTCTACGTTTATTTTTACATTTTGCTCGTAGCGCCTTCTGCATCCTCTCAGTTGTGTAGCACCAACGATTTTGCACGCCCCCCCCCCCCAATCATGCCTCGGTTGGGAGATGCAAAATCAAGTGATGCATTGAATTAAAGAAGCCCGGTGGAAAGATCTTCTCTAACTTGCAGGTCAACTCTGGCGCCAACTCTTCCATTTCTTCTAGCAGGCCAGGTGATAGTTCTTTCGCACAAAGAACACGGAAGAAATAGCTCAGCTCTGCCAATACTAGCCATTCATCCTCAGGGATGAAGCCACACAATATCACCGGCATTACCCGCTCAATCCATATGTGCCAATCATGACTCTTGAGACCAAATATCTTCAATTTATCAAGACTCGCTCCCCTCTTTAGATTCGCTGCATACCCATCGGGGAAGATCAACTGCTTTTGCACCCACAAGATAATTTTCCTCATAGCTGGCCTTCCAAGATTGAACCATGCCTTTGGCTTCATCCAGTTCTGCTTTCCTTTCGGTTCTTTCATGTTTTGTAACGGTCTATCACATAGCGCCTCCAGATTGACTCCAGCCTTAGTATTATCCTTTGACTTCCCCTCTATGCCAAACGGTGTACCAAAAAGTGCCTCAGCGATATTCTTTTCAGTGTGCATCATGTCGATGTTGTGTGGGCAAAGTAGGTCTTTGAAGTAAGGCAGATCCCACAAGCATGTCTCTTGTGAGTCCAGGCGTGTTTCGAATTATACCCCTTGAAATACCCTGGACGCTCTGGATCTGGCTCAAGAGCGTTTAACTGATCCAAGGTCTCTTGGCCTGTCAACGCAGGTGGTGCAGAGTTTTTGACAACTCTACCTATGATGAACTTATTCTTGTCTTTCCTGAACTTATGGTGAGGATCCAGGAACTGTCTATGCATGTCAAATCAAGACAACTTGCTACCGGCCTGAAGCCAACGAAACTCAAGAGCTCCCTTGAATGTGGGGCACGAGAACCTTCCATGCACACACCAGCCAACGAATAGCACGTACGCCGGCAAGTCATGCGTCGAGTACATGTACCAGGCACGCATTATGAAGTTCCATTTGCTAAAGGCGTCGTATGTCCTGAACCCGTTATCCCAGGCTTCTTGTAATTCGTCCTTCAGCGGATGCATGTACACATTCATATTCTTCCCCGGATAGTTGGGCCCTAGAATTATCAATGTCGGGAAAATGTTCTTTCTTTGCATAATCTATCCGGGGGGAGATTGAGTGGAAAGACAAATACGGGCCAACAACTATATTGGGCTGCCGTCAGACCAAACACACTGAACCCATCCGTGCTGATGGCGACTCGAGGATGCCTCGGATCTGTCGCTTTGTCATCATGTAATGCATCGAAGCGCTTCCATGCTTCACCGTCCGATGTGTGCACCATCATCAGCTTCCCATCTGCATCTAGTTGGGTTCTTTTGCCCATTTTATGCCATGTCATCTGTCTGGCCGTCTCTTCGACCATGAAAAGACGTTGAAGTCTTGGTACAATTGGCATATACCAAAGAACATTAACGGGGATTTTGGTCTGCGTCTTCTCACCCATACCGTTGTCTACCACAACATACCCGGATGACTTGTAAATGGAACAATAGTTCAAGTCTGCATATTGAAGCCTAAATAAGGCACATTCTTTCTCATAGGCATGTATCTTCTCATAGGGCATCTTAAGAGCACGGAGGATTTTGTCTGACTGGTATAGGTTTGAAGGTAGTACATGGGCTTTGGGTAGAAAACGTCCAAATACTGTCATCATTGCGTCGTAGCATTCTCTGCCCAAGTTGAATTGAGCCTTCAGAGCCATTATTTGTGAGATGGCATCCAGCTGACAAAGCTCAGTGTGCTCGTGGAGAGGACGTTTTGAAGACTCCAACATTTCATTGAAGGCCATTGTAGATTCCTCCATCTCATCGTCCGAGTCCCGAGCATCATCAAAGTCTTGCACCATGTCTTGCATCCCGGTACCATGCTCGTCGGTGCAACGACGAAGCACCTCAGCTCTGGCACATTGGGCAGACTTGCCATGAAATGTCCACACCATACAATCTGGCGTAAAACCCCTCTTCTGCAGGTGTTTGCCCATTTCATCCTCTATCCTCTTGTGCCAATTGTTGCACCCGACACAGGGGCACCATGTTGTCCTCTGGCCATTTGCAAATGCGGCTCTCAGAAACCCCTTGAAATTTTGTTAACCATTCAATGGTCATGTCTTTCTGACTAGTGTGACTGGTGTACATCCACGCACGATCGCTCATCTTGCCTAGCTACTGGACACATAAGAAATATATATATATATATATATATATATATATATGTATATATTCATCAGTTAATGGAGTTTGTCACTTTTATTACGTCCATGCAATCTAGACGTTAATAGGTAAAGATAGGTCTTAATCCCACCCGGGTATGTGTAGATTGGGTTCGTTTTCCCATGCTCTGCTCCGGATCCGACGCAAAATTTCGGCAGCACCTCCTTGCTATTCTCCTGATACACGTCTCGGCAATAAGCAGAGAGGATGTGTACCCGGAGAACAACAGGAAGGCACTAACGAAATTCTGCATCGGATCCGGAGTAGAGCATATGGGAAAACGAACCCAATCTACACATACTCGGGCTGTCCATGGATAACATTAGACAATTCGAAAGAATCACGGTTATAAATATGCAAATGCATGCATATTTATAGATGTAACTCTTTCGAACGGGAGACACATAGTGGTCATGCATACTGATGATTGAAAACATCTATAACTAGCAAGTTTCATCGGCACGAAGACTGGAACAGAGCAAATGAAGGGGCGAGGAGGAGATGTCATTTGTGCTCACCCATGAACGCAGGGGCGTAGCTCGTCGAACACTAGACCCTCGCAGCGACGAAAAAACTGCACATTTAAATCGAAAGATGAGTAACATAGCAATATTGTTTTTCTGTCAACCTAACTAAATATTTACAACAGGACGAGCGGGTTAGGGGGTTCCTCGGCGTCGATGAAACCCTAAATAGCAAGTATCATCGGTGTGAGATACATGTGGCGCTCAGTGTTGAACACTAGATCCACATCTCACAAGTGACGCAATAGTTCTGGGGGCTGATGACGGTCGAACACCTTGGCGAATTTGTCTGGCAGCCTCTGCGATGAGGATTAAAGCCAAGTTTTGAAACTTCAAACAACCAAACCGACTTGAGTCAGTTTGGGTGTTTCAAGTTTCAACACTTGGCTTTTAATCGTCATCGCAGAGGCTGCAAGACAAATTCGCAAAGGTGTTCGACCGCCATCGACCCTGAGAACCGTTGTTGCGGGACGCCGGACGCCGGACGCCGGCGTCACTTGTGGGACGTGGATGTAGTGTTCAACACAGACGACCACATGTATCTCGCACCGACGATACTTGCTATTTAGTGTTCCATCGACGTCGAGGAACCCCCTAACACGTTCATCCCCGGGCGCCCTCTGGTATGGCAACGCACGTTCGACAGGTCAGCACTCAGACCGGGGGATTCTCGGCATGGGCGTCTGGACCCACTGGCTCCACCATCTATCCCCTCGATGACCGACGGGACCCACTGGCTTCTACTTATTCTTCTTCTTTTAAAATGTTTTCTTCTTCTAATTATCTAAACCTAAACCTACCACTAACCTAAACCTATTAATAACACCTACACCTAAACCTAAACACAAATAACAGTGAAAAAAACAAACTAAAAATCACCTTGGCTCCTGCGGTGGTGGAGGACGCGGCGAGCCGCCGGGGCAGGGCGGGCGTTGGGGCGGCGGGGGCAGGGCTGGCGCCGGGGCGGCGAGCCGGGAATAGGCGGCGGGGCGGGCCGCCGGTCGGGGGCGGCGGCATAGGTGGTGAGGGCCGGGAGAGAGAGGGGGGTGGGGCGGGCGCGGCCCATTTTCTGCTAGGGCACATCTCTTTGCAGTCTGCTAGCACACGACAAAGAGCGTACCTAGTGGGGTGGGGCCGGGGAAAATGGCCATTAAAACGGCCATTTTCTTTGCTGTCTTGCCGTCCGCTAGCCGACGGCAAAGAAAGTGACCGTTAGGTCGTTCTCGTTAGCCCGCCATCCATCCTCTTTGACGTCTGCTAGCGGACGGCAAAGAAGGATGGTTGATGGCAAAGCCTACCTTTGCTGTCCGCTGCCTCTTTGTCGTCCGCTTTCTGGTGGATGATGGCAAAGCCTAACTTTGCCGTCCGCTAGTGGGCAGACGGCAAATCTGCTGATTCCAATAGTGTATGGAGCATCGAGCATAGTTCACATGTCATTAATTACCTTTGTTGGAACCGCATCTACAACCTCTTGCATATTTGTGCTTCCTTCCGACGTATACAACTCGTAAAAGTTCCGTCGCCATAGCTTCCATCTCAACAACAACTTCTGTAGTTTGTTCGTCTGGTTTGGTCAATGCTGCTAGACGATTTTTTCTCCTCCTCATAGATGCCCGCTGCTGAAAGTATTTAGTATTTTTGTCCCCAAAAATAATCTCTTCTCTTTGATATTGTAGGTCTGATGCACCTGCAATAGAACACAATGTATCCCATGTGTTATACCTTTTCACCACTTGTGCTTCCCCGTAGACACAGGTCTCCACGGACGAGGTCCCAGGTCCTCTATATGTGCATCAATATGGTATCTTTAGTAGCCCTTAACTTCCAACTTTATTGAATCATTCTAAAATATTACAAGACCACCACTCCTTTCGGAGCTACTAACAGCAAAAGATCTATCATAACCAAAACATTGAGCTAATATCTCGGCACAAACACTTTGTAATTGTGTTTCAACTAAGCATAGCACGGCTGGGGCAAATTTTGCCGTGAGTTCACGGACTTCACGAACTATCGCGGGGTTGCCCAAACCGCGACAGTTCCAACATAATGCATTCATTGGGTTCAGCGGTCCTCCTCCCAGGAGGCCGCCTCCGTCATCATGTCCTCTTCCTGTTGCTCTTCACCATCAACACCTTGCCTCCTGGATGACCAAAAGGCCGAGTTGTATGAACTCTGAACAGCCCCAACCAGCGAACTTCCTTTATCAATTCATCCACTTCTTCTGAGAAATCCAAGTCTTCCCCCTTTCTCCTTGCAGATGCATCCCAACAAATTGGTCCTCCAGATCCGGTTCTGGACCGTACACCATCCAATCATCCTCTTACTCCTTGATCTGATTTTCGTCTACCTGATTTTGATTGTCCGCCGTCTCCGCACCTGCTACCGGCGGACGATGTTCTGATAGATTGCTTCCCCTTGCTCCATCCAAGCCCTCAAGACCTTCCCCATCTACCTTCCCTTCCTCCTAAACTCCTTGCGCATCCAAAATCTCGCCCGTCTGCGGTGGTTCCGCCATGCTGGCTCTCCTTGCAGGTGCTGGTGATAAGGTGACTCCTCGACGCCGGCGGCGGCGGGCAGGATTTATGTGGACTCCGTCGAAAATCGCCGGAGGTAGGTTGGAACCCTCGCCGCCTAAGCAGCTAAGGTGAGGGATTTGAGAAGAGTAGGAGGGGGAAGAAGAATGAGCTCAATCAATATTCAATAGTAAGCTTTGGGCTCAATTACTCGGGCAGGATTACCAGTGCCGAGCCTTGAAAAACACCTAACACTAGTCTTTATCTTTACCTAATAATAACGCAAATCGGGTTTCTTTCGTCTGTCATGGCATTTCTCAGAAAAGTCCCTCTATTTCAGAGAATTCAACTCGCAGTTCTGTTTTAAGTTAAAATGAATTGTTATTTTCGTATTTTACACAAAGTCCCTGTCTTTTCTTGAAATCAACCCGCCATCCGAATTTAAGTCACACCCGAACCGTTATTTTACATTTTTCGAAACCCCCGCTGATGTTTTAGGTAATTTATCTGCGGATCATATTTAAGTCAAACAAATGCTTTTTAAAATCATCCATATCTTTTAAACCGTAACTCCGATTTGGACATGTTATATATGAAATTTGATTAGAAAAATATGTAGAATATGAATATGAGATTATTTTTACCTGCTAAGTATTTTAAATATTATTTTGGAATATATTTGAGTCAAACCAAATGATTTTCTAAATTATCTGTATCTTTTAAACCGTGACTTTGATTTTAACATATTATATATGAAATTTTATTTGAAAAATGTGTGGAATCTAAATATGATGTTAATTTTACCTGTTAAATATTTTGAAAATATTGTTATGAAAGCAAACTTATAATTTATAGCGCAAGATCCATTTTTTTTCATACCGGCGGCGATCCAGATTGCAAATAAACACCCCACTATAACCATATAGGGAAAAGAAAACATCGATAACTACACATGCATACCTCTGAAAAATACCGCAGGGGAAAACAACAGATTTCTTATCACGAGAGTGAGAGAGAGAGAGGGGGGGGGAGGAGAGAGGGAGAGAGACGTCTTAGGATTAACCATATTCAACACACGTTTTTTGTTATTTTGTGTGAACACCGAGGCCATCACTGGCGAGGGTGAGAAGGAGGATAAGCGCCAACACAAATATAATGCCTCGCAAAAATAAAGGAGGTGGACCTATTGTGGTCTTGAGTGATGGTTGTTCAGTTAATAGCGTGTGTTATGTTTTCTCTCCCGTTGCAACGCACGGACTCTTTTGCTAGTATTTTTTATAAGTGGTGGGCTCACCACTAATATTTGGAGCCGACTTACTCGTGGCTGGCGATTACCGATGGCGGGTGCATCACTATGCCGCTACTGGTACCTTGGGTAAGAGTGACGGGGCATGTGATGCATCTTTTTTTAGAGAAGAAGGATCACCCCAGCCTCGACATCTGACAGATGCATGCTGCCATATTATTAAAAGGTGTCAAGAAAATACAAAGTCTGCAATCCAGCATAGCTTGCAAACTGAGTAAAAGAAAACAAGATATAAAAAAGAACATAAAGCCACAACCGGCATATAAACGGGACGAGATCACTAAACACCTATCCTATTATTGGATCGCCATTCAAACCGGTTGAAGATACCTCGCGCTAACATCTCCCAACGGTCGCACCCAGTAGCCAAATGCTCCCTGGAGTCCGTGGGAGTGAGTAACGGCCACGTACGGATCCATGCCTTAGCTCTTAAGATGACCTGCAAGAAATTCAATTTTTTTTGTCTATTAAAGATCATATCAATCCTACAGTTCCATATAGCTCACAGTAATGCACATATTTCTATCCGAATACATGTCGCAATAACTGGGTCTACTCCAGTTAGCCACGTCCCAAATAACGTGTCAATACTGTCTGGAGGAGTAATATTGAAGGCTATATGAATGGTACGTCAAAGAAATTTCGCGAGAGGGCAATCAATAAAAAGGTATTGCATTATTTCATCTTGGTCACAAAAACAACAACGTGCACTTCCTACCCATTTTCGCCGAAGCAAATTATCTTTGGTAAGGATGACTTGCTTGTGGAAAAACCACATGAAAATTTTAATTCGCAACGGAACCTTAATTTTCCAAATATGAATCGATCTTGGGATTGGGCCAAGCACATAGAATTGACCGGAAACACCCGCTTCCATTTAACTTCCACTGGAAAAAAAATAGCCTGGTCAGAGAGTTGAACATCCATCAACCTCCGCACAAGGTGTAACCAGAATTCCAACACTCCCTGACTAAGGACCTCCTGAATTGGATATTTAATGGGACCGCTTGTAATATTGTAGCTACGTAATCGTCCTTACGTTGTGCAATACTATACAAGGAGGGATACTGTAAGGCTAGCGGCGTCTCCCCAAACCACGTGTCCTCCCAAATCTTGTTGTCGTACCATTACCAACAACGAATTTTGCTCTATGAAAGAAGGTTTCTTTTGTTCTCATTAGCCCCTTCCAAAATGACGAATCTTTAGGTCTTACTCAATATTTGCTGCGCAAAATCTGTGCCCACGTACCATCAGTCTCTACTGATAACCTATGCAGCCATTTGCTCAGCAGGCATTTGTTTTTAACCTTCAGGTTCTCGGTAAGGCAGCCCCACTTATCAGTGGGTGGTCAAAAGTGCCACACGCCAATGGTAGTGTTCCACGGGTTACCAGTTCTAGAGTAGTGTTACACTCAGTTCTTTTTACTAATTACTCCCATAAGATCGCGGGAACGGAGGGGAACTTATGGGAGAAACCACTAAAGAACCGGGCGCTTAGTCGAGTACGTCAGAGATTATTATTTAAGAGAATATTGTGTCTTTCCCTTCAAGGAAAAAATATATATAAGGAAGCTAGAGGCACCGGCAGGAGAACTCATCTGAGACACAACTCGACAGTAAACTCAAATAAAAATCATTCGTCGAGGAGTACACTTGGTAATGTACACATGTTCAGTTTGACATATACACTCAGATGTATAGGTTATAGAATAATATTCTAAACCAGGCCTAGATTACTATATGACGGCTATGTAATTCCAGTCTATCGAAACTTGCAAGTTGGAGGCATCACTTCAGTAGTCTTATAATTAAGATTGTGTCGTGTGTTGATTTAATTTATTTGTATGAAAATAGCTACTCTCCGCTCCACAATTATTGGTGTGGTTTCAGTTCAAATTTGAAACAGTTAGGGTACCAATCTGTGTACTCTGGCAGCCATCCATGACAGCCATTGATTATTACAGGATGTAAAGGACTTTGATGATGTTGTCAAACAACTAATTGATCTTCTGCGTGGAAGTGATGGCACTGTAGAAGGGCAAACTAAAGCATTTGCCCTTCGTCGGTGTGTCTTTGAGGATCTGGGATTAACTGCTGTTCTAACGAGTATAGCCAAAGTCCTAAAATCTGAAGTATGTGATGATTCTGAAACGAGAAAGCATTTTACCAGAATTGTCCATGCGGACTGCTCCTCCTGGAAAAACAGAAGGACCTTGCAGAGGGTAATCGTTGAGGAGTTAAACCTTCACCATGTAATGCACATAATTGATAAGCAGGATGAAGAAGATGATTTCAAGGGGGTTGACAGCAGTTCTAGAGAAGAAATTGCAAGTATAAAAAGTATGATTAATGAGTGTCTAAGAAATGAAAGATTTTTGATAATATTTAATTATGGTGGAGTTGAAGATATTGATCTGGTGCAATTTGGAATTCCACTTTTTGGTAAAGGTAAACTGTTATGGACGAATGGTAAAAGATTTGAGGCCATTGAGAGCGATAAAGTCAAGTTGATGCCCACTTGTGTTAATATTTATATTTCTATCGAT
The DNA here is from genome assembly GCF_056163025.1 of Triticum urartu. Lineage (NCBI taxonomy): Eukaryota > Viridiplantae > Streptophyta > Magnoliopsida > Poales > Poaceae > Triticum > Triticum urartu. Next base: position 710,736,043 of record NC_141879.1, read on the forward strand.
GACACTGAAGATATAAATGAAAATCAAAAGACAATGATTCATCGTGTATTGCATGAAGATGCTGTTGGAGTGATTGGTGACATTGGTATGGATGGCATCAACCCAGAAATAGTTTTGGATTGCTTCTTGTACACATTGTTCCTGACAGCACAAATACCTGAAAACTCTACTGATGTTGACTATGGTTGGGCTACTCATGCTTGCAACTACTGGATATGTGATGGAATCCTTGGTGAGGAAAACAGTTGGGAGATTGGCAATGCATTGTATGGACTGATACCGCGGTTGGCCAATTCTACTGATCATGATGCAATGTTAGTTAAGTCATTCTATTTGGGTGAACGGAAAAAATCCTATAAGGGATGGCATTCAGTCACCTCTAGCAAACTAAGAGCAAAAGACATCTCTAATGTTCCTGGCAGTGCATCATCATATTTTTTAACATGTCAGGGAGATGGTCCAGTACATGTACGTAATGATTTGTTTCAAGTAGCTAGCGGCAGCCTCCGTGTGCTAAAACTCTGCAACTGCAGCTTCGATTTTGCATCCCCTTCTTTCGGGTGCTGCCACAACCTAAGATTCCTTTGGCTTGACCGGTGTGCAAACACAGGCCGGAAGAAGGAGCAAAGTGGATGGCAAAGTTTTTCGAACCTGTTGGTGTTTGACTTGCATTTCACAGCTTATGGTTTGTGGCCTCAGATTATTGAATCGATGGCCAATCTCAGGGAGCTAAATACAAAGGGGATCTCGTGGAAGACTATGAGTCATAGTTGGAAAAAGCTACAGAAGCTTCACAAGCTCCGGGTAACCAGATCTTCAGATGTGGTTACGGTGGACAGTTGCTCTTTTGTAGATATGATGAACTTGGAGCTTCTTGACTTATCCGGCAACACTCACATGGAATCACTGCCGACGTTGTCATCGGCAAAAACCTTGAAGATGCTTTCTCTTGATGGTTGTTCCAACTTGGAGCATGTTGCACTGGCCATGGAAGCAGCACCACCACTACTTGAAAGCTTTAGCTTCGATGCTTACTGTCCCGCAGAGAATTGGGCACATCCTGTACATCTGCCCCAAGAGGACATGCGCCTCAAAGCTCATATAGCTCCAATTAAAACAGCCAAGGTGACCAAGATCTCCCTACATGGTTGTGGAAGATTGCAAAACATATTCCTTCGTGGATTGCCCAATCTGGAGGAACTGGACCTCTCTGGTACAGCCATTAAATCACTTGACCTCCATTTCACTATAATAGATTTCCCGAAACTCAAGAAGCTATTCCTACTGGGCTGTGAGCATCTCCGTTGTCTAAGATGGAAGTGGTGTCAGAGATTGGAAGTTCTACATGTGGACACGCATGGGGAGAAAAGATCAATGATCTGTTGTGAAGGACAGAGATCATTTGGCTTTCAGGCATGTATTGCATTTTCAGATGGAAGGTTCATTTGGTCGGCCCTTGATGGAATCTATACAAGGCTAGGAGGTCACTTCAAGTTCTACCTCCTTATCTCTTGTACAAGCCATAGCCAAGCCAATATCACTAGAAGTATCCAAGGTATTGGCTCTAGCCAAGAGGATAATTTGGTTGCAACAAGGTCGCTGTTACCATATGATGATATCCCCCTTGCTGAAGATGTAACTTGCTTGTCCTTAGTGTGGTACTGTCGCCAGGTTCAAACTTTCGATCTGCATATCGAGATTGGTGAAGGAAGCTACAATTTAGGGAGTATGGAGGGCAGTGAAAATTTCAGAGCTTTCGCGCTCCATGTTCAGTCATTGCATGTGCATGACAATTCCTCCATCACTGCTTTCCCAGGAGTACATTGGAGCAGACTAGAATGGTGTCATGTTGAGAGATGCCCCAGGCTACACTCCTTGTTTTCTTCCCGGGGCGGATATGGTATGAAGACGTTTTCCGCGTCGAATCTCCTGGTGGCCTATTGCATCTGGCCTAGTGCTACTTATCACCAACAGCTACAGCACATATACCTTTACAATTGCCCCAGGCTGGTGTTCGCCTTCCCCATTTGCTGCACCTTGCCCAGCCTGGAGACCCTCCAGATCGCGTACTGCAGTAACCTCTGGCATGTTTTCCCAACGGACCACGAGTTCCCTGAGGATGAGGAAATAACATCTGGTGTCACATTCAACAACCTGAAGTACATCAAGCTACACCATCTTCACAAGCTGGAGCAGATATGTGAGGCCAGATTGACTGCACCTGCGTTGCAGACGGTCGGCATCAGGGACTGCTGGGGTCTCAGGCGCCTTCCGGCTGTAGCGCGTGAAGGCTCTAAGCCGGTTGTGGACTGCGAGAAGGACTTGTGGGACAGCCTCGAGTGGGATGGCCTGGATGCCGGACATGACCCGTCGCTCTTCGAAACGCACCACTCGGCCTACTACAAGAAGACCCTCCCAAGGGGCTCCTATCTAAGGTCCGTCGCACATTAGTTTCTTATACTAGATAGGTAAGAATTTTTTTATGACAAATGTTCATTAACCAAACACTAATGTTTTCGTTCTTCATTTCTCAGGTAATCCGCCGATGCGCTGCTCTGGCGTGTGTTGCTCTCTGGTGCAATGCAAGGAGGTTGGGTTAGGCGAAGCATCAATTTTGTTGTTGCTACAAGTCCTGGTCCAGAGTGTTTCTCCAGCTGCATGTGTGTTTCCAAATTAAGTGTGTTTGTGCCGCCGCTGCTGCTTGCACGGAGAATAAATGGTGTGTTTCTTTTTCACCAAGCTGCCTTCATCTTGGTATATGATGGATTGGATTGGTGTCTTGTGCTGCTACTTGGAGCGCCGGCTTTCCACGTCTTGGGTGTGGATTCACAGCCCAGTTGGTTTGTCTTGGTTTGATGACACTGTTTGAAATAAGAGGATTTGTGCGCATTGGTGCGCGTCAACCCAATGTGTGTGGTGTGTGACTGATGAACCTTAAATTCAGGTTGGTTTCATGTATGTGTTGTTGATGACACAACATATCTTATATTATTGTGATGAGTTGTTGTGTGGTTTGCATTAGTTCTGCTTGTTGGTTGTTGTCCACTATAGTATGTTGAGCAAGCATCCTGTCACTATAGGACAGAGTTCAGCTCCTCGACCCACTTCTTGTCAGCCTTTTCTAAGCATCTGATCAACCTTGGCTTGATGCCACATGGTATCATCTGATATCTTCCCGCAGGGCAGGTTCGACCTGCCCACTACTCTACAGGTTCAATGTACATGTCCTAGACCATGTCCGCCATGAAGTTGGAGCCATTATTCGTGATGACACTGTGGGACATGCCGTAATGGTGAATTAGACCGGATAGGAATTTGATAACCAGCTCGACAACTTGTGTGGCAATTGGCTTAGCCTCGATCCATATTGTAAAATTGTCGACTATGCAGAGCAGGTACTTATTACTGGAGTTGCCCTTACGAAGTGATCTGACCATGTCCAGCCACCATACTACGAACGGTCAGGTTATCGGAATTGTCTTTGAGCATCTCCAACAGTGGCTGCAAAAAACACACGCGGGGGACGGTTCTGCGCGCTCCAGCGAAGACGGGAAACGATTGCACACGCGGGGAAAAAACAGGAGCTCGCGCGCTAGATTTGGCACACTGTGTCCGGCACACCTATAAAATGCAGTGCCCTTTGCCGTTCTCTCCTCGCTCCTTCTACCGCTTTCTCTCCTTGCCGCCGACACGCCACCACCGCGTCACCATGCCGCCACGCCACCGGGGAGCTTCGGGCTACCGCGGTGTCCACGTGCGTCCTTCCGGCACCTACTCCGTCGAGATTCGGTCCGGCAACGTGCGCCTCGGCCTCGGAACCTTCGACACCGTTCAGGAGGGCGCCAGCGGGTACGACGCTACGGCGTGGCGCCTCCGGCGGTCCCGTTGGGACATGAACTTCCTGGACGTGGTGACGCGGGAGCGGGCGCAGGAGTTGGCGCCTCCCCCGCGGTTTATCACCGACGAGGATCGTCGCGAGAACCGGAGGCGGGAGCGCCGTCTCAGCCTAGCCGAGATGGACGAGGAAGCCATGGCGCTGTGGCGCCAACGCTTCCCGCAAAACGTCATCAACGAGCAATAGTTCTTCATCGAGAGGAGGGCGGAGAGGGAGGAGAGGATGGAGGAGCGAGCTGCCTATCGCGAGGACAGGCAAACGCGGAAGGCGGTCGCTAAATTCAACATCACGCTAGGAGATGCGTCGTCCTGGGACTCCAACGACGAGCGGTTTCTTGACGCCTACATTTAGACGTCGAAGGAGGACATCACCGCGGCAGAGTCCAAGTCGGAGGATGGCGAGTAGTAGTAGTTTTTCGTTTTATCTATCTATTGTAGTAGGAGGCTATGAACTATCTATGCACTATCTATATATCGTAAGAGGAGGTTGTGTGACGAACTATTATCATTTGTATTATCGGAGCCAAATGTCTATCGAATCATAGTACAAAAACAAGAAATATAGCGTGCCCGCTGGAGTGTCTCGGGCACGCTTTATTTTGTGGCGGCCGCTGGAGCCAGCACATCGCCGCACGCAAAAGCTGGATCACCCGGCGTTGTATTCTGTTTTTAGCACGCCGTGCGTGTCTGTTGGAGATGCTCTTAGAGCCATCACCAGTAAGATGAAATAGGCTTTCACCCCGCTATATTAATATAGCAACCACCAGATACAACGAGAAGTCCAACGCTGGGGCAAACAGCACAATCACGCTCAAAAGAACAACAAGAAAAAAAATAAGAGAAAGAAATGTCAGTAGCACTGGATCAACGAAAGTTGTAGTATCCCACAACCGCTGCGCACACCGGATACATCCGCCACGCTCCAATGCCATCGAGTCGCCGTGTACCAAGTGTTGGGCACGTAGTAATTTAAAAAATTTCCTACGCACATGCAAGATCATGGCGATGCATAGCAACGAGAGGGGAGAGTGTTGTTTACGTACCCTCGTAGACCGGCAATGGAAGCGTTGACACAACGTAGAGGAAGTAGTCGTACGTCTTCCCGATCTGACCGATCCAAGTACCGAACGTACGGCACCTCCGAGTTCTGCACACATTCAACTCGGTGACGTCCCTCGAGCTCCGATCCAGCAAAGTGTTGAGGGAGAGTTTCGTCAGCACGACGGCGTGATGACGATGATGATGTTCTACCGACGCAGGGCTTCGCCTAAGCACCGCTACGATATGACCGAGGTGGAATATGGTGGAAGGGGGCACCGCACACGACTAAGGAACGATCACGAAGATCAACTTGTGTGTCATGGGGTGCCCCCTTGCCCCCGTATATAAAGGAGGGAGAGGGGGAGGTGCGGCCGGCCCAAGGGGTGCGCCTGGAGGAGTCTGAGAGAGTCCTGGATTAGGGGGTGTCCGGAGGGCCGGACTATACCTTCAGCCGGACTCCTGGACTATGAAGATACAAGATTGAAGACTCCGTCCCGTGTCCGGAAGGGACTTTCCTTGGCGTGGAAGACAAGCTTGGCGATATGGATATGTAGATCTCCTACCATTGTAACCGACTTTGTGTAACCCTAACCCTCTCCGGTGTCTATAAACCGGAGGGTTTTAGTCCGTAGGACAACATACAGAACAACAATCATACCATAGGCTAGCTTCTAGGGTTTAGCCTCTCCGATCTCGTGGTAGATCTACTCTTGTACTACCCATATCATCAATATTAATCAAGCAGGACGTAGGGTTTTACCTCCATCAAGAGGGTCCGAACCTGGGTAAAACTTCGTGTCCCTTGCCTCCTGTTACCATCCGGCCTAGACGCACAGTTCGGGACCCCCCTACCCGAGATCTGCCGGTTTTGACACCGACATTGGTGCTTTCATTGAGAGTTCCTCTGTGTCGTCGCCGTTAGGCTTGATGGCTCCTACGATCATCAATAGCGATGCAGTCCAGGGTGAGACCTTCCTAACCCGGACAGATCTTCGTCTTCGGCGGCTTCGCACTGCGGGCCAATTCACTTGGCCATCTGGAGCAGATCAAAAGCTATGCCCCTGGCCGTCAGGTCAGATTTGGAAGTTTAAACTACACGGCTGACATCCGCGGGGACTTGATCTTCGACGGATTCGAGCCACTGCCGAGCGTGCCACACTATCACGACGAGCATGATCTAGCTCTGCCGCCGAACAGTGCCCTGGAGGCCGCGCCCGCATCGGCTTCGACCCTTAATTCGGAGCCAACTGCGCCGATCGAGGATGGGTGGTTGGACGCCGCCTCGGGGCTGCGATCCCAACAGCGACCGAGCCGAACACCAGCCCCGCACTTCGCGAGACTCGTGACTCCAAGGAACCGGACTCCGAACCCTCCGCGCCCCTGCCGATCGAATCTGATTGGGCGCCGATCATGGAGTTTACTGCCGCGGACATCTTTCAGCACTCGTCTTTCGGCGATATTCTAAAGACACTAAAGTCTCTCTCTTTATTAGGAGAGCCCTGGCTGGACTACGGTCAGCAAGGTTGGGATACGGACGATGAAGAAATTCAAAGCCCACCCACCACCCACTTTGTAGCCACTGTCGACGATTTAACCGACATGCTCGACTTCGACTCCGAAGACATCGACGGTATGGACGCCGATGCAGGAGACGATGAAGAATCAGCGCCTATTGGGCCCTGGAAAGCCACCTCGTCATATGACATATACATGGTGGACGCCCCAAAAGAAGGAGATGGCGATGGAACAGCGGAGGATGACCCCTCCAAGAAACAGCGCCGGCGTCAGCAGCGCCGCTCAAAATCCCGCCAAAGCAAATATGATGATTCCAGCACGGGAGATAATAATACTCCAGAGAGTGCCGAAGAAAACCCGCTCCAGCAAGATTCAGCACAGGAGGATGGAGAAGCCAGCCCTCATGAGAGAGCGGCAGACAGAGAGGTCGAGGACGATAATTATATGCCTCCCTCCGAAGACGAGGCAAGCCTCGACGACGACGAATTCGTCGTGCCAGAGGATCTCGTCGAGCAAGAGCGTTTTCAACGCAGGCTTATGGCCACGACAAGAAGCCTCAAGAAAAAACAACAACAGCTTAGAGCTGATCAAGATTTGCTAGTCGACATATGGACTGAAGTCCTTGCGGCCGAAGAGCATAAACTCGAACGCCCCTCCAAGAGCTACCCAAAGCGCAGGTTGCTACCCCGATTAGAGGAGGAAGCACTTAAACCTACATCATCAGCACTTGATACGGCCGACCGGCCACCTCGTGGCTGCGACAGAGAGGCCTCTCGGCCCTCCACTCAAGCCGCACCCCGTACCAAGGCACGGGAAAATGCGCCAGACCTGCGAGATATGTTGGAGGACAAGGCAAGGCAAACAAGATCGATCTACAGATCGCGTGGGCGCCCCACGACTCGAGACGATAACCGTCACGCCGGACAAAAATCCGGTAGGGCCGAACACAGTAGACAAAGCTCATTGGAGCTACGTCGTGATGTAGCCCAGTACAGAGGCGCCGCACACCCACTATGCTTCACATACGAAGTAATGGATCATCAAATCCCCAAGGGTTTCAAACCCGTAAACATCGAATCATATGATGGCACAACAGATCCTGCGGTATGGATCGAGGATTATCTCCTTCATATCCACATGGCCCGCGGCGATGATCTCCACGCCATCAAATACCTCCCACTCAAGTTTAAAGGACCAGCTCGGCATTGGCTTAACAACTTGCCAGCAGGATCAATCAGTTGTTGGGAGGACCTGGAAGCCGCATTCCTCGACAATTTCCAGGGAACTTATGTGCGACCACCAGACGCCGATGACCTAAGCCACGTAATTCAGCAGCCAGAGGAATCAACCAGGCAATTCTGGACACGGTTCCTAACAAATAAAAATTAAATAGTCGACTGTCCGGACGCAGAGGCCCTAGCAGCCTTCAAGCACAATATCCGTGATGAGTGGCTTGCCCGGCACCTTGGACAGGAAAAGCCAAAATCTATGGCAGCACTCACGATACTCATGACCCGCTTTTGCGTGGGAGAAGACAGCTGGCTTGCTCGTAGCAACAATATGACCAAGAACCCTGGTAATTCGGATACCAGGGACAGTAGTGGCAGGTCGCGTCGCAACAAGCAGAAGCGCCGCATTAACGGCGACAATGCTGAGGATACGGCAGTTAATGCCGGATTCAGAGGCTATAAATCCGGTCAGCGGAAAAAGCCATTCAAAAGGAATCCTAGGGGCCCGTCCAGTTTGGACCGAATACTCGACCGCTTATGCCAGATACATGATACCCCCGAAAAGCCGACCAATCACATCAACAGGGATTGTTGGGTGTTCAAGCAGGCAAGCAAGTTAAATGCCGAAAATAAAGACAAGGGGCTGCATAGCAATGACGACAAAGAGCCCCGGCCGCCGAACAACAGTGGACAGAAGGGTTTTCCCCCACAAGTGCGGATGGTGAACATGATATACGCAACCCACATCCCCAAGAGGGAGCGGAAGCGCGCGTTAAGGGACGTATACGCGGTAGAGCCAGCCGCCCCAAAGTTCAACCCATGGTCCTCCTGCCCAATCACCTTTGATCGAAGGGACCATCCCACTAGCACCCGTCATGGCGGATTCGCCGCATTGGTTCTAGACCCAATTATTGGCGGATTTCATCTCACTAGAGTCCTTATGGACGGCGGCAGCAGCCTGAACCTGCTTTACCAGGATACAGTGCGGAAAATGGGCATAGATCCCTCGAGGATCAAGCCCACCAAAACGATCTTTAAAGGCGTAATACCAGGTGTAGAGGCCAACTGTACAGGTTCAGTCACACTTGAAGTGGTCTTCGGATCTCCGGATAATTTCCGAAGCGAGGAGTTAATCTTCGACATGTCCCATTCCGCAGTGGCTATCACGCACTGCTCGGGCGAACCGCATTCGCCAAGTGCAATGCGGTACCGCACTACGCATACCTTAAGCTTAAGATGTCAGGCCCTCGAGGAGTAATTACGGTCAATGAAAACACCGAACGCTCCCTCCGAACGGAGGAGCACATGGCGGCCCTTGCAGCGGAAGTACAAAGCAGCCTCTCCAGGCAGTTCTCCAGTCCGGCCATTAAACGTCCGGACACCGTCAAGCGCGCCCGGAGTAACCTACAACAAGACCGCCTGGCACGTTCCGAGCAGGCGTAGCAATGCGGCCCCAACCCCAGCCCTCGCAAAAATGCGACACCAGTGCTTCCCGTACGTAACTACGCTTTAGAAATACCATGGGTACAGGGGGAGGGCACCATCACGGCACGCCCGAAACACGGCTTAAACCGCACCAGGGGTTGCCGATTTGTTAATTTTCTCTTACTTTCAGGACTCCATTCTTCGGAAGGCCTGTTCGGCAGTTCAATTGCCGCACAAACGATGCAAGAACCAGGGAAGCAGATAAGCCATGCCGCATTACGGAACTCCCAGGTGGTCTCTATCACGAGCAGTATACCTGTTTCGCATACCATTCCGCAGCCTGCCCCTGGAACGGACATGTTAAATAGTCCAACCTTTTGCTTATCGCATTATTTGTATCGTTCTGCTTTGATCGCAGCCCTTTTTAATAAACAATGTATAGATTTTGTCTATTTTTGCATTACTCTTTTTTTTACAAATATACTAGATCATTGATGGCGCGCGTTGCTGCGCCCTGTCCATTTTGACACTATAATGTTAATGATTGATAGAAATATGTGGAGCCAAATACTCTTCATGTTAAATCTTTCCCTAATAATAAAGCATGGATTGACTCCGTGGGTTCACCGTCACAATACGCTTTTCCCCCGTGATTTTACGCTTTCAGTTTGAATTTAAAATATATACTCGAGGTGGTACTAAAACCGTTTCGTACGTGCACCTCTCTTGCCCTCGCTTGACGCCTACCTATGCCTAAGTGGGCCTTTTTTTGTCTATTACCAACATGGGCCACGTGGAGTTAAAAAGACATATCCCACGAAAAAATATGTACACACACGGGATCGATCTGCCGACCTCCAGTCTAGCGCCAAGAGGGAAATCCAACTGAGCTAGCTTACTCGACTCTATCAAACTTTAGGTTCTTCAACAAATTAAATAGTACCACATCGCTTATCTATACCAAGTCCAACCAGTTTTTATAGGTTCACGAGTTGACTGCAAAATAAGCTGGTTAACAAAAGAAAAGCTGGAGTCGGGTTGCCTGAGGCCATCAGAAATTAATGAGTGAGAAAGAGATATAATGAAGGAAGATGGACCGTGGCACAAAGAGATTATAATATGGGAAGGAGTGGGCATGCACGGATTAATACAGGAAGGAAATATGAAGGCATGGAAGGCATCTACTACACGGCTTATATTGGAAGCAACAAAAAAAAAGGAGTATCCCTTCCATAAGTGAGAAAGATATAAGGAAGGAAGAAGGACCGTGGCGTGAAGATATTATAATATATAGGAAAGACTGATGATATGAGTGGTAAATTCCCAAAACATATGTCGCAAAAAAAGAGTGGTAAATTGTTTTTTAGTATGTGTAACACGCATATTCTTTATGCCATGTCTCTACTTAATCCTTCCTAAATTATGAACGGTTTTGTACAACTTGGATGTACTCACCAAAATCAAATGCCCAAATGTTTCAGTTTGTGATGTTAAGATTCACAAAAGATGAATATACAAGTATATTATATTTAGACGGATGTGTCATTGGCGGTGGGATCCGCCATGCCTCCATGGCCACACGAAGAAGAGTGATTTTTTTTAAAAGAAAAAATCAACAATATGATGTGTTGTGCATATGGACACTAAAAATATATGTTTACAACATTGATGATAACCAGTTAATATATTTATGCACCCGTTACAACACATGGGCCATTTTTCTATAAGTGGTAAAAAACGGTTCACAGAGGGCAATCCTCCTATACCGTGCTTTGCGCGTCGGGAGAAGACGCAGCGCGACCGTTTGGGCCGGTCCATGTCCGGGCGGCCTGTTTTTTAATTTTGTTTTTTCTGCTTTCTTTCTTTCCACTTTAAATAATTTCGGACTTCAAAAAAGTTCCCAAATTAAAATAAATGGGAATTCTGAAATATATTTTTATAAATCATAAAATGTTTGTGTATTTGAAAAATGTTCACGATTTTATTAAAAAACTGTTTTCATATTCAAAAAATGTTCGAAACTTTGAACAAAAATGTTTGAGAAATCAAAAAATGTTCATGATTTTTTCAAAAGGTCATATATGAAAAAATGTTAATGAAATTGAACAAAATTTAGCAAATTCAAAAAATGTTCATGAATGAACAAATATCCTAAAAATTAAAAAATTATCTGTGACTTGCAAAATAGTGTATTCATGCATAAAATGTTTGCTGATTCAAAAGAGATTATGCATTTCACAAAATGTTCGTTAAATAAAAAAATGTTCGTCAATTTCAAAAAATAACCCACCAATTTCCAAAACAGTGTTCATCCATTCAAGAAAAGTTCACCAATTCAAGAAACGTTTTTTAATGTTCACAATTTTTAAAACATATTTGCGAATAGTATAAAATATTCATGAATTCAAAAAATATTCTTGATTTTTGAAAATGATCAAATTTGAAAAATGACCACGGTTTCAAATATGTTCACGAGTTTAAAAAATATTCATCATTTTACAAAATTGAGAGTGGTGTTGTATCTCGGTGATACAGCAAAATGTGATTATGGCCATTAAAGATTATGATTTCGTTTTTAATATGGCAATTCATTTCATGTTGTGGCTTATGATGCAAAATTTCAAAATTTGTACTAATATAGAGAACTTCCTCTTGAATTGAAGATATCATAGATAACTAAAGCCAATAAAAAAGCTATTTATCAAAATGATTATTTACTACAATAACAAACATGACTGCATTACTGGTAAGACAATATATACAAAATGACTACCTTCTCAAGCCCTGGATCATAACTCTTTCTCTAGCACATGAGCTTATTTTCCACCACTCCAGAGGGAAGCAATTTTATTAGTGGGAATTCCCGGAATTCCCTATGTTTATACTCGGTGTATATATATGCATGCATGTACATCCTTTAACGAATTGTAGGTCAAAGACTATGGTGAGGATTGACTAAATACAAGATACAGGTCCATAAATGATATCCTTCTTCTACAGATTTATGTTCTATGTATATTAATTATACTTGGAAATCAAACCTCTGGCGACTCCAGGTTTGAACATAGATACAATAATAGCTCCCCTGGTGATTGCTCTTCTTGTTTGAAAGGTAGATCGTTGGATGGCCTTGATAATGTGACACCAAAACCAGAAAGCCTGGACAAATTCTCAGTTGAAGCCCAAAACCACCCATGCATGACCCCCATCTTATTTCCAAATTAGAATTGTATAGGAGCAGGCTTTAGAAAACAACAAGTTATAATCTGAATTAGTGGAACTTACTCACCTATTGGCAGAAGATATGGATTTATAGTACTATGAAATTTAAATCATCGTGAGCATTCTTGTTGTCAATATTAGTATATTAAACTGATATGCTAAAAATAAAATAGTACAAATAGGAGACATGACCAAACTCTCGGCTATACCAAGAAAACATTTTTCTTTTGAGAATAACTGCTGGAGAAATGAAAAAATATAACATATGTCCTTGAACAAACTTATAAATGAGATGAATTAATCACATGTAGACACTGATTTTAAAATTTTCTATGAGCAATATTTGGAAACATTCAAGAGGTAGAAGAAAATTAAATATATATTCTCTATGTAGATAATTCATGACTATGACGCCCCCGATTTAATCGTACACTAATCATACACGCAAACGTGTACGATCAAGATCAGGGACTCACGGGAAGATATCACAACACAACTCTACAAATAAAATAAGTCATACAAGCATCATATTACAAGCCAGGGGCCTCGAGGGCTCGAATACAAGAGCTCGATCATAGACGAGTCAGCGGAAGCAGCAATATCTGAGAACAGACATAAGTTAAACAAGTTTGCCTTAAGAAGGCTAGCACAAACTGGGATACAGATCGAAAGAGGCGCAGGCATCCTGCCTGGGATCCTCCTAACTACTCCTGGTCGTCGTCAGCGGACAGCACGTAGTAGTAGGCACCTCCGGTGTAGTAGGAGTCGTCGTCGAAGGTGGCGTCTGGCTCCTGGGCTCCAACATCTGGTTGCGACAACCAGGTAGAAGGGGTAGGGGGAAAAGGGGGAGAAAGCAACCGTGAGTACTCATCCAAAGTACTCGCAAGCAAGGAGCTACACTACATATGCATGGGTATCAAATGGAATAAGGGTATCATATGTGGACTGAACTGCAGAATGCCAGAATAAGAGGGGGATAACTAGTCCTTTCGAAGACTACGCTTCTGGCAGCCTCCGTCTTGCATCATGTAGAAGAGAGTAGACTGAAGTCCTCCAAGTAGCATCGCATAGCATAATCCTAACCGATGATCCTCCCCTCGTCGCCCTGTGAGAGAGCGATCACCGGTTGTATCTGGCACTTGGAAGGGTGTGTTTTATTAAGTATCCGGTTCTAGTTGTCATAAGGTCAAGGTACAACTCCAAGTCGTCCTGTTACCGAAGATCACGGCTATTCGAATAGATTAACTTCCCTGCAGGGGTGCACCACATACCCCAACACGCTTGATCCCATTTGGCCGGACACACTTTTCGGGGTCATGACCGGCCGCGAAAGATCAACACGTCGCAGCCCTACCTAGGCACAACAGAGAGGCCAGCACGCCGGTCTAAACCTAAGCGCACAGGGGTCTGGGCCCATCGCCCATAGCACACCTGCACGTTGCGTACGCGGCCGGAGAGGAGACCTGGCAACCTCCATTACAAAGGAAGTCACGTTACGCGGTCCAACCCGGCGCGCGCCGCTCAGTCGCTGGCGTCACGAAGTGCTTCGGCTGATACCACGACGCCGGGATACCCATAACTACTCCCGCGTAGATGGTTAGTGCGTATAGACCAAATGGCCAAACTCAGATCAAATACCCAGATCTCGTTAAGCGTGTTGAGTATCCGCGAACGCCCATCAGGGCCAGGCCCACCTCTCTCCTAGGTGGTCTCAACCTGCCCTGTCGCTCCGCCACAAGTAACAGCCGGGGGCCGTCGGGAACCTAGACCCACCACTACCTGGATGGAGCCACCTGCCCCTTCAGCCCCCATCTCCGAACAGTATCACAGGTAAGGTAACTGTGTAAAGTATATAGCATATGCCCGTGATCACCTCCCGAAGTGATCACGACCCAGTAGTATAGCATGGCAGACGGACAAGAGTGTAGGGCCACTGATGGAATACTAGCATCCTATACTAAGCAGTTGGATAGCAGGTAATGCTAACAACAGTAGTGGCAAGGACAGGCTATGCATCAGGATAGGAATAACGGAAAGCAGTAACATGCTACACTACTCTAATGCAAGCAGTATAGAGGAGAGTAGGCGATATCTGGTGATCATGGGGGGGGCTTGCCTGGTTGCTCAGACAAGAAGGAGGAGCCGTCAACACCGTAGTCGACCGGGGCATCAGCGGCGTCGGTCTCGTAGTCTACCGGAAAGAAGTAACGGAGGGGGAACACAATAAATAACAGAGCAATCAAATCATAACATGACAAACGTGGTGCTAGAGGTGATCTAACGCAGGGATAGGTGATACCGGCGAAGGGGGGAAACATCCGGGAAAGTATTCCCGGTGTTTCGTGTTTTCGGACAGATGAACCGGAGGGGGAAAGTTGCGTGTTTGCTATGCTAGCGATGTGTAGCGGACGAACGAGATGCGTATCCGGATTCGTCTCGTCGTTCTGAGCAACTTTCATGTACAAAGTATTTTCATCCGAGTTACGGATTATTTAATATTAATTTTCAAAGTTTCTAATTCATTTTTAGAACTAACAGAATTAATTTAATTAAAAAATGCCATTATGATGTCAGCATGAGGTCAGCGTGATGTCATCAATCAACCAGTTAGTTGACTTAGTCAAACTGACAGGCAGGTCCCACATGTCATTGGCTGAAAACTAATTATATGTTAACTTTTAATTAGCAGGTTTAATTAGAGTTAATTAGTTAACTAAATAGGGTTAGTTAAGTTAATTAATTATTTTAATTAATTAATTAACTAATATTTTTATCATAATTCCTTTTAATTTTTTTTAACAATACAGGGGCGTGGGCCCCATCTGTCAAGGGCCCGAAGGCCACAGTGGGCACTGGGCTATCGGGCGGTGGGTGTGGGCGCCCAGCGTGGCCAAACCCACCCGGGTGCGGGGGCTGGGGAAGGCCGTGGCCGGAGCAGCAGGGGCCGTCGAGAGACGGCGGCGGCCGGAGCCGGGGCTGCGTGGCGGCGCCAGCTGTAGTAGCAGTTCCGGAGGAGCGGCGACAATGGGTGCAGGGCGACGGGCGTGACTAGCTGCGCTCGGAGGCGGTAGCAGTAGGAGGCGGCAGTGGTAGCGAGCAGGGACGGGGCTCAGGCGCGGCGCGGGCACAGCCACACATGGTGGCGGGCAAACACGGCGAGGCCGCGCACGGGCACGGGGCGACGCGTCCAGGGCGGAGCAGGGTCGGAGCGCGGACGAGGCCGTGGCGCACGGGAGGAGGGGAAGGAGGATAGGGGGGTGGATCCTCACAGGGGAGCTGCAGGGGGAAGGCAATGGGCTCGGGGAGGTGGCGGCAGCGTCGCCGGCGATGAGGGCGGCGGAGGGCGGCGCCGTTCGGGGGAGGTGCCGGCGTTGGGGCCGAGCGGTTCCGGGCTCGGGGCGGTCCGGCGATGTGGCTGGTGGTGCTCCGGCAGTCGACTGCGTCTTGGTGGTGGCGGCGTTGTCCAGGGGCGATGGGCGACGCGGGAGGCGCGACGAGCGGGCCGATCTCGCAAGGGAGAGGCACGGAAGGTCCGGCGACGGCAGTGGTCACCGGGGCGCCGGCGAGGTGGCGTGCGGCATCGGCGTTGGCGGGTCGGGGGCGCGGTTGCCCCGATCCAGACGGGGGAGGGGAGCGAGGGAAGTGGGGGATCGAGGGGGGGAGTGGGAGAGATGGGGATAGGGTTCGGTAGGTGGTGGGGATAAGGTGAGTGGGGGTGGGCTGGCCGGTTGGGCCTTGTCTTGCTGGGCCGAAGCCCGGGGGCAGGGGGTTTTCTCTTTCTTTTTTTTGTATTTTCTTTTCTTTTATTTATTTCCTTTTCTGTTTTGGCTAATTGTTTGGGCACCAAATGAGTTTTGTAAAATATGAGAGTTGGCCCAAAATTCACAACACAATATATCCTACCACCAAAAACTAGTTTGGGGTAATTATCATTTCATATTTATTTTTTATTAATAAAAAGTTTAGTAAATAATGTTTTCAGCCACTGTTTGAGGTTGTTTAAGTCACTTATCAAATTTCAATAATGTTGTTTACAATTTTATCATAGCCTCTGATTTATCTACTATTTATTGAACATTTTAGTTTTAATATTTGAAAAACTTTTATTGTTTGCTTGATTTTGATTTTGAATTTGAATCGGTTTCGAACTAACGCGAGATTACTAACAGTAATCAAAATGACGTGGCATCGTTAACGTGGGATTACTGTAGCCTAATTATCCGGGCGTCACAATGACGTAGGGTAACAGGTTAAGTAAACGATTAAGTAGAAAAATTAACCTGAATGTGGTGGCATGCAAAAGAGTTGATCAGTGAGAATCTTGTGTGGATAAGCAAGCCATAATTTACCATGAAGAAACTGAGTTTCTGACATAGAAATAGAAGAAATGAGTTGCCGAAATATAGATCTAACCAAGTCTACAAAGAAAAGATATGAGTAAATATAGACACTAAAATTCGAAGCCTTCACCTTACTTTGTCAAATTCATAGGAAAAGAAGAATCAATTGAGTATTGATAGTAATAATGCCATATCCTCTGACATTTTATAATCACCTCACCTCGACCAAAAATATTATACTCGTATGCAAATAAAGAACTCAAAGGCAGCAATTTAAACTTAGCAGTCAGATAACTAATACCCATGTGATATTCTCAAAATATATCGGATCAACATCACTTAAAAAGCAAAGACTGTACAGTAGAAAACAGTAAAAAAAATGACCAAAGTGTTCTCCTTAAAAAAAAGAACCAAAGTTCAATCCTAGCCAGCCATACGTGGATCAACATGTATAGGAATTTTTAACATAAGGGCACTGACAGCGTTGAGTCGTTATACTCCCTGATCCATGTGCAAAATAGAAATCCAAATCAGCAGAAAGTACAGAACATCAAAGACAAAGGGAATGGAATGATATGTACCAGCAGAAAAGCCATGGGGAAGTATTCCTGAATCCTTTTCTCTGCCGATCCATCATCGTCACCCCTCCTCCCATCATCTCCACCACTCACACGACAAACTGATGCCCAACATGACCACAGTAGCGAAGTCTATATAGCCACCTGCTGACCTGCAAGCAAGCAAGCAGTACGAACAAACAAGAGTGAGCATGGACTCTAGAGTGGCAAGAACATGCGCGCATGTAGCAAGCAGATACAGACACGGATCAGAGTTTGCCAATTACAAATGGCCAAACTGATGGATCGAGAGGCCTCGTGACTACAATTGATCAGCCGAAAACTAAAACTAACGGGGTCTTGGTTGGATGTATGTGAAGAGGAGGTGGAAAGTAAAATTGATCGTACCTCCTATCTATCACTCGGTTTCTGGTTTCTCTACTTTCTTGCTGTCAAGTGCCAACGATCCATCCCCTGGCAGTTGAGACCACCCCCATGGCTGCACCGGTCTGAGAGTGCCCCATGACGCCGCCGTCCGAGAGCAGGATTTATTGGCGGCGAGTGGGGATCGCTGCCCCTTCGATGACTGCATCCTCGCCTCCCTTCAAAGCCAGGATTCATAGGCGGCGAGTGGGGATCGCTGCCCCATCGATGTCCGCATCCTTGCCTTCCTCCCGAGCCGGACCCCTCGCGCCGTCGCGCGCCTCGCCTCCCTTCCGCGCCGGATCGATTCCCACGCGCGCATCGGCTGGATAGAAGCGGACCGCGTCGCCTCATCCTGTCTGTATGGAGCGCCTAGCCTGGATCACGAACAGTTTTTTTATTAGCGTTTTTCGTACGAGTCAAGCGGGTCAGCAGCAGCAGCAGCAGCCCAATAAAGCCCAATCAACCACAGGCCATGAAAAGGGCCGCGAGAGTAGCAGCCCCTTTAGGACAGCCCGGCCAGGTCGCGGAAACGGCAGCTGAAACTTAGATCTGACGGCCACAAACAATCTCAACGTGAAATCTGACGGCCGAAATCACTGGAGACGTAAGAGAGCTCGGTTTAGGTGCGGTTATACTGTTCTAAAATGTTCCTTAACGACATGTTGCACCCATATACTTTGGTACGGCCAAAATACGCCAGGGGCTTTAGTACCCCTCAATATGGTGTGAGAAGTCCGAACACTTTAACAAGTGCGGCACCCCGAACTTATAGCATTATATGCATCGGCTCCGAATCATGTCTTGGGTCAATAGTTGGGTTTGCCCGGCTCCTATGTTTTGGTGCCTTACGTTCCGCTATGTCGGCTAAGATAGCACTAGGAGAACTACTGCGATTGTGCCCCAGTTGAGCTGGGTCGAGCACCTCAGTAGAGAAAGCTAAAACTGACTGTCATGATGAAACGAGAGCTGGTCGCTTTTCGAGAGGTTTTTCGAGTCCCTAAAGACTTATGCCGCTTAGAGCGAGGAGTCGGCTCTGTCCGGCCAAGGCGTGGATAGCGCCCCGAACTCGGTCTTCCGAATACCAGCGGCTTCGCCGAAATTTAAAATTATAGAATTCTATGGCTAAGTCAGAGTGTTCACGCATTATAGTCCGATTGCCTTGTTCGTTGTGCTGAGCGCCTCCCTCGAAGGACCCAAACATGGGGAAAAGAGCGCTCAGGTTTATCCCCAAACACCCCAGCAGTAGCGGCACGGGGGCAGAAACCGACAACTCGCCATCTCTCAGAATTGATAAACAGCCGCACAGAAGGTAATATTTTAAATTCCAACAGCATTGCTTAGCGCATATGAAGCACAGGACAAAACGAGCGAGTTTTACTCAAAAATTACATCCCTGGAACATTCGTCCGCCATAAGGCGGGCACCCTTCAGAACATCCTTATAATAATTCTCAGGCTTGGGATGCTCTTTCCCCGGCGGTGGCCCGTCCTTCACAAGCTTCTCAGCATCCAGCTTGCCCCAGTGCACCTTAGCATGGGCAAGGGCCCTACGGGCACCTTCAATGCAGACAGAGCGCTTGATGACTTCGAGCCTTGGACAGGCCCCCACCAGCCGCCACACCAGCCTGAAATAGCTCCCAGGCAGAGCCTCTCCAGGCCACAGCCGAACTATGAGGCCCTTCATGGCCTATTCGGCCGCCTTGTGGAGCTCGACCAGTTGCTTCAGCTAGTCGCTCAGGGGCATGGGGTGTCCGGCCTCAACATACTGAGACCAGAACACCTTCTCTGTCGAGCTGTCCTCCTTGGCTCGATAGAATGCGGCGGCATCGGACACATTACGGGGAAGATCTGCGAATGCTCCTGGAGAGCTCCGGATTCGGGTAAGTAACAAGTAACTCACGTTTATGTGTTTGCTTTGCATAAAGAATGCCTTACCCGCTGCTATCTTTTTCACCGCATCCAACTCCTGGAGGGTCTTCTGGGATTCGGCCTTGGCAGACTTGGCATTTTCAATAGCCACCGCGAGCTCGGACGCTCGCGTCTTTGAGTCAAACTCCAAACTCTCATGTTTTTTCATAAGAGCCTAGAGCTCTTGCCGCACCTTGCCAACCTGGGCCTCATACTTCTCCCGCTCGGTGCACTCCGTGGCCGCCCTCTTCTCGGCCTCGAACAGCGCTTGCTTAAGGGTCGCCACCTCAGACGTGGCCCCTACAATAGCCACGATAATCCTGTCATTTTTTGCACTTGGACTTTTTTATATATATTTAAACAAGGTATTTCTTACCTTCCTTGTCCTCGAGCTGCTTCTTGGCACGCCCGAGCTCTTGCTCGGACTGCTCGAGGTTCTGCTTTAGCGTGTCCACTTTCGCAGTCAGTGCGGCAGACGCCAGCAAAGAAGCCTGCATACGCATATTGACTCCTTTTTGTTAGACTCCTGCGAAATTTATTTGATCCTCTATTCGGCTTTTCTTCCCGAATGCCAAGCAGAGCATCAGGGGCTACTGTCTATGCGGTAATATTATTTACACATTCTTTACTTACCTCAAAGCCTATTAAAAGGTTAGCACAAGCTTCAGTCAGTCCGCTCTTGGCGGACTGAACCTTCTGGACCACCGCACTCATAATGGTGCGGTGCTCCTCGTCGATGGAGGCGCCCTTGAGCACCTCCAACAGATTGTTCGGCGCCTCCGGTTGGACGGGGGTCACTGGCACGGTGGGCTTGCTCCTCTTGGAAGGAGGTCTCCCGCCGGACTCTGGAACCTTTGAAGGTTCCGGAGCGGTGTCCGGCCTAGAGCCGGACTTGGAGCCCTGAGGGGTTTTATCCCCTTTACTCCTGGAGTCCGGGAGGTCGCCTTGCGGCGCCTCCAGGACCACCTCCTCCTGGCTTGGAACCTATTGGGACAACACTTCGGCGTCGTTCGTAGGGCGGGGGGAGGTAGCCGTCGGAAGCGAATTCACATCCGACGAGTCCAGTGAACCGCTCGACGACGCGTCGAGCCGGTCTTTGGGTGGGCTACATAATCATATTCGACATAAGGGAAAGCTGTGCAATAAAGGAATACTATGAATTACTCTGGTATCCGGATACTTACGATTTCGCCAGGGGCTTGGCCCTGAGCGGCCACTCCTCTTCGCCGTCGTCGGCGTTGGTGGAGTAGTCCGGAGGAAGGGTTTTCCCCTTCTTGGACCCTTCGGCCTCCCCAGTGAGGGCGGCCTCCCTTTTCTTCTCTCCCCCCGCTGGAGGGGGAGAGGTCTCTTCTTCCTCCTCCTCGTCTCCACGAGAGGAATGCGCCTTGAAGCCGTCGGATGATGAACCCAACACCTCCTGGCGCCGGGCACTTTTTCGAGTCCCCGTGGCCTTCTTCGTGGCCTTCTTCTTCGGCACCACATAGGGTGCTGGAACCAGCAGCTTCGCCAAGTGGGCATCGGCTGGGTCTTCGGGCAAAGGAGCCGGAAAGTCGATCTGTCCGGACTTCGCCTGCCAATCGTGTCAAAGGTAAGGGAGCTTAGATCCCGCATAGAGTTAAACTATGAAAAACTAATACCCTGTAAAAGGTACAAACAACTTACCGCGCTAGCATGACGCTACGCGCTGAATCCGCGATCCTCGGTAGCGGATGCGGGAGCCTCGGCGCCCTTGAAAAGCACCTTCCAGGCATCTTCGTACGTCGTGTCGAAGAGCCTGCTCAGAGTTCGGTGCTGTGCCGGGTTGAACTCCCACAGATTGAAGGCCCGTTGTTGACACGGGAGGATCCGGCGGATGAGCATAACCTGGACTACGTTGACAAGCTTGAGCTGCTTGTTCACCAGGGTTTGGATGCATGTTTGCAGTCCAGTCACCTCTCCTTTGCTGCCCCACGACAGGCCCGTCTCTTTCCAGGACGTGAGCCGCGTTGGGGGTGCGGACCGGAACTCGGGGGCTACGACCCAGTCAGGGTCGCGCGGCTCGGTGATGTAAAACCACCCCGATTGCCACCCCTTCAGGGTCTCCACAAAGGAGCCCTCAAGCCATAAGACATTGGGCATCTTGCCCACCATGGCGCCTCCGCACTCCGCCTGGTTGCCACGCACCACCTTCAGTTTGACATTGAAAGTCTTGAGCCATAGGCCGAAATGGGGGCGGATGCGGAGGAAAGCCTCGCACACGACGATAAATGCCGAGATGTTGAGGATGAAGTTTGGGGCCAGATCATGGAAATCCAGGCCGTAGTAGAACATGAGTCCCCGGACGAATGGGTGGATAGGAAAGCCCAGTCCGCGGAGGAAGTGGGAAAGGAACACTACCCTCTCATGGGGCCTTGGGGTGGGGAGGAGCTGCCCCTCTTCGGGAAGCCGGTACGTGATGTCGTTAGACAAGTATCTGGCCTTCCTCAGTTTTTTGATGTGTCCCTCCGTGACGGAGGAGACCATCCACTTGCCTCCCGCTCCGAACATGGCTGGAGAAGGTTGAGGTGGGGAGTGCGGACTTGGGCGCTGGAGCTCGAGTGCGCGAAAATGGATAGGCAAAGGAGGAAGAAGGCGTAGGTGAAAAGGTGGATCCTTATGTTGGGGAACGTAGTAATTTCAAAAATTTCCTACGCACACGCAAGATCATGGTGATGCATAGCAACGAGAGGGGAGAGTGTGATCTACATACCTACTAGATCGACAACGGAAGCGTTTGGTTGATGTAGTCGTACGTCTTCACGATCCGACCGATCAAGCACCGAAACTACGGCACCTCCGAGTTCTAGCACACGTTCAGCTCGATGACGATCCCCGGACTCCGATCCAGCAAAGTGTCGGGGAAGAGTTCCGTCAGCACGACGGCATGGTGACGATCTTGATGTACTACTGCAGCAGGGCTTCGCCTAAACTCCACTACAATATTATCGAGGATTATGGTGGAAGGGGGCACCGCACACGGTTAAGAATATGATCACATGGATCAACTTGTGTGTCTTAGGGTGCCCCTGCCTCAGTATATAAAGGACCAAAGGGGCGGAGGCCGGCCGGCCACATAGGGCACGCCAGGAGAGTCCTACTCCCTCTGGGAGTAGGATTCCCCCCCCTCCAATCCTAGTTGGAGTAGGACTTGCGGAGGGGGGAAAAGAGAGAGAGGGGCCGGCCCCCTCTCCTTGTCCAATTCGGACCAAGGGAGGGGAGGGGCGCGCGGCCCACTATGGGCTGCCTCTTCTCTATTCCACCAAGGCCCATAAAGGCCCATCTAGCTCCCCGGGGGGGTTCCGGTAACCTCCCGGTACTCCGGTAAAATCCCGATTTCACCCGGAACACTTCCGATATCCAAACATAGGCTTCCAATATATCAATCTTTATGTCTCGACCATTTCGAGACTCCTCGTCATGTCCGTGATCACATCCGGGACTCCGAACAACCTTCGGCACATCAAAATGCATAAACTCATAATATAACTATCATTGTAACCTTAAGCGTGCGGACCCTACGGGTTCGAGAACAATGTAGACATGACCGAGACATGTCTCCGGTCAATAACCAACAGCGGGACCTGGATGCCCATATTGGCTCCTACATATTCTACGAAGATCTTTATCGGTCAGACCATATAACAACATACGTTGTTCCCTTTGTCATCGGTATGTTACTTGCCCGAGATTCGATCGTCGGTATTCCAAATACCTAGTTCAATCCCGTTACTGGCAAGTCTCTTTACTCGTTCTGTAATACATCATCCCGCAACTAACTCATTAGTTGTAATGCTTGCAAGGCTTAAGTGATGTGCATTACCGAGAGGGCCCAGAGATACCTCTCCGACAATCGGAGTGACAAATCCTAATCTCGAAATACGCCAACCCAACATTTACCTTTGGAGACACCTGTAGAGCTCCTTTATAATCACCCAGTTACGTTGTGACGTTTGGTAGCACACAAAGTGTTCCTCCAGTAAACGGGAGTTGCATAATCTCATAATCATAGGAACATGTATAAGTCATGAAGAAAGCAATAGCAACAAACTAAACGATCAAGTGCTAAGCTAACGGAATGGGTCAAGTCAATCACATCATTCTCCTAATGATGTGATCCCGTTAATCAAATGACAACTCATGTCTATGGTTAGGAAACATAACCATCTTTGATCAACGAGCTAGTTAAGTAAGGCATACTAGTGACACTCTGTTTGTCTATGTATTCACACATGTATTATGTTTCCGGTTAATACAATTCTAGCATGAATAATAAACAATTATCATGATATAAGGAAATAAATAATAACTTTATTATTGCCTCTAGGGCATGTTTCCTTCAGTCTCCCACTTGCACTAGAGTCAATAATCTAGTTCACATCGCCATGTGATTTAACATCAATAGTTCCTTCGAGACTCCTCGTCATGTCCGTGATCACATCCGGGACACCGAACAACCTTCAGTACATCAAAACCCAGAGATACCTCTCCGACAATCGTAGTGACAAATCCTAATCTCGAAATACGCCAACCCAACATCTACCTTTGGAGACACCTGTAATGCTCCTTTATAATCACCCAGTTACGTTGTGACGTTTGGTAGCACCCAAAGTGTTCCTCCGATAAACGGGAGTTGCATAATCTCATAGTTATAGGAACATGTATAAGTCATGAAGAAAGCAATAGCAACATACTAAACGATCGGGTGCTAAGCTAATGGAATGGGTCATGTCAATCAGATCATTCACTTAATGATGTGATCCCGTTAATCAAATAACAACCACTTGTTCATGGTTAGGAAACATAACCATCTTTGATTAACGAGCTAGTCAAGTAGAGGCATACTAGTGACACTTTGTTTGTCTATGTATTCACACATGTATTATGTTTCCGGTTAATACAATTCTAGCATGAACAATAAACATTTATCATGATTATAAGGAAATAAATAATAACTTTATTATTGCCTCTAGGGCATATTTCCTTCAGTCTCCCACTTGCACTAGAGTCAATAATCTAGATTACACAGTAATGATTCTAACACCCATGGAGCCTTGGTGCTGATCATGTTTTGCTCGTGGAAGAGGCTTAGTCAACGGGTCTGCAATATTCAGATCCGTATGTATCTTGCAAATCTCTATGTCTCCCACCTGGACTAGATCCCGGATGGAATTGAAGCGTCTCTTGATGTGCTTGGTTCTCTTGTGAAATCTGGATTCCTTTTCCAAGGCAATTGCACCAGTATTGTCACAAAAGATTTTCATTGGACCCGATGCACTAGGTATGACACCTAGATCGGATATGAACTCCTTCATCCAGACTCCTTCGTTTGCTGCTTCCGAAGCAGCTATGTACTCCGCTTCACATGTAGATCCCGCCACAACGCTTTGTTTAGAACTGCACCAACTGATAGCTCCACCGTTTTATGTAAACACGTATCCGGTTTGCGATTTAGAATCGTCCGGATTAGTGTCAACGTTTGCATCAATGTAACCGTTTACGATGAGCTCTTTGTCACCTCCATATACGAGAAACATATCCTTAGTCCTTTTCAGGTACTTCAGGATGTTCTTGACCGCTGTCCAGTGACCCACTCCTGGATTACTTTGGTAGCTCCCTGCTAGACTTATAGCAAGGCACACATCAGGTCTGGTACACAGCATTGCATACATGATAGATCCTATGGCTGAAGCATAGGGAACATCTTTCATTTTCTCTCTATCTTCTGTAGTGGTCGGGCATTGAGTCTGACTCAACTTCACACCTTGTAACACAGGCAAGAACCCTTTCTTTGCTTGATTCATTTTGAACTTCTTCAAAATCTTGTCAAGGTATGTGCTTTGTGAAAGTCCAATTAAGTGTCTTGATCTATCTCTATAGATCTTTATTCCTAATATGTAAGCAGCTTCACCGAGGTCTTTCATTGAAAAACTCTTATTCAAGTATCCCTTTATGCTATCCAGAAATTCTATATCATTTCCAATCAGTAATATGTCATCTACATATAATATCAGAAATGCTACAGAGCTCCCACTCACTTTCTTGTAAATACAGGCTTCTCCGAAAGTCTGTATAAAACCAAATGCTTTGATCACACTATCAAAGCGTTTATTCCAACTCCGAGAGGCTTGCACCAGTCCATAAATGGATCGCTGGAGCTTGCACACTTTGTTAGCTCCCTTTGGATCGACAAAACCTTCCGGTTGCATCATATACAACTCTTCTTCCAGAAATCCATTCAGGAATGCAGTTTTGACATCCATCTGCCAAATTTCATAATCATAAAATGCGGCAATTGCTAACATGATTCGGACAGACTTAAGCATCGCTACGGGTGAGAAGGTCTCATCGTAGTCAATCCCTTGAACTTGCCGAAAACCTTTTGCGACAAGTCGAGCTTTGTAGACAGTAATATTACCGTCGGCGTCAGTCTTCTTCTTGAAGATCCATTTATTCTCAATTTCTCGCCGATCATCGGGCAAGTCAACCAAAGTCCAGACTTTGTTCTCATACATGGATCCCATCTCAGATTTCATGGCTTCAAGCCATTTTGCGGAATCTGGGCTCACCATCGCTTCTTCATAGTTCGTAGGTTCATCATGATCTAGTAGCATGACTTCCAGAACAGGATTACTGTACCACTCTGGTGCGGATCTTACTCTGGTTGATCTACGAGGTTCAGTAGTATCTTGTTCTGAAGTTTCATGATTATTATCATTAGCTTCCTCACTAATCGGTGTAGGTGTCGCAAAAACAGGTTTCTGTGATGTACTACTTTCCAATAAGGGAGCAGGTACAGTTACCTCGTCAAGTTCTACTTTCCTCCCACTCACTTATTTCGAGAGAAACTCCTTCTCTAGAAAGGATCCATTCTTAGCAATGAATGTCTTGCCTTCGGATCTGTGATAGAAGGTGTACCCAACAGTCTCCTTTGGGTATCCTATGAAGACACATTTCTCCGATTTGGGTTCGAGCTTATCAGGTTGAAGTATTTTCACATAAGCATCGCAGCCCCAAACTTTAAGAAATGACAACTTTGGTTTCTTGCCAAACCATAGTTCATAAGGCGTCGTCTCAACGGATTTTGATGGTGCCCTATTTAATGTGAATGCGGCCATCTCTAAAGCATAACCCCAAAACGATAGCGGTAAATTAGTAAGAGACATCATAGATCGCACCATATCTAGTAAAGTACGATTACGACGTTTGGACACACCATTATGCTGTGGTGTTCCGGGTGGCGTGAGTTGCGAAACTATTCCGCATTGTTTCAAATGTACACCAAACTCGTAACTCAAATATTCTCCTCCACGATCAGATCGTAGAAACTTTATTTTCTTGTTACGATGATTTTCAACTTCACTCTGAAATTCTTTGAAATTTTCAAATGTTTCAGACTTGTGTTTCATTAAGTAGATATACCCATATCCGCTTAAGTCATCCGTGAAGGTGAGAAAATAACGATATCCGCCACGAGCCTCAATATTCATCGGACCACATACATCTGTATGTATGATTTCCAACAAATCTGTTGCTCTCTCCATAGTACCGGAGAACGGTGTTTTAGTCATCTTGCCCAAGAGGCACGGTTCGCAAGTACCAAGTGATTCATAATCAAGTGGTTCCAAAAGTCCATCAGTATGGAGTTTCTTCATGCGCTTTATACCGATATGACCTAAACGGCAGTGCCACAAATAAGTTGCACTATCATTATCAACTCTGCATCTTTTGGCTTCAACATTATGAATATGTGTGTTACTACTATCGAGATTCATTAAAAAATAGACCACTCTTCAAAGGTGCATGACCATAAAAGATATTACTCATATAAATAGAACAACCATTATTCTCTGATTTAAATGAATAACCGTCTCGCATCAAACAAGATCCAGATATAATGTTCATGCTCAACGCTGGCACCAAATAACAATTATTTAGGTCTAATACTAATCCCGAAGGTAGGTGTAGAGGTAGCGTGCCGACCGCGATCACATCGACTTTGGAACCATTTCCCACGCGCAACGTCACCTCGTCCTTTGCCAGTGTTCGCTTAATCCGTAGTCCCTGTTTCGAGTTGCAAATATTAGCAACAGAACCAGTATCAAATACCCAGGTGCTACTGCGAGCTCTAGTAAGGTACACATCAATAACATGTATATCACATATACCTTTGTTCACCTTGCCATCCTTCTTATCCGCCAAATACTTGGGGTAGTTCCACTTCCAGTGACCAGTCTGCTTGCAGTAGAAGCACTCAGTTTCAGGCTTAGGTCCAGACTTGGGTTTCTTCTCTTGAGTAGCAACTTGCTTGCCGTTCTTTTTGAAGTTCCCCTTCTTCTTCCCTTTGCCATTTTTCTTGAAACTAGTGGTCTTGTTGACCATCAACACTTGATGCTCCTTCTTGATTTCTACCTCCGCAGCTTTCAGCATTGCGAAGAGCTCGGGAATAGTCTTATTCATCCCTTGCATATTATAGTTCATCACGAAGCTCCTGTAGCTTGGTGGCAGTGGTTGGAGAATTCTGTCAATGACGCAATCATCTGGAAGATTAACTCCCAATTGAATCAAGTGATTATTATACCCAGACATTTTGAGTATATGCTCACTGACAGAACTGTTCTCCTCCATCTTGCAGCTATAGAACTTATTGGAGACTTCATATCTCTCAATCCGGGCATTTGCTTGAAATATTAACTTCAACTCCTGGAACATCTCATATGCTCCATGACGTTCAAAACGTCGTTGAAGTCCCGATTCTAAGCCGTAAAGCATGGCACACTGAACTATCGAGTAGTCATCAGCTTTGCTCTGCCAGACGTTCATAACATCTGGTGTTGCTCCAGCAGCAGGCCTGGCACCCAGCGGTGCTTGCAGGACGTAATTCTTCTTTGCAGCAATGAGGATAATCCTCAAGTTACGGACCCAGTCCGTGTAATTGCTACCATCATCTTTCAACTTTGCTTTCTCAAGGAACGCATTAAAATTCAACGGAACAACAGCACGGGCCATCTATCTACAATCAAACATACATAAGCAATATACTATCAGGTACTAAGTTCATGATAAATTTAAGTTCAATTAGTCAAATTACTTAAAGAACTCCCACTTAGACAGACATCCCTCTAATCCTCTAAGTGATCACGTGATCCAAATCAACTAAACCATAACCGATCATCATGTGATATGGAGTAGTTTTCAATGGTGAACATCGTTATGTTGATCATATCTACTATATGATTCACGCTCGACCTTTCGGTCTCCGTGTTCCGAGGCCATATCTGCATATGCTAGGCTCGTCAAGTATAACCCGAGTATTCTGCGTGTGCAAAACTGGCTTGCACCCGTTGTAGATGGACGTAGAGCTTATCACACCCGATCATCACGTGGTGTCTGGGCACGACGAACTTTGGCAACGGCGCATACTCAGGGAGAACACTTCTTGATAATTTAGTGAGAGATCATCTTATAATGCTACCGTCAATCAAAGCAAGATAAGATGCATAAAAAGATAAACATCACATGCAATCAATATAAGTGATATGATATGGCCATCATCATCTTGTGCTTGCGATCTCCATCTTCGAAGCACCGTCATGATCACCATCGTCACCGGCTCGACACCTTGATCTTCATCATAGCATCGTTGTCGTCTTGCCAATCTTATGCTTCCACGACTATCGCTACCGCTTAGTGATAAAGTAAAGCATTACAGCGCGATTGCATTGCATACAATAAAGCGACAACCATATGGCTCCTGCCAGTTGCCGATAACTCGGTTACAAAACATGATCGTCTCATACAGTAAAATTTAGCATCATGTCTTGACCATATCACATCACAACATGCCCTGCAAAAACAAGTTAGACGTCCTCTACTTTGTTGTTGCAAGTTTTACGTGGCTGCTACGGGCTTAAGCAAGAACCAATCTCACCTACGCATCAAAACCACAACGATAGTTTTTCAAGTTGGTGCTCTTTTAACCTTCGCAAGGACCGGGCGTAGCCACACTCGATTCAACTAAAGTTGGAGAAACTATCACCCACAAGCCACCTCTGTGCAAAGCACGTCGGGAGAACCGGTCTCGCGTAAGCGTACGCGTAATGTCGGTCTGGGCCGCTTCATCCAACAATACCGCCGAACCAAAGTATGACATGCTGGTAAGCAGTATGACTTATATCGCCCACAACTCACTTGTGTTCTACTCGTGCAAATAACATCAACATATAAAACCTAGGCTCGGATGCCACTGTTGGGGAACGTAGTAATTTCAAAAATTTCCTACGCACACGCAAGATCATGGTGATGCATAGCAATGAGAGGGGAGAGTGTGATCTATATACCTAGTAGATCGACAACGGAAGCGTTTGGTTGATGTAGTCGTACGTCTTCATGATCCGACCGATCAAGCACCAAAACTACGGCACCTCCGAGTTCTAGCACACGTTCAGCTCGATGACGATCCCCGGACTCCGATCCAGCAAAGTGTCGGGGAAGAGTTCCGTCAGCACGACGGCATGGTGACGATCTTGATGTACTACTGTAGCAGGGCTTCGCCTAAACTCCGCTACAATATTATCGAGGATTATGGTGGAAGGGGCACCGCACACGGTTAAGAATATGATCACGTGGATCAACTTGTGTGTCTGTAGGGTGCCCCTGCCTCAGTATATAAAGGACCAAAGGGGGGAGGCCGTCCGGCCACATAGGGTGCGCCAGGAGAGTCCTACTCCCTCTGGGAGTAGGATTCCCCCCCCCCCCAATCCTAGTTGGAATAGGACTCGCGGAGGGGGGAAAAGAGAGAGAGGGGCCGGCCCCCTCTCCTTGTCCAATTCGGACAAAGGGAGGGGAGGGGCGCGTGGCCCACTATGGGCTGGCTCTTCTCTTTTCCACAAGGCCCATAAAGGCCCATGTAGCTCCCCGGGGGGTTCCGGTAACCTCCCGGTACTCCGGTAAAATCCCGATTTCACCCGGAACACTTCTGATATCCAAACATAGGCTTCCAATATATCAATCTTTATGTCTCGGCCATTTCGAGACTCCTCGTCATGTCTGTGATCACATCCGGGACTCCGAACAACCTTCGGTACATCAAAATGCATAAACTCATAATATAACTGTCATCGTAACCTTAAGCGTGCGGACCCTACGGGTTTAACAACAATGTAGACATGACCGAGACATGTCTCCGGTCAATAACCAACAGCGGGACCTGGATGCCCATATTGGCTCCTACATATTCTACGAAGATCTTTATCGGTCAGACTGTATAACAACATACGTTGTTCCCTTTGTCATCGGTATGTTACTTGCCCGAGATTCGATCGTCGGTATTCCAAATACCTAGTTCAATCTCGTTACTGGCAAGTCTCTTTACTCGTTCTCTAATACATCATCTCGCAACTAACTCATTAGTTGTAATGCTTGCAGGGCTTAGGTGATGTGCATTACCGAGAGGGCCCAGAGATACCTCTCCGACAATCGGAGTGACAAATCCTAATCTCGAAATACGCCAACCCAACATTTACCTTTGGAGACACCTGTAGAGCTCCTTTATAATCACCCAGTTACATTGTGACGTTTGGTAGCACACAAAGTGTTCCTCCGGCAAACGGGAGTTGCATAATCTCATAGTTATAGGAACATGTATAAGTCATGAAGAAAGCAATAGCAACATACTAAACGATCGGGTGCTAAGCTAATGGAATGGGTCATGTTAATCAGATCATTCTCTTAATGATGTGATCCCGTTAATCAAATAACAACTCATTGTTCATGGTTAGGAAACATAACCATCTTTGATTAACGAGCTAGTCAAGTAGAGGCATACTAGTGACACTAAGTTTGTCTATGTATTCACACATGTATTATGTTTCCGGTTAATACAATTCTAGCATGAATAATAAACATTTATCATGATATAAGGAAATAAATAATAACTTTACTATTGCCTCTAGGGCATATTTCCTTCAGTCTCCCACTTGCACTAGAGTCAATAATCTAGATCACATCATCATGTGATTAACATCGATAGTTCACATCATCATGTGATTAACACCCATAGTTCACATTGCCATGTGACCAATACCCAAAGGGTTTACTAGATTCGGTAATCTAGTTCACATCGCTATGTGATTAACACCCAAAGAGTACTAAGGTGTGATCATGTTTTGCTTGTGAGAGAATCTTAGTGAACGGTCTTTCACATTCAGATCCGTTATGTATTTTGCAATTTTCTATGTCTACAATGCTCTGCATGGAGCTACTTTAGCTAATTGCTCCCACTTGCAATATGTATCTAGATCGAGACTTAGAGTCATCCAGATCCGTGTCAAAACTTGCATCGACGTAACTTTTTACGATGAACCTTTTGTCACGTCCATAATCGAGAAACATATCCTTATTTCACTAAGGATAATTCTGACTGCTGTCCAGCGATCTACTCCTAGATCACTATTGTACTCCCTTGCCAAATCAGTGCAGGGTATATAATAGATCTGGTATACAGCATGACATACTTTATAGAACCTATGGCCAAGGCATAGGGAATGACTTTCATTCTCTTTCTATCTTCTGCCGTGGTCGGGCTTTGAGTCTTACTCAATTTCATACCTTGTAACACAGCCAAGAACTATTTCTTTGACTGTTCCATTTTTGAACTTACTTCAAAATATTGTCAAGGTATGTACTCATTGAAAAAACTTATCAAGTGTCTTGATCTATCTCTATAGATTTTGATGCTTAATATGTAAGCAGCTTCACCGAGGTTTTCTTTGAAAAATTCCTTTCAAACACTCCTTTATGCTTTGCAGAATAATTCTACATTATTTCCGATTAACAATATGTCATACACATATACTTATCAGAAATGCTGTAGTGCTCCCACTCACTTTCTTGTAAATACAGGCTTCTCCAAAAGTCTGTATAAAACCAAATGCTTTGATCACACTATCAAAACATTTATTCCAACTCCGAGAGGCTTGCACCAGTCCATAAATGGATCGCTGGAGCTTGCACACTTTGTTAGCTCCCTTTGGATCAACAAAACCTTCTGGTTGCATCGTATACAACTCTTCTTTAGTAAATCCATTAAGGAATGCAGTTTTGTTTATCCATTTGCCAGATTTCATAAAATGCGACAATTGCTAACATGATTCGGACAGACTTAAGCATAGATACGAGTGAGAAAATCTCATCGTAGTCAACGCCTTGAACTTGTCGAAAACCTTTTGCGACAATTCTAGCTTTGTAGATAGTAACACTACTATCAGCGTCCGTCTTCCTCTTGAAAATCCATTTATTTTCTATGGCCTGCCGATCATCGGGCAAGTCAACCAAAGTCTATACTTTGTTCTCATACATGGATCCCATCTCAGATTTCATGGCCTCAAGCCATTTTTGCAGAATCTGGGCTCATCATCGCTTCCTCATAGTTCGCAAGTTTGTCATGGTCTAGTAACATGACTTCCAGAACAGGATCACCGTACCACTCTGGTGCGGATCTCACTCTGGTTTACCTGCGAGATTCGGTAGTAACTTGATCTGAAGTTACATGATCATCATCATTAGCTTCCTCACTAATTGGTGTAGTAGTCACAGGAACAGATTTCTGTGATGAACTACTTTCCAATAAGGGAGAAGGTACAATTACCTTATCAAGTTTTTTTACTTTCCTCCCACTCACTTCTTTCGAGAGAAACTCCTTCTCTAGAAAGTTTCCGAATTTAGCAACAAAAGTCTTGCCTTCGGATCTGTGATAGAAGGTGTATCCAATAGTTTCCTTTGGATATCCTATGAAGATTTACTTCTCCGATTTGGGTTCGAGCTTATCATGTTGAAACTTTTTCACATAAGCGTCGCAGTCCCAAACTTTAAGAAACGACAACTTTGGTTTCTTGCCAAACCACAGTTCAGATTGTGTCGTCTCAACGGACATAGATGGTGCCCTATTTAACGTGAATGCAGCTGTCTCTAATGCATAACCCCAAAACGATAGTGGTAGATCAGTAAGAGACATCATAGATTGCACTATATCCAATAAAGTACGGTTATGACGTTCGGACACACCATTATGCTGTGGTGTTCCATGTGGCATGAGTTTGTGAAACTATTCCACATTTGTTTTAATTGAAGACCAAACTCGTAACTCAAATATTTGTCTCCGTGATCAGATCGTAGAAACTTTATTTTCTTGTCACGATGATTTTCCACTTCACTCTGACATTCTTTGAACTTTTCAAATGTTTCAGACTTATGTTTCATCAATTAGATATACTCATATCTGCTCAAATCATCTATGAAGATCAGAAAATAACGATACTTGCCATGAGCCTTAACACTCATCGGACCGCATACATCAGTATGTATTATTTCCAATAAGTCAGTTGCTCGCTCCGGAGAACGGAGTCTTAGTCATCTTGCCCATGAGGCATGGTTCGCAAGCATCAAGTGATTCATAATCAAGTGATTCCAAAATTCCATCAGCATGGAGTTTCTTCATGCGCTTTACACCAATATGACCTAAACTGCAGTGCCACAAATAAGTTGCACTATCATTATTAACTTTGCATCTTTTGGTTTCAATATTATGATTATGTGTATCACTACGATCGAGATCCAACAAACTATTTTCATTGGGTGTTTAACCATATAAGGTTTTATTCATGTAAACAGAACAACAATTTATTCTCTTACTTAAATGAATAACCGTATTACAATAAACATGATCAAATCATATTCATGCTCAACGCAAACACCAAATAACACTTATTCAGGTTCAACACTAATCCCGAAAGTATAGGGAGTGTGCGATGATGATCATATCAATCTTCGAACCACTTCCAACACACATCGTCACTTCACCCTTAACTAGTCTCTATTTATTCTGCAACTCCCGTTTCGAGTTACTAATCTTAGCAACTGAACTAGTATCAAATACTGAGGGGTTGCTATAAACACTAGTAAAGTACACATCAATAACATGTATATCAAATATACTTATGTTCACTTTGCCATCCTTCTTATCTGCCAATCACTTGGGGTAGTTCCGCTTCCAGTGACCAGTCCCTTTGCAGTAGAAACACTTAGTCTCAGGCTTAGGACCAGACTTGGGATTCTTCACTTGAGCAGCAACTTGCTTGCCGTTCTTCTTGAAGTTCCTTTTCTTCCCTCTGCCCTTTTCTTGAAACTAGTGGTCTTGTCTACCATCAACACTTGATGTTTTTCTCGATTTCTACCTTCGTCAATTTCTGCATTACGAAGAGTTTGGGAATCGTTTCCGTTATCCCTTGCATATCATAGTTCATCACGAAGTTTCTACTAACTTGGTGATGTTGACTAGAGAATTCTGTCAATCACTATCTTATCTGGAAGATTAACACCCACTTGATTCAAGCGATTGTAGTACTCAGACAATCTGAGCATATGCTCACTAGTTGAGCGATTCTCCTCCATCTTTTAGCTATAGAACTTGTTGGAGACTTCATATCTCTCAATTCGGGTATTTGCATGAAATATTAACTTCAACTCCTGGAACATCTCATATGCTCCATGACGTTCAAAATGTCTTTGAAGTCCCGATTCTAAGCCATTAAGCATGGTGCACTAAACTATCAAGTAGTCATCATATTGAGCTAGCCAAACGTTCATAACGTCTGCATCTGCTCCTGCAATAGGTCTGTCACCTAGCAGTGCATCAAGGACATAATTCTTCTGTGCAGCAATGAGGATAAACCTCAGATCACGGATCCAATCCGCATCATTGCTACTAACATCTTTCAACACAATTTTCTCTAGGAACATATCAAAATAAACACAGGGAAGCTACAACGCGAGCTATTGATCTACAACATAATTTGCAAAATACTACCAGGACTAAGTTCATGATAAATTTAAGTTCAATTAATCATATTACTTAAGAACTCCCACTTAGATAGACATCCCTCTAATCCTCTAAGTGATCACGTGATCCAAATCAACTAAACCATGTCTGATCATCACGTGAGATGGTGTAGTTTCATTGGTGAACATCACTATGTTGATCATATCTACTATTTGATTCACGCTCGACCTTTCGGTCTCCGTGTTCCGAGGCCATATCTGCATATGCTAGGCTCGTCAAGTATAACCCGAGTATTCTGCGTGTGCAAAACTGGCTTGCACCCGTTGTAGATGGACGTAGAGCTTATCACACCCGATCATCACGTGGTGTCTGGGCACGACGAACTTTGGCAACGGTGCATACTCAGGGAGAACACTTCTTGATAATTAGTGAGAGCATCTTATAATGCTACCGTCAATCAAAGCAAGATAAGATGCATAAAAGATAAACATCACATGCAATCAATATAAGTGATATGATATGGCCATCATCATCTTGTGCCTGTGATCTTCATCTCCGAAGCACTGTCATGATCACCATCGTCGCCGGCGCGACACCTTGATCTCCATCGTAGCATCGTTGTCGTCTCGCCAATCTTATGCTTCCACGACTATCACTGCCGCTTAGTAATAAAGTAAAGCATTACATCGCGATTTCATTGCATACAATAAAGCGACAACCATATGGCTCCTGCCAGTTGCCGATAAATCGGTTACAAAACATGATCATCTCATACAATAAAATTTTAGCATCATGTCTTGGCCATATCACATCACAACATGCCCTGCAAAAACAAGTTAGACGTCCTCTACTTTGTTGTTGCAAGTTTTACGTGGCTGCTACGGGCTTAAGTAAGAACCAATCTCACCTACGCATCAAAACCACAACGATAGTTTGTCAAATAGACTCCGTTTTAACCTACGCAAGGACCGGGCGTAGCCATACTCGGTTCAACTAAAGTTGGAGAGACATTCGCCCGCAAGCCACCTATGTGCAAAGCACGTCGGGGAAACCAGTCTCGCGTAAGCGTACGCGTAATGTTGGTCCGGGTCGTCTCGTCCAACAATGCCGCCGAACAAAGGTATGACATGCTTGTAGGCAGTATGACTTATATCGCCCACAACTCACTTGTGTTCTACTCATGCATATAACATCAACATAAATAACCTAGGCTCGGATGCCACTGTTGGGTTTCGTAGTAATTTCAAAAAAATTCCTACGCACACGCAAGATCATGTGATGCATAGCAACGAGAGGGAAGAGTGTTGTCTACGTACCCACGCAGACCGACTGCGGAAGCGTTGACGCAACGTAGAGGAAGTAGTCGTACGTCTTCCCGATCCGACCGATCAAGCACCGAAACTACGGCACCTCCGAGTTCGAGCACACATTCAGCTCGATGACGATCCCCGGACTCCGATCCAGCAAAGTGTCGGGGAAGAGTTCCGTCAGCACGACGGCGTGGTGAAGATCTTGATGTACTACAGCAGCAGGGCTTCGCCTAAACTCCGCTACAATATTATCGAGGATTATGGTGGCTGGGGGCACCGCACACGGCTAAGGAATAGATCACGTGGATCAACTTGTTGTGTCTTTGGTGCTAGCCCTGCCCCTCTATTTATATGTTGAGCCCCGGGGTCAAAACTTGGAGCAAAAGCCTCCTCAAAGTCGGTTTTGCCCGAAAGGCAAGAGTCCCACTCGGACTCCAGGACCAAACGCCACAATCCTTGGCGTCTGGCCCAGGGCCAGACGCCAGGGTCTCCGGCGTTTGGCCCCCTGGCCTCCGCAAAACTCCTTTTGCACCGACCTAAAGCCTCATGGGCTAGACCCCTTGGCCTAACCATATCATCCAATATATGAATCTTTACGTCTCGACCATTTCGAGACTCCTCGTCATGTCCCCGATCTCATCCGGGACTCCGAACTCCTTCGGTACATCAAAACATGTAAACTCATAATATAACTGTCATCGTAACCTTAAGCGTGCGGACCCTACGGGTTCGAGAACAATGTATACATGACCGAGACACGTCTCCGGTCAATAACCAATAGTGGGACCTGGATGCCCATATTGGCTCCTACATATTCTACGAAGATCTTTATCGGTCAGACCGCATAACAACATACGTTGTTCCCTTTGTCATCGGTATGTTACTTGCCCGAGATTCGATCGTCGGTATTCCTATACCTAGTTCAATCTCGTTACCGGCAAGTCTCTTTACTCGTTCTGTAATACATCATCCCGCAACTAACTCATTTAGTTGCAATGCTTGCAAGGCTTAAGTGATGTGCATTACCGAGAGGGCCCAGAGATACCTCTCCGACAATCAGAGTGACAAATCCTAATCTCGAAATACGCCAACCCAACATGTACCTTTGGAGACACCTGTAATGCTCCTTTATAATCACCCAGTTACGTTGTGACGTTTGGTAGCACCCAAAGTGTTCCTCCGATAAACGGGAGTTGCATAATCTCATAGTTATAGGAACATGTATAAGTCATGAAGAAAGCAATAGCAACATACTAAACGATCGGGTGCTAAGCTAATGGAATGGGTCATGTCAATCAGATCATTCTCTTAATGATGTGATCCCGTTCATCAAATAACAACTCATTGTTCATGGTTAGGAAACATAACCATCTTTGATTAACGAGCTAGTCAAGTAGAGGCATACTAGTGACACTAAGTTTGTCTATGTATTCACACATGTATTATGTTTCCGGTTAATACAATTCTAGCATGAATAATAAACATTTATCATGATATAAGGAAATAAATAATAAATTTATTATTGCCTCTAGGG
Source organism: Triticum urartu (assembly GCF_056163025.1). Classification (NCBI taxonomy): domain Eukaryota; kingdom Viridiplantae; phylum Streptophyta; class Magnoliopsida; order Poales; family Poaceae; genus Triticum; species Triticum urartu. The sequence continues at coordinate 710,774,296 of NC_141879.1, forward strand.
CATATTTCCTTCAGTACTACCCATATCATCAATATTAATGAAGCAGGACGTAGGGTTTTACCTCCATCAAGAGGGCCCGAATCTGGGTAAAACTTCGTGTCCCTTGCCTCCTGTTACCATCCAGCCTAGACGCACAGTTCGGGACCCCCTACCCGAGATCCGCCGGTTTTGACACCGACAGAGTCCTACTCCCACCGGGAGTAGGACTCCCCCCTCTTGCCTTGTTGGAAAAGGAAGGGGGAAGGGAGAAAGAGAAAAGGGGGGCGCCGCCCCCCCTTCCTTGTCCTATTCGGACTAGGAGGGGAGGGGGCACGCGGCCTGCCCTGGCCGGCCCTCCTCTTCTCCCTTAGGGCCCATGTAGGCCCAATAACCCCTGGGGGGGTAACCCCCCGGTACTCCGGTAAAATCCTGATTTCACCCGGAACGTTTTCGATATCCAAATATAGGCTTTCAATATATCAATCTTTATGTCTCGACCATTTCGAGACTCCTCGTCATGTCCGTGATCACATCCGGGACACCAAACAACCTTCGGTACATCAAAACACAAAAGCCCTAATTATGATCATCACCGAACTTTAAGCGTGCAGACCCTACGGGTTCGAGAACTATGTAGACATGACCGAGACACGTCTCCGGTCAATAACCAATAGCGGAACCTGGATGCTCATATTGGCTCCTACATATTCTACGAAGATCTTTATCGGTCAGACCGCATAACAATATACGTTGTTCCCTTTGTTATCGGTATGTTACTTGCCCGAGATTCGATCATTGGTATCTCAATACCTAGTTCAATCTCGTTACCGGTCAAGTCTCTTTACTCATTCTGTAATACATCATCCCGCAACTAACTCATTAGTTGCAATGCTTGCAAGGCTTAAGTGATGTGCATTACCGAGAGGGCCCAGAGATACCTCTCCGACAATCGGAGTGACAAATCCTAATCTCGAAATATGCCAACCCAACAAGTACCTTCAGAGACACCTGTAGAGCACCTTTATAATCACCCAGTTACGTTGTGAAGTTTGGTAGCACACAAAGTGTTCCTCCGGTAAACATGAGTTGCATAATCTCATAGTCATAGGAACATGTATAAGTCATGAAGAAAGCAATAGCAACAAACTAAACGATCAAGTGCTAAGCTAACGGAATGGGTCAAGTCAATCACATCATTCTCCTAATGATGTGATCCTGTTAATCAAATGACAACTCATGTCTATGGTTAGGAAACATAACCATCTTTGATCAACGAGCTAGTCAAGTAGAGGCATACTAGTGACACTCTGTTTGTCTATGTATTCACACATGTATTATGTTTCCGGTTAATACAATTCTAGCATGAATAATAAACATTTATCATGATATAAGGAAATAAATAATAACTTTATTATTGCCTCTAGGGCATGTTTCCTTCAGTCTCCCACTTGCACTAGAGTCAATAATCTAGTTCACATCGCCATGTGATTTAACATCAATAGTTCACATCACCATGTGATTAACACCCATAGTTCACATCGTCATGTGACCAACACCCAAAGGGTTTACTAGAGTCAATAATCTAGTTCACATCTCTACGTGATTAATACCCAAAGAGTACTAAGGTGTGATCATGTTTTGCTTGTGAGGGAAGTTTAGTCAACGGGTCTGCCACATTCAGATCCGTACGTATTTTGCAAATTTCTATGTCAACAATGCTCTGCACGGAGCTACTCTAGCTAATTGCTCCCACTTTCAATATGTATCCAGACTGAGACTTAGAGTCATCTGGATCAGTGTCAAAACTTGCATCGACGTAACCCTTTACGACGAACCTTTTGTCACCTCCATAATCGAGAAACATATCCTTATTCCACTAAGGATAATTTTGACCAATGTCCAGTGATCTACTCCTAGATCATTATTGTACTACCTTGCCAAACTCAGGGGAGGGTATACAATAGGTCTGGTACACAGCATGGCATACTTTATAGAACCTATGGCTGAGGCATAGGGAATGACTTTCATTCTCTCTCTATCTTCTGCCGTGGTCGGGTTTTGAGTCTTACTCAACTTCACACCTTGTAACACAGGTAAGAACTCCTTTTTGACTGTTCCATTTTGAACTACTTCAAAATCTTGTCAAGGTATGTACTCATTGAAAAACTTATCAAGCGTCTTGATCTATCTCTATAGATCTTGATGCTCAATATGTAAGCAGCTTCACCGAGGTCTTTCTTTGAAAAAAACTCTTTCAAACATTCCTTTATGCTTTGCAGAATAATTCTACATCATCCGATCAACAATATGTCATACATATACTTAAATGTTGTAGTGCTCCCACTCACTTTCTTGTAAATACAGGCTTCACCGCAAGTCTGTATAAAACTATATGCTTTGATCAACTTATCAAAGCGTATATTCCAACTCCGAGATGCTTGCACCAATCCATACATGGATCGCTGGAGCTTGCATATTTTCTTAGTACCTTTAGGATTGACAAAACCTTCTGGTTGTATCATATACAACTCTTCTTTAATAAATCCTATTAAGGAATGCAGTTTTGTTTATCCATTTGCTAGATTTCATAAAATGCGGCAATTGCTAACATGATTCGGACAGACTTAAGCATAGATACGAGTGAGAAATTCTCATCGTGGTCAACACCTTGAACTTGTCGAAAACCTCTTTGCGACAATTCTAGCTTTGTAGATAGTAACACTACTATCAGCGTCCGTCTTCCTCTTGAAGATCCATTTAATCTCAATGGCTCGCCGATCAATGGGCAAGTCAATCAAAGTCCATACTTTGTTCTCATACATGGATCTCATCTCAGATTTCATGGCCTCAAGCCATTTCGTGAATCTGGGCTCATCATCGCTTCCTCATAGTTCGTAGGTTCATCATGGTCAACTAATATGACCTCTAGAACAGGATTACCATACCACTCTGGTGCGGATCTTACTCTGGTTGACCTACGAGGTTCAGTAACAACTTGATCTAAAGTTTCATGATCATCATCATTAACTTCCTCACTAATTGGTGTAGGTGTCACAGAAACCGTTTTCTGTGATGAACTACTTTCCAATAAGGGAGCAGGTATAGTTACCTCATCAAGTTCTACTTTCCTCCCACTCACTTCTTTCGAGAGAAACTCCTTCTCTAGAAAAACTCTGAATTTAGCAACAAAAGTCTTGCCTTCGGATCTGTGATAGAAGGTATACCCAACATTTTCTTTTGGGTATCCTATGAAGATTCACTTCTCCGATTTGGGTTCGAGCTTATCATGTTGAAACTTTTTCACATAAGCATCGCAGTCCCAAACTTTAAGAAACGACATCTTAGGTTTCTCACAAACCACAGTTCATACGGTGTCATCTCAACGGATTTAGATGGTGCCCTATTTAACGTGAATGCAGCTGTCTCTAATGCATAACCCCAAAACGATAGTGGTAGATTGGTAAGAGACATCATAGATCGCACCATATCTAATAAAGTATGGTTATGACGTTCGGACAAACCATTACACTGTGGTGTTCTAGGTGGCGTGAGTAGTGAAACTATTTCACATTGTTTTTAACTGAAGGCCAAACTCGTAACTCAAATATTTTACTTTTGCGATCATATCGTAGAAACTTTTATTTTTGTTACAATGATTCTCCACTTCACTCTGAAATTCTTTGAACTTTTCAAATGTTTCAGACTTGTGTTTCATCAAGTAGATATACTCATATCTGCTCAAATCATCTGTGAAGATCAGAAAATAATGATACCTGCCGCGAGCCTCAATATTCATCGGACCACATACATCAGCATGTATGATTTCCAACAAATCTGTTGCTCGCTCCATTGTTCTGGAGAATGGAGTCTTAGTCATCTTGCCCATGAGGCATGGTTCACAAGCATCAACTGATTCCAAAAGCCCATCAGCATGGATTTTCTTCATGCGCTTTACACCAATATGACCTAAACGGCAGTGCCACAAATAAGTTACACTATCATTATTAACTTTGCATCTTTTGGTTTCAATATTATGAATATGTGTATCACTACGATCGAGATCCAACAAACCATTTTCATTGGGTGTGTAACCATATAAGGTTTTATTCATGTAAACAGAACAACAATTTATTCTCTTACTTAAATGAATAACCGTATTGCAATAAACATGATCAAATCATATTCATGCTCAACGCAAACACCAAATAACACTTATTTAGGTTCAACACTAATCCCAAAAGTATAGGAAGTGTGCGATGATGATCATATCAATCTTGAAACCACTTCCAACACACATCGTCACTTCACCCTTAACTAGTCTATGTTCATTTTGCAACTCCCGTTTTGAGTTATGACTCTTAGCAACTGAACCAGCATCAAATACCAAGGGGTTGCTACGAACACTAGTAAAATACACATCAATAATCTGTATATCAAATATACCTTTGTTCACTTTGCCATCCTTCTTATCTGCCAAATACTTGGGGAGTTCCGCTTCCAGTGACCACTCCCTTTGCAATAGAAGCACTTAGTCTCAGGCTTAGGACCAGACTTGGGCTTCTTTACTTGAGCAGCAACTTGCTTGCCATTCTTCTTGAAGTTCCCCTTCTTCCATTTGCCCTTTTCTTGAAACTAGTGGTCTTGTCTACCATCAACACTTGATATTTTTCTTGATTTCTACCTTCGTTGATTTCAGCATTACGAAGAGCTTGGGAATCGATTCCGTTATCCCTTGCATATCATAGTTCATCATGAAGTTCTACTAACTTGGTGATGGTGACTAGAGAATTCTGTCAATCACTATCTTATCTGGAAGATTAACTCCCACTTGATTTAAGCGATTGTAATACCCAGACAATCTGAGCACATGCTCACTACTTGAGCTATTCTCCTCCACCTTTTTAGCTATAGAACTTGTTGGAGACTTCATATCTCTCAACTCGGGTATTTGCTTGAAATATTAACTTCAACTCCTGGAACATCTCATATGGTCCATGACATTCAAAACATCTTTGAAGTCCCGATTCTAAGCCGTTAAGCATGGTGCACTAAACTATCAAGTACTCATCATATTGAGCTAGCCAAACGTTCATAACGTCTGCCTCTACTCCTGCAATAGGTCTGTCACCTAGAGGTGCATCAAAGACATAATTCTTCTGTGCAGCAATGAGGATAATCCTCAGATCACGGATCCAATCCGCATCATTGCTACTAACATTTTTCAACATAATTTTTCTCTAGGAACACAATAAACTGGGAGCAACATAACGAGATATTGATCTACAACATAGATATGCTAATACTACCAGGACTAAGTTCATGATAAATTAAAGTTCAATTAATCATATTACTTAAGAACTCCCACTTAGAAAGATATCCGTCTAATCCTCTAAGTGATCACGTGATCCAAATCAACTAAACCATGTCCGATCATCACGTGAGATGGAGTAGTTTCAATGGTGAACATCACTATGTTGATCATATCTACTATATGATTCACGCTCGACCATTCGGTCTCTGTGTTCCGAGGCCATATCTGTTATATGCTAGGTTCGTCAAGTTTAACCTGATTATTCTGCGTGTGCAACTGTTTTGCACCCGTTGTATTTGAATGTAGAGCCTATCACACCCGATCATCACGTGGTGTCTCAGCACGAAGAACTTTCGCAACGGTGCATACTCAGGGAGAACACTTGTACCTTGATAATTAGTGAGAGATCATCTTATAAAGCTATCGTCGAACTAAGCAAAATAAGATGTATAAAAGATAAACATCACATGCAATCATAATATGTGACATGATATGGCCATCATCATCTTGTGCCTTTGATCTCCATCTCCAAAGCATCGTCATGATCTCCATCGTCACCGGCATGACACCATGGTCTCCATCATCTTGATCTATATCAATGTGTCGTCACATGGTCGTCTCGCTAACTATTGCTCTTGCAACTATTGCTATCGCATAGCGATAAAGTAAAGCAATTATTTGGCGCTTGCATCTTATGCAATAGAGAGATAACCATAAGGCTTTTGCCAGTTGCCGATAACTTCAACAAAACATGATCATCTCATACAACAACTTATATCTCAACATGTCTTGACCATATCACATCACAACATGCCCTGCAAAAACAAGTTAGACGTCCTCTACTTTGTTGTTGCAAGTTTTACGTGGCTGCTACGGGCTTAGCAAGAACCGTTCTTACCTACGCATCAAAACAACAACGATAGTTTGTCAAGTTGGTGCTGTTTTAACCTTCACAAGGACCGGGCGTAGCCACACTCGGTTCAACTAAAATTGGAGAAACTGACACCCGCCAGCCACCTGTGTGTAAAGCACGTCGGTAGAACCAGTCTCGTGTAAGCGTACGCGTAATGTTGGTCCGGGCCGCTTCATCCAACAATACCGCCGAACCAAAGTGTGACATGCTGGTAAGCAGTATGACTTATATCGCCCACAACTCACTTGTGTTCTACTCGTGCATATTACATCAACGCATAAAACCAGGCTCGGATGCCACAGTTGGGCACGTAGTAATTTCAAAAATTTCCTACGCACATGAAAGATCATGGTGATGCATAGCAACGAGAGGGGAGAGTGTTGTCTACGTACCCTCGTAGACCGGCAATGGAAGCGTTGACACAACATAGAGGAAGTAGTCGTACGTCTTCCCGATCTGACCGATCCAAGTACCGAACGTACGGCACCTCCGAGTTCTGCACACGTTCAACTCAGTGACGTCCCTCGAGCTCCGATCCAACAAAGTGTTGAGGGAGAGTTTCGTCAGCACGACGGCGTGATGACGGTCATGATGTTCTACCGACACAGGGCTTCGCCTAAGCACCGCTACGATATGACCGAGGTGGAATATGGTGGAAGGGGCACCGCACACGGCTAAGGAACGATCATGAAGATCAACTTGTGTGTCATGGGGTGCCCCCTTGCCCCGTATATAAAGGAGGGAGAGGGAGAGGTGCGGCCGCCCCAAGGGGTGCGCCTGGAGGAGTCCTGCTCCCACTGGGAGTAGGACTCCCCCCTCTTGCCTAGTTGGAAAAGGAAGGGGGAAGGGAGAAAGAGGAAAGGGGGGCGCCGCCCCCCCTTCCTTGTCCTATTCGGACTAGGGGGGAGGGGCGCGCGGCCTGCCCTGGCCGGAACTCCTCTTCTCCCTTAGGGCCCATGTAGGCCCAATAACCCCCGGGGGGGTTCCGGTAACCCCCCGGTACTCCGGTAAAATCCCGATTTCACCCGGAACGTTTCCGATATCCAAATATAGGCTTCCAATATATCAATCTTTATGTCTCAACCATTTCGAGACTCCTCGTCATGTCCGTGATCACATCCGGGACACCGAACAACCTTCAGTACATCAAAACCCAGAGATACCTCTCCGATAATCGGAGTGATAAATCCTAATCTCGAAATACGCCAACCCAACAAGTACCTTCGGAGACACCTGTAGAGCACCTTTATAATCACCCAGTTACGTTGTGACATTTGGTAGCACACAAAGTGTTCCTCCCGTAAACGGGAGTTGCATAATCTCATAATCATAGGAACATGTATAAGTCATGAAGAAAGCAATAGCAACAAACTAAACGATCAAGTGCTAAGCTAACGGAATGGGTCAAGTCAATCACATCATTCTCCTAATGATGTGATCCCGTTAATCAAATGACAACTCATGTCTATGGTTAGGAAACATAACCATCTTTGATCAACGAGCTAGTCAAGTAAGGCATACTAGTGACACTCTGTTTGTCTATGTATTCACACATGTATTATGTTTCTGGTTAATACAATTCTAGCATGAATAATAAACATTTATCATGATATAAGGAAATAAATAATAACTTTATTATTGCCTCTAGGGCATATTTCCTTCACCAAGCAACACCTTCAAGAAGGACTGCGACGACGACGACGCTGCTACTGCCTGGACGAATCCTAGGATTTCTCCCGGTACACGGAGGAAAGCGGAGGAGAGGTACCCCCAACGCCCTTCAAGAAGGTTGATGGCGCCCGCAGGCGTCACCGCGTCGGTGCCTGGCAAACCTGAGAGGAATTTCGCCCTACCCCTCATACCCACAATCCAGGACCAACCGGCGACTCCACCGTGCAAACCGCCCACCAACATGCGCCACCACAGTCACGAGGACACCACCGTCATATCTCCACCACAGACGCTGCGAGGCCGGCTGTCGGGGATATACCCCGCGGTATGACCCGGCCGGACTTGGCGGTTTAATTAAGACCCGGTTGACACTTGGTGATTCACTGGGACCCGCCCTGACCAGACGGTTTACAAGCAACCTGCCTGAACATTATAACTCATTGGTAACCCGGCGGGCGGGACAGACGGATGATAAGGCCCAAGGCCTAGAAGGCCGGTTTATATTAATGGCGGGCCGGTTTATATTAATGGCGGGCCGGTTTAAGAGAAAAGGCGTGAAGAATATTTACCTTACAAAGAGTTAAGACCCGGACTTGTATCCGGTTTGTATTAGAAGGTAGACTAGACCTAATCCTAATAGGACTCCATATGTAACCCGCCCCTTCAACTTATATAAGGAGGGGTAGGGCTCACCAAAAGGGACAAGCAATAAGCAAGAAGAGACAATCTCTAGGGCTAGACACAAAGAGCCGATTTACCGGCGACTCCCTCACATCATAATGAGACCTAGCCACAAACAACATGTAGGGTTGTTACCGGATAATGTTTCCCGGGCCCCGAAGCTGTCTAAATCCTTGTCTTGTGTTGCGTCTCTCGATTCCGATCAACCCCTCTCAATCTACCACATAGATGCGTTGGCCTCACGACTAAGTCCTCACACTAGGATATCTGCCGTGACAATTCCACGACACCGGCCGAATCAAACGAGGCCACCGACGATAGGGACCGATAGTACTGCGGCCACGAGGGAGGGGACAACCTCCAATGACATAAGCAGTAGCAGACCGGACGCAGGAGCAGGAGCACACCGGACCCCCCTGCCCAGCCGGGCCCAGATCGGGCCCGCTAAGCTCCTGCCGCCGCGCTGCAGCCGACACAGCGTAGTAGCCACCGATCCCAACGTCTGCATCTCGCCAGCCCAAGCGAAGACCAGACTAACCCGCCCTGCAAGGCTCCGCGTCGGCCAACCCCAGCCGCCAGCCGCCACCGCCGCCATGCCTGCGCCCGATCTACACCGGGGCACCGCCCGCCGAGGCGCATCGTCGCCGGAAACCACCACCCGAGTCGGGGAACCGCGAGGGGCAGAAGAGGGCCGCCACCGCCGGCCTCGTCATGGCGCCGCGTGGGCAAAGCCCGGCCGCGCCAGCCGGCGGCAGCGGTGGGAAGAGGAGTGGGAGGTTGGGCTGGGCGGCGAGGGAAGGGAGGGCCGCCCCGGTCGCCCCGCTTGGAGTGGCGCCGCGAGCGGTACGGGGAGAGGGGAGATCGGAACTAATCAGATGTTTTTCGCCATCACCGGTAAGTGGCTGGCTTTAGGGAATAGCTAGCAGCTGGCACACTTGTTGACCAAATCAACATCGTCTCCCCTAGCCATGGGCCAATAAAAGTTTGCACGGTAAGCCTTGCTCACCAGGGTTCGAGGAATCGCATGGTGAGTGCAACTTCCCGTGGATATCGTGTAAGATTTGTCACCCTCCTCAGGACAAATACAACGATGGAAGACTCAAGTGATGTTGCGCTTGTACAACTCTTCCCCGTGCACGACATAAGTGGCAACACGTTAGATGATCTAGTGTGACTCCATCTAGTCCTCGAGTAATTCCTTGCGTAGCAGGTAGGCAAGGATGGGCTCGGTCCATGAGGCGATGATTGCCATGATCTCATGAACCGAGAAGGTGACCTCAACTGCCTAGCGCAAGATCGTGTCCTCTTACCAATTGAGGTTTCGCACGGATTTTTGACTAGGACTTCAGAAATGTATGGTTCTGTAGAAACTTTTAACACACAAAGAGGATAGTACAGATGGAATCACCCCGTTCGAAGAAAACCTAGGGGTGCACATTTTTGGGTTTATCGAACAAGGAATACATCAAAACGCGTTAATAAGGGTCAAAACAACTTTTACTTTTGCATGTGATCCTAATAAGGGTACACTGGGGGGTGAAGATTACAAGGCAATACCACAACTTTAAAGTGACAAACTGCCGGTAATTAATTAGAGAGATCCAAAAATTTGAGCATCGGAAGGCCTATGAAAATTATCCTAGAGAGAAAGGGTGAGTAACAGGGGAAAGAAATAAAATGTACTCCCTCTGTAAACTAATATAAGAGCGTTTAGATCACTAAAATAGTGATCTAAACACTCTTATATTAGTTTACAGAGGGAGTAATAAGCAAATATAAATGCAATGCAAAACATTAGAAAGTCATTTTTGCATTACAAAATAGGTTTGCAAAAGCCGGTATCGTTTGCAAAAGCCGGTACTCCGGTAAAATCCCGATTTCACCCAGAACGTTTCCGATATCCAAATATAGGCTTTCAATATATCAATCTTTATGTCTCAACCATTTTGAGACTCCTCGTCATGTCCGTGATCACATCCGGGACACCGAACAACCTTCAGTACATCAAAACACAAAAACCCTAATTACGATCGTCACCGAACTTTAAGCGTGCAGACCCTACGGGTTCGACAACTATGTAGACATGACCGAGACACGTCTCCGGTCAATAACCAATAGCGGAACCTGGATGCTCATATTGGCTCCTACATATTCTACGACGATCTTTATCGGTCAGACCGCATAACAATATACGTTGTTCCCTTTGTTATCGGTATGTTACTTGCCCGAGATTCGATCGTTGGTATCTCAATACCTAGTTCAATCTCGTTACCGGTCAAGTCTCTTTACTCGTTCCGTAATACATCATCCCGCAACTAACTCATTAGTTGCAATGCTTGCAAGGCTTAAGTGATGTGCATTACCGAGAGGGCCCAGAGATACCTCTCCGACAATCGGAGTGACAAATCCTAATCTCGAAATACGCCAACCCAACAAGTACCTTCGGAGACACCTGTAGAGCACCTTTATAATCACCCAGTTACGTTGTGACATTTGGTAGCACACAAAGTGTTCCTCCAGTAAACGGGAGTTGCATAATCTCATAATCATAGGAACATGTATAAGTCATGAAGAAAGCAATAGCAACAAACTAAACGATCAAGTGCTAAGCTAACGGAATGGGTCAAGTCAATCACATCATTCTCCTAATGATGTGATCCCGTTAATCAAATGACAACTCATGTCTATGGTTAGGAAACATAACCATCTTTGATCAACGAGCTAGTTAAGTAAGGCATACTAGTGACACTCTGTTTGTCTATGTATTCACACATGTATTATGTTTCCGGTTAATACAATTCTAGCATGAATAATAAACAATTATCATGATATAAGGAAATAAATAATAACTTTATTATTGCCTCTAGGGCATATTTCCTTCACCAAGCAACACCTTCAAGAAGGACTGCGACGACGACGACGACGCTGCTACTGCCTGGATGAATCCTAGGATTTCTCCCGGTACACGGAGGAAAGCGGAGGAGAGGTACTCCCAACGCCCTTCAAGAAGGTTGATGGCGCCCGCAGGCGTCACCGCGTCGGTGCCTGGCAAACCTGAGAGGAATTTCGCCCTACCCCTCATACCCACAACCCAGGACCAACCGGCGGCTCCACCGTGCAAACCGCCCACCAACATGCGCCACCACAGTCATGAGGACACCACCGTCATATCTCCACCACAGACGCTGCGAGGCCGGCTGTCGGGGATATACCCCGCGGTATGACCCGGCCGGAAATATGACCCGGCCGGACTTGGCGGTTTAATTAAGACCCGGTTGACACTTGGTGATTCACTGGGACCCGCCCTGATCAGACGGTTTACAAGCAACCTGCCTGAACATTATAACTCATTGGTAACCCGGCGGGTGGGACAGACGGATGACAAGGCCCAAGGCCTAGAAGGCCGGTTTATATTAATGGAGGGCTGGTTTAAGAGAAAAGGCGTGAAGAATATTTACCTTACAAAGAGTTAAGACCCGGACTTGTATCCGGTTTCTATTAGAAGGTAGACTAGACCTAATCCTAATAGGACTCCGTATGTAACCCGCCCCTTCAACTTATATAAGGAGGGGTAGGGCTCACCAAAGAGGGACAAGCAATAAGCAAGAAGAAACAATCTCTAGGGCTAGACACAAAGAGCCGGTTTACCGACGGCTCCCTCACATCATAATGAGACCTAGCCACAAACAACATGTAGGGTTGTTACCGGATGATGTTTCCCGGGGCCCGAAGCTGTCTAAATCCTTGTCTTGTGTTGCGTCTCTCGATTCCGATCAACCCCTCTCAATCTACCACATAGATGCATTGGCCTCACAACTAAGTCCTCACACTAGGACATCTGCCGTGACAATTCCACGACATCGGCCGAACCAAACGAGGCCACCGACGATAGGGACCGATAGTACTGCGGCCACGAGGGAGGGGACAACCTCCAATGACATAAGCAGTAGCAGACCGGACGCAGGAGCAGGAGCACACCGGACCCCCTGCCCAGCCGGGCCCAGATCGGGCCCGCTAAGCTCCTGCCGCCGCGCTGCAGCCGACACAGCGTAGTAGCCACCGATCCCAACGTCTGCATCTCGCCAGCCCAACCGAAGACCAGACTAACCCATCCTGCAAGGCTCCGCGTTGGCCAACCCCAGCCGCCAGCCGCCAGCCGCCACCGCCGCCACGCCTGCGCCCGATCTACACCGGGGCACCGCCCGCCAAGGCGCATCATCGCCGGAGACCACCACCCGAGTCGGGGAACCGCGAGGGGAAGAAGAGGGCCGCCACCGCCGGCCTCGTCATGGCGCCGCGTGGGCAAAGCCCGGCCGCGCCAGCCGGCGGTAGCGGTGGGAAGAGGAGTGGGAGGTGGGGCTGGGCGGCGAGGGAAGGGAGGGCCGCCCCGGTCGCCCCGCTTGGAGTGGCGCCGCGAGCGGTACGGGGAGAGGGGAGATCGGAACTAATCAGATGTTTTTCGCCATCACCGGTAAGTGGCTGGCTTTAGGGAATAGCTAGCAGCTGGCACACTTGTTGACCAAATCAACATCGTCTCCCCTAGCCATGGGCCAATAAAAGTTTGCACGATAAGCCTTGCTCACCAGGGTTCAAGGAATCGCATGGTGAGTGCAACTTCCCGTGGATATCGTGTAAGATTTGTCACCCTCCTCAGGAGAAATACAACGATGGAAGACTCAAGTGATGTTGCGCTTGTACAACTCTTCCTCATGCACGACATAAGCGGCAACACGTTAGATGATCTAGTGTGACTCCATCTAGTCCTCGAGTAATTCCTTGCGTAGCAGGTAGGCAAGGATGGGCTCGGTCCATGAGGCGATGATTGCCATGATCTCATGAACCCAGAAGGTGACCTCAACTTCCTAGCGCAAGATCGTGTCCTCTTACCAATTGAGGTTTCGCACGGATTTTTGACTAGGACTTCAGAAATGTATGGTTCTGTAGAAACTTTTAACACACAAAGAGGATAGTACAGATGGAATCACCCCTTTCGAAGAAAAGCTAGGGGTGCACATTTTTGGGTTTATCGAACAAGGAATACATCAAAACGCGTTAATAAGTGTCAAAACAACTTTTACTTTTGCATGTGATCCTAATAAGGGTACACTGGGGGGTGAAGATTACAAGGCAATACCACAACTTTAAAGTGACAAACTGCCGGTAATTAATTAGAGAGATCCAAAAATTTGAGCATCGAAATGTTGGGGAACGTAGCAATAATTCAAAATTTTCCTACGTGTCACCAAGATCTATCTATGGAGTCATCTAGCAATGAGGGAGGAGTGGATCTACATACCCTTGTAGATCGCGCGCGGAAGCGTTCAAGAGAACGGGGTTGATGGAGTCGTACTCGTCGTGATCCAAATCACCGATGATCCTAGCGCCGAACGGACGGCACCTCCGTGTTCAACACACGTACGGAGCAGCGACGTCTCCTCCTTCTTGATCCAGCAAGGGGGGAGGAGAGGTTGATGGAGATCCAGCAGCACGACGGCGTGGTGGTGGAAGTAGCGGGATTCCAACAGGGCTTCGCCAAGCGCTGCGGGAGGAGGGAGATGTGTCATGGGAGGGAGAGGGAGGCGCCAGGGCTTAGGTTGGTCTGCCCTCCCTTCCCCCCACTATATATAGGGCCAAGGGAGAGGGGGAGGCACAGCCTTGGCCCTTCCTCCAAGGAAGGGTGCGGCCAGGGAGGAGTCCCTCCTCCCCAAGGCACATCGGAGGTGCCTTCCCCCTTTAGGACTCTTCCCTTCTTCTTATCTCTTGGCGCATGGGCCTCTTCGGGCTGGTGCCCTTGGCCCATATAGGCCAAGGCGCACACCCCTACAGCCCATGTGGCCCCCCGGGGCAGGTGGACCCCCTTGGTGGACCCTTGGACCCCTTTCGGCACTCCCGGTACAATACCGATAATGCGCGAAACTTTTCCGGCGACCAAAACAAGACTTCCCATATATATATCTTTACCTCCGGACCATTCCGGAACTCCTCGTGACGTCCGGGATCTCATCCGGGACTCCGAAAAACTTTCGGGTTACCGCATACTAATATCTCTATAACCCTAGCGTCACCGAACCTTAAGAGTGTAGACCCTACGGGTTCGGGAGACATGCAGACATGACCGAGACGTTCTCCGGTCAATAACCAACATCGGGATCTGGATACCCATGTTGGCTCCCACATGTTCCACGATGATCTCATCGGATGAACCACGATGTCAAGGACTTAATCAATCCCGTATACAATTCTCTTTGTCTAGCGGTACGATACTTGCCCGAGATTCGATCGTCGGTATCCCGATAGCTTGTTCAATCTCGTTACCGGCAAGTCTCTTTACTCGTTCCGTAACACATCATCCCGTGATAAACTCCTTGATCACATTGTGCACATTATGATGATGTCCTACCAAGTGGGCCCAGAGATACCTCTCCGTTTACACGGAGTGACAAATCCCAGTCACGATTCGTGCCAACCAACAGACACTTTCGGAGATACCTGTAGTGTACCTTTATAGCCACCCAGTTACGTTGTGACGTTTGGCACACCCAAAGCACTCCTATGGTATCCGGGAGTTGCACAATCTCTTCTTTGGAGTTATCTTGGGTTATATTTCACCTAAAGCCTTCCCTATGGCTTGTTGCTATCTATGTTGCTTATAAATGATCCAAGTTTCTTCATCTATCCTCCCGGTGATTTAAGTTTCTCGTCTCCTTGTTCATTCCATTCCAATTCTTTTTCCCGTTAGTGGCAGAATTTCACCTCATAATTTTGAGATGTACTCCATAAGACCATATCAAGCTTATTCTTTTCGTTGTGGATTGTTCCAACAACTTCGTTCGAACCTTCTTCTAAAGATGCCTTGTCAAGCCTTTTGTGGTAGATGTTGGCATTTTCTTCTCCTCTCTCCTATCTCAATTATCTATATTCTATTCTTTCATTCCGGAGGCATTTTGATGTTGCTCTTTTCAACCCATCATCTCGTTTGTCAGAGATCATGTTCTTTTTTTTATGCTTATCCATCTAACCGGAGTGTTGTGCCTTTTTACTAAAGTTCTTTTCGCCTCATAAAGCCTTGCATTTTTTTAAACCGGAGTGCCGCCTGAAATCGTCCTTACCCACTGTGCCATTCTTTCAATAGTTCCGGAGGCGGTGTATTGTTGTTTTCATCAAGTATCCCCTCTTCTTGCCAAATTCATGTTCAATTCCTTCCATTTATAGTTGGAGTGCTGTCCAAATTATATCATTCTTAATCCTTCTCTATCTTGTTTTAACCGGAGTGGTTTCAATATATATCTTGCCCTTCAACCTCAAGGTTTTTCGCAATGTTCTTTATTCCTCTCTTCTAACGGAGTGTTTTCAACTTCGTTCATCTCAGTTGTATTCTTTTCTCAAAATGGCTTAACCTTTTCAAGGTTCGTGGTTTCACTCGTTTGTCAAAGAAGCAACTTAGTTTTATCTCTTCTCTTTCTCTTTCGTTGTCCCTCCGGTGCCATTCTAGATCTCGGGACGAGATCCTCTCGTAGTGGTGGAGTGTTGTAACGCCCCGAGACCGATGTGCCAGGTGTCGTTCAGTTATTCGCTGGTGTTGCCTTGTCATTCCTTGCGTGTCATGCATTGCATATCATGTCATCATGCGCATTTCATTTGCATGCGTGTTCGTCTCACGCATCCGAGCATTTTCTCCATTGTCCGTTTTGCAATCCGGCGCTTCGTTCTCCTCCGTTGGTCATTTCTACCTTTCTTTTGTGTGTGGGCATTAAACATTTCCGGATTGGACCGAGACTTGCCAAGCGGCCTTGGTTTACTACCGGTAGACCGCCTGTCAAGTTTCGTACCATTTGGACTTCGTTTGATACTCCAACGGTTAACCGAGGGACCGAGAAGGCCTCGTGCGTGTTGCAGCCCAACACCCCTCCAATTTGGCCCAAAAACCCACCTAACTCTGCTCCATCATCTCGGCCATTCGATCACGATCGCGTGGCCGAAAACCGCACCTCATTTGGACTCTCCTAGCTCCCTCTACCTATAAAAGAGCACCCCTCCCCGAAATTTCGGATCAATTCGCGGATGAAACCCTAGCTTCTCCCCACTCCGCCGCCGGACATGTCCGTGCCCGCTGGACGCGTCCAGCCTCCACATCACCCGGACCAATCGCGCGCCGCCACCTCAGCAGCGCCGCCTCCCTCCTCCTCTAGCGCGCCGCCACGTGTCTCCCCAGCGCCCCACTTCGCCGCGGGCCCGCCGAGCCCATCTGAGGCCCGCGCAGGCCGGATCCCCGCCACCGCGCTCGATCTAGGGTCTCGCTCGAGGGGAGGAGCCCCTCGATGCTGCAGTTCATCGCCGGGGCCCGCTGTGCCGCCGCCGGTGATCTCTCAGGCGAGCCCCTCGCCGTCTGGCCTACTTCCCTCCTTCCTCGCACTCTCTCTCATGCCCTCTGTCTCCCTCGTAGGTCAACCACCGCCATGGGTTCCTGCAGCCTCGAGCTCCATCCCTCGCCCACAGACGGGATCCGCCAGATCCGATCCACCACAGTCCGTTCCCGCCAGCCGCCGGAGTCCTCCGTGGGAGCGCCTCCCCACCTCGCCGGAGATGCGCCGCTGCCCCCTGCTTTCCCTCGATCCCCTCTGGACCGAGGAGAACGACGAGCGCCCGCGTGGGCCTCCTCCCCACCTTGGCCTCCCAGGCCCAGTTCCAGCGCCCGAGTCCGGCCCAGCGCAGCGCCCCGCCCGGCCTTCCTCCGACTGGGCCAGGCCCAGGGTGAGCTGCCCCTCCAGCGCCCCTCCGTGTGTTTTTTTTTCGGTTGGGCCAGCAGATTTTGGCCCGTTGATGTTTTTTTTCACTGGCTGCAATTTTAGCTTTATCCAGGGAACGTCAGTTTTGCAGAATAGCCCCTAAACTTCATGCATTTAATAACTTCACAACCGTGCATCGGATTAAAATGAATTATATATAAAACTTGCTCAGAATTTTGTGTAGATTAATAATATCCAACTTTCACCCATGTTTGAAATATTTAAAATGCTGTTTGCATTAATTTGCTCCTATGCCATGTTAAAATGATTTAATTCATAGCTAAATAACGGTAACTCCGATTTTAATAAACCTTATATGTAAATGGGGTAGAAAAATGCCTAGTTTAACATGGTGACCTTTATTTGCATGTTAAACAACTCTAAAATTGTGTTTAGGGCAGAACAGTACCAAACCTTAAATTATGCATATGAGGATTTTCCGGAATTGTTGTTCGTTGCTTCCGGCCTCATTGAAACTTGCCTAGATTAGATAGTTTCATCATGCTTCCCCTCTTGCCATGTTAATCAACATTTAATATTGTTGGGGTACATAAACGAGAGAGAACTAAATAATTGATGTGGTGTTCCGTCAATATGCAACGAGTTGCATGTTGAGCTCCACTTAATTTGTAGGATTGCTTGTGCACTTTGCCATGCCATGCTTCATTAAACGGACATGCATCATACTCGATTGTGCATCATGCCATGTTGATGTGTTGGTTGTTTACCATGTTGTTTGCTCTTTTCCGGTGATTGCTTCTTCGGGTTGGTTCCGTTAACGTCGTGATTGTGAGGATCTGTTCGACTACGTCTGTTTGTCCTCTTCATGGTCTCATTCTTCTTCCTTGCGGGATCTTCAGGCAAGATGATCATACCCTCGAAATCACTACTATCTTTGCTTTGCTAGATGCTCGCTCTTTTGCTATGCCAATGCTACGATGCCTACCATTTGCTTGTCAGCCTCCCAAATTGCCATGTCAAACCTCTAACCCACCTTGTCCTAGCAAACCGTTGATTGGCTATGTTACCGCTTTGCTCAGCCCCTCTTATACCGTTGCTAGTTGCAGGTGAAGATTGGAGGCCGTTCCTTGTTGGAATATTTGTTTACTTGTTGGGATATCACTATATATCTGATTTAATTAATGCATCTATATACTTGGTAAAGGGTGGAAGGCTCGGCCTTATGCCTGGTGTTTTGTTCCACTCTTGCCGCCCTAGTTTCCGTCATATCGGTGTTATGTTCCCGGATTTTGCGTTCCTCACGCGGTTGGGTAATAATGGGAACCCCTTGACAGTTCGCCTTAAGTAAAGCTCCTCCAGCAATGCCCAACCTTGGTTTTACCATTTGCCTCACCACCACCTACTTTTCCCTTGGGAGTCGCTCTCTCGAGGGTCATCTTTATTTTAACCCCCTCGGGCCAGTGCTTGTCTAAGTGTTGGTCCGAAATGGGCAGCCTGCGGGGCCACCTCGGGGAAACTTGAGGGCTGGTTTTACTCGTAGCTTGACCTATCCGGTGTTGCCCTGAGAACGAGATATGTGCAACTCCCATCAGGATGTCGGCGCATCGGGCGGTGTTGCTGGTTTAGTTTTACCCTATCGAAATGTCTTGTTGTACCGGGATACCGAGTCTGATCGGAACGTCTCGGGTGGAGGTCTATTCCTTCGTTGACCGTGAGAGCTTGTTATGGGCTAAGTTGGGACACCCTGCAGGGATTTGAACTTTCGAAAGCCGTGCCCGCGGTTATGGGCAGATGGGAATTTGTTAACGTCCGGTTGTAGAAAACCTGAAGTCGACCTAATTAAAATGAATCAACCGCGTGTGTAACCGTGATGGTCTCTTTCCGGCGGAGTCCGGGAAGTGAACATGGTTGTTGGAGTTATGCTTGACGTAGGTAGTCCAGGATCACTTCTTGATCATACTTTTATCGACCGTGCTTTGCCTTCTCTTCTCGCTCTCATTTGCGTATGTTAGCCACCATATATGCTAGTCGCTTGCTGCAGCTCCACCTCATACCTTTTACCTTGCCCATAAGCTTAAATAGTCTTGATCGCGAGGGTGCGAGATTGCTGAGTCCCTGTGGCTCACAGATACTTCCAAAACCAGCTTGCAGGTGCCGATAAGTCCGTGCAGATGGCGCAACCAAGCTCAGGAGGAGCTCGATGAAGATCTTGTCCTTTGTATGGTTTCGTTCTAGTTGAACAGTAGTGGAGCCCAGTTGGGGTCGATCGGGGACCGTTGTCGCATTTGGGGTTCTTCTTTTATTTTGGCTCCGTAGTCAGGCCTTGATTGTATCTGATTGATGTAATGCTTTATTCCTGTAATTGGGTGAAGTGGCGATTGTAAGCCAACTATGTATCTCTTTCCCTTATTATATTACATGGGTTGTGTGAAGATTACCTCACTTGCGACATATGCCTTCAATGCGATTATGCCTCTAAGTCGTGCCTCGACACGTGGGAGATATAGTCGCATCGAGGGTGCTACAAGTTGGTATCAGAGCCTTCCCCGACCTTAGGAGCCCCATTGCTTGATCGTTATTAGTGGCCGAGTTGTGTCTAGAAAAATGTTTTGAGTCAATTAGGAATTATATATCGGAGAGTTTAGGAATTCTTTTACTTCCCAGTCTCCTCATCGCTCTGGTAAGGCATCCTGACGTAGAGTTTTGTCTCTTCTCTTCTCAAATTTCACTAAAAAAATTTAGGATCACGCGGGTATCTTGGAATCGTTCCGATGGTTTTATGATGAGAACATTGTCTTGGTGCCTCCTGTCAGGGGTTTTGTGGAAGTGTCCCAGGGAGTTGAGCTCTGAGGTGTTGTCGTCATAATTTTATCGTTGCAGTTCTGAAATACCTGAGTTTAGTACGCCGACATCGAAAATCTCTTTTATGCAGTTCGTTGGTGAGATAACCTCGACGCCACCCAGTACTGGGGCGGGAGTTCGGGAGTATTTCCATAACTTGTATAACGGATGCTTTTTGAAGGTTGAGGTAGATGATTTCCGAAGGTTTCTTGGTTATGTGTTGAAGGATGGATACAGCTGGATGTAGGAATTGCTAGTTTTGGGTGAGATATTATGCTTCCCCTGTATCCCCAACACCTGATTGCATAACCGGAAAGGTTCGGGAGTTTCATAGGTGGGAATTCAAGTAGCTCTTAGGATTTCTTTCCGATAGATGTATGATATGAAATTGGGGTTCGACGTCTAGTGGTCCGCCTATTCACGGTCGGTTTTACAGTGGTCTCGTTGTGTCTTAAAGAGTCCTTGGCTATGCCAACTCGGGGACGCTTCGTATGTCATGTGCACTGCCTTGTACATGATGGTGCTGTACGATCGAGCCCGTGTAGGCCCACCACGAAAACTTCAGACGAAATCTCTATCATATGTTTGTTCTAGCTTATTCCGCAAGCCAATCCTTTGTTTTGTTTTCAGTTGTGGTATTCGAGTTGCTTCGAAGCCAAATGTTGATTCCATACCTTTTCCAAGTGGTGTTCTCATACTTCTATGTGAATACTAATCCGTCATGATAATCGAGATTGTCATGTCAATCCTTTTCGCCAATGTGCTTCTCTTCAAGTGGATCCGATCATTTCAACATCAGTAAGATCAATGATCAGTTCTTCTCTACGGCGTTTGTTTCACCCATTCCAAATTTTCTTTGTTCTTCCCACCCTCCCTCCCTTTTGTTTTTTTTTCTCCAAGGATTCAGATCTCTTAATCGAGTATCCATATTATTGATGTGAAGCCTCTCCATTCTTTTCCTTCAATGTTCTTATCCGGTGATTCTCATGAAGATACTAACGGAGCTTCTAGTTCATCATTCTTCTTTATTTTATCTTCTCCGGTGGTTTCAAGTCAAGCTTTGTTGATCATACCCTTTCCTCATTTCAAATACCTTTTCATACCGGTGCACCTCATAATCATCCACTTCTCGTTATTTAATTGCTCCGGAGTGCTCAAGATATTTCGAAGATTCATGTTTCCACTCTGTTTTCGTTCAAACTCTTTTGAGGATGTTCCCTCATTCAAGTCATTTAATTAAACCGGTGCTTTCTCTCTTTTAAATCATTTCAACGGTGTTTCTCTTGAGTGGGCCTTAACCCACAGGTCTTTTCCAGGTTCTTACCTGACTCTTCTTATTTCTCGGAGATATCCTCAAAATTCTTTTCGATGTTTGATGTAAGAATGATTATCATCAGTCAAATGTCTTTTTCTAAGATCTGACGAATTCTTTTTATCGTTGGCTCAACCTTTTTGTTTTGATTCTTCCGGAGTGTCTAAATAATTCATGATGGTGTTTCTCGTCGTTTTGAAGACCGAAGAAGAGTTTCTTCTTAATCTTGCTTCATTCTCTTCAAGATCCGTGATTCTAGCTTGTTGCCATCCTCCCGTAATTGTTTTGTTCGTGAGAATTCTTTTCACCCTTCCGGAGCAATTTAAGAGTCTTCTCAGTTTGTCATCCAGAGTCCATCAAGTCAGGTTTATTCATTCTCAGCTTTCAGTGGCCATTCTCCAATCTTACCGGTGCATCGCTCAAGTATTCTCTAATCAGTTCATGATCTCTTCGTTCTCATGTATCTAGATTCTCTCGAGCATCTTCGTTCATTTGCTAATTCTTTCCGGTGTTTCTTTATCTTTTCTTCATTCGTTTTCAATTCTTACGGTGGTTCGTTCAAGATTTCTCTTCCTTCATTATCATATCAATTTATTCATTGTTTCAACCCTACCGGTGGTTCGTCGAAGACTTTCTCAAGTTGGCGCTATATCTATCTTAATCTTTTCTACGAGAATAAGTAATATGCCAAATCCGTTGGTTGTCATCAATTTAATTGGTGAAGGATAAGCATAATGTAATTCTTACTCTTGTTTCATCCAAGTGATTAATTCTTATTCCGGAGGCCCTTCAAACTCTCGGTTTCATTTGTTTCATCTTCTCTTATTCCGGAGGCTAATCAAAAATTCTTGATCTCAATTGTTCATCTTATCTTTTTCCGGAGCTCCAAGTTATTTCAATTATATTATCACGGAGATTTCTATCTAAATCATTGCAAGGCTTCACCTTGTGTTTGCAACTACCTTTTCTTTCCGTTTGATCATTCTTTTGTTTAACGGAGTTCTTCATGGAGGTTCTACATGATGGTTCTTCAAGGATTTAATTCCTTATCGATGTTTTCATCGAGATTCCTTTTAAGGAGCTCAAGCATTCTTCATTTTGCTATCCGGAGTGCAAATCTTTCTACCGTATCATTGGAGGTGGTATTATGCCATTCTTAATAATTTGAGTTCATGATTCACATGTTATTAAGAAATGAGGTATTTTAAATCCATCAATCTCTTCTTTGGAGTTATCTTGGGTTATATTTCACCTAAAGCCTTCTCTATGGCTTGTTGCTATCTATGTTGCTTATAAATGATCCAAGTTTCTTCATCTATCCTCCCGGTGATTTAAGTTTCTCGTCTCCTTGTTCATTCCATTCCAATTCTTTTTCCCGTTAGTGGCAGAATTTCACCTCATAATTTTGAGATGTACTCCATAAGACCATATCAAGCTTATTCTTTTCGTTGTGGATTGTTCCAACAACTTCGTTCGAACCTTCTTCTAAAGATGCCTTGTCAAGCCTTTTGTGGTAGATGTTGGCATTTTCTTCTCCTCTCTCCTATCTCAATTATCTATATTCTATTCTTTCGTTCCGGAGGCATTTTGATGTTGCTCTTTTCAACCCATCATCTCGTTTGTCAGAGATCATGTTCTTTTTTTTATGCTTATCCATCTAACCGGAGTGTTGTGCCTTTTTACTAAAGTTCTTTTCGCCTCATAAAGCCTTGCATTTTTTTAAACCGGAGTGCCGCCTGAAATCATCCTTACCCACTGTGCCATTCTTTCAATAGTTCCGGAGGCAGTGTATTGTTGTTTTCATCAAGTATCCCCTCTTCTTGCCAAATTCATGTTCAATTCCTTCCATTTATAGTTGGAGTGCTGTCCAAATTATATCATTCTTAATCCTTCTCTATCTTGTTTTAACCGGAGTGGTTTCAATATATATCTTGCCCTTCAACCTCAAGGTTTTTCGCAATGTTCTTTATTCCTCTCTTCTAACGGAGTGTTTTCAACTTCGTTCATCTCAGTTGTATTCTTTTCTCAAAATGGCTTAACCTTTTCAAGGTTCGTGGTTTCACTCGTTTGTCAAAGAAGCAACTTAGTTTTATCTCTTCTCTTTCTCTTCCGTTGTCCCTCCGGTGCCATTCTAGATCTCGGGACGAGATCCTCTCGTAGTGGTGGAGTGTTGTAACGCCCCGAGACCGATGTGCCAGGTGTCGTTCAGTTATTCGCTGGTGTTGCCTTGTCATTCCTTACGTGTCATGCATTGCATATCATGTCATCATGCGCATTTCATTTGCATGCGTGTTCGTCTCACGCATCCGAGCATTTTCTCCATTGTCTGTTTTGCAATCCGGCGCTTCGTTCTCCTCCGTTGGTCATTTCTACCTTTCTTTTGTGTGTGGGAATTAAACATTTCCGGATTGGACCGAGACTTGCCAAGCGGCCTTGCTTTACTACCGGTAGACCGCCTGTCAAGTTTCGTACCATTTGGACTTCGTTTGATACTCCAACGGTTAACTGAGGGACCGAGAAGGCCTCATGCGTGTTGCAGCCCAACACCCCTCCAATTTGGCCCAAAAACCCACCTAACTCTGCTCCATCATCTCGGCCGTTTGATCACGATCGCGTGGCCGAAAACCGCACCTCATTTGGACTCTCCTAGCTCCCTCTACCTATAAAAGAGCACCCCTCCCCGAAATTTCGGATCAATTCGCGGATGAAACCCTAGCTTCTCCCCACTCCGCCGCCGGACATGTCCGTGCCCGCTGGACGCGTCCAGCCTCCACATCACCCGGACCAATCGCGCACCGCCACCTTAGCAGCGCCGCCTCCCTCCTCCTCTAGCGCGCCGCCACGTGTCTCCCCAGCGCCCCACTTCGCCGCGGGCCCGCCGAGCCCATCTGAGGCCCGCGCAGGCCGGATCCCCGCCACCGTGCTCGATCCAGGGTCTCGCTCGAGGGGAGGAGCCCCTCGATGCTGCAGTTCGTCGCCGGGGCCCGCTGTGCCGCCGCCGGTGATCTCTCAGGCGAGCCCCTCGCCGTCTGGCCTACTTCCCTCCTTCCTCGCACTCTCTCTCATGCCCTCTGTCTCCCTCGCAGGTCAACCACCGCCATGGGTTCCTGCAGCCTCGAGCTCCATCCCTCGCCCACGGACGGGATCCGCCGGATCCGATCCACCGCAGTCCGTTCCCGCCAGCCGCCGGAGTCCTCCGTGGGAGCGCCTCCCCACCTCGCCGGAGATGCGCCGCTGCCCCCTGCTTTCCCTCGATCCCCTCTGGACCGAGGAGAACGACGAGCGCCCGCGTGGGCCTCCTCCCCGCCTTGGCCTCCCAGGCCCAGTTCCAGCGCCCGAGTCCGGCCCAGCGCAGCGCCCCGCCCGGCCTTCCTCCGACTGGGCCAGGCCCAGGGTGAGCTGCCCCTCCAGCGCCCCTCCGTGTGTTTTTTTTCGGTTGGGCCAGCAGATTTTGGCCCGTTGATGTTTTTTTTCACTGGCTGCAATTTTAGCTTTATCCAGGGAACGTCAGTTTTGCAGAATAGCCCCTAAACTTCATGCATTTAATAACTTCACAACCGTGCATCGGATTAAAATGAATTATATATAAAACTTGCTCAGAATTTTGTGTAGATTAATAATATCCAACTTTCACCCATGTTTGAAATATTTAAAATGTTGTTTGCATTAATTTGCTCCTATGCCATGTTAAAATGATTTAATTCATAGCTAAATAACCGTAACTCCGATTTTAATAAACCTTATATGTAAATGGGGTAGAAAAATGCCTAGTTTAACATGGTGACCTTTATTTGCATGTTAAACAACTCTAAAATTGTGTTTAGGGCAGAACAGTACCAAACCTTAAATTATGCATATGAGGATTTTCCGGAATTGTTGTTCGTTGCTTCCGGCCTCATTGAAACTTGCCTAGATTAGATAGTTTCATCATGCTTCCCCTCTTGCCATGTTAATCAACATTTAATATTGTTGGGGTACATAAACGAGAGAGAACTAAATAATTGATGTGGTGTTCCGTCAATATGCAACGAGTTGCATGTTGAGCTCCACTTAATTTGTAGGATTGCTTGTGCACTTTGCCATGCCATGCTTCATTAAACCGGACATGCATCATACTCGATTGTGCATCATGCCATGTTGATGTGTTGGTTGTTTACCATGTTGTTTGCTCTTTTCCGGTGATTGCTTCTGCGGGTTGGTTCCGTTAACGTCGTGATTGTGAGGATCTGTTCGACTACGTCCGTTTGTCTTCTTCATGGTCTCGTTCTTCTTCCTTGTGGGATCTTTAGGCAAGATGATCATACCCTCGAAATCACTACTATCTTTGCTTTGCTAGATGCTCACTCTTTTGCTATGCCAATGCTACGGTGCCTACCATTTGCTTGTCAGCCTCCCAAATTGCCATGTCAAACCTCTAACCCACCTTGTCCTAGCAAACCGTTGATTGGCTATGTTACCGCTTTGCTCAGCCCCTCTTATAGCGTTGCTAGTTGCAGGTGAAGATTGGAGGCCGTTCCTTGTTGGAATATTTATTTACTTGTTGGGATATCACTATATATCTGATTTAATTAATGCATCTATATACTTGGTAAAGGGTGGAAGGCTCGGCCTTATGCCTGGTGTTTTGTTCCACTCTTGCCGCCCTAGTTTCCGTCATATCGGTGTTATGTTCCCGGATTTTGCGTTCCTCACGCGGTTGGGTAATAATGGGAACCCCTTGACAGTTCGCCTTAAGTAAAGCTCCTCCAGCAATGCCCAACCTTGGTTTTACCATTTGCCTCACCACCACCTACTTTTCCCTTGGGAGTCGCTCTCTCGAGGGTCATCTTTATTTTAACCCCCCCGGGCCAGTGCTTGTCTAAGTGTTGGTCCGAAATGGGCAGCCTGCGGGGCCACCTCGGGGAAACTTGAGGGCTGGTTTTACTCGTAGCTTGACCTATCCGGTGTTGCCCTGAGAACGAGATATGTGCAACTCCCATCAGGATGTCGGCGCATCGGGCGGTGTTGCTGGTTTAGTTTTACCCTATCGAAATGTCTTGTTGTACCGGGATACCGAGTCTGATCGGAACGTCTCGGGTGGAGGTCTATTCCTTCATTGACCGTGAGAGCTTGTTATGGGCTAAGTTGGGACACCCTGCAGGGATTTGAACTTTCGAAAGCCGTGCCCGCGGTTATGGGCAGATGGGAATTTGTTAACGTCCGGTTGTAGAAAACCTGAAGTCGACCTAATTAAAATGAATCAACCGCGTGTGTAACCGTGATGGTCTCTTTCCGGCGGAGTCCGGGAAGTGAACATGGTTGTTGGAGTTATACTTGACGTAGGTAGTCCAGGATCACTTCTTGATCATACTTTTATCGACCGTGCTTTGCCTTCTCTTCTCGCTCTCATTTGCGTATGTTAGCCACCATATATGCTAGTCGCTTGCTGCAGCTCCACCTCATACCTTTTACCTTGCCCATAAGCTTAAATAGTCTTGATCGCGAGGGTGCGAGATTGCTGAGTCCCTGTGGCTCACAGATACTTCCAAAACCAGCTTGCAGGTGCCGATAAGTCCGTGCAGATGGCGCAACCAAGCTCAGGAGGAGCTCGATGAAGATCTTGTCCTTTGTATGGTTTCGTTCTAGTTGATCAGTAGTGGAGCCCAGTTGGGGTCGATCGGGGACCGTTGTCGCATTTGGGGTTCTTCTTTTATTTTGGCTCCGTAGTCGGGCCTTGATTGTATCTGATTGATGTAATGCTTTATTCCTGTAATTGGGTGAAGTGGCGATTGTAAGCCAACTATGTATCTCTTTACCTTATTATATTACATGGGTTGTGTGAAGATTACCTCACTTGCGACATATGCCTTCAATGCGATTATGCCTCTAAGTCGTGCCTCGACACGTGGGAGATATAGTCGCATCGAGGGTGCTACATGATACTTGACATTAGAAAAGCTTTAGCATACGAACTACATGATCTTGTGCTAGGCTTAGGATTGGGTCTTGTCCATCACATCATTCTCCTAATGATGTGATCCTGTTATCAACGACATCCAATGTCCATGGTCAGGAAACCGTAACCATCTATTGATTAACGAGCTAGTCAACTAGAGGCTTACTAGGGACATGGTGTTGTCTATGTATCCACACATGTATCTGAGTTTCCTATCAATACAATCCTAGCATGGATAATAAACGATTGTCATGAACAAGGAAATATAATAATAACTAAATTATTATTGCCTCTAGGGCATATTTCCAACAGTCTCCCACTTGCACTAGAGTCAATAATCCAGTTCACATCGATATGTGATTAACACTCAAGGTCACATCCCCATGTGACTAACACCCAAAGAGTTTACTAGAGTCAATAATCTAGTTCACATTACCATGTGATTAACACTCGATGAGTTCTGGGTTTGAACATGTTATGCTTGTGACAGATGTTATAGTCAGCGGGTCTGAATCTTTCAGATCCTTATGTACTTCGCAAATCTCTATGTCATCTTGTAGATGCAGCTACTACGCTACATTTGGAGCTATTCCAAATAACTGTTCTACTATACGAATCCAGTTTTTACTACTCAGAATAGTCTGGATTAGTGTCAAAGTTTGCATCGGCGTAACCCTTTATGACGAACTCTTTTACCACCTCCATAATCGAGAAAATTCCTTAGTCCACTAGTTACTAAGGATAACCTTGACCGCTGTCTTGTGATCCATTCTTGGATCACTCTTGTACCCCTTGACTGACTCATGGCAAGGCACATTTCAGGTGCGGTACACAGCATAGCATACTGTATAGAGCCTATGACAAAAGCATAGGGGACGACCTTCGTCCTTCCTCTTTCTTCTGCCATGGTCGAGCTTTAAGTCTTAACTTCATACCTTACAACTCAGGCAAGAACTCCTTTGACTGGTCCATCTTGAACACCTTCAAGATCATGTCAAGGTATGTGCTCATTTGAAAGTACCATTAAGCGTTTTGATCTATCCTTATAGATCTTGATGCTCAATGTTCAAGTAGCTTAATCCAGGCTTTCCATTGAAAAACACTTTCCAAATAACCCTATATGCTTTCCAGAAATTCTATGTCATTTCTGATCAACAATATGTCAACAACATATATTCATCAGAAATTCTATAGTGCTCCCACTCACTTCTTTGGAAATACAAGTTTCTCATAAACTTTGTATACACCCAAAATCTTTGATCATCTCATCAAAGCATACATTCCAACTCCGAGATGCTTACTCCAGTCCTTAGAAGGATTGCTGGAGCTTTGCATACTTGTTAGCATCTTTCAGGATTGACAAAACCTTCCGGTTGTATCACATACAACCTTTCCTCAAAGTCGTCGAGGAAACAATGTTTTGATATCCTATCTGCAAGATTTCATAAATAATGCAGTAATTGCTAACATAATTCCAACAGACTCTTAGCATCGCTACGAGTGAGAAAGTCTCATCGTAGTCAACTCCTTGAACTTGTCGGAAAACATCTTAACGACAAGTCAAGCTTTCTTAATGGTGATACTTACCATCATTGTCCGTCTTCCTTTTAAAATCCATATGTACCTAACAGCCTTACGACCATCAAGTAGTTCTCCCAAAGTCTACACTTTGTTTTCATATATGGATCCTCTCTCGGATTATATGGCCTCGAGCCATTTTGGAATCCAGGCCCACCATCGCTTCTCCATAGCTCGTAGATTCATTGTTGTCTAGCAACATGACTTCCAAGACAGGATTATGTACCACTCTGAAGTAGTACGCATCCTTGTTATCCCACGAGGTTTGGTAGTGACTTGATCTGAAGTTTCATGATCACTATCATAAGCTTCCACTTCAATTGGTGTAGGTGCCACAGGAACAACTCCCTGTGCCCTGCCACACACTAGTAGAAGAGACGGTTCAATAACCTCATCAAGTCTCCACCATCCTCCCACTCAATTCTTTCGAGAGAAGCTTTTCCTCGAGAAAGGACCCGATTCTAGAAACAATCCCTTATTGCTTTCGGATCTGAGACAGAAGGTCTACCCAACTGTTTTGGGTGTCCTATGAAGATGCATTTATCCGCTTTGGGTTCGAGCTTATCAGCCTGAAACTTTTTCACATAAGCGTCGCAGCCCCAAACCTTTAAGAAATGATAGCTTAGGTTTCTCTAAACCATAGTTCATACGGTGTCATCTCATCGGAATTACGTGGTGCCCTATTTAAAGTGAATGTGGTTGTCTCTAATGCCTAACCCATAAACTATCATGGTAATTCGATAAGAGACATCATGGTATGCATCATATCCAATAGGGTGCAGTTATGATGTTCGGACACACCATCACACTATGGTGTTCCAGGCTGTATTAGTTGTGAAACAATTTCCACAATGTCTTAATTCTGTGCCAAACTCGTAATTCAGATATTCATCTCTATGATCATATCATAGATATTCTTGTTACGACGATCTTTCAACTTCACCCTGAAATTACTTGAACCTTTCAATAATTCAGACTCGTGATTCATCAAGTAAATATACTCAACATCTACTCAAATCATCTGTGAAGTAAGAACATAACGATATCCACTACATGCCTCAGCACTCATTGGATTGCACACATCAAAATGTATTACTTCCAACAAGTTGCTTTCTAGTTCCATTTACTGAAAACGAGGCTTTCAGTCATCTTGCCCATGTGATATGATTTGCATGTCTCAAGTGATTCAAAATCAAGTGAGTCCAAACGGTCCATTTGTATGGAGTTTCTTCATGCATATACACCAATAGACATGGTTCGCATGTCTCAAACCTTTCAAAAACGAGTGAGCCCAAAGATCCATCAACATGGAGCTTCTTCATGCGTTTTATACCGATATGACTTACGTGGCAGTGCCACAAGTAGGTGGTACTATCATTACTATCTTTTGGCATGAACATGTGTATCACTACGATCGAGATTCAATAAACCATTCATTTTAGGTGTAAGACCATTGAAGGTATTATTCAAATAAACAGAGTAACCATTATTCTCCTTAAATGAATAACCGTATTGCGATGGACATAATCCAATCATGTCTATGCTCAATGCAAACACCAATCTCGATGGTAGAGGGAGCGTGCGATGCTTGATCATATCAACATTGGAAACACTTCCAACACATATCGTCAGCTCACCTTTAGCTAGCCTCCGTTTATTCCGTAGCTTTTATTTCGAGTTACTAACACTTAGCAACCGAACCGGTATCTAATACCCTGGTGCTACTAGGAGTACTAGTAAAGTACACATCAACACAATGTATATCCAATATACTTCTATCGACCTTGCCAGCCTTCTCATCTACCAAGTATCTAGGGTAATTCTGCTCCAGTGGCTGTTCCCTTTATTACAGAAGCACTTAGTCTCGGGTTTGGGTTCAACCTTGGGTTTCTTCACTAGAGCAGCAGCTGAATTGCCGTTTCATGAAGTATCCCTTCGTGCCCTTGCCCTTCTTGAAACTAGTGGTTTCACCAACCATCAACAATTGATGCTCCTTCTTGATTTCTACTTTTGTGGTGTCAAACATCGCGAATATCTCAAGGATCATCATATATGTCCCTGATATATTATAGTTCATCACGAAGCTCTAGCAGCTTGGTGGTAATGACTTCAGAGAAACAT
Organism: Triticum urartu; assembly: GCF_056163025.1. Classification (NCBI taxonomy): domain Eukaryota; kingdom Viridiplantae; phylum Streptophyta; class Magnoliopsida; order Poales; family Poaceae; genus Triticum; species Triticum urartu. The sequence goes on from NC_141879.1 coordinate 710,805,385, forward strand.
CACTTTCTCATCTGGAAGATCAACTCCCACTCGATTCAAATGATTGTTGTACTTAGACAATCTGAGCACAAGCTCAACAATTAAGCTTTTCTCCCTTAGTTGCAGGCTAAGAAAATCGTCGGAGGTCTTATACCTCTTGACGTGGGCACGAGCCTGAAATCCCAATTTCAGCCCTCAAAACATCTCATATGTTTCGTGACGTTTCATAACGTCTTCGGTGCCTCAACTCTAAGCCGTTTAACTGAACAATCACGTAGTTATCAAAATGTGTATGTCAGATGTTCGCAACATCCATAGACAACGTTCGAGGTTCAGCACACTGAGCAGTGCATTAAGGACATAAGCCTTCTATGAAGCAATGAGGACAATCCTCAGTTTACGGACCTAGTCCGCATAATTTCTACTATCAACTTTCAACTAAATTTTCTCTAGGAACATATCTAAACAGTAGAACTGAAGCGCGAGCTACGACATAATTTGCGAAGACCTTTTAACTATGTTCAGGATAATTAAGTTCATCTTATGAACTCCCACTCAGATAGACATCCCTCTAGTCATCTAAGTGATTACATGATCCGAGGCAACTAGGTCGTGTCCGATCATCACGTGAGACGGACTAGTCATCATCGGTGAACATCTTCATGTTGATCGTATCTACCATACGACTCATGCTCGACCTTTCGGTCTCTTGTGTTCCGAGGCCATGTCTGTACATGCTAGGCTCGTCAAGTCAACCTAAGTGTTTCGCGTGTGTAAATCTGTCTTACACCCGTTGTATGTGAACGTTAGAATCTAACACCCGATCATCACGTGGTGCTTCGAAACAACAAACTGTCGCAACGGTGCACAGTTAGGGGGAACACTTTCTTGAAATTATTATGAGGGATCATCTTATTTACTACCGTCGTTCTAAGTAAACAAGATGCGTAAACATGATAAACATCACATGCAATCAAATAGTGACATGATATGGCCATCATCACTTTGCTCCTCTTGATCTCCATCTTCGGGGCTCCATGATCATCATCGTCACCGGCATGACACCATGATCTCCATCATCATGATCTCCATCATCGTGTCTTCTTGAAGTTGTCTCGTCATCTATTACTTCTACTACTATGGCTAACGCTTTAGCAATAAAGTAAAGTAATTACATGACGTTTAAGTTGACACGCAGGTCATAAATAAATAAAGACAACTTCTATGGCTCCTGTCGGTTGTCATACTCATCGACATGCAAGTCGTGATTCCTATTACAAGAACATGATCAATCTCATACATCACATATATCATTCATCACATCCTTTTGGCCATATCACATCACATAGCATACCCTGCAAAAACAAGTTAGACGTCCTCTAATTGTTGTTTGCATGTTTTACGTGGCTGCTATGGGTTTCTAGCAAGAACGTTTCTTACCTACGCAAAAACCACAACGTGATATGCCAATTGCTATTTACCCTTCATAAGGACCCTTTTCATCGAATCCGATCCGACTAAAGTGGGAGAGACAGACACCCGCTAGCCACCTTATGCAACTAGTGCATGTCAGTCGGTGGAAGCAGTCTCACGTAAGAGTACGTGTAAGGTCGGTCCGGGCCGCTTCATCCCACAATGCCACCGAATCAAGATTGGACTAGTAACGGTAAGCATATTGAACAAAATCAACGCCCACAACTACTTTGTGTTCTACTCGTGCATAGAAACTACGCATAGACCTAGCTCATGATGCCACTGTTGGGGTACGTAGCAATAATTCAAAATTTTCCTACGTGTCACCAAGATCTATCTATGGAGTCATCTAGCAACGAGGGAGGAGTGGATCTACATACCCTTGTAGATCGCGCACGGAAGCGTTCAAGAGAACGGGGTTGATGGAGTCGTACTCGTCGTGATCCAAATCACCGATGATCCTAGCGCCGAATGGACGGCACCTCCGCGTTCAACACACGTACGGAGCAGCGACGTCTCCTCCTTCTTGATCCAGCAAGGGGGGAGGAGAGGTTGATGGAGATCCAGCAGCACGACGGCGTGGTGGTGGAAGTAGCGGGATTCCAACAGGGCTTCGCCAAGCGCTGCGGGAGGAGGGAGATGTGTCATGGGAGGGAGAGGGAGGCGCCAGGGCTTAGGTTGGGTTGCCCTCCCTTCCCCCCACTATATATAGGGCCAAGGGAGAGGGGGGAGGCGCAGCCTTGGCCCTTCCTCCAAGGAAGGGTGCGGCCAGGGAGGAGTCCCTCCTCCCCAAGGCACCTCGGAGGTGCCTTCCCCCTTTAGGACTCTTCCCTTCTTCTTATCTCTTGGCGCATGGGCCTCTTGGGGCTGGTGCCCTTGGCCCATATAGGCCAAGGCGCACACCCCTACAGCCCATGTGGCCCCCCGGGGCAGGTGGACCCCCTTGGTGGACCCTTGGACCCCTTTCGGCACTCCCGGTACAATACCGATAATGCGCGAAACTTTTCCGGCGACCAAAACAAGACTTCCCATATATATATCTTTACCTCCGGACCATTCCGGAACTCCTCGTGACGTCCGGGATCTCATCCGGGACTCCGAAAAACTTTCGGGTTACCGCATACTAATATCTCTATAACCCTAGCGTCACCGAACCTTAAGAGTGTAGACCCTACGGGTTCGGGAGACATGCAGACATGACCGAGACGTTCTCCGGTCAATAACCAACAGCGGGATCTGGATACCCATGTTGGCTCCCACATGTTCCACGATGATCTCATCGGATGAACCACGATGTCAAGGACTTAATCAATCCCGTATACAATTCCCTTTGTCTAGCGGTACGATACTTGCCCGAGATTCGATCGTCGGTATCCCGATACCTTGTTCAATCTCGTTACCGGCAAGTCTCTTTACTCGTTCCGTAACACATCATCCCGTGATAAACTCCTTGATCACATTGTGCACATTATGATGATGTCCTACCGAGTGGGCCCAGAGATACCTCTCCGTTTACACGGAGTGACAAATCCCAGTCTTGATTCGTGCTAACCCAACAGACACTTTCGGAGATACCTGTAGTGTACCTTTATAGCCACCCAGTTACGTTGTGACGTTTGGCACACCCAAAGCACTCCTACGGTATCCGGGAGTTGCACAATCTCATGGTCTAAGGAAATGATACTTGACATTAGAAAAGCTTTAGCATACGAACTACATGATCTTGTGCTAGGCTTAGGATTGGGTCTTGTCCATCACATAATTCTCCTAATGATGTGATCCTGTTATCAACGACATCCAATGTCCATGGTCAGGAAACCGTAACCATCTATTGATTAACGAGCTAGTCAACTAGAGGCTTACTAGGGAAATGGTGTTGTCTATGTATCCACACATGTATCTGAGTTTCCTATCGATACAATCATAGCATGGATAATAAACGATTATCATGAACAAGGAAATATAATAATAACTAAATTATTATTGCCTCTAGGCCTATGAAAATTAACCTAGAGAGAAAGGGTGAGTAACAGGGGAAAGAAATAAAATGTACTCCCTCTGTAAACTAATATAAGAGCGTTTAGATCACTAAAATAGTGATCTAAACACTCTTATATTAGTTTACAGAGGGAGTAATAAGTAAATATAAATGCAATGCAAAACATTAGAAAGTCATTTTTGCATTACAAAATAGGTTTGCAAAAGCCGGTACTCCGGTAAAATCCCGATTTCACCCGGAACGTTTCTGATATCCAAATATAGGCTTCCAATATATCAATCTTTATGTCTCGACCATTATGAGACTCCTCGTCATGTCCGTGATCACATCCAGGACACCGAACAACCTTCAGTACATCAAAACACAAAAACCTTAATTACGATCGTCACCGAACTTTAAGCGTGCGGACCCTACGGGTTCGACAACTATGTAGACATGACCGAGACACGTCTCCGGTCAATAACCAATAGCGGAACCTGGATGCTCATATTGGCTCCTACATATTCTACGAAGATCTTTATCGGTCAGACCGCATAACAATATATGTTGTTCCCTTTGTTATCGGTATGTTACTTGCCCGAGATTCGATCATTGGTATCTCAATACCTAGTTCAATCTCGTTACCGGTCAAGTCTCTTTACTCGTTCTGTAATACATCATCCCGCAACTAACTCATTAGTTGCAATGCTTGCAAGGCTTAAGTGATGTGCATTACCGAGAGGGCCCAGAGATACCTCTCCGACAATCGGAGTGACAAATCCTAATCTCGAAATACGCCAACCCAACAAGTACCTTCGAAGACACCTGTAGAGCACCTTTATAATCACCCAGTTATGTTGTGACATTTGGTAGCACACAAAGTGTTCCTCCGGTAAACGGGAGTTGCATAATCTCATAATCATAGGAACATGTATAAGTCATGAAGAAAGCAATAGCAACAAACTAAACAATCAAGTGCTAAGCTAACGGAATGGGTCAAGTCAATCACATCATTCTCCTAATGATGTGATCCCGTTAATCAAATGACAACTCATGTCTATGGTTAGGAAACATAACCATCTTTGATCAACGAGCTAGTCAAGTAAGGCATATTAGTGACACTCTGTTTGTCTATGTATTCACACATGTATTATGTTTCCGGTTAATACAATTCTAGCATGAATAATAAACATTTATCATGATATAAGGAAATAAATAATAACTTTATTATTGCCTTTAGGGCATATTTCCTTCACCAAGCAACGCCTTCAAGAAGGACTGCGACGACGACGACGACGCTGCTACTGCCTAGACGAATCCTAGGATTTCTCCCGGTACACGGAGGAAAGCGGAGGAGAGGTACTCCCAACGCCATTCAAGAAGGTTGATGGCGCCTGCAGGCGTCACCGCGTCGGTGCCTGGCAAACCTGAGAGGAATTTCGCCCTACCCCTCATACCCACAACCCAGGACCAACCGGCGGCTCCACCGTGCAAACCGCCCACCAACATGCGCCACCACAGTCACGAGGACACCACCGTCATATCTCCACCACAGACGCTGCGAGGCCGGCTGTCGGGAATATACCCTGCGGTATGACCCGGCCGGAAATATGACCCGGCCGGACTTGGCGGTTTAATTAAGACCCAGTTGACACTTGGTGATTCACTGGGACCCGCCCTGACCAGACGGTTTACAAGCAACCTGCCTGAACATTATAACTCATTGGTAACCCGGCGGGCGGGACAGACGGATGACAAGGCCTAAGGCCTAGAAGGCCGGTTTATATTAATGGCGGGCCGGTTTAAGAGAAAAGGCATGAAGAATATTTACCTTACAAAGAGTTAAGACCCGGACTTGTATCCGGTTTCTATTAGAAGGTAGACTAGACCTAATCCTAATAGGACTCCATATGTAACCCGCCCCTTCAACTTATATAAGGAGGGGTAGGGCTCACCAAAGAGGGACAAGCAATAAGCAAGAAGAAACAATCTCTAGGGCTAGACACAAAGAGCCGGTTTACCGGCGACTCCCTCACATCATAATGAGACCTAGCCACAAACAACATGTAGGGTTGTTACCGGATGATGTTTCCCGGGGCCCGAAGCTGTCTAAATCCTTGTCTTGTGTTGCTTCTCTCGATTCTGATCAACCCCTCTCAATCTACCACATAGATGCGTTGGCCTCACGACTAAGTCCTCACACTAGGACATCTGCCGTGACAATTCCACGACACCGGCCGAACCAAACGAGGCCACCGACGATAGGGACCGATAGTACTGCGGCCACGAGGGAGGGGACAACCTCCAATGACATAAGCAGTAGCAGACCGGACGCAGGAGCAGGAGCACACCAGACCCCCTGCCCAGCCGGGCCCAGATCGGGCCCGCTAAGCTCCTGCCGCCGCGCTGCAGCCGACACAGCGTAGTAGCCACCGATCCCAACGTCTGCATCTCGCCAGCCCAACCGAAGACCAGACTAACCCGCCCTGCAAGGCTCCGCGTCGGCCAACCCCAGCCGCCAGCCGCCAGCCGCCACCGCCGCCACGCCTGCGCCCGATCTACACCGGGGCACCGCCCGCCGAGGCGCATCGTTGCCGGAGACCACCGCCCGAGTCGGGGAACCGCGAGGGGAAGAAGAGGGCCGCCACCGCCGGCCTCGTCATGGCGCCGCGTGGGCAAAGCCCGGCCGCGCCAGCCGGCGGCAGCGGTGGGAAGAGGAGTGGGAGGTGGGGCTGGGCGGCGAGGGAAGGGAGGGCCGCCCCGGTCGCCCCGCTTGGAGTGGCGCCGCGAGCGGTACGGGGAGAGGGGAGATCGGAACTAATCAGATGTTTTTCACCATCACCGGTATGTGGTTGGCTTTAGGGAATAGCTAGCAGCTGGCACACTTGTTGACCAAATCAACATCGTCTCCCCTAGCCATGGGCCAATAAAAGTTTGCACGATAAGCCTTGCTCACCAGGGTTCGAGGAATCGCATGGTGAGTGCAACTTCCCGTCGTATCGTGTAAGATTTGTCACCCTCCTCAGGAGAAATACAACGATGGAAGACTCAAGTGATGTTGCGCTTGTACAACTCTTCCTCGTGCACGACATAAGCGGCAACACGTTAGATGATCTAGTGTGACTCCATCTAGTCCTCGAGTAATTCCTTGCGTAGCAGGTAGGCAAGGATGGGCTCGGTCCATGAGGCGATGATTGCCATGATCTCATGAACCCAGAAGGTGACCTCAACTTCCTAGCGCAAGATCGTGTCCTCTTACCAATTGAGGTTTCGCACGGATTTTTGACTAGGACTTCAGAAATGTATGGTTCTGTAGAAACTTTTAACACACAAAGAGGATAGTACAGATGGAATCACCCCTTTCGAAGAAAAGCTAGGGGTGCACATTTTTGGGTTTATCGAACAAGGAATACATCAAAACGCGTTAATAAGGGTCAAAACAACTTTTACTTTTGCATGTGATCCTAATAAGGGTACACTGGGGGGTGAAGATTACAAGGCAATACCACAACTTTAAAGTGACAAACTGCCGTAATTAATTAGAGAGATCCAAAAATTTGAGCATCGAAAGGCCTATGAAAATTAACCTAGAGAGAAAGGGTGAGTAACAGGGGAAAGAAATAAAATGTACTCCCTCTGTAAACTAATATAAGAGCGTTTAGATCACTAAAATAGTGATCTAGACACTCTTATATTAGTTTATAGAGAGAGTAATAAGTAAATATAAATGCAATGCAAAACATTAGAAAGTCATTTTTGCATTACAAAATAGGTTTGCAAAAGCCGGTACTCCGGTAAAATCCCGATTTCACCCGGAACGTTTCCGATATCCAAATATAGGCTTCCAATATATCAATATTTATGTCTCGACCATTATGAGACTCCTCGTCATGTCCGTGATCACATCCGGGACACCGAACAACCTTCAGTACATCAAAACACAAAAACCCTAATTACGATCGTCACCGAACTTTAAGCGTGCGGACCCTACGGGTTCGACAACTATGTAGACATGACCGAGACACGTCTCCGGTCAATAACCAATAGCGGAACCTGGATGCTCATATTGGCTCCTGCATATTCTACGAAGATCTTTATCGGTCAGACCGCATAACAATATACGTTGTTCCCTTTGTTATCGGTATGTTACTTGCCCGAGATTCGATCGTTGGTATCTCAATACCTAGTTCAATCTCGTTACCGGTCAAGTCTCTTTACTCGTTCTGTAATACATCATCCCGCAACTAACTCATTAGTTGCAATGCTTGCAAGGCTTACGTGATGTGCATTACCGAGAGGGCCCAGAGATACCTCTCCGACAATCGGAGTGACAAATCCTAATCTCGAAATACGCCAACCCAACAAGTACCTTCGGAGACACCTGTAGAGCACCTTTATAATCACTCAGTTACGTTGTGACATTTGGTAGCACACAAAGTGTTCCTCCGGTAAACGGGAGTTGCATAATCTCATAATCATAGGAACATGTATAAGTCATGAAGAAAGCAATAGCAACAAACTAAACGATCAAGTGCTAAGCTAACGGAATGGGTCAAGTCAGTCACATCATTCTCCTAATGATGTGATCCCGTTAATCAAATGACAACTCATGTCTATGGTTAGGAAACATAACCATCTTTGATCAACGAGCTAGTCAAGTAAGGCATACTAGTGACACTCTGTTTGTCTATGTATTCACACATGTATTATGTTTCCGGTTAATACAATTCTAGCATGAATAATAAACATTTATCATGATATAAGGAAATAAATAATAACTTTATTATTGCCTCTAGGGCATATTTCCTTCACCAAGCAACACCTTCAAGAAGGACTGCGACGACGACGACGACGCTGCTACTGCCTAGACGAATCCTAGGATTTCTCCCGGTACACGGAGGAAAGCGGAGGAGAGGTACTCCCAACGCCCTTCAAGAAGGTTGATGGCGCCCGCAGGCGTCACCGTGTCGGTGCCTGGAAACCTGAGAGGAATTTCGCCCTACCCCTCATACCCACAACCCAGGACCAACCGGCGGCTCCACCGTGCAAACCGCCCACCAACATGCGCCACCACAGTCACGAGGACACCACCGTCATATCTCCACCACAGACGCTGCAAGGCCGGCTGTCGGGGATATACCCTGCGGTATGACCCGGCCGGAAATATGACCCGGCCGGACTTGGCGGTTTAATTAAGACCCGGTTGACACTTGGTGATTCACTGGGACCCGCCCTGACCAGACGGTTTACAAGCAACCTGCCTGAACATTATAACTCATTGGTAACCCGGCGGGCGGGACAGACGGATGACAAGGCCCAAGGCCTAGAAGGCCGGTTTATATTAATGGCGGGCCGGTTTAAGAGAAAAGGCGTGAAGAATATTTACCTTACAAAGAGTTAAGACCCGGACTTGTATCCGGTTTGTATTAGAAGGTAGACTAGACCTAATCCTAATAGGACTCCATATGTAACCCGCCCCTTCAACTTATATAAGGAGGGGTAGGGCTCACCAAAGAGGGACAAGCAATAAGCAAGAAGAAACAATCTCTAGGGCTAGACACAAAGAGCCGGTTTACCGGCGACTCCCTCACATCATAATGAGACCTAGCCACAAACAACATGTAGGGTTGTTACCGGATGATGTTTCCCGGGGCCCAAAGCTGTCTAAATCCTTGTCTTGTGTTGCGTCTCTCGATTCCGATCAACCCCTCTCAATCTACCACATAGATGCGTTGGCCTCACGACTAAGTCCTCACACTAGGACATCTGCCGTGACAATTCCACGACACCGGCCAAACCAAACGAGGCCATCGACGATAGGGACCGATAGTACTGCGGCCACGAGGGAGGGGACAACCTCCAATGACATAAGCAGTAGCAGACCGGACGCAGGAGCAGGAGCACACCGGACCCCCCTGCCCAGCCGGGCCCAGATCGGGCCCGCTAAGCTCATGCCGCCGCGCTGCAGCCGACACAGCGTAGTAGCCACCGATCCCAACGTCTACATCTCGCCAGCCCAACCGAAGACCAGACTAACCCGCCCTGCAAGGCTCCGCGTCGGCCAACCCCAGCCGCCAGCCGCCAGCCGCCACCGCCGCCACGCCTGCGCCCGATCTACACCGGGGCACCGCCCGCCGAGGCGCATCGTCGCCGGAGACCACCACCCGAGTCGGGGAACCGCGAGGGGAAGAAGAGGGCCGCCACCGCCGGCCTCGTCATGGTGCCGCGTGGACAAAGCCCGGCCGCGCCAGCCGGCGGGAGCGGTGGGAAGAGACGTGGGAGGTGGGGCTGGGCGGCGAGGGAAGGGAGGGCCGCCCCGGTCGCCCCGCTTGGAGTGGCGCCGCGAGCGGTACGGGGAGAGGGGAGATCGGAACTAATCAGATGTTTTTCGCCATCACCGGTAAGTGGCTGGCTTTAGGGAATAGCTAGCAGCTGGCACACTTGTTGACCAAATCAACATCGTCTCCCCTAGCCATGGGCCAATAAAAGTTTGCACGATAAGCCTTGCTCACCAGGGTTCGAGGAATCGCATGGTGAGTGCAACTTCCCGTGGATATCGTGTAAGATTTGTCACCTTCCTCAGGAGAAATACAACGATGGAAGACTCAAGTGATGTTGCGCTTGTACAACTCTTCCTCATGCACGACATAAGCGGCAACACGTTAGATGATCTAGTGTGACTCCATCTAGTCCTCGAGTAATTCCTTGCGTAGCAGGTAGGCAAGGATGGGCTCGGTCCATGAGGCGATGATTGCCATGATCTCATGAACCCAGAAGGTGACCTCAACTTCCTAGCGCAAGATCGTGTCCTCTTACCAATTGAGGTTTCGCACGGATTTTTGACTAGGACTTCAGAAATGTATGGTTCTGTAGAAACTTTTAACACACAAAGAGGATAGTACAGATGGAATCACCCCTTTCGAAGAAAAGCTAGGGGTGCACATTTTTGGGTTTATCGAACAAGGAATACATCAAAACGCGTTAATAAGGGTCAAAACAACTTTTACTTTTGCATGTGATCCTAATAAGGGTACATTGGGGGGGGGGGGGGGGGTGAAGATTACAAGGCAATACCACAACTTTAAAGTGACAAACTGCCGGTAATTAATTAGAAAGATCCAAAAATTTGAGCATCGAAAGGCCTATGAAAATTAACCTAGAGAGAAAGGGTGAGTAACAGGGGAAAGAAATAAAATGTACTCCCTCTGTAAACTAATATAAGAGCGTTTAGATCACTAAAATAGTGATCTAAACACTCTTATATTAGTTTACAGAGGGAGTAATAAGTAAATATAAATGCAATGCAAAACATTAGAAAGTCATTTTGCATTACAAAATAGGTTTGCAAAAGCCGGTATCGTTTCACATGCACTAGGCTTATATTTGGCGGAAGAGGATTTGGAACACTCAGGTACTCCACCCCCTATATGAGTATTAAATCCAAAAAACAAGCCAGGAAAATTCAAAAAATTCTGAAATTTTGAAATATCAAACCGGTGTGCCCAATCTACTCTCGTGTGAAGTTTCGTGAAAACATACCAGGAAATGTATTCTCAGTAAAAAATCATATGTATAGAAAACAACTATTTTGAATGGATTGTAGTTTGGACTGATTTTTTTCACCACGGATACGTGTTTTCTAGTATTTTTTCAGGGAACTTCACACAGGAAAACAGTTATTTTCCCGGTACATCATGAGCTCCTCCGAGACAAAACGGTCAGGGTGGCCCGGGTCCAAGCATAGGTAGCCGCATTGAGGACGGGTGCAAGAGACCTGTGAATGGCCTGCAATGCCGTAGTTGGAGCATTTCGGGAGGTTGGAGGTGCGGTCCTCGGCGCGTTTGGTATTACTAGTCCATCCGTTCACAAATATAAAATATTTCAATTCTTTTGTGGATCGGATGCATATAGAACATTTTAGCGTGTTTGTATCCAAAAAACATTGTTGACGGAGGGAGTAGTTCCACGGAAAGAAAAAAGAGGGAGTAGTTGCCAGGAAAAACATTTATCAGTGGACAATTATCTTGTGGAGGGGTGCCAGCAATGAACGCTTTCCCCCTTCTCTCGCGGATTTGTTTCTTGAATCAATCTCTCGCCTCTGAAACCCATGGCGAGTGTGAGCTCCGGTGCAGCGCGGCGAGGGAGCATTGGATTCAGCAGTTGAAGCATTCCAGCAATGATCCACTCTTTCTTCTCCATCTCATTCCTTCCTCTCCCCCCTTGCCGCCTCCACTCGCCGGCCCTGGCTCTCCCTTCAAGCAGATCTGGTCTGGGGGAGCCTAGCCGCCGCTGCCCACACTCCCCTCCGATGCCTCCCTCGGCCCTTCCCTGCCCGTCGCTGCCGAGAGGACGCCGCGACGGCGAGCCTGCTGTGCGCGCCTCTTGCTGGCCGCGGCCGTCCGTGCCGTGCTCCCTCCATCCCCGTGGGCGTGCCTCCCTCATTGGCATGAGAGAAGGGCAGAGAGAAAGGAAATGTGGCAGTCAGCAGTTGCAAGCTGGGTATGCTGATTCCGGCTTCATTACAATCCACCAGTAACACCGTGTGAGGCCCCTGGGGTGGATCGTGCTGTCCGCAATTGCACGATGGATCTCTCTGCCTTAATTATTTCTGATGAAACTGCGCCGTGGAATCGCCGCATCCGGTTACCTTGGCCTGGGGATGATACAGCATCGGTGTCAAGATTGGGCTGTCAAAAAAGATGGAGGTACTAGTATATATACTCGTAGTAGTATCTTCCTTTCTTTTCCTTGGAGTATATGCAATGCCTGAATGGCAGATTCTGATCTGAAGGAAAAAAAGAAAAAATTCACCAAAGTGGATACATTGCCTGCAACTGCAAGCAAGGAACCATGCCGTGCTTTGGCAAAAGGAAAGCAACAGCAAGATGCCAAAAGCAGCTCGTAGCATTACCATTACACCACCCATCTCCTGCTATGTCTCTTGCAGTTCATCCCGTTGCAGAGCTCTAACACAAAATGACAAAGTGAAATTTTGTTTTGTTTCAAGCAAGATGATGGAGTGATCAGAGATACCTTTGCCTTGGACTGGGTTTCTTGGAGACAACTCTTCTTTTCCTCTGCAAGTGTGATTCGCCCCTCCTCGACTTGACTCGCCCGTGGCTCTCCAGAGGTAGGTGCATGCAATTGCATCTTATACCATCACCCCTATCTGCTTAAGAATTTCGCACGAGCATTTAAATAACTGATATACAAATACAATATAACAAAAAGCAGCACACGAGCATCTTGCTAGTAGTTAAGCAAAAGCGACTTTTCCCCAAGAAACTGCAGAGAATTTGTAGTTTCTAAATACCACTGATAAATGAAACACACTGATCAATTATCACTGCAGTTTCCTCACACACACACACACACACACACACACATATAAGTTGTGTTTGCTGTTTGAGTTGTTAGTTTTTTCCCATATTTCTGGTCGAGTCAACTCAGCCAATAGCTGGACCTTTTTACAGAGAGATGGAAACAGTTGCTTCCTGTGTAGTATATTTTTTTACTAGGTTGCTAGAAGAGGGGGGCTTATAGGGAAAACTACCGGGAACTGTTATGCACAAATTGCTAATAAGGCAGTGGTTGCTTGGCTACTCATTACAACTAGTTTCACTTAACCAAAGTGATGACAGGGAGATGATGGCAACCAATTAGAAGAACATTCTAATAAGAGCGGTAACTAGTACGTTTTTCTCTCTTTTTCCTTTATGCAAATGAAGTTTATGCGATGCCTCGCAGATTCTGCTCTAAAGAGAAAAGAGAAGTTCACCAGTGGACCAGCGGCGATCGACACTACCCGCAAGTGCAAGCAAGGAACCATAGATGCATGCTTTGGCAAAAGGAAAGCAATAACAAGATGCCAAAAGCACATACCGTTACCATTACACCACCGATCTCTCTGAAGCATACACGTCTGCTCTACCTTGCGGCGCGCGTTCTGTTCCTGAGCTCTACCAACAAAGCTTGTGCCATTGACAAAAGCGAAATTTTCTCTTGTTTTAAACAAAGATGACCGAGTGATCAGATATATCCTTGACCAGGACTGGATTTCTTGGGGACAAATTTTCTATTCTCTGCAAGTGTTCTTCGCTCCTCCCCGGCTTGATTCGCCCTTGGCGCTTCTAGAGGTATACTGCGATTGCATCTCGTGCATACATATGTAATATATAATCTTGACTTTGTGATATGTTTTGACAGCGTGTGATCAGGAATTTAAGCATCTTGCTTTTGTAGGGAGTGGAGAAATCTGCGCCCCATGGGTTAGATATATGTTTATCCCGGTCTTCTGCTGGTATTAGTTTTCTGTCAAGAAGTTCAATGGTTCGTACCCTCTTCTCCCCTCACCAAGTCCAATGCTTGATTTATATTTGTGTCTTCCTAAAATGTTTTTTTAAGCATGACGTTAGCACTAACAAAATTTTGGACTGAAGCAACCCACACTATGAACTGGTATTTTGTACACTTAAATATAGTTCCGCTTCATTTAAATTTTCAAACTGGATGCATGCATTAACTGATCTTACAACTAAGATTGCATCATTTGTTGCTTTAGTTTAATATCGCATCATTTGTTGCTTTAGATTGGCACTAGTTTAATTTTGGACCGCAGTAACCCACATCAAACTTAGCGAGGATATGTATGGGAGAAACTGGTGTTTTTTACACTTATATATAATTCCAATCAATTTAAACTTTCAAACTAGATGCATACCACCACTAATCTTATCATTACGATTGTATCATTTGTTGCTTTAGTTTATTCTTACGCAGAATAGCTACTAATTGAAATTATAGTACCAAGGTACGTATTGTGGCAGTTGTATGAAATAACTATTGATCACTGCAGTATGTGAAGGATTTTGATGACGCCGTCAGACAAGTGGTTGATCTTTTGTATGAAAGCGATGGTACTGCAGAAGGCAAAATTAAAACATTCTTGCTTCGTGGTTGGTTCGACGGGAGTGCTCGTCGGGTATTGGGAGGATGTGCTGTTCTTAGAGCTATAGCGAAGCTTCTAAGATCCACAACATGTGATGATTCTGACATGAGAAAGCACTTTGACAGAATTATCCATGTGGACTGCTCCCTGTGGAAAAGCAGCAGGACCATGCAGAGGACAATAGCGGAGGAGTTGAACCTTCGCCATGTAATGCACATATTTGATAAGGAGGATGAAGATGATGATTTCAGAGGAGTAGAAAACAGCTCTAGAAAAGTGATACCAAGGATCGCAAGTTTGATTAATAAGTCTCTAAGAGATGAAAGATTTCTGATGATTTTTCATAATGGAGGAAGTGAAGATATTGATCTCGTAGAGTCTGGCATTCCTCTTTACGGTGAAGGTAAATTGTTATGTACCTATGGTGGAAGATTTTTGGAGGACAAGTGGAAAGAATTCAAGTTGTTGCACACTTATGATATTTATATTTATCCGGCGGCATATTATTATACAAATATTGCACCTCATATTGAAAATGTATTGCACAAAGAAGCTGCTGGAGTGATTGGTGACACCGGTATGGATGGCATCAACACAGAAACAGTTTTGGATTGCTTCTTGTACTCATTATTCCTAACAACACGACTACCTGAAAACTTTACTGGTGTTGACTATGGTTGGGCGACTCATGCTTGTAACTACTGGATATGTGATGGAATCCTTGGTGAGGACAAAACATGGGATATTGGCAATACATTGTATCATGTGATACCAATATTGGGCAATTCTACTTACGAAACAAGACGTTTGGCATCCTATTTGGATGGACAGAAAAAACCCTATGTGGGCTGGTATTCAGTCACCTCCAACAAACTAAGGGCAGAAGATATCTCTAATGTTCCTGGCAGTGCATCATCATATTTCTTAACATTTCAGGGAGATGATCCAGCATATGTACGTAATGATTTGTTTCAACTAGCCAGCAACAACCTCCGTGTGCTAAAGCTCTACAACTGCAGCTTCACTTTTGCATCTCCTCCTTTTCAGTGCTGCCACAACCTAAGATTCCTTTGGCTTGACCATTGTGCAAACACTGGGAAGAAGCAAAGTGGAGGGCCAAGTTTTCTGAACCTGCTGGTGCTTGACATACGTTTCACAGATTATGTTTTCTTGCCTCAGATGATTGAACTGATGACCAATCTCAGGGAGCTAAATACAAAGGGGGTTTCATGGAAGACTGCAAGTCATGCATGGAAAAAGCTACAGAAGCTTCAGAAGCTCCGATTAACAGAATCTTCAGATGTGGTCACGGTGGACAGCTGCTCTTCCGTAGATATGATGAACCTGGAGCTCCTTGACTTGTCAGGAAACACTCACCTGGAATCATTGCCAACATTATCATCCACAAGAAGCCTGAAGATGCTTATTCTTGATGGTTGTTCCAGCTTGGAGCAAGTTGCCCTGCAAGGAGCTCCTCCACTGCTTGAAAGTTTTAGCTTCGATGGTTATGGCCCAGCAGAGAATTGGACACATTCCATACACCTGCCACAAAAGGAATTGCGCCGCAAGTCTCCTTTAGCTCCTGTTCAAATAGTCAAGGTGACAAAGATCTCCCTACATGGTTGTGGTCGATTGCATAACATATACCTGCATGCACTACCGAATCTGGAGGAACTGGACCTCTCTGGTGCAGCTATTAAAATAATTGACCTCCATGCAATGTATGTCCCGAAACTCAAGAAGCTATTCCTACTGGGCTGTGAGCAGCTCCGTAGCCTAATCTGGAAAGGATCACCTAGACTGGAAGTTCTACATGTGGATACTCAAGGGACGAAAAGATCAGTGGTCTGCTGTGGAGAACAGGGATCCTTTGGCTTTCAGGCACATATTGTTTTTACGGATGGAAGGTTCATTTGGTCATCCTCAGATGGGCTCAATAGCCGATCACAAATTGCTGTCTCCAAGGTGTACCTCCTTATCTCTTGTACGAGCAGTAGCCAAACCAACATCACCAAAAGTATCAAGGAGATTGGATCTAGCCGACAGGGTTTGGTTCCAACAAGGCCGCTATTACCGTATAATGATATTGCCATGGCTAAGGATGTTACATGCTCGCTCTTGGTGTGGAACTGTCAACAGCTCCAAACTTTGAACGTGCATATCGAGATTGGTAAAGGAAGCTATAATTTAGAGAGTATGCAAGATGAAGGGAATTTCAGAAGTTTCGCAGCTTTTGTCGTTGAATCATTGCATGTGCATGACAATTGCTCCATCACTGCTATCCCCCCATCGAACTGGGAGAGACTAAAATGGTGTCATGTTGAGAGTTGCCCCAAGCTACACTCTGTGTTTTCACGTCGGAATGGAACATACAGCTTTTGGTGTATAAACACATTTTCAGCTTCTGATCTCCTGGTGGCCTATTGCATCTGGGGAAGTGTCGAGAAAACTTGGAATGACCTTTACTACACACTCCGGAGTCTCCAACAACTGCAGCACATATACCTGTACAATTGCCCAAGGCTGGTGTTCGTTCTCCCCATTTCCTTCACCTTGCCCAACTTGGAGACCCTCCAGATTGCATACTGCAGTAATCTTCGACATGTTTTCCCATGGGACCACGAGTACACTGAGGAAATAGCATCTGGTTTCACATTCGACAACCTGAAGCACATCAAGCTACACCATCTTCACAAGCTGGAGCAGATATGTGTGGTCAAATTGACTGCACCTGCGTTGCAGTCAGTCGGCATCAGGGACTGCTGGGGTCTCAGGCGTCTCCCGGCTGTAACACGTCAAGGTCCTAAGCCGGTGGTGGACTGCGAGAAGGACTTGTGGGACAAGCTCAAATGGGATGGCTTGAGGGCTGGGCATCACCCATCGCTGTTCGAAACGCGCCACTCAGCCTACTACAAGAAGACCCTCCCGAGGGGCTCCTACCTAAGGTCCGTCGCACATTGGTTTCTTGTATGCAATATACATAGATAGATTATAAGGTTTTTTCTACAGCAAATTTTCATTAGTTCAGTAGTAATATTTCCGCTTCTCGTTGTCCATTTATCAGGTAATCTGTTGTTGCTCTGCTCTACGGCACAGGGAAATTGGCCTATGTGAAGCATCAGTCTGTTGCTGTTACAAGTCATCGCCTCACGTCTCCGAGGTGTTTCTCCAGCCGTATGTGTGTTTGCAAATTAAGTGTGTTCGTGCTGCTGCCGCTTGCACGGTGAATAAAGTGTGTGTTTCCTTTCTCACTGAGCTGCCTTGATCTTGGTATGCTGGGTTGGATTGGTGTGTTTCCTTTCCACCAAGCTGCCTTGATCTTGTTATGCTTGATTGGATTGACGTGTTGTGCTGCTACTTCGACTTCGAGTGCTGGCTTTCCACAGCTTGGTGCGCTGTTCACAACCCTGCTACTTTGTGTTGGTTTGCTATCTGTTTGTAATAAGAGGATGTGCGTGCATCGGTGCGCGTCAACCTAGTGTGGTGTGTGACTGGTGAACCTTAAATTCAGCTTGGTTTGATGTATGTTTGTTTGACGAAACTATATGTCGTATCATTGTGATGAGCTGTGTGATTTGCATGAGTTTGATTATTGGTTGTTGTCTACTATAATATGTTGAGCTAGGCTAGCATCCTTTCATTTTGGTATTTGTTTTTTCTCTTTTTGTTTTGCCAGGTCTTTCTACCAAACATGTCTCAGAAGGTAGAATCCTTTTGTTTCTTGGATAGAAACATGGTACTTGCCTCTCATTGGTGTTATCTAAACTGTATGATTTATCCATACTACCTGTGATGTGCATGCATTTGTTTCTGTAGACTTGTTTTTGATATCACTGTACTACAACAGTTTACTTTTCTTCTGTGGACTTGTTTCAGTTTAATTCCTACCTCTGTTTCATCTTTCATTTACCACCAGAGGATTGTTAGTGCGCACTCCATGATTTTCGTCAGCTAATTTGTAGTTTAGATTGCCCTCCAAAGAGAAATCGATATTACAAGAGAAGAAAACAGAAGGACAACCCAACAAAAGAAACGGTATAGATATTTTCTTTTAGCCTTAACAAGCAAGAGCAACATTAGTGACCTAGGGATTTCATATCTGAAAATGGGGATGGATTAAGGAGCAGCCTAGAAATACCCTGAAACTGGCAGCAATTCTTTCTATGCTCGTGGAAGGGAAGCACAAACATATGGAACTGAAAACGCCGTGCACATTCATATATACATAAGAAAATAGCTAAGAATCCTTCACCAGAAGTAGACGCGAATATCTGGGGAACGTTGGCTGGAGCAAAACTGGCAGTGAACGCCCGAGTTGCCATGCCAAAACAACTAGAAGTTCCAAGCGCTTGTTAGGGACTTGCCATCTATGGAAGGGAAACTTGCCATGTGTATGGAAGAATTGCCAACGAACGCAGTTTTTTTCAAGAAAACAATACCATCCGTTTGATTCCAGTCACACGGCTGTGCGGGCATTCGCTGAATCATAACTGAATTCAAGGAGTTTAATTCAAAGGAGGAAAGTACCAAGGTACCAACTGCATTGGCAGCATGGAAGTATCAAGCCACAGTTTCATCTTTGGTCATTCACGCGCTCACACAACAATCTTATTAGAAGGTTGCGTATGCATTTCGTAAGCATTCGTCAAGCTACTAAACCAACAGGATGATTACGGATAATGCAGAGCAGCTCTACCATATATTGATCACTAAAGTTCGATAGTTTACTTTGAAAAAAAAAGATTTAACGGGTCCTCTAGTTAGGTTGCAGCTTACAAGTAGTAACCTCAGCTGTGGAATTAAATCCGTATGGATAAAATGCTCCTGACATGCATTTAGGTAAAAGATGGTGTGGTTTCAATGATGCAGGGATCAGAAGCAAACTAAAAAAACTACTGTATATAATATAAAAAATAAAGTATTAGCAAGATTCTCAATATATAGATAAAAACATGGAGATGTTTAATCTTCTGTAGAGCAGGAATAATCATCATGGCTTCCACACTTAGGCAATCACCAATATATAGTTTGTGAGAAGATAGCACTCGCTTAAATTTAGCTAACTCAAAGTGGTGTGCCATATCACAAATGTGGAGTTGTTACATGTGTAAAGATTGTTGTCACTGGCAAATAAAATGCAATGTGCTGAGAGCAGAGAGAAATAGCACTGTACAGAGTGCACAAACACAATGTGCTGAACGGAATCTAACTGGAACTAAATAACTTGTGCTGAACCCGAACCAATGAAATTCGTATGAGACGACTAACTTCAGGTAACCTTTCTGCTACTGAATACAGATGCAAAGCAGAATGTTTTCATTGGCAAACAAAATGAAATAAAACACATGCTTCACCAATATTGCCTCTTCAAATTATTAAAAATGTCATCACAGTTGTCATCCATTATGCGGAGAACATACGGTTGATTCAGTTGATGTATATTTTTGAGCTGACCTTTTTAGTTTGCAGATAGTTAGGGGCCATGGTGGCACAAGCATTTAAACAACTGATACAGTACAATATTACAAAAAACAAAAAACAATGCACAAGAATTTTGCTAGTAGTTAGGCAAAGAGCAAGTTTTCCCCAAGAAAACAAAGAGAATTAGTAGTTTCCACATGCTGTTGATAAATGAAATACACTGATCAGTGATCACTGCAGTTTCTAACATATATATGGCATTTGCTGTTTGGGTTGTTAGTTTTTTCCCATATTTCCCGTTGAGTCAGCTAAGCTAAATGCTAGACCTTTTTACAGAGAGATGGAAACAGATGCTTCCTGTGTAGTATAATTTTGTTTTACTAGGTTGCTAGAATATGGGGGGCTTACAGGAAAAACTACCGGGATCTGTTATGCACAAATTGCTAATAAGGCAGTGGTTGCTTGGCTACTCATTACAACTAGTTTAACTTAACCAAAATGATGACAGGGAGATGATGGCAACCAGTTGAGAGAACATTGTGATAAGAGTGGTAACTAGTTTGAAGAACATTGTAGACAAGAATCGAACCAATCTGAAGAAGAACATCACAAACGAAGAGACGTTTAAAAATCAATTGGGGAAAGCAATGCCCAAGCGGCAAAAATTCACAACTTGATGATGCATGCCCTCAACACAGCTTGAGTTTAATTTATATTCTAGCCAAGTATTGCCTCCATCTGAGACAAGAGCTAGGCAACAACCACTGTGATGCTAAAGGAACACAGGAAATCTGAGGACGGGTTCACTGTTTATTTCATGACAAAAGATAATTCCAACTGAACAGTCAACCGGCACCGACCAGGAACTACTTCAAAGGTGACAAAATAACAGCTTCGATATACTACATCATATATTAGAGAGAGAAAATGAGATCTGAATAAAAGCGACTCATCTTGACCAAACTACCTCGGTCTCGTCATTCACACGATTTCTTCCCAGTCTTCCACTTCGATGTCCGGCTGCAACTTGCTCACAGATTGCCCAGCACTTGGTTCTGCGCCAACACCAGGAGCGGAAGTGCTGGATCCCGTGTCAGTGCGAAGAGGAGGCTTAGGTTTGTCGGTTGACCCAGAGCTTGTTGCAGCATCAGACTCCAGAGCATTCCACCGGTTTGAACTCGTGACCTGAACAGCAGGTTTCCACACTGATCCTGGGGAATGACCAAGCACACTTGTCCCTGGGGCACGACCAAGCACTGTCATCACTGCATGCGGGTTCGGTTTCAGCTCAGAGGGAGAGTCCTTCTTCCATGGACTGGCACTGCTCACTGCGGCCAACCCTCCATCTCTCGGTGCTCCAACCCACACATTGCTCGACAAGGAGGCCTGGGTGATGCTGCTTGGGCAAAACATTGCAGCACCCTGGTAAGCAGACCCATAATCGAGCCGCCTCAGCGCGGTTGCAGCTCTAGCTGGATCACTGAAGACTGCAGCAGCATTCTTGTCATTCAGCCAAACCAATTCACACTCCCCACCAAACCTTAACACTAGAGAGTTAACATCAGCATCCCTTGGCAGGTCCAGCATTGCGACAACGAGCCTCGGATCCATGTCCACCATGGGGTCAAAGTAAGGATGGGCCGCGGAGACAGGGACACCAGGCTTGGAGCCCAGAACACGAGCAGGAACCTTCGACTTGGGTGTCACATGGACGGTAACAAAACGCTTTGGCTCCCAACCAACTGCCTGGACAGAAAGCTTCCACCTATCTGCAATGAGCCTGATAGCATCTCTCTTATCCTTCATCATGTGACAGAAGACATGGAACTTCATGTTGCTTGAAGAATTCCCCCTTGTTTTCCCAAGGACAAGGAACTTGCACCTCTCCTCTATGGCCAGCACCCACTTTGGCTCACGCCGGAAAAGATCAGAAACCAAATCCGACGCATTTGAGTTCTCACCAAAATGCAATGCATCCAGATTGGGCTGGGTAATGTCGAAAGCTTCAGCAAGGACTCGTTTCCGCTCCACTTTTACACACTCCTCATCACAACAGAGTTTCCTCTGCCCAAGAGGTACCCTTTTCCCATTTGATTCCACTGGTTGGAGAGGCATTGGCAGCTGCTGGATGACGGAGATATCAAACGTACTATCACCATTGTAGGCTCCACCAGCACTGCAGGGTACAGTTGTACTGATACGGCCACAAGAACAGGTAATAGTCGCACGATGTTCACATCTCACGTCTGGGCAAGGCGACGATGGGTGGCATGGGGCGTTGCAAGTGTGCTTGCATTCCCTCCTTGGGACACCACATAATTGTCCACATGAAACTTTGCCCCCGGAGCTTGAACTAGCTTCTCCATTTGTGGGCGGTGGATCACAAGGGGAAGGATGGCAAGGCCTGGCACAAGCATGCAGTCCACATTGACGGTTCTTTCCACAGGGCTGGTTGCATCTGATATCCTTTGAACCACAAGGGATGTTCCTTAACATCACATGTCCCCCAACGCACTCTCTCATGACTGGCACAACGCAAGGTGGGCAGTCCCCAAAATGGCATTGGTGCGAAGCTGGGTGTCCACAAGGCTGAGGGACAATGCACTGGTGTGGGCATGATGGAGTTGGTGTGCCGCAAGGCTGCGGTGGCGGAATAGATGACCTGCCACACGCACAAGAGAGATCATTGAATATGGTCTCACGGCAAGGGTCGCAGTGACCGCTGTGGCAGAGATGCTGGCATCCATGCTGTCCACACCGGAGCTTCTTGCCACATGGTATCTGGCAGAAATGGGGATCCATGCTCTCACCTTGATGCTGAGCAAATGGCTTCGACAGCGGGCAACAGCACTCACTGCACCTGTGCCTCCCACAGTTCTTCTTGCGGCCACAAGGCTTGTTGCAACGGAACTCTTCCTTGGAGACCTTGTAGCACTCCACCATCTGGCCTGATGAGCCACAGCGGCACCTCTGCTCGACACGCACCAAGCACGGTGGGCACTCTCCTTCGTGGCACGTGCCCTTGCACCTATGCAGTCCACACGGCAATCTCTTGTCGCATACCTTGTCACAGGTGGCGATTGGGTCCAAGCAGCTAGTCCTCTTCTCCTGCAGCCTTGTCTTGCCACAATGGCATGTGGTGACCTTCGCTGGCATAAGCTCACACTCCCCACATGGCCCTGGGTGGCAAACATCCTGACAGGCATGATTGGCACATGCCAGTTTGTGGCCACAAACCTCGCTGCAAGAGAACACCCCATCCTTGTCCGACAGCTTCCCTTTGAGCACCATCTCGCCGCACAACAATGTCTCTGTTTTCTTGCCACAGAAGCAGAGCGCAGGGTAATCAACCTCGCATTCCCCGCACGGGCCGGTGTGGCAGACCTTGTCGCAATGGTGCCTCCCGCAGGGTAGCAGCTTCTCGCACGACTGCCCACACGTGACAGCCGTAATCCGGTCCGCACATCGACGAGTGATAGACTGCTTGCCGCAAGGGCACGGGCGCTCCGGAGCAAACGCCTTGCAAGGCGGGCATGGGCCAGGGTGGCACTGCAGGACACAGAGGTGCGGGCACCTGGTGGCAACATCATCATCATCGCCCTTGGCGGCAGGGTCTGCTCTGTCGAGCGGCTTGGAGCAGGGCTCGCCACAGGAGTGAGGGGTGAGGTAGAGGTCGTTGGGCGGGTCGCGGCGGCGCCGGCAGAAGCAGGTGTAGGCGATGTCGCGGGCGGGGACGTCCTGCACGGACTGGCAGCCGGGGCAGCGCCAGGAGTCGGAGGCCGGGTCGTCGGAGGCGGAGGCCGGCGAGCGGGCCCACCGGCGGATGCAGGGGAGGTGGAAGATGGCGAAGCAGCTGCCGCAGGACCAGACGGGGGCGGAGCGGCGCACCATGTCGTAGCAGATCATGCACTCCACCGCCCCCCGCGCCAGCTTGTCCTGGATCTCCTGCACCAGCTGCGGCACCGCCCCGCCCCCCGCCGCCGCCGCTGGCGCGGGCGCGGGAGCGTTCGCCCTCATCTGCCGCGGCGCGGAGGCGTTGGCGTTGGCGGGCGCGGACGGGGGAGCCCTCTCCTGCGGCGGCGGGGCGCGGCCGTCGTTGTGGTTCGGGCGGCGCTGGCGGCGGCGGGGCGGGCGGCTGTCCGAGGCAGGGTTTGGGTTGGGGTTGGGGAGGGGCAGGAGCGGGGCGGCGTTGTCGCGGTGGTGGGGAGGCGCGTAGGCGGCGGGGTTGGGGCGGGGCGCGGGAGCGGGGGCGGGGGCAGGGGCCTCCGCGGCGGGTGCGGCGGATCGGGGCCG
Source organism: Triticum urartu (assembly GCF_056163025.1). Lineage (NCBI taxonomy): Eukaryota > Viridiplantae > Streptophyta > Magnoliopsida > Poales > Poaceae > Triticum > Triticum urartu. The sequence goes on from NC_141879.1 coordinate 710,829,477, forward strand.
CCATACGCCGCGCGAGAAGGGCGCGTCGGGGCCGCGGCGTCGGGCGGTGGAGGGCTGCATGCGGCGGCGGGGCAGACCCGATGCGTCCTCCGTTGGGGATGTGGGGGTGGGTGGAGGCGGCGGTGGTGGGGAGCGGAGTGGATGGGGGTGGGGGGTATTTGAGGGGGACGACGGCGAATCGTCTGGCGGCGGCGGGGGGCGGCGGGCGGCGGCGATGGGGAGGGGAAATTTTCTGGCGAATATGCTAACAGTGCTCTCCCTCCGGTCGTTTTTACTCTACGTATTAGGTTTGTCCGAAGTCAATCTCATCCAACTTTGACCAAATTTATATAAAAATTTATAAACATTCACATAACAACACCAATATCATTAGGTTCATCTTGAAATATATTTTCATATTATATTTATTAGATATTATAAATGCTAATAATTTTTAATATAAATTTGGTCAAATTTAGCAAAGTTTGATTTTCGACAAATCCAATATGCAGAGTAAAAAGGACCGAAGGAAGTACGGCACTGTTAGCCTGCGGTGGACCGCAGGAGGTCGGTTTGTTTTCGGCGATTTCTACTTTGGCAGCCTCTAATTTTCTTCATTTATGTTTCAATTCTCAATTCTTCTAAAACCTAGTATATTTGATTATGTTTTACAAAGCAAATTTTTAACAACTTCTTAAAAGAATATTAACTGTAATACCGAATTAGCATCATTAGATTCATCGTGAAGTACACTTTTAAATGTTCGGGCCGAGAGGGTCCTGAACTCATAAAATTCCTCGTATCGCACTTTCGCCTAGCTAGATCCAGCGTGGCTCCTAGCCTCCTATCTCTATCTCTCATTGTCAGAAATCATCCACACGGCAGCAAACGGGCCCACTCTTTCTAAAGAAAACCATCAAAATTACTCGTGATATTTTGAGGCAATTTTTTGTAAACCAAAAACATGCAAAAAAACAACAACCAACTCTAGACACTGAACTAATAGCTTAGTTCAGAAAAATAATATGAATTGTTATAAGAAAACATCTAAAAATATATGACAATAACATAAAACGATCAAAAATTATAGATATATTTGAGACGTATCACAATCCTATATAGCTATTACTTCTAATGATATAGTTATAAAGCTTCTACCATAATGTTTTATGGGTTTTTTGTGAAGAATGCTCTGACGTTCTTGATATCGGGTGCTTCATGAGTTGTGTACAAATGATGGTTGGTCTTGAAACCATGCCCAATTTATTCTTTATGTAACATTGTAGCACTATGCATGCACGTCATTTTCCGGGCCCAGCCAAACCCATCCGTTTAAGGCCATTGCGCCTGGCTACCACCTAGGATCTATATTGTCCCACAAACCAACACTAATCGTGTATGCACACTTTATCCTCACTCGTGCACATTTGAAATCAACTTCTTAGTCGGTCACACATCCTCAAATTGTTCATAGCCAAGCACCCTTAACTTTGAGGTTTTTTTCGGATGGGATGCCCAAAAAGAAGGTGCACCTTGTTGATATGAGTAGTATCATACCTATTAAGCCGGGATGTCACATACACCTTCACTCAAAGGAACCAACATCTTCGTCGGCCTAGCAGGAACATTCTCTCTTAGCACATGTTTGTGCATCCAGTCCGGCACATATGACATGTTGGGTACCACGATGGTTCACACGCATCATACGCCACATGCTCGCGCACCTGATTCGCACACGCCCGTGTAACCACCAGGGGCATGCAACTCTAATACCAATTGTAACGCCCCTGCCAAACCTGTCGGTTCTTTGTTGTTGCGTCTGGCTACCACCTAGGATCTAAACTAGCTCCACAGACTAACTAGTCTTTACTGCGCATTTTTTCTCACTCGCGCAGCTGGTATCAACTTCTCAGTCGATAACTCATCCTCAAATTGTTACTAGCCAAGCACACTTAACTTCAATGTTCCTTTCGAATGGACTCCCAGAAAAGAAGGTGCACCTTGTTGATATAAGTAGTCTATCATTCCTATTAAATTTGGATGTCAAATTAGCCATTCTAAAATCATAATACAACTTTTGTTTGTTGTAAAAATGATTAAAAAGCGATAAATAGATCTGTCGTGCTTTGATGTTTAACTCTATGGCTTCAAGTACGCATGAAAAAGCATGTATTCAGTGCATTCTGCAATTAGCGTTGCAATAAAAGCTTAACCAATCGAATTATTCTTTTATATACTACTCCTTGTGTTCAAAAATAAGTGTCTCAACTTTGTATGCATTAAAGTTGAGACACTTATTTTGAGATGGAGGGGGTTCTAGCACGCTATCTGTGAAAGAAATCTTTATAGGTGATGTACAACAATCTATAAGTATGTGTCTTCCATTTCATTGTCATTTTTACCGCTCGGTCGACGACCTCTTGAAGTTGTTCTCGATGTTATAAATTAGAATATATTTTGCAATACAGCTAACGGAGAGTGTGAAACTATCCCGGAAAAAAAAAACAGAGAGTGTGAAACTGATCTTGCTTCCTTCATTGAGTGTCAACAGGCCTCATGTACTGAAGAAATTCCCTAGGGAGAAAAAGGAAGAACGTTAATGGTTCACCGACTGCCAGCAAAGCCAAAAAAAGGTCAATTGATCCTCTACACCATGCAATTGATCCTCTACACCATATCCTACAGAAGGCCACATAGCAAGGCAAGTTGCACCCTCTTGATGGAAATGCGATGGCGATTCGTCACATTCGTGCCTCCTTGTACGCGGATGATGCTGCGGTCTTCCTTGCGCCAGTTAAATCTGAAATCAAATTCTTCGCAGAAACCCTTGCGTGCTTTGGGGAGGTCACTGACCTGGTCACGAATTGCTCTAAAAGCATGGTTGCCCCCATCCGATGTGACCACTTGGACCTTGATGATATACTGCATTCCTTCCCGGCCAACCGATCTACCTTCCCAATGAAGTATCTCGGATTGCCACTGTCAGTCAAAAGGCTAAATAGGATCCACTTCCAGCCCCTGGAGGACAAGATTGCGGCCAAGCTTACTCCATGGCTGGGCATGCTCATGGCATCTCTGGGAAGGGCGGTGCTGGTCAAGTCTGTCATCACGGCCGTCGCTATATACTATATGACAGCGTTAAACCTATCGATTGAAGTCCTGGAAAAGATCGATTCTCTTCGCCGAGCCTTCCTTTGGGCTGAAGGAAATATGCCCTAGAGGCAATAATAAAGTGTCACTAGAATGTTTATTATTCATGATAAATGTATTATGATAAATGTTTATATCATGCTAGAATTGTATTAACCGGAAACATAATACATGTGTGAATACATAGACAAACATAGTGTCACTAGTATGCCTCTACTTGACTAGCTCTTTGATCAAAGATGGTTATGTTTCCTAACCATAAACATAGTTGTCATTTGATTAACGGGATCACATCATTAGGAGAATGATGTGATTGACTTGACCCATTTTGTTAGCTTAGCACTTGATCATTTAGTTTGTTGCTATTGCTTTCTTCATGACTTATACATGTTCCTATGACTATGAGATTATGCAACTCCCGTTTACCGGAGGAACACTTTGTGTGCTACCAAACGTCACAACGTAACTGGGTGATTATAAATATGCTCTACAGGTGTCTCCGAAGGTACTTGTTGGGTTGGCGTATTTCGAGATTAGGATTTGTCACTTCGATTGTCGGAGAGGTATCTCTGGGCCCTCTCGGTAATGCACATCACATAAGCCTTGCAAGCATTGCAACTAATAAGTTAGTTGAGGGATGATGTATTACGGAACGAGTAAAGAGACTTGCCGGAATGAGATTGAACTAGGTATTGAGATACCGACGATCAAATCTCGGGCAAGTAACATACCGATGACAAAGGGAACAACGTATGTTGTTATGCGGTCTGACCGATAAAAGATCTTCGTAGAAAATGTAGGAGCCAATATGAGCATCCAGGTTCCGCTATTGGTTATTGACCGGAGACGTGTCTCGGTCATGTCTACATTATTCTCAAACCCGTAGGGTCCGCACGCTTAACGTTACGATGACAGTTTCATTATGAGTTTATATATTTTGATGTACCGAAGGTTATTCGGAGTCCCGGATGTGATCACGGACATAACGAGGAGTCTCGAAATAGTCAAGACATAAAGATTGATATATTGGACGACTATATTCGAACACAAGAATGGTTTCGGAAGTTATCGGATATAAAACGGAGTACCGGGGGTTACCGGAACCCCCCCCCCCCGGGGGGGGGGGGGGTTAATGGGCCTCACGGGCCCAAAGTGGAGCAGAGGAGGGGCGGCCAGGGCAGGCTGCGCGCCCCCTCCCCCTCTAGTCCGAATTGGACAAGGAGGGAGGGGCGGCGCCCCCCCCCCTTTCCTTTCTCTCCTCTCTCCCTTCCTTCCCCCTCTCCTAGTTGGACAAGGAAAGGAGGGAGTCCTACTCCCGGTAGGAGTAGGACTCCTCCCTAGCGCGCCTCCTCCTGGCCGGCCGCCCCTCCCCCTTGCTCCTTTATATACGGGGGCAGGGGGGCACCTCTAGACACAACAATTGATCCTTGAGATCTATTAGCCGTGTGCGGTGCCCTGCTCCACCTAATCCTCGATAATATTGTAGCGGTGCTTAGGCGAAGCCCTGCGACGGTAGAACATCAAGATCGTCACCACGCCGTCGTGCTGACGGAACTCTTCCCCGACATTCTGCTGGATCGGAGTCCGGGGATCGTCATCGAGCTGAACGTGTGCTAGAACTCGGAGGTGTCGTAGTTTCGGTGCTTGATCGGTCGGGTCGTGAAGACGTACGACTACATCAACCGCGTTGTGTTAACGCTTCCGCTTCCGGTCTACGAGGGTACGTAGACAACACTCTCCCCTCTCGTTGCTATGCATCATCATGATCTTGCGTGTGCGTAGGAATTTTTTTGAAATTACTACGTTCCCCAACAGTGACATCCGAGCCTAGGTTTTATGCGTTGATGTTGTGCACGAGTAGAACACAAGTAAGTTGTGGGCGATATAAGTCATACTGCTTACCAGCATGTCATACTTTGGTTCGGCTGTATTGTTGGATGAAGCGGCCCGAACCGACATTACGCGTACGCTTACGCGAGACTGGTTCTACCTACGTGCTTTGCACACAAGTGGATGGCGGGTGTCAGTTTCTCCAACTTTAGTTGAACCAAGTGTGGCTACGCCCGATCCTTGCGAAGGTTAAAACAACACCAACTTGACAAACGATCGTTGTGGTTTTGATGCGTAGGTAAGAACGGTTCTTGCTAAGCCCGTAGCAGCCACGTAAAACTTGCGACAACAAAGTAGACGACGTCTAACTTGTTTTTGCAGGGCATGTTGTGATGTGATATGGTCAAGACATGATGCTAAATTTTATTGTATGAGATGATCATGTTTTGTAACCGAGTTATCGGCAACTGGCAGGAGCCATATGGTTGTCGCTTTATTGTATGCAATGCAATTGCGCTGTAATGCTTTACTTTATCACTAAGCGGTAGCGATAGTCGTGGAAGCATAAGATTGGTGAGACGACAACGATGCTACGATGGTGATCAAGGTGTCGCGCCGGTGACGATGGTGATCATGACGGTGCTTCGAAGATGGAGATCACAAGCACAAGATGATGATGGCCATATCATATCACTTATATTGATTGCATGTGATGTTTATCTTTTATGCATCTTATCTTGCTTTGATTGACGGTAGCATTATAAGATGATCCCTCACTAAATTATCAAAGTATAAGTGTTCTCCCTGAGTATGCACCGTTGCGAAAGTTCTTCGTGCTGAGACACCACGTGATGATCGGGTGTGATAGGCTCTACGTTCAAATACAACGGGTGCAAAACAGTTGTACACGCGGAATACTCAGGTTTAACTTGACGAGCCTAGCATATAACAGATATGGCCTCGGAACACGGAGACCGAAAGGTTGAGCGTGAATCATATAGTAGATATGATCAACATATTGATGTTCACCATTGATACTACTCCGTCTCACGTGATGATCGGACATGGTTTAGTTGATTTGGATCACGTGATCACTTAGAGGATTAGAGGGATATCTTTCTAAACAGTTGCACACGTGGAATACTCAGGTTTAACTTGACGAGCCTAGCATATAACAGATATGGCCTCGGAACACGGAGACTGAAAGGTCGAGCGTGAATCATATAGTAGATATGATCAACATATTGATGTTCACCATTGATACTACTCCATCTCACGTGATGATCGGACATGGTTTAGTTGATTTGGATCACGTGATCACTTAGAGGATTAGAGGGATATCTTTCTAAGTGGGAGTTCTTAAGTAATATGATTAATTGAACTTAAATTTATCATGAACTTAGTACCTGATAGTATCTTGCTTGTCTATGTTTGATTGTAGATAGATGGCTCGTGTTGTTGTTCCGTTGAATTTTAATGCGTTCCTTGAGAAAGCAAAGTTGAAAGATGATGGTAACAATTACACGGACTGGGTCTGTAACTTCAGGATTATCCTCATTGCTGCAGAGAAGAATTACGTCCTGAAAGCACCGCTAAGTGCCAAGCCTGCTGCAGGAGCAACACCAGATGTTATGAACGTCTGGCAAAGCAAAGCTGATGACTACTCGATAGTTCAGTGTGCCATGCTTTATGGCTTAGAACCGGGTCTTCAACGACGTTTTGAACGTCATGGAGCATATGAGATGTTTCAAGAGTTGAAGTTAATATTTCAAGCAAATGCCCGGATTGAGAGATATGAAGTCTTCAATAAGTTTTATAGCTGCAAGATGGAGGAGAATAGTTCTGTCAGTGAACATATACTCAAAATATCTGAGTATCATAATCACTTGACTCAACTGGGGGTTAATCTTCCTGTTGATAGTGTCATTGACAGAGTTCTTCAATCACTGCCACCAAGCTACAAAAGCTTCATGATGAACTATAATATGCAAGGGATGAATAAGACTATTCCTGAGCTCCTCGCAATGCTAAAAGCCGCGGAGGTAGAAATCAAGAAAGAGCATCAAGTGTTGATGGTCAATAAGACCACCAGTTTCAAGAAAAAGGGCAAAGGAAAGAAGAAAGGGAACTTCAAGAAGAACAGCAAATAAGTTGCTGCTCAGGAGAAGAAACCCAAGTCTGGACCTAAGCCTGAGACTGAGTGCTTCTACTGCAAGCAGAGTAGTCACTGAAAGCGGAACTGCCCCAAGTATTTGGCGGATAAGAAGGATGGCAAAGTGAACAAAGGTATATGTGATATACATGTTATTGATGTGTACCTTACTAATGCTCGCAGTAGCACCTGGGTATTTGATACTGGTTCTGTTGCTAACATTTGCAACTCGAAACAGTGGCTATGGATTAAGCGAAGATTGGCTAAGGACGAGGTGACGATGCGTGTGGGAAATGGTTCCAAAGTTGATATGATCGCGGTCGGCACGCTACCTCTACATCTACCTTCGGGATTAGTATTAGACCTAAATAATTGTTATTTGGTGCCAGCGTTGAGCATGAACATTATATCTGGATCTTGTTTGATGCGAGACGGTTATTCATTTAAATCAGAGAATAATGGTTGTTCTATTTATATGAGTAATATCTTTTATGGTCATGCACCCTTGAAGAGTGGTCTATTTTTGATGAATCTCGATAGTATTGATACACATATTCATAATGTTTAAATCAAAAGATGCAGAGTTGATAATGATAGTGCAACTTATTTGTGGCACTGCCGTTTAGGTCATATCGGTGTAAAACGCATGAAGAAACTCCATACTGATGGACTTTTGGAACCACTTGATTATGAATCATTTGGTACTTGCGAACCGTACCTCATGGGTAAGATGACTAAAACGCTGTTCTCCGTTACTATGGAGAGAGCAACGGATTTGTTGGAAATCATACATACAGATGTATGTGGTCCAATGAATGTTGAGGCTCGTGGCGGATATCGTTATTTTCTCGCCTTCACAGATGATTTAAGCAGACATGGGTATATCTACTTAATGAAACATAAGTCTGAAACATTTGAAAAGTTCAAAGAATTTCAGAGTGAAGTTGAAAATCATCGTAACAAGAAAATAAAGTTTCTACGATCTGATCGTGGAGGAGAATATTTGAGTTACGAGTTTGGTCTATATTTGAAACAATGTGGAATAGTTTCGCAACTCACGCCACCCGGAACACCACAGCGTAATGGTGTGTCCGAACGTCGTAATCGTACTTTATTAGATATGGTGCGATCTATGATGTCTCTTACTGATTTACCGTTATCGTTTTGGGGTTATGCTTTAGAGACGGCTGCATTCACGTTAAATAGGACACCATCGAAATCCGTTGAGACGATGCCTTATGAACTGTGGTTTGGCAAGAAACCAAAGTTGTCGTTTCTGAAAGTTTGGGGCTGCGATGCTTATGTGAAAAAGCTTCAACCTGATAAGCTCGAACCCAAATCGGAGAAATGTGTCTTCATAGGATACCCAAAGGAGACTGTTGGGTACACTTTCTATCACAGATCCGAAGGCAAGACTTTTGTTGCTAAATTCGGAGTTTTTCTAGAGAAGGAGTTTCTCTCGAAAGAAGTGAGTGGGAGAAAAGTAGAACTTGATGAGGTAACTGTACCTACTCCCTTATTGGAAAGTAGTACATCACAGAAACCGGTTTCTGTGACACCTACACCAATTAATGAGGAAGCTAATGATAATGATCATGAAACTTCAGATCAAGTTACTACCGAACCTCGTAGATCAACCAGAGTAAGATCCGCACCAGAGTGGTACGGTAATCCTGTTCTGGAAGTCATGCTACTAGATCATGATGAACCTACGAACTATGAAGAAGCGATGGTGAGCCCAGATTCCGTAAAATGGCTAGAAGCCATGAAATCTGAGATGGGATCCATGTATGAGAACAAAGTGTGGACTTTGGTTGACTTGCCCGTTGATCGGCAAGCAATTGAGAATAAATGGATCTTCAAGAAGAAGACTGACGCTGACGGTAATGTTACTGTCTATAAATCTCGACTTGGTGCAAAAGGTTTTCGACAAGTTCAAGGGATTGACTACGATGAGACCTTCTCACCCGTAGCGATGCTTAAGTCTGTCCGAATCATGTTAGCAATTGCCGCATTTTATGATTATGAAATTTGGCAAATGGATTTCAAAACTGCATTCCTGAATGGATTTTTGGAAGAAGAGTTGTATATGATGCAACCAGAAGGTTTTGTCGATCCAAAGGGAGCTAACAAAGTGTGCAAGCTCCAACGATCCATTTATGGACTGGTGCAAGCCTCTCGGAGTTGGAATAAAAGCTTTGATAGTGTGATCAAAGCATTTGGTTTTGTACAGACTTTTGGAGAAGCCTGTATTTACAAGAAAGTGAGTGGGAGCTCTGTAGCATTTCTGATATTATATGTGGATGACATATTTTTGATTGGAAATGATATAGAATTTCTGGATAGCATAAAGGGATACTTGAATAAGAGTTTTTCAATGAAAGACCTCGGTGAAGCTGCTTACATATTGGGCATTAAGATCTATAGAAATAGATCAAGACGCTTAATTGGACTTTCACAAAGCACATACCTTGACAAGGTTTTAAAGAAGTTCAAAATGGATCAAGCAAAGAAAGGGTTCTTGCCTGTGTTACAAGGTGTGAAGTTGAGTAAGACTCAATGTCCGACCACCGCAGAAGATAGAGAGAAAATTAAAGATGTTCCCTATGCTTCAGCCATAGGCTCTATCATGTATGCAATGCTGTGTACCAGACCTGATGTGTGCCTTGCTATAAGTCTAGCGGGGAGGTACTAAAGTAATCCAGGAGTGGATCACTGGACAGCGGTCAAAAACATCCTGAAATACCTGAAAAGGACTAAGGATATGTTTCTCGTATATGGAGGTGACAAAGAGCTCATCGTAAATGGTTACGTTGATGCAAGCTTTGACACTGATCCGGACGATTCTAAATCGCAAACCGGATACGTGTTTTTACTGAACGGTGGAGCTGTCAGTTGGTGCAGTTCTAAACAAAGCGTCGTGGCGGGATCTACATGTGAAGCAGAGTACATAGCTTCTTCGGAAGCAGCAAATGAAGGAGTCTGGATGAAGGAGTTCATATCCGATCTAGGTGTCATACCTAGTGCATCGGGTCCAATGAAAATCTTTTGTGACAATACTGGTGCAATTGCCTTGGCAAAGGAATCCATATTTCACAAGAGAACCAAGCACATCAAGAGACGCTTCAATTCCATTCGGGATTTAGTCCAAGTGGGAGACATAGAAATTTGCAAGATACATACGGATCTGAATGTTGCAGACCCGCTGACTAAGCCTCTTCCACGAGCAAAACATGATCAACACCAAGGCTCCATGGGTGTTAGAATCATTACTGTGTAATCTAGATTATTGACTCTAGTGCAAGTAGGAGACTGAAGGAAATATGCCCTGGAGGCAATAATAAAGTTATTATTTATTTCCTTATATCATGATAAATGTTTATTATTCATTCTAGAATTGTATTAACCGGAAACATAATACATGTGTGAATACATAGACAAACATAGTGTCACTAGTATGCCTCTACTTGACTAGCTCATTGATCAAAGATGGTTATGTTTCCTAACCATAAACATAGTTGTCATTTGATTAACGGGATCACATCATTAGGAGAATGATGTGATTGACTTGACCCATTTCGTTAGCTTAGCACTTGATCGTTTAGTTTGTTGCTATTGCTTTCTTCATGACTTATACATGTTCCTATGACTATGAGATTATGCAACTCCCGTTTACCGGAGGAACACTTTGTGTGCTACCAAACGTCACAACGTAACTGGGTGATTATAAAGGTGCTCTACAGGTGTCTCCGAAGGTACTTGTTGGGTTGGCGTATTTCGAGATTAGGATTTGTCACTCCGATTGTCGGAGAGGTATCTCTGGGCCCTCTCGGTAATGCACATCACATAAGCCTTGCAAGCATTGCAACTAATAAGTTAGTTGAGGGATGATGTATTACGGAACGAGTAAAGAGACTTGCCGGTAATGAGATTGAACTAGGTATTGAGATACCGACGATCAAATCTCGGGCAAGTAACATACCGATGACAAAGGGAACAACGTATGTTGTTATGCGGTCTGACCGATAAAAGATCTTCGTAGAAAATGTAGGAGCCAATATGAGCATCCAGGTTCCGCTATTGGTTATTGACCAGAGACGTGTCTCGGTCATGTCTACATTATTCTCAAACCCGTAGGGTCCGCACGCTTAACGTTACGATGACAGTTTCATTATGAGTTTATATATTTTGATGTACCGAAGGTTATTCGGAGTCCCGGATGTGATCACGGACATAACGAGGAGTCTCGAAATAGTCAAGACATAAAGATTGATATATTGGACGACTATATTCGAACACAAGAATGGTTTCGGAAGTTATCGGATATAAAACGGAGTACCGGGGGTTACCGGAACCCCCCCCCCCGGGGGGGGGGGGGTTAATGGGCCTCACGGGCCCAAAGTGGAGCAGAGGAGGGGCGGCCAGGGCAGGCTGCGCGCCCCCTCCCCCTCTAGTCCGAATTGGACAAGGAGGGAGGGGCGGCGCCCCCCCCCCCCCCCTTTCCTTTCTCTCCTCTCTCCCTTCCTTCCCCCTCTCCTAGTTGGACAAGGAAAGGAGGGAGTCCTACTCCCGGTAGGAGTAGGACTCCTCCCTAGCGCGCCTCCTCCTGGCCGGCCGCCCCTCCCCCTTGCTCCTTTATATACGGGGGCAGGGGGGCACCTCTAGACACAACAATTGATCCTTGAGATCTATTAGCCGTGTGCGGTGCCCTCCTCCACCATAATCCTCGATAATATTGTAGCGGTGCTTAGGCGAAGCCCTGCGACGGTAGAACATCAAGATCGTCACCGCCGTCGTGCTGACGGAACTCTTCCCCAACATTCTGCTGGATCGGAGTCCAGGGATCGTCATCGAGCTAAACGTGTGCTAGAACTCGGAGGTGCCGTAGTTTCGGTGCTTGATCGGTCAGGCCGTGAAGACGTACGACTACATCAACCGCGTTGTGTTAACGCTTCCGCTTTCGGTCTACGAGGGTACGCAGACAACACTCTCCCCTCTCGTTGCTATGCATCACCATGATCTTGCGTGTGCATAGGAAATTTTTTGAAATTACTACGTTCCCCAACATGGGCTAGCTGTGACAAGGTCACTGGAGGCAAATGCAAGATCAACTGGATGCAGGTCTGCAAGTCCAAGGTTCATGGGGGCTGGGCATCTTAAATCTAAAGAAGTTTGCGTCTGCGCTTCGCATCCGATGGCTTTGGGCAGAATGGTCGGATCCGCCTAAGCCGTGGGTTCGCTTGGGCAACCCTTGCGACGAAAATGATAAAAACATTTTTGCGGTTGCCACCAAGGTGCTTCTCGGCAATGGTCTTCGGGCCTCTTTTTGGGAGTCCGCTTGGCTCGACGGTTTGAGGCCCAAAGACATCGCCCCGAAGATTTTTGATCTATCAAAAAGAAGGGGTTGTTCGGTTCAAAAGGCATTGCAGAATAATTTCTGGGTCTATCAAATTAACACGGACGGGATCACCTCCACTAGACATCTGACCGAGTTCGTCAACCTTTGGGAGAAGATTTCTACGGTGCACCTAAACCCCGAGATGGCTGATTCTATTTTCTGGAAACTCACTAAAGATGGCATTTACTCTGCATCCTTAGCCTACAAGGCCCAGTTCCTGGGTTTGGTCGACTCCAACATGCAACAATTGGTGTGGAAGATCTAGGCTCCCCCCAAATGCAAATTCTTTGCTTGGCTCGTTATCAATAACAGGATCTGGACGGCCGACAGGCTTCAACGCCGGGGTTGGCCTAACTGTGACCGCTGCCCCCTATGCAAACAAGTTCAAGAATCCGCGGCCCACCTACTGCTCCAATGCCGCTACACGGTTCGAGTTTGGGGAATGATCAAGTCTTGGCTCGGCTTGGTGGATGTGCACCCTTCTGCTTGGATGGCCATCCACTCGGTAAAGGCTTGGTGGAACCTTATTGATTCCAATATGTCGCAATCTAGACGGTCGATGATGTCCCTCATGATGCTTATCTCGTGGGAAATCTGGAATGAGAGAAACGCACATGTGTTCCGTAACACCGCGGTGCCGGTAGGGGTTCTTGTTGCTAGAATCAAGGATGTATCCAAGCTATGGTGTCTTGCAGGGGCAAAGTATTTGAGTAATGTAGTGCCGCGAGAGTAATGTGTTGTAATTTGGCTTTTTGGCCAAAACCTCTAAACCTTCTTCTTAAACAATGAAAGTGGCAAATCTTTTGCCCAGTTTAAAAAAAGGTCAATATAAACTTCTTTTGAGAGATTCTAGGATGCAAAAATCATGTGTACTAATCTTGCACCACTTCTTTTTGTGATACAGTCGCACTGCGAAGCAACTATTTTCTCCAGAGAATCGTAAGAATGTTGGTAGGAAAGAAGACAAGCACCTGAGACTGAAGCTTCCAACTAGCTAGACACATGATCAGCAACTTCTCCAGACGAAGCAAGACACAAATGAGCCCCAGACCGCCTTCTAAATAGCTAGACCTGTCATCGTCAGCTTCATGGAACCTCTAGCTTTCTAATCTTTGGAACTATCGCTTCTTTAGTTGTAATAATAAAGTCAGTGTATGCACATATGTACTCTGTATCTCTAAGCCTGCGCTCGCTGTATATCTCTGAGTCGTTGCACTTTTGTATTGATAATGATCTCACCATGTTGTCAGTTTCTTCCACTATGGATATCAGCTTTCTCCATTTACCTGGTCTCACATGTGCACCCTGTACCCGCCAGAACAGATGCAAATTGTGCTGGAAGTGTACAGAAAATAATATCACATCCCCTATACAGAAAATATGAGCAATTCATTGGGGGAGGGGGGCAATGCCCCCCCTCCCCCAAACACTTATATTTTGTCTTTCACCGTACACCCCATGTGAGGTGAGTCATCCCCTACACCATATGTGTGACTCACGTCCCTCTCTAGACTAATATAACCAGTCCCTCTCTAGACTAATATAACCACCCTCATCACAGTGCTCACCATAAGAGTTTTTCCGTATCCAATATTTTCTTCCAGATTCATCTTGATCAAAGCCTACAAGCAGCACTGCATGATGAGCCCACGTTTTTGTTCATTTGCAAGCTGCAACAGGGTCGGAGCAGGGAAACCTTCAATGTGAGTATCCCACTTGTGTATCGTCTGAAACTGTCATTCGTCACAATCTCAACAACAAGCGGGTTGACGAGCAAGGCTTTCTGAAAAAGCATTGGTATTTGGAGCCACGGCCATCCCACCACTAATATTAGCTACCTTTTCTAAACCAACATGCTTACATTTCTTGTATCGCTTGTGCAGAGATTCCTTCTCCATCTTGGGATCAATGTTCCAAAATGTAAAGATGACCCGCATAGCAACTGTCGTTCCTCCCACTCAGGTCGCACTCAATGACTTGTTGCACAGACAACTGCTCCAGAATCCATGTTTTGGTGTTGCGAAATCCCTCGTTGCCCACCGTCGAGGTGATATAGCAGCATCCACATTTTTCTTCTCTAACATCAGTTACAACCTATGTTCCTGTCAGCGGGATCTTTGTCATTAATGAACACTTCTCTCAAGTTGAGTCGTTTGACAAAAATATTCCCTACATGGAAATATCTTCCGCCAGTAGTAGGGGGGTGTTGCCCAACTTTCAAACATTTTGTAAGGAATGTTAGTTATGAAGGCCTTAGATTTAGATTTGAAACCTTTCGCTTTAGTAACTAGATTACGGAAAGCATAGGGGATGAGCTTGAATCTTAGGAGATGTTCGGTTGAGAAAAAGGTAACACAAATAGTAATAACGTAATCATAATACGGTGGTACACCATGTAGAAAATCGAAATATGTTTGTTTGCTGGACGTAAACGAAATGAAAAAACCTGAAAGAGCCTGAAAAGCGAAATTGGTGTTTCTGCTCCTCTTATCCAGCTGTCGGCAGCTCCGTTGTGACATGGAGAATGAGAAGACGGTCCGCAACGGCCATCTCGGCCGCATCACTCAGGACCACCACCACCAGTGTCACCTCACCCAAGTTGCGCGTTGGCACTCCCACTGGCGGAGGCGCCACCGTGTCCTCTACGACCCGTGCTTCATGTTGCCGACGCACAATCAAGAACCATATGAGATATCGTCCCCTCATGGCCTCACAAGCCACAACCTCCTCCCCAGCAGGAACAAGAGCGTTCTCGCCGGCCGAATCAGCGTCTTATTGCATGCCAAAACCAAGCCGATCACGCAGGAGGCCAGGCCACTCCATGGAAAGATGGGTCGACATGGGAAGGAGACATGCCTCGTTACCTAGGGAAGCCGAGGAGGAAGGTGCAGGTGCAGCGAGAAAATGACTTCCTCTCTTACGGGAGATCTTGGGCGGTATTAACTAATATGTATACGATTATGTGGTAACTAATTGTGAGCCAATGTAAACGAGACAACCATATCATTTTCAAGCTGGAGGCAATCCGCGAACCAAACACCTCCTTAGATGTACAAGTGCACCTCTAAGAATTTGGGGATATCCTGGTGAGGATTTTTTAGCAGAAAAACAAAGTAGAAGGCAGCTTTACTTTTTTCTTTTTTGAGGACAACCTATTGGTCGATAGAAACTATCACAGGAATGTTTGCTTGTGCAGGAGGAGATCCCAGCCACAAGTAGCGCCCCAAATTAAGAGCAAAAAACCTAGCAAGGTTGTGAGAATCAACATTTGTGCTCCTAGATTCAAACATGAAATCACAATGAATAAAACAAGACTGCCTAGTGATAAAAGCTCCTGATTTATAGCTCCTGTTTCTCCCTACGCCTTCTTATATCTGACATGGCATTCAAGCAGTCCGAGACAACCGACAGCTTCTGACAATTCAAATTTTGACAATCCCTATCGGAGGCACCTTCCATACCGGGTGTTGGACTTGTTGAGTTGCTCCTCTTCTCACTCTTCCTGATATCATTAGCCGGCAAAGAATGTAAAGCCAGCCGCCAAAACTATATTGTGGCAATCTACTGTACATTGCTTGTTGATGAATTTGGCCTTATTATCTGCCCCCTCTTTTTTAAAATACAAGGTGTATTGATTTGTTTAAAATCAAATGTTTTTATGCCTGCCCAAGTTTGTAGCAAAATATATTATAATCTACAAAACTAAATATAAAATATAAATAAAATTGTTTTTATCTACAATGATAATTTTCCTCTATAAACTTTGTCATAGTTCAAGAGGTTGGACTTTAGAACTCGACATCAGCCCACTGGATTTAAGTACACACAAAGCGCAATACTTGTGGCAAGCTGCTATTTGCAATGTGTAATAACACGAGCACACTGTAATACTTCATACACATGAGTCTCTGAATACACAATTGACAATTTCCTTTCCCTTCGATCCTTGGCAGCACATTTAAGTAAATACATTGCTTTTGTGAGGCACAAACAGAATCAGCCTGATTAGAATGAATTGCGGTTGAAAATGACAAAACTACTCAAAACTGGGATGCTCAGAGACAAAAATCAAGAGCGATTAGCCTGGTAAAAATCGCCAGCGCTAAGGAAAATATGCTTCCCTAGCTGCAGATCAATTGGGGGATAGCCTTCGATGCACTTTACCGTAATCTGCAAGAACAAAGTCAAAACATATAAGAGTCAAAGGATACACATCAGCAACATCGTTACAGCGCTGTAGATTCCCTACCTTGCCATTTCCAGTCTGGAATTCATTCTTCAATCTGGAAATGGACCTTGACAACAAATACACTCTTAACGCCTCAACGTGGTCACTGTTGCCTGTTCCATTCAAAGTCAGACATACACATCACTCGCATGACTTCTCGGACAATGCCATGGTATGAAACACCAAATAATAGCAAGTACTCCCTTTAAAATTGCACCCTTGAAAAGAAACAGGGGTATTTATTTACCTGAGGCATAGGAAAGGAGATCAGCTGCAAGCACAGGCATGCATCTTGCAATGTAGATGACAAATGACATGTCATGTACAGTATGAGACTCCTCGCAGATAACGACCTGCAAACCCCACAATGACATTGCAATGGAAAGCGTTACAGCCATTATAAATTACTCCAGCACCAAGGTGCTTGCTATTTTCAGCAAGCCAGTTTGTACATGTATTGGAAAGTTACAAAATAAATGATAAAAATGACAATGTAAACCGAAACTACAGGATAGGATCAAAACGTAACAGCACAAACACTGCCCAGCTGCTTATGCTCTCAAAGTTGGCAAACAA
The DNA here is from genome assembly GCF_056163025.1 of Triticum urartu. NCBI lineage: Eukaryota > Viridiplantae > Streptophyta > Magnoliopsida > Poales > Poaceae > Triticum > Triticum urartu. The sequence goes on from NC_141879.1 coordinate 710,846,790, forward strand.
TCCAACCTCTGGTTAACTTTGGTGTTTATTATGATGTGAAACTTAATAATTAATTAGGCCAACCACCAGAGTCTGGTAAAGAAGATAGTATTGAGTAAACGTATTAAAGATTTAAAGTGATCGACTAGAATGTGCAATTTAAATTGATTTGATGATGACTGATACAGGTTTTAAAGGTTGAAAAAACCAAGCTCACCATATCTGATGTTGCCGCTGCCTTTGGAACTAGTGAATTACCAAGCACATCCCTAATATACTGATCCTGCACACAATAATAATAGCTTCCATGAAAAAAATGTTCCAGGCTCTGAAACAAGAAACCTTATTTGAAACAATTTGACAGACCTGTGACTGTAAAATTTCTTCAAGTGTATTGCTGTTGTCTACAGACTCGTAGTACACATCAATTAAGTCTGTAGGTTCAAGCTGAGCAGTCTTCCTTAATTTCTGGATTCTGTTTACAACCTGAAAAGGGTTGCTCATGAATTAGGAGACCAGACTGTTGACTGTTCATCAAAACGAAACTAGTGAATTTCCAGCTTGATGTGTGTCAGACAAAATTAGTGAATTTTCAGGCATCTAGAAAATGAACCTATGCGACAGCAGACAGCAAACATCTATTGTAAATTGCAATAGACCAAAGACCAACACAATCTGTGTGTAACACAAACCCAAGAACACCAATCCTATACAAAGGAGAAAAAAGACTACCTCTCGAGCCACTCCAGCTTCAATCAATGATTGATCGGCTCTGAGATCCAAAATGACCAACACATCACCTATAAAAACAAGATATCGATGTTATCCATAGTAACAAAACTATTAGAATGAAGTGGCATATTTATGACGTACCATCTCCCGCGGCATCAATTTCCTTCTCTGATACATCCACAGGACGCTTGAACTGTCGGACCACCTAAAGATACAAAGTTAAGCAGGTAAATTTCGGACATGGTGAAAAGTGATGCAGTGAGTTCAGTGCCAGAACTAAAGTTTAACTTCATGAAGGGTAATGACTCATGAGCTCATGATAATTAAGAAGAAACACATTGTATTATCTTGGCATTCAAGTAATTAGTAATCTTATTTCGCCTCTTACTGAATACAAAATTCAACCAACAGAAGTTTGAGGGAAATGTAACTACACAATATCACAGATGTACTGAAACTTTTCAATTCTCATCTGCTAGGAATAAATCACGTCTTGAAAATGATGACCTGAGACTGGAAGCATGTAATATTACCTTAATATCGTCTAGCGTCAGGCAATGACCAAGGAATGAAATCTCTCCGCTTTGCTCAAAGGCTAAGATTTGCTCCTGGGTCATTTTCTTCACTTCATTTGATACTTTGCCCATGTCCTTTCCTAGTCTTTTACCTAGCACACTGAGAAAACAAAAGGTCCTGAGCAATGTGTAAAAATGGCAACAATTCTTGTGCATTTAGGAATACATACCTAAAATTGGGTTCTGCCCGCAGAGAAGCATACTTCATGGGATCATTACATGGAGTCACAGTCTTAACATTCATCTCCTCCATGACATACTACACAGTAGAAAGTACATAGTTTCAGCACTAAACACTAACACTGGGCAAAGAGAGGCTGCACGTAACGAAAATTAAGCAAGTATTTAAGGCAGTTCCATAATTTCAGAACAAAAAAGGATTACACGTATATCTCGGAGTTTTGGCTTTATGAACAAACCTCTTTCAGTTTTCCAGTGATGTCTTCAAGAAATTCACTGTCAGGGTGAACAACCACCATCTCCCTGAGATTTTAAATTGGTTAAGCAATGATAGTACGATGCCAAACAGAACATGTTTTTTACTCCCTCCGTTCCTAAATATTTGTCTTTCTAGACATTTCAAATGGACTACCACATACGGATGTATGTAGACATATTTTAGATGTAGATTCACTCATTTTGCTCCGTATGTAGTCACTTGTTAAAATATCTAGAAAGACAAATATTTAGGAACGGAGGGAGTAGAATACATATTGAATAATAAACTGAATTGCAACTTGGACCATCTGATATTGACACACACATACATTATTCTTCGAGTTGCTATATTAACAATGCTATGACAACTAACACAGGTATTCTTCAGCTTGGAAATACAAGGGGATTCAAAAACACAACTAAAACTGCACATGCTATGACAACTACCACATCCAAAAAGATAACATAGACTTATATTGTTGAGAAGACAAAAAGCTAATACCAAAATATGTACACAAGGAAAAAAATCCTTGAAATTATTTTTTATCATTACATTGCAGCAATCTGCAGGAAAGTACAGATGGCATAATACAATGCCAACAACCTAACCTGAATGTCCCTACATACAAACAGTTGCAGAAAATTAAATCATGCAAATGGAGTCAAGACCTACTTCAGTGGTGTTTTGAGAGCTTTGCTGTGCCGTTCCCGAATATTGCGCGCAAGATCAATGATGGTCATCATCCTAGTTACACTTCGCTCAACACGCTCATCTCTCTGATCATGTAGGGAAACAAACAGAAAATGAGCTTAAATAACTCTGATATAAGAAAACAAAGTACTTTCCCCATTTCTAGTTATAGGGCATATTTTGGTAGAGCACACAGAATAAGAACCCTCCAGTACCCTTTAAATATGATATGAGCTGTGCATGCAATGAAAGCTTGGGACATGCAGTGTGCAAATGGGAGAGAGAGAGAGATGATGGGAGAGTTGTTGAGACATCTATGCTCTATGCATGTTGTAGGACAGTGAGGGAGAGCATTAGAGGGTGATATGGGTAAATAAAGCTTTATAGCTTCGTTGGTCCTTGTGTTCACCTTATATAGTGAAAAATACAGAAGGAAACTACGCGCAGTGTAAAAGGAGTTGGAAGGAGTGAAGACTGTTTGGTGAGAAAATTTTACCTCCCCAGTTGTGGAAGGGAAACTGCAAAAATGAATGCTCTGCTCTGATTTACTTGACGCTTTCCGCAGATTTTGGTAAAGAACTTCAGTAAAGAAGGGCGTAAATGGAGCCATCGCCACACAAGTAGTTACAAGTGCCTACACAATTCATGGTTAAGATGCCTTAGAGAACCGTAGAGAAAAACAACAAAAGGTGCATTTTGCATTAGCAGTAATCAACAGGAACAAAATCATCAGAACACCATCTGCAGACTAGTCAGTAGAACACCTTAAGAGGTTTTAATATATGAATACGGCACTGAAGGATAAAAATTCCACCACTGCATCAATTGCAATAGTCAATCAAAAAGCAGTCAAAACTGTATATTGCTATATTTACTTACATGGTAGAGAGTTGAAAGAGAAATTTTGCAGTCTTCTTCTCCAGTACGTCCTTTTAACCGTTTGCGGTTGAAGCGCACATATATATTGGTAAGATTGTCAATGTATTTTACCAAATATGGCACAACCTGAAGGGATAAAGTAGCTATCAAATTTGGCCATAGCATGGGAAGATGAAAACATGACCAAGTAAAATATCCAGAAAAAACTACCGTGTAAAGCCGATATGCATCCATCTCCTGATGAACAAAGCTAACCAGACTTTCAGTTGCAGAATGTATCCAGTGATCTAATACATTGGATGACTTCCGAAGTGAAGCTTGATCAATTGGAGAAAATGCTGTCAAACCCTCAACTTCAAGCCTCTTTGCGTTTTGGACAAGAAATCTATAAGCATTATACCACGGGAGGAAGACATCTTTCACCTGAAAAAATCAAAATATGTTAAGCGACACAATATACTCTTCATAGAGAAACCATATAACTGGAGCATACGATAATTGACATAATCTACATGCAGACCAGTAGCCTGAACATATTAATACAATGGAGCCTAACATATTGAAAAGACACTTACAACCCCAAAAACACCAATCCTTTTAAATCGTAGAGACTCCGCGCGTACAACTGGAGAATTCACCAAATACAGTCTTAAAGCATCCTGCAAAAAAGGAAATTATAACTCAGACAAATTACACAATCACAAGCCTTGAGACCTCCAAATGCATGTAGGTTCAGACAAAACAGTGATACTGTACACACTAAAGCATCAGTTATGTAAGTGAAAACTGAGCAGCAAGCCAGCAACTGTTGACTTTCAAAGAGACACCACTTACCGCTCCGTATTCATCAATGACTTCCATAGGTGAAGGGTAATTCTGTTTACTCTTGCTCATTTTCTTCCCATCCTCTGCCAAAACAAGACCATTGCATATAAGATTCTTAAAAGCAGGCTTCCCAAATAATGCCGTTGATAACACCATCAAAGTATAAAACCTGCAGGATGAAGTCAAAACATGAATGAGGATGAGATGATAACATGAATGAGCAGCACATGAAGAAAAATATACTACTCAATTAGCTCTCTTTTTTGCGGTGCTGCGTATTTTGTTGGTTTGGGGGGCTAGGTATGGCTATGCTGTGCATTTTTTGGGCTGGTCTTGAAATTTTATCTTTGCCAAATTAATCTGAATATTCCATGTTGTTTTGATGCCCGAACAAGATTTTGATCACATGAGTGGTGAACATAAGGACTGGAATGAATATTAAAGGCCCTTAAAAATTGTATTCATTAACAAGAACATGGTAACAATAACTGTAAATCAAAAGATTCTGAAGGGAGTAACAAACCATCCACGTGTTTGGTCCAAACCCTCGGCCACAAAGTTGCCAGGGAAATTCTTCTCAAATAGTTCACGATTCTCAAATGGATAATGAATGTAGGCATATGGCATGGACCCACTCTCAAACCAGCAGTCAAAAACCTGAAGACATCACAACCGTTGCTGAATGAGAACCAGTAAAAATGAAATCATTGATATGCAGTCCCAAACATTCACATATATGACAGTTGACAAGTAAACTCATAATCTTGGAATGAATAAGCAGCAATAGAAAATAATCATAAGAAATGCAATAGAATATTTAGCAACAATAATAAAATAAAAATCTGTAAAATGTGTTGTGTGAGGGTTCACCTAGACATTCCAAAGATATTACTTAATCAAGTCTAAGAAGGTAATCCCATTCCTTGACTGACATATATAATTTATTTTCAAACCCATAAGTTAACATATTATAGTACAGAAATATTAACTAGCATCTAGATGACCTTAAATCTACTATCCATGATCCGCCTTTGTCTCATTCCCTTTTCCCTACAAATCCAGCCTCCCTCTCTCCCTGATACTTCCTCCTAAGCCTCTATTTCTTAATTATACGAGTAAGGACAGAGTTTGACCAAGTTTCTACTGAAACAGATAGAACAAAGTAGGAGTACAACATAAATGTATACGATCAGAAGGTAGGAAAAAGGTACTATGTGTCAATATAAAAGAATATGTACTGGATAACTGAGGCATCCTTATTGTGGGTCGAAATGAACTTACATCCTCAACGCGCTTGAGAACCCCAAACTCTGGTCCTCTGCTAGAAGGAATTGTAATATCATCAACATGATGGCGGTGAAGATCGTTAACCTGAGCACACACAAAATAAGAATGCTTCCAGGAAGTTCGCTATTGTTTCAATTTTTCAATTAAAACAGAATGAAATCAAAAGAATATTATATTCAGCCACAAATAGCGCAAACATTGAAATTTATCTTGCACAGTAGAGATATTAACCTTGACGCCAGATAATCTTTCAAGTTTCTCAATGGAATCCATAACTACAATTTCTTCACCGTCTTGGCTGATCCACACTGGAAGTGGAGTACCCCAGAATCTACTTCTGCTAACAGCCCAGTCCCTAGCACCTTCTAGCCAGTTATGGAATCTCTTTTCCTGCACACATTCATTGTTAGCAAAGAATTATTGGTCAAACAAACTGTACCACATCATCTTTCATCTTTCATAACTATAGCATGACCTTTCAACCAAATTGGCCTTTCCAAGCAGTTTCATAACATTCAACTAAATTGTATACAAATATTTAGTACAAATACTGGAAACAAGGACTGGCATCAAACTCTGTTCAACCAAATGAAATAAATTTCAAAAGTCACATCACTTACAAAATTTTAGTTTATTTGGTAGAACTAATGAGGGTCAGAGGGTACCCTGAGGGTCATAAATTTGCATCTGTGATCAAATACACGAGGGTAGGGAACAGAAATTGTTATAGCGACAATGCGTGCATTGATGGAACAACCAAGAGAGCTGCAGGTACATATCCAAATGGATATTTAAGCAAATTGGTGGAAAGTGTCAAATTTAGCGGTCATCCCACATGTATGTTAGCATACATGATCAAGTGGCTAAGAAGGGTACATCCATACGACATCTCCGTAACCTGACAGCACTGTCACAGGCTAGAAACAGTAACACACCTTGACATAATCTGGAACCCAGTAGGTCTCCTTGTTGCATTCTAGTAACTGATCCCTGATCTTTTCAACCTTGATAAACCTACAGAAAATCTCTATCAAACCTATACTCAATAAATATGAGTAATGCAATTGGGAAACTGTATTGGGCGTAAAAGCGGAGGAACACAGCTAACAAAAGGTGAACACAGAAGATTCAACAGAAAGCATATCATGTAATGATGAAGTCAGATTTCATAAAGGGATTGCTCCATGTGGTAAGAAGAACGTAAAAAATGGATTCAGGTATCAGGTGTACTTTAGAATTAGGAAAGACAAAGCCTTAGTTGCTAACTTAAAAGCAGGCAGAACAATGAATGTGCGCATTGTGGAAAATAAATTTAGTCAGATCACAATCAAATTTATTTACATCTCACGGAAGAAACTTAAGAAAATAACCGATGATTTGTAGCAAATATAGGCTCATATATACACACATTTGAGGTGAGTTCCCCCATAACAATCTGAATTCTAAGACAAAATAAAAGGCTGCCCCTCCCCAAATAGCATGTGTTTCTTGTGGTGTGTTAGCTCATGTACAACAGAAGTTATCACCACTCAGCACATGGACAAAATAATTTGCACAGTAGTAATAGAAGATGTTTACCAGCTTGGAACAGCCCGGTAAATAAGAGGAGTGCCCGAGCGCCAACAATATGGATAAGAGTGCTCAATGCTCCCTTTGCTAACAAGTCTTCCTTTATCCTGTTCATGTAGATTATCAATTCTAGGGCCAATATAAACTATCCAACTTATGCAATAAACTTAACTGAGGTGCCTTCAAAACAATGCACAGTATTTATCTAAAATAACAAGACAAAATATGTTGACAAAGTAAAGCACGCTCATGCCTGCGGTCTACAGCGTACACTAGTATAGATTGAGATGCTCATGCTATACACCTGATTTCCTTTGCTTGGATCTCTTGGAAGGTTATCCCAATGAGAAATATGATAATACATCAAGATGTATGCACAAGCTTATAAGATTGTAAAATACTACTGTCCAAAACTTTGTAATGATTATTAATGTCTTGTTCAACTAGATTACAACCCAACTCCAAAATATGTATGGCAGTTACCAGTAATGCTAAGCAAGCAACTAAATGCACATGTGTTATTAACAGCTAAGATGCCCATTGAACACTAGAAAAACAACTTACCTTAACAGCATTGATGATATCCTTGTCAGCCTCTTTGACATGTCGCCCTTTGAACTGAGATATCTTCTCAATGAAGTGACCATCATCATCAACAGCAACAACAAGTCCACTAGCCTGGACGGAAGCAGACAACACCAGACAGAAAACAAAGAACATTCAAGTAAGTCCTGATCGCAACAGATTAGACGTGAAAGATGCATGTAACTTTAAATGCTTTTGGTTAAGAAAGGAACACATGGCATTACAATCTAGAAAACTACATTGATCAAACAAATAGTACAAGCGTTAAAAGGCAACCCCTTCAAAAGATCATTAACTAGGCATAACAGGCTGCAAAACAACATGGTAGAAGGCATGCAATAAACAGTGGGGGCACAGCATAGAAGAATAAGATAGATGAATCAGATGACACTATTAAATGCTTGGGAGAACACATAACAATGTTCTTCAAGACAAATTATGGACATTGAGAAATATTGCATTATACACTACCCAATAATTTTGGCATACAAAACAATGTTCTTCCATCCGTTCACTATTATACTCCCTCCGTTCCAAATTACTCGTCGCAGAAATGGATGCATCTAGAACTGAAATACATCTAGATACATTCATACCTGCGACAAGTAATTCGGAACAGAGGGAGTAAGATGTTTTGGATAATTTAATATGGACTACATACGGACTGAAATGAATGAACAAACACACTAAGATGTGTCTATATACATCCGATTCAGAAAAAAGTTAGAACATCTCATAATAAATAGTGAACGGACGGAGCAGTTCACATGGTCTACTATTTTCTCTCAGCCCCCAAGGCCTTAGCAACACAGCATGTTAATTGCACAATACTCAAATAATATCAGAGAACTATTCCAACCTCAATTATCCCAGCACTAAGGCAAACGCGATGATCATCTTCACCAAATGCAGGAGCACAATGGACAACACCGGTTCCACTATCATCAGTCACATAGTTATCGGCAATCACCCTAAAGGCAGTGTCTTGAAACTCCAAGAAAAAATCAAACAGAGGAGTGTATCTGCGACAAGAGAAAACTACAGTAAAGACATAGAAAATCTCTAGATAGGCTATGAAATTCTTGATAAGTGACAATAGAACGGGGAAAAATTGTCGACCAGTATCTATGGACTAGTCAACCAAACCCATATATCAAAATGAAGAAATTTCTAAAGGTTAAACTTGAAAATCCAAAAATAAAGTGGTGTGGATTGTTTAGCTCTGCCATATTAGCACTGAAGTCTGACAAGAACAACATGTGACTACCTAAAGAGCGTTGTTAAGTATTATCTCCGTTCGGAATTATAAGATGTTTTGGATATTTCAATATAGACTACTACGGACTGAAATGAGTGAATAAACACACTAAAACGCGTCTATATACATCCGATTCAGAAAAAAGTTAGAACATCTTATAATTCAGAACGGAGGTAGTAGTTACGAATACCTCCAGGTATTAAAAGCGATAATGTAAAAGTACTTTCCTTATATTACTGATAAACAAATCCCATGGCTAAGAAAGAAATAGAAGATAACTCACTTTAGGCCTACTAGGCTTGAGCCAGGAATCTTTGCCAATAATTCGTATGATTCGGTATCCAAACCACCCTGGACAGCTTCAGCATTGCTTCCCTTAGAAGGTGCTTGTTTCTTTCCAGAAGCTTTGGCTTTAACTGGCAACTGCCCAAGCCTACTTTCTGCAACGATGTATACTGTTCCATTTGACTTGTCCTTAACCTGGCAACACAGTATGCATCCTCAAAACAGAAACAAAAAGCATAGCGCAAGTTGAGAAGAGCCTCAAAAACAGAATTCTCTTGTGCACAATGACTTAAAAGTAATCAGCATACATGGTCACATGGAGCAAAATACACAGACGGTATGACAAATATGCCTTTCATTTGCAACAAACTAGATACAGTTATCACAAAAGGAGATTAATTATATCAATATCACTGTTACAACATAACCCAATTAAGAAGAGTTAAATAGCCTTTGTGTACGAACATTAGGAAAATGTGCAATTGGCATTGCTGGAAGGTATATGCTTCTCAACAATGATACTGTGATAGGAGATATCTAATTTTGTTTTTGGAAATTGCGGCAATATCCAGTTATCCACTATATAAAGACAATAATAGCATGCATTGCACATGCAAGAGCATTGCAGAGACAGAGAACAAGGCATAGCAATTTAAGAATAAGATAAAAGTGAATACTTGCAATCTACCATATATTACATAATATGAAAGCAGCTGATTGACAAGCTCATGTTAGCCTTGCATTATGCCGTAGTTTAGATGAACATCCAAGGTTAATAGCTTGAGGTTCTTTGAGTTAGAAAATTTCTCGGTATCTTCAGTTTTTCATTGCATTTTCTAATTTGTTTTCGGTACAGCTCTGCTCCTTGCACAATGAGGTTTTCAAGTGTGGACTACTGTTAATAGTCAGGAAACTCGACAACAGTCGGTAGCATTACAAATATGAAACAAAATACCCAGAAAAATAGAGGAGCGCTAACCTTGGTATACACAAGATTGGCATTGACACACAATGCTAGGTTGCTTGGGAGTGTCCAAGGCGTTGTAGTCCATGCAACAAGAGCTGCATTGTCCGCATCACCAACGACAGGGAAAGACACCATCACTGCTGGGTCCGGGACAGTCTATGACATGATTAAAGAGATGGTTACTACAAGCTGCAACAACAGAATATGAGCTAAACCAGGAACAAAGTCAATTAATTACTCACCCTATAGTCCAGGCCTGCCTCGAAGTTTGATAGTGCAGTTTTGCAACCTGTGCTGTAAGGCATCACCTGGAACAAGAACAAGAGTTCAGGACGATTTGAATTTGAAGGGATTCCTTACAACCAAATAAGGAAGAAAAAACTATAATCACCAACACTATGTGTGCCTTCCATTTTTCTTCTTTTGGAAAGAATAGGGAGGCAAGTTCTACAGAAACAACACTTGCTTCGCATAAGAGGGAATTTCAACGCAGCAGATACATTCGAATCAATGCACAATTTAATTTGTTAGTGGCAAGTGGCAACCCCGCCCCAAAGGCCCCAAACACACACGACCCCCAACTCACCAGTCATCAGAACAGGAACAGCGTTAACTGTGAAATAAGAAGCAGCTTTTGTCCACCATTTCTAGACATTGGCTAATTAATCTTCTTACCGGCACATAACAGAGATTGCAATGTCATTCACAACAATTGAACGGTTGCAGTGTGGTTCCAATTTCAGACATAGATATCCCCAAATTGAAAGCAAAACTGCCCATTAGTTGCGGTTGAATAGTTCCAAACATTACGAAAATTCCATTTCCATGGAGCCTAAGCTTTGTTCATACCACACTCTAGAAGTCTGGACTCGGAATTATGCAAAGGAAGCACAGATTCAGAGCTAACAAGGGGCGAGTGAGCAAGTGAGTGAGACTCTACCTTGAAGCCCTTGTAGACAAGGTCCTTGTCCCAGAGCTGGCCGAAGACCCACCAGACGCTCTCCATGAAGTTGATGTCCATAGTCTTGTAGTCGGCCTTGAAGTCGATCCACCGGCCCGTGCGCGTGACGACGGCCTCCCACTCGGCGACGTACTTGGTGACGATGCCGCGGCAGGTCTCGTTGTACTTGCCGATGCCGAGGTCGAGCACCTGCTGGCGGTTGGTGATGCCGAGGAGCTTGTCGATCTCGAACTCGACGGGGAGGCCGTGGCAGTCCCACCCGAAGCGCCGCATCACGTGGCGGCCCCGCATCGACTGGTGCCGGGTCACCACGTCCTTGATGGTGCCGGCGAGGATGTGGCCGTAGTGGGGCAGGCCCGTCGCGAAGGGCGGCCCGTCGTAGAAGATGAACTCCTCCCCGCCCTCCGTGCGGCGCAGCTGCTCGTGGAACGCGTCGAGCCGCGCCCACAGCTCGAGGACGCGCTGCTCCTCCAACGGGAAGGAGAAGTCCTTCCCCTCGCACACGTCCTCCATGGTGGCGGCGGCGGCCTCCGCGCCGGCTGCGTCGGCGGCGGGGGCGGGGGCGGCTAGGGTTTGGGGCGACGCGGCGGTGGTGGCGGCGGCGGGAGGGGGGGTGGGGGACGCTTTGGACTTGGGACAGAGAGGGGGAGAAGGGTTTAGGGGTGGGGTTCACGTGCCGCGCGCGTGCCTCCTGCCGTCGTCCCGAGGAAATTTTCAGTTTGGTCCCTCGTTGAGGAGGAGTGGAGTGCAAGTCACGGAAGAGTTTGTAGTAGTCTACTACCATTCCTTTTTCTCACGAAAAAAAAAAGGTTTTTTACCGTTACCACAGGCTTTGAGTTGTTTATTTAGAGGACTTTCTTTATTTCCCTTTTGTTTGCGTCGCAATCGAAACTCAATTTTAGTTCAACTTGGGCATGGAGCTTGACGCCCAAGTAACCACCCACCGCTGTAGCGCCAACGATAACACTATATTTGTGCTACGGTATTGTCCACTAGTCTGCCCTTGCATCCCTATCAGTAGATAACCGAAGTCATGGAGCTTGACGCCCAAGCAACCATGGTTGGTATATTTGATTGTTGACAGAGCTATGAGACTAGGCGGTGTACCTTGGTCACGCTCGGTCGGCTGCTTTGACCAACCTTAAGGAGTACAAAGGAAAAGTTTGAATGTCGGCCGTGTAGACCGGGTGCCAGAGGTATTTTGGCGTACTTAAACATGAAATCACTGTTTTGGTTAAATTGAAAACGTTGGTATTTGACATGACGTCACGGGGAAGCGTGGAAACCGAGAGATTTAACTAGGCGTTAAGGTGAAGAGTGAGATCCGGGTCAAATTTGAGATGAAACATGAATGCCATTAGTCAAGAGAAATACATCTTCTTATGAGGAGGATACAACAACACTTAGTATTATTATTATTTACTATTGAAATCTAAAATGACACATTTTTCCTTTTTCCTTTGCCACATAAACATACTTTCTTTTTTTTATTTTCTTTTTGCCAAAATGATACACATTTTGATAAATAAAACATATCTAAGTTGCTTCTATACCGTCGGGGTGGAGTACAATATTTTTTTATAGGAAAAATCATCATAGCAAAAGTTATCACTTGGATAGACTACTTGGATAAAACAGCCACATCATCCTGAGTACAACAACAAGAAAATTTGGGAGAACTTGCCTTTTCTTCTCTTTCATCAAATACTCGGTATTGTTTGGGGAAGGTTTTGGGTCCTTACATTTTTATGGGTAAGAAAATGAATCTTATGGAAAAAAAATCCTTTGTGAGAAAATCATGTCTATGTAAGCGGTGAACATCATTAGATTTTTTTTAGTGTGTGAACATCATTAGATTGAATGGCACTGACACCCACGATTGCTACGCACGAAGCGTTCCTTTTACATAGTGGCAGCTAGGGTTTACAACTCCCCTCCAAGCACCACCAGAGAGCCCGTGGACCCCCCCTCCCCCCCCCCCCCCCCCTCTTGTCGCTCCAGCAGCTGGTGGCGGGAAGGAGAATCCCGGTGCCTCTTCTCTGTCTAGTAGTTTAGGTAATGGATTTTAGTCCTCGCAGGGCGGCGTTTCTTCATCGAGTTGATCTTTATGGTTTCGATCCTCCTCGAGTTCGTCCATCTGGACAGAATCGATAGAGCTACAAAAACATGAATACTTCACAAACAAATCTTCAGGAATATATTTATTTGTATGCACTTTCAATGCATTTTTTATGGGAAACACTTTTAATGCTTACTGAGGGTTCTGCTATAAGAAAGGCTACAAAAATAGCATAGAAGGTACCATCTATTTCAAGGTTGACACGAATGGAAAAGAAGAACAAAAAGGCATGAGCTACGTCCTTTAGTATGTTGCTGACAAAATTAGATTTCAAAAAACTGAACATGGTATCTCCCTGATGGACATCGTAGATGGCAAAGAGACCAAGTTCATGATAATTTTTGAACTTATACCTTGCTGCAAGGTAGTCTTCCATGTCGTAGTCAGATCTTCTTTCAGTTAAGTGAAATCCATGTGTTACTTTGTTTCTTCTTTTCGAAATAGACTTTCGCCCCGCTTTATAAATAAAGCAACCACCACGTTCACACAAGAAGGTCAAGTGCAACATAGGGAATAGACTAGTCTGCCGGGGCATCAGCACAAACATGTCCAAAGAAGCATAAAAGAAATAATCCATGTGTAATGTGTTGCTTTGTTGGTGGACAACTTGTTTCCTCTTGTTGCAGTATCAGAGGATGATGGATTAAGACATTCTGCGGTCTTTGCATGGGTAAATGAATAAGACCAGATAATATCCACATAATTGTCTCAATAAAAGAACTATAATAGTTAAATATTGATCGAGTAAAAAAATAATTTCTGGACCAGAAGTGCCATGAATAATCGGGAGATGTACTGCATTCTTAACTACTCCCTCCGTTCGGAATTATTTGTCTCGGATATGGATGTATCTAGAATCAAAATACGTCTAGATACATCTATTTCTGCGACAAGTAATTCCGAACGGAGGGAGTATTAACTTACCCCATAGAAGATCATGGTCATGTTCTGTCCTTTTCTTAAAAGCTAGCCACAAAAACTATAAATGACATGGTTGAGAAAAATCATTTTGTGACTTTAAAAATTACTACGTTGACAATACAAAATGTTGACCTTCTTTGTCTTTCTTGTAAGTGAGAATAACCATGTGCTACTGGAGTTGTTGCTGGAGGTGGTGGCCTAATCGGCTCTTCGGTGATGGTTACTGTTATGGGCATGGGCTCTCGGGGCGCAATACACGCCGTCACCGGCACTCTTGGAGATGTCTTATTTGAGTCTGGCTGGTTCCGCTGTTCACTCGGTGATTCTTAGGCGCTATGGGTGCCTTGACCCAGCCTGAGGTGAAGACAGGGTCGTGCTGTCATGGTGTTGGTTGTGACGCGATCCTTGATCTTTGAGTCTCACCTCCTTGCCATTTCGTGTCTCGAGGTTTGACTAGGCGAGTTGTTTCGTCATTGTAGCTGGAGTGTTGTGTGTTGTATGCCGAAAGGCGTTGTATAGCCCGCCTGGCTCTTCTTCAATGATACTGATGCACCTTTTCCATGGTGTATCGTTGAAAAAGAAAAGATACTCCCTCCGTTCCTAAATATGACGTTTTGGCAGTTCAAAAAACATCATATATTTTGGAACACAGGGAGTAGTAAGAAAGCAGCTCCAAGAAAAGCACATGAATCTGCAGCAGCGCAAAACGCCACAATGGTTGAACCACAAAGAAAGCCCAGCTCAAATGAGCATTGGAATTATTATTTTTTACAACAAAAAGTCTGTGTTCAACAGTGTTAGTAACCCTATAGTGGTCTTGCAGAATTCTGGAGGCCTGCCGTATCTGTGGCAGGAAGAAGCCAGTCCCCAAGGGTATTGTCGATGGTAAGCGCAAGCACCATGGTATTACCCAGTTGAAGTTATAGAGGAACAAGCGGTCTGTTGCTGAAGAAAGAGCTGGACGCAAGCTTGGCCTTCGTGTGCTCAACTCCTGCTGGGTCAATTGGTTGCAGTTGTAGCTTCTGCTGATTATACAAGTTAGAATACGCCGGGGCCCCTCCCTTAGTATATGCTCTATTTTTCATTGATGCACCTATAACAAGACAGTCTTGCTATCAAACAAGTATTGCCTATATTTATGACTCTGCTGATCATGTATGCATACATGTACATGCAGGTCTTCTGATAAAACTGCAGTTCAGGTAGCTAGCGAGAGGGTAGCTTGACAAAGATTACAGCGGACCTGGCAGTGCAAGGAGTGGTCGACATCCTCATATTGCAAACACCCACAACACAAGTTACTCCTTCCGCAAGCCTTTCACGGCCGTGTTCACCTCTTGAATGTCCTCGGTGCTAGGACTAGAACCTGTTTTGTGAAACAGAGAGGTGAGAGAAAAGTGTGTGGCATAGATACATACATATATGAAAAAGGAAGAGTCCAGAGGAAAATGACGGTGGAACCCACCCTTACGTACCCGGTGCTAAACGCTTCTGGTCTCTAAGACAATCGACGTTCCAAACATTTTGACCCACCATGGCCTCAACCTCAACCTTTTTCCTTCTCATAACCTTCATTTTCTGGTGCAACTTCGGTATTGCCTTCACAATACCTGCAGGTTCACGACAGTTGATGAGTAGGCATACATTCTGAACCATAGATAACTGAGCAAAAGTGCTACTTCTCGTATAGTAGATAACAGCACTATCTACACCAAATTTAAATGTAGGGATATGATCTTTGTGATTTCTGTCAAGCATACTGTTAACCGAGTTCAGTTGTATTTATACAAGAAGCAAAAAGTATAGAGGATTGCCAGACAAAAACTGAAAGTCATAATTAAGTGTGAGAAAACCTTCTGATTGCTAAAGCTAACACATCAGACCAAAAAGATCAACAGATGACCAAAGCTTGATGGTCTATTCAACTTTTGTTCAAAAATCAATGACTCATGGCTAATACTAATAGGTGCAGCACTTACTACCAAAATAATAGTTAGTAGCTGGATGTCGTTTCACACAAGGAGATAGGGAAGAACATCGACTTCAGGGCTTAAGGTGGTAACAAACCATATCTGGTGTCGTTTCACACAATAGCCCTTCACTAATCATCTGAACTGGTGAGTGTTCAAATAAATAGTTCAACGAAGTGAAAATTCTGATTATTTTGAGAAAATTTTAATTATCAAATCATCTTATTTAATGGATAAAAGCTTGTGATGTTCAGAAAGCAGAATAAACCAAAGCTTTGGCATGCCATCACATTGAAGTCAGAACTAAAACCTGAGTGTACTAATACAACATTGGTGAGCAGCAAAAGTGTAATTCGGACAGGCAGAACAAAACTGATGAGCCTTGGAAGTTTACAGCTAATTGTGTATAATTTTCTTTGCTCTTTTCCCTTTACTTGAGGTATTCATTACTGAATCTAGTGGCATACCTTGAATATTCTCCTTAACAGATTTGTCTTCATACAACTTCAGTACTTCAGTTATAGAGGAATTAAGGTTACTTTTGTATGTAGCTTGCCTTTCCAAGGAAGTACTTTCTCTTCTAAGTTCTTCAGATTCCGTGTTAGCCTAATTAAACAACACCAGAGTTTGTTAGATTAAGTGCAGATATTATTATCAATCTAATTCTTTGTGAGTATGGTACCTACGTCTGCCAGTTTTTTTCTCAAAAAATTAAGTTCTGCATCCAGTTCCGAATCAGAATTCCCATCTTTATGCAACACCGTTGCAGAAGAATTATCCTGATGAAAAAACATAATATAATTATACTCATTTACATGCCTCTTGCTTTTTGAAAATGCAGGTTGTAAAGTAAATATAAATAATGCATGGCTTCAGTGAACCAAAATGGTGCATAAAGCCGTAAACGTATGATTTATTGAGTACCTTATTGCAAACAAGCTTTGGGGTTAACCAATACTAGGCTTCTAAAATAAAATTTTAGGTTGGGCTTCTAGAATAAGCTGGGGAAGGAGCAGCTTATTTCCACAGCCAGCCATAAGCCCCAAAAGAACTAGCCCTCAACCTTAATTAAATGTTTCACACTGATTCCGTTTACTAGACATAAGAACTGAACCACAGATGTTTATGACTTAAGTCACTTAGTTAATACTCCCTCTGTCCCAAAAAGCTTGTCTTAGATTTGTCTAGATACGGATGTATCTAGACACGTTTTAGTGTTCGATACATCCATATCTAGATAAATCTAAGACAAGTTATTTGGGACGGAGGTAATATTAAACTTCTGTTTCCCTAGAAACAGTTTAGTAAAATGTTCTAATTGATGTTTAGTAAATCTATATTTGCTTGTTAGGACATCTGGCATTGAAATCTAAGTGGAATATTTTTGACAGAGATGGATAGAAAACAGAATTACATTAATATATGCTAAGCATATAACAGAAAAAGGTATCCTATTTCAATACAACGACCGACAAATTAATGATGTGCATTAGTCGGGTAATTTAAAATAAGATATCAATAAGAAATGCCCAGATATATTTTGCCCTGAGAATCAGAAGGTCTTGCTGATATTACTATTTATTATATTACTTCCTAGTTGAGCATAGCGTACACCATGGGCACTTAGAAAAACTGCAATTGAATAATGTAAGCAGCTAAAACATAGATAAATTAAAGCTCAAGCTTTCATAGTTGAGAGAAAGTCTGAAAGTCAGAAATGATGGAATGTTAATCAATATAGAGTAGAGAACAGAACTCAAATTCTCCAATTAGCTTACAAACTAGTTCAAGCTTGACTGGTATTGACTGTGCATAACTTTTATCTTGAAAGGTTTCCTTGTCAATTGCCGAGTCAACTGAATTAAATACTTTTCACAAAAGGGTGAAGATAGGGCGTCAGTTTCCACATTATGAACCCCCAGGACAAAAAGTATCTGAAGCAATAATCTATAGTGAATCATGTGAAACAGGGATGTGAATTGTGTGGATCAAAGTGTTGTGTGGGTCAAATTGGCAATTCTGGATTGAAAAAAAAACAATTACTTTGAGATAAGAGACATACATCTTCAGGTGCCACAAATTCTTCAGGTACAGTTAAACATTTCCGAAGGTAATACATCTCCCAATTGCTCATTCTTTTGTTCAATACATCCGTTACCAAGTTGCAAATTGCATTTACTCCCTAAGACAAAAATCATCACAAAGTCCACATTTCAGAAATTTCCAGCAGAAGTTTTGACAAAAAAATACAGCATTAATCATATGTGTTACAAAATGCCTCTAGGAAGAGGGAACTCAATGGCATAAATATTACATAAGAAAAAAAATCAGTATTTAAATATCTTAAGCATGAATATGTAAAACCAGATGAATTATAGCCTTATAGGCCGAACCAAAAGTTATTATGATGATTGTTCTGACTGTTTCAAGCTTCCATTCGGTAATCATTTTACATTCAAAATTTGCATATAATGCCTTATATCAAATGTGTTATAAAGAATATCTCATTCCTGGCACATTGAAGTACCAAGACACAGTTTGCAGCGGAAGAAATTAATATTCATTTGCTACAAAAAGGGATCACCAAACATGCAAACATAAGAGCTATATCCCATACACATGAAAGACGCATCTACTTAGGCAGTTAAGGCAACATCGCTGCATCAATTTCCTTTGGAATGGTATACTCCCAACATAATAAAACTATCTATACATGGCTGATACAGTTTAGTTTTCTCCACTGTGGAACTACAAGGAAAGCAAACTCATCTTGACCTGAGTGATAGCAAGTTCAGATCGAACACACTTGATCTATTAGTACTTGGGCATATTTATACAGGTTACAGAGAGGCACTTGGCCACTTGAACACACTTGATCAGGAGAGGAGGAACATGTGTGTTGACTAGGAAAACTACACACACGTACACTAGCCGTATACTACGGTCAGTATTCTAACACTGAGCAAACCACTGAGGGTGTTTAGTTCAGATTCAAACCTAACAATTTCCCTGTGTAATCACTGAATTAGATTTAGTAGCATTATTAGCATGTAAAAAGTAACTACTCTGGCCAGGAGACCATTTAGAATCTGGTAGTGCCCTGAATTCTCCAAAATTCCAAAGGAGGGTTCAGTTATATTGGATCCTGAGGTTGGAAAAAACCTACCCGTTTCAGCTCCTCAGCCTTATTGGTCGCCGTGGCGGTGCTGACGGCCGCGGGGGCACCTTCCCTGTAGAATGACAGCGAAAGGGCAAAGTTAACAAAACCAATAGGCGGCAAAGGGGGGAAAGTGAGCTGCTGTTACGGAGAGGGATCCGAGGCGTAACTGGAGGCAGTACTCGAAGGCCTGGAAGCGGATGTCGTCGACCATGTTGAGGACCTCGTTGATGAAGATCTGAGGGCTCAGCCCCAGCACTGCCTCCACCGCCGAGGTCCCGTCGTCCCCTTCCATACCTCCTGCCACCCACACATGAATCAAGAAACAAAGGTAAACCCCAAGTTTAGGAGGAACTCGCTAATTGTTATTAAGTTCGTTGGAGTTTGATTATAACTACAAGGTTGATTTTTTCTTGATAAAACATGACAAGGGACTAGATTGTGAGAGATGATTAGTGCTAGGGAAAAAGAAGATTCCCATATACACAGGCCGTATACATGTGCAGGCCTGGCGATCAGCATAGCTACCTACATCGATCCACGCCTCAACCCTAAAATAAGAGAGTGGACAATGAGAACAAATGGCAAGAAGAATAGATTGTCATGAAAAATAACAATTGCCAACAGTAAGAAATGTAGCTCATCCATAACAAATTGTGGTACTGTTGGTAGGTACTCCTGCACCTTAGGCTCTTCGGTTATTACAAGGTTCATATGATAATCATATGACGCTTCTTATCTGCCTTAGCAGCAGGCCACATGCGGGAAAAGTTTTCACCATGAAATTCCTTAACTACATTTACCATAAGGTGCCTAAAACATTCTGTTTGCTTGGCATTGGGAAAAACATTGTTCACTACATCTTTCTAACCCCTTGCAAGCATCTGTGCATACAGCCAACACGAAGATCACCTATTGCCTTCTTTGGTTGTCTCATGAACCAAGTCCAGTTTCCTTCTGTTTTTGCATTGAAAAAACTAAAAGCTACAAGAAACATCGAATTGTGTCCATCCAAAGTTGTAACCGCAGCGAGGTGCCCATTCCACTTGCGATTCAAATGAGCCGAGTCTATATGGTCTACACCCATTCAAAAATCCATTTATGCAAGGCTTAAATGCAATGAACAACTTATCAAAAAACATATTACCGTCTATAATTGGCTTTTTAGATTAGTCGATTTTATACGTAGTAGCGATCTCTACAACACTTCTTAGTGATCTCAACTCAATTTCAGCTTTGAAGTTATGAAGCAATCGAAAGCTCTCTTCCCAGCTGATCAACAATAGCTCGTTGTCGACCTTTAAACATAGTGTGATATGGAACCGTGCATTATAGTCGCTCTGAAGCTTCTTTTGTAGGCAATAGCTCGTTGTCGACTTTAAACATAGTGTGATATGGAACCGTGGCATTATAGTCGCTCTGAAGCTTTTTTTGTAGGGAGATAGCACTTATTTGATCTATATGGAGCTGGGAAGAGAGCTTTTGATTGCTTCATAACTTCAAAGCTGAAATTGAGTTGAGTTTACCAGGAAGTGTTGTAGAGAGCGCCACTAAGTATAAAACTGACTCATCTGAAAAGCCAATTATAGACAGTAATATGCTTTTTGACAAGTTGTTCATTGCATTTAAGCCTTGCATAGATGGATTTTGGAATGGGTGTAGATCATACATAAGTATAGACTCAGCTCATTTGAATGGCAAGTGCAATAGGCACCTCATTGTGGTTACAACTTTAGATGGACATAATTGGATGTTTCTTGTAGCCTTTTGTTTTTTCAATGTTGAAAAGGAAGAAACTGGACTTGGTTCATGAGACAACTAAAGAAGGCAATAGGTGATCTTCCTGTGTTGACTCTATGCACAGATGTTTGCAAGGGGTTGGAAAAAATGCAGTGAAGAATGTTTTTCCTGATGCCAAGCAAAGAGAATGTTTTAGGCACCTTATGGGAAATGCAGTTAAGAAATTCGATGGTGAAAACTTTTCCCGCATGTGGGCCTGCTGCTATGGCACATGAGAAGTCGACATATGATTATCATATGAATCTTGTAATAACCGAAAAGCCTAAGGTGCAAGACTACCTACAACAGTACTACAATTTGTTATGGATGAGGTACATTTCTTACTGTTGTCAACTGTTTGTTTATTTTTCATCACAAGCTATTTTTCTTGCCATTTGGTCTCATTGTCCACTCTCTTATATAACTTAGGTGCACGTTCAACAAGGATATCAAGGTGGACTACATACACAATAATCTTGCAGAATGTTTTAATAGTTGGATCAGGGAGATAAAGGATTTGCCTATCGTCCAGTTTTGTGACAAGTTGAGAGAGATGGTTATGGAGCTCTTTAGGAATTAGGAAGAGGAGAAGGATTGGAGAGTGTTTGCAAGGTAAAAAATTCTGCCAGGCGTCATTAAACAATTAAATGATAGGACTAGAGGATTAGGCCATCTCTAAAGGGATTGTAGTGTCAAGGTCACTGATATAGAGAAAGATCACACTAAAAGGCATGTAAACAAGGCACTTGCACATGAATGTACTTGCATGGAGTGGCAACATACAAACAAGCCATGTACACATGCATTAGTTGTTCTAACTGCAGTCTAATGTCAAGCTGGAGGACTTTGTGCACAATTACTACTCCGTGTAAAAATTCAGGCTGCATATCAAGGGGAGATAGAACCACTCGCAGACAAGGTTCAGTGTCCTGCGGTGGATCCAGGTTTTGTTCTGCAAGCAACACTACCAAAGCAGGTGCAAGAAGGCATAGGAAACTAAGGATAAAGGCTGCTCTTGAGGGGGTTTAGGTAATAAACCTAAGGTAGGTTGAAAGAACATATGCAAAAAATGCCATGAACTTGGGCATAGGGAAGCTGGATGTCCTTACAATGGGGCGAAGAAGAGATACAATCACTTCATTTGGAACAACGACAAAACCTCTCAAAAAAGCTCACGCCTGAGAGGAAGAAACTCAATCTGTGATATTTGTTTCAGTCGTTAGAGAGAGTTATTTTGTGATGCTGTCATTGGAACTTCTTTTCTATCAAGTTTGCGACGTTTGAAGTTATTTTTCCAATAATTTTGTGAGATGTGAACTCACCTCAACAAGTAGATGGTCAAGCATAAACTACTCATTATGTCTTTTTCTCAAGGCAACACTCCGGATGACACTTTAAACTGCAATTTTGTCATTTTGAGATGTTCATCATGTGTTTGAATAATTATTGTGTGTGATCCGTGTGTATGTGGGCATCTTCTTCTTTTTCCCTAGCACTAATCATCTCTCATAATCTAGTCCCTGGTAAATGTTTTGTCAAGAAAAAGTAAACTAATAAAACTCCAACGAACTAATAACAGTCAAATTCCTCCAGGCTCAGTTAAGCGTCCATGAGTGGCAGGAACGCAAAGTGCAGGTAACAACAGTGTAGAGCAGGAGCAAAACCAAACCTCCTCCTCCTGGAGCCTGCTTGTTGGGCCCGAAGATTTATCTCAGGCTCCCGAATCCCTCCTCCAGGGGTAAGTTCTCCTGCGGCAGAGAGGGGCAGCAAGAGCTTCACGAACAGGGCAACAGGAGCAGCACGAACTCCAAATCGAACCGAATCGAGAGAGAGAGAGAGAGAGAGAGGACCTTGTTGACGAGCTCCATGGCGTTGACGCTAGGGTCGGAGCGGCCGAGCCGCAGCGAGCTCCCTCCAGGCGCGCGAGCGACTGGGGAGAAGCAGCCGACCTCCCTCGCGTGATGACGGCGCGGATCCTGAAGCACCGTGGCGGATCTGGCCGCCGCCTGACCTGCTGCTCGATCTGGGGGAGAAGGCGAGGGGAGGAGGAGGGAGTGGGGGTGGAGGGCGGCTGCGGTGGGGAGAGGGCCGAGCCCGGGAGCGAGGTCGCCGGTGTGCGGGGGCCGCGGCGGCGGCGGGAGACGAGGGAATCGGGGGTAGAGGAAGAAAGACAGCGGGCTGGGCTGGGCTGGGCTTGGGTGGTTCGGTGGGTCTTCTCATTTTTCATTTGAATCCTCTGTACGAGCGCCAAAAGAGCAAATTTCTCTCTCGCTGATGGAGATCAGACGGCTAGAAACTAATTGATCACAAAAACGAACGGCTATAAATGATAAGGACGTGAGAGGCTGGGATTAGCCACAGTTTTATCTTCCCCTTCTTCCCTTTTTTTTTAATTTTATTTTAATAATAAAGCACCTAATGCTTCTGGTGGTCCGTCGCGCATATTTACAGAAAACCCCATATAATTCCGTGAAATCAACCCGCACTACCGGTTTTAGTAAGTCAAAAAACCGTTTTGAATTTACAAACATGACCCTGTATTTTCATCTATTCAACCCACAATCTGCAGAACGACGGCGGCGGCTAGAGCTTGTAGCGAAAGGATCCGTACACGGCAGGGGCTAGGGAGGATTCAGAGGCGGGCGGTGAGGAAGGGGGTCGCCGGTGACGAAGATTAAGGTAGGAGCATGATTTCCTAGGCGAATTCATGACATCTGGGCTCGTGTCAGAAAGGAGACGGGGAGAGGAAAAACTGGAGAAAGGAGGGGAGACGAGGCGACGGCTTGCTGCAGCAGACGACAGCGGGAGTAGGAGGTGCAGCAGCGCGGTGCAGGGTGCACCCACGACGGTGCTGTCCACGGGCGTCATCGGCATTCGCTCGCTCGGGTCAACGCGAGCAGAGGAGTCCAGGGACGAGCTCGTGCTCAATAGAAGAGGCAGCGACAGCGCAGGTGGCAAGCTCGGCGGGCAACACGGCTCCCGATTCGGATGGGTCCGGCGAGATCCGAGTCGGTGGGATGGCTGCAGGACCTCAGCGTAGAGGAGGCTGGCTGGCGCGACGGACAACAGAGGGCGACAAAGCTCGATCCGGCTTGGCACTCGGCCATGCCGTTTCCTGGAACACAGATAGGGAGAGAGATGCGTGGGGGTGAGGACGATCCAGGGAGGAGAAGGAAAAGAAGGAGAAATAGAGGTGTCGCAGGGGAAGCGGCCTGGTCCGCTAGCGGTGGCGCGCTCCGTCAGCGGGGCTAATGAGGCGGCGGCGCGAGGCAGGGGAGGTCCAGTGCAAACTCCATGGCGTGCGGGGTGTTCTTGTAGGGAAAATAGAGGGATGGAGAAACGGAGTCGTGGTGGCGAAGGCAGGAAAGGGAGCCTGCCATGGCAGAGATGGGGAGGTGTGGTGGAGGTAGGACGTGGAGGAGGAGAAAGAGGGGAGGAAGAAGGTAGAGGAGGAGTGGTGGAGAGGCAGCGAAGTGAGGACCACCATTATTCCAAGCAGAGAGAGAGAGATGGGAGTCATCTTTCATTTTTGCATGGTATGGGTGGGATGGATCATCCAGCCTTTTCCCTGCACGGGTTTGGCGGCAGCAGCAGCTGTGCTTATTGTTGTTGCATGTGTCTGATTCGTGGCTGTGTGTGTGGTGTGTGTGGCTGGCATGCGGAGGCCCTGTCCAGTTAAACATGGTGTGTGACGTGTAGTACATACATGGGCGTCAAAGCATATAGGATAACTGGTCGACTGTGTGCGTGTCCCAAGTCATGCGTGAGTGCATCTCCAGCGCGGCGTCTGTTTGGCATATGAGAACACCAATCGCTGGGCTATAACTTTGAAATATGATCCAAAAAAGCATATATCACAGATTCATTAAAATCCAAAGGTGCATCAAACATGTTCATACGAATCGCTCAATCAAAAAAAAAACAAATCATCTTGATATGAAAAACTAAAACTAGACCATATAAGCCCATAATACGCGTAGACTGGTCGGCGCCTGTAATTGACACTTCTTTCTCAACGTTGTTGCTGGGCAGAAGTCCGTCTCGCTCGACCCGCTGGTGCCCTTAGACGCCGGCATGACATCTCGCCATGTCTCGCCTGGCATCTATATCCTCCCCTATCACTCTGTCCTTGCCGAACTTTTCACCTCCCTTAATGTGTCGTGACACAGTTCCTCAACGTTGACTAAATTCATAGCAATAGGCTATGTAGCGGCATGCTTTGTGCAAAAACAAGTAGGAATACGAGGAAAGATGTAGAGACAGGTACAGGGCGCAGAAGGTGTCCTCATGTCCAACTTGACAAATTAGTTTTTTTAAGTTCTAAATTTTCCCTAGAGTGGATGCAGCGACATGTGTGCACGTCGGGAGGGGGGGGGGGTGCTCATTGTCATGAAATTGATCACGTTTGGACACATTGTGAACTGGACACCACAGTCATCATAGGCAAGGATAGAAAAAGGGATAAGCGGGGAGTGCTATCTACATTGGAGATAGAAGATGTAGACCCGTTGGGAGTCTTGAGCTACGTTCATTATGTCAGTTAAACTTTTGATGAACAATTTTCGTGACGATGATGCTTATGATCATATTAATGAAAACCTTATGTATCAAACTAACTATTCATTATGGTCAAGTTTTTCAGGTTTCTAAGCACATATTTATTTATTTACTTCCGTTGCAACGCACGATCATGTTTGCTATACTTATATAATGTAGTATAAAATTTATTTCCACTTTTGTTCGTCAGAGATAAGAACTAATGGATTTGGATGATGTTTTAAAATTATCAACTGACATTTGTAAAAATTAATATGCGTTATGGCAAAATATTTTAAAAACCCGTGGCAACGCACAGGCATTGTACTAGTTATCCTAAAAACTAGTAGAACATGAAAGTGCATGTTGGCGCGCCTGCCCATCTCCAAACAATGATGATAGAAAAATAGAAAAGAATTGTTCAAAATATTAATGATGCAAATATGGAATGTACTTGAGATGCATGGTAGAATTTGAACTATTTAAATTGTGTTACGCTGATGTGATGGTAGGGTATATTTGTGTAGAAAAAAAAAGAAATTTCCAAGTTGATCTTTATTACCAGCTCTTTTCTAAGGCGTAAAAGTCCACATCAGCTCACGACAGATTAACAAAAGCTAGTTGGTGTACTGAATCTCTACTTCTAATGGAGCAGTTGGTAGTCTCGCTTTTAGGTTTTTTTTCGTCCCACCTCCCATGGTCTTTTTTGGTACCTCGTCCCACCTTACACTGAGCCGCCACGAACCGAAAAAACCGCGTACCGAAGCCCCCACCCACCCTCACGCATTCCAGGGCCCAACCTCCGATCGCACCCAAGACAATCGATCAAAAAAACGTACGAAAATTAACCAGCGAAAAAAAACTTAATGGAGGAGTTGGTAGTACGGTACGGTTTATTTTCAACACTTTCCTAATGACAAAAGATCACGGATCTAACTTTCCTACCTTAGCCAAATCAACGAATCTCTCTCATTAATGCAATTTGCTTTAGGAATCAAATAATAGATTCTTTCCTACCTTAGCCAAATCAACGGATCTCTCCCATTAATGCAATTTGCTTTAGCAAACAAATAATAAATTTTTTCCTACCTTAGCCAAATCAACGAATCTCTCTCATTAATGCAATTGGCTTTAGGAAACAAATAATAGATTCTTTCCTACCTTAGCCAAATCAATGGATCTCCCCCATTAATGCAATTTGCTTTAGCAAACAAATAATAGATTCTTTCCTACCTTAGCCAAATCAATGAATCTCTCTCATTAATGCAATTTGCTTTAGGAAACAAATAATAAATTTTTCCTACCTTAGCCAAATCAACGGATCTCTTCCATTAATGCAATTTTCTTTA
Organism: Triticum urartu; assembly: GCF_056163025.1. Taxonomy (NCBI): domain Eukaryota; kingdom Viridiplantae; phylum Streptophyta; class Magnoliopsida; order Poales; family Poaceae; genus Triticum; species Triticum urartu. Next base: position 710,873,652 of record NC_141879.1, read on the forward strand.
GCAAACAAATAATAGATTCTTTCCTACCTTAGCCAAATCAACGGATCTCTCTCATTAATGCAATTTGCTTTAGGAAACAAATAATAGATTTTCAGGAAGCAAATAATCTCTAATCTCTAATTCTCTAATAATAATAATAATAATAATTATTAATTAATCTCCATCTCTACTTTATCTAAAAGAACCGTAAGGTTCCGTCTCCCCTCTTACGTCGTCCCACCCGTTCGTCCATCCTTTCTCACCCTACAACGATTTCCTCTCCTCTCGGTCAATATTTGGTAATTCAATCAATTCATGGATTAATACCTTATTTGGTTAATGCATAATACAATTAATTCAGGCCAATCACGGATGACATCTCTCCTATTGCTTCCTTTTAATTGTTTAGCTTCCCTCTATCCTCTCCTTTATTCGCTCCTCCCAGATCCGTCATGGGTGCATCAAGTCAATCGTGATGGAGAGAGAGAGGGGGCCGCCCTGACTAGAGGAGAGGTAGCCGTTGGGGGGAGGAGAGGATGCGGGAGACAGGTCGCCGTCGTGGGAAGGAGAGGATTCGGGTGGCAGGTCACTGGCCAAGGTAGAGGTCTGCCTGCTCTTCGTGCAGCGATGTAGCCAAGGTGCGTGACCACGCGCTGGTGTGCGTTGTGGCGCCGATGCATGTACGTTGCTGCGTGAGAGATGCAATTTTGCCGCTATGCTGCTGCTGCTGTCCGTATTGCTGACGCTGCTATGCTGCTGCTTCTGTTCGTCCTACCATTCCATCACGTTGAACAGAACCTCACGCCTCTATTTCCCGTGAGGCCAATATTCAAAATCCTCCCTCCATATGAAATCCTTTGATACAACATTTTATGTAGATATTCGAATTTTCACTGCCAAACTTATTATCTGAAAATATCCCTTAGCTATTAGACCCTCCTTCCAGAGTATAACATGGTTGGCCTCCATCCAGTATAGCTTTTGTTATCTTATTCCTTTAACGAATTTTTCTTGACATCGCAGGTGCATATGAAACTGCCCTACACAGCTGATGATTCAGATTCACGGGAAACATGAAAGCATGAATGGAACCTGAAGTCAAAATTCCAGGCTTTTTTCACGTCTTTAGTTCATGTATGGCTTGATTCTAGCTATCCATAATCTGGGTGTGTTGCTGTGAGTAACTTCCACTGATCCATGAGACCATGACAATTGTGTAATATTTCCTCTGAAAGGAAAAGTTTACCGTATGACCAGACCGTACAATTGTCCAAACAATAGTATGCTTTGTTTTTCATTTTTCTATGCTTGTAACTAAGTTTTCTGTATCCTCTCAACCTGACAATAGTCTCATTAGAGTGGAGTTAGCACTTTATCACGAATGACTTATCCTCATAGAAGGAAGTTTAGTACTTATTTAACAAATCAGAGGTAATAATCCATGCTACGTGGTAAGTGCTTTTACATTTTGAAATATTAATGTGCTTTACATGGTTCGTGCTCCATCGATATTATGCAGCTCATGTGCAGGATACAAAATCTTCACCGAAGGAAAACAATTGCTTTCATTGGCATACCAGGATATATTCTGCAGTGGATCTACAGCTAGGATGCATATGCATTTCCCACCTCTACAACTAACTTTTGTTTTAGCATGTCTATTAACATTTGCCTCTTCTCCTATATTAGAAAAGGATGGATATAGATATTATGATCTACACCATATATGAAAAGGATGCTGGGCAACAAGGCATGGATATAGATGTTGCTGGAAGGCATGAAAGAATTTTTTACAGAACATGAGAAGATGGGGTGCACTATCTACCAGATGGCTCCCCTCGCCAATTGGCTTGCACATTTCTATTTTTTATGTCATATTACTTGAACTTGTTCAATATACCAGCATTAGTAAAACATTTGCTATACATTCTTCCTGAGAATCATGCTTTTGCTCTTTTCTGAATAATGTTATGTTTGAACAGTCCATTTCCTATCTTTTGTAGAGAGTTAGAAGCTAGGATACATAGTGCCTGCTAGAGTGAGATAAAGTAGGCGGAATAGCTTGTTTGGGGGAAACATTATGCAAAATTCTTAAATTCATCTACATTAGCAACTCTTGAGAAAGTAGGAGGAAGAAATTATTTAATGGTAAAAAGAAGTCAACAGTGTGGCCTGATGTGCCCTAAAGATATATGTTAGAACAACAAGAATGTGCCATAAAGATATACATGCATAGTAGAACAATAGGATTGGATGCTCCCGTAGCAACGCACGGGCAATTACCTATAATACCTAAAAGAAACGCAGTGTTCCGTTTCCCGTCTTACGTCGTCGAACCCTTCGTCTAGCCTCCCCCCGTGCGCTGTTGGTTTTCCCTGTGTACGTTCCACCCCAAACGTGATTCGTTCTTCTTAATTACGTGGTCCCATCCCCATGTGATCCGGCGAAAGAACCAGCAAAACCGTCATACCCACGCACGCAAGCAACGAAAAATCCACGCAAGCCGTGTCTCCTCCTCCCTGTTCAAACCCTAGCCGCCCCTTCCCAGTTGACGCCGCTAGCGAGTAGCGCATAGCACATGCACCAGTGCGGCCCTTCCGCGGTCCCCCTTGACCTCGCAATGAAACAGCTCGTCGGCATCGATGACGAGCTGGTGCGTCCGGTGTTGATTCATGTGGATGGGTCAAGCAGGACAGAGGGCGGTGGATCCGGGACATAGCCATGAAGTCTGCTTCGATGCGCGCCCAGTATTGTCTCATGTGCATGGGTCGATCCTGGACAGCGGGCGATGGATCAAGGACGTACATAGCAGCTTTCACCTACGCAAATAGCTGACTACTCAACCTCCTCTCGGCGATGGCAGCGGCCAGGTCTGGTTAGCTACCATTTATCTTTAATGCATGCCATGAAAGGTGATCAAGAGGAGCAATCATAAGCAGCGAGGTGTTCCAGGGCTACGAGCGCCAGTACTGCGACTCTGCGTCTGCGAGGTCTTCGCCAAGATCGCCACCCTCTCTTCCCGTGCCTATTTCTATTCGGTGTTGTTGGTTTCGTCTTACATGGTGAGATCTAAGCATACAAGATGAAGCAGAGGCTCTCTGAGATCCAGTACGACGTGCATGATACTGAATCGCTGGTAAATACTAGATTGTGTTTTATGATTTGATCATCCATTCCGCTGCCTTACATACTGCCTGTGGGACATTTGGCAGGTGGAGGCTTCATTTTGGACGTAGGTGAATGTGTGATTTCTGGAAGCTCTGTATATTAACTTCATGATCTGCTCTTGATTTCCTTCTTGGGGACTAGATTTGAAGATTTGCCAGCTACACCATCTAAAAATCAGGCTGCTGATCCGGGTACATTGCTACTCGGCCTTGCGTTCAATTGAAGTTTTCTGAGATCAACTCTTCTGAAACTTCAAAACGAGTAGTCCTCGTATTTTGAGGTTGCTACTTGCACATTGTTCATCTTTCTGTCAATTTTGTTCCATTATTTTGCACTCTATCTGCCAATTTGATTGCATGGTATAGGGTGCGATGGTGGCGTGGGCGCCGCACGGGGTAGGAGCAGTGCCCTGCACAGGCCAGCCCATGCCGGGAGCTAGCATCGCGCCAACGCCTCCATGAACGCCGCCATGATGTGTTGCATGGTGTCGCTGTCGGGTGTGGCCCCCAACATCGCGATGTGTGCTCAAGCATGTCGTTTGTGGCTTCAAGCCGCCTGGTGGCCACCGTGGCATCGTGGCTAAACAAGAGGTTGGTGATGGCCTGCGATCGTCCGGGCGGATATGGCGAAGCATCCACGGCGATGTGGACGTGGCTGCAGCCGTGGCCGGATGGAGAAGCCTTAGGTCCTGGTAGATTATCTACTGATGGCATAATCCTCAAGAGCTACAATAGCCAGAAAGATGCCTTGCCGTGGGGAAGCCTCGCTGCTGGAAGTGCCATCAGTGATCTAATTTGAAGAGTCCAACAAGAGGTCAATGGAATTCTCATCTCCAATATGTTTGCATTCTAACATGTCCTTGTTGATTCAGCTGCTACATTGTGTCACAGTTCACTTGTTTTTCACCTTTTTTCGTACTACTATGCACTGGAATGTCCATGTTTGCTAATTTGCAGATTGAATTGTTCTGATAAAGTAAGCTAATATATGTCACTTCTTTCTGAAAGGTATCCAGAACTCTTAACTGCATTGCTCCGGTGATAACTTTTTCTTATTGTTGCCATTTTGTGTTCCGGTCAAGATTTTCTTCTTTCACAGACATTAGAAGTCTAGAACCGGGATAAAAATAAATAAAGTTTGGAATAAACTAGAATCTTAATAATCTCCAATATCTGCTCCACATGTGTGGAATCAATCATCCAGATATATATATATATATATATATATATATATATATATATATATATATATATATATATATACTCGGATTGATGCAGCCATGCCCAATAAGAATCTTCATGTAAATAAATCGAAGGATTCTCTACTGATGAATAGGGAGCTGCACCAGACATCATATGGTCTTTTCATTTTCGTGGTAAGACTGGACTGACCTCAAGACTTAAGTATCTCGGAACCATGCTTTTCCTGCATAGTTTTCAACATGCTATTACATGGTCTATTAAGTGCGTGTGAAGATTCTTGAATTTACCCTGACATTATGGAAACTTTGTGCTGAAACAATTAAATATGTTAATCTATAATGATATCAATGAAGACACGCAATTCAGTTATCAGTACAGTGCAGATGGTCATGTGGCCATTATGGCCTATCTTCAGTATTGTGGTTAACATTGACAGGATTGATGTAATCTTCGAAACGACATGTTCCATTTTCCCTATGTATTTTTTGTTCAGATGCCCTACTACTGTTTTATTGACTGCAGGCAATCTATTTTGTATGGTATGATTTTGTTTGTTGGAGAGATACTAGCTGCTCCTTTTCCACCTGTTAGTAGGTTTTGTAGCAGACTTCTTATTGATATTATAGACGTTCTAAGGTAGACATGGTATTTTTAGTTAGACTGATTTCTTGTATTTTATCCACTGTTATAGGAGTTTGTTACCTTTGTTTTTTGACCGAAAATTAAAATGTGCATGCATTGTCGAAGTTTGTGAAGTAGAATTAATAACCTTATGGTTATTGATCAATATATATATATCTTGGATGTCCCATAGCAACGCAAGGGCATTCAGCTATCCTTGAAAAAAAAGAACTGTCAAACCGATCAAGAACCTACCAGGTCAAGCCTCTCCCTCCGCTGTTTGGCACTGCCTACCCCCTCTCCCCCGAATACCGCAACAGGGAAAGATCCGGTCCATCGAGAGAGACCGATGCTGTCGACCATTGATGTCGCATGGGAGATCTGCGACAGTGGAAACAAGCTCCCCTTCCGTCAACGGCGCCTCGAGGTCACTGACACGGGTGACCCAGCAATTCGCCGCTGCCATCCCGAGCTACTTTGCCAACGTCGTGGGCGTGGGCTACTGGCCTTCCAGGTACTCGACCGCCGGGCTTATCGAATTGGGCCGCCACGGTGCTGCTGGCCGCCGCCGGTCTCACTATAGATGCATCATGTGACGTCGGCCATGCCAGCATCGCCGCCTACGTTTCCCAAATCAGTTACCCGTACGGTCCATGCATATACCCGGAGACGTTGATGCGTTCACACTTCTCATGGATCTTTGTATTAGCCTGATAGTGTTGGGATCTCGAAATTTTGATGTAGGTGAAGAAGGGGTTCCTATCTCGAAATTCTGCTGTAGGTGAAGCGCCTCCTGTAGGCCATGGAGATGACCAGGGATGCATTGGGAGGCGGGCGACGTAAAGCGCTGGAAAGGAGTATTGTATTATGTATGGTCCTCCTTCGCTTTTTGGAAGGTTGTATAGTCGTTTTGATACCTAAGATATAATTTCAGGTTCTACATACATATTGGTTTGAGATGTTTTCATTTTTTATAATTTCAGTGAATAATGCAATCTGGATTTGTTTTATCATGCCAATTTGAGGCATTCTGTACGGGCTGATTGGAGGAATATTATTTTTTGATGCACTACGTGTGAACATGTTGAAGGGGCATGACCATCAACGAGCTTGTGGCAGAAGTTTGAATGTGAGTAGCTCCTATCTTTTGTGTACTTATTTTCAGTTTATCAATCAAAGTGTAGAATGATTACACGTGCAGTTATTTTGGTGTGAGCTTTGACAAGGGATGCCGATTGTTATGTTGAAAGGCTAAAATCTTCCTCGGTAAGTGATGTGCATTATGCATCTGATAAAAAAAAGAGGCTTTAGGGAGTTGATTGTGCCCATGAGAGGTGGTCCTGATATTAGGCTTGCTATAACATATCATATTTAACACGTAATGTTCTTTACCAACCAAATGTTCACGTTTTAGATTATAAAGAATGATGACCTCAAAGACAAAGAGCTCCAAGAACTCGGTTCTGAAACTTTTGGTTAGTCTGAGTAATGAAATGTGACCCTACTGGAAGTTCTACCTCATTTCAGTTCTTCTCTTTTTCATTTAATTATCTGTTTCATTCCAAGCTAATTGTCTTACATACCTATATCTTTCAATACAAGACTACACGAGGACTATGGGATATGGGATATCAAGCTCCTTCAAATAATCTGCACCAGTTCTTCTGGAGAATAATGTATATGCATGGTCTACAATGGAGTTTACAAGATAGATTCACTTACTCAAAGATTCGGCCTAACATTTTCCATAAGGATTATGTATGTTATACCAACTCTCAGTAATCTCTACTACTAATGTCTTAGTTGGTAGTCTCGCCTCACTCCACCTCATCCCACCACTCCTATCTTTCGCCCACCTTTGACATCACCACATCACAGCATGGGCTGGCCCATTAACGTGTATGTGAACGCAACCCTCCCATCGCCTGCCCTCCTCGCGATAATCCCGGCGTCCTCGCGCTGCCGTCCTCTTCTCTCTGATCTCCTCTACCAGCATGCCTTCCTTGCGATCCTCCCGACGTGTCCTCGCGTCGCCGTCCTCTTCTCCCCAAACTCCTCTACCAGGGGGACTCCTCGATGACCCAGGCAGAGCGAACATTGTACACAGGTTTTTTGGCTTTCACCGGTTCGTTCTCTACCCCTCCTCCATGACTCCCTCGCCATCGATTTTTTTCGACGTCTAAATGCAATCCCTTCGTGGGGAAGTATGGTGTGAAGGAGAGAGACCGCGATGGCGAAGGTGAGGTGGGCGTCATCCCGTTTTAAAGGAGAGGGCTCCAGCGAGAAATGTCTCACTACGGCGAAAACCGAGCGGAAGGGGAGGGTCCGACAGGAAAACATAAGGGTGTGTCATGGGGTGGAGTTTTTATGTTGCTACACTAGATCGCGGGAACCTGACGTCGACCTTAAGGTTGGTGTATGAGATAGAAATAAGCTTCAATATCAATAATTTGTCTGATTCATTTATATACAGTATAGCCCGTAGCAACGCACGGGCGTTTTACTAGTTATAGTAAATTACAGGAAAGAAGAATACGACAATAGGCTAGATTTTAAATTCATCATTTGACACTTCGGTGTGACGCACATTTGTCGTGTTTACTCCCTTGCATTTACAACTATATCTTCTTATCGTGATAAAATTAATCTGCTACTCGCGTGGTGGCGACTAGACTAGAATCGACACCTAGAAAATGGATGAACAAATAGGGCGTGGCTAATAATCAGTCGACTGGAAAACTGGTTTTGGATCAGTCTATCATTTTGGACCGTTGGATGCAGAATCAACAGCGAGATCGTCTTTTTCAACCTCCGGCTCGCCTTCCTCCTCTAACCATCTTGCGTACCACCGGCCGATTCATCGGCTTCCACCCCGCCCCACCATCGTGCTACTCCCTCCCCTCTGGCATGGAGCTCGAGCGCTCGTCGTGGCCACGCAAGAAAATGGAGCTCCATGCACGGCGATCACGCAGTCCCTCTGGCTCCTCGAAGTCCCCTGCTCGCTGACTCACGCGCGCGACCGGTGTTGTGCGGGGGCGACTAAGGTACACGAGCGCGGGATGCGGGAATGGGCCGGCGACGCAACCACGGCGGCGCGTGCTGTGCCTGTGCTAGCCGCGGCAACGGCGCGAGGAGCGAACTACTATTTGTTCGTCTGCAGTGCAGGACACCCAAAGAGGAGCGAACGCAAGCACTGCTCCCTGCATGCAAACCTCGAAACAGCAAAACCGCGAGGAGCAGAATCTGGTTTACTATACTACTCCCTCCCTCTCAAAATAAATGTCCATAAATCCGAGACACTTATTTTCGTATGGAGGGAGTATTTTGCTCGGGAAATACTCTCTTATTTACCTAGTTAGTTGCTCGGGCTTAAGTGGGTCTGATCTTTTTTCTTTTATCAGTTACAAGTCTATCATTGACATTCAATTGAGTTCATGATCCATTTTTTGTCATAGTTACAAATTCATCCTCGAGGTCTCGTCAAATTTTGGCCACACTTGCAACTCCATCATTGGTACATAATCTAGTCTGTCCATATTTTGTCTCGGTTAGAAGTCCACCATTAGCACGCAATTGAAGCCTGACCCATTTTTCCAGTCCCATTTGAAGTACATGCTCAACACGTAACCGAGGCCTGATCCTTTTTTCTTAGTTGCAAATTCATTCTCGACATGCAACTAGATGCACTTCTTTTTTTCCCAGTTGCAAATCCACCCTCTGTATGTAACTGGGCCCGGCCAATTTTTTGTTTCAGTTGTAAGTCCATCCTCGACACGCAACTTGGGGTGCCCCTTTTTGTCCCTAACTCCACCCCAACGTGCAACTTGGGGAGACGCTTTTTGTGCCCTAATTGCAAGTCCACGCTCGACACGCAACTGCGGCCCACCCATTTTCTGTCTTAGTTGCAAGTCCAACTACACCATTGACATGCAATTTGGTGTCTCTGCGTGTGTGCGTTGGGGGGGGGGGGTTGTCCCCGTTGCAAGTCCACCCTTGATATGTAACTGGTGGTATGGCCAATTTTTGTCATAGTTGTAAATCCACCCTCGACACACAACCGGGGAGGAGGGCCCGACCCCGTTTTGTCCCACTTGCAACTCCATCCTCGATACACAACTTGGGGCTTGGCTCATTTTCGTCCCTATTACAAGTCCATCCTCAACACATAATTGGGTCCGATCCCTTTTTATCCCAGTTGCGAGTTCACCAGCAACACACAACTGCATGCGCATAACGACACTGCAGTTAGGGACGTGAGGAGGATTGTCGGTCGGTTGCATGTTCACATTAAAAACAATCATGTTTTCCCCTCTTTTTAATTTTCATATTTTATAACAAGTCATGAACGTCCTCTTAAAATTATGAACTTTTATCATGATTTTTTAGATCCATTAAATTATTTGAAAGATAATACAGTTTTTACAAATTCATGGGTAATTTTTAGTAGTTTAACATATTTTTTGTATTCGCCAATCTTTTTGAATTCGTGATCATTTTTTCAAATTTGGTAATTTCTTTCTATTTTTGCTAACTTTTTTTCCAAATCGGGCAACACGAGCGAGAGAGTTGATGCTCTGTTTCATCTCAAGTAAATAGGGTATGGGCTTCGGTGCTACCAGCCTGTCAATGCGGGGTACTTGAATGTTTTTTCTTCCTTTTCAACAACAAAGCCCAACCAATAACATAAACAACCACAGCTAAAAAAGGACAGGCCCAACTTAAAAAAAAAGGACAGGCCCAGGTTATGTGACATAGACACATGGAAAATCTTATTGTATTGTTTCCTTTTTGATCTTTACCACTGCAAGTAAAAAGAGCTCTTGATGGAGGGAGTAGTAACTAAAAACCTAAAATCTAAAAAGTGGCCGGCCACCAACTAACAGAGTCGGGCGGACGACTCGTGGCCGTTCGATCGCGCCCAGATCCGCCAGGTGCCACCTGGTCTGGATTGGTCGCGTACCGCGGTCGTGGGCGGTTTGTCCACATCCGGACATGGGGGGCCCACCTGTAAGCAGTAGAGGAGGAGAGTAGTGGGGGTCGTGGGCGGCGGTTTCAAAATCTGTGCCTGAAATCCCTCGCCCGCAGCGTGCTCTCTTCCCCATTCCGTCTTCGTCTTCCTCCTCGCCATCCACTCCACCGAACGGGGCGTCGCGACGGAGTGCTCGGATTGGCGGCGGCTTGCGGGTGGTTCTCCTCGTGGGGGAATCGCCGGTGCTCCTCGCTGTCGGAGGTATGCTCGCCCTCCACTTCTACATGCTTCTCCTCCCTCTCTCTATCTTGCGGAGCGCGGATGGTTCCGAAATGCGAGGGGAATGCTCTCTAGGGTTCGGGAACGGCGCGAACTACCCCCGCTTATCCTCGATTTCCTGGTTACGTTGAGTTCCCTTCTCCTATCTCGTAGCACGCGCCCAAGGTGGTTGGGATCTGCAAGGTGGCCTGAAATCCCTCGCCGCAGCGAGCTCTCTCCCCATTCCGTATTCGTCTTCCTCCTCGCCATTCTCTCCACCGAACGGGGCGTCGCGGCGGAGTGCTCAGTTTGGCGGCGGCTTGCGGGTGGTTCTCCTCGCGGGGGAATCACTAGAGGTGTAGTTCACGGCACGGGGTGGCTCGCCAAGGTCAACGTGTAGTTGGCCAGGGTACGCGGTAGTCGTTAGGTAGAAGGGATGCATGTCCACGGCGCCCGCTGCGCGATTTTAGGGCGATTTGGCTGTTTAGTTCATGTTCCGTTCAATTTTGCAGAGATTTGAGATCTGTTCATGATTCTTAGTCATTCTGCAAGTTGTATTAGATGTGTGCAATGTTTGTGTGCAATGCATTGGCTGATTTTGTAGTTGGTGTTCAGAGATTCAAGTGGTTAGTTGCACAAAATTCTCCTCAGTTGGTTGCGTCCATATAGTACTTGGCTGTCCATATGCTCTGAAGTTGCAGCAGTTGTTTTGGTCAGTTGGCTCACTGTTTTTGTACTAGGTGGTTGTCTATACGGTGTTCAGTTGCACAAGTTGCCTGCTCAGTTGGATGCATCACTTTTACTAGTTGGCTGTTCATATGTTATACACTTGTGCCAGTTGCTGTACTTAGTTGGTTTTGCTGTTTCCCCCTCTGCTGTGTGCAACTAGGGACTCTTGTTTGTGCAATTTTAGCACCAATGCTTGCCAGTTTTCCAATATAGTCTACCCAATCCACCAGCCTTGTGGTGGCTGTGGTGGTTTATGTGTTATTCTCCTACTTTGTGCAACTAGGACCCCTTGATTTGTGCAAATTAGTACCAATGCTTGCCAATTTTCCATTTTAATTTTTCTCAATGTGCAAATCTTTTGTTGTGGATGTGGTTGTTTTCATGTGTCTCCCCTCATGTGCAACCAGGGACGCTTTTTCAGAATAAGTTATCTTACTGAGCTTGTTGCCTTTAGTTAACTTTTTTCTGCCTAGGTATTACTTGTCACAGTTGGCAAGTAATACCTAGGCAGAAAATAGTTAGTTGGCTTATTTGATGTCCAGTTTGCACAAGGTTTACTGGCCAGTTGGCTGCATCATTATAGTAGTTGGTTGTCCACATCTTCTAACTATGTTTTTTTGTTGTATTTCCTGCCGCAGGGAAAAAATGGTTATAATAGGAGGAGATGCATATGGCAATAAAGGAGATGTATTTTTTTTTCATTTTTTTTGTTTTTGAGTTGTTTTCAACTTATGCATGTATGCTAATGTCTTTTTTCATGTTTTCTTTTGGTTGCTTAATCAGCGTTCTGGAAGTCAGCCGCCACTACTAGATATCCCAATATAGCCGAGGGTTGAATCCCCGTTAGATATTGAAGTTCACCCTTAGCTAATACTGTAGCGACGGTAGACCGTCGGCAATCTCCCGTCGGTGATGCTTGGTCGGCCATTACTATCATAGCTGACGGTACTCTCGGTTATCAATTTCGCCAACGGTGCGAAGCCGACGGTGACTTGTCGGCCATGTCTTGGTCAAGAGCCGCCTCACCATTACTCGTCGACACTTATAGCCGACCGTTCACCGTCATTTATGCATTTCCTAACGGCTTTTCTCTCCCATCGGCTTTGACAATGCCCGATAGTCCATCTGCCCCCGTCGGATATAGTTATAGTTGAGAGGGTGCCTATCACCATCGGAATTAATAATGGGTTACCGTGTGCATAGGCCGTCATACATTGTTATAGCCATGTGATCAACCAAGACCGTCAATTAGTATAATTACTAATAGTTTGATAATCACCGATTATCTAATTTAGTCATGCTTGACTTACAAGTACATATTACAAAACTTGCATTTCAAAATTATTTCACAAGGTGCAAATCTCACAATCACAAGATTGCTTCAGAATTGCTTGCATTCAACCTACATGACAAAAGATGAATTATATTTTGCACAATCTCGTAATATATCACAAGCACAACAAGAGTTGCGTCCAAATCACATTTAACATCAATGATCCTTAAAAATATATGAAATAGTAACTAGAACAGAATGTTCTTAACATTTTTCTAAAGATTAATGGTCCAAAAACATCAAACACCATCAACATCTTGGCTTGAGAACTTCACTCGGTTGTGTCACTCATATTATGCTGATCACCATAGATATTTCTCCCACCATTCTGGTTACCTCCAGCATTGTGTCACTCTCTACAAGTAATCGAACTAGCTGTGAGATACATGAAAACAGGGATCACAAGGTACGACCAATGCAAATAATCAGAAGGTGATGGCAACACAAGTCAGACAAGTATGCAAATGAAAATATATCATTGTAATAATGACAACAAATAGAATAACGGCTGCCACTCAACTTTGATTTTGACAGAGATTTTCACACAGCCCAGAAGTTAGGAATACACCACAACACCAGCAGATTATAATATGAACGAGATGCACTTAAGTATTTAACAAGTGCAACTTCTCGAGGCAAAATAGGACATAGATGTCTTTAATTATATCAGATGTCTTGGAATCTGATATGAAACTGGGACAGGTAAAAATTACAAATGAAATTTGCGACATGGAAAGAAGAAAGTACAGTGATCTTTTTATATATATAATGACCGGACATTATTTCAGGGGACGCATGAAACTAAAAAGAGATAACATTGCTTATTTAAATGTGGATGTTCTCTTTTTGTTCTGAACCGCTGGTTTTACTTAGCAAACAATCTGCACTACACAGAGAAGAATGCTAAGGCATAAAAAGTGGCAACATATCTTAAGGAAACAAGAATCCTAAACAAATAACACACTGTTTAGTTACCACAATTAAGTAAATCTATTTAGAAAAGGGAATGCCAAGAAAAGCAAATGATGCATACGTGTGCACGTAATGATATCACATTTTGTAAGCCATCTTTTCTGGTCACTGGAACAAAAATAAAGTAATTGTCGTGTCATCGCCAGTTGTATGTTCTTTCACAAAAAAACAAACAAACAAGTGTATGCCTCCCACCCTTCGCATCTCTTCGATCCTTGTGCTTTGTAATTTACCTCAGCAGCCAGAGGCTTGTCCTGACACAATATTGAACATATAAGAGCACACTGTTTCATGTTATTCTTAAGGAGTACTAAATAAATGTGTAACGACTAAATTGAACGCTATTCACGCAAAACAGCAGTGACAATCTCATGGTACTAGTCTTAAAGGTGTGTCTTAATGCATGTCTGAAGTCAATTGCTTGATGATTTCAGTCATGGTTTTCATTGTTTGGACCATGACGTTGTGCAGTAGTAGAAAGGACCAAGACAATGGTATGTTTCATAACACCAAGACATCAAGCCGCATATTGAAAGGCTCAACATGGCGAATAAAATCCACAAATCCAAAGACAAAATTAAAGCAAACACCAAGCACTGCACTTATGATGTCCTTCACTGGGCATGCAGGAGTCGTGAACCGTAGATAGATCAATAACCTGAAGAATAGTTAAGTGGCACAACCATCAGTTAATCTCAGGCAATGACACCCTTACCTGTATGAATACTAATAATCTAGTAATTATTGTAAGGTTACAAGACAAATTGGAAAAGCTACTTTCTTCACAACTTTCTTAGTTCCACAAGGAATTGGAACATTTCCTCTTTGCATAAAGTATGAATTTTGGAATCATGGAACAGAAATCGATGCTTCATAGTCGAGATAACCAAAATGGATAATCTATAACAGGCAACGCAAGATTGCTTCAACACATCTACATTAGTTCTGCTGAAAAAAGAATAATCAAATAAACCATTATCAAGAAATTAGTGGAAGATGCAACCATTTTCTCACGAATTAATGCATCATGACATTGACACTTTAAAATGATCTCCTACTACATCTGGTAATATTGTAGACCAAGTGTATCTCTTAGAAATTCACAAACTTGCATATACACGGAAGTATATTAGAGAGAACACACCCGTGATCTTGATGATATAGATATAGTACGATTGAGGGGATGCTTCAAACCTAAACTCTCCCACGATTCTGCAATGCAGTGCTCAAGACAGTATTCAAAATAGCAGATTTGTTTACTAAATTGGCAAGAGAAGTTATAGCTGATATACATCTACCTGTATCAAACGTGGATGGTATCAACTCCCTGCATTAAATGTCAAGCAATTTAGTCCACCTGTTGTTGCTGTACATTGCAAAAGCAGGGGGGGCGTTAAGCAGAGTGAGGGCGGCCAAGGTGGGGAATTGTGTCTGGCGCCGCTCTGCTGCAGCGACACAGAGTGCGTCTGTCAGCACCAGCGAGGTGTCGAGCAGGGGACGGAGCCGCCGCCGTGTCTATCTGCTAAAGGAAAATGAATGGGTCGTACATTCCTCATCAGCCTCCTGTGAGATCCTTGCAGCGTATGAGGCGCAGAGTCTCGACCTATACCTCCACGTTGTCGTAGTCGGAGATCTTGTTGATGTGAGACAATGTCCACCGCTGATTGGACCAACGGTCCGAGAGCTTGGCGGTGAAGAACCCACTCCGCGCAACGAGTATATTGCGGTGCACGCAGATTGTTGGAATTAACCACGTTGTCCAGTCCGGCTCGGACTTGAACCGTCACTACGTAGCCGTGTAGGTATAGGATTAGTAGTAACTTTTGGTTAGCTACTATATATACGTACAGGTACCCCTGTAATCTGGAACTTAGATCATCAAAGCAATAAGATCAACAGGACCGACAAGGCCCTGTTTAGCCATCAACTTGTGTGTTCCGCGTCCTCGTGTGTATCGTGTGTTCCGGCGTCGGCGAAACTGATTTGCTAGTTTGACTAAGCGTGAGGCTGTGCAAAGCTAGCTAGACGTGTGTGCCTGCTTGCTGTGTACGTGCATATCTTCAGGGAAAAGCCAGCTTGTGTGCACGTGTACGTCGGAAAGTACTCGACGTACGGGATCTGTGCCAACACAGATCGTGAGGGAGAGGGCATCCATGGAGCTGAGAGTGAGACGCACGTTGGAGGAGTCGAGGATAGAGGGTAGTGGCGGCGCTCGGAGGCGGGATTCAGAGACTTGAATCAGGGTAGGTGGTGCAGGGATCTAGAAGAGGTGGTTCTAGAGCGGCTGGAGCAGAGAGCAGGAAGGCAACGAAGATAGGCGAGAGGAGCCGCAGTGCTGTCTCGAGGGGACGGCAGTTCGAGGCGGAGGCGGAGGCGGATCTGGGAGAGCTGGTGCCGCCGGGCCGGCCGGGAGGGTTGAGGCGGAGTTTTTTTTCTTCCTTTCATACGAGAGGACGAGGTGGTGGGGAGTGACCGGACAAGGCGCAGGGTGCGGTTGGCCAAAAGGAAGAACCCGCGGGGCTCCTAAATTTTATTTTTATTTTTCGCGGGAAAATCTGGAATGCCCGCGCGCTTTGCTAACATTTCGACTTCCGCTTGGCGAACTCTTTTTTCTAGGGAAAAAAGTTCAAAACATTAATATGGATGAGTTATCCACTTTTTTTTCCTTTGTGCGAAATTAGTAGAAAAAGAAAATAATGCAACCCGGTGAGAAACATACCTCTTTTAAGGCTTATTTTTTCTTCTCTGGGAAAACTTCGGATCTATTCATTTCCAATCATGACAGTATAACGACCACCAAACATAATAAAAACAACACCTAAATTTATAGACCACCTAACAATGACTACGGGCACTGAAGCGAGCTGAAGACGCGCCGCCATCATCACCCCTCTCTCTCTGAAGCCAGGCAAGACTTGTTTGGAAAGTCGTTGTGCTAATACCCCAGAGGACAAACGCACCACAACACCAACCGCCAACATTGAAGAGCAGTGTTGATCGTAAGGATCCAACCTGAAGACACATGAACGTATACAAACTACGACCAGATCCGAGCTAATCCACCAAGGACAGTTCCGCCAAAGACATACTTCCACACGCCCACCGACGATGCTAGATGCACAATCGGAACGGGGGGCTAGGCGGGGAGACCCTTATTCAATCTTCAGAGAGCCATCACCGTCTCGTCTTTCTGAGTATAGGACACAAATCTTAACAAAACTCAAAGAAACATATAAAAAAACATCCCGCCGGCAAGTGTCGGGATCCATCATGTCGCCATGGCCTCAAGGCCACCGGAGACGAGGTGGACCAACGGCGGCATCGGCGGAAGGCAGAGAAACTCTAGATTTGTTTGGGGAGGAGGGGACTGCGTGAAGGACGCCACCGAACATGGAGTATAATCGTTGTGAAAGTGGAACGGATCTTGGACTTCCACTATTGTGGATATGAAATTCTCACTTTTTAATGCTTATTCTATACATATATTTTCTTTAATTCCCATACTAATTCAAAACATTAATATTAAAAATACATTAATTACCCCTATTAAATTCCATTAGTGCATTAAGAATACATTCTTGTTCTACGAGCACCATTAATCTGGGTCAAGGTTGACTAGCTTTCATCATCAACTTGGTCAATATCTAGTCTTACAACCTAGTCGTGTAATGAGAGCGACCACAAATCATCATAGTTTCACACACATCTAGGGTTTCTCTCTCCCTCTCCTATCCCTTGGCGGCTAAGGAGATTCCACCGACGATACGCTTTGAAGCAGCTGGCCAGCAACCACAGTACCACGAGCATCCGTGAGCCACCAGCCACTCCTCGGATACGACGGCAACACACTCCTCTTCGTCGAGATGCCATGTGTCACCACAACGGCAACACACTCTGACGCCATGTACCACATGGTGACAATGAAACCTAAACATAAACATTGTGTATACAAGACTTCAATGAGCGTATCTTTCACTTCTCTGCTGGTCACAGAAAACAAGGGCTCGGGCTAGGGACGACGACTTCTCAACTCTCAATGGGCTCTACCTAATGATACTTTGTGAGTGCATATTTTCAAGCATGTCATTTTGAAAACCATCATATTTGTATTGTTTCAAATATGATGGTGAAATTTAATACTCTCAATGGGCTTTATTTAGTAGTGTTAACCATCCAGTTAATGAAAAATAGTAATGCACTTATAGTAGCAATGGTAGAACCTAATTATCGGAAATTTACTTGTACATAAATTATCTGCAATATAACCATCGGTCATTCCACATGTCTATTGTTGTCGTCTACTGAAACATATAACCGAGGGTGAAAATACACTGTCGGTTATTAGTATCACCCGTCGGCCATTTCTCCTCATAGCCGAGAGTTTTGATTCGACCTTCGGCTATTAAATTTCACTGTCGGGTATCACATGTAATCCCTGAGGGTATAGCCATTACCGTCGAATATTACAATGAACCGTCGGTCATTATGTTGGATATCCGAGGGTTGGATATTCCCCATCGAGAAATATAGTGCACCGTCGGTTATTAGTAGCCATATATGTGAGTTGACAAAAAACCGTCGGCCACTACCACCACCGTCGGTTATTATAGTAAAGGCCGACAACCCATCGGCTATTATATTTCACCGTCGGAAATATGGGGATTTCTAGTAGTGCGCTTCGCCGGAACTCGAAGCGTCCTGCTAATCGCCAGCCACGACCTGCGCGGAGTGTTGAGCAGGGAGAGGATGTTGAGGTAAGTGGCATGCTGATGACACAGGTCCAATTTTTTTGGTTTTGTTTGGGTCATATAACATTTTTTTCCCATGCTCATGTTTTTTATTTTTTTTCTTAGGATGCTGATCAGTTCCGTGTTGTAAAGCGGACTAGACGTGCAACACTTGGTAAGGGAGCTGAGTCATCTTCTAGGGTAAGTAAAATGTCGAATATAAGTGTTTTTCTCACTTTTTTAGATAGTGATGAAATTATGCAGCAGTTTGCACCGCTATTTTTGTTTTTAGTTTGTTAATAACAACCTTTTGTAGTTGACATCTCTAGTCATATTTGATTTAAATACAGTTGGCATTAGTTGGCATCTTGTAGTTGACTAGTTGGCATCTTTCATAGTTGACATCAATGGTCATTTTTTTGTGCAGGCAGCAGTTGCTGGAGAAGCTGTCGCATCTTTCGCAGCAGATGCTGATGTATGTGGGTTTTTTGTGTGTGTTTATGATCTATTTGAATAGTTCTTTGCAAACCTTTTTTTTAGTTGCTGTTTTTCTTGTTTGTAATATCATTTCTTATTGTTGCACATCCACTAGAACTTTTTGTAGCTGCCAGGTCTCGTACTTTTTTTTTAATTTTTTTTGAAGGTTGCACACTGGCAGTCTTGCAGTTGTCCTCATGAGCTTTATTAGTTGCACAAATACATCATATTAGTTGGCATGATCCATTTTATGAATATATAGCTCATTCTAATATTGATCCAAATGATGATTGCTAGTTTTTTTTTCATTCTTGCTTTTTCTCTTGTGTTTAATGTTTCTGTAATGTTTTCATTTTCTCATCAACAGGCCAGCGGTGAAGGAGTTGAGGTGGCTGCAGGGGAAGATGTGGAGCGTGAAGGAAATATGCCCTAGAGGCAATAATAATGTTATTATTTTATTTCCTTATATCATGATAAATGTTTATTATTCATGCTAGAATTGTATTATCCGGAAACATAATACTTGTGTGAATACATAGACAAACTAAACGTCACTAGTATGCCTCTACTTGACTAGCTCGTTAATCAAAGATGGTTATGTTTCCTAACCATAGACATGTGTTGTCATTTGATTAACGGGATCACATTATTAGGAGAATGATGTGATTGACATGACCCATTCCATTTGCTTAGCACCCGATCGTTTAGTATGTTGCTATTGCTTTCTTCATGACTTATACATGTTCCTATGACTATGAGATTATGCAACTCCCGTTTGCCGGAGGAACACTTTGTGTGCTACCAAACGTCACAACGTAACTGGGTGATTATAAAGGAGCTCTACAGGTGTCTCCAAAGGTAAATGTTGGGTAGGCGTATTTCGAGATTAGGATTTGTCACTCCGATTGTCGGAGAGGTATCTCTGGGCCCTCTCGGTAATGCACATCACATAAGCCTTGCAAGCATTGCAACTAATGAGTTAGTTGCGAGATGATGTATTACAAAACGAGTAAATAGACTTGCCGGTAACGAGATTGAACTAGGTATTGAGATACCGACGATCGAATCTCGGGCAAGTAACATACTGAAGACAAAGGGAACAACGTATGTTGTTATGCGGTCTGATCGATAAAGATCTTCGTAGAATATGTAGGAGCCAATATGAGCATCCAGGTTCCGCTATTGGTTATTGACCAGAGACATGTCTCGGTCATGTCTACATTGTTCTCGAACCCGTAGGGTCCGCACGCTTAAGGTTTCGATGACAGTTATATTATGAGTTTATGAGTTTTGATGTACCGAAGTTAGTTCGGAGTCCCGGATGTGATCACGGACATAACGAGGAGTCTCGAAATGGTCGATACATAAAGATTGATATATTGGACGACTATATTCGGACACCAGAAGTGTTCCGGGTGATTTCAGAGAAAACCGGAGTACCGGAGGGTTACCGGAACCCCCGCGGGAGAAGTAATGGGCCATATGGGCCTTAGTGGAGAGAGAGAAGGGCAGCCTGGGTGGGCCGCGCACCTCCCCCCCTTGGTCCGAATTGGACTAGGAGAGGGGGCGACGGCGCCCCCTTTCCTTCTCCCTCCCCACTTCCTTCCCCCTCCTAGTAGGAGTCCTACTCCTACTAGGAGGAGGACTCCTCCTTGGCGCGCCTATAGGGCCGGCCGGCCTCCTCCCCTTGCTCCTTTATATACGGGGGTAGGGGGCACCCCTAGACACACAAGTTGATCCACGTGATCGTTTTCTTAGCCGTGTGCGGTGCCCCCTTCCACCATAATCCTCGATAATATTGTAGCGGTGCTTAGGCGAAGCCCTGCGACGGTAGAACATCAAGATCGTCACCACGCCGTCGTGCTGACGGAACTCTTCCCCGACACTTTGCTGGATCGGAGTCCGGGGATCATCATCGAGCTGAACGTGTGCTAAAACTCGGAGGTGCCGTAGTTTCGGTGCTTGATCGGTCGGGCCGTGAAGACGTACGACTACATCAACCGCGTTGTGCTAACGCTTCCGCTGTCGGTCTACAAGGGTACGTAGATCACACTCTCCCCTCTTGTTGCTATGCATCACCATGATCTTGCGTGTGCGTAGGAATTTTTTTGAAATTACTACGTTCCCCAACAGTGGCATCCGAGCCTAGGTTTTATGTGTTGATGTTATATGCACGAGTAGAACACAAGTGAGTTGTGGGCGATATAAGTCATACTGCTTACCAGCATGTCATACTTTGGTTCGAAGGTATTGTTGGACGAAGCGGCTCGGACCGACATTACGCGTACGCTTACGCGAGACCGGTTCTCCCGACGTGCTTTGCACAAAGGTGGCTAGCGGGTGTCAGTTTCTCCAACTTTAGTTGAACCGAGTGTGGCTACGCCCGGTCCTTGCGAAGGTTAAAATAGCACCAACTTGACAAACTATCATTGTGGTTTTGATGCGTAGGTAAGATTGGTTCTTGCTTAAGCCCGTAGCAGCCACGTAAAACTTGCAACAACAAAGTAGAGGACATCTAACTTGTTTTTGCAGGGCATGTTGTGATGTGATATTGTGATATGGTCAGGACATGATGCTAAATTTTATTGTATGAGATGATCATGTTTTGTAACCAAGTTATCGGCAACTGGCAGGAGCCATATGGTTGTTGCTTTATTGTATGCAATGCAATTGCGCTGTAATGCTTTACTTTATCACTAAACGGTAGCGATAGTCGTGGAAGCATAAGATTGGTGAGACGACAACGATGCTACGATGGTGATCAAGGTGTCGCGCCGGTGACGATGGTGATCACGACGGTGCTTCGAAGATGGAGATCACAAGCACAAGATGATGATGGCCATATCATATCACTTATATTGATTGCATGTGATGTTTATCTTTTATGCATCTTATCTTGCTTTGATTGACGGTAGCATTTTAAGATGATCTCTCACTAATTATCAAGAAGTGTTCTCCCTGAGTATGCACCGTTGCGAAAGTTCTTCGTGCTGAGACACCACGTGATGATCGGGTGTGATAGGCTCTACATTCAAATACAACGGGTGCAAAACAGTTGCACACGCGGAATACTCAGGTTATACTTGACGAGCCAAGCATATACAGATATGGCCTCGGAACACGGAGACCGAAAGGTCGAGCGTGAATCATATAGTAGATATGATCAACATAATGATGTTCACCAATGAAACTACTCCATCTCACGTGATGATCGGTCATAGTTTAGTTGATTTGGATCACGTAATCACTTAGAGGATTAGAGGGATGTCTATCTAAGTGGGAGTTCTTTAGTAATATGATTAATTGAACCTAAATTTATCATGAACTTAGTACCTGATAGTATCTTGCTTGTTTATGTTTGATTGTAGATAGATGGCACGTGCTGTTGTTCCGTTGAATTTTAATGCGTTCCTTGAGAAAGCAAAGTTGAAAGATGATGGTAGAAATTACACGGACTTGGTCCGTAACTTGAGGATTATCCTCATTGCTGCACAGAAGAATTACGTCCTGGAAGCACCGCTAGGTGCCAGGCCTGCTGCTGGAGCAACACCAGATGTTATGAACGTCTGGCAGAGCAAAGCTGATGACTACTCGATAGTTCAGTGTGCCACGCTTTACGGCTTAGAATCGGGACTTCAACGACGTTTTGAACGTCATGGAGCATATGAGATGTTCCAGGAGTTGAAGTTAATATTTCAAGCAAATGCTCGGATTGAGAGATATGAAGTCTCCAATAAGTTCTATAGCTGCAAGATGGAGGAGAACAGTTCTGTCAGTGAGTATATACTCAAAATGTCTGGGTATAATAATCACTTGATTCAATTGGGATTTAATCTTCCAGATGATTGCGTCATTGACAGAATTCTCCAATCACTGCCACCAAGCTACAAGAGCTTCGTGATGAACTATAATATGCAAGGGATGAATAAGACTATTCCCGAGCTCTTCGCAATGCTGAAAGTTGCAGAGGTAGAAATCAAGAAGGAGCATCAAGTGTTGATGGTCAACAAGACCACTAGTTTCAAGAAAAAGGGCAAAGGAAAGAAGAAGGGGAACTTCAAAAAGAACCGCAAGCAAGTTGCTACTCAAGAGAAGAAACCCAAACCTGGACCTAAGCCTGAAACTGAGTGCTTCTACTGCAAGCAGACTGGTCACTGGAAGCGAAACTGCCCCAAGTATTTGGCGGATAAGAAGGATGGCAAGGTGAAGAAAGGGACTACGGATTAAGCGAAGATTGGCTAAGGACGAGGTGACGATGCGCGTGGGAAATGGTTCCAAAGTCGATCTGATCGCGGTCGGCACGCTACCTCTACATCTACCTTCGGGATTAGTATTAGACCTAAATAATTGTTATTTGGTGCCAGCGTTAAGCATGAACATTATATCTGGATCTTGTTTGATGCGAGACGGTTATTCATTTAAATCAGAGAATAATGGTTGTTCTATTTATATGAGTAATATCTTTTATGGTCATGCACCCTTAAAGAGTGGTCTATTCTTATTAAATCTCGATAATAGTGACACACATATTCATAATGTTGAAGCCAAAAGATGTAGAGTTGATAATGATAGTGCAACTTATTTGTGGCACTGCCGTTTGGGTCATATCGGTGTAAAGCGCATGAAGAAACTCCATACTGATGGAATTTTGGAACCACTTGATTATGAATCACTTGGTACTTGTGAACCGTGCCTTATGGGTAAGATGACAAAAACACCGTTCTCCGGTACTATGGAGAGAGCAACAGATTTGTTGGAAATCATACATACAGATGTATGTGGTCCGATGAATGTTGAGGCTCGTGGCGGATATCGTTATTTTCTCACCTTCATAGATGACTTAAGCAGATATGGGTATATCTACTTAATGAAACATAAGTCTGAAACGTTTGAGAAGTTCAAAGAATTTCAGAGTGAAGTTGAAAATCATCGTAACAAGAAAATAAAATTCCTACGATCTGATCGTGGAGGAGAATATTTGAGTTACGAGTTTGGTGTACATTTGAAACAATGCGGAATAGTTTCGCAACTCACGCCACCCGGAACACCACAGCGTAATGGTGTGTCCGAACGTCGTAATCGTACTTTACTAGATATGGTGCGATCTATGATGTCTCTTACTGATTTACCGCTATCGTTTTGGGGATATTCTCTAGAGACAGCCGCATTCACGTTAAATAGGGCACCATCAAAATCCGTTGAGACGACGCCTTATGAACCGTGGTTTGGCAAGAAACCAAAGTTGTCGTTTCTGAAAGTTTGGGGCTGCGATGCTTATGTGAAAAAGCTTCAACCTGATAAGCTTGAACCCAAATCGGAGAAATGTGTCTTCATAGGATATCCAAAGGAAACTATTGGATACACCTTCTATCATAGATCCGAAGGCAAGACTTTTGTTGCTAAATTCGGAAACTTTCTAGAGAAGGAGTTTCTCTCGAAAGAAGTGAGTGGGAGGAAAGTAGAACTTGACGAGGTAACTGTACCTGCTCCCTTATTGGAAAGTAGTACATCACAGAAACCAGTTTCTGTGACACCTACACCAATTAGTGAGGAAGCTAATGATGATGATCATGAAACTTCAGAACAAGATACTACTGAACCTCGTAGATCAACCAGAGTAAGATCCGCACCAGAGTGGTACGATAATCCTGTTTTGGAAGTCATGCCACTAGATCATGATGAACCTACGAACTATGAAGAAGCGATGGTGAACCCAGATTCCGCAAAATGGTTTGATGCCATGAAATCTGAGATGGGATCCATGTATGAGAACAAAGTATGGACTTTGGTTGACTTGCCCAATGATCGGCAAGCAATTGAGAATAGATGGATCTTCAAGAAGAAGACTGACGCTGACGGTAATATTACTGTCTACAAAGCTCGACTTGTCGTAAAAGGTTTTCGACAAGTTCAAGGGATTAACTACGATGAGACCTTCTCACCCATAGCGATGCTTAAGTCTGTCCGAATCATGTTAGCAATTGCCGCATTTTATAATTATGAAATTTGGCAGATGGATGTCAAAACTGCATTCCTGAATGGATTTCTGGAAGAAGAGTTGTATATGATGCAACCAGAAGGTTTTGTCGACCCAAAGGGAGCTAACAAAGTATGCAAGCTCTAGCGATCCATTTATGGACTGGTGCAAGCTTCTCGGAGTTGGAATAAACGCTTTGATAGTGTGATCAAAGCATTTGGTTTTGTACAGACTTTTGGAGAAGCCTGTATTTACAAGAAAGTGAGTGGGAGCTCTGTAGCATTTCTGATATTATATGTAGATGACATATTACTAATCGGAAATGATATAGAATTTCTGAATAGCATAAAGGGATACTTGAATAAGAGTTTTTCAATGAAAGACCTCGGTGAAGCTGCTTACATATTGGGCATTAAGATCTATAGAGATAGATCAAGACGCTTAATTGGACTTTCACAAAGCACATACCTTGACAAAATTCTGAAGAAGTTCAAAATGGATCAAGCAAAGAAAGGATTCTTGCCTATGTTACAAGGTGTGAAATTGAGTAAGACTCAATGCCCGACCAATGCAGAAGATAGAGAGAAAATGAAAGATGTTCCCTATGCTTCAGCCATAGGCTCTATCATGTATGCAATGCTGTGTACCAGACCTGATGTGTGTCTTGCTATAAGTCTAGCAGGGAGGTACCAAAGTAATCCAGGAGTGGATCACTGGACAGCGGTCAAGAACATCCTGAAATACCTGAAAAGGACTAAGGATATGTTTCTCATATATGGAGGTGACAAAGAGCTCATAGTAAATGGTTACGTTGATGCAAGCTTTGACACTGATCCGGATGATTCTAAATCGCAAACCGGATACGTGTTTACATTAAACGGTGGAGCTGTCAGTTGGTGCAGTTCTAAACAAAGCGTTGTGGCGGGATCTACATGTGAAGCGGAGTACATAGCTGCTTCGGAAGCAGCAAACGAAGGAGTCTGGATGAAGGAGTTCATATCCGATCTAGGTCTCATACCTAGTGCATCGGGTCCAATGAAAATCTTTTGTGGAAATACTGGTGCAATTGCCTTGGCAAAGGAATCCAGATTTTACAAGAGAACCAAGCACATCAAGAGACACTTCAATTCCATTCGGGATCTAGTCCAGGTGGGAGACATAAAGATTTGCAAGATACATACAGATCTGAATGTTGCAGACCCGTTGACTAAGCCTCTTCCACGAGCAAAACATGATCAGCACCAAAGCTCCATGGGTGTTAGAATCATTACTGTGTAATCTAGATTATTGACTCTAGTGCAAGTGGAAGACTGAAGGAAATATGCCCTAGAGGCAATAATAATGTTATTATTTTATTTCCTTATATCATGATAAATGTTTATTATTCATGCTAGAATTGTATTATCCGGAAACATAATACTTGTGTGAATACATAGACAAACTAAACATCACTAGTATGCCTCTACTTGACTAGCTCGTTAATCAAAGATGGTTATGTTTCCTAACCATAGACATGTGTTGTCATTTGATTAACGGGATCACATTATTAGGAGAATGATGTGATTGACATGACCCATTCCATTTGCTTAGCACCCGATCGTTTAGTATGTTGCTATTGCTTTCTTCATGACTTATACATGTTCCTATGACTATGAGATTATGCAACTCCCGTTTGTCGGAGGAACACTTTGTGTGCTACCAAATGTCACAACATAACTGGGTGATTATAAAGGAGCTCTACAGGTGTCTCCAAAGGTAAATGCTGGGTTGGCGTATTTCGAGATTAGGATATGTCACTCCGATTGTCGGAGAGGTATCTCTGGGCCCTCTCGGTAATGCACATCACATAAGCCTTGCAAGCATTGCAACTAATGAGTTAGTTGCAAGATGATGTATTACAAAACGAGTAAAGAGACTTGCCGGTAACGAGATTGAACTAGGTATTGAGATACCGACGATCGAATCTCGGGCAAGTAACATACCGAAGACAAAGGGAACAACGTATGTTGTTATGCGGTCTGATCGATAAAGATCTTCGTAGAATATGTAGGAGCCAATATGAGCATCCAGGTTCCGCTATTGGTTATTGACCAGAGACATGTCTCGGTCATGTCTACATTGTTCTCGAACCCGTAGGGTCCGCACGCTTAAGGTTTCGATGACAGTTATATTATGAGTTTATGAGTTTTGATGTACCGAAGTTAGTTCGGAGTCCCGGATGTGATCACGGACATAACGAGGAGTCTCGAAATGGTCGATACATAAAGATTGATATATTGGACGACTATATTCGGACACCGGAAGTGTTCTGGGTGATTTCAGAGAAAACCGGAGTACCGGAGGGTTACCGGAACCCCCCCGGGAGAAGTAATGGGCCATATGGGCCTTAGTGGAGAGAGAGAAGGGCAGCCTGGGTGGGCCGCGCGCCTCCTCCCCCCTTGGTCCGAATTGGACTAGGAGAGGGGGCGGCGGCGCCCCCTTTCCTTCTCCGTCCCCACTTCCTTCCCCCTCCTAGTAGGAGTCCTACTCCTACTAGGAGGAGGACTCCTCCTTGGCGCGCCTATAGGGCCGGCCGGCCTCCTCCCCTTGCTCCTTTATATACGGGGGTAGGGGGCACCCCTAGACACACAAGTTGATCCACGTGATCGTTTTCTTAGCCGTGTGCGGTGCCCCCTTCCACCATAATCCTCGATAATATTGTAGCGGTGCTTAGGCGAAGCCCTGCGACGGTAGAACATCAAGATCGTCACCGCACCGTCGTGCTGACGGAACTCTTCCCTGACACTTTGCTGGATCGGAGTCCGGGGATCGTCATCGAGCTGAATGTGTGCTAAAACTCGGAGGTGCCGTTGTTTCGGTGCTTGATTGGTCGGGCCGTGAAGACATACGACTACATCAACCGCGTTGTGCTAACGCTTCCGCTATTGGTCTACAAGGGTACGTAGATCATACTCTCCCCTCTCGTTGCTATGCATCACCATGATCTTGCGTGTGCGTAGGAATTTTTTTGAAATTACTACGTTCCCAACAGAGCGACCATCACAAGCAGGCAGGATAAGGGCATCACCAGCGCGGTTTGCAAATTTCAATGCCTCTCTAACCCCACCACAGAAGTCAGAGCTAGTTTCGAGGTTGTTCGGGGGGCTATTGAACTTATCAGACACACTTCCAGCGGACCTCACTAAGTTCCTGGTGTAGTCCTACCAGCCACAGACCTCTGAAATGGTTTTCCCAGGAAGGGGAAGGATCTGTGTCGATGCTGACAGTGTTCAGAGGGTATTTGATCTCCCAAACAGGGGTCAAAAAGTCAGATATTTTGTTGACAAGGATGCTACTAGGATATTCAGAGAGGCTTTCAACATAACTGGAAATTCTCATCCCCAAATCACTACATGGCTCAAGATGATTCAGGATATGGCTGGAAGAATGGATGACACATTCTTTATGGCCTGGCTTGCGGTTGCCTTCAACACTTTTCTAGCACCAACCACGGCCTTGAAGCTCAGCCCAAAGTGTTATGGACTTGTGCTAGATCATCAAATGCTAAAGAATACAAACATCTGCCTCTTTGTAGCAGAACACATTAACGAAGCTTTCCGGAATATGGACCAGGAGAAGCAAACTGTCTGCTGCTGCTTGTATCACTTGATGGTTAGTGAAAACGACCACTTTTTCCATCTATTCTTGTTCTTTCTGTGCAGTTATAGTTTGCCGAAATACTCACAACAATAACTGAACTTGGCTTTTTCTTTTGTTTGGGTCTGGTGCAGAGATTATACCTTGATGCGCTCGTACATGACATCCCAGTAAGCAACTGCGCGATACGATCGAATGCATGGGATAGTACTCTAATTGCCAAGGTGATCAAGAAGAATACTATCTCTCCTGGTGTGTTCGACAAATTACAAGTGAGTTCTTTTTTGTTTTTTTCCAACAGTGTGTTCCTTCTATGTTCTTTTGATGTCTGGTCACTTTTTTGGAAATTGCACAGAAAACTGTCATCAGTTGGCACAACAATGCATGTAGTTGCACAACTTGTAGCTTTAAGTTTGGCAATCTGCACACATGTTCATTTTAAATTGGCACACCATCTTTTTTAAGTTGCACAGTTTTACTAATCTTGTTGCACAGATGTGTTGCATCAGTTGGTAGAAACTTTTTTTAGGTGCCATGTGGGTTGCAGAGTTTTTGTGTCTTTGTTCAGTTGCATATATGTATAGTTGAATTTGTCTACCCCGATATCTTGTTGTAGTTGCACAGGTTGTAATGTGTGGTTTCGTTCAATACACAAATCTATTTTGATAACCTTGTTATTTTCTATTTCTCTTTTTTTTCACATCAGCTTAAAGAGGAGTATAGAGGCACGGAGCAGACACCACTGTTTGGTGGAATTTTGCAAGCTGAAGTATTCGTGGCATCCAAGTTACCAATAACCTACAATCCGCAGGTTAGTGTTTTGCATACAGAAACTTGTACCACTTACCAATATTTTTCTATTGGCTGGGATGTATGTTCAGTTGGACATGTATAACTTTTGTAGTTGCGAGAATACAGAATTCAGTTGGCTGTGATGTATGTTCAGTTGCACATATAAGCTTCTGTAGTTGCACATGTTCTTTTGGACAGTCAAAGTGTTCATTTACAACCATTGTCATCAACTTTTGGCAGAATGCATGTTTTTTAGTTTGTGCCACAGTGCATGTGTAGTTGGCTAGAATCATGTCTTTAGTTGGCTAGAAAGTGTGTATTAGTCGTTTTTGCTTATCACATCATGGTCAGTTACAGACATTTTTACTTTTTATTTTTTTCTAACTGAATCAGTACTGAATCTTTTTGTGTTGATGCAGAAAAAGGCAAAGATTGCGAAAGTGGTCAATGAGCTGTGCAAGGCTGTAACTGAACAGGTTGGCACCTTCATTGAAGCAGTTGCCAAGATCGATGATGAGGAACCAGATATTGATCCTTACGTACAGCAGCCATCAATGCAAACTGGGGCGTCACGCCGTGCTCCTAAAAGAAAGAGATGGGGGTCAACTATACAAGAAGAAGAAGAGTTTGTTGAGGATGAGTCAGAAGAAGATGAGGAAATGGAAGCAGCGATAGATGCTGACGACGACGAGTACACAGATGCAGATGAATCAGAGGAGGAGGACAAGGATGATGATGACAATGAAGAAGATGCAGAGGAGGAGGAGGACGAAGAGGAAGAGGAGGAGGACAAACAAGAAGAGGACAAAGGAGAGGAGGAGGACAAGGAAGAAGATAGTGAGGCAGAGGAGGAGGAAGAAGAAGGTGAGGCCAAAGAGGGGGACGTGGACAAAGGGGCAGCAGTTGATGGCAGTGAGAGGGGAGAAGACAAAGGCACAACAGCTGATGGCAGTGAGAGGGAAGAAGACGATGATGAAGAAGACGAGGATGGTTATGGTGATGATAAAGGGGGATCCAATGGAGGCAGCGACAGCAGCGATGACGATGATGATGACAACGCCCCTGGTTCTGGTGGTACAGGTGGCAACACATCCAGGAGGACTAGCACTTCTGCCACCCCTGCCAGCAGCAGTAATTAGCACTTCTGCCACCCCTGCCAGCAGCAGTAATTCATTGAGTAGCAGGAGCACACTACAGATGTTGATTGACAAAACTTGCTGGAAAGACAAGGATTTGCCGAAGTCAAAGAAAAATGACGAAGCAGAGTCTCAGGGCAGCATTGATATGTTCAAGCTCTGCAACTTGAAGCCAGCTTTGCCAACCACCTTTCCTGTGCCAGATTTCAGCGACAAAGATATGTGTGAGAAGATCAACTTTTCCATTGACAAGAGCCTGTTCTTATCAAGTGATGCTGAAAAGAATCAAATTGACATGGAGGAAGCAGGAAAGGGTCTTGACTGGGTTCATTTAAAGGAAAAATACAAGGAATATTGAAAGCAGCTCTCAGATCTAAGCTCCAGCAAGAGCAAAGCAGCATCCATGGCAAACCCTCACGTGGTCCAGAAGCGTAAAGCAGTTTCAATGAAGAAGAATCTGCACTTGCCTCAAACCAAGGAGAAGATGGTGAGTGCAGATGCTGAAGTAAATATGGTCAAGGAAGCTGTGCTTCAAACTGATATGCCAACTGTAGTGAGCAGAGAGCCAACCAATGTCACAGAAGTTCAACAGATCAAGTGGAAGACTCCTCTTTCAACAGCCCCACCAAAACCACCTAAGCAGAAGATTGTCAAGTTTGCCAGGGGCACAAAGGGGGAACATGCCACAAAAGGTTTGGGGTTCAGAGACGAGAGAGAACTGCGAGCCGCAGCCATTGATGCAAGGGTGCCAAGTTCTGCTAGGTTGCTGCCAACTCAGACTGGAAAGATGCCAACTACAGATACCAGTGTGCCAACTGATGTGTTAGTTAGCAGCATGGTCACAGTCAAAACCACCACAGCTGGTCAGGAAGGCACCACTGCAACTGCAAGCCCCAAGGTGCCTACTCATAGAGATGCTTCAATGCCAAACACAAAAGGAGGTGATCCAACTATCAAAGTGCCGTCCCCAAGAGCTAGCACACAGCAGCCAAGCAAGCCTGCATCACCAAGAGCTGATTTTCAGCAACCATTAACACAAGAGGAGGTGTTCAACATTATAAGTAGGTGCAAGCCTCCAAGGCCGCCAACTACAACACTATTGCGAACCAAGTCAGTGAATGATGCACCCGTGTTTGTGCCGCAAGGAGATGCCATGGTCCTTGAACCCTTACGAAGATCAAAGTCTTATCATGGTGATGGGTCCTGCGATGCACCATCTTTTGACCTCGGCATAGATGGTGATGCTCCAGCACCTGCTCCAGCAGCAGAAACAGCGGAAGCCGGTGTGATTTGCATTGATGAGTGTGAGTTGGACCCAGCAGATGTGAATGAAGGATGTGCTGCTGCCGATGCTGGCAAGGCAATAGCTCAAGAGCTAGATGTTGGTTCACCAGAGAATTGCCACACCCCGATATGCGCAGAACCAGAAGCTGGCACGAGCAGTTCTTCGGGACCACCTATTGCACGAAGACAGAGGAGGGTAATAAAGCCCGCAACATCTCAAAGGTCTCCATTCGTTGACTACAACAAGAAGAAGACTTTCAGCTCCAATGAGGCAGTGAACAAGCTTTACGCTGCCCTCTTGTATTGGGCCAGGCATCACAAATGAGCAAATGATGAAGCTACCAAGTAAACTAACTCCCCACAGCCTACATACATATTTTTTCGGTTGCACAGGACCAGCCACTTAGTTGCACAGAAAGCATAGCATGTTGCACAGAACAGGGCTTTTAGTTGCACACTGTTCTATTTTCAATTTCATGCACATTTTTTTGCTGCTGTGACCCTTCGAGCTAACTTGTCTTTTTATTGCTTTCAAAAAATAATCAGCCATGAGATAATCAGGTATGGTGCTTTCTATGTTTCTTTAAAGGAGTTAGTTGATTCGATGAAGCCGGTTCAATGGTTGTCAAAAATTGTTATTGAGACTGGAATCTTACACAACATGGATAACTTACTAGAAGGGTCAAAGAAGGTTGTTATGCCACTGAGGTTTTCTGTAAGTTTTTCCAAAACCTTCTTTTACCCCCATCTTTGTTCTGTAGCACTTTTTTCGTTGACCATTTGAGGGAGGCCTTTCACCTACTAAGGAGTTTTGAGCCATGTTTTTATAATCTCAGCAGATAAATTTACAGCAAGGGATCCACAATGTGAATGAGATAAACAAGAAGTTTGATTACAAGAACCGTCTCGACAAGAAAGACTTGGTGAGTGTTGTGCCCACATGATCCATCTCTTTTTAGTTGGCATCCACAGCATGTTCAGTTGCACATGATACATCTGTTAGTTGGCAAATACTTGTTGCAACCTGTTTTTAACTTGACCAAGTCTTTTACTGTTTTTCTTAGCTACAACCTGTATCTTTGTCTGAAATCGTTCATGCTTGCAGGTCATGCTACCAGTGCTCGAGTGCGCCGATGTAACCGATAAGGACGGAGGGAGGCATTATTGGGTCTTCAGTGTCAACTTGAGGGACGGACGCTTCGAAGTTCTTGATTCAAGCAGGAAGTTGGACAACATTGAGCTGATGAACACTGCCTCTACCATCGCGGGGGCAGTACGCCAGCTATGGAGGAAGCATTACCCAAAGTTCAGCATCGAGCACTTCCAGATTATTGACATTGACGTACCAAAGCAGCTCGGCAAGTAAGACATTAAGAAAGGCATTTTTCTCAATTTCTCACCATCAATTTGTAGTTTTTACAATTTTTCTACTTGTGCAATCTTTAGTTTTTCAAGACACAGAACTAGTCTGCAATCTGTTTATCATTTTTATGAGTTTCTAATAGATTATCTAGCCAGTTGCAGAGTGGCACATAAGTAGTTGCACACTGGCACATAAGCAGTTGCACAGGAGAACATAAGCACTTGCATAGAGTGCATTATCTTTATTGGTTTTAATTTTATGTGACAATTTTTTTTGCCCATCGCAGTAATGAGTGTGGGTTGTTCGCACTTCTTAACGCCACCGAGTGGAATAGTAGCCAACTGCCCAACTACGACCCCAAGGAAGTACTCAACATCAGGAAGAAGCTGGCATATGATTGGGTCACCAGCGTGCACAACACCGCCCCATGGAGGAAGTTGCTCAGATACGACAAGGACTAGGTCAGTACTATTTTTCTTTTTTTCTTCTCCATGGAGGAAGTTGCTGGGTTGCACAATTTTTTAAGCAGATTTTGTAGTTGCACACTACTAGTAATTCCATTTGCAACTCAATATCATCACTTTTGTTGATACATTAGGAGCACTAGACATACAATTGTTCAACAACTAAATATTTAACCAGTTGCCAACAAAGGCACAAATAGCAACTTTTTTTTACACAGTGCATGAACTAATTCAAGGAGCATAAATTAGATAAAGAGGAATCATAGATGCTGAATGTGTCCACTTGGTCCCAACATTGCTAAAAAACATCATTCTTTTCCTTTTATGTTCCAAAGTTACAAATGAGGAAACAGAATCACAGGAGCCTGAGTGGACACACACCAACAGTGTGCTCTGTAGATTGGCAATTGCTGCATTTGTTTTTCTTCTTTGGGTGTAGCTCCAGCGTCGATTTGTACCGTCGACTCTTTGCCCTACCCTTTGTAGTAGACCTTGGAGGATCCCTGGGCACAAAATCATCAGAAGCTTGTGCAAGGGATGCAGCCTCCAACGGGGCAGTAGGACCGTCACGATCACCTGTGTAATAATCATATAAAAAGTTTAGTATTTTTGTTATTGTGCATCCATCACTGATGTTCTGTGCAACCACACAGCACATTTTTGTGCAACTAACTGGTTGCTGTGTGCAAGTTAAGTTGAAAAAAACACCTGTAGTAGCTCGGCCCGTCATGGTACTTGGATTGTAATCGCCTATGGGCAGAACATGAAAAACAAGTTAGATTTTTAGCTTGATCCTCAAACTAACACAGCGCACGCAACTAGGCAGCATGTTCTGTTCAATTGGGCACTATGATATGTGCAACTAAAGTCACACACCCTAGTTTTTGTTTGGAGTCGGTGAAGGTACTTACCTGGGTGATGAGCCCCCTGAGTCCTGCCTGTAGGTCCATTGGGAGTAGCACGCAGGGCACTGCTAGTTGGGCCTGGCGGGGGAGGAGGTCTTTGAGGGTTGACATCACCTATAGGCAGAACAGGACAAACAAGTTAGTTGTGTTTATCTTTTGATGCTCGAACTAACACAGCGTGCGCAACTAGGTCCTGTTCGGTGCAACTGAGCACAATGATGTGTGCAACTGGAGTTACAGACCTAGTTTGATGGGGAGTTGGGGGCAGGTAATTACCTGGACGATGAGCCCCCTGAGTGCTGCCTGTAGAGCCATTGGGAGGAGCACACGGGGGAGGAGGTGGAGGAGGATGCCGTGTACAGCCAGTAGGGGGAGGAGGTCCTTGAGGGTTGACATCACCTATATCCAGAACATGAAAATTAAGTTAGTTGTGTTATCTTTGATGCTTGAACTAACACAGCGTGCACAACTAGGCATCCTGTTCTGTCCAATTGGCTACCATGGTGTGTGCAACTGGGCACAATGATGTGTGCAACTGAAGTTACACACCTAGTTAGATCAGGAGTTGGGGCAGGTAATTACCTGGATGATGAGCCCCCTGATTGCTGCCTGGAGGTGGAGGAGGTCCTCGAGGGTTGCCATCATCTGATGGCCCCGTGGCAGCAGTCAGTTTTTTCTTTTTCTTGGACTTGTTCAGGTGGCCGATCTCGGTACGTGCTGCACGCATATGCTTGTATACAATAGCTTGTGCTGGATTAGAACCACTCGCAAACTTTGCTAGTTTCCGAAAATCGTATATCATGTTCCTCTCCCTTATCTGCTTCTTTGATTGAGGAGGCATTTCATCCGGTTGCTCATAACCAGTCCCTGGCGCACTAGGTACAGCAGTAGGTGTCCACTGTCTTAGCAGGTACCTTTCCGGTATGACATCAACTCCAATATGGGTGAACACCTTGAGGATGTGGCAACATAGGATGCCGTCCTTGTCCATTTTATAGCACTGACACAAATAGGAACCCTCCTCCACCCTTGCCTGCACCAAGTAGTTTCGAGAACCATATTTGGCAACAAATTCCTGATTCGGTCTGAGCTCAAATATATCAGCACCAACTTGGAATGCATTATAACGTCCAATCAGCTCAAACTCTTCTCTGAAGTTGCGGTAAAGCTCCCTAGTATAGGTTTTGTAAGCTTGTTTCTCTATTGGGAAGTTGGACTACAACTCAATCTCAAGGTGTTCTGTCCTGTAATCATTGCAGCCTTCCTTGGCAAGGATGTGGTTCTGGATTTTTTTCATATTGCTTGACGAAGTTCAGCATTGAGTTGTGTGGGTTCACATATCTTTTCAGGACGGCGTTGAACCCCTCACTACGCTGTGTAGACTGGAGGAAGGGGAAGAACCTGTGTTTGAACTTTGAAGTAGCACGACACCCAAGTTGACCTGTATTCGTACAACTTATCAAAGTGCGTGTGTGTCATAGCCTCGTACTTCATCATTAACCCAGGCCAATTCTGCTCAAACTCGTCTATAGTGAAGCTGAAGTCAACACACTTGTTGAAATCATCAGAGAGTCCTGGATTCCGGCACAACAGCCAACCAACTTTTTCCTGAGCCTTTTTCATGATGTGCCATCGACAACAGCGGTGCACGGTGGTTGGAAAGATGCTCTGTATTGACTGCCTCATCGCACCATCCTGATCGGTGATGAAGTTGTCAGGAGGTTTGCCATCCATAGCCTCTAGGAATGCTCCAAAGACCCAATCAAAGCTTGATGCCAACTCCTGCCTCACAAACGCGCAACCCAGCATGAAAGATTGGCCATGTCGGTTTATTCCTATGAAGGACGCGAACGGCATATTGTACATGTTGGTCATGTAGGTGGTGTCAAACAATATTCAATCGTGGTACGCCTCCGCATAAGCTTTTCGAGCTAAGCCATCAACCCAAAATATGTTGACAACTCTGTCCTCTTCATCATATTTCGCCTTATAGAAGAAGTCTGGATCGGTTTTTTGTATATCCTTGAAGTGCACAATTGTCTCAATCAGATCACCCTCCTTTGTGTCATCTCTACGAAAACTTATACAAAGATTTGTTATTGCCTTTGGTCCGAACGGCACCATCATCTCAGATCCATAGAACTCTGCCATTACATACATCATTCGTCCTGCATAATACAAAAACAAACAGTATATCCTTTTTTTAGTTGCACGAATGTGCACATCCAGCTGCACAGTAATAGGACATGTGTTGGCACAGAAGATAATCGCAGGAAATGGACACCTAGCTGCACCTTTTTAAAAACACTTTGCAGTTTTTGCATACAGGACATTGTGTAGTTGCATAGTAAAGACAATGTAGTTGCACAACAAGCACCAAAAGTGATATACAAACAGCATGGGAAGTTGGATAGCAGTTGCAAAGTTAAGCCATTTCAGTTGCACAGTAGTACCATAACAGTTGCACACTGGACTGCCTAGAGGGAAACTTAATTCTTTAAGGGATATAGAAAAACACCACACCTGTAGTCAAGTTGCAGTTATACAAGATGCGCAGAAACTCCTTTTCATCAGGTGAGATGCCTTGGTGGGATCTCAAATATTTGGACAATGAAGGTTTGTTCACGAGCGGATGATTGTGGTCACGAACAAAGTGTGTCACCTCCCATCGCCCATCTACGAGCTTCACCAACATTTTCGCCTTGCATTCAGTCTGCTTTATTGTCTCGCGTTTGCGCTTCTTCTTCTTCTTCTTACTAGTACCAGCCTCCTCTTCAACAAATATTGGAGGTTCTTCTTTCATCTCCTCATCATTGTCAACAGATTTTGGATCTGGAATAGGGTCCAGGACAGGAGGAGCCTCAGCTCCTCCATCATCAGCTTTGGGCTTCTTGAACTTGTTGCAGCAAAACTATTGTTTTATCAATCCATTGGTGCGGGGTGTCCGTCTAGAGGTGTTCATCTTGATAGAGAAACCCATCCATAGTGCATAGCTATTGTAGTGATCCTTAGCAATTTGAAGGCTGTCAAACCTCATGCCAACATAGGGTTCCATAGGTTGAGAACCAGCCTCATCCTCTCCTTCTTCTCCTTGCACAGCTCCGTCAACAGCCCCAGCTCCTAGCTCAGTCCTGGTTGGACCAGGAACTATTGGAAATATGCCCTAGAGGCAATAATAAAATGGTTATTATTATATTTCCTTGTTCATGATAATTGTCTATTGTTCATGCTATAATTGTGTTATCTAGAAATCGTAATACATGTGTGAATATATAGACCACAACATGTCCCTAGTAAGCCTCTAGTTGACTAGCTCGTTGATCAACAGATAGTCATGGTTTCCTGACTATGGACATTAGATGTCATTGATAACGGAATCACATCATTAGAAGAATGATGTGATGGACAAGACCCAATCTTAAGCATAGCATAAGATCGTGTAGTTCGTCTGCTAGAGCTTTTCTAATGTCAAGTATCTTTTTCCTTAGACAATGAGATTGTGCAACTCCCGGATACTGTAGGAATACTTTGGGTGTGCCAAACGTCACAACATAACTGGGTGACTATAAAGGTGCACTACGGGTATCTCCGAAAGCGTCTGTTGGGTTGGCACGAATCGAGACTGGGATTTGTCACTCCGCATGACGGAGAGGTATCTCTGGGCCCACTCGGTAAAACATCATCGTAATGAGCTCAATGTGACTAAGGGTTGGTCACGGGATGATGTGTTACGGAACGAGTAAAGTGACTTGCTGGTAACGAGATTGAACGAGGTATTGGGATACCGACGATCGAATCTCGGGCAAGTAACGTACCGATTGACAAAGGGAATTGAATACGGGATTGATTGAATCCTCGACATCGTGGTTCATCCAATGAGATCATCATGGAATATGTGGGAGCCAACATGGGTATCCAGATCCCGCTGTTGGCTATTGGCCGGAGAGTTGTCTCGGTCATGTCTGCATGGTTCCCGAACCCGTAGGGTCTACACACTTAAGGTTCGGTGACGCTAGGGTTGTAGAGATATTAGTATGCGGTAACCCGAAAGTTGTTCGGAGTCCCGGATGAGATCCCGGACGTCACGAGGAGTTCCGGAATGGTCCGGAGGTAAATATTTATATATAGGAAGTCCAGTTTTGGCCACTGGGAAAGTTTCGGGGGTCACCGGTATTGTACCGGGACCACCGGAAGGGTCTCGGGGGTCCACCAGGTGGGGCTACCTATCCCGGAGGGCCCCATGGGCTGAAGTGGGAAGGGAACCAGCCCCTGGTGGGCTGGTGCGCCCCCCGTGGGCCTCCTCCTGCGCCTAGGGTTAGAAACCCTAGGGGTGGGGGCGCCTCCACCTGGCTTGGGGGCCAAGCCACCCCTTGGCCGCCGCCCCCCCCCCCCATCTAGAGGGGCCGACGCCCCCCTGACCCCTATATATAGTGGAGGGGAGGGAGGGCAGCCGCACCCCAAGTCCCTGGCGCCTCCCTCTCCCCCCGTGACACCTCTCCCTCTCGTTGGTGCTTGGCGAAGCCCTGCCGAGATCCCGCTGCTTCCACCACCACGCCGTCGTGCTGCTGGATCTCCATCAACCTCTCCTCTCCCCTTGCTGGATCAAGAAGGAGGAGACGTCTCTCCCAACCGTACGTGTGTTGAACGCGGAGGTGCCGTCCGTTCGGCGCTCGGTCATCGGTGATTTGGATCACGACGAGTACGACTCCATCAACCCCGTTCTCTTGAACGCTTCCGCTCGCGATCTACAAGGGTATGTAGATGCACTCCCCTCTCCCTCGTTGCTAGATGACTCCATAGATTGATCTTGGTGATGCGTAGAAAATTTTAAAATTCTGCTACGTTCCCCAACAGTGGCATCATGAGCTAGGTCTATGCGTAGTTTCTATGCACGAGTAGAACACAAGTTGTTGTGGGCATTGATTTTGTCAATTTACTTGCCATTACTAGTCTTATCTTAATTCAGCGGCATCGTGGGATGAAGCGGCCCGGACCGACCTTACACGTACGCTTACGTGAGACTGGTTCCACCGACTGACATGCACTAGTTGCATAAGGTGGCTAGCGGGTGTCTGTCTCTCCCACTTTAGTCGGATCGGATTCGATGAAAAGGGTCCTTATGAAGGGTAAATAGAAATTGGCATATCACGTTGTGGTTTTGGCGTAGGTAAGAAACGTTCTTGCTAGAAACCTATAGCATCCACGTAAAAACTTGCAACAACAATTAGAGGACGTCTAACTTGTTTTTGCAGCATGTGCCATGTGATGTGATATGGCCAAAAGGATGTGATGAATGATATATGTGATGTATGAGATTGATCATGTTCTTGTAATAGGAATCACGACTTGCATGTCGATGAGTATGACAACCGGAAGGAGCCATAGGAGTTGTCTTAATTTATTTATGACCTGCGTGTCAACATAAATGTCATGTAATTAATTTACTTTATCACTAACCGTTAGCCATAGTAGTAGAAGTAATAGTTGACGAGACAACTTCATGAAGACACGATGATGGAGATCATGGTGTCATGCCGGTGACGACGATGATCATGGCGCCCCAAAGATGGAGATCAAAAGGAGCAAAATGATATTGGCCATATCATGTCACTATTTGATTGCATGTGATGTTTATCATGT
Source organism: Triticum urartu (assembly GCF_056163025.1). Taxonomy (NCBI): domain Eukaryota; kingdom Viridiplantae; phylum Streptophyta; class Magnoliopsida; order Poales; family Poaceae; genus Triticum; species Triticum urartu. Next base: position 710,913,284 of record NC_141879.1, read on the forward strand.
TTTACATCTTATTTGCTTAGAATGACGGTAGCATAAATAAGATGATCCCTTGCAATAATTTCAAGAAAGTGTTCCCCCTAATTGTGCACCGTTGCTAAGGTCCGTTGTTCCGAAGCACCACGTGATGATCGGGTGTGATAGGTTCTAACATTCGCATACAACGGGTGTAAGCCAGATTTACACACGCAATACAGTTAGGTTGACTTGACGAGCCTAGCATGTACAGACATGGCCTCGGAACACGGAAGACCGAAAGGTCGAACATGAGTCGTATAGAAGATACGATCAACATGAAAATGTTCACCGATGATGACTAGTCCGTCTCACGTGATGATCGGACACGGCCTAGTTGACTCGGATCATGTATCACTTAGATGGCTAGAGGGATGTCTATCTGAGTGGGAGTTCATTAATAATTTGATTAGATGAACTTAATTATCATGAAGATAGTATAAAATCTTTGCAATATGTCTTGTAGATCAAATGGCCCACGCTAATGTTGCCCTCAACTTCAACGCGTTCCTAGAGAAAACCAAGCTGAAAGACGATGGCAGCAACTACACGGACTAGGTCCATAACCTGAGGATTATCCTCATAGCTGCCAGGAAAGCATATGTCCTTGATGCACCGCTAGGTGAAGCACTTGTTTTCCCTGCAGAACAAGACGTTATGAACGCTTGGTAGACACGTAGTGATGATTACTCCCTGGTTCAGTGCGGCATGCTTTACAGCTTAGAACCGGGGCTCCAAAAGTGTTTTGAGCAACACAGAGCATATGAGATGTTCCAAGAGCTGAAAATGGTTTTCCAAGCTCACGCCCGGGTCGAGAGATATGAAGTCTCCGACAAGTTCTATAGTTGTAAGATGGAGGAGAACAGTTCTGTCAACGAGCACATACTTAAAATGTCTGGGCTGCATAACCGCTTGTCTCAGCTGGGAGTTAATCTCCCGGATGATGCGGTCGTTGACAGAATCGTTCAGTCGCTCCCACCTAGCTACAAGAGCTTTGTGATGAACTTCAATATGCAGGGGATGGAAAAGACCATTCCTGAGGTATATTCAATGCTGAAATCAGCGGAGGTGGAAATCAAAAAGGAACATCAAGTGTTGATGGTGAATAAAACCACTAAGTTCAAGAAAGGCAAGGTAAAGAGAACTTCAAGAAGGACGGCAAGGGAGTTGCCGCGCCCGGTAAGCAAGCTGCCGGGAAGAAGTCAAAGAATGGACCCAAGCCTGAGACTGTATGCTTTTATTGCAAGGGAAACGGTCACTGGAAGCGGAACTGCCCCAAGTACTTAGCAGAAAAGAAGGCCGGCAATACCAAAGGTATATGTGATATACATGTTATTGATGTGTACCTTACCAGCGCTCGCAGTAGCTCCTGGGTATTTGATACCGGTGCAGTTGCTCATATTTGTAACTCAAAACATGAACTACGGAATAAACGGAGACTGGCAAAGGACGAGGTGACGATGCGCGTCGGGAATGGTTCCAAGGTCGATGTGATCGCCGTCGGCACGCTACCTCTGCATTTACCTATGGGATTAGTTTTAAACCTCAATAATTGTTATTTAGTACCAGCTTTGAGCATGAACATTGTATCTGGATCTCGTTTAATGCGAGATGGCTACTCATTTAAATCTGAGAATAATGGTTGTTCTATTTATATGAGAGACATGTTTTATGGTCATGCCCCGCTGGTCAATGGTTTATTCTTATTTAATCTCGAACGTGATGTTACACACATTCATAGTGTGAATGCCAAAAGATGTAAGGTTGATAATGATAGTCCCACATACTTGTGGCACTGCCGCCTTGGTCACATTGGTGTCAAACGCATGAAGAAACTCCATGCAGATGGACTTTTGGAGTCTCTTGATTATGAATCATTTGACACGTGCGAACCATGCCTCATGGGTAAAATGACCAAGACTCCGTTCTCCGGAAGAATGGAGCGAGCAACCAACTTATTGGAAATCATAATACTGATGTGTGCGGTCCAATGAGCGTTGAGGCTCGCGGTGGCTATTGTTATGTCCTCACCCTCACTGATGACTTAAGTAGATATGGGTATGTCTACTTAATGAAACACAAGTCTGAGACCTTTGAAAAGTTCAAGGAATTTCAGAGTGAGGTTGAGAATCAACGTGACAGGAAAATCAAGTTCTTACGATCAGATCGTGGGGGAGAATATTTGAGTCACAAATTTGGCACACACTTAAGGAAATGTGGAATAGTTTCACAACTCACGTCGCCTGGAACACCACAGCGTAATGGTGTGTCCAGGCGGTAATGGTAATCGCACCATATTGGATATGGTACAATCTATGATGTCTCTTACCGATCTACCGCTATCATTTTGGGGTTATGCTATAGAGACTGCCGCATTCACTTTAAATAGGGCTCCGTCGAAATCCATTGAGACGACACCGTATGAATTGTGGTTTGGCAAGAAACCTAAGCTGTCGTTTTTGAAAGTTTGGGGATGTGATGCTTATGTCAAGAAACTTCAACCTGAAAAGCTCGAACCCAAATCGGAAAAATGCGTCTTCATAGGATACCCTAAAGAAACTATTGGGTATACCTTCTATCTTAGATCCGAAGGCAAGACCTTTGTTGCCAAGAATGGATCCTTTCTAGAGAAAGAGTTTCTCTCGAAAGAAGTAAGTGGGAGGAAAGTAGACCTTGATGAAGTATTGCCTCTTGAACCGGAGAGTGGCGCAGCTCAAGAAATTGTTTCTGAGGTGTCTGCACCGACTAGGGAAGAAGTTAATGATGATGATCATGAAACTTCAAATCAAGTTGCTACTGAACTTCGAAGGTCCACAAGGACGCGTTCCGCACCAGAGTGGTATGGCAACCCTGTCCTGGAAATCATGTTGTTAGACAATGGTGAGCCTTCGAACTATGAAGAAGCGATGGCGGGCCCAGATTTCGACAAATGGCTGGAAGCCATGAAATCCGAGATAGGATCTGTTGGGGATATTACTACTGGGCGTAAACCGGCCTATCTGGTCCGGGTTAACTTCGTCAGTAGTTAAGTAAGTTAAAGCCCAAGAAGACAGAGGAGGGCTCAAGGCCCATGGTCGGCTCAAGGCCTGAAGTCGTAAACCGGCGTTAGTAGTTAACCTGTATTGTAAGTTAGGAATAAGAAGAGACCAAACCGGACACATCTATGAGCCGGTATTGGGACTCCGTAAGCCGACGAGAGTCACCCGTGTATATAAGGGGACGACCCGGCGGCGTTTCAAGGACAACAGACAACAACTCGAGACATAGGCGAAGCTTGTTTGCTCCCTAGTCATCGAAACCCCATCAATTCCATCACAACTAGACGTAGGCTTTTACCTTCATCGAAGGGGCCGAACTAGTATAAACTCTCTTGCGTCCTTGTGTCCTCTTTAACCCCTTCAAGCTAACCCGTCGCGATGGCTCCACGACTAAGTCCTTTCTCTAGGACATCTGCTGTGACAAAACCACGACAGTTGGCGCCCACCGTGGGGCCATCGCACGATGGTTTCCGGTTCTTGGAGGGACGCTTTGAAGGACTCGAGGGCTACGCTATAGGCCGGATGACTAAGAGTCGTCGCGGCAAGCTCTACATCGACGACGCAGGCTGGGGCCCCGAGGCCGGCTCAATTGAGTACGGGTACCGGGTCCCCTTTGGTAGCATTCACGTTTTCATTGGCAAGATCGGTGAACCGGGCCCTGAGCCGGACATCTGCACCGACCTCGTCGAGACGGCTCAGCGTGCGTAATCCGCCTGGGTTAAACCAGCCATGAAGCGTGCCTTCGTGGGAGTCATCCATGGAGGAAGTTATGAGGACAGATCGGAATTTCGCGGGGCGACTGTCGTTTGTTCCGGTGACGAATCTTCGACCGGAGAAACCGAATCTCTTTAGCAGCTACAAGATGGCCGGATTGGGAGCTGTTCCGATGGCGACAGTATTCCGGACCCCTCTGATCTGCCTAACCGGGTTGGAATATTCATGGCCGGAACACAAGCAGCGCTTCATTCTTCGACAGCTGCGGCAACGATCTCCGGTTCAGCAGCGGCGACGGCTGCCGGGGTAGGAGGCCCTGTGCGCCCGCCGGCTCAGGTTCTATCAGAACTATTTGATGCGTTGGCTGTGCTTATGGCGGAAGTTAATCCGCCAGATCAGGACGTTCACAACACGGAGATTGCAAAGGTAAAGGAACAGATCACCCAGGCCAAGGCGGATCTAGCGGCTAAGGACACCAGGATGGCCGCAGAGCGGGCCGCTTTAGACGCACAGGCCTACAGGCTTATGTTGGACCAGAGCGCGTCGCATGAAGTCATGAGGAGGAAGCACCGATCCCGCTTACCTCCGGTTTTCGAGGCCAGAGACCTTTTCAACACTCCAGGACCAAGAGCCGGTAATCCGCTGGAGGGGAACCGGGCAGAAGCCCCTGGGACCGGTGCACCGGTTCAACCTCGTCAGATGGACCCGCCTCGTCAAAACACCGTTATACCTCAGGATGCTTTAACACCTCCGGGTCACTACTCCAACCCAATGGACAATTTTGTTGCCGCTGCTGCGCGGTTGGAGGCCATTCCAATTGAAGGTGACTCGCCGCAGGCAGTAGAGACGCGACGGGTCAAGGAACTTCTGAGGACAGCTTTGGCCCAACAGGAAGCGTACTCGTACAGCCGCGACCGGATCCACTCGACCCCCCGTCCAAGCCGGAGCTATAGCAGACATATGGATGAACCAGCAGTGTCGAGTAATGAACGACGTGGAGCACCCCGTGGCAACAACCCGATGAGTGGTGCTGATGACGCTCAGGAAGTGGTGAACCGGGCCCGAGCGCGCAGGGAGGCCGAGTTAGCCGCACATCATTAGGCTCGGCAGCTCACGCCGGTTCGTCCAACCATCTCGATCAAACCTGGTGTTACTTCTAGTTCTTTGGGGGTGCCTTGCCTTATCCCCGCTTTACGCAACGTGCGCCTGCCCAAGGATTTCAAAGGCCCACGCAAGGTACCAAATTACACGGCGGATCAACCTCCAAAAACATGGGTGGAGAGCTATGACATGGCCATGGAGATGCTTGATGTGGATGACATGGAGTGTGCGAAATACTTCACCATGATGCTTGAAGGAACGGCCCGTACTTGGTTAAAAAGCTTGCCAGCTAATTCTATCAGTTCATGGGCCCAATTACGAGCCCAGTTTATCAGCAATTTCAAGGATACCTGTAAACAGCCTATGTCGATAGTGGACATAGCTGCATGCGTCCAGGAGGAAGGAGAATCAACGACTCATTGGGTGTGCCGGGTTTCACAAGTGTTGCACTCCTCAAACCGCATCAATGCTGACACCGCAGTATTAACCCTAGAAGGCAACTGCCGGTTTGGGCCCCTGAAGTTGAAATTGGGACGGATGAAGCGTCATTGCACCGACATGGGGACCCTCATGGCCGCTTTGGTGAAATATGCTGATTCTGGTAGTACCAAGGATCCCGAATCTGATGATGACAAGACAGGGAAAGGGAAGAAGAACAACAGCTCCAAAGGCAGCAGCATCACTGGGTAGGCAATGGCGGAGGAGGCAAGCGTAAAGAGAATGGTAACATGGACTTTGTGGCTAATACCAACGCACAGGACAATGGCCAGCGACGCAAGGGTAGGCCGAAAAATCGTAATGGAGCACCCAACCCTAACCCAAACCGCCTAAACTATCTGCTAAGCCAGCCCTGTCCAAGACATGGGACGAAGGAGGCGCCAGCAAACCACCTTTGGAAGGATTGCTTTATTATGCAGGAGTTCAAGAATTCTAATAATTTCCGGTATGATCACGAATCTGGTGGTGGCTCAGGATCTGGGCCGGGTTACGGTGGAGGAAGTTCCGGTTCAGGATTTAATGGTAATCCGGGCGGACATAATGGTCAAAATAGCCAGAACAACCAGGGTGGTTACAACCAACAGCAGCAACAGTCAGGTTACTAGAGCAACCCAAAGCAGTTGAGTAGTGGGCAGTACCATGTCTTCACCACTAGCTTGGACAAGCGAGACCGGAAGGTTCAGAGGCGGGCAGTCAACTCTGTTGAACCGGCCATACCCCGTTATCTACGTTGGTCTGAACAGCCAATCATATGGAGCAGAGAGGATCACCCACCCCAGGTCGATAATCCGGGTTAGTTGGCTCTGGTGGTGGCGCCTCAGGTGGGAGGTTATAAGTTCACCAAGGTGCTCATGGATGGAGGGAGTAGCATTAACATCCTGTACTATGAGACCTTTCGTCGTATGGGACTAACAGATAAGAATCTCAAACCGTCTAATACAGTATTCCACGGTGTAGTGCCTGGCAGATCAGCATATCCCATTGGTAAGATAGCTCTGGAAGTGGCCTTTGGGGATGATCATGATTCCAGGTCGGAGACATTGATGTTTGAAGTGGTGAAAATCCAAAGTCCATATCATGCCCTGTTTGGGCGACCGGCATACGCCAAGTTTATGGCTCGGCCCTGTTATGTGTATTTGCAGCTCAAGATGCTGGGTCACAAGGGGATAATAACGGTTCACGGAAGCTGCAAAATCGCTTTGGAATGCGAGGAAGGAGATGCGGCTTATGCAGAGTCGGTTTGTGCCACCGAGGAGTTGAAGTACTATAAAGACAATGTTGATCCGGCGGACATGACTCCGTTGAAGAAGCCAACTACGGAGCATGATCCGGCCCTGAAGATCAAATCGGCAGCAGAAACTAAGCTTGTTGACTTTGTACCTGGCGATTCGTCCAAGAAGTTCAGCATCAGTGCCAACTTGGATCCGAAATAGGAAAGCGCGCTCATCGAGTTCATCCGTGAGAATCGGGACATTTTTGCATGGAAGCCCTCCGACATGCCAGGTGTACCGAGGCAACTCGCTAAGCACACACTTAATGTGGATCCTAAATATAAACCGGTGAAACAGTTCCTCCGCCGGTTTAACGAAGAAAGACGCAAGGCGATTGGAGAAGAGGTAGCCAGGCTCTTAGCAGCTGGCTTTATTGTTGAAGTTTTTCACCCTGAGTGGCTTGCCAATCCGGTGCTGGTCCTCAAGAAAAATGGCACCTGGCGCATGTGTGTGGATTACACAGATCTTAATAAAGCTTGTCCAGCAGATCCTTTTGCCCTCCCCCGTATTGATCAAATTATTGATGCTACGGCGGGTTGTGAGCGTTTAAGTTTTTTGGATGCGTATTCTGGCTATCATCAGATCAAAATGGCAGTTAAGGACCAGGAGAAGACAGCATTTATAACTCCCTTTGGAGCCTTCTGCTATGTGTCTATGCCCTTTGGGCTCAAGAGTGCCCATGCAACTTACCAACGGTGTGTACAAAATTGTCTTCACAAGCAGATTGGCCGTAATGTACATGCTTACGTGGATGATATCGTGGTTAAATCCAGGGAGAAGGAGACTCTGATTGATGATTTGAAGGAAACCTTTGATAACCTGAGAACATACAAGATGATGCTTAATCCGGACAAGTGTGTCTTTGGTGTACCGGCGGGCAAGCTATTGGGTTTTCTAGTGTCCAACAGGGGAATTGAGGCTAATCCGGAGAAGATCACGGCTATCACCTCCCTGGCTAAACCGAAGTGTATCAACGATGTTCAACGCCTGGCAGGCCGGATTGCTGCGCTAAGCCGGTTTATCAGTCGCCTGGGTGAGAAGGCAATCCCTTTGTATCAGATGTTGAAAAAGACGGATCAGTTTGTCTGGAGTTCTGCGGCTGATGAAGCATTTGAGGACTTAAAGCGGCAATTGGCCAATCCTCCTGTGCTCGCTGCTCCCATTGACAAGGAGCCGTTACTGCTATATGTTGCTGCTAATGTTCGGGCGGTCAGTGTAGCTATTGTGGTGGAGCGAAAGGAGGCAGGTAAGGAGCATCCGGTTCAACGTCCGGTCTATTATATCCGCGAGGTGCTCATTGAGTCCAAGCAGAGGTATCCGCATTGGCAGAAGCTGGTGTATGGAGTTTTTATGGCAAGCCGGAAGCTTAAACAATATTTCCAAGGGCACTCAATTACGGTGGTCAGTTCTGCTCCTTTGGGAGATATCATCCAGAACCGGGAAGCAACTGGCCGGATTGCAAAGTGGGCCATAGAGCTGGTGCCGTACGGTTTGAAGTATGTGCCTCGGACAGCGGTTAAGTCTCAAGCACTTGTTGATTTCATCAATGATTGGACGGAAATGCAAGCACCCGAAGAAAAGCCGGATCATACGTATTGGACCATCCATTTTGACGGATCCAGGCAGTTGGAAGGCTCGGGGCTGGAGTCGTATTAACTTCCCCACGAGGTGATAAGTTTTGTTATGTTCTCCGTTTAATATTCCCTTGTACTAACAATGCAGCTGAGTATGAAGCCTTGCTCCATGGTCTCCGGATGGCTAGGGAGATGAATCTAAGTCGAGTTAAGTGCTTCGGTGACTCGGACCTTGTGGCTCAGCAAGTGTCTGGCACTTGGGACTCCAAGGACCCACTCATGGCAGCATATCGTCGTGAGGTGGATACTGTCGCAGGTTATTTCAAAGGCTATCAGGTGGACCACGTGGACCGGCGGAAAAATGAAGCGGCAGACGCTTTAAGCCGGCTGGGCTCTCAGCGCAAACCGGTCCCACCCAATGTTTTTCTGGATGTGCTGCACAACCCGTCGGCCAAGATCCCTGGTGAAGAGGATTTGGCTATTCCTGATCCGGAGGCTCAATTGGTGGCGGCTCTTCATGTTATTCCAGATTGGACTCTTCCTTACCTGGCGTACAAGAACCGGGGTGAGTTGCCAGAGGATGAGATTCTAGTGTTGGGGAACGTAGCAATAATTCAAAATTTTCCTACGTGTCACCAAGATCAATCTATGGAGTCATCTAGCAACGAGGGAGGAGTGGATCTACATACCCTTGTAGATCGCGCGCGGAAGCGTTCAAGAGAACGGGGTTGATGGAGTCGTACTCGTTGTGATCCAAATCACCGATGATCCTAGCGCCGAACGGACGGCACCTCCGCGTTCAACACACGTACGGAGCAGCGACGTCTCCTCCTTCTTGATCCAGCAAGGGGGGGAGGAGAGGTTGATGGAGATCCAACAGCACGACGGCGTGGTGGTGGAAGTAGCGGGATTCCAACAGGGCTTCGCCAAGCGCTGCGGGAGGAGGAAGATGTGTCATGGGAGGGAGAGGGAGGCGCCAGGGCTTAGGTCGGGCTGCCCTCCCTTCCCCCCACTATATATAGGGCCAAGGGAGAGGGGGGAGGCGCAGCCTTGGCCCTTCCCCCAAGGAAGGGTGCGGCCAGGGAGGAGTCCCACCTCCCCAAGGCACCTCGGAGGTGCCTTCCCCTTTTAGGACTCTTCCTTTCCCTTGATTCTTGGCGCATGGGCCTCTTGGGGCTGGTTCCCTTGGCCCATATAGGCCAAGGTGCACCCCCTACAGCCCATGTGGCCCCCCGGGGCAGGTGGCCCCACCCGGTGGACCCCCGGGACCCTTCCGGTGGTCCCGGTACAATACCGGTGACCCCGAAACTTGTCCCGATGGCCGAAATAGCACTTCCTATATATAATTCTTTACCTTCGGACCATTCCGGAACTCCTCGTGACGTCCGGGATCTCATCCGGGACTCCGAACAACTTTCGGGTTACCGCATACTAATATCTCTATAACCCTAGCGTCACCGAACCTTAAGTGTGTAGACCCTACGGGTTCGGGAGACATGCAGACATGACCGAGATGACTCTCCGGTCAATAACCAACAGCGGGATATGGATACCCATGTTGGCTCCCACATGTTCCACGATGATCTCATCGGATGAACCACGATGTCAAGGACTTAATCAATCCCGTATACAATTCCCTTTGTCTAGCGGTACGATACTTGCCCGAGATTCGATCGTCGGTATCCCGATACCTTGTTCAATCTCGTTACCGGCAAGTCTCTTTACTCGTTTCGTAACACATCATCCCGTGATCAACTCCTTGATCACATTGTGCACATTATGATGATGTCCTACCGAGTGGGCCCAGAGATACCTCTCCGTTTACACGGAGTGACAAATCCCAGTCTCGATTCGTGCCAACCCAACAGACACTTTCGGAGATACCCGTAGTGCACCTTTATAGTCACCCAGTTACGTTGTGACGTTTGGCACACCCAAAGCACTCCTACGGTATCCGGGAGTTGCACAATCTCATGGTCTAAGGAAATGATACTTGACATTATAAAAGCTTTAGCATACAAACTACATGATCTTGTGCTAGGCTTAGGTTTGGGTCTTGTCCATCACATCATTCTTCTAATGATGTGATCCCGTTATCAATGACATCAAATGTCCATGGTCAGGAAACCGTAACCATCTATTGATCAACGAGCTAGTCAACTAGAGGCTTACTAGGGACATGGTGTTGTCTATGTATCCACACATGTATCTGAGTTTCCTATCAATACAATTCTAGCATGGATAATAAACGATTATCATGAACAAGGAAATATAATAATAACCAATTTATTATTGCCTCTAGGGCATATTTCCAACAGTCTCCCACTTGCACTAGAGTCAATAATCCAGTTCACATCGCTATGTGACTAACACTCAAGGTCACATCCCCATGTGACTAACACCCAAAGAGTTTACTAGAGTCAATAATCTAGTTCACATTACCATGTGATTAACACTCGATGAATTCTGGGTTTGAACATGTTATGCTTGTGAGAGATATTATAGTCAACGGGTCTGAGTCTTTCAGATCCGTATGTACTTCGCAAATCTCTATGTCATCTTGTAGATGCAACTACTACGCTACATTTGGAGCTATTCCAAATAACTGTTCTACTATACGAATCCAGTTTACTACTTAGAATAATCCGGATTAGTGTCAAAGTTTGCATCGGCGTAACCCTTTACGACGAACTCTTTTACCACCTCCATAATCGAGAAAATTCCTTAGTCCACTAGTTACTAAGGATAACTTTGACCGCTGTCCTGTGATCCATTCTTAGATCACTCTTGTACCCCTTGACTGACTCATGGCAAGGCACATTTCAGGTGCGGTACACAACATAGCATACTGTAGAGCCTATGTCTTAAGCATAGGGGACGACCTTCGTCCTTTCTCTCTATTCTGCCGTGGTCGAGCTTTAAGTCTTAACTTCATACCTTACAACTCAGGCAAGAACTCCTTCTTTGACTGATCCATCTTGAACACCTTCAAGATCATGTCAAGGTATGTGCTCATTTGAAAGTACCATTAAGCGTTTTGATCTATCCTTATAGATCTTGATGCTCAATGTTCAAGTAGCTTAATCCAGGCTTTCCATTGAAAAACACTTTCCAAATAACCCTATATGCTTTCCAGAAATTCTACGTCATTTCTGATCAACAATATGTCAACAACATATATTCATCAGAAATTCTATAGTGCTCCCACTCACTTCTTTGGAAATACAAGTTTCTCATAAACTTTGTATAAACCCAAAATCTTTGATCATCATCAAAGCATACATTCCAACTCCGAGATGCTTACTCCAGTCCCTAGAAGGATTGCTGGAGCTTTGCATACTTATTAGCATCTTTCAGGATTGACAAAACCTTCCGGTTTGTATCACATACAACCTTTCCTCAAAAAAACGTCGAGGAAACAATGTTTTGACATCCTATCTACAAGATTTCATAAATAATGCAGTACTCGCTAATATAATTCCAACAGACTCTTAGCATCGCTACGAGTGAGAAAGTCTCATCGTAGTCAACTCCTTGAACTTGTCGGAAAACATCTTAACGACAAGTCGAGCTTTCTTAATGGTGACATTTACCATCATTGTCCGTCTTCCTTTTAAAATCCATCTGTACTCAACAGCCTCACGACCATCGAGCTGTTCTGCCAAAGTCTACACTTTGTTTTCATACATGGATCCTCTATCATATTTTATGGCCTCGAGCCATTTTGGAATCCAGGCCCACCATCGCTTCTCCATAGCTCGTAGGTTCATTGTTGTCTAGCAACATGACTTCCAAGACAGGATCACGTACCACTCTGAAGTAGTATGCATCCTTGTCATCCCACGAGGTTTGGTAGTGACTTGATCTGAAGTTTCATGATCACTATCATAAGCTTCCACTTCAATTGTTGTAGGTGCCACAGGAACAACTCCCTGTGCCCTATCACACACTAGTTGAAGAGACGGTTCAATAACCTCATCAAGTCTCCACCATCCTCCCACTCAATTCTCTCGAGAGAAACTTTTCCTCGAGAAAGGTCCTGATTCAAGAAACAATCCCTTATTGCTTTCGGATCTGAGACAGGAGGTATACCCAACTGTTTTGGGTGTCCTATGAAGATGCATTTATCCGCTTTGGGTTCGAGCTTATCAGCCTGAAAGTTTTTCACATAAGCGTCGCAGCCCCAAACTTCTAAGAAATGACAGCTTAGGTTTCTCTAAACCATAGTTCATACAGTGTCATCTCATCGGAATTACGTGGTGCCCTATTTAAAGTGAATGTGGTTGTCTTTAATGCCTAACCCATAAACTATCGTGGTAATTCGATAAGAGACATCATGGTATGCATCATATCCAATAGGGTGCAGTTATGATGTTCGGACACACCATCACACTATGGTGTTCCAGGCTGTATTAGTTGTGTAACAATTTCCACAATGTCTTAATTCTGTGCCAAACTCGTAATTCAGATATTCATCTCTATGATCATATCATAGATCTTTTATCCTCTTGTCACGACGATCTTTCAACTTCACCCTGAAATTACTTGAACCTTTCAATAATTCAGACTCGTGATTCATCAAGTAAATATACTCAACATCTACTCAAATCATCTGTGAAGTAAGAACATAACGATATCCACTACATGCCTCAGCACTCATTGGATTGCACACATCAAAATGTATTACTTCCAACAAGTTGCTTTCTAGTTCCATTTTACTGAAAACGAGGCTTTCAGTCATCTTGCCCATGTGGTATGATTTGCATGTCTCAAGTGATTCAAAATCAAGTGAGTCCAAACGGTCCATTTGCATGGAGTTTCTTCATGCATATACACCAATAGACATGGTTCGCATGTATCAAACCTTTCAAAACAAGTGAGCCCAAAGATCCATCAACATGGAGCTTCTTCATGCGTTTTATACCGATATGACTTACGTGGCAGTGCCACAAGTAGGTGGTACTATCATTACTATCTTTTGGCATGAACATGTGTATCACTACGATCGAGATTCAATAAACCATTCATTTCAGGTGTAAGACCATTGAAGGTATTATTCAAATAAACAGAGTAACCATTATTCTCTTTAAATGAATAACCGTATTGCGATAGACATAATCCAATCATGTCTATGCTCAACGCAAACACCAATCTCGATGGTAGAGGGAGCGTGCGATGCTTGATCATATCAACATTGGAAACACTTCCAACACATATCGTCAGCTCACCTTTAGCTAGTCTCCGTTTATTCCATAGCTTTTATTTCGAGTTACTAACACTTAGCAACCGAACCGGTATCTAATACCCTGGTGCTACTAGGAGTACTAGTAAAGTACACATTAACACAATGTATATCCAATATACTTCTATCGACCTTGCCAGCCTTCTCATCTACCAAGTATCTAGGGTAATTCTTCTCCATTGGCTGTTCCCTTTATTACAGAAGCACTTAGTCTCGGGTTTGGGTTCAACCTTGGGTTTCTTCACTAGAGCAGCAGCTGAATTGCCGTTTCATGAAGTATCCCTTCGTGCCCTTGCCCTTCTTGAAACTAGTGGTTTCACCAACCATCAACAATTGATGCTCCTTGATTTCTACTTTTGTGGTGTCAAACATCGCGATATCTCAAGGATCATCATAAATGTCCCTGATATATTATAGTTCATCACGAAGCTCTAGCAGCTTGGTGGTAATGAATTCAGAGAAACATCACTATCTCATCTGGAAGATCAACTCCCACTCGATTCAAATGATTGTTGTACTCAGACAATCTGAGCACAAGCTCAACAATTGAGCTTTTCTCCCTTAGTTTGCAGGCTAAGAAAATCGTCGGAGGTCTTATACCTCTTGACGTGGGCACGAGCCTGAAATCCCAATTTCAGCCCTCGAAACATCTCATATGTTTCGCGACGTTTCAAAACGTCTTCGGTGCCTCAACTCTAAACCGTTTAACTGAACTATCACGTAGTTATCAAAATGTGTATGTCAGATGTTCGCAACATCCACAGACAACGTTCGAGGTTCAGCACACTGAGCGGTGCATTAAGGACATAAGCCTTCTATGAAGAAATGAGGACAATCCTCAGTTTACGGACCTAGTCTGCATAATTGCTACTATCAACTTTCAACTAAATTTTCTCTAGGAACATAACTAAACAGTAGAACTGAAGCGCGAGCTACGACATAATTTGCGAAGACCTTTTGACTATGTTCAGGATAATTAAGTTCATCTTATGAACTCCCACTCAGATAGACATCCCTCTAGTCATCTAAGTGATTACATGATTTGAGTCAACTAGGCCGTGTCCGATCATCACGTGAGACGGACTAGTCAACATCGGTGAACATCTTCATGTTGATCGTATCTTCTATACGACTCATGCTCGACCTTTCGGTCTCTTGTGTTCCGAGGCCATGTCTGTACATGCTAGGCTCGTCAAGTCAACCTAAGTGTTTCGCGTGTGTAAATCTGTCTTACACCCGTTGTATGTGAACGTTAGAATCTATCACACCCGATCATCACGTGGTGCTTCGAAACAACGAACTGTCGCAACAGTGCACAGTTAGGGGGAACACTTTCTTGAAATTATTATGAGGGATCATCTTATTTACTACCGTCGTTCTAAGTAAACAAGATGCATAAACATGATAAACATCACATGCAATCAAATAGTGACATGATATGGCCATCATCACTTTGCTCCTCTTGATCTCCATCTTCGGGGCTCCATGATCATCATCGTCACCGGCATGACACCATGATCTCCATCATCATGATCTCTATCATCGTGTCTTCATGAAGTTGTCTCGTCAACTATTACTTCTACTACTACAGCTAACGGTTAGCAATAAAGTAAAGTAATTACATGACGTTTATGTTGACACGCAGGTCATAAATAAATTAAGACAACTCCTATGGCTCCTGCCGGTTGTCATACTCATCGACATGCAAGTCGTGATTCCTATTACAAGAACATGATCAATCTCATACATCACAAATATCATTCATCACATCCTTTATGGCCATATCACATCACATAGCATACCCCTGCAAAAACAAGTTAGACGTCCTCTAATTGTTGTTTGCATGTTTTACGTGGCTGCTATGGGTTTCTAGCAAGAACGTTTCTTACCTACGCAAAACCACAACGTGATATGCCAATTGCTATTTACCCTTCATAAGGACCCTTTTCATCGAATCCGATCCGACTAAAGTGGGAGAGACAGACACCCACTAGCCACCTTATGCAACTAGTGCATGTCAGTCGGTGGAACCAGTCTCACGTAAGAGTACGTGTAAGGTCGGTCCGGGCCGCTTCATCCCACGATGCCGCCGAATCAAGATAAGACTAGTAACGGCAAGTAAATTGACAAAATCAACGCCCACAACTACTTTGTGTTCTACTCGTGCATAGAAACTACGCATAGACCTAGCTCATGATGCCACTGTTGGGGAACGTAGCAATAATTCAAAATTTTCCTACGTGTCACCAAGATCAATCTATGGAGTCATCTAGCAACGAGGGAGGATTGGATCTACATACCCTTGTAGATCGCGCGCGGAAGCGTTCAAGAGATCGGGGTTGATGGAGTCGTACTCGTCGTGATCCAAATCACCGATGATCCTAGCGCCGAACGGACGGCACCTCTGCGTTCAACACACGTACGGAGCAGCGACGTCTCCTCCTTATTGATCTAGCAAGGGGGGAGGAGAGGTTGATGGAGATCCAGCAGCACGACGGCGTGGTGGTGGAAGTAGCGGGATTCCAAGAGGGCTTCGCCAAGCGCTGCGGGAGGAGGGAGATGTGTCATGGGAGGGAGAGGGAGGCGCCAGGGCTTAGGTCGGGCTGCCCTCCCTTCCCCCCACTATATATAGGGCCAAGGGAGAGGGGGGAGGCGCAGCCTTGGCCCTTCCTCCAAGGAAGGGTGCGGCCAGGGAGGAGTCCCACCTCCCCAAGGCACCTCGGAGGTGCCTTCCCCTTTTAGGACTCTTCCTTTCCCTTGATTCTTGGTGCATGGGCCTCTTGGGGCTGGTGCCCTTGGCCCATATAGTCCAAGGTGCACCCCCTACAGCCCATGTGGCCCCCCGGGGCAGGTGGCCCCACCCGGTGGACCCCCGGGACCCTTCCGGTGGTCCCGGTACAATACCGGTGACCCCGAAACTTGTCCCGATGGCCGAAATAGCACTTCCTATATATAATTCTTTACCTTCGGACCATTCCGAAACTCCTCGTGACGTCCGGGATCTCATCCGGGACTCCGAAAAACTTTCGGGTTACCGCATACTAATATCTCTATAACCCTAGCGTCACCGAACCTTAAGTGTGTAGACCCTACGGGTTCGGGAGACATGCAGACATGACCGAGATGACTCTCCGGTCAATAACCAACAGCGGGATCTGGATACCCATGTTGGCTCCCACATGTTCCACGATGATCTCATCGGATGGACCACGATGTCAAGGACTTAATCAATCCCGTATACAATTCCCTTTGTCTAGCGGTACGATACTTGCCCGAGATTCGATCGTCGGTATCCCGATACCTTGTTCAATCTCGTTACCGGCAAGTCTCTTTACTCATTTCGTAACACATCATCCCATGATCAACTCCTTGATCACATTGTGCACATTATGATGATGTCCTACCGAGTGGGCCCAGAGATACCTCTCCGTTTACACGGAGTGACAAATCCCAGTCTCGATTCGTGCCAACCCAACAGACACTTTCGGAGATACCCGTAGTGCACCTTTATAGTCACCCAGTTACGTTGTGACGTTTGGCACACCCAAAGCACTCCTACGGTATCCGGGAGTTGCACAATCTCATGGTCTAAGGAAATGATACTTGACATTAGAAAAGCTTTAGCATACGAACTACATGATCTTGTGCTAGGCTTAGGTTTGGGTCTTGTCCATCACATCATTCTTCTAATGATGTGATCCCGTTATCAATGACATCAAATGTCCATGGCAGGAAACCGTAACCATCTATTGATCAACGAGCTAGTCAACTAGAGGCTTACTAGGGACATGGTGTTGTCTATGTATCCACACATGTATCTGAGTTTCCTATCAATACAATTCTAGCATGGATAATAAACGATTATCATGAACAAGGAAATATAATAATAACCAATTTATTATTGCCTCTAGGGCATATTTCCAACATCTAGCCCGGCAGATAATCCGGCGATCCAAGTCCATGGCTATCATCAATGGCGAGTTGCATCATTGCAGTATATCAGGAGCTTTTCAACGCTGCGTGTCTCCTGAAGAAGGCCGTGAAATTTTGCGTGAGATCCATGAAGGAGATTGTGGTCACCACGCCGGTTCAAAGTCTCTGGTGGCTAAAGCGTTTCGCCATGGTTTTTATTGGTTAACTGCTCATGCTGATACGGAGGATCTGGTCATACGATGTGATGGTTGCCAAAGGTTTTCAAGGCATGCTCATGTACCGGCTCAAGAATTCAGAATGATTCCAATTACTTGGCCGTTTGCGACTTGGGGGCTGGATATGGTTGGGCCTTTCAAAAGGTCCAAAGATAAGAAGACCCACCTCCTGGTGGCGGTTGACAAGTTTACAAAGTGGGTGGAGGCAGAACCTGTTAGCAAGTGTGATGCGGCCACGGTGGTTCAGTTTATCAAAAAGGTGATTTTCCGGTTTGGCTTTCCACACAGTATTATCACAGATAATGGTACCAATTTGTCCAAAGGTGCTATGAAGGAGTTCTGCGAACGGGAGCACATCCGGCTCGACGTTTCATCAGTGGCACATCCACAGTCCAATGGTCAAGCAGAAAGAGCTAATCAAGAGATCTTGAGAGGCATCAAGCCCCGACTCATGGTTCCTTTGCAGAGAACGCCGGGTTGTTGGGTAGAAGAATTACCATCTGTGTTATGGAGCATCAATACAACACCCAACAGATCAACAGGATACACACCGTTCTTCATGGTTTATGGATCGGAGGCGGTTCTCCCCAGTGATATCCATCATGATTCACCTCGTTTCACGGCTTATATTGAAGCGGACAACGAGACAGCACGGCAAGATGCTTTGGACCGGTTGGATGAAGAGCATGACATCGCAGCCGCCCGATCGGCGATTTACCAGCAGGATCTTCGTCGTTATCATAGTCGCTGGGTCAGAACCAGAACCTTTCAGGAAGGAGATTTGGTGCTTCGGCTCATCCAAGATCAGACTGATATGCATAAGCTATCCCCACCTTGGGAGGGGCCTTTCGTGGTCAGCAAGAATCTGCACAACGGGTCGTACTATCTGATCGATATTCGAGAGCATAAGGACTCACGTACATCAGAGGAGGAGACTAACAGGCCGTGGAATATAGCTCATCTTCGGCCTTACTATACCTGAGCCATTGGCTATACTTATGTACATATTACGACAATGTATATATTATGATTAAATATAATAAACCGGAACCTCAGCTAAAGCGGGGTATCTGTTCTTTTACATCATGTGAGGTTACACAGAGTTGCTCTAAAGCGGCCTCCGGTTTACCCCTTGAGTTCGCTTTGCTAAAAGCATTGTGTTATATCACTTGGAGGATTGGTCGTGTCCGAACCAATACCATGCCTCTTGATAAGCGAGAGCCACCAGATCACTTGGGGACTTGGTCATGTCTGAACCAGTCATGCCTCTTGATCGGCCTAAGGCCACAGAATCACTTGGGGGCTTGGTCGAACCCGAACCATGACCATGCCATTTGGTCGGCATAAATGCCACAGTTTCATTTGGGGACCTGGCTGACTAGAACCATAGTTACACCTAACGGGAGCTTGGTCGTGTTTGGCCATGGTAACGCCATTTGATCATCTTAAATAAACCTTTTTTGGCAAACGGTTTTGTCGTTGCTTTTGCTTCACACTTTTCTTTGAAGGGGTTTTTTTGCTTTTCATTGTGTTTTTTAAACCGACAAAGTTTTTTAACCAATCAATTGACGGAACACAGTTCACGTCAATCCGGAGACTATTTGTCCGGTTTGGTCCTTGTTGTTAACATCCTCTTATGGAGTAACACGGTGTTTATTATAACCCGGCATGGTTTACATGGTAAACCAGCGTCATATATATATATATATATATATATATATATATATATATATATATATATACAGGAGCTGTTATCTCCTCCAACAGTGTGGGTTTGCAAAACTCCGCTTCAAGATTGGCCAAGCCAACTTCACGCTCAATGATGGCAGGTATTATGTATCTCAAAAATTTGATCATATACTTAAAATTTTGTTTTGATTTCATATATGCAGACATCATATTCCGCCTGACGGTACAACCGCGGTGGCACTTGACGAATTTTTCATTTCAGAAAGTGTTTTGGAAAGTTCATTACCACAGGAAGAACAAATTATGCACGAAGGCATATCAACATCAAAGGTATCAGCTAGCCTATTACAAGGCAACATGGTGCCCATAATAATATAATTGTTTTTCGCAAAGGAGAGGCAGTTTAAAACCGGCTTCCGGTTCAAGTTTAGTCACCAGCCTGGCCTGATGGTTGTGGGTCATCCTGTGCCGCTTCAGCCTCCGTTTCTCTACCCAGTGGCTGGAAATCCACAGTTGTCCAGTCGATTCCCATTAATGCTTGAAAAATAGCTTCATCATGGATCAGCAATGACGGGACAATATCGGGAGCGTAAGTATGCTTACGGATTGGAGGGATCAGATTTTCCGATTCATGGATTGGTGCAGCTATTCGCTTGTTCTGACCGTCATATTGGGCTTGATAATGAGACAAGTCTGCTTCCTCAGCCAGTTGACAAGCTAGCGGACGTACCTCCCGGTTTATTGCTCGCAGATTCGCTTCGCCAAATTCTGACCCATCTTCCTTCAAGCTGGGATAGCCCTGAGCCGCTTCAATAGGATCAAAATCCGGCACCCAGGCTTTTGCCCGGATTAAGGCATTGATTGCACCGGTTCGAGCAGCAGATTTCTTCAGCTCTTCAACCCAGGCAGGAAGCACCGACAGTTTCATCAGAGTATCTTGAATCAAAGTGGGCGCCGATTTGTTATGAGATGCGGTACAGATGATCCGCTGGGCACCAATATACAATTGTTCAACCAATGTATAGGCGGCTTTTAGTTTCTTCCGCACATCTGACCCCAAGTGACCAATGCGTGTCCCTGAAATACCATAAAGGGTTAATAAACCGGCGACTCTATCAGAAGGCAGAGCCAATTCAGAAGGCAAACTGGCTTACCAAAGATAGCAGTAGTCATGGCATGCACGTGCCGCTTTATGCTGGTCAGTTCATCCGCCACTGGTTTTAGTGCAGCCTCGGCATCCTCTGCTCGTTTGATCAAAGCGGACTTTTCAGTGGCCCAATCCGCCCGCTTCTTCTTGAAGCTCTCCTTAAGTTGTTCCATGGCGCTTAAAGCGCTAGCCAATTCCTCTTTTGCTTTGGAGGTTTCAGCCTGTTGGGTTTTCAGGTTTTCTTGGAGATCGGTGACTTGGTTTTCTTTCGTCTTCAGCTCCGCCTGCATGCATACAGATATATGCTTCAACAAATCGGTATAAGGATTCAAGTACCAATCACATAACAAGTTATGCACTTAGCACTTGGGGGCTAATGCATATTCGGTCTTCATCTTTCAATTGCTTACAAAGTCCCAAGATCAATACAAGTATTCAACTTGGCACTTGGGGGATAATGGCTATTTGCTCGTATATATTCTGATGCGGCAATTTCAATTACTTAAAGTACCGGTTTAACTACGTTAAGTTGAACCGGCCCTTGGGGGCTACATCAGTGAATTTCAAAGCATCAAGATTTATATTGGTAAGTCCCGGTTTGAAAGAATATTACAAACCGGCCCTTGGGGGCTAGGAGAGTCAGCAAGAATGGAAGCATACAAGCAGGAAGGAGCATATGGAAGTTACCTCATATTTCTCTTTCATCATATTAACCAGACCGGCTTCATAGTCGCGACTGGTATACAACCGGTTCAGATAGCCGGAATGGATATCTTGGGCGTTCAGAGCAACATAAGTCGTCAAATCAGCGTTCCACTTGCCTTTGCCAAAGGCAGCAAATTCTTCCTTGGCAGAATGTTTGGATAAAGCGATAGGATTGCTTGGCTCAGTATGGCCAGTTCCAGTAATGACAACCTCATCAATCCGAATGGAACCTGTGGGTTGATTGACAGGACCTGAGGCGTCAGTAGGTCTCTCTTCAGCAATAAGATCATCGTCCTGCTGCGGTGGATCGTTGGGTATATCCTCAGGAACAGCCGCTTCAAGATTGGGTGTCTTGCCTGGTTCAAGAATGACATCTTCTTCGGCCGCTTTGTCCAGGCGGGCCTTCTTGCTTGGCCTAGGTTTGGCCCTGAGAAGAATAACAAAATCAAATACAGCATATGTTCTAAGGCAATGTACTGCAAACATCACAATAAGTATAGCTTACCCAAGCACCGTTTTGAGCGGTGGGAGCTGAGTAGCCGATGACTCGCCAGAAGATGAGTGGGAAGTAACCTGGTAATCGGAGTCAGACGGATTAAGAGGTTGACGAAAGCAGCCCGCTTTAGGACAAGCACTGACAAGCAAATTAGAGACCTCTGAATGGCGTTTCCGAACCGGACTGTTCGGTAAACCGGCGGAGGTAACTACCTGGCCGCTGTGCCGGGTGGTGCGACGAGCTTCGTGTTGTTGGGTCTTCATAAGAAGTTTAGGATCCAAATAAGCAAGAGGATGAGAAAATTTAACTTTCCGGTTTGCCTGACGGATTTTTTGTGAAGGCAAAGTTTCTGAATCGGAAGAGAGAATAATTACCTCTGCAACATCCGCGTGGCTGGCTTCGGCATCATCCTGACAAATATCATCATCAATAAAACGCATGAAAAATAAACCAAGTGAGTCAAGCTCTACCTCAAAGTCCGGATTATCCACCTCATCATCAGGGGACGGATTAGAAGATGCAGTGGTTCTTTTCCTGTGGGCAGTCTTCTTCACAGCTTTAGTCTTTTGCCGGGTTGCTCTTTTCGGTTTGTCAGGTTTTTCTGGTTTCTCCTGCGGCAGTTTTTTGCTCCAAAATGGATCATTGCCCTGATTATGCAGACACTGATATTAAAAACAATGACCAGACATATCAATAACAGATTCAGCAAAGAGAAAAATCAAAGTCTTACAGCTGGCGGTTTGTTGGTGGCACAGAAGGGAAGCAGGCCAGTTCTAGCGCAGACGTGTTCCGGTTCATTCAGTATCTTATGCACAGCCTCTGTGATTTCTTCATCAGAGAGCTGGAGTTTTGAATGTCGCACATCAAACCGAAGCGCTGACTAAGGGGCAGTATGCTCCATGATATCCAACAGCGAGCGAGATCAACCCCTGTTAAACCGTTGGCCATAAAGGCTCTGAGCTTTGACAGCTGGGGAGCATATTTGCTTCTCTCCTGGGCAGTCAATCTTTGAGGAAAAGGGTATGTATTGCTGAGCCGCTCCGGACGAAAGCCAGGCAAGGGATTCTCACCAGCAGGGGAGGTGTCTTTGCAGTAGAACCATGTCTGATTCCACTCCTTGGGGTGACTGTGCAGCTTGGCGTGAGGGTATGTGACCTCTTTCCTTTTCTGAATCGCCATGCCACCCAACTCCGTATTAGAGCCATCAGTAAACTCAGTACGGCGGTTTAGATGGAAAAGGTCTCTGAACAATTCCACTGTGGGCTCCTCTTGAAAGAACACCTCACAGAGCACTTGGAAGTGGCACATATTTGTAACAGAGTTGGGGCCAGTGTCTTGCGGATGGAGTTTGAAATCGGCTAAAACATCCCGGTAAAACTTAGAACCGGGCGGCTTAAAGCCCCGGGCTAAGTGATCTACGAAAACAACAACCTCTCCTTCTCGAGGTGTGGGAGGGCATTCTTTGCCAGGAGCCCTCCAATGGATGGTATCTTTGCTGCCTAAAGCGCCAATCAGGACTAAATCGTCCAGTTGATCCTCTGTGACGCGAGAAGGAACCCAATTGCACTCATATACTTGCTTGGCCATGATGGAATCTACAAGGTAGAAGATCCCGGTTCAAAAATGCATTTGATCAAGGTACGTTGGCATGGGCACTGTTAAACCGGAGACAGACCTATCTGAACTGGAGTTTCATGAAGCAACCAACATCTGGCGGTTCAACAAGGGGACTAATGGCATATACCGGTTTGGAAAATTTTCTATAAGGTTAAACCACCTGATCTAAGCATTGAAAAGCTGAGATTGCGGATGGACAAGTACGCACAAACAGGTTTCACAAGATTTCTTTACAGCATTGGATCTGAAGCAAGTTCAGAGAAGAGATAAATACTTAGAGGTTCAAAGGAGCAGTACCGAACCAATGAGCAAAACGTTCATATAGACCCATGGTTTGAGATGCATAAGTAAAGGCGAAGGTCAAACAACTATCATTGCACAGAATAAAGATTTGTGGATTCATCTAAAGATCTATTGTATGAGCAAGAGGCAGACGATGAACACTGAAGAACTGCGAAACCCTAGGCCAGATCTGCGGGGGAAAAGATAGAAGATTTACCGGAGCTGAGGAAGATGTGGAAGGTTGCCGCGATGTTCTGGTGCGCTCAGGTTGATGCAGCGGCCAAGGATGAGGCAGAGGTCAACGGCGGCGGTGGAGCTACGAGGCTGGCGACGCAAGGAAGATGAAGAAGGCACGGAAGGAGAAAAGAAATGACCCTTCGGTCCTATTTATAAGGCGAAAGAACATGAGTCAGGCGCAACAATCAAGGGGCCACAAAACGGAGCTGTCGCCTCGATTTCTGCCGATCTATTAAACAAAGAAGCATAATGGATAGCTTCGTTATGACAGGTGATGTCACTCCGGTTTACAGCAATCAGAGAAGATGACATCATGGCGGTTTACCAATTTATAAGAAGATGTTGAAGATGAAGCTTTTACTAAAGGATTGACATGAACCCGTTCAAATCAATCTGGGGCCTAATGTTGGGGATATTACTACTGGGCGTAAACCGTCCTATCTGGGCCGGGTTAACTTCGTCAGTAGTTAAGTAAGTTAAAGCCCAAGAAGACAGAGGAGGGCTCAAGGCCCATGGTCGGCTCAAGGCCTGCAGCCGTAAACCGGCGTTAGTAGTTAACCTGTATTGTAAGTTAGGAATAAGAAGAGACCAAACCGGACACATCTATGAGCCGGTATTGGGACTCCGTAAGCTGACGAGAGACACCCGTGTATATAAGGGGACGACCCGGCGGCGGTTCAAGGACAACAGACAACAACTCGAGACATAGGCGAAGCTTGTTTGCTCCCTAGTCATCGAAACCCCATCAATTCCATCACAACTAGACGTAGGCTTTTACCTTCATCGAAGGGGCCGAACTAGTATAAACTCTCTTGCGTCCTTGTGTCCGCTTTAACCCCTTCAAGCTAATCCGTCGCGATGGCTCCACGACTAAGTCCTTTCTCTAGGACATCTGCCATGAAAAAACCACGACAGGATCCATGTATGAAAACGAAGTATGGACTTTGACTGACTTGCCCGATGATCGGCGAGCCATAGAAAATAAATGGATCTTTAAGAAGACAGACGCGGATGGTAATGTGACCATCTATAAAGCTCGGCTTGTCGCTAAGGGTTATCGACAAGTTCAAGGGGTTGACTACGATGAGACTTTCTCACCCGTAGCGAAGCTGAAGTCCGTCCGAATCATGTTAGCAATTTCCGCATTCTATGATTATGAGATATGGAAAATGGACGTCAAAATGGCATTCCTTAATGGTTTCCTTAAGGAAGAATTGTATATGATGCAGCCGGAAGGTTTTGTCGATCCTAAGAATGCTGACAAGGTGTGCAAGCTCCAACGCTCAATCTATGGGCTGGTGCAAGCATCTCGGAGTTGGAACATTTGATTTGATGAGATGATCAAAGCATTTGGGTTTACGCAGACTTATGGAGAAGCCTGTGTCTACAAGAAAGTGAGTGGGAGCTCAGTAGCATTTCTCATATTATATGTGGATGACATACTATTGATGGGAAATGATATAGAATTCTTGGAAAGCATAAAGGCCTACTTGAACAAGTGTTTTTCAATGAAGGACCTTGGAGAAGCTGCTTATATATTAGGCATCAAGATCTATAGAGATAGATCGAGACACCTCATTGGTCTTTCACAAAGTACGTACCTTGACAAGATATTAAAGAAGTTCAATATGGATCAGTCCAAGAACGGGTTCTTGCCTGTATTGCAAGGTATGAGATTGAGCACGGCTCAATGCCCGACCACGGCAGAAGATAGAGAAAAGATGAGTGTCGTCCCCTATGCCTCGGCCATTGGGTCTATCATGTATGCCATGCCGTGTACCAGACCTGATGTAAACCTTGCCGTAAGTTTGGTAGGAAGGTACCAAAGTAATCCCGGCATGGAACATTGGACAGCGGTCAAGAATATCCTGAAGTACCTGAAAAGGACTGAGGATATGTTTCTCGTCTATGGAGGTGACGAAGAGCTCGTCGTAAAGGGTTACGTCGATGCTAGCTTCGACACAGATCTGGATGACTCTAAGTCACAAACCGGATACGTGTATATTTTGAATGGTGGGGCAGTCAGCTGGTGCAGTTGCAAGCAAAGCGTCGTGGCGGGATCTACATGTGAAGCGGAGTACATGGCAGCCTCAGAGGCAGCACAAGAAGCAATCTAGGTGAAGGAGGTCATTACCGACCTAGGAGTTATTCCCAATGCGTCGGGCCCGATGACTCTCTTCTGTGACAACACTGGAGCTATTGCCCTTGCCAAGGAGCCCAGGTTTCACAGGAAGACCAGGCATATCAAGCGTCACTTCAACTCCATTCGTGAAAATGTTCAAAATGGAGACATAGATATTTGTAAAGTGCATACGGACCTGAATGTCGCAGATCCGTTGACTAAGCCTCTTCCTCGAGCAAAACATGATCAACACCAGAACTCTATGGGTGTTCGATTCATCACAATGTAACTAGATTATTGACTCTAGTGCAAGTGGGAGACTGTTGGAAATGTGCCCTAGAGGCAATAATAAAATGGTTATTATTATATTTCCTTGTTCATGATAATTGTCTACTGTTCATGCTATAATTGTGTTATCCGGAAATCGTAATACATGTGTGAATATATAGACCACAACATGTCCCCAGTAAGCCTCTAGTTGACTAGCTCGTTGATCAACAGATAGTCATGGTTTCCTGACTATGGACATTAGATCTCATTGATAACGGGATCACATCATTAGAAGAATGATGTGATGGACAAGACCCAATCTTAAGCATAGCACAAGATCGTGTAGTTCGTCTGCTAGAGCTTTTCTAATGTCAAGTATCTTTTTCCTTAGACCATGAGATTGTGCAACTCCCGGATACTGTAGGAATACTTTGGGTGTGCCAAACGTCACAACGTAACTGGGTGACTATAAAGGTGCACTATGGGTATCTCCGAAAGCGTCTGCTGGGTTGGCACGAATCGAGACTGGGATTTGTCACTCCGCATGACGGAGAGGTATCTCTGGGCCCACTCAGTAAAACATCATCATAATGAGCTCAATGTGACTAAGGGTTGGTCACGGGATGATGTGTTAGGGAACGAGTAAAGTGACTTGCCGGTAACGAGATTGAACGAGGTATTGGGATACCAACGATTGAATCTCGGACAAGTAACGTACTGATTAACAAAGGGAATTGAATACGGGATTGATTGAATCCTCGACATCGTGGTTCATCCGATGAGATCATCGTGGAATATGTGGGAGCCAACATGGGTATCTAGATCCCGCTGTTGGCTATTGGCCGGAGAGTTGTCTCGGTCATGTCTGCATGGTTCCCGAACCCGTAGGGTCTACACACTTAAGGTTCGGTGACGCTAGGGTTGTAGAGATATTAGTATGCGGTAACCCAAAAGTAGTTTGGAGTCCCGGATGAGATCCCGGACGTCACGAGGAGTTCCGGAATGGTCCGGAGGTAAAGATTTATATATAGGAAGTCCAGTTTTGGCCACCGGGAAAGTTTCGGGGGTCATTGGTATTGTACCGGAACCACCGGAAGGGTCCCGGGGGTCCACCGGGTAGGGCCACCTATCCCGGAGGGCCCCATGGGCTGAAGTGGGAAGGGAACCAGCCCCTGGTGGGCTGGTGCGCCCCCATGGGCCTAGGGTTAGAAACACTAAGGGTGGGGGCGCCTCCACCTGGCTTGGGGGCCAAGCCACCCCTTGGCCGCCCCCCCCCCATCTAGAGGGGCCGACACCCCCCTGACCCCTATATATAGTGGAGGGGAGGGAGGGAAGCCGCACCCCAAGTCCCTGGCGCCTCCCTCTCCCCCCGTGACACCTCTCCCTCTCGTTGGTGCTTGGCGAAGCCCTGCCGAGATCCCGCTGCTTCCACCACCACGCCGTCGTGCTGCTGGATCTCCATCAACCTCTCCTCTCCCCTTGCTGGATCAAGAAGGAGGAGACGTCTCTCCCAACCGTACGTGTGTTGAACGCGGAGGTGCCGTCCGTTCGGCGCTCGGTCATCAGTGATTTGGATCACGACGAGTACGACTCCATCAACCCCGTTCTCTTGAACACTTCCGCTCGCGATCTACAAGGGTATGTAGATGCACTCCCCTCTCCCTCGTTGCTAGATGACTCCATAGATTGATCTTGGTGATGCGTAGAAATTTTAAAATTCTGCTACTTTCCCCAACAGGAACATTTGCCTCAGGTCCCGTGTCATCAAGAGTATGACTCTCTGACTGCAAAGACACCATTACAGGGGCACCACGGGCTAATGACTGACCTGCCACATTGTCATGGCTCATAGGGTTACCATCACGACTTGCCTGCGTGTAGTAAACAGATCGACCACTTTCTGCCCAATTTCCTTGTTGTATGCTGGGTTGCTGCTGATCCATATCATGAGGAAGCTCATTGAGATCAGGGCGCAACTCATTGAGATCAAACATTTTTTTCCTTTTTTTGGATGCTGCCACACACTCCCTGCACATATATAAAAGAAGAAATTGATGTCATCAGTTGGTAACCACAGAAAAAGTGTTTCAAACAACCTAAAATTTTAGTAAATAGGCATTTGCACACCATTTTGTGATATTCTTAGTTCCAAAAGCAACATGACTGTAGCATAATCTTTATTATAATAGTTATGAATTTTTTTGTTTGCACAGAGTTGTTATATTAGTTGCACAGTTTGCAGTAAATAGCTGGCAAGAGCATGACTTCTTTTTACTACAGAGTTTTCTAACTTTTTCCTTTTTGTTTTGTTGCAATGATCTGTAGGTTTCCGTTTCGCAAGGAGCTCTTTTCATATTTTTCTGCACATAATTGGATGTTACATTTGATAAGGAAAATCCAGGTGAAAGAAGAAAGAAGAATTGGAGGACAGATTATAGTTATATGTTTTTCATCGCCGTTTATGTTTCTAGTTCTGGTATATTTGAACATATTAATATGGTTTGCAATAGGTGTGGGACCAGAATATATGTGTGAGACAAAATTATATGTGTGAATATGTTAATATGGTTTGTGGCTTCATTAGCCATGGACAAAAGTTCTTGTGTTTTTGCTGTTGCACTACAGATTTCTGGTTTTCGCTAGAATAGACGTCTCAATTGCAAGGATGCATTTTTCCACTTGGCCAGCATACATATTCAGTTGGACAATCAATGTTTTTAGTTGACTAGAATAGATGTCTCAGCTGGCCAGGTTGCATTTATTTCAGTTTTTGGCCAACATGCATGTTCAGTTGGACAGTTAATGCATTCAGTTGGCTAGAATAGATGTCTCAGTTAGCCAGGATACATTTTCTCAGTTTTTGGCCAACATGCATGTTTAGTTGGCCAGAAAACATGTTTTTATTTGCACATATACTACAGTTTTTCTAAAGTGTTCACTCACAAACATCTATTGCCAAATATACATGTTTAGTTGGCCAGAATACATGTTTAGTTGGCCAGGATACATGTTTTTTAGTTGGCCAGAAAACACGTGAGGTACAATGCATGTTTTAGTTTTGGCTAGCATGCATGCCGAGTTGCCAGGATATAGGTTCAGTTGGCTGGGATGCATGTTCAGTTGCACATTTATGAATTTTTCGTTGCATATCTATTGGGCAGTCAATTTTTGTTCATTTTGCAAACAATAGCTACAAGTTGGTAGAATGCATGTTTAGTTTTTGGCTACAATGCTTTATTGAGTTGGCTTTAATCATGTTTTAATTGGCCAGAGAACTTATTTTTAGTTGGCTTGTTTAACACATTCAGGTGGTAGAAAATTGTATGGCATGCATCAAGTAGTTTTTGGCTTGTTTAACACATCCAGCAGTAACATCAAGTAGGCTGGTGTGATGTGCCAGATTCACCTCTTTTTTGAAGTAGCTTCTTCATGGATTTGTCCTAGATCTATGGAGAAGGGGGTTTACATATGCCTATGCAGTAGAAGAAAGGGGGAAGTGAAGAGGGGCAGAGGGGGCTTACCTACTTGATCTTACTGCCTGGTATGGCTCTGATCACCCTGCCCTTAGATCCTTTTTTTTTGAAGCAGCTCCTTCTACTTTGGGGCTTCCATGGCGGCTGTGTAGGAGGAAGAAGGGCTGGGGGCGATTCTGTTGGATCTGCTTCTGGCGTGGAGAAGAAGAAGAAGGCAACGTGGGAGGGGCTGAGGCGTGGGGGCGTGCGGGGCGTGGGTGCGAGCTAGGGACAGCTGGCCACGTGGGGCGGTTTCTGTTGGCGGCCGTTCGATCGGTTTGTTTTGGTGGCCAGTCGATTGGTCGGGTAGGTGGCCTTTCTTTTCTGTTTCGCGGAGGATAAGGAGTTTCCCTTTTCAACCGGCCGCTCGGTTGCATTAGTGGGCAGCCGGCCGCCCACTAAACGCGTCCAACTAAAAACCTCCGGCCACGTCGTGCCCACATGCAGCACCGCCTGGACCCTTGACTGGAATCGTTTTAACAGTCATGAAAGTTGATAGATTTGACAATCGACCAATCGAAGAAAGCAAAGATGGTGCTCTCACGCGTGTGCACACCCACCATGCATCCAGGCCGACAGGCGCATATGCACCCACGGCCCCCGACCCCGGGCCGGGCCCCAAGTGGGTTAGCACTACCTCATTAACGTCTGCTGAGAGAGAATCGATGGACTGTCAGAATAGGAAAATGACTGAACGACTACCAGTCGGTCATTAGCACCCCGGCCGGCCGCGACACTCTCTTAACGACTTGTCTTCACGAAAGCACGTGCCAATAATGAAGCTATCGTATAGAGCACCTCTGATCTCACTAGTCGCTAATGAGATCCTGGTGTCTCGTTAATCAACGAAAGCCTTTCTCAAGTCTCAGGCGCGCCTGATCCTGCACGCTAATTGAAAAGATCCTGGTACCTTGACGCAAATTGGTGCTAAAAATAAAATAAAAAAGAATGAAAGGAGTATCTGCGCACTACATAAACTGGTGTCATGGGACATGTCTAAGTATAGATTTTTCACGGCGTTGACGGTTGTGAAGAGAGTCATGGTGGCTACGACCGGAGACCTGTAACGGCAAAGAGGAGTTTTGGTTGCATTGAAAATAGGGAGCCGCGATCTCCGAAGTGAAAGCCTAAAGTATGATCTTCATTGGTTGTACTTGGCAATGGTCTTGCAAAGACATTATTTTTGGGATTTCAGACCCTCTTCAGGATGGAAAATTTCAAGACCTTGATCGGACGACGACAACTGTGCATTGTTTCCCTCTTGAAGGCGTTGCATTTGGAGAACCCTTCCTGTAGTCCGGGTGTTGTCTTTGGTGATGGTTAGAGTCTTGATTTTGCGAGTGTTTCATCACCGCGACAGGGTATTTGTTTTTATGTTTCTCTATTTTTTTTCCTTGGCTAGGTGCATCATTGATGTCTTTCGATATTCTATTGATGCAGAGCCTGGGTGTAATTGGTACTATGTTCGTGATATTAATATATTCTCTTTATCGAAAATTCTGCGTGCAGTGTAAACATTCCCCACTCCGGCGGTTTGCTGCGCTGGACTCGACTAGTGGGGAGTGCCAAACAGTAAAGAGAACGGTGACAGGCCCTAGTCGGGGAGTCCAGAAACAGAAACAGTAGAAAGAAGAGGAAGAAAACGGTGAGCCCTAGTCGAGTCACGAACCACCATGGGAACAAAGACAGAGGAGGCGGTGGCCTGTCCTGTGTCCTCTACTGACCTTGACCTGGAGCGCACGAGAGGGCGTGCGTGCGTGCGTGCGTGGGCATGGCAGCGACCCTTCACCGCCGTGCCCCCGACACATTTTCCACCGGGGCAGGGCAGCGCGCGCACGCACGCGCACACGGCGCTCTCCTCTGACGACGGCCGAACCACCCTGCCCGGCGGTCCGGGGGGCAGCAGGAATCCGCGCCGCGCTGTCCGCCTCGCTGCCTGCCGCTGCACGCCCATGTGGCCCTCCCTCCCCACGCTCGCCCGCATTATCAATTGCTATCTTCTTCCACCCTCGTCCATCTCCCTCACCTTCAACCCTACTACTAGCTGGCTCTTGTGTGCCATCCGGATCTGGATCTAGCCTCCTCCCCCGTCCCTATATATAAGCCCACCCTCGTGCCGTGTTCCGCCGTGCCGAGAAGAAACCATTAGCCAGAGTCAGAGTTCAGCAACACTCCTTCACTAAACCTTGCTCACTTCCAACGATCATTAGCCAGAGTGAGAGAGTGTTGAAGAAAAGATGAAGCTTATGGGGAGGAGCCAGAGGAGAGGAGGAGGCTTGAGCAAGACCTTGAAGGAGCACAAGGCCAGGCTCTACATCATCAAGCGCTGCGTCGTCATGCTCCTGCGGTGGCACGACTGACTCCCTCCCTCCCTCCTTCCATTCCATGGATGGTGTCTGAAGCGAAGATTTCTTTTTCTGATTCTGAATCTGTGATTTGATCGTGCTGTGCCAGAATGGTGTCGGCCGGCGAAGGTTGTACATACAAAAGAGGCCAGCTAATTATAGAAGTAGAAGTAGCAGCAAAGCAATAGGGCTAGGATATAGCGTTCGTTGATTCACCACATCCAGTCCCAGCAAGTGTGTCCCATTGCACTCTTCTTGCATCACTGAAGAATATACTGGGCTGAAAGAGAAGGAATAATCACTGGATCCATCGCTTGTCCCCGTGTCTCGTACCAAAACTTGTGTGATGCAACTGCTATTATTAACCACCACCAGGGCCTCCGATCCGTTGTCGCGCGCCACCGTCCCACGCTGGATTTGCTGCCTCCGCCACCCTCACCGTCGTCCCAGTCCCACACGGGAGCGCGCCCCTTCTTCTCTCCCCCCTCATCTCGCGCTAGGTCGCAGCAAGGAGAGGGGGCCGAAGAGCAAGTCGCCGGAGAGGAGAAGCAAGGCGGTCCAGGCCACGCAGCAGCCGGCCTCCTCGACTCCGATCGGTGTCCGGCCGAGTCCTACTCTACCAGCCTGCCATTCTCCTCTCCCATGTGTGAGTGGGCGTGCCGGGAGGGGAACAAGATGTCACAGCCCTCGAGCGATCTAAGTGGGGGAAGAGGAGATCAAGGGAAGGGAAGGATCAAGGAAAGGGGATCTGGTAGAGACGCGAGGAAGAACAGCTTCGCTTGTGCGTTTGATTTATCTTCATACATCATAATCCTCACTCACGTGGTCGCAGCCGCACATAACCCCCACGGCACGCAGGCCGTCACCAGCTCACCCACTCCCCGGACCCACTTGCAGTGACTCACATGCACTGGTCACGCATTTGCCGTGTGCCTTTGCTTCGCCCGTCGCCTCTTCCATCGCAGCGTCAGCTGGGGCCTTGGTGTCATACGTGACAATCGCCCCCTCTTGCGTGCCGGCTTGTCCCCAAGGCGGAGAAGCAGGAAACTGTTGTTGCAGAGCATCCGGGTCTTCCCAGGTGGACAAGGAAACCGGCAGTTGACTCCACTGTACGCGGATCCGATGCCGCGGCGCCCCCGCCACTTGCACCAGTCTGCTTTCCAGGACCGCGACGAGTGTGTGCTCTGCCTGCAAGATAGAATTCTCAGGAGGGAGGTCAGAATTGATAGGTACCGTAGCTCCTTCCGCCTTCTTGAGTTGCGACACATGTACCACCGGATGTATCTTGCTGCCCACCGGCATCTGGAGCTTGTAGGCGACAGCCCCCACCCGAGCGAGTACTCGGTAAGGATCATAGTAGCGGAATGCCAGCTTTTGATGCGGTCGTTGTGCAACAGACGTTTGGATGAACGGTTGCAGCTTGAGTAGCACCGCATCACCCACTGCAAATTCCCTGTCTGTGCGTTTCCGGTCAGCTTGCGTCTTCATTCTGTCCTGCGCTCTCTTGAGCTGTTGCTGAAGGAGTTCCATCATGACCTGCCGTTCCTGAAGCCAAGCCGCGAGGTCTGGGACCGTGCACGTATCCACTTGAGTAACTCCAAACTCCCTCGGAAGGTGTCCGTAGATCACCTCGAACGGAGTCCTGCCCAGCGACGAATGAAACGAGGTGTTATACCAGTACTCCGCGAGCGCCAACCACTTGGACCAATTCCCAGGACAGGAATGCACAGCACACCTCAAGTAAGCTTCGAGGCATTGGTTCACTCGTTCGGTCTGCCCATCTGTTTGCGGATGGTAAGCTGAGCTAAGTTTCAATTCAGTCCGACAGAGCTTGAAGAGTTCTTGCCATATATTGCTTGTGAATATGCGGTCTCTGTCCGAGATGATGGCTAGCGGTAGTCCATGGAGTCGATAGATCTCTTTCATGAATGTCTTAGCGATCTGAAGGGCTGTGAACGGGTGAGTCAAGGGGATAAAGTGGGCGTACTTGGAGAATTTATCCACCACCACCAGCACTGTGTCATGCCCGCCCGAGCGAGGCAACCCTTCGATGAAGTCCAAAGACACCACGGCCCATGGTTTCTGGGGAATGGGCAGTGGTTGCAGGAGTCCGGCCGGAGATGTGCGCTCCGTCTTGGCTTGTTGACAGATCATACAATCCCGAATCAGAGTTTTTACTTGCTGCTTCATGTTCTTCCAAGCAAAGAGCTGCTTCACCCGATGATAAGTGGCATGGAACCCCGAGTGCCCTCCTGCTGCGCTTGCATGGAGTGCTCGAATCAAGTGCTGTTGCGTATTCTGATCATCCCCGATCCAAATGCGCCCTTTGAAGCGAAGCACTCCGTCCTGAACCACATAGTCCGGTTCGCTGTTAGGATCGAGAGCCAACTTAGCCATGCGCTGTTTAATCCCTCGTCCGAGTGGTAGCTGCGTCGTATGGCCTCCAGCCAAGTCGGTTTGCAGACCGAAATCACTGCGAGCTCAGCCTGGGTGCTATGCGTTTTCCTCGACGGCACATCTGCTGCAAGGTTGGAGAGCCCCGCCTTGTATTGGATCACGAACTGCAGGCCTATGAGCTTGGTGAAGGCCCGTTGCTGAATTGGTGTGTTGAGCCTTTGATCTATGAGGTGCAACAAGCTCTTCTGGTCCGTACGCACGATGAATTCTGCATGTTGAAGGTAAGGCCGCCAATGATCGACCGCGAGAAGCAAAGCCAGGCATTCCTTCTCATAGGCTGATAATCCCAGGTTCTTGGGTGCCAGGGCTTTGCTTAGATACGCTACCAGATGTCCTTGTTGCATTAGCACAGCGCCAATTCCTGAGGCACTAGCGTCTGTCTCGACCACAAATTGTTTCTGAAAATCGGGCAGCGCGAGAACAGGGGCTTCGACCAGAGCACGTTTGAGGGCCAAGAATGCGGTATTTGCTGCCGGGGTCCACACAAAAATGGTGTTCTTCTTGAGGAGTTCGGTAAGTGGTTTGCTGATTACCCCAAAGAACCTGACGAATTTCCTGTAATAGCCTGCGAGCCCAAGAAATCCACGGAGCTCTTTGACATTGGCCGGCACCTCCCAGTCCTGTACTGCACGAATCTTAGTCTGATCTGTAGCTACCCCTCGCCCGCTGATCACATGCCCCAAATAACTGATCTGCTGTTGCGCAAACATGCACTTAGACCGCTTCGCCTTGAGGCCATGATCTGATAACAGCTGAAATACCTGAGACAGTCGTTCTTGGTGAGTTTGCAGATCTTTCGTATGTACCAGGATATCGTCCATAAAGGCCAACACTCCTTTTCGATTGACCGGAGCCAGCACCGTGTCCATGTTTCCTTGGAAAGTTGCCGGTGCATACGCCAATCCATATGGCATGACACAGAACTGAAAGTGTCCCATATGAGTACGAAATGCTGTTTTGTGTTCGTCCTCCGGCGCCAAACGGATCTGGTGGTATCCTGCGTGAAGATCAAGCTTGGAAAACCATTTGGAACCCGCGATCTCGTCCAACAGCTCATCGATGATGGGCATGGGATAACTTTTCTTGAGAGTAATTGCATTGAGGTGTCGGAAATCGATGCAAAATCGCCATGTCTGATCCTTCTTCTTGACCAACAGCACTGGTGATGAGAAGGCACTCGAACTGGCAGTAATTAGTCCGGCTCGCATCATCTCTTTGACTTGAGCCTCGATCTCATTTTTCTGCTCAGGGGTGTAACGGTATGGTCGGATATTGATCGGTTGAGCACCTGCCACTAGCGGGATAGTGTGATCTCCAGCTCGATGTGGAGGTAGAGAGGTAGGCTCCTCGAAGACTGACTGAAACTTGTCTAGGATGTGTTGGATCTCCACTGGCATCTCAGTGGCTTCCTCAGTCTGTTCGGTCACACACACCCATAACACATGAGCAATGGAGTTTGACTGTTCGAGGGATAACAACTGATCCATGGAAATCGGAAGCACTGCTTGTGTGTTTGCTTGCAACCCTGTCAATGTGATCTGATCTCCTTGGTGCTGAAACTTCATTGTTTTGGCCGTCCAGTCGATAAGCATCGGGCCACAACCTTCCAGCCAATCCATTCCCACCACCATGTCATAACATCCAAGGGACAGCACCCGCACATCTGTGGTGAACGTATGTCGTTGCGTCTCCCATTTACATGCTGGAATATACCCTGAACAAGTAAGTGTTCCTCCATCAGCAATCTTGACTGTCACCGGCTGCATAGGTTGAACTTGATTCTGCAACTGGGCGGCAACGTTTTCACTGACGAAGCTGTGAGAGCTGCCTGAATCCACAAGCACCAACACTTCCAGGTCACCAATCTTCCCTAGGAGCCGCACTGTGCGCGGTGTTGTTTCGCCCGTGGTCGCCATTTTTGAGATTGACATCAGCTGATCCTCGGCTGGATCGAGCTCAGCTATCGGACCCTCTGGCACTTTGGCTTGAAGGAGTTCCAGCAGCTCCTCGACGACATGGAGTTGCACTGTGGCGGCGCACTGGTGCCCATGAGCCCAGCGCTCCCCGCACTTGAAGCACAGTCCGCGCGCTCGCCTGTAGTTGCGCAGGGCTGCTACCCGATCGTCACCGCGGGCTGGGTCTTGACGTTGTTCGCCGGCCCGCGCCGCGTCCAAGGCACGCCTGTCCTCCGCACCCGCGGCGGGAGCGGGCGGAGTGGGTCGCGGTAGCGGTGCCCCCAGAGCCACCACCGGTCTTGGTACATGTCGAGCTTGCCCGGGGTCGCGTCGTGGCAGCTGACCCACCATTTCTTCCTGCAACAGAGCAAGCGAAAAGGCAGTATCGAGGTCTTGTGGGCGATGCAAAACTACCCCTGATTTGATTTCTGCTTTTAAACCATCTAGAAACTGAGTGGTAAAGAAAAGCGGATCAAACGATGGATTGTGCGAAAGCAAATGATGCATCAATTCCTCAAAATGCTCCATGTACTCTACTACTGATCTGGTTTGGCGCAAAGTGTTAAACTGACGAAGTTGATTCTGATACTGTTCCCTGCCAAATTTGGCACACAGGGCAGAGCACAGCGTCTCCCAAGTGAACGGGGTGTTATGCGCTTCCTGGACCTGCAGCCAACGCGCTGCTGTCCCTGAGAAGTGTAGGGTGGCCACCCGGACCCAGAGATCCGGCTGCACACCATAAACTGCAAAGTATTTCTCGCAACGAGTCTTCCAGAACTGGGGATTTTCTCCCTCGAACTGAGGAAAATCCAATTTGGGCAGGGCCCAATTGGAGTGCGGGTTGTGGTATGAGCCATGATCCGAACTGTGGTGCAAACTAATGAGAGGTAAAGGCGGAGAGGTGGAATCAGATAACGCACCCTTGCCCGGAGGCGGCGTCAGAGTGGTAACCACCCCGTGGGCCGAGCCCCCGGAATCGATGACCTCGCCGTGGCCACTTGGCCCGTGGTGCCCCGGGATGTCGACGGAGATGACGCCCGCTGGCCGCACCACCGCGCCCTCCTGGGTCCCCGGAGACGACGCGAGAGCTGGATGCAGCGCGACTCGGCCGACTTGCGTCCGCAGCTCGTCCAACTGCTGCTGCAGATTTGTCACTGCCGGCCGCCACAACTCGAGCGACTGCTGAATCGCGTCGAGGCACGCGTCGGTGGTGAGGCGGCTGTCGTTGACCGCCTTGGCGAGCGCCGCGATCTGTTCTTCCATGGCCGCCGCTTGCGTCGCCGCCTTGGTCTGATAACGCGGTTTTTGATACAGCGGATCCAGATCGGTGACCTCTGATACCACTTGTCACAGCCCTCGATCGATCTAAGTGGGGGAAGAGGAGATCAAGGGAAGGGAAGGATCAAGGAAAGGGGATCTGGTAGAGACGCGAGGAAGAACAGCTTCGCTCGTGCGTTCGATTTATCTTCATACATCATAATCCTCACTCACGCGGTCGCAGCCGCACATAACCCCCACGGCACGCAGGCCGTCACCAGCTCACCCACTCCCCGGACCCACTTGCAGTGACTCACATGCACTGGTCACACATTTGCCGTGTGCCTTTGCTTCGCCCGTCGCCTCTTCCATCGCAGCGTCAGCTGGGGCCTTGGTGTCATACGTGACACAAGACCAAGTGAGTGAGTGATCTTCGTGTGATGTTAGGATGCATTATAAAAAAAAACGTTCGTGTCTTAAAAAGCGTTCATCGATTCAAAACATCTTCATGACTTAAAAAATAAAAGTTCGTGTCTTAAAAAATGTTCGTGAATTTTCAGAAAATATGCAAAACATTGTTTGGGAATTACAGAAAATTATTTCAAAAAATTTTAAAAATGTTCGCAGATTCAAAAAATATTTATGAATTCAAAAAACGGTCATTGAAAACAAAAAATGTTTCTGAATTTCAGAAAATGTCCGCCTATGCAAAAAAACATGTTCACGAGTTCCCAAAAACATGTACGCAATTTCAAACAATGTTCGCGAATTCAAAAAATATTCATGAATTTGTAAAAAAATATCCATGAACTTATAAAATGTTCACAATTTCAACGATATTGTGAGTATTTTCTGAATTCGAAGAACAAATTTTAAATTCGAAAAAAGTTCACCTCAATTTGTAAAAATGTTCGCCATTTGAAAAAAAAGTTCATGATTTTAAAATATTAGCAATTTCATTTTTTGTTCATATCAGGTGCAGGGGTACGCCCCAGGTTGCTCGTGCCAAATAGGAGACGGCCAAAAAAAGAACACGAACAAAAAACCAGAACACACAGAGGACAGCTGGGCCGTAGCTTCAAAACAAGTGTGTGCAAGTTAGGTAGTTAGAAACTGCAATATGTTTGTCTAAAAAAAAAGAAACTGCAATATGTATACAAGTGTGTACACAGAGGCCAAACAATCGTATATGACCACCTAACTTGATCTACAAGTTGATGTATATCGGCTGTTTAACATTGAACACTTGATATGAGCTGGAAACATATCTGACAGAGTCTTGTGAAATTTCTTGTGCAACTAATTTTCAATTGCTTGTTGACTTGGAAGATATCATAGTATACCATACAACCAACATATTGGTCTCTCCCATAATATTCTGTTGTTATTTCCTATTTGAGCTCATCATCTAATTTGATCATTTTCCGCTAGAGAATATTTCTTTGATTAATTGTAAGTGAATTTTGTATTTACACATTGTTGTGTATGTCGCTCTTTTCTTCATTTTGTTAGCTTGACTTGAAATAATTTGCACCTATGGCTTAACAATTTGCACCTATATATAGTATGTATTGTGGCAAGCATGTCTATATGTAGTATGCCTCTTGGCCCTTGGGTAAGATTAACAACTAGCTTTATATTGTACAGTGGTGCATGATCTTAATTAAGAAAAGAGGGACATGAGGGAACAACATTATAGCTTCTACATGGCATAAATATTTTGACATTAAGTTCCTCTTCGTATAATAATTTGTCGCCTTGTATGTTTTATAGAACATACTTCTTCTTGTTTTTTTTCGCGGGGTCATACTTCTTCTTGTTGTGTGCACAATCTTGAAACATCCTATTTTTCTTCTGATTCTTCTGCTTAGTATGATGGTGTGTAAGTCTCTATCTTCATAGAGCTAATTTGGTACATTTCACGACATGCTAATTTGTGTTTAGTCTTCCTCCACTTATGCATTTTATTATTATTCTTGATGGTGTTGTTTTTAGCATTTTTATTGTGAACTCAAGATCGCTATTTTCTTGCAGAGTTATTTTTGGTATTTGCTGCTTCCAAGGCAGTAGTTAGATAGTAGCAAAGCAATGAGCTTCATGATATGAACGACAACATGAAGTGCAACGAACTAGCAGAATATAAACATGTCTACCACCCATAGAAGGTTGGAATAAACAAAAGGGATGCTATTTGTTAGAGTTGGTTGTAACATAATGTTTTGAGGGTCTGTTGTCCTTGTCATGAAGTGTGTTGTTGAAGGAAGTCAGTTATCCTATGTTGCATTCCTGATAACTATGTTGTCACTGATATGTAATACTTGTATTCTGTACTAGTATAAATTTTGTAGCAAGATAGTTATGTGTATGGATTTTACAGTTTTGTAATATTCTTTTCTTCTCTGATGTTGTTTGATTTGTAACGAGTGCATTTTAAACAATTTTGCACCATCTTATCTCAATATGACAACTCCTGCCTATCAAACATGTGTTCTATACAGAAGGGGTCGTGGTTTGGAAGGGGATTGGAGATTCAAGGGGATTTGAGTGGATTGGCGATTCAAGAGGATTTAAGGGGATTAGGTGGCAGGGAGGGACTCGCCAAATTCCCTGTAATACCCAGCCACTGTTACAAAAACGGGCATCAGAACAGGCCCCTTGAAGCGACTGCGTCCCTAAAAAACGAAACCACCTTTAATAACCCAACTAAGGTGGCTATTTTTGGCTGAGAATATATCGGAAACCACCTGCTGGAATTACTGGAGGTGGTTATAAATCAGAACCACCTACGATTCGTCAGCATTTAAGACAGTTTTTGATCTGTAACCACCTGCGTCGGTCCAACACTTATCCTTTATATATCATCTAGCCCCATTCCTAACACTATTCTTCACCCCCACATCCTAGATCTTGCGCAGTCAAGCCTCGAGCGCTCACCGTTTGCGAGAGGCGGTGTTATAGTGTGCATACCAAGCAGTCGTCATGTTGCCTCTGGTCGTGGTCATGGTGCAGACTGCGCCATGAGCGCCCGACGTGCTGCGTCTCCAGGACTTGCACTAGCACCGAGCTCGGAACGGTTAAGGTTAGAGGTACTCTTCCTTCCTCCAAATCCCCCACACAAAAAATTGAGGGATATTCGTGGGTATTAGTGAGTTACTCTAGTGTCGTGCTATCTTTTGCATACCTTTCACGCCCATAAATCATGTTCTCATTGCAATAGTTCTTCCTAATTAAGTGTTCCTGACAAACAAGTGTTAGCTAGATAAAGTAGAATACTTGCCATTTGATTACTTTGTATGAACTAATGAAATTTTTGTTCTAATTTTCTTTGCTTAATCCGCCTGCATAATAACTATTGCCGCCGCTACAATTATGCTAAGTTTTCAAGTGAACAAAGTGGTGGGCTATCTTGGCGTATCAATCATAAGTGGACCAATAATTTCTCGTTATTTTGGTTTAAACAATTAAGTTCCTTACAGTCTTGCTTCTTGCTCGAGGACGATCAAAATCTAAGGTTAGGAAGGTTGATGAGTGTATTTTCACACTCATTTTCACCATAGTTACACCGGATAATCCCGGATATTCTGAAAGAATCACTCTGATATTGTTACTAATGAATAATGATAAAGAATTACAAATCCCTCTGTTTATTTTGTTTCATGCAAGAAATGACTATTTTGAGGGAAGAAATAAAATAATATATGGAAATATGAAGTTATGCGATCAAGCCCGAGAAATCAAAGGTGTCAGAATGCAACCAAGAGAGAAGACAGGGCCGGGTACGAGTGCGCCCGCTTGCACTAGCGCTCATACCACCTGGCGCTGCCATCGTTACGCCACAACAAGTCAAAACTTCATAAGGCTGGTCATAGTGGGGAGTAACTTAGACTAGTGTCATGCATATGGCACTAGTCTAAGTTACTACCTTCATAATGCAAAGTAACGTGATAGTAGTGTCATAGATGGCTTTATTTATTAGCTTGTAGACTCATCTTGTCTTGGGAAGCGCTATGTTACAGTAACATATTATGTTATCACCTCACATTAAATACTTGCCACATAAGCAAAAAAAATTTGAAGTGCGCTATGTTACTAGCTAAGTTACTCCAACTATGACTAGCCTAAAAGAGTAGAGCCCTCATTCGCAGCAGAAGAGAGTCCACTCGGGCTATGGTTGAGGCATAGCCTTGTAGTCCCATGTACCTGTGCACGTGATTGTTAGTATTGACTTTAAGGTCAAACTTATTATGTGTATTGCAAACAATTTGTCTCTTGTCTCTTTCTTGTTCTTAGGCCCCGCGGGTACGCGAGATCTTGAGGACCGATCAAGGAGGAGGTAAAAGGCGGGGATGAGTGAAAAGCTATGCCAAAAGCTTAGGATAATAAGGGCGCGTACGGTAGCTGGAAGCAATTACCTGGGAAAAAATGCAGCCTAGTCATTAAATGCCCAATGCGATGGTCTGAAGAAATCCATGATAACCGAAGTAACCCCGTGCGACGGTAAAGGGCCTTGGTTGGATTATAGAATCCCGATGCAGTTTGCTAATTGGTCGTGTGGGTATTAAGACGCATCCCCCACATTTGCACATAAAAAACATGTTGGGTTGTGTGTGTGTGTGTGGCCCATAGGCCCACTAGTGTACATATATATTGTACCCATACCTGTACCAAGTAAGAGAGAATTCCAGAATTTTTCCAAAAGATAACATGGTGTCAGAGCATCACGGGGGGCGCTTGGTCCTGGAG
This sequence comes from Triticum urartu, assembly GCF_056163025.1. Classification (NCBI taxonomy): domain Eukaryota; kingdom Viridiplantae; phylum Streptophyta; class Magnoliopsida; order Poales; family Poaceae; genus Triticum; species Triticum urartu. Next base: position 710,955,716 of record NC_141879.1, read on the forward strand.
GTCGCCGGCAGTAAATCGGCGGCGTGGGGCGAAGCTCCGGCCTCTGGGGGCGTGAGTACAGGCGGAGAGTAAGTTCCAGGCAGGGGCAGATGGGCACCAGGCCCAGGCGGAGGAGTGCTGCCCAGGCGGAGGTGCTGTTGCAAGGTGTGCGGAAGTGCGGAGATAGCGGTCGGCAACAAGGGCAAGTGCAGCAAGCTACGGCTGTGGAGGAGAAGCTGGTGAGGTGTGTCTCGTGAAGGAGAAGTTGCAGGTGTGGTGTGCAGCCAGGAGGGAGAGGCGCCCCTTGGATTGGATCTGGCTGTGTATAGGGCAGGGGACGTTGTGCTGCTCAGGAAGAGGTGAGATTTGGCAGCAGTGTACACACACGTGCAGGGATTGGAAGCTCGTGTGGTGCTGCATCTGAAAGTTTCATTTCACTTGGTGAGGAGAAGATTTGGGCAAGGGAGGAGTTGACTTCCTGTGAACAGAGTGAGGTGCAGTAGTGAAATCAGTTGTTAGTGCTCCTCATCTGCAAGTTCAAGGTGGAGCAACGATGGGGGGAAACCAAGGAATTGAGAAAGTGCTTGAGAAACTAGCTCAACTTATTACGACAAAGGTGAGCGACGCATCACCTTCAGGCAATGCGATTGTCGCTCAGCCGGAGTCGATTCAGAAAATAGAATTGATGCCGAATGAAATCAAATTGGAGGGCCTCAAAAATTATTTGAGCTGGTCAAGGAGGGCATTGCTGATCTTGAAAACAAAGGGACTTGAGAGCTTTGTTAATGGAGAAGCACTTGAGCCATTGGACAAGAAATGTGCAGAATGGAGGACTTGGAGTACTACCAATTCCCTGATTGTGGCATGGATATTAAATTCCCTATCTCCAACCATCGCTACAACAGTTGAGACAATGTCAAGTGCAAATGAGGTATGGAAAACTCTTTCAAAATTGTACTCTGGGGAGGGTAATGTGATGTTGATGGTTGAGGCAGAGGAGAAAGTGAGTGACTGAGGCAGGGGGAGCTTTGTGTGATGGAGTATGTTGCTGAGTTGCAACATTTGTGGGCTGATCTAGATCACTATGATCCCCTTGATTTACCTCATGCAGAATGCATATCCAATATGAAGAAGTGGATTGAGCGCAGACGTGTGATACAATTTCTTAAGGGTCTCAACTCTGAATTTGAGGGTCGGCGTGCTACTATGTTCCATCATCCTACTCTCCCTACTTTGGAGGAAGCAATAGCTGCTATTGCACAAGAGGAGGTCAAGCTGAAGGTGATGAAAAGCAATATAGTAACTCCATCTCGACCCGCCTTCATAGTAACCAGGAACAATGAGACCAGAGAGTGTTTCAATTGTGGTGAGGTGGGACACTTGAGTCGTGATTGTGATGCCCCGCGCAAGCCAACCCGTGGGCGGGGGAGAGGAAATGACCGAGGCCGGCCAAGAGGATTTAGAGGTGGAGTTAGAGGTCGAGGATATATGATTGGCCACAAAGCAAATGTGGCGGTCCAAGACGAGCAATCATATGACAAAGTTCAGGTCTCCGCAAAAGAGTTAGAAGAGTTGAGGAAACTAAAAAAAAGGATGGAGAGTATGGGTGGTAAAGACGAAAGGGACTCCACATTTGGTGATTTTGCTCACTTTGCCAATGCTAATGAAGGTAATTGTGCTCATACATCTACATTATCGCTAGTGTCACAACCAGATTGGATTCTGGACTCCGGTGCATCTAAACATGTCACGGGTACATTGAATGTGTTTGAGTCATATACTGAGTATCCACCCACACATAAAGAAACTATACAAACAGCCGATGGCACCTCACGGCCCATTAAAGGTGTTGGTACAGTGCAATGCACACCTCTTATTAAACTTTCTTCAGTTTTGCATGTCCCTGCTTTTCCAATCAACCTTATGTCAATGAGTGCTTTGATTGATGACTTGGATTGTCGGATAACCGTTGACCGAAAAATATGTCTAATTCAGGAGAGGCGAACAGGGAGGAAGCTTGGGACTGGAACCAGGCGTAATGGACTATGGTACATGGATCATAAGGTGCCAGATAACGCATTGTGTATGGTGCTGGCAGTAATGATGGGAGAGAAAGAAGCTACAGTGATGCTTTTTCATTGTAGAATGGGGCATATGTCTTTTGATAAAATGACTAAGGTCTTTCCTGATGTAATGTGTGGGGTGGATAAGAACAAGCTTTTGTGTGATGCTTGTGAGTTTGGCAAACACACAAGGACATCTTATGTGAGTAGAGGGATTAGGAGTATATCTCCTTTTGTACTCATTCATTCAGATGTGTGGACATGTCCTGTTATCTCTGTTAGTGGAATGAAGTACTTTGTTACATTTATTGACTGTTACTCTCGCATGACATGGATATACCTTATGAGGCACAAGGATGAGGTGTTCAAGTGTTTTCTGGATTTTTATGCTTATGTGAAAAATCAATTCAACACACAGATCCAAATTATTCGGACAGATAATGGGACAGAGTATGTGAACAAGGAATTTGGTTCTTTTATGTCATCACATGGTATATTGCATCAAACCTCATGTCCAGATACACCTCCTCAGAATGGAGTGGCAGAAAGGAAAAATCGTCACATCTTGGAGGTGGCTCGATCATTGATGTACACGATGAATGTGCCAAAAATTTTGTGGAGTGAGGCTGTAATGACAGCTACATATCTCATCAACCGCATGCCATCCAAAGTGGTTGGGATGAAGACTCCATGTGAAATGCTGCTAGGTGAGAACAAGTTTGTGGTCCCACCCAAAGTTTTTGGATGCACTTGTTTTGTTAGGGATCATAGACCCTCGGTGGGGAAGCTAGATCCACGTGCAGTGAAATGCATCTTTATTGGATACCCTTCTGGACAGAAAGGCTACAAGTGTTGGAGTCCTAGTGAGCGACGCACATTTGTGAGCATGGATGTAACATTTAGAGAATTTGAGCCATTTTATGGTGAGAAGACTGACCTCAGCTCGTTGTTTGATCTTGAAACCCCTCATGTTGACGGTGACGGTCAAAAGGGGGAGCATTTACCAAATACTGAGAACGATGAAGTAAGGAGGTCAAAGGTAGTATTTGGTTCCATTCCATGCCCAATGAATGAACCAACATGTGAGAAAACATGGAGAAGGGAAAATGAAGAAAAAAACCTACAAGTGTATACAAGGAGAAATACAAGGAAGGTGCTCACAGAGCAGCAACAACCCTTAGAGATTGTTGAGATCCAGCCTTCGGAGCAGCAGGTACAACCAACAGTACAACAAGGAGACCCTGAAATAGTTGAAATTATTAATCCCTCTATGCCAACAACTGATATACCGTGTAGCACACCCGCTCCATCTGGGACAGATAGCTATCGTGAATTGCCAATTGCCTTACGGAAAGGAACTCGGGCTAAGGCTGGAAAGCCTCCATCAAGGTATGGCTTTGAGCATGACATGAGCAACTATGTTTCTTATGAATCATTGTCCCCTGCATATAGAGTTTTTGTTGCATCACTACAATCAGTGGACATTCCAAAAGATTGGAAAACTGCAAAGCAGGACCCAAAATGGCATGAGGCCATGATGGAGGAGTTGAATGCACTTGAAAAAAATAAAACTTGGGAACTTGTACACCTTCCTGAAGGAAAAAAACTTGTTAGTTGTAAATGGATATTCACGGTGAAGCAAAATTCAGAAGGGAAGATCGAAAGGTACAAGGCAAGACTAGTTGCCAGAGGATACAGCCAAACTTACGGGATTGACTATGACGAGACATTCGCACCGGTGGCAAAGATGAACACCGTGAGGATTCTAATCTCGTGTGCAACTAATTTTGGGTGGCCTCTGTATCAACTAGATGTTAAGAATGCTTTCTTGCATGGTGACCTACATGAAGAGGTGTATATGGAGATTCCACCTGGTTTCTCTACTCCTAGAACTGTGGGAAAGGTGTGCAAATTGAGGAAGTCCTTGTATGGGCTCAAGCAGTCTCCACGAGCGTGGTTTGATAGGTTTAGGCATGTTGTATGTGATATGGGGTACAAGCAATGCAATGGTGATCACACTCTATTCTATCGACACTCGGACTGTAGAATTACAATTCTTGCAGTATATGTGGATGATATTATAATCACAGGAGATGATGATGTGGAGATATTGCGACTGAAGAAGAACCTGAGCAAGGAGTTTGAGGTGAAAGATCTTGGCCAACTTAGATACTTCCTCGGGATTGAAATTGCAAGGTCTCCAAAAGGCATAGTCCTCTCTAAAAGAAAGTATGTTCTGGACTTACTTAGTGATACGGGTATGCTTGGATGTCGGGCTGCATCAACTCCTATTGATCAAAACCACAAGCTTTGTGCACAGGCAGGAGAATCAGTGGATAAGGAGAACTACCAAAGGCTTGTTGGGCGACTCCTATACTTATGCCATACACGGCCTGATATTGCCTATGCGGTGAGTGTGGTAAGCAGATATATGCATGATCCTAGAAGTGAACATCTAGATGCAGTACACCATATATTACGCTATCTAAAAGGTAGTCCAGGGAAGGGGTTATGGTTTAAGAAGAATGGCCATTTGAATGTAGATGGCTACAGTGATGCCGATTGGGCGAGTTGTCTTGATGACAGAAGATCTACTTCAGGGTATTGTGTGTTTGTTGGAGGCAACCTTGTGTCATGGAGAAGTAAGAAGCAATCAATTGTATCTAGATCGACAGCCGAAGCAGAGTACAGGTCCATGTCACTAGGCCTTAGTGAAATGTTGTGGGTAAGAAATCTTCTATCAGAACTAAAAGTGCTGAGAAAGGGCCCTTTGAAGGTGTGGTGCGATAATAAATCGGCTATTAGCATAGCCAACAACCCAGTCCAACATGATAGAACAAAGTATGTGGAGATTGATCGCTTCTTTATTAAAGAGAAACTCGATGAGGGTACAATAGAATTAAAGCATGTAAGTTCAGGGAATCAAGTGGCGGATAGCCTAACTAAGGGTTTAGGAGCAAAGGAGTGTAATTTGGCATGTAACAAGATGGGAATGATAGATATCTATCATCCATCTTGAGGGGGAGTGTTGGGTTGTGTGTGTGTGGCCCATAGGCCCACTAGTGTACATATATATTGTACCCATACTTGTACCAAGTAAGAGAGAATTCCAGAATTTTCCCAAAAGATAACAAAACACATAATACCGGTATCTACCCGCGCCATATTGAATATTTAGATAAAACCTCAAGTGCAAGTATACGACTGCAAGTAAGATCTTAAGTCCTAACTTATTTTACTTCATGATTTTCTCCTCAAAACAGTGTAATTTTGGTTCGCGAAACTAGAACTCTTTACGATAACAAAGCTTGTCAGAATCACCTTTCAGTTATCATCTTTTCCGTGGGATCCATAGCCAGGGACACCTCTAGGGAAAAAGTCAAGGACTATCTACATCTGAAACCGAATCAAAGGTAATCAGTAGGTGACGCTGGTCACCGCGTTCCGAATGTTGTAGGAGGAGCAATGGTACAATTTACAGCTCCTTGAGCACAACCGGCTGGCAGAGGACCATATCACCGGCGAACAGGCTCCGAACAAGTTGTCGCGGCCATGCTCTCGATGGATCCGAGCTTGGCGAATGAGTAGCAGGCGGTCCTCGACTCTGTGCACATCGCCTGCACCATCCAACGAGAGTGGTGGTAGCTCCGCATCAACGAGGTGGAGCTCAACCGTGTTTTCGACCCGATCGCATCGATGGCGAAGGTGGAGGAGGCGCAAGCGGAGGCCAACATTGGCAGCTCCGTGTCGTCCGTGTTGGGCCACAACGACGACCAGGCCAGACAATCCAGTTCAATCGTCGAGCTCACCTCCATCGACGATATCGACGGCCAGGCGGCGGACATCGGACACGTGCCCATGTCCGACGAAGAGTAGACCATGGTCGAATCCCATTGCATTCTAAAAAAATTCGAGTATTAATGAAAATTAGTGTATGTTTTTTATTTGATGCACCGTGTTTGATGACCAGCTCCGCTAAAGCTGTATGTGGTCAAGTCTAGATGTGTCTGCGAACATTTGGCGTGTCCATTTTTATGCACAACGTTGGAGTTGGCCTTAGACCTCAAGGATATATGTGGATGCAATTTTTTTAAAGGAGGATAACCCCGGCCTTTGCATCGAGCGATGCACACAACCATCTTTATTATATTATTCAACACTGATAAGAACGAATGCATGAATCAGTCCAGAGCCACCTTCCTGACGAATTATGTTGCTACACCTACTAGCCTGATGATGTGTCTTGACAACGCACCAACGCACACCATATAATCCGGTGGTCTCAGCAAGCCACCCCACGGCGAGCCGAGATCACCAACCAGTCTAGCAGACCCTCAGCGCGCACCGCATGTGCACCCTCCAGTTCCGCCACCGCCATCTTCCGCTGTCCGAACTTCAGAAAAGATCCACACAATGACCTTGGCAGGCCCAACTACCGTCGACGCAACCACGCCGCCAGACAAAGTCACCATCCTGCCCATGTCCATTAACACACATCCATCATTGAGACACCGCTGCGCCACGCCACCAAGACCCACCTTCGTCAACGCAGTAGATGCCACACCGCACCATGTCCGCCACCAGGAACCATCTGCGCTCGCCGATGGTGTATGCATGCTTAAATCGAGTCTCGCCTTTTGCGGATTTTGGCTGTTACTGAATTTCACATGTCAGAGAAAGACAGAGATTGACCTACAGAATGGTTCATTAGCTAGAACAAAAAAAAGGAAATGATATGTCATATGTGGCCTGTGATATGTCAAGTATGTTCGTGGATTTCTTTTGAGAGTTTGAGTGGTTGAGATGTGCTCCACAGAAAGGTTAGATGATATCAGCTGCTTGTTTATCTAGGCATGATTGTGTATCTTGTTCTTTCTAGTGGTTTCGTATCCGATTGTGCAAAAGGTGGCGATTGTTTCTTTCCCCCAACTCGCCTACCCACAGAGAGATGACTAGATGAGGACGCCGGCGCCGCTGCAAGCTAGAGTACTTTTTTTTTTGCGGGGTCGCAAGCTAGAGTACTTAATTTGCAGGAAAAAAATTCGATGCGGATCCACGCACTGTTTATACTAAAAAGAACAGCATATCATGGTTCTATAAAATAAGGAACGGCATATTCGAAAATTGCACTAAACTAGCTGATCTAGCTTCTGTTTCAATTAAAAAATTAGTGGCTTGATGAACACGGTATGTACATAGCGAGCTGATCAGTCTGATAATCAAACATTCCGATAAATAAGCTCAAAACTGTTCCCATGGTAGAGTACAAACAACAATGTTTGCCACGACTTCCACAGATGTTATTCCATGATGAAACTTTGCAAGCACACATTTATCAATGTTTGCCACACAAAAAACATATTTTTTTTTCATTTATTTGGATTTTACTTTTCTCCCGAGCTCATTTGAACTTGAGCTATGATACTCCGCGTCATGACTGTGTGCATCACAACGTTGCAAAGGCCCAAGGTTTAAACCTCCTTTTTGAGGAAAAAAATCTGATGATGCATGGACAGCCGTGTATCTGAACAGATTAAATCAGGAGTCGGCAATGGAATTGCATACCCCTTGATCTCAAACCTCGAATGAGGATGTAGGACGTTCAAGGCAGCTAGCTATAGTACCACAAAGGTAACAACACAGCTTGCAACAACTAAACACTTAGCAAGTCTATCTGCACATTCAAGACGGACCAAAGCTACGAAAAGCAGATTATTCGGCCACCTTTGTTTTGTTTTGTTTGAAACATCGAATTTGGACTACCTTGCCTTCTCACCAAAGCTAATGGTTAAATTACAAGATGTCACAAGGTAAAGCGTGCCACTTTTCATTCGGATCATGCATGCAACTAGGCCAAATTGGCTTTTGGCACACAATGTCACTGAAACTGCCAAGAAAAAGCATGTCTTACGCTGTAGCCTCGTTCAGAGATGGAGATGGGCAAGGTGTTGCAATGATGATTGCAAAAGGTTTTAGCAATTAAGATAAGTAAACAATGGCTTTGCTATATATACCTTATTACCTCCCATGTTTAAAGACGAGGTGAGAAGGACCATGTTAAAATTAGCCATCTGTTGAGAAACAAAATATTTGCCATGTCAGGCAGTTTTTTCGTAGTTTAATTTGCTTCCAGAACCATGGTCTCTCCGACATAGCACCTCAGCACTGATTTCTCACTCTAAGCCATGAACATTTGATGACCCTCCCCTCAATCAAAACAATGCCACTATCGTGCTCGATCAGCAAGTAGCTAACCCCACAATTTTTCATATATGTGGAAATTTAATTTGTTATAAAAAACAATTCAAAACTTAATGATAATCATGTAACTATGGAACAACCACTATATCAAACGGGTATCCTGATGTTCCTTTATGATATTTTGAGAATGCTTGAGGATACTTTTGGACCTCTTTGATTTTTAATAAAATGGTTGTGTGCATCAATGTGATGCAGAGACCGGGGGTTATGCCTCCTTTTCTAAAAAAAAATCCTGATGTTCCTTTTCCCTTTTCCTATAGATTATCAGGTTTTTAGATCTATTTCTTCTTCTTCTTCTTCCCCACATCCATCTGATTTTCACTTTTCTGAGTTATCAAGGTTTCTTGTTCTTCTCCTTCCTTACCCTAAAAAAATGGAGATACATACGTGTACACATTCCGTGAACCAACAAACCCTACAAGAAGAAGAACCATAAGATATCTTCTGTTAGATACGTTCGTGTACCTTTTGGCATAGTGCTCTAGAAAGCTCTGGTGAGAGACCGCGATACACGAGCAATGAAGATGAAGCTTCATCTGCTGTGCGGCATAACAAGGGAAAGATAGAATAAAGAGAGGCAATTGTAAGGTAAATGCATGCGTTCCTTCTTCCTCTAGGGGTGCTGGTACGATAGTAAAGCAGAGGCCTAGAAGCCACGCTTGCTTTCCGCTATGGGTACCTAAATAATTAGCTAGCGCTCTCCTCGTCTCATCATCAACCCCATCTTGCGCCGGCAATGCGAATACTATAGCGGCATGATCTCGGCCGTCCAAACATCGTCGAACATCTCGATCCAACGGTGCGATCGATCCTCCTTCTCCTATAAATTGAGGAGGTGCGCTGGCCTCTCATTCTCCTTAAGCATAAGACAGCAAGAAGCGACAGAGCCCCTTAGCGGCCACCAATAATCACTCTCTCTATGCTTCTCTAGTTTCTAGCCAGCAAGTTTCTCTCACTAGGCAGCAAGCTAAACTTGGTGTAGAGCTAGGTAGGATGGGAGGGAAGTCGCCCTTCTCCTTCTTCTGCCCGATGTTCAGCTTCCTGTCGAGGTCGAGTTCGAGCTCGAGGTACGACGACGGCTACATGAGCGACTGGGAGGGCCGGCCGAGGTGCGGGAGCAAGGTGCGGTCCAGCGACGAGGACTCCGGCTGGTGGGTCGGCGAGCGCGACGTCGACCGCAAGGCCGCCAACTACATCAACGAGTTCCACCAGAAAAAGGCACCACCAACACCTAGCTAGGTAGCATGCAACACTCTCCATGCATGCAACCGTGTATCAGGAGTCCAGGACACGAAGGTTCTTGAATGGTTCCTCTTTTATCATGCATGTTGTGTTGATTTAGAGGAGGACGAATAATTTTTTGCTTGGCAGATGTAGATCTATGTGCTCGTGTGTGCGCGTGTGGTGTGCGGGGATGGCAGGGATGCGTCACAGATGCATTTGTTGTTTGCTGCCATATTAAGCGATGATGATGAATGTATATATAGTGTGTTTCCGTGCATATGTGTTCTGTTTGATCAGTACTTCAGCGGATTTGCTAAATCACAGGCAACTGATTATAGTTTTTGCGGCTCGATTTCGCGGCGCGGTGGATAGCAGGTCCGAAGCTGGCTGCGGTGTCCCCGTGAGGCCTAGCAAGGAGTGAGCTGGCCCAGCTGGCCACGGCGTCGCAGATGGAGGCGAGTCGGAGGTTTGACGGGTTCAGGTCGGAGGTCTTTTCATGCTAACTGCATGTCGGATTGGACCGTGGCCATGCCGGAGACGCGAACTCCGAGGTGTGGGAAGTCAGGGCTCACATAGGTTAATGCTTCTAAGACGGCGACCAGAGGAAAGGCAGGGGACAACTGAAGGAAGAGTGAATGGACCGGGAGAGAACATACAGTGGAGATAGAACGGTTGGAGGAGGAAGATTATCTACCCGTTTGTTTTGATTCAATGTGAGGGGGCATTCACTTCCAAATGAACAGAAACTGAAGAAGACGAAAAATAACCCAAATGATAAGTATCACACATGTGACACGAAGCAACATAGTCTGAACACCCTTATTACCATCCATTTTGACACATCAAACAGATGATATCAGCGGAATCTTTTTGGTTTTTTGGACTTAAAAATATTTATCTCTTAAATAAAAACCCAATAAAAAAATCTGTTTTCATCATTAAATCCGTCGCAAAGAGATCTGCAAAACTAGATCTCATATTGATATATTTCGATGACTTTTTTTAGCCAAAAGTTGCCATACTGTTGATACTAAAGTTGACATGACTTGTTTCATCTATTTTTTTCTTCTAGATTTAAAGCTATCATTGTGTTTTAACTACTTTTCTTGGCAAAATTTACTAATCGACATGGAAAATTTTATTAATTGACCATGGCAATTTTTAGTAATTAACCACGGCAAATTTGATTCATGGATCATGACAATTTTTAGTAATTCATCATGGTAAATTTAGTTTATAGATCATGGCAATTTTATTATTTTGACCATGGCAATTCTAGTATTTTGACCATGGAAATTATTTTTTGTATGAACCATGACAAATTTTAGTGCATGTATCATGGAAAATTTAAGTAATTCACCATCAAAATTTTAGTTTCTGGTTCATGGAATATTTGAGTCATTGACTATGCATTTTTAAAGCAATTGATGACGGATTTCTTTTTAACTATGAACCATGTCAAAATTATTTCATGGATCATGGCAAATTTTAGTAATTCTCCATGGCAAGTTTAGTTTCTTAATTCACTATTTTATAACATGTCAAAACTTACTTTAAACGTATGAGAAAAAATAGTCGAAACGTGGCAACTTCAGTGTAAACACCATGGCAATTTATGTGCAATAGACATGTCATCTTTTGACCGCCAAAAAATATTGTCGAAACATATCAATATGTGATCTAGTTTTGAAGTCCGCGTTGCGACGAATTTATTGGAGAAAAAGGATTTTCGATTGGATTTTGTATTTAAAAGGTAAAACATTTTAAAGTTTGAAAAATCCAAAAGATTACCGCTGACATCATCTGTTTTTGTCCCTATTTAGATGCATATGTGAAAGAAATAAAAAGGCTAGCCAATGGGTGGCTAGAAGGGCGTTTGACCCGACCTCCTTCAGCCCACAGGTGTAGGCGGAATGCTTCGTGCCACACGTATGACACTTATCAGGTTCCAAAAAAATTACTTATCAAATATCCTGAGCTCATTTGATCTTGGTGAACAGTAAAATAAAAATACACTATTTTAAAAAAAATCTGATTTTTTTACATGGAAAATATTTTAGTGCATCAAATCCATGCCAATTTTCAGCGCATTTAAACTTATTTGCTTTATTCATAAAAAAAATATTTCGTTCATTTGGCCAGGGATACTAGCCTAAAGTTAGGGTATGTCCAACGCCGTCCTTAAGATGGACGCATTTCCTGAATTTATTTCAGGCCTTTTGGCGATGTGCGTTCAGTGGAAAGAGAAATTCACGTCGACCACGAAAGCGTCTATAGTGACTTCATCAATCCCTAGACGATGTGTCGGTGCAGTCTTTCGAAGGTGCCCATAGGGTAGTATGTGTGTACGTGTGTTAATGTGGATAAGCGTATATGAATATGCTTGAGCGTCTGCTTCTATACCATGTTCAAAAAATATACACACTATTTGTTCACGAACTGATCCAGACCAGTCTACGGATACAGATACGGGAGCCGCCCATCCAACCGCATAGCCTGGCCACCCTTCATTTCAAATGCATAGTAATATGAGTCAATTAAAATAGGATTATCATAGCGCCGGATCACAATAATAAAAAAGCTGGCGAATAGTGGCCAACCGATGTATCACACAACAATTTGTCCTCCCTCATGCTGAAACTTTCTCCTATGCCCCTCTTCTTTGGATCGTCTGGCCAATCCTCTGGGTCAAGGCCCATCGCATCAGCGTACATGTCCTGGCACAACTGCCAGGTGTACGAGTCCGTATATAGGGTGTACGTGCTTGGCTGCTGGGTGTACGTGCCCCGCTGTTGGGTGTACACCTTTGGCTCTAAGTCCTCCACTTTTCCATCCTCGAAGCCAACACCGCCTCCATCATGGATCATCTCCATCAACTCCATGCCCGCATCATCATACATCGTCTTGCTCAGTTGAGACATACCGCCGAATAGAGAGCGAGCACCGAGCTGATCCACACCCGGTGTCCAGACAAGATACAACGATGCCGAGTTGGCAAAATATAGTGGTGCCGCATTGACGTCGACAAAATACAACACGTACTCAGCAGCGAAGATTGGGGACTACCGGCCGAGCTGCTTGGCGGCGTAGAAGTAGGGACGCTGGTATTGGTGTGACTAGGGCAGCTTGTGCATGGACGACGGCGACGATGCCTCACGTCCCCACCCCGACTGGCCCCTCCACCTCGTTCCCTCCCCCTGCACCCTGCTCAGCACCCTCTTGAAGCTTTGACTTCCTTTTGATGTGGCAGGCTTGTTGTGTCGCTGAGTTGATCTTGCGGACCTAGCATCCTCCACTTTCGCCGACTCCGTCAGTTTTAAGTATGGGACTATGCAACGGCAGAAGGTGAAAAGCACAGGAATTAGGGTGGAGGGTGGCGGCAATCAGAGTGGAGAGGATTGGGAAAGCGCGGGTTTTGGCGCAGAAACTGTGCGGGCCGCTCCAAATGCGCAGGCTCTACCTCAATTTTGTGTGGGCCCAAGGTGTCAGACGTGTACATGGCAGAGGTCGGGAATCTTGCAAAGCCTACCTAGTTTGCTTACAGTTTGCAAGAAAACAGAAAGGCGGGCGCGTCCACAAACAAATAAGGGTTCGCCTTTGATGGCAAACTGCGTCTGAACAGCTTCGTCCAGACAATTGCCGGCATTTTGATGGTCCACATTTAAAATGCTCTTACGGACCATCTTGTTTGTATGTAACTACACTATGTGTACAGGAGCATCTTTGATAGATGCCCTATAATAGAGCATCTTTTGGTGATTGGAGCAAATTTGGCAACACCCATGTACAACCCCAAAGACCTCCAACTCCAAAAGATGCCCTAAAGACATTTTTTAATATTGATAGACCAATTCAAACAAACATCCAAGTATTGCATAGATTTAAATCCTAAACATAAAGGTTCGTCATACTACTTCATCAAACAAAAAAGAGCACTACTACTCTACTCGTCCGACCCATAGTCAATGTCGGTGGAGTTCCTTTATGCTAGGGTCTACTCTTGATCGGAAGTGAACCCCTCCTCCTCCGAGTCGAGGGGTTGGCCTTGTTCTCCTCCTTGTTCTACTCCTTCTTCGGTGGTCTCGCTTCCAAAAGAACTCTGCCTCGTATTGGACATATTGTGTGTTCTCCCTCGCAAACCTTGCCATGCCCTCCGCATCGCTCTCACCGGGAAGAATTTGGATGTCCTACTTATTATTCTCCTCCTCATTGATTGGCACAATGGTCACCAGCAGACCAATGAACTTCACATCCTCCTGGGTTGCGATCTCCGGGAAGTTGAGCTCCTCTCGTAGCTCGTCGAACCGCCAAACGGCAACATCGTAGGCTCGCACCATGAGGTCTGCCAACTTAAACGTGTCAAGCCAGTAGAGAGGGTTGTTGCACTGGAACTCGACATCGAAGATGTTGTAGCCACGCGCCCGCACCCCATTGCAAGCCGGTCTTGCTCTTGGACTTGAGCTTCGATGGCATTGCGGTGCTGCAAGTACAGCGACAATGTGGCGATGAGACGAGACAGTGGAAGCACGGAGGTGGTGCAACATCGGCTAGGGACGGGCGACTGTCGAATCAAGTGTGCGGTGGTGGCGGAGGTGTGGAGGTGGGCGTCGACAAAATAGAGGTCGAACAGTGGCAGATTCAGTTGGTGCAGTGGGAAACGACGACATGGGTGAAGATCCGACGACAGCAGTGTGTGACGTGATGCGGATTTGGCCAATTTGGTGGCGGCGGTGGTGCAACAGTGGTGCGGCTATCGCGTGGGGTTAGGGCTGCTACGAGACTAGATTTTTTTTGCTCCAAAGGCCCAGGTGTTGCACATTTGCAATACTTGCTGCCCCATTTTGGTGGTGTTGTATATTCAGAGTAATTTTTTATAGATAGGGCACCTATTAGAGCATTATATTAGCCTAAAAAGTTGCAAGGTTGCAACGGCGCATCCTTGCAGGTTGGGGTTCGGCTCCCAGCAGGAGCAAATTTCTACGATCTCACTCAGTTGGGCTACTTTTACAAAAATATATCCTGGGTTCTGGTGCCCATGTATCTCAAATTTTTATTGATGGGCACCTATTAGAGCATTATTTTAGCCTAAAAAGTGGTCATGGCTTATTATGCAACACCTATTGGAGATGCTCTTATTGTTTTAAAATAGGCGCAAGCTGTGTCCCTCTTTAAATTGAGAAACTCTAACAAGAAACCAAGCAACCTACATCAAAGTTTTAAGTGTTTGAACAACATAAATCAATTACAAGAAAAAAGAATATACACACCATGGCTACACATCTAACAAAATAACCAAACAAAAGTGCACATTGAGTGGCCACATCGGACGGGCAAGTAAAGTCACTATTGATGGACCGCTACCCAGAGTCGTTGCTCCGACATCCAAGATCCAGCCCACCGCCAACATTGCACTTTAAAAACTACGGAAGGAATAGCAGGAAGGCATCTCCCTCCACACATGGCCCGACATCGACTATCGAGTCTCAGCGAATCTGGTGACTCAACCACGCTACATCCCCAGCCAGACCCAACTGGACCGAGCATAGATACAGTTCAGTGCCACTGATGCCCACTTTCAAGTACGCCATGGCAATAGCCCCTCTGTCCTTGGCCCACAGACACCCACACATCACCATATCTGTGGCCACCAGAACCAAAACATACGATGACGTGGCAGCCCGTCTTAGGACTGGACCGACACGACCGAGAGAGGTTGCAAAGGGGAGGGATCAGATTTTCCATGGATCTGCTCCGACATCGACCATGATGGCCAACCGAGAAACCTGGGACTGGAGCACCGTCCATGGCCACCATGCTTTCTCGTGAGCAGTAGGCACCACAGGCACGTAGAGCCTAGATTAATCCCTACATCCCTGGCCACCTCCATGCCACCACGCCACGCGGCGGAACTCCCCAGAGCCGCCGCCCCTAGGCGTCCTTGCTTGCTATGCCCCTCATGTTTTCTACGTCTCCTTGTTGCTACACTTATTCCACGACTATTACTTCATTGTTAGAGACGCAAAGGTAAAGGTCCACCATGCTACGCCCCTCATGTTTTCTGTGTCTTCTTGTTTCTCAATTCTTCCATGACCATCACTTTATTGTTAGAGACACAAAGGTAAATGTACAACCACACTATGCCCCTTGTGTTTTCTGCGTCTCCTTGTTGTTGCACTTCTTCCACGACCATCACTTCATGGTTAGAGACACAAAGGTAAAGGTCCAGCCATGCTACGCCCCTCATATTTTCTACGTCTCCTTGTTGCTGCACTTTCTTCATGACCATCATTCATTGTTAGAGACACAAAGATAAGTGTCTAGCCAGGCTACGCTGCTCATGCTTTCTGCGTCTCCTTATTGCTGCATTTCCTCCACAACCATCACTTCATTGTTAGAGACACAAAGGTAAATGTCCAGCCATGCTATGCCCCTCATTTTTTTTCCGTGTCTCCTTGTTGTTGCACTTCTTCCATGACAATTGTTAGAGACACAAAGGTAAAGATGCGGTCATGCTACGCCCCTCGCGTTGTCTACATCTCCGTGTTGCTGCACTTCTTCCACGACCATCACTTCATTGTTAGAGATAGAAAGGTAAAGATGCGGTCATGCTACGACCTTCATGTTTTATATGTTTCCTTGTTGCTGCACTTCTTCCACGACCATCGCTTCATTGTTAGAGACACAAAGCTAAAGGCGGAGTGATGCTACGTCCATCACGTTTTCTACATCTTCTTGTTGTTGCGCTTCTTGCACGACCATCACTTTTATTGTTAGAGACACAAAGGTAAAGGTGCAGCCATGATACGCCCCTCATGTTTTCTACGTCTCCTTGTCGCTGTATTTCTTCCATGACCATCACTTCATTGTTAGGGACATGAAGGTAAAGGTGCAGCAATGTTGCGTCCCTCACGTTTTCTACGTCTCTGCTGCACTTCTTCCACGACCATCATCTTTGTTGTTAGAGACACAAAGGTAAAGGTGCAGCCATGCTATGGCCTTCACGTTTTCTACGTCTCCTTGTCGCTACACCTCTTCCACGACCATTCATTTCATTGTTAGAGACACAAAGGTAAAGGTGCAGCCATGCTATGCCCCTCACGTTTTCTACGTCTCCTTGTCGCAGCATTTCTTCCACGACCATCGCTTCATTGTTAGGGACATGACTCACATTTTCTACATCTCCTTGTTGCCGCACTTCTTCCATGACCATCCCTTCATTGTTAAAGACAGAAAGGTAAAGATGTAGCCATGCTACGACCCTCATGGTTTATATGTCTCCTTGTTGCTGCACTTCTTCCACGACCATCGCTTCATTGTTAGAGACACAAAGCTAAAGGTGCAGTGATGCTATGTCCCTCACGTTTTCTACATCTTTTTGTTGTTACACTTCTTCCACGCCCATCACTTTCATTGTTAGAGACACAAAGGTAAAGGTGCAGCCATGCTACGCTCCTCACGTTTTCTACGTCTCCTTGTCGCTGCATTTCTTCCACGATCATCACTTCATTGTTAGGGACATGAAGGTAAAGGTGCAGCAATGCTGCGTCCCTCACGTTTTCTACGTCTCTGCTGCACTTCTTCCACGACCATCATCTTTATTGTTAGAGACACAAAGGTAAATGTGCAGCCATGCTATGGCCCTCACGTTTTCTACGTCTCCTTGTTGCTACACCTCTTTCACGACCATTCATTTCATTGTTAGAGACACAAAGGTAAAGGTGCAGCCATGCTATGGCCCTCACGTTTTCTACGTCTCCTTGTTGCTACACCTCTTCCACGACCATTCATTTCATTGTTAGAGACACAAAGGTAAAGGTGCACCATGCTACGCCCCACACATTTTCTACGTCTCCTTGTTGTTGCACTTCTTCCATGACCATCACTTTAATTGTTAGAGACACAAAGGTACAGGTGCGGCCATGGCCACCCCTAATGGATTCACATGATTATGGTCAGTACCTAATCTTCCGCCATATATAAAGTGTTCTACTCGGAGATCAAAATCCTATTATGTTAATCTTAAGGAATTATTCTAAAAGAAAGCAACCCAGGCACACAACCCTGCGGAGCATGGGGCTCCAACACGGGTGGCGGGCAAGGCGCACAGTGCTCTGCCGCCAACAGCCAACTTGTCTGACAGTCAGTTCCTTGATCAATTGTACTTCTTTCTTCCTCGTTTATTAGGGCCCATCGTGTTTAGGGTCGAACTTTGATTATAAATTTAACAAATAATATAAACCACATGTCACAAAACTTATACGTTGTGAATCCACTTTCTGGTATTAATACAATAGTACATTTTTTGCAGAATATAAATTTATTTCATTAGTCGTGCATATGCTTAAAATTTTACACAAAATATGAGAAAACCCATAAACCACTTTGATCTAAAACATCAGGAGACCAGTAAACCGGAACGGAGGAAGTATGTAAGCTCGCCTAGTCATGACGGTTAGTACCTTGTGTGTAGTAAATAGAAGTTGTGCGTCGCCGCGAATCTCCCTCCACGTCGTGCTCACATGTAGCGCGGCTTGGACTCTTGACTGGAATTGTTTTTACAGTCATGGAAGTACACAGATTCAAATTTAATCCACCAATCGAAGAAAGCAAAGATGGTTACTCCTGTGCACCCATCATCATGCATCAAGGAGGCCAGGCCGACAGGCGCACATGCACCCCCAACCCCGGCCTTCAAGTGGTTACTTTGTTAACATCTGCCTGTGGGAATATGAAAATGACAAAACGCCTACGAGTTGGTCCTTGGCACCTCGTCCCGGCGACACTCTCTTAATGACTTGTCCTCAAAAAAGCATGTGCTCCCGACCTCACTAGTCGCTAATGAGATCCTGGTGTCCCATTAATCAAAAAAATACCTTTGTCAAGCCTCAGGTACCCCCTATCTCCTGATACCTGGACGCAAACTGATATTTTAGAAAAAGAAAAGGCAAAGGAGTATCTCTGTCTCTGCATTGTGAGGGCATCTTCGACGCTGTGCATTAAAATTGACAATAAACATTCACGACACGTTCGGATGTGTTCACGGATAATGGAACAGCGATCATCCAATTCGGTGCACCAAATATCCGTTTTAAAAAGAAAATAACAGAATAAAACCTAACCAAATATCTGCCATGCAACCTCATTTTGAATCATCGTTCTACAACAATTCAACTATACATTTAAAATCTAATAAAAGCGCCAGATGTTAACCCATAATCCTCGAAAGCGGCCTTCGTCTCAGGCTTTCTCTCCTCGAGATTGAACTTCTCCATCGATGCATGAGTTCACCCACATGGGCTGCCCCCTCCCATACAACAATGTGTCAATGTGAAGAGCTTGCCCTCCATCCTTTGGTGCATTGCAGCGACGCGTCCGAGCTATAGAATGTCATGACCATCAAGTTCCAACATTCACTGATCAATGAACTGACCAGCACGTAGAGCAACATGAAAGCAAAACTTACGATATCCATGACTGGCATGCCTGTTAGCCACAATATTTCCGCTTGCAAAATCGCACCGCAATATTTCATGACAGCTTTTGAAATGGTGTACCACTGATGTGACTTCGTATTGCAGTCATGGATCACATCCAAATTGTAGGGTGTTTGTGCTTGTGCTCATGAAACCAAAAAATGCACATGTTGCAAATACATCGTGGCCAACCACGCGTTGCACAGCAATGCATTCTCCCTCACTGGTGCCCCACCATCGTACTTGCTTCATGTTAAACAAGGAGAAATTAGAAAAAAGATCTCAATGACATTTGGTCGAACACTCCATGGACGACATTAGCAGGAGCAAACGGTACCTGGGCTGAGGACTAATTCTGAGGTGAAATGACAGCAAAGTACAAGGCGCCTGGGTGGAGCAACGGTTTCCTGGCAAAAACTGGGCGGCGATCTTGGTGGATGCGGATACGGAGTAAGAAAGGAGGGATGAAGTGGGGAAAGGGCTCCGAGGCGAGGGCTTTGGTGGGCGAGATGTGCAGAAGTCTGACTTGGCGGGCGTCCAGACTCCCCCAAACCTTCTCAGCTTTGTTTTTGGTTTGGTGGAATTTGGACGTGCAAACCACGACAGTTTGATGCAAAGCGTTGGATGACACAAAGTGTTTAAACATTTTTTCCCAGATTTTAGCAGCGTTTGATGCAATGATGTTGGAGATGCCCTAAACATTCTCCACCCCTTGTTTCAAAAGAAAAAAACATTCTCCACCCCAGCCGGTTTGCTGCGGTGGACTCGCAGTAGGCCGTGGCTAGGAACGACAGGTGAAAGAAAAAGAAAGGAGGAAAACGGTGACCCGCGCACGGTCCGATCGATCAGATCCGAGTCATGAACCACCATGGGAACGAGACAGCGGAGGTGGGAGAGGTTGTGGCCTGCACTGGCCTGAGCTGGAGCGCACGAGGACCAAGCGTGGAGCTAGCGGTCGACGCACGAGAGGGCGTGCGTGGGCATGGCAGCGACCCCTTCGCCGCCGTGCCCCGACACATTTTCCACCGGGGCCAGGCCGGGGCAGCGCACCGCACGCATGCACGCCCTCTGACGCGGAGCACGACGGCCGAGCCACCTTGCCCGGCGGTCCCGGGGGCAGCAGGAATCCGCGCTGCGCTGTCTGCCGTTGCACGCCCATGTGGCCCTCCCTCCCTCCCCACGCTCGCCCCGCATTATCAACTGCTAAGCCGCGGTCGTCTTCTTCCTTCTACCTCTTTCATCCCTACCAGCTACCTAGCTCGTGTGCGCCATCTGGATCTGAATCTAGCCCCCTCCTCCGTCCCTATATATAAGCCCACCCGTTGCCGAGGAGAAATCATTGGCCAGAGTGAGAGTTCAGCAACACTCCTTCACTACACCTCGTTCACTTCCAACGATCTCCAGTTCTCCACACCACAGAGAGAGGGAGAGAGAGTGTGTGTGTGTTGAAGCAAAGATGAAGCTTATGGGGAAGAGCCAGAGGAGTGGAGGAGGCTTGAGCAGGAGCCTCAAGGAACACAGGGCCAGGCTCTACATCATCCAGCGCTGCGTCGTCATGCTCCTCCGCTGGCACGACTGACTCCCTCGCTCCATGGATGGATCCGTCCTTCCATTCCATGGATGGTGTTTGAAGCAAAGATATACTTTTTGGTTTTGGGTCTGTGATTGTGCTGTGCCACAATGGTGTCGGCAGGTAGTACTTGTACATAAGAGGCGAGTTAAATTATAGAAGTAGAAGTAGCAGCAAAGCAATAGCGACCCTTCAGCAGGTGTATCCCATTGTACAATTACATCAGTGCCGAATACTGGAATGCAATATATCAGCTGAAAGATAAGGAATCATTGGACCAATCGCTTATCGGCCCGTTCCAAAACTCGTGTGATGCTAGCTGATCTCGGTGTTTCTTGCGCGTGTTCCATCTTTTCTTCTATAGATCACATCTACTAGTTACTTTTTTTCCCCACCATGTCCAGCACCGCATCCACAAAGAACTCACCAGAATAATTACCTGCTGCGGAGCGCCACCGTGCTCCAAGAATTCTGAGGAGTCCAGCGAGAGCAATTCCTCGAGGAGGAGGCCAACATGGCACCGCCACGCACTGTCGCCGTCGTTCAACCTGTGGGTGGCCGTGGCCCAGGAGCAGCAGGTCCTCGGCTACTTCCATGGCCTCAGTCTCGTGAGAAATTCCCGCTGCCAAGGTCTTAGCTCTGAAGCGGCAATGACAGAGATGTTCGCCGCTCACACGAGGGCACGCTCGGATAGCTCCTGCCAGTATGCAAGAGCCAAGAGGGGTTCCCTCAGCGGCGCACCGGACATCTCTCCAGGATCAAGACGCTCACGGATGACCCAGCGATCTTATTTCAGAGAGAACTTCACTAACCAACTACAAGATCTAAATGCTCGTGCCTATTTACTTCTTAATTTCCTTTTCTTCTCCTCCGGTTTCGCTGGGCCCGCCCATTGTCGAACCAGTCTTTTTTCCACTATTTCTTTTTTCAATTTTTTTGTTTCTTTTTCATTTTTTTGTTTTACCTTTTTCGTTGCTTTTCCTTTTCAAAAAATGCTCGCTCTTGAATCAAATTGTTTATTTTAAAAAAATGTTCGTATTTTCAAATTTTGTTCATAAAATACAAATATTCGCATTTTTAAAAGTTGTACAAATTTCAAAAGAATGTTCGTGTCTTCAAAAATAGTTCATAATGTCAAAACATGAACATTTTCAAAAAAGAGCTAACAAAATTTGAACATGGAAAGAGCTAACATAATGTCAAAAATAAATTTGTTGCTTTTTGAAAGGCCTACCCGGACACACTACGTTAAACATGGTCTATTTTTGAACATCCTTAGAATGATTCCAAATTTGGCAAGCAGGTGGGCATGTCCATGGTAGGCATCCACGTCAGGTTTGAATGACTTTTGACATTGTATACATATTGCAAAATGTTCGGCCATTTATATTCACTGAGAAAACTCCAAAAAATACAAAACTTGTTTAAAACTCAAACAACTTGGCATGGTGCCTTAAATTGGTCATAGAAGACCATTAGATTTTTTAACAATTCAAAAAATGTTCAGGGAGTTTCAAATAATGTTCACGCATTCAATTTTTTAAAAATATTCCTGTTTTCTAATTTTTAATACAGAAATACAAAAAATGTTATGGGAACTTAGAAAAAAATGGGTTTCCATTTTTTGTTCTTCTTCCTAAAATCCAATCCTATATTTCTTAGAAAAGATTTCACGAATATGTTAGTTTTCATTAACTAAATTCCACCTAGCTCATGTGTTGTCGGATTTTACACGAAGATTCAGATATTTGTCTACTTTTTTGTTTCTTTTCAATTTTTGGTTTAATAGATTTATGTATTTTCCGTGTTTACAAGCCACACCCAACTTATTTTTTTAGGCAACGCCACACACAACTAGAATTGTCCGCTCCCGCACCGGCATGCAACTGCAATTGCTTGTTGACCGGTCTCGTGCAACCGGAGTTGCATATGCCGCCGATTCGTGCGCAATCCATGTCCACCGGCCATGCGTAACTGCACAAATGTATTTTTCATATATTTTATAAATAAAATATACAATGGGAAAAACTGACGAGAAAAAAAAGGAAAAAGAAACAAATACAGCCTTTTCATTCTCAGAATTACAAAAATGAACACACAATCAAGCTAACATCCATAGCCACATAAAATATGATAATAAATCCAGTGATCCTAGTTTTATTTTCTTAAGATTATCATTCATGTTACGGTGGTTGATTCTACTTTTGTGCGATATGTGTGTCACAACTTGGGTCATGCGGAAAGTGGATTCTATGAAAAGAAATAGCCATAGCATAACATAAATGATAAACCTGACGAAAAAGATAAATATTAACCAAAGTATGTTTCCATAGATCACCAAACTAGTTACCAGTTCACCTAAAAAAATGTTGATAATTTTTTTCTAGGGCAAAAAAATGTTGATAATTGAAAAAAATGCTGGCTTGATCGAGCCTGGTCCGCCGAACACGCTTAAGTGGGCCGCCTATTCACGACTGACCCAGGCCCAAGCAAGATTTTTGCTGCTGCGTACTGGAGCCCATAGCGATATACACAGGCGCACCGAAGGCCTCATGTTCGTGATCCCAATCCCTCGCCGGCGCCGGAGCCCTCGCCCTCCTCCGCCTATTTCCCCCATCTCTCTTCCTCCCCACTATGCGACCGGGCAAGATGACCGTGCGCGCATCGATAGATGCGTTGGCGTCGTAGCTTCCCGCCACGGCCACCGCTCAATGAGGAAGCGGGAGGAGGAGAAATCCGGCGGTCACTGTGGTAAGACCCTCAACTGTACTTGCTACAGGGGGAAGGTGTATGACCGCCTGACCGGCGGGGGGTGGGGGGTACAGGGGGGAGGTGTGTGACCGGCAGGAGAGCCGGCGGTACAGGTGCAGCAAGAAGCTCAGTTCTTCTGTTAGCGTACAAGATGAACAGCACATCTAATTGAAGATATGTATAAATGCTTGGTTAATCTGTTGAAGATATGCACATCTAATTTCAGTACATGATGGTGTACCGCGGTTTCCACTTAATTTATAAAGAGGTCACCATATATGTTAAGTATTTATTTACGGAGGGAGTACTTACTACATAATGTAACGCCCCTGATCGGAGAGGGGATCGGCGATCTAGAGTAGGTGAGAGGGAGCAGGTGAGGAAGGGGGATGAGCTTGGAGAAGGGGTTAGGATTGTAGAGGAAGGTTTGGATACACAGAATGATCTACACACGCATGCCTCCACAGCCACCCTTAACGCACCCACGCCTCCACTTGGCAGGCCAGCTGGCTGGGCCCGCCAGCCAGCACCTAGGCACACTAATCAGCTGATTAGGTGTGACATTCTCCCCTCCTTAAGAAGAGGCCTCCCCCTCCCAAATGGGTGCCGTGGGAAAACGCCGACATAGCACGTCATAGTCCTCCCAGGTGGCCGAGTCCGGGGACGACGACGACCATTGTATCTTGAGCTGCACCACGGGCGCGTCGCCATGCTTCATCATACGCCTCTCCAGGATCTTGACGGGCTCTGTCGTCGACGCAGACAGGTCTTCGACTCGGGGAAGCTCGGCGAAAATCGGTGAGTAGTCCGGCGTGAACGGCTTCAGCTGGGAGACGTGGAAGACCGGGTGCACGCGGCTGTCCGGCGGCAGATCCAGCTTGTAAGCCAGAGGTCCAATCTTCTCAAGCACGGTGTAGGGGCCGAAGAACTTGTAGGCGAGCTTGGCGCATGGGCGCGAGACCACGGAGCGTTGCACATAAGACTGCAGTTTCAGCAAGACATGTTCTCCCACTTGGAATGAGCGCTCGACGCGGTGCTTGTCCGCCTGCTTCTTGAAGCGGTGCTGGGCACGCGCCAGCTAGGCGCGTATGGCATCTGTATGCTCTACCCAGTCCAGGTCGTCGCCGGCCGGTGTCGCCTCCGCCCAGGTTGCCATTGCGCCCAAGTTGGCTTCTCTGCCATACAGGGCCTTGAAGGGTGTGCACTGGAGAGATGAATGGAAGGTCGAGTTGTACCAGAACTCAGCCATCGGTAGCCAGCGGCGCCACTTGCTGGGGGAATCGTGGACGGCGCGGCGCAGGTACATCTCCAGGCACTGGTTCACCCGCTCGCTCTGGCCATCAGTCTGCGGGTGGTACGCCGTTGAGTACAAGAGCTTGGTGCCCGCGCTCTCAAGCAGTTCGCGCCAGAGGTTGCTCATGAATATCTTGTCGCGGTCGGAGATGATGGACGAAGGGATGCCGTGCAGCTTCACAATGTTGTCCCAGAACGCGCGGGCGACAGTCGCGGCGGTGAAGGGGTGGCGGAGTGGCACGAAGTGCGCGAACTTGGTGAAGCGGTCGACGACCACCATGATGGAATTGCAGCTCTCGGACGCCGGCAGGCCCTCGATAAAATCCATCGTCAGGTCCTCCCATGGCGCCGAAGGAATGGGCAGAGGCGCGAGGAGGCCGGCCGGCCTGGTGTGCTCGTGCTTGGCATGTTGACAGACGACGCATTGATGCACGAACTCCTCCACGTCTCTCTTCAGGCCACGCCACTCGAAGTGCTTCTTGACACGGTGATAAGTCGCCGTGACGCCCGAGTGGCCGCCCACCGCGCTGTTGTGGAGCGCGGCGATCAGCTTGGTGCGCAGGGTCGTGTTCGCCCCAATCCAGAGCCGGCCTTGACGACGAATGACGCCACGGTGGAGCTCGTACCCGTTTGCATCCGGGCTGGACACGGCTAGATGTTGGAGGTGCTCTTGAGCCTCCGCGTTCGTTGGATAGGAGTTAGCCACCTCTTGCAACCACGCCGGCTGGCAGATCGAGAGCGCGGCCACGTCCATGAGCTTGCGCACCCGGGAGAGCGCATCCGCGGCTCCGTTGTCGAGGCCGCGCTTGTACAGGAAGCGAAACTGAAGGCCGACGAGCTTGGACATGGCCTTGCGCTGGACGTCTGTCTCGAGGTGTTGCTCGCCCAAATTGCAGAGACTCTTATGATCCATGAGGATGTCGAACCGAAGGAAATATGCCTTAGAGGCAATAATAAAGTTATTATTTATTTCCTTATAATCATGATAAAAGGTTTATTATTCATGCTAGAATTGTATTAACCGGAAACATAATACATGTGTGAATACATAGACAAACAAAGTGTCACTAGTATGCCTCTACTTGACTAGCTCGTTAATCAAAGATGGTTATGTTTCCTAACCATGAACAATGAGTTGTTATTTGATTAACGGGATCACATCATTAAGAGAATGATCTGATTGACATGACCCATTCCATTTGCTTAGCACCCGATCGTTTAGTATGTTGCTATTGCTTTCTTCATGACTTATACATGTTCCTATAACTATGAGATTATGCAACTCCCGTTTACCGGAGGAACACTTTGGGTACTACCAAACGTCACAACGTAACTGGGTGATTATAAAGGAGTACTACAAGTGTCTCCAAAGGTACATGTTGGGTTGGCGTATTTCGAGATTAGGTTTTGTCACTCCGATTGTCGGAGAGGTATCTCTGGGCCCTCTCGGTAATGCACATCACATAAGCCTTGCAAGCATTACAACTAATATGTTAATTGTGAGATGATGTATTACGGAACGAGTAAAGAGACTTTTCGGTAACGAGATTGAACTAGGTATTGGATACCGACGATCGAATCTCGGGCAAGTAACATACCGATGACAAAGGGAACAACGTATGTTGTTATGCGGTCTGACCGATAAAGATCTTCGTAGAATATGTAGGAGCCAATATGGGCATCCAGGTCCCGCTATTGGTTATTGAACGGAGACGTGTCTCGGTCATGTCTACATTGTTCTCGAACCCGTAGGGTCCGCACGCTTAAAGTTACGATGACAGTTGTTATGAGTTTTATGCATTTTGATGTACCGAATGTTGTTCGGAGTCTGAGATGAGATCACGGACATGACGAGGAACTCCGGAATGGTCCGGAGATAAAGTTTGATATATATGATAATAGTGTTTGGTCACCGGAAGGGTTCCGGAAATCACCAGAAGGGGTTCCGGATGTTTCCCGAAATGTTTGGGTACGAGAACACTTTATTTGTGCAAAGGGGAAAGCCCACAAGGTTTTTGGAAAGCGCAAAAGGAAGTTTTGCGGAGTCCAGGGGCCAGACGCCAGGGTCCCTGGCGTCTGGCCCTGGAGTCCGAGAAGGACTCTTGCCTTTCGGGTGAAACCGACTTTGTGGAGGCTTTTACTCCAAGTTTCGACCCGAGGGCTCAACATATAAATGGAGGGGCAGGGCTAGCACCAAAGAGAGATCAAGAAACACAAGTTGATCCACGTGATCTATTCCTTAGCCGTGTGCGGCGCGCCCAGCCACCATAGTCCTCGATAATACTGTAGCGGAGTTTAGGCGAAGCCCTGCTGCTGTAGTACATCAAAATCGTCACCACGCCGTCGTGCTGACGAAACTCTTCCCCGACATTGCTGGATCGGAGTCCGGGGATCGTCATCGAGCTGAACGTGTGCTCGAACTCGGAGGTGCCGTAGTTTCGGTGCTTGATCGGTTGGATCGTGAAGACGTACGACTACTTCCTCTACGTTGTGTCATCGCTTCCGCAGTCGGTCTGCGTGGGTACGTAGACAACACTCTCCCCTCTCGTTGCTATGCATCACATGATCTTGCGTGTGCGTAGGAATTTTTTTGAAATTACTATGAAACCCAACACGAACGACCCGCGTTGTAGATACTGTCGCCACTTGTCCACAGCCATCATAACCGCGAGGAACTCCTTCTCGTAAGTGGAGAGTTTCTGGTTGCGTGCACCCAGCGCCTTGCTAAAATAGGCCACGGGGTGCCCCTCTTGAGTGAGCACCGCGCCGATGCCCGTGTCGCAGGCATCCGTCTGGATGGCGAACGGCTTGTCGAAGTTGGGAAGCGCGAGCACCGGTGTGGTGACCATGGCCTGCTTGAGCAGGTTGAACGCAGCTTGGGCGTGCTCGGACCACTCGAAGCCTTTCTTGGTG
Organism: Triticum urartu; assembly: GCF_056163025.1. Classification (NCBI taxonomy): domain Eukaryota; kingdom Viridiplantae; phylum Streptophyta; class Magnoliopsida; order Poales; family Poaceae; genus Triticum; species Triticum urartu. The sequence goes on from NC_141879.1 coordinate 710,983,243, forward strand.
AGGAGCTGCGTGAGTGGCTTGGCGATGATGCCGTAGTGCGGCACAAACTTGCGATAGTAGCCTGTAAGGCCGAGGAAACCGCGAAGTTCAGTCGGCGTCGTAGGCGTAGGCCACTGCACCATGGCTTGGGTCTTCTCCGCATCGGTGGCGACGCCCTCGCGTGAAATCACATGCCCGAGGTAGTCGATGTGGTCGGTGGCAAACTCGCACTTGGAGGCCTTGACATAGAGTTGGTGTTGCCAGAGCAACTCCAGCACCGTGCGCACATGTTCTAGGTGCTCCTCCATCGTTTCACTGAAGACCAGAATATCGTCAAGGAAAATGATGACGAACTTGCGAATGTACTTACTGAAGATTGCATTCATCAGGCACTGAAATGTTGCCGGTGCGTTGGTGAGGCCGAACGGCATGACGCGGAACTGAAAATGGCCGTGATGGGTTTTGAACGCCGTCTTGGCCCCATCTTCTTCACGCATTCGAATCTGGTGATAGCCAGACCGTAGATCAAGCTTGGAGAAGACCGTAGCGCCCGCCAGTTCATCGAGCAGTTCGTCCATGATTGGCAGGGGAAACTTGTTTTTGATCGTCGTGTCGTTGAGCCGGCGGTAGTCGATGCAAAACCTCCAGGTGCCGTCCTTCTTCTTGACGAGCAGCACCAGTGCCGCGTAGGGGCTCACGCTGTGAGTAATGATCCCCGAGTCCAGCATCTCGCGGACCTGCAGCTCGATCTCGTCTTTCTGCAGGGGAGAGTAGCGGTAGGGGTGAGTATTGGCCGGAATCGCCCCTTCCACCAATGTGACGGCGTGGTCGTACTGACGGTGCGGCGGCAGTCCTTGGGGCGCGGCGAAGACATCGGTGTACTCGTCGAGGAGGTCGGCGAGTGGGGTCTGGCTCGGTGACTTGCGCTTGGTCTGCACGGGCGGACAAGCATCCACCATGGCCATTGCCCAAACCTCGTTGTCGGCGATCAACTTGCGAAGTTCTGCTGGCTCCACCGCCGTCAGGGTCTCGGTGGCCTTGGGTTTGACGCTGCGCAGCGTGACTTGCTCGCCGTCGTGGAGGAATGAGACGAACTTGTCTTGCCAGTGGCAGGTCATGGGGTTGTGCTGCGCCAGCCAGTCCATGCCAAGGATGCCATCGTAAGCATCGATGTCGAGCTCGCGCATTGGTGTCGAGAAGGTGTGCCCCTGCATCTGAAGGAAATATGCCCTAGAGGCAATAATAAAGTTATTATTTATTTCCTTATTTCATGATAAATGTTTATTATTCATGCTAGAATTGTATTAACCGGAAACATAATACATGTGTGAATACATAGACAAACAGAGTGTCACTAGTATGCCTCTACTTGACTAGCTCGTTAATCAAAGATGGTTATGTTTCCTGACCATAAACAATGAGTTGTTATTTGATTAACGAGGTCACATCATTAGTTGAATGATCTGATTGACATGACCCATTCCATTAGCTTAGCACCCGACCGTTTAGTATGTTGCTATTGCTTTCTTCATGACTTATACATGTTCCTATGACTATGAGATTATGCAACTCCCGTTTACCGGAGGAACACTTTGGGTGCTACCAAACGTCAGAACGTAACTGGGTGATTATAAAGGAGCATTACAGGTGTCTCCAAAGGTAGATGTTGGGTTGGTGTATTTCGAGATTAGGATTTGTCACTCCGATTGTCGGAGAGGTATCTCTGGGCCCTCTCGGTAATGCACATCACATAAGCCTTGCAAGCACTGCAACTAATATGTTAGTTGTGAGATGATGTATTACGGAACGAGTAAAGAGACTTGCCGGTAACGAGATTGAACTAGGTATTGGATACCGACGATCGAATCTCGGGCAAGTAACATACCGATGACAAAGGGAACAACGTATGTTGTTATGCGGTCTGACCGATAAAGATCTTCGTAGAATATGTAGGAGCCAATATGGGCATCCAGGTCCCGCTATTGGTTATTGACCGGAGACATGTCTCGGTCATGTCTACATTGTTCTCGAACCCGTAGGGTCCGCACGCTTAAGGTTACGATGATAGTTACATTATGAGTTTATGCATTTTGATGTACCGAAGGTTGTTCGGAGTCCCGGATGTGATCACGGACATGACGAGGAGTCTCGAAATGGTCGAGACGTAAAGATTGATATATTGGAAGCCTATGTTTGGACATCGGAAGTGTTCCGGGTGAAATCGGGATTTTACCGGAGTACCGGGAGGGTTACCGGAACCCCCCGGGAGCTAAATGGGCCATAGTGGGCCTTAGTGGAAAAGAGAAGGGGCTGCCCTAGATGGGCTGCGCGCCTCCCCCTTCCCCTAGTCCTATTAGGACTAGGAGAGGTGGCCGGCCCCCTCTTCCTCTTTTCCCCCTCCGCGAATCCTATTCCAACTAGGATTGGGGGGGGGGGGGGGGGGAATCCTACTCGCAGAGGGAGTAGGACTCTCCTGGCGCCTCCTCCTTGGCCGGCCAGCCTCCCCCCTCTACTCCTTTATATACGGAGGCAGGGGGCACCTCTAGACACACAAGTTGATCCACGTGATCTATTCCTTAGCCGTGTGCGGTGCCCCCTGCCACCATATTCCTCGATAATACTGTAGCGGAGTTTAGGCGAAGCCCTGCTGCTGTAGTTCATCAAGATCGTCACCACGCCGTCGTGCTGACGGAACTCTTTCCCGACACTTTGCTGGATCGGAGTCCGGGGATCGTCATCGAGCTGAACGTGTGCTCGAACTCGGAGGTGCCATAGTTTCGGTGCTTGATCGGTTGGATCGTGAAGACGTACGACTACTTCCTCTACGTCGTGTCATCGCTTCCGCAGTCGGTCTGCATTGGGTACGTAGACAACACTCTCCCCCTCGTTGCTATGCATCACATGATCTTGCATGTGCGTAGGAAATTTTTTGAAATTACTACGAAACCCAACAGCATCCACCACTTCAGGTCGGGTATGATGCGATCACAGGTGAGGCGATCGCCGTTGGCAACCCGTATTTCCACCGGCGGCAGAGGTTGGGTTTGTGCGCCGATGCGGTCGACGAAGCTCTTCTTGACGAAGCTGTGGGTGCTGCCCGAGTCGAGGAGGAGCAGCATGACTTGGTTCCCGACCAAGGCGCGCAGGCGAATAGTGCTCGGCGAGTCGGAGCCGTCCAGCGCCTGGGCTGACAGAACGCAGCACTCCGCAGGCCGATCTGGTGGAGCGGGCTCGTCCAAGAGCTGGAGAGCATGGATCGCGTCGTCGGAGAGAACCTCCCCATGCTCCCCCACGTGTATGGTGAGCAACTGTGCCGGCTGCGCGCAGCGGTGCTCCCGTGAGTATTTGTCGCCGCACTTGAAGCAGTGGTTGTTGGCGCACCTGTAATCCCGCAACTGGCGCTCCCGAGCGAATTCGTCGCCGACAACGCGCGGGGCTGCCGCTTGGCTTGAGCCGCGTTTGTTGGTGGAGGAGGACGCCATGGAGGAACTGGTCGGCCCCGTGGACGTGTCGTGCCCAGCTCTTCCTCCTGAATGCGCGCCAGCACGGATGCGCGGATGATGCTCGACGAGGCTTGTAGACGAACTGCAGCGCGCAGCTCGTCCTTCAGTCCCAACAAAAACTGGGTGATGAAGAACTTGTTGTTGATGGAGGGATCCAACGCCAGAAGGTGATACATGAGTTCATCAAACGCCGTGCGATAATCGGCGACGCTGCCCGTCTGCCGTAGCTGAAGGAGACGATGCATAGTGAGCTCGAACTCGTCCGCACCAAACTCTTCGAGCACGGCGGCGCAGAACATGTCCCATGTCAGGTTGCGGTGACTCTGGCGAAACGCCTGGAGCCAGTGTGCCGCCTGCCCCTCGATGTACAGAGCAGCGGTAGGCACCCAAAATTGCTGACCCACCTTGTAGAGCTCAAAGTATGCCAAGCAACGATCCAGCCATAGGTAGGGTGCGGATCCGTCGAAACGGGGGAAATCGTGTTTTGGGGGTTTGTGGTAGGAGCTCTCTGGGTGGCTGGGGCTGGGTGGCGGCGCGGTGACCCCAGCCATGGGCGCACCGAGAGGGGGAACCGGATTGAGTGGTGGTCGGTTGTCCCCCAGACGAGCGTGAGCAGAGGCGGGACGATGGGGCTCCGCGTGAGGGGGCTGATGGCGCGGAGGCGGTGGTGGCGGCGGCGGTGGTGGTGGTGGTGGTACCAGCGTGGTGACAGAGCCCGCTGGTGAGGTCGAGCCGTCGACGGTCTTGCAGGTCGCATCGATGTCTGCCTGCGTCAGATCGAGCTGCCGCGAGAGGCCCCGCAGCTCCGCCGAGATCTGGTTGTTGAAGGCGATCTGCACCTCGAGTTGCTTGTCGCGGAGAGCGGTTTGCTCGTCGAGCTTGGTGAGGAGGGAGTCGAGCATCTTCGCGATGTGGGCGTTCCCTTCCTCCATGGCTTCCAGGACTTGCCGCGTCGCAACGGAGGGCTTCGAGGGCGCCGTTGCTCCTGCCTGAAAGGGGATCGAACCCCGCGACGGATTTTGGGCGAGATCCGACGAGCGGACTCGCACCGTGCGCGGTGGATGTTACCGATCCACCTCCCAAGCTTCAGAAGGTGCAGCGGCGGCGAGGGGGAAATTTTTTTTGGCTCTGAATACCAATGTAACGCCCCTGATCGGAGAGGGGATCGGCGATCTAGAGTAGGTGAGAGGGAGCAGGTGAGGAAGGGGGATGAGCTTGGAGAAGGGGTTAGGATTGTAGAGGAAGGTTTGGATACAGAGAATGATCTACACACGCATGCCTCCACACGGCCACAGGCGGCCACCCTTAACGCACCCACGCCTCCACTTGGCAGGCCAGCTGGCTGGGCCCGCCAGCCAGCACCTAGGCATACTAATCAGCTGATTAGGTGTGACACATAAGTTCGAACTAATAGCCTTTATTTTAACTGTTTCCAGCTAATAGTCGAATACAGGGAGGCTGTTGTTCAGCGGAGCCCTTATCTTTTATGTTCTTCTCATAGGAACCACATTATCTTGGTATATTTCCATAAGCAATGTTGTTGAGAACTGTCATGTGTTTGGCTCATGCAGGACATGTGCAGCTGTGGAAAGCTCAAGTGATGCATGCGGATGGTACAAAGAATCAAGCCTGGAAGTTAATTTGGAGCTTGCCTTGTCCAGGTAAAGTAAACCATTTTATTTGGAGGCTTGCATGGGACAGTCCATTGACCCAGAAGAATGTTTGAATGTGAGGCATTGATGATGATCCCTTATGCTCTGTATGCCGAAGACAGAACGAATATGGTGGAGCACCTCACCTGTTCTTGAAATGTAATCATGTCGAAATGCAGTGCTCCTTGAAGAAGAAAGGCAGAATCTCTCACGAGGTGCATCTCAGTTAAACAGACTGCCAATCACATTTTGGAAAAAAGAGGCAGGTGTGGCTACGAATGAAGCTGGCCACTTCCATGTGGCTTCAGCGGTCTGACCCGCAACTCGGGGACGCAGTCGATTCAGTCCAAGACTTTTCAGATACAAAACACTTTCTCTGAATTCAGTTAACATCGTCTGATGGTAAAAAAATCCATATGCCCGTTCCTGCCAGCTCCTGGTATGGTTGTTTGCTGGAGCAAGCGGGGGGCTTTGATCGGCACATGTGGATCAATTGTCCTGAAGCTCGACCAGGCTCTGCAACATACATGCCGTGCAGCATATATTGTTGATTCAGTAGTCAGAGACTCAGGGCTGGGATTGGTGAATGGTGATGACCATGTAATTTGTTTGGGCGGGCAACTTTATCTCCTGTCGTTGTTTCATGCCGGTGATTTTTAGAAGATAATGGAATCTGCTTTTTTTTCAGAAGTTGCACATATTCTTCTCCTCAGACAACACATTCTGTTAACTGTTTCCAAAGAGGATCAGCATGCCATGCCAGTACATTGGCTAACTCTATCCTCCAGACTGCTTGAGCTCGCCAGAACTCCACAATGATGTAGGGCCGGCGCCGCGGAGGTCGCCGAGATGGAAAAGCCGGCGGCGCTCCTTGGCCCCGACAACCTAGAAGACGACCCCGCTTCATGGTCGCGCTTTTCCGACGCGTCAGGGATCCCCACTTCCACATCCCCATTGTTGGCCGATGGGTGACGGCCGCCGGCGCGAGCATGGGCGACGCGGGCTAGAGCTTGTCGGGAAGGGAAATAGTGTGGATGTGCTTTGGAAGTGGACTGGCCGGTCCACGCGCACGGACTAGCCATGAAAAAGAACCTCGGTGTGGGCGGCTGGATGGCTGACATGCGGACCCATTGACGTGTTCGGATTTAATGGGGCCAGTGGGAAGTGGTTGGACGGCAGACATGTGGGCCTGAGGCCTAGACGACATGCGCATGTCAGTCTAGTGTTCGTCTGAATACAAATTAATCTTAAATTTACGTCATATATAAATGGGTCTAGGTGGACACAAGGCAAACATATTTTTGCGACTGAGGCTGTGTGTTGGCCCGTGATATTTGTTCATTTCGATCCAAATGGACAGGGCGGACCAAATACGGTGTGGTGTTGTAGTTGACCTTAGCATACCTATACCCTTTCACGTCATCATTCATCACCATAATCACTTCATTTTAAAAAAGAAGTTCATCATGAGGCCAGACAACGGTATCCTCAGCATTAATAACTGTGAGAGTTTGCTCATGATTACCGGCATTTAGGGCATGGCCAATGGTATGCTTCAAACCGGATGCCTCGGTGTTCAACTAGGCTCGGATGCCAGGTGGAGCTGGTATGGTAGCCTCGCAGTGTATTAGAGTGGCTTGCAGAGGAGCCGGCCACTTCATGGGAGAAGGGAAAAGAGAGAGGAGAAAGAGAGGAAAAGGAGGTGAGAGATGGAACTGGGTGCTCACATGGGAGGTAGAAGATGACGCCAGTGTGGGGGCATGGCAATGGTTGGCTCGGTTTAGCGTGTTGGGCGATAAGTACAAAGTCGATGCCTCGTTTTCTTTTCTACCTAGCTGGATGGGCCGAGGCATTACTAGGTGATGCTTCGTTTGTTCATGCCCTTAGAGGTGAAGTCGGGGCAGTTTTGGTTCCTTTCGTGCAAAAAAGAGTATCTTTACAAGGCATGTTGTAAAGTTTTTTTTTGTTGAGATTCAACAAAAGCTGTAAAGTTATAGGTAATTCAAGTTTTCCGGTGTGTCATGTAAAATAGGCCGAACTGTACCCAAGTCCAAAATTGAAAGAGCCATGTCACCGTGCAAACCTGCTGATCTATGCCTCTCCCTCCGTCCGCCGTCGGGTCCTCCTGTCCTGCATTTCACTAGTTGGCAGAGAGCGCGAGGAACAAAACAAAACAGCTGACCGCGCTTTGCTTGCCCACCGGTGGAATAGGGCATAGAAGACGGCGAAGTCTTGAGTCCTGTAAGTCAGCTTGTGTCTTATGCCCAACCGCAACCGGACTAACACTTTGGGGAACGCAGTCGGCCAGGGGATTTGGGCATGGTGGAGTCGGACGAGCTCTGCCGAGGCTAGGTTTTACATTGCATGTAATAGTATGGTTTTGAGGTATTCGGTTGTGAAATGAATTATTTGACGCGTGAGCGCATCTCCAAAGTTCAAAGGGGAGCTGCAAAACCCCGGTATATGTACGAGCGGGCACTTTTGTTCACTTTTGCAATCTAACACGGGCCTGCATCGGTCTATAAAGTGGTCCGGACGCCCATTTTTCAGCAAAAATCGGAGACAAAAATGGGGAGAGAGCTATACCGAAGTCTCGACATTCACTTTGACCCACCAAAAGCCTCCGCATGGTCGTCCTCATTTTTTTATCTCTTCACATGAATTGTTCTCCTCTTATCTCCCCTTTCAATCGGACACTTTGTGATTAGCATTGGATGACTCACGCTGATATTATTTTTGCGAACCGCATCCGGATATAAAAACGAACAAGACTTTTGCGGGTTGATGTTGGGGATGCTCTGGTCATTGTCTCGGATTTGCAAGTGGGGAACCGACGGTGTTCAGCCCGCCGACGGAGCGCGGTGGGCCCGGCCCGGTGGCGACGGTCCTGGATCCCCGCGGGCGGCCACGCGGCGGCGCGAGCGCCACCCGCACGCATCTCGCCTCGCCAACCAACGGAGAAAAGAAGCAAAGGCATTTCTCTTTCTCCCCACCACCACCACCACCACCACCTTCTCCGTCCTTCTTCTCGGCGCTGGTCGGTCCCCGTGCTGCGACTCAAAAGGCAGTCAAATCTCCCTCCTCCTCCGTGCCACTCAGCCCAGCGACACGCGCCCAGCCCCAATATAGGCGCGCGCTCCCTCTCCCAGATCCCTTTCTCTCTCTCTCCCTCCCCTCGCCCCCGATCCCCCAATCTCCTCCTGCGGGGCGATGCGGTGGAAGCTCGGCACCGCGGCGTACAAGCGCGTGCCGTCCCGCGACGCCGCCATGGATCCCGACCTCGAGACGCCAGGTCCGTGCGCCCCTCCACCGATCCCCTTCGCATTTCGCTTTAATCTGCCGCCGGTCGAATCTCCGTGACGTCTTAGATCCGACAGCAGAGAAGACGCCCGACGGAGCAGGAGGAGGCGGAGCAGGGGCGGGCCCGTCGTGGCGCCGGTCGCTGCCGCACGTGTGCGTCGCCACCGTCACCTCCTTCCTCTTCGGCTACCACACAGGGTGCGTGCCTGCGCTCGCTCGCTCATCGTCCCGTGCCCGGTCACCCCCGTCCCCACGGGCTCCACCTCACGCGCACGCCCCCCTCGTTTTTCTGCTAGAGGGATCTCATCTCACGCATGTCCCGCATGTCTGTTTCGTGCTGATGCCATGGTGGTTGGTGCAGGGTGGTGAACGAGCCGCTCGAGAGCATCTCCGCCGACCTCGGATTCGCCGGCAACACGCTGGCCGAAGGTACGCGGCACACGAGCCCTCCCTCCGTATGCACGGCCTTGGTTGCTTTGTTTGGGGCCCGGTCATGAGATTTGCGTGTGTGGTTCCGTGGACGCAGGGCTCGTGGTGAGCATATGCTTGGGGGGAGCGTTCGTCGGGTGCCTCTTCAGCGGCTCAGTCGCCGACGGAATCGGCCGGCGCCGCGCTTTTCAGCTCAGCACCCTGCCCATGATCGTGGGAGCCGCCTTAAGGTACCATCTATTTGTAGTATGACACCATTTCATTCACAAGCCATAAGCCTGTTAAATCAATACTTGTCTCTCTCCAGTCTAGTTAATTTTGTTTAATTGCCACCTGCGAGTATTCCTTCTTTTTTATTGCAAGTATACTAGTAATTGATTGCTGGGTGTTTTAAATGAATATACACATTGACTGCTGGCTGCTGACTGCTGACTGCTGATCTGGTCATTATGTGGGATTTACTTGCACCAGCAAAATACAATTAGACCAGGAACTAAAATACCAGCAGCCTGTGCCGTCTACAATCATTTTTAGTATGCTTTGTTTTGCAAATATTACTACTTAATCTGATCTAGGAAGGAACCATGGCTGCTCTCGATTTGTTTTTATATGATTTGTATACAAACCATTCGTGCAACTATGTTTTGCTAGACCATACTGAAGAAGAGAAAAACATTTTGCAGTGCTCTCACCAACAGCCTGGAAGGAATGCTATTTGGAAGATTATTGGTTGGAGCAGGAATGGGGTTGGGTCCACCGGTGGCTTCGCTCTATATAACGGAGGTATGCATCTCGTATTTTTGTCAATGCACGATTGCTAACAGCAGATATCAACATACTTCGCCGGTGCTCACTATCACCTACCTGCTTGAATCTAGGTCTCTCCCCCCTCTGTGAGGGGCATGTATGGCAGCTTTGTTCAGATTGCGACCTGTCTGGGAATCTTATTTTCTCTTCTAGTCGGTACCCCTGTCAAGGACATTGATAGATGGTCAGAAGCTTGTGCTCTACTTCTTCAATCTTTACTTGTGTGTTACAATTGATGTGTACAAAACTGATATTTACTGACATTATCCTTCCAATGGCAGGTGGAGAGTGTGTTTCTGGGTTTCAGCTGTCCCAGCAGTTTTACAAGCTATTGCTATGGAGTTCTGTGTTGAGAGCCCCCAGTGGCTATATAAGGTGCCTTCACTTAGGAATATTGCCTTTTCCTTTTTCTTTTCTTGAACACGCCTGGATATTGCTTGTTTTCTCATGTCACCCTTCCCATTTATCAATTCAAAGATTCAAACCCATGGAAATACCCACTGCTCTCTGAATGGGCTTCTATAGTTTGATGTTATGTGCCTTTGCTAGTCATAAAATAGGGCGTTGATTTTCTGAGCAGAACCTTGGATATCATTTTACTGCACCGAACTTCGGAGTTATCTTTTAGAAACAGCACAAGTTTTGGTAAACTGTCTGCAATATAGATGTGCAGGTCTTTCCAGTTTTCACTAGTTTATGAAGGTTGTTCTCTAAATTGGGTATGTGTTGAATCGAACAATCTGTACATTGGGCCGTTGGCTACAATCTTTATCCACCACCCTACAGCCTTTTGTCCCTTCAGGAAATTATTGCCTACTGCTACTTAAGTAATATTAGGTATATTTATAATTTATCTGCTCGAAAATATGAAGGAAGATGAATCCATTGACACATATAGGTCAGATACAACACATATATATTCCTGGTGCAGATCAATGAAATTCTAGGTACCTCACATTTTGTTTGTATTGCGATATGTATACATCTCTGACTATGGTCCAGGGTGTATTATTTTGTTTCTTCAGTTCCAACGCGTGCGTGCTCACACACAACTTACATCTAGGAAGTAACATGTTTAGCAGTCTTCTAAACAATTTAAAGAGTCCTGTTCTTCTATGCAGTGTGGAAGAACAAACGAAGCAGAAATGCAGTTTGAGAAGCTTCTAGGCCCTCTTCACGTAAAATCTGCTATGGCAGAACTTTCTCGATCGGAGAGAGGAGATGATGGGGAAAGTGTGAAGTTCTCAGAGTTGTTTTATGGCCGCCACTTCAATGGTACAAGCTGTCGATTGTGTCGCATTTTTCTGCTTCAGTGTGACCTTATCTCTGTTCTTCCTTGAAGTTTGTTCATTACAAGTCCCTTTTTTGCTACAGTTGTTTTTATTGGCACAACGCTCTTTGCTTTACAACAGTTATCGGGCATAAATTCTGTGTTCTATTTCTCATCAACTGTGTTCAGAAGTGTGGGGGTGCCCTCTAGCCTTGCCAATATATGCATGGGGATTGCAAATTTGTTAGGTAAGCCCATTAAAGCTGTTTGTTCTTGGTACTGCTCTGCTATATTCAGCTGCTGATCTTATTTTGCTGTGTTCGCTGCCAGGTTCTATTATAGCTATGCTTCTAATGGACAAACTAGGCAGGAAAATGCTTCTTGTAGGAAGCTTCTTTTTCATGGTGAGCAATTACTGTAATTGTAAGATATATGGAATATTACTGACTGCACTTCCTTACTGGTGTAACGTATAGGCCTTCTCAATGGGACTTCAGGCTATTGGAGCGAATCGTCACCTTGGTTCTGCAAGTGTGTATCTTTCGGTTGGTGGGATACTGCTGTAAGTCATGCAGATTTATACCATTTAGTAGCTTGGTTCTACCATGCAAGTTTCTCAACCTTAGTTTTGGTTCTTCAAATCATCTATGTTGAATAAGTTCCCTCAAACCACCACTTTAACTGTCACTGTTGCTCACAACTACCACATCGATAGTTTTGAGCAAAACCACCGCGATTCAGATAGCCAAACATAACCTTGATTGCCGGCTTAGCACGTTCACAAAATTCTGACAAGGCTAGGGTCACCTGTTAGCTCTGAGGTGGCTAAAGGACTTGCCAAGTGAGCAGCACATGTGACAGGGGTGTGGGGATTGATCTATGATCTCCCCCCTACCCACCTGCCCTCCCCAAACCCATAGCTACATTCGATATTTGCACCCGTAGAGGTCAAGGAATCTGGCTAGGCCACCGCTGAGCCGCTATGGTAGTTACTTTCTATTCAGTTAACCAACATATGAAGCATTTTTGCCTATGTTCTCATGGTAGGACTCCTTAACTTTTTTGCCAGTTATATTTTTCTTTCTTATAATTATAAGATAACTATGGTACATATGGTACTTATAGTTGGACATTTTGTTGGCAGGTTTGTCTTGGCATTTTCGTTGGGAGCAGGCCCAGTTCCAGGACTTCTTTTGCCTGAGATTTTCCCAAACAAAATTCGGGCCAAAGCTATGGCTCTGTGTATGTCAGTGCACTGGGTAAGAGTTCTATTTTCAGCATGAAGCAACCATTGGATCAAGCTAAATGTTTTTCATCAGATCAAACAAAATCTGCCAATATGGAAAAAAAATATGCATTTTAAATTTGTACGCTACTTTGTCATGGGCTTTGGTTCAGCTGAGAGTAAATGCATAAACTAGAAAACAACAAAAATACCTTAGTGCTCAGTAGTGCTCAAATTTGGGTAAAAGTCTAGACATGCACACCCTTTGAATGGAATAGGGAAAACAGACAGAGGTTATGGTCGTATATCCAGTTATACTGTTGTAAGCAATTGAAGAATTGACTAGTTTCTGTCAGTTATGAGTTAGCCAGGTTGTTCGTATGATTTTATAACTTGCAAGTAGCCAAGCAGTGTTACGTTGCAAGACTGCAAGAGGGTGCCAAACTGGTATACTGACCCTCTGCATGTTATGAAGATTGAAAGCACTTTTGTTGTGGTCATGAAGTGTTAGATGTTGTAGGCTGAAGTCTTTTTCTATCTAGCAGAATTAATGCATCTCTCGCGTGCTATTAAGAAGAGAAACAGAAGTAACCGTGAAATGTTTATGCAGTCAATCCTCATCATGCAACCATGGTTTTAATTTATACCCAAATATGGTTGCTACTGTATGTATAATTTAACCAGCGGCTAAATCGATGCAGACAGCTTCTGTAGATTTTTCCAATGAAGAGCTGGAATATCAGTAGACAAGAATGCACTAGATATCCTTGATTATAGTTCTATTCCATGTCGAATTTCCTTGAGTTATAAATTGTTTCCTCTTTTGCTTACACACGATGCTTGATTGTAATGGGCAGGGCGTCAACTTCTTCGTCAGTTTGTTATTCTTGCGACTTCTGGAGCAACTTGGTCCACAGGTTCTGTACACAATGTTCTCATCAGCGTGTGTGGTAGGAGCAATATTTGTGCGGCGACACGTAGTCGAAACCAAAGGAAAAACTTTGCAGGAGATAGAAGTTTCACTGTTACAAACACAGTAAAGGTAAACCCTCTGCTCTTTCCCTCAACACAGACCATTTCAGATCATCTCTGTCTAGCTAGGGCATGTGGATTGCATGCAAGCGGCGCGTTGAGGAAACTTACAGGCCCTTGTCGTTGCAGGTTTTACCGAGGCAGTGCCTTCTTATGCACGCTGGGAAGGAATGAATTCAGCGACGTTTTTGTTGCTGAACACCAGCCGGGTGGGCGGTCTGTTCCCAGATCAAGTGATCTGATCATCTCTTGCGGACAGAATCGCCCTACGCTCGGTGTAAGTTCCCGGCCGTGCACGAACCTGTGACCGCTAGAGCAGTGGCATACTATCGTAGGAATACATACATACATGACAGACTCGCGAGGAGGCTCTTGTCTGCATAGGCTGATAGTTGGCCCTATGTACTATAATTGTGTTGTGTTGTGCTTAACTGTTTCGTCAGTAAGGGCAGACTGGATTTTGGATACTGATGAACGAACGCTGTCGAAACGGTTTACTATTGTTTGGAATAAATAACAGCAGTGACATGCCTCGTCGAATGTATTCTACTCCAGCTTCTACCCGGGTTTGCTCGGTTTATAGGGAAATGAAGAGCTATGTGCCCTGTTTAGAGGTGCCAGTGATTCAAAAAACAGTAAGTTGTTGAAGTTCTTTTTTTTTGCGGGGGAGGAAGCTGTTGAAGTTAGCTACACAACACATATAGGCCTTGTTTGGTTCAGCTTTTATCGACAGATTCCGCTGCCGCGCAGCAGAATCTAAACTAAAAGGCGAATCCAGTAGAATCCGATTCTAGAAATCCACTGCCAAAATCTAAACCAAAAGCTGAAGCAGCTCAGGACGTGTTTTCCAAAATCTGATTCCGTTGTGGGCCAAAATCTAAAAAAGCTGTATCAGCTGGTTTGCCAAATAACCTACATCTTTTTCGCATCAGATTTTTCATAGCTGTTTTTCCACAGCAGATTTTTCACAACTGCTTTTAGAAATCCATAGCTGAACCAAACAGGGCCATAGCCTTACACTTTTCTTCAAAGAACCACCGATCCTGAGCCTGATGACGATTTCGATCCATCTATGAGGAACGCGTGCTCAGGAAGCTCGTCTTTGGTAATTGCGGTGTTGCGTATGTTGCTCGTGAGCGATAGTAGGGGAAATGGCTGCAGTGTTTTGGTGATTTCGAGTGTGATCTATGAGCACACAGCAGGAAAAAGTATCACTACTGATCTCTGATTCCCTTTTGATAGTATCATCAGTTTATGGATTTAATTATCACTACAGTAAAACTAAGATATAGTTTGATTTTTGCTGTACAAAAAAATATAATTTGATTTTGGATCTCTAAAATAAAAATAAGAACTCATACAGCTTCTTAGCAACACTTGTCTTTGAAGAAGTACATGGGTCATCACTCATCAACCATCATTGCATCTTTAGGTATATAAAATCTGAGCTTGATAACCTGGGCTCTTATAGTTGCTAGAGCAAGGGGAGCTTGGTGCATCTGGATTAAATCCGCTTTATGAGCTGAAGCCCAATGGGAGCCCCTACTTGGCGCCTGAGGCGCTGGCAAACATGCCCAGAATTTTGGAAAATATTGGAAATTTATAATGAATTCCAAATTTATAAACAGTTTTTTTTAAAACTGCATTTTGGAAAAATCTTGCAGAAATCATAAAAGCTTCGTGTTTAAAAAATGTTTGGCGGATTAAATAAATATTCATGAATTTTACCAAACCGTTCATTCAAAAAATGTTTGCGGATTCAAAAAATTTTTACGTTTAAATTCAATGAACATTTTTTTGAATTTGAGAACATTTTTCGAAGTTGATGATTTTTTTAATATGATGAAAATTTTATAAATTTCATAAACATTTTTTGATATTATGAAATTTTTTAGGTTGATGAACTAATTTAGAATTTGACGAAAATTTTGAATTTGATGATTAATTTTGAATATGTTTAACATATTTAAAAGTTTCATCAATTTTTTGAACATATGATGAATTATTTTTGAATTTGATGAAGAACAATTGAATTTAAGAAAATGTTCACCGATTTTGTAAAGTGTTTACTAATTTGAAACATGATGTTCCTAGATTTCAGCAAAATGCTCGCGGATTTTGAAAAACCGAATAAGAAGAAGTTAAAAAGATAAAAATAAAAAATAAATAAAAAAAGAGGATTTGAAGAGAAAGAAAAAGAGAAAAAAGAAGACGGAAAAAACCGAAAGAAAAAATTAAGAAAAGAAAGAACCGGTTGCAAATACGGTCAGCCCAATTGTTCGCACGGGGAGCAGCGGGGTGCGCGCGCTCCCGCTCGCGAGCGACGTACACGCTGAATAGGAGCTATCGAGCCCGATGGGCACCCCTGTTGCACAGGCATCAAGGAGCTCCTATGTGACGCCCCTTGCGTCAAAGAGTCGACGTTTCGCACAGGGGTGGCATGCCTGGGCTTGGCGTTCACGAGGTGAAAAAACACAAAAAGAGGAGCACACTAGCGCTAAGGATTCGAACCCGTGACTTCATAGTGTTGCGCACGCTGTGGTAGCCGTTGTTACCGGCTAACTCTTATGCTTGATTAGCAGCGCAAGACTAAAAAGAAACAAACGAAAAGGCAAAACTTTAAACGTCGCAAAAAACACCAACAACTAAATTCCCAGCGAGGGATCGAACACCGAGCACCCCCTACTTGGAAACCAGGTCGCTACCCACTGTAATTCATGGGAATTTGTGTATAATATGGCAGTCCATCGTATATGAACTATAAGTCACAACAGATTAAAACAATTTTGAAATTTTGGACATGATTTTATTTTTCGAAAAAGTAAATAATTTTTGAAAAACGAACATTTTCAATATTGTGAATTTTTTTGAAACCTCAAACAATTCACGGAAACACGAACATTGTTTGTGATTCTCAAACATTTTTTTGCAAAAAAGGAACAAATTGGAAGCAAGAACATTTTGTAAAAAAATGCAAACATTAACAAAAATTGAAAATGAGAATATTTTTCAATATTAAGAGAAATTTTTCTGAAACACAAACATTTTTGAAAATTCTCTGGATCATTTCTTGGGTTTATGTACAAAATTTGAAAACATGAACATTATTTGAATTTTTCTGAACAAAAAAGGAAAATGCAAACATTTTTAAAATTCCTAGAACTTTATTTTGAATTTGAGAACAAATTACAAAACATGAATTTTTTTCAAATTTTTGAACAAAATTAGAAAGTGGGAACATTTTTTGAAATTTCCAAACTTTTTTGAATTTGCATTTTTTTTTAAAATCTGAATGTATTTTAAATTTTTAAACAGAATTTGGAAAATGGGAACATTTTTTGAAAATTCCTACAAAGTTTGTGAATTTGTGAACACAAATTAAAAATGTGAACATTTGTTGAAAAAGAAAAATAGACTTGAAAAAATATGAAAGAAAATAAAAAGGAAAGAAATGAAAAATCTTGAAATGGGAAAAGGAAAACGGAAAAAGAGAGGAAGAATGAAAAAGAAATAGAAAAAAGGGTTCAGATACCTTCTAGAAGGTTCCAAAAAAATTGGCTTAACGGACGAGCTAACGAGTTTCATGAATAGCTCATTGAAATCGTTAGTATAGCACAACACATATTTCTTCTTTATGTGACAATATTTTTTTTACCACCTCAGCTCATCTATTAATTCTAATCGAGCAACCTAGCCCATAAGAGGCAGAAAACTAGAGTGCGACCTGCGGGCGAAGGTCGGTGTAGAGGTGGCAAAAGAGGAGTCGCGTGCGGTGGACAACTCCAGCTCCACGTCGGTTGCGCCGACTAGCTTGGGTCCCAGGAAGGCCACTCCTACTCTTCTTCTCCCGCAACTTCACTTCCCGTGGCTCACGGCTAATGAGCTTGCCGGACATGGGAAGACAGGACGTGGGACACGGACCCGCCACGGATGGCGATCTTTAGACTAGGTTAAAAAAAGTCTTGTCCGCTTTGGTTTAGTTGAAATATGTTGAAAATATAATGAACTTGGTCCATTTTGAATGAAAACTATCCGGTTTGCATAAAATTTATCTGGTTTGTTCAACTGCTTTGACATGTATGTGGGCATGGTTGGATGACCGGCTTCATCACTATCCGTAGACACACCGCGTTCGTGTACAGATACCATGTTATTAGTTTTAGGGGTCCTTGGAGATTTCCCAAAATCTCTACTTTTTATAAAAAACTGAGTTGGTGATGATAGTGTGCCTGCCATCTTGTATTATAGACCATCCGATCTATATCTGACGGATAGAAAGCAAACTATAATAATTTTACAAAAGATACCCGCACCTCTCTCTATATTTATAGATAAGGCCTTGCCTCGTTCATCCTTATATCCCACAACCTCATTTTGAGCAATTAAAAAATGAAGTCTCTGGAACAATCTAGCATGGTGGCCGCTGCCGCCTGCCGGCACCGTCCATCCTCATGCCTCCGCCCAGTCTGACCACCAGTCACCACCACGCTCCACTCCTCCTCACCTTATCTTCAATCTTTTATTTTTTTTTCGATAAAATTCTTGAGATACCATTTTTTCAATAAAATTCTCGAAATATCATTAGTTTTTACACATGAAATTACTTCTGCATGAGTGACTTACAACAGGTGTTTTGTAAAAAAATAAATCTTGATGTTCCGTGCAATGCACGGACACCTTGCTACTAGTGATTGAATCGTCAGTTGATGACATGGCACTACCCCATCACCGCCTGTGTCCGGCCTGCCGGCAGCCACCCCACACGTTCCCACGCCGGGAGAAGACATGAAAACAGTTTCTTTAGTTTTCGGTGCTGCAAACCTTTGCGGCGCTAGCGGGCGGGCGGGCAAGTCAAAAGCGGGCGGACTGCACTAAACAAATCAGCAAGACGTGTACGGGGCCGACCACACGAAATCACAATTGGTTACCACGGCTACTATATGATGAGGGCCCCAACGTATCTGCCCGCACCATTGCTTAAAACTTGGACACAGCATGATCTACTCGTTACCACAGCACCACACTCTCCCCCGGTGCTAGCTAATTAACTCGTTGCTTCTCTTGATCCACAATGGCACAGCAGCCAGCTGCGATCCTGTGCATCATCATCATCCTCCTCACACTAGTAGAAAAAGGGCCTGTTGTTCCGGTTCGTAAGGGCCTTTTGTCCCGGTTCCTGAACCGGGACTAAAGGGCCGGTACTAATGCCCTGTACCTTTAGTCTCGGTTCAATCCAGAACCGGGACAGATGTGCCTTCACGTGGCCTGTGCGCGGAGCCCAGGCAGAAGGGCCTTTGGTCCCGGTTGGTGGCATTAACCGGGACCAATAGGCATCCACGCGTCAACTTTTCTGTGGCTGGAGTTTTTGTTTTTATTTAGGGAGGGGGGGGGGCTTGGGGAGTTAATTTAGGTGTTTCATATATTGTGTTAACTAGCTATAATTAATAGAGAGAAGTGTCCTCTCTTATGTCCGTGCTTGGTCGACGCTACGTACTATACATACGTATAGAGAGGACTAGACACGCTAGCTAGCTAGTAAGCAAACAAAGGAAACAGAAGATCATCATGAACATATATGCATACAGAGAGAAGTGATATCGACCACCTCTCCTTCTCCGAAAGATTGGTCGAACAACAAGTTCTCGTATATCTATCCGACACTACCGGCTACATATATACAATAATTATCTCTTACAAATATAATCTCCTAACATACGGACTCATGGTCCACATAGTATTCTCCGTCTTCAGCGATCACGTGGTTAAGAAAGAATGCCGCCAATTCCTCTTGAATTGCTCGCATGCGAGCTGGTGCTAGGAGTTCATCCCGCTTCCGAAACATCTAATTTGAAGAAGGGGGTCAATACATATATATATGAATGAATGAAACTCAACACAAATGATGATAATAAAATAAAATTGTGAATGTTGTTATTTACGCACTTCATATTGTTCGTCAGAGTAGCCCCGCTCACAGGTCGTGTGACGGATGGACTCGCAAACGTAGTATCCACAGAAATCATTCCCTTGTTCCTGCCACAACCACTTTACAAGAAATAGAGGTCAATCAAACTGATAAGCAAGAATGCCAAATGGTATTGATGAAACTAGCGCTTGAATCAATAGGAGATGCGCGGAACATGCTACTATAGTACTTACTTTCGGGTGTCTAAATTGCAGCTTCTTCGGGAGTCCCGGAGCTTTTTTGGAGAATTTTTTCCAAACCCTGCCAGACAAAGAAAACAATTACTTGATATATCAGGAAATGAACAAAGTTGCTGATATGGTGGATAATGATCGATTTAACTTACTTCTCGAGCATTTGAGTCATGTCCGCATAGTCCTGGGGATCTTTTCGTCTTGAGTCTAAGACGGTTACTAGTCCCTGCTCAAGCTTAATCTCTAGGAGAATATAGTGGAAACTGCACACGCATGCATAACTCATCAATTACATTACTATAACCTTGACTAATATATAAGGGAAACCGAATACGCACAAGACAGTAACACTCACTTGAAGTTGTAAGAAAAGAGTATTATATCTTTGTTTTCATTTATTACCAACGATCGTAGCAAGTTGAATATAGTGGAAACTGCACACGCATGCATAACTCATCAATTACATTACTATAACCTTGACTAATATATAAGGGAAACCGAATACGCACAAGACAGTAACACTCACTTGAAGTTGTAAGAAAAGAGTATTATATCTTTGTTTTCATTTATTACCAACGATCGTAGCAAGTTGGCCTCGGTATCTGCGGCATGAAATTTAACCTGAGTTGCATCTATGATATTTGTGTTAATGAACCCAATATCACCGATTTGTCTTTTCTTTAATTCGACGATCTTCAATCTGCATAATATAGTGAGGATAATTATAAATACATGCAATGAAAGAGCTGAGCTATATAGAGAGACTTAATGACAGAAGTAGTACTACTTACAGACAGTAGCAGGTGACCGTTGCTTTATCGAGGGCCAATTGATTGAAAACTGAAAGAACTCCTCAAATGGAACAGGCAACAGATCAATTCCAACGAGGTCATACTCCTTTTTAACTCTCACATACAAAATACTCCTCCCCCTAGACTCTCTGCAGATTTTCAAGTATCAATCATGCAATCTTCGCATCATCGTTGATAGAGATCTTCATCTTTGACGAGAGGCTTCCCGTACTCGTATCTTTGTATCTGCACCTCCATGAAATCATAATGTACATCGTCGGGCAGGTAATCTCCAAGATTGCTATAACCGGGCACCATCCTTGGATCATTAGCGATGATGTCGCTAGGCACCTTGAGCGGGGGGCACGATTGCTTCGCTTGTTCGCCGAGCTGGGCAATTTGTTTCCCAGCTCGTCGTTCTTTCAACCTTTGATCACTGACAGTACTTCCCGACCGCTCCGCTTCGGCAAATTCCTTTCCAATAATGTGCTCATAGTTTCCTTTCGGCGGAGACTTGGCTGGTTTTGTCAGGGCAGCCAGAGTGCGCTTCGCTTTCACCGGATCTACATTCTCCTCCGGAGGTGGATGTTTCTTTTCTTTCACCCCTTCAAATAAGTTCCTCACTTCTTCTCGCGCGATCTCGGCGTTCTCCTCCGGGGTCCTCTCGTATGGTAACTTCTCTGGAGTCTTCAGAGAAGGACCGAATATGTACGTCCTCCCGCCTCTAGCTATACTGCTAGACGCCGGCAGAGCAGACGGAGCGGTTGTCTTCTTTACTTGCTTACGAGGCGGAGGAGAAGGACTACGACGCGCCGGAGCAGCCGTAGCGGCGGCAGGTCTCTTCCGCCCTTGCTGACGAGGCGGAGAAGGAGGAGGCTGGCTGCTCGGGCGCGCCGACACAAGCGGAGAAGGAGGCGGAGTGCCGCCATGCGCCGGAGAAGGAGCCGGCCGAGTACCCTGATCGTCACTCGCCGGAGGAGGAGGCGGTGGAGGAGGCGGAGTGCCCTGACTCGCCGGAGGAGGAGGAGGAGGCGGAGGCATCCAGTTCGGAAGGTTGATGAGCTCCTTCCGCCATAGGCATGGAGTCTTCAGAGCAGAACCCAGCCGAGTCTCCTCTTCACCGGTAGGGTGGTCAAGTTGGAGGTCCTCAAATCCCTCCGTTATTTCATCCACCATCACCCTAGCATATCCTTCTGGAATCGGCCGGCAGTGAAAAGTTACGCCGGGTTCAGTAGGAAAAACAGAGCCAACAGCCGCCTTGACCTTCATATTAATCCATTGCGTTATAAGGTGGCAATTTTGAGACTCCGTGATAGCATCCACGGGATAGCTGGCAGGAGCCGTCAAGACATGCTCCGGCTGAAGCAGCTCGGTGGAAGCCACGCTGCTTCTCCGCTGAGATGGCGGGGTAGCTTCGGGGAAAGCTTCGACAGTTCGTTTGCTGCGATTTGCTTCTCGTTCCTCTATCGCTTGTACCCTAGTGTGTAGCGCCTGCAGTTGGGTCTGCTCCACTTTCTTCCTCCTCTCGTGGCATTTGTAACCGCCTGCGTCCGGAAACCCAGCCTTCCACGGAATGGAGCCTGGCGTGCCTCGTGTCTGTCCAGGGTGCTCAGGATTCCCGAGGGCCATTGTGAGCTCGTCGTTCTCTCTATCTGGAACGAACGTCCCTTGCCGCGCTGCTTTGATATAGTGCTTAAGCCTCTTGACTGGTATTTCCATTTGCTCGTCCGTCCAAATGCACTTCCCTGATACAGGGTCCAAGGTTCCACCAGCCCCGAAGAACCAAGTCCGCAACGGTCTGGCCAGTTAATTGTCTCTGGTTCGATCCCTTTATCAACCAGATCATTCTCAATCTTGGCCCACTTAGGCCGGGCTGCGAGGTAGCCACCTGACCCCGTTCGATGGTGATGCTTCTTCTTCGCAGCATTTTGCTTATTTGTCGTCGACATTTTCTTACTCTTTTCCGATGTCTTGTGGGCCACAAATGCGGGCCAGTGATCTCTGATCTTCTCATATCTGCCCTTGAATTCTGGTGTCTCTTTATTTTCGACAAACTTATTCAGCTCTTTCTTCCACCTCCTGAATAGTTCTGCCATCCTCTTAAGAGCAAAAGACTTGATTAATTGCTCTTTAACTGGCTTCTCCGGATCATCCTCTGGCGGTAGGGTGAAATTTGACTTCAGCTCAGTCCAAAGATCATTTTTCTGCATATCATTGACATAAGACACCTCAGGGTCTTCTGTAGCCGGCTTTAACCATTGCTGGATGCTGATCGGGATCTTGTCCCTAACCAAAACCCCGCACTGAGCAACAAATGCGCTCTTTGTCCGGAGGGGTTCAATCGGTTGGCCAACGTGGCCCGGCCGGCCCCTGGGCTCACGAACCGGGTCCAACGCCCCCATTGGTCCCGGTTCTGGACTGAACCGGGACTAATGGACTGACCCGGCCTAGACCGTTGCCCCATTTTCTATTAGTGTCACCGTCCCCGTCCCCGTCGCTACCGGCCGGGCCCTCGACAAGGTCCGTCCGCCACCTCCCCCTGCAGCGGCGACGATGCTCCAAACACCACTGCCACCTTCGGTACCTGCCGCGTCCTCGAGGATCGTTCAGCAGCCACCGGCGGCAGATCAGCAGCCGCCCGCAATCCCTTACTGCTACTGCATTCATGTCACTGGGATCGGGTTTCTGTGCGTGCTGGTCTCGTTCCTCGCAGGCTGCTTTCTCTGCGCCCTCTTCATCTTCTGCGTCGCGCGCTCTACAACGGCGGCGACGGGGAGCCAGGACGTCGAGGAAGGTCCTACTATGGAGAACACCGCTCTGCAATGTCTGTCCTGCCTAGCTAGAATCGTGGCATGTGTATGATTCTTACTAGAAGATGGTTTAGCTAGTTTGAGGTGTGGTTGGAGTACTAGTCTGTGGACTCAGGTAGTTGAAGTAGTACTTATGTGGACTGTGATACTATAGCTCGTACTAATTGTCATCGTTTGTTGGGGACATTGATTCAGGAATCGGTGTAATTAAGTGTGCTTTCTTTCTTTCTTCCTACTGAACCCTCTTTTTTGGGTACGCATCGGTCAGTTGACACCTGGATCCGGTCGGTAGCCTCCAGAGCCAATGGATTGTGCATGCGAGAGTATCGTCGGCTGTTGTTTGATCGTTGCAACCTGTCTTATGTTGCTGCCGCAACAAACCCCTTCGTTGATGGCCGCATCTTGATGTTGCGGTTGGTTCTTCGCAACACAACCCACGTTGCCCACCATAATGTGCCTCATGTTGTGCTCGGGAGATTGCAACGTGTCTTATGTTGCCGCCACAACAAATCCCTTCGCCGATTGCCGCGTCTTGACGTTTGCTCGGTCGCCTGCAACACGCAACACGTTGCCCGCCATGTTGCGTTCATTGCAGCATTTCTTATGATGTCACCGCAACAAATTCCTTCTATGGTGCTCTCGTCGTGACGTTCGCTCGGTTGTCTGCAACACGCACGATGTTGCACACTGTAATGTGCCCCATGTTGCGCTTAGTTGACTGCAGCGTGTCTTATGTTGTCACCACAACAAATCCCTTCTATGGTGCTCTCGTCTTGACGTTCACTCGATTGTCTACAACACAACCCACGTTTCCCATTGTAATGTGCCCCATGTTGCACTCAAGAGATTGCAAATATGTCTTATGTTGCTGTCGCAACAAATCCCGTCAATGGTGGTCGCGTCTTGACGTTGCGCTTGGTTGTTTGTAACACTGTCCATGATGCCCACCGTAATGGGCCCCATGCATGTTTCGCTCAGGAGATTGCAACGTGCCCCATGTTGCCGTCGCAATAAATCCCTTTACTAATGGTGACATCTTGACGTTGTGCTTAGCTATCTACAACACGACCTACATTTCCCACCGTAATGGGCCCCATGTTGCGCTTGGGAGATTGCAACATGCCCCATGTTGCAAACACTCGCCATCCATCCACCTAACTATTGCAACATCACCAAACCCCTTTGTAGTTGGTCGTGTTACCCACCACAACATGCCTCATGTCGCTCGGCTGTCTGCAACACGACCCATGTTGCAAGCACATGTGTCCGATGGGAGAGGGCGTTGTGCGCCGATCAATCAAAGATTGATTGACGGCTGCGGAGGTGGTTGACGTGCGCCAACGATAAGTTAGTTGAGGAGAGGCCCTTTCCTTTTTCTTAAAACATACTGATTGCAGACAACAAACATGTGAAAGGGAGTTGTGAAACGTATTAACGAATGTCTAGTACAAATTGTTCGAATTTGCCTTGCACATAGAGGGTGTAATGCATGGCAGGTGAGGAAGGAAGAGTAATCGGAAAGGGAAGCAAGGTGCAGGTGCATATTATTCAATGGGTTTTGTTATAAAAAGCCTAACTACTGCATGAATTGGTTACTTGGTGCATTGTTCAAGGTTGGGTGCCTACTTTAGTCTAAATAACATATTTTGTTCTCATATTTCTAGGTATTTTTTACTTTCTATTTGACCTCATACTTGGAAATGTCCAATTCGGTTGTTTCTCCTACATAAAGGTGTATGCCCCAAAGTTTAATAGGTCAGTGATGGTTAAACGAGAAGGTTTCATGGATAGATAGGGAGTGAGGAGAGGGCATGTGCTGCCGCAAAGAAACCAACCGTCGTAGCCAACTCGTTCGGGGGATGTGACTGAGAAAAAAAATTAGTGCGAGGTGAAGCGCATGTGGTTGCCTTTATCCGCCATAGTTTAGTTTACCGGCTCTCACCAATCTGTTTTTAGAGGAATATTAAAAGCTTCTAGTTATCCTATCATTTTGCATTGCTACTCTTAAACCAAATGAGTGGCGTCGCAAAAAAGAAATTGACTATCATATCTCATTGATGTATTGAACTCATGCTTCAACCAGTTACTTTAAAAACTTGAACTGGTAGAGAAAGGGTTCGATATATTTTAACCCCCCCTCCCCCCCCCCCTCACATCTTAGTTTTTTTACTCCTTAGGATGCATTTTTTTTAAAAATATTGTGTTTGCAGAGTTTCTCAAAACCTTTTGGCTCTGACAACATATTGAATTTATGTCCCAACCAATTACTCTAAAATTTCGTACTGATAGAGGGAGCCAGGGAATATACTTCAACATGAAGGATAGTAACTGAACCATACCCGCAAAGAAAAAAAAGATAGCAAGTGAACCAAACGTTACCTCAGTATCTCGTATGCCATACATGCTACATTTTGTTTGCTTCACTATAAGAAGAAACTGGAGTAGGGCAATTTGGAGGACGAGCTCCATGAAGATCGGTTTTCTTAAAATTCAAAAATCACATTTTTTGTAAGTTTCAAAAAAACCTCAAAAAATCATACACGTTCATATGGATGTTTTTTTTTAAATTAAGAGGTTATTTTTTAAAAGTGGAGCTAGTCCTCCATTTAGCATTTTCGTAGAGATTGTCCCTATGCCGGCAGCAACAGCTAGCGGTGCATGGGAAGGTAGGTACTGATATCGGCGACACACCACCATATAAACCCTGCAGCGGCAACATTTTTCACGCCGCCACCTTCCCCTGCAGCGGGGCCGGGACTCCAGACACCGCCGCCGCCTCCGGTGGCCGCTGCGGCCTCGGCGATTCTTCAGCAGCCACCAGCCGACCGGCAGCAGGGCCCGGCCGCAGCCCCGTACTACTACTACTACTACATTCATGTCACCAGGGTCGGGCTCCTCTGCGTGCTGGTCTCGTTCCTCGCAGGCTGCTTTCTCTGCGCGCTCTTTATCATCTGCGTCTCGAGCTCGACAAGGGCGGCGGCGGCAGCACGGCGGGAAGACGTCGAGGAGGAAGGTGCTAGTGTGGAGAACACCGCCATGCAGTGTCTGTCCTGTCTCACTAGAGTTGCGGCAGGTATATGATCCTTATTAAAAATGCCACTACTTTCCCTTAGTTCTGTGTACAAACTCACTAGAATTAAGTGTACTTTTTTCTTCTTCATACCGAACCTGTTTTTAGCATTTTTTTTGTCATGTATTTCCTCTTTCCGCAATTAACCACAAAGTCAGCCTTTTCATTCTCAGGATTCAGGATTACAAAAGCGAACTGATAATCAAGCTAACATCAAAAGCCACGAAAAGTAGATATTCTGAAAAATCCACAGAAATTATGATAATAAAGCTGGGGACTCTAAATGTTCCTTTTTCTTAACATTACTGGTTCACACATCTTAGAGTGGTGGTTCTATTTTTATGCGATATGTGTGTTGCAACTTGTGTCGTGCGGAAATGGATTCTATTATGACGAAAGTAGTTGTAAAATAAAAAAATTGAAAAATATTAACAAAGTTATGTAGGAAAACACAATAGATGTTTCAGTCACACAGGAGGAATAGTTGCTAATGCATCTAAAGAAACTAGTTCTTTTTTCAGAACAAAGAAACTACTAGGTTTTTTAGTGAACAAAGAAACTACTAGTAGTTAAAAAAAAAGGTGTGGTTACTAATTTGAAAAAGAAAAAGGCTAGTTTGATTGGGCCGGCCTAGAAACAAACCTAATCTCATCTCCAGCCTAGTCCACTGAACACGTAGAGTGGGCCGCATCTTCAGAACTGACCTAGGCCCATGCAAGATTTGTGCGGCTGCGTTCTGACAAAATCACTAATTGAGGAGTACTCCTTGCAAAGGTCACTCCCACCTCTCAGGTTGTGGCAAATGACACGCTGCACGTGCGCCACTTGTCACAACCCGGAGGTTCCCATTTTTTCGTAGATTCGTTTATTTAAAACGTTACATCTCTTAAACCGTGCGTTCAAATCTCGAACCATTTTCATCATTGGATTCTTTGCGTCGAGATTAAACTAGATCCCATGTTAATAGATTTTGACGATTTAAAAAAAACTGGTCAAAAAACTGAACGAAAAAACCAAACCGGAAGCATGGTTTTTTCCTTTTTTGAAAGAGACACGGCCGTGCCTCTCGCGAAACCACAATCGTGCCTCTCATGAAAGCAAAACTGTTCTCGCAAAAAAAACAGAAAACGTGTTTTTTTTCGTTTCCGAGAGGCATGTTCGTGCCTCTCGCGAAAGCACAACCGTGCTTCTCGCGGAAGCAAAACCTTCCCTCTGGCGAAAGGAAAAAAAAACATAAAACGTGTTTTTTCCGTTTTTGAGAGGCACGCCCGTGCCTCTCACAAAAGCACAACCGTGTCTCTTGCGGAAGCAAAACCATGCCTCTCACGGAAGAAAAAAAATAGAAAACACATTTTTTCGGTTTCCCGAGAGGCATGGTCGTGCCTCTCGCAAAAAGCAAAACCGTGACTCTTGCGGAAGCAAAAACTGTACCTCTCGCAGAAGGAAAAAAACAATACACACATATTTTTTCGTTTTCGAGAGGCATGGTTGTGCGCCAGTGCCTCTCGCAAAGCAAAACCATGCCTTTCGCGGAAGAAAAAAAATACAATTTTTTGGGCAATTTTAAAAAAGATTAGGTCCAAAAGCTAAGTAAGACCGATGAAAAATAAAAAAGTCAAAGAAAACTAAAAAAGCCATTTAAAAAGCAGAAAATGTGTGCGGAAAAATAAAAATAAATCCGAAGAGATCGTCCAGAGCGCGATACGTGACGGCGGCTGAAAGCGCGGCAAGTGCCGCTGATCGTTGTGAGGCTTCCAATTTCCGAAAAAGCGTTCTTCAACTAATTGCTCTCGTATGCTGGAGCCTGCAGCGATATACACAGCGGAACCCCCTATGTGTCGCATTAAGCGGCAGAACGGCGGGGCTTTGCACAGAGACTCCCCAGGCTGAGCCAGCCTACAAAGGAGCAGCCAGCGGTGTAAAAATTGCAAAAAATGCGGTGCCTTAGCCACGCATCAAACTCACGACCCCCTCTCTAATGCACGCAAGCAGCTAGCCATTGGTGCTGGACAGTGTTCGCGGCAAATATGCAGTGCGGATTATTTAAAACTACCTATGTTCGCAGCTCTGATTTTTTATGTTTTCAAACATTTCTTGAAAATTCTGAATATTTATTAAAAAATCGGAACAAATTTTGAAAAGCCCAAGAAGTTTATGAAATATGCGAACATGTTTTAATGTGTGCACAAATTTTAAAAACAGGAACATTTACAGAACTTGTACAAACTGAACAATTTTTTATAGCATAAACAATGTATTAAACTTTGAACAAAATTTTAAAATGGGAGCATTTTTATATTTCTCTACAAATTTTGGAAACAGGAACATATTTTCAAATTCCGAACAATTTTTAACAAACACAATCAAGTTTTCAGAAAATATGAGCAAGTTTTGAATTTTTTAATAAATTAATAAAGGGAATATTTTAAAAAATTATGAACACATTTATAAAACAAGATCATTTAATTGACTTTTGAACATTTTTTGAAAATCCCTAACCCTATTTGAAAGCCGTGAACAAAATTTGAAATTCACAAAAATAATCAAATATGTGATTTTTTTTCTTCAATTTTTTTGAAAAATAGGAACATGTTTTTTGAAATTTACAAATATTTTTTGTAAAATGAAACAAACTTGACAAAGAAAAAATGAAATAAAACAAAATCAGAAAAAGAGAAAAACAGAAAAGGAAACTGGAATAAAGGAAAAGGGAAAATCTAAAAACTAAATTGAAATAGGAAAACAAAAAATAAAACCCGATTCAGGAATCTTTGATAAAACCGGAAAAACTGATTGGAAACCCAAAATCAAAACGTGAAATCTATGCGATGGGTCCGCCCAAATCAATCCTTGTGTATGCTTTAAGTTGACAATCTGCCATAGAATGCGGCTGATAGGATATTCCTCTTCGTCTCCCTCACACAACGGAGCCGATCCCTGATCTCAAAAGAAAGAAAAAAGCAGAGTCGATTCCCAACCCCTCGCAAGATTCGGAGCCATCCTCGCCACCAGTTTGCCCTCTCTCCATCTGTTCCCACTATGCGATATCTTTACTTGGATCCACCATGGAGTAGCCGATAGGTCGGGGGACTGTTTGACTTTGTGGAGGCCTTCGACGCAGGAGACGGGGGAGGAGGCTGCCGACAACTGGGGAGTAGGCTTGCACGCACGGTGAAGGGGGAGAGCTTGGGGCGGACTATCAGTGAGAGCTATGCTCCGATGAGAGAGTCGGGGCAGGGGGTAGGAGTGGGCTGGGGCTATGCTGGGTAGGAGAGCTGGGTAGCTGGGGTATGGGGGAGGGAGGAGCTAGATAGCCGGGCCTCAGGGGCACTAAGGGGGACCTACGCTTCCCAGGAATATGGCCAATAACGAGGGGAGAGTGGGGAAGGGGGAGCTGGACATCGGCCGCAGGGGCAATAAGGGGGGACCCTATGCCTCCAGGAATATGGCCAATAAAGCCTGCCGATCGCCGCCCGTTCCTGTCGGATGAACTGCCAATTAACCTCGACATCGGCCTCAACGTGGATGGATTTTAGGATAACCTGCTACTTTGCCATCTCCGCCGCGTGGGCGAACACATACTCCGCCATGGCGTCCTCCATGTCGAAGCTCCTAGCCGGCACCAACTCCTCCTCTGGTTGCTTCGCCTCGTCCTCCATCAGATCCGCCACCTCCATCGGAACCAGCTCCTCCTCCTCTGGCTCCCATGAGTCCGAAGGCAGGCCAGCTGTGATGCGGGTGACGCGCCTCACCCGGATCTCGTCCTTGATCTAGAAGGGGTGCTCTGGCATTAGCATAGCATAGGCAGTCTTCTTTTGTCGGGCCATGCCGGACGGCGAGGGAAAAGGTGGAGATGGAGAGAGATGTGTTTGGGCTGGCGGCACAGAGAGGGAGGAAGAGGTTGTAGCGAGGGTTGGGGACGCCGAGTGGTTAAACAGGCGGAGTTTGGCCTCCGGCGACAAGCCGGAGCGGCGCCATGCGGCGTTCACACCCCCATCGGAGGAGATGCCCGTCAGAGTCCGACTGCTGGGTTTCTGAGCGATTCCGTGTGGGGCCTAGCTATCATACCGACGTGGTAGACACGCCCGGTCGCGCCCGGGCCTCGCCATATCCGCCCTACATTTGGGTTGAATATGAGGGCCGACGATCAGCCTGCGCATTTAAGGACCGTTTGAGGCGCCCGTCTAGGTCGGTCCTTTTTGACCGGTCACTGACCGAGGCGCCCCCTAGGTGTATGAGGATGGTTTAGAGTGCCCGGTTGTAGATGCTCTTACATCCCTATCCATAGGAGCACCTAAAGTACCATAAGGAAAGCCAAAACAACCAACCTGGGCCCCACATATAAAGGCACCCTGCGTCAGGAGGAAGGCAGGTGATCTACCAAAGCAAAAGTCCAGATATCTCAGCTAGATCGATTTGTGACATTTCGTCTAGATCGACCATATAGAACTCGCCAATACTCCGTCAGTAGACAAGCTTTATTTAAGACACTTATTATATTATAATATTTTTTTATGAGAAGGACGCCGGCGTCGTTGTTGCCACTTCCATATCGGAGTCAGTCTGGCCATATCGATGACAGGCGAGAAGTCTTCGTGCACATGTATCCCTAAGGAACAACACCCAGAAGCCGCAATCGTCGTTGTTGAACCCTTGAATGAGTCCAAAGAATGTAACATCGAATCTCGCCGTCGCGTACGCACGACAAGAAACCTAACATTGCCGCCATGTGGATCTGGTAGAAATCTATTTCGGGCCTCCGTCTAATCCATCCAAATGAACAAACTTGAAGAGGACTGGAACCCGAAAGACTGACTCGAAGAAGAAGCGACGCCATCCATCCGAACACCACCATTGCGAGGACGAAAAACCATAGCATTTCAACTAGCGGGAGCCAAGGCACCAGAATTCCCTTTCTCGCCACCAGTCGCCGGAGCCACCGGCGAAGTCACCTTGCCACAGGGGAAGAAAGACGTGCTCCGTCAAGATGCTTTCGCTCGGTTTATGGTCATTTCATTGCTGAGGTTAAGTCCTTAATGATCGATACGGTGTTTATTCCTCAGAAACTTCATAGGTCTTAGAATAGTGTTGCAGATTGTCTGGCAAGATATAGTCGTTCTGAGCGGGTTACAGATGTGTGGCTCGACAGAGGACCCCATGCATTGAGGAACTCTTGTCGCCGGCTTGTAGCCCTACCCATTTGGAATAAAGTAGTATTGATCTTGATTCCAATATGCGGTTTGAAAGTTATAACTTAAAATAAGAAGAACTAAAGGCAATTTGAAAAATAGCATGCATGACATCATCATTTGCATGGAGTTAGATCAAAACACAGGGGATGCGGGCGACTAGCCTTCTTTTTAGATGGACATGTATTCCAATATTTCAGTTCTCTAGAACCGTCATGGAATTTTCGGGTGGACATATAGGCGACTAGTTTTCTGGTTACGTGGATAATAAAAAAGTACTGTTTGCGAGCACAGCCATGAACCGTTGTGTCATGCCATGTCGTCCTTACATGTGGGCCCCTTTGTCAGTTTGGGATTATCCGGGCCAAAACGAGCTATTAGTGCGATTTGCAAAAATTTACGTGCCGTGTTTTTTGCAACAAATTTGAGAATGAGCCTTTTCTGCATGTCATGCAACAGTTATGTGGTTCTGTTTAATGTAGTCCACATTTGAACTAAGGCCACAACTTCCCTGGTAACATATACAGATCGTGCGAGCAAAACAATGAATGAATGAACACATGACTGTACATATATATCACATGTCACATATGTGATCGACCAATGAATTAAGTGAACATTACATGTATCTACTAGAAGAATGCGACGAAGAGAGTCCATGATCAGGCCATCATCATGACCCGGAACTCGTCGAAGGAGAGTTTGCCGTCGCCGTCGAGGTCGAATCTGCAGATCATTGCCCGGCACTCCTCCACGCCCAGCTCGTGCGACCCCAACCTGCTCAGCGTCCGCCTCAGGCTCGCCGGCGTAATCGTGTCTTCCGTGGGCGACGACGCGTACATCCCGAACGCCTCCCTCAGGCACCTTCGCTTCACGTCGGCATCGTCCTCTTCCTGAGCACCGGCGCCGGCTGTCAGCCTCGAGAACTCTTTTTGGTTTAGCAGTCCGTCGCCGTCGACGTCCACCGTCGCGAGGACCGCCGCCGCCTCCTCCTCAGACACGTCCTCGCCCAGTGTCGCCTCCATGCAGCGTCGCAGCTCGGACGCGGACACCTTGCCGTCGCCGTCCTCGTCGAAGGCGGCGAACACCGACGGCACCGCCATGATCGGGCGACTATTCATCGATCTTGCTTCCTTTTCACTAGATGATCTGCTGGCTAGCTGATTGGGAGCTGGTAATTAACTTGATTTGTATGCCTTGAAAGGAGTTGATGATAGTATGGCGCGCGTGGCGGGGGTATATATACGCGTGCGAATGGAGGACAAGATGTTGGCATCGATGGAGATGATGTGTCAGCTTCATTAGTTTCCGCGTCATTTTTGTGCAGCGCACATGCATATGTGAAATTAAGTATATCCGTGTTTTGTACGCGTACAAGTCCCTTTGAAGAAGTCTAACATCGATCATGGAGGTACTAGTAAATGTGGCGCATGCGTGGACCTCAATTCTTGCGTCAATTCATTCGAATTCGAATGATTTGAAGATTGCTCACCACGCCTGCCTCGCGGTCCTTGCGTCAATTAATTAAGCACTATGAAACCATGTTCTATATCCAAGGGCCAAATGTTTATGACAGCACGTGGATTGATGGATATGACGAATAATGAAGCTCCGTGGCAACGCGGCCGTCAACGGCCAACACGGCCGACGACGCCAACGCGCTGGGCGATATGTACACGGCATGGCAGCCATGGTAATAGTTGTCTAGCGCTTAATTGATTAATTAGCAGGGGAGAAAGAAGTCATATTCTCAACTGCCTAACAAGAAAATTATTCCCTCCATTTTTATATACAAGGTCACAAACTCATATTACATGTATCAAGGTAAAATTTAATGCCTTGCTTTGTAAATCGACTTTTCTTTTCGTTTAGTGAGATCATTAATACGCATCATGTATACACGAAAGGGATAGAAAGCTGATTGAAGTGTCATTATGACTGTGTGCATGCAAGTATTAAATAGGTTGCTAGTTCGAGGAAATATCATTAACTATTGCATTGGCGGCCTTGTATAAATGCAAAGTGTATTTTCCATAGTGGCCTTATATAAGTAAATGGAGGGAGTACTTCTAATCCGTTACAGTATAAGTAGTACTCCCTCCATCACAGTTTGTTGGGCGTATCTCGTGTTGCTCCGGGCCCAAGGTGCGGTGTGATTGGCAGGAAAAAGGAGGCACTGGAGCTGCGTTATTGAAGAAGATGCGCCTAATGAATCGCTAAACCAACGCTTTGTAACCTCCCCGTCCAGTAAAAGAAGCAACCGATCGCATGCATTGGTGGAGACGGTTTAGAGCAAAATTTTAGCGAGTTTCCTTCTTCCTCCCGCGCCCTCCTTTTTCCCCGCGCACTTTCCTTTCTCCCCCGCTCGGTTTCCATCCAAATCTCCCGCCGATCTGCGCTACCAAATCTAAAACGAAAATTTCAGAGTTGAAAGCACCCGCCTATGTTCCCGCCGGTGTTTCGCTCTATAAGTAGCTGCAACGATGGAGGAACACGAACAGACGGCTCCATCTTCTCTCCTCTCTCCTCTCTCCAATGGCGCCGCCGCAACAAGGTGCAAAAGATCGCCGGCCTCCTCCTCTTGGCCTCCGTGGGCTTTCTAGGGTCGCTTTCCAGCCGAGAGCACCGCCGCCCGGAGGTCTTCCTCCTCTTGGTCTCACCGGACGCGCGGGTGCTCCTTCCTTCTCCATCGGCACGGCTGGTTTCGAGCATCTTCCTCCTCCGACTACTTTGCCTCGACGGCGCATCGGCCTCTCACGCCCATCTCGCCCTCCGGCACCTAACGAGGCACCTAACGAGAAACCGATTCCCACTTGCACTCATGTTCACACTTGCATGCGCTGCACAAACCATTCATGTTCCCACTTGCATGCAGTTGAGGAAGAAAAACGGAAGCAGCCTAATGCGCCCCAATTAATAGGATAGTTAAGGAGCTGCGCCCTATTTCCGTGGGATTGTGAAAAAAATCTGGTTTTGAAGAGGCGCCCTTAAACTGTGACTAGGTGTTGTGCGCGCCCGTTGCGCGCCTCTTGAGGGGGAGCTGGACGGTGCCAGCTAGTGGTCGACCCTTTAACACACTTTTATGTTCTGATTAGCATATGTGATGATTGTCTTAATTAAAAAAATTAAGATTTCAAGCAGAGAATAGCTGCAGAAATAGATACATATATGCATAGAAGCCCCATTATGGATCTTTACATGAATAATCTGACTGTGAACAGTGCACTTTACATAAGCAACGGCATAGGTACAAAATGAGAAGTTTGTTATGTGCATGACTTCTAAATTTTTAGTGGTGAGCTTTTGCCTTTTCGGAGACGTGTTATTAATTTTGCTTGAATGGACAGTCTGCGACTGAACCTATTGTTGAGATTGATGCATCCATTTTATCACATGCTAGATCAGAGACTTGGGATACCTCTCAACTAAGTTCATGAGGGATAGAGCATTGGGACGATGGTGAGCAACAACAAGGGCCTCGTGAGCGATGATGAACAGCTCGTTGAATGCAGTGGAGTCCCTCTCCTCCGGTGGAGCTGGCCGCCTTGAGAACGTGGCTAACTTCTTGCCGTTGGCCGGCACTACGTCATTTGTACCTGGACAAGCATATATATTGAGATAATCAGAAGACAGATATCTCTAATTAACAATCCAGCAGTTATATAAGGAATGTGTTTAGTGCATTTAAATAAGAGAAACGAGAGTTTGGGATTAAGCTTTCAGTACATTCCTCTTATCCAGCTCTGACAACTCAAATCCGTCTTTTACCTATTCAAAACCATGTATGAACTTTCACTGCCCCTGAAAATTAATTTGTTCTTTGGACAATTTTGAGGAATGGAGAGTTAACTAAGAATAATAAGCTTAAAACGGATGGAAAGGTAGCAATGCCTGTGAATTTTGTGGTGCATGTCGCAGAATCTGTCGATCACCTGTTATTGATTTATTGACTTTCCTACCTACATCTATTTGGTCAAATTTGTGGTTGTGCTTCTGGAATGGGAATTATACCTTCCGGACAACTTAATATGTCGATCAACCATTTGGTAGTTTGTCGAGTTCATTCCAACAAAATAGTAAAAGGTTGGCCACCAGAATGCGGCATATTTTCAGCATATAAGATCACCTGACCCTTTGTAACACTCCGAGACCGATATGCCAGGTGTCGTCCAGTTATTCGCTGTTGTTGCCTTGTCATTGCTTGCGTGTCTTGCATTTCATATCATGTCATCATGCGCATTTCATTTGCATACGTGTTCGTCTCATGCATCCGAGCATTTTCCCCGTTGTCCGTTTTGCATTCCGGCGCTACGTTCTCCTCCGGTGGTCCTTTCTACCTTTCTTTCGTGTGTGGGGGTTAAACATTTCCGGATTGGACCGAGACTTGCCAAGCGGCCTTATTTTACTACCGGTAGACCGCCTGTCAAGTTTCGTACCATTTGAACTTCGTTTGATACTCCAACGGTTAACCGAGGGACCGAGAAGGCCTCGTGTGTGTTGCAGCCCAACACCCTTCCAATTTGGCCCAAAATCCACCTAAACCTCCTCCATTATCTCGGTCGTTCGATCACGATCGCATGGCCGAAAACCGCATCTCATTTGGACTCTCCTAGCTCCCTCTACCTATAAATAAGTGATCCCCTCCGAAATTTGCGGTCTAACCCTAGCCTTCCCCTACCTCGCGTCACCGGACAAAAATCCCCGCCGCCGGACATGTCCGCCCTCCACCTCGCTCCGGCCAGTGGCGTCGCGCCACGTCACCCCGCCGCCGCCGCCAACCAACCGGACGCCGCCACCTCACCTCCCGCCGCCCTCTCTCTCTCCTCCCGCGCGGCCGGGCCCGCGGCCGGCCCGCCCAAGCCGCCCTGGGCCAGATCCGCGCCACCGAGCCCGCGCGCCTCCGCCGCCACACGCCGTTCCCCACCGCCGCGCGCTTCTCCCGTTGGCGCCCGCGCCACCGAGCCGGATCCCGCGCCGCCCGTCCGCTGCTCGCCGATGCTCCACTCCTCCTCCGCCGAGCCGGTGCGCCCCGGGCACCGTGCCGCCGCCGCGCATCGTCGCCAGTGCCCCTCCATCGCCTCGCCCTTCGCCGGTGCCGTCCCCGTCCTCCGGCGACCCCCCTCCGTCTCTTTTCCGGCGAGCTTCCGACGAAGTCCGGCCAGATCCGCGCCGCCTTGAAGTCCCCGAGTTTTCCATGTTTCAAATGCTCATGTTCATCACATCGTAACTTTGCATCCATAGCTCCGATTCATGCATATAGCATATCAAAATGTTCGTCTCAAAGAGCACATTATTTCATCTCATTGCATCATTTTCATTTGAGCTCATCTTGATGCCCGAAATGCTGTTGGAAGAGAGCTATTTGAGTTAATTGTCAGATCTGCTGCTCCAATTAGCTATTTGTCATTTTTGCCATGATTATTGTGTGCATGATATGCCCATGAGCTCTTCATGAGTTTTGTTATATGTTTTGCCATATTTCCAGAGGTGCCATCCATGTATTTTTGTGATGTGTGTGGTGACTAGCACAAGCTTGCAAAGTGGTGCATTCGTTAATGCTGATTTCAGGGACTTAGCAATTCCACTAAGTCCTTGATCTGTTTTTATCAATATGCCATATGTTCATGTTGTTTCCTAGTGATCCGTGCCTCTTTTGAGGATAATCAGTAAGGATGTTTTGTTAATCCTGTAGTGCTCTATCCATCCATGTCTTTGCTTGCAATTATGGAGCACCCTAGCTTGAGTCAATCGAGCTCTACTTTTGCTAGTTCGTGAATCTGGGCAGATTGTCTACTTGTTAGCGATTTTGCCGAGGATGTTGTAGTTGATCCGTGCATGCTATGTTATTGTTCTTGCCATGTCTAGCTTGTATAATTTGTATTCTTGATGGGTGCATGCTTAAATTGTCATGTCATGCTCTGTAGTGAGTGCATCGAGCTCGTAAACATGCCTACTTGATATCTGTTTCAGCATGCTCCAGTTTTCACTAAGTCTGAGAACTGATTATATTTTTGCCATGTTCATATGCTTGCAATTGTATTTTCTGATCCCTTTTGGCTCAAGGTCACTAAGGGACTTTTGTTAAGCTCTTTGAGTAGCTCCATGCCATGCTTTACTTTGCCATGTTCAGACCCTGTAGCATATAGATTTCATGCTCCAAATTGTGCTACCTGATCTGATATTCCAGACAAGTGTTAATTTCACTAAGTCTGAAATCTGTTTACCGTTTGCATTTTTGCCATGCTTGTTTGAATCAGTTAATGGATGAATTGGCCGTAGCTCAGTGCTAGTCTTTTGTTAAACATCATGAATGGATCCCTGCCATGTATTTTGTTGCCATGTTTGAGTGCTGTAGCATGTTCATCTTGTTGCATTTAGATGGCTACTTGTTGTATATCGCAGACCGGTGTCATATTTGCATTGCTTGCCATTTCCAAACCGTAATCCGATTCCGGTGATCTTTATATCGTTTTCAAGCGATTTCATCTCACCTTTCCAGTGGCACCCTTGGATTTCCAAGTTGAGGCCAGGTTCATTCATTCATTGCCAAATCATGCATATGCATCGTATACCGCATCCCGCATATCATATCATGTTCTTGTTGGTTGTTTACTATGTTGTGTGCTTCTTTCCGGTGTTTGCTTCTTCGGGTTGGTTCCGGTAACGTCGCGTTTGTGAGGACCCATTCGACTATGTCTGTTTGTCTTCTTCATGGACCCGTTCTTCTTCCTTGCGGGATTTCAGGCAAGATGACCATACCCTTGAAATCACTTCTATCTTTGCTTGCTAGTCGCTCGCTCTTTTGCTATGCCTATGCTGCGATACCTACCACTTGCTTATCATGCCTCCTATATTGTTGAACCAAGCCCCTAACCCACCTTGTCCTAGCAAACCGTTGCTTGGCTATGTTACCGCTTTGCTCAGCCCCTCTTATAGCGTTGTTAGTTGCAGGTGAAGATTGAAGTTTGTTCCTTGTTGGAACATGGAGATGTTGTTCCTTATTGGAACATGTTTACTTGTTGGGATATCACTATATATCTTATTTAATTAATGCATCTATATACTTGGTAAAGGGTGGAAGGCTCGGCCTTATGCCTGATGTTTTGTTCCACTCTTGCCGCCCTAGTTTCCGTCATATCGGTGTTATGTTCCCGGTTTTTGCGTTCCTTACGCGGTTGGGTAATAATGGGAACCCCTTGACAGTTCGCCTTGAGTAAAACTCTTCCAGCAATGCTCAACATTGGTCTTACCATTCGCCACCTAGCCTTTTCTTTTCCCTTGGGGGTCGCGCGCCCAAGGGTCATCATTATTTTAACCCCCCCGGGCCAGTGCTCCTCTGAGTGTTGGTCCAACCGAGCGATGTCCGGGGCTACCAGGGGCAACTCTGGGCTGGCCTACCCGACGTCTGGCTCATCTGAGTGTGCCCTGAGAACGAGATATGTGCAGCTCCTATCAGGATTTGTCGGCACATTCGGGCGGTGTTGCTGGATTTGTTTTAACTTGTTGAAGTGTCTTGTAGAACCGGGATACCGAGTCTGATCGGAATGTCTCGGGAGAAGGTCTATTTCTTCGTTGACTGTGAGAGCTTGTCATGGGCTAAGTTGGGACTCCCCTGCAGGGATTTGAACTTTCGAAAGCCGTGCCCGCGGTTATGGGCAGATGGGAATTTGTTAACGTCCGGTTGTAGAAAACCTGAAGATGACCTTAATTAAAATGCATCAACCGCGTGTGTAACCGTGATGGTCTCTTTCCGGCGGAGTCCGGGAAGTGAACACGGTGTTGGAGGTATGTTTGACGTAGGTTGCTTTAGGATCACTTCTTGATCATAGATTTTATCGACCGTGCCTTGCCTTCTCTTCTCGCTCTCACTTGCGTATGTTAGCCACCATATATGCTAGTCGCTTGCTGCAGCTCCACCTCATACCTTTACCTTACCCATAAGCTTAAATAGTCTTGATCGCGAGGGTGCGAGATTGCTGAGTCCCTGTGGCTCACAGATACTTCCAAAACCAGCTTGCAGGTGCCGATGAGTCCGTGCAGATGACGCAACCAAGCTCAGGAGGAGCTCGATGAAGATCTTGTCCTTTGTGTTGTTTCGTTCTAGTTGATCAGTAGTGGTGCCCAGTTGGGGTCGATCGGGGACCGTGTCGCATTTGGGGTTCTTCTTTTATTTTGGTTCCGTAGTCGGACCTTGATTGTATCTGTATGATGTAATGTTTTATTCATGTAATTGTGTGAAGTTGCGATTGTAAGCCAACTATGTATCTCTTTCCCTTATGTATTACATGGGTTGTGTGAAGATTACCTCACTTGCGACATTGCTTTCAATGCGGTTATGCCTCTAAGTCGTACTTCGACACGTGGGAGATATAGCCGCATCGAGGGTGTTACAAGTTGGTATTGGTATTATTCACAACGTGTAACTGGATTGACTATTGGTATAAACTATTGAATGAAAATAATGATGCCACATTGCAGCATAAATGCAAAAAATGAGGGCACTTAGGTTATCATTGAGGAGAGTCTCGTAGTGATGTACTTGAATTATTTTCCCTATTGTCTGTTGGGTTTCGTAGTAATTTCAAAAAAATTCCTACGCTCACGCAAGATCAAGGTGATGCATAGCAACAAGAGGGGAGAGTATGATCTACGTACCCTTGTAGATCGACAACGGAAGCGTTTGGTTGATGTAGTCGTACGTCTCCACGGCCCGACCGATCAAGCACCGAAACTACGGCACCTCCGAGTTCTAGCACACGTTCAGCTCGATGACGATCCCCGGACTCCGATCCAGCAAAGTGTCGGGGAAGAGTTCCGTCAGCACGACGGCGTGGTGACGATCTTGATGTACTACCATCACAGGGCTTCGCCTAAGCACCGCTACAATATTATCGAGGCCTATAGTGGAAGGGGGCACCGCACACGGCTAAGAATATGATCACGTGGATCAACTTGTGTCTCTAGGGGTGCCCCTGCCTCCGTATATAAAGGTTCAAGGGAGGGGGGCCGGCCGGCCAAGGTGTGGCGCGCCAGGAGGAGTCCTACTCCTTCTGGGAGTAGGACTCCCCCCTTTCCTAGTTGGAATAGGATTCGTGAAGGGGGGGGGGGGAAGAGGAGAGAGGGGAGGAAGGGGGGCCGGCCCCCTCTCCTTGTCCAATTCGGACCAAGGGGGGAGGGGGCGCGGCCCATCTCTGGCCACCTCTCCTCTCTTCCACTAAGGCCCAC
The DNA here is from genome assembly GCF_056163025.1 of Triticum urartu. Classification (NCBI taxonomy): domain Eukaryota; kingdom Viridiplantae; phylum Streptophyta; class Magnoliopsida; order Poales; family Poaceae; genus Triticum; species Triticum urartu. The sequence goes on from NC_141879.1 coordinate 711,023,684, forward strand.
TAAGGCCCATATACCTCCCGGGGGGTTCCGGTAACCTCCCGGTACTCCGGTAAAATCCCGATTTCACCCGGAACACTTTCGATATCCAAACATAGGCTTCCAATATATCAATCTTTATGTCTCTACCATTTCGAGACTCCTCGTCATGTCCGTGATCACATCCGGGACTCCGAAAAACCTTCGGTACATCAAAATGCATAAACTCATAATATAACTGTCATCGTAACCTTAAGCGTGCGGACCCTACGGGTTCGAGAACAATGTAGACATGACCGAGACACGTCTCCGGTCAATAACCAATAGCGGAACCTGGATGCTCATATTGGCTCCTACATATTCTACGAAGATCTTTTATCGGTCAGACCGCATAACAATATACGTTGTTCCCTTTGTCATCGGTATGTTACTTGCCCGAGATTCGATCGTCGGTATCCTATACCTAGTTCAATCTCGTTACCGGCAAGTCTCTTTGCTCGTTCTGTAATACATCATCCCGCAACTAACTCATTAGTTGCAATGCTTGCAAGGCTTAAGTGATGTGCATTACCGAGAGGGCCCAGAGATACCTCTCCGACAATCGGAGTGACAAATCCTAATCTCAAAATACGCCAACCCAACATGTACCTTTGGAGACACCTGTAGAGCTCCTTTATAATCACCCAGTTACGTTGTGACGTTTGGTAGCACACAAAGTGTTCCTCTGGCAAACGGGAGTTGCATAATCTCATAGTCATAGGAACATGTATAAGTCATGAAGAAAGCAATAGCAACATACTAAACGATGAAGTGCTAAGCTAACGAAATGGGTCAAGTCAATCACATCATTCTCCTAATGATGTGATCCCGTTAATCAAATGACAACTCATGTCTATGGTTAGGAAACATAACCATCTTTGATCAACGAGCTAGTCAAGTAGAGGCATACTAGTGACACTATGTTTGTCTATGTATTCACACATGTATTATGTTTCCGGTTAATACAATTCTAGCATGAATAATAAATATTTATCATGATATAAGGAAATAAATAATAACTTTATTATTGCCTCCAGGGCATATTTCCTTCAGTCTCCCACTTGCACTAGAGTCAATAATCTAGATTACACAGTAATGATTCTAACACCCATGGAGCCTTGGTGCTGATCATGTTTTGCTCGTGGAAGAGGCTTAGTCAACAGGTCTACAACATTCAGATCCGTATGTATCTTGCAAATCTCTATGTCTCCCACCTGGACTAGATCCCGGATGGAATTGAAGCGTCTCTTGATGTGCTTGGTTCTCTTGTGAAATCTGGATTCCTTCGCCAAGGCAATTGAACCAGTATTGTCACAAAAGATTTTCATTTGACCCGATGCACGAGGTATGACACCTAGATCGGATATGAACTCCTTCATCCAGACTCCTTCATTCGCTGCTTCCGAAGCAGCTATGTATTCCGCTTCACACGTAGATCCCGCCATGACGCTCTGTTTATAACTGCACCAACTGACAGCTCCACCGTTTAATGTAAACACGTATCTGGTTTGCGATTTAGAATCGTCCGGATCAGTGTCAAAGCTTGCATCAACGTAACCGTTTACGATGAGCTCTTTGTCACCTCCATATACGAGAAACATATCATTAGTCCTTTTCAGGTACTTCAGGATGTTCTTGACCGCTGTCCAGTGATCCACTCCTGAATTACTTTGGTACCTCCCTGCTAGACTTATAGCAAGGCACACATCAGATCTGGTACACAACATTTCATACATGATAGAGCCTATGGCTGAAGCATAGGGAACATCTTTCATCTTCTCTCTATCTTCTGTAGTGGTCGGGCATTGAGTCTTACTCAATTTCACACCTTGTAACACAGGCAAGAACCCTTTCTTTGCTTGATCCATTTTGAACTTCTTCAAAATCATGTCAAGGTATGTGCTTTGTGAAATTCCAATTAAACGTTTTGATCTATCTCTATAGATCTTTATGCCTAATATGTAAGCAGCTTCACCGAGGTCTTTCATTGAAAAACTCTTATTCAAGTATCCATTTATGCTATCCAGAAATTCTATATCATTTCCAATCAGTAATATGTCATCCACATATAATATCAGAAATGCTACAAAGCTCCCACTCACTTTCTTGTAAATACAGACTTCTCCAAAAGTCTGTATAAAACCAAATGCTTTGATCACACTATCAAAGCGTTTATTCCAACTCCGAGAGGCTTGCACCAGTCCATAAATGGATCGCTGGAGCTTGCACACTTTGTTAGCTCCCTTTGGATCTACAAAACCTTCCGGTTGCATCATATACAACTCTTTGTTCCAGAAATCCATTCAGGAATGCAGTTTTGACATCCATCTGCCAAATTTCATAACCATAAAATGCGGCAATTGCTAACATGATTTGGACAGACTTAAGCATCGCTACAGGTGAGAAGGTCTCATCATAGTCAATCCCTTGAACTTGCCGAAACCCTTTTGAGACAAGTCGAGCTTTGTAGACAGTAATATTACCGTCGGCGTCAGTCTCCTTCTTGAAGATCCATTTATTCTCAATTGCTTGCCGATCATTGGGCAAGTCAACCAAAGTCCATACTTTGTTCTCATACATGGATCCCATCTCAGATTTCATGGCTTCAAGCCATTTTGCGGAATCTGGGCTCACCATCGCTTCTTCATAGTTCGTAGGTTCATCATGATCTAGTAGCATGACTTCCAGAACAGGATTACCGTACCACTCTGGTGCGGATCTCACTTTGGTTGATCTACGAGGTTTAGTAGTATCTTGTTCTGAAGTTTCATGATCATTATCATTAGCTTCCTCACTAATTGGTGTAGGTGTCACAGAAACAGTTTTCTGTGATGTACTACTTTCCAATAAGGGAGCAGGTACAGTTACCTCGTCAAGTTCTACTTTCCTCCCACTCACTTCTTTCGAGAGAAACTCCTTCTCCAGAAAGTTTCCAAACTTAGCAACAAAAGTCTTGCCTTCGGATCTGTGATAGAAGGTGTATCAAATAGTCTCCTTTGGATATCCTATGAAGACACATTTCTCCGATTTGGGTTCGAGCTTATCAGGTTGAAGCTTTTTCACATAAGCATCGCAGCCCCAAACTTTCAGAAACGACAACTTTGGTTTCTTGCCAAACCATAGTTCATAAGACGTCGTCTCAACGGATTTTGATGGTGCCCTATTTAACGTGAATGCGGCCGTCTCCAAAGCATAACCCCAAAACGATAGCGGTAAATCAGTAAGAGACATCATAGATCGCACCATATCTAGTAAAGTACGATTACGACGTTCGGACACACCATTACACTGTGGTGTTCCGGGTGGCGTGAGTTGCAAAACTATTCCGCATTGTTTCAAATGTACACCAAACTCGTAACTCAAACATTCTCCTCTACGATCAGATCGTAGAAACTTTATTTTCTTGTTACGATGATTTTCAACTTCACTCTGAAATTCTTTGAACTTTTCAAACGTTTCAGACTTATGTTTCATTAAGTAGATATACCCATATCTGCTTAAATCATCCGTGAAGGTGAGAAAATAACGATATCCGCCACGAGCCTCAATATTCATCAGACCACATACATCTGTATGTATGATTTCTAACAAATCTGTTGCTCTCTCCATAGTACCGGAGAACGGCGTTTTAGTCATCTTGCCCATGAGGCACGGTTCGCAAGTACCAAGTGATTCATAATCAAGTGGTTCCAAAAGTCCATCAGTATGGAGTTTCTTCATGCGCTTTACACCGATATGACCTAAACGGCAGTACCACAAATAAGTTACACTATCATTATCAACTCTGCATCTTTTGGTTTCAACATTATGAATATGTGTGTTAGTACTATCGAGATTCAATAAGAATAGACCACTCTTCAGGGGTGCATGACCATAAAAGATATTACTCATATAAATAGAACAACCATTATTCTCTGATTTAAATGAATAACCGTCTCGCATCAAATAAGATCCAGATATAATGTTCATGCTTAACGCTGGCACCAAATAACGATTATTTAGGTCTAATATTAATCCCGAAGGTAGATGTAGAGGTAGCGTGCCGATCGCGATCACATCGACTTTGGAACCGTTTCCCACGCGCATCGTCACCTCGTCCTTAGCCAATCTTCGCTTAATCCGTAGTCCCTGTTTCGAGTTGCAAATATTAGCAACAGAACCAGTATCAAATACCCAGGTGCTACTGTGAGCATTAGTAAGGTACACATCAATAACATATATATCACATATACCTTTGTTCACCTTGCCATCCTTCTTATCCGCCAAATACTTGGGCAGTTCCGCTTCCAGTGACCAGTCTGCTTGCAGTAGAAGCACTCAGTTTCAGGCTTAGGTCCAGACTTGGGTTTCTTCTCTTGAGCAGCAACTTGCTTGATGTTCTTCTTGAAGTTCCCCTTCTTCTTTCCTTTGCCCTTTTTCTTGAAACTAGTGGTCTTGTTGACCATCAACACTTGATGCTCCTTTTTGATTTCTACCTCCGCAGCTTTCAGCATTGCGAAGAGCTCGGGAATAGTCTTATTCATCCCTTGCATATTATAGTTCATCACGAAGCTCTTGTAGCTTGGTGGCAGTGATTGGAGAATTCTGTCAATGACGCAATCATCTGGAAGATTAACTCCCATTTGAATCAAGTGATTATTATACCCAGACATTTTGAGTATATGCTCACTGACAGAACTGTTCTCCTCCATTTTGCAGCTATAGAACTTATTGGAGACTTCATATCTCTCAATCCGGGCATTTGCTTGAAATATTAACTTCAACTCCTGGAACATCTCATATGCTCCATGACGTTCAAAACGTCGTTGAAGTCCCGGTTCTAAGCCGTAAAGCATGGCACACTGAACTATCGAGTAGTCATCGGCTTTGCTCTGCCAGACATTCACAACATCTGGTGTTGCTCCAGCAGCAGGCCTGGCACCCAGCGGTGCTTCCAGGACGTAATTCTTCTGTGCAGCAATGAGGATAATCCTCAAGTTACGGACCCAGTCCGTGTAATTGCTACCATCATCTTTCAACTTTGCTTTCTCAAGGAACGCATTAAAATTCAACGGAACAACAGCACGGGCCATTTATCTACAATCATACATAAACAAGCAAGATACTATCAGGTACTAAGTTCATGATAAATTTAGGTTCAGTTAATCATATTACTTAAAGAACTCCCACTTAGATAGACACCCTCTAATCATCTAAGTGATTACGTGATCCAAATCAACTAAACCATGTCCGATCACGTGAGATGGAGTAGTTTCATTGCTGAACATCACTATGTTGATCATATCTACTATATGATTCACGCTCGACCTTTCGGTCTCCGTGTTCCGAGGCCATATCTGTATATGCTTGGCTCGTCAAGTATAACCTGAGTATTCCGCGAGTGCAACTGTTTTGCACCCGTTGTATTTGAACGTAGAGCCTATCACACCAGATCATCACGTGGTGTCTCAGCACGAAGAATTTTCGCAACGGTGCATACTCAGGGAGAACACTTCTTGATAATTTAGTGAGAGATCATCTTATAATGCTACCGTCAATCAAAGCAAGATAAGATGCATAAAAGATAAACATCACATGCAATCAATATAAGTGATATGATATGGCCATCATCATCTTGTGATTGTGATCTCCATCTCCGAAGCACCGTCATGATCACCATTGTCACCGGCGCGACACCTTGATCTCCATCGTAGCATCGTTGTCGTCTCGCCAATCTTATGCTTCCACGACTATCGCTACCGCTTAGTGATAAAGTAAAGCATTGCAGCGCGATTGCATTGCATACAATAAAGCGACAACCATATGGCTCCTGCCAGTTGCCGATAACTCGGTTACAAAACATGATCATCTCATACAGTAAAATTTAGCATCATGTCTTGACCATATCACATCACAACATGCCCTGCAAAAACAAATTAGACGTCCTCTACTTTGTTGTTGCATGTTTTATGTGGCTGCTACAGGCTTAAGCAAGAACCAATCTTACCTGCGCATCAAAACCACAACGATAGTTTGTCAAGTTGGTGCTGTTTTAACCTTCGCAAGGACCGGGCGTAGCCATACTCGGTTCAACTAAAGTTGGAGAAACTGTCACCCGCAAGCCACCTATGTGCAAAGCACGTCGGGAGAACTGGTCTCGCGTAAGCGTACGCGTAATGTTGGTCCGGGCCGCTTCGTCCAACAATACCGCCGAACCAAAGTATGACATGCTGATAAGTAATATGACTTATATCGCCCACAACTCACTTGTGTTCTACTTGTGCATATAACATCAACATATAAAACCTAGGTTCGGATGCCACTGTTGGGTTTCGTAGTAATTTCAAAAAAATTCCTACGCTCACGCAAGATCATGGTGATGCATAGCAACGAGAGGGGAGAGTATGATCTACGTACCCTTGTAGATCGACAACGGAAGCGTTTGGTTGATGTAGTCGTACGTCTCCACGGCCTGACCGATCAAGCACCGAAACTACGGCACCTCCGAGTTCTAGCACACGTTCAGCTCGATGACGATCCCCGGACTCCGATCCAGCAAAGTGTCGGGGAAGAGTTCCGTCAGCACGACGGCATGGTGACGATCTTGATGTACTACCGTCGCAGGGCTTCGCCTAAGCACCGCTACAATATTATCGAGGCCTATAGTGGAAGGGGGCACCGCACACGGCTAAGAATATGATCACGTGGATCAACTAGTGTCTCTAGGGGTGCCCCTGCCTCCGTATATAAAGGTTCAAGGGAGGGGGGCGGCCGGCCAAGGTGTGGCGTGCCAGGAGGAGTCCTACTCCTTCTGGGAGTAGGACTCCCCCCCTTTCCTAGTTGGAATAGGATTCGTGAAGGGGGGGGGGAGAGGAGAGAGAGGAGGAAGGGGGGCCGGCCCCCTCTCCTTGTCCAATTCGGACCAAGGGGGGAGGGGCGCGCGGCCCATCTCTGGCCACCTCTCCTCTCTTCCACTAAGGCCCACTAAGGCCCATATACCTCCCGGGGGGTTCCGGTAACCTCCCGGTACTCCGGTAAAATCCCGATTTCACCCGGAACACTTTCGATATCCAAACATAGGATTCCAATATATCAATCTTTATGTCTCGACCATTTCGAGACTCCTCGTCATGTCCGTGATCACATCCGGGACTCCGAACAACCTTCGGTACATCAAAATGCATAAACTCATAATATAACTGTCATCGTAACCTTAAGCATGCGGACCCTACGGGTTCGAGAACAATGTAGACATGACCGAGACACATCTCCGGTCAATAACCAATAGCGGAACCTGGATGCTCATATTGGCTCCTACATATTCTACGAAGATCTTTTATCGGTCAGACCGCATAACAATATACGTTGTTCCCTTTGTCATCGGTATGTTACTTGCCCGAGATTCGATCGTCGGTATCCTATACCTAGTTCAATCTCGTTACCGGCAAGTCTCTTTGCTCGTTCTGTAATACATCATCCCGCAACTAACTCATTAGTTGCAATGCTTGCAAGGCTTAAGTGATGTGCATTACCGAGAGGGCCCAGAGATACCTCTCCGACAATTGGAGTGACAAATCCTAATCTCGAAATACGCCAACCCAACATGTACCTTTGGAGACACCTGTAGAGCTCCTTTATAATCACCCAGTTACGTTGTGACGTTTGGTAGCACACAAAGTGTTCCTCTGGCAAACGGGAGTTGCATAATCTCATAGTCATAGGAACATGTATAAGTAATGAAGAAAGCAATAGCAACATACTAAACGATCGGGTGCTAAACTAATGGAATGGGTCATGTCAATCAGATCATTCAACTAATGATGTGATCCCGTTAATCAAATAACAACTCTTTGTCCATGGTTAGGAAACATAACCATCTTTGATTAACGAGTTAGTCAAGTAGAGGCATACTAGTGACACTCTGTTTGTCTATGTATTCACACATATATTATGTTTCCGGTTAATACAATTCTAGCATGAATAATAAATATTTATCATGATATAAGGAAATAAATAATAACTTTATTATTGCCTCTAGGGCATATTTCCTTCATTGTCATCATTGGGTCTAGGAATAACGAGAAATTGTTCATCTACTGGTTTACATCCAAACTTTAACCAAGCAAGCATTTACCTTTCCTTCATTTATATATGTATACAAGTTTTGTCCATGTATGAAGCAGAATGAGTGAACATCTACGCTAGATATTGCCAGTATTCCAATAGTGTTGCATTGTACTCCTTCCACCCCGAGTAACTTGTCAGAGAAATGGATGTATCTAGACCTATTTTAGTTCTAGATACATCCATTTTAATCCATTTCCGTGACAAGTAATTCCGGGCGGAGGAAGTAGAAACCAGTGCAAACAAAATTGAAACCTGCAAGACAAGAAAATCACAGAATCAATTCAAAGAGAACGTAATACAGACAATGGGAGTTTTCAATGCTTTATAAGTAATATGGAAACATGTATAAGAACTAACACTACTAAAATAAGATGGTAATATTTTGGCTTCTTTCTGGTTATTTGACATGTAACACCGCACATAACAGGGTTCATACACGATTACAGATGGCAACAGTATGGAGTTAACAATTTCCTAAATCATTTATGTCATTTGCTGTGAGATGTCCGCTAAAAAGAAGTGACTTGTATCGTAAGAAGAGTAAGATAGTCACATGCTATCTGTAACGGATCTAGATGATAGTTTTCTCAATCAAAATGGCTGGATAGAGCATTGCATTCACCTATATGGATACTGTCTACCAAGAGTACTGGAACCATTCATTCTCCATATGTCGATAAACTTCAACTGCTATATAATGCCGATATATAATAGACTTGGAAGTTGGAACTGCTTGATGCATAATTGTTACTAACTAATTTGGGCATTACAGAGTAGTTCAATCCAAAATCCTAATTGATAGTATAGGTTTTCAAATAATAAAGCCAGCTACAAACATTCAGTACATTGTTGTCTCTCATTTTCTCTTCATCAAATATGGGTTGTTCGAACAATTGTCGACATACGCCCGGATTTCTAACAAATATATTCTACTAATTAGTTTGAGATTTTTCAACATATGCCCAATAGCTCTATAATGCATAAATACGTTACAACTGGAAATATAAGTAGCATGAAGAGTGCCAACAGTTTAACTCACATCCAGATCCAGGAATTTTGCAAGTCTCTTGGACACTAATTTGCTCAAGGTGTATGCCATACGTAGTCAGAATCTTCAGAATTTTGTGAACCCTACTATCGATATTTGCACATTTGATTTCAACAATCTCAAGACAGTTGGATGCAATTGACTGTCCCAATGGTTTGTATATTCCTTCTGCTTCAGTTACATATGAAGGTCCCTAGCACGCACACAAAAATCAATCAGGATCCCCAAAATGATATGCAACTCTCGAGCTAAAAAATCAATACCTGAGAAAGTTGAAGGGTAAGCTTCTCCAAAATTGGCAAGTGTTGGAGAAAACAAATTAGTGCATTGTGGTCAGCCGCCAAACACCAATCATTGAGTAGCAAAGTCTTTAACTTGGTAAATGTAGGACACCACTTCAAATCCCTGTGGAAAACAGTCCAAGGAAAGTGCAAAAGAACCAGATCAAATTAGGATCCACTTGACCTTTGAAGACAAAGTGCAATCAGCTGATGTGTGAAGTAAGTCATATGTAAAGCAATTACGATCTGTGATGATGAATATAGTTTCTACATGAGAAATGATGAAACATATATAGCATGATAATAAGAGAGAAGCGGCTGGAAGCATACCATACCACATCAGAATTAGCCGACAGCTCCAAATCTCTGGCTTCTGACAAACCTTTGAGAAAGATGCAGTTGTTGCGGTCATAATGAGGCCCATGTTCAGGATCCCCATAATAATAATAATAATAATAATAATAACAACAACAACAACAACAACGACCACACATATCACTATCAGCACAACAACTATCAAGCCGACGTTGAGAGCATTGATCGGCACAACTCTCCTTAAGCACAGCAGCAGGTCTTGCTAACCACGACATGCTCCCAAGCAATGGAATCCTTCCTTGGCCCCATTCGATCAACTCAAGCAAAACAAGATTTGGTAGAGAAATAAGAATGCGGTAATTTTCAGGAGTATAGGAGCGGGCAATTCGCAGGTGTTTCAAGGATGGAGACAACAACTGTATGACAAAGACGTCGCAAGCATCCATACTCAGTTCCACCAATGCTGAATAGCTTGTAAAATCAATGACGGAGATGCTGGGAGAAGAGATGCATGTAAGATATTGGCGAGGCTCCCGGATCCTCGAGAATACGAAGCCAGAGCCGGAGCGCCCGGACACGAGGCAGGGCCTTCCAGAGCCAGTTGCTCGCACGCCGCTGGTTAGCGGGCAACAACATGAATCCGTCGGAATCGAAGTCGAAATCGCAGGAATCCAGAGGCGCGCCATAGTCCAAGCTTCCCACCCTAGAGCGGCGTTCCGTCGAACAGGTGTTGTGGCCGACAACCGCATCGACCTCGTCTGGGTTCTACTCGTCCTTCCGCGGCTTCCTCAGGACGAGAGCTCGCGACGCCACTCACCTTCTAGCTCTTGCTACCACCTTCCTTCGGTGGCGAACGCCTGAGGAGCGATGGGGCGGTGGCGGTGGCAGCGGCGGCAACCCTAGCTAGGGAGAGAAGAGGTTGTGTGTGTGACGATGGTGGCCATGGCCGGAGAAGCAGCGGAAGACGATGGCCATGGCCGGAGCAGCAGCGGACGACGGCGGCCATGGCCGGAGCAGAAGCAGACGACGGTGGCCATGGCCAGGCTCCAGCGGGTGGCGCGCGGACGCGGGCGGGCTTCGGAGGGCGGCTGCTGCTTCGGTGCTCGCCGGGGTTGCCAAATCCCGGCGGGGGGCGGAGGTTGGGGCAGAGGAAGAGAGAGGAGACACGTGCGTCAGGAGAGGAGGAGAGGAGAGGAGAGGGCTTTCTTCGCGACGAAGCGAACAACACAACCTTGCCAACGTGTAACAGTAGCGTCTCTGCCGACGTGGCACGCGCAAGCGGCCACCCTTGATGCACACCTTAATGGGTTTAATTAATGGAGGGAGTAGCTTTAAAAAGCATCTTATATTTTTATAAGGCAGCAATAGCTTTAAAAAATAATTAATATCGTTCCCGACGGATAGGATGTCATGCACAGGCGCATAGCACATCAGCCCATACTACTCGATAATTCATCCTGGAGCCTGGGCTCAGCTGCTCCCGGTCAGAAAAAAATTCAAAACAAATATTAGAAAAATTCAAAAAAATCCAAATTTTTTTGTGTGGTAGATAATTTGATGCGTGAGGCCCGCTTCAAATTTCAATTCATTTGGATATCTGAGTAGGTCTCGGCAAAAAAGACAAATCGGGTCAAAACAGCTTATGAACAGTAAACTTTTTTACAGACCCCGATTTTGTCTTTTTTGCACAGACTTGCTCAAATGTCCAAACGAGTTGAATTTTTCAGCGAACCTCACGCATCTAATTATCTATCACACACAAAAAATTTGGATTTTTTTGAATTTTTTTTGTATTTATTTTGATTTTTTCCGTGAGCGGGGTGCAGCTGAGCCTGGGTGCAGATTCGCCGCACTCCCATACTACTACACTATTCGATGGAGGTATAAGGTATCTGCTAGTGAGAGGGAAAATTTCAGGTGATACTAAGTTTAGGTGCTACCGTGATACAACTCTCTGGGCCGTTTGATCTCAAATCCAACGGCATTTAAAGAGCTATTATACATGTGCGCAATTTTAAAACTTTTGAATGATCTTTTTGTAAAATGTTCAAGAACTCCCGGGAGCCGTTGGATCCAACCGCTTTCATAAGTCCATATCATGGTAGCACGTAAGCCTTGGTATGACCAATCTTCCCGCTAGTCAAAACCCCTTTTGTTTCTGTTATGAAAAGACAAGGTCAAGGTCAAATGATGTGTGACAGAAGTACCAACTGGACGACTAGTCTTCTCTTCTTTCATGGTGTTACTTCCGTGCCCTTTCTGGTTCTGGCAAAGAGAAACATACCCATACTATTAAATTTCTACGTGCTCATCTTATGTGAGATTCTTCTCATGTCATCGATCTCACATTGACATGAGAACCTATACTTGCATACGCAGCATTGTCCTATTCTCAGTTATCTTTTGAACAGGAAAGTGCAAATCATGTGGGTGTATATATCATCATTGTTTCATATCCACTTGAGAAGGTAGGCACGTAAGTAGGTTGTTGAGAAATTTCGTTGAGAACATCTTTATAACCAGCTTTCTGCACGAGTCTATTAGTTGTGCTAGTCAGGGTCATAACAAACTTATGATGATTTTTCCTCGTCGAAAAGAAAAACTCATGATGATTTTGTAACCAGCGATTTTTAGCTGTTTGCCAAAGTTAATGCAATCTGCATGTTCCAGATTTAAATAACTATACTAAATCACAGTGAGCACATTCTTATATACAAATTATATTTGACGCGCTACGCAACGGTAGAGTGACAATACGATCGGATCCGTTGTCTCCACAGCCGTTGGACGATGCAGACGGAAGCTGCCCAATACCTACCACGTCAGCAAGTTGCACCCCCAGCAGTTTGCAACACGGCTCATGTTGTGCTCGGGGGTTTGCAACACGAGCTAATGTTGCGCTCTATCCTATGTTGCTGCTGCTTTCACCATTGCGACACGAGCCGTGTTGAGCTCAGTCCACCTGCCACTCTCTCTGGTTGACCTATCCGCAACAATCCCCGTATGTAAAGCTGTGCTGCAAGGACTCTGCAATATGAGCTGTATTTTCTTTGGCGGAAATTTTTTTGATCTATTCATTTTCAATCATGGCAGTATAGTAAACAACAGATATAATAAGAATTACATTCAGATCTGTAGACCACCTAGCGACAACTAAGCGAACCGAAGGAGCGCCACCATCATCACCCGTCCCTCGCTGGAACGGGGCAAAACTTGTTTTAGTAAACAGTTGGAAAGTTGTCGTACTAAGACCTCATAAGACCATCACACCAGAATAGTAGCCGCCGTTGATGAAGAGACACGTAGATCGAAATGATCCAACCTGAAAACACCCGGACATAAACAACAGAGATCGTATCCAAGTTGATCCATCAAAGACAACCCCCTGACTGAATCCTACGAGATCCGTCGGAGAAACACCCCCACACGCCCTCCGACTATGATAAGCGCACCATCGGGATGGGGACTAGGCAGAGAAATACTTATCTCTACTATGCTACTTCACCCTTCCTCTTCGGGGAAAATCCCAACGCAGCTCAGCAGTACCAAGAGGAGGAGTGAGGGCGACCGCGCGAGAAGAGGATAAGGCGGTTTAGCAGCAACGCTAGTCATGGGCCCACGCTACTGCTAACCCCATTGGATATAGCACGTGTTCCAGGCCGGCGCTGCTGCTAAGTGGGAAGGGGAGCTGGGCCCGAGCTAGCCAAAGTAGCAGTGTGGGTCGTGGGCCAGCGGTACTGCTAATGGGTTAAGTAGTAGCGCTGGTCGGTAATCCGCGCTGCTAGCATGGCCAGCCTGTGGGGGCACGATGGGGCCCACATAGTAGTAGCGCTGGTCTGGCAGGCCCACGCTGCTGCTACATCCCACCTGCAGCCCGTGGAGAATATAGACAGAAAATGGAGGATGGGCTCAAAGTTTGCAAGCCTGTAAGAAAGTAAATTTGAGTTTTTTCTCCTCTAAGTCGCACCTAGCCAATACCTTATACCGGTAAGTGGAAGAGCCTAAAACAGCAATCCACGATGTGCACGGCATGGCAGCCACATATAGTATAGTTCTCTAAAGCTTTATTAACTAGCAGGGGAGAGAGAAAATCAGATGCTCAACTGCCTAGCAAGAAAATTACTAATCAGTTATTTCTAGTGACTTTTAGGAAATTAACTACTCCTAATATCATTCTCAGCTGCCTCGCAAGAAAACTACTGCTAATCAGTTAGTACCACGGATGGGATGTCATGCATACGCGCATAGCACGTCAGGCCCTACTACACAATTCGATGCTATTCAAACCCCCTTTGTCTATCTCTATGTTATGGAAAGACAAGGCCAAGCCGTCAAGGTCAAATGATGTGTGACAGAAGTACTAACTAGTCTTCTCTTCTTTCACGGTGTTACTTCCGTGTCCTTTCTGGTTCTGGCAAAGAGAAACATACTATAGTAATCTTATATGAGATTCTCAAACCATCGATCTCACATGGACGTTAAATACATATACTTACATACGCGGCATTGTCCTATTCTCAGTTCTCTTTTGGATGGGAACGTGCATATCATGTGGATTTAACATCATGGTTTCATATCCACTTGATAAGGTAGGTACGTAGGTAGGCTTAAGCTCCTTTGGGTGAACGAAAAAAGGGATAGCCACCAGCCACCAGTTCGCTTCCTCCCCGTTCCCTCGCGTCGCCCTCTTGAGGGCGACTCGGGGGCGACCAACCCCCTCCCCCCCCCCTCCGGTCCGCTTCCTCCTCTTCTCGATTTCTGTCCTCGCCGCTGCCGGAGACGGGCGCCAGGTCCCCCGCGCGGCCGTCGATGAGGGTGGCGGCGAGGCCTTCGGCAGCGACGCCGCTTGGGCTCGGGCCTATGGTTTGAGGCAGCGGCCTCTGCTAGTGAGGGCGGCGCTCGCCGGAGTTGAGGGCCGCGTCTACTCGGCCGCGCGGGCAGCGAGTTGGCGATGGACGCGGGCGCCGCGTGGAGGGATCCCCGGCTGCTCTTCTTCGCCAGATCTGAAGACGGCGCCCCCGTGTTGCTGCTTCCTCCTCGTCAGTCCGGCCGGATCCTGTGACGGACTGCGCGGATGTGGGGTTGGGAGCTCTGGATCGGAGTAATTTCTTGGTCGGCTGCGGCGGCCACGACGCCGGCGGCGCTCCAGGCGTTGTTTCCTTCTTGAAGGCGGCTTCGAGATCCAGCTCCCTCTCCCTCGTCCTCCCCCTGCACCTGGGTGAAAACCCACAACTTTGATTGGGCGGCGGCGGTGCCCGGCTCCGTCACCTTCTTGAAGGCGCCGCTTTGGGTCCACGGGGAGGTGGGACAGCTGCAGCGCGTTCTTGGCGTTCCTGATGGCGGCGGTTCTCTTTAGTGGTGTCGCTTCGCCATGGCGGTCGGCTGGTCCGGCTCTTGTGGTGATTGTGGTGCTCAACTCTTCGCCGTGTCTTCCTAGGGTGCTCCCGTCCCGTTCAGAGAGGCTGGAGGTGGAGCGGCTTCATCTTGCACGGAGCTTCGGTGGAGATGTCAAGTCATTCCTGACCGACAGGTGCTACGCTTTGTCATGCCTGGTCGGCAGGTGCTACACACGACAGATCTTCCGAAGACTTCAAGCTATGTCGGCTGGTGATACTTGGCAGCATGGTGCTGAGGTGTATCAGTGGCGACCGCAACGTGCTCAGCTGTTTGCGCGCAAGGAGGAGGTGCCGTTTGGCGCCGTGGTGGCGTCGACGATAGCTGGACCGAGCAAGGTTGATGCATCAGTACAGTTCTAAAGATGGAGCGGTGGCAGTTGGCGGCGGCGGCCTCTAAGTGCACGTCGGACCGGTGAGACCCATGCCCGGCAGGCGTCCTGGACGGGACCTCAGGTCTTAGATGTTAGATTTGGCTGCGATGTCTGTTTGCCCAGGCTATCTGCGCCCCTTTATCAATTGGATAGAGTTGCTTAGACGGCGGCTTTAGACTTACTGTTATATTACTTTGTAAGGTCTTGTGAGAATAATTAATAAAGTGGTCGTATGCATCGGTCAGATGCAGAGACCGGGGGTCATCCTCCTTTTCTAAAGAAAACATAGGTAGTGGGAGCGGATTTGGTGCATGCAAGTGCAGGGCATCGAGTCTCTCACGTGTGCTTTTTTCTTTTGGCTTTTGATTTTTAAATTTTTCATCTTTTGAATAAAAAAGTTTAAATTAAGTTATGTTTTCATATTCGCGTTTCTCGTGACAAGAGCTTTCAAATAGATTCATTTTAAATACGTTTTGACAAATTTGAAAAATAAACCTTAAGTTTCAACTCTTGAAACTTAGTATGAGTGACCAATAAAATCACGATTATTTTGCCTATGACAAAAAAATGCCTTAAAATTCTATCTATGAAACTTGGTATGAATGAGCGATAACATCGTAAGTTTCGATGACCGAAGCTTATTACTTAGTGTGCCCCTACTGTGCTCTCGTGCGGAATCCAACTAATTCACGAATCTCGAGGCAATTGAGCGGCCGGACAGGACTTGGCAAGTGCGTTCCCTGTGAATTTTCGTGCGTAAGTAGGTTGTTGACAACATCTTTATAACCTTCGCATGAGTCTATTGGTTGTACTAGTCAGGATCTTAAGTGATGATGATTTTTCCCCCAAGAAAAATTTGATGATGATTTCGTAACCAACGATTTTTAGCTCTTTGCCAAAGTTAATGCAATCTGTGTGTTCCAGATTTAAAATAAATAAATCAAAGTGAGCATATCTTATGTACAAAGTATATTTGATGCGGTATGCGTCGGTAGGGTGATGATACGACCGGATCCGCCGCCTCCAGATCAATTGGACGATGCACACGATAGTCGTCCAATACCTACCGTGTCAGCAGGTTGCGTCCCAGCAGGTTTGCAACATGGCTCATGTTGTGCTTGGGTGTTTGCAACACGAGCCGTGTAGCGCTCTGGCCTTGCGACATGCGACTGCTTCCACCATTGCGACACGAGCATTGCTGCGCTCAACATTTCTGCAACATGTGCCATGTTGCACATCTAGCCGCCGCTCTCCCTGGTTGACCTGTCCGCAACAGACCCCGTCTGCGAAGCCATGTTGCAAGGACTATGCAACATGAATTGTTTTGCAAAGACATTTGTGTAGTGGGGCAGTGTGCCGAGCAATTACAATAGGGGGACCACTTTGCCCGCGGAGGGAAGTTTCCTGCTGAGAGTGGGAATACATAAGACAACTTCATTGCAATTAGCAATCATGCCACGAACTTGTGCATACGGTTTTCACATCCAATCGCGCCGCAAAACTCCCACCGTCGCTCCCATCCCTGCAATCGTCGACACCCGCATTGCCGCCATCCCCGACGCCCGCAACGCCAACCCTCACCAGCCGGCTACAAAACACCTCTTTGCCTTGTTCTTCCCAGGCGACAGCCCACCGACGCCTCTCACCCCTATGCTCGTCGGCAACCCCACACGGTCCTTGGTGCCCCACAACCGTCTTCCTCACACCTCCCTGCCGCTTTGAAGGAGTAAAGATGACGAATGTCACCTGGGGAAATATAAGTTATCTACAAATGCAATTAAGTGATACAACCCTTTATGCTGCATGACAACAAGTAGTAAGCTACACAACGTAACACACAAGCAAGTAGAAACAAGTAAAGCTAGGGTAAAGAGAGAACCAAAAGCGGTACAGAAGATTATGTAATATGAAGTTCACACACTTGAGGGGTGTGCTAATCTCCGTTGGAGGGGGGGGGGAGTGAATGTCTCACCTTCTTCTCCGAGAACCACAAGCAACGAATGCTTTGGCTCCCTTGTACTAGGTGTAGCTGTTGGGCCGAGCTCAAAACCCTCTTAGGGCAAATTGAGCCTAGCTCAGATGGTTTGCTTCTTGCTGGTGGAATCAGCTCATCAAGATTCAAGTCCTAGCCTTAGCACTGGTGCATCGATCTTTCTTGGTGGTCAAATGGATCAGTAATATAAGCCTAATTTGGCTTGGTTGCAAGCGTTATAATTTAGGCTCGAGGCCGCTTGGGTTTAATTATCTGGCAACTCTATAGCTGAAAAGGGCGCACAACCTACGACGACAGGCCGAATTGCCTTTCCGACAATATCTAACAATTATTTTCAGCTTAATATATGAAATGCAAATTTGCCTCCGGCTCCAAACCTCATCAAGTCCTCACTCGCCACAATAAGATGCTCAAGTGTTGCATTAGATTGCAAATATAACCATCCTTTCATTTGGACAACTGAAGCCGATTAACCCACATTTGAATTAACGATTTAGCTACAGTTCAATCAACTGATCCAACTTTGGGTCAGTCGATTTTTAGGGGGGGTCGGGGGCTCGCCGGAGGGAAGAACCAGTGGCAGCACGGGGGAGGAGGGGGGGGGGGGGGTCGGGGGCTCGCCGGAGAGGCTACGTACCCCGGTATCTATTTTAGGGTTCAGGGTGGGGGCGATGGTCGCCGGCGGTGGTGGGACGCTGTGGCGTGGGGATTCGCCGGAGAAAAACTTTGGATCGGGGGGGGGGGGGGGGGGCTACAAGGATGGCCGGGGCGGCGGAGGACCGGTGGTGGGGGTGGTTCCACGGAGGGTGGGGCGGCTTCGCCGGCCACGGGAGGCGGGGGGTGGCGGTTCGGCCGGTGGTGGCTGGCGGCTCAAGGGCTGAAGGTTGGAGAAGCAATCTGGGCCTTTGATTTCGAATTCAATGGCCCAGAAATCAGCTGACCTCAACTGAAAAAGTCAGCCGACTGATTTCTAGCCATTCCCTTGAATTAAAGCAGCAACTTCCCTATAGCATACTAGTGATCGTGCGAGCAAAGCAATGAATAAATGTACACATGACATGACATACTAGGATCGTGCGAGCAAAACAATGAATGAATGAACACGAGTACATGACTGTACATACATATGTGATCGATCAACGAATTAAGTTAACATTGTATGTGATCTAGAAGAATGCCAAGAAGAGATCAAGTCGGTGATCAGACCATCATCATGACCCGGAACTCGTCGAACGAGAGTTTGCCGTCGCCGTCAAGGTCGAACCTGCAGATCATTGCCCTACACTCCTCCACGCGCAGCTCGTGCGACCCCAGCCTGGTCAGCGTCCGCCTCAAGCTCGCTGGCGTAATCATGTCTTCCGCAGACGACGACGCGTACATCCCGAACACCTCCCTCAGGCACCTTAGCTTGATGTCGGCATTGTCCTCTTCATGGGTGCCAGCGGCGGCCAGTCTCGAGAACTCTTCTTGGTTTAGCAGCCCGTCGCCGTCCGCGTCCACCGCTGCAAGGATTACCGCCGCCTCCTCCTCGGGCACGTCCTCGCCCAGCGTCGCCTCCATGCAGCGCCGTAGCTCGGACACAGAAACCTTGCCGTCGCCGTCCTTGTCGAAGGCGGCGAACACCGACAGCACCGCCATGATTGGCTGCTAAATAAGTGTTGCTGCTGACTAGCTGATTGGGAGCTGGGAGCTTGATTTGTAGGTGTATGCCTTGAAAGCAGCTGATGATAATATGGCGCGTGTGGCCGGGTATATATACGGGCGTGCGAACGGAAGACAACATGTTGGCATCGATGGAGGTGATGTGTCAGCAACGACGCCCTAGTTTCCGCGTCATTTTTGTGAAATTAGTATATATCTCGATCCTCCGTGCTTTGTACGCGTACAAGTCCCTTCGAAGAAGTTTACCGTTGATGATGGAGGTAATAGTATATATGGCACATGCGTGGACCTCAATTCCTTGCGTCAATTAATTATAAGCACCACGATATGTTAATGACGGCACGTGGATTGATGGATATGAGATGGCGAATAATGAAGCTCGATCGGCAACGCGGACGTCAACGGCCGGCCGACCAGCACCGCTGCGACATGTAAAATTGTGTTTATCATAACTTGTCACAGAACTAGTTAAGGATTGCTAAATATTTAATGGTTTAAAAGTAGGTGAAAAATATAAAATAAATAGGGGGGCCTCGCTCTAATATAATAAGATGATCCAATGGTGTGATTATGAAAATATGCATTTATGTGTCCTCAGCGGAAAAACCAAGCATTTCAGCTCACTGTAGGATCAATATGTATTGAAACATTTGTTCTTTTTGTCCAGGACACATGCACTCATACTTTTTCAATCCCTCTGTTAGATCATGTTATATTATAGATGTGTTGGTTCTGTATTTTTTCAGGATTTTTGAGAGCTTTTACACTGTCTAAAACCTTAACTAGTTCGATGGCAAGTTATTGTAGAAAATCCTACTGACTAGGTAAAGGCAAGGTCAAGGTAAAATGATGTTATGAAAGGACAAGGTCAAGGTCAAATGATGTGTGACAGAAGTACTAACTGGTGTTAGCATTCTCTTCTTTCACGGTGTTACTTCCGTGTCCTTTCTGGTTCTGGTGAAGAGAAACGTACTATAGTAATCTTATGTTAGATTTTCATATCATCGGTCTCACATGGACATAAGTGCCTATAAAAATACGCGGCATCGTCCTATTCTCAGTTCCTTTTTGGGCGGGAAGGTGCATATCATGTGGATTTTTATATCATCATTGTTTCATATCCACTTGATGAGGTAGTAGGTACATAAGTTGGTTGTTGTGAACATCGATGCTGTACTAGTAGTCCCTAAATAGAAGTAGTTAGTAGTACTTGTGAATGCGTGAGACTACTATTACAAACATCTCTCTCTCTCTCTCTCTCTCTGTCTCTCTCTCTCACCCTAAATAGAGCGGTAAATTTCGTTAGGTGTTTCCATGTAAATATTTGGGCTTGTGACTAGGTTTTTCAGGTTGACCCCTAAATAGAGCGGTAAATTTCGTTAGGTGTTTCCATGTAAATATTTAGACTTGTGACTAGGTTTTTCAGGTTGACCAAGATACACGTTCCCGTCCAAAAGAGAACTAGGATGATCAACTCCGTTGGGTCGGTCGCCTATGTTCAACTCCGTGTTGCTCTAAATCCACATGATATGTGCGTCCAAAAGATACTGCAAATTGACGAGATCTTTATCTATCCATACCGCTGAGATGCCTGGCGGTAGGTGTACAAGCACTGTATGTGATACTTATAAATTATTTACGGTAGGGCGTGCACCCCTAACGCCAAGAGGGCATCGACGGCAGGTTGCTATACCCTTATGCCATCGACCCCGGCGGTAGGAAAAATGTCAGATCTTGAAAAAAACATTGGTCAGATCTGGCTCAACTTTCACAAAAAGGTCAAAACACCTAATTTACTCTATGCAGAGGGTGATCAGCCGGGAGTGTGGAGGGGTGCTCAGACGACTGATAGGAGGGGCCCTCCGCCGCCTGACAGAAGCAACGTTCGTTGGTCCCACCTGGGTACTTGCGTGCAACAACTTAGCCGGCTAAAAAGAGGGCACTCGGCCGACTGAATAGAGGGTGCTCGGCCGGCTAACAGGAGGGGGCCGACGGTTTGCACGTTATATATGGTGGTGTCGTTCTTGAATGTATGGAACAATTCGGCCTGGAGTCGCAACGGCATGAGGCCGTTTTGTCGAACCTAGTGTGGGTCGGGGTGTTCTCTCATGAAGGAGTAGTTGATTTTTCTTGTTTGTAGCTTCGGGTGCTTCTTGTTAGGGTGTGGGCACTCTTGTATTCATGTTGTTTATCTCTTGGTCTGCTTGTAAGAGGTTTTTCCCGTCATCTTATGTCGGTTCGGTCGTATTGCTTTTTCTTGAGGGAATGCCACCACGGTGGATTATATTGATTTGGGGGAAAAAGATGCATAGTACATCAACTAAGAACTCAGGTGGATCTGCCGTCCACACACTCGTTTGGGAATCAACCACCATACTAGCTATCACATGAGCTGCTATATTTGCTTCTCTAGGACAATAAGCAAAAATAACAAAAGTAAAATTGCGACATAAGAAAATACACCCTTCATAGGTAGCTGCCGCAGGTCCGATGGAATTTTCCCTGCAGGTCGTATTGCTGCTTTATATATAGAGCGGGACAAAAACCTTTTTGTCAACTAAAGCCACAACTTCCCATGTACTAGCATTCTAGTGATCGTGCGAGCAAAGCAATGAATAAATGTAGACATAACACACTGGCCATCGCGCGAGTAAAACAATGAATGAAAACATGACTGTACATACATATGTGATCGATCAATGAATTAAGTGAATACTATTAGCCTCCGCAAAAAAAAGAGTGAACAAAATATGTATCTAGAAGAATGCGAAGAAGAGAGATCGATGATCAGGCCATCATCATGACCCGGAACTCGTCGAACGAGAGTTTGCCGTCGCCGTCAAGGTCGAATCTGCAGATCATTGCCCGGCACTCCTCCACGCCCAGCTCGTGCGACCCCAGCCTGCTCAGTGTTCGCCTCAGGCTCGCCGGCGTAATCACCGTTGTCGTCGTGTCTTCCGCGTACATCCCGAACGCCTCCCTCAGGCACCTTCTCTTCACGTCGGCATCGTCCTCCTCTTCATGGGCGCCGGCGGCCAGCCTCGAGAACTCTTCTTGGTTTAGCAGCCCGTCGCCGTCGGCATCAATTGCCGCAAGGACCGCCGCCGCTTCCTCCTCGGACACGCTCTCGCCCAGCGTGGCCTCCATGCAGCGCCGCAGTTCGGACGCGGAGACCTTGCCGTCGCCGTCCTTGTCGAAGGCGGCGAACACCGACGACACCGCCATGATCGAGTGACTATTCATCGATCTTGCTTCCTTTTCGCTAAATAGATGTTTGCTGCTGACTAGCTGATTGGGATCTGGTAACTTGATTTGTATGTATGCCCTGAAAGCAGTTGATGATAATATGGCGCGCGTGGCCGGGTATATATACATGTGCGAACGGAAGACAACATGTTGGCATCGATGGAGGCGATGTGTCAGCATCGACGGCTTAGTTTCCGCGTTACTTTTGCGCACTACACATCACATGTATGTGAAATTTAGTATATATTTCGATCCTCCGTGTTTTGTACGCGTACAAGTATCTTCGAAGAAATTCGTCGTCGACCATGGAAGTAGTATATATGGCGCATGCATCGACCTCAATTCGATCCGTCAATTAATTAAGCACCATGAAATCATGTTTTTTATATATTTTTGGAAAAGGAGGTTAAGACCCCAGCCTCTGCATCAATCGATGTATACGGTTATCGTTCCACAAAGGTCTAATAAGAATATACATCAAACCACTCAAAGTCATCACTCACACCTACCAAACTCAATAATATAAAGTGCTCTCACTCCCCATATCTAAATCGGATGTCGTCGCCAATCCATCCACGTAACATATCGGAACCAACAGGCGGTGCAGCAGACCTAAAACGTACACCACATGCATACATTCTAGGCGCCATCATCTTCATCGGACCGCTAATCCATCTTCAGAAGAGATATCCGCATCATCCTTACCAGTTTATCCATCCGTCGACGCCAGCACGGCTTCCAACAACGCCACCACCCCGCGCTTGTCCATCCAGACGCGAAGATTCTGGAAGATCTGTCGTGCGTAGCACCTGCCGACCAGGCATGACACATCGTAGCACCTGTCGGCCAGGCATGACTTGACATCTCCACCGAAAGCTCCGTGCAAGATGAAGCCGCTCCACCTCCTGCCTCTGTCTTGTCTTCCAGTGCTACTCCACAAACGATGCTCCCAAGAAAAAAAAAAGATATCGCAATACCACCATCGTCCGATCTGGAAGACTAGATCCTGGGGTTTTCCCTGAAGCAGCACGAGTGGGTCGACGGTAGTTACATGATGATGCCTTCATCAAGGTAACAACGCAGAAAAACGCCATCGCCTGCCATCGGCTCGGTTTTCACCGGCAACTATGTCTTCCCGACTCGCAGCTGGAGCTAGATGACGGATGTCAAGATCTGACCACTAGCATCAGGCTGACCACTGGCCACCACCGTCGGCTGCACCGTCCAGATCAGATCTGACCGGAGGTGCCGCCGACCAGTCCACCATGGCTCTTCATGCCGTCGCCGCCTATCCGACGCCCGATGGCGCACCGACCGCACCCGCCGCCCTTCTCGGTACAGGGCCGCGCTGCGTCTGTAGCTGCCGCCCTTCCCGGTACAGGGTCGCGCTGCGCCTGCAGCTGCCGCCGCCCGAGACAGGGCTGGCCACCACATTGCCGCAGCCACCGATGTCGCACCGCATAGATTGGATTGGCCGCCGAGCTCGCATCCTAGACGTCGCCGCCGCGCCACGCACGACACCGCCAAGAGTTGCCGCCTGGCCATCTTCATCATCCCGGTGCTCTCCATGACGAGGAGGGAGTAGTTCTCCCTCAGGGCTGAGGGTATGTACCAGTAGCTATGTGTTTGATCTCTCTCTCTCTCTCTCTCTCTCATGTTCCTGAGGTGGTACGATCTTGATGTATCGTGAGCTTTGCTATTATAGTTGGATCTTATGTTTCTTCTCCCCCTCTACTCTCTTGTAATGGATTGAGTTTCCCCTTCGAAGTTATCTTATCGGATTGAGTCTTTAAAGATTTGAGAACACTTGATGTATGTCTTGCGTGCGTATCTGTGGTGACAATGGGATATCACGTGATTCACTTGATGTATGTTTCGGTGATCAACTTGCGGGTTCCGCCCATGAACCTATGCATAGGGGTTGGCACACGTTTTCGTCGTGATTCTCTGATGGAAACTTTGGGGCACTCTTTGAGGTTCTATGTGTTGGTTGAATAGATGAATCTGAGATTGTGTGATGCATATCGTATAATCATACCCACGGATACTTGAGGTGACATTGGAGTATCTAGGTGACATTAGGGTTTTGGTTGATTTGTGTCTTAAGGTGTTATTTTAGTACGAACTCTAGGGCTGTTTGTGACACTTATAGGAATAGCCCAACGGATTGATTGGAAAAATAACTTTGAGGTGGTTTTGTACCCTACCATAATCTCTTCGTTTGTTCTCCGCTATTAGTGATTTTGGAGTGACTCTTTGTTGCATGTTGAGGGATAGTTATGTGATCCAATTATGTTATTATTGTTGAGAGGACTTGCACTAGTGAAAGTATGAACCCTAGGCCTTGTTTCAACGCATTGCAATACCGTTTATGCTCACTTTTACCATTAGTTACATTGCTGTTTTTTATAATTTCAGATTACAAATACCTTTATCTGCCATCCATATTGCTCTTTTATCACCATCTCTTCGCCGAACTAGTACACCTATACAATTTACCATTGTATTGGGTGTGTTGGGGACACAAGTAAAGTGACTTGCCGGTAACGAGATTGAACGAGGTATTGGGATACCGACGATCGAATCTCGGGCAAGTAACGTACCGATTGACAAAGGGAATTGTATACGGGGTTGCTTGAATCCTCGACATCGTGGTTCATCTGATGAGATCATCGAGGAGCATGTGGGAGCCAACATGGGTATCCAGATCCCGCTGTTGGTTATTGACCGGAGAGCCATCTCGGTCATGTCTACATGTCTCCCGAACCCATAGGGTCTACACACTTAAGGTTCAGTGACACTAGGGTTGTAGAGATATGAATATGCAGTAACCCGAAAGTTGTTTGGAGTCCCGGATGAGATCCCGGACGTCACGAGGAGTTCCGGAATGGTCCGGAGGTGAAGAATTATATATAGGAAGTGCAGTTTCGGCCATCGGGAGAGTTTCGGGGGTCACGGTATTGTACCGGGACCACCGGATGGGTCCCGGGGTCCATTGGGTGAGACCACCCATCCCGGAGGGCCCGATGGGCTGAAGTGGGGAGGAGAACCAGCCCATAGTGGGCTGGTGCGCCCCCCTTGGCCCACCCCCTGCGCCTAGGGTTGGAAACCCTAGGGTGGGGGCGCCCCACTTGCCTTGGGGGCCACTCCACCCTTGGCCGCCGCCCCCCTAGGAGATCCCATCTCCTAGGGCCGGCGCCCCCCCTTTGGGGAGCCTATATAAAGGGGGGAGGGAGGAGCAGCCGCACCCTTGACTCTTGGCGCCTCCCTCTCCCCTGCTACACCTCTCCCTCTCGCAGAAGAACGGCAAAGCCCTGCTACGGTGACTGCTGCATCCACCACCACGCCGTCGTGCTGCTGGATCTTCATCAACCTCTCCTTCCCCCTTGCTGGATCAAGAAGGAGGAGATGTCACGCTGACCGTACGTGTGTTGAACACGGAGGTGTCGTCCGTTCGGCGCTAGGATCTCCGGTGATTTGGATCACGTCGAGTACGACTTCCTCATCCCCGTTCTTTGAACGCTTTCGCGCGTGATCTACAAAGGTATGTAGATGCAATCCGATCACTCGTTGCTAGATGAACTCATAGATGGATCTTGGTGAAACCGTAGGAAATTTTTTGTTTTCTGCAACGTTCCCCAACAGTGGCATCATGAGCTAGGTCTATGCGTAGTTCTTTTTGCACGAGTAGAACACAATTTGTTGTGGGCGTAGATGTTGTCAACTTTCTTGCCGCTAATAGTCTTATTTTGCTTCAACGGTATTGTGGGATGAAGCGGCCCGGACCAACCTTACACGTACGCTTACGTGAGACCGGTTCCACCGACTGACATGCACTAGTTGCATAAGGTGGCTGGCGGGTGTCTGTCTCTCCCACTTTAGTTGGAGCGGATTTGATGAAAAGGGTCCTTATGAAGGGTAAATAGAAGTTGACAAATCACGTTGTGGCTTTAACGTAGGTAGGAAAACGTTCTTGCTAGAACCCTCTTGCAGCCACGTAAAACTTGCAACAACAATTAGAGGACGTCTAACTTGTTTTGGTAGCAAGTGTTTTGTGATGTGATATGGCCAAAGTTGTGATGAATGATGAATGATATATATGTGATGTATGAGATGTTCATGCTATTGTAATAGGAATCACGACTTGCATGTCGATGAGTATGACAACCGGCAGGAGCCATAGGAGTTGTCTTTATTTTTGTATGACCTGCGTGTCATTGAGAAACGCCATGTAAATTACTTTACTTTATTGCTAAATGTGTTAGCCATAGTAGTAGAAGTAATAGTTGGCGAGCAACTTCATGGAGACCCGATGATGGAGATCATGGTGTCAAGCCGGTGACAAGATGATCATGGAGCCCCAAGATGAAGATCAAAGGAGCTATGTGATATTGGCCATGTCATGTCACTATTATTATTTGATTGCATGTGATGTTTATCATGTTTTTGCATCTTGTTTACTTAGAACGACGGTAGTAAATAAGATGATCCCTCATAATAATATCAAGAAAGTGTTCCCCCTAACTGTGCACCGTTGCGACAGTTCGTTGTTTCGAAGCACCACGTGATGATCAGGTGTGATAGATTCCAACGTTCACATACAACGGGTGTAAGACAGATTTACACATGCAAACACTTAGGTTGACTTGACGAGCCTAGCATGTACAGACATGGCCTCGGAACACAGAAGACCGAAAGGTCGAGCATGAGTCGTATAGAAGATACGATCAACATGAAGATGTTCACCGATGTTGACTAGTCCGTCTCACGTGATGATCGGACACGGCCTAGTTAACTCGGATCATGTTATACTTAGATGACTGGAGGGATGTCTATCTAAGTGGGAGTTCATTGAATAATTTGATTAGATGAACTTAATTATCATGAACTTAGTCTAAAATCTTTACAACATGTATTGTAGATCAAATGGCCAATGTTGTCCTCAACTTCAATGCGTTCCTAGAGAAAACCAAGATGAAAGACGATGGCAGCAACTATACGGACTGGGTCCGGAACCTGAGGATCATCCTCATAGCTGCCAAGAAAGACTATGTCCTACAAGCACCGCTAGGTGAAGCACCTGCTCTCCCTGCAGAACAAGACGTTATGAACGCTTGGCAGACACGTACCGATGATTACTCCCTCGTTCAGTGCGGCATGCTTTACAGCTTAGAGCCGGGGCTCCAAAAGCGTTTTGAGAGACACGGAGCATATGAGATGTTCGAAGAGCTGAAAATGGTTTTTCAAGCTCATGCCCGGGTCGAGAGATATGAAGTCTCCGACAAGTTCTTCAGCTGTAAGATGGAGGAAAACAGTTCTGTCAGTGAGCACATACTCACTATGTCTGGGTTACATAACCGCTTGACTCAGCTAGGAGTTAATCTCCCAGATGACGCGGTCATTGACAGAATCCTTCAGTCGCTTCCACCGAGCTACAAGAGCTTTGTGATGAACTTCAATATGCAGGGGATGGAAAAGACCATTCCTGAAGTATTTGCAATGCTGAAATCAGCAGAGGTAGAAGTCAAAAAGGAACATCAAGTGTTGATGGTGAATAAAACCACTAAGTTCAAGAAAGGCAAGGGTAAGAAGAACTTCAAGAAGGACGGCAAGGGAGTTGCCGCGCCCGGCAAGCAAGCTGCTGGGAAGAAGCCAAATAATGGACCCAAGCCCGAGACTGAGTGCTTTTATTGCAAGGAAAGTGGTCACTGGAAGCGGAACTGCCCCAAATACTTAGCGGACAAGAAGGCCGGCAAAACGAAAGGTATATGTGATATACATATAATTGATATGTACCTTACCAGTACTCGTAGTAGCTCCTGGGTATTTGATACCGGTGCAGTTGCTCACATTTGTAACTCAAAGCAGGAGCTGCGGAATAAGCGGAGACTGGCGAATGACGAGGTGACGATGCGCGTCGGGAATGGTTCCAAGGTCGATGTGATCGCCGTCGGCACGCTACCTCTACATTTACCTACGGGATTAGTTTTGAACCTCAATAATTGTTATTTAGTGCCAAGTTTGAGCATGAACATTGTATCAGGATCTCGTTTAATACGAGATGGCTACTCATTTAAATTCGAGAATAATGGTTGTTCTATTTATATGAGAGATATGTTTTATGGTCATGCTCCGATGATGAATGGTTTATTCTTAATGAATCTCGAGTGTAATGCTACACATATTCATAGTGTGAGTACCAAAAGATGTAAGGTTGATAATGATAGTCCCACATACTTGTGGCACTGCCGCCTTGGTCACATAGGTGTCAAACGCATGAAGAAGCTCCATGCAGATGGACTTTTAGAGTCTCTTGATTACGAATCATTTGACACATGCGAAACATGCCTCATGGGTAAAATGACCAAGACTCCATTCTCAGGAACAATGAAGTGAGCAACCAACTTATTGGAAATCATACATACTGATGTGTGCGGTCCAATGAGTGTTGAGGCTCGCGGTGGTTATCGTTATGTTCTCACCCTCACTGATGACTTGAGTAGATATGGGTATGTCTTCTTAATGAAACACAAGTCTGAGACCTTTGAAAGGTTCAAGGAATTTCAGAGTGAGGTTGAGAATCAACGTGACAGGAAAATCAAGTTCCTGCGATCAGATCGTGGAGGAGAATACTTGAGTCACGAATTTGGCACACACTTAAGAAAATGTGGAATAGTTTCACAACTCACGCCGCCTGGAACACCTCAGCGTAATGGTGTGTCCGAACATCGTAATCGCACTCTATTAGATATGGTGCGATCTATGATGTCTCTTACCGATTTACCGCTATCATTTTGGGGCTATGCTTTAGAGACTGCCGCATTCACTTTAAATAGGGCTCCGTCGAAATCCGTTGAGACGACACCGTATGAATTATGGTTTGGGAAGAAACCTAAGCTGTCATTTTTAGAAGTTTGGGGATGCGATGCTTATGTCAAGAAACTTCAACCTGAAAAGCTCGAACCCAAGTCGGAAAAATGCGTCTTCATAGGATACCCTAAAGAAACTATTGGGTATACCTTCTACCTCAGATCCGAAGGAAAGATCTTTGTTGCCAAGAATGGATCCTTTCTAGAGAAAGAGTTTCTCTCGAAAGAAGTAAGTGGGAGGAAAGTAGAACTTGATGAAGTATTACCTCTTGAACCGGAAAGTGGTGCAACTCAAGAAAATGTTCCTGAGGTGCCTGCACCGACTAGAGAGGAAGTTAATGATGATGATCATGAAACTTCAGATCAAGTTGCTACTGAACTTCGTAGGTCCACAAGGACACGTTCCGCACCAGAGTGGTACGGCAACCCTGTCTTGGAAATCATGTTGTTAGACAACGGTGAACCTTCGAACTATGAAGAAGCGATGGCGGGCCCAGATTCCAACAAATGGCTTGAAGCCATGCAATCCGAGATAGGATCCATGTATGAAAACAAAGTATGGACTTTGACAGACTTGCCCGATGATCGGCGAGCGATAGAAAACAAATGGATCTTTAAGAAGAAGACGGACGCGGATGGTAATTTTACCATCTATAAAGCTCGACTTGTCGCTAAGGGTTATCAGCAAGTTCAAGGGGTTGACTACGATGAGACTTTCTCTCCCGTAGCGAAGCTGAAGTCCGTCCGAATTATGTTAGCAATTGCCGCATACTATGATTATGAGATATGGCAAATGGACATCAAAACGGTATTCCTTAATGGTTTCCTTAAGAAAGAATTGTATATGATGCAGCCGGAAGGTTTTGTCGATCCTAAGAATGCTGACAAGGTGCAAGCTCCAACGCTCGATTTATGGGCTGGTGCAAGCATCTCGGAGTTGGAACGTTCACTTTGATGAGATGATCAAAGCGTTTGGGTTTATGCAGACTTATGGAGAAGCATGCGTTTACAAGAAAGTGAGTGGGAGCTCTGTAGCATTTCTCATATTATATGTAGATGACATACTTTTGATGGGAAATGATATAGAACTTTTGGACAGCATTAAGGCCTACTTGAATAAGAGTTTTTCAATGAAGGACCTTGGAGAAGCTGCTTTTATATTTGGCATCAAGATCTATAGAGATAGATCAAGACGCCTCATAGGTATTTCACAAAGCACATACCTTGATAAGATATTGAAGAAGTTCAATATGGATCAGTCTAAGAAGGGGTTCTTGCCTGTGTTGCAAGGTGTGAAATTGAGCTCAGCTCAATGTCCGACCACGGCAGAAGATATAGAAGAGATGAGTGTCATCCCATATGCCTCAACCATAGGGTCTACTATGTATGCCATGCTGTGTACCAGACCTGATGTAAACCTTGCCGTAAGTTTGGTAGGTAGGTATCAAAGTAATCCCGGCAAGGAACACTGACAGCGGTCAAGAATATCCTAAAGTACCTGAAAAGGACTAAGGAAATGTTTCTCGTTTATGGAGGTGACGAAGAGCTCGTCGTAAAGGGTTACGTCGATGCTAGCTTCGACACAAATCTGGATGACTCTAAGTCACAAACCAGATACGTGTATATTTTGAATGGTGGGGCAGTAAGCTGGTGCAGTTGCAAGCAGAGCGTCGTGGCGGGATCTACATGTGAAGCGGAGTACATGGCGGCCTCGGAGGCAGCACATGAAGCAATCTGGGTGAAGGAGTTCATCACCGACCTAGGAGTCATACCCAATGCGTCGGGGTCGATCAAACTCTTCTGTGAAAACACTGGAGCTATTGCACTTGACAAGGAGCCCAGGTTTCACAAGAAGACTAGGCACATCAAGCGTCGCTTCAACTCCATCCGTGAAAATGTTCAAGATGGAGACATAGAAATTTGTAAAGTACATACGGATCTGAATGTCGCAGATCCGTTGACTAAACCTCTCCCTAGGACAAAACATGATCAACACCAGAACTCTATGGGTGTTCGATTCATCATAATGTAACTAGATTATTGACTCTAGTGCAAGTGGGAGACTGTTGGAAATATGCCCTAGAGGCAATAATAAAAGAATTATTATTATATTTCCTTGTTCATGATAATTGTCTTTTATTCATGCTATAATTGTGTTATCCGGAAATCGTAATACATGTGTGAATACATAGACACCAACATGTCCCTAGTAAGCCTCTAGTTGACTAGCTCGTTGATCAATAGATAGTCATGGTTTCCTGACTATGGACATTGGATGTCATTGATAACGAGATCACATCATTAGGAGAATGATGTGATGGATAAGACCCAATCCTAAACATAGCACAAGATCGTATAGTTCGTTTGCTAGAGTTTTTCCAATGTCAAGTATATTTTCCTTAAACCATGAGATCGTGTAACTCCCGAATACCGTAGGAGTGCTTTGGGTGTACCAAACGTCACAACGTAACTGGGTGACTATAAAAGTATACTACGGGTATCTCTGAAAGTGTCTGTTGGGTTGACACGGATCAAGACTGGGATTTATCACTCCGTATGACGGAGAGGTATCTCTGAGCCCACTCGGTAATGCATCATCATAATGAGCTCAAAGTGACCAAGTGTCTGGTCACGGGATCATGCATTACGGTACGAGTAAAGTGACTTGCCGGTAACGAGATTGAACGAGGTATTGGGATACCGACGATCGAATCTCGGGCAAGTAACGTACCGATTGACAAAGGGAATTGTATACGGGGTTGCTTGAATCGTCGACATCGTGGTTCATCCGATGAGATCATCGAGGAGCATGTGGGAGCCAACATGGGTATCCAGATCCCACTGTTGGTTATTGACCGGAGAGCCATCTCGGTCATGTCTACATGTCTCCCGAACCGTAAGGTCTACACACTTAAGGTTCAGTGACGCTAGGGTTGTAGAGATATGAATATGCAGTAACCCGAAAGTTGTTCGGAGTCCCGGATGAGATCCCGGACGTCACGAGGAGTTTCGAAATGGTCCGAAGGTGAAGAATTATATATAGGAAGTGCAGTTTCGGCCATCGGGAGAGTTTTGGGGGTCACCGGTATTGTACCGGGACCACCGGATGGGTCCCGGAGGTCCACCGGGTGGGACCACCCATCCCGAAGGGCCCCATGGGCTGAAGTGGGGAGGGGAACCAGCCCATAGTGGGCTGGTGCGCCCCCCTTGGCCCACCCCCTGCGCCTAGGGTTGGAAACCCTAGGGTGGGGGGCGCCCCACTTGCCTTGGGGGCCACTCCACCCTTGGCCGCCACCCCCCTAGGAGATCCCATCTCCTAGGGCCGGCGCCCCCCCTTTGGGGAGCCTATATAAAGGGGGAGGGAGGGGCAGCCGCACCCTTGACTCTTGGCGCCTCCCTCTCCCCTGCTACACCTCTCCCTCTCGCAGAAGAACGGCGAAGCCCTGCTACGGTGACTGCTGCATCCACCACCACACCGTCGTGCTGCTGGATCTTCATCAACCTCTCCTTCCCCCTTACTGGATCAAGAAGGAGGAGACGTCACGCTGACTGTACGTGTGTTGAACACGGAGGTGTCGTCCGTTCGGCGCTAGGATCTCCGGTGATTTGGATCACGTCGAGTACGACTTCCTCATCCCCGTTCTTTGAACGCTTCCGCGCGTGATCTACAAAGGTATGTAGAT
Organism: Triticum urartu; assembly: GCF_056163025.1. Taxonomy (NCBI): domain Eukaryota; kingdom Viridiplantae; phylum Streptophyta; class Magnoliopsida; order Poales; family Poaceae; genus Triticum; species Triticum urartu. The sequence goes on from NC_141879.1 coordinate 711,056,669, forward strand.
GCAATCCGATCACTCGTTGCTAGATGAACTCATAGATGGATCTTGGTGAAACCGTAGGAAAATTTTTGTTTTCTGCAACGTTCCCCAACAGTTATTTGGTTGCAGGGTTGCTTAAGAGAGACCATCTTCATTCTACGCCTCTTACGGATTGATAAACCTTAGGTCATCCACTTGAGGGAAATTTGCTACTGTCCTACAAACCTCTGTACTTGGAGGCCCAACAACGTCTACAAGAAGAAGGTTGTGTAGTAGACATCACTCCACCTCCTTCCTCTGTCTTGTCTTCCAGTGCTACTCCACAAACAATGCTCCCAAGGAAAAAAAGATATCGCAGTACTACCATCGTCCGATCTCGAAGACCAGATCATGGGGTTTCCCCCGGAGCAGCACAAGTGGGTCGACAGTAGTTACATGATGATGCCTTCATCAAGGTAACAACGCAGAAGAACGCCATCGTTTACCATCGGCTCGGTTTTCACCGGCAACTATGTCTTCCCGACTCGCAGCTAGAGCTAGATGACGGATCTCAAGATCTGACCACTAGCATCAGGCTGACCACTGGCCACCACCGTCGGCTGCACCGTCTAGATCAGATCTAACCGGAGGTGCCGCCGACCAGTCCACCATGGCTCTTCATGCCGTCGCCGCCTATCCGACGCCCGATGGCGCACCGACCGCACCCACCGCCCTTCTCGGTACAGGGCTGTGTTGCGTCTGTAGCTGCCGCCCTTCCCGGTACAAGGTCGCGCTGCGCCTGCAGCTGCCGCCGCCCGAGACAGGGCAGGCCACCACACCGCTGCAGCCATCGACGCCGCGCCGCATAGATTGGATTTGCCGCCGAGCTCGCATCCTAGACGTCGCCGCCGCGCCGCGCACGACACCGCCAAGAGTTGTCGCCCGGCGCCTCCCCACGATCTGGTCGTCCCGCGCCGACCATGATGCTTGAAGGGTGGAGAAGCCCCGCCACCGCCTTGACGACCAGGTTTTGCCTAGCGGCGCTGCGGAGGGCGGCGAGGAGGGGGGAGAGGCGGGTAGGTTCGAGTGGCGGCGGCTAGGGTTTACCCCCGGGTCGCCCACGGGGACAACATGAGGGGTTTAGGGGAACTTTTATGCAAGAGTCGCCGTTGAAGCTTGTTGGTTTGATTCCCAAATCATGTTTTATACCAAGTGTCAAATGTTAGTGACAACACGTGGATTCATGGATATGAGATGGCGAATAATGAATGTCGATCGGCAACGGGGACGTCAACGGCAGGCCGACCAGCACCGCCGCAACGTGAGCCAGCGATCGACGACGCCAACGCGCTGGGTGAGATGTGCACGGCAACGGCATGGCAGCCACATGGGTACGGTTATCTAGAGCTTAATTGATTAATTATCTGGGAAGAGGGAAAAAGATCAGATTCTCAACTGCCTCGCAAGAAAACTACTGCTATTCAAACCGCCATTGTCTTCTCTATATGTTATGAAAAGACAAGGTCAAGGTCAAATGATGTGTGACAGAACTAATAGCTAGTCTTCTCTTCTTCTTTTATCGAAAATGATGTTACTTCCGTGTCCTTTCTGGTTCTGGCGAAGAAAACATAAGTATTGAATTTCTATGTGAGATTTTTCTCACGCATCGATCTCACATGGACATTTGAGTACCTATACTCATACGCGGCATTGTCCTGTACTCATTTTTCTTTTGGACAGGGACGTGCATATCATGTGACATGTGGATGTATATATCAGCATTGTTTCTTTTTTTTTTACCAACAAAACTTTCAATCTATTGATCTTCAATCATGACAGTACAACGAACACCAAAATAAAAATTACATATGCAGATCCATAGACTATCTAGCGACGACTACAAGCACTGAGTGAGCCGAAGATGCGCCGCCGTTATCACCCCTCCATCTCCGGAGTCGGGCACAATTTGTTATAGTAGACAGTCGAGAAGTCGTCGTGCTAAGGCCCAATAGGACCAGCGCACCAAAACAGCAACCACCGTTGATGAAGAATAACGTAGGCTGGAAGGATTCAACCCGAAGACACACGAACGTAGACGAACAACGACAAGATCCGAGCAAATCCACCAAAGATAGATCCGCCGGAGACACATCTCCACACGCCCACCAATGATGCTAGACGCACCGCCGGAACGAGGGCTAGCCGGGGAGACCTTTATTTCATCTTTAGGGAGCCGCCGCCATCTCGTCTTCCTGAGCAATACACAAACCCTAACAAGACAGAAAAAACGACTAAAAACGAAGCCCTCCCGCCAGCCCTTGCCAGGATCCACCGCGCCTCCATGGCCCTAGAGCCACTAGAGACGAGGCGGACATGCGGCTCGCCGGTGAGAGAGGCACGAACCTAGCTTTATTTTTTAGCTACGATTTTCTTCGTTCCAAATCGCTGAAGCAAAGGTATATCAGCATTGTTTCATATCCACGTGATAAGGTCTGTATGTAAGTAGATCTTTTTTCCTGTCGAGAAAAGGTACGTAAGTAGTTGTTGAGAACATTTTTTTAGAATATAACAAGCAGGTGTTTATATATACACCCCTAAGAATACACACACCATATATCTATATATGATCACCTTCGAGAGATTTAGCCGACATATATTCGATGACCGCACACAGAACCAATCTCTTTTAGTTTTTCTCTTAGAGGTAGGCAGCACACGTTAATTAGCCAACCCATTAATGTTATGGATCCCTCCACATAATTAACAATCCGCTCCTACTCTGTTGAAGCATGACAGGTATTCTTCATTTTGTTTGCTTCCAATAAGCCGTGTAGTAGATGCCGCTCCTTTTATATGCCTTCATATTTCCTCCCCATAATAATCCGTGTACATGCCACTTCTCCTTGGAGCGGGCAAGGAGTGCCTTTATTTTTCTTTTCTTCTTATAATCTCTTTGTCATGATCCTTCTTCCTTCATTATATCTTTCTCACTTATTACTGATTCCCGATAGCCTCAGGCAACCCGACTCCACCTTTTCCTTTCTCAACGTAGCTTCTTTTACAGTCAATTCGTGGACCTATAAAAATTGGTTGGAGTTGGTATAGATAAGCGATATGGTACTATTTAATTTGGTGAAGAACCTAAAGCTCATCAAAGTTGTGTAAGCTAGCTTAGTTGGTTTCTCCTGTTGGCGCTGGACTGAAGGTTGGAAACGATGTGTGCGTTTTTTGAGCGGGGGAATGATGTGTGCGTGCAGGAGAGGAAACGACATATGAAAATAGCTGGGCCAATTTACTTTTTTGAGGAAAAAATAGCTGGGCCAATTTGTTGCTTTGAGGCCCACTTAGGCACAAGGAGCGGGCGCACAAGGGAGAGGCCTCAAGCGATCGTGCGGGCGAGTGAGCTGCACGTACGAAAATTATTACTGTGACGGACGGACGAAACAGACTAAAGTTTGGAAGTAAGAAGCAATCACCCCTTTAATAGTAGGTATAGATTAGTATCATCTTGGATATAGACAATAAATATAGACGTGTTGAAGAAAAAAAATTAAAGCGTATTGTGACGGTGAACCCACGGAGTCAATCCGTGCTTTATTATTATTATTATTATTATTATTATTATTATTATTATTATTATTATTATTATTATTATTATTATTATATATAGGGATAGATTAAATAAGTCACCACAGGTGGCTCATAGTCGACGAAAACGTTTCCTCCCACTGATGGGTTGGAGATACGGAAAGTCCTTTCTCAGCCCGAGCTCAAATGAGCTCGGATGAATAGTAAAATCAAAAAGTATTTTAAAAATGCTCAAAAAATTCTGAAATTTTTTTGTGGTAAACATTGACAAATATTCTAACTGCTTGCAAAATTTCATCTTCATATCACATTCGTACAAGGCGTGGCAAAAAAAACAAAATCAGTGCTCTGAAATGCTTTGAAAGTAGCATTTTCAGAGTATCGATTTTGTTTTTTTTGTCACGCCTTCCACAAATGTGATCTGAAGATGAAATTTTGCAAGCAGTTAGAACATTTGTCAAAATTTATCACAAAAAAAATTCAGAATTTTTTGAACATTTGTAAAATGTCTTTTGATTTTACTGTTCACCCGAGCTCATTTGAGCTCGGGTGTAGATACTCCACGTCCTTGGAGATACCACTACACTCCTAACCATCCAATCATAAATTGGTTCGCACGAGTCTATTAATTATACTTGTCAGGGTCTTAACTGATGATGATTTTGCAACCATAGACGTTTAGCTGTTTGCCAAAGTTAATGCAATCTGCATGTTCCAGATTAAAAATAGATAAATCACAATGAGCATATTCTTATGTACAAATTATATTTGACGCGCTACACGTCAGTGGGGTTATATGATACGATCGGATCCGTCACCTCCACAACCGTCGAATGATGCAGACGATAGCCATCCAACACCTACCGTGTTAACAAGTTGCGCCCCAGCCGATTCAACATAGCTCATGATGTGCTCGAGGGTTTGCAAAGCGAGCCGTGTTTGCACCCTGGCCTGGGTTGCGACCACTTCCACCAATGCAACACGAGCCATGTTGTGCTCAGCATGCCTACAACATGTGCCGTGTTTACACCCCTGGCCTGAGTTGCAACCGCTTCCACCATTGCAACACGAGTCATGTTGTGCTCAGTATGTATGCAGCATGTGCCATGTTTGCACCCTAGCCTGGGTTGCAACCGCTTCCACCATTACAACACGAGTCGTGTTACGCTCAGCATGCATGCAACATGTGACATGTTTGCACCCTGGCCTGGGTTGCGACCGCTTCCATCATTGGAACACGAGCCATGTTGCACTTAACATGTCTGCAACACGTGTCGTGTTTGCACCCTGGCTTGGGTTACTATCACTTCCACCATTGCAACACGAGTCGTGTTGCACTCAGCATGTCTGCAACATGTGACGTGTTGCAGATCCAGCTGCCGCTCTTGCTGGTTGACTTGTCCGCAACTGACCCCATTTGCATGGCCGTGTTGCAAGGACTACAACACGAGCCTTGTTTTTTCTTGGCAGGAAAACTTTTGATTTTTTTCATTTTCAATGATGGCAGTGCAACAAACACTAGAAATAGTAATAGTTACATCCAGATCCGTAGACCATTTAACGACGACTACAAGCATATATACCATGGAGGCCACTGCCATTGTGTCGCCGGCTTGTACAGCCGGTGATCCTGTCCGGTCTTTACCTCGGACCATCCTGAGCACATTCGTCTAGACTCCACGGAAGCACCTTCCCCTCCGGCTGAAGCATCCTCTTTGTCACTCTGATGAGCGGTGTAGCCGGACATAGGGAAGATATGGAGGAAGAATATGCCTCTGGCCTCTCGAAAGTCCGGTTAGCGTGCTGTCGGACGTGGGGAAGACAAAGGGATCCAACCATAGACTAGTGTATTGTATCCATGTCGCGGGAGCGGAGCTCCGCGCGACTGTATATGCACATAATTTTACCTTTTTAGTTAAAAATGTCCAAAATGTATTCATCCGGTTCGTATGAAATCCGTCATGATTATATGAAATCCGGTTGAGTTTGCATGAATTTCATTCGTTTATTGAAAAAGAGTTTGAAATGTATGGCGTTAGCGTTGGATGACAACCTTTCGCATTCGTGTCTGCGAACTAGTCCCACTGTCCGCGGCAGATGCAGGAGAAAATTTGCAGGTTGCGTTGGAGATGCCCTTATAATAATTCAAAAAAAACAGCAAAAAGTTGCGAAGGCAGTCGCACGAAGAGAAGGCGGAAAGGGATAGTACGCGACCCGGCCGGGAAAGCGGGAGGCGGGAGGAGTAGAGCCTTCGAAGACGGCGGAAAAGACTTGCGTCGCGTCGTCTCCAATCTTCCACACTGACCCCGACTCCCTATCGATCTCCGCCGTCGCCGATGGGGTTCGCCGGCCGGCCGCTCCCCTTCCTCCTGCTCCTCCTAATCGCCGGCGCGGCCGCCACCGACCAGATCTTCACCACCTCAGGTAACATCGCACCAGGGACTCGTCCGATCTCGGGCCCTCCCGCCCTCCCTCTCGGCCGCCCCTGGAATTGAGACCCCCTCCTCTTCCCGCACCGCCTTTCCTGGATCCTAAGCCGCCAGCCTCTCGCCCCGCCCGCCGATGCGTGCCCGTGGCCCAACCAGCTATCCGGTCGTAGATAGGTCGGCCGCCGCGAGCGACCTTGTGGCGAGCGTCCTCGCGCGACTTCCTAGCCAGATCCAGCTCCCTGCAGTTCGAAAATACTCCGCTGTTTCGCCGAGTTCACTTGATTTGATGCAAAATTCTAACTGGTTGCTATGCCTAGCTCGTGTTGGCTTGTTGGTAACTGAAATTAGATGGAGGGCTGCACTGAACTGTTGGTGATTTTCAGGCGTGCCGTTCGGGAAGAACTCGCGTGAGCCGAGGTACCGCGTGGAGTTCCACCCCACCGATTCGCCCTACCACCCGGTGAGTGGTTAACTCCTGATGAGTCTTCATTCTGTTCTCCAGCAGCAGGAAAACATGGGATTTTCTTCAGTCCTGGATTGCCGGGTTTAGCGAATAAGAATTTAAGCCACCATAAGATGATACTACCAAGAAGTAATAATCAGTCCATGACATGTTAAATGTATGTAACTAGCTAAGATCTCAAAAGAGTGAGGAATATCAAGAGGAACTGCCCATCCTCTGTTTCTCAAACAGGGGAATGTGCTACTGTATAACCGATGCTAATTCACAATGTTTCTACTGAGTCATGTGTATCCCATGCCATTTGTGTCTTTAGAAATCCTGAACCTTAGTCTTTCTCTTACCTGAAGTCCTTGCTGCAGAGGTTGCTATTTGACAAACCTACTTCCTCTAGCTAACTTTAACTGTTAACTAAAGATACTTGCTGTTCTTCTGCAGGAGAATGGCCAGGAGTCTGAACCAATGACGGACCACGAGGGGAGACAATACACCTGCTACCTACCAGTGGAAGAAACCAAGACCATGAAGTCGATTGTCCCACAGAATGCAACCAATGTTATAATAGAAAGCGAACGGAAAGTTAAGCCAAAGGAGCCAGATGAACTGCTGGAGGTTCTCAAAGACCAGTGCTTCTACAGGGTGAGCATGCAATTCTTTCTTTGTGCATGATGAGCACATGGGACGTATGTTTGGTCTCGTGCATGTGTGCCAGGCTAATGGAATGCCTGAAAAACGATCTGATTGTTATTATTGTTGTTGACACAGCATGAAGGTTGGTGGTCTTATGAATTCTGCTATTATGGGAAAATCCGACAGGTTCATGTAGAGAATGAGAAGGTATGCCATTCTCTTTGTGAGGGTCATAGTAAATAGATCGTGCTTGTGTTAATCTTTCTATCCTCCACAGAAACTAATTCTGAATTGTTTCGGTACAAATATTGCTAGCTTTAAGAGGAGAGACCAGAACTGAACTCATTTACATTGTGAAAGAAGCAAACATTTTTTTTGCTCAAATAGTATAATACGGCTTCAATTACGTATCTTGATGCTTTCAGAGTGTCATGTATGCACGTCATAGTTGGTATAGCTTTTGAGCGCCAATGGTATTACTATGGCTTCAGTTACATATCTAAATGTTTTGCATGCCGTAGTTGTTAGCACTTTTGAGTTTTTTGTTGCTTTATTGAGTGTATATCTTTTCTTACAGGTTATCCAAGAGTATGTTCTAGGTGAATATGACCCTGATGCAACCGATGCTTACCATGACAACCACACCTCTGAATCTGCCGATGAGGGTCACGTGAAAGATACTTCTAAGAGGTATTATACTAAATCTGGAAAGAATGGTACAAACAATAAATTACATCTGGAAGCAGAACCCTCTTGAATGAATGTTTGATGTTTCCGTGCCATTGCAGGTATCATGTCCACGTGTACACAAACGGGACTGTCTGTGATCTCACCGATATACCGCGGTACACAGAGGTAAGGAAAGAAAGGAAATTACTGTTATGATCCATGTGTTTGTTGTTCTAACTTCAAGCCGTTTGATAACTGTGGTGCCCCATTGAGTAGTGCATTTGACGGTACCTTGCTTTCTTCCTACAGGTTAGGTTTGTTTGTTCTGAGCCCACTGTACTGATCAGTTCGATAAAGGAGATATCTTCCTGCAAGTATGTTTTAACAGTCCAAAGCCCAATGCTCTGCAAGAACCCGTGAGTACTATATTTTTCTCCTTCTGTTGCCAGTTCTCCTACCTTTCTACAATATGAACTCATTTCCATGTTCTGCTTGCAGGTTGTTTCAGCAGGAAAAACGCACCTTCTTCATCCACTGCAACGAGTTGCTTCCCGAAGCAGAAGCTGAGGCCGCCGAGGACGACGACTCTCTCCCAAAAGAAGCTCAGATGTCCATCGTTCCAAACCCCGACGAATTGCATAACTACGCAGCTTACGCTACCTGATTGCCTGCCAATCACGGTGCCCTCGGCTAATGAAAGATACCGTTATTTTGGAGGTACAACAGCAAGTTGGCAACATAGTATAACTATCCCCTGGCTTGTTTTGTCTGACGCCAACTAGTGTTTACAGGGTGCTCTTTGAGCAGATATCCATTCATCTGAAACACGTTGAGATTACCTTTAGAGGAAGATTAAGGGCAAAGAGTGTCTTGCTGTACTATAGTACTGTAGTATAATTTAGTAAGGGGTATGTTTGAGATTCAGTGGCAGGCTTTAGACATCACTAACATTTTCTTCTTGAAATGTTCATAAAAACAGTGCAGTGATCGTGAGAGGTTGTGCTTGTTATTTTTGAAGTAGAGAGATCGCCTTGAAGCAAAGGACCATCTTGTGAGCGAAGGTAGCGCTTGCTTCTGAATGCAGATGTTAGGATGCCTTTGCCCTGACCTTTCTTTTGATAGCTTCAACGTTTTCAAATTTTGATGCCAAGCTCAAGAACAAGGAGCATGTCGGTTAGGGCTTAGAAAATAGAAGCGGACGACGACTATCTCTGGCAGATTTCCACCCATGTTCGTACATCGTGCTGGAAGAAATTAAGGCCTGAGGGTGGGATTCAAGGCAATCTGCTAGTCAAACGAGGCGAGGTGCTTAGCATAGTCGCTGGCTTTTTATGCAATGCAACCCAGTATCATAAGCATTTTTATGGACACAAATGTGATAGCATGAGTTTTATCAAAGCCTTGCTTATAATAAGAAAGAAAACATGTGATGTGAGCATTTCACCTTGTTTGACAACCAGATTGCCTTGAATCCCACCCTCAGCCGTTTCTTCATCACTACTGTGATGTAACATGGGTGGAGATTTCCCAGAGATTACTACTATTTTCTAAGCTCTGAACCACATGCTCCTTATTCTTGGGCTTAGCATCCAAAGGTAAAATTATGAAAAGAATGGCCAGGCCATCCAAACATCGGCACTCAGAAGTAACTCACAGGATGATTCTTCACTTCAGAACAGTCTCTACTTTCTACTGGTAGATGCTTTGATAACCCAAGCATGCATGAATATCAACATACCGCACCATAACATGTAAGTTCGTACTCATATATACATGATGTAGATGTAGATTAAATTAGCCTAGTTCATCCCATCGAAAATTAAATTATAGATACAAATTTCAAAGGCTGCATGGCATAATGCGACACGAAACTCACATGAAAAATGTGCAGCACGTTTTCCTTCTATAAACATTTGAAGCAAATGCTAGTAGTGTCAAAAGCTTCGCCACTAAACCCCAAATATATCATTTACCCAGTTATACTATAGTACAGCCTTACTGATGTTATGTGGAAGAACACTGTTAAGCTGTAATCGCAAGAACCAGTAAAATACCAACCAGTTCTTTACATATAAACAAAACAAGTTAAATAACACTTTTCATCATTTTGCATCAACATTGTTATGTCATAAGAGAAACATATTATGCCATGCATTCCAGGGATTGACCTTGGATCACTACAGGCAGACGTTGCCCAAGCAGTCCGCTACTTGCACCTTGGACCTGCAAACCACCCGTTTCTGATCCCATCCCAGTAGAAAGCGACGACGAAGCAGACCGCAAATGAAGTTATTGCAACCCATATAGCTGACTCGTTGTCTTCAATGGCTGCTATCACCCCCGAATCCTCGTCGATATCGGTAAGATCAGGATCTCCAATAGTGAGATCAGGATTTCCCATCGAATGGACCGCCACGGACGATGGAAACTTCGGGAGGGTCCCCGACAGATAATTATAGGAAAGCACCAAACGTGTCAAGCTCAACAAACCTTGGAGCGATGAGGGTACCGGGCCGAACAATTCGTTGTGGGAAAGATCAAGAACCTTGAGGTAAAGCAAAGATCCGATGTCCGAAGGGATAGAGCCACTGAGATGGTTGTGACTTAGATTGAGGACCGTGCTCAAGGTGGTCGGCATTGTGGGGATGACACCACTGAGCGAATTATCGCCGAGATCAAGCTCGATGAGAAACTGCGATGAGCTGACTGAAGCCGGAATGGCGCCGGTGATCTTGTTACCGTGCAAGTACATGTTTGAAAGCCGAGGTAGCTGGAAAATCCCATGTGGTATCTCTCCATCAAATGAGTTTTGGCTAAGGTCCAATTCATTCAGGTTCACCAGACCAACAAGTGCAATTGGTATATGGCCCTCAAGATTGTTCATTTGGAGCTTAAGAACGACCAGGCTACCGAGTTTGTCGATCTCGACGGGCACCGCACCGCTCAGCTCATTGCTTGCAAGATTCAAGAGAAGCAGCTTACTGCATTTGCCGAGTTGCCAAGGTATACCTCCCACAAAGTTATTGTTGTCCAACTCAAGATAAGCCAAGCTCGAGGCATCGCCGATCGAGCCGGGGATGACACCATCGAGAAAATTCCCTCCGAGACGAAAGCGGTAGAGGCCACGAGAGAACCCCGGCGGAATGTGCCCTTGAAGCTTATTGTCGGTGAGATCGACGGTATCCAAACCCGGAGCCGAGAACATATCGGAAGGTATCTCACCACTTAGCATGTTGGAGCTCAAATCGAGCACCCTCACGTTCTTGGTGATCCCACTAGGTATGGAGCTACTGAACTTGTTGTGGCCAGCCGCGAAACGAGACAGTGTTGTCACGCTCGACAAGCTGCCGGGTATCGCGCCGCGAAGATCGTTGCGGGCAAGGAGCAGGGTTTGGAGGTTGGGGAGCTTGAGGAACTCATCGGGCACATCACCGGTGAGGTTGTTGTCGCTCAGATCGAGCAGAGTGAGATTTCCATGCCGGAACAAGCCCGTCGGTATCTGCCCACTGAAATTATTGTTGGATAACACCAGTTCCTCCAAAGAGATGGCCATGTCTGTCGGGAGGTCACCATGGAGCCCGTTGTAGCTGAGGTTCAAGACTCTCAGCCTAGGCAAAGAACTCAGCTGCTTGCTCACATTTCCGGTGAGAAGACTGAAGGAGAGATCTAGGACCTCCAGCCGGCGGAAGCCGGCGAAGTCGCCGAGCGGGCCGGCCAGCTGGGCATAGCTGAGGTTGAGCGCCCGCAGCCCGGCGCCCAAGGAGCACGAAGACAAGTGCCGCGGCAGGTCGGCGAACCTGTTCCTGGAGAGGTCGAGAGACTCGAGGGTGTCAAGGGAGCACAGGGCGGCGAGCACGGAGGTGTCGGAGAGGCCGAAGCCGGACATGGAGAGGCGGAGCACGGCCGCCGCGGCGGATGAGCCGGAGCCGTTGTTGGACGCCGGCGGCGGCGGCACGAAGCAGGTGACCCCGCTCCACAGGCACGGGTTCGGGTCGGTCGTGTTCCAGCTGGCCCACGGGGCCGTGGCGGATACCGTGGCCGAGAGCTCCCTCATGGTGCTTTCTTGCGCTTCGCTCAGCCGCGGCGGCTGCGGTTGCGGTTGCGCGCCGGCTGCCATGGACAGATGAAGCAGCAGCAGCGCCTGGAATGACCACCCATGGTGAGAAGCACGTGAGCCGGATGACCGGCTGCTCTTCTCCATGGCTGCTACTTTTCTCCGTAACTATATGCTTTTGAAAGGGAATGGATCCATCACCATACGTGCAAGAGGGTGATGGGTAGAAGCAGCGATAGTACCGTACATGTTCTAGTCGTCGGCAAGTGGGCCTCGAACGGTAGACGAGGTAGCGGAGAAGTAGTCTACACTCTTTTTTTTTTGACGGGGAAGTAGTCTGCACGTTTATACACATATCATATCATACTAACATGTATGGTTTGACCAAGAAATAGATTAGATCCAGATCCAACCATCGACGGCCTTTTGATTTGCAGGATTAGGAAAACACAGGAATAACAAAAACGCGAGTTTGCATAATTGCATTGGCATGTCCACTCGAGTCTGAAAATTTTTGTTTTTGCACTAAAGATACTTTTTTTTTAAAACTCAACAAGATCACTGGGGATGATGCGGGGGCGAGGCCTTCCTCCATCGCGCCTGTAAGGTGCGGCCATGGCAGAGTCTCGCAGGGGAGCCCCGGGCTTTCCTCCGGTGGCCTTTGGGGAGGACACGGTGCTTCCCCGTCGACGGCTTACCCCAGGGTTCTGGGACACTACGATGGGTTTGCTCCTCCTTGCGATGGAGCAGCGAGACGCAGCGTCAAACGAGGCGGGCTTGGTAGCGGCAGGGACGTCCTGGTGGATCAGCTCCAGGCGTCTTGATGCCATGGATCTGGATCTCTAGATCCTTTGGTTGAAGCCATGGAGACCTGGATCCTTGTGACGAAGCGGTTTGCGAATGGGCTGCTAGGTGGACAAGCCGGCCCGGATCAAGGTGGGCGAGTAGGACTGCCGAAGGGCTCTCGCAGCTGACAGAGCCATCGACGACAATGCCCGTGGGCATCGTAACCTTGTTGAAGGCGTCGACGACATAGTTCGTGATCCCGCCCAAATCACTCCAAGGGCAAACCCTAGATTTGTTCCGGGTAGGACGTTGGCAACGCCTAGCATCATTCTCCCCCTTGGGGACAATGTGTGAGAGTTGGACCTAGCTTATGGGACCAGTGGCAAATGGTGGTGCTCGAGGAGGTGGAGCAGTGCTCGGCAGCGTTTACGCCTGGCCTGGCAAGGATCATGTGGATCTCGGTCCTGAAGATGGGTCAATAATTCGATGGTGGTGGTGGCTTCTGGAGTGTGTGCATGTGGTGCGCTTAGGGTCTATTGGACCGGATGTGTACACCCCATACGTCATGCAGGTGGCTCGATGATGACTCGGATCTAGTTGGTGGGGCGTTGTGATGGCATTCTTTATTGTCGAGTTTGTAGGTGTGGTATGGTGACTCTGGGTTGTTTGAGGTATGTTTTTGCTAGACCTTTATTGAATAATTTAATAAAGATAGTTGTGTGCATCTTTTGATGTAGAGGCGGCCGGTTCAATCTCCTTTTTTCAAAAAAAGACAACTTCAGTCAAATCATTGTAGTTTTCATCAAACTTTTGTTCACAGAACCTCGTTAGAGGGCCAGGAGCTCTAGCATTGCATTTTAGAAGAAGAGAGTTAATCTAACAGAGTGACCCGGTTTACGAGGAAAACCAAATCGAAAACCACACAAGCAACGAAGCCTCACCGACCACATGACCCAAGGCTACAATCGCAACAAACACACACACGCCCGACTACGGAGCCACCGCTCTGACATCTCCCTCTCGCACGCGAGCCACAACGCCACACGACTCAGACACCTTGTATCCCTTGCTACACGAGACGACCATCCGCAGACCATGAACATTGTGCCAGACATCCGGGGCCACCGTTCCGACTTCCAGCCAGACCGATCCCTCAGATCATGTCGACCGAGCCAACGAACTCGCTACCCCCGCAGCACCAGGTCGCCGCCCATGCCAAGCAAAGCAGCGGACCTACCCCATAGGGCCGTCATTCCATGGCCATCCGAGGCCCCCGCCTCGGCATACATCCACCGTCCAGAGCTGCCGCTCTGACATCCACTACCTCGGCCCCATTCTCCATTCCCGGAGATAATTTGCTCGGCGGTGCCATCCTCATTCCCCACAATATCGACCAGCTTGAGCATGGTCCTCAATCTAAGTCACAACCATCTCAGTGCCTGTACCCTCTTCAGGCATCGGCTCTTTACTTTTACTTAAAGGTCCTTGATCTTTCCTACAATGACATGTTCGGTCTGGAACCCCCCTCGCTCGAAGGTTTGTAGAGCTTTTCAATGTTGGTGCTCGATCTCCTACAATCATTTCTGGGGACCCCTCCCAAAGTTTCCATTGTCCATGGCGGTCCATTCAAACGGGAAATCCCGATCTTACTATGGGAGATCATGATCTTAAAATATTGACGAGGGTTGAAAGATGATGACAGTCATTGTGAATCGGCTATATAGTCGCAATAGCTTCATCTGTAGTATGCTTCGCCATTGCTTTCTACTGGAATGGGATCAGAAAATGGGTGTTTTGCAAGTCCAAGGAGCAATAGCTGACTACTTGGGTAATACTCAAGGCCAATCCATGTAATACATGGGATAATATATCTTCTGCTAGGATATAGCAATGTTAATGCTTTGTTGTTGTTGTTGTTGTTGTTGTTGTTGAGGATATATCAATGTTGGTGCAAAATAAGGTTATTTTGTTCATAATGAAATACCAACCAGTTATTTTACTGGTTCTTGCAATTGCAACTTAATTAAGTGTGTTCTTCTACACAACATCAGCTAGACTGTACTTTTTATAATTGAGTAAAGGAGATATTCAGGCAAATGTTTATAGAAGATTATGCAGCGATCTTGTGAGGCTGTGCTTGTACACAACTTTTATTCACATGGTAGAGAGATTCCCCTGAAGTGAAGAATCATCTTGTGAGCAACGGTGGTACTAGTTGCCTCTGACCATTCTCTTGACAGCTTCACCTTTGGATGCAAAAGCCCAAAAACATTGCATGTGGTCCAGAACTTAGATAATATAATATATAGTGGAGTAAATCTCGAAAAGCTATACCCATGTTACTCCCTCCGTTTTAAAATAGATAACTCAACTTTATACTAAACTTAGTATAAAGTTGGATTATCTATTTTAAAACGAAGAAAGTACATAGTGATGAAGAAAGGCCAGGGTGGGTTGCAACCTTCACTCAACCTAGCCAAACAAGGCGAAATGATTAATACTTCTTCCGACCATAGTTACGAAGGGTATACCCCTTCCGACCATAATATAGGACTTTTTTGCAAGCTAACACATCATCGTTACACTATTTATTATTTTCAATTGTTTTGAAAGGGAACTTGGAAGCTTCGAGGGGCGCTTGGTCAACCAGAAATCGTTCAATGACTCTGATCAGCATAGTTTATTTCCTGGTCAGATCATATGTGTACAGTACGTGTAGACTACTTCGCCTCCGCTACCTCGTCCACTAGCACGTACGCGTAGCTCTTGACGTCCTGTTGATAGGTAGCCCAGGAATTGTTTTTCCTAAAATCAACTTGTGGTTGGATTGTTAGAAGGACTGTGGTATCTCAGCCATCAAGATTCTGGTGCTCGCATTTATTTCTGGATTTATTTCAAGATTTCCGACGATGCGCGTAAATCTATGGATGATATGCCAGCTCAGTCTTTCGGAGATGCTCATAAAGGTAGAGTGTGCGTGTGTGCGTTTATATGAGTGAGTGTATGCGCGTGTATATGAGCGCTTATGTCTGTATTGATGTTTAAAAAAAATTATTTTTCCTACAGTCAATAAACAAATTAAAGTGCTCTCTGCGACAGTATACCACCGTACATGAAGGACAACATTAAATTCTTCTACGCGGAAGTTCTATGCCGTTCGTGGGTGTCTTTTCCTTCTTGAAGATGTAGGTTCCTCTTCGTGGAGGGGGAAGATGGCGTCTTCGGTCGATGCCGATGGTGATGGCGCCCATGGTCGGTGGTGTCGCTCCCCTTCTTAGGCGTCGTCAAGGTGTGTCGGCATCTCCCTCCCTCGTATTGGTGCTTGGTTGTTGTTTTCGGGTGAAAGGCTAGATGTGCTCGGCCGGCGCTTCCCACGTGCCTTCCCGAGAAGAGAATGCCTCTACGTCTACGGTCTACCCTCCTACCCGCGTGCTACAGTAGCGGCACACGGGCCTACTGCCCCCACCTGCCAGTGAGGTCGAATCCGCACGTGGTTGGTGCGCCCAACTTTACGAGTAGGAATGAACGTAAATTGCCTGGCAAACTCTTTCCTTCCCTGAAGAAAGGGGAGAAGAAGAGGGCTCAGATCTCTTCCCTCCAATCCATCCATCAACCCACCCCCAGCGATCCGTCTACCTCGCCAGGATCCTCGTCGACGTCGATCCCTGCTCCGGAAGAGCACGCGGGTCTTCTCCGCCCCGCTTCTTCCCCCGCCCAGCCAAATCTCGCCGGGAAGAACCGAGATTTGCCCCGGCGGCGGCGGGCGGCATTCGCCAATGCGGGCCTGTTTCCCGTGAGGCATCTCCGGCTGGGACGGCGGGGGTCGGGATCTTCCTTCCGATCGTGCGCGGTCCGGTGTTCCTGGAGGAGCGCTAGATTGGGCGTGAATCTCCATTTTCCCCCTAATCTCGGCGTCGGCGGACGGAAGGATTTCTTTGCCGCCGCCTTCCAATCCGTCGATCCGCCTCGGGCGGGCGCGCCGGCGACCATGGTGAACTCCAACTACTCCGCGCTACCGCTGACCTCCACGGCCATCGAGCTGCAGTCCGCCCAGCCGCCTCCGCCGCCCAAATCTGGTGCCTCCGCCAAGCTCACCAAGCAGGACTCGTTCCTCGGCGAGGTCGAGGACGACGATGCCGCCACCCCCGGCGAGCACGACGAGCTACCGCTCATCGGCGACGACGGCCCGGCGGGTCCCCCTGAAGGCTCGGGCGTCTCCGGCGCGGTGTTCAACCTCGCGACCTCCATCATCGGGGCGGGCATCATGGCGCTGCCGGCGACCATGAAGGTCCTCGGCGTGGCCGTCGGCCTCGTCTCCATCCTCGTCATGGGGGTGCTCTCGGAGGTCACCATCGAGCTGCTCGTCCGGTTCGCGGTGCGCTGCCGCGCGCTCTCCTACGGGGAGCTCGTGCACCGGGCCCTCGGCCGCCCCGCCAGCGTCGTCGCGCAGCTCTGCATCGTCGTCAACAACGCCGGCATCCTCGTCGTCTACCTCATCATCATCGGGGACGTCATGTCCGGGTCCCTCAAGCACATGGGCGTCATGGACCAGCTCGTCGGCCACGGCGAGTGGGACAACCGCAGGCTGCTCATCCTGTTTGTCCTTGTGGTGTTCCTCGCCCCGCTGTGCGCGCTCGAGAAGATTGACTCGCTGAGCCTGTCGTCTGCCGCGTCGGTCGGGCTCGCCGTTGTTTTTGTGGCCGTCTCGTGCATGATCGCGGCGGTGAAGCTAGTTGAGGGCAAGCTCGCCGCGCCGAGGATGGGGCCTGATTTCAGCTCGAAGGCGGCAATTCTGGACCTGCTGGTGGTGATACCCATCATGACCAACGCCTACATCTGCCATTTCAATGTGCAGCCCATCTACAACGAGCTCAAGGAGAAGACGCCTCAGAACATGTACAATATCAGCCGGATCTCCACCGTGCTCTGCGTAGTCGTGTACGCCCTGACCGCCATCTCCGGGTACCTCCTGTTCGGCGACGACACCGAGTCCGATGTCCTCACCAACTTCGACAAGGACCTTGGGATCAAGTTCAGCACGGTGCTCAACTACATTGTGAGGATCGGGTACATCGTCCACCTGGTCCTCGTCTTCCCGGTGGTCCACTTCTCGCTGAGGCAGACGGTGGACTCGCTGGTCTTCGGTGAGCTCGCGCCCCACAGCAGGAAGAGGATGCTCTCCCTGACGGTGGTGCTGCTGGCCCTCATCTACCTCGGCTCGACCATGATACCCAACATCTGGATGGCCTTCAAGTTCACCGGCGCGACGACGGGGCTGGCATTGGGTTTCATGTTCCCGGCCCTCGTGGCGCTGAGGCTGGACAAGGAAGGGGAGTGCCTGGGCCGCGGAGAGAGGCTCCTGTCGGTCGGAATGCTGGGGCTGGCCATCGTCGTCAGCGTCGTCGGGGTTGTCGGAAACGTGTACAGCCTGAGGAGCAAGTCTGAGTGAGTGATGGATCATCAAGAAGAGCTATATTTGTAGGGCTTATTATACACAGGCTGAATTACCACTGCCAGAATACACTAGTTAGCAGGTACACCAGTTCCAGCTGAGCTGCTGAGCAAAGCTCATACTACACATTTTGTTCACCTACAGGCTAAAGAGTTGTTTCATGGGTGCTGGCTGATATGTTGTTGGTGGGCATTCTTGTACTTTTGGACCAGATTCTTTGATGTATTTTTTGTTCTTCTGCTTATTCTTAGATAGATACATATACATGTGTATCCTGGGTCTACTTTCTGATCGAGGCAGCGAACCAACCCTGGTTTTTTCTACTGAGGTTGTTGTGTGCCTATGGTATGATGAAAGCCGCATTCAGAAAATCTACCTTATTACTGAATTTTTGCATTCAGAAAACCTATCTCTGTGCATTATATGATGAATGTTGTTCAGAGAATGTATCTTTGTCATTCTCATCTGACTCTGGATATTCTTGCAGTATTTTTTTATGACAATCTATATCCTCACTGAAACAACTATACAGACAGATTTGAGAAAAAGTTTACTCTGATGCATATTGTTTATGTGGTTCAGCTATTTACACATCATTTCTCCAAGTGGGGACTGGAATTAAAGTTTTCTAATTTGAGAACCTTTGCACCAGATTCTTTGATGTACTTTTTGCTACTTGTTCTTGTTAGATATGTATGCATGTCTATCATGTGTCTACTTTCTGATCGAGGCAGCTAATCAACCCGGGTTTTGTACCGAGGTTAATTGTCTGCCTATGATATGATGAGAGCTGCACTCATAAATTCTACTCCTTACCTTGTTAATTTTGTGGCCCTGAAAATACATCTATGTCCATTATGATGAATGTTGAGTTCAGAGAATGCAATCTTTCTCATTCTCATCTGCTGGAGCTTGTCATTTCAACTCTGGGTATTCTATCTTTCTTTTTAGAATAACAGGGATGGCTACCCGGCTCCATTGCAAGAAAGATGCCTGCATAGTCAGGTACAGCACACAAACAGTTCCTCCAGCTTACAACCAATGTTCAAAAGGAAAAGCAGAAAAAAGAACAACTGCAAGATGAAGACTATCCTGGAACACCCTCCAGCCAGATAATATAGCACATAACTCATCAAACTACCAGATAACATAGCTTCAAGTGTGGACACTAGGCTATTCTTGCAGCATTTTTTCATGTACTTGTAGATATCATTTTCCAGCATCCAATAGTCATCATTCTACAAGCGGTAGTAGTTGGGACCTTAATCCTAGGCTTGGAATCCGTTCGTTTTTCAGGACTTCTCAATCTCGAAATAGATCTTATTATAAACAAAAGGGTGATAAGTTCTTCGATAGCGCACGCGAAAGTGGACTTAAGGGATTTTAGAAGTCAAAACACCGAAGATGAACACGGAGGGCTATCACTAAAGTAAAATGCTGGATAAACACTTGGGGATGTTTCGCCTAACTGGCACTTGCGACATTCCCAAATATTTCTCGCTGAACAGTGCTCATACATCTGTATGTTACAAAAGAATACAGGAACAAAACTGTTACATCATCATCAGGAGCACAATCTGTGGTCATCTCTGTTAACAACACCGTATATATGCCTTGCAGCTTTTACCACGACGACGAGACGGTGAGGTACAGCAGAATGGTACAACAGCCACATGGACTCCCAAGTATGCATTGATTTCAGAAATCGGGACCTGTGGACCACAAGGAAATAGGATTTTTAGTCATTTGTAAGAGTTCAGAAGAAGCTGCAGGAAAACAAGTCATTTTCTACAGCAATATAGTGTATTGAAAAATCTCAACTAGGTGATGACAATGTTAGCGAATCGAGGTACAAAATATTTTCTAGCTCCAACTAAGTCTAGTAGAACACTAGTTCATTTGGCAAACGGATGAAAAGAAATTACCTGCAACTAAAACTGCGAGTTGCTGAGGAATGTGACCATGCATCGCGAGCTTTGAAACATTTTGTCGATCTTCTGCCAGACCTTGCTCTGGACGTCTAGAAGTTTCCTCACTTTCTCCTGTAGCGTCGAGTGGCGCCGTATTGTTTCACCATGTATCTGGTTCCAAGGAAGATGAAATATACTTTAAGCACCAACTCAATGGGTTTAAGATGGAAAATACTATCACATACCTTCAGAAACAATTTCAGAACAGCTTGAACAAACTCGAAGTTGTTCCTGCAGGAAAGCTCATGAATGAAGTAGTCCAGCAGCAATGAAATGGAATGGAGCTCGGGTCTTGGTTCCTCAGACTCTTCCACCTCGTCGTCATCTATTATCTGTAGCATCCGTAGTTCCATATCTAAGGATGACGGAGATAGGCCTTTTAGGTAGTCGGTGAACGCTGAATCTGCAAAACAGATTCCAAGGTCAGTGCTTACTATGACGAAGATTGCAGCTTCTTCATATAGTCTCATCAATAGACAGTGAGAACCAAAATATCTGATGTTTATTTACGCGTTTTGCTTGACTGAAGATACTAATAAATACTTACAGCTCTCAAGTTCTCCACAGGATTGTAACAACCGACTGAAGTGGGAGGAGAGATCGGCCATCTTTTTATGACCTATGTCCTCAGTAGTGCTGCCGTCTGTTTCTTTACTGGAAGGAGGCTCAAACAATATCTCCCCTGAAAGGGATGGAACTGAGGGCAAGAAAAATGGCGCCTGCTCAGGTTTCTTAGGTGGCTCGATCGGTTTGTTTCGAACCTAAAGACACAGAAATGTGACGATGAGCACTTCCAAGTCTAGTCGGGCTTACGCACAAAACAAAAATATTACTTAAATAAGTTCTTCCTTCAGACACAAATAAGTGTCCATTAGGACATTTACAGCCATCAAGTGATAGCAATGATCAGCACTTCCTACTGTAGTATTATATTTGTCAAACTTATAAATTTACAATATTACCAAGCATTTTTTAATAGAAACTTCATGCTTGAAATGTTCATCAAAATATTGTCAGCCACAGTTAAAGTAGTTCTTCTACACATGCTACTATATACACCGCCTAATTCTCTAACTCAAGGAACTTGCATAGTTATTGCAAGGTAACAGGATTCGTTACTTTGCAGCGGAAATTTTCAGGATCAAAACGGAGACAAAATACATTACCTTTATAATGTCAAGATTTGTCAAGCTTTGCCATTGACTCCTTGGGAGTAATGAGAGTGTGATCATATCTGGTATTTGATGATCCATTATGACAAAAGGTTTAATATTAGATTGATTTGAATCTTGTGATTTTTTAATGGGTTCTTCCTCCTCAGATCTTTCGGCTGACGAAACAGTTGGCAAAAGCACGTTCCGGACATGTTTACCACTTGCATAGCTATCAACATTTGTCAAAGGTGAGAACAAAGCTTGATTAACCCTGTCAAAATTATTAAGAGAAGTATGAGCTTTATATATGAGCTAAATAATAAATTGCAGAACAACAATAAATTACGTATGTTTGTTATCCATAATGGCAGAAGATTATGAAGTAGAAATATCTTGAGTTGCCTCTGCTTGCATTCAACTCTTTGCTTTTAGGAACATTCAACTTCATGGAAAGCAAAACTGTAAATGTGTATCCTTAAATTGACCTTATGAGGTATCCTGAGAAACTGTCCTCTGTGCATGAACAACATAAGGGCCACAATGAACATGTCGGAAAAGTTTACGTTTTTCAGAAGCTGTTCCATGTGGCAACCAGTCAGCAGCAACTCATAACTTAAACTATAAAACTACTTATATTGTCAATAGTCTTAAGCTCTATCATAGTTTTATCAACGGAGTGGAAATGAACATTTCAATAAAAAAAAGCATTGTCCAGTGAACTCATCTTTTTTAGATTGTGGGGGTAGTTGGTTGCTTGCATGCGTTTTTTTAGATTGTGGGGGTGGTTGGTTGGTTGCATGCGACGGTATGGAATTTGAGTTCATTATGTACATTGGTACAATGTGGACTGAAAGTGGTATTTATTTGCCTAAATGAGATGTGCCATGATTAGCACAAACTACACCAGCTTGGAAACTCATCTTATGATATTTTCCTGAAATATGAAGCTACCAAAGGTATGCAAATGCACAGGGTGAGAACAGGAAACAATGAAAGCCTACCAAAGATACACGCCATTTTGATCAACATGGGTGGTTGCCAGCACATCCATATTAGGAGACATAGAGACGGATGTTATAGATACATCAACGCGCATCGCATCTATCTGTCTTGCTAAACTGATATCCCATATTCTGAGCGTCCCATCCATACTAGACGAAATGAGCCATTTCCCATCCTCACTGAAACACAGATCAGTGATACGATCTGTATGTCCTTCAAATCTACGGACCATTTTCATTGATACTGTATCAAACAATACAAGCACCATATCATCTGCTACAGTAGCAAAAAGACCTGCCATAAAACAGCAACAAAAAAACTGTTAATCATCCATGTCATCCTACAAGGGAATAACAAAACATGTTGAATATTACCATTTGCCCGGTGATATGCAATCTTAGTTACAGATTTACCAACATTGAATTTGGATTTTAGCTTGCAACTCTTAAAATCCCAGACCTGCAGGAGACAAGTCAATATCTGAGTAATGCAATCACAGTTTAAATAAATTGCAGCTGAAGTGCAACAGCGTCATCAAACCTTAATATCCCCACGGTATCCAGCACTAATCAGAGATCCATTTGTTGCATCACAGGCTAATCCAACAACTTCACCTTCATGTGCACATTGCAATGACAGAGAGCCATCAATGTAACTACCACGACTAATCCCAGATTGAAGGTTAAATTTTTCGATCCAACCACCTTCAGTGCCCAAGATAGTAAAATTACCACATGCACTTATAGTACAAGCCTGACAAAAAAGAAAAGGAATTTCTTAAAGAAGAGGTAGGGAGATACTTCTATCATTTAACAGCTGAGTCTTGTTAGTCCCAAGAAAGCTTGTTTTGATTAGCCCATGGTGAGAATTCAATACATTCTTGTAGTATACGGTCAAACATTCAGATTACAAAAACAAGCATTACCTTAATCAGTGACTCAGTCTCTGACGATGGTGTAAGAATATGTTCGCCTATAACAAAGTTCTGAAGACGCCATACATATGCCTTTGAAGTATCCGTGTGGCATGTAACAACATTACACCAATCACGTGCACGTATCTCAGCTGAACAGCAGTTGATTCCATTGGTAAATAAGCAATTTTATCTAAAAAAGATAACAGTTTCTGGTTTCTTTTCAACACTAGCAAAGGTGCACAGAATACTGGTAAGTGGTTTATTATGTGTTAACATGGAAATAGGTATGCCCTTTGCACCAAGTATAAATAGTAAAGATTGAAGGTTATCATGGTTTACTACTTTAGAAGAAATTACACAGATAGAAAAGCAGAAGAACATGATATGAACTTTAATATTGCAAGGACCGGAGAATTACCACAATCAAATGCAATAACTGGTTTTAGCTTTATCTCTTCCTCCTGCAGAGAAGAAGAAAATGTCAAAATCTCAACAAGGAAATGATGAAACGGAAGGCGATAAAGGAATAGTAACAAAAAATTCACCTTTACTCTAAGCTTTTTCGCTCTTTTTGCCACATGCCGCTGAGAAAGCTCTCTGCTTTGTTGATCCTGTCAAAAAAAGTGTTACTTCAATAGGATTAAAAAAACAGCAAACATAAACTCATTTTGCTCGAAAAGGAAAAAACAACCTGAGAAGAAGACAAACATGCAGGAATTCAGGTTAAAGACGAGTGTGCGGCGTGAAGTGGACACTCTTACTTCAATAGCATTTTGAGATGACAAAAAAGTGCAGGAAATGATAACAGGTGTGCCAGTGTGCAGCTGTAAAAATTAATGTTACAAAGGTTATGAATTACCTGAACAACTGAGAAGAGACGGAAGGCACGGTCTTGACCAGCGGATAAGATGAATTTTCCATTGCCATAGAATCTAACAACAAAATAGGCTGACTCACTAAAACACAAGCGAAACAAAAGTACAGACGCAACAAACTTGGAGGGCATTAGTTACCTTATGCACCGAGGTGGAGCGCTATGTCCACTTCGAAATCGTAACAGACGAGCATCTCCTTCATTATTATCAAATATCCACATCTGGCATGCAGTATATTAGATTACTAAGTTTCAAATGTAAAACCGAAATTAAGGTGTTGTGGCTAATTTAATCTCATTGTCAAAGCAAAGTATTCTCACACCAGTATTGATTTTGTTTTTCTTGGCTGATTTTGTTACTTATTAACCGGCCGCAAAGCTCGATTCTAGGAGGAACCTTATATGCTCCCGCCAAATAAGGCAATGTGGTATAAATAGAAAAAAGGGAGATGGTGTTCTATGTAACAGGCTAAGCGGTCAGGCAACATGCAGCAGCTTTTGACCTTCATATGTCACAGCTCAAGAGCTAATAAGATACAAAGGTTTTGTCCCTCACTACCAAATTACCAATAATGTGAAAAAAGAAGACAAGAAAACAGCACTTACTTTTATTGAATTATCAGCTGCTGAGCTCATCAAAATAGGTTCATTGGCAAAGAAATGAAGTGATACAATAGAACCATCATGGGCCTCCCTAATCACAGAGTGCAGCCTTCTCTTCTCAAGATTCCAAATGCTAATAACACCCGAGGAACCTCCAGATGCTAGAAGGGGTTGCCCATCTGGCAGACAAAGTAAATTTGAGAAAATAGCACTTAAGCTTGACATGTAGAAGCGTGAAAATGTGTATTATTAAAATAAAACAATGCACCTCCTTATTTCAAACAGGGAGAGTCAAAGCTATATATAACCATGAAAAACACCTTGGTGGCAGTAATGTATCTACTGACTGGTCATAAAATTTAGCTCTGTATCCGTATTTCCACAATAAACTACACAGGCTCTAGAATTTTATTCAAGCATACCAAATATCATCGTTATTTAGTTTGAACTAGTACGCAAATCAGTAAAGGTTTCATTGACAAGTCAAATCTCCAAAAACTCATATAAAGAAAATTCATAAAGCCAAAAAGAATGTGTCAGCTACATTTTCTGAACTGGATCTCCGAATTAACGAATTTGCATCATAAATACGATATAATCATAATCACAAACCAAACTTGAGGACTTGAATAAACCAGGATTTGTTTGGGAATTTCATTACTGTCACAGGATGAGCAAACGTGAATTATAGAAGGTTGTACTGTATATCGTGTCAGACAAAATCACCTGTTCGAAATGACAGGGCAGTTACATCACCCCGAATTTCATGGTTGAAAGACATCAACTCTTCATCATATCGTATATTGTGAACATGAATAGATCCATCGGCGCAACCGACTGCAACCATATCCAGAGCAGGTGAAGAAACACAACAACGTACTGATGAATCCCAACCCTTAAAATCATATACTTTTTTCTTTGTGCTGATATTCCACAGCTGCAAGGGTCCTTCTTCACTACCAATAATGACCTGATGTACCAATGATAAACAGACTTGTCAACAAACACAAAATTCAGAAAGCAAACTATCTCCAAAGAAATCAATAATTGCAGGCACCTTATTTAGGTAAGTATCCGGATGCATAATGCAGGTTGGAGTAAACTTGTCTCCCAGTGATATGTTTCCAACAGGCTCACTGCTTGGTTTAGCTCCTCTGAAGGCCCAGATAAATAAATCACCTTTAATATCTGCACTGAGAATGTATTCTCCAAACAGGTACAGCATGTTGACCTTTTCTTCATGTTTAGTAAAGGTAACCACCTGATTTTTGAAGAGAAAACGTAAACATGAAGGCCGCAATACTTCAATAGTAGTTGATGGACATGATATAGTGGGGTCTGGATAAAGAGCAGATACTTTGCTCCTGGGTGCATTTGGTCCCAGGGTTTCTTTTTCAAACAAGAATTTGCAAATTTGCAGAAGCATGAAAAAGTTATATATGTAGATCGTGGTACGATTGATGTGTCCACTTGCAAAAAATGTACATTCGTGTGCTGTAAAAACAAGGAAGAGGAGCTAATATAGAAACTAAAAGTGCCCACAATTTATCTTTGTTTGTATAACCACACAATCAAACATGTTGTTTCGCAGAACATTACAAGTGCACCTATTATTCCACAATCAACATCTGGTTTCACAAGAGATCTACAAGTACATCTGAGACAACGGCATTTTCTGGTCAGGAACGCAATTTTGGAAGTCTGGAATAAGTAGCCAATAATCATTTCATTCACCAGGCACCACACACTTAGGGTTGATACACTAATTCAGCTATCCTAAACACAGCAATTCCCTTACCAGATCGGTCCGTTTGAAAACCGCGATGTCGCTTCCGTATGCAGCAAATGTGTATTCCTTGAAGGATGCCAGAGCGCGGATCTTCTTGGGCAGTTGAGGTCCTTAAATGGCAAAGAAAGTTCACGCACCATGAGCGGGAGAGGGAAAAAAAACACTGAACATAAGAAACCGAGATACTGAATAGCAGGCTCACCGGCAAGGACCAAAGTGAGCTTGGCACACTGCAAAACAAAAAGAGAAAACGGCGTGATTAATCATACCACAAAATGGAAGTCGGCTGCATCAGAGTTACTCCTATATGTAAAGCCGTCGGAAACAACAGAAGACAGACAGGTGCAGTAAGACAGGTTTATATGAAGACAAAGCTCGACCGTAGGCGCAAGTCACATTAAGCCCGGTGTGGCGAGCAACCAGCAGGAATTCAGCGCTGAAATCCGCATGAGCCCCAAATGGAAGCTAATAACATCGCTGCCTCTAGTATACCAACCCTAAATACTGACGGAGAAGCGAGCAGTAGGCTCCTGCGAGCTCCCTGGCTATGACACTAGTCCAGTACGGTGGGCGGGGCGAGGGAGACGAGAGGGCGGGTTGGTGGAGGCGGCGGGTTTGCTTACGTTGTAGACGTGGAAGGCCTTGCCGACGCTGACGGTGACGAAGGTCTCGGTGCCGAGGCGCTGCAGGGAGAAGGGCACGCCGCCGGTGGTGATGTACCCGATCGCGCGGAACGGCTCGAAGATCCCCATCCCTCCCCCGGCCGCGGCGGACGTCTATGGCTTCTCTGGTCTGGAGCGGGGCGGGAGGATGCGCCGGCGGCGAGGGTTTTAGAGGGGGTTTGGGGCGGCGGCGCGAGGAGGAAGGGGGAGCAAAGGGTGAGGGAGGCCGCGGTAGGTCAGTCAGTTTGGGTGGTTTTGTTTGGGCCATGTGGTGGGTTGGTTGGGTGACTTGGGTCCAGCTTCCCTTCCCCCGGTCCGGTCCATCGGTGTTTTGGGCCAGACCCGACTGTATACAAGTATCGCAACAAGTTCTTGTGCTTTTTCTCCTAAAAAGAAGTCTTCTGTTTTTTCTCCTAAAATAAGTTCTTCTGCTTAAAAAAAACATTTTTATGATCTAACACACACACCCTCCCTCACACATGATGAGTTTATTTTTGGCCAAGATGTATCTCGTTCATGGAAAGCAATACCCATCCGCTAGCACTACCCTCTTTCTCTCCGGCTGCACCAATACTACCCGGCTATACCAAGTTGCACACTTCCAAAGGGATTTAGCCCAGCTATTGTCCGACATGAGATCATCCTAGAATTCTGGAACAAGGGTGCACCGGCGAAAGATCGGTGGTGATCTCGTCACCGTGCAATTTGGGTGTCTAGGTGATTGGAACACGCCTATGAATGAGTATGATGGATTTAGTAATGTGAGGTTAGTGCTTCTTGATAAGAGGGTCGTTTGGGCTAGGGTCTTGAAGGTACCAGGCAACTTCTTGAACTCGGCATAGTTAATGGTGTCTACCGAATCATTGGCAGGTTCTGGAGGCTCAAGTTCAACTTTCGACAGATTTGTGTTGGTGAGTTTGTCTGTCTAACGATGATTCTTGATGTCAATAAGAAGTTGAATAGATTTGTGTTGATCACCAAGAGTCAGAAGAAGAAATACTATCAGGTGCAAGTGGAGAAGCTCCCGGGTTTTTTGTCTTTTGTTGCTTGTGGAGCACTGGTACTAGGAGTCCGTCACCGAAGAACATGGTATTGATGAGGGTATTTAACACCGATATTTTCCTTGAGTTTAACCTTGACATTCTTTGGATTATACTACTAATTGTTACCATTTTAGGTTGTTTTCCATTGTTTCACTTTCTGTAGGATTTTTAGGTGCATGATATCTCCCTGGGACAAAGAAGAACTGGGAGCGAATTTCACTTGGAGGAGGGGAGAAATCTGAGAGGGATTGGACCGAGCCATTGACAATGCAGCTTGGATAACGAAGTATCCTTTAACAATAATAACAAATGAGCGTCATATACACTTTGGTCGCAACCCACTTATGTTAGAAAAATAATACAATGACGAGATTTAGTTCTTGAGATCCACTGGTGGGCACTAGTTCGAGGCATGTTGGTTACAGATGGAAACAGTCTCTGAGATCCTCATTACAACATGGAATCAGGTGAAGTTGGTTGGGCTCAACCCTTGGTTGTTTGCACTCAACTCTATACATGTGACCATGAGATTCTCATAAGTCCAAGCCGACATATTGGCAAAACTGAAAAGGAGCTTCATAAGGTGCACTAGGGGCCAACTACGATTGAACGAGAGCACGACTGAGATATAATTCCATATTCTCATTGAAAACTTGATGGGTCGAGATGGATATATTGGTTACACCATGGGATAGAAAATTGGTCGGCATGGTTATCGGAACACCTTTTTTTCCCAAAAGGGCAACAACTCCAGGAGGAAAGAAACCAAATTAAGCACCTTCTTGATGATTCCGATGTTTGGCATGAAGGTATGGAACAACTGGAAACTCCACTTGTAAATTCTTCTCTTTTGACTAACCCATTATGTTCTGAAGTGATTGATCCAGATCAAATTGTTTCATCTCGAAATGGCGTGGGGCCGCGTTATGTATGACACCTTATTATCACCATACTTGGTTGAGGAGGTTCATATATCTTTATTTGATACCGGTGATTTGAAGGTGCCATAATCATGGTTTGCACATGTTGTTCTTCATAAACCGATTTGTCATATGTTAGGAGGATCTATCTGAAGAAGTATTGGATAAGAATTCTCGTTCAATTCCCAAGGGATGGACGACATGTAGGATCAAAGTAAATCGACTGGAGTGGGTGAATGGAAGATTTAAATTTTCTTCGGAACACTTAAGTCTCTCAACACGACACGGCGGAAACAACTCAAACAGAACAAGTTATACTTGAAGATAAACTAGAAGGGAAATAACTTACATGAAAAACTAAGTAACACTATGCAAGATAGTCATAAAAACCGATGCTAGAAGAATAATCAAATGATAGTAGATGAAAAACATGCGAACAAAAAACAAACATATCATCTTAAGCATTACGAGGGAAAATATGAAGGATAAAATGTTCGTCACACTAATGGAAAATGCTCAACAAACTTATCAGATAGAACACCAAAAAAAATTACACCAAAGAATAACATGATGAATATAAATATTGAAGGAAATGCGGTAAAAAGAAAGAAACAGTGTTGCCCGATGGCGACAAGTTATTTGTTCAAGCAGTTCACTCTTCTGCAAAAAGAGCTATGTTTGGTTGGAGGAATCTCCATCTTATTCTCCTTGACCGCAAGTTCATCAACTTAAGTCAATCCACTTGGGGTGGATACTTCAAGGCAATATCCTAACCTTCACGGACTTTGTCTTTGACAAACCATAATAACATGTGGTTGCTCTAGACTGACGCCTAACCGTCTAGAGAGTTTGCAGTTATCAATAGTAATAGGCACAAGCAATCTCAACTTAGATCTACGTGATGCTCAACCACAGTCTAAGCTTTGCCTCTGGGTTTTTCTCTCGGTGAAATCTCTCAGAGGAGAAGGATTGCTCAACAATCTCACTCAAATTAGATGGAGCAGCCAAGCAACAATGGTTGGGAGGCAGCGACTACTTATAGCAGGAGCAATCTCGAGGGTGAAATGACCAATAGGGGTCTGCGGCCATGCAACGGTCAAACGACACGTATCCAACTGTCGGATTTCAAACTCACGCGTCAATTTTACTTGAGTAACAAGTAAAGTTGACTCACTTTTGTGAATTCCTCACGAAGCACAAAAGAACATCGTCTATGTCTTACGAGTAAAAGTAAAAAACACAACACAATATGAGATTTCTCTCACCCATAGGGTTTCAATTAAGCATCAGCCCAGAAAAAAGTCTCAACGCACTTGAACCCCCCTTAGTACTATAGTTTCCCTATGATTCAAACGAAGAAAATAAAACTATGAAAAAGTACAACATCTTCACACGGTCTTCATCCTTCTTCGCTGCAGACACTTGTTTCTCGAACAACACACCGTAGCAAATGCTTCAGCATAACAAAATTTGGGGGCCGTCTCCGACATGCAATCTCCTCGATAGCAACCATTCTTCTCTGCTGCACAGAAAATCATCGCATGAGTTTATAGCAAACTCCTCAATACTTCAGGGACTATTTTACTCACAAGCAAACACATTAGTTCCTCAACTGTTTTGTCCAACAATCTTCAAAACACTAAAGGGGCACTAGACTGCACTATCACGACACAACAATTGTTATGATCCCAAATGTGAAGTCCCCAAAGAAGGTCACCCAACTTAGGCCGATTAGTCCATGTAGTGTAGTATATAAAGTTATATCAAAGATGGTGGCGACACATTCGAAGTTGATTCTACCCAAGGATAATCAACCATGCTCAAAGTGCTTTGGTCCCAAGTAGGCTCATTATGGACAATGTATTGACGGTCTATGAGTGCTTTAACACAATTAAGAACAAAATGGGGAGAACTATTGTTATAACTTATGTTCTCCTCTTAGCGTTCCACAGGGGCAACTTTTGCCTTGGTACAAAATTTCATACTCTTAACAAAAGGAAAAATGCTATAAAATATATTCATAGTTTACATCCTACAAAGTAGGAATTGGCAATGGAAGAAGAAGAAGCAGCGAGAATGTTGTTGATAGATGTGCCCAACCAAGAATCTCCCTCTTGATTATTTTCTTGCTTCTGGCCGTTGACTCTGCATGATTAGGATGACACCCAAAGGCCAGAGTGGTGTTTGATTAACACCCCGGTGGGTAATTCTAGTATGATGATGACCATTTAAGATGTCCTCAACTTCTTTGCACAACTCTCAGTTCACGTCGATTTGCGAAGTAAATATGTGATAGTTGTCTTCCGACTTTAATTAAAAGAGCCCCGCTTCGGTACAACACCTTCACCAAATGTATAAAGGACAATATGGACTTTTGACAATTTATACCCATTTTTGTATGTATGGTGAGTCGCCCGCTAGAACGTATAAGCCGTACGTACTCCGATTGGGCTGGCCCATGGACGTGGTCGCAGTAGCGTTCGCACCCGACAACGATCTAGTATCTAAAGAGAACAAAGCACCACCTCCCAAGGATTCGAACTTCGGACCTGTAACTCACAAAGAAGAGTTGCTAACTAGTCGACCTGAGAAGCGTTGGTGACTAACAATGAGCGCATCACTTTAAGCAGTCTATACAACGCATAATCCGGGTAGTTTTTAGATTTTTTCAAATTTTCCTGATAATTGTGAATTTTTGAAAATTGAATAATTTTTAGAAATACGAAAGTTGTTTGAACAACTCAACACTGAAAAATCATTTTTTTAAACCATCCTTTTTGACAAAAATAATTTTTGGAAATCCTGAACATTTTCGGAAAAACATGAACATTTAAGGAATTTAGAGAAGAAACATGTTGATGGGAAAACCTTCAAAATTCTAACAATTTTCCGAAAGTGTGAACTTTTTGAAATTCCCAAACATCTTCTAAGTTCTGAAATAATTAGCATTTTTAACATTCTAAACACTTTTCAGAAAACAAGAACATTCTTTGAAATTCTCATACATTTTTATAATTTCTAGAAAAATATAAAAACACAAATATTTTTTGAAATTTTGAATACTTTAATAAAAACTCAAACTTTTTTGAAATTGTGATTTCAAAAAACCAAACATTTTTTTCATTCCCGAGCATTTTTGGAAAACACAAACATCTTTTGAGATTTGATATTTTTTTGAAAATGGAAACATTTTTAAACGTTTTGAACAATGTTTAGAGAACAAGAACATGTTTCAAAAAACCAAACATTTTTTTCATTCCCGAGCATTTTTTGAAAACACAAATATCTTTTGAGTTTTGAGATTTTTCTTGAAAATTGAAACATTATTAAACACTTTGAACAATGTTTAGAGAACAAGAACATGTTTTAAAAATCCCATACATTTTTTGAATTTACGAACAAAATTTGAAAACAAATTATTTTGTAATTCGAAACAACCTTTAAAAAACCTAAACATTTTTGTACTTTTCAAACATTTTTTGAAATCATGAAGAATTTTAAAAAAAGTAAATAGATTTGAAGAGGAAAAATTAAACGAAAAGGGAAAAGATGAAAACAATGAAAAAGAAACAGAAAACAAAATGTAAAAAGAACGAAGAAAATGAAAGAGAAAAAGCAAAAAAAACGACAAAGAAAATGAAACCAGAAAACCGGTGAATGAAAAATAAATGGTTCGCGGAAACTTCTAGAAGGTTCCCAGAACCAGATGGGGCAGGCCCAAACGCGTCTCTCGGCCGTTCGCCTTGTGTGAAGCAGCGGCAATCTGCCGAATTCTGCTGCTTTTCTATTTTTTTCGTTTTCTTCTTTGTTTTGTTATTTTTTTCCTCATTTTTAAACGTTATTATTATTTTGAAACCTTTTTTAAAATTAAAATACTTTTTGGAACACCAAAATAATAGTTTGACTGAATGGGGATTTTTATGTAGTACGGAATGTGGAAGTTTGAGGGATGAGGGAAGAATGGGGAGGAATGGAGAAATGAGGGGGCGGTGGAAGTTTGATTGAGCTTCGAGTGAGTGCGGCGTTGTCCAAAAAAAAATACTGTATTAGATCTTCTAAATAAACATTATATTTCATAGGGCATGTCCGGTTCACTAAGTTTGTGAAAATTTTGTTTTCATCACGGCTTGTTTCAGTCATGATCATTTGATGATTCTAGAAGTTGTTTTATACAAATATCTATAAATTTGATAATAAAAAATGATTGAGTATATTTAAGTTTTATATTTGTAATCATGCAGATCATCTTGTGGTCTGTGGATGGTAAATTTTATCGAGTACTTCACAGGAGATATGTTGTTTGACATTCCTACACATGTATTTTTTACTGTGTAGCATTATACTTATTCTATGTGGTATCACTATTTAACTCTCATTACTATTTTAATAGGAACATATGATAGATCTTAGAACAAAACTAGCTGTCATTTTAGTGGACTCAGAATTGAATGATGATAATATAAGAAATCGAGACATGGAAGAGGACGAAAACAACACATATCCCACAGAATGTATGATTTTGGATAGACCCCCTGAGAATTTCAAAACATCAAATACATCGACAGAAGTTGAGCTCATCTCGCGGTCATTTATCCTTTCACCGTCTGTCAACCCAACAAACGATGATTTAATAGATGAACTTTGCTTGTTCATCAGTATGGTTGATGATGTCGCTCTACTAGAGTAAGCCATAATTTTTAGTTCATTTTGTATTCCAACAAATTACTATAATGTCATTATAATTTATAGAATTTTGATTTACCGAAGCAAATGGGTGAAAAGCTCTGATCCGTACCCTATAAAAACATATTAAGCAATGATGAATACATGGATATTCATTGCTTTAATATGGCTATGCGAATACTAGCGCACCAGGAAGTCCAGCTTCTCAGAGACATTCCATCTCACTATATGGATCTGAACTTTTGTGTAAGTTACTATAATCACGTACTGCATTTTTTCTCTCATTGCACTAATATTTTCTCATTCTTACTTTAGTCCATGTTCCACTATGCACGAGACTCAAGTCATCGTGAACATATGGAAATTGATACATTGAAACGATTGTTTCATAGCTGGCCTGACCGTAATGATTATCATATCTCTCAATGTGATATGGTAAGATTTTTTTTCATTTGTAACACTGCTTTACTTGGCCTTAATTAATATTCTATGTATTTCTAAACTATTTCATCATTGCAGATTTTATTGCCTTGGTATATGTTTGGGTTATTTCTATTGTTTGTCTTGGATCAAAATAGAAAAGTTGTCTCAATTTTCGATCTGATACCAATACCTACTTTCGGGAAGAATGTACTTAAAACTGTGGTCGACAATCTAAACCTTGCGCTTTAAGTTGCAAACCCTGCATTCAAGGATGATATCTCTAAATGGGAATGCATAGTTCCTGTTACTCCAACAAACTCACACCGGTATGAATCTTTTAAACGCATTACAATATTAATTGATTCATTCAACACACATTATGTGTTTATTTCATATGTGCAGTGCCTTGTCTGGTTATTTGGTTTTTAATTACATGCACTCATTGTGCGATGGAAAGCTATATTTTCCCATACCCCAGGTGACTATTTACACCATGCTTATTTGTATACACATTGCACATGCAACTTGTTATAACAATGTTGTATAATGCCAATGTAGGATGGTTTTCAACCGAGGAAGCAATTTTTGGTGCATATTTTAAAGTACGAAGAGAATGAAGCTCAAAACAATATCCCATACATTGAACGAAGCATCATTGATCGCATCTATAGATGGACCTTCATTGCTTCAAAAGAAGGACCTTCAAGACATGCTTAGTTGCGGTTTTTATAATATATTCTTGTAGCAATTATAATACAATTATTATGTGATAGTGAGTTTTATGCGAAGACATGTTTATGATACGTGTGTTGGATCACAGATATATCGCACTTTTTGAAAATACAATTTGAGTGACATGATAACATTTTGTAGCGATCTGATTTTTTTGTAAAAATCATTTTAGCATTATATCATGTGAACATATTTTGTTTGAGACGTGTGTTGCACGTGCATGCTTACTAGTAGTTTTAAGTAACTATTTTAAATAGTGATTTAAAATTCTTTTTTGTTTAGAAATTTATTAAATGCTTTTTAAAAAGCATTATTTGCTTTCAATTTAATCATTTTGTGTTTATATTTATGTTAAAATATTGAAATAACAGTTTTAAGCACCTGTTTAAACTATAATTTGAATATTTTTTCTTCAAGACTGACATGGATGCCTACCATTGGCATGCCCACGTGCTTGTAAAAATTGCGGTCATTTTAAGAATGTCCAAAAATAAACCATGTGGAATGGAGGGTGTTCGCGTAGGCCAAAAGACTTTGTTTGAGGGTACATTGTTTCTCGACATCCTTGAGATGACCCTAATTTTTTTAATTGATTTTTATAACCAATTCAAGGCACCTTGTCAACTTTTATTTTTTTTGACAAATTTTGCATTCCCTAGAGCTTTCTCATTCAAAAAAGGTCGATAAATAGCGAGACATGTCGCAACTTGTATATAGTGTAAAAAATTGTTCAAACAAAGCATGGATGCGTAACATGAGCATGCCCACCTTCTTTTAAAAGTTGGGGTCATTTAAAGTTTTTTAAAAACAGACCACATTCAACGGAGAAAAGCATGTGAAAGCATCTAGAGAAGCAACGGAGAAAACATCTAGAAGGCTCCATGTGAAAGCATGTTGTTTCTCAACATCCTAGAGATGGTCCCAAATTTTTCCAGTGGCTTGTATTACCAATTCAGGGCACCTTGCCAATTTTTTTAATTTTCAACAATTTTTGCAATTTCTGAAGCTTTCTTAGTCAAAAAAGGTTGATAAATGGCCGAATGTATCGCAACTTGCTTAGGGTGTCGAAAATCGTTCAAACCCGACATGAATGCCTACCATGGGCATGCCCACCTTATTGCAAAAGTTGAGGTCATTTCAAAAATATTCAAAAATAGACCATGTTCAATGGAGGGTTTCCGGGTAGGCCAGAAGGCTCCGCCTGAGAGCATGTTGTTTCTCGACATCCTTTAAATGGCCCCAATTTTTTCCTATGACCTTGTATGACCAATTTAAGGCACCATGCCAAGTTGTTTTGGTTTTCGACAAATTTTGCATT
The DNA here is from genome assembly GCF_056163025.1 of Triticum urartu. NCBI lineage: Eukaryota > Viridiplantae > Streptophyta > Magnoliopsida > Poales > Poaceae > Triticum > Triticum urartu. The sequence continues at coordinate 711,092,781 of NC_141879.1, forward strand.
TTTTATAGTTTTCCCAATCAACAGAAGACCGATAAAATGGCTGGACGTGTCACATCTTGCATACGGTGTCGAAAATCGTTCAAAACTGACATGGATGCCTACCATGGGCATGACCACCTACTTGCAAACTTGGAGTAATTTCAAGGGTGCACAAAAATAGAGCATGTTGAATAGAGGGTGTTTGTGTAGGCTAGAAGGCTTCATCTAAGAGCACGTTATTTCTCGACATACTTGAAATAGCCCCAAGTTTTTATAAGTCTGACCAATTCAAGGAACCATGCCAAATATTTTGGGGTTTTGATAAGTGCTGCATTTTCTGGAGTTTTCTTGGTGAAAAAGAGCGATGAATGGCCGACGTATCGCAACGTGCATGCGGTGTCAGAAGTTATTCAAACCAGGCATAGGTGCCTAACATGGGCATGCCACCTCCTTGCAAAAGTTGAGGTCATTTCAACGACGTTCAAGAATAGACTATGTGCAATGAAGGTTGTTCTGATAGGCCGAAAGGGTCCATTTGAAAGGACCTTATTTTCTATGTTCGTTAAATGGCCCCAATTTTTTCCATCAGTTTCTGTAACCAATTTAAGGTATCATGCCAAGTAGTTTGGATTTTTGACAAATTTTACATTTTCTAAAGTTTTCATGGTGAAAAAGGATCAATAAATGGCCGGACATGTCGCAACATGCAAATGGTGTTGGAAGTCGTTCAAACCTAACATGTATGTTTCATATGTCCATGCCAAACTAATGCAAGAAGTTAGAGTCGTTTATCTATAGTCTAAAAAAACTACCAGTCGAGAGAAGTGTGCTAGACTAATCCACACGGATACATCTGTAAACATGAGGTTTTTTATAATCAACTTTTTTGTAATGCATACATTTCTTAAATTTTATTTTTTTAAAGGAAAATCTTTTAAAATTCCAGAACATTTTCAAAATTTTGAAGAATATTTTTTGGTATTCCAAATAATATTTCAATTTTTTGAACTGATTTCAAAAGAATAATAAAGCTCAAAAGGAGAAAAATAATGAAAAAATAGAAACAAAATTTTTAGGCCTTGGGCCAACTAGGCGACGACATCGCTCTCATGGGCGCATGCTGGGGATGCCCAAATGTTTGCAGATTTGGGGAAGTTCATACTTTTTTCGTAATTTCTTAAAAATCTTTCACAGATTTTCCAAAAAATAATCTATTGTTCCTGAACTTTTTCTCAAGTTTATGAATCTTTTTGTAAAAAAAGTTCTACCTACACAAAAAATTCATAGTTTTTTTAAATTGGAAATATTTTATAGATTCTAAAAAAATCACGAAAAAGTTACAAAAACCAGTTCAAGAAATTGAAAAAGATTAACAAATTTGAAAAAAAGCCTAGGTGCTAAATACGGTGGAAATCTATTTTTTTCCGCTATCTGCGGCAAGTTGTGGCTCATTTGCATAGAGGCAAGCGACCTAGCAAGCGAGATGGGCCGCCCCAACTATGAGATAATGCATGTGCTACAGTATCCGGTTTGGAAAATGATCTGTTTCAACCGGCTGATTTTCCACTCCATCAACCGCCACGCTCGCTTGACACGTGTCTCATGTGCAGCCCACCCACCGGTTTCCCATCTCACAGCGTTATCTCTACGCGAGATCTTCATCCACACATTTCCTCCAGCCTTCTTCTTGAGCAAACCCTATCGTACGTCGTTCGTCACCGGACATTGCTCCATCCTTCGCTGATACCTTCTCCAATCACTGTGTTGCAAGCTCCACGGAAAAAACGATGCACACCGAAGTCTCCCCTCCACCTTTGTCCCAAGCGGCCAGCACGAGATCGCCATGGCCTCATCTCCTTGCTTCATCCCGCCCGCTTCATCTCCTTTTGCTTCATCCCGCCATGGTTGCGACCACCGCCTGCTTCATCCCGACAATGCTTCAGTGCAGCACGACCAAGGAGGCCGAAGGCGGCGCCACTTACCGTACTGCTGCAACGCAACATGCATGGGGAGGCAGGCTCGCATCACCGCCGGTGTGCCATGCTGCAATTAAGCGCGTGCTGCTGCCGACAACGCTGCAATGAAGTGCACACTGTTGCCGGCCGTGTGCTAAGGCAAGGACGTCACAGTGTAGTGGCCGGTCCTGTCGGCAGCGCGGCAAGTCAAGGACGACGCAATGATGTGGCTGGTGCTGCCGGCGGTGCGACAAGTCCAGGACGACGATGCTGTAATGTAACATGCATTGTTGCCGGTGACGCGACAAGTCAAGGACGACAACGCTGTAATGTAACATGCATTGCTACCGGCGATGCGACAAGTCAAGGACGGCGGCGCTGCAAAGAAGTGGCTGCTGCTGCCGGCGGCGCGACAAGTTGAGGACGGCGACACTGCAATGAAGCGTCGATTGAGCGAGACACCGACAATGGGGGCGGTGATCATCGTCCTTTTGGCTATTTTTTTTGCAGAACCAAAGCTGCTGCGTGGCGAGGATGTAGACTGGTGGCGTCATGCCTTGATAATGTTGTGTGCATCTGGATTGCAACATCACCGCTGTGATTAGGTCATCGGCGCTGGCACCGGTGCCACGGTGAAGAGATAAGTAGCGTGGTTCATAACATCCGTCGTTGGTCATGGCGGAGTTGCGTTGTTGCTTGTACTAGGGTGGTGGATGTGAGGCAAGGGGAGGACGATGGCTGCTTCGTTTTGCTTTTGATCGAACGGCTCTCCAGGCAGCTTAATTCTTGATCAAATCAACCGGCTGATTTGTAGCAGCCCTCATCCGGTTTTGGGAACCGTCTCGAAGGTTCCTGAAATAATTTTCATTAGTTTTCATTTTTTTAGTTTCTTTTTTCTTTTTCTGTTTCTTTTCCATATAACCAGTTTTTTTATTTTTTCATATATATAAATTTTCAAAAAATATTTATAATTTTAAAAAATTGTCCAAATTTTGAAAAAATGTTCAGGATTCCAAAATTTTATTCGCATATTGAAAAAATGTTTAAACTTTAAATTTATATTCTCTTTTTTCAAAAATAATCCAGGATTCCAAAGATTTGTTTGCATATTAAAAGCCCTAAAATGCTCAGTCCTAGGCTTAACATAATAACTAGCTTATGATAATTGACTAGAATATCTAGAGTGCATTATCTTAAATAATTGAATACTGGAGAGACCATTCAAGATTAATCTAAGAGTGCCTTATATATAGCTAAGGTACACTGGCACAAGAACACAGACAATTGAAGCTACCAAGTTAAGTTCTAAGACAAGGTAGCGGAGTTGGTCAGCATGTGAAAGGACGATCTTTTAGCACCATGAATCCACAAATAAGGATGAGCATCATGTCGATGGGCACTTTTGGCTGTCATGCATTAACCTGGCAGAGGAAACAAATTTAAACAAGCTCTGGTCACTATCGCGATGAGGAAATATGGAGTTTTTATACTCCCATCGTCCTAAAATTCTTGTTTTAGATTTGTCTAAATACGGATGTACCAAGTCACGTTTTAGTATTAGATACATCCGTATCTGGTCACTATCGCAATGAGGAAATAGGGAGTTTTTATGTGTTAAGAACGTGGCAACTGGAAAATCAAACACAACATGGTGAGAGCATATAGAAACCCAACGGCCAATGAAATTTAGATGGGGCAACTAACATCATTTAGTCTAGCAACTGTCTGATGCAAAACATATTATTGCCAGTGGCAAATAAAACATAATACATGCTAATAGCAGAAAGAAATAGCGAAGTACTTGATGCAGAGTTTAACTGGAACTAATAATTCGTATCGAACCCCAAGGCAAATAAATTAGGATGAGACAACCTCAGCTTACCTAGAAACTATACTATGCAAAACAAAAGGGCATGATACCATTAGAGAAGATTGCAGAATGCAAAAGAGAAACTTAGTTAAGGAAAGCTGCGTAAAAATGTTGAATTGTCCATATTATCCACTCCACCATTTGGTTTCTATTTCCATGGAAGGATGAGGGCGTGGCACAAAAGTTTGGAAATATAGCTAATAAATGGTATATGCACAACTAAACTCTATGATTCGCATGCTAACAATTACATTTACGTTTCACCTGCGTGCGTGCAAATAGTGCATTCCACGGAAGAATATGCCTCGAAGATGTTGTATATCTTTGCGCATCCATCATTACTTGCCGAGGCCTCCTCTAACAGCTTCACAATCATTTTTTTAAGCATCGGCGCACATTTGAATACGAGTTTCAAGAAATCAATATCATGATCGTATCCTTTAAACTCTTTGATCTCCACTTCTTCGAGAGCAAACAAGGAGATTGTTTGAGATCTCCAGTTTGAAGGCTCACAAGGACAACCAAATGGGCATTCTTCTTCTTCCACCTAAAACCAAAAGTTATATGTGAATTACTACACATTGTATCATTAGGGTATATATATAACTAAAGCGTAGAATTACCGCTGATCTCTGTAGGATGACTTTAAGCCTCCTCATGGAACCAAATTTTTTAACCATCCTTCGGAGATGAAACACGAGTGGTCCAAAAACATGTCCATTTGTTGTGAGATTTAGCTCCAAAACAGAAAACTCGGCAACCATATGCTTCTCTATCTCCTGTGCAAAGGTGTTCTTGTCTCCTAGGCCTAAAACGTGGACGATCTGAAAAAACAATTTGACAGGATACATATATCATTAACACATTTAGTTTGGTTGAAGCTTTGCAGTAAACTGAGCGGGGAGATGAGACCCACTGCGTAGACCCAAATCTCCAGCGAAGGGAGATGTCCTTGTCTCTCTGCCGTCTGTAGCATCACCTGATCTCGAGACTCCAAATACCAAAAGCACTAGGCTCCCTCTCAAAGCTGTAGTACCAGCAGTCCCACGAGGCGTTCTCCAGCATCGGTGCCAAGACGGAGATGCTGACCCCCAAGGCGGCGAAGGACATGGTCAATTGCTTAAGCAGGGGGGCGACGATGTTGACACGGCGTGTCCGCTTGCCCCAGCGGTCGACGACGAGCTCGTGCAGCGACGCGGAGCTGACACTCAACTCGCCCCTGTCATTCTCAATGCTCCGGAGCCGGAGTGTGCGCAAGCGTGGGCAGTAGGAGAGCAAGGGGTCGAGATCCGGGACGCTGCCCGACAGAGAAAGCGTCTCGAGCGCCGGGAATTCGATGCCGGCCGGCACGCGGAGCAAGAGGAGACATGACGCCAGCTCGATGGAGGTGGCGCGGTAGAAGCAAGACCAGGGCCGTACCTGAGAAAAGGGAGGCCCGGTGCGAAATCAAATTATGGGCACTTGGCATTTTTTTTTCCTTTTCTTAACTTTTCCATGTCATGACTCATAGTTCCTTTTTTTGTCATCATGACTCGTAGTTCCTAATTCTTCTGAAGACACTGAAGAAGGTAAAACTAAGAGACAAACATCCAATGTTAAAAATTGGACATATATAGATAAAAAGGATTGAAGCTACCTTAGCCTTCAATTGCAGTCAGGCTCCAATTGATGCTGATGCACATAAGTTGCAGCGCTGGCAACAGGCAGCTAAGTGGTCGAGAGAAACACTGATATGCAACCCTACCGATTTGAGACCTAAGAAGAATAGAACACAAATAAAAAAATGGGGATTGAGAGTGGAACATTACCTATTCAATGTTCGTCGCAATGGGTTATTTGTGGAAATAGCATAGAATTAGCAGATGGGGATTGGGAGTGGAATGTTACCTATTGAAAGTTCATCGCAATGGATTATCTTGTGGTAAATGCGAAAAAAAAGAAGATGGGGGATTCAGAGTGGAACATTAGCAAGGAAATAATGTTGATGAGGATTTAGGAATTAGGAGTAAACTAAGGATCAAGGAGTGAAGATTGATGAGGAGTAGGAAGGGGTATTGTACCTGATGTCTAAAGAAGCCGAAGAGTAGATAGAGAGCCATGGGTGAGAACCTCATTTTTTTTATGGAAAAAAGAGCCATGCGTTGAGGAGAGGCTGGATAATTTCTTCATGCAGGTTCCCATGTAGTACTAGTATTGGCCGAGTTAATTAAGCGCCAGGTTCCCATGCGTGAGGAGAGGCTGGTACATTCCTGCTTTGATTATTCAACCGTTCATGGTAATAAGTGTACCTACCTCCTACTAACCCCAGCAATTAACTAATACTCTCGCTGATTTGGGGGCCCTGCTGACTTTGGGGCCCTGTGCAGGCGCACACGCTGCACATGTGCCTGGTACGGGCCTGAGAAAGACATGTCCGTTCAAGTGCCCGCGGAGGGTGAAGGCGAACTCCTCCGGCGCGAGCCGCGCAGCAGAGACTTGACGCCGGTGGGGTCGAGGAGGGGGCTGTGCCTCTCGTCGTAGTGGGGGACGCGGATTTCTAGGAGGGAAACTACTGGAGGGTGGACGCGGCCGAGCGCCGCTTTGAGCGAGGGGAACGGGACGTCGCTGAAGACGATCTGGCGAAGGCATGCCCAGAGGCCGCGCCACCGGCGGGAGAGGACGCTGGTGCGCGCGGCTAAGCGGGCGCAGCGGAGGTGGGCGAGGACGAGGAGGAGCAGGTCATCGGGGAGGGCGCTGATGCGGTCCACTCCGCCATCTCCTGGAGCTGGAGGTGGCTGCTGCTGGGAGGAAGGGGAGCGGTGCCCCGATCTCAACTCCATCGTCGGGGTCGGGGGCGTAGCTTCACAAAATAAAAACCCTAGGTTTACTATGTGCGCACGTTCCCCTCCCAGTTTCCTTTTTGGAATCCTCCCAGCTATAATCATGTAAAGCTGACAAATTGTCATGACGGTTTGGTTAGGTTTGAGACCCCGGATTCTGCGCTCCAGGTTTGAGACCCCTTCTCTATTATCTAATCTTTTTAGGGAATTTTGAGTAGGGCGTTTTGATGCCCAGGCTCATCTGCATCCGGTTAAAAATATTCGTAAAAAATACAAACAAATTCAAAAAATTCCAAATAAAATTTGTGTGGTAGACAATTTGATGGGTGAGGCCCGCTCCAAATTTCAATTCATTTGGACATATGAGCAACTCTCAGCAAAAAAGACAAATCAGGCCAAAGCAGAACATGAACAGTAAACATTTTTACAGACCCCTAATTTATCTTTTTTGCTGAGAGCTGCTCATATGTCCAAATAATTTAAAATTTGGAGCGAGCCTCACGCATCAAATTGTCTACCACACAAATTTTATTTGGTATTTTTAGAATTTTTCTAGTATTTGTTTTGATTTTTTTCATCGGCGCGGGTGCAGATGAGCTCGGGTGCAGAAATGGATTTTCGGGGAATTTTCTATTATCTATTAATGTGTATCTAATTCATGCTATAATATTTTTTGAAAATTATGGAATTAGAGAAATGTACATGCTCTTTCATTTCATTTGCGAGGAGTTGGATGAGAAGAATTAAACTTTTCTTATGGATAAAAGGCGCAAGGAGCGCCCGGCTTTAGATTAAAAAACCAACAAAGTCATACAAAATCTTACAACCAAAAGGAATACATAGCCGAAAACAGAAAACAGAGCATAAGTCTAAACATTACAAAGCCACTCAAAAGGTATAGCTCAACATCGTCGAAGTAGATTAGTAAAATGGGGGTAGCCGATATCACTGGCTGGAGCTTCGGTTGATGGTGTACATGCATTTGATCTCGCGAAGCACCTCGAAGGTCATGTAACTGTCCTTCCTCTTACCCAGAGGACTCCACTGCTTAAAGAAAAGAGACCATTTGAATAAGTAGTTAGCAGGACGAGTAGGTAATTTTCCTTCGATAAGCAACTTTCTTGCACGTGTTCCTAAGCACCGGCCAAAGCGAAGGGCACAAACGCTCGCCAAGCTACTCTACGTTGCTGGCTTCTAGTGGCACACACCAGAGCAAACTGATCTGCCATGGAACTATAGGTGTGGAATAGTTTCATGGTGCAAACGATCGCCATTTAGAAGTTGGCGATGCGCCTATTCTTGGCCTCGTCAACACCTATGGTGCAAACTTTGCTTTTAGAAAAAATGATTTTCATCCCATACATACATTGCTTCCAAGCAAATACGAATAATTTTAATAGTCACCAAACTTCGCATGTCGGGATCGAAGAGAAGCATCGTATCGTCGTCGTATTGGATACGCATCACTTCATCAAGGATGAGGTGAGTCACCACACCTTTGAGGTGCCCTGCTTCTTTGGCTTTGGTCGTCATGGAAGATAGAGAATCTGTGACTAAATCAAACAGAATGGGCGAGATAGGATCTCCTTGACGTAGGCCTCTCTTATTACGAAAGAATGGGCCCAACTCCCCATTGATGCAAATACATAGTAGTTTGTCAACTTGAGACAAGTTGCAAGATCCTATGGATAAATCCTGCTTGTAACCCTTTCCGTTGCAGAAACTCTCGAAGAAAATACCAACTTACTCAGGCATATGCTTTTTCAAAGTTAAGTTTTACAAGAACAGCGGGAAGTTTTTTTTACCTCTAAGCTCATGGACAATTTCGTTGAGACAAAGAACTCCCTCCATGATAAAACAACCTTTAATAAAAGCTGTTTGTGCCCGATCAACAATTTTAACCGCTATAGGACTTTTAAGCGCATTGCATATACTTTGACGACCAGTTTAAATTGTACGTTGATAGGCGCGATAGGACGGCCATAATTGGGTAATACGATCCGGCCCTATGATTTTAGGGATTAAAGTTAGGATCACAATCTTAAGGATTAAAGCTAGGATCATGAAATTAATACGTATGATATCAACCGCTCCTAGTCTGAGACCAAAAGTTTGAGAACTACCCAACAAAGTATAAAGGAGGAGGCAACCGGGAAGCCGTTTGGTCCCTACCAAGGTTTTGGCTATCGAATCCCAGAAAATTTCCGGGGGGGGGGGGGGGGGGGGGGGGCGAGAAATGCTGTAACCGTGGATACCGTTCAAAATAGATTGGTGTTAAGCTCGAAAATTTCAGAATCTTGATGCTGGCGTAGTGGCTATTGCGTTCTTCCTGTCGTCGATGCCTGAGGTGTGGAGTTTGATTCCACCCTATGCCTCTATTTTTTTATATATACAAAATGTACACTGTGTATCCTCAAAAATTGGCAAAAATAAATCGCAACAACGATACTAGAGAACACATGACCTTCTGAGTAGAAGATGTACGAGGGCCATGCGAACCACTGCGCCATCAATACTGAGTTATTTTATTTGATTTCCCGTGCTACTTGACTATGCTTTCAACATCAAAATTTAAAATTTTCAGAAAAAACCATTTTTTTGCTTGGTACGGGCTTTTCTCGTGGGGTAGCAGGAAATGTGGATATTGGGCGATATCTGAATTTTTTGCCTGGTACCCAAAACCCTGGTCTCGACATTGTGTCAGTTTTCAATGCCTTGAGCGCATCATCAGTTTCTTCTTCAGAAAAACAGAGAGCAAGAACCTCTTTGTCCAAATAGGAAACCGAACGAGCAAAAATCCAAAAACTAGTAGCCAATACAACCCTTCTGGAATCCTCCACCCCAATGAGATCTTTGTAGAAGCTATATATATGTGTGTTTATTAAGATCCACAACAGAAGAAATTTCTCCCTGGTTGGTAAGGAGACGTGGGATCATTGTCCTTCTTTTGTGACCATTAGCAATGGCATGAAAGAACTTGGTGTTAGCATCTCCTTTGATGTGCGTCAAGTGGCGTAATCTTGGTTCCAATAAATCTCTTCTTCTTTGTAAAGATTGATGGTTTTATTCTCCAGCACGGAATGACCTTGGCAGTTTGCTTTCGAGAGGCCCTCCAAGCGCCGAAATGCCCCCCCCCCCCCCCGAGAGATGCCATGAATTGGATCTACCGACATTGCCTTGGAACGGTTGGCCTTGGGAAACTCATTAGAGGCCACCAGTGCCTCTTTCAGCTTGTCAGTTGAGCGAGGTTTGGAGCTTGGAGACCCATCTAGGTCACTACTACAGAATGGGGCTATGAAAACACACCTATCGCACACCCTTTGATCGAACTATGTATTGTGTAACATCAGACACAGTTCGAGAACAAATCGTATGTGTGATGTCGTAATATCACATACAATTCAATAACGCAACTATGCAACAGTTTTTATAAAAGATGTGTGTGCGATGTGGCAGAGCCCTTCCTCTGTGCAAGGAGAAAGCATGGTACATCATGAGAGCGGATCACATGGGAACGGAGGAGTGGTACCCACTAGAGAGGTGACATGCTTAGAAGATTGCTTTATTTCTTTTCAGGTATGGTTGGAGCGTGGTGATTTAGTTTAGGTCAAAATAAGATCCAACGGCTCTTGTTTATCAATTAACTGACGTGCACTCAATTATAGTTCATATATTCCTTTTTTTTCTTGGATTCTGTAGCATACTCGACAGATGATTTTTTTTATCTTCAAACCTTAATGTTAAGTCCTGGAATCAATCTCCTATTTGTTTGATAAATCTTGATCAGTCAAGAAGCGATCTATATCGAAGATAAAAAAATGCAATACACCTATAATTATTTCAGATATGTCTGCCTATATATATCCATGATTAATAGGTTCATATTGACAAAATAGTGCCCCTAGTGTTTTGGTACATTGAAATGCTTGATCATATACACATATACCCAAATGAAATACCAGAAAAAAAATGATACATTAGAAAAGAGAGTAAACAGGAAATAAATATCAGTTTCAGACCGGAGTGGCATGTGACCTTTCACTGCTGCTCAGTTTACTTCCGGTGAAAACATGTAGTCCATCGGCACAATGAAGGATCACAAGTAGAAATTGAAATAGTAGGCTTAACATAATTACTAGCTTACAGTAATTGACTGGAATAGGTAGAGTGCATTAACTTAAATGACTGAATGGAAAGAAACCATTCAAGGGTAACTAAGAGCACCTTATATATAGCTAAGCTACTCTACCAAAAGAACACATCAGATGATAGACAATCAAAGCAACCAAGCAAAGTCTTGAGACGAGATAATAGTGTTGGTCAGCATGGGAAAGGATGTTCTTGTTGATGCGCACCATGAATCCACATATGTAAGGATGAGTATCACGTGGACGAGCAATTCTGGCTGTCGTGCATTAACCTTGCAGAAGATACAAAATGAAGCAAGCTCCGGTCACCATCGCAACTAGAAAATGTGGAGTAGTTGTTATATGTGTTAAGAATGTTGCCACTGAAAATAAAACACAATATGCTAAGAGCAGAAAAAAAAACCCAGTGGACAATGAAATTCAGACGAGACAACTAACTTGATGCAGAGTTTAACTGAACTAATAATTTGCGTCAAACCCCAAGGCATATAAATTCAGATAAGACAACATTGGCTAACCTAGAAACTTGGATACCACTGCAAAACAAAAGGGTACAATCTCAACAGAGAAGATTGCAAAATGCAAAAGAGCAAATTAGGTAAGGAAAACCACGTAAAAATATTAAATTGTGCTTATTATCCACTCCCCCATTTGGTTATTTCCATGAAATATGGGGGATAAACACAAAAATTCGGGAATATAGCATGTTTAGTTAGATAATGATTGGCATACATGCACAACTAAACTCTATGACTATGCAACAGTGCTCATGCTAATAATGCATGCCAAACATATGCTCACCAGAGTTGTGGTAAACATTGTAATGCACAGACGAATATGCCTTGAAGATGTTCTATATCTTTGCGCATTCATCATTACTTGCTGTGGTCTCCTCTGACAACATCATTGTCGTCTTTTTAAGCATTGGTGCACATTGGGATATCAGTTTCAAGAAATCAATCTCCTGACCGTATCCTTGAAACCCGTTGACCTCCACTTCCTCGAGAGCAGACAGGGAGATGGTTTGAGATCTCCAGTTCCAAGGCTCACAAAAACAATCAAATGGGCATTCTTCTTTCACCTAAAACCAAATATTATTACACTTTGGTGAACCACTACACATTGCATTATTATTATTAAGGTATATAACTAAGGCAGAGAATTACCGTTGATCTCTCTAGGATGACCTTAAGCCTGCGTACAGAACCACAAATTCGAGCCATCTTAAGGAGATGAAACACGAGCGCTCCAAAAGCATGTCCATTTGTTGTGAGATGTAGTTCCAAAACAGAAAATCCAGCAATCATGTGCTTCTCTATCTCCTGTGCAAAGGTGTGCTCTTCGTTGCCTAAAACACGCGAGGTCTGGAAAAACAATTTGATGGGGTATATATCATGCATTCACAGATTTAGTTAGTTTGATCGAAATTTTGCAGTAAATAAATTGAGCGGGAGAAGAGACGCACGGTGCGGGAACAAATCTTCAGTGTAGGGACATGTCCTTGTCTCTCTCCCATCTGTAGTGTCACCCGCTCTAGCCTCCAAAGACCAAACACAATAGACACAATAGACGGATCGTGGTACCTGCAGTCCCATGAGACCTTCTCCACCATTGGTGCCAAGACGGAGATGCTGCCACCCGAGGAGACAAAGGACATGCTCAATTGCTTGAGCATGGGGGCGACGATGTCGATACGGTGCTTCCTTTGGTACAAGCGGGCGACGAAGAGCTCCTGCAGCCACGGCGAGCTGACCCTCAGGTCGCCCCCATGGATAACATTGCGCAGCCGGAGCGCCCGCAAGGGCGGGCAGCAGGAGAGCAACGGGTCGAGATCGGGGACCCTACCTGACAGAGACAGCGTCTCTAGCGCCGGGAAGTCGACGCCGTCCGGCACGCGGAGGAAGAGGAAAAAGTTGACCAGGACGATGGAGGTGGTGCGGGGGAAGCAAGGCAGGTCGACGACGAGGGAACGATCGGTTAAGTCTGACGGGAAGCGGAAGACGAACTCCTCCGGCGCGAGCCGCGCGGCAGCGCGCAGCAGCGAGTTGAAACCGAGGCTGCCGACGTGGGTTTTGGTGCTCGGCCGGTGCACATAGGGGACGCGGATTTCCAGGAGGGAAACCGCGGGAGCGTTGACGCGGCCGAGCGCCGCTTCGAGCGAGGGGAAGGTAACGTCGCGGAAGACGATCTCGTGGAGGCGGGTCCAGATGCCGCCGCTGCCGCTCCAGCGGCGGGAGAGGACGCTGGTGCGCACGGCGGTGGCGATGCATCGGAGGCGGGCGAGGATCAGGAGGAGCAGGTCGTCGGGGAGGGCGCTGATGTGGTCCTCAGTCTGGGAGGAACGGAGGCTACGATGCCCCGATCTCGACTCCATCGAAGCTCAAAAACCCTACGTGCGTATGTTCGTTCCCCTCGCAGGTTGCTAATTACGTAAGCTGCAGCCAATTACGTATCTCTACTACTATTAAACAAGCAAACATATTCATCGCTAAACGCACCCAGCCTAATCTATACATAACATCCCTGATCAATTATAGCCTCACGATCCAAATCACTTGATTTCATCTAGCCATCCAGATTACACTAGAGTGCGGACGAAAACTCTGCCGTCCCGCTACGACGCGCGGCCGCGACCCAACTATCACGCACGAAAAAAGGAGGCCGCGACCCAACTATCACACACGAAAAAAGGAAAGAGATCACAATCGGATCACCTCATCCTCAACCGGGCGCTGCACCTCCGGCTTGCCATCGCATGCCCTCCCAGTGGTGTGATCCTCCTCCCCCTCCTCGCCAGTTTTCGTCTTTGCCATCGAGAGGTGTTCAAGGGGGGCGACGGCGGTGGACAGCAGCGGCGCAATGGCGGACAGCAGCGCATGTGCGGCACACAGCGGCAGCGGCCGTAGGGCCACAACAGGCGAGTAGGTGGTGCGGCTGAGGGCAGGAGAAGGGAGGCCGGGCAGCGCCGAAGGCGGAGCTTGGCCACGAGCATGGCGCGCAGAGGCTGTTGCTGCTGCTAGCCCCATGTTGGCAGCCCCGTGCTAGCGCCCTGCAGCCGCATCACCGAGCGGCAACCCCGCCGCCACACCCCCGCACGAGCGCAGCGTCACCTCATCGCCAAGCCACAGCCCCGCCATACTCGACCGGAGGTCGCCGATGCCTTCCGCAACTTTTGGGTCAACACCCAGATTGGACACCTCCTTTTTAGCTTCTTGTTGTGTTTGGTTAACATGTCTCTATGAAATTGTAGATTTCAGTAAGGTTCTGCTGTGTGTTCACATTAATTCAGAAATTGTATATATGTATCAATCGCCTGCATCCGATGTTGTGCTTCTCATGTTCCCTTGAAAAGATTGCTGGATGGAAAGAAGGTTTTGCTTTCAGGATTTCTGGTGTGTGTACGACCCTGTAAATAACTCTCTTTCATCTCATGCAGCAGCAGAGGCTTAGAGGAAGGCAATGCAGCGTGGATACACATGGGATGCTGCAGGTTGTAGTCCTTTTAGTTTGTTGATAATTTCTCTGACATAGATTGTAAGTTATATATTAGAAATAGATTTTAATTTGTGTATGGTATGGATTCCAAAACTAAACTGCTTCTACTGAAAAGCTCCCTTGTACTAGAGTTTTCCTAAAGCTAATGGAATTCCCTTGTACATACATTTGCATGATGACTATTTTTTCAAGATACATGTAACAAAGAGGAGGAGCTCAGGGAGCTGAGTGTGAAAGGATAAAGGAGTCAGGAAGGAGAAATCATATGTTGGCTTAATTAATTCTTCCTAATCAGTATGCTTTTCATATTGCCGTTTATTGAACTAATATAGTTTGCTTTTGATTAAGGATCTTGACATGGCACCTAGCTGTTTTTTATTTTCTGTAGCTTTTGTTGATCTTCTCCTTGTTCGGCTTAAATTTCTCATTGTTTTTCCTATTCCTTTGCAGGAACATGAACCTGATGATGACCCATAATTGGATGTATGTGAGAGGTACATGTGTTAGCTCATAAGCATATCAGAAGACAATCATGATGTTTATAATTATTCAGTTATATTTTTTATCCATGCCTCAACAATCGACGAAATTAAGCGATAGGATGAACATTCAGACTTTCTTGATGATTGGGATTCTAGGAAGACCATTACATACTCGACCAGCCCACCTGCCATCGTGAGACAAGCTAAAAGTGAAGCAACATAAAAATGGTTAGCCTTCCCAAAGGCGAATTTCTGCACAACATTCTGGGAAATCACCTATTTGTATCCATACATTTTCACCTTCACTATAAGTGGAAAGGTTTGCTATATTTATTTAACTACAATTCAAAACATTTAAGTACTGCACTATATGTTAATGCTACTCAAACTCCATTATTTATAATCAAAATATGTTTACATCTACTTTGTTGTCTGCCTGATGGCCTTTTTCTGAGAGTTTTTTAATTTTCTTGGTGGTGCAGTGATACTTTTTTCTTCGCCTGTAATCCCGGCGTCCTCCTCGCATCATTCTGCCGTCACTGACCATCATTATTCAGCCTTAATCCAGTCGTCCTCCTCGCATCACCCTGCTGTTCCCCTGGCTGATTGCCTGGAGATGCCATCCAAGCGCGCGTGGCTGAAAAAGTGCTTCATCATGGTCAGGCGCAGGTAGATGACAACAAGCAGCACAACGATGAGCAGCTCGACAGAGGAGTACGATGTAACGCTCGTCATAGGGAATCAGGAAGGTACAGTGATGGGTACTTTATCTTCCTTGGTCATCACTTTTTTCAAACTATCTTCGCCACAGAATGATTCTTGATAGCAGTACCTCCCATTTATGTTTTCTATTCAGCATAATCATATCCAACTGTGTTGTATATTCTTTTCTCCATATGAGGGCCTGCTGCATGACCAATTCATTTCTCCCTTCTATCTGATTGCCAGTCTGGTGATGACTTCCTAATAATTTGTATGTATGTCTTTTTGGACTGGTCATTAGTTTCTGAAATTAAGGTACTGTGACTTGGGAGGAATATATGTGTATGCACTGTTGTTACATTGCAGGAGAGTGAACTGCGATCATTTCCTATTGTGTATTCTCTGTTCTACATAATCAGATTTTCCTTTAGCATCTTAAAGATATTTCTCCACTTCTTTCTTATAACTTTGTTTGCAGCCTGATTATATGTTATATGTGCTCTCCCATTAATGTCTTAAGCCTATTAATCCATAAATTAATTGTTCCTGATTTTCTGCGGGCTCCCCTGATCACCGTATTTACTGGGAAGGTTGGCACATGACAATCTTAGTTTGGGCTAGATGCAACAATAGGTCTCTGCATTTTAACCGTGTTTTGACTGTTCATTTTGAAGTGCAGTACAAATGTCTTGTTTCATATTTCTCCAATAGCTTAATAATCTTTAGAGGTTCCGTACTTAACTCTTGCATTTTGGTTACTGTAGAGAAGTATGTTGATATGATCAAGGATGTTATCATTGACCCAGTGAAAATGATCCAAACTGTACTTCAATGTGCAGCAAGGTACAAATTCAGTTCTCTAACCATGTACTCCCTCCGTCCGGAATTACTTGTCGCTAAAATGGATAAAAATGGGTGTATCTAGAACTAGAATACATCTAGGTACATCCATTTCTCCGACAAGTATTTCCGAACGGAGGGAGTACTTTTTTGAGGACAATGCTGCATTGTGTCTGCACTTTTTTGTGTGCATAGAATATAATGCATGTCCCATATGACTGGTTCAAAGAAATACAAGCATAGTTTGAGGTAAACTGGCCAGAAAACTAAGATTACTTTTAAGTAAGGATAGAGCCATGGATTACATGATTGCTTTTCAAAACACAACATCAAATGTAGTTGAGCACACCGCTTCGGTTGGTGGAAGTTTTGAACTTTGTATTCATAATAACCCATGTATATGTTTACTAACGGTAACTATTTCATCTGATGGTACTGCTATTGTGTCACAAAGAACAAGTACTCTGATGATGCCAAGAAGCATAATGTCGCAAGAACTTTTATGTCACTGTTTTCTGTTCAATGTATTTCATCAGCAGGTGAGAGAGCCTGCTGAAACTTTATTTTATTTCATCTTTTTTAACAGTAGAAACAGCTTGCTTTGCGTATGATCAAACCTTCAAACTGATTAGGTTCCATATCATAAACAAAGCAGATGTAGCTGGTTCTACTTTTGTTGAATTATTATGGTTACAAGGATCAACATATGTATTTTTTTGATTTAATGTTTTGTTTCTGCCCCTTTTTCGACCCATTCTCAAAGGTGTGTTGCCGTCGAAGGCGAAGACTAGATGTTCTGCTCTTGTGTCTGAACAATCTTAGTTGGCAGCAAGTTTTTTCTTAACAGTGTTCAGTAAACCTGCCCATGTTGTATATAAAATATATACAATTCCATTAAATTTTCTTCTATGTTTTTTGTCAAAATACATCAGCTCATGGTCACTGAATAAACTGATGTTGACTATTGTTGGGGCAGGTGAAGATGCAAATATCTTTTCACATAATGATCGTAAGTCGAGACGTGCGTTGCACGTGCATGCTTACTAGTATAGTATAAGACCAATTGACATGATGGGCCTCCCAGGAAAAACATTGCCATACCATGCAAGAAAAAAGAGAGAGAGGAAAAACATTGCCATCGATGGTTCGGTCAGGTTTGGGATACTTAACAACTCTAGTCGGTTCCCTAAAACCAGGAGTAAAGAATCCGGTTCTCTAAACCGGAACCAGCCCATCCCCTATAACCGTTAGGTGAGTATAAATTTTACTTCAAGCGGCCGCCGAGGAGTAAAAATACTCAACCTATGGGCCGCAGAGTAAATTTTCCTCAAACACCTACCATCATCACCACCGCCCAATACACATCGCCGTTGCACGCACGCGGCACGCCCACTCCGTCTCCTGTGCGCCGGCGACAATGGCTGGATCAGGCCACCGCCGGTCCCCACCATCCATACGTAACGCTCGGCTGGCGGATGCACACCGCAGAGGTACTTCCTCCTCCCGCGCCGGCGCCGCACCCGCCTTCCCCGACCTCCCGGTGCCGCTGCTGGTGCCGAAATACATCGGTGTGCGGTAGCGCAAGTGGGGGACATGGGTCGCCCAAATTTTCGACCCCGACATCGGAAAGACCTATTGGATAGGCTCCTTCCATACGACATCAAGTCGGTGCACCTGTACGACGCCTGCCGCTGTAACTTTCTCTTTGGCTGCCTGCCGCCATTGAAGTTGGTGGACCCTCAGGTGGCCACCCCATGCGAGAGATGGGAGGATTGGGAGGCCCGCGAGCATCTTGAGCCGGAGCACGCCGACGAGGCGTAAATGGCGGAGCTCCACCAACGCTATCCGGGCACGTCGAGGCGGATCATATGCGGAGTACGCGGCGAGGAGGACCGGTGTCAACGACCTCTCGAAGGATGAAGGAGGCGACGACGACAATGACTGCCCCAATCCAATGTTCGGCAGTTTGAGCAGAAGGGAGTGGAAGGAGCTCTTGGAAGAGTCGGACTAGGTTATATTTCGAATTTCTAGCCTAAATTTTGAATGTCATTTAGTATTTTTTATGTAATAGTTTGAACCTAATTTAGCACCAAATTTGCGTTCATGTGGCTTTCACTTTTTTACTCCGTTAAGTTTTGGGGTTCGGTTAAAAATGACATTTCTTTAGAGGAGCACTTGATCCTCTAAAGATTACTTAGCCGTTTACTCCTCTAAAATTTAGGAGATCGGCTAGAGTTGTTCTAACATGGCACACCAGCGAACAATACTCATGTTAGGAATAAACCTCATCAGGGCTTGTAGGATCGTTTAGAGCATCTCCACTAGCAGCCCTATTTTTGGACACGAAAATTGGGTGTTGTAAAATATTCTGGGCACGAAAACACCTTTTTTTGGCACGAGCAAGCATCGTGTCCGACCACATCCCTATAATAGGGCACGAAATAGGGCACAACTGCTCCAATGGCTTGCTTAAAATAGGGCAGTCGCACGGCAGCTGCACCACAATTTGCATATGCTTTTGAATCACAACTATTCGTATTTAACATACACATTTTTATACCACAACTATGCAATATCACTACACACAATAAATGAAACAACAACATATAAAATTCATCTTCAAATTCACATATCAAGTTCAAATGCAAATCTGAAGCATAGTGAACCAACACAAACAAAACTGCATGACCAACATAAAGAAAAGATACATAGTCTCTCAACCATCCTTGCCACATGTGGTTTCTTTCTCCTCACCGTTGGCTTCATTATGATCACCGTATTTTCCTTCCTCGACTTGCTTTGTGCTATTCATGTCGCCGCACATAGCTCCCATGCTACCATCCATACATCCAAAGCCACCTCCCATGGCATTCATCATACCTCCAAAGCCACATCCCATCATGCTCATCAAAACCACCAATTCAGCCACCCATGCCTCCCATGCCTCCCATGACGCCCACGCCGCCACTCATTCCTCCTTCCATGCCACCACCTATCAAGTTCATCAAACTCATGGACTTTTTTCGCCAACATTTGACCTTCGCACATCCCAACAAATTCCTTTACCATGTAGCCACACATGGCTCCCATGCCTCCCATGCCACCTATGCCTCCTTCCATGCCACCCATGCCTCCTCCCATGATGCCACTCATTTCTCCTTCCATGCCACCGCCCATCAAGCTCGTCAAACTCATGACGGAAGGTCTATGCCTCTTCCCACACCTTCATATTGGGTTTCATCAAATTCTTGAGAGACAAATTGTTCATTTGCAACATTTGTATATCTTAAAAATGCTTCATCATCAACGCTACATGCACACAATTGAACATAAAAATACATCACTACATGCTCCTTATCATTGCATCCATCAACTACAAGCACAATCAAAACGAAAAAAAGCAATTTTTTTACCTTTCGGACATATCGTTGAGCATGTTGTGGGCACCAGTGGCTGTGGCCACGGGCGCCAATGGATCGTCCTCCATGGACACCGACGGGAAGGAGGAGGAGGAGGCGGTTGTGATGGTAGAGCAGCCACGGTAGCCACATCAGTCGCCTTCTTGGCCGTCGCCATGGTCTTCTTCGTCGCGGCAACGACCGTCGGGTTACTGGTGGCCGCTTCATGCCTCCTCCTCGAGGCTTGGGTGTAGTGGTGGCCTTCTTTGGCCGCTGACGGCCATCCTTTCCAGCAACGGCACCCAGTCACGAAGCCGCAAAACCACCATGGCGGCCATGGGCGGTGGCGGCAGCAGGGCCTTTGCTGGTCGTGGAGAGGAGGACGGGAGTGGCGGTGAGTGTATCGGGGTCCGCGGCGCTGGCCATGGCGCGTGGCAACCGGTGGGGGCATCTGAGGGTTTTCGGTTGCGGGCGCGAAATAGATGGTAGTGCTAGGGCGTAAAGATGTACCCTCACATTTTTGCGACCGCAACCAAAGTACTGTATATTTGCAGCACTCTGCACTGCATTTTAGGGATGACTCGCAAAACATTTATGGTTGGGTGATACGTCTCCAATGTATCTATAATTTTTCATTGTT
This sequence comes from Triticum urartu, assembly GCF_056163025.1. NCBI lineage: Eukaryota > Viridiplantae > Streptophyta > Magnoliopsida > Poales > Poaceae > Triticum > Triticum urartu. The sequence goes on from NC_141879.1 coordinate 711,113,109, forward strand.
CCATGGTATTATAGTATCAATCTTGGATGCTTTATATGCAATTATATGTATCATTTTTTGGACTAACCTATTAACCTAGTGTCGAGTGCCAGTTGCTATTTTTTCTGCCTATTTTTAGTTTTCCGGAATATCAATATCAAACGAAGTCCAAATGCCACGAAACTATTTGGAGATTTGTTTTCTAGACAAAAGAGACCCTAGAAGGTTCGGAAGGAGACTAGAAGATGAAGGAGTAGCCCACAAGGCACCAGGGCTCGCCCAGGGGGGCTAGGTGCGGCCTGGTGTGTTGTGGGGCCCATGTTCAGGTTTTTTGACCTAATTCCGCCTCTATAAATTCTCTAAAATCAGGAAACCAATAGAGAGCCACCCGAAACCCTTTTTCCACCGCCGCAAGCTTCTGTTCTCGAGAGATCCCATCCGGGGGCCTTTTCTAACACTCTGCCGGAGGGGGAATCAACCACGGAGGGGTTCTACATCAACCTTGCCGCCCCTCTGATGATGCGTGAGTAGTTTACCGCAGACTTACGGGTCCATAGCTAGTAGGTAGATGACTTCTTCTCTCTCTTTGATCTTCAATACAATGTTCTTGGAGTTTTATTCGATGTAATCACTTGCGGTGTGTTTGTTGGGATCCGATAAATTGTGAGATTATGGTCAGATTATCCATATTATTATTTGAGTCTTCTCTGAACTCTTTTATGCATGACTATTATAGCTTTGTATTTCTCTCCGATCTATTGTTTTGGTTTGGCCAATTAGATTATTTTTTCTTGCAATGGGAGAGGTGCTTTGTAATGGGTTCGGTCTTGCGGTGCTCAATCCCAGTGACAGAAAGGGACATGACACGTATTCGTATCATTGCCATTAAGGATAAAAAGATGGGATTTATTAATGCACGAGTTTACTTTGTCTGCATCATGTCATTTTGCTTAAGGCATTACTACGTTCTTTATGAACTTAATACTCTAGATGCATGCTGGATAGCAGTTGATGCGTGGAGTAATAGTAGAAGATGCAAGCAAGAGCCGATCTACTTGTATCGGACGTGATGCTTATATACATGATCATTTCCTTGGATATCTTCATGATCATTCGCTTTTCTATCAATTGCCCAACAGTAATTTGTTTACCCACTTTATGCTATCTTCAAGAGAGAAGCCTCTAGTGAAAATTATGGCCCCTGGGTCTATTTAAATCATATATTAGAATCCAAAATTACCTTGCTGCAATTTTACTTATGTTATTTTATTTGTATTTTTGTTCTATCTATCTATCACTACAAGATTTGATCCTTGCAATTAACCGCCAAGGGATTGACAATCCCTTGTTTGCGTTCGGTGCAAGTATTTGTTATTTTGTGTGCAGGTGCTGCTAACGAGGTGTTATGTGATTTTCCTACAGGACTGATAACCTTGATTCTTAACTGAGGGAAATACTTGTCTTTACTGTACTACATCATCCTCTCCTCTTTGAAGAAATCCCAACGCGGCTCACAAGTAGCATTGGGCAGCTGTTGGAGCATGACTTTTGCCCCCTCATGCCTAAACATGCCCCGTGCTCAGAAAATAGAGCTGCTATTGGAGATGCTCTTAGGCTAAGTCATGCAATTGAGCTATTTCACAAAAGAGGTTTACTTCAACTACCTTAGGTCATCTCGCGAACCCTCCGCCCGCAACCATTCAGATCGTGCGGTCTGGACGTGTTTTGCCATCCATGGTGGCCCTGTATCCGTCCACCGACTGGTCCGGACTTCCATTTTCCCGCAAACTAGGGGGCTTTACGGGAGTCCAGATAGCAGTCACGTAGCACTCTGACACACCAGACCCACCCAAAACACCTCCCAAAGCACATCTGAAACCCCGCGCTTCCATCCTTCCATCTTTTCCTCCATTTGTTTTCTCTCTTCCCGACGCTGCTGCTCCACCACCCTGGCAACCCTGCTAAACCCTTACCAGAACTCCGCAACACCATCACCTCCATAGCTACACCCAGGCTCCACGCCGCTTGTCCTCCTTAGCCAATGCACAACTCACCTCTGTTCACCGCACAAGTACCATCTGCCCCAATGGTAATCACCACACTTGGCAATTGTTCGGTGAAATGCCAGTGCTAAATTTATTTGTCCCTTTTTCTTTGAAGCAATAGATTGGATATGGAGTACATATATAAGCACTATGGTGAGTCGTCTCACGACTCGTCAGATGTGGAGGACTACACGGATGAGATGGCGATGATGCAGGCAGTCCTTGTAGACGCGGAGCATGCGGAAGAGCATGTTCGCAATTTCAAGGGATCGATCAAGGGTCATTGAGTGTCATCGAGTGCTCAATCGCAATAGGGCATATGGCCATTTGACACTAATGGATGACTACTTTACCCCAGATGCCCTATTCGCTATCAATTTTTGTTGGTTCTTTCGGATGTGAAAAAATGTCTTTGGTTGTCTCTACCATATATGGTGTGCGGTCCTTCGATGACTACTTCTTATTGAAGAAGGATGCTATAGGAAGGATTGGATTCTTTGATTACCAGAAGTGCAGGTCATATGGCAGATGCTTGCATATGGTATGGCCGCTGATTCGTGGGACGAATATCTACGGATGTCTGAGAGCACATGAGAAGATGCCATGATCAGATTTGTTACTGATATGGTCTCAGTGTTTGGACCTCGCTACATGAGAGAACCAACTGTCGCGGACATTGAGAGGATCTTGGCAATATCAGAAGCAAGGCGGTGGCCAGGTTTGCTCAGATCTCTTGATTGCATGCATTGGAGATGGAAGAACTGCCCAAAAGCTCTACAAGAGCAATGTCAGTGGCATGTTAAGAAGCTCACCATCATTCTTGAAGCATTTGCATTGCCGGTTTCTTCGGCATGCCTCGGTCTCACAATGACATCAATGTGCTGCACCGATCACCATTGTTTGCTAGGATGACTGAAGGGCAAGCTCCTCCTTGCAACTATAATGCAATTGGGCATGAAAACAACATGGACTACTATCTGGTTGACGTTGTCGATCCTCCGTGGACTAAATTTGTCAAGACCATCTCCGAGCCACTTGATCAAAAAATGTCTCACTCCGCCCAAAGAGGAGAAGCAGTTAGAAAGGATGTTGATAGGGCATTTGAAGTTCTCCAGGCCCATTTTGCAGTTGTTCATGGACCTACTAAACAATGGGATCTGGAGACCTTGTGTAGATGATGACATGTTGTGTGATCATGCACAACATGATCGTGGAAGACCAAGGTGAGGGATGCTTAAATATTTGAGAATTTTTAGCTAAAGTAAAACTTGATATGTTGAGCGAGTGCGGAATTTTTAAGGGGGGGGATGTATGAGGCTACGATTGGATGGCCAGCTCCGCATCAGTGTCCGCTGACTGCTACCCCCCCTGCCGTAGAGGGATGCAATGTTCAATTTAGGGGTCAGCATTAGAGATGCCCTTACGTCTTCTGTCGAGCACACACAATCATACTTTAGCTCGGAAGTTTCTAGCAACATGCATGGAGCTTGTGGATCGTGAGCTACATTGTAATCGAGAACAAAAGGGGGGAGGGAAATCAGAAAATTTGCAAGTTGAGCACTGCACAAAGAACTCCTTTTTTTCTTATTCGATATCTATTCTTTGTTTATTTTATTCTGCAATTTGTTATGTTGAATGTATCTTTGAGCTTATTTATATATAGATGGTGATGCTATAGCTGTCAAGAAGGCATTGTTTGTGGTATCAACCATCAGTCGACTTTGAAAACATCAATGATGTGAGCCTATTACATCAAGCTATGTGTTCTTCCTGTGTTAATCGCCTCCTGGTTGTTGTGCGTGTGTAGATCTCGAGCTGATTTCCGACAAGGAATTTTTTGGTTCGTGGCAATCACAATTCTGGATATTCGATGGCACTAAAACTTCACAAATTCGGTCTGTGCCACTAGCGCCTGTGTAGAAATTAGCTACATGCCCTTGGACGCCGTCTCCGCTCGTTACCGTTAGGTAGCAATCTTCTTTGGACCGTTTCCACATCTTTGGAAACCGCGTCAATCACGACAACGAGGAGACCTGAGAGGCGGCCGATTTTCTCCTCACGTCAGCTGACTGGCACTTTTTTTAACCCTTGATTGTTATTTTGTGATCTCGTCGACACATGATGTGGCGGAGCCCTTCCCGTGTGCAAGGAGACTGTGTGGTAAAGCGGGAGAGTGGATAAAAGAGGAACGAAGGAGGCTGTGTACAATACAGAGGTGTCAAGCTGAGAAGATTGCTTTACTTCTTTTCTGGTGACAGTTGGAACGCGGGCGTTTAGCTTAGGTCAAAAGATGATCCAATGAGTGTTGTTTATCACTTCATTGAGATGAACTAATTATAGGCCAGACATTCCTAGTTTTTATGGGATTCTGTAGCATACTAGATAGATGGATTTTTTTTCTCTTCCAATCTTAGTGGTTAATTCCTGGAATCAATCTTCCATTTGTTTGATAAAGAAGCGATCTATACCGAAGATTTTTTCTGGTAATACTCCTATAATTATCTGAGATGCATGCTTTAATATGCGAGAATAACATGTGCATGTTGAAGAAAGTGCCACTGCTGTTTTGGTACATGCTTGATCATGTAAACATATACCCAAACCAAATATCAGCAAATAAATTATACATTTGAATGTGTGAGTTTGTTCAAGACAAACGTGGCGGAAACTTGCAAGGTGAATCTTACCACTCTGGCTTGACAAAGTGACACAATATTCTGCTACAACATAGTGACACAATATGCATCTTCTATTTATCTTATAGGGTGTAGTAAACAAAAGATAGTTCTTATTTTAAGACCGGCGTGGGCATGTGATCCTTCACTGCTATTCAGTTTACTTCTGGTGAAAACGTGCAATCAATCGACACAATGAAATATCACAAACAGAAATTGAAACCGTAGGCTTAACATAATAACTAGCTTACGGCAATTGACTAGAATATGTAGTGTGCGTTGACTTAAATAATTGAATACCAGAGGAACCATTCAAGATTTAATTAAGAGTGCCTTATATATATCTGCCCAAGAACATAGATGATCAGTTGAAGCAACCAATTAGTCCTAAGACAAGGTAATGGAGTTGGTCACATGTGAAAGGATGATCTTTTAGCACCACGAATCCAGATGCAAGGATGAGCATCATGTCGATGGGCACTTTGGGCTGCCGTGCATTATCCTTGCAGAGGAAAATCACAATGAGAAAATGTGGAGTTTTTATGTGTTAAGAATGTTGCAACTGGAAAATAAAACACAATATGCTGTGAGCACAAAGAAACCCAATGGCAAATGAAATTCAGACAAGACAACCAACATCATTTAGTCTAGAAACCGTCTGATCCAAAACATATAGTTGTCATTGGCAATAAAACATAATACATGCTAAGCAGAAAGAAATGGCAAAGCACTTGATGCAGAGTTTAACTGGAACTAATAATTTGTACAACTAAACTCTATGATTCGCATGTCAACGCCACATTTTCGACAAAACATAAACAAGAAATAAGAGTTACATTTATGTTTCATCCACGAACATGCTAATAATGCATGCCAAACATATACTCACTAGAGTTGTGGTAAATATTGCATTGCACAGAGGAATATGCCTTGAAGATGTCATATATCTTCGCGCATCCGTAATTATTTCCCGAGGCCTCCCGTGAAAGCTTCACAATCATTTTTTTAAGCATCGGCACACATTTGAGTATCAGTTTCAGGAAATCAATCTCATGGCCGCATCCTTCGAACCCGTTGATCTCTACCGCGTCAAGAGAAGATAAGGAGATTACTTGAGATCTCCAGTTTGAAGGCTCACAAGGACAACCAAATGGGCATTCTTGTTTCACCTAAAACCAAAAATTATATGTGAATCAATTACTTTACAAATGTATCATTAGGGTATATAACTAAAACATAGAATTACCGTTGATCTCTGTAGGATGACCTTAAGCCTTCGCGTAGAACCACAAATTTTAATCATCCCAAGGAGATGAAACAGGAGTGCTCCAAAAACATGTACATTTGTTGTAAGATTTAGCTCCAAAACAGAAAACTTTGCAATCATATGCTTCTCTATCTCCTGCACAAAGGTGTTCTCTTGGCCAAGTAAAAAATGCGAGCTCTATGAAAACAATTTGACATGATATATATATCATTCACGGATTTAATTATTTGATAAGGTCTGCAGTAAATTGAGCTGGAGAAGGGACGCACGGCACCGGCATAAATCTCCAGCGAAGGGAGCTGTCCTGCAGTCTGCAGTGTCACCTGTTGGAGTCGCCAAAGACCAAATGCCCTGTCATAGTTGAAGTACCAGCAGCGCCGAGCCGATAGACCTTCTCCACCATTGGTGCCAAGACAGATATGGTAACGTTCGTGGCGATAAATGACATAGTCAATTGCTTAAGCATCGGCGCGACGATGTTGATACGGTATGTCCGTTGGTTTGTGCGGCCAACGAAGAGCTCCTGCAGTGACGCCGATCTGACCCTCAGGTGGACCCCGTCGTGCACAACGCTGCAGAGCCGGAGCGTGCGCAAGCGCGGGCAGCAGGAGAGCAAGGGGTTGAGATCCGGGACCCTGCCCGACAGAGACAGCGTCTCGAGCGCGGGGAAGTCGACGCAGGCCGTCACGCCGAGGAAGAGGAGACATGAGTCCAACTCGCGGCGGCGCACAGCAGCGAGTTGAGGCCGGCGGGAACGGGGACGGGGCTGGGACTCCAGTGGTAGGGGACGCGGATTTCCAAGAGGGAAACCGCGAGAGAGTCGACGCTGCCGAGCGCCGGTTCGAGCGACGGGAACGGAACGTCGCGGAAGACGATCTCGCCGAGGCGGGTCCAAAGGCCGGCGCTCCAGCGGCGCGAGAGGACGCTGGTGCGCGCGGCGGTGGCGATGCATCGGAGGCGGGCGAGGATCAGGAGGAGGAGGTCGTCGGGGAGGCCGCCGATGCGATCCTGTCCGCCGCCGCATGGGCTACCTTGCTGATGTTGGGAGGAACGGAGGCAGCGACCCGATCTCAACTCCATCTTCGGGAACCCTACGTATACGTGGGCTACGTGCATTCCCCTCCCAGCTTCCCATTTGATTGTCCCGACTCACGAGGGACGTTTCCAACAAAAGATTGGCATGATGGTTCGGTCAGGTTGGGACACTGAAGCAGCACGGATCATCCCGGGATCCAACTGGTGAAACCGTGAAAGAGTGGTTTCCTAAAACCCTAGACCTCATGTCCTTTCCGATGTCGTGACAAGCCTGGTTTCCTCTGCCCCGGCCTAAATGCCTCTCGATGTCCTCCTCCCTTGTCGGTGCCGGCGGCTGTCACGGTAGCACCATGGCTTACCTCCATGATGGCTTCCCAGCGGTGGCATGTGGATTTGCGGGACGCACACTTACGGCTTTGTCAGTCGGCGGGTATAGGACCTCGACAGTGCAGAGGCAGGAAGTCATGATTGTTTTTTAGAACAACTTTCTTCTTCTAAACTTGCACTTCCTCCGTTTGGAATTTGTTGTCGCTCAGACAGATGTATCTAGCACTGAATAGACGGAGGGGGTACTTATTAAGTGACCACTCGGCAATATAATGAACGGATGCATCACAGAAGACAACAGCGTAGAAAAGACAATACCTTTTGTTGTTTAATGTTTATTATTATCTGATACAATATATCAGGAAACATGGACAAAGGCGTGATTCGCACCATTTCAAATGATTTCATACCCAAATTATTGTTTCAGAGCGAAGCGAACATCTCATGGGTGCATTGAGCTTTGGTGTAGCCACAACTTTTCCAAAGTCTCAAATCTATACTCAAGATCGGATAATGCAATGCTTCAGCAGTTAATTGAGATGCCTCCATACAACAAACAAAATTCATGCTATGGTTTTGGTAAATTAAAGTGTTGAAAAAGACTTTCGCCTCGTTTTATGTATAAAGGAACACAACCGAACCGATACATGGTGATGAGGAGATCCTCTTACAAAGCAGATCAAAGAAAAAGAACATGAATATAGAGGAATCCACACCCTACCACAATAAAACCTAGACTACACACAAGGAGACTCGCTGCCAAGAGAGATTGCAAGACCTCGTTGCACAGCTCACTCCAAATTGCCTCCGAGAGGGCCCCTTGCCCTCGCGCTCTGGAGCATGGATCCCGAGCCTGCCTGCAGAAAACAAGGATTGCGAGGAGCAACAACGTGGGCCATGTAAATAATAGGAGGCAAGTGAGACCGCCCACACAAGAGCGAGGAAGCTTCATGCGAGGATTCGAAAATGTCCACCGATGACGACACGACATACTGGAAGAGACCTGGCCTCCATGACAATGCCCTTAGGAGGGAAACAACACTACACGTAGCCACTGTCGATACCGAGGAGACGATCAAGGGTTTTCACCTGAGGCCCTGGCTCGGCAACAGGGCCACAACAATGCCCTCAAGATCAAAAGATGCATCCATCACCGCCGCCACACGCTTGATGACAAGGCAATCTGAGTGAACGCCACCTGGAGCCGTTGCCCCGGCGTCCCGGATCACACCCTCGCCCCACAAAACGACACCAACCCCCAACGACCTATCTTGCCGGTGGGATAGAAAGGCTCCTCCTTTTCAGTCCCACGGCATACCATGATGAAGGCGCACACCACGCGGTGCCCTAATATAGTGCAGTGACCAGCGAACCCAAATCGGTCAACGGGGACAAAATTTGGCCAGTAGCAGCCGTCCACATCCTGCCCCACCCTGCAAAGACGGGCACGGTTGTCCACCCTGACGGTGCCCAGACCATCGAGGAAGACGAAGCAGTCCCGCCCCTGTCCATGGTCGCAAACTCCCAGGAGGATGAGCCCACACAAGTAAGAGGATCCACACACCGGATACCATCAAGCTCCACGGGCTGATGTGGAAGCATCCGGCGTTGCCATTCTCTGGCACGGCCGAAACTGTAGCTAGGCCAGCTAGAGCCATGCAGGAACTTGAGGAAGACACTTCGGAAGCGAGGGGAGGAGGGTAGGATCACCTAGGCCGCACAGTCGTCGTAGACCATTGCCCGACCACACCGCCATCGCCCCGGAACGCCGCCCCGCTGCCATGCCCTGAGCTAGAGTGAGACACCCCCATCGATATGTCGCGCCTGCGTCGCCACGAACCAGACAAGGTTCAAGACACCAACGCCGGTCGAACTTCACCTGGTAGCACCAAAGGGAATGGGGGAGATGGGGGAACGGAGGTTGGCAGCGCTAAAGGTTTCACCCGGTCTCTCGCGGGAGAGACACAGACGAAACGGGCTCCTACCAACACAAACATCAGCAAATTACTAGTACAATTGCATGCATGAGTTTGTACAATACAATCATGGTGGGAATTTGAGAGGATGCACCTTCTCTTCATCATATAGGGCCAACTAGTTAGAAAAGGAGAAGAAACGAAAAGTAATTCTCAGTTCAAGGCACTGAGCTACTACATCATAGAGGTCATTTGGCTCATCTAACCAGAAATACAAGCATAAAGAGATGTAAGGTGAAGAACATTCACCGTTGCCCAATTTACATCCGGTGAAAACATGTCGGGCATCATCAAATAAAAACAACACAAATAGAAATTGATACCATAGGCTTGCCAATAACTAGCTTAGAGTAATCACTGGCATACGTAGAGTGCATTAACTTCAATAATTAAATGGTGTAGAAACCATTTGAGATTTAGCTAAGAGCACCCTATATATAGCTACATTACACTAGCAAAAGAGCAAGTCAGAGGATCGGTTGAAGCAAGCAAGCAAGCAAAGTCCTAACTCTCCTCGGACCAGGTAATAGAGTTGGTCGGCATGGGGAAGTATGATCTCATCAATTCAAACCATGAATCCACGGACGTAAGGATGAGAATCATGTCGACGGGCAATTTAGTTGGCGTGCATCAGCCCTGCAGAGGAACAAATTCAAACAAGCTTCGGTCACTGTTGCAATTAGAAGCTGTAATATGTGTTAAGAATGTTGTCACTCGCAAATAAAACACTATATGTTGAGACTAGAAAGAAGCCCAACTGCCAATAATATTCAGATGAGATAATTAACTTCAAGTAGTCTAGAATCTGTCTTTTTGCTACAAGATACATACGGGTGCAAAACAGATTGTTGTTGTTGCCAGGTAAAACATAATGCATGCTGACAGCAGAAAGAAACAACAAAGTAAATAATTTAACAACTAAAAATTTGTGCCAAACCACAAGGCCAATAAATTCAGATGAGACAACTTCAGTTAACTTACAAACTCGAATACATATGCAATGCAGAAGGGCATGATGTCAATAGAGAAGATTGCAAAATGTAAAGTAGAGCAATTTATTAGGTAAGGAAGCTCGTGTAAAATATTGAATTTCACTGAAATTCTTCAGAAATAAAGTATATCTAATTAGCTAATAAATGGATATATGCACAACTAAACGCTATAATTGGCATGCCATCACCACAGTTTTGACCAATATTAGACAAGGATTATTTGTGTGTCATCTAGGAGTATGTTGATAATGCCTGCCAAACAGTATACTCACGGGAGTTGTGATAAACATTGCATTCCACGGAAGAATATGCATTGAAGATGTTGTATATCTTTGTGCTTGCAGAGGCCTTCCGTGACAACTTCACTGTCATCTTTTTAAGTAGTGGCGCACATTTGAATACCAGTTTCAATAAATCAAACTCATGGTTCTCTCCTTCGAACCCGTTGATCTCCACTTCCTCCAGAGCAGACAAGGAGATTGTTTGGGATCTCCAGTAGGAAGGCTCACAAGGACAACCAAATGGGCATTCTTCTTTCACCTAAAACCCAAATTGTATGTGAATTACTACACATTGTATCATTAGGGTATATAAGTAAAGCAAAGAATTGCCTGTGATCTATTTAGGATAACCTTCAGCCTCTGCATGGACCTACAAATCTGAATCACCCCTAAGAGATGAAACATGAGTGCTCCGAAAACATGTCCATTTGCTATGAGATGTAGCTCCAAAACAGAAAACTCGGCAATCATATGCTTCTCTATCTCCTGCGCAAAGGTGTCCCCTTCACTGTGTAAAGCATGCGAGCTCTGGAAAACAATTTGACGGGATGTATATATATCATTCACAGATTTAATTTGGTGGAAGCTTTGCAGTAATATAAATTGAGTTGTAGAAGGGACACACGACGCGGGCACAAATCTCGAGCTGTCCTTGTCTCTCTGCCGTTTGTAGTGTCACCTGCTCGAGTCGCCAAAGACCAAACACAATAGACGCCCTGTCATAGGTGCAGTACGAGCAGTCCCACCGAACCTTCTCCACCATCGGTGCCATGACGGAAATGGTGACATTCGAGGCGACAAATGAGGAAGTCAATTGCTTAAGCACGGGGGCGACGATGTTGACATGGCGATGGCGTGTCCAGTTGCGCGAGAGGTCCACGACGAGCTCGTGCAGCGATGCCGAGTTGACCCTCAGCTCGTCCCTGTCATCTGCAACCGCAATGCTCCCGAGCCGAAGTGTGCGCAAGCGCGGGCAGCCGGAGAGCAAGGGGTCGAGATCCGGGACCATGCCCGACAGAGAAAGCGTCTCGAGCGCGGGGAAGTCGATGCCCGCCGGCACGCGGAGGAAGAGGAGACGTGAGTCCAGCTCGATGGAGGTGGCCCCCTGGAAGCAAGACAGGTTGACGTCGATGGAACTGCTGTTTAAATGTCCGGGGAGGGCGAAGACTAACTTCTCTGGCGCGAGCCGCGCGGCGGCGTTCAGCAGCGAGCTGACGCCGGCGGGGTCGGGGCTGGGCATTCGCTGACGGGGGACACGGATTTCTAGGAGGGAAACCGCGGAATTGTCGACGTGGCCGAGCGCCGCTTCGAGCCAGCCGAACGGGACGTCGCGGAAGACGATCTGGCCAAGGCGGCACCGGAGGCCGCGCCACCAGCGGGCGAGGACGCTGGTGCGCGCTGCTAAGCGGGCGCAGCGGAGGCGAGCGACGACAAGGAGGAGCAGGTCGTCGGGGAGGGCGCTGATGCGGTCCAGTCCGGTCCACCGCCGCATGAGCTACCTAGCTGCTGCCCAGAGGAACGGTGGCGGCGCCCCGATCTCAACCCCATTGTTGAGGACGAAGCTTTGCAAAATAAAAACCCTACGTAGCTGCGAGCGTCGTTCCTTTCCCAGCGAATCTACTACCCCTATAAAAGCACGAGAGGGCGGAGAACCAAATCATCCTACCCAGGGCCGAGCCGGCAAAATCCGAGGCCCTGTGCCAAACTCAAAAAATGGGCCTTACCTCACTAAATTCTTGATTTTTTTTGTTTCTTTCTACGCTTTTTGTAACCAGATTCATGTTTTCTAATCAAAGACATGATTTGGATCTTGCAATACGAGACGCCTAATAGATGAAAAAAATAAATAGCTAGAAGATTTTTGCAGAACTAAATAGCGGACATAAATCGCAACTCACAATCAAGGCCTCACGTGATCGCCGGTTATCAAAGCGACGACGCTTAAGAAATTGGAGATCGGAAGATGGCTTGAACCTTCCATTCCTTCATGTCTTCCCTGCCGCGCTGCCGTTCGTGGTCCTGCTCTCCTGATGTAAGGAGGAGAACGAAGAATGGATATAACCCGCAATTTAGCTTAACTCGGCCGCCGGAGGAGAAAATCAAGAGTTGCCTTTGTTCGTCTCAATGGATCGTTGGATTTTTTTTTCTTAGGCAGATCGATCGCTTTTTTGGAGAGAAGGCAGATCGATCGCTGGACGAGGCGCACGTCCCAATCGGGGCCTGTTTCACCCAGAGGAAAGACGGAAGGAGGCCCGTGTACAAAGGATAAAAGACCCAGCCAATTGGACTTTGCCTAGCCGTGCGTACAAAATCTGAGGCCCCTAAAAACTGGGGGCCCTGTGCCGGCGCACAGGTTGCATCCCCATGGGCTCGGGCCTGATTCTACCCATCGAAACCTCCAATCTGATGGTCTACGTCCCTCCAGCTTACTAAACGTATTTTATACTTTAATTACCCACCATGCCATTACGGTAATTACTTACCCACCATTGCCATTGGGTTAACACCCCGTTCAAAAGAAAAAACCTCACTATCACGTCGCTGCCCCGACGGCGTGTGCAGTTTTTGCCCCATCTCTTCCCCAGATCCTCCCCGCCAGCCACCGCCCTCGACCTAGGCCTCCGTCTGCACGCCGCCGCCGGACCGCCCCGTCCACGCGCCTCCGTCTACACGCCGGCGCCGGACCGCCCTGTTCACGCGCCACCGCCCGGACCGCCCCGTTCACGCACCGCCGCCCGGGCCGCCCCGTTCACGCGCCCGCCGCCCGGGCCGACCCATCCACGACGCCGTTGACATCGTTCTCTCCTCGCACGGCCGCCTACAAAGGTCCATCTTCAATTCCTTCACCGGGTCTGCATGGCTACTCCAGGATGCGTTGTTTGTCCTTCTCTTCATGTCTCCTTTTAATGTGGATGCCCATGTCGTCGGGATCGATAAGTCTGGCCGTGAGCCGGCCGGCCTGCTGTACGTACGAATCATGTCCATACTCCCCTCATACCTGCTTCACGATCAACGAGATGTTTTTTGCTCTTTTTTTCAGAATCCCTGTTGTTATGCAGCAGCTGGCCATTGCTAAAATTCATTCTATCCATGTGCTGAAAGGAGCTGAGCTTAATTTACATATGTATCTGCAGGAGCACTAGCTAGAACTATGTATCTGACATGCATACACACAATGGTTGATTTCATACCTGCTTACATTCTGCACCTTTTCACTAACAATAAATTAGCTATGATATTCTATTCATTTTTGTTATCAGGAACTACAGCTACGACATAGTATACAACAACTTGACCGGGTCGCCGCGTCCACGCGCCGCCAGGACACAGCCCACGCTGGACCTCCACGCTGTAGGTGCTTTACCCTCACATTCTTCCTGCTTGCTGTCGCAATTTTTGGTTTAATTGTACCATGTTCAATACCTTCTAATCTTTGTTGGTGTTTCTGCTGCTCTCAGTTCTAGGCATTGTTTGAGCCGGGTCAGATTAATCACATACGTACATGAGCTAAGTTAAATATGGAGAATCGATCTGTTCTTCACCAGATGCAAATTCGTCGATGCTTGAGTTGGATCATGAATTTGCTTCAGTTGCATATTTTTGTAGTAGTATACTCCTTTCTGACAATCAAGTACTCCCTCCGTTCGAAAATACTTGTCATCAAGATGGATAAAAACAGATGTATCTAAAACTAAAATACGTCTTGATACATTCCTTTTTATCCATTTTGATGACAAGTATTTACGGACGGAGGGAGTATATACTAATCGTATTGCCAGTATCATAGGTATATACTCCATATGGTACTATATACTCTGAGATTTGTTGTATACACCCTCATTTGTAAAATAATGTAAGTATATACTTCTTGATAATTAGCATAGTGGGTTAAATATTTTTTGGTCTTCTAACTCTCTAGGATAATTAACATCTCTGCGGTAAGGCCTTTTCATTTTAAAATAACCTATTCATTTGATCAATACAACAGCTCTCTTTTTAAATAGTGGTAGTTTATCTGAAGTTCTACTTATTTAATTCATTATTTTGGTGTCCAGATCCAATAGCCTTGCTGTTAATTAAAGCTTTGTTTATATCTTCTTCTAATAAATCAATTTACAGTGCAAATATATGTATTGCTCGACTTTCAGTCCTGCACTTTATCTATGTTGCTTGCTCCGAACTCTGTAGTCGCACATTGCACATGATGTTCCAGCATCTGGTTATTGCATTTGCTTCTTCACCTCTTTCTGTACTTTGTTGATTCTTCTTAATATTTGTGTTTTTCCTATAAGATGTCGTAGAGTAATTCAGACAAAGTTCCACAAATGACTACGCATCGTTCGCCATTTACAGACATAACGAACTCGTCTACCATTGAGAATGAAAGTGTCACTACTAATAGTCAACAAGCAAAAAAGAATACATGGTATGCCCGACTGTCTGATGAGAAGAAAGCAGCATTCCTCGAAAAACGTCGTATGTCCCGACAAGAAAAGAAGGCTCAGACTCTGAATATTGTTAGTGGTCAACTAGCACCTGAGGCACATGCTTCGTTAGGATCCAAGGAATGTACCCCTTTGAGCAACATAACCAACACACACACAAATGGTATGTTCATACTCTGCATATCATAATTATTGAATGACCATTTACTCATTTTGCTTGTACGTCTGACTCCTTCGTTATGTCAGATGCAAGATGTACAGGGGACTCCACGACTACTGTTCGACATTCCGAAGATGCTAATGTTGGGCGAAAAAGGAGTGCCCATAATTGGTATGCTCGACTAACAGACGAACAAAGAGCAGAACACTTACATAAGCTGCGGTTGGCTCGCCTGCAAAAAAAGCTGTAGCTGACAGTGTTACTGTCGAATTACCTCATAGCTCGTACTCGCGGTCTTCACCTTGTAATACCACCTTCAAATACCACTGTATTAATGACACATCTTCATCAGGGTTTATGAGTTTGTCTGCTCTTCTTCAAAACAGGTTCAGCCATTACGGTACAAATCTCCGAGGGTACTTGTCTTCCCGTGGCATGACACAAAGCGACAACTGCAACCGGTGCTGCGAGTGTCAAACAGCGCCAACCATCTGCCGAGGAAGCGTCACCTGGTCAGAGCGCCAACATTTGTTTTTAGTTCATACTTGCAATGTCACATAAATTGTGGACTGAAGCTGGAATGCTTATCATCCCACAAGTTTCTACATCAACTGTAGGTATCACACATTATGGATTGGCACATTCCAGTATCACCCATCTGGGACACACGCTGGTTGGAGAGCCAAAGACAAAGGAGGACGATTCTGATGATTGGTTGCACAGGAATCCAACTTACGTACGGGGAGCGAGGTCGACTGAACACAATAGTAACGTCTTACGGACTGGATCAAGGTCGGCTGAACACAATAGTAACGTCTTACAGGCAGGAGGAGAGCACGGACAACATGACTTTGTGCCCACGAGTTTTATCTTCAGTCCGTCTATTGAACCACAAGGTATGCTGAAACTTACCAGCAATTATTCATTCTGTTATATTACAGCACAATGTCCTTTCGATATGACATGGAGACTTCTACCTTACGTTATATAGATCCAGCTGCCCGCTACGAGAAGGAGCGCATTCGTAAGAGAACGAAATACTCGGAAATGAGCACGGACCAGAGAGATGCCTTATTATATCGGGTTCGCGAGTACAAGAAAAGAAAGTGGACGACTTGTGCCTCATCCGACCAGTACGACCATGCTGGTAAGACATCTGGATCCGTATGCCAGTCACCATGCACACCTGCCATACAAAACAACCATCTATGTATTTAACCGTCTGATTGAATTGCATAGTATGGTTTGATGGGGATCTTAAACGCATAAGCCGCTTGATATTCACACTGAGAATGCTATTATACATTTGACAACTTTGTTTACTCTCTTGGGTTGGTTTTCCTATGTCTTCCAGGAGTCAGCAACATTGACGAGGACTTTGATGTAGCCGGAATTTTCGAGCCAATGAGACCGGATGCTCAAATTGAAGGTGTGTTGTCTTCCCTTCCATAATGGTACCCACATTTATTATATTTAGCTGATTCAATCATTGTGTTCCCATAGAAAACATGGGCACCTCCCAGGAGGGAGAGACTGTGTATGATGATGATGATGATGAGGAGGAGGAGGAGAGTAGACGCTTCAGCGCACAAGGTTACTTATACCATGAGATTATAATTCATTACTGCTGTGAGTCACTATTCTTTGCAACCCCGGATTTAATTCTTGCTCGTGACTTTCCAGGTAATGACTTCGAATCGTACAGAGTGACAACTGATGGTTCGTATGCTTTTGAGACTCATGATCCTTACGACTACGTCTACCACAATATACCCACCAAGCATCATGTTTTGAAGCGAGTAAAAGATTGTATCCATTGTGGAGCAATTAGGTTCCAGTACGAAGGTCCAGCCTTCTGTTGCAGAAAAGGTAAGGTCAAGGTATTTATCCCAGAGGTTCCTCAAGAGCTGCAACGATTATTTTCAAGTCAGGTAGATGAGGATGCAAAGTACTTTAGGCAGCACATTCGATATTTCAACTCCCACTTCTCCTTCACAAGCCTTGGAGTTACCCTGGACAAACGGGTCAACACCGCGGCAAGAACCGGTGTATACACCTTCCGTGCTCATGGTCAGTTGTACCACCGTCTAGACCATCTTGTACCAGGTGATCACGGCCCCAGGCATTTGCAGCTATACATTTATGATACAGATGAAGCCTTAGAACATAGGGTGAAGCGCTCTCCAGATCTAGATATCAACCTTACACAGAAGATTCTGCGTATACTGGAGAACAACCCATATGTCGAGACTTTTAAGAGCCTTGGTTCAGTTCCAGACCTAGCGGAATATAAAATTACACTAAACACAAATATAAAATTGGACCAGCGGAGGTACAATGCCCCTACAGCTTCACAGGTGGCTGCAATATGGGTTGAAGGTACTGACCCTCAACACACTTTTGAGAGAAGTGTTATTGTGCATGCAAAAGGGGACCGTCCTTTGTACATCAGAGCCTACTATGGATGCTATGATCCTTTAGCGTACCCATTATTTAACCCAGCTGGGAAGACAGGATGGAACCGTTGCCTGCCATATGAGGGACCAACACCGGCTCAGGCAGGCAATAACGATGACGATGACAACCAAGACGATGAACGAGAAGCAGGTAATGGTATCGTAACAATTGGTGACCCATCCATGAATTCCTCTAATCTTTAGTAGTAGCATTATTCATAATTCTTTGCCGCAACCATCTTGTAGATGACAACGAAGAACAAGATGATGATGAAGCCACTGAGTCTAAAAAATATGTTAGTGTGAGGGAGTATTACTGTTTCAAATTGCAGATCAGGGAAGGAATTTTTAACATCCTATTGTTTGGGGGGCGTCTTCTCCAACAGTGGCTTGTTGACATGTACATCAAAATGGAGACTATGAGGCTTGATTTCTACTCGAAGCCTCAGAATCAAAAACTCATACGTGCTGAGCTATACTAGGTAACAAAAATCTCCCCAGTCTCATCAACATACTATGACAACTTGACACACACTGGTATGTTAGTGAATTACTATAATTAAACGTGAACCAAATATGAGCCTAATGTATAGTCTTGTTGGTTATCGGCATGCTTGTATTCTAAAAGCAAGAACCAATTATGAGCCTTATTCATTTGTTTCATAGGGTGTTGTTGACACCATTGCTTCTGGAGAGACGCGTGCTGCTCAGATTGGAAAAAGAATCGTGCTCCCTCGGACTTTTCCGGGAGGTGATCGAGACATGCAGCGAAGATTCCTTGATGCGATAGCCGTTGTTCAGAGATACGTGAAGCCTGATTACTTAATCACTATGACTTGCAACCCTTACTGGGAGGAGATAACTTCCAGACTTGCACCCGGACAAACACCACAAGACCGTCCTGACCTGGTGGCCAGAGTATGCAGGGCCAAGATGCGGAGTCTGAAAGATCTTATGATAAAAAGGAAGTACTTTGGTCCGGTTGCGGCGTATGCTCATGTTACCGAGTTCCAAAAAAGGGGTCTACCGCATGAGCACTTCCTATTGATCATGGCCTCAGATAGTAAGCTGACAAATCCAGACGCCTATGATAGGGTAATCTCGGCAGAGATCCCTAGCCGTGACAAGTACCCTGTGTTGCATGGACTGGTTATCAAGCATATACTCCACGGCCCATGTGGTACTCTCCAGAAGAATTGTCCTTGCATGATAGATGGAAATTGTCGTTTTCGTTACCCTCGACAGTTTTGCCTGCAACACAACAAGGAAAGGACTCATACCTTATATATAGGAGACGAGATGATGGCCGCCGAGTTAAAGTTAGGAATGCGGTGTTGGACAACAGATGGGTTGTCCTGTACAACCCCGGACTGCTTATGAGATATAATTGTCACATTAATGTTGAAGCTTGCTCGAGCATAAAATCAGTCAAATATTTGTACAAGTACATATACAAGGGGCATGATCGTGCTTCCTTCTCAGTTGACCCGGCGGCAAATGATGGTGTTGTGAAAAATGAGATTCGGCAATACAGGGATGCAAGGTTTGTAACACCCCCAGAGTCTATGTACAGGGTATGTGCTTTCCGTATGTTTGGTGTCTCTCATGCTGTATTGCAACTACAGCTGCATTTGCCCAACATGCATATTGTTGCATTCAATGGTACTGATAACCTAGAGGATGTTATGAACCGACCGTCCTCTTCCCAAACCATGCTCACAGAATACTTTAGGACGAATGAGGTGGACCCTTATGCACGAAACTTCTTGTATAAAGAGTTCCCAGAATTCTTTCGATGGATTAAGGGTAAGAAAAAGTGGCAGAAAAGAAGCCAAAGGGGGCGCGGGCAAGTTGGAAGGATTGTTTATGCACATGCTGCTGATGGTGAAAGGTACTTTCTGAGAGTGCTTCTGAATCATAGAAGTGGTGCCACTTCATATGAGGATTTGAGAACTGTAAATGGAAGGCTTTGCTCGACTTTCAGCGAAGCGTGTGAGCTCATGGGCCTAATAGAGACTGACAAATCTCTTGACGACTGCTTGACCGAGTCTGCTACTTTCCAGATGCCATGTGCTCTAAGAAGGCTTTTTGCAACTATTCTTGTATTCTGTGAGGCGACCAACATCCGTGCATTGTGGGAGAAGCACCTGGAGTCAATGTCTGAGGATTACCGTCGTACCCAGTCCAACCAGGCTGCGCTGGAACAGATGGTCCTTAGAGACATCTGGGATTTGGTGCATTCGATGGGCACATATATTAAAAGCTATGGCCTCCCGGAGCTGGTTGAGACCGGTGATGGTTCCGGCGACCTCCTAAGGGAGGTTCGAGAGGAGTTGTCGGTCGGTGTGGATCAAGAGCATTTAGATCTATATACATCCCTGAACATTGAGCAGAGGGCTGGGTTTGAGGAAATCTTGGATCACGTGGTGAACAATAGGAAACAGGTTTTCTTTGTTGATGGTCCTGGTGGCACGGGTAAGACTTATCTCTACAAGGCGCTTCTTGCTAAAGTGCGTTCATTGGGTAAAATAGCTATTGCAACCACGACATCCGGAATAGCCGCATCAATCATGCCCGGTGGACGTACCGCCCACTCCAGGTTCAAAATTCCGGTTAAGCTCATGGATAATAGCATCTGCAGCTTCACCAAGCAGAGTGGTACTGCGGAGTTGCTTCGGAGAGCATCTCTCATAATTTGGGATGAGGTTGCCATGACGAAGCGTCAAGCAGTTGAGGCACTTGATAGGTCACTACAGGATATCATGGGATGTGTTATGCCATTTGGGGGGAAGGTTGTGGTGTTTGGAGGGGATTTTAGGCAGGTCCTTCCCGTGGTCCCGCGTGGGACAAGAGCACAAATCACTGACGCCACACTGCAAAGATCATATCTATGGGAGAGAATTAGACAAATACGCCTCACGCGTAATATGAGAGCACAGACTGACCCGTGGTTCTCCAAATACCTCTTGAGAATTGGCAATGGAACGGAGGAGACGATCGGTGATGATTATGTGCGTCTGCCTGATGACATTGTGATAGGTTACACACCTGGTGACGCACCAGTCATGAAGCTTATTGAACACGTGTTCCCATCTCTTCATGAGAACGCATCATCCGATGCCTACATGAGCACACGTGCTATTCTGTCTACCAAGAATGAGCACGTGGACAACCTAAATGCAAAGATGATTGGCAGATTTCCCGGCCAAGAAAAGGTATACTATAGCTTTGATTCTGTCGATGATGATACATGCAATAACTACCCAATTGACTATCTAAACAACCTCACTCCAAATGGCTTGCCTCCCCATATTTTGAAAGTTAAAGTTAATTGTCCTGTCATTCTGCTCCGGAATCTCGATCCTAATAATGGACTTTGCAATGGAACGAGATTGATGATTAGAGCTTTCCAAAATAACGCAATCGACGCGGAGATTGTTGGTGGACAACATGCTGGAAAGAGAGTGTTCATCCCTAGGATCCCGATGGCACCCTCGGAGGATATTTCACTTCTTTCAAGTTGAAGAGGAAGCAATTCCCTATTCGTTTGAGTTTTGCAATGACCATAAACAAAGCCCAGGGGCAAACCATCCCAACTGCTGGCATTTACCTTCCGGAGCCTGTATTCTCTCACGGTCAGCTTTATGTTGCACTGTCAAGGGGTGTTTCAAGGCAGACAACTCGGGTTCTGGCAAAGCCAAATAAAGAAATAGATCAAATTGGTAAAAGCACCAAAAACATTGTGTATAGAGATGTCTTGGAGGGATGAAGCAGGTTTGTCATCCATAAATATTGCTGTGGATTTCTACTATTGGGCGTGTATTTATAATGTTTCTTAGAACTAACATCATATGTTTCTAAATGCAGATTTTCATCAGTACACATCCTGTTGGCAGGATACAGAAGCCATCTTCTGTAAGTTGCATTGCGAAACATTTTATCGTTCAAAGTTAGCTCTTAACTATTTGTTGGTGTACCTAGCAGTCTCATTTATTCATGGTTGAAAACCTTTGTTGTGATCACACATGCTCCATCCTACATGATTATCATTCCTGAATTAATCATTAACTATCCTGTTATGACGAACGCTTGTCTCAGTAACACTTATTATTTGCTCTAGCAGCATTGCCAAGTTGTTTTTTTATATGCAAATTTGTACTTTCGCTCTTGTCAGTCCAACATTTTTTAAATCTACCTCTACATACATATTTAAAAGGTTCATCTTATCTTATGTCCAGTTTGCACTATACAGAGCAGTTGCACACATGACTCCTTGGGGAAGTTTAGAATTTTTGAATTCATATTGCTGGAGTGTAGATGTAAGTTTCAGTGTGATATGGTGCTTCTAATTACTGTATTGGACTGACAAGACCTGACGGTCTGTGTTGCGACTAATGAAGATGTACATCATGTGGTGGGGAGATGCACAAGAGTTCAAGCATTGTGTATGACTATTATAATTTCTCGGCACTACAAGATCTGCAGCATTTTATCTATTCTGGTCCTCATTGGCTTCTTTGTGATGACATTATTTTTTAGAAAGCCCAGGCTTCTATTGATTCCTCTGTTCAGTTCTTTTTTATAGGAGAAGGTTAATTTTTCAGATTTGTCCCTGCTTGCGTGCAGGGGACTTTGTTTTCTTATTTAAGAATTATGGTTAATATTTAATTTCATTGGCAGAGAAACTTTGTTATATAAATGTACATGTATCGATGTAGTAAGTATTGGAATATTGCTCTTTTCCTCTGTCAGAAGTGAATAACCCCAAAGAAAGAAGATTACCCCCAGCACGACATTTGTATCTACATATTTTACATATATATTGTTCGAGCATGATTTTGAGGCTCTGGCTAGCATCCTGATTGCCAATTTTGGTACATTATTGCCAATTTCTCCAAGCCAGACCTGATATCAGCCAAGTGATGGAGAAATGTGCTCCAGATGTCATCCTGGTGGAGAAAACAGTTTCGCGGGGCATACAGGAGCTTCTACTGAAACAAGGTGTCACTCTGGTGCTTCATATGAAGCTCGACCGGCTGCAGAGAATTGCACGCTGCTCTGGATCTCCTATAGTCTTCTATCTCTAAATAAAAAAAGGCTATATATGCAAAGGCAGGCTTGTTTGTCTTTTCTTGATTTGTAATATTTTCTGATGCAACCAAACTATCTTTATATGCATATTATTCTCACATATATACTTGTATATTAGTCGAGACGTGCATTTGCACGTGCACGCTTACTAGTTACGTAAGCTGAACATGTAAAAAAACAAACAATTATACGTAAGACAAATTGTCATGACTGACAAGGGACCATCCCATGTAAAGACGATTGTCACAAGGATTCCGTCAGGTTGGAAAACCTGAAGATAGTCGCTTTTTTTTGCAACGAGGTGGTCCAAGTAGTGAAACAGTGTCTTCGTAAAACCCTACACCTCATGAAAGCCCAATTCCTCTGCCTGCCCTAATGGCTCCGATTTCCTCCTCTGTCCTCGGTGCCGCCGACGGGCAGCACCGTGGCTTATTGATGTCAATAAGATTTTGGAGAGTTTGTTGGCGAATTTGTCTGTGTAAGGGTGATTATTGATGTCAATAAGATTTTGTAAAGATTTGTGTGGATCACCAAGAGTCGGAAGACAAAATACTAGGTAGCATGTGCAAGTTGAGAAGCTCCTGACTTTTTTCTTTTCTTTTGTTGGTTGTTGGGAACCTCCGAGAGACTGATCCGGCACATCATCTTGAGATTGATGAAGTCACATAGATGTCCTTGTAGTCGACGGAAATGTCTCCTACCACGGAACACACATCGCCAACAGACCTGGAATAAATTCAAGAAAATGTGAGCATCAATGTCAAGTCTGGGACTTGAACTCTGGTGGGCAGGGGATACCACTGTCCTCCTAACCATCCACCACAGGTAGGTTCGTGCATTAGAGAGATATTGATGAGTGTATTTTATACCCATATTTTGCTTGAGTTTAACCCTAATATTCTTCGGATTATAACACTAATTGTTACCATGTTAGTTCATTTCCTTTGTTTCACATTTTGTAGGGTTTTTAGGTTGATTATATCTTTCATGGACTTCTCCTGATAATTTGACCCATTCGTGGCATAGAACGAAGAGGAACCAAGAGCGGATTTCACCTAGAGGAGGGGGGGGGGGTCAGTGAGAGATTAGTCCCGAGCCATTGTCAATGCAACTTGGGCCACTAAATCTCCTTTAATGCCGATAATAAATTAAGCAACACATACACTTTGGTCACCGCCCCCTTATGTTGGGCACAAATTACAATGACGGGATTCAGTTCACACGATCCACCGGTGGGAGCCAGTTTGAGGCAGCCGTCTCGATGATCATCAGTGAGGCATGTAATCATGCAAAGTTGGTCGGGCACACCCTTGGTTGATTGCACTCGCAATGTTCATGTTGAACTCCATACATGGGTCCACAAGTTTCTCAGTAGCACAAATCGACATATTGACAATTCAGAAAGAAGCTTGAGAAGGTGCGCTCTAGGCCATACACGATTGAGCACGAGCAAATTTGATATAATTCCATATTTCTTACTTTTTGTGGGTAAAAATAAAAAAGTTAAGAAGAGATATATTGGCTAGAGAGCAAATTCGTTCTCCTTTTCCCCACAATGCAACAACACCATCTTGAAACCAACTCAAATTAAGAAACTTCTTGATGATTCTGATGTTTCGCGTGAAGGTATGGAACAACTGAAAAGTCATACCACTTGTTATTTTACTAAATTGTTCTCTTCTGATTAACCCATTCTCTTTTAAATTGATTGATCTAGATCAAAGTGTTTTATCTCGAGTTAAACGGTCCATGACATCACGATTTGAATGACGCCTTACTGGCACCATGCTCCACTGAGGAGATTCTTGAAGCTCTATTTGATGTTGGTGATTTGAACGCACCATAATAGGGTGGTTTACACACATTGTTTTCCATAAAAGGGTTTGTCCTATGTTGGCAGAGGATCTAACTGAAGAAGTATTGGAGTGGGATTCTTGTTCAATTCTCGAGGGATGAAACACCAAAACAAATTGTCATGACTGACATGGGTCGACCATCCCAAGTAAAGATTGTCATGATGATTCCGTCAGGTTGGGAAACCTAAAGATAGTCGCATGTTTTCTTTTTGCAACGAGCGGGGTCCCAGCCCATCCTGATCGCGCAGTTGTGCGTGCGTACGCCCACACCCTCCCCTCGCCGTCCCCGTCGACGCCACTACCAACCGTGAACGCCGACAGGAGGAGGAGCTCATGAGGAAGGTGCTCCAGGAGTTGAAGATCGAGTACGAATGCAGCCAGTGAGACAGCCTTGAGGAGCAGCTCGCACTATCGGCCACCGGTGATATGGCCATCCCGGAGCCACAGGAGGACTAGGGATGGTTTTGGAGCCTCCGGTCGCGCCCTGGGATCCGGCATTGGGGGCAGTCATGGACATGGACGTCCACTCTGCCCTACACGCTAGACATCATTTATGCCCTGGCCTCGTGGGTGGGCGCCGAGCAGTGGTGCAGGCGCTGCCCGCTCAACCATGGTAGCCACCACAGGCTCCGCCCGCGCACCTTTCGTAGCCGCCACAGGGACCGCCCACCCACTTTTGGCAAGCACCGCCGTACGTCGACCTCACCATGGACGATGATGACGAGGACCTCGGCGAGGATATGAACTAAAGAAGGCCCGCACGGCGACGACGGCCGATCTAGGGTTTCTTTTTTTAGTTATTTTATGTCTTATTAGTTCGAGTCTAATTTTAATGTTCCGGGACTTGGACTTTTTGATGTAGTATAAGTTATCGTTTTTAATTATTTTGTGCCTTTTTGTTTAAATTTAAGTCACGACGGGCAGACACAATTTGAAATGTGCCGGCCGGTTGGGTGCACTGACGGATGGATGACCGCAAACGGACGCTCGTGTTCGTTTTGATTGATGCAAACGGACAAAAACCACGTCTGTTTGTGGTCATGCGATTGAAGTTGGCCTAATAAACTTGCTTCACAGGAGTGAAAGACATCAGCTTGGCGGTGCTGAACTCAGCGTCATCCTGCTCCATCCTCGTGTGCTGGAGGGTGGGGATTTAGTATAGATCAAAAGAAGATCCAATGGTTGTTGTTTCTTGGTTAACTAAGGATGCACTAAATTACTGGTAGACATTCATATTTTTATCTTCAAATCTTAATGGTTAATTCCTGGAATCAAACTCCTCCTTCTCTCATAAATCTTGATCAGTAAAGAAGCGATCTATACCAAAGATAAACAAATGTAATACTCCTATAATTATTTGAGATGTCTGCCTATATCCAATATTAGCAGGTTTGTATTTAAAAAAGTGCCGCTGGTGTTTTGGGACATTGAAATGTTTGATGGAAACTTGAGAGGACATTCTCATCACTGACTTTACAAAGTGGTACAAGATTTTGCTACAACAAAGTGACACAGTATGTTCTTCTATTCATCATATAGGGTGCAGTAGTAAGAAAAGAGAGTAAACAAATTATAAATCTCAGTTTAAGACCGGACTGGCATGTTATCTTTCACTGGTGCTCCGTTTGCTTCTGGTGAAAACATGCAGTCCATCGGCACAATGAAGGATCACAAATAGAAATAGAAATTGTAGGCTTAACATAATAACTAGCTTACAGTAATTGACTGGAATAGATAGAGTGCATTAACTTAAATAATTGAATTGCAAAGAACCATTCAAGATTTAACTAAGAGTGTCTTATATATAGCTACATTGCACTGCCAAGAGAACACATCAGGTGGTCAGTTGGAGCAACCAAGCAAGTCCTGAGACTAGGTAGTGGAGTTGGTCAGCATGGAAAAGGATGGTCTTGTCGATGTGCACCATGAATCCACAAACATAAGGATGAGTATCGTGTAGACGGACAATTTTGCCTGTCCTGGATTAACCTTGCAGAGGATACAAAATGAAACAAAGCTCTGGTAACGATCACAATGAGCAAATGTGGAGTTGCTATATGTTTTAGGAATGTTCTCACCAGCAAATAAAACACAAGTTGAAATTGCACAAATGCGCAAGTTTTGGGGCTAAGGTAACATAGAAGCACAACTCTAGGGGATTTTGACAAGGAAGCCTACGTAAAATATTGACTTATTATTCGCTCCACCATTTGGTTTCTATTTCCAGAAAAAATATGTGGGTGGAGCACACAAATTTGGAAATATAACATGCTTAATTAGCTAATAAATGGGACGCATGGACAACTAAACTCTATAGTTGGCATGTCAACGCCACATTTTCAACAAATCTTCCACATGAAATAACAATGGGACGCATGCACAAATAAACTCTATGATGCTTAAGTTTCATCTGGGAGCATGCTAATAGCACATGCCAAAGATATACTCACCATAGTTATGATCCACATTGCATTGGATGGAGCAATATGACCCGAAGATGTTGTATATCTTTAAGCATCCATCATTACTTGTTGATACCTCCTGTGACAGCTTCACAGTCATTTTTTTAAGCATCGGCACACATTTGAATATCAGTTTCAAGAAATCAATCTCATGATCATATCCTTCAAACCCGTTGATCTCCACTTCCTCGAGAGCAGACAAGGAGATTGTTTGGGATCTCCAGTTTGAAGGCTCACACTGACAATCAAATGGACATTCTTCTTTCACCTACACCCGAAAGTTATATGTGAATTACTACACACATCATTAGGTTATATAATTAAAGCAAAGAATTACCATTGATCCCTCTAGGATGACCTTAAGCTTCCGCACAGAACCACAAATTCGGATCATCCCTAGGAGATGGAACACGAGTGCTCTGAAAGCGTGTCCATTTGTTGTGAGATATAACTCCAAAATAGAAAACTCGGTAATCATATGCTTCTCTATCTCTTGTGCAAAGGTGTCCTCCTCTTTACTGCTGAAAACATGCGAGCTCTGGAAAAACAATTTGACAGGATATACGTGTCATTCACAGATTTAGTCAGGTCTAAGCTTTGCAGTAAATTGAGCCGAAGAAGGGACGCACGGCGTGGGCACAAATCTCCAAGCAAGGGAGCTGTCCTTGTCTCTCTGCCATCTGTAATGTCACCTGCTCTAGTCGCCAAATACCAAACACAATAGATGCCCTGTCATAGGTGGGGTACCAGCAGTTCCACCGGACTTTCTCCACCATGGGTGCCCAGACGGAAATGATGACATCTGAGGTGATAAAGGACATGGTCAATTTCTTAAGCACGGGGGCGACGATGTTGACGCGGCATGTCCGCTTGCTTGAGCGGTCCACGACGAGCTCCTGCAGCGACGCCGAGCTGACGCTCAGGTCGCTCGTGTCGTCTGCAATGCTTCTGAGCTCGAGTGTGCGCAAGCGCGGGCAGCAGGAGAGCAAGGGGTCGAGATCTGGGATCCTGCCCGACAAGGTCAGTGTCTCGAGCGCGGGGAAGTCGACGCCGGTCGGCACACGGAGGAAGAGGAGACATGAGTCCAGCTCGATGGAGGTGGTGCGGTGGAAGCAAGACAGGTCGACGTCGACGGAAGGGCTGCATAAGTGCCCGGGGAGGACCAAGACGAACTCCTCCGGCGCGAGCCGCGCGGCGGCACGCAGCAGCGAGTCGACGCTGGCGGGGTCGGGGAAAGGGTTGGGCATGCACTCGTAGGGGACGTGGATTTCCAGGATCGAAACCGCGGGAGAGTCGACGCGGCTGAGCGCCGCTTCGAGCGAGGAGAACAGGACGTCGCGGAAGATGATCTGGCGGAGGCATGCCCAGAAACCGCGCCACCTGCGGGAGAGGACGCGGGTGCGCGCGGCGGCGCTGGCGCAGGGGAGGCGGGCGAGGAGGAGGAGGAGCAGGTCGTCGGGGAGGGCGGTGATGTGGTCCGGTCCGCCACCTCCTGGAGGTGGCTGCTGCTGGGAGGAACGGAGGCGGCGCCGCGATCGCAACTCCATCGGAGCTCTTATACAAAACAAAACAAAAACCCTATTTTTTGACAATCTACGTTCCCCTCCCACTTTTTTTTTTGACAATCTATGTTCTTCTCCCAGCTATTTGGAGTTTGTACGACACAAATTGACGTCATGGACATTTTTTTCACGAGAAAAAGGTTCGCTCCAGGTTTTTGGAGCTATATATTGTAACGTTTTCACGTTCGATCACGCAACACCGTATGTCATCACGTCGCGGCTTCGACAGTCAGCGGGTATGGAAGCGTGGTAGTTGATGTGGGGAAGGGAAGATAAGACTTTTTTGCAAGAAAAAAAAACTCCGCACTGGACGCATATACTGGCAACCAGGGTTTTTTTTGGATGTGTCTAGGGCACATCTAGATGTGCTCTAGTTATTGCACATCTAAGTGAGTGAATCAAGTATAAAGAGAAAAAAAAGAGAAAGAAAATATTCATACGAATCTTAATGTAAGATCAATGACATATGACTTAAATGTGCAATACTTATGACACATCTAGATATGCTTTAGCAAAACTGTTTTTTATTTCGGGTAACAGATCGGTTATCGGGGTCCATGGAAGCGGTCGATTGACTTGTGCTGGATCATGTGCATGGACAAGCTAGTTCGTGTGGATCTATATTGTTTTGTCCCCATCATCGCCGGCGTGTGGAGGGTTTGGCGGTGTGCAGGAGTGTCAGTGCGGTAGCAGGGCTAGCCTGCTGCAGCTCGTCTCTTGGCGAGACGCAGGCTAGCTTGGCTTCTCGGATTTGGGGTGATGGCTTCGGGTGGTGGGCCGTGGGCGTGGCTGTGTTGGTGCTAATCTTGTTACAAGGTCTCTGCCAAATATTGTATTAGACTTCAGCTCCATGCATTAGTTCATTATAGGCTAGTAGTTTGTACGCATGTGTTTGTACGTGCATGCATTGGTTTTTCCATTTAATTAGGTTGTATGTACATCTAGATACATCCATTTCTGCAACAAGTAATTTAGAACGGAGGGAGTAGCAAATAACTGAGTAGGACCAGTCACGTGTGTGTGCATGCACATGATTAGATCGAGTCGTAGATGAATTGATCAGCCTCCTGGCGATCCTCCGTGGGATGGCACGGGTGAATAGAATAGTGCGGAGACTTAGCATGTAATGGCCACGTGTTGTTGGGCGTGCAGCCGAAAGAATAAAGGAAGGAAAAGAGAAAAGACGCAGAAGTTGCGCATCGCAAAACGCTCTCCGTGTGACTGTGTTGCTCCTCTCCTACCTCATGTGCGTGTGTTGAGTTTCAGCAAGAAAATTCACAGAGAGAGAGAGTAGATCATAGCCTTAAAACTATCAGGCAGTATACCCGGGCATACCTCGGGCCCGGCCGGGCTTCGGGCCAGGACAAAAAAAGCCCGGTGCTGAAAACCCAGCCCTGAGCCCGGCCCGGCCTGACCGTTGAGCCTACTAAATCAGGCCCTAGCCTGGCCCAAGCCCAAAAAAGCCCGAGATGGCCCGATCGGCCTGGCCCAACTATGGCTAAAATCCTGTTTCGTGCAAGCCTGGGCCCGGCCCGACCTGTCCGGCAGGCTCGATTTTCAGGCCTAAGCCCGGCCCGATGGCACGCTCGGGCTCAGCCCGGCCCGAGATTTTCGGGCCGGATCGGGTCGAGCCGTCCGGGCCGGGCTGCCCATGGCCAGGTATACATGGCAGTCACTGCCGGCTGCTGCTTTTTTTTTTGCCAAGGCAGGGCATCGTCTTCATCACTCCTTGAGTGCCTATGTGCGGATGTCGTTGGTTTATAGGCTGTGAGGGCGGCTAGGTTTCTTGCGTGAGGGCACTCGTGTGGCCGGCGTTGGCATCAAGGCAACTCTGGCCAGGGCAGGGCGCCGTCCTCATCACTCCCCTTCTACCGAGCCTCTCTGCTGGCCCTTTGGGTTGCATTTGAGGTCCATCCATCTGCTCTATCTAGATGTCTAACCGTTTTTCTGCAATTAAACTACCCTTGGGTGCAGAGGCAGCAAGGCATGACTTTAGTCTTCACATCAATCTTCCTTCTCCAAACGTATGCTTTACCAAGTCACTACCCAGCAATATAATGAACATAACATGTCACGCGTGCATCACAAAAAAATGCAACGGCGATTCGGAGCATTTCAAATGATTTCATAGTTCATATATACCCACTCGGACGCAGCACCAAGCATGTAAGCAGTACACATACATCAAATTGTTGTCTCACAGCGAAGCGGACATCTCAAATCTGTACCCTGATTCAAGATCGGATAATGCAATGCCCCTACAATTAATTTGAGATGCCCGCATACACCAAACAGAACTGATGCTGCGGTTGCTTGATTATATATATCAACATGAATATTAGCAAGTTAACAGTACAACTAAATTTGTTGGTGTGCGCAACACAATCATGGCAGAAACTTGCGAGGAGAATCTTTTGTTCATCATATAGGGTGCACTAGTTAGAAAAGAGAGGAAACGGGAGATAATTCTCAGTCCAAGGCACTGAGCAAGCATAAAGAGCTGCATGGTGAAGAACATTTACCGCCGCCTTATTTGGCTCTTTTTTAAAATCCGGTTCCCTATTTGGCCCTAAAAATTTTATTTTTTCCTTTTTGACACCACAAATTCATTTCATTTCTTCCATGACACTACCGTCACTTTTTGTTGTTAACATCATCAAATGTGACTTGAAAAATCTTATTTACCCTTACTGTAGCAGGTTAAAAAAACAGAAAAATCTAGTTTGACCGAACCGTACATATCCTCTCCCGATTCCCCTTAACCCTACCGCGCAGCGCGAGGCATGGAGGAGCGTGTGGCCGACGCTGCTACGGATGGCGCAGGGAAAGGCGATGGTGGGGAGGCGGTGGGCGGCCAAGCAGTGAAGGACGGGTGATGGCGCTGCGCAGGGCAAGTCGCGGTGCCGGAGGTCCGTTGGTGGCAGGGGCGAAGCGGTGACCAAGAGCGGCCGTCGCTGGCCTTCTCACACTGCCGGCTGGACGACCACGTGGTGCGCCCCCGCCTTGCCCGACCAGCGTCCCCCAGCCGTGGTGCAAGTGAGTGCTTGACCGGCTTCCCACATGATACTCGTGCTTGCCGTGCCTCAGTGATGGGCGTGCTAGCTGGGTCGCTGTGGGTGCGTGCTTTCCATGCTTTAGTGTGTGCGTGATGTGATGTGTGTGTTGTGTGCAAAGACAAAAAAATTGAGACATGGATTTCTTCTGTGCGATGTGCGTGAAAAGAGAAGCCGTGAGATTGTTGTGCGTGTGTGTACTGTTCGTACATGTTAGTGCAGTGGTTAACATGGGTTTCTCAGTACAATCTTGTAATAGTATAATTTTGTTGCAACTCCAATGCGCTGACACATTGTGTCCGCGTGCCGCCGTCGGCATTGCTTTTGACTTTCAGTTCATAATTTTGGTTCCCAAATACATCAGGGGTAAAATGGACTTTTCATGTTGTATTTAACGGTGTTAGTTGCCAAAACTGATGGAAATGTCATAAAGGTAACAAAATTAAGTTTGAGTGTCAAAACAGGAAGAAACCTTTTACTAGGGCCAAAAAGGGAATCAAATTTCAAGGAAAGGCCAAATAAGAAATTCTCTCGATTTACTTCCAGTGAAAACATACAGGGTGTCGTCAAAATAAAACAGTGCAAATAGTCATTGATACCATAGGCTTGACATAATTAGCTTAGAGTAATTGACTGACATAGGTAGAGTGTATCAACTTTAATAACTGACAGGCGTAAAAACCATTCAAATGTACTCCCTCCGTTTTTATTTACTCTGCATATTAGAGTTGACTGAAGTCAAACTTCATAAAGTTTGACCAAGTTTATAGAAAATAATATAAACACTTACCATAACAAATTTATACTATGTGAAAGTACATTCAATAATAAATCTAATGATGTTGATTTGTTATTGTATATGTTAATATTTTTATTTATAAAATTGATTAAAGTTTACAAAGCTTGACTTTGATCAAAGCTAATATGCGAACTAAATAAAAACGGAGGGAGTAACTAAGAGCGCCTTTGTATATAGCTACTACAGTACACTGGCATAAGAACACGTTAGATGATCAGCACAATGAAGCAAAGCCATGAGACCAGGTCATGGAGTCGGTCAGCATGGAAATGGAATCAAAGGATGTGAATCACGTCCGCCAGCACTTTTGGCTGTTTGTGCATTAACCCTGCAGAAGAAACAAGTCGAAATAAGCAAATGTGGAGTTGCTAAGGTGGCACGACGAAGTATGTGTTAAGAATGTTGTCAAATTCAGATGAGACAACATGGGAAAACAGATTGTTGTCATTGGAAAATAAAACAGAATACATGCTGACAGCAGAAAGAAATAACAAAGCACGTATTTTAACTATAACTAATAACTTGTGCCAAAACCCAAGGCAAATCAATTCAGATGAGTAGCTTATAAACTCGAATACAAATGCAAGTCAAAAGGGCATGATTCCAATAGAGAAGACTGCAAAATGCAAAAGAGCAATTTAGGCAATGAAGCCTGTGTAAAAATACTGAATTTCTCGTATTGTCCACTCCACCATCCAGTTTCTATTTCTATGAAAAGATGACGGTGTGAGCACACAAATACGGCAGAAATATAGCATGTTTATTAGCGGATGCCTGCAGCATTCCTTGCCCGGTTCTACAGTACGCTGACGACACTCTTATCATTCTACAAGCTGACCATGAACAACTTCAAACTCTAAAATCTATCCTTCTTGATTTCTCAAACGCCACGGGTCTGGTGATTAATTTCCACAAAAGCACTTTTGCTCCGATTCATGTTGATCCGGAACTTGCATCTCAACTTGCAACTAGTTTTGGCTGCACGGTTGCATCGTTCCCTCAATCCTACCTTGGCCTTCCCCTCTCCACTCACAAAATAAACCTAAAAAATTTCTTCTTTATCATTGAC
The DNA here is from genome assembly GCF_056163025.1 of Triticum urartu. Classification (NCBI taxonomy): domain Eukaryota; kingdom Viridiplantae; phylum Streptophyta; class Magnoliopsida; order Poales; family Poaceae; genus Triticum; species Triticum urartu. Next base: position 711,146,639 of record NC_141879.1, read on the forward strand.
AAGATTGATCGTCATCTCGCGGGTTGGCGAGGGGTTCTCCTCACCCTAGCAGGTCGTGCTGTTTTGGTTAGGGCAGTGCTTCGAGCCTTACCAATCTATGCCATGATCGCTCTCCTGCTACCTATGGGTATTGTCCAGGAAATTGATAAACGTTGTAGGGCCTTTTTCTGGGCGGGTCAAGATAAAGTTTCGGGCGGACAGTGTAAAGTGGCTTGGGAATTTGTGTGTGCGCCGTTCTCTCGAGGGGGTCTAGGTTTTTCTTCTCTGCATCACTTAAACTCTTGCCTACTGCTTTCCCACCTAAATAAGCTTCACTCAACTTTTGATACTGGGGCTCGCTCCCACCTCGCTGTCAAGTATGGATGGTTTGATAACCGGGACCTTGATACTCCTCACCCCTTTGAATCTAATGTTTGGCACGACATCGCCAAGGGGCTTCAATTTTTCCGATCAATAACCAAGGTGCATATTGGCAATGGTATGACCACCGCCTTTTGGCTGGACCTTTGGGTTCATAACTCCACCCAAAATCTCGCAACAATTTTCCCTGCCATTTTCTCCCATTCGCTCAAACCCTCGGCCACAGTTGCCCGGGTTCTAAGCATTCCTACTTTTAATCTAGATTTGGCTCCGCGCCTTTCTCATGTCGCTGAGCTGGAACTAGAAAACCTACGCGCTATGCTAGCGACTGTCTCCTTGAATGTGCAGGTACATGACAAACGAATTGGACGTATCGACGGCAAGCCGCTGACTTGCAACTCGGCTTACAAGGCTATTTGGAGCGACAAGCCTATCGACTACTTCGCTCCGTCCATTTAGAAAAATTATGCACCCAACAAATGCAGAATTTTTCTATGGCTCGCAAGTAAAAATCGACTCTTCACCAACGAAAGACGCTTCAACAGGGGCCTATCTGACTCCAACCGCTGCCCGTTCTGCCCAGCCTCTGAATCAACGAGTCATCTATTCCTTCAATGCCCCGATCTCCGCCCTCTTTGGCAGGAACTGAGCTCTCTTTCTGCTACAGTACCGTCGGACTTTCAGCATCTTTGGGGCATGCACCTGGCAAACAGACCACGATCAACGGTCATCGTTGCTATTCTCTGGAGTATCTGGAAAAGAAGAAATGCAAAAGTTCTTAGGCAGGATGTGCAACCTATCCACCTCATCACCCGCTCAGCTGCTGACGACCTCATGCTTTGGTCCAACAGATGCTCCAACGAGCAGGCCGTGAACCTTCTGCGTGATTGGTGTACTATGTTGTTCCACTTATCTATGAGATTGTAACCCAACTATTTTTGTAATCTCATCCTCACCCCCAACTCTCACCTTTGTAAATGTACTCTATCTTATAATGAAATGGTTCAGGCCAGTGTAAGCCCGCCGTAGCTCCGTCAAATATAGCATGTTTATAATTAGCTAATAAATGTAAGGATACATGCACAGCCAAACTATATCAACCATTAGCATGTCAACACAAGATCTTCGAAAAATCCTACAGGAGAATTAACAATTACATCTCTGTTTCGTCTAGCAGCATTGCAAATTATGCAGTCCAATCATATACTCACCAGAGCTCTGATAAACATCACATTCCACAGAAGAATGCACCTTGAAGGCGTTGCATATCTTTGTGCATCCATCATTACTTGCCGAGGCCTCCGGTGAGAGCTTCACGATGATTCCTTCAAGCATCGCTTTAACATCAGTTTCAAGAAATCAATCCCATTTTCCTCTCCTTCGAAGCCGCCGATCTCTGCTTCTTCAAGAGCAGGCAATGAGATAGTTTGGGATCTCCGGTTCAGAGACTCGCAAGAAGAAGGTGGCGGGCATCCTCCTTTCAACTAAAACCAAAAATGTACACCTGAATAACTAAACAATGTAGTACTATTGAGGTACACAATCAGAGCAGAGAATTACCCGCTGATCTCTGCAGGACGACCTTAAGCCTATGCACGCAGCGGATGACAGAGGAAAGGTTCAGCACCAATGCACGGCGAAGGTGGCGCGGCGGAAGCAAGACCAGTCGGGGACGAGGGAGCCGTCGATTAAGCCGGAGTGGAGTTCGAGGACGAGCTCCTCCGGCTCGAGCCGCGCGGCGGCGCGGAGCAGCGAGCTGACGCGGGCGTTGTCCACCCGGTGCTCCTCGGGGACGCGCCCGCACCCATGGTTGCCGGTGACGCAGATGTGGAGGAGGGAAACCGTGGGCGGGAGGCGAGCGCCGCTTCGACCGAGGGGAGCGCGACCTCGCGGAAGACAAGCCGGCGGAGGCGGGCCTAGAGGCCGCGCCACCGGCGGGAGAGGACATTAATTTTTTAGTTTCGGGAAAGAAATTGGTGTTGGATGTTAATTTACTAAATATTTTACAATGTTCTGTAAATAAATTATATATTTTTTTTCTTGTTATTGTTTTCTCCGCTTTTGCGATCTATAAAGATACACTATTTATACTACCGTTGTTTCTAAATGTGAAACATTTTGACAGTTTAAATTAAATTGTCGAAACGTGTTATATTTAGAAACAAAGGGTGTGATCAGTTGTATGATTTTTTATTTTTTACTTTAAGTCATCAAATGCACATTTGACCGAGAGAGGACAACCATGTATCGAGGAACTTCTATCTCCTAGATTAACTCTATGATTATGAATAAAACTATTGTATCCTCGCAAAATGAAAACTTGCACACACAAAATGTATTTCAAAGTTTCAAGCAACTGAAAATGATAAACAATACCTTTAGGATTGGCCGTTAGTCTTCCACCTCGAGAGCATTCCCCCACACATCTTTAAGTTCTCATTTCCTTTCTCCTATATAATTTTCCTCCTACTGATGTCTCGCCTCTACTCCCCGTTCCTATCACACTTTACAAGACGCATAGCTTGTTCTCGATGCAACGATGGCGGCGACCGATTCACCGGGGAATGGGGATGGTTGGACATGACATGATGGGACTGTTGGAATATGGTATCAGTTCGGACTTTTGAAGCAACTATCTGATGTATGAATTCAATATGGTATCCAAGCCAAAACGTTTTGAATTCAAGACCTTGCCAACGCAATATTAAGAAAAGATTTCATGACCTACATCGATCCTGCGTCTAAGAACTAAAATAGCATAGACTTGAGAGGGAGGGGGAGGGGGGGTTGAGATATATTGCCCGCCTCACTCAAGCATGAATTCAATAGAGACAGGAGCCCAATGAAGCTACTTCCTGTCATCGAAAGAATGTACAGGTTAGTGATGGCAATACAAAGGCGGGGAAGGCAATAACCCAATTGTTGATGGCGGGACAAACTCGGGGAATATACATGGGAGGCCAAGTCATTTGTCACGTTGAAGCAGCAACGGTGCCCCTAGCCGGTGGCTGATGACTTTTTCTAACAATATGCGATCCTCAAGGCGATATTTCAACTATCATACTCACTGAAAAATATTGTTTCAAATAGAACTAATTTCACAATGCAAGAGTTACATTTCACAAACGAATGAATATTTATTTTAAATCCGGCTTGGTGTTATCGACGTCTCGACATTATTTTTCTTCTCCAACAGCAATAAAATCTAGAAACATTTGACTTGTTGAATTCTAAAACGACCTACATTGCGGTGCAAAATGTTTGGCTGGCTGATTTATTTTTGTGTGTGTTATCCCTCTTTCGGTTGGACGGTCTTTTAGCTTTGGCAGGCAACACAGCTATTACATAACTCGGCGTTTTCATGTACAGCAGAAAAAAAACATAGTCGCGTGAACATATATCTGAATGTAAGCAAAGGATGATAAGACAAAAGAAAAGGAAAAAAACAAATGTACAGCCCATGAATAGCACCTCAAAAGAAAAAGAAAAAAAATGCAGAAGTGGAAATATTTTCTTACAGCCAGTCAGCTTCCTTCATCACCACTCCAGAATACAGTTTATACAAACACCAGTGCATCAGAAAATACCAAATGGGTGTCATATAAGGCAACACCCGCAAAACCTCTTGTCGTCCCGTATAACGATATCCTCCGCAAAATGAATGAGAAATGAAGAAGAATGCAGCTTAAGCCACAGTGAAGCTACTAATCAATTTACAATTTCCCTGAAATTTACAAATTACAGCTACATTTTCCCAAGTGTGTATATGATGCCGAATAGCTCGATTGTACTCCCGCCGATCCTGACGGGTACAGGAATGTTGAAGACTGTCACGCCACTGCACGCCTGCATATGCAAAGAATTTGCTATCCTGTTCTACATAGTAACATTTTCGAAATGCAGACTAGCGGATATCCGTGAGCCCATTGTTACAACCCATCTCCTGTATAATATGAACACCTAGCGCCCAAAGATATGAGCATGTCCGAACATGTCCACAGTAGGCTAAATGGACGATGGAGCCTGAGCAGTGAGCGTGTACGATCTACTGCGACAACTCACAATCTCCAAGCGACGAATCATAGTGGAAGAAGATTCCGGATATACTGCCGGGAAGCACTGTTTCGTCCAAGGCCGAGCCCTAGGCCGAATGGTGTCCTCTCATTCTTCTTGCTGTGGTCGCAACACTGAGAGGAACCACCTTGACTGTGAGAGTTTGAGTTGGCATGTGAATCAGCACAAGCATGGTCATCGCAATTACCATGATGGGAATGGCCCTCGCCATTCTGTGAGACTGCACTTGTCATCTGTATCATTCCTATTTCTTCGTCAGTGCGCGATGCATGCTCGAGCCGCTCAACGTCCTCATTGTACCCGTTTACCAAGAAGTCTGAGCAGTTCTTGCGCACCCCATGGTCGAACGGATTTCTGAATCTGCCAGCTGGACCTCTTAGATAAGTGTATCTCATGGAATTGGCCATCTCGTTGGTTGTGATGTTCTTTGCTATCTACAAGGGAGAGAAATAAGGCATGAAGAAGAATACATGGTACAGATCAACATGTCCCTCCTGTAGTCCAGCGAGGCTATAACTACTGGACGGAAAACATGGTCCCACACACAAACCTCACAGATAGCTTCATAAATCAAATAAGCAGACAATGATGTTTCGCATCTGGCCTTGATTTTAGCTCTGTTCAGTAATTGCATTCTTGACTTTGCTATTGAATTCCAAACATGATCCAGTTTTATTGACAAATGTTTAACTATATTGCCTGACCTATAATGTTGTCTTCATACTTAATAGGTCATTACTCATGAATGAACTGACAACGACATGCCAATCTGACATATCCAGAAATTTCCATTAAAAAATGATCCAGCAAGGCACAAATATCTGGGAAAACTCTAGTAAAGGTGTTACCACAGTAGCGTACTCTCCGTAAAAAAAAGATACAGCAAGGCACAAATAACGTTATGTTCAGGATGTTTTATGCAAGTTCATGCCTTAGTTTAGTTAGCAATCAAACAATGTTGAAGATTGTGCTTGTGCACACAATGCACAAGCCTATCAGTGGCTTCACGATTTTAGAATAAAATAACAAATAACTTGGTTTTCTTAGGTAAAAACATCAAGATTTATAACATTAAAACTTTAAATACCTGGTATGCTTGAACTCCAGTTAGACATGCAACACCAAAGAAAATGAAAAGGTCCATCATGAAAAAAGAAACAGCTCCAGTATGGTAAACAACAGAATAGCCAAGCCAATCACCAAAGGATGCTGGAGAAGCTGGGTCACTGACAGTCCCTGCCAACAAACACAGTAATGAATCATACGGAACATTTCCAGTCCATGTTGCAAGGAAAAGCCACAGAAGACTTAAGACTATACTTATGATGGCAGCAGAACCAGTAATGATCATTGCAATTACTTCTAGAGTGATGAACATGAAGAATTCCCATTTGTTCTTCTGCAGTTACATTCCACTATAGATCAGACTGAAGAACAAGCAGATATGAAGAGAATAACAAAATTCAAACAAAAAGTAAAGAAAGAATCAGCAAGTGATAAGCACGGGCTCTTCATAGCGTTACTTTCTTAAAAGTAAGGTGGTATCATAACCTTCTGTCTACATAATATTCATCAAGCAACATAAACTGTCCAGTACATCTTCAGAATAGGTGATAAGTTTTTTTTCTTTTTCGAGAAAACGCAAGAGACCTTTGCGTTTCATTGCATTGAGAAGAGAGAGTTTGTTGTTACAATCCTCCTAGGAGGGAGGTTACGGAGCACAAGAAAGAAACTAATGCACATCCCAGGTCAAACGCAGAATGGCAAGAGGTGATAAGTTGATAGCTACATTTGATCACATGTAGGCACATATGACATGACTGAAAAGCCTACCTTGCCGACGCAATTAGATACCCAGGGGCAGTGATGGTCAAACTGCTCAACACAGCGATCACATGTAGAACAATGTTTCGAACGAACAGGTCTGACAATCTGTAGAACGACACGTTCAGAAATCAGAGACCTAAGAATATAATTCTAGGACAGAGACAACTAATTCATCACTGTATAATGTAGTAATGTACCACTTACTTTGCAGGTTATACAAAGCTGTGACCAGTTACCAGTCAGAAGTGCAGGATTGTCTAACTCCATCTTCAACAAGGGTTCCTAAAGCAAAATGGGATTGCAACATTTTGGAATATGCTTAAACCTTAAATTTGGTAACGCGTCTAGAATAGCAAATGACCATAAAGGTGCTTGCAGCAAACCAAATTACTAATCTTTCAAACTTACATCATCCCTTTGATTATGTGAGTCTCTTGTATTCGCACTGATGTAGCCAGGGTCTTTCCTGCAGAAAGTAAAAGCAAATTTTAGATCATAGTGGTGTTGCTTAATGATAATTAGGTCGCTTGTCTCTAACTGGGTGGTAATAGGGAAGTAACACTGTATTTTAATAGAGAAAATTTGCAACACATATATACGTTGCAATGGCAAAAGAATAATGTTTAAATAATTTGCCATGTACGTAACACATACAAGAGTAATCTAAACAGGATGTCATATATGAGTGCAAATATGCAAGCAGACACATAATGAACTCTGCCACTGTCTGAAAGTATTGTCAAGAAAAGTGGTAACTGACAAGAACCAACATGCTTGGTGGATTCAACTTTTTCATAACTACTCCCTCCATTCCAAAATATTTGCCGTGGTTTTAGCTCAGAACTAAAACCACGACAAGTATTTTGGAACAGAGGGAGTACTAACCAAATGCTTCAGTACCTGCTACATTTATAGAACATGACCAAGCCAGCAGTTGCAACGAAAACTCCGGACCATGCAAATAGCCCAAATGCTGGTGTCATACCCATGTTATATTGTCCTGGTAAAAAGGAAATATAGTAAGCACCGCAGTACGGAAGAACAGGGCGAGTGAAAAGACATTAGAAACGCTACTTACCTGCTATAACAGAATGTATATATGTAGCAAGCAATACAACAGCAATACACCAAAGAAGAGGAGCAAGCCCTACTTTTGATAGCTTTGCAAATGTCGGATTCCCATTACATCCACTGTCATGTACCCTTCTAGCATTGTCCTGTAAGTAATCAAGCAAATCAAGTCTTCAGATTCTTCTTGGAAACAAGAAAATACATTTCCCCAGTTCAAATATCAGCAATACAAGCCCTTTCAACTCAAGATCAACATGATCGCTTTTTTGCACATAATATACATTGAGGGATAACTGAAACGGTTAATCTACAAGGCATCATAAATAATTAAAGTGAAGAAGTCTTAATCCATGAGTGCAATCAGCCAACCACATGTAAATACTAAACAGTTAATCATTTCAATTCCTAAGTTCAAATGGAATCTGCAAAATATCTGTGAGACAGTAAGAGGATAGGTCACAAAGAAGAAAATACATTTTTCTCCTCGGTTGCATCTATGCACATACAAGTACCAGTTTCTGGTATTTTCCAGCCAAACCAGTATCTGCTTTTTGTTGTAAATATAGCCAATTAGACATGTCATTTGACTGTACTTTTATCAAGTCTACACATAAAATTACCAGGTCCCAAAAGCATGTGCACCATTCAACAAATTCGCCAACAATACCTCATCATGAAACTCAGCCTTCCTTAACGATTTTAAACAATTAGAAAGCAGGCATACAAAATCTATAATGATGCAAATTAATATTGCTTATAGTTTTTGTCTTTATGCAAATCAAAATAATTACTAGACAGAATCTCTATTAGATGATAGTGCTTGTGCATTGAGCCTCCGAGGTGCTGGAAAATAGTAGCTCAAGTAGACTATAGAACAGAAATGACACGGTCCATGTTACTCACAAGAAAAAATGCAACTTGTCGATGATTCTTATCAGCAGCAAGCTGCGCTGGAGTTAAACCAGTTTTGTCTTTCACCATCAAGTCATCCTTTTTCCCAGCCTGAACTAGCACAGTGCATGCCTCTAGATTACCCCGGATAGCAGCCCAATGTAAAGGAGTACAACCTACGGCAGCATTTGTCATAAAGAAATAAAAGTCAAGCTCCATGGCTAAGTTGCTGTGTTCTATTTAACGGCAGATCAGTGAATAAATTTAGCACATGCCTTCCTTATCCTGCCGCACCCTATGAGCATCCAAATACAAAAGAAGACGTATCGAATCTGCGAACCCCTTGTAAGCAGCCCTACAAGGTAAGCAATACATAAGAAAACAGAAATGTAAATGTAAAAGCGGGTGCTGAAGTTCTGTTCAGACATATATTACATAATGTACCAGCAGAAATAATTGGTAGGCTAATGAGTTACTCAAGACTCAAGAGCATAAGGTACGAACCAGTGCAATGGGCTTCTTCCATCGTTGTCAGGGACATCTGGATCGGCATTCCATTTTGCAACAATGTGATAAATAAATGCTGTCTGACCATACTGCGCTGCAACATGTGTGGCCTGCAAACAACAGTATATATTGATTTAAAGAGTTGTAATTAATTCAATGCCACATGTGAATGCGTTGATTCTTGCCTTTCTTTTCATGTAGAAAAAATCTTATAGCCAAAGTTTTGTTTGTCTATTACAAATCTCTTATTGTGTATTGCAGACAGACAATATGAGAATAGTTGATTGATTTGGCCGGCAAATATCCAACGATTAGTTGTCTATCAGTTGTGAATGAACATTTGACACCCAAAACCAAACGCAAAGGCAAAACAAGGGCCAAAGACGCGGAAGAAATCAATATGCAGACCTGATAGCCATATAAATCAGCAGCATCCACCTTAGCTCCTTCTTTCAGAAGTAGTTCAGCAACTTGTATGTGACCACGTACGGAACTCCAGTGAAGTGCTGTCTGCCCAGTGTGATCCACGGCATTTACATCTCCACCATGCTGTCCAAAGACCACAAAATCGTCACCCAGCCAAATAAAGCACATTCAGGCAACTTCAACTACCAGGAACAAGCACTGCGTAGAAAGCCCGTTCACGCACTCAAGTACAAAACAGACATATTATCGATCGCCATGGGGTACACTACATTCTACAAGCAGACTATCTCGAGCCCACCATGCGCTCATTCGCTTATACGTACTTGAAACTGTGGAGGAATTAAAACGGAAACAAATGGCGAATGCGACAATGAACAGGCTGGTGCCCTCGAACGAATCCACGAGCCACAAATCCATGCGGTTAACCAACTCAAATATACGGCCTTGGGAAAATTCCCCTCGTTGCAAGCATGGCTGCCCAAACCTACCCAGCCACAGCACTAGGACATTCAATTATCCCCTCAACTGAGACACCAAATGAGCAGCTAAAGAAACTCCCGCCGCCGCATTCAAAGTTCACACATGCTCCATACAATCCTACTAAGGCGCATGTCCAATTCCAAGCGTGGTATCGCGGAAGTAAAGCTGGGAGGGTGCTGGCACCTCGAGGATGTACTGCGCGGCGGCGACGCGGTTGTTGAGGACGGCCCACTGGAGCGCGTAGTAGCCGGAGGCGTCGGTGCCGCCGACGGGGCGGCCCTCCGCCTCCACCAGCCGCTGCAGCTTCTCCAGATCGCCGTACGCCGCCGCCGTGTACACGTCGTCCTTGAGCGCCTCCTCCGCCGCCGCCGCGGCCGCCTCCAACGGCGCCTCCGCCGCGGCGGGCGCCACGGCGGAGGAGGCGGCGGCGGTGGTGTCCTCGAGCACCTCGATCTCCGACGCCATGGGTGGGATCGGGGCGGGGGTTTTGGGGAATTGCGAGGCCGGTGGGACGAGGGGAGCTTGGCCCGGGCTGCTGCGGTGGTTGGGGAGAGCGTGCGTGCGTGCGTTTGACTGGGCGTTGGCGGCGAGGTGACGGCCTCCGGCGACGCGGGCGGGCGGGCTGGTCTCTGGTGGTGGGCCGGAGGCGGAGAACGCGAGAGGGGGCGGGGGAGGGGAGACCCGGACCGGAGAAGGGGGACGAATGTGGGGAACTTTTGCGTGCCAGGACCTCTGTTTTTTCCTTATTTCCTAACCGGGCTACGAGATTTCAATTATTTTTTGAAAAGGATGAAATTCAAATTAATTTACAGCCTCAACGCTACATGTCTGATTTTCAAATCAATTTACAACTTCAATTAGTGATTGTTAGAGCTAGATTTACGCATAGGTGGAGACAAAAGCGTTTACCAAAGTGGGTTGCGCCGCGTTGATTTTGTGGTTTGGGTTTTTCCTTATACCTCTCGAACCACCTGTATTATTTGAATTTGAAATAAACTCGTCCGAGTTTAGATAGCGAATGCGTAAAGATGGGCATAGCGCCATCGCCTATGGACACTCTGCCCATATCCCTTTGCCATTCTCGTTTTTTCCAATGTTACCTATTCGCTGCAGCTTTTATTTACATGTCCACTCCATAGGTACAATTGGCTGAGACGTGGCCATAGCTGGCCAAATGGGCCGGGCCTGGCATGCCGACCCACAAGCACGCTGGCACAGCACGTGATGGGACAGGCCCGACACGCTCTAATCGGGCCGTGCCAGGCACGCGGCCCGCCTTGGGCCATGCCTGGGCCTGAAGGCTGGGCACACGGGCCGGCACGGCACGGCCCGTTTATCTTTTTTTATTTTTTTATCCAGATTTTTTATATATATAACACATAAAAGCAGCCCAGCGGGCCAAAATCAGCCCAAGAAACAACCTAGTAGGCCATCAGGCTAGTGGGCCAGCGTGCCTGGCGTGCCATCGGGTCGGCCCGTTTGGCTCCTGGGCCGTGCTTGGGCCGGAGGGGGCAGAACACGGGCCGGCACGGCACGGCCCGTTTATCTTTTTTTATTTTTTTATCCAGATTTTTTATATATATAACACATAAAAGCAGCCCAGCGGGCCAAAATCAGCCCAAGAAACAACCTAGCAGGCCATCAGGCTAGTGGGCCAGCGTGCCTGGCGTGCCATCGGGTCGGCCCGTTTGGCTCCTGGGCCGTGCTTGGGCCGGAGGGGGCAGAACACGGGCCGGCACGGCACGGCCCGACTAATAATCGTGCCATGGCGGGCCGGGCCGTGCCAGGCACGATTAAGATGGGTCGTGTCGTGCCGGGCCGGGCCGGCCCGTTTGGCTAGCTATGGACGTGGCCTTTTCGATAACTCGGCCTACTTGAACAAGGAGTGTTTTCTATATGCTCCACCTCAAAGTACATAAAAATTGCACTTGATCTAAGCATGGCCTAATTATCGCTGCCGGTTCTCCATGTTAAATTCGTGGTACATTTTTCCTTTTTTGAGAAGCACACCTCTTTTTTCTTGATTATCTTAGTTATGTAGTGTTTTTTCTTGATAATCTTAGTTGTGCAGTGATTTTCTAATAACGCTTTTTCGATGCAGTAACTGCTATTAATGTGAGATGAAGATATTGATATCATACTTTGTTTGGTTTCTAACTTGTTAGATGATGCTATTGAAAATTTGAAATGACATTACGATCCAGTTAAGCCTTAAAGGATCCTGATAAACAACTATACTCGGATGCCTATCCTTTTGTTTACTCCATTGACCCTGGGAAACAACACATGCTTTGACGCTTATCCTTTTGTTATACTCCAGTCATCAGTGACCCTGTGTGATGGCCTGGCTTATTAGGGATGATAGACTACTCATATTAATAAGGAATTCCTTCTTTTCCGGAAGCCCGTTCGGACAGAACTCCAAAGTTAAGCGTGCTCAGCTTGGAGTAGTGTCAGGATGGGTGACCATGCGCACGAGTGAGGGTTCACCACACCTCAATTGGAGCAATTTGACACAAAAACATAGACCACAATAAGTCTGCATTGCATCCACCCAATCATCTACACAATGATAAGAGTAACTCCCACTGAAAATTCAAGACATGAAGGTCCAAACAATTTCGCTTGGCCCGTGTGTCGTGGACATTTGAGGTGTCCGTTTTGATGTACCGTGTTGGAGTTGTGATTGATTGTTTGGCATGCATGCTTGGATTGGGGGTATTTCCTATACCTCCGCTCAAAGTAGACAAAAATCACACTCAACCCAAGCATGGCCTAATCATTGCTGCCAGTTGTCGGCTGTATAGTTTTCCATGTGTAAATGCACGCCTCGCACACCTTTTTCTTGATTGTCTTACTCGTGCAGTGTTTTTCATTAAGACGTTGCTCTCATTCCCAACTAACTAGGTGATGCCATTGAAATGACATTACGATCCAGTTAACTAAGGACCCTGGGAAACAAGATGGATTCTGAATCATGTCCTTTTGTTTTACTCCAGTCACCAGTGACCCTGACCAGACATTGTACCATCCTAGTCCCTGAAGCAGCTACTTTTCACGAAAGTGCTTTTCTAAGCTCGAGCGTTTGTGAGCTCGGGTGAACAGTAAAATAGAAAGAAAAAAAATGCAAAATTTCATCACGAAATGACATTCGTGAAAAACATGAGGGAAAATTTGAAGAAAAAATATATTATTTTACTGTTCACTCGAGCTCACATAAGCTCAGTTTACCCTCGTCCCTACTTTTATGCTTTCCGAGAAATTCAACACAAAAACATTCCCTCAAGAAAGAAATTCGACGCAAAAACATAGTCCGCACAAAGTCATATTGCATCCATCCAGTCACCCACAAAATGATAAGAGTAGCTCCCATTGAATTCAAAACATGAAATCTGCAATGTGCATACAAGATTCATCATCATCGTCATCATCATCATCATCCATCTACAGGCACAATAGAACCCCCAAGACACTCTAGTCCAAACCTGTCGAATGGCCATTCATTTCGCTACCCTCTGCTACCACTACTACATCTACCGGAACAAAAACTAGACAAGTTCAACATGATGGTGAAAGACCAGGAACAACGGAATGTAAAACACAAGAGGGCCATCATCTGAAGGAGCTCCATGACATGTAGATGAAGTAGCACGCTCCCCACTGGCAAAACTAGATAGTCAATCTTCTCGCTCTAAAGATACTTGAAGAGGATGCCTCCATAGGTGGCGAAGAAGGGGGCGAACACAAGGGACTCGACCGCCATGAGCTTGATGAGGATGTTGAGCGAGGGGCCCGAGGTGTCCTTGAGAGGGTCCCCGATGGTGTCGCCGATCACAGCAGCCTTGTGGCAGTCTGAGCCTTTTGGGCCCAGGCTCTTTGCGTGCTCAGATGCGCCAGCCTCAATGTATTTCTTCGCGTTGTCCCAGGCACCACCAGTGTTTGATGCTGAAATGGCAATCTGAATAAAAACAACACAGTTTTGAGTGGAACGTCAACATAGTTATGAATGCAACATGCTCCAAAAATACAATGCTAAGTATACTCCTGAAAACAGAATGTTCCACCAACCTGAACACCAGAAACCAGAGCACCGGCAAGGACACCAGAGAGGGTCTCAACACCGAAGAAGGTCCCGACGATAAGAGGTGTCAGCATGACAAGAGCACCCGGGGGGATCATCTCCTTGATGGACGCATCGGTGGAGATCTTCACACATGTCGCATAGTCAGGCTTGGCGGTGCCCTCCATGAGCCCAGGGATCGTGTTGAACTGCCTCCGCACTTCCTCCACCATCTTGAGAGCCGCGCTTCCAACACTCTTCATGGTCATCGCAGAGAACCAGTACGGGAGCATAGCGCCAACAAGGAGGCCAATGAAAACGTTTGGTGTCAGAACATCAACAGTTGTGATCCCAGCACGGCTCACAAAAGCACCGAAGAGAGCAAGGGACACCAAGGCAGCTGAGCCAATTGCGAATCCCTACAGGTAAAAAATTATGGTAAACAGAATTTAGTAGTCTGACATGAAATTTGTGGAAAGAAATTATAACTGAAGAAAGTATTTTAGTTACAATGGATTGGTAGTTCCTTGAATGTGATCTAGGTCATTCAGCTAGCAAATTGAAGTGGTAAGATAGGCATTGTACCTTTCCAATGGCAGCAGTTGTGTTTCCTGCAGCATCCAGAGCATCAGTTCTTTCACGAATTCTGTGGCTCATGCCAGCCATTTCAGCAATGCCTCCAGCGTTGTCACTGATAGGGCCATAGGCATCAATGGCAAGACCGGTCGCAATTGTGCTGAGCATTCCAAGAGCAGCCACAGCAACACCATACATCGCGGCAAGGCTGAAGCTGAGGAAAATACTGAAGGCAATGGCAAAGATAGGGATAATAACTGATTTGTATCCCAGAGCAAGACCAAAGATGACATTGGTTGCAGCTCCAGTTCTGCAGGAATCAGCGACATCCTGCACAGGACTGAAAGGGTCGAAGTGTCAGGAACTTGAAACTCATGACGTAGATCACAATCATTATTAATTATATGACCAAAATTGCAAGTACCTGTATGCATTGCTTGTGTAGTACTCTGTGATAAATCCAATGACTAGGCCAGCCCAGAGACCAACCGCCACACATAGAAATAGTTGCCTGTAAAATTTAAGGTGAAGTGAGATCATGAATTTAATGAGCAAGGTCTGAACAAAATTATATAAATTCGAATTGAAAAGATGGCAATACCAGCTATGCACCGTCTTCTGGGCACCAAAGTTGAATATTGTGAAGGTATATGGGAGACCTAACCAACTGACTAGTGCAATGCCAACGGTCATCACGGCAGTGGAGATAATAAGCTGTTTTTTAAGGGCAGGCTCTATTTGATCTACCTCCTTCACCTCAAAGAAATCGGTTGCAAAAAGAGTTGTTATCAAACAGGCTATTATGCCCACTGAGCTAATTAGGAGTGGGTACATCATGGGAGTGAATTCACGGTTGATTCCAAAGGAAGAGATTGAGGCAACAACAAGAGCAGCACAAGATGACTCGGCGTAGGAACCAAAGAGATCTGAACCCATTCCAGCAATATCTCCAACATTGTCACCAACATTGTCTGCAATGACCTGCATGAAGGAAGGAATGGTCATTCTCACATG
Source organism: Triticum urartu (assembly GCF_056163025.1). NCBI lineage: Eukaryota > Viridiplantae > Streptophyta > Magnoliopsida > Poales > Poaceae > Triticum > Triticum urartu. The sequence continues at coordinate 711,161,925 of NC_141879.1, forward strand.
TAGATAAAAAATACCTATGAAAATTTTAATAGTCTGTTCAACAACAGAGGATGGACACTTACGGCCGGGTTCCTCGGGTCGTCTTCAGGGATGTTCCTTTCTACTTTCCCAACAAGATCAGCACCAACATCAGCAGCTTTGGTGTAAATCCCACCGCCTACACGGCCGAAAAGAGCCATGGAAGAACCGCCAAGACCATAACCGGTGATAGCCTCGAAAAGACCCTCCCAGTCATCGCCATAATAAAGCCCAAACAAGTTGATTGCGACGTAAAGAACAAAAAGGCCACTTGCAGCAAGAAGGAAGCCCATCACAGCACCAGAGCGGAAAGCAACGATAAACGCCTTCCCAACACCCTTCCTTGCCTCGAGAGTTGTCCTGGCATTCGCGTAAGTCGCGATCTTCATTCCAAGGAAACCAGACACCAGAGAGGTGACCGCACCCAGCACAAAGGCAATTGTGCTGAACGCGGCATTAGCAAGAGCCGGCTTGCATGTCTTGCCCACGCTGTAATGGCAAGGCTGACTCTTTGTGCTGAACCCCTCGATGGAGCCAAGGAAGACGAAGATCAGGACCGCGAAAACGGTCATGAACCCTCCGGCATACTTGTATTCAGTGAAAAGGAAGGAGGTTGCCCCTGTTTACAAGAGAGCACGAGTGTTCAGATCACAAATGCATATAGAACAAAGGTAGATACACATTTTCAGGAGGGAGTTTATCAATAATAAAACATCGAGGCAAATACAAAATGCCAAAGGTGGGAGTAATGACAATGTACTGTGGCACACATCAACTCATCAGATCCAAGGTATTGTCAGCCATACAGCAATCTGTCGGCTTTTATCCAAAAAAAACACCGACCCGACACATATTGTAGATTATATTTAACCCTGTCAATCCCTCATTTTTATTTTACACCGGCAAGCTCTTAAAACAAACTTATATATCACTAATCATTAAGAATATAGTCTGCTAACAACAACCCAGGAGCCTTGTGCAAAAACAGAGCACTGAAATCAGCAACACCTAACATTCCTCCCCAACTGCCTTGCATGAAAACACTCATCAACAGGACACAAAGATCCGGCCCATCCATGTGCGCTCCTAGGATTCCTTCCAAGTTAACAAGCATGAATATGCATGTGCGGGAGCTAACTACAGCCTGCTGCTATAATGCAGGTACACAGAAAATTTGTCGCCGTGTCTTACTAAGATGGCAGCTGGGAGGACCACGGTTGCAATAACTTGTCCTCTTCTTCATGCGGTTAGCTTATCCTATCTATCCCTGCAGGCCAGCGTGGTCGCTGCTGGGCTTTGTTGGGTCCGGGGACCTCACTTCTCAAGCAAGAACAAATCACTTCCACTAGTTTTTTTTCCTAAGTTGAACCAAGAAAAAACACTTCTGATTTACTGTCAAGTGTCAACCATCCCCACAGGTCTGCATCCCCACTCGTTCCCACAAGAAATATCTCCAGGAAGAAAAATCTTGTCGGGAGCGACGGATGGTTAATTAATTTAACCACGATTAGCGCACGCTGAAGCAAGAACTGCTATTATAACGCGTGCTGCGCAAAGCGGGGACATCGATATTATAATGTCTGCTACTACTCCTAGTAGATAGATCACCTAAAGCGCAGGACTAATACTTTAACAGTTGGTACAAGTACATAACCAAGCACAGAACAAATTCAGAAACAACAGTAAGACTCGGTAAAACAGTACAGAATTACGAATCCATGTATCAAAATATGAACAAATTACTGCTACAGAACACACCAAAAATATGAAATTACCGCTACACGACACATCAAAATATGAAATTACCGCTGCAGAACACACCAGTATTATGCTGGATTATGATGCTACACGCTACGCGCCGCGGCGGATTCAGACGGGAAAAGTCTCTGACGGGTTCACGCCGCAAGCGAACAGAAAGCAGTCAAACCGGCAGAGAAACTACTCCTGGCGCCCGGTTCCTGCGCGCTCGGAAGGCCAGAGCCACCGCCGAAATGGCCGAGATCTACCTACCCACCCAGCCTCGGAAGTCGGATCGATCCACGGCCGCCGCCGACCGGAGCGCGAACTACTACTACCAGCTACGGCCGCCGAGCCGAACCATCTGTGTGTGTGTGGGCGGGCGTGGCTCACCTTCGGAGATGGCGGTCTGGATCTCGGCGCACTTGAGGACGACGTTGTGGTCGTTGAGGCCCTCCTCCTCCTCGATGAGGTACTCGCTGGCGCCGTCCTTGCCCCCGGCGCCGGCTCCTCCTCCGGCCGACCCGCCCTCACCGCGCGGCTCGGGGGCGACCTTGACCTTGGAGACGAGCACCCACTGCAGCACCGCGAACGCGATGCCGACCGCCGCCGCCACCGGCACCACCAGCTGCGTGGCCAGCTCCGGCAGGATCGCCGCCGCCACCACCATCTCCGCCGGCGAGATCAGGACGCGCGCAAGACCGGTTATTTTCCGTTCCGTTCCCCCACCTTCAGCGGAGGATTAGGTAGTGCGAGAGCGAGGGAGGGAAGGGAGAGCGGAGAGGAGCGCAGGTGCGGGGAGCGGCGGGTTTTATAGGCGGGGAGGAGAGGAGAGGAGAGGGAGGCCGGGACTGGGGAGAGGAAGAGGATGGAGTTAGAGTGTAGGAGGTGACGTGGAGGGCCGGAGTGGCAGTTCCGTGATTTGCGGGGTCTTTGGGCTACCGCTCTGTTCCGTTTCACCTCCCTCCCTGGTCAAGAGGGTGAAAAAAAATCGCCTCCGAGTCTTACCCTATCCTGGTCAAGAGGGTGAAAAAAAATCGCCTCCGAGTCTTATCCTATCCTGGTCAAGAGGAAGTGTGAGCATTCTTCTGGATAATATGGCGGTAAAAATATTAACATGAATATTTTACGGTTTTGCGGGGTTGTTGGCGGTTGAAAGTCAGGTTGTTGTTGCTTTGGATTTCTGAAGGTTAACAGCGGTGGTTATGCGCCGTTCGCCAAAGGGTCAAAGTCTTTTGGCTTGGTGTCTCGGGTGCTTCGCGATGAGCTGGATTTTCTTGCATGGCGGACAAGGGGAAGGTGGGGTGACTTCGTCGGTCTTCGGACCTCGCGACTCCCGAGAGTGGGTGGGCGGCGGATGTCGTGTATGCGCTATACTTGGCAGTTGGGAAAGCGGTAATGAATGATAGCTGCGAGGCCGTGGTAACGTCGGATAGTTGTTGACAGTTGTTGGCACGATGCGCGTAGAAGATGTTTCTGACTTTCATGGAAGGAACCGAGAGCAAGCACAACCATATAGGTTGATCCGGTGTTCTTTGCGGTTAAAAACATGAGATCGGTCAGGTGCTCAGTATCGGTGATTATCATTGTTCACTCAAGGGTCAAAGTCTTGGCTTTGACATCTCGAGTGCCTCACAATGTGCTAAAATTTTCTTCAATGATGGACGACGCGTTGTTGGCAACAGGAAGTTGTGGGGACTCCATCAGTCTTTAGACCTTACAACTCCCGAGAGTGGGAGAGCGGCGGACGGCGTGTATGTGTTTACTTAGTGGTTGTGAAAGCAATAATGAATGCCAGCTGCAAGACCTTAGTAACGTCGGGGTTTTCTTTGTCGTGACACTTTAAATAGTTGCTAACAGTTGTTGGCATGATGCACATAGTAGATGTTTTGACTTTCGTGAAAGGAACCAAGAGCAAACACAACCATATTAGTTGATCTCGTGTTGTTCGCGGTTAAAAACCACGATATCAGTCCTGCGCTTACCTATGATTATGTGTCGTTCGCTCAAGGGTCAAAGTCTTGGCTTTGACATCTCCAGTGTCTCACAATGAGCTAGAATTTTCTTCCATGATGGACGACGCGTTGTTGGCAACAAAAAGTTGTGGAGACGCCGTCAATCTTCAGACCTCACAACTCCCGAGAATGGGAGAGCAGCGGATGGCGTGTATGCGCTTACTCGGCGGTTGTGAAAGGCTTTTCTTTGTGGTGACCCTTAGGATAGTTGTTTACAGTTGTTGGCATATGATGCACATAGAAAATGTTTTGGCTTTCGTGAAAGGAACCAAGAGCAAACACAACCATATTAGTTGATCTCGTGTTGTTCGCGGTTATAAACCACGATATTGGTCCAGTGCTTATCGGTGATTATGCGTAATTCACTAAAGAGCCAAAAGTCTTGGCTTGACGCCTTCGAGTGTCTCACAATGAGCACGATTTTTCCCCATGGTAAATGGCGCGTTGTTGGCAACGGGAAGATGTGGTGACTGAGTCAGTCTCCAGCCCTCACGACTCCCGAGAGTGGGATGACGTAGATGGCATGCGCATGCTATACTTGACGGTTGTGGAATCAATAATGAATGTGAGCTGCGACACCGTAGTGACATTGGGATTTTCTTTGTCGTGACCTTTAGGATAGTTGTTAAGAGTTGTTGGCATGACGTACAAGAGAAAATGTTTTGACTTTTGTGGAAGGAACTAAGAGCAAACACTAATACATTTTAAGTTGATCCGATGTTGTTAGTGAAGGAAATATGCCCTAAAGGCAATAATAAAGTTGTTATTTATATTTCCTTATATCATGATAAATGTTTATTATTCATGCTAGAATTGTATTAACCGAAAACTTAGTACGTGTGTGAATACATAGATAAAATGAGTGTCACTAGTATGCCTCTACTTGACTAGCTCGTTAATCAAAGATGGTTAAGTTTCCTAGCCATGGACAAGAGTTGTCATTTGTGAACGGGATCACATCATTAGAGAATGATGTGATTGACTTGACCCATCCGTTAGCTTAGCACTTTGATCGTTTAGTTTACTGCTATTGCTTTCTCCATAACTTATATATGTTCCTATGACTATGAGATTATGCAACTCCCGAATATCGGAGGAACACGTAGTGTGCTATCAAACGTCACAACGTAACTGGGTGACTATAAAGATGCTCTACAGGTGTCTCCGATGGTGTTTGTTGAGTTGGCATAGATCGAGATTAGGATTTGTCACTCCGTGTATCGGAGAGGTATCTCTGGGCCCTCTCGGTAATGTATATCACTATAAGCCTTGCAAGCAATGTGACTAATGAGTTAGTTACGGGATGTTGCATTACGGAGCGAGTAGAGAGACTTGCCGGTAACGAGATTGAACTAGGTATTGAGATACCAACGATCGAATCTCGGGCAATTAACATACCGATGACAAAGGGAACAACGTATGTTGTTATGCGGTTTGACCGATAAAGATCTTCATAGAATATGTAGGAACCAATATGAGCATCCAGGTTCCGCTATTGGTTATTGACCAAAGATGAGTCTCGGTCATGTCTACATAGTTCTCGAACCCGTAGGGTCCGCACGCTTAACGTTCGGTGACGATCGATATTATGAGTTTATGTGTTTTGATGTACCGAAGGTAGTTTGGAGTCTCGGATATGATCACGGACATGACGAGGAGTCTCGAAATGGTCAAGACATGAAGATCGATATATTGGAAGGCTATGTTTGGACATCGGAATGGTTTCGGGTGAGTTCGGACATTTACCGGAGTACCGGGGGGTTACCGGAACCCCCCGGGGAGTGTATGGGCCTTAGTGGGAGAGAGGAGGAGGCGGCCAAGGTGGAGGGCGCGCCCCCCTAGCCCAATCCGAATTGGGTGGGGGGATGGCCCCCCTTCCTTCCCTCTCTCTCCCCCTTCCTTTCTCTCCTACTCCAATAAGGGAAGGGGGAATCCTACTCCCACCAAGAGTAGGACTCCCCCCTTGGGGCGCGCCATAGAGGGCCAGCCCTCCCCTCCTCCACTCCTTTATATACGGGGGAGGGGGGCACCCCATAGACACACAAGTTGATTGTTTAGCCATGTGTGGTGTCCCCCTCCACAGATTTCCATCTTGGTCATATCGTTGTAGAGCTTAGGAGAAGCCCTACGTCGGTAACTTCATTATCACCGTCATCACACCGTCGTGCTGACGAAACTCTCCCTCGACCTCAGCTGGATCTAGAGTTCGTGGGACGTCACCGAGCTGAACGTGTGCAGGTCGCGGAGGTGCCATACCTTCGGTGCTAGGATCGGTCGGATCGTGAAGACGTACGACTACATCAACCGCATTGTCACGCTTCCGCTTACGGTCTACGCGGGTACGTGGACAACACTCTCCCCTCTCGTTGCTATGCATCACCTAGATGGCGTAGGAAATTTTTTGAAACTACTGCGTTCCCCAACCGTTAGCAGTTAAAACCACGAGATTGATCGGGTGCTTAGTATCGGTGATTATGTGTCGTTCATTAAAGGGTCAAAGTCTTGGCTTGACGTATCAAAGTGTCTCACAATGAGCTGAAGTTTTCTTCCATCGTGGACGGCGTGTTGTTGGCAACGGGAAGATACGGTGACTTCGTCAGTCTTCGAACCTCGTGACTCCCGGGAGTGGGATGAGTTAGATGACGTGTATGTGTTATACTCGATGGTCGTGGAATCTATAATGAACGCCAGCCACGAGACTCTACATCGGGCTTTTCTTTGTTGCGACCCTTAGGATAGTTGTTGACAATTGTTGGCATGAAGTACAAGAGAAGATGTTTGACTTTTGGGGAAGGAACTAAGAGCAAACACCAACACATTTAGTTGATCCACTATTCCTATTCTTACCAGGTTAAAACCACGAGACTGGTCTGGTGCTTAGTACCGGTGATTATACGTCATTCACTAAAGGGTCAAAGTCTTGGCTTGACATCTCGAGTGTCTCACAATGAGTTAGAATTTTTTTTCTATGTTGTCGGCGTGTTGTTGGCAATGAGAAGATGTGGTGACTCCATTAGTCTTTGGACCTCATGACTCCTGAGAGTGGGAGAGCGGTGGATGGTGTGTATGCGTTATACTTGGCGGTTGTGAAAGCAATAGTGAACGCCAGCCGCAAGACCGTAGTAACATGAGGTGTTTCTTTTTTGTACTAAGAGCAAATACCAACACATTTAGTTGGTCTCATGTTGTTAGCGCTTAAAAACCACAAGATTGGTCCGGTGCTTCGTACCGGTGATTAAGTGTCATTCACTAAAGGGTCAAAGTCTTAGCTTGACGTCTCGAGTGTCTCGCAATGGGCTAGAATTTTCTTCCATGGTGGACGGTTGTTGTTGGCAACAAGAAGATGCGGTGACTTCTTTGGTCTTCGGACCTCACGAATCCCGAGAGTGGGATGAGGTAGATGGGGTGTGCATGCTATACTTGGTGGTTGTTGAATCAATAATGAACGACAGCTGCAAGACTGTAGTGACATCCGACTTTTCTTTGTCATGGCCCTTAGGATAGTTGTTGACCGTCGTGGCATGACGTACAAGAGAAGATGTTTTTACTTTTGTGGAAAGAACTGGAAGCAAACACCAACCATGATTTGGTTTTGATAGCAGTTAAAAACCACAAGACTGGTCTGGTGCTTAGTCCCTTGATTATGCGCCGTTCACCATAGGGTCAAAGTCTTAGCTTGACATCTCGAGTGTCTCACAATGAGCTGGAATTTTCTTCCACAGAGGACGGTGCATTGTTGGCAATGGAGAGATATGGTGACTTCGCAAGCCTTCAGACCTCACAACTCTCAAGAGTGCGATGAGGTAGATGGCGTGTACATGTTATACTCGATAGTGGTGGAATCAATAATGCATGCCAGCTGCGAGACCGTAGTGACATTGGGCTTTTATTTGTTGTCACACTTAGGCCTTGTTTGGTTCAGCTTTTATCGACGGATTCCGCTACCGCGCAGCAGAATCTGAACCAAAGGACGAACCTAGCAGAATCCGATTTCAGAAATCCGCTGCCAAAATCTGAACAAAAAACGGAAGCAGCTCAGGATATGCTTTCCAAAATCTGATTCCGCTGCGAGCCAAAATCTGAAAAAGTTGTATCAGCTGGTTTGTCAAATGACCTACATTTTTTTCACATCAGATTTTCCACAGCTGTTTTTTCACAGCAGATTTTTCACAGCTGCTTTTAGAAATCCACAGCCGAAGCAAACAGGGCCTTAGATAGTTCTCTACAGTTGTTGACATGGCGTACACAAAAGATGATTTGACTTTCGTGTAAGGAGCCAAGAGCAAACTCAATCATATTAGCCGATACATGAGAAAATAGCATTATACAGAATGGTAATATTTAACGTAATTTTACAGAAGACAATCACATCTCCCACTATAATGCCATGGCATTGCATATATTGTGATTAATCTTGTACTTTGCAACGAGCTGGACTTTTCTTTCATGGAAGACAGTCTTCAGAACATACGATTTTCGAGTGGGAGGGGAATAGTGTGCACATGCTATACTCAACGGTTGTGAAAACAATAATGGATGACAACTGCGAGACTGTAGTGACGTCGAGCTTTTCTTTGTCGTGACACTCATGATAGTTGTTGACATGATGCACATATAAGATGTTTCGATATTCGTGGAAGGAACCGGGAGCAAACACAACCATATTAGCTAGTACATGAGAAAATAACATTTTGCAAATGGTAATATTTGGCATGAGTTTCAATCCTTGTAATATTTGGCGTGAGTTTCAATCGCCTCTCCCACTACGATACCATGACATTCCATGGATTGTTATTAATCTTGAAGAAGATAATTCTCCCATTGAAATCTCGGACTAATGCGGTAAGAATAGCTAACATACAATGAGTGATATCCATCAGCATGCGTTCCAATTGAATCCAGCTATACAGCTTCTAATGCATGTTTAAGTGATCAAAGAAATTATTTTGTAACATATATAGTACACATAAAAGGCAAATAATTAATATGGCAACTGGGCAATTGAATGGCAATTGAATAATATGTAGCTCGTGCTTGAAAGCCAAGCAACTCCTATGATACTTAGTCAAGAGATGGCCGTACGCCATCCACCCATGATCAAAAGTACCGATTTGACAGTGAGCTAGATAGTTGTGATTACAAGTCAAATCGATGGATATTAGGTATGAGCCTATATCATTTGCCCCGTATTACATACTAATTATTTTCTCTCGGATAAAAAGCAAGTACAAGTATAAACCAGTATTAAATAAGAATCTATGGCATCCAAGAAACAAGATAATATACGTATAGTAACAAAGTTCTTTAGTGAAAGCTCAACTATACAACTATACAATGCATTTTATTATATCAACCGAAGGGCACATCAGTATCTCTGAAACATCATCAATCTCTAATCAGATGACTCATCGCTGACTCATGTTAATGGAGAATCGGCAAGAAGCTATCTCAAATCGTTTGGATAAAGGTTCTCCTGACCGGTAAGAATTATAAATTTGAACAACATAGTTGACCCATACCGTGTTTATGCAGGGAGAGGAAATATGAAGAAAAAACTTAACAAAAGGGGGAAATGAAAATAACTGTAACACAATTATGTTTAGTTAGGATTAACATTTTCTATAAAAAGAATAGAGTAAACCCTTGATACATTACACATAGTAACTAACTCCTTCAACAATCCCGGAAAAAAAACTAACTCCTTCAGCAAAAGGGTTAAGCAGACATCAAAATCAAATGATGTTAACATTTCGTGGAGTGACGGGGCAGTGGCGAAGCAGGCATCCGAATCATACTTCGACCCGTTGGATGAACACGAGCAAAAAGCATGGAAATATACTTTTTAGCTAAAGAAAAGGCAGGAGAAAGGTATATGAACGAAAGACGGACGAGGTGAGCCGCCACATGACACTCCCCTCTTCCATAATTCTGTTTGCTAGATCACGCTTTTGCGTAACTAATTTAATTAGTCACGGTGTTAAGAAAATGAGTACGTGTGGTACATGGTCACATTCTATATTAATCACTCTTGTAAGCTTATTAAATGAGAGTTGTTGGTGGCTCATGTGTACATCACCTTGCTCTTATCTTTCTAAACACTTCTAAAAATAACAAATGAACTAACGGAAACACTCCTAAGCTCTTTCAACAAAAACAATTTAATCACTTACTTAAAATTCTCTAAGAAAACTAGGCATAACAAATGGGGGAAAAAATGCCTGCTACTCAACTCAAAAGAAAGCGACGCGAGAACTGAGATATTGAAAATGATTTAACATGAATGGTTGTGTATGTTTTTTCTAGCATAACATGGATTCTTAGTTTATTGGGCTTAGGTGATATCTGTTTAATTATGATTAGGCGTAGGTGATCTCTCTCTTAGTAGCATTCTTTTTTCCCTCTTTTTTTACGTTTTTCTTGGGGGGATTTACATCACTGTTCCAGCTAGATATGCATGGTCCTGGCTAGCCTAGCAGCCTGCATTATGGCTTCATCTGCATGTGTTTTGCTTCTGTTATGTCTATATTGTTTGCACCTGGCAATAGGTCACAAATCGATGTCGGTGCCACCTTGTGCAGTACCTAAAATCTGTCTGTATTTGCAGCATTTTGGAATGCACATGCATGCATATTTTTAAGCCAATTAGAACTGGATCTAGCATGATGCTATTTCAGCATTTCTCATAGCAGTGTCCATGTCTTTGTTTCAATCAAGAAAAGAAAAAGGCAGTGTCCATGTCAACAATAAATTAGTTGCATCATATCGAATCAAATGTTGCCTGTGCTTTAAACGCTCTTATATTTCTTTACGGTGGGAGTAGTATACATCATAGTTAAGTACAGTAGTTAACTATATTATGTATGGGCAACTGCATGTGGCCTGTGCTTAGTAAAGAGTAAGACAGTACAGTGGACAACGATTTAATAGGTAGCCGGTCACACAGCGCAGTGGTGGTGATCACTGTCTGTCAAATGAGTTAATTAGTTGAGAGTGGCTGCCACTGGTGGGTCTAGAGGAGACATCAGCTGCATCACTGGAATAGAAACACTTGTCCTAACATTAGGTGGGGATCTAGATCCAGATATGTGGCCAATCTGTTTAGATCATAACTGAAGTCAGGAACATATGTCTGCTGCCCAGTGATCTTGCCAAAGCAAAAAAAGATGGATATCAAGCATTTCTGATAACTATAAAGAGCAGTGAAAATGCTAAGGGTATGCCTGGCTTTAATATTTGTGGCCCTGTTGATAAGTAAGCAAATGTGGTGGGAGAAATATGTAACTCTGGAACAACTATTGGGAACTTGAACTTTAAAAAAAAAAGCATTGCTCAGTCAAACTACACCTTTATATTTTTCCCCGCAAAGGGAAAAAAACTCCACCTTATATTTTGAAACAGATGTAATGAGTAATAACGGTGCAACATTTGCACAATAAATACACCCAGGAAGAAATGGGATCAAGAAGATTGATCCCGTTGCAATCTAGTGCCCCTTGAAGGTTTTGGAGATTGTTGGGCAGACGCTACTGAACATGTGAATGTCCAACTCACATTAACATGTGGGCAGAGGCTACTCAACATGTGAATATCCAACTCACATTAACACAGAGTAATTAATCCTAGGCCATGCTAATTCATCTATAAATTCATATGGTGCACACATGTCCAAATCAAGGTGGTTCCTCACACACCCCACCATGATGGATGGTATGGTAGACAGGTCCACAAGATATTTTCCCCCTTAATTTCATCAAATGTTAATCTTTTTCTTGTCTTGACTTAATGGTAGGTGAGACCCTTGATGCTGATGTTCTGTCTACTTTCTAGATTCATGGGAGCAACACATTTCCATCACGGTACTGGAGACACTTTTTCTTCTCTGCAATGAACAATAAACAAAGATACAGAGGGGAGGGTAGATACAGCTCAGAATGACAGAAGTTTGCTAGATTTGGACACTGGAGGAAGGCCTAACTGCAATAGTTTAGGTTAAATAAGATCTGCATCTCCATGACCCAACAGTTACCAGGCAGCTTCCATATGCAGCTTAAAATATATAACCAATTCCAGCTATTACTGCCATGTTGTCTGTTACTAGTAAGCAGCCAAGAGGCAATACAAGTGACATGTCCAACTCACAGTGATAGAGGAAAATAACAAATGAATTACTGCTATTGATGTGCATTGTCAGTAGTGCAGCAAGTGGCCTGCTGCTGGTGCAGCTAAAATACAGATTGCCCCAATTACTCCATCTCCGTATCATAGACTTCACTGCCGCAAGTGGGCTTCGATTTTGATATATTCCTCTTTATCTTCCCAAGAACATATTCCAACAGAAAAAGAAGAGTGGGTAGTTTGGGATGCGAAAAAGAAGGACGAAAAATTCCAAAAATCTCTAGCTTGTGGGACGCGTTGTATCGAAGAAGACGATATCCCGCAGCTCGCAGCGGCTAGCACCGGACCACCGGAAAAGATCACGGTCCCGGGCATCATGGCTCGCCTTAACTCCGAGATCCGACAAAAAAAGGGCGAAAACAAACCGGTTTCCGCGCTCGAGAAACATGAAAAATTTGACAACCCACACACACCCACACAAAATATCCTAATGCCAGGAGGCCAATGATCTAGAACCCCAAACAATGGAGTTTACAGTAACATACACATATATCATGCATTATCCAGCAGGAAAAAGTGTGTGATTCTGAGGGTGGAACATATCACCTCAGGCTTTCAGGCTCACCCTCCCAAGGTGTGATCTGGTTCAGGCATTTCCTGCCCCCCATTGACAGGCCTTATCCTTCCCCAGGCCAATGGAGGACACAGATTCCCATCCCCTCTTATTAGGTGGTGAGTGTGACCAGCTGTGTGCAGTTATAGTGAGAGGGATGCAAAGTTTGTAATCTAGCATAACATGTTATGTGGCTCTATCTGGTGACCACATGGTGCCCAACTGTCAAACCAAGGAGGGTTTTCAGCAAATAATTCGGTTTCTAGCTTACTTCCAGCTTGCCATTTAGAGGAGACTTTAGTCCTAGGCGTATATTTCCGGGGTTATTATGCTATGGACTTCGGTCGGGGATGGCTGCAAAAAATATGATAAATTTCCCCGGTTGAAATTGATTTTCGCCGCAGGTTCAGAGCACGTGTCAGGATTGATATATTCAGGTCCATTTCATAGGAGTAATATACTATTCATGTCAAATTCAGCCTACTCCTATATGACTAGACTACACCAGATGGACACCAAGTCATGGTGATCTACTTAATAATACTTAAAAAAATGGGGAGATACTAAGAAGGGTATTCACATTCAGAAAGTCTCTCTTATGATTAGATAATTTACCGAATTCGCAGTCCAAATTGATTTTTACTACAGGTTTTAAGGCACGTGTCACGAGACTGATCCAGGTCCATTTCATGATAATTCTATACTTACTTTTCATGTCAAGATCTACTTACTCCTGCATGACTAGACTACAAAAGTATAGGTGTGTTGCTTGTAGTCTCTAGATGATGGACACCAAGTCAAGGGTAATCTACCTAAACAAAAGCAAAATGAGGAGGCATCAAGAAGGGTGATCACATTTACACACTGTGTACAACAGATAAATTATAGTAAGCACTAGGAGAGGCGTGGACGTCTGGATCTTAAAAAACCTCTTCATGCCTATCTGTCTTGCCTCCAAAGTATGTGGTCATTTTCAGTATCCAGAAAAGAGGTGCAGATATCCAATGGAGCTGGTGGCAGACCAACCTTTATTCTCTCTCTCTGGGAGAGATGCACACATGTCCTAAAATTACGGTCATCCGAAGTCTCTCTTATGATTAGACAAAAGGTTTTACAGAACTACCAGGAATCAGTTTCTAGTCACTTTCGTACTTTGCAATTTGCAAAATAGGTTCCATATCATGCTATCAAACTACTAGGGTGCACCAAGAACCAACCAAGGTGAGGCGCAATCATGCCCTGCGAGTGAGACACGTCATCTTCCCGAACTAAAAATAATAGCTTCTGGAATGCATCATCATAACAGATTGAAGTTTTCAAAAAGGAAAAGAGAATGACAGATCCATAACATATTGACAAGGTTGGATGTGGACTCTACTTTGTCTGACTGACCACACAGCTAGTATCATCCATAAATGAAGAGGGTCAAATTCGTACCCACGAAATGTTATCAGGAAACCGAGTCCTACATAGCCCTGGAGAAGAGTTCAACCTCATGCCTGCCATAGTATCAGTTAACATATCTGCTTTTCTTTTCATATTCTGGCGGTGTTTGTGATCAACCAAAGGTCAGCATCAGGATCTGTGCCGATAGTCAATGACTCACCAAGGCATTCATTCAATATTCAAATGGTTAACAAGTTGACACACTGTACTCGACGTGAGCTATAAATCAAATATTTCATGACTAGTTCAGCCAGGTGTTTCAGACGGTTCTCCATTACAAACCTATTACATCTTAGAATACAGTAGAATACATTAAAAGTGGGCAAAAGAGTTTCCACCTTATCCCAGCCTCCCATGACTCGAGTGTGAAGCAGTTTGGCAAGGATGTTTGTCGCATCATAAACTTAAGCGACGTATTGTCCACATGTTCTACATCTAGCTGTTTGCTCTGGCTAGCAAGCCAGAAAAGGATGGAACAGGTGAGTTCCTCATTTGCTCTTGAGCTTGCTTTATCTCCTCGGGATCTTCAAGAATAAAACAGACGGGATGTGAGGAAGGTATACGAGTGAAATCGACAGAAAATCATTGCCAGGAAGTATCGTTGAAGCATATATATTACAGATATTAATAAACTACTCCCTCCGTTCCAAATTACTCGTCATAGAAATGGATGTATCTCGAACTAAAATACATATAGATACATCCATATCTGCGACAAGTAATTCGGAACGGAGGGAGTAGATAACATCTCTTAGTTTCTGTCAGTATGTATTTTGCATAAAGTAAAACTGATTAGAGAAACAAACAGCTATGATTGTAAGTGTCACTGCTACAAAACCATATATAGTATTAAAACGAAACAAACAGCCTGACACAAAAAGTATTTAGCAGCAAGCAATGTACTGTAGATAGATCAGCTGAAAAGGCAGGTACCGTGTAGTGCACATATATTATAACAACATAGATTCAGACACACTAAATACAAATCAGCACAGGTTACTTCTTTCTATTTTGAAAACATTATTACCAAACATGTCATTTAATGTTGCTATTAACTCTGAATGGGCTCAAACTATAACAAATGGAACATGCACAGCAAAGTTGAATTTTATATCTTGGCTTGTACGTTTATAACAGTTATATGTGGTGTATAGAACTCATTAAGCATGGGCCTTGATCTGCTAAGCTTCTACTTGCTTAATATACAAACATGAAGCTTTCTAGTTTTTTCTTGGATGTAAAAGGTTTGAAATGTGTTTATTGCCACTTACCTATGTTCTCCATCATCTTGGGCATAACGACGACCATTAGGACCATAAAACCGACCATCATACCCATGGGGCTCTTCAAAAGGGACAAAATGTTGAAAGGCTCCCTCGGCTGGGGAAAATAGATAGACACATAGGTTGGTTAAGAAAGGATTTAATAACAGCAAGCAGCGAGGAAATAGGTTAACAAAAAACTATAGCATTAGACACCTCATAGTATTGCTCTTCTTTCAGAGGTTCCAAAACAAGCTCATTTAGAACTCTTCTGTTTTCAGTCAATGCTGCTTGAATGTGCCCTGGATTCCTGGCACTGATGTCCACTCGAACCTATCACACAACAGAATAGAGAATCAACTGTTTAGTGCCCATTCTGCTCATATTACAATGAAATTTTCTAATGAATACTCACTGGTGAAAAGAAGTAGCCAAGTGAGGAGACTTCTATCAAATGTGTCCCAGCAGGCACGTTGTGGCTTAAGGATATTAGGTCAAGGGGTAACAATAAGCACAGGAAGATCTGCTAACATTGCACATAAGCTGCCAACAGTGAAACATTTATACAAACACAATAAACTATAATTAGACACATAATGACATCAACAAATTCTTCACATATCACTCTCGCAAGATTCTCTTGTATCTTTTTTTCAAAAAGAAAAGTATTCTTAGAAAAATGGACAATTTTAAAACAATGATGCATGAAAGAACAGACTAAATTGATTAAATTAAAATAAAAGTAATTTACCCCTCATAAGAGAAGTCGAAGTAGTTTGGAAGGGCATGGTATAACATGTTTTTCGTAGGATACAAGGCAAAGTAGCCGTCTGGCCTGGCGAATGTAACTTTCTGACCACCATTAAGTATCACTTTCGTGTTTGATGTCTTGGCTGGAAGACCAAAGCCCCTTGCAGCTATAAGCACAACAGATAAAAACAACATCAGGTGGACCTCACGGGAGAACATTAGTATGTATCGGCTCCACAAACATTGAGAACTTATAATCTCTAAGTGCACTTAAAAAGCAAGATGCATGACAAGATCTGACTGAAATCCTAATCAATTATCCAAATGCAAGGAAACCAACATAGTAACCCGCCTTAGCAATTTACAATGAGCTGAAATAACACGGCGCCAAAATCCGATGGTTATACACATGCCAAGAATGCTCTTAGTAAGACAATACTTCCAAAGAAACGCCATGCAGCATTCATTCCTTTGTGCGCTTTCAGATACCCCAAATCCTGGCCAAGAAGCATTGGCTTTGAACACTTGCGGCAGCACGTTTATCAACAGACATGTATTCTAGCAGACAGGCATTTTGATGTGCCTGTGTGGATCTGGACAATTCGTCAATTCCCCTCTCTCTAAGACAAGCTACTGAATAAACATGTTCCTACATCTGTCGATTGGTTTTGATACTCAGAACAAAAGGATGCAGCACATAAACAAACAGTAGCCACAGCGCAGCTCCAACGCGGCTCAGATTTCAAAGATGAAGTTGGATAAAATCAGCTACTGTGATGTGCCTGTAGCATGCTGCCTAAGCAACGGCGGTGCATGGTGGTGTAGCAGAGAGATCAGTAGCATCGACACGCTTGGCCCTACTTAGATCACGCGCCCATCCATGTACAGGCCCCAGAGACAATTCCACCAAATTGGCCAGGTTCGAGCCGAGCACGAAGCTGGATCCCGCCCGCCTACCCACGCACGCACAAGTTACCAGATGCATCTAATTCGAACCATGGGGGCGAGGGCACTGACCGTCGATCTTGATGCGGCCGGCGATGGTGTATCCCTCGACGGATCTGCATCCACAGGGCGAGGCGAGAGAGGGGGTCAGCTACAGCCTCCTGCCGATCGGATCGGAGAGGAGAGGAAAAACGGGCGGGGACGAGGGGGGCCTACCCGGGCTGGTCCGCGGCCGCGGGGCCGAGGCACGCCGCGAGGACGGCGGCGAGGACGAGGAGGGCGCGGAGGGGGCTCATCGTCGCCGCGGCCGGGGTCGTCGTCGTCGTCGTCGCGCGAGCACGGGAGCTTCGCTTTCTCTTCTCTCCTCCGTCTGCTGTGCCGTCCGTCTGCTCTCGGCCGTGGGCTTCTGAGGAAGGAGCCGCCCACTTCGATCGGGCCTGGACTCATCGGGCTTCATTCGAGCCGGCCCGCTCTCTCCCGAGCTCCCGGCCCACCACAGAATCTACTACGTGGGTCAGGCCATCAGATGGGGCCCACCACCAACGGGTCCAACAGCTCAAGAGGTGCCACCGAGCCCATCTTCAAAACAGGAGCAGAAAAGAAACAAACCAAGCTTGACTACTAATGAGAAGAACAACGGAAAGAACATGGTTGCAAACAAACACTCTGATGCGCGTTTGGCAGGCTCCCTAGGGGTGTCCCGCCCAGTGCAATGAGTCTCTTATGTTGGAACTGCCGCGGTGCTGGCAAACCCGCGACAATTCGAGAGCTTCGTGATCTAACGAAGCAGTTTGCCCCTTCTGTACTATGTATCTTGGAAACTCAAATAGAGGGAACTAGAGTCGAGAACATGGCTAGTTCTTTAGGTTTTAATAAAAGTTTTGCTGTTAGTAGTTCTGGTAGAAGTGGTGGTTTGGGAGTTTTTTGGAATGAAGAAATAAAGTTGGAGATTGTTGGTTATTCTCAGTACCATATTGATGCCGTGATTGATGATCTAGCAGATGTGAAAATAAGGGTTACCTTCGTCTACGGAGAAGCACAAGTAAGCGCAAGACATAAGACTTGGGACATGCTTAGGGGAATCGTGGGCGCTAGCGATATACCCTGGCTTGTTCTAGGAGATTTCAATGAAGTTCTGCATGCCCACGAACACGATGGAGTTGGAAACAGGAGCCAAGCTCAGATGGATGCTTTTAGGGACGCGCTTGATACTTGCGGTCTTATGGATATAGGCTATTCTGGCATAGGATGGACCTTTGAGAAGAAAGTGACTGGAGGCACATATACGCGTGTTCGACTTGACCGGGGAGTGGCGAACCCGGTCTGGACCATCGTGTTTCCATCAACCATAGTCGAGCACAAAACAGCGGCCACAAGCGATCACTTACCCGTCTACGTGAGGCTGGTGCATGGCGCATGCAGGAGGGCCCCTCGCTCTTTTAAATATGAAATCGCTTGGGAGCGCGATCCGGGGCTGCAGCCCGTGGTCCAGGGTGCATGGGCGAATGGAGCGGGGGATTCTGTTCTCTCAATCAGCGACAAGCTCCAGTCCTTGTCTTCCGATTTGTCTGCATGGGATAGGACCCACTTCGGGAATGTTCGGCGCGAGATCCAACGCATGAAAAGAGAGCTACAGGAGTTGCGCGAATCCCCAAATAGATCTGGCCCTGTGCATATTGAGCTCAAAATAATAGAAAGGCTCACCGAACTATATCACAGAGAAGAAATTTTATGGCGCCAACGAGCACGTGTTGAATGGTTAATGCATGGAGATAAGAACACGTACTTTTTTCATCTAAGGGCGAGTCGCGGAAGAAGGAAGAACCAGATCAAGGCCCTTCAGAGACCCAATGGCGAGCTCACAGAAAATGTTTCAGAGATGGAAAACTTGACTAACACTTTCTATAGGGACTTGTACACCTCGGAGGGAGTGCATGATATGGAACGGGTTCTTGAAACAGTTCCTACCAAAGTCACCGCAGCGATGAACGAGTCTCTGAATGCTCCATATAGCCAAGAGGAAGTCAAGGTAGCTCTGTTTCAGATGTATCCCACTAAGGCTCCAGGTCCGGATGGTTTCCCGGCGCATTTCTTTCAGCACCATTGGGACACGTGTGGGGGAGATGTCACCTCGGCAGTCCTCCGGATTGTTGAAGGAACGGAATCAGCAGAGTGTATTAATGATACTATTTTGGTCTTGATCCCAAAGGTAAAAAACCCCACGCTACTTTCCCAATTTCGTCCAATTAGTTTGTGCAACGTCTTGTATAAGATTGCGTCAAAGGTGATCGCCAACAGATTGAAGCTAGTCCTTCCTGAAATTATATCTGAGGAGCAGTCAGCTTTTGTCCCGGGACGTCTGATAACAGACAACATCATCACAGCATACGAGTGCTTGCATTTCATGAAGAGGAATAAGGCCAAGAAACACCAGTCCTGTGCGCTCAAATTGGATATGATAAAAGCATATGACAGGGTGGAATGGCCGTACTTGCAAGCTATAATGCTTAAACTGGGCTTCAGTTCCAGGTGGGTTGATATAGTAATGAGCCTGGTATCCACAGTTACTTTCTCGGTGATGTTCAATGGAAAGAAACTTCAAAGTTTTAAACCTTCACGTGGTATCCGACAAGGGGATCCGATTTCTCCATACTTGTTCTTGCTTGCAGCAGAGGGCCTTTCGTGCTTGTTAAAATCCAAAAGTGAGTCATCCAACTTGAGTGGTCTACAGGTTGCTCCTACGGTGCCGCCAGTGAGCCATCTCCTATTCGCTGATGACAACCTGCTGTTCTTCAAGGCAAACAGTGTGGGGGCTAACGAGGTGTACCATGTTCTGGATACTTACTGTCAGGCGACGGGGCAACGGATAAACAATGCAAAATCATCCATATATTTCAGCAAGGGTGTTCCTGACTCGGTAAGACAAGAGGTTAAAGATATACTTCAAGTCCCAAATGAGACTCTCAATGAGAAATACTTGGGGATGCCTTCTGACATAGGGTGTTCAAAGAATGGAGCTTTTAAGTACCTTAAAGATCGACTGTGGAGCAAGGTCCAGGGCTGGATTGAACGCACGATCTCCTCGGCCGGAAAGGAAGTGCTAGTCAAGTCTGTGGCCTAAGGAGTGCCGGTTTTCTCTATGTCCTGTTTTAAGCTTCCCAGAGATTTATGTGAACATCTCAATATGCTTATCAGGAAGTTCCGGTGGGGAAGTAAGGAAGGAAAACGAAAGCCTCATTGGGTGTCATGGAAAACGATGACACAACCCAAGGGCATGGGGGGCTTAGGATTCAAAGATTTTGAGCTCTTTAACCCAGCAATGTTGGCAAAACAAGCATGGGGACTATTGCAGAATCCCGAGACCTTGAGTGCACGTATTCTCAAGAGTATTTATTATCCCAACTCGGACATTCTCGAGGCTGCGCTGGGTGGTCACCCTAGCCAAGTGTGGCGCGCCATCATTGAAGGCAGGGACACCCTTCGGCAGGGGTTGATTAAAAGAATCGGGAACGGGGAAGCAACCGATATATGGAACCAGAACTGGCTCCCTAGAGAGGGAATGTTCCGCCCATATGGTAGTACAACACCGAATCCACCGGTCAGAGTTTCCGAGCTCATCATAAGCGCTACGGCCTCCTGGAATAGACAGGTTATTCAAGATAATTTCATGCCAATCGATGCACCTTGCGATTCCATTG
Source organism: Triticum urartu (assembly GCF_056163025.1). Lineage (NCBI taxonomy): Eukaryota > Viridiplantae > Streptophyta > Magnoliopsida > Poales > Poaceae > Triticum > Triticum urartu. The sequence continues at coordinate 711,182,524 of NC_141879.1, forward strand.
TGTACTCGTAACATACCTGACTTCTGGGCGTGGCATTATGAGAAGCACGGAGTCTTTTCGGTTAAGTCAGCTTACAAGATGCTGGTCACAACAAAGTTAAGAAGGGAAGCATGGCTTGAGGGAGCGGCCGGAACCTCAAATGCAGTTGCAGAAGAGGGATCTTGGAAAAGATTGTGGAAGACGGAAGTTCCGGGGAAGATTCGAATGTTTTTATGGCGCCTATCAAAACACTTTTGCCAACAAATGATGTGAGGGCACATCGCCACATGGCTGACTCCGATCAGTGTAGCTTATGTGGAGCGCGGGACTCTTGGCGCCATTCTGTGACGCCCCCGATTTAATCGTACACTAATCATACACGCAAATGTGTACGATCAAGATCAGGGACTCACGGGAAGATATCACAACACAACTCTACAAATAAAATAAGTCATACAAGCATCATATTACAAGCCAGGGGCCTCGAGGGCTCGAATACAAGAGCTCGATCATAGACGAGTCAGCGGAAGCAACAATATCTGAGTATAGACATAAGTTAAACAAGTTTGCCTTAAGAAGGCTAGCACAAACTGGGATACAGATCGAAAGAGGCGCAGGCCTCCTGCCTGGGATCCTCCTAACTACTCCTGGTCGTCGTCAGCGGGCAACACGTAGTAGTAGGCACCTCCGGTGTAGTAGGAGTCGTCGTCGACGGTGGCGTCTGGATCCTGGGCTCCAACATCTGGTTGCGACAACCAGGTAGAAGGGATAGGGGGAAAAGAGGGAGAAAGCAACCGTGAGTACTCATCCAAAGTACTCGCAAGCAAGGAGCTACACTACATATGCATGGGTATATGTGTAAAGGCCATATCGGTGGACTGAACTGCAGAATGCTAGAAAAAGAGGGGGATAGCTAATCCTGTCGAAGACTACGCTTCTGGCAGCCTCCGTCTTGCAGCATGTAGAAGAGAGTAGACTGAAGTCCTCCAAGTAACATCGCATAGCATAAACCTAACCGATGATCCTCCCCTCGTCGCCCTGTGAGAGAGCGATCACCGGTTGTATCTGGCACTTGGAAGGGTGTGTTTTATTAAGTATCCGGTTCTAGTTGTCATAAGGTCAAGGTACAACTCCAAGTCGTCCTGTTACCGAAGATCACGGCTATTTGAATAGATTAACTTCCCTGCAGGGGTGCACCACATAACCCAACACGCTCGATCCCATTTGGCCGGACACACTTTCCTGGGTCATGCCCGGCCGCGGAAGATCAACACGTCGCAGCCCCACCTAGGCACAACAGAGAGGCCAGCACGCCGGTCTAAACCTAAGCGCACAGGGGTCTGGGCCCATCGCCCATAGCACACCTGCACGTTGTTGGAAATATGCCCTAGAGGCAATAATAAATTGGTTATTATTATATTTCCTTGTTCATGATAATCGTTTATTATCCATGCTATAATTGTATTGATAGGAAACTCAGATACATGTGTGGATACATAGACAACACCATGTCCCTAGTAAGCCTCTAGTTGACTAGCTCGTTGATCAATAGATGGTTACGGTTTCCTGACCATGGACATTGAATGTCATTGATAACGGGATCACATCATTAGGAGAATGATGTGATGGACAAGACCCAATCCTAAGCATAGCACTAGATCGTGTAGTTCATATGCTATAGCTTTTCTAGTGTCAAGTATCATTTCCTTAGACCATGAGATTGTGCAACTCCCGGATACCGTAGGAATGCTTTGGGTGTATCAAACGTCACAACGTAACTGGGTGGCTATAAAGGTACACTACGGGTATCTCCGAAAGTGTCTGTTGGGTTGGCACGAATCGAGACTGGGATTTGTCACTCCGTGTAAGCGGAGAGGTATCTCTGGGCCCACTCGGTAGGACATCATCATATGCGCAATGTGACCAAGGAGTTGATCACGGGATGATGTGTTACGGAACGAGTAAAAGAGACTTGCCGGTAACGAGATTGAACAAGGTATCGGGATACCGACGATCGAATCTCGGGCAAGTACAATACCGCTAGACAAAGGGAATTGAATACGGGATTGATTAAGTCCTTGACATCGTGGTTCATCCGATGAGATCATCGTGGAACATGTGGGAGTCATCATGGGTATCCAGATCCCGCTGTTGGTTATTGACCGGAGAACGTCTCGGTCATGTCTGCATGTCTCCCGAACCCGTAGGGTCTACACACTTAAGGTTCGGTGACGCTAGGGTTGTAGAGATGTTAGTATGCGGTAACCCGAATGTTGTTCGGAGTCCCGGATGAGATCCCGGACGTCACGAGGAGTTCCGGAATGGTCCGGAGGTAAAGAATTATATATAGGAAGTGCTATTTCGGCCATCGGGACAAGTTTCGGGGTCACCGGTATTGTACCGGGACCACCGGAAGGGTCCCGGGGGTCCACCGGGTGGGGCCACCTGCCCCGGGGGGCCACATGGGCTGTAGGGGTTGTGCCTTGGCCTATATGGGCCAAGGGCACCAGCCCCAAGAGGCCCATGCGCCAAGAGAAGAGAAAAAGGGGAGAGTCCTAAAAGGGGAAGGCACCTCCGAGGTGCCTTGGGGAGGATGGACTCCTCCCCCCCCCTTGGCCGCACCCTTCCTTGGATGAAGGGGCAAGGGCTGCGCCTCCCCCTCTCCCTTGGCCCTATATATAGTGGGGAAAAGGAGGAGCAAACCAATCTAAGGCCTGGCGCCTCCCTCTCCCTCCCGTGACACATCTTCCTCCTCCCGCAGCGCTTCGCGAAGCCCTGTTGGAATCCCGCTACTTCCACCACGCCGTCGTGCTGCTGGATCTCCATCAACCTCTCCCTCCTCCTTGCTGGATCAAGGCATGGGAGACGTCTCCGTTCCGTACGTGTGTTGAACGCGGAGGTGCCGTCCGTTCGGCGCTAGGATCATCGGTGATTTGAATCACGACGAGTACGACTCCATCAACCCCGTTCTCTTGAACGCTTCCGCGCGCGATCTACAAGGGTATGTAGATCCAATCCTCCCTCGTTGCTAGATGAATCCATAGATTGATCTTGGTGATACGTAGGAAAATTTTGAATTTATGCTACGTTCCCCAACAGTGGCATAATGAGCTAGGTCTATTGCGTAGATTCTATGCACGAGTAGAACACAAAGTAGTTGTGGGCGTTGATTTTGTTCAATATGCTTGCCGTTACTAGTCTTATCTTGATTCGGCGGCATCGTGGGATGAAGCGGCCCGGACCAACCTTACACGTACTCTTACGTGAGACCGGTTCCACCGACAAACATGCACTAGTTGCATAAGGTGGCTAGCGGGTGTCTGTCTCTCCTACTTTAGTCGGATCGGATTCGATGAAAAGGGTCCTTATGAAGGGTAAATAGCAATTGGCATATCACGTTGTGGTTTTGCGTAGGTAAGAAACGTTCTTGCCAGAAACCCATAGCAGCCACGTAAAACATGCAAACAACAATTAGAGGACGTCTAACTTGTTTTTGCAGGGTATGCTATGTGATGTGATATGGCCAAAAGGATGTGATGAATGATATATGTAATGTATGAGATTGATCATGTTCTTGTAATAGATGATCATGGAGCCCCAAGATGGAGATCAAAGGAGCTACATGATATTGGCCATATCATGTCACTATTTGATTGCATATGATGTTTATCATGTTATGCATCTTGTTTACTTAGTACGACGGTAGTAAATAATATGATCCCTTACAACAATTTCAAGAAGTGTTCTCCCCTAACTGTGCACCGTTGCGACAGTTCGTGTTTCGAAGCACCACGTGATGATCGGGTGTTAGATTCTAACGTTCACATACAACGGGTGTAAGACAGATTTACACACGCGAAACACTTAGGGTTAACTTGACGAGCCTAGCATGTACAGACATGGCCTCGGAACACAGAAGACCGAAAGGTCGAGCATGAGTCGTATAGAAGATACGATCAACATAAAGATGTTCACCGACGTTGACTAGTCCGTCTCACGTGATGATCGGACACGGCCTAGTTCACTCGGATCATGTAATCACTTAGATGACTAGAGGGATGTCTATTTAAGTGGGAGTTCATAAGATGAACTTAATTATTCTGAACATAGTCAAAAGGATTTTGCAAATTATGTCGTAGCTCACGCTATAGTTTTACTGTTTAGATATGTTCCTAGAGAAAAATTAGTTGAAAGTTGATAGTAGCAATTATGTGGACTAGGTCCGTAAACTGAGGATTGTCCTCATTGCTTCTTAGAAGGCTTATGTCCTTAATGCACCGCTCAGTGTGCTGAACCTCGAACGTTGTCTGTGGATGTTGCGAACATCTGACATACATGTTTTGATAACTACGTGATAGTTCAGTTAAACGGTTTAGAGTTGAGGCACCGAAGACGGTTTTGAAACGTCACGAAACATATGAGATGTTTTGAGGGCTGAAATTGGGATTTCAGGCTCGTGCCCACGTCAAGAGGTATGAGACCTCCGACAATTTTCTTAGCCTGCAAACTAAGGAGAAAAGCTCAATTGTTGAGCTTGTGCTCAGATTGTCTGAGTACAACAATCACTTGAATCAAGTGGGAGTTAATCTTCCAGATGAGATAGTGATGTTTCTCCGAAGTCATTACCACCAAGCTGCTAGAGCTTCGTGATGAACTATAATATATCAGGAACATATATGATGATCCTTGAGATATTCGCGATGTTTGACACCGCGAAAGTAGAAATCAAGAAGGAGCATCAATTGTTGATGGTTGGTGAAACCACTAGTTTCAAGAAGGGTAAGGGCAAGAAGGGATACTTCATAAAACGGCAATTCAGCTGCTGCTCTAGTGAAGAAACCCAAGGTTGAACCCAAACCCGAGACTAAGTGCTTCTGTAATAAGGGGAACAGCCACTGGAGCAGAATTACCCTAGATACTTGGTAGATGAGAAGGCTGGCAAGGTCGATAGAAGTATATTGGATATACATTGTGTTGATGTGTACTTTACTAGTACTCCTAGTAGCACCAGGGTATTAGATACCGGTTCGGTTGCTAAATGTTAGTAACTCAAAATAAAAGCTACGGAATAAACGGAGACTAGCTAAAGGTGAGCTGACGATATGTGTTGGAAGTGTTTCCAATGTTGATATGATCAAGCATCGCACGCTCCCTCTACCATCGAGATTGGTGTTTGCGTTGAGCATAGACATGATTGGATTATGTCTATCGCAATACGGTTATTCATTTAAGGAGAATAATGGTTACTCTGTTTGTTTGAATAATACCTTCAATGGTCTTACACCTAAAATGAATGGTTTATTGAATCTCGATCGTAGTGATACACATGTTCATGCCAAAAGATAGTAATGATAGTACCACCTACTTGTGGCACAGCCACGTAAGTCATATCGGTATAAAACGCATGAAGAAGCTCCATGTTGATGGATCTTTGGACTCACTCATTTTTGAAAGTTTGAGACATGTGAACCATGTCTATTGGTGTGTATGCATGAAGAAACTCCATGCAAATGGACCGTTTTGTACTCACTTGATTTTGAATCACTTGAGACATGCAAATCATACCACATGGGCAAGATGACTGAAAGCCTCGTTTTCAGTAAAATGGAACAAGAAAGCAACTTGTTGGAAGAAATACATTTTTGATGTGTGCAGTCCAATGAGTGCTGAGGCATGTAGTGGATATCGTTATGTTCTTACTTCACAGATGATTTGAGTAGATGTTGAGTATATTTACTTGATAAATCACGAGTCTGAATTATTGAAAGGTTCAAGTAATTTCAGGGTGAAGTTGAAAGATCATCGTGACAAGAGGATAAAATATCTATGATATGATCATAGAGATGAATATCTGAATTACGAGTTTGGCACAGAATTAAGACATTGTGGAAATTGTTTCACAACTAATACAGCCTGGAACACCATAGTGTGATGGTGTGTCCGAACATCATAACTGCACCCTATTGGATATGATGCATACCATGATGTCTCTTATCAAATTACCACGATAGTTTATGGGTTAGGCATTAGAGACAACCACATTCACTTTAAAAGGGGCACTACGTAATTCCGATGAGATGACACCGTATGAACTATGGTTTAGAGAAACCTAAGCTGTCATTTCTTAAAAGTTTGGGACTGCGACGCTTATGTGAAAAAGTTTCAGGCTGATAAGCTCGAACCTAAAGCGGATAAATGCATCTTCATAGGACACCCGAAACAGTTGGGTATACCTCCTGTCTCAGATTCGAAAGCAATAAGGGATTGTTTCTAGAATCGGGTCCTTTCTCGAGGAAAAGTTTCTCTCGAAAGAATTGAGTGGGAGGATGGTGGAGACTTGATGAGGTTATTGAACCGTCACTTCAACTAGTGTATAGCAGGGCACAAAGAGTTGTTCCTGTGGCACCTACACCAATTGAAGTGGAAGCTTATGATATTGATCATGAGACTTCGGATCAAGTCACTCCCAAACCTCGTGGGATGACAAGGATACGTACTACTTCAGAGTGGTACGTAATCCTGTCTTGGAAGTCATGTTGCTAGACAACAATGAACCTACGAGCTATGGAGAAGCGATGGTGGGCCTGGATTCCGATAAATGGCTTGAGGCCATATAATCCGAGAGAGGATCCATGTATGAAAACAAAGTGTAGACTTTGGAAGAACTACTTGATGGTCGTAAGGCTGTTGAGTGTAGATGGATTTTAAAAGGAAGACGGACAATGATGGTAAATGTCACCATTAAGAAAGCTCGACTTGTCATTAAGATGTTTTCTGACAAGTTCAAGGAGTTGACTACGGTGAGACTTTCTCACTCGTAGCGATGCTAAGAGTCTGGTGGAATTATATTAGCGATTACTGCATTATTTATGAAATCTTGCAGATAGGATATCAAAACATTGTTTCCTCGACGATTTTCTTGAGGAAAGGTTGTATGTGATACAACCGAAAGGTTTTGTCAATCCTGAAAGATGCTAATAAGTATGCAAAGCTCCAGCAATCCTTCTGAGGACTGGAGTAAGCATCTCGGAGTTGGAATGTACGCTTTGATGAGATGATCAAAGATTTTGGGTTTATACAAAGTTCATGAGAAACTTGTATTTCCAAAGAAGTGAGTGGGAGCACTATAGAATTTCTGATGAGTATATGTTGTTAACATATTATGGATCAGAAATGACGTAGGATTTCTGGAAAGCATATAGGGTTATTTGGAAAGTGTTTTCAATGGAAAGCCTGGATTAAGCTACTTGAGCATTGAGCATCAAGATCTATAAGGATAGATCAAAATGCTTAATAGTACTTTCAAATGAGCACATACCTTGACATGATCTTGAAGTTGTTCAAGATGGATCAGTCAAAGAAGGAGTTCTTGCCTGAGTTGTAAGGTATGAAGTTAAGACTTAAAGCTCGACCACGGCAGAATAGAGAGAAAGGACGAAGGTCGTCCCCTATGCTTTTGTCATAGGCTCTCTACAGTATGCTATGCTATGTGTCGCACCTGAAGTGTGCCTTGCCATGAGTCAGTCAAGAGGTACAAGAGTGATCCATGAATGGATCACAGGACAGCGGTCAAAGTTATCCTTAGTAACTAGCGGACTAAGGAAGTTTCTCGGTTATGGAGGTGGTAAAAGAGTTCGTCGTAAAGGGTTACGTCGATGCAAGCTTAACACCTATGCGGATAGCTCTGAGTAGAGATGCCGGATACGTATAATGGAGCAACAATTTGGAATAGCTCCAAGTAGAACAGTTATTTGGAATAGCTCCAAATAGAACGTGGTAGCTACATCTAGGAGATGACATAGAGATTTGTAAAGCACACACGGATCTGAAAGATTCAGACCCGTTGACTAAAACCTCTCTCACAAGCAACATGATCAAACCTAGAACTCATTGAGTGTTAATCACATAGTGATGTGAACTAGACTACTGACTCTAGTAAACTCTTGGGTGTTAGTCACATGGCGATGTGACCTATGAATGTTAATCACATGGCGATGTGAACTAGATTATTGACTCTAGTGCAAGTGGGAGACTGTTGGAAATATGCCCTAGAGGCAATAATAAATTGGTTATTATTATATTTCCTTGTTCATGATAATCGTTTATTATCCATGCTATAATTGTATTGATAGGAAACTCAGATACATGTGTGGATACATAGACAACACCATGTCCCTAGTAAGCCTCTAGTTGACTAGCTCGTTGATCAATAGATGGTTACGGTTTCCTGACCATGGACATTGAATGTCATTGATAACGGGATCACATCATTAGGAGAATGATGTGATGGACAAGACCCAATCCTAAGCATAGCACTAGATCGTGTAGTTCATATGCTATAGCTTTTCTAATGTCAAGTATCATTTCCTTAGACCATGAGATTGTGCAACTCTCGGATACCGTAGGAATGCTTTGGGTGTATCAAACGTCACAACGTAACTGGGTGGCTATAAAGGTACACTACGGGTATCTCCGAAAGTGTCTGTTGGGTTGGCACGAATCGAGACTGGGATTTGTCACTCCGTGTAAGCGGAGAGGTATCTCTGGGCCCACTTGGTAGGACATCATCATATGCGCAATGTGACCAAGGAGTTGATCACGGGATGATGTGTTACGGAACGAGTAAAAGAGACTTGCCAGTAATGAGATTGAACAAGGTATCGGGATACCGACGATCGAATCTCGGGCAAGTACAATACCGCTAGACAAAGGGAATTGAATACGGGATTGATTAAGTCCTTGACATCGTGGTTCATCCGATGAGATCATCGTGGAACATGTGGGATTCATCATGGGTATCCAGATCCCGCTGTTGGTTATTGACCGGAGAACGTCTCGGTCATGTCTGCATGTCTCCCGAACCCGTAGGGTCTACACACTTAAGGTTCGGTGACGCTAGGGTTGTAGAGATGTTAGTATGCGGTAACCCGAATGTTGTTCGGAGTCCCGGATGAGATCCCGGACGTCACGAGGAGTTCCGGAATGGTCCGGAGGTAAAGAATTATATATAGGAAGTGCTATTTCGGCCATCGGGACAAGTTTCGGGGTCACCGGTATTGTACCGGGACCACCAGACGGGTCCCGAGGGTCCACCGGGTGGGGCCACCTGCCCCGGGGGGCCACATGGGCTGTAGGGGTTGTGCCTTGGCCTATATGGGCCAAGGGCACCAGCCCCAAGAGGCCCATGCGCCAAGAGAAGAGAAAAAGGGGAGAGTCCTAAAAGGGGAAGGCACCTCCGAGGTGCCTTGGGGAGGATGGACTCCTCCCCCCCCTTGGCCGCACCCTTCCTTGGATGAAGGGGCAAGGGCTGCGCCTCCCCCTCTCCCTTGGCCCTATATATAGTGGGGAAAAGGAGGAGCAAACCAATCTAAGGCCTGGCGCCTCCCTCTCCCTCCCGTGACACATCTTCCTCCTCCCGCAGCGCTTCGCGAAGCCCTGTTGGAATCCCGCTACTTCCACCACGCCGTCGTGCTGCTGGATCTCCATCAACCTCTCCCTCCTCCTTGCTGGATCAAGGCATGGGAGACGTCTCCGTTCCGTACGTGTGTTGAACGCGGAGGTGCCGTCCGTTCGGCGCTAGGATCATCGGTGATTTGAATCACGACGAGTACGACTCCATCAACCCCGTTCTCTTGAACGCTTCCGCGCGCGATCTACAAGGGTATGTAGATCCAATCCTCTCTCGTTGCTAGATGACTCCATAGATTGATCTTGGTGATACGTAGGAAAATTTTGAATTTATGCTACGTTCCCCAACACACGTTGCGTACGCGGCCGGAGAGCAGACCTAGCAACCTCCATTACAAAGGAAGTCACGTTACGCGGTCCAACCCGGCGCGCGCCGCTCAGTCGCTGGCGTCACGAAGTGCTTCGGCTGATACCACGACGTCGAGTGCCCATAACTGTCCCCGCGTAGATGGTTAGTGCGTATAGGCCAGTAGCCAGACTCAGATCAAATACCAAGATCTCGTTAAATGTGTTAAGTATCCGTGAACATCGACCAGGGCCAGGCCCACCTCTCTCCTAGGTGGTCTCAACCTTCCCTGTCGCTCCGCCTCAAAGTAACCGTCGGGGGCCGTCGGGAACCCAGGCCCATCTCTACCGGGATGGAGCCACCTGCCCCTTCAGCCCCCATCTCCGAACAGTATCACAGGTAATGTAACTGTGTAAAGTACATTGTATATGCCCGTGATCACCTCCCGAAGTGATCACGGCCCAGTAGTATAGCATGGCAGACGGACAAGAGTGTAGGGCCACTGATGGAACACTAGCATCCTATACTAAGCAGTAGGATAGCAGGTAATGGTAACAACAGTAGTAGCAAGGACAGGCTATGCATCAGGATAGGAATAACGGAAAGCAGTAACATGCTACACTACTCTAATGCAAGCAGTATAGAGAAGAGTAGGCGATATCTGGTGATCAAAAGGGGGGGGGGCTTGCCTGGTTGCTCTGGCACGAGAGAGGGGTCGTCAACACCGTAGTCGTACTGGGTAGCGGTCAGAAATTAATTTAATTCGAAAACGTTTATTGCATCATCATGACGTCAGCGGTCAGCGTTGACTGTTGACTGGTCAAACAAGGCAGTGGGGCCCAACTGTCATTCACTGTTTACCTAATCAAATAATTAAGGCTAATTAATATAGTTAATTAGATTAACTAACAGGATTAACTAAGTTAATTAATTATCTTAACTAATTAATTATTATTTTTACTATTATTTTTATTCTTTTTTTTAAAGTTCCAGGGGGTGGGGCCTGCCTGTCATTGGCCCCAGGGGGCCTAGCGGGTTCGGGCGCTGGAGCGGACAACCGGTCAGGGCGACCGGGAGCCCCGCCTAGAAGGGCGCGGCCGCGCTGGCGGGTGCCTGGCGCGCCGGCGGGTGCCGGCCGCGGCGGCAGGCGGCGAGCAGTGGCTGCGGTGGCGGCACGGGCCGGTGCACGCGGAAGGGCGCAGACCACGCTGAGGAATGGCGAGGCGCAGGTGAGGGGCGCAGCCGGCGCGAGCGGTGCCCGGGGCGAGGCCGTGGCCGGAGCGGTGCGCTGCCCGCGGTGAAGCGGCGAGTAGGGGCCGTGGCAGGGGAGCCTAGTGGCGTGGAGCGTGAGACGGATGAGGCCACTGAGGGCGGGCGGCGCGAGCTACGGCGCGGGCGTGCGAGTGCGACGAGCGGCCGGAGTGGGCGGGCACGGCGTCGGTCGCGCGGACGAGGCCGTGGCGCACGGGGCAAAGGGAGGAGGAGGGCACGGCCCTCACCGGCGTTGGAGAGCAGAGGGGTCGGCGAGGCTCGTTGGAGCCGTCGTGGTGGAGGCGAGGCAACGACGGTGGAGCGGCGCCGGGCGACGAGGTCCTCGGGCAGCAGCGCGTGGCGGCGCTGGGAGCAGAGCGCCGTCCAGATTGAGTCGAGCGAGGAGTCGAGGAAGGGGCTGCGGGGACGAGGCAGGGCGGCGGGGTCTGGCGACGGCGTGGTCGGGGCTCAATCCAGAATCGGGTGAGGGAGAGGGAGCGGAGTGGATCGAGAGGTGGGGAAGTGGGGATCGTGGGTTAGGGTTTGGTCGCCCAGGGGATAAGGGAGTGAGGGTCCGGGCGCAGCTGGGCCGGCCTGGTTGCTAGGCCAACTGGACCGTGGCCCGGGGGGTTCTTTGATTTCTTTTCTTTTTATTTACCCTTTTCTGTTTTACTTTTAGTCTCATCTTATTTAAGTTTTAAAAAAAACCTAAAAGTTATACCAAAATCAGTATTACTAATTATACCTTTGTTACAAAAGTTTAAACCCCTAAATAAAATACTTTAACATTTTATAAATAATAAAGGCATTTATTATATTGGTTATGTTGCTGTTTCATTCACATTTAAGCATCTAAACATTTTATAAAAGTGTGGTTTCTTTACCATAATTACCTATGCATTATTTGGCTCACTCCGAACATTTTTAGTTTTAATATTTAAAAACTTTTATTGTTTGCTTGACTTTGAATTTGAATTCGAACCGGTTTTGAACTAACGTGAGATTAGCAACAGTAACCGAGGTGACGTGGCATCGTTAACATGGATTACTGTAGGTTAATTATCCGGGCGTCACAATTCTCCTCCGCTACAAGAAATCTCGTCCCGAGATTTAAGAGGGAAGTAAATGGGAAAGGTTCGGGTTACGAAACTCCAGGGAGTGTTCTTGGTCTTGGTTGTTCTTTTCAAAGAGGTTGATCCATTACATTGTTGTCTTCATTTTGCTGTTTCGGTCATCATGATGAAGTCGGGGTTCCATCGTACTAATGAGAGAATAAGGGGGGGTATTCCGGGAGAACGAACCTCTACAAGGTTGACTATCTGGTCGATAACATCGGGGAAGGTGGCGGAAAGTAACTCTCGAATTGAAACTTAAGTAAATATCGAGAGCAAGTAATGAGGTTTCATGGGAAGTTTCGAGCGAGCAGGCAACCGTTCGATGCCTGAAACGGGGCTTGAAAGGGGCTCAAAGCAATCGGGATTAAGTATTGCGTCCGGTAACAGATTTGATGATCTCTCGAAAGGTGGCTCGTGAATTACATACAAGGCCACACGCGAGGAAGAACCTTGGGAACAGGGGGTGCAGGAGAGTCAAGTTTCGATCCTGTGGAACTGTGGGTTATGGGCCCACCATGTGGTTTTTTTTAGAGTAGTGACATCTGGCACGGTCATGATAGCAAGGCATGTCAGGGAGTACCATGTCAGCTATGTCGGCAACAACGTTGGTACCAAGGGCGAGGGACGAAGAGAACCATTTTCCTGCTCGTTGCAACGAGGCGGACCAATAGGCAAAGTTCTCGTCCATCAGTGGTTATCGGAATGTCATCAACAAAGGTAACAGGGTCTTACTGACAGAATTGTACACCGAGGGGTTTACATAAGCAGGGAGTTAATATTGCTTAGACCATAATGATCACCAGAAAGGTTAAACCAAAAAAAATGAAAGGAAATTATGATTATCAGATATTCCAGGGGTATATCCTTCCCAAGAGCAAGCAGAGCATGATATCCATGACGGGATATAACGTAGAAAACCCTTTAGGAAAAGGGAGAGAAATTTCATGCCATTACCCATACAACGGTGTTTGGATAATTGATAAAGAAAATTTGGCATTGTGCTTCAAATGTTCTTATTGCAATTCGGAGTACCACAGTCATGTTTCGAGATAGCATTGACATGGTCACTGGGTAAAGATCCGACTTTGGATACTCTAAGGATCCATCAGGAACAACTTACATAATAAGTCTTACAATTTCCTCATGGAAAAATGGCTAACCTTGCCAAAAAGGAAACTATAAAAATAGGTCCTCCAGCCAGGTGTGCTAGGCATGACATCACCTTACCAGGTCACATGTAGACCAATGTTATAACACTTGGAAAATGTTCCAACCATCATACATGACCGAGGTTCAGATCTGATTGGTGTCAGGATACCTCAGACTTAGGATGCCTGAGAAGAAAAGGTGCAACACAATTTGACAAGATGACATTATATCGGGGAATGAACTATAGAAGCAAGTTCCGAAACAAGAGTTCATCATTAAATCAAGGAGAGGGTTAGGAGGTGGCTGAGGGACTCAGCGAAAATTCATTGAGATCACAAAAGATGGATTTCCACGATCATGCGGACAAGGAGATAACATTTGTCAGATCAAATGATATAATGAGGTATGCTTGAGGAAAACATACCCAATTAAGCATTGGTTGACAGGTGCACCCGAAATATGGCTGGGTCGCACAAATAATGTTAGAATGGTGACTTAATGAACAAAAGAATTAGAATGAAACTATCAATCATTCACTTCAAAGCATTAGGGTTGCTAGAAGTTTTGAATTCACACCTCAAAGTTCAATTGTCGGTATTCTGATTCGAATCAACACGGGGACCAAGAAAGGAACGAAGATGGCGAGAAGTACTAATATAACAAGAATCCTGAAGAGGTGGGGGATTCCCATGACATTCTCGACATAACAGATGGTAATACTCCAAGATAGAACACAACATAAGCTGGATGGCAAGGAACCCAAGGTGTAATACAAAACACGAACAAGTTTGTGTTGGAGAGAAGGCAAGGATGTTGTCGATGGTAGCTCAAATTACCAAGGAACAAGGGTGGTACTTATCATCATGAACTCGATTGGTATCCTGGAAGGATTCAAAATGTTGATGATGACCACGACAATGTTTGTCGAGAGATTTTATGAGGATGTAATCGATGAGCGATGACATCAAGTCAAAGGGATGATGAAGCAAGAGGTCAATGGAAGCACAGGTACGACACAAACTTGAAATCAAGCTTGTTGTTCAAGGTGAAATGATATGAGAAGGAAAATCGACGTAAGCTTAGCTCATCGTCGAAAATTGTGCTCCGGGAAGGACCAGGTAGTATAGCTAAAATTGGCACAATAATGATGTAGCCGATCAGGCTAGGAATGAGTTGAAAGATTATTAAATCATAAGCAACGAAAATTACTTAGATTCATTGAATTGGAGTGCGGAATCGATTCACTTAACGGTGTTCTCGAGTGACTATTAACTCAGAACCCGGGGGAAATTGGAATTGGCGAGAATAATAGTTGATGAAGAACTCATAAGAAGTTATGTAGTTCCATGGTATTCTTGCGGTACCAGAGGGTATACTCAAGGGTAGAGCGGGATAGAGGTGGACAAGTGAAATCATTTGCAGAAGGCAAGCACTTAAACTTGTCCAAGAAATGGGATCAAATAAGAACAATATGGTCGAATCCACGGTCGCAAAAGACCAAGCATAGATAAGAGAAGAAGCTATAACAAGGGGATTATTATTACTACGAGAAGCTTCCATGATAAGTTCCACCTCGGGTCCATGGGCATGAACACAAAGTTCAAGGTCGACTCCCACTTCTCCAAAGCATAACCTTACATTCACTTCTCGTTTTGATAATGGCATTAGTGTTGAAAGTTTTACCTGGTGAAATACCAGATGAGTATGACCCGTGAAAACTTCCGAGTTCACACATAGTAAGGAAGGCATAGGTTCAACCCATCAGGGCATCTTATGAACATATACCACAAACTTCGAGGTAAATAATACAAGCTCGACAGTAGAGCATTGTTCAAAAGAAGATGATACAATTTACCAAAGGCATTATATACCCATGGAAAGGCTCTCAAGGTTATTCAATATGAAGGACACTGTCGGATAAAATCCAAAAAAGGAACCGATGGTCCACAAGGGATCTGAGGTGAGCATCGGTACTCAACCAGAGGAAGAAGAATGCACGGGCATCATATTATAGAACATCTGAATAATTCGATGCTTATATAACAAAGGAATTCCGATTTCCAAAACAAAGGATCAGAAGCAGTCGCTCTGATCAAGGATGGATAAGTTCAATAGGCTTAGGGGCAAAATCGACGACAATTAAATTGGCGAGAACCAGCTCATGTTCAAAAATGATGTCTGAGCCAGAAGGATAATTTAAAAGGATCAACTGACGATTGCGTGCATTCGCACTCATGTTGAATCAATAGGATCAAAATCACGGTGTCTAAGGATACTAACGAATATTACCAGACTTATGGAAAGCATCCATCATGCGATCAGACAAGTATTGCAGAGCAATAAGCTACTAAGGATTTTTGGGGGATCGAATAATATTTTGAAGACCATTGTGAAACACATGAACAACTAGGGGATGAGCGGATACTCGATAAGTGCGAGAATTATCCGTAGGGGTATTCAGGTGACAAAGAACAACAAGGCAGTAAGCTCAAAGGATTATCGAAACAACGACGAGTATTTCGGGGTATCTTGTAATAACAAGACCAACTGGGATGAATGTAAGAATAACAACTGCAAGTAGTTATCCATAAGGGTTGACGGTGGAAGGGGAATTGCAAACGCGATTGGCACAAGGTCTCAAGAGAATATCGGAAGGTATCTTCAGAATCCTTCGGTGCACCAAGTAATCGTCCGGACTGAAGAGGCTCTCCGGGAGAAAGTATTATCGAGAACCTAGAGTCAGGGTTAGTAAAAATCGTTTAACCCGAGTAGAAGAGAGTTCAGAGTCCCAGAGTAAAGATCGAGGAGTAAAAGATCCTAATACCACCCAATGGCGACGTGGGCCCGTAAGCCACACAGCCACGCAAGTAAAAGTTTTGCAATTAACTAGACTCGACTTCGGCCAAGGAGTTTGGAAGGGGGGATTCCTACAGGCAGTCGGCTCTGATACCAACTTGTGACGCCCCCGATTTAATCATACACTAATCATACACGCAAACGTGTACGATCAAGATCAGGGACTCACGGGAAGATATCACAACACAACTCTACAAATAAAATAAGTCATACAAGCATCATATTATAAGCCAGGGGCCTCGAGGGCTCGAATACAAGAGCTCGATCATAGACGAGTCAGCGGAAGCAACAATATCTGAGTATAGACATAAGTTAAACAAGTTTGCCTTAAGAAGGCTAGCACAAACTGGGATACAGATCGAAAGAGGCGCAGGCCTCCTGCCTGGGATCCTCCTAACTACTCCTGGTCGTCGTCAGCGGGCAACACGTAGTAGTAGGCACCTCCGGTGTAGTAGGAGTCGTCGTCGACGGTGGCATCTGGATCCTGGGCTCCAACATCTGGTTGCGACAACCAGGTAGAAGGGATAGGGGGAAAAGAGGGAGAAAGCAACCGTGAGTACTCATCCAAAGTACTCGCAAGCAAGGAGCTACACTACATATGCATGGGTATATGTGTAAAGGCCATATCGGTGGACTGAACTGCAGAATGCTAGAAAAAGAGGGGGATAGCTAATCCTGTCGAAGACTACGCTTCTGGCAGCCTCCGTCTTGCAGCATGTAGAAGAGAGTAGACTGAAGTCCTCCAAGTAACATCGCATAGCATAAACCTAACCGATGATCCTCCCCTCGTCGCCCTGTGAGAGAGCGATCACCGGTTGTATCTGGCACTTGGAAGGGTGTGTTTTATTAAGTATCCGGTTCTAGTTGTCATAAGGTCAAGGTACAACTCCAAGTCGTCCTGTTACCGAAGATCACGGCTATTTGAATAGATTAACTTCCCTGCAGGGGTGCACCACATAACCCAACACGCTCGATCCCATTTGGCCGGACACACTTTCCTGGGTCATGCCCGGCCGCGGAAGATCAACACGTCGCAGCCCCACCTAGGCACAACAGAGAGGCCAGCACGCCGGTCTAAACCTAAGCGCACAGGGGTCTGGGCCCATCGCCCATAGCACACCTGCACGTTGCGTACGCGGCCGGAGAGCAGACCTAGCAACCTCCATTACAAAGGAAGTCACGTTACGCGGTCCAACCCGGCGCGCGCCGCTCAGTCACTGGTGTCACGAAGTGCTTAGGCTGATACCACGACGTCGAGTGCCCATAACTGTCCCCGCGTAGATGGTTAGTGCGTATAGGCCAGTAGCCAGACTCAGATCAAATACCAAGATCTCGTTAAATGTGTTAAGTATCCGCGAACATCGACCAGGGCCAGGCCCACCTCTCTCCTAGGTGGTCTCAACCTGCCCTGTCGCTCCGCCTCAAAGTAACCGTCGGGGGCCGTAGGGAACCCAGGCCCACCTCTACCGGGATGGAGCCACCTGCCCCTTCAGCCCCCATCTCCGAACAGTATCACAGGTAATGTAACTGTGTAAAGTACATTGTATATGCCCGTGATCACCTCCCGAAGTGATCACGGCCCAGTAGTATAGCATGGCAGACGGACAAGAGTGTAGGGCCACTGATGGAACACTAGCATCCTATACTAAGCAGTAGGATAGCAGGTAATGGTAACAACAGTAGTAGCAAGGACAGGCTATGCATCAGGATAGGAATAACGGAAAGCAGTAACATGCTACACTACTCTAATGCAAGCTGTATAGAGAAGAGTAGGCGATATCTGGTGATCAAAAGGGGGGGGGCTTGCCTGGTTGCTCTGGCACGAGAGAGGGGTCGTCAACACCGTAGTCGTACTGGGTAGCAGCGACGTCGGTCTCGGTGTCTAGCGGAAGAAGAGGGAGGAAGAAACAACGAATATAATGCAAACAGATGCATAATGATACATGACAAGACAAGTAATGGTGCTAGGGGTGCCCTAACGCGGTATTAGGTGATACCGGTGAAGGGGGATAACATCCGGGAAAGTATCCTCGATGTTTCGCGTTTTCGGACAGATGAACCGGAGGTGAAATGTTGCAGGTTCACTATGCTAGGGACGCGTGGCCGACGAACGGGCTGCGTATCCGAATTCGTCTCGTCGTTCTGAGCAACTTTCATGTACAAAGTTTTTCCATCTGAGCTACGGTTTATTTTATATTAATTTTAAAAGATTTAATCATTTTTAGATTTATCAGAAATTAATTTAATTCGAAAACGTTTATTGCATCATCATGACGTCAGCGGTCAGCGTTGACCGTTGACTGGTCAAACAAGGCAGTGGGGCCCAACTGTCATTCACTGTTTACCTAATCAAATAATTAAGGCTAATTAATATAGTTAATTAGATTAACTAACAGGATTAACTAAGTTAATTAATTATCTTAACTAATTAATTATTATTTTTACTATTATTTTTATTCTTTTTTTTTAAGTTCCAGGGGGTGGGGCCTGCCTGTCATTGGCCCCAGGGGGCCTAGCGGGTTCGGGCGCTGGAGCGGACAACCGGTCAGGGCGACCGGGAGCCCCGCCTAGAAGGGCGCGGCCGCGCTGGCGGGTGCCTGGCGCGCCGGCGGGTGCCGGCCGCGGCGGCAGGCGGCGAGCAGTGGCTGCGGTGGCGGCACGGGCCGGTGCACGCGGAAGGGCGCAGACCACGCTGAGGAATGGCGAGGCGCAGGTGAGGGGCGCAGCCGGCGCGAGCGGTGCCCGGGGCGAGGCCGTGGCCGGAGCGGTGCGCTGCCCGCGGTGAAGCGGCGAGTAGGGGCCGTGGCAGGGGAGCCTAGTGGCGTGGAGCGTGAGACGGATGAGGCCACTGAGGGCGGGCGGCGCGAGCTACGGCGCGGGCGTGCGAGTGCGACGAGCGGCCGGAGTGGGCGGGCACGGCGTCGGTCGCGCGGACGAGGCCGTGGCGCACGGGGCAAAGGGAGGAGGAGGGCACGGCCCTCACCGGCGTTGGAGAGCAGAGGGGTCGGCGAGGCTCGTTGGAGCCGTCGTGGTGGAGGCGAGGCAACGACGGTGGAGCGGCGCCGGGCGACGAGGTCCTCGGGCAGCAGCGCGTGGCGGCGCTGGGAGCAGAGCGCCGTCCAGATTGAGTCGAGCGAGGAGTCGAGGAAGGGGCTGCGGGGACGAGGCAGGGCGGCGGGGTCTGGCGACGGCGTGGTCGGGGCTCAATCCAGAATCGGGTGAGGGAGAGGGAGCGGAGTGGATCGAGAGGTGGGGAAGTGGGGATCGTGGGTTAGGGTTTGGTCGCCCAGGGGATAAGGGAGTGAGGGTCCGGGCGCAGCTGGGCCGGCCTGGTTGCTAGGCCAACTGGACCGTGGCCCGGGGGGTTCTTTGATTTCTTTTCTTTTTATTTACCCTTTTCTGTTTTACTTTTAGTCTCATCTTATTTAAGTTTTAAAAAAAACCTAAAAGTTATACCAAAATCAGTATTACTAATTATACCTTTGTTACAAAAGTTTAAACCCCTAAATAAAATACTTTAACATTTTATAAATAATAAAAGGCATTTATTATATTGGTTATGTTGCTGTTTCATTCACATTTAAGCATCTAAACATTTTATAAAAGTGTGGTTTCTTTACCATAATTACCTATGCATTATTTGGCTCACTCCGAACATTTTTAGTTTTAATATTTAAAAACTTTTATTGTTTGCTTGACTTTGAATTTGTATTCGAACCGGTTTTGAACTAACGTGAGATTAGCAACAGTAACCGAGGTGACGTGGCATCGTTAACATGGATTACTGTAGGTTAATTATCCGGGCGTCACACATTCTCTGTTGGAATGCTCATCTTCAAGAAGTGTGTGGGCTCTAATGGAGGAGGATATCACACATAAAATCATAGAGAACAAGGAACCAAGCGCAAGACAATGGTTGTTTTCACTGATGCAATTGTTATCACATGAGCACTTCGTCCTTACTGCTGTCACTCTTTGGGCAATCTGGCACGCACGTCGTAAGGCTATCCATGAGTCCATCTTTCAGAGTCCCCAAGCTACCCACGGTTTCGTCATCAGTTTCATTGCTGAACTAGATGCACTGAAGCCCAATGATAAGGGGAGGGCAAACGCTCCGGGATCAGGCCACCCTGGCCAACGTCGGCCTAAGAGGCCACCAGCGGGAAGTTGCAAAATTCACGTGGATGCTGGAGTATTGACAAGACGAGGAGGATCAGCAGCGGCTGTATGCAGGGACGAGTGGGGAAACTTTATGGGCAGCTCTGCCTTGGTTATTGAAGGGGTGGTAGACCCGGCCACCCTTGAGGCAGTGGCATGTCGGGAAGCACTATCCTTGGCTGAAGATTTGGGCATAACGAGCTTTGTTATGGCGTCGGACTGCAGCCAAGTTGTATCGGATATCAACAAGAGATCACACGGGATTTACGGAGCGATTATTGAGGAGATAACCATTAGATCATCCAATTTTCAATGTAATTTTACATTTGAGAGTCGTGCTGTGAATTATGAAGCACATAGATTAGCCAAGTTCTCACTTGCTAAAAGTCCGGGGCGCCATGTGTGGTTTGGAGTGCCTCATGACCAAAGTTGTATCCCACATCATGTGGATTTTCATGAATAAATCTTGGCTTTACCCCTAAAAAAACCAACGGGTGAGTAGAGTATACCGACGGGAACGAGCCGGCTTGCCAGTGTGTGACAGTCCCGCATGCCCCCCGCCCCCCCCCCCCCCCCCCCCCCCCCACGCCACGCCACCTCCTATTTAGCCCCGGTCGGTCTCTGCCTCTCCGCCGTCACTCCATCGCTCCAACGTCCGCCCGCCCCTCTCGCACATCTTCTGTTTGGTACAATTTCCAGGGGCAAGGGGGTGTTGGCGGCGCCATCATTCTTCCCAAATGAGGAGCCGGGGCTCGCTGGTGCTGCTGACGCACGTCCTGCTCTGCCTAGTAAGCGGCGTCTACTCTGGCCGCATGAGCTCCTACGTGCGTGATGAGTTCCCGTCCGACGACATGCATTCCTCTAGATCACGAGTCCCTTACGGTTTCGAAAGGCCACAACGCTCCACAACAAGTCCGTCCATCATTTTAACAAATTTGGGGCGATGTACTCGGTGTTTGTAATCGCTGCCTATTTGGCCGTCAGGTTCATATCGCTCAAGGTGACTACGACGGGAAAGCCGTCATAATCTCATGGGTTACCGCGTTGGAACCCACACGGAGCGAGGTGTTTTACGGTAAAGAGGAGAAACGGTATGATCGGAAAGCCAAAGGGAGGATGACGAATTATACGTTTTACAACTATCGATCTGGATGCATACACCACTGCCTTGTTGATGGCCTTGAGGTAATATACCTCTTTTTTTCTGTTGTGTCCTTAAGGTTTCCATTGTATTCTTATGCAATTTTATCTTCTTTGCTGTTGTCATAATTTACATGGCCAAACATTGTGGCTCAAAATGCAATATTTTGACATGTTTTATTTATGTAAAGTTGGAGTGATGTCATATGCAAAATCACCAAATCTCAAATATATACAGTCAATTCTTTTTTTCAAGGGGAGTATTAGGTTTATTCTATTGGGACATGATGTCCACTACACAAATTGTTTCATCCATTTCCTAGTGTACGTGGAGTGTAGACGCAGAGTTTGTTTATATTCCGGTGAATGAAGACGATACTATGTTTTGTACCCAATCTTGTACTACTAGTTAGTTCCAACATAAAATTCTCTACTTTATTGGTTTGCAGTATAACACTAAGTATTACTACAAGATTGGAATAGGAGATCCCGCTCGAGAATTTTGGTTTCGAACACCTCCAGCTATTGATCTAGATGCACCCTACACATTTGGCATCATAGGTTTGTGTTCTCTTCTTTAATTACTTTCTATTTATAAAAATCAGGACATGTTGTCCTTACACTATTTTAGATCTCTACAACATTTTTCTAAGACCTAATGGGAAAAAGTATGAAAAAGGTTACGAGACTACGCAGTAGGTTTTCTTAAGTAATACTTCCTTTGTCCGGAATTAGTTGACGCTCAAGCGGATGTATCTATAGAGTCTCAACTAATCCCCGGCGGAGGCTACTAAGGAACTGGAAAAACAGTTTGGAAAAATAGCACAGAACCTTGGGTACATGAGCCGGTAATTTGACTAGTTTTTTTTCTCTTTCCCCATGAGCACTACTCAAACAATTTAGTCCAAGTTACGCAATAGTTCCTGGTCATGCATATGCATTCTCTCTTCCTGTCCAAATTATAGACTGTTGTTGTATCACATTACAATAAAGAAACAAAACGAAAGTCCCTCAAGAAAAAAGAAATAAAACAAAAGATTAAGAAAAATGTTTCAGGGGTAGCATGCAGCTCAGTAGGTGACGCATGGTGGGCTTAGTAATGTAGCAATTTAGGCAATTTTGCCTCGTTTTTTCTGGCTCACTGTGCTAGGTGATCTGGGGCAAACATTTAATTCACTCTCAACTCTCCAACATTATGTGAAAAGTGGAGGACAAAGTGTTTTATATGTTGGGGACTTGTCATATGCTGATAAATATAAAGACAATGATGGCGGTCGGTGGGATTCTTGAGGTCGACTTGTTGAACGTAGCACTGCATATCAACCATGGATATGGAACTCTGGGAATCATGAAATAGAATACATGCATGATCTGGTATGTTATCTCCTCAACTCCGCAATTTTCTTCCAATAACCTCACAACTGATATAACTATATGTTGAAATGGATTGCCAAAGATGTTGACAATGTTTCAATACTCTCATGTTCCATGCATATACGCATAACTTTTTTATTTATTATCTTCATTTGTACAATATACTTCTCTTGAGTCTTGAACTAGAAATAGCAATGTGGCCATTTTGTAAATCAGAATGCAATTGCCAGATCATGTGTGTGTGTTGGGTTTGAGCTTTATTTTGCTCTATTCCTGTTTTCAAAAGGATCATGTTGCCTTATCAATTCTTGACTATGGTTTAATTATGTTTGGTATTCCAGGGAGAAACTTCTACATTCAAGCCATATCTATACAGATATGCAACACCATACCGGGCATCGAAGAGCAGCTCCCCAATGTGGTATGCAGTCAGGCATGCATCTGCTCATATTATTGTTCTCTCTAGCTATTCCCCATTCAGTAAGTTCCCTTTATTACTTGCATGCATGATTGGACATCTCGATGTTCTTCTCTAGTGTAGAGGATTTTATTGATTGTGCCGATTCTGATGCAAGTTTTTTTTTGGTTTTGTTTTGTAAACTTGCATGTGGTATCATCAGTAAAATTCACTCCTCAATACAAGTGGCTGAAGAAGGAACTGAAGCGCGTGGACAGGGGGAGACACCTTGGCTTATTGTTCTCATGCACGTCTCCATGTGCAGTAGCAATCATGCACATTACATGGAGGGTGAGAGCATGAGGATTGCTTTCGAGGAATGGTTTGTCAAATATGATGTGGACTTGGTATTCGCGGGTCATGTCCATGCTTATGAGAGATCGGTAAATTCTTCACTTCATTCTCGAGCATTATATGAATAAATCGATGAATTTGATCTGATTTTTGTATACTTGATCTTTCATGGCCTACCCTGACCTGATGACATGTCAGCACCGAGTGTTGATTTGCAGCACCATGTATCCAATGTGGACTACAAGGTAACATTGGGGACTCGATACCCGGTGAGAGACGAATTGGCTTCCGTGTACATAACAGCGGGTGACGGGGGCGACACAGAAGGACTTGCTTTGAGGTAAGAAGAGGGACATATTGACTAGATAGGTGCTTGTGGAACTCGTGCAAGGCTTGCTCGTCTGGCCAACCTCGAAAAGTTGCTTGCAGGTTCAACGACCCGCAACCGGACTACTCCGCGTTCAGGGAGGCCAGCTATGGCCACTCGACCTTGCAACTGAAGAACAGGACACACGCCGTCTACCAATGGCATAGGAACGATGACGACAAGCATGTGCTAGCAGACAAAGTGGTATTCCACAACCAATACTGGTGAGCACGGTAGCACCCGGTGGTTTTACAGATAGTCCCACCCAAAGGAAGATGGATGATTCGTGTTTCTAACCTTGAAGATAGTCCCACGCAAACCAAATTCGAACGTCTATCCGTGTTTCTAACCGGACCGTGTCTCGCAGGGAGAGTGGCACTCGCCGCGGGAGGCTAGAGAAGAGGAGGCACCTGCGCTACGAGAGCCTATGAGTGCCTCGTCTGTCCATGCTCTAGGAGGAGCTCTTCTTGCTCAATCTCATGTCATGGAGGTATATAGAATAAGTATGTGGCATTTCACTCCTGCTCGCCTGATCCTAGTCATCTAGGCTAGATGCATGGGCAACTGTACAACAACAACAACAACAACAACAACAAAGCCTTTAGTCCCAAACAAGTTGGGGTAGGCTAGAGGTGAAACCCATAAGATCTCACAACCAACTCATGGCTCTGGCACATGGATAGCAAGCTTCCATGCACCCTATCCATAGCTAACTCATGGCTCTGTGGTCCATGCATGGGCAACTGTATTGTCCTAAATTGGTGCATTTAAATGAATTAAATAAATAAAAAAGTATGAAATGGGATAAGTAAATATTAAATGTCAACGACGCTTTTATATTATGGCATGGAGGGAGTCACTAGTAGAAAAATGACCTAATGTGAGACACATTAGTCCCGGTTTGATTTTGATTCGATACTAATGGTACCATTAATGCCGGTTCGAACGGCTATGCATTAATGCCGGTTCGTGTTGAACCTTTAGTACCGGTTCGTGCCACAAACCGGTACTAAAGGGGTGGTGGCAGGCTGGCATCAGGCCTGGGCCCCACGATCACCTTTAGTACCGGTTCGTGGCACAAACCGGTACTAAAGGTTAGCCCTTTAGTACCGGTTCGTGTCATGAACCGGGACTAAAGGGGTCTGACCTATAGTCCCGGTTGGAGACACAAACCGGGACTATAAGGCAATTTTCAAACTCTACCCCCCTCCCCGTGTATCGCCATTTCAGTTTTGAAAAAATCAAAAGAAAATGATAAAAACTTCAAAAAATAAAATCCTTCGAGAGGTAGTTATATTACCACATCTACTAGTTAGGAAAATTTGAAAACTTAAATTTGGACATGTTTTGCAAAAAGTGTAGGGAAAATGTAAAAACGGCTATAACTTTTGCATACGATGTCGGAAAAAAACGTATAATATATCAAAAAATTCAGCACGAAAATCCGCATCCGATTTTGACAGCCTATGGCCTGTTTGCAATTTTGTAGAATCCTCAAATTCCAAAAGGAAAAAAATGCCCAAATTTCAATTTTTTTAATTTTGGTTAAATCTGATCAAACTATGGTCAAACTACTTATTCAAGAAGTATTAATATTACTACATAATTAGTCAAGAATATTAGTGTTACTAAATAATTATTTCGATTTTTTGAATTTTGGTCAAATCTGGTCAAACTTATTCAAGAAATATTAGTGTTACTAAATAATTACTGTTTTTTAGAATAATAGTTTCAAACTCAAACGGTGAAACGTGTGACCTAATGCTCAAGCTAAACTGCTGAGGGTTAATAGGATTGACATCTTACATTTGTCAGGAAAACAACAAGTGCAGACTTGAAAATAGGGGGAGTAAAACTCCAAAGTTAAGCGTGCTCAGGCTGGGGGAGTGAGAGGATGGGTGACCGGCCGGGAAGTTAGACGATTTGGAATGAGTGATCCACACTTTAAGCAGTTAAGAGGGGTGATTAGAGACTAAATCATTAAATAATTCAGAAAATCAAAAATTGAAAAAATCAATTTTTTTCAAAATTCTAAAAAAAACAAAAAAAAAAACTTTAGTACCGGGTAACACCAACCGGTACTAAAGGTCCCCCATGCCACGACGCGAGCTCACGCCACGTGGTGGGCCTTTAGTAGCGGTTCGTGCCGAACCGGTACTAAGGGGGGGGGGGGGGGGCTTTAGTGCCGGTTGCAGAACCGGCACTAAAGGGCCTTACGAACCGGTGCTATTGCCCGGTTATGCACTAGTGAGTATAATCTAGTAATTCCATGCATGTCCAATGGTGTGTGCTAGGACTGTGTTTTTCGGCAACGAATCCACTTTGAACTTGATAAATGTATATTGTTTGTGAAGTATGTGTTGCGGTGGCGATGATGGCTGGTGGATCCACACACCAGCGATAAGGCCAATCGATGGAGTACTTCGAACAAGGAAGTAGGGGTAGTTCAGAGTCACTACTCGCATGGACCTGTTGCTATGCATAGTGGTACGCTGCAAAGAGATCGCTATAATGGACAATCTTGGCTAACAGACATGAAAACCTTGAAGATAATCCCACCCATAGGTGGAGCTGAAACTAAAGTCACCCCAATGCACCACTTTAACATGACATATTTTTTTGAGCAACAATGTACTAAATAAAAATGTGATTCGTAATGTCTAGTTAAGAGAGGCATCCCACGAGGAACTTCAAAAGTTATGGAAGTGATGAATGTACTTCACAACACTACAGACCAAACAATTAGCCCTAAAATCCAGAAAAGGCTGGAGAGAGAATTATTCCAACTTATTCAAGATTTAAAAAAACTCAAGAAGATAAGATAGTTGGATGGAAAATATCACACTCATAATGTACAGACTGTCGAACATATAAAAGTTTATGCATGAATATAAAAAACATATATATATATATATGAAAATGTAGCAATAAAATACACTTGCTATATACTCCCTCCGTTCCTAAATACTTGTCTTTCTAGGCATTTCAACAAGTGACTACATACGGAGCAAAATGAGTGAATCTACACTCTAAAATATGTCTACATACATCCGTATGTAGTAGTCATTTGAAATGTCTAGAAAGACAAGTATTTAGGAACGGAGGGAGTACAAACAGACTTCAATACAAATTATGCACAAAAATAATTTTTTTAAGTTAGGAAGCCTAGAAAAATAATTTTTACACTAATTATAGAATTGCGAATCAGGGTATGCAAATTTGTGGTACCTACACACCAAAGTTTGGATTGTGGATCATGGTGGCTAATCACGTCGTCGGTCCGCGGAAGGTCTACTAAGGGTCTAGGGTAGAACGTCGCCGTGTCGGCTGGCTGCCCACCATGGTTGGCGATCGCGAGGGGGTATGGGAGGGGTGTCATATGACTAAGAGTTACATTAATATCTGCTGGAGACATGGTATCATGAAGCTCTACAAGACGAAATGCTCTCAGTAAAGATGTTGCAATTGGCTAAAAGGGCGATACAACTGCTATTTCATCCGCATGGACTTGATTACTAATAAAGGTATTCGAAAGGCCCTTGAGTCGCTCATCCAAAAAGACGGTAAGCCCTGAGCGGTGAATGTACTTGTGCCGAGGGGTGTTCCCTAGAAGCGCAAGGCCATCGGACCACCAGGTCTTCGCCATGGCTTCGAGGTAAAATTCCAACTCCGCAAAAAACCAAACCAATAAAAACAACATAAACTCACCGGATTCGAATAATCGGATCTGCAACAAGGGCACAAACCTACCTCCTACGACGCTGGCAAAATAAAACACAAAACTTTGGTGAACAGTTTCTTTTTTGCGAGACACTTTGGAAAACAGCTATGTTTGGGCCAGCCCGCTTTCTCCCGAGCAGCCGGGTAGCCCAACAGCGGAACCAACGCGGGCCGGGCAGGATGGACACGCGCAGGAGCCAGCCCGGACGTCATCCGACGGGGCCCGCGCAACAACCCTGACGCAGGAGTCCGTCCTTCGTCGGTCTGTCAGTGTCACAGCCGTCGCCTTCTCTCCTCCACCGGACTTGCTTGCCTCGCCCGGCCTCTCTCCCCTGCCACACGCTCCGACGAGGCGACGCCGCCGCCACGCCACCACCTCGTCCTCTACAACCCCCGCCGCCACCCTCTCCCCGCTCCCGCTCCAGCGCCTCCCTGCCCGCTCCCCTCCCTCCGCGACGGTAAGCGAACCCCCTGCCCCCGTCCCCTCCTCTCGCGCCGCCCGTCTCCGGTAGGTCCCGCTCGCTCGCTCGCGGCGGGGCGGGGCGGGTTGCCCGGATCACGCGTGGCGGGGCTCCGGGTTCCCCCTCTCCGTAAGTTCCGTGTCTCCGCGCGGCGTGCTGGCGTTCGATGGCTTGATTGGTAGGGTAGGCCCGCCCGCTCGATTTGATGGCTTTGGGAGAGGGTGAAGGACGGGGGCGGTTACCCGGATCAGCCGATCCGCGGAATTAGCATTAATCGATGGCGCGGCGGGGGACACGCGACATCTTGGTTTTAGCATCTCGCAGGTTGTTGACTTTGACTTGGTACTTGGCAAGCAGACAAGTGAAGTGAGCTCATTATTATGCTAGTAATTTATATTATTGGAGACGAGTGATTGTTTGTAGTGGTTTGGCAAGTGAGGAGCTGGTGTTGGTTTCGGTTTATATCGACCCGCGGGTTTGCTCTAGATCCACAAGCGCAGCTGTGATGTCAAATTGACTGAGATCTTGCAAGATGTCGTGACTGTTTTGTTATTCTTTTATGCATCTCAGCTCTCTGTCGGTCTGTCATTGTTCAGATCACGGGAATCTCATACGTGCTCTGTTTGCAGGTGAGTTTCCACGCTGAGGGCGGCATCCGCGTTGCTCTGAACAGATGAGGGGATTGGGCTTTGCGGCGTTATCGTTACATGTTCTGTTGTGCCTGGTTAATGGCGTTTCCTCTCGCCGCACGAGCTCCTATGTGCGCTCGGAGTTCCCGTCTACCGATATGCCTCTAGACAGCGAGTGGTTTGCGACTCCCAAGGGCTACAATGCTCCACAGCAGGTACGCAACTACGCTAATAGATATACCAGTTCATCATCACTAGTGCTCGGGTAATGTACTCACCGCTTGTTCTGCTTTCAGGTTCATATCACGCAAGGTGACTATGATGGAAAGGCTGTTATAATATCATGGGTCACTCCATCGGAGCCTGCGCCAAGTCAAGTGTTTTACAGTAAAGAAGAGAACCGCTATGATCAGAAGGCCGAAGGGACAATGACAAATTATACATTTTACGACTATAAATCTGGATACATACACCATTGCCTTGTTGATGGCCTTGAGGTATTTTGATGTCCTTTTTGGTTTGCTTTGTATTCTTATATGAAATTTATTTCCCTTACTGTTATGATATATGTTCTGCCAAATATGGGAGCTCAAGTTGCAACAGTTTTCTCCGCTGTACACCATTTATCTTGTTCATCAAGAGTGCACATATCCAAATTAGCCACCTTTAAGAAAAAAAAGTTTCATAAGAGATGTACTTTACCGACAACCATTAAGCAAAACAGGAGTGGCCAAAGAATGGACACCATATTTCAACAGTATTGGGTTCTTCTATTTGAACATGATGTCCTCTATAGAAATTTATTCACCACATCTTCTTGTACCTGTGGACTGTAGGCGTGCCAGCCCAGTTGAGTTATGTTTGTACCTAATCTTGTACTATTTTGGTTTGGGCAAACAATCTTGTATTAATTGTCTGATGCAAAATTCTAATTACGTTTTTGGTTTGCAGTACAACACTAAATATTATTACAAGATAGGTACCGGAGATTCAGCTCGAGAATTTTGGTTTCAAACACCTCCAGCAATTGACATAGATGCATCATACACATTTGGCATCATAGGTTTGTCTTCTGTTCTTTAATTTTTTGTCTCATAGCTGTCTTGCATTACTTTGGACCTCCACAGCATTTTCTGTAGCCAGGGTTCTAGGGCGCTTGAGCAGGGAATTCAGCTAGTTAGCTCTAAATTCATGCTTTTCACTTTACACATATGCACTACTAACATTTTAATTCAAGTAAGCATAGTCTGTGCTCACCATATATCTCTTAATGTCCAAATTCTAGAGAACTGTTGTGTCACTGTCAGGATAAAAGAAAAAAGCCACAGTAGATCAAATGATTATTAGGGATGCCAACCAATAGGTTAGATATATACCTAGTAGTTAGTGACTCAGGCAATTTTATCCTATTTTTTCTGGCTCTATTTTGCTAGGTGATCTGGGGCAAACATTCAATTCTCTATCAACTCTTCAACATTATTTGAAAAGCGGAGGAGAAAGTGTTCTATTTGTTGGGGATTTGTCATATGCTGATAGATATCAACATAATGATGGTATTCGTTGGGATTCTTGGGGTCGATTTGTTGAACGTAGCACTGCATATCAACCATGGATCTGGAATTCTGGAAATCATGAAATAGAATACAGGCCTGATCTGGTATGTTATGATGTTATCTCCTCATGTTGGCAAAATTTTGCTAGTGAAAGCTCAAAATGTATCTACAAGACAGAACTGATTGACAAAGCCGTTGGCATGTTTCATGCATCTACATTTTTTTCTTTGCAATATACCTCTATTGAATTGGGAACAGGAAACACTGTCCATTTCGTGAACCATATTGCATATTCCCAATATTTATGGAATTACCTTTTGCGAATATATGATTAGATTCAGCTGGCACACAATGTTGGTTGTAGCTGTCTTGCTACATAATTATGGCTGTGTGGGTCCACAGTATCAAGGCTATATGCTTAGAACCTTAGCCTTTTTGTTCAGAACAACATTGTGTTTCCCTTTGAACTTTTAATTAGCTGAGCTTAACAAGTCTTGAGCTTTTGCTTTATTGACGTCTCTGAAAGGACCGAGTCACACTTCTCACTTCATAACTCTGGCCCTATTCATATTTCAGGGAGAAACTTCTACATTTAAGCCATATCTGCATAGATATTCAACACCATATTTGGCATCGAAGAGCAGCTCCCCAATGTGGTATGCAGTCAGGCGTGCATCTGCTCATATTATCGTGCTCTCCAGCTATTCTCCTTTTGGTAAGTTCCTTCCTACTTGCTCTGTTTCATTTCTGCATGAAGTTTCTGATAAAGAACGAGGATGTGATGTTGGCAGTAGCGATTGGGATTTCCAAGTGCTTGGCCTTTGTCCAAAGCATGGGTCAAGCAGGGGTAAAGTCAATAATATGGTCTTGTCATGTTCTAATTTTTTTGACGGGTTATCGTGTGCTTAATGATACAACTGGTAATGTAAATACCAGTGAAGTAGTCATTTGCCTTTCGATACACTTGAAACTTTTACTGTAGCTCAATACACAGCGATAGAAGGTAGAAATCTAAAAAGCGTCTCTACTTTCAAAGTCTGAAACTGCCATTGACCATTTTATTCTCTTCATGATACAGTTCTTGTAGCAAATAAGACGTTCGTTGAAACTTGTAGTACAGTTACCAGAGTCGTGGTTCGAATGAGTCGTAGTACAGGGAATGGGGTCACACCATTACCACCTTTTCAAAACTCTGATGTAAATGTCAATCGTATATCCTAATCGGTCCGGGTTTGGCAACTTTGATTTGAGATGCTATGCTTAATGGTTAGACGCACAAGTTCTACACTGACAGCATGTTCTGACCATTATATATTATATTTTAGAAGCGTACTTTATTCGACAACTGAATGTTCCTTTCAGAGTGTATACCGTTGATGGTTTTGTCGGATATGCTATTCTGACACAAGTATGTTTTGTAAACTTGCATGTGGTGTTTATAGTAAAATACACTCCCCAATGGATGTGGCTGAAGGGCGAACTCAAGCGCGTGGACAGGGAGAAGACACCTTGGCTTATTGTTCTCATGCATGCTCCCATGTACAACAGCAATGATGCGCATTTTATGGAGGGCGAGAGTATGAGGGCTGCTTTCGAGAAGTGGTTTGTCAAGTACAAGGTGGACTTGGTATTTGCAGGTCATGTCCATGCCTATGAGAGATCGGTAAACTCTTCAGTCTGTTCTCGAGCGCACCCTCCTTTTTGAACAAATTGCCGACTTTGATCTGAATAATTTTACATTTTCATCTTTCATAGTCGAATCAGATGAAATTACGCAAGTCTATTTGTTCTATTCAAAGAGATCTGAGCTTTGATTTCTCATGATACTTCTATATGTACCACTTGCAGTACCGGATATCTAATATCAACTACAACGTAACATCGGGGAACCGATACCCCGTGCCTGACAAATCCGCTCCTGTGTACATCACGGTCGGCGATGGAGGCAACCAGGAAGGACTCGCCTGGAGGTAAGAGGACCGAACACATCACCCCAAAGCTGACGCACCTTGGTAGTATTAGACTCTGCTTACCGCACTCTTACAATGCTTTCTCATTGAATGTTCGTAGGTTCAGTGATCCGCAGCCGGACTACTCCGCGTTCAGGGAGGCGAGCTACGGCCACTCGACCCTGCAGTTGATAAACCGGACGCACGCCGTGTATCAGTGGAACCGGAACGACGACGGGAAGCACGTGCCCACGGACAACGTGGTGTTCCACAACCAGTACTGGTGAGCGCGGCAGCACTCCGACAGTTGCATAAACACGTCCACACTAGTGATGCACCCATCCTGATACACAGAGCATCGCTCTCCTGCATCCATCCACCTTGGTGTTTCTAAGCAGCTGGGCTGTGGTTTTGGCAGGGCGAGCAACACGCGGCGCAGGCGGCTGAAGAAGAAGCACCTCCGGTACGAGAGCCTCGAGGGCCTCATGTCCATGCTCTAGGAGCTCCTTGTTACCAGCACTACTACAGAACATTGGCAGCAGCACGAGAGTTTCAGAGGCCCCGGCGGAGCAGCAGCTTTGCTTCTGCTTTGCTTTGTGGCCGCTGGCAGCCCTGGCCGGCCGGCAGCTCTGCTTCTGCTTTGCTTTGTGGCCGCTGGCAGCCCTGGTCGGCCGGCAAGGCGGCACCGGCGGATCTCGTCGTGCCGCGGCCGCCGACACGGAGGCATATGGTAGAAACCTGGGCATTCATCCATTCCACACACTCTTGCAGACTCTGTGCTAGTACTGCTTTATGATGAACACGGTCCGACGCTTGTAAAATCCCGGTCAGCTAGATGGCCACCAGCTGCGTTGTTGAAGTCGATAGACGCTCAGAATAAATAAATTAAGCAAAACACTCGTAGTACAATCTAGTATAGTGATACGCCAATCCTGTGCCCAACGGCCCGACGCGACGGCGGCCAAGGCAACTTTTGTCTCTTTGCCTGGACGTCGCCGTCCGCCGACGGCAAGCAGCCGACGGCCGCGTCGGGCCATCGTCGCCCGGTTCGGTATGGAGCTGCCCTCCCGTCCTCGTGCCACCGCGTACGGCGCGTGGTTGGTAGGTAGTAGGTGGTACCACGAGTGCTTTGGGTTTTGGGTTTTCAGTGTAACGTTCTTCAGCTTCCCTGCCATGTTTAGAGCATCTAAAGCCGACCAGTCAAAAAAAAAACCCTGACCCACCTGCACGTCTCAAACCGGCCTGGGCAGACCGACACCCTTTATATTCAGCCCAAATATGGAATAGATATAGGGCGGCTCGGACGTGTCTGTCATGTCGTGCTTGCAGTCAGGCTCCACACGCAAATGCTTGGAAACTCAACGGTCCGGTGGGCGTCTTCTCTAGCGGGGGGTGTGAATGCCGCGCCGCGTCGCTACTGCTCGCTACCTGAGGGCCAGGGGCTCGGCTATTTAAGTCGGACGACATCCCCAGCCCTAGCCACATCCGCCCCCCTCCTATTTGCGCCGCCAGCCCAATCCCATCCATCCACTTCTCGCCGCTGTCCACACTCACTTCCGCTCTCCCTTTCACAGTTCGGCTCCGCCATGCCCTAGCAGAAGAATACGACCTACGCTATGCTTAAGCCCAAGCATTCAGTTGCTAAAGGAGATCTGAGCTAGGCGCGCCGCTCGGTTGGTAGTGGGCCTGCCTCCGGATTCGTCGAAGCCAGGGGAGAAGGAGGAGCCGGGGCAGGAGACGAAGCAGAGGAGGAGTAGCAGGAGCCGGTGCCAGTTACTGGCTTCGCCATGGCGGATGCCTTGGCGGAGTACGAGGTCGCCCAAGTGGAGGAAATGACGGAGCAGACTGCCATCCTGGAGTCCATCTAGGATGAAGCCTATGCCGAGGCCAACCGACAGTTCATTCGGCAAGAACGGGCGGCGATCGACGCGCTTTTCGCCGAACTGGAAGCGGAGGAGGAGCTGAAGCCGGAGCAGGAGGGGGAGTAGCGGCTGCCACCCATGTACTCGGAGCCCGGCACAGAGACCGCGGACATCTTCGACGAGGACAACGAGTAGGACAGTGTAGGGTAGTTGATCTACATCGTATGTAGATCAATCCTTTGCATGTTTTATATGATTTTAAGATCCAAACTATAAGATATGTGGATGCAGAGAACAAAATTTGAGGGCTGCCCAATCAATACCCGCTTTTGCGGGGACGCGGAGTTTCTGCACCCGAGCTTAAATGAGCCCGGGTGAACAGTAAAATCAAAACTAAATCAAAAAAATTTCAAAAAAACCAAATTTTTTGGGAGAAACATTGACAAAAATTTTAAATGCTTGCAAAAATTCATCATAAAATCACATTTCTAGAAGGCGTGGCAAAAAAAACAAAATCAGTACTCTGAAAAAGCTACTTTTAACAGCATTTTGGAGCACTGAATTTGTTTTTTTGCCACGCCTTACAGGAATGTAATTTCATGATGAATTTTTGCAAGAACTTAGAACTTTTGTCAATGTTTCTTCAAAAAAAAATTGAAATTTTTTGAATTTTTTTTGATTTTTTTTCGATTTTACTGTTCACCGAGCTCAAATGAGCTCGGGAGCAGAAAGGCACTTTCGCTTTTGCGGCCCTATTTGCTGTGTCTTGCTATAGAGGCTCTCAAGAGAAGCTCTTCTTCTAGAGCAGAATCTGTCTCACGTCATGCAAAAACTCCTCCTGCTCACTCTGTACGTATGAAAAAGGAAATGCAGGGTTTGTAGATGCTCACTCTGGCTGCTCTCGAACACGAGGAGAAAAAGGACATGCAGACATCATGAGCCACTTCAATCAAACGTGAAAAAAAATACATGATTTGTATCACCAGCAAGCCATTTCCATGGGCACGACTTACCGTTTTGAACAGGCCAAGATAAATATGAACCGCGAAGCCTCTGTACGCGTACCTCTATCGTGTGGCGGCTCTAGCGAATAAGAGCATCTCCACCTGCGCCCTCAACAAGTCCCTCAGGCAACTTTTTCGGTGCTGGCGTCAAAAAAACGTCCCAGTCGCGTTCCCAGGACGCCGAAATCCGTCGGCTCAGCCCGTTCTTGGGCTCGGCGATCGCAGGCCGAATCCGGCACACTGGGGGGCGCTCGGGGGATCCGGCGCAAGGGAAAAGCACGTCTGGCCCACACCGTCAGGCGAAAAGTCAAATCTTTTTTCCAGATTCGCCTCCCACCCCCGCGCGCTCGGCCGCCAACTGGCTGATCCTGGCACTACCCATCGCCCGCCACCGCTAGATAGCCCATCCCCGCCGGAAAAAGAGCAGAGGTTTCACCGAGGCAGCCTCTCCACCACCGGCTGGGCGATTTTTCCGGCGTTTCCGGCCGCGGAGGGGCGGTGTAGCGACGGGTACGTGCCCACGTGTCTGCAAGGTGTTCGGCGATTTGCCTGCCTGGGCAATGGACTCGGACGACGAGAAAGCGCTCGCCGCGCTGCTGGAGGAGGAAGCCGAGGCCGACGTCCAGGAAGAGGAACATCGCATGGTTCTCGCCGCCCTTGGCGACCTGCTGGCGAGCAATGAAAAGCCGCGGCGAGGTGGCTCGGCGTCGGGGCGGATGAAAGCAAAGAACCGGCATCTTCTCGAGGGCTACTGCATGCTCTACTCCGACTACTTCGCCGATGCTCCACTGCACGGCGGCAAAACATTTCGGCGCCATTATCGGATGAGCTGAAAGCTTTTCCTAGGGATTGTGAATTTCATCCGGGAGTTCGACAACTACTTCAAGTGCAAGAAGGATTGCACTGGCAAACTTGGACTCACCTCAATCCAGAAGTGCACGACAGCAATGAGGATGCTTGCACACAGAGCTCCCGATGATTTACTCGACGACTATGGGCGCATGGCCGAGTCCACCACCATTGAGTGTTTCTACAAGTTATGTCGGGTAGTGGTGGCAGTGTTTGGACCGCAATACTTGCGAACACCCAATGCGGAAGACACTGCTCGGATCCTAGCATAGAATGTAGCAAGAGAATTTCCTGGGATGCTTGGAAGCATCGACTGCATGCATTGGAAATGGAAGAACTGCCCATTTGCTTGGCAGGGGATGTATAAAGGCGCCAAAAGCGGTTGCAGTGTGATCCTTCAGGCGGTGGCAACACAGGACCTCTGGATTTGGCACTCCTTCTTTGGTATGCCGGGAACTCACAATGACATCAACGTGCTGCAGTGCTCCCCTGTCTTTGCCAAGCTTGTTGAAGGTCATTCTCCTCCAGTGAACTTCGAGGTCAATGGACGGCACTACAACAAGCGGTACTACCTAGCTGATGGCATCTATTCGAGATGGTCTACATTTGTGAAGATTATCTCAAAACGCCGTGCCAGGAGGCAAGAAGTCCCACTTTGCCAAGGTGCGGGAGGCTTGCAGGAGGATGTCGAGCGGGCATTTGGTGTGCTCCAATCTCGATTTGCTGTTGTCCGATACCCTGCTCAGACCTGGTCGAAAGATCAAATGTGGGAGATAATGACTTGTTGTGTCATCTTGCACAACATGATCATCGAGAGCGAGTAGGAAGAGCTAGTGTTTGACACTGAACCATACTACAGGCAGGGTCCTCTAGCCGAAGTTGATCACCAGCTACCGGCAATCTAGACTGCCTACCTCAGTATGCGTCAGGAGATCCGAGACCCACAAGTGCATCATCAACTGCAGCAGGATCTGGTGAAGCACCTATGGAGGATCAAGGGCGACGCCGGGCTCGAAGTGTGATGAAATATGAGTTTTTATTTGTTGAACTATATAATTTGTATTGAACTATTTGTTGTTGCACTATTTTGTTGAATTATTTGATTTTTTTATGATGAACTATGTGATAAAAAAATTATTTATGCTGAGAATTCAATGCCGAACTACGCCGAATATGGGTCGTTTCTCGCAGATATCGGGCCATTTTTCTATTTATCTGGGCCGTAAAGCGGTCGCGAATGGGCCGATATCGGCGGCTAGGGGTGACCTGGGGGCAACGGCTGGATGCCCAACCGCCCCCAGCGCCGATTCTACCGCCGGATCGTCCCCAGGCGGCGATTTTTATGTCTCCTGAGGGGGAAGGGGGAGGGAGGGGGGGGGGGGCAACGGCTGGAGATGCTTTAAGACGATTAGGGTAGCTGACACCCGTCGACGTTGCCGCCGGTGTGCCTCATCCCGGGTGGCCTTAAGGCATCTCTATCTGATCTTCTAAATTTGAGAGTAAGTGGTGGATTAATCGTTAGTGAACTATTTTTATTTTTTTAAAATTTTGAACATTTTTAGCCGTTTCATAAACTTAGTGAAGTACAAAACCAATTCGAAGCAAAGAAACACAAATTCAATTCAAAGAAGTACTTATTCAGAAAAACTTAGTGTAAAACTTACTAATTTAACCAAAACTACGTGTAGAACTTACTAATTTTAATGGCTACCTTTGGCGATCTCTTTCCACTCGACTCTGTACAACCCACCAATCATGGGGTCTAGGCCTTGGCCGTCGTCTGGGTCGTCAAAGATGTTGTTGCCGCCGAAGATGCTGGTGACTTCGTTCCTGCCGCCACCGAAGATGCTGGTGACTTCATTCCTGCCACATATGTTGCCTCTGTTGCCACCTTCGTTGCCTCCGTTGCCGCCTCTGTTGCCACTTGCCGTCTTCGTCATTGTTGGACATGACGATGACCTTCGCCCCCTGCCGCTAGCTGCTTGTACAGGCGGCGCTCTGCCTCCACTTGCTCTAGGTAGAGGCGGCGAAGCTCCACCATGTACGCCTCGTCGGAGACCTTCGCCGCCAAGTGATGCCTCACCTCCCGGTACTCCCTCACCTCCCGCGCGGAGACCATCATCGGGTTGACGGGATCCAGCCGCGGCATCTCTCTGAAGTCGAAGTTTCGCTGGCTGTAAGCGCCGTGCAGACGCACATATCAGATGTCGTACTCGTGGGCGGCCTGCTCGGCGGAGTGGAAGCTCCCAAGCCACAACTTATTGTGGGTGTGCCAGTTCATAATCTCGGCCACCGACGTCCCCAAGGCATGCTGCCGCTCACCGACCGTACGACCTTTGTGGCAGTGATGGAGGGAGCTTAGGGAAGTCGGGCAGGCGGTTGTGGGAGGCAAATGGGGCAACACGACTGGAGGAAGCGTCGCAGCGGGGGGAGGTAGATGGGTCAATGCCGCGCTCGTGGTGGCGCGAATCCGCACTGCAAATGGGCGACGGGGAACGAGGGCCGCGAGATCCAGCCATATCAGCGTGGGCGGAGGTGCGTGGATCGCCGGCGAGGTGTGGGCGCCAGAGGATTGGGTTGGGGGAGGCGGAGAGGTGTGCACGTCTTTTACTCAGTGGAGGAGTACCTTTAGTAGCTCGGGGCGGCGTGGAGTAATTTTTTTTACTTCACTAACCGCTTTACGTGTTCGATAGGTCTCGGTTAGACTAATAAAATTGGAATTTTACTCCTCTAACCGTTTTTAGGGATCAGCTAGAGATGCATTAGGGCCATGGAGAGGCGCGGTGGACCCAGGTACTTGCTGGTGGGAGGGATGTTGCTCTGTTTTTAGTTATAATTTTGAGTTTGGGTAGGGTCTGTGTCCCACTCAGCAAGCCTAGGTGAAGCGGGGGCGTATCTTTGAAGATGAAATAAGATGTTTCTGACTAGCTTTCGTCCCGTTGATGCATCTAGTATCGTGGGAGGGCGCATGAATGTGTGTTTTTGATGTAATATGTCCGCGGATAAATAGGGTATGGCGTTGGACGATAAAATGCGCCCGGACAACTTTTTTTTTTGACAGAACATCTCCTCCTCTATTCAGAAGCAAGTACAGTGGTATCGTTTACAAGAAAAGAGAGCACCGCAGGAGGCGCTGAATCCATTCAGCAACTAGAAGGAGAAAACTTAACTAGTCTAGCAAGCTCATGGGCTACTTTATTACTCTCTCTATTACAATGATCATAAGTAACATGGTTGAAATCAGAGGACATGAAAAAACAATCGTCAATAATAGCAGAAGCAACCGAAGAAGAGTTGTCGTTTTTTAGGGCTTCCACTAATTCCAAGCTGTCCGAGCTTACCACAATCCTGCTACATCCGACTGTTCTCGCAAGGTTCAGCCCAAACCTGACAGCCAGAGCCTTTGCAGTGAAGGAATCAAAACAAATGCCTATTTTTTCATTCGCCGCAGCAATGAATTGTTCACTTTGATCACGAATGATTGCCCCCACGGATCCTTCAAGTAGATCTTGATCAAACCCCGCATCAACATTTAATTTCATGTATCCCTTTGGTGGCTTTTCCCAAATGCCCGGCCGGAGTTTGGCTTTTGGTGAATATGCGATGCTGAAATTTGCCGCCAGTCCTCGAACAGCTAGGGCGATCCGAGTGGGTGTTTGAATTTCTTCTCCATGGTAAACTTTACGGTGTTCAAACCATAAATACCAAGCTGCAGTGGCTACCATCTCTCTCGGTTTTAGAAATCTCAAGATATAGAATTCCGTATCTTCCATATGCAACAGCTCGTGCATCACTTCCTCTCCGGACTTGTATTTTGTGCACTTCTTCTTTACTATCTAACACAGCCCCAATTGTCTCTAAACCTGTACTGATCTTGGACAATCAAACAGTAAGTGTTGTATACTGTCAGGTCCCAGCCTGCATTCTGGGCACTGAATTTTAACCTTCATGTGCTTAGAAGCAAGGACTGCTCGACATGGGAGAGCAGCATGTAGGAGCCGCCATGTAAATATTTTAATTTTTGCTGGGCATTCTAAGCTCCAAATCAAATTCCACTTCTTATCAGGTGATGATGGACCCGCATTATTATGATTCAGAGCACCAAACTGGAAATTCCATTCAATTTGATAAGCTGATCGCACTGAGAAGATACTGTTCTTGGTAGGGCTCCATGCAATAAAATCTGACATTTCATATAAAGGTAAGGGTATAGCCAGGATCCTGTGAACGTCCACATTCCAGAATGTTTGGTTCACCAACTGTATATCCCAATCTCTAGTCACCGGATCAATGAGGTCGCAAACTCGGGATATTAAGTTACTACCCCTGATAGTTAGCACTTTTTTCGTTGGGCGATTGAGGAATCCACGAATCCTCCCATATATTCACCTTTTGACCACCTCCAATCCTCCAAATATACCCACGCCTCAATGTGTCTACCCCGGCCATAATGCTTTGCCATGTGAAAGATGATTTTGGCTTTAAAGTTGCCTCCGGTAGGTTTCCTTCTGGGTAGTACTTAGCTTTCAGA
Organism: Triticum urartu; assembly: GCF_056163025.1. NCBI lineage: Eukaryota > Viridiplantae > Streptophyta > Magnoliopsida > Poales > Poaceae > Triticum > Triticum urartu. The sequence goes on from NC_141879.1 coordinate 711,222,976, forward strand.
ATAGTTGCACATAATGAATATGGGCTATCAATAAGACGCTAGGCTTGTTTTGCAAGAAGTGCAAGGTTGAAACAGTGGATGTCCTTAAATCCCATACCTTCATATTTCTTTGGTATGCACATCTTTCGCCACGCGAACCAATGCATCTTTCTATTCGTTGCATCATCACCCCACCAAAACCGAGACATCGCATCTGTAATTCCTTTACAATTTTTTTTAGGAATTTTGAAGACAGACATCGCGTAAGTCGGTATGGCTTGAGCTATGGATTTCAAGAGCACTTCTTTTCCTCCAGAGGAAAGGCATCTCTCCTTCCACCCCATTAATCTCTGAACCAATCTATCAATCAGGTATTGGAAATTATCACTTTTATCAACACCCAGAGTAGATGGAAGACCCAAGTATCTATCATTCAATGCCTCGGTCATAATATCTAGAATTGAGCAAACTTCGGCCTTAACCAGTGGCGGAGCTTAGTGAAGATCAAGCTAGGCCATCGCCCCCCCCCCCCCCCCCCCTCACAGGAGATTTGTTCATATTATCATGAGTAAATTGCCCATAGATTCATAGAAATCTAGCCTAAACCTGATGTTGGAGCTTAGTGAAGATCAAGCTAGGCCATCGCCCCCCTCACAGGAGATTTGTTCATATTATCATGAGTAAATTGCCCATGGATTCATAGAAATCTAGCCTAAACCTGATGTTGGTTGCCCCCCCTCCCTCCCCAACCCATTTGCCCCTCCTAAGATGTGTCCCAAGCTCCGCCACTGGCCTTAGCATTAGTCTCCGTACTTGGGTTGAAGAAAGTACTCGATTTTTGCACACTGACAAGTTGGCCTGAAGCAGAACAATAAAGATCTAGAATTGATTTTTGCGCCCGGACAAACTTGATCCAGACCTTTGCGAAAGAGTAGAGTGTGCGTGTTCGAGACGCCTAACTTTCAGCCATCCATCAGGTGGTTCGGTCCGTCTAGACATTCCTACCTGGCCTGGTCCGGTCGACACCTCAGAGGAACAGTAGCAGCAACCAACCGGCTTCTTTCCCTTATCATCAATAATATTCAATAATTTTCCTCTAAAAATCAATAATCAACAAAGACAAACTCGCCTGAAAAAGCTACAGTATAGTTCTGTAGGAAATCTAGCAGAAATCCAATACGGAGCGCTCTTGTCGGCCGGCCATTTCGTCGGACAGTGAAAGTGTGGCCTTCACAAGCGGTAAAGGGAGACAATGGAGACTGCTGAAGCGAGACAATGGAAAGTGAGACCAGCATATGCATGGCTAACCTTTCTAATCTCTTCCCACCACGGGCGGGCGGCGCGTGCGCGTGCTTGTTTGGTGCGTCGCGTGGCGTGGGTTTGCAGCGGCCAGCGACCCACCGCCGGCCGAACGGGCCATAAATGGCCGACCGATAGGCGCTACATTTGGCAGCAGGCGCACGACACGGATCACACGACCGCGGACGAGGTAGTGCAGTGGGCGCCATGGCGTCAGTGGGAGTGGGAGTGGTCGCCGACAGCGCAGCGCCACTGCTCGTCGCCGCCGTCGTCGCCGTCTTCCTGGTCGGCACGCTGGTCAGGAGGCATGGCGGGAATGCCAAGCACGGCCGCCTTCCCCCGAGCCCCGTGGAGCTGCCGCTCATCGGCCACCTCCACCTGATCCGCGAGCCCCCGCACCGCGCGTTCCACCGCATCCTCGCCCGCCACGGCCCGCTCGTCTACCTCCGCCTCGGCCCCTCCACGCACTGCGTCGTCGTCGGCTCCGCCGACGCCGCCCGTGACGTGCTCAAGTTCGAGGGCAGCATCCCGGAGCGGCCGCAGACGGCCGTCACGCGGCAGCTCGCCTACGGCTCCTCCGGCTTCGCCTTCGCGCCCTACGGCCCGCACTGGCGCTTCATGAAGCGCCTCTGCATGTCCGAGCTGCTCGGCCCGCGCACCATCGACCTGCTCCGCCCCGTCCGCGCCGCCGAGCTCGCCGGCGTCATGGGCGCGGCCGCCGCGGCGGCCGCGAGCGGCGAGGCGCTGGACGTGAGCGCGCAGCTCATCCGGCTGTCGAACAACTCCATGATGCGGATGGTCGCCAGCGCGCTGCCTGGCGACATGGCCGACCTGGCCCGCGACTGCGCCAAGCAGGTGGCCGAGCTGGTCGGCGCCTTCAACCTCGAGGACTACGTCGCGCTGTTCCGCGGCTGGGACCTGCAGGGGCTGTCCCGGCGGACCCGCGGCGTGCACGCCCGGTTCGACGCGCTGCTCGAGTCCATCATCCGGGCCAAGGAGAAGGAGTGGCGCGACGGTGCCGACGGGGGCAAGACCAAGGACCTGCTCGACATCCTCATGGACGCCGCCGCGGACCCGGCCGCCGAGGTCAAGCTCACCCGGGACAACATCAAGGCCTTCGTCCTCGTGAGTACTCCCTTGTCCTCTCCTCCCTGTTGTGCATCCATCCGAGTGAGGTGAGCTTGAACCCATTGTGTTGAATGAAACGAACAGGACATCTTCACGGCCGGGTCGGACACGACGGCGACGACCGTGGAGTGGATGCTGGCGGAGCTGCTGACGCACCCGGACTGCATGCAGAAGCTGCGGGCGGAGCTGGACGCCGTGGTGGGGAGGTCCCGGGTGGTGGGCGAGCCGGACGTGGCGCAGATGCCGTACCTGCAGGCGGTGCTCAAGGAGACGCTGCGGCTGCGCCCGCCGGCGGTGATCGCGCACCGGGAGGCGGTGGAGCCGATCCGGGTGCGCGGCTACACCATCCCGGCCGGGACGTCCGTCTTCTTCAACATCTACTCCATCGGGCGCGACGCGGCGTGGTGGGAGCACCCGCTGGAGTTCCGGCCGGAGCGGTTCATGCCGGGCGGGGCCGGCGAGGGCGTGGACCCCAAGGGGCAGCACCCGCAGCTGATGCCGTTCGGGAGCGGGCGGCGCGCGTGCCCCGGCATGGGCATGGCCCTGCTGGCCGTGCCGGCGTTCCTGGCGGCCCTGGTGCAGTGCTTCGACTGGGAGGTGCCCGCCCCGCCGCTGGACATGGAGGAGGGGGAGGGGCTCGTCATCCCGAGGAAGCAGCCGCTCCTGCTCCGGCCCACGCTGCGCCTCGGCCATCTGCCCCTGCCCTAGATGACTCCATTGATGCACCATGCATCCACCCAGCTCCTAGGGCTAGGATCTGATCAACTCGTATCGAGCATTTCATCTCGTGATCCAGTGTGTGTGCATGCTGTGCTCGCCATGGTGGAAAAACAACCGAGTTTTCTGTGCGTACTGTTTTGTATTGTACCCTGAGTTATGTGTTCTACTTGTTTCTGTTGTGCGTGCAATATGCTAGATTTTCAAAAATTTCAATCATCTCATTACGTTGCAACATTCACTAGCTAACTGGCTAGTGCCTGCAACATAACACAACGCTAAAACCTGCAAGTAACCCGTAGATCCACATTAAACCTGGAGAGGTTATCTTATCACAGACTCCCATGTTGAAATATATTGGCCACATCTCTCCATCCGGACTTTTGAAGCTACTGGCTGGCTGGAGTATGAATTCATTATGATATCCGAGTCAACAGGTCTTTAATTGAAGAACCTGCCAACACATTATTAAAATAACGGAAATGTTAACGCCATGTATATGATGTAGTTGGTTCTGGTAAGTTTCCCGGATACTTGGGAGTTGAGGCTGAAGGTGGTTACGGTTGAATAGAAACATAAGACTAGATAGAAGATTAAACAGAGAGAACTCCTAACTAATCTATGGAAAACGCTATCCCTCAGCCGGCCGACTGATGCACGCGGAGCGTCCGCCGCCTGCGTAGCCGTCAGATCGATTTTGATTAAGCGCTCACGCTGGCCACCAGTCCCATGCAGGCAGTTTTTTTTGCAACAGGCGTATTGTTTCACAAGGTTTCTGCAACAGAGGTCTTGTTTCAAAAAAAAAACGGTACGATGGTGAAGTTTTTTCAGCAACGGGATCTAGTTTTTGAGTAGAAGGAACCAGTCCACCATAAACAAGTGGTGGTTCTACATGAGCAAAGATGCCGGTGCCATTTTTACCACTATAAGATGGAGCCTTTTCACTACTAGCTTCCCCCTTGTCGGGGATAACATTCGTCACCTTGTTGGTGGGATCACCCACTTTCAACGGTGCGGTGGAAAGTTTAAGCCCCTCAAGAAATTTAGTAAACATGCGTTCAACCTCAGTCGTCATGGAGGTCTTCAATGTTTCTAAGGCCACATTGAACTCCTCACGAGAGACCAAGGTTCCCCCATCGCCCGTAGACGAGATCGGATTCACACCGGAGTGTTCCTCCACACCGTCTACGGTATCAACCATATTCTTTGGACGGTAAAGTCCTTAATAAAGAGACGAGGCTCTGATACCAATTGAAAGGATCAATATGGTTGACTAGAGGGGGGTGAATAGGCAACTACCAATTTTTACTTTTCTTTACCAAATTAAACTTTGCATCAAAGTAGGTTGTCTAGATGTGCAACTAGGTGAGCAACCTATATGATGCAATAACAACAAGCATACAAGCAAGCAAGAGAAGTAACACTAAAGAGCTTGCACAAGTAAAGGTAAGAGATAACCAAGAGTGGATCCGGTGAAGACGAGGATGTGTTACCGAAGTTCCTTCCTTTTGAGGGGAAGTACGTCTCCGTTAGAGCGGTGTGGAGGCACAATGCTCCCCAAGAAGCCACTAGGGCCACCGTATTCTCCTCACGCCCTCACACAATGCGAGATGCCGTGATTCCACTATTGGTGCCCTTGAAGGCGGCAACCGAACCTTTACAAACAAGGTTGGGACAATCTCCACAACTTAATCGGAGGCTCCCAACAAAACCACGAAGCTTCACCACAATGGAATATGGCTCCGTGGTGACCTCAACCGTCTAGGGTGCTCAAGCACCCAAGAGTAACAAGATCTGCTAGGGATGACTGGGGGAATCGAAAATCCCTTGGTGGAAGTGTAGATCGGGGCCTTCTCAACCACTCCCGAGCAAATCAACAAGTTTGATTGGCTAGAGAGATAGATCGGGCGAAAATGCAGCTTGGAGTATTTAATGGAGCTTGAGCAATAAATGGAGCTTGAGGGGGGAAGAGGTAGGTCAAAGGGAAGAAGGGGACCCCTTTTTATAGTGGGGGCAACAATCCAACCGTTACCCCTCACCAACCAGCCCCGCACAGGGCGGTACTACCGCTAAGAGGGGGCGGTACTACCGCTAGGTCAGCGGTACTGCCGCGCAGAGGAGACTAGTAGGGAATAGGACCCAACGCGGTACTACCGCGGTGGTAGGGGCGGTACTACCGCTCCTGACACGGTACTACCGCCTCTACAACCGCAACTAGTGCCACAAAACCCGACACGGGAAAAAGACCCCTCGAGTCGAGGCGATAGGAGCCAGACAGCCCAGCGGTACTACGGCAGCGGGGTCACGGGCGGTACTACCGCTGTGGAGCGGAACTGCCGCTTGTGACCCTTCGGCCGTACTACCGCTGGTAGTGCGGTACTACCGCTGGGACACTGAAGAGAGAGAGAGAGAGAATCTCTCCAAAGATGCTGAGGACGAGGCGGTGGTGCCAGGCACCCCAGCGGTACTACTGCTGTGGAGTCACGGGCGGTACTACCGCTGTGGAGCGGTACTGCCGCTTGTGGCTCCTCAGCGGTACTACGGCTGGGTTGCGCGGTACTACCGCTGGGACCCAGACAGGACAAAGAAAAGCGGAGAGATCTCTTCAATGGAATGGAAAAGCTCGGAGGGTGAGAAGCTGATGTGTACGTGTTGATTCCACCCATGCAATACCCCAGCGGACCCCCTCTTGATAGTATGGTGCCCTCTACGCAACTAGTCCACCGAGAGAGAAACGAAAGAGCTACACCGTCTTGAAGGACACTCCGAAGGGAAGAAAACGTATCGTGCCAGGGGTGAATCTGTGAACTATTCAAAGCACATGATTAGTCCGCAAACATGTTGTCATCAATCTCCAAAACTACCTTGAGAGAGATATGCCGTAACAATCTCCCCCTTTTTGGTGGATTGATGACAACTAGGGATTTGCGCAAGGAAAAGAAATAAATGTAAGAAAACTAAGAACTACAAAATATAGACGGGCTCCCCAGAATGTGTGCACCTAGTTAGAGGAGCATTCGGAAAGCAAGACACACACATCCGGATCAACACTCCCCCTATGTTTTATAGTCCAACAATTCTAAGCACAAGATATATGAGAGAAGAGTATAAAACAGGATAAGCATGCAACTCATAATAAACTACAGTACTGAATAGACATAAGTAATAAGGTAGCGATAGGGAGCATATGTCTCACACCATATGTCTAGAACTCCAAACCAAACCAAACAAAGACACCGAGAGAACACACAAGAAAACACAAGACGACAAACTCAAAGCATGGCAACACAAATCCCTACACTCTCTCCCCCTTTGGCAGTGAGACACCAAAAAGGGAAAAGAGCGACGCTACGACTCCAGGTGATGGCAAGCTGAGGATCTCGAATCATCATATCTCAGCGTGATCGTCTGCATCTCCGTCGTTGGTTGAAAACTGCTCGGCGTCGGAGTCGGTCCAAGGGCAGTGTTGATGAATCCACTCCTCCTCTTCAGTGATCTGACCCTCAGATCCACTGGCAACTGTCGCTCCCATCTGACGCATGAGCTCCTTGTGGCGCACCCTGGCATGCTTCTCCGCCACATGAGTCATGTACTGACCATGAGACTCCATGCAGAAAAGCTTCTTCAACTTGTTTTTAAGCTTCTTCGCCCATGAGGGTTCAGCACTAGAGGGCCCAATATCCTCCTCGTGATCATCAATGGCTGCCCCACCCTCGGTCTCCATGGCAGCAGCAGCAGCAGACGGACCCCCGGATTGAGGTGCTGGGGGGACCCAATTGTCCTTCTTCCTCAGACGCTTGATCTCATGGGAAACCAAGTCTCCAGTTTCCAGCAACACTCGGGGATAGATCTGTGCCCAGGCCCTCTCAATGAGCCTCATGATGAATGGACCATATATCAGGCACTTGCGCTCAGACACGGCAGAGAGAAGTTCAGACCACATGACATGAGAAATATCCAGGCTCTCTCCAGTGCTTGCTTCCTTCTCATGCTGACAGAAAAGGAGCATGTCCATGAGGTAAGAGTGGACCATATCCAGATTCCCGATCCGAGGGAAGAGAGTCTCACGAAAGATGCGATGAAGAATGTCCAGATACGGAGATAGCTCATAGGTTTTCTTCTCAGTCATTGGGTGAACTTTCACAATGCAGTAGGGCCAAAGGGCTTGCTTGTGGGTGGGCGTAGCATTGCGGTGAGGGCGGAAACCGACAGGAGTCTCAAGCCCGTGATCCACCACATCAAGTAACTCCATGAAAGCCTTCCACTTGACGGAAAGCAGCTTGCCATTGGTCATCCATGTTAGAGTTCTGTCGACATTCGTCCCAAGATGGACGGTGGCATAGAATTGAGCCACCAAATCTGCATCGAAATCCTTGTTGAATTGCATGATCATGAGAATGTTCAGCTGAGTGCACATCTGAAGGGCTTCGCCAAAGTACTCCGGGTCCTTCTCCATAGCATCAGTGTCAATGGAGCGAACATCAACAAATAGATTCTTCTTGGCCTTGATCACATCAAAATAGATGGCAAACTGAAATCGGTTCCAGAACGGGCGGTTGACCAAAGTGGGTTCTTGGTCCACCTCATAGGGATTGCGGTGACGCTTTTCCCAAAACTCCTTATTGGTCATCTCAGTCACAGTCTTCCCTTTTGTCTTGTTGGCGGATCTCTTCGTGTGCTGAGGAGGTGGAGGAACACTTGCGGATGCACTTGCTGGAGGCGGTTGGGTGCTAGAGGAACCACCAGCTGGCTCAGAGGTGCAGTAGCGTTTTGATGTAGCATGCCCGGGGTTGATACGGCGAGCTTGATGCTCAGAATGGTCATCACCTGGAGCCAAACACAAGAACACGCAAAACAACCAGAAAGAACGAGCATAAGCCAACAAACACAACAAAAAGGATCAAGGTAAGGTAGGAATATGATGGAATTTGGCATGCAGCGGTAGTACCGTGACATGCCCGCAGTAGTACCGCCCCAAAGAGAGCGGTAGTACCGCTCGAGGTCAAGCGGTAGTACCGCTCCAACGAGAGTGGTAGTACTGCTCGAGGCGGAGAAACAACAGTTTCCTACAGCACGAGGCGGAGAAACAGCGGTTTCCTACTACCGTGGTCAGATCCGGCACTACCGGCCAGCCAAATTCAAAAATATTCCTACCAAACTCTAATCGAGATAGTCTAGTTGCCTTCTCCAACCAACTCAAGCCTAGATTTAGCCAAAAATCTAGAGATGCTACCACCATTGCCCCTAAGAAACAAGATCTGAAAACGAGACAAAAGGAGAGAAGGAACGGGGGCAATACCGGCATCCATGGCAAGAGAACGGGGTAGGGATCGACTCCACCAAAGGAAATGGAGAGGGACGCCCCGGAGACGGAGATCCGCCGGAGCCCTCCCGCGGCGAGTTGAGGCCGGAGAGAGGAAGAGGAAGGAGGGGGCGAAGCGAATGGGTATGGGGGAGAAGAAACCTCCCCCTGCCCCGATATAACCCCCTGGTCCCGTCCCTCAGCGGTAGTACCGTGCTGGGGGCGGTAGTACCGCTTATGAGCGGTAGTACCGCACACCACCAGCGGTAGTACCGCCCAGCACGCTGCGGCAACCAAACGACATGGCTTTTGCTCGAAGGAAAGACAAGAACGGCAAGAAAAGAGAGCACACCAGCAAACGACCAAGACACACCTCTTCAAAAGAGGGCGGTGTGACGCCCCCGATTTAATCGTACACTAATCATACACGCAAACGTGTACGATCAAGATCAGGGACTCACGGAAAGATATCACAACACAACTCTACAAATAAAATAAGTCATACAAGCATCATATTACAAGCCAGGGGCCTCGAGGGCTCGAATACAAGAGCTCGATCATAGACGAGTCAGCGGAAGCAACAACATCTGAGTACAGACATAAGTTAAACAAGGTTGCCTTAAGAAGGCTAGCACAAACGGGGATACAGATCGAAAGAGGCGCAGGCCTCCTGCCTGGGATCCTCCTAACTACTCCTGGTCGTCGTCAGCGGGCAGCACGTAGTAGTAGGCACCTCCGGTGTAGTAGGAGTCGTCGTCGACGGTGGCGTCTGGCTCCTGGACTCCAGCATCTGGTTGCGACAACCAGAAAGGAAGGAAAAGGGGGAAAAAAGGGGGAGAAAACAACCGTGAGTACTCATCCAAAGTACTCGCAAGCAAGGAGCTACACTACATATGCATGGGTATCAAATGGAGTAAGGGTATCATATGTGGACTGAACTGCAGAATGCCGGAATAAGAGGGGGATAGCTAGTCCTATCGAAGACTACGCTTCTGGCAGCCTCCGCCTTGCAGCATGTAGAAGAGAGTAGACTGAAGACCTCCAAGTAGCATCGTATAGCATAATCCTAACCGATGATCCTCCCCTCGTCGCCCTGTGAGAGAGCGACCACCGGTTGTATCTGGCACTTGGAAGGGTGTGTTTTATTAAGTATCCGGTTCTAGTTGTCATAAGGTCAAGATACAACTCCAAGTCGTCCTGTTACCGAAGATCACGGCTATTCGAATAGATTAACTTCCCTGCAGGGGTGCACCACATACCCCAACACGCTCGATCCCATTTGGCCGGACACACTTTCCTGGGTCATGCCCGGCCTCGGAAGATCAACACGTCGCAGCCCCACCTAGACCAACAGAGAGGTCAGCACGCCGGTCTAAACCTAAGCGCCCAGGGGTCTGGGCCCATCGCCCTTAGCACTCCTGCACGTTGCGTGGGCGGCCGAAAGCAGACCTAGCCTAGTGGCGTTCCAGTCCAATCCAGCGCGCGCCGCTCCGTCGCTGACGTCAAGAAGGCTTCGGCTGATACCACGACGCCGGGATACCCATAACTACTCCCGCGTAGATGGTTAGTGCGTATAGACCAAATGGCCAGACTCAGATCAAATACCCAGATCTCGTTAAGCGTGTTAAGTATCCGCGAACGTCGACCAGGGCCAGGCCCACCTCTCTCCTAGGTGGTCGGAACCTGCCCTGCCGCTCCGCCTCAAAACTCCACTCGCGGGTGCTCCTCAAGCCGACCCGTCTTTAGTCACCACACGTATCATGTATAAAGTATATAGTATTTACCCGTGATCAACTCCCGAGTGATCACGGCCCGATAGTATAGCATGGCAGACGGACAAGGATGTAGGGCCACTGATGATAAACTAGCATCCTATACTAAGCATTAGGATTGCAGGTAAAGGTAACAACAGTAGTAGCAAGGACAGGCTATGCATCAGGATAGGATTAACGGGAAGCAGTAACATGCTACGCTACTCTAATGCAAGCAGTATAGAGAAGAGTAGGCGATATCCGGTGATCAAAGGGGGGGGCTTGCCTGGTTGCTCTGGCAAGAGAGAGGGGTCGTCAACACCGTAGTCGTACGGGGTAGCAGCGGCGTCGGTCTCGGTGTCTAGAGAGAGAAGAGGGGGAAGAAACAATAAATATAATGCAAGCATATGCATAGTGATGCATGACATGACAAGTTACGGCGTTAGAGGTGCCCTAACGCGGTAGTAGGTGATACCGGTGAAGGGGGATAACATCCGGGAAAGTATCCCCGGTGTTTCGCGTTTTCGGACCGGTGAACCGGAGGGGGAAAGTTGCGAGTTTGATAGGTTAGGGATGCGTGGCGGACGAACGGGCTGCGTATCCGAATTCTTCTCGTCGTTCTGAGCAACTTTCATGTACAAAGTTTTTCCATCCGAGCTACGGTTTATTTTATATTAATTTTAAAAGATTTAAATCATTTTTAGGATTTATTTATTTAATTTAATCAACATTATCCAGAATAGTGTCTGCTGACGTCATCATGACGTCAGCATGACGTCAGCAGTCAACAGGGAGTTGACTAGGTCAATCTGACGTGTGGGTCCCGCATGTCATACACTGTTTACTCTTAATTAGGATCTAACTAATCTAATCACAGTTTAATTAACTCACAATACTTAATTAGGTTAACTAAACAAGATTAATTAAGTTGATTAATTCACTAATTAATTAATTAATTATTAATTATTATTTTTTAATTCCTTTTTTTTCACTCTCTTTTTTTTTAACGTTCTGGGGCTGGGGCCCCCCATGTCAGTGGCCCCAGGGGGCCTTAGCGGGCGCCGGCGCTAGCGGGTAGCGGGTGTGGTGCCCGTGCCCGAGGCCGTAGCCTGCCCGGGCGATGGGGGGGAGCCGGGTACGGGCTCCGGTGGCCAAGGGCCGCGATGGCGCTGGCCGGAACAAGGCGGCAGGGCGGAGGCGGGACGGCGCGGCAGCAGGTGGGCGCTGTGGTGGCAGGGGAGCAGCAGCGGGGGGGGGGGGGGGGGGACGCGGCGCGGCGGCACAAGTGCAGCCGCACGCATCGGAAGGGGCCGCGGGCGGCTAGCGGTGCGCGGGCTGGCACGGCCGCGGGAGGAGAAGAGGGCGGCCGGTGGGCGAGGCCACCGTGGTTGGCGGCGCGAGCAGAACCGAGACGCGGCGCCGGGCGCGTGCAGCCGCATGCGTGAGCGGGGAGGCGCGGTCGGGGAGGCTGCACGGGGGTCGCAGGGGAGCGCCCGGGCGACGGCGGCCATGGGCGTGGGCGGCTCGAGCGATGGCAGGGGACGTGCCGGTGGGGCGCCGCGAGCGCGGGTGCGGGATGCGCACGGGCGCGGAGAGGCATGCGCGAGCTCGGGCGCGATGAGGAGGAACAGGGGAGAGAGGGGGGGCGCGAGGCATGCTCACGGGGGGGGGCGTAGGGTCGCGGCAGCGGCTCGAGGAGGAGTCGAAGTCGCGTCCGGCGAGGAGGAACGGAGGACGACGGGGCGACGGGCGATGGCGGGGTGCGGTGATGAAGAGGACGGCAGCGGCGGCGGGGTTGGGGCGCCGTGCGGGAGCGAGGGAAGTGAGGGAGGGGGGGCTCGCCCCGATTGGATCGGGAGGGGAGCGGGGGGGCGAGTGGGAATCGGGTGGGTTAGGGTTTGGGGGGGGATGGGTAAGGGGAGGGGGGAAAGGCCGGTTGGGCCTGCGCCCGAATGGGCCGGCCAACTGGGCCAGTAGGCCGTGGGAGGGGGTTCCCTCTTTTTTTTTTGGTTTTGTTTCCTGTTTTCCTTTTTTTTATTTTCTCTTCTGTTTTAATTCATTTTAAGTATTTAGGTCTTTTATAAAGGCATGGATCCCACACCATAAATTCCTAGGCATTTATTTGCACACCCCGAACATTTTTGTTTTAAATTTTGAAAAGGTTTTATCCTTTGGTTGATTTTGAATTTGAATTTGAATCAGTTTCAAACTAGCACGAGATTAGGAATAGAAATCGAGGTGACGTGGCACTATTAGCAGAGGTTCACTGTAGCTTAATTACCCGGGCGTTACAAAACTCCTCCACTACAAGAAATCTCGTCCCGAGATTTAGGAGGTAGAAGGAAACAACGCGGGGTATTCATCACGCAGGCGATCCTCGCGTTCCCAAGTGGCTTCGTCTTCAGAGTGATTCGACCACTGGACTTTGAGGAATTTGATCGCCTTCTGACGTGTGCGGCGTTCAGCTTGGTCAAGAATGCGGACCGGATGCTCTTTATACGAGAGGTCCTGTTGCAATTCGAGCACTTCATGATCCACCGCTCGGATTGGATCCTTGAAGCAACGGCGAAGTTGTGACACGTGGAACACATCGTGAACCTGAGAAAGGTTCGGTGGAAGCTCCAGTTGATATGCCACCTTTCCACGCCTTTCGAGAATAGTGAAGGGACCGATATAGCGAGGAGCTAGCTTGCCCTTGATCCCGAAGCGGTGAGCACCCTTCATTGGTGTAACTCGTAGATAAGACTTTTCGCCAGGTTGATAGACCATGTCTTGGTGATGACGGTCATACTGACTTTTCTGACGTGACTGAGCAGTCTTGAGATTCTCGCGAATAATGCGAACTTGTTCTTCGGCCTGTTGGATAACATCCGGACCGAAGAGTGGGCGTTCCCCAGTTTCTGACCAGTTCAGAGGGGTTCGACACTTTCGTCCATATAGCACTTCGAAGGGGGACATCTTCAGACTAGCTTGATAGCTATTATTATAAGAGAACTCGGCATATGGAAGAGATTCCTCCCATTTCTTGCCGAATGAGATTACACAAGCTCGAAGCATGTCTTCGAGAACTTGGTTGACACGTTCAACTTGCCCTTGCAACTGAGGATGGAACGCAGTACTGAACGACAGATGAGTCCCCATAGCTTCTTGGAAACTCGCCCAAAACCTTGAAGTGAATAAACTGCCACGGTCTGAACTGATAACCAGTGGGATACCGTGAAGTGAAACAATTCTGGCCATGTAGAGAGTAGCAAGCTGACTAGCAGTGATTGTCTCTTTGACCGCCAGAAAATGGGCAACTTTGGAAAGCCGGTCAATGACGACAAGAATAGCATCATTACCTTTCTGCGATTTGGGAAATCCAGTGACGAAGTCCATTTCAACATGGTCCCATTTCCATTCAGGAATAGAGATAGGTTGCAGAGTTCCAGCAGGCCTTTGATGCTCTGCTTTGATTCGGCGACAAATGTCACACTCAGCAACATAACGAGCAATGTCCTGCTTCATATTAGACCACCAGAATCTTTGACGAATATCCTGGTACATCTTTGTACTACCAGGATGGATGGACAGAGGCGTATCATGAGCTTCTTGCATAACCCTTTTAGTCTTATCCAGGTTTTTCTTCGAACATGGTACCACTAGGCGGCCTTTGAAGTACAAGGCGCCATCGTCGGCGATCGTGAAGAATGAGGGCTTTCCCCTTTTGAGGTCGCGCTTAATCTTGAGGACTTCATCGTCACATTTCTGTATCCATTTGATGGTGTCCACAAGATCTGGTTTCGCAACCAGGGTATTGAGAGAACCCTTGGAAACAACATGGAGGTTCTGTTTGGGGAAACCTTCGGGAGGGGGAGCGAGTGATCCCGGGGGAACAATATGGAGGTTCAGCCTTCTAAATTCTTCGGTAAGCGAGGGCTGAACTTTATGAACCTGGAGGTGGTTGCAGTAAGACTTGCGGCTCAAGGCATCAGCCATCACATTAGCCTTGCCGGGGGTATATGATATATCCACGTCAAAGTCTGCAACAGTCTCCATCCATCTCTGCTGGCGTAGGTTCAAATCTAGCTGAGTAAACAGATACTTCAGACTTTGATGGTCGGTGAAGATCTCGCAACGATTACCGAGAAGGTAATGTCGCCACTGCTTCAGTGCATGAATGACAGCAGCAAGCTCGAGGTCGTGAACCGGGTAGTTTTCTTCGTGAGGGCGCAATTGACGAGAGGCATAAGCAATCACTCTGCGCTCCTGCATTAGGACACAGCCTAACCCTTGGCGGGAAGCGTCGCAGTAAATGACGAAGTCCTTCTTAGTATCAGGTGGTGCAAGCACGGGGGCAGAAGTCAACTTGTCTTTGAGCGCCTGGAAACTTTCCTGACACTTGTCTGTCCAGTCAAACTTGACACCCTTATGCAACAGATTAGTCAGGGGCCTGGCAATCTTGGAGAAGTTCTCGACGAATCGACGGCAGTAGCTGGCGAGACCGAGGAAACTTCGGACTTGCTTCACATTCTTCGGAGGAGTCCAATCGAGTATAGCCTGAACTCGTTCAGGGTTGACGGCAATACCATCCTTGGAGATGACATGCCCAAGATAGGTTACTTCGGGGAGCCAGAATTCACACTTGGAATACTTAGCATACAGTTGATGTTCTCGAAGCTTCTCTAGCACAAGACGCAGATGTCCAGCATGTTCTTCCTCGTTCTTGGAAAATACAAGGATATCGTCCAGATAAACCACGACGAACTTGTCGAGGTAATCCATGAATATATAATTCATCAGACGAGAGAAGGTGGCTGGAGCATTCGTTAAACCGAATGACATGACGGTGTACTCGTATGATCCATACCGAGTCACGAAGGCAGTTTTTGGGATGTCCTCTTCACGAACACGGATCTGGTGGTAACCCAACCTCAAGTCGAGTTTGGAGAACACTGATGAGCCAGCCAGTTGATCATAAAGATCATTGATCCGAGGAAGAGGGTATTTATTCTGAATGGTAGCTTGGTTTATAGGACGGTAGTCTTGGACTAATCGGTTTGTCCCATCCTTTTTCTTAACAAAGAGAGAAGGTGCTCCCCAAGGAGAGCAACTAGGACGAATGAAACCTTTGTCAAGAGATTTGTCGATTTCCTCCTTAAGCTCAATGAGTTCATGCGGCGGCATCTTATAGGGTCGTTTGGCTATAGGGGTGGTGCCGGGTTTCAAGTCAATGATGAATTCGACAGCTCTAGCAGGGGGAATCCCTGGAAGTTCTTCTGGGAAGACATCTTGGAATTCACGAACGACGGGAATGTTTTCAATGCCCTCGAGTGGTGCAGCGTTCAACGCATTCAAGGCATAAAGTCGTGCCTCGGCGTTCTGAACTAGATGAGCTCGATAAGCTATTATTTCATCAGAAGGGTGTAGCAAATGGACGACCTTAGTGGCGCAAACTATAGAAGCAGTATGCGCTTTTAACCAATTCATTCCCAGAATGAGATCAATGCTACAGGACTTCAGTACGATGGGAGAGACAAGGAATTCCAGCCCTTCGATTTCTACAGGGACGTCGTTGCAAATCATGGAGGTTCGACATTGGCCCGCAGGGGTGTGTACTAATAGTGAAGCATCCATGTTCTCACATTTAATGTCGTGCAAGCATGCAAAACCTTCTGACATGAATGAATGCGATGCACCTGTATCAAATAAAACGGATGCTGGTACTGAATTTACGAGGAGGGTACCCATCACAGTAGCAGGCTGGTCTTGAGCTTCGCTCAGATCAACGTGGTTGGCATGAACACGACCATAAGACTTGGCATTGTTGCTGCGGGGCTGGTTGCTTCCACGGCCAGTTGCTGGAAGGGCCAGTTGATTCGGGTTCTGGTTGCATTCCCTAGCACGATGCCCTGGTTGTCCACACCTGAAGCACAATCCATTATTGGGAGTGGGAACAGGAGCTTGTGGTGGTGGAGCTGGGAGTCTTGGCCGCCTAGTCGGAGGAGTAGGCAGACGAGGTGCAGCATAGGTCTGCCTTGGGGTAGGTGCATCCGGCTGGTACAAGCTATTGGGAATCCATATCTTGCGCTTCTGCGAGGACGGGCCCGAAGATGAGCCCGTGTCACGGTTGCGCCTGTGAGAGCTCTGGTATTCCTGCAGACCAGTTTCGACATTGATGGCTTTGTTCACCAGAGTGGCGAAATCAGCAAAATCATGCACTAGAAGTGCGAGTTTGATGTCAGCTTGAAGGCCATCCCGGAACTTCTCCTGTCTGCGTGCATCAGTTGCAATGTCCTCTTCAGCATAGCGGGACAAGTCCAGAAACTCCCGCTGATAAGCTTCCACAGTTTTGTTGCCTTGGGTGAGGTTGCGGAACTCACGCTTCTTCCGGTCCATAACTCCCTGAGGAATGAAGCGAGCACGGAAGGCAGCTTGGAAGTTTGGCCAGGTGATGATTGTTCCAGCTGGCAGTGTACGCCTGTGGCTGTCCCACCATTGAGCTGCGGGTCCCTTCAGGAAGAAGGAAGCAAAGGTGACATAGCTGGCAGGGGCTACATCAGCAGACTCCATCTCATAGGTGATGTCACGGAGCCAGTCATCAGCATCCAGAGGCTGGGTTGAGCTGCGGTACACTGTTAGGTTCAGGCGTATGAAATCCTGCAGAGTTACTAGGGTTGGCTGCTGGTTCATATTGGGGCGAGGGAACTGAGCCATCATATTCTCCATGAACTGGCGATTCATCTCAAGCTGTTGGATCATACCAGCCATGTACTCAGGCGGTGGTGGGGCGCTGCCACCACGACCACGACCACCTGGTCTAACCATCCTGCTAATATTTAACAGGGGTAGTTCAGCATTGAGGAATTGTAAAAACAAGAATCATTCAAGATGAAACATGCACAACGAAAGCAGCACAATAGATACCACATAGTAGTCGGCATATCTTACAAAAGGGATCATGCATAGAGTTCGTTACACAGTGTTCAATACATAGACTAAGACATCATAGGCGGCACACAGGCTCGCGGCGAATGCATCTAACACTAATAAGCAAGTCTACGTCAGTCCCATGCGGTACTGCGGAGGTAGGTGTAGCCCGACAGCTGGTAGTGACGCGAAGGGAAGACCTCCACGCGAGTAGCCTGGGGTCCACGGATACTCTGGTGCGGAACCCGTTGCGCAGGTGGCAGGAGAGGGCCCAATGCAGGAGAGTAGCCTCCCACATCTGGCCAGCCGACGCCCTGGGGCATCACGGTCCGGGCAGGGTAGATCGTAGAACGCGACAGATTACCAGAGCGGACAGAGGGGTGCAACAGCGTCAGAGCACGATACAGGTGCTGACGGGTGGTGTACAACTCGTGGCGAAGAGCTCGGTTAGCTCTATCCAACCCATCAGCATGCAGAACCAGGTTCTGATGGTAGAATGGCTCTCGGGTGACAGTGGAGTAGGCAGCAGTGTAGTAACCCTCCGCACCAACATCGGATGCAATAGCAATGTGCCTGAAGGGGGAGGTGTCCAACTCCTGATACTCTCCACGGAGACGTGTCAGAGCAGCATAAGCAGCATCGTGGACCGCCATATCGATAGTCACTCCAACACCATGAGCAGTGTGCAGCACGGTAGTGGAGTCATACTCTCGAGAGTAGAGGTGGACGATGGCACGGTACTGCTCCTGGTTGAAGTCCTGGTACTCCTCATAGACGGTGTACTCAGGGTGCCAGCGATAACCCAGATAGGTCATCATCTCAGCCAACACAGCAGGTAATCCTGAGGCACCAATGGCCGTCGTGTGGCGCACGACCTGCCTCGTGGGTTCCATCTGAAAACAAAGTTGTTTTCACAGGAGTCAAATGACAATGTGGATAATGTTCAAGTACTACTCTAAAGAATAACTAGGGCTTATCCAACTTTGGGGTGAATGTCGTAACGGGATCCTAATGTCAGAGTTAGTAAATTCGTTTAACCCGAGTAGAAGGGAGTTCAGAGTCCCAGAGTAAAGGTCGAGGAGTAAAAGATCCTACTACCACCCAATGGCGACGTGGGCCCGTAAGACACACAGCCATGTTAGTAAAAGTTTTTGCAATGTCTAGACTCGACTTCGGCCAAGGAGTGTGGAAGGGGGATTCCTACAGGCAGTCGGCTCTGATACCAACTTGTGACGCCCCCGATTTAATCGTACACTAATCATACACGCAAACGTGTACGATCAAGATCAGGGACTCACGGAAAGATATCACAACACAACTCTACAAATAAAATAAGTCATACAAGCATCATATTACAAGCCAGGGGCCTCGAGGGCTCGAATACAAGAGCTCGATCATAGACGAGTCAGCGGAAGCAACAACATCTGAGTACAGACATAAGTTAAACAAGGTTGCCTTAAGAAGGCTAGCACAAACGGGGATACAGATCGAAAGAGGCGCAGGCCTCCTGCCTGGGATCCTCCTAACTACTCCTGGTCGTCGTCAGCGGGCAGCACGTAGTAGTAGGCACCTCCGGTGTAGTAGGAGTCATCGTCGACGGTGGCGTCTGGCTCCTGGACTCCAGCATCTGGTTGCGACAACCAGAAAGGAAGGAAAAGGGGGAAAAAAGGGGGAGAAAACAACCGTGAGTACTCATCCAAAGTACTCGCAAGCAAGGAGCTACACTACATATGCATGGGTATCAAATGGAGTAAGGGTATCATATGTGGACTGAACTGCAGAATGCCGGAATAAGAGGGGGATAGCTAGTCCTATCGAAGACTACGCTTCTGGCAGCCTCCACCTTGCAGCATGTAGAAGAGAGTAGACTGAAGACCTCCAAGTAGCATCGTATAGCATAATCCTAACCGATGATCCTCCCCTCGTCGCCCTGTGAGAGAGCGACCACCGGTTGTATCTGGCACTTGGAAGGGTGTGTTTTATTAAGTATCCGGTTCTAGTTGTCATAAGGTCAAGATACAACTCCAAGTCGTCCTGTTACCGAAGATCACGGCTATTCGAATAGATTAACTTCCCTGCAGGGGTGCACCACATACCCCAACACGCTCGATCCCATTTGGCCGGACACACTTTCCTGGGTCATGCCCGGCCTCGGAAGATCAACACGTCGCAGCCCCACCTAGACCAACAGAGAGGTCAGCACGTCGGTCTAAACCTAAGCGCCCAGGGGTCTGGGCCCATCGCCCTTAGCACTCCTGCACGTTGCGTGGGCGGCCGAAAGCAGACCTAGCCTAGTGGCGTTCCAGTCCAATCCAGCGCGCGCCGCTCCGTCGCTGACGTCAAGAAGGCTTCGGCTGATACCACGACGCCGGGATACCCATAACTACTCCCGCGTAGATGGTTAGTGCGTATAGACCAAATGGCCAGACTCAGATCAAATACCCAGATCTCGTTAAGCGTGTTAAGTATCCGCGAACGTCGACCAGGGCCAGGCCCACCTCTCTCCTAGGTGGTCGGAACCTGCCCTGCCGCTCCGCCTCAAAACTCCACTCGCGGGTGCTCCTCAAGCCGACCCGTCTTTAGTCACCACACGTATCATGTATAAAGTATATAGTATTTACCCGTGATCAACTCCCGAGTGATCACGGCCCGATAGTATAGCATGGCAGACGGACAAGGATGTAGGGCCACTGATGATAAACTAGCATCCTATACTAAGCATTAGGATTGCAGGTAAAGGTAACAACAGTAGTAGCAAGGACAGGCTATGCATCAGGATAGGATTAACGGGAAGCAGTAACATGCTACGCTACTCTAATGCAAGCAGTATAGAGAAGAGTAGGCGATATCCGGTGATCAAAGGGGGGGGCTTGCCTGGTTGCTCTGGCAAGAGAGAGGGGTCGTCAACACCGTAGTCGTACGGGGTAGCAGCGGCGTCGGTCTCGGTGTCTAGAGAGAGAAGAGGGGGAAGAAACAATAAATATAATGCAAGCATATGCATAGTGATGCATGACATGACAAGTTACGGCGTTAGAGGTGCCCTAACGCGGTAGTAGGTGATACCGGTGAAGGGGGATAACATCCGGGAAAGTATCCCCGGTGTTTCGCGTTTTCGGACCGGTGAACCGGAGGGGGAAAGTTGCGAGTTTGATAGGTTAGGGATGCGTGGCGGACGAACGGGCTGCGTATCCGAATTCGTCTCGTCGTTCTGAGCAACTTTCATGTACAAAGTTTTTCCATCCGAGCTACGGTTTATTTTATATTAATTTTAAAAGATTTAAATCATTTTTAGGATTTATTTATTTAATTTAATCAACATTATCCAGAATAGTGTCTGCTGACGTCATCATGACGTCAGCATGACGTCAGCAGTCAACAGGGAGTTGACTAGGTCAATCTGACGTGTGGGTCCCGCATGTCATACACTGTTTACTCTTAATTAGGATCTAACTAATCTAATCACAGTTTAATTAACTCACAATACTTAATTAGGTTAACTAAACAAGATTAATTAAGTTGATTAATTCACTAATTAATTAATTAATTATTAATTATTATTATTTAATTCCTTTTTTTTCACTCTCTTTTTTTTTAACGTTCTGGGGCTGGGGCCCCCCATGTCAGTGGCCCCAGGGGGCCTTAGCGGGCGCCGGCGCTAGCGGGTAGCGGGTGTGGTGCCCGTGCCCGAGGCCGTAGCCTGCCCGGGCGATGGGGGGGAGCCGGGTACGGGCTCCGGTGGCCAAGGGCCGCGATGGCGCTGGCCGGAACAGGGCGGCAGGGCGGAGGCGGGACGGCGCGGCAGCAGGTGGGCGCTGTGGTGGCAGGGGAGCAGCAGCGGGGGGGGGGGACGCGGCGCGGCGGCACAAGTGCAGCCGCACGCATCGGAAGGGGCCGCGGGCGGCTAGCGGTGCGCGGGCTGGCACGGCCGCGGGAGGAGAAGAGGGCGGCCGGTGGGCGAGGCCACCGTGGTTGGCGGCGCGAGCAGAACCGAGACGCGGCGCCGGGCGCGTGCAGCCGCATGCGTGAGCGGGGAGGCGCGGTCGGGGAGGCTGCACGGGGGTCGCAGGGGAGCGCCCGGGCGACGGCGGCCATGGGCGTGGGCGGCTCGAGCGATGGCAGGGGACGTGCCGGTGGGGCGCCGCGAGCGCGGGTGCGGGATGCGCACGGGCGCGGAGAGGCATGCGCGAGCTCGGGCGCGATGAGGAGGAACAGGGGAGAGAGGGGGGGCGCGAGGCATGCTCACGGGGGGGGGCGTAGGGTCGCGGCAGCGGCTCGAGGAGGAGTCGAAGTCGCGTCCGGCGAGGAGGAACGGAGGACGACGGGGTGACGGGCGATGGCGGGGTGCGGTGATGAAGAGGACGGCAGCGGCGGCGGGGTTGGGGCGCCGTGCGGGAGCGAGGGAAGTGAGGGAGGGGGGCTCGCCCCGATTGGATCGGGAGGGGAGCGGGGGGGCGAGCGGGGTGGGGGCGAGTGGGAATCGGGTGGGTTAGGGTTTGGGGGGGGATGGGTAAGGGGAGGGGGGAAAGGCCGGTTGGGCCTGCGCCCGAATGGGCCGGCCAACTGGGCCAGTAGGCTGTGGGAGGGGGTTCCCTCTTTTTTTTTGGTTTTGTTTCCTGTTTTCCTTTTTTTTATTTTCTCTTCTGTTTTAATTCATTTTAAGTATTTAGGTCTTTTATAAAGGCATGGATCCCACACCATAAATTCCTAGGCATTTATTTGCACACCCCGAACATTTTTGTTTTAAATTTTGAAAAGTTTTTATCCTTTGGTTGATTTTGAATTTGAATTTGAATCAGTTTCGAACTAGCACGAGATTAGGAATAGAAATCGAGGTGACGTGGCACTATTAGCAGAGGTTCACTGTAGCTTAATTACCCGGGCGTTACAGGCGGTGGCCGAGGCCACCTATGTTTGAGTCAAGAGGTATGGCGCCGCGAAGATTTTAACCTTGGGCCCATGACCAAAACTCGTCTTTGAAACACAAGTACCATCAACAATGGCTAAAGTGAAAGACTTGATCAATTTATGCATAATGGGGGGAGGGAGAGTTCATTGAGAGAACAACACTCCCCCTATGTCCATGCCTACACCTAAACTAGACAGCAAATTTAGCATGGTGGGGTGTGCAAGGGTTCAAGCCACATTGCTCGAATCAATGATATTTAGCTCATGCCTTAACTCGCGAAATCTTGCTTCATCCAAGGGCTTCATGAAAATATTTGCAAGGTTGTCATGAGTGTTGACATAGTTGAGCTCGATCTCTCCTCGCCTAATGTGATCCCGGATGAAGTGATACCGAATCTCAATATGCTTCGTCTTGAAGTGTTGCACCGGGTTGAGAGAGATCTTGATGGCACTTTCATTGTCACACCAAAGAGGCACTTTGTCACAAGTGACACCATAATCCTTTAAAGTTTGCCTCATCCATAGGAGTTGTGCACAACAACTACCGGCGGAAACATACTCCGCCTCAGTGGACGAGAGAGACACACAACTTTGCTTTTTGGAAGACCAACTTACCAAAGAGCAACCAAGGAATTGGCACCCTCCGGAAGTGGACTTCCTATCCACTTTGTCTCCCGCCCAATCCGAATCCGAGTACCCTACAAGCTTGAAGTTTGATCCTCTTGGGTACCATAAGCCAAAGTTTGGGGTATGAGCCAAATATCGAAAGATTCGTTTGACCGCCACATAGTGACTTTCCTTAGGTGCGGCTTGAAACCATGCACAAATTCCCACACTCAACATGATGTCCGGTGTAGATGCACAAAGGTAAAGCAAGGATCCAATCATGGAATGATATACCTTTTGATCCACCACTTTACCATTGGGATCTAAGTCAAGTTGGCACTTGGTGGGCATTGGAGTGGAAGCCGGCTTGACGTCACTTAGCTTGAATCTCTTGAGCATGTCTTGAGTGTATTTGGATTGATTGATGAAGGTTCCTTCTCTTCTTTGCTTCACTTCGAACCCTAGAAAGAACTTCAACTCTCCCATGGAGGACATCTCGAACTTTGAGGTCATGAGAGCGGCAAATTCCTCATTGAAAGCTTTGTTAGGAGAACCAAATATAATATCATCAACGTATAGTTGGCACACAAACAGCTCCCCTTTGACCTTCTTAGTAAAAAGAGTGGGGTCGATTAGCCCAACTTCAAAACCACGGTCTTGTAACAACTCAGTAAGGTGGTCATACCACGCACGTGGGGCTTGTTTAAGGCCATAGAGTGCCTTATCGAGTTGATACACATGATCGGGAAAGTAGGGATCCTCGAACCCGGGGGGTTGCTTGACGTAAACCAACTCATTAATAGGACCATTAAGAAAAGCACTCTTCACATCCATTTGTTGTAACTTAAAGTTATGATGAGAAGCATATGCAATCAACATGCGAATGGATTCAAGACGAGCAACGGGAGTAGAGGTTTCACCGTAGTCGATACCCTCGACTTGGGAGTAGCCTTGTGCTACCAAACGAGCCTTGTTGCGAATGATAATCCCATGGGAATCTTGCTTGTTCTTAAATATCCACTTGGTTCCTATGACATTGTGATTCCCGGTCGGTCCTGGCACCAATCTCCACACTTTGTTGCGCTCGAAGTTGTTGAGTTCTTCATGCATGGCATTGAGCCAATCCGGATCTTCTAGCGCTTCATAGACCTTGTGGGGTTCCACACAAGAGACAAACGCGTGATGCTCACAATAATTTGCTAATTGTCTACGAGTGCTTACCCCCTTTCTTAAGCTTCCAAGCACATTCGTCATGAGATGATCCTTGGTGGAGAGCTTGGAAGCAACCTTGGCGGCACGGCGCTCTAATTCCTCCTCGGGGGTGAGACGAGGAGTGGTCACTTGATCATCTTAAGCGTCGTCTTGGGCTTGTTCTTGTTCTTGACCTTGCTCGGAGGAGAGAACTTGACCTTGGGCATCACTTGATGTGTCAACACCGTCTTGAGCGCGATCTTGTCCTTGGTCATGTTCTTGAGGATGAGGGCCTTCATGTTGTTCTTCGGAAGCGTGTGGGCCTTGGGTTGGTGATGGCTCCACTTGAGTGGAGCTTTGTCCTTCTCCTTCGGCCACAAGGGGTTCCTAAATGGGTAGGATAAAGCCAACACCCATTCTTCTTATGGCTTGGGGAGGAATTTCATCACCTACATCACAAGTGCCACTTTGCTCCACTTGGGAGCCGTTATTCTCATCAAACTCCACGTTACACGTCTCCTCAATAAGTCCCGTGGATTTATTGAGGACATGGTAAGCATGAGAGTTTGTAGCATAACCAACAAATATGCCCTCATAAGCTCTAGCCTCATATTTAGACAACCGAACACCTTTCTTGAGAATGAAACACTTACACCCGAATACCTGGAAGTACTTGAGATTGGGCTTGTTACCGGTGAGTATCTCATATGGAGTCTTGTTTAAGCCCTTGCGGAGGTAGAGCCGATTGGATGCATGACACGCGGTGTTGATGGCTTCGGCCCAAAAGTTGTACGGAGACTTGAACTCCGCCATCATGGTCCTTCCCGCATCCATCAACGTCCGGTTCTTCCTCTCCGCAACACCGTTTTGTTGAGGGGTGTAGGGTGCGGAATATTGATGCTTGATTCCCTCATCACTAAGAAATTCATCCAAGGTGTAGTTCTTGAACTCGGTGCCGTTGTCACTTCTTATTGTCAAGATCTTTTCATTGTGTTGACGTTGTGCTTCATTTGCAAAGTCAATGACGGTTTGTTGGGTCTCGCTCTTCCTCTTGAAGAAATACACCCACGTGTACCTTGAGTAGTCATCCACAATCACCAAGCAATACTTCCTACCTCCAAGACTATCGAAGGATGGAGGCCCAAAGAGATCCATGTGAAGGAGCTCCAAAGGCCTCTTCGAATAAATGATAGTCGTGGGAGGGTGAGCCTTCTCATGTAGCTTTCCTTCGATACAGGCACTGCAAGCACGATCTTTAGCAAAACTAACATTCATTAGTCCACGGACGTGGTCCCCCTTGAGGAGACTTTGCAAAGATCTCATATTGACATGGGCTAAACGGCGATGCCAAAGCCATCCCACATCAACTTTAGCCATTAGGCATGTCGCGGTCTTAGTGAGTCGCTCCGAAAAGTTAATCACATATAGACCGTTCTCGACATGCCCAACAAAGGCTACTTTAAGAGTCTTGCTCCACAAGAGGGCCACGGTATCGATATCAAAGAAAGTGTCAAAGCCCATGATTGCAAGTTGACGAACGGAATGTAAATTGTATGCAAGGGACTCAACAAGCATGACCTTCTCGATCGTGAGATCATGAGAGATGACCACCTTGCCAAGTCCCAATACCTTAGAAGATGAGGCGTCACCCCACTCGACATTGGTGGGCATAGATGGAACCTTGTGCACGTCCACCACCAAGTCCTTGCTTCCGGTCATATGATTTGTAGCTCCGCTATCGAGCAACCATGATCCACCACCGGAAGCAAACACCTACAAGAGATCAATGCTTGGTTTTAGGTACCCATTTTGTAATGGGTCCTTTGATGTTAGTAACAAGGGTCTTTGGAACCCAAATAGACCATTCAATGTACTCATGAAGAGAACCAACAAATTTGGCATAAACATGCCCATCACTAGCACGGCATAACACATAAGAAGGGTTAAAATCGCCGGCTTTGTTGGGAGGGGTGGCATTGCCCTTCTTGACATTGCCGCCCTTTGCAGTGTTATTTTTCTTCTCCTCGGAGGCACTCTCTCCCTCCTTCACAAAGGTTTGCATGAGAGGAGGTGGTCTTTTGGTCTTGTCATTCTTTTTCTTGTTCTTGGAGTCGGGCACGTACCCAACCCCTTCCTTGGCCACAACTCCCTTTTGGTTGATCAAGAGATCGTTGAGGTTCTTCTTTCCTTATATGCAAGTCGCAAGACCTCTCTCAAGTTGCCCCTTTAGCTTAGCGTTCTCCTCAAAGAGATGCACATGCTCACAACACGGGTTAGTAGCATTTGCATTATCAATTAACATCATACGAGGGAAAGTGGCTTTTTCCTTGGTTAGCTTTACTTGAAGTTGATCATGAGACTCTTTGAGGCTAGCATGAGCACCCTTCAAGACCTTGTGAGCCTTGTCAAGTAGATCAAACTCCTCTTTGAGTCTAGCAAGATCAACCTCAAGTTCGGCCTTCTCGGAGTTTAGCACATGAGAAACTATGAGGACATGATCATAATCTTTCTTTGACTTAGCATGATCAATGTTGTGTGACTCCTCAAGAGCCAAACGAAGACCACGCTCTTCCTCAAGAGCATTGAAAAGATCCGAAATCTCATCGGCATAGTCACGACTATGCCCTTCCATCTTAGTGATGGTGTCTTCGTGAGCCTCGATCATGTCATTGGCTTCACCAAGTTGTTCCAGGAGAGCAACAAAGTACTTCTTGGATTTTCCCTTGAGTTTGCCCATAAAGGCCTCAAACTCGTTAGCCTCCACATTAGCTCCTTCAAGTTCATTAATGCTATCCGTCGTAGAAGGATGATTAATGATGGTAGTTTTGATGTTGGGGGTTACCTTGTTGGTGGCTTTAGCCATGAGGCACTTGGCGGCGATGCTCTCATTGGGTGAGTCAAAGAGAGACACCCGTGAAGTCGTCGCAATGGCAATGGAGGCCATGGCAACTGACTCATCATCTTCATCATCGTCATCATCCTCATTGTACTCTTCTTGTACCACCAACGCCTTGGGAGGAGTCTTCTCTGTGAAGTTGTTCTTGTTGGGGAACGACTTGGCCTTGTCCTTTCGGATGAGCTTGCCACCATTGTCTTCCCTCTTCTCATACGGGCATTCCGCAACAAAATGACTCACATTGCCGCAATTGTATCAAGTCCTTACACGTTGCTTGCCCCTCGTGCCACTCGAGTTGTTTTTGCTAAAGTTTGGCCTCGAGTTTTTCTTGCTCCAAAATTGCCTTGAAGCAAGTGCATGTGTTCATGATATGCATACTTCGTATCTTCGGGGTTGCTCTCCTCTTCTTCCTCTTCTTCTTCTTCAACGGTGAGCTTGGCCTTCAATGCAAGGTTAGACTTCTTTGCCCGTTGAGAACGGAGCACCGCATTGTCGGCGGTCTTGTCCAAAATGTTCATGGCCACAAACTCATCCAACACTTCGCTTGAGGTCAAAGTGTGGAAGTCCGGTCTTTGACGAATGACAGAGGACATGGCCTTGTGGTAGGGCATCATTGCCTTGAGGAATTTGCGCTTGATCCAATTGTCATCCGTGTCCTTGCTCCCGTGATCTCGTAGTGAGACCGCGAGTTTGGTTACTCTCCGATAAAGCTCACGAGGTTCTTCATCTTCTTTCATAGCAAACTCATCAGCCTCATCTTGCACCACTTCATAGTTGGAGCATTGAATGCTTGAGCTTCCCCGGTAGAGAGAGACAACACAATGCCATGCATCTTTGGCCAAGGCGAAGGGACGAAGATGAGGTAGGTCTTCGGGTGGAATTGCATCTTGAATGATGAAGAGAGCATTCTCGTTTAATTGATTATCCGCAGCTTCTCGAGGAGTGAAGTTGCTTGGATCATGCGGATAAAAACCTTCTTCAATGATACTCCAAATGTTAGTGTTCACATGATTTAAATGACATTTAAAGCGGTAAACCCAAGAATCAAAGTCCTCATTTTTCACAATCTTAGGGGGACGACCGGCATGATTCAAATGAGTAGAAGGAACCAGTACACCATAAACAAGTGGTGGTTCTACATGAGCAAAGATGCCGGTGCCATTTTTACCACTAGAAGATGGAGCCTTTTCACTACTAGCTTCCCCCTTGTCGGGGATAACATTCGTCACCTTGTTGGTGGGATCACCCACTTTCAACGGTGCGGTGGAAAGTTTAAGCCCCTCAAGAAATTTAGTAAACATGCGTTCAACCTCGGTCGTCATGGAGGTCTTCAATGTTTCTAAGGCCACATTGAACTCCTCACGAGAGACCAAGGTTCCCCCATAGCCCGTAGACGAGATCGGATTCACACCGGAGTGTTCCTCCACACCGTCTACGGTATCAACCATATTCTTTGGACGGTAAAGTCCTTAATAAAGAGACGAGGCTCTGATACCAATTGAAAGGATCAATATGGTTGACTAGAGGGGGGTGAATAGGCAACTACCAATTTTTACTTTTCTTTACCAAATTAAACTTTGCATCAAAGTAGGTTGTCTAGATGTGCAACTAGGTGAGCAACCTATATGATGCAATAACAACAAGCATACAAGCAAGCAAGAGAAGTAACACTAAAGAGCTTGCACAAGTAAAGGTAAGAGATAACCAAGAGTGGATCCGGTGAAGACGAGGATGTGTTACCGAAGTTCCTTCCTTTTGAGGGGAAGTACGTCTCCGTTAGAGCGGTATGGAGGCACAATGCTCCCCAAGAAGCCACTAGGGCCACCGTATTCTCCTCACGCCCTCACACAATGCGAGATGCCGTGATTCCACTATTGGTGCCCTTGAAGGCGGCAACCGAACCTTTACAAATAAGGTTGGGGCAATCTCCACAACTTAATCGGAGGCTCCCAACAAAACCACGAAGCTTCACCACAATGGAATATGGCTCCGTGGTGACCTCAACCGTCTAGGGTGCTCAAACACCCAAGAGTAACAAGATCCGCTAGGGATGAATGGGGGAATCGAAAATCCCTTGGTGGAAGTGTAGATCGGGGCCTTCTCAACCACTCCCGAGCAAATCAACAAGTTTGATTAGCTAGAGAGATAGATCAGGCGAAAATGGAGCTTGGAGTATTTAATGGAGCTTGAGCAATAAATGGAGCTTGAGGGGGGAAGAGGTAGGTCAAAGGGAAGAAGGGGACCCCTTTTTATAGTGGGGGCAACAATCCAGCCGTTGCCCCTCACCAACCAGCCCCGCACAGGGCGGTACTACCGCTAAGAGGGGGCGGTACTACCGCTAGGTCAGCGGTACTGCTGCACCAGCCAGCGGCACTACCGCGCAGAGGAGACTAGTAGGGAATAGGACCCAACGCGGTACTACCGCGGTGGTAGGGGCGGTACTAGCGCTCCTGAAACGGTACTACTGCCTCTACAACCGCAACTAGTGCCGCAAAACCCGACACGAGAAAAAGACCCCTCGAGTCGAGGCGGTAGGAGCCAGACAGCCCAGCGGTACTACGGCAGCAGGGTCACGGGCGGTACTACCGCTGTGGAGCGGAACTGCCGCTTGTGACCCTTCGGCCGTACTACCGCTGGTAGTGCGGTACTACCGCTGGGACACTGAAGAGAGAGAGAGAGAAAATCTCTCCAAAGATGCTGAGGATGAGGCGGTGGTGCCAGGCACCCCAGCAGTACTACTATTGTGGAGTCACGGGCGGTACTACCGCTGTGGAGCGGTACTGCCGCTTGTGGCTCCTCAGCGGTACTACGGCTGGGTTGCGCGGTACTACCGCTGGGACCCAGACAGGACAAAGAAAAGCGGAGAGATCTCTTCAATGGAATGGAAAAGCTCGGAGGGTGAGAAGCTGATGTGTACGTGTTGATTCCACCCATGCAATACCCCAGCGGACCCCCTCTTGATAGTACGGTGCCCTCTACGCAACTAGTCCACCGAGAGAGAAACGAAAGAGCTACACCGTCTTGAAGGACACTCCGAAGGGAAGAAAACGTATCGTGCCAGGGGTGAATCTGTGAACTATTCAAAGCACATGATTAGTCCGCAAACATGTTGTCATCAATCACCAAAACTACCTTGAGAGAGATATGCCGTAACAAACACGATGACTGTTTCAGAAACATAGCTCTAGTTGCAGAAATCGCTAGAGGAGTGCCGGTGTGAGAGCTCGTCGCCCTCGTGCTGGAGTAGAGGCAACTGCTTGGGGTGCTAGGTCGGAGGAGGCGCGGCAACTCCGGTGGCCAGCGGCGCTCCATAGCCGAGGCGCTCAGGCCATGGCGGGGCAGTCGTGTTGTCTCGGTGGACCTTTGCAAAAAGGCCCTTGTTGCAAAGCCCCTGAACGCAACAAGCTAGTTGTTGCAAAGGTCCTTGGTTGGCTGGGACGGTAGATCAGACGGCTATCTCTAGCAGCATCCGATGGCTACCAAGGCGGCTGATCTAAGCAGTTTATCACGCGGCAGACGCAGCACTGCCCCTAATTTCTCTAGTCTACAGATATGACTTGGGCTACAAGAAGGAATAAGAGGGAGAGAGAATTACAGTCACGTTACAATATGTTTAACATCCTAATCACAAATCTCGCAAAAAAAGAACATCCCAATCACAAACCATCTATTATGGAAACATAGTTGATATGAGGAAACGGTTATATCCACACCAAGAATAAGATCATCGGTCATTGTTGTGGGTATCTTCCCACAAAAAATTCTTACAAATCGTCAAATCGTTCCAATAATGGGCTAAGGTCTAACTGACCATCCATAAAACACATAGTTTGGGCATTCTGGCTTGGGTGATTGCGAGGTTTAACTTGTCTGCAACACTTGAACCTTTTTTTCGAGGAAGCAACACTTGAACCTTCCCCAAGGCCTTCTCGCCATCACCAACACCGAGCTTCTTACGGACGACTAATAGCACCTCTCCGGCACCACGAATGTAAGCTGTTGTTCGCCTATGGACAGAGTTACTTCCTCCACATCGTCCATATAGTCCCGCAAACACAGTAAGGGAGATCATGGATTTCTCGTCGCATCTAGTAATACTAAATACACATCGTCTAATGTTACGAGTATCTAGTAAACAATCTCTTCTGCCTAAAACCGACTCCATTTTTTTAAAAGATTTTGAT
The DNA here is from genome assembly GCF_056163025.1 of Triticum urartu. NCBI lineage: Eukaryota > Viridiplantae > Streptophyta > Magnoliopsida > Poales > Poaceae > Triticum > Triticum urartu. The sequence continues at coordinate 711,253,843 of NC_141879.1, forward strand.
AGCAAATTATCTGCATTGGTGGTCAGGACCATATATGTCAAACCTTTTGAAAAGAAGACTATGTATGTTTACTCTTCGGAGCGAGACAAGAAGACATTTTTGAATGATGATGTCTTGTGATTAGGAAGTGATCAGACTATCAGGTCTAAATGGGCCACTTCCAACTTTCCAAGAGTTTGGCGATACACGCTAGACCATGTAGCGTTTAAGCCTCGGGGTGATGGAAACAAAGCTAAGACCTGCAATAGTATTGAGCTACAGAGGAAATGATGCAAAGTGGTTTGGTCTAGGGCTGGACTAACGAGCTACTCGGCTTGTTAAGACTCGGCTCGTTAAGGTTCATGAACGTTAAGGCTCGGATTGTTAAGCTCGTTATTTTAAGGATAACGAGCTAAATATAAAGATTGGCTCAGTTCATTACATGTTCGTGAGATTGTTAAGCTCGTTAGAAAAATGCATTAGTAGATAAGATACATCACATGCATGTAATTACAAACATAGATAGGTCCAGCCAGTATGATTCAATAAATCAAGAATATGGGAAGACGAGAAAGATGTGAATGTGGGAAATAGCCCGTCCATAGACTTATGAGTGATCGAAGTCACCGAAAAATTCTCTTTAATGAACAAAATCATGCTACTACCGAGCTTAACGAGTAGCTCACGAAAATCGCAATCTCGATCGCTTAACTCGTTAGTGTTAACGAGCAAAAATTGCTGCTCGGCTCGGTTCATTAAGAAAACGAGCCGAGCTCAAACGAGTCGAGCAGGTGAGCGCTCATTAGACTCACCGAGCTTCAAGCTTTTTGTCCAGCCCTAGTTTGGTCCCCCAAGCAGCTCAAATCTGCAAGCAATACCTCCAAGTGTTAGCATTGGCATGGTACAGTAAAGTAGTTAGTGGCCTAGTAACGGCTGTGCAGCAGCAAGAGAATCAGATAGTTGGAGTAACGAATACACATGCCATGTAATAAAATATGCCTTGGTGGCTCAGTCCAAATCTATCTATATCCATAACTGTCTATTCTAGTTATATCAATATCTTCTAGGAGTGTATGCTATACCTGTATTGTATATATCTATATCTATATCAATACAATGGTAAGTAATCAAGCATTTTGCAATGTTACAAGTATCCTCCGCCGTCTAGAAGAAGGCCCGACAAATTGCATCTACTGCTTTGGGGACCTTTTTGGGTAACAAAGATTGATATACAATATGTGGCGAAGGAGTCAAGAACAATGGTGAGAAGGACAACGAGAGGGTCCTAGCCCTCCAACCTTTAGGAACTTATGACATTTCGAAATGATGGGTTGAAAAGCACAGGCAGACATGAGGGCAAAGAGGGGTGGGCCAAGGTATATGTCAGGGAAGGAGGAAACGGATCAATTATGATACATAACCATGCAATGACTATGTGTTCAAGATTATAACTTTTGTGTTCTGTACTCATAATCGATTAACTATAAACGAAGTATTTTACAAGAAATCTGTGATTCAAGTTAAACTTAGGAACACGTGGGCAACTTGCATTATCCAAGAGGGAGTACATTAAGAGCTGATTAATATCTGCATTAACATGCACTAACATAACACAGGAATAGATGACAGTTGGCTTTTGCTGCTTATATAATTCTATTGGGCAAACGAGCTATGAGGCACAGCAGGTCTGCAACGCAGCATCACCTGATAACTGCCAAACAAATGTTTTTATTGAAGAGATCATACACAACATGACAACAATGCACTCCATGAATGGTACGCGGGATAAACATCGGCGGCTGATCTAACCAGTTTATCACCAGGCAGACGCGTAGCACTGCCCCTAATCTATCTAGTCTACAGTCTACAGATATGACTTGGGCTACAAGAAGGAATAAGAGGGAGAGAGAATTATATGCGTGACATAGTTTGTCACGTTACAATATGTTTAACATCCCAATCACAAATCTCGCAAAAAAAAACATCCCAATCACAAACCATCTATTATGGGAACGGAGTTGATATGAGGAAACGGCTATATCCACACAAAGAATAAGATCATCGGTCATTGTTGTGGGTAACTTACCACCAAAAAATTCTTACAATCGTCGAATCCTTCCAATAATGGGCTAAGGTCTAACTGACCATCCATAAAACACATAGTTTGGGCATTCTGGCTTGGGTGATTGCGAGGTTTAACTTGTCTGCGACACTTGAACCTTTTTTTCGAGGAAGCAACACTTGAACCTTCCCCAAGGCCTTCTCGCCATCACCAACACCGAGCTTCTTACGAACGGCTAATAGCACCTCTCCGGCACCGCGGATGTAAGGTGTTGTTCGCCTGTGGGCAGAGTTACTTCCTCCATGTCGTCCATATAGTCCTGCAAACACAGTAAAGGGAGATCATGGATTTCTCGTCGCATCTAGTAGTACTAAATACACGTCCTCTAATGTTACGAGTATCTAGTAAACAATCTCTTCTGCCTAAAACCGACTCCATTTTTTTAAAAGATTTTGATAGCAAATTATCTGCATTGGTGGTCAGGACCATATATGTCAAACCTTTTGAAAAGAAGACTATGTATGTTTACTCTTCGGAGCGAGACAAGAAGACATTTTTGAATGATGATGTCTTGTGATTAGGAAGTGATCAGACTATCAGGTCTAAATGGGTCACTTCCAACTTTCCAAGAGTTTGGCGATACACGCTAGACCATGTAGCGTTTAAGCCTCGGGGTGATGGAAACAAAGTTAAGACCTGCAATAGTATTAAGCTACAGAGGAAATGATGCAAAGTGGTTTGGTCCCCCAAACAGCTCAAATCTGCAAGCAACACCTCCAAGTGTTAGCATTGGCATGGTACAGTGAAGTACTAGTTAGAGGCCTAGTAACGGCTGTGCAGCAGCAAGAGAATCAGATAGTTGGAGTAACGAATACACAGGCCATGTAAAATATGCCTTGGTGGCTCAGTCCAAATCTATCTATATCCATAACTGTCTATTCTAGCTATATCAATATCTTCTAATAGGAGTCTATGCTATACCTGTATTGTATATATATCTATATCTATATCTATACAATGGTAAGTAATCAAGCATTTTGCAATGTTACAAGTATCCTCCGTCGTCTAGAAGAAGGCCCGACAAATTGCATCTACTGCTTTGGGGACCTTTTTGGGTAACAAAGATTGACATACAATATGTGGCGAAGGAGTCAAGAACAATGGCAAGAAGGAGAAGGACAACGAGAGGGTCCTAGCCCTCCAACCTTTAGGAACTTATGACATTTCGAAATGATGGGTTGAAAAGCACAGGCAGACATGAGGGCAAAGAGGGGTGGGCCAAGGTATATGTCAGGGAAGGAGGAAACGGGTCAATTATGATACATAACCATGCAATGATTATGTGTCCAAGATTAAAACATTTGTGTTCTGTACTCATAATCGATTAACTATAAACGAAGTATTTTACATGAAATCTGTGATCGAAGTTAAACTTAGGAACACGTGGGCAACTTGCATTATCCAAGAGGGAGTACATTAAGAGGTGATTAATATCTGCATTACTATGCAGTAACATAACACAGGAATAGATGACAGTTGGCTTTTGCTGCTTATATAATTCTATTGGGCAAACGAGCTGTGAGGCACAGCAGGCCTGCAACTCAGCATCACCTGATAACTGCCAAACAAATGTTTTTAGTGAACAAATCATACACAACAATGCACTCCATGAATGGTACACAGGATAACATCAGGTCGAATTATTCAAGATATACCTAACATGATTCAAGTAAACCTAAGTAATGGAACATTAAATATCTAAGGACGTGAAAAAACAGAAATGAATATGTACAGCTGGGCCATTACATGGAGGTGACAATCAGGAGCATCCCATATTAGCCAAACCAATTTAGACCAAGTTGGTTAGAAGTCGGTGGTAGTTTTACTGGTTTCTGCCATGTTTGAGAATTTTTTCACCTTTGTTCGGACGGCCACCAACTTCCTAGTAGCAGAGCAAACAAGGTGGACCTGATCTATCAACACTTACTCTGCCCGTCATGTGATCATGTTAGAACACAGGCTACTCGAATGAACGCGTAACTAAGTGTTGCCTCCTTTCACTGAAGCTGAGATCTGCTGCTGCTTTCAGGCCAATGGAAGCTCGGCCCATTGTTATATTGTGTCAAATCGCAAGATATGGTCTCCACCTAGAAGGCAAACAAAATTTAAGAAAAATAAGCATTAGTTTATCAGAATTTACTAAGACCAGTAAGAACTTACTAAGACCAGTAAGACCAGTAAAAACGGAGGGAGCAGTAGCATAAATGATAAAATCCCGAAGAAGAATACGGTTCAGCCCAGCTTGGACGCCATGTGCGAATTTGCGACTATTTTGGAATGAGAACAAAGTTTCAATGTTCTGAACATCTCTTTAAAACAGAATATATTTTAAAATTCTGCACATTTTATAAAAATTTGAGTTCGATTTTTTATGATATTATATGAACTTTATTGAAAATTTTGAATTTACGAAAAAAGAGGAAGAAAGAAAAGTAAACTTGATAGAAAAAAACAAAAGAAATATGAATGAAAAAGTGAAAGAAACTGAAAAAGAAAAATAGAAACATAACAAAAAAAAGGATTCAGGCCTAGTTGGGCATCATGTGCGAATCTGTGACTATTTTGCGCTCGATGCGATAAATAGGGTTTTCCCACCTGTGTGGGTACAAAAATAACTAGGCTGGCTTTGCTGGGCCACACTGTAGGCGACCCATGTACGAAATTCTGTCTTTTTTTATTTTCTAGTACAGGCATGGACAAATATTTAATACCACCTCAAACAGAAAAAAATCTTTTCGATGGTGAACGGATAAAAAAATCAAAAAAACGCACCTTGATTTATTAATATTAATTAATATTAATAATTATAATTATAATTATATATATTATTATATTATTATTAGTAGTAAGAAAGTAAAAAAAGTATAGAAATGAAGTTTCGCCTTTTGATTGTAAGCAATTTTTTTAGTGGTATTTAACAAGGTTGAGGCGGGTGGACGGGACGAGTGGTATTTTCGGCCCGCTCCTGTAAACAAGGTATACATTGAACGAATCGAGTTGTATATTTCGCCCCGAATGCTTTTGGCTCGGTAAACTGAACAAGCTAAGTTGTATATTTCGGCCTGAAGTTTGACCGGTCCAGCTCGGTTGGCCCAAAAAAATCATGGTCGGCACGGCCATGACTCGTCAGCCCCCATGGCGAACCACCGTGCCCCCGAGCACCGCCGCATCACCATTGTCCTACAAGAGCGAGGAGTTGCTCCGGAATGCCGCAGCGCCGAGACATAGGGCTCAAAGATGACAAGAGGAGCGGTGGGAGAGGAACGCTGATAATGCAGACGCCTCGCTCCATAATCTGCAAAGACTAGAAGAAGACTAGAGACTTTTCTTCTCATGGACATGGACAGAGCCAGGCAACACCATTGGGCACGAACCTTCGCCGGTCGCTGGCTGCCACCGTCCGAGTGGAAGACCCGAGTCTTCGGTAGCAGCAGACTCCACCACACAAATCGGGTCTTCGGCAGCAGACTATATAGGAGTATAGCACCCGGAGATATCAAAGGCAATCGAAACCAAAACCAAAACCATGGCCATGTTCCCCTGTCTAATCCTCAGTCTGCTCCTCACTTTTGCATCGGCGCAGCTGACGACGTTGAGCGCCGGCTCGACTCTCGCCGTGGAGGACTACGAGCGCACGTTCCTCGCCTCACCAAACAGGACCTTCTCCTGCGGCTTCTACCCGGTCGGCTCGAACGCCTTCACCTTCTCCGTCTGGTTCGCCCGACAAGGCCGTGGTCTGGTCCGTGAACCGCCATTCCCCGGTGAACGGGCACGGGTCCAAGGCGCTGCTGCACGGCGATGGCTACCTCGTCCTGGCCGACGCCAACGGCTCGGCGGTGTGGGCGAGCAGCGGGGGCGCGGGCGACGACAGGTCGACGGCCGCGCTGCTGGAGACCGGAAACCTCGTCATCAGAGACTCGGGCGGCGCGGTGCTGTGGCAGAGCTTCGCCTCGCCGACCGACACCTTGCTCCCTTGGCAGCAGCTGACCAAGGACACCAGGTTGGTCTCCGGCTACCACAGCCTCTACTTCGACAACGACAATCGGCTTCGTCTCGTGTACAACGGGCCCGAGTTCTCCAGCATCTACTGGCCAAACGATGACTACACCATGTTTCAAGACGACGATGGCCCGAGCTTCAACAACAATTCCAGGCTTGCAGTCCTCGATGACAAGGGTTGGTTCTCCTCAACCGATGGCCTCACGGTACCAGAAGAAGACTGACGCTCGAGCACGACGGCAACCTCAGAATGCACAGCCTGGACGCGTCGAGTGGAAGATGGGTGGTCACATGGCAAGCCATACTGCAGATGCACTATGTGCATGGCCTATGTGGGAAGAACGGGTTCTTCGAGTACTCGCCGAGACTCCGCTGCTCGTGTCCTCCTGGATTCGAGATGGTTAATCCAAACGTGTGGAGCAAAGGCTGCAGGCCGACGTTCAGCTACAACTGTGGTCAAGACAGGTACAGCTTCATCCAGATCCCTCAAACCGATTTCTACGACTTTGATCTTGGCGTCAACGACTCCATCTCGTTTGAAGAGTGTAGAAACATCTGCTTGGGCATGTGCTCTTGCATCGCTTTCTCTTACCGGCTGATACCCTAAAGGCCTGCTGTTCAATGGCTACAAGTCGCCTGCATTCCCAGGAAGTGTCTATCTTAAAGTGCCCCTCACTGCTGACATTCAGATTCAGGTCTCTGAATCACCACAATCAGCTCTCACATGCTCCCATGTTGGTCCCAAGACTAGGCATGAACCTTCAGATCACATGGACAGATGGCTATATTTCTATTTATGTCCTGGATTGTTAGGAGCCCTGGAGCTCATTCTCATCTTGACGACATGGTGGTTCCTTTCCAGGAAGAATGGCAATGTGCAAGATTCAACACAGGGAGGTTATGCGGTGTTAAGAAATCAGTTCAGGAGATTTACTTACCAAGAGCTACAGCAAGCAACTGGAAGGTTCAGAGAAGAAGTTGGAAGAGGCGGCTCTGGGATTGTGTACAGAGGATTGCTAAAAGATAAGAGGGTCATCGCGGTGAAGAATCTCATGGATGTCACCAAACACGAAGAGGAATTCTGGGCAGAGAAGAATGTGATCGGGAGGATCAATCACATGAACCTGGTTCGCACATGGGGATTCTGCTCACAAGGCAAACACAGGCTGCTGGTATATGAATTTGTGGAGAATGAGTCACTGGACAGGCACCTGTTCAGCGCGGAAAGATTGCTCACGTGGAGCGAGCGTTTCCGTATCGCCTTGGGATCGGCGAGGGCCCTGGCTTATCTTCACCACGAGTGCCTTGAGTGGGTTCTACACTGTGACGTGAAGCCTGAGAACATACTCTTGACCCGAGATTTTGAAGCCAAGATAGCAGACTTTGGGTTAGCAAAGCTGTATAAAAGAGATGGATCCAGTTTCAACTTCTCACATATGCGAGGAACAGCCGGTTATATGGCCCCGGAATGGGCGATGAATCTGCCAATCAATGCCAAGGTCGACGTCTATAGCTTCGGAGTGGTGCTCCTAGAACTGGTGGCTGGGAGGAGGATTTCCAGCTGCACAAAGGATGACAAAGTTATCAAACTGAAACAATTTGTCCGGGGTGTGAAGGAAGCTTTAGTTACCGGGGATGCTGCGAGTATAGTGGATGCGAAGCTTCATAGGCAGTTCCACACCGATCAGGCGATAATTATGATGACGGCTGCTGTATCGTGCCTCGCAGAAGAAAGAAGCAAGAGACCAACCATGAATGAAGTTGTAAAATCTCTCTTGCATTGCGAGGGGTGAAGGCATTCGATCCGCGTAATTAACACAGTTGCAAACAGTGGGGGACCAAAAGATAGTGAGAAACTGAGAACATCGACCTGAATATATAAATGTGTTTTTGCTTCTGTGTGATCTTTCTCACATTGCTACCAGATTTCCTGACTTAAATGGCGAAACAGGATATCTTGTATATGATTGAGTCAAGAGCTGTTTGTTTATTGGCTCTGTCCACTCATTTGATACTTTGTTGTCATTCAACTACTTTGAATTTTGCTTGTTATTCTCTGGACGTACAACGCTTGATGGTAAAATTTCCCTACTAATGGGACTCGTTTAAACGGTAAACATCGATCATAATTCAGAAAATAAACACAAGATGGAGTGGCATATATACTCTCTCCGTCCCAAAACACAAGATGAACTGAGTTTCAAATTTGAACTAAAGCGTCGACATTATCTTGGGAGGCAGGGGATACCTACTAACATGTACTACTCTCTGATGGATGGCCTGGACATACAATCAGTTCGTCCTGTTGTATGATGAACTTGCTGGTGATGGTCACACATGCTAAGGGGTCACCTATGCATCAGTTGCTTCGACAGAAAAAGAAACCCAGTTCCATTCCACTGGGTCTGATGTATGGAGAGGGCCGGTGGCGAGCAAACCTGGCCAGCATGGGCCATTCCACCCAACGTGGTCAAACCTCCTTGGCACATAGCTAAAACACGAGAGATAATTGCACACTAGAAGCAATCATACACAACAATGCACTCCATGAATAGTACACAGGATAACATCAGGTCGAATTATTCAAGATATACCTAACATGATTCAAGTAAACCTAAGTAATGGAACATCAAATATCTAAGGACGCGAAAAAAACAGAAATGAATACGTACAGCTGGGCCATCACATGGAGGTGACAATCAGGGGCATCCCATATTAGCCAAACCAATTTAGACCAAGTTGGTTAGAAGTCGGTGGTAGTTTTACTGGTTTCTGCCATGTTTGAGAATTTTTTCACCGTTGTTCGGGCGGCCACCAACTTCCTAGTGGCAGAGCAAACAAGGTCGGACCTGAACTATCAACACTTACTCTGCCCGTCATGTGATCATGTTAGAACACAGGCTACTCGAATGAACGCATAACTAAGTGTTGCCTCCTTTCACTGAAGCTGAGATCTGCTGCTGCTTTCAGGCCAATGGAAGCTTGGCGCATTGTTGTATTGTGTCAAATCGAAAGATATGGTCTCCACCTAGAAGGCAAACAAATTTTAAGAAAAATAAGCATTAGTTTATCTGAATTTACTGAGACCAGTAAGAACAGACAGGGGAACTCAAAAGGGTATATTTGAGCTTACTCCGTATGGGAAGGTATCTGGTGCACCACTAGATGTTAATGGCCATCCCTCATTTACTTGATCTTCCTGAACCTAATGGGGAAAAACTTCAATGTTAATCATCAAGAACTATATGAAGAAAAAAAATACTAGTCAAATGTGTGGACCTAGTAACAATATATACATTTGCGCTTTCTGTTATGCTGTCAGTTGCGGTGACCGTTGTGCATAGGTTGTTCGCAGTGGCATTCCTCCTCTTGTTATAGGCCCTTTTAGTTTTCTTCTTCAGGGTATCAAGAACTGTTGGTGTCGTCAGTTTCTTCTTGCGAGAACGTTTTGACTGACCTTGCATGAGATCCCAGCCCTTCGTACTAAGAGAAATGGGTAATGCATCATCAGTAAAATCCTCATTCACTGGATTATATGCAAAGTTGGCAGTTGAAACTTGGCTGTCAACCCTTTGATCTCTCAGTGACTTCTCATAAGAAATCACTTTATCCCTGATCTCCCTCATGACTGACAAAGCATAATCTTTTGATTCTGAGTTCACAGAACCCAGTTCCACAACTTCTGCAAAGTATTGGTGGCCTAGTTTGTAGAGATCATCATAACCTCCCAATTCCTGACTACTTAATGAGACGTCCCGGGACATGGAAGAACAAGTTAGTTTACAATCCTTGCACCAGCGATGAATGATGTATTTTGATGGAATCATCGGTACAAGCTCCTGCCTCAGTACAGTGAGAGCATGTCTGCACAATATACCTTTAAATTGAAACAAGCGGCAGAAGCACCATATGTCATCTTCAGCATTGTCATAAGCAACTTTGTAGTCCACCTTTGTTTGATTTACATGCTCTGATACTATGTATGTAACTACTGAATCACTCCGATCAAGTATACTATAGTTGCAGTGAAATGAACGCCCTAATTCATTCAAGAAAGTTTGAAATATCTCCATTGTGTACATCTTTGCTGCTTGCTCCTCCACAGGCAATCCAGTCATCAACTGTGGCCTCATCTGAGACGAGTGCAAATCCTCATAGGTTTCCTTTTCTAACTTAGTTCTAACAGCTGCCTCATACTGCTCAACAAACATTTTCACAGATGTACCAGACGTCAACCACCCATCAAAATAGTCAGTTGCACTGTCAGTTCTGTCTGTGACGGACATTCCCGCCCAAAAAAAATCCTTCACATAAGCAGGAGCCCACTGTGCCCTGACCTCGTATAATTTGGACAGCCATTCATTTCCCTCCAACTGAAATTGATGCGTCATTTCTTGCCACTCTTTATCAAAATCAAGAGTAGTAACTGAGTCATAGGCCAATGTGCTGAAAGTAGAAATCACTTCATCCTTCTTTTCCATTCCGGCCAACTTCTCAGGAAGCTCATTTAAAATGTGCCGAAGGCAAAAGCGGTGCCGTGAATTGGGGAAAACCTTTTTAACAGCTATTGCAACATCATGACAATAGTTGGTAATTATTGAAGGTGGTGACGTGGCATTCATGCATCTTAACCATGTATCAAAAAGCCACACGTAAGCTCCAAGAGATCTACCAGCAAGCAAACCACACCCTAGTAACAGTGGTTGAGCGTGGTGGTTAGTGCCCACAAATGACACAAACTGTATCTCATACTGATCGCTGAAGTTTGTGACATTAATAGCAACCACATCACCAAAGTAATTGTAAGAACTACGTGATTTGGCATCAGCCCAGAAGACATTCCTTAGCTGTCCTTGCTCATTCATGTCTAAACTGTGAAAGAAACACGGGTTTCGGTCTTGCATGTCGTTGAAAAAACTCACTAATGCCTCTAAATCTCCTTCAGCAAGCTTCAGTTTCCTATTTCTGTCTATCTTGGTCTTGATTTCAATCTGGGCAGATGAAGGTATGCCACTATCTCCAAAACTACTAGAATGTCCAACAACTGAGCTACTCTGTGGCGCCTCAGACAAACGAGGTGGATTTAGAGAGAAAGGGATGTTCTCTAGATGCTTCTTATATTTAACCGAACCGGGATCCAGTGGATGGTTATGCTCCAACTCGAGAACAATAACTTCCCAGCGATTCTGAAAATGGGCGTCCTTGACAATGATCTTAGCCTTGCAGCCAGTCTTTGTGCCCCGCTTTCTTGCAGGCCTTGTCACACCAGATCTCAGCCTAGATTGCCCTCCTTTAGAGCATATGAAGGTAGAGCGATAGCGGAAACCATCAAAGGTGTTGTTAGACCTCCTTGTGATACCAAAACCAGAGCGGCATCCATATGCGACATAGAACTGAAAGGCGTCTTCCTCTGAGTCGAATACCATCCCCACTTTAGGTATCCATTCTGGATCCATATCAACCGGCTTAAAGACATCGCCCTCAGCAAGGCTTTTCTCCTTGTCACCGTCTTCTTGCACGTCTCCTTCATTGGATGATTCGGTGCTATAGCCTTCCTCTTCCATTGGCCCCAAATAATCTATTCGGCCTGAAAGAAGATGAGCAGTATCATAAACCGTGTATAAATACAGTTGAAAGAAGCATGCTGAGCATTTCTACAGCAGTTTTGGTTCATAAATAATTTTACAACTTTCTTCAATGATTATTACTTCAGAGTACTACTGCCGGCACTCGGTGGCGGAGCTAGGATTTGAAACGAATGTGACATGTGAACATTTCTAGTAATTACCAATATCATATATAAATAGATCAAAAAATGTAGTCTTGCAACATCGAGAAGGTTATTTGTCGAACCGTAAATAAAACTGAACATGTTATGTGTCGATGTAGTGTTGTACAAATAATAATTCCCTGGCTACCTGACTTCAGTCTCTGGATAAATTGAGATCGGGGCTGCTGCACGCCTCCAGTTTCCAGACTCTGGTGAATCCCAAGGAGGGCGAAGGCTAGAGGAGCTGCCGGGCCTGGACAAATTCAGATCTGTGCCAAAAAATCTTGTCAAATTCGATGTAAATATGTCTAAATCAGAGATCAAGTGAGCAACCATGGGGGATGGGGTACCTCTATAGGAAGGAGACGGGCACCACACCTGAGCGGATTGGGCGGCTCCGGCAGTTCGGTTAACAGGGAGGGAGGCTCCGCGTACTGCTGCGCAGTGGTACGCGCCTGCGCGGGCAGCAGCCGCCGGGCGGTGGGAGGGCAGGCAGGCAGGCAGCGGGCGTCAGGGCGGTCCGGCGGTGGCTCCGGGCGGCCGGGCGGGCTGGCTCGGCCGGCGGCGGATCAGTGCGTCTCAGCAGTCACCGTGGACTGGGTTGGCCGGACAAGCAGACGACACCAGCGTAGGCTGTTTGCTGGGCTTCTTTTCTCCCAGGCCCATCTCCTGGTAATTCTCAAAAAAAAAAAGACCAGCCCAAAATCCCAGGGTGGGCCGCGGCACTCCCTGTTTGTTGGCTTGCTGAAGAAAGAAAGCAACCAACCAACCAAATTCAGAGGAGGGGCTCGCAAGCAAGCAAGGAGGCCAAGAGAGCAAAGGAGGGGCTTATCATCAGCTATGTGGGAGCCGGGCGAGGTAGCGCTTGCTGAGACGGTCGATGGAGATGCCAACGGCGCGTGCTTCGAGCTGGGCGACATGCGCAGGCACAGGAGTCACGCAAGGCCTGATGGTGCAAACATTGATGCACTTCAGCAGTGCATGAGGATAGAGGTGTGCCAAGCTACGGGATACGCTAGGCTCCAGCTATGTCGTGGATGAATAAAGAAGGGAGCATCCAGCATCCCTTGCGCGCTATAAAAGGAGGAGGACTGAGCGGTGTGACACATACACACACACACACAACACCAGACTCCAGAGCATGGCAGCATCCAAGCACCGAAGCCCTCACACTCCTCTGTAGTCGTAGTAGTAGCTAGCTCTAGTTGTAATAAAGCCTTTGAGGCATTGTATTAATCCGTGGTGAAGGTAGGCAAAAGGTAGTTTTCTTTTCTCTTTGTAGTCCCTTCGGGGTCTCTCGAAAGGGAAATCCGTATGTAAATTATGTTGTCAAAATGAAGTAGTTTCGTGTTTCACTTGGTCTTTCTATTATGAATTTATGAGATAAGTTCTTACGCTAGGGATCCAATAGGAGAAACCTCTGCCGGTAGTTCTCTGTTTAGCCTGTGTGGCGTCTGTTGAGAATCTTGTGGCCGTAGAGAAGTGTTCCCTTCTAGCAAAACTGTCTGGGAAGACGCCCATAAATTCGTAATATAAACATCAACTGAAAGTACTTAGCTGCTTCTGAAGCAACATAGTGGTAATACGGAGGGTACTAGGATTAACACAACCGCTGCATACCCGTAGGCTGTCTTGTTGATTTCGCCAACCCGTAAAAGAACCTGCAGAGCATCTAAATAGATTACGTTAATCTCAGATTCACTAATTAAATAATTTTTGATATTAAATAATTTTGAAATTTTTAATTACCTAAGTTTCATACTAAATATTTTTGTACTTTTGCGTATTAATAAATTTTTAAATTAAAATAAAATACATACGTACGTAAGGTAAAGGGACTACGAAAAAAAGACTATTCTCCATGCAATTAGGACCCAACGTGCAGCTCCATCGTCCCTTTTTTAATCCATCGGGGAGGTGTACGAAAGTTGGGCTGCACCTTGCCACATATGGGTTCCTCCATAATCTCAAGTTTGTTGCCGTGATGAGCATATACTTCTTGGAAAGGATCTGACTTCCTTTTATTTATCAAACCAAATTGATATATTGGCTTAATATATGGACGTGGCTCACATGGCTTCTGCGATTCTCTTATATCTCCTTGTGTATGTGCATGTACAAGATTTGTACAAGCACGTCTACACATCAATTTGTTGTCCAAATTACCATCTTGACGTGCACCCATCTTTGCGGCACGAATACCTGGACCGCATAGCAAACGTTCCTTGCCATCTCTGCCGGTGTGCAATATATCTGGACAACTTATAATTGTATCAGCATCCTCGAATAGACTCTCCTTGCTCACCTTAGTTGGTTCGAGTTTAGTAGCAGCCGCATTTGATAATATTCTAGACGTTGCAATGTCCGTATCAGTAGGCATGCAACGGATTTTGAACAAAGGGAGAGATGGCTCGTGGAGAATAAGTTAGCTGCCTCATGTGTGACCAGCCTGCCAACCAGGGACGAGCGAGCAACATAAATGAATACCGGGGGTAGGATTCAAAGTAATGGAGTTTTTTCCTCTCTTTTTTATGGATTTTTTTCACTGTCTTGCATCAGGTTTCTTCGAGTTTTATATGGTTTTCTTGGGTTCCATTTTCCTTTTGCACTTTCCCTTTTTTTTCTTTGCCTTTTTTTCTTTGTTCTTTGTTTTTTTTCTTTCTTAATTTTATTTGTATTTTTTGCAACACATGTCAAATATATTCATACACATTTTTATATCTTTTTACACATGTCAAATATTTTCATACCATTTTTTATTCTTTTGCGTACATGAGCAACATTTTTTTACACATGTCAAATATTTACATACACATTTTTTTTTATTTTTGTATACATGAGCAACATTTTTTACACATGTTTAACATTTTGCAAATACATGATTAGCATCTTTTCAAATATATGTTTTCATGTCTACATTTTTCCTTACACATTGTATATTTTTGGTATACATCAAACATATTTTTTATATACTTTTAACATTTTAAAATACGTGATCCACATTTTCTCAAATACTTGTTTAAAAAATCAAATATGCGCTAACTTTTTTCAAATATGCATTGATGTTTTTTGGTATGATACATAACCATTATTGTAAACTATGCGGACATTTTTTTACATTGGATAAATACTCTTTTAAATGCCACAAACATTTTTTTGAACCGTGTGAACATTTTTCTTAAGTAATGCTCGGTACAAGACATTTATTACATGGATATATTTTTTACATTGTACTCCTTACGTAAAGAAATATAAGAGTGTTTAGAGCATTTAGTGATCTAAACGCTCTTATATTTCTTTACTGAGGGAGTATATTATTTTCAAAAAGTACCACTTACATTTTTTTGAAAACACGTAAGAATTTTTTTAATGTCACATACATTTTTTAATGGTAAGAGCATTTCATGTTGAGCGAACATTTTTAAATGTGTGGTACACTTCTAAAAAAGTTAACTAAATTATTTTTTCCATAAATATATGTATTTAGTATTTTCAAAATATACATAAAATATAATGTGCGGTACACGTGAACAGACTTCTGAATCCAGTTGATATATTTGTGCTGAATGTGGTGCCTGAGCTGATCTTGGACCGTAAACTGTTGAAACGAGGTAATCGAGCCCATCTCAAGTGTCAATTCAACGGTTAGCACTTTCTGCAAAAGGCGAGTACCCCGGAAGGACTATGACAACCTACGACGGCGCTATCCATCGACGTAAGCATATGGTGACATGCTTTTGCACAAGACGGCGGAAACGTCAGCATGACGTCCCTTAGACCGACGACCGAGGCACCTGGGATGGGAGCAGAGGAGTGGGCGGGAGGTTCAGGCGCGCGCCGAGTGGGCGACTGAACGAATGGGCCGTGGGCGTGGAGCAACCGTTATGGCATGTGATCGAGTGGCTGGATTAAAAAGGGTGGACAGTCGTTTCTCAAAAAAGAAAAGAAAAAGGTGGACATTGAATAATAAGCTTAGTAAAGTCTAGTTGTTTCTCAAAAAAAAAGTAAGATCTTGTTATTCCCTCCGTTCACTTTTGTAAGTCGTTTCAGACAATTCAAAATAGGTTGTTTTACATATTGTCTAAGATGTCTTTAAGGTCTTATAAAAATGAACATAGGGAGTACTAAAAAAAGATGAGTAAAGTCTAATTCTGTACTAAGTGATCTCTTTGGACTCTGATCGGACCCTTCCCCAAGTTATTCTTCTTCTACACTAGTAGAAAACAGGGTTTTGGTCCAGGCGGGTCAGCCCATTAGTCCCGGTTCAGTCCAGAACCGGGACCAATGGGGGCATTGGTCCCGGTTTGTGAGCCCAGAGGGCCGGCCGGGCCACGTGGGCCATTGGTCCCGGTTCATCTGGACCTTTTGGTCCCGGTTGGTGGGATGAACCGGGACCAATGGGCCTCGCTCCTGGCCCACCACCATTGGTCCCGGTTGGTGGCTTGAACCGGGACCAAAGTCTCCCCTTTAGTCCCTGTTCATGTCACCAACCGGGACCAATGAGGTGCCTATATATATCCCTCACTCGTGAGCAAAGCACCCCAGTGCTCTGTTTTTCTCTGGCCGAGGGGGAGAGGGCTTGGTGGTGCTCTAGCTCACCTTCTATGCACACAAGGTGTTCGATGGAATGCCCGAGCCACACTACTTAAGCTTTCTCCTCTCCAAGCTCCATTTTCCACAATATTTGTCTAGGTTTAGCGGTCCGTCACGCCCCGTCCCCGTCTTCACCGCCGTCGATCACCCGCGCCGAGCTCATCGCCGGCACCACCGTGGTGAGCCTCTTGTTCTTATCTTCTTTCTGAAAGAAAAAATATTCTTACTTGTATGTTTACATAGATACTTGTATTATTTTCTTACTTTTATTATTGCAACTTATATAGTGCGATGGTTTTGGTATCCGCCCCCGTTGGCCCTCGTCCTGTCTATGATTCGGATGTGGTATATATATTATCTTTATAACTATTGGTTCATTTATTGTTTATGTAAATTATGCCGACCAACGTGACATAGATTTTATTTATGTAGGATGTATGTGAATCGGAAATGCCAACCCACCCTATTGTCGAGAGGTTAAATTTAGTTGAAGAAGAAAACAATTTGTTGAAGGAAAAAATAAAAAAAATTGAGGAGGAGAAGATGATATTGGAGTTGCATGTTGCGGATGTCGTTGATGATCACAAGATCAAGATGGATGCAATGCGCTTGAAGATTAGAAAGATTAGAAAATATGCCATTCATACCGAGGCTTGGTATCATTATGCCGTTGGATCAATTGTTACCTTGGTTGCAATTATGATCGCATTTGTTTTCGCATTGAAATGTTTTACATAGTTTCAATGTATGGTTTAATTAATTAGATGCTCTGGAGAGCTATATGTTGTTAGATGAGAACTATGTATGCACTTTGGTTTTAATGTGATGATGAACTTCTATTAATTTGGACACTTAATTATATATAATGCACGCAGATGAACCGGCAATGGATGTATGGTGACAGACACACCTGCGAGTACATTAAGGGCGTGCATGAGTTTTTCGATGCGGCTGAGGCAAACAAGCAGAATGGTTTTATGTGTTGTCCATGCACTGAATGTGGGAATACGAGGTCTTACTCTAACCGGAAAATTCTTCACTCCCACCTGCTTTACAAGGGTTTCATGCCACACTATAATGTTTGGACGAGGCACGGAGAAATAGGGGTTATGATGGAAGACGGCGAAGAAGAAGAGTATGATGACAACTATGTGCCCCCTGAATACGGTGATGCTGCAACGGGGGGAGCTGGTGAAGATCAAGAGGAACCAGACGATGTGCCCAATGATGCTGCAACGGGTGAAGCTGCTGAAGATCAAGAGGAACCAGACGATGTGCCCGATGATGATGATCTCCGCCGGGTCATTGTCGATGCAAGGACGCAATGCGAAAGTCAAAAGGAGAAGCTAAAGTTCGATCGCATGTTAGAGGATCACAAAAAAGGGTTATACCCCAATTGCGAAGATGGCAACACAAAGCTCGGTACCGTACTGGAATTGCTGCAGTGGAAGGCAGAGAATGCTGTGGCTGACAAAGGATTTGAGAAGCTACTGAAAATATTGAAGAAGAAGCTTCCAAAGGATAACAAATTTCCCGACAGTACATACGCGGCAAAGAAGGTCGTATGCCCTCTAGGATTGGAGGTGGAGAAGATACATGCATGCCCTAATGACTGCATCCTCTACCGCGGTGCATACAAGGATCTGAACGCATGCCCGGTATGCGGTGCATTGCGGTATATAAGATCAGACGAGATGACCCTGGTGATGTTGACGGCGAGCCCCCCAGGAAGAGGGTTCCTGCGAAGGTGATGTGGTATGCTCCTATAATACCACGGTTGAAACGTCTGTTTAGAAACGAAGAACATGCCAAGTTGATGCGATGGCACAGTGAGAACCGAAAGAAAGATGGGAAGTTGAGAGCACCCGTTGACGGGTCGCAGTGGAGAAAAATCGAGAGAAAGTACTGGGATGAGTTTGCAAAGGACCCAAGGAATGTATGGTTTGCTTTAAGCGCGGATGGCATTAATCCTTTCGGGGAGCAGAGTAGCAATCACAGCGCCTGGCCCGTGACTCTATGTATGTATAACCTTCCTCCTTGGATGTGCATGAAGCGGAAGTTCATTATGATGCCAGTTCTCATCCAAGGCCCTAAGCAACCCGGCAACTACATTGATGTGTACCTAAGGCCATTAGTTGAAGAACTTTTACAGCTGTGGAATGGAAACAGTGTACGTACGTGGAATGAGCACAGACAGGAGGAATTTAACCTTAAGGCGTTGCTGTTCGTGACCATCAATGATTGGCCCGCTCTCAGTAACCTTTCAGGATAGACAAACAAAGGATACCACGCATGCATGCACTGTTTAGATGACACTGAAAGTATATACCTGGACAAATGCAGGAAGAATGTGTACCTGGGCCATCGTCGATTTCTTCCGACCAACCATCAATGTCGAAAGAAAGGCAAGCATTTCAAAGGCGAGGCAGATCACCGGAAGAAGCCCGCCATGCGTACCGGTGATCACGTACTTGCTATGGTCAATGATTTACACTACGTAATCTTTGGAAAGGGTCCCGGTGGACTAGCTGTTCAGAATGACGCTGAGGGACACGCACCCATGTGGAAGAAAAAATCTATATTTTGGGACCTACCCTACTGGAAAGACTTAGAGGTCTGCTCTTCAATCGACGTGATGCACGTGACGAAGAACCTTTGCGTGAACCTGCTAGGCTTCTTGGGCGTGTATGGGAAGACAAAAGATACACCTGAGACACGGGAGGACCTGCAACGTTTGCACGAAAGAGACGGCATGCCTCTGAAGCAGTATAAAGGTCCTGCCAGCTACGCTCTTACGAAAGAAGAGAAAGAAATCTTCTTTGAATGCCTGCTCAGTATGAAGGTCACGACTGACTTCTCGTCGAATATAAAGGGAATAATAAATATGCCAGAGAAAAAGTTTCAGAACCTAAAGTCTTGTGACTACCACGTGATTATGACGCAACTGCTTCCGGATGCATTGAGGGGGCTTCTACCAGAAAACATCTGATTAGCCATTGTGAAGCTATGTGCATTCCTCAATGCAATCTCTCAGAAGGTGATCGATCCAGAAATCGTACCAAGGCTAAGGAGTGATGTGGCGCAATGTCTTGTCAGTTTCGAGCTGGTGTTCCCACCATCCTTCTTCAATATCATGACGCACGTCCTAGTTCATCTAGTCGACGAGATTGTCATCCTGGGGCCCGTATTTCTACAAAATATGTTCCCCTTTGAGAGGTTCATGGGAGTCCTAAAGAAATATGTCCGTAACCGCGCGAGGCCAGAAGGAAGCATCTCCATGGGCCATCAAACAGAGGATGTTATCGGGTTTTGTGTTGACTTCATTCCTGGCCTTAAGAAGATAGGTATCCCTAAATCGCGGTATGAGGGGAGACTGACTGGAAAAGGCACTCTTGGAAGAGACTCAATAATATGCAGGGACGGATATTCTTGGTCTCAAGCACACTACACAGTTCTACAGAACTCTACCTTGGCGACCCCGTATGTCGATAAACACAAGAACAGTCTGCGCTCCAAACACCCGGAGCAGTGCGACGACTGGATTACATGTGAACACATCAGGAATTTCAGCAGTTGGTTGGAAACACGTCTCAGAGGTGACAACACTGTTTGTGATGAATTGTACTTGTTGTCCAGGGGACCATCTTTGACTGTATTGACTTACAAAGGATACGAGATAAATGGGAATACATTTTACACGATCACCCAAAATCAAAAGAGCACCAACCGAAACAGCGGTGTCCGCTTTGATGCAGCAACCGAGAGCGGAAAGGACACATATTATGGTTACATAGTGGACATATGAGAACTTGACTACGGACCTGATTTTAAGGTCCCTTTGTTTAAGTGCAAATGGGTCAATCTGTCAGGCGGCGGGGTACAGGTAGACCCACAGTACGGAATGACAACAATGGATCTGAAAAATCTTGGGTACACTGACGAACCGTTCGTCCTAGCCAATAATGTGGCACAGGTTATCTATGTGAAGGACATGTCTACCAAACCGAGAAAAAGAAAAGATAAGGAAGCGAATACATCATACGATGAGCCAAAGCGCCACATAGTTCTTTCAGGAAAAAGGGACATCCTGGGAGTGGACGGCAAGACAGACATGTCTGAAGATTATGAAAAGTTTCATGAAATTCCTCCCTTCAATGTCAAGGCTGACCCAAGCATCCTGATAAACAATGAAGATTATCCATGGTTACGGCGCAATAAGCAAATGACACAAGCGAAGAAAAAGTGAAGACTTTCTCCCGCAACTATTATGATGATACCATGCCAACTTTGTAACACACAAACATGCTACCATTATCCGTTTTGTACATGCACATGCTATGTGGGTGAAATTATGATACCATGCCAACTTTCAACTTTTTCAGAGTTCATTTGAAATGCTTTCATGTCTTATGGTTCAGTCCTCGTAATACCATTATTCAAATTTTAACTATTCAAATTTAAAAACTAATGGCACTAACATAAAGTTTATAATTTTTTCTAAAACTGATGGCACTAAGAGAAAGTTTATAATTTTTCTGACCTAAAAGCAAAAAAAATTAAAAAATGCAAAAAACAAAAGAAAATAAATAATGCAAAAAACAAAAAAAACTGGAAAAAGTAAAGTTAATCACAAACTTGTGATTCAAAAAAATTTCAAAGAATTCAAATTTTAACTATTCAAATTTGAAAACTAATGGCACTAACAGAAAGTTTATAATTTTTCTAAAACTAATGGCATTAACAGAAAGTTTATAATTTTGCTCCTCGCCCCTGACCCATGACCATTAGTTCCGGTTTATGCCACAAACCGGGACTAAAGGGTTGGTCCTCGTTGCGGGCAGAGTTTAGTCCCACCTCGCCAATCGAAGGAGGGTCACATCGGTTTATAAGCCCTTCCATCTCTGCCTTGTTGAGCTCCTCTCAAAGTGAAAATAGATGCCCTAATAGAGAAAAGTTTAACCTAAATTCATAGTGAATTTCTCTGAAATTCATAGAAATTTAGTATGAATTTAGGTTGAATTTTCTCTATAAGCGCATCTATTCTCATTTTTTTAGTAAGTTAATCACAAACTTGTCATTCACACAATTTTCAAAGAATTCAAATTTTAACTATTCAAATTTAAAAACTAATGGCACTAACAGAAAGTTTATAATTTTTCTAAAACTAATGGCACTAACAGAAAGTTTATAATTTTGCTAACCTAAAAGCAAACAGAATTAAAAATTAAAGCAAAAAACAAAAGAAAATAAATAATGCAAAAAACAAGACAAAAAACTGGAAAAAATAGCAAAAATAAGTATTTTGTTGTAAGTAGAAACAAAATAAAATAAATAAAGCAACAAAGAAAACAAAAAAAACAAAAAAAGTGTTTTCAAATTTGAAAACTAATGGCACTAACATAAAGTTTATAATTTTTCTAAAACTAAAAGCAAAAAGAATAAAAAAAATAAAGCAAAAAACAAAAGAAAATAAATAATGCAGAAAACAAAACAAAAAAACTGGAAAAAATAGCAACAATAAGTATTTTGTTGTAAGTAGAAACAAAATAAAATAAATAAAGCAACACAGAAAACAAAAAAACAAAAAAGTTTTTTCAAATTCGAAAATTAATGGCATTAACAAAAAGTTTATAATTTTTCTAAAACTAAAAGCATAAAGAATTAAAAAATAAAGCAAAAAACAAAAGAAAATAAAATAAATAAAGCAACAAAAAAACAAAAAATGCCACCTACTGGGCCCCCACGGCCTGAATACGACTAGAAACCCATCCAAGGGCCAGGATTCAGGTCCGCATGAGGCCCAGTAGGCCCACAGGCATAGCAGTGACAATTAGGCCCGTAAGCCTGCAATGGAGAGAAGCTCGAGAGGGGTGCGGCAGTGGGGCTTATAAACCACTGCGCACCCCTCTCAACTAGCGAGGTGGGATTAAACTTTCAACGCCGCAGCAGCACAAGGCCTTTGGTCCCGGTTGGTGCCACCAACCGGGACCAAAGGCCGCCACTTCCCGCCCTTTGGGCTGCTGAAAATTGGCATTTGGTCGGGAACGAGGGTCGTCGAGGGTCAGGGTCGCCGAGCAGTAGAGGAAACCCTAAATAGCAAGTATCGTCGGTGTGAGATACATGTGGCCGTCAGTGTCGGACACTACATCCACGTCCCACATGTATCTCACACCCACGATACTTCCTATTTAGGGTTTCCTCTACCGCTCGGTGACCCTCGTTCCCGATAAAAAAAAGAGGAAGAAGAAGAAAAAGAGGAGAAGAAAGAATAGAGGAGTTCTTACTCCTCTATTCTTTCTTCTCCTCTCTTTTTTCTTCTTCCTCTTCTTTTTTTATCCTTGAAGCGTTGTCGAGGCCACCCCAAACCCTAGAGAAGCAGCGTCGAGGCCACCCCAAACCCTAGAGAAGCAGCGTCGAGGCCACCCCAAACCCTAGAGAAGCAGCATCGAGGCCACTAATTAATATTAGTTCTACGTTTGTCACTAATATATCCATCTGTCATGTTTGAATAATAATTGCCATGTTGTCAATATTTGTAGAAACTATGGACACCGCCCGAGACGAAGTACAAGAAGAGTTGTTGGGGGACATAATCGCACGAGGAAGTGATGCCGTCGTCTCGTTGTTTCTCAACGACACCGATGGTCTGGAAGCAGCTGGCTATGATTATGATGGCTCCGGTGACCTAATGCCGGTGCAAGAAGGAGACCGTGAGGACGGCTCCGGTGACCCAATGCCGGTGCAAGAAGGAGACTGTGATGACGTCTCCGGTGACCGAACCGAGTCCGGCCAGGTATATATATTAGTTAAGCCTGTGCTGACTAGCCAATTGATGCATTCATTGTTTTGGTATGCACACATATTAATTAAGTCTTTGTTCTTTTTTCTAGCCCTCCGGATCGAGCACAACTTCGGTAAAGAGACGAGGCCCAAAGAAAAAGTTGAGCTCGGATGAAAAGTTTGAGATCATAGCAACCGCGCCCGACGGCCAACCGATTGAACCCCTCCGGACAAAGAGCGCATTTGTTGCTCAGTGCGGGGTTTTGGTTAGGGACAAGATCCCGATCAGCATCCAGCAATGGTTAAAGCCGGCTACAGAAGACCCTGAGGTGTCTTATGTCAATGATATGCAGAAAAATGATCTTTGGACTGAGCTGAAGTCAAATTTCACCCTACCGCCGGAGGATGATCCAGATAAGCCAGTTAAAGAGCAATTAATCAAGTCTTTTGCTCTTAAGAGGATGGCAGAACTATTCGGGAGGTGGAAGAAAGAGCTGAATAAGTTTGTCGAAAATAAAGAGACACCAGAATTCAAGGGCAGATATGAGAAGATCAAAGATCACTGGCCCGCATTTGTGGCCCACAAGATATCGGAAAAGAGTAAGAAGATGTCGGCGACAAACAAGCAAAATGCTGCGAAGAAGAAGCATCACCATCACACGGGGTCAGGTGGCTACCTCGTAGCCCGGCCTAAGTGGGCCAAGACTGAGAATGATCTGGTTGATAAAGGGATCGAACCAGAGACAATTAACTGGCCAGACCGTTGCCGGACTTGGTTCTTCGGGGCTGGCGAAACCTTGGACCCTATAACAGGGAAGTGCATTTGGACGAACGATCAAATGGACATACCAGTCAGGAAGCTTCAGCAGTATATCGAAGCAGCGCAGCAAGGGACGTTATTTCCAGACAGAGAGAACGACGAGCTCACAATGGCCCTCGGGAATCCTGAGCACCCTGGACGGACACGAGGCACGCCAGGCTCCATTCCGTGGAAGGTTGGGTTTTCGGACGCAGGCGGTTACAAATCCCAGGAGAGGAGGAAAAAATTGCAGCAGACCCAAATGTAGGCGCTGCAAGCAAGGGTACAAGCGATAGAGGAACGAGAAGCAAATCGCAGCAAACGTACTGCCGAAGCTTCCCCAAAACTACCCCGCCATCTCAGCGGAGAAGCAGCGTGGCTTCCACCAAGCTGCTTCAGCCGGAGCATGCCTTGACGGTTCCTGCCAGCTATCCCGTGGATGCTATCACGGAGTCTCAAAATTGCCACCTTATGACGCAATGGATGAATTTGAAGGTCAAGGCGGCTGTTGGCTCTGTTTATCCTACTGAACCCGGCGCAACTTTTCACTGCCGGCCGACTCCAGAAGGATATGCTAGGATAATGGTGGATGAAATAACGGAGGGATTTGAAGACCTCCAGCTTGACCACCCTACTGGTGAAGGGGAGACTAGGCTGGGGTCTGCTCTGAAGACTCCATGCCTATGGCGGAAGTAGCTCATCAACCTTCTGAACTGGACGCCTCCGCCTCCTCCTCCTCCGGCAAGTCAGGGCACTCCGCCTCCTCCACCGCCTCCTCCTCCGGCGAGTCAGGGCACTCCGCCTCCTCCTCCGGTAAGTGACGATCAGGGCACTCGACCGGCTCCTTCTCTGGCGCGTGGCGGCACTCCGCCTCCTTCTCCGCCTACGCCGACGCGCCCGAGCAGCCAGCCTCCTCCTTCTCCGCCTCGTCAGCAAGGGCGGAAGAGACCTGCCGCCGCTCCGGCTGCTCCGGCGCGTCGTAGTCCTTCTCCTCCGCCTCGTAAGCAAGTAAAGAAGACAACCGCTCCGTCTGCTCTGCCAGCGTCTAGCAGTACAGCCAGAGGCGGGAGGAAATACAGATTCGGTCCTTCTCTGAAGACTCCAGAGAAGTTACCATACGAGAGGACCCCGGAGGAGAACGCCGAGATCGCACGAGAAGAAGTGAGGAACTACTTTGAAGGGGTGAAAGCAAAGAAACATCCACCTCCAGAGGAGAAGGTAGATCCGGTGAAAGCGAAGCGCACTCTGGCTGCCCTGACAAAACCACCCAAGTCTCCGCCGAAAGGAAACTATGAGCGCATTATTGGAAAGGAATTTGCCGAAGCGGAGCGGTCAGGAAGTACTGTCAGTGATCAAAGGCTGAAAGAACGATGAGCTGGGAAACAAATTGCCCAGCTCGGCGAACAAGCGAAGCAATCATGCCCCCCCGCTCAAGGTGCCTAGCGACAACATCGCTAATGATCCGAGGATAGTGCCCGGTTATAGCAATCTTGGCGATTACCTGCCCGACGATGTACATTATGATTTCATGGAGGTGCAGATACAAAGATACGAGTACGGGAAGCCTCTAATCAAAGATGAAAGATCTCTATCAACGATGATGCGAAGATTGCATGATTGGTACTTGAAAATCTGCAGAGAGTCTGGGGGGAGGAGTACTTTGTATGTGAAAGTTAAAAAGGAGCATGACCTCGTTGGAATTGAACTGTTGCCTGTTCCATTTGAGGAGTTCTTTCAGTTTTTCAATCAATTGGCCCTCGATAAAACAACGGTCACCTGCTACTGTCTGTAAGTAGTACTACTTCTGTCATTAAGTCTCTCTATATAGCTCAGCTCTTTCATTGCATGTATTTATAATCATCCTCACTATATTATGCAGATTGAAGATTGCCGAATTGAAGAAAAGACAAGTCGGTGATATTGGGTTCATTAACACATATCTCATAGATGCAACTCAAGTTAAATTTCATGCCGCAGCTACCGAGGCCAACTTGCTACGATCGTTGGTAATAAATGAAAACAAAGATATAATACTCTTTCCTTACAACTTCAAGTGAGTGTTACTGTCTTGTGTGTATTCGGTTTCCCTTATATATTAGTCAAGGTTATAGTAATGTAATTGATGAGTTATGCATGCGTGTGCAGTTACCACTATATTCTCCTAGAGATTAAGCTTGAGCAGGGACTAGTAACCGTCTTAGACTCAAGACGAAAAGATCCCCAGGACTATGCGGACATGACTCAAATGCTCGAGAAGTAAGTTAAATTGATCATTATCCACCATATCAGCAACTTTGTTCATTTCCTGATATATCAAGTAATTGTTTTCTTTGTCTGACAGGGTTTGAAAAAAATTCTCCAAAAAAGCTCCAGGACTCCCGAAGAAGCTGCAATTTAGACACCCGAAAATAAGTACTATAGTAGCATGTTCTGCGCATCTCTTATTGATTCAAGCGCTAGTTTCATCAATACCATTTGGCATTCTTGCTTATCAGTTTGATTGACCTCTATTTCTTGTAAAGTGGTTGTGGCAGGAACAAGGGAATGATTTCTGTGGATACTATGTTTGCGAGTCCATCCGCCACACGACCTGTGAGCGGGGCTACACTGACGAACAATATGAAGTACGTAAATAACAACATTCACAATTTTATTTTATTACCATCATTTGTGTTGAGTTTCATTCATTCATATATATATGTATTGACCCCCTTCTTCAAATTAGATGTTTCGGAAGCGGGTGAACTCCTAGCACCAGCTCGCATGCGAGCAATTCAAGAGGAATCGGTGGCATTCTTTCTTGACCACGTGATCGCTGAAGACGGAGAATGCTATGTGAACCATGAGTCCGTATGATTATATTTTTAAGAGATAATTATTGTATATATGTAGCCGGTAGTGTCGGATAGATATACGAGAACTTGTTGTTCGACCAATCTCTCGGAGAAGGAGAGGTGGTCGATATCACTTCTCTCTGTATGCATATATGTTCATGACGATCTTCTGTTTCCTTCGTTTGCTTACTAGCTAGCTAGCGTGTCTAGTCCTCTCTATACGTATGTATAGTACGTAGCGTCGACCAAGCACGGACATAAGAGAGGACACTTCTCTCTATTAATTATAGCTAGATAACACAATATATGAAACACCTAAATTAACCACCCAAAACCCCCAACCCCTCCCCCCCTTTCAAAAAAAAAACAAAAACCCCAGCCACAGAAATGCTGACACATGGATGCCTATTGGTCCCGGTTGGTGCCACCAACCGGGACCAAAGGGTCTCCTGGTGGGCTCCGCGCACAGGCCACGTGGAGGCCCATCAGTCCCGGTTCTGGATTGAACCGGGACTAAAGGGACAGGGCATTAGTACCGACCCTTTAGTCCTGGTTTAAGAACCGGGACAAAAAATCCTTACAAACCGGGACAACAGGCCCTTTTTCTATCAGTGTACCCTGCACTATCTATCGTGATCGGCTCAGGCAGGCGTGCTTGTGTTCCTGTTGTAGTAACCCACACTGCATGGAGATGGTACGAGACAAATTCTACGTGTACGCAGAAGCCGCCCTGCATCCTGCAGCCTTTGCCGTTGGGCTCCTTAATTGCAAGCACCCACGCACGCACCAATCCTCCCCACGAAGAATGTAAAAGCTCTGTACCATGCACGGCACGACAAAACCCGATCGACGACCACCCTCGATGTTCCAAACAGAGCTTGGACTTTGGCTCGTCACAGTCGTCGTCACGCGCAGTGGCGGAGCGTGAGCAAATCTCAAGAGGGGGCCGATTTCATATAAGAACACATCATATGCATAAAAAACTACTAAGTTGTAGAACATATGCAAGAAAAATTAGAGGACCATATATATATATATTGTACTTGTATACACAAATACAGCAGGTTCACAAGTAGGTTCACACATACCTGAGCATTGTTGATAGGTAAATTTTGGTGCTCCAAAAGAACAGACCACACCAAACAGTAGTGACACCAAATGACCAAAAGACAATAAACAGAACCAACTAGCACTACTGCCAACCAACTAGCACTACTGCCAACTAAAGATACGATCTTCTATTCTTCCTACTTTTGAAATCAGCAATTATATCTTCACAAGGAATTTTTGATGCAATTTCTCGTTCAATTTGTAGCAACAAACTGTATGCAAGAAAATCATATTCCATTCGATTACGTAGCCTTGACTTGATAATCTTCAAGCTCGAGAAAGCACGCTCAGCACTTGCAGTGGAAACCGGGAGAGTAACAAGCAATCGAAGCAACCTATGAAGCAAATTGTAAATTCTATCTCGTCCTGTCTCAACAAGGCATCGGCATAAAGAATTTATGGTGATGGGCTTCTTCAAGTCTCCACTGTTTTTAGCATCTGCAGCAAAATGGTTGAGCTAAATCTTCAACCCATATCTCTCTTGTTGTGTAAAATCAGCCGGATAATATTTCTCCACCATTGAACATATTTCCTTAGCGTTGAATGATGTAAATCCATTTCTTGGAATCAATGTAACACTAATGGATAAGAGATCCATCACTTTCTCATTGAACCTAAGATTCAATTCATTTAGTTGGTTGTCAATTGTTGCTCGAAATATCTCCACTCGTAGATACCTTTCTCTAGTAAAGTGATCAGGTTGACGACGAGCACGCCCACCACGCAGAATGTATAGTTCTTCCATGTCTGGAATATCTATATCATGCTCCACACAGAACTCAACAACATTTCCAATGAACAACTCCCATCCTTCATCTGATCTCATCTCTTCTAGAAGTACTTTTGTGGAATGCACTAGACGAACTGCATTTACTATGTCTTGTGCTTTCTTCTGTAAAGCCTTCCCAAGATCTTCGCTAGTTTCCAATATTTCTTTCATCATGCATAGGATAAATACAAGCTCAAAAGAGGTCAGGTAAGTGAAAGAAGTATCACCATCAGCCCGGTTTGCTCCAGCTGATGAATCTGCGGCTAGATTTTCTAGACAACTCTCACTGGATTGAACATATGCATAAGGCTAGAAATCGAACCTAAGTGGGAACCCCATCTAGTCTCTCTTGGTCGCTTCAATGAGCGTATTTGATTGGCTCCTTTGCCTGTTTCAATTTGATCGATAGCAAGCAAGCGTGCAATCTCAACCACCTGGGCGTCATGCAACTCATCATGTCGCTTTGAAGAGGAGTCAACTGTGTTTATAACAAAGTGAAGTTTCTGAAAAAATTGGGTGATTGGAACCACATCTCTTGCTGCACCAACAAGGGAGAGTTGCAACCGATGAGCATAGCAATGAACATAATATGCATAGGGACAATCTTTAATGAATAGAGCTTGCAATCCATTCAACTCTCCCCTCATGTTGCTTGCCCCATCGTACCCCTGGCCTCGAAGATTTTGTACATCAAATCCATGCTTGGATAATACTTTACACAACTCCATCTTTAGTGTCAGTGCTTTTGTGTTGGCTACATGTATGAGATGAAAGAATCTTTCTTGGGAATAACCATCTTTATCAACAAATCTGAAAACTAGTGCCATTTGCTCTCTTTTGGACACATCACATGTTTCATCCACAAGAATAGAGTACTTTGAGTCCCCAATTTCTGCTCGAATATGCTCCCTGACTTTCATAGCATAAATGCTCAAGATCTCATTTTGAATTTCGTGTGATGTGTATTTGCAAACTTGTGGAGCATTGCCAAGAACTACAGCTTGAACATCAGGGCAGAATTCTGCAAGAAGCTTCAACATCTCAAGAAAGTTACCTCTGTTTCTTGACTCCGGCCTCTCATCATGGCCTCTTAAAGCACAAGACTGAAATGTGAGCCACTTTACAACCGCAATCGTAGTTCTCAGCCTTAAACGATCCTTTTCTTTATCCCCCATGGTCTTCACATCAAAGATATTTGCCAAATGGTTTGACTGATCCAATAAAGCATGGCCACCTCTCACTGCATTGTTATGTTGTGAGCAAGGACTTGATCCGATGTGAACTAAAAGTGCACACTTCTGTCCATCATGAACTTTCTTCCAATTATTAAAACCTTGTGTTGTGAAGACATCAAACCCACCTCTTTTCTTTCTATTTTTGCTAAAGAGAAAGCAATACAGACAATATGCACAATGAGAGGTCAATGAATACTCCAGCCATGATGGAAAATCACGAAAATAGCTGTACTGAAAACGTCTTTTGTGTCCTTGTTTTCCAATAGCTTTATATTTCTTTCGTTTAGGTTGATTGGGACCCAGCCTCAAGTAAGCTCTTCGTACTTCATCTCTTTGGTTTGGGGGGTACTGCCAAATTTGTGGACGTAGTGCAGGATCTCGCTCCAACAACTCAATGCCTCGAAAAGTGACATGTTCGTTTGCTCTTTGTTCTACATCCGGCACATCATCATCTTGCATCTGATTTTCCTGCACATTATCATCTTCCATTTGGCCTTCTTGTGCATCTTCAGCATGTCTTCCATCCATATATGGCACCAATGCTAGAGCATCTGGAGCTAATCCCTCATCCCCTTTTCTTTTAAAAAAAGACTGCATCTTCTGTTGTTTCACCATTGCTACCTAAACAAATATTTACACAACATCAAATTTTCTATCAAATAATCAATTGGGTAGATATCAAAGTTACCAAAACATCTCAACTCGTCGGAATTAACAGAAGCAGTGAGTAGCAGCAGTTGATTTGCATCCAATTAATCAACATGAGCCCTAAATCAGTAACTGTACCTAGCAATAGCAAGAAGCGGATGAGCTGGCGCTGTGAACTAGACGAGCAGAGGAGGAGGAGCCACTGTGCACCTAGGCGAACTGAGTGTGGGTCGGTGGGCGTGTGGCCGCTGGCCACTGGGCGCGCCTCTCGCGGATGCGGCCACTTGAGCAGCCGACTAGGAAGGGGAACGCCACCGACTACCGTCGTCAGTTGCCGCCGCCGACAGCCGTCGTCAGTTGCCGCCGCCGACCGCCGTCGTCAAGGAATTAGGTCGCAGACGCGGCGATGCCGAACGCGGAGGCAGGGAGGCAGCAGGGTGGGGATTGGGGATTTGGGGAACAACTCGTTGACTCACAACCAGGTGTTGGTGTCTCGATCTGTGCTGTCGAGCGGTGCTGCAAATGGGCTGCGGCTTGTGGACAGTGGACATATCTCCTGATGGGCTGGCCCAGATCGCAAGCATACCTAGTAAAAAAAATTCACTTCGGAAAGGGGGGGTTGTAGCCCAGTTTCATCTCCACTACGCTCCGCCAGTGGTCACGCGGCCGCATGCACGACGGCGATCGACGCTGCGCGCCGCCGGACCCGAACGTACGTGCTCTGGCGGGCGATGATAAGGAGCTGACGGCGACGCCGCCGAAGACGATGCCGTGGCGTTTGGTCGACATCTCCCTCAGATAATTAGTCGTAACAGGTGGTGCCCTGCCCTGCCTGCCGTGCCGTCGTTTTCCGGCTGCCATCCGAAACAGTTTGGTAGTAGTACGAGTGCAGTGGAATTCGTAGGTGGCGTTGCCTAGGCCTCCACGTCACGTCACGCGTGGCAGGAGCGCGTACGTGGTGGGCCGCATTTTCGTCTGATGATCCACGCCGCTAGGATCCCAGTTCGTCGCCGGACACGGATATGATCCCCCCACGAACGCAGCGGCCACATGCATGCACGTCTAGGCCGGAGCTCGATCGACCGGCATAATCACAAGATGTACATGCATGATTATGCTACCTGACCAGCTGGTGGTGCATAATCAAAGGGTCAAAGCCCTGCAGGTACTACTCCAGCTAGGATAGGATATGATCCGTTCCGTTCCATCCCAGCAAGCCAATGATTGGCTCGCGGGAAAAAAATGAGAGAAAAAGAAGCCGAGGAAAACCGCGGCCGCCGGCGCTTGGCGCGCACGACGGGACGAGACGAGGTGTATAGGCAGTAAGCCTATAGTACTATAGTATAGACGTCATCCTGTGGTGTGGGCGTGTGGGCGCCGTAGACAAACAAACGGCAAGTGGAAGCCGATGGGGATGGGGATATGATATCGGTCTAGCGAGCGAGAAGGACGACCGGCACGGCACGGAAGGGAAGCTAGGGGAGGGAACCTGGTGCTGGTGGTGGTTGGCTTGCATTGGTTGCCCGCCCAGGCCGCTCCGTCCGTTGGCGCCACCGTCTCTCCCTTTTTTTTTCTTGGAAAAAATTTTAGGTCTGTCTAGGATACATCTAGATGTGACATAATTATGTCAAATCTAACCTTGCGTCCATGTGGTTTATTTATTTTTTGTCTCAGGTTATTTTTTTGTTTTTTTGTTGCTGTGTTATTTATGAAAGTTTAGATGTGACATATTTAGAAAACATCTAGATGTGAATTAGATAAAATGAAAAACTTTTAAACCACAGGCCGATCTCCGCCGTTATTTATTTCTTCTAACTCACCGGGGCCCATATATCTGATAACGAATGACACAATATATACAGCTCCGCGCCGATGTCTTCCCTTCTGTTCTGAATTCACTTTTGTCGTCGGTTCAAATGAACGAAAGGAACATCAAGATTGATACTCACATTACATTACAAATTCTTCATTCATTCATAAATTTGGCAAACTACTTGTGTGGATATACTCATATACGTACATGCGTACATACGTTTGTGCGGCGACGGCCGTGCTCCATCGTCGTGCACTCACACTACATGCACACACGCCGTGCTCCTGAGGATGGCACAAAGACTATTAGTTAATAAATAAATAAATAAATGGCCTTTGGAGCCACGAAAGATCGAGCCTAGCCGAACCTCCCAATCAATCGAGGTCTTCCACTTTGCAGTTTTATATACTCCCTCCATCTCTAGTGACACGGAGCTCCTGGAAAAAGCCTAGCTAGTTGACCCCATCGCATCGCTTTGTGTAGAAGAAAAGTATCGATCGGGTCTACCCGTGACCTGGACACATGGTTAGGAGCACGGCAGGGTCTGGCCTGGAATTGGAAATGTTTCCAAATCTGCACACACACCACCTGCATGTAATAGTGTAATAATTAATTCGTTGGTGAAATGGTTTTATGTCAGGTGAGATCGTACGCATATATTCGAGCTTGCCTTCGTGACACAGGGTGCCACACGAGTTGTAGGCAAATAAATGAAACATGGTCAAAACATGGCTATATTTATAACATAACACATCGTCAACAACATATCAAATGATCTCTCTTTTCTCTCTCCGCCTTTTCCTTCACGGTAGGGAACGTCTAATGTGACAAAACCTTCCTTCGCTGGTCGCCGTTGTTGTAGTGAGAAAAGGGAGTCGAGAAAAGCTTAAAATGGGCTAACCCCTCGAACACTCCCCTCCTCCTCTCCTCTGAGTCGCGACGAAACTGATGCATACTTTGGGCTTGAAAATTCCTTTTCTTACAGTTTTCATGAATAATTGCGTGTAACCAGGGAACCAACTTATGTTGTCAACATGGGAGATGCTACTATTTTTGTGGGAAATCCTCAATGTATGAACATCGAAAATAGAGTAGTACGATTCTTTTCCGTCAACAGAAACCTAAGGCAAGAAACAATTAAATTTCCTTGTGAAGAGAGCGCAAATAGTATCAACATCAGCATCATCCACTCACACCGTTGCTGTCCGCGTCCATCCCTCATTGTGGAATCTTTGAATCCATAGCTGATCCCCATCGTTATTTCTTTCTTGCATAGTGCTTTCACGTTCCTTTTGCTTTCAAGTGGGATGCAGGTGGGACAGGCTAGCGGATAATACCCTAGTACAAACACAATACTAATTTTAGGCAAACGGTAAGTTAAATTTAACTAATTAACGAGTTTCACGGAACGAAGCGAGTTGTCGCTTGCACCCTTACCTTCGACCTTACCGAGGACCGTACACTGCTCACCCCGAATGGAGGAGTGCGGCATGAACATGACATTGCCCATGTATGTTGAAGCTCTCTAGTCTACTGAAATACATGAATTTGTACGATGATAGTCGCAATCTGTTATTATGCATCCGCGCTACATATGGTGTCAATTTACGCGTCCTACCTCAATTATTTTAGCCATGGCCTTTGGAGCCATGAAAGATTGAAGTAAGCTGCACCTCCCAATCAAGGTCTTCCACTTTGCACTTTTATACAGTGCCATCTCTCATAATTCATGCCACGGTGGGATGACATGGCAACCTAGAAAAAGCCTACTCCATCGCCTGAAGAATAGTCTCTGGCCTGGTCTACTACGGGCTAATTGCAGAATTTCCATTCGTCCTTTCTTACCCGTGACCTGGACGCATGGTGAGGGGTACGGCAGGTCTTGCCTGGACTGGAAATGTTTCCAAATCTGCCCGCGCACACACCTGTAGGACGGGAGTGGATTCCAAGAACATGCCATGTGATTTATTAGCCGGTGAAATGTCGTGATATCAGGTGAGATCGTACACAAATAATGCAACTTGCCATCTCCGTGACAAGAGAGCACCACGCGAGCTGGTGGTAAATTTAATCATGGTCAAACCGTAATAGTATAATATGCACTACATTACCAAGAACATTGGTAACACCGTATAGAAGAGATCAAACGGGGCCTCCCTCTTTCTCTCTCCCCCGAATGACTTTTCCTGCAAGGCAGGGAACATCTCTGGCTACAAGCCTCCCTTCAGTGGCCGGCGTTGTCGCGGTGTTAAAATGGAGTCGATGAAGCTTTCAATGGGCTAACTGATGCGAATGCTTTTCATCTCTGTTTTTTTTCCGCAAAGAAATTTGATGCAAGCTTCGAATTTGAAAATCCCATTCTTTATTTTTATTTTTCACAAGTAATGCCCGCCTAACAAGCAAACGGGCTGACGCAATCAACAGGGGGAATGCCACTATTTTATAAGAAATCCAAAATGTGTCAACATCGACATCATAGCGGCGCCTTTCCTTCGCGTCGACAGAAACCTACGGCTAGATAACAATTAGTTCTTCTTGTGACGGAAGCACAATGATATCTCTACAATAATACCGTGACATCGGCATTTTTCTGGTCGGTTAAGAACACGAAAGGAACACGGTTTTTTCTTCGAAGAAAAAAAACAAAAATTAATACGCGAGCACAACACCGTTCTAATCCTCCAACATGCACGAGGGAAAGGGGCAGGCAGCCCACACGAGTTCGGGCGACCATGTCCTCGCTGTCAGATCGACAACGGGCGGTCGGGACCGCCCATGATCCCTAGCCCACCTCCCTACCTTTCCTTTCCTGTGTGCATGAGGGGGTGGAGTAGGAGTAAATTGGTTTGGCGACGGGGAAGGGGCAGCCCATAGGATAGGGCTGCCAGATCCCCGACGTCAGATCAGAAACGGACGGCCCGGATCGCCTGCTCACCTCCCTACCTTTCCTGTGTGTAGGAGGCTAGGAGTAAATTGGTTTCAAAGTCACCACCACTCCCTCTCCCGCTCGCGCACAACCCATTCGCCACCTACTTCCGACATGAGCTCTCCTCCTCGCCTTGCAGCCGTCCGCGTCTGAGAGGGTAGGTGCGACGTACAGAGGCTTGGCAGTGGACCACCCTATTTACCTGTATGCCATTAGATAACACACACCATACAAACACTTCGATCTTCTAGGATACATTTCTATTCCAAATGGCATTCCACAATCTTCGATCTCCATTCACCTCACCACTAGACTGACCAATATCCTCCTTCCCATCCTTTAGGTTTAAATCAAGGTTGTAGGCACTTTTTACAGAAAAATACCACTCTTCTCGAAGTGCCATGCCATAAAATGTCCCTTTTCAAAAGAAGGAATGTGAAACTTTAGGATCTCCTCAACATCATGGAGAAAAATAAATGCCTAATTGAAATTCTTGTGCCAACTCCCTTTGAAGAATAAATCTGGCACCCGTTTTAGTCTATATATATTTTTCTTAGGACTGTCTATCCATCCGATACTGGATTTTTTTGGCATCAGTCACTTTTACTCCCAGTCATTGGATCAGGAATGAACGGCTAGATCTCCTTCTTCCTCCTCCAACCGTTCCCTGTTCATTTTCTTCGTCGTGCAGCTGCCCCAAGAACCAACCCTAAATGTCAGCTTCCACCCCCGCGGTAGGAGGGCGGTGCCGCGCGCTGCCCCACCCTTCCCTTGACCCCCATCGCTGTGCTGGCTGTCGTCATCGGTCATCCCTCCATGCCCCCTACCCCTAGTTAAGTTTATGACTACCATCTATCGCCGACTCCTGCTTGTACACCGCTTGGCCTCGCCGTGGCCGGCGCTCCTCACGTCGTCCCTGCCTTCGGCTTCGCGCTTCACAGAAAAGTGACGGACGCGACAAAAAAAAAATCAGGTGCATGATGTTTACCGGACATGATTTTTCTTAGCACTAACCCGAAGACCAGAACTCCTACGAAGAGCATAACTTCATTTTTTTTAGCAACTCCAGACCATGCATTAATCAGTGGCCACTAAAGATCGAACCAAACAGCACCTCCCAAAGTCCCAATCAAAGTATTCCACTTTGCACTTTTATACTGCCCCAGGCCACGGTGGTATGACATGGCCGGGATCCTAGAAAAGCCTAGCCCCATAACTTTGAAGATGGTATCTGGTCTACCAATTAGACCGTAGCATTCCCTCTTTGTGTTTTCTAACCCGTGGTTAAGGGTACGGCGGGGACCTGGCCCGGCAGGGATCTTGGCTGGGACTGGAAATGTTCCCAAATCTGCACACACACGCACCAGCTAGACAGGAGTAGATTCCAAGAACATGTAACGTGATTAATTAGTTGGTGAAATGTTTTTATATCAGGTGAGGGCGTACATACATAATCCAACTTGCCACCATCTTAGTGACAAGAGTGTCAGACAAGTCGGAGGTAAATTAATCATGGCAAAAAAATAACAGTTGTATTTATAACAGCAGCAACTGTTATCAAAATGGCCACTCTCTTTCTCTCTGCCTTCTCCTGCAAGGCAGGGAGCATCTGTGGTTACAAACCTCCTCCATTGGCGGCCATTATCGTCCATTATGAGAAAAAAAAGAACTCGAGAAACATGAAATAATGTTCCACTTAATTTTAGGGGTTTCAGAAAAATCTTTTCTAATTTTATTTTTTGCAAATAATGTTCGGCTAACGAAAAATAAAATCAAACGATGCAGCGAGCAAGGAGAATGCTACGTAGCACTATTTGCAAGGCATCCGAAATGTATCAGCCCGTCGACATCGTAGCGGTGCCTTTCCTTCGCCGTCGACAGAAGCCTACGGCCAGAAACCAATTGATTCCACTTGTGACGGAATCACAAGGACACCTCTGCAATAATACCCCGACGGCGACGTTTTCCTGGTCGGTTAAGAACGCGAAAGGAACACGGTTTTTTTCCTCAAAGAATAAAATGAAAAAAAAAATTAAGAAGTGAGAGTAACACCGTTTAAATCCTCGGGTAGGGGCCAGGCAGCCCACGGGTTCGGGCGGCCAGATCCCGGCCGTCGGATGGGGAACGGACGGTGCGGATCGCCCCCGATCCCCAGCCCACCTCCCTACCTTTCCTGTGTGCAGGTGGGGGTGGAGTAGGAGTAAATTGGGTTCGGCGTCGCCACCTCCCACCTCCTCTTCCTCGCCACCACTCCCTCCCCCCCGCCCCCAACCCATTCGCCGCCTCCCGATTCCTCCCCCGCCGGCCGCCGGGCGAGCGAGCGCCTCCGGCGACTGCGACTCCGACGCGGACCCTCGACGCCGCCCTGCAGCCGGCGAGGGCGCGCGGGCGGGCGGGCGCGATGTACGGGAACGACAACTGGATCAACAGCTACCTGGACGCCATCCTCGACGCGGGGAAGGGCGCGGGCTCGGGGAGCGGCGGCGGCGGCGGCGGGGGCGCGGGCGGGGACCGGCCCTCGCTCCTCCTCCGCGAGCGCGGCCACTTCTCCCCGGCGCGCTACTTCGTCGAGGAGGTCATCACCGGCTACGACGAGACCGACCTCTACAAGACGTGGTCCCGCGTACGTGATCGATGCGCCGCCCCGCGGCCCTATTCCAGCGGGCCTCGTTTCGGTGGGTGGGTGGATGGATTCGCGGCCGTTTCCTGATCGATTGTGCGGTGGGTTGATGCAGGCGAACGCGATGCGGAGCCCGCAGGAGAGGAACACGCGGCTGGAGAACATGACCTGGAGGATCTGGAACCTCGCCAGGAAGAAGAAGGAGGTGCGCCTTTTTCGCTCTTGGTGGTTCGTTTCTTCCTTGGTGCCTTGCCTGCTAGCTCTGCACTT
Organism: Triticum urartu; assembly: GCF_056163025.1. Taxonomy (NCBI): domain Eukaryota; kingdom Viridiplantae; phylum Streptophyta; class Magnoliopsida; order Poales; family Poaceae; genus Triticum; species Triticum urartu. Next base: position 711,292,110 of record NC_141879.1, read on the forward strand.
TTCTGACGCCTGCCGGGGCGTTGGCAATAATTCACTAATTATGCGTGCGTTCCAACGGGGATACAGTGAAGTGGAGCCGTGGGTTAGAGATTAGCATGTTTTTTCCCCCTCGTATAAGAAGGAAACACTAAAAGCTGGATTGATTGATGATCTTGATTGACACCAGGCTCTGTTCGACTTGGACAGAATGCGAACACGCATCGATCTGTTGCCCTTCTCGATGATCTCAACTATTCAGAAGCACCACTTGAATGTGGTAGCAGTCCTACAATCTTAGGTAGATTCTTGCCTCATCTGATTATGTCATAACGCGCTTGTCGAATTGTGTGCGCTGTGGGGTTAAGTTTTATGTTCCCCTGCCGCTGTCACACTTGGTCTCTGGCTCTTCATCTCTTTCCATGGTTACTTTGTCAGTTTACCAAATGCTGCTCGATAAAGTGGTGCCATCTGAAAGAAGCTAGTGTGGACATCATATATGCTGGGAGCACTACAAATAATCGGTATCTACTGGTTGCACAGACACTGGAGTTGAGCATGTTGCACTGCAGATATTTGTACTGAGCAATCGTTCAAATGCAGTCCATTTTTGTCTCCGGCTGTAACAGATCAAATATATGCCCAATGCAGCAAGAGAGATGGTTGAAGACTAGCATTACTGTATTATAGATTCAGTTGGATAGATCGAACAACATGTGTGTTTGACGGAAAACATAAATGGTGCTGAACTGCTGATGTTGGAAGAATTTACTTTTCCTTTGGCAAAAAATTCAACAATCATGTGTCTTAAGTTGTTAATAGAATGTGGCCTAGGAGGTGTTCTGCAGTGCATCCACGAAGGGATCATTTTCAATAGGTAACGATATGTAGAGAAGTACACTGAACTTCTGGGTTTGGGAGTATTGTCAGATCCATTTAGGTTGTTTCAGCCTTCCAGACACTGAAATATCAGTAGCCTTGCATGCTTGTCAAAGATAATTTCGCCATAGGTCCTCAAAGGATTTCTTTGCTTTGCACAGGAATCCTGCATCTTGAAATTTCTTTTCAAGCCCCATATTCGAATACATCCACATTCAATTCTAGTCCATTAACCATTCACTCTCTGATATAGCTGATGAAATGTTTTGTCTTATGCGTGTGAGAAAAAATAAATCAAAACCATACATACTTAAAGGCATTCATAGACTGGTAGTAGTACCAAACTCACATATCTTGATTGAAACGTCGGCATTCTAGAACCCTTCAGAGTTCAGAATACACCTCCCCTCTTCCTGATAAGGAAGCAGATTCGTGGAGCTCTGCATTGATGCCTGCAAATCAATCATCCAGTCTTTCCTGATTTTCCTCTCAAGCTCTGTTAGCGATTTCCAGTTGCCTCCTCTTAAGCTTGTCAGTGATCAACACACTCAAATGATAGTATTGTTATTAGAGGAACCACTCAAATAAAATGAGGTGGACTAATAAATAAGGATATCTATGCCGAGGCAAGGCAACTGCTGGATACAACTGATTTATGGAAAAACTGGATGTATGCAAACCTGTCTATAAAATCTGCAGGAAAAAGGTGACTGAGGGATCCTCCTGTTGTCAGTCACTCTTTCGTACATAGTTAGTACACTGTCCATACACCAAGCTGTTTAGAATGGGCTTTCTCTTCATTCAAAAGAAACTTAGTCACACCATAAAAGTACGTTCTTTCTTGCATTGAGCATTCTATGTCGTTTTCCTCCTAATCGGTCCACGCCGATCATATTTTTTTTTGACTTTTCACAGTTCAATTTTAGTGTCAGAATTTCACTCTTGTTCAATAATTACATTCTTACACACATTTGTGCTTTATAATTCCATATTCCGCATCCCTTCTTGCCACCTAATTGTTCTGGTACTCAGGTTGAGGATGCCAAACGGTTAAAGCGTCGCTTAGAGACAGAGAAGCCACGGACTGATGCTACTGCAGAAATGTCTGAAGATCTCTTTGAAGGAGAAAAAGGCGAGGATGCTGGTGATGCATCTGTTGCCTATGGTGACAGCTCAGCTGGGAACACACCTAGGATCAGTGCCGTTGACAAGCTATACATAGTATTGATCAGGTACGGAATAGCTCTTTAACGTCATATTGTATTTTGTAGGCAAATTGTGCAATTGTAAGGAAACTACATGTTAATCACCAGTTCATCTCCAAGAGATTAATTAGTTCATTATGCACTGAACTATTATTCACATGAGGTGCAAATAACCTCACAGTTAGTGGGGAAGATCTTTATTCTGCTACCTGTATGCTGTATATGATTGTGCACCAAGGCTTCTGCAACACCATTCTTTAGAAAATAGATGATGAATTATGATCTAAAAACACCACCATTCACGTATTTAGCCTACTTACTGGTAATCAAACCTTTTAGACTCAGAACCGGTGGGATCACCTCTTGCAGTCTTGCTTTTATTCCCTACTTTGTTATATATATGATGCAATTTGCAGGTGCTGGAATTTTGTGTTAAAATGAAGCATCCGTTTAATTCCTTTGTGATGTATTATACTGCAGCCTTCATGGCCTGGTTCGTGGTGAGAACTTGGAGCTTGGCCGGGATTCAGATACTAGTGGGCAGGTATTGTTGCTGAATATACTTGTGTAATTAAGTACAAGTATTCTCCAGCATGAATAACTGTAAATTTATCCTTTAGTTAATTGGGGGTACTATTAATTCTATTTGATCATCTAAATATGCCAGCAACAGAACTGATCATATAATGATATAATTCCACTTGCTACATTGTGTTGGTTAATAGGTCAAATATGTTGTGGAACTTGCTAAAGCATTGAGTTCATGCCCTGGAGTATACCGGGTTGATCTGTTGACGAGGCAAATATTAGCACCTAATTATGATCGTGGATATGGTGAACCGTCAGAGACACTGGTACCAACAAGCTTCAAGAATCTTAAACAGGAAAGAGGAGAGAACAGTGGTGCATATATCACCCGAATACCATTTGGACCGAAAGACAAGTATCTAGCTAAAGAACATCTATGGCCTTATGTGCAAGAATTTGTTGATGGTGCACTCAGTCATATAGTGCACATGTCAAAGATCATAGGTGAAGAAATCGGCTGTGGACATCCAATGTGGCCTGCTGTGATTCATGGTCATTATGCGAGTGCAGGAGTTGCTGCTGCTCTGATATCTGGAGCACTTAACGTTCACATGGTATTTACTGGGCATTTTCTTGGGAAAGACAAGTTGGAAGGGCTTCTCAAGCAAGGGAGACAGACAAGGGAAGAAATAAATATGACATACAAAATAATGCGCCGAATTGAAGCAGAAGAATTATCTCTTGATGCATCTGAAATAGTAATTGCAAGTACTAGACAAGAGATAGAAGAGCAATGGAATTTGTATGATGGTTTTGAGGTCATGCTTGCAAGGAAGCTTCGTGCGAGAGTCAAGCGTGGTGCTAATTGCTATGGACGTTACATGCCTCGTATGGTTGTGAGTATACTGTACACATCCTAACTCTGATTCTTATTTCTGCTACCATAATAATTACTGTTAGTTGTGGTGGAATTATTGTTCGAGAAATTGTGGCGAATTACATTTTATAGTTGGGCAGTTAGCAACTTAGCATCAGCCGTCGTTGCTGTCCATATTTGCTCTAGCATTTTCATATTCTTAATTCTCTATTCCTTGCTCTGCAGATAATTCCTCCAGGTGTTGAATTTGGCCATATGATTCATGAATTTGATATGGAAGGCGAGGAAGATAGCCATTCCCCAGCCTCTGAAGATCCGCCTATTTGGTCTGAGGTGCCTATGTTCTCCTGAGATTTGTCGATGCAATATTCACTTACTAGTTACATACACTTTTTAATTAACACTTGCTAATTCAGTTATTCGTTTATGCCTGTTTATCCTGTGTTTTGTTTATGCACTGATAATTTGTATACGATGACAGATAATGCGGTTCTTCACAAATCCTAGGAAACCTTTGATTCTGGCTGTTGCTCGTCCATACCCTGAAAAGAATATTACAACACTTGTGAAAGCTTTTGGTGAATGCAGACCATTGAGGGAGCTTGCTAACCTAGTAAGCTAAAAAAAACTTGATTATGATGTTCTGTATATATGGTATTTCAATATCATAAGTGTAATTAATTGAGTTCAATAGCTGTTAATTATGTGAAATGCTTTTAGCACTATTTTGTACTAACCTTTGATGTTGTGTTCCAGACACTGATTATGGGTAACCGTGAAGCTATTTCCAAAATGAGTAATATGAGTGCAGCTGTTTTGACATCAGTACTTACATTGATTGATGAATATGATTTGTATGGTCAAGTGGCATACCCAAAGCATCACAAACACTCAGAAGTTCTTGATATTTATCGTTTAGCAGCGAGAACGAAGGTATGGTGTTTCTGAGCTTAGCAAACAGTTGGTGCCATTCTTTCCCTCGTTTTAAATATCCAGCTTCTGAAGTGTTCATGTTTAATTCTCCATCTATTTTGATCTGTTTCTGGTAAGAAAAATCCTCATGGTTAAGTAAATTAAATTATTCAAATGGCTGAAGGTCTTAATATCTGATCCTCTGAAGTTACTTACAGCAATAACTTTTTATGTTAGGTAGATTTATTACCAGTTATGCTTTAGTACTTATATCATTTACTTTTGTGTTGATGTTGATCGTCCATTGAACATATGCAGGGTGCTTTTGTAAATGTAGCTTACTTTGAACAATTCGGTGTTACCTTGATAGAGGTAATAATCAGTGAAATTTAAATTCAGTTTTGTACTCCTTCCGTCTGGAAATACTTGTCATCAAAATGGATAAAAAGGAATGTATCTAGACTTATTTTAGTTCTAGATACATCTCTTTCTATCCATTTTGATGACAAGTATTTCTGGATGGAGGGAGTAGTTGCTACCATTTATGCATTCTAATTATCTCCAATATGTTCTTTTTAAGAGCAGGCTGCCATGCATGGTTTACCTGTAATTGCAACAAAAAATGGAGCTCCTGTTGAAATTCACCAGGTTCTTGCATCACATTAACTTGATTTTACATGGAAAATCATATCAATTCGTGGCTGTAATGAAGATTCACATGCTCATTTCTGGTGATCTTTGATGCAGGTGTTGGACAACGGCCTGCTTGTTGATCCCCACGATCAGCATGCAATTGCAGATGCACTCTATAAGCTTCTTTCTGACAAGCAACTCTGGTCAAGATGTAGAGAAAATGGGCTGAAAAATATACACCGGTTTTCTTGGCCTGAACATTGCAAGAATTACTTGTCGAGGATATTAACTCTTAGCCCAAGATGCCCTGCTTTTCCGGGCAATGAAGACCAGATTAAGGCACCTATCAAGGAAAGGAAGTGTATCATCGTTATTGCCGTAGACTCTGCCAGCAAGAAAGATCTGGTCTGTATCATAAAAAATTCTATTGAGGCTACACGTAAAGAAACGTTGTCAGGTTCAACAGGTTTTGTGTTGTCGACTTCCCTGACAATGTCAGAGATACATTCCCTATTAATATCTGCAGGCATGGCTCCTACAGATTTTGATGCTTTCATATGCAATAGTGGGAGTGATTTATTTTACCCTTCGCGGGCTGGTGATTCACCAAGCACTTCCCGCGTGACATTTGCATTAGACCGTACTTACCAGTCTCATATCGAGTATCGTTGGGGAGGAGAAGGTTTAAGGAAGTACCTAGTGAAGTGGGCTTCCTCGATAGTAGAAAGAAGGGGAAGAACTGAAAAACAGGTTATTTTTGAAGATGCAGAGCACTCCTCAACATGCTGCTTTGCATTTAGAGTGGTCAATCCAAATTATGTAAGTCTTTCATTTCAAAAATCTTCTGGCAGTTGGTTGGCATTTTGCTTGTATATGCATTCCATGGTCTGTTCAAGTCCATTGTTTTATTGGCAGTCCTTTATGCAAGCTTTCTAATTATCATTGACATATTGTTTTGCAGTTACCTCCTTTGAAGGAGCTGCAAAAGTTGATGAGAATCCAGTCACTGCGTTGCCATGCTCTTTATAACCACAGTGCTACCAGGCTATCTGTAATTCCAATTCATGCATCACGGTCCCAGGCTCTAAGGTTCGATTTCCTTACTTCATGCGTTTACCATATCGTGAACTTCTTGTGTACACTATTTGCAGTATTGTTGGGTGGAAAAAGGTTTAAAAAAAATCGTGGCTTAAAATGTGGATCTGGCCTTATCGATTCCTTGTGTGCCGATAATCATCTGTATTTTGATATTTTCCATAGAAGATTAGACATATCTGTCGAGGGAAAACACCACTCCTTTCCTTTGTTTGAGAATTCCTGCTAGAGCAGAGTCACAAACTCCTAAATGATGTGCAAGTGTAACTCCAGTGCAATAGACTCCGATGAATATTTCAGTCGGGTTTACCGTTAGCCTGTATATATTGTGAAGAACAAGGAATGCACATTATATGCTGTTTAGGCCAAATATTTGCTGCTTTCTAAAGGAAATCAGAGGCTAGTCGAATTACCTTTTTCGTGTTTAATTCCCATATGCACCTACCTAGTAAGTAACAAAAATTCCTGTTCTTGTAGGTACTTGTCTGTTCGTTGGGGCATAGAGTTGCGAAACGTCGTGATTCTTGTTGGTGAAAGCGGCGACTCAGATTACGAAGAGCTGTTTGGAGGCCTTCACAAGACGATTGTCCTGAAGGGCGAGTTCAACACACCCGCAAACAGGATCCACACGGTCAGGCGGTACCCGCTACAAGACGTCATCGCGCTCGATTGCTCAAACATCATCGGGGTCGAGGGCTGCAGTGCCGACGACCTGACGCCTACTCTGAAGACGCTCGGCATACCGACAAAGTGACAGATAGACATATAATTTTTGCCTTTTTTCTTTATACGATGAGAGGACCGAACAATATACGAATATAGCAAATATATACTGTCGTTTCCATGCTCGATGGAAATACCGATTTTGCCTGCAAGACGTGTGGTGTTGTGTGCGCTTTGTCACCTGAGCTGTGAATAACAACATTCCGATCATGTTTCCGTCGAGCCCGGCCCTGTCATGCGAGAATTCTGGAATGAACAACAAATCCAGAACAGGAGGAAGAAATCTGTTGAGCGCTTGAAATGTTGTTAACAGAACATTATAAGGAATTCTGTGATGAACAACGACTCCAGACGAGGAAGAAATCTGTTTGAGCGCTTTAACTGTTGTTAACAGGACATTTTAAGGAAGAATTTTTACAGCTCTGAAGTCTTCCCGAATACCACTGCTCAAAAGCGAACCAACCTTGCAGATTCAACCCGCTTGTGCTCACAGACCAAAGGTGGGATACTATGTGTGATTTACTGTCACTGAAAAGTGGGACACACAATCACTCCCTGCTCTGTTTTTCTTGTTCTTTTTACCTGTATACTCCTTTGTGGTTAAGATATTTCATTCTGCATCTAAAACCTGTGTTGTACTCCCTCCGTTCCTAAATGTAGTAACTACCAAAACTTACTGCATTTAGGAACGGAGGGAGTACTGCTGTGTTGGGTTTGCTTCTGATCTGCAAGAAAGCAGTGTTTAATCAGCTCGTCCTTTGCCCAAACACCTTGTCTCGTTGCCACTTATAGCACTGCCGATCGATGCTGGTAAGCTGGTTATGACTACTCCTAGTGAATAATTGTGTTGTGGCTGCTGTATCTTTATGTAACGTAATGCAAGGCGACAGCTCTGGCTTCCCAATCTTACAAGTGCCAGCATGACAATAAATCCCCATTGTCCTGCATGGCTTGCGCTCAAAGCGAAGGATGGATATGTAGATGACACTGAACACCAGTGCACTGCACTGTATCTGTATGTGTAGCTTGCACCCAAAGCATGTGCAACATACTCTGGTTTGGTGCAGTAGCTGCACCAGTCACATACACACACCATGCCGACCCTCTTGCCTCTTTTCATCAGCGAGTTTTTTGTCAAATAAAAAACAGAGCCTGCTCTGGCCGGGGAAATTTGGTCTTGGTCTCTCTCTTTTTTTTTTCTTTTTTTTTGAAATCCTTGGACTTGGTCTTGGTCATGTTGCTTGTTCATCTACGTAGGTGAAAAGAGAGGTAGTACGTTTATACGGTCGATGCCAACTCCACCGCGCGACCCCAAACGGACGTCCGTTTTGTCCGAATTCTGTCTGTTTGGGTAGCGATTTGGGGTCGTGTCCGGGCGTGTCCTGGGATGCGGTGGCCGTACGTCCAGCGCGCGGACGTATCCTTTTGCCCTATCCTGTCCGTCAGGGCCAAAAATACCCAAATTTTCATCAAAAGTTTACAACCCAAATATTTGTCTAAAAATTAAAATAATTTTACAACCCAATTAAAATTGTCTTTAATAAAATATTTTTACAACCAAATCGAAATCGTCTTGACTAAACATAAAATGGACCAATACATCTATTGGCTGTCAATGTGATCGCACACGTGCTCAACCAAGTCATTTTGAAGATTCAAATGAGTGTGCCAATCACGCATCTCACGGTGGAATTGAGCAAACTGTTCAAATGTGGCCGGGTCTTGGTGCAGGGGCTCAATATTTTCACCTTGATAGTCAAATCCTTGATCACACAAGCAGTCATCACCTCCCAAAGCTTCCTTTCATCCCATGACAGTGCAGGGTTTCGAACGATACCTCACCGGGATTGAAGCACACCAAAAGCACATTCCACATCCTTTCTAACACTCTCTTGCATTTGGGCAAATCTCTTTCTCTTCTCACCTTGGGGTTTCGAGATTGTCTTCACAAAAGTTGACCACTGAGGATATATACCATCTGCTAGATAGTATCCCTTGTTGTAATGGTGGCCGTTGATCTCAAAGTTGACAGGTGGGGAGTGGCCTTCTGCAAGCCTCGCGAAAACTGGAGAACGCTGCAGCATGTTGATATCATTGTGAGAACCTGCCATGCCGAAGAAAGAATGCCATATCCAAAGATCCTGTGATGCCACCGCTTCTAATATGACAGTGCACGCCTTGACATACCCTTTGTAGTGGCCCTGCCAAGCAAATGGACAGTTCTTCCACTCCCAGTGCATACAATCTATGCTGCCAAGCATGCCTGGAAAGCCTCTAGCTGCGTTGGTCGCTAACAATCTCTCTGTATCAGCGGTAGTTGGCTGCCTCAAGTACTCTGGGCCAAACACCTCGATCACAGCCTGGCAAAACTTGTACATTGACATCAGACATGTTGTCTCACTCGTACGCACATACTCATCCACCAGATCGCCTGAAATTCCATATGCAAGCATGCGGATGGCCACGATGCATTTCTGGTAAGAGGAGAATCCAAGCTTGCCAAGGGCATCCGTCTTGCACTCGAAGTATGGGTCATGAGCAACCACTCTCTCTCGGATACGATTGAACACATGCCTTGCCATTCGAAAACGGCGACGGAATTTATCCGGCTTGAAGAGCGGGGTGTTGGCAAAGTAATCGTTATAGAGCAGGCGGTGCCCTCTCTCCCTGTTGCGGTTCAGGTTGGGAGTACGGCCAGGGAGTGACCCCCTGTACCGAGGAAGCTGCCGTTGAATGTGGTCGTGAACGACCAGTGCAGCCACCACAATATCTTCATCATCCGACGACGAATTGTCCGATGAACAAAGAAAGTGATGGAAGAAAAACTCGTCTCCACTGTCCATACCTTTGTGGGCAAAATGCCGAACACCTTGCGGGCGTGGTGGCGAAGAGGCCGCGATGATCACCTCGACGCAGCAGGGGTGGTTGCCGGCCGGCTACTGGCCGCTGTGGAGCTCTCGTCGGGAGCTGCCGAGGACGCCGTGCTGTGTCGCTGGCGGTCCTGTCCCCTCTGTGGCCGGCAAAGACGTCGACGGCCAAACCTTCGATCGACGGCCAAAACTACGGCCACAACACGGGCGTGGTGGCGGCCATGTCAAGAAGTGGTTTGGTAGGGACGGCCGGAGGCTGCGCGGTGAGGAGGCGGCCGGAGAATAGCGGCGGCGCCGGCGGCGGGGTGGGGCGAGAGAGAGAGGGTGGAAGCGTTGGGAGCGGAGGGACTGCTAGTGTCCCCGACAGGCGGGCCACGGGGGGACAAGGGCGTGCGTCCAAGCCGTCCGCGCGCGTCCGTTTCACCCCAAACCGAACGCAAGTTTGGGCCGGGGATGGGTCAAAAACGGACGAAATCCGGATATTTATCTGTTTAAGGCCGTGCGTTGGGCTACGCTATTCGTGTGTTTTACCTTAAATGGACGGGAGCGGACATGATAGGGTCGCGCGATGGAGTTGGCCTAACCGCCGGGGGGATTTGCAGTTGGAGTGATTGGTGATCGGTTTGTGGTTGGCCATCTGCATCTGCATCTGTATCCCAGGGATTGCGGCACGCCTGCCCGCGTCTCCTGAAACTCAACGTTGCACACGCCAAGCAAAGGGATATGCGCTGGTCAACGTCGTGCCATCCTCTCCGAGAATTTATGTGTGCGGGTGTGTGTGAAAGGGCGCGTCTGCGTGTGTCCGAGTAATGAGGCCTGCACTGCGTCCCACACGTGTCGTGGCTTCGGTGTCACCTAATTACGCAGACGACGGACACGAGTGAGGTGAGGTGAGCCCTGTCTTGCCCTGGAAAACGGAGAGATGGCGTACGTATCCGTTGCATTCCTGGCCCAGGAAGAAATGATTATTATGGCTTGGAAGCAACCACACACATTGTCGTCGCTCCCTGTCGACAAAATCCATCACAGGCTCCGTTCAAGCAACCGTCGAGGCATGGGGCAAAAGGGGTCGAGAATTGGAGATTGTGTTTTCCATCATGAAGAAAACAACCTGTTTTCATCGCAGAATGTTTCAAATTCGAGGCTTCTTTCCGGCTTAGTCAGTTGGGCAACTCTAACGCTGATCATCCAAACGGACATCGTGTCCATGGACAGCGATAGGAGTGGAGGTCATTCAACCAAATGCACCAATAATTTGCCTTGGCTCGGCCTCCTTCGCTCAATCAAGCCCTTGTTGTGTCGGAACGGTTGAATTAACACCTTTATCTTCATTGACCATGGTGATCTTGATGGAATTGGGAATCAAGGAGAGTGACATGTGATGCACATTGAACTTCATCCAACAATGCGTATCTATAAAGTGCTTCTTCTCTGTCTTTTGGTATTACATGCGTGCAGGCTAGCACATGAAGACAATGAATGGTTAACGAGTTTTAACATTGAGCAAATCAATAAAATGACAACACATAAAGCAACAAGTCACAAAACTTGTGAGCTCGTTGAGTAACGTGTCACTTGGCACCGGTTTTGCACTTGTTTGTAAAAGCCACAATATTTGTTGACAACCTCTTGAATGTTATACCATCGATAGTTGAGCGACTTTGGATTGCGATCATGGAACTTCCATGCAGTAGGGAGCATAACATTTTTACTCATGAAACCAATCATGCACACTTTGCTAAAATGTCCCGCCCTTTTTGCTCCATGCCATGAAATAGACCGATACTAGTTGCCAACCACACCTCACACAACAATTCATCCTTCTTTAGGGAGAAATTTAGTTCTCTATTCTTCTTTGGGCTGGCACCCGACAACCAGTGCTTGTCCAACTACATGTCTGTTGGGTGTTCGACTGCAACTATTCCTTTGACCGGGAGGTCTGCCCTTGTCAGTCTTCGTAGCCGCCTTTTGTCATGGATAATGTTCAGCATCGCCTCGTCGTCTACCGCCGCCCCGCTTGGATGAGGCATTCCGGCAAACAATGACCTGGCACCGACGGACAATAGCTCCACAACCAGCATCTGCGACCGAACCAACGCCGACAACTATGATTCCGTGAAAATGTAGTGGTGTTGAGATCGGCGGTGAACGGGACACGATGGACGGAGATTAAGTAGGATGTGGACTGCTGCTACGATTGCCCGGGCAACACCAGCGTGCAGGCGCGCTTTGTCGAAGGGGGCCCGCCCTGACCAGCCGTCTTTGCATCGCCCGCCTTCTTATTTGCCTTGTAGCGGCGAGCATTGCGTTCCACGGACACGACCTTGCGGGCGGCCACCACCCTTGGGTCCTTCGGCTGCAGACGACCGAACGGCGGGCCGGTCTTCCACGCGGAATAGTGACAGGAATTTCCAAATGCACGGGCTCCCACTTAGTTTTGGGCGGGCTGGGCATGTCAGAGTCTGACGTGACAGGCGTCTGGACTCCCCTAAACCTCCCCGTTGGTGCCAGTTCGTGGGATATCGAACATCTAGACAAGTCTGAAGAATTTTAGTGACCAACATTGAATGACAAAATCAAGACATTTAGACACGATTTGGTGATCTGCTTTGGAGTTGCCCTTGGTACTGAAAAGAAGTGCCCTACATACCTTAAGGGATCCTTAAACTACATGAGTCTGTCCCAACAACATGGTCCTGACTTTTTTTTTATCCAACACGGCCCTGTATTCGTTTGTGGACGTCTTTTCCCCCCTCAAACCGGGGGGTGGGGAGGGGGGGGGGCTTTATGGGTGTCTGCACCGTTGTCAGGCACGCGCCTGACAACCCACCCAAAACCCTCTTCCTAGCCCGCACCCTTTTTTGCCTGAAGCGTTCTGCGTCACATTCATGCTGGCCAATAGTGGCCGCGACCTCTCACTAGGGCTGGCATTTTAGCGGTGCACCAGTCGAGAGCGTTGGCTGCTGCACGCGTCTTTGCTCTGCATTAAAACGCCGTCCGTCCGCCCACCCGCCTTTATTAAACCAACACGTGTGCCAATGAATCTACTCTGGTGCTGACACGTTCATCCGCCTGCCAGTCAGCATTAAACACTATACCCCGCCTCTTGTCTCCTAGCATCTGCCGCTATTTAAACGTGGGTAGGCGTCGGACAGTAGCCGCACTATACCTTCGCTCTCATCTCCTCTTTGTAGCACCCACACCATGTCCTCGAGCTCCAAAGCCCCGTGAAAGGTCTATCCGGCAAGCAGAAGAAGGAACACTCCGGCATTGTAGCCAGCTGGGTGGCTTGACGAGCCAGTCGGATGCAAACAGGCTTGTTGGCAAGCTCTCTGGAGCCGGAACCGGCGGCACCGCCAGGCCGTCCTCACCCGTTCCAGGCTGACCAATGCCATAGCCCGCCAAATCCGCCGCGAGCGATGGCGGCAACGACGACTGTCTTCCCTTGCCAAAAACCAACCGATGATCCGGTCTTCGTGGAGGCGAAGGCTATTCTTTCCCTCCCACCGAAGCATTTAGCTCCGAGGCGCACGGTGGTCTGGTGAGCTTGTTGCTGGACATAGAAAAGACGTGTCGTGGAAAATGGGATCCGCCGTGACTGGCGGTAGACTGGGTTAGAATTGTATAGCCTGGTCTGTTATAATTTATTTGAAATATGTTCAAAATGTAAATATTTTTATTTGGTTTATATGAAAATCATCCGGTTTACACGAATTTTCTCAGGCCTATCGAAATTGGTTTTGAAATGTATACAACTATGGTTGAATGGCGGGCTCCCGCATTAGTACCCGTAACTGTCCCATCGGTCCGTCCGTTTTGGGAATCAGCGTTGGAGATGGCCGAAACAAGTGCTCTCCTAGAGGCGGTCGTTCGTTGGTTGGAGCTTCTCCTAGAGGCGGTGCGTTTCACTCTCATTTGAACACAAAGTGCATGTGTACACACACGGTGAGCACGCACGCACGCACGTACGGCCTAAACATAAACAGAAGGGAGAAGCCAGCGAGCCTGCTTTGACCGGCCGATCACCTGGGTCGGCTCCGGAACGAGACCATCATGGATTTTATTTATCACATCAATCGGACACGCCGCGCCGATCATCAATTCCGTTCGGTCACAGCGACACGAGACGGTCGCCGGTGGAGCGAGTCGTGTTCCTCTTTTTATGTTAGAAACAAATATTTTGATAATGCAACTTGATGTATTGATCGGTGCATAGCGCACGTATATATGGAGTACAAGGTGGACCACAACCTCAACTATACAATGACTAGGAGGTGGGCCGGACTATACAATATACATGCACAAACCATATATTCAACACCCCCCGCAGTCGAAGCGTCGCCGGAGACGCAAAGACTGGACCTGAACTCCTCAAAAACAGAAGTAGGCAGTCCTTTTGTCATAACATCGGCAAACTGTTGCGCCGTCGGGACATGGAGGACCCGGATGCGCCCAAGGGCCACCTGCTCACGAACAAAGTGTATGTCGAGCTCAATGTGCTTCGTTCGTCGATGATGAACCGGGTTGGCGGAGAGGTACATGGCGGAGACGTTGTCGCAGTAGACGAGTGTGGCCTTGTGAACATCACAAAGCAACTCCTGGAGCAGCTGACGAAGCCAAGAGCATTCGGCAACGGCGTTAACCACTGCCCGATACTCTGCCTCGGCACTCGAGCGAGAGACTGTGGGCTGTCGCTTGGAAGACCAAGAGATCAGAGACGGCCCAAGGTAGACACAGTACCCCGAAGTGGACCGTGTGTCCGGGCAGCCAGCCCAGTCCGCATCAGAGTAGACGACGAGGTCGGTAGAGGCGGAGGCCGTCAGTGTAAGTCCCATGGACGTAGTGCCGCGTATGTAACGGAGGATACGCTTCACCAAGGTCCAGTGAGAGTCACGCGGAGCATGCATGTGAAGACAGACCTGCTGAACAGCATACTGCAAGTCGGGGCGCGTCAGAGTGAGGTACTGCAAGGCACCCACAATGGAGCGATAGAAGGCCCCGTCGGATGCGAGAGAGCCCTCCAGAGCTGAAACCTTGGCCTTGGTGTCAACAGGCGTGGGAGCAGGCTTGCAGTTAAGCATGCCGGCACGATCGAGAAGCTCATGGGCGTAACGCTGCTGGTGCAGAAAGAACCCATCTGGCCGTCGAACCACCTCAATGCCGAGGAAGTAGTGGAGGGGCCCCAAGTCCTTCAGGGCAAACTCATCGCGAAGACGAGCAGTAAGCCGCTGGAGAAGCGCGACAGTGGAAGCCGTCAGGATGATGTCGTCGACGTAGAGCAACAAGTAGGCCGTGTCAACCCCGTGATGGTACACGAAAAAGGACGCGTCGGAGCGGGTCGATGTAAATCCGAGCGTCTGCAGGAAGGCAGCGATGCGCTGGTACCAGGCCCGAGGTGCCTGCTTCAACCCGTAAAGAGAACGGGAGAGCAAGCACACATGATCCGGATGTGTGGCGTCGACGAAGCCGGTGGGCTGCTCACAGAACACCTGCTTGGCGAGGTGGCCGTGCAAGAAGGCGTTGGAGACGTCCAACTGATGCACGGGCCAAGCTCGGGAGACGGCCAGCTGAAGCACGGTGCGGATCATGCCCGATTTAACAACCGGAGCAAAAGTGTCGGTGAAGTCCACGCCCGCACGTTGCCGAAAGCCTCGAACCACCCAGCGAGCTTTGTAGCGCTCGAGAGTCCCATCGGGACGAGTCTTATGCCGAAAGACCCACTTGCCCGTGATGATGTTGGCACGAGGTGGCCGAGGGACAAGCTGCCAGGTGCGGTTCCGTTGGAGCGCATCGAACTCTTCCTGCATCGCAACGAGCCAATGAGGGTCCCGAAGGGTGGCTCGAGCTGACGATGGGAGAGGGGACGGCTCGGAGACGGAAGCGGCGAGAATATACTCATCGCGGGTGTACCGCATACTCGGGCGGAAGGTATCGGCCCGAGAGCGAGTCATCGGGCGGGGCAGCGAGTCCGGGGCGACGGGCGAGGACGAAGAAGAGCCCGCCGCCACTGAGGCCGCGGGTGAGGCCGCCGCGGGCGAGGCCGCCGGCGAGGGCGCGGGGAAGGCCGCCGGCGAGAGCACGGGGGGCGCCGAGGAGGCCCAAGCCGATGGTGGCGCAAGGGGCGTCGCAGGCGCCGAGAGGGGTGCAGCCCCTAAGGAAGCCGGCCGGGGAGGAACTCGACCCGGGGCACGGGGGGCACCCTCAAAGCCAGGGGGCGGCCCGAGAGAGGCGCCCGAGCAGCCGTCACCAGGAGCGGGCAAGGCCGCAACATCCGAAGGTACCTGCTGAAACGGAAAAACCATCTCATTAAAGTAAACGTGTCGGGAAGTGATGACCCGATGTGAGATATGATCATAACAGTGGTAGCCTTTGGTGCTGGGGGGATAGCCAAGAAAAATACAGGCCATGGACCGTGGTGCGAGCTTATGAGAAGTAGTGGAAGCGATGCTAGGGTAGCACAAGCAACCGAAAATGCGAAGCTCGGTGTAGGAAGGTGGCGTGCCGAATAAAAGATGATGAGGAGCAAAATTCCCGCGAGTGCGACAGGGACGGATGTTGAGGAGTAGTGATGCGGTGGCGAGCGCGTCAGGCCAGAAACGTGGTGGCACGTTGGCGTGAAAGAGGAGGGTGCGAACACAGTCATTAAGAGCAAAGCACGCGCTCAGCGCGGCCATTTTGTTGCTAAGTGTACGGGCAAGTGAGACGAAAAATCGTGCCGTGTGTGGCGAGAAGGTTGCGGATTGCAAGATTATCGAACTCCTTCTCGTTGTCTGTTTGCAACGCATGAATGGGGCGACCAAACTGCGTGGAGACATAGGAGTAGAATGCGGTGAGAGTGGCAACAGAATCCGACTTTCGTCGCAACGGGAAGGTCCAGACATAGTGCGAAAAATCATCAAGGATAACAAGATAATAGAGATAGCCCGTGTTACTTGCAACAAGAGAGGTCCAAACATCACTATGAATTAACTCAAATGGGTATGAAGCAATATGCGAGGAAGTGCTAAAGGGTAAACGAGTATGTTTGCCGAGACGACAAGCATGACAAGTGTGATCGTCGATCTTATTACACGTGAATGCAAAACTGCGAAGAATATGACGAAGGGTGGCAGGGTTGGGATGACCAAGACGAGCATGCCAAAGGTCCACTCCAGCGGAAAGCGCCATGGGTGCAGCGATGGAGGATGTGGAGGAGTGGACCGGGTAGAGATCGTCGGGGCTGTCACATCGGTGGAGCACCATCCGGGTACGAGCATCCTTAACAGAAAAGTCAAATATGTCAAATTCAACGGTGACAGGATTTTCACGTGTAAGAGAACGAACAGAAATAAGATTTTTAATGATATCAGGTGAAACGAGTACGTTAGAAAGATGTAATGAAGCGGAGTTAGAAGAAAAAGCAGCATGGCCGACATGAGTGATGGGCATGGAAGAACCGTCGCCCACGGTAATGCGAGCAGCAGTGTGAACAGGGTGAGCGGTAAGAAGGTTACCGGGGTTGGCGGCCATGTGAGCTGTGGCTCCGGTGTCCATGTACCAATCGCCACCGCCGGTGTACTGCTGTGGCGTGGGGACGGTGTGGAGGGCCGCTAGCAGCACGGGGTCCCATGGTGTCGGCGGGAGGGCCGGGGCCGACGGCAGAGGCTGTGGCGGCGGCGCCACGAGCCCACCGGCCGGAGGCAGCCCATAGGCCGCCGAGGGGCCGTAGAGCGGCGCCGGCGGATATGCCTGAGGGGCCGCGTACAGAGCCTGATGAGGGGCCGGGCGGGCGCCAAAAACACCGGGGACGGGGGCGCGCGGTATGGGCATGGAGTATGCGTGAACAACCCCCGTCCAGGGGTTCTGGCCGGCCTGCCAGGGCTCCGGCGGGAGCGGGTGCTGCGGCTGGAGCGGCGCCCCGCCATGGGCAGCTGGCGGCTGCTGCTGCTGCTTGCGGCCACCTCGGCCGCGACGCCCGCCCCGACGCTGCTGCTGCTCGGTGGGGGACGACAGAGGGGCCTGCGGCGGCGCGGGATATGGGAACCCGGGAGGCGGCTGCACGTGGAGGGGCCGCTGGGCGGGCCGCGGCGGGGGAGCCGGAGCGGTGGGCGGCGCACCACCGCGGGTTCCGGCGGTGAGAGCCGTATGGGTGGCCCGGGCGCGCGACATCCGCATCCTCTTCTCCTCCAGATTCAGGTACGCGACGATCTTGGGGAAGGTCGGGTTGGTGATGAGAGGGATGTTGGAGGCGGCATTCCCGAAGTCTTCGTTCAGGCCGACGATGAGAGTGCTGAGGAGGAGCTCGTCGGAGACCTTCTCGCCGAGGTCACGGAGCTCATCGACAAGCTTCTTGGGGCGCATGCAATAGTCGTCGACCGACGAGTCAAGCTGCTGGCACCCAAAAAACTCGCCTTGCAAGAAAACCTTGCGTTGGAGCGCGTTGTCGGTGAAGAGGCCGTTGAGCTTAGTCCAAACGACGTGAGCGTCATCATCGACGAAGACCATCATGTGGAAGAGGTCCTTCGAGATGGTGGTGTAGAACCAGCGGATAAGAGTGGCGTCGATGGACGTCCACTCCTCATCGTCCTTCATGAAGCGGGAGTCCATGGAGCCATCGATGTGATCCCGGAGATTGTACTCACGGAACACAAGGGAGAAGTACGTCTTCCAGACATAGTAGGTGGAGGTGAGTTGATCGAGGACGACAGAAACCCGAGCGAGGATATTGAGATCACGGATGACGACGGGATCAGGGCCGTCGAAGGGATTGGTGCGGCGGCTGCGGGTGGTACCGGTGGAACCGGGGGAGGCCATGGCCGAGAGGGGAGGGCGGCGGCGCATGGTGAAGTGGCGCGGCGGGAGGGATGGCGGCGCGACGCGGGTGACGGCGCTGCGGGTGGCGGGCGGAAGCGCGAGGCAGCGGCGGCGCGGCGGCGGCGGCACGAAGTGGCGGCGGCGGCGGCGATGGGATCGTGGCGGCGGCGGCGGCAGGAGTTAGGGTTAGGATCGTAGGTATGATACCATGTTGGAAACGAATATTTTGGCAATGCAACTCGATGTATTAATCGGTGCATAGCGCACGTATATACGGAGTACAAGATGGGCCACAACCTCAACTATACAATGACTAAGAGATGAGCAGGACTATACAATATACATGCACAAACTATATATTCAACATCTTACATTCAATTGAACGAAATAAGTGGATGAGGGGACTGTGGCGGGGGGAGTTTTCAGTTAGCTGGAGTTGGTTGGGAGCCGCCCCAGTCCCCAGCTACTGCTAATCACTTACTAATCAGGTGAGGTCCAACCCAAACCCATATTACTCACCCGAGCCCCGCAAGTTTTCTTTTCCTTCAATTCAATTCAATGTATGGTTGCCTGCACTGCACGCCACACACACATACTACGCACACACGCAGAGAGAGAAAACACCCTGCAGGCAGAGGCAGAGGCAGCAGCTTATCGCTGTGGCGAGAGGCCGGGAGTATAGAGCGAGAGAGAGAGCGGTGCGTCGGCTGGCCAATTAATTCTGGCAGGTGGTAGGGATGATGGGTGGCCAGAAATCGCCAACTACTCAGCTTAAACGGGTCAAAACCTCGAACGCCAGGACCCGGACCGGACCAACCCGCCCAGCCACCCTACCCTACCGCCTCCACCCGTTGCTATCTCTCTCTGTGTGTATTCATTTTCCTGGCGAATTACGACTCGTTTATGGCCACTCCAACGCGCGGAACAGAAGAGATCGCAAGCTAGCTGCCTAGAGTAGGAGGGGTCCCGTGCCAAATGTGTACGAGTACAGTATAGTACGTACACATTAATAAGTTGACACGGCACAGGGCTAGCTAACCGAGTTTTCCCATATGAAAGAGACAGGTTCAAATCCTGCCTTTTCTTCTCCCATCACGCGGCCGACGGTGGTCATTAAGGCCGTTTCCGTGCAGATTAACGGGGCGCACAAGAAGCTCAACATCCAGGCACGCACACCCCCACCGGGTTTGATTAGCGGTGCCGGTGAACTGGCCCTAATCACACAAGGACTTGAGGTGCTTATAGGGGTATAATGTGCACATATCCGTTCATATAGGCGTTAGTATTATGCTTCTCAACGAAAAAAAGGTTGTGATGATCCGAAACAACATAGTATCACCCCCTCCCATGAAAAAGTCACTCGGTCCATTAACAAAAATGCAGCATCACAAGCACCTCAGGAAAACAGTAAAATAAGAAATTGCATCTGCTTCATTGGGGACTCGGTTGCCTTCTACACTGAGAATGAGGATGGCTAACCGACACTGCACTTCCGGAGTCGCCTGGCTTCGTTGCCCGCGGAAGGGAATTCATCGACGCTATGAACCGGTGCCTCATAGGAGAAACCATCACCAAACGAAGAAGGATCCGATTGCAAACCACATGCCGACCGAAGCGACCAACACCGGCTTAGCTCCCGTACGTCCCCACCATCACTTGCCGGTGTCGTCATAACAGTCATCATTGAAGCAGGGCCCAAGTCGAAGAACAAAAACCCTAGATGTTGCCACCGTCGCCACCTAACCGGCAACACCTGTCGGCCAAAGGACCACAAGAAGATAACCCGCTTGTCAACCTCTCAGCACCGAGCCTCCCCGGGATGGAGCTGGGATCGAGGGTAATTTCTAAACACCAACACATTCGTCCAAACACCATAAAAGGAGAGACGAACCTAACCCTAAACTACTAACCACACATGGGACAAGGTTCAACGCCCCCCCCCCCCCCCCCCCCCTACGCCACAGTCGATGGAGGTGAGCGAAACCCTAGTCCGCCCGGTGGTGATGTTAAAAAAACACAACATTGACAATCACAATTTCAAAAGTTTGAGCTTAACTTTTACGGATGGCTCACGTATCAAAAAGAATACAAGAAATAATGAGATGTGCATGGTCATATACCGGCAAAGCTAGAGAGTAGGCCGTAATTTTAAGGATCAGTATCATTTCTTTCTTTGGCCCACAAACCCACGGTAATAGCAACCCAGTAGCCTACCCATGCATGAGAGCATCAACTAAATCGCTCGACCACCACTCAACCAGACTCCCAATCACCATCGTGACTAGGAAAATATCAAGTGCTACCAAGACTTAGGTGCTACCATGATACGGACTTCTGGGCCGTCGGATTATCAGATCGGATGGCTCTCAATAACTATGTAACAGTTGCAAAAAAGCCTTCGAGGGCATAGATCCATCAGATCCAACAACTCTCATATGTCGTTCGATCTAAAAATCCGATGGCCTAGATGCCCGTATCACGATAGCATCTAAGCCTCGGTAGCACGAGATACTCTCCCGTCGTGACTACCCCCTCTCCCGCGTGCTCGCTTCGCCATTGTTCCTCTCGTCGGCACCGCTGAAGGGCTCAACGAGTACACGCCGTCGAAAAGTTACCTCCCCCCCCTGTGCCCGCTTCACCATTGCTCCCCTCGTCAATGCTGCTCAACTGCTCAACGAGTGCACGTCATCGAAAAGTTACCCCCGGCCCCCTCCACCGCCGTCGCTTGTAGCGAGGCTTGATTGACCCATTTATGTCATACTTGTGCGAAATATTGCATGACAGTTGGACATAAAAATCTTTTTGAGCGTGCACACCATCCACTTCATTCCTGAGTCTGCTGCCACCGGTGGCCCACATGCAGGTGGCTAGTTTCCCACGGCTACCATTACACGCAGGTTTCTTTTTTCTTGATAAAACACTAGGTAGCCAGTATTGAATGCCGGCATTTTTCATTCGTTTTCGTCCTCCCTTTTTCCCACCCAACGGTAGCGATGTGGTTGCCCCTCCCCCCGTCCTGCTCCACCTGCATTTGTCCTCATCAACTTCACTGCGCATCAAGGCAGAGTCTTTCCAATGAGTCTTTCCAATTGTCTATTTTCTTCCCGGAGCTTTGTAGCAATGAAGGTGTACCAACCCGAGAAATGTGCGCCTGCACCACATCCCCGGAGCAACATATGCGTCCCCATTTCAATCAACCAATATCGTATAAAATGAGCATGAAAACAACTGAAGTCGCATACATACGCCGTATCCTGGACTCCACCCCCGGCCGTATCCTGTAGTAGATTTCTTGCCCGGCTTGTTCAGGACAAGCGGACCTGCCTGCGGCGCGTGTGAGCGAGCGAGCGTCCTTTTTAACCCCGGCAACAGCCTCGCCCCTTTATCACACACACGCAGCCTCTCTGCTCCCTCCACCCCCCTCTCTCCCCGTGAGAGCTCTAGTGAGAGAGAGAAGAAAGGGGCCGGCGGCCATGGACCAGGAGAGCAGCATGGGCGCCGGGCAGCTGCAGGAGGAGGAGGCGCCGGCGGCCATGGCGAAGTCGGCGAAGAGGAGGGGCAAGCAGCAGAGGAGGGAGGGGGGAGGGGGAGGGAGGAAGAGGCGGCAGCAGCAGCAGCAGCAGGAGTACCGGCTGGTGAGCTACGAGGAGCTGCCGGAGTACATGAAGGAGAACGAGTTCATCCTCAACCACTACCGCTCCGAGTGGCCGCTGCTGCACGCCTTCCTCAGCGTCTTCTCCTGGCACAACGAGACCATCAACATCTGGACGCACCTGCTGGGGTTCTTCCTGTTCTTGGGCCTCACCCTCTGGCACCTCGCCCAGTACTTCCCCCAGGTCGCCCACCTCATCGGCCACCTCTCCTGGTAATTCCATTTATTATTCACCTTCAGAGTTCAGAAATATCCTTCAGAGTTCATACTATACTATCTTCTTCACTGAAATTGAGTAGCTAATTTGTGTAATTCTTTTCACTGCAGGCCCATCTCCAAGGTCGCAGAGAATGTCTCCAGCAACATAGGCGACGTCCTCTCCGTGAGTAGTACTACCAGCACCTTCATGCCATTTTTCTTTCCTGAAATACCTTTTCACTTTCCTGTGATAATAATCAATAGCAACGAAATAGTTATAATAGAGCCCGTGCAGTAGTAAAAACTGGCATGTAGGTTATTTTTTATGAGATTTTGCAGTGAAAAATTGGCACTGTGTATGTCCTACACCCATAAGTGTCCTCAACTAATATGAGGCGAGGATGAAATGATCTGTCAGACGTGAATTCCTGCTGTCTGGCAGGCAGGCACATCCACATGTCTTGGAGATTCAATTCAATTGATCACCTTCTCAGTAGCTAGGAGTAGTACTAGTAGCCACTGTTGCCTTGGCTGTCCGGTATCTACGGGTAGATGATTCAGACTTAATTTCGATGCTGAGTGGGGCATGAGGTTCAGGTTGCCTTTACTTGGCCAACCATGCTACCTACCTAACCCGCAACTTTTACAGTGCTATGACAAAAAATATACACATGTTCCTTTCAACCACGACAAACTTCATTTTATCGTCATTCTCCAGCCTCTGCATCGAGCGATGCACACACGTAATCGGATAATTAAGCAGCCACGGAAGCAATCAGACGTGCTTTCTGTTGAGTGATGTGATCAGGTTAATCGTCCTACGTATCCCCGGCGCCGCCTGCGTGATCCGGGAGTTTATCCCGTGTGACACTTCCCCTTTCTGTTTTGAGGTGATGCACCGTCCGTTTTTCACATGCCACCCGCTCACAAGTCTCACGGCTGGTTCTGCCTCTGCTTGCACTGCCGGCTGGTACACTCAACTGGCCGGGCACGCATAGTTGCACACGCATGTGCATGCAATCCATGGTGAAAAACCTCCATTAACCACCTGCATGGTCACATGCATGGCATGCATGGCCATGATCACAGCGGTGGTTGAAACTGTAGCGTCACCTTTGTTTCCTCCGGCAATCATTTGATGCCTCCGTTTCATCCTCTAATCATGCATGGTGAATTGGTGATGGTGGTAACTGAGATTTGACTGACATGTGTTGACGGTGGATTTTCATTTCGTTTCAGGGCGCGGCGTCGTTCATGCAGGCGAGCCCGGGGCTGGCGATGGCGGCGGCGGCGGGGGTGGGGCCGACGACGCGGTGGCCCTTCTTCGTGTTCCTGGCGGGCGCCATGTTCTGCCTGATGAGCAGCTGCGCGTGCCACCTGCTGTCGTGCCACTCGCACCGCCTCAACCTCTTCCTCATCCGCCTCGACTACACCGGCATCGCCGTCATGATCGTCGTCTCCTTCTTCCCGCCCATCTACTACATCTTCCAGTGCGAGCCGCGCTGGCAGGTCGCCTACCTCTCCGCCATCTCGCTCGCCGGCGCCGCCACCGTCTACGCGCTCATGTCGCCCCGCCTCAGCGACGCCAAGTACCGCGCCCACCGCGCGCTGCTCTTCGTCGGGATGGGCCTGTCGGGCGTCGTGCCGGCCGTGCACGCCGCCGCGGTCAACTGGCACGAGCCGCGCCGGAACGTCACGCTGGCGTACGAGGGCGCCATGGCCGCCTCGTACCTCGTCGGCACCGCCTTCTACCTCACCCGCGTGCCCGAGCGGTGGAGGCCCGGGATGTTCGACCTGTGCGGGCAGAGCCATCAGATATTTCACCTGCTTGTCATCGCCGGCGCGCTCGCGCACTACGGCGCCGCCATCGTCTTCCTCAGGGTCCGCGACGAGATGGGCTGCCCAGCCAACTGATGCGCATGCCATCGATCGTTCACAGTACCGTCAAATTCTTAGTAGTTAAATGGAGACACTCTGCGTGGTCTCTGCATCCATCCGGAGATGGACACAGCCCAATTATTACCATCGAAATGGCGTTTTCCCGTGAATGCAGATGATACAGCAGATTTGAGACCAGCAATTAAGAAAGGCGTTTTGCTTGCGAGATTGGTTAATTTGTTTGTAGCAGTTAGTTATTTGTTTACAGTTTACTGTGGTGAGTGGATTGATGCATGGATGATACAGCAATTGTTAATTACAGCTCTGAACCTGTACATAGAGATGCTCATGGCTGCTTGTTTCTTTGTATAAGATGTAAAACAAGAAGAAAAAATTGTGCAGGGCAAGAGTTACTCGTCCTTGTCAAGGCTTTTGTTTTGTTGCGACGTCTCAACGGCCACCATGCCATTACTTCCACTTGTTTTCGGCCATACAAGTGTTAGGTTGATCTCTATCCCGTTCGAACCTAACGGATCGAACGGGCCCTTGACTCGTGCCCTGATTGGGGGCGCCCAACCAAACCATGGTTGGTGGGCCCCTATGACCCGCACTATATAAACAGAGGTGAGGGACGAGACACGACTTACGAGGTTAATCGCTGCCACAATTCCTACCGACACTCCTTTCCGATCTATGGTTAGCGCGGCGCTCACGGGAAGCACACCACCACCGTCATCTCTGTCCACATCGCCGCCGTCATCACACCACCATGGCCGGCGCTGGATTGAGCTCATCTGCACCTAAAGAAGGTAGGTTCACCGGATCTACTAGCCTACTCCGATCTAAGGCCTATCAATGGTTTCAGAGCCAGATCGGGCTAGTTGATTTCGGTACAAAGAAGAAGAGAAAAAAAGGAAAAGAAAAAGAGATCCCTTCCCCAAGAACCCTAATCAGAGGGCAAAGGAAAGTTCACCGGCAGAGGGCCTCGGGTCTCGCCGGCAAAGTGCGCCGCCACTTCGGCCGCGCCGTTCCTCTCGATCCCCACACGCATCGGCAAGCCGAGGTGCGGGGAAGAAGAACACAACCTCCCAACGGGGCAAAGGGCATCGCGAACAAACCGCTCGACGGCGGCGCGCTCACCGCAAGGTGGACGCGCAGCCGGCGAGGGGGATGGTCACCCAGCATAGGAAGCCCGCTGGATCTCTCTCTCTCTCTCTGTTGTTGTAAGCAGTGGCAGAGAAGAAGAGAAGAAAAGAAAGGGGGAGATGAAACAGAGGGTCGCGCGCGCGGTGCGGTGGCTTCAGGTCGCCGTCGCCGGCGGCTAGACCTAGCTCGCCGGTGGCCTCGGGCCTCGGGCGAGGATCCAGATCGGAGGACGGGCTTCTCTCTCTCTGCCACATGATCAGCAAAGAGAAAAAAGGGGGAGGGAGAAAAGCTCGCGAGAGCGGTGGCTATCAGCCCTGTCTCCGGTGGCCGGCGGCCGGCCTGGTACCGCGGCGCGGTGGCCGTCTCCGGCGACCGGGCGTGGTGGCCCGACGACCTGGACAAGGGTCGTCGCCGCTGCGAGCAAAAGGATGAGCGACACGTGGGAGGAAAGAATGGCTAGGGTTCGATCGAGGGGAGCTGGATTGGGCGTTTTGTTCGGCCGATCTAGGCGCTGGACCGTCAGGTGAAATCCGACGGCCAGACCGCAAACCCTAGCCAGCCACTGGGCCACTGGGCTTAAAAGGAGCCAAGGCCGCCGCAGCGGGTGCATCCCACACGCTGGGCTGAGGTCGGCTGCCGCAGCGCGCAGGCCGTGGGCCGCGTCGCTCGGGCCACAGGCGCACGTCGCGCAGTAGTAGGCTGTAGGGTTTCTCTACTATTTTTTTTCACAGCAGAGTTTTGATGAACTTTGACCAGCTTTTGGGCAGATCTTATATATAGTTTCTATGCAAATTTTTCCAACGAAAATTTTGTTTAGAAAATAGAAAAGTTTTCGAATATGAAAATAGAAAATTTTCCGAAAAGAAATGTTCATGAATTTTTATAAAGAGAATAAGAAAGTTCATGATTTTTTATTCGGTCAAAGAAAAGTTTCTGTAAATAATAACAGGTTCATGAATTTTTATTCATGTTTTCCCGCTGCGTAAATAATTAATGCTCTTTTACACAGAAAATAAAAGTTTATATAGTATTATGTTTTTAAGAGCATGTTAAAGTGATTATTAGAATGAATACGATTATGTTATGTTTATGACCAACGTTATTAATAACATGATCATGTTTTATTATTGAAATTTAAAGGTGCATTTTTTTCTAATTTTTGCCCAACGGTAATATAGATTTAATTGCATAGACAATTATATGTTTAATTTGACCAACGTTAGATTAATGCATATGATTGTTATATTGATGTCACTTAAATTGTGATTTCAGGAGGCTTTCACTTGATGAGTTGCCTAAAAGAAGTTCCGATACTCAGAGGTGACAATCACACTGAGTGGAGGAAGAAAGTTGAACTAGCATTTGTCTGTGCTGATCTGGACTGGGTTCTGGATGAACCACAGCCGGTCAGACCTACAGAGCCAGTAAGAGAGACCACTGATGATGATGCTGCATGGGCTAAAAAGAGGGGGGATTATGCTCCTTTGGAGATGTCCTACATCATAGACAACCAAAAGTGGGTCAATGCAAACAAAAAGTGGATGGCCTTCATAAAGAATACAATTGAGAGCACCATTGTGGGCTCCATTGCAGAGTGCACTTCCGCAGGGGAGGTGCTCACAAAAATAAAGAGCCACTTCACTGGCTCTTCAAAGATATATGCCACCCAGGTGTTAAAACAACTGGTGACAGAACAATACAAAGGTGGTGGAATAAGAGAGCACATCCTCAGGGTGAGCAATATGGCAGCAAAGCTAAAGCCCATGGATGAGGATCTGGAGATCAAACCAAAGCTCCTGGTCCACCTGGTCATGACTTCACCGCCAAAGGAGTTTGAAACTTTTGTTGTGAACTACAATATGTCACCTGGAACATGGGACATTGAAAAGACAATTGCAATGTGTGTCCAAGAAGAGGACAGACTAAAAGCCTCACATGGTGGTACACTCAACTATGTGAAGGATCACAAGAAAAACAACTACAATCAAAACAACAAAAGTTCTCCTTCAAAGCCACAAGGAAAAGCTCCCTATCAGCATTAGCGTCAGCAACAGTCTTTCCCAGTGGACAAAGACACTTGTCTCCACTGTAAGCAGACCGGGCATTACAAGAAAGACTGCCCTATTTGGCTGAAGTCCTTAATGGCAAAGCAAGGTAACAACATTGTTTCCTTAGTTAATGAATCCTTGTACACAAAGTTTTCAAAATCTACTTGGTGGATTGACTCAGGGGCAACTGTTCATGTTGCAAATTGTTTACAGGGATTCCATTCGACCCGGACTACGCTAAGAAGAGAAGGAGGCATTGAAGTAGCCAATGGAATAAAAGCGGAAGTTGAAGCTGTCGCCGACATCTCCTTGGAGTTAGCTGATGGATTCAAGCTTCTACTTAGAGATGTTCTTTATGTTCCTTCATGTAATAGAAACTTAATTAGCGTTTCATGTTTGGACAAAGAAAATTATGAGTGTTATTTTGGACATGGCAAGTGTGCCATATGATATAATAATGCTTATGTGGGTAATGCTTTACTACATGATGAGCTTTATTTGTTATCACTTCGTGAAAAAGTGCATTCTGTATGCAATGTGAATGAACATGTTTCCGCGTCGAATAAAGAACAAAAGAAAAGAAAGAGAACATTCGACTCATCGAAATTATGGCACTGTCGCTTGGGCCATATTTCGAAGGGGAGAATAGAAAGATTAGTCAAAAGTGAAATTCTTCCACAGTTAGAATTCTCAGACTTAGAACAATGTGTAGATTGCATTAAAGGAAAGTATATAAAACAAATCAAAAAATGTGCAATCCATAGCACAAGCACACTAGAAATCATCCACACTGACATTTGTGGACCATTTCCGGTGAAAAGTGTGGATGGATATGACTCGTTCATAACATTCACAGATGATTACTCTCGCTATGGTTATATTTATCCAATCAAAGAAAGATCTGAAGCGTTGGATAAATTTAAAATATTCAAAGCTGAAGTTGAAAATCAGCATGATAAAAGAATAAAGATAGTAAGGTCCGGCCGTGGGGGAGAGTACTACGGTCGGCACACTCCATATGGCACAGTCCCTGGACCTTTTGCAAAGTTCTTATAGGAGACTGGCATAGTTGCCCAGTATTCAATGCCGGGTGAAACTCAGCAAAATGGAGTAGCTGAAAGGTGCAACCGTACACTTATGTATATGGTGCGCAACATGATGAGTTATTCCAACTTGTTATTGGGATTATGGATGAAGGCACTTAAAACCGCCATTCACATTCTCAATAGAGTACCAAGCAAGTCGGTGCTCAAAACACCGTACGAGCTATGGACAGGAAGGGTGCCCTCCCTACATCACTTCAGGGTGTGGGGGTGCCCTGCTGAGGCCAAAATGTTTAATCCAAACATTGCAAAGTTAGATCCCAAAACAGTAAGTTGCCACTTCATTGGCTATCCAGACAGATCAAAAGGTTTTCGTTTCTACTGCCCACACAGATATACAAAATTTGTAGAAACGAGACATGCAGTCTTCTTTGAGGACGAAATGATGAGGGGGAGCTTGGTAGCTCAGAAAATTGATCTTGAGGAGAAGAGGGTGCATGCACCTAATCCAATGATTCAGGAGCCATTTTTCTCACTACCAGTTGCATCTCCACACATGACAACTATGGGGGTAGACCCGGAACCTGTCCGTTAGGAGCCGACTGAACCCGTTGTTGAGCATGAAAGGGAGGTGCAACAGCAAATTTTAGAAGAAGTGCCAGAAGTTGAGGCACAGAATGTGCCAGAAACTGAGGCCCTTAGAAGGTCTACAAGACCAAGAAAGTCAGCTATTTCTACCGACTTTAAAGTTTATAACACATAAATGGTTCATATGGAAAAAGATCCCACCTCATATGAAGAAGCCATGAGAAGCTCACATTCATCGAAGTGGATGAAGGCAATAGAAGACGAGATGAAATCGATGAGTTCCAAAGATGTTTGGGACTTAGAGGAAATTCCTAAAGGAGCCAAAACAGTAGGTTGTAAATGGGTCTACAAAATTAAGTACGACTCTAAAGGGAATATAGAAAAGTATAAAGCACGACTCGTGGCAAAAGGATTTACACAAAGAGAAGGGATAGATTACAATGAGACATTTTCTACAGTCTCATGTAAGGATTCCTTCAGAATCATAATGACATTAGTTGCTCATTTTGATTTAGAGTTACATCAAATGAATTTTAAGACGACATTTCTGAATGGTGATTTAAAAGAAAATGTCTACATGAAACAGCCTAAGGGTTTTATCATGGAAGGCAAGGAAAATATGGGATGCCGCCTGAAGAAATCCATTTATGAATTAAGACAAGCCTCTCAGCAGTGGTATCTAAAGTTTAATCAAACGATTAAAAGTTTTGGATTTAAAGAAAATATTGAGGACAATTGCATTTATGCAAAGTTTAAAAATGGGAAATATATTTTCCTAATCTTGTATGTGGATGATATCCTGCTTGCTAGTAGTGATGTTAGTCTACTACAAGAAACAATGAAATACTTATCCTCAAATTTTGACATAACATATCTTGGTGAAGCATCATATGTTTTGGGCATAGAAATTCACCGAGATAGGAACAATGGAGTCTTAGGACCATCGCAGAAAGCATATTTAGAAAAGGTTCTTAAAAAGTATAATATGCATGCGAGTAAAGCCACATCCTGCTCCTATAGTCAAGGGCGATAGTTTTGGGAAATTCCAATGTCCCAAGAATCAGTACGAAATCGATCAAATGAAAGCAGTACCATATGCTTCGGCAGTTGGCAGCTTACAGTATGCACAAGTGTGCACTCGCCCTGACTTCGCTTTTATCACCGGAGTACTCGGTAGATATCAAGAGAATCCAGGCATGGAGCACTGGAAGATGGTAAAGAAAGCATTGCGTTATGCGCAAGGCACGAAGGACTACATGCTAATATACAGAAGAAGTGATTCCCTAGAGATAAAAGGGTATTCAAACGTAGATTTTGCGGGGGACAGAGATGATAGAAAATCCACGTCAGGATACGTCTTCACTCTCGCAGGGGGAGCTATTTCGTGGAAAAGCTCCAAACAGTCGATAGTTGCATCATCCACGATGTATGCAGAATTCATAGCATGCTTCGAAGCCACGGGGCAGGCGATATGGCTAAAGAAATTTGTACCCGACTTCAAAGTGGTAGATTGTATTCACAAACCACTAAAAATGTACTGCGACAACCAACCCGCAGTATTTTACGCTCACAACAACAAGTCGAGTAATGTTGCCAAAAAAATAGAGATAAGGTATTATATTGTGAAAGATAAAATCCAGAATCAAACTATAAGTCTCGAGCATATAAGGACAAAGGATATGCTTGCGGATCCGCTAACGGAAGGCTTACCATCCAATGTGTTCAAGGAACACTTAGCCCGCATGGGTTTAAGGGAAAGGCTTATGATTTCTGGATAGGCCCAAAAGAAACAGAATTTGCTTCTGAACATAACGTATGTTGTAGCTGTATAATTCTAACGGCAATTAAGCCGTGACGATGAAACATGCTCTATGTACCAATATGTGATGAAACAAATAAACTAGAAAGTATAAAGTTAAAAGTAAAGTTGAGATCAAGGGGGAGAATGTTAGGTTGATCTCTATCCCGTTCGAACCCAACGGGTCGAACGGGCCCTTGACTCGCGCCTTGATCGGGGGCGCCCAACCAAACCATGGTTGGTGGGCCCCTGTGACCCGTGCTATATAAACAGAGGTGGGGGCCGGGGCACGACTTATGAGGTTAATCGCTGCCACAATCCCCACCGACACTCCCTTCCGATCTAGGGTTAGCGCGGCGCTCACGGGAAGCACACCATCGCCGCCATCTCTGTCCACATCGCCGCCGTCACCACACCACCATGGCCGGCGTTGGATCGAGCTCATCCGCATCTAAAGAAGGTAGGTTCACCGAATCTACTAGCCTACTCCGATCTAAGGCCTATCAATAGGCACACCACATCATGCTAGTGATGATCTGAATCAATTCAATTTTGTTTCTTAAGACTATCTGCCTAGAAACGAAAATGCAGCTGAACTTCATAAGTTTTGGAATACACAACGTTTTAGTTACAGGCATGAGACTCGATTCTTGACATTATCTTTTGTTAGTAACCATGCATCTGAAATAGTATCGACTTTTATTATTTCTTATGTTCATTGTACTGTCATGATTGAAGATGAATAGATTGAAAATTTTCTTGCAAAAAAAGAAAAGAAAAGAAATAGCATCGACTAATATAAATCTATCACAACATGTTACAATTAAGAGAACACTTATGACAACATAGTTGGCCTCCTCACTAGTTGGTAGTAAATGGGTTAGTATTGAACTCCAATCAATACAACATTCCATATAATCTAGATATGCCATAGACAAACCCTATTACGGAAGGAGGTTGCGATGGTGCCGGTATACGATGGGGGCTGAGGTGCGCAAAAAGGTATAGGAGAGACGGAAGAGCACTAGGAATCAAGATCAAGAAGCGGGACGACTATGCGAGATGGCCCGGGGATGGCACCGACATGCGGCAGGGTTTGAAACCCTAGTAAAAGCGGACTTTCTTTGATTGAGCGAAAGCACATGGCTCGTTCAAACTTTGATGTTGGAACACGTGGTGTGCCATTGTGTAAAATTACATAAAAAATAAGTTGCATACATAAACTGAGCGTAGCTCAGATGGTTATGTTCCTTGTTGTGGAACAAGCCCATCAGGGATAGGGTGTGGGTGCTTGCCTTCATAAGGATGCGTGTATGTGAGCATTTTCATTCGTACCGCATTCGAAAATAATACTCCCTCTGTCCTAAAATAAGTGTCTCAACTTTAGTACAACTACAAAGTCGAGACATTTATTTTGGGTGGAGAGAGTAATAGGTTGCATACACTTGACTTAATTAGAAACATGTCACGTAGATAATCATGTTAATTTGGACGATGTCACTACAATCTTTACAACACTAACTCTCTAAGTAGGTAATCTCTATATGGTGTTATTACTGTTTCTGCAAGCCGCACCTGCAGCGCCCCCACCCACTTCTACGACTGGACGACCCATGTATCTGCCTTTTCCTGCTTAGCTAAAAAAAGGTGCGCCCACGACAACTCGAACTCACCATCTGCTCCTACGCGAAGTACCGCAACTACTAAGCCATAGAATGACTATTGATTTATAACTTCTTTCCTTGTCTTTATTTCCCTCTTCAGTCGCGGGAACTCCTCCGGTTTTGGGAGAAGTTTCCCAAACCGGTTTTTTCGGTTCGCTGGTCAGTTTCTGGTGCGGTTTTATTTGACTTTTCTTTTTCTTTGTTTCTTTTGTTCTTTTTTCGCTTTTTCTAACTCGTGTTTTTTTTTCAAAATCATGGATTTTTTCTTTTTGGCATTTTAAAAGAACGATGAACTATTTTGCAAATACGATGAACTCTTTTTCAAATTTGATGAGCTTTTTTCAAAATTGATCATTTTTTTCAAAATCAACGAACTTTTTTCATAATCGATAATTTTTTTTCAAAATGGACGAACCTTTTTCCAAATTCGATGAACTTTTTTGAAAATTGATGCTTTTTTCAAATTCATTGAACTTTTTTCATATTCGATAAACTTTTTCAAAATTGATGATTTTTTTTTCATAATCAATAAACATTTTTCAGGGTTAATGAACTTTTTCTCACATTCGATGAACTATTTTTAAATTCAATGAACTTATTTCAAAATTGTTGATTTTTTTTCAACTTCAATGAACTATATTTCTAATTTTTAAAAAATTGATGAACTATTTTTCGAAATCGATAAACTTTTTCCAAATTTGATGGTCTATATTTCTAGTTTAAGAAAAATAAATGAACTTTTTTTAAAATTTTATGAACTAATTTTCAAAATCTTTGTGCTTTTTTTATATTCGACAAACCCTTTTCAAATTGAATGAACTTTTTTTCAAATTAGTTGAATTTTTAATATTCCATGAGCATTTTTGAATTCACAATTTTTATCTATTTTTTGCCGATTCTTTTCCTTTTCCATTTTTCAAGTCAACAAGTTGACCAGTCAACTGGTCTACCGCGACCGATCAAACTACGCTCGAAGCAACCAGGGAGTGGACCAATGAAGCGACCGCTCAGCTTACATGGGCCGGCCCAAGAGCCGGCGGCTGTGAGCGCCAGCTACCTGTTCGGGCGCTTAAGGCGCCGGACTGGAGCTCCCCACTATGTCGACTTAACGGTGGTAATATCAACGCAAAAAGAAAACTTAAAGGTGGTAATAAAATACCGGGGCATTTTCGGTTCATTCTGCTTAGTGTATGCTCTTGGATTCAAAGAGGAGGGGAGAGCATTGGTTGGCATATCGGGAGAGTTGTTCTGATACAAGAGCCCAACTGTAGCTCCGCCACTGACACTAAGTAGGCAATTCCTATTTGGCGCCTACTGTTTCTGCAAACCGGCGCCTGCAGCACGTCCCCTCTGCTACGGCTGGGCCGGCCCATGTATCTGCTTAGCTCAAAAAAGGTGCGCCCGCGATATCTTGAACTCACGATCTGCTCCTTCTACGCCAAGGATCGCAACCATTAAGCCATAGAATGAGTAGTGATTTATAACTTCTTTCCATGTCTTTATTTCCCGAATTGTTTTTTTTTCGGTTCGCTTGTCATTTTCCGGTGCGGTTTTATTTTTATTTTTCTTTCCTTTTTTTCTTTTGTTGTTTTTTCAGTTTTTTAATTCATGCTTTTTTCAAGATCAAGGATTTTTCTTTCTTTTTGGTGTTTAAAAAATAGATGAACTTTTTTTCCAAATACGATGAACTCTCTTTTCAATTCAATCTTTTTAATCAAATTTGATGAACTTTTTTAAAAATTGACGATTTTTTCAAATTCAATGAACTTTTTTGATAATCGATAAACTTTTTTCAAAATTGATGAATATTTTTTAAAATTTGATGAACTTTTGTCAAAATCGATGAACTTTTTTCATAATCGATAAACTGTTTTTGAAATTGATGAACTATTATTCATATTCAATTAACTTTTTTCAAATTCAATGAACTTTTTTCGAAATTGATGCTTTTTTTTCAAATTTGATGAAATATATTTCAAATTTAAGAAAAATTGACGAACTTTTTTTTTCAAATTCGATGAACTATTTTTGAAAATCAATGAACACTTTTAAAATTCGATGAACTTTTTTCAATTTATATGAACTTTTTTTTCGAATTAGTAGAATTTTTAAAATTCCGTGAGAATTTTTGAATTCATGATTTTTTGCTAATTTTTTCCCTTTTACATTTTTGAAGTTAATAGTTGACCAGTCAACTGGTCAACCGTGACCGGTCAAACTACGCTCAAAGCGACCAGGTTGTGGACTGGTGAAGCGATCGCTCGTCTTACATGGGCCGGCCCAAGAGCAGGCGGCTGTGAGCGCCACCTACCTGTTCGGGCGCGTAAGGCGCCGAACTAGAGGTCCCGATTAAGTCGACTTAAAGGCGGTAATATCAATGCAAAATGAAAACTTAAAGGCAGTAATAAAATATGGGGGTATTTTCGGTTCGTTCTGCTTATCGCATGTTCGTGGATTCAAAGAGGAGGAGAGAGGATTGGTTGGAAAATCGAAAGAGTTGTTCTGATTCAGGAGCTGCACAAAAACATTGGCAGAAAACTGTGAAAAGCTAGTGTGCCTCAAAATATTAAGATTTTTGTGTGGAGATTGGCAAAGAATTCTATCTCGACGGGAGAATTACTAAGGCCGCGACATATTGCAAATGATGACACTTGTTTTCTGTGCTACTTGGTAGGCGATTCATGGCGTCATGCCTTTATTAACCGTCGGTTGTCTAAGTGTCTTTGGGCTTTGATGGATGAGGATTTAGTGGAGCACATGTTAGCGAGCAATCATGGAGATGCAAAACTATGTTTGTCGGTCATGCAGGATTCCGTTAGTGATCAAGAGTTTACTAGGATCCTAGTTACTCTATGAGCAATTTGGTGGGCAAGAAGAAAAGCTACTCATTGCTTGGCTACTGTCAATCATGTGAAGAGTGATTTTATGGGTATGTCAGCGACTATTATAGAAGACATGAAGAGGAGGATGTTGCAGTTCCAAGACCCTTTAGTTATTCATGAAGCAAGAGAAGCAAATGACCTTGCTAGGGCTTCGGTTTCTTTGGCCACTGGTCGTTACCTCTGGTTACCCACCACTCCTGATGTTTTATTTGTACCGGATGTTATTGTCGTTTAAACAAAGTGTGATGGTGACCCCTCAAAAAAAAACCTTAAAGGCGGGGTAATACAACAATGCCAACGTGTTTCTGGCTAAACCAAAACTCCTACTTCATTACTTCAAAAACTATTCTAGAAAAAAAACCCTACTCCATATTAAGAGCAAGACCAACCAACGCATCCATGGTGGATCCGTCCTCTGCCTTCTTCTCACGTTGTTTTCTCATGTATCGCTCAACGTTGCATCCGGTAAAAGCAAGCCCGAAGGCTGTTATCATGTGTTGGTACTTGAAGTCGGCTCGCATGAACACCCTTACACCGTCGTCCAACGACAGCTCGCTCGCACCCCTCGCCGCGTCCACTTCTGGCCCGAGACCTGCCGATTGGATTGGTGGCCGACGACCCTGCAATGTTTCAAGGAAATCAGAGAGGGTTTCTTTTTATTTCCTCCGCAGAAAGGAAAAAAGAAGAAGAAAAGAGCTCCGGTCGGTTGAAGATCATGGCATGGGATGAGACGCGAACCTGAGGAACGTGGCTGGTGGAGAAGAGACGAGGACAAGGAGCTAGCGGTGGCGCCGGGCGGCGGGCGAGGATCCCGCGGTGCAGGAGACGCCGGAGCACGGACGCCAACATGTTGTTTGGCGCGTGATCTCCTGAACTTCTTGTTCCGTAGGCGTGATCTTCCTTCTTGCCCTGAGGGCGAAATACGCTGCTCGAGAAATTAGATATACGTCTTATACTACAGACCGAGGGAGTATAATAATATTTCTATCCGCGTCGATGGACTCTCGGACTCAAACCTACGTGCCGACTAGGTATCCAGGTACACCACCTCATGAGCTAGCTACTTCGTCGATGGACTCTCAGACTCGTACCTACGTGCCGACAAGGCAGTACATTTGCGATTCCAACTGAATCTAAACTATTCTACCAGAACTAAAATTTCACATCTAAACATTGAGTGAAGGTATAGGGTTCCTTTGCCTCCCGCCGGGCGCCGCCGCCAGTTCGCCTCGTCTCCGGAGGCCTTAGAGCCATGTCGGCGTGCCGGCGGGAAGGCTCCGTTTTTATAAGTGCTTTTGAGTTTAATTAAGGTTTGTGTTCCGTTTAAAAAGACGAGACGACGGCGGCTACTTGAAGATGGAATAAGATTCTTCCTGCCTAGCCCCCGTCATGGTGGCGTATCTAGCACCGTCGGTGGGCATGTCGAGGTCTGTCTCCGGCGGATCTGTCTTTGATGGATTTGCTCGGATCTAATCGTAGTTCGTCTACGTTTGCGTTTCTTCCGGTTGGATCTTTGCGATCTAAGCTACTCTTCATGGCAGCGGTTACTGTTCTGCTGCGCTGGTCATATGGGGCCTTAGCCCGACGACATTCTAACTGTCTACTACAAGAAGTTTTGCCCGGCTCTAGCGAGGGAGGGGCTATGACGGCGACATGCCTTCGGGTCACATTAGTGCTTGCACTCGTCGCTAGGTGGTCTACGGATCTGGATGTAATTTTTATTATTTCTGGTGTTCGTTGTACTGGCATGATTGAAGATAAATAGATTGAAAGTTTTCTCGCGCAAAAAAAACAAAACACTTAGTACAGGTACATTTACCCTTTTAGATGGATCTAGAAGCATGGCACGCTAAACACTAAGTTCATTTCGACGGATCCAAGAAATAAGAAAACACAGAGGAAGGGTTTGGAGGGATGAAATATGATCGTTAGGAAGGGTTTGGAGGGATGAAATATGGTCGTTGGCACCGCGTTCTACCTCACCCGCGTGCCGGAGAGGTGGAGGCACGGGATGTTCGTCCTGTGTGAGCAGAGCCACCAGATCTTCCAGCTGCTTGTCATTGCCGGCGCGCTCACCCACTATGGCACCGCCATCGTGTTCCTCAGGGTCCGCGACGAAATTGGCTGCCCGGCCAACTGATGCGCATGCCATCGATCATTCACGATACCATAAAATTCTTAGTAGTTAATGCAGACAATCTGCTTGGTCTCTGCATCCATCCGGGAGATGGGCACAACCCAATTTTTTTTAAAGAAGGATGCACCCCGGCCTCTGTATCTAGACAATGCACGCGGTTATTTTATTAATTATTTATAAAATCTTTACAAGGTAATACATCAGTAAGCCTGAAGTCATCGTCTTGGCAACACTTGTCGCTACTCCTATCTCCATGATGAAGGGGTGCCGAATGTCCGAGCCTAATACTAAACAGACATCGCACCAACACATAACATCTAATGCTGGATGCCCCATCCAAGCCACAATACTTGGACTGGGTTACACACCGGTCCGGCGCACTTTTAGTGGGCACCACATGCACACGCTGTAAGGGCCGTCACCTCCTTTATCTATCGATCCATCCTTAGATCAGATACCGACGCATCGACCTTGCCAGGCCTATTTGCCATCGACGCCACCACGATGCCAGACATCGTCGTCCTCCTGAGCGAGTCCATCACCACCCATTAGACGCCGAGTCTTCACTGTGCCACGCCGCCGAGATCCGCCGCCATCGATGTGTAGGATGAAGCACCGCTCCATCACCTACCGACACCCAACCACCAAGCCGTCCACATGTACATCCAGCCGATGAATGTCTCCAAAGATGAAGCCCCCACGGGGGTAGCAACGAAGACGTCGCCATCATACGATCTAGGAGGCCCCTCAACGCCTCCAACGAGGGCTACGACACCCACGGGCGCCGCCGTCAATGGTAGCCTCATTTAGATCTGAGGTTTCCCATGAAAAAATGGAGTGAGGGATGCCCCACCATCGCCTCCAACGAGAAAAACGACACCCACGGGCGCCGCCGATGATGGTGGCATCCTCACCCACTCCAGCAGCTAGGCCACCATCTCCTCCTCCAGTTGATCCGCTGCCGGGATGCCACCGCGAGGCAACACCCACAGACCAGATCCCTTTGGACCGACGATGAAGACAACCAAAGGTAGAGGAGGTCACAATCGCTGCGTAACCGGCGCCATGGCCACACACAAGTCGTCGCGAGCCGCCCACTCGTGATCCACTACCACAGCTGTTGGGAAACATTGCATGGAAAACAAAAAAAATTCTAGGCACACGCAATGATATATCCATGGAGATGCATAGCAACGAGGGGGAGAGTGTGTCTATGTACCCTCGTAGACCGTAAGCGGAAGCGTTTCACAACGGGGTTGATGTAGTCAAACTTTCTTCGCGCTCCACTGGTCGAGTACCGAATGTATGGCACCTCCGAGTTCTGCACACATTCAGCTCGGTGACGTCCCTCGCCTTCTTGATCCAGCAAGGTGTCAAGGTAGTAGATGAGTTCCATCAGCACGACGGCGTGGTGACGGTGATGGTGAAGTAATCCTCGCAGGGCTTTGCCTAAGCACCGCGAGAATATGACCGGAGGTGTAAACTGTGGAGGAGGGCGCCGCACACGGCTAACGATTGATGTTGTGTCTCTTAGGCGCCCCTCCCACATATATATAGGTGTGTGTGGGGGGGGGGGGGGGAGGGAGCAGCCAGGGGGAGCCCCAAGTAGGATCCGAATCCTACTTGGGGTTTCCCCAAGTGGCGCCCTCCTTTCCTTATTTCACCAGAGAAGAAAGGGAAGGGGGAAGAGAGAAAGGAAGGGGGGGGGGCGAACCGCCTTTTTCCTTCTCCCAATTCGGCCTCCTGCCATAGGGGGCGCGCGCCACCCCTTGTGGGCTGGTGTGCTCCCCTCTCTTGGCCCATATGGCCCATATATCCCCCCCGGGGTTCCGGTAACCCCTCCGGTACTCCGATAAATACCCGATACACTCCGGAACACTTACGGTGTCCGAATACTATCATCCTATATATCAATCTTTACCTCTCGACCATTTCAAGACTCCTCGTCATGTTCGTGATCTCATCCGGGACTCCGAAAAACATTCGGTCACCAAATCACATAACTCATATAATACTATACCGTCATCAAACTTTAAGCGTGCAGACCCTACGGTTCGAGAACTATGTAGACATGACCGAGACACCTCTCTGGTCAATAACCAATAGCGGAACATGGATGCTCATATTGGCTCCTACATATTCTACGAAGATCTTTATCGGTCGAACTGTCATGACAACATATGTTATTCCCTTTGTCCATCGGTATGTTACTTGCCCGAGATTCGATCGTCGGTATCTTCATACCTAGTTCAATCTCGTTACCGGCAAGTCTCTTTACTTGTTCCGTAATACATCATCCTACAACTAACTCATTAGTCACTTTGCTTGCAAGGCTTCTTATGATGTGTATTACCGAGAGGGCCCAGAGATATCTCTCCGATATTCGGAGTGACAAATCCTAATCTCGATCTATGCCAAATCAACAAACACCTTCGGAGATACTTGTAGAGCATCTTTATAATCACCCAGTTACGTTGTGACGTTTGATAGCACACAAGGCATTCCGCCGGTATCCGGGAGTTGCATAATCTCATAGTCGAAGGAATATGTATTTGACATGAAGAAAGCAATAGCAATAATACTGAACGATCAATATTCCAAGCTAATGGATGGGTCTTGTCCATCATGAATGATGTGATCTCGTTATCAAATGACAACTCATGTCCATGGTTAGGAATCGTTAACCATCTTTGATAAACGAGCTAGTCAAGTAGAGGCTCACTAGGGACACATTGTTTGTCTATGTATTCACACATGTATTTAGGTTTTCGATCAATACAATTCTAGGATGAACAATAAACATTTATCACGTATAAGGAAATATAAAATAACAACTTTATTATTGCCTCTAGGGCATATTTCTTCCAGTCTCCCATTTGCACTAGAGCCAATAATATAGATTACATTGTAATGATTCTAACACCCATGGAGACTTGGTGCCGATCATGTTTTGCTCATGGGAGAGACTTAGTTAACGGGTCTGCTACATTCAGATCCGTATGTATTTTGCAAATCTCTATGTCTCCCTCCTTGACTTGATCACAGATGGAGTTGAAGCGTCTCTTGATGTGTTTGGTTATTTTGTGAAATCTGGATTCCTTCGCTAAGGAAATTGCTCCAGTATTGTCACAAAAGATTTTCATTGGACCCGATGCACTAGGTATTTGTTGGAAATATGCCCTAGAGGCAATAATAAAGTGGTTATTATTATATTTCCTTGTTCATGATAATCATTTATTATCCATGCTACAATTGTATTGACCGGAAACTCAAATACATGTGTGGGTACATAGACAACAACATGTCCCTAGGGAGCCTCTACCGGACTAGCTTGTTGATCAAAGATGGCTATGGTTTCCTAGTCATAGACATGAGTTGTCATTTGATAACGGGATCACATCATTAGGAGAATGATGTGATGGACAAGGCCCAAACTATGAACGTAGCATATGATCATATCAAGTTTATTGCTATCATTTTTCTGCATGTCAAGTATATGTTCCTATGACCATGAGATCATGCAACTCACTGACACCGAAGGAGTGCCTTGTGTGTACCAAACATCACAAAGTAACTAGGTGACTATAAAGGTGCTCTACAGGTATCTCCGAGGGTGTCTGTTGAGTTGGAATGGATCAAGACTGGGATTTGTCACTCCGTATGACGGAGAGGTATCTCAGGGCCCATTCGGTAATACAACATCACAATAAGCTTGCAAGCAATGTGACCAATGAGTTAGTCACGGGATCTTATATTACTGAACGAGTAAAGAGACTTGCCGGTAACGAGATTGAACTAGGTATGGAGATACCGACGATCGAATCTCGGGAAAGTAACATACCGATAGACAAAGGGAACTACATACGGGATTAGCTGTCCTTGACATCGAGGTTCGACCGATAAGATCTTCGTAGAATATGTGGGAACCAATATGGGCATCCAGGTCCCGCTATTGGTTATTGACCGTAGAGGTGTCTCAGTCATATCTGCATAGTTCTCGAACCCGCAGGTCTACACACTTAACGTTTGGTGACGATATAAGTATAGTTGAGTCATTATTGTTGGGTTTCATAGTAATTTCAAAATTTTCCTACGCACACGCAAGATCATGTGATGCATAGCAACGAGAGGGGAGAGTGTTGTCTATGTACCCACGCAGAACGACTGCGGAAGCGTTGACACAACGTAGAGGAAGTAGTCGTACGTCTTCACGATCCAACCGATCAAGCACCGAAACTACGGCACCTCCGAGTTCGAGCACACGTACAGCTCGATGACGATCCCCGGACTCCGATCCAGCAAAGTGTCGGGGAAGAGTTCCGTCAGCACGACGGCGTGGTGACGATCTTGATGTACTACAGCAGCAGGGCTTCGCCTAAACTCCGCTACAGTATTATCGAGGACTATGGTGGCTGGGGCACCGCACACGGCTAAGGAATAGATCACGTGGATCAACTTGTGTTTCTTGATCTCTCTTTTGTGCTAGCCCTGCCCCTCTATTTATATCTTGAGCCCTGGGGTCGAAACTTGGAGTTAAAGCCTTCACAAAGTCGGTTTCACTCGATAGGCAAGAGTCCTTCTCGGACTCCAGGGCCAGACGCCAGGGATCCCGGCGTCTGGGCCCAGACGCGAGGGACTCTGGCGTCTGGCCCCTGGACTCCGCAAAACTTCCTTTTGCGCTTTCCAAAAACCTTGTGGGCTTTCCCCTTTGGCCCAAATAAAGTGTTCTCGTACCCAAACATTTCGGGAAACATCCGGAACCCCTTCCGGTGATTTCCGGAACCCTTCCGGTGACCAAACACTATTATCATATATATATCAAACTTTATCTCCGGACCATTCCGGAGTTCCTCGTCATGTCCGTGATCTCATCTCGGACTCCGAACAACATTTGGTACATCAAAATGCATAAAACTCATAACAACTGTCATCGTAACTTTAAGCATGCGGACCCTACGGGTTCGAGAACAATGTAGACATGACCGAGACACGTCTCCGGTCAATAACCAATAGCGGGACCTGGATGCCCATATTGGCTCCTACATATTCTACGAAGATCTTTATCGGTCAGACCGCATAACAACATACGTTGTTCCCTTTGTCATCGGTATGTTACTTACCCGAGATTCGATCGTCGGTATTCCAATACCTAGTTCAATCTCGTTACCGGCAAGTCTCTTTACTCGTTCTGTAATACATCATCCCGCAACTAACTCATTTAGTTGCAATGCTTGCAAGGCTTAAGTGATGTGCATTACCGAGAGGGCCCAGAGATACCCCTCCGACAATCGGAGTGACAAATCCTAATCTCGAAATACGCCAACCCAACATCTACCTTTGGAGACACATATAATGCTCCTTTATAATCACCCAGTTACGTTGTGACGTTTGGTAGCACCCAAAGTGTTCCTCCGGCAAACGGGAGTTGCATAATCTCATAGTCATAGGAACATGTATAAGTCATGAAGAAAGCAATAGCAACATACTAAACGATCGGGTGCTAAGCTAATGGAATGGGTCATGTCAATCAGATCATTCAACTAATGATGTGACCTCGTTAATCAAATAACAACACTTTGTTCATGGTTAGGAAACATAACCATCTTTGATTAACGAGCTAGTCAAGTAGAGGCATACTAGTGACACTAAGTTTGTCTATGTATTCACACATGTATTATGTTTCCGGTTAATACAATTCTAGAATGAATAATAAACATTTATCATGATTATAAGGAAATAAATAATAACTTTATTATTGCCTCTAGGGCATATTTCCTTCAGTCTCCCACTTGCACTAGAGTCAATAATCTAGATTACACTGTAATGATTCTAACACCCATGGAGCCTTGGTGCTGATCATGTTTTGCTCGTGGAAGAGGCTTAGTCAATGGGTCTGCAACATTCAGATCCGTATGTATCTTGCAAATCTCTATGTCTCCCACCTGGACTAGATCCCGGATGGAATTGAAGCGTCTCTTGATGTGCTTGGTTCTCTTGTGAAATCTGGATTCCTTTGCCAAGGCAATTGCACCAGTATTGTCACAAAAGATTTTCATTGGACCCGATGCACTAGGTATGACACCTAGATCGGATATGAACTCCTTCATCCAGACTCCTTCATTTGCTGCTTCCGAAGCAGCTATGTACTCCGCTTCACATGTAGATCCCGCTACAACGCTTTGTTTAGAACTGCACCAACTGACAGCTCCACCGTTTAATGTAAACACGTATCCGGTTTGCGATTTAGAATCGTCCGGATTAGTGTCAAAGCTTGCATCAACGTAACCTTTTACGACGAGCTCTTTGTCACCTCCATATACGAGAAGCATATCCTTAGTCCTTTTCAGGTATTTCAGGATGTTCTTGACTGCTGTCCAATGATCCACTCCTGGATTACTTTGGTACCTCCCTGCTAGACTTATAGCAAGGCACACAT
This sequence comes from Triticum urartu, assembly GCF_056163025.1. Classification (NCBI taxonomy): domain Eukaryota; kingdom Viridiplantae; phylum Streptophyta; class Magnoliopsida; order Poales; family Poaceae; genus Triticum; species Triticum urartu. The sequence goes on from NC_141879.1 coordinate 711,336,071, forward strand.
CAGGTCTGGTACACATCATTGCATACATGATAGATCCTATCGCTGATGCATAGGGAACATCTTTCATATTCTCTCTATCTTCTGCAGTGGTCGGGCATTGAGTCTTACTCAATTTCACACCTTGTAACACAGGCAAGAATCCTTTCTTTGCTTGATCCATTTTGAACTTCTTCAAAATTTTGTCAAGGTATGTTGTTTGTGAAAGTCCAATTAAGCGTCTTGATCTATCTCTATAGATTTTAATGCCTAATATGTAAGCAGCTTCACCGAGGTCTTTCATTGAAAAACTCTTATTCAAGTATCCCTTTATGCTATCTAGAAATTCTATATCATTTCCAATTAATAATATGTCATCCACATATAATATCAGAAATGCTACAGAGCTCCCACTCACTTTCTTGTAAATACAGGCTTCTCCAAAAGTCTGTATAAAACCAAATGCTTTGATCATACTATCAAAACGTTTATTCCAACTCCGAGAGGCTTGCACCAGTCCATAAATGGATCGCTGGAGCTTGCACACTTTGTTAGCCCCCTTTGGATCGACAAAACCTTCTGGTTGCATCATATACAACTCTTCTTCCAGAAATCCATTCAGGAATGCAGTTTTGACATCCATCTGCCAAATTTCATAATCATAAAATGCGGCAATTGCTAACATGATTCGGACAGACTTAAGCATCGCTACGGGTGAGAAGGTCTCATCATAGTCAATCCCTTGAACTTGCCGAAAACCTTTCGCGACAAGTCGAGCTTTGTAGACAGTAATATTTCCGTCAGCGTCAGTCTTCTTCTTGAAGATCCATTTATTCTCAATTGCTTGCCGATCATCGGGCAAGTCAACCAAAGTCCATACTTTGTTCTCATACATGGATCCCATCTCAGATTTCATGGCTTCAAGCCACTTTGCGGAATCTGGGCTCACCATCACTTCTTCATAGTTCGTAGGTTCATCATGATCTAGTAGCATGACTTCCAGAACGGGATTACCGTACCACTTTGGTGCGGATCTTGCTCTGGTTGATCTACGAGGTTCAGTAGTATCTTGTTCTGAAGTTTCATGATCATTATCATTAGCTTCCTCACTAACTGGTGTAGGTGTCATAGAAACAGTTTTCTGTGATGTACTACTTTCCAATAAGGGAGCAGGTACAGTTACCTCGTCAAGTTCTACTTTCCTCCCACTCACTTCTTTCGAGAGAAATTCCTTCTCCAAAAAGTTTCCGAATTTAGCAACAAAAGTCTTGCCTTCGGATCTGTGATAGAAGGTGTATCCAATAGTTTCCTTCGGATATCCTATGGAGACACATTTCTCCGATTTGGGTTCAAGCTTATCAGGTTGAAGCTTTTTCACATAAGCATCGCAGCCCCAAACTTTCAGAAACGACAACTTTGGTTTCTTGCCAAACCACAGTTCATAAGGCGTCGTCTCAACGGATTTTGATGGTGCCCTATTTAACGTGAATGCGGCCGTCTCTAGAGCGTATCCCCAAAATGATAGCGGTAAATCAGTAAGAGACATCATAGATCGCACCATATCCAGTAAAGTACGATTACGACGTTCGGACACACCATTACGCTGAGGTGTTCCGGGTGGCCTGAGTTGTGAAACTATTCCACAATTTTTCAAATGTACACCAAACTCGTAACTCAAATATTCTCCTCCATGATCAGATCGTAGAAACTTTATTTTCTTGTTACGATGATTTTCAACTTCACTCTGAAATTCCTTGAACTTTTCAAATGTTTCAGACTTATGTTTCATTAAGTAGATATACCCATATCTGCTTAAATCATCTGTGAAGGTGAGAAAATAACGATATCCGCCACGAGCCTCAATATTCATCGGACCACATACATCTGTATGTATGATTTCCAACAAATCTGTTGCTCTCTCCATAGTACCGGAGAATGGCGTTTTGGCCATCTTGCCCATGAGGCACGGTTCGCAAGTACCAAGTGATTCATAATCAAGTGGTTCCAAAAGTCCATCAGAATGGAGTTTCTTCATGCGCTTTACACCGATATGACCTAAACGGCAGTGCCACAAATAAGTTGCACTTTCATTATCAACTCTGCATCTTTTGGTTTCAACATTATGAATATGTGTGTTACTACTATCGAGATTCAACAAGAATAGACCACTCTTCAAGGGTGCATGACCATAAAAGATATTACTCATATAAATAGAACAACCATTATTCTCTGATTTAAATGAATAACCGTCTCGCATCAAACAAGATCCAGATATAATGTTCATGCTTAACGCTAGCACCAAATAACAATTATTTAGGTCTAATACTAATCCTGAAGGTAGATGTAGAGGTAGCGTGCCGACTGCGATCACATCGACTTTGGAACCGTTTCCCACGCGCATCGTTACCTCGTCCTTAACCAATCTTCGCTTGATCCGTAGTCCCTGTTTCGAGTTGCAAATATTAGCAACAGAACCAGTATCAAATACCCAGGTGCTACTGCGAGCATTAGTAAGGTACACATCAATAACATGTATATCACATATACCTTTGTTCACCTTGCCATCCTTCTTATCCGCCAAATACTTGGGGCAGTTCCGCTTCCAGTGACCAGTCTGCTTGCAATAGAAGCACTCAGTTTCAGGCTTAGGTCCAGGTTTGGGTTTCTTCTCTTGAGTAGCAACTTGCTTGCCGTTCTTTTTGAAGTTCCCCTTCTTCTTCCCTTTGCCCTTTTTCTTGAAACTAGTGGTCTTGTTGACCATCAACACTTGATGCTCCTTCTTGATTTCTACCTCCGCAGCTTTCAGCATCGCGAAAAGCTCGGGAATAGTCTTGTTCATCCCTTGCATATTATAGTTCATCACGAAGCTCTTGTAGCTTGGTGGCAGTGATTGGAGAATTCTGTCAATGACGCAATCATCCGGAAGATTAACTCCCAATTGAATCAAGTGATTATTATACACAGACATTTTGAGTATATGCTCACTGACAGAACTGTTCTACTCCATCTTACAGCTATAGAACTTATTGGAGACTTCATATCTCTCAATCCGGGCATTTGCTTGAAATATTAACTTCAACTCCTGGAACATCTCATATGCTCCATGACGTTCAAAACGTCGTTGAAGTCCCGATTCTAAGCCGTAAAGCATGGCACACTGAACTATCGAGTAGTCATCAGCTTTGCTCTGCCAGACGTTCATAACATCCGGCGTTGCTCCTGTAGCAGTCCTGGCACCCAGCGGTGCTTCCAGGACGTAATTCTTCTGTGCAGCAATGAGGATAATCCTCAAGTTACGGACCCAATCCGTGTAATTGCTACCATCATCTTTCAACTTTGCTTTCTCAAGGAACGCATTAAAATTCAACGGAACAACAGCACGAGCCATCTATCTACAATCAAACATAAACAAGCAAGATACTAATCAGGTACTAAGTTTCATGATAAATTTAAGTTCAGTTAATCAAATTTATTAAAGAACTCCCACTTAGATAGACATCCCTCTAATCCTCTAAGTGATTACGTGATCCAAATCAACTAAACCATAACCGATCATCACGTGAGATGGAGTAGTTTTCAATGGTGAACATCGTTATGTTGATCATATCTACTATATGATTCACGCTCGACCTTTCGGTCTCCGTGTTCCGAGGCCATATCTGTATATGCTTGGCTCGTCAAGTATAACCTGAGTATTCCGCGTGTGCAACTGTTTTGCACCCGTTCTATTTGAACGTAGAACCTATCACACCCGATCATCACGTGGTGTCTCAGCACGAAGAACTTTCGCAACGGTGCATACTCAGGGAGAACACTTCTTGATAATTTAGTGAGAGATCATCTTATAATGCTACCGTCAATCAAAGCAAGATAAGATGCATAAAAGGATAAACATCACATGCAATCAATATAAGTGATATGATATGGCCATCATCATCTTGTGCTTGTGATCTCCATCTCCGAAGCACCGTCGTGATCACCATCGTCACCGGCGCGACACCTTGATCTCCATCGTAGCATCGTTGTCGTCTCGCCAATCTTATGCTTCCACGACTATCGCTACAGCTTAGTGATAAAGTAAAGCATTACATCGCGATTGCATTGCATACAATAAAGCGACAACCATATGGCTCCTGCCAGTTGCCGATAACTCGGTTACAAAACATGATCATCTCATACAATAAAATTTAGCACCATGTCTTGACCATATCACATCACAACATGCCCTGCAAAAACAAGTTAGACGTCCTCTACTTTGTTGTTGCAAGTTTTACGTGGCTGCTACGGGCTTAAGCAAGAACCAATCTCACCTACGCATCAAAACCACAACGATAGTTTGTCAAATAGACTCTGTTTTAACCTTCGCAAGGACCGGGCGTAGCCATACTCAGTTCAACTAAAGTTGGAGAAACTGTCACCCACAAGCCACCTTTGTGCAAAGCACGTCGGGAGAACCGGTCTCGCGTAAGCGTACGCGTAATGTCGGTCTGGGCCGCTTCATCCAACAATACCGCCGAACCAAAGTATGACATGCTGGTAGGCAGTATGACTTATATCGCCCACAACTCACTTGTGTTCTACTCGTGCATATAACATCAACATAAATAACCTAGGCTCGGATGCCACTATTGGGTTTCGTAGTAATTTCAAAAAATTTCCTACGCACACGCAAGATCATGTGATGCATAGCAACGAGAGGGGAGAGTGTTGTCTACGTACCCATGCAGACCGACTGCGGAAGCGTTGACACAACGTAGAGGAAGTAGTCGTATGTCTTCACGATCCAACCGATCAAGCACCGAAACTACGACACCTCCGAGTTCGAGCACACGTACAGCTCGATGATGATCCCCGGACTCCGATCCAGCAAAGTGTCGGGGAAGAGTTCCGTCAGCACGACGGCGTGGTGACGATCTTGATGTACTACAGCAGCAGGGCTTCGCCTAAACTCCGCTACAGTATTATCGAGGACTATGGTGGCTGGGGCACCGCACACGGCTAAGGAATAGATCACGTGGATCAACTTGTGTTTCTTGATCTCTCTTTTGTGCTAGCCCTGCCCCTCTATTTATATCTTGACCCCTGGGGTCGAAACTTGGAGTTAAAGCCTTCACAAAGTCGGTTTCACCCGATAGGCAAGAGTCCTTCTCGGACTCCAGGGCCAGACGCCAGGGATCCCGGCGTCTGGGCCCAGACGCGAGGGACTCTGGCGTCTGGCCCCTGGACTCCGCAAAACTTCCTTTTGCGCTTTCCAAAAACCTTGTGGGCTTTCCCCTTTGGCCCAAATAAAGTGTTCTCGTACCCAAACATTTCGGGAAACATCCGGAACCCCTTCCGGTGATTTCCGGAACCCTTCCGGTGACCAAACACTATTATCACATATATATATCAAACTTTATCTCCGGACCATTCTGGAGTTCCTCGTCATGTCCGTGATCTCATCTCGGACTCCGAACAACATTCGGTACATCAAAATGCATAAAACTCATAACAACTGTCATCGTAACTTTAAGCGTGCGGACCCTACGGGTTCGAGAACAATGTAGACATGACCGAGACACGTCTCCGGTCAATAACCAATAGCGGGACCTAGATGCCCATATTGGCTCCTACATATTCTACGAAGATCTTTATCGGTCAGACCGCATAACAACATACGTTGTTCCCTTTGCCATCGGTATGTTACTTACCCGAGATTCGATCGTCGGTATTCCAATACCTAGTTCAATCTCGTTACCGGCAAGTCTCTTTACTCGTTCTGTAATACATCATCCCACAACTAACTCATTTAGTTGCAATGCTTGCAAGGCTTAAGTGATGTGCATTACCGAGAGGGCCCAGAGATACCTCTCCGACAATCGGAGTGACAAATCCTAATCTCGAAATACGCCAACCCAACATCTACCTTTGGAGACACCTGTAATGCTCCTTTATAATCACCCAGTTACGTTGTGACGTTTGGTAGCACCCAAAGTGTTCCTCCGGCAAACGGGAGTTGCATAATCTCATAGTCATAGGAACATGTATAAGTCATGAAGAAAGCAATAGCAACATACTAAACGATCGGGTGCTAAGCTAATGGAATGGGTCATGTCAATCAGATCATTCAACTAATGATGTGACCTCGTTAATCAAATAACAACACTTTGTTCATGGTTAGGAAACATAACCATCTTTGATTAACGAGCTAGTCAAGTAGAGGCATACTAGTGACACTAAGTTTGTCTATGTATTCACACATGTATTATGTTTCCGGTTAATACAATTCTAGCATGAATAATAAACATTTATCATGATTATAAGGAAATAAATAATAACTTTATTATTGCCTCTAGGGCATATTTCCTTCAATTATGGTGGTTACCGAAGGTTGTTCGGAGTCCCAGATGAGATCTGGATGTGATGAAGATCTCCGGAATGGTCTGGAGGTGAAGGTTGATATATTGGACGAAGGGCATTGGAGTCTGGAATTGTTCTGGGGGTACCGGGTGATGACCAATGTCACCGAAAGGGGTTTCGGGGGCCCCTGGTAAGTGTTGGGGGGATCCATGGGACAAGGGGAGGGGGCAAACCAGCCCACTAAGGGTCTGAGCGCCCCCTCACCCCCATCTCACGTAACTAGGAGGGTTGGGGGGCGCCCCCCCTGTGGCTTCCCACCTCCCGGCTTGGGGGGCAAGTCACCCTAGGGGAGACCCCATCTGCCTCCCCCCCTAGGGGAAACCCTAGGGGCGCCGCCCCCTCCTCCCTTCCCCTATATATAGAGAGGTAGAGAGAGGGCAGCCGCACCCCAAGAGCACATCTCCACGCCACGGCGCTACTTCTCCTCTCCCTCGCATCCCTCTTCCTCTCCGTAGTGCTTAGCGAAGCTCTGCTGAGATACCGCCACCACGCCATCGTGCTGCCGGAGGACTCGAGCTACTACTGACCATCGCTCGCTGGGTCGAGGAGGTGAAGGTGTCATCAAGCCTTACATGTGTTGAACGCGGAGGTGCCGTCCGTTCGGCACTTGGATTGGGAGTTCGCGAGACGAATCGTGATTGGATAGCGAAGGCGTTCGACTACATCAACCGCATTTCTTAACGCTTCCGCTTAGCGATCTACAAGGGTATGTAGATCCAATCTCTCCTCTCATAGATGGTCATCTCCTAGATTGTATATTGGTGAGCGTAGAATTTTTTTGTTTCCCATGCAACATTCCCCAACAGTATTACACCTAGATCGGATATGAACTCCTTCATTTGCTGCTTCCGAAGTAGCTATGTACTCCGCTTCGTACGTAGATCCCGCCACGAGGCTCTGCTTGGAACTGCACCAACTGACAGCTCCACCATTCAAAATAAATACGTATCTGGTTTGTGACTTAGAGTCATCCGAATCAGTGCCAAAGCTAGCATCAACGTAACCATTTACGACGAGCTCTTTGTCACCTCCATAAACGAGAAACATATCCTTGGTCCTTTCCAGGTACTTTAGGATGTTCTTGACCGATGTCTAGTGATCCACTCCTGGATTACTTTGGTACCTCCCTGCCATACTTATGGCAAGGCACACATCAGGTCTCGTACACAACATAGCATACATGATAGAACCTATGGCTGAGGCATAGGGAATGACTTTCATTTTCTCTCTATCTTCTGCAGTGGTCGGGCATTGAGTCTGACTCAATTTCACACCTTGCAACACAGGAAATAACCCTTTCTTTGACCGATCCATTTTGAACTTCTTCAAAACTTTTTCAAGGTATGTGCTTTGTGAAAGTCCTATTAAGCGTCTTGATATATCTCTATAGATCTTGATGCCCAATATATAAGCAGCTTCACCGAGGTCTTTCATTGAAAAACTTGTGGCACCTCGGCTTAGATAAACCGGAACGCCCTGCTACCTCTTGAGCACTGCGTTGGTTTTCCCTTGAAGAGTAAAGGGTGATGCAGTAAAGTAGCGTAAGTATTTCCCTCAGTTTTTGAGAACTAGGGTATCAATCCAGTAGGAGATCACACTCGAGTCCCACACACCTACACAAACAAATAAGAACCTCGCAACCACCGCGATAAAGGGGTTGTCAATCCCTTCACGGTCACTTACGAGAGTGAGATCTGATAGATATGATAAGATAATATTTTTGGTATTTTTATGATAAAGACAAATAAAGATGCAAAGTAAAATAAGCAGCAATAGAAATAGCTAAGTGTTGGAAGATTAATATGATGGAAGATAGGCCCGGGGGCCATAGGTTTCACTAGTGGCTTCTCTCAAGAGCATAAGTATTACGGTGGGTAAACGAATTACTGTCGAGCAATTGATAGAATTGAGCATAGTTATGAGAATATCTAGGTATGATCATGTATATAGGCATCACGTCTAAGACAAGTAGACTGAAACGATTCTGCATCTACTACTATTACTCCACACATCGACCGTTATCCAGCATGCATCTAGAGTATTAAGTTCATAAGAACAGAGTAATGCTTTAAGTAAGATGACAAGATGTAGAGGGATAAACTCATGCAATATGATATAAACTCAAAAGATTCAAGATAAAAGTTTAATATTGACATAAAAGTAATAATACTTCAGTCATACTAACTAAGCAATTATGTCTTCTCAAAATAACATGGCCAAATAAATTTCATCCCTACAAAATCATATAGTTTGGTCATGCTCCATTTTCGTCACACAAGAATGCTCTCATCATGCACAACCCCGATGACAAGCCAAGTAATTGTTTCTTACTTTAGTAATCTCAAACTTTTTTTCAACTTTCACGCAATACATGAGCATGAGCCATGGATATAGAACTATGGGTGGAATAGAATATAATGATGGGGGTTATGTGGAGAAGACAAAAGAAAAGGAGAAAGTCTCACATCAACGCTGCTAATCAACGGGCTATGGAGATGCCCATCAATTGATGTTAATGTGAGGAGTAGGGATTGCCATGCAATGGATGCACTAGAGATATAAATGTATGAAAGCGCAACAAAAGAAACTAAGTGGGTGTGCATCCAATTTGCTTGCTCACGAAGACCTAGGGCATTTGAGGAAGCCCATTGTTGGAATATACAAGCCAAGTTCTATAACGAAAAATTCCCACTAGTATATGAAAGTGACAAAACAAGAGACTATCTATCATAAAAATCATGGTGCTACTTTGAATCACAAGTATGAAAAAAAGATAGTAGCATTGCCCTTTTTTGGGCCTTTTTTCTTTTGGCCTTTCTCTTTTTTTGGGACAATGCTCTATGAATGATGATCATGACACTTCTATTCGTTTACAACTCAATGATTACAACTCGATACTAGAACAAGGTATGATTTTATATGAATGCCTCCGGCGGTGTACCGGGATGGGCAATGAATCAAGAGTGACATGTATGAAATAATATGCATGGTGGCTTTGCCACAAATACGATGTCAACTACATGATCATGCAAGGCAATATGACAATGATGAACGTGTCATGATAAACGGAACGGTGGAAAGTTGCATGGCAATATATCTCGGAATGGCTATGGAAATGCCATAATAGGTAGGTATGGTGGCTGTTTTGAGGAAGATATAAGGAGGCTTATGTGTGATAGAGCATATTGTATCACGGGGTTTGGCTGCACCGGAGAAGTTTGCACCAACTCTCAAGGTGAGAAAGGGCAATGCACGGTACCTAAGAGGCTAGCAATAATGGAAGGTTAAGAGTGCATATAATCCATGGACTCAACATTAGTCATAAAGAACTCGCATACTTATTGCAAAAATCTACAAGTCATCAAAAACCAAGCACTACGCGCATGGTCCTAGGGGGATAGATTGGTAGGAAAAGACCATCGCTCGTCCCCGACCGCCACTCATAAGGAGGACAATCAAAGAACACCTCATGTTTCAAATTTGTTACACAACGTTTACCATATGTGCATGCTACAGGACTTGCAAACTTCAACACAAGTATTTCTCAAACTCACAACTACTCAACAAGCACAACTTTAGTATCACTACCTCCATATCTCAAAACAATTATCAAGCATCAAACTTCTCTTAGTATTCAACACTCATAGGAAAGTTTTTACTAATCTTGAATACCTAGCATATTAGGACTCATTTCACAATTAAAGCAAATTACCATGCTGTTTTGTAGGACTCTCAAAATAATATAAGTGAATCATGAGAGAACAATAATTTCTATAAAACAAATCCACCACCGTGCTCTAAAAGATGTAAGTGAAGTACTAGAGCAAAAACTATATAGCTCAAAAGATATAAGTGAAGCACATAGAGTATTCTAATAAATTCGAAATCATGTGTGTCTCTCTCAAAAGGTGTGTACAGCAAGGATGACTGTGGTAAACTAAAAAGCAAAGAATCAAATCATACAAGACGCTCCAAGCAAAACACATATCATGTGGTGAATAAAAATATAGCTCCAAGTAAAGTTACCGATGGACGAAGACGAAAGAGGGGATGCCTTCCGGGGCATCCCCAAGCTTTGGCTTTTTGGTGTCCTCAGATTATCTTGGGGTGCCATGGGAATCCCCAATATTAGGCTCTTTCCACTCCTTGTTCCATAATCCATCAAATCCTTACCCAAAACTTGAAAACTTCACAACACAAAACTTAACAGAAAATCTCGTGAGCTCCGTTAGCGAAAGAAAACAAAACACCACCTCAAGGTACTGTAATGAACTCATTATTGATTTATATTGGTGTTAAACCTACTGTATTCCAAATTCTCTATGGTTTATACACTCTTTTACTAGCCATAGATTCATGAAAATAAGCAAACAACACACGAAAAACAGAACAGTCTGTAGTAATCTGTAGCTAACGCAAACTTCTGGAACCCCAAAAATTCTAAAATAAATTTCTGGACGTGATGAATTTATCTATTAATCATCTGCAAAAATAATTAACTAAATATCACTCTCCAAATAAAAATGGAAGCAATTCTCGTGAGCGCTAAAGTTTCTGTTTTTACAGCAAGATCAAAAGGACTTTCCCCAAGTCTTCCCAACGGTTCTACTTGGCACAAACACTAATTAAACACAAAAACACAACCAAAACAGAGGCTAGATAAATTATTTATTACTAAATAGGAGTAAAAAGCAAGGAATAAAAATAAAATTGGGTTGCCTCCCAACAAGCGCTATCGTTTAACGCCCCTAGCTAGGCATGAAAGCAATGATAGATCTAGGTATTGCCATCTTTGGTTTTAGGGAAGAAAAGAGAAAACTTATTATCTATGGCATTAATATTTCTATTTTTATAAAGCACATGGCTGTTAATGGTAGAATAAAGATTAAGCATTTTACGGAAATTTGCATCTAAGCTAGCTTTCATCTCTTTGATAGATTCGTTTTGGTAGGAGAGCAAAAGAGATGTAGATTCAACCTTCTCATTCATGGGGTGCCCAAATATGGTTTTCATCTTTTCATAAGTATCTACGACATCCCCTTCAAGAAAACCTTCTTCAATTATAGAATCTAAGACATGCTTAAATGAAGAAGGTAGGGCAACATAAAAGCTCTTTAAGTAAATTTCAATTTGGTATTGGGGCGCATAGCTGGCCCGGATCCTTAATAGTCTATCCCAAGCATCTTTCAAAGATTCATCGAGTAAATAATGAAAAATTCTGGAATCATCTTCATCAAAATTATAAAGATTCTCATTGATAACTCCGGTAGGTCTTTTCATAGCATCATTATTTATGAGTTTAGAGAGAATAAAAGGATTGTCCAAAGTACTAAAACTCGGGAGAGAACCCTCAACCCTTTTTGATTCCGACATGGCGAAAGAAAGCTGAGCAAAAAAGAGAGGTCGAATAAAATGGCAAGGGTGAAGTGGGAGAGAGGAAAACGAGAGGCAAATGGCAAATAATGTAATGCGAGGGATAAGAGTTTGTGATGGGTACTTGGTATGTCTTGACTTGTGCGTAGACTCCCCGGCAACGGCGCCAGAAATGGCTCGTTTTCGGGTGTCAAATCTTGACTTGACTTGGCGCGAATCTCCCTGGCAACGGCGCCAGAAATCCTTCTTGCTACCTCTTGAGCACTGCGTTGGTTTTCCCTTGAAGTGGAAAGGGTGATGCAGTAAAGTAGCGTAAGTATTTCCCTCAGTTTTTGAGAACCAAGGTATCAATCCAGTAGGAGATCACGCTCGAGTCCCACGCACCTACACAAACAAATAAGAACCTCGCAACCAACGTGATAAAGGGGTTGTCAATCCCTTCACGGTCACTTACGAGAGTGAGATCTGATAGATATGATAAGATAATATTTTTGGTATTTTTATGATAAAGAGAAATAAAGATGCAAAGTAAAATAAACGGCAATAGAAATAGCTAAGTGTTGGAAGATTAATATGATGGAAGATAGACCCCGGGGCCATAGGTTTCATTAGTGGCTTCTCTCAAGAGCATAAGTATCACGATGGGTAAACGAATTACTGTCGAGCAATTGATAGAATTGAGCATAGTTATGAGAATAACTAGGTATGATCATGTATATAGGCATCACGTCTGAGACAAGTAGACCGAAATGATTCTGCATCTACTACTATTACTCCACACATCGACCGCTATCCAGCATGCATCTAGAGTATTAAGTTCATAAGAACAGAGTAATGCTTTAAGTAAGATGACATGATGTAGAGGGATAAACTCATGCAATATGATATAAACCCCATCTTTTTATCCTCGATCGCAACAATACAATATGTGCCTTGCTGCCCCTACTGTCACTGGGAAAGGACACCGTAATATTGAACCCAAAGCTAAGCACTTCTCCCATTGCAAGAAAGATCAATCTAGTAGGCCAAACCAAACAAGATAATTCGAAGAGACTTGCAAAGATAACCAATCATACATAAAAGAATTCCGAGGAGATTCAAATATTATTCATAGATAAACTTGATTATAAACCCACAATTCATCGGATCTCGACAAACACACTGCAAAAGAAGATTACATCGAATAGATCTCCAAGAAGATAGAGGAGAACTTTGTATTGAGATCCAAAAGAGAGAAGAAGCCATCTAGCTAATAACTATGGACCCGAAGGTCTGAAGTAAACTACTCACACATCATCGGAGAGGCAATGGTGTTCATGTAGAAGCCCTCCGTGATCAATGCCCCCCCGGCGAAGCGCCGGAAAAGGCCCCAAGATGGGATCTCACGGGTACAGACGGTTGTAGCGGCGGAAATAGGGTTTTGGCTCCGTATCTGATGTTCCAGGGTATATGGGTATATATAGGAGGAAAAAGTACGTCGGTGGAGCAACGAGGGGCCCACGAGGGTGGATGGCGCGCCTGGGGGAGGTGGGCGTGCCCCCTGCCTCGTGCCTTCCTCGTTGATTGCTTTACGTAGACTCCAAGTCCTCTGGATCACGTTTGTTCTGAAAATCACGTCCCGGAAGGTTTCATTCCGTTTGGACACCGTTTGATATCCTTTTCCATCGAAACACTGAAATAGGAAAAAACAGCAATTTGGGCTGTGCCTCCGATTAATAGGTTAGTCCCAAAAATAATATAAAAGTGTATAATAAAGCCCAATAAACATCTAAAACAGAATATAACATGAGTCCTAAAAATAATATAAAAGTGTATAATAAAGCCCAATAAACATCTAAAACAGAATAAAACATAGCAGGAACAATAAAAAATTATAGATACGTTGGAGACGTATCAAGCATCCCTAAGCTTAATTCCTCCTCGTCCTCGAGCAGGTAAATGATAAAAACAGAATTTTTGATGTGGAATGCTAGTTGGCATAATTTTCAATGTAACCCTCTTAATTGTGGTATGAATATTCAGATCCAAAAGATTCAAGATAAAAGTTTAATATTGACATAAAAGTAATAAGACTTAGATCATACTAACTAAGCAATTATGTCTTCTCAAAATAAGATGGCCAAAGAAAGTTCATCCCTACAAAATCGTATAGTTTGGTCATGCTCCATTTTCGTCACACAAGAATGCTCTCATCATGCACAACCCCCAACCCTTTTTGATTCCGACATGGCTAAAGAAAGCTGAGCAGAAAAGAGAGCGCGAATAAAACGGCAAGAGTGAAGTGGGGGAGAGGAAAACGAGAGGCAAATGGCAAATAATGTCTTGACTTGTGCGTAGACTCCCCGGAAACGGCGCCAGAAGTGGCTCGTTGTCGGGAGTCAAATCTTGAATTGACTTGGCACGAATCTCCCCGGCAACGGCGCCAGAAATCCTTCTTGCTACCTCTTGAGAACTGCGTTGGTTTTCCCTTGAAGAGGAAAGGGTGATGCAGTAAAGTAGCGTAAGTATTTCCCTCAGTTTTTGAGAACCAAGGTATCAATCCAATAGGAGATCACGCTCAAGTCCCACGCACCTACACAAACAAATAAGAACCTCGCAACCAACATGATAAAGGGGTTGTCAATCCCTTCATGGTCACTTACGAGAGTGAGATCTGATAGATATGATAAGATAATATTTTTGGTATTTTTATGATAAAGAGAAATAAAGATGCAAAGTAAAATAAACGTCAATAGAAATAGCTAAGTGTTGGAAGATTAATATGATGGAAGATAGACCCTGGGGCCATAGGTTTCACTAGTGGCTTCTCTCAAGAGCATAAGTATTACAGTGGGTAAACGAATTACTGTCGAGCAATTGATAGAATTGAGCGTAGTTATGAGAATATCTAGGTATGATCATGTATATAGGCATCACGTCTGAGACAAGTAGACCGAAACGATTCTGCATCTACTACTATTACTCCACACATCGACCGCTATCCAGCATGCATCTAGAGTATTAAGTTCATAAGAACAGAGTAATGCTTTAAGTAAGATGACATGATGTAGAGGGATAAACTCATGCAATATGATATAAACCCCATCTTTTTATCCTCGATGGCAACAATACAATACATGCCTTGCTGCCCCTACTGTCACTGGGAAAGGACACCGTAAGATTGAACCCAAAGCTAAGCACTTCTCCCATTGCAAGAAAGATCAATCTAGTAGGCCAAACCAAACTGATAATTCGAAGAGACTTGCAAAGATAACCAATCATACATAAAATAATTCCGAGGAGATTCAAATATTGTTCATAAATAAACTTGATCATAAACCCACAATTCATCGGATCTCGACAAACACACTGCAAAAGAAGATTACATCGAATAGATCTCCAAGAAGATAGAGGAGAACTTTGTATTGAGATCCAAAGAGATAGAAGAGGCCATCTAGCTAATAACTATGGACCCGAAGGTTTGAAGTAAACTACTCACACATCATCGGAGAGGCAATGGTGTTCATGTAGAAGCCCTCCGTGATCAATGCCCCTTCCGGCGGAGCGCCGGAAAAGGCCCCAAGATGGGATCTCATGGGTACAGAAGGTTGCGGCGGTGGAAATAGGGTTTTGGCTCCGTATCAGATGTTTCCAGGGTATATGGGTATATATAGGAGGAAGAAGTACGTCGGTGGAGCAACGAGGGGCCCATGAGGGTGGAGGGCGCGTCTGGGGGAGGTGGGCGTGCCCCTGCCTCATGCCTTCCTCGTTGATTGCTTTACGTAGACTCCAAGTCCTCTGGATCACGTTTGTTCCGATAATCACGTTCCCGGAGGTTTCATTCCATTTGGACTCCGTTTGATATCCTTTTCCTTCGAAACACTGAAATAGGCAAACAACAGCAATTTGGGCTGGGCCTCCGGTTAATAGGTTAGTGCCAAAAATAATATAAAAGTGTATAATAAAGCCCAATAAACATCTAAAACAGAATATAACATGAGTCCTAAAAATAATATAAAAGTGTATAATAAAGCCCAATAAACATCTAAAACAGAATATAACATAGCATGGAACAATAAAAAATTATAGATACGTTGGAGACGTATCAAGCATCCCCATGCTTAATTCCTACTCGTCCTCGAGTAGGTAAATGATAAAAATAGAATTTTTGATGTGGAATGCTAGTTGGCATAATTTTCAATGTAACCCTCTTAATTATGGTATGAATATTCAGATCTGAAAGATTTAAGATAAAAGTTTAATATTGACATAAAAGTAATAATACTTCAATCATACTAAATAAGTAATTATGTCTTCTCAAAATAACATGGCCAAAGAAATTTCATCCCTACAAAATCATATAGTTTGGTCATGCTCCATTTTCGTCACACAAGAATGCTCTCATCATGCACAACCCCGATGACAAGCCAAGTAATTGTTTCATACTTTAGTAATCTCAGACTTTTTTTCAACTTTCACACAATACATGAGCATGAGCCATGGATATAGAACTATGGGTGGAATAGAATATAATGATGAGGGTTATGTGGAGAAGGCAAAAGAAAAGGAGAAAGTCTCATATCAACGCGGCTAATCAACGGGCTATGGAGATGCCCATCAATTGATGTTGATGTGAGGAGTAGGGATTGCCATGTAACGGATGCACTAGAGCTATAAATGTATGAAAGCTCAACAAAAGAAACTAAGTGGGTGTGCATCCAACTTGCTTGCTCATGAAGACCTAGGGTATTTGAGGAAGCCCATTGTTGGAATATACAAGCCAAGTTCTATAACGAAAAATTCCCACTAGTATATGAAAGTGACAAAACAAGAGACTATCTATCATAAAAATCATGGTGCTACTTTGAAGCACAAGTATGAAAAAAAGATAGTAGCATTGCCCCTTTTTTCTTTTTTGGGGCTTTTTTTTTCTTTTGGCCTTTCTCTTTTTTTGGGACAATGCTCTATGAATGATGATCATCACACTTCTATTCATTTACAACTCAATGATTACAACTCGATACTAGAACAAGGTATGACTCTATATGAATGCCTCCGGAGGTGTACCGGGATGGGCAATGAATCAAGAGTGACATGTATGAAATAATATGCATGGTAGCTTTGCCACAAATACGATGTCAACTACATGATCATGCAAGGCAATATGACAATGATGAACGTGTCATGATAAACGGAACGGTGGAAAGTTGCATGGCAATATATCTCGGAATGGCTATGGAAATGCCATAATAGGTAGGTATGGTGGCTGTTTTGAGGAAGATATAAGGAGGCTTATGTGTGATAGAGCGTATTGTATCACGGGGTTTGGATGCACCGGCGAAGTTTGCACCAACTCTCAAGGTGAGAAAGGGCAATGCACGGTACCTAAGAGGCTAGCAATGATGGAAGGTTAAGAGTGCATATAATCCATGGACTCAACATTAGTCATAAAGAACTCACATACTTATTGCAAAAATCTACAAGTCATCAAAAACCAAGCACTACGCGCATGCTCCTAGGGGGATAGATTGGTAGGAAAAGACCATCGCTCATCCCCGACCGCCACTCATAAGGAGGACAATCAAAGAACACCTCATGTTTCAAATTTGTTATACAACGTTTACCATACGTGCATGCTACGGGACTTGCAAACTTCAACACAAGTATTTCTCAAATTCACAACTACTTAACTAGCACAACTTTAATATCACTACCTCCATATCTCAAAACAATTATCAAGCATCAAACTTCTCTTAGTATTCAACACACTCATATGAAAGTTTTTACTAATCTTGAATACCTAGCATATTAGGACTCATTTCACAATTAAAGCAAATTACCATGCTGTTTTGTAGGACTCTCAAAATAATATAAGTGAAGCATGAGAGAACAATAATTTCTATTAAACCAATCCACCACCGTGCTCTAAAAGATGTAAGTGAAGTACTAGAGCAAAAACTATATAGCTCAAAAGATATAAGTGAAGCACATAGAGTATTCTAATAAATTCCAAATCATGTGTGTCTCTCTCAAAAGGTGTGTACAACAAGGATGATTGTGGTAAACTAAAAAGCAAAGGCTCAAATCATACAAGACGCTCCAAGCAAAACACATATCATGTGGTGAATAAAAATATAGCTCCAAGTAAAGTTACCGATGGACGAAGACGAAAGAGGGGATGCCTTCCGGGGAATCCCCAAGATTAGGCTTTTTGGTGTCCTCAGATTATCTTGGGGTGCCATGGGAATCCCCAAGATTAGGCTCCTGGCACTCCTTGTTCCATAATCCATCAAATCTTTACCCAAAACTTGAAAAGTTCATAACACAAAACTTAACAGAAAATCTCGTGAGCTCCGTTAGCGAAAGAAAACAAAACACCACCTCAAGGTACTGTAATGAACTCATTCTTGATTTATATTGGTGTTAAACCTACTGTATTCCAACTTATTTATGGTTTATATGCTCTTTTACTAGCCATAGATTCATGAAAATAAGCAAACAACACACGAAAAACAGAATCTGTCAAAAACAGAACAGTCTGTAGTAATCTGTAGCTAACGCAAAATTATGGAACGCCAGAAATTCTAAAATAAATTTCTGGACGTGAGGAATTTATATATTAATCATCTGCAAAAATAATTAACTAAATATCACTCTCCAAATAAAAATGGAAGCAATTCTCGTGAGCACTAAAGTTTGTGTTTTTTTACAGCAAGATCAAACAGACTTTCCCCAAGTCTTCCCAACGGTTCTACTTGGCACAAACACTAATTAAACACAAAAAACACAACCAAAACAGAGGCTAGATAAATTATTTATTATTAAACAGGTGCAAAAAGCAAGGAATAAAAATAAAATTGGGTTGCCTCCCAACAAGCGCTATCGAGGCTAAAAGAGGACATCTCTCTTCTAACTCATAGGGTTGGAGAAAAACACACCTCATTTCTCACTTCCTTTATAGCTACTCTTTGATATTCTCCTCCCCCCACCCCCAAAGGGGCTGGCATGTACAAAATCATATGTAAATTCACTCATTCATTAATTTAATTACACAGTAGGAGACTCTCCTACTGTTTCAGGTGTAAAAAAAAGCGCTATCGTTTAACGCCCCTAGCTAGGAATAAAAGCAAGGATAGATCTAGGTATTGCCATCTTTGGTTTTAGGGAAGAAAAGAGCAAACTTATTATCTATGGCATTAATCTTTCTATTTTTATAAAGCACATGGCTGCTAATGGTAGAAGAAAGATTAAGCATTTTACGAAAATTTGTATCTAAGCTAGCTTTCATCTCTTTGATAGATTCGTTTTGGTAGGAGAGCAAAAGAGATGTAGATTCAACCTTCTCATTCATGGGGTGCCCAAATATGGTTTTCATCTTTTCATAAGTATCTACGACACCCCCTTCAAGAAAACCTTCTTCAAATATAGAATCTAAGACATGCTTAGATGAAGAAGGTAGGGCAACATAAAAGCTCTTTAAGTAAATTTCAATTTGGTATTGGGGCACATAGCTGGTTCTGATCCTTAATAGTCTATCCCAAGCATCATTCAAAGATTCATCGAGTAAATAATGAAAAATTCCGGAATCATCTTCATCAAAATTATAAAGATTCTCATTGATAACTCCGGTGGGTCTTTTCATAGCATCATTATTTATGAGTTTAGAGAGAATAGAAGGATTGTCCAAAGTACTAAAACTCAGGAGAGAACCCCCAACCCTTTTTGATTCCGACATGGCGAAAGAAAGCTGAGCGGAAAAGAGAGGGCGAATAAAACGACAAGGGTGAAGTGGGGGAGAGGAAAACGAGAGGCAAATGGCAAATAATGTAATGCGAGGGATAAGAGTTTGTGATGGGTACTTGGTATGTCTTGACTTGTGTGTAGACTCCCCGACAAAGGCGCCAGAAATGGCTCGTTGTCGGGAGTCAAATCTTGACTTGACTTGGCGCGAATCTCCCCGGCAACGGCGCCAGAAATCCTTCTTGATACCTCTTGAGCACCGTGCTGGTTTTCCCTTGAAGAGGAAAGGGTGATGCAGTAAATTAGCGTAAGTATTTCCCTTAGTTTTTGAGAACCAAGGTATCAATCCAGTAGGAGATCACGCTCGAGTCCCACGCACCTACACAAACAAATAAGAACCTCGCAACCAACGCGATAAAGGGGTTGTCAATCCCTTCACGGTCACTTACGAGAGTGAGATATGATAGATATGATAAGATAATTGAGGGAGTCCTGGATTAGGGGGTGTCCGGATGGCCGGACTATACCTTCAGCCGAACTCCTTGGCGTGGAAGGCAATCTTGGCGATACGGATATGTAGATCTCCTACCATTGTAACCGACTTTGTGTAACCCTAACCCTCTCCGGTGTCTATATAAACCGGAGGGTTTTAGTCCGTAGGACAACATACAGAACAACAATCATACCATAGGCTAGCTTCCAGGGTTTAGCCTCTCCGATCTCGTGGTAGATCTACTCTTGTACTACCCATATCATCAATATTAATCAAGCAGGACGTAGGGTTTTACCTCCATCAAGAGGGCCCGAACCTGGGTAAAACTTCGTGTCCCTTGCCTCCTGTTACCATCCGGCCTAGACGCACAGTTCAGGACCCCCTACCCGAGATCTGCCGGTTTTGACACCGACATTGGTGCTCTCATTGAGAGTTCCTCTGTGTCGTCGCTGTTAGGCTTGATGGCTCCTACGATCATCAATAGCGATGCAGTCCAGGGTGAGACCTTCCTCCCCGGATAGATCTTTATCTTCGGCGGCTTCACACTGCGGGCCAATTCACCTGGCCATCTGGAGCAGATCGAAAGCTATGCCCCTGGCCGTCAGGTCAGATTTGGAAGTTTAAACTACACGGCTGACATCCGCGGGGACTTGATCCTCGACGGATTCGAGCCACTGCCGAGCGCGCCGCACTGTCACGACGAGCATGATCTAGCTCTGCCGCCGAACAGTGCCCTGGAGGCCGCACCCGCATCGGCTTCGACCCTTAATTTGGAGCCAACTACGCCGATCGAGGATGGGTGGTTGGACGCCGCCTCGGAGGCTGCGATCCCAACGGCGATCGAGCCGAACACCAGCCCTGCACTCCGCGAGACTCGTGACTCCAAGGAGCCGGACTCCTCTTCGGACTCCGAACCCTCCGCGCCCCTGCCGATCGAATCCAATTGGGTGCCGATCATGGAGTTTACTGCCGCGGACATCTTTCAGCACTCGCTTTTCAGCGATATTCTGAAAACACTAAAGTCCCTCTCTTTATCAGGAGAGCCCTGGCCGGACTACGGTCAGCAAGGTTGGGATACGGATGATGAAGAAATTCAAAGCCCACCCACCACCCACTTTGTAGCCACTGTCGACGATTTAACCGACATGCTCGACTTCGACTTCGAAGACATCGACGGTATGGACGCCGATGCAGGAGACGATGAAGAACCAGCGCCTATTGGGCCCTGGAAAGCCACCTCGTCATACGACATATACATGGTGGACACCCCAAAAGAAGGAGATGGCGATGGAACAGCGGAGGATGACCCCTCCAAGAAACAGCCTAAGCGTCAGCGTCAGCGGCGCCGCTCAAAATCCCGCCAAAGAAAACACGGCGATTTCTGCACGGGAGATAATAATACTCCGGAGAGTGCCGAAGAAAACCCCCTCCAGCAAGATTCATCACAGGAGGATAGAGAAGCCAGCCCTCATGAGAGAGCGGCAGACAGAGAGGTCGAGGACGATAATTATACGCCTCCCTCCGAAGACGAGGCAAGCCTCGACGACGACGAATTCGTCGTGCCAGAGGATCCCGTCGAGCAAGAGCGTTTTCAACGCAGGCTTATGGCCACGGCAAGAAGCCTCAAGAAAAAATAGCAACAACTTAGAGCTGATCAAGATTTGCTAGTCGGCAGATGGACTGAAGTCCTTGCGGCCGAAGAGCATAAACTCGAACGCCCCTCCAAGAGCTACCCAAAGCGCAGGTTGCTACCCCAATTAGAGGAGGAAGCACTTAAACCTACATCACCAGCACTTGATACGGCCGACCGGCCACCTCGTGGCCGCGACAGAGAGGCCTCTCGGCCCTCCACTCAAGCCGCACCCCGTACCAAGGCATGGGAAAATGTGCCTGAGCTGCGAGATATGTTGGAGGACAAGGCAAGGCAAACAAGATCGATCTACGGATCGCGTGGGCGCCCCACTACTCGAGACGGTAACTATCACGCCGGATACAAATCCGGCAGGGCCGAACACAGTAGACAAAGCTCATTGGAGCTACGTGGTGATATAGCCCAGTACAGAGGCGCCGCACACCCACTATGCTTCACAGACGAAGTAATGGACCATCAAATCCCTGAGGGTTTCAAACCCGTAAACATCGAATCATATGATGGCACAACAGATCCTGCGGTATGGATCGAGGATTATCTCCTTCATATCCACATGGCCCGCGGCGATGATCTCCACGCCATCAAATACCTCCCACTCAAGCTTAAATGACCAGCTCGGCATTGGCTTAACAGCTTGCCAGCAGAATCAATCGGTTGTTGGGAGGATCTGGAAGCCGCATTCCTCGACAATTTCCAGGGCACTTATGTGCGACCACCAGACGCCGATGACCTAAGCCACGTAATTCAGCAGCCAGAGGAATCAGCCAGGCAATTCTGGACACGGTTCCTAACAAAGAAAAATCAAATAGTCGACTGTCCGGACGCAGAGGCCCTAGCAGCCTTCAAACACAATATCCGTGACGAGTGGCTTGCCCGGCACCTTGGACAGGAAAAGCCAAAATCTATGGCAGCACTCACGACACTCATGACCCGCTTTTGCGCGGGAGAAGACAGCTGGCTTGCTCGTAGCAACAATATGACCAAGAACCCTGGTAATTCGGATACCAGGGACAGTAGTGGCAGGTCACATCGCAACAAGCAGAAGCGCCGCATTAATGGCGACAATGCTGAGGATACGGCAGTTAATGCCGGATTCAGAGGCTATAAATCCGGTCAGCGGAAAAAGTCATTCAAAAGAAATCCTAGGGGCCCATCCAGTTTAGACCGAATACTCGACCGCTTGTGCCAGATACACGGCACCCTCGAAAAGCCGGCCAATCACACCAACAGGAATTGTTGGGTGTTCAAGCAGGCAGGCAAGTTAAATGCCGAAAATACTAACAAGGGGCTGCATAGCGACGACGACGAAGAGCCCCGGCCGCCGAACAATAGTGGACAGAAGGGTTTTCCCCCACAAGTGCGGACGGTGAACATGATATAAGCAACCCACATCCCCAAGAGGGAGCGGAAGCGCGCGTTAAGGGACGTATACGCGGTAGAGCCAGTTGCCCCAAAGTTCAACCCATGGTCCTCCTGCCCGATCACCTTTGATCAAAGGGACCATCCCACTAGCACCCGTTATAGCGGATTCGCCGCATTGGTTCTAGACCCAATTATTGACGGATTTCATCTCACTAGAGTCCTTATGGACGGCGGCAGCAGCCTGAACCTGCTTTACCAGGATACAGTGCGGAAATAGGGCATAGATCCCTCGAGGATTAAGCCCACCAAAATGACCTTTAAAGGCGTAATACCATGTGTAGAGGCCAACTGTACAGGCTCAATCACACTTGAAGTGGTCTTTGGATCTTCGGATAATTTCCGAAGCGAGGAGTTAATCTTCGACATAGTCCCATTCCGCAGTGGCTATTACGCACTGCTCGGGCGAACCGCATTCGCCAAGTTCAATACGGTACCGCACTACGCATACCTTAAGCTCAAGATGCCAGGCCCTCGAGGAGTAATTACGGTCAATGGAAACACCGAACGCTCCCTCCGAACGGAGGAGCACACGGCGGCCCTTGCAGCGGAAGTACAAAGCAGCCTCTCCAGACAGTTCTCCAGTCCGGCCATTAAACGTTCGGACACCGTCAAGCGCGCCAGGAGTAACCTACAGCAAGACCGCCTGGCACATTCCGAGCAGGCGTAGCAATGCGGCCCCAACCCCAGCCCTCGCAAAAAGGCAACACCAGTGCTTCGCGTACATAACTACGCTCTAGAAATACCATGGGTGCAGGGGGAGGGGCACCAACACGGGACGCCCTAAACACGGCTTAAACCGCACCAGGGGCTGCCGATTTTTTAATTTTCTCTTACTTTCAGGACTCCATTATTCGGAAGGCCTGTTCAGCAGTTCAATTGCCGCACAAACGATGCAAGAACCAGGGAAGCAGACAAGCCATGCCGCATTACGGAACTCCCAGGTGGTCTCTATCACGAGCAGTATACCTGTTTCGCATACCATTTCGCAGCCTGCCCCTGGAACAGACATGTTAAATAGTCCAACCTTTTGCTTATCGCATTATTTGTATCGTTCTGCTTTGATCGCAGCCCTTTTTAATAAACAATGCATAGCTTTTGTCTATTTTTTCATTACCTTTTTTTACAAATATATGTTCCTTAACGACATGTTGCACCCGTACACTTTGGTATGGCCAAAATACGCTAGGGGCTTTAGTACCCCTCAATATGGTGTGAGAAGTCCGAACACTTTAACAAGTGCGGCACCCCAAACTTATAGCATTATATGCATCGGCTCCGAATCATGTCTTGGGTCAATAGTTGGGTTTGCCCGGCTCCTATGTTTTGGTGCCTTACGTTCCGCTATATCGGCTAAGGTAGCACTAGGAGAACTACTACGATTGTGCCCCAGTTGAGCTGGGTCGAGCACCTCGGTAGAGAAAGCTAAAACTGACTGTCATGATGAAGCGAGAGCTGGTCGCTGTTCGAGAGGTTTTTCGAGTCCCTAAAGACTTATGCCGCTTAGTGCGAGGAGTCGGCTCTGTCCAGCCAAGGCGTGGATAGCGCCCCGAACTCGGTCCTCCGAATACCAGGGGCTTAGCCGAAATTTAAAATTATAGAATTCTATGGCTAAGTGAGAGTGTTCACGCATTATAGTCCGATTGCCTCGTTCGTTGTGCTGAGCGCCTCCCTCGAAGGACCCAAACATGGGAAAAAGAGCGCTCAGGTTTATCCCCGAACACCCCAGCACTAGCGGCACGGGGGCAGAAGCCGACGACTCGCCATCTCTCAGAATTGATAAACAGCCGCACAGAAGGTAATATTTTAAATTCAAACAGCATTGCTTAGCGCATATGAACAACTTTTCAGCGCACAGGATAAAACGAGCGAGTTTTACTCAAAAATTACATCCCTGGAACATTCATCCGCCATAAGGCAGGCACCCTTCAGAACATCCTTATAATAATTCTTGGGCTTGCGATGCTCCTTCCCCGGTGGTGGCCCGTCCTTCACAAGCTTCTCAGCATCCAGCTTGCCCCAGTGCACCTTAGCACGGGCAAGGGCCCTACGGGCGCCTTCAATGCAGACGGAGCGCTTGATGACTTTGAGCCTTGGACAGGCCCCCATCAGCCGCCGCACCAGCCTGAAATAGTTCCCAAGCAGAGCCTCTCCAGGCCACAGCCGAACTATGAGGCCCTTCATGGCCTGTTCGGCCGCCTTGTGGAGCTCGACCAGTTGCTTCAGCTGGTCGCTCAGGGGCACGGGGTGTCCGGCCTCAGCATCCTGAGACCAGAACACCTTCTCTGTCGAGATGCCTTCCTCGGCTCGATAGAATGCGGCGGCATCGGACACGCTACGGGGAAGATCTACGAATGCTCCTAGAGGGCTCCGGATTCGGGTAAGTATCAAGTAACTTACGTTTACGTGTTTGCTTTGCATAAAGAATGCCTTACCCGCCGCTATCTTTTTCACCTCATCCAACTCCTGGAGGGTCTTCTGGGATTCGGCCTTGGCAGACTTGGCATTTTCAATAGCCACCGCGAGCTCGGACGCTCGTGTCTTTAAGTCAAGCTCCAAACTCTCATGTTTTTCCATGAGAGCCTGGAGCTCCTGCCACACCTTGCCAACCTCGGCCTCATACTTCTCCCGCTCGGTGCGCTCCGTGGCCGCCCTCTT
The DNA here is from genome assembly GCF_056163025.1 of Triticum urartu. Classification (NCBI taxonomy): domain Eukaryota; kingdom Viridiplantae; phylum Streptophyta; class Magnoliopsida; order Poales; family Poaceae; genus Triticum; species Triticum urartu. The sequence continues at coordinate 711,361,759 of NC_141879.1, forward strand.
CTCGACCTCGAGCAGCGCTTGCTTAAGGGTCGCCACCTCAGACGTGGCCCCTACAATAGCCACGATAATCCTGTCATTTTTTGCAATTGCACCTTTTTTATATATATTTAAACAAGGTATTTCTTACCTTCCTTGTCCTCGAGCTGCTTCTTGGCACGCCCGAGCTCTTGCTCGGACTGCTCGAGGTTCTGCTTTAGCGTGTCCACTTCCACAGTCAGTGCGGCGGACGCCAGCAGAGAAGCTTGCATACGCATATTGACTCCTTTTTGTTAGACTCCTGCGAATTTTATTTGATCCTCTATTCGGCTTTTCTTCTCGAACGCCAAATAGAGCATCAGGGGCTACTATCTATGCGGTAATATTATTTACACATTCTTTACTTACCTCAAAGCCTGTTAAAAGGCTAGTACAAGCTTCAGTCAGTCCGCTCTTGGCGGACTGAACCTTCTGGACCACCACACTCATAATGGTGCGGTGCTCCTCGTCGATGGAGGCGCCTTTGAGCGCCTCCAACAGACTGTCCGGCGCCTCCGGTTGGACGGGGGTCACCGGCATGGAGGGCTTGGTCCTCTTGGAAGGAGGTCGCCCGCTGGACTGTGGAACCTTTGAAGGTTTCGGAGCGGTGTCCGGCCTAGAGCCGGACTTGGAGCCCTGGGGGTTTTATCCCCTTTACTCCTGGAGTCCGGGAGGTCGCCTTGCGGCGCCTCCAGGACCACCTCCTCCCGGCTTGGAACCTGTTGGGACAACACTTCGGCGTCGTCCGTAGGGCGGGGGGAGGAAGCCGTCGGAAGCGAATTCACATCCGACGAGTCCAGTGAACTGCTCGACGACGCGTCGAGCCGGTCTTTGGGTGGGCTGCATAATCATATTCGACATAAGGGAAAGCTGTGCAATAAAGGAATACTATGAATTACTCTGGTATCCGGATACTTATGATTTCGCCAGGGGCTTGGCCCTGAGCGGCCACTCCTCTTCGCCGTCGTCGGCGTTGGTGGAGTAGTTCGGAGGAAGGGTTTTCCCCTTCTTGGACCCTTTGGCCTCCCCAGTTGGGGCGACCTTCCTTTTCTTCCCTTCCCCCTCTAGAGGGGGAGAGGTCTCTTCTTCCTCCTCCTCGTCTTCGTGGGAGGAGTGCGTCTTGGAGTCGTCGGATGATGAATCTGACACCTCCGGGCGCCGGGCACTCTTTCGAGTCCCCGTGGCCTTCTTCTGGGCCTTCTTCTCTGGCACCACATAGGGTGCCGGGACCAGCAGCTTCGCCAAACGAGCGTCCGCTGGGCCTTCGGGCAAAGGAGCCGGACAGTTGATCTGTTCGGACGTCTCCTGCCAATCCTGTCAAAGGTAAGAGAGCTTAGATCCCGCATGGAGTCAAACTATGAAAAACGGATACCCTGTCAAAGGTAAAAACAGCTTACCGCATGAGCGTGACGCTGTGTACTGAATCCGCGATCCTCGGTAGCGGATGCGGGGGCCTCGACGCCCTTGAAAAGCACCTTCCAGGCATCTTCGTACATCGTGTTGAAGAGCCTGCTCAGAGTTTGGTGCCGCGCCGGGTCGAACTCCCACAGGTTGAAAGCCCGTTGTTGACACGGGAGGATCCGGCGGATGAGCATAACCAAGACTACGTTGACAAGTTTGAGCTTCTTGTCCACCAGGGTTTGGACGCATGTTTGGAGTCCGGTCAGCTCTCCTTTTTTACCCCACGACAGGCCCGTCTCCTTCCAGGAGGTAAGCCGCGTAGGTGGTCCGGATCGGAACTCTGGGGCTGCGACCCATTCAGGGTCACGCGGCTCAGTGATGTAAAACCACCCCGATTGCCACCCCTTCAGGGTCTCCGCAAAGGAGCCCTCGAGCCATAAGACGTTGGGCATCTTGCCCACCATGGCGCCTCCGCACTCCACCTGGTTGCCGCGCACCACCTTCGGCTTGACATTGAAAGTCTTGAGCCATAGGCCGAAATGGGGGCGGATGCGGAGGAAAGCCTCGCACACGACGATAAACGCCGAGATGTTGAGGACAAAGTTCATAGATAAGTATCCGGCCTAGGGGTGGGGATGAGCTGCCCCTCTTTAGGAAGCCGGTGAGCAATGTCGTTAGACAAGTATCCGGCCTTCCTTAGTCTTTTGATGTGTCCCTCCGTAACGGAGGAGACCATCCACTTGCCTCCCGCTCCGGACATGGCTAGAGAAGGTTGAGGTGGGGAGTGCGGACTTGGGCGCTGGAGCTCGAGTGCGCGAAAATGGATAGGCAAAGGAGGAAGAAGGCGTAGGTGAAAAGGTGGATCCTTATCCCCTTATATGGGTGGACGCAACTAAGTGTCCCCACCAGCCTGGTAAAACTCGCTTATCCCCAAGCACCGTAATCAATGGCACAGTTGGGTTACCCACGCCCGTATTGATGAGAATCCCGGAATAAGGGGACATGATCTCTGCTTCGACGAGACGTGCCAAGGAAACCGCCTCGCATGACACGCTGAGGTGGGATAGTAAAACGATTGGAATAAAGGCTTGGCCGTGGTGCGTCACACTACGGAATACGTCAGCAGATTAGATTTGTGTAAATATTATTCTCTCTATGGCAATATGTGGAAACTTATTTTGCAGAGTCGGGCACTATCTTTGTGTTCAAAATCTTCTATGAAGTACTTGGAGGAGGAACCCTCCTTGCAATGCCGAAGACAATTTGCACGCCGGACTCGTCGTCATTGAAGCCTGGTTCAGGGGCTACTGAGGGAGTCCTGGATTAGGGGGTGTCCGGATGGCCGGACTATACCTTCAGGCGGACTCCTGGACTATGAAGATATAAGATTGAAGACTTCGTCCTGTGTCCGGAAGGGACTTTCCTTGGCGTGGAAGGCAAGCTTGGCGATACGGATATGCAGATCTCCTACCATTGTAACCGACTTTGTGTAACCCTAACCCTCTCCAATGTCTATATAAACCGGAGGGTTTTAGTCCGTAGGACAACATATAGAACAACAATCATACCATAGGCTAGCTTCTAGGGTTTAGCCTCTCCGATCTCGTGGTAGATCTACTCTTGTACTACCCATATCATCAATATTAATCAAGCAGGACGTAGGGTTTTACCTCCATCAACAGGGCCCGAACCTGGGTAAAACTTTGTGTCCCTTGCCTCCTGTTACCATCCGGCCTAGACGCACAGTTCGGGACCCCCTACCCGAGATCCGCCGGTTTTGACACCAACAATAATATTTTTGGTATTTTTATGATAAATAGAAATAAAGATGCAAAGTAAAATAAGCGGCAATAGAAATAGCTAAGTGTTGGAAGATTAATATGATGGAAGATAGACCTGAGGGCCATAGGTTTCACTAGTGGCTTCTCTCAAGAGCATAAGTATTACGGTGGGTAAACGAATTACTGTCGAGCAATTGATAGAATTGAGCATAGTTATGAGAATATCTAGGTATGATCATGTATATAGGCATCACGTCTGAGACAAGTAGACCGAAACGATTCTGCATCTACTACTATTACTCCACACATTGACCGCTATCCAGCATGCATCTAGAGTATTAAGTTCATAAGAACAGAGTAATGCTTTAAGTAAGATGACATGATGTAGAGGGATAAACTCATGCAATATGATATAAACCCCATATTTTTATCCTCAATGGCAACAATACAATACGTGCCTTGCTGCCCCTACTGTCACTGGGAAAGGACACCGTAAGATTGAGCCCAAAGCTAAGCACTTCTCCCATTGCAAGAAAGATCAATCTAGTAGGCCAAACCAAACTGATAATTCAAAGAGACTTGCAAAGATAACCAATCATACATAAAAGAATTCAGAGGAGATTCCAATATTGTTCATAGATAAACTTGATCATAAACCCACAATTTATCGGATCTCGACAAACACACCGCAAAAGAAGATTACATCGAATAGATCTCCAAGAAGATAGAGGAGAACTTTGTATTGAGATCCAAAGAGAGAGAAGAAGCCATCTAGCTAATAACTATGGACCCGAAGGTCTGAAGTAAACTACTCACACATCATCGGAGAGGCAATGGTGTTCATGTAGAAGCCCTCCGTGATCAATGCCCTCTCCGGCGGAGCGCCGGAAAAGGCCCCAAGATGGGATCTCACGGGTACAGAAGGTTGCGCGGCGGTGGAAATAGGGTTTTGGCTCCGTATCTGATGTTTCCAGGGTATATGGGTATATATAGGAGGAAGAAGTACGTCGGTGGAGCAACGAGGGGCCCACAAGGGTGGAGGGTGCGCCTGGGGGAGGTGGGCGTGCCCCCTGCCTCGTGCCTTCCTCGTTGATTGCTTTACGTAGACTCCAAGTCCTCTAGATCACGTTTGTTCCAAAAATCACGTTCCCGAAGGTTTCATTCCGTTTGGACTCCGTTTGATATCATTTTCCTTCGAAACACTAAAATAGGCAAAAAACAACAGTTTGGGCCGGGCCTCCGGTTAATAGGTTAGTCCCAAAAATAATATAAATGTGTATAATAAAGCCCAATAAACATCTAAAACAGAATATAACATGAGTCCCAAAAATAATATAAAGGTGTATAATAAAGCCCAATAGACATCTAAAACAGAATATATCATAGCATGGAACAATTAAAAATTATAGATACATTGGAGACGTATCACGCCCCGTATTCTAGCCCAGAGATCGAGGAGAAGTCTCTGGAATACGGCACTGCTTGACATAGAACAAATCAGCTCTTTTTTCAAGAATAATAATACAAGGATCTGATGTTACAAAGAAGCACATCAGCACGGCGACACTACGCTTGCGATACTACACTTGCTCTATGCTAGCAGCGAAACAACTTGTAGCAGCATAATGCTTCTAGCAGCGGAATAACGACGAAGGTGGTGAACTCCACTCCGCAGGGACTCTAGCTGGGAGACGATCTAGCGCGCACGCACGGCAACCTCGATAAGCAAGCAAGCAAGCAATCATGGCATCACCTGCAATCTGGCATGATTTGCCAGGTCAGTACATTGAATGTACTTGCAAACTCATAACAACCATAAACATCAATGCAAGACAATAACATAGCATTAACTGGTTAATTAATTAACAACTACCATGATGAAACAACTACTAAGCATGGTATGAAACTGATACAATACTGATAAATTTCCATCTCAGATCTGCATAACCATATCTCTCTTGGCTAACCGGCCAAGCAGTATACCATCTTGATCACCTCGTGATCAAAACCAAACGGTGATCATTCCGGCGATCACAACCATGATCAACACTTGGTCTCAAATGGTGATCTTTCCGGCGATCACTACCATGACCAACACTTGGTCTCAAACGTCATCATCAACATCCTGCCAATCTGTACTGCTCAAAATAACAACATATAGATCACCTATAAGTCATTCCGTCACGTGAGTGTTGATCGAACGGTGTGACCTAGTATGAACTTGTGCCCATGACCGAGGACGTGGCTATCGATAGATTAAACACACACACTCTCCAGAGGTAGTGCACTTTACCCACACCATGGAACCCATGGCCTCGCACTCCCATTCGGGTGGACCAAGGACGTTCCGACAAAACCGATCTACTGCCATGAAACTCTCCCGGCCACTCCGACTCACTCCCCACGGGGCTAGTCCTAGGTGGCCCCGTGTCTACCAAAGACACCAACAGCCACCGTCGTGGCCAAAACAATAAACCGTCCCAAACGGGGACATGTGCACATAACAACAACAACGAGCACACAAGGCTTATGTCCGCCTACCTGATCAGGGTAGCGCGCGCCCATAACCTTCCCTCGTTGGAGGCACCGGCGAGAGACACGACAATAGCATCGCATTAGGGCCTTCCCATAAAGGCAAATGTGGTTGCACTGGAGAAAGCCCGGTTCGGTGGCACCTAACCAACTTAATGACGGAATTTATCCCCAAAAATATAACTGTAATGACTGATACTCCGATATCATCTATCAAGCTATAATCCAAGTCATAGCATACCCAACAAATAATCCAAGCATCATAACATCATACCAAGATACTCCGAGGATATTGCAACACTACTATCAGGATGAATCCAAGAACGATAAGACTACTACTCAAATATCAAGAACTAACTATCCAACTATGATCCACATGCAAGCATCATCTCCAACATCATACTCCAAAACATAATATCATCTAGCATCATGGTGGAAATAACACTAGCCACTAATAATACAATGGTAATATGATATCCAAAGTAATACTCCAAAATAATACCAGATACTCTCATGAAAATAATCATAATGTCCACTAAGAATCCAAAGGCACATGTCATCCACATAATCATCAAAACATAAGTCCTAGAACTCTAGGCAATATCATGGCAACATCTAGATCAAAACCATACTCTGAGAAATGCCATGAACAAATCATACATAGCTAATGCAATATTTTAAACAAGTTCAAATAAATAAACCATGTCACTGCATTGCAACCATGCAAATGGAGGGTGTGGCTTGCCTGGGGTGGAAGAAAGCACCGGGAGAAAGTGCGAGAAACTCGCGGAAAGAATCACCGGAAAACGTTCTCTCTCGGAGGGGGCTGAATAAGGGCAGGGGCAAAATGGTCATTTTCAGAATGTCAAAACATGTTGAAAGTGTGACCAACAGAACGGGCTCGACGAGATGAAGAAGTGGGCTTTGGATTCACCTCATTTGGAGTTGGGAGTAAAAAGATATGAAGTGTTTTCTGCCAGGGACCTTTCTGCAATAAAATCATCACAAACAGGCCGCTGAGTGAGAAAACAGAAAGCGTCTAAGGAGAGAATACGTTTTCAAATAGGAAAACACACTTACGGCTGGAGCAGAAGAGGAATACGCTTTCTGAAGGCGAAAACGTACTGCTGGGAAGTACGCTTCCACTAATCCAGCGTGTCAGTGGGGCCCGTGGCGCTGTGCAGCTAACGAGTGGGGCCCTCCTTATCCATCTCTTTCTCTCTCTCTCTCTCTTCTCGCCTGGCTTCTTCCTCGCGCCCGACACAGAACAAAGGAGAGGCGGGGCTGGCTCGGCCGGCGTCTGGCCTGACCGGCTCCGGCCATCTCCGGCCGTGGGGATGATGCCGACGAGCGAGGCTTAGCCCACCGCGTCCATCCAGAGAGAAATCAGGCGCCGGGGAGGGACAGAACGGCGACATCGCGCAACAACAACAAGCAGGGGAGGCGGCGACCGATCTTGGGGACGATGGCCACAGCTACTCTGGCGACTAGTCGAGGGGAGGGGGAGGCTTGGTGGGTATAGGTGAGGCCTCTGGTGGTGGTGGATGGAAGAGAGGGGCTCAGCTTCAGGCTAATTTAGCCGAGGCGCTCCGGCGACCGTGGCGGCCAATAGAGACGGGGAGGAGCTCCGGGGCTCGGGCGAGGGGCTAGAGGAGTGAGGCGAAGAGCTTGGGGCGATCGGGGGGCCTCAGGGCTGCTTAAATAGCCAAGGGGAGGGGGAGCCGCGCTGTCGTCGCCGCAGACGCGTGGCCGGCGCCGCAGACACGTGCCCACGTGCATGAGCTCGGAGGCAGACGACGAGGGAGGCACAAGGGACAACTCACGGGGAGGAGGAGGCCGAAGGAGCGCAGGGAGGAAGAGACGAGGAGGAAGACGACGGTCGGCGCATTGTGCTCCCGTGTGCGTTCGGCGGCGAGCGTCGGTGAGGAAACGGACGGAGGGGGAGAGGGGTCCAGCGAAACGACGATGATGAGAGGAAGACAATGGACACGGTCACATGCGCAAAGGCGACGAGAGGAGGAGCTGCCGAAGCACAAATGGCCACTGCACACAGAGCGCGTGCACAGTGATGCCATTAACGCGGTCACCGCGTGCACTGGCATGAAGCGAGGGAGATGGGCTGGAAATTGTTGTCTACGGGTAAGTTCTTCCAGGGTATGTCTCAATTACGGTGGTAGCTCGGTGAAAACTGCTATGGTTAAATGGTAGTCACCCTCTGAAGTTTACTGCAGTAAACTTGGATGTGCATTGGTGATCAAAAGGAAGGTGATTGGGGGCAAAGGAGTTGTCTACGAGGTTTAGGGTAAGAAGGACTTTCACCCTGGTAACTTTGAGAAGATTAGGACCAAGATGCACCATAGTTGCTTCACAAGTGCATATTTAGTCCAGAATCAAGATCGGAAGGTGCACTCACATGAAGTGTCAAATTGAGCTCAAATTTGGCAAGGCTTAGTGATTTGGTCATAGTAAGAAGCTGTAAAAATCTCATACCAATTGGATTCACCAAAATGGTACTTCGTTCATAGCTATCTTCACTGACCAGAATCTTGCAATAATTCTAGAGAAAAATTGGCTAGGTGAACTGGTGCCAAATTTGGTGGAGGAAAGTTATTTGGATAGGAGAACAGTATGGTAATTTACCAGTATTTTTGAAGCTATATAAAATGCACTTGCTTCACAACCTGAAAATTTTACCAGAAGCAAAGATTTGGTCCTGTGCTCACATAGATGATTGGATGGGGCTGAAACTTGTAGTAGTGAGATAATATGAGCACAAGAAGAAGTGTGCAAAATTTAAACTCATTTGGATAAACCTAGCTAGCACTTCCTTCATAAAGGCTTCCCTCATACAAGAACTTTCAAAAATCACTGAGGAAATTTGGCTAGGCAAATAAAGTTGAATTTTTGCAAAGGTCAATTATTTGGATGATATATCATGCCCAAAAAGTTTGGGGGCAAATGGGCAAGGATAAATAGCACTTGCTTCACAATGTGCCATTTATGTCAGAATAGGAAATGAATTTATTGAGCATGATGGGAAATATGGCCAATGAAATATTTTGCCATATTTGAGGAAGATATGACCCGTAAAATTTATAAGACTTATTTGGGGATTTTTGGATGGACAGAAATATGGGTTGCTTCACAACCTAGGGCAGACAGGGTTATTCCTTTAATAGGAAAAAGGAATATTCCTGAGAAAAATGAATTAGGGTTTGGTCAAGCAGTGAAGTGACATGATCTTGGAAAGGTTTTTAGGGTCATGAGTCACTTGGGAGAGGAGATGAATATGATTTCCCAAGTGACAAGGCAACATAACCACTCCAAAAAAATAAAAACAGAGCAAAAACCAAATAAATCAAAAGAAAAAGAAAGGACCAAAATCCAGGCTGTTAGAACTCTTACCCCCTTAAAGAAATCTCGTCCTCGAGATTTAGTTGCTCAGGGAACAAGTTTGTCTTGAGGACACCATTTCTCACCCGGGTATCCTTTTTCCTTTATTTATTGTTCCCCCAAGAATTTTATATGATTTGATTACCTTTGCTCGGGGGTGGTTTGCTTCACCTTTCCCCAAATTCTGACGGATTTTTGTCTCATACACCAAATCCTTTTGCTAACGTTGATTCTTTCATATCTGCAGTGGTACCTGCTACTTCTTGAGCATTGCGTTGGTTTTCCCTTGAAGAGGAAAGGGTGATGCAGTAAAGTAGCGTAAGTATTTCCCTCAGTTTTTGAGAACCAAAGTATCAATCCAGTAGGAGATCACGCTCGAGTCCCACGCACCTACACAAACAAATAAGAACCTCGCAACCAACGCGATAAAGGGGTTGTCAATCCCTTCACGGTCACTTACGAGAGTGAGATCTGATAGATATGATAAGATAATATTTTTCGTATTTTTATGATAAAGAGAAATAAAGATGCAAAGTAAAATAAACGGCAATAGAAATAGCTAAGTGTTGGAAGATTAATATGATGGAATATAGACCCGGGGGCCATAGGTTTCACTAGTAGCTTCTCTCAAGAGCATAAGTATTACGGTGGGTAAACGAATTACTGTCGAGCAATTGATAGAATTGAGCATAATTATGAGAATATCTAGGTATGATCATGTATATAGGTATCACGTCCGAGACAAGTAGAACGAAATGATTCTGGATCCTCTACTATTACTCCACACATCGACCGCTATCCAGCATGCATCTAGAGTATTAAGTCGATAAGGACAGAGTAATGCTTTAAGCAAGATGACATGATGTAGAGGGATAAACTCATGCAATATGATATAAACCCCATCTTTTTATCCTCGATGGCAACAATACAATACGTGTCGTTTCCCCTACTATCACTGGGATCGAGCACCGCAAGATTGAACCCAAAGCTAAGCACTTCTTCCATTGCAAGAAAGATCAATCTAGTAGGCCAAACCAAACTGATAATTCGAAGATACTTGCAAAGATAAACCAATCATACATAAAAGAATTCAGAGGAGAATCAAATATTATTCATAGATAACCTGGATCATAAACCCACAATTCATCGGATCTCGACAAACACACCGCAAAAGAAGATTGCATCGAATAGATCTCCAAGAGAATCGAGGAGAACTTTGTATTGAGAACCAAAGAGAGAGAAGAAGCCATCTAGCTAATAACTATGGACCCGTAGGTCTGAAGTAAACTACTCACACATCACCGGAGAGGCCATGGAGTTGATGTAGAGGCCCTCCGTGATCAATGCCCCCTCCAGCGGAGCTCAGGAAAAGGCCCCAAGATGGGATCTCTTGGGTACATAAGGTTGCAGCGGTGGAATTAGGTTTTCGTGGTGCTCCTGGATGTTTGTGGGGTACATGGACTTATATAGGAGGAATAAGTAGGTCGGTGGAGCAACGAGGGGCCCATGAGGGTGGAGGGCGCGCCCAGGGGGGTAGGCGCTCCTCTGCCTCGTGGCCTCCTCGATTGTTTCTTGACGCCCACTCGAAGTCTCCTGGATCACGTTTGCTGAGAAAATCACGTTCCCGAAGGTTTCATTCTGTTTGGGCTCCGTTTGATATTCCTTTTCTGCGAAACACTGAAATAGGCAAAAAACAGCAATTTGGGCTAGGCCTCTGGTTAATAGGTTAGTCCCAAAAATAATATAAAAGTGTATAATAAAGCCCATTAACATCCAAAATAGATAATATAATAGCAAGGAGCAATAAAAAATTATAGATACGTTGGAGACGTATCAAGCATCCCCAAGCTTAATTCCTGCTCGTACTCGAGTAGATAAATGATAAAAAGAATTTTTGATGTGGAATGCTACTTAGCATAATTTTCAATGTAATTCTCTTATTTGTGGCATGAATATTCAGATCTGAAAGATTCAAGATAAAAGTTTAATATTGACATGGAAATAATAATACTTAAAGCATACTAACTAAGCAATTATGTCTTCTCAATATAACATGGTCAAAGAAAGTTATCCCTACAAAATCATATAGGCTGGCTATGCTCTATCTTCATCACACAAAATATTTAAATCATGCACAACCCCGATGACAAGCCAAGCAATTGTTTCATACTTTTGGTGTTGTCAAACTTTTTCAATCTTCACGCAATACATGAGCGTGAGCCATGGACATACCACTATATGTGGAATAGAATGGTGGTTGTGGAGAAGACAAAAAAAAGGAGAAGATAGTCTCACATCAACTAGGCGTATCAACGGGCTATGGAGATGCCCATCAATAGATATCGATGTGAGTGAGTAGGGATTGCCATGCAACAGATGCACTGGAGCTATAAGTATATGAAAGCTCCACAAAAGAAACTAAGTGGGTGTGCATCCAACTCTCTTGCTCATGAAGACCTAGGGCATTTTGAGGAAGCCCATCATTGGAATATACAAGCCAAGTTCTATAATGAAAAATTCCCACAAGTATATGAAAGTGATATCATAGGAGACTCTCTATCATGAAGATCATGGTGCTACTTTGAAGCACAAGTGTGGAAAAAGGATAGTAGCATTATCCCTTCTCTCTTTTTCTCTCATTTTTTATTCGGGCCTTCTTTTTTTGGCCTCTTTTTTTTCCTTTTTTTCGTCCGGAGTCTCATCCCGACTTGTGGGCGAATCATAGTCTCCATCATCCTTTCCTCACTTGGGAGAATGCTCTAATAATGATGATCATCACACTTTATTTACTTACAACTCAAGAATTACAACTCAATACTTAGAATAAAGTATGACTCTATGTGAATGCCTCCGGCGGTGTACCGGGATGTGCAATGAATCAAGAGTGACATGTATGAAAATTATGAACGGTGGCTTTGCCACAAATACGATTTCAACTACATGATCAAGCAAGCAATACGACAATGATGAAGCGTGTCATAATAATGGAACGGTGGAAAGTTGCATGGCAATATATCTCGGGATGGCTATGGAAATTCCATAATAGGTAGGTATGGTGGCTGTTTTGAGGAAGGTATATGGTGGGTTTAAGGTACCGGCGAAAGTTGCGCGATACTAGATAGGCTAGCAATGGTGGAAGGGTGAGAGTGCATATAATCCATGGACTCAACATTAGTCATAAAGAACTCACATACTTATTGCAAAAATCTATTAGTTTTCAAAAAAAAGTATTACGCGCATGCTCCTAGGGTGATAGATTGGTAGGAAAAGACCATCGCTCGTCCCCGACCGCCACTCATAAGGAAGACAATAAATAAATAAATCATGCTCCGACTTCATCACATAACGGTTCACCGTACGTGCATGCTACAGGAATCACAAACTTCAACACAAGTATTTCTCAAATTCACAACAACTCAACTAGCATGACTCTAATATCACCATCTCCATATCTCAAAACAATTATCAAGTATCAAACTTCTCATAGTATTCAATGCACTTCTATGAAACACTACTGGAATCTGGCAATTTGCCGTCTGCCGGCTGACGGCAAAGAGCCTCTTTGCCGTCCGCTTACACAAAGCGGACGGCAAAGGAAGTGCGGATGGCAAAAATTCTATTTGCCACCCGCTACTTCTTTGCCGTCAGCCAGCTGACGGCAAAGAGCTAGAAGGCAGACGGCAAAGGGCCAGGTGGGCCCCACAGGACAAGGCGTGGCTAGGTTAGGTTCTTTGCCGTCCACCGGAGGATGGCAAAGGGGAGACGTGGGCCAGCCCTAAACGGCCGCCCTCTTTGCCGTCTGCTAGCAGACGACAGAGAAGGCCCACTTAACAAGCCAAGCTGTCTCCCATCTCGCTCTCTTTCTCCGTCTCCCTCCCGCACGCCCGCCTCTCCCCCCCGCCGCTCTGCCACCGCCGCCGCCCGCCAGCCCCGCCCTCGGACCTAGCCCCCGCCGCCATCCAGCCCTCCCCCCGCCCCCGCACCCCGTCGCCCCGCCGCCCCACCGCGCCCCGTCGCCCCACCGCACCTTGTCGCCGGAGAGGCCTGCGCCGGGCTGCCCCGGTGCCGGACCCCTCCCCGCGGCCCTGCGCCGCCCCGCCCCGCTGCCGCCCTCCTCCCCGCGGCCCCTGCGCCGCCCCGCCCCACCGGGCGACCTCGCCCTCAACCAGGGATCCCCTGCAGGTTTGTTCTTCCCCCCTTTTTTTAGTTTTGTTTTTTTAGTTTCTGTTTTAGTTTTAGTTTTAGTTTAGTTTTATTTTCAGTTTAGTTTTATTTTATTTTATTTTATTTTAGTTTAGATTAGTTTTAGTTTTAGTTTAGAAGAAGAAGAGGAGTAGAAGGAGGAGGAGGGAGGAAGAGGAGGAGGGAGAAGAAGAAGAAGAAGAAGAAGAAGAAGAAGAAGAAAAAGAAAAAGAAAAAGAAGAGAAGAAGGAAAGTAAAACCTCCCCCGCCCCTGTTTTAGATATTAGATATAGTTTTAGATAATAAATAGTTTTAGATAGTTTACATATTAGAAAAGAAGAAGGAAAAAAAGGAAAAAGAAAAAAAGGAAAAGAAGAAAAAATAAGAACAAGAATAAGAAAAATAAGAAGAGGAGGAGGAGAAGAAGGAAGAAGAAGAAGAAGAAGAAGAAGAAGAAGAAGATGATGATGATGAAGAAGAAAAGGAAGAGAAGAAGGAAAGTAAAACCTCCCCCGCCCCTGTTTTAGATATTAGATATAGTTTTAGATAATAAATAGTTTTAGATAGTTTACATATTAGAGAAGAAGAAGGAAAAAAGGAAAAGAAGGAAAAAGGAAAAGAAGAAAAAATAAGAACAAGAATAAGAAAAAGAAGAAGAGGAGGAGGAGAAGAAAAAGGAAGAAGAAGAAGGAGAAAAGAGGAGAGGGGGAGAAGAAGAAGAGGGAAAGGGAAAGGAAGAAGAAGAAGAGGGAAAGGGAAAGGAGGAAGAAGAAGTTAAACTAGTTATTATATGAAATTCAATTAAAGTAAACATTTTTGATGACTAGTGCTACTAATAAATTCAACTAGAGCCATCATATGTCCACAAGTGCATTGTTTTTTGAATGAGAAATGATAACTTGGTGTAGTTGATTATCTTCTGCTCACAATTTCTTATGTTATAATGTTGTATGATAATGTTGTAAGGGTACTAATTGGTCTCTTCTGCTGCTTATCAGAGTTGGGGGAAGCCACCACCACAGACTCCGCTTTGCCACACCGGAGTACGAGTTGGATGCTTTCGAGTTCTTCAGTATCATACTTGGAACTTCAGTATCATCCACGAGGCATGTATATAAAAGGAGAGATCTCCCCTTCACCCATCTCATTATGATAACTCTGTTGTTTGCTACATCACTCATTGTCACAAACCGCAGAGGCTGCCTGAAACTTTTATGAACATGCTGGGTGAAGATCCGTCAAATAATGTGAAGCCGCGACAGGTCGGCAGCGGGTTTCGCAGGCTGTGGGATGTGGAGTTGGTGATCAAGGAGGGCACATGTACTTGTGTCGTGGCCGAGAGAAGTTCTACCGTGCCTACGACCAGCGGCAGGGGTACTTCCTTCTCTTCAGGTATGACGACGACGCCACCATGCTCATCATGAAGGTGTTCAATGCGACTATGTGTCGCATGCGCTACACTGATGACGATGATGCCAGTACATTCTGCCTCTTCTTATTCCTCTACATTTGGCTTTGTCTCGCATCGATTGTTAACGGTCATTGTTGCATTTGGACAGGCAATGGGAGCAGCAGCAGCGACACTGGCTACAGCCAAAGCAGCAGTGATTCTGGCTGTAGCAAAAGCAGCAGTGATTCTGGGTGCAGCAAAGACAACAAGGAGGATGATCCGGACTGGAGTGGGGACGAAGAGGAGTAGAGTGGGCATCAGGCTGAGGATGACCTAGCGATGGTGGTGGCTGACCAAGGGCAAGAGATGGTGGTGGCTGACCATGGGCAAGAGATGGTGGTTGCTGAGGATGACCTAGCGATGCTCGTGCCTGTCCTGCCTGAAGATGGCCTCGCGATGGTGGTGGTGCCTGACAATGACCTCGCGCCAGTGGTGGCGCCGGCGATCCCACAGCTAGGCGACATGACCACGCCAATTGTGGTAGAAGACTACATCCCACTGCCTCCACCGCCTCGCCGCTCTTGGCGCATCAGGCTGAGGAAGGAGAAGGAGAAGAACAATGAGAACTGAATTATGTCAGGTATGTTTGATCTCCAAAATGATCTATATATACTTAGCTTTGTTTCCTCCGAAATGACATAAGTTAGCTCTAAGTTAGCTCTAATATGCTTAGTTACCTATGTTAGCTCCAATATGCTTAGTTACCTATGTTAGCTGTAATATGCTAAGTTATCTCTACTATGCTTACTTTCCTAATGGTTAGCTCCAAAATTACTTATGTTAGCACAAAATGACCAAGTTTACATAATAAGCTTATAGTCTTCTTCTTCTTCTTCTTCTTCTTCTTCTTCTTCTTCTTCTTCTTCTTCTTCTTCTTCTCCAAAATGACATAAGTTAGCTCTAAGTTAGCTCTAATATTCTTAGTTTCCTATAGGGTTAACTACAAAATTACTTATGTTAGCACGAAATGACGAAGTTTACATAATAAGCTTATAGTCTTCTTCTTCTTCTTCTTCTTCTTCTTCTTCTTCTTCTTCTTCTTCTTCTTCTTCTTCTTCTTCTTCTTCTTCTTCTTCTTCTTCTTCTTCTTCTTCTTCTTCTTCTTCTTCTTCTTCTTCTTCTTCTTCTTCTTCTTCTTCTTCTTCTTCTCCTCCTCCTCCTCCTCTTATTCTTCTCCTCCTCCTCTTCTTCTTCTTCTTCTTCTTCTTCTTCTTCTTCTTCTTCTTCTTCTTCTTCTTCTTCTTCTTCTTCTTCTTCTTCTTCTTCTTCTTCTTCTTCTTCTTCTTCTTCTTCTTCTTCTTCTTCTTCTTCTTCTTCTTCTTCTTCTTCTTCTTCTTCTTCTTCTTCTTCTTCTTCTTCTTCTTCTTCTTCTTCTTCTTCTTCTTCTTCTTCTTCTTCTTCTTCTTCTTCTTCTTCTTCTTCTTCTTCTTCTTCTTCTTCTTCTTCTTCTTCTTCTTCTTCTTCTTCTTCTTCTTCTTCTTCTTCTTCTTCTTCTTCTTCATTTTCTTCTAGGTTAGCTCCATTTTACTTAAGTATGCTTACTTCTTATAGTATTCTTCTTTTTCTTCTTCATTTTATTCTTCTTCTTCTAACATCTTGTTTATCATTTTGCAGATTGGATTTAATTCATGGAAGCTTGCATGGATGGAGTGCTTCTTTTCCATTTGTGCTTTTATTTTGTATCAATGAACTTGCATGGTTGGAACTTGTTATATGGATGGATGGATAACGGTGTTGGATGAACAATGTGAAACTTTTTAATATGTAAGGATGGAACTATATATGTGTTGATTATGTATGTATATATGATGAAACTAGTGTGTTGGATATGCTTGTTGTGTATATATGTATATCTGTGTATATCTATGAATTACTGTCAAATAGAATGAATTAAATTAAAAACAGGGCTGTACAGGCTCTTTGCCGCCAGCTAGCTGACGACAAA
Organism: Triticum urartu; assembly: GCF_056163025.1. Lineage (NCBI taxonomy): Eukaryota > Viridiplantae > Streptophyta > Magnoliopsida > Poales > Poaceae > Triticum > Triticum urartu. Next base: position 711,378,458 of record NC_141879.1, read on the forward strand.
CATGCCACGTGGCAGCTACCTGTGATTCCTGGGACTGGCATGTTTGAGCACTTTGCCGTCTCCCAGTGGACCACAAGGACCTTAGCCTCTTTGCTATCTGCTGGCTGACGGCAAAGCACACCGTTAACCCGTAACGGCTCTCACCCCACCTCTCTGCCGTCCACGATCTTTGTCGTCTGCTGGCCACCAACGGCGGACGACACAATCCTTTGCGGTCAGTTTCCGGGAAGCGGACGACAAAGAAGGCCTTTGCTAGCACGTGTTCGTCTGGAAAATTTGCCGTCTGCTGGTGGACGGCAAAGAGGGTTGCCATCCGTGATCTATGCCTTTGCCGTCCGCCATGGCGGACGACAAAGAAGCTGATTCCAGTAGTGAAAGTTTTTATATTATTCCTAAAAGCAAATTTCCATGTTGTTCTAAAGGACTCTCAAAATAATATAAGTGAAGCATGAGAGATCAATTATTTCTATAAAATAAAACCACCGCCGTGCTCTAAAAAATATAAGTGAAGCACTAGAGCAAAAATTATATAGCTCAAAAAATATAAGTAAAGCACATAGAGTATTCTAATAAATTCCGAATCATGTGTGTCTCTCTCAAAAGGTGTGCACAGTAAGGATGATTGTGGTAAACTAAAAAGCAAAGACTCAAATCATACAAGATGCTCCAAGCAAAACACATATCATGTGGTTCTGGATCTTTTTATCCAAATTATCAATCAACTCTACAGTGACAACTTTATTCTCAATAATTTCAAGCCTTTGCATCACATGTTCCAAAGTTAACATAGTTCCATTAACCAAAAGAGGTGGTGAGCCAAACAAATCTATCATAGCATTATAAGAATCAAAAGTATGGCTACCCAATAAATTCCCTCCGATAATGGTATCAAGAATATATCTGTACCAAGGAGTAGCGCCTACATAAAAATTGCGGAGAAGAACGGAAGTAGATTGCTTCCTGGTAGATCTATTTTGAGCATTGCAAATTCTATACCAAGCGTCTTTTAGATTTTCTCCCTCCCTTTGCTTAAAATTAAGAACTTCATTCTCGGGAGACAACGGAGAAGATAGAGGACTAGCCATAACGACAAGGCAAGCAAGAAAGCGACGAATGGAAAAGAGAGGGCGAATAAAACGACAAGGGTGAAGTGGAGGAGAGGAAAACGAGAGGCAAATGGCAAATAATGTAATGCGAGGGATAAGAGTTTGTGATGGGTACTTGGTATGTCGTGACTTGTGCGTAGACTCCCCGGCAATGGCGCCAGAAATGGCTCATTGTCGGGAGTCAAATATTGACTTGACTTGGCGCGAATCTCCCCGGCAACGGCGCCAGAAATCCTTCTTGCTACCTCTTGAGCACTGCGTTGGTTTTCCCTTGAAGAGGAAAGTGTGATGCAGTAAAGTAGCGTAAGTATTTCCCTCAGTTTTTGAGAACCAAGGTATCAATCCAGTAGGAGATCACGCTCGAGTCCCACGCACCTACACAAACAAATAGGAACCTCGCAACCAACGCGATAAAGGGGTAGTCAATCCCTTCACGGTCACTTATGAGAGTGAGATCTGATAGATATGATAAGATAATATTTTTCGTATTTTTATGATAAAGAGAAATAAAGATGCAAAGTAAAATAAATGGAAATAGAAATAGCTAAGTGTTGGAAGATTAATATGATGGAAGATAGACCTGGGGGCCATAGGTTTCACTAGTGCCTTCTCTCAAGAGCATAAGTATTATGGTGGGTAAACGAATTACTGTCGAGCAATTGATAGAATTGAGCATAGTTATGAGAATATCTAGGTGTGATCATGTATATAGGCATCACGTCCGAGACAAGTAGACCGAAACGATTCTACATCTACTACTATTACTCCACACATCAACTGCTATCCAGCATGCATCTAGAGTATTAAGTTCATAAGAACAGAGTAATGCTTTAAGCAAGATGACATGATGTAGATGGATAAACTCATGCAATAAGATATAAACCCCATCTTTTTATCCTCGATGGCAACAATACAATACGTGTCGTTTCCCTTACTGTCACTAGGATTGAGCACCGCAAGATTAAACCCAAAGCTAAGCACTTCTCCCATTGCAAGAAAGATCAGTCTAGTAGGCCAAACCAAACTGATAATTCGAAGAGACTTGCAAAGATAAACCAATCATACATAAAAGAATTCAGAGGAGAATCAAATATTGTTCATAGATTATCTGGATCATAAACCGACAATTCATCGGATCTCGACAAACACACCGCAAAAGAAGATTGCATCGAATAGATCTCCAAGAGAATCGAGGAGAACTTTGTATTGAGAACCAAAGAGAGAGAAGAAGCCATCTAGATAATAACTATGGACCTATAGGTCTGAAGTAAACTACTCACACATCACCGGAGAGGCCATGGAGTTGATGTAGAGGCCCTCCGTGATCAATGGCCCCCTCCGGCGGAGCTCCGGAAAAGGCCCCAAGATGGGATCTCTTGGGTATAGAAGGTTGCGGCAGTGGAATTAGGTTTTCGTGGTGCTCATGGATGTTTGCGGGGTACGTGGACTTATATAGGAGGAAGAAGTAGGTCGGTGGAGCAACGAGGGGCCGACAAGGGTGGAGGGCGCGCCCAGAGGGGTAGGCGCGCCCCCCTGCCTCGTGGCCTCCTCGATTGTTTCTTGACGCCCACTCCAAGTCTCCTGGATCACGTTTGTTGAGAAAATCACGTTCCCGAAGGTTCCATTCCGTTTGGACTCCATTTGATATTCCTCTTCTGCGAAACACTGAAATAGGCAAAATACAACAATTTGGGCTGGGCCTCCAGTTAATAGGTTAGTCCCAAAAATAATATAAAAGTGTATACTAAAGCCCATTAACATCCAAAATAGATAATATAATAGCATGGAGCAATCAAAAATTATAGATACGTTCGAGACGTATCAGTATCCAAGGGATCTGAGCATAAATTTTCTTTTGGTCATGAAATCCTTAATACTTCTGTCTTGGGGTTGCTTCAATTAAATGCATGCCTTCTGGTTTCAATAAATGCTGAGAATTAATCATGGCCATCTTATGACGGGATCTGACTGCCCATAGGTGGTACTGATTTTGATTTATTTCTTTGGCTCGAGCATGAGATATGTACCAAAGATCTGACTGCCTTTGTCAGGAGTAATATAACGGTGTATGGAGTTATAGCCGTGTCATATCCCGAGTATTTATATCTTGAGACTGGCCTGCCAAGGGCTGATGGACAATTACTTTTTCTTGACAGACTGACCGTGTACTTGATTTCGTCGGTGAGTATACCGGGTCTGAGCTGATTGTTCGGCTTTTGAGTTTCTCATTTTGTTAGTATACCTATTTGGATTTTCCATATTAACCATTCCCAATGGGTCAGCGGGATATGATATCCTTGTAAAACAGAGTAGGCCGCTGAGAGTATGCCTTTGTGGATCCATATGGAATTATGGCCTCCAACTGATTTGGGTATCCGGACCCTGATGGTCGTGCGAAAATCATCATACCTTTGTTGTTAGTCTCACCCTTTATTGGTCATGATTTTCTTTGTTAGGATACCTTACTGAAATAACTTTGCCACACCTGTCCTTGATTCTTCGTATGACCATGGATGTGATTAGTGCAAGATTTTTGACATTATTCCTTGTGCCTATTTTCTGACTTGGGTCCGCACACATATGACATATACCCAGGGTTTGTAGCTGTACGGAGCTCATTGCTGAGTCCAATCATACAAGAAGGTGACAAGGTTTTAGGACATCCCTTTGTCAGTTGCGGGAATAATGACCTTGATAACCATTGTCAAGGCCGTTGATTCTGTGATGTCATCTCCAGATCTTGTCGATCATTGTATTATATGAAATGTATCTCTGTGTATCTTCATTTGCGTGATTCATGAGGCGGTGGGATCCGTACTTTCCTTTAGGCATATCTATTGGATCCTTGTCGTACCTCGTATGAGTGACTGATATGGTTGGGGATGCATGCTCACCATATGTATAAGAAGAATATGCCACCGAACACTCGATCCTTGCGGTAGGCATATGTTTTGACTGCATTGTACCTCTGACAAAATTATTGCAAATCTGATCCTTGCACTGCAGAGAAAAGCCATTTGTGTAGCTTTCCAAGGAAGGCTCGTTAGCTTCTGTTCGAAGCTTTTGCCTGGGTAGCGTGCAGAAGAAGCCTCGATAGCTTACACACGAAGCTTGACATGAGTATTGTGCAGGAGAAGCCGGGTTTTCGTACTTGAGAAGTTTCTCCTCGGGCTGCTTGTTGAGAAAGATTCATTTTCCGTCTGTCAGAAGCTTTTACTAAGGTATCTTGCTGTGTAAGACCGGGTATCTTGGACCAGAAGTTGTGCACATATCAGGCTGAGGAAAATCAAGGAGCCTTGCATCATAAATTTCTTCCGACAGCATGTGAAAGAATACTGAGTTTCTTACATCCAAAGCTTCATACTAATATGCAGACTGAAATCTACACACACGCCCATAATATTCTATGGCTGATTATTTGCATGAGAAAATTTGTTTGACGGTCTTCCTTGAGCATATCACATTCTGACTCTATTTCGGATGATAACATATTTCAAACACCATGCATTGCTAAGCCAAAATTTTGTATATGACCCATACCTTTGACTGAAAAATATATCGTTGGTCTTGCATCTGACTTGTCTTGCTGTTGGCTGGATCATTACTGTTGTGTGGATTTTGTACTGATGTAGTCTTGAGTTTATCCGTACTTTTGTGAGGAGTGCACACTAATACAAAATTGATTATCATCCTCAAAATCAAATATTCCCCATTTCACTGTAGTCGGCTGAGAATTCCATTCTATTTAGCTGAGTTTCCAAATATTTGAACTCCCTGCTGATTCTTCGGGTTCGGTGTCGGTTGATGAGCAACTCTTTATAGGGGAGAAATAATGTAACACCGGGGCCCAAAAGAAAGAAGCAAAAGAAAACTCAACTAAACAAAAGCACACAACAACAATCAATTCACACACAATCAGTGTCACATATTACTGCTAGTCACACAATATGCATGCCTACTTAAGCACACAAATCTCGCGGAATCTCCGGTTCTACGATCTAGCATGCTGTGACGATGTGCACGAGGACAAATAAATGTGTGGAAGAATTGGTGTAAACAGTGCTACACCAAGTGCTAGCTTAGCCAATTAGCAACCTGGACTAGCTCGGAGGCGAGGACGTACTTGGTAACCATGTAGCAGGACACAAATGTCGTTGCCACATTATTATCAAGTGGACGGAAAATATCCGTACTCGTCCAAGAAATAAGGATAGCGTGGAAACTGAGTCTGCTAGCATTGCCCTTTCTTGATTACTAAGACCATTAATGGTTGCCAACACGACAAGAAAAAGGACGGTCCGGGGTAGAAGCATGTCTACCACCGAAACAAAATGGGGCTGAAGGAAGGAATTCAGCGCAATACTTGAGCACAATTTTTGCAAACAGTGTCGGGATCACTTGGCATCACTCTGCTGGGACAGAAATGACGCCAAACACCGAAGAACAAGCAAGAAAAGAAAACTGGAGAAATGCAAAGGCTGGGCTGTAGTGGATCCGAGCTGATACCAGCTACACTCACCAGATAAATCATTAGCAGAAAATCAGGCTATATGCATGTTATGCACAAACAAATGCAGCAACCAAATGCAATAAACAAGCCAGACTCTATACTACCGATTTCTACCGCTCGCGCTGACTAGGGCGTCCTACAGCCAGACCTGCTCTGATACCAAGTGCTATGGCACCCCGGCTCAGAGAAACCGGAACGCCCCGTATTCCAGCACAGAGATCGAGGAGAAGTCTCTAGAATACGACACTGCTTGACATAGAACAAATCAGCTTTTATTTGAAGAATAATAATACAAGGATCTGATGTTACAAAGAAGCACATCAGCACGGCGACACTACGCCTGCGATATGATGACCCACAAGTATAGGGGATCTATCATAGTCCTTTCGATAAGTAAGAGTGTCAAACCCAACAAGGAGCAGAAGGAAATGATAAGCGGTTTCCAGCAAGGTATTCTATGCAAGTACTGAAATAAGTGGTAACAGATAGTTTTGTGATAGGATAATTTGTAACGAGCAACAAGTAACAAAAGTAAATAAAGGGCAGCAAGGTGGCCCAATCCTTTTTGTAGCAAAGGACAAGCCTGGACAAACTCTTATATAGATAAAAGCGCTCCCGATGACACATGGGAATATCGTCAAGCTAGTTTTCATCATGTTCATATGATTCACGTTCGGTACTTTGATAATTTGGTATGTTGGTGGACCGGTGCTTGGGTACTGTCCTTACTTGGAAAAGCATCCCACTTATGGTTAACCTCTATTGCAAGCATCCTCAACTACAACAAAAGTATTAACCTAACCATAGCATGAAACATATGGATCCAAATCAGCCCCTTACGAAGCAACACATAAACTAGGGTTTAAGCTTCTGTCACTCTAGCAACCCATCATCTACTTATTACTTCCCAATGCCTCCCTCTAGGCCCAAATAAGGCTGAAGTGTTATGTAGTCGACGTTCACATAACACCACTAGAGGAGAGACAACATACATCTCATCAAAATATCGAACAAATATCAAATTCACATGACTACTAATAGCAAGACTTCTCCCATGTCCTCAGGAACAAACGTAACTACTCACAAAGCATATTCATGTTCATAATCAGAGGGGTATTAATATGCATATAGGATCCGAACATATGATCTTTCACCAAATAAACCAACTAGCATCAACTACAAGGAGTAATTAACACTACTAGCAACCCACAGGTACCAATCCCGGACTTGGAGACAAGAATTGGATACAAGAGATGAACTAGGCTGTTGAGAGGAGATGGTGCTGGTGAAGATGTTGATGGAGATTGCCCTCTCCTGATGAGAGGGGCGTTGGTGATGACGATGGCGATGATTTCCCCCTCCCGGAGGGAAGTTTCTCCGGCAGAACAGCTCCGCAGAACCCTAGATTGGTTCCGCCAAGGTTCCGCCTCATGGCGGCGGAGTTTCGTCCGAGAAGATGGCTTATGATTTTTTCCTCATCGAAAGACTCCATATAGCAGAAGATGGCCACCGGAGGGCCACCAGGGGGCCCACGAGGTAGGGGCGCGCGCCCAGGGGGGTAGAGCGCGCCCCCACCCTCGTGGGCAGGGTGTGGCCCCCTGGTGAACTTCTTGTGCTCAATATTTTTTATATATTCTAAAAACATCTTCCGTGAAGTTTCAGGACTTTTGGAGCTGTGCAGAATAGGTCTCTAACATTTGCTCCTTTTCCAGCCCAGAATCCCAGCTGCCGGCATTCTCCCTCTTTATGTAAACCTTGTAAAATAAGAGATAATAGGCATAAGTATCGTGACATAATGTGTAATAACAGCCCATAATGCAATAAATATCGATATAAAAGCATGATGCAAAATGGACGTATCAACTCCCCCGAGCTTAGACCTTGCTTGTCCTCAAGCGAAAGCCAAAATCGAAAAATATGTCCACATGTTTAGAGATAGAGGTGTTGATAAAAGTAAAATATGGACATGAGGGCATCATGATCATTCTTAGAACAACAACTTACATAATTCTTGTCATATGATTTCTTATGCTAGGGTAATAATTCAATCACAATTTCAAGTATGAATCGTAAACTTCATTGAAAACTAACAAACTATAATCTCAGTCATTGGAGAAATTGCAATTTATCATAACATAGGAAAGAGTCAATATATAAGAGCTTTTCAGCAAGTCCACATACTCAACTATCATATATTCTTTCACAATTGCTGATACTCACGCAATACTTATGGGTATGGAGTTTTAATCGGACACAGAGAAATATAGGGGCTTATAGTTTTGCCTCCCAACGTTTTACCTCAAGGGTAATGTCAACAATAATAGTTCATGAAAACTCACATCCGATTAGACATATATACCAGGATCTTTCCAACATACTGTGCTTGCCAAAGGATAAAATATAAAAAGGAAGGGTGAAGATCACCATGACTCTTATGCAAGGTAGGAGATAAAAGTAAAAGATATGCCCTTCGCAGAGGGAAGCAGAGGTTGTCATGCGCTTTTATGGTTGGATGCACAAAATCTTAATGCGAAAGAACGTCACTTTATATTGCCACTTGTGATATGGACCTTTATTATGCAGTCTGTGGCTTCCATTTCTTCCATATCACATGATCGTATAAAGCTTATTTTCTCCCACACTAGTAAGTCATACATATTTAGAGAGCAATTTTTATTGCTTGCACCGATGACAACTTACTTGGAGGATCTTACTCAATCCATAGGTAGGTATGGTGGACTCTCATGGCAAAACTGGTTTAAGGGTATTTGGAAGCACAAGTAGTATCTCTACTTGGTGCGATGAATTTGGCTAGCATGAGCGGGAAAGGCAAGCTCAACCATGTTGGATGATCCATGACAATATAATTTATCTCAGATGTAAGAAAACATAACCCATTACGTTGTCTTCCTTTTCCAATGTCAACTCTTTAGCATGTCATATTTTAATGAGTGCTCACAATCATAAAAGATGTCCAAGATAGTATATTTATATGTGAAGACCTATCTTTCTTTATTACTTCCTATTAATTGCAACGATGACCAAAACTATGTTTATCAACTCTCAACAACTTTTATTCATCATACTTTTTCTATGTGAGCTCATTACTCTCCATAAGATCCATATGATCTCTTTGTTTCTTTTTATTCTTTCTCTTTTCTTTTATTCACTCAAGGATCATGGCAAAATAATCAAGCCCTTGACTCAACACTAATCTTTATTATATATTGCTCATGGACTCTATTACATAGAGGGACCATAAAGCAAAACTCAAAACTAGATCATGCCATAAACTTTATTCTACTAGATCAAGATATTACCAAAAGGATCGAACTAAGAAAAACGGTAGAGATAAAAGTGATGGTGATACGATACCGGGGCACTCCCCCAAGCTTGGTAGTTTCCAAGGGGAGTGCCCATACCAGATACTCAATGATTCTTTGTTGGTGACGAAGGTGGAGTTGTTGATGATGGATAGTCGCACATCGAGCGTAGGAGGTCTTCTAACTTGCGGATAATGCCTTTGAGTGCGATGATATGCTCCTTCAACAAAATATTTTCACGCGTGAGATACTTATTTTGTATACGAGCTAACTCAATCATCTTGAAAGCTTCGATCTCAGTTGGGGTAAGAATATTGCGGTCAAGTAGAAGGATGTCTTCTGTTGCCGGAACTTGGTCCTCCGTGGCCTTCTTGATCCCTTCATCCTTGTTGACCTCCATGGGTTCTTCTCTCTTCAGCTCTATCTTCATTAGCCAAGCATCGTTTCCCTCATGGTTGGAGGAGGAGGGAGATGACATAATGCCTGGCCTTGATAACCCTGACAGAAAACAGCTCGAAACAAAGACAAGAGATATTTGCGTGATACGGGAGTCAAAACCCCCGGGAGATTATATAATGAATTTTTATCGACCAAAATACATAACGTGTAAGAAAACGGAGTCCGGAGAGCACACGAGGTGCCCATGAGGTAGGGGGCGCGCCTAGTAGGGTAGGGCGCGCCCTCCACCCTCGTGGAGGCCTCGTGTCCTTCCCGGACTGCTTCTTATTTTTCTATTTTTCTAAATATTCCAAAACGGAGAAATATTGCCTTAAAAACTATTTTGGAGTCGGTTTACTTACCGTACCACATACCTATTCCTTTTCGGAGTATGAAACATTCCGGAAAGTGTCCCTTATGTATTTCTCCGGGGTTACAGTTCCAATAACATTGGTTTCAACATTTATAGGATTACCTGAGATATAATGCTTGATTCTTTGACCGTTCACCACCTTCGGCTTTCTGCCTTCGAAGTTGTTGATTTTTATGGCACCGGAACAATAGACCTCCTCGATAACGTAAGGACCTTCCCATTTAGAGAGAAGTTTTCCTGCAAAAATTCTTAAATGAGAGTTGTATAGCAATACATAATCACCTACATTAAACTCACGCCTTTGTATCCTTTTATCATGCCATCTTTTAACTTTTTCTGTAAACAACTTGGCATTTTCATAGGCTTGGGTTCTCCATTCATCAAGTGAGCTAATATCAAATAACCTCTTCTCACCGGCAAGTTTAAAATCATAGTTGAGCTCTTTAATAGCCCAATATGCCTTGTGTTCTAGTTTGAGAGGTAAGTGACATGCTTTTCCATAAACCATTTCATACGGAGACATACCCATAGGATTTTTATATGCAGTTCTATAGGCCCATAATGCATCATCAAGTTTCTTGGAACAATTCTTTCTAGACGTATTGACAGTCTTTTGCAAAATTAATTTGATCTCTCTATTACTCAATTCTACTTGACCACTAGACTGAGGGTGATAAGGAGATGCAATTCTATGATTAACATCATACTTAGCAAGCATTTTACGGAAAGCACCATGGATAAAATGTGAACCACCATCAGTCATTAAATATCTAGGGACTCCAAATCTTGGAAAAATAACTTCTTTAAGCATTTTAATAGAAGTGTTATGATCAACACTAGTAGTTGGAATAGCTTCTACCCACTTAGTAACGTAATCAACAGCAACTAAAATATGTGTATATCCATTAGAGGCAGGAAAAGGTCCCATATAATGAAAGCCCCAAACATCAAATGGTTCAATAACGAGTGAATAGTTCATAGGCATTTCTTGTCGTCTACTAATATTACCAATTCTTTGACATTCATCACAAGATAAGACAAACTTACGGGCATCCTTGAAGAGAGTAGGTGATGACCCACAAGTATAGGGGATCTATCATAGTCCTTTCGATAAGTAAGAGTGTCAAAGCCAACAAGGAGCAGAAGGAAATGATAAGCGGTTTCCAGCAAGGTATTCTATGCAAGTACTGAAATAAGTGGTAACAGATAGTTTTGTGATAGGATAATTTGTAACGAGAAACAAGTAACAGAAGTAAATAAAGTGCAGCAAGGTGGCCCAATCCTTTTATAGCAACGGACAACCCGGAACAAACTCTTATAATAGGAAAAGCGCTCCCAAGGACACATGGGAATATCGTCAAGCTAGTTTCCATCACGTTCATATGATTCGCGTTCGATACTTTGATAATTTGATATGTGGGTGGACCGGTGCTTGGGTGCTGTTCTTACTTGAACAAGCATCCCACTTATGATTAACCTCTATTGCAAGCATCCGCAACTACAACAAAAGTATTAAGGTAAACCTAACCATAGCATGAAACATATGGATCCAAATCAGCCCCTTACGAAGCAACGCATAAACTAGGGTTTAAGCTTCTGTCACTCTAGCAACCCATCATCTACTTATTACTTCCCAATGCCTTCCTCTAGGACCAAATAATGGTGAAGTGTTATGTAGTCGACGTTCACATAACACCACTAGAGGCTAGACAACATACATCTTATCAAAATATCAAACGAATACCAAATTCACATGACTACTCATAGCAAGACTTCTCCCTTGTCCTCAGGAACGAACGTAATTACTCACAAAGCATATTCATGTTCATAATCAGAGGGGTAATAATATGCATATAGGATCTGAACATATGATCTTCCACCAATTAAACTAACTAGCATCAACTACAAGGAGTAATCAACACTACTAGCAACCTACTAGCACCAATCCCGGACTTCGAGACAAGAATTGGATACAAGAGATGAACTAGGGTTTGGAGATGAGATGGTGCTGGTGAAGATGTTGATGCAGATTGCCCTCTCCCGATGAGAGGAGCGTTGGTGATGACGATGGTGATGATTTCCCCCTCCCGGAGGGAAGTTTCCCCGGCAGAACAGCTCGTCCGGAGCTCTAGATTGGATCCGCCAAGGTTCCGCCTCGTGGTGGCGGAGTCTCGTCCCGAAAAGATTCTTCTTAATTTTTTTCTCATCTAAAGACTTCATATAGGAGAAGATGGACGTCGGAGAGCCACTAGGGGGGCCATGAGGTAGGGGGCCTGCCCTAGGGGGGGGGCGCCCCCCACCCTCGTGAGAAGGGTGTGGGCCCCCTGGCCTTCATCTTTGGCGAGGATTTTTCTTTATTTATTTTAAGATGTTCCGTGGAGTTTCAGGACTTTTGGAGTTGCGCAGAATAGGTCTCTAATATTTGCTCCTTTTCCAGCCCAGAATTCCAGCTGCCGGCATTCTCCCTCCTTATGTAAACCTTGTAAAATAAGAGAGAATAGCCATAAGTATTGTGATATAAAGTGAAATAATAGTCCATAATGCGATAAATATCGATATAAAAACATGATGCAAAATGGACGTATCAGTAGGCCAATAAAAACCAGATTGCAATACCTTGTGTGCAGTTCTATCTCTAGCATGGTGTCCTCCATAAGCCTCGGAGTGACACTTGCGTAGGATCTGTTCCTGTTCATGCTCAGGTACACAACGTCTAATAATACCATCTACTCCTTTATAAAGATGTGGGTCATCCCAAAAGTAATGCCTCAAATCATAGAAGAACTTTTTCTTTTGCTGGTATGTGAAACTAGGTGGTATGAATTTGGCAACAATGTAATTAGCATAATCAGCATACCATGGAGCAGTATGAGAAGCATTTATGACACTTAATTGCTCATCAGGAAAGCTATCATCAATAGGTAGTGGGTCATCAAGCACATTTTCTAACCTAGACAAGTTGTCTGCAACGGGGTTCTCAGCTCCCTTTCTATCAACAATATGTAAATCAAATTCTTGTAGCAAGAGAACCCATCTAATAAGTCTAGGTTTAGCATCTTTCTTTTCCATAAGATATTTAATAGCAGCATGATCAGTGTGAATAGTTACTTTAGAATCAACAATATAAGGTCTGAACTTATCACAAGCAAATACAACCGCTAAGAATTCTTTTTCAGTAGTAGCATAATTTCTTTGAGCATTGTCTAGGGTTTTACTAGCATATTGAATAACGTTTAATTTCTTATCAACTCTTTGCCCTAGAACAACACCTACAACGTAATCACTAGCATCACACATAATTTCAAAGGATAAATTCCAATTAGGTGGCTGAACAATAGGTGCAGAGATCAATGCTTTCTTAAGTATTTCAAATGCTTCTACACAATCATCATCAAAGACAAATGGTATATCTTTTTGTAATAAATTAGTCAAAGGCCGAGAAATTTTTGAGAAGTCCTTAATGAACCTCCTATAAAATCCGACGTGACCAAGGAAACTTCTTATACCTTTAATGTCCTTGGGGCATGGCATCTTTTCAATAGCATCAACCTTAGCTTTATCAACTTCAATACCTCTTTCAGAAGCTTTATGCCCCAAGACAATACCTTCATTAACCATAAAGTGGCACTTTTCCCAATTCAAGACAAGATTAGTTTCTTCACATCTCTGCAAAATTCGATCAAGGTTGCTCAAGCAATCATCAAAAGAAGATCCATAGACGGAGAAATCGTCCATGAAAACCTCAAAAATCTTTTCACAAAAGTCAGAGAATATAGCCATCATGCATCTTTGAAAGGTAGCAGGTGCATTACATAAACCAAAAGGCATACGTCTATAAGCAAAAGTACCAAAAGGGCAAGTAAAAGTAGTCTTTGATTGATCATTGGCTGACACAGGTATTTGAGAGAAACCCGAATAACCATCTAGAAAGCAAAAATGTGTATGTTTGGATAATCTTTCTAGCATTTGATCGATAAAAGGTAAGGGGTAATGATCCTTTTTAGTGGCCTTATTTAATTTGCGGAAATCAATTACCATCCTATAACCTGTAATAATTCTTTGAGGAATCAATTCATCTTCATCATTAGGAATGACAGTAATGACTCCCTTCTTAGGGACACAATGGACATGACTTACCCACTGACTATCAGCAACGAGATAGATTATACCTACCTCAAGGAGCTTTAGTATTTCCTTTCTTACCACTTCTTTCATTTTAGGATTCAGCCGTTGTTGATGATCACGAACTGGTTTAGCATCTTCTTCCAAATTTATTTTCTGTTGACATAGAGTGGGACTAATGCCCTTAAGATCATCAAGAGTATACCCAATAGTAGCACGGTGCTTCTTAAGAGTTTTCAATAATCTCTCTTCCTCATGCTCTGAAAGGTTAGCACTAATAATAACAGGATATATCTTTTTCTCATCAAGATAAGCATATTTAAGAGTACCAGGCAACGGTTTAAGCTCAAACATGGGATCACCCTTGGGTGGAGGAGGATCCCCTAGGATTTCAACAGGAAAATTATGTTTCAGAATAGGTTCCTGTTTAAAGAATACTTCATATATTTCCCTTCTTTCATTCATAAACATATCATTTTCATGGTCTAGCAAATATTTTCTAAAGGATTAGTAGGAGGTACGGCGATAGAAGCAAGACCAATAATTTCATCCTTACTAGGTAATTCTTCTTCACGGTGTTGTCTACTAAATTTAGAGAAATTAAATTCATGAGACATATCATCTAAACCGATAGTAACAACATCCTTTTTGCAATCTATCTTAGCATTAACAGTGTGTCAGGACCGGTTTTTCGGGATATTAATTTCCCAAAAGCGGCCCTTGTGCTCACTAGCCCCAGGATTACTGTTAGCTGATGAGACACCAACTTGTTACAGAAACTCCAAGCAAACTACAAAATATGTAGTACAAGACCATTCTGGCCTATGGGTACAACAATTGGTTTCTAGTGGTTGATGGCGGAAGCGGTTTGTAGGTCATCAACGTCTATGGGACTCCATTTCCCACAGGAACAGCTGACCAGGATAACTCCTATCTTCGCGAGGCTGCTATCTCCATTGCGTAGGTTCCGGGGCTGTCATCGCAATGTTCCTTTCCACGCAAGAAATCTGGCCAAGACAATAGCCAGGGACAAGCCAGTGAGTACTTTGAATGTACTCGCAAACATTAAGAACACAGGTATAATATAGCCATTGATAATCCTGCTTTGAAATATTCTATGATTACTTCGTCAGTCATAAATGAAGCTCATGATGCATGCAAGTAGGTTAATCATGTCATATATGACTATGCAATCAGCGAGTAGAAACAGAATGCACCGATCAGGTGTCTGAAGCGACGCCTCGAAAGGATAACAATATAAAGTATGCCTCAGTCGGGCGTCTAAGCGACACCACATAAAGGGCTTATAAGTAAATGAAATGCCAAACATGCCACAGTTGGGCGTCTGAGCGACACCGCATAAAGGGCTTATAAGTAAATGAAATGACAAACATGCCAGAGTCGGGCGTCTGAGCGACACCGCATAAAGGGCTTGTAAGTAAATGAAATGACAAACATGCCATAGTCGGGCGTCTGAGCGACACCACATAAAGGGCTTATAAACAAATGAAATGACAAGCATGCCACAGTCGGGCGTCTGAGTGACACCACATAAAGGGCTTATATAAGAATAATCACAGTGAATATCTAGGAGGTAGAACCGTCTCAGGGATACTCATAAAATTCAAATAATAAAAATGATTAGTCCACAATAATAATAATCATAATCATCATATGTCACAGATCATAACTAATGTTCTGGTTCAGTAGTTTTTCCTCCGAAGACCGACACTAAGACCAACACTTGACCCATCCCAGACTGTAGTCCTTAACCATGGACACGGCTATTCGAATAGGTATAATATCTCTGCAGAGGGTGTACTCTTTACCCACGAGTAACGGATTTCCTTAGCCCATCGGAACTAATTCCGTCTACGGTCTTTTAATTGAAAACCCACCTAACCGTACACACCAGCCAAACTCACCGGTGTTTGGAATCACCCTTGACACCCGTTAAGCAAAACTCTAAGTGGGGAGGCTACAACCTCGACTTAGCATGGCATCACAAAATTTATACCGCGCGCAAACTGGGGGAGCTACCCCCTTCGGCTACAACCGAAAACACCCATGCCCCCGGACCAGGTGGCATGCCTACCGGATGCAGCCGGTATCTTCCACCATGGCCTCTCTGTATGGTGTGTGCTAGAAAGGGGTTGACAACTTACTGAACCATACCCTACCTACGGTAGGGACAAGTGGTAGCACGAAACAAGTATGGGGGTTACTGGAACAAGACTCGATCTACGGCCGACTCAGGAGGCCTAAGTATTTCCTACATGATTAGCTCAAGGATAATATTTCACATCCATCAGACACAACCACCACTCATCATACCTCCCCCTGCCCCACCGGTCATAACCGTCTCAACGAGGGACAAGCTCGTGTCTACCCAAGACAGAGACTTTCCCGGATCCTTCCCAGTAGGCATGAGAGGCATATGAGGGTGATT
This sequence comes from Triticum urartu, assembly GCF_056163025.1. NCBI lineage: Eukaryota > Viridiplantae > Streptophyta > Magnoliopsida > Poales > Poaceae > Triticum > Triticum urartu. The sequence goes on from NC_141879.1 coordinate 711,394,779, forward strand.
GCTACCACAAGTATGTCCATTTCCAACAGCAAAAATTTCCATTTTTGCACTCAAAGCGTATGATCATATCGTCACAAACACATAACGGATACTCTGTGTCACGGTGGTGTTGCAACTGTATCAAACAACAGACGATAATATTATGCCTGAGTTCAGAAATGCTTGCCTTCAAGGTGTGGAGAGGTGAGGTGCCCTCCAAAACTTTTGAAAGTTATATCTCCCTTCCAAATTCCTATTTTCAAAAATATTAAAATAACACATACTTCAAAAACAGTACAAAAAGTTGTCCTAATTATTTTTGAAATAAATCTTAAAATAAACTAGGTGAAATTTGAGAGAGGTAGGAAAAAGAATCAATTCATTTGGAGTTTTATTTAAAAAGATATAGCCAGTCAAAGTTTCAGTCAAACTCTGTTTAAAAAAAACAGAAGAAGAAAATGTTTTGAATACACATACGCTTTCGGGCAGAGAAAACGTACTTTAGGTTTTGCGCTTCCACTTAAAACACGTGGAGGCGGGGCTGGGTCACCGACAGTGGGTCCCTTGGGCCCACTGGTCAGGTTTGACCAGTCGTCCCCCGCCTTCCCTCTCCTTTCGCCGAACGAAGGTGGAGCTCCGGCGATCTTTGCCGGCGAACGTCGGCCCCTCGAGGGCATCCGAGGGCAGGGATGGATCCGCCACTCCTAGGCGGTCCTACCGGTGGTCGACTGGCCGGCGGGGACGGAGGGAGTCGCCGGCGGCGAGCTCCGCAGCGGAGGAAGCTTCGGGCATGATTGGGGAATTGGGCTACGTTGGGTTTTGATCGCGTTTGAGGGGTCGGGCAGCTCCGCACGGTCGAGGGGAATCGCATGGTGGCACTGGTTGGACGGGAGGGGCTCGGGTTGCTACTGAATGGACCGGAGGGCGGCGGCGGCTGTACTGGCCGGAGATGGGGAAGAAGACCTTCCCTGGTCGATTGACTGCTATGGGGGTGCTAGGTGGGGTGGCTTGAGGTCGCCTGAGGTTTCAGAGAGGCTCGGGGCTCCTTAAATAGGCGGTCGGGGTCGGTTCCGACGATGGCCGTGGATAAGAACGCCGGCGACCGTCATTCTGTTGCAGCAGGGGGACGTGGCGACGACGAGCGCTTGCGGACAAGCTTGTGGATGAGCTCGGACTGCTCTAGAGGGCAGCTGGCATGCGAGGGTGGCTTGGGCGGCGCCGTCCATGGCAGGGCGCACTGTGGCCGCTCGCTAGCTGCCGTGGCCGACCTGACGGCGGAGCTGTAGGGCGCCAGGGGCAGCTCTGTGACGTGGGAGGGGTCGGGTGCGTCGACTGGGAGAGGGGAAGGGCCAAAACGAGCGCGGGGCGTCGACAGTGGGACGCGGCGACTCGGTGCGCGCGTGTGCAAAACGTGCGCTCTGGGCGCGCCCAGAGCACGCACGCTGCGTGTTCGGCAGAATGCCACGGCATGCCAGAGGGCTCCAAATCACCTAAGGTTTAGCAGGTCTAGGCTAGGGCCATCTAGGAGTTTAGTGGACAAGCTGGTTAGGTCAGGGGATCAAGTTCACAAAAGCAAACTAATAATCATGCCAAATCTGCTTATGCACTCAAGGTGTTCGACAGAATGCTAAGTGCATCTAGGCAACTCCCGGGGTGGCCTAAAAGCTCCAGACCAGTGTCTCTTTAGGTGATAGAGAGGGTGGCAGTGTTAGTTTGTCAAAAGCACATACTTGTTAGTGCAATTTTGTGAGAAAACTAATTCTGGACAGAAAGAAAAAGGCACTAATGCATGCTCTAAAAATCCTCCAATGAGTCTACTCTCTTGGACTTAAGGGTTTTGCAGGATGGGCTATAAGTAGGAAAAGGAATCATAGCTAAAAGGGCAAGTTAAATGATGGTTGTTGTACAAATCACCATGCTGGACCAGAATGAAAAATAAGTTGATTCACTCAAATATTTCGAAGAACATAGAAAGGTTTTTGCATAAAGTTGAATAATACATTCCTATTAATATCCCATAATTTTGGTGGAAGCTTTAGAGAAATATTTAAATGGGTTGTAGTGCAAAATTGCCCACTGGACCAGATTTGAAGAATTGGTGTAGAGCTCAAAATATCCAGTGAATGAAATATATTTTTGCATAAAAGTGATTTAAAAACATCACATGACATCTCCAAATTTTGGTTGGAATTTTAGATAAATATATCAAAAGGTTGCAGTGCAAAATTGGGTCCCGAAACTTAAGAAAAATCATTTTAAGGAATAAGGCTCAGAAAGGAATAATTATGCAAATAAATCCACTGATAATAGAAATGTTTTCCTTGAGGGGAGAAACAAGTCCAATAATACATTTGGAAAGTTTTTCACTTGAGGTAAAAACCCCATAATAATAAGGTAAAGAAAGGCCCTGAAACCAAAAGAAAATCCAGAAAATAAAAGTTTAAATTTCCTGGCAAAATTTTTAATCAATAAAACAAGGGTAAAATTTTGGGGACAACACTACCCCCCTTAAGAAAAATCTCGTCCTCGAGATTTGTTAAAAGTTGTTTTAAGAAAATATATGCAATAAAATGTGGCTACAGTGAGAGGGCAATAAGTGGTGTAAAACCACAGCGTGGAACACTGGCGCTGCGTGGAAAAATCTATGGCTAGGGGGAAAACGAGAGATTTCTATGCTGGATACAGTAAATTTAGAATAAATTATAAATTTAAAATACGCTGGTCGAACCCGAGAGCACAGTGCTCTCACTGGCTGATAGGTGGACCCGGGGTCCACTGTCAGTCTCTTCTTCTTCCTCCGGTTCCCTCTTCTTCCTCTCTCCCGCGCGCTTTACCGCGCTTTCTCCACCGGCGACGTTTAGCGCATAGGGCATCTAGGCCGTACCGCGGTAGTGCGCGGCGTGCTAGCTGCCGGTGCAGCGTGCACTCACCTCGCGGGCTAGCGTGCTGTCGGCACTGCTCGTGGATTCGCCTCCGAACACCGGTGATCGGGCGACGAGCGGCGCTGGTGGACTTCGCCCACCGTACACCGAGCTTGAGCTATAAAACGGCCGAGGTGCTTCTCTCTTCTTCCTCACACCTGGCCTCGCTTCTCCTTCCCCTTCATCCTCCTCCATTTCCGTTTACAGAAGCTAGAGACGAGGTTTTAATGGCGGAGGCGATGCCGGATTGGTACGTGATCCTGATGTGCGAAGGGCTGGCGGCATTGCTGGGGCTCTCCGTGCTCCTGTGTGCGATGATCCTCGATGATCATCGTGATGCTGCCGCTCGAGTGTTGGCTTTCCGCGGTGGCGGTGATCACGAGGAGTAGGTGTGGTGTTGGGTGCTAACTGTTGTTGGTATGCTGGGTAACTTGCACCCGGATGATTACCCACTAATCTCTCCTTCAGAGACTGTGGTGTACTAGGGAGATGATTAACCAGATGCAACACGGCTACATGGTGTTGTGAGAAGTGTATGTGTTCAAGTGGTCGTGGTTGTGAGCCTGCTGCCGTGGTGCTGCGTGAATAAAAATCCATGTCGTGAGGAGATATATGCTGCAGCAACTCAGGGGAAAGAAATCTCACTCCAGGATTTCTCGCGAGGAAAAATTAGTTAATCAAAATTTACAGCAGCAAAAATTAGTCACTACAATTGAAACCAAATGTTCATCTCATCGCACAAGATTTAGAATAACACGCATGAGTTACAACACTTATCTAAATCCGAGAATAAAAGAACATCGCAGTGACGTCTAGAATGAAAATGGCAACTGGACGGGGTCCCGAGAAAACGTCTCTGGTACTGGGGCGCACTCTTCTTCTATCGGTGGAAGTGGATTGACCAGTCGATGAACGCGTCTCTCTTGGTCGGGTCTCAGCGGTCTGCCGATGGCGATCTGAGGATTTAAATCAGCGAGGCTCTGGAGATAACCCATCACTCGCTGGGTCAAACGCTCTTGAGCGATGACATACTGGACAAGGTTGGCCAGTACTGGGTCTCTCTCAATTCGTCCACCGGGAAAAGATGTCACTTCCCCAGGTGCTGCACGGCTCGGAAAGTAATAATACCCTCGTTCGCTGGCATAGGGTACCGTGAATCAAAGGCGAACAATCGCTTCGTGTGCAGCCGCTTCTATGGCCATCTGCGGAGTTGGCATAGATTTCCCTAGGAAGGGGACTTCCGTTGGGTCCTGATTTGAGTTTACGGGAGGGATGTGCACTACTGCCCAATATGTCGAGGTGGAAGAGGTGATCCTCGATTTGAGCAACTCATACTGGGGTGGCTGGGTAGAACCCATGGTACTGCAGGTAAAGTCCCACAATATTTTAACAAAACTACCCGGGGATGCATCTGGGGTTCTCAGATAAATGCTAGGGCTCGACATGGCAAGAAATGGTTGTGAGGGTGGTGCACAAGACGAGGGGTACTTGGCACGGTCACGAGGTGGCCTTTTATATAGCAACTGGGCTGGGTTATTTACCGCGGTGAGGGGCACTTGTTTGCTGGTTCTGCTCTCATGGGGGTCGGGGTCAAAGCCACAGATACCGACAGCCCTCCGCCCCAACCCCGGTTGTGCTTGGGTGTGCTGGGTTGCGATTGCGCTTGGGTTGTGTTGAGTTGCGGTCACGTTATGTGTCTTGCAAAAGTGACGTGTTACTGTGGGTGCCGTCGGGGTTGGTTTTGGTAGCCACGCCCGGGATTAAAATGTAGCCGTACACCAACGCACTCATGCATGGCCACTATTCAAAATAGGGATGCACAAGCAGGTAGCATTCCAATATGGCGATACATGATCACACAATTACAGGGCATGGGGCATACTATGACTCGACACTACTCGAGTGACTTAGTCTACCTCGTTTATATCTAAGCGGGCGTGCCTTGTGGATGTCGAGGCTTCTCCATTGGCTTCACTGTCGGGGTTAGCTGGAGGGGGTTGAGGAACTGCAGGGTCGGGGTAGCGATGATGATCATCGCGGGGATTGCTGGCCACGATCCCGTTGGAGTGCGTTCCCAAAAGGCGACGAAGCACTTCTGGGGTCATCAAAGCACCTTGGTTGATGGCTGGTGCTGACCTCAAGGTCTCGATCGGCTGTCCGAACAGCACGACTGGGTTGTCGGCGTCGGGCTCATCTTCTCTTCTAGCCGGGGCTCGGCGAACCAGCTCTCCACGAGCTGCGATCAGATCAAGGGTGATTTGATCGAACAGCCCCTCTAGTGCACTTACATAGCGCACCAGATGCAATAATACAGGATCCGTCTCGTGATCTCCGTTGGCAACTTGTGGTGGTCTACTATACCCGTCACGGCTGGGGTAGTAGTAAAATGTGCAACAGTTAACCCTGGGCGACAAGTGCCAGAGTTGAACTATAGCTTCTCGGGCAGCTAGTTGGATGGCTTGTGGCTCAAAGGAAGTTGTCCTTCCGGTGAACCTGTAGGGGCGTTCTGGTGATAGACCCCTACCATAGACGTGCACAGTGGCCCAAAATTGAAGGCTCTCACCGCTCATGGATCCTTGGTACACAACATATTCTGGGAGCTCTTCTAATGCAAAGGCACGGCGGGTAAGGTTTGCTAGCACGGTCACAAAACCTCCAAGGTTGGTTGCTGTGGTCTCATTGTGAACAATGGGTCCTGGCATTTTAGCTTGCTTTGGGGTTAGAGGCTGTGCTGTGCTAGGTCGAGGCTAGCGTTCCCTTTTTATAGAAAAAGGGGGCGGAGTCTTCCTTCGCATGCTTGTGAAAAAGACTATTCAGGGGCCGGTCACTAGCGCATGATCGACAGGCTAGGCTGATAGGTTGGGCACCGACTATTCTCTCGGGTGGTGGGCGGTGGACCAGCATGGAGCGTGCTATTTGGGCTGCCTGCTGCCATGGCACGTGAGGCTAGTGGGTCCTTCATACATCGAAAACACTAATTAGAAGTACTTTTTTTAAGTATCACTCTTACCTTTTCACATTGCGACAAGTGGCGCAATGCATGCGCGTCACTTGTCGTAACCTGAGAGTTTTCCTCTTTCCCATACATCTATTTATTTAAAATGTTTTATCTCTTAAACCATACGTCCAAATTTTAAACCGTTTTCATCAGTGGATTTCTCGCATCGAGATTTTCAAAACTAGATCCAATGTTAATAGGTTTTAACAAACTTTTTTCCACAGAAAAATCGGACAAAAAAACCGTATGAAAAAACCGAACTGGGAACATGTTTTTTTCCTGTCCGAAAAAGGCACGGCCGTGCCTCTCGCGAAAGCACAATCGGGCCTCTGGCGGAACCAAAACCATGCCTCTCGCAGAAGGAAAAAAAAAGAAAACACGTTTTTCCCGTTTCTGAGAGGCACGGCGTGCCTCTCGCGGAAGCAAAACTGTGCCTTCTGCAGAAGGAAAAAAATATATTTAGAAAACACGCTTTTTTGTTTCCGAGGGGCATGACCGTGCTTCTCGCGAAAACACAACCGTGCCTCTCGCAGAAGGAAAAAAATAGAAAACACGTTTATTTTTCCGTTTCCGAGAGGCATGGCCGTGCCTCTCACGAAAGCAAAATCGTGCCTCTCGCGGAAACAAAACCGTGACTCTCGTGGAAGCAAAAAAATATGATTTTTTTGTGATTTTTTTGGAAATTTTGTTGGGTCCATAATCTAGGAAGACTGTTGAAAAACCAAAAAGTAACAAAAAAACTGTTTAAAAAGTCGAAAACACGTGCGAAAAAAAGAAAATTCAAAGGAGGCACCTAGCGCACGACATGTGGCGGCAGCTGAGACCGCGCCAAGTGGCGTGCTCTTAGCCCGTCCCCACGTGATCATGGGAAGGCTCCTGAAAGAGCTACCAACTAGTTGCTCTCTGACACTAAGTAGGCAATCCATATTTGGCTCTTCAAACGCTAGTTATTACAGTTTTTGCAAACCGGTGCCTGCAGCACCCCCCTCTCCTACGACTGGGCCGACCCATGTATCTGCTTTTTTCTGCTTAGCTCAAAAAAGGGGCGCCCGCGAGAGCTCGAACTCACGATTTGCTACTTTTACGCCAAGGACTGCAATCACTAAGCCATAGAACGGCAAGTGATTTATAACTTCTTTCCTTGTCTTTATCTCCCTCTTCAGTCGCGGGAAGCTTCCCAAACCAGTTTTTCGGTTCGCTGGCCATTTTCCGGCATGGTTTATTTGGGTTTTTATTTTTCTTTTTTCTTTCATTCTTTTTTTGGTTTTTTCTTCAAAATCAAGGATTGTTTTATTTTTGGTGTTTAAAAAAAATGATGAACTTTTTTCCAAATACGGTGAACTCTTTTTCAAATTCGATGAGCTTTTTTCAAAATTGGTGATTTTTTTCAAATTCTATGTACTATTTTCATAAACCTTTTTCAGAATGGATGAACTTTTTTCAAATTTGATGAATATTTTTCAAAATTGATGACTATTTTGAATTTGATGAACTTTTTTTTCAAATTCGATGAACTTTTTTCAACTCGATGAACTGTCTTATTAATCGATAAACTTTTTCCAAAATTTATGAACTTTTTTCCATATTCAATGAATTTTTTTTCAAATCCAATGAATTTTTTAAAAAATTGTGAGTTTTCCCAATTCGATGAACTATATTTCTAATTTAAGAAAAATCGTTTTTTCTTTTCAAATTTGATAAACTATTTTTCAAAATCGAGGAACATTTTTCAAATTCGATGAACTTTTTTAAAATTCAAGAATATTTTTTAAAATTTGTTGAATTTTATAAAATTCTGTGAGCATTTTTGAAATCACGATGATTTTCAAAATTTTGCCAATCTTTTTCCTTTTTCATTTTTTAAATCAACAGACTGGTCAACCTCGACCAATCAAACTACACTCGAAGTGACTAGGGAGTTGACCGGTGAAGCGACCGCTCACCTTACATGGGCCGGCCCAAGAGTAGACAGCCGCAAGCACCAACTACCTTTTCAGGTGCTTAAGGCGCCGAACCAGAGCTCCCCACTAAGTTGAGTTAAAGGCAGTAATATCAACGCAAAAAGAAAAACTTAAAGGCGGTAATAAAATATGAGGGTATTTTTGGTTCATTCTACTTATCGTATGCTCGTGGATTCAAAGAGGAGGAGAGAGGATTGGTTGGAAAATCAGGAGAGTTATTCTGATACAAGAGCCCAACACTATAGCTCCACCACTGACACTAAGTAGGTAATCCCTATTTGGCGCTTGGTTATTACTGTTTCTGCAAACCGGCGCCTGCAGCGTGCTGCCCTCTACTATGACTGGGCCGACCCATGTATCTGCTTTTTTCTACCTAGCACAAAAAGGTGCGCCGGCGAGAGCTCGGACTCATGATCTGCTCCTTCTACACCAAGGACCGCAACCACTAAGCCATAAAATGACTAGTTATTTATAACTTCTTCGCTTCTCTTTTTTCCTTCTTCAGTCGTGGGAGTTCCTTCGGTTTTGGGAAGCTTCGAAAAGTTGTTTTTTTCGGTTCGCTGGTCATTTTCCGGTGTGGTTTTATTTGGTTTTTCTTTTTCTTTTTTCCTTTTGTTCTTTTTTGGTTTTTTAATTCATGTTTTTTTTTCAAAATCAAGATTTTTTCTTTTTGGGGTTAAAAAAAGATGAACTTTTTTTCCAAATATGACGAACTCTTTTTCAGGTTTGATTTGTTTTTTCTCAAAATTGATGATTTTTTTCAAATTCGATGATTTTTTTTTTCAAAATCAATGAACTTTTTTTTTCAAATTCGATGAACTTTTTCCAAATTCAATGAACTTTTTTCAAAATTGATGATTTTTTCAAATTCAATAAACTTTTTTCATAATTCCTGCAGATATTGATTGAAAGCTTGTTTCAATTTTCAAAATTGATGAGAAGGGAACAAAATGGGATAAACTTTTTTCAAAATTGATGAACTTTTTTGCAAATTCAATGAACTATTTTCATAGTCGATGAACTACTCTCAAAATTGATAAACTGTTTTTCATATTCGATGTTTTTTCAAAATTGATGACTTTTTTTTTCAAATTCGATGAACTATATTTTGAATTTAAGAAAAATGGACGTACTTTTTTCAAAATCGATGAACTATTTTTCAAAATCTATGATTGTTGAGCATTTTTGAATTCACGATTTTTTGCCATTATTTTCTCTTTTTTGTTTTTCAAGTCAACAGTTGACCAGTCAACTGATTAACCGCGACCAGTCAAACTACTCTCGAAGCGACTAGGGAGTGGACCGGTGAAGCGATCGCTCGCCTTACACGGGCCAGCCCAAGAGCAGGCGGCTATGAGCTCCAGCTACCTATTCAGGCGCTTAAGGCGGTAATATCAACGCAAAAAAGGAAACTTAAAGGCGGTAATAAAATACGTGGGTATTTTTGGTTCGTTCTACTTATCATATGCTTGTGGATTCAAAGAGGAGAGAGGATTGGTTGAAAAATCGGGGGAGTTGTTCTGATACAAGAGCTTCACAACAACATTGGCAGAAAGCTATGGAGATTGGCAAAGAATTCTATCTCGACGGAAGAATTACTAAGGCTGCGACATATTGCAGATGATGACACTTCTTTTGTGTGCAACTCGGCAGACGATTCATGGCGTCATGCCTTGATTAACCGTCGGTTGTCCAAGTGTGATTGGGCTTTGATGGATGAGGATTTACTGTAGCACAAGTTAGCATGCAATCATGAAGATGCAAAACTATGGCTGTCCATCATGCAGGATTCCGTCAGTGAGCAAGAGTTTACAAGGATCCTAGTTACTCTATTGGCAGAAGACATGAAAGGAGGATGTTGTAGTTCCAAGACCCTTTAGTTATTCATGAAGCAAGAGAAGCAAATGACCTTGCTAGGGCCTCGGTTTCTTTGGCCACTGGTCATTATTTCTGGTTATCCACCACTCCTGATGTTTTATTTGTACCGGATGTTATTGTCGTTTAAACAAAGTGTGGTGGTGACCCCTTAAAAAAAACTTAAAGGCGGGGTAATACAACAATGCCAACCTGTTTCTGGCTGAACCAAAACTCCTAATTCGTCACTTCAAAAAATATTCTAGAAAAAACCCCCTACTCCATATTAAGAGCAAGACCAACCAACGCATCCATGGTGGATCCGTCCTCTGCTTTCTTCTCACGTTGTTTCCTCATGTATCGCTCAACGTTGCATCCGGTAAAAGCGAGCCCGAAGGCTGTTATCATGTTTTGGTACTTGAAGTCGGCTCGCATGAACACCCTTACACCGTCGTCCAACGACAGCTCGCTCGCACCCCTCGCCGCGTCCACTTCTGGCCCGAGACCTACCGATTGGACTGGTGGCGGATGACCCTACAATGTTTCAAGGAAATCAGAGAGTGTTTCTTTTTATTTCCTCCGCAAAAAGGAAAAAAAGAAGAAAAGAGCTCCGGTCGGTTGAAGATCATGGCATGGGATGAGACGCGAACCTGAGGAACGTGGCTGGTGGAGAAGAGACGAGGACGAGGAGCTAGCGGTGGCGCCGGGCGGCGGGCGAGGATCCCGCGGTGCAGGAGACGCCGGAGCACGGACGCCAACATGTTGTCTGGCGCGTGATCTCCTGAACTTCTTGTTCCGTAGGCGTGATCTTCCTTCTTGCCCTGAGGGCAAAATACGCTGCTCGAGAAATTAGATAGGGAGTGCCTGGAACTCATTCGAATGAGAAATAAAATGGTCTCAGTCGAATGACGTGGGTGATGACGTTGCACGTTATTTGTCGCAGGCCGATCACCTGGCAGACCGAGACAGGCTCCTCTCTCCCCCGCACAATTGGGTTGAAAACTTCTCCCTTGTTGGTTGTTGGTTGTGGGCCTTTGTGTTGTGGGCCTTTTTTGGGTTGTGGGAAAGGTTGTGGGCTTTTTTGGGTTGTCACGAGAAAACATAAAGAGCCCGGGATACACACAAAGAGAGAAAGCTGCTCTGCTTTTCTCGATCACTTTTTCTTCCCAGGTGATCTCCCATGTCCCTAGGGTAAACCTAGCCCCCCAACCTTTCCCCTCTAATCTATCAAAATTAAGGAGATGAACTCACTCAATTTGCTCAAAAACAGCAGAAAACTTTGAAGAACTCTGAAAAAGTTGGAGGAGAGAGAAGAAATACAGGGGAAGCTGCTCATGGATGCATGGAGAGGTCCAGGAGCAGACAACACTCACCAGGGTATGTTCCTCCTCCTCCCCCCAGATCTAGTTCTGCTTTGTGTTGATCCTTACACAGGAAATCGAGTAGAACATTCAAGACTTAGAAAAATAGGGGAAAAGAATTGATTTTCGTTGTGAATAAAATAGACAAGGGTTGTTTTTTACAGAAAAAAGTTGTGAACAGAAATGTCCATACATGACAATTTTTGCTTTGCTTGCAGCTATATTTGATGCATATGGAGCTTATCTTCATGGTTCTCAGGTTAGTGTCCTGAAAAAACAGAAAAGTGATGATTGTTATCAAACTAAAAATGAATTTTGCACTTTGCTTTGCCTAAAAAGAGTCTCTGAAACTACACAATGCAGGGCACCCATATAAGCCAGCAACAACAATGGTTAAGTTCTGCTTCTCTGAATCAAATACCATATCATGCATACCCCTGGATGCAACACCCAGTGTATGTTGCTGCTGATGACAATACAATGCATGGGAATGATCAAAACAATGTAATGCATACATCTCTCTTTTGTAGCTACAATAATGTTGACAGCACAGAGGTATTTCCACCTTGCCAAAAAAAACTGTCTTTAAATAGTCTGAAAACACTGTTGTGCGCAGGTGAGCTTTCATACAAACCTGAGGGGAGACACTTCAAAGGGAAAGTCCACTCAAATGTCTCCACCACTCCAACACCTTGTAAGTATTTTGCGAAAAAAATTCTGTCGTGACCAATAGAAGGGGGAAAAAGGCACCAAGACTTTGCTGATATTTTTCATAAAAAATGAATGAATGTGCAGGTAGATACCATGGTGCATGATGCTCCCATATCATACATGCAGCCGCTCCTTGCTGCTGAACAAGAGGTTCTTTGCCCATCCACCTCCCCCTAACAGACTTGTCATATATGTTGATGTATAGTAGTAAAATTAATTCTTTTGACATAGAATCCCAAAAAATGTATAGTAATAAAATGTACTCTTTCAATGATATGTATGTGCACAAAGAATAAACTGCTGTTGTCAGCAGTACAAAATCGACAAAAAAGTAACTGAATGGTGTTTTTACTTTTCAGGGGGCTAGATACGGATCCTCACAATCGCAAGAAGATCACCTAGTCCGTACTGAGGTAGGTTTTTTGGATATATGTGTGCATGTTGGGTAGAACTATGGAAAATTCTCTGATTGTTCTTTGTTTTTCTGGAAAAAAAACTGCAGAATGATATGTACATGATAACTGGGCGATATGGGAGATCATCCGAAGATACAGCCCGGCCTGATGCTCGTTCTGCAGATCAGTGTTTGTCTCAACTTGATACACAACGTGAAGAAGAGGTGGAACCTTTTGTTGACAACCATTTTACAGAAAGCTTGAATGATTTGAACTGGGACAGAGATATGGAGATGGATGGAGGAAACAAAAACTGCTTGATAGATTCAACTGATAATCCTTCTGACAGTGATTCTGAGGATGATCTTCCTCCAACGTTGTTGCAAAGAAGCTCTGATATGACTGCTGTAACTGCTGGACAACAAGAAAATAGTGGTGCAGCTGATGAAGTTGAACAATTGACACATGAAGATATACTGATTTTCCTTGAAAATGACAGTATAGTTGCTGCCCAGAGTTCTAGTCAGGAAGTGCGTAGCCATCACGTACCCCTTGTGAACATGGTCTTTGATACGGAGGATGCAGCTTACACCTTTTACAATGAATATGCCTCAATTGCTGGATTTTCTGTGAAGAAGGCAGCCCGCTTTTGTGGCAAGAAACAAGGTGGCAGTGCATCAACTCGGCTAACTTTCAAGTGCAATCGGTCAGGAAAAGTAATTGATGAAGAAGAACAAGAGAATAGGAGGAAGAAACGACGTGAGACAAGGCAACAGAAAACAGGACAAGAGCCCTATCGGAACGCGAGGAAGAAAAAAGCAAACACCATTGCAATAACAGGGTGTAAAGCTCAGCTCATTGTCGTGAAGAAGGATGAGAAGTGGGTGATAACAACCATAAACCTAGAACACAACCATGATTTGAGTCCTCACACAGAAGTGAAATACCTTCGTTCTCATAAGCACATGACGGAGGAGGAGAAGCTCCTAATCCAAACATTCAATACTGTGAAGCTACCAACAAGAAAAATAATGGCAATCCTAAGTTACTTGAGAGGTGGAAACACTCCTTATACCAAAAAGCATGTCAGCAATGTTAGGACAGCCATTGGCAAAGAGAGCAATCAAAATGACATGATGCAGGTGCTAACATATTTCAGGAAGAGACAAGCTAAAGATCCACAATTTTACTATGCGTTCAAGACAGCTAAAGTCTCTGATGAAGCAAGTAAAGTTTTGTGCATTTTCTGGGCTGACGGGTATTCTAGGAAGATGTACGAGCTGTACGGAGACTGCCTCAGCTTTGACACAACATTTAAGACAAACAGATACAACCTTCCATTTGCTCCCTTTGTTGGAATCACAGGACATGGCCAAAACTGTTTGTTTGCTTGCTCTATCATTGAGAATGAAACAGCTGACACCTTCCAATGGTTGTTTGAGACGTTCTTGCATTGCATGGGTGGCAAATATCCATCCACAATCATCACAGATGAGGATGCTGGGATGAAGACAGCTATCCCTCTAGTTTTCCCCCATATCTGCCACAGACGTTGTTTGTTTCATATTAAAAAGAAGGCTGAGGAAAAATGTACTAGGACTTTTGCTACAAATAAAACCCTGCATGATGATTTCAGTGACATCATACACAACTCTCTGACGGTGACTGAGTTTGAGAACTTGTGGACACAGATGCTCCAGAAATACAACATTGGGCATGTGAAGTATTTCCAAATCATGTGGAAGAAAAGGAAAAGGTTTGTCCCTGTGTATTTCAAGAAGAACTTCTTCCCCTTCATTCACTCTACTGCACTTAGTGAAGGCACCAATGCCATATTCAAGGACAACATCACGTCAACTCACAACGTGATAAGCTTCCTACAAGAGTACCAGAAGATTTCAGAAACTATACAAGATAAGGAGCGGGAGCAAGACTCTATCACTAGAACAACTTCGCCAACATTGTGGGCATGAAGTGAACTTGAGTTGCAAGCTGCAAAAATGTACAACCGAAAGATATTTTACAGATTCCAACAACAGATAAAGTTTGTGTTGAATTTGCATGTTGAAGAGGTTGAGAGAAATGTGAAATATGAAGTTTACAAGAGACCAATGCTAGCTGAAAAAGATTTCAGAACAAGAAGATTTATTGTGATTGTGAACATGCAGCAACAGGAGTTCAGTTGTATTTGTGGGAAATTTCAGAAGGATGGCATTGTGTGCAGCCATGTCTTGAGAGTACTTTCTCATCTCAACATGTCTATGCTGCTAGAGAAATATTACATAGACAGGTGGAGGCCAAAAAATACAAAGGACATACGGGACATCCGTTTCAATGTTCCTTTGGAACTGACTGCTGGAAGTCAACACTTAAGGTATACCTTGCTCTCCAACAGGCTCAATGAGATGGCCTCAGATGGTGCATCAACAAACAGAAAATATCTATATGTTGTAGCAGGAAGTGAAAGGGTGCAACAGAGGTTGGATGAGATGACTAAAGAAGATGAACTTGCAGAAGCACAACAAGCAAATATTGACAAGGACACAACAGAGTTTGATGTAGGACCGCATCCTGATGGCTATGGGGACAATCTTCAGGATCCTGATGTTGCAGTATCAAAAGGGCGTCCACAAAAAGGACGTTACAAAACTTTCATGGAAGGTTTACTATCTAAACAGAAAGTCACATGCAGTCGTTGTGGGGAGCCTGATCACTATAAAAATAGTTGTACGGCAAGACCTGAAGATATCGATTTGGCTCACAAAGAAAAAGTCAGCCGCAAACATGTCTCAGGTTTCCCAGAAAAAAACTTTTTCTTTTCAGTGTTAGCAAGTATTTTTCAGCATAAAAACTGGACTTGTACTTCATATGATTGATTTTGATGAATTGTTTATGCCCTAAAATTTTTGCAGCCTCTGCTGGGACATCTACAGAGAAGCAGCCAGCTCATGCAAAACCGAGCAAGAAGGCGAGAAAAGGAAACTGAGAAACTGGGTGCTACAAGTTCAAGAAGGCATTGGTTTGGTTTTTTGATTGTCCCTGCGAGCACTGAAAAAAATGTAAAAATGAGCCAAGTGTGGTCCTCGTTCTGCCAATGAACAGAAACCAAAGAAAAGAACTATATGATGGTTCATGGATGATAGCACTTTTGCTATACTATTTTAAGAAAAATGCTGATGTTTCTATCTTTTATTTGTACTGTGAAAAAAACTAGGGAAAAAATGTTTCCCGTGGGGGTAGCGACACTTACATTACCCCAGTTGGTTACTTAAGGTTCTTGATCCACTTTTTTGCTTGTGCTATTTAGCTAGCTTCTGTCCAGTAAGAATTTTGAAAACCTGCACAAAAGAAAGAAGGAGGAGAAGTGATAGAAACAAGAGGAGAAAAAACATGAAAGAAAATGTTCTGGTTAATATCTAGGCGGGGGAGAAAAATCAAACTTTAAAAAATAAAAAATAATCATAAAAATGCTTAAGAACCGATGTTTGATATTGATCTGAAAGCAACATTATACACATGGGATTGTTTTCTGGTTAATGACCAGTTTCTAAAACTATGCATATGACGGTAAAAAAAATCCTTGAGGCCAAAATACACGCACTGCTTTACATTTTGGATTCGCTTTCAGGTAAGAAAAGGAAAAAAAAGAAAATAGAAAAAAATTGTATCGTTCCTCCATGTACACTGGAAATTTTGTCGTCTCGTTAACTTTTGGGATTGTTTTTCATCATCTTGCTGAAGAACCTTCTAGTATTGTTCTTCCATGTATGACAGAAATATTCTAGTTGATTGACCTGCTTGCCCATGTGAGGATGTACAAAAAAATGAACTAGTTAGAAACCTTAAAATGAGAGACAAGAAAAAGGATATTTGTTTACAGTTGCAAACGCAAAAAAACATGACAGATGGGAAAAATAGGGGAAAAGATATACAGTTCTGTATCACAAGTCCTTGACAAGTGTCTTTGCTTCATCTATTTCGTTGTGAGTGCTGAATAGTAGATCAACAGCAAGTCTCACGCGCGCATCTGGAACATCTTTTGATTGGAATACTGTCTGCAGCGGGTTCCTGGCTCGATAATTTTGCATCTTGTTTATTGTGAAAATTCCACAATCATCGCTATTTCGGGGGGGGGGGGGGTGAGAAAAAGGAAAAACCAAGAGATGAGGAAAAACAACTTAAAAACATTAGAGCGAATAAAAATATAGTTGATATTTCATATGAAAAAATGGTATTGGAAAAAGTTGTTTATGATTTACCTCCCTACTTGTTTCGGTAATACTGGATATGCTGTTTGATATTGATTGAACCGCATGTTTCTCAGGTTAGCATCACGCCACGCTTTGATAAAGTTTGTTATCTGAAAAAAAATCATATAATAAGACAACGAAATCTTGGGGGAAGAGAGAAGAAAATAAAATTCTCTTGATTTTCTTTAAAAAGGAAGGATGCATAACCATCATGTTCTTGATGTTCGTGTGGTACTCGCTGTTTTCTGCGTACTTTGAGTCAAGGAATATGAACTGTCGTGCTTTCAAGTCGACGAGGAAGACGAACCAATGATCCTCATGAAGAGTAGGAAAGAACAACTATAACGAACAAGAAGAAAAAATAAAAATGTAGATGGAATTCAAGAAACCATAACTCAATGACTTCAAAAGTGTTTTGATGAGCAAAAAATGGCTTGAGACATTACTTCATTGCTCAGCTCTAGTCGTCTTGCTTTCCCTGCTCCGTGGAAGCTCCTTAGAACTTTATCTTTGAAAGATAGTCTCCCCACTTCAGTCCTCCACTTCTCCAAAAAGTACTCCTATTACAAACAAACAAAAAGAAAAGAAAGATAAAATTAAAGTTTCAACTAAAAAAGCGAGAGATAAACAAACATCAAAACAAGATTGTATTGGAACTCACTGCCGCCGTGTGGAAAAAGTAGTGCCTCTGGGATGTTCTGGGGTGGTTATCTCTGAATAATTTTCGACAATATGCATTGATGACATATGACTCCACCCACCCTGATGGTTTGAATGAATTGCCTAGTTGTTCCAATGATACCCTACATTTATCAATCTCAATTGCCCAGTAGTCCCTGCATTTTCATGATTTGTCCGCAGAAAAATGTCAGTGCAAGGGGGGAACTGCTATATACAATTCAAATGCACAAAAACAAGGAAGAAAAAAAAACACACACACGAACAACTCAACAAAAATTCGGTGGTCTGGGAGGGAAAAAAGTGTCCTAACCCTTTGTAGTAATTATTCTCGCTTAGGAGTAAGATGTTGTGATATAGATGAAGTTCGTATTCCATGATGGGCCCCCTGTCTTGGTCATAAGGCGAGCACAAAAATTTGCTTGGTTGTACTACCCTTTTAGGTGGTATATTTTCTTTGCCCCTAGAGCTGCTTGTACTCCCTAAGAAGAGTCTGGTGTTATAGTGCTCATCTGATCTATCAACTAAGTTACTGCAGGACTATTTGAAAGGACTTTGACTGAGGATTTGGACCTCTGGTGATGCCTGGAAAAATTCAACAAATAAAAAAAAATATAAGTATGAAACTATGGACATTCTGGGATCTTTTCTTTTGGACTTCAGCTTTTAAGCAAAACAACACAAAGAAGAAGAAAACACTTACACTGTTATGATCCAAGAACGTTATAGGGTTATCCTCTGTCCCATCTAAATTGCATTCAATGTTAGCTCTTTCTGGGAACAGAATTCTCCCTGTCATTGTGGCTTCTGAGAAAAAATGCTGTATCAAAAAATGAAAAAAGAAAGAAATATGAGAAAACCAAAGAAATGTGCCTAGGAAAACTGTTAATGTAGAAAAAAAATCAAAAAAATGGGGATAAAAAAAGAAAAATGTACTTTGGTGCGTGGGGGTCTGGTAGTCGTTGTCTTGTAAGTTGTGTTCCTATTCCTAGGAGAATAGCATGTATGCGGCTCGTTCCACTCATTTCGAATGCTTGTGTTTGGTGATGTCTGTATCATTTTAGAAGCAAGAGAAAATCAAAGACCATGAATAAAAAAAATGAGAAACATCTCATAAGAAAACAGAAACTGCTCAGCAGCAAAATGCAGAGAAAAAAAATAACCAGGTCAATTATTCCTCCGTCTGGTGAAGTGCATCTTTGTCCAACACTTTGTTGCTGTTGCGCGCAATGTACAGAAAACTGTTGACACAAAAAGGACACGGGATGAAGGTGTTGTTTGAAACCAACAAGGCAGAAAATTATATTTTTCTAAAAAAAGTGATTAAATAAAGAAATATTGAAAAGGTAAAAAGAAGATGAAACCTCGCAGCTCTTGATCTCTTGCTCTTGATGGTAGTTGCCTGATTCCTTTTCTTTCAATGTCTGGTGAACAATGATTTTCTTTGCATTCTGATTATTGACGCACCAAAGAAAACGAGTTAAAGACATAAAGTGTCTACACTAGTAACATATAACACATGGGGGCATATATTTTGATTTGATGAGGCTCCTTTCCTACGTTTTGCCCACCTCAATTTTTTCGTTATATTCCTTTGTTGTCATGTGCACAGGACGCCATAGCTCAGGCTCAGTTATTTCATTCCCTCAGTCATCCATATCTTCGAGTATACGACAAGTTGGCGTGTCATCATCATAGAAAAAGTACTTTTGCCTTGCTTTATCCAAGTAATCAATTCAGGATTCGTCTTCGTTTCCTATAGGATTATCTATGACATGCTTATTTGCTTCATGGTCATTTGCGTCATCCTCATCTATATTTGAGAAGCAAATGATGATCATCAGCTCCAAAAAAATGAAACAAAATTGAATAGTTGTTGCTGGTTTCTTCAGTTTTGAACAGAAAATTGATGCAAAGGAAAAAGGATCATCAAAAAAGATAAAGGTACCTGCAGCTAATGTGACATTTATGTCGAAATCTATTTTGCTGCAGGACCCCTTCTGTTGCTGGTTGATCACGTTGGTGTCGTCTTTTTGCTGTCAAGAAACAAATAACAAGGAGCATGGGATGTTAAAAAATAACAAAAGTAGTAAAAAGAAAAAGAAAGATGTTAAGTAACAAGTAGCTAGTTAAAACTTCTTACTTGGGAGATATGTTCATTACTGGATGTCTTTTGGCTCATGAAACCGGAAAAACTTGATGCATTTCCTTTCCCAGCTTCTTTGCTCTGAATTTGAGGTAACAAAGCAGTGTTGTCTGGTAGAAGTAAGTACTCAAAACTTGTCGTGCTCGCTGCTCTTGTTTCATTGATCTTCGCTTCTAGCACCTTGTCCTGCACTGTAACCTTGTTTTCTCTTCCTAGTCCATCTTCGATGCTGACTTCTTGGGGTGCTTTCACTGCCTCTGTATCATATTTGCTTGTGTTCACTTGATCTTGAATTTCTTCTTGTGTGTTTATTGTCTCTTTGTTGTTGTGTTCTTGAAATTCTTCATTACCCTTGCCCATTTGATTCTGAAAAATGTGGGAGGTAAGTAGCAAGAGTTTTAAAAACGGACAATAAAAAGGGAAAAAGAACATGGGAATATATCCTAAAAAGAGTACAGTAAAAAGATTCATGAACTTACATATGCATCTTCTAACTTTGAGCTCCCAATAACATCAACCCCTTCATCACTCTTTCCTTGGAATACTTCTTGCTCATGGCTCATTCTTTCAGTTTCAATTGAAGCAGGTGATTGTTCGCTGATTTGTTTCACCCTCTTAGTCCTTCGAAGTAGAGTCGTCGTTCCTACAAAAGGGAGCATAATTATAGAAAATAAAAAAGAGAAAAAATTAAATGAGTAGAAGGCCTGTCCAAATAGAATTAAAAAACAAATAACAGTGCTTTAAACACATGGTTGTAAAAAACGGGTTTCTATTTTGCAAACAATAGGATATTTATCGTCATCTTCTTCATAATCTCCATCTGAGTTTACTTTTACAGTAGATCCTGACCAGTGTTGGTTGCTCACTGTATTATGGCTCTTCTCGGATGACTCAAGTTTCAAAGTTTTCTCTGAATTGCCATTTCTTGATGTCACTAATTCCAGGGTCTTTAAAAGCAAATTCTTTGCTTTCATGCAAGTGCTTACGTTTTCATCTTTCATGTAAAACTGGAATGATGTGTATATCTCTTCTTTCACCTGATACATGTGAAGAAACAAAAAAGTGAGAAAATGATGAAATGAAAAAAATCATAAATGCATGCAGAAAAAGAAAAAAAGATTAGGGGGGAACCTCCTCGGGAAGAGAATTCCCCGCTGTTCTGTCAATAGCAGCCCTTAAGTTTGAGTTCTTCGTTGTGCTGGCCCAACTAAATGACTCTTGAGCATAGCATGTTTCAGATTCATCTTTTATCTACATGTGTAAAAAAAGACCAAAGTAAAAGAAATTAAAGTTCTCTTAAATTGACCCTGGCCCAACAGAATATCTGCTATTCTGTTCTCTGTCGTTACATTAGAAACAGAGAATACAAACAAAGATAGAAATAAGTATAGATGAGAAAAACTTACTTTACTTGGTCTGTACATGCCATTTTGGTCTATGAGCATATCACTGAAATTTTTGACAAGACTGCCTTTCCATAGACATATCCTTGGCATGATTGATGGTACTTGTATTGCTCCAAAGTCTGTGAAGTCAAGGAAGCGGACCTTGGGAAAAGAAAAAAAAGAATAACAGATGTCAACTTGTTTTGATGAAAAAAAGGAAAAGAAAGGAAAAAGGAAGACACAAAAACTATAAAATAGAAAAAGAAAAGAAAATGTACCGCTAGTTGGTATATGCAGCCTCCTAGTGTCAATGTCAAGCGGTTTTGCTTCGTCTTCTCTTTTTGATACTTCCTAATAGCTTGCAACAGCCACATGTGAGTGAACTTGCACCAATTTAGGTTTCTGATTTTACTGACATCTATTAGTGATCCCATATACTTGGTGCTTGGTTTAGTGTTTGAAGTTGGGCACAACACGGTTGACAGGGCAACAATCAGGAAACAACGAATGAGCTGTTCGTCAGACAACTCTTCTCGTTCAATAATCTTGTTGCCAAAAAACTTTATTGTGGGCACTTCTGTGAGCCCGAAAAATGCAAGGAACTCTGACTTCCCTGCATCGTCGACCATGCTAATGTTGATGTCCCCTGCCGGAATGCCAAAAACATGCAGGACACCCAGTGCATTCAGTGGTATGCGCTTCTTGTTGATGAAAATTGCTTCATCGTCAACAATGACCTTGTCTGCTATCCACTGAGAAAATGGCCTAGGCACAAGACAATCATCTAACTCCAGCATGTAACCAAAACCAGTAGACCTGATTAAGTCCACTTTGTTCTTGCTCTTGCAAATGCTATTCGCGACCTCGGAGAAATATGGTATGCTGCACCTAGTATATGCTTTACATACTGCATCGCCAAAATCATCATGTGAAGTCGCTTCAGTTAGTCTTGGTCTCTGTGTACATCAAAAGGGGGAAATTAAAAAGTTTCACCCAAACAAAAAACAGAGTTATAAATGAATAAAATTGAAGTAGTATGTGACATAGAAATGATTACACACATGATAAATGAATTACGCGTGACAAGGATAACTAAAGTCTACCTTTTTGCTCCCCTTTCGTACAATGGTCCGTCTTTGCTTCCTTTTAAAGCTCTTCACAATCTGATATAGTGATAAAAATAAGTACAAAAAATCATTGTGAGTAAAAACAAAAATATATATATAAGAGGAACTTTGAATGTACAAAAAAAGAAAAGCTGAAGAAATGCAGGGGGTGGAGGAGGGGGGATGACTTCACCAAATTTTTTACTCCAGCATAAAGTAGGTCGTTGGACACATCGGTTTCAGTTAGGTCATCATTCCCATGGTACTGTTCGCTTTCGACATCCACTGTATCTTCGTCAATCTTGAAGGTTTGACTTGCAGTTGTGTCATTCTTCTCTTTATCAACTGTTGGGCCCTCGGGTTGATCGATGCGTCCCTTATTCTCTTCATCATCTCCTTTAACATCCTGATCATGTGTTTTACCAACACAAAAAAATAACAAAAAAAGAAAAAAGGATGATTAGGCTACATATATATATATATAATAATAAAAAACACAGCTGCTCTGTCAGTGTGCCATAATGGTAGAAAAACACAGTTGCTCAGTTCATCTACTACTACCGGCTACTAGTAACACTGACGTGAGCGTAACCATCAAATTATTCCCCTTATGTCGACGCATCCCGCAGGCTCCACATGTACTCTTCTATTTTGATCGGTGTCCAAAAAACTAGCTTACATTCAGTTACTGACAAAACCCCAAAAAAAACGCAGGACCTTCTAGTGATTTTGGGCTTGTCTCCCGCGATTCTAACCTCTTCCTCAAAGCTGAATTCAGAAAAAAAGCATGTATCCTTTTGCATAGGAAAAATGATGATTAGGGTACAAAAATACAGAAACAAACAATAACTACTGCTGAAGATTTTGTGCACATCCCCTGTAGTCATGAACATTCAACGGATAAAAACTGGGCGTAAATACTGATGAACAACAAACAAACTTTGTTGAACTACCACAAATTATCTCTCTTATTTTGTCAAGAGGAAGACCGCCCCAACTTGATTATAGTTCCAAAAAGGACTCTTTATATGACTCTGTACATCCCATGGAGTGAGAGAAAAAAGTTACTGAGTTTCCCAAGCTGTTGAACACACATATGCAGCAAAGTGTGTGTCCTGCATGACTTTCGAATGCTCTGTACCCACAGAATCAAAACTGAAAAACCAAAAAATACCCATATCGATTGACTACATAGTAGGCGCATCTACCTATGCCTGATTTGAACAAGAAAAAAAAATCTAAATCTCCTGTAGACGAAAATGAACATGTGGATTAACAATGGTGATTTTGGTGCCTAACACACAACCGCGCCCCCACGCAGAACACAGGAATAATCCCCTGGGCATCCTGCTATTTTGGCAAATCTCTGTTGCGATTCAAACCTCTCAGTACATGATAGTCACCGTAACCGCAAAATTCGTGAAAGCTAGAGGCAAATCTGAGGTTATAGACGGAGGGATTTGACCTCGGCACACAGCTGTGGGCCGGATTTGGTACGGCGGCGGGGGGCTGGGGAGGAGGGGGTCGGGGGGTAGGAAGGAACCTGCTCCTCTGCGCGTGGCGACCCTGGATCCTTGCCCTCGCCGCCGGGCATCTCGACGCCGGCGATTCCGGCCGCAGCAAACCTTGGATGAGCGGGCTCCCGTGATTGAGCGCTTGGGTTCGGGCGGTTGCAACAACAACAATATCAAAACCTGACAAAAAAAGAACCGAAATCGGCGCCGACAGCCCTCCGCCCCAACCCCGGTTGCGCTTGGGCGTGCTGGGTTGCGATTGCGCTTGGGTTGGGGCAGTTCCAACTACAATAAAAAACTCTTAAAATAAGTAAAAGAAATGGAACCAATTTCATCGGCGCTGACAGCCCTCCGCCCTGACCCCCGGTTGCGCTTGGGTGTGTTGAGTTGCGATTGCGCTCGGGTTGGGGCGGTTGCAACAACAAACAAAAAGAACCCCAATCAAAAGAAAAAATGGAACCGATTTCATCAGCGCCGACAGCCCTCCCCGCCCCGACCCCCGGTTGCGGTCACGTTATATGTCTTGCAATTGCGCTTGGGTGTGTTAAGTTGCGATTGCGCTCGGGTTGGTGCGGTTGCAACAACAAACAAAAAGAACCCTAAACAAAAAGAAAAAACGGAACCAATTTCATCGGCGCTGACAGCCCTCCGCCTCAACCCCCGGTTGCGCTTGGGTGTGCTGGGTTGCGATTGCGCTTGGGTTGGGGCAGTTCCAACAACAATAAAAAAACCTAAAAATAAGTAAAAGAAATGGAACCAATTTCATCGGCGCCGACAGCCCTCCGCCCCGACCCCCGGTTGCGCTTGGGTGTGTTGAGTTGCGATTGCGCTCGGGTTGGTGCGGTTGCAACAACAAACAAAAAGAACCCTAAACAAAAAGAAAAACGTAACCGATTTCATCGGCGCCGACAGCCCTCCGCCCCGACCCCCGGTTGCGCTTGGGTGTGTTGAGTTGCGATTGCGCTTGGGTTGGGGCGGTTGCAACTAGAAACAAAAAAGAATCCCAAACAAAAGAAAAAATGGAACCGATTTCATCGGCGCCCACAGGCTTTCGCCCTGATCCCCAATTGCATTCACGTTATACGTCTTGCAATTGCGCTTGGGTGTGCTAAGTTGCGATTGCACTCGGGTCGGGGCGGTTGCAACTACAAAGAAAAAAACCAACAAATAAAAGAAATGGAACCGATCTCATCGACGCCGACAATCCCCCGCCCCGACCCCTGGTTGCGGTGACGTTATATGTCTTGCAATTGCGCTTGGGTGTGCTGACTTGCAATTGCGCTCGGGTTGGGGCGGTTGCAACTACAAAAAAAACTCCTAAACAAAAAAAAAATGGAACCGATCCCATCGATGCCGACAGCCCTCCGCCCCGACCCCCGGTTGTGGTCACGTTATATGTCTTGCAATTGCGCTTGGGTGTGCTAAATTGCGATTGCGCTCGGGTCGGGCCGGTTGCAACTTCAAAGAAAAAAAACCAACAATAAATAAAAAAATGGAACCGATCCCATCGATGCCGACAGCCCTCCGCCCCGACCCCAGGATTTCTGACGGTTGGAAAAGTGAATGAGACCAATCTATTTCTCATTCTAATGAGTTTTAGCAAATCCGAATTAGATATACGTCTTATACTACGGACCGAGGGAGTATAATAATATTTCTATCCGCGTCGATGGACTCTCGGACTCGAACCTACGTGCCGACTAGGTATCCAGGTACAGCACCTCATCAGCTAGCTACTTCATCGATGGACTCTCGGACTCGTACCTATGTGCCGACAAGGCAGTACAATTGCAATTCCAACTGAATCTAAACTATTCTACCAGAACTAAAATTTCACATCTATACATTGAGTAAAGGTATAGGGTTCCTTTGCCTCCCGCCAGGGCGCCGCCGCCAGTTCACCTCGTCTCTAGAGGCCCTAGAGCCATGTCGGCGTGCTGGCGGGAAGGCTCTGTTTTCATAAGTGCTTTTGAGTTTAATTAAGTTTTGTGTTCCATTTAAAAAGACGAGACGGCGGCGGCTACTGGAAGATGGAATAAGATTCTTCCTGCCTAGCCCCCGTCATGGTGGCGTATCTAGCACCGTCGGTGGGCATGTCGAGGTCTGTCTCCGGCGGATCTGCCTTTGATGGATTTGCTCGGATCTAATCGTAGTTCATCTATGTTTGCGTTTCTTCCGGTTGGATCTTTGCGATCTAAGCTACTCTTCATGGCAGCGGTTACTGTTCTGCTGCGCTGGTCATATCGGGCCTTAGCCCGACGACATTCTAACTGTCTACTACAAGAAGTTTTGCCCGGCTCTAGCGAGGGAGGGGCTATGACGGTGACGCGCCTTCGGGTCACATTAGTGCTTGCACTCGTCGCTAGGTGGTCTACGGATCTGGATGTAATTTTTATTATTTCTGGTGTTCGTTGTACTGGCATGATTGAAGATAAATAGATTTAAAGTTTTCTCGTGTAAAAAAACAAAACACTTAGTAAAGGTACATTTACCCTTTTAGATGGATCTAGAAGCATGGCACGCTAAACACTAAGTTCATTTCGACGGATCCAAGAAATAAGAAAACACAGAGGAAGGGTTTGGAGGGATGAAATATGATCGTTAGCACTAGTAGAAAAAGGGTCAAACGTGAAGCACATTAGTGCCGGTTTGTAAAAAAACCCGGCACTAATGTGATCAATAGTGCCGGTTCGAATGACTATGCATTAGTGCCGGTTCGTAATGAACCTTTAGTACCGGTTCGTGCCACGAACCGGTACTAAAGGGGTGGTGGCAGGCTGGCGTCAGACCAGGGCCCCACGAGCCCCTTTAGTGACGGTTTGTGACACAAACCGGTACTAAAGGTCTAACCTATAGTACCGGTTTGCGTCACCAACCGGCACTACAGAGTCTTAACCTATAGTCCCGGTTGAAGACACAAACCGGCACTATAGGGCAATTTTCAAACTCTACCCCCCCTGTGTATCGCCATTTCAGTTTTGAAAAAATCAAAAGAAAATGATAAAAACTTCAAAAAATAAAATCCTTCGACAAGTAGTTATATTACTACATCTACTAGTTAGGAAAATTTGAAAACTTAAAGTTGGACATGTTTTGCAAAAAGTGTAGGGAAAATGTAAAACAACTATAACTTTTGCATACGATGTAGGAAAAAAATGTATAATATATCAAAAAAATCAGCACAAAAACTGAAAACTAAAAAACCAAAAAAAATACTCAAATCGATTGACTACATAGTAGGCACATCTACCTATGCCTGATTTGAACAAGAAAAAAATCTAAATCTCCTGTCGACGAAAATGAACATGTGGATTAACAATGGGGATTTTGGTGCCTAACAAACAACCGCGCCCCCACGCAGAACACAGGAATAATCCCCTGGGCATCCTGCTATTTTGGGCATCCTGCTATTTTGGCAAATCTCTGTTGCGATTCAAACCTCTCAGTACATGATAGTCACCGTAACCACATAATTCGTGAAAGCTAGAGGCGAATCTGAGGTTATAGACGGAGGGATTTGACCTCGGCACACAGCTGCAGGCCGGATTTGGTACGGCGGCGGGGGGCTGGGGAGGAGGAGGTCGGGGGGTAGGAAGGAACCTGCTCCTCTGCGCGTGGCGACCCTAGATCCTTGCCCTTGCCGCTGGGCATCTCGACGCCGGTGACTCCGGCCGCAGCAAACCTTGGATGAGCGGGCTCCCGTGATGGACCTTCTCTCGTCCCTCCCCTGTCTTCCTCTACTTCTATCTGATTTGAAACAGTAACCACACCCACCAAAAATGAGGACGTCTCTTTGGAAAAGAGACGTTAAAGGAGGGGCCACCTGCCATAGACTTTAGGATAAAGAAAAAGGAAGAACGATATACAAGAACTAGTGGCTTTATTACTATTTTCATCCTTAGAAAATGATTACATATGTGTGTGAAAAAAACTATATAACTATGATATATGAAAAAAATATTGACTACTAACAACCATCTAAAAAACGCTAAAAACAACAGACGACCTGTAAAAAATGATTAAACATAGTTTTTGCCGTCACTGACAAAACACTGCCCTTGACCTCCCGGATGTGGTCACATTATACATCTAGCAGGTGCACTTGGTTGTGTTGAGTTGCAGTTGCGGTCGAATTGTGGTGATTGCAACTACTAAAAAAAGAACTGATTTCATCTGCGCCCATATCCGTCCACCCCGATCCTCGGTCATGGTCGCAATAGATGTTCCGCAGTTACGCTTGGGTGTGTTGAGTTTGCGATTGCACAGAGGATGGGGCGGTGATTCCCATCATCACCGACAAACCGTCCCGACCCCCGATTGTGCTTGGGTGTGTTGAGTTGCGATTGCGCTCGGGTTGGGGAGGTTGCAACTACCAAAAAACTAACAAAAAAAAATACAAAAATGAAAACAAAGAACCGAATTTGGCACCGACAGCCCTCCGCCCCAACCCCGGTTGTGCTTGGGTGTGCTGGGTTGCGATTGCGCTTGGGTTGTGTTGAGTTGCGGTCACGTTATGTGTCTTGCAAATTGCGCTTGGGGTGTGTTGAGTGGCGATTGCGCTCGGGTTGGGGCGGTTGCAACTACAAACAAAAAGAACCCTAAACAAAAGAAAAACGGAACCGATTTCATCGGCGCCGATAGCCCTCCGCCCCGACCCCGGCTGCATTTGGGTGTGCTGGGTTGCGATTGAGCGCTTGGGTTCGGGCGGTTGCAACAACAACAATATCAAAACCTGACAAAAAAAGAACCAAAATCGGCGCCGACAGCCCTCCGCCCCAACCCCGGTTGCGCTTGGGCGTGCTGGGTTGCGATTGCGCTTGGGTTGGGGCAGTTCCAACTACAAAAAAAAACCCTTAAAATAAGTAAAAGAAATGGAACCAATTTCATCGGCGCCGACAGCCCTCCGCCTCGACCCCCGGTTGCGCTTGGGTGTGTTGAGTTGCGATTGCGCTCGGGTTGGGGCGGTTGCAACAACAAACAAAAAGAACCCCAATCAAAAGAAAAAATGGAACCAATTTCATCAGCGCCGACAGCCCTCCCCGCCCCGACCCCCGGTTGCGGTCACGTTATATGTCTTGCAATTGCGCTTGGGTGTGTTAAGTTGCGATTGTGCTCGGGTTGGTGCGGTTGCAACAACAAACAAAAAAAACCCTAAACAAAAAGAAAAATGGAATCGATTTCATCGGCGCCGACATCCCTCCGCCCCGACCCCCGGTTGCGCTTGGGTGTGCTGGGTTGCGATTGCGCTTGGGTTGGGGCAGTTCCAACTACAATAAAAAACCTAAAAATAAGTAAAAGAAATGGAACCAATTTCATCGGCGCCGACAGCCCTCCGCCCCGACCCCCGGTTGCGCTTGGGTGTGTTGAGTTGCGGTTGCGCTCGTGTTGGTGCGGTTGCAACAACAAACAAAAAGAACACTAAACAAAAAGAAAAACGTAACCGATTTCATCGGCGCCGACAGCCCTCCGCCCCAACCCTCGGTTGTGCTTGGGTGTGTTGAGTTGCGATTGCGCTTGGGTTGGGGCGGTTGCAACTAGAAACAAAAAAGAATCCCAAACAAAAGGAAAAATGGAACCGATTTCATCGGCGCCCACAGCCTTTCGCCCTGATCCCCAATTGCATTCACGTTATACGTCTTACAATTGCGCTTGGGTGTGCTAAGTTGCGATTGCAGTCGGGTCGGGGCGGTTGCAACTACAAAGAAAAAAAACAACAAATAAAAAAATGGAACCGATCTCAGCGACGCCGACAATCCCCCGCCCCGACCCCTAGTTGCGGTGACGTTATATGTCTTGCAATTGCGCTTGGGTGTGGTGACTTGCAATTGCGCACGGGTTGAGGCGGTTGCAACTACAAGCAAAAAAAGTCCTAAACAAAAAAATGGAACCGATCCCATCGATGCCGACAGCCCTCCGCCCCGACCCCCGGTTGCGGTCACGTTATATGTCTTGCAATTGCGCTTGGGTGTGCTAAGTTGCGATTGCGCTCGGGTTGGGGCGGTTGCAACTTCAAAGAAAAAAAACCAACAATAAATAAAAAAAGGGAGCCGGGTCGCGAGCCGAACGGCGCACACACGTCGCTACGAAGCTCTCCATGTTGACAAACACGAATCGCTGCGCGGCTGGATCCGACGGTTGGAAAAGTGAATGAGACCAATCTATTTCTCAGTCGAATGAGTTTTAGCAAATCCGAATTAGATATACGTCTTATACTACAGACCGAGGGAGTATAATAATATTTCTATCCGCGTCGATGGACTCTCGGACTCGAACCTACGTGCCGACTAGGTATCCAGGTACACCACCTCATGAGCTAGCTACTTCGTCGATGGACTCTTGGACTCGTACCTACGTGCCGACAAGGCAGTACAGTTGCAATTCCAACTGAATCTAAACTATTCTACCAGAACTAAAATTTCACATCTAAACATTGAGTAAAGGTATAGGGTTCCTTTGCCTCCTGCCGGGGCGCCGCCGCCAGTTCGCCTCGTCTCCGGAGGCCTTAGAGCCATGTCGGCATGCCGACGGGAAGGCTCCGTTTTCAAAAGTGCTTTTGAGTTTAATTAAGGTTTGTGTTCCGTTTAAAAAGATGAGACGGCGGCGACTACTTGAAGATGGAATAAGATTCTTCCTGCCTAGCCCCCGTCATGGTGGCGTATCTAGCACCGTCGGTGGGCATGTCGAGGTCTGTCTCCGGCGGATTTGCCTTTGATGGATTTGCTCAGATCTAATCGTAATTCGTCTACGTTTGCGTTTCTTCCGGTTGGATCTTTGCGATCTAAGCTACTCTTCATGGCAACGGTTACTATTCTGCTGTGCTGGTCATATGGGGCCTTAGCCCGACGACATTCTAACTGTCTACTACAAGAAGTTTTGCCCGGCTCTAGCGAGGGAGGGGCTATGACGGCGACGCGCCTTCGGGTCACATTAGTGCTTGCACTCGTCGCTAGGTGGTCTACGGATCTGGATGTAATTTTTATTATTTCTGGTGTTCGTTGTACTGGCATGATTGAAGATAAATAGATTGAAAGTTTTCTTGCGCAAAAAAACAAAACACTTAGTAAAGGTACATTTACCCTTTTAGATGGATCTAGAAGCATGGTACGCTAAACGCTAAGATCATTTCGACGGATCCAAGAAATAAGAAAACACAGAGGAAGGGTTTGGAGGGATGAAATATGATCGTTAGCACTAGTAGAAAAAGGGTCAAACGTGAAACACATTGGTGCCGGTTTGTAAAAAAACCGGCACTAATGTGATCAATAGTGCCGGTTCGAATGGCTATGCATTAGTGCCGGTTCGTAATGAACCTTTAGTACTGGTTCGTGCCACGAACCGGTACTAAAGGGGTGGTGGCAGGCTGGCATCAGGCCAGGGCCCCACGAGCCCCTTTAGTGACGGTTTGTGACACAAACCGGTACTAAAGGTCTAACCTATAGTACCGGTTTGCGTCACCAACTGGCACTATAGAGTCTTAACCTATAGCCCCGGTTGAAGACACAAACCGGCACTATAGGGCAATTTTCAAACTCTACCCCACCCGTGTATCGTCATTTCAGTTTTGAAAAAATCAAAAGAAAATGATAAAAACTTCAAAAAATAAAATCCTTCGAGAGGTAGTTATATTACTACATCTACTAGTTAGGAAAATTTGAAAACTTAAATTTGGACATGTTTTCCAAAAAGTGTAGGAAAATGTAAAATGGCTATAACTTTTGCATACGATGTCGGAAAAAAACGTATAATATATCAAAAAATTCAGCACGAAAACTGAAAACTAAAAAACGAAAAAATACCCAAATCGATTGACTACATAGTAGGCGCATCTACCTATGCCTGATTTGAACAAGAAAAAAAATCTAAATCTCCTGTAGACGAAAATGAACATGTGGATTAACAATGGGGATTTTGGTGCCTAACACACAACCGCGCCCCCACGCAGAACACAGGAATAATCCCCTGGGTATCCTGCTATTTTGGCAAATCTCTGTTGCGATTCAAACCTCTCAGTACATGATAGTCACCGTAACCACATAATTCGTGAAAGCTAGAGGCGAATATGAGGTTATAGACGGAGGGATTTGACCTCGGCACACAGCTGCGGGCCGGATTTGGTACGGCGGCGGGGGGCTGGGGAGGAGGGGGTCGGGGGGTAGGAAGGAACCTGCTCCTCTGCGTGTGGCGACCCTGGATCCTTGCCCTCGCCGCCGGGCATCTCGACACCGGCAACTCCGGCCACAGCAAACCTTGGATGAGCGGGCTCCCGTGATGGACCTTCTCTCGTCACTCCCCTGTCTTCCTCTTCTTCTATCTCATTTGAAACAGTAACCACACTCACCAAAAATGAGGACGGCTCTTTGGAAAAGAGACGTTAAAGGAGGGGCCACCTGCCATAGACATTTGGATAAAGAAAAAGGAAGAACGATATACAAGAACTAGTGGCTTTATTACTATTTTCATCCTTAGAAAATGATTACATATGTGTGTGAAAAAAACTATATAACTATGATATATGAAAAAAATATTAACTACTAACAACCATCTAAAAAATGCTAAAAACAACAGACGACCTGTAAAAAATGATTAAACACAGTTTTCGCCGTCACTAACAAAACACTGCCCTTGACCCCCCGGATGTGGTCACATTATACATCTTGCAGGTGCACTTGGTTGTGTTGAGTTGCAGTTGCGGTCGAATTGTGGCGATTGCAACTACTAAAAAAAGAACTGATTTCATCTGCGCCCATATCCGTCCGCCCCGACCCTCGGTCATGGTCGCAATAGATGTTCCGCAGTTATGCTTGGTTGTGTTGAGTTTGCGATTGCACTGAGGATGGGGCGGTGATTCCCATCATCACCGACAAACCGTCCCGACCCCCGGTTGTGCTTGGGTGTGTTGAGTTGCGATTGCGCTCGGGTTGGGGAGGTTGCAACTACCAAAAAACTAATAAAAAATACAAAAATGGAAAAAAAGAACCGAAATCGGTGCCGACATCCCTTCGCCCCAACCCCGGTTGTGCTTGGGTGTGCTGGGTTGCGATTGCGCTTGGGTTGTGTTGAGTTGCGGTCACGTTATGTGTCTTGCAAATTGCGCTTGGGGTGTGTTGAGTTGCGATTGCGCTCGGGTTGGGGCAGTTGCAACTACAAACAAAAAGAACCCTAAACAAAAGAAAAACGAAACCGATTTCATCGGCGCCGATAGCCCTCCGCCCCGACCCCGACTGCGTTTGGGTGTGCTGGGTTGCGATTGAGCGCTTGGGTTCGGGCGGTTGCAACAACAACAATATCAAAACCTGACAAAAAAAGAACCGAAATCGGCGCCGACAGCCCTCCGCCCCAACCCCGGTTGCGCTTGGGCATGCTGGGTTGCGATTGCGCTTGGGTTGGGGCAGTTCCAACTACAATAAAAAAACCTTAAAATAAGTAAAAGAAATGGAACCAATTTCATCGGCGCCGACAGCCGTCCACCCCGACCCCCGGTTGCGCTTTGGTGTGTTGAGTTGCGATTGCGCTCGGGTTGGGGCAGTTGCAACAACAAACAAAAAGAACCCTATCAAAAGAAAAAATGGAACCGATTTCATCAGCGCCGACAGCCCTCCCCGCCCCGACCCCCGGTTGCGGTCACGTTATATGTCTTGCAATTGCGCTTGGGTGTGTTAAGTTGCGATTGCGCTCGGGTTGGTGCGGTTGCAACAACAAACAAAAAGAACCCTAAACAAAAAGAAAAACGGAACCGATTTAATCGGCGCCGACAGCCCTCCGGCCGACCCCCGGTTGCGCTTGGGTGTACTGGGTTGCGATTGCGCTTGGGTTGGGGCAGTTCCAACTACAATAAAAAACCTAAAAATAAGTAAAAGAAATGGAACCAATTTCATCGGCGCCGACAGCCCTCCGCCCCGACCCCCGTTTGCGCTTGGGCGTGTTGAGTTGCGATTGCGCTCGTGTTGGTGCGGTTGCAACAACAAACAAAAAGAACCCTAAACAAAAAGAAAAACGTAACTGATTTCATCGGTGCCGACAGCCCTCCGCCCCGACCCCTGGTTGCGCTTGGGTGTGTTGAGTTGCGATTGCGCTTGGGTTGGGGCGGTTGCAACTAGAAACAAAAAAGAATCCCAAACAAAAGAAAAAATGGATCTGATTTCATTGGCGCCCACAGCCTTTCGCCCTGATCCCCAATTGCATTCACGTTATACGTCTTGCAATTGCACTTGGGTGTGCTAAGTTGCGATTGCACTCGGGTCGGGGCGGTTGCAACTACAAAGAAAAAAAACCAACAAATAAAAAAAATGGAACCGATCTCATCGACGCCGACAATCCCCCGCCCCGACCCCTGGTTGCGGTGACGTTATATGTCTTGCAATTGCGCTTGGGTGTGCTGACTTGCAATTGCGCTCGGGTTGGGGCGGTTGCAACTACAAACAAAAACCTCCTAAACAAAAAAATGGAACCGATCCCATCGATACCGACAGCCCTCCGCCCTGACCCCTGGTTGCGGTCACGTTATATGTCTTGCAATTGCGCTTGGGTGTGCTAAGTTGCGATTGCGCTCGGGTCGGGACGGTTGCAACTTCA
The DNA here is from genome assembly GCF_056163025.1 of Triticum urartu. Classification (NCBI taxonomy): domain Eukaryota; kingdom Viridiplantae; phylum Streptophyta; class Magnoliopsida; order Poales; family Poaceae; genus Triticum; species Triticum urartu. Next base: position 711,428,610 of record NC_141879.1, read on the forward strand.
AAGAAAAAAAAACAATAAATAAAAAAAGGGAGCCGGGTCGCGAGCCGAACGGCGCACACACGTCGCTACGAAGCTCTCCACGTTGACAAACACGAATCGCTGCGCGGCTGGATTCGACGGTTGGAAAAGTGAATGAGACCAATCTATTTCTCATTCGAATGAGTTTTAGCAAATCCGAATTAGATATACGTCTTATACTACGGACCGAGGGAGTATAATAATATTTCTATCCGCGTCGATGGACTCTCGGACTCGAACCTACATGCCGACTAGGTATCCAGGTACACCACCTCATGAGCTAGCTACTTCGTCGATGGACTCTCGGACTCGTACCTACGTGCCGACAAGGCAGTACAGTTGCAATTCCAACTGAATCTAAACTATTCTACCAGAACTAAAATTTCACATCTAAACATTGAGTAAAGGTATAGGGTTCCTTTGCCTCCCGCCGGGGCGCCGCCGCCAGTTCCCTCGTCTCCGGAGGCCTTAGAGCCATGTCGGCGTGCCGGCGGGAAGGCTCCATTTTCATAAGTGCTTTTGAGTTTAATTAAAGTTTGTGTTCCGTTTAAAAAGACGAGACGGCGGCGGCTACTTGAAGATGGAATAAGATTCTTCCTGCCTAGCCCATGTCATGGTGGCGTATCTAGCACCGTCGGTGGGCATGTCGAGGTCTGTCTCCGGCGGATCTGCCTTTGATGGATTTGCTCGGATCTAATCGTAGTTCGTCTACGTTTGCGTTTCTTCCGAATGGATCTTTGAGATCTAAGCTACTCTTCATGGCAGCGGTTACTGTTCTGCTGCGCTGGTCATATGGGGCCTTAGCCCGACGACATTCTAACTGTCTACTACAAGAAGTTTTGCCCGGCTCTAGCGAGGGAGGGGCTATGACGGCGACGCGCCTTCGGGTCACATTAGTGCTTACACTCGTCGCTAGGTGGTCTACGAATCTGGATGTAATTTTTATTATTTCTGGTGTTCGTTGTACTGGCATGATTGAAGATAAATAGATTGAAAGTTTTCTCGCGCAAAAGAACAAAACACTTAGTAAAGGTACATTTACCCTTTTAGATGGATCTAGAAGCATGGCACGCTAAACACTAAGTTCATTTCGACAGATCCAAGAAATAAGAAAACACAGAGGAAGGGTTTGGAGGGATGAAATATGATCATTAGCACTAGTAGAAAAAGGGTCAAACGTGAAGCACATTAGTGCCGGTTTGTAAAAAGACCGGCACTAATGTGATCAATAGTGCCGGTTCGAATGGCTATGCATTAGTGCCGGTTCGTAATGAACCTTTAGTACCCGTTCGTTCCACGAGCCGGTACTAAATGGGTGGTGGCAGGCTGGCGTCAGGCCAGGGCCCCACGAGCCCCTTTAGTGACGGTCTGTGACACAAACCGGTACTAATGGTCTAACCTATAGTACCGGTTTGCGTCAGCAACCGGCACTACAGAGTCTTAACCTATAGTCCCGGTTGAAGACACAAACCGGCACTATAGGGCAATTTTCAAACTCTACCCCCCCCCCTGTGTATCGCCATTTCAGTTTTGAAAAAATCAAAAGAAAATGATAAAAACTTCAAAAAATAAAATCCTTCGAGAGGTAGTTATATTACTACATCTACTAGTTAGGAAAATTTGAAAACTTAAATTTGGACATGTTTTGCAAAAAGTGTAGGGAAAATGTAAAACGGCTATAACTTTTGCATACGATGTCGGAAAAAAACGTATAATATATCAAAAAATTCAGCACAAAAACTGAAAACTGAAAAACCAAAAAATACCCAAATCTATTGACTACATAGTTGGCGCATCTACCTACGCTTGATTTGAACAAGAAAAAAAATCTAAATCTCCTGTAGACGAAAATGAACATGTGGATTAACAATGGGGATTTTGGTGCCTAACACACAACCGCGCCCCCACGCAGAACACAGGAATAATCCCCTGGGCATCCTGCTATTTTGGCAAATCTCTGTTGCGATTCAAACCTCTCAGTACATGATAGTAACCGTAACCACAAAATTCGTGAAAGCTAGAGGCGAATCTGAGGTTATAGACGGAGGGATTTGACCTCGGCACACAGCTGCGGGCCGGATTTGGTACGGCGGCGGGGGGCTGGGGAGGAGTGGGTCGGGGGGTAGGAAGGAACCTGCTCCTTTGCGCGTGCCGACCCTGGATCCTTGCCCTCGCCGCCGGGCATCTCGATGCCGGCGACTCCGGCCGCAGCAAACCTTGGATGAGCGGGCTCCCGTGATGGACCTTCTCTCGTCCCTCCCCTGTCTTCCTCTTCTTCTATCTGATTTGAAACAGTAACCACACCCACCAAAAATGAGGACGGCTCTTTGGAAAAGAGACGCTAAAGGAGGGGCCACCTGCCATAGACATTAGGATAAAGAAAAAGGAAGAACGTGTTGGGTTTCATAGTAATTTCAAAAAATTTCCTACGCACACGCAAGATCATGGTGATGCATAGCAACGGGAGGGGGAGAGTTTGATATACGTACCCTTGTAGATCGACAACGGAAGCGTTAACTTGGTTGATGTAGTCATACGTCTTCACGGCCCGACCGATCAAGCACCAAAACTACGGCACCTCCGAGTTCTAGCACATGTTCAGCTCGATGACGATCCCCGGACTCTGATCCAGCAAAGTGTCGGGGAAGAGTTCCGTTAGCACGACGGCGTGGTGACGATCTTGATGTACTACTGTCGGAGGGCTTCAGCTAAGCACCGCTACAATATTATCGAGGACTATGGTGGAAGGGGGCACCGCACACGGCTAAGAATATGATCACGTGGATCAACTTGTGTCTCTAGGGGTGCCCCTGCCTCCGTATATAAAGGTTCAAGGGAGGGGAGCCGGCTGGCCAGGAGAGGCGCGCCAGGAGGAGTCCTACTCCCTGTGGGAGTAGGACTCCCCCCTTTCCTAGTTGGAATAGGATTCGTGGAGGGGGGGGGGGGAAGAGGAGAGAGAGGAGGAAGGGGGGCCGGCCCCCTCTCCTTGTCCAATTCGGACCAAGGGGGGGAGGGGCGCGCGGCCCATCTCTGGCCACCTCTCCTCTCTTACACTAAGGCCCACTAAGGCCCATATACCTCCCGGGGGGTTCCGGTAACCTCCCGGTACTCCGGTAAAATCCCGATTTCACCCGGAACACTTCCGATATCCAAACATAGGCTTACAATATATCAATCTTTATGTCTCGACCATTTCGAGACTCCTCGTCATGTCCGCGATCACATCCGGGACTTCGAACAACCTTCGGTACATCAAAATGCATAAACTCATAATATAACTGTCATCGTAACCTTAAGTGTGCGGACCCTACGGGTTCGAGAACAATGTAGACATGACCGAGACACGTCTCCGGTCAATAACCAATAGCGGAACCTGGATGCTCATATTGGCTCCTACATATTCTACGAAGATCTTTTATCGGTCAGACCGCATAACAACATACGTTGTTCCCTTTGTCATCGGTATGTTACTTGCCCGAGATTCGATCGTCGGTATCCCATACCTAGTTCAATCTCGTTACTGGCAAGTCTCTTTACTTGTTCTGTAATACATCATCCCGCAACTAACTCAGTAGTTGCAATGCTTGCAAGGCTTAAGTGATGTGCATTACCGAGAGGGCCCGGAGATACCTCTCCGACAATCGGAGTGACAAATCCTAATCTCGAAATACGCCAACCCAACATGTACCTTTGGAGACACCTATAGAGCTCCTTTATAATCACCCAGTTACGTTGTGACGTTTGGTAGCACACAAAGTGTTCCTCTGGAAAACGGGAGTTGCATTATCTCATAGTCATAGGAACATGTACAAGTCATGAAGAAAGCAATAGCAACATACTAAACGATCGGGTGCTAAGCTAATGGAATGGGTCATGTCAATCAGATCATTCAACTAATGATGTGATCCCGTTAATCAAATAACAACTCTTTGTCCATGGTTAGGAAACATAATCATCTTTGATTAACGAGCTAGTCAAGTAGAGGCATACTAGTGACACTCTGTTTGTCTATGTATTCACACATGTATTATGTTTCCGGTTAATACAATTCTAGCATGAATAATAAACTTTTATCATGATATAAGGAAATAAATAATAACTTTATTATTGCCTCTAGGGCATATTTCCTTCAGAACGATATACAAGAACTAGTGGCTTTATTACTATTTTTATCCTTAGAAAATGATTACATATGTGTGTGAAAAAAACTATATAACTATGATATATGAAAAAAATATTGACTACTAACAACCATCTAAAAAACGCTAAAAACAACAGACGACCTGTAAAAATGATTAAACACAGTTTTCGCCGTCACTGACAAAACACTGCCCTTGACCCCCCGGATGTGGTCACATTATACATCTTGCAGGTGCACTTGGTTGTGTTGAGTTGCAGTTGCGGTCCAATTGTGGCGATTGCAACTACTAAAAAAAGAACTGATTTCATCTGCGCCCATATCCGTCCGCCCCGACCCTCGGTCATGGTCGTAATAGATGTTCCGCAGTTACGCTTGGGTGTGTTGAGTTTGCGATTGCACTGAGGATGGGGCGGTGATTCCCATCATCACCGACAAACCGTCCCGACACCCGGTTGTGCTTGGGTGTGTTGAGTTGCGATTGCGCTCGGGTTGGGGAGGTTGCAACTACAAAAAAACTACCAAAAAAAATACAAAAATAAAAAAAAAGAACCGAAATCAGCGCCGACAGCCCTCCGCCCCAACCCCGGTTGTGCATGGGTGTGCTGGGTTGGGATTGCGCTTGGATTGTGTTGAGTTGCGGTCACGTTATGTGTCTTGCAAATTGCGCTTGGGGTGTGTTGAGTTGCGATTGCGCTCGGGTTGGGGTGGTTGCAACTACAAACAAAAAGAACCCTAAATAAAAGAAAAACGGAACCGATTTCATCGGCGCCGATAGCCCTCCGCCCCGACCCCGGCTGCGTTTGGTTGTGCTGGGTTGCGATTGAGCGCTTGGGTTCGGGCGGTTGCAACAACAACAATATCAAAACCTGACAAAAAAAGAACCGAAATCGGCGCCGACAGCCCTCCGCCCCAACCCCGGTTGCGCTTGGGCGTGCTGGGTTGTGATTGCGCTTGGGTTGGGGCAGTTCCAACTACAATAAAAAACCCTTAAAATAAGTAAAAGAAATGGAACCAATTTCATCGGCGCCGACAACCCTCCGCCCCGACCCCCGGTTGCGCTTGGGTGTGTTCAGTTGCGATTGCGCTCGGGTTGGGGCGGTTGCAACAACGAACAAAAAGAACCCCAATCAAAAGAAAAAATGGAACCGATTTCATCAGCGCCGACAGCCCTCCCCGCCCCGACCCCGGTTGCGGTCATGTTTTATGTCTTGCAATTGCGCTTGGGTGTGTTAAGTTGCGATTGCGCTCAGGTTGGTGCGGTTGCAACAACAAACAAAAAGAACCCTAAACAAAAAGAAAAACGGAACCGATTTCATCAGCGCCGACAGCCCTCCGCCCTGACCCCCGGTTGCGCTTGGGTGTGCTGGGTTGCGATTGCGCTTGGGTTGGGGCAGTTCCAACTACAATAAAAAGACCTAAAAATAAGTAAAAGAAATGGAACCAATTTCATCGGCGCCAACAGCCCTCCGCCCCAACCCCCGGTTGCGCTTGGGTGTGTTGAGTTGCGATTGCGCTCGGGTTGGTGCGGTTGCAACAACAAACAAAAAGACCCTAAACAAAAAGAAAAATTTAACCGATTTCATCGGCGCCGACAGCCCTCCGCCCCGGCCCCCGGTTGCGCTTGGGTGTGTTGAGTTGCGATTGCGCTTGGGTTGGGGCGGTTGCAACTAGAAACAAAAAAGAATCCCAAACAAAAGAAAAAATGGAACCGATTTCATCGGCGCCCACAGCCTTTCGCCCTGATCCCCAATTGCATTCACGTTATACGTCTTGCAATTGCGCTTGGGTGTGCTAAGTTGCGATTGCACTCGGGTCGGGGCGGTTGCAACTACAAAGAAAAAAACCAACAAATAAAAAAGGAACCGATCTCATCGACGCCGACAATCCCCCGCCCCGACCCCTGGTTGCGGTGACGTTATATGTCTTGCAATTGCGCTTGGGTGTGCTGACTAGCAATTGCGCTCGGGTTGGGGCGGTTGCAACTACAAACAAAAAAACTCCTAAACAAAAAAATGGAACCAATCCATTGATGCCAACAGCCCTCCGCCCCGACCCCCGGTTGCGGTCATGTTATATGTCTTGCAATTGCGCTTGGGTGTGCTAAGTTGTGATTGCGCTCGGGTCGGGGCGGTTGCAACTTCAAAGAAAAAAAACCAACAATAAATAAAAAAGGGAGCCGGGTCGCGAGCCGAACGGCGCACACACGTCGCTACGAAGCTCTCCACGTTGACAAACACGAATCGCTGCGCGGATGGATCCGACGGTTGGAAAAGTGAATGAGACCAATCTATTTCTCATTCGAATGAGTTTTAGCAAATCCGAATTAGATATACGTCTTATACTACGGACCGAGGGAGTATAATAATATTTCTATCCGCGTCGATGGACTCTCGGACTCGAACCTACGTGCCGACTAGGTATTCAGGTACACCACCTCATGAGCTAGCTACTTCGTCGATGGACTCTCAAACTTGTACCTACGTGCCGACAAGGCAGTACAGTTGCAATTCCAACTGAATCTAAACTATTCTACCAGAACTAAAATTTCACATCTAAACATTGAGTAAAGGTATAGGGTTCCTTTGCCTCCCGTCAGGGCGCCGCCGCTAGTTCGCCTCGTCTCCGGAGGCCTTAGAGCCATGTCGGCGTGCCGGCAGGAAGGCTCCGTTTTCAGAAGTGCTTTTGAGTTCAATTAAGCTTTGTGTTCCATTTAAAAAGACGAGACAGCGGCGGCTACTTGAAGATGGAATAAGATTCTTCCTGCCTAGCCCCCGTCATGGTGGCGTATCTAGCACCGTCGCTGGGCATGTCGAGGTCTGTCTCCGGTGGATCTGCCTTTGATGGATTTGCTCGGATCTAATCGTAGTTCGTCTACGTTTGCGTTTCTTCCGGTTGGATCTTTGCGATCTAATCTACTCCTCATGGCAGCGGTTACTGTTCTGCTGCGCTGGTCATATGGGGCCTTAGCCCGACGACATTCTAACTGTCTACTACAAGAAGTTTTGCCTGGCTCTAGCGAGGGAGGGGCTATGACGGCGACGCGCCTTCGGGTCACATTAGTGCTTGCACTCGTCGCTAGGTGGTCTATGGATCTGGATGTAATTTTTATTATTTCTGGTGTTCGTTGTACTGGCATGATTGAAGATAAATAGATTGAAAGTTTTCTCGCGCAAAAAAACAAAACACTTAGTAAAGGTACATTTACCCTTTTAGATGGATCTAGAAGCATGGCACGCTAAACACTAAGTTCATTTTGGCGGATCCAAGAAATAAGAAAACACAGAGGAAGGGTTTGGAGGGATGAAATATGATCGTTAGCACTAGTAGAAAAAGGGTCAAACGTGAAGCACATTAGTGCCAGTTTGTAAAAAAACTGGCACTAATGTGATCAATAGTGCCGGTTCGAATGGATATGCATTAGTGCCGGTTCGTAATGAACCTTTAGTACCGGTTCGTGCCACGAACCGGTACTAAAGGGGTGGTGGCAGGCTGGCGTCAGGCCAGGGCCCCACGAGCCCCTTTAGTGACGGTTTGTGACACAAACTGGTACTAAAGGTCTAACCTATAGTACCGGTTTGCGTCACCAACCGGCACTACAGAGTCTTAACCTATAGTCCCGGTTGAAGACACAAACCAGCACTATAGGGCAATTTTCAAACTCTACCCCTAGTGTATCGCCATTTCAGTTTTTAAAAAATCAAAAGAAAATGATAAAAACTTCAAAAAATAAAATCCTTTGAGAGGTAGTTATATTACTACATCTACTAGTTAGGAAAATTTGAAAACTTAAATTTGGACATTTTTTGCAAAAAGTGTAGGGAAAATGTAAAACGGCTATAACTTTTGCATATGATGTCGGAAAAAACATATAAGATATCAAAAAATTCAGCACGAAAACTGAAAATTGAAAAACCAAAAAATACCCAAATCGATTGACTACATAGTAGGCGCATCTACCTATGCCTGATTTGAACAAGAAAAAAAAAATCTAAATCTCCTGTAGACGAAAATGAACATGTGGATTAACAATGGGGATTTTGGTGCCTAACACACAACCGCGCCCCCACGCAGAACACAGGAATAATCCCCTGGGCATCCTGCTATTTTGGCAAATCTCTGTTGCGATTCAAACCTCTCAGTACATGATAGTCACCGTAACCACAAAATTCGTGAAAGCTAGAGGCGAATCTGAGGTTATAGACGGAGGGATTTGACCTCAGCACACAGCTGCGGGCCGGATTTGGTACGGCGGCGGGGGGCTGGGGAGGAGGGGGTCGGGGGGTAGGAAGGAACCTGCTCGTCTGCGCATGGCGACCCTGGATCCTTGCCCTCGCCGCCGGGCATCTCGAGGCCGGCGACTCCGGCCGCAGCAAACCTTGGATGAGCGGGCTCCCGTGATGGACCTTCTCTCGTCACTCCCCTGTCTTCCTCTTCTTCTATCTGATTTGAAACAGTAACCACACCCACCAAAAATGAGGACGGCTCTTTGGAAAAGAGACGTTAAAGGAGGGGCCACCTGCCATAGACTTTAGGATAAAGAAAAAGGAAGAACGATATACAAGAACTAGTGGCTTTATTACTATATTCATCCATAGAAAATGATTACATATGTGTGTGAAAAAAACTATATAACTATGATATATGAAAAAAATATTGACTACTAACAACCATCTAAAAAACGCTAAAAACAACAGACGACCTATAAAAAATGATTAAACACAGTTTTTGCCGTCACTGACAAAACACTGCCCTTGACCCCCCGGATGTGGTCACATTATACATCTTGCAGATGCACTTGGTTGTGTTGAGTTGCAGTTGCAGTCGAATTGTGGCGATTGCAACTACTAAAAAAAGAACTGGTTTCATCTGCGCCCATATCCGTCCGCCCCGACCCTCGTTCATGGTCGCAATAGATGTTCCGCAGTTATGCTTGGGTGTGTTGAGTTTGCGATTGCACTAAGGATGGGGCGGTGATTCCCATCATCACCGACAAACCGTCCCGACCCCCAGTTGTGCTTGGGTGTGTTGAGTTGCGATTGCGCTCGGGTTGGGGAGGTTGCAACTACAGAAAAACTAACAAAAAAAATACAAAAATGAAAAAAAAGAACCGAAATCGGCGCCGACAGCCCTCCGCCCCAACCCCGGTTGTGCTTGGGTGTGCTGGGTTGCAATTGCGCTTGGGTTGTGTTGAGTTGCGGTCACGTTATGTGTCTTGCAAATTGCGCTTGGGGTGTGTTGAGTTGCATTGCGCTCGGGTTGGGGCAGTTGCAACTACAAACAAAAAGAACCCTAAACAAAACAAAAAATGGAACCGATTTCATCGGCGCTGATAGCCCTCCGCCCTGACCCCGGCTGCGTTTTGGTATGCTGGGTTGCGATTGAGCGCTTGGGTTCGGGCGGTTGCAACAACAACAATATCAAAACCTGACAAAAAAAGAACCGAAATCGGCGCTGACAGCCCTCCGCCCCAACCCCGGTTGCGCTTGGGCGTGCTGGGTCGCGATTGCGCTTGGGTTGGGGTAGTTCCAACTACAATAAAAAAACCTTAAAATAAGTAAAAGAAATGGAACCAATTTCATCGGCGCCGACAGCCCTCCGCCCCGACCCCCGGTTGCGCTTGGGTGTGTTGAGTTGCGATTGTGCTCGGGTTGGGGTGGTTGCAAAAACAAACAAAAAGAACCCCAATCAAAAGAAAAAATGGAACCGATTTCATCAGCGCCGACAGCCCTCCCCGCCCCGACCACCGGTTGCGGTCACGTTATATGTCTTGCAATTGCTCTTGGGTGTGTTAAGTTGCGATTGCGCTCGGGTTGGTGCGGTTGCAACAACAAACAAAAAGAACCCTAAACAAAAAGAAAAATGGAACCGATTTCATCGGCGCCGACAGCCCTCCGCCCCGACCCCCGGTTGCGCTTGGGTGTGCTGGGTTGCGATTGCGCTTGGGTTGGGGCAGTTCCAACTACAATAAAAAAACCAAAAAATAAGTAAAAGAAATGGAACCAATTTCATCGGCGCCGACAGCCCTCCGCCCCGACCCCCGGTTGCGCTTGGGTGTGTTGAGTTGCGATTGCGCTCGGGTTGGTGCGGTTGCAACAACAAACAAAAAGAACCCTAAAGAAAAAGAAAAACGTAACCGATTTCATCGGCGCCGACAGCCCTCCGCCCCGACCCCCGATTACGCTTGGGTGTGTTGACTTGCGATTGCGCTTGGGTTGGGGCGGTTGCAACTAGAAACAAAAAAGAATCCCAAACAAAAGAAAAAATGGAACCGATTTCATCGGCGCCCACAGCCTTTCGCCCTGATCCCCAATTGCATTCACGTTATACGTCTTGCAATTGCACTTGGGTGTGCTAAGTTGCGATTGCACTCGGGTCGGGGCGGTTGCAACTACAAAGAAAAAAAACCAACAAATAAAAAAATGGAACCGATCTCATCGACGCCGACAATCCCCTTCCCCGACCCCTGGTTGCGGTGACGTTATATGTCTTGCAATTGCGCTTGGGTGTGCTGACTTGCAATTGCGCTTGGGTTGGGGCGGTTGCAACTACAAAAAAAACTCCTGAACAAAAAAAATGGAACCGATCCCATCGATGCTGACAGCCCTCTGTCCCGACCCCCGGTTGCGGTTACGTTATATGTCTTGCAATTGCGCTTGGGTGTGCTAAGTTGCGATTGCGCTCGGGTCGGGGCGGTTGCAACTTCAAAGAAAAAAAACCAACAATAAATAAAAAAAAGGGAGCCGGGTCGCGAGCCGAACGACGCACACACGTCGCTACGAAGCTCTCCACGTTGACAAACACGAATCGCTGCGCGGCTGGATCCGACGGTTGGAAAAGTGAATGAGACCAATCTATTTCTCATTCAAATGAGTTTTAGCAAATCCGAATTAGATATACGTCTTATACTACGGACCGAGGGAGTATAATAATATTTCTATCCGCGTCGATGGACTCTCGGACTTGAACCTACGTGCCGACTAGGTATCCAGGTACACCACCTCATGAGATAGCTACTTCGTCGATGGACTCTCGGACTCGTACCTACGTGTTGACAAGGCAGTACAGTTGCAATTCCAACTGAATCTAAACTATTCTACCAGAACTAAAATTTCACATCTAAACATTGAGTAAAGGTAAAGGTATAGGGTTCCTTTGCCTCCCGCCGGGGCGCCGCCGCCAGTTCGCCTCGTCTCCAGAGGCCTTAGAGCCATGTCGGCGTGCCGGCGGGAAGGCTCCGTTTTCATAATTGCTTTTGAGTTTAATTAAGGTTTGTGTTCCGTAAAAAAAGACGAGACGGCGGCGGCTACTTGAAGATGGAATAAGATTCTTCCTGCCTAGCCCCCGTCATGGTGGTGTATCTAGCACCGTCGGTGGGCATGTCGAGGTCTGTCTCCGGCGGATCTGCCTTTGATGGATTTGCTCGGATCTAATCGTAGTTCGTCTACGTTTGCGTTCTTCCGGTTGGATCTTTGCGATCTAAGCTACTCTTCATGGCAGCGGTTACTGTTCTGCTGCGCTGGTCATATGGGGCCTTAGCCCGACGACATTCTAACTGTCTACTACAAGAAGTTTTGCCCGGCTCTAGCAAGGGAGGGGCTATGACGGCGACGCGCCTTCGGGTCACATTAGTGCTTGCACTCGTCGCTAGGTGGTCTATGGATCTGGATGTAATTTTTATTATTTCTGGTGTTCGTTGTACTGGCATGATTGAAGATAAATAGATTGAAAGTTTTCTCGCACAAAAACACAAAACACTTAGTAAAGGTACATTTACCCTTTTAGATGGATCTAGAAGCATGGCACGCTAAACACTAAGTTCATTTCGACGGATCCAAGAAATAAGAAAACACAGAGGAAGGGTTTGGAGGGATGAAATATGATCGTTAGCACTAGTAGAAAAAGGGTCAAACGTGCAGCACATTAGTGCCGGTTTGTAAAAAAACCGGCACTAATGTGATCAATAGTGCCGGTTCAAATGGCTATGCATTAGTGCCGGTTCGTAATGAACCTTTAGTACTGGTTCGTGCCACGAACCGGTACTAAAGGGGTGGTGGCAGGCTGGCGTCAGGCCAGGGCCCCACGAGCCCCTTTAGTGACGGTTTGTGACACAAACCGGTACTAAAGGTCTAACCTATAGTACCGGTTTGCGTCACCAACCGGCACTATAGAGTCTTAACCTATAGTCCCGGTTGAAGATACAAACCGGCACTATAGGGCAATTTTCAAACTCTACCCCCCCCCCCCCCGTGTATCGCCATTTTAGTTTTGAAAAAATCAAAAGAATATGTTAAAAACTTCAAAAAATAAAATCCTTCAAGAGGTAGTTATATTACTACATCTACTAGTTAGGAAAATTTGAAAATTTAAATTTGGACATGTTTTGCAAAAAGTGTAGGGAAAATGTAAAACGGCTATAACTTTTGCATACGATGTCGGAAAAAACGTATAATATATCAAAAAATTCAGCACGAAGACTGAAAAACCAAAAAATACCCAAATCGATTGACTACATAGTAGGCGCATCTACCTATGCCTGATTTGAACAAGAAAAAAATCTAAATCTCCTATAGACGAAAATGAACATGTGGATTAACAATGGGGATTTTGGTGCCTAACACACAACCGCGCCCCCACGCAGAACACAGGAATAATCCCCTGGGCATCCTGCTATTTTGGCAAATCTCTGTTGCGATTCAAACCTCTCAGTACATGATAGTCACCGTAACCACAAAATTCGTGAAAGCTAGAGGCGAATCTGAGGTTATAGACGGAGGGATTTGACCTCGGCACACAGCTGCGGGCCGGATTTGGTACGGCGGCAGGGGGCTGGGGAGGAGGGGGTCGGGGTAGGAAGGAACCTGCTCCTCTGCGCGTGGCGACCCTGGATCCTTGCCCTCGCCGCCGGGCATCTCGACGCCGGCGATTCCGGCCGCAGCAAACCTTGGATGAGCGGGCTCCCATGATGGACCTTCTCTCGTCCCTCCCCTGTCTTCCTCTTCTTCTATCTGATTTGAAACAGTAACCACACCCACCAAATATGAGGACGGCTCTTTGGAAAAGAGACGTTAAAGGAGGGGCCACCTGCCATAGACTTTAGGATAAAGAAAAAGGAAGAACGATATACAAGAACTAGTGGCTTTATTACTATTTTCATCCTTAGAAAATGATTACATATGTGTGTGAAAAAAACAGTGGCGTCCTCCTTTCCTTATTTCACCGGAGAAGAAAGGGAAGGGGGAAGAGAGAAAGGAAGGGGGGGGTGAACCGCCTTTTTCCTTCTCCCAATTCGGCCTCCTGCCATAGGGGGGGCGCGCCACCCGTTGTGGGCTGGTGTGCTCCCCTCTCTTGGCCCATATGGCCCATATATTCTCCCCGGGGTTCCGGTAACCCCTCCGGTACTCCGATAAATACCTGATACACTCCGGAACACTTCCGGTGTCCGAATACTATCATCCTATATATCAATCTTTACCTCTCGACCATTTCAAGACTCCTCGTCATGTTCGTGATCTCACCTGGGACTCCGAACAACATACGGTCACCAAATCACATAACTCATATAATACTATATCGTCATCGAACTTTAAGCGTGCAGACCCTACGGGTTCGAAAACTATGTAGACATGACCGAGACACCTCTCCGGTCAACAACTAATAGCGGAACATGGATGCTCATATTGGCTCCTACATATTCTACGAAGATCTTTATCGGTCGAACCGTCATGACAACATATGTTATTCCCTTTGTCCATCGGTATGTTACTTGCCCGAGATTCGATTGTCGGTATCTTCATACCTAGTTCAATCTCATTACCGGCAAGTCACTTTACTTGTTCCATAATACATCATCCTACAACTAACTCATTAGTCACTTTGCTTGCAAGGCTTCTTATGATGTGTATTACCGAGAGGGCCCAGAGATATCTCTCCGATATTCGGAGTGACAAATCCTAATCTCGATCTATGCCAAATCAACAAACACCTTCGGAGATACTTGTAGAGCATCTTTATAATCACCCAGTTACGTTGTGACGTTTGATAGCACACAAGGCATTCCGCCGGTATCCGGGAGTTGCATAATCTCATAGTCGAAGGAATATGTATTTGACATGAAGAAAGCAATAGCAATAATACTGAACGATCAATATTCCAAGCTAATGGATGGGTCTTGTCCGTCATGAATGATGTGATCTCGTTATCAAATGACAACTCATGTCCATGGTTAGGAATCGTTAACCATCTTTGATAAACGAGCTAGTCAAGTAGAGGCTCACTAGGGACACATTGTTTGTTTATGTATTCACACATGTATTTAGGTTTTCGATCAATACAATTCTAGGATGAACAATAAAAATTTATCACGTATAAGGAAATATAAAATAACAACTTTATTATTGCCTCTAGGGTATATTTCTTCCAGTCTCCCATTTGCACGACAGCCAATAATATAGATTACATTGTAATGATTCTAACACCCATGGAGACTTGGTGCCGATCATGTTTTGCTCGTGGGAGAGACTTAGTTAACGGGTCTGCTACGTTCAGATCCGTATGTATTTTGCAAATCTCTATGTCTCCCTCCTTGACTTGATCACAGATGGAGTTGAAGCGTCTCTTGATGTGTTTGGTTATTTTGTGAAATCTGGATTCCTTCTCTAAGGAAATTGCTCCAGTATTGTCACAAAAGATTTTCATTGGACCCGATGCACTAGGTATTTGTTGGAAATATGCCCTAGAGGCAATAATAAAGTGGTTATTATTATATTTCCTTGTTCATGATAATCATTTATTATCCATGCTACAATTGTATTGATCGGAAACTCAAATACATGTGTGGGTACATAGACAA
Organism: Triticum urartu; assembly: GCF_056163025.1. Lineage (NCBI taxonomy): Eukaryota > Viridiplantae > Streptophyta > Magnoliopsida > Poales > Poaceae > Triticum > Triticum urartu. The sequence goes on from NC_141879.1 coordinate 711,443,618, forward strand.
CAACATGTCCCTAGGGAGCCTCTACCGGACTAGCTTGTTGATCAAAGATGGCTATGGTTTCCTAGTCATAGACATGAGTTGTCATTTGATAATGGGATCACATCATTAGGAGAATGATGTGATGGACAAGGCCCAAACTATGAATGTAGCATATGATCATATCAAGTTTATTGCTATCGTTTTTTTGCATGTCAAGTATATGTTCCTATGACCATGAGATCATGCAACTCACTGACATCGAAGGAGTGCCTTGTGTGTACCGAACATCACAAAGTAACTGGGTGACTATAAAGGTGCTCTACAGGTATCTCCGAGGGTGTCTGTTGAGTTGTAATGGATCAAGACTGGGATTTGTCACTCCGTATGATGGAGAGGTATCATGGCCCATTCGGTAATACAACATCACAATAAGCTTGCAAGCAGTGTGACCAATGAGTTAGTCATGGGATCTTGTATTACTGAACGAGTAAAGAGACTTGCCGGTAACGAGATTGAACTAGGTATGGAGATACCGATGATCGAATCTCGGGAAAGTAACATACCGATAGACAAAGGGAACTACATACGGGATTAGCTGAATCCTTGACATCGAGGTTCGACCGATAAGATCTTCGTAGAATATGTGGGAACCAATATGGGCATCCAGGTCCCGCTATTGGTTATTGACCATAGAGGTGTCTCAGTCATATCTGCATAGTTCTCGAACCCGCAGGTCTACACACTTAACGTTTGGTGACGATATAAGTATAGTTGAGTCATTATGGTGGTTCCCGAAGTTTTTTCGGAGTCCCAGATGAGATCTGGATGTGACAAGGATCTCCGGAATGGTCCGGAGGTGAAGGTTGATATATTGGACGAAGGGCATTGGAGTCTGGAATTATTCCGGGGGTACCGGGTGATGACCAATGTCACCGAAAGGGGTTTCGGGGGCCCCTGGTAAGTGTTGGGGGGACCCATGGGACAAGGGGAGGGGGCAAACCAGCCCACTAAGGGTCTGAGCGCCCCCTCACCCCCATCTCACATAACCAGGAGGGTTGGGGGGCGCCCCCCTATGGCTTCCCACCTCCCGGCTTGGGGGGCAAGTCACCCTAGGGGAGATCCCATCTGCCCACCCCCTAGGGGAAACCCTAGGGGCGCCGCCCCTCCTCCCTTCCCCTATATATAGAGAGGTAGAGAGAGGGCAGTTGCACCCCAAGAGCACATCTCCACGCCACAGCGCTGCTTCTCCTCTCCCTCGCATCCCTCTTCCTCTCCGTAGTGCTTAGCGAAGCTCTGCTGAGATATCGCCACCACGCCGTCGTGCTGCCGGAGGACTCGAGCTACTACTGACCATCGCTCGCTGGGTCAAGGAGGTGAAGGCGTCATCAAGCCTTACATGTGTTGAACACGGAGGTGCCGTCCGTTCGGCACTTGGATCGGGAGTTCGCGAGACGAATCGTGATTGGATAGCGAAGACGTTCGACTACATCAACCGCGGTTCTTAACGCTTCCGCTTAGCGATCTAGAAGGGTATGTAGATCCAATCTCTCCTCTCCTAGATGGTCATCTCCTAGATTGGATATTGGTGAGCGTAGAATTTTTTTGTTTCCCATGCAACATTCCCCAACAGTATTACACCTAGATCGGATATGAACTCCTTCATTTGCTGCTTCCGAAGTAGCTATGTACTCCGCTTCACACGTAGATCCCGCCACGACGCTCTGCTTGGAACTGCACCAATTGACAGCTCCACCATTCAAAATAAATACGTATCCGGTTTGTGACTTAGAGTCATCCGAATCAGTGCCAAAGCTCGCATCAACGTAACCATTTACGACGAGCTCTTTGTCACCTCCATAAATGAGAAACATATCCTTGGTCCTTTCTAGGTACTTTAGGATGTTCTTGACCGATGTCTAGTGATCCACTCCTGGATTACTTTGGTACCTCCCTGCCATACTTATGGCAAGGCACACATCAGGTCTCGTACACAACATAGCATACATGATAGAACCTATGGCTGAGGCATAGGGAATGACTTTCATTTTCTCTCTATCTTCTGCAGTGGTCGGGCATTGAGTCTGACTCAATTTCACACCTTGCAACATAGGAAAGAACCCTTTCTTTGACTGATCCATTTTGAACTTCTTCAAAACTTTGTCAAGGTATGTGCTTTGTGAAAGTCCTATTAAGCATCTTGATATATCTCTATTGATCTTGATGCCCAATATATAAGCAGCTTCACCGAGGTCTTTCATTAAAAAACTTGTGGCACCTCGGCTCAGATAAACCGGAACGCCCTGCTACCTCTTGAGCACTGCGTTGGTTTTCCCTTGAAGAGTAAAGGGTGATGCAGTAAAGTAGCGTAAGTATTTCCCTCAGTTTTTGAGAACTAGGGTATCAATCCAGTAGGAGATCACACTCGAGTCCCACACACCTACACAAACAAATAAGAACCTCGCAACCAACGCGATAAAGGGGTTGTCAATCCCTTCACGGTCACTTACGAGAGTGAGATCTGATAGATATGATAAGATAATATTTTTGGTATTTTTATGATAAAGAGAAATAAAGATGCAAAGTAAAATAAGAAGCAATAGAAATAGCTAAGTGTTGGAAGATTAATATGATGGAAGATAGACCCCGGGGCCATAGGTTTCACTAGTGGCTTCTCTCAAGAGCATAAGTATCACGGTGGGTAAACGAATTACTGTCGAGCAATTGATAGAATTGAGCATAGTTATGAGAATATCTAGGTATGATCATGTATATAGGCATCACGTCTGAGACAAGTAGACCGAAACAATTCTGCATCTACTACTATTACTCCACACATCGACCGCTATCCAGCATGCATCTAGAGTATTAAGTTCATAAGAACAGAGTAATGCTTTAAGTAAGATGACATGATGTAGAGGGATAAACTCATGCAATATGATATAAACCCCATCTTTTTATCCTCGATGGCAACAATACAATACGTGCCTTGCTGCCCTACTGTCACTGGGAAAGGACACCGTAAGATTGAACCCAAAGCTAAGCACTTCTCCCATTGCAAGAAAGATCAACCTAGTAGGCCAAACCAAACAAGATAATTCGAAGAGACTTGCAAAGATAACCAATCATACATAAAAGAATTCCGAGGTGATTCAAATATTCTTCATAGATAAACTTGATCATAAACCCACAATTCATCGGATCTCGACAAACACACCGCAAAAGAAGATTACATCGAATAGATCTCCAAGAAGATCGAGGAGAACTTTGTATTGAGATCCAAAGAGAGAGAAGAAGCCACCTATATAATAACTATGGACCCGAAGGTCTGATGTAAACTACTCACACATCATCGGAGAGGCTATGGTGTTGATGTAGAAGCCCTCCGTGATCAATGCCCCCTCCGGCGGAGCGCCGGAAAAGGCCCCAAGATGGGATCTCACGGGTACAGAATGTTGCGGCGGTGGAAATAGGTTTTTGGCTCTGTATTTGATGTTTCCAGGGTATATGGGTATATATAGGAGGAAGAAGTACGTCGGTGGAGCAACGAGGGGCCCACGAGGGTGGAGGGCGCGCCTGGGGGAGGTGGGCGCGCCCCCTGCCTCGTGCCTTCCTCGTTGATTGCTTTACGTAGACTCCAAGTTCTCTGGATCACGTTTGTTCCAAAAATCACGTTCCTGAAGGTTTCATTCCGTTTGGACTCTGTTTGATATCCTTTTCCTTCGAAACACCGAAATAGGCAAAAAAACAGCAATTTGGGCTGGGCCTCCGGTTAATAGGTTAGTCCCAAAAATAATATAAAAGTGTATAATAAAGCCCAATAAACATCTAAAACAGAATATAACATGAGTCCCAAAAATAATATAAAAGTGTATAATAAAGCCCAATAAACATCTAAAATAGAATATAACATAGCATGGAACAATAAAAAATTATAGATACGTTGGAGACGTATCAAGCATCCCTAAGCTTAATTCCTGCTCGTCCTCGAGTAGTTAAATGATAAAAACAGAATTTTGATGTGGAATGCTAGTTGGCATAATTTTCAATGTAACCCTCTTAATTGTGGTATGAATATTCAGATCCGAAAGATTCAAGATAAAAGTTTAATGTTGACATAAAAGTAATAATACTTCAATCATACTAACTAAGCAATTATGTCTTCTCAAAATAACATGGCCAAAGAAATTTCATCCCTACAAAATCATATAGTTTGGTCATGCTCCATTTTCGTCACACAAGAATGCTCTCATCATGCACAACCCCGATGACAAGCCAAGTAATTGTTTCATACTTTAGTAATCTCAAACTTTTTTTCGACTTTCACGCAATACATGAGCATGAGCCATGGATATAGAACTATGGGTGGAATAGAATATAATGATGGGTTTATGTGGAGAAGACAAAAGAAAAGGAGATGCCCATCAATTGATGTTAATGTGAGGAGTAGGGATTGCCATGCAACGGATGCACTAGAGCTATAAATGTATGAAAGCGCAACAAAAGAAACTAAGTGGGTGTGCATCCAATTTGCTTGCTCACGAAGACCTAGGGCATTTGAGGATGCCCATTATTGGAATATACAAGCCAAGTTCTATAACGAAAAATTCCCACTAGTATATGAAAGTGACAAAACAAGAGACTATCTATCATAAAAATCATGGTGCTACTTTGAAGCACAAGTATGAAAAGAATATAGTAGCATTGCCCTTTTTTTTTCTTTTTTGGGCCTTTTTTTCTTTTGGCCTTTCTCTTTTTTGGGACAATGCTCTATGAATGATGATCATCACACTTCTATTCGTTTACAACTCAATGATTACAACTCGATACTAGAACAAGGTATGACTCTATATGAATGCCTCCGGCGGTGTACCGGGATGGGCAATGAATCAAGAGTGACATGTATGAAATAATATGCATGGTGGCTTTGCCACAAATACGATGTCAACTACATGATCATGCAAGGCAATATGACAATGATGAACGTGTCATGATAAACGGAACGGTGGAAAGTTGCATGGCAATATATCTCGGAATGGCTATGGAAATGCCATAATAGGTATGTATGGTGGCTGTTTTGAGGAAGATATAAGGAGGCTTATGTGTGATAGAGCATATCGTATCATGGGGTTTGGATGCACCGGAGAAGTTTGCACCAACTCTCAAGGTGAGAAAGGGCAATGCACGGTACCTAAGAGGCTAGCAATAATGGAAGGTTAAGAGTGTGTATAATCCATGGACTCAACATTAGTCATAAAGAACTCACATACTTATTGCAAAAATCTACAAGTCATCAAAAACCAAGCACTACGCGCATGCTCCTAGGGGGATAGATTGGTAGGAAAAGACCATCGCTCGTCCCCGACCGCCACTCATAAGGAGGACAATCAAAGAACACCTCATGTTTGAAATTTGTTACACAACGTTTACCATACGTGCATGCTATAGGACTTGCAAACTTCAACACAAGTATTTCTCAAATTCACAACTACTCAACAAGCACAACTTTAATATCACTACCTCCATATCTCAAAACAATTATCAAGCATCAAACTTCTCTTAGTATTCAACACACTCATAGGAAAGTTTTTACTAATCTTGAATACCTAGCATATTAGGACTCATTTCACAATTAAAGCAAATTACCATGCTGTTTTGTAGGACTCTCAAAATAATATAAGTGAAGCATGAGAGAACAATAATTTCTATAAAACAAATCCACCACCGTGCTCTAAAAGATGTATGTGAAGTACTAGAGCAAAAACTATATAGCTCAAAAGATATAAGTGAAGCACATAGAGTATTCTAATAAATTCCAAATCATGTGTTTCTCTCTCAAAAGGTGTGTACAGCAAGGATGATTGTGGTAAACTAAAAAGCAAAGACTCAAATTATACAAGACGCTCCAAGAAAAACACATATCATGTGGTGAATAAAAATATAGCTCCAAGTAAAGTTACCGATGGACCAAGACGAAAGAGGGGATGCCTTCCGGGGCATCCCCAAGCTTTGGCTTTTTGGTGTCCTTGGATTATATTGGGGTGCCATGGGAATCCCCAATATTATGCTCTTGCCACTCCTTGTTCCATAATCCATCAAATCTTTACCCAAAACTTGAAAACTTCACAACACAAAACTTAACAGAAAATCTCGTGAGCTCCGTTAGCGAAAGAAAACAAAACACCACCTCAAGGTACTGTAATGAACTAATTCTTGATTTATATTGGTGTTAAACCTACTGTATTCCAAATTCTCTATGGTTTATACACTCTTTTACTAGCCATAGATTCATGAAAATAAGTAAACAACACACGAATAACAGAATCTGTCAAAAACAGAACAGTCTGTAGTAATCTGTAGCTAACGCAAACTTCTGGAACCCCAAAAATTCTAAAATAAATTTCGGGACGTGAGGAATTTATCTATTAATAATCTGCAAAAATAATTAACTAAATAGCACTCTCCAAATAAAAATGGAAGCAATTCTCGTGAGCGCTAAAGTTTCTGTTTTTTACAGCAAGATCAAAAGGACTTTCCCCAAGTCTTCCCAACGGTTCTACTTGGCACAAACACTAATTAAACACAAAAACACAACCAAAATAGAGGCTAGATAAATTATTTATTACTAAAAAGGAGGAAAAATCAAGGAATAAAAATAAAATTGGGTTGCCTCCCAACATGCGCTATCGTTTAACGCCCCTAGCTAGGCATGAAAGCAATGATAGATCTAGGTATTGCCATCTTTGGTTTTAGGGAAGAAAAGAGCAAACTTATTATCTATGGCATTAGTATTTCTATTTTTATAAAGCACATGGTTGTTAATGGTAGAAGAAATATTAAGAATTTTACGGAAATTTGCATCTAAGCTAGCTTTCATCTCTTTGATAGATTCGTTTTGGTAGGAGAGCAAAAGAGATGTAGATTAAACCTTCTCATTCATGGGGTGCCCAAATATGGTTTTCATCTTTTCATAAGTATCGACAACATCCCCTTCAAGAAAACCTTCTTCAATTATAGAATCTAAGACATGCTTAAATGAAGAAGGTAGGGCAGCATAAAAGCTCTTTAAGTAAATTTCAATTTGGTATTGGGGCGCATAGCTGGCCCAAATCCTTAATAGTCTATCCCAAGCATCTTTCAAAGATTCATCGAGTAAATAATGAAAAATTCCGGAATCATCTTCATCAAAATTATAAAGATTCTCATTGATAACTCCGGTAGGTCTTTTCATAGCATCATTATTTATGAGTTTAGAGAGAATAGAAGGATTGTCCAAAGGACTAAAACTCGGGAGAGAACCCCCAACCCTTTTTGATTCTGACATGGAGAAAGAAAGCTGAGAAAAAAAGAGAGGGCGAATAAAACGGCAAGGGTGAAGTGGGGGAGAGGAAAACGAGAGGCAAATGGCAAATAATGTAATGCGAGGGATAAGAGTTTGTGATGGGTACTTGGTATGTCTTGACTTGTGCGTAGACTCCCCGGCAACGGCGCCAGAAATGGCTCGTTGTCGGGTGTCAAATCTTGACTTGACTTGGCGCGAATCTCCCTGGCAACGGCGCCAGAAATCCTTCTTGCTACCTCTTGAGCACTGCGTTGGTTTTCCCTTGAAGAGGAAAGGGTGATGCGGTAAAGTTGCGTAAGTATTTCCCTCAGTTTTTGAGAACCAAGGTATCAATCCAGTAGGAGATCACGCTCGATTCCCATGCACCTACACAAACAAATAAGAACCTCACAGCCAACGTGATAAAGGGGTTGTCAATCCCTTCACAGTCACTTACGAGAGTGAGATCTGATAGATATGATAAGATAATATTTTTGGTATTTTTATGATAAAGAGAAATAAAGATGCAAAGAGCTGAAAGAGCTACCAACTAGTTGCTCTCTGACACTAAGTAGGCAATCCATATTTGGCTCTTCAAACGCTAGTTATTACAGTTTTTGCAAACCGGTGCCTGCAGCACCCCCCTCTCCTACGACTGGGCCGACCCATGTATCTGCTTTTTTCTGCTTAGCTCAAAAAAGGGGCGCCCGCGAGAGCTCGAACTCACGATTTGCTACTTTTACGCCAAGGACTGCAATCACTAAGCCATAGAACGGCAAGTGATTTATAACTTCTTTCCTTGTCTTTATTTCCCTCTTCAGTCGCGGGAAGCTTCCCAAACCAGTTTTTCGGTTCGCTGGCCATATTCCGGCATGGTTTATTTGGGTTTTTATTTTTCTTTTTTCTTTCATTCTTTTTTTGGTTTTTTCTTCAAAATCAAGGATTGTTTTATTTTTGGTGTTTAAAAAAAATGATGAACTTTTTTCCAAATACGGTGAACTCTTTTTCAAATTCGATGAGCTTTTTTCAAAATTGGTGATTTTTTTCAAATTCTATGTACTATTTTCATAAACCTTTTTCAGAATGGATGAACTTTTTTCAAATTTGATGAATATTTTTCAAAATTGATGACTATTTTGAATTTGATGAACTTTTTTTTCAAATTCGATGAACTTTTTTCAACTCGATGAACTGTCTTATTAATCGATAAACTTTTTCCAAAATTTATGAACTTTTTCCCATATTCAATGAATTTTTTTTCAAATCCAATGAATTTTTTAAAAAATTGTGATTTTTCCCAATTCGATGAACTATATTTCTAATTTAAGAAAAATCGTTTTTTCTTTTCAAATTTGATAAACTATTTTTCAAAATCGAGGAACATTTTTCAAATTCGATGAACTTTTTTAAAATTCAAGAATATTTTTTAAAATTTGTTGAATTTTATAAAATTCTGTGAGCATTTTTGAAATCACGATGATTTTCAAAATTTTGCCAATCTTTTTCCTTTTTCATTTTTTAAATCAACAGACTGGTCAACCTCGACCAATCAAACTACACTCGAAGTGACTAGGGAGTTGACCGGTGAAGCGACCGCTCACCTTACATGGGCCGGCCCAAGAGTAGACAGCCGCAAGCACCAACTACCTTTTCAGGTGCTTAAGGCGCCGAACCAGAGCTCCCCACTAAGTTGAGTTAAAGGCAGTAATATCAACGCAAAAAGAAAAACTTAAAGGCGGTAATAAAATATGAGGGTATTTTTGGTTCATTCTACTTATCGTATGCTCGTGGATTCAAAGAGGAGGAGAGAGGATTGGTTGGAAAATCAGGAGAGTTATTCTGATACAAGAGCCCAACACTATAGCTCCACCACTGACACTAAGTAGGTAATCCCTATTTGGCGCTTGGTTATTACTGTTTCTGCAAACCGGCGCCTGCAGCGTGCTGCCCTCTACTATGACTGGGCCGACCCATGTATCTGCTTTTTTCTACCTAGCACAAAAAGGTGCGCCGGCGAGAGCTCGGACTCATGATCTGCTCCTTCTACACCAAGGACCGCAACCACTAAGCCATAAAATGACTAGTTATTTATAACTTCTTCCCTTCTCTTTTTTCCTTCTTCAGTCGTGGGAGTTCCTTCGGTTTTGGGAAGCTTCGAAAAGTTGTTTTTTTCGGTTCGCTGGTCATTTTCCGGTGTGGTTTTATTTGGTTTTTCTTTTTCTTTTTTCCTTTTGTTCTTTTTTGGTTTTTTAATTCATGTTTTTTTTTCAAAATCAAGATTTTTTCTTTTTGGGGTTAAAAAAAGATGAACTTTTTTTCCAAATATGACGAACTCTTTTTCAGGTTTGATTTGTTTTTTCTCAAAGTTGATGATTTTTTTCAAATTCGATGATTTTTTTTTCAAAATCAATGAACTTTTTTTTTCAAATTCGATGAACTTTTTCCAAATTCAATGAACTTTTTTCAAAATTGATGATTTTTTTCAAATTCAATAAACTTTTTTCATAATTCCTGCAGATATTGATTGAAAGCTTGTTTCAATTTTCAAAATTGATGAGAAGGGAACAAAATGGGATAAACTTTTTTCAAAATTGATGAACTTTTTTGCAAATTCAATGAACTATTTTCATAGTCGATGAACTACTCTCAAAATTGATAAACTGTTTTTCATATTCGATGTTTTTTCAAAATTGATGACTTTTTTTTTCAAATTCGATGAACTATATTTTGAATTTAAGAAAAATGGACGTACTTTTTTCAAAATCGATGAACTATTTTTCAAAATCTATGATTGTTGAGCATTTTTGAATTCACGATTTTTTGCCATTATTTTCTCTTTTTTGTTTTTCAAGTCAACAGTTGACCAGTCAACTGATTAACCGCGACCAGTCAAACTACTCTCGAAGCGACTAGGGAGTGGACCGGTGAAGCGATCGCTCGCCTTACACGGGCCAGCCCAAGAGCAGGCGGCTATGAGCTCCAGCTACCTATTCAGGCGCTTAAGGCGGTAATATCAACGCAAAAAAGGAAACTTAAAGGCGGTAATAAAATACGTGGGTATTTTTGGTTCGTTCTACTTATCATATGCTTGTGGATTCAAAGAGGAGAGAGGATTGGTTGAAAAATCGGGGGAGTTGTTCTGATACAAGAGCTTCACAACAACATTGGCAGAAAGCTATGGAGATTGGCAAAGAATTCTATCTCGACGGAAGAATTACTAAGGCTGCGACATATTGCAGATGATGACACTTCTTTTGTGTGCAACTCGGCAGACGATTCATGGCGTCATGCCTTGATTAACCGTCGGTTGTCCAAGTGTGATTGGGCTTTGATGGATGAGGATTTACTGTAGCACAAGTTAGCATGCAATCATGAAGATGCAAAACTATGGCTGTCCATCATGCAGGATTCCGTCAGTGAGCAAGAGTTTACAAGGATCCTAGTTACTCTATTGGCAGAAGACATGAAAGGAGGATGTTGTAGTTCCAAGACCCTTTAGTTATTCATGAAGCAAGAGAAGCAAATGACCTTGCTAGGGCCTCGGTTTCTTTGGCCACTGGTCATTATTTCTGGTTATCCACCACTCCTGATGTTTTATTTGTACCGGATGTTATTGTCGTTTAAACAAAGTGTGGTGGTGACCCCTTAAAAAAAACTTAAAGGCGGGGTAATACAACAATGCCAACCTGTTTCTGGCTGAACCAAAACTCCTAATTCGTCACTTCAAAAAATATTCTAGAAAAAACCCCCTACTCCATATTAAGAGCAAGACCAACCAACGCATCCATGGTGGATCCGTCCTCTGCTTTCTTCTCACGTTGTTTCCTCATGTATCGCTCAACGTTGCATCCGGTAAAAGCGAGCCCGAAGGCTGTTATCATGTTTTGGTACTTGAAGTCGGCTCGCATGAACACCCTTACACCGTCGTCCAACGACAGCTCGCTCGCACCCCTCGCCGCGTCCACTTCTGGCCCGAGACCTACCGATTGGACTGGTGGCGGATGACCCTACAATGTTTCAAGGAAATCAGAGAGTGTTTCTTTTTATTTCCTCCGCAAAAAGGAAAAAAAGAAGAAAAGAGCTCCGGTCGGTTGAAGATCATGGCATGGGATGAGACGCGAACCTGAGGAACGTGGCTGGTGGAGAAGAGACGAGGACGAGGAGCTAGCGGTGGCGCCGGGCGGCGGGCGAGGATCCCGCGGTGCAGGAGACGCCGGAGCACGGACGCCAACATGTTGTCTGGCGCGTGATCTCCTGAACTTCTTGTTCTGTAGGCGTGATCTTCCTTCTTGCCCTGAGGGCAAAATACGCTGCTCGAGAAATTAGATAGGGAGTGCCTGGAACTCATTCGAATGAGAAATAAAATGGTCTCAGTCGAATGACGTGGGTGATGACGTTGCACGTTATTTGTCGCAGGCCGATCACCTGGCAGACCGAGACAGGCTCCTCTCTCCCCCGCACAATTGGGTTGAAAACTTCTCCCTTGTTGGTTGTTGGTTGTGGGCCTTTGTGTTGTGGGCCTTTTTTGGGTTGTGGGAAAGGTTGTGGGCTTTTTTGGGTTGTCACGAGAAAACATAAAGAGCCCGGGATACACACAAAGAGAGAAAGCTGCTCTGCTTTTCTCGATCACTTTTTCTTCCCAGGTGATCTCCCATGTCCCTAGGGTAAACCTAGCCCCCCAACCCCCCCAAAGACACATCCCTCGTCCCTCTTCTTCCACCTCCCCAACCCTCCACGCCGCCACCCCCAACCTTTCCCCTCTAATCTATCAAAATTAAGGAGATGAACTCACTCAATTTGCTCAAAAACAGCAGAAAACTTTGAAGAACTCTGAAAAAGTTGGAGGAGAGAGAAGAAATACAGGGGAAGCTGCTCATGGATGCATGGAGAGGTCCAGGAGCAGACAACACTCACCAGGGTATGTTCCTCCTCCTCCCCCCAGATCTAGTTCTGCTTTGTGTTGATCCTTACACAGGAAATCGAGTAGAACATTCAAGACTTAGAAAAATAGGGGAAAAGAATTGATTTTCGTTGTGAATAAAATAGACAAGGGTTGTTTTTTACAGAAAAAAGTTGTGAACAGAAATGTCCATACATGACAATTTTTGCTTTGCTTGCAGCTATATTTGATGCATATGGAGCTTATCTTCATGGTTCTCAGGTTAGTGTCCTGAAAAACAGAAAAGTGATGATTGTTATCAAACTAAAAATGAATTTTGCACTTTGCTTTGCCTAAAAAGAGTCTCTGAAACTACACAATGCAGGGCACCCATATAAGCCAGCAACAACAATGGTTAAGTTCTGCTTCTCTGAATCAAATACCATATCATGCATACCCCTGGATGCAACACCCAGTGTATGTTGCTGCTGATGACAATACAATGCATGGGAATGATCAAAACAATGTAATGCATACATCTCTCTTTTGTAGCTACAATAATGTTGACAGCACAGAGGTATTTCCACCTTGCCAAAAAAAACTGTCTTTAAATAGTCTGAAAACACTGTTGTGCGCAGGTGAGCTTTCATACAAACCTGAGGGGAGACACTTCAAAGGGAAAGTCCACTCAAATGTCTCCACCACTCCAACACCTTGTAAGTATTTTGCGAAAAAAATTCTGTCGTGACCAATAGAAGGGGGAAAAAGGCACCAAGACTTTGCTGATATTTTTCATAAAAAATGAATGAATGTGCAGGTAGATACCATGGTGCATGATGCTCCCATATCATACATGCAGCCGCTCCTTGCTGCTGAACAAGAGGTTCTTTGCCCATCCACCTCCCCCTAACAGACTTGTCATATATGTTGATGTATAGTAGTAAAATTAATTCTTTTGACATAGAATCCCAAAAAATGTATAGTAATAAAATGTACTCTTTCAATGATATGTATGTGCACAAAGAATAAACTGCTGTTGTCAGCAGTACAAAATCGACAAAAAAGTAACTGAATGGTGTTTTTACTTTTCAGGGGGCTAGATACGGATCCTCACAATCGCAAGAAGATCACCTAGTCCGTACTGAGGTAGGTTTTTTGGATATATGTGTGCATGTTGGGTAGAACTATGGAAAATTCTCTGATTGTTCTTTGTTTTTCTGGAAAAAAAACTGCAGAATGATATGTACATGATAACTGGGCGATATGGGAGATCATCCGAAGATACAGCCCGGCCTGATGCTCGTTCTGCAGATCAGTGTTTGTCTCAACTTGATACACAACGTGAAGAAGAGGTGGAACCTTTTGTTGACAACCATTTTACAGAAAGCTTGAATGATTTGAACTGGGACAGAGATATGGAGATGGATGGAGGAAACAAAAACTGCTTGATAGATTCAACTGATAATCCTTCTGACAGTGATTCTGAGGATGATCTTCCTCCAACGTTGTTGCAAAGAAGCTCTGATATGACTGCTGTAACTGCTGGACAACAAGAAAATAGTGGTGCAGCTGATGAAGTTGAACAATTGACACATGAAGATATACTGATTTTCCTTGAAAATGACAGTATAGTTGCTGCCCAGAGTTCTAGTCAGGAAGTGCGTAGCCATCACGTACCCCTTGTGAACATGGTCTTTGATACGGAGGATGCAGCTTACACCTTTTACAATGAATATGCCTCAATTGCTGGATTTTCTGTGAAGAAGGCAGCCCGCTTTTGTGGCAAGAAACAAGGTGGCAGTGCATCAACTCGGCTAACTTTCAAGTGCAATCGGTCAGGAAAAGTAATTGATGAAGAAGAACAAGAGAATAGGAGGAAGAAACGACGTGAGACAAGGCAACAGAAAACAGGACAAGAGCCCTATCGGAACGCGAGGAAGAAAAAAGCAAACACCATTGCAATAACAGGGTGTAAAGCTCAGCTCATTGTCGTGAAGAAGGATGAGAAGTGGGTGATAACAACCATAAACCTAGAACACAACCATGATTTGAGTCCTCACACAGAAGTGAAATACCTTCGTTCTCATAAGCACATGACGGAGGAGGAGAAGCTCCTAATCCAAACATTCAATACTGTGAAGCTACCAACAAGAAAAATAATGGCAATCCTAAGTTACTTGAGAGGTGGAAACACTCCTTATACCAAAAAGCATGTCAGCAATGTTAGGACAGCCATTGGCAAAGAGAGCAATCAAAATGACATGATGCAGGTGCTAACATATTTCAGGAAGAGACAAGCTAAAGATCCACAATTTTACTATGCGTTCAAGACAGCTAAAGTCTCTGATGAAGCAAGTAAAGTTTTGTGCATTTTCTGGGCTGACGGGTATTCTAGGAAGATGTACGAGCTGTACGGAGACTGCCTCAGCTTTGACACAACATTTAAGACAAACAGATACAACCTTCCATTTGCTCCCTTTGTTGGAATCACAGGACATGGCCAAAACTGTTTGTTTGCTTGCTCTATCATTGAGAATGAAACAGCTGACACCTTCCAATGGTTGTTTGAGACGTTCTTGCATTGCATGGGTGGCAAATATCCATCCACAATCATCACAGATGAGGATGCTGGGATGAAGACAGCTATCCCTCTAGTTTTCCCCCATATCTGCCACAGACGTTGTTTGTTTCATATTAAAAAGAAGGCTGAGGAAAAATGTACTAGGACTTTTGCTGCAAATAAAACCCTGCATGATGATTTCAGTGACATCATACACAACTCTCTGACGGTGACTGAGTTTGAGAACTTGTGGACACAGATGCTCCAGAAATACAACATTGGGCATGTGAAGTATTTCCAAATCATGTGGAAGAAAAGGAAAAGGTTTGTCCCTGTGTATTTCAAGAAGAACTTCTTCCCCTTCATTCACTCTACTGCACTTAGTGAAGGCACCAATGCCATATTCAAGGACAACATCACGTCAACTCACAACGTGATAAGCTTCCTACAAGAGTACCAGAAGATTTCAGAAACTATACAAGATAAGGAGCGGGAGCAAGACTCTATCACTACAACAACTTCGCCAACATTGTGGGCATGAAGTGAACTTGAGTTGCAAGCTGCAAAAATGTACAACCGAAAGATATTTTACAGATTCCAACAACAGATAAAGTTTGTGTTGAATTTGCATGTTGAAGAGGTTGAGAGAAATGTGAAATATGAAGTTTACAAGAGACCAATGCTAGCTGAAAAAGATTTCAGAACAAGAAGATTTATTGTGATTGTGAACATGCAGCAACAGGAGTTCAGTTGTATTTGTGGGAAATTTCAGAAGGATGGCATTGTGTGCAGCCATGTCTTGAGAGTACTTTCTCATCTCAACATGTCTATGCTGCTAGAGAAATATTACATAGACAGGTGGAGGCCAAAAAATACAAAGGACATACGGGACATCCGTTTCAATGTTCCTTTGGAACTGACTGCTGGAAGTCAACACTTAAGGTATACCTTGCTCTCCAACAGGCTCAATGAGATGGCCTCAGATGGTGCATCAACAAACAGAAAATATCTATATGTTGTAGCAGGAAGTGAAAGGGTGCAACAGAGGTTGGATGAGATGACTAAAGAAGATGAACTTGCAGAAGCACAACAAGCAAATATTGACAAGGACACAACAGAGTTTGATGTAGGACCGCATCCTGATGGCTATGGGGACAATCTTCAGGATCCTGATGTTGCAGTATCAAAAGGGCGTCCACAAAAAGGACGTTACAAAACTTTCATGGAAGGTTTACTATCTAAACAGAAAGTCACATGCAGTCGTTGTGGGGAGCCTGATCACTATAAAAATAGTTGTACGGCAAGACCTGAAGATATCGATTTGGCTCACAAAGAAAAAGTCAGCCGCAAACATGTCTCAGGTTTCCCAGAAAAAAACTTTTTCTTTTCAGTGTTAGCAAGTATTTTTCAGCATAAAAACTGGACTTGTACTTCATATGATTGATTTTGATGAATTGTTTATGCCCTAAAATTTTTGCAGCCTCTGCTGGGACATCTACAGAGAAGCAGCCAGCTCATGCAAAACCGAGCAAGAAGGCGAGAAAAGGAAACTGAGAAACTGGGTGCTACAAGTTCAAGAAGGCATTGGTTTGGTTTTTTGATTGTCCCTGCGAGCACTGAAAAAAATGTAAAAATGAGCCAAGTGTGGTCCTCGTTCTGCCAATGAACAGAAACCAAAGAAAAGAACTATATGATGGTTCATGGATGATAGCACTTTTGCTATACTATTTTAAGAAAAATGCTGATGTTTCTATCTTTTATTTGTACTGTGAAAAAAACTAGGGAAAAAATGTTTCCCGTGGGGGTAGCGACACTTACATTACCCCAGTTGGTTACTTAAGGTTCTTGATCCACTTTTTTGCTTGTGCTATTTAGCTAGCTTCTGTCCAGTAAGAATTTTGAAAACCTGCACAAAAGAAAGAAGGAGGAGAAGTGATAGAAACAAGAGGAGAAAAAACATGAAAGAAAATGTTCTGGTTAATATCTAGGCGGGGGAGAAAAATCAAACTTTAAAAAATAAAAAATAATCATAAAAATGCTTAAGAACCGATGTTTGATATTGATCTGAAAGCAACATTATACACATGGGATTGTTTTCTGGTTAATGACCAGTTTCTAAAACTATGCATATGACGGTAAAAAAAATCCTTGAGGCCAAAATACACGCACTGCTTTACATTTTGGATTCGCTTTCAGGTAAGAAAAGGAAAAAAAAGAAAATAGAAAAAAATTGTATCGTTCCTCCATGTACACTGGAAATTTTGTCGTCTCGTTAACTTTTGGGATTGTTTTTCATCATCTTGCTGAAGAACCTTCTAGTATTGTTCTTCCATGTATGACAGAAATATTCTAGTTGATTGACCTGCTTGCCCATGTGAGGATGTACAAAAAAATGAACTAGTTAGAAACCTTAAAATGAGAGACAAGAAAAAGGATATTTGTTTACAGTTGCAAACGCAAAAAAACATGACAGATGGGAAAAATAGGGGAAAAGATATACAGTTCTGTATCACAAGTCCTTGACAAGTGTCTTTGCTTCATCTATTTCGTTGTGAGTGCTGAATAGTAGATCAACAGCAAGTCTCACGCGCGCATCTGGAACATCTTTTGATTGGAATACTGTCTGCAGCGGGTTCCTGGCTCGATAATTTTGCATCTTGTTTATTGTGAAAATTCCACAATCATCGCTATTTCGGGGGGGGGGGGGGGGGTGAGAAAAAGGAAAAACCAAGAGATGAGGAAAAACAACTTAAAAACATTAGAGCGAATAAAAATATAGTTGATATTTCATATGAAAAAATGGTATTGGAAAAAGTTGTTTATGATTTACCTCCCTACTTGTTTCGGTAATACTGGATATGCTGTTTGATATTGATTGAACCGCATGTTTCTCAGGTTAGCATCACGCCACGCTTTGATAAAGTTTGTTATCTGAAAAAAAATCATATAATAAGACAACGAAATCTTGGGGGAAGAGAGAAGAAAATAAAATTCTCTTGATTTTCTTTAAAAAGGAAGGATGCATAACCATCATGTTCTTGATGTTCGTGTGGTACTCGCTGTTTTCTGCGTACTTTGAGTCAAGGAATATGAACTGTCGTGCTTTCAAGTCGACGAGGAAGACGAACCAATGATCCTCATGAAGAGTAGGAAAGAACAACTATAACGAACAAGAAGAAAAAATAAAAATGTAGATGGAATTCAAGAAACCATAACTCAATGACTTCAAAAGTGTTTTGATGAGCAAAAAATGGCTTGAGACATTACTTCATTGCTCAGCTCTAGTCGTCTTGCTTTCCCTGCTCCGTGGAAGCTCCTTAGAACTTTATCTTTGAAAGATAGTCTCCCCACTTCAGTCCTCCACTTCTCCAAAAAGTACTCCTATTACAAACAAACAAAAAGAAAAGAAAGATAAAATTAAAGTTTCAACTAAAAAAGCGAGAGATAAACAAACATCAAAACAAGATTGTATTGGAACTCACTGCCGCCGTGTGGAAAAAGTAGTGCCTCTGGGATGTTCTGGGGTGGTTATCTCTGAATAATTTTCGACAATATGCATTGATGACATATGACTCCACCCACCCTGATGGTTTGAATGAATTGCCTAGTTGTTCCAATGATACCCTACATTTATCAATCTCAATTGCCCAGTAGTCCCTGCATTTTCATGATTTGTCCGCAGAAAAATGTCAGTGCAAGGGGGGAACTGCTATATACAATTCAAATGCACAAAAACAAGGAAGAAAAAAAAACACACACACGAACAACTCAACAAAAATTCGGTGGTCTGGGAGGGAAAAAAGTGTCCTAACCCTTTGTAGTAATTATTCTCGCTTAGGAGTAAGATGTTGTGATATAGATGAAGTTCGTATTCCATGATGGGCCCCCTGTCTTGGTCATAAGGCGAGCACAAAAATTTGCTTGGTTGTACTACCCTTTTAGGTGGTATATTTTCTTTGCCCCTAGAGCTGCTTGTACTCCCTAAGAAGAGTCTGGTGTTATAGTGCTCATCTGATCTATCAACTAAGTTACTGCAGGACTATTTGAAAGGACTTTGACTGAGGATTTGGACCTCTGGTGATGCCTGGAAAAATTCAACAAATAAAAAAAAATATAAGTATGAAACTATGGACATTCTGGGATCTTTTCTTTTGGACTTCAGCTTTTAAGCAAAACAACACAAAGAAGAAGAAAACACTTACACTGTTATGATCCAAGAACGTTATAGGGTTATCCTCTGTCCCATCTAAATTGCATTCAATGTTAGCTCTTTCTGGGAACAGAATTCTCCCTGTCATTGTGGCTTCTGAGAAAAAATGCTGTATCAAAAAATGAAAAAAGAAAGAAATATGAGAAAACCAAAGAAATGTGCCTAGGAAAACTGTTAATGTAGAAAAAAAATCAAAAAAATGGGGATAAAAAAAGAAAAATGTACTTTGGTGCGTGGGGGTCTGGTAGTCGTTGTCTTGTAAGTTGTGTTCCTATTCCTAGGAGAATAGCATGTATGCGGCTCGTTCCACTCATTTCGAATGCTTGTGTTTGGTGATGTCTGTATCATTTTAGAAGCAAGAGAAAATCAAAGACCATGAATAAAAAAAATGAGAAACATCTCATAAGAAAACAGAAACTGCTCAGCAGCAAAATGCAGAGAAAAAAAATAACCAGGTCAATTATTCCTCCGTCTGGTGAAGTGCATCTTTGTCCAACACTTTGTTGCTGTTGCGCGCAATGTACAGAAAACTGTTGACACAAAAAGGACACGGGATGAAGGTGTTGTTTGAAACCAACAAGGCAGAAAATTATATTTTTCTAAAAAAAGTGATTAAATAAAGAAATATTGAAAAGGTAAAAAGAAGATGAAACCTCGCAGCTCTTGATCTCTTGCTCTTGATGGTAGTTGCCTGATTCCTTTTCTTTCAATGTCTGGTGAACAATGATTTTCTTTGCATTCTGATTATTGACGCACCAAAGAAAACGAGTTAAAGACATAAAGTGTCTACACTAGTAACATATAACACATGGGGGCATATATTTTGATTTGATGAGGCTCCTTTCCTACGTTTTGCCCACCTCAATTTTTTCGTTATATTCCTTTGTTGTCATGTGCACAGGACGCCATAGCTCAGGCTCAGTTATTTCATTCCCTCAGTCATCCATATCTTCGAGTATACGACAAGTTGGCGTGTCATCATCATAGAAAAAGTACTTTTGCCTTGCTTTATCCAAGTAATCAATTCAGGATTCGTCTTCGTTTCCTATAGGATTATCTATGACATGCTTATTTGCTTCATGGTCATTTGCGTCATCCTCATCTATATTTGAGAAGCAAATGATGATCATCAGCTCCAAAAAAATGAAACAAAATTGAATAGTTGTTGCTGGTTTCTTCAGTTTTGAACAGAAAATTGATGCAAAGGAAAAAGGATCATCAAAAAAGATAAAGGTACCTGCAGCTAATGTGACATTTATGTCGAAATCTATTTTGCTGCAGGACCCCTTCTGTTGCTGGTTGATCACGTTGGTGTCGTCTTTTTGCTGTCAAGAAACAAATAACAAGGAGCATGGGATGTTAAAAAATAACAAAAGTAGTAAAAAGAAAAAGAAAGATGTTAAGTAACAAGTAGCTAGTTAAAACTTCTTACTTGGGAGATATGTTCATTACTGGATGTCTTTTGGCTCATGAAACCGGAAAAACTTGATGCATTTCCTTTCCCAGCTTCTTTGCTCTGAATTTGAGGTAACAAAGCAGTGTTGTCTGGTAGAAGTAAGTACTCAAAACTTGTCGTGCTCGCTGCTCTTGTTTCATTGATCTTCGCTTCTAGCACCTTGTCCTGCACTGTAACCTTGTTTTCTCTTCCTAGTCCATCTTCGATGCTGACTTCTTGGGGTGCTTTCACTGCCTCTGTATCATATTTGCTTGTGTTCACTTGATCTTGAATTTCTTCTTGTGTGTTTATTGTCTCTTTGTTGTTGTGTTCTTGAAATTCTTCATTACCCTTGCCCATTTGATTCTGAAAAATGTGGGAGGTAAGTAGCAAGAGTTTTAAAAACGGACAATAAAAAGGGAAAAAGAACATGGGAATATATCCTAAAAAGAGTACAGTAAAAAGATTCATGAACTTACATATGCATCTTCTAACTTTGAGCTCCCAATAACATCAACCCCTTCATCACTCTTTCCTTGGAATACTTCTTGCTCATGGCTCATTCTTTCAGTTTCAATTGAAGCAGGTGATTGTTCGCTGATTTGTTTCACCCTCTTAGTCCTTCGAAGTAGAGTCGTCGTTCCTACAAAAGGGAGCATAATTATAGAAAATAAAAAAGAGAAAAAATTAAATGAGTAGAAGGCCTGTCCAAATAGAATTAAAAAACAAATAACAGTGCTTTAAACACATGGTTGTAAAAAACGGGTTTCTATTTTGCAAACAATAGGATATTTATCGTCATCTTCTTCATAATCTCCATCTGAGTTTACTTTTACAGTAGATCCTGACCAGTGTTGGTTGCTCACTGTATTATGGCTCTTCTCGGATGACTCAAGTTTCAAAGTTTTCTCTGAATTGCCATTTCTTGATGTCACTAATTCCAGGGTCTTTAAAAGCAAATTCTTTGCTTTCATGCAAGTGCTTACGTTTTCATCTTTCATGTAAAACTGGAATGATGTGTATATCTCTTCTTTCACCTGATACATGTGAAGAAACAAAAAAGTGAGAAAATGATGAAATGAAAAAAATCATAAATGCATGCAGAAAAAGAAAAAAAGATTAGGGGGGAACCTCCTCGGGAAGAGAATTCCCCGCTGTTCTGTCAATAGCAGCCCTTAAGTTTGAGTTCTTCGTTGTGCTGGCCCAACTAAATGACTCTTGAGCATAGCATGTTTCAGATTCATCTTTTATCTACATGTGTAAAAAAAGACCAAAGTAAAAGAAATTAAAGTTCTCTTAAATTGACCCTGGCCCAACAGAATATCTGCTATTCTGTTCTCTGTCGTTACATTAGAAACAGAGAATACAAACAAAGATAGAAATAAGTATAGATGAGAAAAACTTACTTTACTTGGTCTGTACATGCCATTTTGGTCTATGAGCATATCACTGAAATTTTTGACAAGACTGCCTTTCCATAGACATATCCTTGGCATGATTGATGGTACTTGTATTGCTCCAAAGTCTGTGAAGTCAAGGAAGCGGACCTTGGGAAAAGAAAAAAAAGAATAACAGATGTCAACTTGTTTTGATGAAAAAAAGGAAAAGAAAGGAAAAAGGAAGACACAAAAACTATAAAATAGAAAAAGAAAAGAAAATGTACCGCTAGTTGGTATATGCAGCCTCCTAGTGTCAATGTCAAGCGGTTTTGCTTCGTCTTCTCTTTTTGATACTTCCTAATAGCTTGCAACAGCCACATGTGAGTGAACTTGCACCAATTTAGGTTTCTGATTTTACTGACATCTATTAGTGATCCCATATACTTGGTGCTTGGTTTAGTGTTTGAAGTTGGGCACAACACGGTTGACAGGGCAACAATCAGGAAACAACGAATGAGCTGTTCGTCAGACAACTCTTCTCGTTCAATAATCTTGTTGCCAAAAAACTTTATTGTGGGCACTTCTGTGAGCCCGAAAAATGCAAGGAACTCTGACTTCCCTGCATCGTCGACCATGCTAATGTTGATGTCCCCTGCCGGAATGCCAAAAACATGCAGGACACCCAGTGCATTCAGTGGTATGCGCTTCTTGTTGATGAAAATTGCTTCATCGTCAACAATGACCTTGTCTGCTATCCACTGAGAAAATGGCCTAGGCACAAGACAATCATCTAACTCCAGCATGTAACCAAAACCAGTAGACCTGATTAAGTCCACTTTGTTCTTGCTCTTGCAAATGCTATTCGCGACCTCGGAGAAATATGGTATGCTGCACCTAGTATATGCTTTACATACTGCATCGCCAAAATCATCATGTGAAGTCGCTTCAGTTAGTCTTGGTCTCTGTGTACATCAAAAGGGGGAAATTAAAAAGTTTCACCCAAACAAAAAACAGAGTTATAAATGAATAAAATTGAAGTAGTATGTGACATAGAAATGATTACACACATGATAAATGAATTACGCGTGACAAGGATAACTAAAGTCTACCTTTTTGCTCCCCTTTCGTACAATGGTCCGTCTTTGCTTCCTTTTAAAGCTCTTCACAATCTGATATAGTGATAAAAATAAGTACAAAAAATCATTGTGAGTAAAAACAAAAATATATATATAAGAGGAACTTTGAATGTACAAAAAAAGAAAAGCTGAAGAAATGCAGGGGGTGGAGGAGGGGGGATGACTTCACCAAATTTTTTACTCCAGCATAAAGTAGGTCGTTGGACACATCGGTTTCAGTTAGGTCATCATTCCCATGGTACTGTTCGCTTTCGACATCCACTGTATCTTCGTCAATCTTGAAGGTTTGACTTGCAGTTGTGTCATTCTTCTCTTTATCAACTGTTGGGCCCTCGGGTTGATCGATGCGTCCCTTATTCTCTTCATCATCTCCTTTAACATCCTGATCATGTGTTTTACCAACACAAAAAAATAACAAAAAAAGAAAAAAGGATGATTAGGCTACATATATATATATATAATAATAAAAAACACAGCTGCTCTGTCAGTGTGCCATAATGGTAGAAAAACACAGTTGCTCAGTTCATCTACTACTACCGGCTACTAGTAACACTGACGTGAGCGTAACCATCAAATTATTCCCCTTATGTCGACGCATCCCGCAGGCTCCACATGTACTCTTCTATTTTGATCGGTGTCCAAAAAACTAGCTTACATTCAGTTACTGACAAAACCCCAAAAAAAACGCAGGACCTTCTAGTGATTTTGGGCTTGTCTCCCGCGATTCTAACCTCTTCCTCAAAGCTGAATTCAGAAAAAAAGCATGTATCCTTTTGCATAGGAAAAATGATGATTAGGGTACAAAAATACAGAAACAAACAATAACTACTGCTGAAGATTTTGTGCACATCCCCTGTAGTCATGAACATTCAACGGATAAAAACTGGGCGTAAATACTGATGAACAACAAACAAACTTTGTTGAACTACCACAAATTATCTCTCTTATTTTGTCAAGAGGAAGACCGCCCCAACTTGATTATAGTTCCAAAAAGGACTCTTTATATGACTCTGTACATCCCATGGAGTGAGAGAAAAAAGTTACTGAGTTTCCCAAGCTGTTGAACACACATATGCAGCAAAGTGTGTGTCCTGCATGACTTTCGAATGCTCTGTACCCACAGAATCAAAACTGAAAAACCAAAAAATACCCATATCGATTGACTACATAGTAGGCGCATCTACCTATGCCTGATTTGAACAAGAAAAAAAAATCTAAATCTCCTGTAGACGAAAATGAACATGTGGATTAACAATGGTGATTTTGGTGCCTAACACACAACCGCGCCCCCACGCAGAACACAGGAATAATCCCCTGGGCATCCTGCTATTTTGGCAAATCTCTGTTGCGATTCAAACCTCTCAGTACATGATAGTCACCGTAACCGCAAAATTCGTGAAAGCTAGAGGCAAATCTGAGGTTATAGACGGAGGGATTTGACCTCGGCACACAGCTGTGGGCCGGATTTGGTACGGCGGCGGGGGGCTGGGGAGGAGGGGGTCGGGGGGTAGGAAGGAACCTGCTCCTCTGCGCGTGGCGACCCTGGATCCTTGCCCTCGCCGCCGGGCATCTCGACGCCGGCGATTCCGGCCGCAGCAAACCTTGGATGAGCGGGCTCCCGTGATTGAGCGCTTGGGTTCGGGCGGTTGCAACAACAACAATATCAAAACCTGACAAAAAAAGAACCGAAATCGGCGCCGACAGCCCTCCGCCCCAACCCCGGTTGCGCTTGGGCGTGCTGGGTTGCGATTGCGCTTGGGTTGGGGCAGTTCCAACTACAATAAAAAACTCTTAAAATAAGTAAAAGAAATGGAACCAATTTCATCGGCGCTGACAGCCCTCCGCCCTGACCCCCGGTTGCGCTTGGGTGTGTTGAGTTGCGATTGCGCTCGGGTTGGGGCGGTTGCAACAACAAACAAAAAGAACCCCAATCAAAAGAAAAAATGGAACCGATTTCATCAGCGCCGACAGCCCTCCCCGCCCCGACCCCCGGTTGCGGTCACGTTATATGTCTTGCAATTGCGCTTGGGTGTGTTAAGTTGCGATTGCGCTCGGGTTGGTGCGGTTGCAACAACAAACAAAAAGAACCCTAAACAAAAAGAAAAAACGGAACCAATTTCATCGGCGCTGACAGCCCTCCGCCTCAACCCCCGGTTGCGCTTGGGTGTGCTGGGTTGCGATTGCGCTTGGGTTGGGGCAGTTCCAACAACAATAAAAAAACCTAAAAATAAGTAAAAGAAATGGAACCAATTTCATCGGCGCCGACAGCCCTCCGCCCCGACCCCCGGTTGCGCTTGGGTGTGTTGAGTTGCGATTGCGCTCGGGTTGGTGCGGTTGCAACAACAAACAAAAAGAACCCTAAACAAAAAGAAAAACGTAACCGATTTCATCGGTGCCGACAGCCCTCCGCCCCGACCCCCGGTTGCGCTTGGGTGTGTTGAGTTGCGATTGCGCTTGGGTTGGGGCGGTTGCAACTAGAAACAAAAAAGAATCCCAAACAAAAGAAAAAATGGAACCGATTTCATCGGCGCCCACAGGCTTTCGCCCTGATCCCCAATTGCATTCACGTTATACGTCTTGCAATTGCGCTTGGGTGTGCTAAGTTGCGATTGCACTCGGGTCGGGGCGGTTGCAACTACAAAGAAAAAAACCAACAAATAAAAGAAATGGAACCGATCTCATCGACGCCGACAATCCCCCGCCCCGACCCCTGGTTGCGGTGACGTTATATGTCTTGCAATTGCGCTTGGGTGTGCTGACTTGCAATTGCGCTCGGGTTGGGGCGGTTGCAACTACAAAAAAAACTCCTAAACAAAAAAAAAATGGAACCGATCCCATCGATGCCGACAGCCCTCCGCCCCGACCCCCGGTTGTGGTCACGTTATATGTCTTGCAATTGCGCTTGGGTGTGCTAAATTGCGATTGCGCTCGGGTCGGGCCGGTTGCAACTTCAAAGAAAAAAAACCAACAATAAATAAAAAAATGGAACCGATCCCATCGATGCCGACAGCCCTCCGCCCCGACCCCAGGATTTCTGACGGTTGGAAAAGTGAATGAGACCAATCTATTTCTCATTCTAATGAGTTTTAGCAAATCCGAATTAGATATACGTCTTATACTACGGACCGAGGGAGTATAATAATATTTCTATCCGCGTCGATGGACTCTCGGACTCGAACCTACGTGCCGACTAGGTATCCAGGTACAGCACCTCATCAGCTAGCTACTTCATCGATGGACTCTCGGACTCGTACCTATGTGCCGACAAGGCAGTACAATTGCAATTCCAACTGAATCTAAACTATTCTACCAGAACTAAAATTTCACATCTATACATTGAGTAAAGGTATAGGGTTCCTTTGCCTCCCGCCAGGGCGCCGCCGCCAGTTCACCTCGTCTCTAGAGGCCCTAGAGCCATGTCGGCGTGCTGGCGGGAAGGCTCTGTTTTCATAAGTGCTTTTGAGTTTAATTAAGTTTTGTGTTCCATTTAAAAAGACGAGACGGCGGCGGCTACTGGAAGATGGAATAAGATTCTTCCTGCCTAGCCCCCGTCATGGTGGCGTATCTAGCACCGTCGGTGGGCATGTCGAGGTCTGTCTCCGGCGGATCTGCCTTTGATGGATTTGCTCGGATCTAATCGTAGTTCATCTATGTTTGCGTTTCTTCCGGTTGGATCTTTGCGATCTAAGCTACTCTTCATGGCAGCGGTTACTGTTCTGCTGCGCTGGTCATATCGGGCCTTAGCCCGACGACATTCTAACTGTCTACTACAAGAAGTTTTGCCCGGCTCTAGCGAGGGAGGGGCTATGACGGTGACGCGCCTTCGGGTCACATTAGTGCTTGCACTCGTCGCTAGGTGGTCTACGGATCTGGATGTAATTTTTATTATTTCTGGTGTTCGTTGTACTGGCATGATTGAAGATAAATAGATTTAAAGTTTTCTCGTGTAAAAAAACAAAACACTTAGTAAAGGTACATTTACCCTTTTAGATGGATCTAGAAGCATGGCACGCTAAACACTAAGTTCATTTCGACGGATCCAAGAAATAAGAAAACACAGAGGAAGGGTTTGGAGGGATGAAATATGATCGTTAGCACTAGTAGAAAAAGGGTCAAACGTGAAGCACATTAGTGCCGGTTTGTAAAAAAACCCGGCACTAATGTGATCAATAGTGCCGGTTCGAATGACTATGCATTAGTGCCGGTTCGTAATGAACCTTTAGTACCGGTTCGTGCCACGAACCGGTACTAAAGGGGTGGTGGCAGGCTGGCGTCAGACCAGGGCCCCACGAGCCCCTTTAGTGACGGTTTGTGACACAAACCGGTACTAAAGGTCTAACCTATAGTACCGGTTTGCGTCACCAACCGGCACTACAGAGTCTTAACCTATAGTCCCGGTTGAAGACACAAACCGGCACTATAGGGCAATTTTCAAACTCTACCCCCCCTGTGTATCGCCATTTCAGTTTTGAAAAAATCAAAAGAAAATGATAAAAACTTCAAAAAATAAAATCCTTCGACAAGTAGTTATATTACTACATCTACTAGTTAGGAAAATTTGAAAACTTAAAGTTGGACATGTTTTGCAAAAAGTGTAGGGAAAATGTAAAACAACTATAACTTTTGCATACGATGTAGGAAAAAATGGTATAATATATCAAAAAAATCAGCACAAAAACTGAAAACTAAAAAACCAAAAAAAATACTCAAATCGATTGACTACATAGTAGGCACATCTACCTATGCCTGATTTGAACAAGAAAAAAATCTAAATCTCCTGTCGACGAAAATGAACATGTGGATTAACAATGGGGATTTTGGTGCCTAACAAACAACCGCGCCCCCACGCAGAACACAGGAATAATCCCCTGGGCATCCTGCTATTTTGGGCATCCTGCTATTTTGGCAAATCTCTGTTGCGATTCAAACCTCTCAGTACATGATAGTCACCGTAACCACATAATTCGTGAAAGCTAGAGGCGAATCTGAGGTTATAGACGGAGGGATTTGACCTCGGCACACAGCTGCAGGCCGGATTTGGTACGGCGGCGGGGGGCTGGGGAGGAGGAGGTCGGGGGGTAGGAAGGAACCTGCTCCTCTGCGCGTGGCGACCCTAGATCCTTGCCCTTGCCGCTGGGCATCTCGACGCCGGTGACTCCGGCCGCAGCAAACCTTGGATGAGCGGGCTCCCGTGATGGACCTTCTCTCGTCCCTCCCCTGTCTTCCTCTACTTCTATCTGATTTGAAACAGTAACCACACCCACCAAAAATGAGGACGTCTCTTTGGAAAAGAGACGTTAAAGGAGGGGCCACCTGCCATAGACTTTAGGATAAAGAAAAAGGAAGAACGATATACAAGAACTAGTGGCTTTATTACTATTTTCATCCTTAGAAAATGATTACATATGTGTGTGAAAAAAACTATATAACTATGATATATGAAAAAAATATTGACTACTAACAACCATCTAAAAAACGCTAAAAACAACAGACGACCTGTAAAAAATGATTAAACATAGTTTTTGCCGTCACTGACAAAACACTGCCCTTGACCTCCCGGATGTGGTCACATTATACATCTAGCAGGTGCACTTGGTTGTGTTGAGTTGCAGTTGCGGTCGAATTGTGGTGATTGCAACTACTAAAAAAAGAACTGATTTCATCTGCGCCCATATCCGTCCACCCCGATCCTCGGTCATGGTCGCAATAGATGTTCCGCAGTTACGCTTGGGTGTGTTGAGTTTGCGATTGCACAGAGGATGGGGCGGTGATTCCCATCATCACCGACAAACCGTCCCGACCCCCGATTGTGCTTGGGTGTGTTGAGTTGCGATTGCGCTCGGGTTGGGGAGGTTGCAACTACCAAAAAACTAACAAAAAAAATACAAAAATGAAAACAAAGAACCGAATTTGGCACCGACAGCCCTCCGCCCCAACCCCGGTTGTGCTTGGGTGTGCTGGGTTGCGATTGCGCTTGGGTTGTGTTGAGTTGCGGTCACGTTATGTGTCTTGCAAATTGCGCTTGGGGTGTGTTGAGTGGCGATTGCGCTCGGGTTGGGGCGGTTGCAACTACAAACAAAAAGAACCCTAAACAAAAGAAAAACGGAACCGATTTCATCGGCGCCGATAGCCCTCCGCCCCGACCCCGGCTGCATTTGGGTGTGCTGGGTTGCGATTGAGCGCTTGGGTTCGGGCGGTTGCAACAACAACAATATCAAAACCTGACAAAAAAAGAACCAAAATCGGCGCCGACAGCCCTCCGCCCCAACCCCGGTTGC
Source organism: Triticum urartu (assembly GCF_056163025.1). Classification (NCBI taxonomy): domain Eukaryota; kingdom Viridiplantae; phylum Streptophyta; class Magnoliopsida; order Poales; family Poaceae; genus Triticum; species Triticum urartu. Next base: position 711,472,792 of record NC_141879.1, read on the forward strand.
GCTTGGGCGTGCTGGGTTGCGATTGCGCTTGGGTTGGGGCAGTTCCAACTACAAAAAAAAACCCTTAAAATAAGTAAAAGAAATGGAACCAATTTCATCGGCGCCGACAGCCCTCCGCCTCGACCCCCGGTTGCGCTTGGGTGTGTTGAGTTGCGATTGCGCTCGGGTTGGGGCGGTTGCAACAACAAACAAAAAGAACCCCAATCAAAAGAAAAAATGGAACCAATTTCATCAGCGCCGACAGCCCTCCCCGCCCCGACCCCCGGTTGCGGTCACGTTATATGTCTTGCAATTGCGCTTGGGTGTGTTAAGTTGCGATTGTGCTCGGGTTGGTGCGGTTGCAACAACAAACAAAAAAAACCCTAAACAAAAAGAAAAATGGAATCGATTTCATCGGCGCCGACATCCCTCCGCCCCGACCCCCGGTTGCGCTTGGGTGTGCTGGGTTGCGATTGCGCTTGGGTTGGGGCAGTTCCAACTACAATAAAAAACCTAAAAATAAGTAAAAGAAATGGAACCAATTTCATCGGCGCCGACAGCCCTCCGCCCCGACCCCCGGTTGCGCTTGGGTGTGTTGAGTTGCGGTTGCGCTCGTGTTGGTGCGGTTGCAACAACAAACAAAAAGAACACTAAACAAAAAGAAAAACGTAACCGATTTCATCGGCGCCGACAGCCCTCCGCCCCAACCCTCGGTTGTGCTTGGGTGTGTTGAGTTGCGATTGCGCTTGGGTTGGGGCGGTTGCAACTAGAAACAAAAAAGAATCCCAAACAAAAGGAAAAATGGAACCGATTTCATCGGCGCCCACAGCCTTTCGCCCTGATCCCCAATTGCATTCACGTTATACGTCTTACAATTGCGCTTGGGTGTGCTAAGTTGCGATTGCAGTCGGGTCGGGGCGGTTGCAACTACAAAGAAAAAAAACAACAAATAAAAAAATGGAACCGATCTCAGCGACGCCGACAATCCCCCGCCCCGACCCCTAGTTGCGGTGACGTTATATGTCTTGCAATTGCGCTTGGGTGTGGTGACTTGCAATTGCGCACGGGTTGAGGCGGTTGCAACTACAAGCAAAAAAAGTCCTAAACAAAAAAATGGAACCGATCCCATCGATGCCGACAGCCCTCCGCCCCGACCCCCGGTTGCGGTCACGTTATATGTCTTGCAATTGCGCTTGGGTGTGCTAAGTTGCGATTGCGCTCGGGTTGGGGCGGTTGCAACTTCAAAGAAAAAAAACCAACAATAAATAAAAAAAGGGAGCCGGGTCGCGAGCCGAACGGCGCACACACGTCGCTACGAAGCTCTCCATGTTGACAAACACGAATCGCTGCGCGGCTGGATCCGACGGTTGGAAAAGTGAATGAGACCAATCTATTTCTCAGTCGAATGAGTTTTAGCAAATCCGAATTAGATATACGTCTTATACTACAGACCGAGGGAGTATAATAATATTTCTATCCGCGTCGATGGACTCTCGGACTCGAACCTACGTGCCGACTAGGTATCCAGGTACACCACCTCATGAGCTAGCTACTTCGTCGATGGACTCTTGGACTCGTACCTACGTGCCGACAAGGCAGTACAGTTGCAATTCCAACTGAATCTAAACTATTCTACCAGAACTAAAATTTCACATCTAAACATTGAGTAAAGGTATAGGGTTCCTTTGCCTCCTGCCGGGGCGCCGCCGCCAGTTCGCCTCGTCTCCGGAGGCCTTAGAGCCATGTCGGCATGCCGACGGGAAGGCTCCGTTTTCAAAAGTGCTTTTGAGTTTAATTAAGGTTTGTGTTCCGTTTAAAAAGATGAGACGGCGGCGACTACTTGAAGATGGAATAAGATTCTTCCTGCCTAGCCCCCGTCATGGTGGCGTATCTAGCACCGTCGGTGGGCATGTCGAGGTCTGTCTCCGGCGGATTTGCCTTTGATGGATTTGCTCAGATCTAATCGTAATTCGTCTACGTTTGCGTTTCTTCCGGTTGGATCTTTGCGATCTAAGCTACTCTTCATGGCAACGGTTACTATTCTGCTGTGCTGGTCATATGGGGCCTTAGCCCGACGACATTCTAACTGTCTACTACAAGAAGTTTTGCCCGGCTCTAGCGAGGGAGGGGCTATGACGGCGACGCGCCTTCGGGTCACATTAGTGCTTGCACTCGTCGCTAGGTGGTCTACGGATCTGGATGTAATTTTTATTATTTCTGGTGTTCGTTGTACTGGCATGATTGAAGATAAATAGATTGAAAGTTTTCTTGCGCAAAAAAACAAAACACTTAGTAAAGGTACATTTACCCTTTTAGATGGATCTAGAAGCATGGTACGCTAAACGCTAAGATCATTTCGACGGATCCAAGAAATAAGAAAACACAGAGGAAGGGTTTGGAGGGATGAAATATGATCGTTAGCACTAGTAGAAAAAGGGTCAAACGTGAAACACATTGGTGCCGGTTTGTAAAAAAACCGGCACTAATGTGATCAATAGTGCCGGTTCGAATGGCTATGCATTAGTGCCGGTTCGTAATGAACCTTTAGTACTGGTTCGTGCCACGAACCGGTACTAAAGGGGTGGTGGCAGGCTGGCATCAGGCCAGGGCCCCACGAGCCCCTTTAGTGACGGTTTGTGACACAAACCGGTACTAAAGGTCTAACCTATAGTACCGGTTTGCGTCACCAACTGGCACTATAGAGTCTTAACCTATAGCCCCGGTTGAAGACACAAACCGGCACTATAGGGCAATTTTCAAACTCTACCCCACCCGTGTATCGTCATTTCAGTTTTGAAAAAATCAAAAGAAAATGATAAAAACTTCAAAAAATAAAATCCTTCGAGAGGTAGTTATATTACTACATCTACTAGTTAGGAAAATTTGAAAACTTAAATTTGGACATGTTTTCCAAAAAGTGTAGGAAAATGTAAAATGGCTATAACTTTTGCATACGATGTCGGAAAAAAACGTATAATATATCAAAAAATTCAGCACGAAAACTGAAAACTAAAAAACGAAAAAATACCCAAATCGATTGACTACATAGTAGGCGCATCTACCTATGCCTGATTTGAACAAGAAAAAAAATCTAAATCTCCTGTAGACGAAAATGAACATGTGGATTAACAATGGGGATTTTGGTGCCTAACACACAACCGCGCCCCCACGCAGAACACAGGAATAATCCCCTGGGTATCCTGCTATTTTGGCAAATCTCTGTTGCGATTCAAACCTCTCAGTACATGATAGTCACCGTAACCACATAATTCGTGAAAGCTAGAGGCGAATATGAGGTTATAGACGGAGGGATTTGACCTCGGCACACAGCTGCGGGCCGGATTTGGTACGGCGGCGGGGGGCTGGGGAGGAGGGGGTCGGGGGGTAGGAAGGAACCTGCTCCTCTGCGTGTGGCGACCCTGGATCCTTGCCCTCGCCGCCGGGCATCTCGACACCGGCAACTCCGGCCACAGCAAACCTTGGATGAGCGGGCTCCCGTGATGGACCTTCTCTCGTCACTCCCCTGTCTTCCTCTTCTTCTATCTCATTTGAAACAGTAACCACACTCACCAAAAATGAGGACGGCTCTTTGGAAAAGAGACGTTAAAGGAGGGGCCACCTGCCATAGACATTTGGATAAAGAAAAAGGAAGAACGATATACAAGAACTAGTGGCTTTATTACTATTTTCATCCTTAGAAAATGATTACATATGTGTGTGAAAAAAACTATATAACTATGATATATGAAAAAAATATTAACTACTAACAACCATCTAAAAAATGCTAAAAACAACAGACGACCTGTAAAAAATGATTAAACACAGTTTTCGCCGTCACTAACAAAACACTGCCCTTGACCCCCCGGATGTGGTCACATTATACATCTTGCAGGTGCACTTGGTTGTGTTGAGTTGCAGTTGCGGTCGAATTGTGGCGATTGCAACTACTAAAAAAAGAACTGATTTCATCTGCGCCCATATCCGTCCGCCCCGACCCTCGGTCATGGTCGCAATAGATGTTCCGCAGTTATGCTTGGTTGTGTTGAGTTTGCGATTGCACTGAGGATGGGGCGGTGATTCCCATCATCACCGACAAACCGTCCCGACCCCCGGTTGTGCTTGGGTGTGTTGAGTTGCGATTGCGCTCGGGTTGGGGAGGTTGCAACTACCAAAAAACTAATAAAAAATACAAAAATGGAAAAAAAGAACCGAAATCGGTGCCGACATCCCTTCGCCCCAACCCCGGTTGTGCTTGGGTGTGCTGGGTTGCGATTGCGCTTGGGTTGTGTTGAGTTGCGGTCACGTTATGTGTCTTGCAAATTGCGCTTGGGGTGTGTTGAGTTGCGATTGCGCTCGGGTTGGGGCAGTTGCAACTACAAACAAAAAGAACCCTAAACAAAAGAAAAACGAAACCGATTTCATCGGCGCCGATAGCCCTCCGCCCCGACCCCGACTGCGTTTGGGTGTGCTGGGTTGCGATTGAGCGCTTGGGTTCGGGCGGTTGCAACAACAACAATATCAAAACCTGACAAAAAAAGAACCGAAATCGGCGCCGACAGCCCTCCGCCCCAACCCCGGTTGCGCTTGGGCATGCTGGGTTGCGATTGCGCTTGGGTTGGGGCAGTTCCAACTACAATAAAAAAACCTTAAAATAAGTAAAAGAAATGGAACCAATTTCATCGGCGCCGACAGCCGTCCACCCCGACCCCCGGTTGCGCTTTGGTGTGTTGAGTTGCGATTGCGCTCGGGTTGGGGCAGTTGCAACAACAAACAAAAAGAACCCTATCAAAAGAAAAAATGGAACCGATTTCATCAGCGCCGACAGCCCTCCCCGCCCCGACCCCCGGTTGCGGTCACGTTATATGTCTTGCAATTGCGCTTGGGTGTGTTAAGTTGCGATTGCGCTCGGGTTGGTGCGGTTGCAACAACAAACAAAAAGAACCCTAAACAAAAAGAAAAACGGAACCGATTTAATCGGCGCCGACAGCCCTCCGGCCGACCCCCGGTTGCGCTTGGGTGTACTGGGTTGCGATTGCGCTTGGGTTGGGGCAGTTCCAACTACAATAAAAAACCTAAAAATAAGTAAAAGAAATGGAACCAATTTCATCGGCGCCGACAGCCCTCCGCCCCGACCCCCGTTTGCGCTTGGGCGTGTTGAGTTGCGATTGCGCTCGTGTTGGTGCGGTTGCAACAACAAACAAAAAGAACCCTAAACAAAAAGAAAAACGTAACTGATTTCATCGGTGCCGACAGCCCTCCGCCCCGACCCCTGGTTGCGCTTGGGTGTGTTGAGTTGCGATTGCGCTTGGGTTGGGGCGGTTGCAACTAGAAACAAAAAAGAATCCCAAACAAAAGAAAAAATGGATCTGATTTCATTGGCGCCCACAGCCTTTCGCCCTGATCCCCAATTGCATTCACGTTATACGTCTTGCAATTGCACTTGGGTGTGCTAAGTTGCGATTGCACTCGGGTCGGGGCGGTTGCAACTACAAAGAAAAAAAACCAACAAATAAAAAAAATGGAACCGATCTCATCGACGCCGACAATCCCCCGCCCCGACCCCTGGTTGCGGTGACGTTATATGTCTTGCAATTGCGCTTGGGTGTGCTGACTTGCAATTGCGCTCGGGTTGGGGCGGTTGCAACTACAAACAAAAACCTCCTAAACAAAAAAATGGAACCGATCCCATCGATACCGACAGCCCTCCGCCCTGACCCCTGGTTGCGGTCACGTTATATGTCTTGCAATTGCGCTTGGGTGTGCTAAGTTGCGATTGCGCTCGGGTCGGGACGGTTGCAACTTCAAAGAAAAAAAAACAATAAATAAAAAAAGGGAGCCGGGTCGCGAGCCGAACGGCGCACACACGTCGCTACGAAGCTCTCCACGTTGACAAACACGAATCGCTGCGCGGCTGGATTCGACGGTTGGAAAAGTGAATGAGACCAATCTATTTCTCATTCGAATGAGTTTTAGCAAATCCGAATTAGATATACGTCTTATACTACGGACCGAGGGAGTATAATAATATTTCTATCCGCGTCGATGGACTCTCGGACTCGAACCTACATGCCGACTAGGTATCCAGGTACACCACCTCATGAGCTAGCTACTTCGTCGATGGACTCTCGGACTCGTACCTACGTGCCGACAAGGCAGTACAGTTGCAATTCCAACTGAATCTAAACTATTCTACCAGAACTAAAATTTCACATCTAAACATTGAGTAAAGGTATAGGGTTCCTTTGCCTCCCGCCGGGGCGCCGCCGCCAGTTCCCTCGTCTCCGGAGGCCTTAGAGCCATGTCGGCGTGCCGGCGGGAAGGCTCCATTTTCATAAGTGCTTTTGAGTTTAATTAAAGTTTGTGTTCCGTTTAAAAAGACGAGACGGCGGCGGCTACTTGAAGATGGAATAAGATTCTTCCTGCCTAGCCCATGTCATGGTGGCGTATCTAGCACCGTCGGTGGGCATGTCGAGGTCTGTCTCCGGCGGATCTGCCTTTGATGGATTTGCTCGGATCTAATCGTAGTTCGTCTACGTTTGCGTTTCTTCCGAATGGATCTTTGAGATCTAAGCTACTCTTCATGGCAGCGGTTACTGTTCTGCTGCGCTGGTCATATGGGGCCTTAGCCCGACGACATTCTAACTGTCTACTACAAGAAGTTTTGCCCGGCTCTAGCGAGGGAGGGGCTATGACGGCGACGCGCCTTCGGGTCACATTAGTGCTTACACTCGTCGCTAGGTGGTCTACGAATCTGGATGTAATTTTTATTATTTCTGGTGTTCGTTGTACTGGCATGATTGAAGATAAATAGATTGAAAGTTTTCTCGCGCAAAAGAACAAAACACTTAGTAAAGGTACATTTACCCTTTTAGATGGATCTAGAAGCATGGCACGCTAAACACTAAGTTCATTTCGACAGATCCAAGAAATAAGAAAACACAGAGGAAGGGTTTGGAGGGATGAAATATGATCATTAGCACTAGTAGAAAAAGGGTCAAACGTGAAGCACATTAGTGCCGGTTTGTAAAAAGACCGGCACTAATGTGATCAATAGTGCCGGTTCGAATGGCTATGCATTAGTGCCGGTTCGTAATGAACCTTTAGTACCCGTTCGTTCCACGAGCCGGTACTAAATGGGTGGTGGCAGGCTGGCGTCAGGCCAGGGCCCCACGAGCCCCTTTAGTGACGGTCTGTGACACAAACCGGTACTAATGGTCTAACCTATAGTACCGGTTTGCGTCAGCAACCGGCACTACAGAGTCTTAACCTATAGTCCCGGTTGAAGACACAAACCGGCACTATAGGGCAATTTTCAAACTCTACCCCCCCCCCCTGTGTATCGCCATTTCAGTTTTGAAAAAATCAAAAGAAAATGATAAAAACTTCAAAAAATAAAATCCTTCGAGAGGTAGTTATATTACTACATCTACTAGTTAGGAAAATTTGAAAACTTAAATTTGGACATGTTTTGCAAAAAGTGTAGGGAAAATGTAAAACGGCTATAACTTTTGCATACGATGTCGGAAAAAAACGTATAATATATCAAAAAATTCAGCACAAAAACTGAAAACTGAAAAACCAAAAAATACCCAAATCTATTGACTACATAGTTGGCGCATCTACCTACGCTTGATTTGAACAAGAAAAAAAATCTAAATCTCCTGTAGACGAAAATGAACATGTGGATTAACAATGGGGATTTTGGTGCCTAACACACAACCGCGCCCCCACGCAGAACACAGGAATAATCCCCTGGGCATCCTGCTATTTTGGCAAATCTCTGTTGCGATTCAAACCTCTCAGTACATGATAGTAACCGTAACCACAAAATTCGTGAAAGCTAGAGGCGAATCTGAGGTTATAGACGGAGGGATTTGACCTCGGCACACAGCTGCGGGCCGGATTTGGTACGGCGGCGGGGGGCTGGGGAGGAGTGGGTCGGGGGGTAGGAAGGAACCTGCTCCTTTGCGCGTGCCGACCCTGGATCCTTGCCCTCGCCGCTGGGCATCTCGATGCCGGCGACTCCGGCCGCAGCAAACCTTGGATGAGCGGGCTCCCGTGATGGACCTTCTCTCGTCCCTCCCCTGTCTTCCTCTTCTTCTATCTGATTTGAAACAGTAACCACACCCACCAAAAATGAGGACGGCTCTTTGGAAAAGAGACGCTAAAGGAGGGGCCACCTGCCATAGACATTAGGATAAAGAAAAAGGAAGAACGTGTTGGGTTTCATAGTAATTTCAAAAAATTTCCTACGCACACGCAAGATCATGGTGATGCATAGCAACGGGAGGGGGAGAGTTTGATATACGTACCCTTGTAGATCGACAACGGAAGCGTTAACTTGGTTGATGTAGTCATACGTCTTCACGGCCCGACCGATCAAGCACCAAAACTACGGCACCTCCGAGTTCTAGCACATGTTCAGCTCGATGACGATCCCCGGACTCTGATCCAGCAAAGTGTCGGGGAAGAGTTCCGTTAGCACGACGGCGTGGTGACGATCTTGATGTACTACTGTCGGAGGGCTTCAGCTAAGCACCGCTACAATATTATCGAGGACTATGGTGGAAGGGGGCACCGCACACGGCTAAGAATATGATCACGTGGATCAACTTGTGTCTCTAGGGGTGCCCCTGCCTCCGTATATAAAGGTTCAAGGGAGGGGAGCCGGCTGGCCAGGAGAGGCGCGCCAGGAGGAGTCCTACTCCCTGTGGGAGTAGGACTCCCCCCTTTCCTAGTTGGAATAGGATTCGTGGAGGGGGGGGGGGGAAGAGGAGAGAGAGGAGGAAGGGGGGCCGGCCCCCTCTCCTTGTCCAATTCGGACCAAGGGGGGGAGGGGCGCGCGGCCCATCTCTGGCCACCTCTCCTCTCTTACACTAAGGCCCACTAAGGCCCATATACCTCCCGGGGGGTTCCGGTAACCTCCCGGTACTCCGGTAAAATCCCGATTTCACCCGGAACACTTCCGATATCCAAACATAGGCTTACAATATATCAATCTTTATGTCTCGACCATTTCGAGACTCCTCGTCATGTCCGCGATCACATCCGGGACTTCGAACAACCTTCGGTACATCAAAATGCATAAACTCATAATATAACTGTCATCGTAACCTTAAGTGTGCGGACCCTACGGGTTCGAGAACAATGTAGACATGACCGAGACACGTCTCCGGTCAATAACCAATAGCGGAACCTGGATGCTCATATTGGCTCCTACATATTCTACGAAGATCTTTTATCGGTCAGACCGCATAACAACATACGTTGTTCCCTTTGTCATCGGTATGTTACTTGCCCGAGATTCGATCGTCGGTATCCCATACCTAGTTCAATCTCGTTACTGGCAAGTCTCTTTACTTGTTCTGTAATACATCATCCCGCAACTAACTCAGTAGTTGCAATGCTTGCAAGGCTTAAGTGATGTGCATTACCGAGAGGGCCCGGAGATACCTCTCCGACAATCGGAGTGACAAATCCTAATCTCGAAATACGCCAACCCAACATGTACCTTTGGAGACACCTATAGAGCTCCTTTATAATCACCCAGTTACGTTGTGACGTTTGGTAGCACACAAAGTGTTCCTCTGGAAAACGGGAGTTGCATTATCTCATAGTCATAGGAACATGTACAAGTCATGAAGAAAGCAATAGCAACATACTAAACGATCGGGTGCTAAGCTAATGGAATGGGTCATGTCAATCAGATCATTCAACTAATGATGTGATCCCGTTAATCAAATAACAACTCTTTGTCCATGGTTAGGAAACATAATCATCTTTGATTAACGAGCTAGTCAAGTAGAGGCATACTAGTGACACTCTGTTTGTCTATGTATTCACACATGTATTATGTTTCCGGTTAATACAATTCTAGCATGAATAATAAACTTTTATCATGATATAAGGAAATAAATAATAACTTTATTATTGCCTCTAGGGCATATTTCCTTCAGAACGATATACAAGAACTAGTGGCTTTATTACTATTTTTATCCTTAGAAAATGATTACATATGTGTGTGAAAAAAACTATATAACTATGATATATGAAAAAAATATTGACTACTAACAACCATCTAAAAAACGCTAAAAACAACAGACGACCTGTAAAAATGATTAAACACAGTTTTCGCCGTCACTGACAAAACACTGCCCTTGACCCCCCGGATGTGGTCACATTATACATCTTGCAGGTGCACTTGGTTGTGTTGAGTTGCAGTTGCGGTCCAATTGTGGCGATTGCAACTACTAAAAAAAGAACTGATTTCATCTGCGCCCATATCCGTCCGCCCCGACCCTCGGTCATGGTCGTAATAGATGTTCCGCAGTTACGCTTGGGTGTGTTGAGTTTGCGATTGCACTGAGGATGGGGCGGTGATTCCCATCATCACCGACAAACCGTCCCGACACCCGGTTGTGCTTGGGTGTGTTGAGTTGCGATTGCGCTCGGGTTGGGGAGGTTGCAACTACAAAAAAACTACCAAAAAAAATACAAAAATAAAAAAAAAGAACCGAAATCAGCGCCGACAGCCCTCCGCCCCAACCCCGGTTGTGCATGGGTGTGCTGGGTTGGGATTGCGCTTGGATTGTGTTGAGTTGCGGTCACGTTATGTGTCTTGCAAATTGCGCTTGGGGTGTGTTGAGTTGCGATTGCGCTCGGGTTGGGGTGGTTGCAACTACAAACAAAAAGAACCCTAAATAAAAGAAAAACGGAACCGATTTCATCGGCGCCGATAGCCCTCCGCCCCGACCCCGGCTGCGTTTGGTTGTGCTGGGTTGCGATTGAGCGCTTGGGTTCGGGCGGTTGCAACAACAACAATATCAAAACCTGACAAAAAAAGAACCGAAATCGGCGCCGACAGCCCTCCGCCCCAACCCCGGTTGCGCTTGGGCGTGCTGGGTTGTGATTGCGCTTGGGTTGGGGCAGTTCCAACTACAATAAAAAACCCTTAAAATAAGTAAAAGAAATGGAACCAATTTCATCGGCGCCGACAACCCTCCGCCCCGACCCCCGGTTGCGCTTGGGTGTGTTCAGTTGCGATTGCGCTCGGGTTGGGGCGGTTGCAACAACGAACAAAAAGAACCCCAATCAAAAGAAAAAATGGAACCGATTTCATCAGCGCCGACAGCCCTCCCCGCCCCGACCCCGGTTGCGGTCATGTTTTATGTCTTGCAATTGCGCTTGGGTGTGTTAAGTTGCGATTGCGCTCAGGTTGGTGCGGTTGCAACAACAAACAAAAAGAACCCTAAACAAAAAGAAAAACGGAACCGATTTCATCAGCGCCGACAGCCCTCCGCCCTGACCCCCGGTTGCGCTTGGGTGTGCTGGGTTGCGATTGCGCTTGGGTTGGGGCAGTTCCAACTACAATAAAAAGACCTAAAAATAAGTAAAAGAAATGGAACCAATTTCATCGGCGCCAACAGCCCTCCGCCCCAACCCCCGGTTGCGCTTGGGTGTGTTGAGTTGCGATTGCGCTCGGGTTGGTGCGGTTGCAACAACAAACAAAAAGACCCTAAACAAAAAGAAAAATTTAACCGATTTCATCGGCGCCGACAGCCCTCCGCCCCGGCCCCCGGTTGCGCTTGGGTGTGTTGAGTTGCGATTGCGCTTGGGTTGGGGCGGTTGCAACTAGAAACAAAAAAGAATCCCAAACAAAAGAAAAAATGGAACCGATTTCATCGGCGCCCACAGCCTTTCGCCCTGATCCCCAATTGCATTCACGTTATACGTCTTGCAATTGCGCTTGGGTGTGCTAAGTTGCGATTGCACTCGGGTCGGGGCGATTGCAACTACAAAGAAAAAAACCAACAAATAAAAAAGGAACCGATCTCATCGACGCCGACAATCCCCCGCCCCGACCCCTGGTTGCGGTGACGTTATATGTCTTGCAATTGCACTTGGGTGTGCTGACTAGCAATTGCGCTCGGGTTGGGGCGGTTGCAACTACAAACAAAAAAACTCCTAAACAAAAAAATGGAACCAATCCATTGATGCCAACAGCCCTCCGCCCCGACCCCCGGTTGCGGTCATGTTATATGTCTTGCAATTGCGCTTGGGTGTGCTAAGTTGTGATTGCGCTCGGGTCGGGGCGGTTGCAACTTCAAAGAAAAAAAACCAACAATAAATAAAAAAGGGAGCCGGGTCGCGAGCCGAACGGCGCACACACGTCGCTACGAAGCTCTCCACGTTGACAAACACGAATCGCTGCGCGGATGGATCCGACGGTTGGAAAAGTGAATGAGACCAATCTATTTCTCATTCGAATGAGTTTTAGCAAATCCGAATTAGATATACGTCTTATACTACGGACCGAGGGAGTATAATAATATTTCTATCCGCGTCGATGGACTCTCGGACTCGAACCTACGTGCCGACTAGGTATTCAGGTACACCACCTCATGAGCTAGCTACTTCGTCGATGGACTCTCAAACTTGTACCTACGTGCCGACAAGGCAGTACAGTTGCAATTCCAACTGAATCTAAACTATTCTACCAGAACTAAAATTTCACATCTAAACATTGAGTAAAGGTATAGGGTTCCTTTGCCTCCCGTCAGGGCGCCGCCGCTAGTTCGCCTCGTCTCCGGAGGCCTTAGAGCCATGTCGGCGTGCCGGCAGGAAGGCTCCGTTTTCAGAAGTGCTTTTGAGTTCAATTAAGCTTTGTGTTCCATTTAAAAAGACGAGACAGCGGCGGCTACTTGAAGATGGAATAAGATTCTTCCTGCCTAGCCCCCGTCATGGTGGCGTATCTAGCACCGTCGCTGGGCATGTCGAGGTCTGTCTCCGGTGGATCTGCCTTTGATGGATTTGCTCGGATCTAATCGTAGTTCGTCTACGTTTGCGTTTCTTCCGGTTGGATCTTTGCGATCTAATCTACTCCTCATGGCAGCGGTTACTGTTCTGCTGCGCTGGTCATATGGGGCCTTAGCCCGACGACATTCTAACTGTCTACTACAAGAAGTTTTGCCTGGCTCTAGCGAGGGAGGGGCTATGACGGCGACGCGCCTTCGGGTCACATTAGTGCTTGCACTCGTCGCTAGGTGGTCTATGGATCTGGATGTAATTTTTATTATTTCTGGTGTTCGTTGTACTGGCATGATTGAAGATAAATAGATTGAAAGTTTTCTCGCGCAAAAAAACAAAACACTTAGTAAAGGTACATTTACCCTTTTAGATGGATCTAGAAGCATGGCACGCTAAACACTAAGTTCATTTTGGCGGATCCAAGAAATAAGAAAACACAGAGGAAGGGTTTGGAGGGATGAAATATGATCGTTAGCACTAGTAGAAAAAGGGTCAAACGTGAAGCACATTAGTGCCAGTTTGTAAAAAAACTGGCACTAATGTGATCAATAGTGCCGGTTCGAATGGATATGCATTAGTGCCGGTTCGTAATGAACCTTTAGTACCGGTTCGTGCCACGAACCGGTACTAAAGGGGTGGTGGCAGGCTGGCGTCAGGCCAGGGCCCCACGAGCCCCTTTAGTGACGGTTTGTGACACAAACTGGTACTAAAGGTCTAACCTATAGTACCGGTTTGCGTCACCAACCGGCACTACAGAGTCTTAACCTATAGTCCCGGTTGAAGACACAAACCAGCACTATAGGGCAATTTTCAAACTCTACCCCTAGTGTATCGCCATTTCAGTTTTTAAAAAATCAAAAGAAAATGATAAAAACTTCAAAAAATAAAATCCTTTGAGAGGTAGTTATATTACTACATCTACTAGTTAGGAAAATTTGAAAACTTAAATTTGGACATTTTTTGCAAAAAGTGTAGGGAAAATGTAAAACGGCTATAACTTTTGCATATGATGTCGGAAAAAACATATAAGATATCAAAAAATTCAGCACGAAAACTGAAAATTGAAAAACCAAAAAATACCCAAATCGATTGACTACATAGTAGGCGCATCTACCTATGCCTGATTTGAACAAGAAAAAAAAAATCTAAATCTCCTGTAGACGAAAATGAACATGTGGATTAACAATGGGGATTTTGGTGCCTAACACACAACCGCGCCCCCACGCAGAACACAGGAATAATCCCCTGGGCATCCTGCTATTTTGGCAAATCTCTGTTGCGATTCAAACCTCTCAGTACATGATAGTCACCGTAACCACAAAATTCGTGAAAGCTAGAGGCGAATCTGAGGTTATAGACGGAGGGATTTGACCTCAGCACACAGCTGCGGGCCGGATTTGGTACGGCGGCGGGGGGCTGGGGAGGAGGGGGTCGGGGGGTAGGAAGGAACCTGCTCGTCTGCGCATGGCGACCCTGGATCCTTGCCCTCGCCGCCGGGCATCTCGAGGCCGGCGACTCCGGCCGCAGCAAACCTTGGATGAGCGGGCTCCCGTGATGGACCTTCTCTCGTCACTCCCCTGTCTTCCTCTTCTTCTATCTGATTTGAAACAGTAACCACACCCACCAAAAATGAGGACGGCTCTTTGGAAAAGAGACGTTAAAGGAGGGGCCACCTGCCATAGACTTTAGGATAAAGAAAAAGGAAGAACGATATACAAGAACTAGTGGCTTTATTACTATATTCATCCATAGAAAATGATTACATATGTGTGTGAAAAAAACTATATAACTATGATATATGAAAAAAATATTGACTACTAACAACCATCTAAAAAACGCTAAAAACAACAGACGACCTATAAAAAATGATTAAACACAGTTTTTGCCGTCACTGACAAAACACTGCCCTTGACCCCCCGGATGTGGTCACATTATACATCTTGCAGATGCACTTGGTTGTGTTGAGTTGCAGTTGCAGTCGAATTGTGGCGATTGCAACTACTAAAAAAAGAACTGGTTTCATCTGCGCCCATATCCGTCCGCCCCGACCCTCGTTCATGGTCGCAATAGATGTTCCGCAGTTATGCTTGGGTGTGTTGAGTTTGCGATTGCACTAAGGATGGGGCGGTGATTCCCATCATCACCGACAAACCGTCCCGACCCCCAGTTGTGCTTGGGTGTGTTGAGTTGCGATTGCGCTCGGGTTGGGGAGGTTGCAACTACAGAAAAACTAACAAAAAAAATACAAAAATGAAAAAAAAGAACCGAAATCGGCGCCGACAGCCCTCCGCCCCAACCCCGGTTGTGCTTGGGTGTGCTGGGTTGCAATTGCGCTTGGGTTGTGTTGAGTTGCGGTCACGTTATGTGTCTTGCAAATTGCGCTTGGGGTGTGTTGAGTTGCATTGCGCTCGGGTTGGGGCAGTTGCAACTACAAACAAAAAGAACCCTAAACAAAACAAAAAATGGAACCGATTTCATCGGCGCTGATAGCCCTCCGCCCTGACCCCGGCTGCGTTTTGGTATGCTGGGTTGCGATTGAGCGCTTGGGTTCGGGCGGTTGCAACAACAACAATATCAAAACCTGACAAAAAAAGAACCGAAATCGGCGCTGACAGCCCTCCGCCCCAACCCCGGTTGCGCTTGGGCGTGCTGGGTCGCGATTGCGCTTGGGTTGGGGTAGTTCCAACTACAATAAAAAAACCTTAAAATAAGTAAAAGAAATGGAACCAATTTCATCGGCGCCGACAGCCCTCCGCCCCGACCCCCGGTTGCGCTTGGGTGTGTTGAGTTGCGATTGTGCTCGGGTTGGGGTGGTTGCAAAAACAAACAAAAAGAACCCCAATCAAAAGAAAAAATGGAACCGATTTCATCAGCGCCGACAGCCCTCCCCGCCCCGACCACCGGTTGCGGTCACGTTATATGTCTTGCAATTGCTCTTGGGTGTGTTAAGTTGCGATTGCGCTCGGGTTGGTGCGGTTGCAACAACAAACAAAAAGAACCCTAAACAAAAAGAAAAATGGAACCGATTTCATCGGCGCCGACAGCCCTCCGCCCCGACCCCCGGTTGCGCTTGGGTGTGCTGGGTTGCGATTGCGCTTGGGTTGGGGCAGTTCCAACTACAATAAAAAAACCAAAAAATAAGTAAAAGAAATGGAACCAATTTCATCGGCGCCGACAGCCCTCCGCCCCGACCCCCGGTTGCGCTTGGGTGTGTTGAGTTGCGATTGCGCTCGGGTTGGTGCGGTTGCAACAACAAACAAAAAGAACCCTAAAGAAAAAGAAAAACGTAACCGATTTCATCGGCGCCGACAGCCCTCCGCCCCGACCCCCGATTACGCTTGGGTGTGTTGACTTGCGATTGCGCTTGGGTTGGGGCGGTTGCAACTAGAAACAAAAAAGAATCCCAAACAAAAGAAAAAATGGAACCGATTTCATCGGCGCCCACAGCCTTTCGCCCTGATCCCCAATTGCATTCACGTTATACGTCTTGCAATTGCACTTGGGTGTGCTAAGTTGCGATTGCACTCGGGTCGGGGCGGTTGCAACTACAAAGAAAAAAAACCAACAAATAAAAAAATGGAACCGATCTCATCGACGCCGACAATCCCCTTCCCCGACCCCTGGTTGCGGTGACGTTATATGTCTTGCAATTGCGCTTGGGTGTGCTGACTTGCAATTGCGCTTGGGTTGGGGCGGTTGCAACTACAAAAAAAACTCCTGAACAAAAAAAATGGAACCGATCCCATCGATGCTGACAGCCCTCTGTCCCGACCCCCGGTTGCGGTTACGTTATATGTCTTGCAATTGCGCTTGGGTGTGCTAAGTTGCGATTGCGCTCGGGTCGGGGCGGTTGCAACTTCAAAGAAAAAAAACCAACAATAAATAAAAAAAAGGGAGCCGGGTCGCGAGCCGAACGACGCACACACGTCGCTACGAAGCTCTCCACGTTGACAAACACGAATCGCTGCGCGGCTGGATCCGACGGTTGGAAAAGTGAATGAGACCAATCTATTTCTCATTCAAATGAGTTTTAGCAAATCCGAATTAGATATACGTCTTATACTACGGACCGAGGGAGTATAATAATATTTCTATCCGCGTCGATGGACTCTCGGACTTGAACCTACGTGCCGACTAGGTATCCAGGTACACCACCTCATGAGATAGCTACTTCGTCGATGGACTCTCGGACTCGTACCTACGTGTTGACAAGGCAGTACAGTTGCAATTCCAACTGAATCTAAACTATTCTACCAGAACTAAAATTTCACATCTAAACATTGAGTAAAGGTAAAGGTATAGGGTTCCTTTGCCTCCCGCCGGGGCGCCGCCGCCAGTTCGCCTCGTCTCCAGAGGCCTTAGAGCCATGTCGGCGTGCCGGCGGGAAGGCTCCGTTTTCATAATTGCTTTTGAGTTTAATTAAGGTTTGTGTTCCGTAAAAAAAGACGAGACGGCGGCGGCTACTTGAAGATGGAATAAGATTCTTCCTGCCTAGCCCCCGTCATGGTGGTGTATCTAGCACCGTCGGTGGGCATGTCGAGGTCTGTCTCCGGCGGATCTGCCTTTGATGGATTTGCTCGGATCTAATCGTAGTTCGTCTACGTTTGCGTTCTTCCGGTTGGATCTTTGCGATCTAAGCTACTCTTCATGGCAGCGGTTACTGTTCTGCTGCGCTGGTCATATGGGGCCTTAGCCAGACGACATTCTAACTGTCTACTACAAGAAGTTTTGCCCGGCTCTAGCAAGGGAGGGGCTATGACGGCGACGCGCCTTCGGGTCACATTAGTGCTTGCACTCGTCGCTAGGTGGTCTATGGATCTGGATGTAATTTTTATTATTTCTGGTGTTCGTTGTACTGGCATGATTGAAGATAAATAGATTGAAAGTTTTCTCGCACAAAAACACAAAACACTTAGTAAAGGTACATTTACCCTTTTAGATGGATCTAGAAGCATGGCACGCTAAACACTAAGTTCATTTCGACGGATCCAAGAAATAAGAAAACACAGAGGAAGGGTTTGGAGGGATGAAATATGATCGTTAGCACTAGTAGAAAAAGGGTCAAACGTGCAGCACATTAGTGCCGGTTTGTAAAAAAACCGGCACTAATGTGATCAATAGTGCCGGTTCAAATGGCTATGCATTAGTGCCGGTTCGTAATGAACCTTTAGTACTGGTTCGTGCCACGAACCGGTACTAAAGGGGTGGTGGCAGGCTGGCGTCAGGCCAGGGCCCCACGAGCCCCTTTAGTGACGGTTTGTGACACAAACCGGTACTAAAGGTCTAACCTATAGTACCGGTTTGCGTCACCAACCGGCACTATAGAGTCTTAACCTATAGTCCCGGTTGAAGATACAAACCGGCACTATAGGGCAATTTTCAAACTCTACCCCCCCCCCCCCCCCCCGTGTATCGCCATTTTAGTTTTGAAAAAATCAAAAGAATATGTTAAAAACTTCAAAAAATAAAATCCTTCAAGAGGTAGTTATATTACTACATCTACTAGTTAGGAAAATTTGAAAATTTAAATTTGGACATGTTTTGCAAAAAGTGTAGGGAAAATGTAAAACGGCTATAACTTTTGCATACGATGTCGGAAAAAACGTATAATATATCAAAAAATTCAGCACGAAGACTGAAAAACCAAAAAATACCCAAATCGATTGACTACATAGTAGGCGCATCTACCTATGCCTGATTTGAACAAGAAAAAAATCTAAATCTCCTATAGACGAAAATGAACATGTGGATTAACAATGGGGATTTTGGTGCCTAACACACAACCGCGCCCCCACGCAGAACACAGGAATAATCCCCTGGGCATCCTGCTATTTTGGCAAATCTCTGTTGCGATTCAAACCTCTCAGTACATGATAGTCACCGTAACCACAAAATTCGTGAAAGCTAGAGGCGAATCTGAGGTTATAGACGGAGGGATTTGACCTCGGCACACAGCTGCGGGCCGGATTTGGTACGGCGGCAGGGGGCTGGGGAGGAGGGGGTCGGGGTAGGAAGGAACCTGCTCCTCTGCGCGTGGCGACCCTGGATCCTTGCCCTCGCCGCCGGGCATCTCGACGCCGGCGATTCCGGCCGCAGCAAACCTTGGATGAGCGGGCTCCCATGATGGACCTTCTCTCGTCCCTCCCCTGTCTTCCTCTTCTTCTATCTGATTTGAAACAGTAACCACACCCACCAAATATGAGGACGGCTCTTTGGAAAAGAGACGTTAAAGGAGGGGCCACCTGCCATAGACTTTAGGATAAAGAAAAAGGAAGAACGATATACAAGAACTAGTGGCTTTATTACTATTTTCATCCTTAGAAAATGATTACATATGTGTGTGAAAAAAACAGTGGCGTCCTCCTTTCCTTATTTCACCGGAGAAGAAAGGGAAGGGGGAAGAGAGAAAGGAAGGGGGGGGTGAACTGCCTTTTTCCTTCTCCCAATTCGGCCTCCTGCCATAGGGGGGGCGCGCCACCCGTTGTGGGCTGGTGTGCTCCCCTCTCTTGGCCCATATGGCCCATATATTCTCCCCGGGGTTCCGGTAACCCCTCCGGTACTCCGATAAATACCTGATACACTCCGGAACACTTCCGGTGTCCGAATACTATCATCCTATATATCAATCTTTACCTCTCGACCATTTCAAGACTCCTCGTCATGTTCGTGATCTCACCTGGGACTCCGAACAACATACGGTCACCAAATCACATAACTCATATAATACTATATCGTCATCGAACTTTAAGCGTGCAGACCCTACGGGTTCGAAAACTATGTAGACATGACCGAGACACCTCTCCGGTCAACAACTAATAGCGGAACATGGATGCTCATATTGGCTCCTACATATTCTACGAAGATCTTTATCGGTCGAACCGTCATGACAACATATGTTATTCCCTTTGTCCATCGGTATGTTACTTGCCCGAGATTCGATTGTCGGTATCTTCATACCTAGTTCAATCTCATTACCGGCAAGTCACTTTACTTGTTCCATAATACATCATCCTACAACTAACTCATTAGTCACTTTGCTTGCAAGGCTTCTTATGATGTGTATTACCGAGAGGGCCCAGAGATATCTCTCCGATATTCGGAGTGACAAATCCTAATCTCGATCTATGCCAAATCAACAAACACCTTCGGAGATACTTGTAGAGCATCTTTATAATCACCCAGTTACGTTGTGACGTTTGATAGCACACAAGGCATTCCGCCGGTATCCGGGAGTTGCATAATCTCATAGTCGAAGGAATATGTATTTGACATGAAGAAAGCAATAGCAATAATACTGAACGATCAATATTCCAAGCTAATGGATGGGTCTTGTCCGTCATGAATGATGTGATCTCGTTATCAAATGACAACTCATGTCCATGGTTAGGAATCGTTAACCATCTTTGATAAACGAGCTAGTCAAGTAGAGGCTCACTAGGGACACATTGTTTGTTTATGTATTCACACATGTATTTAGGTTTTCGATCAATACAATTCTAGGATGAACAATAAAAATTTATCACGTATAAGGAAATATAAAATAACAACTTTATTATTGCCTCTAGGGTATATTTCTTCCAGTCTCCCATTTGCACGACAGCCAATAATATAGATTACATTGTAATGATTCTAACACCCATGGAGACTTGGTGCCGATCATGTTTTGCTCGTGGGAGAGACTTAGTTAACGGGTCTGCTACGTTCAGATCCGTATGTATTTTGCAAATCTCTATGTCTCCCTCCTTGACTTGATCACAGATGGAGTTGAAGCGTCTCTTGATGTGTTTGGTTATTTTGTGAAATCTGGATTCCTTCTCTAAGGAAATTGCTCCAGTATTGTCACAAAAGATTTTCATTGGACCCGATGCACTAGGTATTTGTTGGAAATATGCCCTAGAGGCAATAATAAAGTGGTTATTATTATATTTCCTTGTTCATGATAATCATTTATTATCCATGCTACAATTGTATTGATCGGAAACTCAAATACATGTGTGGGTACATAGACAACAACATGTCCCTAGGGAGCCTCTACCGGACTAGCTTGTTGATCAAAGATGGCTATGGTTTCCTAGTCATAGACATGAGTTGTCATTTGATAATGGGATCACATCATTAGGAGAATGATGTGATGGACAAGGCCCAAACTATGAATGTAGCATATGATCATATCAAGTTTATTGCTATCGTTTTTTTGCATGTCAAGTATATGTTCCTATGACCATGAGATCATGCAACTCACTGACATCGAAGGAGTGCCTTGTGTGTACCGAACATCACAAAGTAACTGGGTGACTATAAAGGTGCTCTACAGGTATCTCCGAGGGTGTCTGTTGAGTTGTAATGGATCAAGACTGGGATTTGTCACTCCGTATGATGGAGAGGTATCATGGCCCATTCGGTAATACAACATCACAATAAGCTTGCAAGCAGTGTGACCAATGAGTTAGTCATGGGATCTTGTATTACTGAACGAGTAAAGAGACTTGCCGGTAACGAGATTGAACTAGGTATGGAGATACCGATGATCGAATCTCGGGAAAGTAACATACCGATAGACAAAGGGAACTACATACGGGATTAGCTGAATCCTTGACATCGAGGTTCGACCGATAAGATCTTCGTAGAATATGTGGGAACCAATATGGGCATCCAGGTCCCGCTATTGGTTATTGACCATAGAGGTGTCTCAGTCATATCTGCATAGTTCTCGAACCCGCAGGTCTACACACTTAACGTTTGGTGACGATATAAGTATAGTTGAGTCATTATGGTGGTTCCCGAAGTTTTTTCGGAGTCCCAGATGAGATCTGGATGTGACAAGGATCTCCGGAATGGTCCGGAGGTGAAGGTTGATATATTGGACGAAGGGCATTGGAGTCTGGAATTATTCCGGGGGTACCGGGTGATGACCAATGTCACCGAAAGGGGTTTCGGGGGCCCCTGGTAAGTGTTGGGGGGACCCATGGGACAAGGGGAGGGGGCAAACCAGCCCACTAAGGGTCTGAGCGCCCCCTCACCCCCATCTCACATAACCAGGAGGGTTGGGGGGCGCCCCCCTATGGCTTCCCACCTCCCGGCTTGGGGGGCAAGTCACCCTAGGGGAGATCCCATCTGCCCACCCCCTAGGGGAAACCCTAGGGGCGCCGCCCCTCCTCCCTTCCCCTATATATAGAGAGGTAGAGAGAGGGCAGCTGCACCCCAAGAGCACATCTCCACGCCACAGCGCTGCTTCTCCTCTCCCTCGCATCCCTCTTCCTCTCCGTAGTGCTTAGCGAAGCTCTGCTGAGATATCGCCACCATGCCGTCGTGCTGCCGGAGGACTCGAGCTACTACTGACCATCGCTCGCTGGGTCAAGGAGGTGAAGGCGTCATCAAGCCTTACATGTGTTGAACACGGAGGTGCCGTCCGTTCGGCACTTGGATCGGGAGTTCGCGAGACGAATCGTGATTGGATAGCGAAGACGTTCGACTACATCAACCGCGGTTCTTAACGCTTCCGCTTAGCGATCTAGAAGGGTATGTAGATCCAATCTCTCCTCTCCTAGATGGTCATCTCCTAGATTGGATATTGGTGAGCGTAGAATTTTTTTGTTTCCCATGCAACATTCCCCAACAGTATTACACCTAGATCGGATATGAACTCCTTCATTTGCTGCTTCCGAAGTAGCTATGTACTCCGCTTCACACGTAGATCCCGCCACGACGCTCTGCTTGGAACTGCACCAATTGACAGCTCCACCATTCAAAATAAATACGTATCCGGTTTGTGACTTAGAGTCATCCGAATCAGTGCCAAAGCTCGCATCAACGTAACCATTTACGACGAGCTCTTTGTCACCTCCATAAATGAGAAACATATCCTTGGTCCTTTCTAGGTACTTTAGGATGTTCTTGACCGATGTCTAGTGATCCACTCCTGGATTACTTTGGTACCTCCCTGCCATACTTATGGCAAGGCACACATCAGGTCTCGTACACAACATAGCATACATGATAGAACCTATGGCTGAGGCATAGGGAATGACTTTCATTTTCTCTCTATCTTCTGCAGTGGTCGGGCATTGAGTCTGACTCAATTTCACACCTTGCAACATAGGAAAGAACCCTTTCTTTGACTGATCCATTTTGAACTTCTTCAAAACTTTGTCAAGGTATGTGCTTTGTGAAAGTCCTATTAAGCATCTTGATATATCTCTATTGATCTTGATGCCCAATATATAAGCAGCTTCACCGAGGTCTTTCATTAAAAAACTTGTGGCACCTCGGCTCAGATAAACCGGAACGCCCTGCTACCTCTTGAGCACTGCGTTGGTTTTCCCTTGAAGAGTAAAGGGTGATGCAGTAAAGTAGCGTAAGTATTTCCCTCAGTTTTTGAGAACTAGGGTATCAATCCAGTAGGAGATCACACTCGAGTCCCACACACCTACACAAACAAATAAGAACCTCGCAACCAACGCGATAAAGGGGTTGTCAATCCCTTCACGGTCACTTACGAGAGTGAGATCTGATAGATATGATAAGATAATATTTTTGGTATTTTTATGATAAAGAGAAATAAAGATGCAAAGTAAAATAAGAAGCAATAGAAATAGCTAAGTGTTGGAAGATTAATATGATGGAAGATAGACCCCGGGGCCATAGGTTTCACTAGTGGCTTCTCTCAAGAGCATAAGTATCACGGTGGGTAAACGAATTACTGTCGAGCAATTGATAGAATTGAGCATAGTTATGAGAATATCTAGGTATGATCATGTATATAGGCATCACGTCTGAGACAAGTAGACCGAAACAATTCTGCATCTACTACTATTACTCCACACATCGACCGCTATCCAGCATGCATCTAGAGTATTAAGTTCATAAGAACAGAGTAATGCTTTAAGTAAGATGACATGATGTAGAGGGATAAACTCATGCAATATGATATAAACCCCATCTTTTTATCCTCGATGGCAACAATACAATACGTGCCTTGCTGCCCTACTGTCACTGGGAAAGGACACCGTAAGATTGAACCCAAAGCTAAGCACTTCTCCCATTGCAAGAAAGATCAACCTAGTAGGCCAAACCAAACAAGATAATTCGAAGAGACTTGCAAAGATAACCAATCATACATAAAAGAATTCCGAGGTGATTCAAATATTCTTCATAGATAAACTTGATCATAAACCCACAATTCATCGGATCTCGACAAACACACCGCAAAAGAAGATTACATCGAATAGATCTCCAAGAAGATCGAGGAGAACTTTGTATTGAGATCCAAAGAGAGAGAAGAAGCCACCTATATAATAACTATGGACCCGAAGGTCTGATGTAAACTACTCACACATCATCGGAGAGGCTATGGTGTTGATGTAGAAGCCCTCCGTGATCAATGCCCCCTCCGGCGGAGCGCCGGAAAAGGCCCCAAGATGGGATCTCACGGGTACAGAATGTTGCGGCGGTGGAAATAGGTTTTTGGCTCTGTATTTGATGTTTCCAGGGTATATGGGTATATATAGGAGGAAGAAGTACGTCGGTGGAGCAACGAGGGGCCCACGAGGGTGGAGGGCGCGCCTGGGGGAGGTGGGCGCGCCCCCTGCCTCGTGCCTTCCTCGTTGATTGCTTTACGTAGACTCCAAGTTCTCTGGATCACGTTTGTTCCAAAAATCACGTTCCTGAAGGTTTCATTCCGTTTGGACTCTGTTTGATATCCTTTTCCTTCGAAACACCGAAATAGGCAAAAAAACAGCAATTTGGGCTGGGCCTCCGGTTAATAGGTTAGTCCCAAAAATAATATAAAAGTGTATAATAAAGCCCAATAAACATCTAAAACAGAATATAACATGAGTCCCAAAAATAATATAAAAGTGTATAATAAAGCCCAATAAACATCTAAAATAGAATATAACATAGCATGGAACAATAAAAAATTATAGATACGTTGGAGACGTATCAAGCATCCCTAAGCTTAATTCCTGCTCGTCCTCGAGTAGTTAAATGATAAAAACAGAATTTTGATGTGGAATGCTAGTTGGCATAATTTTCAATGTAACCCTCTTAATTGTGGTATGAATATTCAGATCCGAAAGATTCAAGATAAAAGTTTAATGTTGACATAAAAGTAATAATACTTCAATCATACTAACTAAGCAATTATGTCTTCTCAAAATAACATGGCCAAAGAAATTTCATCCCTACAAAATCATATAGTTTGGTCATGCTCCATTTTCGTCACACAAGAATGCTCTCATCATGCACAACCCCGATGACAAGCCAAGTAATTGTTTCATACTTTAGTAATCTCAAACTTTTTTTCAACTTTCACGCAATACATGAGCATGAGCCATGGATATAGAACTATGGGTGGAATAGAATATAATGATGGGTTTATGTGGAGAAGACAAAAGAAAAGGAGATGCCCATCAATTGATGTTAATGTGAGGAGTAGGGATTGCCATGCAACGGATGCACTAGAGCTATAAATGTATGAAAGCGCAACAAAAGAAACTAAGTGGGTGTGCATCCAATTTGCTTGCTCACGAAGACCTAGGGCATTTGAGGATGCCCATTATTGGAATATACAAGCCAAGTTCTATAACGAAAAATTCCCACTAGTATATGAAAGTGACAAAACAAGAGACTATCTATCATAAAAATCATG
The DNA here is from genome assembly GCF_056163025.1 of Triticum urartu. Classification (NCBI taxonomy): domain Eukaryota; kingdom Viridiplantae; phylum Streptophyta; class Magnoliopsida; order Poales; family Poaceae; genus Triticum; species Triticum urartu. The sequence continues at coordinate 711,498,227 of NC_141879.1, forward strand.
GTGCTACTTTGAAGCACAAGTATGAAAAGAATATAGTAGCATTGCCCTTTTTTTTTCTTTTTTGGGCCTTTTTTTCTTTTGGCCTTTCTCTTTTTTGGGACAATGCTCTATGAATGATGATCATCACACTTCTATTCGTTTACAACTCAATGATTACAACTCGATACTAGAACAAGGTATGACTCTATATGAATGCCTCCGGCGGTGTACCGGGATGGGCAATGAATCAAGAGTGACATGTATGAAATAATATGCATGGTGGCTTTGCCACAAATACGATGTCAACTACATGATCATGCAAGGCAATATGACAATGATGAACGTGTCATGATAAACGGAACGGTGGAAAGTTGCATGGCAATATATCTCGGAATGGCTATGGAAATGCCATAATAGGTATGTATGGTGGCTGTTTTGAGGAAGATATAAGGAGGCTTATGTGTGATAGAGCATATCGTATCATGGGGTTTGGATGCACCGGAGAAGTTTGCACCAACTCTCAAGGTGAGAAAGGGCAATGCACGGTACCTAAGAGGCTAGCAATAATGGAAGGTTAAGAGTGTGTATAATCCATGGACTCAACATTAGTCATAAAGAACTCACATACTTATTGCAAAAATCTACAAGTCATCAAAAACCAAGCACTACGCGCATGCTCCTAGGGGGATAGATTGGTAGGAAAAGACCATCGCTCGTCCCCGACCGCCACTCATAAGGAGGACAATCAAAGAACACCTCATGTTTGAAATTTGTTACACAACGTTTACCATACGTGCATGCTATAGGACTTGCAAACTTCAACACAAGTATTTCTCAAATTCACAACTACTCAACAAGCACAACTTTAATATCACTACCTCCATATCTCAAAACAATTATCAAGCATCAAACTTCTCTTAGTATTCAACACACTCATAGGAAAGTTTTTACTAATCTTGAATACCTAGCATATTAGGACTCATTTCACAATTAAAGCAAATTACCATGCTGTTTTGTAGGACTCTCAAAATAATATAAGTGAAGCATGAGAGAACAATAATTTCTATAAAACAAATCCACCACCGTGCTCTAAAAGATGTATGTGAAGTACTAGAGCAAAAACTATATAGCTCAAAAGATATAAGTGAAGCACATAGAGTATTCTAATAAATTCCAAATCATGTGTTTCTCTCTCAAAAGGTGTGTACAGCAAGGATGATTGTGGTAAACTAAAAAGCAAAGACTCAAATTATACAAGACGCTCCAAGAAAAACACATATCATGTGGTGAATAAAAATATAGCTCCAAGTAAAGTTACCGATGGACCAAGACGAAAGAGGGGATGCCTTCCGGGGCATCCCCAAGCTTTGGCTTTTTGGTGTCCTTGGATTATATTGGGGTGCCATGGGAATCCCCAATATTATGCTCTTGCCACTCCTTGTTCCATAATCCATCAAATCTTTACCCAAAACTTGAAAACTTCACAACACAAAACTTAACAGAAAATCTCGTGAGCTCCGTTAGCGAAAGAAAACAAAACACCACCTCAAGGTACTGTAATGAACTAATTCTTGATTTATATTGGTGTTAAACCTACTGTATTCCAAATTCTCTATGGTTTATACACTCTTTTACTAGCCATAGATTCATGAAAATAAGTAAACAACACACGAATAACAGAATCTGTCAAAAACAGAACAGTCTGTAGTAATCTGTAGCTAACGCAAACTTCTGGAACCCCAAAAATTCTAAAATAAATTTCGGGACGTGAGGAATTTATCTATTAATAATCTGCAAAAATAATTAACTAAATAGCACTCTCCAAATAAAAATGGAAGCAATTCTCGTGAGCGCTAAAGTTTCTGTTTTTTACAGCAAGATCAAAAGGACTTTCCCCAAGTCTTCCCAACGGTTCTACTTGGCACAAACACTAATTAAACACAAAAACACAACCAAAATAGAGGCTAGATAAATTATTTATTACTAAAAAGGAGGAAAAATCAAGGAATAAAAATAAAATTGGGTTGCCTCCCAACATGCGCTATCGTTTAACGCCCCTAGCTAGGCATGAAAGCAATGATAGATCTAGGTATTGCCATCTTTGGTTTTAGGGAAGAAAAGAGCAAACTTATTATCTATGGCATTAGTATTTCTATTTTTATAAAGCACATGGTTGTTAATGGTAGAAGAAATATTAAGAATTTTACGGAAATTTGCATCTAAGCTAGCTTTCATCTCTTTGATAGATTCGTTTTGGTAGGAGAGCAAAAGAGATGTAGATTAAACCTTCTCATTCATGGGGTGCCCAAATATGGTTTTCATCTTTTCATAAGTATCGACGACATCCCCTTCAAGAAAACCTTCTTCAATTATAGAATCTAAGACATGCTTAAATGAAGAAGGTAGGGCAGCATAAAAGCTCTTTAAGTAAATTTCAATTTGGTATTGGGGCGCATAGCTGGCCCAAATCCTTAATAGTCTATCCCAAGCATCTTTCAAAGATTCATCGAGTAAATAATGAAAAATTCCGGAATCATCTTCATCAAAATTATAAAGATTCTCATTGATAACTCCGGTAGGTCTTTTCATAGCATCATTATTTATGAGTTTAGAGAGAATAGAAGGATTGTCCAAAGGACTAAAACTCGGGAGAGAACCCCCAACCCTTTTTGATTCTGACATGGAGAAAGAAAGCTGAGAAAAAAAGAGAGGGCGAATAAAACGGCAAGGGTGAAGTGGGGGAGAGGAAAACGAGAGGCAAATGGCAAATAATGTAATGCGAGGGATAAGAGTTTGTGATGGGTACTTGGTATGTCTTGACTTGTGCGTAGACTCCCCGGCAACGGCGCCAGAAATGGCTCGTTGTCGGGTGTCAAATCTTGACTTGACTTGGCGCGAATCTCCCTGGCAACGGCGCCAGAAATCCTTCTTGCTACCTCTTGAGCACTGCGTTGGTTTTCCCTTGAAGAGGAAAGGGTGATGCGGTAAAGTTGCGTAAGTATTTCCCTCAGTTTTTGAGAACCAAGGTATCAATCCAGTAGGAGATCACGCTCGATTCCCATGCACCTACACAAACAAATAAGAACCTCACAGCCAACGTGATAAAGGGGTTGTCAATCCCTTCACAGTCACTTACGAGAGTGAGATCTGATAGATATGATAAGATAATATTTTTGGTATTTTTATGATAAAGAGAAATAAAGATGCAAAGAGCTGAAAGAGCTACCAACTAGTTGCTCTCTGACACTAAGTAGGCAATCCATATTTGGCTCTTCAAACGCTAGTTATTACAGTTTTTGCAAACCGGTGCCTGCAGCACCCCCCTCTCCTACGACTGGGCCGACCCATGTATCTGCTTTTTTCTGCTTAGCTCAAAAAAGGGGCGCCCGCGAGAGCTCGAACTCACGATTTGCTACTTTTACGCCAAGGACTGCAATCACTAAGCCATAGAACGGCAAGTGATTTATAACTTCTTTCCTTGTCTTTATTTCCCTCTTCAGTCGCGGGAAGCTTCCCAAACCAGTTTTTCGGTTCGCTGGCCATATTCCGGCATGGTTTATTTGGGTTTTTATTTTTCTTTTTTCTTTCATTCTTTTTTTGGTTTTTTCTTCAAAATCAAGGATTGTTTTATTTTTGGTGTTTAAAAAAAATGATGAACTTTTTTCCAAATACGGTGAACTCTTTTTCAAATTCGATGAGCTTTTTTCAAAATTGGTGATTTTTTTCAAATTCTATGTACTATTTTCATAAACCTTTTTCAGAATGGATGAACTTTTTTCAAATTTGATGAATATTTTTCAAAATTGATGACTATTTTGAATTTGATGAACTTTTTTTTCAAATTCGATGAACTTTTTTCAACTCGATGAACTGTCTTATTAATCGATAAACTTTTTCCAAAATTTATGAACTTTTTCCCATATTCAATGAATTTTTTTTCAAATCCAATGAATTTTTTAAAAAATTGTGATTTTTCCCAATTCGATGAACTATATTTCTAATTTAAGAAAAATCGTTTTTTCTTTTCAAATTTGATAAACTATTTTTCAAAATCGAGGAACATTTTTCAAATTCGATGAACTTTTTTAAAATTCAAGAATATTTTTTAAAATTTGTTGAATTTTATAAAATTCTGTGAGCATTTTTGAAATCACGATGATTTTCAAAATTTTGCCAATCTTTTTCCTTTTTCATTTTTTAAATCAACAGACTGGTCAACCTCGACCAATCAAACTACACTCGAAGTGACTAGGGAGTTGACCGGTGAAGCGACCGCTCACCTTACATGGGCCGGCCCAAGAGTAGACAGCCGCAAGCACCAACTACCTTTTCAGGTGCTTAAGGCGCCGAACCAGAGCTCCCCACTAAGTTGAGTTAAAGGCAGTAATATCAACGCAAAAAGAAAAACTTAAAGGCGGTAATAAAATATGAGGGTATTTTTGGTTCATTCTACTTATCGTATGCTCGTGGATTCAAAGAGGAGGAGAGAGGATTGGTTGGAAAATCAGGAGAGTTATTCTGATACAAGAGCCCAACACTATAGCTCCACCACTGACACTAAGTAGGTAATCCCTATTTGGCGCTTGGTTATTACTGTTTCTGCAAACCGGCGCCTGCAGCGTGCTGCCCTCTACTATGACTGGGCCGACCCATGTATCTGCTTTTTTCTACCTAGCACAAAAAGGTGCGCCGGCGAGAGCTCGGACTCATGATCTGCTCCTTCTACACCAAGGACCGCAACCACTAAGCCATAAAATGACTAGTTATTTATAACTTCTTCCCTTCTCTTTTTTCCTTCTTCAGTCGTGGGAGTTCCTTCGGTTTTGGGAAGCTTCGAAAAGTTGTTTTTTTCGGTTCGCTGGTCATTTTCCGGTGTGGTTTTATTTGGTTTTTCTTTTTCTTTTTTCCTTTTGTTCTTTTTTGGTTTTTTAATTCATGTTTTTTTTTCAAAATCAAGATTTTTTCTTTTTGGGGTTAAAAAAAGATGAACTTTTTTTCCAAATATGACGAACTCTTTTTCAGGTTTGATTTGTTTTTTCTCAAAGTTGATGATTTTTTTCAAATTCGATGATTTTTTTTTCAAAATCAATGAACTTTTTTTTTCAAATTCGATGAACTTTTTCCAAATTCAATGAACTTTTTTCAAAATTGATGATTTTTTTCAAATTCAATAAACTTTTTTCATAATTCCTGCAGATATTGATTGAAAGCTTGTTTCAATTTTCAAAATTGATGAGAAGGGAACAAAATGGGATAAACTTTTTTCAAAATTGATGAACTTTTTTGCAAATTCAATGAACTATTTTCATAGTCGATGAACTACTCTCAAAATTGATAAACTGTTTTTCATATTCGATGTTTTTTCAAAATTGATGACTTTTTTTTTCAAATTCGATGAACTATATTTTGAATTTAAGAAAAATGGACGTACTTTTTTCAAAATCGATGAACTATTTTTCAAAATCTATGATTGTTGAGCATTTTTGAATTCACGATTTTTTGCCATTATTTTCTCTTTTTTGTTTTTCAAGTCAACAGTTGACCAGTCAACTGATTAACCGCGACCAGTCAAACTACTCTCGAAGCGACTAGGGAGTGGACCGGTGAAGCGATCGCTCGCCTTACACGGGCCAGCCCAAGAGCAGGCGGCTATGAGCTCCAGCTACCTATTCAGGCGCTTAAGGCGGTAATATCAACGCAAAAAAGGAAACTTAAAGGCGGTAATAAAATACGTGGGTATTTTTGGTTCGTTCTACTTATCATATGCTTGTGGATTCAAAGAGGAGAGAGGATTGGTTGAAAAATCGGGGGAGTTGTTCTGATACAAGAGCTTCACAACAACATTGGCAGAAAGCTATGGAGATTGGCAAAGAATTCTATCTCGACGGAAGAATTACTAAGGCTGCGACATATTGCAGATGATGACACTTCTTTTGTGTGCAACTCGGCAGACGATTCATGGCGTCATGCCTTGATTAACCGTCGGTTGTCCAAGTGTGATTGGGCTTTGATGGATGAGGATTTACTGTAGCACAAGTTAGCATGCAATCATGAAGATGCAAAACTATGGCTGTCCATCATGCAGGATTCCGTCAGTGAGCAAGAGTTTACAAGGATCCTAGTTACTCTATTGGCAGAAGACATGAAAGGAGGATGTTGTAGTTCCAAGACCCTTTAGTTATTCATGAAGCAAGAGAAGCAAATGACCTTGCTAGGGCCTCGGTTTCTTTGGCCACTGGTCATTATTTCTGGTTATCCACCACTCCTGATGTTTTATTTGTACCGGATGTTATTGTCGTTTAAACAAAGTGTGGTGGTGACCCCTTAAAAAAAACTTAAAGGCGGGGTAATACAACAATGCCAACCTGTTTCTGGCTGAACCAAAACTCCTAATTCGTCACTTCAAAAAATATTCTAGAAAAAACCCCCTACTCCATATTAAGAGCAAGACCAACCAACGCATCCATGGTGGATCCGTCCTCTGCTTTCTTCTCACGTTGTTTCCTCATGTATCGCTCAACGTTGCATCCGGTAAAAGCGAGCCCGAAGGCTGTTATCATGTTTTGGTACTTGAAGTCGGCTCGCATGAACACCCTTACACCGTCGTCCAACGACAGCTCGCTCGCACCCCTCGCCGCGTCCACTTCTGGCCCGAGACCTACCGATTGGACTGGTGGCGGATGACCCTACAATGTTTCAAGGAAATCAGAGAGTGTTTCTTTTTATTTCCTCCGCAAAAAGGAAAAAAAGAAGAAAAGAGCTCCGGTCGGTTGAAGATCATGGCATGGGATGAGACGCGAACCTGAGGAACGTGGCTGGTGGAGAAGAGACGAGGACGAGGAGCTAGCGGTGGCGCCGGGCGGCGGGCGAGGATCCCGCGGTGCAGGAGACGCCGGAGCACGGACGCCAACATGTTGTCTGGCGCGTGATCTCCTGAACTTCTTGTTCTGTAGGCGTGATCTTCCTTCTTGCCCTGAGGGCAAAATACGCTGCTCGAGAAATTAGATAGGGAGTGCCTGGAACTCATTCGAATGAGAAATAAAATGGTCTCAGTCGAATGACGTGGGTGATGACGTTGCACGTTATTTGTCGCAGGCCGATCACCTGGCAGACCGAGACAGGCTCCTCTCTCCCCCGCACAATTGGGTTGAAAACTTCTCCCTTGTTGGTTGTTGGTTGTGGGCCTTTGTGTTGTGGGCCTTTTTTGGGTTGTGGGAAAGGTTGTGGGCTTTTTTGGGTTGTCACGAGAAAACATAAAGAGCCCGGGATACACACAAAGAGAGAAAGCTGCTCTGCTTTTCTCGATCACTTTTTCTTCCCAGGTGATCTCCCATGTCCCTAGGGTAAACCTAGCCCCCCAACCCCCCCAAAGACACATCCCTCGTCCCTCTTCTTCCACCTCCCCAACCCTCCACGCCGCCACCCCCAACCTTTCCCCTCTAATCTATCAAAATTAAGGAGATGAACTCACTCAATTTGCTCAAAAACAGCAGAAAACTTTGAAGAACTCTGAAAAAGTTGGAGGAGAGAGAAGAAATACAGGGGAAGCTGCTCATGGATGCATGGAGAGGTCCAGGAGCAGACAACACTCACCAGGGTATGTTCCTCCTCCTCCCCCCAGATCTAGTTCTGCTTTGTGTTGATCCTTACACAGGAAATCGAGTAGAACATTCAAGACTTAGAAAAATAGGGGAAAAGAATTGATTTTCGTTGTGAATAAAATAGACAAGGGTTGTTTTTTACAGAAAAAAGTTGTGAACAGAAATGTCCATACATGACAATTTTTGCTTTGCTTGCAGCTATATTTGATGCATATGGAGCTTATCTTCATGGTTCTCAGGTTAGTGTCCTGAAAAAACAGAAAAGTGATGATTGTTATCAAACTAAAAATGAATTTTGCACTTTGCTTTGCCTAAAAAGAGTCTCTGAAACTACACAATGCAGGGCACCCATATAAGCCAGCAACAACAATGGTTAAGTTCTGCTTCTCTGAATCAAATACCATATCATGCATACCCCTGGATGCAACACCCAGTGTATGTTGCTGCTGATGACAATACAATGCATGGGAATGATCAAAACAATGTAATGCATACATCTCTCTTTTGTAGCTACAATAATGTTGACAGCACAGAGGTATTTCCACCTTGCCAAAAAAAACTGTCTTTAAATAGTCTGAAAACACTGTTGTGCGCAGGTGAGCTTTCATACAAACCTGAGGGGAGACACTTCAAAGGGAAAGTCCACTCAAATGTCTCCACCACTCCAACACCTTGTAAGTATTTTGCGAAAAAAATTCTGTCGTGACCAATAGAAGGGGGAAAAAGGCACCAAGACTTTGCTGATATTTTTCATAAAAAATGAATGAATGTGCAGGTAGATACCATGGTGCATGATGCTCCCATATCATACATGCAACTGCTCCTTGCTGCTGAACAAGAGGTTCTTTGCCCATCCACCTCCCCCTAACAGACTTGTCATATATGTTGATGTATAGTAGTAAAATTAATTCTTTTGACATAGAATCCCAAAAAATGTATAGTAATAAAATGTACTCTTTCAATGATATGTATGTGCACAAAGAATAAACTGCTGTTGTCAGCAGTACAAAATCGACAAAAAAGTAACTGAATGGTGTTTTTACTTTTCAGGGGGCTAGATACGGATCCTCACAATCGCAAGAAGATCACCTAGTCCGTACTGAGGTAGGTTTTTTGGATATATGTGTGCATGTTGGGTAGAACTATGGAAAATTCTCTGATTGTTCTTTGTTTTTCTGGAAAAAAACTGCAGAATGATATGTACATGATAACTGGGCGATATGGGAGATCATCCGAAGATACAGCCCGGCCTGATGCTCGTTCTGCAGATCAGTGTTTGTGTCAACTTGATACACAACATGAAGAAGAGGTGGAACCTTTTGTTGACAACCATTTTACAGAAAGCTTGAATGATTTGAACTGGGACAGAGATATGGAGATGGATGGAGGAAACAAAAACTGCTTGATAGATTCAACTGATAATCCTTCTGACAGTGATTCTGAGGATGATCTTCCTCCAACGTTGTTGCAAAGAAGCTCTGATATGACTGCTGTAACTGCTGGACAACAAGAAAATAGTGGTGCAGCTGATGAAGTTGAACAATTGACACATGAAGATATACTGATTTTCCTTGAAAATGACAGTATAGTTGCTGCCCAGAGTTCTAGTCAGGAAGTGCGTAGCCATCACGTACCCCTTGTGAACATGGTCTTTGATACGGAGGATGCAGCTTACACCTTTTACAATGAATATGCCTCAATTGCTGGATTTTCTGTGAAGAAGGCAGCCCGCTTTTGTGGCAAGAAACAAGGTGGCAGTGCATCAACTCGGCTAACTTTCAAGTGCAATCGGTTAGGAAAAGTAATTGATGAAGAAGAACAAGAGAATAGGAGGAAGAAACGACGTGAGACAAGGCAACAGAAAACAGGACAAGAGCCCTATCGGAACGCGAGGAAGAAAAAAGCAAACACCATTGCAATAACAGGGTGTAAAGCTCAGCTCATTGTCGTGAAGAAGGATGAGAAGTGGGTGATAACAACCATAAACCTAGAACACAACCATGATTTGAGTCCTCACACAGAAGTGAAATACCTTCGTTCTCATAAGCACATGACGGAGGAGGAGAAGCTCCTAATCCGAACATTCAATACTGTGAAGCTACCAACAAGAAAAATAATGGCAATCCTAAGTTACTTGAGAGGTGGAAACACTCCTTATACCAAAAAGCATGTCAGCAATGTTAGGACAGCCATTGGCAAAGAGAGCAATCAAAATGACATGATGCAGGTGCTAACATATTTCAGGAAGAGACAAGCTAAAGATCCACAATTTTACTATGCGTTCAAGACAGCTAAAGTCTCTGATGAAGCAAGTAAAGTTTTGTGCATTTTCTGGGCTGACGGGTATTCTAGGAAGATGTACGAGCTGTACGGAGACTGCCTCAGCTTTGACACAACATTTAAGACAAACAGATACAACCTTCCATTTGCTCCCTTTGTTGGAATCACAGGACATGGCCAAAACTGTTTGTTTGCTTGCTCTATCATTGAGAATGAAACAGCTGACACCTTCCAATGGTTGTTTGAGACGTTCTTGCATTGCATGGGTGGCAAATATCCATCCACAATCATCACAGATGAGGATGCTGGGATGAAGACAGCTATCCCTCTAGTTTTCCCCCATATCTGCCACAGACGTTGTTTGTTTCATATTAAAAAGAAGGCTGAGGAAAAATGTACTAGGACTTTTGCTGCAAATAAAACCCTGCATGATGATTTCAGTGACATCATACACAACTCTCTGACGGTGACTGAGTTTGAGAACTTGTGGACACAGATGCTCCAGAAATACAACATTGGGCATGTGAAGTATTTCCAAATCATGTGGAAGAAAAGGAAAAGGTTTGTCCCTGTGTATTTCAAGAAGAACTTATTCCCCTTCATTCACTCTACTGCACTTAGTGAAGGCACCAATGCCATATTCAAGGACAACATCACGTCAACTCACAACGTGATAAGCTTCCTACAAGAGTACCAGAAGATTTCAGAAACTATACAAGATAAGGAGCGGGAGCAAGACTCTATCACTAGAACAACTTCGCCAACATTGTGGGCATGAAGTGAACTTGAGTTGCAAGCTGCAAAAATGTACAACCGAAAGATATTTTACAGATTCCAACAACAGATAAAGTTTGTGTTGAATTTGCATGTTGAAGAGGTTGAGAGAAATGTGAAATATGAAGTTTACAAGAGACCAATGCTAGCTGAAAAAGATTTCAGAACAAGAAGATTTATTGTGATTGTGAACATGCAGCAACAGGAGTTCAGTTGTATTTGTGGGAAATTTCAGAAGGATGGCATTGTGTGCAGCCATGTCTTGAGAGTACTTTCTCATCTCAACATGTCTATGCTGCTAGAGAAATATTACATAGACAGGTGGAGGCCAAAAAATACAAAGGACATACGGGACATCCGTTTCAATGTTCCTTTGGAACTGACTGCTGGAAGTCAACACTTAAGGTATACCTTGCTCTCCAACAGGCTCAATGAGATGGCCTCAGATGGTGCATCAACAAACAGAAAATATCTATATGTTGTAGCAGGAAGTGAAAGGGTGCAACAGAGGTTGGATGAGATGACTAAAGAAGATGAACTTGCAGAAGCACAACAAGCAAATATTGACAAGGACACAACAGAGTTTGATGTAGGACCGCATCCTGATGGCTATGGGGACAATCTTCAGGATCCTGATGTTGCAGTATCAAAAGGGCGTCCACAAAAAGGACGTTACAAAACTTTCATGGAAGGTTTACTATCTAAACAGAAAGTCACATGCAGTCGTTGTGGGGAGCCTGATCACTATAAAAATAGTTGTACGGCAAGACCTGAAGATATCGATTTGGCTCACAAAGAAAAAGTCAGCCGCAAACATGTCTCAGGTTTCCCAGAAAAAAACTTTTTCTTTTCAGTGTTAGCAAGTATTTTTCAGCATAAAAACTGGACTTGTACTTCATATGATTGATTTTGATGAATTGTTTATGCCCTAAAATTTTTGCAGCCTCTGCTGGGACATCTACAGAGAAGCAGCCAGCTCATGCAAAACCGAGCAAGAAGGCGAGAAAAGGAAACTGAGAAACTGGGTGCTACAAGTTCAAGAAGGCATTGGTTTGGTTTTTTGATTGTCCCTGCGAGCACTGAAAAAAATGTAAAAATGAGCCAAGTGTGGTCCTCGTTCTGCCAACGAACAGAAACCAAAGAAAAGAACTATATGATGGTTCATGGATGATAGCACTTTTGCTATACTATTTTAAGAAAAATGCTGATGTTTCTATCTTTTATTTGTACTGTGAAAAAAACTAGGGAAAAAATGTTTCCCGTGGGGGTAGCGACACTTACATTACCCCAGTTGGTTACTTAAGGTTCTTGATCCACTTTTTTGCTTGTGCTATTTAGCTAGCTTCTGTCCAGTAAGAATTTTGAAAACCTGCACAAAAGAAAGAAGGAGGAGAAGTGATAGAAACAAGAGGAGAAAAAACATGAAAGAAAATGTTCTGGTTAATATCTAGGCGGGGGAGAAAAATCAAACTTTAAAAAATAAAAAATAATCATAAAAATGCTTAAGAACCGATGTTTGATATTGATCTGAAAGCAACATTATACACATGGGATTGTTTTCTGGTTAATGACCAGTTTCTAAAACTATGCATATGACGGTAAAAAAAATCCTTGAGGCCAAAATACACGCACTGCTTTACATTTTGGATTCGCTTTCAGGTAAGAAAAGGAAAAAAAAGAAAATAGAAAAAAATTGTATCGTTCCTCCATGTACACTGGAAATTTTGTCGTCTCGTTAACTTTTGGGATTGTTTTTCATCATCTTGCTGAAGAACCTTCTAGTATTGTTCTTCCATGTATGACAGAAATATTCTAGTTGATTGACCTGCTTGCCCATGTGAGGATGTACAAAAAAATGAACTAGTTAGAAACCTTAAAATGAGAGACAAGAAAAAGGATATTTGTTTACAGTTGCAAACGCAAAAAAACATGACAGATGGGAAAAATAGGGGAAAAGATATACAGTTCTGTATCACAAGTCCTTGACAAGTGTCTTTGCTTCATCTATTTCGTTGTGAGTGCTGAATAGTAGATCAACAGCAAGTCTCACGCGCGCATCTGGAACATCTTTTGATTGGAATACTGTCTGCAGCGGGTTCCTGGCTCGATAATTTTGCATCTTGTTTATTGTGAAAATTCCACAATCATCGCTATTTCGGGGGGGGGGGGGGGGTGAGAAAAAGGAAAAACCAAGAGATGAGGAAAAACAACTTAAAAACATTAGAGCGAATAAAAATATAGTTGATATTTCATATGAAAAAATGGTATTGGAAAAAGTTGTTTATGATTTACCTCCCTACTTGTTTCGGTAATACTGGATATGCTGTTTGATATTGATTGAACCGCATGTTTCTCAGGTTAGCATCACGCCACGCTTTGATAAAGTTTGTTATCAGAAAAAAAATCATATAATAAGACAACGAAATCTTGGGGGAAGAGAGAAGAAAATAAAATTCTCTTGATTTTCTTTAAAAAGGAAGGATGCATAACCATCATGTTCTTGATGTTCGTGTGGTACTCGCTGTTTTCTGCGTACTTTGAGTCAAGGAATATGAACTGTCGTGCTTTCAAGTCGACGAGGAAGACGAACCAATGATCCTCATGAAGAGTAGGAAAGAACAACTATAACGAACAAGAAGAAAAAATAAAAATGTAGATGGAATTCAAGAAACCATAATTCAATGACTTCAAAAGTGTTTTGATGAGCAAAAAATGGCTTGAGACATTACTTCATTGCTCAGCTCTAGTCGTCTTGCTTTCCCTGCTCCGTGGAAGCTCCTTAGAACTTTATCTTTGAAAGATAGTCTCCCCACTTCAGTCCTCCACTTCTCCAAAAAGTACTCCTATTACAAACAAACAAAAAGAAAAGAAAGATAAAATTAAAGTTTCAACTAAAAAAGCGAGAGATAAACAAACATCAAAACAAGATTGTATTGGAACTCACTGCCGCCGTGTGGAAAAAGTAGTGCCTCTGGGATGTTCTGGGGTGGTTATCTCTGAATAATTTTCGACAATATGCATTGATGACATATGACTCCACCCACCCTGATGGTTTGAATGAATTGCCTAGTTGTTCCAATGATACCCTGCATTTATCAATCTCAATTGCCCAGTAGTCCCTGCATTTTCATGATTTGTCCGCAGAAAAATGTCAGTGCAAGGGGGGAACTGCTATATACAATTCAAATGCACAAAAACAAGGAAGAAAAAAAAACACACACACGAACAACTCAACAAAAATTCGGTGGTCTGGGAGGGAAAAAAGTGTCCTAACCCTTTGTAGTAATTATTCTCGCTTAGGAGTAAGATGTTGTGATATAGATGAAGTTCGTATTCCATGATGGGCCCCCTGTCTTGGTCATAAGGCGAGCACAAAAATTTGCTTGGTTGTACTACCCTTTTAGGTGGTATATTTTCTTTGCCCCTAGAGCTGCTTGTACTCCCTAAGAAGAGTCTGGTGTTATAGTGCTCATCTGATCTATCAACTAAGTTACTGCAGGACTATTTGAAAGGACTTTGACTGGGGATTTGGACCTCTGGTGATGCCTGGAAAAATTCAACAAATAAAAAAAAATATAAGTATGAAACTATGGACATTCTGGGATCTTTTCTTTTGGACTTCAGCTTTTAAGCAAAACAACACAAAGAAGAAGAAAACACTTACACTGTTATGATCCAAGAACGTTATAGGGTTATCCTCTGTCCCATCTAAATTGCATTCAATGTTAGCTCTTTCTGGGAACAGAATTCTCCCTGTCATTGTGGCTTCTGAGAAAAAATGCTGTATCAAAAAATGAAAAAAGAAAGAAATATGAGAAAACCAAAGAAATGTGCCTAGGAAAACTGTTAATGTAGAAAAAAAATCAAAAAAATGGGGATAAAAAAAGAAAAATGTACTTTGGTGCGTGGGGGTCTGGTAGTCGTTGTCTTGTAAGTTGTGTTCCTATTCCTAGGAGAATAGCATGTATGCGGCTCGTTCCACTCATTTCGAATGCTTGTGTTTGGTGATGTCTGTATCATTTTAGAAGCAAGAGAAAATCAAAGACCATGAATAAAAAAAATGAGAAACATCTCATAAGAAAACAGAAACTGCTCAGCAGCAAAATGCAGAGAAAAAAAATAACCAGGTCAATTATTCCTCCGTCTGGTGAAGTGCATCTTTGTCCAACACTTTGTTGCTGTTGCGCGCAATGTACAGAAAACTGTTGACACAAAAAGGACACGGGATGAAGGTGTTGTTTGAAACCAACAAGGCAGAAAATTATATTTTTCTAAAAAAAGTGATTAAATAAAGAAATATTGAAAAGGTAAAAAGAAGATGAAACCTCGCAGCTCTTGATCTCTTGCTCTTGATGGTAGTTGCCTGATTCCTTTTCTTTCAATGTCTGGTGAACAATGATTTTCTTTGCATTCTGATTATTGACGCACCAAAGAAAACGAGTTAAAGACATAAAGTGTCTACACTAGTAACATATAACACATGGGGGCATATATTTTGATTTGATGAGGCTCCTTTCCTACGTTTTGCCCACCTCAATTTTTTCGTTATATTCCTTTGTTGTCATGTGCACAGGACGCCATAGCTCAGGCTCAGTTATTTCATTCCCTCAGTCATCCATATCTTCGAGTATACGACAAGTTGGCGTGTCATCATCATAGAAAAAGTACTTTTGCCTTGCTTTATCCAAGTAATCAATTCAGGATTCGTCTTCGTTTCCTATAGGATTATCTATGACATGCTTATTTGCTTCATGGTCATTTGCGTCATCCTCATCTATATTTGAGAAGCAAATGATGATCATCAGCTCCAAAAAAATGAAACAAAATTGAATAGTTGTTGCTGGTTTCTTCAGTTTTGAACAGAAAATTGATGCAAAGGAAAAAGGATCATCAAAAAAGATAAAGGTACCTGCAGCTAATGTGACATTTATGTCGAAATCTATTTTGCTGCAGGACCCTTTCTGTTGCTGGTTGATCACGTTGGTGTCGTCTTTTTGCTGTCAAGAAACAAATAACAAGGAGCATGGGATGTTAAAAAATAACAAAAGTAGTAAAAAGAAAAAGAAAGATGTTAAGTAACAAGTAGCTAGTTAAAACTTCTTACTTGGGAGATATGTTCATTACTGGATGTCTTTTGGCTCATGAAACCGGAAAAACTTGATGCATTTCCTTTCCCAGCTTCTTTGCTCTGAATTTGAGGTAACAAAGCAGTGTTGTCTGGTAGAAGTAAGTACTCAAAACTTGTCGTGCTCGCTGCTCTTGTTTCATTGATCTTCGCTTCTAGCACCTTGTCCTGCACTGTAACCTTGTTTTCTCTTCCTAGTCCATCTTCGATGCTGACTTCTTGGGGTGCTTTCACTGCCTCTGTATCATATTTGCTTGTGTTCACTTGATCTTGAATTTCTTCTTGTGTGTTTATTGTCTCTTTGTTGTTGTGTTCTTGAAATTCTTCATTACCCTTGCCCATTTGATTCTGAAAAATGTGGGAGGTAAGTAGCAAGAGTTTTAAAAACGGACAATAAAAAGGGAAAAAGAACATGGGAATATATCCTAAAAAGAGTACAGTAAAAAGATTCATGAACTTACATATGCATCTTCTAACTTTGAGCTCCCAATAACATCAACCCCTTCATCACTCTTTCCTTGGAATACTTCTTGCTCATGGCTCATTCTTTCAGTTTCAATTGAAGCAGGTGATTGTTCACTGATTTGTTTCACCCTCTTAGTCCTTCGAAGTAGAGTCGTCGTTCCTACAAAAGGGAGCATAATTATAGAAAATAAAAAAGAGAAAAAAATTAAATGAGTAGAAGGCCTGTCCAAATAGAATTAAAAAACAAATAGCAGTGCTTTAAACACATGGTTGTAAAAAACGGGTTTCTATTTTGCAAACAATAGGATATTTACCGTCATCTTCTTCATAATCTCCATCTGAGTTTACTTTTACAGTAGATCCTGACCAGTGTTGGTTGCTCACTGTATTATGGCTCTTCTCGGATGACTCAAGTTTCAAAGTTTTCTCTGAATTGCCATTTCTTGATGTCACTAATTCCAGGGTCTTTAAAAGCAAATTCTTTGCTTTCATGCAAGTGCTTACGTTTTCATCTTTCATGTAAAACTGGAATGATGTGTATATCTCTTCTTTCACCTGATACATGTGAAGAAACAAAAAAGTGAGAAAATGATGAAATGAAAAAAATCATAAATGCATGCAGAAAAAGAAAAAAAGATTAGGGGGGAACCTCCTCGGGAAGAGAATTCCCCGCTGTTCTGTCAATAGCAGCCCTTAAGTTTGAGTTCTTCGTTGTGCTGGCCCAACTAAATGACTCTTGAGCATAGCATGTTTCAGATTCATCTTTTATCTACATGTGTAAAAAAAGACCAAAGTAAAAGAAATTAAAGTTCTCTTAAATTGACCCTGGCCCAACAGAATATCTGCTATTCTGTTCTCTGTCGTTACATTAGAAACAGAGAATACAAACAAAGATAGAAATAAGTATAGATGAGAAAAACTTACTTTACTTGGTCTGTACATGCCATTTTGGTCTATGAGCATATCACTGAAATTTTTGACAAGACTGCCTTTCCATAGACATATCCTTGGCATGATTGATGGTACTTGTATTGCTCCAAAGTCTGTGAAGTCAAGGAAGCGGACCTTGGGAAAAGAAAAAAAAGAATAACAGATGTCAACTTGTTTTGATGAAAAAAAGGAAAAGAAAGGAAAAAGGAAGACACAAAAACTATAAAATAGAAAAAGAAAAGAAAATGTACCGCTAGTTGGTATATGCAGCCTCCTAGTGTCAATGTCAAGCGGTGTTGCTTCGTCTTCTCTTTTTGATACTTCCTAATAGCTTGCAACAGCCACATGTGAGTGAACTTGCACCAATTTAGGTTTCTGATTTTACTGACATCTATTAGTGATCCCATATACTTGGTGCTTGGTTTAGTGTTTGAAGTTGGGCACAACACGGTTGACAGGGCAACAATCAGGAAACAACGAATGAGCTGTTCGTCAGACAACTCTTCTCGTTCAATAATCTTGTTGCCAAAAAACTTTATTGTGGGCACTTCTGTGAGCCCGAAAAATGCAAGGAACTCTGACTTCCCTGCATCGTCGACCATGCTAATGTTGATGTCCCCTGCCGGAATGCCAAAAACATGCAGGACACCCAGTGCATTCAGTGGTATGCGCTTCTTGTTGATGAAAATTGCTTCATCGTCAACAATGACCTTGTCTGCTATCCACTGAGAAAATGGCCTAGGCACAAGACAATCATCTAACTCCAGCATGTAACCAAAACCAGTAGACCTGATTAAGTCCACTTTGTTCTTGCTCTTGCAAATGCTATTCGCGACCTCGGAGAAATATGGTATGCTGCACCTAGTATATGCTTTACATACTGCATCGCCAAAATCATCATGTGAAGTCGCTTCAGTTAGTCTTGGTCTCTGTGTACATCAAAAGGGGGAAATTAAAAAGTTTCACCCAAACAAAAAACAGAGTTATAAATGAATAAAATTGAAGTAGTATGTGACATAGAAATGATTACACACATGATAAATGAATTACGCGTGACAAGGATAACTAAAGTCTACCTTTTTGCTCCCCTTTCGTACAATGGTCCGTCTTTGCTTCCTTTTAAAGCTCTTCACAATCTGATATAGTGATAAAAATAAGTACAAAAAATCATTGTGAGTAAAAACAAAAATATATATATAAGAGGAACTTTGAATGTACAAAAAAAGAAAAGCTGAAGAAATGCAGGGGGTGGAGGAGGGGGGATGACTTCACCAAATTTTTTACTCCAGCATAAAGTAGGTCGTTGGACACATCGGTTTCAGTTAGGTCATCATTCCCATGGTACTGTTCGCTTTCGACATCCACTGTATCTTCGTCAATCTTGAAGGTTTGACTTGCAGTTGTGTCATTCTTCTCTTTATCAACTGTTGGGCCCTCGGGTTGATCGATGCGTCCCTTATTCTCTTCATCATCTCCTTTAACATCCTGATCATGTGTTTTACCAACACAAAAAAATAACAAAAAAAGAAAAAAGGATGATTAGGCTACATATATATATATAATAATAAAAAACACAGCTGCTCTGTCAGTGTGCCATAATGGTAGAAAAACACAGTTGCTCAGTTCATCTACTACTACCGGCTACTAGTAACACTGACGTGAGCGTAACCATCAAATTATTCCCCTTATGTCGACGCATCCCGCAGGCTCCACATGTACTCTTCTATTTTGATCGGTGTCCAAAAAACTAGCTTACATTCAGTTACTGACAAAACCCCCAAAAAAACGCAGGACCTTCTAGTGATTTTGGGCTTGTCTCCCGCGATTCTAACCTCTTCCTCAAAGCTGAATTCAGAAAAAAAGCATGTATCCTTTTGCATAGGAAAAATGATGATTAGGGTACAAAAATACAGAAACAAACAATAACTACTGCTGAAGATTTTGTGCACATCCCCTGTAGTCATGAACATTCAACGGATAAAAACTGGGCGTAAATACTGATGAACAACAAACAAACTTTGTTGAACTACCACAAATTATCTCTCTTATTTTGTCAAGAGGAAGACCGCCCCAACTTGATTATAGTTCCAAAAAGGACTCTTTATATGACTCTGTACATCCCATGGAGTGAGAGAAAAAAGTTACTGAGTTTCCCAAGCTGTTGAACACACATATGCAGCAAAGTGTGTGTCCTGCATGACTTTCGAATGCTCTGTACCCACAGAATCAAAACTGAAAAACCAAAAAATACCCATATCGATTGACTACATAGTAGGCGCATCTACCTATGCCTGATTTGAACAAGAAAAAAAAAAATCTAAATCTCCTGTAGACGAAAATGAACATGTGGATTAACAATGGTGATTTTGGTGCCTAACACACAACCGCGCCCCCACGCAGAACACAGGAATAATCCCCTGGGCATCCTGCTATTTTGGCAAATCTCTGTTGCGATTCAAACCTCTCAGTACATGATAGTCACCGTAACCGCAAAATTCGTGAAAGCTAGAGGCAAATCTGAGGTTATAGACGGAGGGATTTGACCTCGGCACACAGCTGTGGGCCGGATTTGGTACGGCGGCGGGGGGCTGGGGAGGAGGGGGTCGGGGGGTAGGAAGGAACCTGCTCCTCTGCGCGTGGCGACCCTGGATCCTTGCCCTCGCCGCCGGGCATCTCGACGCCGGCGATTCCGGCCGCAGCAAACCTTGGATGAGCGGGCTCCCGTGATTGAGCGCTTGGGTTCGGGCGGTTGCAACAACAACAATATCAAAACCTGACAAAAAAAGAACCGAAATCGGCGCCGACAGCCCTCCGCCCCAACCCCGGTTGCGCTTGGGCGTGCTGGGTTGCGATTGCGCTTGGGTTGGGGCAGTTCCAACTACAATAAAAAACTCTTAAAATAAGTAAAAGAAATGGAACCAATTTCATCGGCGCTGACAGCCCTCCGCCCTGACCCCCCGTTGCGCTTGGGTGTGTTGAGTTGCGATTGCGCTCGGGTTGGGGCGGTTGCAACAACAAACAAAAAGAACCCCAATCAAAAGAAAAAATGGAACCGATTTCATCAGCGCCGACAGCCCTCCCCGCCCCGACCCCCGGTTGCGGTCACGTTATATGTCTTGCAATTGCGCTTGGGTGTGTTAAGTTGCGATTGCGCTCGGGTTGGTGCGGTTGCAACAACAAACAAAAAGAACCCTAAACAAAAAGAAAAAACGGAACCAATTTCATCGGCGCTGACAGCCCTCCGCCTCAACCCCTGGTTGCGCTTGGGTGTGCTGGGTTGCGATTGCGCTTGGGTTGGGGCAGTTCCAACAACAATAAAAAAACCTAAAAATAAGTAAAAGAAATGGAACCAATTTCATCGGCGCCGACAGCCCTCCGCCCCGACCCCCGGTTGCGCTTGGGTGTGTTGAGTTGTGATTGCGCTCGGGTTGGTGCGGTTGCAATAACAAACAAAAAGAACCCTAAACAAAAAGAAAAACGTAACCGATTTCATCGGCGCCGACAGCCCTCCGCCCCGACCCCCGGTTGCGCTTGGGTGTGTTGAGTTGCGATTGCGCTTGGGTTGGGGCGGTTGCAACTAGAAACAAAAAAGAATCCCAAACAAAAGAAAAAATGGAACCGATTTCATCGGCGCCCACAGGCTTTCGCCCTGATCCCCAATTGCATTCACGTTATACGTCTTGCAATTGCGCTTGGGTGTGCTAAGTTGCGATTGCACTCGGGTCGGGGCGGTTGCAACTACAAAGAAAAAAACCAACAAATAAAAGAAATGGAACCGATCTCATCGACGCCGACAATCCCCCGCCCCGACCCCTGGTTGCGGTGACGTTATATGTCTTGCAATTGCGCTTGGGTGTGCTGACTTGCAATTGCGCTCGGGTTGGGGCAGTTGCAACTACAAAAAAAAACTCCTAAACAAAAAAAAAATGGAACCGATCCCATCGATGCCGACAGCCCTCCGCCCCGACCCCCGGTTGTGGTCACGTTATATGTCTTGCAATTGCGCTTGGGTGTGCTAAATTGCGATTGCGCTCGGGTCGGGCCGGTTGCAACTTCAAAGAAAAAAAACCAACAATAAATAAAAAAATGGAACCGATCCCATCGATGCCGACAGCCCTCCGCCCCGACCCCAGGATTTCTGACGGTTGGAAAAGTGAATGAGACCAATCTATTTCTCATTCTAATGAGTTTTAGCAAATCCGAATTAGATATACGTCTTATACTACGGACCGAGGGAGTATAATAATATTTCTATCCGCGTCGATGGACTCTCGGACTCGAACCTACGTGCCGACTAGGTATCCAGGTACAGCACCTCATCAGCTAGCTACTTCATCGATGGACTCTCGGACTCGTACCTATGTGCCGACAAGGCAGTACAATTGCAATTCCAACTGAATCTAAACTATTCTACCAGAACTAAAATTTCACATCTAAACATTGAGTAAAGGTATAGGGTTCCTTTGCCTCCCGCCAGGGCGCCGCCGCCAGTTCACCTCGTCTCTAGAGGCCCTAGAGCCATGTCGGCGTGCCGGCGGGAAGGCTCTGTTTTCATAAGTGCTTTTGAGTTTAATTAAGTTTTGTGTTCCATTTAAAAAGACGAGACGGCGGCGGCTACTGGAAGATGGAATAAGATTCTTCCTGCCTAGCCCCCGTCATGGTGGCGTATCTAGCACCGTCGGTGGGCATGTCGAGGTCTGTCTCCGGCGGATCTGCCTTTGATGGATTTGCTCGGATCTAATCGTAGTTCATCTATGTTTGCGTTTCTTCCGGTTGGATCTTTGCGATCTAAGCTACTCTTCATGGCAGCGGTTACTGTTCTGCTGCGCTGGTCATATCGGGCCTTAGCCCGACGACATTCTAACTGTCTACTACAAGAAGTTTTGCCCGGCTCTAGCGAGGGAGGGGCTATGACGGTGACGCGCCTTCGGGTCACATTAGTGCTTGCACTCGTCGCTAGGTGGTCTACGGATCTGGATGTAATTTTTATTATTTCTGGTGTTCGTTGTACTGGCATGATTGAAGATAAATAGATTTAAAGTTTTCTCGTGTAAAAAAGCAAAACACTTAGTAAAGGTACATTTACCCTTTTAGATGGATCTAGAAGCATGGCACGCTAAACACTAAGTTCATTTCGACGGATCCAAGAAATAAGAAAACACAGAGGAAGGGTTTGGAGGGATGAAATATGATCGTTAGCACTAGTAGAAAAAGGGTCAAACGTGAAGCACATTAGTGCCGGTTTGTAAAAAAACCCGGCACTAATGTGATCAATAGTGCCGGTTCGAATGGCTATGCATTAGTGCCGGTTCGTAATGAACCTTTAGTACTGGTTCGTGCCACGAACCGGTACTAAAGGGGTGGTGGCAGGCTGGCATCAGGCCAGGGCCCCACGAGCCCCTTTAGTGACGGTTTGTGACACAAACCGGTACTAAAGGTCTAACCTATAGTACCGGTTTGCGTCACCAACCGGCACTACAGAGTGTTAACCTATAGCCCCGGTTGAAGACACAAACCAGCACTATAGGGCAATTTTCAAACTCTACCCCACCCGTGTATCGTCATTTCAGTTTTGAAAAAATCAAAAGAAAATGATAAAAACTTCAAAAAATAAAATCCTTCGAGAGGTAGTTATATTACTACATCTACTAGTTAGGAAAATTTGAAAACTTAAATTTGGACATGTTTTCCAAAAAGTGTAGGAAAATGTAAAATGGCTATAACTTTTGCATACGATGTCGGAAAAAAACGTATAATATATCAAAAAATTCAGCACGAAAACTGAAAACTAAAAAACGAAAAAATACCCAAATCGATTGACTACATAGTAGGCGCATCTACCTATGCCTGATTTGAACAAGAAAAAAAATCTAAATCTCCTGTCGACGAAAATGAACATGTGGATTAACAATGGGGATTTTGGTGCCTAACAAACAACCGCGCCCCCACGCAGAACACAGGAATAATCCCCTGGGCATCCTGCTATTTTGGGCATCCTGCTATTTTGGCAAATCTCTGTTGCGATTCAAACCTCTCAGTACATGATAGTCACCGTAACCACATAATTCGTGAAAGCTAGAGGCGAATCTGAGGTTATAGACGGAGGGATTTGACCTCGGCACACAGCTGCAGGCCGGATTTGGTACGGCGGCGGGGGGCTGGGGAGGAGGAGGTCGGGGGGTAGGAAGGAACCTGCTCCTCTGCGCGTGGCGACCCTAGATCCTTGCCCTTGCCGCTGGGCATCTCGACGCCGGTGACTCCGGCCGCAGCAAACCTTGGATGAGCGGGCTCCCGTGATGGACCTTCTCTCGTCCCTCCCCTGTCTTCCTCTACTTCTATCTGATTTGAAACAGTAACCACACCCACCAAAAATGAGGACGTCTCTTTGGAAAAGAGACGTTAAAGGAGGGGCCACCTGCCATAGACTTTAGGATAAAGAAAAAGGAAGAACGATATACAAGAACTAGTGGCTTTATTACTATTTTCATCCTTAGAAAATGATTACATATGTGTGTGAAAAAAACTATATAACTATGATATATGAAAAAAATATTGACTACTAACAACCATCTAAAAAACGCTAAAAACAACAGACGACCTGTAAAAAATGATTAAACATAGTTTTTGCCGTCACTGACAAAACACTGCCCTTGACCTCCCGGATGTGGTCACATTATACATCTAGCAGGTGCACTTGGTTGTGTTGAGTTGCAGTTGCGGTCGAATTGTGGTGATTGCAACTACTAAAAAAAGAACTGATTTCATCTGCGCCCATATCCGTCCACCCCGATCCTCGGTCATGGTCGCAATAGATGTTCCGCAGTTACGCTTGGGTGTGTTGAGTTTGCGATTGCACAGAGGATGGGGCGGTGATTCGCATCATCACCGACAAACCGTCCCGACCCCCGGTTGTGCTTGGGTGTGTTGAGTTGCGATTGCGCTCGGGGTGGGGAGGTTGCAACTACCAAAAAACTAACAAAAAAAATACAAAAATGAAAACAAAGAACCGAATTCGGCACCGACAGCCCTCCGCCCCAACCCCGGTTGTGCTTGGGTGTGCTGGGTTGCGATTGCGCTTGGGTTGTGTTGAGTTGCGGTCACGTTATGTGTCTTGCAAATTGCGCTTGGGGTGTGTTGAGTGGCGATTGCGCTCGGGTTGGGGCGGTTGCAACTACAAACAAAAAGAACCCTAAACAAAAGAAAAACGGAACCGATTTCATCGGCGCCGATAGCCCTCCGCCCCGACCCCGGCTGCATTTGGGTGTGCTGGGTTGCGATTGAGCGCTTGGGTTCGGGCGGTTGCAACAACAACAATATCAAAACCTGACAAAAAAAGAACCAAAATCGGCGCCGACAGCCCTCCGCCCCAACCCCGGTTGCGCTTGGGCGTGCTGGGTTGCGATTGCGCTTGGGTTGGGGCAGTTCCAACTACAAAAAAAAACCTTAAAATAAGTAAAAGAAATGGAACCAATTTCATCGGCGCCGACAGCCCTCCGCCCCGACCCCCGGTTGCGCTTGGGTGTGTTGAGTTGCGATTGCGCTCGGGTTGGGGCGGTTGCAACAACAAACAAAAAGAACCCCAATCAAAAGAAAAAATGGAACCAATTTCATCAGCGCCGACAGCCCTCCCCGCCCCGACCCCCGGTTGAGGTCACGTTATATGTCTTGCAATTGCGCTTGGGTGTGTTAAGTTGCGATTGTGCTCGGTTGGTGCGGTTGCAACAACAAACAAAAAGAACCCTAAACAAAAAGAAAAATGGAATCGATTTCATCGGCGCCGACATCCCTCCGCCCCGACCCCCGGTTGCGCTTGGGTGTGCTGGGTTGCGATTGCGCTTGGGTTGGGGCAGTTCCAACTACAATAAAAAACCTAAAAATAAGTAAAAGAAATGGAACCAATTTCGTCGGCGCCGACAGCCCTCCGCCCCGACCCCCGGTTGCGCTTGGGTGTGTTGAGTTGCGGTTGCGCTCGTGTTGGTGCGGTTGCAACAACAAACAAAAAGAACCCTAAACAAAAAGAAAAACGTAACCGATTTCATCGGCGCCGACAGCCCTCCGCCCCAACCCTCGGTTGTGCTTGGGTGTGTTGAGTTGCGATTGCGCTTGGGTTGGGGCGGTTGCAACTAGAAACAAAAAAGAATCCCAAACAAAAGGAAAAATGGAACCGATTTCATCGGCGCCCACAGCCTTTCGCCCTGATCCCCAATTGCATTCACGTTATACGTCTTACAATTGCGCTTGGGTGTGCTAAGTTGCGATTGCAGTCGGGTCGGGGCGGTTGCAACTACAAAGAAAAAAAACAACAAATAAAAAAAATGGAACCGATCTTAGCGACGCCGACAATCCCCCGCCCCGACCCCTAGTTGCGGTGACGTTATATGTCTTGCAATTGCGCTTGGGTGCGCTGACTTGCAATCGCGCACGGGTTGAGGCGGTTGCAACTACAAGCAAAAAAAGTCCTAAACAAAAAAATGGAACCGATCCCATCGATGCCGACAGCCCTCCGCCCCGACCCCCGGTTGCGGTCACGTTATATGTCTTGCAATTGCGCTTGGGTGTGCTAAGTTGAGATTGCGCTCGGGTTGGGGCGGTTGCAACTTCAAAGAAAAAAAACCAACAATAAATAAAAAAAGGGAGCCGGGTCGCGAGCCGAACGGCGCACACACGTCGCTACGAAGCTCTCCATGTTGACAAACACGAATCGCTGCGCGGCTGGATCCGACGGTTGGAAAAGTGAATGAGACCAATCTATTTCTCATTCGAATGAGTTTTAGCAAATCCGAATTAGATATACGTCTTATACTACAGACCGAGGGAGTATAATAATATTTCTATCCGCGTCGATGGACTCTCGGACTCGAACCTACGTGCCGACTAGGTATCCAGGTACACCACCTCATGAGCTAGCTACTTCGTCGATGGACTCTTGGACTCGTACCTACGTGCCGACAAGGCAGTACAGTTGCAATTCCAACTGAATCTAAACTATTCTACCAGAACTAAAATTTCACATCTAAACATTGAGTAAAGGTATAGGGTTCCTTTGCCTCCCGCCGGGGCGCCGCCGCCAGTTCGCCTCGTCTCCGGAGGCCTTAGAGCCATGTCCGCATGCCGACGGGAAGGCTCCGTTTTCAAAAGTGCTTTTGAGTTTAATTAAGGTTTGTGTTCCGTTTAAAAAGATGAGACGGCGGCGACTACTTGAAGATGGAATAAGATTCTTCCTGCCTAGCCCCCGTCATGGTGGCGTATCTAGCACCGTCGGTGGGCATGTCGAGGTCTGTCTCCGGCGGATTTGCCTTTGATGGATTTGCTCAGATCTAATCGTAATTCGTCTACGTTTGCGTTTCTTCCGGTTGGATCTTTGCGATCTAAGCTACTCTTCATGGTAACGGTTACTATTCTGCTGTGCTGGTCATATGGGGCCTTAGCCCGACGACATTCTAACTGTCTACTACAAGAAGTTTTGCCCGGCTCTAGCGAGGGAGGGGCTATGACGGCGACGCGCCTTCGGGTCACATTAGTGCTTGCACTCGTCGCTAGGTGGTCTACGGATCTGGATGTAATTTTTATTATTTCTGGTGTTCGTTGTACTGGCATGATTGAAGATAAATAGATTGAAAGTTTTCTTGCGCAAAAAAACAAAACACTTAGTAAAGGTACATTTACCCTTTTAGATGGATCTAGAAGCATGGCACGCTAAACGCTAAGATCATTTCGACGGATCCAAGAAATAAGAAAACACAGAGGAAGGGTTTGGAGGGATGAAATATGATCGTTAGCACTAGTAGAAAAAGGGTCAAACGTGAAGCACATTAGTGCCGGTTTGTAAAAAAACCGGCACTAATGTGATCAATAGTGCCGGTTCGAATGGCTATGCATTAGTGCCGGTTCGTAATGAACCTTTAGTACTGGTTCGTGCCACGAACCGGTACTAAAGGGGTGGTGGCAGGCTGGCATCAGGCCAGGGCCCCACGAGCCCCTTTAGTGACGGTTTGTGACACAAACCGGTACTAAAGGTCTAACCTATAGTACCGGTTTGCGTCACCAACCGGCACTACAGAGTGTTAACCTATAGCCCCGGTTGAAGACACAAACCAGCACTATAGGGCAATTTTCAAACTCTACCCCACCCGTGTATCGTCATTTCAGTTTTGAAAAAATCAAAAGAAAATGATAAAAACTTCAAAAAATAAAATCCTTCGAGAGGTAGTTATATTACTACATCTACTAGTTAGGAAAATTTGAAAACTTAAATTTGGACATGTTTTCCAAAAAGTGTAGGAAAATGTAAAATGGCTATAACTTTTGCATACGATGTCGGAAAAAAACGTATAATATATCAAAAAATTCAGCACGAAAACTGAAAACTAAAAAACGAAAAAATACCCAAATCGATTGACTACATAGTAGGCGCATCTACCTATGCCTGATTTGAACAAGAAAAAAAATCTAAATCTCCTGTAGACGAAAATGAACATGTGGATTAACAATGGGGATTTTGGTGCCTAACACACAACCGCGCCCCCACGCAGAACACAGGAATAATCCCCTGGGTATCCTGCTATTTTGGCAAATCTCTGTTGCGATTCAAACCTCTCAGTACATGATAGTCACCGTAACCACATAATTCGTGAAAGCTAGAGGCGAATATGAGGTTATAGACGGAGGGATTTGACCTCGGCACACAGCTGCGGGCCGGATTTGGTACGGCGGCGGGGGGCTGGGGAGGAGGGGGTCGGGGGGTAGGAAGGAACCTGCTCCTCTGCGTGTGGCGACCCTGGATCCTTGCCCTCGCCGCCGGGCATCTCGACACCGGCAACTCCGGCCACAGCAAACCTTGGATGAGCGGGCTCCCGTGATGGACCTTCTCTCGTCACTCCCCTGTCTTCCTCTTCTTCTATCTCATTTGAAACAGTAACCACACTCACCAAAAATGAGGACGGCTCTTTGGAAAAGAGATGTTAAAGGAGGGGCCACCTGCCATAGACATTTGGATAAAGAAAAAGGAAGAACGATATACAAGAACTAGTGGCTTTATTACTATTTTCATCCTTAGAAAATGATTACATATGTGTGTGAAAAAAACTATATAACTATGATATATGAAAAAAATATTAACTACTAACAACCATCTAAAAAATGCTAAAAACAACAGACGACCTGTAAAAAATGATTAAACACAGTTTTCGCCGTCACTAACAAAACACTGCCCTTGACCCCCCGGATGTGGTCACATTATACATCTTGCAGGTGCACTTGGTTGTGTTGAGTTGCAGTTGCGGTCGAATTGTGGCGATTGCAACTACTAAAAAAAGAACTGATTTCATCTGCGCCCATATCCGTCCGCCCCGACCCTCGGTCATGGTCGCAATAGATGTTCCGCAGTTATGCTTGGTTGTGTTGAGTTTGCGATTGCACTGAGGATGGGGCGGTGATTCCCATCATCACCGACAAACCATCCCGACCCCCGGTTGTGCTTGGGTGTGTTGAGTTGCGATTGCGCTCAGGTTGGGGAGGTTGCAACTACCAAAAAACTAATAAAAAATACAAAAATGGAAAAAAAGAACCGAAATCGGCGCCGACATCCCTTCGCCCCAACCCCGGTTGTGCTTGGGTGTGCTGGGTTGCGATTGCGCTTGGGTTGTGTTGAGTTGCGGTCACGTTATGTGTCTTGCAAATTGCGCTTGGGGTGTGTTGAGTGGCGATTGCGCTCGGGTTGGGGCGGTTGCAACTACAAACAAAAAGAACCCTAAACAAAAGAAAAACGAAACCGATTTCATCGGCGCCGATAGCCCTCCGCCCCGACCCCGACTGCGTTTGGGTGTGCTGGGTTGCGATTGAGCGCTTGGGTTCGGGCGGTTGCAACAACAACAATATCAAAACCTGACAAAAAAAGAACCGAAATCGGCGCCGACAGCCCTCCGCCCCAACCCCGGTTGCGCTTGGGCGTGCTGGGTTGTGATTGCGCTTGGGTTGGGGCAGTTCCAACTACAATAAAAAACCTAAAAATAAGTAAAAGAAATGGAACCAATTTCATCGGCGCCGACAGCCCTCCGCCCCGACCCCCGTTTGCGCTTGGGCGTGTTGAGTTGCGATTGCGCTCGTGTTGGTGCGGTTGCAACAACAAACAAAAAGAACCCTAAACAAAAAGAAAAACGTAACTGATTTCATCGGTGCCGACAGCCCTCCGCCCCGACCCCTGGTTGCGCTTGGGTGTGTTGAGTTGCGATTGCGCTTGGGTTGGGGCGGTTGCAACTAGAAACAAAAAAGAATCCCAAACAAAAGAAAAAATGGATCCGATTTCATTGGCGCCCACAGCCTTTCGCCCTGATCCCCAATTGCATTCACGTTATACGTCTTGCAATTGCGCTTGGGTGTGCTAAGTTGCGATTGCACTCGGGTCGGGGCGGTTGCAACTACAAAGAAAAAAAACCAACAAATAAAAAAAATGGAACCGATCTCATCGACGCCGACAATCCCCCGCCCCGACCCCTGGTTGCGGTGACGTTATATGTCTTGCAATTGCGCTTGGGTGTGCTGACTTGCAATTGCGCTCGGGTTGGGGCGGTTGCAACTACAAACAAAAAACTCCTAAACAAAAAAAATGGAACCGATCCCATCGATACCGACAGCCCTCCGCCCTGACCCCTGGTTGCGGTCACGTTATATGTCTTGCAATTGCGCTTGGGTGTGCTAAGTTGCGATTGCGCTCGGGTCGGGACGGTTGCAACTTCAAAGAAAAAAAAACAATAAATAAAAAAAGGGAGCCGGGTCGCGAGCCGAACGGCGCACACACGTCGCTACGAAGCTCTCCACGTTGACAAACACGAATCGCTGCGCGGCTGGATTCGACGGTTGGAAAAGTGAATGAGACCAATCTATTTCTCATTCGAATGAGTTTTAGCAAATCCGAATTAGATATACGTCTTATACTACGGACCGAGGGAGTATAATAATATTTCTATCCGCGTCGATGGACTCTCGGACTCGAACCTACATGCCGACTAGGTATCCAGGTACACCACCTCATGAGCTAGCTACTTCGTCGATGGACTCTCGGACTCGTACCTACGTGCCGACAAGGCAGTACAGTTGCAATTCCAACTGAATCTAAACTATTCTACCAGAACTAAAATTTCACATCTAAACATTGAGTAAAGGTATAGGG
Source organism: Triticum urartu (assembly GCF_056163025.1). Classification (NCBI taxonomy): domain Eukaryota; kingdom Viridiplantae; phylum Streptophyta; class Magnoliopsida; order Poales; family Poaceae; genus Triticum; species Triticum urartu. The sequence continues at coordinate 711,528,549 of NC_141879.1, forward strand.
TTCCTTTGCCTCCCGCCGGGGCGCCGCCGCCAGTTCCCTCGTCTCCGGAGGCCTTAGAGCCATGTCGGCGTGCCGGCGGGAAGGCTCCATTTTCATAAGTGCTTTTGAGTTTAATTAAAGTTTGTGTTCCGTTTAAAAAGACGAGACGGCGGCGGCTACTTGAAGATGGAATAAGATTCTTCCTGCCTAGCCCATGTCATGGTGGCGTATCTAGCACCGTCGGTGGGCATGTCGAGGTCTGTCTCCGGCGGATCTGCCTTTGATGGATTTGCTCGGATCTAATCGTAGTTCGTCTACGTTTGCGTTTCTTCCGAATGGATCTTTGAGATCTAAGCTACTCTTCATGGCAGCGGTTACTGTTCTGCTGCGCTGGTCATATGGGGCCTTAGCCCGACGACATTCTAACTGTCTACTACAAGAAGTTTTGCCCGGCTCTAGCGAGGGAGGGGCTATGACGGCGACGCGCCTTCGGGTCACATTAGTGCTTACACTCGTCGCTAGGTGGTCTACGAATCTGGATGTAATTTTTATTATTTCTGGTGTTCGTTGTACTGGCATGATTGAAGATAAATAGATTGAAAGTTTTCTCGCGCAAAAGAACAAAACACTTAGTAAAGGTACATTTACCCTTTTAGATGGATCTAGAAGCATGGCACGCTAAACACTAAGTTCATTTCGACAGATCCAAGAAATAAGAAAACACAGAGGAAGGGTTTGGAGGGATGAAATATGATCATTAGCACTAGTAGAAAAAGGGTCAAACGTGAAGCACATTAGTGCCGGTTTGTAAAAAGACCGGCACTAATGTGATCAATAGTGCCAGTTCGAATGGCTATGCATTAGTGCCGGTTCGTAATGAACCTTTAGTACCGGTTCGTTCCACGAGCCGGTACTAAATGGGTGGTGGTAGGCTGGCGTCAGGCCAGGGCCCCACGAGCCCCTTTAGTGACGGTCTGTGACACAAACCGGTACTAATGGTCTAACCTATAGTACCGGTTTGCGTCAGCAACCGGCACTACAGAGTCTTAACCTATAGTCCCGGTTGAAGACACAAACCGGCACTATAGGGCAATTTTCAAACTCTACCCCCCCCCCCTGTGTATCGCCATTTCAGTTTTGAAAAAATCAAAAGAAAATGATAAAAACTTCAAAAAATAAAATCCTTCGAGAGGTAGTTATATTACTACATCTACTAGTTAGGAAAATTTGAAAACTTAAATTTGGACATGTTTTGCAAAAAGTGTAGGGAAAATGTAAAACGGCTATAACTTTTGCATACGATGTCGGAAAAAAACGTATAATATATCAAAAAATTCAGCACAAAAACTGAAAACTGAAAAACCAAAAAATACCCAAATCGATTGACTACATAGTAGGCGCATCTACCTACGCTTGATTTGAACAAGAAAAAAAATCTAAATCTCCTGTAGACGAAAATGAACATGTGGATTAACAATGGGGATTTTGGTGCCTAACACACAACCGCGCCCCCACGCAGAACACAGGAATAATCCCCTGGGCATCCTGCTATTTTGGCAAATCTTTGTTGCGATTCAAACCTCTCAGTACATGATAGTAACCGTAACCACAAAATTCGTGAAAGCTAGAGGCGAATCTGAGGTTATAGACGGAGGGATTTGACCTCGGCACACAGCTGCGGGCCGGATTTGGTACGGCGGCGGGGGGCTGGGGAGGAGTGGGTCGGGGGGTAGGAAGGAACCTGCTCCTTTGCGCGTGCCGACCCTGGATCCTTGCCCTCGCCGCCGGGCATCTCGATGCCGGCGACTCCGGCCGCAGCAAACCTTGGATGAGCGGGCTCCCGTGATGGACCTTCTCTCGTCCCTCCCCTGTCTTCCTCTTCTTCTATCTGATTTGAAACAGTAACCACACCCACCAAAAATGAGGACGGCTCTTTGGAAAAGAGACGCTAAAGGAGGGGCCACCTGCCATAGACATTAGGATAAAGAAAAAGGAAGAACGTGTTGGGTTTCATAGTAATTTCAAAAAATTTCCTACGCACACGCAAGATCATGGTGATGCATAGCAACGGGAGGGGGAGAGTGTGATATACGTACCCTTGTAGATCGACAATGGAAGCGTTAACTTGGTTGATGTAGTCATACGTCTTCACGGCCCGACCGATCAAGCACCAAAACTACGGCACCTCCGAGTTCTAGCACATGTTCAGCTCGATGACGATCCCCAGACTCTGATCCAGCAAAGTGTCGGGGAAGAGTTCCGTTAGCACGACGGCGTGGTGACGATCTTGATGTACTACTGTCGGAGGGCTTCAGCTAAGCACCGCTACAATATTATCGAGGACTATGGTGGAAGGGGGCACCGCACACGGCTAAGAATATGATCACGTGGATCAACTTGTGTCTCTAGGGGTGCCCCTGCCTCCGTATATAAAGGTTCAAGGGAGGGGAGCCGGCTGGCCAGGAGAGGCGCGCCAGGAGGAGTCCTACTCCCTGTGGGAGTAGGACTCCCCCCTTTCCTAGTTGGAATAGGATTCGTGGAGGGGGGGGAAGAGGAGAGAGAGGAGGAAGGGGGGCCGGCCCCCTCTCCTTGTCCAATTCGGACCAAGGGGGGGAGGGGCGCGCGGCCCATCTCTGGCCACCTCTCCTCTCTTACACTAAGGCCCACTAAGGCCCATATACCTCCCGGGGGGTTCCGGTAACCTCCCGGTACTCCGGTAAAATCCCGATTTCACCCGGAACACTTCCGATATCCAAACATAGGCTTACAATATATCAATCTTTATGTCTCGACCATTTCGAGACTCCTCGTCATGTCCGCGATCACATCCGGGACTTCGAACAACCTTCGGTACATCAAAATGCATAAACTCATAATATAACTGTCATCGTAACCTTAAGTGTGCGGACCCTACGGGTTCGAGAACAATGTAGACATGACCGAGACACGTCTCCGGTCAATAACCAATAGCGGAACCTGGATGCTCATATTGGCTCCTACATATTCTATGAAGATCTTTTATCGGTCAGACCGCATAACAACATACGTTGTTCCCTTTGTCATCGGTATGTTACTTGCCCGAGATTCGATCGTCGGTATCCCATACCTAGTTCAATCTCGTTACTGGCAAGTCTCTTTACTTGTTCTGTAATACATCATCCCGCAACTAACTCAGTAGTTGCAATGCTTGCAAGGCTTAAGTGATGTGCATTACCGAGAGGGCCCGGAGATACCTCTCCGACAATCGGAGTGACAAATCCTAATCTCGAAATACGCCAACCCAACATGTACCTTTGGAGACACCTATAGAGCTCCTTTATAATCACCCAGTTACGTTGTGACGTTTGGTAGCACACAAAGTGTTCCTCTGGAAAACGGGAGTTGCATTATCTCATAGTCATAGGAACATGTACAAGTCATGAAGAAAGCAATAGCAACATACTAAACGATCGGGTGCTAAGCTAATGGAATGGGTCATGTCAATCAGATCATTCAACTAATGATGTGATCCCGTTAATCAAATAACAACTCTTTGTCCATGGTTAGGAAACATAATCATCTTTGATTAACGAGCTAGTCAAGTAGAGGCATACTAGTGACACTCTGTTTATCTATGTATTCACACATGTATTATGTTTCCGGTTAATACAATTCTAGCATGAATAATAAACTTTTATCATGATATAAGGAAATAAATAATAACTTTATTATTGCCTCTAGGGCATATTTCCTTCAGAACGATATACAAGAACTAGTGGCTTTATTACTATTTTTATCCTTAGAAAATGATTACATATGTGTGTGAAAAAAACTATATAACTATGATATATGAAAAAAATATTGACTACTAACAACCATCTAAAAAACGCTAAAAACAACAGACGACCTGTAAAAAATGATTAAACACAGTTTTCGCCGTCACTGACAAAACACTGCCCTTGACCCCCCGGATGTGGTCACATTATACATCTTGTAGGTGCACTTGGTTGTGTTGAGTTGCAGTTGCGGTCCAATTGTGGCGATTGCAACTACTAAAAAAAGAACTGATTTCATCTGCGCCCATATCCGTCCGCCCCGACCCTCGGTCATGGTCGTAATAGATGTTCCGCAGTTACGCTTGGGTGTGTTGAGTTTGCGATTGCACTGAGGATGGGGCGGTGATTCCCATCATCACCGACAAACCGTCCCGACACCCGGTTGTGCTTGGGTGTGTTGAGTTGCGATTGCGCTCGGGTTGGGGAGGTTGCAACTACAAAAAAACTACCAAAAAAAATACAAAAATGGAAAAAAAAAGAACCGAAATCGGCGCCGACAGCCCTCCGCCCCAACCCCGGTTGTGCATGGGTGTGCTGGGTTGGGATTGCGCTTGGATTGTGTTGAGTTGTGGTCACGTTATGTGTCTTGCAAATTGCGCTTGGGGTGTGTTGAGTTGCGATTGCGCTCGGGTTGGGGTGGTTGCAACTACAAACAAAAAGAACCCTAAACAAAAGAAAAACGGAACCGATTTCATCGGCGCCGATAGCCCTCCGCCCCGACCCCGGCTGCGTTTGGTTGTGCTGGGTTGCGATTGAGCGCTTGGGTTCGGGCGGTTGCAACAACAACAATATCAAAACCTGACAAAAAAAGAACCGAAATCGGCGCCGACAGCCCTCCGCCCCAACCCCGGTTGCGCTTGGGCGTGCTGGGTTGTGATTGCGCTTGGGTTGGGGCAGTTCCAACTACAATAAAAAACCCTTAAAATAAGTAAAAGAAATGGAACCAATTTCATCGGCGCCGACAACCCTCCGCCCCGACCCCCGGTTGCGCTTGGGTGTGTTGAGTTGCGATTGCGCTCGGGTTGGGGCGGTTGCAACAACGAACAAAAAGAACCCCAATCAAAAGAAAAAATGGAACCGATTTCATCAGCGCCGACAGCCCTCCCCGCCCCGACCCCGGTTGCGGTCATGTTTTATGTCTTGCAATTGCGCTTGGGTGTGTTAAGTTGCGATTGCGCTTAGGTTGGTGCGGTTGCAACAACAAACAAAAAGAACCCTAAACAAAAAGAAAAACGGAACCGATTTCATCAGCGCCGACAGCCCTCCGCCCTGACCCCCGGTTGCGCTTGGGTGTGCTGGGTTGCGATTGCGCTTGGGTTGGGGCAGTTCCAACTACAATAAAAAAACCTAAAAATAAGTAAAAGAAATGGAACCAATTTCATCGGCGCCAACAGCCCTCCGCCCCAACCCCCGGTTGCGCTTGGGTGTGTTGAGTTGCGATTGCGCTCGGGTTGGTGCGGTTGCAACAACAAACAAAAAGAACCCTAAACAAAAAGAAAAATTTAACCGATTTCATCGGCGCCGACAGCCCTCCGCCCCGGCCCCCGGTTGCGCTTGGGTGTGTTGAGTTGCGATTGCGCTTGGGTTGGGGCGGTTGCAACTAGAAACAAAAAAGAATCCCAAACAAAAGAAAAAATGGAACCGATTTCATCGGCGCCCACAGCCTTTCGCCCTGATCCCCAATTGCATTCACGTTATACGTCTTGCAATTGCGCTTGGGTGTGCTAAGTTGCGATTGCACTCGGGTCGGGGCGGTTGCAACTACAAAGAAAAAAACCAACAAATAAAAAAGGAACCGATCTCATCGACGCCGACAATCCCCCGCCCCGACCCCTGGTTGCGGTGACGTTATATGTCTTGCAATTGCGCTTGGGTGTGCTGACTAGCAATTGCGCTCGGGTTGGGGCGGTTGCAACTACAAACAAAAAAACTCCTAAACAAAAAAATGGAACCAATCCATTGATGCCAACAGCCCTCCGCCCCGACCCCCGGTTGCGGTCATGTTATATGTCTTGCAATTGCGCTTGGGTGTGCTAAGCTGCGATTGCGCTCGGGTCGGGGCGGTTGCAACTTCAAAGAAAAAAACCAACAATAAATAAAAAAGGGAGCCGGGTCGCGAGCCGAACGGCGCACACACGTCGCTACGAAGCTCTCCACGTTGACAAACACGAATCGCTGCGCGGCTGGATCCGACGGTTGGAAAAGTGAATGAGACCAATCTATTTCTCATTCGAATGAGTTTTAGCAAATCCGAATTAGATATACGTCTTATACTACGGACCGAGGGAGTATAATAATATTTCTATCCGCGTCGATGGACTCTCGGACTCGAACCTACGTGCCGACTAGGTATTCAGGTACACCACCTCATGAGCTAGCTACTTCGTCGATGGACTCTCAAACTTGTACCTACGTGCCGACAAGGCAGTACAGTTGCAATTCCAACTGAATCTAAACTATTCTACCAGAACTAAAATTTCACATCTAAACATTGAGTAAAGGTATAGGGTTCCTTTGCCTCCCGTCAGGGCGCCGCCGCTAGTTCGCCTCGTCTCCGGAGGCCTTAGAGCCATGTCGGCGTGCCGGCAGGAAGGCTCCGTTTTCAGAAGTGCTTTTGAGTTCAATTAAGCTTTGTGTTCCATTGAAAAAGACGAGACAGCGGCGGCTACTTGAAGATGGAATAAGATTCTTCCTGCCTAGCCCCCGTCATGGTGGCGTATCTAGCACCGTCGCTGGGCATGTCGAGGTCTGTCTCCGGTGGATCTGCCTTTGATGGATTTTCTCGGATCTAATCGTAGTTCGTCTACGTTTGCGTTTCTTCCGGTTGGATCTTTGCGATCTAAGCTACTCCTCATGGCAGCGGTTACTGTTCTGCTGCGCTGGTCATATGGGGCCTTAGCCCGACGACATTCTAACTGTCTACTACAAGAAGTTTTGCCTGGCTCTAGCGAGGGAGGGGCTATGACGGCGACGCGCCTTCGGGTCACATTAGTGCTTGCACTCGTCGCTAGGTGGTCTATGGATCTGGATGTAATTTTTATTATTTCTGGTGTTCGTTGTACTGGCATGATTGAAGATAAATAGATTGAAAGTTTTCTCGCGCAAAAAAACAAAACACTTAGTAAAGGTACATTTACCCTTTTAGATGGATCTAGAAGCATGGCACGCTAAACACTAAGTTCATTTTGGCGGATCCAAGAAATAAGAAAACACAGAGGAAGGGTTTGGAGGGATGAAATATGATCGTTAGCACTAGTAGAAAAAGGGTCAAACGTGAAGCACATTAGTGCCAGTTTGTAAAAAAACTGGCACTAATGTGATCAATAGTGCCGGTTCGAATGGATATGCATTAGTGCCGGTTCGTAATGAACCTTTAGTACCGGTTCGTGCCACGAACCGGTACTAAAGGGGTGGTGGCAGGCTGGCGTCAGGCCAGGGCCCCACGAGCCCCTTTAGTGACGGTTTGTGACACAAACTGGTACTAAAGGTCTAACCTATAGTACCGGTTTGCGTCACCAACCGGCACTACAGAGTCTTAACCTATAGTCCCGGTTGAAGACACAAACCAGCACTATAGGGCAATTTTCAAACTCTACCCCTAGTGTATCGCCATTTCAGTTTTTAAAAAATCAAAAGAAAATGATAAAAACTTCAAAAAATAAAATCCTTTGAGAGGTAGTTATATTACTACATCTACTAGTTAGGAAAATTTGAAAACTTAAATTTGGACATTTTTTGCAAAAAGTGTAGGGAAAATGTAAAACGGCTATAACTTTTGCATATGATGTCGGAAAAAACATATAAGATATCAAAAAATTCAGCACGAAAACTGAAAATTGAAAAACCAAAAAATACCCAAATCGATTGACTACATAGTAGGCGCATCTACCTATGCCTGATTTGAACAAGAAAAAAAATCTAAATCTCCTGTAGACGAAAATGAACATGTGGATTAACAATGGGGATTTTGGTGCCTAACACACAACCGCGCCCCCACGCAGAACACAGGAATAATCCCCTGGGCATCCTGCTATTTTGGCAAATCTCTGTTGCGATTCAAACCTCTCAGTACATGATAGTCACCGTAACCACAAAATTCGTGAAAGCTAGAGGCGAATCTGAGGTTATAGACGGAGGGATTTGACCTCGGCACACAGCTGCGGGCCGGATTTGGTACGGCGGCGGGGGGCTGGGGAGGAGGGGGTCGGGGGGTAGGAAGGAACCTGCTCGTCTGCGCGTGGTGACCCTGGATCCTTGCCCTCGCCGCCGGGCATCTCGAGGCCGGCGACTCCGGCCGCAGCAAACCTTGGATGAGCGGGCTCCCGTGATGGACCTTCTCTCGTCACTCCCCTGTCTTCCTCTTCTTCTATCTGATTTGAAACAGTAACCACACCCACCAAAAATGAGGATGGCTCTTTGGAAAAGAGACGTTAAAGGAGGGGCCACCTGCCATAGACTTTAGGATAAAGAAAAAGGAAGAACGATATACAAGAACTAGTGGCTTTATTACTATATTCATCCATAGAAAATAATTACATATGTGTGTGAAAAAAACTATATAACTATGATATATGAAAAAAATATTGACTACTAACAACCATCTAAAAAACGCTAAAAACAACAGATGACCTATAAAAAATGATTAAACACAGTTTTTGCCGTCACTGACAAAACACTGCCCTTGACCCCCCGGATGTGGTCACATTATACATCTTGCAGATGCACTTGGTTGTGTTGAGTTGCAGTTGCAGTCGAATTGTGGCGATTGCAACTACTAAAAAAAGAACTGGTTTCATCTGCGCCCATATCCGTCCGCCCCGACCCTCGTTCATGGTCGCAATAGATGTTCCGCAGTTATGCTTGGGTGTGTTGAGTTTGCGATTGCACTGAGGATGGGGCGGTGATTCCCATCATCACCGACAAACCGTCCCGACCCCCAGTTGTGCTTGGGTGTGTTGAGTTGCGATTGCGCTCGGGTTGGGGAGGTTGCAACTACAAAAAAACTAACAAAAAAAAATACAAAAATGAAAAAAAAGAACCGAAATCGGCGCCGACAGCCCTCCGCCCCAACCCCGGTTGTGCTTGGGTGTGCTGGGTTGCAATTGCGCTTGGGTTGTGTTGAGTTGCGGTCACGTTATGTGTCTTGCAAATTGCGCTTGTGGTGTGTTGAGTTGCGATTGCGCTCGGGTTGGGGCAGTTGCAACTACAAACAAAAAGAACCCTAAACAAAAGAAAAATGGAACGGATTTCATCGGCGCTGATAGCCCTCCGCCCTGACCCCGGCTGCGTTTTGGTATACTGGGTTGCGATTGAGCGCTTGGGTTCGGGCGGTTGCAACAACAACAATATCAAAACCTGACAAAAAAAGAACCGAAATCGGCGCTGACAGCCCTCCGCCCCAACCCCGGTTGCGCTTGGGCGTGCTGGGTCGTGATTGCGCTTGGGTTGGGGTAGTTCCAACTACAATAAAAAAACCTTAAAATAAGTAAAAGAAATGGAACCAATTTCATCGGCGCCGGCAGCCCTCCGCCCCGACCCCCGGTTGCGCTTGGGTGTGTTGAGTTGCGATTGTGCTCGGGTTGGGGTGGTTGCAACAACAAACAAAAAGAACCCCAATCAAAAGAAAAAATGGAACCGATTTCATCAGCGCCGACAGCCCTCCCCGCCCCGACCACCGGTTGCGGTCACGTTATATGTCTTGCAATTGCTCTTGGGTGTGTTAAGTTGCGATTGCGCTCGGGTTGGTGCGGTTGCAACAACAAACAAAAAGAACCCTAAACAAAAAGAAAAATGGAACCGATTTCATCGGCGCCGACAGCCCTCCGCCCCGACCCCCGGTTGCGCTTGGGTGTGCTGGGTTGCGATTGCGCTTGGGTTGGGGCAGTTCCAACTACAATAAAAAAACCAAAAAATAAGTAAAAGAAATGGAACCAATTTCATCGGCGCCGACAGCCCTCCGCCCCGACCCCCGGTTGCGCTTGGGTGTGTTGAGTTGCGATTGCGCTCGGGTTGGTGCGGTTGCAACAACAAACAAAAAGAACCCTAAAGAAAAAGAAAAACGTAACCGATTTCATCGGCGCCGACAGCCCTCCGCCCCGACCCCCGATTACGCTTGGGTGTGTTGACTTGCGATTGCGCTTGGGTTGGGGCGGTTGCAACTAGAAACAAAAAAGAATCCCAAACAAAAGAAAAAATGGAACCGATTTCATCGGCGCCCACAGCCTTTCGCCCTGATCCCCAATTGCATTCACGTTATACGTCTTGCAATTGCACTTGGGTGTGCTAAGTTGCGATTGCACTCGGGTCGGGGCGGTTGCAACTACAAAGAAAAAAAACCAACAAATAAAAAAATGGAACCGATCTCATCGACGCCGACAATCCCCTTCCCCGACCCCTGGTTGCGGTGACGTTATATGTCTTGCAATTGCGCTTGGGTGTGCTGACTTGCAATTGCGCTTGGGTTGGGGCGGTTGCAACTACAAAAAAAACTCCTGAACAAAAAAAATGGAACCGATCCCATCGATGCTGACAGCCCTCTGTCCCGACCCCCGGTTGCGGTTACGTTATATGTCTTGCAATTGCGCTTGGGTGTGCTAAGTTGCGATTGCGCTCGGGTCGGGGCGGTTGCAACTTCAAAGAAAAAAAACCAAGAATAAATAAAAAAAGGGAGCCGGGTCGCGAGCCGAACGACGCACACACGTCGCTACGAAGCTCTCCACGTTGACAAACACGAATCGCTGCGCGGCTGGATCCGACGGTTGGAAAAGTGAATGAGACCAATCTATTTCTCATTCAAATGAGTTTTAGCAAATCCGAATTAGATATACGTCTTATACTACGGACCGAGGGAGTATAATAATATTTCTATCCGCGTCGATGGACTCTCGGACTTGAACCTACGTGCCGACTAGGTATCCAGGTACACCACCTCATGAGATAGCTACTTCGTCGATGGACTCTCGGATTCGTACCTACGTGTTGACAAGGCAGTACAGTTGCAATTCCAACTGAATCTAAACTATTCTACCAGAACTAAAATTTCACATCTAAACATTGAGTAAAGGTAAAGGTATAGGGTTCCTTTGCCTCCCGCCGGGGCGCCGCCGCCAGTTCGCCTCGTCTCCAGAGGCCTTAGAGCCATGTCGGCGTGCCGGCGGGAAGGCTCCGTTTTCATAATTGCTTTTGAGTTTAATTAAGGTTTGTGTTCCGTTTAAAAAGACGAGACGGCGGCGGCTACTTGAAGATGGAATAAGATTCTTCCTGCCTAGCCCCCGTCATGGTGGCGTATCTAGCACCGTCGGTGGGCATGTCGAGGTCTGTCTCCGGCGGATCTGCCTTTGATGGATTTGCTCGGATCTAATCGTAGGTCGTCTACGTTTGCGTTCTTCCGGTTGGATCTTTGCGATCTAAGCTACTCTTCATGGCAGCGGTTACTGTTCTGCTGCGCTGGTCATATGGGGCCTTAGCCCGACGACATTCTAACTGTCTACTACAAGAAGTTTTGCCCGGCTCTAGCAAGGGAGGGGCTATGACGGCGACGCGCCTTCGGGTCACATTAGTGCTTGCACTCGTCGCTAGGTGGTCTACGGATCTGGATGTATTTTTTATTATTTCTGGTGTTCGTTGTACTGGCATGATTGAAGATAAATAGATTGAAAGTTTTCTCGCACAAAAACACAAAACACTTAGTAAAGGTACATTTACCCTTTTAGATGGATCTAGAAGCATGGCACGCTAAACACTAAGTTCATTTCGACGGATCCAAGAAATAAGAAAACACAGAGGAAGGGTTTGGAGGGATGAAATATGATCGTTAGCACTAGTAGAAAAAGGGTCAAACGTGCAGCACATTAGTGCCGGTTTGTAAAAAAACCGGCACTAATGTGATCAATAGTGCCGGTTCAAATGGCTATGCATTAGTGCCGGTTCGTAATGAACCTTTAGTACTGGTTCGTGCCACGAACCGGTACTAAAGGGGTGGTGGCAGGCTGGCGTCAGGCCAGGGCCCCACGAGCCCCTTTAGTGACGGTTTGTGACACAAACCGGTACTAAAGGTCTAACCTATAGTACCGGTTTGCGTCACCAACCGGCACTATAGAGTCTTAACCTATAGTCCCGGTTGAAGATACAAACCGGCACTATAGGGCAATTTTCAAACTCTACCCCCCCCCCCCCCCCCCCCGTGTATCGCCATTTCAGTTTTGAAAAAATCAAAAGAATATGTTAAAAACTTCAAAAAATAAAATCCTTCAAGAGGTAGTTATATTACTACATCTACTAGTTAGGAAAATTTGAAAATTTAAATTTGGACATGCTTTGCAAAAAGTGTAGGGAAAATGTAAAACGGCTATAACTTTTGCATACGATGTCGGAAAAAACGTATAATATATCAAAAAATTCAGCACGAAGACTGAAAAACCAAAAAATACCCAAATCGATTGACTACATAGTAGGCGCATCTACCTATGCCTGATTTGAACAAGAAAAAAAAAATCTAAATCTCCTATAGACGAAAATGAACATGTGGATTAACAATGGGGATTTTGGTGCCTAACACACAACCGCGCCCCCATGCAGAACACAGGAACAATCCCCTGGGCATCCTGCTATTTTGGCAAATCTCTGTTGCGATTCAAACCTCTCAGTACATGATAGTCACCGTAACCACAAAATTCGTGAAAGCTAGAGGCGAATCTGAGGTTATAGACGGAGGGATTTGACCTCGGCACACAGCTGCGGGCCGGATTTGGTACGGCGGCAGGGGGCTGGGGAGGAGGGGGTCGGGGTAGGAAGGAACCTGCTCCTCTGCGCGTGGCGACCCTGGATCCTTGCCCTCGCCGCCGGGCATCTCGACGCCGGCGACTCCGGCCGCAGCAAACCTTGGATGAGCGGGCTCCCGTGATGGACCTTCTCTCGTCCCTCCCCTGTCTTCCTCTTCTTCTATCTGATTTGAAACAGTAACCACACCCACCAAAAATGAGGACGGCTCTTTGGAAAAGAGACGTTAAAGGAGGGGCCACCTGCCATAGACTTTAGGATAAAGAAAAAGGAAGAACGATATACAAGAACTAGTGGCTTTATTACTATTTTCATCCTTAGAAAATGATTACATATGTGTGTGAAAAAAACAGTGGCGTCCTCCTTTCCTTATTTCACCGGAGAAGAAAGGGAAGGGGGAAGAGAGAAAGGAAGGGGGGGGGGTGAACCGCCTTTTTCCTTCTCCCAATTCGGCCTCCTGCCATAGGGGGGGCGCGCCACCCATTGTGGGCTGGTGTGCTCCCCTCTCTTGGCCCATATGGCCCATATATTCTCCCCGGGGTTCCGGTAACCCCTCCGGTACTCCGATAAATACCTGATACACTCCGGAACACTTCCGGTGTCCGAATACTATCATCCTATATATCAATCTTTACCTCTCGACCATTTCAAGACTCCTCGTCATGTTCGTGATCTCACCCGGGACTCCGAACAACATACGGTCACCAAATCACATAACTCATATAATACTATATCGTCATCGAACTTTAAGCGTGCAGACCCTACGGGTTCGAAAACTATGTAGACATGACCGAGACACCTCTCCGGTCAATAACTAATAGCGGAACATGGATGCTCATATTGGCTCCTACATATTCTACGAAGATCTTTATCGGTCGAACCGTCATGACAACATATGTTATTCCCTTTGTCCATCGGTATGTTACTTGCCCGAGATTCGATTGTCGGTATCTTCATACCTAGTTCAATCTCATTACCGGCAAGTCACTTTACTTGTTCCATAATACATCATCCTACAACTAACTCATTAGTCACTTTGCTTGCAAGGCTTCTTATGATGTGTATTACCGAGAGGGCCCAGAGATATCTCTCCGATATTCGGAGTGACAAATCCTAATCTCGATCTATGCCAAATCAACAAACACCTTCGGAGATACTTGTAGAGCATCTTTATAATCACCCAGTTACGTTGTGACGTTTGATAGCACACAAGGCATTCCGCCGGTATCCGGGAGTTGCATAATCTCATAGTCGAAGGAATATGTATTTGACATGAAGAGCAATAGCAATAATACTGAACGATCAATATTCCAAGCTAATGGATGGGTCTTGTCCATCACGAATGATGTGATCTCGTTATCAAATGACAACTCATGTCCATGGTTAGGAATCGTTAACCATCTTTGATAAACGAGCTAGTCAAGTAGAGGCTCACTAGGGACACATTGTTTGTTTATGTATTCACACATGTATTTAGGTTTTCGATCAATACAATTCTAGGATGAACAATAAAAATTTATCACGTATAAGGAAATATAAAATAACAACTTTATTATTGCCTCTAGGGTATATTTCTTCCAGTCTCCCATTTGCACGACAGCCAATAATATAGATTACATTGTAATGATTCTAACACCCATGGAGACTTGGTGCCGATCATGTTTTGCTCGTGGGAGAGACTTAGTTAACGGGTCTGCTACGTTCAGATCCGTATGTATTTTGCAAATCTCTATGTCTCCCTCCTTGACTTGATCACAGATGGAGTTGAAGCGTCTCTTGATGTGTTTGGTTATTTTGTGAAATCTGGATTCCTTCTCTAAGGAAATTGCTCCAGTATTGTCACAAAAGATTTTCATTGGACCCGATGCACTAGGTATTTGTTGGAAATATGCCCTAGAGGCAATAATAAAGTGGTTATTATTATATTTCCTTGTTCATGATAATCATTTATTATCCATGCTACAATTGTATTGATCGGAAACTCAAATACATGTGTGGGTACATAGACAACAACATGTCCCTAGGGAGCCTCTACCGGACTAGCTTGTTGATCAAAGATGGCTATGGTTTCCTAGTCATAGACATGAGTTGTCATTTGATAATGGGATCACATCATTAGGAGAATGATGTGATGGACAAGGCCCAAACTATGAATGTAGCATATGATCATATCAAGTTTATTGCTATCGTTTTTTTGCATGTCAAGTATATGTTCCTATGACCATGAGATCATGCAACTCACTGACATCGAAGGAGTGCCTTGTGTGTACCGAACATCACAAAGTAACTGGGTGACTATAAAGGTGCTCTACAGGTATCTCCGAGGGTGTCTGTTGAGTTGTAATGGATCAAGACTGGGATTTGTCACTCCGTATGATGGAGAGGTATCATGGCCCATTCGGTAATACAACATCACAATAAGCTTGCAAGCAGTGTGACCAATGAGTTAGTCATGGGATCTTGTATTACTGAACGAGTAAAGAGACTTGCCGGTAACGAGATTGAACTAGGTATGGAGATACCGATGATCGAATCTCGGGAAAGTAACATACCGATAGACAAAGGGAACTACATACGGGATTAGCTGAATCCTTGACATCGAGGTTCGACCGATAAGATCTTCGTAGAATATGTGGGAACCAATATGGGCATCCAGGTCCCGCTATTGGTTATTGACCATAGAGTTGTCTCAGTCATATCTGCATAGTTCTCGAACCCGCAGGTCTACACACTTAACGTTTGGTGACGATATAAGTATAGTTGAGTCATTATGGTGGTTCCCGAAGTTTTTTCGGAGTCCCAGATGAGATCTGGATGTGACAAGGATCTCCGGAATGGTCCGGAGGTGAAGGTTGATATATTGGACGAAGGGCATTGGAGTCTGGAATTATTCCGGGGGTACCGGGTGATGACCAATGTCACCGAAAGGGGTTTCGGGGGCCCCTGGTAAGTGTTGGGGGGACCCATGGGACAAGGGGAGGGGGCAAACCAGCCCACTAAGGGTCTGAGCGCCCCCTCACCCCCATCTCACATAACCAGGAGGGTTGGGGGGCGCCCCCCTATGGCTTCCCACCTCCCGGCTTGGGGGGCAAGTCACCCTAGGGGAGATCCCATCTGCCCACCCCCTAGGGGAAACCCTAGGGGCGCCGCCCCTCCTCCCTTCCCCTATATATAGAGAGGTAGAGAGAGGGCAGCTGCACCCCAAGAGCACATCTCCACGCCACAGCGCTGCTTCTCCTCTCCCTCGCATCCCTCTTCCTCTCCGTAGTGCTTAGCGAAGCTCTGCTGAGATATCGCCACCACGCCGTCGTGCTGCCGGAGGACTCGAGCTACTACTGACCATCGCTCGCTGGGTCAAGGAGGTGAAGGCGTCATCAAGCCTTACATGTGTTGAACACGGAGGTGCCGTCCGTTCGGCACTTGGATCGGGAGTTCGCGAGACGAATCGTGATTGGATAGCGAAGACGTTCGACTACATCAACCGCGGTTCTTAACACTTCCGCTTAGCGATCTACAAGGGTATGTAGATCCAATCTCTCCTCTCCTAGATGGTCATCTCCTAGATTGGATATTGGTGAGCGTAGAATTTTTTTGTTTCCCATGCAACATTCCCCAACAGTATTACACCTGGATCGGATATGAACTCCTTCATTTGCTGCTTCCGAAGTAGCTATGTACTCCGCTTCACACGTAGATCCCGCCACGACGCTCTGCTTGGAACTGCACCAACTGACAGCTCCACCATTCAAAATAAATACGTATCCGGTTTGTGACTTAGAGTCATCCGAATCAGTGCCAAAGCTCGCATCAACGTAACCATTTACGACGAGCTCTTTGTCACCTCCATAAATGAGAAACATATCCTTGGTCCTTTCTAGGTACTTTAGGATGTTCTTGACCGATGTCTAGTGATCCACTCCTGGATTACTTTGGTACCTCCCTGCCATACTTATGGCAAGGCACACATCAGGTCTCGTACACAACATAGCATACATGATAGAACCTATGGCTGAGGCATAGGGAATGACTTTCATTTTCTCTCTATCTTCTGCAGTGGTCGGGCATTGAGTCTGACTCAATTTCACACCTTGCAACACAGGAAAGAACCCTTTCTTTGACTGATCCATTTTGAACTTCTTCAAAACTTTGTCAAGGTATGTGCTTTGTGAAAGTCCTATTAAGCATCTTGATATATCTCTATTGATCTTGATGCCCGATATATAAGCTGCTTCACCGAGGTCTTTCATTAAAAAACTTGTGGCACCTCGGCTCAGATAAACCGGAATGCCCTGCTACCTCTTGAGCACTGCGTTGGTTTTCCCTTGAAGAGTAAAGGGTGATGCAGTAAAGTAGCGTAAGTATTTCCCTCAGTTTTTGAGAACTAGGGTATCAATCCAGTAGGAGATCACACTCGAGTCCCACACACCTACACAAACAAATAAGAACCTCGCAACCAACGCGATAAAGGGGTTGTCAATCCCTTCACGGTCACTTACGAGAGTGAGATCTGATAGATATGATAAGATAATATTTTTGGTATTTTTATGATAAAGAGAAATAAAGATGCAAAGTAAAATAAGAAGCAATAGAAATAGCTAAGTGTTGGAAGATTAATATGATGGAAGATAGACCCCGGGGCCATAGGTTTCACTAGTGGCTTCTCTCAAGAGCATAAGTATCACGGTGGGTAAACGAATTACTGTCGAGCAATTGATAGAATTGAGCATAGTTATGAGAATATCTAGGTATGATCATGTATATAGGCATCACGTCTGAGACAAGTAGACCGAAACAATTCTGCATCTACTACTATTACTCGACACATCGACCGCTATCCAGCATGCATCTAGAGTATTAAGTTCATAAGAACAGAGTAATGCTTTAAGTAAGATGACATGATGTAGAGGGATAAACTCATGCAATATGATATAAACCCCATCTTTTTATCCTCGATGGCAACAATACAATACGTGCCTTGCTGCCCTACTGTCACTGGGAAAGGACACCGTAAGATTGAACCCAAAGCTAAGCACTTCTCCCATTGCAAGAAAGATCAACCTAGTAGGCCAAACCGAACAAGATAATTCGAAGAGACTTGCAAATATAACCAATCATACATAAAAGAATTCCGAGGTGATTCAAATATTGTTCATAGATAAACTTGATCATAAACCCACAATTCATCGGATCTCGACAAACACACCGCAAAAGAAGATTACATCGAATAGATCTCCAAGAAGATCGAGGAGAACTTTGTATTGAGATCCAAAGAGAGAGAAGAAGCCACCTATATAATAACTATGGACCCGAAGGTCTGATGTAAACTACTCACACATCATCGGAGAGGCTATGGTGTTGATGTAGAAGCCCTCCGTGATCAATGCCCCCTCCGGCGGAGCGCCGGAAAAGGCCCCAAGATGGGATCTCACGGGTACAGAATGTTGCGGCGGTGGAAATAGGTTTTTGGCTCTGTATTTGATGTTTCCAGGGTATATGGGTATATATAGGAGGAAGAAGTACGTCGGTGGAGCAACGAGGGGCCCACGAGGGTGGAGGGCGCGCCTGGGGGAGGTGGGCGCGCCCCCTGCCTCGTGCCTTCCTCGTTGATTGCTTTACGTAGACTCCAAGTTCTCTGGATCACGTTTGTTCCAAAAATCACGTTCCTGAAGGTTTCATTCCGTTTGGACTCTGTTTGATATCCTTTTCCTTCGAAACACCGAAATAGGCAAAAAAACAGCAATTTGGGCTGGGCCTCCGGTTAATAGGTTAGTCCCAAAAATAATATAAAAGTGTATAATAAAGCCCAATAAACATCTAAAACAGAATATAACATGAGTCCCAAAAATAATATAAAAGTGTATAATAAAGCCCAATAAACATCTAAAATAGAATATAACATAGCATGGAACAATAAAAAATTATAGATACGTTGGAGACGTATCAAGCATCCCTAAGCTTAATTCCTGCTCGTCCTCGAGTAGTTAAATGATAAAAACAGAATTTTGATGTGGAATGCTAGTTGGCATAATTTTCAATGTAACCCTCTTAATTGTGGTATGAATATTCAGATCCGAAAGATTCAAGATAAAAGTTTAATGTTGACATAAAAGTAATAATACTTCAATCATACTAACTAAGCAATTATGTCTTCTCAAAATAACATGGCCAAAGAAATTTCATCCCTACAAAATCATATAGTTTGGTCATGCTCCATTTTCGTCACACAAGAATGCTCTCATCATGCACAACCCCGATGACAAGCCAAGTAATTGTTTCATACTTTAGTAATCTCAAACTTTTTTTCAACTTTCACGCAATACATGAGCATGAGCCATGGATATAGAACTATGGGTGGAATAGAATATAATGATGGGTTTATGTGGAGAAGACAAAAGAAAAGGAGATGCCCATCAATTGATGTTAATGTGAGGAGTAGGGATTGCCATGCAACGGATGCACTAGAGCTATAAATGTATGAAAGCGCAACAAAAGAAACTAAGTGGGTGTGCATCCAATTTGCTTGCTCACGAAGACCTAGGGCATTTGAGGATGCCCATTATTGGAATATACAAGCCAAGTTCTATAACGAAAAATTCCCACTAGTATATGAAAGTGACAAAACAAGAGACTATCTATCATAAAAATCATGGTGCTACTTTGAAGCACAAGTATGAAAAGAATATAGTAGCATTGCCCTTTTTTTTTTCTTTTTTGGGCCTTTTTTTCTTTTGGCCTTTCTCTTTTTTGGGACAATGCTCTATGAATGATGATCATCACACTTCTATTCGTTTACAACTCAATGATTACAACTCGATACTAGAACAAGGTATGACTCTATATGAATGCCTCCGGCGGTGTACCGGGATGGGCAATGAATCAAGAGTGACATGTATGAAATAATATGCATGGTGGCTTTGCCACAAATACGATGTCAACAACATGATCATGCAAGGCAATATGACAATGATGAACGTGTCATGATAAACGGAACGGTGGAAAGTTGCATGGCAATATATCTCGGAATGGCTATGGAAATGCCATAATAGGTATGTATGGTGGCTGTTTTGAGGAAGATATAAGGAGGCTTATGTGTGATAGAGCATATCGTATCATGGGGTTTGGATGCACCGGAGAAGTTTGCAGCAACTCTCAAGGTGAGAAAGGGCAATGCACGGTACCTAAGAGGCTAGCAATAATGGAAGGTTAAGAGTGCGTATAATCCATGGACTCAACATTAGTCATAAAGAACTCACATACTTATTGCAAAAATCTACAAGTCATCAAAAACCAAGCACTACGCGCATGCTCCTAGGGGGATAGATTGGTAGGAAAAGACCATCGCTCGTCCCCGACCGCCACTCATAAGGAGGACAATCAAAGAACACCTCATGTTTGAAATTTGTTACACAACGTTTACCATACGTGCATGCTATAGGACTTGCAAACTTCAACACAAGTATTTCTCAAATTCACAACTACTCAACAAGCACAACTTTAATATCACTACCTCCATATCTCAAAACAATTATCAAGCATCAAACTTCTCTTAGTATTCAACACACTCATAGGAAAGTTTTTACTAATCTTGAATACCTAGCATATTAGGACTCATTTCACAATTAAAGCAAATTACCATGCTGTTTTGTAGGACTCTCAAAATAATATAAGTGAAGCATGAGAGAACAATAATTTCTATAAAACAAATCCACCACCGTGCTCTAAAAGATGTATGTGAAGTACTAGAGCAAAAACTATATAGCTCAAAAGATATAAGTGAAGCACATAGAGTATTCTAATAAATTCCAAATCATGTGTTTCTCTCTCAAAAGGTGTGTACAGCAAGGATGATTGTGGTAAACTAAAAAGCAAAGACTCAAATTATACAAGACGCTCCAAGAAAAACACATATCATGTGGTGAATAAAAATATAGCTCCAAGTAAAGTTACCGATGGACCAAGACGAAAGAGGGGATGCCTTCCGGGGCATCCCCAAGCTTTGGCTTTTTGGTGTCCTTGGATTATATTGGGGTGCCATGGGAATCCCCAATATTATGCTCTTGCCACTCCTTGTTCCATAATCCATCAAATCTTTACCCAAAACTTGAAAACTTCACAACACAAAACTTAACAGAAAATCTCGTGAGCTCCGTTAGCGAAAGAAAACAAAACACCACCTCAAGGTACTGTAATGAACTAATTCTTGATTTATATTGGTGTTAAACCTACTGTATTCCAAATTCTCTATGGTTTATACACTCTTTTACTAGCCATAGATTCATGAAAATAAGTAAACAACACACGAATAACAGAATCTGTCAAAAACAGAACAGTCTGTAGTAATCTGTAGCTAAAGCAAACTTCTGGAACCCCAAAAATTCTAAAATAAATTTCGGGACGTGAGGAATTTATCTATTAATAATCTGCAAAAATAATTAACTAAATAGCACTCTCCAAATAAAAATGGAAGCAATTCTCGTGAGCGCTAAAGTTTCTGTTTTTTACAGCAAGATCAAAAGGACTTTCCCCAAGTCTTCCCAACGGTTCTACTTGGCACAAACACTAATTAAACACAAAAACACAACCAAAACAGAGGCTAGATAAATTATTTATTACTAAAAAGGAGGAAAAATCAAGGAATAAAAATAAAATTGGGTTGCCTCCCAACATGCGCTATCGTTTAACGCCCCTAGCTAGGCATGAAAGCAATGATAGATCTAGGTATTGCCATCTTTGGTTTTAGGGAAGAAAAGAGCAAACTTATTATCTATGGCATTAGTATTTCTATTTTTATAAAGCACATGGTTGTTAATGGTAGAAGAAATATTAAGAATTTTACGGAAATTTGCATCTAAGCTAGCTTTCATCTCTTTGATAGATTCGTTTTGGTAGGAGAGCAAAAGAGATGTAGATTAAACCTTCTCATTCATGGGGTGCCCAAATATGGTTTTCATATTTTCATAAGTATCGACGACATCCCCTTCAAGAAAACCTTCTTCAATTATAGAATCTAAGACATGCTTAAATGAAGAAGGTAGGGCAGCATAAAAGCTCTTTAAGTAAATTTCAATTTGGTATTGGGGCGCATAGCTGGCCCGGATCCTTAATAGTCTATCCCAAGCATCTTTCAAAGATTCATCGAGTAAATAATGAAAAATTCCGGAATCATCTTCATCAAAATTATAAAGATTCTCATTGATAACTCCGGTAGGTCTTTTCATAGCATCATTATTTATGAGTTTAGAGAGAATAGAAGGATTGTCCAAAGGACTAAAACTCGGGAGATAACCCCCAACCCTTTTTGATTCTGACATGGAGAAAGAAAGCTGAGAAAAAAAGAGAGGGCGAATAAAACGTCAAGGGTGAAGTGGGGGAGAGGAAAACGAGAGGCAAATGGCAAATAATGTAATGCGAGGGATAAGAGTTTGTGATGGGTACTTGGTATGTCTTGACTTGTGCGTAGACTCCCCGGCAACGGCGCCAGAAATGGCTCGTTGTCGGGTGTCAAATCTTGACTTGACTTGGCGCGAATCTCCCTGGCAACGGCGCCAGAAATCCTTCTTGCTACCTCTTGAGCACTGCGTTGGTTTTCCCTTGAAGAGGAAAGGGTGATGCGGTAAAGTTGCGTAAGTATTTCCCTCAGTTTTTGAGAACCAAGGTATCAATCCAGTAGGAGATCACGCTCGATTCCCATGCACCTACACAAACAAATAAGAACCTCACAACCAACGTGATAAAGGGGTTGTCAATCCCTTCACAGTCACTTACGAGAGTGAGATCTGATAGATATGATAAGATAATATTTTTGGTATTTTTATGATAAAGAGAAATAAAGATGCAAAGTAAAATAAACGGCAATAGAAATAGCTAAGTGTTGGAAGATTAATATGATGGAAGATAGACCCCGGGGCCATAGGTTTCACTAGTGGCTTCTCTCAAGAGCATAAGTATCACGGTGGGTAAACGAATTACTGTCGAGCAATTGATAGAATTGAGCATAGTTATGAGAATATCTAGGTATGATCATGTATATAGGCATCACGTCTGAGACAAGTAGACCGAAACAATTCTGCATCTACTACTATTACTCGACACATCGACCGCTATCCAGCATGCATCTAGAGTATTAAGTTCATAAGAACAGAGTAATGCTTTAAGTAAGATGACATGATGTAGAGGGATAAACTCATGCAATATGATATAAACCCCATCTTTTTATCCTCGATGGCAACAATACAATACGTGCCTTGCTGCCCCTACTGTCACTGGGAAAGGACACCGTAAGATTGATCCCAAAGCTAAGCACTTCTCCCATTGTAAGAAAGATCAACCTAGTAGGCCAAACCAAACAAGATAATTCAAAGAGACTTGCAAAGATAACCAATCATACATAAAAGAATTCCGAGGTGATTCAAATATTGTTCATAGATAAACTTGATCATAAACCCACAATTCATCGGATCTCGACAAACACACTGCAAAAGAAGATTACATCGAATAGATCTCCAAGAAGATAGAGGAGAACTTTGTATTGAGATCCAAAAGAGAGAAGAAGCCATCTAGCTAATAACTATGGACCCGAAGGTCTGAAGTAAACTACTCACATATCATCGGAGAGGCAATGGTGTTCATTTAGAAGCCCTCCGTGATCAATGCCTCCCCCGGCGAAGCGCCGGAAAAGGCCCCAAGATGGGATCTCATGGGTACAGACGGTTGCAGCGGCGGAAATAGGATTTTGGCTCTGTATCTGATGTTTCCAGGGTATATGGGTATATATAGGAGGAAGAAGTATGTCGGTGGAGCAACGAGGGGCCCACGAGGGTGGATGGCGCGCCTGGGGGAGGTGGGCATGCCCCTGCCTCGTGCCTTCCTTGTTGATTGCTTTACGTAGACTCCAAGTCCTCTGGATCACGTTTGTTCCGAAAATCACGTCCCCGAAGGTTTCATTCCGTTTGGACCCCGTTTGATATCCTTTTCCTTCGAAACACTGAAATAGGAAAAAAACAGCAATTTGGGCTGTGCCTCCGGTTAATAGGTTAGTCCCAAAAATAATATAAAAGTGTATAATAAAGCCCAATAAACATCTAAAACAGAATATAACATGAGTCCCAAAAATAATATAAAAATTGTATAATAA
This sequence comes from Triticum urartu, assembly GCF_056163025.1. Taxonomy (NCBI): domain Eukaryota; kingdom Viridiplantae; phylum Streptophyta; class Magnoliopsida; order Poales; family Poaceae; genus Triticum; species Triticum urartu. The sequence goes on from NC_141879.1 coordinate 711,552,255, forward strand.
AGCCCAATAAACATCTAAAACAGAATAAAATATAGCATGGAACAATAAAAAATTATAGATACGTTGGAGACGTATCAAGCATCCCCAAGCTTAATTCCTCCTCGTCCTCGAGTAGGTAAATGATAAAAACAGAATTTTTGATGTGGAATGCTAGTTGGCATAATTTTCAATGTAACCCTCTTAATTGTGGTATGAATATTCAGATCCGAAAGATTCAAGATAAAAGTTTAATATTGACATAAAAGTAATAATACTTAAATTATACTAACTAAGCAATTATGTCTTCTCAAAATAAGATGGCCAAAGAAAGTTCATCCCTACAAAATTGTATAGTTTGGTCATGCTCCATTTTCGTCACACAAGAATGCTCTCATCATGCACAACCCCCAACCCTTTTTGATTCCGACATGGCTAAAGAAAGCTAAGCAGAAAAGAGAGGGCGAATAAAATAGCAAGAGCGAAGTGGGAGAGAGGAAAACGAGAGGCAAATGGCAAATAATGTCTTGACTTATGCGTAGACTCCCCGGAAACGGCGCCAGAAGTGGCTCATTGTCGGGAGTCAAATCTTGACTTGACTTGGCACGAATCTCCCCGGCAACGGCGCCAGAAATCCTTCTTGCTACCTCTTGAGCACTGCGTTGGTTATCCCTTGAAGAGGAAAGGGTGATGCAGTAAAGTAGCGTAAGTATTTCCCTCAGTTTTTGAGAACCAAGGTATTAATCCAGTAGGAGATCACGCTCAAGTCCCACGCACCTACACAAACAAATAAGAACCTCGCAACCAACATGATAAAGGGGTTGTGAATCCCTTCATGGTCACTTACGAGAGTGAGATCTGATAGAGATGATAAGATAATATTTTTGGTATTTTTATGATAAAGAGAAATAAAGATGCAAAGTAAAATAAACGGCAATAGAAATAGCTAAGTGTTGGAAGATTAATATGATGGAAGATAGACCCCGGGGCCATAGGTTTCACTAGTGGCTTCTCTCAAGAGCATAAGTATTACGGTGGGTAAACGAATTACTGTCGAGCAAGTGATAGAATTGAGCATACTTATGAGAATATCTAGGTATGATCATGTATATAGGCATCACGTCTGAGACAAGTAGACCGAAATGATTCTGCATCTACTACTATTACTCCACACATTGACCGCTATCCAGCATGCATCTAGAGTATTAAGTTCATAAGAACAGAGTAATGCTTTAAGTAAGATGACATGATGTAGAGGGATAAACTCATGCAATATGATATAAACGCCATCTTTTTACACTACAAGGATACCCTCTATAAAGCAACATATATTCTACAACATTTTAGCTGTATGTTGTAAAATTCACAGTAGATACGGATATAAGCATTGTAGCATATGCGTTGTACCAGTACTCGTACTAGACTGCAACCGGCCATAACTCCAAATAAAGGCCAACGCACTAACCCAGCCCAGCCCAAGTTGGCTTTAATCTAGGTCATCCCCTGTCCCCCAGTCTCTCTATTCTTCTCGATCCTATAGGCTCCCATGCCGGCCACCGCCCCTCGACCTATCTGCACCCCGGAGCGCAGCACCTCACACTCCCCTGCGATCCTCCGTCCCAGCAGGCCGCCCCTCACCACTCCGCTGCGACTCTCCATCCCAGTGCGCCGTCCCTCGTCAACAGTCCCCTGCTTCTCATCGCGTCGCCCCACATCACTATTCCCCTACGAACATTTGCGCCTACTACCTCCGCACGGGGGCCTGTGGCTATGGGGAGAGTTGCCGCTACAACCACCCTCGCGATCAAGCTGCCGTGGTGAGCCGGACCACTTCTTTTCTTCCAATTTTATTTCCCCCATCTTGTTCTGCTTCACTTCAGTATAGTTGGGAATTGGTACTTACGACTTGTCAGTCCCAGATGTTGACCTACAGGTTGAAGTATAGCTGGTTTGTGCGGAGGGGGGATTCCAATTGAAGCCTTTTGCTGTGAACGAATTGATATTCTAGTTATGGCTTAGGAGACTATCATGAACCCATGGAAGTGAAACTTGCTTGTGCAGTCGTTGATTATGTGATTGACTAATTGTATAGTAAGTCTTGTTATCTTACTCTCGTGGTTGATGTTGATGATTCAAAGATCCACTTTCTGCTTACGTGCAAAGTTGTAGGCCTGATCAGTCACTCCGTCATTTGGTCGTATTTCTATTGGGAAAATCCTTCTTTTTACTTTATTATTACAGCTCAAGTAGGTAGCAGTGCTCACTTGTTCTAGTGAGTTGTCGTAGAAGTGAGAACTTTACGCAGAGTAGTTGTAGAATTGAGAACATCCGCGAGTGTTGTATCACCTATCATGGCCATCTACTCAGGTCTGACCACCATAACTTCGATGTTTGTTAGTTGTTACACAGTGGGCTCTCTTCTTTCTCATCAAATCTGCTTGGTGGACTAATTGGTCGCATCACCCTGCCTCCACCCATGGTATAAGCACTAGGTCTATTAAACTGCATGCATAACAGTAGCCTAATTAACTTTGAACGTGTGATGCTTGACTTTGTATGCCAATTCCTGCATGTCTACAGGTCCACGATTAGTTTAATATCAGCATGGTAGCTATTTTTTATACTCAGCAGTTAATATAATTATATACATCTAGTCAGTCTGTGTGATTCATGTGCAAAAGCATAAGCTCACAGTATAAAAATTATGATGGTCCAGTTTGGTAGATTTTTATGTATCTTTCTTAATATTTTGAGGTACACCTCAAATTATAATTACTTGTGCGATTTGTAAAAATGATGTCACTATGTATTAGAGAAAACACATGTTGTTCTATTGTATTTGCAGCACAAAAATTATCACGGTTTCTTTTCAGTTCCGAAGAAAACAAATGTTTACTTGAGCTAATTAGCATTGTGTACTAGTGCAGGTATGTGGCATGCAAGCATAGGACAAAATGAACTTAACAATTACCAATTCTACATCATATTTGATCTGACAAGGTTAGTCTCTTCATAGTTTGTTTCATTGCATCTGAAAATATATATGCCATCAGGCATACTTAGTGTTTTCTTTGATCATATTGACGCTTTATATCTTAGACCTAATTTATTGCAATTTCTCATGACATATGACTCTTTGTGCATATGGTCTGTACATCCTAGAAATTCCCCATTAATCTTTTTTGGTCTCTTCTCCTAACTACATCAGACCATGGCCACCGTCATGACAATGAGTGTGCCAATGTAGCAGCTGGTGGATATGGTCCTTGCATAAATGATTTCTCTCTAATTTCATCTTTTTTCTTAAAGAGAAATAGCATAAGGAGAAACCATTACCGATGTCATATCTGATCTCACAATTTTAGATCACCATAGTAGTTATTTCTAGCTAACAATGTGAAACACAAAAATGTTAGGCCGTGCATGGGTTGATGACTAGTAGTCCTGGCCATCTCAGGGCCGGCCCTGTCGGCCCACCCAGGCCTGGCCCTAAAATCCAGGGCCTAGGCCCGATGGGCTTGTTTGTGGGTCGGGCTTGGGCCTGAGTTTTGAGCCCATCAGCAGGGCCTGGACGGGCTTGGGCTTGGCATATTGGGATTTTAAGGAAGAGGCCCGACCCACGGCCCTAAGCCCTAAGGGCTTTTCAGGGCTTTTTACGAGATGGGCCGGGCTTGGGCTTGAAAACTAGGCCCGATGGTAGGGCCTGGGCCTCAGTTTTCTGCCATGGGCTTTTTTAGGCCCGGCCCAAGCCTGGCCCGGCCCGGCCCATGGCCAAATATAATGACTAGTGTGCATGGTAGAATAACCTTACTAGCCTTTTTTTACAATGTTTGAAGAAAATTCTGCCTGGTATGTTGGAAAGGCTGGGAGGAGGATCCTTGCATTGTCGAAAAACAATACAATTGTGAAATTTTTGTTGTACGACGATAGGAACTTAAATCACAAACCAGATATTTACAAATTAAGCTAGTGCAGTTTATTCATGGTTACAACTACTGTAATATTTGTTATTTTTATGCAGTGTGCAATGGATTTAGAATTCGCCAAATTACTATTGCGATTTCCTAGAGAAAGTCCACATTACTCAGCTGTTGTAGATGAATTTCTGGAGTTCGCATATAGAGATATACCAACAGATACAATGGCTAATATCCTGCCTCTGTCACTTCTTGCATCATGTCAATGCATTGTGTGTTAATAGTTCATTTGTGTATTTTTGTCTGTAGATTCAAAATTTAAATAGATGACTATATGGGCGCGTGGCAAGTGTACTGCAGTGATGATGATGATGTTCCTGTTCATGATGATGATGATGATGGAGGTTTTCAGTTTTGGTTAAGTTGTAGGGATGTTGTTCCCCGGTTCAGTTTTAGATAAGTTGTATGGATGTTGATGTATGCTTTCAGTTTAAGTTTCAGTGTCAACAAAATACTTTTAGTTTAAGTTTCAGTGTCAAGAAAATATTTATATTACGCATCACATTTGGATGATGTTCCTCGTCTAATATCAACTATTGTAATCAAATAGTTTTATCTAATATATAATTTCTTCCTCTTGTGAGTATATTCTTTTGTCTTCTATTCACTTGAAATACATAATTATCACTATTACATGGAGAGTTAATTTAATTGTTGGCAATATATTCACATTATATATACTAACACATGAAGCGTCGCAAATTCTTCCTTGCCAAGCAATTGGATCTTGATTCCAAATTCTTCGTTGCCAAGCAATTGGATCTTGATTCCTATGCATTAAGCACCAACATATATAAGTGTTGCGCAAGTATGTCTTATGTGTTGCATTCTTGCAACGGTCCCTTTTACCAACGGCAGTATAAGCGTTGCACTATGCGCTAGCAACACTGGATAAGGCTTCGCATCCCAAACCGTTGGTAAATGCATTAACAATGGATATATGGACATTTAGATACGGAAAAAAGCATTGCTATAGGGGGATTCATGTTGTAGTGTTATCCTCGATGGCAACAATACAATACGTGCCTTGCTGCCCCTACTGTCACTGGGAAAGGACACCGTAAGATTGAACCCAAAGCTAAGCACTTCTCCAATTGCAAGAAAGATCAATCTAGTGGGCCAAACCAAACTGATAATTCGAAGAGACTTGCAAAGATAACCAATCATACATAAAAGAATTCCGAGGAGATTCAAATATTGTTCATAAATAAACTTGATCATAAACCCACAATTCATCGGATCTCGACAAACACACTGCAAAAGAAGATTACATCGAATAGATCTCCAAGAAGATAGAGGAGAACTTTGTATTGAGATCCAAAGAGATAGAAGAGGCCATCTAGCTAATAACTATGGACCCGAAGGTTTGAAGTAAACTACTCACACATCATCGGAGAGGCAATGGTGTTCATGTAGAAGCCCTCCATGATCAATGCCCCTTGCGGCGGAGCGCTAGAAAAGGCCCCAAGATGGGATCTCACGGGTACAGAAGGTTGTGGCGGTGGAAATAGGATTTTGGCTCCGTATATGATGTTTCCAGGGTATATGGGTATATATAGGAGGAAGAAGTACGTCGATGGAGCAACGAGGGGCCCATGAGGGTGGAGGGCGCGTCTGGGGGAGGTGGGCGTGCCCCCTGCCTCGTGCCTTCCTCGTTGATTGCTTTACATAGACTCCAAGTCCTCTAGATCACGTTTGTTCCGATAATCTTGTTCCCAAAGGTTTCATTCCATTTGGACTCCGTTTGATATCCTTTTCCTTCGAAACACTAAAATATGCAAAAAACAACAATTTGGGCTGGGCCTCCGGTTAATAGGTTAGTCCCAAAAATAATATAAAAGTGTATAATAAAGCACAATAAACATCTAAACAGAATATAACATAGCATGGAACAATAAAAAATTATAGATACGTTGGAGACATATTGTGACGCCCCCGATTTGACCGTACACTAATCATACACGCAAACGTGTACGATCAAGATCAGGGACTCACGGGAAGATATCACAACACAACTCTACAAATAAAATAAGTCATACAAGCATCATATTACAAGCCAGGGGCCTCGAGGGCTCGAATACAAGAGCTCGATCATAGACGAGTCAGCGGAAGCAACAATATCTGAGTACATACATAAGTTAAACAAGTTTGCCTTAAGAAGGCTAGCACAAACTGGGATACAGATCGAAAGAGGCGCATGCCTCCTGCCTGGGATCCTCCTAAACTACTCCTGGTCGTGGTCAGCGGGCAGCACGTAGTAGTAGGCACCTCCGGTGTAGTAGGAGTCGTCATCGACGGTGGCGTCTGGCTCTTGGGCTCCAACATCTGGTTGCGACAACCAGGTAGAAGGGATAGAGGGAAAAGAAGGAGAAAGCAACCGTGAGTACTCATCCAAAGTACTCGCAAGCAAGGAGCTACACTACATATGTATGCATTGGTATCAACTTGAATAAGGCTATTATATGTGGACTGAACTGCAGAAAGCCGGGATAAGGGGGGATAGCTAGTCCTTTCGAAGACTGTGCTTCTGGCAGCCTCCGTCTTGCAGCATGTAGAAGAGAGTAGACTAAAGACCTCCATGTAGCATTGTATAGCATAATCCTAACCGATGATACTCCCCTCGTCGCCCTATGAGAGAGCGATCACCGGTTGTATCTGGCACTTGGAAGGGTGTGTTTTATTAAGTATCCGGTTCTAGCTGTCATAAGGTCAAGGTACAACTTCGGGTCGTCCTTTTACCGAGGGACACGGCTATTCGAATAGATCAACTTCCCTGCAGGGGTGCACCACATAACCCAACACGCTCGATCCCATTTGGCCGGACACACTTTCCTGGGTCATGCCCGGCCTTGGAAGATCAACACGTCGCAGCCCTACCTAGGCACAACAGAGAGGTCAGCACGCCAGTCTAAATCCTATGGCGCAGGGGTCTGGGCCCATCGCCCATTGCACACCTGCACATTGCGTACGCGGCCGGTGAGCAGACCTAGCAACCTCCATTACAAAGGAAGTTGCGTTACGCGGTCCAACCCGGCGCGCGCCACTCAGTCGCTGACGTCACGAAGGCTTCGGCTGGTACCACGACGTCGAGTGCCCATAACTGTCCCCGCATAGATGGTTAATGCGTATAGGCCAGTAGCCAGACTCAGATCAAATACCAAGATCTCGTTAAACGTGTTCAGTATCCGCGAACACCGATCAGGGCCAGGCCCACCTCTCTCCTAGGTGGTCTCAACCTGCCCTGTCGCTCCGCCACAAAGTAACAGTCGGGGCCGTCGGGAACCCAGGCCCACCTCTACCGGGATGGAGCCACCTGCCCCTTCAGCCCCCAACTCCGAACAGTACCACAGGTAATGTAACTATGTAAAGTATATAGTATATGCCCGTGATCACCTCCCAAAGTGATCACGGCCCAGTAGTATAGCATGGCAGACGGACAAAAGTGTAGGGCCACTGATGGAACACTAGCATTCTATACTAAGCAGTAGGATAGCAGGTAATGGTAACAACAGTAGTAGCAAAGACAGGCTATGCATCAGGATAGGAATAACGGAAAGCAGTAACATGCTACACTACTCTAATGCAAGCAGTATAGAGAAGAGTAGGCGATATCTGGTGATCAAAGGGGGGGGGGGCTTGCCTGGTTGCTCTGGCAAGAGAGAGTGGTCGTCAACACGGTAGTCGAACTGGGTAGCAGCGGTGTCGGTCTCGGTGTCTAGCGAGAGAAGAGGGGGACGAAACAATAAATATAATGCAAACAAATGCAAGACGATGCATGACATGACAAAGCGTGATGCTAGGTGTACCATAACGCGGTACGAGGTGGTACCCGTGAAGGAGGGAAACATCCGGGAATGTATTCTCGGTGTTTCGCGTTTTCTGATAGATGGGTTGGAGGAGGAAAGTTGCGTGTTTGCTATGCTAGGGATGCGTGGCGGACGAACGGGATGCGCATCCGGATTTGTCTTGTCGTTCTAAGCGACTTTCATGTATAAAGTATTTGCATCCGAGTTACGGTTTATTTTCTATGATTTATCAAAGTTTTATGCATTTTTTACATTTATTTAATTAATTAACTCGAACATTATCCAGAACAGTGAAAGGTGATGTCAGCATGACATCACCATGGCATCAGCAGGTCAAACCCAGCTGACCAAAGTCAAACCTGGCCTGTGGGTCCAGTGGGACCCACCTATCATAGACTAACATGTTAATTAGGGTTTAATTAAGCAGGATTAATTAAACTAGATTAATTAAGTTAATTAACTTATTAATTATTATTATCTTATTATTATTTATTTATTTTATTCCTTTTCTTCTTTTCTTTTTCATTCTAAAAAGGGGTTGGGCCCCAGTTGTCAGTGACACACGCCACTGCTGGGCGCCCCGTAACGGGATAATGGGCGCGGGTGATCCCCCGGTTGGCCCCGGGCACCGGTCGGGGTGGAGGAGAGCACCGGCCAGGGTGGACAGGGAGCGTCGGGCGTAGCTGGGGGAGGTAGCGGGCAGCAGGGGGAGTGACGACGTGGCCGACGCGGTTGTGGCACACGCGGACCATGGTCGGGAGGTGCAGGTTGCTTGGCCGGGGCACGGCCTCGTGCGAAGTGGTGCAGCGGGAGCGGGAGGGGGGGGCCGGGCGGCCATGGCAGGTGCGTAGCTGGCGCTGGCGGTGCGAGCCACGACGGCGGGGGGGGGGGGGGGGGTCACCCACGTTGCAGGGACGAGGGGCGGCGAGGCTCATTAGAGCTGTTGAGGAGGAAGACGGGGACGAGTAGGCGACGAAGAGGACGACGGGAGACAGTCCGGCGATGGCGTCCGGCGAGGTCCAAGCAGGGCGGCGGTGGCCGTGGCGTCTGCGGCCTTCGGGCGCGACCTTGGGCGAGGAAGAGATGATGGGACGGCGCGGACGGGGTCCGGCGAGCGCCAGGCGACGGGGGAACGGCGGGGTAGGCAGCGGGGCGCCGAGCACCGAGGTTGTTCCCCCGATCCAGAAGGGGATCAGGGAGCGAGGAGAGTTGGGAGTGGGGTTTCGTCACCGATCCAGATCGGATCGGGACGGGGAGAGGGAGTGGGGCGAGTGGGAGGGTTAGGGTTACGGGGGTGGGAAGTTAGTAGGGGAGGTGGACCGGGGTGGGCCGGCCCGTTCGAGCGGCTGAGGCCAGCTGGGCCACTTGGCCTAGCGGCGGGGGGGTTTCCTTTTCTCTTTTTTTTTGTATTTGCTTTGTCTTCTGTTTTTATTCTTTTATTTATTTTCTGTTACTTTTAGTTTCACTTTTATTTTAGATTTATGACTTATAAAAGTAGTCCCTAATTTGGTATAAATAATTATACTACGGCCACATAAGTTTGGGCAACTAGATAGAATAGTTTAATAATTTATTAATTGTAAAAAGCATTTGATTAATTGTTTTGCTACTATTTTATTTACTTTAGGAATCAAACACTTTCAAAGAGGTTGGTTTCTTCACCAATATTACTTATGCATTATTTGGCTCTCTCCAAACATTTTAGTTTTAAGATTGGAAAACTTCTATTATTTGTTTGATTTTGAATTTGGATTTGAATCGGTTTCGAACTAACGCGAGGTTAGTAACCGTAATGGAGGTGACGTGGCATCGTTAGTAGAGGGTTACTATAGCTTGATTATCCGGGCGTCACAATTCTCCTCTACTACAAGAAATCTTGTCCCAAGATTTAAGAGGCGGAGTAAAGGGGTAAGCTTCGGGACATGAAATTCCAGCGAGTGTTCTTGGTCTTGGTTGCTCTTCTCGAAGAGATCAATCCATTACGTTGATGTCTTCATTTCTCTGCTTCAGGTCATCATGATGAAGTCTTTTCATCCTTTCGTCAGGAGTCCCATCGTACTTATGAAAAATGATAAGGGGTATCTTCAGAAGAACTGACCTCTACAAGGTCGCCTATCTAGTAGAGAACACATCAGGGAGGGTGGCGGATAGTAACTCTCGAATTGAAACTTGAGAAAATATCGAGAGTAAAGTAAGAAGGTGCAAAATTGAAGTTTCAAGCGCATAGGCAATCGTTCGTTGCCTGAAACGAAGTGTGAAAGGGGTTCAGAGCAATGGGAATAAGTATTGCGTCGGATCCCATAATAGATCACTAGGCAGGTGGCCCATGAATTACATACGAAGTCAAGCACGAGGAATAACTTTGACAAAAGGTTGTACAGGAGAGTCAGGTTTCGATCCTGTGGAACTGTGGGTTATGGGCCCACCATGAGGGTTTAAAGTAGGAATGGCGCTGACATCTTGTACGGTTATAATAGCAAGGCTGGTCAGAGGATAGCCTGTCGATTATGTCGGCAACAACATCGGTACCAAGGTCGAGGGACGAAGAGAACCATTTTCCTGCACGTTGAATGAGGCAGACCAATAGGCAAAGTTCTCGTCCATCGGTGGATACCGGAATGTCATCAACAATAGTAATAGGTTCTTACTGACAGAGTTGTACACGAGGTGCTTACCTAAGCAGGGAATTACCACTGCTCAGTTAAGTAGATTATAAGAAAGTTTGAACAAAACAACGAAAAGGAAAATGTGTTTAAACACATATATCAGGGGTATATCCTCCCTAAAGTCAAGCAGAGGATGATATCCAACACAGGATATAAAGTAGAAAACCCTTTAGATAAGAGGAGAGAAATTTCATGACATTACCCATACAATGGTGTTTGGGTAATTTCAACAAGAAACATTTAGCATGGTGCTTCAAATGTTCTTATTGATAATCGGAGTACCATAGACATGCTTCGAGATAGCGCTGACATGTTCTTCAAGCAAAGGTCAAACTTTGGATACGAAGGATCCATCGAAAACAACTTATTGAATAAGTCTTACAGTTTCCTAATGGAAGAATGGATAACCTTGCTGAAAAGGAATCTATAATAATAGGGCCTCCGGCCAGGTGTGCTAGGCACGACAACACCTTACCGGGTCACGTAAAGACCATTGTTATAACTCTTGGAAATATGTTCCAACCATCATATCTATCCGAGATTCAGATCTGATTGGTGTCAGGATAACTCAGACTCAAGATGCCTGAGAAGGAAAGGTGGAACACAATTTGACGAGATGGTGCTGCCAGATTCTCGGAAAATGAACTATGGAAGCAAGTCCCGAATCATGAGTTCATCATTAAACCAAGGAGATGAGGAGGAGGTGGCTGGTGGACTTGGCGACAACTCATCGAGATCCCCAAAATGATGGATTTCCACAATTATGTGAACAAGGAGATAACATTTGTCAGATCAAATGATATAATGATGTATGCCCGAGGAGAACATCCACAATTAAACATTGATCAAAACGTGTACCTGGAAGGATGGACTAAGTAGCCCGATCGATGTTAGGATGGTGATTCATTAACCAATAGACTAAGAATCAAGCTATCAACCATTAACTTCAAGAAATAGGGTTGTTAGAATTTTTGAAACTACACATAAAAGTTAAATGGCTCGTATCCTAGTTAGAAACAACACGGGGGACCAAGATATGAACGGAGATGACGGGAAGTATTACTATATCAAGAGTTCTTAAGAGGTGGTGAAATTCTAACAAAATTCTTGACATAAAAGATGGTAATACTTCATGGTAGAACATAATACGTGCTGGATTGCAAGTTGCATCCATAGCATGTATAAGTTTGTGTTGGGGGAAGGCAAGAATGTTGTCGATGATAACACAATCATCGAGGGGCAATGATGGTATTTCCCATCGTGAATTTGATTGATATCCTGGAAGAACTCAAAATGTTGATGATGATCACGACAATTTTGTCGAGAGGCTCCACAAAGAAGCAATCGAACAACAACTGCTCAAGCAGAAGGACTGTTGCAGCAAAAGATTATTAGAACTACGGATACAACACCAACTAGGAATCAAGCTTGCCGTTCGAGGTGAAACGATAAGACAAGGATGATCGACATAAGCTTAGCTCATCGTCGAAAGTTGTGCCCCGGGAAGAAGGACCAGGTAACATAGTTAAAAGTTTGCCGATGATGATATAGCCGATAAGGCTAGGAATGACTTGAAGGATTATTAAACTCGTAAGCAACAAGAATTACTTAGAGTTATTGAATCAGAGTGCGGAATCGATTCATTTATCGGTGTCCTCGAGTGACTAATAACTCAGAACCTGGGGGGATCTGAGATCGATGAGAAGCAATACTAGATGAAGACTCGCGGGAAGTAGCACAGTTCTCGAGATACCAACGGGTAATACTCGAAGGTAGAACATGATAGAAGTAGAACCGGGCCATTGACCTATGACAGTAGATACTTCAACCTTGCCAAAAATTAGACGAGGCACTAGAATGAATTCCCATCAGATATATCAGATCAGGACAGCATGGTCGGAACCATAACTGTAAGGAATCAATTTCAAGAATACCGAAAGACTCATACATCTGGATAATCATTTTGCAAGAAGCTTCCGAGACGGTCTACATCATTTTCATGGGCATGAACACAAAGTTCAAGGTCGACTCCCACTTCTCCAATGCATAACCTATCATTCACTTCTCACTTCGAGGAAGTTGTAGTGTTGAAATTTATCTGGCAAATTACCAGAGTGTATGACTCGTGAAAACTTTCGAGTTCAAACATATTAAGGAAGGCATAGGTTCAACCCATCAGGGTATCATGGAAATATATACCACAATCTTCAATAGTAAATACCACCAGCTCGAAAGCTGAGCATGGTTGAGAAAGCAGAGGATACAATTTACCAAAGGCATTATGTATCTGAGGGAAGGCTCACAAGGTTATTGAATATGAAGGACTCTGTTGGATAAATTCCAACAAAGGATCTGCCGGTCTATAATGGAGCTGATGTGAGCATCGGCACACGGTCAGAGGACAAAACAAAGCAAGGGCTTTGGATTATAGAAACAACTGACTAATTCAAAGCTCAAGGCAAAGGAATTAAGATTTCCAAATCAAATGATTAGAAGCAAACGCTCTGATTAATGATGGATAAGTTGAGTAAGCGTAGGGGTAAAATCGACAAAATTTTGATTGGTCGAGATCCAGCTCATGTTTAAGACAAGGTCTAAGCCGAACGGATGAACTCTAGGATCTGATTGAGGATTGCGAGCATTCGCAACATATTGAATCAATGTACTCAAGATGTTAGTGACAAAGGCTGCCAATAAGGTTACTATACTTATGGGGTTAACCATAATGCAAGCAAGCAAGAATTTCAAGAGCAATATGCTGCCAAGGATTTTTGGAATATCGAATATTAATTCGAAGAACTTAGTGAAACACATAAACAACTGGGGATGGGCGGATACTCGGTAAGTGCGAGGAATTATCCGTTGGGGTGTTCATGTGGGTAATGAACTGCAAGGAAGTAGGTACAAAGTATTCTCGGAACAATAGAGAGAATTTTCGGGGTATCTTGTAATAACAAGATCAATGGGATTGAAAGGACAAGTGTATGTAGTTATCCATAATAATATAACAGTGGTAGGGAATTTGCAAAGGCGGTGGGCACAACATCGGAGATTATCTTTGGAATCTTCTGGTGCAGCAAACGATCATCTATAATGAAGGGACTCTCCGGCAGGAAGTGGTAACGAGAACCTAGAGTTAGATTTTAGCAAAATCATTTAACCCGAATAGAAGAGAGATCAGAGTCCCAGAGTATAGGTCGAGGAATAAAGATCCTAATACCACCCAATGGCGACGTGGGCCCATGGGCCACACAGCCATGTTAGTAAAACAATTTTCATCGACTAGACTCAACTTCGGCCAAGGAGTTTGGAAGGGGGATTCCTACAGGCAGTCGGCTCTGATACCAACTTGTGACGCCCCCGATTTGACCGTACACTAATCATACACGCAAACGTGTACGATCAAGATCAGGGACTCACGGGAAGATATCACAACACAACTCTGCAAATAAAATAAGTCATACAAGCATCATATTACAAGCCAGGGGCCTCGAGGGCTCGAATACAAGAGCTCGATCATAGATGAGTCAGCGGAAGCAACAATATCTGAGTACAGACATAAGTTAAACAAGTTTGCCTTAAGAAGGCTAGCACAAACTGGGATATAGATCGAAAGAGGCGCAGGCCTCCTGCCTGGATCCTCCTAAACTACTCCTGGTCGTCGTCAGCGGGCATCACGTAGTAGTAGGCACCTCCGGTGTAGTAGGAGTCGTCGTCGACGGTGGCGTCTGGCTCCTGGGCTCCAACATCTGGTTGCGACAACCAGGTAGAAGGGATAGAGGGAAAAGAAGGAGAAAGCAACCGTGAGTACTCATCCAAAGTACTCACAAGCAAGGAGCTACACTACATATGTATGCATTGGTATCAACTGGAATAAGGCTATTATATGTGGACTGAACTACAGAAAGCCGGGATAAGGGGTGATAGCTAGTCCTTTCGAAGACTACGCTTCTGGCAGCCTCCGTCTTGCAGCATGTAGAAGAGAGTAGACTGAAGACCTCCAAGTAGCATTGCATAGCATAATCCTAACCGATGATCCTCCCCTTGTCGCCCTGTGAGAGAGCGATCACCGGTTGTATCTGGCACTTGGAAGGGTGTGTTTTATTAAGTATCCGGTTCTAGTTGTCATAAGGTCAAGGTACAACTACGGGTCGTCCACTACTAGAAAAAGGGCTATAGATGTGATTGACACTAATGGCGCACCAGACAAGCGGTGCGCCATTAGTATATACTAATGGCGCACCACCTTCTGATACGCCATTAGAGTTGAAACTACTAATGGCGCACCTGGCCCAGGGTGCGCCATTAGTATCAAATTTTTTTTTTGAACTAGTGCACCTGTCCAAACATACTAATGGCGCATCCAGACATAGTGCGCCATTGCTAGTTGTAACTAGTAATGGCGCACCTATCGGAAAGTGCACCACTAATGTTGTTTTTTTATTATATTTTTTATTCCTTTTTTTGCAAAACTACTAATGGCGCACTGTTCCACCGTGCGCCATTACTAGTTTAAACTAGTAATGGCGCACTATGGAACAGTGCGCCATTAGTATGTTTTTTTGCTCGAACAGAAATAAAAAAAAAACTAATGGCGCACCAGGGTGAGGTGCGCCATTAGTATGGATGTACTTATGGCGCACCGAGGGGTGGTGCGCCATTAGTATTGTGCCGCCCCCATCCATATTTCCTCCCCGACCCAAACCTATCCCCTCTCTCTCCCTCGCCCTCGCCCTCGATCACCTTCCCCTCTCCTCTCCCGACGCCGCTGCCCCGCCGCCTCGACGCCGCCCCGACGCCGCCTCGACGCCTCGACACCGCCTCGACGCCCCGATGCCGCCTCGACGCCCCGACGCTGCCTCGACACCTCGACGCCTCGACGCCGCTGCCCCGCCGCCTCGACGCCGCCTCGACGCCGCCCCGACGCCACCGAGGAGCACGACCTGGCGCAGGCGCACGGCGTGCAGGGCTACCCCACCCTCCTCTTCTTCATCGACGGCGTGCCCAGGGACTACTCCGGCGAGAGGACCAAGTAAGCAATTTCTGCAGATCCCCAATTCCCTCCCTGTTCCCACTCCGCAGCTGCTGAGAATTTTGTTTTTGCTTTGCTGCAGGGACGCCATTGTCGCTTGGATCGGCAGGAAGCTGGGCCTGCGGTGCAGAACCTCACCGCCGTCGACGAGGCCGAGAAGATCATCACCGGCGACGACGTGGCCGTGCTCGCCTTCCTCGACCACCTCTCGGTATGCAATGCGCCTTCTCCAGTGGCAGCAAAGTCAAACAAACCCAAAATTGGTTCAGTTGCAAACCATGTTACCCACATTGACCCAAAATTGGTTGAATTGCAAACCATGTGACCCAGATTGACCCAAGAATACAATGCTTGAATTGTGGCCAAACCGAGAACATGTGGCCATGTTACCCAAAATACAGTGCACCTAGTTTTCCCAATGCCTTTATTCTTCTGCTTGCTCACTACTAGATGAAATGTCAACCTGCATTTTCCATTTCCATGTTCTGAGAACAAATCCGAGATGTGCTCGTATGTTTAGCTCTCGGTACGCAATGCACCTTCTCCAAGCACAGCAAAGTCCAGCAACCCAACCTGCTTCAACTGCATCCATTACAAGCATAGTGTTCCTTTACAAGCATAGTAGAGCATAGTATGGATTCAAATGTTCAAGTCTGACTAAACAGGTTCTGCAAACGGTCTTTTACTGCACTTGACTGAAGAAGTAGGTGTCTGCTATATCCTGCACTTGAGGTGAGTTGTGTTCTCAGGTTTACATTGCAATGGGCACTCTTCTTGTAAACACAAATTCAGATTTATACACTATATGCTGGCATGACTGTTTTTATTAGGCAGGACAGTGTAGTAGTTGATGTATCTTGGGTTGATTATAAAGTTGCTTGGGTTTAATATTACCCAGCATGATGATGTATCAATGTAGCATTAGCATATGATCCACGTGCTAGTACTACTAGTAAATAGCTAATACAGTTAATGAAGAAGAAAAAAAACTGCTAGTACAGTTAATGAAGAAGAAAAAAAACTGCTACTACTGCTCGTAAATAGCATCAGACTGAATGTCTTTTATATATGGTACTGCTAGTAAATAGCTTCTTCTATATACTAATTTGCATCAAAGTGTAGAACAAAGCATCAGACTAAATAACTAACAGTGGGTAATTAACCTAACTATTCATTTTTCCTTAGGTTAATATTAAAATGTCCAGTGTATATATATTTGAAAATGATTGCTGCTAGATGTTAATTTGCTGGTACTAGCTAGAATTTGGCACTGAAAAGCAAAAGCAAAAGCTAATTAACTGCTGGGTAATAGCACTGGTACTAGGTAGCTAAAATATGTGTTCTGAAACACTGAGAGCAGAAACACTTACTACATACATATGCTCAAGAAACACTTACTAACCAGAAAAGGTTTTGACTTAAAATGTTAATAACACAAAGAGAACCACAAGTTAAACACCTCAATCTGTTAGTATTTGTCTGCATTTTCTCAAATTCTTCTTGTATCTGATCCAGTATTGCTTGTAGTGGTTTGTCCAAAATGTTGAATGATACTGCTTGGAGATGCATATATTGTTTCACCTCTTCACATGCCAATGTATTTTCCATGTTGTGATGTGAAGACAAACTCGCTATTCGCGGTCTCGAGACTTGTAATATAATGTTCTATCTTTGTTCAGTCTTTTCAATTCGGAGACTAATGTGATGAATTGTATTCGGAGACTAATATGATGAATTGTATTCAGACACTAATCTTCTATTGTATTCGATGAATCTGTTGTTGATGTGTGCTTTCTATATTTTGTCCAATTATACATTTTGTAACCTGTGCAAAAAACAGAAAATAAAAAAAATAAAAAAACCTAATATTCACACTAATGGCGCATCACATCACAGTGCGCCATTAGTATGCCAAAGGATACTAATGGCGCATCATTAAACAGTGCGCCATTAGTATGCCGAAGTTACTAATGGCGCATCCTGTTGTTGTGCGCCATTAGTATGCCAAAGCACCTGGGTATACATGACCCCCTGGGAGGCATACTAATGGCGCACTATTGTATATACTAATGGCGCATCTGAGGTCCGCCATTAGTATACCAGATACTAATGGCGCACCAGTGGTACGCCATTAGTAAAATATACTAATGGCGTGGCACTAATGGCGCACCACTAATGCGCCATTAATGGCCAAATTAGGTGCGCCATTAGTAGGCCTTTTCCTAGTAGTGGTCGTTTTACCGAGGGACACGGCTATTCGAATAGATCAACTTCCCTGCAGGGGTGCACCACATAACCCAACACGCTCGATCCCATTTGGCCGGACACACTTTCCTGGGTCATGCCCGGCCTTGCAAGATCAACACGTTGCAGCCCTACCTAGGCACAACAGAGAGGTCAGCACGCCGGTCTAAATCCTATGGCGCAGGGGTCTGGGCCCATCGCCCATTGCACACCTGCACGTTGCGTACGCGGCCGGTGAGCAGACCTAGCAACCTCCACTACAAAGCAAGTTGCGTTACGTGGTCCAACCCGGCGTGCGCCACTCAGTCGCTGACCTCACGAAGGCTTCGACTGATACCACGACGTCGAGTGCCCATAACTGTCCCCGCGTAGATGGTTAGTGCGTATAGGCCAGTAGCCAGACTCAGATCAAATACCAAGATCTCGTTAAACGTGTTAATTAGACTAACATGTTAATTAGGGTTTAATTAAGCAGGATTAATTAAACTAGATTAATTAAGTTAATTAACTAATTAATTATTATTATCTTATTATTATTTATTTATTTTATTCCTTTTCTTCTTTTCTTTTTCATTCTAAAAAGGGGTCGGGCCCCAGTTGTCAGTGACACACGCCACTGCTGGGCGCCCCGTAACGGGATAATGGGCACGGGTGATCCCCCGGTTGGCCCCGGGCACCGGTCGGGGCGGAGGAGAGCGCCGTCCAGGGCGGACAGGGAGCGTCGGGCACAGCTGGGGGAGGTAGCGGGCGGCAGGGGGAGTGACGACGCGGCCGGCGCGGTTGTGGCGCACACGGACCACGGTCGGGAGGTGCAGGTTGCTTGGCCGGGGCACGGCCTCGTGCGAAGTGGCGCAGCCGGAGCGGGAGGGGGGGGCGGCCATGGCAGGTGCGTAGCTGGCGCTGGCGGTGCGAGCCACGGTGGGGGGGGGGGGGGGAGGACACGACGGTGACGGCGCGCGGCGATAGCCGCAGCACAAGCAGAGAAGGAGCGAGGCCGGAGCCCGAGGGCTCACCCACGTTGCAGGGACGAGGGGCGGCGAGGCTCGTTGTAGCTGTTGAGGAGGAAGACGGGGACGAGTAGGCGACGAAGAGGACGACGGGAAGGCAGTCCGGCGATGGCGTCCGGCGAGGTCCAAGCAGGGCGGCGGTGGCCGCGGCGTCTGCGGCCTTCGGGCACGACCTTGGGCGAGGAAGGGATGACGGGACGGCGCGGACGGGGTCCGGCGAGCGCCAAGCAATGGGGGAATGGCGGGGTAGGCAGCGGGGCGCCGGGTGCCGAGGTTGTTGCCCCGATCCAGAAGGGGATCGGGGAGCGAGGAGAGTGGGGAGTGGGGTTTCGTCACCGATCCAGATCAGATCGGGACGGGGAGAGGGAGTGGGGCGAGTGGGGGGGTTAGGGTTACGGGGGTGGGAAGTTAGTAGGGGAGGTGGACCGGGGTGGGCCGGCCTGTTCGAGCGGCTAAGGCCAGCTGGGCCACTTGGCCCAGCGGCAGGGGGGGTCTTGTTTTCTTCTCTCTTTTTTTGTTTTTGTTTTGTCTTCTGTTTTTATTCTTTTATTTATTTTCTGTTACTTTTAGTTTCACTTTTATTTTAGATTTATGACTTATAAAATTAGTCCCTAATTTGGTCTAAATAATTATACTACGACCACATAAGTTTGGGAAACTAGATAGAATAGTTTAATAATTTATTAATTGTAAAAAGCATTTGATTAATTGTTTTGCTACTATTTTATTTACTTTAGGAATCAAACACTTTCAAAGAGGTTGGTTTCTTCACCAATATTACTTATGCATTATTTGGCTCTCTCCAAACATTTTAGTTTTAAGATTGGAAAACTTCTATTATTTGTTTTATTTTGAATTTGGATTTGAATCGGTTTCGAACTAACGCGAGGTTAGTAACCGTAATGGAGGTGACATGGCATCGTTAGTAGAGGGTTACTGTAGCTTGATTATCCGGGCGTCACACGTATCAAGCATCCCCATGCTTAATTCCTGCTCGTCCTCAAGTAGGTAAATGATAAAAACAGAATTTTTGATGTGGAATGCTAGTTGGCATAATTTTCAATGTAACCCTCTTAATTGTGGTATGAATATTCAGATATGAAAGATTCAAGATAAAAGTTTAATATTGACATAAAAGTAATAATACTTCAATCATACTAACTAAGTAATTATGTCTTCTCAAAATAACATGGCCAAAGAAATTTCATCCCTACAAAATCATATAGTTTGGTCATGCTCCATTTTCATCACACAAGAATGCTCTCATCATGCACAACCCCGATGACAAGCCAAGTAATTATTTCATACTTTAGTAATCTCAGACTTTTTTTCAACTTTCACACAATACATGAGCATGAGCCATGGATATAGAACTATGGGTGGAATAGAATTTAATGATGAGGGTTATGTGGAGAAGGCAAAAGAAAAGGAGAAAGTCTCACATCAACGCGGCTAATCAATGGGCTATGGAGATGCCCATCAATTGATGTTGATGTGAGCAGTAGGGATTGCCATGTAACGGATGCACTAGAGCTATAAATGTATGAAAGCTCAACAAAAGAAACTAAGTGGGTGTGCATCCAACTTGCTTGCTCACGAAGACCTAGGGGATTTGAGGAAGCCCATTGTTGGAATATAGAAGCCAAGTTCTATAACGAAAAATTCCCACTAGTATATGAAAGTAACAAAACAAGAGACTATCTATCATAAAAATCATGGTGCTACTTTGAAGCACAAGTATGAAAAAAAGATAGTAGCATTGCCCCCTTTTTTTCTTTTTTGGGGCTTTTTTTTCTTTTGGCCTTTCTCTTTTTTTGGGACAATGCTCTATGAATGATGATCATCACACTTCTATTCATTTACAACTCAATGATTACAACTCGATACTAGAACAAGGTATGACTCTATATGAATGCCTCCGGAGGTGTACCGGGATGGGCAATGAATCAAGAGTGACATGTATGAAATAATATGCATGGTAGCTTTGCCACAAATACGATGTCAACTACGTGATCATGCAAGGCAATATGACAATGATGAACGTGTCATGATAAACGGAACGGTGGAATGGCTATGGAAATGCCATAATAGGTAGGTATGGTGGCTCTTTTGAGGAAGATATAAGGAGGCTTATGTGTGAGAGAGCGTATCGTATCACGGGGTTTGGATGCACCTGCGAAGTTTGCACCAACTCTCAAAGTGAGAAAGGGCAATGCACGATACCTAAGAGGCTAGCAATGATGGAAGGTTAAGAGTGCGTATAATCCATGGACTCAACATTAGTCATAAAGAACTCACATGCTTATTGCAAAAATCTACAAGTCATCAAAAACCAAGCACTACGCGCATGCTCCTAGGGCGATAGATTGGTAGGAAAAGACCATCACTCGTCCCCGACCGCCACTCATAAGGAGGACAATCAAAGAACACCTCATGTTTCAAATTTGTTATACAACATTTACCATACGTGCATGCTACGGGACTTGCAAACTTCAACACAAGTATTTCTCAAATTCACAACTACTTAACTAGCACAATTTTAATATCACTACCTCCATATCTCAAAACAATTATCAAGCATCAAACTTCTCTTAGTATTCAACACACTCATAGGAAAGTTTTTACTAATCTTGAATACCTAGCATATTAGGACTCATTTCACAATTAAAGCAAATTACCATGCTGTTTTGTAGGACTCTCAAAATAATATAAGTGAAGCATGAGAGAACAATAATTTCTATAAAACAAATCCACCACCGTGCTCTAAAAGATGTAAGTGAAGTACTAGAGCAAATACTATATAGCTCAAAAGATATAAGTGAAGCACATAGAGTATTCTAATAAATTCCAAATCATGTGTGTCTCTCTCAAAAGGTGTGTACAACAAGGATGATTGTGATCAACTAAAAAGCAAAGACTCAAATCATACAAGACGCTCCAAGCAAAACACATATCATGTGGTGAATAAAAATATAGCTCCAAGTAAAGTTACCGATGGACGAAGACGAAAGAGGGGATGCCTTCTGGGGCATCCCCAAGATTAGGCTTTTTGGTGTCCTTAGATTATCTTGGGGTGCCATGGGAATCCCCAAGATTAGGCTCCTGGCACTCCTTGTTCCATAATCCATCAAATCTTTATCCAAAACTTGAAAACTTCACAACACAAAACTAAACAGAAAATCTCGTGAGCTCCGTTAGCGAAAGAAAACAAAACACCACCTCAAGGTACTGTAATGAACTCATTCTTGATTTATATTGGTGTTAAACCTACTGTATTCAAACTTCTTTATGGTTTATACACTCTTTTACTAGCCATAGATTCATGAAAATAAGCAAACAACACACGAAAAACAGAATCTGTCAAAAACAGAACAGTCTGTAGTAATCTGTAGCTAACGCAAACTTCTGGAACCCCAGAAATTCTAAAATAAATTTCTGGACGTGAGGAATTTATATATTAATAATCTGCAAAAATAATTAACTAAATATCACTCTCCAAATAAAAATGGAAGCAATTCTCGTGAGCGCTAAAGTTTGTGTTTTTTTACAGCAAGATCAAAAAGACTTTCCCCAAGTTTTCCCAACGGTTCTACTTGGCACAAACACTAATTAAACACAAAAAACACAACCAAAACAGAGGCTAGATAAATTATTTATTATTAAACAGGAGAAAAAAGCAAGGAATAAAAATAAAATTGTGTTGCCTCCCAACAAGCGCTATCGAGGCTAAAAGAGGACCTCTCTCTCCTAACTCATAGGGTTGGAGAAAAACACACCTCATTTCTCACTTCCTTTATAGCTACTCTTTGATCTTCTCCTCCCCCCACCCCCAAAGGGGCTGGCATGTACAAAATCATATGTAAATTCACTCATTCATTAATTTAATTACATAGTAGGAGACTCTCCTACTGTTTCAGGTGTCAAAAAAAACAAGCGCTATCGTTTGACGCCCCTAGCTAGGCATAAAAGCAAGGATAGATCTAGGTATTGCATCATCTTCATCAAAATTATAAAGATTCTCATTGATAACTCCGGTGGGTCTTTTCATAGCATCATTATTTATGAGTTTAGAGAGTATAAAAGGATTGTCCAAAGTACTAAAACTCGGGAGAGAACCCCAAACCCTTTTTGATTCCGACATGGCGAAAGAAAGCTGAGCGGAAAAGAGAGGGCGAATAAAACGACAAGGGTGAAGTGGCGGAGAGGAAAACGAGAGGCAAATGGCAAATAATGTAATGCGAGGGATAAGAGTTTGTGATGAGTACTTGGTATGTCTTGACTTGTGTGTAGACTCCCCGACAAAGGCGCCAGAAATGGCTCGTTGTCGGGAGTCAAATCTTGACTTGACTTGGCGCGAATCTCCCCGGCAATGGTGCCAGAAATCCTTCTTGCTACCTCTTGAGCACCGCGTTGGTTTTCCCTTGAAGAAGAAAGGGTGATGCAGTAAAGTAGCGTAAGTATTTCCCTTAGTTTTTGAGAACCAAGGTATCAATCTAGTAGAAGATCACGCTCGAGTCCCACGCACCTACACAAACAAATAAGAACCTCGCAACCAACGCGATAAAGGGGTTGTCAATCCCTTCACGGTCACTTACGAGAGTGAGATATGATAGATATGATAAAATAATTGAGGGAGTCCTAGATTAGGGGGTGTCCGGATGGTCGGACTATACCTTCAGCCGGACTCCTGGACTATGAAGATACAAGATTGAAGACTTCGTCCCGTGTCCGGAAGGGACTTTCCTTGGCGTGGAAGGCAAGCTTGGCGATACGGATATGCAGATCTCCTACCATTGTAACCGACTTTGTGTAACCCTAACCCTCTCCGGTGTCTATATAAACCGGTGGGTTTTAGTCCGTAGGACAACATACAGAACAACAATCATACCATAGGCTAGCTTCTAGGGTTTAGCTTCTCCGATCTCGTGGTTGATCTACTCTTGTACTACCCATATCATCAATATTAATCAAGCATGACGTAGGGTTTTACCTCCATCAAGAGGGCCCGAACCTGGGTAAAACTTCGTGTCCCCTGCCTCCTGTTACCATCCGGCCTAGACGCACAGTTCGGGACCCCCTACCCGAGATCCACCGGTTTTGACACCGACATTGGTGCTCTCATTGAGAGTTCCTCTTTGTCGTCGCCGTTAGGCTTGATGGATCCTACGATCATCAATAGCGATGCAGTCCAGGGTGAGACCTTCCTCCCCGTACAGATCGTCGTCTTCGGCGGCTTCGCACTGCGGACAAATTCACTTGGCCATCTGGAGCAGATCGAAAGCTATGCCCCTGGCCGTCAGGTCAGATTTGGAAGTTTAAACTACACGGCTGACATCCGCGGGGACTTGATCCTCGACAGATTCGAGCCACTACCAAGCGCGCCGCACTGTCACGACGAGCATGATCTAGCTCTGCCGCCGAATAGTGCCCTGGAGGCCACACCCGCATCGGCTTCAACCCTTAATTCGGAGCCAACTGCGCCGATCGAGGATGGGTGGTTGGACGCCGCCTCGGGGGCTGCGATCCCAACGGCGATCGAGCTGAACACCAGCCCTGCACTCTGCGAGACTCGTGACTCCAAGGAGCCGGACTCCTCTCCGGACTCCGAACCCTCCGCGTCCCTGCCGATCGAATCCAATTGGGCGCCGATCATAGAGTTTACTGCCGCGGACATCTTTCAGCACTCGCCTTTCGGCGATATTCTGAAAACACTAAAGTCCCTCTCTTTATCAGGAGAGCCCTGGCTGGACTACGGTCAGCAAGGTTGGGATACGGACGATGAAGAAATTCAAAGCCCACCCACCACCCACTTTGTAGCCATTGTCGACGATTTAACCGACATGCTCGACTTCGACTTCGAAGACATCGACGGTATGGACGCCGATGCAGGAGACGATGAAGAACCAGCACCTATTGGGCCCTGGAAAGCCACCTCGTCATAAGACATATACATGATGGATACCCCAAAAGAAGGAGATGGGGATGGAACAACGGAGGATGACCCCTCCAAGAAACAGCCTAAGCGCCGGCGTCAGCGGCGCCGCTCAAAATCCCGCCAAAGAAAACACGGCGATTCCGGCACGGGAGATAATAATACTCCGGAGAGTGCCGAAGAAAACCCCCTCCAGCAAGATTCATCACACGAGGATAGAGAAGCCAGCTCTCATGAGCGGGCGGCAGACAGAGAGGTCGAGGACGATAATTATACGCCTCCCTCCGAAGACGAGGCAAGCCTCGACGATGACGAATTCGTCATGCCAAAGGATCCCGTCGAGCAAGAGCGTTTTCAACGCAGGCTTATGGCCACGGCAAGAAGCCTCAAGAAAAAACAGCAACAGCTTAGAGCTGATCAAGATTTGCTAGTCGACAGATGGACTGAAGTCCTTGCGGCCGAAGAGCATAAACTCGAACGCCCCTCGAAGAGCTACCCAAAGCGCAGGTTGCTACCCCAATTAGAGGAGGAAGCACTTAAACCTACATCACCAGCACTTGATACGGCCGACCGGCCACCTCGTTCATATCCACATGGCCCGCGGCGATGATCTCCACGCCATCAAATACCTCCCACTCAAGCTTAAAGGACCAGCTCGGCATTGGCTTAACAGCTTGCCAGCAGAATCAATCGGCTGTTGGGAGGACCTGGAAGCCGCATTCCTCGACAGTTTCCAGGGCACTTATGTGTGACCACCAGACGCCGATGACCTAAGCCACGTAATTCAGCAGCCAGAGGAATCAGCCAGGCAATTCTGTACACGGTTCCTAACAAAGAAAAATCAAATAGTCGACTGTCCGGACGCAGAGGCCCTAGCGGCCTTCAAACACAATATCCGTGACGAGTGGCTTGCCCGGCACCTTGGACAGGAAAAGCTGAAATCTATGGCAGCACTCACGACACTCATGACCCGCTTTTGCGCGGGAGAAGACAGCTGGCTTGCTCGTAGCAACAATATGACCAAGAACCCTGGTAATTTGGATATCAGGGACAGTAGTGCGAGGTCACGTCGCAACAAGCAGAAGCGTCGCATTAACGGCGACAATGCTGAGGAAAAAGTGATTCAAAAGAAATCCTAGGGGCCCGTCCAGTTCGGACCGAATACTCGACCGCTTGTGCCAGATACGCGGCACCCCCAAAAAGCCGGCCAATCACACCAAGAGGGATTGTTGGGTGTTCAAGCAGGCAGGCAAGTTAAATGCCGAAAATACTAACAAGGGGCTACATAGCGACGACGACGAAGAGCCCCGGCCTTCGAACAACAGTGGACAGATGGGTTTTCCCCCACAAGTGCGGATGGTGAACATGATATACGCAACCCACATCCCCAAGAGGGAGGGGAAGAGCGCGTTAAGGGACGTATACGCGGTAGAGCCAGTCGCTCCAAAGTTCAACCCATGGTCCTCCTGCCCGATCACCTTTGATCAAAGGGACCATCCCACTAGCACCCGTGATGGCGGATTCGCCGCATTAGTTCTAGACCCAATTATTGACGGATTTCATCTCACTAGAGTCCTTATGGACGGCGGCAGCAGCCTGAACCTGCTTTACCAGGATACAGTGCGGAAATAGGGCATAGATCCCTCGAGGATTAAGCCCACCAAAACGACCTTTAAAGGCGTAATACCAGGTGTAGAGGCCAACTATACAGGCTCAGTCACACTTGAAGTGGTCTTCGGATCTCCGGATAATTTCCGAAGCGAGGAGTTAATCTTCGACATAGTCCCATTCCGAAGTGGCTATCACGCACTGCTCGGGCGAACCGCATTCGCCAAGTTCAATGCGGTACCGCACTACGCATACCTTAAGCTCAATATGCCAGGCCCTCGAGGAGTAATTACGGTCAATGGAAACACCGAACGCTCCCTCCGAATTGAGGAGCACACGGCGGCCCTTGCAGCGGAAGTACAAAGCAGCCTCTCCAGGCAGTTCTCCAGTCCGGCCATTAAACGTCCGGACACTGTGAAGCGCGCCAGGAGTAACCTACAGCAAGACCGCCTGGCACGTTCCGAGCAGGCGTAGCAATGCGGCCCCAACCCCAGCCCTCGCAAAAAGGCGACACTAGTGCTTCGCGTACATAACTACGCTCTAGAAATACCATGGGTGCAGGGGGAGGGGCACCATCACGGCACTCCCTAAACACGGCTTAAACCGCACCAGGGGCTGCCGATTTTTTAATTTTCTCTTACTTTTAGGACTCCATTCTTCGGAAGGCCTGTTCGGCAGTTCAATTGCCGCACAAACGATGCAAGAACCAGGGAAGCAGACAAGCCATGCCACATTACGGAACTCCCAGGTGGTCTCTATCACGAGCAGTATACCTGTTTCGCATACCATTTCACAGCCTGCCCCTGGAACGAACATGTTAAATAGTCCAACCTTTTGCTTATCACATTATTTGTATCGTTCTGCTTTGATCGCAGCCCTTTTTAATAAACAATGCATAGCTTTTGTCTATTTTTGCATTACCTTTTTTTTACATATATATGTTCCTTAACGACATGTTGCACCCGTACACTTTGGTACGGCCAAATTACGCCAGGGGCTTTAGTACCCCTCAATATGGTGTGAGAAGTCCGAACACTTTAACAAGTGCGACACCCCGAACTTATAGCATTATATGCATCGGCTCCGAATCATGTCTTGGTTCAATAGTTGGGTTTGCCCGGCTCCTATGTTTTGGTGCCTTACGTTCTGCTATATCGGCTAAGGTAGCACTAGGAGAACTACTGCGATTGTGCCCCAGTTGAGCTGGGTCGAGCACCTCAGTAGAGAAAGCTAAAACTGACTGTCATGATGAAGCGAGAGCTGGTCACTGTTCGAGAGGTTTTTCGAGTCCCTAAAGACTTATGCCGCTTAGAGCGAGGAGTCGGCTCTGTCCGGCCAAGGCGTGGATAGCGCCCCGAACTCGGTCTTCCGAATACCAGGGGCTTAGCCAAAATTTAAAATTATAGAATTCTATGGCTAAGTGAGAGTGTTCACGCATTATAGTCCGATTGCCTAGTTCGTTGTGCTGAGCGCCTCCCTCGAAGGACCCAAACATGGGAAAAAGAGCGCTCAGGTTTATCCCCGAACACCCCAGCACTAGCGGCACAGGGGCAGAAGCCGACGACTCGCCATCTCTCAGAATTGATAAACAGCCGCACAGAAGGTAATATTTTAAATTCAAACAGCATTGCTTAGCGCATATGAACAACTTTTCAGTGCACAGGATAAAACGAGCGAGTTTTACTCAAAAATCACATCCTTGTAACATTCATCCGCCATAAGGCAGGCACCCTTCAGAACATCCTTATAATAATTCTCGGGCTTGCGATGCTCCTTCCCCGGCGGTGGCCCGTCCTTCACAAGCTTCTCAGCATCCAGCTTGCCCTAGTGCACCTTAGCACGGGCAAGGGCCCTACGGGCGCCTTCAATGCAGATGGAGCGCTTGATGACTTCGAGCCTTGGATAGGCTCCTATCAGCCGCTGCACCAGCCTGAAATAGCTCCAAGGCAGAGCCTCTCCAGGCCATAGCCGAACTATGGGGCCCTTCATGGCCTGTTCGGCCGCCTTGTGGAGCTCGACCAGTTGCTTCAGCTGGTCGCTCAGGGGCACGGGGTGTCCGGCCTCAGCATACTGAGACCAGAACACCTTCTCTGTCGAGCTGCCTTCCTCGGCTTGATAGAATGCGGCGGCATAGGACACGCTACGGGGAAGATCTGCGAATGCTCCTGGAGAGCTCCGGATTCGGGTAAGTATCAAGTAACTTATGTTTACGTGTTTGTTTTGCATAAAGAATGCCTTACCCGCCGCTATCTTTTTCACCTCATCCAACTCCTGGAGGGTCTTCTGGGATTCGGCCTTGGCAGACTTGGCATTTTCAATAGCCACCGCGAGCTCGGACACTCGCGTCTTTAAGTCAAGCTCCAAACTCTCATGTTTTTCCATGAGAGCCTGGAGCTCCTGCCGCACCTTGCCAACCTCGGCCTCATACTTCTCCCGCTCGGTGCGCTCCGTGGCCGCCCTCTTCTCGACCTCAAGCAACGCTTGCTTAAGGGTCGCCACCTCAGACATGGCCCCTACAATAGCCACGATAATCCTGTCATTTTTTGCAATTGCACCTTTTTTATATATATTTAAACAAGGTATTTCTTACCTTCCTTGTCCTCGAGCTGCTTCTTGGCACGCCCGAGCTCTTGCTTGGACTGCTCGAGGTTCTGCTTTAGCGTGTCCACTTCCACAGTCAGTGCGGCGGACGCCAGCAGAGAAGCCTGCATACGCATATTCACTCATTTTTGTTAGACTCCTGCGAATTTTATTTGATCCTCTATTCGGCTTTTATTCCCGAATGCCAAACAGAGCATCAGGGGCTACTATCTATGTGGTAATATTATTTACACATTCTTTACTTACCTCAAAGCCTGTTAAAAGGCTAGTACAAGCTTCAGTCAGTCCGCTCTTGGCGGACTGAACCTTCTGGACCACCGCACTCATAATGGTGCGGTGCTCCTCGTCGATGGAAGCGCCTTTGAGTGCCTCCAACAGACTGTCCGGCGCCTCTGGTTGGACGGGGGTCACCGGCACGGAGGGCTTGCTCCTCTTGGAAGGAGGTCGCCCGCTGGACTCTGGAACCTTTGAAGGTTCCGGAGCGGTGTCCGGCCTAGAGCCGGACTTGGAGCCCTGGGGGGTTTTATCCCCTTTACTCCTGGAGTCCGGGAGGTCGCCTTGCGGCGCCTCCAGGACCACCTCCTCCCGGCTTGGAACCTGTTGGGACAACACTTCGGCGTCATCCGTAGGGCGGGGGGAGGAAGCCGTCGGAAGAGAATTCAGATCCGACGAGTCCAGTGAACCGCTCGACAACGCGTCGAGCCGGTATTTGGGTGGGCTGCATAATCATATTCGACATAAGGGAAAGCTGTGCAATAA
This sequence comes from Triticum urartu, assembly GCF_056163025.1. Taxonomy (NCBI): domain Eukaryota; kingdom Viridiplantae; phylum Streptophyta; class Magnoliopsida; order Poales; family Poaceae; genus Triticum; species Triticum urartu. The sequence continues at coordinate 711,581,863 of NC_141879.1, forward strand.
AGGAATACTATGAATTACTCTGGTATCCGGATACTTACAATTTCGCCAGGGGCTTGGCCCTGAGCGGCCACTCCTCTTCGCCGTCGTCGGTGTTGGTGGAGTAGTCCGGAGGAAGGGTTTTCCCCTTCTTGGACCCTTCGGCCTCCCCAGTGGGGGTGGCCTTCCTTTTCTTCCCTTCCCCCGCTGGAGGGGGAGAGGTCTCTTCTTCCTCCTCCTCGTCTTCGTGGGAGGAGTGCGTCTTGGAGTCGTCGGATGATGAATCCGACACCTCCGGGCGCCGGGCACTCTTTCGAGTCCCCGTGGCCTTCTTTTGGGCCTTCTTCTCCAGCACCACATCGGGTGCTGGGACCAGCAGCTTTTACTAAGGTATCTTGCTGTGTAAGACCGGGTATCTTGGACCGGAAATTCTGCACATATCAGGCTGAGGAAAATCAAGGAGCCTTGCATCATAAATTTCTTCTGACAGCATGTGAAAGAATACTAAGTTTCTTACATCCAAAGCTTCATACTAATATGCAGACTGAAATCTGCACACACGCCCATAATATTCTATGGCTGATTATTTGCATGAGAAAATTTGTTTGACGGTCTTCCTTGAGCATATCACATTCTGACTCTATTTCGGATGATAACATATTTCAAACACCATGCATTGCTGAGCCAAAATTTTGTATATGACCCATACCTTTGACTAAAAAATATATCGTTGGTCTTGCATCTGACTTGTCTTGCTGCTGGCTGGATCATTACTGCTGTGTGGATTTTGTACTGATGTAGTCTTGAGTTTATTCGTACTGTTGTGAGGAGTGCACACTAATACAAAATTGATTATCATCCTCAAAATCAGATATTCCCCATTTCACTGTAGTCGGCTGAGAATTCCATTCTATTTAGCTGAGTTTCCAAATATTTGAACTCCCTGCTGATTCTTCGGGTTTGGTGTCGGTTGATGAGCAACTCTTTATAGGGGAGAAATAATGTAACACCGGGGCCCAAAAGAAAGAAGCAAAAGAAAACTCAACTAAACAAAAGCACACAACAACAATCAATTCACACACAATCAGTGTCACATATTACTGCTAGTCACACAATATGCATGCCTACTTAAGGACACAAATCTCGCGGAATCTCCGGTTCTACGATCTAGCATGCTGTGACGATGTGCACGAGGACGAATAAATGTGTGGAAGAATTGGTGTAAACAGTGCTACACCAAGTGCTAGCTTAGCCAATTACCAACCTGGACTAGCTCGGAGGCGAGGACGTACTTGGTAACCATGTAGCAGGACACAAATGTCGTTGCCACATTATTATCAAGTGGACGGAAAATATCCGTACTCGTCCAAGAAATAAGGATAGCGGGGAAACTGAGTTTGCTAGCATTGCCCTTTCTTGATTACTAAGACCATTAAGGGTTGCCAACACGACAAGAAAAATCACAGTCCGGGGTAGAAGCATGTCTACCACCGAAACAAAATGGGGCTGAAGGAAGGAATTCAGCGCAATACTTGAGCACCAATTTTGCAAACAGTGTCGGGATCACTTGGCATCACTCTACTGGGACAAAAATGATGCCAAACACCGAAGAACAAGCAAGAAAAGAAAACTGGAGAAATGCAAAGGCTGGGCTGTAGTGGATCCGAGATGATACTAGCTACACTCACCAGATAAATCATTAGCAGCAAATCAGGCTATATGCATGTTATGCACAAACAAATGCAGCAACCAAATGCAATAAACAAGCCAGACTCTATACTACCGATTTCTACCGCTCGCGCTGACTAGGGCGTCCTACAGCCATACCTGCTCTGATACCAAGTGCTGTGGCACCCCGGCTCAGAGAAACCGGAACGCCCCGTATTCCAGCATAGAGATCGAGGAGAAGTCTCTAGAATATGACACTACTTGACATAGAACAAATCAGCTCTTATTTGAAGAATAATAATACAAGGATCTGATGTTACAAAGAAGCACATCAGCACGGCGACACTACGCCTGTGATATGATGACCCACAAGTATAGGGGATCTATCATAGTCCTTTCGATAAGTAAGAGTGTCAAACCCAATAAGGAGCAGAAGGAAATGATAAGCGGTTTCCAGCAAGGTATTCTATGCAAGTACTGAAATAAGTGGTAACAGATAGTTTTGTGATACGATAATTCATAACGAGCAACAAGTAACAAAAGTAAATAAAGGGCAGCAAGGTGGCCCAATCCTTTTTGTAGCAAAGGACAAGCCTGGACAAACTCTTATATAGAGAAAAGCGCTCCCGATGACACATGGGAATATCGTCAAACTAGTTTTCATCATGTTCATATGATTAGCGTTCGATACTTTGATAATTTGGTATGTTGGTGGACCGGTGCTTGGGTACTGTCCTTACTTGGAAAAGCATCCCACTTATGGTTAACCTCTATTGCAAGCATCCTCAACTATAACAAAAGTATTAACCTAACCATAGCATGCAACATATGGATCCAAATCAGCCCCTTACGAAGCAACGCATAAACTAGGGTTTATGCTTCTGTCACTCTAGCAACCCATCATCTACTTATTACTTCCCAATGCCTTCCTCTAGGCCCAAATAATGGTGAAGTGTTATGTAGTCGACGTTCACATAACACCACTAGAGCAGAGACAACATACATTTCATCAAAATATCGAACAAATACCAAATTCACATTGACTACTAATAGCAAGACTTCTCCCATGTCCTCAGGAACAAACGTAACTACTCACAAAGCATATTCATGTTCATAATCAGAGAGGTATTAATATGCATATAGGATCTGAACATATGATCTTTCACCAAATAAACCAACTAGCATCAACTACAAGGAGTAATTAACACTACTAGCAACCCACAGGTACGAATCCCGGACTTGGAGACAAGAATTGGATACAAGAGATGAACTAGGCTTTTGAGAGGAGATGGTGCTGGTGAAGATGTTAATGGAGATTGCCCTCTCCTGATGAGAGGAGCATTGGTGATGACGATGGCGATGATTTCCCCCTCCCGGAGGGAAGTTTCTCCGGCAGAACAGCTCCGCAGAACCCTAGATTGGTTCCGCCAAGGTTCCGCCTCGTGGCGGCGGAGTTTCGTCCGAGAAGATGGCTTATGATTTTTTCCTCATTGAAAGACTCCATATAGCAGAAGATGGCCACCGGAGGGCCACCAGGGGGCCCACGAGGTAGGGGGGTGCGCCAAGGGGGGTAGGGCACGCCCCCCACCCTCGTGGGCAGGGTGTGGCCCCCCTGGTGAACTTCTTGCGCTCAATATTTTTTATATATTCTAAAAACATCTTCTGTGAAGTTTCAGGACTTTTGGAGCTGTGCAGAATAGGTCTCTAACATTTGCTCCTTTTCCAGCCCAGAATCCCAGCTGCCGGCATTCTCCCTCTTTATGTAAACCTTGTAAAATAAGAGAGAATATGCATAAGTATCGTGACATAATGTGTAATAACAGCCCATAATGCAATAAATATCGATATAAAAGCATGATGCAAAATGGACGTATCAACTCCCCCGAGCTTAGACCTCGCTTGTCCTCAAGCGAAAGCCAAAATCGAAAAATATGTCCACATTTTTAGAGATAGAGGTGTCGATAAAAGTAAAATATGGACATGAGGGCATCATGATCATTCTTAGAACAACAACTTACATAATTCTTGTCATATGATTTCTTATGCTATGGTAATAATTCAATCACAATTTCAAGTATGAATCGTAAACTTCATTGAAAACTAACAATCTATAATCTCAGTCATTGGAGAAATTGCAATTTATCATAACATAGGAAAGAGTCAATATATAAGAGCTTTTCAGCAAGTCCACATACTCAACTATCATATAGTCTTTCACAATTGCTGACACTCACGCAATACTTATGGGTATGGAGTTTTAATCGGACACAGAGAAAGATAGGGGCTTATAGTTTTGCCTCCCAACGTTTTACCTCAAGGGTAATGTCAACAATAATTGTTCATGAAAACTCACATCCGATTAGCCATATATACCAGGATCTTTCCAACATACTGTGCTTGCCAAAGGATAAAAATATAAAAAGGAAGGGTGAAGATCACCATGACTCTTATGCAAGGTAGGAGATAAAAGTAAAAGATATGCCCTTCGCAGAGGGAAGCAGAGGTTGTCATGCGCTTTTATGGTTGGATGCACAAAATCTTAATGCGAAAGAACGTCACTTTATATTGCCACCTGTGATATCGACCTTTATTATGCAGTCTGTCGCTTCTATTTCTTCCATATCACACGATCGTATAAAGCTTTTTTTCTCCCAAACTAGTAAGTCATACATATTTAGAGAGCAATTTTTATTGTTTGCACCGATGACAACTTACTTGGAGGATCTTACTCAATCCATAAGTAGGTATGGTGGACTCTCATGGCAAAACTGGTTTAAGGGTATTTGGAAGCACAAGTAGTATCTCTACTTGGTGCGATGAATTTGGCTAGCATGAGCGGGAAAGGCTAGCTCAACCATGTTGGATGATCCATGACAATATAATTTATCTCAGATGTAAGAAAACATAACCCATTACGTTGTCTTCCTTGTCCAACGTCAACACTTTAGCATGTCATATTTTAATGAGTGCTCACAATCTTAAAAGATGTCCAAGATAGTATATTTATATGTGAAGACCTCTCTTTCTTTATTACTTCCTATTAATTGCAACGATGACCAAAACTATGTTTACAACTCTCAACAACTTTTATTCATCATACTTTTTTCTATGTGAGCTCATTACTCTCCATAAGATCCATATGATCTCTTTGTTTCTTTTTATTCTTTCTCTTTTCTTTTATTCACTCAAGGATCATGGCAAAATAATCAAGCCCTTGACTCAACACTAATCTTTATTATATATAGCTCATGGACTCTATTACATAGAGGGATCATAAAGCAAAACTCAAAACTAGATCATGCCATAAACTTTATTCTACTAGATCAAGATATTAGCAAAAGGATCGAACTAAGAAAAATGGTAGGGATAAAAGCGATGGTGATACGATACCGGGGCACTCCCCCAAGCTTGGCAGTTTCCAAGGGGACTGCCCATACCAGATACTCAATTCTTCTTTGTTGGTGACGAAGGTGGAGTTGTTGATGATGGATAGTCGCACATCGAGCGTAGGAGGTCTTCTAACTTGCGGATAATGCCTTTGAGTGCGATGATATGGTCCTTCAACAAAATATTTTCACGCGTGAGATACTTATTTTGTATACGAGCTAACTCAATCATCTTGAAAGCTTCGATCTCAGTTGGGGTAAGAATATTGCGGTCAAGTAGAAGGATGTCTTCTATTGCCGGAACTTGGTCCTCCGTGGCCTTCTTGATCCCTTCATCCTTGTTGACCTCCATGGGTTCTTCTCTCTTCAGCTCTATCTTCATTAGCCAAGCATCGTTGCCCTCATGGTTGGAGGAGGAGGGAGACGACATAATGCCTGGCCTTGATAACCCTGACAAAAAACAGCTCAAAACAAAGACAAGAGATATTTGCGTGATACGGGAGTCAAAACCCCCGGGAGATTATATAATGAACTTTTATCGACCAAAATACATAACGTGTAAGAAAACGGAGTCCGAAGAGCGCACGAGGTGCCCATGAGGTAGGGGGCGCCCCCAGTAGGGTAGGGCGCGGCCTCCACCCTTGTGGAGGCCTCGTGTCCTTCCCGGACTGCTTCTTATTTTTCTATTTTTCTAAATATTCCAAAACGGAGAAATATTGCCTTAACAACTGTTTTGGAGTCAGTTTACTTACCGTACCACATACCTATTCCTTTTCGGAGTATGAAACGTTCCGGAAAGTGTCCCTTATGTATTCCTCTGGGGTTACAGTTCCAATAACATTGGTTTCAACATTTATAGGATTACCTGAGATATAATGTTTGATTCTTTGACCGTTCACCACCTTCGGCTTTCTGCCTTCGAAGTTGTTGATTTTTATGGCACCGGAACAATAGACCTCCTCAATAACGTAAGGACCTTCCCATTTAGAGAGAAGTTTTCCTGCAAAAATTCTTAAATGAGTGTTGTATAGCAATACATAATCACCTAGATTAAACTCACGCTTTTGTATCCTTTTATCATGCCATATTTTAACTCTTTCTTTAAACAACTTGGCATTTTCGTAGGCTTGGGTTCTCCATTCATCAAGTGAGCTAATATCAAATAACCTCTTCTAGCCTTGTGTTCTTTAATAGTTCAATATGCCTTGTGTTCTAGTTGAGCTCTTTAATATGCCTTGTGTTCTAGCAAGTTTAAAATCATAGTTGAGCTCTTTAATAGCCCAATATGCCTTGTGTTCTAGTTCGAGAGGTAAGTGACATGCTTTTCCATAAACCATTTTATACGGACACATACCCATAGGATTTTTATATGCAGTTCTATAGGCCCATAATGCATCATCAAGTTTCTTGGAATAATTCTTTCTAGACGTATTGACAGTCTTCTGCAAAATTAATTTGAGCTCTCTATTACTCAATTCTACTTGACCACTAGACCGAGGGTGATAAGGAGATGCAATTCTATGATTAACATCATACTTAGCAAGCATTTTACGGAAAGCACCATGGATAAAATGTGAACCACCATCAGTCATTAAATATCTAGGGACTCCAAATCTTTGAAAAATAACTTTTTTAAGCATTTTAATAGAAGTGTTATGATCAACACTAGTAGTTGTAATAGCTTATACCCACTTAGTAACGTAATCAACAGCACTAAAATATGTGTATATCCATTAGAGGCGGGAAAAGGTCCCATATAATGAAAGCCCCAAACATCAAATGGTTCAATAATGAGTGAATAGTTCATAGGCATTTCTTGACGTCTACTAATATTACCAATTCTTTGACATTCATCAGAAGATAAGACAAACTTACGGGCATCCTTGAAGAGAGTAGGTGATGACCCACAAGTATAGGGGATCTATCATAGTCCTTTCGATAAGTAAGAGTGTCAAACCCAACAAGGAGCAGAAGGAAATGATAAGCGGTTTCCAGCAAGGTATTCTATCCAAGTCTAAAATAAGTGGTAACAGATAGTTTTGTGATAGGATAATTTGTAACGAGCAACAAGTAACAAAAGTAAATAAAGTGCAGCAAGGTGGCCCAATCCTTTTATAGCAACGGACAAGCCGGAACAAACTCTTATAATAGGAAAAGCGCTCCTGAGGACACATGGGAATATCGTCAAGCTCGTTTTCATCACGTTCATATGATTCACGTTCGATACTTTGATAATTTGATATGTGGGTGGACTGTTGCTTGGGTGCTGTTCTTACTTGAACAAGCATCCCACTTATGATTAACCTCTATTGCAAGCATCCGCAACTACAACAAAAGTATTAAGGTAAACCTAACCATAGCATGAAACATATGGATCCAAATCAGCCCCTTACGAAGCAACGCATAAACTAGGGTTTAAGCTTCTGTCACTCTAGCAACCCATCATCTACTTATTACTTCCCAATGCCTTCCTCTAGCCCCAAATAATGGTGAAGTGTTATGTAGTCGACGTTCACATAACACCACTAGAGGCTAGACAACATACATCTTATCAAAATATCAAACGAATACCAAATTCACATGACTACTCATAGCAAGACTTCTCCCTTGTCCTCAGGAATGAATGTAATTACTCACAAAGCATATTCATGTTCATAATCATAGGGGTAATAATATGCATATAGGATCTGAACATATGATCTTCCACCAATTAAACCAACTAGCATCAACTACAAGGAGTCATCAACACTACTAGCAACCTACTAGCACCAATCCCGGACTTTGAGACAAGAATTGGATACAAGAGATGAACTAGGGTTTGGAGATGAGATGGTGCTGGTGAAGATGTTGATGGAGATTGCCCTCTCCTGATGAGAGGAGCGTTGGTGATGACGATGGTGATGATTTCCCCCTCCCGGAGGGAAGTTTCCTCGGCAGAACAGCTCTGCCGGAGCTCTAGATTGGATCCGCCAAGGTTCCGCCTCGTGGTGGCGGAGTCTCGTCCCGAAAAGATTCTTCTTATTTTTTTCTCATCGAAAGACTTCATATAGGAGAAGATGGACGTCGGAGAGCGACTAGGGGGCCCACGAGGTAGGGGGCCTGCCCTAGGGGGGCGCCCCCCACCCTCGTGAGAAGGGTGTGGGCCCCCCTGGCCTTCATCTTTGGCGAGGATTTTTGTTTATTTATTTTAAGATGTTCCGTGGAGTTTCAGGACTTTTGGAGTTGCGCATAATAGGTCTCTAATATTTGCTCCTTTTCCAGCCCAGAATTCCAGCTGCCGGCATTCTCCCTCCTTATGTAAACCTTGTAAAATAAGAGAGAATAGCCATAAGTATTGTGATAGAAAGTGAAATAACAGTCCATAATGCAATAAATATCGATATAAAAACATGATGCAAAATGGACGTATCCGTAGGCCAATAAAAACCAGATTGCAATACCTTGTGTGCAGTTCTATCTCCAGCACGGTGTCCTCCATAAGCCTCGGAGTGACACTTGCGTAGGATCTGTTCCTGTTCATGCTCAGGAACACAACGTCTAATAATACCATCTACTCCTTTATAAAGATGTGGGTCATCCCAAAAGTAATGCCTCAAATCATAGAAGAACCTTTTTTTTGCTGGTATGTGAAACTAGGTGGTATGAATTTGGCAACAATGTAATTAGCATAATCAGTATACCATGGAGCAGTACGAGAAGCATTTATGACATTTAATTGCTCATCAGGAAAGCTATCATCAATAGGTAGTGGGTCATCAAGCACATTTTCTAACCTAGACAAGTTGTCTGCAACGGGGTTCTCAGCTCCCTTTCTATCAACAATATGTAAATCAAATTCTTGTAGTAAGAGAACCCATCTAATAAGTCTAGGTTTAGCATCTTTCTTTTCCATAAGATATTTAATAGCAGCATGATCAGTGTGAATAGTTACTTTAGAATCAACAATATAAGGTCTGAACTTATCACAAGCAAATACAACTGCTAAGAATTCTTTTTCAGTAGTAGCATAATTTCTTTGAGCATTGTCTAGGGTTTTACTAGCATATTGAATAACGTTTAATTTCTTATCAACTCTTTGCCCTAGAACAACACCTACAACATAATCACTAGCATCACACATAATTTCAAAGGGTAAATTCCAATCAGGTGGCTGAACAATAGGTGCAGAGATCAATGCTTTCTTAAGCATTTCAAATGCTTCTACACAATCATCATCAAAGACAAATGGTATATCTTTTTGTAATAAATTAGTCAGAGGCCGAGAAATTTTTGAGAAGTCCTTAATGAACCTCCTATAAAATCTGACGTGACCAAGGAAACTTCTTATACCTTTAATGTCCTTGGGGCATGGCATCTTTTCAATAGCATCAACCTTAGCTTTATCAACTTCAATACCTCTTTCAGAAACTTTATGCCCCAAGACAATACCTTCATTAACCATAAAGTGGCACTTTTCCCAATTCAAGACAAGATTAGTTTCTTCACGTCTCGGCAAAATTCGATCAAGGTTGCTTAAGAAATCATCAAAAGAAGATCCATAGACGGAGAAATCGTCCATGAAAACCTCACAAATCTTTTCACAAAAGTCAGAGAATATAGCCATCATGCATCTTTGAAAGGTATCAGGTGCATTACATAAACCAAAAGGCATACATCTATAAGCAAAATTACCAAAAGGGCAAGTAAAAGTAGTCTTTGATTGATCATTGGCTGACACAGGTATTTGAGAGAAACCCGAATAACCATCTAGAAAGCAAAAATGTGTATGTTTGGATAATCTTTCTAGCATTTGATCGATAAAAGTTAAGGGGTAATGATCATTTTTAGTGGCCTTATTTAATTTGCGGAAATCAATTACCATCCTATAACCTGTAATAATTCTTTGAGGAATCAATTCATCTTCATCATTAGGAACGATAGTAATGACTCCCTTCTTAGGGACACAATGGACATGACTTACCCACTGACTATCAGCAACAAGATAGATTATACCTACCTCAAGGAGCTTTAGTATTTCCTTTCTTACCACTTCTTTCATTTTAGGATTCAGCCGTCGTTGATGATCACGAACTGGTTTAGCATCTTCTTCCAAATTTATTTTATGTTGACATAGAGTGGGACTAATGCCCTTAAGATCATCAAGAGTATACCCAATAGCAGCACTGTGCTTCGTAAGAGTTTTCAATAATCTCTCTTCCTCATGCTCTGAAAGGTTAGCACTAATAATAACAGGATATATCTTTTTCTCATCAATATAAGCATATTTAAGAGTACCAGGCAACAGTTTAAGCTCAAACACAGGATCACCCTTGGGTGGAGGAGGATCCCCTAGGATTTCAACAGGAAAATTATGTTTCATAATAGGTTCCTGTTTAAAGAATACTTCATATATTTCCCTTCTTTCATTCATAAACATATCATTTTCATGGTCTAGCAAATATTTTCTAAAGGATCACTAGGAGGTACGGTGATAGAAGCAAGACCAATAATTTCATCCTTACTAGGTAATTCTTCTTCACGGTGTTGTCTACTAAATTTAGAGAAATTAAATTCATGAGACATATCATCTAAACCGATAGTAACAACATCCTTTTTGCAATCAATCTTAGCATTAATAGTGTGTCAGGACCGGTTTTTCGGGAAATTAATTTCCCAAAAGCGGCCCTTATGCTCACCAGCCCCAGGATTACTGTTAGCTGATGAGACACCAACTTGTTACAGAAAGTCCAAGCAAACTACAAAATATGTACTACAAGACCATCTTGGCCTATGGGTACAACAATTGGTTTCTAGTGGTTGATGCCGGAAGCGGTTTGCAGATCATCAGTGTCTATGGGACTCCATTTTCCATAGGAACAGCTGACCAGGATAACTCCTATATTCGCGAGGCTGCTATCTCCATTGCGTAGGTTCCGAGGCTGTCACCGCAACGTTCCTTTCCACGCAAGAAATCTTGCCAAGACAATAGCCAGGGACAAGCCAGTGAGTACTTTGAATGTACTCGCAAACATTAAGAACACAGGTATAATATAGCCATTGATAATCCTGCTTCGAATTATTCTATGATTACTTTGTCAGTCATAAATGAAGCTCATGATGCATGCAAGCAGGTTAATCATGTCATATATGACTATGCAATCAGCGAGTAGAAACAGAATGCACCAATCGGGTGTCTGAAGCGACACCTCGAAAGGACAACAATATAAAGTATGCATCAGTCGGGCGTCTAAGCGACACCACATAAAGGGCTTATAAGTAAATGAAATGAAAAACATGCCACAGTCGGGCGTCTGAGCGACACCGCATAAAGGGCTTATAAGTAAATGAAGTGACAAACATGCCACAATCAGGCGTCTGAGCGACACCGCATAAAGGGCTTATAAGTAAATGAAATGACAAACATGCCACAGTCGAGCGTCTGAGCGACACCACATAAAGGGCTTATAAACAAATGAAATGACAAGCATGCCACAGTCGGGCGTCTGAGCGACACCACATAAAGGGCTTATATAAGAATAATCACAGTGAATATCCAGGAGGTAGAACCGTCTCAGGGATACTCATAAAATTCAAATAATAAAAATGATTAGTCCACAATAATAATAATCATAATCATCATATGTCACAGATCATAACTAATGTTCTGGTTCAGTAGTTTTTCCTCCGAAGACCGACACTAAGACCGACATTTGACCCATCCCAGACTGTAGTCCTTAACCATGGACACAGCTATACGAATAGGTATAATATCTCTGCAGAGGGTGTACTCTTTACCCACGAGTAACGGATTTCGTTAGCCCATCGGAATTAATTCCGTCTACGGTCTTTTAATTGAATACCCACCTAACTGCACACACTAGCTAAACTCACCGGTGTCTGGAATCACCCTTGACACCCGTTAAGCAAAACTCTAAGTGGGGAGGCTACAACCTCGACTTAGCATGGGATCACAAAATTTATACCGCGCGCAAACTGGGGGAGCTAGCCCCTTTGGCTACAACCGAAAACACCCAAGCCCCCGGACCAGGTGGCATGCCTACCGGATGCAGTCGGTATCTTCCACCATGGCCTCTCTGTATGGTGTGTGCTAGACAGGGGTTGACAACTTATTGAACCATACCCTACCTACGGCAGGGACAAGTGGTAGCACGAAACAAGTATGGGGGTTACTGGAACATGACTCAATCTACGGCCGACTCAGGAGGCTTAAGTATTTCCTGCATGATTAGCTCAAGGATAATATTTCACATCCATCAGACACAACCAACACTCATCATACCTCCCCCTGCCCCACTGGTCATAACCATCTCGACGAGGGACAAGATCGTGTCTACCCAAGACAGAGACTTTCCTGGATCCTTCCCGGTAGGCATGAGAGGCATATGAGGGTGATTTCTACCACAAGGATGTCCATTTCCAGCAGCAAAAATTTCCATTTTTGCACTCAAAGCGTATGATCATATCGTCACAAACACATACCGAATACTCCGTGTCACGGTGCTGTTGCAACTGTATCAAACAACACACGATAATATTATGCCTGAGTTCAGAAATGCTTGCCTTCAAGGTGTGGAGAGGTGAGGTGCCCTCCAAAACTTTTGAAAGTTATATCTCCCTTCCAAATTCCTATTTTCAAAAATATTCAAATAACACATACTTCAAAAACAGTACAAAAAGTTGTCCTAATTATTTTTTAAATAAATCAGAAAATAAACTAGGTGAAATTTGAGAGAGGTAGGAAAAAGAATCAATTCATTTGGAGTTTTATTTAAAAAGATATAGCCAGTCAAAGTTTCAGTGAAACTCTGTTTTAAAAAAACAGAAAAAGAAAACGTTTCGAATACGCATACGCTTCCGGGCAGAGAAAACGTACTTTAGGTTTTGCACTTCCACTTAAAACACATGGAGGCGGCGCTGGGTCACCGAAAGTGGGTCCCTTGGGCCCACTGGTCAGGTTTGACCAGTCGTCCCCCGCCTTCCCTCTCCTTTCGCCGAACGAAGGCGGAGCTCGGCGATCTTCGCCGATGAATGGCGGCCCCTCGAGGGCATGCGAGGGCAGGGATGGATCCGCCACTCCTAGGCGGTCCTACTGGTGGTCGACTGGCCGGCAGGGACGGAGGGAGTCGCCGGCAGCGAGCTCCGCGGCGGAGGAAGCTTCGGGCATGATTGGGGAATTGGACTACGGTGGGTTTTGATCGCGTTTGAGGGGTCGGGCAGCTCCGCACGGTCGAGGGGAATCGCATGGTGGCACTAGTTGGACGGGAGGGGCTCGGGTTGCTACTGAATGGACCGGAGGGCAGCGGCGGCTGTACTGGCCGGAGATGGGGAAGAAGACATTCCCTGGTCGATTGACTGCTACGGGGGTGCTAGGTGGGGTGGCTTGAGGTCGCCTGAGGTTTCGGAGAGGCTCGGGGCTCCTTAAATAGGTGGTCTGGGTCGGTTCCGACGATGGCCGTGGATAAGAACGCCGGCGACCGTCATTCTGTTGTAGCAGGGGGACGTGGCGGCGACGAGCGCTTGCGGACAAGCTTGTGGATGAGATCGTACTGCTCTAGAGGGAAGCTGGCTTGCGGGGGTGGCTTGGGCGGCGCCGTCCATGGCAGGGCGCACTGTGGCCGCCCGCTAGCCGTCGTGGCCGACCTGACGGCGGAGCTGTAGGGCGTCAGGGGCAGCTCTGCGACGCGGGAGGGGTCGGGTGCGTCGACTGGGAGAGGGGAAGGGCCAAAACAAGCATGGGGCGTCGGCAGTGGGACGCGGCGACTCGGTGTGCTCGTGTGCAAAACGTGCGCTCTGGGCGCGCTCAGAGCACGCACGCTGCGTGTTCGGCAGAATGCCACGGCATGCGAGAGGGCTCCAAATCACCTAAGGTTTAGCAGGTCTAGGCTAGGGCCATCTAGGAGTTTAGTGGACAAGCTGGTTAGGTCAGGGGATCAAGTTCACAAAGCAAACTAGTAATCATGCCAAATCTGCTTATGCACTCAAGGTGTTCGACAGAATGCTAAGTGCATCTAGGCAACTCCTGGGGTGGCCTAAAAGCTCCAGACCAGTGTCTCTTTAGGTGATAGAGAGGGTGGCAGTGTTAGTTTGTCAAAAGCACAAACTTGTTAGTGCAATTTTGTGAGAAAACTGATTCTGGACAGAAAGAAAAAGGCACTAATGCATGCTCTAAAAATCCTCCAATGAGTCCACTCTCTTGGACTTAAGGGTTTTGCAGGATGGGCTATAAGTAGGAAAAGGAATCATAGCTAAAAGGGCAAGTTAAATGATGGTTGCTGTACAAATCACCATGCTGGACCAGAATGAAAAAGAAGTTTATTCACTCAAATTTTTCAAAGAACATAGAATGGTTTTTTCATAAAGTTGAATAATACATTCCTATTAATATCCCATAATTTTGGTGGAAGCTTTAGAGAAATATTTAAATGGGTTGTAGTGCAAAATTGCCCACTGGACCAGATTTGAAGAATTGGTGTAGAGCTCAAAATATCCAGTGAATGAAATATATTTTTTACATAAAAGTGATTTAAAAACATCACATGACATCTCCAAATTTTGGTTGGAATTTTAGATAAATATATCAAAAGGTTGCAGTGCAAAATTGGGTCCTGAAACTTAAGAAAAATCATTTTAAGGAATAAGGCTCAGAAAGGAATAATTATGCAAATAAATCCACTGATAATAGAAATGTTTTCCTTGAGGGGAGAAACAAGTCCAATAATACATTTGGAAAGTTTTTCACTTGAGGTAAAAACCCCATAATAATAAGGTAAAGAAAGGCCCTGAAACCAAAAGAAAATCCAGAAAATAAAAGTTTAAATTTCCTGGCAAAATTTTTAATCAATAAAAGAAGGGTAAAATTTTGGGGTGTCACAACACTACCCCCCTTAAGAAAAATCTCGTCCTCGAGATTTGTTAAGAGTTGTTTTAAGAAAATATATGCAATAGAATGTGGCTACAGTGAGAGGGCAATAAGTGGTGTAAAACCACAGCGCGGAACACTGGCGCTGCGTGGAAAAATCTATGGCTAGGGGGAAACGAGAGATTTCTATGCTGGATACAGTAAATTTAGAATAAATTCTAAATTTAAAATACGCTGGTCGAACCCGAGAGCATAGTGCTCTCACTGGCTGACAGGTGGACCCAGGGTCCACTGTCAGTCTCTTCTTCTTCCTCCAGTTCCCTCTTCTTCCTCTCTCCTGCGCGCTTTACCGCGCTTTCTCCACCGGCGATGTTTAGCGCGTAGGGCATCTAGGCTGTACCGCGGTAGTGCGCGGTGTGCTAGCTGCTGGTGCAGCGTGCACTCACCTCGCGGGCCAGCGTGCTGTCGGCACTGCTCGCGGATTCGCCTCCGAACACCGGTGATCGGGCGACGAGTGGCGCTGGTGGACTTCGCCCACCGTACACCGAGCTCGGGCTATAAAACGGCCGAGGTGCTTCTCTCTTCTTCCTCACACCTGGCCTCGCTTCTCCTTCCCCTTTGTCCTCCTCTGTTTCCGTTTACAGAAGCTAGAGACGAGGTTTTAATGGCGGAGGCAATGCCGGATTGGTACGTGATCCTGATGTGCGGAGGGCTGGCGGCATTGCTGGGGCTCTCCATGCTCCTATGTGCGATGATCCTCGTTGATCATCATGATGTTGCCGCTCGAGTGTTGGATTTCCGCGGTGGCGGTGATCACGAGGAGTAGGTGTGGTGTCGGGTGCTAACTGTTGTTGGTATGCTGGGTAACTTGCACCCGGATGATTACCCACTAATCTCTCCTTCAGAGACTGTGGTGTACAAGGGAGATGATTAACCAATGCAACACGGCTACATGGTGTTGTGAGAAGTGTATGTGTTCGAGTGGTCGTGGTTGTGAGCCTGCTGCCGTGGTGCTGCGTGAATAAAAATCCATGTCGTGAGGAGATATATGCTGCAGCAACTCAGGGGAAAGAAATCTCACTCCAGGATTTCTCGCGAGGAAAAATTAGTTAATCAAAATTTACAGCAGCAAAAATTACTCACTACAATTGAAACCAAATGTTCATCTCATCGCACAAGATTTAGAATAACACGCATGAGTTACAACACTTATCTAAATGCGAGAATAAAAGAACATCGCAGTGACATCTAGAATGAAAATGGCAACTGGACGGGGTCCCGAGAAAACTTCTCTGGTACCGGGTCGCACTCTTCTTCTATCGGTGGAAGTGGATTGACCAGCCGATGAACGCGTCTCTCCTGGTCGGGTCTCAGTGGTCTGCCAATGGCGATCTGAGGATTTAAATCAGCGAGGCTCTGGAGATAACCCATCACTTGTTGGGTCAAACACTCTTGAGCGATGACATACTAGACAAGGTTGGCCAGTACTGGGTCTCTCTCAATTCGTCCACCGGGAAAAGATGTCACTTCCCCAGGTGCTGCACGGCTCAGAAAGTAATAATACCCTCATTCGCTGGCATAGGGTACCGTGAATCGAAGGTGAACAATCGCTTCGTGTGCAGCCGCTTCTATGGCCATCTGCGGAGTTGGCATAGATTTCCCTAGGAAGGAGACTTCCGTTGGGTCCTGATTTGAGTTTACGGGAGGGATGTGCACTGCTGCCCCATATTTCGAGGTGGAAGAGGTGATCCTCGATTTGAGCAGCTCGTAGTGGGGTGGCTGGGTAGAACCCATGGTACTGCAGGTAAAGTCCCACAATATTTTAACAAAACTACCCGAGGTTGCATCCGGGGTTCTCAGATAAATGCTAGGGCTCGGCATGGCAAGAAATGGTTGTGAGGGTGGTGCACAAGACGAGGGGTACTTGGCACGGTCACGAGGTGGCCTTTTATATAGCAACTGGGCTAGGTTATTTACCGCGGTGAGGGGCACTTGTTTGCTGGTTCTTCTCTCATGGGGGTCGGGGTCAAAGCCACAGATACACACATCTCACAAAAGTGATGTGTTACTGTGGGTGCCGTCGGGGTTGGTTTTGGTAGCCACGCCCGGGATTAAAATGTAGCCGTACACCAACGCACTCATGCATGGCCACTATTCAAAATAGGGATGCACAAGCAGGTAGCATTCCAATATGGCGATACATGATCACACAATTACAGGGCGTGGGGCATACTATGACTCGACACTACTCGAGTGACTTAGTCTACCTCGTTTATATCTAAGCGGGCGTGCCTTATGGATGTCGAGGCTTCTCCATTGGTTTCACTGTCGGGGTTAGCTGGAGGGTGTTGAGGAACTGCAGGGTCGGGGTAGCGATGATGATCATCACGGGGATTGCTGGCCATGATCCCGTTGGAGTGCGTTCCCAAAAGGCGACGAAGCACTTTTGGGGTCATCAAAGCACCTTGGTTGATGGCTGGTGCTGACCTCAAGGTCTCGATCGGCTGTTCGAATAGCACGACTGGGTTGTCGGCGTCGGGCTCATCATCTCTTCTAGCCGTGGCTCGGCAAACCAGCTCTCCACGAGCTGCGATCAGATCAAGGGTGATTTGATCGAACAGTCCCTCTAGTGCACTTACATAGCGCACTAGATGCAATAATGCAGGATCCGTCTCATAATCTCCGTTGGCAACTTGTGGTGGTCTACTATACCCATCACGGCTGGGGTAGTAGTAAAATGTGCGACAGTTAACCCTGGGCGACAAGTGCCGGAGTTGAACTATAGCTTCTCGGGCAGCTAGTTGGATGGCTTGTGGCTCAAAGGAAGTTGTCCTTCCGGTGAACCTGTAGGGGCGTTCTGGCGATAGACCCCTACCATAGACGTGCACAGTGTCCCAAAATTGATGGCTCTCACCACTCATGGACCCTTGGTACACAACATATTCTGGGGGCTCTTCTAATGCAAAGGCACGGCGGGTAAGGTTTGCTAGCACAGTCACAAAACCTCCAAGGTTGGTTGTTGTGGTCTCATTGTGAACAATGGGTCCTGGCATTTTAGCTTGGTTTGGGATTAGAGGCTGTGCTGTGCTAGGTCGAGGGTAGCGTGCCCTTTTTATAGAAAAAGGGGGCAGAGTCTTCCTTCGCACGCTTGTGAAAACGACTATTCAGGGGCCGGTCACTGGCGCATGATCGACAGGCTAGGCTGATAGGTTGGGCACCGACTGCCAAAAGGTGTCGGGTCACTGTGTGGCTATCTTACACGAGAATCTTGGCCAGGGTTTTGGTTAAGGTCTGGTGGGTTGGTTTACCTAGGTTTTTCGACCTGGCTAAGATAGGATTAGCCAATGGTCAGCCTGGCTCTGGTACCAAGTTTGTCAGGACTGGTTTTTTGGGATATTAATTTCCCAAAAGCGGCCCTTGTGCTCACCAGCCCCAGGATTACTGTTAGCTGATGAGTCACCAACTTGTTACAGAAACTCCAAGCAAACTACAAAATATGTAGTACAAGACCATTCTGGCCTATGGGTAAAACAATTGGTTTCTAGAGGTTGATGGCGGAAGTGGTTTGCAAATCATCAGCGTCTATGGGACTCCATTTCCCACAGGAACAACTGACCAGGAAAACTCCTATCTTCGCGAGGCTGCTATCTCCATTGCGTAGGTTCCGGGGCTGTCATCGCAACGTTCCTTTCCACGCAAGAAATCTGGCCAACACAATAGCAAGGGACAAGCCAGTGAGTACTTTGAATGTACTCGCAAACATTAAGAACACATGTATAATATAGCCATTGATAATCCTGCTTTGAAATATTCTATGATTACTTCGTCAGTCATAAATGAAGCTCATGATGCATGCAAGCAGGTTAATCATGTCATATATGACTATGCAATCAGCGAGTAGAAACAGAATGCACCGATCGAGTGTCTGAAGCGACGCCTCGAAAGGATAACAATATAAAGTATTCCTCAGTTGGGCGTCTAAGTGACACCACATAAAGGGCTTATAAGTAAATGAAATGACAAACATGCCACAGTCGGGCGTCTGAGTGACACCGCATAAAGGGCTTATAATTAAATGAAATGACAAACATGCCATAGTCGGGCGTCTGAGCGACACCGCATAAAGGGCTTATAAATAAATTTAATGACAAACATGCCACAGTCGGGCGTCTGAGCGACACCACATAAAGGGCTTATAAACAAATGAAATGACAAGCATGCCACAGTCGGGCGTCTGAGCGACACCACATAAAGGGCTTATATAAGAATAATCACAGTGAATATCCAGGAGGTAGAACCGTCTCAGGGATACTCATAAAACTCAAATAATAAAAATGATCAGTCCACAATAATAATAATCATAATCATCATATGTCACAGATCATAACTAATGTTCTGGTTCAGTAGTTTTTCCTCCGAAGACCGACACTAAGACCGACACTTGACCCATCCCAGACTGTAGTCCTTAACCATGGACATGACTATTCGAATAGGTATAATATCTCTGCAGAGGGTGTACTCTTTACCCACGAGTAACGGATTTCCTTAGCCCATCGGAACTAATTCCGTCTACGGTCTTTTAATTGAAAACCCACCTAACCGCACACACCAGCCAAACTCACCGGTGTCTGGAATCACCCTTGACACCCGTTAAGCAAAACTCTAAGTGGGGAGGCTACAACCTCGATTTAACATGGGATCACAAAATTTATACCGCGCGCAAACTGGGGGAGCTACCCCCTTTGGCTACAACCGAAAACACCCATGCCCCCGAACCAGGTGGCATGCCTACCGGATGCAGCCGGTATCTTCCACCATGGCCTCCCTATATGGTGTGTGCTAGACAGGGGTTGACAACTTACTGAACCGTACCCTACCTACAGCAGGGACAAGTGGTAGCACGAAACAAGTATGGGGGTTACTGGAACAAGACTCGATCTACGGCCGACTCAGGAGGCTTAAGTATTTCCTGCATGATTAGCTCAAGGAAAATATTTCACATCCATCAGACACAACCACCACTCATCATACCTCCCCCTGCCCCACCGGTCATAACCGCCTCGACGAGGGACAAGCTCGTGTCTACCCAAGACAGAGACTTTCCCGGATCCATCCCAGTAGGCATGAGAGGCATATGAGGGTGATTGCTACCACAAGTATGTCCATTTCCAACAGCAAAAATTTCCATTTTTGCACTCAAAGCGTATGATCATATCGTCACAAACACATAACGGATACTCCGTGTCACGGTGGTGTTGCAACTGTATCAAACAACACACGATAATATTATGCCTGAGTTCAGAAATGCTTGCGTTCAAGGTGTGGAGAGGTGAGGTGCCCTCCAAAACTTTTGAAAGTTATATCTCCCTTCCAAATTCCTATTTTCAAAAATATTCAAATAACACATACTTTAAAAACAGTACAAAAAGTTGTCCTAATTATTTTTTAAATAAATCTTAAAATAAACTAGGTGAAATTTGAGAGAGGTAGGAAAAATAATCAATTCATTTGGAATTTTATTTAAAAAGATATAGCCAGTCAAAGTTTCAGTCAAACTCTTTTTTAAAAAAAATAGAAAAAGAAAACGTTTCAAATACGCATACGCTTTCGGGCAGAGAAAACGTACTTTAGGTTTTGCGCTTCCACTTAAAACACGTGGAGGCGGGGCTGGGTCAACAGTGGGTCCCTTGGGCCCACTGGTCAGGTTTGACCAGTCGTCCCCCGCCTTCCCTCTCCTTTCGCCGAACGAAGGCGGAGCTCCAGCGATCTTCACCGGCGAACGGCGGCCCCTCGAGGGCATCCGAGGGCAGGGATGGATCCGCCACTCCTAGGTGGTCCTACCAGTGGTCGACTGGCCGGCGGGGACGGAGGGAGTCGCCGGCGGCGAGCTCCGCGGCGGAGGAAGCTTCGGGCATGATTGGGGAATTGGGCTACGGTGGGTTTTGATCGCGTTTGAAGGGTCGGGCAGCTCCGCACGGTCGAGGGGAATCGCATGGTGGCACTGGTTGGACGGGAGGGGCTCTGGTTGCTACTGAATGGACCGGAGGGCGGCGGCGGCTGTACTGGCCGGAGATGGGGAAGAAGACCTTCCCTGGTCGATTGACTACTACGGGGGTGCTAGGTGGTGTGGCTTGAGGTCGCCTGAGGTTTCGGAGAGGCTCGAGGCTCCTTAAATAGGCGGTTGGGGTCGGTTCCGACGATGGACGTGGATAAGAACACCGGCGACCGTCATTCTGTTGCAGCAGGGGGACGTGCGGCGACGAGCGCTTGCGGACAAGCTTGTGGATGAGCTCGGCCTGCTCTAGAGGGCAGCTGGCATGCGGGGGTGGCTTGGGCGGCGCCGTCCATGGCAGGGCGCACTGTGGCCGCCCGCTAGCCGCCGTGGCCGACCTGACGGCGGAACTGTAGGGCGCCAGGGGCAGCTCTGGGACACGGGAGAGGTCGGGTGCGTCGATTGGGAGAGGGGAAGGGCCAAAACGAGCGTGGGGCGTCGGCAGTGGGACGCGGCGACTCGGTGCGCGCATGCCCAGAGCACGCACGCCGCGTGTTCGGCAGAATGCCACGGCATGCCAGAGGGCTCCAAATCACCTAAGGTTTAGCAGGTCTAGGCTAGGGCCATCTAGGAGTTTAGTGGACAAGCTGGTTAGGTCAGGGGATCAAGTTCACAAAGCAAACTAATAATCATGCTAAATCTGCTTATGCACTCAAGGTGTTCGACAGAATGCTAAGTGCATCTAGGCAACTCCTGGGGTGGCCTAAAAGCTCCAGACCAGTGTCTCTTTAGGTGATAGAAAGGGTGGCAGTGTTAGTTTGTCAAAAGCACAAACTTGTTGGTGCAATTTTGTGAGAAAACTGATTTTGGACAGAAAGAAAAAGGCACTAATGCATGCTCTAAAAATCATCCAATGAGTCCACTCTCTTGGACTTAAGGGTTTTGCAGGATGGGCTATATGTAGGAAAAGGAATCATAGCTAAAAGGGCAAGTTAAATGATGGTTGCTGTACAAATCACCATGCTGGACCAGAATGAAAAAGAAGTTGATTCACTCAAATTTTTCAAAGAACATAGAAAGGTTTTTGCATAAAGTTGAATAATACATTCCTATTAATATCCCATAATTTTGGTGGAAGCTTTAGAGAAATATTTAAATGGGTTGTAGTGCAAAATTTCCCATTGGACCAGATTTGAAGAATTGGTGTAGAGCTCAAAATATCCAGTGAATGAAATATATTTTTGCATAAAAGTGATTTAAAAACATCACATGACATGTCCAAATTTTGGTTGGAATTTTAGATAAATATATCAAAAGGTTGCAGTGCAAAATTGGGTCCTGAAACTTAAGAAAAATCATTTTAAGGAATAAGGCTCAGAAAGGAATAATTATGCAAAGAAATCCACTGATAATAGAAATGTTTTCCTTTAGGGGACAAACAAGTCCAATAATACATTTGGAAAGTTTTTCACTTGAGGTAAAAACCCCATAATAATAAGGTAAAGAAAGGCCCTGAAACCAAAAGAAAATCTAGAAAATAAAAGTTTAAATTTCCTGGCAAAATTTTTAATCAATAAAACAAGGGTAAAATTTTGGGGTGTCACACAGTGTTTAAGAAGGGTCTACCAAATATAATGGGACAAAAGCTATCTTGTGGGGAACCAAGAACAAGAAAATCAGCAGGATATTTAGTTTTCCCACACAAGATTTCAACATCTCTAACAATTCCCATTGGTGAAATAGTATCTCTATTGGTAAGTTTAATTCTGACATCAATATCTTCTATCTCAGCAGGTGCAATATCATGCATAATTTCTTTGTATAAGTCATAAGGTATTGCACTAGAACTAGCACCCACATCGCATAAGCCATGATAACAATGATCTCCTATTTTAACAGAAATAACAGGCATGCCTACCACATGTCTGTTTTTTATCTTTAGCACTAGGTTTAGCAATTCTAGCAATCTCATCAAGGAAATGAATAACATGCCCATCAATATTATCAGCCAAGAGATCTTTAGCACTAGGTTCAACTTTAAATTGCTCAGGAGGTGTATAAGTTTTAATATTGCTTTTACAAACCACAGTTGAAGCTTTAGGATGAGCCTTTATCGTAACAAGGAAAGGTGGTTTCTCAACATAAGAAGTAGGAACAATAGGATCATTATAAGTGATAGTCTTTTCTTCAACTTTAATAGGTGCAACTACTTTTACTTCTTGGGAGGATGATATTTAAACCACTTCTCCTTGGGGAGATCAGCATAAGTAGCAAAAGATTCACAGAAAGAAGCTACTATCTCAGAATCAAGTCCATATTTAGTGCTAAATTTATGGAAAACATCGGTATCCATAAAAGATTTGACACAATCAAACTTAGGTGTCATAACTGACTTCTTACCTTCATCGAGGTCCCAATCTTTAGAGTTGCATTTAATTCTTTCCAATAAATCCCATTTGAATTCAATAGTCTTCGTCATAAAAGAGCCAACACAAGAAGTATCGAGCATGGTGCGATTGTTATCAAAAAGCTGAGCATATAAATTTTGAATAATCATCTCTCTTGAGAGCTCATGATTGGGGCATGAATATAACATTGATTTAAGCCTCCCCCAAGCTTGAGCGATTGTAAGTGCATCTAGTGCCACCCCTAGTTGGTTTGGGAGTATTGACGACAAACCTGGTTGAGGGACTAATGTGTTTGTGAGAATTGCAGGATAACACAGGTAGTAGTCCCTCACTGATTCGGTTTACCTACCGGAGATGACCCCTAAGAATGTATGAAGACATTGAAGACAAAGGTGGTATGTGAAGGTATTCACATTGAAGTCTATGACAAGAGAAGACATTGTGTGAAGACTATGGAGCACGAAGACTTATTGTTTCGTTGTTTCGTTTTCTTCTTTGTTGAGTCATAGGAACCACCGTACTGTTAAGTGGTGTCCAAGTGAACCAGTCAGAATGACTAAAGTGATGCTTAACCAAAATCCTATGTCTTCGAGCGAAGACAATGAGAGCAAATCTTATCCAGAGCTGGATAAGTCAGCTTTGCTTGTAGCTCAAGTAAAGTTGTCGTGTGTGTTTGAAATCTAACCGTTGGAACACGTGTCAGTCCCTTAGTGACCCAGGGTCATTTCGGACAAATCAGGTCGGGTTGCCTAGTGGCTATAAATAGCCCACCCCCTACACCATAAATTGGTTGGCTGCTCAGAGTTAGTGCACGGCTTTTGTCGTTTGAGAGCAACCCACCTCGAAGCCTTTGAGAGAGAAATCCTTGCGAGGACAAACCCCTAAACACCCAGAGCCAAAGAGTGTTAGGCATCACTGAAGTCTTCCTGTCTGTGTGATCTGAAGACTTATTACACTTGAGGACCGTGAATCCTCCGGCCAGTTAGGCGTCATGTTCTGAGCATCCAAGAGTCATTGTGGATCGCCGGTGAACGAAGTCTGTGAAGGTTTGGAAGTCTACCTTGAAGACTTATCAGAGTAATTGGGTGGGGACTGGGTGTCCTTAGCTCAAGGGGAATAAGGTGAAGACACGGTCTTCTGAGTTAAATCTCAGCCTCCCTAACCAGACGTACAGTTGTCACAGCAACTGGAACTGGTCCAACAAATCATTGTCTTCAACGAGCAACTGGTTCTATCCTTTCCATCTCTTTATTTACAGTTGGTCCTTGTGAAGTCATTGCGTGTTTGCATTATCTTTTGTCTTCACTAAGTGACTGCTTGTTCTGATTAGCTTCATACTATCTTCCATCCTGATCTATACTGCCTAGCTGCTATTAGTCTTTGTGATTTCATTTCATTGAATACTTGACTATGGCTTGCTTAGTGTAGTCTACCTTCCGCTTCATGGTAATAGGTTTATTCCTATCGTTTGTCTTCGAAACTTCCATGTTTTGAAGACTTTCACAAAAATCGCCTATTCACCCCCCTCTAGTCGATCACTAGCACTTTCAATTGGTATCAGAGCAAGGTACTCCCTTGTTTTGTGTGATTCGGTTTAACCACCTGGAGTTTTAGCTATGTCAACTGCAGGGATAATCAAAGTCTCCGCTGTGTGCCCCGTCTTCGATGGAACTAAATATCCCTACTAGAAGAATAAGACGCGCATGCATCTTGAAGCCATTGATGTCGACCTCTGGTATGTCTTCAAGAATGACGTCCCCAAGGCTGGTGAAGGTGTCACCACTGCTGATGTCAAGAAGTTTGTTCAACTGGAATCCACTGCCAAGAACATCGTCTGTGGTCATTTGACCAAAGGGAAGTATGGCCGTGTGAGTGCTCTGGAAACATCTAAGCTAGTCTGGGACTGGCTCTCCAAGGTCAACGAAGGCGTCTCAACCCAGAGAGATCAAAGAATCAGTTTCCTTCACAACCTCTTCAACCGCTTCAAGAGAAATGACAATGAGAATGTTCAAGTCACGTTTGATCGACTCACTGACATCACAAATGAGCTTCAAGCTCTCGGCGCTACTGAGATCACCAAGCATGAAATCATCAAGACACTCCTGAGATCACTTGACAGCTCATTTGACACCCTAGCCCTGATGATTCAAGAACGCCCTGACTTCAAGACACTCGATCCGTCTGACATACTTGAAAGGCTCAACACACATGAGTTCCAGCTTTCTGAGAAAAGAGACATCTATGGTCCTAACTATGGACGAACTCGTGCTTTGAAGGCAAAAGTTGTTTCCTCATCTGAAGAAGAATCTGACTGTAGTTCTGATGATCCCGAAGACATTGGAAAGGAGCTTGCTATGCTTGTGAAGAAGTTCCAAAAATTCACCAAGAAGAAAAGCTTTAGAAAGTCCTCACGATCTAGCTCAAGGAATGATGAAGCCTCTGCTCATGACTACAAGAAGAGAACTTGCCACAAGTGCAAGAAACCTGGTCACTACATCTCTGAGTGTTCGTAGTGGGACAATGAGAACAACAAGAAGCAGAAGAGCAAGGAATATGATTCTGACGACAAGAAGAAGAAGAAATGCTCATAGTCTTCTTCCAAGTCTTCCTCAAAGTCTTCATCACACAAGAAGAGCTCATTTGGCAAGGCTCGTGCATTTGTTGGCAAGGAAATGGATTCAGAGGAGGAGTCTGCTTTTGAGGAGGCAGAGGTGGAGTCTGAGGAGGAATCCGATTCTGGCGTTGCAAGTCTGGCTACAGCCTACGTTGCCAAGTCCATCTTCAACACTGAAGACAATGACTTCATCACCGACGCCGATGCTAATGACAAGGACAACTCCGCTCCCACCTACTGCTTCATGGCACGCGGTGCCAAGGTAAACTCACGCACTACTCACTATCAAACATCTAGTGAAGATGACTCTGATTGTGGTTCCAAACCCAGCTACAAAACACTTGCTAAAATTGCAACTGAACAATAGAAAGCTATGGAACATATTAAAAAACTGTTAGACGAAAGCGATGACCTGTTAGACGCTGAAATGACTCGATCTCAGTCCTTAATTGAAGACATAAAAAATCTTCATGTTAAGTATGAGGAACTTGAAAGTCGTCATGAAACGCTCTCAACAACTCATGATAAGCTTTCCTATGATTATCTTCAAAGGAAGCAAGATCTTGAGAAATTGAGAGCGGCTCATGAAGATCTTCAAAAGGAAAACGAGTCACTTCGCGCCAAACAGATCAGTTCCACTCGGGAAGGATTTGAACCACCATGTCTTAAATGCATTGAGCGTGACAATGCTACTTCTGTTGCTAGATGTTCTACTTCTTCTACTGTTGCAATATCTTCAACTGTTGATGTGGTAACTAACCCCTCTGCTGAGGATGCCACTGCTATTGCTGGTCAAAATGCTAGGTTGAATACATTGCTTGAAACAGGGATGTACAAAAGTATCAAAGGGCATCAGACACTATGTGATGTCCTCAAAAGGCAGATCCTGAACCGAAACCCTAGGAAAGAGGGTGTTGGGTTTGAAAGGAAAATGAATGTTGATGGCTCTTACTAGAAACCTGAGCAGTACCCCAAAACCACATGGGTTGCTGCAAAGGAACCTTCAGTGGATCCATCCACCCTATCTGGCTTCACTTGTGCTAATCCCATTGTTATTGATGTATCCTTTGATGCAAACTATAAACCCCAGGTGAAGTGTTTGCCAGGTATATTGGTACTAACTGCAGGAATGGGCCACCTATGAAGAAAGTCTGCGTGCCGGAAAAGTGTCTGGAGAATCTTCCTATGAATGTCGTCATGACACCACAAGTGAAGAAGACAAACCCCAGACCACATGCTTCATATGGTCCAAAGGCTTCATACAGACAGAGGACTCACCTAAGCCGCACTAACGGAAATGTTTTGCAGGGAAACCATACTCAGGCCTATGAATATGACCGAGTTTCATCAAACCGCCATGTTAATAAGACCAAGAATTACTCTGCTTATTCTTATGAGTACTATTGTCCACCTGCAAGACTATTTGCTAGGGCTCCAAAGCCAAAGTTCTCAGATGCTGCACTTAGACTCATTGCTTCGAAGCCACCCTTGAAGATGTGGGTGGCTAAGAAAGCTTAACTCTCTTTTGCAGGGAAGGGTCTCCAGCCGAAAATCAAATGCGTCTGAAGCTATTGCTGGGGACCTTAAACATCTTGTAGGGCACAAGATCAATTTCCCAAATGGTCTTATTATGTATTTTGTTCATGAGTCGCTTGCTACTCGCCCTATCAGTCCTAACCTTGATCTAAGCTTTAATAATCCTCTTGCTTGTCAAATGTTTATGCTTCACAATGCTCCTCGTGAAGCCTATCCCCCTAACTGCACTGTAGGGTATGACACCAGCTGCTTCAGAATGGATTATTGATAGTGGATGTACTAATCACAGGACTGGCAAGCGAAGTCTTCTCATGGACTCAACTCTATGACCATCTGACAAAAGTCACATCACATTTGCTGATACTGGTAAAAGCAAGGTATTGGGTCTAGGTAGAGTTGCAATCTCAAGGGATCAGCACATGGATAAAGTGATGCTTGTTGAATCCCTTGGTTTCAGCTTAATGTTCGTCTCAATGCTTTGCGATTTGAACATGATTGTGATATTTGGAAAATATCGTTGCCTAGTTCTAATGGAATCTGTGTTGGAAATATGCCCTAGAGGCAATAATAAAAGCATTATTATTATATTTCCTTGTTCATGATAATTGTCTTTATTCATGCTATAATTGTGTTATCCGGAAATCGTAATACATGTGTGAATAATAGACACCAACATGTCCCTAGTAAGCCTCTAGTTGACTAGCTCGTTGATCAACGGATAGTCATGGTTTCCTGACTATGGACATTGGATGTCATTGATAACGAGATCACATCATTAGGAGAATGATGTGATGGACAAGACCCAATCCTAAACATAGCATAAGATCGTATAGTTCGTTTGCTAGAGTTTTCCAATGTCAAGTATCTTTTCCTTAGACCATGAGATCGTGTAACTCCCGGATACCGTAGGAGTGCTTTGGGTGTACCAAACGTCACAACGTAACTGGGTGACCATAAAGGTATACTACGGGTATCTCCGAAAGTGTCTGTTGGGTTGACACGGATCGAGACTGGGATTTGTCACTCCGTATGACGGAGAGGTATCACTGGGCCCACTCGGTAATGCATCATCATAATGAGCTCAAAGTGACCAAGTGTCTGGTCACGGGATCATGCATTACGGTACGAGTAAAGTGACTTGCCGGTAACGAGATTGAACGAGGTATTGGGATACCGACGATCGGATCTCGGGCAAGTAACATACCGATTGACAAAGGGAATTGTATACGGGGTTGCTTGAATCCTCGACATCGTGGTTCATCCGATGAGATCATCGAGGAGCATGTGGGAGCCAACATGGGTATCCAGATCCCGCTGTTGGTTATTGACCGGAGAGTTGTCTCGGTCATGTCTACATGTCTCCCGAACCCGTAGGGTCTACACACTTAAGGTTCGGTGACGCTAGGGTTGTAGGGATATGTATATGCAGTAACCCGAATGTTGTTCGGAGTCCCAGATGAGATCCCGGACGTCACGAGGAGTTCCGGAATGGTCCGGAAGTAAAGAATTATATATAGGAAGTGCTATTTCGGGCATCGGGACAAGTTCCGGGGTCACCGGTATTGTACCGGGACCACTGGAAGGGTCCCGGGGGTCCACCGGGTGGGGCCACCTATCCCGGAGGGCCCCATGGGCTGAAGTGGGAAGGGATCCAGCCAAAAGTGGGCTGGGGCGCCACTTCCCCCTAGGGCCCATGCGCCTAGGGTGGGGGAAACCCTAAAGGAAGAGTCCTAGGAGGGGAGGAGGAGGGATTCCTCCCCTTGGCCGCACCCCCCTAGGAGATTAGATCTCCTAGGGCCGGCGCCCCCCCTTGGCCCTCCTATATATAGTGGGGAGATGGAGGACTTCTTACCTTTGCCTTTGGTGCCTCCCTCTCCCTCTCCAACACCTCCTCCTCCTCCATAGTTCTTGGCGAAGCCCTGCCGGAGTACTGCAGCTCCATCACCACCACGCCATCGTGCTGCTGCTGGAGCCATCTTCCTCAACTTCTCCTTCCCCCTTGCTGGATCAAGAAGAAGGAGACGTTACGCTGACCGTACGTGTGTTGAACGCGGAGGTTCCGTCCGTTCGGCGCTAGGATCTCCGGTGATTTGGATCACGTCGAGTACGCCTTCCTCATCCCCGTTCTTTGAACGCTTCCGCGCATGATCTACAAAGGTATGTAGATGCAACCCAATCACTCGTTGCTAGATGAACTCATAGATGGATCTTGGTGAAACCGTAGGAAAATTTTTGTTTTCTGCAACATTCCCCAACAGTGGCATCATGAGCTAGGTTTATGCGTAGTTCTCTTGCACGAGTAGAACACAATTTGTTGTGGGTGTTGATGTTGTCAACTTTCTTGCCGCTACTAGTCTTATGTTGCTTCAATGGTATTGTGGGATGAAGCGGCCTGGACCAACCTTACACGTACGCTTACGTGAGACCGGTTCCACCGACTAACATGCACAAGTTGCATAAGGTGGCTGGCGGGTGTCTGTCTCTCCCACTTTAGTTGGAGCGGATTCGATGAAAAGGGTCCTTATGAAGGGTAAATAGAAGTTGATAAATCACGTTGTGGCTTTCACGTAGGTAAGAAAACATTCTTGCTAGAACCCTATTTCAGCCACGTAAAACTTGCAACAACAATTAGAGGACGTCTAACTTGTTTTTGCAGCAAGTGCTTTGTGATATGATATGGCCAAAGTTGTGATGAATGATGAATGATATATATGTGATGTATGAGATGTTCATGCTATTGTAATAGGAATCATGACTTGCATGTTGATGAGTATGACAACCGGCAGGAGCCATAGGAGTTATCTTTATTTTTTGTATGACCCGCGTGTCATTGAGAAACGCCATGTAAATTACTTTACTTTATTGCTAAACGTGTTAGCCATAGTAGTAGAAGTAATAGTTGGCGAGCAACTTCATGGAGACACAATGATGGAGACATGATGATGGAGATCATGGTGTCATGCCGGTGACAAGATGATCATGGAGCCCCAAGATGGAGATCAAAGGAGCTATGTGATATTGGCCATATCATGTCACTGTTATTATTTGATTGCATGTGATGTTTATCATGTTTTTCATCTTGTTTGCTTAGAACGACGGTAGTAAATAAGATGATCCCTCATAATAATTTCAAGAAAGTGTTCCCCCTAACTGTGCACCGTTGCGACAGTTCGTTATTTCGAAGCACCACGTGATGATCGGGTGTGATAGATTCAAACGTTCACATACAACGGGTGTAAGACAGATTTACACATGCAAAACACTTAGGTTGTCTTGACGAGCCTAGCATGTACAGACATGGCCTCGGAACACAGAAGACCGAAAGGTCGAGCATGAGTCGTATAGAAGATACGATCAACATGAAGATGTTCACCGACGTTGACTAGTCCGTCTCACGTGATGATCGGACATGGCCTAGTTAACTCGGATCATGTTATACTTAGATTACAGGAGGGATGTCTATCTAAGTGGGAGTTCATTATAATTTGATTAGATGAACTTAATTATCATGAACTTAGTCTAAAATCTTTACAATATGTCTTGTAGATCAAATGGCCAACGTAGTCCTCAACTTCAACGCGTTCCTAGAGAAAACCAAGCTGAAAGACGATGGAAGCAACTACACGGACTGGGTCCGGAACCTGAGGATCATCCTCATAGCTGCCAAGAAAGATTATGTCCTACAAGCACCGCTAGGTGATGCACCTGTTCTCCCTGCAGAACAAGACGTTATGAACGCTTGGCAGGCACGTACCGATGACTACTCCCTCGTTCAGTGCGGCATGCTTTACAGCTTAGAGTCGGGGCTCCAAAAGCGTTTTGAGAGACACGGAGCATATGAGATGTTCGAAGAGCTGAAAATGGTTTTCCAAGCTCATGCCCGGGTCGAGAGATATGAAGTCTCCGACAAATTCTTCAGCTGTAAGATGGAGGAAAACAGTTCTGTCAGTGAGCACATACTCACTATGTCTGGGTTACATAACCGCTTGACTCAGCTAGGAGTTAATCTCCCGGATGACGCGGTCATTGACAGAATCCTTCAGTCGCTTCCACCGAGCTACAAGAGCTTTGTGATGAACTTCAATATGCAGGGGATGGAAAAGACCATTCCTGAAGTATTTGCAATGCTGAAATCAGCAGAGGTAGAAGTCAAAAAGGAACATCAAGTGTTGATGGTGAATAAAACCACTAAGTTCAAGAAAGGCAAGGGTAAGAAAACCTTCAAGAAAGGCGGCAAGGGAGTTGCCGCGCCCGGCAAGCAAGCTGCCGGGAAGAAGCCAAAGAATGGACCCAAGCCCGAGACTGAGTGCTTTTATTGCAAGGAAAGTGGTCACTGGAAGCGGAACTGCCCCAAATACTTAGCGGACAAGAAGGCCGGCAAAACGAAAGGTATATGTGATATACATGTAATTGATGTGTACCTTACCAGTACTCGTAGTAGCTCCTGGGTATTTCATACCGGCGCAGTTGCTCACATTTGTAACTCAAAGCAGGAGCTGCGGAATAAGTGGAGACTGGCGAAGGACGAGGTGACGATGCGCGTCGGGAATGGTTCCAAGGTCGATGTGATCGCCGTCGGCATGCTGCCTCTTCATTTACCTACGGGATTAGTTTTAAACCTCAATAATTGTTATTTAGTCCCAAGTTTGAGCATGAACATTGTATCAGGATCTCGTTTAATACGAGATGGCTACTCATTTAAATCCGAGAATAATGGTTGTTCTATTTATATGAGAGATATGTTTTATGGTCATGCTCCGATGGTGAATGGTTTATTCTTAATGAATCTCGAGCGTAATGCTACACATGTTCATAGTGTGAGTACCAAAAGATGCAAGGTTGATAATGATAGTCCCACATACTTGTGGCACTGCCGCCTTGGTCACATAGGTGTCAAACGCATGAAGAAGCTCCATGCTGATGGACTTTTAGAGTCTCTTGATTACGAATCATTTGACACGTGCGAACCATGCCTCATGGGTAAAATGACCAAGACTCCGTTCTCAGGAACAATGGAGCGAGCAACCAACTTATTGGAAATCATACATACTGATGTGTGCGATCCAATGAGTGTTGAGGCTCGCGGTGGCTATCGTTATGTTCTCACCCTCACTGATGACTTAAGTAGATATGGGTATGTCTACTTAATGAAACACAAGTCTGAAACCTTTGAAAAGTTCAAGGAATTTCAGAGTGAGGTTGAGAATCAACGTGACAGGAAAATCAAGTTCCTACGATCAGATCGTGGAGGAGAATACTTGAGTCACGAGTTTGACACACACTTAAGAAAATGTGGAATAGTTTCACAACTCACGCCACCTGGAACACCTCAGCGTAATGGTGTGTCCGAACGTCGTAATCGTACTTTATTGGATATGGTGCGATCTATGATGTCTCTTGCCGATTTACCGTTATCTTTTTGGGGGTATGCTTTAGAGACTGCCGCATTCACTTTAAATAGGGCTCCTTCGAAATCCGTTGAGACGACACCGTATGAATTATGGTTTGGGAAGAAACCTAATCTGTCGTTTCTAAAAGTTTGGGGATGCGATGCTTATGTCAAGAAACTTCAACCTGAAAAGCTCGAACCCAAATCGGAAAAATGCGTCTTCATAGGATACCCTAAAGAAACTATTGGGTATACCTTCTACCTCAGATCCGAAGGCAAGATCTTTGTTGCCAAGAATGGGTCCTTTCTAGAGAAAGAGTTTCTCTCGAAAGAAGTAAGTGGGAGGAAAGTAGAACTTGATGAAGTATTACCTCTTGAACCGGAAAATGGCGCAACTCAAGAAAATGTTCCTGAGGTGCCTGCACCGACAAGAGAGGAAGATAATGATGATGATCAAGATACTTCTGATCAAGCTCCGACTGAAATTCGAAGGTCCACAAGGACACGTTCCGCACCAGAGTGGTACGGCAACCCTATCTTAGAAATCATGTTGTTAGACAACGGTGAACCTTCGAACTATGAAGAAGCGATGGCGGGCCCGGATTCCGACAAATGGCTGGAAGCCATGAAATCCGAGATAGGATCCATGTATGAAAATGAAGTATGGACTTTGACTGACTTGCCCGTAGAGCGGCGAGCCATAGAAAATAAATGGATCTTTAAGAAGAAGACAGACGCGGATGGTAATGTGACCATCTATAAAGCTCGGCTTGTCGCTAAGGGTTATCGACAAGTTCAAGGGGTTGACTACGATGAGACTTTCTCACCGGTAGCGAAGCTGAAGTCCGTCCGAATCATGTTAGCGATTGCCGCATTCTATGATTATGAAATATGGCAAATGGACATCAAAACGGCATTCCTTAATGGTTTCCTTAAGGAAGAATTGTATATGATGCAGCCGGAAGGTTTTGTCGATCCTAAGAATGCTGACAAGGTGTGCAAGCTCCAACGCTCGATTTATGGGCTGGTGCAAGCATCTCGGAGTTGGAACATTTGCTTTGATGAGATGATCAAAGCGTTTGGGTTTACACAGACTTATGGAGAAGCCTGTGTTTACAAGAAAGTGAGTGGGAGCTCTGTAGCATTTCTCATATTATATGTAGATGACATACTTTTGATGGGAAATGATATAGGACTCTTGGACAGCATAAAGGCCTACCTGAATAAGAGTTTTTCAATGAAGGACCTTGGAGAAGCTGCTTATATATTAGGCATCAAGATCTACAGAGATAGATCAAGACGCCTCATAGGTCTTTCACAAAGCACATACCTTGATAAGATATTGAAGAAGTTCAATATGGATCAGTCTAAGAAGGGGTTCTTGCCTGTATTACAAGGTGTGAAATTGAGCTCAGCTCAATGTCTGACCACGGCAGAAGATATAGAAGAGATGAGTGTCATCCCCTATGCCTCGGCCATAGGGTCTATTATGTATGCCATGCTGTGTACCAGACCTGATGTAAACCTTGCCGTAAGTTTGGTAGGAAGGTACCAAAGTAATCCCGGCAAGGAACACTGGACAGCGGTCAAGAATATCCTGAAGTACCTGAAAAGGACTAAGGAAATGTTTCTCGTTTATGGAGGTGACGAAGAGCTCGTCGTAAAGGGTTACGTCGACGCTAGCTTCGACACAGATCTGGATGACTCTAAGTCACAAACCGGATACGTGTATATTTTGAATGGTGGGGCAGTAAGCTGGTGCAGTTGCAAGCAGAACATCGTGGCGGGATCTACATGTGAAGCGGAGTACATGGCAGCCTCAGAGGCAGCACATGAAGCAATTTGTGTGAAGGAGTTCATCACCGACCTAGGAGTCATACCCAATGCGTCGGGGTCGATCAAGCTCTTCTGTGACAACACTGGACCTATTGCTCTTGCCAAGGAGCCCAGGTTTCACAAGAAGACAAGGCACATCAAGCATCACTTCAACTCCATTCGTGAAAATGTTCAAGATGGAGACATAGATATTTGTAAAGTACACACGGACCTGAATGTAGCAGATCCGTTGACTAAACCTCTCCCTAGAGAAAAACATGATCAACACCAGAATTCCATGGGTGTTCGATTCATCACAATGTAACTAGATTATTGACTCTAGTGCAAGTGGGAGACTATTGGAAATATGCCCTAGAGGCAACAATAAAAGCATTATTATTATATTTCCTTGTTCATGATAATTGTCTTTATTCATGCTATAATTGTGTTATCCGGAAATCGTAATACATGTGTGAATAATAGACACCAACATGTCCCTAGTAAGCCTCTAGTTGACTAGCTCGTTGATCAACGGATAGTCATGGTTTCCTGACTATGGACATTGGATGTCATTGATAACGAGATCACATCATTAGGAGAATGATGTGATGGACAAGACCCAATCCTAAACATAGCATAAGATTGTATAGTTCGTTTGCTAGAGTTTTCCAATGTCAAGTATCTTTTCCTTAGACCATGAGATCGTGTAACTCCCGGATACCGTAGGAGTGCTTTGGGTGTACCAAACGTCACAACGTAACTGGGTGACCATAAAGGTATACTACGGGTATCTCCGAAAGTGTCTGTTGGGTTGACACGGATCGAGACTGGGATTTGTCACTCCGTATGACGGAGAGGTATCACTGGGCCCACTCGGTAATGCATCATCATAATGAGCTCAAAGTGACCAAGTGTCTGGTCACGGGATCATGCATTACGGTACGAGTAAAGTGACTTGCCGGTAACGAGATTGAACGAGGTATTGGGATACCGACGATCGGATCTCGGGCAAGTAACATACCGATTGACAAAGGGAATTGTATACGGGGTTGCTTGAATCCTCGACATCGTGGTTCATCCGATGAGATCATCGAGGAGCATGTGGGAGCCAACATGGGTATCCAGATCCCGCTGTTGGTTATTGACCGGAGAGTTGTCTCGGTCATGTCTACATGTCTCCCGAACCCGTAGGGTCTACACACTTAAGGTTCGGTGACGCTAGGGTTGTAGGGATATGTATATGCAGTAACCCGAATGTTGTTTGGAGTCCCAGATGAGATCCCGGACGTCACGAGGAGTTCCGGAATGGTCCGGAAGTAAAGAATTATATATAGGAAGTGCTATTTCGGGCATCGGGACAAGTTCCGGGGTCACCGGTATTGTACCGGGAACACCGGAAGGGTCCCGGGGGTCCACCGGGTGGGGCCACCTATCCCAGAGGGCCCCATGGGCTGAAGTGGGAAGGGATCCAGCCAAAAGTGGGCTGGGGCGCCACTTCCCCCTAGGGCCCATGCGCCTAGGGTGGGGGAAACCCTAAAGGAAGAGTCCTAGGAGGGGAGGAGGAGGGATTCCTCCCCTTGGCCGCACCCCCCTAGGAGATTAGATCTCCTAGGGCCGGCGCCCCCCCTTGGCCCTCCTATATATAGTGGGGAGATGGAGGACTTCTTA
Organism: Triticum urartu; assembly: GCF_056163025.1. Lineage (NCBI taxonomy): Eukaryota > Viridiplantae > Streptophyta > Magnoliopsida > Poales > Poaceae > Triticum > Triticum urartu. The sequence continues at coordinate 711,618,174 of NC_141879.1, forward strand.
CCTTTGCCTTTGGTGCCTCCCTCTCCCTCTCCAACACCTCCTCCTCCTCCATAGTTCTTGGCGAAGCCCTGCCGGAGTACTGCAGCTCCATCACCACCACGCCATCGTGCTGCTGCTGGAGCCATCTTCCTCAACTTCTCCTTCCCCCTTGCTGGATCAAGAAGAAGGAGACGTTACGCTGACCGTACGTGTGTTGAACGCGGAGGTTCCGTCCGTTCGGCGCTAGGATCTCCGGTGATTTGGATCACGTCGAGTACGCCTTCCTCATCCCCGTTCTTTGAACGCTTCCGCGCATGATCTACAAAGGTATGTAGATGCAACCCAATCACTCGTTGCTAGATGAACTCATAGATGGATCTTGGTGAAACCGTAGGAAAATTTTTGTTTTCTGCAACATTCCCCAACAGTGGCATCATGAGCTAGGTTTATGCGTAGTTCTCTTGCACGAGTAGAACACAATTTGTTGTGGGTGTTGATGTTGTCAACTTTCTTGCCGCTACTAGTCTTATGTTGCTTCAACGGTATTGTGGGATGAAGCGGCCTGGACCAACCTTACACGTACACTTACGTGAGACCGGTTCCACCGACTAACATGCACAAGTTGCATAAGGTGGCTGGCGGGTGTCTGTCTCTCCCACTTTAGTTGGAGCGGATTCGATGAAAAGGGTCCTTATGAAGGGTAAATAGAAGTTGATAAATCACGTTGTGGCTTTCACGTAGGTAAGAAAACATTCTTGCTAGAACCCTATTTCAGCCACGTAAAACTTGCAACAACAATTAGAGGACGTCTAACTTGTTTTTGCAGCAAGTGCTTTGTGATATGATATGGCCAAAGTTGTGATGAATGATGAATGATATATATGTGATGTATGAGATGTTCATGCTATTGTAATAGGAATCATGACTTGCATGTTGATGAGTATGACAACCGGCAGGAGCCATAGGAGTTATCTTTATTTTTTGTATGACCCGCGTGTCATTGAGAAACGCCATGTAAATTACTTTACTTTATTGCTAAACGTGTTAGCCATAGTAGTAGAAGTAATAGTTGGCGAGCAACTTCATGGAGACACAATGATGGAGACATGATGATGGAGATCATGGTGTCATGCCGGTGACAAGATGATCATGGAGCCCCAAGATGGAGATCAAAGGAGCTATGTGATATTGGCCATATCATGTCACTGTTATTATTTGATTGCATGTGATGTTTATCATGTTTTTCATCTTGTTTGCTTAGAACGACGGTAGTAAATAAGATGATCCCTCATAATAATTTCAAGAAAGTGTTCCCCCTAACTGTGCACCGTTGCGACAGTTCGTTATTTCGAAGCACCACGTGATGATCGGGTGTGATAGATTCAAACGTTCACATACAACGGGTGTAAGACAGATTTACACATGCAAAACACTTAGGTTGTCTTGACGAGCCTAGCATGTACAGACATGGCCTCGGAACACAGAAGACCGAAAGGTCGAGCATGAGTCGTATAGAAGATACGATCAACATGAAGATGTTCACCGACGTTGACTAGTCCGTCTCACGTGATGATCGGACATGGCCTAGTTAACTCGGATCATGTTATACTTAGATTACAGGAGGGATGTCTATCTAAGTGGGAGTTCATTATAATTTGATTAGATGAACTTAATTATCATGAACTTAGTCTAAAATCTTTACAATATGTCTTGTAGATCAAATGGCCAACGTAGTCCTCAACTTCAACGCGTTCCTAGAGAAAACCAAGCTGAAAGACGATGGAAGCAACTACACGGACTGGGTCCGGAACCTGAGGATCATCCTCATAGCTGCCAAAAAAGATTATGTCCTACAAGCACCGCTAGGTGATGCACCTGTTCTCCCTGCAGAACAAGACGTTATGAACGCTTGGCAGGCACGTACCGATGACTACTCCCTCGTTCAGTGCGGCATGCTTTACAGCTTAGAGTCGGGGCTCCAAAAGCGTTTTGAGAGACACGGAGCATATGAGATGTTCGAAGAGCTGAAAATGGTTTTCCAAGCTCATGCCCGGGTCGAGAGATATGAAGTCTCCGACAAATTCTTCAGCTGTAAGATGGAGGAAAACAGTTCTGTCAGTGAGCACATACTCACTATGTCTGGGTTACATAACCGCTTGACTCAGCTAGGAGTTAATCTCCCGGATGACGCGGTCATTGACAGAATCCTTCAGTCGCTTCCACCGAGCTACAAGAGCTTTGTGATGAACTTCAATATGCAGGGGATGGAAAAGACCATTCCTGAAGTATTTGCAATGCTGAAATCAGCAGAGGTAGAAGTCAAAAAGGAACATCAAGTGTTGATGGTGAATAAAACCACTAAGTTCAAGAAAGGCAAGGGTAAGAAAACCTTCAAGAAAGGCGGCAAGGGAGTTGCCGCGCCCGGCAAGCAAGCTGCCGGGAAGAAGCCAAAGAATGGACCCAAGCCCGAGACTGAGTGCTTTTATTGCAAGGAAAGTGGTCACTGGAAGCGGAACTGCCCCAAATACTTAGCGGACAAGAAGGCCGGCAAAACGAAAGGTATATGTGATATACATGTAATTGATGTGTACCTTACCAGTACTCGTAGTAGCTCCTGGGTATTTCATACCGGCGCAGTTGCTCACATTTGTAACTCAAAGCAGGAGCTGCGGAATAAGTGGAGACTGGCGAAGGACGAGGTGACGATGCGCGTCGGGAATGGTTCCAAGGTCGATGTGATCGCCGTCGGCATGCTGCCTCTTCATTTACCTACGGGATTAGTTTTAAACCTCAATAATTGTTATTTAGTCCCAAGTTTGAGCATGAACATTGTATCAGGATCTCGTTTAATACGAGATGGCTACTCATTTAAATCCGAGAATAATGGTTGTTCTATTTATATGAGAGATATGTTTTATGGTCATGCTCCGATGGTGAATGGTTTATTCTTAATGAATCTCGAGCGTAATGCTACACATGTTCATAGTGTGAGTACCAAAAGATGCAAGGTTGATAATGATAGTCCCACATACTTGTGGCACTGCCGCCTTGGTCACATAGGTGTCAAACGCATGAAGAAGCTCCATGCTGATGGACTTTTAGAGTCTCTTGATTACGAATCATTTGACACGTGCGAACCATGCCTCATGGGTAAAATGACCAAGACTCCGTTCTCAGGAACAATGGAGCGAGCAACCAACTTATTGGAAATCATACATACTGATGTGTGCGATCCAATGAGTGTTGAGGCTCGCGGTGGCTATCGTTATGTTCTCACCCTCACTGATGACTTAAGTAGATATGGGTATGTCTACTTAATGAAACACAAGTCTGAAACCTTTGAAAAGTTCAAGGAATTTCAGAGTGAGGTTGAGAATCAACGTGACAGGAAAATCAAGTTCCTACGATCAGATCGTGGAGGAGAATACTTGAGTCACGAGTTTGACACACACTTAAGAAAATGTGGAATAGTTTCACAACTCACGCCACCTGGAACACCTCAGCGTAATGGTGTGTCCGAACGTCGTAATCGTACTTTATTGGATATGGTGCGATCTATGATGTCTCTTGCCAATTTACCGTTATCTTTTTGGGGGTATGCTTTAGAGACTGCCGCATTCACTTTAAATAGGGCTCCTTCGAAATCCGTTGAGACGACACCGTATGAATTATGGTTTGGGAAGAAACCTAATCTGTCGTTTCTAAAAGTTTGGGGATGCGATGCTTATGTCAAGAAACTTCAACCTGAAAAGCTCGAACCCAAATCGGAAAAATGCGTCTTCATAGGATACCCTAAAGAAACTATTGGGTATACCTTCTACTTCAGATCCGAAGGCAAGATCTTTGTTGCCAAGAATGGGTCCTTTCTAGAGAAAGAGTTTCTCTCGAAAGAAGTAAGTGGGAGGAAAGTAGAACTTGATGAAGTATTACCTCTTGAACCGGAAAATGGCGCAACTCAAGAAAATGTTCCTGAGGTGCCTGCACCGACAAGAGAGGAAGATAATGATGATGATCAAGATACTTCTGATCAAGCTCCGACTGAAATTCGAAGGTCCACAAGGACACGTTCCGCACCAGAGTGGTACGGCAACCCTATCTTAGAAATCATGTTGTTAGACAACGGTGAACCTTCGAACTATGAAGAAGCGATGGCGGGCCCGGATTCCGACAAATGGCTGGAAGCCATGAAATCCGAGATAGGATCCATGTATGAAAATGAAGTATGGACTTTGACTGACTTGCCCGTAGAGCGGCGAGCCATAGAAAATAAATGGATCTTTAAGAAGAAGACAGACGCGGATGGTAATGTGACCATCTATAAAGCTCGGCTTGTCGCTAAGGGTTATCGACAAGTTCAAGGGGTTGACTACGATGAGACTTTCTCACCGGTAGCGAAGCTGAAGTCCGTCCGAATCATGTTAGCGATTGCCGCATTCTATGATTATGAAATATGGCAAATGGACATCAAAACGGCATTCCTTAATGGTTTCCTTAAGGAAGAATTGTATATGATGCAGCCGGAAGGTTTTGTCGATCCTAAGAATGCTGACAAGGTGTGCAAGCTCCAACGCTCGATTTATGGGCTGGTGCAAGCATCTCGGAGTTGGAACATTTGCTTTGATGAGATGATCAAAGCGTTTGGGTTTACACAGACTTATGGAGAAGCCTGTGTTTACAAGAAAGTGAGTGGGAGCTCTGTAGCATTTCTCATATTATATGTAGATGACATACTTTTGATGGGAAATGATATAGGACTCTTGGACAGCATAAAGGCCTACCTGAATAAGAGTTTTTCAATGAAGGACCTTGGAGAAGCTGCTTATATATTAGGCATCAAGATCTACAGAGATAGATCAAGACGCCTCATAGGTCTTTCACAAAGCACATACCTTGATAAGATATTGAAGAAGTTCAATATGGATCAGTCTAAGAAGGGGTTCTTGCCTGTATTACAAGGTGTGAAATTGAGCTCAGCTCAATGTCTGACCACGGCAGAAGATATAGAAGAGATGAGTGTCATCCCCTATGCCTCGGCCATAGGGTCTATTATGTATGCCATGCTGTGTACCAGACCTGATGTAAACCTTGCCGTAAGTTTGGTAGGAAGGTACCAAAGTAATCCCGGCAAGGAACACTGGACAGCGGTCAAGAATATCCTGAAGTACCTGAAAAGGACTAAGGAAATGTTTCTCGTTTATGGAGGTGACGAAGAGCTCGTCGTAAAGGGTTACGTCGACGCTAGCTTCGACACAGATCTGGATGACTCTAAGTCACAAACCGGATACGTGTATATTTTGAATGGTGGGGCAGTAAGCTGGTGCAGTTGCAAGCAGAACATCGTGGCGGGATCTACATGTGAAGCGGAGTACATGGCAGCCTCAGAGGCAGCACATGAAGCAATTTGTGTGAAGGAGTTCATCACCGACCTAGGAGTCATACCCAATGCGTCGGGGTCGATCAAGCTCTTCTGTGACAACACTGGACCTATTGCTCTTGCCAAGGAGCCCAGGTTTCACAAGAAGACAAGGCACATCAAGCATCACTTCAACTCCATTCGTGAAAATGTTCAAGATGGAGACATAGATATTTGTAAAGTACACACGGACCTGAATGTAGCAGATCCGTTGACTAAACCTCTCCCTAGAGAAAAACATGATCAACACCAGAATTCCATGGGTGTTCGATTCATCACAATGTAACTAGATTATTGACTCTAGTGCAAGTGGGAGACTATTGGAAATATGCCCTAGAGGCAACAATAAAAGCATTATTATTATATTTCCTTGTTCATGATAATTGTCTTTATTCATGCTATAATTGTGTTATCCGGAAATCGTAATACATGTGTGAATAATAGACACCAACATGTCCCTAGTAAGCCTCTAGTTGACTAGCTCGTTGATCAACGGATAGTCATGGTTTCCTGACTATGGACATTGGATGTCATTGATAACGAGATCACATCATTAGGAGAATGATGTGATGGACAAGACCCAATCCTAAACATAGCATAAGATTGTATAGTTCGTTTGCTAGAGTTTTCCAATGTCAAGTATCTTTTCCTTAGACCATGAGATCGTGTAACTCCCGGATACCGTAGGAGTGCTTTGGGTGTACCAAACGTCACAACGTAACTGGGTGACCATAAAGGTATACTACGGGTATCTCCGAAAGTGTCTGTTGGGTTGACACGGATCGAGACTGGGATTTGTCACTCCGTATGACGGAGAGGTATCACTGGGCCCACTCGGTAATGCATCATCATAATGAGCTCAAAGTGACCAAGTGTCTGGTCACGGGATCATGCATTACGGTACGAGTAAAGTGACTTGCCGGTAACGAGATTGAACGAGGTATTGGGATACCGACGATCGGATCTCGGGCAAGTAACATACCGATTGACAAAGGGAATTGTATACGGGGTTGCTTGAATCCTCGACATCGTGGTTCATCCGATGAGATCATCGAGGAGCATGTGGGAGCCAACATGGGTATCCAGATCCCGCTGTTGGTTATTGACCGGAGAGTTGTCTCGGTCATGTCTACATGTCTCCCGAACCCGTAGGGTCTACACACTTAAGGTTCGGTGACGCTAGGGTTGTAGGGATATGTATATGCAGTAACCCGAATGTTGTTCGGAGTCCCAGATGAGATCCCGGACGTCACGAGGAGTTCCGGAATGGTCCGGAAGTAAAGAATTATATATAGGAAGTGCTATTTCGGGCATCGGGACAAGTTCCGGGGTCACCGGTATTGTACCGGGAACACCGGAAGGGTCCCGGGGGTCCACCGGGTGGGGCCACCTATCCCAGAGGGCCCCATGGGCTGAAGTGGGAAGGGATCCAGCCAAAAGTGGGCTGGGGCGCCACTTCCCCCTAGGGCCCATGCGCCTAGGGTGGGGGAAACCCTAAAGGAAGAGTCCTAGGAGGGGAGGAGGAGGGATTCCTCCCCTTGGCCGCACCCCCCTAGGAGATTAGATCTCCTAGGGCCGGCGCCCCCCCTTGGCCCTCCTATATATAGTGGGGAGATGGAGGACTTCTTACCTTTGCCTTTGGTGCCTCCCTCTCCCTCTCCAACACCTCCTCCTCCTCCATAGTTCTTGGCGAAGCCCTGCCGGAGTACTGCAGCTCCATCACCACCACGCCATCGTGCTGCTGCTGGAGCCATCTTCCTCAACTTCTCCTTCCCCCTTGCTGGATCAAGAAGAAGGAGACGTTACGCTGACCGTACGTGTGTTGAACGCGGAGGTTCCGTCCGTTCGGCGCTAGGATCTCCGGTGATTTGGATCACGTCGAGTACGCCTTCCTCATCCCCGTTCTTTGAACGCTTCCGCGCATGATCTACAAAGGTATGTAGATGCAACCCAATCACTCGTTGCTAGATGAACTTATAGATGGATCTTGGTGAAACCGTAGGAAAATTTTTGTTTTCTGCAACATTCCCCAACAGTGGCATCATGAGCTAGGTTTATGCGTAGTTCTCTTGCACGAGTAGAACACAATTTGTTGTGGGTGTTGATGTTGTCAACTTTCTTGCCGCTACTAGTCTTATGTTGCTTCAACGGTATTGTGGGATGAAGCGGCCTGGACCAACCTTACACGTACGCTTACGTGAGACCGGTTCCACCGACTAACATGCACAAGTTGCATAAGGTGGCTGGCGGGTGTCTGTCTCTCCCACTTTAGTTGGAGCGGATTCGATGAAAAGGGTCCTTATGAAGGGTAAATAGAAGTTGATAAATCACGTTGTGGCTTTCACGTAGGTAAGAAAACATTCTTGCTAGAACCCTATTTCAGCCACGTAAAACTTGCAACAACAATTAGAGGACGTCTAACTTGTTTTTGCAGCAAGTGCTTTGTGATATGATATGGCCAAAGTTGTGATGAATGATGAATGATATATATGTGATGTATGAGATGTTCATGCTATTGTAATAGGAATCATGACTTGCATGTTGATGAGTATGACAACCGGCAGGAGCCATAGGAGTTATCTTTATTTTTTGTATGACCCGCGTGTCATTGAGAAACGCCATGTAAATTACTTTACTTTATTGCTAAACGTGTTAGCCATAGTAGTAGAAGTAATAGTTGGCGAGCAACTTCATGGAGACACAATGATGGAGACATGATGATGGAGATCATGGTGTCATGCCGGTGACAAGATGATCATGGAGCCCCAAGATGGAGATCAAAGGAGCTATGTGATATTGGCCATATCATGTCACTGTTATTATTTGATTGCATGTGATGTTTATCATGTTTTTCATCTTGTTTGCTTAGAACGACGGTAGTAAATAAGATGATCCCTCATAATAATTTCAAGAAAGTGTTCCCCCTAACTGTGCACCGTTGCGACAGTTCGTTATTTCGAAGCACCACGTGATGATCGGGTGTGATAGATTCAAACGTTCACATACAACGGGTGTAAGACAGATTTACACATGCAAAACACTTAGGTTGTCTTGACGAGCCTAGCATGTACAGACATGGCCTCGGAACACAGAAGACCGAAAGGTCGAGCATGAGTCGTATAGAAGATACGATCAACATGAAGATGTTCACCGACGTTGACTAGTCCGTCTCACGTGATGATCGGACATGGCCTAGTTAACTCGGATCATGTTATACTTAGATTACAGGAGGGATGTCTATCTAAGTGGGAGTTCATTATAATTTGATTAGATGAACTTAATTATCATGAACTTAGTCTAAAATCTTTACAATATGTCTTGTAGATCAAATGGCCAACGTAGTCCTCAACTTCAACGCGTTCCTAGAGAAAACCAAGCTGAAAGACGATGGAAGCAACTACACGGACTGGGTCCGGAACCTGAGGATCATCCTCATAGCTGCCAAAAAAGATTATGTCCTACAAGCACCGCTAGGTGATGCACCTGTTCTCCCTGCAGAACAAGACGTTATGAACGCTTGGCAGGCACGTACCGATGACTACTCCCTCGTTCAGTGCGGCATGCTTTACAGCTTAGAGTCGGGGCTCCAAAAGCGTTTTGAGAGACACGGAGCATATGAGATGTTCGAAGAGCTGAAAATGGTTTTCCAAGCTCATGCCCGGGTCGAGAGATATGAAGTCTCCGACAAATTCTTCAGCTGTAAGATGGAGGAAAACAGTTCTGTCAGTGAGCACATACTCACTATGTCTGGGTTACATAACCGCTTGACTCAGCTAGGAGTTAATCTCCCGGATGACGCGGTCATTGACAGAATCCTTCAGTCGCTTCCACCGAGCTACAAGAGCTTTGTGATGAACTTCAATATGCAGGGGATGGAAAAGACCATTCCTGAAGTATTTGCAATGCTGAAATCAGCAGAGGTAGAAGTCAAAAAGGAACATCAAGTGTTGATGGTGAATAAAACCACTAAGTTCAAGAAAGGCAAGGGTAAGAAAACCTTCAAGAAAGGCGGCAAGGGAGTTGCCGCGCCCGGCAAGCAAGCTGCCGGGAAGAAGCCAAAGAATGGACCCAAGCCCGAGACTGAGTGCTTTTATTGCAAGGAAAGTGGTCACTGGAAGCGGAACTGCCCCAAATACTTAGCGGACAAGAAGGCCGGCAAAACGAAAGGTATATGTGATATACATGTAATTGATGTGTACCTTACCAGTACTCGTAGTAGCTCCTGGGTATTTCATACCGGCGCAGTTGCTCACATTTGTAACTCAAAGCAGGAGCTGCGGAATAAGTGGAGACTGGCGAAGGACGAGGTGACGATGCGCGTCGGGAATGGTTCCAAGGTCGATGTGATCGCCGTCGGCATGCTGCCTCTTCATTTACCTACGGGATTAGTTTTAAACCTCAATAATTGTTATTTAGTCCCAAGTTTGAGCATGAACATTGTATCAGGATCTCGTTTAATACGAGATGGCTACTCATTTAAATCCGAGAATAATGGTTGTTCTATTTATATGAGAGATATGTTTTATGGTCATGCTCCGATGGTGAATGGTTTATTCTTAATGAATCTCGAGCGTAATGCTACACATGTTCATAGTGTGAGTACCAAAAGATGCAAGGTTGATAATGATAGTCCCACATACTTGTGGCACTGCCGCCTTGGTCACATAGGTGTCAAACGCATGAAGAAGCTCCATGCTGATGGACTTTTAGAGTCTCTTGATTACGAATCATTTGACACGTGCGAACCATGCCTCATGGGTAAAATGACCAAGACTCCGTTCTCAGGAACAATGGAGCGAGCAACCAACTTATTGGAAATCATACATACTGATGTGTGCGATCCAATGAGTGTTGAGGCTCGCGGTGGCTATCGTTATGTTCTCACCCTCACTGATGACTTAAGTAGATATGGGTATGTCTACTTAATGAAACACAAGTCTGAAACCTTTGAAAAGTTCAAGGAATTTCAGAGTGAGGTTGAGAATCAACGTGACAGGAAAATCAAGTTCCTACGATCAGATCGTGGAGGAGAATACTTGAGTCACGAGTTTGACACACACTTAAGAAAATGTGGAATAGTTTCACAACTCACGCCACCTGGAACACCTCAGCGTAATGGTGTGTCCGAACGTCGTAATCGTACTTTATTGGATATGGTGCGATCTATGATGTCTCTTGCCAATTTACCGTTATCTTTTTGGGGGTATGCTTTAGAGACTGCCGCATTCACTTTAAATAGGGCTCCTTCGAAATCCGTTGAGACGACACCGTATGAATTATGGTTTGGGAAGAAACCTAATCTGTCGTTTCTAAAAGTTTGGGGATGCGATGCTTATGTCAAGAAACTTCAACCTGAAAAGCTCGAACCCAAATCGGAAAAATGCGTCTTCATAGGATACCCTAAAGAAACTATTGGGTATACCTTCTACTTCAGATCCGAAGGCAAGATCTTTGTTGCCAAGAATGGGTCCTTTCTAGAGAAAGAGTTTCTCTCGAAAGAAGTAAGTGGGAGGAAAGTAGAACTTGATGAAGTATTACCTCTTGAACCGGAAAATGGCGCAACTCAAGAAAATGTTCCTGAGGTGCCTGCACCGACAAGAGAGGAAGATAATGATGATGATCAAGATACTTCTGATCAAGCTCCGACTGAAATTCGAAGGTCCACAAGGACACGTTCCGCACCAGAGTGGTACGGCAACCCTATCTTAGAAATCATGTTGTTAGACAACGGTGAACCTTCGAACTATGAAGAAGCGATGGCGGGCCCGGATTCCGACAAATGGCTGGAAGCCATGAAATCCGAGATAGGATCCATGTATGAAAATGAAGTATGGACTTTGACTGACTTGCCCGTAGAGCGGCGAGCCATAGAAAATAAATGGATCTTTAAGAAGAAGACAGACGCGGATGGTAATGTGACCATCTATAAAGCTCGGCTTGTCGCTAAGGGTTATCGACAAGTTCAAGGGGTTGACTACGATGAGACTTTCTCACCGGTAGCGAAGCTGAAGTCCGTCCGAATCATGTTAGCGATTGCCGCATTCTATGATTATGAAATATGGCAAATGGACATCAAAACGGCATTCCTTAATGGTTTCCTTAAGGAAGAATTGTATATGATGCAGCCGGAAGGTTTTGTCGATCCTAAGAATGCTGACAAGGTGTGCAAGCTCCAACGCTCGATTTATGGGCTGGTGCAAGCATCTCGGAGTTGGAACATTTGCTTTGATGAGATGATCAAAGCGTTTGGGTTTACACAGACTTATGGAGAAGCCTGTGTTTACAAGAAAGTGAGTGGGAGCTCTGTAGCATTTCTCATATTATATGTAGATGACATACTTTTGATGGGAAATGATATAGGACTCTTGGACAGCATAAAGGCCTACCTGAATAAGAGTTTTTCAATGAAGGACCTTGGAGAAGCTGCTTATATATTAGGCATCAAGATCTACAGAGATAGATCAAGACGCCTCATAGGTCTTTCACAAAGCACATACCTTGATAAGATATTGAAGAAGTTCAATATGGATCAGTCTAAGAAGGGGTTCTTGCCTGTATTACAAGGTGTGAAATTGAGCTCAGCTCAATGTCTGACCACGGCAGAAGATATAGAAGAGATGAGTGTCATCCCCTATGCCTCGGCCATAGGGTCTATTATGTATGCCATGCTGTGTACCAGACCTGATGTAAACCTTGCCGTAAGTTTGGTAGGAAGGTACCAAAGTAATCCCGGCAAGGAACACTGGACAGCGGTCAAGAATATCCTGAAGTACCTGAAAAGGACTAAGGAAATGTTTCTCGTTTATGGAGGTGACGAAGAGCTCGTCGTAAAGGGTTACGTCGACGCTAGCTTCGACACAGATCTGGATGACTCTAAGTCACAAACCGGATACGTGTATATTTTGAATGGTGGGGCAGTAAGCTGGTGCAGTTGCAAGCAGAACATCGTGGCGGGATCTACATGTGAAGCGGAGTACATGGCAGCCTCAGAGGCAGCACATGAAGCAATTTGTGTGAAGGAGTTCATCACCGACCTAGGAGTCATACCCAATGCGTCGGGGTCGATCAAGCTCTTCTGTGACAACACTGGACCTATTGCTCTTGCCAAGGAGCCCAGGTTTCACAAGAAGACAAGGCACATCAAGCATCACTTCAACTCCATTCGTGAAAATGTTCAAGATGGAGACATAGATATTTGTAAAGTACACACGGACCTGAATGTAGGAGATCCGTTGACTAAACCTCTCCCTAGAGAAAAACATGATCAACACCAGAATTCCATGGGTGTTCGATTCATCACAATGTAACTAGATTATTGACTCTAGTGCAAGTGGGAGACTATTGGAAATATGCCCTAGAGGCAACAATAAAAGCATTATTATTATATTTCCTTGTTCATGATAATTGTCTTTATTCATGCTATAATTGTGTTATCCGGAAATCGTAATACATGTGTGAATAATAGACACCAACATGTCCCTAGTAAGCCTCTAGTTGACTAGCTCGTTGATCAACGGATAGTCATGGTTTCCTGACTATGGACATTGGATGTCATTGATAACGAGATCACATCATTAGGAGAATGATGTGATGGAAAAGACCCAACCCTAAACATAGCATAAGATTGTATAGTTCGTTTGCTAGAGTTTTCCAATGTCAAGTATCTTTTCCTTAGACCATGAGATCGTGTAACTCCCGGATACCGTAGGAGTGCTTTGGGTGTACCAAACGTCACAACGTAACTGGGTGACCATAAAGGTATACTACGGGTATCTCCGAAAGTGTCTGTTGGGTTGACACGGATCGAGACTGGGATTTGTCACTCCGTATGACGGAGAGGTATCACTGGGCCCACTCGGTAATGCATCATCATAATGAGCTCAAAGTGACCAAGTGTCTGGTCACGGGATCATGCATTACGGTACGAGTAAAGTGACTTGCCGGTAACGAGATTGAACGAGGTATTGGGATACCGACGATCGGATCTCGGGCAAGTAACATACCGATTGACAAAGGGAATTGTATACGGGGTTGCTTGAATCCTCGACATCGTGGTTCATCCGATGAGATCATCGAGGAGCATGTGGGAGCCAACATGGGTATCCAGATCCCGCTGTTGGTTATTGACCGGAGAGTTGTCTCGGTCATGTCTACATGTCTCCCGAACCCGTAGGGTCTACACACTTAAGGTTCGGTGACGCTAGGGTTGTAGGGATATGTATATGCAGTAACCCGAATGTTGTTCGGAGTCCCAGATGAGATCCCGGACGTCACGAGGAGTTCCGGAATGGTCCGGAAGTAAAGAATTATATATAGGAAGTGCTATTTCGGGCATCGGGACAAGTTCCGGGGTCACCGGTATTGTACCGGGACCACCGGAAGGGTCCCGGGGGTCCACCGGGTGGGGCCACCTATCCCGGAGGGCCCCATGGGCTGAAGTGGGAAGGGATCCAGCCCAAAGTGGGCTGGGGCGCCACTTCCCCCTAGGGCCCATGCGCCTAGGGTGGGGGAAACCCTAAAGGAAGAGTCCTAGGAGGGGAAGGCACCTCCTAGGTGCCTTGGGGAGGAGGGATTCCTCCCCTTGGCCGCACCCCCCTAGGAGATTAGATCTCCTAGGGCCGGCGCCCCCCCCCCTTGGCCCTCCTATATATAGTGGGGAGATGGAGGACTTCTTACCTTTGCCTTTGGTGCCTCGCTCTCCCTCTCCAACACCTCCTCCTCCTCCATAGTGCTTGGCGAAGCCCTGCCGGAGTACTGCAGCTCCATCACCACCATGACATTGTGCTGCTGCTGGAGCCATCTTCCTCAACTTCTCCTTCCCCCTTGCTGGATCAAGAAGAAGGAGACGTTACGCTGACCGTACGTGTGTTGAACGCGGAGGTGCCGTCCGTTCGGCGCTAGGATCTCCGGTGATTTGGATCACGTCGAGTACGCCTTCCTCATCCCCGTTCTTTGAACGCTTCCGCGCGTGATCTACAAAGGTATGTAGATACAATCCAATAACTCGTTGCTAGATGAACTCATAGATGGATCTTGGTGAAACCGTAGGAAATTTTTTGTTTTCTGCAACGTCCCCAACAATCTGACAAGTCTCTAGTCTTTGAAGGGTATCGGAAAGATGATTTGTACATGGTAGATTTCTTAGCAGGACCACAGCTCGCCATATGTCTTCTTGCAAAAGCTTCAGAATGCTGGCTCTGGCATCGGAGGCTAGGGCATGCTGGCATGAGGAATTTGCACACTCTTGCAAAGAAGAAGCATATCATAGGCATCGAGGGCGTCAAGTTCAAGAAGGATCACTTATGCGGTGCCTACGAAGCTGGAAAGATGAGGAGGGCCAAGCATCCCTCGAAGACAATCATGGCAACGATTCAACCCTTCGAACTACTACACATGGACCTCTTCGGTCCCACTCACTACTCAACTCTTACTACTACTGCTTTGTCTCTATGGCTTCGTCATTGTTGATGATTATTCAAGATATACATGGGTGCATATAATCCTCTACAAGACTGAAGTGCAGGATGTCTTCAGACACTTCGCCAATCGAGCCATGAACAACTATGGCGTCAAGATCAAGCACATCAGAAGTGACAATGGCACTGAATTCAAGAACACCGGCCTCGACACTTATCTTGATACTTTGGGCATCACTCATGAGTTCTCACCTCCGTACACGCCGCAGCAGAATGGCATCATGGAACGCAAGAACAGAACACTCATTGAGATGGCTCGGACGATGCTCGATGAATACAACACTCCAAGGAAGTTCTGGCCCGAAGCCATTGATACTGCATGCCATGTCATCAACCGTGTTTATCTTCACAAGCTTCTGAACAAAACATCCTATGAACTCCTCACTGGTAAGAAGCCAAATGTCAGTTACTTCAGAGTATTTGGTGCTAGGTGCTGGATCAAGGATCCTCATCACACTTCAAAATTTGCACCGAAAGCACATGAAGGTTTTATGCTTGGTCACGGAAAGGATTCGCACTCCTACAGAGTCTTCAACCTCTTTCACTATAAAGTGGTTGAAACTGTGGATGTGCGGTTCGATGAGACTAACGGCTCGCAAAGAGAGCACCTGCCAAATGTGCTAGATGAAGTTCCATCCAGTGAATCCATCAAGCTTATGGGAACTGGAGAAATCATACCGTCTGAAGCACAGCCTGAAGAGGAACTCATCATATCTGCACCTGATCAACCTGAAGACAATACTCAGCCTGAAGACAATCCTTCTAACGATGACAATGATCAGCAAGAGCAAAATCTTCATCCTGTTCATCCTCGTGTTGCAAATTAAGTACAAATTGAGAAGATAATCGATAGCATAAATGGACCTGGTCCACTCACTCGATCAAGGGCAACACAACTAGCAAATTTCTGTGGACACTTTGCATTCGTATCAATATCAGAACCCAAGAAAGTTGACGAAGCCTTCATGGAACCTGAATGGATTCAAGTTATTCAAGAAGAGCTTCAACAGTTTGAGCTGAATAATGTATGGGAACTGGTCAAGCGTCCCGATCCTCATAAGTACAATATCATAGGCACTAAATGGATATATTGCAACAAGCAAGATGAGCATGGTCAAGTTGTCAGAAACAATGCTCGTCTCGTTGCTTAAGGATACACTCAAGTTGAAGGAATTGACTTCGATGAAACATTTGCTCTTGTGGCTAGGCTTGAAGCTATACGCATACTGCTGGCCTATGCAAATCAACATAACATTCTTCTGTATCAAATGGATGTGAAGAGTGCCTTTCTCAATGGCATGATTGAACAAGAAGTGTATGTTGCACAACTGCCTAGCTTTGAAGATCCAAAACATCCTGACATGGTTTACAAGCTCAACAAGGCACTCTATGGCCTCAAACAAGCCCCTCGTGCTTGGTATGACACACTCATGGACTTCTTGAAGAGCAAAGGCTTCAAACCTGGTTCCCTGGATCCCACGCTCTTCACGAAGACATATGATGGTGAACTATTTGTGTGCCAAATATATGTGGATGACATTATCTTCGGCTGCACTAATCAGAAATACAGTGATGAGTTTGGATACATGATGCAAGAGCAATATCAGATGTCCATGATGGGTGAGCTGAAGTTCTTCCTTGGTCTTCAAATACGGCAGCAACGCAACGGCATCTTCATATCTCAAGAGAAATACCTCAAGGATTGCCTGAAGAAGTTTGGAATGCAAGACTGCAAAGGTTACACGACGCCAATGCCTACCAAGAGTCATCTAGATTCTGACACTAATGGTAAAGAGTTCGATCAAAAGGTATACCACTCCATGATTGGTTCTTTGCTTTATTTATGTGCATCTAGGCCATATATCATGCTTAGTGTTTGCATGTGTGCCCGATTCCAAGAGGCGCCAAAGGAATCGCATCACTTAGCTGTGAAGCGAATTCTTCGATATGTAAATTGGCTTACACCCCAACACTAGGATTATGGTATCCAAAGGGCTCAGAGTTTGATCTAGTTGGATTCTCGGATGCTGATTATGCTGGTGACAAGGTGGATCGCAAGTCTACATCAGGCACATGTCACTTTCTAGGATGATCACTTGTGTGTTGGTCTTCAAAGAAGCAGAACTGTGTATCTCTCTCCACTGCTGAATCTGAATACATTGCTGCTGGATCTTGCTGCGCTCAGCTTCTATGGATGAAGCAAACACTCAAAGACTATGGCATTCATCTGCAGCAAGTGCCACTCTACTGCGACAATGAAAGCGCCATCAAGATCGCCAACAACCCACTTTAGCACTCGAAGAAAAAGCACATTCAGATCCATCATCACTTTCTCAGAGATCATGTCATGAAGGAAGATATTGATATCATTCACGTCAGCACTGAATAGCAACTGGTAGATATCTTCGTAAAGCCCTTGGATGAGAAAAGGTTTTGCAAGTTGCGGTGTGAGCTAAATATCTTGGAATCCTCAAATGTCCTGTGATCATGCACACATCCTAACACTTATGCATGTTGATGACTTAGATGTGCAAACACACGAAGTAACGTATATCTTCAACAAATGAAGACTTACACTCTAAGTGTGAATACATTAATGTGGAATTTGACTTTGGAGCACCACGATAATTTTGTGCGCCGTGTCTGGGTCTAATATTACCTATACGGTGGGTAACGCCACCACCAAACTTTTGTTTGGAATACTTTCTGTTGGCATTAAATTTGCAAAGTCTTCGCATTTTGTTTGTCTTCATTATTAACATGGCTTCATGTTTATCTTCAATGTACTTATTTGGTTTCTGTCCTCTACAACACTAACTTATAGCTATGTCTTCTAGTTGAATCTTTTGAACTAAGTGAATGTGATTGGACCCTGACCTTTCTATGCTCCCGTCTTAAGTCTATCTATCCAAATCATATGCATTCTATTGAAACTGTCAAAACGTCTTCTCTGCGTCCTTGTCAGCAGAAGACACAGAGACAAACATTAATTTGTTTTCAATGCTCAATCCTTTTTTACCTGGAACCCGGAGAAGTGGGAACGACCACCCGACAATCCAGGCGTGTGTGGGAACATGGAACAACCTCCAATGTGTTGCATGATCGCAACGCGTCCTTCAGATGTGAACCGCCAGGGGCACCTGCGTAATAACGCTGTGCCACCCCTCTCCCTATAAATACACGCCTCACCCCAGTCATTATCTCTTCTTCCACTCTCGCACAAACCCTAGCATCACCGCTAGCCCTCGACGACGCCGGTGACAAAGCGCTTAGCTGCCGCGACCTCACCAACGCTGTCATCACGCCGACCGCGGACATCGTCTTCTCCGCCGTCACCGTAGGTGTCCTCCGTCGCCAAGTTAGGGCACGGAAGATCGAACTGCTCGGCCTCCTCTCCCACTCCGTCTAGCAGTTCCTCGTGTGGTAAATAAAACCTCTTTTTACAGTCTTTTTGATCCAATAGATTCATCGTTTTCAACCACAAGTGGTTTCTGTTGCTACAAAGTTGGATCTATCCTGTTCTGCATCTCGTAGCATGCCTAGTATGTTCACTCATGCTTCACAAAGTAGTTAGATTCCTCACTTGTATTATTTGTGTATTCGTACAAATCTGGAATCAACTCACTACATATGAGTGATTATCTTCGCACTATGAGGTCAATGTCTTCTAAACTGATTTATCTTCAAAATCTTCTGAGAAGCATATGACCTCTTCCCCTTCCCTCGCATCTCTAATGCTGTCACAGGTACATGTCCATGGGAGAATCCCTTGGTTCTCATAGTCTGCATTCATTTGCAGAGTTCTTACAGCGTCACATAAATTCTCCTGAAGCCAGTTCCTGTCTGACCAGTAGACAGAAGACTTCGACAGTGTTGAAGCCTTTCAGTCTAAACTTCATGACAACTCAAAAATCAGTCAAGAAGGGCGGCAGACAACGCTGTGGAAACACTGCTAAGGACCTGCCACCGGATCTCTATGAGTTATACAAGTCAGATCCAGAAGAAACCTATGGAGAACGCAAGAACCGAATCCAATGGATTCGAAGACATTGGGCAGAGGAATGGTTCAAGTACAGATTCATCACCAAGGAGTATGCTGAGAAGAATGCCTTAAAGGGCCCCTGGGAGATATAATATACAAAGGTCTTCAGCCCAAGTCGAAGTCCGAAGCTATTGCTCAAGGCTTCTACCCCTGCATGATTCGTGGACCTCAGCCTGCTAATGCCGACCCATCCTCTCTGTTATGGTGTTGTGAAGATAATTTGTTCAAGCGCAACTATCAGGCTGCAAAGAACTCGGCCAAGGAAAACAAGAAGTCGTTGGGATTAGACTTCAACCCAGGCCCCACTTCACCACGAGCTGACGGCACACACGAAGCTGAAGCCAATCTTATTGGGACCTTCTACAACTTAGAAGGTCTCATCACTCACATTCAGGTTCAAGGGGAAGCCATGGACCACTCTGTAGATGACACTGATTCTGACGAAGCACCTGCACCATCGAAGCCTGTGAAGCAAAAGAAACCAAAGGCTTCAAAGCCCTCTTCTGCACCAAAGGTCTCACAGGCGAAGCCTCTGGCGACTGCACCTCTTGAAGCCAGTGTGTAGTATGAAGATCTCTCACGCATATCCAAGTCTGACAAGTTGAAAAGCCCATGCAACCCACTGGTCAAGCACTGACTCCTGCTACTGTTTTGAGAAACGAGAATGACGCCAGTGATCTTTCCAGCGACGACGATCTTGGCGATGACGCTCTAGAGGAATTGATAAAGAGGAAGCAAGAGGCGGAAATCTTCAATGATCTTCCTCTCTTGGATGTGGAGATCCTGTACAAGTTTATTGATGAGTGGTTTGACAGCCCAGATGTCAGTTTTGATGATCTTCAGCTTCCAATTGGCCTCAGCATCCCCTTCCACGAAGCCATTGCTCCTGAGCTGGCTCTTGCTTAGAAAATTGTTGAGCTGAAGCATAAGATCGATTATGAAAAGGCTCAGTTCAAGAAGCACATGGCCAAGCTCAATGTTGAAGACATTCAAAACTTCAAGGTCATGATGCATGAGCTCAAGGAGGCATTCCACAAGAAACGAGAAGAAGCAAAAGGTTCTTGTGACCGCATGAAGAATCTTGCTGCCAAATGTGTTCAAGGCTACAATGAAGCTAAAAAGCGCAAGGCCAAAGCCACCACTGATGATGCTCCCCCAACCAAGAAAAGAAAAACAAAGAAGAGTGACCGGGCTGCTTCCACAGAGCCCCTTGTTGTTGAGCCAATTTCTGTTGCTTGTCCTTCCTCTGCACATCGAGAACGTCGTTTCGTAGTGAGGTAGTCCTGGATTAGGGGGTGTTCGGATGGCCGGACTATACCTTCAGCCGGACTCCTGGACTATGAAGATACAAGATTGAAGACTCCGTCCCGTGTCCGGAAGGGACTTTCCTTGGCATGGAAGGCAAGCTTGGCGATATGGATATGTAGATCTGCTACCATTGTAACCGACTTTGTGTAACCCGAACCCTCTCCGGTGTCTATATAAACCGGAGGGTTTTAGTCCGTAGGACAACATAAACAACAACAATCATACCATAGGCTAGCTTCTAGGGTTTAGCCTCTCTGATCTCGTGGTAGATCTACTCTTGTACTACCCATATCATCAATATTAATCAAGCAGGACGTAGGGTTTTACCTCCATCGAGAGGGCCCGAACCTGGGTAAAACTTCGTGTCCCTTGCCTCCTGTTACCATCCGGCCTAGACGCACAGTTCGGGACCGCCTACCCGAGATCCGCCGGTTTTGACACCGACATTGGTGCTTTCATTGAGAGTTCCTCTGTGTCGTCGCCATCAGGAAGGATGCCTCGCCCCATCTTTAAAGACGGCACCGTTGCTAAGGGAGCTTTGGCTGTCGGCCAAACCCTCCGGCTAGGTGGTTTTCTTATGACCGCCTGTTCGATTTTTGCACCGACGACGACCTCTCGAGCCATCGAAAACAATCTTCATGTCAGCTTGGCCCTCGCCGAGCAGTTAGATCCAATGGAGCTCTCCTCCATAAACGAGCTCTTGGATCGCTTCGCCGCCCTAGGAGTCGCTACGGATTACGGCTAGATTGGGCCTAAACCCGATCTGAGAGAGATTAACTCTCCCCATGTCACCCATCACGTTGCCATGGTAGAGGGACAGTGCGGTGACCCTTCATCTATCTTAAGGACTCGCTACGTCCGGATTCCCGATCCCTCCAAGCCGGATACCCACGGAGGGGAGGAAATCACTCAAGACCTGAACTTAGAGTCAGGCGACGGGCTGGATTCATTGGACAACATCCAGGAATCCAAATTTTTGAGTTCAGAAATTCCTCGGCCTCTGAGCCTAAGATGGGATGAGGCTTCAGATTTAATTCCACCCACCCACCCCAACATAAGCGATCTATCCAAAATCAGGCAAGAGCCCGATGAAATAGTACATCATTACTGGGCCAGATTCCTCCTGGTTAAGAACAGGCTAAGGGACTGCGCGAGGAAGACGCAATCTCAATCTTCTACAATAATTGCACGGACAAGGGAATACTCAACGCCATAAGTCGCCGTGATATTACACACTTCGCTGACTTGGCGTCCATTGTACGAAAGTACTGTGTGATGGAAAGTGCCTGGAAAACCGAAATCAAATTTTGGGACAATCCGGCCCTGAATTCAAACCCAGTCCGAAATAAAAGGGTGCATCATCACCAGATACCCGGATCAAGCACTAAAAAGGAAAAACCCTCTATAGGGCATGGAACCGTACTCGAAGGATGGCTCAATGGACCCTGTAAAATTCACAGTACAGAGGACGCCACACCAACTCACAGCCTCAGAGCATGTTGGATACTCCGGCAGGTGGCCAAAATTGGCGAAAACCTCTTAATTCCGGAGGTCACAGAAAGTCACCCTAGAGACACCAATACGGTATTAACAGTCTTCGAGACTTTCGCATCAAATAATATGCGAAAAAGGACACTCCGCAGCCTTGCCGAAGTCTACCAAGTAGCAACAATAAACCCATGGAGTGACACGACTATTACCTTTAACGCCAGTGATGAACCTAAATTCCGAATAGCCCGAGCACTAGCCGCATTGGTCCTGAGTCCAATAGTGGACGGCTTTCGTCTTACCAAGGTACTCATGGACGGCGGCAGCGGATTGAACCTCATTTATGAGGAAACCCTTCAAAAAATGGAAATAGACTGGAACCGCATTGAGCGAAGTAGCACAACCTTTAGAGGAATAATCCCCAGTCGGGAAGCGCGATGTACAGGAAAAATCACACAAGACGGGGTGTTCGGCACGCCGGATAATTACAGGTCCGAAGAGGTCACATTCCTTGTGGCTCTGTTCAGCAGCGGTTATCACGCTCTGCTAGGGCGGGAAGCGTTTACAATCTTCCAAGCAATACCCCATTACGGGTACATGAAGCTTAAGATGCCCAGGCCTAACAGGATCATCACTCTCGCTAGTGATCCAGACATAGCACTCCGCGCTAAAAACAAGACAGCCGCACTAGCCCTCGAGGCAGTATCCGAAGCCCTAGCGGCCGAGGAACTGACTACGCTGCACTCTACGGTGAATAGGAACGATGTGGTACTCGACAAAATATCCAAGTCCACCTCCTTTAAACCGGCAGACGAAATAGTCAAATTCCAAGTGCATCCAACGGACCCCAATAAAACAGCTTCCATTGGGGCACAGTTAAACCCTGATGTAGATGCCGCACTGCGAGAGTTCCTATGGGAGAACTGGCACCCTTCAGATATGCCAAGAATCCCACGCAGGCTTGCCGAGCACAGCTTAAATATCCAAACAGGATTCAAACCTGTCAAACAGGCTCTTCGGCGTTTTTCTGAACCTAAGAGACAGGCCATGGGAGAGGAGCTAGCAAAGCTATTGGAGGCCGGATTCATCAGAGATATAAAACATCCGGACTGGCTAGCAAACCTGGTGATGGTAGCAAAGAAGGACAAATCCTGGCACCTGTGTGTTGATTTTAAAGACCTTAACAAGGCTTGCCCAAAGGATCCCTTCCCCCTCCCCCTCATCGATCAAATTATCGACGCTACCGCAGGACACGATTCGTTGTGTTTCCTCGACGCATATTCCGGCTACCATCAAATCAAGATGGCAGAACCAGACCAAGCCGCAACGATATTTATCACACCAAACGGCCCATTCTGCTTCAACACGATGCCCTTCGGGCTCAAAAACACCAGCGCAACATATCAGCGCCTGATTCAGACATGTCTGGCAAGCCAGATAGGCAAAACAGTGGAGGCATATGTAGATGATGTGGTCGTCAAAACAAGACATGTTGAGTCTCTAGTAGACGACTTGAGGCTCACATTTGATAACCTCCGAACATACAACATCAAGCTCAACCTGGAAAAATGCGTTTTCGGCGTTCCTGTAACATCCCAAATTTTCAATTTGGAATGTTATACACTAGATCATCATGCATAGCATATTTTCTTGCATTTTGGTCGATCCTAGAAATTTCACGCAACTCAAGGACCTTCGGAGAGAGTTGGAGATTTCGTTATTTTCATATTTGAGAGTTTTCTCAAATTTGAAAAGAGGATCATTTGATTTATTTATTTCATCTTCAATTATTTTTCCAATATCAAAAAAATGAGAGAGGGAATAATATGAGTTTCCCAAAGTTAGGAAAAACATGAAGATCTAATGAATAAATCAAATTTTGGTTTTTCCGGAGTTTTATTCGCATTTTATTTGGATAGGGAAAAATGCGTGTTTCCAAAATTGCATCTAGGTCCGGAGGAAAGTTCTTTTTGTTCGGCTCATTTGTAGGAGTCGGGGAAAATTTACTTTAGAAATTTTGGAGTTCGTTTAGATTTTCTTTCCTTTGTTTTTTCTGCGTGCGCATATATTTAAAAAAAACGTTCGCGCCCGCCTGGTCCAAGGCCTAGCCAGCCCAGCCGGCCTCCTCCCCGCGCGCAGCACGCCACCGCCTTGCGCGCCAGGCGCAGCCGCCAGCCCCACCGCCTGCCTTGCGCCTCCCTAGGCCGATTCCTAGTAGGACTCTAAACCCCCCCTCCTATTGCTTGCCCCCTCCCCCAAGAAACCCCCTCCCCACCTATATAAATACCCCCATAACCGCCCCTCTCCACCCCAAGCCGCCAGCCCCGCCGCCTATAGCCGCCGCCGCCGCCTATAGCCAGCCCCGCCGCCTCTAGCCGCCGCCGCCTATAGCCGCCGCCGCCCTTGCCCCGCCGCCGCCGGAGTTCCGCCTCGCCGGAGGTAGCCCCACGCCGCGCGTCTTTTTTCTTTTCCCCAGTTTGGTTTTTCTTAAAAGAACCGTTCCGTTTCTTTTCCGTTTTCTTTCCGGTTTTTCTTTTCGGTTTCTTTTCCGAAAAACCCTAGATCGGTTTTCGTTCTTCTTTCGGACCGTTCGTCTCAACGAACGTGATCACCGATTTTTTCTTGGTTAACGAACGTCCGTTCGTTTAACTGTTCGTCTCTTTCTTTTCGTTGGATTTATTCCACGATCGCGATCTCAGATCCGATCTTCGTTCTAGTCTTTCTTCTCGCTCGTTTATCGGAATCAGGTGATTCAAGCGCCTGGAGTTTCGTTTCGAAACCGCCGTTCCGTCTAATCAACTTGAACAAGCCTTTGCTACAGTAAAATTTGACCTAGTTTCAACTTGCTAGAACCGAGTTGTTTTCTTCCGCCGTTTGTTTTCCGTTTCTTTGTTCGGTTCGTTCTTTCTTTGCGACCGAAGTTCTTAAGTTGAACTTTCTGGTTCGATCTCTTGTTCGAGTTTTACCTATGCATTAGATGAGTACTTATTGTGTGCTTGTTGTTTGTCTGCGATAGATCACCCGGATTGCGCCGCTTGTTACTTCGAAACCCTAGGTCTCGCGGATCATAAGCAAGGCAAGTAACACTTTGACCATACCTTTTCTACAACCCATAATTTATTGCATTAGATCAATCCTCTCACATTGCATAATTAGGATCTAATTAAATTGTTGGATGGGAAGTAGATGAGGTAGTACCTATTACCTGTATTATTATCAAACCTTTGGGAGTTACTTCTACGTTTGCTTATTATGCCATGCTATGCTAGTAGACGTGGATTGGGTGAGTGATATCCATGACAGATGTGAGATTGTTAATTAATGGTTTATCTAAGGTGGCAACCTAACACACATCTAGGTGGATTGAGGCACCTGATGTCTATCAGGACTTGCCTGTTTTTATTTCGGACCGCCACCCAGGCTCAAAGGGATCATAAGATCATTCATGCTAGTAACTTCCGTGTGCAGCCACAAGCCATTATGGGCTCTGGCATAGTTGACTAAGTTGTGCGAACTCTTACAGGTAGACTAGCAGATGTAGGGGAAAGTAGGTGTACCGGTCTACCCACATGTAAGGTTCTAGCGCTTCTGAAAGACTGTGTCTCGGTCATCCGTCTTCTCAAGCACCCTGTAGTGCGAGAAACCAAACGGAGGCGATCGAGTCTTGTGGGGAAAAGTGCGCAAACCTCTGCAGAGTGTACAAACTAATCATGATTAGCCGTGTCCCCGGTTATGGACAACTTGAGTATCTAGTACTTGAATATCATGTGAATCTCATCATGTTACTTATAATTAATGTTGTTGGGTTTTAATTACTTAATTGGGATTGGAATGCTGTCAACCATTCTCGATGTTTAACAACCACCTTGATAGTTAAATAAATTTATTCCTTTGCAGTAGGGAAAAACTGGCTTTACGCAAAACTGTAACCATAGAGCCTTCCACCAGCCATATGCATGTAGTATAGCTGTTTCATTCCATTACTCTCTATGTGTTACATTGCCAGCATATTCCATGTGCTGACCCGTTTTCGGGCTGCAACTTCTCATGTTGCAGACTTTTCAGACGACGAGTAAGGTGCTTTTAGGTCGTGGTTCTATACTCAGTGATGCCGTTGGAGTTGATGGACCCATTTATCTTCCGAGTCTTCCGCTGTTATCGTTATTAGATGGCCTTAAGCCATATTTATTGTAATAAGTTCTCTTTGAGACAACGATGTAATAAGTGTGTGATTGCCACTCTGCTATAAATCCTTCGATGTACTGTGTGGTGTCAGCATTACTAATCCAGGGATGACACCGGAGCACGGTAGACTTGATCCATTCGGGTTTGGTCGCCACAGAGATGGTATCAGAGCACACGCTGACTGTAGGACACGACCACTAAGCTAAAGCCCTAGATCACCATTCTCTTCTCATTTTCTAACTCCTCATCTTTTCTACTCTTTTAGGATGACGAACGCGAAGATTAAGTACGCTCAACCGGATGAAGGCACACCATTTGGATTTCACCTGAAGGAAGTCACCAAGTACCTGAACATTGGATTACCAAGCTTCACGGGAACCTTCAACGCCACTCTGCCTGAAGAGGAGCGCTGGAAGATTCAAGCTCACGTTCCGGGAAGGACATTCGCGCCAATCACGAAGCCCATAGATAGTGTTTTCAATGCACCAACCTGGAGTCTGGGAAGGAGCATGGCAGCTCATATCACCATGGGACGCATTGGAGAAGTTTACCAAGAAGATCTCAAGGACACTATCTACCAGATTTGCGGACGCCGAGACGAACAATGGGAGTTAGTCAGCACCAAGAAGGATAGATCCATTGCATCTTTCATCCAGGAGTTAAACCAGCACATTCGATGCCACGAGAACCAGATGTGCAATGATATGATAGAGTTGAAGAATACAAAGGCAAGGATCATCGAGCTAGAAGGAGAACTGAAGTCTACACGCAAGGACTACATGGACGAGATCGTAGCTCTAGCAAGACACAATGGCGATCTTAAGAAGGAGATTGAAGAACTCAAGAGGAAGTTAGCATCCAAGGAGGAAGACGAGTACGTCTCATGTCCGGACAACTACATCATCATCGACGACACCGATTCGGATCCAAGTGAACCCGACTTTGAAGACGAAGCTGGAGCAGATATCATGGAGTCTTCCACCGGTTCAAATTTCTAGATGACCACCAGATAGTAGTAGTATTCCCCCATGTAAACATCATAGTCGAGCACTTTTGCGATAGCTCTAGACCATTTGTAAGCCCTTGTTTGATTGAATGAAGTGATTTTGTGTTCATTTGCTCATATGCATAAGGGTAGTGTTTTCTCTCTAGACCCCCTCTATTCTTAATTCTCGTCTTTTCTAAACCCTCAGATGCCTCCAAGAAGTGACAATGTATTCCCACAGGAGCTTACTCAGTTGATCCAGCAGCAGAATCAATTGATACAGATGTTAGTTTAGAACCAGCAGAACAACAACAACAACAACAACCCACCACCACCACCACCACCTGTTGACCACTTAGCCCGTTTCCTTAGGCTGAATCCGCCGGTGTTTTCCAGTAGCACCGAGCCAATAGTAGCAGACGATTGGCTCCGCAAGATAGGAAGGGAGTTAACCACTGCAGGATGCACAGATGGTGAGAAAGTGAAGTTTGCCGCACATCAGCTAGACGGACCCGCGACATCATGGTGGGAGAATTTCACAGCCACTTACCCAGTTGACACTGTCACATGGGATCAGTTTCAGCAAGCTTTCTGCACTGCCCATGTTTCAGCAGGAGCTATGGCCATGAAGAAGCATGAGTTCCGCAACTTACGCCAGGGAGGAAGGACAGTTGGCCAGTACGTTGACGATTTCAGCAAGTTAGCACGTTATGCCCTAGATGACGTTGCTACGGATGCAGCTAAGCAGGAGAAGTTTCTGGAAGGACTGAATGATGAACTAAGCATGCAATTGATGGTAGCGAGTTTCAACAACTACCAGGAGTTGGTAGATCGTGCCATCATGATTGAAGGAAAGCAACAACAGATTGAGAACCGTAAGAGGAAGTATGGACAGGGGAAGCATAACTCTGGAGCCCATCAGAAGCCCCATTTTACCCCTAAACCGGGATTTCAGTTTCAGCATACCCATGGAGGAGGTAGTTCGCACAACCATAATGGCCACAAGAATGGTAATGGGAATGGAGGAAGCTACGGCCAGAACCGTACCACCCCATCGACCCCAACCAAGAGAGATCTGAGTAAAGTCACTTGTTTCAAGTGTTCCAAGACCGAACATTATGCCAATGAATGTCCTGAAGGCCAGAATGGAAATGGCAATGGAAGCTCTGGGAAGAAGCCGAACCCTTTCAATAGAGGACAGGTGAACCACGTTAATGTGGAGGAGGTTGAAGATCAGCCTGATGAAGTAATCGGTAAGTTTTTGGTTAAGACATTTACCGCACTCGTTCTTTTTGATACTGGTGCATCACATTCATACATATCAAGGGGATTTGTGGAAAAATATAGCCTGCCCACTAGGATTCTTAAAACGCCTATGCTAGTAAGCTCGCCAGGAGCAGAGTACATGGCCAGACAAGGATGTTTCCAAGTGCCATTAAGTATAGGAAGGCATGTTTTCCCAACGGATTTAATTATTCTGGAGTCCCAAGGTCTGGATGTGATTCTTGGTATGGATTGGCTGTCGATGTATGGAGGAAACATCGATTGCGCCAGTAAGACAATTTTGCTTACCACACCAGAAGGAAGAAGGATCAAGTATGTATCCCGGCATGTGCCAAAGAGGACACAAGTAAACTGCCTAACAGGAGTTGTGCAAGAAGAAGTACCAGTGGTAAAGGATTTTCCTGATGTATTTCCTGAGGAATTACCAGGCATGCCACCGGATAGAGACATTGAGTTTTTGATTGAGTTATTGCTAGGTACAGGCCCAATATCGAAGCAACCGTACCGGATGCCAGCAAAGGATTTGGTGGAAATTAAGAATCAGATTAAGGAGTTATTGGATAAAGGTTACATTCGCCCAAGTTCTTCGCCTTGGGGATCACCCGTACTTCTAGTGGAAAAGAAGGATGGATCATTAAGGATGGTTGTTGATTACCGTGGATTGAATGAAGTAACCATCAAGAACAAGTACCCACTACCAATGATCAATGATCTGTTTGATCGGTTGCAGGGAGCTAAAGTGTTTTCCAAGATCGATTTGCGATCAGGGTACCATCAGTTGAAGATTCGAGAGCAGGATATACCTAAGACAGCATTCACCACAAGATATGGACTGTATGAGTATACCGTTATGTCATTTGGATTGACTAACGCACCTGCCTATTTTATGAACCTGATGAACAAAGTGTTTATGGAGTTTTTGGATAAGTTCGTCGTAGTGTTCATTGATGACATCCTGGTTTATTCAAAGAATGAAGAGGAGCATAAGGAACATTTGCGTTTGGTTTTGGAGAAACTAAGGGAACATCAGTTATACGGCAAATTCAGTAAATGTGAGTTTTGGTTGAAGGAAGTTGGATTCCTCGGACATGTTATATCCGGAGAAGGTATAGCAGTTGACCCCACTAAGGTTGAGACCGTAACCGAATGGGAAGCCCCAACGACAGTTGGAGAGATCCGGAGTTTTCTTGGACTCGCAGGATACTACCGAAGATTCATTGAGAACTTTTCAAGGATTGCAAAGCCTATGACTGAATTGTTGAAGAAGGATACTAAGTTCAAATGGACTGAGGAGTGTGAGGCTAGTTTCCAGGAATTGAAGAAACGCTTGGTTACCTCACTAGTATTGATTTTGCCAGATCAGACCAAGGATTATGAGGTGTATTGCGACGCTTCACGTCGAGGACTTGGAGCAGTGCTTATGCAGGAAGGAAGAGTTGTTTCGTATGCTTCATGGCAACTGAAGCCTCATGAGTTGAATTATGCCACGCATGATTTGGAGTTAGCAGCCGTAGTGCATGCATTGAAAACATGGAGACATTTCCTCATTGGAAATCATTGTGAGGTGTACACGGATCACAAGGGTTTGAAGTACATTTTCACTCAGAAGGAGTTGAACCTCCGACAAAGGAGATGGTTGGAGCTCATCAAGGATTATGACATGAGATTGCATTACCATCCTGGAAAAGCTAATGTAGTAGCTGACGCATTGAGCTGTAAGGGCCATGTCAATACTCTAATGACGGGGAAAATACCCAAGGAGTTAGCAGAAAACCTTCGTGAGCTATGTTTGGAAATAGTTCCGAGAGGCTATGTAGCAGCATTGGAGATTCAGTCAACATTGATGGATAAGATCAGAGAAGCTCAGAAATCTGACAAGGAGATCGCTGCTATAAAAGAGAAATTGAGCGAAGGAAAAGCAAAGGGATTTCGTGAGGATGAGCACGATACCTTATGGTTTGAGGACCGTGTTTATGTGCCCAATGACCCGGAGATCAGGAAGTTGATTTTGCACGAGGCACATGATTCACCATATTCGATTCAGCCAGGGAATACCAAGATGTATTTCGATTTGAAGGAAACATTCTGGTGGACCGGAATGAAGAAGGATATTGCAGCATATGTAGTAGTTTGTGACGTATGTCAGAGAGTAAAGGCAGAGCATCAGAAGCCAGCAGGATTGTTACAACCATTGCCGATACCCGAATGGAAGTGGGATAAGATAGGCATGGATTTTATCACAGGACTACCCAGGACGAAAGCAGGCTATGACTCGATATGGGTAGTAGTTGATCGTTTGACGAAGGTAGCACATTTTATTCCAGTTAAGACCACTTACACCAGTGCTAAGTTGGCAAAGATATACATGACTAGGATCATTTATTTGCATGGAGTTCCAAGGAGTATCGTATCAGATAGAGGAACTCAATTTACCTCAAAATTTTGGAATCAGTTGCATGAAACTTTAGGAACCAGACTAGAGTTCAGCACAGCTTTTCATCCGCAGACAGATGGACAGACCGAGAAAGTCAATCAGATTTTGGAAGATATGCTGAGAGCTTGTGCCCTAGATTATGGATCTAGTTGGGACGATAACTTGCCGTATGAGGAGTTTTCCTATAACAACAGTTACCAAACCAGTTTGAAGATGGCACCTTTCGAAGCTTTATATGGAAGGAGGTGCAGGACACCGTTGTCATGGGACGAAGTTGGAGACCGTCAGTTCTTTGGACCAGATTTGATTAAGGAGTCTGAACGGAAAGTTAAGTTGATTCGCGATAGGCTCAAGGTAGCCCAGTCCAGGCAGAAGAGCTACGCAGATTCTAAACGCAAGGAGACAGTTTACGAAACCGGAGACAGAGTTTATCTTCGAGTATCCCCACTTTGAGGAGTTAAGCGCTTTGGAGTTAAGGGAAACTTAGCACCGCGTTTCGTTGGACCGTATAAGATCTTGCAACGTATGGGAGAAGTCGCTTATAAGTTGGAATTACCAGAGGAGCTGTCAGGAGTTCATGATGTATTCCATGTTTCTCAGCTAAAGAAATGTCATGCCGAGATGGTGGAGGTACCGCTAAGAGATACCGTGCCACTCGAAGCGATTCAGTTGAAGGACGACTTAACGTATGAGGAGAAACCAATCAAGATTCTCGATTATGCCAGCAGAGTCACCCGCAGCAAGGTCATCAAGTTTTGCAAAGTTCAGTGGAACCATCACTCAGAGGATGAAGCCACCTGGGAGAGAGAAGAAGATTTTCTCAAGGACCACCCTCACCTATTTTCTAGCCAACCCGAATCTCGAGGGCAAGATTCATCTTAAGGGGGGTAGGTTTGTAACATCCCAAATTTTCAATTTGGAATGTTATACACTAGATCATCATGCATAGCATATTTTCTTGCATTTTGGTCGATCCTAGAAATTTCACGCAACTCAAGGACCTTCGGAGAGAGTTGGAGATTTCATTATTTTCATATTTGAGAGTTTTCTCAAATTTGAAAAGAGGATCATTTGATTTATTTATCTCATCTTCAATTATTTTTCCAATATCAAAAAAATGAGAGAGGGAATAATATGACTTTCCCAAAGTTAGGAAAAAATGAAGATCTAATGAATAAATCAAATTTTGGTTTTTCCGGAGTTTTATTCGCATTTTATTTGGATAGGGAAAAATGCGTGTTTCCAAAATTAAATCTAGGTCCGGAGGAAAGTTCTTTTTGTTCGGCTCATTTGTAGGAGTCGGGGAAAATTTACTGTAGAAATTTTGGAGTTCGTTTAGATTTTCTTTCCTTTGTTTTTTCTGCGCGCGCATCTATTTAAAAAAAACGTTCACGCCCGCCTGGGCCAAGGCCCAGCCGGCCTCCTCCCCGCGCGCAGCACGCCGCCGCCTTGCGCGCCAGGCGCAGCCGCCAGCCCCGCCGCCTGCCTTGCGCCTCCCTAGGCCGAATCCTAGTAGGACTCTAAACCCCCCCTCCTATTGCTTGCCCCCTCCCCCAAGAAACCCCCTCCCCACCTATATAAATACCCCCATAACCCCCCCCTCTCAACCCCAAGCCGCTAGCCCCGCCGCCTCTAGCCGCGCCGCCGCCGCCTATAGCCAGCCCCGCCGCCTATAGCTGCCGCCGCCTAGCCGCCGCCGCTGCCTATAGCCGCCGCCGCCGCCCTTGCCCCGCCGCCGCCGGAGTTCCGCCTCGCCGGAGGTAGCCCCACGCCGCGCCTGTTTTTTCGTTTCCCCGGTTCGGTTTTTCTTAAAAGAACCGTTCCGTTTCTTTTCCGTTTTCTTTCCGGTTTTTCTTTTTGGTTTCTTTTCCGAAAAACCCTAGATCGGTTTTCGTTCTTCTTTCGGACCGTTCGTCTCAACGAACGTGATCACCAATTTTTTCTCGGTTAACGAACGTCCGTTCGTTTAACCGTTCGTCTCTTTCTTTTCGTCGGATTTATTCCGCGATCGCGATCTCAGATCCGATCTTCGTTCTAGTCTTTCTTCTCGCTTGTTTATCGGAATCAGGTGATTCAAGCGCCTGGAGTTTCGTTTCGAAACCGCCGTTCCGTCTAATCAACTTGAACAAGCCTTTGCTACAGTAAAATTTGACCTAGTTTCAACTTGCTAGAACCGAGTTGTTTTCTTCCGCCGTTTGTTTTCCGTTTCTTTGTTCGGTTCGTTCTTTCTTTGCGACCGGAGTTCTTAAGTTGAACTTTCTGGTTCGATCTCTTGTTCGAGTTTTACCTGTGCATTAGATGAGTACTTATTGTGTGCTTGTTGTTTGTCTGCGATAGGTCACCCGGATTGCGCCGCTTGTTACTTCGAAACCCTAGGTCTCGCGGATCATCAGCAAGGCAAGTAACACTTTGATCATACCTTTTCTACAACCCATGTTTTATTGCATTAGATCAATCCTCTCACATTGCATGATTAGGATCTAATTAAATTGTGGGATGGGAAGTAGATGAGGTAGTACCTATTACCTGTATTATTATCAAACTTTGGGAGTTACTTCTACGTTTGCTTATTATGCCATGCTATGCTAGTAGACATGGATTGGGTGAGTGATATCCATGACAGATGTGAGATTGTTAATTAATGGTTTATCTAAGGTGGCAATCTAACACACATATGGGTGGATTGAGGCACCTGATGTCTATCAGGACTTGCCTGTTTTTATTTCGGACCGCCACCCAGGCTCAAAGGGATCATAAGATCATTCATGCTAGTAACTTTCGTGTGCAGCCACAAGCCATTATGGGCTCTGGCATAGTTGACTAAGTTGTGCGAACTCTTACGGGTAGACTAGCAGATGTAGGGGAAAGTAGGTGTACCGGTCTACCCACATGTAAGGTGCTAGCGCTTCTGAAAGACTGTGTCTCGGTCATCCGTCTTCTCAAACACCCTGTAGTGCGAGAAACCAAACGGAGGCGATCGAGTCTTGTGGGGAAAAGTGCGCAAACCTCTGCAGAGTGTACAAACTAATCATGATTAGCCGTGTCCCCGGTTATGGACAACTTGAGTATCTAGTACTTGAATATCATGTGAATCTCATCATGTTACTTATAATTAATGTTGTTGGGTTTTAATTACTTAATTGGGATCGGAATGCTGTCAACCATTCTCGATGTTTAACAACCACCTTGATAGTTAAATAAATTTATTCCTTTGCAGTAGGGAAAAACTGGCTTTACGCAAAACTGTAACCATAGAGCTTTCCACCAGCCATATGCATGTAGTATAGCTGTTTCATTCCATTACTCTGTATGTGTTACATTGCCAGCATATTCCATGTGCTGACCCGTTTTCGGGCTGCAACTTCTCATGTTGCAGACTTTTCAGATGACGAGTAAGGTGCTTTTAGGTCGTGGTTCTATACTCAGTGATGCCGTTGGAGTTGATGGACCCATTTATCTTCCGAGTCTTCCGCTGTTATCGTTATTAGATGGCCTTAAGCCATATTTATTGTAATAAGTTCTCTTTGAGAGAACGATGTAATAAGTGTGTGATTGCCACTCTGCTATAAATCCTTCGATGTACTGTGTGGTGTCAGCATTACTGATCCAGGGATGACACCGGAGCACGGTAGACTTGATCCATTCGGGTCTGGTCGCCACAGTTCCAGCCGGAAAGCTCTTGGGCTTCATTGTATCCGGTAGAGGAATTGAAGCAAATCCAACCAAGATCCGAGCTCTGTCGCAACTGGATATCCCAAAGGACCTCAAACAAATACAAAAGTTAACTGGATGTGTGGCGGCTCTAAGCCGCTTTATCTCCCGCTTGGGAGAAAAGGCCCTACCCCTTTACCGCCTCCTTCGGTGCACCGAACACTTCAAATGGACGGATGCAGCCACGACCGGACTCGACGAAATAAAAGCCATACTGGCAACAAACCCAGTCCTGGCCGCGCCAAACATTGGCGAACCAATGCTATTATACATTGCAACAACACATCAGGTTGTAAGCGCAGTGCTCGTCGTCGAACGAGAAGCGGACGGACATAAATTCCCGCTTCAAAAGCCGGTGTATTATGTGTCCACTATCCTCACTCCCTGCAAATCACGGTACCCGCATTATCAAAAGATTGCGTACGAGGTATTCATGGCATCCCGGAAGCTACGACACTACTTTCAAGAGTGTTCAATAACAGTAGCCTCGGAAGTACCACTTAACGATATTATAAACAACCGTGACGCAATGGGCCGGATTGCAAAATGGGCCATTGAGCTCCTCCCGTTCGACATAACTTATAAGCCACGGCGAGCCATCAAGTCGCAAGTCTTGGCCAACTTCGTCGCAGAATGGACGGAGGCCGAACCCCCTAAAGTGTATGGCACATATTCAAATTGGATCATGCATTTCGACGGCTCCAAGATGTTGGCCGAACTGGGGGCCGGCATCGTTTTGACGTCCCCCACAGGAGACATAGTTCAATACGTACTCCAGATTATGTACACGGACTCCAACAATGCAGCCGAATATGAGGCCCTTTTACATGGTCTCCGGATGGCAGTATCCATGGGCATTCAACGCATAGAGGTGCGCGGGGACTCGAACCTCGCAATATCCCAAATAAATGGAGACTTTGATGCCAAGGATCCAAAAATGGCAGCTTACCGCAACGCCATCCTAAAAATGTCAGCTCGGTTCGAGGGGCTTGAATTTCACCATATAGCCCGGGAAAATAATCAGGCGACAGATGTCCTGGCACGCATCGGCGCAAAACGTGATCCAGTCCCCCCCAACATCTTCTTGGAAAGGCTGTTCAAGCCATCCATAGTATGGGAAGGGGAGCCGAACAATAACAGCCCGGACCCAACCGCACTGCCCGACACCAAACATCCTGACACAATCGGAGGCTCTGCCAATGAAATAACACCTTCAGCACACGTAATAATGGCCGTCATCGCCCCATGGACAGAACCATTCCTCGCCTACCTTACTAGGCAGGAACTCCCCGAGGATCAAAATGAGGCACACTGCATAGTGCGGCGATCCAAAGCCTATAGAGTCCACGAGGGAGAGCTTTATAAGAAGAGCACTACGGGAGTCCTTCAAAGGTGCATCTCCGAAGAGGAGGGGCGGAACCTCCTGGCTGAAATTCATGCCGGACTCGGCGGTCATCACGCTGCAGCTCAGTCCCTTGTAAGCAAGGCCTTCCGTACGGGCTTTTCTTGGCCAACGGCCCGGGCAGACGCTCAGGACTTAGTCCAACGATGCACCGGTTGCCAGCTCTTTGCAAACCAAAGCCATATGCCACCCACCGCCCTCCAAACTATCCCCATTACTTGGCCCTTCGCGATCTGGGGGCTTGACATGGTTGGACCCCTTAAAGGCGGAACCCACAAGCAAAAATACTTACTGGTCATGGTGGATAAGTTCACCAAATGGATAGAAGCCAAGCTTGTTAAGGTGGCCGAATCTGGACCGGTGATAGACTTTATATCCGGGGTTGTACACTATTACGGCGTCCCCCACAGCATCATCACTGATAATGGCATGAACTTCACGGCCGACGAGGTAAAACTCTGGTGCAAAAACATGGGCATCAAGCTCGATTATGCTTCCGTCTACCACCCACAAACTAATGGCCAGGTCGAACGTGCAAATGGTCTTATCATGAGCGGCATCAAACCCAGATTAGTGCGGTCCCTCAAGGAATCTAACACGCACTGGGTAGAGGAGCTCGACTCCGTACTCTGGGGGCTGCGGACCACGCCGAATCGCACCACCGGATACACACCATTCTTTACGGTGTACGGCGCAGAGGCAGTTTTGCCTTGCGACATAATTCATGACTCATCTCGAGTGCGCATGTACGAAGAAAGAGAAGCCGAGCTCGATCGACAGGACAGCTTGGACGCATTGGAGGAGGAGCGTGAAGTGGCAAAAGCCCGTTCCACATTCTATCAACAGCAGGCTCGAAGATACCAAAGCAGAGAAGTACGGGCCAAAAATTACAACTTTGGTGAATTAGTTCTATGACTACAGGACAAGAAAAAGGACAAACTCAAGCCCAATTGGGAAGGTCCCTTCATAATTGACCAAGTCCTGACTGGTGGAGCGTACCTCCTGCGGGATGCATCGGATAACCGACTCGAGCCGAACCCATGGAACGCAGCCCGTCTCCGAAGATTCTACGCCTAGCGCCGGACTCTACGTTCGTCTTCTTCCGCTGTCCATTTTTATATATTTTCTGTCTTACATTTCTCTTCTTCTCTCTCTCTCTTATAGCCTTTAAATGCTCATAAAGTGACGTCCTATCCGCGCTCATTAAACCTGGGGGCTTCTTTAAATAGAAGCTTATTCATATGGGCTTCATGCCCAACACATGTGTCACACTTCCGCATGTACCTTTTATTCACCATTATATGCATCGATATGACTTAAGTTTTGGCCAAGCTGGGTTGCCTGGCTCCTGTGCTTACCCCTACGTCCCCGATTGTTCGGCTAGGTGGTAAAGGGAGCACCTCTGCGATTGTTACTGCCGGGTCAGCCGGACGTGTACCTCAAACCGGGTGAAACCGAAACCTAGCGTTCTTAAGGGAATATTCGGTCGGTGACCTAAAGATGATATTTTTTATTTTTATCTATACGCCCCCAGATGTTTTTCCTGCGTTTCTTTTCGCACCATGGACATGCACCTTAGGGCATGCCTCGCAGGGAAAGGAACCCCTAACGGAACTATTCTCCCTGGAAGATGTTTCTTACTAACCATGTAATATAACATAACTAGTCGGGCACTTGTCTATTCATGCACTAATGACCCCTACGCCTGGTCTCCATGCATTCCTCGGTTCCTATATAACCGCATGGGAATTCGGACACACTCCGGACCGTCAGGTCCCGAGGCTGAAGCGAAAAGGTCGGCAATGACAAATGATCTACAATCCGGCTAGAAGGCATTATAAATGTCAATTAAATTACATAGTCATTTTAACTGATTGTATTCCTCTTCAATACCATCTAACAGGCTGTCTAATTTACAGTCCTGCTGGGAATACTTTGCGGCCAACTCTACTTGGTCGTATACTAAGCTTACAGGGATCTCCTTCCCATCGGGCCCTACAGGACCGACCTCGGCCATGCGGTTGGGGTCAGCCTTTGCGTACCGCGTCTTCACCATGGCCCAGGCCTCCCTAGCACCTTGACGGCAGGCCGATATCTTCCACAATCGGAAGCGCCGCCGTGCTCCCTTTAGCTTCTCCGCAAGCTCTCCAAGACCTTCGGTCATGGAGACGGATGGCCATAGGGCCTGGGTGACGCCTTGCATCGCCTGCTGAACTCGATCGAGTAATTGCGAGAGCTCGGGAAGAAGGTCAACCATAGAACCGGGCATCTCCTCTGCAGGACGACCTGTTAGCACACCTACAGACATTGCTCTGTTAGTCGACTTCCTCGCCGAACCTTATTTCAAAGGTTCGTTCAAGCACTTACTAAATATGCCGCGCCGAAGCCGCTGATTCTCCTTCACGGAGTCTGACAGCTGGGAACGAACATCTTTCAACTCGACACCCAGCTTGGTGTTGGCATCTTGGAGATCGTTCTTCTCCCGCCTCACCTTTGTCAGTGCCTTCTCACCAGCCTTTAGCTGGCGTAGGAGGTGTTGCCTTTCCGGATTCAATCCGGCGCCATCTGCAATTTCATTTGTCAGATTCGCACCCATGCCGTGCTTCGGAAAATACTTATCTTTCGAAGTGTATATTACCAGAGGGGGTCTCCTTGGGCTCCCCTGCCGCAGCTAGTGCGGCCTCAAGTTGGCCTTTGCACTCTTCCAGCTCCTTGGACAGTAGGGAATTCTTTTCTGTAAGAACCTGCATAACAAATGATCCTTAAATCAGTTATTCTAACTGTTTCAAGTCTCGGGGGCTACTGGTATATATATATAATTACCAAAATTTTCTTACCCGCATGTCTTTTACATATTGCTCCTTGGCTCTGGCTAGACCATTTTGAGCAGCACGGAGGTACGCATCTCCCGAGTTGAAGGCATCTAATGCCCCTTGGGAGAAACAAGCGTCACGAAGAATTGTCCGGCGACGCCTGTGGTTCATGGCACTCTCCACCTCAGAGTTGGTGGCAGACAACCCGTCCACATCCTCCATCAGAGGAGCGTCTGGCGCGCCTTGCGTTCGCCTCCGCCTCCGGACCAGGCTTTGGAGCCTGGCTGGTGGAGGCGCGATTGGCAGCCTCTCCGGATATAGTCGGCGAGGTCTCTTTGTCCTGAAGAGAGCATGAGTGGCAATGTACCTCGAAGGTATAACACCTGGGATAAGGGGGCGCGCCATACCTTTGTGCTGACGCCTTGGTCCGGACTGCACTTCTTTTCTGCCCACGGGGCCTTGCGGCCCCTCGTTGGCTTGTCGCCGCAGGTTCGGCCTTCCGCCTTAAAAACCTGCCCTGCAAAGTTCGGTTGTAATCAGGAAACTAAAAACATGAGAGGGCGGACACCTATTCGGGGTACTGGGACTTCGATCTCAGTTACCTGGGAGGCCGGGATTAGCCCTGGGTAATCGGCCGTAATGGCCACCAAGGCGTTGTCCTTACTCAATTGATGGAACACTCCATCGATCAGCTCCACAGATATGTCCGGATCCTCTTGAGAGGCCGGGTCGAGGGACCGTCCTGGGTCCTCGGGTAGTGGAGGAGGGCTGCTTATTTCCTTAATAGCCCTGCGCAGTTCCTGCATTGAAGTCGTCAGACTAAATGTTTAACAATGGGAATACAAAATGGATGGGCAAGTAAATACGACCTCTT
Source organism: Triticum urartu (assembly GCF_056163025.1). Classification (NCBI taxonomy): domain Eukaryota; kingdom Viridiplantae; phylum Streptophyta; class Magnoliopsida; order Poales; family Poaceae; genus Triticum; species Triticum urartu. The sequence continues at coordinate 711,657,568 of NC_141879.1, forward strand.
ACCCAGCTTGGGGGATTGTGCATAGAGAATCCAACCTGTGGGTTGACGCGGAGAAATTCCTCCTCTTCTCCCTTATACAAAGTGGACAAGATCTTTAGTAGAGCGGCAGCTGAATCCGGCCCCTTACGGCCGTAGCGGGTGGCGTCGTCCTCCCCGTTGAAGTCCCACATGGGGTGGCTTCTATACTGAAGCGGTTGCACCCCGCGCATAATGCATTCGGCCATAACCCCGATCATGGTTAGTCCGGAATGGGCTAACAATCTTATTCGGCTCATCAGGTAAATGATGTCCCTGTCACTTTCCCTCTGAGGGCTCCATGGATGCTAGCTTAGGCTCTTCTTTAAGGGAGCACAATCGAATTCAGGGAGGCCGATCCGGACAGGATCCGGCAGCGGGACGTCTTCTATATAAAACCATTCCGAGGGCCAGTCTTCGGACGCCTTCTTTGGGATTCCGGACAGATATCCGGTCCCGGCGATGCGCCACACTTCGGCTCCGCCCACTTGATACATTGACCCCTCCTTAGAGCGGGGCACAAGGCAGAATAACCTTTTCCATAGCCCGAAATGAGCCTCGATACCCAAAAACAGCTCGCAGAGGGCTACGCAGCCCACGATATGCAATACGGAGGCAGGCGTGAGATTGTGTAGCTGGAGGCCATAGAACTCCAGGAGCCCCCGGAGAAATGGATGGATTGGAAATCCGAGCCCCCTTATTAAATAAGGGACGAGGCACACCCACTCTCCTTTGGAGGGATTAGGGGCACTCTCCGCTTGCTCTCTGCCATTATAGATGGCAAGGCCGGCTCGAACCGGGACCATATAGGTCGGGGGGAGAAATCCCTTTATTTGGAGCGTCACTAGCTCGCTATGCGGGATGGAGCATCTCTCCCAATATCCAGGCTGAGGGCTGGAAGGGCGAGATGAGGAGTCGCGACGGCTGGCCATGGTGGAACGGACCTTTGTCAGATGCGCTCTGATGAACACTCGCGAAGGGGGGAAGATGTGGTTTGGATCTAAATCCTCGTCCCCTTAAATAGGTCAGCTCATTTACGCGGCCAGGGGTGTGAATGTAAAAACACTCAGACTTTTCATATTCATTTGACATGTGGGAAGTGGCCATTATTGGGCGTAGAAGCCAAGGAGCGCAACATCTACAATAAACCGGACTTTATTCAACAGGTACACGGAATTTGGAGGAGAAGCCACCTTGCAATGCCGAAGACAATCTGCGCGCCGGACTCATCGTCATTGAAGCCTGGTTCGGGGGCTACTGAGGGAGTCCTGGATTAGGGGGTGTCCGGATGGCCGGACTATACCTTCAGCCGGACTCCTGGACTATGAAGATACAAGATTGAAGACTCCGTCCCGTGTCCGGAAGGGACTTTCCTTGGCGTGGAAGGCAAACTTGGCGATACGGATATGTTGATCTCCTACCGTTGTAACCGACTTTGTGTAACCCTAACCCTCTCCGGTGTCTATATAAACCGGAGGGTTTTAGTCCATAGGACAACATAAACAACAACAATCATACCATAGGCTAGCTTCTAGGGTTTAGCCTCTCTGATCTCGTGGTAGATCTACTCTTGTACTACCCATATCATCAATATTAATCAAGCATGACGTAGGTTTTTACCTCCATCGAGAGGGCCCGAACCTGGGTAAAACTTCGTGTCCCTTGCCTCCTGTTACCATCCGGCCTAGACGCATAGTTCGGGACCCCCTACCCGAGATCCGCCAGTTTTGACACCGACAGGTAGTTCATGAGCCTGCTATCACAGAGGCTCCTGAAGCTGAAGAGAATCTAGCTGTTGACCCCACAACAACTGAAGACATTGGTCCTCATGACAATGTTGAAGATGATGAAGTCCTTCCTCAGATCGAGCACAATTTGGTGTCAACGCCTGTTCTCACGAACAGCGAACTCATCAGCATTGGTCGTCCACTGACGCCAATTGCCCAGGATGACTCATGGGCTAACACTACTAGGAAAAGGGCTATAGATGGAAATGACACTAATTGCGCACCAGACATGTGGTGCGCCATTACTATATACTAATGGCGCACCATCTGTTGGTGCGCCATTAGTGTGGAAGACACTAATGGCGCACCAGGCACACGGTGTGCCACTAGTAACAAAATGTTTTTTTTTTCATTTTTTCAAACATACTAATGGCGCATCCGAGCAGAGTGCGCCATTAGTAGTTAGAACTACTAATGGCGCACCAGCCATAGAGTGCGCCACTACTGTAATTTTTTTTTACTTTTTGCAAAACTACTAATGGCGCACCGTTGCATAGTGCGCCATTACTAGTTTAAACTAGTAATGGGCACTTTTTTACTTTTTGATATCATGAATATTTTTAAATTTCATGGGCACTTTTTGAATTCATGAATATTTTTTCAAATTTGATGATATTTTTTCATATTCCATATGAAAAAATATTGAATATTCATGAGGACACTCGATCTCGATCCCCCTCCCTCTCGATAGCTACCCCCCTCGCCAGATCCCCCTCGCCGCCGAGCACCCCCCCGCACCCTCCCCCCGCTCCACCGCCGCCGCCGACCCCCCACACCCTCCCCCGCTCCACCGCCGCCGACGACCCACCGCACCCTCCCCCGCTCCACCGCCGCCGACGAGCACCCCCGCACCCTCCCCCGCTCCACCGCCGCCGTCGATGATATTTTCAAGTAACAAATTTGATGATATTTTTTAAAAAATTATTACTGTTTTTATAAAAAAATATTACTGTTTCATATTCATATTCATTTTTAAAAAATAATAATAATAAAGTGTAGACTACAATTGTTGTTAAACAACAATTATTACTGTTTTTATAAAAAAATATTACTGTTTCATATTCATATTCATTTTTAAAAAATAAAAAAAAATTATTACTCATGGCGCACGGGTGGCTAGTGCGCCATTGCTATCTAAAAAAAGAATACTTATGGCGCACTGTCCCGCTGGTGCGCCATTGCTATGAAAAAAAACATTCTAATGGCGCACCGCCTGGGGGTGCGCCATTAGTAATCTTCCCCCATCCATACACTTGGTCCCTCCCTCGTCCCTCCCTCTCACCAGACTACTTCGTCCCTCTCCCACCACCGCGCTGCCGCCGCCGCTGCCCCGACCCACTGCGCCGCAGCCGCCCACGCGCCCCCGCCGCCTCCCTCTCCCTTCCTCCCCCTCGAGCGCCGCCTCCCCCCCGATCCCCACCTGCCCCCCTCGAAACCCTAGAAACCACCAGAGATTTGGAGCCTCAGAGCCCCACGTCCACCAGGAGAGGAGGCCCCACGTCCAGCAGGAGAGGAGGCCCGCGACCTCCCCGCCGTCCAGCAGGAGAACAGGGTACGAATCCCTGTTCCCCTTATCTCTTGCTGATTTTCTTCTTCACCTCCTCCAATCTCTGATGCGTTCTCATCTATAGCTGTGTTGTGCTGTTGTGTGAAGGAAGGACATGGTTCAACAGGATACAGAGAAGCTGCTGCTGTGGGTTTGACTTGTTTGGATTTCGTTCCCCTGTCACCAAGGTGACCACTTGTCTCGCCTCTCTCCCCCTCTGTACAAGTTCATGGCTGTGGACTGCTATGGTCAATGCTTGTCTCAGCTGTATGCATTTGATTTCAGACTATATAGCTTGTATATGCAAAGTGCAAAAATTTCCGAGCAATGCTGTACTTTTACCTGCTAGTTTCTTTGGCAGGATTTTTATTCAAGAGAAACCAAACCCTGACAGTAACACATTTGCTTCTTATTGTACATGACTATGTTTATTGTGTTGAAACATCTGTCTGATCTAATTAGAATGTATATGTGAGTTAAATAGGTCTGATTTTTGTTTTACGAGGTGGTAGAGGCAGCATCCATGTATTTGGGTAGCTAGTGGTTGTTTTTTGTTGTGTTGCAAGAAAGGAGATAATGTTGGCTGAATGTGCTTGAGGAAGAAAAGTAAAAAAGTGATTGGAATCGCATGCCTAGAATGTTGTTCACTTATTGTCTTCATATTTAAAATCATCTGTTTTAAGTAAAGTAGGCTCTGAGAAAAACCTTCCAGAAAAAGCTAAACAACACAAATATACTGCTCTTGGATCGATGATTTGATTATGTAGCATAACCAGCACAGAGTAAGTGAGAGACGAACATGAGGCTGCACATTTTTGTACCAATAGTTGCACAAACATGGGGCTGCACAAATTTGGTGCTGCACAAACTTGCTCCTAGGCCAAGAGAGAGATTGAAATTGAGTACTCCTAGGCCAAGAGAGAGATTATGTTAAAAATTCAGTTAAGCAGGCATGGTACTCTTATTTTGAAGTAAAAATTCAATTTAAAAGTCAGTTAAAAGTCCAGTTTTAGAGCTTGGCTCCTGATCTGAATACACATGATCTGCTTGTGCTTGTGACTGACTTGGACACATGATTCTGACACACATGTATTCCAACACACATAGGATGTCTGAAACCCCTAGGAAATCATTTGCATATTGTCAACCGAGTATTTGTCATTCTGAAGAAAAATGCACTGTATCATGTATTTGTCCATGGTTTATAGATGAAATTTGCCATGGTGCATATAGTAAAAACAATGCCATGGTCTGTAAAATACATTTGTCATGCTCCATGAAAGTAAATTGCCATGGTCCAAATGTAGCAGAAGTTTCAAGTAGTGTTTTGTTTATGTGTTTGAATAGGCAGCAAACTTTCTATACTTTCTGTGTTTGTACAGACTTGCTAAACTATTGATGATTTTTTGTTGGGTGGCCTATTAGATCTGGAATGGAAGCTCACATAAGTTGAGCTGATTTTTGTCCATATGAAAGCAGAGGACCATATGGTCTGTGGCTGGGTTTTGTCTTCGACCATTGTGTCGTGATGAATTTGCAGGTACCCCGAGAGGCCCTTGAGTTTGCCGGAATGTCGATTAACTTCCGTTCTGGCAAATTCGGGTACTCCATATGTCCTATTTTCAGCAAAGGTCATGCTGAAATTTTCCGTGAATTTTAGCATGACTTTGCTAAAAATAGGACATATGGGGTACTTGCGACTAATGCATTGGTCGGGGTATCTTAGTACTTAGTTAAGTAGGATCAACTGCCCCGCCATTCTTGCTGCAATAAACCATAGGTGGCAATAGAGCCAAGTGATTAGGCCCAACTTAGAATTCTCGTTAGCATCGACAAACCCTAGATGATAAACCCAACATAGGTGGCAATAGAGCCAAGTGATTAGTACCAAGTGATTAGGCCCAACCTAGGGTGCCTCGGCATCGATAAACCCTAAATGATGAAAACTTAACTTGGCTTCTATAGGGTGCCTCGGTGACGATGAGAACCTAAATGATGTACGCTTAGGCTTTTAGGGTGCCTCGGCGTCGACAAAACCTAAATGATGAAAGCTTAGGCTTTTAGGGTGCCTCGGTGTCGATAAGAACCTAAATGATGAAAGCTTAGGCTTTTAGGGTGCCTCAGCGTCGACAAACCCTAAATGATAAAAGCTTAGCTTTTAGGATGCCTCGGTGTCAACAAACCCTAAATGATGTAGTTTTGAATTATGAATGTAGGATATGTCGTCATCATCATCGGACGATGAAAGTCTCCCGGCGGAGTGCGACTGGTGCAACAACGATCGAGGTCTGTGAGACATGCCTCACCTGGACGATGATCGGCGCTTCAGCATTAAGCTCGAGGAGACCTTCGAAGTTGAAATGGTACACAATGACGACAAGTGTTATTTTCATAATTAAGCATGACTTCAACTATTTCAATGTGTAATTTTCATCTTCTACAATTCGAGTATAGCTTATCCCATGCCATGCAAGACGCTATATCTTGGAGAGGATGGATTTTGAAGACCATGAAATTTCTGAAACAAAGAAAATTCACCTAAGAACTCATCACGATGTGGACTCTGAAGTAAATCTATATAATTATGAGAGCGTAACCCATTTTGGTTGCAAAAATTGGGAAGCATTTTGCAAGATGTATGGTTTTGATGAGGGTATGCTTATCACCATGGATCGTGGTAACCCTGACATCAACCAAGACAATATGGACATTTGGGTCCTTGTTGATACGCCTCCAGTTCTACCGCTATGTGAGTTTCTCAAACATAGTTATTAGCTAACTTATATTGTTTATTTCAAAATAGTTGACAGCTTATTTCCTTTGACAGCTTATTTTTATTGTTCAAAGAATGTGCGGGAGATGGTAGACAAAACCCACTACACCGATGGCTCCGAATTAACAACTTACAAGGAGAAAAATCATCTGGTCGGATTTTGTACTGACATTGAGAATTACATTATCCACAATCAAACTCCTCAACATTATGGTAAATACGTGCCACTAGTGCATGTGTTCAACTACGGTAACTACCATGGAGATACCCTGGTAAGATTTTTACTACTACGACATCCGTGCATCTTTTGCATACTTCTAAAACTAGTACATCATTGCTAACTATGAAGTTATTACTATGTTTTTCAACAGATAATCCCAGAGAATTGTGTGCCTCATATGATGTATCAGAAAGGTAGTCTTAATGTTTTGAACAGACAGCCAGGTCATCCTACGAATCTCAACTGTCCATACGAGATTTCTAAAAGAAGTGGAGACATGAAAATCAAAGGATGGAAAAAATGTATGGACAGTCGTAAGGAGCTTCTTGGAAGCAAAAGGAAGTGAAGCGCAAGAATTGGAGACAGGATGTTCTCCATTCTCCATAATGGAGAGTCAGGGTCTATATTGTTTTATGCTATTTTAGCATAAATAGGGTATTTAGGTCCTGCCTAATACTGATGATCATGTGCTAAGAACAATTAAGTAGGGTTGGTTCGATGACTATCAAGATGATGGTCGTATGACTTGTTATCAATAACGAGTAGAAGTTGTATGATGATGATTAGTAGGACTTGTTAGGATTAGTATTACTTCCGACAAACTCGATACTCGCGGTCTCGAGACTTGTAATGTTTTATCTTTGTTCGGTATTTTGAATTCGGAGACTAATATGATGAATTGTATTCGGAGACTAATCTTCTATTGTATTCGATGAATCTGCTGTTGCTGTGTGCTACTGTCTGTATTGTGTGAAATAATATATTTTGTAACCTGTGCAAAAATCAGAAAAGTAAAAAAAACCTAATATTCATACTAATGGCGCATCACTACAGAGTGCGCCATTAGTATTCCAAGTATACTAATGGCGCATCCATCCGTAGTGCGCCATTAGTGTGCCAAAGCACATGGTTAAATATGGCCCTGGGAGGCATACTAATGGCGCATGGTGTTATATGCTAATGGCGCACTGGGTAGTGCGCCATTAGTATACCAGATACCAATGGCGCACCAGTGGTGTGCCATTAGTAATAAATACTAGTGGCGTGATACTAATGGCGCACCAGTGATGCGCCATTAGTAGGCAAAACTAGTGCGCCATTAGTAGGCCTTTTCCTAGTAGTGTGATCACCCTCAAGAATCCCCTCGTGCTAAAGAAACACCAGTCACTCCCCCACCACAGGTCACCACTCCGGTGATTGATAGTGAAGACTTTGAGGCCCAACCACCTCCATCTCAACAGGCATCGCTAGCATTTCGCAGGCTTCGCAGGCTTCGCAAAGGACCAAGGCCACAAGTCACATTGTCAAGTGTTCCAGAAGGAGAAGAGCGCCAATCCGTTTCACGCGAAGTCTTTCCTAAAGCCTTCTCCTACTGCGAACATCCCCGAATCTGAAGCCAAAACGGCTGAAGATATTCTGGCTGCATCAGCCGATGACCATGAAGAAGAACCAAGAGAAGAAGAACGTTTTGGTACACCCCCGTCCAACCCTGAAGTTGTTCTCGAGGAGAACATGTCCGACCCTCCAGCTCCTGAAGTGGAGGGTACCAATACTGAGGTGGCCACCAACATCAACACTGAAGCCAATGACGTTGTCATGCCTGAAGCTAATGTGGCGCCTGAAGCTAATGTGGTGCCAGAAGTGAATGCACCTGAAGCCAATGCAGCACCCGAAGCAAATCCGCTGCCTGAAGCCAATGCCTCTGCTCTTGTACCTCCTCCAAGGCCACACACCATCGAGCAAGCATATGATCGTGGACAGCTTGTTACTGTCCGCTGGCCAATCCTGGTTCCTCCGCCTGCTCCCGGACCTTAGTTTGCCTATCATGTGGAGCACATGCCTCGGGTCCAGAAGCCATAGCCATGGCTACCACGGTTTCCAGGTATTGCAACTTCACCAGGATCATTTAATCTGAATGGATTCAAGGCACACAACACATTCTTCGACAGTGACAAGAACCCAAACACAAGGCCAAGAATCTTTTCTGACCGATTCTGGAGTTATCTGCAGCGAAGCTATTATTCATGCATCTTGTACAATCAGGGACGCATCTTCCCTCACATGCATCTTGATTGTGAAGCCATTGCTGGACTGCCATGCCATGAAGAAGCCCTTGACTGCTTCCGTGATGCGGATCTGCTCAATTTTGTGACTATAAAGGAACATTGGAATGAAGAACTTCTGCTTTAATTCTATGCTACCCTCCACATTCATGGATACAACAGGGATCCGAAGACTTGGATCCTTGAGTGGATGACAGCGATGTTCATCATGAAGCTAAAGCCCAAGACATCATTGAGCTCACAGCCCCGCCCACTCCTGGCAAATATTATGAACCAGGTTGTCAACAACACCAGAATGATTTGGAGAGCATTTTCCAGAAGCCAGAACCCAACATGAGCCAAATGCTGAGCATGATGAAGCCTTTGCCTCGCGACGCTGAATACCCAACCGAATTCTTTGTTGAAGACCTAGAGTATCTGCCCCGCACCATTTACCATATCATCAGAAAAACTCTATGGCCTGTCAAAGGACATTCATCTGCGGCAAAGCTTGAAGGAGCAATGAAGACTCTGGTTTTCTATATCTTCAATGGCTTAAGCTTCAATGCTCAAGACTTCTTCATCAGGCAGTTGGCTGCATCTGGCTCCGACATCTTTGGTCTGAATTTCTATGCTCCATGGGTAATGCGTCTTATCAAGCTTCACTCTGCCTTCAACTATCAACCGTCTGCACGCAATCATCTTGTATTCTTGCCAGAGGTTGATCTGTCTGTTAAAGCTATTTAACCAGAGCCTGCTAAGGATCCAATCTATCTTCACTACGTTGATTGTCAAAGCTTCACCCAGCCCATTGAAGGAGTTCAGTCAGTCTCTCATGTTTATCCCTTGGCTGGTAACACACGTGCCCCTCGCGCCCAAATTGACGCAACTGGAAGCACCATTGCCCAAAGGCCACGCAAGAGATCTCGTGTTCTCAATGACCGAGAGCTTCTCGTCGCGCTACATCAGAAACAGGATAAGCATCATGACTGGCTTAAGCGTCAGATGCAAAGCCTCTTGGTGGACGTCAATCGCATTTGCAATCTTGCCACCAAGAATGGCTTTGTCACACATGAAACCTGTCGGAGGTCTTGGAAGAGTTTGAATTTTCTCACTACGGAAGAAGATCTTCAAGACGATGGCTTCACAGAAAGATTCAAGTTTGACTCCACTCCTCCAAGGAATGCTCACTTGCGTCGGACTCCCTCCCTTGAAGACTCTGACTATTCTTCCTCAGCTGCAACAGCGAATGCCAGAGTTATCGATGATCAAGATGATGCCACTTCACCACCTCCACCTTCAGCGCGTCTCGACACTACACCTAGTTCTTCTGCACCACCGGACCTCAACGACGACCCTGCTGCTTCGTCTACTCCCCATGGGAACGAGTAGAAGCTCTATGTTTTCAAACCTTTTTGGTCATTACTGACAAAAGGGGGAGAAGCACATGAGTTTATAGTCTTCAAGCGGGTCCATATGGGTGGTTGCTTTACTTTTTGCTACTTTTGCCAAGTGCTTACAACTCTCAGTTTTGAAACATTTGGTTTGTTTTGAGTTGTAACACTTAAACTTGATGGTCGTCTGCTACCTTTTTCGACACTATGTGATGTGATGATAAATTCCGCATGTGCGACGATAAATTCCGCACGAAGTCATTTTGCAGACGTCCATTTTTCATTATGCATGTCATTATCTTCATTATATCATTTCATGCATGATGAATTGTCTTCATAAGTAGAAAAGGAGCTCCGCAAGTACAACCTGCCATGTGCATTTGCATTCAAAAGCAAAATACTTATATGCACATCTTCAGGGGGAGCCTTTCTGCTACTTACGAAGACAATACTTAAATCCTTTACAATTTCACATACTTTATCCCTGTTGAAAACTTCAACCAGTTTGTCATCAATCACCAAAAAGGGGGAGATTGTAAGTGCATCTAGTGCCACCCCTAGTTGGTTTTGGAGTATTGACGACAAACCTGGTTGAGGGACTAATGTGTTTGTGACAATTGCAGGATAAAACAGGTAGTAGTCCCTCATTGATTCAGTTTACCTACCGAAGATGACCCCTAAAAATTTATGAAGACATTGAAGACAAATGTGGTATGTGAAGGTATACACATTGAAGTCTATGACAAGAGAAGGCATTGTGTGAAGACTATGGAGCACGAAGACTTAGTTGTTTCGTTGTTTTGTTTTCTTCTTTGTTGAGTCATAGGAACCACCGTACTGTTAAGTGGGGTCCAAGTGAACCAGTCAGAATGACTGAAGTGATGCTTAACCAAAATCCTATGTCTTCGAGTGAAGACAATGAGAGCAAATCTTATCCAGAGCTGGATAAGTCAGCTTTGCTTGTAGCTCAAGTAAATTTGTCATGTGTGTTTGAAATCTAACCGTTGGAACACGTGTCAGTTCCTTAGTGACCTAGGGTCATTTCGGACAAATCAGGTCGGGTTGCCTAGTGGCTATAAATAACCCACCCCCTACACCATAAATTGGTTGGCTGCTCAGAGTTAGTGCACGGCTTTTGTCGTTTGAGAGCAACCCACCTCGAAGCCTTTGAGAGAGAAATCCTTGCGAGGACAAACCCCTAAACACCCAGAGCCAAAGAGTGTTAGGCATCACTGAAGTTTTCATGTCTGTGTGATCTGAAGACTTATTACACTTGAGGACTGTGAATCCTCTAGCCGGTTAGGCGCCGCATTCTGAGCATCCAAGAGTCATTGTGGATCGCCGGTGAACGAAGTCTATGAAGGTTTGGAAGTCTACCTTGAAGACTTATCAGAGTAATTGGGCGAGGACTGGGTGTCCTTAGCACAAGGGGAATAAGGTGAAGACATGGTCTTTTGAGTTAAATCTCAGCCTCCCTAACCAGACGTACAGTTGTCAGAGCAACTGGAATTGGTCCAACAAATCATTGTCTTCAACGAGCAACTGGTTCTATCCTTTCCATCTCTTTATTTACAGTTGGTCCTTGTGAAGTCATTGCCTGTTTGCATTATCTATTGTCTTCACTAAGTGACTGCTTGTTCTGATTGGCTTCATACTATCTTCCATCCTGATCTATACTGCCTAGCTGCTATTAGTCTTTGTTCTTTCATTTCATTGAATACTTGACTATGGCTTGCTTAGTGTAGTCTACCTTCCGCTTCATGGTAATAGGTTTATTTCTATCGTTTGTCTTTCAAATTTCCAAGTTTTGAAGACTTTCATAAAAATCGCCTATTCACCCCCCCTCTAGTCGATCACTAGCACTTTCAGCGATGCTTTCTCCTTCGCGAGGCCAAACATTATATATATAATTGTGATCACGATGAACAAGATGCATCGGATAAAACTTCTGATGAAATTCCAATTTCAATCGTTTGTAGTTGCATGACCCCGTATCATCACATAGCCTATACCATGTCAATGCATCTTCCTTCAAAGATAAAGGGAATACCTTCTTCTTAACAACATCTCCGGGTACACCTGCAAGCTTGAATAATCCACAAACTTCATCTACATATACTAGGTGCTCATCAGGATGCATTGTTCCGTCTCCTGCAAAAGGATTAGCTAGCAGTTTTTATAACATACCCAAAGGAATTTCAAAGCAGACATTCTCATTTTCATTTTCATTTTCAGTAGGTTCAGTAGGTTGAGGAGCAACTCTTGGCTCTACTAGTCGGGGTGAAGATACCCCAAACAAGCCCCTCAGAGGATTACTTTCCATAGTAACAAGTGACAGTAAATTTCAGCACACTATATAAATTTTTCCTTACCAAATTCCACCTACCAAAGGCGCTTCAGTCCCCGGCAACGGCGCCAGAAAAGAGTCTTGATGACCCACAAGTATAGGGGACCTATCGTAGTCCTTTCAATAAGTAAGAGTGTCGAACCCAACGAGGAGTAGAAGAAAATGATAAGCGGTTTCCAGCAAGGTATTCTCTGCAAGTACTGAAATAAGTGGTAACAGATAGTTTTGTGATAGGATAATTTGTAACGAGCAACAAGTAACAAAAGTAAATAAAGTGCAGCAAGGTGGCCCAATCCTTTTTGTAGCAAAGGAAAAGCCTAGACAAACTCTTATATAGAGAAAAGCGCTCCCGATGACACATGGGAATATCGTCAAGCTAGTTTTCATCACGTTCATATGATTCGCGTTCAATACTTTGATAATTTCGTATGTGGGTGGACCGGTGCTTCGGTACTTTCATTACTTGGACAATCATCCCACTTATGATTAACCTCTACTGCAAGCATCCTCAACTACAACAAAAGTATTAAGGTAAACCTAACCATAGCATGAAACATATGGATCCAAATCAGTCCCTTACGAAGCAACTCATAAACTAGGGTTTAAGCTTCTGTCACTCTAGCAACCCATCATCTACTTATTACTTCCCAATGCCTTCCTCTAGGCCCAAATAATGGTGAAGTGTTATGTAGTCGACGTTCACATAACACCACTAGAGGAGAGACAGCATACGTCTCATCAAAATATCGAACGGTACCAAATTCACATGACTACTAATAGAAAGACTTCTCCCATGTCCTCAGGAACGAACGTAACCACTCGCAAAGCATATTCATGTAGGATCTGAACATAGGATGTTTCACCAAATAAAACCACTAGCATCAACTACAAGGAGTAATTAATACTACTAGCAACCCACAGGTACCAATCCCGGATTTGGAGACAAGAATTGGATACAAGAGATGAACTAGGCTTTTGAGAGGAGATGGTGCTGGTGAAGATGCTGATGGAGATTGCCCTCTCCCGATGAGAGGAGCGTTGGTGATGACGATGGAGATGATTTCCCCCTCCCAGAGGGAAGTTTCCCCGACAGAACAGCTCCGCAGAACCCAAGATTGGTTCTGCCAAGGTTCCGCCTCGTGGCGGCGGAGTTTCATCCGAGAAGATGGCTTATGATTTTTTTCCTCATCGAAAGCCTCCATATAGCAGAAGATGGCCACCGGAGGGCCACCAGGGGGCCCTCGAGGTAGGGGCGCGCCCAGGGGGGTAGGGCGTGCCCCCCACCCTCGTGGGCAGGGTGTGGCCCCCCTGGTGAACTTCTTGCACTCAGTATTTTTTTATATATTCTAAAAACATCTTCCGTGAAGTTTCAGGACTTTTGGAGCTGTGCAGAATAGGTCTGTAACATTTGCTCCTTTTCCAGCCCAGAATCCTAGCTGCCGGCATTCTCCCTCTTTATGTAAACCTTGTAAAATAAGAGAGAATAGGCATAAGTATCTTGACATAATGTGTAATAACATCCCATAATGCAATAAATATCGATATAAAAGCATGATGCAAAATGGACGTATCAACTCCCCCAAGCTTAGACCTTGCTTGTCCTGAAGCGAAAGCCGAAATCAAAAAATATGTCCACATGTTTAGAGATAGAGGTGTTGATAAAAGTAAAATATGGACATGAAGGCATCATGATCATTCTTAGAACAACAACTTACATAATTCTTATCATATGATTTCTTTTGCTAGAGTAATAATTCAATCACAATTTCAAGTATGAATCGTAAACTTCATTGAAAACTAACAAACTATAATCTCAGTCATTGGAGCAATTGCAATTTATCATAACATAGGAAAGAGTCAATATATAAGAGCTTTTCAGCAAGTCCACATACTCAACTATCATATAGTCTTTCACAATTGCTGACACTCACGCAATACTTATGGGTATGGAGTTTTAATCGGACACAGAGAAAGATAGGGGCTATAGTTTTGCCTCCCAACGTTTTACCTCAAGGGTAATGTCAACAATAATAGTTCATGAAAACTCACATACGATTAGCCATATATACCAAGATATTTCCAACATACTGTGCTTGCCAAAGGATAAAATGTAAAAAGGAAGGGTAAAGATCACCATGACTCTTATGCAAGGTAGGAGATAATAGTAAAAGATAGGCCCTTCGCAGAGGGAAGCCGAGGTTGTCATGCGCTTTTATGGTTGGATGCACAAAATCTTAATGCGAAAGAACGTCACTTTATATTGCCACTTGTGATATGGACCTTTATTATGCAGTCTGTCGCTTTTATTTCTTCCATATCACACGATCGTATAAAGCTTATTTTCTCCCACACTAGTAAGTCATACATATTTAGAGAGCAATTTTTATTGCTTGCACCGATGGCAACTTACTTGGAGGATCTTACTCAATCCATAGGTAGGTATGGTGGACTCTCATGGCAAAACTGGTTTAAGGGTATTTGGAAGCACACGTAGAATCTCTACTTGGTGTGATGAATTTGGCTAGCATGAGAGGGAAAGGCAAGCTCAACCATGTTCGATGATCCATGACAATATAATTTATCTCAAATGTAAGAAAACATAACCCGTTACGTTGTCTTCCTTGTCCAACGTCAACTCTTTAGCATGTCATATTTTAATGAGTGCTCACAATCATAAAAGATGTCCAAGATAGTATATTTATATGTGAAGACCTCTCTTTCTTTATTACTTCCTATTAATTGCAACGATGACCAAAACTATGTTTGTCAACTCTCAACAACTTTTATTCATCATACTTTTTCTATGTGAGCTCATTACTCTCCATAAGATCCATATGATCTCTTTGTTTCTTTTTATTCTTTCTATTTTCTTTTATTCACTCAAGGATCATGGCAAAATAATCAAGCCCTTGACTCAACACTAATCTTTATTATATATAGCTCATGGACTTGATTACATAGAGGGATCATAAAGCAAAACTCAAAACTAGATCATGCCATAAACTTTATTCTACTAGATCAAGATATTACCAAAAGGACCGAACTAAGAAAAACGGTAGAGATAAAAGTGATGGTGATACGATACCGGGGCACTCCCCCAAGCTTGGCAGTTGCCAAGGGGAGTGCCCATACCAGATACTCAATTCTTCTTTGTTGGTGAAGAAGGTGGAGTTTTTGATGATGGATAGTCGCACATCGAGCGTAGGAGGTCTTCTAACTTGTGGATAATGCCTTTGAGTGCGATGATATGCTCCTTCAACAAAATATTTTCACGTGTGGGATACTTATTTTGTATACGAGCTAACTCAATCATCTTGAAAGCTTCGATCTCAGTTGGGGTAAGAAGATTACGTTCAAGTTGAAGGATGTCTTCTGTTGCCAGAACTTGGTCCTCCGTGGCCTTCTTGATCCCTTCATCCTAGTTCACCTCCATGGGTTCTTCTCTCTTCAGCTCTATCTTCATTAGCCAAGCATCGTTGCCCTCATGGTTGGAGGAGGAGGGAGACGACATAATGCCTGGCCTTGATAACACTGACAGAAAACAGCTCGAAACAAAGACAAGAGATATTTGCGTGATACGGGAGTCAAAACCCCCGGGAGATTATATAATGAATTTTTATCGACCAAAATACATAACATGTAAGAAAATGGAGTCCGGAGAGCACATGAGGTGCCCACGAGGTAGGGGGGCGCGCCCAGTAGGGTAGGGCGCGCCCTCCACCCTCGTGGAGGCCTCGTGTCCTTCCCGAACTGCTTCTTATTTTTCTAAATATTCCAAAACGAAGAAATATTGCCTTAAAAACTGTTTTGGAGTTGGTTTACTTACCGTACCACATACCTATTCCTTTCGGAGTCTGAAACGTTTCGGAAAGTGTCCCTTATGTATTCCTTCGGGGTTACGGTTTCAATAACATTGGTTTCAACATTTATGGGATTACATGAGATATAATGTTTGATTCTTTGACCGTTAACCAGCTTCAGATTTGTGCCTTCGAAGTTGTTGATTTTTATGGCATCGGAACGATAGACCTCCTCGATAATGTAAGTACCTTCCCATTTAGAGAGAAGTTTTCCTGCAAAAATTCTTAAACGAGAGTTGTATAACAATACATAATCACCGACATTAAACTCACGCTTTTGTATCCTTTTATCATGCCATCTTTTAACTTTTTCTTTAAACAGCTTGGCATTTTTGTAGGCTTGGGTTCTCCATTCATCAAGTGAGCTAAGATCAAATAACCTCTTCTCACCGGCAAGTTTAAAATCATAGTTGAGCTCTTTAATAGCCCAATATGCCTTGTGTTCTAGTTCGAGAGGTAAGTGACATGCTTTTCCATAAACCATTTTATATGGGGACATACCCATAGGATTTTTATATGCAGTTCTATAGGCCCGTAATGCATGAACAAGTTTCTTGGACCAATTCTTTCTAGACCTATTGACAGTATTTTGCAAAATTAATTTGAGCTCTCTATTACTCAATTCTACTTGACGACTAGACTGAGGGTGATAAGGAGATGGAATTCTTTGATTAACATCATACTTAGCAAGCATTTTACGGAAAGCACCATGGATAAAATGTGAACCACCATCAGTCATTAAATATCTAGGGACTCCAAATCTTGGAAAAATAACTTCTTTAAGCATTTTAATAGAAGTGTTATGATCAGCACTACTAGTTGGAATAGCTTCTACCCACTTAGTAACGTAATCAACATCAACTAAAATATGTGTATATCCATTAGAGGCAGGAAAAGGTCCCATATAATGAAAGCCCCGAACATGAAATGGTTCCATAACAAGTGAATAGTTCACAGGCATTTCTTGACGTCTACTAATATTACCAATTCTTTGACATTCATCACAAGATAAGACAAACTTACGGGCATCCTTGAAGAGAGTAGGCCAATAAAAACCAGATTGCAATACCTTGCGTGCAGTTCTATCTCTAGCATGGTGTCCTCCATAAGCCTCGGAGTGACACTTGCGTAGGATCTGTTCCTGTTCATGCTCAGGTACACAACGTCTAATAATACCATCTACTCCTTTATAAAGATGTGGGTCATCCCAAAAGTAATGCCTCAAATCATAGAAGAACTTTTTCTTTTGCTGGTATGTGAAACTAGGTGGTATGAATTTGGCAACAATGTAATTAGCATAATCAGCATACCATGGAGCAGTATGAGAAGCATTTATGACACTTAATTGCTCATCAGGAAAGCTATCATCAATAGGTAGTGGGTCATCAAGCACATTTTCTAACCTAGACAAGTTGTCTGCAACGGGGTTCTTAGCTCCCTTTCTATCAACAATATGTAAATCAAATTCTTGTAGCAAGAGAACCCATCTAATAAGTCTAGGTTTAGCATCTTTCTTTTCCATAAGATATTTAATAGCATCATGATCAGTGTGAATAGTTACTTTAGAATCAACAATATAAGGTCTGAACTTATCACAAGCAAATACAACCGCTAAGAATTCTTTTTCAGTAGTAGCATAATTTCTTTGAGCATTGTCTAGGGTTTTACTAGCATATTGAATAACGTTTAATTTCTTATCAACTCTTTGCCCTAGAACAACACGTACAACGTAATCACTAGCATCACACATAATTTCAAAGGGTAAATTCCAATTAGGTGGCTGAACAATAGGTGCAGAGATCAATGCTTTCTTAAGTATTTCAAATGCTTCTACACAATCATCATCAAAGACAAATGGTATATCTTTTTTGTAATAAATTAGTCAGAGGCCGAGAAATTTTTGAGAAGTCCTTAATGAACCTCCTATAAAATCTGGCGTGACCAAGGAAACTTCTTACACCTTTAATGTCCTTGGGGCATGGCATCTTTTCAATAGCATCAACCTTAGACTTATCAACTTTAATACCTCTTTCAGAAACTTTATGCCCCAAGACAATACCTTCATTAACCATAAAGTGGCACTTTTTTCCCATTTCAAGACAAGATTAGTTTCTTCACATCTCTGCAAAGCTCAATCAAGGTTGCTCAAGCAATCATCAAAAGAAGATCCATAGATGGAGAAATCGTCCATGGAAACCTCACAAATCTTTTCACAAAAGTCAAAGAATATAGCCATCATGCATCTTTGAAAGGTAGCAGGTGCATTACATAAACCAAAAGGCATATGTCTACAAGCAAAACACTACAAAAAAAAGACACATCCGTGACATTTTGGGCCGAACGAATTTTTTCTGTCATACATATGACACTTCTATGACGATAATTGTGACAAAACCCAGTATCATCATAGATGTGGTGGGCTCCTACTTCTATGACAAAAAATCATGATAGAAAATGGGCTTTTCGTCCTGGGCGGGCCAGAGACGCAGCTGCATGACATTCTTTGGGCCGTCCATGACAGAAAACCCGTGGTAGAAGCGAGGGCGAGGAAAATTTCGGGGAGTTCCCGGTTACGGTGGGAGGTCGGGGGTCGAGCGATGCGTGTTTCTCTCTACACGTACGCGCGAGTGTGCGAGGCATTGGCTCTAACTGAACCCTAGCGAGGCGTTGGGCTCTAACTGAACCCGAGCGATTGTAATCCAGGCTACGCGTTGCTGAACTCGAGCGATCGATCGATGGCTGTTAACTAAACCCGATCGAGCGATTCCTTCGCTATTGCTGCTAACTGAAGCCAATCGATGCTGCCTCTGGGATGAACAGTGAGCATTTTTTGACTATGTACTGCAAGGCAACAGCCTCATAGTCTTTTATTAAACCACAGAGCCAAAGTGTACAAAGTTACAAAGTTAAGAGAGAGGAGGACAGAGTAATACTTACAAAAGAAATGATTAGGGTAAGGAAGCTATCCAAGAGATTAGACTATTCCTATATTTACATTTGATTCTATGTGCTAAAAGAGAAATGTCATGCAAAAAATTCCTCCTCCATGCCCTGAAAGAAGGTGATTCATTCCTGAAGATCTTCCCATTTCTTTGTGACCAAATATTCCAAGTGGCAGTGAATACTATCTCAGAGAAAAAAGGATGTCCAAAATCCCTCCTAGCATCAGAAGCCATGTCATAAGTGGTCTGGTTTGGTTGAGGACTCCATGAAATACCCAGGTAGTTCCAGATACGCTGGCTAAAATTGCAAGCGAAGAAGAGATGTGTTTTGTCCTCATGTGATGCCAAGTGACATAGAACACAAGTGTCATCCTGGATAATCCAATGCCGCCGCTGCATCATGTCTCTAGTGTTTAGGCGATCCATCAAAATGAGCCACCCAAAAACCTTAAACTTCAGAGTACAAGAACATTTCCAAATCCACATGAATATGGGATCAAGCACTGTGTCCGAAAAGCATGACAAGTAATAAATCCTGGACTGGTAGTCCCCAGACTTGGAAGGCCATTTCCAGACATCATTTTCCCCATCTTGAAGATTAACCATAGTAAGCAACGCCTGAAGTTGATTAAACTCCTCAAAGGCGTTAGCAGACAGTGGCAGATGGAGATTGTCAGTTGGGTCTGGTAGCTCCAGAATATCCTTGACTGTTAGAGTGTCATCGATCACAAAGGAGTGGAGCCTCGGAAACTGATGTTGCATGCTAACCGTATTGTTGCCAAGTTGCCAACGGTCAAGCCACAAGATCACCGTATCCCCAGATCAAACTAGTGGAACTTCCAACTTGCAAAACTTATCATACAGCTTGAAAACATCTCTCCACCAGAAAGAACCGCAGCTTTGCGTGACTTGGGGGGCGTAGAGGCGTAATAAGTGTCCCAAATAAGAGATACCCATGGTACATCCATCTTATTGATGAACTTAAAAAGATGTTTGATGAGCAAGGCATCGTTCTGAATGCTCAATTCCATAACTCCCAGACCACCAAAAGATTTAGGACGACATACCAAGTCCCAAGCCGCCAAAGATTGTCGGGGCGTATCCGTGTTCCCTCTCCACAAGCATTGCCGCATAATCCGCTCAATCTGCTTCAAGATACCCTGCGGTAGCGAAAGGGTGCACAAGAAATATATTGGCATAGAACTAAGGACAGACTGTAAAAGTTGGAGCCGGCTTCCTTGATTCAAGAGACAAGAGGATGCAGATAATCGTCTCTCAATACGATCCACCAAAGGCAACAAATCATAAATTGTTGGCCGGGAAGTACCCATTGGTAGGCCCAGGTAAGTGAATGGCATGGAACCAACATCACATCCAAGCAAGGCAGCAACACGCGTGCCCTTGTCATCAGTCATATTGATGGGTATCAAAGAGGACTTATTGAAATTCACCCTTAGTCCGGTTGATTTGGCAAAGACTTCAAGCATTTCTTTGAATGCAATGAGCTGGCTATTAATAGCAGGAAGAACGATGAGTGTATCGTCAGCATATTGTACAATCGGATAGTCCATCGATGTAGTTGGGATTGGCAAGGTGAGAATATTCCTGGAGCACATCTCATTTACAACCGATTGAAGTAAGTCCACCGCAATCACAAAGAGTAAGGGAGATAGCGGATCACCTTGGCGAACACCTAAATGACAGACAAAGTGGTTACCAGGCACTCCATTCAAAAGAACCGAATAGGAGCCTGTGGACAAAATGCTGTCAATCCAACTTGTCCAACGATCATCAAATCCCTTACATTTCAAAATCCTAAGAATCAGCTCATTCTCAATGGTGTCAAACGCCTTTGTGAAGTCAATTTTAAGAAGCATGATAGGCCTCTTGGAAGCTTTGCATTGGGGAATTGTCACGACCGGTTTTCCAATAAAATATTTATTGAGAAACCAATCTTTTGAGTCCGGTATGAGAAAAATTCTCCTTACCGGTAGACAAATTCTTGATACAATAAGCCAGTAGCATAAAATATATTACAGGGTCGAGCCATGGCAGCTCAACCAAATTATTACAAGCACGCCAATAATTATACATAATGGCGGACATGACACAGTGGTGTGGAGGCATACTACTGACTCGAGGATAGGGCGGTGGTGGAAAAACACAGCGAGGAGTGGGATACATGACTCTAAAACTGGCATCTCATCGAGCATCGAGGTGAGGCTCGATGAATTTATTTGGTAGCGGAAGCGGATATAATACGGTGACCAAATCCAGGGTCGCACGAGACTGACTGGGATTCCTCTAGGCGTCGGACTCGCTATCGAACTCTTCATCCATGAGATCGCCTTTGTCAGCATCTGGCCAAATCAACAAGCCAGTGAGTACTTTGAAAGTACTCGCAAGACAGTTCGGACGTAAGATATAACAAATGCATGCATGAATGCGTCACGATTAATTCACCAATGTATATTCAAAAATTAGCATAACGAAGTAAGTAAAAAGGGAAACGGCGGTAGTCCGCCTGAAATCCCAACAAAACATAAATGAAAACCGATCGGGTGTCTGAAGCGACGCCTTGAAAGGTGAACAAATAAATAGAAGGAAATGATGCCACAGTCGGACGTCTGAGCGACATCGCAGAGAGGGCTTTAAAAGAAATGCCACAGTCGGACGTCTGAGCGACATCACATAAAGGGCTTTAAAAGAAATGCCACAGTCGGACGTCTGAGCGACATCACATAAAGGGCTTTAAAAGAAATGCCACAGTCGGACGTCTGAGCGACATCACAGAAAGGGCTTTAAAAGAAATGCCACAGTCGGACGTCTGAGCGACATCACATAAAGGGCTTTAAAAGAAATGCCACAGTCGGACGTCTGAGCAACATCACATAAAGGGCTTTAAAAGAAATGCCACAGTCGGACGTCTGAGCGACATCACAGAAAGGGCTTTAAAAGAAATGCCACAGTCGGACGTCTGAGCGACATCACAGAAAGGGCTTTAAAAGAAATGCCACAGTCGGACGTCTGAGCGACATCACAGAAAGGGCTTTAAAAGAAATGCCACAGTCGGACGTCTGAGTGACATCACATAAAGGGCTTTAAAAGAAATGCCACAGTCGGACGTCTGAGCGACATCACAGAAAGGGCTTTAAAAGAAATGCCACAGTCGGACGTCTGAGCGATATCACAGAAAGGGCTTTAAAAGAAATGCCACAGTCGGACGTCTGAGCGACATCACAGAAAGGGCTTTTATTCACAAGTAAATAATACTCATAATCAACATTCAATTCATGAAAATAAACGGGTTAGTCCATCCACAGGAATAATCATTTAACCGGAATTAGCACTCATACGATTCACCGGAGTCTCTGTCATCAAAACTGGCACTTGTCAGGATAAGATAATGTTGAACTTGGACATGGAATAGATGATTCAAGGAATATATGACTCTGCAGAGGTTGTACAAAAATTTCCCACAGCCAACGGATTTCCGTAGTCACGAAGGACTAGTTCCGTTTACGGTATTTCGGAAGAAAACACAGCTAACCAGTACACACCCATCCTACCTCTCGATGCTAGGAATCACCCTAGACATCGTCCAAGAAAAACTTTTGAGACGGGGAGATCACAATCTCGAATAGCATGGGATCAAATTTATATACGCGCGCTCTAAGGGGTGCCCCCCTCTCGGTCCCAACCGGAAACACCCATACCCCCTGACCGGATGACTGGCTTTAATCCACGGCCTCTCCTTTTGGTGTGTACCAGGAAAGCGGTTTGCAACTTACTAAGCCATATTCCTTGTGGAAAACATGTGGTAGTACAGGGAAGGAAAAAGGAGGATTGGATCGATACGGTTTGACACTGTAGTCAAATAGTCTGGCATAAGACTGGCATGCTACAACACTGCCATCTTACCCATCCTCATGCCAACACATGGCCATTCATACTCACATCCATCCACTTATGGATCATCGAACTCACTTACCTCATCAATGCATGGAAATAACATTCATCGGTATGCTCTTCAACATGCCATGAGACTAACTAAAATGCAAAACATGCCAAGACACTCATCATATCAAAAGTTCAAACATGCTTGCCTGGTTCGGAGTAGTCGGAGCCTAGCTCGGTGAAGTTTGCGGTTCCGTCACCTCCTTCGGTATCTACGGTATAAAGAAAATATATGTGCTATCGTAAATACCACGAGGTGCACAAAAAGTATTCCAAAAATTTATCAAATAAATATGATAAAAAACTAGACAAAAATCTGAAGAGAATAGAAAAAGAATCAATCAAAAATATTATTCTGTTTAAAAGTTATAAAGGTTTTTGTCCAGGGACTCATCTGTAATGAAACAGAAAGTTCCCAGGGGCTAGCTCATAACAACAGAAAACGTTTCCGTATAGAATACGCCAGCCCAGAGGGAAAAGCGCATTTTGCCCGAAGGCGCTTCCAGAAAGCGATTCAATAGAGAGGGCAGAGAGGCTGACGGTGGGGTCCCACTCGTCAGGTTTAAACTTTCAAATGGGGGGGAACGAAGCTCGTCGGTGCCCGAGAGCCGCGGTGGTCGCTGGCGGCGATCCACGGCGAGGCAGGGAGATCGGAGGGTACCTCCGTGTTCAGTGCACCCTTGCGCGTCGGTTGGTGGTGGTGGTGGTCGCCGGCGAGTACCACGTCGGCGGCGAGCCTTGCTCCGGCGGACGGCGGCTCGGGTGATCGAGGGGCTCGTTGGAGAGAGCTGCAGTGATCAAATTGAAGAGGGGGTTTGGCTCCTGGTAGCTAGAGGGAGTAACTGACGGGGTTAGGGAGCCGGAGACGGCCTCACCGGAGCAAATCGTGGTGGAGGCCGAGGCGGATCGGGGCGGCCGGAGTTGGGGGAGGAGACCTCCTCGAGGTCCTCCTGGTGGCCCGGCGGGGCGTTGGTGAGGTGTAGAGATGATGCGTGCACGAGGGTGAGCTCGGGGGCCCTTTATATAGGCAGTCCGAGGCGGTGGCTGTGAACGGGGGTCTCCGGTGAAGATTACGGCGGCGCAGAGCTCGGTCGGGGGTGCTTAGGGAGTTGGGTGCCATCACGGAGGTCCACTGGCTCCATTTAGGTGCTAACCCGGCTGGGATTTGATGCTTAGGGCGAGCTCAACAGAACGGGGCGGCGCGGGCCCGTCGGCGGCAGGGAGCACGTCCCGTGCTTGCCGGGCCACGGTGACGGTGCCACGGGCGTGCGCTGGCATGCATGGGCCACGCGTAGAGCCAGGGAGCAAAGGGCGGCGTGGAACGGCGTTGAGCCGCCGTTCTTGTTCCCTGTCGGCTGTAACGGGGTTTCGGCCGCCGCAAGACACGCCGGCGCGGGCGGCCAGGGGTGCCACCGACGCCGGGAAGACGCCAAGCGCGCGTGGGGGGTGCTGGCCAGGGAGAAGAGGCCGCGCGCAACGCGCCAAGCACACTGTGGACGGTGACCGATCACTGACGAAGAAACGGCGCGGCGTCTCTGAACTTTTCTGAATTTCTGGAAATGCAAAGGAACAGTGCAGCTCAGGTGTTCGACAGAATGTTTTTGGCCTCTGGGAATTTTTCCTTGAGCTGATTTTTGGTGTAGTGGCTTCTCATTGCTCAAGTAGGCTGCCTGAATTTTTGTGGAATTTTTGGAGAAGTGTAGATATGAATTTCACCAAATTTGGCAAATCTGGTCCAAACTTGGAGAGACTGAATTTTGAAAATTTTGAAAAGGGGAGGAGTGGATCAAGATGGTTCTGGGTTGTGGGTTCAAAGAACTATCCAGGAGAGTTGGTTTGAGGTAAAAACTCAAAAGCAAAAGGGTACTTGCTTTGAAAATCACTCAGGCTCCAAATAATTTTCAGAAATGATTTGAGGGGAAAAATAATTAGAATAAAATCCAAAACTTGCTTAGATGAGTTGGGACAGAGATCTTAGGTTGATTTCAAGGAGGAGGGGAGGTTTTGGAGGGGTTTTATCACATGGGCAAAAATACCAAGTCATGGGTGGTTAACAAGATATGAAAATCCCAAATTTTCATAGAGTTTCTTTTTAAAAGAAAAAGATTAAACTCCCAAGGAAATTTTGAGAGGAAACCGACAGAGAAGAAGTTTCAAAAGATCAAACACCATAGTTTTAAAAATAAAAATCCTTGCCAAAGAAAAGGAAGTTTTTAAGAGGAAGGTTTTCTGGAAAAGAAATTTTAAATGCCTTCTTTTAAAAAAAGAAATCCAACACATTTTTTTGATGAAAACCAAATTAAAAATTTTGGAGTGTCACAGGAATGTATTCAAAACACCATGCCAGATAGTCCTGTATGGATCGACTCCGTAGAAAACCATATTGGTTGCGGTGGATACATTTCAAGATCACACCCTGAAGACGATTTGCCAAGAGCTTGGTTAAGAACTTTAAACAATTATTAGTCAAAGATATGGGCCTAAAATCGCCAACATATTCAGGTCTTAGCTTCTTCGGAATGAGGGTGATAAGAGATGTGTTGAGACACTCCAAATTACATTTTCCCTCATAGAATTCTTGCACAAGTTTCATAAAGTCCTCCTTCAAAAGAGGCCAACATTTCTTTAAGAAAAGCCCAGTAAACCCGTCTGGTCCCGGAGCACAATCAGTAGGCATATTCTTAATTATCGTATCCACCTCAGAATCAGTGAACGGTAAAGACAACTCCTCTAGACCATCAATTCGGGTAATTAATGTGTCTAGATCAAAACCCATCTGAATGCCTTTTGATTGGCCCATTCGCTGATTAAAATCAGCCCAGAACATTCCCGCCAACTGTTGATGGTCCGTGACCACATCCCCTCTCACAGACTTGATCGAGGAGATAGTATTCCTACGGAATCTTTCCGTAGACATGGCATGAAATTTTTTTGAATTCTCTTCTCCAATTTTTGTGTTTCTGATCGTGCAACGCTGCTTCCAATAGATAAATCGCCAATGTAAGATATCCTCAAGATGCAATTTAACAATTCTATGAAAATTGAACTCCGGCCAACTCAAAGGCCTAATTTCCTCTAGATTATCCAGGAAAATAATCACTTCATTACAATCAGCAATTAAAGCTTTGACTGTGGACAAGTTTAGATGCCATTTCTTGAGAGCATATCGGAGGTACTTAAACTTAGCCGAAATTGTTAATGCAATCGACGATTTTAACACTGGCCTATTCCAAACTTCAGCAACACAGTCAGCAAACCCGGGCAAATCCACCCAATAATTCTCAAAGCGGAAAACCTTTGCCTTGGGGATACAAGTGGCAATCGAGACCATGCACGACACATGGTCGGAGGAAGTGCGTGCAAGTGGAAAAACCATTGTGTTGGGGTGGTCTGATGTCCAAGTAACCGAAGTGAAAAACCAATCTATCTGTTCTAGAAGCGGTGAGGTTTGCATATTCGACCAAGTATATTGACGCCCCTTGATTGGCAAATCAACAAGTCCCAAATGACCAATTATCTCATTGAACAAGAAGATATCGTTAACATCACCTCCCGGAAGATTGCGGTTCTCCAACGATCTCATGAAGTTGAAATCACCCAAAAGCAGCCAGTTCTGACCAAACCGAATATCAAGATTATATAACCATTGAACAAATTCATTACGGGCAGGGCCTTGACATGGGCCATAAACAGAGACTAGAGACCAATTTTATGAGGTATGAACAGTGAGCGTTGCGGGGGGGGGGGGGGGGGGGGTTGGATGAACAGTGAGCGGTGGCGTTGCCTCTGGACGAACATGACCCTGTGGTGTGGTGGAGGGCTGGATGAACAGTAGACGGTGGAGGGGTTCCCGTGGAGGGGTGGTTGAACAGGACCCCGTGGTGTGGAGGGCTGGATGAACAGTAGACAGTGGAGGGGTGGTTGAACAGTAGCCGATGGAGTACCGCGTGGTGGAAACTAGATGAACAGGAGCCCGTGGAGGCTGGAGGAGGTCGACGGTGGAGATGAACAACATCTCGTGGAGTCCCGTTTTGCGGTATGCCACACCCCTCCTGATGAACAGGACCCCCGTTTCGACCGTAGGAGGTCCGTTTCGTCCGTTTTGCGGTACGCCACACCCCTCCCGATCAACAGGACCACCGTTTCGACCATAGGAGGTCCGTTTCTTCCATTTTGCGGTACGCCAC
This sequence comes from Triticum urartu, assembly GCF_056163025.1. Classification (NCBI taxonomy): domain Eukaryota; kingdom Viridiplantae; phylum Streptophyta; class Magnoliopsida; order Poales; family Poaceae; genus Triticum; species Triticum urartu. The sequence continues at coordinate 711,684,638 of NC_141879.1, forward strand.
ACCCCTCCCGATCAACAGGACCCCGTTCAGAACATAGGAGGTCCATTTCATCCTTTTGCGGTACGCCAGGCCTCATTTCCATCGCCTATTCCGTCCAAGCCCTCCCGATGAACACGACCACGCATTCCGTTCCAACCCAGCCGGTTGGCTCCCACGCGTTCTGTTGCCTCCTGATGAACGCGATGAATTCCGTTGCCTCCCCATGAACACGACGCATTCCGTTACCTCCCCATGAACACGACACATTCCGTAGCCTCCCCAAGAACACGAGGACGACGCTATTTCTCTGTTTCGACCCAGCCATGTACACGAGCCCTGGCGGTATGTATGCGCGAGTAGGCGTTCGAGACCCCGCCCATATGTACACATACATGGCCGTATTTTCTTTCTTGCACCCTGCCCGCTGTACGTACGTGTACATGCTACGTGCGCGCCTCTACTACGACACGTACGCACCTCTACTACGACACGTACACGCCTCTACTATGACACGTGCACGCCTCTACATCCACCAGTATATTTGTACAAACACGTTCGCGACCAGAATGACAACGCTACATACGGTTCGACCAGGTGGGTCCCGACTGTCAGGCACTTCCTTGCGTGCGAAGATGTAGCTGGTGGGTCCCAACAGTCAGGGGGAAAATCATTTTTTTGCCCGGACGCACTTCCTTGCGTGCGAAGATGTAGCTGGTGGGTCCCAGCAGTCAGGGGGCGAATCGTTCTTTTTGCCCGGACACACTTCCTTGCGTGCGAAGATGTAGCTGGTGGGTCCCAGCAGTCAGGGGGAAACGTTTTTTTCGTGAAATACGATGGCCCGTCTGGTGGGTCCCCGCTGTCAGGTGGAGGAATCATTATTTTGCGCGTAATAAGGAGGCACTTCCTTGCTGCGGCCGTGGACCTAGCCATCAGCCTCTCCACGTACAGTCCACGTCCGATGGAAGTCATTCCTTTACCACATTGACCACGCCACGCCGAGAGCACCACGGCGGTGGACGACGGCGAGGACTAGGAAGGGGACGACTCGGAGCCGGGGAAGACGCATCAGTGGATGCCCACGCGAAGAGGAGTACGAGGGTTCACTGGTTCGGCTGCGGTGTGAGGCTGCTGTCGCCGCAGAATAACAAGGGGTGTTTGTGAGTAGAGGGATGGCCTGGCCAGCGGTGGGAGTAGTAGGGGGCGGTGAGACCTCCGCAGCATAACAGCCGGCCACGGGAGGAAGGAGCACGCGGCACGACCGGCGCTGGTTTGGGCGGCTGGAGCAAGAAGACCAGAGGTTGAAGACGCACTAGGGCCGTTGGATGAACATCGTACGGTAACAGGAGCTAGAATTGTACACTCGATATTGTGTGGGCATTTTGACTATGCATCATATGAAGATGTGCTATGCATGAATGTTGATCAGCATGATGTTAACTGGCTGGTAGTTCCATTTTCGACCGTGAATAAAACTTCCAACATGATGTTAACCCTGTCTGAAAAGGCCGTGTTAATATAAATGCTCTGCCTCTGAAAGTTGCAGTTTCTTATCTGAAATTGAACTTGCAATTTCTTATCTGAAACTGAAACTTGCAGTTTCTTCTCTGAGAATCACATTGTCTGCACTTTTATACTCCTGTAAAACTACATTTTTTAAGTGCTAAAAAGAGATCTCTAGAATTCATAAAATACTTCATATGCTCAATACTGCAAATCTGAAATTCAAAAAACATTCATATCTGAAAGTACTCTCAAAATACACAACACAAAACACAATTCACAACCTGCAAATACTGATAACCCTAAGCTCCTCCTGACAATTCACAACCTGCCCGAGTATTGGGCTGGGCGGGGGGGCAGCCCCCTCCTATTCCTCGGCGGCAGACAGCCGCCCCGTGAGACGATGTGAACGGCGAGGGAGACGATGGCGGGGAAGCGTCGTCGGGCCAACTTCTTTTCTCCTCTTGCAGTTGGGTTCTGTCGACGAAGACTCCACCGGCTCGCTCTGGCAGGACACCCTCACAAACGGCACCCTGTAGATGCTCGATCCTTCAATCTCTGGTGGATGCTCCATCTGGGATCGATACTCCCACCACCGCTCCCTCACGATCGGATTCGGTGAATCTGTTTGCTCCATGGCCCAGAGGAGTAGCTCTATGTACTCCGGCGCGACTCCCTCCGTGAGTATCGCCTCCTTTTCGCTCTGTTGCAGATATTTGGCCATGGATGTCGCCATCATCGCTAGTTGGTCCTTGTTGTCAAACCAAGACTGTATCTCTAACATCCTAGCTAGCTTCACAGGGTCGCCGTCTGCGATCCTCACGTATCGGTTGTACTCCTCCATTGATCTACTTCTCCACAGCACCTTCACTCACCGGCGGTGGTTTTTGAATGGAAGAGGAGAGGAGCAGCACTGGTTTTGGATTAGAACAGGAGAGGAGCGACGCTGGTTTTGGACTGGAACAGGAGGGGAGGGGCGGTGTTTTTGAAATGGAAGAGGAGAGGAGCGGCGTTGCATTTAGATTGGAACAGGAGAGGAGCGGCGGTGGTTTAAGAGGAGAAGAGCGGAAGAGCGGCACTGGTCTTGGAAGTATTTTTTTGTTGTTTTGCGTATTTTGGGTCAAAGTTTGACCACGTACTGTATTTGACAAGCAAAATGTGAATGCATGTCACCAGAAAATGTATCGTTTGGTTTGTATCTGAATGTACTTTCAAATTATATTATTTTTGCAACGTATAACATATATTTTATGTGCATAAATCATGGTCAATTATGACCCAGAATAAAAGGGAGACTAGTTAATGTGGGGTCGCTTTCTTAATTGAAGGGTAAATTGATTTTGATTTTGATCCAGTCATAGCGCGCCAGCCCTCTCGTCCAATCTTAAATCGCTGCTGCACGCTCCCCTCCCTCTTCTCCATTGCAAAACCACCTCCTCTCCTCTCCATCATCTCCATTCCAAAACCACTGTCTCGCCTCTCCCTCTTCTGATCTTCTCCATTGCAAAACCACCTCGCACTCTGCATATATGCCGGTTCCATATGTACATTTGTGCAGTTCCACCAAAATGCAGCTGAATAACCCTGTTTGCACAGATAATGAAAAAGCGTGATTACATTATAGTGGCACTAGTTGGTGAGGGCCCTGCGACGCCTCATACTGGACATTGTCCCAAGTCTCCCAGATACACCTTCTGCCAGTGATGAACATCAGTGTACAACGGTAGTACAAGGAGGCGCCTTGAGACATTCAAATCTCTATTTTTGTACATATCAACTAAAATTAAGCACCCCGGTTTGCAGAAGCGCTTAAACATTAACAATGGGACTAGTTGATGAAACATACATCAACAAAGAAAAGCACTTTCTTTATCTACACTGGAAATGAGATGATAGAAATGACACTCGCACTATTTTAACTGTATTATTACTTCATTCTATTAGTGACACTAGGGTCGAGCTGGTGGCAAACAAGGTGTACCGTGCGTCGCAAGGATGGAGGTCGGGGGTGCTTAGACTGGGATGCTGAAGCTGGCTCTTTCAGTCACCAACATGGATGATTCAATTCATGGGACCTTTTGGTGCAGTTCACCTAAAATGAAGCAATGTCCCGTGAGCTAGCAGCTTCTTCTTCAATTTTTTTAAGAAAAGGGCTCCAGCCCCGGTTCCATTTCCATCAGAAAACGAAACCCACAGAGCTTCTTCTTCATTAGTCGCAATAAAATTGAGCAACATAAAGGTTGGTTGTGAAGCTCCTAGAATGCTCAACTATAATTTGGATATCATTTGTGCAGTTCAACTAAGATCGAGCGTGAAATGTATATCTCTGTTTGCATAAAAAAGGTGGAAAGGGTGACTAACAAGAGATGAAACATGCATCAAATGAAAAGAAGCATGTTCCTTATCTGAATGGCAATCCTACAAGGACAATAGCATTTTCTAAAGCACTGGCATTGTTAGATATTAGTGTGGGCATTAGGATTAACTATCACAACCGTTAAATACGACATTACTTTGGGCACGGGAGAGTAGGCGGACCAGGACAGTTGCATTTCTAACGAAAAGAACCAACTTATCTTAATGGGAAATTTTAGCAGGACATGTAAAGAAGTGCCATTGATTCATATTACTGGAGGCATTACATTGAAAATAACATTGGTTTAACATGTCCTTACTTTTAACAGTGCGACTGCTACATTTTACCAGTGGCATTACATAAGAGTGCCTTGGGGCAACAAACATCAGAACAGGACGTCTGGGTTGGTCCCATTTTTGTTTGGTATAGCCACCTTATACTGTGTGAGGCTAGCAAATCTAGTGCTGGACTTACTCTGTTGACTTGTCCCCCAGTTCCCACTTTCTTTCCTTTTTCAACCAATAGACCGGGTTTATATTGAGTTTGTACAGCGTTTCCCTTTATTTCCCTATTAGACCTATAGACCAGTTGGATAGCCAGTATCTCCTACTTTTCGCCCCCATTATTTCCTCTTTCGACCAAGTCCTAGATTCAGGTAACAAATCCTCCCCCACCCCACCCCCTTTCTTCCTTGTTTGAACCAAGTAGTACTAGATTCGAGTGCATGAACTAGTTTTACCTCTTAAACGTAAAAAAATTAGGTGGTTTTCGAATAGCCGATCGATCCTATATACGAGGGGGCCTGAGAGACGTCAGGAGCTCAGGAAGTAGAGCAAGGCTGGTTTCGAAGGAAGTTATACCTGATGGTCGCCGGGATGTCGCTAGGTGGGCGGCAGGAAGCCGGATCTGCCCACACTACGGCAGCGAGGAAGAAGGGGTCAGAGGCCCTCCCTCGCCAGTGGTGCTTGGGAGAGAACGACAAGGCAGGCTAATCGGGACGCGCCCAGCAGTGGGTAAGAGCCATCGCCGAGGACGACCGCGTGAACGTTGCACCTTCTCACCTTCCCCGACGGAGAGGATCCGGCTGGATCTGTGACCAGCGGTGAGCAGAGAGAGAGATAGAGAGAGAGAGAGAGAGAGAGAGAGAGAGAGAGAGTGGCCACCACTGTCATGTTTAGATCTGGAGAGGCCGAGACAGTGTGAAGAGAGCAACACTAGCAAGCAGGCGCGGAGGCTCCTGCCTATATAGTGGAGTAGTACTAGTTTTCTTTTGTCTACCGGAGCCAGCTTGACCTCGTCAATGACTGCCAAGAAGTCTTCATGCACGTGGCCCGGAGGCGCAGTTGTCGTCATTTTGATCTGAAGCACCGGATTATAACATATAACACGAAAAAATGCCACATGACAAGAAATCATAACCTCACTGCCCAAAGGAGACAACATGAATCCCGACGGACCAACTAGACGAGGAACAAAGCTCAAATTACAGATAAACTCGTAGAAAAGGGGTCCGTCGATAGATGTCCTAATTAACATAGCCGGCTTGACCTAGATGGCAGCCAAGTAGTCACTGTTCGTGCATGTGCCCCCAATGACTAGCCCAACTTAGTTGTCGCTGTTTAACCCTCGCAGTGATCCAAAGCACATGACACCTAATTTTGCGAGATGACAAGAAACCTTTTTTTAGATTTCTCACCACAACTACAGCCATGTACAACACAACCTGCATGATATGTAGACGATAGCCAATCCAGGCGTGTCTGCTGGAGTCTGGTCACATGCATGGACAAACTGATCTTCCGTGTCTTGCAGGGATCGTCCAGGCACCAACCTAGTACAACACTTCTCTACTACTATCGCTCGTCTCCCTCTTCTATTAAGTCACCCGACTTGCGCGGCCGGGGAGTGTGCCTATGGTTGGTTCTGAATTTGCTGTCCCACATGTGTGTGCAAACACAATATGACGCGTTCCATTCAGAGAGTAGCGTGCCAAACCGACCGACCATCTGGGGTGCGACGTGAACGCGACGGGCATGCTGTATACTCCGTACATGTGTACTGCCATTTTCTAGACGCTTTGCTCCATGGCGCATGCGCAATCCATGGATACAAAATTAGTATACTGTATACTATTTAAAAGTCGAGGGCGGGGCTTTCCCTACGCGGTAGGCGGCGGGGCAGTTCTGCCTAGTCGGTTCGATAAAGACGCGAGAAGACGAGGGAGTAGGCTGCTGCAAACGTAGGGCTGTGTGATTTGACAGTGAGTTACTGCTGGACAGGTGGGGCCCTGTGATTTGACTTGCCATTATCATTTTAACTGCGGCGCTACGACCGACGTGAGTCTCCCGATTCCTGACCACCTCCATTACGAAGAAAGAGATAGAGAGGGGTAAAGAAATACACTTATAGCCAACCTTATAGCCAACCTTGTTGTAGTATGAGTGACTAAGTGATGACTATGTATGACATGCCAACATCAGATAGCCTAACGCACCGTGTTAAATCTCCAAGGGCGCGACCACGCGAGCGACACGACGGTCGTGGTAGGCGCGACCATGATACGGGCTGCTGGCAGCCCTTGGATCTAAGATCAAATGGTCGCATGCTAAGTTGCTGAAAATTTGCAGAATAACCCTCCAGGATAGGATATTCAGCCATAGGTCTAGAATCACGAAATGCAACCGTTCGATCTCAGATCCAAGTGCTCTCGGAAGCCCGTATCATGGGAGAATGGAAAGCCACTACCGTGCCGTTCGCACGCTGGCAGTTCGCTCCTACTCGTCCCCGCACGTCCTTCAATACTACGGTGATTCGCTCCTAGTCGTCCCGTCCATTCACATTACGGCAGTTCCACTAATCCTAACCCTCCTCCCAAATCCATGGCGTCCCAAATCTCCACGGTCGGCGGCGAGTACAAGGTTAGAACCATCACCGGCTTGAGTTCGATGTCATCTACACCCGTTCTTCCGCGACGGTGAAAGGATGCCTTTCTCGCTTCAGACTCCTGTTCGAAAACTCAGATGATGAGTGGGTTGTTGGGCTAGATGTTGAGTACACCACAGTCCTGGGACCAGAGAAGAATCTAAAGGACGAAGAGAGGAAGAAGCCCACCGTGATCTAGGTTTGCGTACATAATGTTTGCTTGGTCTACCACATATGCCATGCTGACGTTGAGTGCCAGGATTTTAAGAACTTCCTCAAGGACAAAACAGTGAAATTCGTTACTGTAGACTTTAATAACGACAGGGATGTCCTACGTCGGATAGGTCTCTTTGTAGGCAACCCCTTCGACCTCCAGAAGAATCGGCTGGTGTCCTCTCCTCAGCCTTCAATGCTGACCCTGAGAGGAGCCATGGTTCATCCTTCGTACGGTCATGCATGGCAGCGGAATGTACTAGATATAGACCACATCCACTACGCTGCAATGGATGGCTACCTTTGCTTCAATATCTACAAAGGTTGGATGAAGAGGAACAGCCAAGTGTGCGGTTCAATCAAAGAAGTATCGGCCAAGAGGAAGAGGGACAAGGACGAAGTCGAGGATATGGACGAGGAGTCCAAGTAAGGTGGCAGTGTCGTTGCTCATGGTGGTTCTAATGCAGTGTCTACCGGAATAGTTGCAAAGTTTAATTTCAGGTGTGCTTAATTTAATTTGAGGGGTGTGTTGTGCTGAGCCCCCAGCAGAACTATGTTATGTTTCTTCTCGTTACTTTAACTCTTCAGTACGTACATACTAGTATTTCTTACATTTCATATTTTAGTTGGTATAGTACTACCACTCGTTTCTTCACATTATATACGTACAATATATATCGCCAACATCATATAGCGAGCAGTTTAGTTGTCAAAGAATTTCAGGGTGCTTAGTTTTGTCAAAGAATTCCAGGATGCTTAGAGGGTGCTTGGATCCAAGGGACTTATTTTAGTCTGACTAAAAATAGTCTCTTTAAGAGGCTAAAGTTCCAAGCACACCTAACTAAAGAGGGGCTAAAACTAGTCTTGAGACTAATTTTTTTAGTCAGGGGTACCCCTACTAAAATGTGGATTAGTCCTCTCTCTACTCATTTAACTCCTCTCCTTTAACACAGGCGAGTTCTGGATTGGAGGGTTTTGAGGATAATAAATGCTCATTAACTTGATTTTAGCCTTTTTAGTATTTGGATCCAAGCATGGGTGAGGCTAGCATGTTTTAGTCCCACTACTTTTAGTCATGAGACTAAAACGTATCCAAGCACCCTCTTAGTTTTATTTGAGGGGTGGGTTGTGCTGGACACCATTATTGTGACTAGCCTTTTTAATAGTACTATATGCATAATTTGGCGACGAGCGCTCTCTATATGTACCACCTTTTTTTTAATTTCAAGTTTTGCTCCATGGCGCAATCCATCGATACTAGTGCTGTACAAAAGTATACATTTTTAAAAGGCTAGAGGGCGGGGCATTCTAGCTTGGTCAGTTTCACGAGAGGCGAGGGCCTTTGTGATTTGACGGCTCATTACTGCTGGAAGGCGGGGCCTTGTGATTTGACTGCTCGTATAAATGCGCCGACGACCAGATCGAGGAGGAGCAAAGAACAGTGCGGTATACTCAAGTTTTCCACTGGAGTAGTACTGCGACGGAGGAGCATGAAACACGGCAGCCCAGTGCCATATGGCGATAAAAAATGATCTAATTTTCTAGTCATCTCATTGTTAGGATTGTTCTATTCATTCCCTCAAAAAAACCATTGTTCTATTCATGCCTCGCAAAGAACGTGACACGTGCGACCAAACACCCGAAGCAAAAGATGAAACACAGGAGCAAAAGAAGAAGGAAGATTATCACCCCAAATGATCTAATTCGTCGCGGAGTCGTAACTGCTTCTTCATCGCCTCCACGACCTCCATCTCCTTGCGCGTCTCCTCCGCCATCTTCTTCATTCTGTCCATGAAGCGGGATTTCTCGACGCGAGCCTTCATCATCTGTTCCACGGCCGCATTACATACCTTGACAGCAGTCGGGTGCTCGATGCGGAGCTTTGCCAACTCCTCCTTCTGTTCCATGATGAGGGCCTGCAACATCTTCATCGAGGAACTACTATTCTCATGCAGCTTCTTCCAGCCGGCGTTCTTCTCCTTCAAAAAGCCGATCTCGTGGCAGAGCTTCGCCTTGTCCTCCTGAAGTCGCAGGATTTCGCCGGTCACCTTCTTCTCCGAGGCAATGCTCTTCTTCAGTAGCATCACCAAGCCGGCGGTCAACTCCCCCTGTTGATTGAGCTTAGCGGGCATGTCGTCGAGGCTCTCCTTCAGCAACTCCGTCAAGCCTTGGATGAACTCCTTCTGCTTATTGAGGTGCTTATTGAGCTGATCGGGCATGCCGTCAAGGGATAACGACTTCAGCTCCGCCGGCTCGGCATGTTCGCCTCCGCGGCTAGGGTGCTCCTGGGAGCCATCGGCTGCCCGTGAGAGATCTTTCGAGGTCTCTGCGTGGCGGCGAGCCCTCTTTTTTTTCCGCAGCCTTGGTTGCCGCTCCCTTGTAACGAGTAGTTCTCGACCTAGAACTCTGCTCATCGGCCATGGCAACGACGGACGAAGAAGAAGCACTTTTGAGGAGGAAAGGTACAGTAACTTTCGGTTAGGTAGTTCCCCTTTTTATAACCTAAGTACTAGCACTAGTACTAATACCTGCATAGTGAAAACATGTTCAGGTTTGGTACGTACTAGTAGGTGTGAGCAGGCTTTCGAATGTGATGGGACCAAGGTAAAGATCAATTGATGGTTTTGGTTTCGAGGCCCGAAACGGCTCCCGATGAGTTTAGCGGAATATAAATTTCAAGTACTACACTGCTCAAATGCGTAAATATTATGTTATTGTCAGAAAATGGCACAAAATACGAAGGAGACCAATGGAAGTACTACTAGCAACCCACAATTTAACTACTCGCATGCGCACAGTGGAGTAATAATGTCTTTCTTCCGCCCTCACGTCCACTCAATTTGCATGCGCTGTATTAATTGACCATCAATGAAGTGAACGACTTTACACGCGTCAAATTATCACATGGGGTGTATCTTGGTATAAAATTGCGTCCGCCCGTGTACCCGCATGTGCGTGCTTGGCGTGCGTGCACATCTTCGCTTCGTGCATGTACCTCCAGTATGGCTCAGGGAGGACGAGTACATTCTTCTAGAACCAGCAGCACGTCACTGTGATCAATCCACACATGGAGGCCGCGACAACGCCTCCACATGTGCCACGTGGCTTCATGAACTGTAAGAGAGACACTGTGTAGCGTGCCATTGGTATTTTAATTTACGTGTTTTGCACATACTCGAAGTACTAGTAAGGTACACGTGCATTGCACACATCAGATTTTGCAACCAAATTATGAATAAATACCACACTATATTATGTAAGCTCTGAGTCATATATGCCTGATGTAGCCCTTCGTTTAATTCTTATAGTTTATCTCATTCAAAATCAATTAGTTTTATAAAAAAAGCTAAGAACGCGGGAATAGGAAAAACATGGGATTATCAATAGTAGAAAACAGGGCTTTGGTCCAGGCCGGGCCAGCCCATTAGTCCCGGTTCAGTCCAGAACCGGGACCAATGTGGGCATTGGTCCCGATTCGTGAGCCCAGGGGGCCGGCCGGGCCACGTGGGCCATTGGTCCCGGTTCATCTGGACCTTTTGGTCTCGGTTGATGGGATGAACCGGGACCATTGGGCCTCGCTCCTGGCCCACCACCATTGGTCCCGGTTGGTGGCTTGAACATGGACCAAAGGCTCCCCTTTAGTCCCGGCTCATGTCACCAACCGGGATCAATGAGGTGCCTATATATACCCCTCGCTCGCGAGCAGAGCACCCCAGTGCTCTGTTTTTTCTCTGGCCGAGGGGGAGCGGGCTTGGTGGTGCTCTATCTCACCTCCTATGCACACAAGGTGTTCGATGGAATGCCTGAGCCACACTACTTAAGCTTTCTCCTCTCCAAGCTCGACCTCCAAGCTCCATTTTCCATAACATTTGTCTAGGTTTAGCGGTCCGTCACGCCCCGTCCCCGTCTTCACCGCCGTCGATCACCCGCACCGAGCTCATCGCCGGCACCACCGTGGTGAGCCTCTTGTTTTATCTTCTTTTTGAAAGGAAAAATATTCTTACTTGTATGTTTACATAGATACTTGTATTATTTTCTTACTTTTATTATTGCATCTTATATAGTGCGATGGTTTTGGTATCCGCCCCCGTCGGCCCTCGTCCTGTCTATGATTCGGATGTGGTATATATATTATCTTTATAACTATTGGTTCATTTATTGTTTATGAAAATTATGCCGACCAACGTGACATAGATTTTATTTATTTAGGATGTATGTGAATCGGAAATGCCAACCGACCCTATTGTCGAGAGGTTAAATTTAGTTGAAGAAGAAAACAATTTGTTGAAGGAAAAAATAAAAAAAATTGAGGAGGAGAAGATGATATTGGAGTTGCATGTTGCGGATGTGGTCGATGATCACAAGATCAAGATGGATGCAATGCGCTTGAAGATTAGAAAGATTAGAAAATACTAGTCGTCAACCCGTGCAAATGCACGGGCTACCATTAAATAACTTAAAGTCCATGAGGGTCAAAACATGTAGGTAAAAATAAATAATATCATTACAGGAATTTCCTTATTTGTGAATTCAATATTAGAAATATGCAATTTTATCAACAAAAAAATGCAAATAACCCAGAACATATTATGGGCACCGCAAATGAGAATAATAGCTTCTAAATCAGTTACATATACGGTATTGTTATAAGCGAACCAAATATAGTTGTAACATGATTCTTTTCATGTAGAATTCCTACTTTGTTGTAGCCGTGGGTTAAATATATACTGATGTGACATCAGGAACTCACAGACCAAGAAGGTCACCCATACAGAAAAAGGGAAATAGGAGAGTACTCCTATGATTGATTGTTAGTTTTGAGGATGACAAATCAGTCAAAAGTTATTTATTTAGTTGATCTTTTGCTAATGTATGTGGAACTCAAAGAGACCCTTAAGAATTTGTAGAGCTATTAATTCTTGCATACCAAACCAGAGTTGACTGAGAGCTGCGGGAACATAATTGTTTTTACTGTGACAACTAATGAGACAACAATTTTTTTCTTCTGTAACTCAGTTTTCCTGTAATTTCAACATATGCACCACAAACTTTGCATTAAAATTCCATGGAATTTATCATACCATCAGAGATTAAATTCCTTCAACTTTTGCCGTCAAAGAGTCAACATAGCAAAAAATATTTAATCTTCCTCTTTTCATTGTAGATATTACATTCTCATCTTTTTTTAAAAGAAATGACAGGAATTTTATATAAACCATACAAACTGTTCTTATGTTGTCCTGGACATGAGAGCCTTGGTTTAAGACTGTGTTACCACTTTTTCTTGTGAGGCATTTATTTTACTCATGTATCAAACTTGACAAAGAGGCATACATGTGATAACGCCTATCCGAGAGCTGCTACCCGGATGACAAAATAAATGAACTTAGTAAAGAGAGCATGCAAAATCACATTATGCGAGAAACACCAATAAAAATAGTACCGATGCCATTCAGTGCGTTGCACATTCGGACAGAAAATTTCCTGGAACGACAATGAGAGGCCATAAAAAATATGTCAAAACCATTATTATGCTGTCTCCCCTTCCATTATCTATCGAGTAATGAATTGAATTATTCTATTGATAACCAAATATTAACCAAAGCTAATCACATATGAAATAATATTTTGTCTAATCTCGAGTCTCAGGGTGTGTGCTATGCCAGTCAAAAATGGAATCAAAACTCTCAAAGCTTAAGTATAATATCATTTGAAAATTTGGTCGTGATGGCACTTTCTTACCAATCATAAATGTTTAACATTTATCCATGTTACATAGCGGACACATATTAGACCAAAAAGGCCAAACATCAGGCAACCAAATTCAAAAGGCCCATCTGGTTCACAATGTATGCAATTAACACTGCAATCTTGAGATTGACCTTTACTTCTTTAACCTTTTTTTCTAAAGTAGAGATCAAAATCTTTGTATGAAAAGAAATAGACCAAAATATTGATTTAATACATCACATGATCATTAAAAAGTATGAAATTAATTACATATAGGGAATTACTAAGTTAGTACATGGCATATTTTCATGCTAAGCCTCATGCGTCATGCCACAACCAAGTAGTTTATTGCTCGGACATATTTAATTGTTATTTGTTTCACGGCCTATCAATGGCCAATGGCTTGATAGGAGGTCAACTAACACTATATTGGGAAAAAATGATATAGGAGAATTGGACATTACCTAGCTAGGAAGTACCTGCGAAGAGAGTTATGTATGCACAGACCCTGCATATATTTGAACACCGGGGTATGTGCTTTAATAATTATACAGATTAGAATAAAAACCTGCATGAGTTCTTCAAACCAAAGTGTGGCTTTATCTTCATATATAATTTGAAGGATATAAATATTGTACCATGATATATGGTTTTTACCATTAGGACAATTACTCAAGCATGCACATGCATGTACTTTAAAATCAAGGAAACCCAAGATTAAATATTGATAAGATAGACAAAGGTAATCAATTCAATCCATTGGCTCCTGTGACTCACCAAATTTCAGATAAATTAAAGTCGAAAAACCTTAGCCAATCGCCTTTCACTCCAGCAGTCCAGCCTCGTTATTGCTGTTTTCTAGTTGGCACAATTTCCTTAGAATCAACAGTTGTACGAACATCACGCGGCCACCTGCTCATTCTCCATAGTTGGTCTCGTGCGACAAAGTCCAGTCTCCACACACCCAAGTAAAGTTTTGAACAAATGCTCAAGGAACGTCATGGATTAGATGCTCCTACCATAAATCCGCTTGTGGTGGAACCAAATAGCAAGAAGTCGGGACTGCAGGATGCGCTGGTGTTGGAATCCGATCAGAGGGTGAGAACGGTGGACAATTGAGGCCGTGCATGGTGGATTAGCTGGACATGAACAGCAGCCGCTAGGGCGCGCGACATCTAAAGTTGAACTTGCCGAATGATGTTTTTAGGATAACCTTTGTAGAAGGAGATAGAGACGATTGCTGTACGCCTGAGCCCGATCATGGTCATAAAAAAAATTAAAAACAAAGTTCTTTGTGTACATACGGGATGGGCTGTTCGAGGAAACCTCTGCATCCTCATTAACGACAGCTTCTGTACACTTTGTCCCATGCACTACCAAGCTTCAAATTGATTCATTGATAAACCTAAAAAAAGGGGGGCCGGGTTGAATTACGGAGGCATTGGGTATTTAAAGGTTGAAGAGAAGGGAATCGGGGAGAGAGTTTGATTGGATCTTTTTAATTTGTCAATTCCAACGTGGATGCCACTTCAGGTTGAATAAGCTGATCCTGGGAGGGACGGCGATGGACGTTGTCATGTTATTCTTCTCCCTGTTCAGATATGTCGACGGCTGAGCTGAGACTGAGAGTACCTGACAAAGCGGGTGACCAGCTTCTCCAGCGAGCTGCTCTAGATGTACTTCTCGCAGCACGGCAAACACACACATGGGTGGACGCACCGCAGCTGGAGTACCACGGCGATGGCTGCTGGGTAACAGGCAGGTGGCCTACGCGTCGCAGCACGTACACGTACGTGTTCACGGATGGAAGGAGGAAGAGTGGCAACCAGGGCTGTTCTTCTACATATGCACATCCTTAATTAAGCAAGCCATAGCAGATTGGAACGTGGTCAGGTAATTGATGGGATTAGCAAACAATAGAAAGGCAAGCTGGGCCGCATCGTTAATCTTGGCTGAATACATAGAAAACATCAGGAAAGAAGCGCATGTGAGAGAGAAAGAAGAGTGACCGCAGACTCACCCGCATGTGTTTGACTGTCATCAGTTCCTCGCTGCAATTCTGCCCTAGGCTCCCTGCAGGATCAATGGGCACACAAACCCTACCATGAGGAGAGGTCATGGGGACGCATCATCTGACTCATCCGCATGTGTTTGATGGCCATCTTTTCCTCGATGCATCAATCAGCACACAAACCGTCACTAGTAGAAAACAGGGCTATGGTCCAGGCCGGCTCAGCCCATTAGTCCCGGTTCAGTGTCGAACCGGGACTAATGTGGGCATTGGTCCCGGTTCATGAGCCCAGGGGGCCGGCCGTACCACGTGGGCCATTGGTCCCGGTTCGTCTGGACCTTTTGGTCCTGGTTGGTGGGACGAACCGGGACCAATGGGCCTCGCTCCTGGCCCACCACCATTGGTCCCGGTTGGTGGCCTGAACCGGGACCAAAGGCTCCCCTTTAGTCCCGGTTCTTGCCACAAACCGGGACCAATGAGGTGCCTGTATATACCCTCGCCCGCGAGCAGAGCACTCCAGTGCTCTGTTTTTCTCTAGCCGGCGAGGGGAGGGGTTTGTGGTGCTCTGGCTCACCTCCTATGCACATGAGGTGTTCGATGGAATGCCCGAGCCACACTACTTAAACTTTCTCCTCTCGAAGCTCGACCTCCAAGCTCCATTTTCCTCGAGATTTGTCTAGATTTAGCGGTCCGTCACGCCCCGTCCCCGTCTTCACCGCCGTCGATCACCCGCGCTGATCTCATCACCGACACCACCGTGGTGAGCCTCTTGTTCTTATCTTCTTTCTGAAAGGAAAAATATTCTTACTTGTCTGTTTAGATAGATACTTGTATCATTTTCTTACATTTATTATTGCATCTTATATAGTGCGATGGTTTTGGTATCCGCCCCCGTCGGCCCTCGTCCTGTCTATGATTCGGATTTGGTATGTATATTATCTTCATAACTATTGGTTCATTTATTGTTTATGAAAATTATGCCGACCAACGTGACAGATTTTATTTATCTAGGATGTATGTGAATCGGAAATGCCAACCGACCCTATTGTCGAGAGGTTAAATTTAGTTGAAGAAGAAAACAATTTGTTGAAGGAAAAAAATTAAAAAAATTGAGGAGGAGAAGATGATATTGGAGTTGCATGTTGCGGATGTCGTCGATGATCACAAGATCAAGATGGATGCAATGCGCTTGAAGATTAGAAAGATTAGAAAATATGCCATTCATACCGAGGCTTGGTATCATCATGCCGTTGGATCAATTGTTACCTTGGTTGCGATTATGATCGCATTTGTTTTCGCATTGAAATGTTTTACATAGTTTTAATGTATGGTTTAATTAATTAGATGCTCTGGAGAGCTATATGTTGTTAGATGAGAAATATGTATGCACTTTGGTTTTAATGTGATGATGAACTTCTATTAATTTGGACACTTAATTATATATAATGCACGCAGATGAACCGGCAATGGATGTACGGTGACAGACACACCCGCGAGTACATTAAGGGCGTGCATGAGTTTCTCGATGCGGCTGAGGCAAACAAGCAGAATGGTTTTATGTGTTGTCCATGCACTGAATGTGGGAATACGAGGTCTTACTCTAACCGGAAAATCCTTCACTCCCACCTGCTTTACAAGGGTTTCATGCCACACTATAATGTTTGGACGAGGCACGGAGAAATAGGGGTTATGATGGAATACGGCGAAGAAGAAGAGTACGATGACAACTATGTGCCCCCTGAATACGGTGATGCTGCAACGGGGGGAGCTGGTGAAGATCAAGAGGAACCAGACGATGTGCCCAATGATGCTGCCACGGGTGAAGCTGCTGAAGATAAAGAGGAACCAGACGATGTGCCCGATGATGATGATCTCCGCCGGGTCATTGTCGATGCAAGGACGCAATGCATTAGTCAAAAGGAGAAGCTGAAGTTCGATCGCATGTTAGAGGATCACAAAAAAGGGTTATACCCCAATTGCGAAGATGGCAACACAAAGCTTGGTACCGTACTGGAATTGCTGCAGTGGAAGGCAGAGAATGCTGTGGCTGACAAAGGATTTGAGAAGCTACTGAAAATATTGAAGCAGAAGCTTCCAAACGATAACGAATTGCCCGACAGTACATACGCAGCAAAGAAGGTCGTATGCCCTCTAGGATTGGAGGTGGAGAAGATACATGCACGCCCTAATGACTGCATCCTCTACTACGGTGCCTACAAGGATCTGAACGAATGCCCGGTATGCGGTGCGTTGCGGTATAAGATCAGACGAGATGACCCTGGTGATGTTGACGGCGAGCCCCTCGGGAAGAGGGTTCCTGCGAAGGTGATGTGGTATGCTCCTATAATACCACAGTTGAAACGTCTGTTCAGAAACGAAGAGCATGCCAAGTTGATGCGATGGCACAGTGAGAACCGAAAGAAAGATGGGAAGTTGAGAGCACCCGCTGACGGGTCGCAGTGGAGAAAAATCGAGAGAAAGTACTGGGATGAGTTTGCAAAGGACCCAAGGAATGTATGGTTTGCTTTAAGCGCGGATGGCATTAATCCTTTCGGGGAGCAGAGCAGCAATCACAGCACCTGGCCCGTGACTCTGTGTATGTATAACCTTCCTCCTTGGATGTGCATGAAGCGGAAGTTCATTATGATGCCAGTTCTCATCCAAGGCCCTAAGCAACCCGGCAACGATACTGATGTGTACCTAAGGCCATTAGTTGAAGAACTTTTACAGCTGTGGAATGGAAACGGTGTACGTACGTGGGATGAGCACAGACAGGAGGAATTTAACCTTAAGGCGTTGCTGTTCGTGACCATCAACGATTGGCCCGCTCTCAGTAACCTTTCAGGACAGACAAACAAAGGATACCACGCATGCACGCACTGTTTAGATGACACTGAAAGTATATACCTGGACAAATGCAGGAAAAATGTGTACCTGGGCCATTGTCGATTTCTTCCGACCAACCATCAATGTCGAAAGAAAGGCAAGCATTTCAAAGGCGAGGCAGATCACCGGAAGAAGCCCGCCATGCGCACCGGTGATCACGTGCTTGCTATGGTCAATGATTTACACTACGTAATCTTTGGAAAGGGTCCCGGTGGACTAGCTGTTCCGAATGACGCTGAGGGACACGCACCCATGTGGAAGAAGAAATCTATATTTTGGGACCTACCCTACTGGAAAGACCTAGAGGTCCGCTCCTCAATCGACGTGATGCACGTGATGAAGAACCTTTGCGTGAACCTGCTAGGCTTCTTGGGCGTGTATGGGAAGACAAAAGATACACCTGAGGCACGAGAGGACCTGCAACGTTTGCACGAAAGAGACGGCATGCCTCCGAAGCAGTATAAAGGTCCTGCCAGCTACGCTCTTACGAAAGAAGAGAAAGAAATCTTCTTTGAATGCCTGCTCAGTATGAAGGTCACGACTGGCTTCTCGTCGAATATAAAGGGAATAATAAATATGCCAGAGAAAAAGTTTCAGAACCTAAAGTCTCATGACTGCCACGTGATTATGACGCAACTGCTTCCGGTTGCATTGAGGGGGCTTCTACCGGAAAACGTCCGATTAGCCATTGTGAAGCTATGTGCATTCCTCAATCCAATCTCTCAGAAGGTGATCGATCCAGAAATCGTACCAAGGCTAAGGAGTGATGTGGCGCAATGTCTTGTCAGTTTCGAGCTGGTGTTCCCACCATCCTTCTTCAATATCATGACGCACGTCCTAGTTCATCTAGTCGACGAGATTGTCATCCTGGGGCCCGTATTTCTACACAATATGTTCCCCTTTGAGAGGTTCATGGGAGTCCTAAAGAAATATGTCCGTAACCGCGCTAGGACAGAAGGAAGCATCTCCATGGGCCATTAAACAGAGGATGTTATCGGGTTTTGTGTTGACTTCATTCCTGGCCTTAACAAGATAGGTCTCCCTAAATCGCGGTATGAGGGGACACTTACTGGAAAAGGCACTCTTGGAAGAGACTCAATAATATGCAGGGACGGATATTCTTGGTCTCAAGCACACTACACAGTTCTACAGAACTCTACCTTGGTGACCCCGTATGTCGATGAACACAAGAACAGTCTGCGCTCCAAACACCCGGAGCAGTGCGACGACTGGATTACATGTGAACACATCACGACTTTCAGCAGTTGGTTGGAAACACGTCTCAGAGGTGACAACACTGTTTGTGATGAGTTGTACTTGTTGTCCAGGGGACCATCTTTGACTGTATTGACTTACAAAGGATACGAGATAAATGGGAATACATTTTACACGATCGCCCAAGATCAAAAGAGCACCAACCAAAACAGCGGTGTCCGCTTTGATGCAGCAACCGAGAGCGGAAAGGACACATATTATGGTTACATAGTGGACATATGGGAACTTGACTACGGACCTGATTTTAAGGTCCCTTTGTTTAAGTGCAAATGGGTCAATCTGTTAGGCGGCGGGGTACAGGTAGACCCACAGTACGGAATGACAACAGTGGATCTGAAAAATCTTGGGTACACTGACGAACCATTCGTCCTAGCCAATGATGTGGCACAGGTTATCTATGTGAAGGACATGTCTACCATACCGAGAAAAAGAAAAGATAAGGAAGCGAATACATCATACGATGAGCCGAAGCGCCACATAGTTCTTTCAGGAAAAAGGGACATCCTGGGAGTGGACGGCAAGACAGACATGTCTGAAGATTATGAAAAGTTTCATGAAATTCCTCCCTTCAATGTCAAGGCTGACCCAAGCATCCTGATAAACAATGAAGATTATCCATGGTTACGGCGCAATAAGCAAATGACACAAGCAAAGAAAAAGTGAAGACTTTCTCCCGCAATAAGCAAATGCTATGTGGGTGAAATTATGATACCATCCCAACTTTCAACTTTTTCAGAGTTCATTTGAAATGCTTTCATCTCTTATGGTTCGAAACTTTGATACTTCGAAAGTGATTGTCCATTTTGTACACGAAGTGCATCAAGTTTTTGTCGTAACCCTCTCTACTTTTTGGAACATGCTATGTGGGTGAAATGATGATACCATGCCAACTTTCAACCTTTTCAGAGTTCATTTTGAAATGCTTTCCAATTTCAGAGTCATTTAGCTCAAAGAATGAATTAATAGCAAACAGAATGAACTACAAAACTTTTATGAAAATAAAAACAATCAATTAAAATATTATGTTATGATCAACTAAATAAAACTATAATATTCTTCAATAGCAAAAAGAATATAATTTGTGTGACCTAAAATCAAACTATAAGTATTTAATTGTAAGTATAAATAAAAAATAAATAGCAAAGAAGAAAAAAATTCTAATTTTATAGTAAATTTATTCATAAACTAGTGATTCACACAAATTTTTAAAAATTCAAATTTAAACTATTTAAAATTTAAAACTAATGGCACTAACAGAAAGTTTATAATTTTTGTGACCTAAAAGCAAAAAGAAATCACTAAAAAACTGTAATTATTTAGTTTTAAGTAGAAACAAAAAAATAAAAAACCAAAAAAATGTAGAAATAGAAAAGAAAGAACCAAAAAAAAAATGCCACCTACTGGGCCTCCACGGCCTGAATACGACTAGAAACCCTACATGGGCCAGGATTCAGGCCCGCAGAGGCCCAACAGGCCCACAGGCAGTAGCAGTTTAGGCCCGAAAGCCTGCATTTCAGAGGAGCTCGAAAGGGGAGGCAGAGCAGCGCTTATAAACCAGTATAGGCGCCCTTCAGCTAGCGATGTGGGACTAAACTTCTGGGCGCGGGGCGCACAAGGGCATTGGTCCCGGTTGGTGGCACCAACCGGGACTAAAGGGTGCATTGGTCACGGTTGGTGGCACCAACCGTGACCAATGCCCCCCTTTAGTCCCGGTTGGTGCCACCAACCGGGACCAAAGGTCGCCGCTTCCCGCCCTTTGGCCTGCCGAAAATTGACCTTTGGTCTCGGTTCGTGGCACCAACCGGGACTAATGCCCACCTTTAGTCCCGGTTGCTGCCACGAACCGGGACTGAAGCCTGTTCTATATAAGGAAGCACTTAGCATTTTTTTCATTCTCAGCCTGCAGTTGCCCCGACGTCGCCCGCCCCCATCGTCGCCGTCGCCCGCGCCCATCGTCGCCGTCGCCCGCGCCGCGCGCCGCCCCGGCCCGCCCCCGTCGCCGTCGCCCTCGTCCCTGCGCCGCCCCGCACCGCCCTCGTCCCTGCCCCGACGCCGCCCGCCCCCATCGTCGCCGTCGCCCGCGCCGCGTGCCGCCCCGGCCCGCCCCCATCGCCGTCGCCCACGTCGCCCGCGCCGCGTGCCGCCCCGACGCCGCCCGCCCCCATCGTCGCCGTCGTCCGCGCCCATCGTCGCCGTCGCCCGCGCCGCGCGCCGCCCCACCGTCGCCGTCGCCGTCGCCCGCCCTCCCCCATCGTCGCCGTCGCCGTCGCCCGCCCGCCCCCATCATTGCCGTGGCCGTCGCCCGCGTCGCCGTCGCCGTCGTCCTCTGGTCCGGCCGCGGCGCCCTAGCTAGCATATTTTTTTTGTTTTATGCTTTTTTTTCTGTTATATGCTTTTTTTTTCTGTTATATGCTTTTTTTTTCTGTTATATGCTTTTTTTTCATGTATATATGCAAAAAATAGTAAATATGAAAGAATATAGGATTTTTTTCATATGATTTTTTTCATAGATTTTTTTCTGTTCATATGCAAAAATAGTAAATATGAAGGAGAAGAAAGAATATAGGATTTTTTTCTGTTCATAGATTTTTTTGGTGATATTAATTATTGTAAATATGAAAATGTTTGTGTATTCATATGAACAAATGAATTAGAAGAGGGAGAAGAAGAGGGGGTCGAGAGGGGGTCTAGGGTCACCGAGGGGGGAGAGGAAGACGGGGAGAAATAAATAAGAAGAAGAAAAAAGAAGAAAAAGAAGAGGAGACGAAGAAAGGAATAGAGGAGAAGAAGAGAAAAATAGAATATATATTCTATTTTCTCTTTTCTCCTCTATTCCTTTCTTCTTCTCCTATTTTTCTTCTTCTTTTTTTTCTTCGACACGTGGGGGGGGTCGAGAACGCCGGACATTCATGAGAGAGGCGAGGAAGAAGGGGAAGAAGAAGAGAGGAAGAAGAGGAAGTCTTCTCCTCTATTCTTTCTTCTCTTCTTTTTTCTTCTTCTTCTTCCTCTTTATTTTATCGGGAACGAGGGTCGTCGAGAGGGTCGCCGAGCGGTAGAGGAGAAACCCTAAATAGAAAGTATCGTCGGTGTGAGATACATGTACCGTCGGTGTCGGACACTACATCGACATCCCACAAGTGGCGCGGGCTTCGACCCCCACGTCACTTGTGGGACGTGGATGTAGTGTCCGACACCGAAGGCCACATGTATCTCACACCCACGATACTTGCTAGCTATTTAGGGTTTCCTCTACCGAAAAGAAGAGGAGAAATAAATAAGAAGAAGAAAAAAGAAGAAAAAGAAGAGGAGAAGAAGAAAGGAATAGTGGAGAAGAAGAGAAAATAGAATATATTCTATTTTCTCTTTTCTCCACTATTCCTTTCTTCTTCTCCTCTTTTTTTTCTTCTTTTCTTCTTCTTCTTCTTCTTCTTCTTATTAGCCGGAAGTAGAGAGAGGTTTCCTAGTGTCAAAGTATTGAAGAAATCCATGCCTTCATCATTAGCCGGAAGTAACCAGGGCATGTTGGTACAAAGTTCTGCAAAGTTATTCTGGAATGGAGTCCCGGATAGAATAATCCGCTTTTTGGTATGAATTCAGCAAAGGCCTTCCAAATAGCGATATTCGGAAGGATCTTGCTGAACTTTGTACCAAAAAGCGAATTATCCTATCTGGGACTCCGTTCCAGAACAACTATGAAGAGCTTCGTACCATCATGCACATGTTACTTTCGCCTAATGATGAAGACATGGTTTTGTTGAATCCTTTGAAACTAGGCAACCTCCCGACCCCTCGGCGATCCTCTCGAACATGAGAGGAAGAAGAGGGTCGTCTACGGGTCGAGGGTTCCAGGGTCGTCGAGGGTTCGAGGGGTCGAGGATCGCCGACGGGTCGAGAGAGGTTTCCTACTGTCAAAGTATTGAAGAAATCCATGCCTTCATCATTAGCCGGAAGTAACCAGGGCATGTCGGTACGAAGTTCTGCAAAGTTGTTTTGGAATGGAGTCCCGGATAGAATAATCCGCCTTTTGGTACCAATTCAGCAAAGGCCTTCCAAATAGCGATATTCGGAAGGCTCTTGCTGAACTTTGTACCAAAAGGCGGATTATCCTATCTGGGAGTCCGTTCCAGAACAACTTTGAAGAGCTTCGTACCATCATGCACATGTTACTTTCGTCTAATGATGAAGACATGGTTTTGTTGAATCCTTTGACACCAGGCAACCTCCCGACCCCTCGGCGATCCTTTCGAACATGAGAGGAAGAAGAGGGTCGTCTAGGGGTCGAGGGTTCCAGGGTCGTCGAGGGTTCGAGGGGTCGAGGATCGCCTAGGGGTCGAGAGAGGTTTCCTAGTGTCAAAGTATTGAAGAAATCCATGCCTTCATCATTAGCCGGAAGTAACCAGGGCATGTTGGTACGAAGTTCTGCAAAGTTGTTTTCGAATGGAGTCCCGGATAGAATAATCCGCCTTTTGGTACCAATTCAGCAAAGGCCTTCCAAATAGCGATATTCGGAAGGCTCTTGCTGAACTTTTTACCAAAAGGCGGTTTATCCTATCTGGGAGTCCGTTCTAGAACAACTTTGAAGAGCTTCGTACCATCATGCACATGTTACTTTCGCCTAATGATGAAGACATGGTTTTGTTGAATCCTTTGACACTAGGCAACCTCCCGACCCCTCGGCGATCCTCTCGAACATGAGAGGAAGAAGAGGGTCGTCTAGGGGTCGAGGGTTCCAGGGTCGTCGAGGGTTCGAGGGGTCGAGGATCGCCGAGGGGTCGAGAGAGGTTTCCTAGTGTCAAAGTATTGAAGAAATCCATGCCTTCATCATTAGCCGGAAGTAACCAGGGCATGTTGGTACGAAGTTCTGCAAAGTTGTTTTGGAATGGAGTCCCGGATAGAATAATCCGCCTTTTGGTACCAATACAGCAAAGGCCTTCCAAATAGCGATATTCGGAAGGCTCTTGCTGAACTTTGTACCAAAAGGCGGATTATCCTATCTGGGAGTCCGTTCCAGAACAACTTTGAAGAGCTTCGTACCATCATGCACATATTACTTTCGCCTAATGATGAAGACATGGTTTTGTTGAATCCTTTGACACTAGGCAACCTCCCGACCCCTCGGCGATCCTCTCGAACATGAGAGAAAGAAGAGGGTCGTCTAGGGGTCGAGGGTTCCAGGGTCGTCGAGGGTTCGAGGGGTCGAGGATCGCCGAGGGGTCGAGAGAGGTTTCCTAGTATCAAAGTATTGAAGAAATCCATGCCTTCATCATTAGCCGGAAGTAACCAGGGCATGTTGGTACGAAGTTCTGCAAAGTTGTTTTGGAATGGAGTCCCGGATAGAATAATCCGCCTTTTGGTACCAATTCAGCAAAGGCCTTCCAAGTAGCGATATTCGGAAGGCTCTTGCTGAACTTTGTACCAAAAGGCGGATTATCCTATCTGGGAGTCCGTTCCAGAACAACTTTGAAGAGCTTCATACCATCATGCACATGTTACTTTCGCCTAATGATGAAGACATGGTTTTGTTGAATCCTGAGACACTACGCAACCTCCCGACCCCTCGGCGATCCTATCGAACATGAGAGGAAGAAGAGGATAAAAAAAGAAGAGGAAGAAGAAAAAAAGAGGAGAAGAAAGAATAGAGGAGATCTTCTCCTCTATTCTTTCTTCTCCTCTTATTTTTCTTCTTCTTCCTCTTTTTTTTATCGGGAACGAGGGTCGTCGAGGGACATAGATGTAGTGTCGTCGTTGTCGATATATACCCCCTCCCGATAGCTTACTATGATTAGGTAGCTAGTTCTACGTTTGGCACTAATATATCCATCTATCATGTTTGAATAATAATTGCCATGTTGTAAATATTTGTAGAAACTATGGACACCGCCCTAGACGAAGCAACAAAAGAAGCGTTGTTGAGGGACATAATCGCAGAAGGAAGTGATGCCATCTCGTTGTTTCTCAACGAAACCGATGGTCTGGAAGGACAGGGTGAACAAGCTGGCTACGGTGACCTAATGCCGGTGCAAGAAGAAGAACATGAGGACGGCTCCGGTGACCCAATGCCGGTGCAAGAAGGAGACCGTGATGACGGCTCCGGTGACCGAACCGAGTCCGGCCAGGTATATATATTAGTTAAGCCTATGCTGACTAGCTGATTGATGCATTCATTGTTTTGGTATGTACACATATTAATTAAGTCTTTGTTCTTTTTTCTAGCCCTCCGAATCGAGCACAACTTCGGTAAAGAGACGAGGCCCGAAGAAAAAGTTGAG
Organism: Triticum urartu; assembly: GCF_056163025.1. NCBI lineage: Eukaryota > Viridiplantae > Streptophyta > Magnoliopsida > Poales > Poaceae > Triticum > Triticum urartu. The sequence continues at coordinate 711,709,779 of NC_141879.1, forward strand.
CTCGGATGAAAAGTTTGAGATCATAGCAATCGCGCCCGACGGCCAACCTATTGAACCCCTCCGGACAAAGAGCGCATTTGTTGCTCAGTGCGGGGTTCTGGTTAGGGACAAGATCCCGATAAGCATCCAACAATGGTTTAAGCCAGCTACAGAAGACCCTGAGGTGTCTTATGTCAATGATATGCAGAAAAATGATCTTTGGACTGAGCTGAAGTCAAATTTCACCCTACCGCCTGAGGATAATCTAGAGAACCCAGTTAAAGAGAAATTAATCAAGTCTTTTGCTCTGAAGAGGATGGCAGAACTATTCAGGAGGTGGAAGAAAGAGCTGAATAAGTTTGTCAAAAAAAATGAGACACCAGAATTCAAGGGCAGATATGAGAAGATCAGAGATCACTGGCCCGCATTTGTGGCCCACAAGACATCAGAAAAGAGTAAGAAGATGTCGGCGACAAACAAGCAAAATGCTGCGAAGAAGAAGCTTCACCATCGCACGGGGTCAGGTGGCTACCTCGTAGCCCGGCCTAAGTGGTCCAAGAGTGAGAATGATTTGGTTCATAAAGGGATCGAAACAGAGACAAATAACTGGCCAGACCGTTGCCGGACTTGGTTCTTCGGGGCTGGCGGAACCCTAGACCCTGAAACAGGGAAGTGCATTTGGACGAACGATCAAATGGACATACCAGTCAGTAAGCTTAAGCAGTATATCGAAGCAGCGCAGGAAGGGACGTTCTTTCCAGACAGAGAGAACGACGAGCTCACAATGGCCCTTGGGAATCCTGAGCACCCTGGACGGACACGAGGCACGCCAGGCTCCGTTCCGTGGAAGGTTGGGTTTCCGGACGCAGGCGGTTACAAATCCCATGAGAGGAGGAAAAAAGTGTAGCAGACCCAAATGCAGGCGCTGCAAGCAAGGGTGGACGCAATAGAGGAACGAGAAGCAAATCGCAGCAAACGTACTACCGAAGCCTCCCCCGAAGCTACCCCGCCATCTCAGCGCAGAAGCAGCGTGGCTTCCACCGAGCTGCTTCAGCTAGAGCATGCCTTGACGGCTCCTACCAGCTATCCCATGGATGCTATCACGGAGTCTCAAAATTGCCACCTTATGACGCAATGGATGAACTTGAAGGTCAAGGCGGCTGTTGGCTCTATTTATCCTACTGAACCCGGCGCAACTTTTCACTGCCGGCCGATTCCAGAAGGACATGCTAGGGTGATGGTGGATGAGATAACGGAGGGATTTGAGGACCTCCAGCTTGACCACCCTACCGGTGAAGGGGAGACTCGGCTGGGGTCTGCTCTGAAGACTCCATGCCTATGGCGGAAGGACCTCATCAACCTTCCGAACTGGACGCCACCGCCTCCTCCTCCTCCTCCGGCGAGTCAGGGCACTCCGCCTCCACCACCTCCTCCTCCTCCGGTGAGTGACGATCAGGGCCCTCGGCCGGCTCCTTCTCCGGCGCGCGGCGGCACTCCGCCTCCTTCTCCGCCTGCGCCGACGCGCCCAAGCAGCCCGCCTCCTCCTTCTCCGCCTCGTCAGCAAGGGCGGAAGAGACCTGCCGCCGCTCCAGCTGCTCCGGCGCATCGTAGTCCTTCTCCTCCGCCGCTTAAGCAAGTAAAGAAGACAACCGCTATGTCTGCTCGGTCGGCGTCTAGGAGTACAACCAGAGGCGGGAGGACATACAGATTTGGTCCTTCTCTGAAGACTCCAGAGAAGTTACCATACGAGAGGACCCAGGAGGAGAACGCCGAGATCGCGCGAGAAGAAGTGAAGAAATTCTTTGAAGGGGTGAAAGCAAAGAAACATCCACCTCCGGAGGAGAAGGTAGATCGGGTGAAAGTGAAGCGCACTCTGGCTGCCCTGACAAAAACACCGAAGTCTGATTCGCCGAAAGGAAACTATGACCGCATTATTGGAAAGGAATTTGCCGAAGCGGAGCGGTCGGGAAGTACTGTCAGTGATCAAAGGATGAAACAACGACGAGCTGGGAAACAAATTGCCCAGCTCGGCGAACAAGCGAAGCAATCGTGCCCCCCGCTCAAGGTGCCTAGCCACAACGTCGATAATGATCCGAGGATGGTGCCCGGTTATAGCAATCCTGCAGATTACCTGCCCGACGAAGTACATTATGACCCCATGGACGTGCAGATACAAAGATACGAGTACGGGAAGCCTCTCGTCAAAGATGAAAGATCTCTATCAACGATGATGCGAAGATTGCATGATTGGTACTTGAAAATCTGCAGAGACTCTGGAGGGAGGAGTACTTTGTTTGCGAGAGTTAAACCGGAGCATGACCTGGTTGGAATTGATCTGTTGCCTGTTCCATTTGAGGAGTTCTATCAGTTCTTCAATCAATTGGCCCTCGATAAAGCAACTGTCACCTGCTACTGTCTGTATGTAGTACTACTTCTGTCATTAAGTTTCTCTATATAGCTTAGCTCTTTCATTGCATGTATTTATAATCATCCTCACTATATTATGCAGATTGAAGATCATCGAATTGAAGAAAAGACAAGTCGGTGATATTGGGTTCATTAACACAAATCTCATAGATGCAAGTCAGGTTAAATTTCATGCCACAGAAACCGAGGCCAGCATGCTAGAATCGTTGATAATAAATCAAAACAAAGATATAATACTCTTTCCTTACAACTTCAAGTGAGTGTTACTGTCTTGTGCGTATTCGGTTTCCCTTATATATTAGTCAATGTTATAGTAATGTAATTGATGAGTTATGCATGCGTGTGCAGTTTCCACTATATTCTCCTACATATTAAGCTTGAGCAGGGACTAGTAACCGTCTTAGACTCAAGACGAAAAGATCCCAAGGACTATGCAGACATGACTCAAATACTCTAGAAGTAAGTTAAATCGATCATTATCCACCATATCAGCAACTTTGTTCATTTACTGATATATCAAGTAATTGTTTTCTTTGTCCGGCAGGGTTTGGATAAAATTCACCAGAAAAGCTCCGGGACTGCCGAAGGAGCTGCAATTTAGACACCCGAAAGTAAGTACTAGCTATAGTAGCATTTTAAGCGCATCTACTAGTCATTCAAGCGCTAGTTTCATCAATACCATTTGGAATTCTTGCTTATCAGTTTGATTAACCTCTATTTCTTGTAAAGAGGTTGTGGCAGCAACAAGGGAATGATTTCTGTGGTTACTATGTTTGCGAGTCCATCCGCCACACGACCTGTGAGCGGGGCTACACTGACGAACAATATGAAGTACGTAAATAACAACATTCACAATTTTATTTTATTACCATCATTTGTGTTGAGTTTCATTCATTCATATATATATGTATTGACCCCCTTCTTTAAATTAGATGTTTCGGAAGCGGGATGAACTCCTAGCACCAGCTCGCATGCGAGGAATTCAAGAGGAATTGGCGGCATTCTTTCTTGACCACGTGATCCCTGAAGACGGAGAATTCTATGTTAACCCTGAGTCCGTATGATTATATTTGTAAGGGATAATTACTGTATATATGTAGCCGGTAGTGTCAGATAGATATACGAGAACTTGTTGTTCGACCAATCTCTCGGAGAAGGAGAGGTGGTTGATATCACTTCTCTCTGTATATGTGCATATATGTTCATGACGATCTTATGTTTCCTTCGTTTGCTTACTAGCTAGCTAGCATGTCTAGTCCTCTCTATATACGTATGTATAGTACGTAGCGTCGACCAAGCACAGACATAACAGAGGACACTTCTCTCTATTAATTATAACTAGCTAACACAACATATGAAACACCTAAATTAACCCCCTAAAACCCCCAACCCCCCCCCTTTCAAAAAAAAACAAAAACCCCAACCACAGAAGTGCTGACGCGTGGATGCCTATTGGTCCCGGTTGGTGCCACCAACCGGGACCAAAGGGTCTCCACGTGGGCAGTGCGCAGAGCCCAGTCAGGAGACCCTTTGGTCCCGATTGGTGGCACCAACCGGGACCAAAGGGTCTCCTGACTGGGCTTTGCACACTGCCCACGTGGAGGGCCTTTAGTCCCGGTTCTGGATTGAACCAGGACTAAAGGGTGGAGGTATTAGTACCTACACTTTAGTCCCGGTTCCTGAACCGGGACTAAAGGCCCTTACGAACCGGGACTATAGGCCCTTTTTCTACCAGTGCGTACGATGAGGAGAGGCCACGGGATGCAGTGGCAACCACTCCTCCTTGAGCCGAAGGAGAAGGGATCAATGAGGCAACCACTCCTCCTTTGAGCTGAAGCACAGGGATCAATTGGATGCCTATGGAACGGGGTAACATCGAGATTGAATCTACTCGCCTGTCAAGAGGAGGTTGCAAGGAGATGGGTTTACCAGATTGGAACTACTCGCCTATCAAGAGGAGGTGGCAAGGAGATCGGTTTCCCATCTTCTCTAGAGTGACAAAAGGAAACGTGAATCTTTATTCAGTTGGGGGAAACATGACTTTGTGAGAGGAGGATGGAGATAAACGTGAATCTTTATTCTTTTTTTTTGAGGGGTCTTTATTTAGTTGGGGGAAACATGACTTTGTGAGAGGAGGATTGAGATAACTTTCATCCAACGGTTGTAGAGATGGATCTACAACGTAATTATTTGGTCCCACCAGATGAACGGCTCCTAATTACTGATTAACGTGGTAATTACTTGGGAGTCTGTAATTAGTATATGTATGTATGTATGTATGTATATGTATATGTATGTATGTATGTATGTATGTATGTATGTATGTATGTATGTATGTATATGTATATGTATGTAGTATGTATGTATGTATGTATATGTATGTATGTATATGTATGTATAGATAGATAGATGTATAGATAGATAGATGTATAGATAGATAGATGCCATTCATACCGAGGCTTGGTATCATTATGCCGTTGGATCAATTGTTACCTTGGTTGCGATTATGATCGCATTTGTTTTCGCATTGAAATGTTTTACATAGTTTCAATGTATGGTTTAATTAATTAGATGCTCTGGAGAGCTATATGTTGTTAGATGAGAACTATGTATGAACTTTGGTTTTAATGTGATGATGAACTTCTATTAATTTGGACACTTAATTATATATAATGCACGCAGATGAACCGGCAATGGATGTACGGTGACAGACACACCCGCGAGTACATTAAGGGCGTGCATGAGTTTCTCGATGCGGCTGAGGCAAACAAGCAGAATGGTTTTATGTGTTGTCCATGCAATGAATGTGGGAATACGAGGTCTTACTCTAACCGGAAAATCCTTCACTCCCACCTGCTTTACAAGGGTTTCATGCCACACTATAATGTTTGGACGAGGCACGGAGAAATAGGGGTTATGATGGAAGACGGCGAAGAAGAAGAGTACGATGACAACTATGTGCCCCCTGAATACGGTGATGCTGCAACGGGGGGAGCTGGTGAAGATCAAGAGGAACCAGACGATGTGCCCAATGATGCTGCCACGGGTGAAGCTGCTAAAGATAAAGAGGAACCAGACGATGTGCCCGATGATGATGATCTCCGCCGGGTCATTGTCGATGCAAGGACGCAATGCATTAGTCAAAAGGAGAAGCTGAAGTTCGATCGCATGTTAGAGGATCACAAAAAAGAGTTATACCCCAACTGCGAAGATGGCAACACAAAGCACGGTACCATACTGGAATTGCTGCAGTGGAAGGCAGAGAATGCTGTGGCTGACAAAGGATTTGAGAAGCTACTGAAAATATTGAAGAAGAAGCTTCCAAAGGATAACGAATTGCACGACAGTACATACGCAGCAAAGAAGGTCGTATGCCCTCTAGGATTGGAGGTGGGGAAGATACATGCATGCCCTAATGACTGCATCCTCTACCGCGGTGCATACAAGGATCTGAACGCATGCCCGATATGCGGTGCATTGCGGTATAAGATCAGACGAGATGACCCTGGTGATGTTGACGGCGAGCCCCCCAGGAAGAGGGTTCCTGCGAAGGTGATGTGGTATGCTCCTATAATGCTAGGGTTGAAACGTCTGTTCAGAAACGAAGAGCATGCCAAGTTGATGCGATGGCATAGTGAGAACCGAAAGAAAGATGGGAAGTTGAGAGCACCCGTTGACGGGTCGCAGTGGAGAAAAATCGAGAGAAAGTACTGGGATGTGTTTTCAAAGGACCCAAGGAATGTACGGTTTGCTTTAAGCGCGGATGGCATTAATCCTTCGTGGAGCAGAGCAGCAATCACAGCACCTGGCCCGTGACTCTATGTATGTATAACCTTCCTCCTTGGATGTGCATGAAGCGGAAGTTCATTATGATGCCAGTTCTCATCCAAGGCCCTAAGCAACCCGGCAACGAAATTGATGTGTACCTAAGGCCATTAGTTGAAGAACTTTTACAGCTGTGGAATGGAAACGGTGTACGTACGTGGGATGAGCACAGACAGGAGGAATTTAACCTTAAGGCGTTGTTGTTCGTGACCATCAACGATTGGCCCGCTCTCAGTAACCTTTCAGGATAGACAAACAAAGGATAGCACGCATGCACGCACTGTTTAGATGACACTGAAAGTATATACCTGGACAAATGTAGGAAGAATGTGTACCTGGGCCATCGTCGATTTCTTCCGACCAACCATCAATGTCGAAAGAAAGGCAAGCATTTCAAAGGCGAGGCAGATCACCGGAAGAAGCCCGCCATGCGCACCGATGATCACGTGCTTGCTATGGTCAATGATTTACACTACGTAATCTTTGGAAAGGGTCCCGGTGGACTAGCTGTTCCGAATGACGCTGAAGGACACGCACCCATGTGGAAGAAGAAATCTATATTTTGGGACCTACCCTACTGGAAAGACCTAGAGGTCCGCTCCTCAATCGACGTGATGCACGTGACGAAGAACCTTTGCGTGAACCTGCTAGTCTTCTTGGGCGTGTATGGGAAGACAAAAGATACACCTGAGGCACGGGAGGACCTGCAACGTTTGCACGAAAAAGACGACATGCCTCCGAAGCAGTATAAAGGTCCTGCCAGCTACGCTCTTACGAAAGAAGAGAAAGAAATCTTCTTTGAATGCCTGCTCAGTATGAAGGTCATGACTAGCTTCTCGTCGAATATAAAGGGAATAATAAATATGCCAGAGAAAAAGTTTTAGAACCTAAAGTCTCATGACTGCCACGTGATTATGACGCAACTGCTTCCGGTTGCATTGATGGGGCTTCTACCGGAAAACGTCCGATTAGCCATTGTGAAGCTATGTGCATTCCTCAATGCAATCTCTCAGAAGGTGATCAATCCAGAAATCGTACCAAGGCTAAGGAGTGATGTGGCACAATGTCTTGTCAGTTTCGAGCTGGTGTTCCCACCATCCTTCTTCAATATCATGACGCACGTCCTAGTTCATCTAGTCGACGAGATTGTCATCCTAGGGCCCGTATTTCTACACAATATGTTCCCCTTTGAGAGGTTCATGGGAGTCCTAAAGAAATATGTCCGTAACCGCGCTAGGCCAGAAGGAAGCATCTCCATGGGCCATCAAACAGAGGATGTTATCAGGTTTTGTGTTGACTTCATTCCTGGCCTTAAGAAGATAGGTCTCCCTAAATCGCGTTATGAGGGGAGACTGACTGGAAAAGGCACTCTTGGAAGAGACTCAATAATATGCAGGGACGGATATTCTTGGTCTCAAGCAAACTACACAGTTCTACAGAACTCTACGTTGGTGACCCCGTATGTCGATGAACACAAGAACAGTCTGCGCTCCAAACACCCGGAGCAGTGCGACGACTAGATTACATATGAACACATCAGGACTTCCAGCAGTTGGTTGGAAACACGTCTCAGAGGTGACAACACTATTTGTGATGAGTTGTACTTGTTGTCCAGGGGACCATCTTTGACGGTATTGACTTACAAAGGATACGAGATAAAGGGGAATACATTTTACACGATCGCCCAAGATCAAAAGAGCACCAACCAAAACAGCGGTGTCCGCTTTGATGCAGCAACCGAGAGCGGAAAGGACACATATTATGGTTACATAGTGGACATATGGGAACTTGACTACAGACCTGATTTTAAGGTCCCTTTGTTTAAGTGCAAATGGGTCAATCTGTTAGGCGGCGGGGTACAGGTAGACCCACAGTACGGAATGACAACAGTGGATCTTAAAAATCTTGGGTACACTGACGAACCGTTCGTCCTAGCCAATGATGTGGCACAGGTTATCTATGTGAAGGACATGTCTACCAAACCGAGAAAAAGAAAAGATAAGGAAGCGAATACATCATACGATGAACCAAAGTGCCACATAGTTCTTTCAGGAAAAAGGGACATCCTGGGAGTGGACGGCAAGACATGTCTGAAGATTATGAAAAGTTTCATGAAATTCCTCCCTTCAATGTCAAGGCTGACCCAAGCATCCTGATAAACAATGAAGATTATCCATGGTTACGGCACCATAAGCAAATGACACAAGCGAAGAAAAAGTGAGGACTTTCTCCCGCAACTATTATGATGATACCATGCCAACTTTGTAACACACGAACATGCTACAGTTGTCCGTTTTGTACATGCACATGCTATGTGGTTGAAAGTATGATACCATGCCAACTTTCAACTTTTACAGAGTTCATTTGAAATGCTTTCATGTCTTATGGTTCGGCCCTCGTAATACCATGACCATTATTCCCTGGCCCATGCCAACTTTCAACTTTCAACTTTCTAAAACTAATGGCACTAACAGAAAGTTTATAATTTTGCTCCTCGCCCCTGGCCCATGACCATTAGTCCCGGTTTGTGCCACAAACCGGGACTAAAGGGTTGGTCCTCGTTGCGGGCAGAGTTTAGTCCCACCTCTCCAACCGAAGGGGGCTCACACCGGTTTATAAGCCCTTCCCTCTCTGCCTTGTTGAGCTCCTCTCAAAGTGAAAATAGATGCCCTAATAGAGAAAAGTTTAACCTAAATTCATAGTGAATTTCTCTAAAATTCATAGAAATTTACTAGGAATTTAGGTTGAATTTTCTCTATAAGCGCATCTATTCTCATTTTTTTAGAAGTTAATCACAAACTTGTGACTCAAACAATTTTCAAAGAATTCAAATTAAAAGCAAAAAGTTTATAATGGCACTAACAGAAAGTTTATAATTTTTCTAAAACTAAAAGCAAAATGAATAAAAAAATAAAGCAAAAAATAATAGAAAATAAATAATGCAGAAAACAAAACAAAAAAACTGGAAAAAATAGCAACAATAAGTATTTTGTTGTAAGTAGAAGCAAAATAAAATAAATAAAGCAACAGAAAGTTTATAATTTTGCTGACCTAAAAGCAAAAAGAATTAAAAATAAAGCAAAAAACAAAAGAAAATAAATAATACAGAAAACAAAACAAAAAAACTGGAAAAAAATAAAAATAGCAACAATAAGTATTTTGTTGTAAGTAGAAACAAAATAAAATAAATAAAGCAACAAAGAAAACAAAAAAACAAAAAAGTGTTTTCAAATTTGAAAACTAATGGCACTAACAGAAAGTTTATAATTTTTCTAAAACTAAAAGCAAAAAGAATTAAAAATAAAGCAAAAAACAAAAGAAAATAAATAATGCAGAAAACAAAACAAAAAACTGGAAAAAAAATTAAATATAGCAACAATAAGTATTTTGTTGTAAGTAGAAACAAAAAAACAAAAACACAAAAAAAGTGCCACCTACTGGGCACCCACGGCCTGAATACGACTAGAAACCCTACCATGGCCAGGATTCAGGCCCGCGGGAGGCCCTATAGGCCCACAGGCACAGATTGCACGGTTAGGCCCGAAAGCCTGCTTTAGAGAGGAGCTCGAGAGGGAAGGCGCACCGCACCTTATAAACAGGTGCGGCTCCCTCTCAACTAGCGAGGTCGGACTAAACATTTGGGCGCGGGGCAGCACAAGGCCTTTGGGCCCGGTTGGTGGCACCAACCGGGACTAAAGGGGGCATTGGTCACGGTTGGTGCCACGAACCGTGACCAATGCCCCTCTTTAGTCCCGGTTGGTGCCACCAACCGGGACCATAGGCCGCCGCTTCCCGCCCTTTGGGCTGCTGAAAATTGGCCTTTGGTCCCGGTTGGTGGCACCAATCGTAACTAAAGGGGGGCATTAGTCCCGATTTGTGCCCCGAACCGGGACTAAAGGCTTTGCTATATAAGCAGCACTTAGCAGTTTCTCCAAAAACCATCCCTTTCTTCTCCGCCTGACGCCCGCTGCTCTGCCTCGTCGCCGTCGCCGCCGAGCCGTCAGGCTGCTCCACCTCGTCGTCACCGCCGCCTCCGACGCCGTCAAGCTGGTCCACCTCACCGTCGTCGCCGCCTCCGACGCCGTCAGGCTGCTCAACTTTGCCGTCGCCGCCGCCCTCGAACGCCACCTCACCGTCGTCCCCGCGCCCCGACACTGCCCGCCATGCTCCGCCACCCCTCTGTGAGCACCAGCCTCGCGCCCCGACACCGCCCGCCATGCTCCGCCACCCCTCTGTGAGCACCTGCCTCGCGCCCCTGCCTTGCCTCGGTCCTGCGCCCCTGCCCTGCCCTGCCCCGCCGGCACCACCGCTGCCACCATGCCCCTCTGCCCCGCCGGCGCCACCACTCCCGCGCCCCTGCCTTTATTAGTTTAATTTTTTTCACATATATATAATGTATGTGTATGTATGTGGCTATATGTTTTTGTTCATATGTTGCAATATGTTTTTTTATTAGTTTATTTTTTTGTTCATATGTGATGTATATGTGTATGTGGCTATAATGTATATGTGTATGTGATGTATGTGGCTAGAATTTGCTAAATATATATGTTAAAAATGTTTTTTTATTCATAGAAAGTTTTTTGTTCATATATAGAAAGTTACAATTTTAGAAAAGTTTTATATATGCAAAAGTTACAATTTTAGAAAAAGAAGGATAGGAAAGAAGAAAATAAGAAGAGGAAAGAAAGAAGAAGAGGAGAGGAAAAGAAGAGTAGAAATAAATAAGAAGAAAAAAGAAGGAAAAGAAGAGGAGAAGAAGAAAGGAATAGTGGAGAAGAAGAGAAAATACTCTTCTTCTCCACTATTCCTTTCTTCTTCTCCTCTTTTTTTTCTTCTTTTTTTCTTCGATCTTCTCCTCTAGCTATTCCTTTCTTCGAGGGTTCTATAGGGTCGAGGGATCGAGGGTCGAGGGTTCCAGGGTCGTCTAGGGTTCGAGGGTTCCAGGGTCGTTGAGGGTTCGAGGGGTCGAGGATCGCCAAGGGGTCGAGAGAGGTTTCCTAGTGTCAAAGTATTGAAGAAATCCATGGCTTCATCATTAGCCGGAAGTAACCAGGGCATGACGAAGTCCTGCAAAGTTATTTTGGAATGGTGTCCCGAATAGGATAATTTGCCTTTTTGTATGAATTTCAGCAAAGGCCTTCCGAATAACAATATTTGGAAGGTTCTTGCTGAACTTTGTACCAAAAAGCGAATTATCTTATCTGGGATTCCGTTCCAAAATAACTTTGGAGAGCTTCATACCATCATGCACCTGTTACTTTCGCCTAATGATGAAGACATGGTTTTGTTGAATCCTTTGACACTAGGAAACCTCCCGACCCCTCGGCGATCCTCTCGAACATGAGAGGAAGAAGAGGATAAAAAAAGAAGAGGAAGAAGAAAAAAAAGAGGAGAAGAAAGAATAGAGCAGTTCTTCTCCTCTATTCTTTCTTCTCCTCTTTTTTTCTTCTTATTCCTCTTCTTTTTATTGGGAACGAGGGTCATCGAGGGTCGCCGAGCGGTAGAGGAGAAACCCTAAATAGAAAGTATCGTCGGTGTGAGATACATGTACCGTCGGTGTCGGACACTACGTCCACGTCCCACAAGTGGCGCGGGCTTCGATGCCCACATCACTTGTGGGACGTGGATGTAGTGTCCGACACCGACGGCCACATGTATCTCACACCCACGATACTTGCTATTTACGGTTTCCTCTACCGTTCGGCGACCCTGACCCTCGACGACCCTCGTTTCCGATAAAATAAAGAGGAAGAAGAAGAAAATAAAGAGAAGAAGAGAAGAAGAAGAAAAAAAAGAGGAGAAGAAGAAAAAAAAGAGGAGAAGAAGAAGAAAAAAAATAGGAAGAAGAAAAAAAAAGAGGAGAAGTACTCCTCTATTCTTTCTTCTCCTCTTTTTTTTCTTCTTCCTCTTCTTTTTATATCCTTGAAGCGTCGTTGAGGCCACCCCAAACCCTAGAGAAGCAGCGTCGAGGCCACCCCAAACCCTAGAGAAGCAGCGTCGAGGCCACTAATTAATATTAGTTCTACGTTTTTGCCACTAATATATCCATCTGTCATGTTTGAATAATAATTGCCATGTTGTCAATATTTGTAGAAACTATGGACACCGCCCGAGACGAAGTACAAGAAGAGTTGTTGGGGGACATAATCGCATGAGGAAGTGATGCCATCTGCTCGTTGTTTCTCAACGAGACCGATGGTCTGGAAGCAGCTAATTATGATGGCTCCGGTGACCTAATGCCTGTGCAAGAAGGAGACCATGAGGACGGCTCCGGTAACCCAATGCCGGTGCAAGAAGGAGACCGTGATGACGTCTCCGGTGACCGAATCGAGTCCGGCCAGGTATATATATTAGTTAAGCTTCTGCTGACTAGCTAATTGATGCATTCATTGTTTTGGTATGTACGCATATTAATTAAGTCAAATTTCACCCTACCGCCAGAGGATAATCCAGAGAAGCCAGTTAAAGAGCAATTAATCAAGTCTTTTGCTCTTAAGAGGATGGCAGAACTATTCAGGAGGTGGAAGAAAGAGCTGAATAAGTTTGTCAAAAATAATGAGACACCAGAATTCAAGGGTAGATATGAGAAAATCAGAGATCACTGGCCCGCATTTGTGGCCCACAAGACATCGGAAAAGAGTAAGAAGATGTCGGCGACAAACAAGCAAAATGATGCAAAGAAGAAGCATCACCATCGCACGGCGTCAGGTGGCTACCTCGTAGCCCGGCCTAAGTGGGCCAAGACTGAGAATGATCTGGTTGATAAAGGGATCGAACCGGAGAAAATTAACTGGCCAGACCATTGCCGGACTTGGTTCTTCGGGGCTGGCGGAACCTTGGACCCTGTAACAGGGAAGTGCATTTGGACGAACGATCAAATGGACATACCAGTCAGGAAGCTTCAGCACTATATCGAAGCAGCGCAGCAAGGGACGTTCTTTCCAGACAGAGAGAACGACGAGCTCACAATGGCCCTCGGGAATCCTGAGCACCCTGGACGGACACGAGGCACGCCAGGCTCCATTCCGTGGAAGGTTGGGTTTCCGGACGCAGGCGGTTACAAATCCCATGAGAGGAGGAAAAAAGTGCAGCAGACCCAAATGCAGGCGCTGCAAGCAAGGGTACAAGCGATAGAGGAACGAGAAGCAAATTGCAGCAAACGTACTGCCGAAGCTTCCCCCGAAGCTACCCCGCCATCTCAGCGGAGAAGCAGCGTGGCTTCCACCGAGCTGCTTCAGCCGGAGCATGCCTTGACGGCTCCTGCCAGCTATCTCGTGGATGCTATCACGGAGTCTCAAAATTGCCACCTTATGACGCAATGGATGAATTTGAAGGTCAAGGCGGCTGTTGGCTCTGTTTATCCTACTGAACCCGGTGCAACTTTTCACTGCCGGCCGATTCCAGAAGGATATGCTAGGGTGATGGTGGATGAAATAACGGAGGGATTTGAGGACCTCCAGCTTGACCACCCTACCGGTGAAAGGGAGACTAGGCTGGGGTCTGCTCTGAAGACTCCATGCCTATGGCGGAAGGAGCTCATCAACCTTCCTTACTGCACGCCTCTGCGTCCTCCTCCTCCTCCGGCAAGTCAGGGCACTCCGCCTCCTCCACCGCGTCCTCCTCCGGCGAGTCAGGGCACTCCGCCTCCTCCACTGCCTCCTCCTCCGGCGAGTGACGATCAGGGCACTCGACCGGCTCCTTCTCCAGCGCGTGGCGGCACTCCGCCTCCTTCTCCGCCTGCGCCGACGCGCCCGAGCAGCCAGCCTCCTCCTTCTCCGCCTCATCAGCAAGGGCGGAAGAGACCTGTCACCGCTCCGCCTACTCCGGCGCATCGTAGTCCTTCTCCTCCGCCTCGTAAGCAAGTAAAGAAGACAACCGCTCCGTCTGCTCGGCCGGCGTCTAGCAGTACAGCCAAAGGCGGGAGGACATACAGATTCGGTCCTTCTCTGAAGACTCTACAGAAGTTACCATACGAGAGAACCCCGGAGGAGAACGCCGAGATCGCACGAACCAAAGTGGATGACTGGTTTCAAGGGTTGAAAGCCAAGAGACATCCACTTCCGGAGGAGAAGGTAGATCCGGTGAAAGTGAAGCGCACTCTGGCTGCCCTGACAAAACCACCCAAGTCTCCGCCGAAAGGAAACTATGAGCGCATTATTGGAAAGGAACTTGCCGAAGCGGAGCGGTCGGGAAGTACTGTCAGTGATCAAAGGCTAAAAGAACGACGAGCTGGGAAACAAATTGCCCAGCTCAGCGAACAAGCGAAGCAATCGTGCCCTCCGCTCAAGGTGCCTAGCCACAACGTCGCTAATGATCCGAGGATGGTGCCCGGTTATAGCAATCTTGCAGATTACCTGCCCGACGATGTACATTATGAACCCATGGAGGTGCAGACACAAAGATACGAGTACGGGAAGCCTCTCGTCAAAGATGAAAGATCTCTATCAATGATGATGCGAAGATTGCATGATTGGTACTTGAAAATCTGCAGAGACTCTGGGGGAGGAGTACTTTGTATGTGAAAGTTAAAAAGGAGCATGACCTCGTTGGAATTGAACTGTTGCCTGTTCCATTTGAGGAGTTCTATCAGTTTTTCAATCAATTGGCCCTCGATAAAACAACGGTCGCCTGCTACTGTCTGTAAGTAGTACTACTTCTGTCATTAAGTCTCTCTATATAGCTCAGCTCTTTCATTGCATGTATTTATAATCATCCTCACTATATTATGCAGATTGAAGATTGCTGAATTGAAGAAAAGACAAGTCGGTGATATTGGGTTCGTTAACACATATCTCATAGATGCAACTCAGGTTAAATTTCATGCCACAGCTACCGAGGCCAACTTGCTACGATCGTTGGTAATAAATGAAAACAAAGATATAATACTCTTTCCTTACAACTTCAAGTGAGTGTTACTGTCTTGTGCGTATTCGGTTTCCCTTATATATTAGTCAAGGTTATAGTAATGTAATTGATGAGTTATGCATGCGTGTGCGGTTTCAACTATATTCTCCTAGAGATTAAGCTTGAGCAGGGACTAGTAACCGTCTTAGACTCAAGACGAAAAGATCCCCAGGACTATGCAGACATGACTCAAATACTTAAGAAGTAAGTTAAATCGATCATTATCCACCATATCAGCAACTTTGTTCATTTCCTGATATATCAAGTAATTGTTTTCTTTGTCCGGCAGGGTTTGGAGAAAATTCACCAGAAAAGCTCTGGGACTGCCGAAGGAGCTGCAATTTAGACACCCAAAAGTAAGTACTATAGTAGCATGTTCCGCGCATCTACTAGTCATTCAAGCGCTAGTTTCATCAATACCATTTGGCATTCTTTCTTATCAGTCTGATTGACCTCTATTTCTTGTAAAGTGGTTGTGGCAGGAACAAGGGAAGGATTTCTGTGGATACTACGTTTGCGAGTCCATCAGCCACACGACCTGTGAGCGGGGCTACACTGACGAACAATATGAAGTACGTAAATAACAACATTCACAATTTTATTTTATTACCATCATTTGTGTTGAGTTTCATTCATTCATATATATATATATATATATGTATTGACCCCCTTTTTTAAATTAGATGTTTCGGAAGCGGGATGAACTCCTAGCACCAGCTCGCATGCGAGCAATTCAAGATGAATTGGCGGCATTCTTTCTTGACCACGTGATCCCTGAAGATGGAGAATACTATGTGGACCCTGAGTCCGTATGATTATATTCATAAGAGATAATTATTGTATATATGTAGCCGGTAGTGTCGGATAGATATACGAGAACTTGTTGTTCGACCAATCTCTCGGAGAAGGAGAGGTGGTCGATATCACTTCTCTCTGTATGCATATATGTTCATGACGATCTTCTGTTTCCTTCGTTTGCTTACTTGCTAGCTAGCGTGTCTAGTCCTCTCTATACGTATGTATAGTACGTAGCGTCGACCAAGCACGGACATAAGAGAGGACACTTCTCTCTATTAATTATAGCTAGCTAACACAATATATGAAACACCTAAATTAACCCCCCAAAACCCCCAAACCCCCCCCCCCTTTAAAAAAAACAAAAAACCCAACCATAGAAATGCTGATGCGTGGATGCCTATTGGTCCCGGTTGGTGCCACCAACCGGGACCAAAGGGTCTCCTGCCTGGGCTCCGCGCACAGGCCACGTGGAGGCCCATCTGTCCCGGTTCTGGATTGAACCGGCACTAAAGGGATAGGGCATTAGTACCGACCCTTTAGTCCCGGTTCCAGAACCGGGACAAAAGGCCCTTACGAACCGGGACAACAGGCCCTTTTTCTACCAGTGTATAGTGGAATGTCGTCTTAGATCATACAGGATTGTACGAGTGTTTGATTGTGCATAGAAAAAACATAGAATTCTTTCAAAGAGGTTTGAGTGGATGGGATGTTTCCTATGAAATCTAGTGCAAATGAATCATATGGAAAAATTCCTATGGTTTACAATCCTACGAATCAAACAACCAAGATAGGAAAAATTCCTAATGATTAGAATCCTCCAAAATTCCTTTGAGAATCCTTTGAATCAAAGAAGCCCTTAATCTATTTTGTGACTCATGGAATTGTGCGTTGTAAAGCATAAAGTAAAAACAAATAATGGCAATTCAACTATCAAAAAAGTTTGGGCAGTTATGATATGGAAGATTCTAGAACAAAAGAGAACCACTTTTGTTTTGAGGTTTGTGCATAATGCTTAAGTCCAACCATGGAGTTTGCTAGATTGTACATGTGGCAAAATCCGGTGGGGGGCTAGAAGATGGTGCGAGGGGCCGAGTGGAGGTAGACTATGAAGGAATGCACACGTGCGAGATCGATATTTAGAAAGAGGGGCGAACACGTGCGCTATTGCGCGCTGTGGCGGAGCCATGAAAAATAAATGAGCTAGGGGGCCAAGAATTGCTAATCCTTTACGAGGAGGGTCAATTCATGAACTTAAAACATTTTTAACAGCAATTGTCTAATGATCACATTCATATTAGCCTCGATATATAGTAATGTTAGGGGGGAGGGGGCAGGGCCCTTATTGCCCCTGTCTTCGCCATTGTGCACGCGTCTGATTGATGAAGCGGAAGGCATGGATGCTGAGAGGGGGACATTGGATATATAATTAATGTGGGTGTATTAGCTATATATGTTAATCCTATATAGAGAGGTATAGATTGATCGATGTGGACGTGGGAAAGAGGGTGAGACCTCACCGGATATATCGATTGATCGGTTTGTGTGGAAAACTATGAAAGACCTAGCTATATACACACATACATAGAGGAACATCGATCATTGCGCATGCACGCGTGAGAGATAAAGAATGCATGATATGATGGAGAGGGGGATGTGTGTGGGTGTGTGCCTTCATGGGAGACCGACTTGAAGAAAAAGATTGCATGCGTGCGATGGATAATGCCGACTGGTAGTGTGTGTGCATGCATGCACGAGAGAAAGTTAGTGGTACAATTATAAAGAGAAGACTACTGTGTGGGTGTAAAAGAATAGGTGAGGCCATAATCAATGTAAAGTTGAATTCAAATATTTGAATAAGAGATCCTGATGTTTGAAACCCATGCATGCATGAATATAACGGAAATCTGCGTGGTGTGGTTTGGAAACGAGCATGTTGTGATGTATACACATTGAACAAGGTCAGACTGATTTGAATTTGAGATACCGATGGCAGACATCATTTGGCCACGTCGCATCCGTGCATGGACACACTATTCTAATTGGAGATGATGGGCGGCTTCTTATCAGATATCTATATCTATACCCCTATATATATTATAATTTATATTTTTTTATATTATGTGCGGGTAACTTTAACTTTGAAAGATGGTCGTTGGATGAGGCGAATCCGATAGTCCAAAGATGGCAAATTTGAGCACTACTGGCCGTTGGATATCATCTAGATTCCACCAGATTTCGCCACATGTATAATCTAGAAGACTCCATGGTTGAACTTAAGTATAATGCACAAACATCAAAAAACAAGCACTTCGTATTTGTTCTAGAATCTTCCATATCAGAATTGCCCAAATGTTTTTCTACATGATTTGCCATTATTTGTTTTTACTTTATGTCTTACGACACACAATTCCATGAATCTTAAAATAGATTAGCTTTATTTTAAAAACTAGAT
Source organism: Triticum urartu (assembly GCF_056163025.1). NCBI lineage: Eukaryota > Viridiplantae > Streptophyta > Magnoliopsida > Poales > Poaceae > Triticum > Triticum urartu. Next base: position 711,728,167 of record NC_141879.1, read on the forward strand.
AATTTTGAATGAAATGAACTATAAGAATTAAACGAACATCTACATCTTGCATATATGACTCAAAGCTTGCATGCTATAATGTGGTATTTATTCATAATTTGGTTGCCAAATCTCATGCGTGCAATGCACGTGTACCTTACTCTAGTCTAAATGGTGTTTGTGTGTGTTGAGGTGCAAATTGTCTTTTTTTGGGTACACGTTAAGCTTGTTCTTCCGAAATTTCAAGCTGCGACTTGTTATGCCAAAAATTCAAGCTAGCGTCTCTGTCTATAGTGCTGCGAAACTCCCGCCTCTTCAACCCGCGCCTTGTTAGCCCGAAATATTTAAGATATATCTTTATCTCGTTGTGCTCCGACAAATCCCTCCAGCTCAACCCGCGCCTTGCTATTCCGAAATTACAACGCGCACGAAAACTCCCCCCTCATGTGAAATCCCGGCACGCGAAATGCCCGTGGTACCCCTGAACCGAAAGAACCGCCTCAAATCGGTGGGGGTACTTTCGTAACTTACCCCACATTTCGAACAAGCGTGTCTCTAAGCCATGGTTCCTCACTGCCATCCCATCCGCCCACCCATTCATACACCGAGGCCGCGAAAACCCATGAAGAAACTCCAGTAATCGCCGCATTTTCTTCTTGATTCGATCTCACGGTGCTGCCGGCGCTCGGTCCCGAGCCGACACGGCGCGGCTCCATCCACGGCTGCGTCGCCGGACACTTCCTCCACGACGTCGCTCCCTCGGCGGTGACGTCCACATCAGTAGGAGCTGCTGCTACTTTAGCTCTCGCTCGCGCTGCTGCTCTGCTCTTGCTCTCGGTCCCCTGCCTGGTCTGCTCTCGCTCTTGCTCTTGCTTGCGATGCTGCTCCGATTTAGCTACACTTCAGTCGACTGAATCGACTTTTGGGTCAGTCGATTTTCAGGGGGTGGGGTGGGCTCGCTCGGGTGAAGGAAGAACCAGCCGCAGCGGGGAGGGGGGCTCGCCATAGAGGTACCCCACTATCTATCGTAGGGTTCAGGATGGGGGCGGTGGTCGCCGGCGGTGGGGGGCGTTGGCGGGGCAGTGGCGTGAGGATCGCCAGAGAAAAAGCTCGGCACAGGGGGGCCTAGAGGGATGGCCGGGGTGGCGGCAGACCAGCGGTGGGGAGTGTTTTCGGGGCGGGCGGGGCGGCGCACCACAGGCCGCGGGCGGCGGGGGGCTGCTGTTTAGCCGGTGGTGGCTGGCGGCTCAGGGGAGTGGAGGTTGAAGATGATCCGCAGGCCCTTGATTTCGTATCCAACGGCTGCAAAATCGACTAACCAAAGATAAAAAAGTCAGTCGACCGACGTGTAACCTCACCTTGCTAGTGCGTTCAGTTTCGACAGCAAAATTCATTTTCGACAGTTAAGTTCAGTTTCGACAGTTAAGTTCAGTTTCGACAGTTAAATTTAGTTTCGACAGTTAAGTTCAGAGATGAGCGGCTGATGTATTTTACATCTAGCACTTTGTGGTTATGTATTTTACGTCATGTATTGGAAATGCTATTAGAATTCCACTCAGGTTAACGTTATTCGTTCTCTCTTGTCCTGCTTCAGCCTCGGCGTCGTACAACTCACCGGAGCTGCTCCAACGACGGAACCTTCCATCATAGCGGAGCAGTACCTCGGGCTCCATCTCCAGACGCCTAAGATCTTCTTCCCCTCCTCCGACAGCCAAGTCAGCCGGAGCATCCTCACCGGTCAACCCAATCACGCTGAGATCGACATGGCTTCGCCAAAGAGGTTGTACACTTGTTGCATCTCTTTTTTACTCTACATGTTATATATATATTGTCCACCGAGCACTCGTAGTAACAGGAAATACGATTATTTTATCCTACTATATGACAAGTAGTGAGGTACCAGGCAACTTAGCTATCCGTGATGGACTCTCTTGAACGCCATCATTATTTATCTCTGCACGTTTGAGCTATGCACTTGTCGATGGGCCTGGAAGTTCAGCTAGTATGGCAGTGGCCTGGGTCCAAAGTAATAGAAGTAGCACAAAAACATTTTTTTAGTGTAGGATTTTCCTTGCTCAAGCCTGCCTACTAGAATCGCCAGTGCTTGAAAGGAAAGTGAATGAAAAACATCGGAATTGGAAAGTTTCCTATGGTACTACTTTTCATGAATTTGGTGCAAAGGAATGGAGCAAAGGAAAACTGTAGGATTTGTTCCTTTAGTGTCTCCTTGAAAGAAAAACCATAGGAATTCTAATTTCCACTTCTCCTCCTTTCCATATTCCTATTCATCAAGCACAAGACTAAGCGATAGTAGCATAATAGCATTATAACCGTACATTTTCTTGTGGTTTGACCTAATCTCACCATGCTTTTTTGCATCCTGTGATCTTCCAGTTGTTGTGAATCAAACACCTAGATTGGCAGAAATCCTGTGTTTTTAAATTCTCTGTTTTACACGTGCATTCCTATCCTATTCCTGTCTATTTCCTATCCCTGCATTGTTAGAATCCTCAAATTCAAACAAGCCCTTACTCAATTACTTCTGTTACAGATATGTGTCAAAGAAAACCTTGTGTGGTTTGTCCTGCTCCTGCGGCGCTGTGTTCCACCCCAGCTCAGCTGCTCCAATGACGGAAGGGTTCACCACAGCAGGGATCCGCTCTCCAGACTGTCTTCCACGGCAACTGCATTACCATCATCAACTGAGTAGATGACCTTGAGGACTACACGGGTCCGCAAGAGAGGTCGCACTCTTCCGTGTCTGCTTACGTTATGCATCGCTTAATATGATGACATCCTACATTGTCATCGTGTTCACCTATTAAACTCCGAGTCGGGTCCAAACTAATGCTAAAACTTGAGTTTTTAAATGGTTGTGGGGTACATATAGGGCACTAGTAGAAAACAGAGCTTTAGCGCCAGTTCGTAAGGGCCTTTAGTGCCGGTTCCATAACCGGCAATAGGGGGTGGGCACTAAAGACCCCCCCCCTTAATTAGTACCGGTTCGGCACGAACCGGCGCTAAAGTGCCACCACGTGGCGTGAGCTCGCGCCCTGGCATGGGGGACCTTTAGTACCGGTTGGTGTTACCAACCAGTACTAAAGGATTTTTTTGAATTATTTTTTGAAAATTTTGGAAAAAAAATTGATTTTTTTTCGATTATTATTTTTTCTGAATTATTTGATTTTTTAGTCTCTAATCACCTCTCTTAACTGCTCAAGTGTGGATCACTCATTCCAAATCGCCTGACTTCCCAGCCAGTCACCCATCCTCTCACTCTCCCAGCCTGAGCACGCTTAACTTCGGAGTTCTATTCCCCCTACATTCCAAGTCTGCACTTGTTGTTTTCCTGACAAATGTAAGATGTCAATCCTATTAACCCTCAGCAGTTTAGCTTGAGCATTAGGTCACACGTTTCACCGTTTGAGTTTGAAACTATTATTCTAAAAAAACAGTAATTATTTAGTAACACTAATATTTCTTGAATAAGTTTGACCATAGTTTGACCACAGTTTGACCATAGTTTGACCAGATTTGACCAAAATTTAAAAAACTGAAATAATTATTTAGTAACACTAATATTCTTGAATAATTATGTAGTAACATTAATACTTCTTGAATAAGTAGTTTGACTAGATTTAACCAATTTTTGTAAAAAAAACTGAAATTTGACCATATCTTTTTTTTGTTTTGGAATTTGAGGATTCTAAAAAATTGCAAATAGGCCGTAGGCCGTCTCTCTCGGATGCGTATTTTCGTGCAGAATTTTTTGATATATTATACGTTTTTTTTCTGACATCGTATGCAAAAGTTATAGTCGTTTTACATTTTCCCTACACTTTTTGCAAAACATGTCCAAATTTAAGTGAGCGGTGGCGTTGCCTCTGGATGAACAGGACCCCATGGTGTGGTGAAGGGCTGGATGAATAGTAGACGGTGGAGGGGTGCCCGTGGAGGGGTGGTTGAACAGGACCTCGTGGTGTGGAGGGCTGGATGAACAGTAGATGGTGGAGGGCTGGTTGAACAGTAGCCAGTGGAGTACCGCGCGGTGGAAGCTGGATGAACAGGAGCCCGTGGAGGCTGGAGGAGGTCGACGGTGGAGATGAAAAGTATCTCGTGGAGTCCCGTTTTGCGGTATGCCACACCCCTCCTGATGAATAGGACCCCCGTTTCGACCGTAGGAGGTCCGTTTCGTCCGTTTTGCGGTACGCCACACCCCTCCCGATCAACAGGACCGCCGTTTCGACCGTAGGAGGTCCGTTTCTTCCGTTTTGCGGTACGCCACACCCCTCCCGATCAACAGGACCCCGTTCAGAACATAGGAGGTCCGTTTCATCCTTTTGCGGTACGCCAGGCCTCATTTCCATCGCATGTTCTGTCCAAGCCCTCCCGATGAACACGACCATGCATTCCGTTCCGACCCAGCCGGTTGGCTCCCACGCGTTCCATTGCCTCCTGATGAACACGACGCATTCTGTTGCCTCCCCATGAACACGACGCATTCCGTTACCTCCCCATGAACACGACACATTCCGTTGCCTCCCCATGAACACGACGACGACGCAATTTCTCTGTTCCGACCCAGCCATGTACACGAGCCCTGGCCATACATATGCGCGAGTAGGCGTTCGAGACCCCGCCCGTATGTACATATACGTGCCCGTATTTTCTTTCTTGCACCATGGTTGTTGTACGTACGTGTACATGCTACGTGCGCGCCTCTACTCCGACACGTACGCGCCTCTACTACGACACGTGCACGCCTCTACATCCACCAGTATATATGTACATACACGTTCGCGACCAGAATGACAATGCTATGTACGCTTCGACTAGGTGGGTCCCGACTGTCAGGCACTTCCTTGCGTGCGAACATGTAGCTGGTGGGTCCCAACAGTCAGGGGGGCAAATCATTTTTTTTTCCCGGACGAACTTCCTTGGATGCCCCATTTGAAGGATCGAGCATCTACAGGGTGCCGTTTGTGAGGGTGTCCTACCAGAGCGAGCCGGTGGAGTCTTCATCGACCAAACCCAACTGCAAGAGGAGAAAAGAAGTTCGCCCAACGATGCTTCCCCGCCATCGTCTCCCTCGCTGTTCACATCATCTCTCGGGGCGGCTGCCTGCCGCCGAGGAATAGGAGGGGGCTCCCCCCCCAGCCCAATAGTCGGGCAGGTTGTGAATTGTCAGGAGGAGCTTAGGGTTGTCAGTATTTGCAGGTTGTGAATTGTGTTTTGTGTTGTGTATTTTGAGAGTACTTTCAGATATGAATGTCTTTTGAATTTCAGATTTGCAGTATGGAGCATATGAAGTATTTTATGAATTCTAGAGATCTATGAAGTAGTTTCATAGTAGTTTCACAGGCCATTTGCTCCTATGAAACTACTTCATAGATCTCTAGAATGTACCTGCGTCGCAAGGATGGAGGCTGGGGGTGCTTAGAATGGGATGTTGAAGCTGGCTCTTTCAGTCACCAACATGGATGATTCAATTCATGGGACCTTTTGGTGCAGTTAACCTAAAATAAAGCAATGTCCTGTGAGCTAGCAGCTTCTTCTTCAAAAAATTTTAAGAAAAGGGCTCCAGCCGCGGTTCCATTTCCATCAGAAAACGAAACCCACAGAGCTTCTTCTTCATTAGTTGCAATAAAATTGAGCAACATCAAGATTGGTTGTGAAGCTCCTAGAATGCTCAACTATAATTTGGATATCATTTGTGTAGTTCAACTAAGATCGAGCGTGAAATGTATATCTCTGTTTGCACAAAAAAGGTGGAAAGGGTGACTAACAAGTGATGAAACATGCATCAAATGAAAAGAAGCATGTTCCTTATCTGAATGGCAATCCTACAAGGACAGTAGAAATTTCTAAAGCACTGGCATTGCTAGATATTAGTGTGGGCATTAGGATTAACTATGACAATTGTTAAATACGACATTACTTTGGGCACGAGAGAGTAGGCGGACCAGGATAGTTGTATTTCTAACGAAAAGAACCAACTTATCTTAATGGGAAATTTTAGCATGACATGTAAAGAAGTGCCATTGATTCATATTACTGGAGGCATTACATTGAAAATAACATTGGTTTAACATGTCCTTACTTTTAACAGTGCGACTGCTACATTTTACCAGTGGCATTACATAAGAGTGGCTCGGGGAAACAAACATCAGAACAGGATATCTGGGTTGGTCCCATTTTTGTTTGGTATAGCCACCTTATAATGTGTGAGGCTAGCAAATCTAGTGCTGGACTTACTCTGTTGACTTGTCCCCCAGTCCCCACTTTATTTCCTTTTTCAACCAATAGATCGGGTTTATATTGAGTTTGTACCGTGTTTCCCTTTATTTCCCTATTAGACCTATATGCCAGTTGGATAGCCAGTCTCTGCTACTTTTCGCCCCCATTATTTCCTCTTTCGACCAAGTCCTAGATTCAGGTAACAAATCCTCCCCCACCCCACCCCCTTTCTTCCTTGTTTGAACCAAGTAGTACTAGATTCGAGTGCATGAACTAGTTTTACCTCTTAAACGTAAAAAAATTAGGTGGTTTTCGAATAGCCGATCGATCCTATCTACGAGGGGGCCTGAGAAATAGTAAAAGATACAAATGCAGCGACGTCAGGAGCTCAGGAAGTAGAGCAAGGCCGGTTTCGAAGGAAGTTATACCTGATGGTCGCCGGGATGTCGCTAGGTGGGCGGCGGGAGGCCGGATCTGCCCACACTACGGCAGCGAGGAAGAAGGGGTCAGAGGCCCTCCCTCGCCAGTGGTGCTTGGGAGAGAATGACAAGGCAGGCTGATCGGGACGCGCCCAGCAGTGGGTAAGAGCCGTCGCCAAGGACGACGCGTGAACGTTGCACCTTCTCACCTTCCCCGACGGAGAGGATCCGGCTAGATCTGTGACCAGCGGTGAGCAGAGAGAGAGAGAGAGAGAGAGAGAGAGAGGCCACCGCTGTCGTGTTTAGATCTGGAGAGGACGAGACAGTATAAGAGAGAAACACTAGCAAGCAGGCGCGGAGGCTCCTGCCTATATAGTGGAGTAGTACTAGTTTTCTTTTGTCTACCGGAGCCATCTTGACCTCGTCAATGACTGTCGAGAAGTCTTCATGCACGTGGCCCGGAGGCGCAGTTGTCGTCATTTCGATCTGAAGCACCGGATTATAACATATAACACGAAAAAATGCCACATGACAAGAAATCATAACCTCACTGCCCAAAGGAGACAACATGAATCCCGACGGACAAACTAGACAAGGAACAAAGCTCAAATAAAAGATAAACTCGTAGAAAAGGGGTCCGTCGATAGATGTCCTAATTAACATAGCCGGCTTGACCTAGATGGCAGCCAAGTAGTCACTGTTCGTGCATGTGCCCCCAATGACTAGCCCAACTCAGTTATCGCTGTTTAACCCTCGCAGTGATCCAAAGCACATGACACCTAATTTTGCGAGATGACAAGAAACCTTTTTTTAGATTTCTCACCACAACTACAGCCATGTACAACACAACCTGCAAGATATGTAGACGATAGCCAATCCAGGCGTGTCTGCTGGAGTCTGGTCACATGCATGGACGAACTGATCTTCCGTGTCTTGCAGGGATCGTCCAGGCACCAACCTAGTACAACACTTCTCTAGTACTATCGCTCGTCTCCCTCTTCTATTAAGTCACCCGACTTGCGCGGCCGGGGAGTGTGCTAATGGTTGGTTCTCAATTGCTGTCCCACATGTGTGTGCAAACGCAATATGATGCGCGTTCCATTCGGAGAGTAGCGTGCCAGACCGACCGACCGTCTGGGGTGCGACGCGAACGCGACGGGCGTGCTGTATACTCCGTACATGTGTTCTGCCGTTTTCTAGACGCTTTGTTCCATGGCGCATGCGCAATCCATGGATACAAAATTAGTATACTGTATACTATTTAAAAGTCAAGGGCGGGGCTTTTCCTGCGCGGTATGCGGCAGGGCAGTTCTGCCTAGTCGGTTCGACAGAGACGCGAGAAGACGAGGGAGTAGGCTGCTGCAAACGTAGGGCTGTGTGATTTGACAGTGAGTTACAACTGGACAGGTGGGGCCCTGTGATTTGACTTGCCATTATCATTTTAACTGCGACGCTACGACCGACGTGAGTCTCCCGATTCCTGACCACCTCCATTACGAAGAAAGAGATAGAGAGGAGTATGAGTGACTAAGTGATGACTATGTATGACATGCCAACATCAGATAGCCTAACGCACCGTGTTAAATCTCCAAGGGCGCGACCATGCGAGCGACGCGACGGTCGTGGTAGGCGCGACCATGATACGGGCAGCTGGCTGCCCTTGGATCTGAGATCAAACGGTCGCATGCTAAGTTGCTGAAAAATTGCAGAATAACCCTCCAGGATAGGATATTCACCCATAGGTCTAGAATCACGCCATGCAACCGTTCTATCTCAAATCCAAGGGCTCTCGTAAGCCCGTATCATGGGAGAATGGAAAGCCACTACCGGGCCGTTCGCACGCTGGTAGTTCGCTCCTACTCGTCCCCGCACGTCCTTCAATACTATGGTGGTTCGCTCCTAGTCGTCCCGTCCATTCACATTACGGCAGTTCCACTAATCCTAACCCTCCTCCCAAATCCATGGCGTCCCAAATCTCCACGATTGGCGGTGAGTACAAGGTTAGAACCATCACCGACTTGAGTTCGACGTCATCTACACCCGTTCTTCAGCGACGGTGAAAGGATGCCTTTCTCGCTTTAGACGCCTGTTCAAAAACTCAGATGATGAGTGGGTCGCTGGGCTAGATGTTGAGTACACCACAGTCCTGGGACCAGAGAAGGATCTAAAGGACGAAGAGAGGAAGAAGCCAGCCGTGATCCAGGTTTGCGTACATAACATTTGCTTGGTCTACCACATATGCCATGCCGACGTTGAGTGCCAGGATTTTAAGAACTTCCTCAAGGACAAAACAGTGAAATTCGTTACTTTAGACTTTAAGAACGACAGGGATGTCCTACGTCGGATAGGTCTCTTTGTAGGCAACCCCTTCGACCTCCAGAAGAATCGGCTGGTGTCCTCTCGTCAGCCTTCAATGCTGACCCTGGCAGGAGCCATGGTTCATCCTTCGTACGGTAAATTGGAGAAACCTCCATACACGTTTCATCGTCATGCATGGCAGCGGAATGTACTAGATATAGACCACATGCACTATGCTGCAATGGATGGCTACCTTTGCTTCAATATCTACAAAGATTGGATGAAGAGCAGCAGCCAAGTGTGCGGTTCAAGGAAAGAAGTATTGGCCAAGAGGAAGAGGGACAAGGACGAAGTCAAGGATATGGACAAGGACTCCGAGTAAGGTGGCAGTGTCGTTGCTCATGGTGGTTCTAATGCAGTGTCTACCAGAATAGTTGCAAAGTTTAATTTCAGGTGTGCTTAATTTAATTTGAGGGGTGTGTTGTGCTGAGCCCCCAGCAGAACTATGTTATGTTTCTTCTTGTTACTTTAACTCTTCAGTACGTACATACTAGTATTTCTTACATTTCATCTTTTAGTTGGTATAGTACTACCACTCGTTTCTTCACATTATATACGTACAATATATATGGCCAACATCATATAGCCAGCAGTTTAGTTGTCAAAGAATTTCAGGGTGCTTAGTTTTGTCAAAGAATTCCAGGATGCTTAAAGGGTGCTTGGATCCAAGGGACTTATTTTAGTCTGACTAAAAATAGTCTCTTTAAGAAGCTAAAGTTTCAAGCACCCCTAACAAAAGAGGGGCTAAAACTAGTCTTGAGACTAATTTTTTTAGTCAGGGGTACCCCTACTAAAATGTGGATTAGTCCTCTCTCTACTCATTTAACTCCTCTCCTTTGACACAGGCAAGTTCTGGATTGGAGGGTTTGGAGGATAATAAATGCTCATTAACTTGATTTTAGCCTTTTTAGTATTTGGATCCAAGCATGGGTGAGGCTAGCATGTTTTAGTCCCACTACTTTTAGTCATGGGACTAAAACGTATCCAAGCACCCTCTTAGTTTTATTTGAGGGGTGGGTTGTGCTGGACACCATTATTGTGACTAGCCTTTTTAATAGTACTATATGCATAATTTGGCGACGAGCGCTCTCTATATGTACCACCTTTTTTTTAATTTCAAGTTTTGCTCCATGGCGCAATCCATCGATACTACTGCTGTACAAAAGTATACATTTTTAAAAGGCTAGAGGGCGGGGCATTCTAGCTTGGTCGGTTTCACGAGAGGCGAGGGCCTTTGTGATTTGATGGCTCATTACTGCTGGAAGGCGGGGCCTTGTGATTTGACTGCTCATATAAATGCGCCGACGACCAGATCGAGGAGGAGCAAAGAACTGTGTGGTATACTCAAGTTTTCCACTGGAGTAGTACTACGACGGAGGAGCACGAAACACGGCAGCCCAGTGCCATATGGCAATAAAAAATGATCTAATTTTCTAGTCATCTCATTGTTAGCATTGTTCTATTCATTCCCTCAAAGAAACCATTGTTCTATTCATGCCTCGCAAAGAACGTGACACGTGCGACGAAACACCCGAAGCAAAAGATGAAACACAGGAGCAAAAGAAGAAGGAAGATTATCACCCCAAATGATCTAATTCGTCACGGAGTCGTAACTGCTTCTTCATCGCCTCCACGACCTCCATCTCCTTGCGCGTCTCCTCTGCCATCTTCTTCATTCTGTCCATGAAGCGTGATTTCTCGATGCAAGCCTTCACCATCTGTTCCACGGCCGCATTACATACCTTGACAGCAGCCGAGTGCTCGATGCGGAGCTTCGCCAACTCCTCCTTCTGTTCCATGACGAGGGCCTGCAGCATCTTCATCGAGGAACTACTATTCTCATGTAGCTTCTTCCAGCCGGCGTTCTTCTCCTTCAACAGGCCGATCTCATGGCAGAGCTTCACCTTGTCCTCCTGAAGTCGCAGGATTTCGCCGGTCGCCTTCTTCTCCGAGGCAATGCTCTTCTTCAGCAGCATCACCAAGCCGGCGGTCAACTCCCCCTGCTGATTGAGCTCAGCGGGCATGTCGTCGAGGCTCTCCTTCAGCAACTCCATCAAGCCTTGGATGAACTCCTTTTGCTTATTGAGGTGCTTATTGAGCTGATCGGGCATGTCGTCGAGGGATAACGACTCCAGCTCCGCCGACTCGGCATGTTCGCCTCCGCGGCTAGGGTGCTCCTGGGAGCCAGTGCGTGCCCGTGAGAGATCTTTCGAGGTCTCTGCGTGGTGGCGAGCCCTCTCTTTTTTTCTGCAGCCTTGGTTGCCGCTCCCTTGTAACGAGTAGTTCTCGACCTAGAACTCTGCTCATCGGCCATGGCAACGACGGACGAAGAAGAAGCACTTTTGAGGAGGAAAGGTACAGTAACTTTCGGTTAGGTAGATCCCCTTTTTATAACCTAAGTACTAGCACTAGTACTAATACCTGCATAGTGGGAACATGTTCAGGTTTGGTACGTACTAGTACGTGTGAGCAGGCTTTCGAATGTGATGGGAACAAGGTAAAGATTAATTGATGGTTTTGGTTTCGAGGCCCGAAACGGCTCCCGATGAGTTTAGCGGAATATAAATTTCAAGTACTACACTAATCAAATGCGTAAATATTATGTTACTGTCAAAAATTGGCACAAAATATGAAGGAGACCAATGGAAGTACTACTAGCAACCCACGATTTAACTACTCGCATGCGCACAGTGGAGTAATAATGTCTTTCTTCCGCCCTCACGTCCATTCAATTTGCATGCGCTGTATTAATTGACCATCAATGAATTGAACGACTTTACACGCGTCAAATTATCACATGGGGTGGATCCTGGTACAAAATTGCGTCCGCCCGTGTACCCGCGCGTGCGTGCGAGGGAATGAGTGCGTGCGTGGCGTGCGTGCACATCTTCGCTTCGTGCATGTACCGCCAGTATGGCTCAAGGAGGACGAGTACATTCTTCTGGAACCAGCAGCACGTCACAGTGATCAATCCACACAAGGAGGCCGCGACAACGCCTCCACATGTGCCACGTGGCTTCATGAACTGTAAGAGAGACACTGTGTAGCGTGCCAATGGTATTTTAATTTACGTGTTTTGCACATACTCGAAGTACTAGTAAGGTACACGTACATTGCACACATCAGATTTTGCAACCAAATTATGAATAAATACCACACTATATTATGTAAGCTCTGAGTCATATATGCCTGATGTAGCTGTAGCGACTAGACCTCAAACAGTCTGATCTCTATGCTCCGGTGTCATCCCTGGATCAGTAATGCTAACACCACACAGTACTTGGAGGATTTATAGCAGAGTAGCAATGACACACTTATTACATTGAGTGTCTCAAAAGAGAACTTATTACAATAAATATGGCTTAAGGCCATCTAATAATAATAACAGCGGAAGGCTTGGAAAATAAGGGAGTCCATCAACTCCAACGGCATCACTGAGTATAGAACCACGACCTAAAACTCCTTAATCATCGTCTGAAAAGTCTGCAACATTAACGTTGCAGCCCGAAAACGGGTCAGCACATGGAATATGCTGGCAAGGTAACACATAGAGAGTAATGGAATGCAACAGCTATACTATATGCATATTTGGCTGGTGGAAAGGTCTATGGTTACAGTTTTGCATAAAGCCAATTTTTCCCTACTTCAAAAGGAATAAATTTAATTACTATCATGGTGGTTGTTAAACATTGAGAATGGTTGACAGCATTCTCAATCCCAATTAAGCATCATCATTAACCAACAACATTAATTTTAGATTAACATGTTGAGATTCACATGATAATCCAGATACTAGATACTCAAGATGTCCATAACCGGGGACACGGCTAATAATGATTAGTTTGTTACACTCTGCAGAGGTTTGCGCACTTTTCCCCACAAGACTCGATCGCCTTCGTTGGATTTCTCGCACTACATGGTGTTTGAGAAACGGATGACCGAGACACAGTCGTTCAGAAGCGCTAGCACCTTACGATGGATAGACCGATACACCTACTTTCCCCTACATCTGCTAGTCTACCCTGTAAGAGATCGCACGACTTAATCAACTATGCCAGAGCCCATAATGGCTTGTGGCTGCACACGGAAGTTTCTAGTTTGAAAAATCTCATGATCCCTTTGAGCCTGGGTGGCGGTCCAAAAGAAAACAGGCATGTCCTGGAATACCCAGGTGCCTCAATCCACCCAGATGTGTGTTTAAGTTACCACCTTAGATAAACCATTAATTATCAATCTCACATCTGTCATGGATATCACTCACCCAATCCACGTCTACTAGCATAGCATGGCATAATAAGCAAACGTAGAAGTAACTCCCAAAGGTTTGATAATAAACAGGTAATTGGTACTACCTCATCTACTTCCCATCCCACAGTTTAATTAGATCCTAATCATGCAATGTGTGAAGACTGATCTAATGCAAAAAAAACTGGGTTGTAGAAAAGGTATGATCAAAGTGTTACTTGCCTTGCTGATGATCCGTGAAACCTAACGATTCGAAGTAACAGGTGGCGCACTCCGGGTACTCTATCGCAGGAAAACAAACAAGCATACAATAAGTACTCATCTAATGCACAGGTAAAACTCAAATAAGAGATCTAACCAAAAGGTTCAACTTAATAACTCCGGTTGGCAAAAAGAATCGAATCGAACGAAGCAAAGAAAGTCAAACGGCGAAAGAAAACAACTTCGTTCTAGTAATCTGAACCTAAGTCAAATTTTACAGTAGCAAAAACTTGTATAAGTTGATTATTTGGATAGAGGGCTTCAAGACGAAACTCCAGGCGCTTGAATCGCCTGATTCCGATAAACGAGCGAAAAGAAAAACTAGAACGAAAATCGGATCAGAAATCGCGATCAGAAAATAACCGCGGAAAAATCCGACGAAAATGAAAAACGACGAACGGAATTTTAAAAAAAAACGGCACGGAAAACGAGGCGGCGGCGAACCTCGGGTGGCGGGTCGCGGCGGCGGCGGTGGCGGGGCTGGGGCTGGGCGCGGCTAGGGTTTCAGGGCGGCTGGGCCTTCGGGCTGGCTTGCCCCGGCTTATAAAGGCCCCGGCCAGGCGGAGTCCTGGCCGAGTACAGCCCATAGTCGGTTGCGTTTTCTTTCGCTCGGAAGAAAAATAAAAAGAAATACTAAACGGACTCCAAAAATCCTGAAATAAATTTCCCCGGGCTTCTAAAATCGAGCCCGACAAAGTGAACATTTATTTGGGCCCTAAATGCAATTTTGAAAAACGCGCATTTTTCCTAATTCAAATAAAAACAACAAAAAAACTCCGAGATAAAACTATTTGATTTTTTTATTAAATCCTCAATATTTCTATATTTTGGAAAAGTCATTTTATTCCCTCTCTCATATTTTTGTAATAGAAATAATTGATGATAAAATAAACAAAATCAAATGATCCTATTCTCAAAATTTGAGAAAAAACTCAAATATGAAAATAACGAAATCCCCAACTCTCTACGTGGGTCCTTGAGTTGCTTAGAATTTCTAGGATCAAAACCCAAAGCAAATAAAATATGATATGCATGATGATCTAATGTATAACATTCCAAATTGAAAATTTGGGATGTTACAAACCTACCCCCCTTAAGATGAATCTCGCCCTCGAGATTCGGGTTGGCTAGAAAATAGGTGAGGGTGGTCTTTGAGCAAATCTTCCTCTCGTTCCCAGGTGGCTGCATCCTCCATGTGGTGGCTACACTGAACCTTGCAAAACTTGATAACTTTGCTGCGAGTAACTCGGCTGGCAAACTCGAGGATCTTAACTGGTTTCTCCTCGTAGGTCAAATCGTTATCCAACTGAATAGTTTCCAAAGGCACTGTGTCTGTCAATGGTATCTCAGCCATCTCCGCGTGACACTTCTTTAACTGAGAAACGTGGAACACATCATGAATTCCTGACAATCCTTCGGGCAATTTCAACTTGTAGGCCACTTCTCCCATACGCTCCAAAATTCGATATGGTCCTACAAATCGTGGCGCTAACTTCCCTTTAACTCCAAAACGCTTTGTTCCCCGAAGTGGAGATACTCGAAGATAAGCTCTGTCTCCAACTTCGTAAACTGTCTCCTTGCGTTTAGAATCTGCATAACTCTTCTGTCTGGACTGGGCTACCTTGAGCCTATCGCGAATCAACTTCACTTTTTGTTCAGACTCCTTAATCAAGTCAGGTCCAAACAACTGGCGGTCTCCGACTTCGTCCCACAACAACAGTGTCCTGAACCTCCTTCCGTACAAAGCTTCGAAAGGGGCCATCTTCAAACTGGTTTGGTAACTGTTGTTGTAAGAGAACTCTGCATATGGAAAATTATCGTCCCAACTAGATCCGTAATCTAGCGCACATGCTCTCAGCATATCCTCCAAAATCTGATTGACTCTCTCGGTCTGTCCATCTGTCTGCAGATGAAAAGCTGTACTGAATTCTAGCCTAGTTCCCAAAGTTTCGTGCAACTGCTTCTAGAACTTTGAGGTAAACTGGTTTCCTCTATCTGATACGATACTCCTCGGAACTCCATGCAGACATACTATTCTGGTCATGTATATTTTTGCCAACTTAGCACTGGTATAAGTGGTCTTTACTGGGATGAAATGAGCTACTTTTGTCAATCAATCAACTACAACCCAAATTGAGTCATAGCCTGAACGAGTCCTGGGCAATCCCGTGATAAAATCCATGCCTAACTTATCCCACTTCCATTCGGGTATCGGCAATGGTTGTAACAATCCTGCTGGCTTCTGATGCTCTGTCTTTACTCTCTGGCATACATCACAAACTGCTACATACTCTGCTATTTCCTTCTTCATTCCAGTCCACCAGAAAATATCCTTCAAATCTAGATACATCTTGGTATTCCCTGGGTGAATCGAATAGGGTGAATCATGGGCCTCTTGCAGAATTAACTTCCTGATCTCCGGGTCATTGGGCACATAGACACGGTCTTCAAACCATAGGGTATCGTGCTCATCCTCATGAAATCCTTTAGCTTTTCCTTCTTTCATTTTCTCCTTTATGGAAGCAATCTCCTTGTCAGTCTTCCGAGCTTCCCTGATTCTGTCCATCAAAGTTGAATGAATTTCCAACGTTGCTACATAGCCCCTCGGAACTATTTCCAAACATAGTTCACGAAGATTTTCTGCTAACTCCTTGGGTATTTCTCCTGTCATTAACGTATTGACATGGCTCTTGCGCCTTAATGCATCAGCTACTTCATTAGCCTTCCCGGGATGATAATGCAATTTCATATCATAATCCTTGATGAGCTCCAACCATCTCCTTTGTCTGAGGTTCAACTCCTTCTGTGTGAAAATGTACTTCAAACTCTTATGATCCATGTACACCTCACAATGATTTCCGATGAGGAAATGTCTCCATGTCTTCAAGGCATGCACTACGGCTGCTAACTCCAAATCATGCGTAGCGTAATTCAACTCATGGGGCTTCAGTTGTCTTGAGGCATATGAAACAACTCTCCCTTCCTGAATAAGCACTGCTCCAAGTCCTCGACGTGAAGCGTCGCAATACACCTCATAATCCTTGGTCTGATCTGGCAAAATCAACACTGGTGAGGTAACCAAGCGTTTCTTCAACTCCTGGAAACTAGCCTCACACTGCTCAGTCCATTTGAACTTGGTATCTTTCTTCAACAACTCCGTCATAGGCTTCGAAATCTTTGAAAAAAAATTCTATAAACCTCCGGTAGTATCCTGCGAGTCCAAGAAAACTCCGGATCTCTCCAACGGTAGTTGGGGCTTCCCACTTGGTCACGGTATCAACTTTAGTGGGATCAACAGCTATACCTTCTCCAGATATAACGTGTCCGAGGAATCCTACTTCCTTCAACCAAAACTCACATTTGCTGAACTTGGCATATAATTGATGTTCTCTGAGCTTTCCAAGTACCAGACGCAAATGCTCCTTATGTTCCTCTTCATTCTTTGAATAAACCAGGATATCATCAATGAACACTACGACGAACTTATCCAAAAACTCCATAAACACTTTGTTCATCATGTTCATAAAATAGGCAGGCGCGTTAGTCAGACCAAATGACATAACGGTATACTCATACAGCCCATACCTGGTGGTAAAAGCTGTCTTCGGAATATCCTGTTCTCGAATCTTCAACTGGTGGTACCCTGATCGCAAATTGATCTTGGAAAACACTTTAGCTCCTTGCAATCGATCAAACAGATCATTGATCATCGGTAGCGGGTACTTGTTCTTGATTGTTACTTCATTCAATCCTCGATAATCAACAACCATCCTTAACGATCCATCCTTCTTCTCTACTAATAGTACTGGTGATCCCCAAGGTGAAGAACTTGGGCGAATGTAACCTTTATCCAGTAACTCCTTAATCTGTTTTTTAATTTCCACCAAATCCTTTGCTGGCATCCTATATGGTCTCTTTGATATTGGCCCTGTGCCTGGCAATAGCTCAATCAAGAACTCAATATCTCTATCCAGTGGCATGCCTGGCAACTCCTCTGGAAATACATCAGGGAATTCCCATACCACTGGTACTTCCTCCTGCACAACTCCTGTTAATGAATTTACTTGTGTCTTGTTTGGCGCATGCCGGGATACATACTTGATCGTTCTCCCTTCTGGGGTGGTAAGAAAAATTGACTTACTAGCACAATCGATGTTTCCTCCATACATCGACAGCCAATCGATACCAAGAATCACATCCAGACCTTGAGATTCCAGAATAATTAAATCTGTTGGGAAAACATGCCGTCCTATACTTAATGGCACTTGAAAACATCCTTGACTGGCCATGTACTCTGCTCCTGGTGAGCTTACTAGCATAGGTGTTTTGAGAACCCTAGTGGGTAGGCTATACTTTTCCACAAATCCCCTTGATATGTATGAATGCGATGCACCAGTATCAAAAAGAACGAGTGCAGTAAATGACTTAACCAAAAACTTACCTATTACTGCATCGGGCTGAGCTTCAACCTCCTCCACATTAACGTGGTTCACCTGTCCCCTGTTGAAAGGGTTCAGCTTCTTTCCAGAGCTTCCATTGCCGTTTTGGCCTTCAGGACATTCATTGGCATAATGTCCAGTCTTGGAACACTTGAAACAGGTGACTTGACTCAGATCTCTCTTGGCTGGGGTTGATGGGGTGCTGCGGTTCTAGCCATTGCTTCCTCCATTCTCATTACCATTCTTGGTGCCATTGTGATTGTGCGAGGTACCTACTCCATGGGTATGCTGAAAATGTCCTCCCGGTCTAGGGGTAAAATGTGGCTTCTGCTGAGCTCCTGAATTATACTTTCCTTGTCCATACTTCCTCTTGCGGTTCTCAATTTGCTGCTGCTTCCCTTCAATCATAAGAGCACGGTCTACCAACTCCTGGTAGTTGTTGAAGGTGGCTACCATCAACTGCATACTCAACTCATCATTCAATCCTTCCAGGAACTTCTCCTGCTTAGCAGCATCCGTAGCAACGTCGTCTGGGGCATAACGTGCTAGCTTACTAAACTCCTCCACATACTGGCCAACTGTCCGTCCTCCTTGGCGCAAGTTACGAAACTCACGCTTCTTCATGGCCATTGCTCCTGCTGAAACATGGGCAGTACGAAAAGCCTGCTGAAATTGATCCCATGTGACAATGTCGACTGGAAAGGTGGCTGTGAAATTCTCCCACCATGATGCTGCGGGTCCTTCTAACTGATGTGCGGCAAACATCACCTTCTCCGCATCTGTGCATCCTGCTGAGGTCAACTCCCTAGCTGTCTTGCGGAGCCAATCATCTACTACTATCGGCTCGGTGCTACTGGAAAACACCGGCGGGTTCAGCCTAAGAAAACGGGCTAAGTGGTCAACAGGTGGTGGTGGTGGTGGTGGGTTGTTGTTGTTCCCCTGATTCTGATTCTGGACTAGCAACTGCATCAAGGTGTTCTGCTGCTGGATCAACTGGGTGAGCTCCAGCGGAAAGGCAAATCCGGGGTCACGTCTCGGAGGCATCTGGGGTTTAGAAGAGATGAGATATAAGAATAGAGGGGGTCTAAAGAGAAAACACTACCCATATGCACATGAGGCAAAAGCAAACAATTCACTTCATTCAAGCAAGCAAGGCATACAATCGATCTAACTATCACAAAGTGCTCGGACTACTATATTTACATGGTGGACTACCACTACTGATGAGGTGGTCTACTAGAAATATACTACGGTTGTAGACTCCATAATATCTTCTCCTGCTTCATCAACATAATCATCATTGCTACTATCTGAGTCGGTGCCGTCAATGATGATGTAGTCTTCCGGGCTAATCTCCTTGGGTTCTTCGTCTTCATCTACTGGTGTCGGGCCTCCCATAAATACTGCTAGCTTCATAGTTAGGTCGGCATTCTTATCCACCAATACTTCAATTTCTTCTTCATAATCTTCACATGTAGCCTTGAGTTCTTCCTCCAGTTCCTTGATTCTAGTCTTAGTATTCTTCAGGTCTATCATGTCGACGCACATCTGATTCTCCTGTCGTCGAATGTGCTGATTTAACTCCTGAATAAAAGCTGCAATTGATCTATCCTTCATGGTGCTAATCATCTCCCAGTGTTCATCTCGGCGCCCACAAATCTGGTATATAGTATCCTTAAGATCCTTGCGGTAGACTTCTCCAATGCGTCCCATGGCGATGTGAGCTGCCATACTCTTTCCTAGACTCCAAGTTGGTGCATCAAAAGAAAACTCTATGGGCTCAGTGACTGGCATGAACGTCCTTCCTAGGATTTGAACTTGAATCATCCAGCGCTCTTCTTCAGGTAAAGTGGCGTTGTAGGTTCCCGTGAAGCTTGGTACTCCTATGTTCAGGTATCTAGTGACTTCCTTCAAATGGCGTCCAAAGGGTGTATCTTCATCCGGTTGGGTGAACTTGTTCCTTGCATCCGCCATCCTAAAGAGTGGAAAAGAGCAGAGGTCAGAAGAGAAGAGAGTGAGTAGTGCAAATGAATCATATGGAAAAATTCCTTTGGTTTACAATCCTACGAATCAAACAATCAAGATAGGAAAAATTCCTAATGATTAGAATCCTCCAAAATTCCTTTGAGAATCCTTTGAATCAAAGAAGCCCTTAATCTATTTTATGATTCATGGAATTGTGCATTGTAAAGCATAAAGTAAAAATAAATAATGGCAATTCAACTAGAAAAAAAAGTTTGGGCAGTTATGATATTGAAGATTCTAGAACAAAAGAGAACCACTTTTGTTTTGAGGTTTGTGCATTATGCTTAAGTTCAACCATGGAGTTTGCTAGATTGTACATGTGGCAAAATCCGGTGGGGGGCTAGAAGATGGTGCGAGGGGCCGAGTGGAGGGAGACTATGAATGAATGCACACGTGCGATATCGATATTTAGAGAGAGGGGGCGAACACGTGCGCTGTTGCGCACAGTGGCGGAGCCATGAAAAATAAATGAGCTTGGGGGCCAAGCATTGGTAATCCTTTACGAGGAGGGTCAATTCATGAACTTAAACCATTTTTAACAGCAATTGTCTAATGATCACATTCATATTAGCCTCGATATATAGTGATGTTAGGGGGGAGGGGGCAGGGCCCTTACTGCCCCTGTCTTCGCCATTGTGCACGCGTCTGAGAGATGAAGCGGAAGGCATGGATGATGAGAGGGGGACATTGGATATATAATTAATGTGGGTGTATTAGCTATATATGTTAATCCTATATAGAGAGATATAGATTGATCGATGTGGACGTGGGAAAGAGGGTGAGACCTCACCGGATATATCAATTGATCGGTTTGTGTGGAAAACTATGAAAGACCTAGCTATATACTCACATACATAGAGGAACATCGATCGTTGCGCATGCACGCCTGAGAGATAAACAATGCTCGATATGACGGAGAGGGGGATGTGTGTGGGTGTGTGCCTTCATGGGAGACCGACCTGAAGAAGAAGATTGCATGCGTGCGATGGATAATGCCGACTGGTAGTGTGTGTTCATGCATGCATGAGGGAAAGTTAGTGGTACAATTATAAAGAGAAGACTACTGTGTGGGTGTAAAAGAATAGGTGAGGTCATAATCAATGTAAAGTTGAATTCAAATATTTGAATAAGAGATCCTGATGTTTGAAACCCATGCATGCATGAATATAACGGAAATCTGCGTGGTGTGGTTTGGAAACGAGCATGTTGTAATGTATACACATTGAACAAGGTCAGACTGATTTGAATTTGAGATATCGATGGCAGACATCATTTGGCCACGTCGCATCCGTGCATGGACACACTATTCTAATTGGAGATGATGGGCGGCTTTCGCATCAGATATCTATATCTATAGCCCTATATATATATATTATAATTTATATTTTTTTATATTGTGTGCGGGTAACTTTAACTTTGAAAGAGGGTCGTTGGATGAGGCGAATCTGATGGTCCAAAGATGGAAAATTTGAGCACTACTGGCCGTTGGATATCATCTAGATTCCACCAGATTTCGCCACATGTATAATCTAGAAGACTCCATGGTTGAACTTAAGCATAATGCACAAACATCAAAAAACAAGCACTTCTTATTTGTTATAGAATCTTCCATATCAGAATTGCCCAAATGTTTTTCTACATGATTTGCCATTATTTGTTTTTACTTTATGTCTTACGACGCACAATTCCATGAATCTTAAAATAGATTAGCTTTCTTATAAAAACTAGATGATTTTGGATGAAATGAACTATAAGAATTAAACGAACATCTACATCATGCATATATGACTCAAAGCTTGCATGTTATAATGTGGTATTTATTCATAATTTGGTTGCCAAATCTCATGCGTGCAATGCACGTGTACCTTACTCTAGTCTAAATGGTGTTTGTGTGTTGTGCGTGTTGAGGTGCAAATTGTCTTTGTTTGGGTACACGTTAAGCTTGTTCTTCCGAAATTTCAAGCCGCGCCTTGTTATGCCGAAAATTCAAGCTAGCGTCTCTGTCTATAGTGCTGCGAAACTCCAGCCTCTTCAACCCGCGCCTTGTTAGCCCGAAATATTTAAGATATATCTTTATCTCGTTGTGCTCCGACAAATCCCTCCATCTCAACACGCGCCTTTCTATTCCGAAATTACAACGCGCACGAAAACTCCTCCCTCATGTGAAATCCCGGCACGCGAAATGCCCGTGGTCCCCCTGCACCGAAAGAACCACCTCAAATCGGTGGGGGTACTTTCGTAACATACCCCACATTTCGGACAAGCGCGTCTCTAAGCCATGGTTCCCCACTGCCATCCCATCCGCCCAGCCATTCATACACCGAGGCCGTGAAAACCCACAACGAAACCCCACTAATCGCTGCATTTTCTTCTTGATTCGATCTCACGGTGCTGCCGGCGCTCGGTCCCGAGCCGGCACGGCGCGGCTCCATCCACAGCGGCGTCGCCGGACACTTCCTCCATGACGCCGCTCCCTCGGCGATGACGTCCACATCAGTAGGAGCTGCTGCTCCTTTAGCTCTCGCTCGCGCTGCTGCTCTGCTCTTGCTCTTAGTCCCCTGCCTGGTCAGTCGATTTTCAGGGGGTGGGGGGGGGCCTCGCTCGGGTGAAGGAAGAAACAGCCGTAGCGGGGAGGGGTGCTCGCCAGAGAGGTACCCCACTATCTATCTTAGGGTTCAGGATGGGGGCGGTGGTCGCCGGCGGTGGGGGGGCGTTGACGGGGCAGTGGCGTGAGGATTGCCAGAGAAAAAGCTCGGCACAGGGGGGCCTAGAGGGATGGCCAGGGTGGCGGCGGACCGGCGGTTTGGAGTGTTTTCGGGGCGGGCGGGGCGGCGCACCACCGGCCGCGGGCGGCGGGGGGCTGCTGTTTAGCCGGTGGTGGCTGGCGGCAGGGGAGTGGAGGTTGAAGATGATCCGCATGCCCTTGATTTCGTATCCAACGGCTGCAAAATCGACTAACCAGAGATGAAAAAGTCAGTCGACCGACGTGTAACCTCACCTTGCTAGTGCATTCAGTTTCGACATCAAAATTCATTTTCGACAGTTAAGTTCAGTTTCGACAGTTAAGTTCAGTTTCGACAGTTAAATTTAGTTTCGACAGTTAAGTTCAGAGATGAGCGGCTGATGTATTTTACATCTAGCACTTTGTGGTTATGTATTTTACGTCATGTATTGGAGATGCTATTAGAATTCCACTCAGGTTAACGTTGTTCGTTGTCTCTCTTGTCCTGCTTCAGCCTCGGCATCGTACAACTCACTGGAGCTGCTCCCACGACGGAACCCTCCATCACAGCGGAGCAGTACCTCGGGCTCCATCTCTAGACGCCTAAGATCTTCTTCCCCTCCTCCGACAGCCAAGTCAGCCAGAGCATCCTCACCGGTCAACCCAATCACGCTGAGATCGACATGGCTTCGCCAAAGAGGTTGTACACTTGTTGCATCTCTTTTTACTCTACATGTTATATATATTGTCCACTGAGCACTCGTAGTAACGGGAAATATGATTATTTTATCCTACTATATGACAAGAAGTGAGGTACCAGGCAACTTAGCTATCCGTGATGGACTCTCTTGAACGACATCATTATTTATCTCTGCACGTTTGAGCTATGCACTTGTCGATGGGCCTGGAAGTTCAGCTAGTATGGCAGTGGCCTGGGTCCAAAGTAATAGAAGTAGCACAAAAACATTTTTTTAGTGTAGGATTTTCCTTGCTCAAGCCTGCCTACTAGAATCGCCAGTGCTTGAAAGGAAAAGTGAATGAAAAACATCGGAATTGGAAAGTTTCCTATGGTACTACTTTTCATGAATTTGGTGCAAAGGAATGGAGCAAAGGAAAACTGTAGGATTTGTTCCTTTAGTGTCTCCTTGAAAGAAAAACCGTAGGAATTCTAATTTCCACTTCTCCTCCTTTCCATATTCCTATTCATCAAGCACAAGACTAAGCGATAGTAGCATAATAGCATTATAACCGTACATTTTCTTGTGGTTTGACTTAATGTCACCATGCTTTTTTGCATCTTGTGATCTTCCAATTGTTGTGAATCAAAGACCCAGATTGGCAGAAATCCTGTGTTTTTAAATTCTCTATTTTGCACATTCATTCCTATCCTATTCCTGTCTATTTCCTATCCCTGCATTGTTATAAACCTCAAATTCAAACAAGCCCTTACTCAATTACTTCTGTTACAGATATGTGTCAAAGAAAACCTTGTGTGGTTTGTCCTGCTCCTGCGGCGCTGTGTTCCACCCCAGCTCAGCTGCTCCAACGACGGAAGGGTTCACCACAGCAGGGATCCGCTCTCCAGACTGTCTTTCGCCGCCTCTGATCTTCTTCCCCGCCGCCGGCAGCCACAGCAACTGCATTACCATCATCAACTGAGTAGATGACCTTGAGGACTACACGAGTCCGCAAGAGAGGTCGCACTCTTCCGTGTCTGCTTACGTTATGCATCGCTTAATATGATGACATGCTACATTATCGTTGTGTTCACCTATTAGACTCCGAGTCAGGTCCAACCTAATGCTGAAACTTGAGTTTTTAAATGGTTGTGGGGTACATATAGGGCACTAGTAGAAAACGGAGCTTTAGCGCCGGTTCGTGAGGGCCTTTAGTGCCGGTTCCATAACCGGCACTAGGGGGTGGGCACTAAAGCCCCCCCCCCCTTAGTACCGGTTCGGCACGAACCGGCGCTAAAGTGCCACCATGTGGCGTGAGCTCGCGCCCTGGTATGGGGGACCTTTAGTACCGGTTGGTGTTACCAAGGGGTACTAAAGGGTTTTTTTTAATTGTTTTTTGAAAATTTTGGGAAAAAAATTTGATTTTTTTTCGATTTTTAATTTTTCTGAATTATTTGATGATTTAGTCTCTAATCACCTCTCTTAACTGCTCAAGTGTGGATCACTCATTCCAAATCGCATGACTTCTCGGCCGGTCACCCATCCTCTCACTCCCCCAGCCTAAGCACGCTTAACTTCAGAGTTCTATTCCCCCTACATTCCAAGTCTGCACTTGTTGTTTTCCTAACAAATGTAAGATGTCAATCCTATTAACCCTCAGCAATTTAGGTTGAGCATTAGGTCACACGTTTCACCGTTTGAGTTTGAAACTATTATTCTAAAAAACAGTAATTATTTAGTAACACTAATATTTCTTGAATAAGTTTGACCATAGTTTGACCACAGTTTGACCATAGTTTGCCATAGTTTGACCAGATTTGACCAAAATTTTAAAAATTGAAATAATTATTTAGTTACACTAATATTCTTGAATAATTATGTAGTAACATTAATACTTCTTGATTAAGTAGTTTGACTAGATTTAACCAATTTTTTTTAAAAAAACTGAAATTTGACCATATCTTTTTTTCGTTTTGGAATCTGAGGATTCTAAAAAATTGCAAACAGGCCGTAGGCCGTCTCCATCGGATGCGTATTTTCGTGCTGAATTTTTTGATATATTATATGTTTTTTTCCGACATCGTATGCAAAATAGCCGTTTTATATTTTCCCTACACTTTTTTTAAACATGTCCAAATTTAAGTGAGCGGTGGCGTTGCCTCTGGATGAACAGGACCCCGTGGTGTGGTGAAGGGCTGGATGAACAGTAGACGGTGGAGGCGTGCCCGTGGAGGGGTGGTTGAACAGGACCCCGTGGTCTGGAGGGCTGGATGAACAGTAGACGGTGGAGGGGTGGTTGAACAGTAGCCGGTGGAGTACCACGCGGTGGAAGCTCGATGAACAGGAGCCCGTGGAGGCTGGAGGAGGTCGACGGTGGAGATGAGCAGTATCTCGTGGAGTCCCATTTTGCGGTATGCCACACCCCTCCTGATGAACAGGACCCCCGTTTCGAACGTAGGAGGTCCGTTTCGTCCGTTTTGCGGTACGCCACACCCCTCCCGATCAGCAGGACCCCCGTTTCGACCGTAGGAGGTCCGTTTCTTCCGTTTTGCGGTACGCCATACCCCTCCCGATCAACAGGACCCCCGTTCAGGACATAGGAGGTCCGTTTTGTCCTTTTGCGGTACGCCAGGCCTCATTTCCATCGCCTGTTCTGTCCAAGCCCTCCCGATGAACACGACCACGCATTCCGTTCCGACCCAGCCGGTTGGCTCCCACGCATTCCGTTGCCTCCTGATGAACACAACGCATTCCGTTGCCTCCCCATGAACACGACGCATTCCGTTACCTCCCCATGAACACGACACATTCCGTTGCCTCCCCATGAACACGACAACGACGCTATTTCTCTATTCTGACCCAACCATGTACACGAGCCCTGGCGGTACGTATGCGCGAGTAGGCGATCGAGACCCCGCCCGTATGTACACATACGTGGCCGTATTTTCTTTCTTGCACCCTGGCCGCTGTACGTACGTGTACATGCTACGTGCGCCTCTACTACGACACGTGCGCGCCTCTACATCCACCAGTATATATGTACATACACGTTCGCGACCAGAATGACAACGCTACGTACGCTTCGACCAGGTGGGTCCCGACTGTCAGGCACTTCCTTGCATGCGAAGATGTAGCTGGTGGGTCCCAACAGTCAGGGGGGCAAATCATTTTTTTGCCCGGACGCACTTCCTTGCGTGCGAAGATGTAGATGGTGGGTCCTAGCAGTCAGGGGGCGAATCGTTCTTTTTGCCCGGACGCACTTCCTTGCGTGCGAAGATGTAGCTGGTGGGTCCTAACAGTCAGGGGGAAAACGTTTTTTTCACGAAATATGGTGGCCCGTCCGGAGGGTCCCCGCTGTTAGGTGGAGGAATCATTATTTTGCGCGTAATAGGGAGGCACTTCCTTGCTGCGGCCGTGGACCCAACTGTCAGCCTCTCCACGTACAGTCCACGTCCGATGGAAGTCGTTCCTTGACCACATTGACCATGCCACGCCGAGAGCACCACGGCGGTGGACGAAGGTGAGGACTAGGAAGGGGACAACTCAGAGCCGGGGAAGACGCATCAGCGGATGCCCACGCGAAGAGGAGTACGAGGATTCACTGGTTCGGCTGCGGTGTGAGGCTGCTATCGCCGCAGAATAACAGGGGGTGTGGGTGAGTAGAGGGATGGCCTGGCCAGCGGTGGGAGTAGTAGGGGTCGGTGAGGCCTCCGCGGCATCACAGCCGGCCACGGGAGGCAGGATCACGCGGCACGACCAGCGCTGGTTTGGGCGGCTGGAGCAAGAAGACCAGAGGTTGAAGACGCACTACGGCCGTTGGATGAACATCGTACGATAACAGGAGCTAGAATCGTTGATATTGACTAAGTTGACAAAGCCCTCCGTCCCCGTCAACTTGGGGGCCCACAAGTCAGCCTCCCACTATCCTGGGTTCCAACTGGCAGGGGGAATATTCATTTTTTTGTGCGTAATAAGGAGGCACTTCCTTGCATGCGAAGATAACTGGTGGGTCCGACATGTCAGCGGGGGGCACGTTATTTTCGCGAAATACAGAGGCCCTTCCGGTGGGTCCCAGATGTCAGGTGGAGGAATCATTATTTTGCGCGTAATAAGGAGGCAATTCCTTGTGTGCGGCCGTGGACCCAGCTATCAGCCTCTCCATGCATAGTCTACTTCTGCTGGTGTCGTTCGTTGACCACGCCGCACCGAGCGCATCCAAGGTGGTGGACAACGGCGAGGCCCCGGACAGCAACGAGCTGGAGATGGGAAGACGCGGGAGTAGAGTCGCAGATGGAGAGGTGTACGAGGGTTAACTGGTACTAGTGCGGTGAGGTTCGGCAGTCGATGGAGAAGAACAGGAGGTGTGGAGGGGTGGAGGGATGGCATGGCCAACGGTGGAGTAGCGCTTCATAGCGAAGCGTGCTAAGCAGAGCTGCTAGCAGCAGGAGGCGGGAGGTGGTCCTGGCGGCGCTGGAGGAAGAAGACGGGAGATTGAAGATGGATGCCGGTCATTAGATGTAAATCCAACGGCTAACATGTCAGAATCATTTGTTGACTAAATTATCAACGACTTGCATTGGCTTCGACCTATTGGCCCACATTTCAGCCTCAAAAAATGTGGCACTTATTCAACCCATTTTTTCAGAATTTACAGTCTTTTTTTGCGCGGTAGAATTTACAGTCAATTTGATCTTTTTTTTGAATTACAGCCATTAGCTGGGCTGGGTGAACAAATAATGTAGCGTCCATGCGGCCCATTTATTTTATTTCCTAAAAAATTATAGGCCATTTGCACTTTCTCGAAATACACGATTTTGCTGGGCTGATTCTAATTATAATGTTGGGTTGGGCCAGCAATGTTATCAAAAAATAAAAAGGGGCAGAGCATTTTGTTATAAATATGTTTAAATAATAAGTGATATTATTACATTCGTCCTTAAATCTTACCAAGCTTTTGTACACAATCATTAGGATTTTCGTGCCAAAACAATCCAGGATTTTATTTGTTAAGAAATTATTTTTATAAGTTAATATGATGTGGGATATTGTTTTCTTACATATGTAAGTATCTGTTAAATATATGATGACAATAAAAATAATATATAATAACATATAAAATAATTTAAATATATATAATATAGTTAGAAGGGAAACATAAGTTGGACCTCGCGTTCCTATTCTTATATAGAAAAATAGAACAGACCTCTGCGTTTTCTTCAAAAAATACATAAATTGGGTTGCCAAAAATGAAACCTCGGATGGGAGGTCCATAGGCCGGTCGATACATGACGGCCCTAAGAAAATACAAACATGCCTATGGACCTCCCATCCGAGGTCGTGGGCTACGCATGTTAAAAATGAAAGCCTAGATAGGGCAGCCCAAAACCACGTCCAACACTTGCCAAAACTTCGTCCCTCATTTTCTCTCTGTTTCGCACACTCGACATTGTGTCGGCATTTTGACTATGCATCATATGAAGATGTGCTATGCATGAATGTTGATCAGCATGATGTTAACTAGCTGGTAGTTCCATTTTCGACCGTGAATAAAACATCCAACATGATGTTAACCCTGTTTCAAAAGGCCGTGTTGATATAAATGCTCTGCCTCTGAAAGTTGCAGTTTCTTATCTGAAACTGAACTTGCAGTTTCTTATCTGGAATTGAAACTTGCAGTTTCTCATCTGACACTGAAACTTGCAGTTTCTTCTCTGAGAATCACATTGTCTGCACTTTTATACTCCTATGAAACTACTTCATAGATCTCTAGAATTCATAAAATACTTCATATGCTCCATACGGCCAATCTGAAATTCAAAAGACATTCATATCTGAAAGTACTCTCAAAATACACAACACAAAACACAATTCACAACCTGCAAATACTGACAACCCTAAGCTCCTCCTGACAATTCACAACCTGCCCGACTATTGGGCTGGGGGGGAAGCCCCCTCCTATTCCTCGGCGGCAGACAGCCGCCCCGTGAGACGATGTGAACGGCGAGGGAGACGATGGCGGGGAAGCGTCGTCGGGCCAACTTCTTTTCTCCTCTTGCAGTTGGGTTCGGTCGACGAAGACTCCACTGGCTCGCTCTGGCAGGACACCCTCACAAACGGCACCCTGTAGATGCTCGATCCTTCAATCTCTGGTGGATGCTCCATCTGGGATCGATACTTCCACCACCGCTCCCTCATGATCGGATTCGGTGAATCTGTTTGCTCCATGGCCTAGAGGAGTAGCTCTATGTACTCCGGCGCGACTCCCTCCGGGAGTATCGCCGCCTTTTCGCTCTGTTGCAGATATTTGGCCATGGATGTCACCGTCGCCTCTAGTTGGTCCTTGTTGTCAAACCAAGACTGTATCTCCAACATCCTAGCTAGCTTCACAGGGTCGCCGTCTGCGATCCTCACGTATCGGTTGTACTCCTCCATTGATCTACTTCTCCACAGCACCTTCACTCGCCGACGGTGGTTTTTGAATGGAAGAGGAGAGGAGCAGCGCTGATTTTGGATTAGAACGGGAGAGGAGCGATGCTGGTTTTGGACTGGAACAGGAGAGGAGGGGCAGTGGTTTTGAAATGGAAGAGGAGAGGAGCGGCGTTGCATTTAGATTGGAAGAGGAGAGGAGCGGCGGTGGTTTAAGAGGAGAAGAGAGGAAGAGCGGCACTGGTCTTGGAAGTATTTTTTTTGTTGTTTTGCGTATTTTGGGTCAGAGTTTGACCACGTATTGTATTTGACAAGCAAAATGTGAATGCATGTCACCAAAAAATGTATCGTTTGGTTCATATCTGAATGTACTTTCAAATTATATTATTTTTGCAACGTATACCATATATTTTATGTGCGTAAATCATGGTCAATTATGACCCAGAATAAAAGGGAGACTAGTTAATGTGGGATCGCTTTCTTAATTGAAGGGTAAATTGATTTTGATTTTGATCCAGTCATAGCGCGCCGGCCCTCTTGTCCAATCTTAAATCGCTGCCGCACGCTCCTCTCCCTCTTCTCCATTGCAAAACCACCTCCTCTCCTCTCCATCATCTCCATTCCAAAACCACTGTCTCGCCTCTCCCTCTTCTGATCTTCTCCATTGCAAAACCACCTCGCACTCTGCATATATGCCGGTTCCATACGTACATTTGTGCAGTTCCACCATAATGCAACTGAATAACCCTGTTTGCACAGATAATGAAAAAGCGTGATTACATTATAGTGGCACTAGTTGGTGAAACACACAAAATAAATAGAAGAAAATATTGGGATTGTTGGGGATCGTAGCAGAAATTCAAAAAATTTCTACGCATCACCAAGATCAATCTATGGAGTAATCTAGCAACGAGGGGAAGGAGAGTGCATCTACATAGAACGGGGTTGATGGAGTCATACTCATCGTGATCCAAATCACCGATGATCCTAGTGCCGAACGGACGGCACCTCCGTGTTCAACACACGTACTGCCCGGTGATGTCTCCTACGCCTTGATCCAGCATGGGGAGAAGGAGAGGTTGGGGAAGACTCCATCCAGCAACAGCACGACAGCGTGGTGGTGGTGGAGGAGCGTGGTACTCCAGCAGGGCTTCGCCAAGCACCGCAAGAGATGAGGAGGGAGAGGGGTAGGGCTGCGCCAAGAAGGAGATGTTCTCACGTTTCTGGCAGCCCAAAACCCCCACTATATATAGGGGAAAGGGAGGGGCTGCGCCCCCACCTAGGTTTCCACCCCTAGGGGTGGCGGCCAGCCCTAGATCCCATCTAGGGGGCGGACAAGGGGGGAGAGAGGGGGGGCGCACCACTAGGTGGGCCTTAGGCCCATCTGAGCCTAGGGTTTCCCCCTTTTCCCTTCTCTCTTCGCCTTGGGCCCTGGTGGGGGGGCGCACCAGCCCACCTGGGGCTGGTCCCCTCCCGCACTTGGCCCATGCAGCCCTCCGGGGCTGGTGGCCCCACTTGGTGGACCACCGGGACCCTCCTGGTGGTCCTGGTAAATTACCGATAAAACCGGAAACTTTCCGGCGACCAAAACAGGACTTCCCACCTCCGGACCATTCCGGAACTCCTCGTGACGTCCGGGATCTCATCCGGGACTCTGAACAACATTCGGTAACCACGTATATCTATTCCCTATAACCCTAGCGTCATCGAACCTTAAGTGTGTAGACCCTACGGGTTCGGGAACCATGCAGACATGACCGAGACAACTCTCCGGTCAATAACCAATAGCGGGATCTGGATACCCATGTTGGCTCCCACATGTTCCACGATGATCTCATCGGATGAACCACGATGTCAAGGATTCAATCAATCCCGTATACAATTCCTTTTTTCTAGCGGTACGATACTTGCCCGAGATTCGATCGTCGGTATCCCGATACCTTGTTCAATCTCGTTACCGGCAAGTCTCTTTACTCGTTCCGTAACACATCATCCCGTGATCAACTCCTTGGTCACATTGTGCACATTATGATGATGTCCTACCGAGTGGGCCCAGAGATACCTCTCTGTTACACGGAGTGACAAATCCCAGTCTCGATTCGTGCCAACCCAACAGACACTTTCGGAGATACCTGTAGTGTACCTTTATAGCCACCCAGTTATGTTGTGATGTTTGGCACACCCAAAGCACTCCTACGGTATCCGGGAGTTGCACAATCTCATGGTCTAAGGAAATGACACTTGACATTAGAAAAGCTTTAGCATACGAACTACACGATCTTTGTGCTAGGTTTAGGATTGGGTCTTGTCCATCACATCATTCTCCTAATGATGTGATCCCGTTATCAACGACATCCAATGTCCATGGTCAGGAAACCGTAACCATCTATTGATCAACGAGCTAGTCAACTAGAGGATTACTAGGGACATGTTGTTGTCTATGTATCCACACATGTATCTGAGTTTCCTATCGATACAATTCTAGCATGGATAATAAACGACTATCATGAACAATGAAATATATAATAATAACCAATTTATTATTGCCTCTAGGGCATATTTCCAACAGCGATAGTATCATAGTATGCCATGCTGCGAGGGCGAGATGGGCCCTGTGACGCCTCATACTGGACATTGTCCCAAGTCTCCCAGATACACCTTCTACCAGTGATGAACATCAGTGTACAACGGTAGTACAAGGAGGCTCCTTGAGAAATTCAAATCTCTATTTTTGTACATATCAACTAAAATTAAGCACCCCAGTTTGCAGAAACGATTAAACATTAACAATGGGACTAGTTGATGAAACATACATTAACAAAGAGAAGAACTTTCTTTATCTACATTGGAAATGAAATGATAGAGATGACACTTGCACTATTTTAACTGTGTTATTACTTCATTTTATCAGTGACACTTGGGTCGAGAAGGTGGCAAACAAGGTGTACCTGCGTCGCAAGGATGGAGGCTGGGGGTGCTTAGACTGGGATGTTGAAGCTGGCTCTTTCAGTCACCAACATGGATGATTCAATTCATGGGACCTTTTGGTGCAGTTCACCTAAAATAAAGCAATGTCCCGTGAGCTAGCAGCTTCTTCTTCAAAAAAATTTAAGAAAAGGGCTCCAGCCGCGGTTCCATTTCCATCAGAAAACGAAACCCACAGAGCTTCTTCTTCATTAGTTGCAATAAAATTGAGCAACATCAAGATTGGTTGTGAAGCTCCTAGAATGCTCAACTATAATTTGGATATCATTTGTGTAGTTCAACTAAGATCGAGCGTGAAATGTATATCTCTGTTTGCACAAAAAAGGTGGAAAGGGTGACTAACAAGTGATGAAACATGCATCAAATGAAAAGAAGCATGTTCCTTATCTGAATGGCAATCCTACAAGGACAGTAGAAATTTCTAAAGCACTGGCATTGCTAGATATTAGTGTGGGCATTAGGATTAACTATGACAATTGTTAAATACGACATTACTTTGGGCACGAGAGAGTAGGCGGACCAGGATAGTTGTATTTCTAACGAAAAGAACCAACTTATCTTAATGGGAAATTTTAGCATGACATGTAAAGAAGTGCCATTGATTCATATTACTGGAGGCATTACATTGAAAATAACATTGGTTTAACATGTCCTTACTTTTAACAGTGCGACTGCTACATTTTACCAGTGGCATTACATAAGAGTGGCTCGGGGAAACAAACATCAGAACAGGATATCTGGGTTGGTCCCATTTTTGTTTGGTATAGCCACCTTATAATGTGTGAGGCTAGCAAATCTAGTGCTGGACTTACTCTGTTGACTTGTCCCCCAGTCCCCACTTTATTTCCTTTTTCAACCAATAGATCGGGTTTATATTGAGTTTGTACCGTGTTTCCCTTTATTTCCCTATTAGACCTATATGCCAGTTGGATAGCCAGTCTCTGCTACTTTTCGCCCCCATTATTTCCTCTTTCGACCAAGTCCTAGATTCAGGTAACAAATCCTCCCCCACCCCACCCCCTTTCTTCCTTGTTTGAACCAAGTAGTACTAGATTCGAGTGCATGAACTAGTTTTACCTCTTAAACGTAAAAAAATTAGGTGGTTTTCGAATAGCCGATCGATCCTATCTACGAGGGGGCCTGAGAAATAGTAAAAGATACAAATGCAGCGACGTTAGGAGCTCAGGAAGTAGAGCAAGGCCAGTTTCGAAGGAAGTTATACCTGATGGTCGCCGGGATGTCGCTAGGTAGGCGGCGGGAGGCCAGATCTGCCTGCACTACGGCAGCGAGGAAGAAGGGGTCAGAGGCCCTCCCTCGCCAGTGGTGCTTGGGAGAGAATAGCAAGGAAGGCTGATCGGGATGCGCCCAGCAGTGGGTAAGAGCCGTCCCCGAGGACGACCGCGTGAAC
Organism: Triticum urartu; assembly: GCF_056163025.1. Taxonomy (NCBI): domain Eukaryota; kingdom Viridiplantae; phylum Streptophyta; class Magnoliopsida; order Poales; family Poaceae; genus Triticum; species Triticum urartu. The sequence continues at coordinate 711,762,348 of NC_141879.1, forward strand.
ATTGCACGTTCTCACCTTCCCCGGCGGAGAGGATCTGGCTGGATCTGTGACCAGTGGTGAGCAGAGAGAGAGAGAGAGAGAGAGAGAGAGAGAGATAGTGGCCACCGCTGTCGTGTTTAGATCTGGAGAGGCCGAGACAGTGTGAAGAGAGCAATACTAGCAAGCAAGCGCGGAGGCTCCTGCCTATATAGTGGAGTAGTACTAGTTTTGTTTTGTCTACCGGAGCCAGCTTGACCTCGTCAATGACTGTCGAGAATTCTTCATGCACGTGGCCCAGAGGCGCAGTTGTCGTCATTTCGATCTGAAGCGCCGGGTTATAACATATAACACGAAAAAATGCCACAGGACAAGAAATCATAACCTCACTGCCCAAAGGAGACAACATGAATCCCGACGGACAAACTAGATGAGGAACAAAGCTCAAATTAAAGGTAAACTCGTAGAAAAGGGGTCCATCGATAGATGTCCTAATTAACATAGCCGGCTTGACCTAGATGGCAGCCAAGTAGTCACTGTTCGTGCATGTGCCCCCAATGACTAGCCCAACTCAGTTGTCACTGTTTAACCCTCGCAGTGATCCAAAGCACATGACACCTAATTTTGCAAGATGACAAGAAACCTTTTTTTAGATTTCTCACCACAACTACAGCCATGTACAACACGACCTGCACGATATGTAGACGATAGCCAATCCAGGCGTGTCTGCTGGAGTCTGGTCACATGCATGGACGAACTGATCTTCCGTGTCTTGCAGGGATCGTCCAGGCACCAACCTAGCACAACACTTCTCTAGTACTATCGCTCGTCTCCCTCTTCTATTAAGTCACCCGACTTGCGCGGCTGGGGAGTGTGCCTATGGTCGGTTCTCAATTACTGTCCCACATGTGTGTGCAAACGCAATATGACGCGCGTTCCATTCGGAGAGTAGCGTGCCAGACTGACCGACCGTCTGGGGTGCGAAGCGAACGCGAAGGGCGTGCTGTATACTCCGTACATGTGTACCACCGTTTTCTAGACGCTTTGCTCCATGGCGCATGCGCAATCCATGGATACAAAATTAGTATATTGTATACTATTTAAAAGTCGAGGGCGGGGCTTTTCCTACGTGGTAGGCGGCGGGGCAGTTCTGCCTAGTCGGTTCGACAGAGACGCGAGAAGACGAGGGAGTAGGCTGCTGCAAACGTAGGGCTGTGTGATTTGACAACGAGTTACTACTGGACAGGTGGGGCCCTGTGATTTGACTTGCCATTATCATTTTAACCGCGACGCTACGACCGACGCAAGTCTCCCGATTCCTGACCACCTCCATTACGAAGAAAGAGATAGAGAGGAGTAAAAAAAATACACTTATAGCCAACCTTATAGCAAACCTTGTTGTAGTATGAGTGACTAAGTGATGACTATGTATGACATGCCAACATCAGATAGCCTAACGCACCGTGTTAAATCTCCAAGGGCGCGACCGTGCGAGCGACGCGACGGTCGTGGTAGGCGCGACCATGATACGTGCTGCTGGCAGCCCTTGGATCTGAGATCAAACGGTCGCATGCTAAGTTGATGAAAATTTGCAGAATAACCCTCCAGGATAGGATATTCACCCATAGGTCTAGAATCACGCCATGCAACCGTTCGATCTCAGATCCAAGCGCTCTCAGAAGCCCGTATCATGGGAGAATGGAAAGCCACTACTGTCCCGTTCGCATGCTGGCAGTTCACTCCTACTCATCCCCGCACGTCCTTCAATACTATGGTGGTTCGCTCCTAGTCGTCCCGTCCATTCACATTACGGCAGTTCCACTAATCCTAACCCTCCTCCCAAATCCATGGCGTCCCAAATCTCCACGATCGGCGGTGAGTACAAGGTTAGAACCATCACCAGCTTGAGTTCGACATCATCTACACCCGTTCTTCCACGACGGTTAAAGGATGCCTTCCTCGCTTCAGACGCCTGTTCGAAAACTCAGATGATGAGTGGGTCGCTGGGCTAGATGTTGAGTACACCACAGTCCTAGGACTAGAGAAGGATCTTAAGGACGAAGAGAGGAAGAAGCCCGCCGTGATCCAGGTTTGCGTACATAACGTTTGCTTGGTCTACCACATATGCCATGCCGACGTTGAGTGTCAGGATTTTAAGAACTTCCTCGACGACAAAACAGTGAAATTCGTTACTGTAGACTTTAAGAACGACAGGGATGTCCTGCATCGGATAGGTCTCGTTGTAGCTAACCCCTTCGACCTCCAGAAGAATCGGCTGGTGTCCTCTCGTCAGCCTTCAATGCTGACCCTGGCAGGAGCCATGGTTCATCCTTCATACGGTAAACTGGAGAAACCTCCATACACATTTCATCGTCAGGCATGGCAGCGGAATGTACTAGATATAGACCACATCCACTATGATGCAATGGATGGCTACCTTTGCTTCAATATCTACAAAGGTTGGATGAAGAGCAACAGCCAAGTGTGCAGTTCAAGCAAAGAAGTATCGGCCAAGAGGAAGAGGGACAAGGACAAAGTTGAGGATATGGACGAGGACTCCGAGTAAGGTGGCAGTGTCGTTGCTCATGGTGGTTCTAATGCAGTGTCTACCGGAATAGTTGCAAAGTTTAATTTCAGATGTGCTTAATTTAATTTGAGGGGTGTGTTGTGCTGAGCCCCCAGCAGAACTATGTTATGTTTCTTCTCGTAGATACTAGTATTTCTTACATTTCATCTTTTAGTTGGTATAGTACTACAACTCGTTTCTTCACATTATATACGTACAATATATATGGCTAACATCATATAGCCAGCAGTTTAGTTGTCAAAGAATTTCAGGGTGCTTAGTTTTGTCAAAGAATTCCAGGATGCTTATAGGGTGCTTGGATCCAAGGGACTTATTTTAGTCTGACTAAAAATAGTCTCTTTAAGAGGCTAAAGTTCCAAGCACCCCTAACTAAAGAGGGCTAAAACTAGTCTTGAGACTAATTTCTTTAGTCAGGGGTACCCCTACTAAAATGTCGATTAGTCCTCTCTCTACTCATTTAACTCCTCTCCTTTAACACAGGCGAGTTCTGGATTGGAGGGTTTGGAGGATAATAAATGCTCATTAACTTGATTTTAGCCTTTTTAGTATTTGGATCCAAGCATGGGTGAGGCTAGCATGTTTTAGTCCCACTACTTTTGGTCATGGGACTAATACGTATCCAAGCACCCTCTTAGTTTTATTTGAGGGGTGGGTTGTGCTGGACACCATTATTGTGACTAGCCTTTTTAATAGTACTATATGCATAATTTGGCGACGAGCGCTCTCTATATGTACCACCTTTTTTTAATTTCAAGTTTTGCTCCATGGCGCAATCTATCGATACTACTGCTATAAAAAAGTATACATTTTAAAAGGCTAGAGGGCGGGGTAGTCTAGCTTGGTCGGTTTCACGAGAGGCAAGGGCCTTTGTGATTTGACGGCGCATTACTGCTGAAGGCGGGGCCTTGTGATTTGACTGCTCGTATAAATGCGCCTTGTGATTTGGTACATACTAGTAGGTGTGAGCAGGCTTTCGAATGTGATGGGAACAAGGTAAAGATTAATTGATGGTTTTGGTTTTGAGGCCCGGAACGACTCCCGATGAGTTTAGCGGAATATAAATTTCAAGTACTACACTGCTCAAATGCGTAAATATTATGTTACTGTCAAAAATTGGCACAAAATACGAAGGAGACCAATGGAAGTACTACTAGCAACCCATGATTTAACTACTCGCATGCGCACACTGGAGTAATAATGTCTTTCTTCCGCCCTCACGTCCACTCAATTTGCATGCGCTGTATTAATTGACCATCAATGAAGTGAATGACTTTACACGCGTCAAATTATCACATGGGGTGGATCTTGGTACAAAATTGCGTCCGCCCGTGTACCCGCGTGTGCGTGCGAGGGAATGAGTGCGTGCGTGGGTGCGTGCACATCTTCGCTTCATCCATGTACCGCCAGTATGGCTCAGGGAGGACGAGTACGTTCTTCTGGAACCAGCAGCATGTCACTGTGATCAATCTACACAAGGAGGCCACGGCAACGCCTCCACATGTGCCACGTGGCTTCATGAACTGTAAGAGAGACACTGTGTAGCGTGCCATTGGAATTTTAATTTACGTGTTTTGCACATACTCGAAGTACTAGTAAGGTACACGTGCATTGCACACATCAGATTTTGCAACCAAATTATGAATAGATACCACACTATATTATGTAAGCTCTGAGTCATATATGCCTGATGTAGCCCTTCGTTTAATTCTTATAGTTTATCTTATTCAAAATCAATTAGTTTTTATAAAAAAAACTAAGAACGCGGGAATAGGAAAAACATGGGATTATAGTGGAATGTTGGCTTGAATCCTACAGGATTGTACGAGTGTTTGATTGTGCATAGAAAAAACGCAGAATTCATTCAAAGAGGTTTGAGTGGATGGGATGTTTCCTATGAAATCTACTGCAAATGAATCATATGGAAAAATTCCTATGGTTTACAATCCTACGAATCAAACAACCAAGATAGGAAAAATTCCTAATGATTAGAATCCTCCAAAATTCCTTTGAGAATCCTTTGAATCAAAGAAGCCCTTAATCTATTTTATGATTCATGGAATTGTGCGTTGTACATCATAAAGTAAAAACAAATAATGGCAATTCAACTAGAAAAAAAGTTTGGGCAGTTATGATATGGAAGATTCTAGAACAAAAGAGAACCACTGTTGGTTTGAGGTTTGTGCATTATGCTTAAGTTCAACCATGGAGTTTGCTAGATTGTACATGTGGTAAAATCCGGTGGGGGGCTAGAAGATGGTGCGAGGGGCTGAGTGGAGGGAGACTATGAAGGAATGCACAAGTGCAAGATTGATATTTAGAGAGAGGGGGCGAACACGTGCGCTGTTGCGCGCAATGGCGGAGCCATGAAAAATAAATGAGCTAGGGGGCCAAGCATTGCTAATCCTTTACGAGGAGGGTCAATTCATGAACTTAAACCATTTTTAACAGCAATTGTCTAATGATCACATTCATATTAGCCTCGATATATAGTGATGTTAGGGGGGAGGGGGGCAGGGCCCTTACTGCCCCTGTCTTGTCCATTGTGCACGCGTCTGAGAGATGAAGCGGAAGGCATGGATGATGAGAGGGGGACATTGGATATATAATTAATGTGGGTGTATTAGCTATATATGTTAATCCTATATAGAGAGGTATAGATTGATCGATGTGGACGTGGGAAAGAGGGTGAGACCTCACCGGATATATCGATTGATCGGTTTGTGTGGAAAACTATGAAAGACCTAGCTATATACACACATACATAGAGGAACATCGATCGTTGTGCATGCATGCGTGAGAGATAAAGAATGCTCGATATGATGGAGAGGGGGATGTGTGTGGGTGTGTGCCTTCATGGGAGACCGACCTGAAGAAAAAGATTGCATGCGCGACGGATAATGCCGACTGGTAGTGTGTGTGCATGCATGCACGAGAGAAAGTTAGTGGTACAATTATAAAGGGAAGACTACTGTGTGGGTGTAAAAGAATAGGTGAGGTCATAATCAATGTAAAGTTGAATTCAAATATTTGAATAAGAGATCCTGATGTTTGAAACCCATGCATGCATGAATATAACAGAAATCTGCGTGGTGTGGTTTGGAAACGAGCATGTTGTAATGTATACACATTGAACAAGGTCAGATTGATTTGAATTTGAGATACTGATGGCAGACATCATTTGGCCACGTCGCATCCGTGCATGGACACACTATTCTGATTGGAGATGATGGGCGGCTTTCGCATCAGATATCTATATCTATACCCCTATATATATTATAATTTATATTTTTTTATATTGTGTGTGGGTAACTTTAACTTTGAAAGATGGCCGTTGGATGAGGCGAATCCGATGGTCCAAAGATGGCAAATTTGAGCACTACTGGCCGTTGGATATCATCTAGATTCCACCAGATTTCGCCACATGTATAATCTAGAAGACTCCATGGCTAAACTTAAGATAATGCACAAACATCAAAAAACAAGCACTTCTTATTTGTTCTAGAATCTTCCGTATCAGAATTGCCCAAATGTTTTTCTACATGATTTGCCATTATTTGTTTTTACTTTATGTCTTATGATGCACAATTCCATGAATCTTAAAATAGATTAGCTTTCTTATAAAAACTAGATGATTTTGAATGAAATGAACTATAAGAATTAAACGAACATCTACATCATGCATATATGACTCAAAGCTTGCATGCTATAATGTGGTATTTATTCAAAATTTGGTTGCCAAATCTCATGTGTGCAATGCACGTGTACCTTACTCTAGTCTAAATGGTGTTTGTGTTTTGTGTGTGTTGAGGTGCAAATTGTCTTTTTTTGGGTACACGTTAAGCTTGTTCTTCCGAAATTTCAAGCCGCGCCTCGTTATGCCGAAAATTCAAGCTAGCGTCTCTGTCTATCGTGCTGCAAAACTCCCGCCTCTTCAACCCGCGCCTTGTTAGCCCGAAATATTTAAGATATATCTTTGTCTTGTTGTGCTCCGACAACTCCCTCCATCTCAACCCGCGCCTTGCTATTCGGAAATTACAACGCGCGCGAAAACTCCCCCCTCATGTGAAATCCCGGCACGCGAAATGCCCGTGGTACCCCTGAACCGAAAGAACCGCCTCAAATCGGTGGGGGTACTTTGGTAACTTACCCCTCATTTCGGACAAGCGTGTCTCTAAGCCATGGTTCCCCACTGCCATCCCATCATCCCACCCATTCATACACCGAGGCCGCGAAAACCCATGACGAAACCCCACTAATCGCCGCATTTTCTTCTTGATTCGATCTCACGGTGCTGCCGGCGCTCTGTCCCGAGCTGACACGGCGCGGCTCCATCCACGACGGCGTCGCCGGACACTTCCTCCACGACGTCGCTCCCTTGGCGGCGACGTCCACATCAGTAGGAGTTGCTGCTGCTTTAGCTCTCGCTTGTGCTGCTGCTCTGCTCTTGCTCTCGGTCCCCTGCCCGGTCTGCTCTCGCTCTTGCTCTTGCTTGCGATGCTGCTCCGATTTAGCTACACTTCAGTCGACTAAATCGACTTTTGGGTCAGTCGATTTTCAGGGGGGGGGGGGGCTCGCCGGGGTGAAGGAAGAACCAGCCGCAGCGGGGAGGGGGCTCGCCAGAGAGGTACCCCACTATCTATCTTAGGGTTCAGGATGGGGGCGGTGGTCGCCGGCAGTAGCGGGGCATTGGCGGGGCAGTGGCGTGAGGATCGCGAAAGAAAAAGCTCGGCACAGGGGGGCCTAGAGGGATGGCCGGGGTGGCGGCGGAACGGCGGTGGGGAGTGTTTTCGGGGCGTGCAGGGCGGCGCACCGCCGGCCGCGGGCGGCGGGGGGCTGCTGTTTAGCCGGTGGTGGCTGGCGGCTCAGGGGAGTGGAGGTTGAAGATGATCCGCAGGCCCTTGATTTCGGATCCAACGGCTGCAAAATTGACTAACCAGAGATGAAAAAGTCAGTTGACCGACGTGTAACCTCACCTTGCTAGTGCGTTCAGTTTCGACAGCAAAATTCATTTTTGACTGTTAAGTTCAGTTTCGATAGTTAAGTTCAGTTTCGACAGTTAAATTTAGTTTCGACAGTTAAGTTCAGAGATGAGCGGCTGATGTATTTTACATCTAGCACTTTGTGGTCATGTATTTTACGTCATGTATTGCAGATGCTATTAGAATTCCACTCAGGTTAACGTTGTTCGGTTTCTCTCTTGTCCTGCTTCAGCCTCGGCATCGTACAACTCACTGGAGCTGCTCCAATGATGGAACCCTCCATCACAGTGGAGCAGTACTTTGGGCTCCATCTCCAGACGCCTAAGATCTTCTTCCCCTCCTCCGACAGCCAAGTCAGCCGGAGCATCCTCACTGGTTAACCCAATCACGCTGAGATCAACATGGCTTCGCCAAAGAGGTTGTACACTTGTTGCATCTCTTCTTTACTCTACATGTTATATATATTTTCCACTGAGCACTTGTAGTAACAGGAAATACGATTATTTTATACTACTATATGACAAGCAGTGAGGTACCAGGAAACTTAGCTATCCGTGATGGACTCTCTTGAACGACATCATTATTTATCTCTGCGCGTTTGAGCTATGCATTTGTCGATGGGCCTGGAAGTTGAGCTAGTATGGCAGTGGCCTGGGTCCAAAGTAATAGAAGTAGCACAAAAACATTTTTTTAGTGTAGGTTTTTCCTTGCTCAAGCCTGCCTACTAGAATCGCCAGTGCTTGAAAGGAAAAGTGAATGAAAAACATCGGAATTGGAAAGTTTCCTATGGTACTACTTTTCATGAATCTGGTGCAAAGGAATGGAGCGAAGGAAAATTGTAGGATTTGTTCCTTTAGTGTCTCCTTGAAAGAAAAACCATAGGAATTCTAATTTCCACTTCTCCTCCTTTCCATATTCCTATTCATCAAGCACTAGACTAAGCGATAGTAGCATAATAGCATTATAACCGTACATTTTCTTGTGGTTTGACTTAATCTCACCATGATTTTTTTCATCATGTGATCTTCCAATTGTTGTGAATCGAACACCCAGATTGGCAGAAATCCTGTGTTTTTAAATTCTCTGTTTTGCACGTGCATTCCTATCCTATTCCTGTCTATTTCCTATCCCTGCATTGTGAGAATCCTCAAATTCAAACAAGCCCTTACTCAATTACTTCTGTTACAGATATGTGTCAAAGAAAACCTTGTGTGGTTTGTCCTGCTCCTGCGGCGTTGTGTTCCACCCCAGCTCAGCTGCTCCAACGACGGAAGGGTTCACCACAGCAGGGATCCGCTCTCCAGACTGTCTTTCGCCGCCTCAGATCTTCTTCCCCGCCGCCAGCAGCCACGGCAACTGCATTACCATCATCAACTGAGTAGATGACCTTGAGGACTACACGGGTCCGCAAGAGCGGTCGCACTCTTCCGTGTCTGCTTACGTTATGCATCGCTTAATATGATGACATGCTACATGCATTATCGTCGTGTTCACCTATTAGACTCCGAGTCAGGTCCAAACTAATGCTGAAACTTGAGTTTTTAAATGGTTGTGGGGTACATATAGGGCACTAGTAGAAAACGGAGCTTTAGCACCGGTTCGTAAGGGCCTTTAGTGCCGGTTCCATAACCAGAACTAGGGGGTGGGCACTAAAGGCCCCCCCTTTAGTATCGGTTCGGCACGAACCGGCGCTAAAGTGCCACCACGTGGCGTGAGCTCGCGCCCTGGTACGGGGGACCTATAGTACCGGTTGGTGTTACCAACCGATACTAAAGTTTTTTTTGAAATTTTTTGAAAATTTTGGAATTTTTTTTGATTTTTTTCAATTTTTAATTTTTCTGAATTATTTGATGATTTAGTCTCTAATCACCTCTCTTAACTGCTCAAGTGTGGATCACTCATTCCAAATCGCCTGACTTCCCGGCCGGTCACCCATCCTCTCACTCCCCCGGCCTGAGCATGCTTAACTTCGGAGTTCTATTCCCCCTACATTCCAAGTCTGCACTTGTTGTTTTCCTGACAAATGTAAGCTGTCAATCCTATTCACACTCAGCAGTTTAGCTTGAGCATTAGGTCACACGTTTCACCGTTTGAGTTTGAAACTATTATTCTAAAAAATAGTAATTATTTAGTAACACTAATATTTCCTGAATAAGTTTGACCATAGTTTGACCACAGTTTGACCATAGTTTGACCAGATTTGACCAAAATTTAGAAAATTGAAATAATTATTTAGTAACACTAATATTCTTGAATAATTATGTAGTAACATTAATACTTCTTGAATAAGTAGTTTGACCAGATTTAACCAATTTTTCTAAAAAAACTGAAATTTGACCATATCTTTTTTTTGTTTTGGAATTTGAGGATTCTAAAAAATTGCAAACAGGCCGTAGGCAGTCTCCATCGGATGCGGATTTTCGTGCTGAATTTTTTGATATATTATAAGTTTTTTTCTGACATTGTATGCAAAAGTTATAGCCGTTTTACATTTTCCCTACACTTTTTGCAAAACATGTCCAAATTTATGTTTTCAACTTTTCCTAACTAGTAGTTGTAGTAATATAACTACCTCTCGAAGGATTTTATTGTTTTTGAACTTTTTATCATTTTCTTTTGATTTTTTCAGAACTGAAATGGCGACACACGGGGGTAGTAATCAGTACTATCTGTCTACTATCTGGTTAATCTCCGGTGTCTACTATGATATTCATGTTGGGTGCAAACAAACATTAAAGGAGCCATTATCTGTATTTTTTAACTAAAGCTATTATCTGTCTGCTATCATTGGTTTTGGGTCTATCCACAGTTTGCTACCATCACTCTGGATTTGTGCATGCACTCCTTACATAATCTCACTATGTTTTATTCCTATGCATGGCAGTTATTGTACATAATGGAACAGATCATGTAGAGCAAAATAGACGAGCCTTGCATGGCAATAAAATTTCATGCAGATGTCGTTCCATGGTGGGTGCAAAGGCAGCCCCCCTCCACCCATTTCGGATCGTAATCAAGAGGAAGATAACTATTCTGAGGGGGATTCGGAAGGAGAAGACCACTCCTATTTACCCCATGAGGTCTTCGCTCTAGCTTGGCATGTTGATGTTGGTAATATCATGCATATGGTGCCTTGCATTGCTTATTGTATACGTTAAAGATGTCATCTACTTAGTTTAGACATGCTTTGTGTCAATGCCATCTGTTTAGTTTCTTTATCGTATATGTGAATCATGCAATGCCATCTTGTCTAGCCAAGTATCATATATGTGAATTTTGCAATGCCACCCTGGTTAGCTAGTCACCTTATATGTGAATTATATCATGCCATTATTTTTTTATTACGTGTTAAATTTGTCAACAATTTTAATACATTCAATTACTCTTCCTGTGCATTAGCCATTCGGCATGGTCATGGAAAAATCTGGAGTGGAAACAAGGTCTTCAGAGCAGACAATGCTATTTGACGAAGCACATGTCTTGCTGGTTACCAATAGCTCCTGAGAGGAGGATTCGGAGACAGATGACCAGTCATATCCCCCCCCCCCCGAGGTGCATGCCCTAACTTGGGAGGGTTATGTTGCTCATATCATGCATATGGTATCTTGCATTGCTATGTCATTTGCTTAGTTTAGACATGCTTTGTGTGAATACCACCTGTTTAGTGTCTAATTACCATATATGTGAATTATGCAAAGCCATCTTGTTGCAAGACATTATATATGTGAATTATGCAATGTTATCTTGTTGCAAGACATTATGTATGTGAATTATGCAATGCCACGCTGTTTAGGCAAGCGTCATAGATGTGAATTATATCATGCCGTCCTTTTTTTGTATTTCTCATTGCTTTTGTCGACAATGTTTGTATATTCAACTGCTCTTCCTATGCATCAGCAATTTGAATTGGTGATGAAGAAATCTGGAGTGAAAACAAGGTCTTCAGAGCAGACAATGCTACCTGCTGAAGTAGATATTTTGCTGGTTACAGATAGCTCTTCAGAGGAGGATTCAGAGGCAGATGACCAGTCCTATTATCCCCCTGAGGTGTATGCTCAAACTTGGCAGGGTTATATTACTCATATAATGCATATGTTGTATTGCAATGCTTAGTTTTTACACCATATACACAATATTGAATGCCATCTCCTTAGTTGACACATCATATATGCGATTGCCCTCTGCTCATTTCCTTAGTATATAAATCATATATTTGAATTATGCCATGCCATGATGTTTACATAGACGGCATGTATCTAAATTATGGCATGCCAACCCATTTTCTAAAGACATAATATAGTTATATCATCTGATCATGTTTACATAGTCATCATATTTTAAATTATGTCATTCTATCCGTGAATTATATCATGCCATCATGTTTCCATCAACGGCATGTTTGTGATTTATGGCATGCCAACCACTTTAATAGACACATCGTATAGTTATATCATGTCATCCTGTTTACATAGTAATCATATTTTGAAGTATGTCATTCTATCCTGTTTAGTTAGCCATCATACATGTGAAATTGTGTCATGCTATCCTGTTCAATTAGCCATCATATATGTGAAATTATGTCCTGCTATTCTGTTTGCTTAGACAACATAAATGTGAATTATTTCATGCCCTGTTTTCTTCCCTACTATCCGTTGCACCTGTCTATCTTACAATGTCTGTACATTCAATTACTTTTCTTGTTTATCAGCCATTTCAATTGGAGGGAGTGATGGCAGTATCTATGGGAGTAAAAACACGGTCTTCACAAAAGATCGTGCTACCTGTCGATGCAGATAGAACCATGGTTGTACTTGCCCAAGAACCAGCCCCACCACACATAACCCACACTCATGCAGATTGTACCCCTACCCAGTTGGACAGAGAACCAGCGACACCCTTCTAACCCCAACCCCAGCAGATAGACACCCAGTTCCCGTTGACACAACACCGTCTCCACCACAGAGCACCCAAACATGAGCAGTTAGTTAGGAAACTGCAGTGCCCAAATCACGAGGACCACCACTCCGAACCCGAAGTCAACGCTTAAAGCAGAAGAAAAATTGTTCTCAGGTCAGGTTCCGTAGCTATGGTTCATACTACTTTGCTCTTGCATCACTGTATTTACTGATACCAACTAATTTCAAATTTGAAGGATGCAATTGAAACTCCAATGTCGCAACAGGTATGTTTTAAACCTGTTTCTTCAACGTGTTTGGCTGTTTGCTGTTGTAACTTGCTCTATGTTGATTTCAGTTTCAATTGAATAAACAGTTATGTTCTCATGCCATGCACATTACAAGTGTTGTTATTATTGTGTAGTTTCCCAAACTTATATTCTGTCTATGCTGCTTTGTCTTAAATAGATATGATTCGAACTGTATCTATCTTGATTTGGCAACATAAACTAGAATGGTATAGACCACCAGTGACCATACTACATAGATATATGTTTGTTTCATGTTGTTATCCTGTCCACCTTACTACTGAACTGGTTTACCAAAATGAGTTTCATATACTACATTGTAAACCTGAGATGTGTTTGTTTGTTTCTCTTTTAGAACACAGATAAAATAATGGAGAAGAGTACCCTGTTATGCAATGGTAAAGGAAGTAATGCAGATAATGTTCAAGATAGTGAGACATCCCTGTTGGTCTCCAAGAAAGCTGATAAAAACTATATTGAAGACACTGAGACAACCGCAAAGTCCTGTCTTGATGTAGTGTTCGAGTTACTGGCTACCACTCCGGGCACCAGCTCTTCGAAATCGTTGCCTGAATTAGTTCGGCTTCTTGAGTCTCAACTTCAAGTTGAAAGACATTGATCAGATGTTATGCGGCAGGAAGCCAAAGGACTGAGGAAGTCCCTGCGGAATTCAGATGCATACTTTCTGGTGCAATAGCAAGCGCTGGAGGACTTAATTGCCAAACAAGAGAAAGTTAATAAGCTTCCTAAGCATCTTGCCAGCATTATGGGTACCCAGGATATTGTTTCTTGAGCTCTTCTGAAGTGGTTTCAGTTCTGGACTTGTTTTGCTGCGGTGTTTATATGCTGCTGTGTTCCCTATATTTGCACTGGTGGCAAACTTTGATGCCCAGTGGATGTAATATGTGTAATAGCCGTGATAGCCTAGTGTAAGTTGATTGCTTATTTATTTCCTTGTTGTCTTGTTTATTTGTTTGCTTGTAGTCAGTGCATTTCTTTTTCTGCGGTTTTCTAGTGGCTGCAATTACCTATTTTTTAAAACTAGGGCACAATAACCATGGGCTAATATTTACTGTAGTGACACTGGTGCCTCCTACGGGCCGTAGAAACAGTGGGCCTTCTACGGGCCGTAGAAACAGTGGGCCTTCTACGGGCCGTAGAAACAATGGGCCTTCTACGGGCCGTATCATCAATGGGCCTTATACGGGCCGTATGATCGATTGGCCAAACATGGGCCAAACAGACCGCATTCTGGCCGTAAACGGGCTAGAGTTGGAATCGTCCAGACATGGGCCGACCATAATGGGCCATCATTAATTGGCCGTATTTGATGACGCTATGAAAATGGCCCAACGTATTAACGGACCACAAACGGGCCGACTGTAACCACGGGCTGAATTTGGCTCAATTCTACTTGACCACTAGACTGAGGGTGATAAGGAGATGCAATTCTTTGATTAACATCAGACTTAGCAAGCATTTTACGGAAAGCACCGTGGATAAAATGTGAACCACCATCAGTCATTAAATATCTAGGGACTCCAAATCTTGGAAAAATAACTTCTTTAAGCATTTTAATAGAAGTGTTATGATTAGCACTACTAGTTGGAATAGCTTCTACCCACTTAGTAATGTAATCAACAACAACTAAAATATGTGTATATCCATTAGAGGCAGGAAAAGGTCCCATATAATGAAAGCCCCAAACATCAAATGGTTCAACAACGAGTGAATAGTTCATAGGCATTTCTTGATGTCTACTAATATTACCAATTCTTTAACATTCATCACAAGATAAGACAAACTTACGGGCATCCTTGAAGAGAGTAGGCAAATAAAAACTAGATTGCAATACCTTGTGTCTATCTCTAGCATGGTGTCCTCCATAAGCCTCGGAGTGACACTTGCGTAGGATCTGTTCCTGTTCATGCTCAGGTACACAACATCTAATAATATCATCTACTCCTTCTTTATAAATATGTGGGTCATCCCAAAAGTAATGCCTCAAATCATAGAAGAACTTTTTCTTTTGCTGGTATGTGAAACTAGGTGGTATGAATTTGGCAACAATGTAATTAGCATAATCAGCATACCATGGAGTAGTATGAGAAGCATTTATGACATTTAATTGCTCATCAAGAAAGCTATCATCAATAGGTAGTGGGTCATCAAGCATATTTTCTAACCTAGACAAGTTGTCTGCAACGGGGTTCTCAGCTCCCTTTCTATCAACAATATGTAAATCAAATTCTTGTAGCAAGAGAACCCATCTAATAAGTCTAGGTTTAGCATCTTTCTTTTCCATAAGATATTTAATAGCAGCATGATTAGTGTGAATAGTTACTTTAGAATCAACAATATAAGGTCTGAACTTATCACAAGCAAATACAACTGCTAAGAATTCTTTTTTAGTAGTAGCATAATTTCTTTGAGCATTGTCTAGGGTTTTACTAGCATATTGAATAACGTTTAATTTCTGATCAACACTTTGCCCTAGAACAACACCTACAGCATAATCACTAGCATCACACATAATTTCAAAGGGTAAATTCCAATCAGGTGGCTGAACGGTAGGTGCAGAGATCAATGCTTTCTTAAGTATTTCAATTGCTTCTACACAATCATCATCAAAGAAAAATGGTATATCTTTTTGTAATAAATTAGTCAGAGGCCGAGAAATTTTTGAGAAGTCCTTAATGAACCTCCTATAAAATTTGGCGTGACCAAGGAAACTTCTTATACCTTTAATGTCCTTGGGGCATGGCATCTTTTCAATAGCATCAACCTTAGATTTATCAACTTCAACACCTCTTTCAGAAACTTTATACCCCAAGACAATACCTTCATTAACCATAAAGTGGCACTTTCCCAATTCAAGACAAGATTAGTTTCTTCACATCTCTGCAAAACTTGATCAAGGTTGCTCAAGCAATCATCAAAAGAAGATCCATAGATGGAGAAATCGTCCATGAAAACCTCACAAATCTTTTCACAAAAGTCAGAGAATATAGCCATCATGCATCTTTGAAAGGTAGCAGGTGCATTACATAAACCAAAAGGCACATGTCTATAAGAAAAAAACTACAAAAAAAGACACATCCGTGACATTTTGGGCCGAACGAATTTTTTTCTGTCATACATATGACACTTCTATGACGATAATTGTGACAAAACCCAGTATCATCATAGATGTGGTGGGCCCCTACTTCTATGACAAAAAATCATGATAGAAAATGGGCTTTTCGTCCTGGGCGGGCCGGAGACGTAGCTGCATGACATTCTTTGGGCCGTCCATGACGGAAAACCCATGGTAGAAGCGAGGGCGAGGAAAATTTCGGGGAGTTCCCGGTTACGGTGGGAGGTCGGGGGCCGAGCGTTGCACGTTTCTCTCGTACACGTACGCGCGTGTGTGCAAGGCGTTGGCTCTAACTGAACCCTAGCGAGGCGTTGGGCTCTAACTGAACCCGAGCGATTGTACTCCAGGCTACGTGTTACTGAACCCGAGCGATCGATCGATGGCTGTTAACTAAACCCGATCGAGCGATTCCTTCGCTACTTCTGCTAACTAAAGCTGATCGATGTTGCCTCTGGGATGAACAGTGAGTGTTGCGGGGGGTTTGGATGAACAGTGAGCGGTGGCGTTGCCTCTGGATGAACAGGACCCCGTGGTGTGGTGGAGGGCTGGATGAACAGTAGACGGTGGAGGGGTGCCCATGGGGGGCTGGTTGAACAGGAACCCGTGGTGTGGAGGGATGGATGAACAGTAGATGGTGGGGGGGGTTGTTGAACAGTAGCCGGTGGAGTACCGCGCGGTGGAAGCTGGATGAACAGGAGCCCGTGGAGGCTGGAGGAGGTCGACGGTAGCCCGTGGAGGCTGGAGGAGGTCGACGGTGGAGATGAACAGTATCTCATGGAGTCTCGTTTTGCGGTATGCCACACCCCTCCTGATGAACAGGACCCCCGTTTCGACCGTAGGTGGTCAGTTTCGTCTGTTTTGTGGTACGCCACACCCCTCCTGATCAACAGGACCGCCGTTTCGACCGTAGGAGGTCCGTTTCCTCCGTTTTGCGGTACGCCACACCTCTCCCGATCAACAAGACCCCGTTCAGAACATAGGAGGTCCGTTTCGTCCTTTTGCGGTACGCCAGGCCTCATTTCCATCGCCTGTTCCGTCCAAGCCCTCCCGATGAACACGACCACGCATTCCGTTCCGACCCAGCCGGTTGGCTCCCACGCGTTCCGTTGCCTCCTGATGAACACGACGCGTTCCGTTGCCTCCCCATGAACACGACGCATTCCGTTACCTCCCCATGAACACGACACATTTCGTTGCCTCCCCATGAACACGACGACGACGATGTTTCTCTGTTCCGACCCAGCCATGTACACGAGCCCTGGCCGTACGTATGCGCGAGTAGGCGTTCAAGACCCCGCCCGTATGTACACATACGTGGCCGTATTCTCTTTCTTGCACCCTGGCCGCTGTACGTACGTGTACATGCTACGTGCGCGCCTCTACTACGACTCGTACGCGCCTCTACTATGACACGTGTGCGCCTCTACATACACCAGTATATATGTACATACACGTTCGCGACCAGAATGACAACGCTACGTACGCTTCGACCAGGTGGGTCCCGACTATCAGGAACTTCCTTGCGTGCGAAGATGTAGCTGGTGGGTCACAACAGTCAGGGGGCAAATCATTTTTTTTGCCCAGACGCACTTCCTTGCGTGCGAAGATGTAACTGGTGGGTCCCAGCAGTCAGGGGGCAAATCGTTCTTTTTGCCCGGACGCACTTCCTTGCGTGCGAAGATGTAGCTGGTGGGTCCCAGCAGTCAGGGGGAAACGTTTTTTCACGAAATACGGTGGCCCGTCCGGTGGGTCCTCACTGTCAGGTGGAGGAATCATTATTTTGCGCGTAATAAGGAGGCACTTCCTTGCTGCGGCCGTGGACCCAGCTGTCAGCCTCTCCACATACAGTCAACGTCCGATGGAAGTCATTCCTTGACCACATTGATCACGCCACGCCGAGAGCACCATGGCGGTGGACGACGGCGAGGACTAGGAAGGGGATGACTCGGAGCCGGGGAAGACGCATCAGTGGATGCCCACGCGAAGAGGAGTACGAGGGTTCACTGGTTCGGCTGCGGTGTGAGGCTGCTGTCGCCGCAGAATAACAGGGGTGTGGGTGAGTAGAGGGATGGCCTGGCCAGCGGTGGGAGTAGTAGGGGGCGGTGAGGCCACCGCGGCATCACAGCCAGCCACGGGAGGCAGGAGCACGCGGCACGACCGGCGCTGGTTTGGGCGGCTAGAGCAAGAAGACCAGAGGTTGAAGATGCACTACGGCCATTGGATGAACATCGTACGGTAACATGAGCTAGAATCGTTCATATTGACTAAGTTGACAAAGCCCTCTGTCCCCGTCAACTTGGGGAGCCCACAAGTCAGCCTCCCACTATCCCAGGTTCCAGCTTGCAGGGGGGATATTCATTTTTTGTGCGTAATAAGGAGGCACTTCCTTGCGTGCGAAGATAGCTGGTGGGTCCAACATGTCAGCTGGGGGCACGTTATTTTCATGAAATACAGAGGCCCTTCCGATGGGTCCCAGATGTCAGGTGGAGCAATCATTATTTTGCGCGTAATAAGGAGGCATTTCCTTGTGTTCGGCCGTGGACCCAGCTATCAGCCTCTCCACGCACAATCTACTTCCGATGGTGTCGTTCGTTGACCACGCCGCACTGAGCGCATCCAAGGTGGTGGACGATGGCGACGCCCCGGACAGCAACGAGCCAGAGATGGGAAGACGCGGCAGTAGAGTCGCAGACGGAGAGGTGTACGAGGGTTAACTGGTACTAGTTCGGTGTGGTTCGGCAGTCGGTGGAGAAGAACATGAGGTGTGGAGGGGTGGAGGGATGGCCTGGCCAACGGTGGAGTAGCGCTTCATAGCGAAGCGTGCTAAGCAGAGCTGCTAGCAGCTGGAGGCGGGAGGTGGTCCTGGCGGCGCTGGAGGAAGAAGACGAGAGATTGAAGATGGATGCCGGCTGTTGGATGTAAATCCAACGGCTAACATGTCAGAATCATTTGTTGACTAAATTAACAACGACTTGCATTGACTTCGAGCTATTGGCCCACATTTCAGCCTCCAAAAATGTGGCACGTATTCAACCCATTTTTTCAGAATTTACAGTCTTTTTTTGCGCGGTAGAATTTACAGTCAATTTGATCTTTTTTTTGAATTACAACCATTAGCTGGGCTGGGTGAACAAATAATGTAGCGTCCATGCGGCCCATTTATTTTATTTCCTAAAAAATTACAGGCCATTTGCACTTTCTCGACATACACGATTTTGCTGGGCTGATTCTAATTATAATGTTGGGTTGTGCCAGCAATGTTATCAAAAAATAAAAAGGGGCTGAGCATTTTGTTATAAATATATTTAAATAATAAGTGATATTATTACATTCGTCCTTAAATCTTACCAAGCTTTTATACACAATCACTAGGTTTTTCGTGCCAAAACAATCCAGGATTTTATTTGTTAAGAAATTATTTTTATAAGTTAATAAGATGTGGGATATTGTTTTCTTACATATGTAAGTATCTGTTAAATATATGATGACAATACAAATAATATATAATAACATATAAAATAATTTAAATATATATAATATAGTTAGAAGGGAAACATAAGTTGGATTTGGCGTTCCTATTCTTATATAGAAAAATAGAACAGACCTCTGCATTTTCTTCAAAAAAATACATAAATTGGGTTGCCAAAAATGAAACCTCGGATGGGAGGTCCATAGGCCAGTCGATACATGACGGCCCTAAGAAAATACAAACAGGCCTATGGACCTCCCATCCGAGGTCGTGGGTTGCGCATGCTAAAAATGAAAGCCTAGACAGGGCAGCCCAAAACCATGACCAACACTTGCCAAAACTTTGTCCCTCATTTTCTCTCTGTTTCGCACACTCGACATTGTGTGGGCATTTTGACTATGCATCATATGAAGATGTGCTATGCATGAATGTTGATCAGCATGATGTTAACTGGCTGGTAGTTCCATTTTCGACCGTGAATAAAACTTCCAACATGATGTTAACCCTGTTTGAAAAGGCCGTGTTAATATAAATGCTCTGCCTCTGAAAGTTGCAGTTTCTTATCTGAAACTGAACTTGCAGTTTCTTATCTGAAACTGAAACTTGCAGTTCCTTATCTGAGAATCACATTGTCTGCACTTTTATACTCCTATGAAACTACATTTTTTAAGTGCTAAAATAAGATCTCTAGAATTCATAAAATACTTCATATGCTCAATACTGCAAATCTGAAATTCAAAAAACATTCATATCTGAAAGTACTCTCAAAATACACAACACAAAACACAATTCACAACCTGCAAATATTGATAACCCTAAGCTCCTCCTGACAATTCACAACCTGCCCGAGTATTGGGCTGGGCGGGGGGGCAGCCCCCTCCTATTCCTCGGCGGCAGACAGCCGCCCCGTGAGACGATGTGAACGGCGAGGGAGACGATAGCGGGGAAGCGTCGTCGGGCCAACTTCTTTTCTCCTCTTGCAGTTGGGTTCGGTCGACGAAGACTCCACCGGCTCGCTCTGGCAGGATACCCTCACAAACGGCACCCTGTAGATGCTCGATCCTTCAGTCTCTGGTGGATGCTCCATCCGGGATCGATACTCCCACCACCGCTCCCTCGTGACCGGATTTGGTGAATCTGTTTGCTCCATGGCCCAGAGGAGCAGCTCTATGTACTCTAGCGCGAGTCCCTCTGAGAGTATCGCCGCCTTTTCGCTCTGTTGCAGATATTTGGCCATGGATGTCACCGTCGCCGCTAGTTGGTCCTTGTTGTCAAACCAAGACTGTATCTCCAACATCCTAGCTAGCTTCACAGGGTCGCCGTCTGCGATCCTCACGTATCGGTTGTACTCCTCC
The DNA here is from genome assembly GCF_056163025.1 of Triticum urartu. Classification (NCBI taxonomy): domain Eukaryota; kingdom Viridiplantae; phylum Streptophyta; class Magnoliopsida; order Poales; family Poaceae; genus Triticum; species Triticum urartu. The sequence continues at coordinate 711,783,053 of NC_141879.1, forward strand.
ATTGATCTACTTCTCCAGAGCACCTTCACTCGCCGGCGGTGGTTTTTGAATGGAAGAGGAGAGGAGCAGCGCTGGTTTTGGATTAGAACAGGAGAGGAGCGACGCTGGTGTTGGACTGGAACAGGAGAGGAGGGGCGGTGGTTTTGAAATGGAAGAGGTGAGGAGCGGCGTTGCATTTAGATTGGAACAGGAGAGGAGCGGCAGTGGTTTAAGAGGAGAAGAGCGGAAGAGCGGCACTGGTCTTGGAAGTATTTTTTGTTGTTTTGCGCATTTTCGGTCAAAGTTTGACCACGTACTGTATTTGACAAGCAAAATGTGAATGCATGTCACCAAAAAATGTATCTTTTGGTTCGTATCTGAATGTACTTTCAAATTATATTATTTTTGCAACGTATAACATATATTTTATGTGCGTAAATCATGGTCAATAATGACCCAGAATAAAATCAAGACTAGTTAATGTGGGGTCGCTTTCTTAATTGAAGGGTAAATTGATTTTGATTTTGATCCAGTCACAGCGCGTCGGCCCTCTCGTTCAATGTTAAATCGCTGTCGCACGCTCCTCTCCCTCTTCTCCATTGCACAACCACCTCCTCTCCTCTCCATCATCTCCATTCCAAAACCACTGTCTCGCCTCTCCCTCTTATGATCTTCTCCATTGCAAAACCACCTCGCACTCTGCATATATGTCGGTTCCATACGTACATTTGTGCAGTTCCACCAAAATGCAGCTGAATAACCCTGTTTGCATAGATAATGAAAAAGCGTGATTACATTATAGTGGCACTAGTTGTTGAAACACACAAAATAAATAGAAGAAAATATTGCGATATTATCATAGTATGCCATGCTGCGAGGGCGAGATGGGCCCTGCGACGCCTCATACTGGACATTGTCCCAAGTCTCCCAGATACACCTTCTGCCAGTGATGAACATCAGTGTACAAAGGTAGTAAAAGGAGGCGCCTTGAGACATTCAAATCTCTATTTTTGTACATATCAACTAAAATTAAGCACCCCGGTTTGCAGAAACGCTTAAACATTAACAATGGGACTAGTTGATGAAACATACATTAACAAAGAGAAGCACTTTCTTTATCTACATTGGAAATGAAATGATAGAGATGACACTCGCACTATTTTAACTGTATTATTACTTCATTTTATCAGTGACACTAGGGTCGAGCAGGTGGCAAACGAGGTGTACCGTGCGTCGCAAGGATGGAGGCCGGGGGTGCATAGACTAGGATGTTGAAGCTGGCTCTTTCAGTCACCAACATGGATGATTCAATTCATGGGACCTTTGGTGCAGTTCACCAGAAATGAAGCAATGTCCCGTGAGCTAGCAGCTTCTTCTTCAATTGTTTTAAGAAAAGGGCTCCAGCCCCGGTTCCATTTCCATCAGAAAACGAAACCCACAGAGCTTCTTCTTCATTAGTTGCAATAAAATTGAGCAACATCAAGGTTGGTTGTGAAGCTCCTAGAATGCTCAACTATAATTTGGATATCATTTGTGCAGTTCAACTAAGATCGAGCGTGAAATGTATATCTCTGTTTGCACAAAAAAGGTGGAAAGGGTGACTAACAAGTGATGAAACATGCATCAAATGAAAAGAAGCATGTTCCTTATCTGAATGGCAATCCTACAAGGACAGTAGCAATTTCTAAAGCACTGGCATTGCTAGATATTAGTGAGGGAATTAGGATTAACTATGACAACCGTTAAATACGACAGTACTTTGGGCACGGGAGAGTAGGCGGACCAGGATAGTTGCATTTCTAACGAAAAGAACCAACTTATCTTAATGGGAAATTTTAGCAGGACATGTAAAGAAGTGCCATTGATTCATATTACTGGAGGCATTACATTGAAAATAACATTGGTTTAACGTGTCCTTACTTTTAATAGTGTGACTGCTACATTTTACCAATGGCATTACATAAGAGTGGCTCGGGGCAACAAACATCAGAACAGGATATCTGGGTTGGTCCCATTTTTGTTTGGTATAGCCACCTTATACTGTGTGAGGCTAGCAAATCTAGTGTTAGACTTACTCTGTTGACTTGTCCCCCAGTCCCCACTTTCTTTCCTTTTTCAACCAATAGATCGGGTTTATATTGAGTTTGTACTGCATTTCCCTTTATTTCCCTATTAGACCTATAAACCAGTTGGATAGCCAGTCTCTGCTACTTTTCGCCCCCATTATTTCCTCTTTCGACCAAGTCCTAGATTCAGGTAACAAATCCTCCCCCACCCCACCCCCTTTCTTCCTTGTTTGAACCAAGTAGTACTAGATTCGAGTGCATGAACTAGTTTTACCTCTTAAACGTAAAAAAATTATGTGGTTTTCGAATAGCCGATCGATCCTATCAGTACTAGGGAAAAGCCTCTACACAGAATTTTACCAGTAGCGCTGTACAAAATCAAGCACTGCTGCTACTCAGTAGCAGTGCGCGTAAATAAACCGCACTACTGCTATGACTTTAGCAGTAGCGCGTACTAGCGAAAAGCGCTGTTGCTACGTTTGAACTGGGCGCACATGGCTAGCCCAACCTAGCAGTAGCGCGTATAATGGCCCAGCGCTACTGCTAATCTCCTTAGCTGTAGCGCGCTTACGTGTAAAGCGCTGCTACTAACGGAAATAAAATAAAGTGAAAAACAAGTAGAAAAGTAAATGAAAATGAAAGAAATAGAAAAAGGAGAAAGGGAAAAAATAAAATGTAAAGAAAAATAAAAGAAAAAAGGGAAAAAGGAGAAAGGAATAGCAGTAGCGGGTTTCAGTAAACGCGCTATAACTAACTTAGCTATAGCGCGTTTCCGGAAACGCGCTACCGTTACGTTTCCCTTAAACAGCGGTTTCCCCCCACCCCGCCCCCGGCCACCAATTCTTCCCCAAATCGTCCCTCGCCCTCGCCGCCGTCTCCTCACCGCCGCCGCCCGAGGCCGCCCTCAGCCTCACCGCCGCTGCCGAGGCCGCCCTCAGCCTCACAGCCGCCGCCCAAGGCCGCCCTCCACGTCACCGTCGGTGCCCTCCACCTCACCGCCGCCTGAGCCCGCCCAGGACCGCCCTTGCCCGTGCCCGAGCCCGCCTTCTCCGCCCCTGCCTCCGTCACCGAGCACCTCCCCGCCACCGTCTCTCCCCTCTCTGTAAGGCCCCCACCCCTCCCCCTCACTCATCTCTCTCTATATTTTAGAGAAAAAATCAGGTGTTAATTAGATGTTTTTCAGTTAGGGCACTAGAGTTTTGCTAGGTTAATTAGGTTAGTAGTGCTGCTAGTAGTATTGGTACAGTAGGTTAATTAGGTGATGTTAAATGAATAACCTAAATGAATGAAATTAGTAGTTAACTGAAATTTTTTCCTTTCATCATTATAGAGCACTAAAGTTAACTGAATTTTGTTCTATTAGTAGTTAAATGAATTTTCTTCTACACTGTTTGCACATGTGGTTGCTCATGTATATTTGGACACTGTTTGCAGGGAATGATGCTTAGTGGCCTATGTTTTGCCGGAATGTTGATTCATTTCTTTTCCGGCAAATTTCAGGTTCTCGATTTGTCCACTTTTTAGCAAAGCTCATGCCGAAATTTTCCGTGAATTTCGGCATGACTTGTGCTACAAACTAGGACATATCGAGTGCCCGTGATTTGCCGCACCAGGAAGGAGTCAACATTCCTGCAAAACAATAGGCCTTTTTTATGTCATTATTCATTTTATTAGGTCTAGAATTAATTGACTAGATTTAATCATAGGAAACATGGCTAGCAACGATGAAGGACAGGGTTCTGGTGATTGCGACGACGCCTACTGGGCGGCAGACGAATTTTTTAGCCTTACCGATGATCAACCGATGTTATTGCTGGGCCCACCGCTGGCATAAGGGACTGAGACCGACACGCAGACCGGTGCTGAGACTGAGACCGGCGCTCAGACTCAGACCGGCATCGAGACCGGCGCTGAGACTGAGACCGGCACTGCCTCGGGGAGCGGACCCGGCAATGAAGAAGATAAACAAACACGCCATGACCAAGTTTAGCGACGCGTTGGCCGCCTGGAAAAATCGAGTGAAAGCAAGGATCATCAACAAGAAGGAACCCTACTCCAAGATTGTAAAGGATAATCCGACAATCATGGAAGAGCAGTTTCAAATATTCAAGGAGGCTTGCGAGGCCGAAGATGCCAAAAAAAGTCTAAGTACATGAAGGGGCTTCAAGAGAGGAACATTGGGAGCCACCACCTTGGAAGCCGTGGTTACAGCGGAAAGAGGTCCAAATGGGCCAAGGAGGACGCGGAAGCCGCGAGTCTGGGCATCCCAGACCCCTTGGCACAGTTCACCGTCCCGCAGGAGCATGACGTTCTCAGGGCCCGGCACCGTTGGGACCTAGTGAAAAAGGTTTACGAGACAACACCGATCATTACGGAGTTCATGAGACTGCTGGTAATTTTAGTTTCTGATCAATTTGACTGCACACGTTAGTCATATTTGTAAACGATCGTTGTGCCTTTTGCAGAGAGAGAAGCACACGATTGCGGCTGAAAGCGACTCGCCGTCTGAGGCATTGGCGAGGCCCAAGTGGGACACTCCATTCAACCGGGCGTTGAACATATTGAAACAACAACCGGTGGATACTCGACCGTCGTATGGATGCGTGCACGGTGTCGGAGATGGCACCACGTGGAAGAAGTACTACCGTGAGACCACGGAGGAGAGAAAGGAAAGACAGAGGTGAAATGAAGAAAACATCGACAAGAGGGTTGAGATTGCGGTTGAGAAGAAATCAACTGAGACAGTCGCAACAGTGGTAGCTGCTGCAAAACAGGTGGCTTTAGATATTTCTACTACCTTGGTTCCGGCCGTTTTCAATTGGACCAGGCAAAATCCAAAAAAAGATGCAGCGGACTTTCCCCTTGCTGACTTCTTGGCGGGGAGCAGCTCGACTAGCGTTGCACCAGCACCTGCAGCTGCACCTACTCCCGCACTGGCTCCCGCACCGGACGTGCTAGGCGGTGCTTCGTCTTTGGCTGAGCTCGACGCCCTCACGGTATCTGTCACACCGGCCCCCTTCAAGATAAATGTATAATCTCCAGTTTTCGTTGCCTTTCGGATGTCTCACGTCGCAGACTTTTCTTTGCAGGCCGACAAAACCCCGTGCACCATATTGTACACCATCGGCGACCAGAAGGTGGACGTGGGGAAGGCGACGATAATGGAGCCGAAGGAACCATTGTTCCATAGCCGGCCGATCCCCCCGAACGTCTTCAAGGTTTCCGTGGCCAGTGTCAAACCGGGCCATGAGAATTTGCCTCCTCCAGTACTACTAGGGGATGACGACGAGACACCGCGGCGGCTTGGTGATTGTTGCAATGCTGGGTGGGTCCTGTTGTGGACAAAGAGTCTGCTTCGTCTGGAGGCGGCCGGGAGCACACCCACGAGCACGCAGCCTCAGCAAGGTATGAACATCAACACCCCACCTACCCAATTATCGTCGGGTGTCGGGTTGGGTGATAGCGGACGGGGTAAGGAGGAGGCTCCATTAGTTGCTGATGACGTCGCCATGGATGAGGATGAGGACGACGATGGCGCTGCTGAACAGTATGTCTATACTGGCGCCTCCTCAGGGTTTGAGAGTCATGAGTCGGTGCTTGAATTGCCGTCTCAACATATTATGGACGACCTTTCGGTAGTAAAGAAGTTTAGGAAGAGAGCGAGGAAAGGCAAAAAAAACTGTTTCTATGATCTAGCCGCCTTAGCAGCCTCAGCTTCAGGACCGTATAGATATCCCCGGTGCGGATAAATCGCATATCCCCGGTCAACCAATCCTACCCGCAACAGCCCTACGGGCCAGATTCGGCAATCTAAAGAGACTTCATGACAATGTGCTGCGGATAGAGAAATACCTCATCGCCTCGAAAGATCCAGGATACCCACTCTACGTGGTTAACGTTCCGCGGCAAATGTCGTATGTCGACAGCTTCCCCGCGGATAAGTTCTTCCTCTGATTCGATTACATATTCGACATGTTTCACGTGAAGAAGCTGGATTTTATGTTTGTCCGCCTTTATGCCTTGCACATGAACTACATCATCGGGGTTGAGCAGATATCTCATATCTGTGTCGCTGACCCATACTACATGCACGAGGGCTTCTTGGGAGTCTGCGCAAATCACCGTGAATACGCGAGGGATTACATCATCAGTTTCATGCTCACCAATAAGGACAAGGGGGCGATTCTCGTGCCTTATCATCCCGTGTAAGTCATCCACGCTGCTATCCTTCCTTCGATTTCAATCATTCATTTGCATAGTGGAGGCTAATCAATTTGAGGACTTATTTTGCGCAGCGGCGGGCGCGCCGTCCTCATCATCCTCTACCCCCGATTCTCCCACGCTCTTTACTTGGACACGTCGAAGAACATTCACAAAAAGGATTACACCCACATCAAGGATGTTCTCGACAGTGCTATGTATCACTACCAATCACTGGGTGGAGAGGTCAGGGACAAGAAGATGAGGGGCAGTAGGGTCGCCTTCAGCCATAAGACCAACTTCTGCTGCATCCAGGAGCCGGACGATTCTCTTAATGATGGATTCTATGTCCTACACCACATGCTGGAGTACAGACGGGATCACCAGAACCTTCGCGTGGCACCTTGTTCCGGCGATGCCCATATTCTGCAATGGGCAAAGGACATAGGAGATATCAAGGGTCATCGACTTCGAGCTGAGTTCTATAACATCCAGCGCGAACTTGCCCAAATCATCATGAAGGAGGTCGTCGGAAAAACAGGGATGTTCTACGGAGAAGGACAAATGTCGCGGGAAGACGTCCGAACATGGATAGCCTCTCAGCGTCTCGACCTGAAGCCTTTCACTAGGCTCGGGGACTATCTCCCTGACTTGGATGGATGGAACGACACGTTGGAGTGATTGTCGATATATGACAATGTGTCCGTTTAGTCCATACTTTCTGCATGACAAAACTTTGATTTATGCACGGTGAAACTTTATTTGTGATGTAATTAAACCGTCCTCCTCCTCGACTAGCGAAAATCACTCTAGTTAGGGCATTTTGGGGTACGATGAACTTTGTTATTTATGCTTATGATATGTTGTTTTTATTTTTGCCAAGATTTTCTCTTTCTGTTGCTCAACTATATATGTTGCATATCATCGACTCATGTGATGATGCAGGTGCATAGATCATAGATGGCGAAGAAGTGCTATGCCAGGAGTATATATACGACAAGTGGCCGGAGTGTCAGGCCCTTCCGGTTTCCGAGCGACAGGCAGTAGTTATTTTAGAGGTTCACGCTAATGCGAAAGAGGGATACGAACTCATGTTCTCAAAGTGATAGCTCTTCTCGCGTATATCATTGTTTAGATGGATGACGATGTATTTGCATATCATTCGAGACTTGTATCGCTATTTTCGAGATGATGATGAGAGACCACTTTGTGTTGGATGATGATTATGATGATGACACGATTTGATGAGACTAATTGTATGTATATGCTATGATTACATTTGTATGTGTATGATATGCTAAAGATTATTGTATAAAGCCTATTCAAATACAAAACAAATACAAAACAAATATGCAGGAAAAAAACTAATAAATAAACTAGTAGTAGCGAGGGGGGAAATTTAGCAGTAGTGCCGCATTGTCAGTAGCGCGTCCCAGCAAACAGCACTGCAGATAATATCAGTAGCGCCCTTTCCCAAAGAGCGCTACAGCTATTCATGTATAGCAGTAGCGTGGGACAACCGGCGCTATTGCTATACGTTAGCTGTAGCGCCTTATTAGTAGCGCCGGTGCCCGCGCTACTGAGAGGCCCAAAACCCTCGCTGCTGGTAGGCTTTTCCCTAGTAGTGTATCTACAAGGGGGCCTGAGAAATAGTAAAAGATACAAATGCAGCGATGTCATGAGCTCAGGAAGTAGAGCAAGGCCGGTTTCGAAGGAAGTTATACCTGATGGTCGCCGGGATGTCGCTAGGTGGGCGGCGGGAGGTCGGATCTGCCCACACTACGGCAGCGAGGAAGAAGGGGTCAGAGGCCCTCCCTCGCCAGCGGTGCTTGGGAGAGAATGGCAAGGCAGGCTGATCGGGACGCGCCCAGCAGTGTGTAAGAGCCGTCGCCGAGGACAACCGCGTGAACATTGCACCTTCTCACCTTCCCCGGTGGAGAGGATTCAGCTACATCTGTGACCAGCGGTGAGAGAGAGAGAGAGAGAGAGAGAGAGAGAGAGAGAGTGGCCACTGCTGTCGTGTTAAGATCTGGAGAGGCCGAGACAGTGTGAAGAGAGCAACACTAGCAAGCAAGCGCGGAGGCTCCTACCAATATAGTGGAGTAGTACTAGTTTTCTTTTGTCTACCGGAGCCGGCTTGACCTCGTCAATGACTGTCAAGAAGTCTTCATGCACGTGGCCCGGAGGCGCAATTGTCATCATTTCGATCTGAAGCGCCGGATTATAACTTATAACACGAAAAAATGCCACATGACAAGAAATCAGAACCTCACTGCCCAAAGGAGACAACATGAATCCCGACGGACAAACTAGACGAGGAACAAAGCTCAAATTAAAGATAAACTCGTAGAAAAGGGGTCCGTCGATAGATGTACTAATTAACATAGCCGGCTTGACCTAGATGGCAGCCGAGTAGTCCAACTCAGTTGTCGCTGTTTAACCCTCGCAGTGATCCAAAGCACATGACACCTAATTTTGTGAGATGACAAGAAACCTTTTTTTAGATTTCTCACCACAACTACAGCCATGTACAACACAGCCTGCACGATATGTAGACGATAGCCAATCCAGGCGTGTCTGCTGGAGTCTGGTCACATGCATGGACGAACTGATCTTCCGTGTCTTGCAGGGATCGTCCAGGCATAAACCTAGTACAACACTTCTCTAGTACTATCGCTCATCTCCCTCTTCTATTAAGTCACCCGACTTGCGCGGCCGGGGAGTGTGCCTATGATCGGTTCTCAATTAATGTCCCACATGTGTGTGCAAACGCAATATGACGCACGTTCCATTCGGAGAGTAGCGTGCCAGACCGACCGACCGTCTGGGGTGCGACGCCAACGCGACGAGCGTGCTGTATACTCCGTACATGTGTACCGCCGTTTTCTAGACGCTTTGCTCCATGGCGCAGGCGCAATCCATGGATACAAAATTAGTATACTGTATACTATTTAAAAGTCGAGGGCGGGGCTTTTCCTGCGCGGTAGGCGGTGGGGCAGTTTTGCCTAGTCGGTTCGACAGAGACGCGAGAAGATGAGGGAGTAGGCTGCTGCAAATGTAGGGCTGTGTGATTTGACAGTGAGTTACTACTGGATAGGTGGGGCCCTGGGATTTGACTTGCCATTATCATTTTAATTGTGGCGCTACGACCGACGTGAGTGTCCCGATTCCTGACCACCTCCATTACGAAGAAAGAGATAGAGAGGAGTAAAAAATACACTTATAGAAAACCTTATAGCCAACCTTGTTGTAGTATGAATGACTAAGTGATGACTATGTATGACATGCCAACATCAGATAGCCTAACGCACCGTGTTAAATCTCCAAGGGTGCGACCACGCAAGCGACGCGAAGGTCGTGGTAGGCGCGACCATGATATGGGCTGCTGGCAGCCCTTGGATCTTAGATCAAACGGTCGCATGCTAGGTTGCTGAAAATTTGCAGAATAACCCTCCAGGATAGGATATTCACCCATAGGTCTAGAATCACGCCATGCAACCGTTCGATCTCAGATCCAAGGGCTCTCGGAAGCCCGTATCATGGGAGAATGGAAAGCCACTATCGTGCCGTTCGCACGCTGGCAGTTCGCTCCTACTCGTCCCCGTAAGTCCTTCAATACTTTGGTGGTTCGCTCCTAGTCGTCCCGTCCATTCACATTACGGTAGTTCCACTAATCCTAACCCTCCTCCCAAATCCATGGCGTCCCAAATCTCCATGATCGGCGGTGAGTACAAGGTTAGAACCATCACCGGCTTGAGTTCGACGTCATCTACACCCGTTCTTCCACGACGGTGAAAGGATGCCTTTCTCGCTTCAGACGCCTGTTCGAAAACTCAGATGATGAGTGGGTCGCTGGGCTAGATGTTGAGTACACCACAGTCCTGGACCAGAGAAGGATCTAAAGGACGAAGAGAGGAAGAAGCCTGCCGTGATCTAGGTTTGTGTACATAACGTTTGCTTGGTCTACCACATATTCCATGCCGACGTTGAGTGCCAGGATTTTAAGAACTTCCTCAAGGACAAAACAGTGAAATTCGTTACTGTAGACTTTAAGAACGACAGGGATGTCCTGCGTCGGATAGGTCTCGTTGTAGGCAACCCCTTTGACCTCCAGAAGAATCGGTTGGTGTCCTCTCGTCAGCCTTCAATGCTGACCCTGGCAGGAGCCGTGGTTCATCCTTCGTACGGTAAACTGGAGAAACCTCCATACACGTTTCATCGTTATGCATGGCAGCGGAATGTACTAGATATAGACCACATCCACTACACGGCAATGGATGGCTACCTTTGCTTCAATATCTACAAAGGTTGGATAAAGAGCAACAGCCAAGTGTGTGGTTCAAGCAAAGAAGTATCGGCCAAGAGGAAGAGGGACAAGGACGAAGTCAAGGATATGGACGAGGACTCCGAGTAAGGTGGCAGTGTCGTTGCTCATGGTGGTTCTAATGCAGTGTCTACCGGAATAGTTGCAAAGTTTAATTTCAGGTGTGCTTAATTTAATTTGAGGGGTGTGTTGTGCTGAGCCCCCAGCAGAACTATGTTATGTTTCTTCTCGTTACTTTAACTGTTCAGTACGTACATACTAGTATTTCGTACATATCATCTTTTAGTTGGTATAGTACTACCACTCGTTTCTTCACATTATATACGTACAATATATATGGCCAACATCATATAGCCAGCAGTTTAGTTGTCAAAGAATTTCAGGGTGCTTAGTTTTGTCAAAGAATTCTAGGATGCTTAGAGGGTGCTTGGATCCAAGGGACTTATTTTAGTTTGACTAAAAATAGTCTTTTTAAGAGGCTAAAGTTCCAAGCACCCCTAACTAAAGAGGGGCTAAAACTAGTCTTGAGACTAAATTTTTTTAGTCAGGGGTACCCCTACTAAAATATGGATTAGTCCTATCTCTACTCATTTAACTCCTCTGCTTTAACACAGGCGAGTTCTTGATTAGAGGGTTTGGAGGATAATAAATGCTCATTAACTTGATTTTAGCCTTTTTAGTATTTGGATCCAAGCATGGGTGAGGCTAGCATGTTTTAGTCCCACTACTTTTAGTCATGGGACTAAAACGTATCCAAGCACCGTCTTAGTTTTATTCGAGGGGTGGGTCGTGCTGGACACCATTATTGTGACTAGCCTTTTTAATAGTACTATATGCATAATTTGGCGACGAGCGCTCTCTATATGTACCACCTTTTTTTAATTTCAAGTTTTGCTCCATGGCGCAATCCATCGATACTACAGCTGTACAAAAGTATACATTTTTAAAAGGCTAGAGGGCGGGGCAGTCTAGCTTGGTCGGTTTCACGAGAGGAGAGGGCCTTTGTGTTTGACGGCTCATTACTGCTGGAAGGTGGGGCCTTGTGATTTGACTGCTCGTATAAATGCGCCGACGACCTGATCAAGGAGGAGCAAAGAACCGTGCGGTATACTCAAGTTTTCCACTGGAGTAGTACTGCGATGGAGGATCACGAAACACGGTAGCCCAGTGCCATATGGCGATAAAAAATGATCTAATTTGCTAGTCATCTCATTGTTAGCATTGTTCTATTCATTCCCTCAAAAAAACCATTGTTCTATTCATGCCTCGCAGAGAACGTGACACGTGCGACGAAACACCCGAAGCAAAAGATGAAACACATGAGCAAAAGAAGAAGGAAGATTATCACCCCAAATGATCTAATTCGCCGCGGAGTCGTAACTGCTTCTTCATCACCTCCACGACCTCCATCTCCTTGCACGTCTCCTCCACCATCTTCTTCATTCTGTCCATGACGCGGGATTTCTTGACGTGAGCCTTCATCATCTGTTCCACGACCGCATTACGTACCTTGACAGCAGCCGGGTGCTCGATGCGGAGCTTCGCCAACTCCTCCTTCTATTCCATGACGAGGGCCTGCAACATCTTCATCGAGGAACTAATATTCTCATGCAGCTCCTTCTAGCCGGCGTTCTTCTCCTTCAACAGGTCGATCTCGTGGCAGAGCTTCGCCATGTCCTCCTGAAGTCGCAGGATTTCGTCGGTCGCCTTCTTCTCCGAGGCAATGCTCTTCTTCAGCAGCATCACCAAGCCGGCGGTCAACTCCCCCTGCTGATTGAGCTCGGCGGGCATGTCGCCGAGGCTCTCCTTCAGCAACTCCATCAAGCCTTGGATGAACTCCTTCTGCTTATTGAGGTGCTTATTGAGCTGATCGGGCATGCCGTCAAGGGATAACGACTCCAGCTCCGCCGGCTCGGCATGTTCGCTTCCGCGACTAGGGTGCTCCTGGGAGCCATCGCCTGCCCGTGAGAGATCTTTCGAGGTCTCTGCGTGGCGGCGAGCCCTCTTTTTTTCCATAGGCTTGGTTGCCGCTCCCTTGTAACGAGTAGTTCTCGACCTAGAACTCTGCTCATCGGCCATGGAAACGACGGACGAAGAAGAAGCACTTATGAGGAGGAAAGGTACAGTAATTTTCGGTTAGGTAGTTCCCCTTTTTATAACCTAAGTACAAGCACTAGTACTAATACCTGCATAGTGGGAACATATTCAGGTTTGGTACGTACTAGTAGGTGTGAGCAGGCTTTCGAATGTGATGGGAACAAGGTAAAGATTAATTGATGGTTTTGGTTTCGAGGCCCGAAACGGCCCCCGATGAGTTTAGCGGAATATAAATTTCAAGTACTACACTGCTCAAATGCGTAAATATTATGTTACTGTCAAAAATTGGCACAAAATACGAAGGAGACCAATGGAAGTACTACTAGCAACCCACGATTTAACTACTCGCATGCGCGCAGTGGAGTAATAATGTCTTTCTTCCGCCCTCACGTCCACTCAATTTGCATACGCTGTATTAATTGACCATCAATGAAGTGAACAACTTTACACGCATCAAATTATCACATGGGGTGGATCTTGGTACAAAATTGCGTCCGCCCGTGTACCCGCGTGTGCGTGCAAGGGAATGAGTGCGTGCGTGGCGTGCGTGCACATCTTCGCTGCGTGCATGTACCGCCAGTATGGCTCAGGGAGGACGAGTACATTCTTCTGGAACCAGCAGCACGTCACTGTGATCAATCCACACAAGGAGTCCACGACAACTCCTCCACATCTGCCACGTGGCTTCATGAACTATAAGAGAGACACTGTGTAGCGTGCCATTGGTATTTTAATTTACGTGTTTTGCACATACTCAAAGTACTAGTAAGGTATACGTGCATTGCACGCATTAGATTTTGCAACCAAATTAGGAATAAATACCACACTATATTATGTAAGCTCTGAGTCATATATGCCTGATGTAGCCCGTCGTTTAATTCTTATAGTTCATCTCATTCAAAATCAATTAGTTTTTATAAAAAAACTAAGAACGCTGGAATAGGAAAAACATGGGATTATAGTGGAATGTCGTCTTGAATCCTACAGGAATGTACGAGTGTTTGATTGCGCATAGAAAAAACGCAGAATTCTTTCAAAGAGGTTTGAGTGGATGGGATGTTTCCTATGAAATCTACTGCAAATGAATCATATGGAAAAATTCCTATGGTTTACAATCCTACGAATCAAACAACCAAGATAGGAAAAATTCCTAATGATTAGAATCCTCCAAGATTCCTTTGAGAATCCTTTGAATCAAAGAAGCCCTTAATCTATTTTATGATTCATAGAATTGTGCGTTGTAAAGCATAAAGTAAAAACATATAATGGCAATTCAACTAGAAAAAAAGTTTGGGCAGTTATGATATGGAAGATTCTAGAACAAAAGAGAACCACTGTTGTTTTGAGGTTTGTGCATTAGGCTTAAGTTCAACCATGGAGTTTGCTAGATTGTACGTGTGGCAAAATCCGATGGGGGGCTAGAAGATGGTGCGAGGGCCTGAGTGGAGGGAGACTATGAAGGAATGCACAAGTGCGAGATCGATATTTAGAGAGAGGGGGCGAACACGTGCGTTGTTGCACGCAGTGGCGGAGCCATGAAAACTAAATGAGCTAGGGGGCCAAGCATTGCTAATCCTTTACGAGGAGGGTCAATTCATGAACTTAAACCATTTTTAACAGCAATTGTCTAATGATCACATTCATATTAGCCTCGATATATAGTGATGTTAGGGGGGAGGGGGGCATGGCCCTTACTGCCCCCTGTCTTCGCCATTGTGCACGCGTCTGAGAGACCAAGCGGAAGGCATGGATGATGAGAGGGGGACATTGGATATATAATTAATGTGGGTGTATTAGCTATATATGTTAATCCTATATAGAGAGGTATATATTGATTGATGTGGACGTGGGAAAGAGGGTGAGACCTCACCGGATATATCGATTGATCGGTTTGTGTGGAAAACTATGAAAGACCTAGCTATATACACACACATACATAGAGGAACATCGATCGTTGCGCATGCACTCGTGAGAGATAAAGAATGCTCGAAATGATGGAGAGGGGGATGTGTGTGGGTGTGTGCCTTCATGGGAGACCGACCTGAAGAAAAAGATTGCATGTGTGCGATGGATAATGCCGACTGGTAGTGTGTGTGCATGCATGCATGAGAGAAAGTTAGTGGTACAATTGTGTGGGTGTAAAAGAGTAGGTGAGGTCATAATCAATGTAAAGTTGAATTCAAATATTTGAATAAGAGATCCTGATGTTTGAAACCCATGCATGCATGAATATTACGGAAATCTGCGTGGTGTGGTTTGGAAACGAGCATGTTGTAATGTATACACATTGAACAAGGTCAGACTGATTTGAATTTGAGATACCGATGGCGGACATCATTTGGCCACATCGCATCCGTGCATGGACACAATATTCTAATTGGAGATGATGGGCGGCTTTCGCATCACATATCTATATCTATACCCCTATATATATTATAATTTATATTTTTTTTATATTGTGTGCGGGTAACTTTAACTTTGAAAGATGGTCGTTGGATGAGGCGAATCCGATGGTCCAAAGATGGCAAATTTGAGCACTACTGGACGTTGGATATCATGTAGATTCCACCAGATTTCGCCACATGTATAATCTAGAAGACTCCATGGTTGAACTTAAGCATAATGCACAAACATCAAAAAACAAGCACTTCTTATTTGTTCTAGAATCTTCCATATCAGAATTGCCCAAATGTTTTTCTACATGATTTGCCATTATTTGTTTTTACTTTATGTCTTACGACGCACAATTCCATGAATCTTAAAATAGATTAGCTTTCTTCTAAAAACTAGATGATTTTGAATGAAATGAACTATAAGAATTAAACGAACTTCTACATCATGCATATATGACTCAAAGCTTGCATGCTATAATGTGGTATTTTTTCATAATTTGGTTGCCAAATCTCATGCATGCAATGCACGTGTACCTTACTCTAGTCTAAATGGTGTTTGTGTGTGTTGTGCGTGTTGAGGTGCAAATTGTCTTTTTTGGGTACACGTTAAGCTTGTTCTTCCGAAATTTCAAGCCGTGCCTTGTTATGCCGAAAATTCAAGCTAGCGTCTCTGTCTATCATGCTGCGAAACTCCCGCCTCTTCAACTCGCGCCTTGTTAGCCCGAAATATTTAAGATATATCTTTGTCTCGTTGTGCTCCAACAACTCCCTCCATCTCAACCAGCGCCTTGCTATTCCGAAATTACAAGCGCGCGAAAACTCCCACCTCCTGTGAAATCCCGGCACGTGAAATGCCCGTGGTACCCCTGAACCGAAAGAACCGCCTCAAATCGGTGGGGGTACTTTCATAACTTACCCCACATTTCAGACAAGCGCGTCTCTAAGCTATGGTTCCCCACTGCCATCCCATCTGCCCACCCATTCGTACACCGAGGCCGCGAAAACCCACAACGAAACCCCACACCCTGCTCCGTCCGCCACCCAGCCGGAGCCTCTTCCCCGACGACGTCGTCCACAGCAACACCTCGACCTCCCTCATCCACCATACCGGATGAGGATCCGTCGTCGATCTCATCGTCCCGCCGGTTCAGCCACCCCGTCCTCCACCTCCAAGGAGCTTCCCCGACATTCCCCTCGTCTTTCGCGCCACCTCCATTCCCACACCACCGTCTTCAACTGCACCACTGGAAGAGCATCATCATCACCGTTTCCTCGGATGAAGCTGCGGCCTAATCGGTGCCACCAAAGAGGTTGTACACTAATCGCCGCATTTTCTTATTTATTCGATCTCACGGTGCTGCCGGCGCTTGGTCCCAAGCCGACACGGCGCGGCTCCATCCACGCTGCGTTGCTGGACACTTCCTCCATGATGTCGCTCCCTTAGCGGCGACGTCCACATCAGTAGGAGCTCCTGCTGCTTTAGCTCTCGCTCGCGCTGCTGCTCTGCTCTTGCTCTCGGTCCCCTGTGGCTCGCGGCTCATGGGGGTGGAGGTTGAAGATGAACCGCAGGCCCTTGATTTCGTATCCAACGGCTGCAAAATCGACTAACCAGAGATGAAAAAGTCAGTCGACCGATGTGTAGCCTCACCTTGCTAGTGCGTTCAGTTTCGACAGCAAAATTCAGTTTCGACAGCAAAATTCAGTTTCGACAATTAAGTTCAGTTTTGATAGTTAAGTTCAGTTTCGACAGTTAAATTTAGTTTTGACAGTTAAGTTCAGAGATGAGCGGCTGATGTATTTTACATCTAGCACTTTGTGGTTATGTATTTTACGTCATGTATTGGAGATGCTATTAGAATTCCACTCAGGTTAACGTTCTTCGTTGTCTCTCTTGTCCTGCTTCAGCCTCGGCGTCGTACAACTCACCGGAGCTGCTCCAACGACGAAACCCTCCATCACACTCGAGCAGTACCTCGGGCTCCATCTCCAGACGCCTAAGATCTTCTTCCCCTCCTCCGACAGCCAAGTCAGCCAGAGCATCCTCACCGGCCAACCCAATCACGCTGAGATCGACATGGCTTCGCCAAAGAGGTTGTACACTTGTTGCATCTCTTTTTTACTCTACATGTTATATATATATTGTCCACTGAGCACTCGTAGTAACGGGAAATACGATTATTTTATCCTACTATATGACAAGCAGTGAGGTACCAGGCAACTTAGCTATCCGTGATGGACTCTCTTGAACGCCATCATTATTTATCTCTACGCGTTTGAGCTATGCATTTGTCGATGGGCCTGGAAGTTGAGCTAGTATGGTAGTGGCCTGGGTCCAAAGTAATAGAAGTAGCACAAAAACATTTTTAGTGTAGGATTTTCCTTGCTCAAGCCTGCCTACTAGAATCGCCAGTGCTTGAAAGGAAAAGTGAATGAAAAACATCGGAATTGGAAAGTTTCCTATGGTACTACTTTTCATGAATTTGGTGCAAAGGAATGGAGCAAAGGAAAACTGTAGGATTTGTTCCTTTAGTGTCTCCTTGAAAGAAAAACTGTAGGAATTCTAATTTCCACTTCTCCTCCTTTCCATATTCCTATTCATCAAGCACAAGACTAAGCGATAGTAGCATAATAGCATTATAACCGTACATTTTCTTGTGGTTTGACTTAATCTCACCATGCTTTTTGCATCCTGTGATCTTCCAATTGTTGTGAATCAAACACCCAGATTGGCAGAAATCATGTGTTTTTAAATTCTCTGTTTTGCACGTGCATTCCTATCCTATTCCTATCTATTTCCTATCCCTGCATTGTTAGAATCCTCAAATTCAAACAAGCCCTTACTCAATTACTTCTGTTATAGATATGTGTCAAAGAAAACCTTGTGTGGTTTGTCCTGCTCCTGCGGCGCTGTGTTCCACCCCAGCTCAGCTACTCCAACGATGGAAGGGTTCACCACAGCAGGGATCCGCTCTCCAGACTGTCTTTTGCCGCCTCAAATCTTCTTCCCCGCCGCCAACAGCCACGGCAACTGCATTACCATCATCAACTGAGTAGATGACCTTGAGGACTACACGGGTCCGCAAGAGAGGTCGCACTCTTCCGTTTATGCTTACGTTATGCATCACTTAATATGATGACATGCTACATTATCATCGTGTTCACCTATTAGACTCCGAGTCAGGTCCAAACTAATGCTGAAACTTGAGTTTTAGAATGGTTGTGGGGTACATATTGGGGCAGCAATCAGTACTATCTGTCTACTATCTGGTTAATCTCCGGTGTCTACTATGATTTTCATGTTGGGTGCAAACAAACATTAAAGGAGCCATTATCTGTATTTTTTAACTAAAGCTATTATCTGCCTGCTATCATTGGTTTTGGGTCTATCCACAGTTTGCTACCATCACTCTGGATTTGTGCATGCACTCCTTACATAATCTCACTATGTTTTATTCCTATGCATGCCAGTTATTGTACACAATGGAACAGATCATGTAGAGAAAAAGAGACGAGCCTTGCATGGCAATAAAATTTGATGCAGACGTCGTTCCATGGTGGGCGCAAAGGCAGCCCCCCTCCACCCATTTCGGATCGTAATCAAGAGGAAGATAACTGTTCTGAGGGGGATTCAGAAGGAGAAGACCACTCCTATTTACCCCATGAGGTCTTCGCTCTAACTTGGCATGCTAATGTTGGTAATATCATGCATATGGTGCCTTGCATTGCTTATTGTATACATTAAAGATGTCATCTGCTTAGTTTAGACATGCTTTGTGTCAATGCCATCTGTTTAGTTTCTTTATCGTATATGTGAATCATGCAATGCCATCTTGTCTAGCCAGGCATCATATATGTGAATTTTGCAATGCCACCCTGGTTAACCAGTCACCTTATATGTGAATTATATCATTCCATCATTTTTTATTATGTGTTAAATTTGTCAACAATTTTAGTACATTCAATTACTCTTCCTGTGCATTAGCCATTCGGCACGGTCATGGAAAAATCTGGAGTGGAAACAAGGTCTTCAGAGCAGACAACGCTATTTGACGAAGCACATGTGTCTTGCTGGTTACCAATAGCTCCTCAGAGGAGGATTCAGAGACAGATGACCAGTCATATCCCCCACCCCCCCGAGGTGCATGCCCTAACTTGGCAGGGTTATGTTGCTCATATCATGCATATGGTATCTTGCATTGATATGTCATTTGCTTAGTTTAGACATGCTTTGTGTGAATGCCACTTGTTTAGTGTCTAATTACCATATATGTGAATTATGCAAAGCCATCTTGTTGCAAGACATTATATATGTGAATTATGCAATGTTATCTTGTTGCAAGACATTATGTATGTGAATTATGCAATGCCATGCTGTTTAGGCAAGTGTCATAGATGTGAATTATATCATGATGTCCTTTTTTGTATTTCTCATTGCTTTTGTCGACAATGTTTGTATATTCAACTGTTGTTCCTGTGCATCAGCCATTTGAATTGGTGATGGAGAAATCTGGAGTGAAAATAAGGTCTTCAGAGCAAACAATGCTACCTGCTGAAGCAGATATCTTGCTGGTTACAGATAGCTCTTCAGAGGAGGATTCAGAGGCAGATGACCAATCCTATTATCCCCCTGAGGTGTATGCTCAAACTTGGCAGGGTTATATTACTCATATAATGCATATGTTGTATTGCAATGCTTAGTTTTTACATCATATGCACAATATTGAATGCCATCTCCTTACTTGACACATCATATATGCGATTGCCCTCTGCTCACTTCCTTAGTATATAAATTATATATTTGAATTATGTCATGCCATGATGTTTACATAGACAGCATTTATCTAAATTATGGCATGCTAACCCATTTTCTAAATACATAATATAGTTATATCATCTGATCATGCTTACATAGTCATCATATTTTAAATTATGTCATTCTATCCGTGAATTATATCATGCCATCATGTTTCCATCGACAGCATGTTTGTGATTTATGGCAAGCCAACCACTTTAATAGACACATCGTATAGTTATATCATGTCATCCTGTTTACATAGTCATCATATTTTGAAGTATGTCATTCTATCCTGTTTAGTTAGCCATCATACATGTGAAATTGTGTCATGTTGTCCTGTTTAATTAGCCATCATATATGTGAAATTATGTCCTGCTATTCTGTTTGCTTAGACAACATAAATGTGAATTATTTCATGCCCTGTTTTCTTCCCTACTATCCATTGCACCTGTCTATCTTACAATGTCTGTACATTCAATTACTTTGCTTATCAGCCATTTCAATTGGAGGGAGTGATGGCAGTATCTGTGGGAGTAAAAACACGGTCTTCAGAAAAGATCGTGCTACCTGTCGATGCAGATAGAACCACGGTTGTACTTGCCCAAGAACCAGCCCCACCACACATAACCCACACTCATGCAGATTGTACCCCTGCCCAGTTGGACAGAGAACCAGCTACACCCTTCTAACCCCAACCCCAGAAGATAGACACCCAGTTCCTGTTGACACAACACCGTCTCCACCACAGAGCACCAAAACACGAGCAGTTAGTAAGGCAACTGCAGTGCCCAAATCACGAGGACCACCACTCCGAACCCGAAGTCAACACTTAAAGCAGAAGAAGAATTGTTCTCAGGTCAGGTTCCGTAGCTATGGTTCATACAGAACTCTACCTTGGTGACCCCGTATGTCGATGAACACAAGAACAGTCTGCGCTCCAAACACCCGGAGCAGTGCGACGACTGGATTACATGTGAACACATCAGGACTTTCAGCAGTTGGTTGGAAACACGTCTCAGAGGTGACAACACTGTTTATGATGAGTTGTACTTGTTGTCCAGGGGACCATCTTTGACTGTATTGACTTACAAAGGATACGAGATAAATGGGAATACATTTTACACGATCGCCCAAGATCAAAAGAGCACCAACCAAAACAGCGGTGTCCGCTTTGATGCAGCGAACGAGAGCGGAAAGGACACCTATTATGGTTACATAGTGTACATATGGGAACTTGACTATGGACCTGATTTTAAGGTCCCTTTGTTTAAGTGCAAATGGGTCAATCTGTCAGGCGGCGGGGTACAGGTAAACCCACAGTACGGAATGACAACAGTGGATCTGAAAAATCTTGGGTACATTGACGAACCGTTCGTCCTAGCCAATGGTGTGGCACAGTTTATCTATGTGAAGGACATGTCTACCAAACCGAGAAAAAGAAAAGATAAGGAAGCGAATACATCATACGATGAGCCAAAGAGCCACATAGTTCTTTCAGGAAAAAGGGACATCAGTGGACGGCAAGACAGACATGTCTGAAGATTATGAAAATTTTCATGAAATTCCTCCCTTCAATGTCAAGGCTGACCCAAGCATCCTGATAAACAATGAAGATTATCCATGGTTACGGCGCAATAAGCAAATGACACAAGCGAAGAAAAAGTGAAGACTTTCTCCCGCAACTATTATGATGATACCATGCCAACTTTGTAACACACGAACATGCTATCATTGTCCGTTTTGTACATGCACATGCTATGTGGGTGAAATTATGATACCATGCCAACTTTCAACTTTTTCAGAGTTCATTTGAAATGCTTTCATGTCTTATGGTTCGGCCCTCATAATACCATGACCATTAGTCCCTGGCCCATGCCAACTTTCAACTTTCAACTTTCTAAAACTAATGGCACTAACAGAAAGTATATACTTTTGCTCCTCGCCCCTGGCCCATGACCATTAGTCCCGTTTGTGCCACAAACCGGGATTAAAGGGTTGGTCCTCGTTGCGGGCAGAGTTTAGTCACACCTCGCCAACCGAAGGGGGCTCACACCGGTTTATAAGCCCTTCCCTCTCTGCCTTGTTGAGCTCCTCTCAAAGTGAAAATAGATGCCCTAATAGAGAAAAGTTTAACCTAAATTCATAGTGAATTTCTCTGAAATTCATAGAAATTTACTATGAATTTAGGTTGAATTTTCTCTATAAGCGCATCTATTCTCATTTTTTTAGTAAGTTAATCACAAACTTGTGATTCAAACAATTTTCAAAGAATTCAAATTTTAACTATTCAAATTTGAAAACTAATGGCACTAACAGAAAGTTTATAATTTTTCTAAAACTAATGGCACTAACAGAAAGTTTATAATTTTCTTAACCTAAAAGCAAACAAAATTAAAAATTAAAGCAAAAAACAAAAGAAAATAAAAAATGCAAAAAACAAATCAAAAAACAAGAAAAAAACTATTTTTATAGTAAAGTTAATCACAAAATAAAATGGCACTAACAGAAAGTTTATAATTTTTCTAAAACTAAAAGCAAAAAGAATAAAAAAATAAAGCAAAAAACAAAAGAAAATAAATAATGCAGAAAACAAAACAAAAAACTGGAAAAAAATAGCAACAATAAGTATTTTGTTGTAAGTAGAAACAAAATAGAATAAATAAAGCAACAAAGAAAACAAAAAAAAGTGTTTTCAAATTTGAAAACTAATGGCATTAACAAAAAGTTTATAATTTTTCTAAAACTAAAAGCATAAAGAATTAAAAAATAAAGCAAAAAACAAAAGAAAATAAAATAAATAAAGCAACAAAAAAATGCCACCTACTGGGCCCCCACGGCCTGAATACGACTAGAAACCCATCAAAGGGCCAGGATTCAGGCCCGCAGGAGCCCAGTAGGCCCACAGGCATAGCAGTGACAATTAGGCCCGTAAGCCAGCAATGGAGAGAAGCTCGAGAGGGGTGCGGCAGTGGGGCTTATAAACCACTGCGCACCCCTCTCAACTAGCGAGGTGGGACTAAACTTTCGACGCCGCAGCCGCACAAGGCCTTTGGTCCCGGTTGGTGGCACCAACCGGGACTAAAGGGGGGCATTGGTCACGGTTCGGGGCACCAACCGTTACCAATGCCCCCCTTTAGTCCCGGTTGGTGCTACCAACCGGGACCAAAGGCCGCCGCTTCCCGCCCTTTGGGCTGCTGAAAAGAGGCCTTTGGTCCCGGTTGGTGGCACCAACCGGGACTAAAGGGGGCATTGGTCACGGTTGGTGCCACGAACCGTGACCAATGCTCTGTCTATATATACAGCACTTGTGAAAATTTTGGTTCAGTTCTTCAATCCCGCCCCGACGACGCCGCCAGGCTGCCCCTCTGCTCGCCTCGCTGTCACCGTCATTGCCCCTGCCCCGCCCCCGAGCGCGCCCTGCCTCGCCGTCGTCGCCGGCCGCCCGTTCGCCGCCCCCGAGCACCCCCTGCGCCGCCGAGCCCGTCCGCCGCCCCCGAGCACACTCTGCGCCTCGCCTTCGCCGCTGTTGCCCCTGCCCTGCCCCATCCACCCCCTTCCTTCCTTCCCTGCTCCTTAATTTGCATAATACTGTAGATGAATGTATGATGAATTTTGATATTTTTTGTTCATATATAATGTAAATGTCTATGTATGTATGGAATGATATCGATGGATGTATGTATATAGAACATTCGTAGAAAATATGACAAATCCGATATGACCAATGTCCCCCTCCGGTTCACTCGGGAACACTAACTCTCTCGGAGAAAAAAATGTTATCAGGGAAAAAATGTTATCGGGGTCGAGGGTCGTTGAACATGAGAGGAAGAAGAGGATAAAAAAGAAGAGGAAGAAGAAAAAAAAGAGGAGAAGAAAGAATAGAGAAGCTTCTCCTCTATTCTTTCTTCTCCTCTTTTTTTTTCTTCTTCTTCCTCTTTTTTTTATCGGGAACGAGGGTCGTCGAGGGTCGCCGAGTGGTAGAGGAAGAAGAGGATAAAAAAGAAGAGGAAGAAAAAAAGAGAGGGGTCGACGGTCGCCTAGGGGTCGAGGGTCGAGAGGGGGTCTAGGGTCGCCGAGAGGGGAGAGGAAGACAAGGAGAAATAAATAAGAAGAAGAAAAAAGAAGAAAAAGAAGAGGAGAAAAAGAAAGGAATAGAGGAGAAGAATAGAAAAATAGAATATATATTCTATTTTATCTTTTCTCCTCTATTCCTTTCTTCTTCTCCTCTTTTTTTTCTTCTTTTTTTTCTTCGACGCGTGGGGGGGGGGGGTCGAGAACGTCGGACATTCATGAGAGAGGCGAGGAAGAAGGGGAATAAGAGGGAGAAGAAGAGGAGAGGAAGAAGAGGAAGTCTTCTCCTCTATTCTTTCTTCTCTTCTTTTTTGTTCTCTTCCTATATGTATTAGTTTTTTTATTTAGGTTGTTAATTAGTAGATATTAATTTTGTTCATATATGTATGGATGCATGTGATATGTATGTATGTATCAGGTATGTCATTGTCGATATACCCCCTACCCGATAACTTCGACATGAGGGGGTCGAGAGGGAGTCTAGGGTCGCCGAGGGATCGAGGGTCGTCGAACATGAGAGGAAGAAGAGGATAAAAAAGAAGAGGAAGAAGAAAAAAAGAGGAGAAGAAAGAATAGAGGAGTTCTTCTCCTCTATTCTTTCTTCTCCTCTTTTTTTTTCTTCTTCTTCCTCTTTATTTTATCGGGAACGAGGGTCGTCGAGGGTCGCCGAGCGGTAGAGGAGAAACCCTAAATAGAAAGTATTGTCGGTGTGAGATACATGTACCGTCGGTGTCGGACACTACATCCACGTCCCACAAGTGGCGCGGGCTTCGACGCCCACGTCACTTGTGGGACGTGGATGTAGTGTCCGACACCGACGGCCACATGTATCTCACACCCACGATACTTTCTATTTAGGGTTTCCTCTACCGTTCGCCGACCCTGACCCTCGACGACCCTTGTTTCCGATAAACTAAAGAGGAAGAAGAAGTAAAAAAAGAGAAGAAGAGAAGAAGAAGAAAAAGAAGAGGAGAAGAAAGATTTCTTCTTCTTCCTCTTATTCTCTTTTTTTTATTCTTCTTCCTCTCTATTTTATCGGGAACGAGGGTCGTCGAGGGTCGCCGAGCGGTAGAGGAGAAACCCTAAATAGAAAGTATCGTCGGTGTCAGATACATGTACCGTCGGTGTCGGACACTACATCCATGTCCCACAAGTGGCGCAGGCTTCGACGCCCACGTCACTTGTGGGACGTGGATGTAGTGTCCAGCACCGACGGCCAGATGTATCTCACACCCACGATACTTGCTATTTAGGGTTTCCTCTACCATTCGGCGACCCTGACCCTTGACGACCCTCGTTTCCGATAAAATAAAGAGGAAGAAGAAGAAAATCTTTCTTCTCCTCTTTTTTTTCTTCTTCTTCTCTTCTTCTCTTTTTTTCTTCTTCTTCCTCTTTATTTTATCGGAAACGAGGGTCGTCGAGGGTCAGGGTCGCCGAGCGGTAGAGGAAACCCTAAATAGAAAGCATCGTCAGTGTGAGATACATGTGGCCGTCGGTGTCGGACACTACATCCACGTCCCACAAGTGGCGCGGGCTTCGACGCCCACGTCACTTGTGGGACGTGGATGTAGTGTCCGACACCGATGGCCACATGTATCTCACACCCATGATACTTGCTATTTAGGGTTTCCTCTACCGCTCGGTGACCCTCGACGACCCTCGTCCCGATAAAAAAAAGAGGAAGAAGAAGAAGAAAAAGAGGAGAAGAAAGAATAGAGGAGTTCTTACTCCTATATTCTTTCTTCTCCTCTTTTTTTCTTCTTCCTCTTCTTTTTTATCCTTGAAGCGTTGTCGAGGCCACCCCAAACCCTAGAGAAGCAGCGTCGAGGCCACCCCAAACCCTAGAGAAGCAGCGTCGAGGCCACTAATTAAAATTAGTTCTACGTTTGCCACTAATATATCCATATGTCATGTTTAAATAATAATTTCCATGTCGTCATTATTTGTAGAAACTATGGACACCGCCCGAGACGAAGTACAAGAAGAGTTGTTGGGGGACATAATCGCACGAGGAAGTGATGCCGTCGTCTCGTTGTTTCTCAACGACACCGATGGTCTGGAAGCAGCTGACTATGATTATGATGGCTCCGGTGACCTAATGCCGGTGCAAGAAGGAGACCGTGAGGACGGCTCCGGTGACCCAATGCCGGTGCAAGAAGGAGACCGCGATGACATCTCCGGTGACTGAACCGAGTCCGGCTAGGTATATATATTAGTTAAGCTTCTGCTGACGAGCTAATTGATGCGTTCATTGTTTTGGTATGTACACATATTAATTAAGTCTTTGTTCTTTTTTCTATCCCTCCGGATCGAACACAACTTCGGTAAAGAGACGAGGCCCGAAGAAAAAGTTGAGCTCGGATGAAAAGTTTGAGATCATAGCAATCGCGCCCGACGTCCACCCGATTGAACCCCTCCGGACAAAGAGCGCATTTGTTGCTCAGTGCGGGGTTTTGGTTAGGGACAAGATCCCGATCAGCATCCAGCAATGGTTAAAGCCGGCTATAGAAGACCCTGAGGTGTCTTATGTCAATGATATGCGGAAAAATGATCTTTGGACTGAGCTGAAGTCAAATTTCACCCTACCGCCAGAGGATGATCTAGAGAAGCCAGTTAAAGAGCAATTAATCAAGTCTTTTGCTCTTAAGAGGATGGCAGAACTATTCAGGAGGTGGAAGAAAGAGCTTAATAAGTTTGTCGAAAATAAAGAGACACCAGAATTCAAGGGCAGATATGAGAAGATCAGAGATCACTGGCCCGCATTTGTGGCCCACAAGACATCGGAAAAGAGTAAGAAGATGTCGGCAACAAACAAGCAAAATGCTGCGAAGAAGAAGCATCACCATCGCACGGGGTCAGGTGGCTACCTCGTAGCCCGGCCTAAGTGGGCCAAGACTGAGAATGATCTGGTTGATAAAGGGATTGAACCAGAGACAATTAACTGGCCAGACCGTTGCCGGACTTGGTTCTTCAAGGCTGGCGGAACCATGGACCCTGTAACAGGGAAGTGCATTTGGACGAACGATCAAATGGACATACCATTCAGGAAGCTTCAGCAGTATATCGAAGCAGCGCAGCAAGGGACGTTCTTTCATGATAGAGAGAACGACGAGCTCACAATGGCCCTCGGGAATCCTGAGCACCCTGGACGGACACGAGGCACGCCAGGCTCCATTCCATGGAAGGTTGGGTTTCCGGACGCAGGCGGTTACAAATCCCAGGAGAGGAGGAAAAAATTGCAGCAGACCCAAATGCAGGCGCTGCAAGCAAGGGTACAAGCGATAGAGGAACAAGAAGCAAATCGCAGCAAACGTACTGCCGAAGCTTCCCCCGAAGATACCCCACCATCTCAGCGGAGAAGCAACGTGGCTTCCACCGAGCTGCTTCAGCCGGAGCATGCCTTGACGGCTCCTGGCAGCTATCCCGTGGATGCTATCACGGAGTCTCAAAATTGCCACCTTATGACGCAATGGATGAATTTGAAGGTCAAGGCGGCTGTTGGCTCTGTTTATCCTACTGAACCTGGCGCAACTTTTCACTACCGGCCGATTCCAGAAGGATATGCTAGGGTGATGGTGGATGAAATAACGGAGGGATTTGAGGACCTCCAGCTTGACCACCCTACCGGTGAAGGGGAGACTAGGCTGGGGTCTGCTCTGAAGACTCCATGCCTATGGCAGAAGGAGCTCATCAACCTTCCGAACTGGATGCTTCCGCCTCCTCCTCCTCCTCCGGCAAGTCAGGGCACTCTGCCTCCTCCACCGCCTCCTCCTCCGGCGAGTCAGGGCACCCCACCTCCTCCACCGCCTCCTCCTCCAGCGAGTGACCATCAGGTCACTCGACCGGCTCCTTCTCCGGCGCGTGGCGGCACTCTGCCTCCTTCTCTGCCTGCGCCGACGCGCCCGAGCAGCCAGCCTCGTCCTTCTCCGCCTCGTCAGCAAGGGCGGAAGAGACCTGCCGCCGCTCCGGCTGCTCCGGCGCGTCGTAGTACTTCTCCTCTGCCTCGTAAGCAAGTAAAGAAGACAACCGCTCCATCTGCTCTGCCGGCATCTAGCAGTACAGCCAGAGGCGGGAGGACATACAGATTCGGTCCTTCTCTGAAGACTCCAGAGAAGTTACCATACGAGAGGACCCCGGAGGAGAACGCCGAGATCGCGCGAGAAGAATTGAGGAACTTCTTTGAAGGGGTGAAAGCAAAGAAACATCCACCTCCGGAGGAGAAGGTAGATCCGGTGAAAGCGAAGCGCACACTGGCTGCCCTGACAAAACCACCCAAGTCTCTGCCGAAAGGAAACTATGAGCGCATTATTGGAAAGGAATTTGCCGAAGCGGAGCGGTCGGGAAGTACTGTCAGTGATCAAAGGCTGAAAGAACGACGAGCTGGGAAAGAAATTGCCCAGCTCGGCGAACAAGCGAAGCAATCGTGCCCCCCGCTCAAGGTGCCTAGCGACAACATCGCTAATGATCCGAGGATGGTGCCCGGTTATAGCAATCTTGGTGATTACCTGCCCGACGATGTACATTATGAACCCATGGAGGTGCAGATACAAAGATACGAGTACGGGAAGCCTCTCGTCAATGATGAAAGATCTCTATCAACGATGATGCGAAGATTGCATGATTGGTACTTGAAAATCTGCAGAGACTCTGGGGGAGGAGTACTTTGTATGTGAAAGTTAAAAAGGAGCATGACCTCGTTGGAATTGAACTGTTGCCTGTTCCTTTTGAGGAGTTCTTTCAGTTTTTCAATCAATTGGCCCTCGATAAAACAACGGTCACCTGCTACTTTCTGTAAGTAGTACTACTTCTGTCATTAAGTCTCTCTATATAGCTCAGCTCTTTCATTGCATGTATTTATAATCATCCTCACTATATTATGCAGATTGAAGATCGCCGAATTGAAGAAAAGACAAGTCGGTGATATTGGGTTCGTTAACACATATCTCATAGATGCCACTCAGGTTAAATTTCATGCCGCAGATACCGAGGCCAACTTGCTACGATCATTGGTAATAAATGAAAACAAAGATATAATACTCTTTCCTTACAACTTCAAGTGAGTGTTACTGTCTTGTGCGTATTCGGTTTCCCTTATATATTAGTCAAGGTTATAGTAATGTAATTGATGAGTTATGCATGTGTGTGCATTTACCACTATATTCTCCTAGAGATTAAGCTTGAGCAGGGACTAGTAACTGTCTTAGACTCAAGACGAAAAGATCCCCAGGACTATGCGGACATGACTCAAATGCTCGGGAAGTAAGTTAAATCGATCATTATCCACCATATCAGCAACTTTGTTCATTTCCTGATATATCAAGTAATTGTTTTCTTTGTTTGGCAGGGTTTGGAAAAAATTCTCCAAAAAAGCTCCAAGACTCCCGAAGAAGCTGCAATTTAGACACCCGAAAGTAAGTACTATAGTAGCATGTTCCGTGCATCTCCTATTGATTTGGCATTCTTGCTTATCAGTTTGATTGACCTCTATTTCTTGTAAAGTGGTTGTGGCAGGAACAAGGGAATGATTTCTGTGGATACTATGTTTGCGAGTCCATCCGCCACATGACCTGTGAGCGGGGCTACACTGACGAACAATACGAAGTACGTAAATAACAACATTCACAATTTTATTTTATTACCATCATTTGTGTTGAGTTTCATTCATTCATATATATATGTATTGACCCCCTTCTTCAAATTAGATGTTTCGGAAGCTGGATGAACTCCTAGCACCAGCTCGCATGCGAGCAATTCAAGAGGAATTGGCGGCATTCTTTCTTGACCACGTGATCGCTGAAGACGAAGAATACTATGTGGACCATGAGTCCATATGATTATATTTGTAAGAGATAATTATGTATATATGTAGCCGGTAGTGTCGGATAGATATACGAGAACTTGTTGTTCGACCAATCTCTTGGAGAAGGAGAGGTGGTCGATATCACTTCTCTATGTATGCATATATGTTCATGACGATCTTCTCTTTCCTTCGTTTGCTTACTAGCTAGCTAGCGTGTCTAGTCCTCTCTATACGTATGTATAGTATGTAGCGTCGACCAAGCACGGACATAAGAGAGGACACTTCTCTCTATTAATTATAGCTAGCTAACACAATATATGAAACACCTAAATTAACCCCCCAAAACCCCCAACCCCCCCCCCCTTCAAAAAAAACAAAAACCCCAGCCACAGAAATGCTGAAGCGTGGATGCCTATTAGTCCCGGTTGATGCCACCAACCGGGACCAAAGGGTCTCCTGCCTAGGCTCCGCGCACAGGCCACGTGGAGGCCCATCAGTCCCGGTTCTGGATTGAACCGGGACTAAAGGGACAGGGCATTAGTATCGACCCTTTAGTCCCGGTTCAGGAACCGGGACAAAAGGCCCTTACGAACCGGGACAACAGGCCCTTTTTCTACCAGTGTTGCATCACTGTATTTATTGATACCAACTAATTTCAAATTTGAAGGATGCAATTGAAACTCCAATGGCGCAACAGGTATGTTTTAAACCTGTTTCTTCAATGTGTTTGGCTGTTGTAACTTGCTCTATGTTGATTTCGGTTTCAATTGAATAAATAGTTATGTTCTCATGCCATGCACATTACAAGTGTTGTTATTGCTGTGTAGTTTCCCACACTTATATTCTGTCTATGCTGCTTTTGTCTTAAATAGATATGATTCGAACTGTATATATCTTGATTTGGCAACATAAACTAGAATGATATAGACCATCAGTAACCATACTACATAGATATATGTTTGTTTCATGCTGTTATCCTGTCCACCTTACTACTGAACTGGTTTACCAAAATGAGTTTCATATACTACATTGTAAACCTGAGATGTGTTTGTTTGTTTCTCTTTTAGAATGCGGATAAAATAATGGAGAAGAGTACCCTGTTATGAAATGGTAAAGGAAGTAATGCAGATAATGTTCAAGATAGTGAGACATCCCTGTTGGTCTCCAAGAAAGCTGATAAAAACTATATTGAAGACACTGAGACAACCCCAAAGTCCTGTCTTGATGTAGTGTTCGAGTTACTAGCTACCACTGCTGGCACCAGCTCTTCGAACTCATTGCCTGAATTAGTTCGGCTTCTTGAGTCTCAACTTCAAGTTGGAAGACATCGATCAGATGTTATGCGACAGGAAGCCGAAGGAATGAGGAAGTCCCTGCAGAATTTAGATGCATACTTTCTGGTGCAACAGCAAGCGCTGGAGGACTTAAGCGACAAACAAGAGAAAGTTAATAATCTTGCTAAGCATCTTGCCAGCATTATGGGTACCCAGGATATTGTTTCTTGAGCTCTTCTGAAGTGGTTTCAGTTCTGGACTTGTTTTGTTGCGGTGTTTATATGCTGCTGTGTTCCCTATATTTGCACTGGTGGTGAACTTTGATGCCCAGTGGATGTAATATGTGTAATAGCCGTGATAGCCTAGTGTAAGTTGATTGCTTATTTATTTCCTTGTTGTCTTGTTTATTTTTTTGCTTGTAGTTAGTGCATTTCTTTTTCTGCGGTTTGCTAGTGGCTGCAATAACCTATTTTTTAAAACTAGGCCACAATAACCATGGGCTAATATTTACTGTAGTGACACTGGGCCTCCTACGGGCCGTAGAAATAGTGGGCCTTCTACGGGCCGTAGAAACAGTGGGCCTTCTACGGGCCCTAGAAACAATGGGCCTTCTACGGGCCGTATCATCAATGGGCCTTATACGTGTCGTATGATCGATTGGCCAAACATGGGCCAAACAGACTGCATTCTGGTCGTAAACGGGCTAGAGTTGGAATCGTCTGTTCATGGGCCGACCATAACGGGCCATCGTTAATAGGCCGTATTTGATGACGCTATGAAAATGGCCCGACATATTAACGGACCACAAATGGGCCGACTGTAACCACGGGCTGAATTTGGCCCACAAGCAGGAAATGACAGTAACGGGCCGTAAGTAAACGAATGCTGGAAAACAGCCCAAGAATAAATGGGCTCTGAGAAGGCCGAAAGATAACATGGGCTGGAAACGGCCCAACGGAATAACGGGCAATTAATGGGTATAAAGTGATACACTGTTCTTTACGGGCCAGTTTCACCATGGGTCGTTAATGGGTGTAAAGTGATACACTGTTCATTACAGGCCAGTTTCACCACGGGCCGTTAATAGGCCAAGAGTTACATAGGGCCTCATATGGGCCGAAAGAGTCATGGGCCATACATGGGCCAGAAGTGAAAACGGTCTCGAATCATATTGGATGGCCCAGATGACGCTACTGGGCCTAATTCGAATGGGGTGTAACGGGCCTTGGGTTAGCGGGCTGTAAATGGGCTATATGTGAACAGGTCGTTAACAGGCTTTCCAAGGGCCCGCCCG
This sequence comes from Triticum urartu, assembly GCF_056163025.1. Classification (NCBI taxonomy): domain Eukaryota; kingdom Viridiplantae; phylum Streptophyta; class Magnoliopsida; order Poales; family Poaceae; genus Triticum; species Triticum urartu. Next base: position 711,815,346 of record NC_141879.1, read on the forward strand.
CCACCTTTTGACCATGTCAAACGGGTCAGCCTTTTCACAGGAATGGGCCTCTGTTGGGCCGTGCCACGTGTCGACGTATCATAGGTGCCTTTTGTCCAATGAGTGGATGACATATGTCCCAGCGATGAGCCGACACGTGTTTCCTCCAGCCAATGATGATTTGACACGTGGAAAATCCCCATTGGTCGGGGCTGTTAACGGGTTATAGGATCCAAAACCCGACCCGATAGCTCAATGGCGTTCCGTTACGGTGGATGCCACGTGTCGGTCACCCTTGACGAAAGCACTTCTGTGACGCGCGATTTATCGTCATGGAAGTGGACACTTCCGTCATGATAATTTTGGTAATTTCATGGAACACTTCTATGACAGCACATGTATGACTATCTTGATTCTGTCATAAAATCATCATGGATGTACATGCATGACAGAAAACGCGACCTACTGTGACAAACACGTATCATCATGGAAGTGTATTTTTTTGTAGTGAAAGTACCAAAAGGGCAGGTAAAAGCAGTCTTTGATTGATCCTTGGCTGACACGGGTATTTGAGACAAACCAGAATAACGATCTAGAAAGCAAAAATGTGTATGTTTGGGTAATCTTTCTAGCATTTGATCGATAAAAGGTAAGGGGTAATGATCCTTTTTAGTGGCCTTATTTAATTTGCGGAAATCAATTACCATCCTATAACCTGTAATAATTCTTTGAGGAATCAATTCATCTTTATCATTAGGAAGGACAGTAATATCTCCCTTCTTAGGGACACAATGGACAGGACTTACCCACTGACTATCAGCAATGGGATAGATTATACCTACCTCAAGGAGCTTTAGTATTTCCTTTCTTACCACTTCTTTCAATTTAGGATTCAGCCGTCGTTGATGATCACAAACTGTTTTAGCATCTTCTTCCAAATTTATTTTATGTTGACATAGAGTGGGACTAATGCCCTTAAGATCATCAAGAGTATACCCAATAGCAGCACTGTGCTTCTTCAGAATTTTCAATAATCTCTCTTCCTCATGCTCTGAAAGGTTAGCACTAATAATAACAGGATATATCTTTTTCTCATCAAGATAAGCATATTTAAGAGTATCAAGCAACGGTTTAAGCTCAAACACGGGATCACCCTTGGGTGGAGGAGGATCCCCTAGGATTTCAATAGGCAAATTATCTTTCAGAATAGGTTCCTGTTTAAAGAATACTTCATCTATCTCCCTTCTTTCATTCATAAACATATCATTTTCATGGTCTAAAAAATATTGTTCTAAAGGATCACTAGGAGGTACGGCGATAGAAGCAAGACCAATAATTTCATCCTTACTAGGTAATTCTTCTTCACAGTGTTGTCAACTAAATTTAGAGAAATTAAATTCATGAGACATATCATCTAAACCGATAGTAACAACATCCTTTTTGCAATCTATGTTAGCATTAACAGTGTTTAAGAAGGGTCTACCAAATATAATGGGACAAAAGCTATCTTGTGGAGAACCAAGAACAAGAAAATCAGCAGGATATTTAGTTTTCCCACACAAGACTTCAAAATCTCTAACAATTCCCATTGGTGAAATAGTATCTCTTTTGGCAAGTTTAATTGTGACGTCAATATCTTCTATCTCAGCAGGTGCAATATCATGCATAATTTCTTTGTATAAGTCGTAAGGTATTGCACTAGCACTAGCACCCACATCACATAAGCCATGATAACAATGATCTCCTATTTTAACAGAAATAACAGGCATGCCTACCACAGGTCTGTTTTTTATCTTTAGCACTAGGTTTAGCAATTCTAGCAGTCTCATCAAGGAAATGAATAACATGCCCATCAATATTATCAGCCAAGAGATCTTTAACAATAGCAATATTAGGTTCAACTTTAAATTGCTCAGGAGGTGTATAAGTTTTAATATTGCTTTTACGAACCACAGTTGAAGCTTTAGCGTGATCCTTTATCGTAACAGGGAAAGGTGGTTTCTCAACATAAGAAGTAGGAACAATAGGATCATTATAAGTGATATTCTTTTCTTCAACCTTAATAGGTGCAGCTACATTTACTTCTATGGGAGGATGATATTTAAACCACTTCTCCTTGGGGAGATCAACATAAGTAGCAAAAGATTCACAGAAAGAAGCTACTATCTCAGAGTCAAGTCCATATTTAGTGCTAAATTTACGGAAAACATCGGTATCCATAAAAGATTTAACACAATCAAACTTAGGTGTCATACCTGACTTCTTACCTTCATCGAGGTCCCAATCTTCAGAGTTGCATTTAATTCTTTCCAATAAATCCCATTTGAATTCAATAGTCTTTGTCATAAAAGAGCCAGCACAAGAACTATCGAGCATGGTACGATTGTTATCAGAAAGCCGAGCATATAAATTTTGAATAATCATCTCTCTTGAGAGCTCATGATTGGGGCATGAATATAACATTGATTTAAGCTTCCCCCAAGATTAAGCAATGCTTTCTCCTTCGTGAGGCCAAAAATTATATATATAATTGCGATCACGATGAACAAGATGCATAGGATAAAACTTCTGATGAAATTCCAATTTCAACCGTTTGTAGTTCCATGACCCCGTATCATCACATAGCCTATACCATGTGAATGCATCTTACTTCAAAGATAAAGTGAAGACCTTCTTATTAACAACATCTCCGGGTACACCTGCAAGCTTAAATAATCCACAAACTTCATCAACATATACTAGGTGCTCATCAGGATGCATTGTTCCATCTCCTGCAACAGGATTAGCTAGCAGTTTTTCTAACATACCCGAAGGAATTTCAAAGCAGACATTCTCATTTTCATTTTCATTTTCAGTAGGTTCAGTAGGTTGAGGAGCAACTCTTGGCTCTACTGGTCAGGGTGAAGATACCCCAAACAAGCCCCTCAGAGGATTACTTTCCATAGTAACAAGTGACAGTAAATTTCAGCACACTATATAATTTTTTCCTTACCAAATTTCACCTACCAAAGGCGCTTCACTACCTGGCAACGGCGCCAGAAAAGAGTCTTGATGACCCACAAGTATAGGGGATCTATCGTAGTCCTTTCAATAAGTAAGAGTATCGAACCCAACGAGGAGCAGAAGGAAATGATAAGCGGTTTCCAGCAAGGTATTCTCTGCAAGTACTGAAATAAGTGGTAATAGATAGTTTTGTGAAGGATAATTTGTAACGAGCAACAAGTAAAAAAAGTAAATAAAGTGTAGAAAGGTGGCCCAATCCATTTGGCAGCAAAGGACAAGCCTGCACAAACTCTTATATAGAGAAAAGCGCTCCTGAGGACACATGGGAATATCGTGAAGCTAGTTTTCATCACGTTCATATGATTCGCGTTCCGTACTTTGATAATTTGGTATGTGGGTGGACCGGTGCTTGGGTACTGTCCATACTTGGACAAGCATCCCACTTATGATTAACCTCTATTGCAAGCATCCGCAACTACAACAAAAGTATTAAGGTAAACCTAACCATAGCATGAAACATATGGATCCAAATCAGCCCCTTATGAAGCAACACATAAACTAGGGTTTAAGCTTCTGTCACTCTAGCAACCCATCATCTACTTATTACTTCTCAATGCCTTCCTCTAGGCCCAAATAATGGTGAAGTGTTATGTAGTCGATGTTCACATAACACCACTAGAGGAGAGACAACATACATCTCATCAAAATATCGAACGAATACCAAATTCACATGACTACTAATAGCAAGACTTCTCCCATGTCCTCAGGAACAAATGTAACTACTCACAAAGCATATTCATGTTCATAGTTAGAGGGGTATTAATATGCATACAGGATCTGAACATATGATCTTCCACCAAATAAACCAACTAGCATCAACTACAAGGAGTAATTAACACTACTAGCAACCCACAGGTACCAATCCCGGACTTGGAGACAATAATTGGATACAAGAGATGAACTACGGTTTTGAGAGGAGATGGTGCTGCTGAAGATGTTGATCGAGATTTCCCTCTCCCGATGAGAGGAGCATTGGTGATGACGATGGCGATGATTTCCCCCTCCCGGAGGGAAGTTTCCCCGACAGAACAGCTCCGCAGAACCCTAGATTGGTTCCGCCAAGGTTCCGCCTCGTGGCGGCGGAGTTTCATCCGAAAAGATGGCTTATGATTTTTTTCCTCATCGAAAGACTCCATATAGCAGAAGATGGCTACCGGAGGGCCACCAGGGGGCCCATGAGGTAGGGGGTGTGCCCAGGGGGGTAGGGCGCGCCCCCACCCTCATGGGCAGGGTGTGGCCCCCCTGGTGAACTTCTTGCGCTCAGTATTTTTTTTTATATTTTGAAAACATCTTCCATGAAGTTTCAGGACTTTTGGAGCTATGCAGAATAGGTCTCTAATATTTTCTCCTTTTCCAGCCCAGAATCCCAGCTGCCGGCATTCTCCCTCTTTATGTAATCCTTGTAAAATAAGAGAGAATAGGCATAAGTATCGTGACATAATGTGTAATAACAGCCCATAATGCAATAAATATCGATATAAAAGCATGATGCAAAATGGACGTATCACGATACTACACTTGCTCTATGCTAGCGGCGAAACAACTTGTAGCAGCGGAACAACGACGAAGGTGGTGAACTCCACTCCGCAGGGACTTGCTACCTCTTGAGCACTGCGTTGGTTTTTCCTCGAAGAGAAGGGATGATGCAGCAAAGTAGCATAAGTATTTCCCTCAGTTTTTGGGAACCAAGGTATCAATCCAGTAGGAGGCTACGCGCGAGTCCCTCGTACCTGCACAAAATAAATAAATCCTCGCAACCAACGCGATAAGGGGTTGTCAATCCCTACACGACCACTTACGAGAGTGAGATATGATAGATATGAAAAGATAATATTTTTTGTATTTTTATGATAAAGATGCAAAGTAAAATAAAAGCAAAGGAAATAACTAAGTATTGGATGATTAATATGATGAATATAGACCCGGGGGCCATAGGTTTCACTAGGGGCTTCTCTCAAGAGCATAAGTATTTTACGATGGGTGAATGAATTACTGTTGAGCAATTGACAGAATTGAGCATAGTTATGAGAATATCTAGGTATGATCATGTATATAGGCATCACGTTCGAGACAAGTAGACCGACTCCTGCCTGCATCTACTACTATTACTCCACTCATCGACCGCTATCCAGCATGCATCTAGAGTATTAAGTTTATGAAAACAGAGTAATGCCTTAAGCAAGATGACATGATGTAGAGGGATAAACTCATGCAATACGATGAAAACCCATCTTGTTATCCTCGATGGAAACAATACAATATGTGCCTTGCTGCCCCTACTGTCACTCGGAAAGGACACCGCAAGATTGAACCCAAAGCTAAGCACTTCTCCCATTGCAAGAAAGATCAATCTAGTAGGCCAAACCAAACTGATATTTCGAAGAGACTTGCAAAGATAACCAATCATACCTAAAAGAATTCAGAGAAGATTCAAATATTGTTCATAGATAGACTTGATCATAAACCCACAATTCATCGGTCTCAACAAACACACCGCAAAAAGAAGATTACATTGAATAGTTCTCCACAAGAGAGGGGGAGAACATTGTATTGAGATCCAAAAAGAGAGAAGAAGCCATCTAGCTAATAACTATGGACACGTAGGTCTGAGGTGAACTACTCACACTTCATCGGAGGGGCTATGGTGATGATGTAGAAGCCCTCCGTGATGGATACCCCCTCCGGCGGAGCTCCGGAACAGGCCCCAAGATGGGATCTCGTGGATACAGAAAGTTGCGGTGGTGGAATTAGGGTTTTGGCTCCGTATTTAATCATTTGGGGGTATGTAGGTATATATAGGAGGAAGGAGTACGTCGGTGGAGCAACAGGGGGCCCACGAGGGTGGACGGCTTAGGCGCGCCCCCTTACCTCGTGGCCTCCTCCTTTGTTTCTTGACGTAGGGTCCAAGTCTCCTGGATCATGTTCGGTGAGAAAATCACGTTCCCGAAGGTTTCATTCCGTTTGGACTCCGTTTGATATTCCTTTTCTTCAAAACCCTAAAATAGGCAAAAAAACAACAATTCTGGGCTGGGCCTCCGGTTAATAGGTTAGTCCCAAAAATAATATAAAAGTGGATAATAAAGCCCAATAATGTTCAAAATAGTAGATAATATAGCATGGAGCAATCAAAGATTATAGATACGTTGGAGACGTATCAAGCATCCCCAAGCTTAATTCCTGCTCGTCCTCGAGTAGGTAAATGATAAAAACAGAAATTTTGTTGCGGAGTGCTACTTGGCATAATTTTAATGTAATTCTTCTTCATTGTGGTATGAATATTCAGATCCGAAAGATTCAAGATAAAAGTTCATATTGACATAAATATAATAATACTTCAAGCATACTAACTAAGCAATTATGTCCTCTCAAAATAACATGGCCAAAGAAAGTTCATCCCTACAAAATCATATAGTTTAGTCATGCTCCATTTTCGTCACACAAGAATGCTCTCATCATGCACAACCCCGATGACAAGCCAAACAATTGTTTCATACTTTAGTAATCTCAAACCCATAAACTTTCACGCAATATATGAGCGCGAGCCATGGATATAGCACTATGGGTGGAATAGAATATGATGATGGGGGTTATGTGGAGAAGACAAAAAAAAAGAGAAAGTCTCACATCAACGAGGCTAATCAATGGGCTATGGAGATGCCCATCGATTGATGTTAATGCAAGGAGTAGGGATTGCCATGCAACAGATGCACTAGAGCTATAAATGTATGAAAGCTCAACAAAAGAACTAAGTGGGTGTGCATCCAACTTGCTTGCTCACGAAGACCTAGGGCACTCGAGGAGGCCCATTGTTGGAATATACAAGCCAAGTTCTATAATGAAAAATTCCCACTAGTATATGAAAGTGACAAAACAAAAGACTCTCTATCATGAAGATTATGGTGCTACTTTGAAGCACAAGTGTGGAAAAGGATGGTAGCATTGTCCCTTCTTTTTTTTATTTGGCCTTTCTTTTTTTGGACTTTCTCCTTTTTTTAGGACAATGCTCTATGAATGATGGTCATCACACCTCTATTTACTTACAACAAAAGAATTACAACTCGATACTTAGAACAAGATATGACTCTATATGAATGCCTCCGGCGGTGTACCAGGATATGGAATGAACCAAGAGTGACATGTATGAAAGAATTATGAACGGTGGCTTTGCCACAAATACTATGTTAACTACATGATCATGCTAATCAATATGACAAGGATGAATGTGTCATGATAAACGGAATGGTGGAAAGTTGCATGGCAATATATCTCGGAATGGCTATGGAAATGTCATAATAGGTAGGTATGGTGGCTGTTTTGAGGAAGATATAAGGAGGTTTATGTGTGAAAGAGTGTATCATATCACGGGGTTTGGATGCACCGGCGAAGTTTGCACCAACTCTCAATGTGAGAAAGGGCAATGCACGGTACCGAAGAGGCTAGCAATGATGGAAGGGTGAGAGTGTGTATAATCCATCGACTCAACATTAGTCATAAAGAACTCACATACTTATTGCAAAAATCAACAAGTCATCAAAAACCAAGCACTACGCGCATTCTCCTAGGGGGATAGATTGGTAGGAAAAGACCATCGCTCGTCCCCGACCGCCACTCATAAGGAAGACAATCAAATAACACCTCATGTTTCAAATTTGTTACATAACGTTTACCATACGTGCATGCTACGGGACTTGCAAACTTCAACACAAGCATTTCTCAAATTCAAAACTAATCAACTAGCATGACTTTGATATTATTACCTCCATATCTCAAAATAATCATGAAGCATCAAACTTCTCTTAGTATTCAAAACACTCATACGAAAAAAAAATTAATCTTGAATACTTAGCATATTAGGATTATTTAAGAAAATTACCATGCCATTTAAGACTCTCAAAATAATCTAAGTGAAGCATGAGAGATCAATAGTTTCTATAAAACAAATCCACCACCATGCTCTAAAATATATAAGTGAATTACTAGAGAAAAACTATATAACTCAAATGATATAAGCGAAGCACATAGAGTATTCTAACAAATTCCAAATCATGTGTGGCTCTCTCAAAAGGTGTGTACAGCAAGGATGATTGTGGTAAACTAAAAAGCAAAGACAAATCATAGAAGTCGCTCCAAGCAAAAAAAACATATCATGTTGTGAATAAAAATATAGCTCCAAGTAAAGTTACCGATAGAAGTAGACGGAAAGAGGGGATGCCTTCCGGGGCATCCCCAAGCTTTGGATTTTAGGTGTCCTTAGATTATCTTGGGGCTGCCATGGGCATCCCCAAGCTTAGGCTCTTGCCACTCCTTGTTCCATAATCCATCAAATCTTTACCCAAAACTTGAAAACTTCACAACACAAAACTTAAAGTAGAAAATCTCGTGAGCTCCGTTACCGAAAGAAAACAAAAGACCACTTCAAGGTACTGTAATGAACTCATTCTTTATTTATATTGGTGTTAAAACTACTGTATTCCAACTTCTCTATGGTTTATAAACTATTTTACTAGCCATAGATTCATCAAAATAAGCAAACAACACACGAAAAAACAGAATCTGTCAAAAACAGAACAGTCTGTAGTATTCTGTAGCTAGCGCAAGATATGGAAGCCCAAAAATTCTAAAATAAATCTCTGGACGTGAGGAATTTATCTATTAATCATATTAAAAAAGAATTAACTAAATATCACCTTCCAAATGAAAATGGCAGCAGTTCTCGTGAGCGCTAAAGTTTCTGTTTTTTACAGCAAGATATCAAGACTTTCCCCAAGTCTTCCCAACGGTTCTACTTGGCACAAACAATAATTAAACACAAAAAACATAACCTAAACAGAGGCTGGATAAATTATTTATTACTAAACATGATCAAGAAGCAAGGAATAAAAATAAAATTGGGTTGCCTCCCAACAAGCGCTATCATTTAACGCCCCTAGCTAGGCATAAAAAGCAAGGATAGATCTAGGTATTGCCATCTTTGGTAGGCCATCCATAGGTGGCTCTCATAATAGATTCATAAGGTAATTTAATTTTATTTCTAGGAAACTGTTCCATTCCTTTCCTTAACGGAAATTGGAATCTAATATTTCCTTCCTTCATATCAATAATTGCACCAATCGTTCTAAGGAAAGGTCTACCAAGAATAATAGGACATGAAGGATTGCAATTTATGTCAAGAACAATAAAATCTATGGGTACATAATTCCTATTTGGAACAATAAGAACATCATTAATTATTCCCATAGGTTTCTTAATAGTGGAATCCGCAAGATGCAAGTTTAGAGAGCAATCATCAAAATCACGGAAACCTAACAAATCGCACAAAGTCTTTGGAATCGTGGAAACACTTGCACCCAAATCACATAAAGCATAGAACTCATGATCTTTAATTTTAATTTTAGTAGTTGGTTCCCACTCATCATAAAGTTTTCTAGGGATAGAAACTTCCAATTCAAGTTTTTCTTCATAAGATTGCATCAAGGCATCAACGATATGTTTAGTGAACGCCTTATTTTGACTATAAGCGTGAGGAGAATTTAGCACAGATTGCAATAAGGAAATACAATCAATCAAAGAGAAATTTTCATAATTAAATTCCTTGAAATCCAAAATAGTGGGTTTAGCAACATCTAGGGTTTTAATTTCTTCGATCCCACTTTTATCAATTTTAGCATCAAGATCTAAAAACTCCGAATTCTTGGAACGCCTTCTAGGTAAAGGTGGATAATATTCAGTCCCATAATTATTAAGATTCATATTCAGTCCCATCATTATTAGATCTTCATCTTTATTTTCATAGGAGCTAGAAGAACACGCTCTTATAAAGGCATCTTTTTAGCGCGCATCCTAGCGGTTCTTTCTTTGCACTCATCCTAGCGATCCCACTTTGGCTTTGAGAGACTCATTGATATCATGCTTAGGTGGAATATATCTAAGTTTCAAAGAATCAACATCAAGAGAAATTCTATCAACGTTCCTAGCCAACTCATCAATCTTGAGCAATTTTTCTTCAATCAAAGCATTGAAATTCTTTTGCGAAGTAATAAATTCTTTAATATTAGATTCAAAATTAGAGGGCATCTTATTAGAATTTCCATACGAATTGTTGTAGGAATTACCATAATTATTAGAGAGATTACTAGGATAAGGCCTAGGATTAAAATTTCCTCTATACGCGTTGTTACCAAAATTGTTCCTACCAACAAAATTCACATCCATAGATTCATTATTATTCTCAATCAAAGTAGACAAGGGCATAGCATTAGGATCAGAAGAAACACTTTTACTAGCAAATAATTTCATAAGTCCATCCATCTTTCCACTCAAAACATTAATTTCTTCTATCGCATGCACCTTTTTATTAGTAGATCTTTCAGTATGCCATTGAGAATAATTAACCATAATATTATATAGGAGTTTAGTAGCTTCTCCTAAAGTGATTTCCATAAATGTGCCTCTCACGGCCGAATCTAAAAGATTTCTAGAAGCAAAATTCAATCCGGCATAAAAATTTTGTATAATCATCCACAAATTCAAACCATGAGTAGTGCAATTACTTATCATTAATTTCATCCTCTCCCAAGCTTGTGCAACCTGTTCATGATCAAGTTGCTTAAAATTCATAATATCGTTTCTAAGGGAGATGATCTTAGCGGGAGAAAATTACTTAGAGATAAAAGCATCTTTGCACTTATTCCTTGAATCAATACTATTTTTAGGCAAATACGAGAACCAAGCTTTAGCACGATCTCTAAGCGAAAAAGGAAATAGCTTCAATTTAACAATATTGTTATCCACATCTTTCTTCTTTTGCATATCACACAAATCAACAAAGCTATTTAGATGGGTAGCGGCATCTTCACTAGGAAGGCCGGAAAACGGATCTTTCATGACAAGATTCAGCAAGGCAGCATTAATTTCACAAGATTCAGCATCGGTAAGAGGAGCAGTCGGAGTGCTAATAAAATCATTGTTGTTGGTATTGGTAAAGTCACACAGTTTAGTGTTATCTTGAGCCATCGCGACAAGCAAGTAATCCAACACACAAGCAAACAAAAAGCAAGCGGGCAAAAAAGAGGCAAATAGAGAAAGAGAGGGAGGATAGAGAGAGGGGGGGAATAAAATGGCAAGGGTGAAGTGGGGGAGAGGAAAACGAGAGGCAAATGGCAAATAATGTAATGTGGGAGATAGGGATTGTGATAGTTACTTGGTATATTGACTTTTGCGTAGACTCCCCGACAACGGCGCCAGAAATCCTTCTTGCTATCTCTTGAGCACTGCGTTGGTTTTTCCCCGAAGAGGAAGGGATGATGCAGCAAAGTAGCGTAAGCATCTCCCCCATTTTTTGAGAACCAAGGTAGCAATCCAGTAGGAGGCTACACGTGAGTCCCTCGTACCTGCACAAAACAAATAAATCCTCGCAACCAACGTGATAAGGGGTTGTCAATCCCTACACGGCCACTTACGAGAGTGAGATCTGATAGATATGATAAGATAATATTTTTGGTATTTTTATGATAAAGATGCAAAGTAAAATAAAAGCAAAGTAAAAAGAAAAGGAAATAACTAAGTATTGGAAGATTAATATGATGAAGATAGACCCGGGAGCCATAGGTTTCACTAGTGGCTTCTCTCAAGAGCATTAGTATTTTACGGTGGGTGAACGAATTACTATTGAGAAATTGACATAATTGAGCATAGTTATGAGAATATCTAGGTATGATCATGTATATAGGTATCACGTCCGAGACAAGTAGACCGACTCCTGCCTGCATCTACTACTATTACTCCACTCATCGACCGCTATCCAGCATGCATCTAGATTATTAAGTTCATGAAAATAGAGTAACGCCTTAAGCAAGATGACATGATGTAGAGGGATAAACTCATGCAATATTATGAAAACCCCATCTTGTTATCCTTGATGGCAACGATACAATACGTGCCTTGCTGCCCCTACTATGACTGGGAAAGGACACCGCAAGATTGAACCCAAAGCTAAGCACTTCTCTCATTGCAAGAAAGATCAATCTAGTAGGCCAAACCAAACTGATAATTCAAAGAGACTTGCAAAGATAACCAATCATACATAAAAGAATTCAGAGAAGATTCAAATATTGTTCATAGATAGACTTGATCATAAACCCATAATTCAACGATCTCAACAAACACACCGCAAAAAGAAGATTACATCGAATAGTTCTCCACAAGAGAGGGGGAGAACATTATATTGAGATCCAAAAAGAGAGAAGAAGCCATCTAGCTAATAACTATGGACCCATAGGTCTGAGGTGAACTACTCACACTTTGTCGGAGGGGCTATGGTGATGACGTAGAAGCCCTCCGTGATGGATACCCCAAGATGGGATCTCGTGGATACAGAAAGTTGCGGCAGTGGAATTAGGGTTTTGCCTCCGTATCTGATCGTTTGGGGGTATGTAGGTATATATAGGAGGAAGGAGTACGTCGGTGGAGCAACAGGGGGCCCACGAGGGTGGAGGGCGCGCCTGAGGGGGGGTAGGCGCGCCCCCTACCTCGTGGCCTCCTCCTTTGTTTCTTGACATAGGGTCCAAGTCTCCTGGATCATGTTCGGTGAGAAAATCACGTTCCCGAAGGTTTCATTTCGTTTGGACTCCGTTTGATATTCCTTTTCTTCGAAACCCTAAAATAGGCAAAAAACTGCAATTTTGGGCTGGGCCTCCAGTTAATAGGTTAGTCCCAAAAATAATATAAAAGTGGATAATAAAGCCCAATAATGTTCAAAACAGTAGATAATATAGCATGGATAAATCAAAAATTATAGATACATTGGAGATGTATCAGGACTCTGGCTGGGACACGATCTAGCGCGCACGCACGGCAACCTCGACAAGCAAGCAAGCAATCATGGCATCACCTGCAATCTGGCATGACACACCAGGTCAGTACATTGAATGTACTTGCAAGTTCACAACAACCATAAACATCAATGCAAGACAATAACATAGCATTAACAGGTTAATTAATTAACAACTACCATGATGAAACAACTACTAAGCATGGTATGAAACTGATACAATAGTGATAAATCTCCATCTCAGATCTCCATAACCATATCTCTCTTGGCTAACCAGCCAAGCAGTATACCATCTCGATTACCTCGTGATCAAAACCAAACAGTGATCATTCCAGCGATCACAACCATGACCAACACTTGGTCTCAAACGGTGATCTTTCCGGCGATCACTACCATGACCAACACTTGGTCTCAAACATCATCATCAACATCCTGCCAATCTGTACTGCTCAAAATATCAACATATAAATCACCTATAAATCATTCCATCATGTGAGTGTTGATCGAATGGTGTGACCTAGTACGAACTTGTGCCCATGACCGAGGACGCGACTATCGATAGATTAAACACACACACACACTCTGCAGAGGAGCGCACTTTACCCACACCACGGAACCCATGGCCTCGCACTCCCATTCGGGTGGACCACCGGCGTTCCGACAAAACCGATCTACTTCCATGACACTCTCCCGGCCACTCTGACTCACTCCCCACGGGGCTAGTCCTGGGTGGCCCCGTGTCTACCAAAGACACCAATGACCACCGTCGTGGCCAAAACAATAAACCGTCCCAAATGGGGACATTTGCTATCGGGTGGTTGGTGCGACATATGCCAATGGATGGCTTATCATTGTGGGAGCCAATAAAACATCGCCGGTGCTTGGAAATGGGATAAGGCGAAGGCATGCACGCCGGCGAATCTTACCCAGCTTCAGGGCTCTCCGTGGAGATAACACCCCTAATGCTCCTCTGTGGGGTCTCCGCATGATCACTAGCTCGGTAGGTTGCTACAGAATGCTCCTTGAACTATTTGGTGAAAGGATGAGGGAGGGCCAGGCTAGCCTGCTCCTCTTCTCCTTGTGGTGTCTAAAATCTATCCAAAGAGTGATCTCCCTTGCATGGGGACCCTGGGGGGTTTATATAGGCCTACCCCCAGGGGTACAATGGTAATCAGGCTGGGCGTGGGCCCCAGTCGTCTGTGTCTACGCCCGCCGGCTTCTCCGCCAACTGGTGGGGTCCGCCGACTGGTAGGCCCGCCGGCTGCTGACCCTTTGGCCGACAGGCCGGCCCCACCGCTCGGGGGTCTTGCCGGGGGCTGGTTACTGTTACCTTGCCCCTGGTGACGATGGCTTTGTCGTGGTAAGCATGGCTACAGTGCCGCCGCGAGCCGGCTCATCACTCTAGCCTTACCTTCTCTTGTCTCCTTAATGAAGCACCTCCTCGGAGGGAGAGAGCTGGCCTGCTGTTGGAAGCCGGCCATACACCTGGCCGACTGTGGGAAGCCTGGCCGCCTTTGGGATCTCCCTGACCGAGGGGGCCCGCCACCCACGGGTCGTACTGACCCCTCGCCGTGGGTGACGTCATGGTCATCGTGGCAACAGTGCCGCGTCGGACGGGGATGGCCGCCCCGTACGGTGCACTGTGGCCATGCGTGCGCGGGATTCAGGGGTGGCAAGCTTTACTGTAGCCACGCCCCGTCTTGTCGCCGTTATGTGGGTGCAGACTCTGAGGGTAAGATCTTAGCCTCTTGCTGAGGGGCCGGCTCCTGGGAGTCGGCCTTCTCGTGGTCTTGTTTCTCAAGGATTTCAGGGCTAGGCTGCCTTTGCGCGGCCGGCTTGAGAGGTAGCCGACTGGGGGAAGATGGCCCCATGTCTTGGAAGCTTGGAGGCTTGTTCGGCCTGTAATTTTTCTGAAGTGCCAGGGGAAGCCGGCTAGGCTACCCATGGTCATTTACTCCGACAGTAGTCCCCGAAGCTGGTTGGGCTCCGAGGCAGAAAAAAGTCGAGGAGCCTAGTCAGCTTCCTATCTTGAGGAGCCGGGAACCAGAAGCCGGTTTCGACTAGGCGCGCCGTCTCTTAGTCCGCGCGCGCCGTCTTTTAAGGCGGGTGCCAGTCGGCGCACGAGTCCGGCTGTGAACTGACCGCTTGTCATCTGCGCGCCACGTGGCATCCTCCGGCTGGAGGGGCCTGCCAGCCCACGTGCGCGACGGGACGCCGCCGCAGTCTGGGGCCCGCCACTATAGGGCCTCGGCCCACGCGCGGATCTTCTGCGGCCTGGACGGACCGCGCGCGCCCCAGTGGCGGTTTCCCCATGCCGTAATGGCACAATAATCGCGGGGCGTGGGGGGAGTGGGTGCAGTTAATCCCACACCCCCACGTCCTGCCTCCTCGGCTTCGCCGCACGAGGCTATAAGTAGGGGTAGTGGAGGGGAGCGCCAAAACGCCCGCGCGCTCTCCCTCGCTCCGCCAGTTCCTCCCCGACCGTACGATGGACGATGTAGACGACCCAGACCTGGGGGCGGCTGCCATGGAGGACGACGTCGTGGGGGAAGGCGGCGACGCAGGCGGGTCCGGGATCGGGGCCGGCTTCGAGGACTGGCCAGATGACGACGAGGCCGAAGTCATCGCGCGCCGCCGATCGGCGCCCGAGCACCATGGTGCGGGCCCATCCGCCGGGCCGACTACCCAGGGCGGCGCGCAGAAGCGCCGGGCCGCGTCGACCCACTTCGGTAGTCGGCCGAAGAAGCCCAAGAGTACCGCGGCGGCGACCAAGCGGGACGAGGCGGCTGCGAAGGCAGCCCGCTTCCGCAAGGTGGTGAAGCAGCCGCAGGCGGTCTCAGCGTAAGTGTCGCTGTTCTTATGCCTTTCTTTTTTCTTCTTCTTCGGTTGATATTTTTCCAGACCCTTTTTCTCAATTTATCGAACAGGGCCCCTCTTTCCCTTGGGCGAGTCCCGGCTGCCTCCATAGTCAGAGTCGTAGGAGGGTCTTCAACCTCGCGCCGGGTAGATCCCCACGCCGACCTCCTAGAGGCGACGGAGCGGAACGCGCGGGAAGCGCGAGAGGAGCAAGAGGCGGAGGAGCAGAGGGCGGCTCGGGAGGCAGAGCAGGAGTCGGTGGAGGCGCGAGCCGTCGCAGCCGCCAAGGCCCAGGCAGAGGCCGCAGACACGGAGAGGGAGGCGGAGGCCCTGCAGAACCAGCCTCCACAGTTCGTCATTCCCTCCGTGCCGCGGCTCCTGACACCCTTGTGCCCCCGTTGGAGGAAGCCGGCCGCGGCCAGCCGGAGATGGAGAGGGAGACGGCGCCATCGCCGCCGACTGTAGCGGGCCGAGGAGGCTGGCCTGAAGTGCCGCCAGCGCGGCCGGCTGGGGGCGAGCCGACCGTAGGAGGGGATCTTGTGATCTCGTCACTGCTTCGCCGGCGCGCGGGGAAGGCGACTTCAGCGCCGGACGCGCAGAAGACTGTGGACGCCGGCTCGTCTGCCCAGGACCTAGAAGCGGCCAGCGATAACTCGTCCGGGTGGACGCCGGGCGGCGGGACAGCTATGCTGAATGTAGCGGCGCAGGACGTCCGGAGCCGGCTTCAGGCCCAAGCCACCGCGCTGAAGCAGTACACCCAGGAGTTTCTCACGACACGGTCGGTTATTCGGGTGAGTCCTCCTGCTCCTTTGATTGCTTTTAATTTCTTCCATGGGGGCACGTCAACGCACCCACTGGGTGTAGTCCCCGAGTTCCGAGCCGGCTGCTGAGCAGGCGGCTTGGAACTTATTGGAAAGCTTGATTACCATCTTGTTCTTACTCGCTGTCCTGCGCCGCCTTCAACTCCCAGGCCCAAGAGTTGAATCAGAAAGCCACTGATCTGACCGAGAGCCGGAGTAAGCGCTCTGTTTTTCTTTTAAGTGGGGGCGCGTCAGCGCACCCACTAGGTGTAGTCCCCGAGATTCGGGCCGACTACCGAGTAGTCGGGTCAGATCTTTTCCTGACGACTTCTTTCTTTATATTGCAGGGGCCAATGTCGACTTGAGGAGCCAGCTGAGCGGAGCCCAGACCGCCCTTCGTGCCAAGGAGGCCGAGTGTACCGCCCTGGCTCAAGAGCGTGACCGCCTGGCCAAGAGGTTGGCAGACTAGGAGGAGAGCCATAGGGCGGCCCTGAAGGCGGCGCAGGACAGCGAGGCCGCCCTCAAAGCCGAGTATGAGACCGAGGCGGCAAACTGGGCCGAGATGAGGCAGGAGCTGAGCCAAGGCTACAGCCGGGTGGAAGACTTGATTGACGATAGGCCGCCTTCTTCTTTGCTTCCTTGCCTGCCTTCTACTATCTGATTCATTTTTTTATTTTGTGTCGCTGCTTTCCTCTTTGTGCAGATTACTTCCCCGGCTACTCAGCCACCGCCACCCAAGCCATTGAGGCCTACCGCGACACGCGACGGCAGGCGGGGGCCGAGATTGCGCCGAATGCCAGCCAGTTACTTGAGGAGCAGCTTCTGGGGCTTCAAGCCCGCCTGCAGCCGGCCCATCGCATGCTCCGCCGTCTTCAGCGTGCCGGAGCGCAAGTGCTGGCCGCCCTCTGGCCTGGCGAGGTGATTCCGCGCACCCCAAGTCGGACCGCCAATTGGCTGGAGGTCGCAGTCGGCCGCTTCGAGGCTTGGAAGGCGTCAGCGGCCCGCTCCGGTGCTGGGCGGGCTCTGGAGTTCGTCTGGGCTTGGTATCCTAGGCTGAACTTGGACCAAATGAGCACCTGGCGGCAGGAGGCTGACGAGGAGCTAGAGGCGGTGCGGCCGGCTATCATCCAGCATGCCTCGGCGATCGCCGAGTATACCAATACCAGCGCCTTTGCTCCTGAGGTGGATGACGCCGGCGACGCTCAGCCGGAGGAGTGGTTCGGGCTGAACCTGGCCGAAGGTGAGGACTCGGCGGAGGAGATTGCCTCCAGTGATGAAGGCAAAGAGGAATAGGGAGAGGATGACGAAGACGCTGTGCCGGATGGTGAAGCGACCAGCCCGCCTCAGCCCGATCGTGCTTCTAGCAATGATGCCGAGACTCGCCTGCCGGTCACTCCTCCAGCCAGCACCGCCGATTCCGCCAACCTGCCCCACTCGCGTGTTGCTCCCCTGGCTTGATCCGCCGTCCTAGCTTTCCTGCTTGTTACATCTTTGAACAATCTTTAAATTTGCGCAGTTCCACCCACTAGGGGTGTATTCAGACTATGGTGAATGCTGGCCTTTCGAAGGTCTTTTCTGTAAATATTATGCTTGTGTTGCGCTTCCGTTTATGTTTGCTTTTTATCCTGTGGCTTTTTCCTTTGCCGCCTTCCCTTGGCCGCCGCCTTCCCAGCCGGACAATTGCTCTGCAATCTGTGGCCGGAGAAGGACTTGGTCGTTTTTTGGGAAGGCAAGTACTTGAGCTTTCTCAGGTTGCAGCAAGGTGAGCGGGAAGCCGGCCAGCCGACTGCTCTAGGAGTCAGCTGACGGGGTGGGAGGCCGGCTCGTGTTATATAAGTTCATTAGTCCTTAGCTGTTTTTTCGCGTGGGCATCCTTTCCTGCCCTTGGCTCTTGCCAGTCGGACAGTCGTTTCTTCGAGATGTGACTTTTGGCAAGAGGGGGCTTGGGTGCCGGCACACTACTTGTCTGGCTGCAGGTGGAACTTCAGATATAACTTGAGGCGGTGAGTCCGCTGGCCGACTGGTCGAACCCGGTGCCAGACGAAGAAAGCATGTGTAGCAACATAATTGTATGCGTGATACTCATCTTTCATAGATAAAAGAGGGTAGTCCCCGAGTACTCCTCGGGGCACCCCTTGTCTCGTACTTAGTACAAAAGGTAGCATGCTACGTACTGCTTTTTAACTGTAAAATCTTCGGAGGAGATTGGCGTTCCATGGTCGGTCCGACTCCTTGCTGGAATCGTCTCTCTTGCGTGCCTTCGGCTTCTGCACGTCGATTAGGAAGTAGGAGTCGTTGCCTAGAGCTCTGCTAATGATGAAGGGGCCCTCCCAAGGGGCCGAGAGCTTGTGCTGGCCGGCTGTTCGCTGGATCAGCCGGAGCACAAGGTCGCCCTCTTGGAAAGATCTTGGCTTGACCTTCCAGCTGTGGTAGCGACGCAGAGCCTGCTGATAGATGGCGGACCGACTGAGAGCTAACAGCCGGCCGTCTTCCAGCAGGTCGACGCCATCTTCTCGTGCTTCCTTGGCCTCCACCTCCGTGTACATGGTGATCCGAGGCGAGTCGAACTCGATGTCAGTTGGGATGACGGCCTCGGCACCATATACAAGGAAAAAAGGGGTGAAGCCGGTCGGTCTGTTTAGGATAGTGCGCTAACTCCAGAGGACGGCCGGCAACTCGTCGAGCCAGCAGCCAACCGAACGCTCCAGTGGCACGACCAGTCGGGGCTTGATGCCGGAGAGGATGAGGTCGTTTGCTCGCTCGACCTGGCTGTTTGACTGCAGGTGGGAAACGGACGCTAGGTCCAGCCGGATGCCGCGTGCTGCGCAGAAACGTGCCAGTGCTCCCTTTGCAAAATTTGTGCCGTTGTCGGTGATGATGCTACGCGGTAGGCCATACCGGGTTATAATATCTATGATGAATGTGACGGCAGTCGGCCCATTTAGCTTTTTGATCGGCTTCGCCTCAATCCACTTGGTAAATTTGTCCACAGCGACGAGAAGATGTGTCATGCCGCCGCATGCCGTCTTGAACGGGCCCACCATGTCCAGCCCCCAGACGGCAAAGGGCCAGGTGAGGGGGATGGTCTTGAGTGCAGAAGCCGGCAGGTGTTGCTTGGAGCTGAAAACTTGGCACCCTTTGCAGTTTTTGACTAGTTCCTCGGCGTCTTCCAAGGCAGTCGGCCAGAAAAATCCGTGGCGAAAAGCCTTGGCGACGAGTGATCTTGAGGCTGCGTGGTGGCCGCATTCGCCTTGATGGATGTCCCTGAGGATTGATGTGCCCTTCTCTGGTTCGACGCAGCGCTGGAAGACTCTAGTGACGCTGCGCCTAACAAGCTCTCTGTTGACGATTGTGTAGGCTCTGGCTCGGCGTTGAACATGTCTTGCCGAGATCTCGTCGGTTGGCAGCTCTCTGTTTACTAAGAAGTTGAGGATGGGCTGGCCCCAGGATGGAGCTGTGACTTCTTCTATTGTCAGGACTGCCACTGTGATAGGGGTGGGTGGGCTGGGTAGTGAAGAGTTGGGATCGGAGTCGGCCATCGCCTGTTGCGTTGATGTAGTCCCCGGGCCGGCTGCAGTAGTCCCCGGGCCGAGTTCCGAATTCCCCGGGCTGGGTGCGACTATGACAGTCCCCGGGCCGCCTATTGGAGTCCCCGCGCCGCCTACTTGGTTTCCCAGGTTGGATCCGACTGTGTTGGGGTCAAGCGGCACGAAGATGGAATCAGATTCTGGAGACGGCTTGATAGACGGCTTGAGGAGTCGGTGGAGAGAAACGCCGGCTGGTATGGCTTGCCGGGTGGATCCTAGTCGTGCCAGGGCATCCGCTTGCATGTTGTCGGCACGTGGTACATGAAGGAACTCACATCCTTCAAAGTATCCACTGATTTGCTGGACGAGGAAACGATAGCTCGCCATGTTTGCGTCTTCGGTGTCCCAGTCACCGAATGACTGTTGGACCACCAAATCCGAGTCGCCATGGCACAAGATCCGGTGGATGCTGAGTTCTTTGGCTAGCCGGAGCCCGTGTATGAGCGCCTCGTACTCGGCCACATTGTTGGAGGCGGCAAAATGAATTTGCAATGTATACTTGAGCTTGTCGCCCTTGGGAGAGGTGAGGACGATGCCGGCTCCCAAGCCGGTGTGCATCTTGGACCCATCGAAGTGCATCCGCCAGTGAGTGGAGTCGGGTGCCGGTGGTAGGTATTGGGTTTCGGCCCAATCGACGAGGAAGTCGGCCAGTGCCTGGGACTTGATGGCGGTGCGGGGCTGGTAGAAGATCGCGTATGGGGCCAGCTTAATGGCCCATTTGGCCACTCGGCCGGATGCATCCCGGCTGCCTATGATCTCGGCAAGCGGGGCAGTACATACGACCGTAATGGGGTGCTCTTGAAAATAGGGCTTGAGCTTCTTGGCAGCGAAGTACACACCATAGCACATCTTTTGGTAGTGTGGGTAGTTCTGCTTCGAGGTGGATAAGACTTCGCTTAAATAATACACCAGCCTCTGAACCGGCTGAGCCCGGCCTTCTTCTGGGCGTTGGACTACGATGACAGTGCTAACCACCCGGCTAGTAGCGGCAATGTAAAGGAGCATGGGCTCTTTTTCAGCCGGTGCCGCCAAGACAGGCAGCGTGGTCAGCATCTTCTTTAGCTCGTGGAAGGCTTGGTCCACCTGGTCCTTCCACTCGAAATGAGTGGACTTCTTCATGAGTCGGTAGAGGGGGAGGGCCTTCTCTCCGAGCCGGCTGATGAAGCGGTTCAGGGAAGCCAAGCATCCGATGAACTTCTAGACATCCCGCAGCTTGGTGGGAATCTCCATTCTCTCTATGGCCTTGATCTTTATTGGGTTGCACTCGATGCCGCGTTCGGAGACCAGGAAGCCTAGGAGCTGGCCGGCTGGTACTCCGAACACGCATTTCTCGGGGTTGAGCTTGATTTGGAATCGGCGCAAGTTTTCAAATGTTTCTCTGAGGTCTTCCAGCAAGGTGTCGCGCTTCTCCGTCTTCACCACAATATCGTCTACATAGACGTGAGCATTTCTGCCGAGCTGCTTGAGGAGGCATTTCTGCATGCAACGCTGAAAAGTGGCACCGGCATTTCTCAAGCCGAATGTCATAGTCAGGTAGCAGAAGGCTCCGAATGGTGTGATGAAGGCGGTTTTTAGGCGGTCAGCTGGATCCAGCTTTATCTGGTGGTAGCCTGAGTAAGCATCCAAGAAGCTCAACAGCTCGCATCCGGCTGTGGAGTCTATTACTTGATCAATCCTTGGCAAGGCAAAGGGATATTTGGGGCAAGCCTTGTTGAGGCTAGTGTAGTCTATACACATGCGCCACTTGTTGTTTTTCTTCAGCACGACGACTGGGTTGGCGAGCCATTCTGGGAAGAAAACTTCCATAATGAAGCCGGCTGCCAGAAGCCGGGCTATCTCTTCTCCCACAATCCTTCTCTTCTCCTCCAATAGTCGGCGGAGAGGCTGTCTGACTGGTTCCGCACCTTCTCGGACATTTAGCTTGTGCTCAGCGAATTCCTTCGGCACACCCGGCATGTCCTTGGGGGACCATGCAAAAATGTCCCGATTCTCACGGAGGAAATCGGTGAGCTCGCCTTCCTATTTGCTGTCCAGGTTTGCCCCGATGGTGGCAAACCTTTCTGCGTGATCTAGGTCCAGAGGTACCCTCTTTGTTTCTTTGGCCAGCTGAAAGGAACCTTGGGCACCACACTCCTTGGGGTCGGCGGACAAGGCCGGCTGCTTGCTGGTCATGGCCACGACTCGGTCCAGTATCTTCTTCTCTTCAGCAATTACAAGGGACTCGTCCAGCCGGCTGCTGGCAGCCGCGCACTCGGAGAATTTCTTGTAGTCTCCGGCTATGGTGATGATGCCCTTGGAACTTGGTATCTTCATCTTGAGGTAGGCGTAATGGGGTACAGCCATGAACTTGGCCAGGGAAGGTCGGCCAAGCAACGCGTGGTAAGGGCTCTCTAGATCCACCACTTCAAACCACACCGCCTCTCGGCGGAAATGATCCTTGTCCCGAAGAGGACATATATCTTGATCTTGCCGATTGGGGAGCAGGACAAGCCGGGTACGATGCCGTGGAACACAGTCCGACTGGGCATGAGCTGCTTTGTCTTGATGCTCAGCTTCTCCATGGTGTCGCGGTATAGGATATTGATGCTGCTCCCACCATCTATCAGCACACAAGAGAAATGGGCGGCTCACCTTTCCGTAGTGAGGGTGGCGTCCAGAACCAATGCGTAGGAGCTGGGAGACGGCATCACCTCTGGGTGATCTGTCCGGATCCAGCTAATAGGCCTTTCTGACCAGTGCATGAATTCTGGGTTGTTGGAGGTGACTGCGTTAACTTCTTGGTGTTGTCGGCGCCGGCTACGCCGATCTTCTGGCTGGCTGGTGAAGACGACGTAGGTGGCATGCTCGTCGGGGTACTCGTCTTGAACTGCCCCGACCGCTGGTCGAGCGGCCAGCTGTGGGGGAGCCAGAGGCGGCTGACCAGCAGGTGGAGGCGGCGCCATCCCCTCACCCTTGGAGATCCGAGTGAGCCAATGGCATTTTATGGTCGTATGGTTTGAAGGCTTTGCGCCGCTGTGAAACTTGCAGGAGGCATCAAGTTCTTGCTCGTAGGAGAAATCCGGCTGCCAAGCCGGCCTGCCGCCCTTCTGCTTCTTGGATGCGGGCCATCCTTCGGGTTGTTCGTCTTCGACTGTGGCCACCTGCCGACTGGTGGAAGGTGGCAGGGGAGCCTTGCGCTTGTGGTCATTCTGGTGCGGGCGTCGGCTGGATTCTCCAGCTGGCGTCTTGGGACTCGGAGCGAGCACCTTCCCGGAGGCGTCTACTCGGAGCTCGGTCATCATCGAGGAATCGGCCGTGGCGTATTTATCAGCTATGACCAGTAGCTCGTCGAGCGTAGTCGGCTCGTCGCAGAGGAGTCGGTACTTGAGGAGGGTGCCTTCTCGGCACCCGGCGGTGAAGTACTGTATAGCTTGGACCTTGTGCACTCCCTCGCAGGAATTGCGGAGCTCGGCCCACCACGTGAGGTAGTCATGAGTCGATTCATTGGGCCCTTGGACGCACAAGGAGAGCTGTCGGGGCTTAGGAGCCCGCTTGTAGGTGCGGGTGAAGTTGCGTATGAACGCTTCAGTGAAGTCTAGCCAGCTGTTGACACTGTAAGGCTTGAGGCTGTTAAGCCAGGTGCGCGTCGTGCCTTGGAGCATGAGGGGCACATATTTTACGGCAACACGTCTGTTGCCGTTTGCGATGCTAACCACGGTGGAGTAGTCGATCAACCAATCTTCCGGCTTCACAGAGCCGTTGTACTTGGGCGTGTCTCTTGGGAGCGAGAACCCTTTGGGGAAGGGCTCGTCGTGGATGCGGGGGCCGAAGCAAGACGGGCCGACATCATCTTCTTCCAGGGCCAAGGATCGCGCAAGGCGGTCGATCCGGTGGCGGGCATCATTCTCGCTGACTCCTTCGCGGCGACCCAGCCGGCCGCTGAGAGTCGGGTGCGTGACAGGCGGCGGGGTAGGGTATCTCTCCCCACGAGGCGGAGGAGGAGGAGGGTTGCCCCGCCACTCCACGGCTCGAGGGAAGCCCTCGGCGTCACGCTCGATGGAGATTCGAGTCCGGCTGCGGCTGGCAGCCGGCTCCTTTTCTTTTCTCGCGCGGGTGTTGCCCGCGGTCGGTGTTCGGGACGTCGCGCCGTGCTCTCGGCGCGGACGCCGGCTTCATGCCGCTCTGTGGCCGCGTCGATAAGTTGCTCGATGCGTCTGGTCATGTAAGGGAGCTCATCGGGCCCCAGCCCATTCAAATCATCTGCGACCGCTTGGGCGGTGCGCAAGTTCTCAAGAGGCGTGGCATAGACTGGGCGGTCTGCTCCCAGCATGTCGGTGATAACCGCGCCGTGTTTCTTGACGATACCGACGCGGCTCGGCCCGTCGGGAGGCGGCGTGCCGAAGGTGGCTCGGTCGACCTCGTGCTGGTGAGCCTCGGTGAGGCATCTTATGGTGGCGAGCCTCTGGCCCTCCGCAACAAGGGCGAGGCGGCGTGCCTCCAATGTCTTGGCGTCCGCGTTGCCGGGACGGGGACGGACAAGTCGTGCAGCGCCGCCTGCAGAGCGTCGTGGGCGTTTCCGCCTGAGGAGGCGCCGTGGCTGATAACCAGTACCTCAGTAATGGCGCTGCCACTGCTGTAGGCTTGAGGAAGAGGGTCGCTGATGACCACCACGTTGGTGGGGAAGGCGTCAAGGGATGCCGTGTCAGAGTCGACAAGCATCGGGTCGGTGGAGCCAACCGACTCCAAGTCCGCGGCAAGCTCGCCGGAGACGTGGAGTTGATCGAGGAGGCTGACGAGGTAGCTCTCGGGGCAGTCTGTGCCCGCGTCGGATGTGGGCTCGTCAGAGATGCGAGCCTCGCCAAGGAGATCGGCGAGGCAGCTCGCCGCGCAGGCGTCGGCGACGTCTTGCAGCACGTTGGGGCAAGTGCCATCGGGCGAGCCAGGCTGGGGACATTTGCTGTCGGGTGGTTGGTGCGACATAGGCCAATAAAACATCGCCGGTGCCTGGAAACGGGATAAGGCGAAGGCATGCATGCCGGCGAATCTTACCCAGCTTCAGGGCTCTCCATGGAGATAACACCCCTAGTGCTGCTCTGCGGGGTCTCCGCATGATCACTAGCTCGGTGGGTTGCTACAGAATGCTCCTTGAGCTGTTCGATGAAAGGATGAGGGAGGGCCAGGCTAGCCTGCTCCTCTTCTCCTTGTGGTGTCTAAAATCTATCCAAAGAGTGATCTCCCTTGCATGGGGACCCTGGGGGGTTTATATAGGCCTACCCCCCAGGGGTACAATGGTAATCAGGCTGGGCATGGGCCCCAGCCGTCTGTGTCTATGCCCGCTGGCTTCTCCGCCGACTAGTGGGGCCCGCCGACTGGTAGGCCCGCCTGCTGCCGACCCTTTGGCCGACAGGCCGGCCCCACCACTCGAGGGTCTTGCCGGGGGCTGGTTACTATTACCTTGCCCCTGGTGACGATGGCTTTGTCGTGGTAAGCATGGCTACAGTGCCGCCGTGAGGCGGCTCTTCACTGTAGCCTTACCTTCTCTTGTCTCCTTAATGAAGCACCTCCTCGGAGGGAGAGAGCTGGCCGGCTGTTGGAAGCCGGCCATACACCTGGCCGACTGCGGGAAGCCTGTCCGCCTTCGGGATCTCCCTGACTGAGGGGGCCCGCCACCCACGGGTCGTACTGACCCCTCGCCGTGGGTGACGTCACGGTCATCGTGGCAACAGTGCCGCGTCGGACGGGGATGGCCGCCCCGTACGGTGCACTGTGGCCATGCGTGCGCCGGGATTCGGGGGTGGCAGGCTTTACTATAGCCACGCCCCGTCTTGTCGCCGTTATGTGGGTGCAGACTCAGAGGGCAAGATCTTAGCCGCTTGCTGAGGGGCCGGCTCCTGGGAGTCGGCCCTTTTATGGCCGGCTCTTGGAAGTCGGCCTTCTCATGGTCTTGTTTCTCAAGGATTTCAGGGCTGGGCTGCCTTTGCGCAGCCGGCTTGAGAGGTAGCCGGTTGAGGGAAGACGGCCCCATGTCTTGGAAGCTTGGAGGCTTGTTCGGCCTGTAATTTTTCTGAAGTGCCAGGGGAAGCCGGCTAGGCTACCCGTGGTCATTTACTCCGACATTTGCACATAACAACAACAACAGGCACACAAGGCTTATGTCCGCCTACCTGATCAGGGTAGCGCGAGCCCATAACCTTCCCTCGTTGGAGGCACCGGCGAGAGACACGGCAATAGCATCGCATTAGGGCCTTCCCATAAAGGAAAATGTGGTTGCACTGGAGAAAGCCCGGTTCGATGGCACCTGACCAACTTAATGATGGAATTTATCCCCAAAAATATAACTATAATGACTGATACTCCGATATCATCTATCAAGCTATAATCCAAGCCATAGCATACCCAACAAATAATCCAAGCATCATAACATCATAACATCATACCAAGATACTCCGAGGATATTGCAACACCACTATCAGGATGAATCCAAGAACGATAAGACTACTACTCAAATATCAAGAACTAACTATCCAACTATGATCCACATGCAAGCATCATCTCCAACATCATACTCCAAAACATAATATCATCTAGCATCATGATGGAAATAACACTAGCCACTAATAATCCAAAGGCAATATGATATCCAAAGTAATACTCCAAAGTAATACCAGATACTCTCATGAAAATAATCATAATAGCCACTCAGAATCCAAAGGCACATGTCATCCAAATAATCATCAAAACATAAGTCCTAGAACTCCAGGCAATATCATGGCAACATCTAGATCAAAACCATACTCCGAGAAATGCCATGAATAAATCATACATAGCTAATGCAATATTTTAAACAAGTTCAAATAAATAAACCATGTCACTGCATTGCAATCATGCAAATGGAGGGTGTGGCTTTCCTGGGGTGGAAGAAAGCACCGGGAGAAAGTGCGAGAAACTCGCGGAAAGAATCGCCGAAAAACGTTCTCTCTCGGAGGGGGCTGAATAAGGGAAGGGGCAAAATGGTCATTTTCAGAATGTCAAAACATGTTGAAAGTGTGACCAACAGAACGGGCTCGACGAGACGAAGAAGTGGGCTTTGGATTCACCTCATTTGGAGTTGGGAGTAAAAAGATACGAAGTGTTTTCTGTCAGGGACCTTTCTGCAATAAAATCATCATAAACAGGCCCCTAAGTGAGAAAACAGAAAGCACCTAAGGAGAGAATACGTTTTCAAATTAGGAAAACGCACTTACGGTTGGAGCAGAAGAGGAATCCGCTTTCTGAAGGCGAAAACGTACTTTTGGGAAGTACGCTTCCACTAATCAAGCGTGGGAGTGGGGCCCGTGGCGCTGTGCAGCTGACGAGTGGGGCCCGCCTTATCCATCTCTTTCTCTCTCTCTTCTCGTCTGGCTTCTTCCTCGCGCCCGACAGAGAACAGAGGAGAGGCGGGGCTGGTTCGGCCGGCGTCTGGCCTGACCGGCTCCGGCCATCTCCTGCCGTGGGGATGACGCCGGTGAGCGAGGCTTAGCCCACCGCGTCCATCCAGAGGGAAATCAGGCGCCGAGGAGGGACAGAACGGCGGCGTCGCGCAGCAACAACAAGCAGGGGAGGCGGCGACCGATCTTGGGGATGACGACCACAGCTACTCCGGCGACTAGTCGAGGGGAGGCAGAGGCTTGGTGGGTAGAGGGGAGGCCTCTGGTGGTGGTGGACGGAAGAGAGGGGCTCAGCTTCGGGCTAATTTAGCCGAGGCGCTCCGGCGACCGTGGCGGCCAGTGGAGACGGGGAGGAGCTACGGGGCTCAGGCGAAGGGCTTGGGGCGATCAGGGGAAGGGGGCCTCGGGGCTGCTTCAATAGCCAAGGGGAGGGGGAGCTGCACTGTCGTCGTCGCGGACGCGTGGCTAGCGCCGCGGACGCGTGCCCTCACGCATGAGCTCGGAGGCAGGCGACGAGGGAGGCACAAGGGAGAGCTCACGGGGAGGAGGAGGCCAAAGGAGCGCAGGAAGGAAGAGACGAGGAGGAAGACGACGGTCGGCGCACTATCCTCCCGTGGGCATTCGGCGGCGAGTGTTGGTGAGGAAACAGACGGAGGGGGAGAGGGGTCCAGGGAAACGGAGATGATGAGAGGAAGACAATGGACACGGTCACGCGCGCGAAGGCGACGAGAGGAGGAGCTGCCAAACCACAAACGACCATTGGACGCGGCCACTGCACACAGAGCGCGTGCACAGTGATGCCATTAACACGGTCACCGCGTGCACTGGCATGTAGTGGGGGAGATGGGCTGGAAATTGTTGTCTACAGGTAAGTTCTTCTAGGGTATGTCTCAACTACGGTGGTAGCTCGGTGAAAACTGCTATGGTTAAATGGTAGTCACCCTCTGAAGTTTACTGTAGTAAACTTGGATGAGCACTGGTGATCAATAGGAAGGAGATTGGGAGCAAAGGAGTTGTCTGCGAGGTTTAGGGTAAGAAGAACTTTCACCCTGGTAACCTTGAGAAGATTAGGACCAAGATGCACCATAGTTGCTTCATAAGTGCATATTTAGTCCAGAATCAAGATCAGGAAGGTGCACTCACATGGAGTGTCAAATTGAGCTCAAATTTGGCAAGGCTTAGTGATTTGGTCATAGTAAGAATCTTTAAAAATCTCATACCAATTGAATTCACCAAAATGGTACTCCTTCACAGCTATCTTCACTGACCAGAATCTTGCAATAATTCTAGAGAAATATTGGCTAGGTGAAATGGTGCCAAATTTGGTGGAGAGAACTTATTTGGGTAGGAGAACAGTCTGGTAATTTATCAGGAGTTTTGAAGCAATATAAAATGCACTTTCTTCACAACCTGAAAATTTTACCAGAAGCAAAGATTTGGTCCTGTGCTCACATAGATGATTGGATGGGGCTGAAACTTGTAGTAATGAGATAATATGAGCAGAAGAAGTAGTGTGCAAAATTTCAACTCATTTGGATAACCCTAGATAGCACTTCCTTCACAAAGGCTTCCCTCAGACAGGAACTTTGAAAAATCACTGAGGAATTTTGGCTAGGAAAATAAAGTTTAATTTTGGCACAGGTAAATTATTTGGATGATATATCGTGCCCAAAAAGATTGGGGGCAAATGAGCAAGGATAAATAGCACTTGCTTCACAATGTGCCATTTAGAACATAATAGGAAATGAATTTATTGAGCATGATGGGAAATATGGCCAATGAAATATTTTGCCATATTCGAGGAAGATATGACCCAAACAATTTATAATAATTATTTGGAGATTATTTGATGGGCAGAAATATGGGTTGCTTCACAATCTAGGGCAGACAGGGTTATTCCTTTAATAGGAAAAAGGAATATTTGTGAGAAAAAGGAATTAGGGTTTGGTCAAGCAGTGAAGTGACATGATCTTGGCAAGGTTGATAATATAATAGCATGGAACAATAAAAAATTATAGATACGTTGGAGACGTATCAAGCATCCCCAAGCTTAATTCCTGCTCGTCCTCGAGTAGGTAAATGATAAAAACAGAATTTTTGACGTGGAATGCTACCTAACATATTTCTCTAAGTAATTCTCTTTATTGTGGCATGAATGTTCATATCCATAATATTCGAGACAAAAGTTTAATATTGACATAAAATAGTAATACTTCAAGCATACTAACAAAGCAATCATGTCTTCTCAAAATAACATGGCCAAAAAAAGCTATCCCTACAAAATCATATAGTCTGGTTATGCTCTATCGTCACCACACAAAATATTTAAATCATGCACAACCCCGATGACAAGCCAAGAAATTGTTTATACTTTTGATGTTCTCAAAGTTTTTCAATCATCACGCAATACATGAGTGTGAGCCATGGATATAGCACTATAGGTGGAATAGAATGGTGGTTGTACAGAAGACAAAAAGGAGAAGATAGTCTCACATCAACTAGGCGTATCAACGGGCTATGGAGATGCCCATCAATAGATATCAATGTGAGTGAGTAGGGGTTGGCATGCAACGGATGCACTAGAGCTATAAGTGTATGAAAGCTCAAAAAGAAACTAAGTGGGTGTGCATACAACTCGCTTGCTCATGAAGACCTAGGGCATTTTGAGGAAGCCCATCATTGGAATATACGAGCCAAGTTCTATAATGAAAGATTCCCACTAGTATATGAAAGTGACAACATAGGAGACTCTCTATCATGAAGATCATAGTGCTACTTTAAAGCACAAGTGTGGAAAGGATAGTAGCATTGCCCCTTCTCTCTTTTTCTCTCATTTTTTTGGGCCTTCTCTTTTTTTATGGCCTTTCTCTTTTTTTTTCTTTTTTTTCGTCCGGAGTCTCATCCCGACTTGTGGGGGAATCACAGTCTCCATCATCCTTTCCTCACATGGGACAATGCTCTAATAATGATGATCATCGCACTTTTATTTACTTACAACTCAAGAATTACAAAATATAACTATATGAATGCCTCCGGTGGTGTACCGGGATGTGCAATGACTCATGAGTGACATGTATGAAAGAATTATGAATGGTGGCTTTGCCACAAATACGATGTCAACTACATGATCATGCAAAGCAATATGACAATGATGAAGCGTGTCACAATAAACGGAACGGTGGAAAGTTGCATGGCAATATATCTCGGAATGGCTATGGAAATGCCATAATAGGTAGGTATGGTGGCTGTTTTGAGGAAGATATATGGTGGGTTTATGGTACTGGCGAAAGTTGTGCGGTACTAGAGAGGCTAGCAATTGTGGAAGGGTGAGAGTGTGTATAATCCATGGACTCAACATTAGTCATAATGAACTCACATACTTATTGCAAAAATCTATTAGTTATCGAAACAAAGTACTATGAGGCATGCCCCTAGGGGGATAGATTGGTGGGAAAAGACCATCGCTCATCCCCGAATGCCACTCATAAGGAAGACAATCAATAAATAAATCATGCTCCGACTTCATCACATAACGGTTCACCATATGTGCATGCTACGGGAATCACAAACTTCAACACAAGTATTTCTCAAATTCACAACTACTCAACTAGCATGACTCTAATATCACCATCTCCATATCTCAAAACAATTATCAAGTATCAAACTTCTCATAGTATTCAATGCACTCTATTTGAAAGTTTTTATTATACCCATCTTGGATGCCCATCATATTAGGACTAGTTTCATAACCAAAGAAAACTACCATACTGTTTAGGACTCTCAAAATATTATAAGTGAAGCATGAGAGATCAATTATTTTTATAAAATAGAACCACCGCCATGCTCTAAAAGGATATAAGTGAAGCACTAGAGCAAATGACAAACTACTCTGAAAGATATAAGTGAAGATCAATGAGTAGTCAAATAATTATGCAACTATGTGAAGACTCTCTAACATTTAAGAATTTCAGATCTTGGTATTTTATTCAACCAGCAAACAAAACAAAATGAAATAAAATGACGCTCCAAGCAAAACACATATCATGTGGTGAATAAAAATATAGCTCCAAGTAAAGTTACCGATGAACAAAGACGAAAGAGGGGATGCCTTCCGGGGCATCCCCAAGCTTAAGCTCTTGGTTTTCCTTGAATATTACCTTGGGGTGACTTGGTCATCCCCAAGCTTAGGCTCTTGCCACACCTTATTCCATAGTCCATCGAATCTTTACCAAAAACTTGAAAACTTCACAACACAAAACTTAACAGAAAACTCATAAGCTCCGTTAGTATAAGAAAATAAATCACCACTTAGGTACTGTTGTTAACTCATTCTAAATTCATATTGGTGTAATATCTACTGTATTCCAACTTCTCTATGGTTCATACCCTCTGATACTAGGCATAGATTCATCAAAATAAGCAAACAACACATGGAAACAGAATCTGTCAAAAACAGAACAGTCTGTAGTAATCTGTATCAAACGTATACTTCTGGAACCCCAAAACTCCTGAGAAATTAGGAAGTCTTAGGCAATTTGTTTATTAATCTACGGCAAGTGGAATTGGTATTTTATCACTCTCTGGTAAG
Organism: Triticum urartu; assembly: GCF_056163025.1. NCBI lineage: Eukaryota > Viridiplantae > Streptophyta > Magnoliopsida > Poales > Poaceae > Triticum > Triticum urartu. Next base: position 711,847,454 of record NC_141879.1, read on the forward strand.
AAATGAAAATTATTCTCGTGAGCGCATACTTTCTGTTTTTTACAGAAAGATCAAATAACAATCACCCAAGAAGGTCCTAAAGGCTTTACTTGGCACAAACACTAATTAAAACATGAAACCACATCTAAACAGAGGCTAGATGAATTATTTATTACTAAACAGGAACAAAAATCAAGGAACAAAAATAAAGTTGGGTAGCCTACCAACAAGTGCTATCGTTTAACGCCCCTAGCTAGGCATGATGATTTCAATGATGCTCACATAAAGGATAAGAATTGAAACATAAAGAGAGCATCATGAAGAATATGACTAGCACATTTAATTCTAAACCACTTCCTATGCATAGGTATTTTTTGAGCAAACAACTTGTGGGAACAAGAATCAACTTGCATAGGAAAGGAAAACAAGCATAACTTCAAGATTTTAAGCACATAGAGAGGAAACTTGATATTATTGCAATTCCTACAAGCATATATTCCTCCCTCATAATAATTTTCAGTAGCATCATGAATGAGTTCAACAATATAACCATCACATAAAGCATTCTTTTCATGATTTACAAGCATATAAAATTTACTACTCTCCACATAAGCAAAATTCTTCTCATTCGGAATAGTGGGAGTATCATAAGAAACCCGAATACTATAAATTGTTTCGAAATTAAAAGAGTAATATTCAGAAAAAGGGTAATCATAATCATGACAAGTTTTATAAATATAATCATCACTACTTTTTATAGCATATGTATCATCACAATAATTATTATAAGTAGCAACTTTGTTCTCATCATAATCAATTAGAACCTCTTCCAAGATAGTGGAATCATCACTAAATAAAGTCATCACGTCTCCAAATCCACTTTCATAGTTATCATAATAAGATTCAACATCCTCCAAAATAGTGGGATCATTACTTCCTAAAGTTGACACCCTTCCAAACCCACTTTCATCAATATAATCATAATAAGTAGGATGCATTCTATCATCATTATAAATTTGCATATCAAAACTTGGGAGACTAAAAATATCATCTTCATTAAACGTAGCATCCCCAAGCTTGGGACAAACATTAATTGCAGCAAATATATTCTCAAAAACATCATCTTCATCAAACATAGCATCCCCAAGCTTGGGCCTTTTCATATCATAAGCATAATCACTCTCATCATTAATAGTACGGACAACACCAATAGTATAGCAATTATCATCATCACAAGGAGTAGTAGGAGCAACATCATTTGGGAGGGATACCTTTTTACCTTTGCTTCTTCATCTTTTCTTTTTCTTCTTCACATCATGTGTGGGTTTAATCCTCTTGTAGGAGCTCCTTATTAATGAGATTGGTTGAATAGGAGGCTCCTCCTTGTTACCTGATTCATCATAAGAAATAATAGGAGGATATTGCGAAGTCTCTTCCCTTTCATTAGTATTCTCTTCATCCTCTATTTGTTTTATTTTCTTTATGTAATTGGCAATATAAGGATTTTCAATGCAATTCACCGCACAATGTATATAAATTTCCTCTCGATAGAAATTAAGGACTCTATAAAGGGCAAATTCTGGAATAACCTTAGATATACGTTTCATTTCTTCATAACCCAAGAGCAAACTAAGTTCATTATGATGTGTAAGGGAAATCAAGTCATCACAATTTTTGGACACGATACGATCATGATTTTTTTGCATTGGGTACTGAAATGATCACGTTCATTGCAAAGTTCACAAGTAGGGCCAAGAAAGTTTAAATTTTCAGCACAAACATCTAGCCTTTCTTGCAACCATTTAGTTTCCAAATACTTATGCCTCTTGCAAAATCTATCTTCCCTGTTTGGTATGTACTTGCAAACTCTATGCACTCCACAAAAATCGACATGCTTATAAGAGATATTTTCATCATAACTAGTGCAATCATCATTAGTACTATGGATATTCAAAGAGTTCATACTAATAACATTGCAATCATGCTCATCATTCAAAGATTTAGTGCCAAACATTTTATAGACTTCTTCTTCTAGCACTTGAGCACAATTTTCCTTTCCATCATTCTCACGAAAGATATTAAAAAGATGAAGCGTATGAGGCAAACTCAATTCCATTTATTGTAGTTTTATTTTATAAACTAAACTAGTGCTAAAACAAGAAACTAAAAGATTTTATTGCAAGATCTAAAGATATACCTTCAAGCACTAACCTCCTCGGCAACGGCGCCAGAAAAGAGCTGGATGTCTACTACACAACCTTCTTCTTGTAGACGTTGTTGGGCCCCGAAGTGTAGAGGTTTGTAGGACAGTAGCAAATTTCCCTCAAGTGGATGACCTAAGGTTTATCAATCCGTGGGAGGCGTAGGTTGAAGATGGTCTCTCTCAAACAACCCTGCAACCAAATAACAAAGAGTCTCTTGTGTCTCCAACACACCCAATACAATAGTAAATTGTATAGGTGCACTAGTTCGGCGAAGAGATGGTGATACAAGTGCAATATGGATGGTAGATATAGGTTTTTGCAATCTGAAATTATAAAAAAAGCAAGGTAACAAGTAATAAAAGTGAGCGTAAATGGTATTGCAATGCTAGGAAACAAGGCCTAGGGTTCATACTTTCACTAGTGCAAGTTCTCTCAACAATAATAACATAATTGGATCATATAACTATCCCTCAACATGCAACAAAGAGTCACTCCAAAGTCACTAATAGCGGAGAACAAACGAAGAAATTATTGTAGGGTATGAAACCACCTCAAAGTTATCCTTTCTGATCGATCTATCATAGAGTTCGTACTAGAATAACACCTTAAGACGCAAATCAACCAAAACCCTAATGTCACCTAGATACTCCAATGTCACCACAAGTATCCGTGGGTATGATTATACGATATGCATCACACAATCTCAGATTAATCTATTTAACCAACACAAAGAAGTTCAAAGAGTGCCCTAAAGTTTCTACCAGAGAGTCAAGATGAAAACGTGTGCCAACCCCTATGCATAAGTTCGCTAGGTCATGGAACTTGCAAGTTGATCACCAAAACATACATCAAGTGGATCACGTGATATCCCATTGTCACCACAGATAAGCACATGCAAGAAATACATCAAGTGTTCTCAAATCCTTAAGGACTCAATCCGATAAGATAACTTCAAAGGGAAAAATCAATCCATTACAAGAGAGTAGAGGGGGAGAAACATCATAAGATCCAACTATAATAGAAAAGCTCGCGATACATCAAGATCGTGCCACCTCAAGAACACGAGAGAGAGAGAGAGATCAAACACATAGCTATTGGTACATACCCTCAGCCCCGAGGGTGGACTACTCCCTCCTCATCATGGAGAGCACCGGGATGATGAAGATGGCCACCGGAGAGGGATTCCCCCCTCCGGCAGGGTGCCGGAACGGGTCTAGATTGCTTTTCGGTGGCTACGGAGGCTTCTGGCGGCGGAACTCCTGATCTATTCTGCTCCTCGAAGTTTTTAGGGTGTATGGGTATATATAGGAGGAAGAAGTACGTCGGTGGATCTCCGGGATGTCCATGAGGCAGGGGGCGCGCCCAGGGGGGTGGGCGCGCCCCCCACCCTCGTGGCCAGCCCGGGACTCTTCTGGTCCATCTCCGATACTCCGTGTGCTTCTTCTGGTCCAAAAATAAGTTCAAGTTTCAGGTCAATTGGACTCTGTTTGGTTTTCCTTTTCTGTGATACTTAAAACAAGGGGAAAAACAGAAACTGGCACTGGCACTGGGCTCTAGGTTAATAGGTTAGTCCAGAAAATCATATAAAATAGCATATAAATGCATATAAAACATCCAAGGTTGATAATATAATAGCATGGAACAATAAAAAATTATAGATACGTTGGAGATGTATCAAAAACCATATGCTTTGATCACCTCATCAAAACATATATTCCAACTCCGAGGTGCTTGCACCAGTCCATAGATGTATTGCTGGAGCTTGCACACTTTGTTAGCACCTTTAGGATCGACAAGACCTTTTGGTTGCATCATATACAACTCTTCTTTAAGAAATCCATTAAGGAATGCAGTTTTGACGTCCATTTGCCAGATTTCATAATCATAAAATGCAACAATTGCTAACATGATTTGGACAGACTTAAGCATCGCTATGGGTGAGAAAGTCTCAACTCCTTGAACTTGTCGAAAACCTTTTGCGACAAGTCGAGCTTTGTAGACAGTAACATTACCATCAGCGATAGTCTTCTTCTTGAAGATCCATTTATTCTCTATGGCTCGCCGATCATCGGGCAAGTCCAACAAAGTCCATACTTTGTTCTCATACATGGATCCTATCTCAGATTTCATGGTTGTGAGTTTCAAAACCGGCCGATCTCGGGTAGGGGGACCCGAACTATGCGTCTAAGGATCGAAGGTAACAGGAGGTGGGGGACACGATGTTTACCCAGGTTCGGGCCCTCTTAATGGAGGTAATACCCTACTTCCTGCTTGATTGACTTGGATGAATATACGGATTACAAGAGTTGATCTATCTCGAGGTCGTAATGGCTAAACCCTAGATGTCTAGACTGTATGATTATGATTGCCTCTACTGACTAACCCTATGGTTTATATAGACACCGAAGGGGACTAGGGTTATACGGAGTCGGTTTATAGAGAAAGGAATCTTCATATCCGAATGCTAAGCTTGCCATCCACGCAAAGGAGAGTCCCATCCGGATACAGGGAAAAGCCTTCCATCTTGTATATTTACGGCCCACCAGTCCGGCTCATATCACATAGCCCGGACGCCCAGGGACCCCCTAATCCAGGACTCCCTCCATAGCCCATGAACTAGGCTTCAATGACGATGTGTCCGGCACGCAGATTGTCTTCGGCATTGTAAGGTGGGTTCCTCCTCTGAATACTCCAAAGTAGTTGATCAAAAGAACTATATCCGGCTCTGTACAATAGTTACAACCCTGAACCACAAGGGCAAAAATACATAAACTGAAAAATGGGTCATATCTTCTGACAACTTTTTCGGCAAGGTGTTGTGTTCTGGCCTTATTATTATTTCGAACTGTTTTTCAGCCTCTCGCTTCGTGTTCCGAGGCACGGTCTTCATCGACACGTCTCGTCAAAGAAGAGATCATGTCCCCTTATTATGGGATCCTCATTAATACGGGTTTGGGTAATCCAACCGTGTCGTTTTCACGACCCCTGGGGAATAGGCGAGGTTTAAGGCTCGTGGGGGGACACTAGATATTCACTGCCTTTATAAGAAGGTTAGGATCCACCTTTTTACCTCACGCCTTCTTCCTCCTCATCCCATCTGTCCTCGAGCTCCAGCGCCCAAGTTTCAATCTTTCCCCTCGCCACCAACTACTCTGGCCATGTACGGATCTGGAGCGCAGGGCAAGTGGATGGCCTCCTCTGTCACGGAGGGGAACATCGAGGAACTCCGGGAAGCGGGCTACTTAGCCAAAGAAATTTCCCATCGGCTCCCTGTTGAGAAGCAGATCATTCCCACCCCGGAGCCCAATGAGAGGGTAGTATTCATCCCCCACTTTCTTCGCAGGCTAGGGTTTCCTATCCACCCCTTCGTCCACGGGCTCATGTTCTACTACGGGCTAGATTTCCACGATCTAGCCCCGAATTCCTTTCTCAACATCTCGGCGTTCATCGTCATGTGCGAGGCGTTTCTCCGCATCCCCCCCTACTTCGGCATGTGGCTCAAGGTCTTCAATGTGAAGCCGAAAGTGGTTGAGGGTCAACACGCGGAGTGTGGCGGCGCCATGGTGAGCAAGATCCCTAACGTCACCTGGCCCAAGGGGACCTTCGTAGAAACCGTGAAAGGGTGGCAACAGGAGTAGTTCTATGTCACAGAGCCTCGCGACGCCGCGTGGGCTGCCACTCCGGAATTCAAATCCAGGCCTCCAATGCGGCTCACCTCGTGGGTCATGAAGGGCCTGCACTGGGCATCGTCCGATGAGGTGATGACGCTGAAGAAGCGCGTCAAGGGCATGATAGAGAAGAACACTAGCCTCGTCGACGTGATCCAGGTGATGCTTTTTCGCCGAATCCTCCCCTACCAGCGTCGGACTCTCCACATGTGAGAGTTCAATCCGGCCAGCCCTCGGACCCTGCAACGATTCTTCCATACAACGCATGAAGAAATCTGGAAGCTGCTTTTCAAGGCTCAGAAGTCATGGCCGGGCATGACCGAAGACCTCGGCCTCGACTGTGCTCATCCGGCCACTCCGGTAAGTTTTCGGAGTTCCAAATATAACGGCTACTCGGAGATTCGAGGAGTATGCTAAGCCTTCATTTTCTTCTTTAGGTCTAGACGAAGAAAGTAGAGCGGATTAAATGTCCGGCTCCGCTGCCTGAAGACCCAGCTATCCCTTTGCTGACAAAGATGTTGGTTCCGGCGTCGTACCAGGCGCCAGAGAAGAGGGCCAAGAAGAAGGCCAAGGAGGCCAGAAGTGGCCTCCACCGTAAAGGTACTTCGGACATAGCGTCTGAAGATACTGAGGTTCTCTCCTCCCCCGAGGGAGATGAAGATGAAGAAACGAGGAGGAGAGCAATTCTCCCCTCAGGTGGGAGATAAGAAGAGGGGGGCATCCGCAGACCTAGAAGCAGAGGCGTCCAAGAAGGGGAAACTCTCCCTTTCGGATGAATCGGAATCAGACATTGAAGCCATCCCCGAATTGAACCCCAAGCTGAAGCCTCCGGCCGAATCGTAAGTATTCAAAGATAACACATATATTCGGCTTTTATAAATTGTAGGGTGATATATCATCTATGTTTTCCAGTCCGGCCCGTGATCTCCCCCAACAATCATTGTCTTTGGGGAATTCTTTGTCGCCGGACATGATGGAGAGCGAGTCACCTCCACTAACCTCCCCGCCACGCGCCACGGATGACACTGATGTGTTATCCCAAAGGACCTCTCCAGGCCAGGGAGAGGTGCGGAGGGCCGCTGAAACGGCGCCAGAGGGCAATGCCTCGGCGGCCAGAAACATGGGGGGCGTGATCCCCATGGAGACTGATGGCGGGGGCCTTGACTAGTCTAGCCCCCAGCCGAATACTGCTCCGGAGTCCCACACGGCTCTGGATCCGAGCAAGCAGCCCTCTTCGAAAGAGGGGGGGAGTGCCTACTCCACCGATGACCTCCATCCATCCAGAGGCGTCAGATACATTGAGGGAAGCACTTCGTCCTGCTTCCATCGTGGATGAACATCGTGCCTTGATGGGTACGGTGGTTGAAATGGTTCAGTTCGCCAAAAGCGGACTGAATGAAGCGTTCACTAGCCTATTAACTGGTTTTGAGGTATGTGATGTAATATCTATGGTCGCATTTTCCTGTATAATCATACGTCTGTGTATAGATAGTAGCCCCTGAGACTATGTTCGGCCTTTTGAAGAAAGGGCCGGACAGAGGGTTGAATATCCCAGGGGTAACGTACTTGTGTATTTTGGTGAACAGGCTTCACTGCTAGTAGCTTCGGCCAAGAATGCGGAAGTTTCTGAACTCCACCGAAAACTGAAGCTGGCTGATGATGAGATCGACCATATTAACAAGCGGTTCGATGAGGCCCAAGGTATGCTTTTAAAAGACCCCTTACAAGCCTAAATTATAATGCAAACTCAGAGTTTTTAAGCTCATGCGTAACTATTAATGTTTGTAGGCAACGCGACCGAGGTCGAGGCCCTCAAGAGTGCCCTTGCCGAAGCCAAGGAGGAGGCGAGGGTACGCAAAGCGGTCGCAAACAAGGCGGCTAAGGATGTGGAGGCCAAAAAGGCCTCCCTCCTTAAGTATGAGGCGAGGATGACCAAAGTAGAGCAAGCGTTCCAGGAGGCCGCCACCAAATGTGAGTCCTTGAAGCAGAGGAACAAGGCCCAAGCGACTGATCTCACCATGGCTCTTCAGGCTATGAAGGAGGCGCGGTCCGAGTCTCGGGCTACTCGCGAGGAGATCAAGAAAGCCGGACATATAACTGCTAGTAAGCCTTTTCTTTTATAGAGTATATTCGGCGGTCGAAGATATGCTTTGCTAAATCGACTTTGGAGTGCTCTAGATGCTTTCGCGGATCTCCCGAGGAGTGCTGCTGATGCCTCCCAATATTTCCAGGCCCAAGACGGGAACGCGACAGAGAAGCTATTCTGGTCGCAATATTTGGCGCCGCAGCGGCCAACGCTGCTGAACAATCAGATGATGTAGCTGGCGGAGCTGCACAGGATGTCTGGTTTGGCCATGAAGGACATCATAGTCCAGTTATGGCCCGCCGGGCCCATTCTGAGCAGCTACTTCGGCCTGGTCAAGTGACTAGGCGATGCCTTGCCCCGAATAGAGGCGGTGAAGCGCTCGACATGCATTGAGGGTGTGCCCAGACCGCAAGCCGGAGCGCTACTTGGACGATGCCCTTGAGGGTGCCCGTTTGATAGAGCGCCAATGCCCAAAGAATATTATGTTCGAGTAGCTGTGTCCGAGCGACTGTATCCGAGCTACCCAGACATTGTATTATAAACCGAGGCCTTTGTAATATATTTATGCCTGTTATCATTGAATTACTTCTCCTCCTGTGCGGCCGTTTATATCTTTGAGAGTTTGCCAGTCGTCGGCTTCAACCCCCACGTAGGTAGTACGGGGGTGTCCAGGATAGCACATAATCACTCTTGACCCAACGTCTTGGTCCGTAAAGGAGGTGTTAGTGTGGCGAACGAGGCAATCGGACTATGTGGCTTTACCACTCTCATTTAGCCGTAGGAGTTTTACAATGGGGTTGTAAGATAGCCCCTCGTGCGTATGCGGCTACCAAACTTAGATGCCTATAGACGCATGACTGAACACAGCCAACCCTTCATGTAATACGGGATAAACCGCTAGAGATTTAATATGTCACCGAATTGCTGACCAGCTCTCGCCGCATCACGACAGACAATTTTCGACTTTCTCTACTGAGGCGTTTCACCGGGCTAGCCGGAAACACGATCGCAGTAGTTCTCCCTTTGCTACCTTAGCCGAAAAACGGAACGTAAGGTGGCAAGCACAGGAGCCAGGCAACCCAACTATTGACCAAAGACGTGATTCGGAGCCAATGCATATAATGCAGTATTCGGGACGCCGAAGTATACTCTAAAAGTGTTCGGACTTTCTATCGTTGAAGATATGTAGATGGCTTCAATAGGGCCTGAGGGAGTCCTGGATTAGGGGGTATCCGGACATCCGGATTATATCCTTTGGCCGGACTATTGGACCATGAAGATACAAGATTGAAGACTTCGTCCCGTGTCCGAATGGGACTCTACTTGGCGTGGAAGGCAAGCTAGGCAATACGGATATGTATATCTCCTCCTTTGTAACAGACCTTGTGTAACCCTAGCCCCCTCCGGTGTCTATATAAACCGGAGGGTTTTAGTCCGTAGGACAACATACAATCATACCATAGGCTAGCTTCTAGGGTTTAGCCTCTCCGATCTCGTGGTAGATCAACTCTTGTACTACTCATATTATCAAGAATAAATCAAGCAGGACGTAGGGTTTTACCTCCATCAAGAGGGCCCGAACCTGGGTAAAACATCGTGTCCCCTGCCTCCTGTTACCATCCGCCTTAGACGCGCAGTTCAGGACCCCCTACCTGAGATCCCCCGGTTTTGACACCGACATTGGTGCTTTCATTGAGAGTTCCTCTGTGTCGTCGCCGTAAGGAAGGATGCCTCATCTCGTTGTTAAAAACAACATTAGCCCTGGCTATCGTCCAAACTCTCCGGCTAGGCAGTTTCATCATGACCGCCTGTTCGGCTGCTGCACCGACGATGACTTCTCGGGTCATCGAAAATAGCCTCCACGTCGGCTCGGAATTCGCCGAGCAGATCGATCCAATGGAGCTCTCTTCCCTAAATGAGCTCTTGGATCGCATCGCCGCCTTGGGAGTCGCTACGGAGTATGATCGGATTGGGCTTAAACCCGATCAAAGGGAGATTAACTCTCCACCGGTCACCCATCATCTTGCGGTGGTGGAGGAACAATGCGGCAATTCTTCCTCTATCTTGAGGACTAAGTATGTCCAGATTCCTGAGCTCTCCGAGCCAGATACCCATTTTCGGGAGGACATCACCCAAGCCCTGAACCTAGAGTCAGGCAGCGGGCCAGACTCATCGGGCAACATCCCGGAATCCGAACTTCCAAGATCGGAAACTCCTCCGCCCTTGGGTCTCAGATCGGGTAGGGGTTCGGACTCAAACCCACCCACCCACCCAGACATAAACGATCTTTCCCACATGAGGCAAGAGCCCCATGAAACAGTACATCATTATTGGGCCAGATTCCTCCTTGTGATGAACAAGGTTAAGGACTGCCGCGAGGAAGACGCAGTCTCACTTTTCTGCAATAACTGCACGGACAAGGCAATCCTTAACGCCATAAGTCGCCGTGACATATCACGCTTCGCCGACCTGGCGTCCATAGTACGAAAGTACTGTGCGATGGAAAGTGCCTGGAAAACCGAAACGAAATTTTGGGATAATCCGGCTCCGAATATACACCTAGTCCGAAGTAAAAGGGTGCACTATCATAAGACACCCGAGTTAATTACAAAGAAGCAAAAACCCTCTACAGGGAGTGGAACCGTATTGGAGGGATGACTCAACGGACCCTGCAAAATTCATAGTACAGCGGATACCATACCAACACACAGCCTTACAGCATGTTGGATACTCCGGCAGGTGGCCAAAAGCGGCGAGGATCTTCTCATCCCAGATGCCATAGAGCGCCATCCCAGGGATAACAATACGGTATTAACAGTCTTTGAGACCTTCGCATCAAATAATAGGCGCAAGCGAACACTCCGCAGCCTCGCCGAAATCTGCCACGTGGCAGCAATAAATCGATTGAGTGACACGGCTATTACCTTCAATGCCAGTGACGAACCTAAATTCTGAACAACCCGAGCACCAGCCGCACTGGTCCTCAGTCCAATTGTGGATGGCTTTCGACTTACCAAAGTACTCATGGATGGAGGCAGTGGATTGAACCTCATCTATGAGGAAACCCTTCAAAAAATGGAAATAGACTGGAACCGCATTGAGCAAAGCAGCACAACCTTCAGAGGAATCATCCCCAGTCGGGAAGCACGCTGTGCTGGGAAAATCACACTAGATGTGGTATTCGGCACGCCGGAGAACTATAGGTCCGAAGAAATTACATTCCAAGTGGCCCCGTTCAGTAGTGGATACCACGCCCTTTTAGGACGGGAAGCGGTCACGATCTTCCAAGCCATACCCCATTATGGGTACATGAAGCTCAAAATGCCCGGGCCCAACGGAATCATCACTGTCGCTAGTGATCCGGACACAGCACTCTGCGCCGAAAACAAAACAGCTGCATTGGCCCTCGAGGCATTATCCGAAGCCCTTTCGGCCGAGGAATTAACCGCACTGCGCTCCACAGTGGACAGGGATGACGTGATACTTGAAAAGAGATCCAAGTCCACATCTTTTAAACCAGCGGATGAAATAGTCAAATTCCAAGTCCACCCAATGGATCCTACAAAAACAGCCTCCATCGGGGCACAGTTAAACCCCGTCGTGGACGCCGCACTACGAGAGCTCCTGCGCGGGAATTGAGATATATTCGCCTGCACCCCTCAGACATGCCAGGAATCCCACGCAGGCTGGCCGAGCATAGCCTCAATATTCTAAAGGGATTCAAGCCGGTCGAGCAGGCTCTTCGGTGTTTCTCTGAACCTAAGAGACAAGCTATGGGAGAGGAACTAGCCAAGCTATTTTATGGCCGGATTCATTAGAGAAATAAAACACCCGGACTGGCTAGCAAACCTGGTGATGGTACCAAAGAAGGACAAATCCTGGCGCCTATGTGTCGATTTCAAGGACCTCAACAAGGCTTGCCCAAAGGATCCCTTCCCCCTCCCCCGCATTGATCAAATTATCGATGCTACCGCAGGACACGAGTCATTGTGTTTCCTCGACGCATGCTCCGGCTACCACCAAATTAAGATGGCGGAGTCCGACTAAGCCGCAATGGCATATATCACACCATATGGCCCCTTCTGTTTCAACACAATACCTTTTGGGCTCGAAAACGCCGGCGCAACATATAAGCGCATGATCCAGACATGTCTGGAGAAACAGATCGGCAAAACAGTAGAGGCATACGTAGATGATGTGGTCGTTAAAACCAAACACGTCGACTCTCTAATAGACGACTTGAGGCTCACATTCGACAACCTCCGAACATAGGACATCAAGCTCAATCCGGAAAAATGCATTTTTGGCGTACCAGCCGGAAAGCTCCTGGGCTTCATTGTCTCCAGTAGAGGAATTTAAGCTAATCCGGCCAAAATACGAGCTCTGTCACAGTTGGCTATCCCAACGGACCTCAAACAAATGCAGAAACTAACTGGATGTGTGGCGGCTCTAAGCCGCTTTATCTCCCGCTTAGGAGAAAAGGCATTACACCTTTATCGCCTCCTTCGGCGCACCAAACACTTCGAGTGGACGGACGCTTCCACAGCCGGATTGGAAGAAATAAAAGCCATACTAGAAACCAACCGAATCCTAGCCGCACCAAACATCGGCGAACCAATGTTGTTGTACATTGCGGCAACTCATCAAGTTGTAAGCGCAGTGCTCGTCGTCGAACGAGAAGCTGAAGGACATAAATTCCCTCTTCAAAAGCCGGTATACTATGTATCCACTGTCCTCACTCCATGCAAATCACGGTACCCACATTATCAAAAGATAGCCTATGCGGTATTCATGGCATCCCGGAAGTTGCGACACTATTTTCAAGAATGTTCGATTACAGTAGCCTCGGAAGTGCCACTTAATGATATTATAAACAACCGCGACGCTACGGGCCGGATTGCCAAATGGCCCATTGAGCTCCTCTCGTTCGACATAACATACAAACCTCGGCGAGCCATTAAATCACAAGTATTGGCCGACTTTGTCGCCGAATGGACGGAAGCCGAACTCCCTAAAGAGTACGACGCATACTCCAATTGGATCATGCACTTCGACGGCTCAAAAATGTTGGCCGGTCTGGGGGCTGGCTTCGTCCTGACGTCCCCAACCGGAGATACCGTTCAGTACGTACTGCAGATACTGTATACAGACTCCAACAACGCAGCCAAATACGAAGCCCTGTTGCATGGTCTCCGGATGGCAGTCTCCATGGGCATTCAACGCCTGGAGGTGCATGGGGATTCGAACCTCACAATATCTCAAATAAATGGAGACTTCGATGCCAAGGATCCGAAGATGGCGGCCTATCGAAATGTCGTCCTAAAGATGTCAGCTCGGTTTGAGGGGCTCGAATTTCACCATGTGGCTCGGGAAAACAATCAGGCGGCGGATATCCTCGCCCGCATCGGCGCAAAACACGACGCGGTCCCCCCCCCAACATCTTTTTGGAGAAGTTGTTTAAGCCATCGGTGGTATGGGAAGGGGACACCGGTAACAATAGTCCGGACCCGGCCAAAATGCCCGGTACCGAACACTCTGACATAATCGGAGGCTCTGCCACCGAAATAACACCTTCAGCCCACGTAATAATGGCTGTCATCGCCCCATGGACAGAACCATTCCTGGCCTACCTAACTAGGCAGGAGCTTCCCGAGGACCAAAATGAGGCACGCTGCATAGTGTGGCGATCTAAAGCCTACATGGTCCACGAGGGAGAGCCGTATAAGAAAAGCACTACCGGAGTCCTTCAAAGGTGCATCTCCGAAGAGGAAGGGCGGAAGCTTTTGGCAGAAATTCACGCCGGACTCGGCGGCCACCACACCGCAGCGGGCCCTTGTAAGAAAGGCCTTTCGTATAGGTTTTTATTGGCCGACGGCCCGGGCAGACACACAGGACTTGGTCCAACGCTGTGCCAGTTGCCAGCTTTTTGCAAACCAAAGCCATATGCCACCCACCGCCCTCCAAACAATCCCCATTACCTGTCCTTTGGTGGTCTGGGGGCTTGACATGGTTTGACCCCTTAAAGGGGGAACCCATAAGAAAAAATACTTACTAGTCATGGTGGATAAATTCGCCAAATGGATAGAAGCCAAACCTGTTAAAACAGCCGAATCCGGACCGGTGATAGACTTCATATCCGAGGTTGTACACCGTTATGGCGTCCCCCACAGCATCATCACTGACAACGGAACGAACTTCATGGCCGATGAGGTAAAACTCTGGTGCAGCAACATGGGCATCAAGCTCGATTATCCTTCCGTCTATCACCCACAAACCAACAGCCAAGTTGAGCGAGCAAATGGTTTTATCATGAGCGGAATTAAACCCAGATTAGTGCGGTCCTTAACAAAGTCTAACACGCACTGGGTAGAGGAGCTCGACTCCGTACTCTGGGGGCTGCGGACCACGCCGAATCGTAGTACCGGATATACACCCTTCTTTATGGTGTACAGCGCAAAGGCAGTTCTGCCCTGCGACATAATTCATGACTCACCTCGAGTGCGCATGTACGAAGAAAGAGAAGCCGAGCTCAATCGGCAGGACATTCTGGACACCCTGGAGGAGGAGCGCGATGTGGCAAAAGCCTGTTCCGCATTCTATCAGCAACAGGCTCGCAGATACCAAAGCAGAGAAGTACGGGCCAAAACTTATAACGTTGGTGAGTTAGTTCTACGCCTGCCGGAGAAGAAAAAGACCAATCTTGAGCCCAAACGGGAAGGTCCCTTCATTATTGACCAAGTTCTGATCGGTGGAGCATACCATCTGCGGGATGCATCGAATAATCGACTTGAGCCGAACCCATGGAACGCAGCCAGGCTCCGAAGATTCTACGCCTAGCGCCAGACTCTATGTTCGTCTCCTTCCTCTGTCCATTTTTTGAATATATATTATCTATCTTCTTTCTCTTTATTTCTTTTATTCTTTCTCAAGGCCTTCAAGGGCCAACTTGTGCCTCGCTTGCACACTATAGATGCACTAACCGCGCTCATTTTACCTGGGGGCTTCTTACACAGAAGCTTAATTATTTATCTGGGCTTCATGCCCAGCACATGTGTTATTCTTCCGCATGTACCTTTTCTTCGCCATTATATGCATCGATATGACTTAAGTTTTGGCCAAGCTGGGTTGCCTGGCTCTTGTATTTATGCCCTATGTTCCCGTTAATTCGGCTAGGGCATAAGGGGAGCACCTCTGCTATTGTTACTGTCGGGTCAGCCGGATGTGTACCTCAGACTGGGTGAAGCCGAAAGCTAGCGTTCTTAAGAGAATATTTGGTCGGTGAACAAAAGATGATTTTTATTTATTTTCCATATGTGCCCCCACATGTTTTTTCCTGCGTTTCCTCTCGCAGTCCGGACATGCACTTTAGGGCATGCGTACCCAGGGAAAGGAACCCTTAACGGAACTATTCTCCCTGGAAGATGTTTCTTACTACCCATGTAATATAACATAACTAGTTGGGCACTTGTCTGTTCAAGCACTAATGACCCCTACGCCTGGTCTCCACGCATACCCCGATTCTTATATAACTGAGCGGGTATTCGGATACACTCCGGACTATCGGGTCCCGAGGTTGAAGCGAAAAGGTCCGCCATGACAAATGATCTACAATCCGGCTAGAAGGCATTATACATGTCACTTTAATTACATAGTCATGTAGACTGACTAAATTCCTCTTCTATACCATCCAACAGGCGGTCTAGCCTACAATCCTGTTGGGAATACTTTGCGGCTAATTCTACTTTCCCATAGACTAAGCTAACGGGGATCTCTTTCCCGTCGGGCCCCACAGGTCCGACCTCGGCCATGTGATTTGGGTCAGCCTTGGTATACCATGTCTTCACCATGGCCCAGGCTTCCCTGGCACCTTGACGGCAGGCAGATATCTTCCATAATCGGAAGCGCCGTTGTGCTCCCTTGAGCTTCTCCACAAGCTCTCCAACGCCTTCTAGCAGGGAGACGGATGGCCACAAGGCCTGAGCAATACCTTGCATCACCAGCCGAACTTGTTCGTGCAGTTGTGAGAGCTCGGATAGAAGATCACCCGCAGACCCGGGCATCTCCTCCACGGGACGACCCGTCAGCATACCTGCAGACATAACTCTGTTAGCCGGCTTCTCCGTCGTCCCCCTTTATTAAGGGTTCGTTCAAGCACTTACTGAAAATGCCGCGTCGAAGCCACTTATTCTCCTTCTCGGAGTCCGCAAGCTGGGCTCGAACATCTTTCAGTTCCACGCTCAGCTTGGTATTGGCGTCTTGGAGATTGTTTTTCTCCCGCCTGACCTCAGTCAGCACGCGTTCGCCAGCCTTTAGCTGTCGTACAGCATGCTGCTCCTCCGGATTCTCTCCGGATTCATCTGCAATATCTATTATTAGATCTGCAGCCATGCCGCATGCTATATGGTACCTATCATTCTTCGAAAGAAATGTTACCAGATGGGGCCTTTTTAGTTTCCTTCAATGCGGCAACAGCAGCCCGAAGTTGGGTCTTGCATTCCTCCAGCTCCTGTGACAGTCGACTATTCTTCTCTGTAAGAACTTGCATAATAAGATGATCCTTAAATCAGTTCTGCTAACTGTTTCAAGTCTCAGGGGCTACTGATACATATAATCGTCAGATTTGCTTAACCGTACATCCTTTACATACTGGTCTGTGGCTCTGGCTAGACCATTTTGAGCAGCACGGAGGTACGCCTCTCCAGAATTGAAGGCATCAAATGCCTCTGGTGAGAAGCAAGCGTCGCGGAGTACAGCCCGGCGACGCCTATGATTCATGGCGCTCTCCACTTCTGAATTTGTAGCGGATAGCCTATCCGCATCCTCTATAGGGGGAGTATCCGGCGTCCGCCCCATGTCGGCTTCCGCCTCTATGTCCGGTCCTGGAGCCCGACTGGTGGAAGCGTGATCGGCAGCCTCACCAGACATATTCCGGCGAGCGTTTTTTCTATTAAAGAAACATGGACGTCATTACATTTCAAGAAAGACGACAACCACGGAGCGGGGTTTCTGTCACCTCTGCGTCGGCGTCTCCGTCCTGACCGCCTTCCTTTTTGGCCTGCCCGGCCTCGGTGCCTCTTGTTGGCGAGTTGCTGCGGATTCGGCATGGCGTCCCGAATGCCTTCCCTGTAAAAACACCATATGTATATGGTAGGTGAAGTGTCTAAAAGGGGATCCTAGTTTTTGGAGTTGGGATTTTTGGTTTTTCTTACGTGCGACGCAGGAAGCAGTCCGGGATAGTCGGCCGTAATGGCCACCATGGCGTCATCACAGCTTAATTGATAGAACTGCCGGTCTATCAGCTCCACGAATATGTCTGGATCTTCTTCGAGTCCAGTACCGAGGGCCCGGTCAGGGTCCTCTGGTTGTGGAGATGGGCTGCTGACCTCCCTTATGGCTTTTCGCAGTTCCTGCCGCAAAATGGCAAGGTGAGTACCTACGACAAAGAATGCGGGAAGAATGGGAGTAAGGAGATATAACTCATCCAGCTTGGAGGGTTGTACATGGAGAGTCCATCCCGTGGCTTGATGTGGATGAACTCCTCTTCCTCTCCCTTGAACAATTCAGACAGAATTTTTGCTAAAGCGGCAGCGTTGTCCGGACCCTTACGCCCGCAACGGGTGACGTCATCTTCCCCGTTAAAACACCACAAGGGGTGCCCTCAATATTGAAGTGGTTGCACTCCCCGCATTATGCATATTGACATAACCTCGATTACTGTCAATCCTGATTGAGCCAGCGCTTTAATCCGGTTCATCAGGTAAAGGAATTCTCCGTTGTTTCCTCCTGGGGGCTCCGTGGGCGCCAACTTCGGCCTTTCTTCAGAGGAGCATTGCTGAACTCAGGAAGACCCCGCCGAACAGGGTCCGGAAGGGGGACGTCCTCCATATAAAACCATTCCGAAGGCCAGTCTTCGGACGTCTTCTTCGGAGTACCGGACAGGTATCCGGTTTCGGCGATGCGCCATATTTCGGCTCCGCCCACTTGATAAAGTGACCCCTTCTATGTGCGAGGGACGAGGAAAAATAACCTTTTCCACAGCTCTAAATGAGCCTCGCAGCCCAGGAATAACTCGCAGAGGGCAACATAGCCGGCGATGTGTAAAATGGAAGCAGGGGTGAAATTATGCAGTTGGAGGCCGTAAAACTCCAGGAGCCCGCGGAGGAACGGATGAATCGGAAATCCGAGTCCCCTCAATAAATAAGGGACAAGGCATACCCGCTTCCCCGTAGAGGGGTTGGGGAAGCTCTCCACTTGCTCCCCGCCATTGTAGGTGGCGAGCCCAGCTCGGACGGGCACCATATACGCTGGAGGGAGAGATCCCTTAGTCTGCAGTTCGACTAATCGACTGTGTGGGACTGAACACCTCTCCAATCATCGGGCTTAGGGCTATGGGGGCGGGAGGAGGACCTGCGAAGGTCGGCCATGCTGGAGTGGATCTTTCCGAAGCGCGCTCCGATGGATTCTCGCTGGGGGAGGATGGTATGGATTGGATCTAAGAATCCCCACCCCTTTAATAGACAATTTATTTATCTGGCTAGGGGGGCGAATGTAAAAACGCCCCGGCGCCTCGCATTCATTCGACGCGTGGAAGATAGCCCTTATTGGGCGCAGAAGCCAAGAGGTTCAACATTTATGGGACCAGTCACTGCTTAAACAAATGTTCGAAATTTGGAGAAGAATCTGCCTTGCAATGCCAAAGACAACATTGCGTGCCAGACTCATCGTCATTGAAGTCTGGTTCGGGGGCTACTGAGGGAGTCCTGGATTAGGGGGTATCCGGATATCCGGATTATATCCTTTGGCCGGACTGTTGGACCATGAAGATACAAGATTGAAGACTTCGTCCCGTGTCCGGATGGGACTCTACTTGACGTGGAAGGCAAGCTAGGCAATACGGATATGTATATCTCCTCCTTTGTAACCGACCTTGTGTAACCCTAGCCCCCTCCGGTGTCTATATAAATCGGAGGGTTTTAGTCCGTAGGACAACATACAATCATACCATAGGCTAGCTTCTAGGGTTTAGCCTTTCCGATCTCGTGGTAGATCAACTCTTGTACTACTCATATTATTAAGAATAAATCAAGCAGGACGTAGGGTTTCACCTCCATCAAGAGGGCCCGAACCTGGGTAAAACATCGTGTCTCCTGCCTCCTGTTACCATCCGCCTTAGACGCACAGTTTAGGACCCCTACCCGAGATCCACCGGTTTTGACACCGACGGGGCCCCTGACAATTTAAGTCGTACCATGGTGTATATGCCAACTTGAACATATAGTGGGAAAACAAAAAAGTGCCAATGCCAAACAAGGCTAGGCGAAGCTATTTCCATTATAATCTGATTGGTACGTCAAAACATTTTTTTTAATATATGATCAACATTTTTTATACACATTTAAGATTTTCCAAATGCTTGGTTAACATTTTTTAATAATTGTTCTACATTTTCTCAAATGCTTGATTAACATATTTATATACATGATAAAAAACTTCATCATTTTTTAATACACGGAGAACATTTTTCTATACACATTTAACATTTTTAAAATGCTTGATTAACATTTTTTATATACTTGTTCGACATTTTTTCAAATGCTTGAGTAACATTTTTATATATACATGATCAAATAACAGCATCATTTTTAATACATGGTCATCATTTTTTTTCTATACATGTTTTAGATTTTGAAATGTTTGATTAAAAAATTTCAAATACTCGTTCAAGATTTTAATTCAAATGCTTGATTAAAACGTTTTAAATACATGATCAATTTTTTCCACAAACATTATTATATATATATTTTTGTATGCGTCGTAAACATTTTCTCTATATGTATTTAATATTTTTCAAATTGTTGGTCAACATTTTCAAATATTGTTTTGTAGAGTGTTTTTTGTAAAATATAAATAGAATATTTTAAAAGAGTCTTTTTTTGAAAAAAAGGCAAAAAACGGAAACATAAAACATAAAAGAGGAAAAAGAAAAAACGAGGCTGTGGCATCCCGCGCGTCTGGGCCGGGCCATCTCTCTCCCCATTGGGTGAGGGTTCCATAGGTTTCGCTTAATGCGAGGCGCCCTGAGGAGACGCCCATTCGCGCTTGGGCCCGGTTGGGACGGACTCGCTCGCGGCCTGCCTGAGACTGACGCCGGAGAGGGGGAGAGCGGAGATGACAGAACTGCCGGAGGTGGAAGCAGCGCGGCGGGCGCTGGAGGCGCACTGCGTGGGCCACCCCATCACGCGCTGCGCCGTCGCGGACGACTCCAAGTCCAAGCTCGTCGTCGCCGCCGCCTGGGTAAGAACCATGGTGGGCAGGACCATCGTGGCCGCGCGCCGGAGGGGCAAGAACCTCTGGCTCTGCCTCGACGCCCCGCCCTTCCCCTCCTTCCAGTTCGGTCATTACCCACTACTTCCACACGACAGTTCCCCCGACCTACCCTGCCTCGTCCTACTTTGCTAATTGCTTGTTCTGCAGCAAATTGCTTGGTTGGCGATGATTTATGCTCGATTGACGCGGAGAATTCGCTTAATTGCTCGTTGATGATATCCCAATGATAATTATTGCTGATTAATATCTTTCCAAGCGATGGAGAGTTTGGAATGGGAACAATTTGTCGGGCTTGGCCAAACACCGACGACTGACAAGAGCATACTCTGGGTTTGCAGCGATGGCAGGTGCGATCTACATAAAGGGCGTTGCCGTCACAAAGTACAAGAGGCAAGTGCTCTTTTCCGTTTGGTATCTCACCTTGGAAGTTGCGAACATATTGTTTCACTAAGATAGTACTACTCCCCCTTCACCACCCCGCTCTGGCCGGCGTGGTCGGCGCAGGCCCTCGCGGCTCCCGCCGTGCCCGTTGCCCCGCTGGAGCAGCCGCTGCAGCTGCCCCGGCGTCACCGCCGCTCAGCTCCAGGCCAGCTCTGGCCGTGCCGGCGGGAGTCTCGATCCACCAGGTCCGGTTCCCGACCTTGCCGTCATCGCTTCCGGCCTGGTTGGCCGGGTCATAGCCGCATCCGGTCTACACGATGGCCTCGGAACAGCCGGCGCCCACCCTGTAGTACGGCGGGCCCTCCGGTTCCGCGGGTTCCTACGCTGGCCTCGACGGGCTGCTGTTCCATGGGGGACCCCCTGTGTCCACCATCCGGCGCCATCCCCCTCGCTGCTCAGTACCGTCGAGCTATACGCGCACGGCGGTCATACTCAGACACCGCCGGTTTCTTCAAGCTCGACTTCGCCACCTACGACGGCATCGAGGACCACCTGGCTCGCCTCATATCACGTTTGAGGCGCCGGACAAACATGGTACTACGCCCTCGAGCAGGACGAGGGCGGCATGCCCCCATGGGAGCGCTTTCGTGAGCTATGCCTCATTCGCTTTGGGCCGTCGGTACGCGGGAGATGGCTGGCGGAACTCTGCCGCCTCCCCTTCTTCTCCATGGTGCAAGACTTCGCCGACCGCTTTCAGGCCCTGGCATGCCACGCGCCCGGCATGACGGCTCGTCAGCGGACCGAGCTCTTCGTCGGCGGTCTGCCAGATCACATCCGCGTGCACGTGGAGCTTCGGGGACCTCAGGACCTCCAGACGGCCATGTACTACGCCTGCGCCTTCAAGTGTCGCACGCAGGCCTTGCAGCAGGCGTCACCGGCTTGGGGTGGCCGCCAGCCAGCCAGGCCGCCCCCGACACCACCTGTGCCGGGCCGTCCGCCCCCGGCCGCTCCAGTAACCACCACTCCGGCCACAACGCGGCCCTTCCGTCGACTCTCTCCGGTCGAGCAGCTCGAGCGCCGTCGCCAGGGGCTTTGCTATAACTGCGACAAGCCCTACGTGCCGGGCCATGTCTGCCCGTGCCTCTTCTACTTGGAAGCGGCCGACTACGTCGAGGAGGACACACCCGCCGACGGGCTCGACGAGTTGCCTCCATCAGTTGCTACGGAGGCTGCCCCGGCGCCCGCACCGGCGAGGACTCCCGTGGTCTCGCTCCTGCACCCGGACGATGTCGCCAAGACGGCGTTTCGGACTCATCACGGCCACTTCGAGTTCTTGGTGATGCCTTGGCCTCTCCAACGCCCCGGCGACCTTCCAGGCCTTGATGAATGATGTCCTCCGCCCCTACTTGCGTCGGTTTGTGCTCGTTTTCTTTGATGACATTCTTATCTACAACGCCTCGTGGGCGGAGCACCTTCAGCACGTCACCATCGTCTTCAATGAGCTTCGAGCGCACCATCTTCATCTTAAGCGCTCGAAGTGCTCATTCGGCACGCCTTCAGTCGCCTACCTCGGCCATGGCATCTCGGCCAAGGGTGTTGCTATGGACGCCGACAAGGTGGCGGCCGTCGCGGCCTAGCCGACACCGCACTCACCGCGAGCTCTCCGCGGCTTCTTGGGCCTCGCGGAGTACTACCGGAAATTTATCCGGGAGTTCGGCCTCATCGCGTCCCCGCACACGCGCTTGCTGCGACGCGACGCCTTCGCCTGGGATGCGGAGGCAACGGAGGCGTTCGAGGCCCTCAAGGGGGCCCTCACGACGGGTCCCATCCTTCAGATGCCCGACTTCGACCGGCCGCTCGTGGTGCACTACGACGCCTCCGGTGTGGGGTTCGGCGTCGTACTTCATCAGGGAGACGGGCCCCTCGCGTTCTTCAGCAGGCCTTTCACCGCGCGCCATCATAAGCTCGCGGTCTATGAGAGGGAGCTCATTGGCTTGGTGCAGACCGTGCGCCACTGACGGCCATATCTTTGGGGACGGTCGTTCCGGATACGCACGGATCACTACAGCCTCAAGTTCTTATTGGACCAGAGGTTGTCTACCGTACCGCGGCACCAGTGGATCAGCAAGCTCTTTGGCTTCGAATTGACCATCAAGTATCGTCTGGGCCGCCATAACACCGTGGCCGACGCCTTGTCTCGCCGTGATGCCGACCACGACGTAGACGTCGGCGACTCCGATGGGCGCCTCTCTGCATCCGCTTGGGGCCCTCCTTCGCCCTCTTTGGCGCCATCCGCAGGGCCATTGCGGACGCGCCAGATGCTCAGCTCCTTCGACAGTGCCTTGATGCCGGCAACCTGGAGGAGCCGTGGCGTTTGGCGGAGGCTTGCTCCTGCATGGGCGCCGTCTCTTCATGCCAGATCACTGCGACCTCAGTCACCAGGTTCTGCTGCTGGCACACTCGGCCAGCCACGAGGGTGTGCAAAAGACCCTCCACCGTCTCCGCGCTGATTTCTACATCCCCGGTGATCGGGTCATGGTCCGGGACTAGGTGCGGTCTTGTGTTACATGCCAGCGTAACAAGACGGAGACGCTGCGGCCGGCTGGTCTGCTATAGCCCTTGGAGGTGCCTTCAGAGGTCTGGGCTGATATCTCCATGGACTTCATCGAGGGCCTCCCCAAGGTGGGCGGCAAGTCCGTCATCCTCATGGTGGTCGACCGCTTCTCCAAGTACGCGCACTTCATCGCGCCCGGCCATCCCTACACTGCCGCCTCCGTGGCCCGGGCCTTCTTCGACAACATCGTCCGCCTCGACAGGTTTCCCTCTTCGATCGTCAGCGACCGGGACCCGGTGTTCACGTGGCATGTCTGGCGCGATCTCTTTCAGATGGCGGGCTTGAAACTCCGCCTTAGCACGACCTTCCATCCTCAGACGGACAGCCAATCCGAGGTGGTCAACAAGGTGATTGGCATGTATTTGCGTTGCATCACATGTGATCGTCCTCGTGCTTGGGTGGAATGGCTCGCCTGGACGGAGTATTGCTACTAAATCTCTTATCACTCCGCCCTGCACGCCATGCCGTTCGAGGTGTTCTATGGCCGACCGCCCCCGCCCATCCCGCCGGTTGACCCGGAGACGGCTCGGACGGAGGCGGCGAGCGACCTTCCTCTCAGCGGGGACGAGATGCTTGCGGAGGTGCGGCAACGCCTCATTCAGGCCCAGCAGCTGGCCAAGCACTACTATGACGGCCACCATCGCGAGGTAGAGTTCGCGGTGGGTGATTGGGTGTGGCTGCGCCTTCTTCACCGCTCTACTCTACGCAGTCACTTGACCCGCGCGTGAAGCGCAAGCTGGGCCCTCGCTACGCCGGGCCATTTTCCGTGCTGGAGCGCATCGGAAAGGTGGCCTACCGCCTTCAGCTTTCGGCCGGTGCTCGCATCCACGACGTCTTCCATGTGGGGCTACTGAAGCCCTTCCGTGGGGAGCCGCCGGTGCTTCCTCCGACCTCCGACGGACGCGTGCTTCCCGGGCCAGCAAAGGTGTTGTAGGCCCAGCTGCATCGCGGGGTGTGGTACTTGTTGATCCAGTGGGACGGCCTTCCGAAGGAGGACACCACGTGGGAGCAGCGTGACGAGTTCCGCCAACACTATCCAGACTTCCAGCTCGAGGACGAGCTATTTGCGCAGGCGGGGAGAGATGTTATGACCGGCACAACTTATAGCCGGAGGAGGCCCAATGGGCGCGTTTAGTTAGGGGCTTAGCCTAAGTTATCTTATTTTTATTAGCATCGAGATTATATAAATAGCTGTAAGACCCTCTTTTGGAAATTAAGCAATAAGACATATTCTATTGCCCGGCTCCTCAACCCTAACCTAGCCGCCGCCTCCTCCATCGCCACCGCCTCTCCTCCCGCGCGAGACGGCGCCTGCACGCCGGCCACCGCGGTCAAGACCTCGCCCGCATTCCGGCCTAGACCCGGTAGGGCCCTAGCTCCTACCAGTATGGATGGTTTCAGATCAGCTGTCAACTCCGAGGACGAGTGGCCGTACAAGTACTCCAAGTTTTTCGTCGAGGTCAGGAGGCCAAGCACAATGTGCAGATTCTTTTAGGTTTTGTTTTGATGCGGAATTATCGGTGGTTATGTGTTGCTTTTGTGACCGTGCTTGAAGAGACTCCTGAACTTATGATATTATTAGTTCCTAAGTTGAAAGCTAAATAGGATCCCGGCTCTTGTCATATCTTTCTTGGTGAATTGTAGGATCGCTGTGATTGTGATAAGCAGGAATTGTCCTATTCCAGTAGCACAGACCGAGCTTAATGAACACACTGTCAGCCGCACAAACAAACTACTCACTTAATAAAATCCCGGATCAGTGAATTTTAGGATCCGGGGAATGGCAGCAAATCGGATATGGAGGTCCTGGCTCACTCGCCCGGACTATAGTTAGCACCTTGAGGCCCGGGGAGTGGCTAGCACAAATAAGTTCCATGATATCAACGAATTAAGCAGTTACCTCCCTATGATAAAACAAAGTATCTCATCGATAGGTAGCTAGGCCTAGAATTTTCCTACTGGTTAGTCTGTCCTCAATGTGGCTAGGAAGGAGCTCCATGGCTTGGATCTATTGTTGATGTGTTTAAGCTAATTAAATTTTAAGCCATGGCACACTGGCCAGGACTAGAGTTAGCTCCTGAGGGCCTCATGGAGTTGCAGGTAAAAAAAGGTCTGCGATATATCAATGGATAACAGCCAACTCCCTTGTAATAAAACAGTATCTCATCAATTGTTGGCCAGGTCTGGAATTTCCCCACTAGTTAGTCCGTCCTGAAGATTTCTGGGAAGGAGCTCCACGGCTTGGAGTTATTATTGATGTCTCTAACCTGTTAACACTGGGAGCCAAGGCTCATCTGAAGTTGATTTTGAACTTTGATGTGCCTAACCTTTTAAAATTTACGCATTTTACAGCTTGATGATGGCTTGGAGTTTTCCTTCACTGATAAGAGGCGCTTTGCAAGAGTTCGGTTATTTGATTATGTATGTGCAAGTTTCTTTGTAAATTATCTAGAGATACTTGTCCTTTAAATTTTGTACAAGTTCGCTCACTCAATTGTTGTTGGCATCCTGAAACTGTACCTCCAATTTCTGAGCTAGGTCCGGATGCTCTCTTTGAGCCGATGTCCGTTGACAATTTTGTGGACTCACTGACCAAGAAGAAGATTGGAATAAAAGCTCTTTTACACTATCAGGTGATTTTTTTTTGAGGGAAACAGCAGGACTCTGCTGCGTATTTTTATTATTTTTAAAAAATATATAGTACAAAGAATAAGGTCTGAAAAAATAAAAAAATACTATACATCGAAGATACAAACAAAACTAAGGAAAGAAAGAAGAGACGGTAAACAACAAATACAACAGCAGCATAGCAAGTTATCTAAAGGATTTGATCCAAGCCTCAAATCCACTGTATTCCTTCCTCTTGACTCTGTAGATGATCCATTTGAGTTCTTCTTTTAGCTTCTTTCTGCATCTGTATATGCTTGGCTGAATGTGTTGGAATATGTGATCATTCCTAGTTGTCCAGATTGCCCAGCAGGTTAGGATGATGATCTCCATCGCATATGGTACACTCAGCAGTTGCTTTAGGTTGCTAATTTCCTCCTGAATGCCTGTATGTGCTGGCTGCCAGTTGGTGCAAATGTAGCTCCAGCATAATTGTGCAAATTGACAATGAAAGAAAAGGTGATCTCCAGCATACTATCAGGTGATCGCTATCGAACCGATTGCAATTCTTGCCTCTACATTCTATAATAATATTTTCCGATGATATACAGAATTAACTCGTACTATTTTCTTATGATACCATACCATACCTGACATCCTGCCTTTTTTAATGAGCAGAGCTTCATACAAGGCATTGGTAATTGGATTGCACACGAGGTGCTTTACCAGGTACTGGTACAAAAATGTGTGAGGCTTGCACCAAGTGCAGCACTTGAACTCTGAATTTGTTATGGGGATGTACGGGTCCTAGACTTCTGTCAGATTAGATTTGGCACCGCGACTCTGGGGCAACCCTAGCGCTGCCACCGCGGTTCCCCCTCCCCCTCCCTCCTGCTAGAGGGGCGCTCGGCGTTGGCACGCGACCCTGATGGAGGTGGTGGTGGGGATCTGACGCTTCCTCCTCGGATGGAGGGCTACGGCCCCGGTCGGTGGCGCACGGCTCGGCCTGGGCGGCGCGCGGCCTCCCACGACTATGTGGGCAGCGTGGAGGTCGCGGTCGACGGCGCAGCGGTGGCTCATCGCAGTTCGCCGAGCACCATGGTAGAGCTTTGGTGCCGGCCCGATCTGCTCCGATACGTGCCGGCATTGGTCCCTGGTGGCAGCGTTCGTCGTCCCATGGTGCCAGATGGCCGGATCTGGCGTTTGGGTGTGGTTCCGGGGGAAACCCCTAGCCGGCGCGGTGGCCCCCCAAAGTCGACGTCTTTGGCGCCAATCCCCTCCTTGGAGGCTTTGGGGGTGGACCCTCCCCCTCCCGCCTCCTCACTGAGCTCCGTCGAAAGCTGGTTCTCCCTTGGTCTGGGCGTCGACAGCATCTCGGTGGCGTGCTCCTTCTTGAAGGCGGCGGTCGGGATTTGCTCTTAGTGGTGGAGCAGTCGGTGTCTCGGTTCCGAAGCATGACGGCCTGGTTTTCCTGCTACATCCTGCTCGGCCTCGCCCATGCGTTGTGATGCTTCTTCTGTCTTCTTCATGGTTGCGCGCCTTCGTCCGACAGCTCACGTCCCGTGCTCCGTGCTACCTCTGCCGACTTTGGTTCTCGTCTGGTTGGTCTTCCGTTGCTTGTGGGTCAGCGATGTCTGCTTCTCCTATGGTGCTCGGTCACCTTGAGCTGGGCTATGTGGCAGCCACTCTGCTGGGCGCCAGTGCGGCACCCGTCGAGCCTGGGTGAAAATGTAGTGGCCCTTTGCAATGGTGGAGACAGCTCAAGTGTTGCCCAAGTATGACCGTGGATGTAGCCGGCGCTCAATGCTTGCAAGGCGTGTCCCTCCTCCCGAGCACTTAGTTGGCTACTTGGTGTAGGTGTAGTGCTGGTCGTTGGTAACGGTGCTCTGCTGTTGCCATTGTGCTGTTTTGCCTAGCACCTTGTATCTTCTTTCCGCTTTGCTTTGCATTCACCCCCTTTGTAATGTGGTGCCCTTGTAATCCTGGCCGGTTGATGGCTTTGTTAATTCAAAGACAGGCTAGGTTCGAGCTCTCCTCGGGTTCAGCCGGCGCCTTTTCTCTAAAAAATGTACGGGTCCTAGGACCAATGGTTGGACAGTCGCACTTGATTGTTGAGGCCTGATTGTACAAGATGGGAAAGGACTAGGAATTTATTTTGTTATTCTTCGCTTATCTCCAACTAATATTCAAAAGGTATTAATAGCCATGCCATGGACCTGTAGCAATCTGATCTTATCCCTAACAATTTTGCCTAATTAACACACCTAATAGATAAAGCTGCTACTGTTCAATAGATAGAACTGCTGCATCTTCTGCACTTGTGTTTCAGTGCTGCTTGGTCGTAACAGAGTTCATGTTATTCTTTGTAATCGAAAACCCATCCATTGCAGATTGCTTCAAGCCTAACAAGGGAGAGTTGTGAAGCAATACACCAAAGCAGCCAAGAGGTTACTCTAACTTTTTATTGTTTTGAGTAACTGTACTTTACTGTACTACTGTATTTACCTTGCAGAATTGTTGTGTCTTGACCCAAGAAATTATTAGGTTGTGAAATATGCTGTTGATGTTGATGCTGATTGTGATCCCTTTCCTGTGGAATGGTTGTTTCATCACCGCTGGGGCAAGAAGCCTGGTGAAGTCGATGGCGAGTTTCTAAAAAAAACGGGGTAGTCTTGAACAACGTCTCAGCCGTTATTTGAGAAAAAATGGTCACCACCGGAACTCATCGTAGTTTTGCATTTCGTATGATGAACTGTGACAATTATGTTGGATTTATCGGAATTTCAGTAATTATTTGGTCCAGTTTGTTGTCCTTTGGTCCTCGTTAGATTTATCCAATTTCTGGTTATTGCAGGAAAGAACATTGAATTCATAACAGCTGGTGGCAGGTTGAGCAACAGTACTTCACTACCATGCCTTCTACCATCCTAAATCTATCTGACCCTCTGATTTGTTCTCTCTCTATTAGACTACAGCCTATATATGTGCCACAACTACAGAAGCTGTCTGGGACCCAATCTAACAAAAAGGTAGTGGCTAGCCCAGGGCAAGTGAGTGAGGATGGTGATGCCAAGGAAGCAAGGGTAGAAGGAGAAGATGATGACAATTTGAAGCCAAGAAAGAGGGTGGCAACATTCCGGGCTGTCAGGGGACAGCAAAACAAGGATACCATAAGTGCCCCCTCCAAAAAAAAAACAAGGAAAATCTGGTGGCTAGAAGAAACCAAGCATTAAACATGGCGGCAAAGATGATGTCGAGACTATGGAACCAAACAAAACTGTTGCCGATAGCAATGATGAGCATGATTTGGACGGGCCAACTGCACCGTATCAGGCCGAGGTACAGGAAATTTGTCCAAGAATAAATTGAAAACTACCAAATGATTCATCTGGAAGAAGATGAAAGAAATTCAGTGTATGTTGGTTCAACGTTGTCAAACGTCAATTTAGTGTACAGTATGTTGGTTATGTGTTTTACACCATATTACATTCCAGTGGGAATGAAACCATTTGAAATCTTCGGAATTTCATAACCTTGTGTCGATTTCCTGAACTGCAGAAATTAATATCATATTACCGTATGAACAGAAAATGCATCTGTCTGAACTTTCCATCTATGTTTACTATGAAATCCAAATGGTCAGATTCTCCTCTTGAGTTAGGCCATAAATGTGTTGAAAAAATTGGACAGTCTTCATTATAGTTTTTTGTGATATTTGATATATGATGTTGTATCAAATATGAAAATGTTCCAAACAAAATACACTAGAACTGGTCCTATCTAAAGAATATGGTTACCCTTCCTTCTCTACAAAATCACCATCAAAACCAATGCTCTTTTTTTTTAAGAAGAACGACACCCAAGGGCATCTTAAATCTGATAATTATTGAGAAAAACAATAACGAGTACAATGGAAAGACAATTGGATGCTTCACAACCATAAAAAGTTACATTTAAAATCATACTACCCTTCTTCCTCCAATTGTACGCCACACACCAGAGATTAAAAATTGCACTGAACCAACGGTAAATGAAAGGGACACATGCATGTGCTCTCGCCATACCAGGCTTTAAAGACCATAATAGCCACTCCTCATTCAAGACGAGATCTAGAACTCGTTGAAGAAACTTTGGTTTGGAGCATCACCTCATGCACTACAATCTTGCAATCCATCACCACCGGACCATAGAATGGGAGAAAACCAAACCACCTAGCAGAAAAATATGGAAGAAGAGGTCGAAGTTGTTGCACCAATAGCCAGCAAAACTGCACTCATTGATAGAAACACCAACTGTCAAGATTCGAAGACAACCAACAAATCTAATGACACAAACTCTCACATACCCTTCGCCAGTTTTTGATCAAGCATCATCGAGTAGGGAGAGGACAAAGAGTCCTTATTCCACATGCCAACGCCACCATCACCTTGCCAATGACGTCTGGGAAATAAAACCTAAAGAAAAGAAAAATGAAACATGCAGGGTCCCCACTCTTCTTACCGCCGACGAGACCGCTAGACAGGGGAGATGAGGGGGACCAAGGGGGCGTCGTGAAGGTGACCTATGACGGCGGCTGGGATTTGTGGTCATAGGTGACCTATGACAGCCGCTTCAGCTGACTCCACATCCGCGATGTGTTCAAATTTCGCCATGGCAGCTGCTACTGTTGGCAATAAGCCATGCTCCAACGATGACGACTGGCGTCGGGTGCGGCATATGCGGTCTATGCAGGGCGTGGGCATAGGGATCAGTTGGTCCGGCTGTGTTGAGCGCGTACGAGTGCGTGCCATACGCGCGGCCGGGCTATACGGATCACAGTGTGGCGCGGTTGCGTGGTAGCTAGCTTTGCGTGTGATGTGCACATGCATAGAATTAGTTGTGTGCATGCATAGTTTGTTAGTCAGGCCGTGGGTTAGTGGCCCGTGTGGCGTTCTAGTTGGTTAGTGCGTGGGTGGCTCTGATGTGTGTGGCCGTGTGTTATTTAAGCAGCTGTTAGTCACCGTGAAGATGGTGTGGAGCCGAGTGTAGCAATGTAGCCACTGTAAAAAGAAAAGGATTGGGGCGTTTGTGCGCCCGTGGCGGCGTTCGTGCGCCGGCCCGGAATTTCTTATGCCTTGTGTCTTCTTCTACCTCTAGCCGAGAGTGAGAGAGGGCTGCGGTTCCAACATTTGATATCATGAGCTTGGTGTCTTGGGCGTGCTTGCCGTGCCGGAGGCATGGCAGCCATGGCGGCGCTCGCCGGCAGCTGCGCGATGGAGCTCCAGGCCGTGTGTCGGCCCATGGAGGTGGGCGGCGCGGTGGCTGTCATGGCGCGTGGCGCAGGCGGCGGGCGGTGACGTCGTACGTGCGGCGAGCGCGGAGGCCGCCGAAGCGCTACGTGGTGGCGCGGCGGCGCAGCACGGCGTGGAGGCATGGAGGCACTGCATGGCGGCATGGAGGCCGCGGCGGTGCAGGGCAATAAGCCGCGGCGACGAGCAGGGCGCGACCGATTCGTGTTATGGGTGCACACTGGACGCGCCGGGCGCGTCGAGACCGCGAGCGCGCGTACGAGCGTGCGGTTGACGTTGGGAGGAGGCGTATGTCGCCGTTGTGCTCAAGTCCGTGCTCGAGTTCGGCTACATCCTTCCGGCGTTTGTCGCTGGTGGCTGCCATGGCGGACGCGGAGGGCGGCACGCGGTGAGCGTCTGGTGCAGCCGGGCTCGTCGGGCACGTCGGATGCGCGCGGGACGGGCGGGACGCACTGGTGTGGTCGGGCTCGTCGGGCGCGTCTGGTGCGCGCAGGACGTACTGGGGCGTCGGACGCATCGGGTGCGCACGAGACGTGCAGGGCGCAGAGGGACGCCAGACGTGTGTCGCCGGAGTCATGCGTGGCGGTGCGACCGGCATCGTTGCACCAGGTCGGATCCGCGGGCTGGGCCACGCTCGTGACGACGACAACGACAGGAGTTGCAACAACTTCAGCGATGGCAAGGTCATGGCTTAATGAGTGAGTGTTGGCAATAAGCCATGCTCCAGCGATGACGTCGGGTGCGGCATTTGCGGTCTATGCAGGGCGTGGGCATAGGGATCAGTTGGTCCGGCTGTGTTGAGCGCGTACGAGTGCGTGCCATACGCGCGGCCGGGCTATATGGATCACAGTGTGGCGCGCGCGGTTGCGTGGTAGCTAGCTTTGGCGTGTGATGTGCACATGCATAGAATTAGTTGTGTGCATGCATAGTTTGTTAGCCAGGCCGTGGGTTAGTGGCCCGTGTGGCGTTCTAGTTGGTTAGTGCGTGGGTGGCTCTGATGTGTGTGGCCGTGTGTTATTTAAGCAGCTGTTAGTCACTGTAAAGATGGTGTGGAGCCGAGTGTAGCAATATAGCCACTGTAAAAAGAAAAGGATTGGGACGTTCGCGCGCCCGTGGTGGCGTTCGTGCGCCCGCCCGAAATTTCTTATGTCTTGTGTCTTCTTCTACCTCTAGCCGAGAGTGAAAGAGGGTTGCGGTTCCAACAGCTACGAAAAGGCCGCTACTGTCACGAATAATTGCTCCACCTGCACCGGTGTTGTCCTCATCCGACAAAGCAGCATCGACATTAAGCGCCAACTGACCCACCAGGGGCCTCCTCCAATGATTCAGTCTTGGTGTCGCTCTAGGCTTACTGGCCGCACGCGAAAAATTCAGACAGAGTGCCCCTGATGGATTGGCATGACCGCACCGGTGTTTGGACCTCTTCATGCTTAACAATTTGTCTTTGCTGCCATCATAGATACCAGCTCGTCACCGCCACCAGCTCTGGTAGTTCAACAATGCTCATATATTGCTTCTTATGTTCTGGGTCACAGAGAAAGATTTCCATGATTTCTACTCCTGTACGTCCAAGTGCAGCTACTGTAGCCATTATTTCATGTACGCCAAGGCACCTCCATACATCCTTTGCTCTGTTGCATTTGAATGCCATATGAGCTATATCCTCAGCATGCGTGGAGCAAATCCGACATTGAGCTGAGCGAGATATGTGCCTATTTGCTAAAAGACAACAGCAAGGGAGTGCATCATGAAGACATCTCCAAAGATTTTTTTTTTAATTTTGCCTAGTATCTTCAAACTCCAAAGTTTCCTCCAAACTGGATGTGCCAAGGAGCCACTTATGCCGTGAGGTTTTTTTTGAGGGATATGCCGTGAGGGTTTATATTACTTGATTCATAATATTCCTCCCATTGCTTATAATAAGCTGAGTGTACTGAAAAAATACCCGACTTGGTAAGATGCCAAGCAACAAAGTCCTCCGTTTCATGCTGGAAGATCGGGATTCGCAAAATCCTGTCTGCGCCTATACTCCAAAAATTGTCTCGTATCAGCTCCTCGTCCCAGTCCCCAGTGACTGGGTTTATGAGTTCATTCACCGTTGTGAGCACACAGTTGCCCCTCACAGTTATTATCTTCCTTGAATTACTACTAGGGATCCAACAATCTTCCCATATATTAATTTTCATGCCATTGCCAACCCTCCAAATGCATCCTTTCTTGAATGTTTGAATCCCTACCCAAATACTCTACCAAACATATGATCATCCCTTCTTTAGTCCACAGTCCAACAAATCACCTCAGGGGTAGTATTTGACTATGAGAACGCGTGCACATAAGGAATCATAATTATCAATGAGGCGCCAACATTGTTTGGCTAACATGGCCAAATTAAAACTATGGATATCATGAAATCCCATACCTCCCCAACTCTTCGGGACACACATTTTCCACCAAGCAAACCAATGCATTTTCCACTGGTCCTCTCCGTCACCCCACCAAAAATGATATAGCATCAGTGATTCCCTTACATAATTTCTTTGGAAATTTGAATACTCCCATCGCATAGGTCGGGATGGCTTGAGCCACCGTTTTGATTAAGGCCTCTTTCCCTCCATATGATAAGGTTCTTTCCTTCCAGCCATTAACAAGTTTCTGTATTCTTTCTATAAGGTGTTTAAAGCAATCAACTCTATCAACACCAATCATAGACGACAACCCCAAGTATTTATCTGATATTGATTCAGTCATAACATCCAGGATCTGATAAACATCTACCTTATCATCCACACTTGTATTACGACTGAAATACATAGAAGATTTTGCAGAGCTAACCATTTGTCCTGAAGCATCACAGTAGTCATCTAGAATTCTCTTCAGAGTAGTAGCATTCATATCATTTGCTTTCATGAGGATCAAAGAATCATGAGTGAAAAGTAAGTGGGATATAACAGGGGAGTCACAACACACCTGGACCCCTTTGAGCTGCCCAGCTTCCTCCTCATGAGCAATTAATGCGGGCATTCATGGATTTACCACGACCTCGGTTGCGACTCCATAGATAAAAATGGGAAATTCACTCTTCGAGACCATTGAAAAAGGGCATTGAACGAGAAAGAAATCGTCCACAGATAATAAAACTATCATATGACTTGGAAAGTGATATGAGGTGCTCGAAAATGGTTGAAGTAATTGAAGCCTTCTGCACAGAAGAGAAATAGGTAGGGGGAGAGAGGATCCCCTTGCCTAAGGCCCCTAGAAGGAGCAAAAACATCTGTTTCATCAGAATTGATTCTGACCTTGTATTGAAAGGATTTGACACATCCCATAATCAATTGAACCCACCGCATGTCAAAACGAAGTTTTTTGCAATACCGCCTCCAGAAAGACCCACTCAATGCAGTCATACGCCTTGTGCATGTCCAACTTGACAACACATGATCCAACTTTTCCTTTCTTCTTCTTCTTCTTCTTCTTCTTCTTCTTCTTCTTCTTCTTCTTCTTCTTCTTCTTCTTCTTCTTCTTCTTCTTCTTCTTCTTCTTCTTCTTCTTCTTCTTCTTCTTCTTCTTCATGGTATGTAAACACTTGTAAGCCACAATTACATTATTAGTAATTATACGCCCTCGAACAAAAACGCTCTGTGTCTAACTAATAATATCAGGAAGAAAAATCTTTAGCCTAGCTGCCAGCATCTTCGCTATTACTTTGTAAACAACATTACAGAGGCTTATTGGCCTAAACTGTGAGACGTTCTCCGGCGTATCAACTTTGGGAATCGGCACTATCATGGTTGTGTTCCATCCCTCTGGGATGACCCCACTATTCACAACATACAGTACTTCTTTGTAAGATCATCACCGTTTAAACGCCAAAACTTTTTATAAAATATTGTGTGTAAGCCATCTGGCCCAGGAGCCTCTAGATCACCAATGCCAAACAATGCTTTCTTCACTTCCTCGTCAGTGTATGGTGCCAATAAAGCTTCATTCATGTATGGTGTTACTCTTGGTTTAACCTTCTCAAGTACTTCCTGGTTCGCCACATGTACCTCTGCCGTGAACAAGTTCTGGAAGTAGCTGTCAATCAGAGCTCTCATAGCCTCGTTATCCTCCTTCCAATCACCGTTTGCATCCATAAGACACCCGATGAGGTTTCTCTTTTTTCTGGCTATTGCATAATTATTGAAAAAAATGTATTGTGATCACCGAATTTAAGTCGCGCGAGCTCTTTGCACCCAATATATTTCCTCTTTTTCCATTGTTTCCTGAATCTCAATTAGTAGATGTCTCTGCCGATCTGCCGACTCGTCAATAAGTGGGCCCGATCATAGTTTTTCCAACTCCTCCTTCAAGCTTTTCAGTCAGCACTGTGGTGACTTGAGTACTGTTTGATCCCAGTCATGCAAATCCTTGTGTACCTCTGCAGTACGTACAGCAAACGGCATAGTACCTGATGTACGTGACCATGATTCAGTTACCCAGTCCATCATCTCTCCTTCTTGCAATCACCGCACTTCAAACTAGTTATGCTTCCATGTGAGTGATCTATCCTCCACTTCTCATCGGATGAAGTTCCCATCCTTACATCAATGAAATTCTTTGTTTTTCCCATTACTTCCAACACAACAGGATTGCACCAAAGGACTAAAAGACTGCCACTTGCCTCAACACTTTCCACCACTTCCACATGGTCCATCTTAAGTTTTCTCATCAATTTTTCTGCCATCGCTGTGTTCAAATATGTTTTGGATAGAAAAAACACATCCGGCCCCCATTGATTCTGGATGTCCAGAAGCACCCTTACTGCCGCGGTACTGCCCATACCTTGAAAGTTCCAACAAATGGTTTTCATTGGTTCTGGCGATCACCCTCGAGGGGAGTCACCGATGTGTCATTTGTTCCTTGACCCGAGTTGCTGGTTTCAGATCTCAACCTCTTCTGATCTTGAACTTTCTATGGAGTACTAAGTAGACTCTTGTCCACTGGTTTCGTGGTAATGTTCTCCAACAAAGTAAACTTTGTCATTAACAAAGCCAGCTGGTGTATTTGAGGAGACACCGACGCCGAAGCAACCATGCCATCCTGCGATATGAGCCTTTTTCGGGCAGTGGTTACGATCTCACCGTTGGGGTTGTGAGCATCTATGTCCATGGCCAGCCCTTCGTGTGGGTTAGGGTCACCGGGGTTCCCTCTCCCTCTGCCAAAGCCGTCGCCCCTGCCAGCACCATCACCACTCTGCCCCATTCCTCTTCCAGCTCCTTGTCTGCCTCCTGGTCTGTCAAAGTTAACAAGTAACCAGCTGCCCCACTCACAGTCCTCCGGTTTATGTATTCCATCCCCGCATTCAGTCACAACACATGTCCAACAAGTCCACAGAAATCAGAAAAATCTGGCAGTTTCTCGTATTCCACGGGGTACTTCTTTTTCACTTTCAATGTTAGTGGCGCAAAATGTACGAGCGGAGTATCCAGCAAGATGAACACCCTGGCTCGTAGATATTTAGTAGGGTTTATCCGACCCTCATTAACAATTACTTTTATGGGCGGGATCCCTACTTTCCTCGCTATCTTTATCGCCAGCTCAGTGTTCTTCATGAGCCCCTTTGGGATACCCATGATGCGAGCCCACATCGGAATTCGATCCAATTTATAGTCTGTGACGTTGGATATGCCATCATATTCCTCGATCACTACTGGCGCACCACGGAAATCCCATGGGCCTTTGTTCATCACCCGACCCCAGTTGGCCCAAACACAAAAACTGGGACAAGAACAGATAGCTGCCCCTAATTTTGAAGGTAACACCATGAGCAGACAACATTGCGCATCGATTCGAATAAGGCCACATGGCTGAAGGGTTTTTGGGTGTGAACCCTAAAGATCCTGATCCAGCGTGTTTCCTCAATCAGTCCTTCTATTTCTCCTGACAGATCCAGCTCTTCTTCCTCTTCTCCATGTAGATTCAGACCCACGAATCGATCTTCCAAGGAAGAATCATGGTGGTAATCCTCGCTGTACATGCTACTGCCAGTAGCAGTCTCAGGCTGGGCCGATCCCCGATCCCGTCTCCGCCATGTCGCCTAGGACTCGCGTTCGTGGGCTCGGCCACAATCCAATCTCACTGGGATTGGGGAATCACCGGAGATTGGCGATCTTGGTGGACTCAGGCGTTCACCGCCAGAGGGTATAGGGAACCCTAGGAGACCTAGGGGAAGCGGGGTACATGAAAAAAGAGAGGTAGAAACCTACTCCGCTCCGCTCTTTGGTTAATGGAATGAGCAGATTTTCAGTGGAGTTTTTTTTGCCAGTTGCCATCTTCCTTTTATACATGGAGTGAGATTGGCATAATGAGAGTTAGGTGTCAACCCAAAGGATCGCCATTCGATTTTGACCCAAGGGCTCAGAAAAATGGTTGCGTATTTAAAAAGGGCGCCACGCCAATGTGAGGACAAACTCCAGTCTTAGGATGCAATGCCGTGCAGCTTTTCGTCTTCCTCCGACTCCTTGACGCGTCCTCCCTCCTCATCCCGTGACCTCCTTTGTTGCCAAGTTTGCCAACGTCCTTAGATTCATCGCCGTCTAGTCCAGATAAGGTGTTCTTCTAATGTTGTTGGGACACTCATTAACCA
The DNA here is from genome assembly GCF_056163025.1 of Triticum urartu. NCBI lineage: Eukaryota > Viridiplantae > Streptophyta > Magnoliopsida > Poales > Poaceae > Triticum > Triticum urartu. Next base: position 711,885,233 of record NC_141879.1, read on the forward strand.
TCTAGCACCTGTGAAATCTCATCGCCGCGGGGCGTCGGTGCCAACCTTTGCCCTCGTCGCCTCGTCGTTTGCCCCTCATCTTCTTCCTAGCACACACCAGACGCCGAGTCGAGACGGCGAGCTTCATACAACACTTTTTTTCCTTTTAAGAAAATCAGACATAGCAGACATACATTCTGGGCCGGGCTTATTCTAAAACCAAAAGGACCATAAGTGGAATGTTGGTGGAACCCTCGTACTGGCCTAGAGTAGTGGTCGTCCGCCAGTCTACAGCATTAGTTCAGTCCCCACCTGGTAGCAAAATTCTAGGGTTTTATCGTTCCGTCCCGTCGGAGAGACAGCGCCGGCGTCCCCATCAACTCGCTGCTCCGCGCTGCCGCGCGGCTCGATCCGGAGAAGCTCGACTTCCGCCTCCCCTCCGGCTTAATCGACCGTACACTCGCTGTCGATCTGCCTTGCTTCCAGCGCCGCCACCTCCATCACGCTGGACCTTTCCCCCATCACCCTGGCCGTGCCGGCCGGCGCCAATTTCCCCGCACTCGAGACGCTGTCCCTGGCGCGTTGCAGTACCGACCTCGACGCCTTGCTCTCCTTCTGCCCGAGCTTGCACATGCTCCGCCTCAGCACGGCCCGCGACATTAGGGTCAACTCGCCGTCGCTCCAGGAGCTTGTCGTCTGCTGTGAGATCAGTGCGACACGACATGTCGACATCGTTGCTCCAGCGCTTAAGCAGTTGGCCATCTCATTGACGGCGGTGGACCACAGCATCTCCGTCTTGGCACCAATGGTGGAGAAGGTCTCGTGGCACTGCCAATACTTGGGGCCGCGTATTGTGTTTGGTGTTTGGAGCCTCAACAAGGTGCAGCTACAGTCGGCGGAGATACAAGGAGAGCCATCGTCGCTGTGTATTTATGCCTGTGCGGTGCGTCCCTTTTACTGTTCAATCTGCTCCAAGGCTCTGACTAAACTTCTTTTGTGAATGATATCTAACTATCGTGGCAAATTGTTTTTTCAGTACTCTGCATTTTTTCGCGCTCAAGCGAGCGACTTTAAGCAGGAGATCGAGAAACATATGGTTGCTGCTTTCTCTTGTTTAGAGCTTCATCTCATGACGACGGGGCATGCTTTTGGAGCTTTAGTGTTTCATCTTCTTGGAATGAATCGAATTCGTACTGCTACGCGGAGGCTTAAGGTCGTCCTACAGAGATCAGCGGTAATTCTCAGCTCTGATTATATAACCCAATAATACATTGTGTATTTGTGTGGTTATTCATATATGTACATTTTTTGTTTTATTAGTTGAAAGAAGTATGCACGCCATACTGTCCTTGTGAGTCGAACTGGAGGTCCCAGACTATATCCTTGGATGCTCTCGAAGAAGTGGAGTTCAATGGATTCGACGGAGCGGATCATGAGTTTGATTTATTGAAATTGATACTTGGATGTGCATCAACACTAAAAAGAATGATTGTCAAGCTGTCCGATGAGACCTCGGCAAGTAATGATGGATGCGCAAAGATAGTCAACATCTTAAAGGCATGTTCTTCCGTGGAATGTGATGTTTATCACAGCTCGGGTGAGTATATATTTGGCATGCATTATTAGTATCTTCCTAATGAAACACAGATATACTTCCCCCCGTTTCCGAAAACAAGTCTTATACATTTCCTCCTAAGACAAACCGTGCAAAGTTTGACCAAGTTTGTAAAAAGGCCATAGTCATACTAATTTTGTGTTGTGGTTGTTGATATTTTTTCTTATATAAGTTTGTTCAAATTTTTCACGATTTGACTTGAGACAAAATTATAGTCCTTTTAGGAGACGGAGGAAGTAACTGTTAATCGTTGTGTAAGATTTGACTGATTTGTCGAATACATGGAGTTGACATGCCAATTATATAGTTTTGCTGTGGACGTCTAATTTATTAGCTAATTAAACATTTTATATTTCTGCCAAATTTGTGTGCTCAGATGCTCATGTTTTTTTTTATAGAAACTGAAATTGGATGATAAGAAAAATTAAGTATTTTTACTCAGGCTTCCTTACCTGAATTGCTCTTTTGCATTTCACAATCTTCTTCATTGATCTTGCCCATTTGTTTTACACCTGCATTTGGGTTTCTTATTTAGGTTATCCCATCTGAATTCATCGGCCTTGGGGTTTGGTACAAATTTTAGTTTGATTTAAACATTGTTCAGCAATTACTTTTATTTCTTTCTGCTGTCAGCATGTATTCCGTTATATTTCTGGTTTTGCATCTGTATTCAGTAGCAAAAATACAGTTCCCAGATAACTTAAAGTTTGTTGTCCCATCTAGGTTTTTCATTGGCCTTCGGGTTTCTTTCTGCTTTCATCATATTGTGTTTTATTTGACAGCATATAAGAATAATAAAGGGGGAGTGTCCCCTCTGTTTTCATTCTTTTTTGATACTGACTTGAGCTTGTTTTTATTTGTCTCCTCTTCAGGGTTAATGCACGGCAGCCAAAATTGCCCGTCGACATGATTCTCATCCTTGGGTCTCTTGATCCTGTGGTGCGCATTGACAAGATCATCCTTAGGTCTGTGGATTCCTGGTGCAGATTGACAAGGTCTCAGGACTTTGCTTGGTTGCTTGAACTGATCATGTGGCGTGTTTTTTTGCAAGTGTACTGTACTGGTTATATATAAGGTGCTTAGTTGTATCTTGTGGTTCCAATGCCGTTTGACTATTGAATTAATGCACTCTACCTATGTTGTGAGTCAATTACTCAAAGTCGACTATCATGTTAAGCCTATGGTTTCAGTTCTCATTTTGCGCTGTTTCATTGTGATGACGACATTGCATGTTTTCAGCGGTAGTAAAATTATCTGCAGTGAATGCTCCCCTTACTGCTCTTAGTGCTTATACAGCTGTGGTTGGATGAACCAGACGGCTCTGTGAGATAGCTCAGTACCTTAAACGTGGAATCATCCTCTCTTTTCTAACTGCTGCACTGCACCCTATATGATGGATTGAAGATGCATCTTTGTGTCACTTTTGTTTTAGCAGAATCTGCGTCATCTTGTGTAGATATGCAAGGTGCAAGTTGATTCCTGGCAATACTAGTTGATTGAGTGCATATATGGCAAGAAGTATCTGGGCTCTTGTTAGTTCTGAACTTTGTGAAGCTCTGATTTTGCTGAAACAATGCCCGTGGCAAAGGCTTGGCTGTCTGGCTTGAGTGAGGAACTACAGCAAGATGAGTTCGTCATAGCAATTGTAATTAACAATGTGGGCAGTCTAGTTGTGCCTCGTTTTGTGAAGGGATACATGTATGGCTTTCGGATCCTTCAGATCCTTTGTGTATCCCCATGAACATCATTAGGCAATGAAGCTCTCTAATGAGAGTATGGTTTATTTTATCTAATGAATGGTTGGATGTTTCATCTTTTTTGAGATTTTCCAGTGCCTTATTCTTTTGTTTTCTTGTAGCTCATCATCTTCTTAGGGCGTCTCTAACCAGACCCTTATCCTGTAACTCCTCAAATGATCTGTCAAACTTTAATGCCTGAAATATAAGGCGTTAAAATGTGGCTGGAACCTAACCGAACTTGTATATTTAACTCTCCATTTTTTTAAACTAATTCTTCCATCCTTTGTGACATACACATTTCAAACAATTGCATGGTGTTTCACCAATTTTTTGAATAGTTCAAGTTTGTCTAATCGAACAATTCAAATTATAACATGCATATACTTCATTGAAAAGACACAAAATCAATCAAGTCTACCCAAAGAATCGGTGGAGCCGGTAGGCAGCAGTCGGTGGGGCAACCTGGGAAGCAGTCGGTGGGGCAGTTGGTGTCGCAATAGATGGTGGGAGTTCAAAAAAAAAAAGAAATCTTCTAAGGGGGCCGCAGGCGCTGCCCCGAGGTTCTCTCTCTCTCTCCATGGACGGGACATGGTCTACATCCATGTGCTGGGGTGGGACTTCTTCGTGGGCATGTGTCTTTGGTTGCCGGCTCCCTCCGGTGCAATAGAGTCGACAGCCTAGGGAGCCGTGGAAGCAACCCGCATAGCCGGTTCAGCCAATGGGGCCGGCTGAGCAGAAGGCGGGGTCTTGCTGATGGTCTTTTTGGTATTCGTGAAGATAGATCTCTGCTTGCCGGATCCAATAAAAAAAGACAACTGTCAGGCCTTCAGCCAAATTCAACAAATCAAGTACAAGCAAATATCGAAGTTGTAACTAGAACTACCGTGATAATTAAAGTAATGAATATTACTGCAATTTCGGACGCATGGAGGCATGCGGACAGTGCGGACACATCCGACTGTATCCCTAGAAAAGAGGACCAGTTAGGGTTTCCCTAGGTGAGCAGCACATCCCTGAATCTACCAGGGATTCAGGGCATTGGACATATTTCTGTTGGAGTAATTTTCCTTTTATTTTCTGTTATTCTGTTGTGTTAACCCTTATTTTGCCATGCTCTTTTTAGCTGGACCAGAAAAGTGATGGCACCTGGTTTTGTTTCGACCACGATACTAGAGACTCCGAGGGGTTTTGCCTACTTCAGTGTGTACGGACCTGCAACTTCTGGACCAGAGGTTTGTATACAACCATTTCCAAACCGTCCTTGCATGCATACCAGTCACTTCCATTCTGCTTCTTATGATGCTTCACTTTGTTATTACAGAGTATATGGTCATTTTTTTTATCAAGAAGAGCTTTGCTACAAAAGTTAGTTCTGATTCTATCTACCATGCTTTCATTAGCGTTTGCTTTGGTTGTGCTCTATTATTTAATTTGCACTCAGGACTCAGGATTGATCATAATCTATATATTATCACCATTATTAAAGAGTTAGGCAGCTTGCAACTAAAAAGTACATCCAAAATATCTTGCACAACAAAATAATCTGTTGGAGAAATGCAGGGTTACTGTGCTTCATTTGTAAGTTTTCTCTCTAATAATAACACTCTGTTACTTTCTTACCAGGTTATGAGTTTGCGTGAGTTTGTAAAGGTCGATAAGAAGTCTGTTGCGCTTGCGCTTAAGGATGGTATTGGTAAGAGGCTTGCTGATACAACCAGGAAGTGTTGTTCTGATGGAGGACAGTTAGTTGTTGAGAATGAGGATCTTAGAGATGCCATCAAGTCCAAACTGGCCAGTAGATATCTTTTTAGTAGTTTGTCTGTGCCTTTCTCTTTCCATGAATTACTGGTCACTGCAAATGTATCAGTAAAATATTTTTTGGTAGAAATTGATTGCTTTGACGACAAGGAAGTTACTCATGAAATGATGTGGGCGTTAAGGAATGTGCTGTATGATTGTGTATGCCGAGAAAGATGCAACATCATTTGTCAGTATCTTCTCCCTTTATCCAAAGTATTGATAGATTGCATGGAAAAATATGGAATCGTTATTCCTATAGAAGCAGTAAGAACTGAATTGTACCCTTCGTTTTTTTCTGCTTTTGCTCTTACTGTTGTGCTTTGTTGTTATGCCTTTGTGTACAGATGCTAGTGCTGACACTAATGGGTAATATTGGGTCATTTAGCTAGTTATATATACTAACCACTCTCCTTGCTTCAAACCCAAACTTGTTCAATGGGTTTTTGGTTGCCCCCTCGACCGGATCTCCACTTCTGCCTCACTCACTACAATACCATCTAGGATTTTAATTTGTAATGCTTGTTTATTTTGCATTTTTCTCTTTGTTGTTTCTGCTTTGAATTATCCTTTGCAGCTTGACCAAGTTGATGTTATGCTTTGTTCATGTCGAAAATAAAAAGTTGATGCAATGCTTGTCTATTGACCATGTTCTTGTTGATCCCATGCAGGTTGATAGAAACATCATAATCCTTGTTGGTTTAGTGGATCGATGCGGTACAAGGTTCAAGCATTCTGCCAAGACGATACGTGAGATATGTGACAAGCTGGTTCCTGATATTGGTTGAGTTATCAAGGATGATAGGCTCTATGCAGAAGCTGTGTCAAAGATTCTGACCCCTGAATTTGTCAAAGAATGGCATCACACACAGGTTATTAAAGCTCATTACTAAATAAGCTATTGTTTCCAATAAAATATTTTTGAATATACCAGTTATTGGTGTCGATAAACTGAATGTTCATCTGTGTTTTCGTACAGTGGTTTCCGGATGATGTGGTGAAGAAGAAAGATGCAGCAGCTTCTGCAGCAGATGATGCACGAAACACGATTGATTTTAAAATGTATTCCCTAATATATGACTGCCTTGTTAAACTTAGGCTTTTACCTGGAGTGAAATCTCGATTTCTTAAGGAGGTCAAGTGTTTGGCAGATGAAATTTCTAGAGCTCCAAAAGAGGAGCTACACTGAGGTAGCTCAAGGGACAACCGAGAATTGCGATGATGCTTGCCTGCCTGCTGGGAAGAAAATGAGGTATTTCGGTGGTGGTGAAGCACTCGTTTAGAAAATTTATGTATTATCTTGTACGCTGCCAGTTGTATTGCTAGTTTCTTATAGCATCTCTAGCGGATGCGTCAAAAGTTATATTCAAGAAGAAACTTTTTGTTGCTTTATAATCTAAAGCAGGGGAAACCCTGTTTTGTCAGAAGAAAGTTTTTGTTTTGAGGCCTCCAAAGTCACATATTTGAGAAGAAACTTTTTGTTTTAAGGGATTAGACCCTATCTAGTAGACCCCCCTGAATGATTAGTGCATCAAAAACATGATTTCTACCCCCCAGAAGCTGCCTCCACTTGACTAAATTTAGTTTTAAGAACTTTTTGCACTAGAAGCTATGTTTCACCTGACACTGTCATGGTATGTTGTAACTGCAACCTATATATGTACTTTCTTAATGTTGTGTAAGTCTATTGCTGTCCAGACTGTCTTAGTGAAATTTTTGTAGCAGCCATACCTCTTGTTTTCATCATGGTAGGACTCAACTTTATCAAATGGCCCGTTGCATTCATGATGCAAAGCCAAATAGAACCAAGAAGCTAGCCAAACTATACATCACATGTTATATGTATTATCCGCAAAGTACGATCATATTTTTTTTATTTATAACCCTATATTTTTTTGAGGGATCGCCATCATGGCTTACTTTATGATCTCAAATGACATTTAAATCGTTTAAGAGAGAGTTAAGGATAAATCAAGGGGCTCATCGATTATTACAAGAAATCTTAATCTCAAAACAAAATCTAGCAATCTCTTGAGTAGTACAAGTTGTTTCATGTAAACAATGCTTGAAATGGATGTTCCCACTCCACAATATATAAGATCCATTTTTTTTAGAATAACAAGGAGGTCTCTCCCCGGTTCCAGAGTGAAATGCGCCATTAGTCTATTAACTCAAATAGAATGCACACTTTAGGCCACCAACTCGAAAAGTGACCAGATTTAGTCCATAAACTCATTTATTTGATCAAATCAGGCCAAACGAAAATGTTGCTTGGGACCATGGTCCACCCGAACCCATGCTCAGAACCATTCATCTCAGGACACCGCGTATGGAGATATGTGCATGGTGAGTAAACTATTGCATGGCGGGAACAATTTAGTGTGATGGCGGGAACAATTTAGAGGGTTAGAAGCCATGCATGTGCCAAATATGATCATATTTGATGCTATACCATAGCTAATAAAATAGTCATGTTGCATTGGGCAATGAAATGTTGTCTCTTATGCACACTGTTCACTATTGTTTATTGCCTCATTATGCTCGTCGAGCTCTGTCCCCAACACATGCATGAAGTAGGCTGGCAAGGAATGCTATGCAATTGAAACTTGAAAGTACGCTCAAGATAATTCGTGCATAGATAATTTTTCATAGATATTTCCGCAACTCTTTTTCCTTCAATTTTGTATCCCATGAAACCTACAATCTTCTTGTGCATGATTGATGACCTGCTGTTCAGACATATAGCAAAGCCAATAATATCTAGAATTTTTAGTTGCTGAACAGATAAATTTTCGTAGTTGATGTGTCTACATCTCTTTTTCCAAAATATCAGTACTAATTTCCTACTTAATATTGTATTGAAAGTATTATGGGTACATGCTAAATTCCTCTCACCTGACATAAGCTTATCAAAGACTTTAAAGTTGTCTCCATGCAGCCGCACTGTTCACAATTGTTTAATGCACGCCAATTCTGCCCCCAGGACATGCATGCCAACATAAAATTCAATTTTTCTTTGTTTTTCAAAAAATCATGAAAAAATTCACACATGTAGTAACCTGAATAATCAGTGAACTAATTTTTTAAACATTTTTTCCAAATGGATGCGATCTGTGGAAGAATATTTTTTCCATAACCATATGAAACAATAATAATAGATAAAAAAACAGATTGCTTCAGGTGTTGCTACAGTAACATAGAGGCGTGTGCCAGCCCTTCCCTTAAAAAATGCAAGCCTACGCAGGCCTAGACCAAGCTGACAAGAGAAGGATTAAGCTAATCAAAGAAATTTGAATGCTAACCAGGCCCAAATCCACATGGAGACCATTACTAGATCTAACGGCATTGACTATAGGTTCGGCTGGACCATGGTCCTAAATATCTCCTCTCTCAGGCCAAAACCGATTTAAAAGGGAAAATAGAATAAACGGCCACGTGATGTGTGGAACTTGAACCTACGACCTGAGGGAAAAACGAACTCTCAGTGACCAGAAGCTACTAAATAGCTTCTTATGTTTACTAATTGGATGCACCTTACGAGCCTCCACGTTAATCCTCACAAACTAAGCAAACTAGCCGTCTGATCTTGAAATTAATTATCTCTAACCATCGAATGTGATGCCTTATGGAGTCCTCCGCTGTTGTCCCACTTCAGCGAAAAAACCCATCTCTAGGACTCTCCTTCCTCCGCAGATGCAACACCCACCACCTAAAAAAACACCAAGGCAGAGCCCTAGCGCCCTAGCGCTGCTCCTTTCCTCCTATCCAATCTTCCATCTTCAGCTCAACCCCAATCACACAGCAACACATCGTGGCTAAGGAGAAGGTCCTTTCAATCCCCTCAGATATCATGCCCGGACCACCCCCTTCTCCATGTCCCCTTCCTTCGTCACGTTGTCTGTGAAGCCTCACATAGTCCATATTAGAATCTCTAAAAAGACTTATATTTAGGAATGGAGGAAGTATATGTACAACTGCTTATCCTTTTATTTCATTTGAATTATAATATCAGTCAACCATGCCTCATATGCACTTTCAAATGAAGTGAGTAAAATGACCTGTCAGATTGAGCTACCATGAGCTATTTGTATGCCAGTGTCAACAGAACGAAGGTTCTGCATTTGAACTAATTAACTAAAAAAATTTAGTACACTGTCAGTTGCGCTCTAGCGAACCAAATACGTTATTGGTAATGTAACGGAATGTCTTCAGAAAATACTCCTATATATGCATGAGTCCTGGATGATGGAATGGTTAAGAGTTTTGTAGTGTAATGCTTAATACAATGAGTGAATTCCCTAGGTTACAAGAGGATGGTCTAAAGAAAGCAGGACCAATTGTTAACGTTGATCATAATTTACTCAACCATTTTTAGATGAGTGTGTTGCAGACTAGTCATATTGAAGCTGCGAGTTAACATGGTCCACTTCATTTATTATCTCCCCTCAAATTTGTTGTGTATGGTTGCAGATTGCCACCTTTTAATTTTCAACCAATTATTTGTATGCGAGTGTTCTGTACTATTTTATGTTATCTTGCGCTAAATAAGCCAATTATTTTATAACTACCAAATCCACTTCTCAAGAGTGGATCTTCTCCTGAGTGCACTACACCTGAGTTTGCAAAAAAAAAGAGAAAACATGATTAAAGAAAATTGAAAAATCTGAAATTTTGAGACATCAAAATTTATCAAATGTCCGAGCATCTTGCAAATTTTCGGCCAAAATAACATCTGAGGAGCTCTCATGAACAAAAAATCAATGTTCAAAGTTTTGCTCACTTTTTAAGCATTGATTTTTTTTTGCGAGAGCTCCTCGGATGTTATTTTTGACGGACAATTTGCAAGAAGCTCGAACATTTGATTAGGTTTGCTGTCTCAACTTTTTAGATGTTGTTTGATCATGTTTTTTTTTAAAAAAAATGCACTTCTGGCTCCCTTATATAGGAGTATTTATGATCATGCTTTTCGTTTTTAGATTTTGTTTGATTATGTTTTTCATTTTTAGATTTTTTGGATATTGTTTGATCACGCTTTTTCAATTACAGATTTTTTCGGAGGGAACACTTGATGGACTTAACTGTCTACGTGTGTAACCATTTTCCGAACATGATTTATGATAATTCATTATTTGAAGTGTCAAATTTCCTGAAAGACATCTAATCATTTGTATATAGTATATTTGAGTCAATGTTTTGACCTGTGTGCAGTTTCACATGGTATTCCTAAAATAATTAATGCATGAATTTTTTTTAATATCCAAGTACAATAAAGGCTTGCATTTTACTCATGTGCTTTGCAGAATCAAAATGTTGGCCGACCTAGAGGTTGTAATTAAACAATTATGTGGGCAAGTATGTTTTTCTTGCTCATCAGCATGAGCATTGTTTTACATATGCAGTTCTTCTTCCAAAAAATAAAAGAATTCTCTGCTTTAACTTTCGAAGCAGTTGAATGAATGAGTATATGCAGTTGAAATGGACTGATTAATGTAATGAATAAGCTTTGGTTATGATGCTAAAATGTTTTATATCAACAGAAACATGCAAACATGATTACCTTTCCTTTATTTATCTTCTCATAGATCTCTAATCAAAACTTACCATCAATTCCAATTTTGTTAAAGGCAAGGGATAATTGGTCACAATATACCAAGTTGACATCTAGATACTGATTTAATACATTAACAATGCTCAGTCGGAAGCAGTGTTGCAGAGATGGGTGAGTAGCGATTCCAAGGAAACTTTCATGGTAGCAAAAAGAAGATAATAGGGTGGCCACTGGTGATACAACAAAGATGCAATAAACTCTGTACGTCAGGCTATGCTTACAAGCTACTTCTCTAAAATATATGTTATGGTCTAAAATAGTTGTAACAGAATGGGTATTTATTTGGACCTCTCATACAATTGACTAATTTGTGACCCAAAAGGTGCATTATGATTTTTATGTTTGCTACACCATCATCCACTGGTGAAACACCATTTTCGATGATACATTTACATAAATGTATTAGTCTCTTGATTTGGAAATGTAAGCGCGCATGCTTCTCATTATTTATCTTAATTATTCAACAATATGTGTTGATCACGTGATACAAAACTGATATTTTCCTTTCATATCAAAATAAGTTTTAACAGTATTAATTTAGTACCAAATTCTATAGATACGTTTCTAATAATTAAATGCTGAAAACACATGTGCCTTATATATTTATACTGGAAGAACGTATGCTTTTATGGTATACAATATGTGGTATCTTTTCCGTGAAGGTTCTGTGTCTTATTTTATTTATTTGAATGGATGTCGTATTTGTTATTTTTTGTTTATCGCCATATTTATAAATGCAGCGACATTTCTCACTCCTATATATAAAATGAAATTAGCAATATGAATTATATTGTTTCTATAATTATTGGACATATGTACTTATTCTATTCAAGACTTATATTTTAAAAATTAGATATATGTGAAAGAGATTTTAATTTATTTGTTATGGAATATCTAGCCCTTGATGACTAGTTTGTATTAAATAAGTTACATCTATACATTTGTATTTGGCACATCAACCTGGACCGATTTTGAAAAAAAAAGTTAAAAGGCCACTCGTATTATGTAGGACTTGAACGGGCTTTGTGTATTGATTAAGTTATATAGTTCTGTATATATATTTTTATGTGACACCACTAAGCATAAACGTAATGAGCAATATTAAGCGCAATATATCTCAAAAAGGCTAAGTGTGTTCAAAATCATGTTTCATGTATGCACGCTCTGTTGGAAAAGGCAGTGCCTAGGAGTCGCTTAGGCACGCTTAGACGTTAGGCAATGGCCAAACGCCTCTCCTAGGGCATAAGCGGAAGTCTAGGCAGGGCAAGCAATAAATTGTTTACCCAAACAAGAAATGGTGCCATATTGCACTAATATGCCAAATGGGAATATATTCCAATGGCAGTAGCAGGTAGTTAAGTTATGTATATGCCTTGAATTAATATAATACACATATGATAACCATGGACACATCCTGGTAGTAAAAACTACATTACCGCCTAGGCCGCTCCTAGGGGGCACGAGGCAAATACCAATTGCCGCTTTTTACAACCTTGTACGCACGTAGTTATACATGAATCTCGCTAGGTACATCCAACCTCTAAGCGTATGATCGTGTTTTATCTTCACTAGATGACCCGTTTCGCCGATGGCGCAAAGGGTGAGAGCGAACCGAGCTTTAAAACCATGCAAGTAAGAATATTTAGAGACTGATCATAAAATCCTTGAAGCATAAGGAAATAGATATCTAGGTATGATGTTCATACATACGTTATATATTACATTGCATTGTAGGTTTATAAGCCAAAAGAAAGGCATGAGATCAGTTCATGATAAACTTTGCTCATTCAGCTTATGGTAACTAAGATATGCAGTCATTTACATGAGGTAGTCATCATTGCATGTGCCATCGGTATCGAAAATGACGTCATTGTCTAAGCAGCTCTTCATGGTGGGTGTGTTTGGTTGGTTGTCATTGGGAACAGCAAAAATGTCTTCCATATCATCGTTCAATCCACAATAATGCTTGTTTGTTTTTTGTTTATTATTTGTTGAAATGATGCAACGTGAGATAAGAATTAGGACATCATAAATAAGGTGAGTAATAACCTTTCTTGATATGAGATATAAAAAAGGAAGCTAGCAAAGAATAAGTAGACAACAAGTGATGTTTGATGGACCAAGCCGTACCAATATCATAGAACCATAACGGTTGCATCTAACTATCATGATGTTGCCTATTTCTATTGTTTTACTGAACTGTACCAAAAGGAAAATCGTAATTATTTTTCAAACGCAAGCCGATAGATAAATCATGGTAACCAGTTCTGGTTAGATCAAACAAAACCACGTGCTGAAAACAAATGCAAAAGAATTACGACAGGTTTCCCTCTTCGATCGTCAGCGACCGGGACCCGGTGTTCACGTGGCATGTCTGGCGCGATCTCTTTCAGATGGCGGGCTTGAAACTCCGCCTTAGCACGACCTTCCATCCTCAGACGGACAGCCAATCCGAGGTGGTCAACAAGGTGATTGGCATGTATTTGCGTTGCATCACATGTGATCGTCCTCGTGCTTGGGTGGAATGGCTCGCCTGGACGGAGTATTGCTACTAAATCTCTTATCACTCCGCCCTGCACGCCATGCCGTTCGAGGTGTTCTATGGCCGACCGCCCCCGCCCATCCCGCCGGTTGACCCGGAGACGGCTCGGACGGAGGCGGCGAGCGACCTTCCTCTCAGCGGGGACGAGATGCTTGCGGAGGTGCGGCAACGCCTCATTCAGGCCCAGCAGCTGGCCAAGCACTACTATGACGGCCACCATCGCGAGGTAGAGTTCGCGGTGGGTGATTGGGTGTGGCTGCGCCTTCTTCACCGCTCTACTCTACGCAGTCACTTGACCCGCGCGTGAAGCGCAAGCTGGGCCCTCGCTACGCCGGGCCATTTTCCGTGCTGGAGCGCATCGGAAAGGTGGCCTACCGCCTTCAGCTTTCGGCCGGTGCTCGCATCCACGACGTCTTCCATGTGGGGCTACTGAAGCCCTTCCGTGGGGAGCCGCCGGTGCTTCCTCCGACCTCCGACGGACGCGTGCTTCCCGGGCCAGCAAAGGTGTTGTAGGCCCAGCTGCATCGCGGGGTGTGGTACTTGTTGATCCAGTGGGACGGCCTTCCGAAGGAGGACACCACGTGGGAGCAGCGTGACGAGTTCCGCCAACACTATCCAGACTTCCAGCTCGAGGACGAGCTATTTGCGCAGGCGGGGAGAGATGTTATGACCGGCACAACTTATAGCCGGAGGAGGCCCAATGGGCGCGTTTAGTTAGGGGCTTAGCCTAAGTTATCTTATTTTTATTAGCATCGAGATTATATAAATAGCTGTAAGACCCTCTTTTGGAAATTAAGCAATAAGACATATTCTATTGCCCGGCTCCTCAACCCTAACCTAGCCGCCGCCTCCTCCATCGCCACCGCCTCTCCTCCCGCGCGAGACGGCGCCTGCACGCCGGCCACCGCGGTCAAGACCTCGCCCGCATTCCGGCCTAGACCCGGTAGGGCCCTAGCTCCTACCAGTATGGATGGTTTCAGATCAGCTGTCAACTCCGAGGACGAGTGGCCGTACAAGTACTCCAAGTTTTTCGTCGAGGTCAGGAGGCCAAGCACAATGTGCAGATTCTTTTAGGTTTTGTTTTGATGCGGAATTATCGGTGGTTATGTGTTGCTTTTGTGACCGTGCTTGAAGAGACTCCTGAACTTATGATATTATTAGTTCCTAAGTTGAAAGCTAAATAGGATCCCGGCTCTTGTCATATCTTTCTTGGTGAATTGTAGGATCGCTGTGATTGTGATAAGCAGGAATTGTCCTATTCCAGTAGCACAGACCGAGCTTAATGAACACACTGTCAGCCGCACAAACAAACTACTCACTTAATAAAATCCCGGATCAGTGAATTTTAGGATCCGGGGAATGGCAGCAAATCGGATATGGAGGTCCTGGCTCACTCGCCCGGACTATAGTTAGCACCTTGAGGCCCGGGGAGTGGCTAGCACAAATAAGTTCCATGATATCAACGAATTAAGCAGTTACCTCCCTATGATAAAACAAAGTATCTCATCGATAGGTAGCTAGGCCTAGAATTTTCCTACTGGTTAGTCTGTCCTCAATGTGGCTAGGAAGGAGCTCCATGGCTTGGATCTATTGTTGATGTGTTTAAGCTAATTAAATTTTAAGCCATGGCACACTGGCCAGGACTAGAGTTAGCTCCTGAGGGCCTCATGGAGTTGCAGGTAAAAAAAGGTCTGCGATATATCAATGGATAACAGCCAACTCCCTTGTAATAAAACAGTATCTCATCAATTGTTGGCCAGGTCTGGAATTTCCCCACTAGTTAGTCCGTCCTGAAGATTTCTGGGAAGGAGCTCCACGGCTTGGAGTTATTATTGATGTCTCTAACCTGTTAACACTGGGAGCCAAGGCTCATCTGAAGTTGATTTTGAACTTTGATGTGCCTAACCTTTTAAAATTTACGCATTTTACAGCTTGATGATGGCTTGGAGTTTTCCTTCACTGATAAGAGGCGCTTTGCAAGAGTTCGGTTATTTGATTATGTATGTGCAAGTTTCTTTGTAAATTATCTAGAGATACTTGTCCTTTAAATTTTGTACAAGTTCGCTCACTCAATTGTTGTTGGCATCCTGAAACTGTACCTCCAATTTCTGAGCTAGGTCCGGATGCTCTCTTTGAGCCGATGTCCGTTGACAATTTTGTGGACTCACTGACCAAGAAGAAGATTGGAATAAAAGCTCTTTTACACTATCAGGTGATTTTTTTTTTGAGGGAAACAGCAGGACTCTGCTGCGTATTTTTATTATTTTTAAAAAATATATAGTACAAAGAATAAGGTCTGAAAAAATAAAAAAATACTATACATCGAAGATACAAACAAAACTAAGGAAAGAAAGAAGAGACGGTAAACAACAAATACAACAGCAGCATAGCAAGTTATCTAAAGGATTTGATCCAAGCCTCAAATCCACTGTATTCCTTCCTCTTGACTCTGTAGATGATCCATTTGAGTTCTTCTTTTAGCTTCTTTCTGCATCTGTATATGCTTGGCTGAATGTGTTGGAATATGTGATCATTCCTAGTTGTCCAGATTGCCCAGCAGGTTAGGATGATGATCTCCATCGCATATGGTACACTCAGCAGTTGCTTTAGGTTGCTAATTTCCTCCTGAATGCCTGTATGTGCTGGCTGCCAGTTGGTGCAAATGTAGCTCCAGCATAATTGTGCAAATTGACAATGAAAGAAAAGGTGATCTCCAGCATACTATCAGGTGATCGCTATCGAACCGATTGCAATTCTTGCCTCTACATTCTATAATAATATTTTCCGATGATATACAGAATTAACTCGTACTATTTTCTTATGATACCATACCATACCTGACATCCTGCCTTTTTTAATGAGCAGAGCTTCATACAAGGCATTGGTAATTGGATTGCACACGAGGTGCTTTACCAGGTACTGGTACAAAAATGTGTGAGGCTTGCACCAAGTGCAGCACTTGAACTCTGAATTTGTTATGGGGATGTACGGGTCCTAGACTTCTGTCAGATTAGATTTGGCACCGCGACTCTGGGGCAACCCTAGCGCTGCCACCGCGGTTCCCCCTCCCCCTCCCTCCTGCTAGAGGGGCGCTCGGCGTTGGCACGCGACCCTGATGGAGGTGGTGGTGGGGATCTGACGCTTCCTCCTCGGATGGAGGGCTACGGCCCCGGTCGGTGGCGCACGGCTCGGCCTGGGCGGCGCGCGGCCTCCCACGACTATGTGGGCAGCGTGGAGGTCGCGGTCGACGGCGCAGCGGTGGCTCATCGCAGTTCGCCGAGCACCATGGTAGAGCTTTGGTGCCGGCCCGATCTGCTCCGATACGTGCCGGCATTGGTCCCTGGTGGCAGCGTTCGTCGTCCCATGGTGCCAGATGGCCGGATCTGGCGTTTGGGTGTGGTTCCGGGGGAAACCCCTAGCCGGCGCGGTGGCCCCCCAAAGTCGACGTCTTTGGCGCCAATCCCCTCCTTGGAGGCTTTGGGGGTGGACCCTCCCCCTCCCGCCTCCTCACTGAGCTCCGTCGAAAGCTGGTTCTCCCTTGGTCTGGGCGTCGACAGCATCTCGGTGGCGTGCTCCTTCTTGAAGGCGGCGGTCGGGATTTGCTCTTAGTGGTGGAGCAGTCGGTGTCTCGGTTCCGAAGCATGACGGCCTGGTTTTCCTGCTACATCCTGCTCGGCCTCGCCCATGCGTTGTGATGCTTCTTCTGTCTTCTTCATGGTTGCGCGCCTTCGTCCGACAGCTCACGTCCCGTGCTCCGTGCTACCTCTGCCGACTTTGGTTCTCGTCTGGTTGGTCTTCCGTTGCTTGTGGGTCAGCGATGTCTGCTTCTCCTATGGTGCTCGGTCACCTTGAGCTGGGCTATGTGGCAGCCACTCTGCTGGGCGCCAGTGCGGCACCCGTCGAGCCTGGGTGAAAATGTAGTGGCCCTTTGCAATGGTGGAGACAGCTCAAGTGTTGCCCAAGTATGACCGTGGATGTAGCCGGCGCTCAATGCTTGCAAGGCGTGTCCCTCCTCCCGAGCACTTAGTTGGCTACTTGGTGTAGGTGTAGTGCTGGTCGTTGGTAACGGTGGTCTGCTGTTGCCATTGTGCTGTTTTGCCTAGCACCTTGTATCTTCTTTCCGCTTTGCTTTGCATTCACCCCCTTTGTAATGTGGTGCCCTTGTAATCCTGGCCGGTTGATGGCTTTGTTAATTCAAAGACAGGCTAGGTTCGAGCTCTCCTCGGGTTCAGCCGGCGCCTTTTCTCTAAAAAATGTACGGGTCCTAGGACCAATGGTTGGACAGTCGCACTTGATTGTTGAGGCCTGATTGTACAAGATGGGAAAGGACTAGGAATTTATTTTGTTATTCTTCGCTTATCTCCAACTAATATTCAAAAGGTATTAATAGCCATGCCATGGACCTGTAGCAATCTGATCTTATCCCTAACAATTTTGCCTAATTAACACACCTAATAGATAAAGCTGCTACTGTTCAATAGATAGAACTGCTGCATCTTCTGCACTTGTGTTTCAGTGCTGCTTGGTCGTAACAGAGTTCATGTTATTCTTTGTAATCGAAAACCCATCCATTGCAGATTGCTTCAAGCCTAACAAGGGAGAGTTGTGAAGCAATACACCAAAGCAGCCAAGAGGTTACTCTAACTTTTTATTGTTTTGAGTAACTGTACTTTACTGTACTACTGTATTTACCTTGCAGAATTGTTGTGTCTTGACCCAAGAAATTATTAGGTTGTGAAATATGCTGTTGATGTTGATGCTGATTGTGATCCCTTTCCTGTGGAATGGTTGTTTCATCACCGCTGGGGCAAGAAGCCTGGTGAAGTCGATGGCGAGTTTCTAAAAAAAACGGGGTAGTCTTGAACAACGTCTCAGCCGTTATTTGAGAAAAAATGGTCACCACCGGAACTCATCGTAGTTTTGCATTTCGTATGATGAACTGTGACAATTATGTTGGATTTATCGGAATTTCAGTAATTATTTGGTCCAGTTTGTTGTCCTTTGGTCCTCGTTAGATTTATCCAATTTCTGGTTATTGCAGGAAAGAACATTGAATTCATAACAGCTGGTGGCAGGTTGAGCAACAGTACTTCACTACCATGCCTTCTACCATCCTAAATCTATCTGACCCTCTGATTTGTTCTCTCTCTATTAGACTACAGCCTATATATGTGCCACAACTACAGAAGCTGTCTGGGACCCAATCTAACAAAAAGGTAGTGGCTAGCCCAGGGCAAGTGAGTGAGGATGGTGATGCCAAGGAAGCAAGGGTAGAAGGAGAAGATGATGACAATTTGAAGCCAAGAAAGAGGGTGGCAACATTCCGGGCTGTCAGGGGACAGCAAAACAAGGATACCATAAGTGCCCCCTCCAAAAAAAAAACAAGGAAAATCTGGTGGCTAGAAGAAACCAAGCATTAAACATGGCGGCAAAGATGATGTCGAGACTATGGAACCAAACAAAACTGTTGCCGATAGCAATGATGAGCATGATTTGGACGGGCCAACTGCACCGTATCAGGCCGAGGTACAGGAAATTTGTCCAAGAATAAATTGAAAACTACCAAATGATTCATCTGGAAGAAGATGAAAGAAATTCAGTGTATGTTGGTTCAACGTTGTCAAACGTCAATTTAGTGTACAGTATGTTGGTTATGTGTTTTACACCATATTACATTCCAGTGGGAATGAAACCATTTGAAATCTTCGGAATTTCATAACCTTGTGTCGATTTCCTGAACTGCAGAAATTAATATCATATTACCGTATGAACAGAAAATGCATCTGTCTGAACTTTCCATCTATGTTTACTATGAAATCCAAATGGTCAGATTCTCCTCTTGAGTTAGGCCATAAATGTGTTGAAAAAATTGGACAGTCTTCATTATAGTTTTTTGTGATATTTGATATATGATGTTGTATCAAATATGAAAATGTTCCAAACAAAATACACTAGAACTGGTCCTATCTAAAGAATATGGTTACCCTTCCTTCTCTACAAAATCACCATCAAAACCAATGCTCTTTTTTTTTAAGAAGAACGACACCCAAGGGCATCTTAAATCTGATAATTATTGAGAAAAACAATAACGAGTACAATGGAAAGACAATTGGATGCTTCACAACCATAAAAAGTTACATTTAAAATCATACTACCCTTCTTCCTCCAATTGTACGCCACACACCAGAGATTAAAAATTGCACTGAACCAACGGTAAATGAAAGGGACACATGCATGTGCTCTCGCCATACCAGGCTTTAAAGACCATAATAGCCACTCCTCATTCAAGACGAGATCTAGAACTCGTTGAAGAAACTTTGGTTTGGAGCATCACCTCATGCACTACAATCTTGCAATCCATCACCACCGGACCATAGAATGGGAGAAAACCAAACCACCTAGCAGAAAAATATGGAAGAAGAGGTCGAAGTTGTTGCACCAATAGCCAGCAAAACTGCACTCATTGATAGAAACACCAACTGTCAAGATTCGAAGACAACCAACAAATCTAATGACACAAACTCTCACATACCCTTCGCCAGTTTTTGATCAAGCATCATCGAGTAGGGAGAGGACAAAGAGTCCTTATTCCACATGCCAACGCCACCATCACCTTGCCAATGACGTCTGGGAAATAAAACCTAAAGAAAAGAAAAATGAAACATGCAGGGTCCCCACTCTTCTTACCGCCGACGAGACCGCTAGACAGGGGAGATGAGGGGGACCAAGGGGGCGTCGTGAAGGTGACCTATGACGGCGGCTGGGATTTGTGGTCATAGGTGACCTATGACAGCCGCTTCAGCTGACTCCACATCCGCGATGTGTTCAAATTTCGCCATGGCAGCTGCTACTGTTGGCAATAAGCCATGCTCCAACGATGACGACTGGCGTCGGGTGCGGCATATGCGGTCTATGCAGGGCGTGGGCATAGGGATCAGTTGGTCCGGCTGTGTTGAGCGCGTACGAGTGCGTGCCATACGCGCGGCCGGGCTATACGGATCACAGTGTGGCGCGGTTGCGTGGTAGCTAGCTTTGCGTGTGATGTGCACATGCATAGAATTAGTTGTGTGCATGCATAGTTTGTTAGTCAGGCCGTGGGTTAGTGGCCCGTGTGGCGTTCTAGTTGGTTAGTGCGTGGGTGGCTCTGATGTGTGTGGCCGTGTGTTATTTAAGCAGCTGTTAGTCACCGTGAAGATGGTGTGGAGCCGAGTGTAGCAATGTAGCCACTGTAAAAAGAAAAGGATTGGGGCGTTTGTGCGCCCGTGGCGGCGTTCGTGCGCCGGCCCGGAATTTCTTATGCCTTGTGTCTTCTTCTACCTCTAGCCGAGAGTGAGAGAGGGCTGCGGTTCCAACATTTGATATCATGAGCTTGGTGTCTTGGGCGTGCTTGCCGTGCCGGAGGCATGGCAGCCATGGCGGCGCTCGCCGGCAGCTGCGCGATGGAGCTCCGGGCCGTGTGTCGGCCCATGGAGGTGGGCGGCGCGGTGGCTGTCATGGCGCGTGGCGCAGGCGGCGGGCGGTGACGTCGTACGTGCGGCGAGCGCGGAGGCCGCCGAAGCGCTACGTGGTGGCGCGGCGGCGCAGCACGGCGTGGAGGCATGGAGGCACTGCATGGCGGCATGGAGGCCGCGGCGGTGCAGGGCAATAAGCCGCGGCGACGAGCAGGGCGCGACCGATTCGTGTTATGGGTGCACACTGGACGCGCCGGGCGCGTCGAGACCGCGAGCGCGCGTACGAGCGTGCGGTTGACGTTGGGAGGAGGCGTATGTCGCCGTTGTGCTCAAGTCCGTGCTCGAGTTCGGCTACATCCTTCCGGCGTTTGTCGCTGGTGGCTGCCATGGCGGACGCGGAGGGCGGCACGCGGTGAGCGTCTGGTGCAGCCGGGCTCGTCGGGCACGTCGGATGCGCGCGGGACGGGCGGGACGCACTGGTGTGGTCGGGCTCGTCGGGCGCGTCTGGTGCGCGCAGGACGTACTGGGGCGTCGGACGCATCGGGTGCGCACGAGACGTGCAGGGCGCAGAGGGACGCCAGACGTGTGTCGCCGGAGTCATGCGTGGCGGTGCGACCGGCATCGTTGCACCAGGTCGGATCCGCGGGCTGGGCCACGCTCGTGACGACGACAACGACAGGAGTTGCAACAACTTCAGCGATGGCAAGGTCATGGCTTAATGAGTGAGTGTTGGCAATAAGCCATGCTCCAGCGATGACGTCGGGTGCGGCATTTGCGGTCTATGCAGGGCGTGGGCATAGGGATCAGTTGGTCCGGCTGTGTTGAGCGCGTACGAGTGCGTGCCATACGCGCGGCCGGGCTATATGGATCACAGTGTGGCGCGCGCGGTTGCGTGGTAGCTAGCTTTGGCGTGTGATGTGCACATGCATAGAATTAGTTGTGTGCATGCATAGTTTGTTAGCCAGGCCGTGGGTTAGTGGCCCGTGTGGCGTTCTAGTTGGTTAGTGCGTGGGTGGCTCTGATGTGTATGGCCGTGTGTTATTTAAGCAGCTGTTAGTCACTGTAAAGATGGTGTGGAGCCGAGTGTAGCAATATAGCCACTGTAAAAAGAAAAGGATTGGGACGTTCGCGCGCCCGTGGTGGCGTTCGTGCGCCCGCCCGAAATTTCTTATGTCTTGTGTCTTCTTCTACCTCTAGCCGAGAGTGAAAGAGGGTTGCGGTTCCAACAGCTACGAAAAGGCCGCTACTGTCACGAATAATTGCTCCACCTGCACCGGTGTTGTCCTCATCCGAGAAAGCAGCATCGACATTAAGCGCCAACTGACCCACCAGGGGCCTCCTCCAATGATTCAGTCTTGGTGTCGCTCTAGGCTTACTGGCCGCACGCGAAAAATTCAGACAGAGTGCCCCTGATGGATTGGCATGACCGCACCGGTGTTTGGACCTCTTCATGCTTAACAATTTGTCTTTGCTGCCATCATAGATACCAGCTCGTCACCGCCACCAGCTCTGGTAGTTCAACAATGCTCATATATTGCTTCTTATGTTCTGGGTCACAGAGAAAGATTTCCATGATTTCTACTCCTGTACGTCCAAGTGCAGCTACTGTAGCCATTATTTCATGTACGCCAAGGCACCTCCATACATCCTTTGCTCTGTTGCATTTGAATGCCATATGAGCTATATCCTCAGCATGCGTGGAGCAAATCCGACATTGAGCTGAGCGAGATATGTGCCTATTTGCTAAAAGACAACAGCAAGGGAGTGCATCATGAAGACATCTCCAAAGATTTTTTTTTTAATTTTGCCTAGTATCTTCAAACTCCAAAGTTTCCTCCAAACTGGATGTGCCAAGGAGCCACTTATGCCGTGAGGTTTTTTTTGAGGGATATGCCGTGAGGGTTTATATTACTTGATTCATAATATTCCTCCCATTGCTTATAATAAGCTGAGTGTACTGAAAAAATACCCGACTTGGTAAGATGCCAAGCAACAAAGTCCTCCGTTTCATGCTGGAAGATCGGGATTCGCAAAATCCTGTCTGCGCCTATACTCCAAAAATTGTCTCGTATCAGCTCCTCGTCCCAGTCCCCAGTGACTGGGTTTATGAGTTCATTCACCGTTGTGAGCACACAGTTGCCCCTCACAGTTATTATCTTCCTTGAATTACTACTAGGGATCCAACAATCTTCCCATATATTAATTTTCATGCCATTGCCAACCCTCCAAATGCATCCTTTCTTGAATGTTTGAATCCCTACCCAAATACTCTACCAAACATATGATCATCCCTTCTTTAGTCCACAGTCCAACAAATCACCTCAGGGGTAGTATTTGACTATGAGAACGCGTGCACATAAGGAATCATAATTATCAATGAGGCGCCAACATTGTTTGGCTAACATGGCCAAATTAAAACTATGGATATCATGAAATCCCATACCTCCCCAACTCTTCGGGACACACATTTTCCACCAAGCAAACCAATGCATTTTCCACTGGTCCTCTCCGTCACCCCACCAAAAATGATATAGCATCAGTGATTCCCTTACATAATTTCTTTGGAAATTTGAATACTCCCATCGCATAGGTCGGGATGGCTTGAGCCACCGTTTTGATTAAGGCCTCTTTCCCTCCATATGATAAGGTTCTTTCCTTCCAGCCATTAACAAGTTTCTGTATTCTTTCTATAAGGTGTTTAAAGCAATCAACTCTATCAACACCAATCATAGACGACAACCCCAAGTATTTATCTGATATTGATTCAGTCATAACATCCAGGATCTGATAAACATCTACCTTATCATCCACACTTGTATTACGACTGAAATACATAGAAGATTTTGCAGAGCTAACCATTTGTCCTGAAGCATCACAGTAGTCATCTAGAATTCTCTTCAGAGTAGTAGCATTCATATCATTTGCTTTCATGAGGATCAAAGAATCATGAGTGAAAAGTAAGTGGGATATAACAGGGGAGTCACAACACACCTGGACCCCTTTGAGCTGCCCAGCTTCCTCCTCATGAGCAATTAATGCGGGCATTCATGGATTTACCACGACCTCGGTTGCGACTCCATAGATAAAAATGGGAAATTCACTCTTCGAGACCATTGAAAAAGGGCATTGAACGAGAAAGAAATCGTCCACAGATAATAAAACTATCATATGACTTGGAAAGTGATATGAGGTGCTCGAAAATGGTTGAAGTAATTGAAGCCTTCTGCACAGAAGAGAAATAGGTAGGGGGAGAGAGGATCCCCTTGCCTAAGGCCCCTAGAAGGAGCAAAAACATCTGTTTCATCAGAATTGATTCTGACCTTGTATTGAAAGGATTTGACACATCCCATAATCAATTGAACCCACCGCATGTCAAAACGAAGTTTTTTGCAATACCGCCTCCAGAAAGACCCACTCAATGCAGTCATACGCCTTGTGCATGTCCAACTTGACAACACATGATCCAACTTTTCCTTTCTTCTTCTTCTTCTTCTTCTTCTTCTTCTTCTTCTTCTTCTTCTTCTTCTTCTTCTTCTTCTTCTTCTTCTTCTTCTTCTTCTTCATGGTATGTAAACACTTGTAAGCCACAATTACATTATTAGTAATTATACGCCCTCGAACAAAAACGCTCTGTGTCTAACTAATAATATCAGGAAGAAAAATCTTTAGCCTAGCTGCCAGCATCTTCGCTATTACTTTGTAAACAACATTACAGAGGCTTATTGGCCTAAACTGTGAGACGTTCTCCGGCGTATCAACTTTGGGAATCGGCACTATCATGGTTGTGTTCCATCCCTCTGGGATGACCCCACTATTCACAACATACAGTACTTCTTTGTAAGATCATCACCGTTTAAACGCCAAAACTTTTTATAAAATATTGTGTGTAAGCCATCTGGCCCAGGAGCCTCTAGATCACCAATGCCAAACAATGCTTTCTTCACTTCCTCGTCAGTGTATGGTGCCAATAAAGCTTCATTCATGTATGGTGTTACTCTTGGTTTAACCTTCTCAAGTACTTCCTGGTTCGCCACATGTACCTCTGCCGTGAACAAGTTCTGGAAGTAGCTGTCAATCAGAGCTCTCATAGCCTCGTTATCCTCCTTCCAATCACCGTTTGCATCCATAAGACACCCGATGAGGTTTCTCTTTTTTCTGGCTATTGCATAATTATTGAAAAAAATGTATTGTGATCACCGAATTTAAGTCGCGCGAGCTCTTTGCACCCAATATATTTCCTCTTTTTCCATTGTTTCCTGAATCTCAATTAGTAGATGTCTCTGCCGATCTGCCGACTCGTCAATAAGTGGGCCCGATCATAGTTTTTCCAACTCCTCCTTCAAGCTTTTCAGTCAGCACTGTGGTGACTTGAGTACTGTTTGATCCCAGTCATGCAAATCCTTGTGTACCTCTGCAGTACGTACAGCAAACGGCATAGTACCTGATGTACGTGACCATGATTCAGTTACCCAGTCCATCATCTCTCCTTCTTGCAATCACCGCACTTCAAACTAGTTATGCTTCCATGTGAGTGATCTATCCTCCACTTCTCATCGGATGAAGTTCCCATCCTTACATCAATGAAATTCTTTGTTTTTCCCATTACTTCCAACACAACAGGATTGCACCAAAGGACTAAAAGACTGCCACTTGCCTCAACACTTTCCACCACTTCCACATGGTCCATCTTAAGTTTTCTCATCAATTTTTCTGCCATCGCTGTGTTCAAATATGTTTTGGATAGAAAAAACACATCCGGCCCCCATTGATTCTGGATGTCCAGAAGCACCCTTACTGCCGCGGTACTGCCCATACCTTGAAAGTTCCAACAAATGGTTTTCATTGGTTCTGGCGATCACCCTCGAGGGGAGTCACCGATGTGTCATTTGTTCCTTGACCCGAGTTGCTGGTTTCAGATCTCAACCTCTTCTGATCTTGAACTTTCTATGGAGTACTAAGTAGACTCTTGTCCACTGGTTTCGTGGTAATGTTCTCCAACAAAGTAAACTTTGTCATTAACAAAGCCAGCTGGTGTATTTGAGGAGACACCGACGCCGAAGCAACCATGCCATCCTGCGATATGAGCCTTTTTCGGGCAGTGGTTACGATCTCACCGTTGGGGTTGTGAGCATCTATGTCCATGGCCAGCCCTTCGTGTGGGTTAGGGTCACCGGGGTTCCCTCTCCCTCTGCCAAAGCCGTCGCCCCTGCCAGCACCATCACCACTCTGCCCCATTCCTCTTCCAGCTCCTTGTCTGCCTCCTGGTCTGTCAAAGTTAACAAGTAACCAGCTGCCCCACTCACAGTCCTCCGGTTTATGTATTCCATCCCCGCATTCAGTCACAACACATGTCCAACAAGTCCACAGAAATCAGAAAAATCTGGCAGTTTCTCGTATTCCACGGGGTACTTCTTTTTCACTTTCAATGTTAGTGGCGCAAAATGTACGAGCGGAGTATCCAGCAAGATGAACACCCTGGCTCGTAGATATTTAGTAGGGTTTATCCGACCCTCATTAACAATTACTTTTATGGGCGGGATCCCTACTTTCCTCGCTATCTTTATCGCCAGCTCAGTGTTCTTCATGAGCCCCTTTGGGATACCCATGATGCGAGCCCACATCGGAATTCGATCCAATTTATAGTCTGTGACGTTGGATATGCCATCATATTCCTCGATCACTACTGGCGCACCACGGAAATCCCATGGGCCTTTGTTCATCACCCGACCCCAGTTGGCCCAAACACAAAAACTGGGACAAGAACAGATAGCTGCCCCTAATTTTGAAGGTAACACCATGAGCAGACAACATTGCGCATCGATTCGAATAAGGCCACATGGCTGAAGGGTTTTTGGGTGTGAACCCTAAAGATCCTGATCCAGCGTGTTTCCTCAATCAGTCCTTCTATTTCTCCTGACAGATCCAGCTCTTCTTCCTCTTCTCCATGTAGATTCAGACCCACGAATCGATCTTCCAAGGAAGAATCATGGTGGTAATCCTCGCTGTACATGCTACTGCCAGTAGCAGTCTCAGGCTGGGCCGATCCCCGATCCCGTCTCCGCCATGTCGCCTAGGACTCGCGTTCGTGGGCTCGGCCACAATCCAATCTCACTGGGATTGGGGAATCACCGGAGATTGGCGATCTTGGTGGACTCAGGCGTTCACCGCCAGAGGGTATAGGGAACCCTAGGAGACCTAGGGGAAGCGGGGTACATGAAAAAAGAGAGGTAGAAACCTACTCCGCTCCGCTCTTTGGTTAATGGAATGAGCAGATTTTCAGTGGAGTTTTTTTTGCCAGTTGCCATCTTCCTTTTATACATGGAGTGAGATTGGCATAATGAGAGTTAGGTGTCAACCCAAAGGATCGCCATTCGATTTTGACCCAAGGGCTCAGAAAAATGGTTGCGTATTTAAAAAGGGCGCCACGCCAATGTGAGGACAAACTCCAGTCTTAGGATGCAATGCCGTGCAGCTTTTCGTCTTCCTCCGACTCCTTGACGCGTCCTCCCTCCTCATCCCGTGACCTCCTTTGTTGCCAAGTTTGCCAACGTCCTTAGATTCATCGCCGTCTAGTCCAGATAAGGTGTTCTTCTAATGTTGTTGGGACACTCATTAACCATCTAGCACCTGTGAAATCTCATCGCCGCGGGGCGTCGGTGCCAACCTTTGCCCTCGTCGCCTCGTCGTTTGCCCCTCATCTTCTTCCTAGCACACACCAGACGCCGAGTCGAGACGGCGAGCTTCATACAACACTTTTTTTCCTTTTAAGAAAATCAGACATAGCAGACATACATTCTGGGCCGGGCTTATTCTAAAACCAAAAGGACCATAAGTGGAATGTTGGTGGAACCCTCGTACTGGCCTAGAGTAGTGGTCGTCCGCCAGTCTACAGCATTAGTTCAGTCCCCACCTGGTAGCAAAATTCTAGGGTTTTATCGTTCCGTCCCGTCGGAGAGACAGCGCCGGCGTCCCCATCAACTCGCTGCTCCGCGCTGCCGCGCGGCTCGATCCGGAGAAGCTCGACTTCCGCCTCCCCTCCGGCTTAATCGACCGTACACTCGCTGTCGATCTGCCTTGCTTCCAGCGCCGCCACCTCCATCACGCTGGACCTTTCCCCCATCACCCTGGCCGTGCCGGCCGGCGCCAATTTCCCCGCACTCGAGACGCTGTCCCTGGCGCGTTGCAGTACCGACCTCGACGCCTTGCTCTCCTTCTGCCCGAGCTTGCACATGCTCCGCCTCAGCACGGCCCGCGACATTAGGGTCAACTCGCCGTCGCTCCAGGAGCTTGTCGTCTGCTGTGAGATCAGTGCGACACGACATGTCGACATCGTTGCTCCAGCGCTTAAGCAGTTGGCCATCTCATTGACGGCGGTGGACCACAGCATCTCCGTCTTGGCACCAATGGTGGAGAAGGTCTCGTGGCACTGCCAATACTTGGGGCCGCGTATTGTGTTTGGTGTTTGGAGCCTCAACAAGGTGCAGCTACAGTCGGCGGAGATACAAGGAGAGCCATCGTCGCTGTGTATTTATGCCTGTGCGGTGCGTCCCTTTTACTGTTCAATCTGCTCCAAGGCTCTGACTAAACTTCTTTTGTGAATGATATCTAACTATCGTGGCAAATTGTTTTTTCAGTACTCTGCATTTTTTCGCGCTCAAGCGAGCCACTTTAAGCAGGAGATCGAGAAACATATGGTTGCTGCTTTCTCTTGTTTAGAGCTTCATCTCATGACGACGGGGCATGCTTTTGGAGCTTTAGTGTTTCATCTTCTTGGAATGAATCGAATTCGTACTGCTACGCGGAGGCTTAAGGTCGTCCTACAGAGATCAGCGGTAATTCTCAGCTCTGATTATATAACCCAATAATACATTGTGTATTTGTGTGGTTATTCATATATGTACATTTTTTGTTTTATTAGTTGAAAGAAGTATGCACGCCATACTGTCCTTGTGAGTCGAACTGGAGGTCCCAGACTATATCCTTGGATGCTCTCGAAGAAGTGGAGTTCAATGGATTCGACGGAGCGGATCATGAGTTTGATTTATTGAAATTGATACTTGGATGTGCATCAACACTAAAAAGAATGATTGTCAAGCTGTCCGATGAGACCTCGGCAAGTAATGATGGATGCGCAAAGATAGTCAACATCTTAAAGGCATGTTCTTCCGTGGAATGTGATGTTTATCACAGCTCGGGTGAGTATATATTTGGCATGCATTATTAGTATCTTCCTAATGAAACACAGATATACTTCCCCCCGTTTCCGAAAACAAGTCTTATACATTTCCTCCTAAGACAAACCGTGCAAAGTTTGACCAAGTTTGTAAAAAGGCCATAGTCATACTAATTTTGTGTTGTGGTTGTTGATATTTTTTCTTATATAAGTTTGTTCAAATTTTTCACGATTTGACTTGAGACAAAATTATAGTCCTTTTAGGAGACGGAGGAAGTAACTGTTAATCGTTGTGTAAGATTTGACTGATTTGTCGAATACATGGAGTTGACATGCCAATTATATAGTTTTGCTGTGGACGTCTAATTTATTAGCTAATTAAACATTTTATATTTCTGCCAAATTTGTGTGCTCAGATGCTCATGTTTTTTTTTATAGAAACTGAAATTGGATGATAAGAAAAATTAAGTATTTTTACTCAGGCTTCCTTACCTGAATTGCTCTTTTGCATTTCACAATCTTCTTCATTGATCTTGCCCATTTGTTTTACACCTGCATTTGGGTTTCTTATTTAGGTTATCCCATCTGAATTCATCGGCCTTGGGGTTTGGTACAAATTTTAGT
Source organism: Triticum urartu (assembly GCF_056163025.1). Classification (NCBI taxonomy): domain Eukaryota; kingdom Viridiplantae; phylum Streptophyta; class Magnoliopsida; order Poales; family Poaceae; genus Triticum; species Triticum urartu. The sequence continues at coordinate 711,914,761 of NC_141879.1, forward strand.
TTGATTTAAACATTGTTCAGCAATTACTTTTATTTCTTTCTGCTGTCAGCATGTATTCCGTTATATTTCTGGTTTTGCATCTGTATTCAGTAGCAAAAATACAGTTCCCAGATAACTTAAAGTTTGTTGTCCCATCTAGGTTTTTCATTGGCCTTCGGGTTTCTTTCTGCTTTCATCATATTGTGTTTTATTTGACAGCATATAAGAATAATAAAGGGGGAGTGTCCCCTCTGTTTTCATTCTTTTTTGATACTGACTTGAGCTTGTTTTTATTTGTCTCCTCTTCAGGGTTAATGCACGGCAGCCAAAATTGCCCGTCGACATGATTCTCATCCTTGGGTCTCTTGATCCTGTGGTGCGCATTGACAAGATCATCCTTAGGTCTGTGGATTCCTGGTGCAGATTGACAAGGTCTCAGGACTTTGCTTGGTTGCTTGAACTGATCATGTGGCGTGTTTTTTTGCAAGTGTACTGTACTGGTTATATATAAGGTGCTTAGTTGTATCTTGTGGTTCCAATGCCGTTTGACTATTGAATTAATGCACTCTACCTATGTTGTGAGTCAATTACTCAAAGTCGACTATCATGTTAAGCCTATGGTTTCAGTTCTCATTTTGCGCTGTTTCATTGTGATGACGACATTGCATGTTTTCAGCGGTAGTAAAATTATCTGCAGTGAATGCTCCCCTTACTGCTCTTAGTGCTTATACAGCTGTGGTTGGATGAACCAGACGGCTCTGTGAGATAGCTCAGTACCTTAAACGTGGAATCATCCTCTCTTTTCTAACTGCTGCACTGCACCCTATATGATGGATTGAAGATGCATCTTTGTGTCACTTTTGTTTTAGCAGAATCTGCGTCATCTTGTGTAGATATGCAAGGTGCAAGTTGATTCCTGGCAATACTAGTTGATTGAGTGCATATATGGCAAGAAGTATCTGGGCTCTTGTTAGTTCTGAACTTTGTGAAGCTCTGATTTTGCTGAAACAATGCCCGTGGCAAAGGCTTGGCTGTCTGGCTTGAGTGAGGAACTACAGCAAGATGAGTTCGTCATAGCAATTGTAATTAACAATGTGGGCAGTCTAGTTGTGCCTCGTTTTGTGAAGGGATACATGTATGGCTTTCGGATCCTTCAGATCCTTTGTGTATCCCCATGAACATCATTAGGCAATGAAGCTCTCTAATGAGAGTATGGTTTATTTTATCTAATGAATGGTTGGATGTTTCATCTTTTTTGAGATTTTCCAGTGCCTTATTCTTTTGTTTTCTTGTAGCTCATCATCTTCTTAGGGCGTCTCTAACCAGACCCTTATCCTGTAACTCCTCAAATGATCTGTCAAACTTTAATGCCTGAAATATAAGGCGTTAAAATGTGGCTGGAACCTAACCGAACTTGTATATTTAACTCTCCATTTTTTTAAACTAATTCTTCCATCCTTTGTGACATACACATTTCAAACAATTGCATGGTGTTTCACCAATTTTTTGAATAGTTCAAGTTTGTCTAATCGAACAATTCAAATTATAACATGCATATACTTCATTGAAAAGACACAAAATCAATCAAGTCTACCCAAAGAATCGGTGGAGCCGGTAGGCAGCAGTCGGTGGGGCAACCTGGGAAGCAGTCGGTGGGGCAGTTGGTGTCGCAATAGATGGTGGGAGTTCAAAAAAAAAAGAAATCTTCTAAGGGGGCCGCAGGCGCTGCCCCGAGGTTCTCTCTCTCTCTCCATGGACGGGACATGGTCTACATCCATGTGCTGGGGTGGGACTTCTTCGTGGGCATGTGTCTTTGGTTGCCGGCTCCCTCCGGTGCAATAGAGTCGACAGCCTAGGGAGCCGTGGAAGCAACCCGCATAGCCGGTTCAGCCAATGGGGCCGGCTGAGCAGAAGGCGGGGTCTTGCTGATGGTCTTTTTGGTATTCGTGAAGATAGATCTCTGCTTGCCGGATCCAATAAAAAAAGACAACTGTCAGGCCTTCAGCCAAATTCAACAAATCAAGTACAAGCAAATATCGAAGTTGTAACTAGAACTACCGTGATAATTAAAGTAATGAATATTACTGCAATTTCGGACGCATGGAGGCATGCGGACAGTGCGGACGCATCCGACTGTATCCCTAGAAAAGAGGACCAGTTAGGGTTTCCCTAGGTGAGCAGCACATCCCTGAATCTACCAGGGATTCAGGGCATTGGACATATTTCTGTTGGAGTAATTTTCCTTTTATTTTCTGTTATTCTGTTGTGTTAACCCTTATTTTGCCATGCTCTTTTTAGCTGGACCAGAAAAGTGATGGCACCTGGTTTTGTTTCGACCACGATACTAGAGACTCCGAGGGGTTTTGCCTACTTCAGTGTGTATGGACCTGCAACTTCTGGACCAGAGGTTTGTATACAACCATTTCCAAACCGTCCTTGCATGCATACCAGTCACTTCCATTCTGCTTCTTATGATGCTTCACTTTGTTATTACAGAGTATATGGTCATTTTTTTATCAAGAAGAGCTTTGCTACAAAAGTTAGTTCTGATTCTATCTACCATGCTTTCATTAGCGTTTGCTTTGGTTGTGCTCTATTATTTAATTTGCACTCAGGACTCAGGATTGATCATAATCTATATATTATCACCATTATTAAAGAGTTAGGCAGCTTGCAACTAAAAAGTACATCCAAAATATCTTGCACAACAAAATAATCTGTTGGAGAAATGCAGGGTTACTGTGCTTCATTTGTAAGTTTTCTCTCTAATAATAACACTCTGTTACTTTCTTACCAGGTTATGAGTTTGCGTGAGTTTGTAAAGGTCGATAAGAAGTCTGTTGCGCTTGCGCTTAAGGATGGTATTGGTAAGAGGCTTGCTGATACAACCAGGAAGTGTTGTTCTGATGGAGGACAGTTAGTTGTTGAGAATGAGGATCTTAGAGATGCCATCAAGTCCAAACTGGCCAGTAGATATCTTTTTAGTAGTTTGTCTGTGCCTTTCTCTTTCCATGAATTACTGGTCACTGCAAATGTATCAGTAAAATATTTTTTGGTAGAAATTGATTGCTTTGACGACAAGGAAGTTACTCATGAAATGATGTGGGCGTTAAGGAATGTGCTGTATGATTGTGTATGCCGAGAAAGATGCAACATCATTTGTCAGTATCTTCTCCCTTTATCCAAAGTATTGATAGATTGCATGGAAAAATATGGAATCGTTATTCCTATAGAAGCAGTAAGAACTGAATTGTACCCTTCGTTTTTTTCTGCTTTTGCTCTTACTGTTGTGCTTTGTTGTTATGCCTTTGTGTACAGATGCTAGTGCTGACACTAATGGGTAATATTGGGTCATTTAGCTAGTTATATATACTAACCACTCTCCTTGCTTCAAACCCAAACTTGTTCAATGGGTTTTTGGTTGCCCCCTCGACCGGATCTCCACTTCTGCCTCACTCACTACAATACCATCTAGGATTTTAATTTGTAATGCTTGTTTATTTTGCATTTTTCTCTTTGTTGTTTCTGCTTTGAATTATCCTTTGCAGCTTGACCAAGTTGATGTTATGCTTTGTTCATGTCGAAAATAAAAAGTTGATGCAATGCTTGTCTATTGACCATGTTCTTGTTGATCCCATGCAGGTTGATAGAAACATCATAATCCTTGTTGGTTTAGTGGATCGATGCGGTACAAGGTTCAAGCATTCTGCCAAGACGATACGTGAGATATGTGACAAGCTGGTTCCTGATATTGGTTGAGTTATCAAGGATGATAGGCTCTATGCAGAAGCTGTGTCAAAGATTCTGACCCCTGAATTTGTCAAAGAATGGCATCACACACAGGTTATTAAAGCTCATTACTAAATAAGCTATTGTTTCCAATAAAATATTTTTGAATATACCAGTTATTGGTGTCGATAAACTGAATGTTCATCTGTGTTTTCGTACAGTGGTTTCCGGATGATGTGGTGAAGAAGAAAGATGCAGCAGCTTCTGCAGCAGATGATGCACGAAACACGATTGATTTTAAAATGTATTCCCTAATATATGACTGCCTTGTTAAACTTAGGCTTTTACCTGGAGTGAAATCTCGATTTCTTAAGGAGGTCAAGTGTTTGGCAGATGAAATTTCTAGAGCTCCAAAAGAGGAGCTACACTGAGGTAGCTCAAGGGACAACCGAGAATTGCGATGATGCTTGCCTGCCTGCTGGGAAGAAAATGAGGTATTTCGGTGGTGGTGAAGCACTCGTTTAGAAAATTTATGTATTATCTTGTACGCTGCCAGTTGTATTGCTAGTTTCTTATAGCATCTCTAGCGGATGCGTCAAAAGTTATATTCAAGAAGAAACTTTTTGTTGCTTTATAATCTAAAGCAGGGGAAACCCTGTTTTGTCAGAAGAAAGTTTTTGTTTTGAGGCCTCCAAAGTCACATATTTGAGAAGAAACTTTTTGTTTTAAGGGATTAGACCCTATCTAGTAGACCCCCCTGAATGATTAGTGCATCAAAAACATGATTTCTACCCCCCAGAAGCTGCCTCCACTTGACTAAATTTAGTTTTAAGAACTTTTTGCACTAGAAGCTATGTTTCACCTGACACTGTCATGGTATGTTGTAACTGCAACCTATATATGTACTTTCTTAATGTTGTGTAAGTCTATTGCTGTCCAGACTGTCTTAGTGAAATTTTTGTAGCAGCCATACCTCTTGTTTTCATCATGGTAGGACTCAACTTTATCAAATGGCCCGTTGCATTCATGATGCAAAGCCAAATAGAACCAAGAAGCTAGCCAAACTATACATCACATGTTATATGTATTATCCGCAAAGTACGATCATATTTTTTTTATTTATAACCCTATATTTTTTTGAGGGATCGCCATCATGGCTTACTTTATGATCTCAAATGACATTTAAATCGTTTAAGAGAGAGTTAAGGATAAATCAAGGGGCTCATCGATTATTACAAGAAATCTTAATCTCAAAACAAAATCTAGCAATCTCTTGAGTAGTACAAGTTGTTTCATGTAAACAATGCTTGAAATGGATGTTCCCACTCCACAATATATAAGATCCATTTTTTTTAGAATAACAAGGAGGTCTCTCCCCGGTTCCAGAGTGAAATGCGCCATTAGTCTATTAACTCAAATAGAATGCACACTTTAGGCCACCAACTCGAAAAGTGACCAGATTTAGTCCATAAACTCATTTATTTGATCAAATCAGGCCAAACGAAAATGTTGCTTGGGACCATGGTCCACCCGAACCCATGCTCAGAACCATTCATCTCAGGACACCGCGTATGGAGATATGTGCATGGTGAGTAAACTATTGCATGGCGGGAACAATTTAGTGTGATGGCGGGAACAATTTAGAGGGTTAGAAGCCATGCATGTGCCAAATATGATCATATTTGATGCTATACCATAGCTAATAAAATAGTCATGTTGCATTGGGCAATGAAATGTTGTCTCTTATGCACACTGTTCACTATTGTTTATTGCCTCATTATGCTCGTCGAGCTCTGTCCCCAACACATGCATGAAGTAGGCTGGCAAGGAATGCTATGCAATTGAAACTTGAAAGTACGCTCAAGATAATTCGTGCATAGATAATTTTTCATAGATATTTCCGCAACTCTTTTTCCTTCAATTTTGTATCCCATGAAACCTACAATCTTCTTGTGCATGATTGATGACCTGCTGTTCAGACATATAGCAAAGCCAATAATATCTAGAATTTTTAGTTGCTGAACAGATAAATTTTCGTAGTTGATGTGTCTACATCTCTTTTTCCAAAATATCAGTACTAATTTCCTACTTAATATTGTATTGAAAGTATTATGGGTACATGCTAAATTCCTCTCACCTGACATAAGCTTATCAAAGACTTTAAAGTTGTCTCCATGCAGCCGCACTGTTCACAATTGTTTAATGCACGCCAATTCTGCCCCCAGGACATGCATGCCAACATAAAATTCAATTTTTCTTTGTTTTTCAAAAAATCATGAAAAAATTCACACATGTAGTAACCTGAATAATCAGTGAACTAATTTTTTAAACATTTTTTCCAAATGGATGCGATCTGTGGAAGAATATTTTTTCCATAACCATATGAAACAATAATAATAGATAAAAAAACAGATTGCTTCAGGTGTTGCTACAGTAACATAGAGGCGTGTGCCAGCCCTTCCCTTAAAAAATGCAAGCCTACGCAGGCCTAGACCAAGCTGACAAGAGAAGGATTAAGCTAATCAAAGAAATTTGAATGCTAACCAGGCCCAAATCCACATGGAGACCATTACTAGATCTAACGGCATTGACTATAGGTTCGGCTGGACCATGGTCCTAAATATCTCCTCTCTCAGGCCAAAACCGATTTAAAAGGGAAAATAGAATAAACGGCCACGTGATGTGTGGAACTTGAACCTACGACCTGAGGGAAAAACGAACTCTCAGTGACCAGAAGCTACTAAATAGCTTCTTATGTTTACTAATTGGATGCACCTTACGAGCCTCCACGTTAATCCTCACAAACTAAGCAAACTAGCCGTCTGATCTTGAAATTAATTATCTCTAACCATCGAATGTGATGCCTTATGGAGTCCTCCGCTGTTGTCCCACTTCAGCGAAAAAACCCATCTCTAGGACTCTCCTTCCTCCGCAGATGCAACACCCACCACCTAAAAAAACACCAAGGCAGAGCCCTAGCGCCCTAGCGCTGCTCCTTTCCTCCTATCCAATCTTCCATCTTCAGCTCAACCCCAATCACACAGCAACACATCGTGGCTAAGGAGAAGGTCCTTTCAATCCCCTCAGATATCATGCCCGGACCACCCCCTTCTCCATGTCCCCTTCCTTCGTCACGTTGTCTGTGAAGCCTCACATAGTCCATATTAGAATCTCTAAAAAGACTTATATTTAGGAATGGAGGAAGTATATGTACAACTGCTTATCCTTTTATTTCATTTGAATTATAATATCAGTCAACCATGCCTCATATGCACTTTCAAATGAAGTGAGTAAAATGACCTGTCAGATTGAGCTACCATGAGCTATTTGTATGCCAGTGTCAACAGAACGAAGGTTCTGCATTTGAACTAATTAACTAAAAAAATTTAGTACACTGTCAGTTGCGCTCTAGCGAACCAAATACGTTATTGGTAATGTAACGGAATGTCTTCAGAAAATACTCCTATATATGCATGAGTCCTGGATGATGGAATGGTTAAGAGTTTTGTAGTGTAATGCTTAATACAATGAGTGAATTCCCTAGGTTACAAGAGGATGGTCTAAAGAAAGCAGGACCAATTGTTAACGTTGATCATAATTTACTCAACCATTTTTAGATGAGTGTGTTGCAGACTAGTCATATTGAAGCTGCGAGTTAACATGGTCCACTTCATTTATTATCTCCCCTCAAATTTGTTGTGTATGGTTGCAGATTGCCACCTTTTAATTTTCAACCAATTATTTGTATGCGAGTGTTCTGTACTATTTTATGTTATCTTGCGCTAAATAAGCCAATTATTTTATAACTACCAAATCCACTTCTCAAGAGTGGATCTTCTCCTGAGTGCACTACACCTGAGTTTGCAAAAAAAAAGAGAAAACATGATTAAAGAAAATTGAAAAATCTGAAATTTTGAGACATCAAAATTTATCAAATGTCCGAGCATCTTGCAAATTTTCGGCCAAAATAACATCTGAGGAGCTCTCATGAACAAAAAATCAATGTTCAAAGTTTTGCTCACTTTTTAAGCATTGATTTTTTTTTGCGAGAGCTCCTCGGATGTTATTTTTGACGGACAATTTGCAAGAAGCTCGAACATTTGATTAGGTTTGCTGTCTCAACTTTTTAGATGTTGTTTGATCATGTTTTTTTTAAAAAAAAATGCACTTCTGGCTCCCTTATATAGGAGTATTTATGATCATGCTTTTCGTTTTTAGATTTTGTTTGATTATGTTTTTCATTTTTAGATTTTTTGGATATTGTTTGATCACGCTTTTTCAATTACAGATTTTTTCGGAGGGAACACTTGATGGACTTAACTGTCTACGTGTGTAACCATTTTCCGAACATGATTTATGATAATTCATTATTTGAAGTGTCAAATTTCCTGAAAGACATCTAATCATTTGTATATAGTATATTTGAGTCAATGTTTTGACCTGTGTGCAGTTTCACATGGTATTCCTAAAATAATTAATGCATGAATTTTTTTAATATCCAAGTACAATAAAGGCTTGCATTTTACTCATGTGCTTTGCAGAATCAAAATGTTGGCCGACCTAGAGGTTGTAATTAAACAATTATGTGGGCAAGTATGTTTTTCTTGCTCATCAGCATGAGCATTGTTTTACATATGCAGTTCTTCTTCCAAAAAATAAAAGAATTCTCTGCTTTAACTTTCGAAGCAGTTGAATGAATGAGTATATGCAGTTGAAATGGACTGATTAATGTAATGAATAAGCTTTGGTTATGATGCTAAAATGTTTTATATCAACAGAAACATGCAAACATGATTACCTTTCCTTTATTTATCTTCTCATAGATCTCTAATCAAAACTTACCATCAATTCCAATTTTGTTAAAGGCAAGGGATAATTGGTCACAATATACCAAGTTGACATCTAGATACTGATTTAATACATTAACAATGCTCAGTCGGAAGCAGTGTTGCAGAGATGGGTGAGTAGCGATTCCAAGGAAACTTTCATGGTAGCAAAAAGAAGATAATAGGGTGGCCACTGGTGATACAACAAAGATGCAATAAACTCTGTACGTCAGGCTATGCTTACAAGCTACTTCTCTAAAATATATGTTATGGTCTAAAATAGTTGTAACAGAATGGGTATTTATTTGGACCTCTCATACAATTGACTAATTTGTGACCCAAAAGGTGCATTATGATTTTTATGTTTGCTACACCATCATCCACTGGTGAAACACCATTTTCGATGATACATTTACATAAATGTATTAGTCTCTTGATTTGGAAATGTAAGCGCGCATGCTTCTCATTATTTATCTTAATTATTCAACAATATGTGTTGATCACGTGATACAAAACTGATATTTTCCTTTCATATCAAAATAAGTTTTAACAGTATTAATTTAGTACCAAATTCTATAGATACGTTTCTAATAATTAAATGCTGAAAACACATGTGCCTTATATATTTATACTGGAAGAACGTATGCTTTTATGGTATACAATATGTGGTATCTTTTCCGTGAAGGTTCTGTGTCTTATTTTATTTATTTGAATGGATGTCGTATTTGTTATTTTTTGTTTATCGCCATATTTATAAATGCAGCGACATTTCTCACTCCTATATATAAAATGAAATTAGCAATATGAATTATATTGTTTCTATAATTATTGGACATATGTACTTATTCTATTCAAGACTTATATTTTAAAAATTAGATATATGTGAAAGAGATTTTAATTTATTTGTTATGGAATATCTAGCCCTTGATGACTAGTTTGTATTAAATAAGTTACATCTATACATTTGTATTTGGCACATCAACCTGGACCGATTTTGAAAAAAAAAGTTAAAAGGCCACTCGTATTATGTAGGACTTGAACGGGCTTTGTGTATTGATTAAGTTATATAGTTCTGTATATATATTTTTATGTGACACCACTAAGCATAAACGTAATGAGCAATATTAAGCGCAATATATCTCAAAAAGGCTAAGTGTGTTCAAAATCATGTTTCATGTATGCACGCTCTGTTGGAAAAGGCAGTGCCTAGGAGTCGCTTAGGCACGCTTAGACGTTAGGCAATGGCCAAACGCCTCTCCTAGGGCATAAGCGGAAGTCTAGGCAGGGCAAGCAATAAATTGTTTACCCAAACAAGAAATGGTGCCATATTGCACTAATATGCCAAATGGGAATATATTCCAATGGCAGTAGCAGGTAGTTAAGTTATGTATATGCCTTGAATTAATATAATACACATATGATAACCATGGACACATCCTGGTAGTAAAAACTACATTACCGCCTAGGCCGCTCCTAGGGGGCACGAGGCAAATACCAATTGCCGCTTTTTACAACCTTGTACGCACGTAGTTATACATGAATCTCGCTAGGTACATCCAACCTCTAAGCGTATGATCGTGTTTTATCTTCACTAGATGACCCGTTTCGCCGATGGCGCAAAGGGTGAGAGCGAACCGAGCTTTAAAACCATGCAAGTAAGAATATTTAGAGACTGATCATAAAATCCTTGAAGCATAAGGAAATAGATATCTAGGTATGATGTTCATACATACGTTATATATTACATTGCATTGTAGGTTTATAAGCCAAAAGAAAGGCATGAGATCAGTTCATGATAAACTTTGCTCATTCAGCTTATGGTAACTAAGATATGCAGTCATTTACATGAGGTAGTCATCATTGCATGTGCCATCGGTATCGAAAATGACGTCATTGTCTAAGCAGCTCTTCATGGTGGGTGTGTTTGGTTGGTTGTCATTGGGAACAGCAAAAATGTCTTCCATATCATCGTTCAATCCACAATAATGCTTGTTTGTTTTTTGTTTATTATTTGTTGAAATGATGCAACGTGAGATAAGAATTAGGACATCATAAATAAGGTGAGTAATAACCTTTCTTGATATGAGATATAAAAAAGGAAGCTAGCAAAGAATAAGTAGACAACAAGTGATGTTTGATGGACCAAGCCGTACCAATATCATAGAACCATAACGGTTGCATCTAACTATCATGATGTTGCCTATTTCTATTGTTTTACTGAACTGTACCAAAAGGAAAATCGTAATTATTTTTCAAACGCAAGCCGATAGATAAATCATGGTAACCAGTTCTGGTTAGATCAAACAAAACCACGTGCTGAAAACAAATGCAAAAGAATTTCTTATAAAGAATAGAAGATGGAATCTTTATATCTAAGGTTACTGACTAAATTCCTACCCTTCTTGCCTGTGAACTGTGGAGGGTGAGTAGGCAACGACGACTTTTTCCTAATTTTTTGAAGACGATGAGAAAAAAGATGCAAATGTTTAGCTACATGGGACATGCTTATGCAGCAGTACTATTGATTCGAGTGTACCTCTTCTTTTTTTACACTATGTTAGTCATCACCAAATCATCATTTTCTTCAGTTGCTAGTTGCAACCACAACAACATACACAATGAATCAAAAGAAGGTGAGACATTGGTGGGTGGCCGAGGAGTGACTTGGTATTACCAAGAGAAAGGCAAATGACCTTATCAGGTTTTGTTCCATCTGGCTTCTCCTTAAAGAGACCCCGAACATTTGGGTCATCAAGGTAGCACCACATAATCTTGATGAAGTAGATGTAGTGCATGCATGTAGTCTAAAAAAATCTGTTACACACAATCGAATGCATCAATCTATTAATTTGGTGAAATAGACTTCGCTGACAATATTTGTACCATTAACAATGTACAAAACTCACTGCTTTAAATATGAAAATCGATGAAAGGGCACTCTGATACACTGCTGAAACTATATTATCAAATTATGAGTAAGTAGCAGGTCTCCGGAACTGCAAATGAAAGATCATGCACATTATTAAAAACGAACATAAGAAATATGGATTCCATGGTCACATTTGCAGAAAATATTCATATGAATGTTAAACATTAAAAACATATCTGGTTCCATTATCAAAATACCATAAATGTGTGTGGTGTCAATAAAAACCTGTATATCTGCAAGTACACCATGCATTACTACTGATATACCAAGGAAAGATTATACACTCTGTTAGAGTGATTTTAAGAAATCGGCAAGCTCATAAAACTTTAATGCCAACTGACATTCTGTTAATTAATATTCAAAGAGAGAATTATTAGATATATACTACGAATATTATTAGAGAGTATTATTAATCTGAGAGTTACCGTTTATTGGTTTTGAAGAAATAATATACGACATCCGAATCCTCTCCATGTAAGAACCATCAACTAACACTGTTGGCAAACACAGGCGTCCACAATGCAGGGCCATGGCCATCTCAAGATCAATCTATGGGTGACTTCCTTGTCTGCTAGCACCACAAGGCAAGGCTCGACGTCAACTCTAGATCAAGCAAAAGCTAGCTTTCACAATTTTAAGACCATGACATCATGACAGTACTCTTCGAAGCAACAAACCATAAGTTACATATCATGGTGCCTACAAAAGTCAAAGAATTTCAAATTCTGTCATAACAGTAGATTCAGGACTTCACTATGTAACAAAATATTGGTAGGTTTAATAAACAGAAAGACCTTATGATAGCACGAAGTGAAACCAAAAGTTTGTCATGCTTAAAGCTCAACAAATGAATTTATTTCAAAATGGTTCAACGGAATATGACTTGCAAATTACATCAAACTTGAAGCATTGTCTCGCAGATGTACGATATCTTTATCAGTTGACTTCTGCTCACACTTTAAACACTTTTTTCATCCTTTAAAATCTCCTGAACGAATCTTCTTCAAATTCCTGGCAATGACTAAATTCTGAAGGTGACAGGGCAACCAAGCTCCATCAGGTAATTTACAGTATAACATGTCAGGAATAATGACACTTCTGAAAAAAATATCGCACTCTTCTAAGACTGAGAACCATTTGGGACAACGAAGGGAACTCACAATGGGATGAATAACAGTAAAATACATACAGATATATAACAGAGTGAAAGACACAGATAATTAGGCCACTTGTGAGAAACATCTAGTTTAGCAACTCTAATCAACATCTTAAATGAAACTAAAACAGAAATGAAAAAGGTAATTTGGGTGCTACACATGCAGATAAAATATCAGATTCTGATACAAAAAGTCGGCTTCATTCATGTATGGTGTTACTCTTGGTTTAACATCTCGAGTACTTCCTGGTTCGTCACATGTACCTTTGCCGTGAACAAGTTCTGGAAGTAGCTGTCAATCAGAGCTCTCATAGCCTCATTATCCTCCTTCCAATCACCGTTTGCATCCATAAGACGCCGGATGAGGTTTCTATTTTTTCTGGCTGTTGCAAAATTATTGAACAAATATTGTATTGTGATCACCGATTTTAAGCCAGTTCGCGCGAGCTCTTTGCACCCAGTATATTTCCTCCTTTTCCATTGTTTCCTCAATCTCAAATAGTAGATGTCTCTGCCGATGTGCCAACTTGTCAGTAAGTGGGCCCGATCACAGTTTTTCCAACTCCTCCAAGCTTTTCAATCGGTGCTGTGGTGACTTGAGTACTGTTCGATCCCAGTCATGCAAATCCTTGTGTACCTCTGCAGTACGTTTAGCAAACAGCATAGTACCTGATGTACGTGACCATGATTCAGTTAGTCGGTCCATCATTTGTCCTTCTTGCAACCACTGCACTCCAAACTGTTTCTCCTTCTTGCATTACTGCCTAGAACTATCCGCCTCACCCTCGGTGTCCAGTACTAGCGGTTATCACTGCATTTGGAAACAAACCATGGAAGCCCGCATTACAAACAACCCGCTCCAAACGTTCCCCGATGCCTCGCCTTCTTCATGTAAATTGTTCACCGGTATATCGCATGTCATCTAGTTTGCAATCCACTAGGGCATCACGGACATTTTTCATCATGCGTACAGGTCGCGCTGCACCTCCCTCCTTTTCATGAGAGTATACAATCTCAATAAAATCGCCTACGACAACCCAAGGTAGAGATGCCTGAAGGTACAGATCTCTCAAGTAGTTCCATGTGAGTGATATATCCTCCCATTTGGGTTCACCATAAAAAACTGTAAATCTCCACTTCTCATCGGATGAAGTTCCCATCCTTACATCGCTGAAATTCTTTGTTTTTCCCATTACTTCCAACACAACAGGATTGCGCCAAAGGAGTAAAAGACCACCACTTTCCCCAACACTTTCCACCACTTCCACATGGTCCATCTTAAGTTTTCTCATCAATTTTTCTGCCCTCAGTGTGTTCAAATGTTTTTCGGACAGAAAAAACACATCCAGCCCCCATTGCTTCTAGAAGTCCAGAAGCGCCCTTACTACCGCAGTATTGGCAACAGATGGTTTTCATTGGTTTTGGCGATCACCCTCGAGGGAAGTCACCGATGTGTCATTTGTTCCTTGACCCGAGTTGCTGGTTTCGGATCTCAACCTCTTCTAATATTGAACTTTCTATGGAGTACTAAGCAGACTCTTGTCCACTGATTCCGTGGAAATGTTCTCCAACAAGTGAACTTTGTCATTAACAAAGCCAGCTGGTGGTATTTGAGGAGACACTGGCGCTGAAGCAACAGTGCCATCCTGCGATACGAGCCTTTCCGGGCCAGTGGGTACGATCGCGCCATTTGGGTTGTTAGCATCTATGTCCATGCCAAGCCCTTCTTGTGGGTTAGGGTCACCGGGGTTCCCTCTCCCTCTGCCAAAGCCGCCGGCCCTGCCAGCACCATCACCATTCCGCCCCATTCGACTTCCAGCTCCTTGTCTTCCAACTAGTCTGTCAAAGTTAACAAGTAACCAGATGCCCCACTCACAGTCCTCCGGTTAAGTATTCCATCCCTGCATTCAGTCACAACATGTCCAACAAGTCCACAGAAATCACAAAAATCTGGCAGTTTCTCGTATTCCATGGGGTACTTTTTTTCTTTCATTGTCAGTTGACAAAACATACGAGCGGAGTATCCAGCAAGATGAACACCTTGGCTCATAGATATTTAGCAGGGTTTATCCGAGCCTCATTAAAAATTACTTTTATGGGCGGGATCCCTACTTTCCTCACTATCTTTGTTGCTAGCTCAGTGTTCTTCATGAGCCTCTCTGGGATACCCACGATGCGAGCCCACACCGGAATTTGATCTAATTTATAGTATGTGGCGCTGGATATGCCATCATATTCTTCGATCACCACTGGCGCACCACGGAACTCCCACGAGCCGGGCCTTCGTTCATCACCCGGTTCCAGTCGCCCAAACAAAAAAACTGGGCCAAGAACAGATTGCTGCCCCTGGTTTTGAAGGTAACACCCTGAGCAGACGCCCATGCATTGCGCACACTAGTAGAGAACATGGCTTTGATTGATTCCTGGGTAAGGGCATTAATCCCGGTTCACTCACGAATCGGGACCAAATGGGGCATCAGTCCCGGTTCATGAGGCTAGGGCACCGGCCGGGCCTCGGGGGCCATTGGTCCTGATTCGTCTGACCCATTGAGTCCCGGTTCCAGACACGAACCGGGACCAATGATCCTCGCTCCTGGCCCACAACCTTTAGTTCTGGTTGGTTGCTGGAGCCGGGACCAAAGGTTTTCCTTTAGTCCCGGTTTTATCCACAAACCGGGACTAAAGAGAGGCCTATATATACCCTCGCCCCCGCCCGCGAGCAGAGCCACTGCTCTGTTTTTTTTGGCCGGCCGTGGGAGAGCTTTGTGGTGCTCTAGCTCACCTCCTATGCACATGAGGTGTTTGATGAAATGCTCAAGCCACACTTAAGCTTTGTCCTCTCGAACTCCTTGCCCAAACTCCATTTTCCTCAAGATTTGTCTAGGTTTGGCGTTCCGTCCTGTCTCGTCCCCGTCCTCACCACTGTCGATCACCCGCGCCGATCTCGTCGCCGACACCACCATAGTGAGCCTCTTGTTCTTATCTTCTTTCTAAAAGAAAAAAAATTCTTGTATGATTTAGATATATACTTGCATAATTTTCTTACTTTTATTATTGTTTGTTATAATATAGTGCGATGGTTTTGGTATCCACCTCCGCCGGCCCTCGTCCTGTATATGATTCGGATGTGGTATATATTTTCTTTTATAACTATTTGTTTCATTTAGTGTTTATGAAAATTATGCTGGCCAATGTGACACAGATTTTTTTTATCTAGGAGGTATTTGAACCAGAAATTTCAGCCGACCCTATTGTCGAGAGGTTAAATTTGGTTGAAGAAGAAAACAAATACTTGAAGAGAAAATTGAAAAGAATTGATGAGAAGATGATATTGGAGTTGCATGTTGCGGATGTCGTCGATGATCACAAGATCAAGATGGATGCAATGCACTAGAAGATTAGAAAGATTAGAAAATATGCCATTCATACTGAGGCTTGGTATCATTATGCCGTTGGATCAATTGTTACCTTGGCTGCGATTATGATCACATTTGTTGTTGCATTGAAATATTTTACATAGTTTCAATGTATGATTTAATTAGATGCTCTGGAGAGCTATATGTTGTTCAATGAGAACTATGTATGTACTTTGGTTTTAATGTGATGATGAACTACAATTAATTTGGTCACTTATCTATTCATGATGTTCTATAATGGTTTTTGACACACTTAATTATATATAATGCACGCAGATGAACCGACAATGGATGTACGGTAACAAACGCACCTCCGAGCACATTAAGGGCATGCATAATTTTCTCAAAGTGACCGAGGCAAACAAGCAGAATGGTTTTATGTGTTGTCCATGCCCTAGATGTGGGAATACAAGTCTTACTCTGACTCGAAAACCCTTCATGTCCACCTGCTTGAGAAGGGTTTCATGCCACACTCTAATGTTTGGACCAAGCATGGAGAAAAAGGGATTATGATGGAAGACAACAAAGAAGAAGAGGATGATGACAACTATGTGCCCACCGAATATGGTGATGCTGCAATGGGGGAAGCCGAAGATCAAGAGGAACCAGCCGATGTGCCCGATGATGATCTTCGCCGGGTCATTGTTGATGCAAAGAGACAATGCGAAAGTGAAAAGGAGAAGTTGAAGTTTGATAGCATGTTAGAGGATCACAAAAAAGGGTTGTACCCCAATTGCGAAGATGGAAATACAAAGCTCGGTACCACACTGGAATTGCTGCAATGAGGCAGACAATGGTGTATCTGGCAAAGGATTTGAGAAGCTAGTAAAAATATTGAATAATAAGCTTCCAAAGGATAACGAATTGCCCGACAGTGCATACGGATCAAAGAAGGTTCTATGCCCTCTAGGATTGGAGATGTAGAAGATACATGCATGCCCTAATGACTGCATCCTCTACCGTGGTGCGTACGAGGATTTGAACGCATGCCCGGTATGCGGTGCATTGCGGTATAAGATCAGATGAGATGACCCTGGTGATGTTGACGGTGAGCGCACCAGCAAGAGGGTTCCTGCCAAGGTGATGTGGTATGCTCCTATAATACCACAGTTGAAACGTCTGTTCAGAAATAAAGAGCATGCCAAGTTGATTGCGATGGCACAAAGAGGACCGTAAGAAAGACATGAAGTTGAGAGCACCCGCTGATGGGTCGCAGTGGAGAAAAATCGAGAAAAAGTGGGGGGACTTTGCAGGTGACGCAAGGAATGTATGGTTTGATTTAAGCATGGATGGCATTAATCGTTTTGGGGAGCAGAGCAGCAATCATAGCACCTGGCCCGTGACTCGATGTATCTATAACCTTCGTCCTTGGCTGTGCATGAAGAGGAAGTTCATTATGATGCCGCATCTCATCCAAGGACCTAAGCAACTCGACAACGACATTGATGTGTACCTAAGGTGATTAGTTGAAGAACTTTTACAGCTATGGAATGGAAAAGGTGTACGTGTGTGGGATGAGCACGACCAGCAGGAATTTGACCTACATGTGTTGTTGTTTGTAACCATCAATGATTGGCCTACTCTCAGTAACCTTTCAGGACAAACAAACAAGGGATACCATGCATGCACGCACTATTTAGATGGCACCGAAAGTATATATTTGGACAAATGTAGAAAGAATGTGTACCTGGGGCATCGTCGATTTCTTCCGACCAACCATCAGTGTCGAAAGAAAGGCAAGCATTTTAAAGGCGAGGTAGAACACCGGAAGAATCCCGCCCTCTGTACTGGTGATCACATACTTGCTATGGTCAATGATTTACAAGTAATCTTTGAAAAGGGTCCCGACGGACTATTTGTTCCGAATGACGCTGAGGGACGCGCACCCATGTGGAAGAAGAAATATATATTTTGGGACCTACCCTATTGGAAAGACCTAGAGGTCCGCTCTGCAATCGATGTGTTGCACGTGACGAAGAATCTTTGCATGAACCTGCTAGGCTTCTTGGGCGTGTATGAGAAGATAAAAGATACACCGGAGGCACGAGAGGACCAGCATGTGTGCACGAAAAAGACGGCATGCCTCCAAAGCAGTATCAAGGTCCTGCCAGCTACGCTCTTACCAAAGAAAAGAAGGAAATACTCTTTGAATGCCTACTCAGTATGAAGGTCCCATCTGGCTTCTCGTTGAATATAAAGGGAATAATAAATATGGCTGAGAAAAAGTTCTAGAACTTATAGTCTCATGACTACCACGTGATTATGACGCAACTGCTTCCGGTTGCATTGAGGGGGCTTCTACCGGAAGACGTTCGATTAGCCATTGTGAAGCTATGTGCATTTCTCAATGCAATCTCTCATAAGGTGATCGATCCAGAAATCATTCCAAGGTTAAGGAGTGATTTGATGCAATGTCTTGTCAGTCTCGAGCTGGTGTTTCCACCATCCTTCTTCAATATCATGACACACGTCCTAATTCATCTAGTCAATGAGACTGCCATTTTGGGCCCTATATTTCTACACAATATGTTCATCCAGCGTGTTTCCTCAATCAGTCCCTCTATTTCTCCTCACAGATCTAACTATTCTTCCTTTTCTCCATGTAGATTCAGACCCACGAATCGATCTTCCAAAGAAGAATCATGGTGGTAATCCTCGCTGTACATGCCGCCGTCAGCGTCAGCCCCAGTCTAGGCCGATCCCGATTCTGTCTCCGCCGTGTCTCCTGGGAGGGGTACTCGCGTTTGTGGGCTCGACCACAATGCAATCTCATTGGGGTTGATGTGGGGAATCACCGGAGATCTACGATCTATGGTGGACTCAGGCGTTCGCCGCCAGAGGATATAGGGAACCCTAGGAGACCTAGGGGAAGCGGGGTACGTGAAAAAAGAGAGGTAGAAACCTACTCTATGCCGCTCTTTGGTTAATGGAATGAGCAGATTTTCAGTTGAGTTTTTCTTTGCCAGTTGCCATCTTCCTTTTATACATGAAGTGAGATTGAGACAATGATAGTTAGGTGTCAACCCAAAGGATCGCCATTCGATTTTGATTCAAGGGCTCGGAAATTTTTTCGCGTATTTTAAAAAGGGCGCCACGCCAGTGTGACAACAAACTCTAGTCTTAGGATGCAATGCCGTACGGCTCTTCGTCTTCCTCCGACTCCTTGACGCTTCCTCCCTCCTCATCCCGTGACCTCCTTTGTTGCCAAATTTGCCCCCGTCCTTAGATTCATCACGGTTTAGTCTAGATAAGGTGTTCTTCTAATGATGTTGGGACACTCATTAACCATCTAGCACCTATGAAATCTCATCGCCGCGGGTCGTCAGTGCCAACCTTTGCCCTCGTCGCCTCGTCGTTCGCCTTCTCAGCTTCTTCCCAGCACACACCGGACGCCGAGTCAAGACGGCGAGCTTCATACAGCAGTTTTTTTTCCTGTTAAGAAAAATCAGACATAGCAGACATACATTCTGGGCCGGGCTTATTCTAAAACCAAAATGACCATAAGTGGAATGTTGGTGGAACCCTCGTACTGGCTCAGATTAGTGGTCGTCCGCCAGTCTACTGCATCAGTTTCAGTCCCCACCTGGTAGCACAATTCTAGGGTTTTGTCACTCCGTCCCGTCCCGTCGGAGAGGTGAGATCCGGGCGTCCATGGAGGCGAACTCGGGGCCTGGCCGGAGTTCCGCCCAGGAGCCAGATGGCCCAGGCGACGGAGCGGACCTCATCAGCGCCCTCCCCGACGAGCTGCTCCTCCTCGTCCTCGCCCGCCTCCCCTGCGCCGCCACCGCCGCCCGCACCGGAGTCCTCTCCCGCCGGTGGCTCGGCCTCTGGGCCGGCCTCCGCCAGATCGTCTTCCGCGGCGTGGCCCTCCCCTCGCTCGAGGAGGCGCTCCGCCGCGTCACGCCTGCGGTTTCCCTCCTCAAGATCCGCGTCCCCATCAAGCAGCAGCGTGGACCCGTCCCCAGGGAGCACCGGACAGACAGCGCCGGCGTCCCCATTAACTCGCTGCTCCGCGCCGCCGCGCGGCTCGATCCGGAGAAGCTCGACTTCCGCCTCCCCTCTGGCTTAATCGACCGTACACTCGCTGTCGATCTGCCTTGCTTCCAGCGCGCCACCTCCATCGCGCTGGACCTTTGCCCCATCACCCTGGCCATGCCGGCCGGCGCCGATTTCCCCGCACTCGAGACGCTGTCCCTGGCGCGTTGCAGTACCGACCTCGACGCCTTGCTCTCCTGCTGCCCGCGCTTGCGCACGCTCCGCCTCAGCACGGCCCGCGACATTAGGGTCAACTCGCCGTCGCTCCAGGAGCTTGTCGTCTGCTGTGAGATCAGTGCGACACGACATGTCGACATCATTGCTCCCGCGCTTAAGCAGTTGATCATCTCATTGACGGCGGTGGACCACAGCATCTTCGTCTTGGCACCAATGGCGGAGAAGGTCTCGTGGCACTGCCAATACTTGGGGCCGCGTATTGTGTTTGGTGTTTGGAGCCTCAACAAGGTGCAGCTACAGTCGGCGGAGATACAAGGAGAGCCATCGTCCCTGTGTATTTATGCCTGTGCGGTGCGTCCCTTTTACTGTTCAATCTGCTCCAAGGCTCTGACTAAACTTATTTTGTGAATGATATCTAACTATCGTGGCAAATTGTTTTTTCAGTACTCTGCATTTTTTCCGCTCAAGCGAGCCACTTTAAGCAGGAGATCGAGAAACATATGGTTGCTGCTTTCTCTTGTTTAGAGCTTCATCTCATGACGACGGGGCATGCTTTTGGAGCTTTAGTGTTTCATCTTCTTGGACTGAATCGAATTCGTACTGCTACGCGGAGGCTTAAGGTCGTCCTACAGAGATCAGCGGTAATTCTCAGCTCTGATTATATAACCCAATAATACATTGTGTATTTGTGTGGTTATTCATATATGTACATTTTTTGTTTTATTAGTTGAAAGAAGTATGCACGCCATACTGTCCTTGTGAGTCGAACTGGAGGTCCCAGACTATATCCTTGGATGCTCTCGAAGAAGTGGAGTTCAATGGATTCGACGGAGCGGATCATGAGTTTGATTTATTGAAATTGATACTTGGATGTGCACCAACACTAAAAAGAATGATTGTCAAGCTGTCCGATGAGACCTCGGCAAGTAATGATGGATGCGCAAAGATAGTCAACATCTTAAAGACATGTTCTTCCGTGGAATGTGATGTTTATCACAGCTCGGGTGAGTATATATTTGGCATGCATTATTAGTATCTTCCTAATGAAACACAGATATACTCCCCCCCGTTTCCGAAAACAAGTCTTATACATTTCCTCCTAAGACAAACCGTGCAAAGTTTGACCAAGTTTGTAAAAAGGCCACAGTGATACTAATTTTGTATTGTAATTGTTGATATTTTTTCTTATATAAGTTTGTTCAAATTTTGCATGATTTGACTTGAGAAAAAATTATAGTCCTTTTAGGAGACGGAGGAAGTAACTGTTAATCATTGTGTAAGATTTGACTGATTTGTCTAATATGTGGCATTGACATGCCAATTATATAGTTTGGTCATGCATCTCCGATTTATTAGCTA
Source organism: Triticum urartu (assembly GCF_056163025.1). Taxonomy (NCBI): domain Eukaryota; kingdom Viridiplantae; phylum Streptophyta; class Magnoliopsida; order Poales; family Poaceae; genus Triticum; species Triticum urartu. Next base: position 711,936,367 of record NC_141879.1, read on the forward strand.
ATTACACATGTTATATTCCTGCCAAATTTCTGTGTTCAGACCCTCATATTTTTTTATAGAAACTGTAACTGAATGGTGGATTGGATGATAAGAAAAAAAATCAGTATTTTTACTCAGGCTTCCTTTCCTAAATTGCTCTTTTTCATTTCACAATCTTCTTCACTGATCTTGCCATTTTGTTTTGCACCTGCATTTGAGTTTCTTATTTAGGTTATCCCATCTGAAATCATCGGCCTTGGGGTTTGGTACAAATTTTAGTTCGATTTAAACTTTATTCAGCAATTACTTTCCTATTTCTTTCTGCAGTCAGCGTGTAATATTCTGTTTCATTTGTGGTTTTGCATCCGTATTCAGTAGCAAAAATACAGTTCCCAGATAACCTGAAGTTGTTGTCCCATCTAAGTTTTTCATTGGCCTTCGGGTTTCTTTCTGCTCTCATCATATTGTGTTTTATTTGACAGCATACAAGAATAATAGAGGGGGAGTCTCCCCTCTGTTCTCATTCTTTTTTGATACTGACTTGAGCTTGTTTCTATTTGTCTTCTCTTCAGGGTTAATTTATGGCAGCCAAAATTGCCCGTCGACATGATTCTCATCCTTGGGTCTCTTGATCCTGTGGTGCGCATTGACAAGATCATCCTTAGGTCTGTGGATTCGTGGTGCACATTGACAAGGTCTCGGGAGTTTGCTTGGTTGCTTCAACTGATCATCTGGCGTGTTCTTTTGCCAGTGTACTGTACTGGTTATATATAAGGTGCTCAGCTGTATTGTATCTTGTGGTTCCTATGCCGTTTGACTATTGAATTAATGCACTCTACCTATGTTGTGAGTCAATTATTCAAAGTCGACTATCATGTTAAGCCTATGGCTTCAGTTCTCATTTTGCGCTGTTTCATTGTGACGACGACATTGCATGTTTTCAGCGGTAGTAAAATGATCTGCACTGAATGCTCCCCTTACCGCTCTTAGTGCTAATGCAGCCGTGGTTGGATGAACCAAACGGCTCTGTGAGATAGATCAGTACCTTAAACTTGGAATTATCCTCTCTTTTCTAACTGCTGCACTGCACCCTATATGATGGATTGAAGATGCATCTTTGTGTCACTTTTGTTTTAGCAGAATCTGTGTCATCTTGTGTAGATATGCAAGGTGCAAATTGATTCCTGGCGATACTAGTTGATTGAGTGCATATATGGCAAGAAGTATCTGGGCTCTTGTTAGTTATGAACTTTGTGAAGCTCTGATTTTGCTGAAACAATGCCCATGGCAAAGGCTCGGCTGTCTGGCTTGAGTGAGGAACTACAGCAAGATGAGTTCGTCATATCGATTGTAATTAACAACGTGGGCAGTCTAGTTGTGCCTCGTTTTGTGAAGGGATACATGTATGGCTTTCGGATCCTTCAGATCCTTTGTGTATCCCCATGAACATCATTAGGCAATGAAGCTCTCTAATGAGAGTATGGTTTATCTAAGAGTTAAATGCATTGGAGGTCCTAAAAGTTTCGTCCGGGTGTCACTTTAGTCCTAATTCTTCCAAAATGCACCTTCAGGTCCTAATTCTTTAGTAAGTGGTTCACCCGAGGTCCTTTTTTCACGAGCGCTCGTTGACCTGCCCGCGTGGCGCATTGACCGTGGACCTAATGAATGGTTGGATGTTTCATCTTTTTTGAGATTTTCCAGTGCCTTATTCTTTTGTTTTCTTGTAGCTCATCATCTGCTTAGGGCGTCTCTAACCAAACCATTATCCTGTAACTCCTCAAATGATCTGTCAAACTTTAATGCCTGAAATATAAGGCGTTAAAATGTGGCTGGAACCTAACCAAACTTGTATATTTAACTGTCCATTTTTTAAAACTAATTCTTCCATCCTTTGTGACATACACATTTCAAACAATTGCATGGTATCTCACCAATTTTTTGAACAGTTCAAGTTTGTCTAATCAAAAAATTCAAATTATAACATGCATATACTTCATCGAAAAGACACAAAATCAATCAAGTCTACCCAAAGAATTGGTGGAGCCGGTAGGCAGCAGTCGGTGGGGCAACCTGGGAAGCAGTCGGTGGGGCAGTTGGTGTCGCAATAGATGGTGGGAGTTCAAAAAAAGAAATCTTCTAAGGGGACAGCAGGCGCTGCCCCGAGGTTCTCTCTCTCTCCATGGACGGGACATGGTCCACATCCATGGGCTGGGGTGGGACTTCTTCGTGGGCATGTGTCTTTGGTTGCCGGCTCCCTCCAGTGCAATAGAGTCGGCAGCCTAGGGAGCCGTGGAAGCAACCCGCATAGCCGGTTCAGCCAATGGGTCCGGCTGAGCAGAAGCCGGGGTCTTGCTGATGGTCTTTTTGGTATTCGTGAAGATAGATCTCTGCTTGCCGGATCCAATAAAAAAAGACAACTGTCAGGCCTTCAGCCAAATTCAACAAATCAAGTACAAGCAAATATCAAAGTTGTAACAAGAACTACTGTGATAATTAAAGTAATGAATATTAGGGCAATTTCGGACGCATGGAGGCATGCAGACAGTGCGGACGCATCCGACTGTATCCCTAGAAAAGAGGACCAGTTAGGGTTTCCCTAGGTGAGCAGCACATCCCTGAATCTACCAGGGATTCAGGGCATTGGACATATTTCTGTTGGGGTAATTTTCCTTTTATTTTCTGTTATTCTGTTGTGTTAACCCTTATTTTGCCGTGCTCTTTTTAGCTGGACCAGAAAAGTGATGGCACCTGGTTTTGTTTCGACCACGATACTAGAGACTCCGAGGGGTTTTGCCTACTTCAGTGTGTACGGACCTGCAACTTCTGGACCAGAGGTTTGTATACAACCATTTCCAAACCGTCCTTGCATGCATGCCAGTCACTTCCATTCTGCTTCTTATGATGCTTCACTTTGTTATTACAGAGTATATGGTCATTTTTTTTATCATGAAGAGCTTTGCTACAAAAGTTAGTTCTGATTCTATCTACCATGCTTTCATTAGCGTTTGCTTTGGTTGTGCTCTATTATTTAATTTGCACTCAGGACTCAGGATTGATCATAATCTATATATTATCACCATTATTAAAGAGTTAGGCAGCTTGCAACTAAAAAGCACATCCAAAATATCTTGCAAAACAAAATAATCTGTTGGAGAAATGCAGGGTTACTGTGCTTCATTTGTAAGTTTTCTCTCTAATAATAACAATCTGTTACTTTCTTACCAGGTTATGAGTTTGCGTGAGTTTGTAAAGGTCGATAAGAAGTCTGTTGCGCTTGCGCTTAAGGATGGTCTTGGTAAGAGGCTTGCTGATACAACCAGGGAGTGTTGTTCTGATGGAGGCAGTTAGTTGTTGAGAATGAGGATCTTAGAGATGCCATCAAGTCCAAACTTGCCAGTAGATATCTTTTTAGTAGTTTGTCTATGCCTTTCTCTTTCCACGAATTAATGGTCACTGCAAATGTATCAGTAAAATATTTTTTGGTAGAAATTGATTGCTTTGACGACAAGGAAGTTACTCATGAAATGATGTGGGCGTTAAGGAATGTGCTGTATGATTGTGTATGCCGAGAAAGATGCAACATCATTTGTCAGTATCTTCTCCCTTTATCCAAAGGATTGATAGATTGCATGGAAAAATATGGAATCATTATTCCTATAGAAGCAGTAAGAACTGAATTGTACCCTTCGTTTTTTCTGCTTTTGCTCTTACTGTTGTGCCTTGTTGTTATGCCTTTGTGTACAGATGCTAGTGCTGACACTAATGGGTAATATTGGGTCATTTAGCTAGTTATATATACTAACCACTCTCCTTGCTTCAAACCCAAACTTGTTCAATGGGTTTTTGGTTGCCCCCTCGACCGGATCTCCACTTCTGCCTCACTCACTACACCACCATCTAGGATTTTAATTTGTAATGCTTGTTTATTTTTCATTTCTCTCTTTGTTGTTTCTGCTTTGAATTATCCTTTGAGCTTGACCAAGTTGATGTTATGCTTTGTTCATGTCGAAAATAAAAAGTTGATGCAATGCTTGTCTATTGACCATGTTCTTGTTGATCCCATGCAGGTTGATAGAAACATCATAATCCCTGTTGGTTTAGTGGATCGATGCGGTACAAGGTTCAAGCATTCTGCCAAGACGATACGTGAGATATGTGACAAGCTGGTTCCTGATATTGGTTGAGTTATCAAGGATGATAGGCTCTATGCAGAAGCTGTGTCAAAGATTCTGACCACTGAATTTGTCAAAGAATGGCATCCCACACAGGTTATTAAAGCTCATTACTAAATAAGCTATTTTTTCCAATAAAATATTTTTGAATATACCAGTTATTGGTGTCGATAAACTGAATGTTCATTTGTGTTTTCGTACAGTGGTTTCCGGATGATGTGGTGAAGATGAAAGATGCAGCAGCTTCTGCTGCAGATGATGCACGAAACACGATTGATTTAAAATGTATTCCCTAATATATGACTGCCTTGTTAAACTTAGGCTTTTACCTGGAGTGAAAGCTCAGATTTCTTAAGGAGGTCAAGTGTTTGGCTGATGAAATTTCTAGAGCTCCAAAAGAGGAGCTACACTGAGGTAGCTCAAGGGACAACCGAGAATTGCGATGATGCTTGCCTGCCTGCTGGGAAGAAAATGAGGTATTTCGGTGGTGGTGAAGCACTCGTTTAGAAAATTTATGTATTATCTTGTAAGCTGCTAGTTGTATTGCTAGTTTCCTATAGCATCTCTAGCGAATGCCTCAAAAGTTATATTCAAGAAGAAACCTTTTGTTGCTTTATAATCTAAAGCGGGGGAACCCCTGTTTTGTCAGAAGAAAGTTTTTGTTTTGAGGCCTCCAAAGTCACATATTTGAGAAGAAACTTTTTGTTTTAAGGGATTAGACCCTATCTAGTAGATCCCCCTGAATGATCCCCCTGAATGATTAGTGCATCAAAAACATGATTTCTACCCCCCAAAAGCTGCCTCCACTTGACTAAATTAGTTTTAAGAACTTTTTGCACTAGAAGCTATATGTTTCACCTGACACTGTCATGGTATGTTGTAACTACAACCTATATATGTACTTTCTTAATGTTGTGTAAGTCTATTGCTGTCCAGACTGTCTTAGTGAAATTTTTGTAGCAGCCATACCTCTATTTTTTATCATGGTAGGACTCAACTTTATCAAATGGCCCGTTGCATTCATGATGCAAAGCCAAATAGAACCAAGAAGCTAGCCAAACTATACATAACATGTTATATGTATTAACTGCAAAGTACGATCATATTTTTTATTTATAACCCTATAATTTTTTTTGAGGGATCGCCATCATGGCTTACTTTATGATCTCAAGTGACACTTAAATCGTTTAAGAGAGAGTTAAGGATAAGATCAAGGGGCTCATCGATTATTACTAGAAATCTTAATCTCAAAACAAAATCTAGCAATCTCTTGAGTAGTACAAGTTGTTTCATGTAAACAATGCTTGAAATGGATGTTCCCACTCCACAATATATAAGATCCATTTTTTTAGAATAACATGGAGGTCTCTCCCCGGGTCCAGAGTGAAATGCGCCATTAGTCTATTAACTCAAATAGAATGCACGCTTTAGGCCAACAACTCGAAAAGTGACCAGATTTAGTCCATGAACTCATTTATTTGATCAAATTAGGCCAAAACCGATTTAAAAGGGAAAATAGAATAAAAGGCCATGTGATGTGTGGAACTTGAACCTACGACCTGAGGGAAAAACGAACTCTCAGTGACCAGAAGCTACTAAATAGCTTCTTATGTTTACTAATTGGATGCACCTTACGAGCCTCCACGTTAATCCTCACAAACTAAGCAAACTGGCCGTCTGATCTTGAAATTAATTATCTCTAACCGTTGAATGCGATGCCTTATGGAGTCCTCGGCTGTTGTCCCACTTCAGCGAAAAACCCATCTCTGGGACTCTCCTTCCTCCGCAGATGCAACCCCCACCACCTAAAAAAACACCAAGGCAGAGCCCTAGCGCCCTAGCGCCACTCCTTTCCTCCAATCCAACCCGCCAACTTCAGCTCAACCCCAATCACACAGCAACACATCGTGGCTAAGGAGAAGGTCCTTTCAATCCCCTCAGATATCATGCCCGGACCATCCCCTCCTCCATGTCCCCTTCCTTCGTCACGTTGTCAGTGAAGCCTCACATAGTCCATATTAGAATCTCTAAAAAGACTTATATTTAGGAATGGAGGAAGTATATGTACAACTGCTTATCCTTTTATTTCATTTGAATTATAATATCAGTCAACCATGTCTCATATACACTTTCAAATGAAGTGAGTAAAATGACCTGTCAGATTGAGCTACCATGAGCTATTTGTATGCCAGTGTCAACAAAACGAAGGTTCTGCATTTGAACCAGTTAACTAAAAAAATTTAGTACACTGTCAGTTGCGCTCTAGCGAACCAAATAAGTTATTGGTAATGTAACGGAATGTCTTCCGAAAACACTCCTATATATGCATGAGTCATGGAATAGTTAAGAATTTTGTAGTATAATGCTTAATACAATGAGTGCATTCCCTATGTTACAAGAGGATGGTCTAAAGAAAGCAGGACCAATGGTTAACGCTGATCATAATTTACTCAACCATTTTTAGATGAGTGTGTTGCAGACCTGTCATATTGAAGCTGCGAGTTAACATGGTTCACTTCATTTATTATCTCCCCTCAAATTTGTTGTGTATGGTTTGCAGATTGCCACCTTTTAATTTTCAACCAATTATTTGTATGCGAGTGTTCTGTACTATTTTATGTTATCTTGCGCTAAATAAGCCAATTATTTTATAACTACCAAATCCACTTCTCAAGAGTGGATCTTCTACTGAGTGCACTACACCTGAGTTTGCAAAAAAAAAGAAGAGAAAACGTGATTAAAGAAAATTCTAAAATCTAAAATTTTGAGGCATCAAAATTCAAATGTCCGAGCATCTTGCAAATTTTTGGGCAAAATAACATCTGAGGAGCTCTCACGAACAAAAAATCAATGTTCAAAGTTTTGCTCACTTTTTAAGCATTGCTTTTTTTGCGAGAGCTCCTCGGATGTTATTTTTGACTGACAATTTGCAAGAAGCTTGAACATTTGATTAGGTTTGCTGTCTCAACATTTTAGATGTTGTTTGATCATGTTTTTTCAAAAAAAAGCACTTCTGGCTCCCTTATATAGGAGTATTTATGATCATGTTTTTTTTGTTTTTAGATTCTGTTTGATCATGTTTTTCATTTTTAGATTTTTTGGATATTTTTTGATCACCTTTTTTCAATTACAGATTTTTTGGGAGGGAACACTTGATGGACTTAACTGTCTACGTGTGTAACCATTTTCCGAACATGATGTATGACAATTCATTTTTTGAAGTGTCAACTTTCCTGAAAGACATCTAATCATTTGTATATAGTATATTTCAGTCAATGTTTTGCCCTTTGTGCAGTTTCAGATGGTATTCCTAAAATAATTAATGCATGAAAATTCCTAATATACAAGTACAATAAAGGCTTGCATTTTACTCATGCGCTTTGCAGAATCAAAATGTTGGCCGACCTAGAGGTCGTAATTAATCAATTATGTGGGCAAGTATGTTTTTCTTGCTCATCAGCATGAACATTGTTTTACATATGCAGTTCTTCTTCCAACAAATAAAAGAATTCTCTGCTTTAACTTTCGAAGCAGTTGAATGAATGAGTATATGCAGTTGAAATGGCCTGATTAATGTAATGAATAAGCTTTGGTTATGATGCTAAAATGTTTTATATCAACAGAAACTTGCAAACATGATTACCTTTCCTTTATTTATCTTCTCATAGATCTCTAATCAAAACTTACCATCAATTCCAATTTTGTTAAAGGCAAGGGATAATTGGTCACAATATACCAAGTTGACATCTAGATACTGATTTAATACATTAACCATGCTCAGTCGGAAGCAGTGTTGCAGAGATGGGTGAGTAGCGATTCCAAGGAAACTTTCATGGTAGCAAAAAGAAGATAATAGGGTGGCCACTGGTGATACAACAAAGATGCAATAAACTCTGTACGTCAGGCTATGCTTACAAGCTACTTCTCTAAAATATATGTTATGGTCTAAAATAGTTGTAACAGAATGGGTATTTATTTGGACCTCTCATACAATTGACTAATTTGTGACCCGGGCGCTTATATATTTATCAGTCCCGGGCGCTTGCTTCAGGGCCTTTACGGGAATATAATTTAGTCAGATAATAATTAATCAAGCATGATAATTAATTAATGGTATTGAAACAAGAATTAAAGAGATGGTAGCTAGTTAGTATACTACTTAATTACTTACCTTGGGTCGATACCAAAACAACTTTTATCGCCATTTGCCTGGAGTCACCTTGATGAACTTTGCCCAAGCCCTGCCCGCCGGCAAAGAAAATTAATAAAGGGGTCATTAAATAGTTGATATCAAGAAATGACGAACTAAATAGGCCGAGATATAGTTAATAATGATTGAAATTACCTGTCGAGTATCCCCTTCAAGATGGTAAAGTCACTTTCATTTTTAAGTAGTGAGTCCAGGACTTCAACTTTTCCTTCTTCAATTTTAATGTCTAACAAGACCCAGTGGTAACTGCATGCGCACATGTTTGCATGTCTTAATTAAGCGGGCATGTGCATAACACTAATCAACTACCCTAAACCCTATACACTTAATTATTAATATCTGGCTAGCTCTAGTAAGCAAAAACAGAATTTGTAGTACAAGACAGTGTGACTCACCAGAAGTTGTAAGGAAGTAGTATATCTTCATTGCTATTGAGGCGCTTCAAGAACTCTAGCATTTTATTCTCTACATCTTTTTTATAATATTCATATGTCCATGTCTTTTCATTAATGGTATTTGGGTCAATGAACTCAATGCCATAACGTCCAACTTTTTTCATTTCATACATCTTCATCCTGCATAGTACCACAAAAAAGAATATAGTGAGGATAATTACAAGTAATGATCGATCAATGAGCACTAAATCTAACTTGAGACTTAAATTACAGAAAGAAATCACTTACAGACAATAGCAACTGACGAGAGATTTGTCGAGTGCATCTTGATTGAATAACTGAAATAGTTCTGAATACTCAACGGACAGAGCTAGCTTATGGAAGTAATGCTCTTCCTCGACCTTCACCATGAGGGACTCTCGATTGGAACTCTTGGTAATTTTCATGTACCAATCATGCAATTCATACCTTCTTGTTGGGAGGTTCTTGACCTACTCGGGCTCGACCAAAGGTTGGCCGCGAACATATTTCTGTTTTATTTCCTCCTCTCTAAGTAAAGGCATGTGCTCGATCTCGAGGAGTTGTCCAACAGTGATACCGAGCATTTCAGCCCGCATTATATGATCCTCGGTTATTACCAGATTGTTCAGCTGGGGAACGGTTTGCCCACATACATATAGGGCGGCGGTACTCTCACGTGTTGTTGGCACAACAAGCGGGGGGTTCGACTGCGCCGCCTGTTCTCCCAGCTGGGGAACAGTTTTTTCGCATTTTTTGCCAGCTGCTTGGCTCGAGCTCGAGCTCGACTCCTTCTGTAGTCATGCTCGATGTGCCTTCCTGATTTGGTGCTCATAGTCCGAGTCAACAGGCTTGGGAGCCGGTGGTCTAGCCGTACGAATGAAGTGCTCAATCATTTCCTCAGGCACTTTCTCCCTTGGCGGCGGTGCCGGTTTTGGTCCAAAATGGGTGTCCACTTGGGCCTGCACTACGATTGCGTTTTGCTCCTCGGTCATGTTGTAAGGCCTCTGGGGAAGAGGACCGAGGCCTGGACCATATTTATATCGCTTGCCTCCGTCTGTACCTCATGTACTACCTTGACTTGTAGCGCTACGCACCGTAGCTGCAGCGGCTCTCTTCTGCGATTGCTGAGGCGGCGGAGATGGCTGGCGTGGCTGAGTTGGAGCAGGAGTCTTCTCACACATTGGTGGACTTGGAGGAGCGAGAGTCTGCTGACATGGTGGCGTACTTTGAGGAGGAGTCGGCTCACGCATTCGTGGACTTGGAGGAGCGGGAGTCTACTGACATGGTGGCAGATTTCGAGGAGGAGTTGGCTCACGCGTTCGTGGACTTGGAGGAGCGGGAGTTTGCTGACTCGATGGCGGACTTCGAGGAGGAGTTGGCTGACGCGGTGTCGGTGGCCTTGGAAAGATGATGCAATGCTTTCTCCATAGGATGATACGATGTTTGGCCTCTCCCAATGTATGCTCCTCGTCACCTCCAGGAATGTCAAGCTCTAGGCCCGAATATTGGTCCAACACTTCATCAACTTGGACACGAGCATAGCCGGCTGGAATCTGGTTGCAATGGAAGGTTGCATCGGGGGAATTTGTATAAGCAATGGCGTCCGCCACCTTCATGGATATGTTCTTCATTTTGAAGTGTAGCTCACAGTTAGTGCTCTCCATGATGTCATCCACAGGGTATCTATCCAAAAGTGCATCGCCCGGGGCGGAACCAACGCTGCTTCTCGGCATGGATGGGACGGTGCTATCCAATGCTGGATCATCCTCTAGCTGCTGCCGTTGCTGAGACCCCCTTTCCTGGCTAAGTGAGTCGATCTGCTGCTGCTTCCATTGGAATTTGAGTGCCAAGTGCGCGTGCGCTGATTCTAGGCCTTGAGGGTGTTCTGCTTCCTGCTTCCTCTGCTCCTCCTCCAGCTTCCTCTTCTTCTCCTCCTCCATCTTCCTTCTTGCACGGGTTCTATACTCATCGTTCCAGTCCGAAAAGCCCTCATACCACGGAACAACGCCCTTGCCTCGTGTTCTTCCCGGGTGTTCAGGATTTCCCAGGGTGCGCGTAAGCTCGCCATTCTCTCTGTTGGGCGTGAACACCCCCGTTCGAGCATCTTCTATTGCTTAAAGTAACTTATCTTTGGCTCCTTTTAGACTTGCCTTCTTCGAAACCAGGCCTGTCTTCGGGTCCAATGCCCCCCATGCGCATAGAACCAAGTTCTGCACCTGGGGGGCCAGCTCCTAGTAACTGGATCGACCCCTGCATCCTGCATCTCTTGCTCAGACTTATCCCACTTAGGCATTGCCACCGCGTAGCCACCTGGCCCCAGCCTATGGAACTGCGTCTTTTTTGCGGCATTGGCCTTGTTTTTTCTCGACCGTTTCTTAGATAATTCTGATTCCTTGAATTTCAGGAAAGCGGGCTAGTGTTCTCTTTGCTTCTCCAGTGCTCCATTGAATTGTGGAGTCTTCCTTCCTCCTTAGACGTACATGGCCCATACAGTTTTCTTCTGGGTGTCGAATGCAATTGCCATCTTCCTAAGAGCAGCGTCCTTGAGTTTCTGCACATCTGCATCAGTGAAATGATCTGGTAGGGTGAAATGCTCCATGAGAGATTCCCAAAGCGTTTTTTTGCTCTGTCGTCGACCCAAGTAACATCTGGATATTTATTTTTTGGCTCATTCCATTCTTGAATGGAGATCAGGAGTTGGTCCTTCACAAGAACTCCGCACTGACGAACGAACTTGTTCGCAATGTTCTTAGGCGTGATTGGTTCGCCATTAGTTTTGATGGCATCAATGTTGTACTTTACACCGTCCTTCAACTTTTTGTCCGGGCCTCGCTTTGTCCTGCTGTCTGTAGAAGCAGATTTGCTCGATCCGGAGGGCTGAAAGAAGAAAGATAGATTCGTTAATATATCTTCAAATCAAAAAACATGTGATGATCACCAGATGCCTGCTTATATAAATATACCTCGCCGGTCCCTGTTATTTGAAGATCAACATTGTCGGTGTCATCATAATCATAATCATAGTTCATGACTTCATCAATTCGGTCGTCGCGATCGAATATCTTATCATCACCCTCCCTGGTATTGTTCAGATATTCGGAGCTGTCATCATCTTCATTCTGATCATCTGGCCCGCGAGGGCTGTGTATGATATCGAACATGGTCTCTTCTCCCTGTCTGCCGGTATTGTCTGCCATAGCTTTTATTTAACTAATCCAGAAGAAATATAAAACAATTTAGTATTCAAATTACAATGCATGGATGCAATCAATAAGGAAAAACTGAATCATATAGTACATAATATGCATCATCTCGAATAATATATTATCTCGAATAAATCATCTTGGATAATATATAATCTCGAATACATTGTCTCGAATAATATATAATCGCGAATACATCGTCTCTAATAATATATATAATCTCGAATACATCGTCTCGAATATTATATATCGAATACATCACTGGCTACGTAGCTAATAAAGACCGAATAATACAAAAGAATCTATGTCATTCGTTGTTCCTGGGGCGCGGGCAGTGGACACCCAAAGAGAAGGAACCATGACAGGAACATATCTCCGGTCATCTGCCCAAAGAACCTGCCAGGTATTGGAGAACCTGACGTCCATAGCAGCCATGTAGCGATGGACGTGCTCGTCCTCCTCCCTGACACGGCGACGCACCACCTCCGGCGGGGCCGACTCCCTCTGCACCGAATGTGGCCCACGCGAACGCCACCAAAGGAGATCAGGGTCGACGACGGGACCCGAGGCCGGGTTCCTCACCAAGCGGTGCGCCCCTGCAGGTAGCACCTCCCAGTGCCAGCCCGGCGGAGCCCAGTCCTCGACATGGGTCAGCCGGACTTCGTCGCGAACGGGTCGACGACGAGGATGCGGGCCGAGCATCGTCGAGAACAAATACTATATGCCCGCAAAAAGTAACATTTTTTAAATGATTGGTTTGTGATAACCAAAATTCTATATGCAAATTCTAAATTTTTCTATAACTAAAATTATAAGAAACTAAAAAAACATCGATCATCGTCTAACAATTTGACATTAATCTAATTCATCTAGCTAAAACTTATTCGAAAATTTCTAAAATTTCTATATAACTAACATTTCTATAACATTTCTAATATTTCTATAACTAAAAAACAGAAAAATTGCTAACATTTCTATAACTAAAAAACAAAAAAAATTATAACATTTCTATATAACTAACATTTCTAATATTTCTATAACTAAAAAACAAAAAAAATTCTAACATTTTTATAAATATTTCTATAAGTAAAAACAGAAAAATTTCTATAACTAAAATTTAAAACTAAAAAACAATGTGTGTGTGTGTGTGGACATGGCGGCCGGGGCATGAGAGCTCACCGGCGAGGCGAGGCAACGGGGGGCGGCGATGGGGACAACGACGGGCGGTGCCGACAGGGATGGCGACGACGGGGATGGGGACGGGGACGGGGCGACGATGACGGGGCGGGGTGCGGCGATGGGGACGGGGATGGCTGGGGCGGCCACGACGGGGACGGGGAGGTAACGGGGGCGTCGACAAGGGGGGCGACAAGGGGTGGCGACGGGGGCGTCGACGGAGGTAGCGACGGGGGCGGCGGGGGGGGGGGGGGGGGGGGCGGCGGGCGGCGGGGCAGAGGAGAAGAAGCAGATGAGAAACTGAATTTTTTGAAGTGTTTTCTTATATAGGATGGGCCTCTAGTACTGGTTGGAGCCATGACCCGGTACTAAAGGGGGTGCGCTGGCGCAGGTGCGGTGCGGCAAGTTTAGTCCCACCTCGCTAGTCGAGGGGCGTCCGCATTGGTTTATAAGCCCTAGTGCGGATCTCTCGAGCTCCTCTCCAAAGCAGGCCTACTAGGCCTACTTGTTCTGTGCTGCCTTGTGGGCCTACTGGGCCTTTGCCGGCCTGCATCCTGGCCCGACAACAGGATGGGTTTCTAGTCGTATGTAGGCCGCTGTGGTGAAGTAGGCGGGCTTTTTTATTTTTTTTCTTTTATTTTTTTTGAGTTGTTTTTTACTATTTTTAGAGTTTCTTTGTGAATATTTTTGCTTTAGGTACAAAAAACTACAAATTTTCTGTTAGTGCCGGTAGTTTTCAAATTTGAATTATTTGAAATTTGTGTGAATCACTAGTTTGTGAATAACTTAACTTTGAAAATAAATTTTTCAGTGATTCTTTTTTCTTATGTTTAATATTAGTGTGTTTTATCATTATATTCAATTTTCTAATGCTTAGGTTATTCAAAAAATGAAATGCCTTTGTAACAGATGAGTTTTCGTCCGAAACCCTGATACTTCGAAAGAGATTGTCCATTTTGTACACGAAGTGCCTCCAGTTTTTGCCGTAACCCTCTCTACTTTTTTGCACATGCTATGTGGGTGAAATTATGATACCATGCCAACTTTCAACCTTTTCTGAGTTCATTTGAAGTGCTTTTCAATTTCAGGGTCATTTAGCTGAAACAATCAGTAAATGCATGAAATAATTTGTTTGCACATAAAATTTCTTCGTGTTTCAAATGCCAAAAAACATAACTACCCTAACTATTACAGAGATTCCCTCCTGGGTGTGAAACACAGAAGATAGTAATGATAGTGAAGCCGATCACATCCCAGATCTTTGCGTGTGAAACTTTTTCTTCGCGTGTGTCCCTTTGCGCCGTAACCATGGAAAATTTTCATCATTTAACTAGATGCTCGGGTCAATATTCACTGTGAATGGAGCAATTGGATCAAACTTTTCATAATCTTTTGACATGTCTGTCTTGTCATCCACTCCCACGATGTTTCTCTTCCCAGAAAGAACTATGTGGCGCTTTGGCTCATCGTATGATGCATTCGCTTCCTTATCTTTTATTTTTCTTGGCTTGGTAGACATGTCGTTCACATAGAAAACATGTGCCACAACATTGGCTAGGACGAATGGTTCGTCTGAGATCCACTATTGTCATTCCGTACTGTGGGTCTTCCATTACCCCGCCTCGTGTCATATTGACGCATTTGCACCGAAACAAAGGGACCTTCAAACCACGTCCATAGTCAATTTCCCATATGTCCTCTATGTAACCATAATATGTTTCCTTTCCCATCTTGGTTGCTGCATCAAAGAGGACACCGCTGTTTTGGTTGGTGCTCTTCTTATCTTGGGCGATCGTGTAAAATGTATTCCCATTTATCTCATACCTTTGAAAGTCATTATATTCGAAGATGGTAATTGGGACATCGAGTACATGTCATCTACAATAGAGGCATCATGCATGGTACGTGTCTGCAACCAGCCGGCGAAAGTCCTCGTTTGTTCACGTGTAATCCAGTCATCAGACCACTCTGGGTGTTTGGAGCGTAGAAAATTCTTGTTTTCGTCCATATACGGAGCCACCAAGGCAAAATTCTATAGAACCGTGTAGTGTGCTTCAGTGAGAGAATGTTCGTCCATACATATTATTTGATCCCCTCCTAGCGTGCCTTTTTCATCCAGTCTGCCCTTATGCCGCGATTCAGGAACACCAATCGGCTTAAGGTCAGGAATAAAGTCAATACAAAACTCAATGACCTCCTCATTTTCATGGCCCTTGGAGATGCTTCCTTCTGGCCTAGCACGGTTATGAACATATTTCTTTAAGACTCCCATGAACCTCTCGAAGGGGAACATATTGTGTAGAAATACAGGACCCAAAATGTTAATCTCTTCGCATAGGTGAACTAGGACGTGCATCATGATGTTGAAGAAGGATGGTGGGAACACCAACTCGAAACTGACAAGACATTGCACCAAATCATTCTCTAACCTTGGTATGTTTTATAGATTGATTACCTTCTGAGAGATTGCATTGAGGAATGCACATAGCTTCACAATGGCTAATCGAACATTTTCCGGTAGAAGCCCCCTCAATGCAACCGGAAGCAGTTGCGTCATAATCACGTGGCAGTCAGGAGACTTTAGGTTCTGGAACTTTTTCTCTGCCATATTTATTATTCCCTTTATATTTGACAAGTAGCCAGACGGTACGTGGCAGTCAGCAGGCATTCAAAGAAGATTTCCTTCTCTTCTTTGGTAAGAGCGTAGTTGGCATGACCCTGATGTATGCCATCTTTTCGTGCATACGTTGCTAGTCCTCCCGTGCCTCAGGTGTATCTTTTGTCTTCCCATACATGCCCAAGAAGCCAAGCAGGGTCACGCAAAGATTCTTCGTCATGTGCATCACGTCGATTATGGAGCGGACCTCTAGGTCTTTCCAATAGGGCAGGTCCAAAAATATAGATTTCTTCTTCCACATGGGTGCGCGTACGTCAGCGTCATTCGGAACAGGTTGTCTGCCAGGACCCTTTCCAAACACTAGTAGAAAACGGAGCTTTAAAACCGGTTCGTAAGGGCCTTTATTGCCGGTTCCATAACCGGCACTAAAGGGTGGGCACTAAAGCCCCCCCCCTTTAGTACCGGTTCGGCACGAACCGGCGCTAAAGTGCCACTAGGTGGCTTGAGCTCGCGCCCTGGTATGGGGGACCTTTAGTATCGGTTGGTGTTACCAACCGGTACTAAAGGTTTTTTTTATGAAATTTTTTGATTTTTTTTTATTTTTATTTTTTCTAAATTATTTGATGATTTAGTCTCTAATCACCTCTCTTAACTCCTCAAGTGTGGATCACTCATTCCAAATCGCCTAACTTCCCGGCCGGTCACCCATCCTCTCACTCCCCCAGCGTGAGCACGCTTAACTTCGGAGTTCTATTCCCCCTACATTCCAAGTCTGCACTTGTTGTTTTCCTGACAAATGTAAGCTGTCAATCCTATTAACCCTCAGCAATTTAGCTTGAGCATTAGGTCACACGTTTCACCGTTTGAGTTTGAAACTATTATTCTAAAAAACGGTAATTATTTAGTAACACTAATATTTCTTGAATAAGTTTGACCATAATTTGACCACAGTTTGACCATAGTTTGACCAGATTTGACCAAAATTCAAAAATTTGAAATAATTATTTAGTAACACTAATATTCTTGAATAATTATGTAGTAACACTAATACTTCTTGAATAAGTAGTTTGACCAGATTTAACCAATTTTTTTAAACTGAAATTTGACCATATCTTTTTTTCCTTTTGGAATTTGAGGATTCTAAAAAACTACAAACAGGCCATAGGCCGTCTTCATCGGATGCGGATTTTCGTGCTGATTTTTTATATATTATACTTTTTTCCGACATCGTATGCAAAAGTTATAGATGTTTTACATTTTCCCTACACTTTTTGCAAAACATGTCCAAATTTATGTTTTCAAATTTTCATAACTAGTAGATGTAGTAATATAACTACCTTTCGAAGGATTTTTTTTTTTGAAGTTTTTATCATTTTTTTTTGATTTTTTCAAAACTGAAATGGCGATACACACGCGGGGGGGGGGGGGGGGGGTAGAGTTTGAAAATTGCCCCCTTTAGTGTGGGTTCATGGCACGAACCTACACTAAAGGCTTGTCCCCTTTAGTGTGGGTTCGTGGCACGAACCGGTACTATAGGTTAGACCTTTAGTACCGGTTTGTGTCACAAACAGGTACTAAAGGGGCTCGTGGGGACCAGGCCTGACGCCAGCCTGCCACTACCCCTTTAGTACCGGTTCGTGGCACGAACCGGTACTAAAGGCTCAACACGAACCGGTACTTTTGCATATGGTGCCTTTAGTGCCAGGCCAACTTCAAACCCACACTAATGTGTCTCACATTAGACCCTTTTTCTACTAGTGAAAGACTACCTTCAAATACTTGACCATATCATGTACATCAGCACCAGTACTATGGCGAGGCTTCGTCCAGTGATCCGCCTCACCTTTGAAATGCTTGCCTTTCTTTCTTACGGGATGCCTGCTCGGAAGAAATCGACGATGTCCCAGGTACACATTCTTCCTACAATTATCCAAATATATACTACCAGTATTGTCCAAACAGTGTGTGCATGTGCGGTATCCCTTGTTTTTCTGTCCTGAAAGGTTACTGAGAGCAGACCAATCATTGATGGTCACGAACAACAACGCCTTTAGGTCAAATTCTTCCCCATATGCTCATCCCATGCACGTACACCTGTTCCATTCCACAGCTGTAAGAGTTCTTCAACTAATAGCCTTAGGTACACATCAATGTCGTTGTCGGGTTGCTTAGGGCCTTGGATGAGCACTGGCATCATAATGAACTTCCGCTTCATGCACAACCAAGGAGGAAGGTTATACAAACATAGAGTCACAGGCCAGTTGCTATGGTTGCTGCTCTGCTGCCCAAAAGGATTAATGCCATCTGCGCTTAGACCAAACCATATGTTCCTTGCGTCACCTGCAAACTCCTTCTTGTACTTTCTCTCGATTTTTCTCCATTGCGACCTGTCAGCGGGTACTCTCAACTTTCCGTCTTTCTTACGGTCTTCTTTGTGCCATCGCATCACCTTGGCATGCTCTTTGTTTTGGAACCAACGTTTCAACCGTGGTATTATAGGAGCATACCACATCACCTTGGCAGGAATCTTCTTCCTGGGGCGCTCGGCCTCGACATCACCAGGGTCATCGTTGTAGATCTTATAGCACAATGCACCGCATACCGGGCAAGCGTTCAAATCCTCGTACTGATCACCGCGGTAGAGGATGTAGTCATTAGGGCATGCATGTATCTTCTGCATCTCCAATCCTAGAGGGCATAGAACCTTCTTTGCTTCATACGTACTCTCGGGCAATTCGTTGTCCTTTGGAAGCATATTGTTTATCATTACCAGCAACTTTCCAAACCCCTTGTCAGATACACCATTCTCTGCCTTCCATTGCAGCAATTCCAGTGTGGTGCCCAACTTTTTCTTGGCAGCTTCTCAATTCGGGTACAACAATTTCTTGTGATCCTCTAACATGCGCCGCAACTTCTTCTTCTCCTTTCACTTGCGCAGTTTCTCTTTGCATCGGTACTGGCCCGACCTAGATCATCAGTGGGCTCATCCGATGCTTCTTCTTCAGCTTCTTCCCGCATTGTCGGCTTAGCTTCTTCCCCCATTGTTGTATCATCGTATTGAGGGAACCCATGGCTAGCATAGCTGTCATCGTCCTCTTCTTCTTCATTGTCTTCCATCATAACCCCTCTTTCTCCATGCTTGGTCCAAACAATATAGTGGGGCATGAAACCAGACTCAAACAGGTGGACGCCAATGGTTCGTGACTTAGAGTAATTTTGATCATTCTTACAACCAACACATGGACAAGGCATAAAACCATCCGCCCGCTTGTTTGCCTCAGCCACAAGCAGAAAAGTTTGCACGCCATTAATGAACTCGGGAGAGCATCGGTCATCGTACATCCATTGTCGGCTCATCTTCATTACACAACACCGAAAAGACCAAATTAATACAAGTTCATACATAAAGTTCACACATAAAGTTCATACAACACTTAAATGCAACAAACAAATAACTCTCTAGCTAAAGCATTTAAATGCAGCAACAAATGCCATCAAGATCGCAACTAAGGTAACAATTGATCCAACAGCATAATGAGACCAAGCCTCACTATGAATGACATATTTTCTAATCTTCAAGTGCATTTTATCCATTTTGATCTTGTGATCATCGATGGCATCGGCAACATGCAACTCCAATTCCATCTTCTCCCCCTCAATTCTTTTCAATTTTTCATTCAAATCCTAGTTTTCTCTTTCAACTAAATTTAACCTCTCGACAATTGGGTCGGTTGGAATTTCCGGTTCACATACCTCCTACAAATATCTATGTCAACTTGATGGGCATAATTTTTCATAAGCACGAAATTCAACAAATAGTTTTAAAAGAGAATATACCACATCCGAGTCATAACAAGGACGAGGGCCGACGGGGACAGATATCAAAACCATGGCACTATGTATAACAAACAACGTACGGGTAAGAAATTATACGATTAACTATATATCCAAATCACACAAACATCAATTTTTTATATAAAACAATCATGAACAAGAGGCTCACCACAAGATGGTGCCGGCGACGGGACGGTGCGGGCGATCGACGGTGGTTACAACAAAGATTTAGAAGGCACTAAGTAAACCACACCTACATATGCAAACTAAGTGTTATTTTTGACCTCAAATTGCATATAAATCAAATACTAGCACATATAATTCCTCCCAAATTACTAAACTCACAAATTAATCACTATATAAAGCATTGCAGGAGCTAATCTAGCAATGAGAGATGAAAGGACAGAGTTGCTAACCTTTGTGATCATTTGAATGGATGGGGGCCTTCAAATCTTGACAAATTTTGGGCAAAATGTGTGATGAACTCAAGAGGAAGAGGGGAAGAACAGAGATGAGAGGGGAAAGGGGAAGAACAGAGCAAGCTCGGGTGGACAAAGGGTTTATGTAGGACGACCTTTAGTACCGGTTCGTGACACGAACCGGTACTAAAGGTGTCGGAGGGGCCCCAGACTGACAACATCCTGCCACCACTCTCTTAAGTACCGATCCGTGGCACGAACCGGTGCTAAAGGTTCGCCACGAACCGATACTAATGAGAGCGGCCTGGCTAGCCGTTGAAACCGGCACTAATGGACACATTAGTGCCAGCTCAAATTCAAACCGGCACTAATGTGCTTCACATTTGACCCTTTTTCCACTAGTGTGATGATACAATACCAATTTTCAACCTCTTTAGAGTTCATTTGAACTACTTTTCAATTTCAGGGTCATTTAGCTCAAAGAATGAACTAATATAAAAAAGAATGAACTAGAAACCTTTTATGAAACTCTAATAGCAAAAATAATAAACTAAAAGAATGAACTAGAAAATGTTAATGAAACTCTAATAGAAAAAAGAATGAACTAGAAAACTTTAATGAAACTCTATTAGAAAAAGGAAACAACTAAAAAGCTTTTATAAACCTCTAGTATTATTGAAACTAAAATTATATAAAATTTATGCAACTATTTTATGTTCAAAACATTAAAAGCAAAAAGAATTTTCATAAAGAACTTTTTTATTGTTAGAAACTTTAATAGAAAACAAAAATAACAAAATTTATTCTTTATTAAAACATACATTTAAATTAACCTAAAAATTAACAAATTGAATATAATGATAAAACACAATAATACTAAATAACAGGAAAAACAATCACTCAAAAATCTATTTTAATAGTAAAGTTATTCATAAAGTAGTGATTCACACAAATTTAAAAGAATTCAAATTTAAACTTTTGAAATTTGAAAATTAATTTCCCTAACAGAAAGTATATAATTTTTGTGACCTAACAGCAAAAAGAATCACTGGAAAACTGCAAAAAAAAGCAAAAAAGAAAACAAAAAAAAGAAAAAATGCCACCTACTGGGCCACCACGGCCTGAATACGACTAGAAACTTGGGCCAGGATTCAGGCCCGCAGAAGGCCCAGTAGGCCCACAGGAATAGTAGCATGATATTAGGCCCATAAGCCAGCTGTTCAAAGGAGTTCGAGGGAGATGGCGGGGCAGCGCTTATAAACAGGTGCGGTCGCTCCTCAGCTAGCGAGGTGGGACTAAACATCCCACCGCACCACGGCTTTCGCAGGCGCATGACATTGGTCCCGGTTGGTGCCACGAACCGGGACCAATGCATACCTTTGGTCTCGGTTGGTGGCACCAACCGGGACCTATACCCACCTTTGGTCCTGGTTCGTCCCACCAACCGGGACCAAAGGCCTCTGCTTCCCGCCCTTGGTTGCTGAAAAGAGACATTTGGTCCGGTTGGTGGCACCAACCGGGACCAAAGAGGGGCATTGGTCCTAGTTGGTGCCACGAACCGGGACCAAAGGGTTGGGTATATAACCAACCCTTGTGAAATTTTTCATCTTCATCTCGCAGTTGCCCTCGACGACGTCGATCTCGTCGACATCGCCAGGCTGCCCCGACGCCATCATCATCTCCCGTGCCCCTGCCCCACATCGGAGCCCACGCCGACACCGCCGCCCATGGTGTCGACGTCCGCCGCCCACGCCGTCACCGTCTGCTGCCCCAGAGCGCGCCCGGCCGCGCCCCGGCCCTCCTCCACCATCGTCCGCCTGCTCTGTCGCGCGCCGCCCCCGCCGTTGCCCTTGCCAACCGACGCCGTCGCCGGCTCCCTCGCGCGCCGCCCCCGCCGTCGCCCTCGCCCACGTCGACGCTATCTGCCGCCGCCGAGCGCGCCCGGCCACGCCCTTGCCCGGCCCGCCCCCAGCCCTGCCCGGCCCGCCCCCACCGTCACCGTCGTCGACGCCCTTGCCGCCCCTGCCATCGCCCTTGCTGGCCGCCCCCACTGTGAGCCGCCGTCGCCCTGGCTCTATTTTTTTCATTTTTTATTAGATTAATTTTTTGTTCATATATATATATATAATGTATATATGTGCTATATATGTATGTTTTTGTTCATATGTGTATTCTTGTTTTTGTTCATATCTGTAATTTTTTCCATGTATATATGTATGTGGTAGCTATATGCATGATGAATGGATGTGGCTATGTATGTATGGATATAATGTTCATAGCATTTTTTGTTCATATATGTATTAATTTTTCTATTTAGTTTGTTAGTAGATATCGATTTTAGGTTAGTGCATTTTAGGTTAGTAGATTTTAGGTTAGTGGAGAGGAAAAAGGAAAATAAGGAAAAATAAGAAAAGAGGAAGAAGGAAGAAGGAAGAAGGAAGAAGAAGAAAAGGAAGGAGAGGAAAAAGGAAAATAAGAAGAGGAAGAAGGAGAAGAAGAATAGGAGAGGAAGAAGAGGAGAGAAAAATATTTTTTCTCCTCTTCTTCCTGTCCTCTTCTTCTCCTTTTTTTCTTCTTCTGTTTTTTCTTCTTCTCCTCTATTCCTTCTTCTCCTCTTTTTTTTTCTTCTTCTTCCTCTTCTTATTTTTTATCAGGAACGAGGGTGTCGTTGATTTATGTTAGTGCATTTTATTAGGTGGTCGATATACCCCCTCCCCGATAACTTCGACATGAGGGGGGGGGGTCAATATACACCCTAACATTTTTCCCATGTATGTATGTCGTCGTTGTTGATATACCCCCTCCCCGTTAACTTCGAAATGAGGGGGAGGGTCGATATACCCCCTCCCCGATAACATTTTTTCCTAAGTTACTAGGGTAAAATGTTCCTATCGTGCATAGATCGATTTTAGACCACGGGACCACCCCCACCCCCTCTCGCTCGACCAACTCTCGAGGACACCCAAACCCTAGAAAAAAAGATGTCGGTCTCCTACCCCATCCCGCCCATACCCGACAAACTCTCTCGAGATTTATAAGAGATTTATCAAGAATGTCCCCATTATGGATGTGCATAATTAAGTTGATCCATATTTTTCCTGATCTCATCTACCATTCTATATTTGCACGTTCTCTTGTGTCAAAGTATTGAAGAAATCCATGGTTTCATAATTGGCCGGAGGTAACAGGCGCATGATGGTATGAAGCTCTCCAAAGTTGTTTTGGAATGGAGTACCGATAGGATAATTCGCCTTTTGGTACGAAGTTTAGCAAAGGCCATCAAAATAGCGATATTCGAAAGGCTCTTGCTGAACTTCGTACCAAGAAGCGAATTATCCTATCAGGACTCCGTTCCAAAATAATTTTGGAGAGCTTCATACCATCATGCGCCTGTTACTTCCGGCTAATGATGAAGCCATGGTTTTCTTGAATCCGTTGACACTAGACAACGTGACATATAGAAGGGTAGATGAGATCAGGAAAAATAGGGACCATTTTCTGCACATCCAGAATGGCGTCATTTTGTTGAATCCCTTGTCGGTCCAGACGTCGGACATTCATGAGAGAGGCGGTCCGACCCAAACCCTAGAAGCGTTGTCGAGGCCACCCCAAACCCTAGAAGCGTTGCCGAGGCCACCCTGAACCCTAGAAGCGTTGTCGATGCCACCCCAAACCGTAGAAGCATAGAGCTAGCTAGGTCTACACGTCTGCCACTAATATATCCATCTATCATGTTTGTATATTAATTGCCATGTTATAATATTTGAAGAAACTATGGAGCACCGAGACTTGGAAGCAGAACAGTTGCTGGGGGACGTAATCCATGGCGGAGGTGATGTCTTGTCATATCTCAACGACACCGATGGTTTGGAAGGAGAGGGTGAAGCAGGCTCCGGTGATCAAACAATGGAGGTGGAAGGACATGATCATGCTGGCCCCGGTCACCAAATGCCGGTTGAAGAAGGAGACCGTGATGATGACTCCGGTGAGCGAACGGAGGAAGGAGCTGTTGCAAAGTCCAGCGAGGTATATATATTAATTAAGCCTATGCTGGCTAGCTAATTGATGCATTAATTGTTTTGGTATGTACACATATTAACTCTCTTCTTTCTTCTTTTCTAGCCCTCCGGATCGAGCCAAACTTCAGTAACGAGATGAGGCCCAAAGAAAAGGTTGCGCCACGATGAAAGGTTCACGATCACAATAATCAAGGGCGATGGCCAACCGATTGAACCCAGCCAGACCAAGGAAGCATTTTCTGCTTAGTGCTGGGTTCTTGTTAGGGACATGATCCCGATCTGCATCCACCAATGGAATAAGCCTAAGAGCGAAGACCCTCAAGTGTCTTTTGTCAACGATAGACAGAAAGATGATTTTTGGACCGTGCTGAAGGAAAATTTCACCCTACCGCCAGAGGAGGATCCGGATAAGCCAGTTATAGAGCCATTGGTCAAGGCTCATGCTCTTAAGAAGATGGCAGATCTATTCAGGAGGTGGGAGAATGATTTCAAATCAACGTTTGTTGACAAAGGAAAGACTCCAGAATTCACCGGCCGATTTGAGAAGATAAGGGATCACTGGCCCGCATTTGTGGCCCACTAGACATTGGATAAGAATAAGAAGATGTCGGGGACAAACAAGATAAATGCTACAAAGAAGGAGCATCACCATCGCACGGGGTCAGGTGGCTAACTCAAAGCCCGGCCGTTGTGGGACAAGGCTGAGAATGACCTGCTTGATAAAGGGGTCGAACCAGAGATATTGAACTGGCTAGACCGTTCAAGGACTTGGTTCTTCGGGGTTGGGGGAACCTTGGATCCTGAAACAGGGAAGTGCGTTTGCACGGACGCGCAACTTGAAATACCGGTTAAGAAGCTTCAGAATTATATCGCCGCAGCGCAGCAAGGGACGTTCGTTTCCGACAGAGAGAAGGACGAGCTCACACAGGCCCTCGGGAATCCTGAGCACCCTGGACGAACACGAGGCACGACCGGCTCCATTGCATGCAAGGTTGGGTTTCCCGGCGCAGGCGGTTACAAAACCTGAGAGAGGAGGACAGTGGAGCAGACCGAACTGCAGAAGCTGAATGCAAGGGTATGAGCGATAGAGGAACAAGAAGTTCACAGCCAGCGACCTGCCGGAGCTATCCCAGAAGCTACCCCACCATCTCAGCGGAGAAGCGGCGTGGCTTCCACCGAGCTCCTTCAACAGCCTGACTTCACGGCTCCTAGCTACCCACTAGTAGAAAACAAGGCTTTGGTCACGGGGCAATATTCACATTAGTCCCGGTTCTTTCACGAACCAGGACTAATGTGAGCATTGGTCCCGGTTCGTGCGGCTAAGGCATTAGTCCCGGTTCACCTGAGCCCTTTAGTCCCGGTTTGAGACACGAACCGAGACTAAAGGGTGCGATGCCCTTTAGTCCCAGTTTGTGTCTCAAACCGGGACTAAAGATTAGACATTTAGTCCCGGTTTGAGACACGAACCGGGACTAAAGGGTGCGATGCCCTTTAGTCCCGGTTTGTGTCTCAAACCGGGACTAAAGGCCCATTTTCAAACTCTACCCCCCCGTGGATCGTCTTTCTTGTTTTGAAAAAATCAAAAGAAAATGATAAAAACTTCAAAAATAAAATCCTTCGAGAGGTAGTTATATTACTACATCTACTAGTTAGGAAAATTTAAAAACTTAAATTTGGACATGTTTTGCAAAAAGTGTAGGGAAAATGTAAAACGGCTATAACTTTTGCATATGATGTCGGAAAAAACGTATAATATATCAAAATGTAAAACGGCTATAACTTTTGCATATGATTTTGATAGCCTACGACCTGTTTGCAATTTTTTAGAATCCTCAAATTCTAAAAGGAAAAAAAGTTATGCTCAAATTTCAGTTTTTTTTGAATTTTTTTTAAATCTGGTCAAACTACTTATTCAAGAAGTATTAATGTTACTAAATAATTATTCAAGAATATTAGTGTTACTAAATAATTATTCAAGAATATTAGTGTTACTAAATAATTATTTCAGTTTTTTTGAATTTTGGTCAAATATGGTCAAATTGTGGTCAAACTGTGGTCAAACAATGGTCAAACTACTTATTCAAGAAATATTAGTCTTACTAAATAATTATTTCAGTTTTTTTGAATTTTGGTCAAATCTGGTCAAACTATGGTCAATTTGTGGTCAAACTAGGGTCAAACTATGGTCAAACTACTTATTCAAGAAATATTAGTGTTACTAAATAATTATTGTTTTTTAGAACAATAGCTTCAAACACGAACAGTGAAATGTGTGACTTCATGCTCAAGCTAAATTCCTGAGGGTTAATAGGATTGACATCTTACTATTGTCAGGAAAACAACAAGTGCAGACTTGGAAACGAGGGAGAATAGAACCCGAAAGTTAAGCGTGCTCAGGCTGGAGTAGTGAGAGGATGGGTGACCGTTCGAGAAGTTAGACGATTTGGAATGATGAGGGGTGATTAGAGATTAAAGGTTAAATTGAGCAGTGATGAGGGGTTATTAGAGGTTAGAGGTTAGAGGTTAAAATAATTTAGAAAATTGAAAATCAAAAAAATATTCAAAAAAAAATTTCAAAAAAAAATCATAAAATTTCCTTCAGTACCGGTTGGTGTTACCAACCGGGACTAAAGGTGGACCTCCAGGCAGTGGCCATGTGGAGGGCCTTTAGTCCCGGTTCCAGCAAGAACCGGGACTAAAGCACTAGTAGAAAAAGGGTCAAACGTGAAGCACATTAGTGCTGGTTTGATTTTGGCCCGGTACTAATGGTACCATTAGTGCCGGTTCGAACGGATTTGCATTAATGCCGGTGAGTGTTGAACCTTTAGTACCGGTTCGTGGCACGAACTGGTACTAAAGGGGTGGTGGCAGGATGGCGTCAGGCCGGGGCCCCATGATCACCTTTAGTACCGGTTCGTGGCACGAACTGGTACTAAAGGTCTAACCTTTAGTACCGGTTCGTGCCATGAACCGGTACTAAAGGGGTCTGACCTATAGTACCGGTTTGTGACACAAACCGGCACTATAGGGAAATTTTCAAACTCTACCCCCCCCCCCCCCCCCCCGTGTGTCGCCATTTCAGTTCTGAAAAAATCGAAAGAAAATGATAAAAACTTCAAAAAATAAAATCCTTTGAGAGGTAGTTATATTACTACATCTACTAGTTAGGAAAATTTAAAAACTACAATTTGGACATGTTTTGCAAAAAGTGTAGGGAAAATGTAAAACGGCTATAACTTTTGCATACGATGTCGGAAAAAAACGTATAATATATCAAAAAATTCAGCACGAAAATCCGCATCCGATGGAATTTTTTAGAATCCTCAAATTCCAAAAGGAAAAAAAGATATGGTCAAATTTCAGTTTGTTTAAAAAAATTTGGTTAAATCTGGTCAAACTACTTATTCAAGAAGTATTAATGTTACTACATAATTATTCAAGAATATTAGTGTTACTAAATAATTATTTCAATTTTTTGAATTTTGGTCAAATCTAGTCAAACTATGGTCAAACTGTGGTCAAACTATGGTTAAACTTATTCAAGAAATATTAGCGTTACTAAATAATTACTATTTTTTAGAATAATAGTTTCAACCTCAAACGGTGAAATGTGTGACTTCATGCTCAAGCTAAACTCCTGAGGGTTAATAGGATTGACATCTTACTATTGTCAGGAAAACAACAAGTGCAGACTCGGAAACGAAGGAGAATAGAACCCGAAAGTTAAGCGTGCTCGGGCTGGAGTAGTGAGAGGGATGGGTGACCGGTTGGGAAGTTAGATGATTTGGAATGAGTGATCCACACTTGAGCAGTTAAGAGAGGTGATTAGAGACTAAATCATCAAATAATTAAAAAAATTAAAAATCAAAAAAAAATTCCAAAATTTAAAAAAAAAGCTTTAGTACCGGTTGGTAACACCAACCGGTACTAAAGGTCCCACATACCAGGGCGCGAGCTCACGCCACGTGGTGGCACTTTAGCGCCGGTTCGTGCCGAACCAGTACTAAAGGGGGGGGCCTTTAGTGCCCACCCTTTAGTGCCGGTTATGGAACCGGCACTAAAGGCCCTTACGAACCGGCGCTAAAGCTCTGTTTTCTACTAGTGAAGGGGGAGGCTTCAGTACCGACCCTTTAGTCCCGGTTCCAGAACCAGGACTAAAGCCCCTTATGAACCGGGACTAAATGCCCTTTTTCTACTAGTGACCCCATGGATGCTATCACGGAGGCTCAAGATTTCCACCTTATGACGCAATGGTAGAACCTCAAAGTCAAGGCGGTTGTCGGGTCTGTTGCATCTCCTGAACTCGACGCAACTTTTCACTGCCTTACGATTCCACAAGGCTATGTTGTTGTGATGGTGGATGAAATAACGGAGGGATTTGAGGAGCTCGAGCTTGACCACCCTACGGGTGAATGGGAGACTCTGCTCGGTCTTGCTCTGAAGACTCCATGTCTATGGAGGAAGGAACAAATCAAGCTTCCGAACTAGATGCCTCCGCCTCCTCCTCCTCCTCCGGCGAGTCAGGGCACTCCGCCTCCTCCTCTGGCGAGTGATCAGGGCACTCCGCCTCCTTCTCCAGCTTCTCCGGCGCATGGCGGCACTCCGCCTCCTTCTCCGCCTGCACCGGCGCGTCCGTGCAGCCCGCCTCCTCCTCCGCCTCATCAGCAACAACGGAAGACAGCAGCCGCCGCTCCGGCTGCTCCTGCGGGTCGTAGCACTTCGCCTCCTTCTCCGCCTCATAAGCAACGAAGGGAGACAACAGCCGCGGCTCCGGCTGCTCCGGCGTCTAGCAGTACAGCCAGAGGCGGGAGGCAATACAGATTCGATCCATCTCTCAAGTCTCTAGAGAAGTTACCATACAAGATGACCGAGGAAGAAAACACAAAGATCTGTAAAGCCCAAGTGAAGGTCTTTTTTACAAAGAAAAATCCACCTTCGGAGGAGAAGATAGATCCGGTGAAATTGAAGCGCACTTTGGATGCCCTGAAGTGACCACCACCACCTCCGCTGGATGACAATCATGTCCGCGATCTTAAAAAGGCAGTGCAAGAAGCGCGCCGGTCGGGAACTACTTCAAGTGAAAAAAGGTTACAAGAACAAAGAAGTGGGAAAAAATTCCCCAGCTCGGCGAATAGGCGAACCAATCGTGCCCCCGATCTAGGTGTCTAGTGATATCGTCGCAAATCTGCCGGGGATGCCGCCCGCTACCAATCCTGGTGATTACCTGCCCGACAATGCACATTTTGATACAATGGAGGTGCACAAATTCAGGTACCAGTACGGGAAGCCTCTCGTCAAACCTAGTCATCCTCCTCTAACAACGATGATGCGAACATTCCATGAGTGGTACATGGACACCTGCAGCGAGTCTGGGAAGGATACTTTGAAGTTGAGACTTAAAGAGGCGCACGACCTCGTTGGAATTGATCTTTTGCCTGTTCCATTTGAGGAGTTCTTCCAGTTTTTCAATCAAAAGGCCCTCGATAAAATAATCATCACTTGCTACTGTCTGTAAGTACTACTTCTGTAATTAAGTCTATATATGGCTCAGCTCTTTCATTGCATGTATATATAATTATCCCCACTATATTATGCAGATTGAAGATCATCGAATGCAGAAAAGCACAAATCTATGATATTGGGTTCATTAACACAATTCTCATATATGAATGGACGGTTAAATATAATGCCAAAGAAACCGAGGCCAACTTGCTAAAATCGTTGCTTCAAAATAAAAACAAAGAGAAAATAATCTTTCCTTACAACTTCAAATGAGTGTTATTGTCTTGTGCATATTCGGTTTCCCTTATTACTCGAGGTTATAGTAATGTAATTGATGAGTTACGCATGCGTGCGCAGCTTCCACTTTATTCTCCTAGAGATTAAGCTTGAGCAGGGACTAGTAACCGTCTTAGACTCAAGACGAAAAGATCCCAAGGAGTATGCTGCCATGATTGAAATGTTCCAGAAGTAAGTTCAATTGATCATTATCGCACCATATCGGCAACTTTGTTCATTTCCTGATATGAAGTAATTATTTTCTTTGTCTCGCAGGGTTTGGAAAGAGTTCATTGCAGAAGCTCCGGGACTGCCGGGGGAGCTGCGATTTACACACCCGAAAGTAAGTACTACTAGCTAGTTCCGCGCATCTCCCATTGATTCTAGCTAGTTTCATCAGTACCATTTATAATGCTTGATTATCAGTTTGATTGACCTCTATTTCTCGTAAAGTGGTTGTGGCAGGAAGGCGGGGATAATTTTTGTGGATACTACGTTTGCGAGTACATCTACAACGCATAAGCAATAATATTATGAAGTGCGTAAGCAATAATATTCACAATTTTATTTTATTACCATCATTTGTGTTGAGTTTCATTCATATATATGTATTGACCCCCTTCTTCAAATTAGATGTGGCAGCTACGGGATGAATTCCTACCAAAAGATCGCATAAAAGCAATTCAAGAGGAATTCGCAGGATTCTTTCTTGACCACGTCATCAATAAAGCCAGAGAATACCATGTGGAACTTGACATCATATGTTAGGGATTGTAAGAGAACATATATTGTATATATGTAGCTAGTAGTGTCAGATAGATATACGAAAATTTCTTGTTCGCGTGGAAACCCTAAACTAACCCTACAAAACCCCCAAACACCCCCCCTTTCAAAAAAACCCCAGCCCCTGAACTGCTGACACGTGGATGCTTTTTGGTCCCGGTTGGTGCTACCAACCGGGACAAAATGCCCTCGTGCCTAGGCAAGCCGCAGCGGCCACGTGGACCCCAACCTGTCCCGGTTTGTAGGCGAATAGGGACTAAAGGTATTGGGCTTTAGTACCGCTTCCAGAACCGGGACAAATGGGCCTCTAATACCGTGACAAACGGGCCTTTTTCTACTAGTGTCTTAGGATCAATCTCCAGACCTGAATAACAGAGATCCATTTGGTGTTGTCAAAAATCATAGACTTCCTATATTTCCATAATCATTAAATTGTTGCAGAACTAACAATATTCACAACTCTATTCTTATTTTCTGAAATTTAGAATCTAGTTATGGATTCATAGTCATTCTCAATTGGAAGCTTAAAATAATCTCTAACAAAAGGCCAAATATTCTTAGCCACCACACAAAAAAACATGTGTGTTATCGGCTTATTATCAGTACAGAAAACACAATCTAGAAGTTTGATTATGGTAAACGATTGCCCTCAGTCGGCTGATAATCACGGTGTGTCCGCCGCCTCCATCGCATGCGACCACTAGTAGAAAAAGGCCCATTTGTCCCGGTTCTGGAACCGGGACTAAAGCCCATGACCTTTTGTCCCGGTTCGCTTACGAACCAGGATAGATGGGCTCTACTACCTCTTGAGCATGCATTGGTTTTCCCTTGAGGAGGAAAGGGTGATGCAGCAAAGTAGCGTAAGTATTTCCCTTAGTTTTTGAGAACAAAGGTATCAATCCAGTAGGAGATAAGACGCAAGTCACCTAGTACCTGCACAAACAATCAAGAACCTTGCAACCAACATGATAAAGGGGTTGTCAATCCCTTCACGGCCAATCGCAAAAGTGGGATCTGATAAAGATAGTAAGATAAATATTTTTGGTATTTTTGTATAGATTGTAAAGTGAAGATTGCAAAATAAAATAAATAGTAAACTAGAATTATAGATCGGAAACTTATATGATCGAAAATAGACCCGGGGGCCATAGGTTTCACTAGTGGCTTCTCTCATGATAGCATATATTACGGTGGGTGAACAAATTACTGCCGAGCAATTGATACAAAAGCGCATAATTATGAGAATATATAGGCATGATCATGAATATAGGCATCACGTCTGTGTCAAGTAGACCGAAACGATTCTACATCTACTACTATTACTCCTAACATCGACCGCTATCCAGCCTGCATCTAGAGTATTAAGTTCATAAGAACAGAGTAATGCATTAGGCAAGATGACATGATGTAGAGGGATAAACTCAAGCAATATGATATAAACCCCATATTTTTATCCTCGATGGCAACCATACAATACATGCCTTGCTGCCCCTACTGTCACTGGAAAAGGACACCGCAATATTGAACCCAAAGCTAAGCACTTCTCCCATTGCAAGAAAGATCAATCAAGTAGGACAAACTAAACCGATAATTCAAAGATACTTGCAAAGATAACAAATCATGCATATAAGAATTTAGAGAAGAACCAATTATTATTCATAGATAGACTTGATCATAAATCCACAATTCATCGAATCTCGGCAAACACACCGCAAAAGAGTATTACATCGAATAGATCTCCAAGAACATCGAGGAGAACTTTGTATTGAGAACCAAAGAGAGAGAGAAGAAGCCATCTAGCTAATAACTATGGACCCGATGGTCTATGGTAAACTACTCACATATCATCGGAGAGGCTATGGTGTTGATGTAGAATCCCTCCGTGATCAATTCCCCCTCCGGCAGATCGCCAGAAAAGGCCCCAAGATGGGATCTCACCGGAAAAGAAGGTTGCGGCGGTGGAAAAGTGGTTTCGTGGCTCCCCTGATGTTTTTAGGGTATAAGAGTATATATAGGCGAAATAAGTACGTCGGTGGATCTTCGTGGGGCCCACGATGGTGGGGGACGCGCCTACCCCCCTGGGCGCGCCCTCCTGCCTCGTGGCCGCCTCGCAGAGTTCCAGACTTCAACTCCAAGTCTTCTGGATTGCGTTTGTTCCAAGAAAGATCATCGCGAAGGCTTCATTCCGTTTGGATTCCGTTTGGTATTCCTTTTATGCAAAACACTGAAATAGGCAAAAAAAACAGAAACTGGCACTGGGCCTCCGGTTAATAGGTTAGTCCCAGAAATAATATAAAAGTGTATAATAAAGCCCATCAAACATCCCAAATAGAATATATAATAGCATGGAATAATAAAAAATTATAGATATGTTGGAGACGTATCAACATCCCCAAGCTTAATTCCTGCTCGTCCTCGAGTAGGTAAATGATGAAAAACAGAATTTTTTATGTGGAATGCTACCTAACATATTTTTTTTGATGTAATTTCTGTTATTGTGGCATGAATGTTCAGATCCAAAAGATTCAAGACAAAAGTTTAGTATTGACATAAAAACAATAATACTTCAAGCATACTAACCAAGCAATTATGTCTTCTCAAAATAACATAGCCAAAGAAAGCTCATCCCTACAAAATCATATAGTTTGGCCATGCTTCATCTTCGTCACACAAAATGCTCCCATCATGCACAACCCTGATGACAAGCCAAGCAATTGTTTCATACTTTAGTATTCTCAAACTTTTTCAACTTTCACGCAATGTATGAGCACGATCCATGGATATAACACTATAGATGGAATAGAATGGTGGTTGTGGACAAGACAAAAAAGAAAAGGAAGATGGTCTCACATCAACTAGGCGTATCAATGGGCTATGGAGATGCCCATCAATAGATATCAATGTTGGTGAGTAGGGATTGCCATGCAACGGATGCACTAGAGCTATAAGTGTATGAAAGCTCAACAAAAGAAACTAAGTGGGTGTGCATCCAACTCACTTGCTCACGAAGACCTAGGGCATTTGGGGAAGCCCATCATTGGAATATACAAGCCAAGTTATATAATTAGAAATTACCACTAGTATATGAAAGTGACAACATAAGAGACTCTCTATCATGAAGATCATAGTCCTACTTTGAAGCACAAGTGTGGAAAAAGGATAGTAACATTGTCCCTTCTCTCTTTTTCTCTCATCATTTTTTGGTGCGCTTCTTTGGCCTCTTTTTTTATTTGGGCTTCTTTGGCCTCTTTTAATTTTTTTTCATCAGGAGTCTCATCCCGACTTGTGGGGGAATCATAGTCTCCATCATCCTTTCCTCACATGGGAAAATGCTCTAATAATGAAGATCATCACACTTTTATTTACTTACAACTCAAGAATTACAACTCGATACTTAGAGCAAAATATGAATCTATGTGAATGCCTCCGGAGGTGTACCGGGATATGCAATGAATCAAGAGTGATATGTACAAAAAATTATGAGTGGTGGTCATGCCACAAATACAATGTCAACTACATGATCATGCAAAGCAATATGACTATGATGAAGCATGTCATAATAAACGGAACGGTGGAAAGTTGTGTGGCAATATATCTCGGAATGGCTATGGAAATGACATAACAGGTAGGTATGGTGGCTTTTTTGAGGAAGGTAAGTGATGGATTCATGGTACCAGTGAAAATTGTGCGGCACAAGAGAGGCTTGGAATGGTGGAAGGGTGAGAGTGCGTATAATCCATAGACTCAATATTAGTCATAAAGAGCTCACATACTTATTGCAAAAATCTACAAGTCATTAAACCCAAAGCACTACGCGCATGTTCCTAGTGGACAGATTGGTAGGAAAACACCGTTGCTCGTCCCCGACCTCCACTCATATGGATGGCAATCAAATAAACACCTCATGCTTCAAATTTGTCACACAACGGTTACCATACGTGCATGCTACGGGACTTGCAAACCCCAACACAAGTATTTCTCAATTTGACAATTACTCAACTAGCACGACTCTAATAACACTATCTTCATATCTCAAAACAATTATCAAGTATCAAACTTCTCATAGTATTTAATGCACTCTATCACTACAAGAAATATGTCAAGTAGTGACCTTCTGTCAGTGACCCTGGAAGAATTGGTCATAGATCTATGACCATTTCAGACCAATTGGTCAAAAGCTGTTCGGGGGGCTCCAAACCCTAAACTATAACGATCGTTTTGGTCAGAAAGGTCGTAATTTCCTTACACGAAATATTCATAAAGTAGATAGCACTGGTCTGCTGCCTTATTTCTAGCTGATCATGACCAATATAGATGGTCATAACCTTGTAAATTGTGGTGGGTTGCTATGACTAGGCGCCACCTCATCAGTTTTGCCTATGTGTCATGTCCATGTGGCAGTTTTTGCCCTAGGTTGTGAACCAACCTATATTTCTGTCATTCCCAAAATTCCCGAAAAATGTCATAAATTCTTTGGGTCGTATCTTCATCAAATATGTAAAAAACCTTCCTTTCCTAGTTCAAAAATAATCATTTTCCTATTTTGTTCAGAACAACAGTTTGTGAAGGAAGTACCACTTTGGCATGTCCAAATAGTATCCATTTTCTACAGTGCTTTCCTATGCCCAAATAAGCATCCTCCACCAAATGCCAGCTCAATCCATTCATTATTTTGAGCCGATCTTCAACATTTGTATTTATGTCCAGTGTGGTAGTTTGCAAAGCAAGTACCACCTAGGCTCCTCCTTTTGAGCTGAAAATTTGTGAAGACAGTCTTCTTAGTAACTGATCATCCTCAGCCAAAACTCACGTCCATTAGCCATGTACATTTCTCGTACCGCTAATCAAACACTTGGCTGCTAATTCATGTTTGAGCATCGATCGGTCTCCTCGTGAGAATCTTATGTTGTAATTTTCTTCCTAGCACCTACCTGGGGAGTGCCCAACCCACTAGACATGCCTAGGCTTCCCAGAACACATGGCAACGCCACGGTCACGCGCTGACCACGCGACGCGCATGCGAGTTTACGCGCTCTAGAGTTCGGGGCCTCGGCCACCGCCCAAACCTCGACGTATTGCCAGCAAACCATGTATTTATGATTAAATAGGTACTTATGTAACTATAAATGAATTTTGGAAAAAATAAATAGTAAACTATGAGGCAGCTGCAGTTCAAATTTGACCCGCTTCCTACTGAATCAGCGGGAATTTGTCTTTTTCACCAGAGGTGGATCAAAACTTTTGACACCCAACCATTTTTTCAATTGTGCATTAAATATGGCCTAGTATTTTAGAAAATTGATTTGGTACAATTTTGCAACAAATATATGGTAGGTCCTTCACAAAAAAAACTCATTTCAGGCACTCGGAAAATGGAAAATGAATTTTCCGTGCACAGAAAATGAAAACTTCCTTAGGCAACATTGTTTGCCATTCCAAGATGCACCCATTTGCACAATATGAGATCATTTGAACAAACTATGCCATGAATGTGGCCATAAGATTGATCATTTGGCTTGAAAGCCTTGAATCTTAACGCATGACAGCTCATTTCTGAGAACACTTTTTAAAAATAATTTTTGTATTACAAGTTTATTATTTTTCCTGGAAACTTGGTCACATATAATGACACAATGCGAAGGTTTTCCAATTTTTTGATTTTTTTTGAATTTTTTATGCCCGTTTCAAAATGCGGTAAAAACAGCGGGCTTGACCGTTCCTAGCTAGTGGTTGAATCTTGCAAAACTTTTGATGTTTCTCTGATTAAAAAGATACTTATGTACCTAGAAATGATTTTTGGAAAAAATAAAGAGCAAACTATGAGGCAGCTGCAGTTCAAATTTGACCCGCTTCCATCTAAATCGGCGGAAATTTGTCTTTTTCACCAGAGGTGGATCAAACCTTTTGACACCCAACCATTTTGTCAATTGTGCATTAAATATGTCCTAGTATTTTAGAAAATTGATTTGGTCCAATTTTGCAACTAACATATGGTAGGTCCTTCATAAAAAAACTCATTTTGGGCACTCGAAAAATGAAAAATGAAATTTCCGTCGAAAGAAAATGAAAACTTCCTTAGGCAACGTTGTTTGTCATTTCAATATGCACCATTGTGCACAATATGAGATCATTTGAACAAACTATGCCATGAATGTGGCCATAAGATTGATCATTTCGCTTGAAAGCCATGAATCTTCACAGATCATAGCTCGTTTCTGAGAACACTTTTTTAAAATAATTTTTGTATTAAAAGTTTATTATTTTTCATGGTAACTTGGACACATATAATCACACAATGCGAAGGTTTTCCATTTTTTTGATTTTTTTTGAATTTTTCATGCCCGTTTCAAAATGCGCTCAAAACGGCGGGCATGACCATTCCTAGCTAGTGGTTGAATATTGGAAAAGTATTGGTGTTTCTATGATTAAATAGATACTTTTGTACCTAAAAATGATTTTTTAGGAAAAATTAAGAGCAAACTATGAGGCAACTGCAGTTCAAATTTGACCAGCTTCCAGCTGAATCGGCAGAAATTTGTCTTTTTCATCAGAGGTGGATAAAAGCTTTGGACACCCAACCATTTTGTCAATTGTGCATTAAATATGGCCTAGTATTTTAGAAAATTGATTTGGTCCAATTTTGCAAGAATTATGTAGTAGGTTCTTCACAAAAAAACCTCATTTTGGGCATTCAAAAAATTATTTTTAGTCAACTACGACCAATTTAGATGGTCATAACGTCGTACTGCATTATGATTGGTCTGTGGACGTATCACGCGGATCGTGCATCAAACATCGTCGGATGCTCGTGGATCCAACGGCAGTCCTCAACCCTCTTCCACACGAACCCCAAAACCCTAGATGGTCATTTTGCATCCACCCCCTCCTCCTTTCTTTCCACATCCATCCATCGAT
This sequence comes from Triticum urartu, assembly GCF_056163025.1. Taxonomy (NCBI): domain Eukaryota; kingdom Viridiplantae; phylum Streptophyta; class Magnoliopsida; order Poales; family Poaceae; genus Triticum; species Triticum urartu. The sequence goes on from NC_141879.1 coordinate 711,973,888, forward strand.
CCCCTTCCAGATCCCCCGTCTCCTCGTTGCACTACCAAAAAAATACACTTCCGTGATGATACGTGTTTGTCATAGTAAGCCGCTTTTTTTGTCATGCATGTACATCCATGACAAATTTATGACAGAATCAAGATAGTCATACCTGTGCTGTCGTAGAAGTGTTCCATGACATTACCAAAATTATCATCACGGAAGTGTACACTTCCATGACGATAAATCGCGCGTCACAGAAGTGCTTTCGTCAAGGGTGACCGACACGTGGCATCCACCGTAACGGAACGCTGTTAAGCTATCATGTCGGGTTTTGGATCCGATAACCCGTTAACAGCCCCAACCGATGGGAAATTTCCACGTGTAAAATTTTTATTGGTCGGACGAAACACGTGTCAGCTCGTCAGTGGGTCAGATAGGCGCCTATGATACGTCGACACGTGGCACGGCCCAACAGAGACCCATTCCTGTGAAAAGGCCGGCCCGTTTGACTTCGTCAAAAGCTGGCGGGCCGGCCCATGGAAAGCCTGTTAACGACATGTTCGAATATAGCCCATTTACAGCCCGCTAACCCAAGGCCCGTTACGCCCTATCCGAATTAGGCCCAGTAGCATCATCTAGGCCATCCAATATGATTCCAGCCCATTTTCACTTCTGGCCCATGTATGGCCCATGACGTCTTTCAGCCCATATGAGGCCCTATGTAACTCTTGGCCTACTAACGGCCCGTGGTGAAACTAGCCCGTAATGAACAGTGTATCACTTTACACCCATTAACGGCCCATGGTGAAACTGGCCCGTAATGAACAGTGTATCACTTTATACCCATTAACGGACCGTTATTCCGTTGGGCCGTTTCTATCCCATGTTATCTTTCGGCCTTCTCAGAGCCCATTTATTCTTGGGCTAATTTCCAGCATTCGTTTACTTACGGCCCGTTACTGTCATTTTCTGCTTGTGGGCCAAGTTCAGCCCGTGGTTACTGTCGGCCCATTTGTGGTCCGTTAATATGTTGGGCCGATTTCATAGCGTCATCAAATACGGCCTATTAACGATGGCCCATTATGGTCGGCCCATGAACGGACGATTCCAACTCTAGCCCGTTTACGGCCATAATGCGGTCTGTTTGGCCCATGTTTGGCCAATCGATTATACGGCCCATATAAGGCCCATTGATAATATGGCCCGCAGAACGCCCATTTTTTCTATGACCCATAGAAGGCTCATTGTTTCTACGACCCGTAGAAGGCCCACTGTTTCTATGGCCAGTAGGAGGCCCAGTGTCACTACAGTAAATATTAGCCCATGGTTATTGTGGCCTAGTTTTAAAAAATAGGTTATTGTAGCCACTAGCTAACCGCGGAAAAATAACTGCAATGACTACAAGAAAACATATAAACAAGACAACAAGGAAATAAACACGCAAGCAACTAACGCTAGGCTATCACGGCTATTACACATATTACATCCACTGGGCATCAAAGTTCGCCACCAGTGCAAATATAGGGAACAAAGCAGCATATCATATACACTGGTTGTCAAAGTTGGCGACCAACGCAAATAAACGCCGCAACAAAACAAATCCAGAACTAAAACCACTTCATAAGATCTCAAGAAACAATATCCTGGGTACCCATAATGCTGGCAAGATGCTTAGCAAGCTTATTAACTTTCTCTTGTTCGGCGCTTAAATCCTCCAGCGCTTGCTGTTGCACCAGAAAATATGCATCTAAATTCTGCAGGGACTTCCTCAGTCCTTCAGCTTCTAGTCGCAGCACATCTGATCGATGTTTTTCAACTTGAAGTTGAGACTCAAGAAGACGAACTGATTCAGGCAGCGAGTTCGAAGAGCTTGTGCCCGCAGTAGTGGCTAGTAACTCGAATACTACATCAAGACATGACTTTTGGGTTCCCTCACTGTCGTCAAGATAGTTTTTATCAGCTTTCTTGGAGACCAACATGGATGTCTCACTATCTTGAACCTTATCTGCATTACTTCCTTTACCATTGGATAACGCGGTAATGTTCTCCAATATTTTGTCCGCATTCTAAAAGAGAAACAAGTAGACACATCACATGTTTACCATGTTGTATATGAAACTCATTTTGGTAAATGAGTTCAGTAGTAAAGTGGACAGGACAACAGCATGAAATAAACATATATCTATGTACCATGGTCACTTTATGGTCTATATCATTCTAGTTTTTGTTGCCAAATCAAGATAGAGAAACAGTTCAAATAATATTTGTTCAAGACGAAGCAGAATAGACAGAATATAAGTTTGGGTAACTATAGAGCAATAACAACACTTGTAATGTGCATGACATGAGAACATAAATGTTTATTCAATTGAAACTGAAATCAACATAGAGCAGGTTACAACAGCAAACTAGTTAAAGAAACAAGTTTAAAACATACCTGTTGCGCCATTGGAGTTTCAATTCCATCCTTCAAATTTGAAAATAGTTGGTATGAGTAAATACAGTCATGCAAGAGCAAAGGAGTATGAACCATAGCTACAGAACCTGACCTGAGAACAAATCTTCTTCTCCTTTAAGCGTTGAGTTGGGATTCGGAGTGGTGGTCCTCGTGCTTTGTGCACTGCAGTTCCCTTACTAACTGCTCGTGTTTGGGTGCTCTGTAGTGGAGACGGTGCTGTGTCAACTGGAACTGGGTTACTATCTACCGGGGTTGGGGTTAGAAGGGGTGTAGCTGGTTCTCTGTCCAACTGGGTAGGGGTACAATCTGCGGGAGTCTGGGTTATGTGCGTTGGATCTGGTCCTTGGGCAAGTACAACCGTGGTTCTATCTGCATCAACTGGTAGCACTATCTTTTCTGAAGACCGTGTTGTTACTCCCTTAGATATTGCCATCACGCTCTCCAATTCAAATGGCTGATAAACAAGAAAAGTAATTGAAAGTATAGGCATTGTATGATAGAGAGGTGCAATGGATAGTGGGGGATAAAAGAGGGCATGAAATAATTCATATTTATGTTGTCTAACCAAACAGGATAGCATGACACAATTTCACATATATGATGGCTAACTGAACAGCATAGCATGACACAATTTCACATTATGATGGCTAACTAAAAAAGATGGAAAGACATAGTTCAAAATATGAGACTATGTAAACAGGATGACATGACATAACTATATAATGTGTTTATTAAATAGGTTGGCATGCCATAATTCACATACATTCACGGATAGTATGCCATAATTCAAAATATGATGACTGTAAACACTAAACAGGATGAGATGATATAACTATATGATGTCTTTATTAAATGGGTTGCCATGCCATAATTCAGATAGATGATGTGTATGTATTATGTAAACATGATGGCATGATATAATTCAAATATATGATTTATATAGTAAGCAAGTAAGCAGATGGCAATCCATATATGATGCAAAAACTAAGCAATGCAATACAACATACAAGACATGGGTAATATAACCCTGCCAAGTTTGAGCATAGACCTCAGGGGGAAAATAGGACTGGTCATCAGTCTCTAAATCCTCCTCTGAGGAGTTCTCTATAACCAGCAAGATGTCTGCTTCAGCAGGTAGCATTGTCTGCTCTGAATACCTTGTTTTCACTCCAGATACTTCCATCACCGCTTCAAATGGCTGATGCACAGGAAGAGTAGTTGAATATACAAACGTTGTCGACAAATAGAACACGTAATACAAAAAAAATGATAGCATGATATAATTCACATACATGATGATTGGCTAAATAGCATGGCATTGCATAATTCACATATATAATGCCTTTGCAACAAGATAGCATTGTATAATTCACATATATAATGTCTTGCAACAAGATGGCAATGCATAATTCACATATATGGTAATTAGACACTGAACAGGTGGCATTCACACAAAGCATGTCTAAACTAATCAAATGACATAGCAATGCGAGACACCATACGCACGATATGAGAAACATAACCCTGCCAAGTTAGAGCATACACCTCGGGGGGGGGGGGGGGAATAGGACTGGTCATCTGTCTCTGAATTCTCCTCTGAGGAGCTATCCGTAACTAGCGAGATATGCGCTTTGTTAGATAGCATAGTTTGCTCTGAAGACCTTGTTTTCACTCCAGAATTTGCCATCACCGTGTCAAATGGCTGATGCACATGAAGATCAGTTGAATGTAGTAACATTTTTGACAAATGTAATATGTAACCAAAAAAAGGATGGCCTGATATAATTTACATATAAGATGACTTGCTAAGCAGGATGGCATTGCAAAATTCACATATATGATGCCTGGCTAAACAAGATGGTGTTGCATAATTCACATAAACGATGAATAAACTAAACAGATGGCATTCGCACAAAGGATGTCTAAACTAAGCACATGACATATTTGATGTATAAACTAAGCAATGCAAGACACCATATGCATGGTATAACCAACATCAGCATGCCAAGTTAGAGCGAAGACCTCAGGGGGTAAATAGGAGTTGTCTTCTCCTTCTGAATCCCCCTTAGAACAGATATCTTCCTCTCGATTACAATCTGAAACATGTGGAGGGGGGCTGCCTTTGCGCCTACCATGGAGCGATGTCTGCATGAAATTTTATTGCCATGCAAGACTCGTCTCTTTTGCTCTACAAGTTCAGTTCCATTGTTTACAATAACTGTCATGCATAGGAATAAAACATAGTGAGATTATGTAAGGAGTGCATGCAGAAATCCAGAGTGATGGTAGCAACCTGTGGATAGACCCAAAACCAATAATAGCAGGCAGATAATGGCTTCAGTTAAAAAATACAGATAATGGCTTCTTTACTGTTTGTTTCCCACCCAACATGAAACTCATAGTAGACACCGGAGATTAACCAGATAGTAGATAGATACTATTGATATCGGCCTCGATATGTACCCCACAACCATTTAAAAACTCAAGTTTGACCATTAGTTTGGAGCTGACTCAGAGTCTAATCGGTGAATAGGACGATAAAGTAGCATGTAATATTGAGCGATGCATAATGTAAGAAGACACGAAAGAGTGAGACCTCTCTTGCGGACCCGTGTAGTCCTCGAGGTAATCTGCTCGGTTGATGATGGTAGTGCAGTTTTCATGACTGCCAGCGGCAGGGAAGAAGATCTGAGGTGGCGAAAGACAGTCTGGAGGCCGGATCCCTGCTGTGCTGGACCCTTCTTTCGTTGGAGCAGCTGAGCTGGGGTGGACGACGGTGCAGCAGGAGCGGGACAAACCACGCAAGGTTTTCTTTGAGAACTATCTGTAAGAGAAGTAATTCTGTAAGGTCTCATTTGAATTGGAGGATTCCAACAATGCAGGGATAGGAAATAGATAGGAATAGGATAGGAATGCACGTGCAAAACAGAGAATTTAAAAACACAGGATTTCTGCCAATCTGGGTGTTTGATTCACAACAATTGGAAGATCACAGGATGCAAAGAAGCATGGTGACATTAAGTCAAACCACAAGAAAATGTACGGTTATAATGCTATTATACTACTATGTCTTAGTCTTGTGCTTCATGAATAGGAATTTGAAAAGGAGGACAAGTGAAAATTAAAATTCCTACGTTTTTTATTTCAAGGAGACACTATAGGAACAAATCTATGTAGAACCTCTTTGGCGAAGTCATGTCAATCTCAGCGTGATTGGGTTGGCCGATGAGGATGCTCCGGATGACTTGGCTGTCGGAGGAGGGGAAGAAGATCTTAGGCGTCTGGAGATGGAGCCCGAGGTACTGCTCCGCTGTGATGGAGGGTTTCGTTGTTGGAGCAGCTCCGGTGAGTTGTACGACGCCGCGGCTGAAGCAGGATAAGAGAGACAACGAACAACGTTAACCTGAGTGGAATTCTAATAGCATCTCCAATACATGACGTAAAATACATAACCACAAAGTGCTAGATGTAAAATACATCAGCCTCTTATCCCTAAACTTAACTGTCGAAACTGAACTTAACTGTCGAAACTGAACTTAACTGTCAAAACTGAATTTTGCTGTCGAAACTGAATTTTGCTATCGAAACTGAACGCACTAGCAAGGTGAGGATACACGTCAGTCGACTGACTTTTTCATCTCTGGTCAGTCGATTTTGCAGCTGTTGGATACGAAATCAAGGGCCTGTGGTTCATCTTCAACCTCCACCCCCCTGAGCCGGCCAAACAGCAGCCCCCCGCCGCCCGCGGCCGGCGGTGCGCCGCCCCGCCCGCCCCGAAAACACTCCTCACCGCCGGTCCGCCGCCGCCCCGGCCATCCCTCTAGGCCACCCCATGCCAAGCATTTTCTTCGGCGATCCCCACGCCACCGCCCAGCCACCGCCCCGCCACCACCGGTGACCACCGCCCCCATCCTGAACCCTAAGATAGATAGTGGGGTATCTCTCCGGCGAGCCCCCTCCCCGCTGCGGCTGGTTCTTCCTTCACCCCGGCGAGCCCCCCCACCACCTGAAAATCGACTGACCCAACAGTCGATTCAGTCGACTGAAGTGTAGCTAAATCGGAGCGGCATCGCAAGCAAGAGCAAGAGCGAGAGCAGCAGCACGAGCAAGATCAATAGCAAGAGTAGACTAGGCAGGGGACCGAGAGCAAGAGCAGAGCAGCATCACGAGCGAGACCTAAAGCAGCAGCAGGTCCTACTGATGTGGACGTCGGCGCCGAGTGAGCGACGCCGTGGAGGAAGTGGCCGGCGACGCCGTCGTGGATGGAGCCATGCCGTGTCGGCTCGGGACCGAGCGCCAGCAGCACCGTGAGATCGAATCAATAAGAAAATGCGGCGATTAGTGTACAACCTCTTTGGTGGCGCCGATTAGGCCGCATCTTCATCCGAGGAAACGGTGACGATGATGCTCTTCCGGTGGTGCAGGTGAAGACGGCGGTGTGGGAATGGAGGTGGCGTGAAAGACGAGGGGAACGTCGGGGCAGCTCCTTGGAGGTGGAGGATGGGGTGGCTAAACCGGCGGGACGATGAGATCGACGACAGATCCTCATCCGGTACGGTGGATGAGGGACGTCGAGGTGTTGCTATGGACGACGTCGTCGGGGAAGAGGCTTCGGCTGGGTGGCGGATGGAGCAGGGTGTGGGGTTTCATCGCGGGTTTTTGCGGCCTTGGTGTACGAATGGGTGGGCGGATGGGATGGCAGTGGGGAACCATGGCTTAGAGACGCGCTTGTTCGAAATGTGGGGTAAGTTACGAAAGTACCCCCGCCGATTTGAGGCGGTTCTTTCGGTTCAGGGGTACCACGGGCATTTCGCGTGTCTGGATTTCACAAGAGGTGGGAGTTTTCGCGCGCATTGTAATTTCGGAATAGCAAGGCGCGGGTTGAGATGGAGGGAGTTGTCGGAGCACAATGAGACAAAGATATATCTTAAATATTTCAGGCTAACAAGGCGCGGGTTGAAATTTCCGGACAAGCCTAACATGTACTGTCCCAAATCAATGCGCCCTACAAATTTCATTCAAAACTTTGAATTCATGTTATGTTCAATTAAAATATTTCGCTACGTGTATAATGCATGCAACCTACTACTCAAATGAACTTTTTAGTGCATTCCAAACGTATATACTACCGCTTCAATATGAACTAAATTTGAATTCGTTTCTCTATTTGAATAAGATCTACAGTAATGATTGTTGTGAAGTCAAAGCATTTGAATTCATTTCTCTGTTTTAATAAGATCTACAATCATCATTATTGTCAAGTTAAACCATCTTTTGTGTATTATCTTCACAGCACACCACATGATTAGTCTCGTGTTACATATGAACTATGTGTACTCCTATATGAACTCCAACTAGATTTTTTGAATCCACTTTATTTTGATTTCAAATCACATTACATTTCTAGCTCTAGCTAGATCTTCATAATCTAAACCATGTCTCATATGTATAATATGTTTATCACATTATGTATGGTGCCCCACCCCCTATGCCTACAAGTATTTAGATGTGAGTTGCAAACACCACACATTACCACAAATTCAAATAAAATGTGAGAATGTTCGATATATAGTATTGTTTAGATTGTTTGATATTTAGTTGTAAGCTGCGAAAGCCACACATTATCACAAATTCAAATAAAATAGTGGTAATGATCTGTCAATCATTGAGATGCAATAGCATGCATGTTAGTCTCCTTTGTATTTGATGAAATGTTGCAATGGGCAACCTTGGACGCAAGATACATGTAACAGAAGCTGGAAGCTTCATAGCATTGTACAAATTTATCTCGCTGATAAATTACAGTACGTACTATACTAGTACTTCCTCCGTTCCTAAATATAAGTCTTTGTAGAGATTTCGCCATGAACCACATGCGGATCACTGAGCCTGCGTGCTTTCACTGCTCTTGCATGCCTCCGCTGTAAGAATGGAGAAAATTGTAATCTAGTAGGTATACCTCCTTTCGCCGAAAGCGTGGGACATCCAACAGTCCTACGACCTCAGTAATAAAGACCAATGAGCCGTCAAATCACATAGACCGAGCAGTAAGTTGGACGGACGAAGCAACCATCACTCTTGCGCCAGTGAGAGGTCGCGTTCGCTCTGCCCGGGCATGAATGCGGCACCGATTCTTTGGAGAGGCGTTGACCGTTTCCGGTGGGAAGCGCGCGCGGGGGCGATGGAGGGGCTTTGGGTGGGCCAGGCTGGTCAGGAGCGGTCGTGGCAGCTGTCCGCATGTCCCTACCGGACACGCCCGGAAACGAGAGGATGCACTGACTCTCGCGGCTAAAATCGTACACTACACAACATCTCTCTATAGGAGTAGGTCGATCTGTCGCTCTCTCTAACACACACATGGTGTTAAACACACATGCACACACGCACACGCACACACCTTGGTCCCGTTGCACCTTCTAACGTGACTTATTACACCTAGACGGAAGGAGTAGTAAGTATACGAGATACGGTGGCACACTGACTTAAGTCGAATACAAGTGCCCAAAATTTGTGTGCATGTTATAATAAGGATTCAGGAATGTATAAAAGGTTATTTCCCTCTCGTTGAACATAATGGGAGGGTTGTGTAGCTGGTTAGCCTGTTCGCTCATCAAACTTGAGGTCTCGGGTTCGATAACTACACTTGAGCATAATTTGTGCCAGGAGGATTCTTTGACTGGTCAAAATGTTTTCTAGGGTTTGCATGCTTCACACTCTCTCTCCAGTATATATATACACGCTGGAGCCTCAGCGCTTGTAGTTGCTCTCTTCACACTCTCTCACCCTCTCCCGCTAGAGCCTCAGCGCTTGCAGTTGCTCTCTTCACACTCTCTCGCCATCTCCAGATATAAACAAGACTTTGTTGGCCTCTCTCTCCCCTCACTACTGCTCAAAGAGCCGGTAGGATCCGTTCACCGGGAAGGGAAGGAGGCTTAACGCTGTCGCCGTCGGCGAGGGACTACCGGCGCAACTGTTCACTTTCCACCCAGCGGCGGCGCGGGAAGGCCTCCGACCCCTTCTTCTTCGCCGCTGTACTGTCGCCCGCCGAACCACGACCCAAGAACCTTAAGGTATAATTTACTTACTCCACATGCATTGCTCTAGCTGCATGTATACCATGAATCTAGGATGCGGTTCAAAGAGGAAAGGAGTGGGAAAAGTTTTATATAGCATGAATCTCGGACGTGGTTCAAAGAGGAAATGAAGGGGGAAAGTTGTATAGCATTAATCTAGCACGTGGTTCAAAGAGGAAACGAATGGGGGAAAGTAGTGGGGGAAGTTGTATCGCATAAATCTAGGATGTGGTTCAAAAAGGAAAGGAAGGGGCAAAAGTACTAGTTCAAAAAGGAAAGGAAGGGACAAGGTTGTAGAGTTTGAGCAGGACTAGATTTGCTGCGCTCACATAGGGAAAGGCGTCTGATAACAAAACTGGGACCAACACGGAGTTTTTTTAGTCCCTACACCAAAATGTCCCTGTAAACAAACACCCTCTAATAATGCCGCTGCAAAATTGATGCAATGCCACAGTTAAAGCAAATTACATGTTCAACGAATTTTATTGTTAATATAATCTCTATGTTAATATTAATCAATGCCACCGTTTGAGAAATGCTACTGTCTTGCTTTCTTTCCCATTTAGATAAGGTAGATGCTTCTTTTTGTTGGCTTCTGTGTCATCCACCGTTATTGACCACTAATTGTTTCCTATGCACCTCTGTGTAAACATGGTTATCTGCTTCACCTCGTTGCCATTGTGACCTTCTGTTGCACTGCACAAAACACTTTTGTTTTAAGAGTGTTTTGTGCAGTTCAACCAAAATGTCACACTGACAACGTTGCTTGATTGCTTGATCTTAGTGGAACTACACAAGAGGAGATCTTACTTCCTATCCGTTAAGGCAAATTTGGTTTAGATCTTCTTCTTGTGAGTTGTTTGAATTCCGCATCATGAGAGGTCAGTACTAGCCTTCTTTCACATGATTCTGCAGTGTGCATTCATATGTTGTGCTACTTGTATGATAATGTTGCTTGATTTTAGTGAACTGCACAAATGGAGACAAGACTTCCAATCTGTATGTGCACCATAATATCCCACTGAGGTAAGATAAGGATATTTCACAACTCCTAGCTTGTATTTTGCCACTTTCCTCAGAAAATTAAGTTTAGTACTATACTTGTGCTCCCTAATTGACATGCCAAATCTTACATTGAAGGCGAAGCTTGTTTATTATTGAACCAAGTGATGAAGGGGAAGAACAAGGGGAAGAAAAACAAAAATCAACTCCCGGTGCTATAATGAAGCACTGGAACTGTGATGGCACAAGTAATGATATAGTTTTGCCTCTTAATTTATTGCTATGGCTGGAACGAGCAATTGTTTTGCCACTGATTTGATGCCACTCTTAATGTAATATGTAATTATCTCTACTTGTGCAAACAGGGATCTTCTTTGAAGATACCATATATTTTAGTGGAACTACACAAGAAGATGTTGGGAACATTAAACTAATCGAGGAGTATATAGTAAGCTTGGCCACCACCGTGGATGCTTCATCTGTATGCTCTACACAATAAGCCTCCTGACAAAGGTTGGTACCCTCCCACTGATTTCATCCGTATGATTGAGCTTTGTCATCTCTATTGGTGTTGTTCTACTGTTTAGATACTGTCATGAAAAAGTGGTATTGTCCTTGCGGTGTGCTTCATCTGTGCTGTTTTAAATATTTCCTTTCCTTTTTTTCGAGGAAACAGTGATGCTAGCACTTAGTAGTCCTCTTGTCGTTGCACAACAGGATTATCTTCCTCTGAAGAAGAATATGGAGTACATGAAGTGACTAGTTCCGATTATGCCAGGATGAAGAAGCCATGTCTATCTTATCATCCGAAAGAGCAATTGAAGGATGGTTACATTACTCCCCACAAGACCAAACTAACTTCAGCTGAGAAGGACTGACAAAATCTCCATTTTTTGCTGTTGTTCTAGGATTCTTTCTGGTGAGTTCCATTTTTCTAAAAGTGTGCTCTACATGGACCATGTATGTGCCTGTTCAAACTGTCAATTCATAGTACGGTTTGCTCTATACTAATCACTTTTTTGTATTTGTGCAAACAGGGGTGCTTAGCGTGATTTCAATGGGAACTGCACAAAATGTTCATGAATACATCGAATCATTAATTTCCACCACAAGAAAGGAGGTGCCGATAAGTTCAAGGCGTTGCAACATATAACGGCGAAATCATACAAGCTACGCACGAATTTGGTTGATTTTGGTGGAACTGCACAAAAAGAACAGCTGGTTTATTTAGCACGAGGTGCCATGTCAATGTCCGAACTCATGGCAAACCCTGTCCATTCCACAATCGCATGCATTTGATATTTTGGAATGGGACAACCTTGTCAAATTTTGCTCATTGATTTTAGCAAGACATGCGTTTGATATTTTCGAATGGGACGCCCTTTGCTGTCAGCAGCATCGATCAATTTTTTCTTTATTCTTTAGTTGTGAAGTAAATATTGCCTCTGACATGTGAGTCGCTGAGATGCATAATCATCGATTGTTTTGAATGTTCTCTATGGATTGCCAGGCCTGTGTGTTTGATTGCAATGTACAGAAATGCTAAAAAGCTGCTCAAACTCTTTGTACTCCTTCTGTTCCTTTTTACTTCGCACATTGTGTAAGTGCATACTTTTTTGTATAAGATTGGTCAAAGTAGAGATACTTTGACTGCAGACAAAACTTGTATACAGACTAGAAAGGACCAGAGGGAGTACATGTGAAACTGCTGCAAACGAGGTGATCACCCTGGCAATAATGCTAGTACGTATTGTTTTGCATGTTCATCCAATGCCAGTGATACAGGAATTCAAACTAATTGTCACGGCCCTAGATTTGCTTGTAACTAGTTGCATGAAAGCATTCATGTCATCATATTTAAATTTAAGAAATTTGAATTGGGGTTTGATAAACCCTAGCACAAATGCAATTCGAATAGGTTCAACCAAAATATTTTCAATGACCTCAAAATATCCTTTTAAAATGTTCATGATTTATGGAAAAAGGTGAAAGCCTCTACCAGAGATGATGCATATTTTTCCAGGACATTTTGGACATTTCCAGGAAATTTTACAAATAAAATTACCATTAAATATTGGTTGCTCCAAATATTCTGAAATTTGTTGTGTGGTTTGAAAATAATTCAAATATTCCTCACAAAAATTTACAGAATTAACCAAAGTGTTTTGGTTAGTATTTTATTTGCAAAACAGTAGCAGAAATTAGAAAAACTGAAACAAATAATAAAAGAGAGGGAGAGAAGGCCACTAGGCCACCTACCTAACCTACGTGGCGGCCCAGCACTGTTGGCCCAGCCCAGCAGGCGCCCCCACCGTCTTCAACCTCTTGCCAGTAGGCAGGAGGCCGTGTGGTCCCTGCGCGTGGGCACGCGCCCTGGCCACCTCCTCCTTCCCAGCCTGCCTGGCTCCTCCTCGACGCCCGGAGACGCCACACACCTCCCGGACCCCTTGTTCACTCTCCCCCTCGCCTCCCTCTCTCGTTCCTCCCCATGGCCGAGCCGGTCATGAGCGCGCCGCCGCCGTTTCCAAAGCCACCGCCGACCCCGCGCCCCCTTTTCCCTCTCTAGAAGCTCCGCCATGACCTGCTCTTCATCGTCGCCGAGACAAACAATGCCGGAGTGCCCCGCAGCGCCGCCATCGCTGTTGTCTTCGTCCTCTGCACCGACAGTCGTCGTCGTCGATTAGCGGCAACCTGACCGCCCCCGACCTCGCCGATGACGCCATCGGACGCACTGTGAGCACCCGCATCGTCTCCCCCTTCTCCCCTGGTTGCGCCCGCCCTCTACGCCATAGCCCCGCCATGCCCAAGAGCTTCTCGCCGCCGCGCTCGTCACTGCTGTCGCTAGCAGGCCCCAAAGACCAAACCGAGCTTGCAGATTTCTTCCACATGCTGTGTAGATGCCGCTGTGCTGCTTAGCTCCCTCGCCCGCGAGCTCTAGCCCTCCCAGCCGCAACCACCGAGCTCCGGTCGCCGCGTTTGCCATCGCCGCCGTCAATTCCGGTGGCCTCGCAACCTGCTGCTGCCTCCGCTAGATGCGCAAGGGCAAGAGCAAGCCCCTGGTGCCCTTAGTTGCCGCTGTCGTGGCCTCTAGGGTGGACGCCGCTGCGTCTGTGTGCTCGTCGGCGGTGAACTCCAGCGACGCTGACGTGGGACCGTCGTTAGGCACTAATTACCCAGCTTAATTACCCCCCTGACCCACTTACATATGGGCCCCACACCCTTAAATAACCGCAGTTTAATTCCTGTTTAGTTTAGTTAACCACTGTGGCCCCACGCGTCAGCGTTGACCGTGCTGACGTGGCACTTGACCGGCCCCACCCGTCAGTGAACTAACCCAGCACTGTGACACTGACTAGTGGGACCCACTAGTCAGGTTTGACCCTAGTCAACTCGGTTGACCTGATGACACATTAGTGACACGGTGCTGACATCATTAATGATTTTCTGGATTAATATAATCCTGGAAATTCCAGAAAATGTTTTAAACTTCTAAATCATATAAAATCAACCGTAGCTCAGAATGAAATAAATATATATGAAAAATGATCAGAAAATCCAATCTTTCCATCTGTACTAGTTTCATGCATGTTAGAATACTTTAACCTTGCTGTTGAGGTGAATCAAGTTAATGCACTAATATGACTTCATAAAATGGGTTTGCATTTGAATCTTTGTTTCAAATGGACTCATTTCAATATATTCTAGCTTGCATTAGCCCAAAACACATTCATATTGCCGTGTCATAGCATGCATCATATTGTTGCATATCGTCATGTGTTGATTGTGTTCTTTCTCAGTTGCCGGTGTTTGTCCCCCCTTAGTAGATGTTGATCCAGCGATGAATTCGATGACACCGATGAAGAGCTATACTATCTTCAGAAGTGCCAGGCAAGCAAAACCCCCTTGTTCATTCTGATACAATCCTACTCTCTCTCACTCCTGCTCTCTTTTACTGCATTAGGACAACAACGATTCAACTATTACATGTTGCGGTAGTTGAACCCCTTTCACCTGCATGACCTGTCATTGCCACAGTAAATAGATGAAACCCACTAGCATGAGTAGGAATTGTTTGAGCCCTGATGTGCCTACTCATTCATGCTTGTTGTCATGCCTGCTACTGCTTAGAGTTGAGTCAGGTCCGATTCATCGGGGGTGAATTGGAATGTGGTGAACATGTCCTATTGTTGAGAGCTAAGTGTGTGAACATGATTTGGTAAAGGTAGTGGCGAGAGGCCATGTAGGAGTACATGGTGGGTTGTCTTATTGCAGTCGTCCTCAGGAACTGAGTTCTGTGTTTGTGATCCATGAACAGTTACTACCACACATTGGGCTCCGGGCGCTCCAAGCTCTCTTGACTTATTAATCAACCTGATCTCTGTCCAGGAGTTGCAACTAGTTTCTGGTGTTTGTAGGTAGTGTTAGTAGTCTACCAAGTGGCACCCGGTACAGGTGGGCTTGGGACAGACTAGGCACAGTGGCACGGTGTACCAAGTGGCACCCGGATGGTGGGCTTGCACTAGTAGAAAAAGGGGCTTTTGTCCCAGTTGGTAAGGCCCCTTTAGTCCTGGTTTTTGAACCGGGACTAAAGGGTCGGTACTAATGCCTCTCCCCTTTAGTCCCGATTCTTACACGAACCGGGACTAAAGGGCGCGGCCACGTGGAGCTCCATCTTTAGTCCCGGTTGGTAACACCAACCGGGACTAAAGGAAATTTTATGATTTTTTTTGAAATTTTTTTTGAATTTTTTTTATTTTCAAATTTCTGAATTATTTTAACCTCTAGTGTGTAATCACCACCCCTCATCACTGCTCAATTTATCCTCTAATCACCCCTCATCATTCCAAATCATCTAACTTCCCGAACGGTCACCCATCCTCCCACTCCTCCAGCCTGAGCACGCTTAACTTTCGGGTACTATTCTCTCTCGTTTCCAAGTCTGCACTTGTTGTTTTCCTGACAATAGTAAGATGTCAATCCTATTAACCTTCATGAATTTTGCTTGAGCATGAAGTGACACATTTCACTGTTTGAGTTTGAAACAATTGTTTTAAAAAACAATAATTATTTAGTAACACTAATATTTCTTGAATAATTAGTTTGACCACAGTTTGACCACAGTTTGACCAGATTTGACCAAAATTCAAAATAACTGAAATAATTATTTAGTAACACTAATATTCTAGAATAATTAGTTTGACCATTGTTTGACGACAGTTTGACCACTGTTTGACCAGATTTGACTAGTAATTTTTTCGATTTTTTCCACTCTAGATCTTAAAAGCCTCGTAACTTTTTTCTGTTAGGTTTTTGAGGATTTTGAAAATGTTTAACGGGGTTCCCCCCGTTAAATTCGGATGTAACTTTTCGAGTAGATGATTTTTCATATAAATTTTTTTAATCCGAGTTCGTATGCAAAAGTTATGCCCATTTTACAAATTCCAGAGAGATTTTGCAAATAAAGTCGAAATTCATATTTGTAAATTTTCCCAACAAGTAGACCACATATCACATGGGAAACTTTTTTTTACATTTCCATCATTTTCTTTTGTTTTTCTAAAACTGAAAAGGCGGTCCACGGGGGGGGGGGGGGGGGGAGTTTGAAAATGGGACCTTTAGTACCGGTTCGTGCCATGAACCGGTACTAATGCCTCAAAACCCATTAGTACCGGTTGGTGGCACCAACCGGTACTAAAGGTCTAACCTTTGGTCCCGGTTGGTGCCACCAACCGGGACTAATGGGCATCGCACCCTTTAGTCCCGGTTCGTGTCACGAACCGGGACTAAAGGGCCCAGGTGAACCGGGACTAATGCCTTAGCCGCACGAACCGGGATAAATGCTCACGTTAGTCCCGGTTCTTGACTGATCCGGGACTAATGTGAAAACCGCCCAGTGACCAAAGCCCTGTTTTCTACTAGTGTTGGGAACCCTGCACACATCGTTTGGGGCCGTGAGCGACACCCCGGCCGGATCTCCTTGCGGATGGAACCCGAATAAGCGATAAACATGTACTAGAGACTTGTTGGTTAGTCAGGTCGTGGCCGACTCCCTCGCCAGGCTTCTGCTTGAAGGTTGCCGAGATATACGATGTGTACATGGTGGTATGTGGCGAGAGCGTGTGTGAAGAAGTACACCCCTATAGGGTTATCATTATCTATTCGAATAGCCGGATTCCTCGGAAATGGAAACTTGGACCCCTTGCATAGTTCATAGACAAGTGAAAGTGGATACTCTAAAATGCGCAAGATAAGTGTGAGTGCTATGGATGGCGTTCTCGTAGGGAGACGGGAGCGGGTCCATAGTGGTGTATTGGTATGATGAATATGTGGACTCGTGTGCGCCACCTCAAAAGAGTTACTCGCAGTCGTAGTTTAGGTTAGCCACTGAATCAAGATGGCTTGCTGCAGTTAAACTCCACCACCCCCTTTGTTGATACCGATGCATATGTAGTTAGTTCTGATGTAAGTCTTGTCGGGTACAATTGTACTCATGTTTGCTTAATTTATGTTTTGTAGAGAGACTTCAGTCTCCCTAGTAGTTCCACGTGGACTTCGACGTTTAGCTTGTTACCTCAGCTACGATCTTGTACCCTTGGGAGGGTCTTGTAGATAGTCAGGCTTCTGAGCCTTCTTCATTTGTAGTTGTCTGTACTCAGACAAGTTAATCTTCCGCATGTGCTTGTTGCTTGTATGCTCTGTATGTTGGGTCATGAGACCCATGTTTGTAATATCTCGCTCCTCGGAGCCTAATGAATAAATACTGGAGTCGTAGAGTTATGCTGTGATGCCATGTTGTATTTACACATATCGAGCATATTGTGTGTATGATTGAAATGCTTGCTATGTGTGGGATCCAACAATCTAGTTGTTTATCCTTGGCAGCCTCTCTTATGGGGAAATGTAGTCTAGTGCCTCCTTGAGCCATAGTAGTCCTCTACAGCCCGGTTCACCGGAGTGCTGCTAGCCCAGCACTACTGCTCAGGACACTTGACTGGCCGGCATGTGTTTCACCTCGTTCATGTGTCTGTCCCTTCGGGGAAATGTCACGCGGTGACATCCGGAGTCCTGCCTAGCCTGCTATAGCCCTTTTCACCGGAGTCCTGTTAGCCCAGTGCTACAGCCCGGATTCACACGCTGCTGACCGAGATGCTCGAGGTTGTTTCATGTATGCCTGTCCCCATAGGTTAGTGCCGCTTTGGGTTCACGACTAGTCATGTCGGCCGGGTTCTCTGTCATATGGATGCTAGCAACACTATCATATACGTGAGCCAAAAGGCGCAAACGGTCCCGGGCCATGGTAAGGCGACACCCGTGGGAATACCATGCGTGAGGCCGCAAAGTGATATGAGGTGTTACAGGCTAGATCGATGTGACTTGGAATTGGGTTCCTGACACTAATCGAAATAAATTCATTCATACCTGGTCGGATTTCATATAAACATGCCGGATTTCATTACATTTCAACTATAAAGGGGTGCTCTGGATGTATAATTAATTAACCGGCCTAGCTTGTCATAGCGATTAGGGCAACTAGGAGCCCAATGATCAGGATCACCACATGACAAACACCTTTCTTCTTGTCATTCTTCTTCTTGAAGTTCGTGTGTTGCACAGCCTTGTTCTTCCCATCAAACTTTGCTTTACCATCAAACTTGCCCTTGTTCTTGAACTTGTGGGGCTGGAAGCTCTTCTGTACCATATTGGCACTAGATCCTCCCTCAATTCCTAAAGCATGCATGTGTGTCCTTCGCTCTTGCCTTTTCTTCCACATCAAGAGTGCCAATGAGATCCACGAAGGAGGAAGCTTGGTGACGAAGGAGGTATAATTAATTAACCGAAGCTACCCACCTGTGTCCCGCTGAGCCGAACAGAAGCTTCAGTGACTTAACTCCAGGTGCAGTTGCGTAACTGACATGTGGCTTGTTGGGCCCACGTGTCAGTCAGCCAACTGCACCAGCAGTTAAGTAGAAGCAGCGTTATTCTCCAGCAGAACTACCCGACTCCACGTCACCGCCAAGAAGCTAACCGGCCGTCAATGGTCAACCCGCCTAGCTTGGCTTCAACAGGAGGGTAGCTTCGGTGGCCTTACTTGGACCCGAGCGGCGGCGACCTACCATGTTCTACTCTTCCTCATTTTCTGTGTGGCGCGGCCTTGTTGGCACCGGGGCGGGGCCTCAGCGGAGCCGGCGATGTCCTCTGCCTCGTTGTTGGCGGGGCGGGGCCTCGGCGGAGCCAGCGGTGTCCTCTTCCTCGTTCCTCGATTTTATGCCTAGCTAGGGGCGTTAAACGATAGCGCTTGTTGGGAGTCAACCCAATTTTATTTTTATTCCTTGCTATTTGATACTACTTAGTAATAAATAAATTATTTAGCCTCTGTTTTGGTTGTGTTTTTTGTGTTTAATTAGTGTTTGTGCCAAGTAGAACCGTTGGGAAGACTTGGGGAATGTCTTGTTGAACTTGCTGTAAAAAACAGAAACTTTAGCGCTCACGAGAACTGCTGTCATTTTTATTTGAAGAGTGCTATTTAGTTAATTCTTTTTTCAGGTGATTAATACATAAATTCCTCACGTCCAGAAATTTATTTTAGAATTTTTGTGGTTCCAGATCTTGCGCTAGGTACATATTACTACAGACTGTTCTGTTTTTGACAGATTCTGTTTTTTCGTGTGTTGTTTGCTTATTTTGATGAATTTATGGATAGTAAAATAGTTTATAATCCATAGAGAAGTTGGAATACATTAGGTTTAACACCAATATAAATAAATAATAAGTTCATTACAGTACCTTGAAGTGGTCTTTTGTTTTCTTTCGCTAATGGAGCTCACGAGTTTTCTATTTTGAGTTTTGTGTTGTGAAGTTTTCAAGTTTTGGGTGAATTATTTTGATGGATCATGGAACAAGGAGTGGAAAGAGCCTAAGCTTGCGGATGCCCATGGCACCCCCAAGATAATCCAAGGACACCAAAAAGTCAAAGCTTGGGGATGCCCCGGAAGGCATCCCCTCTTTCGTCCACTTCCATCGGTAATTTACTTGGAGCTATATTTTTATTCACCAACATGATATGTGTTTTGCTTGGAGCGTCTTGTATTATTTGTGTCTTTGTGACTTAGTATGCCACAATCATCCTTTCTGTACACACCTTTTGAGAGAGCCATATATGAATTAAAATTTGATAGAATACTCTATGTGCTTCACTTATATCTTTTGAGCTAAGTAGTTTTGCTCTATGTGCTTCACTTATATCTTTTGAGCTAGATAATTTTGCTCTATGTGCTTCACTTATATCTTTTGAGTGTTATAATTTTGGTATTCAAGATTTGTGAAATTTTCTTTTGAGTGTGTTGAATACTAAGAAAAGATTGAAGCATGATAATTGTTTTGGGATATGGAGGTGATAATATTAAAGTCATGCTAGTTGAGTAGTTGTGAATTTAAAGAATACTTGTGTTAAGGTTTGTGATTCCCGTAGCATGCACGTATGGTGAACCGTTATGTAACGAAGTCGAAGCATGATTTATTTATTGATTGTCTTTCTTATGAGTGGCGGTCGGGGACGAGCGATGGTCTTTTCCTACCAATCTATCCCCCTAGGAGCATGCGCGTAATACTTTGCTTTGATAACTTCTAGATTTTTGCAATAAGTATGTGAGTTCTTTATGACTAATGTTGAGTCCATGGATTATACACACTCTCACCCTTCCACCTTTGCTAGCCTCTCTAATACCGCGCACCTTTCGCTGGTATCATACACCTACCATATACCTTCCTCAAAACAGCCACCATACCTACCCATTATGGAATTTCCATAGCCATTCCGAGATATATTGCCATGCAACTTTCCACCATCTAGTTCATCATGACACATTCATCATTGTCATATTGCTTAGCATGATCATGTAGTTGACATAGTATTCATGGCAAAGCCATCGTTCATAATTTCTTCATACTTGTCACTCTTGATTCATTGCATATCCCGGTACACCGCCGGAGGCATCCATATAGAGTCATACTTTGTTTTAGAATCGAGTTGTAATCATTGAGTTGTAATTAAATAAAAGTGTGATGATCATCATTCAATAGAGCATTGTCGCAATAAAAAAAGAAAGGCCAAAGGAAAAAAAAGAAGGCCCAAAAAAAGGGGCAATGCTACTATCCTTTTTCCACACTTGTGCTTCAAAGTGGCACCATGATATAGCAAGTCCCATATATTGTTCTTCAAAGTAGCGCCATGTTCTTCATATCGAGAGTCTCATAGGTTGTCACTTTCATATACTAGTGGGAATTTTACATAATAGAACTTGGCTTGTATATTCCAATAATGGGCTTCCTCAAATTGCCCTAGGTCTTCGTGAGCAAGCAAGTTGGATGCACACCCACTAGTTTCTTTTGTTGAGCTTTCATACATTTATAGCTTTAGTGCATCCGTTGCATGGCAATCCCTACTCACTCACATTGATATCTATTGATGGGCATCTCCATAGCCCGTTGATACGCCTAGTTGATGTGAGACCATCTTCCCCTCCTTTTTGTCTTCTCCACAACCACCATTCTATTCCACCTATAGTGCTATATCCATGGTTCACGCTCATGTATTGCGTGAAGATTGAAAAAGTTTTCAAAAAGTTAGAGTATGAAACAATTGCTTGGCTTGTCATCGGGGTTGTGCATGATTTGAATACTTTGTGTGGTGAAGATGGAGCATAGCTAGACTATATGATTTTGTAGGGATAACTTTCTTTGGCCATGTTATTTTGAGAAGACATAATTGCTTTATTAGTATGCTTGAAGTATTATTATTTTTATGTCAATATAAACTTTTGTCTTGAATCTTTCTAATCTAAATATTCATACCACAATTAAGAAGATTTAAATTTAAATTATGCCAAGTAGCACTCCACATCAAAAATTCTCTTATTATCATTTACCTACTCGAGGACTAGCAGGAATTAAGCTTGGGGATGCCTGATACGTCTCCAACGTATCTATAATTTTTGATTGCTCCATGCTATATTATCTACTGTTTTGGACTATATTGGGCTTTATTTTCCACTTTTATATTATTTTTTGGACTAACCTATTAACCGGAGGCCCAGCCTAGAATTGCTGTTTTTTTGCCTATTTCAGTGTTTTAGATAAACGGAATATCAAACGGAGTCCAAACGGAATAAAATCTTCGGGAACGTGATTTTCTCACCGAACGTGATCCATGAGACTTGGACCCTGCTCCAAGGAACAAAAGAGGCGGTCATGAGGGTGGGGGCGCCCCCCCCCCCCCCCCGCTAGGGCGCTTCCCCTGCCTCGTGGGCCCCTCGTTGCTACTCCGGCGTACTTCTTCCTCCTATATATACACACGTACCCCCAAACGATCAGAACAGGAGCCAAAAACCTAATTCCACCGCCGCAACTTTCTGTATCCACCAGATCCCATCTTGGGGCCTGTTCCGGAGCTCCGCCGGAAGAGGGCCGTCATCACGGAGGGCTTCTACATCATCCTAGCCCCTCCGATGAAGTGTGAGCAGTTTACCTTAGACCTTCGGGTCCATAGTTAGTAGCTAGATGGCTTCTTCTCTCTCTTTGAATCTCAATACAAAGTTCTCCCCCTCTCTTGTGGAGATCTATTCGATGTAATCCACTTTTTGCGGTGTGTTTGTTGAGACCGATGAATTGTGGGTTTATGATCAACTCTATCTATGAATAATATTTAATCTTCTATGAATTCTTTTATGTATGATTGGTTATCTTTGCAAGTCTCTTCGAATTATCCGTTTGGTTTGGCTAACTAGATTGGTAGTTCTTGCCATGGGAGAAGTGCTTAGCTTTGGGTTCGATCTTTTGCGGTGTCCTTACCCAGTGACAGAAGGGGCAGCAAGGCACATATTGTATCGTTGCCATCGAGGATAACAAGATGGGGTTTATTTCATATTGCATGAATTTATCTCTCTACATCGTGTCATCTTGATTAAGGCGTTACTTTGTTTTTAACTTAATACTCTAGATGCATGCTGGATAGCGGTCGATGAGTGGAGTAATAGTAGTAGATGCAGAATCGTTTCGATCTACTTGTCACGGACGTGATGCCTATATACATGATCATGCATAGATATTTTCATAACTATGCTCAGTTCTGTCAATTGCTCAACAGTAATTTGTTCACCCACCGTAGAATACTTATGCTCTTGAGAGAAGCCACTAGTGAAACCTATGGCCCCCGGGTCTACTCTCATCATATCAATCTCCATCACTTTAATCTTGCTTTGCTTTTTACTTGTTTTTACTTTTTACTTTGCATCTTCATACCAAAAATACCAAAAATATTATATCTATCAGATCTCACTCTCGTAAGTGACCGTGAAGGGATTGACAACCCCTAATCACGTTGGTTGCGAGCAGCTATCGCTTTGTGCAGGTATGAGGGACTTGAGAATGGGCTCCTACTGGATTGATACCTTGGTTCTCAAAAACTGAGGGAAATACTTACGGTACTCTGCTGCATCATCCCTTCCTCTTCGGGGAAAACCAACGCAAGCTCAAGATGTAGCAAAACACGGGCCAGGATTCAGGCCCGCTGAAGGCCCAGCAGGCCCACAGGAATAGTAGCGTGAGATTAGGCCCATAGGCCAGCTGTTCAAAGGAGTTCGAGGGATATGGCAGGGCAGCGCTTATAAACAGCTACGGCCGCTCCTCAGCTAGAGAGGTGGGACTAAACATCCCACCGCACCGCGGCTTTGGCAGGCGCAGGACATTGGTCCCAGTTGGTGCCATGAACCAGGAACAATGCATACCTTTGGTCTCGGTTGGTGGCAACAACCGGGACCAATGCCCACCTTTGGTCCCGGTTCATCCCACCAACCGGGACCAAAGGCCTCTGCTTCCCGCCCTTTGGGTTGCTGAAAAGAGACTTTTGGTCCGGTTGGTGGCACCAACCGGGACCAAAGGGTTGGGTATATAACCAACCCTTGTGAAATTTTTCATCTTCATCTCGTAGTTGCCCCCGACGACGTCGACCTCCTTGACGTCGCCAGGCTGCTCGACGCCGTCATCATTGCCCGTGCCCCTACCCTGCATCGGAGCCCACGCCGATGCCGCCGCCCACGCTGTCGCCGTCCGCTGCCCCCCGAAGTTTCTGTTTTTTACAGCAAGATTGGGAAGACTTCACCCATGTCTTCCCAAATGTTCTACTTGGCACAACACTAATTAAAACATAAAACCACATCTAAACAGAGGCTAGATGAATTATTTATTACTAAACAGGAACAGAAAGCAAGGAACAAAAATAAAATTGGGTTGCCTCCCAACAAGCGCTATTGTTTAATGCCCCTAGCTAGGCATAAAAACAAGAATAGATCTAGGTATTGTCATAATAATGATACGGCAAATCGCCAAAAGTCATCTCATATTCCCTACGTTCAGCAGCAAGTTTTCTTTGTGGGAAGCAAAAGTAATCAAAAGGGCTAAATTTAATGGGACAAAAGTCCCCAAGATCAAGCTCGGGAGGTATGGTTTCCTCCTTTGGCCACTCATATTGCACAACCAATTCATCATTATAAGCATTCTTTTGGCAAAAAGTCATGAGCCTTTGTTCAAGAGAAAAACTGAACCCATTGCTCTGAATAGCAAAATTATCATTAAGTTCAGAAATCTTATCAACTAGAACATCGGTAGGAACCCTTTTTCTAAGGTTTTCATTGTAAGCCACATGACCTAAAGATCGTAAATGCATTATGTCTTCTTTATTAAAAAGAATTGCTTCTATGGGAGGACAGCCAGCATCCACCCTATAATGCGCAAAAATTTCATTGGCCTCTTTTATTATAAATCTGAACTCATGAGCTAAAAAGATAGTAGCCGCTCGCTTAACAGAAGAGTGCTCAATATTGGAAAATTCTAGGAAAATCCTTTGTATGCAAGGATGCATATGGATAAATTGTCTTTCAAGTTCAACTATGAGCAAAGATATAGCATCCGCAAGACTACTAGTCCTATGAAGAATAGACCCACCCATAGTGGGTAAAGCACCAGCACAAGTAAAGAAATCTTGACTAACTCCTTTTCCAATAATATTACCACTACCAATCCGAAACTTTTTAGTGTGTAAAATAGTAGGTTCTTCATGAGGATTATCATAAGCATCAAAGTTTCCCCCGTTGTTACTACTATCCTTTTTGATGATAACCTCCCCAGTTTCAGACATCATGGCAACTAACTGCACTAAGAACGAACACACAAGAAGCAAGCGAAAAGAGACGGACGGAAAAGAGGCGAAGAAAAGGCAAATCTTTTTGAAAATCGTTTTAGAAGTGGGGGAGAGGAAAACCAGAGGCGAATGGAAAATAATGTAATGCGAGGGAGAAGAGTTTGTGATGGGTACTTGGTATGTCTTGACTTGAGCGTTGATCTCCCCGGCAACGGTGCCAGAAATCCTTCTTGCTACGTCTTGAGCATGCGTTGGTTTTCCCTTGAAGAGGAAAGGGTGATGCAGCAAAGTAGCGTAAGTATTTCCCTCAACTTTTGAGAACCAAGGTATCAATCCAGTAGGAGATAACACGCAAGTCACCTAGTACCTCCACAAATAATCAAGAACCTTGCAACCAACACGATAAAGGGGTTGTCAATCCTTTCACGGCCAATCGCAAAAGTGAGATCTGATAAAGATAGTAAGATAAATATTTTTGGTATTTTTGTATAGATTGAAAAGTAAAGATTGCGAAATAAAATAAATAGTAAACTAGAATTATTGATCGGAAACTTATATGATGGAAAATACACCCGGGGGCCATAGGTTTCACTAGTGGCTTCTCTCATGATAGCATATATTACGGTGGGTGAATAAATTACTGCCGAGAAATTGATAGAAAAGCGCATAATTATGAGAATGTCTAGGCATGATCATGAACATAGGCATCACGTATGTGTCAAGTAGACCGAAACGATTCTGCATCTACTACTATTACTCCACGCATCGACCGCTATCCAGCATGCATCTACAGTATTAAGTTCATAAGAACAGTATTAGGAAAGTGAAAGTGCTAGTGATCGACTAGAGGGGGGTTGAATAGGCGATTTTTATGAAAGTCTTCAAAACATGGAAGTTTCGAAGACAAATGATAGAAATAAAGCTATTACCATGCAGCAGAAGGTAGACTACACTAGGCAAACCATATTCAAGTATTCAATGGAGTGAAAGCACAATGACTAATAGCAGCTAGGCAGTAAAGATCAGGTAGGAAGATATTGTGACACTAGTAGAAAACGGAGCTTTAAAACCAGTTTGTAAGGGCCTTTAGTGCCGGTTATGGAACCGGCACTAAAGTGTGGGCACTAAAGCCCCCCCCCTTTAGTACCGGTTCGGCACGAACCGGCGCTAAAGTGCCACCACGTGGCGTGAGCTCATGCCCTAGTATGGGGGACCTTTAGTACCGGTTGGTGTTACCAACCGGTACTAAATGTTTTTTTTTGAATTTTTTTTTGAAAATTTTGGAAAAAAATTTGATTTTTTTTCGATTTTTATTTTTTTTAATTATTTGATGATTTAGTCTCACATCACCTCTCTTAACTGCTCAAGTGTGGATCACTCATTCCAAATCATCTAACTTACCGACCGGTCACCCATCCCTCTCACTACTCCAGCCCGAGCACGCTTAACTTTTGGGTTCTATTCTCCTTCGTTTCCAAGTCTGCACTTGTTGTTTTCCTGACAATAATAAGATGTTAATCCTATTAACCCTCAGGAGTTTAGCTTGAGCATGAAGTCACACATTTCACCGTTTGAGTTTGAAACTATTATTCTAAAAAAACAGTAATTATTTAGTAACGCTAATATTTCTTGAATAAGTTTGACCATAGTTTGATCACAGTTTGACCATAGTTTGACCAGATTTTACCAAAATTCAAAAAATTGAAATAATTATTTAGTAACACTAATATTCTTGAATAATTATGTAGTAACATTAATACTTCTTGAATAAGTAGTTTGACCAGATATAACCAAATTTTTTTAAAAAAACTGAAATTTGACCATATCTTTTTTTCCTTTTGGAATTTGAGGATTCTAAGAAATTCCAAACAGGCCATAGGCGGTCTTCATCGGATGCGGATTTTCGTGCTGAACTTTTTGATATATTATACATTTTTTCCGACATCATATGCAAAAGTTATAGCCGTTTTACATTTTCCCTACACTTTTTGCAAAACATGTCCAAATTTAAGTTTTCAAATTTTCCTAACTAGTAGATGTAGTAATATAACTACCTCTCAAAGGATTTTATTTTTTGAAGTTTTTATCATTTTCTTTTGATTTTTTCAAAACTGAAATGGCGATACACGGGGAGGGGGGGTAGAGTTTGAAAATTGCCCTATAGTGCCGGTTTGTGTCTTCAACCGGGACTATAGGTTAAGACTCTGCAGTGCCGGTTGGTTACGCAAACCGGTACTATAGGTTAGACATTTAGTACCGGTTTGTGTCACAAACCGTCACTAAAGGGGCTCGTGGGGCCCTGGCCTGACGCCAGCCTGCCACCACCTCTTTAGTACCGGTTCATGGCACGAACCGGTTCTAAAGGTTCATTACGAACCGGCACTAATGCATAGCCATTCGAACCGGTACTATTGATCACATTAGTGCCGGTTTTTTGACAAACCGGCACTAATGTGCTTCACGTTTGACCCTTTCTCTAATAGTGTGAAGCCAATCAGAACAAGCAGTCACTCAGTGAAGACAAAAGATAAAGCAATCATACAATGACTTCACAAGGACCAACAGTAAATAAAGGGAAGGGAAGGATGAAACCAGTGACTCGTTGAAGACAATGATTTGTTGGACCAGTTCCAGTTGCTGTGACAACTGTACCTCTAGTTAGGGAGGCTGAGATTCAACTCAGAAGACCTCGTCTTCACCTTATTCCCCTTGAGCTAAGGACACCCAGTCCTCGCCCAATCACTCTGGTAAGTCTTCAAGGTAGACTTCCAAACCTTCACAGATTTTGTTCACCGGCGATCCACAATGACTCTTGGATGCTCAGAACGCGACGCCTAACCGGCTGGAGGATTCATAGTCCTTAGGTGTAATAAGTCTTCAGATCAAACAGACAGGAAGAATTAAGTGATGCCTAACACTCTTTGGCTCTGGGTGTTTAGGGCTTTATCCTCGCAAGGAATTCTCTCTCAAAGGCTTCGAGGTGGGTTGCTCTCAAACGACAAAAGCCGTGCACTAACTCTGAGCAGCCAGCCGTTTATGGTTGTAGGGGGTGGGCTATTTATAGCCACTAGGCAACCCGACCTGATTTGTCCGAAATGACCCTTGGTCACTAAGGAACTGACACGTGTTACAACGGTCAGATTTCAAACACACACGGCAACTTTACTTGAGCTACAAGCAAGGCTGACTTATCCAACTCTGGACAAGATTTGCTCTAATAGTCTTCACTTGAAGACATAGGATTTTGGTTAAGCATCACTTCAGCCATTCTGACTGGTTCACTTGGACCCCACTTAACAGTACGGTGGTTCCTATGACTCAACAAAGAAGAAAAAGAACGACGAAAGAACTAAGTCTTCGCACTCCATAGTCTTCATGCGATGTCTTCTCTTGTCATAGTCTTCAATGTGAATGTCTTCACATACCACCTCTGACTTCAATGTCTTCTTACATTTTTAGGGGTCATCTCTGGTAGGAAAACCGAATCAATGAGGGACTTCTACCTGTGTTGTCCTGCAATTCTCACAAACACATTAGTCCCTCAACTAGGTTTGTCGTCAATACTCCAAAATCAACTAGGGGTGGCACTAGATGCACTTACAATCTCCCCCTTTTTGGAGATTGATGACAAACTAGTTGAAGTTTTCAACGGGGAATAAAATATGTGAAATTGTAAAGGATAGGGGATTGTCATCATAAGTGGCAAAGGCTCCCCCTGAAGATGTGCATACAAGTAATTTGCTTTTGGTATGCAAATGCACATGGCAGGTTGTACTTGTGGAGATCCTCTTCAACTTATGATGACAATTCATCATGCAAGAAAAGTATGTGAAGATAATGACATGCATAATGAAAAATGGACATCTGCAAAATGATCTAAGTGCAGAATTTATCGTCACACATGCGGAATTTATCATCGCATCACAGAATAGCAAATAAGTAGCAGACGACCATCGAGTTTAAGTGTTACAACTCAAAGAACCAAATGTATCAAAAATGAGAGTTGTAAGCACTTGGCAAAAGTAGCAAAAAGTAAAGCAACCACCCATATGGACCCGCTTGAAGACTATCAACTCATATGCTTCTCCCCCTTTTGTCAGTGAGGACAAAAAAGGTTTGAAGACATAGAGCCCTACTCGTCCCCATGAGGTGCAGGTGAGGCATTAGGGTCATCGGTGAGATCCAGTGGTGCAGAGGAACTTGGTGCAGTGTCGTCACGCGCTGAAGTTGGAGGAGGTGAAGTTGCATCATCTTGGTCATCGATGAATCTGGCATTTACGGTCGCAGCTGAGGACGAGTATTCAGAGTCTTCAAGTGAGGGACTCCAATGCAAGTGAGCATTTCTGGGAGGAGTTGTGTCAAACTTGAAGCGTTCGGTGAAGCCATCGTCGTGCAGATCAACTTCAGCACTCAGTAGGGTCAAACTCTTCCATGACCTCCGACAGGTTTCATGAGTGACAAAGGCATTCTTGGTGGCAAGATTGCGAATGCGCTTGACATCCACCAAGAGGCTTTGCATCTGACGCTTAAGCCAGTCGTGATGTTTGTCCTGTTTCTGATGCAGCGCGACGAAAATCTCTCATTCATTGAGGACACGAGATCGTTTTTGAGGCCTTTGCGCAATGGTGCTACCAGTGGCATCAGTTTGAGCACGAGGGGCACCTGTGTTTCCAGCAAGGGGATAAACACGAGACACTGCTAGAATTCCTTCAATGGGCTGGGTGAAGCTTTGGTGATCAGCATTGTGAAGATAAATGGGATCCTTAGCAGCCTCTGGGTAAATGGCTTCAACTGACAGATCAACCTCAGGCAAGAATATAAGATGATTGCGCGCACACGGCTGATAGTTGAAAGCTGAGTGACGCTTTATCAGACGCATCACCCATGGAGCATAGAATTTCAACCCAAAGATGTCAAAGCCAGATGCAGCCAACTGCATGATGATGAAGTCTTGAGCATTGTAGCTGATGCCATTGAAGATATAGAAAACCAAGTCTTCATTGCTCCTTCAAGCTTCGCTGTAGATGAGTGTCCTTTGACAGGCCATAGAGTCTTCCTGATGATGTGGTAAATGGTGCGAGGCAGGTACTCTAGGTCTTCAACAAAGTACTCAGATGGGTATTCTACATCATGAGGCAGAGGCTTCATCATGCTCAGCATTTGACTCATGTTGGGTTCTGGCTTCTGAAAGATGCTTTCCAAGGCATTTTGATGTTGTTGACAACCTGGTTCATAGTATTCACCTGGAGTGTGCAGGCCTGTGAGCTCAATGATATCAAGAGCTTTAGCTTCATGATGGAAATTGCCTGTCATCCACTCAAGGACCCAAGTCTTCGGATCCCTGTTGTAGCCTCGAATATGAAGAGTGGCATAGAATTGAAGCAGCAATTCTTCGTTCCAGTGCTCCTTGTCATTGACGAACTGCAACATACCAGCATCTCTGAAACAGTCCAATGCTTCTTCGAGGAAGGGCAGACCAGCTATAGCTTCAGAGTCGAGGCGCATATGTGGAAATATGCGCCCTTGATTGTATAGGACACAGGAATAGTAGCTGCGCTGCTGATAGCTCCAGAACCTATCTGACGAAATGTGCGGTCTTGTATAGGGGTTCTTAGAGCTGTTGAAGAAGGTATTATGTGCCATGAAGCCATTTGCATTGAAGACCCCAGGTGAAGTGGCAGTGCCTGGGAATCGTGGAAGTCTTGGCTTGGGCTTTTGAACTTGAGGCCTCTGCTCGACGTGGTACTCAAATTGTGGACCAGCAGCAGGCGGAGGAGTCAGAATGGGCCATCTAACCATAACTGGCTGACCACGATCAAATGCCAGCTCCATTGTGTGAGGTCTTGGAGGGGGAACAGGGGTATTGGCATTGTCTTCATGGGCTTCAGGGGCCACATGCGCTTCAGGTACTTGGACCTCAGGTGCGGCAGCATTGACTTCTGGTGTTGCAGCATTGACTTCTAGTGCCTCATTGGCTTCTGGAGCCTCATTGGCGTCAACCATGACAACGTCATTGGCGTCAGCAGTGATGTTGGTGGCTACTTCAGGGTTGTTAACCTCCACTTCAGAAGATGGAGGGTCGGTCACGTTCTCCTCGAGAACAACATCTTGGTGAGACGATGGTGTAGCAACTCCTGAAACTCTTGGGGCTTCTTCTTCATCCTCTTCTTCATCGGCTGATGCAGCCGGAACATCTTCAGCCATTTTGGCTTCGGATTCAGACACGTGCATTGTGGGAGTGACGTGGGGCCTTGGTCCTTTGCGAAGCCTGCATAATGCGGGTGATGCTTGTGGAGATGGAGTGTGCTGGGCCTTAAAGTCATCATCATCTTGCACTGTTGGAGTAGCTTGCAGTTGGGGAGAGCTTGGAGTGTCTTGTCTCTGTGGGTGATCAGCCCACGATGCATCCTGAGCAGTTGGTGTCAGAGGACGACCAATGCTGAAGAGTTCGCTGTGCGTAAGCACAGGCGATGATACCAATTGGTGCTCAATCTGAGGAAGGACTTCATCATCTTCAACATTGTCATGGTGACTAATGTCTTCAGCAGCGGTGGTGTCAACTGCTGGAATGTCTTCAGCTTCAGGAGCCTCTGTGGAAGCAGGCTCATGAATTACCATCCGTCGTTCTTGATGCGAAGAGGCAGGACGAGCAACCGAGATGGGCTCAACAATAAGGGGCTTTGTGGGAGTAGCCCGATCTTTCTTGGTTTTGCGCTTCTTCTTAGAGGGAGCGACATTAGAAGCTTCAGGATGTTTCCTCTTTCTGGCTTCAGCCTCGGTAGCCCTTGTTTTCTTTAATTCTGAAGCCACTGTGGGGACCTTAGGCTTCGAGCCTGTCATACTGGCTGGGAAGACAATGGGATGTGCTTCCTGCCTTGTTGCTTCGGGTTCGGCCACAGCTGGCTTCTTCTTCTTCGTTGTAGCCATCCTGGGATCAATGCCAGGACGCCCAAGAGCCTTGCGCTTTTCAGCTTCATTGTAGGCTTGCACGCACTTGTCAGCCAGACTCTTCATGTGCTCACGAGAACCTTTAGCTTCTTCGCGTTTCTTGAGAAAGGCTTCCTTGAGCTCGTGCAGCATAATCTTGAAGTTCTTGACATCTTGCACGCTGAGCTTTGCGATGTGCTGCTTGAACTGAGCTTTCTCATAGTCAATCTTTTGCTTCAGTTCAACGATGCGCTGAGCTAGAGCTAGCTCAGATGCAATGGCGCCAGTGAAAGCGATGCTGAGGCCAATTGGAGGTTGCAGATCATCAAAGCTGAGATTGGGGGTTTCAAACCACTCATCAATGAAGTTGTGAATGATTGCCACGTCAAAGAGAGGCAAATCATTGAAGATTTCTTCTTCTTCCTTGCTCTTAATCAGTTGCTCAAGAGCGTCATCTGCAAGATCTTCATCGCTGGACAGATCAATGGCGTCATTGCGCGGAATAGCAGCAGCAGACAGTTCTTGGCTGGTGGGTTGCAAGTGCATCTTCACTCTAGAGGGCTTGGAGATGCGTGACAAATCTTCAGACTGCACACTGTGTTCAGGAGGTGCAGTGGCCAGAGGCTTCACCTGTAAGACTTTTGGTGCAGGAGCAGGCTTTGAAGCTTTAGGCTTCTTCAGTTTCTTTGGCTTCAGCAGTACAGGCGCTTCATCAGATTCAGCGTCATCTGCAGGCTCATCCACGGCTATCCCTTGAACCATGATATGAGTAATGAGACCTTCCAGGTTGTAGAAGGGCCCAACAAGATTGGGTTCAGCTTCGCGTGTGCCATCAGCACGAGGAGCAGAGGGGCCTGGATTGAAGTCTAAGCCTCGTCACTTCTTGTTCTCTTTGGTCGAGTTCCTGGCAAACTAAAGGTTGCGCTTGAACAGATTATCATCGTGGCACCACAGTAATGAAGATGGGTCTACATCCGCAGGCTGCGGTCCACGGACCATGCAAGGATAGAAGCCTTGTTCAATGGCTTTAGCTCTGGACTTGGGTTGAAGATTTCTGTATAGAATGTCTCCCCATGGTCGTTTGATGGCATTCTTCTCAGCATACTCCTGGGTCACGAACCTGTACTTGAACCACCGTTCTTCCCAATATCTTCGAATCCATTGGATTCGAGTTTTTCGCTGATTGTAGTCCTCCTCTAGATCTGTCTTGTACAGCTCATAGAGGTCAGGAGGCAAATCTCTTGAGGTGTTGCCACGACACTATCTGCCACCCTTTCTTGTAGGTTTCTCTGGTGCCATGAAGCTTAAACTGAAGGGCTTCAACACGATTAAAGGCTTCAAAGGCTTCCGCTTTCTGGTCAAACAGGAACTGGCTTCGGGAGAGTTAATGTGATGCTGTAAGAATTCTGCAAACGAATGCAGACTATGAGAACCAAGGGATTCTCCCACGGACATGTACCTGTGACAGCATTAAGGTGCGAGGGAAGGGGAAGAGGTCGTATGCATTCTCAGAAGATTTTGAAGATAAATCTGTTTAGAAGACATTGACCTCATAGTGCGAAGACATTCACTCATAGATAGAGAGTTGGTTCCAGATTTGTACGAATCCACGAATAAGTACAAGTGAGGAATCTAACTAGTTTGTGAAGCATAAGTGAACATACTAGGCATATTATGAGATGTAGTATGAAATAGATCCAACTTGTGTGAACAGAAACTGCTTGTGGTAGAAAGTGATGAATCTATATGATCAAAGGGGCCGTAAAAAGGAAGTTTTATTTATCACACGAAGAACTGCTAGACGGAGTGGGAGAGGAGGCCGAGCAGTTCGATCGTCCGTGCCCTAACTTGGCGACGAAGGACACCTACGGCGATGGCGGAGAAGACGATGTCCGCGGCCGGCGTGTAGACGGCATCGGTGAGGTCGCGGCAGCTAAGCGCTTCGTCGCCGGCGTTGTCGAGGGCTAGCGGTGGCGCTAGGGTTTGTGCGAGAGTGGAAGAAAGGATAATGACTATGGTGAGGCGTGTATTTATAGGGATAGGGACGGCACAACGTTATTACACAGGTGCCCCTGGCGATTCACATCTGAAGGACACGTGGCCATCATGCAACATATCGGAGGTTGTTCCACGTTCACACGCACGCCTGGATTGTTGGGTGGTCGTTCCTACTTCTCTGGGTTTCAGGTGAAGGAATTAGCATTGAAAACAGACTGAATGTTTGTCTCTGTATCTTCTGCTGACTTGGACGCAGAGAAGACATTCGACAGATTCAATAGAATGCATATGATTTGGACAGATAGAGTTTGAGATAGAAAGCATAGAGAGATTAGGGTCCGATCACATTCACTTAGTTCAAAAGATTCAACAAGGAAGACGTAGCTATAAGTGGATGCTGTAGAGGACAGAACACAAGTATGTATATATCAGAAGACAATCAAGTCAACATAGTGAAGATAATCATGAAGACAAGTTGAAAATGACGACAAACAAAATGTGAAGACATAGCACATGTAACGCCATGGGTAAAACACTTCAAACAGAAGAATTTGGTGGTGGCGTTACCCACCGTATAGGAAGTATTAGACACAGACACGACGCACAATTATCGTGGCGCTCCGAAGTCAAATTCCACGTTAATGTATTCACACTCAGAATGTAAGTCTTCATTGATTGAAGATATACTTTACTTCGTGTGTTGCACATCTAAGTCATCAACATGCATAAGTGTTAGGATGTGTGCCTGATCACAGGACATTTGAGGATTCCAAGATATTTAGCTCACACCGTAACTTGCAAAACCTCTTCTCATCCAAGGGCTTGGTGAAGATATCTTCCAATTGCTCTTCAGTGTTGACGTGTATGATATCAATATCTTCCTTCACAACATGATCTCTGAGAAAGTGATGACGAATTTCAATGTGCTTTGTCGTCGAGTACTGAACTGGGTTGTTGGCAATCTTGATGGCGCTTTCGTTGTCGTAGTATAGTGGTACTTGCTTCAGGTGAATGCCATAGTCTTTGAGTGTTTGCTTCATCCATAGAAGCTGAGGGCAGCAAGATACAGCAGCAATGTATTCAGATTCAGCAATGGAGAGAGATACACAGTTCTGCTTCTTTGAAGACCAACATACAAGTGATCGTCCCAGAAAATGACATGTGCCTGATGTAGACTTGCGATCCACCTTGTCACCAGCATAATCAGCATCCGAGAATCCAACTAGATCAAACTCTAAGCCCTTTGGATACCATAATCCTAGTGTTGGGGTGTGAGCCAAATATCTGAGAATTCGCTTCACAGCTAAGTCATGCGATTCCTTTGGTGCCGCTTGGAACCAGGCACACATGCAAACACTAAGCATGATATCTGGCCTAGATGCACATAAATAAAGTAAGGAACCAACCATGGAGCGGTATACCTTTTGATCGAACTCTTTACCATTGTCGTCGGGACCCAGATGATGTTTGGCTGGCATTGGCGTCGTGTAGCCTTTGCAATCTTGCATTCCAAATTTCTTCAGGCAATCTTTGAGGTATTTCTCTTGAGATATAAAGATGTCATTGCGTTGCTGACGTATTTGAAGACCAAGGAAGAACTTCAGCTCACCCTTCATAGACATCTAATATTGCTCTTGCATCATATATACAAACTCGTCAGTCTATTTCTGATTGGTGCAGCCGAAGATAATGTCATCCACATATATTTGGCACATAAACAGTTCACCATCATATGTCTTCATGAAGAGAGTGGGGTCGAGGGAACCAGGTTTGAAGCCTTTGCTCTTCAGGAAGTCTTTGAGTGTGTCATACCAAGCCCTAGGGGCTTGTTTGAGGCCATACAGTGCCTTTTTGAGCATGTACACCATATCAGGATGTTTTGGATCTTCAAAGCCAGGCGGTTGTGCAACATACACTTCTTCGTCAATCTTGCCACTGAGAAAAGAGCTCTTCACTTCCATTTGATGCATAAGAATGTTATGATGATTTGCATAGGCTAGCAGTATGCGTATGGCTTCAAGTCTAGCCACAGGAGCAAATGTCTCATCGAAGTCAATCCTGAAAGTGCAACTATCCCTAGGCGGTTTTGGTAATTCATAACAACATATAGCTCATTGAGCTAATGCTAT
This sequence comes from Triticum urartu, assembly GCF_056163025.1. Taxonomy (NCBI): domain Eukaryota; kingdom Viridiplantae; phylum Streptophyta; class Magnoliopsida; order Poales; family Poaceae; genus Triticum; species Triticum urartu. Next base: position 712,009,642 of record NC_141879.1, read on the forward strand.
TCCAAGATGAATATTTCAGGAAAGCTCAATGATTGGCATGCATGGATGTGAAAGTGGAACCCTCAAAATGCTAAGGACAAAGGATTGGCTCAAGCTCAAAAGCTCAAGACTCTTCATTTTATATTTTAGTGATCCAAGATCACATTGAGTCTTTAGGAAAAGCCAATACTATCAAGGAGGGATGAGGTGTTGCTTAATGAGCCTCTTTCTTCATGTGCTTAGTGATATGCTCCAAAACCCTCAACTACTTTCCCATATCCACATATGACCTAAACGCTAAGCCAAACTCGGTCCTACCGATTCTTTCTATCCGGCGCCACCGAGTTTCACTTGTCATAAGCCACTGCCAAACCCTAGCAATTCGGTTCTACCGATAGGGATCTCGGTCTCACCGAGATGGGATTGCAAACTCTCTGTTTCCCTTTCGTAACTTTTCGGTCTCACCGAAAGAGCGAATCGGTCCCACCAAGATTGCAATGTAAACTCTATGTTTCCCTTTTGTAACTTTTCGGTCTCACCGAAAGAGCAAATCGGTCCCACCGAGTTTGCCTGACCAACTCTCTGGTTAGCTTATTACCAAACTCGGTCTCACCGAGTTTGTGTAATCGGTCTCACCGAGATTACGTTATGCCCAAACCCTAACCATATCGGTCCTACCGAGTTGCATGTCAGTCCCACCGAAAATCTCTAACGGTCACTAGGTTTACCTTTTCGGTCCGACCGAGTTTGTTGATTTGGTCCCACCGAGATTGGAAAACTGTGTGTAACGGTTGGATTTTGTGTGGAGGCTATATATACCCCTCCACATCCTCTTCATTCGTGGAGAGAGCCATCAGAACACATACACAATTCCAACTCATATGTTCTGAGAGAGAAACACCTACTCATGTGTTGAGACCAAGATATTCCATTCCTACCATATGAGTCTTGATCTCTAGCATTCCCCAAGTTGCTTTCCACTCAAATCTTCTATCCACAAAATCCAAATCCTATGAGAGAGAGTTGAGTGTTGAGGAGACTATCATTTGAAGCACAAGAGCAAGGAGTTCATTACCTACACACCATTTGTTACTTCTTGGAGAGTGGTGTCTCCTAGATTGGCTAGGTGTTACTTGGGAGCCTCCGACAAGATTGTGGAGTTGAACCAAGGATTTTGTAAGGGCAAGGAGATCGCCTACTTCGTGAAGATCTACCGCTAGTGAGGCAAGTCCTTCGTGGGCGATGGCCATGGTGGGATAGACAAGGTTGCTTCTTCGTGGACCCTTCGTGGGTGGTTGCTTCTTCGTGGACCCTTCGTGGGTGGAGCCCTCCGTGGACTCGCGCAACCATTACCCTTCGTGGGTGGAGCCCTCCGTGGACTCGGGCAACCGACCCTTCGTGGGTTGAAGTCTCCATCAACGTGGATGTAGGATAGCACCACCTATCCGAACCACGGGAAAAACATCCGTGTCTCCAATTACGTTTGAATTCTCCAAACCCTTCCCTTTACATTCTTGCAAGTTGCATGCTTTACTTTCCGCTGCCAATATACTCTTTGCATGCTTGCTTGAATTGTGTGATGATTGCTTGACTTGTCCTACAATAGCTAAAATCTGCCAAGAACTAAAATTGGGAAAAGGTTAAGTTTTTATTTGGTCAAGTAGTCTAATCACCCCCCTCTAGACATACTTTCGATCCTACAAGTGGTATCAGAGCTTTGGTCTCCATTTGCTTTGATCTCCATAGCTTTTGGTGGTCATAGCCTTGGTTTCACAACCTAGGAGAGTATGGCGTCTAGCGAGGGAAATTATCACCGTAGAGGTCCTTACTTTGATGGTACTAATTTTGCTAGTTGGAAGCATAAAATGAAAATGCATATTCTTGGACATAACCCCGCCGTTTGGGCTATTGTGTGTGTTGGTTTGCAAGGTGACTTCTTTGATGGGAAAGAACCAAACCGTGAAGCTACCGCGGATGAGTTGAAGATGTTGCAATACAATGCTCAAGCTTGTGATATTCTCTTCAACGGATTGTGCCCCGAAGAATTCAACAAAATCAGCCGTCTTGAGAATGCAAAGGAAATTTGGGACACTTTGATTGATATGCATGAAGGTACCGACTCCGTCAAGGAATCCAAGTTGGATGTGCTTCAAAGTCAACTTGACAAGTTCAAAATGAAGGATGGTGAAGGTGTCGCTGAAATGTACTCTAGGCTTGCTCTCATCACAAATGAGATTGCCGGCTTAGGAAGTGGATTGATGACCGATAAATTCATCATCAAGAAGATTCTAAGAGCCTTGGATGGAAAATATGATACCGTGTGCACATTGAACCAAATGATGCCCAATTACAAAGATCTCAAGCCAACGGAAGTGATTGGAAGAATTGTTGCTCATGAGATGTCACTTAAGGATAAAGAGGAACTTCACAACAAATCAAGTGGTGCCTACAAAGCCTCATGTGAAGCCCCTACATCATCAAGTGAGAAACAAAACTTCAATGAAGAATTGAGCTTAATGGTGAAGAACTTCAACAATTTCTACAAGAGTAGAAGCAAAGATAGAAGCTTCAAGTCAAGGTCCTACAATGACAAAAGATCTTCTAGTCGAGAGCGAAACTGCTACAGTTGTGGAAGACCCGGACACTATTCTAATGAGTGTACGGCTCCCTACAAGAGAAGAGAAGATTCTCCAAAAAGAAGAAGCAAAGAATCACCACCAAGAGAGAGAAGGAGTAGAGATGATCGTTATGAACGAAGATACTCACGGAAAAGCAAGGATTCGGAAAGGAAGGAAAAATCATCAAGGAGCTACACAAAACAAAGACATCAAGCTCATGTTGGTGAATGGGTATCCGGCTCCGACTCGGACAGCCACTCCGAGAGAAGTTATCACTCCGACTCCGAAGATACTCAAGATGAAGGTGTTGCCGGTCTAGCACTTCTGTCAACCAACTCCTACGACATATTTGACTCACCAAATGAAGGAATTGGAAGATGCTTCATGGCCAAAGGTCCTAAGGTAACACACCCCAAGTATGTTGATTTCAATAGTGATGAAGATGACTTGTTAGGTGATGATTTGCTTGTTGACAACTCTAGTGATGAATACTATGATGAAACGTCAATTAATCATGCTAATCAAGATAAAACGAATGACAATGATAAGGAGAAGATTGAGGCTCTAACTAAAGAACTAAACACTCTTAAGTTAGCTCATGAAACTATGTTCGAAGATCATCGAGAACTTTTAAGAGCTCGTGAGAAATTACGCTTTGAAAAGCTCAATCTTGAGCAAGAGCATGAGTTCTTAAAAGCAATCAATGATGATCTCCGCAAGAAAAGTTCTTCTTACATTGCCAAGCGTTTACTCTTATCCACTTACATGCATCAAGTCAAGTCTAGTAACAAGAACAAGAAAGATTCTTCCTCTAGCAGTAACAATGATCATGCTAAATCCAATATTGTTGCTTCTAGTAGTTCTCTTGATTCCACTAATGATTCTCTTAGCCAAGTTACACTTGAGCAAGAAAATAGCTTATTGAAGGGAATTATAGAGAAAGGAGTGTACAAAAGCCTTGCCGGGAGTAAGCAATTCGAGGAAATTGTGCGCAAGCAAGGAATGCACCGGAAGAATCAAGGTGTTGGTTTTGAACGAAAGTTCAATGCCAATGGAGTTGAGTGGGAAGAAGATCAAAACCCCAAGACAAAGTTTGTTCCTCAACAAGAGAAGTATGATACCTCTTTCAAGGGGACACAAGCTCAAGATGATCTTCCACCACAAGACTACAAGCAAAAAGGCAAGGACAAGCTTCAAGAGGAAATTGATGCATTTGAAGAAGCTCCTAAGACCTTAGTCAGGTGGATTCCCAAGACTACTTCAAGTTCCACTTCATCAAGTACGACTACAACTCCAAGGATTCCCATCAAGATGGTGTGGATCCAAAAGAAGAAGAACTAGAGAGTTCTTGAGGGTGACTCCACCAACATACTTCACTCTTATCATTTTGGCAAGAACAAGTGCAATCAACTTCCACATCTTGCACTAGTTCAAGGAGTCACAAACCCTCTTGTTGGTAAGACAAGGGACAAGGTAACCTTAAAGTTTTTATGGACATCATCTTGTGTGTGCATCACTCTATGTCTATGGACATCCTTGTTTGTTCCTTGTGGGACTAACCCATGTAGGTATTGAAAGTGCAATTCACTCAAATGGATAGCTCCAAGTGATCTACATCAACATTGAGCATCCACATCTTCAACATCTACATGAAGTCATCATCGACAAAACCCGAGGTTAGTTCATCCCTCTAAGGGGGGATATCACATCTAGGGGGAGCTTTACTCTAAGACTTGAGCTAAAGCAACTCTAAAGATGTGAACACAACAATGCTTTATGTAAAAGTGGTAACCCCACCTGAGCTTAAACGATGAGTATGACCTATGATCAAGTGTTCTCACTTGACTCCTAAGTCAATATACTCATATATAGATGACCTTGTCATCGCAAATTGCTTGATAGATGCTAGAATTGGTTGTGCATGCCTTGTCACATATTTCATTTGCCATCTTATTGTGTGAGCATGCTGGTTGCATATTTTACTCATTCGAGGACATCCACTTGTTATTTTGATTGTTTGGTTTTATTTCCTTTTGCCAAGTGGATGGACAAGAATGCATAAGAACCTCCTCTAGCTATCTATGCTTTTCTCGTCTCAAACTCTATTCATGCTACATCACAAAATTTGATCAAGTCAGATTCGAACCACTCTGTGTGAGGAGCGCTCGGAGTCCCCGATTTGTCATAGACTTAAACTTCCAAAACCTCTTTATGATTCTCGGTCTGACCGATACCCTACTTTCGGTCCTACCGAGATCATTAAGTTGATCTAGGTTTTCGATCTCGGTGCAACCGATTTGAACCATTCGGTCACATCGAGTTGCAACAACTGTATACAGTTTGGCATCTCGGTGCCACCGAGTTGTTCCACTCGGTCACACCGACAGGGTCGGGCTATATATAGTCACGGGCAAAAATTTGGAAATTTCTCCGAACCCCTTCGCCCGCGCGATAGCCTGCTCTGCCAACTTGGTCTCCGGGTCGTCTCCTCGCCGCCAGCCGCCTCCAGTCGCTGGTCTCCGTCGCCGTCAACGGAAATTCAACCCCGCCGTTGCCGCCGTAGAGAGTCTCCGCCGAACTAGGGTATGGACTCGATCCTTGTGCTATTCCCCAATCCGATTCTTAGCACATTGTGATCATCATGATTCTTCCCACGTTTGTTAAACTTCTATCCAGTCAATGAACTCGTAGATTAGGTTCAATTCGAAAATTTTAGGGTTAGCTTTCCGCCGAAACCATCTCGGACCCACCGAGTTGAAAACTCGGTCCCACCGATTTGGCTTATGCCATTGCACAAGTGAGACTCGGTCTGACCGAGAATTACTTATCGGTGTTACCGATTTTGGAACTCTGTGAAACCCTAGCAGTCTCGGTGCCACCGAACTGTGACTCGGTCTGACCGAGTTCACTAGTTTAGGTGCCAAAACTGCTTCGGTATCACCGAGTTTAGAAATCGGTAGATCCGAGATGCTTTCAGTGGGAAACTAAAACTAAGTTTTTGAATTATTCTTTTGCAAAAATCTCTGCATTTTGTGATGCTTATCCACTCTATCTCATCTATAACCTATTCACAGGGTCAGCAGTCAGAGTTTGCATCATGTCAGACCAAAGTGATAGCCAGAACTTGTCAGAGCAGCAAGTGCAGATGAGTGAGGGCACTAGTCCCTCAAGTTCCTCAGATGATGGCAGCAGGAGCACCCCTAGCAATCTACCTAAAGCTGCCACAAGACAGAGAAAGAAGAGAATGTTCTTAGAAAGCTCAAGCCCAAGATCCCAGACCACAACGATGCTCATCCTGTGGCTGAGGATATGAAACTCAGGAGAGATTCAGGGCTCCGGAAGTGGAGAGAAGCAGACCCGTATGCTTCAAGGAGAAGGACTACAGTTGACTACAGGTTTCACACCAAGGAGCAGCAAGACTTTTATGAGACAGTGCTGCTAGACAAGAAGCCAATTGTCTGTGATATGAGATGGGTTGATTGGCAATACATCAAGGACAACGAAGAGTACTACCCTGGAGTGCGGGACAGCTTTAAGGCATGTGGAGTAGAGGACTTTGTTGGGCAGAAGCTCACAAAGTGGAACGAGGAACTCATCATGCAGTTCTAGTCCACAGCCCGTTTCTATCCAGATGGCAGGATTGTATGGATGTCAGAGGGTACGAGGTACCAGTCTACAGTTGCTGAATGGGCTCGGCTGATTAATTCCCCAGAAGAGCATGACGATGACTTGGACATTTATGCCAAGAATAAGATGGACCACAACTCAATGTCAAACATGTACAAGGAGATTCCAAATGAAGCACTTGATACGTTCAAGTTTGGCTCAGTACACTATCTTCTGTCAGGGCTGCCAACCATCAACTGGATTCTTAGGCACACCCTATTGCCCAAGTCTAGATATCACAAGATGATCAGGGGCCACGCGATCAACTTGCTTCATATCTTTGACGTGCCACAGAAATTCAAAGTCATGAGCCTTATGATTGAAACAATCAAGAGGACAGCAGCAGACCAGAAGAGGAGCTATGGATATGCCCCACAGATTCAGGAGCTCATCAACTCTAAGATGGGCACGGGCATATACTTATTGGACAGGGAACACCTGCCCATCCGTCTAGAATTTGAAGATAATCAAGTGGTCATGACTGAGAATGAGCCATCATCTGCCCAAGCACAAGCTAAGAAGGAGAAGGCGAGGAAGGAGAAAGCTGCCAAGATGCCTACTCAAGAGGAGGCATCTGAATATTTCTTGAAAACCAAACAAGAGCAGCTTGGTTACTTGATTGCATCCACCCTGCAGATTGAGCAAGGACTAGCCACCCTAACTCAGAACCAGGCAAGCTTAGAGAGGATCATGGAACAAAAGTTCTATGACTTGGATGTCAAAGTGACAGAGATTCAGACTGCAATGGAGCAGCTCCAGGATGACATGCAGGAGAGGAGAGGCAAGACTACAACTGATGCCTTTGCCAGAGTGCCACGAGGTCCGAGGTCGTCTGCAGTGCCAGTTGCTGACCCAGAGCCACCACGTCTGCACCAGCTACAACCTCAGTTCCACCAGCTCCAGCGTCCACTTCAGCCTCGACTCCGACCACGTCTACAGAAGGCTTCGTCCTTGGAGTGCTCCGGACTCCACCACCACCTGAAGATCAAGCCTGAGTGTCGACTTAGCACTATGCATTTTCTAGGAACTTTTTGGTAACTTGTTGCCAAAGGGGGAGAAAATGTATAGATCATAGGCTTCGAGAGAGAGTGCTGCTTTTATTCTCTCTTGTTTTATTTGGTGGTTTTTCGAACTTTGTTTGCTTTTGTGTGAGATACTATGTCATTGCTCGTGAGACATTGATGATCATGTGTTTGATCATAAGCTACACTTAATGTTTGCTAAATATTATCATCTTATCTATCTTATGTGATCATTCACTATTCTTGGTGATGAGTGCATGTATTTCATTCTTATCATTTTAAGCGCTCCACCAAGATGTATGTGACATGGAAGAGTAACCCATGACTCTAACTCTTTGTGCATTTGCAGTCCAAAGCAAATTTTAAATATGCAGAAATTTAGGGGGAGCTCTTACTTGTCACATACTTCTCAAAGCGACGATATATTTCATGTTTATTATCATTTGTCGAAGCTTTGATCTATATGTTGTCATCAATTACCAAAAAGGGGGAGATTGAAAGTGCAACTATCCCTAGGTGGTTTTGGTAATTCATAACAACATATAGCTCATTGAGCTAATGCTATTCCAAGATGACTATTTCAGGAAAGCTCAATGATTGGCATGGCATGGATGTGAAAGTAGAACCCTCAAAATGCTAAGGACAAAGGATTGGCTCAAGCTCAAAAGCTCAAGACTCTTCATTTTATATTTTAGTGATCCAAGATCACATTGAGTCTTTAGGAAAAGCCAATACTATCAAGGAGGGATGAGGTGTTGCTTAATGAGCCTCTTGCTTCATGTGCTTAGTGATATGCTCCAAAACCCTCAACTACTTTCCCATATCCACATATGACCTAAACCCTAAGCCAAACTCGGTCCTACCAATTCTTTCTATCCGGCGCCACCGAGTTTCACTTGTCATAAGCCACTGCCAAACCCTAGCAATTCGGTTCTACCGATAGGGATCTCGGTCTCACCGAGATGGGATTGCAAACTCTCTGTTTCCCTTTCGTAACTTTTCGGTCTCACCGAAAGAGCGAATCGGTCCCACCGAGATTGCAATGTAAACTCTATGTTTCCCTTTTGTAACTTTTCGGTCTCACCGAAAGAGCAAATCGGTCCCACCGAGTTTGCCTGACCAACTCTCTGGTTAGCTTATTACCAAACTCGGTCTCACCGAGTTTGTGTAATCGGTCTCACCGAGATTACGTTATGCCCAAACCCTAACCATATCGGTCCTACCGAGTTGCATGTCAGTCCCACCGAAAATCTCTAACGGTCACTAGGTTTACCTTTTCGGTCCGACCGAGTTTGTTGATTTGGTCCCACCGAGATTGGAAAACTGTGTGTAACGGTTGGATTTTGTGTGGAGGCTATATATACCCCTCCACATCCTCTTCATTCGTGGAGAGAGCCATCAGAACACATACACAATTCCAACTCATATGTTCTGAGAGAGAAACACCTACTCATGTGTTGAGACCAAGATATTCCATTCCTACCATATGAGTCTTGATCTCTAGCATTCCCCAAGTTGCTTTCCACTCAAATCTTCTATCCACAAAATCCAAATCCTATGAGAGAGAGTTGAGTGTTGAGGAGACTATCATTTGAAGCACAAGAGCAAGGAGTTCATTACCTACACACCATTTGTTACTTCTTGGAGAGTGGTGTCTCCTAGATTGGCTAGGTGTTACTTGGGAGCCTCCGACAAGATTGTGGAGTTGAACCAAGGATTTTGTAAGGGCAAGGAGATCGCCTACTTCGTGAAGATCTACCGCTAGTGAGGCAAGTCCTTCGTGGGCGATGGCCATGGTGGGATAGACAAGGTTGCTTCTTCGTGGACCCTTCGTGGGTGGTTGCTTCTTCGTGGACCCTTCGTGGGTGGAGCCCTCCGTGGACTCGCGCAACCATTACCCTTCGTGGGTGGAGCCCTCCGTGGACTCGGGCAACCGACCCTTCGTGGGTTGAAGTCTCCATCAACGTGGATGTAGGATAGCACCACCTATCCGAACCACGGGAAAAACATCCGTGTCTCCAATTACGTTTGAATTCTCCAAACCCTTCCCTTTACATTCTTGCAAGTTGCATGCTTTACTTTCCGCTGCCAATATACTCTTTGCATGCTTGCTTGGATTGTGTGATGATTGCTTGACTTGTCCTACAATAGCTAAAATCTGCCAAGAACTAAAATTGGGAAAAGGTTAAGTTTTTATTTGGTCAAGTAGTCTAATCACCCCCCCTCTAGACATACTTTCGATCCTACAAATCCCTTCAACTTGAGTATATCCTTGAGCAACGAGATGAGCTTTGTTTCTGACAACTTGACCATGCTCATCTTGCTTATTGCGATATATCCATTTGGTGCCTATTATATTGTGCTTGCGAGGATCAGGACGCTTAACCAGTTCCCATACATTATTCATCTCAAACTGTTGAAGCTCTTCTTGCATAGCTTGAATCCATTCAGGTTCCATGAAGGCTTCATCAACTTTCTTGGGTTCAGATATTGAGACAAATGCGAAGTGCCCACAGAAATTTGCTAGATGTGTTGCCCTTGAACGAGTGAGTGGACCTGGTGCATTGATGCTATCAATTATTCTCTCAATCTGTACTTCATTTGCAACATGAGGATGTACAGGACGAAGATTTTGCTCTTGCTGATCATTGTCATCGTTAGAAGGATTGTCTTCAGGCTGAGCATTGTCTTCAGGTTGATCATTGTCTTCGGGTTGATCAGGTGCGGAGATGATAAGTTCCTCTTCAGGCTGAGCTTCAGAAGGTATGATTTCTCCAGTTCCCATAAGTTTGATTGATTCACTGGATGGAATTTCATCTAGCACATTTGGCAGGTGCTCTCTTTGAGAGCTGTTAGTCTCATCGAACCGCACATCCACAGTTTCAACCACTTTATTGTGAAAGAGGTTGAAGACTCTGTTGGAGTGCGAATCCTTTCCATATCCAAGCATAAAACCTTCATGTGCTTTTGGTGCAAAATTTGAAGTGTGATGTGGATCCTTGATCCAGCACCTGGCACCAAGTACTCTGAAGTAACTGACATTTGGCTTCTTGCCAGTAAGGAGCTCATAGGATGTCTTGTTTAGAAGCTTGTGAAGATAAACACGGTTGATGATATAGCATGCAGTATCAATGGCTACAGGCCAGAATTTTCTTGGAGTCTTGTATTCATCAAGCATCGTCCAAGCCATCTCAATAAGTGTTTTGTTCTTGCGTTCGACGACGCCATTTTGCTGTGGCGTGTACGGAGCTGAGAATTCATGTGTGATGCCCAAAGTATCAATATATGTATCTAGGCCAGTGTTCTTGAATTCAGTGCCATTGTCACTTCTGATGTGCTTTATCTTGACGCCATAGTTGTTCATTGCTCGATTGGCGAAGCGTCTGAACACATCCTGCACTTCAGTCTTGTAGAGGATTATATGCACCCAAGTATATCTTGAATAATCATCAACAATGACAAAGCCATAGACACAAGCAGTAGTAGTAAGAGTTGAGTAATGAGTGGGACCGAAAAGATCCATGTGGAGCAGTTCGAAGGGTTGAGTCGTTGTCATGATTGTCTTCGAGAGATGCTTGGCCCTCGTCATCTTTCCTGCTTCACAGGCACCGCATAAGTGATCCTTCTGGAACTTGACGCCCTCGATGCCTATGACATGCTTCTTTCTTGCAAGAGTGTGCAAGTTCCTCATGCCAGCATGCCCTAGCCTCCGATGCCAGAGCCAGCATTCTGAAGCTTTTGCTAGAAGACATATGGCAAGCTGTGGTCCTGTTGAGAAATCTACCACGTACAAATCATCTTTCCGATACCCTTCAAACACTAGAGACTTGTCAGATTCCATTAGAACAAGGCAACGATATTTTCCAAACATCACAATCATGTTTAAATCGCAAAGCATTGAGACAGACATTAAGTTGAAACCAAGGGATTCAACAAGCATGACTTTATCCATGTGTTGATCCTTTGAGATTGCAACTCTACCTAGACCCAATACCTTACTTTTACCAATGTCAGCAAATGTGATGTGACTTTCATCAGATGGACGTAAGGTTGAGTCCATAAGAAGGCTTCGCTTGCCAGTCATGTGATTGGTACACCCACTATCAATAATACATTCTGAAGTAGCTGGTGTCGTACCCTACAATGCAGTTAGGGGGATAGGCTTCACGAAGAGAATTGTGAAGCAAAAACATTTGACGAGCCAGTGGATTATGAAAGCTTAGATCGAGATTAGGAGTGATAGGGAAAGTAGCAAGCGACTCAGGAACAAAGTACATAATAAGACCATTTGGGCATTTGATCTTGTGCCCTACAAGATGTTTAAGGTCCCCAGCAATAGCTTCAGACGATTTTGGTTTTCGGCTGGAGACCTTTCCCGGCAAAAGAGAGTTAAGCTTTCTTAGCCACCCACATCTTCAAGGGTAGCTTCGAAGCAATGAGTCTAAGTGCAGCATCTGAGAACTTTGGCTTTGGAGCCCTAGCAAAAAGTCTTGCAGGTGGACAATAGAACTCATAAGAATAAGCAGAATAGTTCTTGGTCTTATGAACATGGCGGTTTGATGAACCGTGCTCATATTCATAGGCCTGAGTATGGCTTCCCTGCAAAACATTTGCATTAGTGCGACTCAGGTGAGTCCTCTGTCTATATGAAGCCTTTGGGCCGTATGAAGCCTGTGGTATGGCGTTTGTCTTCTTCACTTGTGGTGTCATGACGACATTCACAGGAAGATTCTCCAAACACTTTTTCGGCACCCAGACCTTCTTCATAGGCGGCCCATTCCTGCAGTTAGTACCAATATACCTGGCAAACACTTCACCATTCTGATTCTTAAATAGTTTATAGTTTGCGTAAAAGGATTCATCAATAACAATGGGATTAGCACAAGTGAAGCCAGATAGGGTGGATGGATCCACTAAAGGTCCCTTTGCAGCAACCCATGTGGTTTTGGGGTACTGCTCAGGTTTCCAGTAAGAGCCATCAGCATTCATTTTCCTTTAGAACCCAACACCCTCTTTCCTAGGGTTTCGGTTCAGGATCTGCCTTTTGAGAACATCACATAGTGTCTGATGCCCTTTGAGACTTTTGAACATCCCTATTTCAAGAAATGTCTTCAACATAGCATTCTCATCAGCAATAGCAGTGGCATCCTCAGCAGAGGGGTTAGTTATCACATCAACAGTTAAAGATATTGCAACAGTAGCAGCAGTAGAACATTCAGCAACAGAAGTAGCATTATCACGCTCAATGCATTTAAGACATGGTGGTTCAAAACCTTCCTGAGTGGAACTGATCTGTTTGGCGCGAAGTGACTCGTTTTCCTTTTGAAGATCTTCATGAGACGCTCTCAATTTTTCAAGGTCTTGATTACTTTGAAGATAATCATAGGAAAGCTTTTCATGAGATGTTGAGAGCGTTTCATGACGACTTTCAAGTTCCTCATACTTAACATGAAGATTTTTTATGTCTTCAATTAAGGACTGAGATCGAGTCATTTCAGCGTCCAACAGGTCATCGCTTTTGTCGAATAGTTTTTGAATATGTTCCATAGCTTTCTGTTGTTCAGTTGCAATTTTAGCAAGTGTTTTGTAGCTGGGTTTGGAACCACAATCAGAGTCATCTTCACTTGATGTTTGATAGTGAGTAGTGCGTGTGTTTACCTTGGCACCGCGTGCCATGAAGCAGTAGGTAGGAGCAGAGTAGTCCTTGTCATTTGCATCGGTGTCGGTGATGGAGTCATTGTCTTCAGTGTTGAAGATGGACTTGGCAACGTATGTTGTAGCCAGACTCGCAACGCCAGAATTGGACTCCTCCTCAGACTCCACCTCTGCCTCCTCAGAAGTGGATTCCTCCTCTGAATCCATTCCCTTGCTAACAAACGCACGTGCCTTGCCAGATTAGCTCTTCTTGTGTGATGAAGACTTTGAGGAGGACTTGGAAGAAGACTTTGGGTATTTCTTCTTCTTCTTGTCGTCAGAATCATAATCCTTGCTCTTCTTTTTCTTCTTGTTCTCATTGTCCCACTGCGGACACTAAGAGATGTAGTGGCCAGGTTTCTTGCACTTGTGGCATGTTCTCTTCTTGTAGTCATGAGCAGAAGCTTCATCATTCCTTGAGCTTGATCGTGAGGACTTTCTGAAGCCTTTCTTCTTGCTGAATTTTTGGAACTTCTTCACAAGCATAGCAAGCTCCTTTCCAATGTCTTCAGGATCATCAGAACTGCTGTCAGACTCTTCTTCAGATGAGGAGACAGCTTTTGCCTTCAAGGCACGAGTTCGCCCATAGTTGGGGCCGTAGATGTCTCTTTTCTTAGAAAGCTGAAACTCATGTGTGTTGAGCCTCTCAAGTATGTTAGACGGATCGAGTGTCTTGAAGTCAGGACGTTATTGAATCATCGGGGCTAGGGTGTCAAACGAGCTGTCAAGTGATCTCAGGAGTGTCTTGACGACTTTATGCTTGGTGATCTCAGTAGCGCCGAGGGCTTGAAGCTCACTTGTCATGTCAGTGAGTCGATCAAACGTGAGCTGGACATTCTCATTGTCATTTCTCTTGAAGCGGTTGAAGAGGTTGCGAAGGACACTGATTCTCTGATCTCTCTGGGTTGAGACGCCTTCGTTGACCTTGGAGAGCCAGTCCCAGACTAGCTTAGATGTTTCCAAAGCACTCACGCGGCCATACTGTCCTTTGGTCAGATGACCACAGATGATGTTCTTGGCAGTGGAGTCTAGTTGAACGAACTTCTTGACATCAGCAGCGGTGACACCTTCACCATCCTTGGGAATGCTATTCTTGACGACATACCATAGGTCGACATCAATGGCTTCAAGATGCATGCGCATCTTATTCTTCCAGTAGGGATATTCAGTTCCATCGAAGACGGGGCACGCAGCGGAGACTTTAATTATCCCTGCAGTCGACATAGCTAAAACTCCAGGTGTTTAAACCGAATCACACAGAACAAGGGAGTACCTTACTCTGATGCCAATTGAAAGTGCTAGTGATCGACTAGAGGGTGGGTGAATAGGCGATTATTACGAAAGTCTTCAAAACATGGAAGTTTCGAAGACAAACGATAGAAATAAACCTATTACCATGCAGCGGAAGGTACACTACACTAGGCAAACCATAGTCAAGTATTCAATGGTGTGAAAGCACAATGACTAATAGCAGCTAGGCAGTAAAGATCAGGTAGGAAGATATTGTGAAGCCAATCAGAACAAGCAGTCACTCAGTGAAGACAAAAGATAAAGCAATCATGAAATGACTTCACAAGGACCAACAGTAAGTAAAGGGAAGGGAAGGATGAAACCAGTGACTCATTGAAGAAAATGATTTGTTGGACCAGTTCCAATTGCTGTGACAACTGTACGTCTGGTTAGGGAGGCTGAGATTCAACTCAGAAGACCTCGTCTTCACCTTATTCCCCTTGAGCTAAGGACACCCAGTCCTCGCCCAATCACTCTGGTAAGTCTTCAAGGTAGACTTCCAAACCTTCACAGACTTCGTTCACCGGCGATCCACAATGACTCTTGGATGCTCAGAACGCGAGGCCTAACCGGCTGGAGGATTCACAGTCCTCAAGTGTAATAAGTCTTCAGATCACACAGACAGGAAGACTTAAGTGATGCCTAACACTCTTTGGCTCTGGGTGTTTAGGGCTTTATCCTCGCAAGGAATTCTCTCTCAAAGGCTTCGAGGTGGGTTGCTCTCAAACGACAAAAGCCGTGCACTAACTCTGAGCAGCCAGCCGTTTATGGTTGTAGGGGGTGGGCTATTTATAGCCACTAGGCAACCTGACCTGATTTGTCCGAAATGACCCTTGGTCACTAAGGAACTGACACATGTTACAACGGTCAGATTTCAAACACACGCGGCAACTTTACTTGATCTACAAGCAAGGCTGACTTATCCAACTCTGGACAAGATTTGCTCTCATAGTCTTCACTCAAAGACATAGGATTTTGGTTAAGCATCACTTCAGCCATTCTGACTGCTTCACTTGGACCCCACTTAACAGTACGGTGGTTCCTATGACTCAACAAAGAAGAAAAAGAACGACGAAAGAACTAAGTCTCCGCGCTCCATAGTCTTCATGCGATGCCTTCTCTTGTCATAGTCTTCAATGTGAATGTCTTCACATACCACCTCTGACTTCAATGTCTTCTTACATTTTTAGGGGTCATCTCTGGTAGGAAAACCGAATCAATGAGTGACTTCTACCTGTGTTATCCTGCAATTCTCACAAACACATTAGTCCCTCAACTAGGTTTGTCGTCAATACTCCAAAACCAACTAGGGGTGGCACTAGATGCACTTACAGAAAGATGACATGATTTAGAGGGATAAACTCAAGCAGTATGATGTAAACCCCATCTTTTTATCCTTGATGGCAACAATACAATACGTTCCTTGCTGCCCCTACTGTCACTGGGAGAGGACACCGCACGATTGAACCCAAAGCTAAGCACTTCTCCCATTGCCAGAAAGATCAATCTAGTAGGCCAAACTAAACCGATAATTCGAAGAGACTTGCAAAGATAACAAATCATGCATATAAGAATTCAGAGAAGAACCAAATATTATTCATAGATAAACTTGATCATAAATCCACAATGCATCGGATCTCAGCAAACACACCGCAAAAGAGTATTACATCGAATAGATCTCCAGGAACATCGAGGAGAACTTTGTATTGAGAACCAAAGAGAGAGAAGAAGCCATCTATCTAATAACTATGGACTCGAAGGTCTGTGGTAAACTACTCACATATCATCGGAGAGGCTATGGTTAGTCCAAAAAAGAAACTGGCACTGGTCCTCCGGTTAATAGGTTAGTCCAAAAAATAATATAAAAGAGCATATTAAAGCCCATTAAACATCCAAAACAGATAATATAATAGCATGGAACAATCAAAAATTATAGATACGTTGGAGACGTATCAGGCTCCATGTGGCCGCTGCGGCGAGCCCAGGGAGTTGGGCCTTTAGTCACGGTTGGTAACACCAACCGGTGACCAAAGAGCATCCACGCGTCGGCAGCTCAGGAGCTGGGGTTTTTGTTTTTTATTGAAAGGGGGGGCGGGGTTCGGGGTTTTGGAGGGTTAATTTGGGGGTTTCGTATATTGTGTTAGCTAATTAATAGCTAGAGAGAAGTGACCTCTCTTATCTCCGTGCTTGGTCGATGCTACGGACTATACGTATAGAGAGGACTCGACATGCTAGCTAGTACGAAAATGCAATAAACCATTAAGTACGTATAGAAGATCTTCATGAACATATATAGAGAGAAGTGATCGACCTCTCCTTCTCCGAGAGATTGGTTGAACAACAAGTTTTCGTATATCTATCCGACGCTACTAGCTACACATATACAATATAAGATCTCTTACAATCCCTAACATCTGAAGTCAAGTTCCACATGGTATTCTCCGGCTTTATTGATGACGTGGTCAAGAAGGAATCCCGCCAATTCCTCTTGGATTGCTCATATGCGATCTTGTGGTAGGAGATCATCCTTATCTGGCAGATCTAAATCGAAGAAGAGGGTCAATACATGTGTATGAATGAAACTGAACACAAATGATGGTAATAAAATAAAATTGTGAATATTTTTGCTTACGCACTTCATATTGTTTTTCAGAGTAGCCCCGCTTATTCTTGGCCGTCTTGTTGTAGATGAACTCGCAAACATAGTATCCACAAAAATCATTCCCGCGTTCCTGCCACAAGCACTTCACGAGAAATAGAGGTCAATCAAACTGATAAGCAAGCATGCAAAATGGTATTGATGAAACTAGCTAGAATCAATGGGAGATGCATGGAAGTAGGTAGTAGTACTTACTTTCGGGTGTTTAAATTTCAGCTCGGTCGGCAGTCCCGGAGAAATTGCGGTGAACTCTTTCCAAACCCTGCCAGACAAATAAAATAATTACTTGATATCAGGAAATGAACAAATTTGCCGATATGGTGCGATAATGATCGATTGAACTTACTTCTGGAGCATTTCAGTCATTTCCACATACTCCTGAGGATCTTTTCATCTCGAGTCTAAGACGGTTACTTGTCCCTGCTCAAGCATAATCTCTAGGAGAATAAAGTGGTATCTGCGCACACATGTATAACTCATCAGTTACATTACTATAACCTTGAGTAATAAGGGAAACCAAATATGCACAAGACAGTAACACTCACTTGAAGTTGTAAGGAACGAGTATTTTATCTTTCATTTCATTTTTGAGGAACTATTTGAGCAAGTTGTCCTTGGTTTCTGAGACATTCTTTTTAACCGTCCATTCATGTATGACATTTGGGTTAATGAATCCAATGTCATAGATTTGTGCTTTTCTGCATTCGATGATCTTCAGTCTGCATAATATAGTGAGGATAATTATATATACATGCAATGAAAGAGTTGAGCTATATATAGGGACTTAATTACATAAAGTAGTACTTACAGATAGTAGCAAGCCACGAGTGATTTGTTGAGGGATTTTTGATTGTAGAACTGGAAAAACTCGTCAAAATCAACAGTTAACAGTTCTTGTCCAATGAAGTCTTGGGGAACGCAGTAATTTCAAAAAAATTCCTACGGACATGCAAGATCATGGTGATGCATAGCAACGAGAGGGGAGAGTGTAGTCCAGGTACCCTCGTAGACCATAAGCGGAAGCGTTATGACAACGCGGTTGATGTAGTCATATGTCTTCACGATCCGACCGATCCTAGTACCAAAAGTATGACACCTCCGCGATCTGCACACATTCAGCTCGGTGACGTCCCACGAACTCCTGATCTAGCTGAGTGTCGAGGGAGAGGTTCGTCAGCACGACGGCGTGATGACGGTGATGATGAAGCTACCGGCCCAGGGCTTCGCCTAAGCACTACGATGATATGACCGAGGTGGATTATGGTGGAGGGGGGCACCGCACATGGGTAAAACTGTTGTCTGTTGTGTGTTCTAGGGTGCCCCCTGCCCCCGTATATAAAGAAGCAAGGGGGAGGCCGGCCGGCCCTAGGGAGCGCCAAGGAAGGGAGGAATCCTCCTCCTAGTGGGAGTAGGATTCCTCCTTTCCTAGTCCAACTAGGAGGAGAAGGGGGAAGAGGGAAAGGAGATGAAGAGATGGAAAGGGGGGCGCGCCCCCCTCCCTAGTCCAATTCAGACTCCCTATAGGGAGGGGGCGCGGCTGCCCCTTGTGGGCTGCCTCCCCTCTTCCCTATGGCCCATGTAGGCCCAATCCTTCCCCCAGGGGGTTCCGGTAACCCTCTGGCACTCCGGTTTTCTCCGAAATCACCCGGAACACTTCCGGTGTCCGAATATAGCCGTCCAATATATCAATCTTTATGCATTGACCATTTCGAGACTCCTCGTCATGTCCGTGATCATATCCGGGACTCCAAACTACTTTTGGTACATCAAAACACATAAACTCATAATACAGATC
The DNA here is from genome assembly GCF_056163025.1 of Triticum urartu. Classification (NCBI taxonomy): domain Eukaryota; kingdom Viridiplantae; phylum Streptophyta; class Magnoliopsida; order Poales; family Poaceae; genus Triticum; species Triticum urartu. The sequence continues at coordinate 712,028,365 of NC_141879.1, forward strand.
ATCACCGAACTTTAAGTGTGCGGACCCTACGGGTTTGAGAACTATGTTGGCATGACCAAGACACATCTCCGGTCAATAACAAATAGTGGAACCTGGATGTTCATATTGGCTCCCACCTATTCTACGACGATCTTTATCGGCCAAACCGCGTAACAACATACGTTGTTCCCTTTGTCATCGGTATGTTACTTGATCGAGATTCGATCGTCGGTATCTCAATACCTAGTTCAATCTCATTACCGGCAAGTCTCTTTACTCATTCCGTAATGCATCATCCAGCAACTAACACATTAGTCACATTGCTTGCAAGGCTTATAGTGATGCGCATTACCGAGAGGGCCCAGAGATACCTCTCCCACAATTGGAGTGACAAATCCTAATCTTGATCTATGCCAACTCAACAAACACCATTGGAGACACCTGTAGATCACCTTTATAATCACCTAGTTTGTAACATCCCAAATTTTCAATTTGGAATGTTATACATTAGGTCATCACTGCATATCATATTTTATTTGCTTTTGGTCTGATCCAGAAATTCTACGCAATTCAAGGACCCACAGAGAGAGTTGGGGATTTCGTTATTTTCATATTTGGGTTTTTCTCAAATTTTGAAAATAGGATCATTGATTTTATTTATTTTATCTTCAATTATTTCTATAATAAAAATATGAGAGAGGGAATAAAATGGCTTTCCGAAAATAAAGAAATATTGAAGGTTTAATAAAAAATCAAGTAAGATTTTATTTCAGAGTTTTCTCGCTATTTTATTTGAATTTAGGAAAATTGCACGTCTTTCAAAACTGCATTTTAGGGCCAAGAAAATGTTCATCTTGTTCTAGATATTTTATTTAGACGGTGAAAATTTGTTTTGGCATTTTTAGATTTTTATTTATTTTTCTAGGATTTTTCTTAGTTCGGCGGGATTTTTTTTTAAATCTCCGCGCCCGACTGGGTGGAAGGCCTAGCCGAGCCAGGCCAGTCCGCGCCGCCGCCGCCTTCCCCGCGCCACCGCCAACCCGGACTCCTCCGCGCCGCTGCCGCCTAGCCCCTTCCCCAAGCCGCCACCCCCTCCCTCTTAAATACCGCCGCCGCCCTCCCCACCCCGCCACCCGACCCGCCCTGCTGCCGATAGCAGCAGTAGCAGCCGCCGCCAGGAGCCGCCGTCGCAGCCTCGCCACCCCATGCCGCCCCGCCGCCGCACCGGAACCCCGCCGGAGCCCCGCTGGAGCCGAGCCGAGGTAGCCGCCCCGGTTTTCTAAAGAAACCGATCCCTTTTTTTAGAAAACCCTAGATTAATTTTTTTAGAATTAGATCGGTTTTATTTTTGTTTTCCGGTTTATTTATTTAGCGAGTGTTCGCCCGTTCGTTCGTTTTAATGGACGAATTCGTCGTTTAGTTTCAGTTAACGAACGTTCGTTCGTTAATCTGTTAGCTAGTTTTTATTTTTCTCGGATTTTCCGCGGTTATTTTCTGATCGCGATTTCTGATCCGATTTTCGTTCTAGTATAACTTTTTGCTCGTTTATCGGAATCAGGCGATTCAAGCGCCTGGACTTTCGTCTCGAAGCCCTCTTTCCGTTTAAACTACTCAAACAAGTTTTGCTTCTATAAAAGTTGACTTAGATACAGAGTAGTAAACGAAGTTTGTTTCTTTCGCCGTCTGCCTATCGTTGCTTCGTTCGTTTTGTTTCTTTTTGCAAACCGGAGTTCTTATGTTGAACTTTCTGGTTAAATCTCTTATTTGAGTTTTACCCGTGCATTAGATGAGTACTTATTGTATCTTTGTTTGCGATAGAGTACCCAGAGTGCGCCACTTGCTACTTCGAATCTCTAGGTTTCACGGATCATCAGCAAGGCAAGTAACACTTTGATCATACCTCTTACTACCCAGTTTTATTGCATTAGATCAACCCTCAGACAATTGCATGATTAGGATCTCATTAATATGTGGGTTTTGGGATGTAGATGAGGTAGTACCTATTACCTGTTTTATTATCAAACCCCTGGGAGTTACTTCTATGTTTGCTTATATTGCCATGCTATGCTAGTAGACGTGGATTGGGTGAGTGTATCCATGAAAGATGTGAGATTGTTAATTAACGGTTTACTTAAGGTGGCAACTTTCATACACATCTCGGTGGATTGAGGCACCTGGGTATTCCAGCGATTGCCTATTTTTCTTTATGGACCGCCAGCCAGGCTCAAAGGGATCATGAGATTATTCATACTAGAAACTTCCGTGTGCAGCCACAAGCTACAATGGGCTCTAGCATAGTTGACTAAGTCGTGCGAACTCTTATAGTGGTAGACTAGCAGATGTAGGGGATGTAGGTTGGTACTGTCTACCCGATCGTAAGGTGCTAGCGCTTCTGAAAGACTATGTCTCGGTCATCTGTTTCTCAAACATCATGTAGTGCGAGAAAATGCAACGGAGGAGATCGAGGCTTGTGGGTAGAAGTGTGCAAACCTCTGCACAGTGTATAAACTAATCCTGGTTAGCCGTGTCCCCGGTTATGGACGTCTTCAGTATATAGTACTTGGATTATCATGTGAATCTCATCATGTTACTCTAATTAATTTTGTTGGGATTTAATGATGATGTTTAATTGGGATTGAGAGGATGTCTATCTTCTCAATGTTTAACAACCACCATGATAGTTAAATAAAAATTTATTCCTTTGCACTAGGGAAAAATTGTCTTTATGCAAAAACTGTAACCATAGAGCTTTCCACCAGCCATATATGCATGTAGTATAGCTTTATTCTTTCATTACTCTCTATGTGTTACATTGCCAGCATATTCCACGTGCTGACCCATTTCAGGCTGCAACGTTCATGTTGCAGACTTTTCAGACAACGAGTAAGGTGCCTTTAGGTCGTGGTTCTATACTCAATGATGCTGTTGGAGTTGATGGACTCACTTATCTTCCAAGCCTTCCGCTGTTATCATTATTAGATGGCCTTAAGCCATATTATTTGTAATAAGTTCTCTTTTGAGACACTCGTTGTAATAAGTGTGTGATTGCTACTCTGTTATAAATCCTTCAAGTACTGTGCATGTCAGTATTACTGATCCAGGGATGACACTCAAGCACAGAGATCGGACCGTTTGAGGTCTGGTCGCTACAAGATGGTATCAGAGATTGTGCTGACTATAGGACATGACCACTAAGCTAAAGCCCTAGATCACTACTCCCTCTTCTCATTTCTGACTCCTCATCTTTTCTACTCTCTTAGGATGGAGGATGCAAGGAACAAGTTCACGCAACCGGATGAAGATACACCCTTTGGACGTCACTTGAAGGAAGTCACTAGATACCTGAACATCAGAGTACCAAGCTTCACCAGGACCTACAACGCCACTTTACCCGAGGAGGGGCGCTGGATGATTCAAGTTCAAGTTCCAGGAAGGACGTTCGCACCAGTCACCGAGCCCATAGAGTTTTGCTTTGATGCACCAACCTGGAGTCTAGGAAAGAGCATGGCAGCCCACATCACCATGGTACGTATTGGAGAAGTTTACCACAATGATCTCAAGGATACTATCTACCATATTTGTAGGCACCATGATGAGCATTGGGAGATGATCTGCACCAGGAAGGATAGATCAATTGCAGCTTTCATCCAGGAGTTAAACCAGCACATTCGACGCCAGGAGAACCAGATGTTTGCAGACATGATAGACCTGAAGAAGGCCATGACCAAGATCACAGAGCTGGAAGAAGAACTCAAGTCTACACGCGATGGATATGAGGAGGAAATAGCAACACTCATGGAGAAGAACGATGATCTGAAGAAGAAGCTAAAAGTATTCATGGGATTTCCTGCGACTAGAGGAGAAAACGAAGATTGCACTTGTCCAGAGAACTACATCATCATCGACGACACCAACTCAAACCCAGACGATAGCGATGATGACTATGTTGATGAAGCTGGAGCAGATATCATGGAGTCTTCATCAGAGCAGTTTTTCTAGTAGACCACCAAATCAGTAGTAGTATTCCCCCATGTAAATAGAGTAGTCCGAGCACTTTCGCGATAGTTCTAGACCAATTGTATGTCCTTGATTGATTGAGTGAAATGTTTGTGTTTGTATCATGTGCATATGGGTAGTGTTTTCTCATTAGACCTCATTCTATTCTAATCTCTCCCCTCTAAACCCATCAGATGCCTCTGAGACGTGACAATGGATTTGCCTTCCCACCGGAGCTCACTCAGTTGATCCAGCAGCAGAATGCGTTGATGCAGTTGCTAGTCCAGAATCAGAATCAGGGGAACAACAACAACAACAATCCACCACCACCACCTGTTGATCACTTAACCCGTTTCCTAAGACTGAATCCGCCGGTGTTCTCTAGTAGCACCGAGCCTATAGTAGTAGATGATTAGCTCCGCAAGATTGGAAGGAAGTTAACCACTACAGGATGTACTGATCCTGAGAAGGTGCGCTTTGTCACACATCAGTTGGATGGACCAGTAGCATCATGGTGGGAGAATTACACTGTCACCTACCCTATAGCCACGATGACATGGGACCAATTTCAGCAGGCTTTCCATACTGCCATGTTTCAGCAGGAGTTATGGCCATGAAGAAGCGTGAGTTTCGCAACTTGTGCCAAGGAGGACGGACAGTTGGCCAATACGTGGATGACTTTAGTAAGTTAGCACGTTATGCCCCGGATGACGTTGCTACGGATGCAGCTAAGAAGGAGAAGTTTCTGGAAGGATGGAATGATGAGTTGAGCATCCAGTTGATGGTAGCAAGTTTCAACAACTACCAGGAGTTGGTAGATCGTGCTCTTATGATTGAAGGGAAGCAGCAACAGATTGAGAACCACAAGAGGAAGTATGGACAAGGGAAGTACAATTCAGGAGCTCAGCAGAAGCCACATTTTACCCCTAAATTGGGAGGACATTTCCAGCATACCCATGGAGGAGGTAGCTCGCACAATCATAATGGCTCCAAGAATGGTAATGGGAATGGAGGAAGCAACGGCCAGAACCGTACCAACCCATCAACACCAGCCAAGAGAGACCTGAGCCAAGTCACTTGCTATAAGTGCCAGAAGACTGGACATTACGCCAATGAATGTCCTGAAGCCTAGAATGGAAATGGCAATGTAAGCTCTGGGAAGAAGTCGAACCCTTTAATAGGGGACAAGTGAACCACGTTAACGTGGAGGAGGTTGAAGCTCAGCCAGATGCAGTAATAGGTAAGTTTTTGGTTAAGTTATTTAGTGCACTCGTTCTTTTTTATACTGGTGCATCACATTCATACATCTCAAGGGGATTTGTGGATAAGTATAAACTTCCAACACAAGCCCTTAGGTCACCCATGTTAGTAACCTCGCCTGGAGCAGAGTATATGGCTAGTCTATGGTGTGATCGGTTACCATTAAGGATTCGTAACTAAGTATTTCCCTCGGACCTAATAGTATTGGAATCTCAAGGATTGGATGTGATATTAGGCATGGATTGGTTATCGAAGTATGGAGGGAACATTGAATGCGCCAGTAAGTCAAATTTGCTTACGACGCCAGAAGGAAGAAGGATCAAGTATGTATCCCGGCATGTGCCGAAGAGGACTCAAGTAAATTCCTTATCAGGAGTTGTGCAGGAAGAAGTGCCAGTGGTGAAGGATTTCCCTGACGTATTTCTAGAGGAGTTGCCAGGCATGCCACCGGATAGAGACATTGAGTTTTTGATTGAGCTTTTGCCAGGCACAGGGCCAATATCTAAGAGACCATACACGATGCCCGCAAAAGATTTGGAGGAGATTAAGAAGCAGATTAAAGAGTTACTGGATAAAGGTTATATTCACCCAAGTTCTTCGCCTTAGGGATCGCTAGTACTTCTAGTGGAGAAGAAGGATGGATCGTTAAGGATGGTTGTTGATTATCGAGGATTGAATGAAGTAACAATCAAGAACAAGTACCCACTATCGATGATCAATGATATGTTTGGTCGATTGCAAGGAGCTAAGGTGTTTTCCAAGATTGATCTGCGATCAGGATACCATCAGTTGAAGATTCGAGAGCAGGATATACCTAAGACGGCTTTTACCACCAGGTATGGGTTGTACGAGTATACCGTTATGTCATTTGGTCTGACTAACGCACCTGCATATTTCATGAACATGATGAACAAGGTGTTTATGTAGTTTTTGTATAAGTTCATCGTGGTGTTCATTGATGATATTTTGGTCTACTCAAAGAATGAAGAGGAGCGTAAGGAGCATTTGCGTTTGGTACTTGAGAAGCTCAGAGAACATCAGTTATATGTCAAGTTCAGCAAATGTGAGTTTTGGTTGAAGGAAGTTGGATTCCTCGGACACGTTATATCCGGAGAAGGTATAGCGGTAGATCCCACCAAGGTTGTCACTGTGACAAACTCGGAAGCACCGACAACAGTTGGAGAGATCCGGAGTTTTCTTGGACTTGCAGGATACTACCAGAGATTCATTGAGAATTTCTCAAAAATTGCAAAGCCTATGACGGAGCTGTTGAAGAAGGATACCAAGTTCAAATGGACTGAGGAATGTGAGGCCAGTTTGCAGGAGTTGAAGAAACGTTTGGTTACATCACCGGTGTTGATTCTGCCAGATTAGAGCAAGGATTATGAGGTGTATTGCGATGCTTCACGTCGAGGACTTGGAGCAGTGCTTATGCAGGAGGGAAGAGTTATTTCGTATGCTTCACGACAGCTGAAACCTCATGAGTTGAATTATGCCATGCATGATTTGGAGTTAGCAGCCGTAGTGCATGCATTGAAGACTTGGAGACATTTTCTCATTGGAAACCATTGTGAAGTGTACACGGATCACAAGAGTTTGAAGTATATTTTCACGCAGAAGGAGCTAAATCTCAAGCAAAGGAGATGGTTGGAGCTCATCAAGGATTATGATATGAGATTGCATTATCATCTCGAAAAGGCTAACGTAGTAGCCGATGCGCTGAGCCGTAAGAGCCATGTCAACACACTAATGACGGGAGATTTACCGAGGGAGTTAGCCGAAGACCTTCGTGAGCTATGTTTGGAGATAGTTCCGAGAGGCTACGTAGCAGCATTGGAGATTTAGTCTACCTTGATGGATAAGATCAGAGAAGCACAGAAGACTGACAAGGAGGTTGCCTCTATAAAGGAGAATATGAGCAAAGGAAAAGTTAAAGGATTTCGTGAGGATGAGCACGATACCCTATGGTTTGAAGACCGTGTTTATGTGCCTAACGACCCGGAGATCAGGAAGTTGATTCTGCAGGAGGCCCGTGATTCACCATATTCGATTCACCTAGGAAATACCAAGATGTATTTGGATTTGAAGGATACTTTCTTGTGGACCAGAATGAAGAAGGATATTGCAGAGTATGTACCGTTTGTGATGTATGTCAGAGAGTAAAGGCAGAGCATCAGAAGCCAGCAGGATTGCTACGGCCATTGCCGATACCCGAATGGAAGTGGGATAAGCTAGGCATGGATTTTATCACGGGATTACCTAGGACCCGCTCAGGCTATGACTCGATATGGGTTGTAGTCGATCGCTTGACGAAGGTAGCTCATTTCATCCCAGTAAAGACCACTTACACCAGTGCTAAGTTGGCAAAGATATACATGACCAGGATCGTATGTTTGCATGGAGTTCCGAGGAGCATTGTATCAGATAGAGGAACCTAGTTTACCTCAAAGTTCTGGAATCAGTCACACGAAACTTTGGGTACTAGACTAGAGTTCAGTACCGCTTTTCATCCGCAGACAGATGGACAGACCGAGAGAGTCAATCAGATTTTGGAGGATATGCTGAGAGCTTGTGCGCTAGATTATGGATCTAGTTGGGACGACAATTTGCCATATGCAGAGTTCTCTTACAACAATAGTTATCAATCCAGTTTGAAGATGGCCCCTTTCGAAGCCTTGTACGGAACGAGGTGCAGGACCCCATTGTCGTGGGATGAAGTTGGAGACCGCCAGTTGTTTGGACCGGATTTGATTAAGGAGTCTGAACAGAAGGTGAAATTGATTCGTGATAGGCTCAAGGTAGCCCAGTCCAGGCAGAAGAGCTACGCAGATTCTAAACGCAAGGAGACAGTTTACGAAGTCGGAGACCGAGTTTATCTTCGTGTATCTCCACTTCGAGGAGTTAAGCGCTTTGGAGTTAAGGGAAATCTAGCGCCACGCTTTGTGGGACCCTAAAAAGTTTTAGGACGCATGGGAGAAGTTGCTTACAAGTTGGAGTTGCCTGAAGGATTGTCAGGAGTTCACGACGTGTTCCACCTCTCCTAGTTGAAGAAATGCCACACAGAGATGGCGGACATACCGTTGAGAGATATAGTGCCGCTGGAAGCAATTCCGTTGGATAGTGATTTGACCTATGAGGAGAAACCAGTAAAGATTCTTGAGTATGCCAGCTGAGTCACCCGCAGCAAGGTTATCAAGTTTTGCAAAGATCAGTGGAGCCACCACACCGAGGATGAAGCCACCTGGGAGCGAGAGGAAGATCTGCTGAAGGACCACCCTCACCTATTTTCTAGCCAACCCGAATCTCGAGGGCGAGATCATCTTAAGGGGGGTAGGTTTGTAACATCCCAAATTTTCAATTTGGAATGTTATACATTAGGTCATCACTGCATATCATATTTTATTTGCTTTTGGCCTGATCCAGAAATTCTACGCAACTCAAGGACCCACGGAGAGAGTTGGGGATTTCGTTATTTTCATATTTGGGTTTTTCTCAAATTTTGAAAATAGGATCATTGATTTTATTTATTTTATCTTCAATTTTTTCTATAATAAAAATATGAGAGGGAATAAAATGACTTTCCCAAAATAAATAAATATTGAAGGTTTAACAAAAAATCAAGTAAGATTTTATTTCGGAGTTTTCTCGCTATTTTATTTGAATTTAGGAAAAATTGCACGTCTTTCAAAACTGCATTTTAGGGCCAAGAAAATGTTCATCTTGTTCTAAATATTTTATTTAGACGGTGAAAAATTGTTTTGACATTTTTAGATTTTTATTTATTTTTCTAGGATTTTTCTTAGTTCGGCGGGATTATTTAAAAAAAAAATTCCACGCCCGACTGGGCCGAAGGCCCAGCCGAGCCAGGCCGGTCCGCGCCGCTGCCGCCTTCCTCGCGCCGCGCCGCCGCCGACCCGGACTTCAAGTCCGAGCCGGACTCCTCCGCGACACCGCCTTGCCCCTTCCCCAAGCCGCCAGCCCCCTCCCTCTTAAATACCGCCGCCGCCCTCCCCACCCCGCCACCCGACCCGCCCCGCCACCGATAGCAGCAGCAGCAGCCGCCGCCTTGCGCTGCCGCTAGGAGCCGCCGCCGCCGCAGCCTCGCCACCCCACGCCGCCCCGCCGCCGCACCAGAACCCCGCCGGAGCCACGCCGGAGCTGAGCCGAGGTAGCCGCCCTGGTTTTCTAAAGAAACCGATCCGGTTTTTTTAGAAAACCCTAGATTCATTTTTTTAGAATTACATCATTTTTATTTTTATTTTCCGGTTTATTTATTTAGCGAGCGTTCGCCTGTTCGTTCGTTTTAACGCACGAATCCGCTGGTTAGTTTCAGTTAATGAATGTTCGTTCGTTAATCTGTTAGCCAGTTTTTCTTTTTCTCAGATTTTCCGCGAAAATTTTCTGATCGCGATTTCTGATCCAATTTTCGTTCTAGTATAACTTTTCGCTCGTCTATCGAAATCAGGGGATTCAAGCACCTGGAGTTTCGTCTCGAAACCCTCTTTCCGTTTAACCTACTCAAACAAGTTTTGCTTCTGTAAAAGTTGACTTAGATCCAGAGTAGTAAACAAAGTTTGTTTCTTTCACCGTTTGGCTTTCGTTGCTTCGTTCGTTTTGTTTCTTTTTGCAAACCAGAGTTATTAAGTTGAACTTTCTGGTTAGATCTCTTATTTGAGTTTTACTCGTGCATTAGATAAGTACTTATTGTATGTTTGTTTGCGATAGAGTACCCGGAGTGCGCCGCTTGCTACTTCGAATCTCTAGGTTTTGCGGATCATTAGCAAGGCAAGTAACACTTTGATCATACCTCTTTACTACCCACTTTTATTGCATTAGATCAACCCTCAAACAATTGCATGATTAGGATCTGATTAATATGTGGGTTTTGGGAAGTAGATGAGGTAGTACCTATTACCTATTTTATTATCAAACCCCTGGGAGTTACTTCTACGTTTGCTTATATTGCCATGCTATGCTAGTAGACGTGGATTGGGTGAGTGTATCCATGACAGATGTGAGATTGTTAATTAATAGTTTACTTAAGGTGGCAACTTTAATACACATATGGGTGGATTGAGGCACCTGGGTATTCCGGTGATTGCCTGTTTTTCTTTATGGACCGCCACCCAGTCTTAAAGGGATCATGAGATTATTCATACTAGAAACTTCAGTGCGTAGCCACAAGATACTATGGGCTGTAGCATAGTTGACTAAGTCGTGCGAACTCTTACAGTGGTAGACTAGCAGATGTAGGGGATGTTGGTTGGTACTGTCTACCCGATCGTACGGTGCTAGCGCTTCTGAAAGACTATGTCTCGGTCATCCGTTTCTCAAACATCATGCAGTGCGAGAAAATACAACGGAGGAGATCAAGTCTTGTGGGTAAAAGTGCGCAAACCTCTGCACAGTGTATAAACTAATCATGGTTAGCCGTGTCCCCGGTTATGGACGTCTTGAGTATCTAGTACTTGGATTATCATGTGAATCTCATCATGTTACTCTAATTAATTTTGTTGGGATTTAATGATGATGTTTAATTTGGATTGAGAGGATGTCTATATTCTCAATGTTTAACAACCACCATGATAGTTAAATAAAAATTTATTCCTTTGCAGTAGGGAAAAATTGGCTTTATGCAAAAACTGTAACCATAGAGCTTTCCACCAGCCATATATGCATGTAGTATAGCTTTATTCTTTCATTACTCTCTATGTGTTACATTGCCAGCATATTCCATGTGCTGGCCCGTTTCGGGCTGCAACGCTCATGTTGTAGACTTTTCAGACGACGAGTAAGGTGCCTTTAGGTCGTGGTTCTATACTCAGTGATGTCGTTGGAGTTGATGGACTCACTTATCTTCCAAGCCTTCCGCTGTTATCATTATTAGATGGCCTTAAGCCATATTATTTGTAATAAGTTCTCTTTTGAGACACTCGTTGTAATAAGTGTGTGATTGCTACTCTGTTATAAATCCTTCAAGTACTGTGTGTGTCAGCATTACTGATCCAGGGATGACACTGAAGCACAGAGATCGGACCGTTTGAGGTCTGGTCGCTACACAATTACTTTGTGACGTTTGGTAGCACACCAACTGTTCCTCCGGTATTCGGGAGTTGCATAATCTCATAGTCATAGGAACATGAATAAGTCATGAAGAAAGCAATAGCAACATACTAAACAATCAAGTGGTATGCTAACGGAATGGGTTAAGTCAATCACATCATTCTCTAATGATGTGATCCCATTAATAAAATGACAACTCATGTCTATGGGTAGGAAACTTAACCATCTTTGATTCAACGAGCTAGTCAAGTAAAGGCATACTAGTAACACTCTGTTTGTCTATGTATTCACACATGTACTAAGTTTCTGGTTAATACAATTCTAGCATGAATAATAAACATTTATCATGATATAAGGAAATATTAATAACAACTTTATTATTGCCTCCAGGGCATATTTCCTTCAGTCTCCCACTTGCACTAGAGTCAATAATCTAGATTACACAGTAATGATTCTAACACCCATGGAGTATTTGTGTTGATCATGTTTTGCTCGTGAGAGAGGCTTAGTCAACGGGTCTGCAACATTCAGATCCGTATGTATCTTGCAAATCTCTATGTTTCCCTCCTTGACTTGATCGCGGATGGAATTGAAGCGTCTCTTGATGTGCTTGGTTCTCTTGTGAAATCTGGATTCCTTTGCCAAGGCAATTGCACTGGTATTGTCACAAAAGATTTTCATTGGACTCAATGCACTAGGTATGACACCTAGATTGTATATGAACTCCTTCATACAGACTCCTTCATTTGCTGCTTCCGAAGCAGCTATGTACTCCGCTTCACACGTAGATCCCGCCACGATGCTTTGCTTAGAACTGCACCAACTGACAGCTCCACCATTCAATATAAATATGTATCTGGTTTGTGACTTAGAGTCATCTAGATCAGTGTCAATGCTTGCATCGACTTAACCATTTACGACGAGCTCTTTGTCACCTCCATAAACGAGAAACATATCTTTAGTCCTTTTCGGGTATTTCAGGACATTCTTGACCGTTGTCCAGTGATCCACTCCTGATTACTTAGGTACCTCCCTGCTAAACTAATAGCATGACACACATCAGGTCTAGTACACAGCATTGCACACATGATAGAGCCTATGGCTGAAGCATAGGGAATAACTTTCATTTTCTCTCTATCTTTTGAAGTGGTCGGGCATTGAGTCTAACTCAACTTCACACCTTGTAGCACAGGCAAGAAGCCTTTCTTTGCTTGATCCATTTTGAACTTCTTCAAAACTTTATCAAGGTATGTACTTTGTGAAAGTCCAATTAAGCGTCTCAATCTATCTCTATTGATCTTGATGCCCAATATATAAGCAGCTTCACCGAGGTCTTTCATTGAAAAACTCTTGTTCAGGTATCCTTTTATGCTATCCAGAAATTCTATATCATTTCCAATGAACAATATGTCATCCACACATAATATTAGAAATGCTAAAGAGCTCCCACTCACTTTCTTGTAAATACAGGCTTCTCCAAAAGTATGCATAAAACGATATTCTTTGATTACAATATCAAAGTGTTTATTCCAACTCTGATACGCTTACACCAGTCCATAAATGGATCGCTGGAGCTTGCACACTTTGTTAGCATCCCTTGGATTGATAAAACCTTCAGGTTGCATCATATACAACTCTTTTTCCACAAATCCATTCAGGAATGCAGTCTTCACATCCATTTACCAAATTTCATAGTCATAAAATGCAGCAATTGCCAACATGATTCAGATGGACTTAAGCATCGCTACGGGTGAGAAAGTCTCATCATAGTCAACTCCTTGAACTTGTCGAAAACCTTTCGCAACAAGTCGATCTTTGTAGACAGTAACATTACCGTCAGCGTCAGTCTTCTTCTTGAAGATCCATTTATTCTCAATGGCTTGCTGATCATCGGGAAAGTCAACCAAAGTCCACACTTTGTTCTCATACATGGATCTCATCTCAGATTTCATGGCCTCAATCCATTTCACGGAATCTGGTCTCATCATCGCTTCCTCATAGTTCGTAGGTTCGTCATGGTCAAGTAACATGACGCCTAGAACAGGATTACCGTACCACGCTGGTGCGGATCTTCCTCTGGTTGACCTACAAGGTTTGGTAGTAACTTGATCTGAAGTTACATGATCATCATTATTAGCTTCCTCACTAATTGGTGTGGGAGTCACAAGAACTAATTTCTGTGATGAACTACTTTCCAATAAGGGAGCAGGTACAATTACCTCATCAAGTTCTACTTTTCTCCCACTCACTTATTTCAAGAGAAACTCCTTTTCTAGAAAGGATCCATTCTTAGCAACGAATGTCTTGCCTTCGGATCTGTGATAGAAGGTGTACCCAACAGTCTCCTTTGGGTATCCTATGAAGACACATTTCTCCGATTTGGGTTCGGGCTTATCAGGTTGAAGCTTTTTCACATAAGCATTGCAGCCCCAAACTTTAAGAAACAACAACTTGGGTTTCTTGCCAAACCACAGTTCATAAGGTGTCGTCTCAATGGATTTAGATGGTGCCCTATTTAACGTGAATGCAGCCGTCTCTAAAGCATAACCGCAAAATGATAGCAATAAATCAGTAAGAGACATCATAGATCGCACCACATCTAATAAAGTGCGGTTACAAAGTTCGGACACACCATTACGCTGTGGTGTTCTGGGTGGCATGAGTTGTGAAACTATTACGCATTGTTTCAAATGAAGACCGAACTCGTAACTCAAATATTCACCTCCATGATCAGATCGTAGAAACTTTATTTTCTTGTTACAATGATTTTCCACTTCACTCTGAAATTCTTTGAACTTTTCAAATGTTTCAGACTTATGTTTCATCAAGTAGATATACCCATATCTTCTCAAATCATCTGTGAAGGTGAGAAAATAACGATACCCGGCGCGAGCCTCAATATTCATCGGACCACATACATCAGTATGTATGATTTCCAACAAATCTGTTGCTCGCTCCATTGTTCCGGAGAACGGAGTTTTAGTCATCTTGCCCATGAGGCATGATTCGCAAGTAACAAGTGATTCCAAAAGTCCATCAGAATGGAGTTTGTTCATGCACTTTACACCAATATGACCCAAACGGTAGTGCCACAAATAAGTTGCACTATCATTATCAACTCTGCATCTTTTGGCTTCAATATTATGAATATGTGTGTCACTCTATCGAGATTCAATAAAAATAGACCACTCTTCAAGGGTGCATGACCATAAAAGATATTACTCATATAAATAGAACAACCATTATTCTAGGATTTAAATGAATAACCGTCTCGCATCAAACAAGATCCAGATATAATGTTCATGCTTAACGTTGGCACCAAATAACAATTATTCAGGTCTAAAACTAATCCCGAAGGTAGATGTAGAGGTAGCGTGCCGACCATGATCACATTGACTTTGGAACCATTTCCCACGCGCATCGTCACCTTGTCGTTAGCCAATCTTCGCTTAATCCGTAGTCCCTGTTTTGAGTTGCAAATATTAGCAACAGAACCAGTATCAAATACCCAGGCACTACTGCAAGCATTATTAAGGTACACATCAATAACATGTATATCACATATACCTTTGTTGACCTTGCCATCCTTCTTATCTGCCAAATACTTGGTGCAGTTCCGCTTCCAGTGACCAGTCCCTTTGAAGTAGAAGCACTCAGTCTCAGGCTTAGGTCCAAACTTGGGCTTCTTCACTTGAGCAGCAACTTGCTTGTCGTTCTTCTTGAAGTTCCCCTTCTTCCCTTTACCCTTTTTCTTGAAACTGGTGATTTTGTTGACCATCAACACTTGATGCTCCTTCTTGATTTCTACTTTCGCAGCCTTTAGCATTGCGAAGAGCTCGGGAATTGTCGTATCCATCCCTTGCATATTATAGTTCATCACGAAGCTCTTGTAGATTGGTGGCAGTGATTGAAGAACTCTATCAATGACACTATCATCAGGAAGATTAACTCCCAGCTAAGTCAAGTGGTTGTGGTACCCGGACATTCTGAGTATATGTTCACTGACAGAACTATTCTCCTCCATTTTACAACTGTAGAACTTATTGGAGACTGCATATCTCTCAATCCGGGCATTTGCTTGAAATATTAACTTCAACTCCTAGAACATCACATATGCTCCGTGACGTTCAAAACAACGTTGATGTCCCGGTTCTATGCCGTAAAGCATGGCACACTGAACTATCGAGTAGTCATCAACTCGCAACTACTAGACATTCACAATGTCTGCAGTTGCCGACGCGGGTGGTACACCTAGCGGTGCTTCCAGGAGGTAATTCTTCTATGCAGCAAGGAGGATAATCCTCATGTTATGGACCCAGTCCATGTAATTGCTACCATCATCTTTCAACTTAGCTTTCTCAAGGAACGCATTAAAATTAAACGGAACAACAGCACGGGCCATCTATCTACAACAACATAGACATGCAAAATACTATCATGTACTAAGTTCATGATAAACTAAAGTTCAATTAATCATATTACTAAATAACTCCCACTTAGATAGACATCCCTCTAATCATCTAAGTGATCACGTGATCCATATCAACTAAACCATGTCCGATCATCACGTGAGATGGAGTAGTTTTCAATGGTGAACATCACTATGTTGATCATATCTACTATATGATTCACGCTCGACCTTTCGGTCTCGGTGTTCCAAGGCCATATCTGCATATGCTAGGCTCGTCAAGTTTAACCCGAGTATTCTGCGTGTGCAAAACTGGCTTGCACCCATTGTATGTAAATGTAGAGCTTATCACACCCGGTCATCACGTGGTGTCTCGGCACGACGAACTTTCGCAACGGTGCATACTCAGGGAGAACACTTGTACCTTGAAATTTAGTGAGAGATCATCTTATAATGCTACCGCCGAACTAAGAAAAATAAGATGCATAAAGGATAAACATCACATGCAATCAATATAAGTGATATGATATGGCCATCATCATCTTGTGCCTTTGATCTCCATCTCCAAAGCACCGTCATGATCACCATTGTCACCGGCGCGACACCTTGATCTCCATCGTAGCATCATTGTCGTCTCGCGAACTACTGCTTCTACGACTTTCGCTACCACTTAGTGATAAAGTAAAGCAATTACATGGCGATTGCTTTTCATACAATAAAGTGACAACCATATGGATCATGCCAGTTGCCGATAACTTTGTTACAAAACATGATCATCTCATACAATAAAATTTAGCATCATGTCTTGACCATATCACATCACAACATGCCCTGCAAAACCAAGTTAGACGTCCACTACTTTGTTCTTGCAAGTTTTTCGTGGCTGCTACGGGCTGAGCAAGAACCGTTCTTACCTATGCATCAACACCACAACATTTTTTCCTCCAAGTATGATGTTTTAACCTTCAACAAGGACCAGGCGTAGCCACACTCGATTCAACTAAAGTTGGAGAAACTGACACCCGCCAGCCACCTGTGTGCGAAGGACGTCGGTAGAACCAGTCTTGCGTAGGCGTACGTGTAATGTCGGTCTGGGCCGCTTCATCCAACAATACCGCTGAATCAAAGTATGACATGCTGGTAAGCAGTATGACTATTATCGTTCACAACTCATTTGTATTCTACTCATGCGTATAACATCTACGCATAAACCTGGCTCAGATGCCACTGTTGGGGAACGCAGTGATACGTCTCCAACGTATCTATAATTTTTGATTATTCCATGCTATTATATTATCAACCTTGTATGTTTGATATGCATTTATATGCTATTTTATATGATTTTTGGGACTAACCTATTAACCTAGAGCCTAGTGCCAGTTTCTGTTTTTTCCTTGTTTTAGAGTATCACAGAAAAGGAAAATCAAACGGAGTCCAATTGACCTGAAACTTCACGGAACTTATTTTTGGACCAGAAGAAGCCCATAGAGTACCGGAGCTGGGCCAGAAGAGTCCCGAGGCCACCATGAGGGTGGGGGCGCGCCCTACCCCCCTAGGCGCGCCCCCAACCTCGTGGGCCCCTCATGACTCCCCTGACTGACTTCTTTCACTTATATATATCCATATACCCTAGAAACATCAAGGAGCAGAATAGATCGGGAGTTCCGCCGCTAGAAGCCTCCGTAGCCACCGAAAACCTATCTAGACCCATTTCGGCACCCTGCCGGAGGGGGGAATCCCTCTCCGGTGGCCATCTTCATCATCACGGCGCTGTCCATGACGAGGAGGGAGTAGTCCACCCTCGGGGCTGAGGGTATGTACTAGTAGCTACGTGTTTGAACTCTCTCTCTCGTGTTCTTGAGTCAGCACGATCTTGATGTATCGTGAGCTTTGCTATTATATTTGGATCTTATGATGTTTCTCCCCCTCTACTCTCTTGTGATGAATTGACTTTTCTTTTTGAAGTTATCTTATAGGATTGAGTCTTGAAGGATTTGAGAACACTTGATGTATGTCTTGCATGTGCTCATCTGTGGTGACAATGGGATATCACGTGATCCACTTGATGTATGTTTTGGTTATCAACTTGCGAGTTCCGTAACCTCGTGAACTTATGCACAGGGGTTGGCACACATTTTCGTCTTGACTCTCTGGTAGAAACTTTGCGGCACTCTTTGAAGTTCTTTGTGTTGGTTGAATAGATGAATCTAAGATTGTGTGATGCATGTCGTATAATCATACCCACGGATACTTGAGGTGACATTGGAGTATCTATGTGACATTAGTGTTTTGGTTGATTTGTGTCTTAAGGTGTTATTCTAGTACAAACTCTATGATAGATTGAACGGAAAGAATAGCTACATGTTATTTTACTAAAGACTCTTGAATAGAATGATTAGAAAGGATAACTTTGAGGTTGTTTCATACCTTACCATAATCTCTTTGTTTGTTCTCTGCTATTAGTGACTTTAGAGTGACTCTTTGTTGCATGTTGAGGGACAGTTATATGATCCAATTATGTTATTATTGTTGAGAGAACTTGCACTAGTGAAAGTATGAACCCTAGGCCTTGTTTCAACACATTGCAATACCGTTTATGCTCACTTTTATCATTAGTTACCTTGCTATTTTTATATTTTCAGATTACAAAAACCTATATCTACCATCCATATTTCACTTGTATCACCATCTCTTCACCAAACTAGTGCACCTATACAATTTACCATTGTATTGGGTGTGTTGGGGACACAAGAGACTCTTTGTTATTCGGTTGCAGGGTTGTTTGAGAGAGACCATCTTCATCCTACGCCTCCCACAGATTGATAAACCTTAGGTCATCCACTTGAGGGAAATTTGCTACTGTCCTACAAACCTCTGCATTTGGAGGCCCAACAACGTCTACAAGAAGAAGGTTGTGTAGTAGACATCAAGCTCTTTTCTGGTGCCGTTGCCGGGGAGGTTAGCGCTTAAAGGTATATATTTAGATCTTGCAATCGAATCTTTTTGCTTCTTGTTTTATCACTAGTTTAGTTTATAAAAGAAAACTACAAAAAATGGAGTTGAGTTTGCCTCATATGCTTCATCTTTTTAATATCTTTTGTGAGAATGATGGAAAGGAAAATTGTGCTCAAATGCTAGAAGAAGAAGTCTATAAAATGTTTGGCACTAAATCTTTGAATGATGAGCATGATTGCAATGTTGTTAGTATGAACTCCTTGAATATCCATAGTATTAATGATGATTGCACTAGTCACGACGAAAATGTCTCTTATAAGCATGTAAAATTTTGTGGAATATATAGAGCCTGCAAGTACACACCAATTAGGGAAAATAAATTTTGCAAGAGGCATAAGTATTTGGAAACCAAATGGTTGCAAGAAAGACTAGATGTTTGTGCTGAAAATTTAATATTTCTTCACCATACTTGTGAACTTTGCAATGAACATGATCATTTAAATCTCCAATGCAAATTGTTTCATGATCGTATCATGTCCAAAAATTCTGATGATTTGATTTCCCTTGCACATCATAATGAACTTAGTTTGCTTTTGGGTTATGAAGAAATGAAACGTATAACTAAGCATATTCCAGAATATAACCTTGAGAAATTCCTTGATATTGATCTAGAAGAAATATTTATGTAGTGTGCGGTGAATTGCATTGAAAATCCTTATATTCTCAATTACATAAAGAAAAGAAAACAAATACAGAATGAAGAGAATACTAACGAAAAGGAAGAGACTTCCCAATATCCTCCTAGTATTTCTTATGATGAATCAGGTAACGAGGAGGAGCCTTCTATTCAACCAATCTCATCAATAAGGAGCTCCAAAAAGAGGATTGAACCCACACATGATGTGAAGAAGAAAAATAAAAGACGGAGAAGCAAAGGTAAAAATGTATCCCTCCCAAATGATGTTGCTCCTATTACTCATTGTGATGATGATAATTGCTATACTATTGCTGCTATCCATACTATTAATGATGAGAATGATTATGCTTATGATATGAAAAGGCACAAGATTGGGGATTCTATGTTTGATGAGAATGAAAAGTTTGAAAATATATTTGCTGCAATTAATGTTTTTCCCAAGCTTGGGGATGCTATGTTTAATGAAGATGATATTTGTAGTCTCCCAAGTTTTGATATGCAAAATTATTATGATGATAGCATGCCTCCTACTTAGGATGATTATATTGATGAAAGTGGGTTTGGAAGAGTGTCAACTTTAGGAAGTAATGATCCCACTATTTTGGAGGATGTTGAATCTTATTGTGATAATTATGAAAGAGGATTTGGAGAGGTCATGACTTTATTTAGTAATGATTCCACTATCTTGGAAGAGGTTTCAATTGATTATGATGAGAACAAAGTTGCTACCTATGATAATTATTGTGATGATATGTATGCTATAAAAAGTAGTGATGATTATAATTATAAAACTTGTCATGATTATGATTACCCTTTTTCTGAACATTACTCTTTTAATGTGGAAACAATTTATAGTATTCGAGTCTCTTATGATACTCCCACTATTCCGAATGAGAAGAATTTTGCTTATGTGGAGAGTAATAAAATTTCTATGCTTGTAGATCATGAAAAGAATGCTTTATGTGATAGTTATATTGTTGAATTCATTCATGATGCTACTGAAAATTATTATGAGGGAGGAACATATGCTTGTAGGAATTGCAATAATACCAAGTTTCCTCTCTATGTGCCTAAAGTTTTGAAGTTATGCTTGTTTTGCCTTCCTATGCTAGTTGATTATTGTTCCCATAAATTGTTTGATCATAAAATCCCTATGCATAGGAAGTGGGTTAGACTTAAAGGTTCTAGTAATATTCTTGATGACGCTCTCTTTATATTACAATTCTTATCTTTTATGTGAGCATCATTGAAATCATCATGCCTAGCTAAGGGCGTTAAACGATAGCGCTTGTTGAGAGGCAACCCAATTTTATTTTTGTTACTTGATTTTTGCTCCTGTTTAGTAATAAATAATTCATCTATCCTATGTTTAGATGTAGTTTTATGTTTTAATTAGTGTTTGTGCCAAGTAGAACCTTTGGGAAGACTTGGGGAAAGTCTTTCCAATCATGCTGTAAAAAACATAAACTTTAGCGGTCACGAGATTTGCTGCCATTTTTTATTCCTTTTGCAGATGATTAATAGATAAATTCCTCACGTCCAGAAATTTATTTTAGAATTTTTGCGGTTCCAGAAGTATAATTTTGATGCAGATTAGTAATGACTTTCTGTTTTTGACAGATTCTATTTTCTATGTGTTGTTTGCATATTTTGATGAATCTATGAGTAGTATCGGAGGGTATGAACCATAGATGAGTTGGAATACAGTATATATTATACCAATATGAATTTAGAATGAGTTCACAACAGTACCTAAGTGGTGATTTATTTTATTATATTAACGGAGCTTACGAGTTTTCTGTTAAGTTTTGTGTTGCAAAGTTTTCTAGTTTTGGGTAAAGACTTGATGGACTATGGAATAAGGAGTGGCAAGAGCCTAAGCTTGGGGATGCCCAAGGCACCCCAAGCTAATATTAAAGGACAACCAAGAGCCTAAGCTTGGGGATGCCCCAGAAGGCATCCCCTCTTTCGGCTTCGTTCATCGGTAACTTTACTTGGAGCTATATTTTTATTCGCCACATGATATGTGTTTTGCTTGGAGTCTTCACATAGTTGCATAATAATTTGACTACTCATTGATCTTCACTTATATCTTTCGGAGTAGTTTGTCATTTGCTCTAGTGCTTCACTTATATCCTTTTAGAGCACGGCGGTGGTTTTATTTTGAAGAAATGGATGAACTCTCATGCTTCACTTATATTATTTTGAGAGTCTTTTAGAACAGCATGGTAATTTGCTTTGGTTATGAAACTAGTCCTAATATGATAGGCATCCAAGATGGGTATAATAAAAACTTCCATATAAAGTGCATTGAATACTATGAGAAGTTACTTGATGATTGTTTTGAGATATGAAGATGGTGATATTAGAGTCATGCTAGTTGAGTAGTTGTGAATTTGAGAAATACTTGTGT
The DNA here is from genome assembly GCF_056163025.1 of Triticum urartu. Classification (NCBI taxonomy): domain Eukaryota; kingdom Viridiplantae; phylum Streptophyta; class Magnoliopsida; order Poales; family Poaceae; genus Triticum; species Triticum urartu. The sequence continues at coordinate 712,050,136 of NC_141879.1, forward strand.
TGAAGTTTGTGATTCCCGTAGCATGCACGTATGGTGAACCGTTATGTGATGAAGTCGGAGCATGATTTATTTATTGATTTCCTTCCTTATGAGTGGCAGTCGGGGACGAGCGATGGTCTTTTCCTACCAATCTATCCCCCTAGGAGCATGCACGTAGTACTTTGTTTCGATAACTAATAGATTTTTGCAATAAGTATGTGAGTTCTTTATGACCAATGTTGAGTCCATGGATTATACGCACTCTCACCCTTCCACCATTGCTAGCCTCTCTAGTACCCCGCAACTTTTGCCGGTACCATAAACCCACCATATATCTTCCTCAAAACGGCCACCATACCTACCTATTATGGCACTTCCATAGCCATTCCGAGATATATTGCCATGCAACTTTCCACCATTCCGTTATTATGACACGCTTCATCATTGTCATATTGCTTTGCATGATCATGTAGTTGACATTGTATTTGTGGCAAAGCCACCGTTCATAATTCTTTCATACATGTCACTCATGAGTCATTGCACATCCCGGTACACTGCCGGAGGCATTCATATAGTCATATTTTGTTCTAAGTATCAAGTTGTAATTCTTGAGTTGTAAGTAAATAAAAGTGTGATGATCATCATTATTATACCATTGTCCCTTGTGAGGAAAGGATGATGGAGACTATGATTCCCCCACAAGTCGGGATGAGACTCCGGATGAAAAATGAAAAAAAAAAAAGAAAGGCCAAAAAAAAGAGAAGGCCCAAAAAAATAAAAAATAAATAAATAAAATGAGAGAAAAAGAGAGAAGGGGCAATGCTACTATCCTTTTACCACACTTGTGCTTCAAAGTAGCACCATGATCTTCATGATAGAGAGTCTCCTATGTTGTCACTTTCATATACTAGAGGGAATCTTTCATTACAGAACTTGGCTTGTATATTCGAATGATGGGCTTCCTCAAAATGCCCTAGGTCTTCATGAGCAAGCGAGTTGGGTGCACACCCACTTAGTTTCTTTTTGAGCTTTCATACAATTATAGCTCTAGTGCATCCGTTGCATAGCAATCCCTACTCACTCACATTTGTATCTATTGATGGGCATCTCCATAGCAGTTTGATACGCCTAGTTGATGTGAGACTATCTTCTCCTTTCTTGTCTTCTCCACAACCACCATTCTATTCCACCTATAGTGCTATGTCCGTGGCTCACGCTCATTTATTGCGTGAAGATTGAAAAAGTTTGAGAACATCAAAAGTATGAAACAATTGCTTGGCTTGTCATTGGGGTTGTGCATGATTTAAATATTTTTTGTGGTGAAGATAGAGCATAGCCAGACTATATGATTTTGTAGGAATCACTTTCTTTGGCCATGTTATTTTGAGAAGACATGATTACTCTGTTAGTATGCTTGAAGAATTATAATTTTTATGTCAATATTAAACTTTTGTCTTGAATCTTATGGATCTGAATATTCTTGCCACAATAAATTAGATTACATTGATAAATATGTTACGTAGCATTCCACATCAAAAATTCTGTTTTTATCATTTACCTATTCGAGGACGAGCAGGAATTAAGCTTGGGGATGCTTGATACGTCTCCAACGTATCTATAATTTTTTATCGTTCCATGCTATTATATTATCAACCCTGGATGTTTTATATGCATTGATATGTTATTTTATATGAGTTTTGGGACAAACCTATTAACCTAGAGCCCAGTGCGAGTTTCTGTTTTTTCCTTGTTTTAGAGTATCGTGGAAAAGGAAAATCAAACGGAGTCCAATTGACCCGAAACTTCATGGAACTTAGTTTTGGACCAGAAGAAGCCCACGGAGTACCGGAGCTGGGCCAGAAGAGCCCCGAGGCCACCACGAGGGTGGGGGCATGCCCTACCCCCTAGGCGTGCCCCCTACCTCGTGGGCCCCTCGTGGCTCCCCTGACCGACTTCTTTCGCCTATATATATCCATATACCCTAGAAACATCGAGGAGCAAAATAGATCGGGAGTTCCGCTGCCAGAAGCCTCCGTAGCCACCAAAAACCAATCTAGACCCGTTCCGGCACCCTGACGGAGGGGGAATCCCTCTCCGGTGGCCATCTTCATCATCCTGGTGCTCTCCATGACGAGGAGGGAGTAGTCCACCCTCGAGGCTGAGGGTATGTACTAGTAGCTATGTGTTTGAACTCTCTCTCTCGTCTTCTTGAGTCGGCACGATCTTGATGTATCACGAGCTTTGCTATTATATTTGGATCTTATGATGTTACTCCCCCTCTACTCTCTTGTGATGAATTGAATTTTCCCTTTGAAGTTATCTTAGCGGATTGAGTCTTTAAGGATTTGAGAACACTTGATGTATGTCTTGCATGTGCTCATCTGTGGTGATAATGGGATATCACGTGATCCACTTGACGTATGTTTTGGTGATCAACTTGCGAGTTCTGTGACCTCATGAACTTATGCACAGGGGTTCGCACACGTTTTCGTCTTGACTCTCCGGTAGAAACTTTGGGGCACTCTTTGAAGTTTTTGTGTTGGTTGAATAGATGAATCTGAGATTGTGTGGTGCATGTCGTATAATCATACCCATAGATACTTGATGTGACATTGGAGTATCTAGGTGACATTAGGGTTTTGGTTGATTTGTGTCTTAAGGTGTTATTCTAGTGCAAACTCTATGATAGATTGAACAGAAAGAATAGCTTCATGTTATTTTACTACGGACTCTTGAATAGATCGATCAGAAAGGATAACTTTGAGGTGGTTTCGTACCCTACCATAATCTCTTCATTTGTTCTCTGCTATTAGTGACTTTGGAGTGACTCTTTGTTGCATGTTGAGGGATAGTTATATGATCCAATTATGTTATTATTGTTGAGAGAACTTGCACTAGTGAAAGTATGAACCCTAGGCCTTGTTTCAACGCATTGCAATATCATTTATGCTCACTTTTATCATTAGTCACCTTGCTGTTTTTATATTTTTCAGATTACAAAAACCTATATCTACCATCCATATTGCACTTGTATCACCATCTCTTCACCGAACTAGTGCACCTATACAATTTACCATTGTATTGGGTGTGTTGGGGACACATGAGACTCTTTGTTACTTGGTTGCAGGGTTGTTTGAGAGAGACCATCTTCATCCTATGCCTCCCACGGATTGATAAACCTTAGGTCATCCACTTGAGGGAAATTTGCTACTTTCGTACAAACCTCTACACTTGGAGGCCCAACAACATCTACAAGAAGAAGGTTGTGTAGTAGACATCACGCGGTAATTTCAAAAAAATTCCTACGCACACGCAAGATCGTGGTGATGCATAGCAATGAGAGAGGAGAGTGTAGTCCACGTACCCTCGTTGACCATAAGCGGAAGCATTATGACAATGCAGTTGATGTAGTCGTACGTCTTCATTTTCCGACCGATCCTAGTACCGAAAGTACGGCACATCCACGATCTGCACACGTTCAGCTCGGTGACGTCCCACAAACTCTTGATCCAGGTGAGTGTCGAGAGAGAGCTTCGTCAGCACGACGGCGTGATGACAGTGATGATGAAGCTACCAACGCAGGGTTTCGCCTAAGCACTACGACGATATGAACGAGGTGGATTATGGTGGAGGGGGCACGGCACACGGCTAAAACTATAGTCTGTTGTGTGTTCTAGGGTGCCCCTACCCCCGTATATAAAGGAGCAAGGGGGGAGGCCGGCCGGCCCAAGGGCGCACCAAGGAGGGGAGTAATCCTCCTCCTAGTGGGAGTAGGATTCCTCCTTTCCTAGTCGAACTAGGAGGAGAAGGGGAAAGAGGGAAAGGAGAGGAAGAGGAGAAGGAAAGGGGGGCGCGCCCCCCTCCCTAGTCCAATTCGGACTCCCTATAGGGAGGGGGCGCCGCTGCCCCTTGTGGGCTGCCTCCCCTCTTCCCTATGGCCCATGTAGGCCCAATCTTTCCCCGGGGGCTTCCGGTAACCCTCCGGCACTCCGATTTTCTACGAAATCACCCAGAACACTTACGATGTCTGAATATAGCCGTCCAATATATCAATCTTTATGTCTCAACCATTTCGAGACTCCTCGTCATGTCAGTGATCATATCCGGGACTCCAAACTACCTTCGGTACATCAAAACACATAAACTCATAATATTGATAGATCATCACCGAACTTTAAGCATGCGGAACCTACGGGTTCGAGAACTATGTAGACATGACCAAGACACATCTCCGGTCAATAACCAATAGCGGAACCTGGAAGTTCATATTGGCTCCCACATATTCTACGAAGATCTTTATCGGTCAAACCGCATAACAACATATGTTGTTCCCTTTGGCATCGGTATGTTACTTGCCCGGAATTCAATCGTAGGTATCTCAATACCTAGTTCAATCTCATTACCAGCAAGTCTCTTTACTCATTCCGTAATGCATCATCCCGCAACTAACACATTAGTCACATTGCTTGCAAGGGTTATAGTGATGTGCATTACCAAGAGGGCCCAGAGATACCTCTCCGACAATCGGAGTGACAAATACTAATCTCGATCTATGCCAACTCAACAAACACCATTGGTGACACCTGTAGAGCACCTCTATAATCACCCAGTTACGTTGTGACGTTTGGTAGCACACAAAGTGTTCCTCCGGTATTCGGGAGTTGCATAATCTCATAGTCATAGGAACATGTATAAATCATGAAAAAAGCAATAGCAACATACTAAACGATAAAGTGCTAAGCTAACGGAATGGGTCAAGTCAATCACATCATTCTCTAATGATGTGATCCCGTTAATTAAATGACAACTCATGTCTATGGCTAGGAATAACCATCTTTGATTCAACGAGCTAGTCAAGTAGAGGCATACTAGTGACACTCTATTTGTCTATGTATTCAACGAGCTAATAAGTTTCTGGTTAATACAATTCTAGCATGAATAATAAACATTTATCACGATATAAGGAAATATAAATAACAACTTCATTATTGCCTCTAGGGCATATTTCCTTCATGAAGTCATTGTCCCCTTTAATTCTCATCGACAAAGCATCCTTCCCAGACTCGCTGCAGGTTTTCATGTACCATTGATGGAATCTTCACATCATCGTTGTTAGAGAAAGGGTTCCATCTTTGACGAGAGGCTTCCCGTACTAGTATCTGAATTCTTCCACCTCCATTGTATCAAAATGTAAATCGTCGGGAAGGTAATCACCAGGATTGGTACCGACCAGCATCCCCGGCAGATTTGTGATGATATCGCTAGACACCTTGAGTGGGGGCACGATTGGTTCTCCTGTTCTCCGAGCTGGGGAATTTTTTTCCCACTTCTTCGTTCTGCTAACCTTTTGTCACATGAAGTAGTTCTCGACTAGTGCGCATCTTCCAGTGTCTTTTTAAGACAGAGGACATGGTTGTCGTCTAGCGAACGTGGTGGTGGTCGCTTTAGGGCATCGATAGTGCGCTGAGCTTTCACCGGATCTATCTTCTCGAAGGTTTCTTTGCAAAAAAGTCCTTCACATAGGCTTCACAGATCGCCGCGTTTTCCTCCATGGTCCTCTCATATGGTAACTTCTATAGAGGCTTGAGAGATGGACCGTGTCTATATTGCCCCCTGTCTCTGGCTGTACTGCTAGCCGCCGGAGCAGCCGGAGCGGCGGAGGCTGTCTTCCTTCGTTCCTTGCGAGGCGGAGAAGGAGGCAGAGTGCTCCGATGCGCCGGAGCAACCGGAGTGGCGGCGTATTTCTTCCGCCGTTGCTGACGAGGTGGAGGGGGAGGCGGGCTGCTTAAATGCGCCGGAGCAGGCGGAGAGGGAGGCGGAGTGCCACCACACGCCGGAGCAGCCGGAGAAGGAGGCGGAGTGCCCTGATCACTCGCCGGAGGAGTAGGAGTAGGAGGAGGTGGAGTGCCTTGACTCGCCAGAGGAGGAGGAGGAGGCGGAGGTGTCCAGTTCGGAAGCTTGATGTGCTCCTTCCGCCATAGACATGGAGTCTTTAGAGCAAGACCCAGCTGAGTCTCCCCTTCACCTATAGGTGGTCAAGCTCGAGCTCCTCAAATCCCTCCATTATTTCATCGACCATCACAATAGCATAGCCTTGTGGTATCGGACAGCAGCGAAAAGTTGCGTCGGGTTCAGGAGGTGCAAAAGAGCCGACAGCCGCCTTGACTTTGAGGTTCAGCCATTGCGTCATAAGCTGGCAATGTTGAGCCTCCATGATAGCATCCACGGGGTAGCTAGGACCCGTGAAGTCAGGCTGCTGAACGAGCTCGGTGGAAGCCAAGCTGCTTCTCCGCTAAGATGGTGGGGTAGCTTCGGGGGTAGCGCCGGCACCTCGCTGTCTCTCAACTTGTTCCTCTAGCTTTCGTACCCTTGCATTCAGCTTCTGCAGTTCGCTCTGCTCCAGTTTCCTCTTCCTCTCCTGGGTTTTGTAACCGTCTGTGTCGGGAAACCCAACCTTCCACGCAACGGAGCCTAGCGTGCCTCGTGTTCGTCCAGGGTGCTCAGGATTCCCGAGGGCCCTGGTGAGCTCATCATTCTCTCTATCGGGAACGAACGTCCCTTGCTTCACTGCGGCGATACACTTCTAAAGCTTCTTGACGGGTATTTCAAGTTGCTCGTCTATCCAAACGCACTTCCCTGTTTCAGGGTCCAAGGTTCCCCCACCCCCGAAGAACCAAGTCCTTGAATAGTCCAGCCAGTTCAATGTCGCTGGTTCGACCCCTTGAGCAAGCAGGTCATTCTCAGCCTTGTCCCACAACGGCTGGGCTTTGAGGTAGCCACCTCACCCCGTGCGATGGTGAAAGTTCTTCTTTGCAGCATTGTTCTTGTTTGTCTCTGACATCTTCTTACTCATGTCCGATGTCTTGTAGACCACAAATGCGGGCCAGTGAACTCTTATCTTCTCAAATCGGCCGGTGAATTCTGGAGTCTTCTCTTTGTCGACATACGTTGATTTCAACTCATTTTTCCACCTCCTGAATAGATCTGATATCTTCTTAAGAGCATGAGCCTTGACCAATGGCTCTATAACTGGCTTATTCGGATCCTCCTCTGGCGGTGGGCGCCAAGTGTCGTGGAGTTGACACGGCAGATGTCCTAGAGCAAGGACTTAGTCGTAGGGCCATCGCACTAGGAAGCTTAAAGGGGTTAATCGGGACAAAGGACACAAGAGAGTTTTTATACTAGTTCGGCCCCTTACGATGAAGGTAAAAGCCTACGTCTAGTTGGGATTGGTATTGCTGAAGTTTCAATCTCCAAGGGGCTCAACTCGCCGGCTTGGTTATCAATTTTCTTGTTTCTTCCCCTAAGCCGCCACCGGGTCGTCCCCTTATATACATGGGTTGACGCCTGGTGGCCTACAGAGTCCCGGCCGACTCATAATCGTGTCCGGCTCGGTGACTTCCTTTACATGCCTTCCTTTAAAAGTCTTTCCTCCCATACGGCGGTTTACAATATCGGGCCTTAAGCCGGCCCCAGGCCTTTGGGCCTTCTATATGTTTAATAAACTATCATCTTGAATGTTTATTGGGCTTCTTAAGTAACCCACCATTAGGGCTAACCCGGCCCCTCTTGGGCGGGTCATACTGGTAGTAATATCCCCAACATTAGGCCCAGGTTGACTTTGAACTTTGTTCTTTGTCAATCTTCAATACTTAGATGAAATCCATCTTCTTCTATCTGAAAAACTCTGTAACCCGCCGTGATGTCATCTTTTGAGAATACAAAAAACATTCATGATGTCTTCTTCCAACGGACCTTTTATCTTTAATGCTTTCCTGAGAATCGAGGCGTCTATATAGCTGGATAACCATTATTTCGTTCTCCCTTGATTTTCGCGCCCGTCTGTTCGCATCTCGTCCTTATAAATACGCTTGCCCCGGCCTTCCTCATTCTTCTCTCCCTCTCTGTCTTCTTCCTGTCGCTGCCTCCCTACTTCTCGAGCTCCGCCGCCGCCGTAGCACTCACCGTTGCCCTCAACATCGGCCGCTGCACCACCCTGAGTTCATGCAGAGAGACGCGGAAACTCTCCACAGTAGATTTGCATCTCATAAGTCCCTTCTTTCTCACGCATCTAGATCTGTATTAGGGTTGCAAGTTCATCAGTGTTCTTCGCTTGTTCATCACGGATCTTCTTGTAACTCTTCTTCCGCAACTTCTTCTGATCCAAAAAAGAAATATAACTCGCACGGTAGTTGTTTTGCGTCCATTTTTGATATCTGTTGGGGATATTACTACTGGGCATAAACCGGCCTATTTGGGCCGGGTTAACTTCGTCAGTAGTTAAGTATGTTAAAGCCCAAGAAGACAGAGGAAGGCTCAAGGCCCATAGTCAGTTCAAGGCCTGTAGCCGTAAACCGGCGTTAGTAGTTAACTTGTATTGTAAGTTAGGAATAAATAGAGACCAAACCGGACACATTTATGAGCCGGTATTGGGACTCCGTAAGCCGACGGGAGTCACCCGTGTATATAAGGGGATAACCCGGTGGCGGTTCAGGGACAACAGACAACAACTCGAGAGATAGGCCAAGCTTGTTTGCTCCCTAGTCATCGAAACCCCATCAATTCCATCACAACTCTACGTAGGCTTTTACCTTCATTGAAGGGGCCGAACTAGTATAAACTCTCTTGCGTCCCTGTGTCCGCTTTAAACCCCTTCAAGCTAACCCGTCGCGATGGCTCCATGACTAAGTCCTTTCTCTAGGACATCTGCCGTGACAAAACCGCGACAGTTGGCGCCCACCGTGGGTCTATCGCACGATGGTTTCCGGTTCTTGGAGGGCCGCTTTGAAGGACTCGAGGGCTACGCTGTAGGCCGGATGACTAAGAGTCATCGCGGCAAGCTCTACATCGACGACGCAGGCTGGGGGCCCGAGGCCGGCTCAATTGAGTATGGGTACCGGGTCCCCTTTGCTAGCATTCACGTTTTCGTTGGCAAGATCGGTGAACCGGGCCCTGAGCCGGACATCTGCACCGACCTCGTCGAGACGGCTCAGCGTGCGCGATCCGCCCGGGTTAAACCGGCCATGAAGCGTGCCTTCGTGGGAGTCATCCATAGAGGAAGTTATGAGGATGGATCAGAATCTCGCGGCGATGCCGTCGTTTGTTCCGATGACGAGTCATCGACCGGAGAAACCGAATCTCTTTATCAGCTACAAGATGGCCGGATTGGGGGCTATTCCGATGGCGACAGTATTCCGGACCCCTCTGATCTGCCCAACCGGGTTGGAATATTCATGACTGGCACACAAGCAGCGCTTCATTCTTTGACCGCTGCAGCAACGACCTCGAGTTCAGTAGCGGCAACGGCTGCCGGGGCAGGAGGCCCTGTGCGCCCGCCGGCTCAGGTTCTATCAGAACTATTTGATGCGTTGGCTGTGCTTATGGCGGAGGTTAATCCGCCGGATCAGGACGTTCACAACACGGAGATTGCAAAGGTAAAGGAACAGATCACCCAGGCCAAGGCGGATCTGGCGGCTGAGGACACCAGGATGGCCGCAGAGCGGGCCGCTTTAGACGCACAAGCCTACAGGCTTATGTTGGACCAGAGCGCGTCGCATGAAGTCATGAGGAGGAAGCATCGATCCCGCTTACCTCCAGTTTTCGAGGCCAAAGACCTTTTCAACACTCCAGGACCAAGAGCCGGCAATCCGCTAGAGGGAAACCGGGCAGAAGTCCCTGGGACCGGTGCACCGGTTCAGCCTCGTCAGATGGACCCGCCTTGTCAAAACACCGTTATACCTCAGGATGCTTTAATACCTCCGGGTCACTACTCCAACCCAATGGACAATCTTGTTGCCGCTGCTGCACGGCTGGAGGCCATTCCAATTGAAGGTGACTCACCGCAGGCAGTAGAGACGCGACAGGACAGCTTTGGCCCAACAGGAAGCGTACTCGTACAGCCGCGACCGGATCCACTCGACCCCCCGTCCAAGCCAGAGCTATATCAGACATATGGATGAACCAGCAGTGTCGAGTAATGAATGACATGGAGCACCCCGTGGCAACAACCCGACGGGTGGTGCTGATGACGCTCAGGAAGTGGTGAACCGGGCCCGAGCGCGCAGGGAGGCCGAGTTAGCCGCACAGCATCAGGCTCAGCAGCTCACACCGGTTCGTCCAACAACCTTGACTGAACCAGGTGTTACTTCTAGTTCTTTGGGGGTGCCTTGCCTTATCCCCGCTTTATGCAACGTGCGCCTGCCCAAGGATTTCAAAGGCCCGCGCAAGGTACCAAATTACACGGCGGATCAACCTCCAGAGACATGGGTGGAGAGCTATGAGATGGCCATGGAGATGCTTGATGTGGATGACGCGGCGTGTGCAAAATACTTCACCATGATGCTTGAAGGAATGGCCCGTACTTGGTTAAAAAGCTTGCCGGCTAATTCTATCAGTTCATGGGCCCAATTACGAGCCTGGTTTATCAGCAATTTCAAGGATACCTGTAAACAGCCTATGTCGATAGTGGACTTAGCTGCATGCGTCCAGGAGGAAGGAGAATCAATGACTCATTGGGTCCGCCGGGTTTCACAAGTGTTGCACTCATCAGACCGCATCAACGCTGACACCGCAGTATTAACCCTAGAAGGCAACTGCCGGTTTGGGCCCCTGAAGCTGAAGTTGGGACGGATGAAGCGTCATTGCACTGACATGGGGACCCTCATGGCCGCTTTGGTGAAATATGCTGATTCTGATAGTACCAAGGATCCCGAATCTGATGATGACAAGATAGGGAAGGGAAAGAAGAACGGCAGCTCCAAAGGTCAGCAGCATCCCTGGGCAGGCAATGGTGGTGGAGGCAAGCGTAAAGTAGATGGTAACATGGACTTTGTGGCTAATACCAACGCACAGGACAATGGCCAGCCACGCAAGGGTAGACCGAAAAATCGTAATGGAGCGCCCAACCCTAACCCAAACCGCCTAAACTATCTGCTAAGCCAGCCCTGCCCAAGACATGGGATGAAGGAGGCGCCAGCGAACCACCTTTGGAAGGATTGCTTTATTATGCAGGAGTTCAAGAATTCTAATAATTTCCAGTATGATCACGAGTCTGGCGGTGGCTCAGGATCCGGGCCGGGTTACGGTGGAGGAAATTCCGGTTCAGGATTCAATGGTAATCCGGGCGGACATAATGGTCAAAATAGTCAGAACAACCAGGGTGGTTACAACCAACAGCAGCAACAGTCAGGCTACCAGAGCAACCCAAAGCAGTTGAGTAGTGGGCAGTACCATGTCTTCACCACTAGCTTGGACAAGCGAGACCGGAAGGTTCAGAGGCGGGCGGTCAACTCTGTTGAACCGGCCATACCCCGTTATCTATGTTGGTCTGAATAGCCAAATCATATGGAGCAGAGAGGATCACCCACCCCAGGTCGATAATCCGGGTCAGTTGGCTCTGGTGGTGGCGCCTCAGGTGGGAGGTTATAAGTTCACCAAAGTACTCATGGATGGAGGTAGCAGCATTAATATCTTGTACTATGAGACCTTCCGTCATATGGGACTGACAGATAAAAATCTTAAACCGTCTAATACGGTGTTCCACGGTGTAGTACCTAGCAGATCAGCATATCCTGTTGGCAAGATAGCTCTGGAAGTGGCCTTTGGGGATGACCATGATTCCAGGTCGGAGACATTGACGTTTGAAGTGGTGAAAATCCAGAGTCCATATCACGCCCTGTTTGGGCGACCGGCTTACGCCAAGTTTATGGCACGACCCTGTTATGTGTATTTGCAGCTCAAGATGCCGGGTCACAGGGGAACAATAACGGTTCACGGAAGCCGCAAAATCGCTTTGGAATGCGAGGAAGGAGATGCGGCTTATGTAGAGTCAGTTTGTGCCACCGAGGAGTTGAAGTACTATAAAGAAAATGTTGATCCGGCGGACATGACTCCGTTGAAGAAGCCAACTACGGAACATGATCCGGCCCTGAAGTTCAAATCGGCAGCAGAAACTAAGCTTGTTGACTTCGTACCTGGCGATTCGTCCAAGCAGTTCAGCATCAGTGCCAACTTGGATCCAAAATAGGAAAGCGCGCTCATCGAGTTCATCCGTGAGAATCGGGACATTTTTGCATGGAAGCCCTCTGACATGCCAGGTGTACCGAGGAAACTCGCTGAGCACACACTTAATGTGGATCCTAAATATAAACCGGTGAAACAGTTCCTCCGCCGGTTTAACGAAGAAAGACGCAAGGCGATTGGAGAGGAGGTAGCCAGGCTCTTAGCAGCTGGCTTTATTGTTGAAGTTTTTCACCCTGAGTGGCTTGCCAATACGGTGCTGGTCCTCAAGAAAAACGGCACCTGGCGCATGTGTGTGGATTACACATATCTTAATAAGGCTTGTCCAGCAGATCCTTTTGCCCTCCCCTGTATTAATCAAATTATTGATGCTACGGCGGGTTGTGAGTGTTTAAGTTTTTTGGATGCGTATTCTGGCTATCATCAGATCAAAATGGCAGTTAAGGACCAGGAGAAGACAACATTTATAACCCCCTTTGGAGCCTTCTGCTATGTGTCTATGCCCTTCGGGATCAAAAGTGCCCAGGCAACTTACCAACGGTGTGTACAAAATTGTCTTCACAAGCAGATTAGCCGTAATGTACATGCTTACGTGGATGATATCGTGGTTAAGTCCAGGGAGAAGGAGACTCTGATTGATGATTTGAAGGAAACCTTTGATAACCTGAGAACATACAAGATGATGCTTAATTCGGACAAGTGTGTCTTTGGTGTACCGGCGGGCAAGCTATTGGGTTTTCTGGTGTCCAACAGGGGAATTGAGGCTAATCCGGAGAAGATCACGGCTATCACCTCCCTGGCTAAACCGAAGTGTATCAACGTTGTTCAACGCCTGGCAGGCCGGATTGCCGCACTAAGCCAGTTTATCAGTCGCCTTGGTGAGAAGGCAATCCCTTTGTATCAGATGTTGAAAAAGACGGATCAGTTTGTCTGGAGTTCTGCTGCTGATGAAGCATTTGAGGACTTAAAGAGGCAATTGGCCAATTCGCCTATGCTCGCCACTCCTATTGACAAGGAGCCATTACTGCTATATGTTGCTGCTAATGCTCGGGCGGTCAGCGTGGCTATTGTGGTGGAGCGAAAGGCGGCAGGTAAGGAGCATCCGGTTCAACGCCCGGTCTATTATATCAGCGAGGTGCTCATTGAGTCCAAGCAAAGGTATCCGCATTGGCAGAAGCTGGTGTATGGAGTTTTTATGGCAAGCCGGAAGCTTAAACAATATTTCCAAGGGCACCCAATTACGGTGGTCAGTTCTGCTCCTTTGGGAGATATCATCCAGAACCGGGAAGCAACTGGCCGGATTGCAAAGTGGGCCATAGAGCTGGGGCCATACGGTTTGAAGTATGTGCCTCGGACAGCGGTTAAGTCTCAAGAACTTGTTGATTTCATCAATGATTGGACAGAAATGCAAGCACCTGAAGAAAAGTCGGATCACACGTATTGGACCATCCATTTTGACGGATCCAGGCAGTTGGAAGGCTCGGGGGCTGGAGTCGTATTAACTTCCCCACGAGGTGATAAGTTTTGTTATGTTCTTCGCTTAATGTTCCCTTGTACTAACAATGCAGCTGAGTATGAAGCCTTGCTCCATGGTCTCCGGATGGCTAAGGAGATGAATCTAAGTCGAGTTAAGTGCTTCGGTGACTCGGACCTTGTGGCTCAGCAAGTGTCTGGCACTCGAGACTCCAAGGACCCACTCATGGCAGCGTATCGTCGGGAGGTGGATATTGTTGCAGGTTATTTCAAAGGCTATCAGGTGGACCACGTGGACCGGCGGAAAAATGAAGCGGCGGACGCTTTAAGCCGGCTGGGCTCTCAGCGCAAACTGGTCCCGCCCAATGTTTTTCTGGATGTGCTACACAACCCGTCGGTCAAGATCCCTGGTGAAGAGGACTTGGCTATTCCTGATTCGGAGGCTCAATTGGTGGCGGTTCTTCATGTTATTCCGGATTGGACGCTTCCTTACCTGGCGTACAAGAACCGGGGCGAGTTGCCAGAGGATGAGATTCTGGCCCGGCAGATAATCCGGCGATCCAAGTCCATGGCTATCATCAACGGCGAGTTGCGTCATTGCAGTGTATCAGGAGCTTTTCAACGCTGCGTGTCTCCTGAAGAAGGCCGTGAAATTTTGCGTGAGATACACGAAGGAGATTGTGGTCACCATGCCGGTTCAAAGTCTCTGGTGGCTAAAGCATTTCGCCATGGCTTCTATTGGTTAACCTCTCATGCTGATGCGGAGGATCTGGTCAGAAAATGTGATGGTTGCCAAAGGTTTTCAAGACGTGCTCATGTACCGGCTCAAGAATTGAGAATGATTCCAATTACTTGGCCGTTTGCGACTTGGGGGCTGGATATGGTTGGGCCTTTCAAAAGGTCCAAAGATAAGAAGACCCACCTCCTGGTGGCGGTTGACAAATTTACAAAGTGGGTGGAGGCAGAACCTGTTAGCAAGTGTGATGCGGCCACGGCGGTTCAATTCATTAAAAAAGTGATTTTCTGGTTTGGTTTTCCACACAGTATCATCACAGATAATGGTACCAATTTGTCCAAAGGTGCTATGAAGGAGTTCTGCGAACGGGAGCACATCCGGCTCGACGTTTCATCAGTGGCACTTCCACAGTCCAATGGTCAAGCAGAAAGATCCAATCAAGAGATCTTGAGAGGCATCAAGCCCCGGCTCATGGTTCCTTTGCAGAGAACGCCGGGTTGTTGGGTAGAAGAATTACCATCTGTGTTATGGAGCATCAATACAACGCCCAACAAATCAACAGGATACACACTATTCTTCATGGTTTATTGAGCAGAGGCGGTTCTCCCTAGTGATATCCGTCATGATTCACCTCGTGTAACAGCTTATATTGAAGCGGACAACGAGACAGCACGGCAAGATGCTTTGGACCGGTTGGATGAAGAGCGTGATATCGCAGCCGCCCGATCGGCGATTTACCAGCAGGATCTTCGTCGTTATCACAGTCGCCGAGTCAGAACCAGAACCTTTCAGGAAGGAGATTTGGTGCTTTGGCTCATCCAAGATCAGACTGATATGCATAAGTTATCCCCACCTTGGGAGGGGCCTTTCGTGGTCAGCAAGAATCTGCACAACGGGTCATACTATCTGATCGATATTCGAGAACATAAGGACTCACGTACATCAGAGGAGGAGACCAACAGGCCGTGGAACATAGCTCATCTTCGGCCTTATTATACCTGAGCCATTGGTTCTACTTATGTACATATTACAACGATGTATATATTAACTATAATAAACCGGAACCTCAGCTAAAGCAGGGTATCTGTTCTTTTACATCATGTGTGGTTACACGGAGTTGTTCTAAAGTGGCTTCCGGTTTACCCCCTGAGTTCGCTTTGCTAAAAGCATCGTGTTATATCACTTGGAGGATTGGTCGTGTCCGAACCAATACCATGCCTCTTGATAGGCGAGAGCCACCAGATCACTTGGGGACTTGGTCATGTCTGAACCAGTCATGCGTCTTGGTCGGCTTAAGGCCACAGAATCACTTGGGGGCTTAGTCGAACCCGAACCATGACCATGCCACTTGATCGGCATAAATGCCACAGTTTCATTTGGGGACCTGGCTGACTAGAATCATAGTTACACCTAACGGGAGCTTGGTCGTGTTCGGCCATGGTAACACCATCTGATCAGCTCAAATAAACCTTTTTTTGCAATGTTTTGTCATTGCACTTGATTTACACTTTTCTTTGAAGGGGGGTTTTTGCTTTTTATTGCGTTTCTTAAACCGACAAAGTTTTTTTTAACAAATCAATTGACGGAACACAGTTCACGTCAATCCAAAGACTATTTTCCCGGTTTGATCCTTGTTGTTAACACCCTCTTATGGAGTACCACGGTGTTTATTATAACCTGGCACGGTTTACATGGTAAACCAGCGTCATATATATACAGGAGCTGTTATCTCCTCCAACAGTGTGGGTTTGCAAAACTCCGCTTCAAGATTGGCCAAGCCAACTTCACGCTCAACGATGGCAGGTATTATGTATCTCAAAAATTTGATCATATACTTAAAATTTTGTTTTGGATGTTTTGATTTCATATATGCAGACATCATATTCTGCCTGACGGTACAACCGCGGTGGAACTTGACGAATTTTTCATTTCAGAAAGTGTTTTGGAAAGTTCATTACCACAGGAAGAACAAATTATGCACGAAGGCATATCAACATCAAAGGTATCAGCTAGCCTATTACAAGGCAACATGGTGCCCATAATAATATAATTGTTTTTCGCAAAGGAGAGGCAGTTTTAAAACCGGCTTCCGGTTCAAGCTTGGTCACCAGCCTGGCCTGATGGTTGTGGGTCATCCTGCGCCGCTTCAGCCTCCATTTCTCTACCCAGTGGCTGGAAATCCACAGTTGTCCAGTCAATTCCCATTAATGCTTGAAAAACAGCTTCATCATGGATCAGCAAGGACGGGTCAATATCGGGAGCGTAAGTATGCTTACGGATTGGAGGGATTAGGTTTTCCAATTCATGGATTGGTGCGGCTATTCTCTTGTTCTGACTGTCATATTGGGCTTGATAATGAGAAAAGTCTGCTTCCTCAGCCAATTGACAAGCTAGCGGACATACCTCCCGGTTTATTGCTCGCAGATCCTCTTCACCAAATTCTGACCCGTCTTCCTTCAAGCTGGGATAGCCCTGAGCCGCTTCAATAGGATCAAAATCCGGCACCCAGGCTTTTTCCCAGATTAAGGCATTGATTGCACCGGTTCGAGCAGCAGATTTCTTCAGCTCTTCAACCCGGGCAGGAAGCACCGACAATTTCATCAGAGTATCTTGAATCAAAGTGGGCGCCGGTTTGTTATGAGATGCGGTACAGATGATCCGCTGGGCACCAGTATACAATTGTTCAACCAATGTATAGGCGGCTTTCAGTTTCTTCCGCACATCTGACCCCAAGTGACCAATGCGTGTCCCTGAAATATCATAAAGGGTTAATAAACCGGAGACTTTGTAAGGAGGCAGAGCCAATTCAGAAGGCAAAGTGGCTTACCAAAGATAGCAGTAGTCATGGCATGCACGTGCCGCTTTATGCTGGTCAGTTCATCCGCCACTGGTTTTAGTGCAGCCTCGGCATCCTCTGCTCGTTTGATCAAAGCGGACTTTTTAGTGGCCCAATCTGCCCGCTTCTTCTTGAAGCTCTCCTTAAGCTGTTCCATGGCGCTTAAAGCGCTGGCCAATTCCTCTTTTGCTTTGGAGGTTTTAGCCTGTTGGTTTTTCAGGTTTTCTTGGAGATCAGTGACTTGGTTTTCTTTCGTCTTCAGCTCCCCCTGCATGCATACAGATATATGCTTCAACAAATCGGTATAAGGATTCAAGTACCAATCACATAACAAGTTATGCACTTAGAACTTGGGGGCTAATGCATATTCGATCTTCATCTTTCAATTGTTTACAAAGTCCCAAGATCAATACAAGTATTCAACTTGGCACTTGGGGGCTAATGGCTATTTGCTCGTATATATTCTGATGCGGCAATTTCAATTACTTAAAGTACCGGTTTAACTACGTTAAGGTGAACCGGCCCTTGGGGGCTACATCAACGAATTTCAAAGCATCAAGATTTATATTGGTAAGTCCCGGTTTGAAAGAATATTACAAACCGGCCCTTCGGGGCTAGGAGAGTCAGCAAGAATGGAAGCATAAAAGCAGGAAGGAGCATATGGAAGTTACCTCATATTTCTCTTTCATCATATTAACCAGACCGGCTTCATAGTCGCGACTGGTATACAACCGGTTCAGATAGCAGGAATGGATATCTTGGGCGTTCAGAGCAGCATAAGTCGTCGGATCAGCGTTCCACTTGCCTTTGCCAAAGGCAGCAAATTCTTCCTTGGCAGAATGTTTGGATAAAGCGACAGGATTGCTTGGCTCAATATGGCCAGTGCCAGTAATGACAACCTCATCATCCTGGGTACCGCCGGTTTGCACTGGAGCTGTTGGCTTGTTAGTAGGTTTTGCTGGACCGGTGGAGCTTTCAATCCGGATGGAACCTGTGGGCTGATTGACAGGACCTGAGGCGTCAGTAGGTCTCTCTTCAGCAATAAGATCATCGTCTTGCTGCGGTGGATCGTTGGGTATATCCTCAGGAATAGCCGTTTCAAGATTGGGTGTCTTGCCTGGTTCAAGAACGACATCTTCTTCGGCCGCTTTGTCCAGGCGGGCCTTCTTGCTTGGCCTAGGTTTGGCCCTGAGAAGAATAACAAATCAAATACAGCATATGTTCTAAGGCGATGTACTACAAAACATCACAATAAGTATAGCTTACCCAAGCACCGTTTTGAGCGGTGGGAGCTGAGTAGCCGATGACTCGCCAGAAGATGAGTGGGAAGTAAACTGGTAATCGGAGTCAGACGGATTAAGAGGTTGACGAAAGCAGCCCGCTTTAGGACAAGCACTGACAAGCAAATTAGAGACCTCTGAATGGCGTTTCCGAACCGGACTGTTCGGTAAACCGGCGGAGGTAACTACCTGGCCGCTGTGCCGGGTTGTGCGACGAGCTTCGTGTTGTTGGGTCTTCATAAGAAATTTAGGATCCAAATGAGCAAGAGGATGAGAAAATTTAACTTTCCGGTTTGCCTGACGGGTTTTTTGTGAAGGAAAAGTTTCTGAATCAGAAGAGAGAATAATTACCTCTGCAACATCCGCGTGTGGCTTCGGCATCATCCTGACAAATATCATCATCAATAAGACGCATGAAAAATAAACCAAGTGAGTCAAGCTCTACCTCAAAGTCTGGATTATCCACATCATCATCAGGGGCCGGATTAGTAGTATGCTCCATGATATCCAACGGCGAGCGAGATCAACCCCTGTTAAACCGTTGTCCATAAAGGCTCTGAGCTTTGACAGTGGAGGAGCATATTTACTTCTCTCCTGAGCAGTCAATCTTTGTTGAAAAGGGTGTGTCTTGCTGAGCCGCTCTGGACGAAAGCCCGGCAAGGGATTCTCACCAGCAGGGGAGGTGTCTTTGCAGTAGAACCACGTCTAATTCCATTCTTTGGTGTGGCTATGCAGTTTGGCGTGAGGGTATGTGACCTCTTTCCTTTTCTGAATCGCCACGCCACCCAACTCCGTATTGGAGCCGTCAGTAAACTTAGTACGGCGGTTTAGATGGAAAAGGTCTCTGAACAATTCCACTGTGGGCTCCTCTTGAAAGAACGCTTCACAGAGCACATGGTAGTGACACCTATTTGTAATAGAGTTCGGGCCAGTATCTTGTGGATGGAGCTGGAAATCGGCTAAAACATCCCAGTAAAATTTAGAACCGGGCGGCTTAAAGCCCCGGGCTAAGTGATCTACGAAAACAACAACCTCTCCTTCTCGAGGTGTGGGAGGGCATTCTTTGCCAGGAGCCCTCCAATGGATGGTATCTTTGCTGCCTAAAGCACCAATCAGGACTAAATCGTCCAGTTCAGCCTCTGTGACGCGAGAAGGAACCCAATTGCACTCATACACTTGCTTGGCCATGATGGAATCTACAAGGTAGAAGATCCCGGTTCAAAAATGCATTTGATCAAGATACATTGGTATGGGCAGTGTTAAACCGGAGACAGAACTATCTGAACCGGAGTTTTATGAAGCAACAAGCATCTGGCGGTTCAATAAGGGGACTAATGGCATATACCGGTTTGGAAAAAATTTCTATTAGGTTAAACCACCTGATCTAAGCATTGCGGATGGACAAGTACGCAGAAACAGGTTCCACAAGATTTCCTTATAGCATTGGATCTGAAGCAAATTCAGAAAAAGAGATAAATACTTAGAGGTTCAAAGGAGCAGTACCGAACCAATGAGCAAAACGTTCATATAGATCTATGGTTTGAGATGCATAAGTGAAGGTGAAGGTCAAACAACTATCATTGCATAGAGTAACATTTGCGGATTCATCTAAAGATCTATCGTATGAGCAAGAGGCAGACGATCAACACTGAAGAACTGCGAAACCCTAGGTCAGATCTGCGGGGGAAAGGATAGAAGATTTACCGGAGCTGAGGAAGATGCGGAAGGTTGCCGCGATGTTCTGGTGCGCTCAGGTTGATGCAGCGGCCAAGGATGAGGCAGAGGTCGACGGCGGCGGCGGAGCTCTGAGGCTGGCGACGCGAGGAAGACGAAGAAGGCATGGAAGGAGAAAAGAAATGACCCTTCGGTCCTATTTATAAGGCGAAAGAACATGAGTCAGGCGCGACAATCAAGGGGCCACAAAACGGAGTTGTTGCCTCGATTTCCGCCGATCTATTAAACAAAGAAGCATAATGGATAGCTTCGTTATGACAGGTGATGTCACTCCGGTTTACAGCAATCAGAGAAGATGACATCATGGTGGTTTACCAATTTATAAGAAGATGTTGAAGATGAAGCTTTTATTAAAGAATTGACATGAACCCGTTCAAATCAATCTGGGGCCTAATGTTGGGGATATTACTACTGGGCATAAACCGGCCTATCTGGGCCGGGTTAACTTCGTCAGTAGTTAAGTGTGTTAAAGCCCAAGAAGACAGAGGAAGGCTCAAGGCCCATAGTCGGTTCAAGGCATGTAGCCGTAAACCGGTGTTAGTAGTTAACTTGTATTGTAAGTTAGGAATAAATAGAGACCAAACCGGACACATTTATGAGCCGGTATTGGGACTCCGTAAGCTGACGGGAGTCACCCATGTATATAAGGGGATAACCCAGCGGCGGTTCAGGGACAACAGACAACAACTCGAGACATAGGCGAAGCTTGTTTGCTCCCTAGTCATCGAAACCCCATCAATTCCATCACAACTAGACCTAGGCTTTTACCTTCATTGAAGGGTCCGAGCTAGTATAAACTCTCTTGCGTCCCTGTGTCCGCTTTAAACCCCTTCAAGCTAACCCGTCGCGATGGCTCCACGACTAAGTCCTTTCTCTAGGACATCTGCCATGACAAAACTGCGACAATATCCGTAGATCCCTTTTTCCTGTGTAGATGCTTCATTATAGCTGACGAACTCATCTGTACTGGATTTTTAGGTCTAGAATATTTTATTTTTAGGACAGACATTTGATCCAAAATAATAATGATAGCTTGGTGAAACTTGTTTATGCCAAGACTTAGCTGGATTCGCTTTCTGAAAGAATCTATAGTCATGGCGGCTTACCGCTCCGGCTTTCTTTTGCTTATATGTCATTAGCCCTTAGTTAAGCCGTCGTTACTTGTTTTTACATCTTCATCCTTTAACTGTTAATCTTGTTGTAAACTGAACCGGCATGTTGTTTTTTCTTTTTCAGTTCCTTGCACATCATGCCGTCAAAGACACCCACCATCTGCAACTGGGTCCCGTCAACCATAATTGAGGATCGGTTAAAACCGTCATGTCTTATCGTGCTCCTAACCTGAAAGAAGAGCGACCCAATCCAAAAGACGGTGAGGTGATTGTCTTTACTGACCACATGAACCGTGGCTTCTCACCGCCAGGTTCAAAGTTCTTCAGAGAGGCCCTTCACTTTTTCAAACTCCATCCTTAGGACATTGGGCCCAATTCCATATCTAATATTTGTAACTTCCAAGTTCTTTGTGAGGTGTGTCTTCAGCAAGAGCCGACTGTAGAGCTGTTTAGAGAATACTTCTACCTGAAACGGCAGAACGAGTGCACCAACGGCCTTAGCTTAGAGCTTGGAGGCATCTCAATTCAGCGCCGGCAGGGTGCTGTCTTCCCTCTCATAGTTTTACCAAGTCACCCAAAGGACTGGAAACAAACTTGGTTTTACTGTCAGGACATCTCACCAGCCAACGAGAAGCCACTGTCGGGTTACCGCCCCGATCGTCTTGACTCCAAGTTCGCACTTCCAGATAAACTTACTGTTGCTGAATGCAAGAAGCTGCTTCCATCCATCAGAAGAATCACCACTTTGTTGGGGAACGGTTTAACCAGAGATGATCTGACCCGCTGCTGGATCTCATGGCGGGTTATTCCATTAAGCTGTCGTTCAAAATTGATGTATGAATATGGTGGAGGCCCGGACGACTCTCTTCTTCATAGCCCGGTTCAACTAACCGAAGAAGACATTGTCTCAATGTCAAACCTTTTGGTGAATGGGAAATATGAAGACTGCAGTATTGTTGGGTTAAATCCCTTCTGTAAACTTAACCCGGTACCAAAAGTAAGGATCTTCTGATCTCTTTTCCTTTGTATTTTGCCCAGTCGTGTCGTTTAGCACAGATCCTTCCTCTTGTCTTTGTAGGCCAATTCTGACTTTTGGAAAGTGAAATATGACCACGAAGCTGCCAAGAAGGCGAAACTCGCCGCTATGAATGCTAAGAAAACGACCCGGAGATCGAAGAAGAAAAAAGAAGACCACTGCTGAAGATTTGATGAAACTTGATGACACATCTGACTCGGAGGTAGCCCTTGATTCCCTTGGCCAATTTTTTAACAATCTTATTGACACTGATCCTTACCAGGATGACACTGGGGCCAGTCAGGCCGGGGAAGCAGAGGTAACTATTATTTCCTCCAACTCAGAGCCCTTACCAAGACACAAAGTTTGACGAGTGATCCGTAAAGTAAGGTTTTCTAACCCTTTAGCTCACTTGGATCCCAACTTTCATTTGAAAAAACAGCAACATGGAAGCCGCCGGGAAGCTGGGTTTGAAGATGAATCGGCCGTCGTCCTTGAACAAACTCCTCAGAAACGTCCGAATGAGGTTTACTTTTTCTGTTTTTAACTCTTCTTTAATGGATCCTTCTCCTTGTATTTCTTTTAACTCTTTTTTATTCTTTTAGGAGGTGTCTCGTTCCTCTGGCGACTCTTCGCAAACCCAATTCTCGGCTTTCAAGACTGCTCCCGGGTAACCAGAAATCCTCCTTTCTTTCGGGTTGTTCAATTCTATCTTTATACGGACAATCCTGCAACATTTTTCCTTAGCGGCCAAGCTAAATCAAAAAAGGCGAAGGTAGCAAAACTGGCGGAAGACCCGCCAGTGCTGGCATCTAACCCGGCTAGGCTGTCTTCTCCATTAACTGATGCTCCCGAAGACCCGCCTATTGACAATGAAGCAAATCCTCTTGAGCTATCTTTTGACGAAGCCATTGTGAATCCCTCTACAGCTGGACCATCAAGCTCAGCAAACCCGCCGTCTCCACGTGCTCAGGATGTTCAAATTACTGGGAGCCGCTTTGTTGAGCCAGGGAACCCAACGGTGATGGCTCGGTGTACAGCAAAGCAAGAAGCATTGGAAAAGCAGAAAGTTCGCTTTGACGTTGCCAACTATGACCATCTCAATGCTACTGACATTTTATCCGGCTATCTCAGTCATGTACATTCCAGTCGCGAGTCTGAGATTGAGATGGTCAAGCAGCTTCAGTTGAAGTATGAGGTATGTTTTTTCTTCCGGCTTACTTGTATTCCGTCAGCCCCCAAGTCTTCAGATTATGAGAGAAACGGTATAACCTGTAGACTTAAAATATAGGCCGAGATTTTTACCTCTGAATTTTTGCTTGATATTGATAGAAACAAACTTCACCTATAGTCCCCAAGGACTGGTTCATTTTGATCATAAATGAATCGGTACTTTAGAATTTAAAACCATCTTCAATGTACTTAACACTCCGGCTTAACCTTGATAAACATGTTGAACTGCATACATTAACCCCCAAGTGCCAAGTGATGTTACTTTGTAAGGTACTTGGGACTTTAAATATGTTTGTAGAGTCGTAAAAATTTGATTTGGCATACATTAGCCCCCAAGTGTCAAGTGGTTTATTCGTAAAGTACTTGAGACTTGAATTTTGAACTTGGATATTTGAATTTGAAACCAAGTCTTGACTCATCTGAACGTTTCACAGAATGCCTTGTCTGAATTGAACTCTCAATTGACTGACGCAAAGACTCGGCTAGCAAGCCAGGAGACAGAAATCAAGTCTTCTAATTCCAAACTGCAAATAAGCCTCTCTGCAATGGAAAATTTGAAGACTAGCTTTGCTGTCAAAGAGAAAACTTGGGAAAAGGAAAAAAATACTTCTGATCCAACAAGCTGAAACAGCCAAAACAACTCTGAAAGAGATTTCAACAGAACTAAATGGTTTGAAAGGGCGAGTGTCTCAGATGGTAGCTGCTATCTTTGGTACGTTGCCTGACTTGACCTTTTGTGTGTTTTTTGCCACACCGGAGTATAATCCGCCAACTGACTTTGTGTAAAATTTATGCAGGTCCTCGAAGCAAAAACCTGAGCCAAGACCCGTTGATTAAACTGAAGGTAGTATATACTTTGGTAGAACAATTGTATATCGGCGCACAACAGGCTCTGGCTGCCATCTCTCCTGCTAATAAAGGTCCCAACCGACTCAGCGATGTCCTGAAGAAGCTGTCTATCCTTCCTGCCAGATTCCAAGAAGTAAAACGCTCCTGCGCGCGAGCCAGAGCTTTGACTTCCCTAAGCCGCTCCAAGGCTTGGGTGCCAGACCTAGACCCGGCGGACGTAGCAAGAGGCTATCCCACTGTGAAGGAGGACGGGTCTCCTTTTGATCAGGATGACTTCATGGCTTGTGTACGCGAAGTCCGGCCTCAGGCGATTAGCCTTGGAGATGACACCAATGTTGACAAGTACCAGCCAGGTTTTGATACTGAGAATAAGAAGATGGCCACTCCCTCATACAAAGTAACAGATTTGATCCCACCAATAAGAGAACATACATTTGCCCCGGAGATTGACCCGGTCGGCCTGATCGATGATGAAGCCGAATTTGTCGCCGTGAATGGCTTTGATTGGTCAAAACCCAATTTCCAGCAAACAGAAGGTGGTGAACCGGCTAGGGAGGGACAATGAGCATCTTCATGGGCTTATAAAGCCTTGTAATAACTTAGTTGTTTAAAACACCGCATGTTTGCTTATGCCATCGCGCATAAAATACTTCTATGTGAACCTGTGTTTCCTGATACCAATGTATGTGTTACTTTTAATGCTTGTCTCTGCAATGTCTTGAACTCTGTTGCCTGTACACACAAAGAAAAGAATGGCTTGCCGGCTTAAAACCAAAGCGGTTTGAAAACACCCAGTTTATAGCCCATACGTTTGCCACGATAGGAAATAGAGACAGATATAAATAAAGGACAAGAACTGAAGCTAACTCTGTAGTTAACGCAGCAGGTAAGTGCGTACAAGTAGTAACCATACCTTGTCCCCTTGGATCCTTCAGCAGGTAAGTGCGTACAAGTAGTAACCATACCTTGTCCCCTTGGATCCTTAGTTCTTCGGTTTAAATAACCCGGGTGATGAATTTTGATAAGTCCTTTATAAGAAATCAATGACTGCTATACCTTGATAGGTTGCACCTTTTGATCCGTAAACCACCGGCGTGATCGACCTGGGCGGATGTGTTGTCAAATAGTTGAGCCGGTGGGGGAAACCAGGCTAATTGTTTACAATATGTAAAACAACAAAAACTAAAAGACAAGTAACAGATAATAAGCATGATTTAATCTTGTATTCAAAAGGTGGGGGTTTCTGATTCGAATACGGTCAGTAAACCGGACCAAAGGGGTTAAGCTAAGGTTCGAATACAACCATATAGCCCCCAGTGGCTTTGGCGTTGCGCCGATCAAGAGGGTACCGACAGCTATGTTCTCTTTCGTTCGAATACGACCTATGTTTGAACAGGAAGCCCCCAAATGACCTTGAGAGGTTTTTAACGACCCTGATTCGAATACGATCCAAGTCGGACTCAAGAGGGGTTAATTATGATTCGGATACGATCAAGAAGCCCCCAAGTGAGTTTGGCCTTGAGCCGATCAAGAGGGTTATGACAGCTATGTTCTCTTTGGTTCGAATACGACCTATGTTTGAACAGGAAGCCCCCAAGTGACCATGAGATTACAGCTTTGATTCGGATACAATCATAAGCCGGACAAAAAAGGGTAAACTTGATTCAAATATGATCGGCTCCTTAATAGTTTTTGAAAATGATAAAAGACGTATAATATTTGAAAAGAAAAGAGACCGATGGTCTTACTTTATTGCTTATCTTGATATATACAATGTGAATGTATGTACATGATGAGAGCCGGTGGCTCAGGTGTAGTATGGCCGAAGTTGAGCAATGTTCCATGGCCGGCGGGTCTCCTCCTACGACTTACGTGAGTCTGCATGCTCTCGAATGTCAATGAGGTAATATGACCCATTGTTTAAATTCTTACTGACCACAAAGGGTCCTTCCCAAGGCGGGAATAACTTGTGTGCATCTGAGAGATCCTGGATGAGCCGGAGCACCAAGTCGCCTTCCTGAAATGTCCTGGACTTAACCTGGCGGTTGTGATAACGACGCAGGTCCTGTTGATAAATTGCTGACCTGCCTGCTGCTAAGTCTCTTTCTTCATCCAACAAGTCAAGTGCATCCTGTCTGGCTTGTTCACTATTAGCTTCAACATAAGCCGCCACACGGGGCGAGTCATGATGGATGTCACTAGGCAATACTGCTTCTGCTCCATAATCCATGAAGAAAGGTGTGTAACCCATAGACCTATTGGGCGTAGTGTTGATACTCCATAACACCAAGGTAATTCCTCTACCCAACAACCCGGTATTCGCTATAAAGGAACCATAAGCTGGGGTTTGAGCCCTTTCAAAATTTCCTGATTGGCTCTCTCAGCTTGACCGTTGGATTGAGGATGAGCTACGGAAGAAACATCAAGCCGGATGTGTTCTCATTGACAAAACTCTTCCATAGCCCCTGGGACAGATTAGTGCCATTGTCAGTGATAATACTGTGTGGAAAACCGAAATGGAAAATCACCTTTTTCATGAACTGAACCGCCGTGGTTGCGTCACATTTACTCACAGGCTCCGCCTCAACCCACTTGGTGAATTTATCAACTGCCACCAGGAGATGTGTCTTTTTATCCTTAGACCTTTTGAAAGGTCCTACCATGTCAAGCCCCCAGACCGCAAACGGCCAAGTGATTGGAATCATCCGGAGCTCTTGAGCCGGCACATGCGCTCGTCGTGAAGAAAAGACAAGTCAATGATATTGGGTTCATTAACACATATCTCATAGATGCAACTCAGGTTAAATTTCATGCCGCAGATACCGAGGCCAACTTGCTACGATCGTTGGTAATAAATGAAAACAAAGATATAATACTCTTTCCTTACAACTTCAAGTGAGTGTTACTGTCTTGTGCGTATTCGGCTTCCCTTATATATTAGTCAAGGTTATAGTAATGTAATTTATGAGTTATGCATGTGTGTGCAGTTACCACTATATTCTCCTAGAGATTAAGCTTGAGCAGGGACTAGTAACTGTCTTAGACTCAAGACAAAAAGATCCCCAGGACTATGCGGACATGACTCAAATGCTCGAGAAGTAAGTTAAATCGATCATTATCCACCATATCAGCAACTTTGTTCATTTCCTGATATATCAAGTAATTGTTTTCTTTGTCTGGCAGGGTTTGGAAAAAATTCTCCAAAAAAGCTCCAGGACTCCCGAAGAAGCTGCAATTTAGACACCCGAAAGTAAGTACTATAGTAGCATGTTCCGCGCATCTCCTATTGATTTGGCATTCTTGCTTATCAGTTTGATTGACCTCTATTTCTTGTAAAGTGGTTGTGGCAGGAACAAGGGAATGATTTCTGTGGATACTACGTTTGCGAGTCCATCCGCCACACGGCCTGTGAGCGTGGCTATGCTGACGAACAATATGAAGTACGTAAACAACAACATTCACAATTTTATTTTATTACCATCATTTGTGTTGAGTTTCATTCATTCATATATATATGTATTGACCCCCTTCTTCAAATTAGATGTTTCGGAAGCGGGATGAACTCCTTGTTGGGGAACGCAGTAATTTCAAAAAAAATTCCTACGCACACGCAAGATCATGGTGATGCATAGCAACGAGAGGGGATATTATGATCTACGTACCCTTGTAGATCGCAACGGAAGCGTTGACACAACGTAGAGGAAGTAGTCGTACGTCTTCTTCCCGATCCGACTGATCCAAGCACCGTTACTCCGGCACCTCCGAGTTCTTAGCACACGTACAGCTCGATGACGCTCCCCGGGCTCCGATCCAACAAAGCTTCGGGGATGAGTTCCGTCAGCACAACGGCGTGGTGACGATGATGATGTTCCACCGACGCAGGGCTTTGCCTAAGCACTACAACGATATGACCGAGGTGGAATATGGTGGCAGGGGGCACCGCACACGGCTAAGGAACGATCACGAGGATCAACTTGTGTGTTCTAGGGTGCCCCCTGCCTCCGTATATAAAGGATCCAAGGGGGGTGGTGCTCCGGCCTAGAGGAGGGCGCAGGAGGAGTCCTACTCCTACCGGGAGTAGGACTCCCCTCCCCGTTCCTTGTCCAACTAGGAGAGGTGGAGGGAGAATAGGAAAGGGGGGGCGCCGCCCCTCCCTCCTTGTCCAATTCGGACTAGGGGGAGAGGGGGCGCGCGGCCTGCCCTAGCAGCCCCTTCCTCTTCTCCACATTAGGCCCATAAGGCCCATTAACCCCCCGGGGGGTTCCGGTAACCCCTCCGGTACTCCGGTTTTATCCGAAACTTCTCCGGAACCCTTCTGGTGTCCGAATATAGTCATCCAATATATCAATCTTTATGTCTCGACCATTCCGAGACTCCTCGTCATGTCCATGATCACATCCGGGACTCCGAACTAACTTCGGTACATCAAAATGCATAAACTCATAATAACTGTCATCGTAACTTTAAGCGTGCGGACCCTACGGTTCGAGAACAATGTAGACATGACCGAGACACGTCTCCTGTCAATAACCAATACCGGGACCTGGATGCCCATATTGGCTCCTACATATTCTACGAAGATCTTTATCGGTCAGACCGCATAACAACATACGTTGTTCCTTTTGTCATCGGTATGTTACTTGCCCGAGATTTGATCGTCGGTATCCAATACCTAGTTCAATCTCGTTACCGGCAAGTCTCTTTACTCGTTCCGTAATACATCATCTCACAATTAACATATTAGTTGTAATGCTTGCAAGGCTTATGTGATGTGCATTACCGAGAGGGCCCAGAGATACCTCTCCGACAATCGGAGTGACAAATCCTAATCTCGAAATACACCAACCCAACATGTACCTTTGGAGACACCTGTAATGCTCCTTTATAATGACCCAGTTACGTTGTGACGTTTGGTAGCACCCAAAGTGTTCCTCCGGCAAACGGGAGTTGCATAATCTCATAGTCATAGGAACATGTATAAGTCATGAAGAAAGCAATAGCAACATACTAAACGATCGGGTGCTAAGCTAATGGAATGGGTCATGTCAATCAGATCATTCAACTAATGATGTGACCTCGTTAATCAAATAACAACTCTTTGTTCATGGTTAGGAAACATAACCATCTTTGATTAACGAGCTAGTCAAGTAGAGGCATACTAGTGACACTCTGTTTGTCTATGTATTCACACATGCATTATGTTTCCAGTTAATACAATTCTAGCATGAATAATAAACATTTATCATGATATAAGGAAATAAATACTAACTTTATTATTGCCTCTATGGCATATTTCCTTCAGTCTCCCACTTGCACTAGAGTCAATAATCTAGATTACACAGTAATGATTCTAACACCCATGGAGCCTTGGTGCTGATCATGTTTTTCTCGTGGAAGAGGCTTAGTCAACGGGTCTGCCACATTCAGATCCATATGTATCTTGCAAATCTCTATGTCTCCCACCTGGACTAGATCCCGGATGGAATTGAAGCGTCTCTTGATGTGCTTGGTTCTCTTGTGAAATCTGGATTCCTTTGCCAAGGCAATTGCACCAGTATTGTCACAAAAGATTTTCATTGGACCCGATGCACTAGGTATGACACCTAGATCGGATATGAACTCCTTCATCCAGACTCCTTCATTTGCTGCTTCCGAAGCAGCTATGTACTCCGCTTCACATGTAGATCCCGCTACGACGCTTTGTTTAGAACTGAACCAACTGACAGCTCCACCGTTTAATGTAAACACGTATCCGGTTTGCGATTTAGAATCGTCCGGATCAGTGTCAAAGCTTGCATCAACGTAACCTTTTATGATGAGCTCTTTGTCACCTCCATATATGAGAAACATATCCTTAGTCCTTTTCAGGTATTTCAGGATGTTCTTGACCGCTGTCCAGTGATCCACTCCTAGATTACTTTGGTACCTCCCTGCTAAACTTATGGCAAGGCACACATTAGGCCTGGTACACAGCATTGCATACATGATAGAGCCTATGGCTGAAGCATAGGGAACATCTTTCATTTTCTCTCTATCTTCTGCAGTGGTCGGGCATTGAGTCTGACTCAACTTCACACCTTGTAATACAGGCAAGAACCCTTTCTTTGCTTGATCCATTTTGAACTTTTTCAAAATCTTGTCAAGGTATGTGCTTTGTGAAAGTCCAATTAAGCGTCTTGATCTATCTCTATAGATCTTTATGCCTAATATGTAAGCAGCTTCACCGAGGTCTTTCATTGAAAAACTTTTATTCAAGTATCCCTTTATGCTATCCAGAAATTCTATATCATTTCCAATTAGTAATATGTCATCCACATATAATATCAGAAATGCTACAGAGCTCCCACTCACTTTCTTGTAAATACAGGCTTCTCCAAAAGTCTGTATAAACCCAAATTCTTTGATCACACTATCAAAGTGTTTATTCCAACTCCGAGAGGCTTGCACCAGTCCATAAATGGATCGCTGGAGCTTGCACACTTTGTTACCTCCCTTTGGATCGACAAAACCTTCTGGTTGCATCATATACAACTCTTCTTCCAGAAATCCATTCAGGAATGCAGTTTTCACATCCATCTGCCAAATTTCATAATTATAAAATGCGGCAATTGCTAACATGATTCGGACAGACTTAAGCATCGCTACGGGTGAGAGGTCTCATCGTAGTCAATCCCTTGAACTTGCCAAAAACCTTTCGCGACAAGTCGAGCTTTGTAGACAGTAATATTACCGTCAGCGTCAGTCTTCTTCTTGAAGATCCATCTATTCTCAATTGCTTGCCGATCAACGGGCAAGTCAACCAAAGTCCATACTTTGTTCTCATACATGGATCCCATCTCAAATTTCATGGCTTCAAGCCATTTTGCGGAATCTGGGCTTACCGTCGCTTCTTCATAGTTCGTAGGTTCATCATGATCTAGTAGCATGACTTCCAGAATAGGATTACCGTACCACTCTGGTGCGGATCTCACTCTGGTTGATCTACGAGGTTCAGTAGTATCTTGATCTAAAGTTTCATGATCATCATCATTAGCTTCCTCTCTAATTGGTGTAGGTGTCACTGAAACAGTTTTCTATGATGCACTACTTTCCAATAAGGGAGTAGGTACAGTTACCTCGTCAAGTTCTACTTTCCTCCCACTCACTTCTTTCGAGAGAAACTCCTTCTCCAGAAAGTTTCCGAATTTAGCAACAAAAGTCCTGCCTTCAGATCTGTGATAGAAGGTGTATCCAATAGTTTCCTTTGTATATCCTATGAAGACACATTTCTCCGATTTGGGTTCGAGTTGAAGCTTTTTCACATAAGTATCACAGCCCCAAACTTTCAGAAACGACAACTTTGGTTTCTTGCCAAACCACAGTTCATAAGGCGTCGTCTAAACGGATTTTGATGGTGCCCTATTTAACGTGAATGCGGCCGTCTCTAGAGCGTATCCCCAAAACGATAGCGGTAAATCAGTAAGAGACATCATAGATCGCACCATATCTAGTAAAGTATGATTACGACGTTCGGACACACCATTACGCTGTGGTGTTCCGGGTGGCGTGAGCTGTGAAACTATTCCGCATTGTTTCAAATGTACACCAAACTCGTAACTCAAATATTCTCCTCCACAATCAGATCGTAGAAACTTTATTTTCTTGTTACGATGATTTTCCACTTCACTCTGAAATTCTTTGAACTTTTCAAATGTTTCAGACTTATGTTTCATTAAGTAGATATACCCGTATCTGCTTAAATCATCTGTGAAGGTGAGAAAATAACGATATCCGCCACAAGCTTCAATATTCATCGGACCTCATACATCTGTATGTATAATTTCCAACAAATCTGTTGCTCTCTCCATAGTACCGGAGAACGGTGTTTTAGTCATCTTGCCCATGAGGCACGGTTCGCAAGTACCAAGCGATTCATAATCAAGTGGTTCCAAAAGCCCATCAGTATGGAGTTTCTTCATGCGCTTTACACCGATATGACCTAAACGGCAGTGCCACAAATAAGTTGCACTATCATTATCAACTCTGCATCTTTTGGCTTCAACATTATGAATATGTGTATCACTACTCTCGAGATTCAATAAGAATAGACCACTCTTCAAGGGTGCATGACCATAAAAGATATTACTCATATAAATAGAACAACCATTATTCTCTGATTTAAATGAATAACCATCTCGCATTAAACAAGATCCAGATATAATGTTCATGCTCAATGCTGGCACCAAATAACAATTATTTAGGTCTAATACTAATCCCGAAGGTAGATGTAGAGGTAGCGTGACGACCGCGATCACATCGACTTTGGAACCGTTTCCCACGCGCATCGTCACCTCGTCCTTAGCCAATCTTCGCTTAATCTGTAGTCCCTGTTTCGAGTTGCAAATATTAGCAACAGAACCAGTATCAAATACCCAGGTGCTACTGCGAGCATTGGTAAGGTACACATCAATAACATGTATATCACATATACCTTTGTTCACCTTGCCATCCTTCTTATACGCCAAATACTTGGGGCAGTTCCGCTTCTAGTGACCAGTCTGCTTGCAGTAGAAGCACTCAGTTTCAGGCTTAGGTCCAGACTTGGGTTTCTTCTCTTGAGCAGCAACTTGCTTGTCGTTCTTCTTGAAGTTCCCCTTCTTCTTCCCTTTGCCTTTTTCTTGAAACTAGTGGTCTTGTTGACCATCAACACTTGATGCTCCTTCTTGGTTTCTACCTCCGCAGCTTTCAGCATTGCGAAGAGCTCGGGAATAGTCTTGTTCATCCCTTGCATATTATAGTTCATCACGAAGCTCTTGTAGCTTGGTGAGAGTGATTGGAGAATTCTGTCAATGACGCAATCATCTGGAAGACTAACTCCCAATTGAATCAAGTGATTATTATACCCAGACATTTTGAGTATATGCTCACTGACAGAACTGTTCTCCTCCATCTTGCAGCTATAGAACTTATTGGAGACTTCATATCTCTCAATCCGGGCATTTGCTTGAAATATTAACTTCAACTCCTGGAACATCTCATATGCTCCATGACGTTCAAAACGTCGTTGAAGTCCCGATTCTAAGCCGTAAAGCATGGCACACTGAACTATCGAGTAGTCATCAGCTTTGCTCTGCCAGACATTCATAATATCTGGTGTTGCTCCAGCAGCAGGCCTGGCACCCAGCGGTGCTTCCAGGACGTAATTCTTCTGTGCAGCAATGAGGATAATCCTCAAGTTACGGACCTAGTCCGTGTAATTCCTACCATCATCTTTCAACTTTGCTTTCTCAAGGAACGCATTAAAATTCAACGGAACAACAGCACGAGCCATCTATCTACAATCAACATAAACAAGCAAGATACTATCAGGGACTAAGTTCATGATAAATTTAAGTTCAATTAATCATATTACTTAAGAACTCCCACTTAGATAGACATCCCTCTAATCCTCTAAGTGATCACGTTATCCAAATCAACTAAACCATGTCCGATCATCACGTGAGATGGAGTAGTTTCATTGGTGAACATCACTATGTTCATCATATCTACTATATGATTCACGCTCGACCTTTCGGTCTCCGTGTTCCGAGGCCATATCTGTATATGCTTGGCTCGTCAAGTATAACCTGAGTATTCCGCGTGTGCAACTGTTTTGCACCCGTTGTATTTGAACGTAAAGCCTATCACACCCGATCATCACGTGGTGTCTCAGCACGAAGAACTTTCGCAACGGTGCATACTCAGGGAGAACACTTCTTGATAATTTAGTGAGAGATCATCTTATAATGCTACCGTCAATCAAAGCAAGATAAGATGCATAAAAGATAAACATCACATGCAATCAATATAAGTGATATGATATGGCCATCATCATCTTGTGCCTGTGATCTCCATCTCCGAAGCACCGTCATGATCACCATCGTTACCGGCGCGACACCTTGATCTCCATCGTAGCATCATTGTCGTCTCGCCAATCTTATGCTTCCACGACTATCACTACCGCTTAGTAATAAAGTAAAGCATTACATCGCGATTGCATTGCATACAATAAAGCGACAACCATATGGCTCCTGCCAGTTGCCGATAACTCGGTTACAAAACATGATCATCTCATACAATAAAATTTAGCATCATGTCTTGGCCATATCACATCACAACATGCCCTGCAAAAACAAGTTAGACGTCCTCTACTTTGTTGTTGCAAGTTTTACGTGGCTGCTACGAGCTTAAGTAAGAACCAATCTCACCTACGCATCAAAACCACAACGATAGTTTGTCAATTTGACTCCATTTTAACCTTCGCAAGGACCGGGCGTAGCCACACTTGGTTCAACTAAAGTTGGAGAGACTGTTGCCCGCAAGCCACCTATGTGCAAAGCATGTCGGGAGAACCGGTCTCGGGTAAGCGTACGCGTAATGTCGGTCTGGGTCGTCTCGTCCAACAATACCGCCGAACCAAAGTATGAAATGCTGGTAGGCAGTATAACTTATATCGCCCACAACTCACTTGTGTTCTACTCGTGCATATAACATCAAACCATAAAACCTAGGCTCGGATGCCACTGTTGGGGAACGCAGTAATTTCAAAAAATTTCCTACGCACACGCAAGATCATGGTGATGCATAGCAACGAGAGGGGGGAGTATGATCTACGTACCCTTGTAGATCGCAACGGAAGCGTTGACACAACGTAGAGGAAGTAGTCGTACGTCTTCTTCCCGATCCGACCGATCCAAGCACCGTTACTCCGGCACCTCCGAGTTCTTAGCACACGTACAGCTCGATGACGCTCCCCGAGCTCTGATCCAGCAAAGCTTCGGGGATGAGTTCCGTCAGCACAACGGCGTGGTGACGATGATGATGTTCCACCGACGTAGGGCTTCGCCTAAGCACTACAACGATATGACCGAGGTGGAATATGGTGGCAGGGGGCACCGCACATGGCTAAGGAACGATCACGAGGATCACCTTATGTGTTCTAGGGTGCCCCCTGCCTCCGTATATAAAGGATCCAAGGGGGGGTGCGCCGGCCTAGAGGAGGGCGCAGGAGGAGTCCTACTCCTACCGGGAGTAGGACTCCCCTCCCCGTTCCTTGTCCAACTAGGAGAGGTGGAGGGAGAATAGGAAAGGGGGGGCGCCGCCCCTCCCTCCTTGTCCAATTCGCACTAGGGGGAGAGGGGGCGCGCGGCCTGCCCTGGCAGCCCCTTCCTCTTCTCCACATTAGGCCCATAAGGCCCATTAACCCCCCAGGGGGTTCCGGTAACCCCTCCGGTACTCCGGTTTTATCCGAAACTTCTCCGGAACCCTTCCGGTGTCCGAATATAGTCATCCAATATATCAATCTTTATGTCTCGACCATTCCGAGACTCCTCATCATGTCCGTGATCACATCCGGGACTCTGAACTAACTTCGGTACATCAAAATGCATAAACTCATAATAACTGTCATCGTAACTTTAAGCGTGCGGACCCTACGGTTCGAGAACAATGTAGACATGAACGAGACACGTCTCCTGTCAATAACCAATAGCGGGACCTGGATGCCCATATTGGCTCCTACATATTCTACGAAGATCTTTATCGGTCAGACCGCATAACAACATACGTTGTTCCTTTTGTCATCGGTATGTTACTTTCCCGAGATTTGATCATCGGTATCCAATACCTAGTTCAATCTCGTTACCGGCAAGTCTCTTTACTCGTTCCGTAATACATCATCTCACAACTAACATATTAGTTGTAATGCTTGCAAGGCTTATGTGATGTGCATTACCGAGAGGGCCCAGAGATAACTCTCCGACAATCGGAGTGACAAATCCTAATCTCGAAATACGCCAACCCAACATGTACCTTTGGAGACACCTGTAATGCTCCTTTATAATGACCCAGTTACGTTGTGACGTTTGGTAGCACCCAAAGTGTTCCTCCGGCAAACGGGAGTTGCATAATCTCATAGTCATAGGAACATGTATAAGTCATGAAGAAAGCAATAGCAACATACTAAACGATTGGGTGCTAAGCTAATGGAATGGGTCATGTCAATCAGATCATTCAACTAATGATGTGACCTCATTAACCAAATAACAACTCTTTGTTCATGGTTAGGAAACATAACCATCTTTGATTAACGAGCTAGTCAAGTAGAGGCATACTAGTGACACTCTGTTTGTCTATGTATTCACACATGCATTATGTTTCCGGTTAATACAATTCTAGCATGAATAATAAACATTTATCATGATATAAGGAAATAAATAATAACTTTATTATTGCCTCTAGGGCATATTTCCTTCACTCCTAGCACCAGCTCGCATGCAAGCAATTCAAGAGGAATTGGTGGCATTCTTTATTGACCACGTGATCGCTGAAGACGGAGAATACTATGTGGACCATGAGTCTGTATGATTATATTTGTAAGAGATAATATTGTATATATGTAGCCGGTAGTGTCAGATAGTTATCACTTCTCTCTGTATGCATATATGTTCATGAAGATCTTCTGTTTCCTTCGTTTGCTTACTAGCTAGCTAGCGTTTCTAGTCCTCTCTATACGTATGTATAGTATGTAGCGTCGACCAAGCACGGACATAAGAGAGGACACTTCTCTCTATTAATTATAGCTAGCTAACACAATATATGAAACACCTAAATTAACCCCCCAACCCCCCCCCCTTAAAAAAAACAAAAACCCCAGCCACAGAAATGCTGACGCGTGGATGCCTATTGGTCCCGGTTGGTGCCACCAACCGGGACCAAAGGGTCTCCTGCCTGGGCTCCGCGCACAGGCCACGTGGAGGCCCATCAGTCCCGGTTCTGGATTGAATCGGGACTAAAGGGACAGGGCATTAGTACCGACCCTTTAGTCCCGGTTCAGGAACCGGGACAAAAGGCCCTTACGAACCGGGACAACATGCCTTTTTTCTACCAGTGCCCTGGTAAGATTTTTTACTATTACGACATCCGTGCATCTTTTGCATACTTCTAAAACTAGTAAATCATTGCTAACTATGAAGTTATTACTATGTTTTTCAACAGAGAATCCCAGAGGATTGTGTGCCTCATTTGATGTATCAGAATGGCAGCCTTCGTGTTTTGAACATATATCCAGGTCATCCTATGAATCTCAATTGTCCATACCGGATTTCTCAAAGAAGTGGAGACATGCTAATCAAAAAATGGAAAAAATGTATGGCCAGTCGTAAGGAGGTTCTTGGAAGCAAAATGAAGCGAAGCGCAAGAGTTGGAGACAGGATGATCTCCATTCTCCATAATGGAGAGTCAGAGTATATTGTTTTATGCTATTTTACCTTAAAGAGGGTATTTAGGTCCTACCTGATACTGATGATCATGTGCTAAGAACAATTAAGTAGGGTTGGTTCGATGACTATCAGGATGATGATCGTATGACTTGTTATTAATAACGAGTAGAAGTTGTATGATGATGATTAGTAGGACTTGTTATTATGATGATGTGCATGATGCGAGCATGAAGAGTTATTATATATCTGTGGGTGAAATGAACATGGATTGAAGTGAAGTGAAGGCAACATGCATGTGGTGCATGTCGAAAGTGGTACAATCCAAACTTGATCAAGTTAGGATTAGTATTACTTTCGGCATGCACCACACGTTGCCTTACTTCAATCTAAGTCATGTTTAGGCATAGTACCAGCAGTAGCATGGAGATCAGAGAGGACACATCTCTCTATTAGCTGCCTATACCAACCTAAATTAACCCCCAAAACCCCTAAACCACCTCCTTTCAAAAAACAGCCCCTGAAATGCTGACGCGTGGAAGCTTATTGGTCCCGGTTGGTGCTACCAACCGGGACCAAATGCCCTCGTGCCTGGGCTCGCCGGAGCGGCCACGTGGAGGCCCATCTGTTCCGGTTAGTATAAGAACCGGGACTAAAGGCCTAGGGCATTAGTAACAACCCTTTAGTCCCGGTTCCCCAACCGGGACAGATGGGCCTTATGAACCAGGACAAATGGCCATTTTTCTACTAGTGACTAGATAACAATTTCATATATAGTCAACATGCATCCTCAAGAAGTACTAGGTAGTCTTACATCCACACATATATAGCAGTTCTACTAGGTATATATAGTCATACAGCCACACACACATATGTAGTTCTAGATGATATCAACGACGATCATCAACCTCAAGCCTGGGCAATGGGTGTTCTGATAATAATTAGGATGGCCTGTCCAACACGAAGATTCTTGCCAACGAGGAATCTCTTCCACCCAACCGAGTTT
The DNA here is from genome assembly GCF_056163025.1 of Triticum urartu. Classification (NCBI taxonomy): domain Eukaryota; kingdom Viridiplantae; phylum Streptophyta; class Magnoliopsida; order Poales; family Poaceae; genus Triticum; species Triticum urartu. Next base: position 712,088,642 of record NC_141879.1, read on the forward strand.
AAGTGTGTGCGACCGTCCGTGTCCATGCAGTAAGTATAGGTGGTGACGGAGCCCCTTGCGGTAAGGAGTAGTCCAGCTGAGCCTTCTTCATCAGGCTCGATACCACAACTCACAGATAGGCTCTTTGGCAATTTCTGAATAAGAAAAACATATCAATTAATAAATAGCCTCGCACATACTCTTGCAAATATATTCTTATTAAGTATAGATTTCTACACTATCAAAAGACACAGTACTACACATTTGTTCTAAGCATGAATTCTACTAATAAGTATATATGCATTATCTATACTATTAATAGTTCCTTGGATTCTACACTAATAAGCATGTGATCGGACTCTACACTAAAGCATATTATCGACTAGATTCCACACAGCATATCATTGGACTCTACAATAAGCATATCATCGGATAATTTACGTTTGTAAGTATAACATAACATATCATGCCGATCGACGATGGTACTTGTCAGGCGGGTCACGAATGGCACCCGACAAAGTCATCACATGACAGAATTATGTCCCATAGGTTGCACACCTCCTCTACGCTCAGCCTCATTCTTTGAGCTACGATGGCTCCATGAAGTGGGTCCTCATCATATTCATCGAGTGGGTCCTCATCATCTTCCACCAGGTTGATATAAATGACAACCAGCTTGGGTCTTTCTGCTCTGAAGGAGAAGCTGATCAACTCACCACCAGTAAGACGCATGCGGGCAAGGAAACGGGCCCATCCATCTCCTGCAATCTGCGACATATTGCGTCCTTTCTCGACCTCCATAGTTTACGGCCCCCCAGGAGCCTCAAATGTCACAGTGTCTCCTGTCAGCTTGTTGAATTTCAACCTCACATTGCATGGGACGATCTGTGTAAAAAAGCAAAATGACACAATGCAGTAATGCCAACACTAAAATAAAATAGTTGTTACATTTCATATAATTTCTTGCCGCCGCATGACGAAAACTCGGCTGGAAGTAGATGCCGAACATCTTGCTAGTTGCAAGGCTGTTGGCGCACGTTGACTTGCACAGTCGACATGGTGGTGGTGGTGGTGGTGGCGCCATTTTCCTAAAGCAATATGAGCAAAGGATTAACGATCCACTTCACAGGAAAGAAAAATAGTAGCATGTGATATTTTTGGTTCTTCTTCAGTTATATTTTCATAGCTTACTAACACCTTTTAGAATAGAACCAACAGCTAGCAGGCAAATGCCAAATCTTGTGTATATATCACGGATATCTCTAGATGAAGAGATTCTTCCGCGAGAAGCAATTTGATGGACAATTATAATCCAAAGATCTAGTAACATATATGATGACAGGGTACCACCTACCAAAGCATTCCAGCGGCACCTATTGCCGAAAAAACTTTTCACAAATATCTACCAAATTAGGGTATCATCTACCAAGACATCTATATATCTATCTATCTATACCAATACTAATTACAGACTCCCAAGAAATTACCATGTTAATCAGTAACTAGGAGATGTTAATCTGGTGGGACCGAGTTATTACGGTGTAGATCCACCGATATAATTCCTTTTTTTGCGGGGCACCGATATAATTCGTGGCTCAATAAAAAACTTGAAGGCCCACAATCGGTTGTAACAATAGAATCCAGCAAAGATACGACCCCTACTACTTCTTCACCGTTTATTCCTTCTCTAATTAAAGCATTCTCTATCTCTTTGGTTCAAATAAAACAATCTATATCTATTCTCCAAGATCCCTATAATTTACGAAAAGCCTAACGCCCACACGTGTGGGCGTTTGCACCTCGCCCACACGCTTGGATCCGCATCCGTGTGTGAGCGCACGAATCTTGGCATGTTTTAGTGCCACGTAGGACTGGGCTGGTGTGTGGGCATTCATCCGGTCGCCCACACGGCCGTTTCACCACACGGGAAGGGCTGGTGTGTGGGCGTTCAATAGTTCGCCCACACGCCACTTTCCACTCACGCACAAGGGCTGATGTGTGGGCATTTGCCATCTCGCCCACACGCCCGTCTCATCTCCCACACCCAAGTTGCCACTTGCCATGTGTTTTGCAGTGCACATGGCAACTGCCCTAGTGTGTTTTATAAGTAGGTGGCAACTCTCACTTTTTTCTTACCCGGACATCTCAGTTGCCATGTTTTTTGCAGGGTACACGACAACTGCCCTAATGTGCTTGTAAGAAGATGGCAACTCTCTCTTTTTTACCTGAACATGTTGTTTTGCCATGTCTTTTTGTAGCACTACACGGCAACTGCCTAGTGTTAGTAGGTGGCAACTTCGAAGGTTTTTAAATCATGGCAACTGTAGTAAACCAGACCATACATGGCAACTGCCTAGTGTTAGTAGGTGGCAAACCCCTAAAGTTTTCAAATCATGGCAACTATAGTAAAGCAGACCATACATGGCAACAGCCGCAGTTGCCCAAAAATGGCATCTTGAACTTTTGACATGAGATGGCAACTGCAGTTGAGCAACCATGGCAACTGTAGTTGTCCGACATGGCAACCGTAGTTCAGCGACATGGCAACTGCAGTTAAACGAACATGGACTAGGGTCTGGACCATGGCAACTACGAGCAGGGGCGAATCTACTAGGGGGGCTTTAACAGGCTTGAGCCCCCCCTCCAACACTGCAAAAAGAATATTTACTACTAATCTCAAGGCCCAGTCCAACCATTTGACAGCCCAGCCCAACATATGTTCATATGACCCACGCAGCGCAGCCCACCCTGCATTTTGCCTGTAGATTCGCCACTAACTACGAGCACGCGGTGACTGTCACGCGGGGCATGGAGGACCACGAGGTACGAGGCCTGACGTACGGGGCGTGTGGGCTCTATCTTTTTTCGCCCACACGCACGTGTGTGAGAGGGGTCGGGAGGGAAAAAAAGAGATGTGTGGGCATTACTTGTTTTGCCCACACGTAAGTGTGTGGGTTGTTTCTCTTATACACCACACAAAATGTGTGGGCAGACTCCCTAACGTCCACACGTGTGGCACTTATCGGCGTCCATAATTTATTGGTGGCCGTCTCTTATCTCTCCCAGGCATGTAGGAATAGAAAGACCATCTCCCTCTGGCGCCTCTACTTTTGCCATCGTGTTAGTCCATTAGAATCCAATGGCGACTCTCTCGCTCAAGCCTTCTCCTCCACTTTTCCATAAATTCCGTTCTAGCCATCTCCTCATCTGGCAACTATTGCGACGTTTCCTCTCGACGTTATGACCCATCAGCGCTGCCGCTTCTCAGTCCAGATGATGCCTCTCCCGACGTTCTTCTTGCATGAGTTCCTGCGAGGAGCAGTACGGCTAAGCAGATGGAGGTGAGATGAGGGCTCGATATGTACCTGCAGCAAGGAGATGATGGGCCTAATGTTACCAAAGTAATAGATATCCTCCCTCCAATGCCATGGCAGGCCGCAGCTGTCCTCTCGAGTTCTATCAAATTCGCTCTTCGCTTGAGATTCTGCCACCACAGGTAGCACATCGTCCCCCCACCTCTTTTCTCTCCCATGATCTAATATGATTTTCGGTTGGATTGACCTCCATTGTTTTTCCAGCTGTGCATGTTCGATCATGGAGGTTGTGTACATGCGTGTTGCCATGTTTCGGTCAATCGAGCAGCCTTCTACATAGACATCTGCTAGCTTCCTGAAGGATCTCATCAGGAAAGAATCAAGTAGCTCAAGTCATCATGGCGCCACAACCCTGCATGAAACCGACACCAGTGCGTTTTTCCTTCAGTTCTCCTCCCTGACCTCGGCTACTTCAAGTTTTCCTATCCCCTATCTTTGTGTATGTGAACAACTCCATTGCAGATTGTGCACACGAGCGAGCAGATTTATGTGCTTCCATCAGCCGTAGGGCTGCCAGGGTCCTGGCGTCCTGCGAGAGCGTCCAGCGCTTAACGCAATCAAGTAATATGGCAGCCACTTCCCAGTAGTTGGACCAACGAACAATTACATTATGTTATATTCTTTTGCATTTGATCCGCTTCCTGCATTGATCTGGAAAAATGATCGAGGCTGGGAGCACAAGGTGACCGCATGGTCGGTAAATACAATTGGCTGCCGGAGACCAGCATTATTTTTTGTGACTGCTACAGTGTTGCTATGGTTGACCCCCTATTGCAAGAGAAACATAGCAACAACAACCCTGTTTGTCCAGGTATGACACCATCTGTGTCCACTGATGTGGTTGAAATTTGACACTACTGCAGGTACTCCTCAATATATGTATGATTTTATCGACTGTAGTTTGTTTATGGATGAAACTGGGGGTCACGTATGCATGCCTCATGGTTATGTATATTTATATAATGACAATACGTGTTGAACTGGGACTGTTTTTTTGTTAAAGTTGGTAATATTGTCCGTGCATAAGCTCTTTCTCTTTTATTATTCTATAAAAAAGGTTATTTCTCTTCATTCCTTCTTTCCAAGAAAATCGATGTAATCAACTGCTTCACTAAAGAATTTAAAGCCATGAATAGATTTATACAAGCGTAATAAGTTTCCAATTATTAGTCAGATCGCTATTCTGTGGCTGCCACTTCCTACATCTGCACATATACATCCTAGATTGTGCATGGTATATATCTTCCAGGCAACATAAGCAAAGTATAAATCTTCATACACTAACAGCTGCTTCCATATTTATATTTGAGCTTATAGGCACACTTATACTTCTTTGACGTATTGAGTGATATAATGTTGTTTTGCATTGCTGCCCGTAAAATCTGAAGGAATTTTTTTTGCGTGTAAATCTTATGGAAATTTGTGTTTGTTTTATCCCTTGACGAGTATACTGAAGGGCATTCATTTGAACATGCGAGGGATTTGGACTTTATGACGTGATTTAGTTTTAGGTTCATCAGCGATGGTACCGTGAAAATAATAAATATTGGGAGCAAATCACAATTTATAATGATTTGATTGACACTAATAACGAGAGTGGCTAGGTCACCATTGAAATTGCTGGAAGTAACCGATGGAATTATGTGCATATAAGGGTTAGTTAAATGTTGGTTTCTACTTCATGTCAGGTCCATTGCTCCCTATGCAATGCGTCGTGGTCCTTTTGTCCAGATCTCATCGGCATGCACTTTCATTACAAATGTGCATAAAATTATTTATTGATTGCAACATTTGTTTGGATATCGAATGTCATTGCCTTTCCATTATTGTTTTGCATATGCACACTCGCTACCTACAAGTTGCGCTTGATTGTTCTGTTCACTCAGATATGTTTTGTAACAATGCATCTGTTTCTATTATTGTTTTACTTTGTCACATTTCATAAATATTGTGTAATTAGACCTTATTCTTTTGTTTCCTTCTAATCCATGTCTTATATATTTTCTGATTTTTGGTTCTCTACACGTCACCCAGTTAATGCACATCATATCGGTTATTTGGACATGTCATAATTCAATGGTTAGGCTGAGCCATGGAGCTCATTTTTTAGGCGATTATACCTAGCTTGAAGTGTTCATTCAAGTAACCTTACTGTGTTAACAAAATATAGGACCTCTTTTATTTGTAGTAGTCAAAAACACATGGAAGAGAAAACACATGTATTATTAAAATCACGTAAAACTATGTTTCTTTGAAGCGTATAAAAACAATGAATAGTTTGTACGGGTCAGGATTTCTTAGAAATGCTCCGATCCTATGAAGTGTCATGTAAAATAAACCTGATTTATTGTAAATATTAATGTCCACTACATATTAAAAAATATTTTTATTTCTGGATTAGACAAAAATTAATGATGTGTGGATCTAAAAGAGCACACTGTAGATAAAAGTAATGCACACATTTTTAATATAAACCATTTTTTAACTTTTATACATTCTTACTGAATCTTCAAAATGCAATTTCTTTCTTCTTTTAACCGATCTTATAGGAGTCATTCAGGGTTTCCACACAATGTCATGGTATATGACGCAAGTATGTTTTGAGAGAGTGGATTTGGGAAGCATAGCATGTTTCGACTCACACTATAAATAAAAGAAATTATATGCTTCTTATTGCCGTGGAAATTTATTTACTTTTCATGTACTAGGTTTTGGTACCAAATAATTTCCTGTCCAAGGTGATAACAAATATTCATTTAATATTTTTCCAATATATGTAAAAGTAAGCTAGCCCGTGCGGACGCACGGGTTGATGACTAGTTTCATCTAATTTGGCCCCTATTGCCTAAGATAACTGATTAAAAAAACAAGTGGCAAATTTAACTAAATTGGCACCTATATTTTGCCAAAAAATAACTTATTACAGAAAAACAAAAGCATCTAGCTATCCATGTACAGAAAAAATAACAATAAAATGGAGCATTTCTTTCCAAGCATCTAGCTAGGTCATGCCAAATCTTCAGAGCTATCAACTTGCGTACTAAATCAAATAAATCAAAATGTTCTATAAATCAACTAAATCAACTAAATCAAAATGTTCTAAATCAACTAAATCAAAATGTTGCATATGAACTAGCCTACTAAATCAAAATGTAGCAGGGAGGAGGGTTGTGGATGGAGGAGGGAGGAGGGAGAAGGAGGGGCGACTGGAGGAGGGAGGAGAGAGTAGGACGAAGGAGGAAGGCGGAGCGAGGAGGGGTCGACCGGCGACGAACGAAGGAGTGGAGGGAGGACGGAGGAGGAGGGCGGTACCGTGTCCAGTGAGGAGGAGGAGGTGACGACGGCGCAGAGGGAGGAGGAGTAGGCGAGGGAGGCCGGCGGGGCCGAGGGCGACCGGCGGGGGAGGACTGGCGCAGGGGGTTGAGGGGGGAGATCGAGTGAGTGTCAGTGTGAGTGGATCGAAGGGAGGAGAGTGAGGGGTGGAAGATAGAATGGCTTAGCAGTAGCGCGCTATAGGGAAAGACGCTACTGCGAAACGACCTAGCAGTAGCGCCTTTCACTCAGAACGCGCTACTGCTACATGTCAGCATGTAAAAATAAACATAAAAATACATTGATCATCAATGATCTTTTTGTGTACAATCTGATTTGTCAACATGAGTCCTCACCGGTTTAGGAACCGGTGAAGACTCATATTGCGGCTACAAATTCTATACATAGAGTTCAAAGAAGACCAAGTGCTTGTGATAATTTGAGAAGTAACATATTTAAGGTGGTAGAAACCCTCTTCGCGGAGCGAGGTGTGACTATTTTTTAGTAAACTTAGTAGTAGCGGTTATTAGGAAATGCGCTATTGATATGATCTGTAGCAGTAGCGCTCTTCGTATTAACGCGCTGCTACTAGAACTAGCTTCGCAGGGGGGTGGCAATTATAGCAGTAGCGCGAGGAGGCGCGCTATTGCTACTTTTATTTTAGCAGCGTGTTCTGCTGGAGCGCGCTACTGCTGTATAGCAGCAGGGCCTTATTTTAAAACATGCTGCTGGTAAGATTCTGTGTATAGGCTTTTCCTAGTAATGAAACCTAGACAAATCTTGAGGAAAATGGAGTTTGGACAAGGAGCTTCGAGAGGAGAAAGCTTAAGTGTGGCTCGGGCATTTCATCGAACACCTCATGTGGATAGGAGGTGAGCTAGAGCACCACAAAACTCTCCAACGGCCGGCCAGGAAAACAGAGGAGTGCAGTGCTCTGCTCGGGTGAGGGGGTATATATAGGCATCTGATTGGTCCCGGTTCCTCATTGGTCCCGGTTCGTGGCTGAAACCAGGACGAAAGGACCCTTTTTGGTCCCGATTCCAGCCACGAACCGGGACCGATGGACCCACAACCATTGGTCCCGGTTCGTGGCTGGAACCGGGACCAATGCCCCACGAGGCCCGGCCAGCCCCTTGGCTTCATGAACCAGGACCTCTGCCCCCATGGGTCCCGGTTTGTTACTGAACCGGGACTAATGAGTTGGTCAGGCCTAGACCAAAGCCCTGTTTTTTACTAATGCACGCGTCCTTAGCATAAAGGCAAGTGCAAGCACCTATTTCAACAACAACAGTATTGTTGCAAATCTTGACGGCGAACGACTATTGTGATGTGACGCAGCTTCGTTTTATAGAAATATAATCCTGTAACAATTCCTCTGTTGCCATAGAAAATACAACAAGATGGTTGTTGCAGAAAAATTCTAAAAATATTATGCAACAAGATGTCCGTTGCAAAAAATTCCGCAACAAGATGTCTGTTGCCAGAAATTTTCGCAACAAGGCATTTGTTGCAATAATGGATAGGAACACTCGGCCGCTCGATGCGTCAAATCTGACGGCTTGCGCCCGGCCGATCTTTTAAAAGATCAGCCCGCGGATGCATAGCGTGTCCCTTTGATTATTTGTCTTTTCCTAAGACTATTTCTAATCATTAGTTTATTGTTTCTTTTGCGAGGGTTAGTCATTAGTTTATTGTTAAAGAACAACCAAAGAAACACATGGATTCTTTTGGGGGGAGGGGGGGCACTTTAAGGTTCCACACAGCCGGGGCACAGTAAGATCCATACGCGTAGATTGCCGCAGCTTATTTCCACTATGAGTTACTTCCTACGTTCCAAAATATTTGTCTTTTTAAAGATTTTAAATAGATTACCATATACGGATGTATATAGACATATTTTAGAGTGTAAATTCATTCATTTTGCTTTGTATGTAGTCATTTGTTAAAATTTATAAAAAGGCAAATATTTAGAAACGGAAGAAGTAGGTCTTGTGCATGCATTATAAGTACGATCAGAATTTATGACATGACAGCCTGCATTTTTGTTTTTACAAAAACATGGCAGGTGTTTTTAGATCTAAAAAAACACATGACAGCTTTTTTTAGGAAAGACAGTCAGGCTTTATTAACACATGACAGCTTGCAACCAAAATTTCTTTTTGAGGTGACCCATAATAAATGTGTTCACATCAATCACGTCCCGATGGGCCCGCCCATCCGCACGGCCCAAACTCAGCCCATTCGCACTTGGGGCCCGGTTGGGATGGACACGCTCGCCGTGCTGCCCCTGCCTGTCTGACACTGACGCCGGAGAGGACTCAGGGGAGAGAGAGAGAGAGAGCGGGGATGCCGGAACTTCCGGAGGTGGAGGCGGCGCGGAGGGCGCTGGAGGCGCACTGCGTGGGCCGCCGCATCACGCGCTGCGCCGTCGCGGACGACTCCAAGGTCGTCGTCGCCGCCGCCGGGCGCGTGGCCTTCGAGCGCGCTATGGTGGGCAGGACCATCGTGGCCGCGCGCCGGAGGGGCAAGAACCTCTGGCTCCGCCTCGACGCCCCGCCCTTCCCCTCCTTCCAGTTCGGTCAGTACCCACCACTACCACCACACGACAGTTTCCCGGACCTACCCTGCCTCTGCTTGCTTTGCCAATTGCAGTCTTGTTCTGCAGTAACTCGCTGGAGGTGCATTAGCTTGATTGGCAACGATTTATGCTCGATTCCCATAGAAATCCCATGTAGTGTCAACATGAATTCGCTTAATTGCTCGCTGATGATATCCCAATGACAATTGCTGCCGATTACTGTCCTCCAAAAGAGGCAGAGTTGGGAAAGGGGGAGATATTTTGGCTTCAGCAAACACCGAGGTTGACATGAACATACTCTGGCTTTGCAGGAATGGCAGGTGCGATCTACATAAAGGGCGTTGCCGTCACAAAGTACAAGAGGCAAGTACTCTTTTCCGTTTCGTATCTCACTGTTGTTTCACTAGGATAGATTATTACTTGTACAGTTGGAGCTCATAACGAAGCTTATGGATGGTTTCAGATCAGCTGTCAACTCTGAGGACGAGTGGCCCTCCAAGTACTCCAAATTCTTCGTCGAGGTCAGGAGCCCAAAAAACAATGTGCAGATTCTTTTCAGTTATTCTAAACGCGGAGTTATCTGTGGTAATGTGTTGCTTTTGCGGCAGTGCTTGTTCAAAATGGTGAACTTCAGGTGTGAGCTCACGAGTTGAAAGTGGCATGAGTCACTTCTCTTGCAAACTTTTGTTGGTTAATTTGTAGAATAACCGTGGCTGTAGATAAGCAGGAAAGGCAATGTTTCAGTAGCCCATATCTTTCAACACACCAAGCTTATAATAAACTCATGGACAGAGATTCTAATGTTCATCACCCGCTCTTCAGAATTGGGCATGTTCCGGGGAATGCCAGCAAAAATAGGATATGGAGGCCCTGGCTCATTCGCCAGGAGTAGAGCTAGCACACGGAAACCTGCGGCCTGGCACAAATAGCCCTCATGAGATTAAGACACTTAATTCCCTTGTAATAAAAGAAATTATATCATCAATCGTTGGCCAAGTTTGGAATTTCCGCACTAGTTAGTCCCTCCTGAAGATGGCTAGGAAGGAGCTCTACGGCTTGGAGTTATCATTGATGTCTCTAACCTGTTCACACTGGGAGCCAAGCCTCATCTGAAGTTAGTTTTTAACTTTGATGTGCCCAACCTTTTAAAATTTATGCATTGTACAGCTTGATGATGGCTTGGAGTTTTCCTTCACTGATAAGAGGCGCTTTGCAAGAGTTCGGTTATTTGATGATGTAAGTGCTTTTATTGCTTTCTCAAGTTCAGTTTAAATTATCTGGAGGCAAGGCAAGAGTTCGGTTGTTTTCCTTTAAATTTTATAAAAGTTTGCTCACTCAAGTATTGTTGGCAGCCTGAAACTGTACCTCCAATTTCTGAGTTAGGTCCAGATGCGCTCTTTGAGCCGATGTCTGTTGATAATTTTGTGGACTCACTGAGCAGGAAGAAGATTGGAATAAAAGCTCTTTTACTTGATCAGGTGATCATCGTTGAGTCGATAGAAATTATTGGCTTTACAATTATGTTTTCCTATGATATACAGAATTAACTTGTTCTTTTTCTGATAATACCATAATTGACATCTTGTGATTGTTTTTATGAGCAGAGCTTCATATCAGGCATTGGTAATTGGATTGCAGATGAGGTGCTTTACCAGGTATTGGTACAGAAATTTGTGAGGCTTGCACCAAACGAAATACCTGAACTTTGAATTTGTTATGGGCCTGGAAATGTACGAACGCTAGGACTAAGGGTTGGACACTCATCCTTGGATGCTAGAGGCCTGATTGTACAAGAGGGGATGGGACCAGGAATTCATTTTGTCATGCATTGCCCCCCTCCAGCTAATAATTCAAAAAGGAATTAATAGCCATTCCATGGACCCTAAGCAATCTGATCTTATCCCTAATAATTTCGGCTAACACACACCTAGGAGTCTAGGAAATAAATCTGCTACTGTTCAATAGATAGAACTGCTGCATCTTCTGCACTTGTGTTTCAGTGCGGCTTGGCCATAACAAAATTCATGTTATTATTTGTAGTCGAAAATCCATCCATTGCAGATTGCTTCTAGCCTAACAAGGGAGAGTTGTGAAGCGCTACATCAAAGCATCCAAGAAGTTAGTCTAACTTTACATTGTTTTGAGTAACTGTACTGCACTACTGTATACCTTGCAGAATACTTGTGTCTTGACCCAAAAATTTATTAGGTTGTGAAATATGCTGTCGATGTTGATGCTGATTGTGATCGCTTTCCTGTGGAATGGTTGTTTCATCACCGCTGGGGCAAGAAGCCTGGTAAAGTCGATGGTGAGTTTCTAAAGGAAAAAAATGATAGTCTTGAACATGGTCACATCCATTATTTGGGAAAATTGGCCACTGATGGAACTCGTCGTAATTTTGCATTTCATAAGATGAACTGCGGCAATTATGCATGAAAATAGGAATGTCAGTAATTATGTGCTCCAGTTTGTTATCCTTTGGCCCTCATCAGATTTATCCAGTTTCTGGTTATTGCAGGAAAGAAAATTGAATTCATAACAGCTGGTGGCAGGGTGAGCAACACTACTTCACTATCACACTTTCTGCCATCCTAAATCTATCTAACCCTCTGATTTGTACTCTCTCTATTTAGACTACAGCCTATGTGCCACAACTGCAGAAGCTGACTGGGACCCAATCTAACAAAAAAGTAGTGTCTAGCCCAGGGCAAGTGAGCGAGGATGGTGATGCCAAGGAAGCAGGGACAGAAGTAGAAGTGGAAGCTGATGATGATTTGAAGCCAAGAAAGAGAGTGGCAACATTCAAGGCTGCCAAGGGAGAGCAAAACAAGGATGTCATAAGTGCCCCTTCCAAAATAAGAAGGAAAATTGCTGGCGGCAAGAAAAAACAAAGCATTGAACATGGCAGCAAAGATGATGTCAAGACTACAGGACCAAACAAAGCTGGTGCTGGTAGCAACGATGAGCATGGTTTGGACGAACCTGCTGCTAAGATGCGCAAGGTATCAGGCCGAGGTACAAGAAATTCGTCCAAGAATAAACCGAAGACTACCAAATAATTAATCTGGAAGAAGATAAAAGAAATTCAGCGTATGTTGGTTACACGTTGTCTAACGTTAATTTAGTGTAGAGTATGTTGGTTATGTGTTTTATACTACATTCCAGTGATTATGAAACCATTTGAAATTACTAGGCCTTGTTCTTTCCTTTAATTGTAGACTGTCCACTCGAGGTTGAAAAATGCACTGAAGCAACCGTAAAGAAAAAGGACACCTGCAAATGCCCTCACCATATCAGGATTTAGAGACCACAATAGCCGCTTGCCGCTTGAGACAAGATCTAGAAGTTGCCGAAGAAACATCATTGGAGCATCACCTCACGCAGTACATCCTGCAATCCATCACCACCAGAGCAGAGAGTTGGAGAAGGAGGACCATGTTGCAGAACAACATGGAAGAAAATGTAAGCCGTCGCACTAATAGACAGCCAATTGCACTCCTTGATAGACACACCAACTGCCAAGATTCAAAGAGAACCAACAGCCAACAGATCTTGCGACAAAAACTCTCACAAACCCTTCTTCGAGGCCGGATCAGACTTCATCGAGGTAGGAGATGCCAGAGAGACCTTATTTCAACACGCCATCATCTCCACCACCTCATCGATGTCGCCAGGGGAACAAAACCTAAGGAAAAGATAAAAGAAATAGATGAGTCCCCCTCCTCTTGCTGCCGACCGACCGAGGCTGTCAGATGGGGGTAGGAGGGTTCCAATACCAATGCTTTGGCTCATCCTGCAAACGTTTAACTAGAGTTTATTTAAAAATCTGGTCGAACCCCAAGTCGTATGGCCTAGCGACGCCCATTTGTGCAATCTTTGGTTGCCAACGATTCTGCTCGACTCCTTGGTTAATGGAATGAGCAAATTTCTAGTTTAAGAAAATATATATCTTTGCTAGTTTACCGAAAAAGGATTTCCCCGCTTTGTATTTCAAAGCAACCAACAACGATCACAAGCAAATGCTAGGGCGAGCAGCACATCAAGCCCAAAAAGGGAAGAAAAAACAAATGCCAACAACGGCAGCTTGACAAAGCGCGGATGACTCGCCACCTCTACGCCCTCCGGAATTGACCCACCACGAAACAAGGCTCCGTTTTGCCGCGTACCAAGCAGCACCTCCCAGAAGGACTGCGGCGCCGATGACGCTGCTGCCCAGACGTGTCCTAGGGTTTCCCTCGGCACGCAGAGGAGAGTGGGGGATGAAGACCAACGACACCCTCCAGGAAGGAATGGCGGCACCCGCAGGCGTCACCGCATTGGAGCCGGAAGAACCGACAAAGATGTCTCCTACCCTCCATACCTCACCGCCCAATCCGGACCAGAGCCAACCAGCCAACTCATCGCCCACCAGCATGCGCCACTGCGGTCGCGACGCCACCCACACTGCCTCACTGAGCACACCACCATGAGGCCAAGAGCACGAGGAGAGAAGCGCCGGGCGGTGGGAGCAGCAACACTGTAGCCACGTGGGAGGGAAGCACCTCCACCACCGTCGTGCGGGAGGCTCGTGCCTCTGGCACAGTCGTGGTCGCCGTCCGAACGCGGCAGCAGGGCATATCAGGCCACCCTTGGCACGGCCAGGCCTGAATCGGGGCCTGCTAAGCCCCGCCAGCCACGCTGCAGCAGGGCGGCACCAGCTCCACCGACCTGCCCAATGCCGCTCCCTCGCCTACCGGAAGCCACGCCGCCGACCCGCCAAGACCCAGATGGGGCCCAAAGGGCCTAGATCTGGGCCGAGCAGACGCCGCCGCGCCACCCTGCCGCCAACGACGACGCCATCGCCCAACCGATCTCCCCCGCCGCACCAGGATACCCCGCCACCACGCCGGACCGCCGCCGCCTAGGAACAACCCCCGACGCTGCTCCACCCTGCGCTGGAGAGCAACTGAGAGGGGAATGGCCAGGGGCCGCCACCGCCAGCGTCGCCCAGGCCAAGCCCGGCGGCAGGCTTTGGCGATGGCGGCGGGGAGGGAGGGTGAGGGAGAGCTGGAGGAAGAAGGGCCGGGGCACGGCTGGTCGCCCGCGGGGGCGATGCGGTCGCGAGAGCTGGGGAGGGGGGGGGTTAGGCGTATATAATCACTTGCATCCTCCTTCGCTAGTTTCCATCTTCCTTTTATAGCCAGAGTGGGATCGAGATAAGGATACTTAGGTGTCAACCCAGCAGATCGCCATTCGTTGTTGATCCAAAGGTGTAGAAAATGGCCATGTATTTTAAAAAAGGCATCACGTCAGCGTGATGTCAAACTCTAGCCTTAGGATGCCACGTCTGCTCTTCGTCTTCCTCCCGACTCCTTGACGCTTCTCTTTCCCCACCCCACACCCATCGAGCCCACCACCTCCTCCACCGCCGAATTTGCCAACGACCTCAGACCCACTAGCCTCGCATCCCAATAAGGTCTTCTTCGAATGCCGTCTTGGCACTCATTAACCCTCTACCACCCTGTGCAATCTCACCCCCGCAGGTCGTCGGCGTCGACCTTTTGCCCTCATCACCTCTATCGTTCACCGACACCGGGCGCCGCGCTAAGTCAAGACGGCGACACGAGCTTCATAGTTTTTTCCTAATATAAGAAAATTAGACAACGTATATGTCTATTTGAAATTACATATACCACACATCAACGCTGGGCTGGGTTTATACTTGCAACAATAAAAAAAAGACCGGAAGGGGAATGTTGGTGGAACCTCGTACTACTTACTCAGAGTAGTGGTCGACTGGTGGTCACTCATCAGTGTACTGCGTCAGTCCCCACTCCACACCCATAATTCTAGGGTTGTGTCACTCTCTCCCGTCGGAGAGGTGAGATCCGGGCGTCGATGGAGGCGAGCTCGGGGCCTAGCCGGAGTTCCAGCCAGGAGCCGGATGGCCCATGCGACGGAGAGGACCGCCTCAGCGCCCTCCCCGACGACCTGCTCCTCGACGTCCTCGCCCGCCTCCCCTGCGCCGCCGCCGCCGCCCGCACCGAAGTCCTCTCCCGCCGGTGGCTCGGCCTCTGGGCCAGCCTCCGCCAGATCGTCTTCCGCGGCGTGGCCCTCCCGTCGCTCGAGGCGGCGCTCGGCCGCGTCGATCTTCCCCTGCCCGCGGTTTCCCTCATCAAAATCCGCGTCCCCATCAAGCAGCAGCGTCCCCATCAACCCGTCCCCAAGGGCAAGGAGCACTGGAGAGACAGCGCCGGCGTCCCCATCAAGCAGCAGCGTCCCCATCAACCCGTCCCCAAGGGCAAGGAGCACTGGAGAGACAGCGCCGGCGTCCCCATCAACTCGCTGCTCCGCGCCGCCGCGCGGCTCGACCCGGAGAAGCTCGACTTCCGCATCCCCTCCGGCATAATCGAGCGTGCCCTCGCTGTCGACCTGCCTTGCTTGCCCCGCGCCACCTCCATCGCGCTCAACTTTTCCTCCCTCTTCTCCCTCGCCGCCGTGCCGGCCGGCGCCGAGTTCCCCGCACTCGAGACGCTGTCCCTGGCGCAATGCACCACCAACCTCGACGGCTTGCTCGCCTGCTGCCCGCGCTTGCGCACGCTCCGCCTCAGCAGGGCTGTGTTCCTTGACTGCATCATTAGGGTCGTCAACTCGCCTCTGCTGCAGGAGCTTGTCGTGGAATGCGAGGCCAGATTGACACAGCGTGTCGTCATTGTTGCTCCCGAGCTTAAGCAATTGACCACCTCATTTACAGCGGTGGTGGCGGTTAACATCACCGTCTTGGCGCCAGTGGTGGAGAAGATTTCATGGCAGTGCTGCTACTTGGGGCCGTGTATTGTGTTTGGTGTTTGGAGCCTCAACAAACTGCGGCTACAGTCGGCGGAGAGACAAGGAGAGCCAACGACGCTGTACATTTATGCCTGCGTCGTGCGTCCCTTCTACTGTTCAATCTGCTGCAAGCTCTGACTAAATTAATTTTATGAATGATAATATCTATATCTTGTTGGCAAATTGTTTTTTCAGGACCCGTCTCCTTTTCGCGCTCAGGTGCACAACTTTAGGCAGGAGATACAGAGGCACATGGTTGCTGCCTTCTCCGTTTTCGAGCTGCATCTCACAGCCAAGGGGCATGCTTTCGGAGCGGTTGTGGTTCATCTCCTTGGGATGGATCGAATTAGTACTGCTACTCGGAGGCTTAAGGTCGTCCTACATAGATCAGAGGTAATTCTCTGCTCTTATTATATATACCCCAATAATACATTGTATGGTTTTATTCAGATATACACTTTTGGTTTTAGTTGAAAGAAGTATGCCCGACACACTGTCCTTGTGAGTCTCCGAACTGGAGGTCCCAGGCTATCTCCTTGGATGCTCTCGAAGAATTGGAGTTCAATGGATTCGACGGAGCGGATCATGAGTTTGATTTATTGGAATTGATACTTGGATGTGCACCGATGCTAAAAAGAATGATTGTCAAGCTGTCCGAGGAGATCTCGGCAAGTAATGATGGATGTGCAAAGATAGTCAACATCTTCAAGCAGGCATGTTCTTCTGTGGAATGTGATGTTTATCACAGCTCGGGTGAGTACATATTTGGCATGCATTATTAGTATCTTCTTAATGAAGCACAGATATACTCCCTCCGTTTCCTAAAAGAAGTCTTATAAATTTTCTCGTATGTCAAACGGTGCAAAGTTTGACCAAGTTTGTAAAAAGGCCAGAGTGATACTAATTTTGTATTGTAGTTGTTGATAATTTTTCTTATGCAAGTTTGTTCAAATTTTGCACCATTTGACTTGAGATAAAATTATAGGCCTTCTTTTGGGAGACGAAGAGAATAACTGTTAATCATTGTGTAAGATTTGTCGAATATGTGTCGTTGACATGCCAATTATATAGTTTGGTTGTGCATCTCCAATTTATTAGCTAATTAAACATGTTATATTTCTGTTGAATTTGTGTGCTCAGACCCTCATATTTTTTATAGAAACTGAAACTGAATGGTGGATTGGATGATAAGAAAAAATCAGTATTTTTACTCATGCTTCCTTACCTAAATTGCTCTTTTGCATTTCACAATCTTCTTCATTGGTCTTGCCATTTTGTTTTGCATCTGTATTCGAGTTTCTTGGTTAGCTGAGGTTACCCATCCGAATTCATCGGCCTTGGGGTTTGCAACAAATTTTGGTTCCAGTTAAAGTTTATGCAGCAATTACTTTCTGTTGTCAGCTTGTATTATGTTTTATTTGCAGTTTTGCATCTGTATTCAGTAGCAGAAAGACAGTGCCCAGATAACCAAAGTTTGTTGTCTCATCTAAATTTTTCATTGGCCTTCGAGTTTGTTTCTGTTCTCAGCATATTGTGTTTTATTTGACAACATTCCTACACATATTACTCCACATTTGCTTGTTGTCATACTGACCGGAGCTTGTTTCAATTTGTCTCGTCTGCAGGGATAATGTACAGCAGCCAAAATTGCCCTTCCACATGATTGTCAACCTTAGGTCTGTCGATCCGTGGTGCACATTCACAAGATCATCCTTTGTTCTGTGGATTTGTCGCGCGCTGCGCATTGACAGGGTCTCGGGACTTTGCTTTGTTGCTTGAACTGGTCATCTGGCGTGTTCTTTTACCAGTGTACTGTACTAGCTATATACAAGGTGCACAGTTATATGTTGTGTGGTTTCTCTGACATTTGACTATTGAATTAATGCACTCTACCCATGTCGTGAATCGTGAGTCAATTACTCGAAGCTGACTATCATGTTAAGCCTATGGTTTCAGTTCCTATTTTGTTCTGTTTCATTGTCGTGACGACGACAGCTCTTTGTTTTCAGCGGGAGTGAAATGATCACCTTGCAGCTCTTTGTGCTTATAGCTATGGTTAGACGAACCAAGCGGCTCTGTGAATTAACCTCTGTTTCCTCTCTTTTCTAACTACTTCACCCTATATGATGGATTGAAGATGCATCTCTGTGTCACTTCTGTTTTAGCAGAATCTGCATCATCTTGTGTTGATGCAACAGGAGCATTGCGGCGACTCAGGGGCTGAGCTAGTGTGAGATATGCAGGGTGCTAGTTGATTCCTGGTGACACTCGTGCTTGAGTGCAATCTATGGCGAGAAGCTCTGATTGCTGAAACAACGCCGGTGGCAAAGGCTTGGCTGTTCGGCTTGAGTGAGGAACTGCGGCATGATGAGTTCGTCAAAGCGGTTGTACCACCGTTGCCAGCAGTCTGGTGGGCTCGGCGTCGACCGATTCATGTAGCTGAATTTCAATCTACGTTGTTGGCACATGCTTAAGTTGACACGAAGGACAGGACCCAGATTCCTCCATCAGGCCGTGTAAAATTTTGTAGCTCTCTTTTTTGAAGGGAGTGGGAGATATGTATGGCCGTGGATATTCGGCTTGAGCGAGGAACTACGGTAAGATGAGTTCGTCAAAGCGGCTGTAACGCTATGGGCAGTCTGGTTGTGCCTCTCTGTCATCAGCCTCCAGGTGTCTTCCTTAGTTGGTACTCTCAAGTCTCAGGGCCAAAGACAATGATTACTGCTTTAGTGAACCTTCGAACAGCCTTGAAGATTGTGTCTTCACCAATGTGGACATAGTCATCAATTGCATCAGCCGAACACCCATATGCCAAGACTCCAACAGTCGCAATGCACTTCATCAGAGGACTTGCACTTATCTCTCCACATGCATTTCTTCGGAGCTTGAACCAGTCATCATACCTCTCAACGGCTTTTGCAATTGTCAGAAAAAGACTTGTGTGCATCCGAAAGCGCAAGTGAAAATACTTCCCCAGATAGGTTGACTTTGGATCAAAGTTTTCTCTAATTGTATTGGCATGGATCTCCGCTTTATCATGGTTGATGTGTATGCGGCCAAATTGTGATCCTCTCTTAGGCCGCCAAACATCATCATTGAAAATCATGCCTACAACGGTTTCAAAGTCATCGTCGTCTTCTTCCTCTTCGGATGATGATGAGTCCTCCAAGACCATCTACCTCAACCTATTCATCTACAATTCAAACTGCTAGGTTCAATCCAAACGGCTCGGTTCAAAAAGCAAAGAACAAAAAAAACTCACCTAGGCAATTCGTTGAACACTTGCGGTGCACTAGTGGTGAACCGGCCAGCCGGTGTCGTTTAGACCAACCTGGCGGGCGGCGACGCGTGCGTATGACCTGCAGCGGTGTGCAAGCAAGATGATATGCGGCCGCAGACAAAAAATGAAGAAGTTTCAACGCAATTTGGCGAATCAGCTATGTTCACGGTGGTGGCGTTTCACCTTGATTCCGACGATGGCGGCGGTGGCCGATCGGACTCGACGTCGGTCAGAAGGGCGGCGGGAGCAAAGGAAGGCAACGAGGTAGCAGCAGCGTCGATGGGCAGTTGCCGGGAGGCACGCCGGTGAAGATGCGGTGGCAGGGGCGACGCGAGGGAGAGGCAGGACTTTTACTCAGAGCCGCATCGGCGAGTATATTTAGGGAGAAAGTTGGCACAAGAGGATAATATTTACTCCCTTATGAACGATTGGGGATCACTTAGGGGTGCGTTAGAGGAGTAAAACAGACTTTTTAATCCTCTAACGCCGGATAGTAGATAAGTTAGAAATGCCCTTAGAGCATGTACATCCGCATACCCAAAATTGACCCCTGATATGCCCGCGTTTTGGCGCGTCCACGGACAGGGCCCGGTCACCCCTCATTTTTCATCCACTGCTACCACATACCTCAAATATCACACCCTAAATTCATACTACACCATGCAACAAAAAATTACATACTACATAGATAAAACAACCCTACTACTATTAGTCGTTTGAGATGTCAAAGTCCTCCGTGCCCGACAGACCACAGCTCCGGGTCCTTGTGAGAGTCTAGCTCCGCAAAGACTTCCTTCATATTTGGTCCGTCTGACGGAGGTAGCGGCGAGATCTGACTAGAAGGAGTCGGTGATGGCCTACTTCTCTGTTGCCTCCTCTACTTGGGCCACCTCAAACTCGTCCAGCGGGTCGCCCATGCAGTTTCTGCATATAGAGGCGCCTGATCCGCACCACCTTCCTCCTCCTCCACCATCTCCGTGTCCGATGCCTCCTGCCCCAGCACCTCCTCCTCCTCCACAAAGATTCCAAGGGAAGTGTCCTTTGCTGGTCAGACAAGGATGGCAAGGTCGATTCAATAAACAAGAGCAGGATCAAGCCGCGCCAGCCGTGCCTCCAGGACAGCCGAAGACTGAAGCACGCACCCCCCCAAGAATGCTCGGCAAGCCTTGCCCCCGGCAGGCGCATGCCAGTTACCACCGCTCCACCACACCACAACGCCAGTCACTTGTCGATGCGGTGTCGAGCCCCCCAAGCGACTAAGTGGCTCTCACGAAGCACGTGGCGGTTTGTTGGGAGCAGATCACACCCGTTTGACACCCGTCCAAGGGCGTGTCAAGATGATAAGCAGAAGTTGGCTAATCGGTGATATAAGCTTGTCAGGGATGCATCCCCACACGCCACCTAAGGTAGCATTTATGGCATTTTTTCCTAAGTGCTAGAGTTCGGTATGATAGCACTGTTGGCTATCTAATCGCAAGATAATGTCTGTTTTGCCACTGTGGTAACCCCTTGAGCTATAAAAGGAGGTCCAAGGCAACCTAGACAAGGATTCAGATCTTCTCACACTTGTACTTGCGTAGCAGCTTTCCCCGAGGCCACCTTGCCGGGTTTGGGCGTTGCGTGTCGTCGTGTTCCTCTAGCTAATCCACCAAAGCAGGAGTAAGGTTTTACGCTTATCCACCAGATTCTTGTCGTCGTGTTGCCTCATGGCTTCCACTCTTTGTTGAACGTGATCTCCCCACCGCCTAACCACAAGGGGCCTGTGGCCCCATAGGTGATCGTGTCCACCCACGGCATCTTTGGCACACCAGGTAGGGGGAATCGCTTGCGCGAACCCGAAGTTGTGATCAGCGCGTCGATCACAACTACTTGGGATTGTTAGAGATTTTGAAGTATTGTGTGGTAAAATAAAGAAAAAGTCCATTTGACTCCCTTGAATAAAATGGGTGGTTCACATAATCCCTTGAACTTCTTTTCGGTTCACTTAACCCCCTGATCTATCCCAAACTGTTCAAAAATCATCTCTAGCTGGTTTTTTGAGCTCATTTGTATACTTGGACACAGTCAAGCTGGTATTTTACCAGTGAGGCCCTCTTGCTGCAATCCCTCTCTCCTCCTGTACGCCGAGAGCACAGTCGATGCTCAGTTTACGCCGCCGACGCTGTAGTTCTTTCTTCCCCCACAGAGCCAACACCTCCCCCTCGCCTTAAAGCCATGTCCTAGAGCTTCCCCTCCCTCCACTATATGTTCCTGCCAAACGGCTTTGTCCGAGTCAGCGTGATTCTCCATCGCCTATGTCTTCTTTCTCGCTTCCGGCATCGACCGTCGCAGCCTCGATCTCTTCCTATGGCGACCCCCACTACTAGGGAAAAGGCTAGCAGCAGCGCGGGGACCGACGCTACTAATAAGGCGCTACAGCTAACCTGTAGCAGTATCACGTGCACACCCGCGCTACTGCTATACAAGTTTAGCAGCAGCGCGCTTCGTGGAAGCTCGCTACTGCGAATAGCTCTAGTGCGCTTTGCCTGGACGCGCTACTGCTACTGTGGCGCTGCTGCTAACTTTTCTCCACTCGCTACTGCTAATTTTAGTAGTTTTTTTCTGCATATTTATTTTGTATTTGAATAGGCTTTATACAATAATCTTTAGCATATGATACACATACAAATGTAATCATAGCATATATATACAAATAGTCTCATCAAATCATGTCATCATCATAATCATCATCCAACACAAAGTGGTCTCTCGTCATCATCTCAAAAATAGCGATACAAATCTCAATTACTTGCAACTACATCGTCATCCATCGAAACAATGATATACGCGAGAAGAGCTATTACTTTGCGTGAACCTAAACTAACTACTGGCTGTCGCTCGGAAACCGGAAACCGGTACACCTGGGCCTGACATTCCGGCCACTCGTCGTATACTCCTAGCATAGCACTTCTTCGCCATCGATGATCTATACACCTGGATCGTCACATGAGTCGATGATATGCAACATATATAGTTGAGCAACAAAAAGAGACAGACTTGGCAAAAATAGAAGCAACATATCATAAGCATAAATAACAAAGTTCATTGTACCCAAAATGCCCTAACTAGAGTGATCTTCGCTAGTCGAGGATGACGGTTTAGTTACATCACAAATAAAGTTTCGTCGTGCATAATTCAAAGTTTCGTCATACAGATAGTATGGACTAAACAGACACATTGTCATATATCGACAATCACTCCATGTCGTGCCATCCATCCAAGTCAAGGAGATAGTCCCCGAGTTAGTGAAAGGCTTCAGGTCAAGACTCTGAGCTTGGAGGCGTGTTCGGACATCTTCCCGCGACATCTGTCCTTCTTCGTAGAACATCCCTGTTTTTTTGACGACCTCCTTCATGATTATTTGGGCAAGTTCGCGCTGGATGTGGTAGAACTCAGCTCGAAGTTGATGATCCTCGATATCTCCTAAGTTCTTTACCCATTGCAGAATATGGGCATCGCCGGATGTAGGTGACATGCGAAGGTTCTGGTGATCCCGTCTGTACTCCAGCATCTGGTGTAGGACATAGAATCCATCATTAAGAGAATCACTCGGTTGCTGGATCCAGCAGAAGTCGGTCTTATGGCCGAAGGCGGGCCTGCCGTCCTTTTTCTTCTTGTCCTTGACCTCTCCACCCCGTGCGCCGTAATAAAACATAGCACTGTCGAGAATAGACTTGATGTGGATGTAATCCTTTTTGTTAATGTTCTTCTACGAGTCCAAGTAAAGAGCGTGGGAGTATCAGGGGTAGAGGATGATGAGGACAGCGCGCCCACCGCTGCGCAAAATAAGTACACCTCAAATTAATTAGCCTCCCCCGTGGAAATGAATAATTGAAATCAAAGGAAGGATATCTGCGCGGATGACTTACATGGGATGATAAGGCACGAGAATCGCCTCCTTGTCCTTATTGGCGAGCATGAAATTGACGATGTATTCCCTCGCGTATTCACAGTGCTTTGCGCAGACTCCCAAGAAGGCCTCGTGCATGAAGTACAGGTCAGCGACATAGATATAAGGTATCTACTCAACCCCGATGAGGTAGTTCATGTGCAAATCATAAAGGCGGACAAACACAAAATCCAGCTTCTTCAAGTGAAAGATGTCGAAGATGTAATCGAATCGAAGGAAGAACTTCTCTGCGGGGAATGTGTCGACATACGACAATCCCCGCGGCACGTTAACCACGTAGAGTGGGTATCCTGCATTTTTTGAGGTGATGAGGCCTTTCTCTATCTGCAACACATCGTCATGAAGTCTCCTTAAATCGCCGAATTTGGCCCGCAGCGCTGCTTCAGGTAGGATTGGTTGACCGGGGATATGCCATTTTGCCGCACCGGGGATATCTATACGGTCTTGAATCCGAGGCTGCAGAAGCGGCTGGAACATAGAAGCAGCTTTTTTTTGCCTTTCCTCGGTCTCTTCCTAGACTTATTTACTACTAAAAGGTTGTCCATAATACGTTCAGACTCCGGAGGCTGCAATTCAGGCACCGACTCATGAGGCTCAAACCCT
Organism: Triticum urartu; assembly: GCF_056163025.1. Taxonomy (NCBI): domain Eukaryota; kingdom Viridiplantae; phylum Streptophyta; class Magnoliopsida; order Poales; family Poaceae; genus Triticum; species Triticum urartu. The sequence goes on from NC_141879.1 coordinate 712,112,524, forward strand.
AAGTAGGCGCCAGTATTAACATAGTATTGAGTGTCATCATCATCGTCATCCTCATCTATGGCGACGTCACCAGCTACTAATGGAGTAGGAGAGGTGTTGATGTTCATACCTAACTGCGTGCTCGTGGGTGTGCTCCCGGTAGCCTCCAGACGAAGAAGACTCTTTGGCCACAACAGGACCCACCCATTGCAACAATCACCAAGCCGCCGCGGGGTCTCATCTTCATCCCCCACTAGTACCAGAGGAGCCAAATTCTCGTGGCCCGGTTTGACACTGACCACAAAAACCTTGAAGACTACCGGGGGGATCAGCCGGCTGTGGAACAATGGTTCCTTTGGCTCCATTATCGTCGCCTTCCCCACGTCCACCTTCTGGTCGCCGATGGTGTACAATATGGTGCACGGGGTTTCGTTGGTCTGCAAACAAAATTCTGCGACATGAGACATCCTAAAGGCAACGAAAATGGGAGATTATACATTTATTGAAGGTGGCCGGTGTGACAGATACCGTGAGGGCGTCGAGCTCAGCCAAAGACGAAGCACCGCCGAGCACGTCCGGTGCCGGAGCCAGTGCCGAAGTAGGTGCGGAAGCCGGTGCGGGAGTAGGTGTAGGAGCAGGTGCGGGAGTAGGTGCGGCAGCCGGTGCGGGAGCAGGAGCCAGTGCCGGAGCAGGTGCAGGAGCAGGTGCAGGTGCTGGTGCAACGACAGTCGAGCTGCTACTGAGGAAGTCAGCAAGGGGAAAGTCCTCTGCATTTTTTTCTAGATTTTGCCTGCTCCAATTGAAAATGGCCGAAACCAAGGTAGTAGACATATCTACAACCACCTGTTTTGCGGCAGCTATCGCTGTTGCGACTGTCTCAGATGATTTCTTTTCAACCGCAATCTCAACCTTATTGTCGATGTTTTCTTTAGTTAACCTCCGTCTTTCCTTTCTCTCCTCTGTGGTCTCACGGTAGTACTTCTTCCATGTGGCGCCGTCTCCAACACCGTGCACACGTCCATACGACGGTCGAGTATCCACCGGGAGTCCTTTCAATATGTTCAACTCCCGGTTGAATGGAGTGTCCCACTTGGGCCTCGCCAACGCCTCAGACGGCGAGTCGCTTTCGGCCGCAATCCTGTGCTGCTCTCTCTATAAAAGGCACAAGGATCGTTTACAAATATGACTAATGTGCAGTCGAATTGGTCAGAAACTAAAATTACCAGCAGTCTAATGAACTCCGTCGTGACCGCGTTCTTCTCGAAAACCTTCTTCACTGGGTCCCAACGGTGCCGGGCCCTGAGGACATCACGCTCCTGCGGGACGGTGAACTCCGCCAAGGGGTCTGGGATGCCCAGACTCGCGGCTTCCGCGTCCTCCTTGGCCCATATGGACCTCTTCCCGCCGTAACCACGGCTTCCGAGGTGGTGGCACCCAATGTTCTTCTGTTGAAGCCCCTTCATGTACGCTGACGTTTTTTTGGCATCTTCGGCCTCGCAAGCCGCCTTGAATATTTCAAAGTGCTCTGCCGTGATTGTCGGATTATCCTTTACAATCTTGGAGTAGGGTTCCTTTTCGTTGAAGATCCGATATTTCACCCTTGCTTTCCAGGCGGCCAACGCGTCGCTAAACTTCCTCATGGCGTGTATGTTTATCTTCTTCATTGCCGAGTCCTTGTCTAGATCTTTATAATCCTTTTCATTCCGGCCCGGGAACAAGAATATCTGGTGCAACTTCTTTAGGAGGGCGGGCCTCATATTATCTAACTTGTTTAGTTTCCCATCGTTGATGGTGGAGGTTGTCCGTATGATGCAACCAATTTGACTGCCGTAGCACGCGCGCGCTTCCTCGGGCGCGTTTGGCTCAAAATTGCTGTCGTCCACCTCTATGACCACCAGTCTAGCTAGTAGTCTTGAGCTTGTTAGGAAGCCGTCGCTGCTACCTCTTGAGCACTGCGTTGGTTTTCCCCGAAGAGGAAGGGATGATGCAGCAAAGTAGCGTAAGTATTTCCCTTAGTTTTTGAGAACCAAGGTATCAATCCTGTAGGAGGCTACGCGTGAGTCCCTCGTACCTGCACAAAACAAATAAATCCTCGCAACCAACGCGAATAGGGGTTGTCAATCCCTACACGGCCACTTACGAGAGTGAGATCTGATAGATATGATAAGATAATATTTTTGGTATTTTTGTGATAAAGATGCAAAGTAAAATAAAGGCAAAGTAAAAAAGCAAAGGAAATAACTAAGTAGTAGGAGATTAATATGATAAAGATAGACCCGGGGGCCATAGGTTTCACTAGTGGCTTCTCTCGAGAGCATAAGTATTCTACGGTGGGTGAACAAATTACTGTTGAGCAATTGACAGAATTGAGCATAGTTATGAGAATATCTAGGTATGATCATGTATATAGGCATCACGTCCGAGACAAGTAGACCGACTCTTTCCTGCATCTACTAGTATTACTCCACTCATCGACCGCTATCCAGCATGCATCTAGAGTATTAAGTTAAAAACAGAGTAACGCCTTAAGCAAGATGACATGATGTAGAGGGATAAACTCATGCAATACGATGAAAACTCCATCTTGTTATCCTCGATGGCAACAATACAATACGTGCCTTGCCGCCCCTACTATCACTAGGAAAGGACACCGCAAGATTGAACCCAAAGCTAAGCACTTCTCCCATTGCAAGAAAGATCAATCTAGTAGGCCAAACCAAACTGATAATTCAAAGAGACTTGCAAAGATAACCAATCATACATAAAAGAATTCAGAGAAGATTCAAATATTTTTCATAGATAGACTTGATCATAAACCCACAATTCATCGGTCTCAACAAACACATCGCAAAAAGAAGATGACATCGAATAGTTCTCCACAAGAGAGGGGGAGAACATTGTATTGAGATCCAAAAAGAGAGAAGAAGCCATCTAGCTAATAACTATGGACCCGCAGGTGTGAGGTAAACTACTCACACTTCATCGGAGGGGCTATGGTGTTGATGTAAAGCCCTCCGTGATTGATGCCCCCTCATGCGGAGCTCCAGAACACGCCCCAAGATGGGATCTCGTGGATACAGAAAGTTGTGGCGGTGGAATTAGGTTTTTGGATCCGTTTCTGATCGTTTGGGGGTAGTAGGTATATATAGGAGGAAGGAGTACGTCGGTGGAGCAACAGGGGGCCCACGAGGGTGGAGGGCGCGCCTGGGGGGGGGGGGGTAGGCGCCCCCCCGATCGTGGCCTCCTCTTTTGTGTCTTGACGTAGGGTCCAAGTCTCATGGGTCTTGTTTGTTGAGAAAATCACGTTCCCGAAGGTTTCATTCCATTTGGACTCCGTTTGATATTCATTTCCTTCGAAACCCTAAAACAGGCAAAAAACAACAATTCTGGGCTAGGCCTCCGGTTAATAGGTTAGTCCCAAAAATAATATAAAAGTGGATAATAAAGCCAAATAATGTCCAAAACAGTAGATAATATAGCATGGAGCAATCAAAAATTATAGATACGTTGGAGACATATCAGTCGCCTCTTTGCTTTCAGTTCTATACCGGCTCCGCTCCCTAAGGCAGCGCCGGTCTTAGTCTTAGCGCCGGTCTTGATGCCGGTCTGAGTCTCAGCACCGGTCGGCGTGTCGGTCTCAGTCCCCGATGCGACCGGTGGGCCCGACAACATCGGTTGATCGTCGGCAAGGCTCAAAAATTCGTCTGCCTCCAGGTAGACGTCGTCGCAATCACCAGAACCCTGTCCTTCATCGTTGCTAGCCATGTTTCCTACGATTAAATCTAGTAAATTAATTCTAGACCTAATAAAATGAATAATGACATAAAAAGGCCTATGTTTTGCAGGAACGTTGACTCCTTCCTGGTGTGGCAAATCTTAGGCACACGATATGTCCTAGTTTGTAGCACAAGTCATGCTGAAATTCACGGAAAATTTTGGCATGACCTTTGCTAAAAAGTGGACAAATCGAGAACCTGAAATTTGCCGGAACAGAAATGAATCAACATTCCGGCAAAACATAGGCCACTTAGATTCTTTCCCTGGAAACACCAAAAGGCCACTTGGGCACAATCGAACCACTTCAATGTCGATTATGATCAATGAGAAAACACAATTGAGGATTTTTCATGTATCATGACCACTTCAAATTTGCATCTCCTAGTGTTTGACACTTCAAGAAAATGTACACAAATCTCATGCTCTCTTAAACTCAATTCAAAAACCAAATATAGATGGATGAACCCTAGAACTCAAATTATGAAACTAGAACTCAAATTATGTCCTAAATTTTTGTCCTAATAAAAATTCACTAAAAATTAAGAACCTACTAGACTTGCAACACTAATAGAAATTTATATTTTTATATTGATTTGTTTCTCTAAACTAAATCCTACCACCCTAGTTCACATCTAATTAAACCTTACTTTCCTAACATTTGTAATTAAACACTACAACCCTAACCCAACTGCCCTAGTTAAGCATATACAATTTTTTCCTACAGCGAGGGAGGCAGGGGCGTCTCTGTCAAATTAACCTAACTAATTAACCTAACTAAATTAACCTAACTAAATTCTTTTCCTAACTAAATTAACCAAACTAATTTAGAGAGAGAGAGAGAGGAGGGGTAGGGGCTTACAGAGGATGGCTCTGGTGGTGGCGCGGGAGGCAGTGGTGGCGAGGGAAGCATGGGCGTCTCCGGTGACGGCGAGGGAGGCAGTTGTGGCGAGGGAGGATCCGGTGGCGTGGACTGCGGCTCCGGTGGCGTCGACTGTGGCTCTAGTGACGTTGATGAGGCCGCGCGGCTCCGGTGGTGTTGGGGGCGGCTCCGGTGGCGTCGACGGCGCGCAGCTCTGGTGGCTCCGGGGGCGTCGACGTCGACAGGAGACGGGGGCGAAGTGGGGCGATGGCGAATCGAGTAGACGGCGGCGGGGTGGGTCGAGGGATTTGGGGGAGAAGTGGTGACCGGGGGGAAATAGTTTTTTGGTTAAGTCAAAATTAGCGGTAGCGCTTTTCGCGAAACACGCTATAGCTAAGTTAGCTATAGCGACTTTCACAAAACGCGCTACTACTATGGCTATGTAATTTCCTTCATCTTTCTTTCCTTTTCTGTTTCTACAACGGGGGTCTAGGAAACGCGCTGCAACTACGTTAGCTATAGCACCTCTTACGAACAAACGCTACTGTTACGCCTTTCTCCTTTTTTTGCTTTCTCATTTATTTTGCTCTACATTTTATTTTTTCCTTTCTCCTTTTTCTATTTCTTTCTTTTTCATTTACTTTTCCATTTGTTTTTCATTTTATTTTATTTCCATTAGCAGTAGCGCTCTCCGCGCGAAACGCGCTGCTACTTATGTCCTAGCGGTAGCGCGCTTCCCTCAAGACCGCTACTGCTATGTGTAGCCTATCGTTTTAGCAATGGGAATATTAGTGGTAGCGCTTTTTCATGTGCACGTGCTACTGCTACTATTGTATCTGTAGCACGGTTTATGGACGCGTGCTACTGCTATTTAGCACTAGCGCCCATTTTTGACACGCGCTACTGCTAAATTTCTTTCCCTAGTAGTGCCCCGCTACTCCTTCTCTGCTTTCTGAGCACTGTGTTGGTCCTCTGAAGTTGACCAGCCTGTCCATTTCGATCCACGCATCCTTGAGGACATTTCCCCACATGGCCAAGCTCCGCCCCCACTGTGGCTATGGGGAGCGCATGAACCAAGTAAGCTACAGAGATGAGAGATGGAACAGAGAGGCTCTGGAGGAGCAGGGGCTCACCTAGGGTGTGCTAGAGCAGGAAGGGAGACCGGGGGTGCTCTGCAACAATGCCATGGATGCTCAAGGCGAGGGGCAGAGTGCAGGCTCATGGGGGAAGAGGCTTGGGGTCGCGGGCTGATACGTCTCCAACGTATCTATAATTTATGAAATATTCATGCCAATATATTATCATTCTTAGATGTTTTATAATCATTTTATAGCAACATTATATCATTTTTTGGGACTAACCTATTGACCCAGTGCCCAATGTTAGTTGCTGTTTTTTGCTTGTTTTTTACATCGCAAAAAATCAATATCAAACAGAGTCCAAACACCGCGAAACTTTTTGAGGATTTTTTATGGGCAGATAACTCCCAATGGGCCAAAGCAGCACCTGGGGGGTGCCCCGAGGGGGGCACAACCCACCATGGCGTGCCAGGGCCCCCTAGCGCGCCTAGGTTGGTTGTGCCCACCTCGGTGGCCTACCGTACACCTTCTTTGCACTATAAATTCCCAAATATTCCAAAAACCTTCGGGGTTAACCTAGATCAGAAGTTCCATCGCCGCAAGGCTGTGTAGCCGCCGAAAACCAATCTAGACCCTTTCCGGCACCCTACTGGAGGGGGGAATCTTCTCTAGTGGCCATCTTCATCATCCCGGCGACCACCATGATGAGAAGGGAGTAGTCCACCCTCGGGGCTGAGGGTTTGTACCTGTAGCTATGTGTTTAATCTCTCTCTCTCTCTTGTGTTCTTGAGATGTCACAGTCCTGATGTATCGCGGCCTTTGTTAATATAGTCGGATCATATGGTGTTTTCCCCTCTCTATCTTGTTGTGATGAATTGAATTTTTCCCTTTGAGATTTCGTTGTTATCGGATTGAATACTTTTATGGATTTGAGAACACTTGATATATGTCTTGCAATTTAATACTCATGGTGACAATTGGGTATCGTATTAATTCACTTCATATATGTTTTGGCAGTCAACTCATGGATTCCCGAGGTGATATTGGGGTAATCTATGCATAGGGGTTGATGCACGTTCTTGTCTTTGTTTCTCCGGTAGAAATCTTGGGGCACTCTTTGAAGTTCTTTGTGTTGGATTGAGTATTATGAATATGAATTTGCTTTGGTGTTATTTTAGTACGAACTCTAGGATAGATCGAATGGAAAGAATAGCTTTGTGTTATTTTAGTACGAACTCTTGAATAGATCAAACGGAAAGAATAGCTTTGAGGTGGTTTTGTACCCTACAAACAATTTATTCTTATGTTCTCCGCTAGATAGGAACTTTGGAGTGATTCTTCATCACACTTTGGGTGACGGTTATATGATCCAATTACATTAGCACTGTTGAGAGATTGCACTAGTGAAAGTACGGACCCTAGGCCTTGTTTTCAAGCATTGCAATACCGTTTTTGTGCCCGTTTACTATTTGCTACCTTGCTGTTTTTATTTATTCAAATTATAAAAACATATTTCTACCATCCATATTACACTTTTATAATCATCTCGTTGCGGAACTAGTGCAGCTATACAATTTGCCATTGTATTGGGTGTGTTGGAGACACAAGAGATTTCTTGTATTTGGTTGGAGGGTCGTTTGAGAGAGACCATCTTTATCCTACACCTCTCACGGATTGATAAACCTTAGGTCATCCACTTGAGGGAAAATTGCTACTATCCTACAAAACTCTACGCTTGGAGGCCCCACACGTGTCTATACAAGAATGAAGTTGCATAGTAGACATCACGGGCCTCGCCGAGAAGATGTCTAGAATTTGTGCGAGCTGGTCCCAGGTCAAGGAAGGGGTCGTGGAGCTCGGGGGCATGCCGGTGATGGCGAATTTTGGGGCGGTCACTTGCAGCAGCGTCGAGGAAGACGAGGATGCTAGGGTCGATTGGGGGTGGCTCGACACAATGAATATGGCATAGTTGAAGTGGGCCATGAGGCAGATGTTGCGGACATCTTTGATTGGTTTTGTGCTTCCGCCAGCCACATGCACGACGACGATGGCTGCCGACCAAAGCTCGGGTGCTCTCAGGTGGCTGAATATGCGGGATGGAGGGCAGAGGAGGGCCCCACTAGTCAACAAACTACTTTGACCTCGTCCATGTCACTAAAGCCATGATGCAAACCCGCCAATGAAAAATTCTGAACGGGTTGGGATTGTTGGGGAACACATTATTTCAAATTTTTTCATACGATCACGCAAGATCTATCTAGGAGATGCATAGCAACGAGAGGGGAGAGTATGTCCACGTACCATCGTAGACCGAAAGCGGAAGCGTTTAGTAACGCGGTTGATGTAGTCGAACGTCTTCACGATCCAACCGATCCTAGCACCGAACATACGACACCTCCATGTTCAGCACTCGTTCAGCACTATGATGTCCCTCGAGCTCTTGATCCAGTTGAGGACAAGGGAGAGTTCCGTCAGCACGACGGCGTGGCGACGGTGTTGATGAAGTTATCAGCGCAGGGCTTCGCCTAAGCACTATGACGATATGACCGAGGTGGTAAACTGTGGAGCGGGGCATCGCACATGGCTAAGAGATTCTCTGTTGTGTTTTGGGTGCCCCTTTCCTACGTATATAAAGGAGGGGGGAGGAGGAGGCCGGCCATAGGGGGTGCGCCATAGGGGCGTCCAACTAGGATTCCCAATCCTAGTTGGAGTCCCCTTCCTTTCCAAGAGAGGGAGAGAGGGAAGGAGGAGGAAGGGAGAAGGAAAGAGGGGGGGGGGGGGGGCGCCGCCCCCTCCCTAGCTAGTCCAATTCGGACTGGCCATGGGGGGGGGGCTCCCATGCGGCCCTCCTCTCTTTTCCACTAAGTCCCATGAAGGCCCACTACTTCCCCGGTGGGGTTCCGGTAACCCCCAGTACTCCGAAACTTATCCGAAACTTCCCGAAACCATTCCGGTGTCCCAATGTAACCTTCCAATATATGAATCTTTACCTCTCAACTATTTAGAGACTCCTCGTCATGTTCGTGATCTCATCCTATGGGTTCGGTCATCAAATCACATAACTCATAATACAAATCGTCATCGAAGTTAAGCGTGCGGACTGTACGGGTTCGAGAACTATGTAGACATGACTGAGACACTTCTACGAAGATCTTTATCGGTCAAACCGCATAACAACATACGTTATTCCCTTTGTCATCGATATGTTACTTGCCCAAGATTTGATCGTCGGTATCGTCATACCTAGTTCAATCTCGTTACCGGCAAGCACTACAAAAAAAATACAATTCCGTGATGAAACGTGTTTGTCACAGTAGGTCGCATTTTCTGTCATGCATGTACATCCATGACGATTTTATGACAGAATCAAGATAGTCATACATGTGTTGTCGTAGAAGTGTTCCATGGCATTACCAAAATTATCATCATGGAAGTGTCCACTTCCATGACGATAAATCCCGCGTCACAGAAGTGCTTTCGTCAAGGGAGACCGACACGTGGCATCCACCGTAACGGAACACCGTTAAGCTATCGGGTTGGGTTTTGGATCCGATAACCCATTAACAGCCCCGACCAATGGGGATTTTCCACATGTAAAATCATCATTGGCTGGAGGGAACACGTGTCGGCTCATCGTTGTGATAGATGTCATCCACTCATTGGACAGAAGGCGCCTATGATACGTTGACACGTGGCACGGCCCAACAGAGGCCCATTCTTGTGAAAAGGCCGTCCCGTTTAACTTGGTCAAAAGGTGGTCGGCCGACCCATGTAAAGCCTGTTAACGGCCTATTCGCATATAGCCCATTTACAGCCCGCTAACCCAAGGCCTGTTAGGCCCTATCAGAATTATGCCCAGTAGCGTCATCTGGGCCACCCAATATGATTCCAGCCCATTTTCACTTCTGGCCCATGTATGGCCCATGACGTCTTTCGGCCCATATAAGGCCCTATGTAACTCTTGGCCTATTAACGGCTCGGGGTGAAACTGGCCCGTAATGAACAGTGTATCACTTTACACCCATTAACGGCCCGTGGTGAAACTGGCCCGTAATGAATAGTGTATCACTTTATACCCACTAACGGCCCGTTATTCCGTTGGGCCGTTTCCAGCCCATGTTATCTTTCGGCCTTCTCAGAGCCCATTTATTCTTGGGCTCATTTCCAACATTCGTTTACTTACGGCCCGTTACTGTCATTTTCTGCTTGTGGGCCAAATTCAGCCCGTGGTTACAGTCGGCCCATTTGTGGTCCATTAATACATTGGGCCGTTTTCATAACGTCATAACGTCATCAAATACAGCCTATTAACGATGGCCCATTATGGTCGGCCAATGAACGGATGATTCCAACTCTAGCCCGTTTATGGCCATAATGCGACATGTTATTGGCCCATGTTTGGCCAATCGATCATACTGCCCGTATAAGGCCCATTGATGATACGGCCCGTAGAAGGCCCATTGTTTCTATGGCACGTAGAAGGCCCATTGTTTCTACGGCCCGTAGAAGGCCCACTGTTTCTACGACCCATAGAAGGCCCACTGTTTCTACGGCCCGTAGGAGGCCCAGTGTCACTACAGTAAATATTAGCCCATGGTTATTGTGGCCTAGTTTTAAAAAATAGGTTATTGCAGCCACTGGCAAACCGCAGAAAAAGAACTACAATGACTACAAGCAAACAAATAAACAATACAACAAGGAACTAAATAAGCAAGCAACTTACGCTAGGCTATCACGGCTATCACACATATTACATCCACTGGGCATCAAAGTTCGCCACCAGTGCAAATAAATGCGCCGACAAAAGAATATACAAAACTAAGAGCACTTCAGAGGGCACTAGGCCTGGCCAGGTCCGGCCCCCCAAACAGCTGAAGAAGCTGAGTAGACCTCAGTTCTGTCAACGATAGATGCATCAACACTAGATTTAAGGCATGATGGTGCGCACGGCAGTCCTCTGACATCTTCATTGCATCTTTGACTTCAAATCGGAGCTGAGCTGAAGCAAGCCTTTCCGCTTTAAGTTGAGACTGAAGAAGTCGAACTGATTGAGGCAGCAACTGCACAGAGGTTGTCTCACACCTGCTGGTGAGTAGCTTCAACTCACTATCTTCATCAAGACAGGACCTTGGGGTCATCTCGCTGTCCTCAAGATGGTTTGGCTCACTATCTTCCCTAAAGTTCTGCTTGGCGTAAGAGATGCGAGTCTAAAAGAGAAACAAGGAGACACGTAACAGGTTTCACAATTATATAAGCAAATAAATGGATCTGTTCTGCATAAGGAACATGTTTTTACAACTACAATTTGAAATTGGTAGTTGTTGCAAACATCCAATCAGATGTAAACAACAAAGCAAACAGCAGTGGAGGAAATGATGCCTATCCAAATCTATACTAGAACAAAGTTTGAAGGCTTGAGAAGGATGAACTTACATTACATGTTAACATGGGTTGGACAAAGCCCTTCTCCATGTTAATGGAAGGATAATTCAATAAATTCCACAAAGAAAATTCTTTATAAGCGTTGCCATTATTCTACATTTTGCAAAGAGTAAATATAGATCAAATAATATTGGAAGAAACAGAGGATAATGAAGCTCAGGTGCGGACTGATGATACATAATCAAATAGCAATTAATTAAGTACATTGTTACAAGGCAAAAGGGAGAGAGGTACTGACAAGAGCAATGCAGAGACCATTATTGTTTTGAGATCATATGATCCTTTGAGCAAGGAGATTCATCTGAAATTAGTTTTCATACAAGAGAGAAGGTAAGGCACAAGCAGAAATTTAGGAGTTCAAATTTTGAATTGATATCATAGACAGTACTTGATGTTGGGCTCCCAGCAATTCTAATAGGGGTTTGGCCACTGGAGTAGGGGTAAAGTGTGGTACAGTTGGGCCTGTGTTTTCTGTGGCTGCTGATCTATCTGATTTAACAGGTATCACTACCTTTTCCAAATACCTAGTTTGTACTCCTTGAGGATCTGCACTCACCCTCTTCCTTTTGGACATCTATTACGAAAGAACAACATTTGACTAGAAAAACATAGTGTGACGACACATGGAATAGGTACAGAAAATGGATAGGTATGGCATATACTCATATATGATGCTTAAACTAAGCAGATGGTGTAACAAAGTAGAAGTAATGCAAGAGGTCAGATGCAAAATATGTGCGACCAATACAACTTTGCGAAGTTAGAGCAAGCACCTTGATGGGTGAATAAGATATGCCATCCTCCACCATGCCAAGTTTGTTAGCCAGTGGATCGTTCTGCAATATTCCTCTCGTGCTCCCATTCTCATATTCATTTTTGATAATGTTCAATATCTGACATGCATGAAAACATAAAAACAAGTGAGATTTTCTTTGTAATGCATAAGTGATTCTAATCCAATACTGCCTCCCTATAAACCCCTTTGTGCTATCTCTGCAATTCTTTTAAAAGATGTCATGCATGCTGTAATTTGTTGTGTGCATTAATATAATGTGGCCTACTACTCAAAATATGAGAGCTCCAGAAGTGATGACACTTCGCAGATGATAGCTTCAACATATAGTAAAGAAGAACAAGTCGACCTGGTCTGACAGATTCAAAATATACTAAGGGAGAACAACTCGACCTGACCAGTCAACCGCAAGAGAAGAGTATCATCTTAAAGAAGAGCAGAAGAGCAAGCAGATTGAAGATATTATAAGTCTTTCAATACAATGTCGGTTGGCCACCCATGATGAACCAGAGCGCACAGAGAAATACTATTCTTTCCGGTTTCTCCATATGTGGCTCACATGCATTTCGAAACTAAAGTAGGAACATTTAGCTAACCAATTAAACATCTCTCAGTTTTACTAATATCAGCAATAATATGAAATATGAATTTGTACAACTAAGCTTGTTTAGCTCGATGGGTGGAGCAGTGCTATTACGACACGAACCACGTAGGCTGATTGTGGTCATCATAAAATGGGGAAAACATAAGCATGATGAGTACAGTGTTGACCGTGGCAGTGGGATGGCATATCTGAAGCTGCAAACTGCACAAAGGGTAGTTAGCAACCGATGTTTGCTTTGAAATAACAACTAAGATTTGGTATGGACAAGAAACTACGGTCAACAAGTGACAAAGAAATGCAATTATGCTGTCTCTCTATATGTCGCGACATGCATTTGGAAACTCAAGTGGGACCTTTAGCTAACCAATTAAATGTGTCGGTTAACTACTATCCGTATCATATCACAATCATATTTGAACAACTAAGCTTTCGAATTCTGAGTGTTGTGTTGTTTAGCTTGAAGGGTGGAGTAATGCTAGTACGACAGAAAGCACCTACGCAGATCATAGTAGAGTAGATAAAAGGGGAAAACCCTAAGCATCAAGAGAAAAATAAGGAAAGTGGAACTAGCTGGACCAGTGGGTGGCGCACATGCTTTTTGAAACGAATATAGGAACATTAGGTGACCAATTAAACATTCTCTGTTTTAGTGATATGAGCATCATATCATATTCGTATTTCAACACGTAAGCTTTGGGTCGAGGTCTTGAGGAGCAGTGCTAGCACGACACGAAGCACCTACGATGATGGTAGTGAATATAAAGGGGGGAAACCATAAGCTTTACGAGTATAGTGCCCGTGCCATGGCGGATCTGAAGGTGCAAACCGGACAAAGCTACTTCGCAACCAGTGTTTGCTTTCAACTAGCCACTACGATTTGGTACATACAAGAAAAGTATAGTAAACAAATTACGATCTATTTTCCGGGTGAGATCAATAACTTAAGCACATATGGAGGAGTACCACCTCTCTTGCAACGTCGTGTAGGCCTATGCTGATACGTTGAGGGTGCTGCGGGTGCGATGGCTGTCAAGAAGACTTTAGACGACAGACGGACGGGTCGGGGGATATATCCTATTGCCGTGGACGAGGCGGTCGTAGGAGTGGCAATGGCAAGGTGGACGACGGCGCCGATGAAGCGAGAGGAGGCGATGAAAGGATCCTGGTCCAGCACCGTGGATGAGAGACGTCCATCTCTTGCAGTGGACAACGGGGTAGGGGTAGCGGCTCCGGCAAGGTGGAGGATGGGGTGGTGGATGGAGGAGGCTGGCCGCAGTGTGGAGGTTGTCGTGCCGCCGACAGTGTATGAATGGGGAAATGGAGGGGAGGGGGGATATCAAACTTTGGGACACGCTTCTCTGAAATGGGGGAAAGTTACGAACTTATCCCCTGTTTAAAATTTCGGACATCGCGTTGGTTGGGGATAGGACAGTAATCTGGCATCTCCCAAATATTTACCGGTAACTATTTCTGGCGAGGAGAGGGTGTTTTGTCGCCCATGGTTGGCACCCATGGTGTATGAACGGGGCTGACAGGTAGGGCGGTTGTGTCACGTCTGATGGAAGTTACACATCTTCCCCTATTTAAAATATTAGCCTACATCGATTTCGGACGAGGAGAGTTTGTTTTGCCACCCACCGTGTATGAATGGGGAAATGGAGGAAGAGACACATGTATTTCGGACGAGCTTGAATCAAATGTGTTTTGCCGCCCACGTTTGGCGCCCACCGTGTTTGAATGGGCTCAGAGGCCGTCGTGTCATGTCTAATTGAAGTTACTAGTCTACCCCTATCGACAACAGTGTAAATCCGGTCGATAAGGATGTCAAGTTTCAGGGGTAGACAGTAATTTCCATCTCACAAACACTTGCTTCGGGCAGCCCACAAATTATAGTGGGTGTTTAGCCGCTTCGTTCAAAACTTGGGAGAATTAGCATTCACGTTTGCCCTGGGACCTGGCAAACTAAATTCAAATCCAATTTGTATTTGATTACGAATATCCACAGATAATTATACGTTTTGTTATTTATTTCTTAAAAACCACAACAAAGATTTATTCCACCTTTATATATGATTATGATTTAGAAATGACACGATCTTCGAATTCAGTAGGTTGGATACACTCTGAGTCAAACAGTTATTTCATCCAATACAATATGCTCACACGAAAAACAGTTCACCTTATGTCAATCATACAAGTACTGAGGATTACCTCGCCTAAAAAATTCGGATCATTACAACACATGGACAACATGCAAGTACAATAATCCAATGACAATTTCAACTGGTATCTGAAGAAGAACCGGGATTACCATGGGCTTCAGATAGCAGAAACAGCAGGACCTCCTCCATCTTCAAATGCAACACTCTTACTTCCTCCAATTCTTGGGTTGCTTGCATAATGCGTGCCGCTAATTCCGTAATTTCCAGCCTCAAGATAAAGATTACCTCATTCATGGCAGCCACACCATCTCTTTCTGCCTCTAGTAGAGCCTCAAGCACTATAATATCTGTGCTCAGACTGCTCTCAGGCGGTGTTGCCTCTGAAATGCTACCATCTGGTAACATGGATGGCGCACTGCTTCCACAAATAGATTCTGGGGTTGTACATTGTGTCCTAGTGTGAATGGCATCCTGAAAGGTTTCTGCTGGACATCAGTAAGAGATTGTTATCGTATGATCTAGGCAGTAAGCTTACATGGTAAACGATGGACGAATTATTGCCGAGCATGGCAAACTATATTTAAATGGTTCGAAGCAGCATCAGCCGAAAAGAAATTAAAATGGTAAGATGAAACTAGGGATGTAAGTGGCAAATAAACGACATCCGCCAGTCCCATCTAGTTAGTTTTTGCTACCTCCCTAGTTCATTTTCCTCAAAAAACAAAAACTCTTTTGAACTATCATACCACTAGTGGACTTTAATCAGGATTAAACGGGACCCAGTTGACATCCCTAGTTGAAAGGAAGTGTACAACCGCTATATTTAAGTTGCTAAGGCATCTAAGCAGTTGAAATAATTTGAGAAAGCACTTAATAGTGTGGCCTCATATAAACTACGAAGACAGTCTTGTGATGAAGTTGAGAGGAAAAGTTAAGGACTCAAATGAAATAGGCATGCATTTCTTTACGATAGTACAACAGGCACTGCTGACATATTTGCCAACTCAGGTATAGCGTAACAACAAATAAGCATTCGAATCAAGAAATACAACAAAGCAAACAACCGAACTATTTGTAATTCGGTAGGATTACACGTTGAGGGCACATGCCAAGAAAGCAGCCCACTCGCATTACATTTCACATGTACTAAAACACACTGGCTTACCATATGTTGCTGTGAAGCCTAGCTGCTGTTGCAATGTTCTTTGAAGATATCGTCAGCATCCCATGGTTGCAAATCTAGTTGTTGTAGTTTATTCTGCACCATCTATTTAGGTAAAATTAATTTGAATCGCATGCACTGGTCCGAATTGATCATCAATGGTTCATCTAAACTAATGAAAGAAGGGTGTGTGCATACACGACAATATATCTGCTTCCCTCTATTTTTATGCTTGTTCGAGGTGCCAGCCCCAAAAGAACAAATATTTTGCTTGATGGGGTTGGCAGCTCCATAATTAATAGAAGCATCAAAATAGTCATGCAACTTGGGAAGATCAAGAACACACAAACAAGTAATGAACAGAGGCTCGGAGAAGTGATGTAATAGCTAGCATCAGAAAATGTAGGGTAAAACAAACAAAAAACAGCGGAACCATATGCTAGTTTGCTGATGTGTAATTAAGCATAGAGAACATTAAGCAGTCTGATGGAACCAACAGGTGGCATCAGAACTAAACTAAAGCATATTAACTATATGTGCACTGGTATGTAATTTAGTACATGTAACATGTTCACTGCCAGAAGTATGGCCCTACAGGTGCAAGCAAAATAACACGTCTCATGAAAAACTGAATGATGCCCTGAAGAAATTCAAAGGTGTGGTGCTTATGCTAGGAAAGTGAACATACGCGCCGGCCGTTGGATAATAGTACCTGATTCTCGGCGGCGTATGGGTATCGCTGTCATACTTGATAGCTAAGGATCGTCGATGGTGCTCGTGTTGCAGTTGAGTTTGGGCCGGCTGTCGCCGTCGCTGAAGCGGCTCCGGTGCTACGGTTGCGGCGCCTGGCGACATACAAGAAAGCTCATCTATGGTAAGTGAACAGTTGCACGATAAAGAGAAAAACCAAAGGAGTACAAATCGAAATAACTTGATGAGGCTGCGGCGTCGGTAAAGCAGGGCCGGTGGAGTTGAATATGGCGTCCGTGGAGCGGGTCCGGTGCAGTGGACGAAGGCTTCGGCGGGCGCGTTGTATAGTGCTTTCGGTGAGGCCGATCTGTTGCGGCGGACGAGGGCTTGTATGAAGGGCCAGCGAAGGGGCGGACGAGGGAGTCAGTGAAGGGCCTACGCTATGATGGACGAGGGCGCCAGTTAAGCAGATCCGGTGCGGTGGACCATGATGGTGGTCAAGGAGATCTAGAGCGGTGGACAAGCCAGTCGCTGAAGCGGCTCAGGTGAAGTGGTGAGTTGGCAGTTGGGGGTTCCAAGGTGCGGAAGGTAGATCCGACGGGGTGTGAGGTCCACCGCTACGGCGAAGGACTAGATTCGACGGCTTGCCGTGGTTGGGGGTTCAGGGAGGGGAAGGGGAGGGGCTCTAGGAAGAATGTTGGGGGCAAAGAGGGGAAAACAATGGAGTTACCAAAGCAACCCTTTTCCGTTTATGTGGCAGGGGTAAAACAGGAATATCGCAGGGCTAAACTTTGGGCGCGTGATATTTCGATGTGAGCGGTAAGTTTGAATGCTTCTGGCGCCTAAAATTATAAGTATTCTGCTCTCGTACGACCGACTTTGATATCATGGCCGACAATTTGTTTGTTTTGCACGCAAAAAAATGTGCAAGTTTTGAAAGTCAATGTCTCCAACTCGAAACTTAGATTGTCCATTCAATTCGAATATGGATCATTGAGCTACTACAAGCAAATACCATCATACGGTCCAATTCAAATGAAATTCCAAATGTGTTTATCCTAAATATGATGACAAAAGCAAAAATGTGTATGTGTAAGAATAAAGTGGATGATTATAAAGTTTGAACATGCCCGTATGTGTATATCTCTAGGTTTGATATATGAATTTGAAATCACGAAATCCCGGCTTAAAAAATGTACCTCCATTTAAATGAATTAAAAAAGCTAATGATGGAGTCGAATTCCAAAATTCCAATCTTAGGTTTGTAATTCTGGTACATCAAGGTATATCGCGCATGTTCAAAAGTATCGTTATCTCATAGTACAAACTGTGAAACAAATTGATCAACCATGAGTGCACAATATCTCAATTACGCTAAAGTCCCTCAAATATTGACACCTCACTCTTTATCTGAAGTCAACCCCCCCACCACACACACACACGCACACACACACATAGAGAAGTCGTTCTCTCCCCCAAACACCAACACACGAGCACATTAGCACCCCTCTCCCTTGTAAAGTCCGGACCCCAACATAGGTCTCTATCACTTTGTCTCTCAGGCATGCACACATCTCTTCCCTCACTCTCTAGGTCTCCCGCTAGCTCTCTTACCCAAGCACACACACTATGTAGAGTGTATATTTCCCATACACACAAAACATCGCCCCCAAACGTCTATCTCCCTAGTTATGTGGTTCTCGCGCACTCACCTCACACACCACCCCCACTGCAAACAAGCACACTTTGTCTCCTTGTGCACCACTCTCCTCTTTCTATCTCTCCCACATGCGGACCCGCCCCAGCTCCTTCCCTGTATACATATATGTCGTGACTCTTTGCATAGCTCTCTAATGTATAATCGTTCTCAATTTTGCATCCGAATTGCAAAGCTTGCCTTCCACGCAAAGGAGAGTCCCACCTGGACACGGGACAAAGTCTTCAATCATGTATCTTCATAGTCCAATAGTCCGCCCAAAGGATATAGTCCGGCTGTCCGAGGACCCCCTAATCCAGGAATCCCTCAGTGTCCCCTTATCGTAGGATTTTCATCAATACAGGCATGGGTAATCCAACCGCTCCATCCACACGACCCTTGGGAAATTGGCGAGTTTTAAGGCAAGTGGGGAGGCACTTGATATTCGCTGCCTTTATAAGAGGATAAAGATCCATTGTTTCACCCACGCCTTCTTCTTCTCTGCCCATCCGTTCTCGAGCTCCAGCGCCCAAGCTTCCATCCTTTCCGCCTCCAAAAAGCACTCCGACCATGTCTGGATCTGGAACACAGGGCAAGTGGATGGTCTCCTCCATCACGGAGGGGAACATCACAGAGCTCCGGGAAGCAGGGTACTTGGCCCAAGGAAGCTCCCACCGGCTTCTGGCCAAGGGGCAAATCGTCCCCACCCCGGAACCCAATGAGAGTGTGGTATTCATCCCCCACTTCATCCGCGGGTTAGGATTTCCCCTCCAGCCCTTCGTCCATGGACTCATGTTCTACTACGGGCTAGATTTCCACGATCTAGCCCGAATTCTTTCCTCAACATCTCAGCATTCATTGTCGTGTGCGAGGCCTTCCTCCGCATTCCCCACTTCGGATTATGGCTGAAGGTCTTCAATGTGAAGCCGAAAGTGGTGGATGGTCAACATGCAGAGTGCGGAGGTGCCATGGTGACCAAACTATCCAATGTCACATGGCCCACTGGCACCTTTGGGAAACCATCAAGGGGTGGTGGAAGCAGTGGTTCTATGTCACTGAGCCCCGTGACACCACCTGGGCCGCGGCTCCCGAATTCAAGTCCGGGCCCCCAATGCGGCTTACCTCTTGGCTAAAAAAGGGCCTGGACTGGTCGCCGTCAGACGAGATATCAGCGCTGCAGGCGCGCGTCAAGAGCATGGTGGACAAGAACATCAAGCTCATCAATGTGATCCAGGTGATGCTTTTTTGCCGGATCCTTCCCTGCCAAAGCCGGACCTGCCATCTGTGGGAGTTCGATACGGCCAAGCACCAGACCTTGTGACAGTTCTTCAGCTCCACGCACGGAGGTATCTGGAAGGTGCTTTTCATGGCCAAATAGACATGGCCGCAGACGTCCGAGGACCACGGATATGACCTAATGTCGGAGTAATTAGCCATGGATAGCCTCATCTGCCCCCATGGCATTTCAAGACATCGGGGACGGTTTCGCCCTTCAAGACCCAAAGATCAACAAGCTGCCTTCTTACGGCTGGCTGGTCCTAGTGGCCGGCTGGCGGAGGACGGCAAGGCCCAGAGGGCGGCCTCAAAGTCGGCCGACTCCTGGCGGGCGGCCTCTAGAGAGGCCAGCCCTCAACAGGCGGCCCCTACAGAGGCCAGCCCTCAACAGGCGGCCCCAAGCACCCTCAAAGTTTGCACCACATTAAGATGATGAGACGGGGCATGGTTACAGTGCTGACAGCCACCCCAGAATCCAGGGTCAGGCGTGGCCACAGTGCATCGTAAGGGGCGGACGCCCCCCGAACGGTGTGGCACTGTTTATGTACGACTCGTGACATAACCCATGACGCAGAGGGCCATGCCCCCACTACGGACCGTCGATTCGGCCCACAGGCGATGGGCCCTACCTGTTCGCGAGGAGCCAGAGGGCGGCAAACCCAGACCAGCCGGCTCGAGGAGAGGCCGGCCCCTGACCAGGCGGCCCACCTCTCCTCAATGTCCATGCGCCATTAATCAGAAGGGATGGGGGATGGCTACTGTGATCGCCCTCCAGGCGGCGTTACTGTAGCCACGCCTCCCCCGAAAAAGCATGCATTATTACTAGCATCGCTACAGTGCTGAGCAGCCGACCGGACCCGCAAGCGGCGGGAACGGCCTGTCGGCCAAGTACAAGACAATCGACCGGGCCCACCAGGCGGCGGGCCCTAGTGGACGGCGGAGAAGCCGACGACCGTAGACACTGACAGATGGGTCCAACACCTGGCCAGATTTCTTTTGTACTCCTGGGGGGGTAGGCCTATATAAACCCCCAGGCACCCATGCAAAGGGTTCAGACCTTAGTTCATTTCACCCACACATATAGAGAGAGGAAGCTAGGGCTAGCCTTGTTCTTCTACCTCCTCTAGAGAAACTGCTCCAGGAGAAATCTTGTAGCCACTCTTGTCGTTATAGTGACCATGCGGAGACCCCACAGAGCAGGACTAGGAGTGTTATCTCCTAGGAGAGCCCCGAACCTGGGTAAGATTCGCCGGCGTGCATGTCTTCGCCTCATCCTGTTTCCAGGCACCGGTGACGAACTATTAGCCCCCTCCATGATAAGCCATCTTTTGGGATATGTCGCACGACACCCCTGACATTTGGCGCCCATCGTGGGGCTAGGTGCACCGACGTGCGGAGATCTGTTCTAGATGGGAACCCTGTTCCTTCCTCGCGAGCGCAGCCAGCCCAGCTCGCCCGATGGCGTCTGTTCCGATGCGCTGCATGGCTCGGAGGTCGCCTGCGCGGCGGCTAGCCTCACCGATCTTGTTGGCGAGCTTTGCCTCTCCACTGAGCCCGCACCCGACGCGGGAGCGGCCAACTCTGAGAGTTGCATCGTCGACCTTCTCGGCAAGCTTCACATCGCCAATGAGCCCACCACCGATCTGGAGTCGGTTGGCTCCACCGATCCGATGCTTGTCGACATCGATAGGGTTTCTTCCGATTCCTTCCCCACCAATGCGGTGGTCATCGACGATCCGCTTCCTTGCGCAGAGAGCGGCGGCAGCACCGTCACGGAGGTGCTTGTCATCAGCCACAATGGGGGCTCTGGAGGAGACGACCAAGACCCATTGCAGGCGGCAATGCGGGACCTGTCCATGGCCCTTGCTGCGGATGTGGATGCCGAGACGCTAGAAGCCTGCCGCGTCTCGCTCGTGGAGAGCGCCAAGAAGTTGGCTGCCATGAGACGCCTCTCAGAGGCCTTCCAGCATTAGTTTGATCGCGCTGTCGGCGGCACGCCGGCTGCTGCTGGGCCCAGCAGAGCAGGCACGGTCAAGCAGTGAGGCTGCGCCATCGCCAGCATGTTTGGAGTGGACCGCCCAGTCTACGCCACGCCCATGGAGAACATACGTTCTGCCCAGGCGGCAGCAGACGAGCTGGACCACCTGGAGGGTGATGAGCATCGCTACATGACGGAGCACATTCAGCAGTTTATCGACACGGCCGCTGCGCAGCAAGAAGCCGGCTGTCGCGCCGAAGGGCTTGACCAGCGGGTTGAGAATCCGCCCCCTCGCCAAGAGCATGGCACATCCTCCCAGACGCCGACAGGCGGCGCCCACGACAGACGAGATAAGGAGCCAGCTACAAGCCGCAGCTGGACTCGCATCACCATCGAGCGCGACCAAGACGGCCGCCCCGAGCAGTCGAACGACGAGGCGATGATCCACCGCCGCCGCCTCCTCGAAGAAATAGGCGCGCTTCCCTGCCGCCTGTTGATCATCCGACTCTCGGCAACCGGCTGGGCTGCCGAGAGGGAGTCGGAGAGAATTACGCGCGCCACCAGATCGATCGCCTAGCTCAATCCTTGGCGCTAGAAGAAGAAGATGCAATGGGTCTGCCTTGTTTTGTCCCTGTCGGTGTCAAAACCGGCGGATCTCGGGTATGGGGTCCCGAACTGTGCGTCTAAGGTCGATGGTAACAGGAGACGGGGGACACAATGTTTACCTAGGTTCGGGCCCTCTCTATGGAGGTAATACCCTACTTCTTGCTTGATTGATATTGATGAATATGAGTATTACAAGAGTTGATCTACCACGAGATCATAATGGCTCAACCCTAAAAGCCTAGCCTGTCTGACTATGATTATGAGGATATATCTACAGACAAAGCCCTCTGGTTTATATAGACATAGGAGGGATCTAGGGTTACATAAGGTCGGTTACAGAGAAAGGAATCTTCATACTTCGTCGCCAAGCTTGCCTTGCACGCCAAGGAGAGCCCCATCCGGACATGGGTAGAGTCTTCGGCCATTGTATCTTCACATCCCATCAGTCCGGCGCATGTCTAATAGGTCGGACGCCCGAGGAGCCCTTAGTCCAGGACTCCCTCAGTAGCACCTGAACCATACTGTCAGTGTACAAAAAGAGGGGTACACTTTTTGTACCCCTATAACTGTGCACGGGCAGTCTGAGCCACGGGCACCACCACACTGAGCAAGGCAAGGGAGGTGAGACAAGGTAAGGCCGAAGCTCAGGAGGAGCAGAACGATGCCAAGACCAAGACCACAAAGAGCAAAGGGGACGAAGCAGACCCCCCAGGCAAGATCCTTGCCGGGAGGCGGTTTTAGCAAACCCGGCAAGACCCTTGCCGTGGCAGCTCGCCCCACACCTAAGGAGTGAGTCACCCTTGAGTCCACTGCCCCCATGGGGCAAGGATTCAAAAGACATCCCCGTGGTGGCATGCAGATCTTTGTGAAGGCATTCAAGATCAGATACACCCTTTAGAAAGATGATGATCCTTGGCGGGATCCCAGCCAAGGAGGACCACAAGGCCCCCGTCAAGAGCCTTGCCGGGGATGACAGCAGGCGCCACGGCAAGACCCTTGCCGGGGCCCCGGCAAGGCCCTTGCCAAGAACACCTGTAGGGCCACCATCA
This sequence comes from Triticum urartu, assembly GCF_056163025.1. Classification (NCBI taxonomy): domain Eukaryota; kingdom Viridiplantae; phylum Streptophyta; class Magnoliopsida; order Poales; family Poaceae; genus Triticum; species Triticum urartu. The sequence goes on from NC_141879.1 coordinate 712,135,675, forward strand.
GGCCCACGCCAGTCAAACCTCCACCGCCGTTCGCATGCAGCTGCCGACCCAACCAGCTGGGCAGGCACCTGCGTGGCTGCATCCGGATCTTCATGAAGACCCACCACTGCGCCACCTCAGCTGCCTGCTTGCCTACATGGCACAGCGGGCGCCGCTGGCCAGGGCGTGTGTCGACACGAGAGGGAGCTGTGACGGACAAGACAGGGCTCTCCCCCGTCCCCGATAAAGCAAGGACACCTGGGCAAGACGCATTAAATGCGCCTTGTCATGTAATGCGAGGGATAACCTCATATCACTGTACCCTTTCCACCTCTTGTGTGCCACTGTGGCAACCCCTTTCCTATAAAAGGAGGCCCGAGGCGACCAGGAGGAGGATTTGGCTTTTTGGAGCTCCTCACGCCCCATAGCTAGCTCAAGAACACAGATATACAATCCACCAAAGCAGGAGTAGGGTTTTACGCATCCTTGCGGCCCGAACCTGGATAAACGAACCGTGTGCTATCTGTTTGACCCGCTCTTCTCACGACCCCGCGCCCTGCAACCGTAGTAGGGATTCTTGTGATCCCATAGGTGTCGTTCCCACCGACACATACTTCAATGACGAGGTGTCCGGCGTGCAGATTGTTTTCGGCATTGCAAGGCGGGTTCCCCTTTCCGAATACTCCAAGATAGTCTTCGGCCGTAATGAACGTGTCCGGATCTGCAACACAAGTACTACACACAACCGCAGGGAATATAATATTTGCACGAGTCTAATCCGCTGACAGTCTTTTTGTAATGTGACATCACGTCTACTTGGTCATCATTTCGAACCTTTTCCGTCTGCCGTTCCATGTTTTGAGACATGGTTTTAATAGGCACATCTTGTCGAAGCAGAGATCGTGTCCCCTTATTGCGGGATTCTCATCAATACGAGCGTGGGTAATATAATAGTGCCGTTTACACAGCCCTTGGGAACAAGCGAGTTTTAAGGCTAGTGGGGAGGCGCTTGATATTCACTGCCTATATAAGGAGATAAGGACTCCCTTTCTTCACCCACGCTTTCTCTCTTTCTCTGCCCTTCCTTTCTCGATCTCCAGCGCCCAAGTTCTCGTTCTTTCCGCCTCAAGGAAGCCCTCAGCCATGTCTGGATCTGGAGGGCAAGGAAAGTGGATGGACTCCTCCCTTAGGGAAAAGAACATCACCAATCTTCGGGAGGCCGGGTATCTGGCGAAAGAAATCACCCACTAGGTTCCAGCTAAGGAGCAAATCGTGCCCACCCCGAAGGCCAACGAGAGGGTGGTGTTCATCCCTCATTTCATCCGCGGGCTAGGGTTTCCACTCCACCCTTTTGCCCCGGGCTTATGTTCTATGACGGGCTAGATTTCCATGATCTAGCCCCGAACTACTTCCTTAACATCTCGGCATTCATTGTCGTGTGTGAGGCCTTCCTCCCCATCCAACCCCACTTCGGACTGTGGCTCAAGATCTTCAACATCAAGCCGAAGGTGGTGGACAGTCAGCACGCGGAGTGCGGAGGCGCCATGGTGAGCAAGAGGGTGAACAAATTACTGTTGAGCAATTGACAGAATTGAGCATAGTTATGAGAATATCTAGGTATGATCATGTATATAGGCATCACGTCCGAGACAAGTAGACCGACTCTTGCCTGCATCTACTACTATTACTCCACTCATCGACCGCTATCCAGCATGCATCTAGAGTATTAAGTTAAAAACAGAGTAATGCCTTAAGCAAGATGACATGATGTAGAGGGATAAATTCATGCAATATGATGAAAACCCCATCTTGTTATCCTCGATGGCAACAATACAATACGCGCCTTTCTGCCCCTACTATCAATGGGAAAGGACACCGCAAGATTGAACCCAAAGCTAAGCACTTCTCCCATTGCAAGAAAGATCAATCTAGTAGGCCAAACCAAACAGATAATTCGAAGAGACTTGCAAAGATAACCAATCATACATAAAATAATTCAGAGAAGTTTCAAATATTGTTCATAGATAGACTTGATCATAAACCCACAATTCATCCGTCTCAACAAACACACCGCAAAAAGAAGAGTACATCGAATAGTTCTCCACACGAGAGGGGGAGAACATTGTATTGAGATCCAAAAAGAGAAAAGAAGCCATCTAGCTAATAACTATGCACCCGTAGGTCTAAGGTAAACTACTCACACTTCATCGGAGGGGCTATGTTGTTGATGTAGAAGCCCTCCGTGATCGATGCCCCCTCTGGCGGAGCTCCGGAACAGGCCCCAATATGGGATCTCGTGGATACTGAAGGTTGTGGTGGTGGAATTAGGTTCTTGGCTCCGTATCTGATCGTTTGGGGGTACGTAGGTATATATAGGAGGAAGGAGTATGTCGGTGGAGCAACAGGGGGCCCAAGAGGGTGGAGGGCACGCCTGGGGGGGCGGGGGGGGGGGGGGGGGGGGGTAGGCGCGCCCCCTACCTCGTGGCCTCCTCTTTTGTGTCTTGACGTAGGGTCCAAGTCTCCTGGGTCTTGTTCGTTGAGAAAATCACGTTCCCGAAGGTTTCATTCCTTTTGGACTCCGTTTGATATTCCTTTCCTTCGAAACCCTAAAACAGGCAAAAAACAACAATTCTGGGCTGGGCCTCCGGTTAATAGGTTAGTCCCAAAAATAATATAAAAGTGGATAATAAAGCCCAATAATGTCCAAAACAATAGATAATATAGCATGGAGCAATCAAAAATTATAGATACGTTGGAGACGTATCAAGCATCCCCAAGCTTAATTCCTGCTCATCCTTGAGTAGGTAAATGATAAAAACAAAATTTTTGATGCGGAGTGCTACTTGGCATAATTTTAATGTAATTCTTCTTAATTGTGGTATGAATATTCAGATCTGAAAGATTCAAGACAAAAGTTCATATTGACATAAAAATAATAATACTTCAAGCATACTAACTAAGCAATTATGTCTTCTCAAAATAACATGGCCAAAGAAAGTTCATCCCTACAAAATCATATAGTTTAGTCATGCTCCATTTTCGTCACACAAGAATGCTGTCATCATGTACAACCCCGATGACAAGCCAAGCAATTGTTTCATACTTTAGTAATCTCAAACCTATAAACTTTCACGCAATATATGAGCGCGAGCCATGGACACAATACTATGGGTGGAATAGATTATAATGAGGGGGTTATGTGGAGAAGACAAAAAGGAGAAAGTCTCACATCAACTAGGCTAATCAATGGGCTATGGAGATGCCCACCGATTGATGTTAATGCAAGGAGTAGGGATTGCCATGCAACGGATGCACTAGAGCTATAAATGTATGAAAGCTCAACAAAACAAACTAAGTGGGTGTGCATCCAACTTGCTTGCACACGAAGACCTAGGGCACTTGAGGAGTCCCATTGTTGGAATATACAAGCCAAGTTATATAATGAAAATTCCCACTAGTATATGAAAGTGACAAAACAAGAGACTCTATATCATGAAGATTATGGTGCTACTTTGAAGCACAAGTGTGGCAAAGGATACTAACATTGTCCCTTCTCTCTTTTTCTTTCATTATTTTTGGGCCTGCACTTTTTTATGGCCTTTTCTAATTCCTCACTTGGGACAATGCTCTAGAAAATGATGATCATCACACTTCTATTTATTTACAACTCAATGATTACAACTCGATACTAGAACAAAAGATGACTCTATATGAATGCCTCCGGCGGTGTACCGGGGTATGCAATGGATCAAGAGTGACATGTATGAAAGAATTATGAACGGTGGCTTTGCCACAAATACTATGTCAACTACATGATCATGCTAAGCAATATGACAATAATGAATGTGTCATGATAAACGGAATGGTGGAAAGTTGCATGGAAAAATATCTCGGAATGGCTATGGAAATGCCATAATAGGTAGGTATGGTGGCTGTTTTGAGGAAGATATAAGGTGGTTTATGTGTGAAAGAGCGTATCATATCACGGGGTTTTGGATGCACCGGCAAAGTTTGCGCCAACTCTCAATGTGAGAAAGGGCAATGCACGGTACCGAAGAGGCTAGCAAGGATGGAAGGGTGAGAGTGCGTATAATCCATGGACTCAACATTAGTCATAAAGAACTCACATACTTATTGCAAAAATCTACAAGTCATCAAAAACCTCGGCACTACGCGCATGCTCCTAGGGGGATAGATTTGTAGGAAAAGACCATCGCTCGTCCCCGACCACCACTCATAAGGAGGACAATCAAATAACACCTCATGTTTCAAATTTGTTACATAACGTTTACCATACATGCATGCTACGGGACTTGCAAACTTCAACACAAGCATTTCTCAATTTCACAACTACTCAACTAGCTGGCTTTGATATTATTACCTCCATATCTCAAAACAATCATCAAGCATCAAACTTCTCTTAGTATTCAAAACACTCATAAGAAAATTTTACTAATCTTGAATACATAGCATATTAGGATTTTAAGCAAATTACCATGCTATTTAAGACTCTCAAAATAATCCAAGTGAAGCATGAGAGATCAATAGTTTCTGTGAAACAAATCCACCACCGTGCTCTAAAAGATATAAGTGAAGTACTAGAGCAAAACTATATAACTCAAAAGATATAAGCGAAGCACATAGAGTATTCTAGCAAATTCCAAATCATGTATGGCTCTATCAAAAGGTGTGCACATCAAGGATGATTGTGTTAAACTAAAAGGTAAAGACTCAAATCATACAAGACGCTCCAAGCAAAACACATATCATGTGGCGAATAAAAATATATCTCCAAGTAAAGTTACCGATAGAAGTAGACGAAAGAGGGGATGCCTTCTGGGGCATCCCCAAGCATTGGCTTTTAGTTGTCCTTAGATTATCTTGGGGGTGCCATGGGCATCCCCAAGCTTAGGCTGTCGACACTCCTTGTTCCATAATCCATCAAATCTTTACCCAAAACTTGAAAATTTCACAACACAAAACTCAAAGTAAAAAATCTCGTGAGCTCCGTTAGCGAAAGAAAACAAAAGACCACTTCAAGGTACTGTAATGAACTAATTCTTTATTTATATTGGTGTTATACCTACGGTATTCCAACTTCTCTATGGTTTATAAACTATTTTACTAGCCATAGTTTCATCAAAATAAGCAAACAACACACAAAAAACAGAATCTGTCAAAAACAGAACAGTCTGTAGTAATATGTAGCTAGCGCAAGATCTGGAACCCCAAAAATTCTAAAATAAATTGCTGGACGTGAGAAATTTATCTATTAATCATCTTAAAAAAGAATTAACTAAATAGAACTTTCCAAATAAAAATGGCAGTAGTTCTCGTGAGCGCTAAAGTTTCTGTTTTTTACAGCAAGATCGACAAGACTTTCCCCAAGTCTTGCCAACATTTCTACTTGGCACGAACACTAATTAAACACAAAAAACACAATCAAAACAGAGGCTAGATAAATTAGTTATTACTAAACAGTAGAAAAAATCAAGGAATAAAAATAAAATTGGGTTGCCTCCCAACAAGCGCTATCATTTAACGCCCCTAGCTAGGCATAACAAGCAAGGATAGATCTAGGTATTGCCATCTTTGGTAGGCAATCCATAAGTGGCTCTCATAATAGTTTCATAAGGTAATTTAATTTTCTTTCTAGGAAAGTGTTCCATGCTTTTCCTTAATGGAAATTGCAATCTGATATTTCCTTCCTTCATATCAATAATTGCACCAATCGTTCTAAGGAAATGTCTACCAAGAATAATAGGACATGAAGGATTGCAATCTATGTCAAGAACAATAAAATCTACGGGCACATAATTCCTATTTGCAACAATAAGAACATCGTTAATTCTTCCCATAGGTTTCTTAATAGTGGAATCCGCGAGGTGCAAGTTTAAAGAGCAATCATCAAAATCACGGAAATCTAACAAATCACACAAAGTCTTTGGAATCGTGGAAACACTAGCACTGAAATCACATAAAGCATAGCATTCATGATCTTTAATTTTAATTGTAATAGTTGGTTCCCACTCATCATAAAGCTTTCTAGGGATAGAAACTTCCAATTCATGTTTTTCTTCATAAGATTGCATCAAGGCATCAACAATATGTTTAGTAAACGCTTTATTTTGACTATAAGCATGAGGAGAATTTAGCACAGATTGCAACAAGGAAATACAATCAATCAAAGAGCAATTTTCATAGTTAAATTCTTTGAAATCCATAATAGTGGGTTTAGCAACATCTAGGGTTTTAATTTCTTCAATCCCACTTTTATCAATTTTAGCATCAAGATCAAAAAATTCTGAATTCTTGGAACGCCTTCTAGGTAGAGGTGGATCATATTCAGTCCCATTATTATCAAGATTCATATTGCAAAAAAAAGATTTAGTAGGGGACACATCAATAACTTTTAGATCTTCATCATTATTTTCATAGGAACTAGAAGAACACGCTCTTATAAAGGCATCTTTCTTAGCATGCATCCTAGCGGTTCTTTCTTTGCACTCATCAATGGAAATTCTCATGGCTTTGAGAGACTCATTGATATCATGCTTAGGTGGAATAGATCTAAGTTTCAAAGAATCAACATCAAGAGAAATTCTATCAACGTTCCTGGCCAACTCATCAATCTTAAGCAATTTTTCTTCAATCAAAGCATTGAAGTTCTTTTGCGAAGTAGTAAATTCTTTAATATTAGATTCAAAATCAGAGGGTATCTTATTATAATTTCCATAGGAATTGTTGTAGGTATTACCATAATTATTAGGGGGATTACTAGGATAAGGCCTAGGATTAAAATTTCCTCTATACACGTTGTTACCAAAATTGTTCCTACCAACAAAATTCACATCCATAGATTGATTATTATTCTCAATCAAAGTAGACAAGGGCATATTGATACGTCTCCAACGTATCTATAATTTTTGATTGCTCCATGCTATATTATCTACTGTTTTAGACATTATTGGGCTTTATTTTCCACTTTTATATTAGTTTTGGGACTAACCTATTAACCGGAGGCCCAACCCAGAATTGCTGTTTTTTGCCTGTTTTAGGGTTTCGAAGAAAAGGAATATCAAACGGAGTCCAAACGGAATGAAACCTTCGGAAACGTGATTTTCTCATCAGATAAGATCCTGGAGACTTGGACCCTCCGTCAAGAAAGCCACGAGGTGGTCACGAGGGTGGAGGGCGCGCCCCCCCTAGGGCGCACCCCCCTGCCTTGTGGGCCCCTCGAAGCTCCACCGACGTACTTCTTCCTCCTATATATATCCACGTACCCCCAAACGATCGAGGACCGAGCCAAAAACCTAATTCCACCGCCGCAACTTTCTGTATCCACGAGATCCCATCTTGGGGCCTGTTCCGGAGCTCCGCCGGAGGGGGCATCGATCACAGAGGGCTTCTACATCATCATCCAAGCCCCTCCGATGAAGTGTGAGTAGTTTACTTCAGACCTACGGGTCCATAGCTAGTACCTAGATGCCTTCTCTCTTTTTGGATATCAATACAATGTTCTCCCCCTCTCTCGTGGAGATCTATTTGATGTAATCTTCTTTTTGCGGTGTGTTTGTTGAGACCGATGAATTGTGGGTTTGTGATCAAGTCTATCTATGAATAATATTTGAATCTTCTCTGAATTCTTTTATGTATGATTGGTTATCTTTGCCAGTCTCTTCGAATTATCAGTTTGGTTTGGCCTACTAGATTGGTTGTTCTTGCCATGGGAGAAGTGCTTAGCTTTGGGTTCGATCTTGCGGTGTCCTTTCCCAGTGACAGAAGGGGCAGCAAGGCACGTATTGTATCGTTGCCATCGAGGATAACAAGATGTGGTTTTTATCATATTGCATGAAACTATCCCTCTACATCATGTCATCTTGCTTAAGGCATTACTCTGTTTTTAACTTAATACTCTAGATGCATGCTGGATAGCGGTCGATGAGTGGAGTAATAGTAGTAGATGCAGAATCGTTTCGGTCTACTTGTCTCGGACGTGATGCCTATATACATGATCATACCTAGATATTCTCATAACTATGCTCAATTCTGTCAATTGCTCAACAGTAATTTGTTCACCCACCGTAGAATACTTATGCTCTTGAGAGAAGCCACTAGTGAAACCTATGGCTCCCGGGTCTCTTTCTCATCATATCAATCTCCATCACTTTATTATTGCTTTGCTTTTAATTTGCTTTTAGTTTATTTACTTTGCATCTCTATACCAAAAATACCAAAAATATTATTTATCATCTCTATCAGATCTCACTTTCGTAAGTGACCGTGAAGGGAATGACAACCCCTAAGCTCGTTGGTTGCGTTGAGCTATTGTTTTTGTGTAGGTACGAGGGACTCGAGCGTAGCCTCCTACTGGATTGATACCTTGGTTCTCAAAAATGGAGGGAAATACTTACGCTACTTTGCTGCATCATCCCTTCCTCTTCGGGGAAATCCAACGCAGTGCTCAAGAGGTAGCAAGAAGAATTTCTAGCGCCGTTGCTGGGGAGTCTGCGCAAAAGTCAACATACCAAGTACCCATCACAATCCCTATCTCCCGCATTACATTATTTGCCATTTGCCTCTCGTTTACCTCTCCCCCACTTCACCCTTGCCGTTTTATTCGCCCTCTCTCTCTATCCTTCCTCCCTCTCTATTTTCCTCTTTTTCCTGTTTGTTTGCTTGTATGTTAGTTTGTTTGCTTGTCGTTATGGCTAGTCCCTTATCTTCTCCTTTGACCCCTGAGTTCGAAATCTTTCACTTTAAACAAAGGTTAGGAGAAAACTTAAAAGATGCCTCGTTGAGAATAATGGAATCTCATCATAATTGTACCTCTGAAATAAATTTGAGAATTTTGCTTGGCAATTTTTATTTTGGATTAAATTTGTCTCATAGACAACTCTTGGATTGCGTTGCCGAAGGCAATTTTATTGAAATCGATCCCCATATTGCACTTGAAATTATAGAAGGTGTCGGTGTACTAGAGTAGGGGTACCCTAGTATCCCGAACTTGTGCACGGGCAGTCGCAGCATCCCGCGGCAAGGCTTGCCGGGTGGCCGCCAAGACCCTCCGAGGCTCCTTTGGACCCATTCAAGAACAAAGTACTCAAACCAAGGCCCCGGCAAGGAGCTGGCCGGGAAGGAAACAAGACCCCGGCAAGAGGAGCTTGCCGGGAAGGCTATCGAAAGCACCTCGAGACCCCGGCAGGAGGAGCTTGCCGGGAAGGCCAACCCAGGCATACCAAGAGAACTCGCCGCGACGCGTCGCGCGTCCCGGCAAGGTCCGGTGAGCGACAAGCTCCCGAACGCGACAAGACAACAACCGCGGCAAGGCGCTTGCCGCGGCAAACCGCCTCTCCGAGCCCGCGCTCCAGCACAACCACCACGTCTCGCTCTGGGGGCCCCTCCCAAGCACACGTGGCAGGAGGTCGCACAGCTGGGGGTGCGAGGTGGCGAGTAGGCGCTGACGAGATAACCATCGTGGCAAACGGTGGCGTCCCTAGCGGTCCCTCTCGGTACTGTTTAGGCGACACAGACGGGCATTTAATGCCCTTGTCCCCTGCCGTCAGGGTTAGGTATGATAACACTGTAGCGGGTAGCTGTCCTACTGCAGCACCTAGCTGTGCCTATCCACGGCACCCTTTCCATTTTTGCCCTTGGCCCCCGTTGCTCTATGTCGGTAACCCCTTGAGTATAAAAGGAGGCCCGTGTGCAACGTAGAGGGGGGTCGGCCATTTTGAGAGCCTTCGGGAGGAAGCCACTTTCCAACACTCACGCTCGGTCTTGCTGGCCGCTGGCGTGTACTGTAGCACTCGGCGCTCTCGAGCTAAAAATCGATACCAAACCACAAAGCAGGAGTAGGGTTTTACGCATCTGTGCGGCCCGAACCTGGGTAAATCGCTCGCGTGCTTCGCCTCGATTTACTCTTCGCACGACCAACCGCCCGCGTGTTTCGCCTCGATCTGCTCTTTGCGCGACCTCTGCCCCCCGCCGAACCAAAAGGGACCCGGTCCGCCGGTCCCATAGGTGTCCGTGGATCAGAAACCCCAGCATCTCTGGCGTGCTAGGTAGGGGGCCTCGAAGTTGTGTGAACCAGATCTGGCGTTCTTGCGTACTAGATCTACGTCGTCTTCATCGTCTTCATCGACATGCCACCGAAAAAGAAGGTTTCGGAGGCAGCTGCTCCGTCCGCGCCGAGCCAGCCACCCCCAGAGCAAGCGGTTGGTGGGGCAGGCGCCGGCGGAAGGACGGGCGTCGACGAGGGAGCTCGCGGTGCTGCCAGGTCCAAGGACAAGGCTACCACGCACGTCCCGGAGAACTCAAGACCACCACGCATGTCAACCTGCTGGCGCGAGCGAGACACGGTCTCCTAGACGGGATACTGCTCCTTCTAACGTGGTTAGAAGTCCGAGCATATCCCGCTCCTCGCACCGTTCGCTACCACCGCCCGCCACCACAGCCGAAGCTTTGGCGCGAGCTCAGCTGCTCCTAGACTACCCTCCAGCGGCGGACAAGATCGACGACTGGAGGGCCACTATCCAGAGTCTCATCGGCTTCGCCAACGGCGACACTCCTCGGCAGCCGGGCACATCGCAGCCGCAGCGAGTCAGCCATGCGCGAGCCGGTGGCGACGAGGCTGGCGAGGGTACGACCACCGTGCACTCTCTACCCCGAAGGCCAAGATCGCCGACTCGCCGGATCCACCTCGACAGCGACTCCACCGTGTCGTCGGATCCGCGAGCTCGTCGCGATCAGCGCCAAGTTCTTCAAGAGCGACAGCGGGAAGACGCTCGTACTCGCATCGAGCGCCGGAGGGAAGCGCAGCGTCAATCAGACCAGCGCGCTGGGCCCTCTGTTGACATGCATGCGCCAGGGGAACCCGGTGACTTGCCGTACACGGTAGGTTGCCCTGCGTTCACTCGTGAGCTGCGGCAAGTCCAGTGGCCCAGTACGAAGAACTTCAAGCCAGATGTACCGGAGAAGTACGACGGCAGGTTGCATCCGTCGGAGTTCCTTAGCGTCTACACCATCGCGGTGCAGGCTGCTGGGGGACGGGACGACAAGATCCTTGCCAATTACTTCCCGCTGGTGCTTAAGCCCAACGTCAGGTCCTGGCTCATGCACTTGCCGGACAACTCCGTATCCTCCTGGGCGGGCTTGTGCCATCAGTTTGTTGGCGCCTTCACAGGCGGCCACAAACCCCATTGCCAAGAGAGTGATCTACATCTGCTCGTCCAGAAGGAAGGAGAGCCCCTGCGCCAGTATATCCAGAGGTTCAGCCGTGTACACCACAACATCCCAAACATCCACCCTGCCACGGTAATCAGCGCGTTCCATCAGAACGTGCGTAACCGCAGGATGCGGGAGGAGATGGCGATGTGCAAGATTTGGGACGTCAGCGAACTGGCCGACAAGTGTGCGCGCGCTGAGGAAGGGAGGAACTTCCCCGGAGAAAGCACTGGAGCAGAGGGATCTGACAGTGAGGATGCTGCCCCGGCAAAGAAAGGCCGGCGGCGCAACAAGAAGAAGAGAGGCAAAGAGGTGCTGGTCGTTGAGCAGTCCGGCGATGAAGGTGACGCCAAGAAGGCTGCGGTTGGTAGCTCCGGCAAGGAAGCTGCCGCGTGCACCAACTACCAGGCTGTGGCGGTCGCTGACAAGCGGGACGGCTCCGGCAAGCAATATTGCAAGATTCACCGCACCAAGGGCCATGACCTCCAAAGCTGCAAGAAGGTCGAGCAGCTCGTCCAGCAACAGAAGGCCGAGTACGAGCGGCGCGACAAGGAGAGAGCCCAAGGGGGCGCCGAGAAATCAGGCCAGAAGCGCACCGGCCAGGAAGGACGCCGCGGCAAGGCCAAGCAGCGGCAAGGAGACAGACTTCCCCGCGGTCGCGACAAGGATGAAGACGATGATGACGACGAAGACATGGATGACGTTGAGACCAGTGAGCAGGAGTTTCAGAAAGCCACAGAGGTCTTGTGCATTGACGGTGGTGGTTCTATGCATACCTCGCACCGCCAACTCAAACAGTGGGTGCGGGAAGTCAATGCAGCAGAACCACCCATCGAATCACGCAAGCTTCTGAAGTGGTCCAGCACGCCTATCATCTTTGACATTGAGGACCACCCTGACCGCACAACTGCGGTCGGGTGTCTGCCGATGTTGGTTTCACCAACTATCCGCAACCTCAAAGTCACCAAGATGCTAGTTGACGGCGGGGCCGGCTTAAACCTGATCTCCTCCGCTGTACTCCGAAAACTCCAGATCCCTGACAGCGAGCTCGAAGAGACCGGCACATTCCAAGGAATCAATCTGGGAAGGAGCAAGCCGAAGGGGAAAGTCACGCTGCCGGTGACATTTGGCAGCGAGCTCAACTTCAGGACTGAGAGGGTCACGTTCGACGTTGCCGATATCCCGTTGCCTTACAATGGGATACTTGGCCGTCCAGCACTCGCCAAGTTCATGGCGGCCTCTCACTACGCGTATAACGTGCTGAAGATGCCAGGCCCGATAAGCGTCATTTCTGTCCCTAGCGACAAGAAGGATGCTCTTATCTGTGCCAACAAGATCTTCCGGGAAGCAGCAGCCACGGCGGATCATGATCCACTTGCCGCTGAAGCTCCCGGGGGGAAGAAGACCAAGTCCAGCAAGAGTTCTGGTGCCCACTCCGGCAAGCGCACCTCTTCGGAGTGCTGCGCCGCCGTCGAGGACGCACCATCGAGCTCCACCGTCAAGACCAAGCCCGGTAAGAGCTCTGATGCCCACTCCGGCAAGCGCACCTCTTCGGAGTGCTGCGCTGCCGTCAAGGACGCACCATCGAGCTCCACCGGCAAGTGCAAGAAGACGATGGCAGCTCCGCCAGAGACGAAGAGGGTATCCGCCAAGGTGGACGGCGCTGGTGGTACCTTCACCATCAGTGCCACGCTTGACCCTAAATAGGAAAGCGCGCTCGTTGCTTTCCTGCGGGCGAATGTCGACGTGTTTGCATGGCAGCCGTCTGACATCCCCGGTGTTCCCAGGAAAGTGATTGAGCACCACCTTGCCGTTTGTCCCCATGCGCGGCCCATCAAGCAGAAAGTCAGGAAGCAGGCAATGGAGCGCCAAGAATTCATTGCAGAGGAGATCAAGAAACTGGAAGCAGCAGGCCTCGTCAGAGGAGTGCTCCATCCCACGTGGTTGGCCAATCCTGTAGTCATGTGCAAGGCAAACGGGAAATGGAGGCTTTGTATCGACTTTATCGATGTTAACAAAGCTTGTCCCAAAGACCCATTTCCTTTGCCGCGCATTGACCAGATTGTTGACTCCACCGCCGGATGTGATTTGCTTTCGTTTCTTGACGCATACTCAGGATATCATCAGATCTTCATGGCAGAAGAAGATGAGGAGAAGACCGCATTTATTACTCCATGTGGCACGTACTGTTTCGTACGGATGCCTTTCGGACTAAAAAATGCTGGTTCGACATTTGCAAGGGTAGTCCACATTGCTCTTGAGCCACAAATGCACAGAAATGTGGAAGCCTACATGGATGATAGTGGTCAAGAGCGAGGATAGAGCAACCCTGATTCAAGATCTAGACGAGACCTTTGCAAATCTGCGCAAGATCAGCCTCAAGCTCAACCCCGAGAAGTGTGTGTTTGGAGTTTCCTCCGGCAAGCTTCTCGGGTTCTTCGTGTCTCAGCGGGGAATTGAAGCCAATCCCGACAAGATCGAGGCCATCGAGCAGATTGAGGCACCAAGGCGCATCAAGGATGTACAGAAACTTGCCGGTTGCGTGGCTGCTCTCAGCAGGTTTATCTCTCGGTCTGCTGAGCGCGCCCTGCCGTTTTTCAAATTATTGAAAAAGGCGGGTCCAATGAAATGGACTCCGGAAGCGGAGGCTGCGCTGCAAGACCTGAAGAGATACCTGTCCTCCCCTCCAATACTTGTCGCACCTAAGCCACAAGAGAAGTTGCTGCTGTACATAGCGGCGACCAATCAAGTGGTTAGTGCTGCGCTAGTAGCAGAGAGGGAGGCAGATGATGAGCCAGCAACCACGGCAAGACCATCCGGCGACAAGCAGGGGGCTTCCCCGACAAGCTCTGGTCCCGGCAAAGATGGATCTGCGCAGATGCGCGAGGAGACACGGAAGAGAATGGTGCAGCGCCCAGTTTACTTTGTCAGTTCCCTCCTGCAGGGGGCTAGGTCAAGATATTCTGGTGTGCAGAAATTGCTTTTCGGCCTTCTCATGGCCCCGAGAAAGCTGCGCCATTACTTCCAAGCACATGAGATCACAGTCGTCACTCGCTTTCCGCTGAAGAGGATACTGCAGAATCCCGAAGCGACAGGCAGGATTGTTGAGTGGGCACTGGAACTGTCAAGCTTTGGCCTCAAGTTTGAAAGCACTTCAACTATCCAGAGCCGAGCATTGGCAGAATTAATAGCAGAGTGGACGCCAACACCAGATGAAGAAATTCCAGAAACGAGCATCCCCGACAAGGAAGCCAGCAAAAAGTGGCTGATGTACTTTGATGGTGCCTTTTCGCTGCAAGGCGCCAGCGCTGGTGTGCTGCTCGTCGCACCCACCGGAGAGCACCTCAAGTACATAGTCCAGATGCACTTTCCCAAGGAGCAAGCAACAAACAATACTGCAGAGTATGAGGGATTGCTTGCCGGTCTCCGGATCGCGGCAGACCTTGGGATCAAGAAGCTCATTGTCAGGGGTGACTCACAGCTTGTCGTCCGCCAAGTAAACAAGAATTATTAGAGTCCGTTGATGGAAGCTTACGTCGACGAAGTGAGAAAGCTAGAAGAGCGCTTTGACGGCCTGCAAATGGAGCACGTTCCAAGAGCTCGGAACGCCATTGCAGATGGCCTGTCAAAGTGTGCCGCACTTAAGTTACCTGTGGAACCAGGGACCTTCGTGCTCAAGCTGACTCAACCGTCCGTAACACCATCAACTGGACAGAGCAAGAACAGGAAGTTGGTTTCTGGTGACTATTTGCCGGCAGAGCTTCCCGAAGCCGCCGCCAAGAAGGTCCCCAAGATCAACGCCAAGAGCGCTGAGGAGCAAGATGCTCCGGCAAACCCTAGGGTTTGTTCCGTTGAAGCAGAAGCTCCCGGCAAGCTTGTCGGGGAATGTCAAGCTCTGGCAGAAACACAACTTCTCGCCGTAGAAGCGGATGTTCCCGCGGCAGCTGAGTCCAACACCAAGAGCGCTGAGGAGCGAGATGCTCCAGGAAGCCCCAGGGTTTGTTCCATTGAAGCAGAAGCTCCCGACAAGTCTTGCCCCGACGAGCTTGTCGGGGAACGTCAAGCTCCGGCAGAGACACAGCTTCTTGCCTTAGAAGCGGATGTTCCCGCAGCAGCAGATTTGCCTTTAGTCCTTGTTGTCGAGCCACAGGCTCCAACATGGGCGCAGCAGATTGTCCGTTTCCTTCAGACAGGAGAACTTCCCGAAGAGCCGGAAGAAGCCGAAAGAGTAGCCCGGCAGTCAAGTATGTACCAGTTCGTCGACAAGACACTGTACAGAAGAAGACTCAACGGCGTGAAATTGAGGTGTATTCCCCGGGAAGACGGACAAAAGCTGTTGGCAGAGATACATGGAGGCATATGTGGACACCACACGGCGCGAGAGCACTCGTCGGCAAAGCGTTCCGGCAAGGTTTCTTCTGGCCAACAGCCCTCCAGGATGCAACTGCACAAGCAACCAAGTGTGAAGCGTGCCAGTTCCATTCCAAGCAGATACACCAGCCAGCTCAAGCTCTCCAGACGATCCCTTTATCCTGGCCATTTTTGGTCTGGGGGCTCGACATCCTCGGCCCCTTCCCCCGAGCTGTCGGGGGCTTTGAGTACTTGTACGTCGCAATCGACAAGTTCACAAAGTGGCCGGAAGTGGAACCAGTGAGGAAGGTGACCGCACAGTCAGCCGTCAAGTTCTTCAGGTCGATTGTTTGCCGCTTCGGGATCCCCAACAGGATAATCACCGACAACGGTACACAATTCACGAGCCACGCCTTCATGCAGTACGTCCAAGATCTCGGCGCCAAAGTCTGCTTCGCTTCTGTTGCTCACCCGAGAAGCAACGGTCAAGCGGAGAGGGCAAACGCTGAGGTGCTGCGCGGGCTCAAGACCAGAACTTTCGACAGGCTGCACAAGTGCGGAAGAAACTGGATCGAGGAGCTACGGGTGGTTCTTTGGTCGATCAGAACGACGCCAAATCGAGCCACTGGACAGACACCCTTTGCTCTAGTCTATGGAGCAGAGGCAGTTACCCCCACGGAACTCGTATACGGGTCACCTCGAGTGCTCGCTTACGATGAGCTTGAGCAAGAGCGGCTGCGGCAAGATGACGCGCTGCTCCTTGAGGAAGATCGTCTCCAGGCTGCTGTGCGAGCTGCTCGCTACCAGCAAGCTCTGCGCCGCTATCCTAGCCGCAGAGTCAATGCCAGGAGTCTCAAGGAAGGCGACCTTGTTCTTCGGCGCGTTCAGTCGGCCAAGAATTCCAACAAGTTGACGCCGAAGTGGGAAGGCCCTTACCGGGTGAAACGAGTCACTAGGCCTGGCGCTGTCCGCCTTGAGACCGAAGATGGCATTCCAGTGAGCAACTCCTGGAACATCGAGCATCTTCGTAAGTTTTACCCGTAAGGCGCGGTTGTCGGGCCCTGCCCGACAACCACCCTTCTACACAAGTCTTGCCGCTGTTGCATGTAATCCTTTGTACAGAGCCAGGCGCAGACCCTGAGCACCAGTAAATGAAGCGCTGCTACCCCGGGGTTAGAGCATGCATGCTAGGTCGAGTCTCGTCCTTGGTTAGGGTTGACAGTCCCTAACAGCGGCTAACCCCTAGCTTAGAGGTCGAGTGTCCGTCCCTTTGCTTTTCCTTCGTTCGCAGGGCTCGCAGATCCTGGCCAGACCGCTTAAGGACGAAAAGGAGAAGAAGGGCGCGCCGGCACCTGAACCCCGGCAAGCCAGTGTCGCCGGGGGCTACGGGTACCAAGATTCGTTCCCGGCAAGCCAGAGTTGCCGAGGGCTGCGATACCAGATAAGTCTTTCGTCCCTCATCATGCATCCTCTTATGGACTAGGGAACGTGAAACCGCGTTTCTTCCCAAAAACTGCCGTGCTCCCCCGACTCTAGGCCCTGGAGCGCGTTCCCGGGGCCAAGTTTGGTCGTAGTCACGGCAGCAAAGGGATGAAACGAGGAGGCCGCGCCCACCTCGTTCCCGCCTCCGTTAAAGGCGTGAGAAAGGTCGAGCAGCGTGGGAAGGCGGCAGGGCCTGTTGCCGGGAGATGAAATGTCTGTCCGAAGGATACCAAGGATTTGCTCCTTGGCGTGGGTTCAACCCGCGAGACAAGTAACCCGGCAAGCATCCCCTTTTCATTAAAAAACATCCCACTCAGGTACAGTCCATAGAGGATGAAAAACATGAAGGAGAGGATTACAAGTTTTAGATGCAGCTAAGGCCCGAGGGCTTACAAATTAAAAAGATAAGGTGCCCGTAATCCCTTTCCTGTCCCTCTCTTCAGGAGGTAGGTCAAGGAGGCGAAAAGGGGAAAAGGGGCGCCTAGGCGAGCTACAGGTGCCAGAAGACACCAAGAGAACATCCCGGGGGGCCGACCGAGGGCTTGACGGTGATGGCGACGCCGGAAGCGGGGCTCGAAGATGGGGCGGCATGACGTCAGCACGCTGTCGAGGGCACCACGCCCTCGTACTCCAACCTGACGGCCTTGTCGCCAGCCCTCTTCCCCTTCCGCAGCCTCCCTACGCCAGCCGCCCAAGGAGACGCCCCCGGGGAGTTCAAGGAGCCGGCGACACGGATGATGGGGTCGCCGGTGCCGCGCGGAGCGGCGCCCGACACCTAGTCGGACCCGCCATCCCGCCGCCCGCTACCCTCATCGTCGCTGTCGCTCCCCTCCTCGTCACTCTCGCTCGAGGGGGAGCCTTTGCTATTAGAGGAGCTGTCCACGCAGCACTTCGCCCGAGTGCCGAAGCACCCGAAGACCTTGACGGAGAGGAGATCGCCCTCCAACAACTTAAAATGGAGGGTGAGCCCCCCCGTCAGGCTGTGGATACGTGCGAACGTCTTCCACCCTCGATCAAGATACATCACATTAGGGGCTGGGAATACAACGCGGACCCGCGTGCCGCTGATCCCACAGCCCCTCATGTGCAGGCTCAGTGTCTCGGGCGGGTCCGACTCCATCGCACTCGCAAACGGAGCTGGAAGCCGGAGGCGACGACGAGGCGCCCGGCGCAGCCTGACGAAGAACTCGCAAGGGTCGTCCCCTATATGGACCGCCGTGGGGAGGGGAGCCGCCGGCGGAGGCGGAGCTGGCGCGCCGCCCCGTCCGCCTCTTCCCCGAGCGCCTCAACCTCGTCCACGACCTCGCCCCCTCCCTCTTCCCCTTGTGGCCGGCTCTGCCACCACGGGCGCGGGAGAGGGAGAGGTGCACTGTCTGGCGGCGACCCTCGCCGCCACCGATGTAGGGCCAGGGTTCCCTTTCTCCATGGCGAACGGGAGAAAGGGGGGCAGAAGCCGAAGAAAGGAGGAGATGAGAGAGTGTGGGCTTCTGTGCTCCCCTCCCGCTCCTTTTAAAGGAGCGAGGTGGGGGCTCGGCCGCCCCGCTCAGCGAATCAGGGCACGGGAAGAGCAGGGAGTCGGGGCCAACCCGCTGCCTCTACTCGCAACGGCCCAGATTCCCACCTCCACCGTCCGCGACTCCAAGCGCATGGGAGCCGCGTGGCGAGGATGCGGAGCCGAAGCGACGGACGAGGCAGCCTCGCCCTGCGCCGTGACCGCGGGGAGTGGACGCCTCGAAAAACCGCGCACCGGCCCCGTCCAGTAAATGCATGACGCCCCCACGCCTACCTCCGTTTAAGGAGGAGGGCGTGAACCGTCCCCCTTCATCATGGCCTGACGCATGCTCGCGGGGCTTAGCCCCGCGCACGCCGCCCACGTCACCCACGACGCCGCGTTCGACGCGTGCCGTTCTGGGCGTGCGCGGTGGAAGCGGAGAGATACGCGGCGTGACCTAGGCCGCGCGTGCCCGTGCACTGTTTTGGGCCTGGCCCAACATCGCTCAGCACCGTGTCTGGCCCAGGCCCGGGGGCTCCTGTCGGTGTACTAGAGTAGGGGTACCCTAGTATCCCGAACTTGTGCACGGGCAGTCGCAGCATCCCGCGGCAAGGCTTGCCGGGTGGCCGCCAAGACCCTCCGAGGCTCCTTTGGAGCCATTCAAGAACAAAGTACTCAAACCAAGGCCCCGGCAAGGAGCTGGGCGGGAAGGAAACAAGAACCCGGCAAGAGGAGCTTGCCGGGAAGGCTATCGAAAGCACCTCGAGACCCCGGCAGGAGGAGCTTGCCGGGAAGGCCAACCCAGGCATACCAAGAGAACTCGCCGCGACGCGTCGCGCGTCCCGGCAAGGTCCGGTGAGCGACAAGCTCCCGGACGCGACAAGACAACAACCGCGGCAAGGCGCTTGCCGCGGCAAACCGCCTCTCCGAGCCCGCGCTGCAGCACAACCACCACGTGTCGCTCTGGGGGCCCCTCCCAAGCACACGTGGCAGGAGGTCGCGCAGCTGGGGGTGCGAGGTGGCGAGCAGGCGCTGACGAGATAACCATCATGGAAAATGGTGGCATCCCTAGCGGTCCCTCTCGGTACTGTTTAGGGGACACAGACGGGCATTTAATGCCCTTGTCCCCTGCCGTCAGGGTTAGGTATTATAACACTGTAGCGGGTAGCTGTGCCTACTGCAGCACCTAGCTGTGCCTATCCACGGCACCCTTTCCATTTTTGCCCTTGGCCCCCGTTGCTCTATGTCGGTAACCCCTTGAGTATAAAAGGAGGCCCGTGTGCAACGTAGAGGGGGGTCGGCCATTTTGAGAGCCTTCGGGAGGAAGCCACTTTCCAACACTCACGCTCGGTCTTACTGCCCGCCGGCGTGTACTGTAGCACTCGGCGCTCTCGAGCTAGAAATCAATACCAAACCACAAAGCAGGAGTAGGGTTTTACGCATCCGTGCGGCCCGAACCTGGGTAAATCGCTCGCGTGCTTCGCCTTGATTTACTCTTCGCATGACCAACCGCCCGCGTGTTTCGCCTCGATCTGCTCTTTGCGCGACCTCCGCCCCCCGCCGAACCAAAAGGGACCCGGTCCGCCGGTCCCATAGGTGTCCGTGGATCAGAAACCCCGGCAGAAGGTATAGTGGGAACACTACCTCAACAAAAGGGGCCTCATCCTACTCAGGAAGAGACACAAGTTTTTGAACAAATTGTGAAGTTACTAAAATCTTGCAGAAATCTCTTGAACCTCTTAAGAACATTAGTGGAAATATTCACCACATGAATATGTTGATTACCCTTTGCAATAAGCGGTTGGATTCATTAGATCTAAAAATTTCAGAATATGAAGGGAAATGTAAAGAACCTCCTGGATTCGATCTTGATTCCGCTAAAAAGTTGAAAACCAAAGATGGCAATACCTAGATCTATTCTTGCTTGTTATGCCTAGCTAGGGGCGTTAAACGATAGCGCTTGTTGGGAGGCAACCCAATTTTATTTTTATTCCTTGCTTTTTGCTCCTGTTTAGTAATAAATAAATTATCTAGCCTCTGTTTTGGTTGTGTTTTTTGTGTTTAATTAGTGTTTGTGCCAAGTAGAACCATTGGGAACACTTGGGGAAAGTCTTGTTGAACTTACTGTAAAAAATAGAAACTTTAGCGCTCACGAGAACTCCTGTCCTTTTTATTTGGAAAGTGCTATTTAGTTAATTCTTTTTAGTTAATAGATAAATTCCTCACGTCCAGCAATTTATGTTAGAATTTTTGGGGTTCCAGATCTTGCGCTAGCTACAGATTACTACAGACTGTTCTATTTTTCGTGTGTTGCTTGCTTATTTTGATGAATCTACGGCTAGTAAAATAGTTTATAATCCATAGAGAAGTTGGAATACAGTAGGTATAAAACCAATATAAATAAAGAATTAGTTCATTACAGTACCTTGAAGTGTTCTTTTGTTTTATTTCGCTAACGGAGCTCACGAGTTTTCTACTTTAAGTTTTGTGTTGTGAAGTTTTCAAGTTTTGGGTAAAGATTTGATGGATAATGGAACAAGGAGTGGCAGGAGCCTAAGCTTGGGGATGCCCATGGCACCCCCAAGATAATCTAAGGACACCTAAAAGACAAAGCTTGGGGATGCCCCGGAAGGCATCCCCTCTTTCGTCTACTTCTATCGGTAACTTTACTTGGAGCTATATTTTTATTCACCACATGATATGTGTTTTGCTTGGAGCGTCTTTTATTGTTTGAGTCTTTTCTTGTTAGTCTACCACAATCATCCTTGCTGTACACACCTTTTGAGAGAGCCATACATGATTTGGAATTTGATAGAATACTCTATGTGCTTCACTTATATCTTTTGAGCTTTATAGTTTTGCTCTAGTGCTTCACTTATATCTTTTAGAGCACGGTGGTGGATTTGTTTTATAGAAACTATTGATCTCTCATGCTTCACTTAGATTATTTTGAGAGTCTTAATAGCATGGTAATTTGCTTAAAATCCTAATATGATTGGTATGCAAGATTAATAATAAAACTTTGGTATGAGTGTGTTGAATACTAAGAAAAGTTTGATGCTTGATGATTGTTTTGAGATATGGAGGTAATAATATCAAAGTCATGCTAGTTGAGTAGTTGTGAAATTGAGAAATACTTGTGTTGAGGTTTGCAAGTCCCGTAGCATGCACGTATGGTAAACGTTATTTTCGGTGTCAAAACCGGAGGATCTCGGGTAGGGGGTCCCGAACTGTGCGTCTAGGCCGGATGGTAACATGAGGCAAGGGACACGAAGTTTTACCCAGGTTTGGGCCCTCTTGATGAAGGTAAAACCCTACGTCCTGCTTGATTAATATTGAAGATATGGGTGTTACAAGAGTAGATCTACCACAAGATCAGAGAGGCTAAACCCTAGAAGCTAGCGTACGGTATGATTGTATGTTGTGATTGTTGTCCTACGGACTAAAACCCTTTGGTTTATATAGACACCGGAGAGGGTTAGGGTTACACAAGGTCGGTTACAAAGGAGGTGATATCCATATACGTGTTGCCTAGCTTGCCTTCCACGCCAAGTAGAGTCCCATCCGGACACGAGACGAAGTCTTCAATCTTGTATCTTCATAGTCTAATAGTCCGGCCAATGGAGATAATCCGGCTGTCCGGAGACCCCCTAATCCAGGACTCCCTCAGTAGCCCCTGAACCAGGCGTCAATGATGATGAGTCCGGCGCGCAGTTGTCTTCGGCATTGCAAGGCGGGTTCCTTCTCCGAATACATCACAGAGGAACTTGAATACGAGGATAGTGTCCGACCCTGCAAAATAAGTCCCACATTTCACCGTAGAGAGAATAATGTTTTCGCAAATCTAATCCGCTAGCTTGTTTTGGCAACACGACGTTACGTCATGGCCCGGCGATTATTCGAACCGTTTCTTTTAACCAGCCCCGCACATAACGCGAGGCAGTTTTTTGACACGTCTTGTCAAAGGAGAGATCGTGTCCCCTTATTACAGGATTCTCATCAATACGGGCGTGGGTAACCCAACCGTGCCATCAATTGCAGCGCTTTGGGGATAAGCGAGTTTTACCAGGCAAGTGGGGATGTTTAATTTTTGTCCGCCCATATAAAGGGATAAGGATTCACCTTTCAATCCACGCCTTATTCCTCCTCTGCTCATCCGCTCCTGCACACTCGAGCTCTAGCGCCCAAGTCCTCACTTTCATCTCAACCTTCTCCAACCATGTCAGGAGTGGGAGGCAAGTGGATGGTCTCCTCCGTCATGGAGGGAGACGTCAAGAAACTGAGGATAGCCGGATACCTGCCTGACGATATCGCGCACCGGCTCCCAGATGAGGGACAGCTCATCCCCACCGCCGAGCCCCATGAGAGGGTGGTATTCCTCACCCATTTCCTCCGCCGACTGGGATTCCCTCTCCATCCCTTCGTCCCGGGGCTCATGTTTTATTACGGCCTGGATTTCCACGATCTGGCCCCAAACTTCATCCTCAACATCTCGGCATTCATCGTCGTGTGTGAGGCCTTCCTCCGCATCTAGCCCCATTTCGGCTTATGGCTGAAGACCTTCAATGTCAAGCCGAAGGTAGTGAGTGGCCGCCAGGCAGAGTGCAGAGGCTCCATGGTATGCAAGATGCCCAACATCACATGGCTCGAGGGCACCTTCGTGGACACCATAAAGGGGTGGCAATCGGGGTGGTTTGCTACCTCTTGAGCTTGCATTGGTTTTCCCTGAAGAGGAGAGGATAATGCAGCAGAGTAGCGTAAGTATTTCCCTCAGTTTTTGAGAACCAAGGTATCAATCCAGTAGGAGGCCACGCGCAAGTCCCTAGTACCTACACAACACAAAGAGCTCAACGCAACCAAAGCAATTAGGGGTTGTCAATCCCTTCATGGTCACTTACGGAAGTGAGATCCGATAGATAATATTTTTGCTATTTTTGATATAAAGATGCAAAGTGAAAAGTAAAAGGCAAAGTAAAAACAAAACAAGATTAAAGTGATGGAGATTGATATGATGAGAATAGACCCGGGGGCCATAGGTTTCACTAGTGGCTTCTCTCAAGAGCATAAGTTTTCTACGGTTGGTGAACAAATTACTGTTGAGCAATTGACAGAATTGAGCATAGTTATGAGAATATCTAGGCATGATCATGTATATAGGCATCACATCCGTGACAAGTAGATCGAAACGATTCTGCATCTACTACTATTACTCCACTCATCGACCGCTAACCAGCATGCATCTAGAGTATTAAGTTAAAAACAGAGTAACGCTTTAAGCAAGATGACATGATGTAGAGAGATAAATTCATGCAATATGAAATAAACCCCATCTTGTTATCCTCGATGGCAACGATACAAT
Organism: Triticum urartu; assembly: GCF_056163025.1. Lineage (NCBI taxonomy): Eukaryota > Viridiplantae > Streptophyta > Magnoliopsida > Poales > Poaceae > Triticum > Triticum urartu. The sequence continues at coordinate 712,159,563 of NC_141879.1, forward strand.
ACGTGTATTGCTTCCCCTTCTGTCACTGGGAAAGAACACCGCAAGATCTAACCCAAAGCTAAACACTTCTCCCATGGCAAGAACTACCAATCTAGTTGGCCAAACCAAATGGATAATTCAAAGAGACTTGCAAAGATAACCAATCATACATAAAAGAATTCAGAGAAGATTCAAATATTGTTCATAGATAGACTTGATCATAAACCCACAATTCATCGGTCTCAACAAACACACCGTAAAAGAAGAAGATTACATCGAATAGATCTCCACAAGAGAGGGGGAGAACATTGTATTGAGATCCAAAAAGAGAGAAGAAGCCATCTAGCTATTAACTATGGACCCGAAGGTCTGAGGTAAACTACTCACACTTCATCGGAGGGGCTATGATGATGTAGAAGCCCTCCGTGATGACGGCCCTCTCCGGCGGAGCTCCGGAACAGGCCCCAAGATGGGATATCGTGGATACAGAAAGTTACAGCGGTGGAATTAGGTTTTTGGCTCCTGTTCTGATCGTTTGGGGGTACGTGGGTATATATAGGAGGAAGGAGTACGTCGGTGGAGCACCGAGGGGCCCATGAGGCAGGGGGGCGTGCCCTGTAGGGGGGGGGGGCGCCCCCTACCCTCGTGACCGCATCCGGTACTTCTTCGAGTAGGGTCCAAGTCTCCTGGGTCTTATCCGAGAAGAAAATCACGTTCCAAAAAGGATTTTTCTGTTTGGACTTCGTTTGATATTCTGTTTCTTCGAAACACTGAAATAGGCAAAAAACATCAATTCTGGGCTGGGCCTCCGGTTAATAGGTTAGTCCAAAAAATAATATAAAAGTGGAAAATAAAGCCCAATATAGTCCAAAACAGTAGATAATATAGCATGGAGCAATCAAAAATTATAGATATGTTGGAGACGTATCAGGCATCCCCAAGCTTAATTCCTAATCGTCCTCGAGTAGGTAAATGATAAGAAGAGAATTTTTGATGCGGAGTGCTACTTGGCATAATTTCAATGCAAAATTTCTTAATTGTGGTATGAATATTCAGATTAGAAAGATTCAAGACAAAAGTTCATATTGACATAAAGAATAATAACACTTCAAGCAAACTAACAAAGCAATTATGTTTTCTCAAAGTAACATGGCCAAAGAAAGTTCATCCCTACAAAATCATATAGTTTAGTCATGCTCCATTTTCGTCACACAAGAATGCTCTCATCATGCACAACCCTGATGACAAGCCAAGCAATTGTTTCATACCTTAATAATTTCAAACTCATAAACTTTCACGCAATACATGAGCGCGAGCCATGGATATAGCACTATGGGTGGAATAGAATATAATGATGGGGGTTGTGTGGAGAAGATAAAAAAGGAGAAAGTCTCACATCAATGAGGCTAATCAATGGGCTAGGGAGATGCCCATCGGTTGATGTTAATGCGAGGAGTAGGGATTGCGATGCAACGGATGCACTAGAGCTATAAATGTATGAAAGCTCAACAAAAGAAACTAAGTGGGTGTGCATCCAACTTGCTTGCTCATGAAGACCTAGGGCACTTGAGGAGGCCCATTGTTGGAATATACAAGCCAAGTTCTATAATGAAAAATTCCCACTAGTATATGAAAGTGATAAATCAAGAGACTCTCTATATGAAGAACATGGTGCTACTTTCAAGCACAATATATGAGACTCGCTATATCATGGTGCTACTTTGAAGCACAAGTGTGGAAAAAAGGATAGTAACATTGCCCCTTTTTGTTCTTTTTTGGGCCTTTTTTTTCTTTGGCCTTTCTCTTCTTTATTTTTCTGGGAAAATGCTCTATTGAATGATGATCATCACACTTCTATTTATTTACAACTCAATGATTACAACTCGATACTAGAACAAAGTATGACTCTATATGAATGCCTCCGGTGGTGTACCGGGATATGTAATGAATCCAGAGTGACAAGTATGAAAAATTATGAATGGTGGCTTTGCCACAAATACTATGTCAACTACATGATCATGCTAAGCAATATGACAATGATGAATGTGTCATGATAAACTGGATGGTGGAAAGTTGCATGGCAACATATCTCGGAATGGCTATGGAAATGCCATAATAGGTAGGTATGGTGGCTGTTTTGAGGAAGACATAAGGAGGTTTATGTGTGAAAGAGTGTATCATATAACGGGGTTTGGATGCACCAACGAAGTTTGCACCAACTCTCAATGTGAGAAAGGGCAATGCACGGTACCGTAGAGGCTAGCAATGATGGAAGGGTGAGAGTGCGTATAATCCATGGACTCAACATTAGTCATAAAGAACTCATATACTTATTGCAAAAATCTACAAGCCATCAAAAACCAAAGTATTACGCGCATACTCCTAGGGGGATAGATTAGTAGGAAAATACCATCGCTCATCCCCGACCGCCACTCATAAGGAGGACAATCAAATAACACCTCATGTTTCAAATTTGTTGCATAATGTTAACCATACATGCATGCTACGGGACTTGCAAACTTTAACTCAAGCACTTCTCAAATTCACAATTACTCTACTAGCATGACTTTGATATTACTACCTCCATATCTGAAAACAATTATCAATCATCCAACTTTTCTTAGTATTCAACGCACTCAAAAGAAAGTTTCACAAATCTTGAATACCAAGCAAGTTATTATTAAGCAAATTACCATGCTATTACGACTCTCAAAATAATTTAAGTGAAGCATGAGAGATCATAGTTTCTTTAATACAAACCACCACCGTGCTCTTAAAAGATCTAAGTGAAGCACATAGAGCAAAATTTCAACGCTCAAAAGATATAAGTGAAGCACATAGAGCAAAACTACATAGCTCAAAAGATATAAGTGAAGCACATAGAGTATTCTATCAAATTTTAATTCATAGATGACTCTCTCAAAAGGTGCGTACAACAAGGATGATTGTGGCGCACTAATAACCAAAGACTCAAATAATACAAGACGCTCCAAGCAAAACACATATCATGTTGGTGAATAAAAATATAGCTCCAAGTAAATTACCGATGGAAGTGGACAAAAGAGGGGATGCCTTCCGGGGCATCCCCAAGCTTTGACTTTTTGGTGTCCTTGGATTATCTTGGGGGTGCCATGGGCATCCCCAAGATTAGGCTCTTGCCACTCCTTGTTCCATGATCCATCAAAAGAACTCACCCAAAACTTGAAAACTTCACAACACAAAACTCAATAGAAATCTCGTGAGCTCCGTTAGAGAAAGAAAACATAAAACCACTTCAAGGTACTGTAATGAACTCATTCTTTATTTATTTTGGTGTTAAACCTACTGTATTCCAAGTTGTCTATGGATTATAAACTATTTTACTAACCATAGATTCATCAAAATAAGCAAAAAACACACGAAAAACAGAATCTGTCAAAAACAGAACAGTCTGTAGTAATCTGTAACTAACGCAAACTTATGGAACTCAAAAAAATCTACCAAAATTAGACGACCTAGATAATTTGTTTATTGATCATCAGCAATTGGAATCAGTATTTTATCACGGTCTGATGATTTTTAGTAATTAGGGCACTGAACGCAAAGTTTCTGGAAATTACAGCAAGATCAAATAACTATCATCCAAGAAGGTCCAATAGGTCTAGCTTGGCACAAACACTAGTTAAAACACAAAACCACATCCAAACATAGGGTAGATGGGTCATTTATTCCCTAACAGAAGAAAAACACAAAAAACAAAAAATAAAATTGGGTTGCCTCCCAACAAGCGCTATCGTTTAACGCCCCTAGCTAGGCATAAAAGCGAGGATAGATCTAGGTATTGCCATCTTTGGAAGGCAATCCATAAGTGGCTCTCATGATGGTTTCATATGGAAATTTTATTTTCTTTCTTGGAAAGTGTTCCATGCCCTTTTTTAATGGAAATTGGAATCTAATATTCCCTTCCTTCATATCAATAATCGCACCAACCGTTGTAAGGAAAGGTCTACCAAGAATAATAGGGCAAGAAGGATTGCAATCTATATCAAGAACAATGAAATCTACGGGCACATAATTCCTATTTGCAACAATAAGAACATCGTTAATCCTTCCCATAGGTTTCTTAATAGTAGAATCCGCGAGATGTAAGTTTAAAGAGCAATCATCAAGATCACGAAAATCTAGCAAATCACACAAAGTTTTAGGGATAGTGGAGACACTAGCACCCAAATCACACAAAGCATAAAACTCATGATATTTAATTTTAATTTTGATAGTTGGTTCCCACTCATCATATAGTTTTCTAGGGATAGAGACTTTCAACTCAAGTTTTTCTTCATAAGATTGCATAAAGGCATCAACAATATCTTCGGTGAAGGCTTTCTTTTGACTATAAGCATGCGGAGAATTTATCACGGATTGCAACAAGGAAATACAATCAATCAAAGAGCAACTTTCATAATTAAATTCCTTGAAATCCAATATAGTGGGTTTAGCAACATCTAAATTTTTATTTCTTTCAATCCCACTTTCATCAATTTCATCATAAAGATCTAAATACTCCGAATTTTTGGAACGCCTTCTAGGTAAAGGAAGATCATATTCAGTTTTATCATGATTCATATTGCAAAACAAAGATTTGATAGGGGACACATCAATAACTTTTAGATCTTCATCTTGATTTTTATAGGTATTGGAAGAACACACTTTAATAAAGGCATCTTTTGAAGCACGCATCCTAGCGGTTCTTTCCTTGCACTCATCAATGGAAATTCTCATAGCTTTGAGAGACTCATTGATATCATGCTTAGGAGGAATAGATCTAAGCTTTAAAGAATCAATCTAAAGAGAAATTCTATCAACGTTCCTAGCCAAATCATCAACTTTAAGCACTTTCTTTTCAAGCAAAGCATTAAAATTCTTTTGTGAATTCATAAACTCTTTAACACTATTCTCAAATTCAGAGGGTATCTTATTATAATTTCCATAAGAGTTGTTGTAGGAATTTCCATAATTATTAGAAGGATTACTAGGATATGGCCTAGGATTAAAATTCCCTCTATAAGCGTTGTTACCAAAATTATTCCTACCAACAAAATTCACATCCATAGATTCATTGTTATTCTCAATCAAGGTAGACAAAGGCATATCATTAGGATCAGAAGAAACACTCTTAGTAGCAAATAATTTCATAAGTTCATCCATCTTTCCACTCAAAACATTGATTTCTTCTATCGCATGCACTTTTTTATTAGAAGATCTTTCAGTATGCCATTGAGAATAATTAACCATAATATTATCTAGGACTTTAGTAGCATCTCCTAAAGTGATTTCCATAAAAGTGCCTCCCGCGGCCGAATCTAAAAGATTTCTAGAAGCAAAATTCAATCTGGCATAAAATTTTTGTATAATCATCCACAAATTTAAACCATGAGTAGGCCAATTACGTATCATTAATTTCATTCTCTCCCAAGCTTGTGCAACATGTTCATGATCAAGTTGCTTAAAATTCATAATATCGTTTCTAAGAGAGATGATATTAGCGGGAGGAAAATACTTAGAGATAAAAGCATCTTTGCACTTGTTCCAAGAATCAATACTATTTTTAGGCAAAGACAAAAACCAACCTTTAGCACGATCTCTAAGCGAAAAAGGAAATAACTTCAATTTAACAACATCATTATCAACATCTTTTTTCTTTTGCATATCACATAAATCAACGAAGCTATTCAGATGAGTAGCGGCATCTTCACTAGGAAGGCCGGCGAATTGATCTTTCATAACAAGATTCAACAAAGCAGTATTGATTTCACAAGATTCAGTATTGGCAAGAGGAGCAATCGGTGTGCTAAGTAAATCATTATTGTTGGTATTGGTGAAGTCACACAATTTGGTAGTATCTTGAGCCATCGCGACAAACAAGCAATCCAACACACGAGCAAACAAAAGGCAAGCAAGAAAAAGGCAAACGGAGAAGGAGAAGGGGAAGGAGAAAGAGAGGGCGAATAAACCAGCAAGGGTGAAGTGGGGGAGAGGAAAACGAGAGGCAAATGGAAACTAATATAATGCGGGAGATAGGGATTGTGATGGGTACTTGGTATGTTGACTTTTTGCGTAGACTCCCCGGCAACGGCGCCAGAAATTTTTCTTGCTACCTCTTGAGCTTGCGTTGGTTTTCCCCGAAGAGGAGAGGATGATGCAGCAGAGTAGCGTAAGTATTTCCCTCAGTTTTTGAGAACCAAGGTATCAATCCAGTAGGAGGCCACGCGCAAGTCCCTCGTACCTACACAACACAAAGAGCTCAACGCAACCAACGCGATTAGGGGTTGTCAATCCCTTCACGGTCACTTACGGAAGTGAGATCCGATAGATAATATTTTTGGTATTTTTGATATAAAGATGCAAAGGGAAAAGTAAAAGGCAAAGTAAAAACAAAACAAGATTAAAGTGATGGAGATTGATATGATGAGAATAGACCCGGGGGCCATAGGTTTCACTAGTGGCTTCTCTTAAGAATAACCAATCATACATAAAAGAATTCACAGAAGATTCAAATATTGTTCATAGATAGATTTGATCATAAACCCACAATTCATCGATCTCAACAAACACACCGCAAAAGAAGAAGATTACATCGAATAGATCTCCACAAGAGAGGGGGAGAACATTGTATTGAGATCCAAAAAGAGAGAAGAAGCCGTCTAGCTATTAACTATAAACCCGAAGGTCTGAGGTAAACTACTCACACTTCATCGGAGGGGCTATGATGATGTAGAAGCCCTCCGTGATGACGGCCCTCTCCGGCGGATCTCCGGAACAGGCCCCAAGATGGGATCTCGTGGATACAGAAAGTTGCGGCGGTGGAATTAGGTTTTTGGCTCCTGTTCTGATTGTTTGGGGGTACGTGGGTATATATAGGAGGAAGGAGTACGTCGGTGGAACACCGAGGGGCCCACGAGTTAGGGGCGCGCCTTGTAGGTGTGGGGGGGCGCCCCCTACCCTCGTGACCGCATCCGGTACTTCTTGGAGTAGGGTCCAAGTCTCCTGGGTCTTATCCGAGAAGAAAATCACGTTCCAAAAAGGATTTTTCTGTTTGGACTCCGTTTGATATTCTGTTTCTTCGAAACACTGAAATAGGCAAAAAAACAGCAATTCTGGGCTGGGCCTCCGGTTAATAGCTTAGTCCCAAAAATAATATAAAAGTGGAAAATAAAGCCCAATATAGTCCAAAACAGTAGATAATATAGCATGGAGCAATCAAAAATTATAGATACGTTTGAGACGTATCATGGTTCGATATCACCGAGCCACGCGACCCCGCATGGGTAGCGGCCCCCGAGTTGGAGACGTATCATGGTTCTATATCACCTCCTGTAAAGAGAAGGGCCTGTCCTGGGGTAATTCAAAAGAGCTGACCGGACTCCAGTCATGTATTCAGAACATGGAGGATAAGAAGCTCAAGCTTGTCAACATAGTCCAGGATATGCTCGTCTGCCGGATACTCCCATGCCAACAACGGGAGTTTACCTTGTGGGAGTTCAATCCGGCGCAGCATCGAACTCTGAACAGGCTCTTCGACACGACTCATGAAGATGCCTGGAGGGTGCTGTTCAAGGGCGCCGCGGTCCCTCCCCCCATTACCGAGGATCGCGGATTCAGCGCGAAGCGCCACGCCAGTGCGGTAAGTTGTTTTACCTTTCACAGGATACTTGTTTTCTATATAGATTGATTCTATGCGGGATCTAAACTCCCGTGCCGTTAGCAGGACTGGCAGAAGATGGCCGGACAAATCGACTGTCCGGCTCCCTTGCCCGAAGGCCCTGCAGACGCCCTTCCGGCGAACATGTTGGCTCCGGCCCCTTATAAGGTGCCGGAGAAGACCCAGAAGGCCAAGGGAGCTCGAAAGAGTTCCCAACGCCAGGCGTCGTCGGACTCACCGTCCGATGAGTCTGCGGCGCACTCTTCCCCAAAGACGAGGAAGAGGAAGAAGAGGCTCCCCCACCGACTGGGGGAGACAAGAAAAGGAAGGCCGCCCCAACTGGGGAGGCCGGAGGGTCCAAGAAGGGAAGGACGCTCCTTCCGAACAGCTCCACCGCCGCGGACGAAAGTGAAGACGAGTGGTTGCCCAGGGCCAAGCCCCAGGGGAGATCATAAGTATTCGGATACCAAAGTAACCCATAGGATTCCTTTGTCGCATTGTTGTCCCTAACGCCAAACTCAATTGTGCAGGCTGCCCCGAGCCAATATCGAGGTATCCTCGGACGGCTCCCTGGGTGCGTCGGACATGGATAGCGATTGAGGAAGTCCTGGATTAGGGGGTGTTCGAATAGCCGAACTATACCTTCAGCCGGACTCCTGGACTATGAAGATGCAAGATTGAAGACTCCGTCCTGTGTCCGGAAGGGACTTCCCTTCGCGTGGAAGGCAAGCTTGGCGATACGGATGTTCAGATCTCCTACCATTGTAACTGACTCTATGTAACCCTAACCCTCTCCGGTGTCTATATAAACCGGAGGGTTTTAGTCCGTAGGACAACATACACATCAACAATCATACCATAGGCTAGCTTCTAGGTTTAGCCTCTCTGATCTCGTGGTAGATCTACTCTTTTACTACCCATATCATCAATATTAATCAAGCAGGACGTAGGGTTTTACCTCCATCGAGAGGGCCCGAACCTGGGTAAAACTTCGTGTCCCTTGCCTCGTATTATCATCCGGCCTAGACGCACAGTTCGGGACCCCCTACCCGAGATCCGCCGGTTTTGACACCGACATTGGTGCTTTCATTGAGAGTTCCTCTGTGCTGTCGCCGTCAGGCCCGATGGATCCTACGATCATCAATGGCGATGCAGTCCAGGGTGAGACCTTCCTCCCCAGACAGATCTTCGTCTTTGGCGGCTTCGCACTGCGGGCCAATTCACTTGGCCATCTAGAGCAGATCGAAAGCTACGCCCCTGGCCATCAGGTCAGATTCAGAAATTTAAACTACACGGCTGACATCCGCGGGGACTTGATCTTCGACGGACTCAAACCACCGCCGAGCGCGCCAAACTACCACGACGAGCATGATCTAGCTCTGCCGCCGAACAGTGCCCTGGAGGCCGCACCCGCATCGGCTTCGACCCTTAGTTCGGAGCCAACCGTGCCGATCGAGGATGGGCGGTTGGACGCCACCTCGGGGGCTATGATCCCAACGGAGGTTGAGCCGAACACCAGCCCCGTATTTTGTGAGACTCGTGACTCCACAGAGCCGGATTCTTCTCCAGACTCCGAACCCTCCGGGCCCCTGCCGATCGAATCCGATTGGGCGCCGATCATGGAGTTCACGGCCGCGAACGTCTTTCAGCACTCGCCTTTTGGCGATATCCTGAAGTCACTGAAGTCTCTCTCTTTATCAGGAGAGCCCTGCCAGACTACGGTCAGCAAGGTTGGAGTACGGACGATGAAGAAATTCAAAGCCCACCCACCACCCACTTTGTAGCCACTGCCGACGATTTAACCGACATGCTCAACTTTGGCTCCGAAGACATCGACGGTATGGACGCCGATGAAGGAGACAATGAAGAACCAGCGCCTGTTGGGCCCTGGAATGCCACCTCGTCATATGACGTATACACGGTGGGTGCACCAAAAGATGACGACGAGGAGCGGAAGGACACACCGAAGGCCTGTTCCCTCGAAAAGCAGTCAAAACGGCGACGCAAGCGCCGCCCCAAATCCCGCCTCGACATAAATAGCGATCACACAGACCCAGCGCTGGAGCAGGGCGAACCGCTGCCGGACAACGGCAATCCGGATATTCAAACCGAAAAAACAAATCCTATCAGGGATAATGGTCCGGACGACATAACGCCGGACAGGCACCCGGAGCATCAGAATGCCCGCGAAAGGCTCGTTGCCACTGCAAGGAGCCTTAAAAAGCAGAAGCGAAGGCTGAAGGCTACGCAAAACAAACTCCAATTCAGATGGAGTAGAATACTTAATACATCAGCAATGTACGGCGATGATCGCCCCTCAAAGAGCTACCCAAAGCGGAAGCTGCTACCCGAATTCCATGAGGAGGCCTCCAACCCCCCACAACCAAATATCAAAGCAACCACCTGGTCAGATAGACGACCCCTCTATCAACACAGAACGGCATACAATGCCGCTCACAATACAACACGCGACCCACGCGAGGGCTCGCACCCAAAGGACGGCGCAACAAGATCCATCTATGGACCACGCAAGCGCGCCCCAGCATACAATGCAACACAACAAGCATCAGAACAACGCGGTACACCTAGTTACAGGGGTGCTGCACACCCCCTATGTTTCACCGATGAGGTGCTAGACCATGAATTTACAGAGGGATTCAAGCCCGTACACATAGAGGCATACGATGGGACAACAAACCCTGGGTTTGGATTGAGGACTGTATCCTTCATATCCATATGGCTCGAGGAGATGATCTCCACGCCATCAAATACTTACCCCTCAAGCTCAAAGGGCCAGCTCGTCACTGGCTCAAAGGCCTCCCCGAAAGCTCCATTGGAAGTTGGGAAGAGCTCGAAGACGCCTTTCGAGCAAATTTTCAAGGAACTTATGTCAGACCTCCGGATGCGGACGATTTGAGTCATATAACTCAACAGCCCGGAGAGTCAGCCCGAAAGCTCTGGAACAGGTTTCTCACTAAAAAGAACCAGATTGTCGACTGTCCGGACGCCGAAGCCTTGGCAGCTTTCAAGCATAGCGTCTGTGACGAATGGCTCGCCAGACACCTCGGCCAAAATAAGCCGAGAACGATGGCCGCATTAACAAACCCCATGACCTGCTTTTGCATGGGTGAGGACAGCTGGCTAGCCAGATGCAGCACCAGCGACCCCAGTACATCTGAAGTTAGTGATGGAAACGGGAAATCACGGCGCAACAGCAATAGGAAACGCCGGAATAAAGAAGACATCACGAAGGGCACGACAGTAAATGCCGGATTCAAAAGCTCCCGGCCAGGTCAAAAGCCGCCCACTAAAGGTACCAGGGATGAACCGTCCAGCCTCAACAAAATTCTGGACCAGGTATGTCAGATACATAGTACCCCTAGCAAGCCCGCTAATCACACCCACAGAGAATGTTGGGTCTTCAAGCAGTCCGGCTAGCTCAACGCCGTACACAAGGGGGAGGATACGCCAAGTGAAGACGAGGACGAGCCTCCCAAGCAAGACACTGGGGAACAAAAGAAATTCCCACCAGAAGTCAAAACAGTAAACGTACTACACATGATCAAGGGAAAAAACAATGCGGCACCCCCAGGAAAATATACCCAAGTGCCTGTCACCGTGAAGTCCTGCCAATGGTCGTCTCAACCGATCATTTTCGACCATCGCGATTACTCAGCAAGTATCCGACATGCAGGATGGGCTGCCTTGGTATTAGACCCAGTAATTGGCGGATATCACTTCACACGAGTCTTGATGGACGGCGGCAGCAGCCTAAACCTAATATACCAGGATACAATCCGCGGGATGGGGTTAGACCCAACACAAATTCGCCATAGCAATACTACCTTTAAAGGAGTAACGCCAGGCCCAGGGGCTCGTTGTACGGGCTCCCTCCTACTATAAGTCATATTTGGCTCCCCCGATAACTTCCGTAGCAAGCATTTAACCTTCCACGTCGCTCCGTTTCAAAGTGGCTATCAAGCACTGCTCTGGCGCAAAGCTTTCGCTCGCTTTAATGCAATACCACACTACGCCTCCCTCACACTCAAGATGCCCGGTCCACGCGGCATCATTTCAGTGCACGGAAATATCAAGCGATCTCTGCGCGCTGAAGAGAGTGAGGCTGCCTTGGCAGCCACACACTAAAGGCGCCCAGACTAGCCAAAGCGCCCCATAGGTCGTCAATACCTCAGACACAACTAATCGAGTCTGGCGCCGCTACTTATACCGAATAAATGGTCACACCCCTATTTACAAGGGGCTCAACGCGCGTAGACATGTGGCCATTCCTCCTCATCTTGAATTATGCATAGTTTCTTTAATTATCTTTTTGCACGACAACCTTTTTCACCTAAATTCCTCTCTTTTACAGATGATCATCGTGCCACACCCGTCCAGGATACGGCACAACGGAGACACAGGCACAGACGTGCAACAGGGACCCGCTCCAAGGATTCTTTTTAGATTAAGACCCTGCGTAAACCTTTTTTACTGTCTCTTGTTGATACATATCCACCGTTCAGAAGGATGCTGACGTCCTGGCATGTGGCCACTCCAGACCAATGCACGTACGTGGACATAAGGGGCTTCTTACGAAGGCCATTATTTAGGCCCGGTTTATACCACAAAGACCGAATACCTTAGGGAGTGTTCGGCGTCGCGAGTTTGGCCCTATATGCATCAGCTCCGAATCATTGTCTTTGGTCAAATGTTGGGTTTGCCCGGCTCCTGTGTTTTGGTGCCTTATGTTCCGCTTTACCGGCTAAGGTAGCACCAGGAGAACTACTGCGATTGTGCCCTGGTTCATCCAGACGAGCACCTCAGTAGAGAAAGCCGAAAACTGACTGTCATGATCTAGCGCGAGACTGGTCAACCACTCGATGACCCATGGGAATGTTAGAATTCCTCTGCCTTAACGAAGGGCCGCTTTCCGGCCAGGCATATACGCACCCCGGGATCGGGAGAGTGCGGAGCCACCAGGGGCTATCTAGTAGCCCCACTGTCAAACTCCTATGGCTAAGTGAAAGTGTTAAAGCATTATAGTCCGGTTGCCTCGCTCGCTCCGCTATCACCTCCTTAATAGGACCAAGACGTTGGGTTAAGTGTGAACGCGTGTTCCTGCGAACACCTCCGCATTATATGCGTGGGGGTTGAAGCCGACGACTGCAATCTTTCAGGTTATACACATGTATACATAAACGGCCGCCCAGGAGGCATCACATTACTTTCAGGCAAAAGTATAAAAGTAGCCTTATGAAAATTTACAAAAGCATTTCGCTTACAATGAGATTACATGTCACTCAAACATAATATTTTTTGAGCACTGGGTCTCTATCAAACGAGCACCTTCAAGAACTTCCTCAAAGTAGTGCTCAGCAGCCCTTCGACCTATGGCCGAATCTTGCACTGCAACAGTGGTAGCATCCATCTCTGCCCAGTATGATTTAGCACGGGAAAAGGCCATTCGTGCGCCTTCTATGCACGCCGACCTCTTCATCGCATTTATGTGTGGCACCATGTCAAGGAACTGCTGCACCAAGCTGAAATAGCTGCTTGGTTTTGACCTTCCCGGCCATAGCTGATCCACAATAGACCTCATGGAGAGTCCAGACAACCTATTTAGTTCAGCCCATTTGGCTAATTGGTCCGTCAATGAAAGGAGACGCTCGGGAGAAAGGAATTGTTTCCAAAACAGCTGGTCTACTTCATGGTCCGTCTGACTCCGGAAGTATTTGGCCGCATCGGCAGCGCTCGCCGCCAAATCCATATACACATCCTCCGAACTCCATAGCCGATCCAGAGGGGCATACCGTGGATCTCCGAACTTCCTCTGCAGCATAAAGGATTTCCCAGCTACAATATCCCCGGCTTCCCGCAGCTCCTCCTTCTTTGCCCTCATAGCAGAGCAGAGGTCTTTTCCCGTTGCAGCAGCCTTCTCAAGGTCCGATGCCTTCGCCTGGTTTTCCTTTTCAGAGCCCGGCAATGGTTGACGGTGGCTTTTAATTCTACGGCCATATTGGCCATCTTATCCCGGCTCTCGCCATGCGCGGCCTTCTCGGCTCGCAACTCTTTGGCCGCCTTCAAAGCAGCCGCATTACCCAATCTCGCTTGTTCCTTGGCTCGGGCAAGTTCCAGCCGCAAGGCTTCAACAGTGGCAGCTACATCTGCAGTAATAACATGTTAAATATACTGGCTTCATGCTACTCTTACTATGTGGCGTTTACCAGATGATAACACCTACCCTGCGCCTCGTCAAGCCTTTTGTTAACAAGCTCGATGTCGGCGTCTGCCGCATCCAACTGCCATTTTAAATAGGCAAACTCGCTAGTCCGGCTAGCCACCGGAGCTTCCATCACCTGCTCATAAAAGCAGTATGGTTACTACCTGGGATTATGATCCTCTGATCGTCGTCGTTCCCAACGACAACCAGAGTCTCAGGGGATACTATCTACACAGGGCACACTTAGCATGTGCAGGACTATCATACATTATTTTACGTACCTCAAAACCTGTTAGTAGACTCATTAAAGCTTTATGCAATCCGCTTTCGGTAGACGAGATTCTCTCCATCACCATATTCATCAGCACACGATGTTCATCTGAGATGGCCTCTCGCCCCACCAACTCCCTTAGAACATCTGACCGTACACTAGACGGTGCCGGACTCGTTTTCCTGCTCTCTTCGGGAGCCGGACACGGGAAGCTTTGGGGGTCAACGGAATTATCTTCTGTCCTCGCCGGACCCGGAGAGGCCCTCCGCGACGACACTTCAGGATCGCCCGCTTCCGGAGCGGAGGAGTCCGGAGGAGGCGTTTTGCTCTCCATCATCTCCGGAAGAAGATCCCCCGAAGACGAGCTCATCTAAGAGGGGCTAAGGCCCGAACTGCAAAGATATATGCAGTGGTTGTTTTCTCAGAAGAAAAGACAGCATATCTGTACTATTAAAGTACTTTGGGTCACTTATGACTCGAAGGAGAATTGATCCCCCCGGACTTTGTGTAGCAACCGCACCCTCCGGGGTAGGACTCTCTGTGAGAGACTTCTTCTCCCGTTTGGAAGCTTCGGCTTCCGAATCCCCGGACGCAATCCTTTTCCTCTTCTGATCATCTTCCTTCATGGAGATGCTCGCTCCCTTGGCTAGAGCGGCCAGCGTTTGGGGCCCGTGACCGCCTGCATTTTCCTTCAAGGGCTCCGGGCAGGGTGCGGTCTGGTGCATCTTTTCGAATATCGGATTTTCCAAACCCTCCGGGAGGGGGGCCGAGCACCGAATCAACTTCGCCTTTGTTAGCCAGTCCTGGTCAAAAAGCGAACTCTTAGAAATAACTCCGCATCAAAGGAGAGGTAGTACGCTCGGTCGGAAGTCGCCTTACCTGTTTGGCGGCGCGGTTGCTACTCAGGCCCGCGTCCTTGGTGATTTCTGGACACTCCACTTGAGGTCCGAAGAACGAATTGTACATCTCCTCGTGCGTCAAGCCGAGGAAATTTTGAATGGCGCGCGATCCCTCGGGATTGAACTCCCACAAGCGAAGAGGCCGGCGTTTGCAAGGCTGGACTTGACGAACCAGCATAACTTGTGTTACCGCAACCAAACTGAAATATCCATTAAAGAGACCTTGAATGTGGCTTTGCAGTATAGGCACGTCCTTGGCCGAACCCAGCTCAATCCTCTGCTAATCCATGACATCAGTGGTGGTGGAGGGCCCGGGCGGAAGACAGGGGCGGCCGCCCACTTGGCACTTCTAGGAGCCATGATGTAGAACCACTCTTGTTGCCATAATTCAGACACCTCTGGAATGGAACCTTTGGGCCATGCAGCTCCCGTCATCTTGTGTATTGAGGCGCCTCCACACTCTGCATGTTGCCCCTCGGTCATCTTCGGTTTTACTTCAAAGGTCTTGAGCCATAGGCCAAAGTGAGGGGTAACCCGGAGGAAGGCCTCGCACACAACAATAAATGTCGTGATATGAAGAAAGGAGTCCGGAGCTAGATCATGGAAATCTAGCCCGTAGTAAAACATCAAGCCCCTGACAAAAGGATCCAATGCAAGGCCTAGACCTCGGAGGAAGTGGGAGACGAACACGACGCTCTCGTTGGGTTCGTGGGAGGGGACGGCCTGCCCCCGGGGAGGCAGCCGATGCAGAATCTCGGCGGTCAGATATCTGGCCTCCCTCAACTTTTTGATGTCTTCTTCCGTGACGGAAGAAGGCACCCATCAGCCTTGAAGGCTAGATCCGGACATGACTGAAGGTTCGGAGCACCTGACCTGAACTTTGGGCGTTTGAGCTTGAGGTGGGGGCACTAGTGCAGAACCGGGCAATAGCACCGGTTCATAAGGCCCTTTAGTGCCGGTTCCATAACCGGCACTAAAGTGTGGTCACTAAAGGCCCCCCTTTAGTACCGGTTCAGCACGAACCGATGCTAAAGGGCAACCACGTGGCACGAGCCAGCTCCGGGGGCCGGGAGCCCTTTAGTACCGGTTGGTAACACCAACCAGTACTAAAATGTTTGGGGTTTTTTTGGTTTTAAGATTTCCTTTTCATTTAATTTTGTGTTTTCCATTTTAATTCTTTTTCGTTTGCTGGTATTTTACGATACTACACATTGTACACGTTATGCATATATATATATATATAAATAGAATTTCTAGTAGAACCAATCATATATATATCATCAATGTCTCACAAACCACCATATTAATTCACACATACACACATGTATAGCTATATACAATTTCTCCTACATATGCATGTTGCCCTCGGAGCCAGTGGAATTAGCCTAATTGGTGCCTTCGGAGCACGATGACAATTGGAAGTGGTTCATGACTTGGTCGATGGGGGCGGTAGCGGGTAATAGTATTCTCCCTTTGGATTTATGACCTGGTTGAGCAAAAATCCCGCTATTTCCTCTTGAAGTGCTTCTACGCGCTCCGTTTCTAGGAGCTTGTCCCGCACCTCTTTGAACGGTTAAGAAGGAGATCAATATGCATGTGTATTAGTTGTGTGACTAGATATCGATAATGGTGTAAAAATTGTGAATAGTGTTCTGACAAGCGTACCCACGCTGGTAGAAAAAGGGTCAAACATGAAGCACATTAGTGCCGGTTTGTATTTGAGCCGGCACTAATGTATACATTAGTGCCGGTTCCAACGGCTAGCTGGGCCGCTTTCATTAGTACCGGTTCGTGGCGAACCTTTAGCACCAGTTCGTGCCACGAACCGGTACTAATGAGAGTGGTGGCAGGATGTTGTCAGACTGGGGCCCCTCCAGCCCCTTTAGTACCGGTTCTTGGCACGAACCGGTACTAAAGGTCGTCCTACATAAACCCTTCGTCCACCCGAGCTCGCTGTGTTCTTCCCCTTTCCCCTCTCCTCTCTGTTCTTCCCCTCTTCCTCTCGAGCTCATCACACATTTTGCCCAAAATTTGTCAAGATTTGAAGGCCCCCATCCATTCAAATGATCACAAAGGTTAGCAACTTTATCCTTTCATCTCTCATTGCTAGATTAGCTCTTGCAATTCTTTATATAGTGATTAATTTGTGAGTTTAGTAATTTGGGAGGATATATATATATATATATATGTTCTAGTATTTGATTTATATGCAATTTGAGGTCAAAAATAACACTTAGTTTGCATATGTAGGTGTGGTTTACTTAGTGCCTTCTAAGTCTCCGTCGTAACCACCGTCGATCGCCCGCACCGTCCCGTCGCCGGCACCACCTTGTGGTGAGCCTCTTGTTCATGAAATTTTATATAAAAATTGATGTTTGTGTGATTTGGATATATAGTTACTCGTATAATTATCTTACCCGTACATTGTTTGTTATACATATAGTGCCATGGTTTTGATATCCGTCCCCATCGACCCGCGTCCTTGTTATGATTCGGATCTGGTATATATATTCTCTTTTAAAACTAGTTGCATTTTGTGTTTATGACAAATTATGCCCATCAAGTTGACATAATTTTTTTCTAGGAGGTATGTGAACCGGAAATTTCAACCGACCCTATTGTCGAGAGGTTAAATTTAGTTGAAAGAGAAAACGAGTACTTGAAAGAAAAATTGAAAAGAATTTAGGGGGAGAACATGGAATTGGAGTTGCATGTTGCCGATGTCATCGATGATCACAAGATCAAGATGGAGAAAATGCATTTGAAGATTAGAAAGATTAGAAAATATGCCATCGATAGTGAGGCTTGGTATCATTATGCTGTTGGATCCATTGTTACCTTAGTTGCGATCTTGATCGTATTTGTTGTTGCATTTAAATGCTTTAGCTAGAGGGTTATTTGTTTGTTGCATTTAAGTGTTGTATGAACTTTATGTATGAACTTGTATTAATTTGGTCTATTCGGTGTTGTGTAATGAAGATGAGCCGGCAATGGATGTACAATGACCGATGCTCTCCCCAGTTCGTTGAGGGCGTGCATACTTTTCTGCTTGCGGCTGAGGCAAACAAGCGGGCGGTTGATTTTATGCCTTGTCCATGTGCTCGCTGTAAGAATGGTCACAATTACTCTACGTCAAGAACCATTCACGTCCACCTGTTTAAGTCCGGTTTCATGCCCCACTATAATGTTTGGACCAAGCACGGAGAAAGAGGGTTTATGGTGGAAGACAATGAAGAAGAAGAGGACGATGACAGCTATCCTGGCCATGGGTTCCCTGAATACGATGATACAACAATGGGGGAAGAAGCTGAGCCAGTAATGCGGGAAGGAGCTGAGCCGGCAATGCGGGAAGAAGCTGAAGAAGAGGCATTAGATGAGCCCGTTGATGATCTAGGTCGGGCCATTGCCGATGCAAAGAGAAACTGCGCAAGTGATTTGGAGAAGAAGAAGTTGCAGCGCATGTTAGAGGATCACAAAAAAATGTTGTACCCGAATTGCGTAGGTGACAAGAAAAAGTTGGGCACCACACTGGAATTGCTGCAATGGAAGGCAGAGAATGGTGTATCTGACAAGGGATTTGGAAAGTTGCTGGTAATGATAAAGGATATGCTTCCAAAGGACAACGAATTTCCCGAGAGTACGTACGAAGCAAAGAAGGCTGTCTGCCCTCTAGGGTTAGAGGTGCAGAAGATACATGCATGCCCTAATGATTGCATCTTCTACCGCGGTGAGTACGAGGATTTGAACGCTTGCCCGGTATGTGGTTCATTGCGCTATAAGATCAGCCGCGATGACCCTGGTGATGTCGAGGGCGAGCGCCCCAGGAAGAAGATTCCTGCCAAGGTGATGTGGTATGCTCCTATAATACCACGGTTGAAACGTTTGTTCCAAAACAAAGAGCATGCCAAGGCGATGTGATGGCACAGAGAAGACCGTAAGAAAGATGGAAAGTTGAGAGTACCCGCTGACGGGTCGCAGTGGAGAAAAATCGAAAGAAAGTACGGGAAGGAGTTTGCAGATGACGCAAGGAGCGTATGGTTTGGTCTAAGTGAAGGAAATATGCCCTAGAGGAAATAATAAAGTTATTACTTATTTCCTTATATCATGATAAATGTTTATTATTCATGCTAGAATTGTATTAACCGGAAACATAATACATGTGTGAATACATAGACAAACAGAGTGTCACTAGTATGCCTCTACTAGACTAGCTCGTTGATCAAGGATGGTTATGTTTCCTAACCATAGACAAAGAGTTATTAATTGATTAACGGGATCACATCATTAGGTGAATGATCTGATTGACATGACCCATTCCATTAGCTTAGCTCCTGATCGTTTAGTATGTTGCTATTGCTTTCTTCATGACTTATACATGTTCCTATGACTATGAGATTATGCAACTCCCGTTTGCCGGAGGAACACTTTGTGTGCTACCAAACGTCACAACGTAAATGGGTGATTATAAAGGTGCTCTACAGGTGTCTCCAAAGGTACTTGTTGGGTTGGCGTATTTCGAGATTAGGATTTGTCACTCCGATTGTCGGAGAAGTACCTCTGGTCCCTCTCAGTAATGCACATCACATAAGCCTTGCAAGCATTGCAACTAATGAGTTAGTTGTGAGATGATGTATTACGGAACGAGTAAAGAGACTTGCTGGTAACGAGATTGAACTAGGTATTAAGATACCGACGATCGAATCTCGGGCAAGTAACATACCGATGACAAAAGGAACAACGTATGTTGTTATGCGGTCTGACCGATAAAAGATCTTCGTAGAATATGTAGGAGCCAATATGAGCATCCACGTTCCGCTATTGGCTATTGACCGGAGACGTGTCTCGGTCATGTCTACATTGTTCTCGAACCCGTAGGGTCCGCACGCTTAAGGTTTCGATGACAGTTATATTATGAGTTTATGAGTTTTGATGTACCGAAGTTTGTTCGGAGTCCCGGATGTGATCACGGACATGACGAGGAGTCTCGAAATGGTCGAGACATAAATATTGATATATTGGAAGCCTATATTTGGATATCGGAAGGGTTCCGGGTGAAATCGGGATTTTACCGGAGTACCGGGAGGTTACCGGAACCCCCCGGGAGGTATATGGGCCTTAGTGGGCTTTAGTGGAAGAGAGGAGAGGTGGCCAGGGTCGGGCCGCGCGCCCCTCCCCCCTGGTCCGAATAGGACAAGGAGAGGGGGCCGACGCCCCCCTTCCTTCTCTCTCTCCTCTTTCCCCCTCCCGAATCCTATTCCAACTAGGAAAGGGGGGAATCCTACTCCCGGAGGGAGTAGGACTCCTCCTGGCGCGCCCTCCCTGGCCGGCCACACCCCCCCTTTGATCCTTTATATACGGAGGCAGGGGGCACCCCTAGAGATACAAGTTGATCCACGTGATCATATTCTTAGCCGTGTGCAGTGCCCCCTTCCACCATAGTCCTCAATAATATTGTAGCGGTGCTTAGGCGAAGCCCTGCGACGGTAGTACATCAAGATCGTCACCATGCCGTCGTGCTGATGGAACTCTTCCCCGACACTTTGCTGGATTGGAGTCCGGGGATCGTCATCGAGCTGAACGTGTGCTAGAACTCGGAGGTGCCGTAGTTTCGGTGCTTGATCGGTCGGACCGTGAAGACGTACGACTACATCAACCACGTGGTGCTAACGCTTCCGTTGTCGATCTACAAGGGTACGTAGATCACACTCTCCCCTCTCGTTGCTATGCATCACCATGATCTTGAGTGTGCGTAGGATTTTTTTTTGAAATTACTATGAAACCCAACTCTAAGCGCAGATGGCATTAATCCTTTTGGGGAGCAGAGCAGCAACCATAGCACCTGGCCTGTGACTCTATGTTTGTATAACCTTCCTCCATGGTTGTGCATGAAGCGGAAGTTCATTATGATGCCAGTGCTCATCCAAGGCCCTAAGCAACCCGTCAACGACATTGATGTGTACCTAAGGCCATTAGTTGAAGAACTCTTACAACTTTGGAATGGAACAGGTGTACGTGCGTGGGATGAGCACATGGGGGAAGAATTTGACCTATAGGCATCCTAGTTCCCACCATCCTTCTTCAACATCATGACGCACGTCCTAGTTCACCTATGCGAAGAGATTAACGTTTTGGGTCCTGTATTTCTACCCAATATGTTCCCCTTTGAGAGGTTCATGGGAGTCTTAAAGAAATATGTTCATAACCATGCTAGGCCAGAAGGAACCATCTCCAAGGGCCATCAAAATGAGGAGGTCATTGAGTTTTGTAATGACTTTATTCCTGACCTTAAGCCGATTGGTGTTCCTGAATCGCGGCATAAGGGCAGACTGGATGGAAAAGGCACGCTAGGAGGGGAACAAATAATATGTATGGACGGACATTCTCTCACTGAAGCACACTACACAGTTCTACAGAATTCCGCCTTGGTGGCTCCGTATATGGATGAACACAAGAATTTGCTATGCTCCAAACACCCGGAGCGGTCTGATGACTGGATTACACGTGAACAAACCAGGAGTTTCGCCAGCTGGTTGCAGACACGTACCATGCATGACACCTCTATTGAAGATGACCTGTACTTGCTGTCCCAGTTACCATCTCCGAATATAATGACTTTCAAAGGGTACGAGATAAATGGTAATACATTTTACACGATCGCCCAAGATAAGAAGAGCACCAACCAAAACAGTGGTGTCCGCTTTGATGTAGAAACCAAGACGGGAAAGGAAACATATTATGGTTATATACAGGACATATGGGAACTTGACTATCGATGTGGTTCGAAGGTCCCTTTGTTTCGGTGCAAATGGGTCAATATGACACGAGGCGGGGTAACGGAAGACCCGCAGTACGGAATGACAACAGTGGATCTCAACAATCTTGCGTATGCAGACGAACCATTCGTCCTAGCCAATGATGTGGCACATGTTTTCTATGTGAAGGACATGTCTACCAAGCCAAGAAAAAGAAAAGATAAGGAAGCGAATGCATCGTACGATGAGCCAAAGCGGCACATAGTTCTTTCTGGGAAGAGAAACATCGTGGGAGTGGATGACAAGACAGACAAGTCAGAAGATTATGAAAAGTTTGATGAAATTGCTCCATTCACAGTGAATATTGACCCGAGCATCCCGTTAAATGATGAAGATTTTCCATGGTTACGGCGTAGAGGGACACACGCGAAGAAAAAGTTTCACACCCAAAGATCTGGGATGTGATCGGCTTCACTATCATCACTTTCTTCTGTGTTTCACACCCAGAAGGGAATCTCTGTAATAGTTAGGGTAGTTAATTATGTGTTTTGGCATTTGAAACGTGAAGAAATTTTATGTGCAAACAAATTCTTTCGTGCCTTTACTGATTTTTAAAGTTAAGTTATTCACAAACTAGTGATTCACACTAATTTCAAATGATTCAAAATTTAAACTATTCAAATTTGAAAACTACGGGCACTAACAGAAAGTTTGTAATTTTTTGTACCTAAAGCAAAAATATTCACAAAGAAACTCTAAATACACAAAAAAACAACTCAAAAATAAATAAAGCAAAAAAAATAAAAAGCCCGCCTACTAGGCCAAAGCGGCCGGCATACGACTAGAAACCCAACCTGTTGTTGGGCCAGGATGCAGGCCCGCAAAGGCCCAGTAGGTCAACAGGGCAGCACAGAACATGTAGGCCCAGTAGGCCTGCTTTGGAGAGGAGCTCGAGAGAGCTACCGCACGGGGGTTTATAAACCAGTGTGGTCGCCCCTCGGCTAGCGAGGTGGGACTAAACTTGCTGCACCACACCTGGGCCAGCGCACCCCCTTTAGTACCGGGTCGTGGCACCAACCGGTACTAAAGGGGGGGGGGGCTTTAGTACCGGTTGGAGCCACCACCCGGTACTAAAGGGGGTCGCTTCCCGCTGCTTGGCCTGGCCAAAACAGGCTTTAGTACCGGTTGGTGGCTCCAACCGGTACTAAAGGCCCCTCCTATATAAACAACACTTACGAAAATTTCAGTTTCTCATCTGCTTCTTCTCCTCTGCACCGTCGCCCGCCGCGCCCCCCGTATGTCTCCATCCCTCGTCGCCGCCCCCGTCGCCGCCCCGTCCCCGTCATCGCCGCCCCGTCGTCCCCATCACCGTCGTCCCCGTCGTCACCGCCGCCCCGTCCCGGCCCGTCCCGCGTCGTCCCCGTCCCCGTCGTCGCCGCCCCGTACGTCCCCGTCGTCATCGCCGCCCCGGCCCGTACGTCCCCGTCCCTGTCATCGCCGCCCCGTCCCTGTCCCCGTCGTCGTCATCCCCGTCGTCGCCGCGCCCGTCGCCGTCCCTATCGCCGCCCCCTGTCACCTCTCACCTCGTCGGTGAGCGCACAAACACACACACACATACATTTTTTGTTTTTTAGTTATACAAATAGTTAGAATTTTTTTTGTTTTTTTAGAAATTGTTAGAAATGTTTCTGTTTTTTAGAAATAGTTAGAAATGTTAGAATTGTTAGAATAGTTAGAAATGTTAGAATTGTTAGAATAGTTAGAAATGTTAGAATTGTTAGAAATTTTTCTGTTTTTTAGTTATAGAAATAGTTATAAAAAAGTTAGAATTGTTAGAAATTTTTCTGTTTTTAGAAATTGTTAGAAATTTTTCTGTTTTTTAGAAATAGTTAGAAATGTTAGAATTGTTAGAATAGTTAGAAATGTTAGAATTGTTTGAAAATTTTCTGTTTTTTAGCTATAGGAATAGTTATAAAAAATTTAGAATTGTTTGAAATTTTTTCTGTTTTTTAGTTATAGAAATAGTTATAAAAAAGTTAAAAAATGTTACTTTTTGCGGGCATATAGCTAGTATTTGTTCTCGACGATGCCCGGCCCGCATCCTCGCCGTCGACCCGTCCGCGACGACGTCCGACTGACCCATGTCCGGGAATGGGCTCCGCCGGGCTGGCACTGGGAGGTGCTGCCTGGAGGGGCGCGCCGCTTGATGAGGAACCCGGCCCCGGGTCCCGTCGTCGACCCTGATCTCATTTGGTGGTGTTTGCGTGGGCCAGTTTCGGTGCGGAGGGAGCCGGCCCCGCCGGAGGTGGTACGTCGCCGTGTCAGGGAGGAGGAGGAGCACGTCCATCGCTACATGGTTGCGTTAGAGGGCGGCAGGTTCTCCAATACCTGGCAGTTTCTTCAGTGATCTCACTTCAGCTATGATCCTGTGAGGGTTCCTTCTCTTTGGGTGTCCACCGCCCGCGCCGCAGGAACCGCGAGTGTCCTAGATTCTTCTCTAGTATTCGATCTTTATTAGCTACCTAGCTAGTGATGTACTCGATATATAATATTCAAGACGATGTATTCGAGATTATATATTATTCGAGACGTTGTATTCGAGATTATATCTATTATACGAGACGATGTATTCGAGATTATATCTATTATTCGAGACGATGTATTCGAGATTATATCTATTATTCGAGACGATGTAATTTGAATACTAAATTGTTTTATATTTCATTTGGCATAGTTAAATAAAAGCTATGGCGGACAATACCAACAGAGAGGGAGAACAGACAATGTTCGATATAATACGTGGGCCAGATGATGATCAGAATGAAGAAGATTATGACGGCTCCGAATTTCTAAACAACACCGGAGAGGGTGATATGATATTCGATCGCGACGACCGTATTGATGAAGTCATGAACTACGATTATGACAACACTGGAGAGGTATATATATTTATATAAGCAGGCATCTAGTGATCATCACATGTTTTAAATGAGTTGAAGATATATTAACGAATCGATCTTTCTTCTTTCAGCCATCCGGATCGAGCAAATCTTCAGGCAACAGGACGAAACGAGGCCCGAACAAAAAGTTGAAGGAGGGCGTAAAGTATAATAACGAGGCAATCAAACCTAATGGTGAACCATTAGCGCCTAAGAAGATTGCGGACAAGTTCGTTCGTCAGTGCGCAGTTCTTGTGAAGGACCAACTCCCGATCTCCCTTCAAGAATGGAGAGAGCCAGCAAAGCCACGTCCAGATCTTACTTTTGTCGAGGACAGACAAAAAAGTATGCTTTGGTATACTCTCATGGAACATTTCACCCTACCAGATCATTTCACAGAAGCAGATGTGCAGAAAGTCAAGGACGCTGCTCTTAGGAAGATGGCGGTTGCATTCAAGAACCACAAGAATCGTGAATGGGACAAGTACGTCAAGGGAGGAAGGAAGACTCCAGTATTCGAGGGAACAGTAGAGAATCAAAGTGCTCATTGGGACGATTTCGTGAAATTCAAAGATTCAGAATTATCTAAGAAACGGTCAAGAATAAACAAGGCCAATGCCGCAAAAAGGATAAGTTCCATAAGATGGGGCCAGGTGGCTATGCGGTGGGAATGCCTAAGTGGGATAAGTCTGAGAAGAGATTCTGGATGCAAGTGTCACTCCAGAAACATTGAGCTGGCCCCCCAGGTGCAGGACTTGGTTCTATGCGCATGGGGGGGAGTTGGACCCGAAGACAGGCAAAGTTTCCAAGAAGGCATGTCTGGACGGAGCCGAAGATAGGCTACTTGTTGCAATAGAAGAGGCTCGATCAGTGTTGTTCGAGCCCAACAGAGAGAACGATGAGCTTACGCTTGCCCTGGGAAATCCTGAACACCCAGGAAGAACACGAGGCATGGGCGCTATTCCGTGGTATCAGGGGTTTTCAGACTGGAACGCCGACTACAGAACCCCTGCGAGAAAGAAGATTGCGGAGGAGAAGAAGAGGAAGATGGAGGAGGAGCAGAGGAAGCTCGACTATGAATGCTTTCAAGGCCTAGAATCAGCGCACGCGGACTTGGCAATCAAATTCCAGCGGCAGCAGGAGCAGATCGACTCACTAAGCCAGCAAACAGGGTCTCAGCAGCTGCAGCAGCTAGTGGATGATCCAGCATTGGATACCACCGCCCCATCCATGCCGAGAAGCAGCGTGGGTTCCACCCCGTTTGACGCAATGCTGGATAGATACCCCGTGGATGATATCGCGGAGAACACTAACTGCGAGCTACACTTCAAAATTAAGAACATATCCTTGAAGGTGGCGGACGGCGTTGCTTATACAAATTCCCCCGATGCAACCTTCCATTGCAACCCGATTCCAGCAGGCTATGCTCGTGTCGTGGTTGATGAGGTGGTGGACCAATATTCGGGGCTAGAGCTTGACATTCCTGGAGGTGACGAGGAGCACACACTCGGAGATGCCAAACATCGTATCATCCTATGGAGAAAGGATTGCATCATCTTTCGAAGGCCACCGACACCGTGTCACCCGACTCCTCGTCGAAGTCCGCCACCGAGTCAGCAGACTCCCGCTCCTCCAAGTCCACCAACGCGTGAGGCCACTCCTCCTCCTCCAAGTCCGGCAAAGTGTCAGGCCACTCCTCCTCCAAGTCCGACGCAGCGTCAGACGTCCACTCCTCCTCCAAGTCCGGCACAACCTCAGGCCACTGCAAGTCCGGCACAGCTTCAGGCCACTCCTCCTCGTCCAACTCATCCCCGTCAGCCGTCTCCGCCGCCTCAGCAATCGCAGAAGAGACACCCCGCAGCTATGGTGCGTAGCGGTACTAGTCGAGGTCATAGTACAGGAAGTACATGCGGAGGCAAGCGATATAAATATGGTCCAAACCTCACTACTCCTCTTCCTGAGAGGGCTTACGACAGGACCGAGGAGCAAACCAATGCCATAGTGTGAGCAGAAGTCGACGCCCATTTTGGACCGAAATCGCCACCGCCGCCAAGGGAGAAAGTGCCTGTGGAAGTAGTTGACCACTTCATTCATATGGCTCAACCACCAGCTCCTAAGCCTATTGACACAGACTATGAGCGCCACATCAGGAAGTTACATCGACACCGTCTACAGAAGAAGGCGAGCTCGAGCTCGAGCAAACAACAAGCAGCTGTCAAAAAATGCGGGAAAACCGTTGCCCAGCTGGGAGAACAGGCGGCGCAATCGATCCCCCCGCTTGTTGTGCCGCGAACAACACGTGATAGTACGCGCGCCCAATATTATTGCGGGCAAACAGTTTACGTTCCCGAGGTGGGCGATGTGGTAATAACCCAGGAGCATATAATGCAGGCTGAAACTCTCAACATCACTGTTGGACAACTCCTCGAGATCGAGGACATGCCTGTGCTTACAAAGGAGGAAATAAAACGGAAATATGCCCGGGGCCAACCTTTGGTCAAGCCAGAAGAGGTCAAGAAGCTCCCAACGAGAATGTATGAATTGCATCAATGGTACATGGACATTACCAAGAGATCCGATCGAGAGTCCCTCATGGTGCAAGTCAAGAAGGATCATTACTACCATGAGAATGCTGTGACCGTTGAGTATTCTGAACTGTTTCAGTTATACAATCAAGATGCACTCGACAAATCTATCGTCAGTTGCTATTGTCTGTAAGTGATTTATTTCTGTAATTTAAGTCTCAAGCTAGCTGTAGTGATCCTTTTGATCAATCATTACCTGTAATTATCCTCACTATATTCTTTTCTATGGTATTATCCAGGATGAAGATGTATGAAATGAGAAAAGGTGGACGCTATGGCATTGGGTTCATTGACCCAAACACTGTTAATGAATACACATGGAAAATAAACAAGCACTATGAAAGGCAGGTAGAGGACAGCATGCTAGAGTTCTTGAAGCGCCTCAAATACAATGAAGATATACTACTTCCTTACAACTTCTAGTGAGTCACACTTTCTTGTACTACAAATTCTCTGTTTTTGCCTACTAGCTAGCTACATGTTTTTGCTTACATATGCCCGCTTAATTAAGACATGCAAACGTGTGTGCATGCAGATTTCACTGGATCTTGTGTATCATTAAAGTTGACGCCGGAACAGATCAAATACTGGACTCACTACTCAAAGCAAATAGTGACTATAACATCTTGTTTGGGATAGTCAACAGGTAATTTCAATCATTATTAACTATATGTCTCGGCCTATTTAGTTCGTCATTTCATGATATGAACTATTTAATAACCCCTTTATTCATTTTCTTTGTCGGCGGGCAGGGCTTGGGCAAGGTTCATCAGCGTCACGGAAGGCGAATGGAAAAGACAGCTAAAATGGTTTCGACCCAAGGTAAGTAATTAAGTAGTACTAGCTAGCTAGCTAGCTGCCATATCTTTAATTATCATGCTTGATTAATTATTATCTGATCAAATTAAATTCCATTCTCGTAATAAAGGCCCTGAAGCAGGCGCAGGGGACTGATCTGTGTGCATTCTGCGTTTGTGAGAACATTCACAAGATGGCGTCCGAAAGGAGCAGATCTCAAAGACAGGAATGGCACTAGTGCAGAACCGGGCAATAGCACCGGTTCTTAAGGCCCTTTAGTGCCGGTTCCATAACCGGCACTAAAGTGTGGTCACTAAAGCCCCCCCCCCCTTAGTACCGGTTCAGCACGAACCGGTGCTAAAGGGCAACCACGGGGCACGAGCCAGCTCCGGGGGCCGGGAGCCCTTTAGTACCGGTTGGTAACACCAACCGGTACTAAAATGTTTGGGTTTTTTTTGATTTTATGATTTCTTTTTCATTTAATTTTGTGTTTTCCATTTTAATTCTTTTTCGTTTGCTGGTATTTTACGATACTACACATTGTACACGTTATGCATATATATATAAAAATAGAATTTCTAGTAGAACCAATCATATATATATCATAAATGTCTCACCAACCACCATATTAATTCACACATGCACACATGTATAGCTATATACAATTTCTCCTACATATGCATGTTGCCTTCGGAGCCAGTGGCATTAGCCTAATTGGTGCCTTCGGAGCACGATGACAATTGGAAGTGGTTCATGACCTGGTCGATGGGGGCGGTAGCGGGTAATAGTATTCTCCCTTCGGATTTATGACCTGGTCGAGCAAAAATCCAGCTATTTCCTCTTGAAGTGCTTCTACGCGCTCCGTTTCTAGGAGCTTGTCCCGCACCTCTTTGAACTGTTAAGAAGGAGATCAATATGCATGTGTATTTGTTGTGTGACTAGATATCAATAATGGTGTAAAAATTGTGAATAGTGTTCTGACAAGCGTACCCATTCCTGTCTTTGAGATTTGCTCCTTTCGGACGCCATCATGCGAATGTTCTCGCAAACGCAGAATGCACACAGATCAGTCCCCTGCGCCTGCTTCAGGGCCTTTATTACGAGAATGGAATTTAATTTGATCAGATAATAATTAATCAAGCATGATAATTAAAGAGATGGAAACTAGCTAGCTAGCTAGTACTACTTAATTACTTACCTTAGGTCGAAACCATTTCAGCTGTCGTTTCCATTCGCCTTCCGTGACGCCGATGAACCTTGCCCAAGCCCTGCCCGCCGACAAAGAAAATGAATAAAGGGGTTATTAAATAGTTCATATCATGAAATGACGAACTAAATAGGCCGAGACATATAGTTAATAATGATTGAAATTACCTGTTGACTATCCCAAACAAGATGTTATAGTCACTATTTGCTTTGAGTAGTGACTCCAGTATCTGAATTGTTCCGGCGTCAACTTTAATGATACACAAGATCCAGTGAAATCTGCATGCACACACGTTTGCATGTCTTAATTAAGCGGGCATATGTAAGCAGAAACATGTAGCTAGCTAGTAGGCAAAAACAGAGAATTTGTAGTACAAGAAAGTGTGACTCACTGGAAGTTGTAAGGAAGTAGTATATCTTCATTGTATTTGAGGCGCTTCGAGAACTCTAGCATGCTGTCCTCTACCTGCTTTTCATAATGCTTGTTTATTTTCCATGTGTATTCATTAACGGTGTTTGGGTCAATGAACCCAATGCCATAGCGTCCACCTTTTCTCATTTCATACATCTTCATCCTGGATAATACCATAGAAAAGAATATAGTGAGGATAATTACAGGTAATGATTGATCAAAAGGATCACTACAGCTAGCTTGAGACTTAAATTACAGAAAGAAATCACTTACAGACAATATCAACTGACGATAGATTTATCGAGTGCATCTTGATTTTATAACTGAAACAGTTCAGAATACTCAACGGTCACAGCATTCTCATGGTAGTAATGATCCTTCTTGACTTGCACCATGAGGGACTCTCGATCGGATCTCTTGGTAATGTCCATGTACCATTGATGCAATTCATACATTCTCGTTGGGAGCTTCTTGACCTCTTCTGGCTTGACCAAAGGTTGGCCCCGGGCATATTTCCGTTTTATTTCCTCCTTTGTAAGCACAGGCATGTCCTCGATCTCGAGGAGTTGTCCAACAGTGATGTTGAGAGTTTCAGCCTGCATTATATGCTCCTGGGTTATTACCACATCGCCCACCTCGGGAACATAAACTGTGTGCCCACAATAATATTGGGCGCGCGTACTGTCATGTGTTGTTCGCGGCACAACAAGCGGGGGGATCGATTGCGCCACCTGTTCTCCCAGCTGGGCAACGGTTTTCCCGCAGTTTTTGACAGATGCTTGTTGTTTGCTCGAGCTCGAGCTCGCCTTCTTCTGTAGACGTTGTCGATGTAACTTCCTGATGTGGCGCTCATAGTCTGTGTCAACAGGCTTAGGAGCTTGTGGTTGAGCCATACGAATGAAGTGGTCAACTACTTCCACAGGCACTTTCTCCCTTGGCGGCGGTGGCGGTTTCGGTCCAAAATGGGCGTCGACTTCTGCTCACACTATGGCATTGGTTAGCTCCTCGGTCCTGTCTTAAGCCCTCTCTGGAAGAGGAGTAGTGAGGTTTGGACCATATTTATATCGCTTGCCTCCGCCTGTACTTCCTGTACTATGACCTCGTCTCATACCGCTACGCACCATAGCTATGGGGAGTCTCTTCTGCGCTTGTTGAGGCGGCGGAGACGGCTGACGGGGCTGAGTTGGACGAGGAGTCATGGCCTGAAGCTGTGCCGGACTTGCAGTGGCCTGAGGTTGTGCCGGACTTGGAGGAGGAGTGGACATCTGACGCTGTGTCGGAATTGGAGGAGGAGTGGCCTGACACTTTGCCGGACTTGGAGGAGGAGGAGTGGCCTCACGCGTTGGTGGACCTGGAGGAGCGGGAGTCTGCTGACTCGGTGGCGGACTTCGACGAGGAGTCGGGTGATGCGGTGTCGGTGGCCTTCGAAAGATGATGCAATCCTTTCTCCATAGGATGATACGATGTTTGGCATCTCCAAGTGTGTGCTCCTCGTGACCTCGAGGAATGTCAAGATCTAGCCCCGAATATTGGTCCACCACCTCATCAACCACGACACGAGCATAGCCTGCTGGAATCGGGTTGCAATGGAAGGTTGCATCGGGGGAATTTGTATAAGCAACGTCGTCCGCCACCTTCAAGGATATGTTCTTAATTTTGAAGTGTAGCTCGCAGTTAGTGTTCTCCGCGATATCATCCATGGGGTATCTATCCAGCATTGCGTCAAACGGGGTGGAACCCACGCTGCTTCTCGGCATGGATGGGGCGGTGGTATCCAATGCTGGATCATCCGCTAGCTGCTGCAACTGCTGAGACCCCCTTTGCTGGCTAAGTGAGTCGATCTGCTCCTGCTGCCGCTGGAATTTGATTGCCAAGTCCGCGTGCGCTGATTCTAGGCCTCGAAGGCGTTCATAGTCGAGCTTCCTCTGCTCCTCCTCCATCTTCCTCTTCTTCTCCTCCGCAATCTTCTTTCTCGCACGGGTTCTGTAGTCGGTGTTCCAGTCCGAAAACCCCTGATACCACAGAATAGCGCCCATGCCTCGTGTTCTTCCCGGGTGTTTAGGATTTCCCAGGGCACGCGTAAGCTCGTCGTTCTCTCTGTTGGGCTCGAACAACACGGATCGAGCCTCTTCTATTGCAACAAGTAGCCTATCTTCGGCTCCGTCCAGACATGCTTTCTTGGAAACTTTGCCTGTCTTCGGGTCCAACTCCCCCCCATGCGCATAGAACCAAGTCCTGCACCTGGGGGGCCAGCTCAATGTTTCTGGAGTGACACTTGCATCCAACATCTCTTTCTCAGACTTATCCCACTTAGGCATTCCCACCGCATAGCCACCTGGCCCCAGCTTATGGAACTTATCCTTTTTTGCGGCATTGGCCTTGTTTATTCTTGACCGTTCCTTAGATAATTCTGAATCCTTGAATTTCATGAAATCGTCCCAATGAGCACTTTGATTCTCTAGTGTTCCCTCGAATACTGGAGTCTTCCTTCCTCCCTTGACGTACTTGTCCCATTCACGATTCCTGTGGTTCTTGAATGCAACCGCCATCTTCCTAAGAGCACCGTCCTTGACTTTCTGCACATCTGCTTCTGTGAAATGATCTGGTAGGGTGAAATGTTCCATGAGAGTATCCCAAAGCAGACTTTTTTGTCTGTCGTCGACAAAAGTAAGATCTGGACGTGGCTTTGCTGGCTCTCTCCATTCTTGAAGGGAGATCGGGAGTTGGTCCTTCACAAGAACTGCGCACTAACGAACGAACTTGTCCACAATCTTCTTAGGGGCTAATGGTTCGCATTAGGTTTGATTGCCTCGATATTATACTTTACGCCCACCTTCAACTTTTTGTTCGGGCCTCGTTTCGTCCTGTTGCCTAAAGATTTGCTCGATCCGGATGGCTGAAAGAAGAAAGATCGATTCGTTAATATATCTTCAACTCATTTAAAACATGTGATGATCACCAGATGCCTGCTTATATAAATATATATACCTCTCCGGTGTTGTCACAATCATAGTTCATGACTTCATCAATTTGGTCGTCGCGATCGAATATCATATCACCCTCTCCGGTGTTGTTTAGAAATTTGGAGCCGTCATAATCTTCTTCATTCTGATCATCATCTGGCCCGCGTATTATATCGAACATGGTCTGTTCTCCCTCTCTGTTGGTATTGTCCGCCATAGCTTTTATTTAACAATGCCAAAAGAACTATAAAACAATTTAGTATTCAAATTACATCGTCTCGAATAATAGATATAATCTCGAATACATCATGTCGAATAATAGATATAATCTCGAATACATCATCTCGAATAATAGATATAATCTCGAATACATCGTCTCGAATAATAGATATAATCTCGAATACATCGTCTCGAATAATATATAATCACGAATACATCGTCTTGAATATTATATATCAAGTACATCACTGGCTAGGTAGCTAATAAAGATCGAATACTACAGAAGAATCTAGGACACTCGCGGTTCCTGCGGCGTGGGCGGTGGACACCCAAAGAGAAGGAACCCTCACAGGATCATAGCTGAAGTGAGATCCCTGAAGAAACTGCCAGGTATTGGAGAACCTTCCGCCCTCTAACGCAACCATGTAGTGATGGACGTGCTCCTCCTCCTCCCTGACACGGCGACGTACCACCTCCGGCAGGGCCGGCTCCCTCCGCACCAAAACTGGCCCACGCGAACGCCACCAAATGAGATCAGGGTCGACGACGGGACCCGGGGCCGGGTTCCTCATCAAGCGGCGCGCCCCTCCAGGAAGCACCTCCCAGTGCCAGCCCGGCGAAGCCCAGTCCTGGACATGGGTCAGTCGGACGTCGTCGCGGACGGGTCGACGGCCAGGATGCGGGCCGGGCATCATCGAGAACAAATACTAGCTATATGCCGGCAAAAAGTAACATTTTTTTAATGATTGGATTTTGATAACTAAAATTTCTAACATTTCTAATATTTCTAGAACTGAAAAAAGAAAAAAAATTAACTTTTTTATAACTATTTCTATAACTAAAAAACAGAAAAATTTCTAACAATTCTAACTTTTTTATAACTATTTCTATAACTAAAAAACAGAAAAATTTCTAACAATTCTAACATTTCTAACTATTCTAACAATTCTAACATTTCTAACTATTCTAACAATTCTAACATTTCTAACTATTTCTAAAAAACAGAAAAATTTCTAACTATTTCTAAAAAACAGAAAAATTTCTAACTATTTGTATAACTAAAAAACAAAAAATGTATGTGTGTGTGTGTGTTTGTGCGCTCACCGGCGAGGTGAGAGGCGACAGGGGGCGGCGACAGGGACGGCGACGGGCGCGGCGACGACGGGGATGACGACGACGGGGACAGGGACGGGGCGG
The DNA here is from genome assembly GCF_056163025.1 of Triticum urartu. Taxonomy (NCBI): domain Eukaryota; kingdom Viridiplantae; phylum Streptophyta; class Magnoliopsida; order Poales; family Poaceae; genus Triticum; species Triticum urartu. The sequence continues at coordinate 712,193,681 of NC_141879.1, forward strand.
CGATGACGGGGACGGGGACGTACGGGCCGGGGCGGCGATGACGACGGGGACGTACGGGGCGGCGACGACGGGGACGGGGACGACGCGGGACGGGCCGGGACGGGGCGGCGGTGACGACGGGGACGACGGGGATGGGGATGAAGGGGCGGCGACGACGGGGACGGGGCGGCGACGGGGGCGGCGACGAGGGATCGAGACGTACGGGGGGCGCGGAGGGCGACGGTGCAGAGGAGAAGAAGCAGATGAGAAACTGAAATTTTCGTAAGTGTTGTTTATATAGGAGGGGCCTTTAGTACCGGTTGGAGCCACCAACCGGTACTAAAGGCCTGTTTTGGCCTGGCCAAGCGGCGGGAAGCGACCCCCTTTAGTACCGGGAAGCGGTTGGAGCCACGACCCGGTACTAAAGGGGGTGCGCTGGCGCAGGTGCGATGCGGCAAGTTTAGTCCCACCTCGATAGCCGAGGGGCGACCGCACTGGTTTATAAACCCCCGTGCGGTAGCTCTCTCGAGCTCCTGTCCAAAGCAGGCCTACTGGGCCTACATGTTCTGTGCTGCCCTGTTGGCCTACTGGGCCTTTGCGGGCCTGCATCCTGGCCCAACAACAGGTTTGGTTTCTAGTCGTATGCCGGCCGCTTTGGCCTAGTAGGCGGGCTTTTTTTTATTTTTTTTGCTTTATTTATTTTTGAGTTGTTTTTTTGTGTATTTAGAGTTTCTTTGTGAATATTTTTGCTTTAGGTACAAAAATTACAAACTTTCTATTAGTGCCCGTAGTTTTCAAATTTGAATAGTTTAAATTTTGAATTATTTGAAATTAGTGTGAATCACTAGTTTGTGAATAACTTGACTTGTCCGTACTAAAGGCATGAAAGAATTTGTTTGCACATAAAATTTCTTCGCGTTTCAAATGCCAAAACACATAATTAACTACCCTAACTATTACAGAGATTCCCTTCTGGGTGTGAAACACAGAAGAAAGTGATGATAGTGAAGCCGATCACATCCCAGATCTTTGGGTGTGAAACTTTTTCTTCGCGTGTGTCCCTCTACGCCGTAACCATGGAAAATCTTCATCATTTAACGGGATGCTCGGGTCAATATTCACTGTGAATGGAGCAATTTCATCAAACTTTTCATAATCTTCTGACTTGTCTGTCTTGTCATCCACTCCCACGATGTTTCTCTTCCCAGAAAGAACTATGTGCCGCTTTGGCTCATCGTACGATGCATTCGCTTCCTTATCTTTTCTTTTTCTTGGCTTGGTAGACATGTCCTTCACATAGAAAACCTGTGCCACATCATTGGCTAGGACGAATGGTTCGTCTGCATACGCAAGATTGTTGAGATCCACTGTTGTCATTCCGTACTGCGGGTCTTCCGTTACCCCGCCTCGTGTCATATTGACCCATTTGCACCGAAACAAAGGGACCTTCAAACCACATCGATAGTCAAGTTCCCATATGTCCTGTATATAACCATAATATGTTTCCTTTCCCGTCTTGGTTTCTACATCAAAGCGGACACCACTGTTTTGGTTGGTGCTCTTCTTATCTTGGGCGATCGTGTAAAATGTATTACCATTTATCTCGTACCCTTTGAAAGTCATTATATTCGGAGATGGTAACTGGGACAGCAAGTACAGGTCATCTTCAATAGAGGTGTCATGCATGGTACGTGTCTGCAACCAGCTAGCGAAACTCCTGGTTTGTTCACGTGTAATCCAGTCATCAGACCGCTCCGGGTGTTTGGAGCATAGCAAATTCTTGTGTTCATCAATATACGGAGCCACCAAGGCGGAATTCTGTAGAACTGTGTAGTGTGCTTCAGTGAGAGAATGTCCGTCCATACATATTATTTGTTCCCCTCCTAGCGTGCCTTTTCCATCCAGTCTGCCCTTATGCCGCGATTCAGGAACACCAATCGGCTTAAGGTCAGGAATAAAGTCATTACAAAACTCAATGACCTCCTCATTTTGATGGCCCTTGGAGATGCTTCCTTCTGGCCTAGCATGGTTATGAACATATTTCTTTAAGACTCCCATGAACCTCTCAAAGGGGAACATATTGGGTAGAAATACAGGACCCAAAACGTTAATCTCTTCGCATAGGTGAACTAGGACGTGCGTCATGATGTTGAAGAAGGATGGTGGGAACTAGGATGCCTTTAGGTCAAATTCTTCCCCCATGTGCTCATCCCACGCACGTACACCTGTTCCATTCCACAGTTGTAAGAGTTCTTCAACTAATGGCCTTAGGTACACATCAATGTCGTTGACGGGTTGCTTAGGGCCTTGGATGAGCACTGGCATCATAATGAACTTCCGCTTCATGCACAACCATGGAGGAAGGTTATACAAACATAGAGTCACAGGCCAGGTGCTATGGTTGCTGCTCTGCTCCCCAAAAGGATTAATGCCATCTGCGCTTAGACCAAACCATACGCTCCTTGCATCATCTGCAAACTCCTTCCCGTACTTTCTTTCGATTTTTCTCCACTGCGACCCATCAGCGGGTACTCTCAACTTTCCGTCTTTCTTACGGTCTTCTCTGTGCCATCGCATCGCCTTGGCGTGCTCTTTGTTTTGGAACAAACATTTCAACCGTGGTATTATAGGAGCATACCACATCACCTTGGCAGGAATCTTCTTCCTGGGGCGCTCGCCCTCGACATCACCAGGGTCATCACGGCTGATCTTATAGCGCAATGCACCACATACCGGGCAAGCGTTCAAATCCTCGTACTCACCGCGGTAAGGATGCAATCATTAGGGAATGCATGTATCTTCTGCACCTCTAACCCTAGAGGGCAGACAGCCTTCTTTGCTTCGTATGTACTCTCAGGAAATTCGTTGTCCTTTGGAAGCATATCCTTTATCATTACCAGCAACTTTCCAAATCCCTTGTCAGATACACCATTCTCTGCCTTCCATTGCAACAATTCCAGTGTGGTGCCCAGCTTTTTCTTGTCACCTATGCAATTCGGGTACAACAATTTTTTGTGATCCTCTAACATGCGCTGCAACTTCTTCTTCTCCAAATCACTTGCGCAGTTTCTCTTTGCATCGGCAATGGCCCGACCTAGATCATCAATCGGCTCATCTGATGCCTCTTCTTCAGCTTCTTCCCGCATTGCCGGCTCAGCTTCTTCCCACATTACCGGCTCAGCTTCTTCCCCCATTGTTGTATCATCGTATTCAGGGAACCCATGGCCAGGATAGCTGTCGTCGTCCTCTTCTTCTTCATTGTCTTCCATCATAACCCCTCTTTCTCCGTGCTTGGTCCAAACATTATAGTGGGGCATGAAACCGGACTTAAATAGGTGGACGTGAATGGTTCTTGACGTAGAGTAATTGTGACCATTCTTACAGCGAGCACATGGACAAGGCATAAAACCATCCGCCCGCTTGTTTGCCTCAGCCGCAAGCAAAAAAGTATGCACGCCCTCAACGAACTGGGGAGAGCATCGGTCATCGTACATCCATTACCGGCTCATCTTCATTACACAACACCGAATAGACCAAATTAATACAAGTTCATACATAAAGTTCATACAACACTTAAATGCAACAAACAAATAACTCTCTAGCTAAAGCATTTAAATGCAACAACAAATACGATCAAGATCGCAACTAAGGTAACAATGGATCCAACAGCATAATGATACCAAGCCTCACTATCGATGGCATATTTTCTAATCTTTCTAATCTTCAAGTGCAGTTTCTCCATCTTGATCTTGTGATCATCGATGACATCGGCAACATGCAACTCCAATTCCATGTTCTCCCCCTCAATTCTTTTCAATTTTTCTTTCAAGTACTTGTTTTCTCTTTCAACTAAATTTAACCTCTCGACAATAGGGTCGGTTGGAATTTCCGGTTCACATACCTCCTAGAAAAAAAAATATGTCAACTTGATGGGCATAATTTGTCATAAACACAAAATGCAACTAGTTTTAAAAGAGAATATATATACCAGATCCGAATCATAACAAGGACGAGGGTCGACGGGGACGGATATCAAAACCATGGCACTATATGTATAACAAACAACGTACGGGTAAGATAATTATACGAGTAACTATATATCCAAATCACACAAACATCAATTTTTATATAAAATTTCATGAACAAGAGGCTCACCACAAGGTGGTGCCGGTGACAGGACGGTGCGGGCGATCGACGGTGGTTATGGCGGAGATTTAGAAGGCACTAAGTAAACCACACCTACATATGCAAGCTAAGTGTTATTTTTGACCTCAAATTGCATATAAATCAAATACTAGCACATATATATATATCCTCCCAAATTACTAAACTCACAAATTAATCACTATATAAAGCATTGCAAGAGCTAATCTAGCAATGAGAGATGAAAGGACAAAGTTGCTAACCTTTGTGATCATTTGAATGGATGGGGGCCTTCAAATCTTGACAAATTTTGGGCAAAATGTGTGATGAGCTCGAGAGGAAGAGCGGAAGAACAGAGAGGAGAGGGGAAAGGGGAAGAACAGAGCGAGCTCGGGTGGACGAAGGGTTTATGTAGGACGACCTTTAGTACCGGTTCGTGCCAAGAACCGGTACTAAAGGGGCTGAGGGGCCCCAGTCTGACAACATCCTATCACCACTCTCATTAGTACCGGTTCGTGGCACGAACCGGTGCTAAAGGTTCGCCACGAACCGGTACTAATGAAAGCGGCCCGGCTAGCCGTTGGAACCGGCACTAATGTATACATTAGTGCCGGCTCAAATACAAACCGGCACTAATGTGCTTCACGTTTGACCCTTTTTCTACTAGTGGGGAAGGATTCAATTGAGCATGGGAGGGAAAAATAAAAGGCCTCGTCCCTTTATAAAGAGGGTGGATATCGAGCATCCTCTCCGTGTCCGTTTGCACTTGCCTATGATCTAGGAGTCCTAGAAGCGATTGGGTTACCCACGCCCGTATTGATGAGAATCCCGGAATAAGGGGACACGATCTCTGCTTTGACAAGACGTGCTAAGGAAACTGCCTCGCATAACGCGCTGAGGTGGGATAATGAAATTACTCGAATAAAGGCTTGGCCGTTGTGTGTCACGCTACGGAATACGTCAGCAGATTAGATTTGTGTAAATGTTATTCTCTCTATGGCTATATGTGGAAACTTATTTTGCAGAGTCGGACACTATCTTTGTGTTCAAAATCTTCTATGAAGTACTTGGAGGAGGAACCCGCCTTGCAATGCCGAAGACAAACTGCGCGCCGGACTCGCCGTAATTGAAGCCTGGTTCAGGGGCTACTGAGGGAGTCCTGGATTAGGGGGTGTTTGGATAGCCGAACTATACCTTCAGCCGGACTCCTGGACTATGAAGATGCAAGATTGAAGACTCCGTCCCGTGTCCGGAAGGGACTTTCCTTGGCATGGAAGGCAAGCTTGGCGATACGGATGTTCAGATCTCCTACCATTGTAACCGACTCTATGTAACCCTAACCCTCTCTAGTGTCTATATAAACCGGAGGGTTTTAGTCCGTAGGGCAACATACACATCAACAATCATACCATAGGCTAGCTTCCAGGGTTTAGCCTCTCCGATCTCGTGGTAGATCTACTCTTGTACTACCCATATCATCAATATTAATCAAGCAGGACGTAGGGTTTTACCTCCATCAAGAGGGCCCGAACCTGGGTAAAACTTCGTGTCCCTTGCCTCCTGTTACCATCCGGCCTAGACGCACAGTTTGAGACCCCCTACCCGAGATCCACCGGTTTTGACACCGACAGCGATCCAGTCCCGACCGCCACCTCCCCTCATCCAGCCGACGACAACGAGGTACTGTCTCAAGAGGCACCGGATCGAGGGGGGACGGGGTCCCCGAGAGCTCCGAGTTCGGCCCTCAGCCGAACACCGCGCCGGACCCTCCAACGGCTTCGAGCTCGGGTAGGCGGTCCCCTTCTAAGGGGGGTGAGACACCTGTGCCGGTGACCTCTGTCCATCCAGAGGCGCCGGACACTATGTTGGAAGCACTTCGCAACGCTTCCATCGAGGAGGAGCACCACACTATCATGAGTGCGGTGATCCAGAAGGTTCAGTCCGCCAAGAGCGGACTGACTGAAGCCAGTACTAGCCTTCTAACAGGCTTCAAGGTAAGTGTTCTAAAATGTAGTAGAAATATTACCGCATAGATAGTGGCCCCTGATGCTTTGTTTGGTGTTCGCAAAGAAAAGCCGAACAGAGGATCAGATAATATCGCAGGAGTCTAATATAAGTATGTCAATATGCATATGCAGGCTTCGCTTCTGGTGTCCACCGCACTAACTGCGGAGGTCGCCGTACTGAAGGAGGCCCTTGAGGGGTCCCAGAAAGAGCTCGGCCTTGCAAAGAGGCAGCTCGAGGAGAACAAGGGTAAGTAATACCCCGTCTATAGATATATGTATGTAAAAAAGGACGCAATTGCAAAATGACAGGATCATTGTATGTTTTGCCAGGGGCCACGACCGAGGTGGCGACCCTGAAGCAGGCGCTGACCAAGGCAGAAGATACAGCGGCCAAGGAGCAGCAATAGCTCCAGGCTCTCATGATGAAGCACGAGGCGTTGGAGCTAGACTTGAAGACGCGAGAGTCTGAGCTTGCCGAGGCCCGTGAGAGCGCGAAGGGTGCCAAGGCCGAAGCCCAAAAGGCCCTCCAAGAGATCGACGTGATGAAGAAGATAACGGCGGGTAAGGCTTTCTATATGCAAAGCAAGAATGTAAAAGTAATTTACCGATTACTTACCCGAATCCGGAGCTCTTCAGGAGCATTCACAGATTTGCCCCGCAGTGTGTCCGATGCCGCACAATTTTACCAGGCCGAGGATGGAAGCTCAGCGGAGAAGCTGTTTTGGTCTCAGTATGTTGAGGCCGAACATCCGGTGCCGATGAGTGACCAGCTGAAGCAGATGGCTGAGCTACATAAGGTGGCCGATCAGGCCATGAAGGGTTTGATAGTCCGGTTATGGCCTGGCAATGCCCTTCCGAACAGCTTCTTTGGCCTGGTGAGGCGGCTTGTGGATGCCTGCCCATGGCTGGAGGTCGTCAAGCGATCCGTCTGCATTGAAGGTGCATGACGGGCCTTCGCCCGTGTAAAAACGCAGTGGGTCAAGCTAGACGCTGTGAAGCTGATCAAGGAGGGGCCGTCGGAGGGCAAGGAGCACCGCCACCCCGAGATGTACTACGAGGGTGTTCTGTCGGGCGCCCGTCTTATCACGGATGAGTGTTCGCAAAATGTAATATTTGAATGGAACTTGCTCATTGTTTTATCCTGTGAGATGAAAACTTGTTTCATATGCGCTATGCAACGCTTGTGTGAATTTATAATATTACCTTCTGTTTGGCTATTTATCCAATCTGAGAGATGGCTAGTCCTCAGCTTCTGCCCCCATACCACGAGTGCTGGGGTGTTCGGGTTAAACCTGGGCACTCTTGTTCCCATGTTTGGGTCCTTCGAGGGAGGTGCTCAGCACAACAAATAAGGCAACCGGACTAATAATGCTTTATCACTCTCACTTAGCCATAGAATTCTATAATTTTAAATTTCGGCGAAGCCCCTAGTATTTGGAAGGCCGAATTCGAGGCGCGATACATGCCTGTAAGCCGGGCGGAGCCGGCCCCTCGCCCTAAGCGGCATAAGTCTTTAGGGACTCGAAAAACCTCGCCGAACAGCGACCAGTCTCTCGCCTTATCATGACAGTCAGTTTTAGCTTTCTCTCCTGAGGTGCTCGGCCCGGCAGAACCGGGGCACAATCGCAGTAGTTCTCCTAGCGCTACCTTAGCCGATAGAGCGGAACGTAAGGTACCAAAACATAGGAGCCGGGCAAACCCAACATTTGACCAAAGACATGATTCGGAGCTGATGCATATAATGCTATAAGTTCAGGGTGCCGCACTTGTGGAAGTGTTCGGACTTTTCACACCATATTTTGGGTACGTAAGCCCCTGGTGCATCGGCTGTACCAGAGTGTATGGTTGCAAGGCGTCGTTAATGAACACACACACACACACACATATATATATATAACAAAAACGCAATAATAGTCGTAATGTCACGCATTGTATATTGAAAAATTGCATGAAAGCAGAGTGATACAGATAGTGTAATAAGCAAAAGAGTAGGACTATGTCCCTTCCAAGGGCGAGCTGAGGAATTATATGAAATCTGTAATCCACCTGGGAATTCCGTAGTTGTCGGCCTCCTTGGTTGCTGTATCATGTGTTCGGCACTTGAGCTGCCGGACAGTGTTTCCAGAGATTGAAGTCCTGAAATAAAAAGAAAAATAACCAAACGGGAAGCCCCTGGTGCGGTTTAGGCCGCGTTTTGGGGCGTGCCGTGGTTGTGCCCCCCTCCCCACCTGTGCCCATGGTATTTTTAATGCGTAATTATGTACGCGCGGCAGGAACAACGGCATTGGGCTAGAATTATGGCCGCCGTATTGCTACGTGAGCTCAGATCGCGCCAGGCGGCCTGTTTGCTGATTGCCCTGAGCGCGCTTGAAGGTGTCTGGGCTTTGAAACGCCGAACTGGTAGATTGCCTTGAGAGGATGCTTTGCGCTTCTGCTGCAAGGGCCACGGTGTGCTCCTATGTTCGGAGAGAGTGCTCTGTGTTTCCATTGACTGTAATAACTCCGCGAGGTCCCGGCATCTTGAGCTTGAGGTATGCATAATGTGGCACCGCATTGAACCTAGCGAATGTGGTTCGTCCGAGCAGCGCGTGGTAACCACTGCGGAACGGGACTATGTCGAAGATTAACCCTTCACTTCGGAAGTTATCCGGGGATCCGAAGACCACTTCCAGTGTAATTGAGCCTGTGCAGTGGGCCTCTACGCCTGGAATGACGCCTTTAAAGGTCGTCTTTGTGGGTTTGATCCTTGAGGGGTCTATACTAATTTTGCGCACCGTGTCCTGATAAAGCAGGTTCAGGCTGCTGCCGTCGTCCATAAGGACTTGAGTGAGGTGAAATCCGTCGATGATTGGGTCTAGGATCAGTGCGGCGAATCTGCCGTGACGGATACTAGTAGGGTGGTCCCTGCGATCGAAGGTGATCGGACAGGAGGACCAAGGGTTGAACTTTGGGGTGACTGGCTCCAGCACATATACATCCCTGGGCGCACGCTTCCGCTCCCTCTTGGGGATGTGGGTTGCGTATATCATGTTCACCGTCCGCACTTGTGGGGGAAACCTCTTCTGTCCTCCAGTGTGCGGCTGCCAGGGTTCATCCTCGTCATCGCTATGCGGCCCCTTGTCCTTGTTTTCGGCGATTAACTTGCCGGCCTGCTTGAACACCCAACAATCCCTGTTGGTGTGATTGGCTGGCTTGTCTGGGGTGCCGTGTATTAGACACGAGCGATCGAGTATACAGTCCAAGCTAGACGGACCCGACATACTTTGTTTGAATGGATTTTTCCGCTGACCGGGTTTAGAGCCTTTGAATCCGGCATTGATGGCCGTATCCTCAGTACTTTCGCCGTTAATGTGGTGCTTATGCTTGTTGCGACGTGACCTGTTGTTTCCGTTCTTGGTATCTGAGGTACCATGGTTCTTTGATATGTTGTTACTGCGAGCCTACCAGTTGTCTTCTCCCGCACAAAAGCGGGTGATGAGCGTCATGAGGGCTGCCATAGATTTCGGCTTTTCCTGACCAAGGTGTCGGGCTAGCCACTCGTCTTGGATGTTGTGCTTGAAAGCCTCTAAGGCCTCCACATCCGGATAGTCGACGATTTGATATTTCTTTGTAAGGAACCGAGTCCAGAATTGCCTGGCCGACTCTTCTGGCTGCTGAATTATGTGGCTCAAGTCATCGGCGTCTGGTGGTCGCACATAAGTGCCCTGAAAGTTGTCGAGGAATGCGGCTTCCAGATCTTCCCAACAGCTAATGGAGTCCGCTGGCAAGCTATTAAGCCAGTGTCGCGCTGGTCCTTTAAGTTTCAGTGGGAGGTATTTGATGGCATGTAAGTCATCATCGCGGGCCATGTGGATGTGGAGGAGGAAGTCCTCAATCCATACTGCAGGATCTGTTGCGCCGTCGTATGATTCAATGTTTACAGGTTTGAAACCTTCTGGGAATTGATGTTCCATTACTTCGTCTGTGAAGCATAAGGGGTGTGCGGCGCCTCTGTATTGGGCTATATCGCGACGCAGCTTGTATATGTCCTGCCCGCTGTGTTCGGCCTGGCCGAATTTGCTTTTACTGTATCCGGCGTGACGTTTACCGTCTCATAGAGTGGTGCGCCCTCGTGATCCGTAGATCGATCTTGAATTCTTTGCTTTGTCCTCCAATATGTCTCGCAGGTCTGGCGTATCTCCCCATGCCTTTTTATTCGGATGGCGTTGGGGTGGAGGCTGAGGTTTTGGCTGGAATGCCTCTCTATCGCGGCCACGAGGTGGCGGATCAGCCATATCATATGCATCTTCCTCCAATCGGGGTAGTAACCTGCGCCTTGGGTAACTCTTGGAGGGACGCTCGAGTTTATATTCCTCGGCTGCGAGGACTTCAGTCCATTTGTCACCTAGCAGATCTTGATCAGCTTGAAGTTGTTGTTTTTTTTTCTTCAGGCTATTTGCCCTGGCCATAAGCCTGCGCTTGAAGCGCTCTTGTTCGACAGGATCCTCTGGTATGGCGAATTCATCGTCGCCGAGGCTTGCCTCGTCTTCGGAGGGGGGCATGTAATTGTCATCCTCCTCCTCTCCGCCAGCCGCTCTCTCAGGAGAGCTGGCTCCTTCATCCTCCTGATCTAACTCTTGCTGGAGGGTGTTTTTGTTGTCTTCGGCGCTATCCGGAGTGTTATTATCTCCTGTGCTAGTATCACCACTTTTGCTTTGGCAGGACTTAGAGCGGCGCCGCTGACGTCGGCGCTTGGGTTGCTTTTTGGAGGGGTCATCCTCCGCTATCTCGTCGCCGTTGCCTTCATTGGGTGTATCCACCATGTATATGTCGTACGACGAGGTGGCTTTCCAGTGCCCTATAGGTGCTGGTTCATGTTCGTCTCCTACATCGTCGTCCATACCGTCGATGTCTTCGTAGTCAAAGTCGAGCATGTCGGTTAAATCATCGACAGTGGCTACAAAATGGGTGGTGGGTGGGCGTCGAATTTCTTCGTCATCCGCACCCCAGTCCTGTTGGCCATGATCCGGCCAGGGCTCTCCTGACAAAGAGAGAGACCTTAGTGAATTCAGAATGTCGCCGAAGGGCGAGTGCTGAAAGATATCCGCAGCGGTGAATTCCATGATCGGCGTCCAGTCGAATTTGATTGGTAGGGGCGCGGATGGTTCGAGGTCTGGAGGAGAGTCCGACACCTTGGAGTCATGGGCTGCGGAGAGGATTATGCTGGTGTTCGGCTCGATCGCCGTTGAGACTGCAGCCCCTGAGTTGGTGTCTAACCACCCGTCCTCGATTAGCGCAACTGGCTCCGAGCTAAGGGTCGGAGCTGATGCGGGCGCGGCCTCTGGGGTACCGTCCGATGGCAGAGCTAGGTCATACCCATCGCGACAGTGCGGCGCGCCCGGCTGTGGCTCGAATCCGTCGAAGATCAAGTCCCCACAGATGTTGGCCGTGTAATTCAAACTTCCAAATCTGACCTGATGGCCAGGGGCATAGCTTTCAATCCGCTACAGATGGCCAAGCGAATTAGCCCGCAGTGCAAAGCCGCCGAATACGAAGAATTGTCCGGGGAGAAAAGTCTCACCCTGGACCGCATCGCTATCGATGATAGTAGGAGCCATCAAGCCTAACGGCGATGACACAGAGGAACTCTCAATTAAAGCACCAATGTCGGTGTCAAAACCGGCGGATCTCGGGTAGGGGGTCCCGAACTGTGCGTCCAGTCCGGATGGTAACAGGAGACAAGGGACACGAAGTTTGACCCAGGTTCAGGCCCTCTTGATGGAGGTAAAACCCTACGTCCTACTTGATTAATATTGAAGATATGGGTGTTACAAGAGTAGATCTACCACGAGATCAGAGAGGCTAAACCCTAGAAGCTAGCCTGCGGTATGATTGTATGTTGTGATTGTTGTCCTACGGACTAAAACCCTTCGGTTTATATAGACACCGGAGAGGGTTATGGTTACACAAGGTCAGTTACAAAGGAGGTGATATCCATATACGTGTTGCCTAGCTTGCCTTCCACGCCAAGTAGAGTCCCATCCGGACACGAGGCGAAGTCTTCAATCTTGTGTCTTCATAGTCTAACAGTCCGGCCAATCGAGATAATCCGGCTGTCCGGAGACCCCCTAATCCAGCACTCCCTCAGTTATGCAACAAATTTGAAACATGAGGTGTTATTTGATTGTCTTCCTTATGAGTGGCGGTCGGGGACAAGCGATGGTCTTTTCCGACCAATCTATCCCCTAGGAGCATGTGCGTAGTGCCGAGGTTTTTGATGACTTGTAGATTTTTGCAATAAGTATGTGAGTTCTTTATGACTAATGTTGAGTCCATGGATTATACGCACTCTCACCCTTCCATCCTTGCTAGCCTCTTCAGTACCGTGCATTGCCCTTTCTCAAATTAAGAGTTGGCGCAAACTTCGCCGGTGCATCCAAACCCCGTGATATGATATGCTCCTTCACACATAAACCTCCTTATATCTTCCTCAAAACAGCCACCATACCTACCTATTATGGCATTTCCATAGCCATTTCGAGATATATTGCCATGCAACTTTCCATCATTCCGTTCATCATGACACACTCATCATTGTCATATTGCTTAGCATGATCATGTAGTTGACATAGTATTTGTGGCAAAGCCACCATTCCTAATTCTTTCATACATGTCACTCTTGGTTCATTGCATATCCCGGTACACCGCCGGAGGCATTCATATAGAGTCATCTTTGTTCTAGTATCGAGTTGTAATCATTGAAGTTGTAAATAAATAGAAGTGTGATGATCATCATTATTAGAGCATTGTCCCTAGTGAGGAATAAAAAAAAGAAAGGCCATAAAAAAGAGAAGGCCCAAAATAAAAAGAAAGGCCATAAAAAAAGAGAAGGCCCAAAAAAAGAAGAGAAAAAGAGAGAAGGGACAATGTTACTATCCTTTTACCACACTTGTGCTTCAAAGTAGAACCATGTGTTGGAAATATGCCCTAGAGGCAATAATAAATTAGTTATTATTATTATATTTCATTGTTCATGATAATCGTTTATTATCCATGCTAGAATTGTATTGATAGGAAACTCAGATACATGTGTGGATAAATAGACAACACCATGTCCCTAGTAAGCCTCTAGTTGACTAGCTCGTTGATCAATAGATGGTTACGGTTTCCTGACCATGGACATTGGATGTCATTGATAACGGGATCACATCATTAGGAGAATGATGTGATGGACAAGACCCAATCCTAAGCCTAGCACAAGATCGTGTAGTTCGTTTGCTAAAGCTTTTCTAATGTTAAGTACCATTTCCTTAGACCATGAGATTGTGCAACTCCCGAATACCGTAGGAGTGCTTTGGGTGTGCCAAACGTCACAAGTAACTGGGTGGCTATAAAGGTACACTACAGGTATCTCCGAAAGTATCTGTTGGGTTGGCACGAATCGAGACTGGGATTTGTCACTCCGTGTAAACGAAGAGGTATCTCTGGGCCCACTCGGTAGGACATCATCATAATGTGCACAATGTGACCAGGGATTTGATCACGGGATGATGTGTTACGGAACGAGTAAAGAGACTTGCCGGTAACGAGATTGAACAAGGTATCGGGATACTGATGATCGAATCTCGCGCAAGTACAATACCGCTGGACAAAGGGAATTGAATACGGGATTGATTGAATCCTCGACATCATGGTTCATCCGATGAGATCATCGTGGGACATGTGGGAGCCAACATGGGTATCCAGATCCCGCTGTTGGTTATTGGCCGGAGAGTTGTCTCGGTCATGTCTGCATGGTTCCCGAACCCGTAGGGTCTACACACTTAAGGTTCGATGACGCTAGGGTTATTAGGAAGACTTGTATGTGATTACCGATTGTTGTTCGGAGTCCCGGATGAGATCCCAGACGTCACGAGGAGTTCCGGAATGGTCTGGATGTAAAGATTTATATATGGAAAGTTGTTCGGGTTCCGGGAAAAGTTCGGTTTTTTTCGGTATTGTACCGGGAAGCTTCCGGAAGGTTCCGGAGGATTCCGGAGGGGTATAGAGGTCCGGAAAATGTTCCACCACGTCCAATACAGCAGCATGGGCTGTAGGGGGGCGCCCTAACCTTAATGGGCCAAGGACACCAGCCCCCCCAAGGCCCATGCGCATGGGGGAGCGGAAACCCTAAGGGGGAGGGCCTCCACTTGACTTTGGGAGGCACTCCTCCCCCCCTTGGCCGCTGCCCCCAACACTAGATGGGATCTAGGGGGGCCGGCCCCCTCTCTCCCCATCTATAAATAGTGGAGGGGTGGGAGGGTGGCCACACCCTTGAACCTGGCGCAGCCCCTCCCCTCCAATACCTCTCCTCCTCCGCGTGAGCTTGGCGAAGCCCTGCCGGAGAACTGCCACTCCATCACCACCACGCCGTCGTGCTGCTGTTAGAATCTCTTCCTCAACCTATCCCTCCTCCTTGCTGGATCAAGGCGTGGGAGACGTCTCCGTTCCGTACGTGTGTTGAACGCGGAGGAGCCGTCCGTTCGGCGCTAGGATCATCGGTGATTTGGATCACGACGAGTACGACTCCAGCAACCCCGTTAACTTGAATGCTTCCACTTATCGATCTACAAGGGTATGTAGATGCACTCCCCTTCCCCTCGTTGCTAGATTACTCCATAGATTGATCTTGGTGATGCGTAGAAAATTTTAAATTTCTGCTACGATCCCCAACCCCATGATCTTCATAGTAGAGAGTCTCTTATGTTATCACTTTCATATACTAGTGGGAATTTTTCATTATAGAACTTGGCTTGTATATTCCAACAATGGGCCTCCTCAAGTGCCCTAGGTCTTCGTGAGCAAGCAAGTTGGATGCACACCCACTAGTTTCTTTTGTTGAGATTTCATACATTTATAGCTCTAGTGCATCCGTTGCATGGCAATCCCTACTCCTTGCATTAACATCAATCGGTGGGCATCTCCATAGCCCATTGATTAGCCTCGTTGATGTGAGACTTTCTTATTTTTTGTCTTCTCCACATAACCCCCCTCCATTATATTCTCTTCCACCCATAGTGCTATGTCCATGGCTCGCGCTCATATATTGTGTGAAAGTTTATAGGTTTGAGATTACTGAAGTATGAAACAATTGCTTGGCTTGTCATCGGGGTTGTGCATGATGATAGCATTCTTGTGTGACGAAAATGAAACATGACTAAACTATATGATTTTGTAGGGATGAACTTTCTTTGGCCATGTTATTTTGGGAAGACATAATTTCTTAGTTAGTATGCTTGAAGTATTATCATTTTTATGTCAATATGAACTTCTGTCTTGAATCTTTCGGATCTGAATATTCATACCACAATTAAGAAGAAATACATTAAAATTATAAAGTAGCCCTCTGCATCAAAAATTCTGTTTTTATCATTTACCTACTCGAGGACGAGCAGGAATTAAGCTTGGGGATGCTTGATACGTCTCCAATGTATCTATAATTTTTGATTGGTCCATGCTATATTATCTACTGTTTTAGACATTATTGGGCTTTATTTTCCACTTTTATATTAGTTTTGGGACTAACCTATTAACCGGAGGCCGAGCACAGAATTGATGTTTTTTGCCTGTTTTAGGGTTTCAAAGAAAAGGAATATCAAACGGAGTCCAAATGGAATGAAACCTTCGGAAACGTGATTTTCTCATCAGATAAGATCCAGGAGACTTGGACCCTCCGTCAAGAAAGCCACGAGGTGGTCACGAGGGTGGAGGGCGCGCCCCTGCTCCCCTAGGGCGTGCCCCCTGCCTCGTGGGCCGCTCGAAGCTCCACCGATGTACTTCTTCCTCCTATATATATATATATCCACGTACCCCCAAACGATCATGGATGGGGCCAAAAACCTAATTCCACCGCCGCAACTTTATGTATCCACGAGATCCCTTCTTGGGGCCTGTTCCGGAGCTCTGCCGGAGGGGCATCGATCACGGAGGGCTTCTACATCATCATCCAAGACCCTCCGATGAAGTGTGATTAGTTTACTTCAGACCTACGGGTCCATAGCTAGTAGCTAGATCGCTTCTTATCTCTTTTTGGATCTCAATACAATGTTCTCCCCCTCTCTCATGGAGATCTATTCGACGTAATATTCTTTTTGCGGTGTGTTTGTTGAGTTTGATGAATTGTGGGTTTATGATCACGTCTATCTATGAATAATATTTGAATCTTCTTTGAATTCTTTTATGTATGATTGGTTATCTTCGCAAGTCTCTTTGAATTATCAGTTTGGTTTGGCCTACTAGATTGGTTGTTCTTGCCATCGGAGAAGTGCTTAGCTTTGGGTTCGATCTTGCGGTTTCCTTTCCTAGTGACAGAAGGGGAAGCAAGGCACATATTGTATCGTTGCCATCGAGGATAACAAGATGGGGTTTTTATCATATTGCATGAAACTATCCCTCTACATCATGTCATCTTGCTTAAGGTGTTACTCTGTTTTTAACTTAATACTCTAGATGCATGCTGGATAGCGGTCGATGAGTGGAGTAATAGTAGTAGATGCAGAATCGTTTCGGTCTACTTGTCTCGGACGTGATGCCTATATACATGATCATACCTAGATATTTTCATAACTATGTGATACGTCTCCGTCGTATCTACTTTTCCAAACACTTTTGCCCTTGTTTTGGACTCTAACTTGTATGATTTGAATGGAACTAACCTGGACTGACGCTGTTTTCAGCAGAATTGCCATGGTGTTGTTTTATGTGCAGAAAACAAATATTCTTGGAATGACCTGAAACTCCACGGAACATCTTAGAAAAAAAATAATAAATCCTCGCCAAAGATGAAGACCAGGGGGCCCACACCCTTCTCACGAGGGTGGGGGCGCCCCCCTAGGGCGCGCCCCCTACCTCGTGGGCCCCCTGGATGCCCTCCAACGCCAACTCCAACTCTATATGTTTGCTTTCGGAGAGAAAATATCAGAGAGAAGAAATCATCGCGTTTTACGATTTGGAGCCGCCGCCAAGCCCTAAAACCTCTCGAGAGGGCTGATCTGGAGTCCGTTTGGGGCTCCGGAGAGGGGGATTCGTCGCCGTCGTCATCATCAACCATCCTCCATCACCAATTTCATGATGCTCACTGCCGTGCGTGTGTAATTCCATCGTAGGCTTGCTGGGCGGTGATTGGTTGGATGAGATTTATCATGTACTCGATTTAGTTTTGTTAGGGTTTGATCCCTAGTATCCATTATGTTCTGAGATTGATGTTGCTATGACTTTGCTATGCTTAGTGCTTGTCACTAGGCCCGAGTGCCATGATTTCACATCTGAACCTATTATGTTTTCATGAATATATGTGAGTTCTTGATCCTATCTTGCAAGTCTATAGTCACCTACTATGTGTTATGATCCGGCAACCCCGAAGTGACAATAATCGGGACCACTCCCGGTGATGACCATAGTTTGAGGATTTCATGTATTCACTATGTGCTAATGCTTTGTTCCGGTTCTCTATTAAAAGGAGGCCTTAATATCCCTTAGTTTCCAATAGGTGTTGGGGAATGTAGTAATTTCAAAAAAATTCCTACGCCCACGCAAGATCATGGTGATGCATAGCAACGAGAGGGGAGAGTGTGATCTACGTACCCTTGTAGACCGACAGCGGAAGCGTTATGACAACGCGGTTGATGTAGTCGTACGTCTTCACGGCCTGACCGATCAAGCACCGAAACTACGGCACCTCCGAGTTTTAGCACACGTTCAGCTCGATGACGATCCCAGGACTCCGTTCCAGCAAAGTGTCGGGGAAGAGTTCCGTCAGCACGACGGCGTGGTGACGACCTTGATGTTCTACCATCGCAGGGCTTCGCCTAAGCACCGCTACAATATTATCGAGGATTATGGTGGAAGGGGGCACCGCACACGGCTAAGAAAACGATCACTTGGAACAACTTGTGTGTCTAGGGTTGCCCCCTGCCCCCGTATATAAAGGAGCAAGGGGAGGAGGCCGGCCGGCCCTATGGCGCGCCAAGGAGGAGGAGTCCTCCTCCTAGTAGGAGTAGGACTCCCCTCTTTCCTACTCCTACTAGGAGGGGGAAAGGAAGGGGGGAGGGAGAAGGAAAGGGGGGCACCGCCCCCCCTCTCCTAGTCCAATTCGGACCAGGGGGGAGGAGGCGCGCGGCCCACCCTGGCTGTTCCTCTCTCTCTCCACTAAGGCCCATACGGCCCATTACTTCTCCCGGGGGGGGGGGGGGTTTCCGGTAACCCTCCAGCACTCCGGTTTTCTCTGAAATCACCCGGAACACTTCCAGTGTCCGAATATAGCCGTCCAATATATCAATCTTTATGTCTCGACCATTTCGAGACTCCTCGTCATGTCAGTGATCACATCCGGGACTCCGAACTAACTTAGATACATCAAAACTCATGAACTCATAATATAACTATCATCGAAACCTTAAGCATGCGGACCCTACGGGTTCGAGAACAATGTAGACATGACCGAGACATGTCTCCGGTCAATAACCAATAGCGGAACTTGGATGCTCATATTGGCTCGTTACCGGCAAGTCTCGGTCATCTCGTTACCGGCAAGTCTCTTTACTCGTTTTGTAATACATCATCTCTCAACTAACTCATTAGTTGCAATGCTTGCAAGGCTTATGTGATGTGCATTACCGAGAGGGCCCAGAGATACCTCTCCGACAATTGGAGTGACAAATCCTAATCTCGAAATACGCCAACCCAACATTTACCTTTGGAGACACCTGTAGAGCTCCTTTATAATCACCCAGTTACGTTGTGACGTTTGGTAGCACACAAAGTGTTCCTCCGGCAAACGGGAGTTGCATAATCTCATAGTCATAGGAACATGTATAAGTCATGAAGAAAGCAATAGCAACATACTAAACGATCGGGTGCTAAGCTAATGGAATGGGTCAGGTCAATCACATCATTCTCCTAATAATGTGATCCCGTTAATCAAATGAAAACACATGTCTATGGTTAGGAAACATAACCATCTTTGATTAACAAGCTAGTCAAGTAGAGGCATACTAGTGACGTTTAGTTTGTCTATGTATTCACACAAGTATTATGTTTCCGGATAATACAATTCTAGCATGAATAATAAACATTTATCATGATATAAGGAAATAAAATAATAACATTATTATTGCCTCTGGGGCATATTTCCTTCAGTCTCCCACTTGCACTAGAGTCAATAATCTAGATTACACAGTAATGATTCTAACACCCATGGAGCTTTGGTGCTGATCATGTTTTGCTCGTGGAAGAGGCTTAGTCAGCGGGTCTGCAACATTCAGATCCGTATGTATCTTGCAAATCTCTATGTCTCCCACCTGGACTAGATCCCGGATGGAATTGAAGCGTCTCTTGATGTGCTTGGTTCTCTTGTGAAATCTGGATTCCTTTGCCAAGGCAATTGCACCAGTATTGTCACAAAAGTTTTTCATTGGACCTGATGCACTAGGTATGACACCTAGATCGGATATGAACTCCTTCATCCAGACTCCTTCGTTTGCTGCTTCCGAAGCAGCTATGTACTCCGCTTCACATGTAGATCCCGCCACAATGCTTTGTTTAGAACTGCACCAACTGACAGCTCCACCATTTAATGTAAACATGTATCCGGTTTGCGATTTAGAATCGTCCGGATCAGTGTCAAAGCTTGCATCAACGTAACAATTTACGATGAGCTCTTTGTCACCTCCATATATGAGAAACATATCCTTAGTCCTTTTCAGGTATTTCAGGATGTTCTTGACCGCTGTCCAGTGATCCACTCCTGGATTACTTTGGTACCTCCCTGCTAGACTTATAGCAAGACACACATCAGGTCTGGTACACAGCATTGCATACATGATAGAGCCTATGGCTAAAGCATAGGGAACATCTTTCATTTTCTCTCTATCTTCTGCATTGGTCGGGCATTGAGTCTTACTCAATTTCACGCCTTGTAACACAGGAAAGAATCCTTTCTTTGGTTGATCCATTTTGAACTTCTTCAAAATTTTGTCAAGGTATGTGCTTTGTGAAAGTCCAATTAAGCGTCTTGATCTATCTCTATATATCTTAATGCCCAATATGTAAGCAGCTTCACCGAGGTCTTTCATTGAAAAACTCTTATTCATGTATCCCTTTATGCTATCCAGAAATTCTATATCATTTCCGATTAGTAATATGTCGTCTACATATAATATCAGAAATGCTACAGAGCTCCCACTCACTTTCTTGTAAATACAGGCTTCTCCAAAAGTCTGTACAAAACCAAATGCTTTGATCACACTATCAAAGCGGTTATTCTAACTCCGAGAAGCTTGCACCAGTCCATAAATGGATCGCTGGAGCTTGCACACTTTGTTAGCTCCCTTTGGATCGACAAAACCTTCCGGTTGCATCATATACAACTCTTCTTCCAGAAATCCATTCAGGAATGCAGTTTTGACATCCATCTGCCAAATTTCATAATTATAAAATGCGGCAATTGCTAACATGATTCGGACAGACTTAAGCATCGCTACGGGTGAGAAGGTCTCGTCGTAGTCAATCCCTTGAACTTGCCGAAAACCTTTTGCGACAAGTCGAGCTTTGTAGACAGTAACATTACCATCAGCGTCAGTCTTCTTCTTGAAGATCCATTTATTCTCAATTGCTTGCCGATCTTTGGGCAAGTCAACCAAAGTCGATACTTTGTTCTCATACATGGATCCCATCTCAGATTTCATGGCTTCAAGCCATTTTGCGGAATCTGGGCTCACCATCGCTTCTCCATAGTTCGTAGGTTCATCATGATCTAGTAGCATGACTTCCAGAACAGGATTACTATACCACTCTGGTGCGGATCTTACTCTGGTTGATCTATGAGGTTCAGTAGTATCTTGTTCTGAAGTTTCATGATCATCATCATTAGCTTCCTCACTAATTGGTGTAGGTGTCACAGAAACTGGTTTCTGTGATGTGCTACCTTCCAATAAGGGAGCAGGTACAGTTACCTCATCAAGTTCTACTTTCCTCCCACTCACTTCATTCGAGAGAAACTCCTTCTCTAGAAAATTTCTGAATTTAGCAACAAAAGTCTTGCCTTCGGATCTGTGATAGAAGGTGTATCCAATAGTTTCCTTTGGATATCCTATGAAGACACATTTCTGCAATTTGGGTTCGAGCTTATCAGGTTGAAGCTTTTTCACATAAGCATCGCAGCCCCAAACTTTCAGAAACGACAACTTTGGTTTCCTGCCAAACCATAGTTCATAAGGCATTGTCTCAACGGATTTTGATGGTGCCCTATTTAACGTGAATGCGGCCGTCTCTAGAGCATAACCCCAAAACGATAGTGGTAAATCAGTAAGAGACATCATAGATCGCACCATA
Organism: Triticum urartu; assembly: GCF_056163025.1. NCBI lineage: Eukaryota > Viridiplantae > Streptophyta > Magnoliopsida > Poales > Poaceae > Triticum > Triticum urartu. Next base: position 712,215,157 of record NC_141879.1, read on the forward strand.
TCAAGTAAAGTACGATTACGATGTTCGGACACACCATTATGCTGTGGTGTTCCGGGTGGCGTGAGTTGCGAAACTATTCTGCATTGTTTCAAATGTACACCAAACTCGTAACTCAAATATTCTCCTCCACGATCAGATCGTAGGAATTTTATTTTCTTGTTACGATGATTTTCAACTTCACTCTGAAATTCTTTGAACTTTTCAAATGTTTCAGACTTATGTTTCATTAAGTAGATATACCCATATCTGCTTAAGTCATCTGTGAAGGTGAGAAAATAATGATACCCGCCACGAGCCTCAACATTCATCGGACCACATACATTTGTATGTATGATTTCCAATAAATCCGTTGCTCTCTCCATAGTACCGGAGAATGGTGTTTTTGTCATCTTACCCATAAGGCATGGTTCGCAAGTACCAAGCGATTCATAATCAAGTGGTTCCAAAAGTCCATCAGTATGGAGTTTCTTCATGCGCTTTATACCGATATGACCTAAACGGCAGTGCCAAAAATAAGTTGCACTATCATTATCAACTCTGCATCTTTTGGTTTCAACATTATGAATATGTGTGTCACTACTATCGAGATTTAATAAGAATAGACCATTCTTCATGGGTGCATGACCATAAAAGATTTTATTCATAAAAATAGAACAACCATTATTCTCTGATTTAAATGAATAACCGTCTCGCATCAAACAAGATCCAGATATAATGTTCATGCTTAACGCTGGCACCAAATAACAATTATTTAGGTCTAATATTAATCCTGAAGGTAGATGTAGAGGTAGCGTGCCAACCGCGATCACATCGACTTTGGAACCATTTCCCATGCGCATCGTCACCTCGTCCTTAGCCAATCTTCGCTTAATCCGTAGTCCCTGTTTCGAGTTGCAAATGTTAGCAACAGAACCAGTATCAAATACACAGGTGCTACTGCGAGCATTAGTAAGGTACACATCAATAACATGTATATCACATATACCTTTGTTCACCTTGCCATCCTTCTTATCAGCCAAATACTTGGGGCAGTTCCGCTTCCAGTGACCAGTCTGCTTGCAGTACAAGCACTCAGTTTCAGGCTTAGGTCCAGGTTTGGGTTTCTTCTCTTGAGAAGCAACTTGCTTGCTGTTCATTTTGAAGTTCCTCTTCTTCTTCCCTTTGCCCTTTTTCTTGAAACTAGTGGTCTTGTTGACCATCAACACTTGATGCTCCTTCTTGATTTCTACCTCCGCAGCTTTCAGCATTGCGAAGAGCTCGGGAATAGTCTTATTCATCCCTTGCATATTATAGTTCATCACGAAGCTCTTGTAGCTAGGTGGCAGTGATTGGAGAATTCTGTCAATGACGCAATCATCTGGAAGATTAACTCCCAATTGAATCGAGTGATTATTATACCCCAAACATTTTGAGTATATGCTCACTGACAGAACAGTTCTCCTCCATCTTGCATCTATAGAACTTATAGGAGACTTCATATCTCTCAATCCGTGCATTTGCTTGAAATATTAACTTCAACTCCTGGAACATCTCATATGCTCCATGACGTTCAAAACATCGTTGAAGTCCCGATTCTAAGCCGTAAAGCATGGCACACTGAACTATCGAGTAGTCATCAGCTTTGCTCTGCCAGACATTCATAACATCTGGTGTTGCTCCAGCAGCAGGCCTGGCACCCAGCGGTGCTTCCAGGACGTAATTCTTCTGTGCAACAATGAGGATAATCCTCAAGTTACGGACCCAGTCCGTGTAATTGCTACCATCATCTTTCAACTTTGCTTTCTCAAGGAATGCATTAAAATTCAATGGAACAACAGCACGGGCCATCTATCTACAATCAAGCATAAACAAGCAAAATACTATTAGGTGCTAAGTTCATGATAAATTTAGGTTCAATTAATCATATTACTAAAGAACTCCCACTTAGATAGACATCCCTCTAATCCTCTAAGTGATTACGTGATCCCAATCAACTAAACCATGTCCGATCATCACGTGAGATGGAGTAGTTTCATTGGTGAACATCACTATGTTGATCATATCTACTATATGATTCACGCTCGACCTTTCGGTCTCCATGTTCCGAGGCCATATCTGTATATGCTTGGCTCGTCAAGTATAACCTGAGTATTCCGCGTGTGCAACTGTTTTGCACCCATTGTATTTGAACATAGAGCCTATAACACCTGATCATCACGTGTTGTCTCAGCACGATGAACTTTCACAACGGTGCATAATCAGGGAGAGCACTTCTTGATAATTAGTGAGAGACCATCTTAAAATGCTACCGTCAATCAAAGCAAGATAAGATGCATAAAAGATAAACATCACATGCAATCAATATAAGTTATATGATATGGCCATCATCATCTTGTGCTTGTGATCTCCATCTTTGAAGCACCGTCATGATCACCATCGTCACCGGCACGACACCTTGATCACCATCGTAGCATCGTTGTTGTCTCACCAATCTTATGCTTCCACGACTATCGCTACCGCTTTGTGATAAAGTAAAGCATTACAGCGCAGTTGCATTGCATACAATAAAGAGACAACAATATGGCTCCTGCCAATTGCCGATAACTCGGTTACAAAACATGATCATCTCATACAATCAAAATTTAGCATCATGTCTTGACCATATCACATCACAACATGCCCTGCAAAAACAAGTTAGACATTCTCTACTTTGTTGTTGCAAGTTTTATGTGGCTGATACGGGCTTAAGCAAGAACCAATCTTACCTACGCATCAAAACCACAATGATAGTTTGTCAAGTTGGAGATGTTTTAACCTTCGCAAGGACCGGGCGTAGCCACACTTGGTTCAACTAAAGTTGGAGAAACTGACACCCGCTAGCCACCTTTGTGCAAAGCACGTCACGAGAACCGGTCTCGTGTAAGCGTACGCGTATTGTCGGTCCGGGCTGCTTCGTCCAACAATACTGCCGAACCAAAGTATGACATGCTGATAAGCAGTATGACTTATATCGTGCACAACTCACTTGTGTTCTACTCGTGCATATAACATCAACACATAAAACCTAGGCTCGGATGCCACTGTTGGGCAACTTAGTAATTTCAAAAAAAATTCCTACTCACACGCAAGATCATGGTGATGCATAGCAACGAGAGGGGAGAGTGTGATCTACATACCCTTATAGACCGACAGCGGAAGCATTATGACAAGGCGGTTGATGTAGTCATACGTCTTCACAGCCCGACCGATCAAGCACCGAAACTACGGCACCTCCGAGTTTTAGCACATGTTCAGCTCGATGACGATCCCCGGACTCCGATCCAGCAAAGTGTCGGGGAAGAGTTCCGTCAGCACGACGGCGTGGTGACGATCTTGATGTTCTACCGTCGCAGGGCTTCGCCTAAGCACCGCTACAATATTATCGAGGATTATGGTGGAAGGGGGCACCGCACACGGCTAAGAAAACGATCACTTGGATCAACTTGTGTGTCTAGGGTTGCCCCCTACCCCCGTATATAAAGGAGCAAGGGGAGGACGCCGGCCGGCCCTATGGCGCGCCAAGGAGGAGGAGTCCTCCTCCTAGTAGGAGTAGGACTCCCCTCTTTCCTACTCCTACTAGGAGGGGGAAAGGAAGGGGGAGGGAGAAAGAAAGGGGGGCGCCGCCCCCCTCTCCTAGTCCAATTCGGACCAGGGGGGAGGAGGCGCGCAGCCCACCCTGGCTGCTCCTCTCTCTCTCCACTAAGGCCCATACGGCCCATTACTTCTCCCGGGGCGGCTCCGGTAACCCTCCAGCACTCCGGTTTTCTCAGAAATCACCCAAAACACTTCTGGTGTCCGAATATAGCCATCCAATATATCAATCTTTATGTCTCGACCATTTCGAGACTCCTCGTTATGTCCGTGATCACATCCGAGACACCGAACTAACTTCGGTACATCAAAACTCATAAACTCATAATATAACTGTCATCGAAACCTTAAGCGTGCGGACCCTACGGGTTCGAGAACAATGTAGACATGACCGAGACATGTCTCCGGTCAATAACCAATAGCGGAACCTGGATGATCATATTAGCTCCCACATATTCTACGAAGATCTTTATCGGTCAGACCGCATAACAACATACGTTGTTCCCTTTGTCATCGGTATGTTACTTGCCCGAGATTCGATCGTCGCTATCTCAATACCTAGTTCAATCTCGTTACCGGCAAGTCTCTTTACTCGTTTCGTAATACATCATCTCGCAACTAACTCATTAGTTGCAATGCTTGCAAGGCTTATGTGATGTGCATTACCGAGAGGGCCCAGAGATACCTCTGCAACAATCGGAGTGACAAATCCTAATCTCGAAATACGCCAACCCAACATTTACCTTTGGAGACACCTATAGAGCTCCTTTATAATCACCCAGTTACGTTGTGACGTTTGGTAGCACACAAAGTGTTCCTCCGTCAAACGGGAGTTGCATAATCTCATAGTCATAGGAACATGTATAAGTCATGAAGAAAGCAATAGCAACATACTAAACGATCGGGTGCTAAGCTAATGGAATGGGTCAGGTCAATCACATCATTCTCCTAATAATGTGATCCCGTTAATCAAATGACAACACATGTCTATGGTTAGGAAACATAACCATCTTTGATTAACAAGCTAGTCAAGTAGAGGCATACTAGTGACGTTTAGTTTGTCTATGTATTCACACAAGTATTATGTTTCCGGATAATACAATTCTAGCATGAATAATAAACATTATTATTGCCTCAAGGGAATATTTCCTTCAATAGGAGCCCGCTGCCATGGGAGGGTAGGACAAAAGATGTCATGCAAGGTCTTTTCCATAAGCACGTATGACTATATACGGAGTACATGCCTACATTACATTGATGAATTGGTGCTAGTTCTCTGTCACCCTATGTTATGACTATTACATGATGAACCGCATCCGGAATAATTATCCATCACTGATCCGGTGCCTACGACTTTTCCATATACTGGTTCTCGCTTATTTACATTCCCACTGCTATTGTTACAATCACTACAAAATACCAAAAACATTACTTTTGCTATCTTTACTTTTGTTGCCGCTACCACCACTATCATATTACTTCGCTACTAAACACTTTGCTGCAGATACTAAGTTTCCAGGTGTGGTTGAATTGACAACTCATCTGCTAATACTTGAGAATATTCTTTGGCTCCCCTTGTGTAGAATCAATAAATTTGGGTTGAATACTTTTCTTTCGAAAGCTGTTGCGATCCCCTATACTTGTGGGTTATCAAGACAAATTTCTGGCGCCGTTGCCGGGGAGCATAGCTCTATTCTTTGAGTCACTTGGGATTTATATCTGCTGGACACTATGAAGAACTTGAGAGATCCAAAAACCAATATCTATCCCTCAACTATGAGGGGAGGTAAGGAACTGCCATCTAGCTCTGCACTTGATTCACCTTCTGTTATGAGTAAGTTTGCGACACCTACACCTGCTTCTGCTATTCGTTCTGATATGTCGCATGTTATTGATGATGCCACTTCTGCTATGCATGATACTTATGATGAAACTGCTTCTATGCCTGATACTGCTGTTCCCCTTGGTGAATTTCTTGATGAACAAATTGCTAGGGCTAGAGAAAAAGAAATTATTGAATCTGAATACGATGACGACAGTGATGATGAAAATATGCCTGTTATTCCTGAGGGTTATCTTTTTGATATGGAATCTTCTACCACTATTTTAGCTTGCAAATATAGATATGAGCTTAAGAGGTTATTAGTTCAATGGAACAAAGAATCACTTAGAGATAAAATGAAACCTGACCCTGCTTTGGCTACTTCACCTATTTGTATTCCTGATAAGGATTATGAATTCTCTGTTGATCCTGATATAATTACTTTGGTTGAATCTGATCTGTTTTATGGCTATGAATCTGAAACTCTTGTGGCACGTCTTACTAAGTTAAATGATATAGCTTCCCTGTTCACTAATGATGAGAGATCGCGTTACTTTTATATACTCAAAATATTTCTGTTCTCATTAAAGGGTGATGCTAAGATATGGTTTAATTCTCTTGATCCTGGTTGTGTGTGTAGTCCCCAGGACATGATTTATTACTTCTTTGCTAAATATTTCCCTGCTCATAAGAAACAAGCTGCTTTGAGGGAAATATACAACTTCGTGCAAATTAAAGAAGAGAGTCTCCCACAAGCTTGGGGGAGGCTTCTCAAGTTACTTAATGCTTTGCCTGATCATCTTCTTAAGAAACCTGAAATACTTGATATCTTTTATAATGGACTAACTGATGCTTCCAGAGATTACCCGGATAGTTGTGTTGGTTCTCTTTTCAGGGAAAGAACACCGGATGAAGCTGAAATTTTATTGAATAATATGTTGACAAATGAAAATAATTGGGCACCTCTTGAGCCAACTCCTGCCCCAATTACTGAGCCTATTCCTAAACCAACTCCGAGGAAGAGAGGTGTTCTATTTCTCAGTCCCGAATATATGCAAGAGGCAAAGAAATCTATGAAAGAGAAAGTTATTAAAGCTGAAGACATTAAGAATTTACCTCCTATTGAAGAAATACATGGTCTTAATTCACCGCCTGTTGAAGAAACATATGATCTTAATTCTTTATTTACTGAAGAACCTCCTGATCCCGATATCCCGACACAGGTAGTAAAGGTAAATTCTCTCTATAGATATGATAAAGCTGAAGTCCCTCCTACTAAAATTGCTAGTCAGTGCTTGGATGAGTTTGATAACTTTATGTTTAAGCAAGACGACTTCAATGCTTATTTTGGTAGACAATTAAAAGAAAATGCTTATATGATTAGACGCTTGGGTGATTATATGGCTAATATTAAAGGTGAACTTAAACTTGTTAGCAAACATGCTTCTATGGTTACCACTCAAGTAGAACAAGTACTTAAGGCTCAAAAAGAAGTGCTTGATGAAATGAATAGTAAGAAAAATGATTATGATGTTAGAGTGGCTACTAGAACTGGTAGAATGACTCAGGAACCTTTGTATCCTGAAGGCCACCCTAACAGAATCGAGCATGATTCTCAAAGAAATAATATTGATGTTCCTAGTTCTTCTAAAAAGAAGAAGAAGAAAAATGATAGAACTGTGCAAACTTCTAGTGAACCTATTGCTGAACCACCTGATAATCCAAATGATATTTCTATGTCTGATGCTGAAACACAATCTGGTAATGAACATGAACCTAATGAAAATATTAATGATTATGTTCATGATGATGCTCAACCTAGTAATGACAATGATGTAGAAATTGAACCTGCTGTTGATCTTGATAACCCACAATCAAAGAATCAACGTTATGATAAAAGAGAATTTGTTGCTAGGAAACATGGTAAAGAAAGGGAACCTTGGGTTCACAAACCCATGCCTTTTCCTCCGAAACCATCCAAGAAAAAGGATGACGAGGATTTTGAGCGCTTTGCTGAAATGATTAGGCCTATGTTTTTGCGTATGAGATTAACTGATGTGCTCAAAACAAATCCTTATGCTAAATATATGAAGGATATCATTACTAATAAAAGAAAGATACCGGAAGCTGAAATTTCCACCATGCTTGCTAATTATACTTTTAAGGGTGGAATACCAAAGAAACTTGGAGACCCCGGAGTACCTACTATACCTTGCTCCATTAAAAGAAATTTTATTAAAACTGCTTTATGTGATCTTGGATCCAGTGTTAGTGTTATGCCTCTCTCTTTGTATCGTAGACTTGACTTGAATAAGTTGACACCTACCGAAATATCTTTGCAAATGGATGATAAATCAACTGCTATACCTGTCGGTATTTGTGAGGATGTCCCTGTTGTGGTTGCAAAAGTAACTATTTTAACGGACTTTGTTATACTTGATATTCCAGAGGATGATAGTATGTCTATTATTCTTGGAAGACCTTTTCTTAATACTGCAGGGGCTGTTATTGATTGCAACAAAGGCAATGTCACTTTTCATGTTAATGGTAATGAGCATACGGTACACTTTCCGAGGAAACAACCTCAAGTTCATAGTATCAACTCTATTGGAAAAATTCCATCAATTATATTTGGACGTTTTGAATTTCCTCTTCCTACTGTCAAGAAGAAATATGATATACTTATTATTGGGGATGTGCATATCCCCGTTGAGGTAACTTAGTGTTATTTGAAATTTCTCCGGTTTCATGATTATCGGAATGAGTTTGTTAACAAGACTTGATCAACCTTGTTAGTGGATTCTTTTTGATGAGCATGAGATGGATGAAACTAGAAGCACAACCCTCTGTACCCCACTTTTACTTTGTGTTATTTATATTAAATAAAGTAAAAAGATTATTTTTCTGTCTGTTTCCTGACTTATCCGTGCAACATAAAAATATCCCGAAAATAAGTCATCAGAATGACATGCCAATTTAATATGATTTTTTCGGGAATATTTGAGGATTTACTGTGCAAAAATTACCGCGGGAGGAGCTGCCACCTGGCTACGAGGGTGGTGGGCGCCCCCCCCCCTCTAGGGCGCGCCCCCTGCCTCGTGGGACCACGGTGGCCCTCCCCCAAATCAAGCACGAGTTCCAGCCACTTTTGCTGTGATTTTTGATCTCCTTGCTCAAAGCACGTGTCGCAAAACTGCTTGGGGAGATTGTTCCTTGGTATGTGACTCCTCCATTGGACCAATTAGTTTTTGTTCTAGTGCCCTATTCTTTACAAATTTGTGCTGCATAGGTGACCATGTTCTTGAGCTTGCATGTCAAATTTATATGGTTCCAAGTAGTTCTAATGCTTGATTTAGGTTCTAGGCACTTGTAGGAGTAGTTTCTATCAGTACTATTGAAGTTGGTTTACTTTTGTTTGAAGTTACTAAAAATTTCAAAAAAATTCAGATAAAAAACAATATTCTTAGGAAGATGTCCCAAGGTGGTTCCTCTAAGAAGCAAGGATCCAGGATTGCTATGCGCGATGCTGATGAGGATCCACCAAGAGACGCTCCAGTACGGCCTTGCGAATGGCCGTCGGAAAATTTTATGGACCGTGCGGGAATTAAAGAAGAATTCAAAGCATATTTGTGCAATGCCGGTCTTGACGATTTTGAGGCTAACAAATGCCCCCAGTATCATGATCTCACAAGTTCATTTGTGAGGAGGTTTGAGTATTCATCTTCGCGTAATTCTCCTTCAGTCATGTTTGATCTCTATGACAAATCTTATACCATGGACTTAGAGGATTTCAGTTCTGCTTGCAAACTTCCATTATGGGGTAGTGTTAGGGATCCCCCTAAATCTGAATTTAGAAACTTTCTTGCTAATATAACTGTGGGGAATCTAGAGATATAACGCAGGCTACCATAGGGAGCATTCACTTTCCTGCAATGCATTATTTTGCTCTCTTCATCGGTAGATGCATAAATGGTAAGGATGAAGCATGTCACATGTGTGTCCCTGAACTTAGCATTCTTAGGAGTGCTGTGTTAGGAGACAAATCTTATCATATGGGAGCCATTGTAGCTCGTAGGTTGCATCATAATAGACATAATGGAGACTTCTTTGGAGGAATTTATGCAACCCGATTAGCTCATTTTCTTGAGATAGACATTCGTGAGGGTGATACGGAGTTGCCTCCTGCATATTTAGATTATGACTCTATGGCTTCGCACCAGTTTGTCGAGAGGCCTGAGTCACCTGTCTTATATCGTTTAATTTTTGATAAACGACGTGTTTTCCGTATTACTCTCCCTGCTCCTGCCTTCTTTGATTCACAGACAAAAAGAAGATATGTTATTACCAGAGAGGAAGCAGAAGAGTACGAGAGGAGAACGGAGGCAGCTCAGCAGGCGATAACCGCTGCACATCAGTATGATCCCAACTATTCTTCCTCATCACAGTACGACCCCAACAACTATTATGATGAATATCCGCCAGGCCAGCGTGGCCATAGACCAACTTAGGCCAAAAGCCTAAGCTTGCAGGAGTACGTATTTCTCACCGATTGCGGGAGTACATTTATGTTCACACACACTCATTGCAAGACGTCGATGCTCATACTTTTTCACTGTAATATCCATGCTACTTTATTTTCTTTTTCCTGCTTTCTTCTTGTGTGTTTGTTAAACCTTAAGAAAAAAAGAAATAAAATTAGTAGTAGTTTATTTTTCTGCTGTAGTAGTAATAAATTAAAAAGAAAACCCAAAAATATTTCCCGTTCTTCTTTGGCTTGTTGGGAGCTTTCCCGTGTAAATAGTTTTATTTCTTTTATTTTCTTTGGGGGTCAGTAGGAGAAGACCATAATTAAATTCTTGAAGTGGATCTTATATGCATTATTGTTGATTTAGCTGTCGGGACCCCGATCCTAAGTCACACCAATCTAGCATGTAACACATCATATCACTTTGCGGCCTCACGCACGGTATTCCCACGGGTGCCACCTTACCTGGCCCGGGACCGTTTGCGCCTTTTGGCTCACGTATATGATAGTATCGCTAGCATCCATATGACAGAGAACCCGGGCCGACATGACTAGTCGTGAACCCAAGGTGGCACCAACTTACGGGGACAGGCATACATGAATCAACATCGAGCATGTCGGTCAGCAGTGTGTGCATCTGGGCTGTAGCACTGGGCTAACAGGACTCCGGGAACCCGGGCTGCAGCAGGCTAGGCAGGAATCCGGATGTCACCGCGTGACATTTCCCCGAATGGACAGACACAGGAACGAAGTGAATCACATGCCGGCCAGTCAAGTGTTCCGGAGCAGTAGTGCTGCGCTAGCAGGACTCCGGTGAATTGGGCTATAGCGGACTACTATGGCTCATGGAAGCACAAGACTACATTTCCCCATAAGAGAGTCTACCAGGGATAAACAACTAGGTTGTCCTATCCCATACATAGCAATACATGTCACACGTACACATAACATGGCATCACAACATAACGCAAACTCATATAGATAAAGGCCCAGAAGACCCACATAGCATTAAATACAAAAAGGGGTCACATGACCCATCATTCAGAGCATACAAGAAACGGAAGCATTACATGTCTGAGTACAGACAACTACAAAAGGAAAAGACTAAGAAGCCTGACTAAACACGACCCTCCCAAGGGTACAAGATCGTAGCTGGGATACAAGCTACTCGTCGAAGTCACTATTGTAACCAAGTGCAAAATGTAAATAAGCAAACGTGAGTACGAAGGTACTCAGCAAGTCTTACATCAGAACTATCTACATTTGTAACATTATCAACAAAGGGAGTGGTGGAGTCTTAACAGCAGCAAGCCAGCTTTGACTCAATGGCTAATCTATACTACGAGTATCAGAAACTTCTTTGAGGTGAGGAGACGCACACGAGTCCACATATTCACCATATCAATACTCCACTATGGATCCGTTCCCGTCTCCCTACGAGAAGGCCATCCATAGCACTCACGCTTATCTTGCGGATTTTAGAGTATCCACTTCAAGTTGTCTATGTACTACATAAGTCCTCCAAGTTTCCATATCCGAGGAAAACGGCTATTCGAATAGATAATTTTAACCCTGCAGGGGTGTACTTCTTCACACACGCTCTCGCCACTTATCGCCCAGTACACATCATGTACCTCAGCAACCTTCAAGCGGAAGCCGGGTGAGGGTGTCGGCCATGACCTGACTAACCACACAAGTCTCTCATCCAGGTTTATCGCCTATTCGAGTTCAATCCGCAAGGAGTTCCGGCGGAAGTCTCCAGTACGGCCCCAAACGATGTGTGCAGGGTTCCCAAGCCCACCATCCGGGTGCAACTTGTTACACCGTGCCACAGTGCCTAGTCTGTCCCAAGCCCGTCCCGTCGGACACCACCTGGTAGACAAGTAGCACTACCTACAAACGCCAGAAACTAGTTGCAACTCCTGGACAGAGATAAAGTGGATTAATACACCGAGAGGGGCCGGATAACCGGAACCCAATGTGTGGTAGTAACTGGACTTGGATAACATGCACAGAACTCAGTGCTTAGGGACGGTTCCAATGAGACAACCCACCATGTACTCCTATATGGCCTCTCATCGCTACCTTTACCAAAACGTGTTCACACACTTAGCCTTTATCGGTAGGAAATGTTCACCACTCCGATTCATTCCCGATGAATCAGACCTGACACAACTCTAAGCATAGCTGGCATAAAGAAAACAAGCATGGATGAGTAGGCACATCAAGGCTCAAGAAACTCCTACTCATGCAAGTGGGTTTCAACTATTTACTGTGGCAATGACAGGTCATGCAGAGGAATGGGTTCAACTACCGTAGCAGAAAGTAGCAGTTGAATCGTTGTTATCCTAATACAGTATATGGAGCAAGAGCGAGAGAGTGGGTTTTATCGAAATGCTCAAGGGTGGGGGGGTTGCTTGCCTGATAGAACGACGAAGGGCACTACTCCTCTGACAGGTACAAGGGAACACCTTCTCGAGTGGAACCTATCGAGAAGAAACGGTGCCGGCAATCAATACACAAACAAATGCAACAAAATTTTGCATGAACATGACATATGCAAATGCTAGTCTTTGGGCTAATGCAAGAAGCTACCAAGTTGGTTGAAGCCCATTTGAATCAAAGATTCAAATGCAATTCAAAATGAAGCATTTAAAATGCCCATATTATGTTTTCACTTATACAACATGTATATGTTGGTTTTTCATGCATCTAACTGGCATAATTGGATTCCTTGCATTTTTCTGATAATTTCTCATATATAAATTATTTCATTCTGAGCAATGGTTGAATTTCTATGAATTTTAGAAGTTTAAGCAATATTCTGGAATTTCCTGAGTTAAAGTAATTCCAGAAATCATTTATTGCGTCAGCTTGAGGTTAGCACTGCGTCAGCAGGTCAACTGGGTTGACCCAGGTCAAACCTGACCAGTGGGACCCACTGGTCAGTGACTAACTAAACTAACCTAGTTTAATTAGCACTAACCTGGGTTAAACTAATTAGTTTTAAACCTAAACCAGACTAATTAACCGGTTGGGGCCCGCATGTCATAGACCTAGGGGAGGTCAAATCCCCTGGTCAACCGGGAAAAACTGCCGGTGGCTCGACGCCGGCGAGGCCAGACGCGGCGGCGCGGCATGGAAATGCGCTACAGGGAGCCATTTGGCGCGCGGAGCACAGCTACGGGGTGCGGACGCTCGTCCGCATCCAGCCGTGGTGGTGGCGCGGCCGGGGAGCAGCCGGAGTGGCGCCGGCGACGACGAGTGCGGCAGCCGGAGCGCGGGTTCGGGCGGCGCAGCGCTATGGTGCATGAGAAGACGAGTTGGTGGCGGCGTTAGCTTGCTGCGAAGCTGCGGAGCACGTAGTCGTGCTCGGGAACGAGCTTTGCTAGCTCTTGTTACGGTGGCGACAAGAACGACAGCAGCCGGCTCTCGGCTCCGGTGGAAAAGGTGTGTACACGGCGCAACAGAGCACGGGGAGAGAGGGGAGCGGCAGTGGAGCTCACAGAGAGGCTAACGGAGGACTCGGCATGCGCGGGGACGGCCGGTGGGCAGCGAATCGACGGCGAGGATCTTCGGTGGCCGACGAGGGGAACGGCGGTGCTTGCGGCGTCCAGGGTCTTCCGGCGTTGGGCGGCTCGGTGAGGAGGTTGAGGGAGACACGGCGGAGCTTCTGGACCTGGCTGCAGGGCGAGGGAGAGCTGGTGGCCACGGAGGTGCTTGTCGGCGTTCTCGGGCTGTCGCAGCGATCGCGGGAGAGAGAGACAGAGGAGGAGACGGGGACGAGGGAGAGTGAGACGGGGTCGGGGAGGCTGCATGGCGTCTCTAGGGACGTCCAGAGGGAGGCGGCAAGCAGGAGGTGGCCGGACGCGCGCCGGCATGCGTCGGCCACCTGCTCGGCATCCTCCTGGCGCGGTGGAGAAGACGACTGGCAGGGCCAGCTGGGCCGCACACTGCCTGGCCTCAGGTAAGTGGCCCAGGTAAGGGTTTTTCCCTTTTTTGTTTTCTTTTCTATTTCTGACATTTGTTTTTGACTTAAAATAAATACTAGCACAAAAAAATGTTGAGAGTCCTTGTGACCACTAGTTATAATATACCAGAGGCCCTCACCAAATTCCAACATTTTTGGAGCCTTTAAAATATTTATATTATTTTAAACAGCTCCAATTCAAATACATATGGGTTCATTCAAAAATCCAAAATGTTTAGCAAAAATGTGCATCACCTCTAGTTGTTGTTTGCAACATTTTCCAAAGACCATGAACATTTTTGAAGAGCATTTTGGGTTTATTGATATTCCATTTTTAAATTGAACCTATTTGAATTTGCTTTGGTGCTAGGGTTTGAAACATCCCCATTTCAACTTCATTTGAAATTTAGACATGATGCGCAAAGCAAGCCTAGGATCATACCAGAACTAGGGATGTGACAACTCGCCCCCACTCGGAAGAATCTCGTCCCAAGATTCAGGAGTTGGCAGAAAGAAAGTGGGGTACTCAAGTCGAAGACGATCTTCTCGCTCCCAAGTAGATTCTCTCTCGGAATGATGAGACCATTGAACCTTCAGAAACTTGATGTTATGACGTTGAGTGACACGCTCTGCTTGATCAAGAATGCGAACGGGGTACTTTCGATATGTGAGGTTATCTTGAAGATCAAGCGTTTCGTGGTCCACTCCGTGGATATGATCCGAGAAGCAACGCCTGAGTTGAGAGACATGGAAGACATCATGTACTCGGGAAAGATGTGGGGGTAGTTCCAACTGGTAGGCAACCTCTCCTTGTTTAGCGAGAATGCGAAAAGGACCAATGTAACGAGGAGCCAACTTGCCCTTGATACCAAATCGATGGGTACCCTTCAAAGGAGTAACCCGAAGGTAAGCCTTGTCGCCAACTTCATAAGCCACTTCCTTATGACAGCAGTCATACTGATCTTTTGACGAGATTGGGCTGTTCTCAAATTCTCACGAATGATGCGAACTTGCTCTTCTGCCTCCTGGATCATATCCGGTCCAAAGAATTGTCTTTCACCGGTTTCTGACCAGTTCAAAGGTGTTCGACATCTTATTCCATAAAGAATCTCGAAGGGTGTTTTCCTAAGATTGGATTGATAGCTATTGTTATAAGCAAACTCGGCGAAAGGAAGACACTTCTCCCAATCCATACCGAATGAGATAACACAAGCTCTAAGCATGTCTTCGAGAATTTGGATGACCCTTTCCACCTGACCACTTGACTGAGGGTGGAAAGTGGTACTGAAAGAAAGATGGGTTCCCATGGCATTCTGGAAACTTTCCCAGAAATGAAAGGTGAAAAGACTGCCACGGTCTGAATTGATCTCTAGTGGAACACCATGGAGTGACACTATTTGGGAGATATATAAGTCAGCGAGCTGACTAGCAGTGATACTCTCTCAAACAGGTAGGAAGTGAGCCACTTTGGAAAGACGATCAATGACTACGAAGATAGCATTATTTCCTTTCTTGGTCCTGGGAAAGCCGGTGATGAAGTCCATACCAACTTTGTCCCATTTCCACTCGGGAATAGCTAAAGGTTGAAGGGTGCCAGCAGGTCTTTGATGCTCTGCCTTAACGTGACGACAAACGTCACAATTGGCAATATACTGAGCGACTTCTCTCTTCATCCTAGTCCACCAGAACTTATGGCGTAGGTCCCGATACATCTTTGTACTACCGGGATGAATCGTGAGAGGGGATTCATGGGCCTCCTTAAGGATCAGTTGCTGCTTCTGTTGACATTTGGGAACCACCAAACGGTTTCCAAAGTAAACAACACCTCGTTCATCCATAGAGAAACAGTCGGCAACTCCCTTGGAAATATTTTTCTTGATCCGGGAGATTCCCGTATCATGCTTCTGAGCCTCTATGATCTGATCCGTAAGGGTAGGTTTCGCCACCAAGGTAGAAAGGGAACCATGAGGAGCTATCTGAAGGTTAAGCTTACAGAATTCCTCATGGAGTGGTGGTTGACATTATTGCAACATGAGGTTGTTGCAATAGGATTTACGACTTAAAGCATCAGCCATGACATTGGCTTTGCCTGGGGTGTAGGTGATTCCTAAGTCGTAATCTGATATCAACTCCAACCAACGTCTCTGTCTGAGATTCAGATCCGATTGGGTGAAGATATACTTGAGACTCTGATGGATAGTGTAGATTTCGCAATGGTTACCAAGAAGGTAATGTCGCCAAGTCTTAAGTGCATAAACTACGGCTGCAAGCTCTAGATCATGTGTAGGATAATTTTCCTCATGTGGATGCAACTGTCGAGATGCATAGGCAATCACATGACGATCCTACATAAGAATGCAACCCTGTCCTTGACTCGAAGCGTCGCAATAGATAACAAAGTCTTTAGTGAAATCCGGTGGCACGAGTATGGGCGCAGAAGTCAGGCGTGTTTTCAGTTCCTGGAAACTGTGCTCACACTGTGGGGTCCACTCAAACCTTTTATCTTTCTTGAGATGTTCCGTGAGGGGTTTGGCCACTTTAGTTTTCAACGAAGCGGCGACAATAACTAGCTAGACCAAGGAAACTCCTAACCTGCTTGACCGTTTCGGGTGGAGTCCAATCGAGAACGTCTTTAACTCTCTCGGGATTGATAGCAATGCCCTTACCAGAGATCACGTGGCCTAGATAGGTCACTTCTGGCAACCAAAATTCACACTTGGAGAACATGGCATAAAGGCAGTGCTCTTTGAGTCTTTCTAACACAAGTCTAAGATGTTCGGCATGCTCTTCCTCATTCTTCGAGTAAAGAAGAATATCATCGAGGTAAACCACGATGAACTTATCTAAGTACTCCATAAAGATCGAGTTCATCAAGCGGGAGAAAGTAGCTGGAGCATTGGTTAGGCCGAAAGACATCACGGTGTACTCGTATTGACCATAACGAGTGACACAGGCTATTTTCGGGATGTCCCCATTTCTGATTTTCATTTGGTGGTAGCCTAACCTCAAATCCATCTTTGAAAAGACTGAGGATCCAGCGAGCTGATCATACATGTTGTTGATCCTGGGGAGCGGATACTTGTTCTTTATCGTGACCAAATTAACGGGACGATAATCCACAACCATCCGATTCGTACCATCCTTCTTCTTGACGAAGAGGACAGGACAAGCCCAAGGAGAAGAACTGGGACGGATGAAGCCCTTTTGTAAGGACTCATCAAGCTGTTTCTTAAGCTCGGCTAACTCCAAAGGTGCCATCTTGTATGGTCTCCTAGAGATTGGAACAGTTCTTGGGATAAGTTCTATGACAAACTCTACATCTCTGTCAGGTGGGACACCTGGTAGTTCTTCTGGAAAGACATCCGGGAAGTCACGGACTACCGGAATATCTTCATGGTCTAGAAGAGGGCTGGCATTAAGAGAATAGAGTTGACGCCTTGCAACTCTAGTGGAGACAGTGACTATTTTGCCAGATGGATGTGTAAGTTGAATAGATCTAGTGTAACAATCTATCTTGGCATGATGAGCTGTCATCTAGTCAATGCCCATGATGATGTTAATATCTGAAGTCTTGATAGATATCAAAGAAGCAAGGAATACCAGTCTGTCAACAAGGATTTCATTACCATGGCTTACCTTGGAGGTTTGCCATTTGGAACCAGGAGTCTGGATTATTAGTGGAGTTGGCATATCACAAAATTACATGTCGAGCAACCGAGCATAACCTTCGGAGATGAAGGAGTGAGATGCTCCCGTATCGAAGAGAACTGAAGCTGGGTGACAATTGACAAGAAGCGTTCCCAATACGACATCGGGATCATCTTGAGCTTCTGTAGTTGAGACATGGTGCACACATGCTCATTCAGTGGTGGCTGGCTTGGTACTGATCATCTTTCCTGATGGATTTTCACGGCCAACAGACCTCTGATACTGGGGTGGAGTATAACTCGACTAAGGGCAGTCACGTGCACAGTGTCCTGGTCCTTTGCAGGTGAAGCAAGTTTCTGAGGTAGGACGTGGACCTACTTTGGCAAGTGGTCCACTAATAGGCCTGGGTGGAGCACGTTGCTAAGCTGGGTGAGGCGCCACATCAGATGGCCTCGATGCATATCTAGGTGGAAGAGCTGAATTCGGAATCCAAATCCGTCGCTTCTGAGAGCTAGAGCGGGAGGAAGAACCCAAATCACGGTTGTGCTTACAAGACTCCTCGTAAGTGAGCTGAGCTGTCTCTACATTAATGGCCTTGTTCACAAGAGCCTGGAAAGTATCACAATGATGTAGGTGGAGATCACGACGCAACTTAGGGTTGAGACCCTTCCGGAACCTAGCCTGCTTCTTAGTGTCCGTGGACACTTCTTCTATAGCATAGCGGGCGAGGTTTCCAAACTCTCTATTGTAAGCATCAATAGGCAGCTTACCCTGGGTAAAACTACATAACTCTTCCCTCTTGCGGTCAATGAGATCCTGAGGAATGTGGTGCTCATGAAAAGCCTCGATGAAATCCCTCCAGGTAGGAATCTGACCAACTGGAAGCATAGTCTCATAGCTCTGCCACCAATACTAGCAGGACCTTCCAGGTGATAGGTAGCATAGGTGACCTTGTCACCTTCAGCCACGCTTGCAGAACACAGCTTAAGAGTGATGCTTCGGAGCCAGTCATCCGCATCGAGTGTCTCAATGGAATGATGGAAGGTGGGTGGTTTCAGACCAATGAAGTCGGTGATGGAAAACAACTTCTTACGCTGATGTGCGGTGTTTTGCTCAATCTGTGCCAGCAAGCGGTTAGTCTCACGCTTGTTCCTCTTGGATGCTAACAAGAACTCTGCCATCAAAGGCTGGTCAGGAGGATCCTCATCCCTACCATCTCCGTGGTTCTTGCTATGAGCAACTGAACCTCGGTTAGCAGACGACATCCTGGCACAGAAACCAAGGAAACAAGGATGGAATTAGCATCGACAAAAGGATGCGGAATGTAATGCAAAAGCATTGGAAACTATTGAAATCCTAGGACAATTTCGGTAGCATAACGGCTGTAAATGCTCAAAAGGATTTTGAGACATTCATCAAAGCAATAGCATAATCAATCAACATCACAATATCAAGGTTCTGGGTCAAACTGAGGACACACAGAAGTAGTAGAACTGTACGGAGACACAACCCAACAATCCTAAGACTTTACGGTTTAGTAACACGTCATCCCGAGAGATAGAGGAGAAGCCTAGGCCTTAACCCTCGTAGAAAAGAAGAGGCTGACTCAGAAAGAATGACATGAGGTAAAGGAGTAAAAAGAGCCTTACGTTCCCTTCCACAATCAATTCCCTTATATAACTAAAGCATTTCTAGACTCAACTTCGACCAGTTTGGCTTGGTAATCCTACAGTCAGTCAAGCTCTGATACCAACGCTGTCAGGACCCCGATCCTACGTCACACCGATCTAGCATGTAACACATCATATCACTTTGTGGCCTCACGCACGGTATTCCCATGGGTGCCACCTTACCTGGCCCAGGACCGTTTGTGCCTTTTGGCTCACGTATATGATAGTGTCGCTAGCATCCATATGACAGAGAACCTGGGCCGACATGACTAGTTTTGAACCCAAGGTGGCACCAACTTACGGGGGCAGGAATACATGAATGAACATCGAGCATTTCAGTAAGCAGCGTGTGAATCCGGGCTGTAGCACTGGGCTGACAGGACTCCGGGAACCCAGGCTGTAGCAGGCTAGGCAGGACTCCGGATGTCACCGCGTGACATTTCCCCGAAGGGACAGACACATGAACGAAGTGAATCACATGCCGGCCAGTCAAGTGTTCCCGAGCAGTAGTGCTGGGCTAGCAGGACTCCGGTGAACCGGGTTGTAGAGGACTACTATGGCTCATGGAAGCACAAGACTACATTTCCCCATAAGAGAGGCTACTAGGGATAAACAACAAGGTTGTCGGATCCCACACATAGCAATACACGTTACACGTACGCATAACATGCAAGTATGTGTTGTACAACATGGCATCTAAACATAACTCAAACTCATATAGATAAAGGACCAGAAGAGCCACATAGCATTCAATACAAACAAGGGTCTCATGACCCATCATTCAGAGCATACAAGCAACGGAAGCATTACATGTCTGAGTACAGACAACTACAAAAGGAAAAGACTAAGAAGCCTGACTAAACACGACCCTCCCAAGGGTACAAGATCGTAGCTGGGATACAAGGTACTCGTCGAAGTCACTAGTGTAACCAACTTCAAAACATAAATAAGCAAATGTGAGTACGAAGGTACTCAGCAAGTCTTACATCAAAACTATCTACATCTGTAACATTATCAACAAAGGGGGTGGTGGAGTCTTAACAGCAGCAAGCCAGCTTTGACTCAGTGGCTAATCTATACTACGAGTATCAGAAACTTCTTTGAGGTGAGGAGACGCACATGAGTCCACATATGCACCATATCAATACTCCACTATGGATCTGTTCCCGTCTCCCTACGAGAAGGCCATCCATAGCACTCACGCTTATCTTGCGGATTTTAGAGTATCCACTTCAAGTTGTCTATGTACTACATAAGTCCTCCAAGTTTCCATATCCGAGGAAAACGACTATTCGAATAGATAATGTTAACCCTGTAGGGGTGTACTTCTTCACACACGCTCTCGCCACTTATCGCCCTGTACACGTCATGTACCTCAGCAACCTTCAACGGAAGCCGGGTGAGGGTGTCTTCCACGACCTGACTAACCACACAAGTCTCTCGTCCAGGTTTATCGCCTATTTGAGTTGAATCCGCAAGGAGTTCCGGCCGAAGTCTCCAGTACGGCCCCAAACGATGTGTGCAGGGTTCCCAAGCCCACCATCTAGGTGCCACTTGGTACACCGTGCCACGGTGCCTAGTCTGCCCCAAGCCCGTCCCGACGGACACCACCTGGTAGACAAGTAGCACTACCTACAAACGCCAGAAACTAGTTGCAACTCCTGGACGGAGATCAAGTGGATTAATAAGCCGAGAGGGGCCGGATAACCGGAACCCAATGTGTGGTAGTAACTGGACTTGGATAACATGCACAGAACTCAGTGCTTAGGGACGGTTCCAATGAGACAACCCACCATGTACTCCTACATGGCCTCTCATCGCTACCTTTACCAAAACGTGTTCACACACTTAGCCTTTATCGGTAGGACATGTTCACCACTGCGATTCATTCCCGATGAATCAGACCTAACACAACTCTAAGGATAGCTGGCATAAAGAAAACAAGCATGGATGAGTAGGAACATCAAGGCTCAAGCAACTCCTACTCATGCTAGTGGGTTTCAACTATTTACTGTGGCAATGACAGGTCATGCAGAGGAATGGGTTCAACTACCGCAGCAGAAAGTAGCAGTTGAATTGTTGTTGTCCTAATGCAGTATAAGGAGCAGGAGTGAGAGAGTGGGATTTATCAAAATGCTCAAGGGGGGGGGGGTTGCTTGCCTGATAGAACAACGAAGGGCACTACTCCTCTGACGGGTACTCGGGAACACCTTCTGGAGTGGAACCTATCGAGAAGAAACGGTGCCGGCAATCAATACACAAACAAATGCAACAAAATTATGCATGAACATGACATGTGCAAATGCTAGTGTTTGGGCTAATGCAAGATGCTACCAAGTGGGTTGAAGCCCATTTGAATCAAAGAATCAAATGCAATTGAAAATGAAGCATTTAAAATTCCCATATTATATTTTCACTTATATAGCATGTATAAGTTGGTTTTTCATGCATGTAACTGGCATAAATGGATTCCTTGCATTTTTATGATAATTTTTCATATATAAATTATTTCATTCTGAGCTACGGTTGAATTTCTATGAATTTTAGAAGTTTAAGCAATATTCTGCAATTTTCTAAGTTAAAATAATTTCAAAAATCATTTATTGCATCAGCTTGAGGTTAGCACTGCGTCAGCAGGTCAACTAGGTTGACCCAGGTCAAACCTGACCAGTGGGACCCACTAGTCAGTGACTAACTAAACTAACCTAGTTTAATTAGCACTAACCTGGGTTAAAACTAATTAGTTTTAAACCTAAACCAGACTAATTAACCGGTTGGGGCCCGCATGTCATAGACCTAGGGGAGGTCAAATCCCCTGGTCAACCTGGCAAAACTGCCGGCGGCTCGACGCCGGCAAGGCCAGACACGGCGGTGCAGCACGGAAATGCGCTACAGGGCGCCATTTGGCACGCAGAGCGCAGCTACAGGGTGCGGATGCTCGTCCGCATCCAGCCGTGGTGGTGGCGCGGCCGGGGAGCGGCCGGAGTGGCACCGACGATGATGAGTGCGGCGGCCAGAGCGCGGGTTCGGGCGGCGCAGCGCTATGGTGCACCAGAAGACGAGCTGGTGGCGGCGTTAGCTTGCTGCAGAGCTGCGAAGCACGTAGTCATGCTCGGGAACAAGCTTTTCTAGCTCTTCTTACGGCGGCGACAAGGACGGCGGCGGCCGGCTCTCGGCTCCAGTGGAAAAGGCGGGTACACGGGGCAACAAAGCATGGGGAGAGAGGGGAGCGGTAGAGGAGCTTTCAGAGAGGCTAACGGAGGACTCGGCAGGCGCGGGGACGGCCGGTGGGCAGCGAATCGACGGCGAGGATCTTCGGTTGCCGATGAGAGGAACGGCGGTGCTTGCGGCGTCCAGGGGGTTCTGGTGTTGGGCGGCTCGGTGAGGAGGTTGAGGGAGACACGGCGGAGCTTCTGGACCTGGCGGCAGGGCGAGGGAGAGCTGGTGGCCACGGAGTTGCTCGTCGGCGTTCTCGGGCGGTCGCGGCGATCGCGGGAGAGAGAGAGACAGAGGAGGAGACGGGGACAAGGGAGAGTGAGAGGGGGTCGGGGAGGCTGCGTGGCGTCGCCAGGGACGTCCTGAGGGAGGCGGCAAGCAGGAGGTGGCCGGACGCGCGCCGGCGTGCGTCGGCCACGCGCTCGGCGTTCTCCTGGCGAGGTGGAGAAGACGACTGGCAGGGCCAGCTGGGCCGCACAGTGCCAGGCCTCAGGTAAGTGGCCCAGGTAAGGGTTTTCCCTTTTTTGTTTTCTTTTCTATTTCTGACATTTGTTTTTGACTTAAAATAAATACTACCACAAAATAAAAATGTTGAGATTCCTTGTGACCTCTAGTAATAATATACCAGAGGCCCTCACCAAATTCCAACATTTTTGGAGCCTTTAAAATATATATATATATTATTTTAAACAGCTCCAATTCAAATACATATGGGTTCATTCAAAAATCCAAAATGTTTAGCAAAAATGTGCATCACCTCTGGTTGTTGTTTGCAACATTTTCCAAAGACCATGAACATTTTTGAAGAGCATTTTGGGTTTATTGAAATTCCATTTTTAAATTGAACCTATTTGAATTTGCTTTGGTGCTAGGGTTTGAAACATCCCCATTTCAACTTCATTTGAAATTTAGACATGATGCACAAAGCAAGCCTTGGATCATACCAGAACTAGGGATGTGACATTAACCAAGAGCCCATATTGCTTTGTCTTCTCCTGTTTATTGAATGCTCGCAGATTCCAGCTTAGTCCAATGCACCTGCACTCTTATTATTATTCACACCGTTCGGTCGTGCAAGTGAAAGGCAATTATGATGATATATGATGGGCTGACTGAGATGAGAAAAGCTGGTATGAACTAGACCTCTTTTGTTTTTGTAAATATGATGAGTCCCTCGTTCTTGATTCAGCTTACTATGAATAAACATGTTTGCAATGACAATTAGACATCATAGTTGCTTGCGCCATGCTTGATTAGCTATGAGTTATAATGATTTACCTTGTGTGCCAACATGCTATTGAGATGATTATGATGTAGTATGATGGGGTGGTATCCTCCTTTGAAAGATTTAAGTGACTTGACTTGGCACATGTTCACGCATGTAGTTGAAACAAAATCAACATAGCCTTCACGATATTTATGTTCATGGTGGATTATATCCTACTCATGCTTGCATCCAATGTTTATTAATTTTAATGCATGTACATGGCTGTTGTCGCACTCTAGTTGGTCTCTTCCCAGTCTTTTGCTAGCCTTCACTTGTACTAAGCGGGAATACTACTTGTGCATCCAATCCCTTAAACCCCAAAGTTATTCCAGATGAGTCCACTATACCTTCCTATACGCGGTATCTACCTGCCGTTCCAAGTAATTTTGTATGTGCCAAACTCTAAACCTTCAAATAAACATTCTGTTTTGTATGCTCGAATAGCTCATGTATCAACCAAGGCTGTCCTTATCTTCCATGTTAGGCGGGTTATTCTCAAGAGGAGTGGACTCCGCTCCTCACTCACGAGAGAATGGCTGGTCACCGGGATGCCCAGTCCCATGCTTTATGCAAACTAAATCAAAACTAATTGCAAACAAAACTCCCCCTGGGACCTGATGTATGTTGGAGGCACTCGTTGTTTCGAGCAAGCCATGGATTGATGCTTGTTGGTGGAGGGGAGTATAAACTTTACCATTCTGTTTGGGAACCGCCTATAATGTTTTAGCATGGAAGATATCGCCATCTCTTAGTTGTTACGTTGACAATGAAAGTATATCACTCAAAATACAATTTATCTCTATTTCAAAACTGAGCTCTGGCACCTCTACAAATCCCTGCTTCCCTCTGCGAAGGGCCTATCCATTTACTTTTATGTTGAGTCATCACCCTCTTATTAAAAAGCACTAGCTGGAGAGCACAACTGTCATTTGCATTCATCACTGTTAATTTATATTGGGTGTGACTATGATTGGATCTCTTTAACCATGAATTACAATGTCTAGTCAGTCCTTGATCTTTAAACGTGCTTTGCATTTATGTTTTGCAGTCTCAGAAAGGGCTAGCGAGATGCCATCTTGTTATATCATATTATGACTGTTTTGAGAAAGTGTTGTCGTCCGAGATTTATTATTATAACTTGCTAGTTGATTATGCTATTGATATGAGTAATTATGAGACATGAGAATTATTGCAAATATGGTTAGTTATGATCTATGCTGAAAACTTGAATGCTGGCTTGACATAGTTACAACAACAAGAGCAAATAGAGTTTGTAAAAGTTTTTCTTTCTTTTAGTTTGTCAACTGAATTGCTTGAAGACAACCAAGGGTTTAAGCTTGGGGGAGTTGATACGTCTCCGTCGTATCTACTTTTCCAAACACTTTTGTCGTTGTTTTGGACTCTAACTTGTATGATTTGAATGGAACTAACCCGGACTGATGCTGTTTTCAACAGAATTGCCATCGTGTTGTTTTATGTGCAGAAAACAAATATTCTCAGAATGACCTGAAACTCCACGGAACATCTTAGAAAAAATAATAAAAAATCCTCGCCAAAGATGAAGACCAGGGGCCCACACCCTTCTTACGAGGGTGGGGGCGCCCCCCTAGGGCGCGCCCCCTACCTCGTGGGCCCCCTGGATGCCCTCCGACGCCAACTCTAACTCTATATATTTGCTTTCGGAGAGAAAAAAATCAGAGAGAAGAAATCATCGCGTTTTATGATACGAAGCCACCGCCAAGCCCTAAAACCTCTCGGGAGGGCTGATCTGGAGTCCGTTCGGGGCTCCGGAGAGGGGGATTCGTCGCTGTCGTCATCATCAACCATCCTCCATCACCAATTTCATGATGCTCACCGCCGTGCGTGAGTAATTCCATCGTAGGCTTGCTGGACGGTGATGGGTTGGATGAGATTTATCATGTAATCGAGTTAGTTTTGTTAGGGTTTGATCCCTAGTATCCATTATGTTCTGAGATTGATGTTGCTATGACTTTGCTATCACTAGGGTTTGACTTAATGCCTGTCACTAGGGCCCGAGTGCCATGATTTCAGATCTGAACCTATTATGTTTTCATGAATATATGTGAGTTCTTGATCCTATCTTGCAAGTCTATAGTTACCTACTATGTGTTATGATCCGGCAACCCCGAAGTGACAATAATCGGGACCACTCCCGGTGATGACCATAGTTTGAGGAGTTCATGTATTCACTATGTGCTAATGCTTTGTTCCGGTTCTCTATTAAAAGGAGGCCTTAATATCCCTTAGTTTCCAATAGGACCCCGCTGCCACGGGAGGGTAGGACAAAAGATGTCATGCAAGTTCTTTTCCATAACCACGTATGACTATATACGGAATACATGCCTACATTACATTGATGAATTGGAGCTAGTTCTGTGTCACCCTATGTTATGACTGTTACATGATGAACCGCATCCGGCATAATTATCCATCACTGATCTGGTGCCTACGAGTTTTCCATATACTGGTTCTCTCTTATTTACTTTCCTGCTGCTATTGTTACAATCACTACAAAATATCAAAAACATTACTTTTGCTATCTTTACTTTTGTTGCCTCTACCACCACTATCATATTACTTCGCTACTAAACACTTTGCTGCAGATACTAAGTTTCCAGGTGTGGTTGAATTGACAACTCAGCTGCTAATACTTGAGAATATTCTTTGGGTCCCCTTGTGTCGAATCAATAAATTTGGGTTGAATACTCTACCCTCGAAAACTGTTGCGATCCCCTATACTTGTGGGTTATCACTATGCTCAATTCTGTCAATTGCTCAATACTAATTTGTTCACCCACCGTAGAATACTTATGCTCTTGAGAGAAGCCACTTGTGAAACCTATGGCCCCCGGGTCTCTTTCTCATCATATCAATCTCCATCACTTTATTATTGCTTTGCTTTTACTTTATTTACTTTGCATCTCTATACCAAAAATACCAAAAATATTATTTATCATCTCTATCAGATCTCACTTTCATAAGAGACCGTGAAGGGAATGACAACCCCTAAGCGCGTTGGTTGCGTTGAGCTATTGTTTTCGTGTAGGTACGAGGGACTCGAGCGTAGCCTCCTACTGGATTGATACATTGGTTCTCAAAAACTGAGGGAAATACTTACGCTACTTTGCTGCATCATCCCTTCCTCTTCGGGGAAATCCAACGCAGTGCTCAAGAGGTAGCACATATCATTAGGATCAGAAGAAACACTCTTATTAGCAAATAATTTCATAAGTTTATCCATCTTTCCACTCAAAACATTATTTTCTTCTATCGCATGCACCTTTTTATTAGTAGATCTTTTAGTATGCCATTGAGAATAATTAACCATAATATTATCTAAGAGTTTAGTAGCTTCTCCTCAAGTGATTTCCATAAAAGTGCCTCCCGCGGCCGAATCTAAAATATTTCTAGAAGCAAAATTCAATCCGGCATAAAAATTTTGTATAATCATCCACAAATTTATACCATGAGTAGGGCAATTACGTATCATTAGTTTCAGTGTCTCCCAAGCTTGTGCAACATGTTCATGATCAAGTTGCTTAAAATTCATAATATCGTTTCTAAGAGAGATGATCTTAGCGGGAGGAAAATACTTAGAGATAAAAGCATATTTGCACTTATTCCATGAATCAATACTATTTTTAGGCAAAGACAAAAACCAAGCTTCAGCACGATCTCTAAGTGAAAAACGAAATAGCTTCAATTTAACGATATCATTATCCACATCTTTCTTCTTTTGCATATCACACAAATCAACGAAGCTATTTAGATGGATAGCGGCATCTTCACTAGGAAGGCCGGAAAACGGATCTTTCATGACAAGATTCAGCAAAGCAGTATTAATTTCACAAGATTCAGCATTGGTAAGAGGAGCAATCGGAGTGCTAATTAATAAAATCATTGTTGTTGGTTTTGGTGAAGTCACATAATTTAGTATTATCTTGAGCCATCGTGGCAAGTAAGCAAACTAACACACAAGCAAACAAAAAGCAAGCGGGCAAAAAGAGGCAAATAGAGAAAGAGATGGAGTATATAGAGAGAGGGCGAATAAAACGGCAAGGGTGAAGTGGGGGATAAGGGTATGTGATGGGTACTTGGTATGTTAACTTTTGCGTAGACCCCGAAGAGGAAGGAATGATGCAGCAAAGTAGCGTAAGTATTTCCCTCGGTTTTTGAGAACCAAGGTATCAATCCAGTAGGAGGCTACGCGCGAGTCCCTCGTACCTGCACAAAACAAATAAATCCTCGCAACCAACGCGAATAGGGGGTGTAAATCCCTACACGACCACTTACGAGAGTGAGATCTGATAGATATGATAAGATAATATTTTTGTATTTTTGTGATAAAGATGCAAAGTAAAATAAAGGCAAAGTACAAAGCAAAGGAAATAACTAAGTAGTAGGAGATTAATATGATAAAGATAGACCCGGGGGCCATAGGTTTCACTAGTGGCTTCTCTCGAGAGCATAAGTATTCTATGGTCGGTGAACAAATTACTGTTGAGCAATTGATAGAATTGAGCATAGTTATGAGAATATCTAGGTATGATCATGTATATAGGCATCACGTCCGAGACAAGTAGACCGACTCCTGCCTACATCTACTACTATTACTCCACTCATCGACCGCTATCCAGCATGCATCTAGAATATTAAGTTAAAAAAGAGTAACGCCTTAAGCAAGATGACATAATGTAGAGGGATAAACTCATGCAATATGATGAAAACCCCATCTTGTTATCCTCGATGGCAACAATACAATACGTGCCTTGCTGCCCCTACTGTCACTAGGAAAGGACACCGCAAGATTGAACCCAAAGCTAAGCACTTCTCCAATTGCAAGAAAGATCAATCTAGTAGGCCAAACCAAACTGATAATTCGAAGAGACTTGCAAAGATAACCAATCATACATTAAAGAATCCAGAGAAGATTCAAATATTGTTCATAGATAGACTTGATCATAAACCCACAATTCATCGGTCTCAACAAACACACCACAAAAAGAAGATTGGATCGAATAGTTCTCCACAAGAGAGGGGGAGAACATTGTATTGAGATCCAAAAAGAGAGAAGAAGCCATCTAGCTAATAACTATGGACCCATAGGTCTGAGGTATACTACTCACACTTCATCGGAGGGCTATGGTGTTGATGTAGATGCCCTCCGTGATCGATGCCCCCTCCGGCGGAGCTCCGGAATAGGCCCCAAGATGGGATCTCGTGGATACAGAAAGTTGTGGTGGTCGAATTAGGTTTTTGGCTCCGTATCTGATCGTTTGGGGGTACGTAGGTATATATAGGAGGAAGGGGTACGTCGGTGGAGCAATAGGGGGCCCACGAGAGTGAAGGGCGCGCCTGGGGGGGTAGGCGCGCCCCCTACCTTGTGGCCTCCTCTTTTGTGTCTTGACGTAGGGTCCAAGTCTGCTGGGTCTTATTCGTTGAGAAAATCACGTTCCCGAAGGTTTCATTCTGTTTGGACTCCGTTTAATATTCCTTTCCTTCGAAACCCTAAACCAGGCAAAAACAACAATTCTGGGCTGGGCCTCCGGTTAATAGGTTAGTCCCAAAAATAATATAAAAGTGGATAATAAAGCCCAATAATGTCCAAAACAGTAGATAATATAGCATGGAGCAATCCAAAATTATAGATATGTTGGAGACGTATCAACTGCAAACGCGCATCCAAAGCATGGTGGATAAAAAGATCAAGCTTATTGACATCATCAAAGTGATGCTGGTCCGCCGGATCCTCCCATGCCAAAGCCGAACCTGCCCCTTATGGGAATTCAATCTGAAGAAGCACCAAATCTTGAAAAGGCTCTTCGGAACCACTCACGAAGATGCTTGGAAGTTGCTCTTCAAAGGCAACGAGACGCCTTCTTCCATGGACTCGGACCGTGGGCACAATATTACCTATCATGCCAATGCGGTAAGTCTTTCACATCTCAAGGCGCATCCTCGACTTGTTTGTTTCAAGGAGGATATCTAAACTTCATTATTATTTTTAGGTATGGACGGAGAGGGCGGAGTGGATTCATTGTGTGGCGATGACGAGGTGTTGTCCCAAAGGACCTTCCCCGGTCAGGCAGAGGTTCAGGAGGCCGCCAAGGTGGTGCTAGAGGGTGAAGCCTCGGCTGCCGGACACATGGGGGAGATGACCCACATGGCGACTGGGAATGGAGGCCTTGCGCAATTCGGCCCCCAGCCGAATACAAGTCTGGAGACCTATATGGCTCCAGAATCCGGCGAGCAACCTGCTTTGAAAGAAGGGGGTGTGCCTGTTCCACCGGTGACCTCTGTCAAACCAGAGGCACCGGATAATCTGCTGGAAGCGCTACGAGGCGCTTCCCTTGTGGATGAACACCGTATCCTTATGGGTACGGTGATTGAGAGGGTTCAGTCCGTCAAGAGCGGACTAACCGAGGCCTGCAGTAGCCTGCTGACTGGTTTTGAGGTAACCGACGCAAAAGAGAAAATCCGCATATAGACAGTAGCCCCTGAGACACTGTCCGGTGTTCGGAAAGAAAAGCCGGACAGAGGATCAATTTA
Source organism: Triticum urartu (assembly GCF_056163025.1). NCBI lineage: Eukaryota > Viridiplantae > Streptophyta > Magnoliopsida > Poales > Poaceae > Triticum > Triticum urartu. The sequence goes on from NC_141879.1 coordinate 712,245,454, forward strand.
TTTTCGTAGGTGACTTACTAAATATGTCTTATATGAATAAGCAGGCATCATTGCTGGCCGCGACCGCACACACTACCGAAGTCTCCGGACTAAAGCAGAGGCTAGAGTAGGCCGAGCAGGAGCTCGGCCAAGCGAGAAAGCAGCTGGGAGACCAGCAAGGTATGTATTGACTGGCTGTATATTCGGATTGAGTAAATAATGCGTATTGACCGTAGTGCCATGATACGTGTAGGAGCGGCGACCAAGGTCGAGGTCCTTAAACAGGCCTTGGCCTAGGCCGAGGAGAAAGCTGCCAAGGAGAAAGCCACTCGAGAGAAGCACGAGGCCAGGATTGATGAGGTCCAACAAGAGCTCCAGGATGCAGTGAAGAATTGCGAATCCTTGGAGCGCGATGTTTTAGCTCGAGAGACCGAAATCCCTAAGGCCCGCCAAAGCGCGGAAGAGGCCCGGGTTGATGCCCAAGGCGCCCTCTAGGAGATCCAGGGGGGCAAGAAGATCACGGTGGGTAAGGCATTTAGTATGCAAAGCAAGTATGTGAAGAAGAAGTATTTCTTACTAACCCGGATTCGAAGTTCTTTCGAGGCGAAGAAGGGAGCTCAACGGAGAAGCTGTTCTGGTCACAATATCTTGCGCCAGAACATCCAATGCCCTTTAGCGATTAGCTAAAACACCTGGTCGAGCTGCATAGGGTGGCCGAACTGGCCATGAAGGATTTAATAATCCGGTTGTGGCCTGCTGAAGCTATGCCCGGCAGCTACTTCGGGCTCGTGAAGCGGCTGGTGAATGATGACCCACAAGTATAGGGGATCGCAACAGTTTCGAGGGTAGAGTATTCAACCGAAATTTATTGATTCGACACAAGGGGAGCCGAAGAATATTCTCAAGTATTAGCAGCTGAGTTGTCAATTCAACCACACCTGGAAACATAATATCTGCAGCAAAGTATTTAGTAGCAAAGTGATATGATAGTAGTGGTAACAGTGGCAAAAAGTAATGGTAGCAAAAGTAATATTTTTGGGTTTTATAGTAATGGTAACAGTAGCAACAAAAAAATAAATAAGCGAAGAACAATATATGGAAAGCTTGTAGGCATTGGATCAGTGATGAAGAATTATGCCGGATGCGATCGATCATGTAACAGTCAGAACATAGGGTGACACAGAACTAGCTCCGGTTCATCAATGTAATGTAGGCATGTATTCTGAATATAGTCATACATGCTTATGGAAAAGAACTTGCATGACATCTTTTGTCCTACCCTCCCGTGGCAGTGGGGTCCTATAGGAAACTAAGGGATATTAAGGCCTCCTGTTAATAGAGTACCGGACCAAAGCATTAACACATATTGAATACATGAACTCCTCAAACTATGGTCATCACTGGTAGTCCTCCCAATTATTGTCACTTCGGGGTTAACGGATCATAACACATAATAAGTGACTATAGACTTGCAAGATAGGATCAAGAACTCTCATATATTGATGAAAACATAATAGGTTCAGATCTGAAATCATGGCACTCGGGCCCTAGTGACAAGCATTAAGCATAGCAAAGTCATAGCAACATCAATCTCAAAACATACTGGATACTAGGGATCAAACCATAACAAAACTAACTCAATTACATGATAAATCTCATCCAACCCATCACTGTCGGGACCCCGATTCTAGGTCACACTAATCTAGCATGTAACACCTCATATCACTTTGCAGCCTCACACACGATATCCCCACGGGTGTCGCTTTACCATGGCCCGGGATCGTTTGCGCCTTTTGCTCACATATATGATAGTGTCGCTAGCATCCATATGACAGAGAACCCGGGCCGACATGGCTAGTCGTGAACCCAAAGCGGCACTAACCTATGGGGACAGGCATACATGAATCACATCGAGCATGTCGGTCAACAGCGTATGAATCCGGGCTGTAGCACTGGGCTAACAGGACTCCGGGGAACCCGGCTGTAGCAGGCTAGGCAGGACTCTGGAAGTCACCGCGTGGCATTTCCCCGAAGGGACAGATATAGGAATGAAGTGGAACACATGCCGGCCAGTCAAGTGTCCTGAGCAGTAGTGCTGGGCTAGCAGGACTCCGGTGAACCGGGCTGTAGAGGACTACTATGGCTCAAGGAAGCACTAGACTACATTTCCCCATAAGAGAGGCTGCCAAGGATAAACAACTAGATTGTCGGATCCCACACATAGCAATACACATCACACGTACCCATAACATGCAAGTATGTGCTGTACAACATGGCATCACAACATAACGCAAACTCATATAGATAAAGGCCCAGAAGAGACACATAGCATTAAATACAAACAGGGGTCACATGCCCCATCATTCAGAGCATACAAGCAACGGAAGCATTACATGTATGAGTACAGACAACTACAAAAGAAAAAGGATGGGAAGCCTGACTACCTACAAGTCCCTCCCAAGGGAACAAGATCGTAGCTGAGGTAACAAGCTACTCGTCGAAGTCCAAGCGGTACTACTAGTGAGACAGATGTCTCACCTGCAAAACATAAATAAAGCAAACGTGAGTACAAAGGTACTCAACAAGACTTACATCAGATCCTATCATACATGCATTTGTATCAAGAAGGTGATGTGGGGTTTAGTTGCAGCAAGCCAGCTTTGACTCGGTGGCTATCATGTTCTATGACAACGAGAAACTTCTTTGAGATGAGGCACCGCACACGAGTCCACTAATCACCACATCAATACACTACTATGGATTCATCCTCGTCTCCTTACGAGAAGGCCATCCATAGCACTCACACTTGTCTTGAGCATTTTAGAGTATCAACTTAAAGTTGTCTATGTACCACGTAAGCATCCAAGAAGTCCATAACCGAGGACACGGCTATTCGAATAGATCATGATAACCCTGCAGGGGTGTACTTTTTCACACACGCTCTCACCACTTATCACCATGTACACGTCATGTATCTCGGCAACCTTCAAGAGTAAGCCTGGCGACGGTGTCGGCCACGACCTGACTAACCACACAAGACTCTAATCCAGGTTTATCACTTATTCGGGTTTAATCCGCATGGAGATCCGGCCGGGGTGTCGCTCACGGCCCCAAACGATGTGAGAAGGGTTCCCAAGCCCACCATCTGGGTGCCACATGGTACACCGTGCCACCTGTGCCTAGTCTGTCCAGAGCCCACCCTGCCGGGTGCTACTCGGTAGAAAAATAGCACTACCTACAAACACCAGAAACTATTTGCAACTCCTGGACAGAGATCAAGGCGGTTAATAAGTCGAGAGAGCTTGGAGCGCCCGGAGCCCAATGTGTGGTAGTAGCTAGTCATTGGACAACTTACACAGAACTCAGTTCTTAAGGACGGTCCCAATGAGACAACCCACCATGTACTCCTACATGGCCTCTCACCGCTACCTTTACCAAATCGTGTTCACACACGTAACTCTCAACGTCAGAATATAGCACTGCACTCCAATTCATTCCCAATGAATCAGACCTGGCATACTCTAAGAAATAGCAGGCATGGCATGGCAAGAACACAACATGGCTCAAACAACTCCTACACATGCTAGTGGGTTTCAACTATTTACTATGGCAATGATAGGTCATGTAGAGGAATGGGTTCAACTACCGCAGCACAAAGTAGCAGTTGAATCGTTGTTGTCCTAATGTAGTAAAAGGGAGCAGAAGCGAGAGAGTGGGATTGTATCGGAATGAACAAGGGGGTTTGCGTGCCTGGTAGATCAACAGGGGGCACTGCTCCACTGATGGGTACTCTCGAACACTTTCCGGAGCAGGACCTATCGAGAACGAATGGTGCCGGAAATCTAAACACAAGCATATGCAACATTATGATGCATGAACATGGTAATAATGTTATGATTTGCACTAATGCATATAGCAACAATTTAAATGAAGTCCATATGGACCAAGGGTTCATATGCAAACTTCATATTTAGCATTTAAAATGCCATTATCATGTTTTCACTTATACAGTGGGTATAAGTTGGCTGAACATGCATGAAAATGGTAAAGATAGATAGATTGAATTTTTCTGATCATTTTTCATATATAAATTGTTTCAATGTGAGCTACGGTTGAATTTATATGAATTTTTGAAGTTTATATCATTTTCTGGAATTTCCTGATTTAAATTAATACCAGAAAAGGATTAATAGCGTCAGCACTGTGTCATGCTTGCGTCAGCAAGTCAACAGCGCTGACTGGTCAAACCTGACGTGTGGGGTCCACACGTCAGTGACACGGGTTAAACGGGGGGGGGGGGGGGGGTTATTTAGTCTAATTAGGATTAGCGGGCGCCGGGCCCACTGGTCAGTGACTAACTAGGTAACTAACCTAGGTTAATTAGTGTTAATCTAATACTAACAAAAGTTGTCAGGGGGTGGCCCACACGTCAATGACACAAGGGGGGAGGGTCAACCCCGGTCAGCGGGTCAAACCCGCCGGCGACTCGACGCCGGCGAGGCCCGAGACCGCGGCGTGGCTCGGAAAACGCCCATAGGGCACGGGCGAGGCTGTTCTTGGGCTCGTTGGAGAGCTCTTGCAGGCGCGCGTCTAGTGGTGGTGGAGGCCGGGCCTATGGTGGCCGGAGCCAACGACGGCGAGCAAGTCCGCGGCGGCCGGAGTTCGGTCGAGGTCGGGTTCGAAGCTGCAGTGGGCGTGGCGATGCGGGCGTAGCACCTACGGCCTCTGCGTGGTGCGGGGAGAGGTTTGGACTTGCCGGGGCGACTATTTGGTCACCGGAGCTGCGTCGGCGACGAGCTCAGGCGGCGACGGTCACGGTTATCAACGAGGCAGCGGCTACGGCATGCAAGCGAGGAAACGGAGAGGGGGAGGAGGAGCAGCAGCTCACAGCGGTCTCGGTGGGCTTGACGTCGAGCTCGGGGATGCACTTGAGATGGCGGGGCGGCGATGGGGATCCACGACGGCCGGAGATGAAGACGGCGGCGATGGAGGCGCTCCAGGGCCTCTCGAGGCGCGTGGCTCGACGGAGAGCTTCAGCGCGAGGTGGCGGAGCTCGCAGACACGGAGAGAGGGCGAGGGGGAGGCGGTGGCTGCGGCAACGGTGGCCGGTGGCGATGGCAGCGCTCAGCAGTGAGCGAGAAAGCGAGGAAGAGTAGAGGAGAGGGCTGGGGAGAGTGAGCGATGTTCAGGGGGGGGTGCGTGGCATCGTCGGGTGCCTCCAGCGGCGAGCGGGGAAGCAGGAGGTGGCCGACGTGTGCTCGCGCGCGGCGAGCACGTGCTCGGCGTCCTTCTGGCGCGGTGGAGACGACGACTGGCAGCGCCAGTCAGCTAGGCCGGCCTGTTGGGCCGATGGGCTGCCAGGCTGCAGGTAAGGTCCAGGTAGGTATTTCCCTTTTGTTTTCCTTTTCTATTTTTGTGACATTTGTTTGGTTTTAAATAAAATACCAAACCATTTTATTTTCTTATGCCAATTTTTGCAGGGGCTAGTGGTATTATTCCAGAGCTCCTCAACTACTGGCATAATTTTTGGACAATATTTTATATATATAATACTATATATCCAAAGCAAATAATTACTGCATTAATTCCAAATGCCCAAAATAAATGCTTATGAGCTCTTAAAAATATTGATTTGATTTTTAGCTCTGTCCAATATTTTCAGAGAGCAACATGAGCATTTTCTTGGACCCTTTTGGAGCAATTTTTACTTTGGTCATTTTCAGAAATGTCTGAGGGTTTCACAAATCCCCATTTCAAATTTTAATGGAATTTAAACATGATGCAAACATTAAGGGCTAGCCTAGGTCATACCAGAACTAGGGATGTGACAATCACCGTCCAGCAAGCCTACGATGGAATTACTCACACACAACGGTGAGCATCATGAAATTGGTGATGGAGGAAGGTTGATGATGACGATGGCGACGGATTCCCCTCTTCGGAGTCCCGAACGGACTCGAGATCAGCCCTCCCGACAGAGTTTAGGGCTTGGCGGCGGCTCCGTATCGTAAAACGCGATGAATCCTTCTCTCTGATTTTCTTCTCCCCGAACACGAATATATGGAGTTGGAGTTGAGGGCGGTGGAGCGTTAGGGGGCCCACGAGGCAGGGGGCGTGCCTAGGGGGTAGGGCGTGCCCCCCACCCTCGTGGACAGGGTGTGGGCCCCCTGACGTGGATCTTTCTTCTAGTATTTTTTATATATTCCAAAAATATTCTCCGTTGATTTTCAGGTCATTCCGAGAACTTTTATTTCTGCACAAAAATAACACCATGGCAATTCTACTGAAAACAACGTCAGTCCGGTATGTTCCATTCAAATAATGCAAGTTAGAGTCCAAAACAAGGGCAAAAGTGTTTGGAAAAGTAGATACGACAGAGAGGTATCAACTCCCCAAGCTTAAACCTTTGCTTGTCCTCAAGCAATTCAGTTGATCAACTGAAAGTGATAAAGAAAAACTTTTACAAACTCTGTTTGCTCTTGTTGTTGTAAATATGTAAAGCCAGCATTCAGGTTTTCAGCAAAGATTATGAACTAACCACATTCACAATAACATTTATGTCTCATGTTTAGTCATATCAATGGCATAATCAACTAGCGAGCAATAATAATAAATCTCGGATGACAACACTTTCTCAAAATAATCATGATATGATATGACAAGATGGTATCTCACTAGCCCTTTCTGAGACCGCAAAACATAAATGCAGAGCACCTTTAAAGATCAAGGACCGACTAGACATTGTAATTCATGGTAAAAGAGATCCAGTCAAGTCATACTCAATATAAACTAACAGTAATGGATGCAAATGACAGCAGTGCTCTCCAACTGGTGCTTTTTAATAAGAGGATGATGACTCAACATAAAAGTAAATAGATAGGCCCTTCGCAGAGGGAATCAAGGATTTGTAGAGGTGCTAGAGCTCGTTTTTGAAATAGATATGAATAATATTTTGAGCGATATACTTTCATTGTCAACATAACAACCGAGAGATCTCGATATCTTCCATGCTACACACATTATAGGAGGTTCCCAAATAGTATGGTAAAGTTTATACTTCCCCTCCACCAACAAGCATCAATTCATGGATTGCTCAAAACAACGAGTTCCTCCAACTAACAAGAGTCCCGGGGGAGGTTTGTTTGTAGTTATTTTGATTTGATTTGCATAGAGCATGGGACTGGGCATCCCAGTGACCAGCCATTTTCTCGTGAGTGAGGAGCGGAGTCTAGTCCTCTTGAGAATAACCCGCCTAGCATGGAAGATACAGACAACCCTAGTTGATACATGAGCTATTCGAGCATACAAAACATAATGTTTTTTGAAGGTTTAGAGTTTGGCACATACAAATTTACTTGGAACGGCAGGTAGAGACCGTATATAGGTAGGTATGGTGCACTCATATGGAACAACTTTGGGGTTTATGGAATTGGATGCACAAGCAGTATTCCCGCTTAGTACAAGTGAAGTCTACAAAAAGACTAGGAAGCGACCAGCTAGAGAGCGACAACAGTCATGAACATGCATTAAATTAATCAACACCGAATGCAAGCATGAGTAGGATATAATTCACCATGAACATAAATATCGTAGAGGCTATGTTGATTTTGTTTCAACTACATGCGTGAACATGTGCCAAGTCAAGCCACTCGAATCATCAAAAGAGGATACCACCCTATCATGCCACATCACAACCATTTTAATAGCATGTTGGCACGCAAGGTAAACCATTATAAACTCCTAGCTAATTAAGCATGTCATAAGCAACTACAATCTCTAATTGTCATTGCAAACATTTTTCTTTCATAATAGGCTGAATCAGGAACGATGAACTAATCATATTTACAAAAACAAGAGAGGTCGATTTCATACCAGCTTTCCTCATCTCAATAAGTTCATCCTATAATCATCATTATTGCTTTTCACTTTCACGACCGAATAGTGTGGATAATAATGATAGTGCACGTGCATTGGACTAAGCTAGAATCTGCAAGCGTTCAATTCAAGAGAGAAGACAAGGTAATATGGGCTCTTTGTTAGATCAACAGTAATGCATATGAGAGCCACTTAACGTTTTAATCATGGTCTTCTCCTCTCGACCCCCAAAGGAAAGAAAAGAAACAAAACTATTTACACGGGAAAGCCCCCAACAAGCATAAGGAGAACGAGAAATCTTTGTGGGTTTTCTTTTTGATTACTACTACTACAGCATGAAAAGTAAACTAGCTAAAAACTACAACTATTTTTTTTGTTTTTTCTAAGGTTTATCAAACACACAAGAAGAAAGCATAAAAGGGAAATAAACTAGCATGGATATTACAATGAAAAAGTATGAGCACCGACAACATGCATGAGTGTGTGAACAGGAATGTAATGTCGGTGAGAAATATGTACTCCCCCAAGCTTAGGCTTTTGGCTTAAGTTGGTCTATGCCCATGGTTGGCCTGGCGAATATCCACAGTTGTAACTGGGGTCGTATTGAGATGCGGTGGCAATTGCCTGATGAACTACATCTTGGTGGCGAGCTATCTCCGCCCTTCCTTCGTACTCGGTCGCCTCCTCCCTGGTTATAGAATATCTCCCCTTTGCTTGAAAGTGAAAGAAAGTAGGAGAAGGGAGAGCAACGTGATAGGAGCGTCGTCTATCAAAGATTAGTCGATACTAGAGGAACTGATCGTTCCTATCAACAAACTGATGATGAAACATAGCCTCATAATCTAAATAAACAGGAGGAAACTCAATATCATAACCACGTATGGGTATCTCAAGAAAGTTAGCAATACGAGTTCCATAAATTCCACTAAAGAAATCTCCATGAATACGATTATTATGCAACCTACGTGCAACAGTGGCCCCCAAGTTATATTGTCTATCTCCTAATACAACACTCTTGAGAACACTAAGATCTGGCACACACATGTGACATGCCTCATCCTTACCATTTATGCATCTACCTATGAAGAGATCAAAATAATGTATAGCAGGAAAATGAATGCTCCCTATGGTAGCTTGTGTTACATCTCTAGATTCCCCCACTGTAATACTAGCAAGAAAATATCTAAATTCAGATTTGCGAGGTTCACTAAAATTACCCCATTGTGGGAGTTTACAAGCAGTGTTAAAATCATCTAAGTCGATGGTATAAGATTTATCATAAAGATCAAACATGACAGTTTGAGAATTGCGTGATGATGAAAATTCAAACCTTCTCACAAAGGAATCAACGAGGTAGTAGTACTGGCGGCACTCATCTGCCAGGAAACTCTCAAGATCGACATTACGCACATATGCTTCAAATTCCTCCTTGATTCCTGCTCGAACCATGAAGTCCTCTGACGGCCATTCACAAGGCCGCACCTGAGCATCCCTTGGTGGTTCATCGTCCGACTCACGCATTGCGTGCTTGGTTCCTTGCTTCCTTGAAGAACCACCTTGGTACATTTTCCTAAAGATATTTCTTCCTCTGAAAAATTTCTGAAATTTTTAGTAACTTCAAAATAGAAGTGAACCAAACTCAACAATACTGATAGCAACTACTCCTACAAGTGCCTAGAGACTATATCATGCATTAAAACTACTTTTGACCACATAAATTTGACATGCAAGATCAAGAAGAGGGTCACCTAAGCAGCAAAAATTTGCAATGAATAAAGCACTAGAACAAAAACTAATTAGACCATTGGAGGAGTCACATACCAAAGAACAATCCCCCAAAGCAGTTTTGTGAATGGAGCTTTGAGCTAGGAGATCGAAAATAGCAGCAAGATGAGCTAGAACTCGTGGTTGAGCTGGTTGGTGATTTTTTTGGGAGGAAGGAGTGTGTGGTGGCAGGAATAAGTGGAGGGGAGCCACCATGGGCCCACGAGGCAGGGGGCGCGCCCAGAGGGTGGGCGTGCCCTGGACCCTCGTGGCTAGGTGCTTGCTCCCCCTGGTGTGTTCTCGGTGCCAGATATGCTCAAATATCCTAGAAAAGATCATATTTAATTTTCAGGGCATTTGGAGAACTTATATTTTCAGGGTATTTTTTATTGCATGGATAATTCAGAAAACAGACCAAAAATGCTATTTTTGCTTTATTTAATATAAATAACAAAAAGTAAAAAGAGGGTACAGAAGGTTGTGCCTTCTAACTTCCTACATCTAATGCTCATTAGAAGGAATCCACTAACAAGGTTGATCAAGTCTTATTGACGAACGCATTCCGAATAACATGTAACCGGGGAAATTTCGAATAACACTAGGTTACCTCTACGAGGATATGCATGTCCCCAACAATAAGAATATCATATTTCTTCTTGATAGTAAGAAGAGGAAATTTAAAACCTCCAATAGTGATTGTTGAAATTTTTCCAATAGAATTGATACTGTGGACTTGAGGTTGTTTCCTTGGAAAGTGTACAATATGCTCATTACCATTAACATGAAAAGTGACACTGCCTTTGTGCAATCAATAACAGCCCCAGCAGTATTCAAAAAGGGTCTTCCAAGAATAATATTCAAAAAGGGAATATCAAGAATAACAAAGTCCGTTAAAATGGTAACGTTTGCAACCACAACAAGCACATCCTCACAAATACCGACAGGTATAACAGTTGATTTATCAGCCATTTGCAAAGATATTTCAGTAGGTGTCAACTTATTCAAATCAAGTCTACGATATAAAGAGAGATGCATAACACTAACACCATCTCCAAGATCACATAAAGCAGTTTTAACATAGTTTCTTTTAATGGAGCATGGTATAGCTGGTACTCTTGGATCTCCAAGTCAAGTTTCTTTGGTATTCCACCCTTAAAAGTATAATTAGCAAGCATGGTGGAAATTTCAGCTTTCGGTATCTTTCTCTTATTTGTAACAATATCTTTCATATATTTAGCATAAGGATTCATTTTAAGCATATCAGTCAAACGCATACGCAAAAAGATAGGTCTAATCATTTCAGCAAAGCGCTCAAAATACTCATCATCCTTTTTCTTGGGTGGTTTAGGAGGAAAAGGAATGGGTTTCTGATCCCATGGTTCTCTTTCTTTACCGTGCTTCCTAGCAACAACGTCTCTCTTATCATAACGTTGATTCTTTGATTGTGGGTTATCAAGATCAACAACAGGTTCAATTTCTACATCATTATTATTGCTAGGTTGAGCATCAACATGAACATCATCATTAACATTATCAATAGGTTCATGTTCATTACCAGATCGTGCTTCAGCATTAGAAATAGAAATATCATTGGGATTCTCAGGTGTGTCGATAACAGGTTCACTAGAATCATGCAAAGTCCTATCATTTTTCTTTTCTTCCTTTTAGAAGGAGTAGGTGCATCAACGTTATTTCTCTGAGAATCCTGCTCAATTCTCTTAGGGTGGCCCTCAAGATACAAAGGTTCCTAAGTCACTTTACCTCCTATAGTTGCAACTCTAACAACAAAGTCATTATTCTTACTATTCAATTCATTTAGCAAATCATTCTATGCTTTAAGTACTTGTTCTACTTGAGTGGTAACCATAGAAGCATGTTTACTAATAAGTTTAAGTTCACCTTTAACACTAGCCATATAATCACTCAAGTGTTCAACCATATAAGAATTATGTTTCAATTGTCTACCAAATAAGCATTGAAGTGTTCTTGTTTAACAATAAAATTATCAAACTCATCTAAGCGTTGGCTAGCTGACTTATTATGAGGAATATCACCTTCATCAAATCTATAGAGAGAATTTACCTTTAGTACCTATGTTGGGTTATCGAGACTGTGTGTTTCTTCAATAAGTGATGAATTAAGACCATGTATTTCTTCAGCAGGAGGTAAATTCTTAACATCTTCAGCTTTTATACCTTTTTATTTCATAGATTTCTTTGCCTCTTGCATACCTTTAGGACTGAGAAATAGAATACCCCTTTTCTTCGGTGTTGGCTTAGGAGTTGGTTCAAGAAGTGTTCAATTATTTTCATTGGTCAACATATTATTCAATAGAATTTCAGCTTGATCAACTGTTATGTCCCTGAAAACACAACCAACACAACTATCCAGGTGATCTCTAGAAGCATCGGTTAGTCCATTATAAAAGATATCAAGTATTTCATTTTTCTTGAGAGGATGATCAGGCAAAGCATTAAGTAATTGGAGAAGCCTCCCCCAAGCGTGTGGGAGACTCTCTTCTTCAATTTGCACAAAATTATATATTTCCCTTAAAGCAGCTTGTTTCTTATGAGTGGGGAAATTTTTAGCAGAGAAGTAGTAAATCATATCCTGGGGACTATGCACACATCCAGGATCAAGAGAATTAAACCATATCTTAGCATCACCCTTTAATGAGAACGGAAATAATTTAAGGATATAATAGTAGCGAGTTTTCTCATCATTAGTGAACAGGGTAGCTATATCATTTAATTTAGTAAGATGTGCCACAACAGTTTCAGATTCATAGCCATAGAAAGGATCAGATAGAACCAAAGTAATTATATCAGGATCAACTGAGAAATCATAATCCTTATCAGTAATAAAGATAGGTGAAGTAGCATAAGCAGGATCATATTTCATTCTAACATTCAGAGACTTTTCTTTAAGCTTGGCTAATACTTTCTTAAGATCAGATCTATCATTGCAATCTAAGAAGTCTCTAGCAGTTTCTTCATCCATAACATAACCCTCAGGAACAACAGGCAATTCATATATAGGGGGAGAATCTTCATCATCACTTTCATCAATATTATCACTTTCAATAATTTCATTCTCTCTAGCCGTAGCAAGTTGTTGATCAAGAAATTCACCAAGTGGCACAGTAGTATCAAGCATTGAAGTAGTTTCATCATAAGTATCATGCATAGCAGAAGTGGCATCATCAATAACATGCGACATATCAGAATTAATAGCAGAAGCAGGCTTAGGTGTCGGAAGTTTAGTCAAAATAGAAGGTGAATCAAGTGCAGAGCTAGATGGCAGTTCCTTACCTCCCCTCGTAGTTGAGGGGAAAATCTTGGTTCTTTGATCTTTCAAGTTCTTCATAATGATAATGAGATATAAATCCCAAGTGACTCAAAGAATAGAGCTATGCTCCCCGACAACGGCGCTAGAAAATGTTCTTGATAACCCATAAGTATAGGGGATCACAACAATTTTCGAGGGTAGAGTATTCAACCCAAATTTATTGATTCGACACAAGGGGAGCCAAAGAATATTCTCAAGTATTAGCAGCTAAGTTGTCAATTCAACCACACCAAGAAACTTAATATTTGCAGCAAAGTATTTAGTAGCAAAGTAATATGATAGTAGTGGTAACGGTGGCAAAAAGTAACGTTAGCAAAAGTAATATTTTTGGGTTTTATAGTGATGGTAAGAGTAGCAACGGAAAAATAAATAAGCGAAGAACAATATATGGAAAGCTTGTAGGCATTGGATCGTTGATGAAGAATTATGCCGGATGTGATCGATCATGTAACAGTCATAACATAGGGTGACACAGAACTAGCTCTAGTTCATCAATGTAATGTAGGCATGTATTCCGAATATAGTCATACGTGCTTATGGAAAAGAACTTGCATGACATCTTTTGTCCTACCCTCCCGTGGCAGTGGGGTCCTATTGGAAACTAAGGGATATTAAGGCCTCCTTTTAGTAGAGTACCGGACCGAAGCATTAACACATAGTGAATACATGAACTCCTCAAACTACGGTCATCACCGGTAGTGGTCCCGATTATTGTCACATCGGGGTTAACGGATCATAACACATAATAGGTGACTATACAGGATCAAGAACTCTCATATATTGATGAAAACATAATAGGTTCATGTTGGGGATATTACTATTAAGTATAAACCGTCCATGAGGGGCCAGATTATGTCCACAAGGAGTTAGTCATGTTTGAAGCCCATGAAGACAAGAGGTATGGCGCTTTACAGAGGAGATCTAACGTGAAGGCCCAGGGCCCAAAGGCGGATTAGAACCCGTAGACATAAACCGCCATATCTATCTATATACCTATACTAATTATAGACTCCTAGGAAATTACCATGTTAATTAGAATTTACGAGTCATTCATCTCGTGGGGCCGCATTATTACGGTGTAGATCTATAGATAAAATTCTGAGCATTTTTTCCCTTGGTTGTAATAAAAACTGAAAAGAAAATAAGTCATTTGTCAATCTATCACGGTTGTACCTTGCATAAGAAAAAACTCCATCTCGCTTAAAAATAGAAGAAGAAAAACTACCGTCTCAATCTATCTATAGTAGCTTGGCTTACAGAAAATATGAACGCTAAGAAACCACATTCTCCTGATTTTCTGGATCTATACGCAGTGACATCCCAGAAAGCCCGCGATGCTGCCGCCACCGCCTTCAACTCATTCGTGACGCTGAGGGTGGCCTGACAGGACCGTGCTTGACCGCCAGTGCTGCCCATCGTCGTGCCGCGGTGCCTTCAGGTGCGCCCTTACCCGGTGGCTACTGCCGTTCAAGCAGGAGCAGCCCCATCGCTGCATCATAGGCTGAGTGGATATTCCCGTCGCAGATGAGGAACTCAGATGAGGAGTTCCGCTCAGATTTATGTCAATATAATAAACATCATGGATGTAATGGATGCACATGCATATGTGTATAGTCTGTAGTGGTGTTTGTTGGATGCGGGCATCTCTACTTTGTGCATGTACATCTCCCAGTGGTACTAAAGCCTGTAATCAATCCAATGATTCAGTGTGCATGCGTTGTGTGTTGTCTCTAGTCAGAATTGATCAATTTGATGGTTAGCTAGCTAGCTATTGTGTTTTTTTGTTTTTTTGTGGTTGGGCTAGCTATTGTGTATTGACGCGTTGCTGATCGATTAATACAGATGGAGTTTGCTTTCTGCAGGATTATATCACAGAGGAACTGCCAGCTTGCTTCATTGTCGTCATTGTCACCCTACTCGAGAAAGTACTTACGTAGGCAAGGCAATGAATCGTGATCAACGAACTAGGATCCTCCGGTGGGTAATTGGTTGCTGCAAACAATATCTTTTGACTAATAATGTATATATATGGATGGTATACAATCTACGTGCACATGGTAAATTCTCCTGGAAACTTGGTACGATTTTGATCAAGAATTCTCATGTACTTTCATTTACGGATACCTTATATAGTGGAGCCCCCAGCATGATAATTACCTCACCTGCTTTGATCTTGACATACATGGAGAGAAATTTGTATCGAAGAGTGCCCTAATACGCTGGTTTGGCTACTTTGATCTATAACGCAATGAGAAACTATACTGTAGTTGAAAAAGTTGTCCACATAGACTAGATCATAGGATGACAAATAAGACTAGCATCAGCTAATAGCAATAACAGCTTATGTGTGATTTCTCATGCTTACATTGTTTGGCTAAGAGTTTTTTCCACTTCTGAATGTTGGGTACTTACAGAGAAATCTTACTACTATGTCCTACGTCCACATTCAGGTCCAATCAAATCTATTTTCTCACGATCAAGGATATGAATTCAGAATCTTCCCACTTTCTGTGGTAATGTGTCTTTCAAGGGGAAAGGTCTAAATGTTTGACAAAGCATATTGAATTACAAAGTTATCAAATCTAGGGGTTCTAATCAGAATGAGCAACAAGAGGAAGTAGCAAGTATGTAAATCGGCCTACTCTATATTGCATTTGTTTTGTCCAGATTGCACAAATCCATGCATTTTGTATTTATTTTTTATTAGTTTCAGCCCTGCAAACATTTTCTCTTACTTGTGTATAATTGTCGACGAAACAAAGCTAGCCTATGGAATAGTTTTTAAACTAAAGATGCCCACCTATTTACCAGTCTATCACATTGTTTACTACTATTGTTGTGTCATTTCATTGATTGGTACAAAAAATAGGGCTTTCCTGAACAAGTCTACCTACATTGCTCCATTCTTGGGCATGATGAAGAAGGGGAAATAAGAGATGTCTTTTTGTTATGAAGGATTGGGAGCTGCTAAAGATGCTTCCAATATGGGATCAAAGACATCCCATGAATAATGTAATGTTCTCATGTTATCCTTCCATATATCTAAGCTCATTTTAAGTTCAAATCGGGAAACAAAAGAATAATCGAATTCAAAACCTATAACTCTACCTTAGGCTGTCATTGCATTCTAATATTCATCAAGTGTATACATTATCTTAAATTCACTTATAACCAATATTGTGTAAAATAATGTATCAAAAAAGTGTATACGCATGGCTATATAATATCATGAACTTGATAGGTAAACGACTGAAAAACGACTAGCCCGTGCAGACGATGCACGGGTTCACGACTAGTGATATGTAACTTATTCTGTAAGGCAAGGAAAGGTAGAAACCGAGCCGGGCATGTTTTTGAGCCGGCCTCAGGATTCTGTAAACCACCGGGCGTCAACCTGTGTATATAAAGGGACGACCCGGCGGTGGTTTAGGGACAACAAAAAATAACTCGAGAATCAGGCAAAACGGATTCGCTCCCTGGTCATCGAAACCCTAGAAATTACATCATAACTTGACATAGGATTTTACCTTCATCGTAAGGGCCGAACCAGTATAATTCCTCGCGTCCCTTGTCCTCTTTAACCCTTCAAGCTAACCCGTCGCGATGGATTCACGACTAAGTCCTTTCACGAGGACATCTGCCATGACAAAACCACAACAGTTGGCGCCCACCGTGGGGCTATCGCACGATGGTTTCGAGTTCTTGAAGGGCAACTTAGAAGGAATCAAGGGATATGCTGTGGGCCGGATGACCAAGAGTTGTCGCCGCAAGCTCTTCATCGACGACGCGGGCTGGGGCCCCGAGGCCGGCTCAATCGAGTACGGGTACCGGGTCCCCTTTGGCGGAATACATGTCTTCATTGGCAAGATCGGTGAAGCGGGCCCTGAGCCAGACATCTGCACCGACATCGTCGAGTCGGCTCAGCGTGCAAGATCTGCCCGAGTTCAACCTGCCTTAAAGTGTGCCTTCGTGGAAATCATCCATGGAGTGGAATCTGAGGATAGATCGGTAGCTGGTGGCGAAACCGTTGTCTACTCTGAACACGAATCTTCAACCGGAGAAACCGAGTCGCTGTATCAGCTGCAGGATGGCCGGATTAGTGGCGGTTCCGATGGTGAAAGTATTCCGGACCTCTTTGACCCGCCGAGCCGAGTTGCGATCTTCATGGTCGGTACACAATCGGTGCAGCATTCTTCTACCACCACGGAAGTGATTTCCGGTTCAGCAGCTGCAAGACAAGCCGGGGCGGGGGGCTCTACTCCACCGCCAGCTTAGGCTTTGTCCGATTTATTCGACACTTTGGCAACGTTGCTGGGAGCTCAGGTTGACGCGGCGAATCAGGATCAGCATAACGTGGAAATTGCAAAGGTGAAGGATCAGATAGCTCAAGCTAAGGTGGATTTGGCAGCAGAGAACACCAGGATGGCCGCAGAGCGGGCCGAGTTAGAGGCACGGGGTTATCGGTTTATGCTGGATCAGAGTGCATTAGATGATGTCTTGAGGAGAAGGTACCGGTCTCACCTGCCACCGGTTTATGAGGGAAGGAATCTCTTTAACATGCCAGGAGCAGGCACCAGCAACCAGCCAGTGGTAAACCGGGTGGAGGCACCGGGAACAGGGGCACTGGTTCAGCCGCGCGTGATGGATCCACCTCGTCAGAACAATGTCCCATCACATCACGTCTCAACGCCTCCAGGTCATTACTCTAACCCGTTGGATAACATCATTGCCGCCGCTTCACGATTGGCAGCTCTCCCGATTAACGGCGAGTCTCCGGTAGCAGTTGAAACACGACGGGCTAGGGAGCTCCTTCAGACAGCTTTGACTCAGCAGCAGGCCTATTCACACAGTCGCGAGAGGATTCATTCCACCCCACGTCCAAGTTGGAGCTACAACAGGCATATTGTTGAACCGGCCGTATCAAGTATTGCGCGAAACGGTAACCCGCCGTGAGGTCATAACCCGGCAGGTGGCGGTGCTAATGCCCAAGATATGGTGGATCACGGTAGGGCACGTCGGGAAGACGAGTTAGCAGCGCAGTACGCGACCCGTCAGCTTACTCCAGTTCGTCCAACTACTTCGATGGAACCGGGCGTGGTTTGCAGTTCTTTGGGGGTGCCGTGTCTTACCCCAGCCATACGTAACGTGCGGCTGCCCAAGGACTTCAAGGGTCCTCGTCAGGTGCCCAATTACACTGCCGATTTACCCCCTGAGTCATGGGTTGAGAGCTATGAGATGGCGATGGAGATGCTAGACATGGATGATGCGGCATGTGCTAAGTACTTCACCATGATGTTGGAAGGGATAGCTCATACTTGGTTAAAAGGTTTACCAGCTAACTCCATTAGATCATGGGCCAAGTTAAAAAGCCGGTTTATCCAGAATTTCAAAGCTACATGCAAATAGCCCATGTCAATTGTGGACTTAGCCGCCTGTGTTCAAGAGGAGGGGGAGTCTACAACCCATTGGGTGAAATGTGTATCGGCCATTCTGCATTCATCAGACCGCATCAATGCTGACACGACAGTCTTGACATTGGAAGGCAACTGCCGGTTTATGCCTTTGATGCTGAAGATGGGAAGGCTCAAGCGTCACTGCAATGACATGGCCATGCTTATGGCAGCTCTGGTTAAATATGCCGATTCAGATAGTACCAAGGACCCTGAATCTGAGGATGAAAAGATGGGGAAGGGAAAGAAGAACGGCAGTGCCAAGGGGCAGCAGCATAACCCGGCGGGTCATGGGAACAATGGTAAGCGCAAAGCGGATAATAGCTTGGACTTTGTGGCGAACACCAACACCCAGGATAATGGTCAATGCCGTAAGGGTAAACCGCCCCAGCGGGGTGGAGGATCAGGTCCCAATCTTGAGCGCCTGCTGAATCAGCCCTGCCCAAAGCACGTGTCGAAGGAAAAGGCCAGCTACGCATCTTTGGAAGGATTGCTTCATTATGCGGGAGTTCATGAATTCAAATCTCTTTCAATACGACCATGGACCACCCGGTGGTTCAGGAGGCGGTTTTCATGGGCCGGGTTATGGTGGAGGCAGCTCCGATTCAGGATTCCAAGGCAACCAAACCAGACATGGCAATCAAGGCAATCAGGGCAACCAGGGAGGTTATAATCATCAAGGGAGTCAGCAGCAATAACAATTGGGTTATCAGAGTAATCCGAAACAGTTGAATAGTGGGCACTACCATGTCTTCACCACTAGTTTGTGTAAGAGCAGTCAGAAGCTTCATAAAAGGGCAGTAAACTCCGTTGAACCGGTAGTGCCTCATTATCTGCACTGATCTGAACAACCCATTGTGTGGAGTCGAGAGGATCATCCACCCCACGTGGATAATCCGGGTCACCTGGCATTAGTGGTGGTACCTTAGGTTGGGGGGTACAAGAGTTCACCAAGGTACTCATAGATGGAGGGAGAAGTATCAATATCCTTTATTTGAAACCTTCTGTCGCATGTGGTTGACAGATAAGAATCTTAAACCGTCGAACACCGTCTTTCATGGTGTGGTGCCTGGTAAATCAGCGTACCTAGTTGGTAAGATAGCTCTAGAGGTTGCTTTTGGAGATGATCATGATTCAAGATTAGAAACATTGACTTTTGAAGTCGTGAAAATCAAGAGCCCATATCATGCCCTGTTTGGACGGCCGGCTTATGGTAAGTTCATGGCAAGGCCCTGTTATGTTTATCTACAGCTTAAGATGCCAGGTCATAAGGGGACCATCACAGTGCATGGGAGACGGAAGATTGCTTTGGAATGTGAAGAAGGTGATGCGGCCTATGCTGAGTCGGTTTGTGCAACAGAGGAGTTATAGTTTTACAAAGACAATGTTGATCCGGCAGATATGACTTCTCTGAAAAAACCAACTAGAGAGCATGATCCGACTTTGAAGTTTAAATTGGCTGAGGAGTCTAAGCTGGTTGATTTTGTTCCTGGCGATTCATCCAGGCAGTTCAGCATCAGCGCTAACCTGGATCCGAAATGTCAGGAAGACCCCGATTCCAAGTCACATCGACCTAGCCGATAACACCTCATATCACATTGCGGCCTCACGCACGGTATCCCCACGGGTGTCGCCTTACCATGGCCCGGGATCGTTTGCGCCTTTTAGCTCACGTATATGATAGTGTCGCTAGCATCCATATGACAGAGAACCCGGGCCGACATGGCTAGTCATGAACTCAAAGCGGCACAGACCTATGGGGACATGCATACATGAATCACATCGAGCATGTCGGTCAACAGCGTGTGAATCCGGGCTGTAGCACTGGGCTAACAGGACTCCGGGGAACCCGGGCTGTAGCAGGCTAGGCAGGACTCCGGATGTCACCGCGTGACATTTCCCCGAAGGGACAGACATAGGAACGAAGTGAAACTCATGCCGGCCAGTCAAGTGTCCTGAGCAGTAGTGCTGGGCTAGCAGGACTCCGGTGAACCGGGCTGTAGCGGACTACTATGGCTCAAGGAACACTAGACTACATTTCCCCATAAGAGAGGCTGCCAAGGATCTGGAAAATTTATACCTGATGCAACACTCTAATGCATGAACTAGCTAGGGTGTGACACGAAATAGGAAAGAGCGCTCATCGAGTTCATCCGTGAGAACCGGACATCTTTGCATGGAGGCCTTCTAACATGCCAGGTGTACCGAGGGAACTGGTTGAGCACACTCTTAATATAGATCCTAAGATTAAAACGGTCAGGAAGTTACTCCGCTGCTTCAATGAACAAAGGCGCAAGCCTATTGGCGAGGAGGTAGCCCGGCTTTTGGCAGCAGGGTTTCTTGTGGAGGTCTTTCACCCTGAGTGGCTAGCTAATCCGGTGCTGGTGCTTAAGAAGAACGGCACTTGGTGTATGTTTGTGGACTATACAGATATGAACAAGGCCTATCCAGCTGATCCCTTTGCTCTCCCTCGTATTGATCAGATCATTGATGCTACTGCGGGTTGTGACCGTTTGTGTTTTCTGGATGCTTATTCTGGTTATCATCGGATCAAAATGGCAGTTAAGGAACAGAAGAAGACAACTTTCATAACTCCCTTTGGAGCCTTCTGCTATGTATCTATGCCTTTTGGGCTCAAGAGTGCCCAGGCAACTTATCAGCGCTGTGTCCAGAATTGTCTTCATAAACAGATTGGGCGCAATTTTCATGCTTATGTGGATGATATTGTGGTGAAGTCCAGAAAGGAGGAAACATTGATAGATGACTTGAAGGAGAATTTTGATAACCTCCGGTTTATAAGATGATGCTTAATCCAGCCAAATGTGTCTTTGGTGTACCAGCAGGCAAGCTCTTGTGTTTTTTGTGTCTAACAGGGGCATTGAAGCTAATCCGGAGAAGATCACAACTATTACGTCTCTGGCTAAACTGGCGTGTATTAACGATGTGCAGCGACTGGCGGGTCATATTGCAGCATTGAGCCGATTTATCAGCCGTTTGGGAGAAAAGGTAATCCCTCTGTATCAGATGATGAAGAAGACAGACTATTTTGTCTGGAGTGATGCTGCCAATGAAGCCTTTGAGAGTTTAAAGCGCTAGTTAGCTGAACTGCCCATCCTTGCTGCTCCTGTTGATATGGAGCCCTTGTTGCTCTATGTGGCTGCTAATGCCCGGGCTATTAGTGTGGCTGTTGTTGTGGAGCGCAAGGAGGCTGGAAAGGAGTATCCGGTTCAACGGCCGGTTTATTACATCAGCGAGGTACTTATTGAGTCCAAGCAGAGGTACTCACATTGGCAGAAGCTGGTGTATGGGGTTTTTATGGCAAGCCGGAAGCTCATGCATTATTATTAGGGTCACCCTATCACAGTAGTCAGTTCCGCCCCCTTGGGGGATATCATCCAAAACAGAGAAGCAACTGGCTGGATTGCCAAATGGGCTATTGAGCTTGGACCTCACGGGTTAAAATATACGCCTCGCACAACAATCAAATCCCAAGCACTTGTGGACTTCAACAATGATTGGAAAAAGTTGCAGGCACCGGAGGAAAAGCCGGATAACACTTATTGGACTATTCATTTTGATGGGTCCAGACAATTGGAGGGCTCTGGGGCTGGAGTCATATTAACTTTCCCACGAGGTGATAAGTTTTGTTATGTTCTCCGTTTAATGTTACCTTGCACTAATAATGCAGCTGAATATGAGGCCTTGCTCCATGGTCTTCGGATGGCTAAGGAGATGAATTTAAGCCGGGTTAAGTGCTTTGGTGACTCGGACCTGGTAGCTCAACAGGTGTCTGGCACTTGGGATTCCAAGGATCCACTCATGGCGGCGTATTGACGAGAGGTGGACATAGTGGCTGGCCATTTCAAGGGTTATCAGGTTGACCCTATAGACCGGCGAAACAATGAAGCGGCGGACGCTTTAAGTCGCTTAGGCTCTCAAGGTAAACCGGTGCTGCCCAATGTCATCCTGAATGTGCTACATAATCCGTCGGTCAAGATACCTACAGAGGAGGACTTGGTTGTTCCTGACCCAGAGGCTCAATCGGTGGCGGCTCTTCATGTTATCCCGAATTGGACAGTCCCATACTTGGCGTACATGAACTCAGGCGAGTTATCGGATGATAAAAATTTGGCCCGGGAGTTAATCCGGCGATCCAAGTCAATGACCATTATCAACGGGGAGTTGCATCATTGCAGCGTAACAGGGGTGTTTCAGAGGTGTGTGTCTCCTCAAGAAGGCTGTGAGATTTTGCGTGAGATCCACGAAGGAGATTGTGGTCACCACGCTGGTTCAAAATCCTTGGTAGCTAAGGCCATTCACCACGGTTTTTATTGGTTGACGGCTCATGCTGATGCTGAGGACATGGTAAATAGATGTGATGGTTGTCAGAAGTTTGCACGCCACACTCATGTTCCGGCTCAAGAATTAAGGATGATTCCAATCACTTGGCCGTTTTCAACTTGGGCGCTGGATATGGTTGGGCCCTTTAAGAGGTCCAAGGACAAGAAGACCCACCTACTGGTGGCGGTCGATAAGTTCACCAAGTGGGTAGAGGAAGAGCTAGTCAGTAAGTGTGATGCAGCCACTGAGGGAGTCCTGGATTAGGGGGTCCTCAGACAACCGGACTATATACTTTGGCCGGAATATTGGACTATGAAGATACAAGATTGAAAGCTTCTTCCCGTGTCCGGGTGGGACTCTCCTTTGCGTGGAAGGCAAGCTGGGCGATTCGGATATGTAGATCTCCTTATTTGTAACCGACTCTGTGTAACCCTAGCCCCCTCCGGTGTCTATATAAACCGGAGGGTTTAGTCCGTAGGAGAACAACAATCATAACCATAGGCTAGATTCTAGGGTTTAGCCTCTATGATCTCGTGGTAGATCCACTCTTGTAAAACTCGTATCATCCAGATCAATCAAGCAGGAGGTAGGGTATTACCTCCATCGAGAGGGCCCGAACCTGGGTAAACATTGTGTCCCCCGCCTCCTGTTACCATCGGCCTTAGACGCATAGCTCGGGACCCCCTACCCGAGATCCGCCGGTTTTGACAGCGACTTTGGTGCTTTCATTGAGAGTTCCACTCTGTCGTCACGTAAAGGCTTGATGGCTCCTTCGATCATCAGCAACGATGCGATCCAGGGTGAGGTTTTTCTCCCCAGACAATTCTACGTATTCGACGGCTTCATACTGTGGGCCAACTCACTTGGCCATCTGGAGCAGATCGAGATCTACACCCCTGGCCATCAAGTTAGGTTTGGAAACTTGAACTATACTGCCGACATCCGCAGAGACTTGATCTTCGACGGATTTGAGCCCAGGTCAGGTGCGCCACACAGTCACGACGAGCATGACTTAGCTCTGCCGTTGGACGGTGTTCAGGACATAACACCTGTGGCTACTCTGGCCCTCAATCCGGAGCAGATCATGCCGTCCGAGGTCGGGTGGGTGGACCCCGCCACGGAGGCCGCGAACTCAGCGGCGATAGAGCCGAATACTGACTTCACCTCCTATGAGACCTGTGTTACCGGACCCTTGGATTCGTCACCGGCCACAGGCTCCGAATCACCTACGCCCGTGCCTATCCAATCTGATTGGGCACTGTCGGTGTCAAAACTGGCGGATCTCGAGTAGGGGGTCCCGAACTGTGTGTCTAGGTGGATGGTAACAGGAGGCAGGGGACACGAAGTTTTACCGAGGTTCGGGCCCTCTTGATGGAGGTAAAACCCTACGTCCTGCTTGATTAATATTGATGATATAGGTAGTACAAGAGTAGATCTACCACGAGATCAAAGAGGCTAAACCCTAGAAGCTAGCCTATGGTATGATTGTCTGTTGTCCTACGGACTCAAACCCTCCAGTTTATATAGACACCGGAGGGCTAGGGTTACACAAGGTCGGTTACAAAGGAGGAGATATACATATCCGTATTGCCTAGCTTGCCTTCCACTCCAAGTAGAGTCCCATCCGGACACGAGACGAAGTCTTCAATCTTGTATCTTCATAGTCTAACAGTCCGGCTGAAAGATATAGTCCGGCTGTCCGGAGACCCCCTAATCCAGGAGTCCATCAGTAGCCCCTCAACCAGGCTTTCAATGACGATGAGTCCGGCGCGTAGTATTGTCTTCGGCATTGCAAGGCGGGTTCCTCCTCTGAATACACCACGAAAGAATTTGAATACAAGGATAGTGTCCGGCCCTGCAAAATAAGTTCCACATACCACCGTAGAGAGATTAATATTTCTGCAAATCTAATTTGTTGACTTGTTTTGGCAACACGACCTTATGCCATGGCCCGGTGATTATTCGAACCGTTTCCTTTAACTAGCCCCGCACATAACGCGAGGCAATTTTTTGACACGTCTTGTCAAAGCAGAGATCGTGTCCCCTTATCACGGGATTCTCATCAATACGGGCGTGGGTAACCCAACCGCGCCATCGATTACGATGCTTGGGGGATAAGCGGGTTTTACCAGGCTAGTGGGGGCGCATAGTTTTGGCCGCCCATATAAAGGGACAAGGATTCACCTTTTCATCCACACCTTCTTCCTCCTTTGCTCATCCACTTTCGCACACTGGAGCTCCAGCGCCCAAGTCCGCATTTCCCACCTCGACCTTCTCCAATCATGTCCGGAGCGGGAGGCAGGTGGATGGTTTCCTCCATCACGGGGGGACACATCAAGAAGCTGACGAGAGCCGGATACTTGCCCGACGACATCGCGCACCGGCTCCCGTACCTTTGACAGGACTAGCAGGAGACGGCCGGACAGATCGACTATCCGGCTCCTTTGGCCGAACGCCTAGCTGACGCTCTTCTAGCAAAGATGCTGACTCCGGCTCCTTACACGGTGCTGGAGAAGTCCCAAGAAGGCCAAGGGAACCCGAAAGAGTTCCCGACGCCAGGCGTCATAGGACTCACCGCCCGGTGACTCTGCGGCACACTCCTCCCCCGAAGATGAGGAGGAAGAAGAAGATGTTCCCCCTCCAGGCAGGGGAGACAAGAAAAGGAAGGCCGCCCCAACTGGGGGGGCGAAGGGTCCAAGAAGGGAAGGACTCTCCTTCCAGACTGTTCTACCACCGCCACCGAAGGCGAAGACGAGTGGATACCCAGGGCCAAGCCCCTGGGGAGGTCGTAAGTATTCCGATACTAGAGTAACTCATAGCATTCCTTTGTCGCACTGCTTTCCCTAACGCCGAATATGATTATGCAGGCCGCCACCAGCCCGTATCGATGTATCGTCGGACGACTCCCTGGGCTCGCCGGATATGGATTGCGATCCACTTCCGACCACCACCTCCCCTTGCCCTGTGGACGACGCCGAGGTATTGTCTCAAGAGGCACCGGGTCGAGGGGAGACAGTCCCGGAGGCGCCTCAAGGCGACCTTCCGGACTCCGTGGGGCAGAGGGGACAAGGCCCCTGAGGGCTCCGAGTTCGGCCCTCAGCCGAACACCGCGTCGGAACCTCCAGTGGTTCCGGACTCGGGTAGGCGGCCTCCTTCCAAGAGGGGTGAGACGCCTGTGCCGGTGACCTCTGTCCATCCAGAGGCGCTGGACAATCTGCTGGGAGCGCTTCCATCGACGAGGAGCATCGTACTATTATGAGTGCGGTGGTCCAGAAGGTTCAGTCTGCCAAGAGCGGATTGACTGAAGCATGTGCCAGCCTTCTAACAGGCTTTGAGGTAGGTGTTTAAAATATAGGGAAAATATTACCGCATAGATAGTAGCCCCTGATGCTTTGTTCGGTGTTCACAAAGAAAAGCCGAACAGAGGATCAAACAATACCGCAGGAGTCTAATATTAGTATGTCAATATGCATATGCAGGCTTCGCTGCTGGCATCTGCCGCACTGACTGCGGAGGTTGCCGCACTGAAGTAGGACCTTAAAGGGTCCAAGGACGAGCTCGGCCATGCCAAGAGGCAGCTCGAGGAGAACAAAGGTAAGTAATACCTAGTTTATGGATATGTATAAAAAATGCGATTACAAAATGACAGGATCATCATGAATTTGCCAGGGGCCACGACCGAAGTCGCGACCCTAAGGCAAGCGTTGTCCGAGGCCGAAGATAAAGCGGCCAAGGAGCGCACCGAGTGGGAAAGGCATGAGGCTTTGGGTAGGCGAGGTGCAGCAAGAGCTCCAGGCTCTCGTGACGAAGCATGAGGCGTTGGAGCTTGACTCGAAGACGCGAGAGTCTGAGCTTGCCGCGGCCCTCGAGAGCGCAAAAAGTGCCAAGGCCGAAGCCCAAAAGGCCCTCCAGGAGATTGACGCAACGAAGAAAATAGCGACGGGTAAGGCATTCTATATGCAAACCAAGCATGTGAAAGTAAATTACCTATTACTTACCCAAATCCGGAGCTCTCCAGGAGCATTCGCAGATTTGCCCCGCAACATGTCGGATGCCGCACAGTTTTACCAGGCTGAGGAGGGAAGCTCAACGGAGAAGCTGTTCTGGTCTCAGTATACTGGGACCGAACACCCGGTGCCTATGAGCGACCAGCTGAAGCAGCTGGTCCAGCTACACAAAGCGGACGAACAGGCCATGAAGGGCTTTATAGTCTGGCTGTGGCCTGGCGACACCCTTCCGAACAGTTACTTTGGCCTGGTGAGGCGGCTTGTGGACGCTTGCCCACGGCTGGAAGTCGTCAAGCGGTCTGTCTGCATCGAAGGTGCACGCCGGGCTTTCGCCCGCGTGAAGGTGCAATGGGCCAAGCTAGACGCCGTGAAGCTGATCAAGGAAGGACCGCCGCAGGCCAAGGAGCATCGTACCCCCGAAATTTATTATGAGGGTGTCCTTAAGGGTGCCCATCTTGTAGCAGACGAATGTTGAAAGGATGTAATATTTGAGTAAACTTGCTCATGTGATCTTGTATGATGAAAACTTGTTTCATATGCGCTATGCAACGCTTGTTTGAATTTAAAATATTACCTTCTGTTTGGCTGTTTATCCAATCTGAGAGATGGCTAGTCCTCGGCTTCTGCCCCCATGCCGCGAGTGCTGGGGTGTTCGGGATAAACCTGAGCACTCTTGTTCCCATTTTTGGGTCCTTCGAGGGAGGTGCTCAGCACAGCGAAATAGGCAACCGGACTAATAATGCTTTATCACTCTCACTTAGCCATAGAATTCTATAATTTTAAATTTCCGCGAAGCCCCCTGGTATTCGCAAGGCCGAATTCGGGGCGCGATACACACCTTTAAGCCGGATAGGACCGGCTCCTCGCTCTAAGCGGCATAAGTCTTTAGGGACTCGAAACCTCGCCGAACAGCGACCAGTCTCTCGCCTTATCATGACAGTCAGTTTTAGCTTTCTCTACTGAGGTGCTTAGCCCAGCAGAACCGGGGCCCAATCGCAGTAGTTCTCCTAGCGCTACATTAGCGGATAGAGCGGAACGTAAGGTACCAAAACATAGGAGCCGAGCAAACCAAACATTTGACCAAAGACATGATTCGGAGCTGATGCATATAATGCTATAAGTTCAGGGTGCCGCACTTGTGAAAGTGTTCGGACTTCTCAAACCATATTGTGGGGTACTTAAGCCCCTGGTGTATTGGCCATACCAAAGTGTACGGTTGCAAGGCGTTATTAATGAACACATATATATAACAAGAATGCAATAATAATCGTAATGTTATGCATTGTTTATTCAAAAGGGTGCGTTAAAGCAGAATGATACAGATAGTGCGATAAGCAAAAAGTAGGACTATGTCCCTTCCAAGGGCAAGCTGAGGAATAGGATTAAAGCAAATATTTCACTTGTTATCGTAATCCACCTGGGAATTCCATGGTGTGACATAGCTTTCTGCCTCCTTGGTTGCTGCATCATGTGTTCGGCGATCATGCTGCCGGACAGGGTTTCCAGAGATTAAAGTCCTGAAAAGAGAAAAATAACGAAGCGAGAAGCCCCTAGTGCGGTTTAAGCCGCGTCTTGGGGCGTGCCGTAGTTGTGCCCCCTCCCCACCTATGCCCATGGTACTTTTAATGCGTAATGATGTACGTGTGGCACGGATTTCGTCGTTTGGCTGGGACTGGGGTGGGGGCCGCATTGCTACGCGAGCTCAGATCGTGTCAGGCGGTCTAGTTGCCGATTACTCTGAGCGCACTTGAAGGTGTCCGGGTCTTGAAATGCCGAACTGGTGGATTGCCTTGAGAGGCTGCTTTGCGCTTCTGCTGCGAGGGCCGCAACGTGCTCCTCCGTTCTGAGAGAGCGCTATGTGTTTCCATTAACTGTAATAACCCCATGAGGTCCTGGCATCTTGAGCTTGAGGTATGCATAATGCGGTACCGCATTGAATCTCGCAAATGCGGTTCGCTCGAGCAGTGCATGAACCACTGCGGAACGGGACTATATCGAAGATTAATTCTTTGCTTCGGAAGTTATCGGGGATCCGAAGACCACTTCCAGTGTAATTGAGCCTGTGCAATGGACCTCTACACCTGGAATGATGCCTTTAAAGGTCGTTTTTGTGGGTTTGATCCTTGAGGGGTCTATACCCATTTCGCGCACTGTGTCCTGATAAAGTAGGTTCAGGCTGCTGCCGCCATCCATAAGGACTCGAGTGAGGTGAAATCCGTCAATGATTGGGTCTAGGACCAGTGCGGCGAATCTGCCATGACGGATACTAGTGGGGTGGTCCCTGCGATCGAAGGTGATCGGGCAGGAGGACCATGGGTTGAACTTTGGGGAAACTGGCTCCAATGCATATACATCCCTGAGCGCACGCTTCCGCTCCCTCTTGGGGATGTGGGTTTCGTATATCATGTTCACCGTCCGCACTTGTGGGGGGAATCTCTTCTGTCCTCCGGTCTTCGGCTGCCGGGGCTCTTCCTCGTCATCGCTATGTGGCCCCTTATCCTTGTCTTCGGCAATTAACTTGCCGGCCTGCTTGAACACCCAACAATCCCTATTGGTGTGGTTGGCTGGCTTGTCGGGGGTGCCGTGTATTTGACACGAGCGATCGAGTAGATGGTCCAAACTGGACGGGCCCGAAGTGCTTGTTTTGAATGGCTTTTTCCGCTGACCGGGTTTACAGCCTTTGAATCCGGCATTGACTGATGTATCTTCAGTATTATCGCTGTTAATGCGGCGCTTATGTTTGTTGCGACGTGACCTGCTATTGCCGTCCTTGCTATTCGAGGTACCATGATTCTTTGACATATTGTTACTGTGAGCCAGCCAGCTGTCTTCTCCCGCACAAAAGCGGGTCATGAGTGTCGTGAGGGCTGCCATAGATTTCGGCTTTTCCTAACCAAGGTGCCGGGCTAGCCACTCGTCGCGGATGTTGTGTTTGAAAGCTGCTAGGGACTCTGCATCTGGACAGTCGACGATTTGATTTTTCTTTGTAAGGAACCATGTCCAGAATTGCCTGGCCGATTCTTCTGGCTACTGAATTATGTGGCTCAAGTCATCGGCGTCTGGTGGTCGCACATTACTTCCCTGAAAGTTGTCGAGGAATGCGGCTTCCAGATCTTCCCAACAGCTAATGGACTCTGCTGGCAAGTTGTTAAGCCAATGCCGCGCTGGTCCTTTGAGCTTTAGTGGGAGGTATTTGATGGCGTGTAAGTCATCGGCGCGGGCCATGTGGATGTGGAGGAGGAAATCCTCGATCCATAACGCAGGATCTGTTGTGCCGTCATATGATTCAATATTTACGGGTTTGAAACCTGCGGTGCCTCTGTATTGGGCTATATCGCGACGCAGCTCGAATGGGTCTTGCCCGCTGTGTTCGGCCCAGCCGGATTGACTTTTATTGTATCCGGCGTGACGTTTATCGTCTCGCAAAGTGTCGCGCCCTCGTGATCCGTAGATCGATCTTGCATGTTTTTCTTTGTCCTCGAATATGTCTCGCAGGTTTGGCGTATTTCCCCATGCCTTTTTATTTTAATGGCGCCAGGGTGCAGGCTAAGTTTTTGGCTGGAATGCCTCTCTATCGCGGCAGCGAGGTGGCCGATCAGCCGCGTCGTACGCTTCTTCCTCCAGTCGGGGTAGCAACCTGCATTTTGGGTAACTCTTGGAGCTATTCGCCGTGGCTATAAGCCGGCGCTTGATGCGCTCTTGTTCAACGGGATCCTCTGGCACGACAAATTCATCATCACCGAGGCTTGCCTCATCTTCGGAGGGGGCTATGTAATAATCATCCTCCGCCTGTCCATCTGCCGCTTTCGCAGGAGGGTTGGCTCCTCCATCCTCCTGCTCTAAATCTTGCTGGAGGGGATTGTTGTTGTCTTCGGCACTATCCGGAGTGTTATTATCTCCTGTGCCGGTATCACCACTTTTGCTTTGGCGGAACTTAGAGCGGCGCTGCTGACGTTGGCGCTTGGGTTGCTTCTTGGAGGGGTCATCCTCCGCTGTCTCATCGCCATTACCTTCTTTGGGTGTGTCCACCATGTATATATCGTATGATGAGGTAGCTGTCCAGCGCCTTGTGGGCAGTGGTTCACCTTCGTCTCCCGCATCGTCGTCCATACCGTCCATGTCTTCAGAGTCAAAGTCGAGCATGTCAATTAAGTCATTGACAGTGGCTACTAAGTGGGTGGTGGGCGGGCCGCGAATTTCTTCGTCGTCCGCATCCCAATCCTGTCGAACATAGTTCGGCCAGGATCCTCCTGACAAGGAGAGAGACCTTAACGAGTTCAGTATGTCGCCAAAGGGCGAGTGCTGAAAAATATCCGCGGAGGTAAACTCCAAGATCGAAGCCCAATCGGATTCGCTAGGAACGGGCGTCGGCGGTTCGGGGTCCGTGGCCGGAGAGAGATCCAGCAGTTTGTCAACACGGCTCTCGTGCAGAGTAAGGTCGATGTTCGGCTTGATCGCCGATGAGGGTAAGGCCTCCGTGGCGGGGTCCATCCACCCGTCCATGGATGGCGCAACTGGCTCCGAATTGAGGGTCAGAGCGGATGCCGGTGCGATCTCCTGAACACTGTCTGGTGTTAGAGCCAAATCGTACTGATCATGACTGCGTGACACACAAGGCAGAGGCTCGAATCCGTCGAAGATCAAGTCTCCGCGGACATCGGCCGTGTAGTTTAAGCTTCCAAACCTGACCTGATGTCCAGGGGCATAGCTTTCAATCTGCTCGAGATGGCCAAGCGAATTAGCCCGTAGTGCAAAGCCACCGAATACAAAAATCTGTCTGGGGAAAAAAGTCTCACCCTGGATTACATCGCCATTGATGATCATAGGAGCCATCAAGCCTAACGGCGAAGACATAGAGGAACTCTCAATGAAAGCACCAATGTCGGTGTCAAAACCGGCGGATCTTGGGTAGGGGGTCCCGAACTATGCGTGGAAGGCGGATGGTAATAGGAGGCGGGGGACACAATGTTTACCCAGGTTCGGGCCCTCTCGATGGAGGTAATACCCTACTTCCTACTTGATTGATCTTGATGATATGAGTATTACAAGAGTTGATCTACCACGAGATCGGAGAGGCTAAACCCTAGAAGCCAGCATATGGTATGATTGTTCTTCTACGAACCTAACCCTCCGGTTTATATAGACAACAGAGGGGGCTTGGGTTACACAGAGTCGGTTACAAGGGCGGAGATCTACACATCCGAATTACCAAGCTTGCATTCCACGCAAAGGAGAGTCCCACCCGGACACGGGACGAAGTCTTCATTCTTGTATCTTCATAGTCCAACAGTCCGGCCAAAGGATATAGTCCGGCTGTCCGAGGACCCCCTAATCAAGGACTCCCTCTATAGCCCCTGAACCAGGCTTCAATGACGATGAGTCCGGCGCATAGATTGTCTTCGGCATTGCAAGGCGGGTTCCTCCTCCGAATACTCCATAGAAGATTTTGAACACAAGGATAGTGTCCAGCTCTGCAAAGCAAATTCCACATACCACCGTAGAGACTATAATATTTCCACAAATCTAATCTACTGACAACTTTTCATGACGTGACATCATGCCATGGCCCCGGTTATTATTCGAACCGTTTTTCTCAACCAGCTACTTCACATATTGCGAGGCAGTTTTCTTGGCACGTCTAGTCGAAGCAGAGATCGTGTCCCCTTATCCCGGAATCCTCATCAATACGGGTGTGGGTAACCCAACCGCGCCATCAATCAGGACGCTTGGGGAATAAGCGAGTTTTACCAGGTAAGTGGGGAGGCACGCAGTTTCTTCCGCCCTTATAAAGGGGTAAGGGGTCCACCTTTTTACCCACGCCTTCTTCTCTCCTGCCCATCCAATGTCCGCCCCCGCTGCCCGAAGAACCGTCCAGCCCACCTCTAACAAAGATGTTGGACCCGTCGCCTTACAAGGTGCCGGAGAAGAAGACTAAAAAGGAGGCCAAAAGGACCCGGGGCAGCCTTCTTCACTGTGCCCGACCCGCCTCCGAAGAGGACGAGGAGGAGGAAGACGAATCGCCAGCGGGGGGAAGAAAGAAGAGGACGGCCTTCGTACACTTGGAGGCCGAGTCGCTAAAAAGGGGAAAAGCTCTTCTTCCAAAAGACTAAACTGCTGTCGCCGATAGCAGCCCGGCGTGGGATCCTAGGGCCCAGCCCCTAGTGAACTCGTAAGTATATAAAATCCAAACATGTTCATGTGTCCGGACCTACCATGGCATACTATTTTAACCTGAGCCATATTTTATGTAGTCCGACGGGGTCCCGTTCAGAACAATCCTCGTCAGAGGACTTGCTAAGCTCGGATGCTATGGAAAGCAGGACGCCTCTGAAGGCCCCTCCCCCCAAATATGTGATCAACACCGAGGCTTCGTCCCAGAGGGACTCCATCCAAGGAGGGGCGGAGAAAATCGTGAATGCGGTGCCTGGAGGTTAAACTTCAGGGGCTGGAGACATGGGGGAGAAAATCCCCACAGGAATCAACAGCGGGGACCATCTTGAATTCGGCCCCCAGCCGGACACAGTTTCGGAGACCCATACGGCTCCGGAATCAAGCAGGCGGCCTTCCCCGGCTGGAGAGGGTGTCCCTATTCCACCGGCAACCTCTGCCCAACCAGAGGCGTCGGGTGCTTTATTGGCGGCGCCGAAGAGCGCCTCTATCATTGGTGAACACCGTGCCCTTATGGGTGCGGTGATTGAGAAGATTCAGTCCGCTGAAAATGGACTGAATGAAGCCTGCATCGACCTTATAAGACGTTTTGAGGTATGTTTTATACGGTTTCGAAGAGTGTCGCAGTATGGATAGTAGCCCCAGATACAATGTCTGGTGAACGAAAGAACCGGACAGAGGATCAAATATATTTTTCACAGGAACACTCATTTGATGACATCTATCTCTCTTCTTTTGTAAGCAGTCGTCTGTAGCAACTACTCCCGCTCATACCGCGGAGGTTTCCGGACTGAATCAAAGTCTGGAGCGGGACGAAGCGGAGCTTGGACTGATGAAAAGGCAATCGGAAGCTCAACAAGATATGCACAAATCCTGTTTGCATTCAGTGCGAACGAGTTTTCAGTATGATAGAATATGTGTCATGACTTGCGCCAGGGGTGATGACCGAAGTCGAGGCTCTGAAGAAGGCTTTTGCCGAGGTCGAGGAAAAGGCAGTCGCAGAGCAGGCTCTTCGTGAGAAGCATGAGGCCAAGTTTTTGGAAGCTAAGTGAGAGCTCCAAGAGGCCATGAAAAAATGCGAGACCCTGGAGCAGAGTTTAATGGAGAAAGAATCCGAACTCACCAGGGCTCATCAGGCCGTGTGTGATGCCCAAGGCGCATTGCAGGAGATCCAAGGGGCGAGGGAGATCACGGCGGGTAAGGCCTTCTTCCATGTAAAGCAGGTATTTGAGGAGAAAATTATGCTTTATAATTTTAAGTTCGGATTTCTCCAGGGGTATTTGCGGAACTTCCTCGCAGCATATCGGATGCCGTCCAACTCTACCGAGCCGAAGAGGGGAATACTGTGGATAAGCTCTTCTGGTCGCAGTATCTGGCACCGAATTATCTGGTGCCTTTTACCGATCAACTGAAACATCTGATCGAACTGCATAAGGCGGACGAACTAGCCATGAAGGATTTGATTATCCGGCTTGCTCCATGTGCAATTTGGTAAAAAAAATGATTCATGTTTTTAATCCAAAAGTTATCTTCTTTTAGGTTGTAACTGCATCCTATAGTTATTCATGCATTTTTGTATATGCGATCACACATATAAAATGCATTGTTAATGTTTAGACAATGTTGGTATAAGAAGAAAATAAAGTGCTGTTTTTTATCCTCAGTAATATATTTTGGGTACTCTTTCTGTGCTAGCATCTTTTCGTTTGGAATGGGATAGTTAATAGTGCTCTTATAAAGAATTTGCTGGGTAGACAACAGATATACAAGAAAAACATGTGTTGATAACAATTGCGGCCACCTTTTTCAAACTGGAGGAAGAAATAAAAATCAATGTAAGAACACTAGCTATTACATCAATGTGGTATAAAAGAAGCAAAATCAGGAAGAAGCGTAAAATAAGAACTGTAGAAAGAACTCTCTTATGTTGTCTACAAGCAAGTTGATTAGTGCTCTTATATTTTCAAAAAGGATAAGAGAATAACTAAAACAAAAAATAAATGAAATGGCAATGACCTAAAGGAGGAACTTTGAAGGCAACCTCTGATGGGCTTTCTTTGCTGAAAATAGTAATGGTGGTTGGGATCTATCATTAGAGATGATGAAGGAGGAGACATTGCATGTACGATGGGCAAAACTCTGAATATCCTACATCACTTGCATGCTGATATTGTGGCGGCTCACAAATGAGAACAATTGGTTTTGACTTGTGAGTAAAGTTGAGGTATAAGTAATATTAGTTTTGAGACTGATGGGTGTGGAACATGAAGGGAAAGATCTCTCTGACGTCTGCATTACTATGATGGATCTTAAGGAGTTTCTCTACCAAAATTTCTACAATTCACAATTTGTGTAATCCAGTAGAGATTTTAATAAAGTAGCACATTTCCTAACTGCCCTTGGTTGTAGTTTATATATAGAAACAAGCATTTGTAGTGGATCATGCTCTATCTGTTGTAACTGAACAAGTGGCATACCATTTAGTTGTGACGTATACGTAATGCAGTTGTTTGCAATTTTTGTATTTCTGTTTAATTTATACGCCGTGGTCCACTTTAGAGCTTATGAGGTATCGCACATGCATTCCCAGTATTTTGTGCCGAATAAATGTGCATGACATACAATCCAAGCGAGAGGAAAAGGAACAGAATAAATGTAAGCACTAGCACTATGTGCCTATTCGACGAGATGGAAAGCATCATCGTGGTTACATACAATCTAGAGCATAAGTTTTTCAGTTATTTATGAAAATTTAAGTTATGGCTTTTAGAAGTATTTAAACATCATATTTTTTATATGTCTATCTACCTTTTACAATAGAATTAACATTCTATATGGTTTAATTCAGGGTTGATTGAGCTATCAAACAAATGTAAGACGCAAAAAATAGAAATGTATGGGCATGTAATGTATAACTGTTGAGATTTAGGGAATTTACTGACAAGTCATAGTTGGAAGATTGTTTCCTTATCTCAATTCATTCTGTTACAGAGTTTTACATATATGCCTCGAGTGAGAGGGAGAGAGGGCCCGTGAGAGTAGGCACGCAGGCCCAATGGGTCAAGGAGATCCACAAATCTAGGAGTAGACTACGTACAACATATTACAGTACAATTACAATATACACTTGTCAATACCCCCCTCAGCCGGAACACCATTAGGAAGGGTGTTAAGGCTGGACCGAAACTCATGGAAAATCTGCGAAGGAAGACCCTTGGTGAACACATCTGCATATCGGGAGATGGATGGAACATGAAGCACCCGCACCTCTGCGAGTGCCACACGATCGCGAACAAAATGCAAGTCGATCTCGATGTGTTTGGTTCTCTGATGCTGCACTGTGTTGCTGGCAAGGTAAGATGCACTAATGTTGTCACAGTACACCACAGTAGCACGAGTCGGTGGCACCTTGAGCTCAAAAAGAAGTTGCCGCAACCAGCAAGATTCAACCACACAATTTGCAACACCACGGTATTCAGCCTCTGCACTCGAACGTGAGATGGTAGGTTGACGCTTGGAGGACCAGGAGACAAGATTCGTGCCAAGATAGACACACAAACCAGACGTCGACTTGCGGGTGTCAGGACAACCTGCCCAATCCGCGTCTGTATAGGCGGTGAGGTCCATCGAAGGCGACCGAAAGATCTGAAGACCATAGTGAGACGTGCCTCGGAGATACCGGAGAATGCGCTTCACAAGTTGCATGTGGATATCGCAGGGTGCATGCATGAACAAGCA
Source organism: Triticum urartu (assembly GCF_056163025.1). Lineage (NCBI taxonomy): Eukaryota > Viridiplantae > Streptophyta > Magnoliopsida > Poales > Poaceae > Triticum > Triticum urartu. Next base: position 712,282,124 of record NC_141879.1, read on the forward strand.
AGCCTGTTGAACCGCATACGCAATGTCAGGACGTGTAAGAGTGAGGTATTGGAGGGCACCCGTGAGACAGCGATAATGAGTGGGGTTGGATAGAAGTTGACCATCATGAGAGGACAACTTGGCAGTGGTGTCAACCGGGGTGGAAACTGGCTTACAATTGAGCATTTTAGCACGCTCAAGAAGCTCGAGTGTGTACTATTGTTGACAGAGGAAGAGACCGGAGGTGTTGGTGGTGACATTGATGCCCAAGAAATGGTGTAGGGCACCAAGGTCAGTCATAGCAAATTCCTTCTAGAGAGGGGCGATGACAGAGTGAAGTGCGGTGGGTGTGCTAGCGGTAAGGATGATGTCATCCACATAAACAAGCAAATACGCAATAGAAGTGCCATGATGCAAGATAAAAAGAGTAGAGTCACTCTAGGAAGCACAAAACCCAAGGGACAGCAAGAAGGCTTGAAAACGAAGGAACCATGTTCGAGGCACTTGCTTGAGGCTGTAGAGAGACTTACGAAGGAGGCAGACATGGTCCGGCTTGGAGGCGTCAACAAAGCCAGCTGGTTGTGAGGAGTACACTGTCTCATTGAGTTCACCATGAAGAAATGCATTTTTGACGTCAAGTTGATGGATAGGCCATGAATGAGAGGTGGCAAGACTCAACACAACCCGAATTGTGGCTGGCTTGACCACAGGACTGAATCCCTCAGAGTAATCCACGCCTTCTTGCTGAGTGAACCCACGAACAACCCACCGTGCTTTGTACCGAGCCAAGGATCCATCAGTGTTGAATTTGTGACGGAAAATCCATTTGCCCGTGACCACATTTGCACCTGCAGGCTTAGGCACCAAAGACCAAGTGGAGTTAGCATTACACTCGTCGAGCATTGCTTGGTGCCAATTGGTATCCTTGAGGGTAGACTTGTAGGTGGGTGGGATGGGTGAGATGGGTGTGGTGGAAGCATCAGCGAGAAATAAACGTCGGGGCATAAGATAGCCGGATTTAGCTCGTGTGGACATCTTGTGTGAATTTTGGGGTGGCTGTACGGGAATAGCATGTTTGGGAAGAGGTGGCGATGGGGTAGTGGCTGGAATGGAATTAGAGGTTGATTCGGGTGGGACCAGCGGAAGGGGCGGCAGGACTGGTGGGTCGCGGATCTGAGGTAGATTAGGTTGGCATGCGAATGGAGGAAACAGGCGTGGCGTGGGGGACCAGCGTAGCAGTCGAGGGAGATCGTGCTGGAGAATCGGGGGACGCGGGCGACGTGGGAAGCGGGGAGTGGGCCAGCGACTGGTCAGCGCCAGCTGGTGGGGGGCGCCTGGGGATCCGCAGGGAGGATCCACCCGGGGAACCGGTAAAGGAGGAGGGGCAGGTTTTGCATGGGGATTTTCTATGGACGTCGCTGGTGTGTGGTCAGGAGGGTGCGCTGTGTACGGAAAAACCGTTTCGTAAAAAATAACGTGGCGAGAAACGATGACACGTCGGGATGTGAGATCGAAGCAGTGATAGCCTTTGTGTTCGAGGGCATAGCCAAGAAAAACGCAGTGGCTGGAGCGTGGGGCAAGTTTGTGATCCATAGTGGCATACAGGTTTGGAAAGCATAGGCAACCAAAAACGCGAAGATGATCATTGGTGGGGGGTATGCCGTGAAGAAGAAAATGAGGTGTGTGAGGAGTAATGGCATGGGACGGTCGCCGGTTGAGCAAGTAGGTGGCAGTGTGGAGCGCCTCAACCCAAAAGGGAGGAGGAAGGTTGGCTTTGAGGAGGAGTGTGCGCACGATGTCATTGGTCGTGCGAATCATACGTTCGGTCTTGCCCTTTTGGGGGGATGTGTGAGGGCAAGAGAAGCGATAAGAGATGCCATTCGTGGAGATAAAGGTACGAAGAGATTTATTGATGAACTCGCCGCCGTTATCACACTTCATGCTTTTGATGACCGTCTGGAATTGGGTGTGAGCGAAAGTGAAAAAGCGTTGGAGAACGGTGGAGGTGTCGGATTTGTTGCGGAGAGGGAACGTCCATGAAAAATGCGTAAAGTCATCCAACACAACAAGATAATATTGGAAACCAGAAAAGCTTACAACATGAGAGGTCCACAAATCACAGTGTATTAAATCGAAAGGAGCATAAGTCTTGCTAAGAGAGGATGGGAAGGGAAGGCGTGGTTGGCGGCCTAGTTGGCATGCACTACAAGGAGAGTTTGGAGCCTTATTACATTCACTAAGAAAATCTTTGGAGATGGAGGCAAGAGTTTGAGCGCCGGGGTGCTCGAGGCGATGATGCCACAAATCCACGGTAGTGATGGCGAGCAGTGCAGACGCCCGAGCTGGTTTGTTGCTGACAAAGGGATAGAGATCGCCATGGCTAACGGAGATCATGAGAGTTCTTCGAGTGCGAAGATCCTTCACAAGAAAACCACACGGGTAAAATTCGACAGAGCAAGAGTTATCCTTAGTGAACTTGCGAACAGAAATTAAGCTAGCCACAACAGTTGGTGAAACGAGGATATCGGTAAGATGGAAGTCGTGAGGGGGAAGAGTGGTGGAACCAGCAGCAGTGACGGGGAGATGATGCCCATTACCAACAAGAATGCTAGACGATAAATGCTTTAAAGTAGAACTAGACTTGGTAAGGTTACCTTGAGTGCCGGTGACATGTGAGCAGGCGCCGGTGTCGAGGTACCGCTCGGGATCCGGGGGAGCAGGGTAGCCACCGTTGCTAAAGGTGGCATTGAGCATGGCGAGGTGATCCCATGAGGGCTGTGGCGCGGAGTAGAACGGTGCGGGCGGCGTCGGTGGCGCATACGCATGGTACGCCTGAGCGTGGGCACCCGGACGGGGGTCGAGCACGCCGGCCGCGTTGGGAGGGATCCAGCCGGAACGCGGGGCCGGGAGCGCCATGCCATAAGGAGCGAAGTAGCCGGTGAACGGGGAGAAGGCCGCTGATGAGGTTGGCCACGACCACCGCTGTCACCACGGCCACGCCCACGGGCGCGCCTATGGCCACGATCACCACTATCGCCAGAGCGATCGCCGCGCTCGCGACCAGATGGAGGAGGAGCATCGTAGGAGCGCTCGAGGGGTGGACCAGAACACCGATCCGCACGGTCGTTGGGGGCGCGCCCACCGGCGTTGGAGGGGCCGCTCGACGAGCCACCGCCCGACATGGCGAAGGCCGAGGCCCTCTCCTCCGCTGCGCGCTGAGCCTGAGACTCCTCGACCAGGATGACGCGGGAGAGAACAGTGCCGTAGGGGAGCGTCTGGTCTCCAAGAATGACCCGAATTGTTTTGAGGCGCTTGTCGAGGCCGTGTAGGAACTGCATGGTGAGATCCACCTAGGTGACGCCACGGTCGATGTCGGTGAGGGCGTCGTTGAGTACCTTCATGCGGCGCGCTGATATGTCTCCAACGTATCTATAATTTTTGATGAGAAAATTCACTGTAGGTCACAAAACTTGAGCCGGCTGACACTTAAGTACCACTACTTCAAAATACCAGAAATACAGTCCATGTACTTGCGCAGGGGGTTCACTTTGGTCTATATATATGAATTGAGCTACGTATTTGCTGACTTGGCCGAGTCAGCCGTTGCCATCTGTGCTTTGACCACCACATGTGCAGCACCTGTCGGGGGGGCGTTAATACTAGATGGCTAGAGGTTTTTTTTGCCAATACGCGCACACCTGGTCATTAAACGTCCCGCACCTGGTCGGACCGCACCGGGTCGCTCTCTCCTCTCTGCTCCCGCACCCTCTCTGCTCATCGTTGCTGCCGAGGTCGGACGTCGTGGGCGTCGACAACGGCTCGATGAGCACGTCGTTGGACGCTGAGCCGCTGCCGTCCGTGCCGTTCGGGAGGGGCCTGCGCGACGTGCCTCTTGCTCCTTCGCGTTGCCGTGATGATGCCTCGCCGCCCCTGTACGGTACGTCGCCGTCGCCAGCAGCTCCTTTGCTCGATCTGTGCAATTTAGCTCCCGTAAAGAGTTCTTGGCCGCATCAATTGCGCGTACGAGCTAGGGTTTGGCCGTTCGTTCTACTCTCTAACGGATTGGGTGTGGGGTGGTAGGGTTTAAGCAGTTTGTGAAGATCTTTCTGACAGGCCAAAAATAGGGTTGTGTCATGGGGGGTTTGCAGTAGATGGCCATGTTTGCAGAGATCTAGAGTGGTTATGGTTCTTTCTCCCCCCATTTTTTCTTTTAGTATCAGAGTGTTAATTGGTTCTTTCTCCCCCCCCCCCATTAGTAGGGTTTAAGCAGTAAAGTTTGCTTTTAGTGTCAGAGTGTTAATTGGACCAAAAATTGTTGTAATTTGCAATTACATTGTGTCAGATTGACCAAAGATGGTTGCTTTTTGACCTGTAAGATCATACATTTGTTAATTGGAGCCATGAATCTCTGTTTTTCTTTCTGAAAGGGTAAAAAAGTCTGAATCTTTGAACTGTAGTCTGAAATGTCTGAATCTCTCTGTAGTCTGAAATGTCTGAACTTTTTCAACTTGATTGTTTTGCAGGTCACTTAAGCAACCACTTCTCTGTTGAGGTCATACATGGTGGCTACTTTTTGTGTGCTGGCAAGCATAGCGGTTATCACAAAGGTCACTCCATTTGGTATGATTACTGTGACATAGATAATTGGACACCTAATGTTGTTGCCAGTCTAGTGGAGGAAATTGGATATGAATTTGAGGGCAGGATCAGGGCTTATTGGTGTGTTCCTGGAGTGACAGTGTATAAGAATGGATTAAGAGAGATCAAGATAGGGGACAACACAATGACAGAAAACATTAAGGATTGTGTTCTAAATGGCAACCACTTCCAGCAGATATTTCTTGATCATGATGAGAGCATGAGATCATATATTTCTGTTGTTCAAGTCCACTTTGATGATGAGGATCCACCAATTGTCAGGTTCAGTGGCATTAGGCCAAAGAAGGAGAATGCCCACCAGCAGCAAGCAGAGCAGACACAACAGCAGCAAGAGGAGCAGGATCAGCTCACTCTAGTGGAATAGGAGCTGGCTCAGCATGATCAAGACCATGATTCTAATCAAGAGCATGAGCAAGATGAAGCGGAGTCAGAAAGTGGAGCAGAGTCAGAAGAAGATGATTTCATACCAAGTCCACCCCAGCCTGGAACTACTTAGCTTTCATCTCAGTTTGGGTTTAGGGCAAGGAAATCCTGTAGGTTTTTGAACATGGATGTAGCAGACACAGTAGTGCAGGATTCAGATGAAGATTATATTCCACAAATAGTTGATTCAGACATTGATCTGCAGGATGATGATGACTTGTTTGACAAACATGTTAATTGTGGGAAGGGCAAAGGACCAGCAGTCCAAGAAGAAGTTGATGATCTTACTGAAGATGTGGATATTTGTCTGTCATCCTCTGATGAAGATAAGGTGAAGCTGAATTTCAAAAGTTTTAGAGAGGAAAACCTGACTAAACCACAGTTTCAAGTTGGCCAGACCTTTGGATCTGTTGAGTTCCTTAGGAAATCTATCAAAGAGTACAGCTGTCAGGAGAGAGTTGACATTAGATGTCCTAGAAATGATAGGAAAAGACTGAATGCCATTTGTGAAGATGGGTGCCCTTGGACCTTGTCTGCATCATTTGATGGGAGAATCAACTGCTTCATGATCAAGAAATACAACCCAAAGCATACATGCATAAAGAAATGGTGTGTTAAGTCATTCACTGCTCCTTTTATGGCTGGAAAATATCTTGATTCTTTCAGAGCAGAAGAAAACATGAACATGAAATTTTTTGCAAGGGCGGTTCAGAAAGATTGGAACATGACAGCAACAAGAAGCAAGCTTAGAAGGGCTAAGAGGTTAGTGAAGAAAGTTATTGAAGGAGATGAGTTGGAGCAGTACAACAGCATGTGGGATTATGCACAAGAATTCTGAAGATCAAACCCAGGGAGTTCTTTCTATGTGGGTGTCAGTAATGGCATATTTGCAAGTTGTTATTTCTCTCTGGATGCGTGAAAAAGTGGTTTCATGCAAGCTTGTAGGCCTGTCATTTGTTTGGATGGATGCCACCTGAAGACAAAGTATGGAGGTGTTATGTTGTGTGCTGTTGGCATGGATCCTAATGACTGCATTTACCCTCTAGCTTTTGCAGTTGTTGAGGTAGAGAACACTGACACATGGAAATGGTTTCTGTCAAATCTGAAGAGTGACTTGGGAATTGTAAACACAGACCCATGGACTATAATGTCAGACAAGCAAAAGGGCCTGATCAAGGGAGTGAGGCAGCACTTTCCTGATGCAGAGCACAGACACTGTGTTAGGCATATATGGCAGAATTTTCAGCAAACACACAAAAGAGATGTTCTTAAAAACCAGCTATGGAAGTGTGCAAGGAGCCCAACACCAGAACTGTGGGCTGCAAGCGTGGAGGAAATGAAGGTCATAAGCCTAGAAGCATACAAGTGGCTTGAGCAGATACCACCCAACACTTGGGTTAGGGGCTTCCAAAGAGAATTGGTCAAGTGTGATATCCTTCTGAACAACAACTATGAGGTTTTCAACAAATATATTCTTGAGGCTAGGGAGATGCATCTCAGATCAATGATTGACAAGATCAAAACACAGCTCATGGTCAGGTTCTACAACAAAAGAAAGGAGGCAGAGACCTGGCCTGGCTCAATATGCCCAAAAATTAGGAAAAGAATTGAGAAGAATATAGAGCTGTCGGCTACATGCATGGTTTCAGGTGCTGGTGATGGCATCTTTCAGGTTGACAACAGGAACATGACATACATTGTTGACCTGAAGGAAGAAAGCTGTACATGCAAAAGGTGGGATCTTAGTGGAGTTCCATGTCACCATGCAATTGCATGCTGCAGACATGAGAGGATTGATCCTGAGAGTTTGATGCACTCCTGTTACAGTATAGAAGCATTCAAGCTAGCATACAAACCCATTATCAAGCCTTGCAGAGATAGGAGTGAGTGGCAGAAGATGAATGGCTGTGAAATCAAGCCACCTGTCTTTGGAAAAAAAGTAGGGAGGCCTTCAAACAAGAGTAGGAGAAAGCAGCCTTATGAGATTGAAAAGAAAGATGGAACCAAGGTGATGAGCATACATGGAATCACAATAACATGTTCATACTGCCATGAAACATGCCACAACATCAAAGGATGTAATCTCAAAAAGGCTGGCATTTTGCCAAATCTAGCAGAGAGAACAACAAGAAGGGGTCCAAGGGCCATTCCTGATGATGTGTCAGATGATGAAATTGTTTTGGCACAACAAGATGATGGCCAAGGTACACAGGAGGAGGTTCAGATCACACAAGAGGATGGTCAACTTACACAGGAGGAGGTCCATGTTGATGGCCAAGTTACACATGAGGAGGCCCATGTTGATGGCCAAGTTACAAATGAGGAGGCCCATGTTGATGGCCATGATACACATGAGGAGGTCATTGTCACACAAGATGATGGAGCAGATACACCAGTTGTTTTTCAGGCAAATTCTCCACTTTTGTCCCTTTATTTTGACCTCTTTTGTCCAGTCATTTTTGTTGTCCTGATGTTATCATGTGATGTTTGTTTTGTACAGGTGCAAGACTTTGGATTTACAATGCTTCATAGGATGCAACAATCCAGACCTGTTCCTAGAGAGAACGTGAAATGCAGCCAGATTCTTCATTCATCTCAAATACAGCCAGTTCTCACACTGCAGCACAGACAACAACAGCTACAACTGAAGGCAACCTGACCATGAAGTTTCTGAAGATGAAGAGAGACAAAGAAAGACAGATGGCAGCCAGGAGAGATACAGCACATGAGGCCATGAATGAGATGGCAGAGAAGAAAGCAGAGGAGGCAGAAGCAAAAAGGAAAGAAATTTCAAGGAGGAAAGCAGAGTCTTCACAAAGAAGAAGAAGAGCAGCACAAGAGAAGAAAGCTTTGGAATCTGCAGGAGCAAGAAAAGCTGCATTGCAAGAAGAGAAGGAGGCCAGAGCCCTTGAAGCAATGGCAGCTAAAGCAGAGGCAGCACTGAAGAGAAAAGAAGATCAAGAAGCAAAGAGAGCTATGGCAGCACTGAAGAGAAAAGAAGATCAAGAAGCAAGGAAGATACAGCAAGAAGAGGCCAAGAGATTAAGAGCTGAGCAGAGGAAGCAGGCAGGACCAAGTGGACATGTGCCCAAGAAGCTGAAGAGAGTGAACATGTTTGATGAGTTTAGATGATTCAGTGCTTTTGCACTTGTAATTTTTTGGCAAAAAACTTAAATGAGACTCTTTGAAACTGTTGGAGTTGGGATGATTCAGTGCTTTTGCACTTGTAATATTTTGGCAAAAACTACAATGAGACTCTTTGAACTGTTGGAAATGTGAAGATTCACTGGCTTCATACTTCCATTCAAAATGAAGACTGTTGGAGTTCAAAATGAAAAGAAATCCCAAATGAAAACTGTTGGAGTTCAAAATGAAAAGAAATCCCAACTGAAAACTGTTGGAGTTCAGTGGCTTTATTATTCAGTTGGAGTTCAGTGGCTTTATTATTCACTGTTGGAGTATAGATAATTAACTGCATAAAATTTAAAAATTAAAACAAAAAAGGTTGGCCTGGGTGTCGAACCCAGGACCTGTGGTGTGATAAACAGGGTGCAATCCAGTGTGATAGGAACGGTGCTTTGCTCAAGTGTTACTTAACAACCTACTTATTATATTTCCACTCCCCTCCAACCTACTTAACTGAATTTTTACAGTTCACTGCATTCAAAGTTATCTGAATTTTTACAGTTGACCGAATGTAGTTTGCAAAGATATCTGAATTTAGTTTGAAAAGCTAACAGATTTTTTACAGTTGTCTGAATTTAGTTTGAAAAGCTAACTGAATTGATTATAGTTAACTGAATCTTAACAGTTGTCTGTATTTAGTTAAGACATAATTCAGTTAAGACAGAATTCAGTTAAGACAGAATTCAGTTAAGACATAGATTCAGACAAAAATTCAGTTAAGATTCAAAACCTTAGCAGCTACTTCTTTTGGAATTATTGCCTTATATAGCAACAAGAGAATTTTGGATTGTTGCCTTATATAGCAACAAGACTACATCAACACCATTACATACCAACAAAACACTTTTGGATTACTGCCACTTTTGCATCAACATAGTTCAGCACATATATAGCATCACAGCCAGTTCAACACTTATATAACATCAACAGCCAGTTCAAGAGAGTTCAACAGACAGAAATTACAAATAACTTCTGCAACTGCAGCTGCATCTTCTTCATGCCTTCTACTGCAACTGCATCATCTTCAGTTCTTCAACTTCTGGAGGCGCTCCGAGCGGCGAACCTCCATGTCAGCTGCCACCTTCCTCTTCTTCTTCCTTTCTGGCTGCACTGCGACATCCACCTGTGCTTGAAGGTCCAAGACCACCTCCACCTCCTGCTTGACGATGTCAGGAACATCTGGAAGAAGCTCGGAGTCAATGGGGTGGTGCTTGTCACCCTCCCTGGCGACGGGCACCACCATTTGGACCTCCTGCTCGGGGACGACGGGCGCCACCACCTTGACCTCAGGCTCATCGTCAGAGAGGACAATCACCTCCGGCTCCTCCCAGCCAGTGGATCAGGACGAGTCGGCGGTGTAGCCAGAGTCTTAGTTGGAGCCGGAGTCGTACTCTGAGTCGGATGAGATGTACTCGGAGACATCGTCGCGACCGAGGTAGCCGGGCTGGTAGTGGTCCCAGTAGGCAGTGTTGACAGGTGCGGGGACGGCCAGGTCGACGTTGTTGCGGACGCGCCCCGGATCCGGCTGTCGCGACGCAGTGGCGGACCGGTACATCCACCACCGGTCTCGTTGCCCCGGGTCGTCGGAGCACGTCTCCTGCATCGCGAAGCGGAGGACGAGTGCATAGTGGATACCGTCGTGGTTGGGGCAGGCGTGGTCCAGGATATTGTGGCAGGTGGCTAAACAAAAGAGAGACATTTGGAATCAATTGAGAGAGAAATCCTAGCTGAGAAACCCTAGACTGGATTTGTGTGAGATTGAGGAGCACACTAACCTTGTTGGTCACAGAGTCATCTTCAGAAGAACTGGGAAGATCTTCCCAGGACACCATGGTTGCTGCTAGCTGAAGATGACAAGGGGATCTGTTGGGGCTATTGAACAGAGGAGAGAAGGGATCTAGTGGTGCACGAAATTGAAGATGAAAGATGAGGAAGAAGAAGGGGATCTGGTGGTGGTGGTAGTGGACTGGTGGTGGACCAAAGCTACATGTAGAGTGCAAGTTGTTGGGTGGGTGTTTGCAACAGGTGCAAGTACATGCTTGCTTTTGAGTTCAGTTGTGCTGAGAATAACTTAATTCATTTAGTACAACAATTAGTTTGCAAAGTTAGTTCAGTTCTGACAGGAATTTCTGTCAGTAATTTGAAAGAAATAAGGTTAAGTACAATCCAGTTAACTTTGCAAACTAAATTCAGTTAGCTATAAAAATTCAGTGAACTGCAAACTAAATTCAGTTAACTATAAAAATTCAGTGAAATGCAAACTTTCTGACAGAATTAGTTTAACTACACTTCTGACATGAAATACATCTGTCAGTTTTTTCAAATCAATTAGGTGTAGCATTTCAAAGCGAGTAGGTCAAGCAGACTTCACATTACTGACATATTATCCATTACAACAAGCATTACAACTAAGCATTACTGAGCAAACAAAAGCAACCATTTTAGTATGCTCAATTACACACCTGCACCTACTTAATTAACAACACTTCACTTCTTCATAATTAAGGTGAAACACATCACACATAGCACTATAACAAAACCAATCATCAGCTTCAGCAGCATCAAAATCTCTCTGCCTAACCCTAAAAGCATAGCAATTTGCTGCTTGGTAGCATACTTATTCTCACTGGAGCTGCCATAATTATCTCTTCCAGCCATGACCCTTCCAGCTGTACCTCTGCCTGCCCTTGATTCAGTCCTCTGCCTCTCAAGCTCTTCCCTCCTGTCCTCAGCTGCACCAATTGCATGTACAGCAGCATCACCAACCAGACGCCTTGTTTCAACCAGATGCTGCACATACTCAAGCTCCCAGTGCCAGAAATCACAAGTGACCCGATTAATCAGTGGCAAAATTAGTTAACCTTGTTAACCAACTCCACAGAATTACAGATTTAATGAATCAACTACTGCATTGCTCTAAACTACTGCATTAGTTAACCATCTGCTCTGCTTCATTACTAAAGTGAGTTGACACGGCATGAATCTACTGAACTAGCACTTACATGGTGGTTCACGCACTTGTAGAAGATCCATCCATCGTGATCATCAGTGCTAGACCGGTAGAACCTCACCTGCTCGCCGCAATCTGAGCACCCGATCATTGGTACAGCAACGGAGCGGCCATGCAGCGCTGAGCGGATGGAGCTGGAAGACGACATGAAGGAGGAGACAGAGGAGGCGGAGGAGGGCGTCGGCAATGGCTTCGGCGGCGGAAGGCGACAGCATCGACAATGGTTGCGGCGGCGCAGACGGGAGTTGGCTAGGGTTCGAAGGAGAGGAAGCGGAGAGCGAGAGGGGGTAAGGCAGGGCGATCAGGTGCGGTCCGACCAGGTGTGTGCGCATTTGCAAAAAAAACCTCCAGCCATCTAGTATTAACGCCCCCCCCCCCGACAGGTGCTGCACATGTGGCAGTCAAAGCACAGATGGCAACGGCTGACTCGGCCAAGTCAGCAAATACGTAGCTCAATTCGTATATACGGACCAAAGTGAACCCCCTGCGCAAGTACATGGACTATATTTCGGGTATTTTGAAGTAGTGGTACTTAGGTGTCAGCCAGCTCAAGTTTTATGACCTACAATGAATTTTTCTCATTTTTGATTGCTCCATGCTGTATTATCTACTGTTTTGGACATTATTGGGCCTTATTATCCACTTTTATATTTTTTTGGGACTAACATACTAACCGGAGGCCCAACCCAGAATTGCTATTTTTCCCCTATTTTAGGGTTTCGAAGAAAAGGAATATCAAATGGAGTCCAAACGGAATGAAACCTTCGGGAACGTGATTTTCTCACCGAACAAAACCAGGAGACTTGGACCCTATGTCAAGACACAAAAGAGGAGGCCACGAGGTAGGGGGCGCGCCTACCCCCCCCCCCCCCCCCAGGCGCGCCCTCCACCCTCGTGGGCCCCCTGTTGCTCCACCGACGTACTCCTTCCTCCTATATATACCTATGTACCCCCAAATGATCAGATACGGAGCCAAAACCCTAATTCCACCGTTGCAACTTTCTGTATCCACGAGATCCCATCTTGGGGCCTGTTCCGGAGCTCCGCCAGAGGGGGCATCAATCACGGAGCGCTTCTACATCATCACCATAGCCCCTCCGATGAAGTGTGAGTAGTTTACCTCAGACCTATGGGTCCATAGTTATTAGCTAGATGGCTTCTTATCTCTTTTTGGATCTCAATACAATGTTCTCCCCCTCTCTTATGGAGAACTATTTTATGTAATCTTCTTTTTGCGGTGTGTTTGTTGAGATCGATGAATTGTGGGTTTATGATCAAGTCTATCTATGAACAATATTTGAATCTTGTCTGAATTCTTTTATGTATGATTGGTTATCTTTGCAAGTCTCTTCGAATTATCAGTTTGGTTTGGCCTACTAGATTGATCTTTCTTGCAATGGGAGAAGTGCTTAGTTTTGGGTTCAATCTTACGGTGTCCTTTCCCAGTGACAGTAGGGGCAGCAAGGCACGTATTGTATTGTTGCCATCGAGGGTAACAAGATGAGGTTTTTCATCATATTGCATGAGTTTATCCCTCTACATCATGTCATCTTGCTTAAGGCGTTACTCTGTTTTGATTAACTTAATACTCTAGATGCATGCTGGATAGCGGTCGATGAGTGGAGTAATAATAGTAGATGCAGGCAGGAGTCAGTCTACTTGTCTCGGACATGATGCCTATATACATGATCATGCCTAGATATTCTCATAACTATGCTCAATTCTGTCAATTGCTCAACAGTAATTCGTTCACCCACCATAGAATACCTTTGTTCTTGAAAGAAGCCACTAGTGAAACCTATGGCCCCGGGGTCTATCTTCATCATATTAATCTTCCAATACTTAGTTATTTCCTTTGCTATTTCCTTTGCTTTTATTTTACTTTGCATCTTTATCAAAAAAATACCAAAAATATTATCTTATCATATCTATTAGATCTCACTCTCGTAAGTGGCCGTGTAGGGATTGACAACCCCTTTATCATGTTGGTTGCGAGCATTTATTTGTTTTGTGTAGGTACGAGGGACTCGCGCGTAGCCTCCTACTGGACTGATACCTTGGTTCTCAAAAACCGAGGGAAATACTTACGCTACTTTGCTGCATCATCACTTCCTCTTCGGGGAAAACCAACGCAGTGCTCAAGAGGTAGTACGCGCATACTCAGAGACGGAGAGGTCCCCCTGCTTGAGATTGCGGTACTGGCGGTTGAGGATCATAAAGCGGGCGGCGCAGTTGGCGAGGAAGTAGTCCTTGATCTTGTGCCAGAGGGCAAAGGTGGTGGTGGCGCCGACGACATGATCGCACATGGTGTTGTAGAGAGTGGCGTAGATCCACAAGACAACGTGGGCATCCAACTCAAGATAATGGGAGGGGGCGTTGGGTGGTGGTGGGTGCTCGATGAGGTAGGTGATGCCATAGCGAACCAGCACCATGAGGAAGAATGTCTTCCATTTGTGGTAGTTGTGATTAGCGGGATTGAGAAGGAATTTGATGTGGTTGGCGATATGGTGGTGGAAGATGGAGCCGCGCGTGGTAGGAACAGGTGGGCGGTGGAGGGTGGTGTGCTGGAGTTGAAGAGGGGAGCAACCTGAGATCCAAAAGCGACGGAGGAGTTGGGGAGGAACGAGGGAGCAGTGTCGAAGATGAACGACGGGGACGAGGCAACAGAGGAGGCCGCAGAGGAGTGGGCGGCTGGCGCCGTCGAGGCAGAGAGAGAGCCCGACGATGTGGCGGCCGGCGAGGAGTAGTCGAAGAGGGGAGGCTGAGTGCCGGCCATGGTGAGTCCTGGAGTCTGATACCAAGTTGGAAGATTGTTTCCTTATCTCAATTGATTATGTTAGAGAGTTTTACATATATGCCTCGAGTGAGAGGGAGAGACGGCCCGTGAGAGTAGGCACGCAGGCCCAACAGGTCAAGGAGATCCACAAATCTAGGGGTAGACTACGTACAACATATTACAGTACAATTACAATATACACTTGTCAATAGTGACAAGCGTATTTCCTTGGGTGTCATCCTCGATGCTGCTTCCTTAGCTCACACAGTAGTTCTCTTACTACCATGCTCGACTTGATTGGCAGGCTTCTAGTAATTCGTGTTCGTGTGGTAAGAATCAAATTTATGTGTTACTCTTTTACCACTTTCTTGATGCAAATAACATCAACGGACTTGTCCTGCTATGAATTACATCACGGACTTTGTGCTACTTTATTAGTTGTAGTCTGTTTGTTCAGTTAGTTCACTCAAAGAGAACCGCTTCTTCTCCTGGTGTCTATGTTTCTTGGCAAAATTTGATGTACTTCTGACAGCATCCACGTAAACAACTATCTACCACATTGTTTAATCTGGGGTTTACTCCAGTGGCAAATGTATGAAATCATGCTTTGAGTGGAGATATGATTATCCCCTTTTTGCTAGATTTAACTTTAGTCTATGTGTTGCTCTGTATATATCTCGGCATAAATGGTTCATCATAATAGGGTTTAGTGTAGTGATTTTACTTCTCTTGCTTCCTGGGAAATGTGAATTACATTGTGTTTTCATGGAAGCCTTTTTTTTCCTCTTTAATCATATCAACGTTCTTATCTTTGCCTCTATATGAAGCTAGAAATATTATGATAATGTTGTCTGTAGCAACGCACGGGCATCTACTAGTGAAAATTAGATAGGAGATAGCACACACCAACCAACGCTGGGCTGGGCTGGACGGAGCACTTAAAACAAAATGGACCGGAAGTGGAAATGTGGAATGTTGGCCGAAGCTCGGTACTACTTGCTCAGTCCCCACCTGGTAGCAGTACTACTTGCTCAGTCCCCACCTGGTAGCATAATTCTAGGGTTTCCTTGTCACTGCCGTCGGAGGTGAGATCCGGGCCTCGATGGAGCCGACCTCGGGGCCTCGCCGGAGTTCCACCCAGGAGCCGGATGGCCCATACGACGGAGCGGATCGCATCAGCGCCCTCCCCGACGACCTGCTCCTCGACATCCTCGCCCGCCTCCCCTGCGCCGGCGCCGCCGCGCGCACTGGCGTCCTCTCCCGCCGGTGGCACGGCCTCTGGGCCCGTCTCCGCCAGATCATCTTCCGCGACGTGCCCTTCCTCTCGCTCGAGGCGGCGCTCGGCCGCGTCCCTCCTCCCCCGCCAGCGGTTTCCCTCCTCGGAATCCGCGTCCCCCAGAAGCGGTGGCGCAGCGTCTTGGCCATCCCCAACGAGGACCAGGTAGACAGCGCCGTCGTCAATTCGCTGCTCCGGGCCGCGGCGCGGCTCGCGCCAGAGAAGCTCGTCTTCCACCTTCCTGCCTACTTAATCGGCCGTTTCCGTCTCGCCGTCGACCTGCCTCGCCTGGACGGCGCCACCTCCATCGCGCTGGGCTTTCCCTCCCCCTACTCCCTACGCTTGCCGGACGGTGCCGACTTCCCAGCACTCGAGGCGCTGTCCCTGACATACTGCAGCACCGACCTCGACGCCTGGCTCTCCTGCTGTCCGCGCTTGCGCACGCTCCGCGTCTGCAGGGTCTTGTTTCCTAACCACAAGTGCGACATTAGGGTCAACTCCCTGTCGCTGCAGGAGCTTGTTGTGTACCGCGAGCTCAGCTTGACACAGCAAGTCGACATCGTTGCGCCAGCGCTGAAGGAATTGACCATGTCATTTAGAACAAAGAAGCTGATCAGCATCTCTCTCTTGACACCATTGGTGGAAAAGGTTTCGTGGCACTGCTACTACTCGGGGCCGTATATTGTGTTTGGTCTCTGGGGCATCAACAAGTTGCAGCTACAGACGGCAGACAAACAAGGACAGCTATCCTCCCTGCAAATTCATGCCTACGCGGTGCGTCCCCTCGACTGCTCTATCTACTGCAAACTCTTAGTAAATTAATTTTGTGAATGATATATATCTTTGCAAATTGTTTTTTTAGGACACGTCTTTTCTTCACGCCGAGGCGGGCAACTTCGCGCAGGAGATAGAGAAACATATGGTTGCCGCCTTCTCTGTTTTAGAGCTGCATCTCACAGCAAAGAGGCATGCTTTTGGAGTGTTTGTGTTTCATCTCCTTGGGATGGATCGGATTCGTACTGCTACGCGGAGGCTTAAGGTCGACCTACAGAGATCAGCGGTAATTCTCTGCTCTGCTTATAACCCCAACTGATTATATACCCCAATAATACATTGTGTGGTTATTCAACTTTTTTGGGTTTTAGATGAAAGAAGGATGCACGCCACTTTGTCCTTGTGAGTTTCCGAACTGGAAGTCCCAAATTATCTGCTTGGCTGCTCTCGAAGAAGTGGAGTTCAATGGCTTAGAAGGAGAGGATCATGAGTTTGATTTACTTAAATTGATACTCGGATGTGCACCGATGTTAAAAAGAATGATCGTGAAGCTGTCAGAGGAGACCTCGGCAAGTAATGATGGATGCGCAAAGATATGCAACATCTTCAATGCATGTTCTTCTGTGGACTGTGATGTTTATGACAGCTCTGGTGAGTATCTGTTTGGCATGCATTATTAGCATCTCCTAGATAAAACAGAGATATAACTGTTAATCGTTGTGTAAAATTCGTCGAATATGTGGCGTTGGCATGCCAATTATAAAGTTTGGTTGTGCATGTCTATTCATTAGCTGATTAAACTTCAATATTTTTGTAGAAATATAAACTGAATGCTGGATTGTCTGATAAGGAAAAATCAATATTCTTAATCAGCCTTCCTTGCCTAAATTGCTCTTTTGCATTTCGAAATCTTCCTTATTGATCTTGCCCTACTGTTTTGTGTTTGTATATTTGACTTTCTTGGTTAGCTGAAGTGTCCCATCTGAATTCACTGGCCTTGGGTTTGGTACAAACTCTCTTCAGCAAGTACTTTGCCTATTGTTTCAGGTGTCAGGCTGTATTCCATTTTATTTGCCAACTAGTGGAATAGCCCGCGCAAAATACGTGGCTAGATTCATCATGTGTTTTTTACTATTTCATTTGCTATCTTAAATGTGCATACGTTTTTTCTTAAAGTTGTTATATAATGAAGCGTGACATTCGAATTCAAGGGAACTCAATTCATAATAAGCATTTGTTAGCGTTGAAAAAAACATGTCTAAATGTGTAATCCAAATACCCTTATGCAGTTCTCTATGAAGCAAGCCCAATTTTGTTCGGTCTACGAAATTGCTAGGCACACAGACTCAATTTTGTTCGGCCCATTTTGGCTTCTTTATTTGCCACATCATATCCTAAGCCTGACTACAAGGGCATCATTGTCTTCTCTACCCCGGTTGTGCAAATTAACCAAAACTTTTATCGCAGCGAACATAGGTGTATGCTGACTTGGAGGTTTAGGTGTGATTTGAACATGATGGCAGGGTTGAGTTGGCTATTGTACGTGAGCCATATCTCTTTGGTATATCTGGAGAAAACAAATAATTTGTAATTATTTCAATCTTATAAGGAATTTTTTTAGTGTTTTTATATTTTCACTACGAATTGTCACTTAGCACCTATTATGTTGGATGTACCTTCTCTATTCTTATATCGTGTGTCCGTGTATTTGCATATCAAGATTATAATACGAGATCTCCCCTGTGTAAAAATGTAATATTTCTTCATTTTGTTGTTTCCATATAATTATGGCCCAAAGTTGTAGTTTGTGCACTGCCTATGCCATAAGAAACTTTATTTCACCTGGTCGCATCCACTGTGTGCTTTGCTTTAACAATCAACGTAAATGTTTCACTTTGTTTGTACTTACTCATAGGTTCAAGCCATAGCCACATGTTGGAGAGGATTGTTGCCCCAAGTATAGTATCTAGTAAATCCAATGATACGTCTTCTGTCACTACGCCCATCCAGTTCTATACGCTAGTGAAATTACCAAATAACCTACTGTTCCAAATTCAAAGAATCTTACATGTATAAGTATGATGACTACATTTAATCTGTTTATATGTATAGCCTGCATGGTGGATATATTTTTGGGTCTGTCTAGGACACATCTAGATGTGACATAACTATGTCACATCTAACCTGATAAGCACTATGTTTATGGTCTATTTTTTTTGTCCCAGCTTTTTTTTATTTCTTGTTGCTGCGTAGTTATTTTTAGGAGGTTAGATGTGACATCATTAAAAAACATCTAGATGTGAATTAGACAAATTGTATATTTTTTGAAAGATATGACAACATATTTTGTATGAGGGTCGTCATGAAAAATTGATATATTTGAAGAAATATATTTAATGGCCTAGATCCTTTCAAATTAACACCTATAATTTTAAACAAAGAATTATCACTGAGCATTTGACTTGTTAAAAAATATATTGGTAGATAATTCAGTATCACATTGTTGACAGTTGATTTGCGATCTAACGCTTTAAAAAATCTCAAAATTAATATAATATATATGAAAACTACAACTCTAAATATACATAACACATGTAGTCATGCCAATTGGTGGTTTACTTTGCTAGTTACAACGTATTTTA
Organism: Triticum urartu; assembly: GCF_056163025.1. Lineage (NCBI taxonomy): Eukaryota > Viridiplantae > Streptophyta > Magnoliopsida > Poales > Poaceae > Triticum > Triticum urartu. Next base: position 712,300,849 of record NC_141879.1, read on the forward strand.
GTTTGCAACTGAACAATTTGATTTTCACAGAAGACGTTTTTTACAATTAGAAAATCTCAAATTTGTATAATTATTACGTAGACAATTGATATGTATACTTATTCAATTCTTATGGTGCTATAGATTTAAAAGTCATGTCAACATTTTTTGTGTGGAAAAACTGGCCCCGCCGGTGCAGAGATACGACACTAGCGCCGATTGGAGAAGAGGGCGACCCGGGTGGACTGCCGTGGAAGACTTGACTTCCGGCGATTGCCGGCGACTGGCGTGATGCCGATCTCCTTCCTCTCCACCTCTTCTTCTCCCTCCTCTCCTCACCCCCTCCTTGCTCCCTAGCCGATCCTCCCTGTCTCTGCTCGCCTCATCCACTCAATCCTCTCTTTGCTGCCTTCTTTCTCTGTCTCTTCCCTCTCAGATCCCGTTCCCATCTTCTCGATCCAGCCTGATCTAATCCGACGGAGGCCCTCCTGGCCAGATCCGGTTACTCCTCGCCGCCCCCGCCCCGCCCCCCCTCCCCCCCCCCCCCACACACACAACCCACTTTCGTTACTCCCAGCCCTGTATTCCTTCTAGTTCGAGTCAAGCTGCAGTAGAATATCAGGATGACTTTAGCTCCTCTTGCCAACGAGATAGAGTGGATCTTAGGAGTGGTCAAGGGGGGAGGAGATGGAATTTGATGCTGTAGTACATGGGAACATGACCGACTCTTTTTCTTGGGCAATGGCGCATGGCCCTAACGCGTCTCGGGCGCCATGAAAGCCATAGCTTGGAATTGCCGAGGTATGGGCCGAGACCTCGGCAATGAACGTATGCTATTTCTGGCCAATCTGATTCGTTCTACTAAAGCTCAGGTAACCTTTGTTTCCGAAATCAAATCTTCCAAGGTTCGGTCGGTTGATCTTGTTAATAGGTTTGATGTTGCTAATAGTTTTGTTGTTCCTTCTAGAGGAGCCTCTGGAGGGCTTTGGCTTATGTGGAATGATGAACTCAATGTGTCTGTTCATAGTGCCTCCTTTCATTATATTTTAGCTAATGTAGTTCATCTAGCCTCGGGTGTTCACTTTTGTTTGATTTGTATATATGGTGACCCCTACCATAGGCAGACTAGTGCTATTTGGAGTCAAGTTTCTGCTTTTGTGTATGATAACTTGGGTAAGCCCATGATGTGTATTGGAGACCTTAATGACATCTTGTTTGATACAGATGGTTGTAATGGTAGTGTTAATTATTATCGCATGTCTGCTTTTCATTCCCTTGTTAAAAATTGTGGTTTTTTTTATATTGGTTTTAGTGGTCCTGCGTATACTTGGCGTAACAAACAGCATACTGTTAATCCTATTTACAGACGTCTAGACCGATGCCTTGTCAACTCTGACTGGTGTGCGCATTATCCTAATTCTAAAGTGCTCAACTTACCTATTATTCTCAGTGATCATGCGCCCATTCTCATTTCTACAGACGGTAATTTTCTTAAGCCGAGGCAAACTTTTAAATTTGAAAACTGGTGGTTGCTTGAAAAAGACTTTACTAGCTTTGCAAAATCTGCTTGGAATAATTGCACTTTTACCTCTTTTGCAGCAAAGTCTTCTTCTTTGGCAGGTTCTTTGAAGAAGTGGTGCAAGAAGAAAAAGCCCTTCCAGCAAGAGCTTTTGGAAATTGAGTCCAGTATTAATCAGATTCAGCAGCTTCCAATTCAGCAGCAAAATCACACTTTGAAAAGCTCTCTCACTCTTAGGTATGAACAAACTCTCTCTAAGCTCAATCAATTTTATAAACAGAGAAGTAAGAAGGGTTGGGCCACTGCTGGTGATCGTAATACTAAGTTTTTTCATCAGGCTGTGATCAAAAGAAGAAAAAGAAATACTATTTGTTCCATTAAGGATGAGAATGATGTGCTTCATTTTAAACCTAGTGCTATCACTAATACTTTTGTCAATTATTTTAGATACATCTTCTCTTCGCCAAACAATAACACTGCAAGGCCTTTTCTTAATACTCGTTTGCCTGACAACTCTTTGGATCCTACTTACTTTCTTCCAGATAAACATGAGATTTTGCAGATTCTCAAAGATATGAAGTTGAATGCTTCTCCGGGTCCGGATGGATTTAATGTTGAATTTTATCTGGCAGCATGGGATTGGATTGGCAAGGAAGTTACTCAACTTGTGACTACCTTTTATAAAACTGGTATTTTACCTCCTCATATCAATGACACTAATATTGCTCTCATTCCAAAAAAGTTAGTTTCTCAAGTTCCTATGGATTATCGTCCCATTAGCCTTTGTAATGTTGTCTACAAAATCATTGCGAAATCATTGGCTAATAGGATTAAGCCTCATCTTCCGGACTATATTGATCCGGCATAACAAGCCTTTATTGAGGGTAGAAGAATTAGCGATAACATCATTATTGCTCAAGAGATTACTCACTCCTTCGCTCTAAAATCGTGGAATCATCATGCTTTCATGCTCAAGATAGATCTTGCTAAAGCTTTTAATCATCTTGAATGGAGTTTCATTGTGTCTGCTCTTGCACGTAAAGGTCTGCATGGTCATTTCATTAATTTGATTCATGCTTGCATTTCTTCTCCTACTTTCTCTGTGCTTATTAATGGGCAGCCTTCTCATAAATTTAAAAGTTTCAGAGGTATTCGTCAAGGCTGTCCCATGTCGCCTTATTTGTTTGTTATTGCTATCAATGAATTATCTGTTGCTCTTAATGAAGCTCTAGCTGCTCATCATCTCCAGGGTATTTCACTTGGTCCAGATTGCCCTTCTATTCATTCTCTGTTGTTTGCAGATGATCTGTTGGTTTGTGGTCAAGCCACTATGCAGGAAGCAAATTCTATGGCTCAACTCATCCATCACTTTTGTTATATTTCAGGTCAAACACCAAATTGGGCCAAATCTGCTATTCTTTTTAGTACTCATGTTAGTCAAACCACTATTCAAGAGATTAAGCAAGTTTTTCCTGTTTCTATCATGGATAACAATTTCACCCACCTTGGTCATCTGCTTATTCTTCCTGCTAAAAATAGAACTGCTGCTTACAACTTTGTTATTGATAAATTTCTGAATAAATTGCCTGCTTACAAAGCTAATATGCTCTCTCATGCTGCTAGGCTTGAGCTCATTAGGTCTGTGTTCTCTGCTATTCCTGTGTACTACATGTCTAATATTTTGTTTACCAAGAAGTTTATAGCCAAACTCACTGCTATTATAAGGAACTTTTGGTGGACAGGAATCAGAGAGAATAATTCTAACAAGAGCCTTTGTCTTAGGGCTTGGAAGGACATTTGCAATTCCAAACAGGAAGGTGGTCTTGGCATTAGGAACTTGCAAGCAATTAATGAGGGCTTACTTCTTGCAGCTGCTTGGAGGCTTGCTAAAGACCCTTCCTCCCACCTTCATCTTGTGCTGAAATCTAAATACTTCCATGATGCCTCTATTTGGACTGCTATTTCTACTACTCCAAAACATGCTTTCTGGTCATCCATTTTAAAAATGTTGCCTAAACTGAAAGATCACTCTTTTTACCAACTCACGCAAGGGAATATCTCTCTTTGGAGTACCCCTTGGTGTTCCCTTTGGGATTCTGTTCATGACAATCTTATTATTCAGCCTTCAGGATACATATATCCTTCTCTTGTTAAGGACCTTTGGATACCGGGTCAGAAAGTCTGGAACAATGACCTCATTAACTCTCTTTTTCAACAGCCTCTAGCCTCTGTTATCGTTCAAACTGACATTATTCACCAAGATTGCCCGGATATATTATGTTGGGATCTAACTCCTAATGGTACTTGTTCTTCCAAGTCCACTTATAAATTGTGTTTGCAGGATATTCATGCCAATCCAAGAAATACTCCTTCCCAAGTTTCTTTGCAGATGAAAAATCTTCTCAAGTTGATTTGGAAGCAAAAGTTGATGATCCCCAGAGTTCAAACTTTCGCTTGGAGATTCCTTCCGAAAGCTCTTCCCACATGTTTGAGGGTTGGGCGCTTTTCCGTACATATTTCTCAATATTGTTGCAGATGTGGTCAGCAAGAGGATGAGGTTCACATGTTTTTTCTTTGTGACTTCACTAGAGCTGCTTGGTTTTCTCATCCTTGGTTCATCAGAACAGATGCTTTAGTTCAGATCTATACCAATATCCATAGTATAATTCTTACTTTACTTAATATGAACCATCTGCATGCTTCTGTTGTCAACATTCTAAATTTTATGTGGTGTCTTTGGAAAGCGAGGAATGATTATCTTTTTAATAGAAAGAAAGCTACCCCTCACCAAGTTAATATTGCTGCTACTTCTTTATCTAATGATTTCTGTGATCTGCTTAACAGTTCTTCACACCATCAGCCTCAAAACTCCAGTTGTATCTTAACCCATACTAATCAACTTCCCTTGCAGGGACAAACGCTTAAATCAGATCTTCTTATCACGGGACCGAAAGTATATACTGATGCATCTTTTAAGTGCAAAAAAATTCCAGGTTTATTGCAGGGAACAGCAGCCACTGGAGTTGGTATCTACATTTCTTTGCCGCACGATCAGAAGGAAGTCAGCGTGCAGATTCAAGCTTCCACCTCAATTACAAGTACTCCTCTGCAGGCTGAAGCGTTTGCTCTTCTCTTGGCTGCAAAAGTAGCTAAATGTCTCAACATCAGCCAGCCGACCTTCCTCACAGACTGTCTCTCTTTGGCTTCATTTGCGGCTAGTAGAAAGATTACTGAAACTGCTACCCCTTGGACTATCAGGAAAGTTTTAGCTGATTTCTTCTGCTACTCTTCAGACCTTCAACCTAGAGTGTTCCATATTTCCAGGGAAATTAATGAAATTGCTCACAACGTCGCTCATCAGGTTCTTACATCAAATGTAGAACCTGACATATGTTGTTTTGCTTCGGCTCACAGGAACATGGCTTGCCCTGTAGTTTCTCTCCTCTCTAATTTCGAGTTTGAGGGCTTTGTAATTCATGCTGTACGTTGCTATTGAGCTGAGCTGAATGGAAAGTTTGGCGCTTCGTGCGCCTTTTGTTGTTCAAAAAAAAACATTTTTTGTGTGGTATGTCAATAAGTTTTTATCCGGATTATCGTGAAGAACTGACACATTTGAAGGAGTATATGTACCGTACTGCCACAGCTCTTTTTTATTGCCTTTTGCTTTCCATCCAAAGCAGCTCACGCGTACTGGTATTGGACTTGTATTCGGTTTTGCTTTTACATCTGGACACGCAGGTCACACGTATTGGTATTGGACTCATGCAGATTGCCTAATATGGACCTTCCTTTTTTGCATAGCTAACCTTGCTGTCTGTGTACCTTATGATGTTTTTTTACGGGAGTACTTTTTTTTTACTTATGATGTTATGCATAGGCATATACATGGGAAACGTGGTAGTTTTTTTCTGGAGCAACGTGGCAGCTCTTTATGTTTATACGGACATGTTAAATATGTCACATAAAAACTTTAAATCTTAGCCATTATTATTTTGATCAAACTGTGCAAATATCATTAGCATCTGTGGACCAACCTAGAGGCTTGTTCGACTTTTGTTTTAATACACATATAATAGAAGATAACAATATTATGTGGTCTGCATTGGTGACAGAAGAATGTGCACCTGAAGTTAGTTGTCTCATTTGAATTTTTCATCGACTGTTGGGTTTCTTTCTACTCTCAACCTATTGTGTTATACTACATTTGTATCAAAATATAAGACATTTTTGCAGTTCAAAAAACATCGTATATTTTGGTACGGAGTATTTGACAACATTCCTATGCATACTCCACATTTGGTTCTTGCGGTTCTCATCGAAGTTTGTTTCAATTTGCCTCCTCCGCAGGGCTAATTCTTGGTTGCTTCAATTGATCATCTGGCGTGCTCTTTTGCTAAAATTGCCCCTTGACGTGATTCTCATCCTTAGGTCTGCGGATTCATGGTGTGCATTGGCAAGATCATCCTTAGTTCAGCGGATTCGTGGTGCGCATTGACAAATTCTCAGGACTTTGCTTGGTTGCTTCTACTGATCATCTGGCGTGTTTCATTGCCAGTGTACTGTACTAGCTGTATACAAGGTGCTCAGTTATATCTTGTGTGGTTTGTATGATGTTTGACTATTGAATTAATGCACTCTACTCATGTCATGAGTCAATTGCCCGAAGCTGATAATCATGTTAAGCCTATGGTTCTAATTCCTATTTTGGGTATTCTCATTGTGACGATGCACTGCATGTTTTCAGCAGGAGTAAAATGATCTGCAGTGAATGTTCCCCTTACCGCTCTTTTTGTTTATACAGCTGTGCTTGGATGAACCAAACAGCTCTGTGAGATAGCTCAGTATCTTAAACTACTGCAACTATATGATGTATTGAAGATGCATCTTGAGTAACTTCGATTTAGTAGAATCTGCGTCATTTTGTGTTCGGCGCAAGGTTCGAGACATTGCTGCAGTGGGTGGGGGGTGCTTAGCTCACCCCCCCCCCCCCCCCCCCACAACACACACACCACTCTCTTCGTGCTACTGGCAGGGTTCTTTCAGCTGATCTTAGTGTTACTGTTGCTGGTTAGGCCTCTGCTTTTGTTCATCAGTGGCGGTCGGCATGCCGTTAGCTCTTCATACCAACTGAGGCTTGGATTTTTTTTGTCTCTTGCCTATGGTAGGTCTTTTCTTGTCGCTCACCATCCTTTTGCTGTCGTAATCGCGGATATTTTTAGATCTTGCTTAGTTTTTTGTCTGCGACTGTTTCTGTGTGTGGCTGCTGATCGTGCTAAGTTGTTTCTTCACTCCGATGCTCGTGCTATTTTGTCCCCTCTTTCTGGGGTTTGCTGCATTCGATTTTTATTGTGCCTCTTCTCCTCACTTGTCGTCCATTTTCTTTCATCGTCTTGGTTGCAGCTATTCAGAGCAGCTAATTGTTCTTCGTTTGTGTCTTTTCTTATACCAACGTACTGTTGTTGGAGTTATAGATGTTAATGTGTTACTTTTGCGGCAGTGTTTGTAGAAAAATGATGAATTCTGGATGTGGAGTAGCCGTTCGCATGTCCAATGTGGCATAGAATCATTGTTCTTGGAAACTTCTCTTGGTTAATTTTGTAGAATAGTTGTGAATGTCAATGAGCAAGAAGTGTCCTCTTTCAATAGCCCATATCTTCCAACACAACAGGCTTAAGAAACAGTCAGCCGGCATCAGCGACAACTAATCACTTAACAAAACCATGGACAGGGGTCTTAAAGCTCATCACTAGCCCGTCAATATTTGGCTTGTTCCGGTGAATGATAGCAAGTAGGATATGGAGGTCGTGGCTCACTAGCTAGGACTAGAGATAGCCCTCCTAAAGATAGCTAGGCATGATAGCCATGGCTTGGAGTTACCATTCATGTGTCTATCTTAAATTGTGAGCGATGGCTCATCTAAAGTTGGTTCTAAACTTTGATGTGCCTAACCTTCTAAACATTACGCATTTTATCGCTTCATGGTGGCTTGGAGTTTTCCTTCACTAATAAGAGGCGCTTTGCAAGAGTTTGATTATTTGATGATGTAGGTGTTTTCACAAGCTCAATGTAAATTACCTGGAGATGCTTCAAATCCTGTACAACTTTGCTCAATCATGTATTGTTGGCATCCTGAAACTGTACCTGTTTTGCTGCACTGTTGCCTGGCTGTAATAGAGTCATGGTATTCTTTGCAGTCGAGAACCCATCCATTACAGAGTACAAATGGTGATTCAATTTCTACCATTGAGACTGTTCTCAATTATCATCGAAACCACTGGTAAACTTACAAAGAACATAACTAAAACAGTGGTGGTATTCTATTATTGCTGCAGAATAAACTAAAACTACTGAAGAAATTTAGCAATTTAGTAGCAAATAGAATTCTATTTCAAAGTATTTTCAGTCAATTTCAAAGCGCATTCAGCTTGCAAGTTGAGAACAATGTATCTCTAAGAATAGAGAATGCATACGTACATTAGAACTTGTGAGGAAAAAAAATAAGATAGCAGTCCACTGGCCACCCTATGAATTTCTAGAAAACTTCATTTGCTCGGTAGTCGACAGTTTATCTTGGCAAGATGTCGCATGCCTTCCACTAATGCCAGCAGTTATTTTCAGATCACCTGATTTCGTGAGCCCTAACCACGTTGTTATGCTTGTTATAGAGATTCTGATGGTAGTTGGAGGGCTTGAGACACGCATCCATGACATGAACATGTGATGGTGCCTGTTTCAAAACCTGCGTCCGGCATGCCGCTGCCACACATCCATACAGGCTTCCACGGTTGAGTTATGAGAGATGACGATGAGCTATTGCTGCTAGGCAACGCAATACATGCTACAGAGAGATGGCGATCTAGAATCTGCCAAAAAAGATCTTCCAAAATATTAAATTTCTGTTACATAGAATTTGAAATTAGATGAATATGTGGGTAGAAGTATCGAAACGATAGAAAAGTTTAAGAAATCCACATACCTTGGACAGATGAGAGATCGGCATTAGCCGACGGGTTTTACTTTCCGTGCGTTCTTGACTTCCTCTCTTTTCCCGGAAAGGAGATCACATCAGTGTTTTACCCATAATGATGGTAGTGTTTACGTGAGGAACCGATCTGAAGAGTAGCATGGGGTGACCGACGCCTGCTGATTATCTTCATGTCAGCGTTCAAAACGTACAAACATGTAACTTGCCTGGTTGCTATTGGGGAGAAAGAGAAAGCGAGATTAGGGGCACACAGAAGGAGAGAATAACACGGGAGGCTCGCCAGATCAAAAGAAGTCACCATGGACGGGAGAAGGCTTGAGGAAGGAGAGGAGCGCCTGGCCACCAGGCAACTGGATTCATTTTTTCTTTCTGTTAGCGAGATTGGATTTGTATATTCCTTCTATACCAAGAAGCCACTTTTTTTTTCTGTGCCTATTCTTCCTCCCGTACGTGAAAGCATGAGGGCCTTTATTTTTATTTTAACTGTTATCAACAACGGTGATGCAAGATTGGATGGAGATTAATCTCATTTGGCTTCTTTTGAAAGAAAGAAAAGCTAATCGTATAACTATTGATTTCTAGTTTTTTTTTCTTTTGGCTTCTATGTTCCCAACTTCACGTGAAAGCCTTTTAAAAACATAACTCCATGTGAAAGCAATATGGGCCTTTCCAATCATCTTTTAATTGACATATGCTGGTTCATTTTTTTTCTTGTTTCTATTTTTGACGGGTTAATCTACACCGTAATAATTTGGCCCCACCAGATAAACGGCTCGTAATTTTTGATTAACGTGGTAATTTCTAGGGAGTCTGTAATTATTATAATATATATATATATATTCTAGGGAGTCTGTAATTATTATAATATATATAATATATATAATAATATATAATATATAATATATAATAATAATAATAATAATAATAATAAAGTAAGTATAGAAGTATAGATATAGATAGATAGATATAGATATAGATATAGATGTTTACTCATATCAATGGCATAATCGGCTAATGAGCAATAATAACAAATCTCGGATGACAACACTTTCTCAAAATAATCATGATATGATATGACAAGATGGTATCTCGCTAGCCCTTTCTGAGACCGCAAAACATAAATGCAGAGCACCTTTAAAGATCAAGGACTGACTAGACATTGTAATTCATGATAAAAGAGATCCAGTCACAGTCATACTCAATGTAAACTAACAGTAATGGATGCAAATGACAGTGGTGCTCTTCAACTGATGCTTTTTACAAGAGGATGATGACTCAATATAAAAGTAAATAGATCGGCCCTTCGTAAAGGGAAGCAGAGATTTGTAATATGTGCCAGAGCTCGGTTTTGAAATAGATATGAATAACATTTTGAGCGGTATACTTTCATTGTCAATATAACAACCGAGAGATCTCGATATCTTTCATGCTACACACATTATAGGCGGTTCCCAAACAGAATGGTAAAGTTTATACTCCCCTCCACCAACAAGCATCAATCCATGGCTTGCTCGAAACAATGAGTGCCTCCAACTAACAAGAATCCCGGGGCAGTTTTGTTTGCAGTTATTTTGATTTGATTTGCATAAAGCATGGGACTGGGCATCCCGGTGACCAGCCATTTTCTTGTGAGTGAGGAGCGGAGTCCACCCATCTTAAAAATAACCCGCCTAGCATGGAAGATAAAGACAGACCTAGTTGATACATGAGCTATTCGAGCATACAAAACAGAATGTTTATTTGAAGGTTTAGAGTTTGGCACATACAAATTTACTTGAAACGGCAGGTAGATACCGTATATAGGTAGGTATGGTGGACTCATATGAAATAACTTTGGGGTTTATGGAATTGGATGCACAAGTAGTATTCCCGCTTAGTACAAGTGAAGGCTAGAAAAAGACTGGGAAGCGACCAGCTAGAGAGCGACAACAGTCATGAACATGCATTAAAATTAATCAACACCGAATGCAAGCATGAGTAGGATATAATGTACCATGAACATAAATATCATAGAGGCTATGTTGATTTTGTTTCAACTACATGCGTGAACATGTGCCAAGTAAAGTCACTCGAATCGTTCAAAAGAGGATACCACTCTATCATACCACATCACAACCATTTTAATAGCATGTTAGCACGCAAGGTAAACCATTATAAACTTCTAGCTAATTAAGCATGGCATAAGCAACTACAATCTCTAATTGTCATTGCAAATATGTTTCTTTCATAATAGGCTGAATCAGGAACGATGAACTAATCATATTTACAAAAACAAGAGAGGTCGAGTTCATACCAGATTTTCTCATCTCAATAAGTTCATCATATAATCATCATTATTGCCTTTCACTTGCATGACCGAATAGTGTGGATAATAATAATAGTGTACATGCATTGGACTAAGCTGAAATCTGCAAGCATTCAATTCAAGAGAGAAGACAAGGTAATTAATATGGGCTCTTTGTTACATCAACAGTAATGCATATGAGAGCCACTCAACATTTTCATTATGGTCTTCTCCTCTCGACCCTCAAAGAACAAGAAAATAAATAAAACTATTTACATGGGAAAGCTCCCAACAAGCAAAAGAAGAACGAGAAATCTTTTGGGGTTTTCTTTGAGGGTCAAGCAAAAGAAGAACAAGCAAAAGCAAAATAAAACTACAACATGAAAAGTAAACTAACTAAAAACTATAACATTTTTTTTGGTTTTTCTAAGGTTTTTCAAACACACAAGAAGAAAGCATAAAAAGGGAAATAAACTAGCATGGATATTACAATGAAAAAGTATGAGCACCGACAATTGGCATGAGTGTGTGAACATGAATGTAATGTCGGTGAGAGATACGTATTCCCCCAAGCTTAGGCTTTTGGCCTAAGTTGGTCTATGGGCACGACTGGCCTGGCGGATATCCAAAGTTATAGTTGGGGTCGTACTAAGAAGGATCCCCCTGGTGCCACTGGTTGGCGATCGCTTCCGGATTCCACTGATAAACAGACTACCGGTGAGGATCAAATTGTTGTTCCGGCTCTGGCTCTGTAGCTGATGTGGGGTTTCGGTAGGCGTGAATGGCCTCCGGCGGAACAAGATACTTGCCTGCAGATAAGTCAAACAAGGAAGGAGCAGGCAAAGTAATAGTCTCAGGGTGATTTCTATCAAATATCAGCTTGTACTTAAGCATCTTTTCCTTATTCTTAACAATAAAATAATGTGCTACCATACTCTTATAGTCTAGAAAAACAGGAGGCAACAACTTTCCTTCTTTCTCATAATGCCTAATAGGTAAGTTAAAATGTGCAGCGAGGCGCGAGGTGAAGATACCTCCCAAGATGGGGTCCTTATTACGGTTAAGATTTAACCGCTTTGCAACAATAGCGCCCATACTAAATGTGTCATCACGGAACAAGGCATGGCACAAATAACAATATCAGAGGCACTAAGGTTGCCACAGTTTCCGCGGCCAATTAAGCATCTACTAGCAAATATTGCAAAGTAACGTAAAACAGGAAAATGTATGCTAGTAATTCTTGCATCGGAAACTTTCCTCGTTTCCCCTACAACAATTGTATCAATAAACCCTTCCACATTGTCACGATATGGTTCCTCTATGCTGCCCTCAAAAGGTATCAAACAAACCCGGCAAAAATCACGAAATGACATCTCCTTATGCTCATCATATAAATAAAATTCCACCGAAGGTGGTGAGCTCCTAGCATGGTAATGAAAGTTTTGCACAAAGATATTGGTGAGTAAGAGATACTGTTCGCATTGGTCGTGGAGGAAGGCGGTGAGGCCTGCATTCTCAGCCAACTCATATAAATCATCATAAATCTCGGCTGCTCTCAAGAAATCATCATAAGGCCATTCAAACGGTCGAACCTCTGCAGTATGAGGGGGATTATACTTGGGCTTCTTGTTCTCTTCACTTTGTTTATCCTTCGAGCTTCGGCTCGATGAGCCCCTCAAAAATCTCTTCATCTTTTTCTGAATTTTTATGAAATTTTTAGTAACTTCAAAATAAAAGTGAACCAAACTCAACAAAATTGATAGCAACTACTCCTACAAGTGTCTAGAGGCAATATCATGCATTAAAACTACTTTTGACCATATAAATTTGACATGCAAGCTCAAGAACAGGGTCACCTAAGCAGCAAAAATTTGCAATAAATAAAGCACTAGAATAAAAACTAATTGGACCATTGGAGGAGTCACATACCAAAGAACAATCCTCCAAAGTAGTTTTGTGAACGAAGCTTTGAGCTAGGAGATCGAAAATGGCAGCAAGATAAGCTAGAACTTGGGTTTGAGCTGCTTGGTGATTTTTTTGGGAGGAAGAAGAAGTGTGTGGTAGCTGGAATAAGTGGAGGGGAGCCACCATGGGCCCACGAGGCAGGGGGCGCGCCCAGGGGACTAGGGCGTGCCCTCTACCCTCGTGGGTACGTGGCTGCTCCCCTGCTGTGTTTTCAGTGCCAGATATTCTCAAATATTCCAGAAAAATCATATTTAATTTTTAGGGCATTTGGAGAACTTTTATTTTTGGTGTATTTCTATTACATTGATAATTCAGAAAACAGACAAAAAAAATACTATTTTGCTTTATTTAATATAAATAACATAAAGTAAAAAGAGGGTACAGAGAGTTGTGTTTTCTAAATTCATCCATCTCATGCTCATCAAAAGGAATCCACTAACAAGGTTGATCAGGTCTTGTTAACAAACTCATTTCAAATAATATGAAACCGGAGAATTTTCGAATAACACTAGGTTACCTCAACGGGGATATGCATGCCCCCAACAATAAGAATATCATATTTATTTTTGACAGTAGGAAGAGGAAATTCAAAACCTCCAATAGTAGTTGTTGAAATTTTTCCAATAGAATTGATACTGTGGACTTGAGGTTGTTTCCTCGGAAAGTGTACCGTATGCTCATTACCATTAACATGAAAAGTGACATTGCCTTTGGTGCAATCAATAACAGCCCCTGCAGTATTCAAAAAGGGTCTTCCAAGAATAATAGACATACTATCGTCCTCGGGAATATCAAGAATAACAAAGTCCGTTAAAATAGTAACGTAGGCAACCACAAAACACTACAAAAAAAGACACATCCGTGACATTTTGGGCCAAACGAAAAAATATTCTGTCATACATATGACACTTCTATGACGATAATTGTGACAAAACCAGGTATCATCATAGATGTGGTGGGCTCCTACTTCTATGACAAAAAATCATGATAGAAAATGGGCTTTTCGTCCTGGGCGGGCTGGAGATGCAGCTGCATGACATTCTTTGGGCCGTCAATGACGGAACAAACCGTGGTAGAAGCGAGGCGAGGAAAATTTCGGGGAGTTCCCGGTTACGGTTGGAGGTCGGGGGCTGAGCGATGCGCGTTTCTCTCGTACACGTACGCGCGTGTGTGCGAGGCGTTGGCTCTAACTAAACCCGAGCGAGGCGTTGGGCTCTAACTGAACCCGAGCGATTGCACTGCAGGCTACGCGTTACTGAACCTGAGCGATCGATCGATGGCTGTTAACTGAACCCGATCGAGCGATTCCTTCGCTACTGCTGCTAACTGAAGCCGATCGATGGGATGAACAGTGAGCGTTGCAGGAGGGTTTGGATGAACAGTGAGCGGTGGCATTGCCTCTGGATGAACAGGACCCCGTGGTGTGGTGGAGGGCTGGATAAACAGTAGACGGTGGAGGGGTGCCCGTGGAGGGGTGGATGAACAGGACCCCGTGGTGTGGAGGGCTGGATGAACAGTAGACGGTGGAGGGGTGATTGAACAGGACCCCGTGGTGTGGAGGGCTGGTTGAACAGTAGACGGTGGAGGGGTGGTTGAACAGGACCCCGTGGTGTGGAGGGTTGGATGAATAGTAGACGGTGGAGGGGTGGTTGAACAGTAGCCGGTGGAGTAGCGCGCGGTGGAGGCTGGATGAACAGGAGCCCGTGGATGAACAGTCGCAGGTGGAGGCTGGAGGAGGTCGACGGTGGATGAACAGTAGCTCGTGGAGGCTGGAGGGGGTCGACGGTGGAGATGAACAGTATCCCGTGGAGTCCCGTTTTGCGGTACGCCACACCCCTCCCGATGAACAGGACCCCCGTTTGGACCGTAGCGCTCCAACACAAGTCCGTTTCGTCCGTTTTGCGGTACGCCACACCCCTCCCGATCAACAGGACCCCCATTTCGACCATAGGAGGTCCGTTTCCTCCGTTTTGCGGTACGCCAGACCCCTCCTGATGAACAGGATCCCGTTTCGAACACAAGGCCGTTTCCTCCGTTATGCGGTACGCCAGGCCTCGTTTCCATCGCCTGTTCCGTCCAAGCCCTCCCAATGAACACGACGCATTCCGTTGCCTCCCCATGAATACGACGCATTCCGTTGCCTTCCCATGAACACGACGACGATGCTGTTTCTCCGTTCCGTCCAGCCATGTACACGAGCCCTAGCCGTACGTATGCGCGATTAGGCGTTCGAGACCCCGCCCGTATGTACACATACGTGGCCGTATTTTCTTTCTTGCACCCTGGCCGCTGTCCGTACAAGTAAATGCTATGTGCGCGCCTCTACTACGACACGTGCGCGCCTCTACTTCGACTAGTATGTATGTACACGTTAGCGACCAGAATGACAACACTACGTACGCTTCAACCAGGTGGGTCCCGACTGTCAGGCACTTCCTTGCCTGCGAAGATGTAGCTGGTGGGTCCCAGCAGTCAGGGGGCGAATCGTTTTTTTTGCCCGGACACACTTCCTTGTGTGCGAAGATGTAGCTGGTGGGTCCCAACAGTCAGGGGGAAACATTTTTTCGTGAAATACGATGGCCCGTCCGATGGGTGCCGCTGTCAGGTGGAGGAATAATTATTTTGCACGTAATAAGGAGGCACTTCCTTGCTGCGGCCGTGGACCCAGCTGTCAGCCTCTCCACGTATAGTCCACGTGCGATGGAAGCCGTTCCTTGACCACGTTGACCACGCCGCGCCGAGAGCACCAGGGCGGTGGACAACGGCGAGGAATAGGAAGGGGATGACGCGGAGACGGGGAAGACGCGGCAGTGGATGCCCACGCGTACAGGAGTACGAGGGATCACTGGTTCGTTGTGGTGTGAGGCTGCCGTCGCCGCAGAATAACAGGGGGTGTGGGTGAGTAGAGGGATGGCCTGGCCAGCGGTGGGAGTAGTAGGGGGCGGTGAGGCCTCCGCCGCATCGCAGCCGGCCACGGGAGGCAGGAGCACGAGGCACGACCGGTGCTGGTTTGGGCGGCTGGAGCAAGAAGACCAGAGGTTGAAGAAGCACTACGGCCGTTGGATGGACATCGTACGGTCACTGGAGTTGACAAAGACCTCCGTCCCCGTCAACTTAGTAGGCCCACAAGTCAGCCTGCCACTATACTGTGTCCCAGCTAACAGGGGGAGTATTCATTTTTTTGTGCGTAATAAGGGGGCACTTCCTTGCCTGCGAAGATATAGCTGGGGGTCCGAGCTGTCAGCGGCGGTAACATTTTTTTCGTGAAATACAGAGGCCCTTTCGGTGGGTCCTTGATGTCAGGTGGAGGAATCATTATTTTGCGCGTAATAAGGAGGCATTTCCTTGCGTGCGGCCATGGACCCAGCTGTCGGCCTCTCCACGTAAAGTCCACTTCAGATGCATGTCGTTCATTGACCATGTTGACCAGGCCGCGCCGAGAGCACCAAGGCGGTGGACGACGGCGAGGCCTAGGAAGGGAACGACACGGAGGTAGGGAAGACTCGGCAGTTGTTTCCCACAAGGAGGGGAGTACGACTGTACGAGGGTTTACTGGTTCGTCTACCGTCGTCGGAGAATAACAGCAGGTGTGGGTGAGTAGAGGGATGGCTAGGCCAGCGATGGGAGTACGGTGGGGCGGTGAGGCCTGCGTGGCAGCAGAGCCGGCCATGGGAAGGAGGGAGCAGGCAGTCTCGCCGGCGCCTGTTTGAGCAGCTGGAGCAGGAAGAGCAGAGATTGAAGAAGCACGACGGGCATTGGATGGCCATCCAACAGTCACTGCATGTGCGTCAACCTTTTTTTAGGAAAGCCTCAAATCTGTGGAAAACATCATACATCCCATTTGCTAATTCTTAAGGTTTTTTTGGAGCCCATATTCTTTTTGTTACCATTATAGTCCATATTGTGGCCACGGTTAAAAAATTATACGAAATTTTGCATATTTCGGTGCGGTCCGAACTGTTTTTAATCCCGAAATTTCTCACATTCAAACTGATTTTAAAAATAAATGTATATCAATATAAAATCCAACAAATCCAACAAATTCTCCATGCATAAAAATTAATGTAATTTAAAATATCAAAATGAAATAAAAAGATATTTGAAATTAATTGCCGGTTTGATGTGTTTTAAAAATGTACATCCCATTTCTCATTACTGATGGGCCATTTTCTCTGCCAGCCGAATGAAAGCTCTCCTCGTCTTGAAAGATCTGCAGCCCAATAGGCCTGACAAAGCGACTTACTTGGCAAATCACAAAAAAACTGGGCTGTGGCCGTGGACCCAGCTGTCAGTCCATTTGTTTTTGTAGTCCATTTGGTGGGCTGGGTGAAACAATGATGTAGGATCTATGCAGCCCATTTAAATCCTATTTGCATTTTTCTCGAAAGCCGCGGACTTGCTGTGCTGGGTGAAAATATCATGTTGGGCTAGACGGAGAAATGTTATAAAAACATAAACACATGATTACACATCAGTAAAATCTTTGCAAGCTTATGTACGCAATCACTAGGAGTTAACTTGCCAAGTTATATATAAACAATTATTATTATTATTTTGTAAGAACTTTCAACTTACGAAATAAAATATCATTTTAATTTGATGAGTTAATAGTACGTGGGGTATTATTATTTTTTAGGCTAGACGTGGGACAGCTGAGTTGGTTCTAGGGGAAAGTACTGGGAGAAAACTCAGTCTACATCGAAAAAGAAAGTTGGAGAAAATTCAGAGACCTGCTGGGTCCACCTGAGGAGGGGAATATGTTGGGAGGAAGGAGATTCAAAGCACGGCAGCCGAGTGAACTAGTTTTTTTTACGGACAAGTGAACTAGTTTACATACATAAGCAAATTGCCACTAAAAAAGGCAATCAGGTTAATGGGTTCTTAAAAGAAATATTTCGGACAAAATAGATAATTACGACACATAGGCTAATGCATGAAACACTCACATGATAAAGGTGCTTATAAACAGATAAAGTACAACATCTAGACCTTCCTGGCACGCTTGATCATGACACTGCGGCTGTCCGTGTACTCGTCGGTTATGAGAAGCAGACACGCCCTCATGTCCAAGATCTGCATCTACATGTCGTAGCATGCGTATGTGCCCTTGGCCGCGTAGGTTATGTAGGCTAGATTCAGAGGTACCTCCCACGTGTTCAGGTCGTGTTCTTTCATGTTGGCGTATCAGGGGTCGATGATGGTCTCGGCGAGGTCAACCACGGAGCCCTTCTCCTGCCCGTTGCTGATGATCTTGTATTGCTTCTGGATGTCGACAAGCTTGTTGCACCAGATGGCCGAATCGTCGCGTTCTTCCTTCTCTCCACCGTAGAGAAGGTGCAGTCGGTGCTGCCGATGAAACGGGCGAATGCTCCAGAACCTGGTGCAGCCATAGGACTGAGGCGAGGCAGAGCTTCACCGTGTCCGTATCGTTGGTGTACATCACATTCAACTTGGTGCAGCCATAGTACTGAACGGCGAACTCAAAGGGGAACTCCTTGCTGAAGTCCATATCTAGCAGGCTCACCCCTCGGATCGCCATTGGAGTCTCTTCGAGTGAACGAGTGTCTAGGCAGCGGCAGCAGTTCATTTTTCAGCTCTTGGGGAACTGGATTCAACAGTAAGCTGAGTGTGTACAGGCGACAACAGTTACTACCCCTCCCTCGTCCGCTGCACGCCTGGTAGAAGATGCACCCTCGGCCACACGTCGGTTCACGAGCGGGTCTGTATTGGTACTGTAATAACAGGAGTTAGTTGTCACTTTACTTAAATTTAATTAGCTTTAATAGAAATTTGTACTTAAAACAAGCAATGCATTTGCTCGTTCTATCAGTGCCACAGGATCAACATGCACAACAATTAGAATTATTATTCTCAGGACGCACACGATCATCACATTTGTCACACTTTCACAAAGATAATACTACCGAGTTTGAACTCTTTGTTATGGTTTTTGTCCTCTGCATCATCATGCCGTGTTTCCGAGCTTGCAAGATTCAGAACCAACAAATAAGATCCAAATAATAAGTACAACAAAGATGCCTACACATCTCATTGATTCCCAGCTTGCAAGATTCAGAACCAACAAATAAGATCCAAATAATAAGTACAACAAAGATGCCTACACATCTCACTGATTCCCAGCTTGCAAGATTCAGAACCAACCCATTAGAGCCTTTTGATAAAGTGAATATCGGGATTAAATCCATCTTGGCTAGCCATGTCATACAATCGAAGAACTTGGCGAATGCTCTCACTACAAAAAAAAGACAGATCCGTGACATTTTGGGCCGAACGAAAAAAAATTCTGTCATACATATGACACTTCTATGACGATAATTGTGACAAAACCCGGTATCATCATAGATGTGGTGGGCTCCTACTTCTATAACAAAAAATCATGACAAAAAATGGGGTTTTCGTCCTGGGCGGGCCGGAGACGCAGCTGCATGACATTCTTTGGGCCATCCATGACGGAAAAAACCGTGGTAGAAGTGAGGGAGAGGAAAATTTCGGGGAGTTCCCGGTTACGGTGGGAGGTCGGGGGCCGAGCGATGCGCGTTCCTCTCGTACACGTACGCGCGTGTGTGCGAGGCGTTGGCTCTAACTGAACCCGAGCGAGGCGTTGGGATCTAACTGAACCCGAACGATTGCACTGCAGGCTACGCGTTACTGAACCCGAGCGATCGATCGATGGCTGTTAACTGAACTCGATCGAACGATTCCTTCGCTACTGCTGCTAACTGAAGCCGATCGATGCTGCCTCTGGATGAACAGTGAGCGTTGCGTGGGGGGGGGGGTGGATGAACAGTTCCCGGTGGGGGTGGATGAACAGGACCCCGTGGTGATGCCTCTGGATGAATAGGACCCCAATCGATCGAGTCTGTTGGGGCTGGATGAACAGGACCCCGTGGAGGGCTGGATGAACAGGACCACCCCGTGGAGGGCAGGATGAACAGTAGATGGTGGAGGGCAGGATGAACAGTAGCCGGTGGAGGGGTGGTTGAACAAGAGCCCGTGGAGAGGGCTGTTTGAACAGTAGCCGGTGGAGTAGCGCGCGGTGGAGGCTGGATGAACAGGAGCCCGTGGATGAACAGTCGCAGGTAGAGGCTGGAGGAGGCGATGGTGGATGAACAGTAGCTCGTGGAGGCTGGAGGGGGTCGACGGTGGAGATGAACAGTATCCCATGGAGTCCCGTTTTGCGGTACGCCACACCCCTCCCGATGAACAGGACCCCCGTTTCGACCGTAGCGCTCCAACACAAGTCCGTTTCGTCCGTTTTGCGGTACGCCACACCCCTCCCGATCAACAGGACCCCCATTTCGACCATAGGAGGTCCGTTTCCTCCGTTTTGCGGTACGCCAGACCCCTCCTGATGAACAGGATCCCGTTTCGAACACAAGGCCGTTTCCTCCGTTCTGCGGTACGCCAGGCCTCGTTTCCATCGCCTATTCCGGCCAAGCCCTCCCGATGAACACGACACATTCCGTTGCCTCCCCATGAACACGACGCATTCCGTTGCCTCCCCATGAACCCGACGCATTCCGTTGCCTCCCCATGAACACGACGACGATGTTGTTTCTCCGTTCCGACCCAGCCATGTACACGAGCCCTGGCCGTACGTATGCGCGAGTAGGCGTTCGAGATACCACCCTTATGTACACATACGTGGCCGTATTTTCTTTCTTGCACCCTGGCCGCCTCTACTACGACACGTGCGCGCCTCTACATCGACCAGTATATATGTACGTACACGTTCGCGACCAGAATGACAACGCTACGTACGCTTCGACCAGGTGGGTCCCGACTGTCAGGCACTTCCTTGCGTGCAAAGATGTAGCTGGTGGGTCCCAGCAGTCAGGTGGGCGAAATACGGTGGCCCGTCCGGTGGGTCCCGCTGTCAGGTGGAGGAATAATTATTTTGCACATAATAATGAGGCACTTCCTTGCTGTGGCCATGGACCTAGCTGTCAGCCTCTCCACATACAGTCCACGTCCGATGGAAGCCGTTCCTTGACCACGTTGACCACGCCATGCCAAGAGCACAAGGATGGTGGACGACGGCAAGGCCTGGGAAGGGGACGACGCGGAGCCGGGGAAGACGTGGAAGTGGATGCCCATGCGTAGAGGAGTACGAGGGTTCACTGGTTCGCTGCGGTGTGAGGCTGCCGTCGCCGCAGAATAACAGGGGGTGTGGGTGAGTAGAGGGATGGCCTGGCCAGCGGTGGGAGTACAAGGGGGCGGTGAGGCCTCTGCCGCATCGGAGCCAGCCACGGGAGGCAGGAGCACGAGGCACGACCGGCACTGGTTTGGGCGGCTGGAGCAAGAAGACCAAAGGTTGAAGAAGCACTACGGCCGTTGGATGGACATCGTACGGTCACTGGAGCTAGAATCGTGCATATTGACTAAGTTGACAAAGCCCTCCGTCACCGTCAACTTAGTAGGCCCACAATTCAGCCTCCCACCAAGGTGGGTCCCAGCTAGCAGGGGGTATTCATTTTTTTGAACGTAATAAGGAGGCACTTCCTTGCATGTGAATATATAGCTGGTGGGTCCGAGCTGTCAGCGGCGGTAACGTTTTTTTCGCGAAATACAGAGGCCCTTTTGGTGGGTCCTTGATGTCAGGTGGAGGAATCATTGTTTTGCGCGTAATAAGGAGGCATTTCCTTGCGTGCGGCCGTGGACCCAGCTGTCGGCCTCTCCACGTAAAGTCCACTTCAGATGCATGTCGGTCGTTGACCACGTTGACCAGGCTGCGTCGAGAGCACCAGGACGGTGGACGACGGCGAGGCCTAGGAAGGGAACGACATGGAGGCAGGGAAGACTCGACAATTGTTTCCCACGCGGAGGGGAGTACGACTGTACGAGGGTTTACTGGTTCGTCTGCCGTCGCCGGATAATAACAGCAGGTGTGGGTGAGTAGAGGGATGGCTAGGCCAGCGATGGGAGTACGGTGGGGCGGTGAGGCCTGTGCGGCAGCAGAGTCGGCCGCGGGGAGGAGGGAGCAGGCAGTCCCGCCAGCACCTGTTTGAGCGGCTGGAGCAGGAAGAGCAGAGATTGAAGAAGCACGACGGCCGTTGGATGGCCATCCAACAGTCACGGCTTGTGCGTCAACCTTTTTTTAGGAAAGCCTCAAATCTGTGGAAAACAGCATACAGCCCATCTCCCATTATTTCTAATAATTTACATCCCATTTGCTAATTATTAAGGCTTTTTTTGGAGCCCATAATCTTTTTGTTAGCATTACAGCCCATATTGTGGCCACGGTTAAAAAATTATACGAAATTTTGCATATTCCGATGCGGTCCGAACTGTTTTTAATCCCGAAATTTCGACTCACATTCAAACTGATTTTAAAAATAAATGTATATCAATATAAAATCCAACAAATTCTCCATGCATAAAAATTAATGTAATTTCAAATCTCGAAATAAATAAAAGATATTTGAAACTAATTGCCGGTTTGATGTGTTTTAAAAATGTACAACCCATTCTCATTACTGATGGGCCATTTTCTCAGCCAGCCGAATGAAAGCTCTGCTCGTCTTGAAAGATTTGCAGCCCAACAGGCCTGACAAAGCGACTTACTTGGCAAATCACAAAAAAACTGGGCTGTGGCCGTGGACCCAGCTGTCAGCCTCTCCACGTACAGTACTCTTCTGATGGAATGTCGTTGACCACGTTGGCCACGCCGCGCCGAGAGCACCAAGGCAGTGGACGACAGCGAGGCCTAGGAAGGGGACGACGCAGAGCTGGGGAAGACGCGGAAGTGGATGCCCACGCGGAGAGGAGTACGAGGGTTCACTGGTTCGGCTGTGGTGTGAGGCTGCCGTCGCCGCAGGGCCTGGCTAGCGGTGGGAGTAGTAGGGGGCAATGAGGCCTCATCAGCAGCATAGCCGTCCACTGGAGGCAGGAGCAGGCGGTCTCCCTGACGCTGGTTTGGGTGGCTGGTGCAAGAAGAGCAGCCATTGAAGAAGCAGCAAGACCGTTCGATTCAAATCCAACGGTTACTGCTGCTAGAATCGTTTATTGACTAAGTTGACAAGCCCTGCATACGCGTCAACTTAGTAGGCCCACAGGTCAGCCTCCCAACCGGTGCGCCCCAGATGTCAGTGGGAGGAATCATTTTTTTCGCGTCATAAGGAGGCAGTTTATTGTGTGCGGCCAGGCCAGCGGAGGGAGTAGGGTGGGCCGGGAAAGCCTGCGCGGCATCACAGCGGGCCACAAGGGGAGGGAGCAGGCAGTCCCGCCGGCGCTAGTTTAGGAGGCTGGAGCAGGAAGCTCAGAGATTGAAGAAGCACGTCGGCCGTTGGATGGACATCCAACACTAACTGCTGCTAGAATCGTGTGTTCACTGACAAAGCCTTGCGTAAACAAGTCAGCCTCGAAATCTGTGGCGTGTACAGCCCATTTGCTATTATTTTTATAATTTTTACTCATTTTCTAATTCATATGGAATTTATTGCAGCCCGTTTTCCATTTTTAGTATTCCTGGCCATTTTCTGGTCAGTACCGGGGTCAAAAAATTAACTAAATATGTGGGAAATTTTGAAAATTCGCAAATTTTTGCTGGGGAACAAAATATTCTTAATCCAAAAATTAATAGCCATATTAAAACAAATATAAAAATAAATTAGTACTATGTCATGTTAAATCCAATGAAATACTTATAAGATATGAGTGAAGAATAAAAACAAAAAATGAAACTTATATCCCATTTGCTATAAATGTTTTGGAATTTTCAACCCCTTTTGATATTACTTTTAACAGACATTGACCATACTCTTAAGCTAGGCCGGAATGCATCCCTCCTCGACTTGAAAGATTTGCTGCCCAGTAATTCGGAGAAAACAAATAGGCCTAGCTTGGGTATTCTTCAAAAAGAAATACTGGGCTACCTATTTTCCCAAAGAACTGGTGCATGAGCATTTAGCTTTATTTATTTACTTATTTATGTGTGACGCCCGGATAATTAAGCTACAGTAAACCTCTACTATTGTTGCCACGTCACCACGATTACTGTTGATAGTCCCACGTTGATTCAAAACTCGTTCAAATTTAGATTTAAAATAAAGTCAAACTATAAAGGTTTTCAATTTTCAAACGAAAATGTTCAAAAGGTGGTAAATAATCCAAAGGCCATTATAGTGGTGAAATCAAACTTTTTGAAAAGTATTTAATGGGCCTAAAATATTTGAAACAGTAGGTAAAACAATAAAATAAATGTCTTTTGTATGTTATAAAATAATAAACTATTTATTTAGTTGGGCAGTAGAATAATTATTAACACTAAAATTGGTGACTACTATTATAATTTATAAAGCTAATACAAAAGGAAAAGTAAAAGAAAGATAAATAAAAAGGAAAGTAAAACAAAAATAAATAAAAGGATTGAAAAGGGCCGCCCCCCTCCACTAGACCGAATGGCCCAGCTGGTCAAAGCCGGCCCAGTCGCCCCTGTCATATATGGCCTCCCCACCACCGAACCCTAGCCCATCACCCCACTCCCCGCACGATCCCCACCTCTCCCCTCGTCTCACTCACCCGCTGCCACCACACCACACACACACACGCACACAGAAGAGGAGCTCCTCACCCCGGTTCCTTCGCCTCTGTCGCCGTGCGCCGTTGCTGACGGCAACCCCGTCGCCGCCTTGCCTTCGTCCATCGTCGCCCGGTGCACGTCCGCCTCGGCCACCACTTCGACGCTCCGTCGCATCCTCGGCCCCCTTCGACCTCGACTTCCCCTCGCCCCTGCGCCCCCTGTGAGGCCCTCCGTCGACCCCCCCTCTTCCCCTTCCATTTCTCCCACCGTATATCGTCGCGACGAGCTCACGATGAGCACGCACTCATCGCGCCTCTGTCTCGCACACGACCGTGCCCGACCACCGCTCGGCTCCACTTGTCGCGAGCCCTGGATGCGTCCGCGCACCTTGGCTGCCCCTGGCCACGCCCCGCCGCATCCTTCCATGCGCCGGCCATGCCCGCTCGCGAACTCCGCTGCCCGCCGCAGCTCCCGGCGTTCCTCCAACCCCCCCATGCCGCGCACCAGCCACCAGCCCCACTTTCCCACTGCTGCCCTTCCCCCTATGCCCGCGCCGGACGACCCGCGCTCGTCGCCCGCCTGTGTACGCCCCGTCGCTACTGCCCCGCCCGGTCACACGACCCTGCCGCCGCCGCCGTTCGTTGGCCGCGCCCGCGTCGGCTCCAACCGCTGCTGCTGCTGTAGGGAACCCCTCCGCCGTGGCTCCCCTGAGCCCGTCCACCGTGGCCAAAGGCCACCACCGTTAACAGCAGGCCTAACCAGCCTTTAAAACTAACCCAACACCTAATAGTCTGAATAATGGGCCCCCACTTACTAATAATTAGTCTAGTCTAAACAATTAAATCCATCGATAAAATTATGTCTCACTGACAATTGGGCCCCACCACTAATTGAACTAATTGAATAAATAAAATCAACACATGTGCCAATGACAGGTGGGTCCCCTTGACCCTATTGACCAGTCAACTTTGACTGGTCAACCTTTTGACTGCACTGTTGACTAGACCCCCTGGACCCCCACCTGTCATACTAAGAGACTTGTTACCCTCTGGGTACACATAGCCGTTTTCTCATTTAGTATTTCGAATTAAATTAAGTCCAGAAATTTAGAAAATCTTTTAAATCTTTAAAAATTTATATAAAATAATCCATAGCTCGGATGAAAAAACTTTGTGCATGAAAGTTGCTCAGAACGACGAGACGAATCTGGTTGCGCAGCCCATTCGCCCGCCACACATCCCTAGCATAGTGAACCTGCAACATTTCACCTCCGGTTCATCTGTCCGAAAACGCAAAACACCGGGGATACTTTCCCGGATGTTTCCCCCCTTCACCGGTATCACCTCCTACTGCGTTAGGTCACCCCTAGCACCGCGTATTGCCATGTTATGCTTTGTGATGCTTTGATTGCTCTGTTATTTATTGTGTTCCCCCTCCATTACTTCTTTCCGGTAGACTACGAGACTGACGCCGTTGCTGGTGCCCCGGTCGACTACGTTGTCGATGACCCCTCCTTCTTGCCAGAGCAACTAGGCAAGCCTCCCCCTTAATCACCAGATATCGCCTATTCTTCTCTATACTACTTGCATTAGAGTAGTGTAGCATGTTACTGCTTTTAGTTAATCCTATACGGCTGCATAGCCTGCCCTTGCTACTACTATTGTTACCTTTACCTGCTATCCTACTGCTTAGTATAGGATGCTAGTGTTCCATCAGTGGCCCTACACTCTTGTCCGTCTGCCATGCTATACTACTGGACCGTGATCACTTCGGGAGGTGATCACGGGCATATACTATATACTTTACACTGTTACATTACCGGTGATACTGTTTGGAGATGGGGGCTGAAGGCGCAGGTGGCTCCATCCAGGTAGAGGAGGGCCTGAGTTCCGGACGGCCCTCGACTGTTACTTTGTGGCGGAGCGGCAGGGCAGGTTGAGACCACCTAGGAGAGAGGTGGGCCTGGCCCTGGTCGGCGATCGCGAATACTTAAACACGCTTAACGAGATCTTGGTATTTGATCTGAGTCTGGCCACTGGCTTATACGCACTAACCATCTACGCAGGGACAGTTATGGGCACTCGACGTCGTGGTATCAACCAAAGCCTTCGTGACATCAGCGACTGAGTGGCGCGTGCCGGATTGGAACGTAAGCCTGCTCTTGTATTAAGGGGGCTAGTTCTGCTTCCGGCCGCGTACGCAACATGCAGGTGTGCATTGGGCGATGGGCCCAGACCCCTGCGCCATAGGATTTAGACCGGCGTGCTGACCTCTCTGTTGTGCCTAGGTAGGGCTGCGACGTGTTGATCTTCCGAGGCCGGTCATGACCCAGGAAAGTGTGTCCGGCCAAATGGGATCGAGCGTGTTGGGTTATGTGGTGCACCCCTGCAGGGAAGTTAATCTATTCAAATAGCTGTGATCTTCGGTAACAGGATGACTTGGAGTTGTACCTTGACCTTATGACAACTAGAACCGGATACTTAATAAAACACACCCTTCCAAGTGCCAGATACAACCGGTGATCGCTCTCTCACAGGGCGACGAGGGGAGGATCATCGGTTAGGATTATGCTATATGATGCTACTTGATGCTACTTGGTGAACTTACCATCTACTCTCTCCTACATGCTGCAAGATGGAGGTGGCCAGAAGCGTAGTCTTCGACAGGATTAGTTATCCCCCTCTTATTCTGGCATTCTGCAGTTTAGTCCACATATGATACCCTTATTCCATTTGATACCCATGCATATGTAGTGTAGCTCCTTGCTTGCGAGTACTTTGGATGAGTACTCACGGTTGCTTTCTCCCCCCTTTTCCCCCTTTCCTTTCTTTCTGGTTGTCGCAACCAGATGCTGGAGTCCAGGAGCCAGACGCCACCGTTGATGACGACTACTACTACTCGGGAGGTGCCTACTACTACGTGCAGCCCGCTGACGATGACCAGGAGTAGTTTAGGAGGATCCCAGGCAGGAGGCCTGCGCCTCTTTCGATGTGTATCCCAGTTTGTGTTAGCCTTCTTAAGGCAAACTTGTTTAACTTATGTCTGTACTCAGATATTGTTGCTTCCACTGACTCGTCTATGCTCGAGCTCTTGTATTCGAGCCTTCGAGGCCCCTGGCTTGTAATATGATGCTTGTATGGCTTATTTTATTTGTAGAGTTGTGTTGTGATATCTTCCCGTGAGTCCCTGATCTTGATCGTACACGTTTGCGTGTATGATTAGTGTACGGTCAAATCGGGGGCGTCACATTATGTTTAGGGGACCATGAGCATGTACCCGGGACGGATTCATGTGAGAGCCTCCCTTCCAGTTAATTATGAGCCTCTCTATTGGGCCTTCATCAGTGGGCTGCATGTTATCAACAAGTGGAAAATGTGTTCCGAGTTTCAAAAAAAAGTGTTCCATACGATAAATAGTATGCGCTACGTTCGGTACGGGGCACTAAAGGATCGAACCGTGCAACGACTTACAAAACATTGTGTTTGTCGTTCTAACAACACATTTATTCAACCAACAGATGAAATATACTACTGATTGTACATTGAAAACAGCAGCAGCAACAACCAGGGCTGGGGGTGCAACAGAAGCAGTAAGCAGGCCAGAAGAGTGAAGACGCAGCTCTCTCTTCCAAACCAAACATCAGCCATCATTACAAAAGGGCTACCAAAAAAGAACAAGTGTATGCATCAAACTAAATAAAGATCCTACTACACCAAGTGTACGCATCTAACTAATTGGCTCAGTTAGACGTTACTATTTTTTTTTCGAAACGGAGGCAAAAGAATTGCCTCATCGATTAATTAAGAAGAAGAGAATTACCTGGTTAATCTATGGAAAACCAGGCTAAATCCAAAGACGTTACTATTTATTAAGCTGCAGTGGAGTCGCAGATGGAGAGGAGTGGGAAACTTCACTGGTTCGGGTGCGCGGCAGCACAACTGCGATGGTTAGAAGGGAAAACATAAATTGGACACGACATTACTTTTATAAGAGACCTGCATTTTATACCCCACAGTAGGCATACTAACAAGTTCACACACAAATACAACAGAAAAGGTAAACATTCATATCAAACTCAGGTTCACAGGACACGTTCATATCCATAGCCAACATTCACAATCAACAACTCAAAAGATTCATATATACACAAGCTCAGCATATCTATGCATCCAAATGATTGATAGATCACACGACAATATTCATACATAATTTACAAAAATATTCAGATATACGCATGTTCAGTATGTTTATGCATCCAAATGATTGAGATCATAGCCAATATGATCCATGGACGAACTTTAATTACCTAGGGTACAGACTGGTAAATGGTGTTCAATCGGAGGTACTTCTTGCTAAAATTAGTTCTTGTACGAGTAAACTTTCGAGTACATAAGAGGCAGCACAGACAATCTGAACTTTGCTCGTAGGTTTATCCTCAAATAGTGGCCTCGTGCCCAGGGAGGTTTGAGCAACTTGGCCACTACTTTCATCCAACCAGTTTACTGGGTCATCTTGGTCCTGTATCTCGCCAAAATTCTACATTGAAGACGAGAAAGGGGGCGGTTGAGAAAATGAACCACCCAAATTTTTTGTGGAGTTCAACTGAAATGGAGCATCCTTGGCGTGCAGACTGATTAAATGCCAGATGAATATACACGTCAACCAACTTGTCTGGAATCTTTAGACTCCATGCCATATAGTTCGCTACCATATGTGCCGATAACCAAAAGGCACAAGTTGGGACCAAAGACTGGACTGCGTTTTTCTGGGCTATGCACCAAGCAATATTTTTGGCGTTCACTCTCCTAACACTTGGAGTTTGACAATTGGTTGACACCGGTTGATACTCGAATGAATATAGGCACTTCTTGTCAACATCGATGCTTGTCTGAGTGAACTTTGGAGTACATAGCAGCAACATAAGTTCCTGTCCATCTGATCATTTTGTGCAGTTCTACTGAAATCACCTGATGTAATGATTTGCCTGCAATTTTGGGCTCCAAATTACTCCTTTATGAAATCGGCAAACAGTAGCACAATACCAAATTACCAATACATATGACAGGCACAATAATCAGGATAAAGACCAGTGCCAACCTATGTGAGGTAGCATATCAATTACTTTTTCCTTTGACTGGAAGCCGAGATAAGCCAAGCGACTGACAGCAAAGGAAGAAAGCATGCGAAGTTTAGCAACTGACAGGAAAGGACGAAAGCTGTCGAGGCAATGAAGTACCCAATGTTTTTGTGCAGTTCCACCAAAATCGAGCATCCCTGTTGGCACATATATTGAGATAGTGAGATTACTGTAATAGTGGGACTATTTTATGAAACATACACTAACAAATAGAAGCACCCTCATTATCTTAATGGGTAAAGTTAGCAACATAGTAGTCTTGCTTAAAGAGAGGTATTAGTTTATTTAATTTCTGCCAATTTGCTCAACTTAACACTCAAAGCATTGCCATTTATCATAGGTTGCAAAATTTTAACGTGCAAAGATAAAGGAGTTTCTCATGATAGTAGCACGATACAAATAGAGATGACACAGCAAACTAATATGGATGAAGGCCTTAGGCCCGTACCAACCTGAGAAAAAAGCTTATTCATGTAGTCCCATAAGAGATGATAAAGCACTCACTGGAATCACACAATAGTATATATTTTTGTGCACTTCAAATGTATGGTTGAAATCACTCTTGTTTACTAGTGCTGAGATTATATCGAAAGATTATCAAGAACTTCCAGCAGAGTTAAAGCACTGGCTGGGATACAGTTCATTGTATTGTCTTGTGTAGTTCCATTTAATGTATGATTGGCACAACATGATCCCTGTTTGCACAAGTAGGAACAAGGTGAAACCTTCATTAGCTTAGTGAGAAAGGATAGGAAGACATTAGCATATTACTCAACCAGTAGCATCAAATTCATGATGGACAATACGCAAAACATTGCCTCATTGAACCAATGGCAATAAATTGACATGCAAAGCAATAGCACTATTATGTCATGACACTAATAATATTCCCTCCCTGCTCCACCACATGATTCACCTCCATAGACAAACATACACACATACATGATTCAGCATAGGGTCCTACTAAAGATGTGTTTAAGTCCAACAGGAAAATTAGGCAGTAATAAATTAGTGGTACTTAAGTACTCCTAATTAATTAAGTGAGACAGCAGAAGTGGAAGGCCTCCCTAGAGGATCGTCTCACATGTAAGGTACTCGTTGCCGGAGCCCTTGAATGGCCTCGACTGAGGCCTCTGGCTTCAGCAAGATCGCCTTGGCACTGTTTCTTCTTCTTCTTCTTCTTCTTCCTCTTCATGCTCTGTTTCTCTTTCTCCTCACCAGTTGGTGAAACCAAGTACATGATTGGACTTCTAATTCAGAATTGGTTTTGTCAGTGAGGGAGTACAAGTGTACTAGTAAAAAACAGCATTATTTTCTCATGGCAGTCGGAAAATAGAGATGAACACATGCATTAAATATCATTCTTACCTAAAGGAAGGTTATGGCGCCAATATGGATGATGAGGATTGGAACACAGATCTCCCTTTGTGCAGTTCGACCAAAATGAACCAACTGTTCCATTCTAACATTCCAGTTAAACAGCAGAAAAGTCACTTCTTTTAAGAAGAGTTTTGTGCAATGCACCAAAAGGTCACAACAGCAACTAGGTGAATTGGATATCCATGTTTGCACAAAAAGGCACAGAGGAAACAGTCAGAGTCTCAAACAATTACAGGCAAAAACATTTGGCTAAACTTGTCATGGCTTATAACAGTGGGTGCACCAGTAGTCCAGCACCATGTACGTAAACAGGGGCATAAAGTGGTGATTCATAGTTTGTTGCCCCGAGTAACAATCATCCAAGAAACATATCTGGGTTGGTCCCATTTTTGTTCACTCTAGCCACCTACTCCTATGTGTGGATAGCAAATCTAGTCCTGGTCATACCACTGTGTACAACGTTACCCCTATATTTCCCTTTTCGACCAAGAGACCGGTTGGATGACCAGTCTGTACTACTTTCACCCCCTTTCCTTCCTGTTTGTACCAAGTCCGATGTACATACTAAATTCCCCCACCCCCACTTTACTTCTTGTTTGAACCAAGTACTCCCTCCGTCCGGAATTACTTGTCATCAAAATGGATGTGTGTAGAACTAAAATACATCTAGATACATCCATTTCAATGACAAGTATTTTTGGACGGAGGGAGTACAAGATTCGACTCCATGAAGTAGGTTTACCTCTAACAATAGAAGAAGAAAAAA
This sequence comes from Triticum urartu, assembly GCF_056163025.1. Lineage (NCBI taxonomy): Eukaryota > Viridiplantae > Streptophyta > Magnoliopsida > Poales > Poaceae > Triticum > Triticum urartu. The sequence continues at coordinate 712,332,406 of NC_141879.1, forward strand.
TATGTGACGTTGGACCATCCGATCAAGAGGGGCTGAGAGGTAGCAAATGATGCACATGCAGTGACGTAGCGAGCTCGGGAAGTAGAGGTAAGGCGGTTTCGGACGAAGATATACCTGAAGGTCGTCGGGATGTGGATAGGTGGGCGGCGGGAGGCCGGATCTGCCCACAGGCAACGACGAAGGGATCGGAGGACCTCCCACGCCGGCGATCGACCAGAGATAACGGTGCGGCCGGCAGTGGGTCTCCTCCCTCGCTGTCGACGACGGCCTAAACGGTGCCCCTCCTCCCCTTCACCGGCAGAGGGGAATACGTCCGGATCTGTAACCAGCGGTGAGGATAGAAAGCCAATGTTTTTGAAGGGAGAAAGACAGTGTTACTACCCCTATCTTGTTTAAATCTGGAGAGGATGAGAGTGTGTGAATAGAGCAACCCTAGCAAGCAAGCGCGGAGGCTCCGGCCTATATATACCTAGTGAGCAACCCTAGCAAGCAAGCAACCCCTATCTTCGTCAACTCGTACAAGACCGAGAAATTTCATTACTACAACGCCCTCTCCCTCGCGGACCGAGCTCCGGTGCCTTAACTGCACCTGCCTTTGGCTGCATGATAGGAGGGCCAACCACCTGTTGGGCCCACCTGTCATGGACGCAAAGGCAGGAGCAGTAAATTGAAGCTTTCGCTATCCCTCCCACACGAGGTGGACGGACATGCAGCAGTGCATTCGATACTGTAGAAGTAGGAGTAATCATTATTGTTCGTCTTCTCAAAGAGGCGAAGAGCCAAGCGCAACCCGAACGTGGCAGTTGCGAACACTCGCGTGGTGCGGTTCCTTGGAGTACTAGCCAGGCTCTTGCATGAGACAAAATTGCTATTGTTTAACAATTAAACTCCATTATCCATTGGTTGATACTCATTCTGCATAGGTCCACGCGCTTAGCACCGTTTCCTCCTGGGGTCACCAATGTTTATTTGCTAATTAATAACATTGCATGCAATGAACTAGCCATTGCAAGTCATTAAAAGCATGCACACCTCTCATCTCTTATTGGTTGATATGTCAAGAAACACGAAACAAGGTAGAAGTTAATGCACTGCGCCTAAGTATTTTGGGACTATTTGGTTTTCGTAAGGCTGGTCATTGTGGGGAGTAACTTAGACTAGTGTAATGCATATGACACTAGCCTAAATTACTACCTTCATAATGCAAAGCAACATAATAGTAGATGGCTTCATTTATTAGCTTGTAGACTCATCTTATCTCGAAAAGCGCTATGTTACAATAACATATAATGTTACCACCTCTCATTAATTACTTGCCACATAAGCAAAAAATTCTTGGAGTGCGCTATGTTACTAGCTAAGTTACTCCCACTATGGCTAGCCTAAGATGACTTACACACCTAGACGGAGGGAGTAGTATAGCCCTGTAAACCGGAAAGGAGTATTTGCCTTTCTAGAGATTTCAACAAGTGACTAGACTACACCGTGTGCAGTACTCCCTCCCATCCGGTTTATAGGGCTCAAATCTCAAATCTCATGAACCAAGGCATTTTGCGATTGGAGGAATGTATCTCGCACTTTACAAAACTACCCTAATTAAACTCATGCATTAATTACGCAGTTCTCTTGTTTTCCTCTTCGCCTTGGTCGCGGTGCACAATATTGAGCACTCCTATATGACTAGCCGCTCTATCTACATGCGGGACATTTCAAAGCATCCGGGCCCGCGTGCCATCCACCAAATCACAGCGAGGTGCTACAGTCGAGACTCACTTGTAACCCCGGTGTGGCCGTCATGACCCGTCATATCACAAAACCCACACCTTTACCAGCAGTGGTAAGGTGGCCTCCAAGTTGGACTGGACGAAGCAACCATCATTTCACTGGAATGCTCGTTCAAGCCCTTTCTTCCCTTCCTTGAAGAAAACCTGACTCCAGGCTACTCACTTCTGCCATTTTTCTTCTATACCGACGAAGGAAAGGTGAGCGAATCAGTTATGCTGCTATATTTTCATTCCAAGAATCTTCTTTTTGTGAAGCACCGACCGATTCTCACATCCTATTCTTTTCCCGTTTTCATTGCGATTGTGGTTTCCTTTCGATTGCATTTTGTTTGTCAGTTCATTGATGGATCCTGGAGCACTAGGCAAAGAGTTGCCGGCGGACAATCCACTGGAGACAGCTATCTCCAGGAAGCGAGCACCGACCAATGAGTTGAGCATGTTGGCGGGCCAACCCATGGAGACGAAGAACTCCAAGAAACAAGCATTGGCCAAAGAGTTGAGGACGTTGGCGGACGAACTCCTCAAAGGAAGTTGGAAGACCGGCAAGGGCCCCATCGTGCCTACCCCAGGAACTCTGATTGCCACCTATGTGAGGCTCAAGACCGAGTTTGAGGCGATAGTCGCCGTTGAGAAGCAGTATTCCCCTGGCAAGGTGATGGCCCCATCGAGGACGAGGAGATGGCCCCCGGAGGGATGAGATCCCCCGGTGAGCTACACAAGGTAAAAAATAATGGCTTATTACCATAGTTGTGGTTTTGATTATTTACAATGTGCTTGCTAATATGTTAGGGTTGTGCAGTTGCTGGTGGACGTCCTTGATGATTCCGATGTCGTGGCCTGTCCTGTTGGCATCGCCCCGGAGATCGATTCCGATGCCGCTGTCCATCCTGTGGAAATCACCCCAGAGATCAATTTCAATGTCGCGGTCAGTCCTGCGGACATAGCCCCAGAAATCGATTTCCATGCCGCTGTCCGTCCTGTGGTCATTGCGCGAGAGATCGATGACAAGAAATAGTTGGTCGGGCTAATCCTTCAGGGTAGTCTTGTGTGGGTGGATCTTGCTATTTTTCTTTGATAGTGAATCATGTGATGAATCATGCGAACCCTCTCCGAGTTATGGAAACAGATGTATCCTCACCAGCTTTTGATGTAATATATGGCATGATTAGATGTAAGTTTGAACTGTTTATCATATCAGGAGGGCGTGTTTGATGATTCTTAGTGTTAGTAGGCTAGCTACTGTGCGAGCTATAGTACTTGCAAAACACTCACCGAAGAGAAACGTTGGGGCTGATGAGCTCGTGGTATGCTTATACTTATCCCTCGTCGATCGACTAATAGCCCTAGCTCCTAAAATTGTAGGCTTAGCGATCGATGACCTAGGCGGGCTAGTTTGGCCTAGTGGGTTTCAGTGATATGACGTGCAACACAAAATCATAGCAGTGCAGAGACGTACTCCCTCCGTTCCAAAATAGATGGCCTAGGCGGGCTAATTTACCCTAGTGGGTTTCAGTGATATGACGTGGTACAGTGCCGTCCAGTCTTCGCGTGTTGTAGCACTATTGCGGGTACAGTAAGTTTTCTTGAAGAAGCGGAATTCAACGAAGTCATGATGGTTCTTTCATCTGAACAACTTACAGCGGGAAAGGTTGGGCCTGCGATACGGCCGGGGTAGACCAGGATAATTTTGTGCATGGCAGGTGGACCAGGATGGCCGACGTCCCACATGTCGGCGAATGAAAGTATTCTTTCCGATATAGAGGACGAGCAACGAGTATTCATTGTTTATTTTTTATGAAAGCTATTGTCTCCACTGTTACGACGGAGGAGTGTGAAACACGGCAGCCCAGTGAACTTGGCACGTGCACCACTCCCTCCTTCCTCATGTAATGCCCAAGTTACAGCTTTTTCTCACTTCCTTTCTATCTATTTCCTCTCAAATGTTTTTACCTTTCTTTTTTAAGACACAATTGTTTTTCATGCCTTTTTTAGAATTATTTTTTTATACCTAGGAGCACGTGTAGAGACGGGCTCTTGCAGAGCCCACTCCTTGACTTTGTCAATGCCTCTCTCTCCTCCACACACTAGTAGAAAACAGGGCTATGGTCCAGGCCGGCTCAGCCCATTAGTCCCGGTTCAGTCTAGAACCGGGACCAATGTGGGCATTGGTCCCGGTTCGTGAGCCTAGGGGGCCGGCCGGGCCACGTGGGCCATTGGTCCCGGTTCGTCTGGACCTTTTGGTCCCGGTTGGTGGGACAAACCGGGACCAATGGGCCTCGCTCCTGGCCCACCACCATTGGTCCCGGTTGGTTGCTTGAACCGGGACCAAAGGCTCCCCTTTAGTCCTGGCTCATGTCACCAACCGGGACCAATGAGGTGCCTATATATACCCCCTCGCGCAAGAGCAGAGAACAGTACTCTGTTTTTTCTGGCCGAGGGGAAGAGGCCTTTGTGGTGCTCTAGCTCACCTCCTATGAACATGAGGTGTTCGATGGAATGCCCGAGCCACACTACTTAAGCTTTCTCCTCTCGAAGCTCGACCTCCAAGCTCCATTTTCCTCGAGATTTGTCTAGATTTAGCGGTCCGTCACGCCCCGTCCCCGTCTTCACCGCCGTCGATCACCCGCGCCGATCTCATCACAGACACCACCGTGGTGAGCCTCTTGTTCTTATCTTCTTTCTGAAAGGAAAAATATTCTTACTTGTATGTTTAGATAGATACTTGTATCATTTTCTTACATTTATTATTGCATCTTATATAGTGCGATGGTTTTGGTATCCGCCCCCGTCGGCCCTCGTCCTGTCTATGATTCGGATTTGGTATGTATATTATCTTTATAACTATTGGTTCATTTATTGTTTATGAAAATTATGCCGACCAACGTGACATAGATTTTATTTATCTAGGATGTATGTGAATCGGAAATGCCAACCGACCCTATTGTAGAGAGGTTAAATTTAGTTGAAGAAGAAAACAATTTGTTGAAGGAAAAAATAAAAAAAATTGAGGAGGAGAAGATGATATTGGAGTTGCATGTTGCGGATGTCGTCGATGATCACAAGATCAAGATGGATGCAATGCGCTTGAAGATTAGAAAGATTAGAAAATATGCCATTCATACCGAGGCTTGGTATCATTATGCCGTTGGATCAATTGTTACCTTGGTTGCGATTATGATCGCATTTGTTTTCGCATTGAAATGTTTTACATAGTTTCAATGTATGGTTTAATTAATTAGATGCTCTGGAGAGCTATATGTTGTTAGATGAGAACTATGTATGCACTTTGGTTTTAATGTGATGATGAACTTCTATTAATTTGGACACTTAATTATATATAATGCACGCAGATGAACCGGCAATGGATGTACGGTGACAGACACACCCACGAGTACATTAAGGGCATGCATGAGTTTCTCGATGCGGCTGAGGCAAACAAGCAGAATGGTTTTATGTGTTGTCCATGCACTGAATGTGGGAATACAAGGTCTTACTCTAACCGGAAAATCCTTCACTCCCACCTGCTTTACAAGGGTTTCATGCCACACTATAATGTTTGGACGAGGCACGGAGAAATAGGGGTTATGATGGAAGACGGCGAAGAAGAAGAGTACGATGAAAACTATGTGCCCCCTGAATACGGTGATGCTGCAACGGGGGGAGCTGGTGAAGATCAAGAGGAACCAGACGATGTGCCCAATGATGCTGCCACGGGTGAAGCTGCTGAAGATCAAGAGGAACCAGACGATGTGCCCAATGATGATGATCTCCGCCGGGTCATTGTCGATGCAAGGACGCAATGCATTAGTCAAAAGGAGAAGCTGAAGTTCGATCGCATGTTAGAGGATCACAAAAATGGTTATACCCCAATTGCGAAGATGGCAACACAAAGCTCGGTACCGTACTGGAATTGCTGAAGTGGAAGGCAGAGAATGCTGTGGCTGACAAAGGATTTTAGAAGCTACTGAAAATATTGAAGAAGAAGCTTCCAAAGGATAACGAATTGCCCGACAGTACATACGCAGCAAAGAAGGTCGTATGCCCTCTAGGATTGGAGGTGGAGAAGATACATGCATGCCCTAATGACTGCATCCTCTACCGCGGTGCATACAAGGATCTGAACGCATGCCCGGTATGCGGTGCGTTGCGGTATAATATCAGACGAGATGACCCTGGTGATGTTGACGGCAAGCCCCTCAGGAAGAGGGTTCCTGCGAAGGTGATGTGGTATGCTCCTATAATACCACAGTTGAAACGTCTATTCAGAAACGAAAAGCATGCCAAGTTGATGCGATGGCACAGTGAGAACCGAAAGAAAGATGGGAAGTTGAGAGCACCCGCTGACGGGTCGCAGTGGAGAAAAATCGAGAGAAAGTACTGGGATGAGTTTGCAAAGGACCCAAGGAATGTATGGTTTGCTTTAAGAACGGATGGCATTAATCCTTTCGGGGAGCAGAGCAGCAATCACAGCACCTGGCCCGTGACTCTATGTATGTATAACCTTCCTCCTTGGATGTGCATGAAGCGGAAGTTCATTATGATGCCAGTTCTCATCCAAGGCCCTAAGCAACCCGGCAACGAAATTGATGTGTACCTAAGGCCATTAGTTGAAGAACTTTTATAGCTGTGGAATGGAAACGGTGTACGTACATGGGATGAGCACAGACAGGAGGAATTTAACCTTAAGGCGTTGCTGTTCATGACCATCAACGATTGGCCCGCTCTAAGTAATCTTTCAGGACAGACAAACAAAGGATACCACGCATGCACGCACTGTTTAGATGACACTGAAAGTATATACCTGGACAAATGCAGGAAGAATGTGTACCTGGGCCATCGTCGATTTCTTCCGACCAACCATCAATGTCGAAAGAAAGTCAAGCATTTCAAAGGCGAGGCAGATCACCGGAAGAACTCCGCCATGCGCACCGGTGATCACGTGCTTGCTATGGTCAATGATTTACACTACATAATCTTTGGAAAGGGTCCCGGTGGACTAGCTGTTCCGAATGACGCTGAGGGACACGCACCCATGTGGAAGAAGAAATCTATATTTTGGGACCTACCCTACTGGAAAGACCTAGAGGTTCGCTCCTCAATCGACGTGATGCACGTGATGAAGAACCTTTGCGTGAACCTGCTAGGCTTCTTGGGCGTGTATGGGAAGACAAAAGATACACCTGAGGCACGAGAGGACCTGCAACGTTTGCACGAAAAAGACGGCATGCCTCCGAAGCAGTATAAAGGTCCTGCCAGCTACGCTCTTACGAAAGAAGAGAAAGAAATCTTCTTTGAATGCCTGCTCAGTATGAAGGTCACGACTGGCTTCTCGTCGAATATAAAGGGAATAATAAATATGCCTGAGAAAAAGTTTCAGAACCTAAAGTCTCATGACTGCCATGTGATTATGACGCAACTGCTTCCGGTTGCATTGAGGGGGCTTGTACCGGAAAACGTCCGATTAGCCATTGTGAAGCTATGTGCATTCCTCAATGCAATCTCTCAGAAGGTGATCGATCCAGAAATCGTACCAAGGCTAAGGAGTGATGTGGCGCAATGTCTTGTCAGTTTCGAGCTGGTGTTCCCACCAGCCTTCTTCAATATCATGACGCACGTCCTAGTTCATCTAGTCGACGAGATTGTCATCCTGGGCCCGTATTTCTACACAATAGGTTCCCCTTTGAGAGGTTCATGGGAGTCCTAAAGAAATATGTCCGTAACTGTGCTAGGCCACAAGGAAGCATCTCCATGGGCCATCAAACAGAGGATGTTATCGGGTTTTGTGTTGACTTCATTCCTGGCCTTAACAAGATAGGTGTCCCTAAATCGCGGTATGAGGGGAGACTGACTGGAAAACGCACTCTTGGAAGAGACTCAATAATATGCAGGGACGGATATTCTTGGTCTCAAGCACACTACACAGTTCTACAGAACTCTACCTTGGTGACCCCGTATGTCAATGAACACAAGAACAGTCTGCTCTCCAAACACCCAAAGCAGTGCGACGACTGGATTACATGTGAACACATCAGGACTTTCAGCAGTTGGTTGGAAACACGTCTCAGAGGTGACAACACTGTTTGTGATGAGTTGTACTTGTTGTCAAGGGGACCATCTTTGACAGTATGACTTACAAAGGATACGAGATAAATGGGAATACATTTTACACGATCGCCCAAGATCAAAAGAGCACCAACCAAAACAGCGGTGTCCGCTTTGATGCAACAACCGAGAGCGGAAAGGACACATATTATGGTTACATAGTGGACATATGGGAACTTGCCTACGGACCTGATTTTAAGGTCCCTTTGTTTAAGTGCAAATGGGTCAATCTGTTAGGCGGCGGGGTACAGGTAGACCCACAGTACGGAATGACAACAGTGGATCTGAAAAATCTTGGGTACACTGACGAACCATTCGTCCTAGCCAATGATGTGGCACAGGTTATCTATGTGGTACGATGAGCCAAAGCGCCACATAGTTCTTTCAGGAAAAAGGGACATCTTGGGAGTGGACGGCAAGACAGACATGTCTGAAGATTATGCAAAGTTTCATGAAATTCCTCCCTTCAATGTCAAGCCTGACCCAAGCATCCTGATAAACAATGAAGATTATCCATGGTTACGGCGCAATAAGAAAATGACACAAGCGAAGAAAAAGTGAAGACTTTCTCCCGCAACTATTATGATGATACCATGCCAAATTTGTAACAGACGAACATGCTACCATTGTCCCTTTTGTACATGCACATGCTATGTGGGTGAATTATGATACCATCCCAACTTTCAACTTTTTCAGAGTTCATTTGAAATGCTTTCATGTCTTATGGTTCGAAACTTTGATACTTCGAAAGTGATTGTCCATTTTGTACACGAAGTGCATCAAGTTTTTGTCATAACCCTCTCTACTTTTTGGAACATGCTATGTGGGTGAAATGATGATACCATGCCAACTTTCAACCTTTTCAGAGTTCATTTTGAAATGCTTTCCAATTTTAGAGTCATTTAGCTCAAATAATGAATTAATAGCAAATAGAATGAACTACAAAACTTTTATGAAAATAAAAACAACCAATCAATCAAAACTATAATATTCTTCAATAGCAAAAAGAATATAATTTTTGTGACCTAAAATCAAACTATAAGTATTTAATTGTAAGTATAAATAAAAAATAAATAGCAAAGAAGAAAAAAAATTCTATTTTCATAGTAAAGTTATTCATAAACTAGTGATTCATACAAATTTTTAAATATTCAAATTTAAACTATTCAAAATTTAAAACTAATGGCACTAACAGAAAGTTTGTAATTTTTGTGACCTAAAATCAAAAAGAAATCACTAAAAACTATAAGTATTTAGTTGTAAGTATAAATAAAAAATAAATAGAAAACAAATGCCTCCTACTGGGCCTCCACGGCCTGAATACGACTAGAAACCCTACATGGGCCAGGATTGAGGCCCGCAGAAGGCCCAATAGGCCCACAGGTAGTAGCAAGTTTAGGCCCGAAAGCCTGCATTAGAGAGGAGCTCGAATGGGGAGGCACACCAGCGCTTATAAACCAGTGCCGGCGCCCTTCAGCTAGCGATGTGGGACTAAACTTTTGGGCGCGGGGCAGCACAAGGCCATTGGTCCCGGTTGGTGGCACCAACCGGGACTAAAGGGGGCATTGGTCACGGTTCGTGGCACCAACCGTGACGATTTCCCCCCTTTAGTCCCGGTTGGTGCCACCAACCGGGACCAATGGCCTTCGCTTCCCGCCCTTTCGGCTGCTGAAAATTGGCCTTTGGTCCCGGTTCGTCGCACCAACCGGGACTAAAGGGAGCATTAGTCCCGGGTCGTAGCACGAACCCGGACCATTGCTCTGGCTATATAAGCCAACACTTGTGAAATTTTGGCCAACCGCCTCCCATTCGCCCCGACGCCCCCAGGCCGTTCGTCGTCATCGTCGCCGCCCCGAGCCCGTCGTCGCCCCGCGCCGTCGCCCCGCACCCGCCGCCGTCGCCCCGCCCCGCCCCGTCGCCGCCCCGAGCCTGTACGTCGTCGCCCCGCGCCGTCGCCCCGAGCCCGTCGTCACACCGCGCCCGCCGCCGTCGCCCCACCCCGTCGCCGCCCCGAGCCCGTCGTCGTCGCCCCGCCCCGTCGCCGCCCGATCCCGTCGCCGCCCCGAGCCCGTCGCCGCCCCGCCCCGTCGTCGCCCTGCGCCGGCGCCGGCCCTTTAGGTTGATGATGTTGATGATATGATGATGTTTTTTTTCTGTTGATGATATGATGATGTTTTTTTTCTGTTGATGATATGATGATGTTTTTTTTCATATATGAAATTTTTTCATATATGTATTAATTTTTTAAGTTGTTAGTAGATATCGATTTTAGGTTAGTGCATTTTATCACTGATTTTAGGTTAGTTGAGCCTCTTTAGTGCATTTTATGTTTGTTGCATTTTAGGTTAGTGCATTTTATGTTAGTGGAGAGGAAAAAGTAAAATAAGGAAAAGGAAAATAAATAGAGAAAGAAGGAGAAGAAGAAGGAGAAGACGAGGAGAGGAAGAAAAGGAAGAGGAGAAGAAGAAAGGAATAGAGGAGACGAAGAAAAACTAGAAAAAAAATTCTATTTTTTCTTCTTCTCCTCTATTCCTTTCTTCTTCTCCTCTTTTTTTCTTCTTTTTTTTCTTCGATCTTCTCCCCCTCCCGATAGGAAAGTTTTATATAGAAAGTTACAATTTTAGAAAAGTTTTATATATGCAAAAATTACAATTTTAGAAAAAGAAGGATAGGAAAGAAGAAAATAAGAAGAGGAAAGAAAGAAGAAGAGGAGAGGAAAAGAAGAGGAGATATAAATAAGAAGAAGAAAAAAGAAGAAAAAGAAGAGGAGAAGCAAGAAAGGAATAGTGGATAAGAAGAGAAAATAGAATATATTCTATTTTCTCTTCTTCTCCACTATTCCTTTCTTCCTTCTCCTCTTCTTTTTCTTCTTTTTTCTTCAGAAGAAAAAAGAAGAAAAAGAAGAGGAGAAGGAAGAAAGGAATAGTGGAGAAGAAGAGAAAATAGATTCGAGGGGTCGAGGGTCAGGAACTAGGGTAGAGGGTCGAGGGTCGTTAAGGGGTCAAGGGTCGAGGGTTTCAGGGTTGAGGGTTCGAGGGTTCTATAGGTTCGAGGGTCGAGGGTTCCAGCAGGGTCGTCTAGGGGTCGAGGTTTCCTAGTGTCAAAGTATTGAAGAAATCCATGCCTTCATCATTAGCCGGAAGTAACCAGGGCATGTTGGTACGAAGTTCTGCAAAGTTGTTCTGGAATGGAGTCCCGGATAGGATAATCCGCCTTTTGGTACGAATTCAGCAAAGGCCTTCCAAATAGCGATATTCGGAAGGCTCTTGCTGAACTTTGTACCAAAAAGCGAGTTATCCTATCTGGGACTCCGTTCCAGAACAACTTTGAAGAGATTCGTACCATCATGCACATGTTACTTTCGCCTAATGATGAAGACATGGTTTTGTTGAATCCTTTGACACTAGGCAACCTCCCGAAGCCTCGGCGATCCTCTCGAACATGAGAGGAAGAAGAGGGTCGTCTAGGGGTCGAGGGTTCCAGGGTCGTCGAGGGTTCGAGGGGTCGAGGATCGCCGAGGGGTCAAGAGAGGTTTCCTAGTGTCAAAGTATTGAAGAAATCCATGCCTTCATCATTAGCCGGAAGTAACCAGGGCATGTTGGTATGAAGTTCTGCAAAGTTGTTCTGGAATGGAGTCCCGGATAGAATAATCCGCCTTTTGGTATGAATTCAGCAAAGGCCTTCCAAATAGCAATATTCGGAAGGCTCTTGCTGAACTTTGTACCAAAAAGCGAATTATCCTATCTGGGACTCCGTTCCAGAACAACTTTGAAGAGCTTCGTACCATCATGCACATGTTACTTTCGCCTAATGATGAAGACATGGTTTTGTTGAATCCTTTGACACTAGGCAACCTCCCGACCCCTCGGCGATCCTCTCGAACATGAGAGGAAGAAGAGGGTTCTTCTCCTCTATTCTTTCTTCTCCTCTTTTTTTCTTCTTCTTCCTCTTTTTTTTATCGGGAACGAGGGTCGTCGAGGGACATAGATGTAGTGTCATCGTTGTCGATATATACCCCCTCCCGATAGCTTACTATGATTAGGTAGCTAGTTCTACGTTTGGCACTAATATATCCATCTGTCATGTTTGAATAATAATTGCCATGTTGTAAATATTTGTAGAAACTATGGACACCGCCCTAGACGAAGCAAAAGAAGCGTTGTTGAGGGACATAATCGCAGAAGGAAGTGATGCCATCTCGTTGTTTCTCAACGAAACCGATGGTCTAGAAGGAGAGGGTGAACAAGCTGGCTACGGTGACCTAATGCCGGTGCAAGAAGAAGAACATGAGGACGGCTCCGGTGACCCAATGCCGGTGCAAGAAGGAGACCGTGATGACAGCTCCGGTGACCGAACCGAGTCCGGCCAGGTATATATATTAGTTAAGCCTATGCTGACTAGCTGATTGATGCATTCATTGTTTTGGTATATACACATATTAATTAAGTCTTTGTTCTTTTTTCTAGCACTCCGGATCGAGCACAACTTCGGTAAAGAGACGAGGCCCAAAGAAAAAGTTGAGCTCGGATGAAAAGTTTGAGATCATAGCAATCGCGCCCGACGGCCAACCTATTGAACCCCTCCGGACAAAGAGCGCATTTGTTGCTCAGTGCGGGGTTCTGGTTAGGGACAAGATCCTGATAAGCATCCAGCAATGGTTTAAGCTGGCTACAGAAGACCCTGAGGTCTCTTATGTCAATGATATGCAGAAAAATGATCTTTGGACTGAGCTGAAGTCAAATTTCACCCTACCGCCTGAGGATAATCCAGAGAACCCAGTTAAAGAGAAATTAATCAAGTCTTTTGCTCTGAAGAGGATGGCAGAACTATTCAGGAGGTGGAAGAAAGAGCTGAATAAGTTTGTCGAAAATAATGAGACACCAGAATTCAAGGGCAGATATGAGAAGATCAGAGATCTCTGGCCCGCATTTGTGGCCCACAAGACATCGGAAAAGAGTCAGAAGATGTCGGCGACAAACAAGCAAAATGCTGCGAAGAAGAAGCTTCACCATCGCACGGGGTCAGGTGGCTACCTCGTAGCCCGGCCTAAGTGGTCCAAGACTGAGAATGATCTGGTTCATAAAGGGATCGAACCAGAGACAATTAACTGGCCAGACCGTTGCCGGACTTGGTTCTTCGGGGCTGGCGGAACCCTGGACCCTGTAACAGGGAAGTGCATTTGGACGAACGATCAAATGGACATACCGGTCAGTAAGCTTAAGCAGTATATCGAAGCAGCGCAGGAAGGGACGTTCTTTCCAGACAGAGAGAACGACGAGCTCACAATGGCCCTCGGGAATCCTGAGCACCCTAGACGGACACGAGGCACGCCAGGCTCCATTCCGTGGAAGGTTGTGTTTCCGGACGCAGGCGGTTACAAATCCCATGAGAGGAGGAAAAAAGTGCAGCAGACCCAAATGCAGGCGCTGCAAGCAAGGGTAGACGCGATAGAGGAACAAGAAGCAAATCGCAGCAAACGTACTGCCGAAGCCTCCCCCGAAGCTACCCCGCCATCTCAGCGCAGAAGCAGCGTGGATTCCACCGAGCTGCTTCAGCCGGAGCATGCCTTGACGGCTCCTGCCAGCTATCCCGTGGATGCTCTAACGGAGTCTCAAAATTGCCACCTTATGACGCAATGGATGAATTTGAAGGTCAAGGCGGCTGTTGGCTCTGTTTATCCTACTGAACCCGGCGTAACTTTTCACTGCCGGCCGATTCCAGAAAGATATGCTACGGTGATGGTGGATGAGATAACGGAGGGATTTGAGGACCTCCAGCTTGACCACCCTACCAGTGAAGGGGAGACTCGGCTGGGGTCTGCTCTGAAGACTCCATGCCTATGGCGGAAGGAGCTCATCAACCTTCCGAACTGGACGCCACCGCCTCCTCCTCCTCCTCCGGCGAGTCAGGGCACTCTGCCTCCACCGCCTCCTCCTCCGGCGAGTGACGATCAGGGCCCTCGGCCGGCTCCTTCTCCGGCGCGTGGTGGCACTCCGCCTCCTTCTCCGCCTGCGCCGACGCACCCGAGCAGCCATCCTCCTCCTTCTCCGCCTCGTCAGCAAGGGTGGAAGAGACCTGCCGCCGCTCCAGCTGCTCCGGCGCGTCGTAGTCCTTTTCCTCCGCCTCTTAAGAAAGTAAAGAAGACAACCGCTACGTCTGCTCGGTCGGCGTCTAGCAGTACAACCAGAGGCGGGAGGACATACAGATTCGGTCCTTCTCTGAAGACTCCAGAGATGTTACCATATGAGAGGACCCTGGAGGAGAACACCGAGATCGCGCGAGAAGAAGTGAGGAACTTCTTTGAAGGGGTGAAAGCAAAGAAACATCCACCTCTGGAGGAGAAGGTAGATCGGGTGAAAGTGAAGCGCACTCTGGCTGCCCTGACAAAACCACCGAAGTCTGATCCGCCGAAAGGAAACTATGACCGCATTATTGGAAAGGAATTTGCCGAAGCGGAGCGGTCGGGAAGTACTGTCAGTGATCAAAGGCTGAAAGAACGATGAGCTGGGAAACAAATTGCCCAGCTTGGCGAACAAGCGAAGCAATCGTGCCCCCCGCTCAAGGTGCCTAGCCACAACGTCGCTAATGATCCGAGGATGGTGCCCGATTATAGCAATCTTGCAGATTACCTGCCCGACGAAGTACATTATGAACCCATGGACGTGAAGATACAAAGATACGAGTACGGGAAGCCTCTCGTCAAAGATGAAAGATCTCTATCAACGATGATGCGAAGATTGCATGATTGGTACATGAAAATCTGCAGAGACTCTAGGGGGAGGAGTACTTTGTATGTGAAAGTTAAAAGGAGCATGACCTCATTGGAATTGATCTGTTGCCTGTTCCATTTGAGGAGTTCTATCAGTTTTTCAATCAATTGGCCCTCGATAAAACAACGGTCGCCTGCTACTGTCTGTAAGTAGTACTACTTCTGTCATTAAGTTTCTCTATATAGCTTAGCTCTTTCATTGCATGTATTTATAATCATCCTCACTATATTATGCAGATTGAAGATCGCCTAATTGAAGAAAAGACAAGTCGGTGATATTGGGTTCATTAACACATATCTCATAGATGCAACTGAGGTTAAACTTCATGCCGCAGCTACCGAGGCCAACTTGCTACGATCGTTCGTAATAAATCAAAACAAAGATATAATACTCTTTCCTTACAACTTCAGGTGAGTGTTACTGTCTTGTGCGTATTCGGTATCCCTTATATATTAGTCAAGGTTATAGTAATGTAATTGATGAGTTATGCATGTGTGTGCAGTTTCCACTATATTCTCCTAGAGATTAAGCTTGAGCAGGGAGTAGTAACCGTCTTAGACTCTAAACAAAAAGTTCCTAGGACTATGCAGACATGACTCAAATACTCCAGAAGTAAGTTAAATCGATCATTATCCACCATATCAGCAACTTTGTTCATTTCCTGATATCAAGTAATTGTTTTCTTTGTCCGGCAGGGTTTGGAGAAAATTCACCAAAACAGTTCCGGGACTGCCGAAGGAGCTGGAATTTAGACACCCGAAAGTAAGTACTATAGTAGCATGTTCCGCGCATCTCCTAGTGATTCAAGCGCTAGTTTCATCAATACCATTTAGCATTCTTGCTTATCAGTTTGATTGACCTCTATTTCTTGTAAAGTGGTTGTGGCAGGAACAAGGGAATGATTTCTGTGGATACTACATCTGCGAGTCCATCCGCCACATGACCTGTGAGCGGGGCGGGTACTCTAACGAACAATATGAAGTACGTAAATAACAACATTCACAATTTTATTTTATTACCATCATTTGTGTTGAGTTTCATTCATTTATATATATATATATATTTGTATTGACCCCCTTCTTCAAATTAGATGTTTCGGAAGCGGGATGAACTCCTAGCACCAGCTCGCATGCGAGCAATTCAAGAGGAATTGGCGGCATTCTTTCTTGACCACGTGATCCCTGAAGACGGAGAATTCTATGTGGACCCTGAGTCCGTATGATTATATTTGTAAGAGATAATTATTGTATATATGTAGCCGGTAGTGTCAGATAGATATACGAGAACTTGTTGTTCGACCAATCTCTCGGAGAAGGAGAGGTGGTCGATACCACTTCTCTCTGTATGCATATATGTTCATGACGATCTTCTGTTTCCTTCGTTTGCTTACTAGCTAGCCAGCGTGTCTAGTCCTCTCTATACGTACGTATAGTACGTCGCGTCGACCAAGCACGGACATAAGAGAGGACACTTCTCTCTATTAATTATAGCTAGCTAACACAATATATGAAACACCTAAATTAACCCCCCAAAACCCCCAACCCCCCCCCTTTCAAAAAAAACAAAAACCCCAGCCACAGAAATGCTGACGCGTGGATGCCTATTGGTCCCGGTTGGTGCCACCAACCGGGACCAAAGGGTCTCCTGACTGGGCTCTGTGCACTGCCCACGTGGAGGGCCTTTAGTCCTGGTTCTGGATTGAACCGGGACTAAAGGGGGGAGGTATTAGTACCGACACTTTAGTCCCGGTTCCGGAACCGGGACTAAAGGCCCTTACAAACCAGGACTATAGGCCCTTTTTCTACCAGTGACATAAGGAGTACTACTTGCTATGCATGCATGCGGCGGGCAGCTGGCGTCTTGAGGGGCCAGGGCGGTGAGAGCAGGCTCCGGAAGCGGTCCGGACTCTAGCATAATTTTGGTTTTTACAGTATTTCTTTCTCCATTGACAGGTAGGCCCGCGTAGATAGATAAAGAACACGAGCTGATGAGGCGCATGCGGACTGTTTGACTGGTCAACCAGACAAATACGGAGCTATACGCTGAGCCAGTGACCGTATAATCACCATATCTCGTATACAATGATAAAAGTGAGCTATCAAGACAAGTTCGATGACCGCCAATGCATTTTACTCGGTAATAAATGACCAGGATTGAAGGGGAATCCAAATTTGCTTCGTCTTCTGTCCTTGAGCTCTTGACAAACCAATGCACTATACGGTTGTCCGGCTACTCCACCCCAGAGCTCTCACCAAGCGTCATTCAGGCCACCGCGCCGCACACTAACCGGTAAGGCAGCGATGGCATCCCGCCGCGCCTAGTTCCTCGCCGCCCATGACCGCACACAAAATGGTAGGGAAGCGATGGCATCCCGTCGTGCCGAGCTCATTGTCGCTCGCGACCTCACAACTATATGGGAGGAATTTGAAGATGCCAAGGCCGAATGGGCGGTAGAGCAAGAGGCGGCCAAAGCCGCACAGAGGGAGCGGAAAAGTCAGAAAGCACTCAAGAAAAGAGAGGCCCGCCGCCGCAAGAAAGAAAAGGACGCACGTGCTGCTGTGGAGAGGTCGGCGGAGATCCAAGCACGGTGGGGTGTCACCGACAAAGCCGCGAAGGAGAACGACGTCGTCTGGCCAGCATGTGAGAAGTAGTAGTACTAGTAGTTAGTGTGTGTGTGTGTGTGTCTGAGTACGAGCATGTACCAGTACTACTAGTTACTACTGTAGTTTTTAGAGCAAATTACCAGTACATTAGCCTAGACTAAATGGAAAAATTCATATCCTAAGCATCAAATGGCATCTCTTTCTCTATAGGAATTGAGATGCATGTCATCTCACTTCCTATGATTTTCATATTCCTATCGTATGAACGAAAGGAGGCCTCTGTTGGAGTAACTACTATAGCTAGCAGTACTGCTGGTATAGTAGTTTTCTTCAAGAAGCGGAATTCAACAAAGTCATGATGGTTCCTTCGTCCAAGAAACTTCAAAGTGGGAAGTGGGCCTATGATTTGACGGCTCATTAGTCATTGTTACTGCGGCGCGACAACCTGGGTGACTCCCTTGGAGTTCTGCGTGCATGGCAAGTGGACCAGGATGGTCGACGTCCCACATGTTGGCGAACGGAAGTATTCTTTCCGCTATCGAGGAGTAAGGAAACCACGTGGTATAGTATCACTGCTGATTGGTTCGCAAAAAAATAGTATCACTGCCGATTTATAATTATTTTTTATTTCTAATGAATGCTAGCATTTCAACTCTTACGACGAACGGTGCCAAACACGGCACGTGCTGGATGTCCCACACGTCAGTGAAAGGAGTGGGACATGAACATCGTGGTAGAGCCCAGCATAAAAAAACAGCGTGTTAGAGCATCTCCACTTCTTCCACTTCTGGGTCGGAGACCACACGTAGTAGTACTTAGTGGTATGAACGATACAAAGTGCGAGCTGGAGATAAAGACACATCTAGTTGGAAGGTCTCGGGGCATATACGTAAACAAATATAAAAGTTAATATGTGCCTCCAACTAATATAGTAGTAGTAGAGTACTTAGGCACGTACTCCATAACATCACCGTGCATTGCACGTACAACATTTAGTGGTAGTACGTAGCAAGAGACAAATGCTGCCCAAGAGTTCCCTTCTCGACCTACTTTTGGGTGTTTGGTAGAGTGTATGGAGGGTGCATGAGTCCACACTAGTTTAGCACAAATACACTAGAAGCATGCATGAAGAGGGGTGTTGAGTTGAGCATGCATGAAGAGGGAACAACTATGTTGAGACGAGAACACAACCAAACACACCCTATATGCCACGCATGTTCATACCATTTGTGCTTTTCTACTTCACTTACTGCGCTACATTACTCAGGTTCGTACGTCCACTCCTAGGTACATGTTCGTCTCGTAGTTCCAGTCCCACGTGTTCTTCATATAGATGGAACGATCCTTGCATAACACGTGCACCTTGATGCTAGATGTCTCGCATGTTGGCAAAAGGATGAACAAAGCTCATGTAAAAAAATAGAGTGGAAGAACATAGATTCCAGACGATCGAGAAGGAGCAAGGAACCTCGTGGTGGAGCGTCTGCACTCATAATATTTAATATTATTCAGCGATATAAAATTAACCAATCATCTCCATAGTGGACTGGAAGAGTACGAAACACGGCAGCCCAATGTAGTATCATACTAGTACATGGCTAACCCACGCTATCACCATATTTCTTGGCTTCCGTGAGACACCTATCTCTAGTAATCCAGCAGCCTATATCGCTTCTCCCTCCTCGTCTCTATCAAAGTGCGGCGGGCTGGCGTTTCTGCCGTCTATTGAGGTCGGTTAACTATCACATGTTAGCGACATGCCAAGAGCATTCTAAAAAAATTCCTTTCACGTTCCGTTTTCAAAAATAAAAAAGTCCTTTCACGTACGAATTTGCCTGTATGCTTTGAGCAACTTGCATGTCCTATACTACTCTTGTTTGATACTCTAACTTAGCCAGAGGTTAGACTAACTCATGACTAACCCTGAACTAACTGTAGCCAAAGAGGTGTTTGGGTGACAGGGTTAGATTGACAATAAATGCACTTCATGGAGAGAGAAAAGTGATTTTTCAGTGGTCCCAATGAGAACTATCTCCAGTTAGCACCTCTTGGGTGGGATAGTTTTTTTTGGTGGGTTCGGTGCAACTTTCTCCAATTTAAACCCTCATGCTTGGATAGTTTAGGCCTATTTGATCCCCAACTAGCTCAAACTAACTCTAACCCATGGATCCAAATAGGGCCTATGGCCAGTCTCGACGCGGAGCAGTCGCGTGCACCGAGAAGCGGCGCTCTCTCGGCCGTCACGCCACTTCAAAGCCAGCGCCAGTGAGAGGTCGGCTCCGCTCTGGCCGGGCATTAATGCGGCACCGACGCTCCAGGGGGACGCTGACCGTTTCACGCGGGAAGCACGCGCTGGCAAGGGAGTAGGCTGCTTGTATTGGGGACTATCATATAGTAGTATCATGCATATGATACTAGTGTATGATACTACCTCCCTAATGCATAGTATCATATATTAGTATCATGTAGCACTCTATTTACTGCCATGCATGACAGAAAGTAGCATAGCAATTATTATGATACAGTATCATGATATGATACTCCATCATTTTTTTCTTCATTTAATGCTATGACACCTCATCAAAATTGCCTAGTTGGCATGCAGGATACTAGCTATGATACTACAATTACGACCAGACGTATATGTTTTGAACCGTTTCAGGTGTAGTACTGGTAGTTTGCAAAACTACTCAATTATTGCACTCAGTTTCCTAAGAAATCGTGGTAAAAAACGTTACTCCACAGCCCGCTTCCCTTCTCCTTCCTCTTCCATCGCCTGCGCACGTCCGCGGGAAGCGATCGGTCAACCCTTATATAGGAGTGCTAGCACAAAAAGATGAATGCATGACCACTAAAATTTCCATATTAAAGCGCCGCTCCGGCGGGAGTATGGCGTATGTTCTTACCTTTGGCTGGCCCATGGCTACCGGGCGACGATGACCAGAGAAGAGGCGGCTGGAGGGGAATGAATGCAGCTACTGTTTGGGTTCGCCTTCCGGCTTAAATAAATGCGCAGCATCACGTGTACCCACGGGTGCACAAATTGTAACATACGTGTCTGCTTAAGTGGGCGTCACGTAACTGGTGTGTGTGAGAGAGATTCTGAGAGACAGAGTGCGTGTGTGCGACTCTACTCTTCGGACATGTACTCAACCTTTTGCATTAAGATATAAGTATAATGGTATTTACTTTAGCTAGTGATTTACGTGGCGATGTTAACGTGGTTATGTCAAAAAAATGTCACTTCCTGCTCGTGATTTGCGTTATATAATTACAAGCAAGATTCTCGTGCATTGCACGGAACATCAATATGCATTTTTTACAGAACACCTGTTGTGATTGACCCATGCAGGAGTAAGCCCATGTGTAAAAACTAGTGATATCTCAAGAATTTCATCGGAAAACTGGTATCTTGAGAATGTCATCGAAAAAATGAAAGATGAGAGATAAGGCGAGGAGGAGTGGGGCATGGTGGTGACTGGTAGTCGGAATGGGTGGAGGCATGGGGATGGACGGCACCGGCAGGCGGCAGCGGCCACCATGCATGCTAGATTGTTCCAGAGACTTATTTCTTTTTTAATTGCTAAGCAATGAGGTTGCGAGAGATAATTATGTGGAGAGTGGTGCCGGTATCTTTTGTAAAATTATCATAGTTTGCTTTCTATCCTCAAATATAGATCATACGGTCTGTATTACAAGATGGTAGGCACACCATCACCACCAACTCATTTTTATAAGGGTACAAATGATAAGTTTGCTGACTACTAAAGTAAAGTGGAATTTGTCCATGTTATGCAAGTAAATAAAGGTGATTGTTTATCATACGGGTAAGGTTGGATGAAGGGTGGTAGGAACAAATGCTCCGCCTAGAGCATGTGTGTGTGAGATGGAGTCTTTGTGTGTGTGTGAGAGAGAGAGAGAGAGGAGAGATGGAGTCTTAGTTTGTGTGTGTGTGAGAGAGGGAGAGAGATGGAGTCTTAGTGTGTGTGTGTGGGGGGGGGGCGGGCATGCGTGCTTGCGTGTGTGTGTGTTTGTGTGTGTGTGTGTGAGAGAGAGAGATGGAGTCTTAGTGTGTGTGTGTTGGGGGGTGCGTGCGTGTGTGTGTGTGTGTCGCAGGGTCCTCTATGGCGGATGTAATTTAAGTGTGCATGGCTTTCATCATAGAGAGGTGATGTGTATGGCAGAGGCCACCAACGATGGGGTGCGAGAGAGAAAATGCCCGTAGAGAGGGGAGAGAAGGTGTGTGCGCGTGAGAGGAGTCGACTTCGAGAGAACATGTTTGTTTGAGAGACACCGAGGAAGACTACTATATATCAATGGTGCATGTAGGCGGGAATTATACTAAGGGATGGTCTTATTGGTTTCGGGGATATAGGGGAAGAGTGAGAGGCGGGGGGGGGGGGGGGTAGCTAGAAGGAGATTGTTAAGTGTGAGTGTGTGTTTTACCCATCCAGGCGGAAGTTATGTGCACAAAAGAGGAGAACGATTCGATGTGGCGTTAGGATTGAGGGTAATTAACTACGTATGGAGACACAGAGACCTTGAACGTGCATGTGTGAGAGGTATACATGTATACGTGGGATGTGTGTGTGTGTGTGCGCGCGCGCGCATGATCGAGATAAAAGAAAGAAGACATAAGTCATAAGATCAACGACATAGGAGAGACGGATCGGTATGACAATATGCATGCATGTGAGAATGCATGGAAGAAGTCCCGACAATTGAGCATGTGTTTTTGTCTTTAAGAGATAGTGGCGTGGGATGGAGCATGCATCTATGGCGAGCAGAGGGAGTGAGGCGCAACGATTGTGCAAAAGAGACCAACCTATAAAAGCATATGTATGGAGAGACATATATAGTGTGGGTGATAGGAAGCAAGACTCCGTGCGAGAAAGAAATGTTGATGGAGAAACTATAGATAGATACAGAGATGGAGATGCTAGCTAGAGGGACAGCCGCTAGTTTGGGTGTTGGAGATGACCGTCGGGTGGTTCAAAGGGTGAAGTTATATATGTGTGTGAGAGGGCACTTGACTGCATGTAGAGAGAAACATATGTAGTGTGCGTGATAGGAATCAAGAGTGAGGGAGAGTGTCGGTGTCAAAACCGGCGGATCTCGGGTAGGGGGTCCCGAACTGTGCGTCTAGGCCAGATGGTAACAGGAGGCAGGGGACACGATGTTTTATCCAGGTTCGGGCCGTCTTGATGGAGGTAAAACCCTATGTCCTGCTTGATTAATATTGATGATATGGGTGTTACAAGAGTAGATCTACCACGAGATCAGAGAGGCTAAACCCTAGAAGCTAGCCTATGGTATGATTGTATGTTGTCCTACGGACTAAAACCCTTCGGTTTATATAGACACCGGAGATGGTTAGGGTTACACAAGGTCGGTTACAAAGGAGGAGATATCCATATCCGTACTGCCTAGCTTGCCTTCCACGCCAAGTAGAGTCCCATCCGGACACGAGACGAAGTCTTCAATCTTGTATCTTCATAGTCTAACAGTCCGGCCAACTGAGATAGTTCGGCTATCCGGAGACCCCCTACTCCAGGACTCCCTCAGTAGCCCCCGAACCAGGATTCAATGACGGCGAGTCCGGCGTGCAGTATTGTCTTCGGCATTGCAAGGCGGGTTCCTCTCCAAGTTCTGTGTACCTGTCGAAATAATGTCCGGTTTCTTGTGAATGTTTGTACTCCTTGGCTTCTACGCCCAACAATGGCCACTTTCCACGCGTCGAGCGAATGTGAAGAGCCAGGGTGTTTTCACATTTACCCCCCTAGATGTGTGAATGAGCCGCCTATTTAAAAAGACGAGGATTCAGATCCAAATCACACCATCCTCCCTTGGCGAGCCTTCATCGGAGCGCACCCGACAGAGATCCATTCCACCATGGCCGGTCGACGCAGCTCCTCCTCTCGCACCCCTAGCTCCAAGCCTGGAGATTGGGAGAGATGTTCCGTCCCGCACAGCAAATTAGTGATGCTTCAGTCCAAGGGATTTCTTCCCCCAACGTACCTGGTCCCGGTTCGAGCCGGGCTTGCCACCTATAATGGCGGAGAACAAGCGGAGAGCCTTCCCAATCCCTCCACGGGGGAGCGGGCATGCCTTGTCCCTTACTTGGTAAGAGGGCTCAGATTCCCAATTCATCCGTTTCTCTGGGGGCTCCTGGAGTTTTACGGCCTCTAGTTGCACAACCTTACGCCTGCCTCCGTACTGCATATCGCGGGATTCATAGCCCTTTGCGAGTTGTTTTTGGGCTGTGAAGCTCATTTCGCCCTGTGGAAGAAGCTGTTCTGCCTTGTGCCCCGTTCTCAGAAGGGATCAATATATCAAGTGGGCGGAGCCGAAGTGTGGCGTATTGCCGGGACCGGATACCTGTCCGGGACCCCAAAGAAGACGTCCGAAGATTGGCCTTCAGAATGGTTTTATATAGAAGACGTCCCCCTCCCGGATCATATTCGGATCGGCCTTCCTGAGTTCGACAACGCCCCTTTGAAGATGCGCCGGAACTGGCGTCCACGGAGCTCCCTGGAGGAAGATGACAGGGACATTCTTTACCTGATGAGGTCATGGCCACATGTATCATGCGGGGGGTGCAGCCGCTTCAGTATAGTGGCCACCCCATGTGGGATATCAACAGGGAGGATGACGCCACCCGCCATGGCCGCAGAGGGCCGGGTGTTGGAAATATGCCCTAGAGGCAATAATAAAATGGTTATTATTATATTTCTTTGTTCATGATAATTTTTTATTGTTCATGCTATAATTGTGTTATCCGGAAATCGTAATACATGTGTGAATACATAGACCACAACACGTCCCTAGTGAGCCTCTAGTTGACTAGCTCGTTGATCAAAGGATAGTCATGGTTTCCTGACTATGGACATTAGATGTCATTGATAACGGGATCACATCATTAGGAGAATGATGTGATGGACAAGACCCAATCCTAAACTTAGCTCAAAGATCGTGTAGTTCGTTTGCTGTAGCTTTTCTGAATGTCAGGTATCATTTCCTTAGACCATGAGATTGTGCAACTCTCGGATACTGTAGGAGTGCCTTGGGTGTGCCAAACGTCACAACGTAAATGGGTGACTATAAAGGTACATTACAGGTATCTCCGAAAGTGTCTGTTTGGTTGGCACGAATCGAGACTGGGATTTGTCACTCCGTATGACGGAGAGGTATCTCTCGGCCCACTCGGTAATGCATCATCATAATGAGCTCAATGTGATCAAGTGGTTGATCATGGGATCATGCATTACGGTACGAGTAAAGTGACTTTCCGGTAACGAGACTGAACAAGGTATTGGGATACCGACGATCGAGTCTCGGGCAAGTAACGTACCGATTGACAAAGGGAATTGTATACGGATTGATTGAATCCTTGACATCGTGGTTCATCCAATGAGATCATCATGGAGCATGTGGGAGCCAACATGGGTATCCAGATCCCGCTGTTGGTTATTGACCGGAGAGGCTTCTCGGTCATGTCTTCATGTCTCCCGAACCCGTAGGGTCTACACACTTAAGGTTCGGTGACGCTAGGGTTGTAGAGATATTAGCACATGGTAACCCGAAAGTTGTTCGGAGTCCCGGATGAGATCCCGGACTCCACGAGGAGTTCCGGAATGGTCCGGAGGTAAAGATTCATATATAGGAAGTCCAGTTTCGGCCATCGGGAAGGTTTCGGGGGTCACCGGTATTGTACCGGGACCACCGGAAGGGTCCCGGGGGTCCACCGGGTGGGGCCACCTATCCCGGAGGGCCCCATGGGCTGAAGTGGGAGGGGAACCAGCCCCTAGTGGGCTGTTGCGCCCCCCCCCTTGGGCCTCCCCCTGCGCCTAGGGTTAGAAACCCTAGGGGTGGGGGCGCCACCCTTGGCTTGGGGGGCAAGGCACCCCCTTTGGCCGCCGCCCCCCTAGGAGATTGGATCTTCTAGGGCCGGCGCCCCCCATAGGCTCCATATATATAGTGGGGGGGGAGGGAGGGCTGCGCACCCAAGCCCCTGGCCTCTCCCTCTCCCTCCCGTGACACTCCTCCGTCTCCCAGCGCTTGGCGAAGCCCTGCCGAGATCACCGTTGCTTCCACCACCACGCCGTCGTGCTGCTGGATCTTCATCAAGCTGTCCTTCCCCCTTGCTGGATCAAGAAGGAGGAGACGTCTCCAAACCGTACGTGTGTTGAACGCGGAGGTGCCGTCCGTTCAGCACTAGGTCATTGGTGATTTGAATCACGTCGAGTACGACTCCATCAACCCCGTTCTCTTGAATGCTTCCGCTCGTGATCTACAAGGGTATGTAGATGCACTCCTCTCTCCCTCGTTGCTAGATGACTCCATAGATTGATCTTGGTGATGCGTAGAAAATATTAAAATTCTGCTACGTTCCCCAACAGTGGCATCATGAGCTAGGTCTATGCGTAGTTACTATGCACGAGTAGAACACAAAGTAGTTGTGGGCGTCGATATTGTCAATTTGCTTGCCGTTACTAGTCTTATCTTGATTCGGCGGCATCGTGGGATGAAGCAGCCCGGACCAACCTTACACGTACGCTTACGTGAGACCGGTTCCACCGACTGACATGCACTACTTGCATAAGGTGGCTGGCGGGTGTATGTCTCTCCCACTTTAGTCGGATCGGATTCGATGAACAGGGTCCTTATGAAGGGTAAGTAGAAATTGGCAATTCACATTGTGTTTTTGGCGTAGGTAAGAAACGTTCTTGCTAGAAACCTATAGCAGCCACGTAAAAACTTGCAATAACAATTAGAGGACGTCTAACTTGTTTTTGCAGCAAGTGTTTTGTGATGTGATATGGCCAAAGGTTGTGATGAATGATGAATGATATATGTGATGTATGAGATTGATCATGTTCTTGTAATAGGAATCACGACTTGCATGTCGATGAGTATGACAACCGGCAGGAGCCATAGGAGTTGTCTTTATTTATTTATGACCTGCGTGTCAACATAAACGTCATGTAATTACTTTACTTTATTGCTAAAGCTTTAGCCATAGTAGTAGAAGTAATATATGACGAGACAACTTCAAGAAGACACGATGATGGAGATCATGGTGTCATGCCGGTGACAACGACGATCATGGAGCCCCGAAGATGGAGATCAAAGGAGCAAATGATATTAGCCATATCATGTCACTATTTGATTGCATGTGATGTTTATCATGTTTTACATCTTATTTTGTTAGAACGACGGTAGCTTAAATAAGATGATCCCTCGTAATAATTTCAAGAAAGTGTTCCCCCTAACTGTGCACCGTTGTGAAGGTTCGTTGTTTCGAAGCACCACGTGATGATCGGGTGTGATAGATTCTAAGTTCGAATACAACGGGTGTAAGACAGATTTACACACGCAATACACTTAGGTTGACTTGACGAGCCTAGCATGTACAGACATGGCCTCGGAACACGGAAGACTGAAAGGTCGAGCATGAGTCATATAGAAGATACAATCAACATGAAGATGTTCACCGATGTTGACTAGTCCGTCTCACGTGATGATCGGACACGGCCTAGTTAACTCGGATCATGTTGTACTTAGATGACTGGAGGGATGTCTATCTGAGTGGGAGTTCATTTAATAATTTGATTGGATGAACTTAATTATCATGAACTTAGTATAAAATCTTTACAATATGTCTTGTAGATCAAATGGCCCATGTTGTCCTCAACTTCAACGCGTTCCTACAGAAAACCAAGCTGAAAGACGATGGCAGCAACTATACGGACTGGGTCCGGAACCTGAGGATCATCCTCACAGCTGCCAAGAAAGATTATGTCCTAGAAGCACCGCTAGGTGACGCACCCGTCCCACAGAACCAAGACGTTATGAACGCTTGGCAGACACGTGCTGATGATTACTCCCTCGCTCAGTGCGGCATGCTTTACAGCTTAGACCCGGGGCCCCAAAAGCGTTTTGAGAGACACGGAGCATATGAGATGTTCGAAGAGCTGAAAATGGTTTTTCAAGCTCATGCCCAGGTCGAGAGATATGAAGTCTCCGACAAGTTCTTCAGCTGTAAGATGGAGGAAAATAGTTCTGTCAGTGTGCACATACTCAAAATGTCTGGGTTGCATAACCGCTTGACTCGGCTGGGAGTTAATCTCCCGGATGACGCGGTCATTGACAGAATCCTTCCGTCGCTTCCACCGAGCTACAAGAGCTTTGTGATGAACTTCAATATGCAGGGGATGGAAAAGACCATTCCTGAAGTATTTGCAATGCTGAAATCAGCAGAGGTAGAAGTCAAAAAGGAACATCAAGTGTTGATGGTGAATAAAACCACTAAGTTCAAGAAAGGCAAGGGTAAGAAGAACTTCAAGAAGGACGGCAAGGGAGTTGCCGCGCCCGGTAAGCAAGCTGCTGGGAAGAAGCCAAAGAATGGACCCAAGCCCGAGACTGAGTGTTTTTATTGCAAGGGAAGTGGTCACTGGAAGCGGAACTGCCCCAAATACTTAGCAGACAAGAAGGCTGGCATCACGAAAGGTATATGTGATATACATGTAATTGATGTGTACCTTACCAGTACTTGTAGTAGCTCCTAGGTATTTGATACCGGTGCGGTTGCTCACATTTGTAACTCAAAGCAGGAGCTGCGGAATAAACGGAGACTGGCGAAGGACGAGGTGACGATGCGCGTCGGGAATGGTTCCAAGGTCGATGTGATCGCCGTCGGCACGCTACCTCTACATTTACCTACGGTTTTAGTTTTAAACCTCAATAATTGTTATTTAGTGCCAGCTTTGTGCTTGAACATTGTATCAGGATCTCGTTTAATACGAGATGGCTACTCATTTAAATCCGAGAATAATAGTTGTACTATTTATATGAGAGATATGTTTTATGGTCATGCTCCGATGGTGAATGGTTTATTCCTAATGAATCTCGAGCGAAATGCTACACATATTCATAGTGTGAATACCAAAAGATGTAAGGTTGATAATGATAGTCCCACATACTTGTAGCACTGCCGCCTTGGTCACATAGGTGTCAAACGCATGAAGAAGCTCCATGCAGATGTACTTTTAGAGTCTCTTGATTATGAATCATTTGACATGTGCGAACCATGCCTCATGGGTAAAATGTCCAAGGCTCCGTTCTCAGGAACAATGGAGCGAGCAACCAACTTATTGGAAATCATACATACTGATGTGTGCGGTCCAATGATTGTTGAGGCTCGCGGTGGCTATCATTATGTTCTCACCCTCACTGATGACTTGAGTAGATATGGGTATGTCTACTTAATGAAACACAAGTCTGAGACCTTTGAAAAGTTCAAGGAATTTCAGAGTGAGGTTGAGAATCAACGTGACAGGAAAATCAAGCTCTTGCGATCAGATCGTGGGGGAGAATACTTGAGTCACGAATTTGGCACACACTTAAGAAAATGTGGAATAGTTTCACAACTAACGCCGCCTAGAACACCTCAGCATAATGGTGTGTCCAAACGTCATAATCGCACTCTATTAGATATGGTGCGATCTATGATGTCTCTTACCGATTTACCGCTATCATTTTGGGGCTATGCTTTAGAGACTGCCGCATTCACTTTAAATAGGGCTCCGTCGAAATCCGTTGAGACGACACCGTATGAATTATGGTTTGGGAAGAAACCTAAGCTGTCGTTACTAAAAGTTTGGGGATGTGATGCTTATGTCAAGAAAAATGCGTCTTCATAGGATACCCTAAAGAAACTGTCGGGTATACCTTCTACCTCAGATCCGAAGGCAAGATCTTTGTTGCCAAGAATGGGTCCTTTCTAGAGAAAGAGTTTCTCTCAAAATAAATAAGTGGCAGGAAAGTAGAACTTGATGAAGTATTACCTCTTGAACCGGTAAGTGGCGCAGCTCAAGAAAATGTTCCTGAGGTGCCTGCACCGACTAGAGAGGAAGTTGATGAAGATCATGAAACTTCAGATCAAGTTGCTACTAAACTTCTAGGTCCACAAGGACACGTTCCGCACCAGAGTGGTAGGGCAACCCTGTCTTGGAAATCATGTTGTTAGACAACGGTGAACCTTCGAAGTATGAAGAAGCGATGCGGGCCCGGATTCCGACAAATGGCTGGAAGCCATGAAATCCGAGATAGGATCCATGTATGAAAACGAAGTATGGACTTTGACTGACTTGCCCGTTGATCGGCGAGCCATAGAAAATAAATGGATCTTTAAGAAGAAGACAGACGCGGATGGTAATGTGACCATCTATAAAGCTTGGCTTGTCGCTAAGGGTTATCGACAAGTTCAAGGGGTTGACTACGATGAGACTTTCTCACCCATAGCGAAGCTGAAGTCCGTCCAAATCATGTTAGCAATTGCCGCATTCTATGATTATGAGATATGGAAAATGGACGTCAAAACTGCATTCCTTAATGGTTTCCTTAAGGAAGAATTGTATATGATGCAGCCGGAAGGTTTTGTCGATCCTAAGAATGCTGACAAGGTGTGCAAGCTCCAACGCTCCATTTATGGGCTGGTGCAAGCATCTCGGAGTTGGAACATTCGCTTTGTTGAGATGACTTATGGAGACTTATGGAGACTTATGGAGAAGCCTGCATTTACAAGAAAGTGAGTGGGAGCTCTGTAGCATTTCTCATATTGTATGTGGATGACATACTGTTGATGGGAAATGATATAGAATTCTTGGAAAGCATAAAGGCCTACTTGAAGAAGTGTTTTTCAATGAAGGACCCTGGAGAAGCTGCTTATATATTAGGCATCAAGATATATAGAGATAGATCGAGACGCCTCATTGGTCTTTCACAGAGTACGTACGTTGACAAGATATTGAAGAAGTTCAAAATGGATCAGTCAAAGAAGGGGTTCTTGCCTGTATTGCAAGGTACGAGATTGAGCACGGCTCAATGCCCGACCATGGCAGAAGATAGAGAAAAGATGAGTGTCGTCCCCTATGCCTCGGCCATAGGGTCTATCATGTATGCTATGTTGTGTACCAGACCTGATGTAAACCTTGCCGTAAGTTTGGTAGGAAGGTATCAAAGTAATCCCGGCATGGAACACTGGACATTGGTCAAGAATATCCTGAAGTACCTGAAAAGGACTAAGGAAATGTTTCTCGTTTATGGAGATGACGAAGAGCTCATCGTAAAGGGTTACGTCATTGCTAGCTTCGACACAGATCTGGATGACTCTAAGTCACAAACTGGATACGTGTATATTTTGAATGGTGGGGCAGTAAGCTGGTGCAATTGCAAGCAAAGCGTTGTGGCGGGATCTACATGTGAAGCGGAGTACATGGCAGCCTCGGAGGCAGCACAAGAAGCAGTCTGGGTGAAGGAGTTAATTACCGACCTAGGAGTCATACCCAATGCGTCGGGCCCAATGACTCTCTTCTGTGACAACACTGGAGCTATTGCCCTTGCCAAGGAGCCCAGGTTTCACAGGAAGACCAAGCATATCAAGCGTCGCTTCAACTCCATTCGTGAAAGTGTTCAAAATGGAGACATAGAGATTTGTAAAGTACATACGGACCTGAATGTAGCAGATCCGTTGACTAAACCTCTCCCTAGAGCAAAACATGATCAACACCAGAACTGCATGGGTGTTCGATTCATCACAATGTAACTAGAATATTGACTCTAGTGCAAGTGGGAGACTATTGGAAATATGCCCTAGAGGCAATAATAAAATGGTTATTATTATATTTCTTTGTTCATGATAATTGTCTATTGTTCATGCTATAAGTGTGTTATCCGAAAATCGTAATACATGTGTGAATACATAGACCACAACACGTCCCTAGTGAGCCTCTAGTTGACTAGCTCGTTGATCAAAGGATAGTCATGGTTTCCTGACTATGGACATTAGATGGCATTGATAACGGGATCACATCATTAGGAGAATGATGTGATGGACAAGACCCAATCCTAAGCTTAGCTCAAAGATCGTGTAGTTCATTTTCTGTAGCTTTTCTGAATGTCAAGTATCATTTCCTTAGACCATGAGATTGTGCAACTCCCGGATACCGTAGGAGTGCCTTGGGTGTGCCAAACGTCACAACGTAACGGGTGACTATAAAGGTACATTACAGGTATCTCCGAAAGTGTCTGTTGGGTTGGCACGAATCGAGACTGGGATTTGTCACTCCGTATGACCGAGAGGTATCTCTGGGCCCACTCGGTAATGCATCATCATAATGAGCTCAATGTGATCAAGTGGTTGATCACGCGATCATGCATTATGGTACGAGTAAAGTGACTTGCCGGTAACGAGACTGAACAAGGTATTGGGATACCGACGATCGAGTCTCGGGCAAGTAACGTATCGATTGACAAAGGGAATTGTATGCGGATTGATTGAATCCTAGACATCATGGTTCATCCGATGAGATCATCGTGGAGCATGTGGGAGCCAACATGGGTATCCAGATCCCGCTATTGGTTATTGACCGGAGAGGCTTCTCGGTCATGTCTGCATGTCTCCCGAACCCGTAGGGTCTACACACTTAAGGTTCGGTGACGCTAGGGTTTTAGAGATATTAGCACACGGTAACCCGAAAGTTGTTCGGAGTCCTGGATGAGATCCCGGACGTCACGAGGAGTTCCGGAATGGTCCAGAGGTAAAGATTCATATATAGGAAGTCCAGTTTCGGCCATCGGGAAGGTTTCGGGGGTCACCGGTATTGTAGTGGGACCACCGGAAGGGTCCCGGGGGTCCACCGGGTGGGGCCACCTATCCAGGAGGGCCCCATGGGCTGAAGTGGGGGGGGGGGAACCAGCCCCTAGTGGGCTGGTGCGCCCCCCCTTGGCCCTCCCCCTGCGCCTAGGGTTAGAAACCCTAGGGGTGGGGGCGCCACCCTTGCCTTGGGGGACAAGGCACCCCCTTTGGCTGCCGCCCCCCTAGGAGATTGGATCTCCTAGGGCCGGCGCCCCCCTAGGCACCCTATATATAGTGGGGGGGAGGGAGGGCTGCGCACCCAAGCCCCTGGCCTCTCCCTCTCCCTCCCGTGACACTCCTCCGTCTCCCAGCGCTTGGCGAAGCCCCGCCAAGATCACCGTTGCTTCCACCACCACGCCGTCGTGCTGCTGGATCTTCATCAACCTCTCCTTCCCCCTTGCTGGATCAAGAAGGAGGAGACATCTCCCAACCATACGTGTGTTGAACATGGAGGTGCCGTCTGTTCGGCACTAGGTCATCAGTGATTTGAATCACGTCGAGTACGACTCCATCAACCCCGTCCTCTTGAACGCTTCCTCTCGTGATCTACAAGGGTATGTAGATGCACTCCTCTCTCCCTCGTTGCTAGATGACTCCATAGATTGATCTTGGTGATGCGTAGAAAATTTTAAAATTCTGCTACATTCCCCAACACCGGGATCAGCTGCCGATCTAATAAAGATCTTATCCACTTTGTACAAGGGAGAAGAGGAGGAATTCCTTCGTGTCAACCCGCAGGGCGGATTTTCTATGTACAATCCCCCAGGCTGGGTAAGCGGAGACTTTTTATCGCCCATCTATTTCGTATTCCTGTAGTTTAAGTATTCATTCTAGCGATTTCATCGCAGGAGCTACGCCAGGCAGTAAAGGAGATAAACAGCCCTCCCCCACAACCCGAGAACCCTGGACGGTCCGTTGACCCGGCCTCCCAGGAGGATCCGAACATATCTGTGGAGCTGATCGATGGGGTATTTTACCAATGGAGTAATGACAACGCCTTGGTGGCCATTACGGCCGATTACCCTGGGCTAGTTCCAGCCTCACAGGTGACTGAGACCAAAGTCCCATCACTTAAAAAGGGATCTGTCCTTGCGCTTTTTTGATTGCTGTATAACAGCTGTGTTTTGCAGGGGAGGTCCTCGGGGCAGAAGGCCGAGCCCATGGCAACTAGCCAACAAGGGGCCGCGAGGCCAGGCAGGCTGAAAAGATCCGCAATCCGGATTGAGACACCGGCGCAGCGGTACGACGCGCCATCTTTGTTGCAAGACATTATTCTCAGAGGCATATTAACGCCCATGCCTTCTTTTCAGGAAAAAGAGCGCTCGCCGGACTATACCCGGAGAGGCTACCAATCGCGCCTCCACAAGCCAGGCTCCAAGGCCGGATTTGAAGGTGGGGACGAATACAAGGCATGCGCCGGGTGCTCCTCCGACAGACGATGCGGATAAACTGTCCGCCACCCATTCCGAGGTGGAAAGTGCCATGAACCATAGGCGTCGCCAGACTGTTCTTCGCGATGCTTGTTTCTCCCAAGAGGCATTGTATGCCTTCAACTCGGGAGACGCGCACCTCCGTGCCGCTCAAAATGGTCTAGCCAGAGCTACAGAGCAGTATGTAAAAGACATACAGGTGAGAAAATTTGATTATTATATATATTAGTAGCCCCTAAGACTTGAAATAGTTAGGATAACTGATTTAAGGATCATTTGTTATGCAGGTTCTTACAGAAAAGAATACTCAACTGTCCCAGGAGCTGGAAGAGTGCAAAGCCCAACTTCAGGCCGCACTGGCCGCAGCAGGGGAGCCCAAAGAGACCCCCTCTGGTAACATATCCTTCGAATGATAAGTATCATATTAGAATGCGGCGTATATGCAGATCTGACGATAAAATTGCAGATGACGCTGGAGTGAATCCGGATAAGCAACAGCTCATACGCCAGCTGAAGGCTGGTGAGAGCGTGCTTACGAGGGTGAGGCAGGAGAAGAATGATCTCCTAGATGCCAACACCAAGCTGGGCGTGGAACTAAAAGATGTTCGGGCCCAACTGTCAGACTCTGTTAAGGAGAATCGGCAGCTTCGACAC
The DNA here is from genome assembly GCF_056163025.1 of Triticum urartu. Taxonomy (NCBI): domain Eukaryota; kingdom Viridiplantae; phylum Streptophyta; class Magnoliopsida; order Poales; family Poaceae; genus Triticum; species Triticum urartu. The sequence goes on from NC_141879.1 coordinate 712,366,447, forward strand.
GGCATATTTAGTAAGTGCTTGAACAAACTTTGAAAAAGAGTTCGGCGAGGAAGCTGGTTGACAGAGTTATGTCTGTAGGTATGCTAACAGGTCGTCCTGCCGAGGAGATGCCCGGTTCAATGGGTGATCTCCTTCCCGAGCTCACATAGCTGCACGAACGAGTTCGACAGGTGATGCAAGGCGTCACCCAGGCATTGTGGCCATCTGTCTTCATACCCGAAGGCCTTGGAGAGCTTGCAAAAAAGCTGAAGGGACCACCGTGGCGCTTCCGATTATGGAAGATATCGGCTTGCCGTCAGGGCGCCAGGGAAGCCTGGGCAATGGTGAAGACACGATACACGAAGGCTGACCCGAACCACATGGCCGAAGTCGGACCAGTGGGGCCTGATGGGAAGGAGATCCCTGTGAGCTTAGTGTACGGCCAAGTAGAATTGGCCGCAAAGTATTCCCAATAGGAATGTAGACTAGACAGCCTATTAGATGGTATTGAAGAGGAATTCAACTAGTCAAATTGACTATGTAATTTTAAAATGACATGTATGATGCCTTCAAGCTGGATTATAGATCGTTTGTCATGGCGGACCATTTCGCTTCAACCTTGGGACCCAACAGTCTGGAGTGTATCCGAATACCCTCTCGGTTATGTAAGAACCGGGGCATGCGTGGAGACCAGGCGTAGGGGTCATTAGTGCTTTATCAGACAAGTGCCCAACTAGTTATGTTATATTACATGGGTAGTAAGAAACATCTTCCAGAGAGAATAGTTCCATTAAGGGTTCGTTTCCCTGGGTAGGCATGCCCTAAAGTGCATGTCCAGACTGCAACAAGAAGCGCAGAAAAAACATCTGGGGGCAGATATGGATAATAAATAAAATTCATCTTTTGTTCACCGACCGAATATTCTCTTAAGAATGCTAGCTTTCGGCTTCACCTAGTCTGAGGTACACGTCTGGCTGACCCGGCAGTAACAATCGCATAGGTGCTCCCCTTATGCCCTAGCCGAATTAACGGGAACGTAGAGCATAAATACAAGAGCCAGGCAACCCAACTTGGCCAAAACTTAAGTCATATTGATGCATATAATGGTGAAAAAAGGTACATGCGGAAGTATAACGCATGTGTTGGGTGTGATGCCCAGGTAAATAATTTAAGCTTCTGTGAAAGAAGCCCCCAGGTGTAGAGAGTGCGGCTAGCATATCTGTAATGTACAGGTGAGGAACAAGGTGACCCTTGAAGTCCTAGAGAAATAAAAGAAAGAAAGGGAAACAAAACAGATGATGCATATGCAGAAAATGGACAAAGGGAGGGGACTAACACAAAGTCCGGTGCTAGGTGTAGAATCTTCGGAGCCTGGCTGCGTTCCATGGGTTCGGCTCTAGTCGATTAGTCAATGCATCCCGCAGTCGGTACGCTCCGCCGGTCAGAACTTGGTCGATGATGAAGGGACCTTCCCATTTGGGCTCTAGCTTGTTCTTTTTCTTATCTGGCAGCCGTAGAACTAGTTCGCCAACGTTATAAGTTTTGGCCCGTTCTTCTCTGCTTTGGTATCTACGAGCCTGTTGCTGGTAAAATGCGGAACGGGCTTTGGCTACGTCGCGCTCTTCCTCCAAGGTGTCCAGACTGTCCTGCCAATCGAGCTCGGCTTCTCTTTCTTCGTACATGCGCACTCAAGGTGAGTCATGAATGATGTCACAAGGCAGGACTGCCTCTGCGCCGTACACCATAAAAAATGGTGTATATCCGGTACTATGATTCGGCGTGGTCCGCAACATCCAGAGTACGGAGTCGATCTCCTCTACCCAGTGCGTGTCAGACTCCGTTAAGGAGCGCACTAATCTGGGTTTAATGCCGCTCATTATAAAACCATTTGCTCGTTGACTTGACCGTTGGTTTGTGGGTGATAGACTGAAGCATAATCGAGCTTGATGCCCATTTTGCTGCACCAGAGTTTTACCTCGTGGGCCGTGAAGTTCGTGCCGTTATCAGTGATGATGCTGTGGGGGACGCCGTAATGGTGTACAACCCCAGATATGAAATCTATCACCAGTCCGGATTCGGCTGTTTTAACCGGTTTGGCCTCTATCCATTTGGTGAATTTATCCACCATGACCAATAAGTATATTTTTCTTGTGGGTTCCCCCTTTAAGGGGTCCAACCATGTCAAGCCCCCAGACCGCAAAGGACCAGGTAATGGGGATTGTTCGGAGGGCGGTGGGTGGCATGTGGCTTTGATTTGCAAAGAGCTGGCAACCGACGCAACGTTGGACCAAGTCCTGTGCATCTGCCCGGGCCGTTGGCCAATAGAATCCTGTACGGAAGGCCTTGCTTACAAGAGCCCGGGCTGCGGCGTGATGACCGCCGAGTCCGGCGTGAATTTCTGCCAAAAGGTTCCGCCCTTCCCCGTCGGAGATGCACCTTTGAAGGACTCCGGTAGCACTTTTTTGTACAATTCTCCCTCATGGACCCTGTTGGCCTTGGATCGCCGCACAATGGAGCGTGCCTCATTTTGGTCCTCTAGAAGTTCCTATCTAATCAGGTAGGCCAGGAATGGTTCTATACATGGGGCAATAATGGCCATTATTTCGTGGGCCGATTGTCTTATTTCGGTGGTGGAGCCTCTACTTGTGTCAGAGAGTTCGGTATCGGGTATTTTGGTCGGGTCCGGACTGTTGTTACCGGTGTCCCCTTCCCATGCTACGGATGGCTTGAAAAGCCTTTCCAGAAATATGTTGGGAGGGACCGCGTCGCGTTTTGCGCCAATGCGGGCGAGGATATCCGCCACCTGATTGTTTTCCTGAGCCACATGGTGAGATTCGAGCCCCTCGAACCAAGCTGACATTTTTAGGACGACATTGCGATAAGCTGCCATTTTTGGATCCTTGGCATCAAAGTTTCCATTTATTTGGGATATTGAGAGGTTCGAATCCCCACGCACCTCTAGGCGTTATGCCCATGGATACTTCCATCCGGAGACCATGTAGAAGGGCCTCATATTCGGCTTCATTGTTGGAGTCCGTATACATTATCTGTAGTACGTATTGAACGGTGTCTCCTGTTGGCGACGTCAAAACGACGCCAGCCCCCAGACCAGCCAACATTTTGGAGCCGTCGAAGTGCACGATCCAGTCTGAATATGTGCCGTACTCTTTAGGGAGTTCGGCTTCCGTCCATTCAGCGACGAAGTCAGCCAAAACTTGCGACTTAATAGCTCGCCGTGGCTTGTAAGTTATGTCAAACGGGAGGAGCTCAATGGCCCATTTGGCAATCCGGTTCGTCGTGTCACGGTTGTTTATAATATCGTTAAGTGGTACTTCCGAGGCTACCGTTATCGAACACTCTTGAAAGTAGTGTCGCAGCTTCCGGGACGCCATAAATACCGCGTACACTATCTTTTGATAATGCGGGTACCGTGATTTGCATGGAGTAAGGACAGTGGACACATAGTAAACCGGCTTTTGAAGGGGGAATTTGTGTCCATCCACTTCTCGCTCTACAACGAGCACTGCGCTTACTACTTGATGAGTTGCCGCAATGTATAATATCATTGGTTCGCCAATGTTTGGTGCGGCCAGGACTGGTTTTGTTGCCAATATGGCTTTTATTTGGTTGAGTCCGGCCGTGGCAGCGTCCGTCCACTCGAAATGTTTGGTGCTCCGGAGAAGGCGATAAAGGGGTAATGCCTTTTCTCCCAAGCAGGAGATAAAGCGGCTTAGAGCCGCCACGCATCCAGTCAATTTTTGTATTTGTTTGAGGTCTGTTGGGGTAGCCAACTGTGACAACGCTCGGATTTTGGCCAGATTAGCTTCAATACCTCTACTGGAGACAATGAATCCCAGGAGCTTTCCGGCTGGTACGCCGAAAACACATTTTTTCGGATTGAGCTTGATGTCATATGTTCGGAGGTTGTCGAATGTGAGCCTCAAGTCGTCTACTTGAGTTTCGAGATACTTGGTTTTAGCGACCACGTCATCCACGTATGCCTCCACTGTTTTGCCGATCTGGTTTGCCAGACATGTCTGAATCATGCGCTGATATGTTGCGCCGACGTTTTTTAGCCCGAAGGGCATTGTGTTGAAGCAGAATGGGCCGTATGGTGTGATGAATGCCGTTGCAGCTTGGTCTGGCTCTGCCATTTTGATTTGATGGTAGCCGGAGTATGCGTCGAGGAAACACAATGAATCGTGTCCTGTGGTAGCATCGATGATTTGATCGATGCGGGGGAGGGGGAAGGGATCCTCTGGGCAGGCCTTGTTAAGGTCCTTAAAATCGACGCATAAGCGCCAGGATTTGTCCTTCTTTGGTACCATCACCAGGTTTCCTAGCCAGTCCGGATGTTTTATGTCTCTGATGAATCCGGCCTCATATAGCTTGGCAAGTTCCTCTCCCATGGCATCTCTTTTAGGCTCAGAGAAACGTCGAAGAGCCTGCTTGACTGGCTTGAATCCTTTTAGCATATTTAGGCTATGCTCAGCCAGCCTGCGTGGGATTCCTGACATGTCTGAAGGGTGCCAGGCAAAAATGTCCCAGTTTTCACGTAGGAACTCTCGCAGTGCGGCGTCGACATCAGGGTTTAATTGTGCCCCTATGGAAGCTGTTTTTGTAGGGTCCGTTGGGTGGACTTGGAATTTGACTATTTCGTCCGCCGGCTTAAAGGAAGTGGACTTGGATCTTTTATCGAGTATCATGTCGTCCCTGTTCACCGTGGAGCGCAGCGTAGTTAGTTCTTCGGCTGCTAGGGCTTCGGATAGTGCCTCAAGGGCCAGTGCAGCTGTCTTATTTTCGGCGCGGAGTGCTATGTCCGGATCACTAACAAGAGTGATGATTCCGTTGGGCCCAGGCATTTTGAGCTTCATGTACCCGTAATGGGGTATGACTTGGAAGATTGTAAACGCCTCCCGCCCTAATAGAGCGTGGTATCCGCTGCTGAACGGGGCCACTTGGAATGTAATTTCTTCGGACCTGTAATTATCCGGCATGCCGAATACCACGTCTAGTGTGATTTTTCCCGCACAGCGTGCTTCCCGACTGGGGATGATTCCTCTAAAGGTTGTGCTGCTTTGCTCAATGCGGCTCCAGTCTATTTCCATCTTTTGAAGAGTTTCCTCATAGATGAGGTTTAATCCGCTGCCGCCGTCCATGAGTACCTTGGTGAGTCGAAAGCCGTCCACGATTGGACTGAGGACCAGTGCGGCTGGTGCTCGGGCTGTTTGGAATTTAGGTTCGTCACTAGTGCAGAACCGGGCAATAGCACCGGTTCGTAAGGCCCATTAGTTGCTGGTTTGGTAACCGGCGCTAAAGTGTAGGCACTAAAGGCCCCCCCCTTTAGTACCGGTTAAGCACGAACCGGTGCTAAAGGGCAACCACGTGGCACGAGCCAGCTTCGGGGGCAGGGAGCCCTTTAGTACCGGTTGGTGTCACCAACCGGTATTAAAAGGTTGGGGGGGTTTGGGTTTATGATTTATTTTTCATTTAATTTTGTGTTTTCCATTTAATTCTTTTTCGTTTGCTGGTATTTTACGATACTACATATTGTACATGTTATGCATATATATAAATAGAATTTGTAGTAGAACCGATCATAATATATATATATATCATCGAATGTCTCACAACCACCATTAATTAATTCACACATATATACACACATGTGTATATATATATACAATTTCTCCTAATTGGTGCCCTCGGAGCCAGTGGCATTAGCCTAATTAGTGCCTTCGGAGCACGATAACAATTGGAAGTGGTTCATGGGGGCGGTAGCGGGTAATAGTATTCCCCTTTGGGATCTATGACCTGGTCGAGCAAAAATCCCGCTATTTCCTCTTGAATTGCTTTTATGCGGTCCTCTGTTAGGAGCTTCTCCCGCACCTCTTTGAACTGTTAAGAAGGAGATCAATATGCATGTGTATTAGTTGTGTGACTAGATATCGATAATGGTGTAAAAATTGTGAATAGTGTTCTGACAAACGTATCCACTCCTGTCTTTGAGATCTGCTCCTTTCGGACGTCATCATGCGAATGTTCTCGCAAACGTAGTATGCACATAGATTATTCCCCGGCGCCTACTTCAGGGCCTTTATGAGAATGGAATTTGATCAGATAATAATTAATCAAGCATGATAATTAAAGAGATGGCAGCTAGCTAGTACTACTTAATTACTTACCTGGGGTCGATGCCATTTCAGATTTTGTTTCCATGGGACTGGAGTGGCCTTGATGAAATTTTCCCAAGCCCTGCCCACCAAAAAAGAAAATGAATAAATGGCTTATTAAATAGTTGTTATTAGGAAATGACGAACTAATTAAATAGGCTGAGATATAGTTAATAATGATTGAAATTACATGTTAACTATCCCCTTCACGATGGTGCAGTCACTTGCTTTCTTAAGTAGTGACTCTAGTACTTCAACTGTTCCTTCATCAATTTTAATGATTAACAAGATCCAGTGAAATCTGCATGCACACACGTTTGCATGTCTTAATTAAGCGGTCATATGTAAGCAAAAATATGTAGGTAGCTAGTAGGCAAAAACAGAATTTGTAGTACAAGACAGGGTGACGCACTCGAAGTTGTAAGGAAGTAGTATATCTTCATTTTATTTGAGGCACTTGAAGAACTCTAGCATGCTTTCCTCTACACTTTTTTCATAATATGGATCTAATTTCCATGTGCATTCATTAATGGTATTTGGGTTAATGAACCCAATGCCATAGAGTCCACATTTTTTCAATTCATAAATCTCCATCCTTCATAATACCACAGAAAAGAATATAGTGAGGATAATTACAGGTAATGATTGATCAAAATGATCACTACAGCTAGCTTGAGACTTAAATTACAGAAAGAAATCACTTACAGATAATAGCAACTGACGATAGATTTGTCGAGTGCGTCTTGATTGTATAGCTGAAATAGTTCTGAATACTCAACGGTCACAGCTTTCTCATGGTAGTAATGATCCTTCTTGACATTCACCATGAGGGACTCTCGATTGGAAATCTTGGTAATGTCGATGTACCATTGATGCAATTCATACATTGTCATTGGGAGGTTCTTGACCTCGTCTGGCTCGACCAAAGGTTGTCCCCGGACATATTTCTGTTTTATTTCCTCCTCTCTAGTCGGAGACATGGGCTCGATATCGAGGATTTGTCCAACAGTGATCATGAGCATTTCAGCCTGCTCAATATGCTTCTAGGTTATTACCACATCGCCCATCCCGGGAACGTTAATGGTTTTCCCACAATAATATTGGGCGCGCCTACTCTCATGTGTTGTTGGCACAACAAGCGGGGGGATTGATTATGCCGCCTCTTCTCCCAACTGGGGAACGGTTTTACCGCTCCTTTTGCCAGCTGATTTGCTTGAGCTCGAGCTCGTCTCTTTCTGTAGACGTGCCCGATTTAACTTGTTGATGTGGCGCTCATAGTCTGTGTCAACAGGCTTGGGAGCTGGTGCTCTAGCCATACGAATGAAGTGGCCAATCTTTTCCACAGGCACTTTCTTCGTTGGTGGCGGTGGCGGTTTCGGTGCAAAATAGGCTTCCACCTCGGCCATCAATATGGCTACGTTTTCCTCATCAGACTTGTCGTAAGGCCTCTGCGGAAGAGGCGCGAGGCTTGGACCATATTGAAATCGCTTGCCTCCGCCTGTACCTCCAGTACTACCTCGACTTGTACCACTACAGACCATAGCTGAGGCAGCTCTCTTCAGTGATTGCTAAGGCGGCAAAGACGGCTGACGTGGCTGAGTTGGAGGAGGAGGAGTGGCCTGAAGCTGTGCCGGACTTGGAGGAGGAGTGGCCTGAAGCTGTGCCGGACTTGGAGGAGGAGTGGCCTGACGCTTTGCCGGACTTGGAGGAGGAGGAGTGGCCTGAAGCTGTGTCGGACTTGGAGGAGGAGTGGCCTGACATGTTGGTGGACTTGGAGGAGCGGGAGTCTGCTGACTCGGTGGCGGACTTCGTCGAGGAGTTGGATGACGCGGTGTCGGTGGCCTTCGAAAGATGATGCAATACTTTCTCCATAGGATGATACGATGGTTGGCCTCTCCCAGTGTGTGCTCATCGTCACCTCCAGGAATGTCAACCTCTAGCCCCGAATATTGGTCCACCACCTCATCAACCAAGACACGAGCATAGCCTGCTGGAATCGGGTCGCAATGGAAGGTTGCCTCGGGGGGATTTGTAAAAGCAAGGGCGTCCGCCACCTTCATGGATATGCTCTTCATTTTGAAGTGTAGCTCGCAGTTAGTGTTCTCCATGATGTCATCCACTTGGTAGCTATCCAGCAATGTGTCGCCCGGGGTGGAACCCACGCTGCTTCTCGGCATGGATGGGACGGTGCTATCCAATGGTGGATCATCCGCTAGCTGCTGAGACCCCCTTTGCTAGCTAAGTGAGTCGATCTGCTCCTGCTGCCGCTGGAATTTGACTGCCAAGTCCGCGTGCGCTGATTCTAGGCCTTGAAGGTGTTCATAGTCTAGCTTCCTCTGCTCCTCCTCCATCTTCCTCTTCTTCTCCTCCGCAATCTTCTTTCTCGCACGGGTTCTGTAGTCGGCGTTCCAGTCCGAAAACCCCTCATACCACGGAATAGCGCCCATGCCTCGTGTTCCTCCTGGGTGTTCAGGATTTCCCAGGGCACGCGTAAGCTCGTCATTCTCTCTGTTGGGCTCGAACACCCCCGATCGAGTCTCTTCTATTGCAACAAGTAGCTTATCTTTGGCTCCGTCCACACATGCCTTCTTCGAAACTTTGCCTGTCTTCGGGTCCAACTCCCCCCATGCGCATAGAACCAAGTCCTGCACCTGGGGGGCCAGCTCAATGTTTCTGGAGTGACACCTGCATCCTCCATCTCTTTCTCGGACTTATCCCACTTAGGCATTCCCACCGCATAGCCACCTAGCCCCAGCTTATGGAACTTATCTTTTTTTGCGGCATTGGCCTTGTTTATTCTCGATCGTTCCTAAGATAATTCCGAATCCTTGAATTTCACGAAATCGTCCCAATGAGCACTTTGCTTCTCTAGTGTTCCCTCGAATACTGGAGTCTTCCTTCCTCCCTTGACGTAATTGGCCCATTCACGAATCTTGTGGTTCTTGAATGCAACCGCCATCTTCCTAAGAGCAGCGTCCTTGACTTTCTCCACATCTGCATCTGTGAAATGATCTGGTAGGGTGAAATGTTCCATGAGCGTTTCCCAAAGCAGAAGTTTTTGTCTGTCATCAACAAAAGTAACTCCTAGACGTGGCTTTGCTGGCTCTCTCCATTCTTGAAGGGAGATTGGGAGTTGGTCCTTCACAAGAACTCCGCACTGACGAATGAACTTGTCCGCAATCTTCTTAGGCGCTAATGGTTCGCCATTAGGTTTGATGGCCTCGATATTATACTTTACGCCCTCCTTCAACTTTTTGTTCATGCCTTGTTTCCTGTTGCCTGAAGATTTGATCGATCCGGATGGCTGGAAGAAGAAAGATCGATTCGTTAATATATCTTCAAGTCAATTAAAACATGTGATGATCACCAAATGCCTGCTTATATAAATATATATACCTCGCCGGTCTTTGTTGTTTCAAGATCAACATTTTCTTCGTCATGTTCATAGTTCATGACTTCATCAATTCGGTCATCGCGATCGAATATCATATCACCCTCCCCGGTGTTGTTTAGATATTCGGAGCCGTCATAACCTTCTTCATTCTGATCATCATCTGGCCCGCAAGGATTGCGTATGATATTGAACAGGGCCTCTTCTCCCTCTCTGCCGGTATTGTCTGCCATAGGTTTTGTTTAACTAATAAAAAAGAAATATATTCAAATTACAATGCATGGATGCAATCAATTAATAAGGAAAAATTGAATCCATCATAGTACATAATAAGCATCATCGAATATAATCTCGAATATGTCGTCTCGAATAATAGACATAATCTCGAATACATCGTCTCGAATAATATATATAATCTCGAATAAATCATCTCGAATATTATATATCGAATACATCACTAGCTAGCTAGCTAGCTAATAAAGATCGAATACTAGAGAGTAATCTAGGCGATGGACAACCAAAGTGAATGAACCATCACTGGATCATAGCTCGGGTGATCTCCCCAAAGAACCTGCCAGGTATTGGAGAACCTGACGTCCATAGCAGCCATGTAGCGATGGACGTGCTCGTCCTCCTCCCTGACACGGCGACGTACCACCTCCGGCGGGGCCGGCTCCCTCCGCACCGAAAGTGGCCCACGCGAACGCCACCAAAGGAGATGAGGGTCGACGACGGGACTTGCGGCCGGGTTCCTCACCAAGCGTCGCGCCCCTGAAGGTAGCACCTCCCAGTGCCAGCCCGGCGGAGCCCAGTCCCGGACATAGGTCCTCTGAAGCAGGACGTCGTCGCGAACGAGTCGACGGCGAGGATGCGGGTCGGGCATGGTCGACAACAAATACTATATGCCGCAAAAGTAAAGTAACGTTTTTTAAATGATGGGTTGTGATTTCATATATGCAAATTCTAAATTTTATAACTAAAAATATAGGAAACAGAGAAAAAACATCGATCATCGTCTAACAATTTGAAATTAATCTAATTCATCTAGCTAAAACTAACATTTCCAAAATTTCTAACATTTCTATATAACTAACATTTCTATAACATTTGTATAAAAAACAGAAAAAACCTTTGACATTATATATATTATAACTAACATTTCTATATACTATTTGACATTAATCTAATCTAATTAATTAATTCATCTAAAACTTTGTATGAAAAACAGAAAAACAGAAAAAACTAAAAACTAAAAACAAAAAAATTGTGTGTGTGCGCGTGTAGTGTGTGTGTGTGTGTGTGTGTGCGCGCGCGTGTGTGTGCACTACGGCCGGCGTCGGCGCGCGGTGGCTTTGATTGATTGGAGGGAGGAGAGGGGCCAGGGGAGGGGCTCACAGCGCGCGCGGGCGAGGTCGAGGCGACGGCGACGGCGAGGCGAGGTCGCGATCCAAGGCGACGGCGGCGAGGCGAGGGGGCGGCGACGGGCCGGTGCGGCGACCGGGACAGGCCGGCGACGGGGGCGCCGCGGAGTCGACGGGGACGATGCGACGAGGACGGGGGCGTCACGGAGTCGACGGGGACGGCGCAACAGGGGCGGCGACAGCGCGGGATGGGGCGGCGGCAGAGAGAAGATGAGAAACTGAAATTTTTCGAAGTGTTTTCTTATATAGGGGACACCTTTAGTACCGGTTGGAGCCACCAACTGGTACTAAAGGTCTGTTTTGGCCAGGCGAAGCGGCGGGAACCGCACCCCCTTTAGTAACGGGTCGTGGCACCAACCGGTACTAAAGGCCCCCCTTTAGTACCGATTGGAGCCACGACCCGGTACTAAAGGGTGTGCGCTGCCAGGCGAGGGGCGCAGAAGTTTAGTCCCACCTCGCTAGCCGAGGGGCACTCGCACCTGCTTATAAGCCCCGCCGTCGCTGCTGTCTCGAGCTCCTCTCTTAAGCAGGCCTTCTGGGCCTACCTCTGCTGCGATGCCCTGTTGGGCCTACTGGGCTAGCAGGCCTGCATCCTGGCCCAACTAGAATTTGGGTTTCTAGTCGTATGCAGGCCGCTGTGGCCCAGTAGGTGGGCTTTTTTTTTCTTTTTCTTGCTTTATTTATTTTTGTTTTATTTATTTTGAGTTGTTTTTTGCTATATTTAGAGTTTCTTTGTGAATATTTTTGCTTTAGGTACAAAAAATTACAAACTTTCTGTTAGTACCGGTAGTTTACATATTTGAATAGTTTAAATTTTGAATTATTTGAAATTTGTGTGAATCACTAGTTTGTGAATAACTTAACTTTGAAAATAGATTTTTCAGTGATTCTTTTTTTATGTTTAATATTAGTGTGTTTTATCATTATATTGAATTTGGTAATGCTTAGGTTATTTAAAAAATGAAATGCCTTTGTAACGGATGAGTTTTTGTCCGAAATCCTGATACTTCGAAAGAGATTGTCCATTTTGTACACGAAGTGCATCCAGTTTTTGCGGTAACCCTCTCTACTTTTTTGCACATGCTATGTGGGTGAAATTATGATACAATGCCAACTTTCAACCTTTTCTGAGTTCATTTGAAATGCTTTTCAATTTTACGGTCATTTAGCTGAAAAAAATCAGTAAATGCATGAAAGAATTTGCTTGGACATAAAATTTCTTCACGTTTCAAATGCCAAAACACATAACTAGCTACCCTAACTATTACAGAGATTCCCTCTTGGGTGTGAAACACAGAAGAAAGTGATGATAGTGAAGCCGATCACATCCCAGATCTTTGGGTGTGAAACTTTTTCTGCGCGTGTGTCCCTTTGCGCTGTAGCCATGGAAAATCTTCATCATTTAACTGGATTCTCGGGTCAATATTCACTGTGAATGGAGCAAGTTCATCAAACTTTTCATAATCTCCTGACATGTCTGTCTTGTCATCCACTCCCACGATGTTTCTCTTCCCAGAAAGAACTATGTGCCGCTTTGGCTCATCGTACGATGCATTCGCTTCCTTATCTTTTCTTTTTCTCGGCTTGGTAGACATGTCCTTCACATAGAAAACCTGTGCCACATCATTGGCTAGGATGAATGGTTCGTCTGCATACGCAAGATTGTTGAGATCCACTGTTGTCATTCCGTACTATGGGTCTTCCGTTACCCCGCCTCGTGTCATATTGACCCATTTGCACCGAAACAAAGGGACCTTCAAACCACGTCGAGAGTCAAGTTCCCATATGTCCTATATATAACCATAATATGTTTTCTTTTCCGTCTTGGTTTTTGCATCAAAGCGGACACCACTGTTTTGGTTGGTGCTCTTCTTATCTTGGCGATCGTGTAAAATGTATCACCATTTGTCTCGTACCCTTTGAATGTCATTATATTCGAAGATGGTAACTGGAACAGCAAGTACAGGTCATCTTCAATAGAGGCATCATGCATGGTATGTGTCTGCAACCAGCTGGCGAAACTCCTGGTTTGTTCACGTGTAATCCAGTCATCGGACCGCTCCGGGTGTTTGGAGCGTAGCAAATTCTTGTGTTCATCCATATACGGAGCCACTAAGGCGGAATTCTGTAGAACTGTGTAGTGTGCTTCAGTGAGAGAATGTCCGTCCATACATATTATATGTTCCCCTCCTGGCGTGCCTTTTCCATCCAGTCTGTTCCTTATGCCGCGATTCAGGAACACCAATCGGCTTAAGGTCAGGAATAAAGTCAATACAAAACTCAATGACCTCCTCATTTTCATGGCCCTTGGAGATGCTTCCTTCTGGCCTAGCACGGTTATGAAGATATTTCTTTAAGACTCCCATGAACCTCTCAAAGGGGAACATATTGTGTAGAAATACAGGACCCAAAACATTAATCTCTTCACATAGGTGAACTAGGACGTGCGTCATGATGTTGAAGAAGGATGGTGGGAACACCAACTCGAAACTGACAAGACATTGCACCAAATCATTCTCTAAACTTGGTATGATTTCTGGATCGATTACCTTCTTAGAGATTGCATTGAGGAATGCACATAGCTTCGCAATGGCTAATCGAACGTTTTCCGGTAGAAGCCCCCTCAATGCAACCGGAAGCAGTTGCGTCATAATCACGTGGCAGTCATGAGACTTTAGGTTCTGGAACTTTTTCTCTGCCATGTTTATTATTCCCTTTATATTCGACGAGAAGCCAGACGGTACCTTAATACTGAGCAGGCATTCAAAGAAGATTTCCTTCTCTTCTTTGGTAAGAGTGTAGCTTGCATGACCCTGATGTATGCCGTCTTTTCCGTGCATACGTTGCTGGTCCTCCCGTGCCTCAGGTGTATCTTTTGTCTTCCCATACACGCCCAAGAAGCCAAGCAGGGTCACACAAATATTCTTTGTCACGTGCATCACGTCGATTGCGGAGCGGACCTCTAGGTATTTCCAATAGGGTAGGTCCCAAAATATAGATTTCTCCTTCCACATGGGTGGGCGTCCGTCAGCGTCATTCGGAACAGGTTGTCCACCAGGATCCTTTCCAAAGACCACCTTCAAATCCTTGACCATATCATGTACATCAGCACCAGTACGGTGGCGAGGCTTCGTCCGGTGATCCGCCTCACCTTTGAAATTCTTGCCTTTCTTTCTTACGGGATGCCTGCTCGGAAGAAATTGACGATGTCCCAGGTACACATTCTTCTTACAATTAGCAAAATATATACTGTCGGTATCGTCCAAACAGTGCGTGCATGCGCGGTATCCCTTGTTTGTCTGTCCTGAAAGGTTACTGAGAGCAGGTCAATCATTGATGGTCACGAACAGCAATGCCTTTAGGTCAAATTCTTCCCCCATGTGCTCAAGCCACGCACGTACACCTGTTCCATTACACAGTTGTAAGAGTTCTCCAACTAATGGCCTTACGTACACATCAATGTCGTTGCCAGGTTGCTTAGGGCCTTGGATGAGCACTGGCATCATAATGAACTTCCGCTTCATGCACAACCAAGGAGGAAGGTTATACAAACATAGAGTCACAGGCCAGGTGCTATGGTTGCTGCTCTGCTCCCCAAAAGGATTAATGCCATCTGCGCTTAGACCAAACCATACGGTCCTTGCGTCATCTGCAAACTCCTTCCCGTACTTTCTTTTGATTTTTCTCCACTGCGACCCGTCAGCGGATACTCTCAACTTTCCGTCTTTCTTACGGTCTTCTCTGTGCCATCGCATCGCCTTGGCATGCTCTTTGTTTTGGAACGAACATTTCAACCGTGGTATTATAGGAGCATACCACATCACCTTGGCAGGAATCTTCTTCCTGGGGCGCTCGCCCTCTCGACATCACCAGGGTCATCGCGGCTGATCTTATAGCGCAATGCACCACATACTGGGCAAGCGTTCAAATCCTCGTACTCACCGCGGTAGAGGATCCAATAATTAGGGCATGCATGTATCTTCTGCACCTCTAACCCTAGAGGGAAGACAGCCTTCTTTGCTTCATACGTACTCTCGGGCAATTCATTGTCCTTTGGAAGAATATTCTTTATCATTACCAGCAACTTTCCAAATCCCTTGTCAGATACACCATTCTCTGCCTTCCATTGTAGCAATTCCAGTGTGGTGCCCAGCTTTTTCTTGTCACCTACGCAATTCGGGTACAACAAACTTTTGTGATCCTCTAACATGCGCTGCAAATTCTTCTTCTCCAAATCACTTGCACAGTTTCTCTTTGCATCGGCAATGGCCCGACCTAGATCATCAACGGGCTCATCCGATGCCTCTTCTTCAGCTACTTCCCGCATTGCCGGCTCAGCTTCTTCCCGCATTACCAGCTCAGCTTCTTCCCTCATTGTTGTATCATCGTATTCAGGGAACCCATGGCCAGGATAGCTGTCGTCGTCCTCTTCTTCTTCATTGTCTTCCATCATAACCCCTCTTTCTCCATGCTTGGTCCAAACATTATAGTGGGGCATGAAGCCGGACTCAAACAGGTGGACGTGAATGGTTCTTGACGTAGAGTAATTGTGACCATTCTTACAGCCAGCACATGGACAAGGCATAAAACCATCCACCCGCTTGTTTGCCTGAGCCGCAAGCAGAAAAGTATGCATGCCATTAATGAACTCGGGAGAGCATGGGACATCGTACATCCATTGCCGGCTCATCTTCAATACACAGCACCGAAAACACCAAATTAATACAATACATAAAGTTCATACATAAAGATCATACAACACTTAAATGCAACAAACAAATAACTCTCTAGCTAAAGAATTTAAATGCAACAATAAATGCGATCAAGATCGCAACAAAGGTAACAATTGATCCAATAGCATAATGATACCAAGCCTCACTATGAATGGCATATTTTCTAATCTTTCTAATCTTCAAGCGCATTTTCTCCATCTTAATCTTGTGATCATCGACGACATCAGAAACATGCAACTCCAATTCCATCTTCTCCCCCTCAATTCTTTTCAATTTTTCCTTCAAATCCTCGTTTTCTCTTTCAACTAAATTTAACCTCTCGACAATAGGGTCGGTTGGAATTTCCAGTTCAACTACCTCCTACATAGAAATATCTATGTCAACTTGATGGGCATAATTTGCCATAAACACGAAATGTAATGAATAGCTTTAAAAGAGAATATACCACATCTGAATCATAACCCGGACGGGGGCCGACGGGGACGGATATCAAAACCATGGCACTATGTATAACAAACAACGTATGGGTATGATAATTATACGAGTAACTATATATCCAAATCACACAAACATCAATTTTTTTATATAAAACTTCATGAACAAGAGGCTCACCACAAGGTGGTGCCGACGACGGGACATTGCGAGTGATCGACGGTGGTTACGGTAGAGATTTAGAAGGTACTAAGTAAACCACACCTACATATGCAAACTAAGTGTTATTTTTGACCTCAATTTGCATATAAATCAAATACTAGCACATATATATATAATTCCCCCCACATTACTAAACTCAAAAATCAATATATATAAAGCATTGGACGAGCTAATCTAGCAGTGAGAGATGAAAGGACAAATTTGCTAACCTTTTTGATCATTTGAATGGATGGGGGCCTTCAAATCTTGACAAATTTTGGGCAAAATGTGTGATGAGCTTGAGAGGAAGAGGGAAAAGAACAGAGAGGAGAGGGGAAAGGGGAAGAACAGAGCGAGCTCGAGTGGACGAAGGGTCTATGTAGGACGACCTTTAGTACCGGTTCGTGATACGACCCGGTACTAAAGGTGCTGGAGGGGCCCCGGACTGACAACATCCTGCCACCACTCACTTTAGTACCGGTTCGTGGTACGAACCGGTGCTAAAGGTTCGCCACGAACCGGTACTAATGAGAGCGGCCGGCTAGCCGTTGGAACCGGCACTAATGCACACATTAGTGCCGGCTCAAATTCAAACCGGCACTAATGTGCTTCACATTTGACCCTTTTTCTACTAGTGGTAATAGCCGTGTCACTCCAAGGATTTATTTCTGCTATGTGGCAGATTTCGGCCATGCTGCGGAGTGCTCGCTTGCGTCTATTATTTGACGCGAAGGTCTCAAAGACCGTTAGCACCGTATTGTTGTCCACGCGATGGTGCTCTGTGGTTTTTGGGAGGAGTAGATCCTCACCACTTCTGGCCACCTGCCGGAGTATCTAGCATGCTCTAAGGCTGTACGTTGGTATTGCATCCGCTGTACTATGAATTTTGCAGGGTCCGTTTAGCCATCCCTCTAATACGGTTCCTTGCCCCGTAGAGGGCTTTTGCTTTTTGGTAGTTAACCCAGGTGTATTGTGATAATGCACCCTTTTATTTTGGACTGGGTTTGTATTCAGGGCCGAATTATCCCAAAATTTTATTTCAGTTTTCCAGGCGCTTTCCATCGCATAGTACTTTCATACTATGGACACCAAGTCTGCAAAGCGTGTAATTTCGCGATGACTTATGGCGTTGAGGATTCCCTTGTCCATGCAATTATTGCAGAAGAATGAAATTGCGTCTTCCTCGCGGCAGTCCTTTATCATGTTCATGACGAGGAGGAATCTGGCCCAGTAATGATGTACTGTTTCTTCGGGCTCTTTCCTAATTTGGGATAGATCGCGTATGTTTGGGTGGGTGGATGGAATTTAATCCGAATCCTCACCCAATCTGAGGCTTAGGGGCCAAGTAGTTTCCGAACTCGAAAGTTTGGATTCTTGGATGTTTTCCGATAAATCTAGCCCGCTGCCTGATTCTAGGTTCAGCCTTTGAGTGACGTCCTCCCCTCCACTGGTATCCGGCTTGGAGGGATCGGGAATCCGGACATAGCTAGTCCTTAAGATAGATGAAGGGTTGACGCATTGTTCTTCCACCACTGCAACGTGATGGGTGACCTGGGGAGAGTTAATTTGTCACAGATCGGGTTTAGGCCCAATCTGATCGTAGTCTGTAGCGACTCCCAGGGCGGCGATGCGATCCAAGAGCTCGTTCAGGGAAGAGAGCTCCATTGGATCTAACTGCTCGGCAAGTTCCGAGTTGACGTGAAGATTGCTTTCGATGACCTGAGAAGTCATCGTCGGCGCAGCGGCCGAACAGGCGGTCATAAGAAAACCACCTAGCCGGAGAGTTTGGCCGATAGCCAAAGCTCCCTCAGCGATAGTGCCGTTTTTAAAGACGGGATGAGACATCCTTCCTGGTGGCGACGACACATCGGAACTCTCAATGAAAGCAACAATGTTGGTGTCAAAACCGGCGGATCTCGGGTAAGGGGTCCCGAACTGTGCGTCTAGGCCGGATGGTAACAGGAGGCAGGGGGCACGATGTTTTACCCAGGTTCGGGCCCTCTTGATGGAGGTAAAACCCTACATCCTGCTTGATTAATATTGAAGATATGGGTGTTACAAGAGTAGATCTACCACGAGATCAGAGAGGCTAAACCCTAGAAGCTAGCCTATGGTATGATTGTATGTTGTCCTACGGACTAAAACCCTTCGGTTTATATAGACACCAGAGAGGGTTAGGGTTACACAAGGTCGGTTACAAAGGAGGAGATATACATATCCGTACTTCCTAGCTTGCCTTCCACGCCAAGTAGAGTCCCATACGGACATGAGACAAAGTCTTCACTCTTGTATCTTCATAGTCTAACAGTCCGGCCAACTGAGATAGTCCGGCTGTCCGGAGACCCCCTAATCCAGGACTCCCTCAGCGAGAAAGAAGGTTGATGGAGAAACAGATAAATAGAAAGATAAAGATGCTAGCTCGTGTGGGTGTGAGAGATATAGAGAGAGGGTGCGTGTGAGTCACATACAAACAGATATCAGGGAGAAATGAGATCCAGAGAGATAGAGTTTTGTGTCTGCGAGAGAGAAAGATATTTCACAACGAGAGTGATAGCTAGAGTGACATACGAGGGAACGCAAGATATCTCTAGGGAGAGAGGGTGTGTGTGAGCGACATACAAGAGAACAATGGAGAAATATGAGACCCTGGGAGACAGAGTTTGTGTTTGTGTGTGAGAAAGAGATATTGATGAGGAAGAGTCGTAGGTTCTCATATCTAAGGAGCGAAAGACATCTCTGTATGAGGGGTGTGCGAGTGGCACACATGGGAATAGTAGAGAGAAATGAGACCTCGGGAGACAAAGTTTCGTGTTTGTGTGAGAGAAAGATATTCCACATGGAGAATCATAGTTAGAGACACATAGCAGGGAGCGAGATATACTTAGAGAGAGATAGAGTGATGAAGGTCGAGGGAGAGAGTACCATCAGTGTGTTACGAAGATAAAAGATCATTGTCGACATACAGGTAGCACGAGGGATACCTGAGAGACGATGAACGCGTATAGGTCCAGAGAGATAGTCCTATATAAGCATGAGTGATAGCTATATGAGACGAATATCTGGATTAAAGGGGATTCAAATATTTAAACTGGAGATCACGACATCGATAATATCATAATGCAAATTGGTGTATCAAACATGCATATTCATTTGAATTTGGGCACACGTGTAATGTTATATAGTTTATGAATATTGGTAATCCATAGATTCTTCAGTTACAAACAATTCATGGTTTATATGCAATTAATGTCTAAACAGGATTACACTATATGTTGTCTGTGTGAAACACATTATACATGTTTGAGAAGTAAAAAACCCCGCATGAAACACACATTAATTGGAGACAGTTAGCGAGGAATGCATACATTGGATTTCAACATAAAGTGGTTTCAAATATTTGAAAATCCAAATTGATGGATACAACCTTATGAATATGAGATCATGCCATTTGTAAACCATATTTATGTGTAAATGCTGTTGTGCTTTTGAAAGTATATATAAAGAAATGATGTATATAGAATGTAATTCCAATTGAAAATGGATCCCTCCCGGAAAAAAATAGAATACAAACAGGATTCGAATTGAGTTGGCACGGTAAACGTGCACTCTGCAAAATTTGAACGAAGCGGGGAAAGTCGCAGTAACCGCTCGGAACAAAAATCTGCGAGATGGAAATCACTGCTGCCTATCCCTGCCACGCAAAGCCTATATGGTGGATTTCTATAGGTTTCAATAGGGGTAGGTTTGTAATTTCACCCAAACGTGACGTAACTGCCTCTCACCCAGATTCATACACGGTGGGCGCTAAAACACAGTGTGTCCTTGGCCGAAATCGACTCCCTCCCCGATTCATATTCATACACGGTGGGCGCCAAAAACAAACTCTCGTCGGCAAATATTTGGTGTATGCGAGATTACCGTCCTATCCCCGAGCGACTAGTGTTGTTGTGATGTAGTAGAAATTTGAAACAGGGGCTAAGTTTGTAAATTTCCTCGCATTTGAGACAAGCGCGCCCTGAATACATGGTTCCCCCCTTCCTCTCTACCTCCCTTTTCCCCATTCGTACTCCGTGGGTGCCAAAACACCCTCTCCTCCCCACCCTCCTCCGTCCGCCGTCGTCCGCCACCCCATCCACCGCCATCCTCCTCCACCATGCCGGAGCTGATACCCCGACGCTGCCGTCCATTACAAGAGATCGACCTCTCTCATCCATGGCTTCGGACCGGGTTTCCTTGCATCCCGTCCTCTCGCTTCATCCCCGCCGTCGTCCACCTTGCCGGCGCCGCTCCTACGACCATCTCGTCCACCGTGCCCCGCCGCCACTGTCTACCCTCCTAGATCTGCTTCCACGCTGCCGACAGCCATCGCTACCGCAGCACCGTCAAATTCTCAGCAGATGCCTACACGGCGCCGCACCAGAGGCGGTACTCTTTCGTATCTGCTCAACTTATTTATCGCCGCAAGAAAATAGATCGCCACTGCTTTACTCTGATTTCTTGTCTTGGTTGCGAAGTTGCCGTTGTCCGGTTTGCACCTTCAGATCCGCCATGGCATGCTCAACACCATACTCGCAATGCTTATGGTTTTCCCCTTTTATATTCCACACTAGTTAAATCACAGTAGACTAAATTTCAAAATTGGGTCAATCGATTTTTCAGAGCTCGCCGGAGTTCGCCGGTGTGATCGAAGGGGCTCAGGTGGTTGTGGGACCTCGCCGAACGAAGAAAACTCAACGCGAGTGGGGGTTGGGGTGGGGGTGGGGGTTGGGGTGGGGGTGGGGGTGGGGGTGGCGGAGGAACACAGGCGATGGGGGCCGGTGGTCCGGCCGGCGGCCTGTGCGGTGTTCTGTATGGGAAGAATCAGAGACGAGGAAGAAGAAGGGTTAGGAGACGTAGGATCTTCATCCAACTGCCTGAAATGGTCGAGAGACAGCTAGGAGTTGCATTCTTAATGTGCTCTGGTTCATCATGTGTGGGCACTGCGCAACCAACATTTTATTATCCAAAATCTGCTTGCTCTTCTTTACCATGTTCCTCTTCCGTTCTTCTTTAATATGTACTCCCTCCGTTCCTAAATACAAGTCTTTGTATAGATTACACCATGGACTACATATGGAGCAAAATGAGTGAATCTACACTCTAAAATGTACCTGGGTACATCTGTATGTGATCCATAGTGGAAATATCTACCAAGACTTATATTTTGGAACGGAGGGAGTATGATAGTAGTACAGTATGTTCCTTGTACTAAAGATGAGCAGGGACATTTGCAGTGTAGAGGTCTATACGGTCGGTTGTGTTGGACACTTTGAGCCTCTTTGATTCGTAGGATCTTGTAAACATAGGAATAGGATTTGAAGTGGCCTGCCCACTTGAATCCTATAAGAATAGCAAGGAAATGCGGGGAGCTGTGTTGCCTTTGAGAGTTACATTGATATTAACAGTACCGCACCTTCACTTGAAGAGAGCTGGTATCCGAAGCCTTTCTAGCCGTACCGGCAATACTAGCACATATATTCCAGCAAGTTCCACTTCGCTGATTTTACTCTGATGCTTAAGGTTTTCCTGTTATATCTACACTATGATCTGTGCAGCTGCTTTGTGTCGCACTAGCAGCAATCCACTCTTGAAGCTAAACACTGCAATGACTTACAAAATTGGCACCAAGGCATTAAGTGCCATTCTGGATGCAATGAAACTCATACGCTCCCCACCTGTTGATTCTTGTTCAGAATATCATCCTAATGACTATTCTAACCTCGAGGAGTCAAAGGCAGATGGCCTGTCCTGTTCACCCATCAAGGTGCATGTTTTAATTTGGCAATGTTTTATTGATTGCAGGTATCTTGCATATGTTGTCTTGCATTTCTTCTACTTTGTTGCACCGCCATATGCTTAGTTTACTCATCATATATGTCGAGATGGCATGCCCATCCATTATCAATACATATTCCATCTGTCATCATACCATGTTTTTTCACTCAAATGTTGTTCTTATGCATCAGACATCAAAAAGGAAAAGGGTGATTGCCGAACCTGAAGGAGCACCAGCAAAGTCCTTGAAAAACATGGTGGTGCCGGAGAAATCAGACAGCACCCCACTTATATTGGCTGTACAACCAGTGACACAAAACGTAGGACCGACTCCAGCAGACTGTACCCATACTTCACTGGCCACACCACTAGCCCCACCACACAGGACCTGCACTCCAGCAAAAGGTTTACCGATTTCATTTGCCATAGCACCAGCTGTACCACAGAAAAATCCCACTCCAGCAAAAAGTACAGCAAGTCCACCGGCCGAAGACCTATCCCAACTACAGAGACGGCCAATTCTTGCAGATTGGAACCCCATTCCATTTATTCCCAGTTTAAAAGACAATGCTTTCAATGTTGCTAGGGACTACGTGCATGTATTAACTTCATGGGAAGATTATTGTGAAGACAAACACCATTTTCACATCTTCCTGTCCAACTTACGTGTAAGTGCTATTATTCATGGCTATTATTTTCCTGTTTTCTGCTGATTGAACACATCAATGATTTAAATTATATTGTTGTAACTAGGCGAGGGTCAATCTGGATAGTCATGACGAGTAAAGCTTGCTTGTGCTTTTCAAGGAAGCATTACAGCAGTATCGGTGTAACCTGAGGAAATCACACTTTGATGGCAAGTCTATAAACGAATTTCTGGTGAAGTCTCCTATGCTAAATTTAGAAGACATTGAATGGAAAAACCTTGTTATGCACTGGTCTCGTTCCTACGATGAGGTACTGTCTATGAAATCACATGACAATTTGAACTTCTACTTTTTCGCATGTGCCTTACGGATCTTTTTTGCAGGAAATCTGCTCGAAGAAGAATTCCGGTTTGACAAGAACGACAGGATATCGCAAATATGCTGCCCGCTGCTTTGCTCTTGTTAGTACCTATTGTCCTGTATCACTGTCCTTGCATGCATACCTGGTTCATTATGTGACAGCAGTATGCATGATAGCTTGCTTATCAATTGTTTGCTCCAAATTATCTGATATGTATGAATGGTTCCATTAGTGTAGAATATATCCAATGCCAATGTTTTTTTAGCTCTGCATTGTTCTTGTAAGTACATGATGTCCTTTATCAGTGTACTAATAATGACAGGTAGTTGTTCATGTACCATCACTCTGCAGCTTATTTTCCTTTGCCCTCCATTTTCTACACATCAGATCTATATTTACTCTTACCATTAGGTTGGTAGTGAAGAAGTTTAGCTGTGCATTGCTCTTGGCTGTACCTTTTGCCTGTATCGCTGCACTTACATTTATAGCTACTTGGTTATGTAGCATCACTCTTCATCTTATCTTAAATATTCTCCATTTTTTCGTATATTATCACATCTATATTTACTCTTAACAAAATGTAGAATAAAGGCAATACTTTTGAAGAAGATTCTGTGGTAAACTTCTTGAATTGCTCCCCCCATCAGCATGGACAAGGCCTTTATAGAGCCTGTCTTCACCAATAATGTAAGTTTGTCCATCTCAAGCCTTCAAACTTTGTTCTATATATTTGGTTAGGCATGACTGCAACAGCTATTTATTTTTGGTGTTTGCATCTAATTGCTTGTTTAAAGTTTATTATATGTAGTTCATAAACAAAAGTTCGTCCTTTCTCAATTTAAGTTTTCAGTTGTACAACCAAGTTCCTTCTTCATACCATGTAAATTAAACTATAAAGAGCAAGTGATCTTCTTTTGCACTGCATGTATGCTTCTGCTCTTCATTTGTATTCCAGTGGTGTGGTGAACCTACCCACTACAGCACAATGTCATATTCTGCAATGTCTTAACTATGAAAAATGTCATATCATTCTACTATTATTTAAACCGTCTCTTTATTTGCCAATCTGAAATGGTATAAATTGACATAACACTAACCATTGATACTTATGAGTTCTTGATCTGTAATCCAGTGGTGTCGTGAAGCTGCCAACTCCTTCATAATGTCATTTCTTGCCATGTCTTGACCTGGACAATACCATATTGTGTTAATGCAAATTTAAACTGTGTCACTTTATTCGTCAGTAAGAAATGTGATGAATTGTCAGCACTGATACTTTTATGTGCAAAACCTGTCATATGTCTGCTTGTTTATCTTTCAGAGTGAGGAAGATATAAGTGTTGAACAAGCGCAGTCTCATCATCTTGCTCAGCTGCTTGCGCTGCAGCTCCCCAGCAGGGCTAACCTTTCTTGAACTCTATTGAAGTGTTGTCGGTTTTGTATATTATTTTGTCGGCGTGTTTATTTGCACTCGTGGCGATCTTTGATGCCTAGTGTATGTAATCTGCTGTCTGCTTGTGCTTTATTATCATAGTGGTGAACTTTGATGCCCAGTGGATGTAATATGCCGTAATTTCTTTATTGTATAGTATAGGTTTTTTCTTATTCACGACGCTGCAGTTATTTTACTGTATATATATCCTGTCTTCGCAGTAAACCGGCCAAACCGTAAAATTATGGTACATAATCGGGCCGTCATGCAATCACGATGTAGGTTGGGCCTGAAACGTGCCGATCAGCTCATGGGCTGGCAGCAGCTCGAAATGAACCCCGGCCCATGATTGTGCGAATCAAATCACGGGCTTTTAACAGGCCAAAAAAGTGTCTCGGTCCTTGCTTGTCCCAATCAGATATCGGCTGCGAGCAGGCCGGATGCAAACCGGGCCGAAGTTAAGCCCAACTATATGACGGGCTTTTAACAGGCTGAAATTAATATAGGGCCAAAATGCTAAACAGGCCCTTAATAGGCCAAAACTAATATCAGGCCGAATTACTAAGTGGGCCTTTAGCAAGTGGGCCCAAAAGCATAGTGTCTAGTTGACGGGCCGAATCTGATATGGGCCATAGTTAGGCCCAAAACCTCTTAAAGGGCCGGACCTGATCTGGGCCGAAATTTTGCCCAGAACGTGGTAGGCTTTTAACAGGCCGGATCTCATATGGGCCACTACTAGGCCCGGAGCGTGGCCGGCCATTAATAGACCGTATCAAATATGGGCCGACATTTGGCCCAAAACATGGCAGCCAGTTAACGGGCCGGCCTACTAAGGTACTCAAAATCTTGTGGGCCTACAGCTGGGCCGGCCCATTAATGTCGGCGAAATCTCGTGGGCCTTTAGCTGGGCCGGCCCATTATGATCCGCAAGAATTTTGTGGGCCTTTACTAGGGCCGGCCTATTATGGCACACAAAAATCTTGTGGGCCTTTACCTGGGCCGGCCCATTATGGCCCACGAAATCTTGTGCGCCTTTAGCTGGGCCAGCCCATTATGGTCCGCAAAATCTTGTGGGCCTTTAGCTGGGCCAGCCCATTATGGTCCGCAAAATCTTGTGGGCCTTTAGCTGGGCCTGACCATTATGGTCCGCAAAATCTTGTTGGCCTTTTGTTGGGCCAGCCAATTTAAACTTGTTGGGTCGTGCCATGTGTCGACGTATAATAGGCGCCTTCTGTCCAGTGAGTGGATGACATATGTCCCGACGATGAGCCGACACGTGTTTCCTCTAGCCAATGATGATTTTACACGTGGAAAATCCCCATTGGTCGGGGCTATTAATGGGTTATCGGATCCGAAACCCGACCCGATAGCTTAACGGCGTTCCGTTATGGTGGATGCCACGTGTCGGTCACCCTTGACGAAAGCACTTCTGTGACGCGCGATTTATCATCATGGAAGTGGACACTTCCGTGATGATAATTTTGGTAATGTCATGGAACACTTCTACGACAACACAGGTATGACTATCTTGATTCTGCCATAAATTTGTCATGGATGTACATGCATGACAAAAAAGCGACCTACTGTGACAAACACGTATGATCACGGAAGTGTATTTTTTTTGTAGTGTCTTGACCGTCACAACATCTGTAGTTGAGTTTTCCTATTTGCACATCATGTTTGCACGGCACAAACAAGGAGACAGGAGAGCATGATTTCTCTTTAATAGCGGCCTCCTTGAACTCAACCTCCAGCTCTACTTGGATGAGGTCTGCCTGGAGTTCCATGATTCAATTCAGGCGCCTTTTTTTGCAGTTCACCTGAAATGAAGCAAAGATTGGATCATTCAGCTAGCAAGAAGTACTTGCTCTTGTGAGCTGGCAGGTTCTTCTTTAGTACTCCCTCCGTTACATTTTAGTTCGCATATAAGATTTGACTGAAGTCAAGCCTCGTAAAGTTTGACCAACTTTATAGAAAAAAGTACCAACATTCACAATCTGAAATCAATATCAATAGATGTGTCATGACTTAAAGTTTCATATTGTATAACTTTAGCATGGCAAATGTTGATATTTTTTCATATAAATACGATCAAACTTTGTGAAGTTTGACTTCAGAGAATTCTAATATGCAGAGTAAAAAGGACCGGAGGGCGTAGTTGCACTAAAATTGAGGAACATTAAGGTTGGTTGTCCGGCTCATGTAAGGTGCAACTATAATTTTCTTATCCTTTTGTGCAGTTCCACTAAAATAAAGTGCCATTGTGGTGACAGTGACGGCTCCATCTTGCAAAGGCTAATAAATTGATGCACGAGATTACTAGCAGAACTTGACGGAGATTTTGGAAACTCCAATCACCATTTTGTGCAGTTCCACCAAAATTGAGAGATGTTGCCCACGTGACATTTTAGTTGAACTGCACAAGACACTCATTCCAAAAAAAGTGTTTTCTGCAGTTCACCAAAAGGTCATAATAGCAACAAGGTGAAATGGATATCCCTATCTGCACAAAAAGATAGAAAGTAACAGTTGCTGGTCAATAAGAATATACGAAACATATACAAAATGAAAAGAAGCATCTTAATTATGTTCATGGCAATCACGCAAGGACAATAGAAATTTTAAAACGTCAGCGATGCTTCATGTAACCAGAAGCATTACGATCAACAATGAGATTCCTAAAATATGGGATTACTTTAATGGTGGCATTGCTTGTTTACCAGACACAGTGAATCAACAGCAGCTAAAGAGTTGATTTAAGGGCATGGGACCGTGGGGACACCAGGAAACTCAGCAGCGTAAAGGAGCAACTTACTTATCATACTGGGGAAAACAGCAGGAGTGCCATTGTACTATGTGAGGGCAGCAAATCTAATCCTCGAGACCTTTTACTATGTGAGGGCAGCAAATCTAATCCTGGAGACCTTTTACTATGTGAGGGCAGCAAATCTAATCCTAAGATCTTTTACTATGTGAGGGCAGTAAATCTAATCTTGGAGACCTTTTACTATGTGATGGCAGCAAATCTAATCCTGGACATACTCTGTTGACTTGTCCACCAGCCGCCACTTTCTATCCTTTTTTCAACCAATAATAGCTCTGTTCCTTATTCAGTTTGTACAGCGTTTTTCCATTATTTCCCTTTTCAACCAAGAGACCGGTTGGGTATCCGGTCTCTACTACTTTCACCATATTATTTCCTCTTTGAATCAAGTCCTAGATTCATGCTACAAGTTTCCCCCCTTTCTTTGTTGTTTGAACAAAGCCCTAGATTCGAATGCATGAAGTAGCTTTACCTCTAATAATACTAAAAATTTAGGTGGCTTTGGAAGAGCTGATGGGAGTAGAAAAAGATGCACATGCAGACACGTGGGGAGCTGGGGCAGTAGAGCAAGGCCGCATTTGAAGAACTTATACCTAAGGGTCGCCGGGATGTCGGCGGCGGCAGGTCGGATCTGCGGACAATACGACAGGGAGGAAGTAGGGTCGGAGGACCTCCCGAGCTGGCCATCTGTCGGAGAGAACAGCACGGGCAGAGGATCGGGCCCCTCCGGCAACTGTGGGTTTCCTCCCTCGGCGGCGATGACCGCATGAACGATGCACCTTTTAGTCCTCTACACACACCGGCCGAAGGGATCCGACCGGATCTGTGACCAGCGGTGAGTAGAGAGAAAATGTCACTACCGCTGTCTTGTTTATATCTGGAGAGGATGAGAGAATGAAGAGAGCAACCCTAGTAAAGCAAGCGCTCAGGCCCCTGCGTCCATATATAGTGGAGTGATTATCTTTTTTCTCTCCACAACAAGCGTTTCAATTTGTGTACGTGGCATTAAAGAAAAGAAACTCTCTATTTAAGGTGACTACTATACGACTCCTACTTACTACTAGTAGTACTACAGTATTGTTCACTTGTGCTCCCCGCCCCTCCATTCATTGAACAACCCCACGGGTGAATAAACATACAGTAAGTACTGTATTTATATAGAACGAACAAGCTCGAACTATTTTCGCGTAGTTAAAAGTTGAGGGCGGGGATTTTCCCGGGCAGTACGCGCGGCAGTTTTCGGGTAGGGCCAGAAGACTATTTTAAATTTTTTTAAAAACTTTGAGACGGCCACATAGCATGGAGCCGACCCCAACGATTTTAAGCTTACAGGCACGGTACACGCTATCCTAGACTACTATACACATGAAACTGCCACACCAGCGTCCGGGCTCCGCTTGGCTCTTCGCCTCTTCGGGAAGTCGAACAATGATGGAATACAACTGCACTGGAGGAGTACTACAGTACGCTTCTGGCCATCTGACACCGGTTGAACTGCTGCATGTTGATGACCCACAAGTATAGGGGATATATCATAGTCCTTCCGATAAGTAAGAGTGTCGAACCCAACGAGGAGCAGAAGGAAATGATAAGCGGTTTTCAGCAAGGTATTCTGTGCAAGTACTGAAATAAGTGGTAACAGATAGTTTTGTGATAGGATAAATTGTAACGAGCAACAAGTAACAAAAGTAAATAAAGTGCAGCAAGGTGGCCCAATCCTTTTGTAGCAAAGGACAAGCCGGAACAAACTCTTATAATAGGAAAAGCGCTCCCGAGGACACATGGGAATATCGTCAAGCTAGTTTTCATCACGTTCATATGATTCGTGTTCGATACTTTGATAATTTGATATGTGGGTGGACTGGTGCTTGGGTGCTGTTCTTACTTGAACAAGCATCCCACTTATGGTTAACCTCTATTGCAAGCATCCGCAACTACAACAAAAGTATTAAGGTAAACCTAACCATAGCATAAAACGTATGGATCCAAATCAGCCCCTTACGAAGCAACGCATAAACTAGGTTTTAAGCTTCTATCACTCTAGCGACCCATCATCTAATTATTACTTCCCAATGCCTTCCTCTAGGCCCAAATAATGGTGAAGTGTTATGTAGTCGACGTTCACATAACACTACTAGAGGCTAGACAACATACATCTTATCAAAATATCAAACGAATACAAAATGCACATGACTACTCATAGCAAGACTTCTCCCTTGTCCTCAGGAACGAACGTAATTACTCAGAAAGCATATTCATGTTCATAATCAGAGGGCTAATAATATGCATATAGGATCTGAACATATGATCTTCCACCAAATAAACCGATTAACATCAACTACAAGGAGTAATCAACACTACTAGCAACCTACTAGCACCAATCCTGGACTTTGAGACAAGAATTGGATACAAGAGATGAACTAGGGATTGGAGATGAGATGGTGCTGGTGAAGATGTGGATGGAGATTGCCCTCTCCCGATGAGAGGAGCGTTGGTGATGACGATGGTGATGATTTCCCCCTCCCGGAGGGAAGTATCCCCGGCAGAACAGCTCTGCCGGAGCTCTAGATTGGATCCGCCAAGGTTCCGCCTTGTGGCGGCGGAGTCTCGTCCCAAAAAGTTCCTCTTTATTTTTTCTCATCGAAAGACTTCACATAGGAGAAGATGGGCGTCGGAGTGCCACCAGGGGGCCCACGAGGTAGGGGGCGCGCCCTAGGGGTGGGGGCACCCCCCACCCTCGTGAGAAGGGTGTGGGCTCCCTGGCCATCATCTTTGGCGAGGATTTTTCTTTATTTATTTTAAGATGTTCCGTGAAGTTTCATGACTTTTGGAGTTGCGCAGAATAGGTCCCTAATATTTGCTCCTTTTCCAGCCTAGAATTCCAGCTGCTGGCATTCTCCCTCCTTATGTAAACCTTGTAAAATAAGAGAGAATAGCCATAAGTATCGTGACATAAAGTGAAATAACAGTCCATAATGCGATAAATATCGATATAAAAGCATGATGCAAAATGGACGTATCAACTCCCCCAAGCTTAGACCTCGCTTGTCCTCAAGCGAAAAGCCGATAACAATAAATATGTCCTGATGTTTAGAGGTAGAGGCATCGATTAAAATAAAATACAGACATGAAGGCATCATGATTATTCTCATAACAGCAACATATATAGATTTTGTCATATGATTACTTATGTTCAAGTGATGATCTATTCACAATGCAAAAGTATAAATCATAAACCTTATTGAGCTCCGACAAACTATAATCTCAGTGATTGAAGCAATTGCAATTTATCATAACATCGGAAAGAGTCTATGTCAGAGCTAAAAAGCAAGTCCACATACTCAACTATCATTTAGTCCTCCATAATTGCTAACACTCACGCGATACTTGTGGTTACAGAGTTTTAATCGAACACAGAGAAAGATAGGGGCTTATAGTTTTGCCCCACAACCTTTTACCTCAAGGGTAATGTCAACAATAATGGTTCATGCTCCCCTACATCCAATTAGATATATATATATATATATATATATATCATGTTCTTTCCAACATGCTGAGCTTGCCAAAGGATAAATGAAAAAGAAAAGGTGAAGATCACCATGACTCTTGCATAAGGTAGAAGATAATAATAAAGGATAGGCCCTTCGCAGAGGGAAGCAGAGGTTGCCATGCGCTTTTATGGTTGGATATATAAAATCTCAATGCGAAAGAACATCACTTATATTGCCCCTTGTGATATGAACCTTTATTATGCAGTCCGTCGCTTTTATTACTTTCACATCACAAGATCATATAAAGATTATTTCTCCCACACCAATCAATCATACATATTTAGAGCAATTTTTATTGCTTTGCACCGATGACAACTTACTTGAAGGATCTTACTCAATCCATAGGTAGATATGGTGGACTCTCATGGCAAAACTGGTTCAAGCGTATTTGGAAGCACAAGTAGTATTTCTACTTGGTGCTGAGAATTTGGCTAGCATGAGGGGGAAAGGCAAGCTCAACAAGTTAGAGGATCCATGACAACATACTTTATCTCAGATATAAGAAAGGCATAACTCATTACGTTTTCTTCCTTGTCCAACATCAACTCTTTAGCATGTGATATTTTAATGAGTGCTCCCAATCATAAAATATGTCAATGATAATATATCTATATGTGAAAACCTCTCTTTCCTTATTACTTCCAGTTAATTGCAACAATGACTAAAGCTATGCTTGTCAACTCCCAACAACTTTTAATCATCATACTCTTTCTATGTGAAGTCATTACTCTCAATAAGATCAATATGAACTTTTTGTTTCTTTTTATTCTTTTTCTCTTTTCTTTTATTCATCCAAGATCATGGAAAAATAATAAAGCCCTTGACTCAACACTAATCTTTATTATATATAGCTCACGGACTCGATTACAAAGAGAGATCATAAAGCAAAACTCAAAACTAGATCATGCCATAAACTTTATTCTACTAGATCAAGATACTACTAATAGGATCGAACTAAGAAAAACGGTAAAGATAGGAGTTGTGATTGTGTTACGATACCGGGGCACCTCCCCCAAGCTTGGCAGTTGCCAAGGGGAGTGCCCATACCCATGTGATTATGTCTCCTTTGTTGGTGAAGAAGGTGGTGGTGATGGATAATCACACATCGAGCGTAAGAGGTCCTCCAGCTTGCGAATAATGCCCTTGAGTGCAACAATATGCTCCTTCAACAAAAAAATTCTTGTGTGAGATACTTGTTTTGTATACGAGCTAACTCAATCATCTTGAAGCTTCGATCTCAGTTGGGGTAAGAAGGTTATGATCAAGTTGGAGGGTGTCCTTTGTTGCTGGAGCTTGATCCTTCGTGGCCTTCTTGATCCTTCAATCCTTGTTGACCCTCGTGGGTTCTTCCCTCTTCAGATCTATCTTCATTAGCCAAGCATCGTTGTCACCATTGTTGGAGGAGGGAGACGACATGATGCCTAGCCTAGAAAACCCTGACAGAAAATAGCTCGAAACGAAAACAGAGGATATTTTTGTGATACGGGAGTCAAAACCTTCGGGAGAATATATAATGAATTTTGACCGACCAAAATACGTAACGTGCAAGAAAACGGAGTCCGGAAGGCACACGAGGTGCTCACGAGGTAGGGGGGCACGCCCAGGGGGTAGGGCATGCCCACCACCCTCATGGGGCCCTCGTGTCCTTCCCAGACTCCTACTTATTTTTCTATTTTTCTAAATATTCCAAAACGGAGAAATATTGCCTTAAAAGTTGTTTTGGAGTCGGTTTACTTACCGTACCACATACCTATTTCTTTTCGGAGTCTAAAACATTCTGGAAAGTGTCTCTTATGTATTCCTCCGGGGTTACGGTTTCAATAATATTGGTTTCAACATTTTATGGGATTACTTGAGATATAATGTTTGATTCTTTGACCGTTTACCACCTTCGGATTTGTGCCCTCGAAGTTGTTGATTTTTATGGCACCGGAATGATAGACCTCTTCGATAACATAGTGGCCTTCGCATTTAGAGAGAAGTTTTCCTGCAAAAAATCTTAAACGAGAGTTGTATAGCAATACATAATCACCTACATTAAACTCACGCTTTTGTATCCTTTTGTCATGCCATCTTTTAACATTTTCTTTAAACAACTTGGCATTTTCGTAAGCTTGGCTTCTCCATTCATCAAGTGAGCTACTATCAAATAACCTATTCTCCGCGGCAAGTTTAAAATCATAGTTAAGCTCTTTAATAGCCCAATATGCCTTATGTTCTAGTTCGAGAGGTAAGTGACATGCTTTTCCATAAACCATTTTATACGGAGACATACCCATAGGATTTTTATATGCAGTTCTATAAGCCCACAATGCATCATCAAGTTTCTTGGACCAATTCTTTCTAGACCTATTAACAGTCTTTTGCAAAATTAATTTGAGCTCTCTATTGCTCAACTCTACTTGACCACTAGACTGTGGGTGATAAGTGTTGGAAATATGCCCTAGAGGCAATAATAAATTAGTTATTATTATATTTCCCTGTTCATGATAATCGTTTATTATCCATGCTAGAATTGTATTGATAGGAAACTCAGATACATGTGTGGATACATAGACAACACCATGTCCCTAGTAAGCCTCTAGTTGACTAGCTCGTTGATCAATAGATGGTTACGGTTTCCTGACCATGGACATTGGATGTCATTGATAACGGGATCACATCATTAGGAGAATGATGTGATGGACAAGACCCAATCCTAAGCCTAGCACAAGATCATGTAGTTCGTATGCTAAAGCTTTTCTAATGTCAAGTATCATTTCCTTAGACCATGAGATTGTGCAACTCCCGGATACCGTAGGAATGCTTTGGGTGTACCAAACATCACAACGTAACTGGGTGACTATAAAGGTGCACTACGGGTATCTCCGAAAGTGTCTGTTGGGTTGGCACGAATCGAGACTGGGATTTGTCACTCCGTGTAAACGGAGAGGTATCTCTGGGCCCACTCGGTAGGACATCATCATAATGTGCACAATGTGATCAAGGAGTTGATCACGGGATGATGTGTTACGGAACGAGTAAAGAGACTTGCCGGTAACGAGATTGAACAAGGTATCGGGATACCGACGATCGAATCTCGGGCAAGTATCGTACCGATAGACAAAGGGAATTGAATACGGGATTGATTAAGTCCTTGACATCGTGGTTCATCCGATGAGATCATCGTGGAACATGTGGGAGCCAACATGGGTATCCAGATCCCGCTATTGGTTATTGACCGGAGAACGTCTCGGTCATGTCTGCATGTCTCCCGAACCCATAGGGTCTACACACTTAAGGTTCGATGATGCTAGGGTTATAAAGGAAGTTTGTAAGTGGTTACCGAATGTTGTTTGGAGTCCCGGATGAGATCTCGGACGTCACGAGGAGTTCCGGAATGGTCCGGAGGTAAAGATTTATATATAGGAAGTCCTGTTTCGGCCATCGGGACAAGTTTCGGGGTCATTGGTATTGTACCGGGACCACCGGAAGGGTCCCGGGGGTCCACCGGGTGGGGCCACCTATCCTGGAGGGCCCCATGGGCTGAAGTGGGAAGGGATCCAGCCCAAAGTGGGCTGGGCGCCACTTCCCCCTAGGGCCCATGCGCCTAGGGTGGGGGAAACCCTAAAAGGAAGAGTCCTAGGAGGGGAAGGCACCTCCTAGGTGCCTTGGGGAGGAGGGATTCCTCCCCTTGGCCGCCTCCCCTTTCCCATCTAGGGCTGCCGCTCCCCCTAGGGGTGGGAACCCTAGAGGGGGCGCACCCTCCTCCCTCTCCCCTATATATAGTGAGGCCTAGGGCTACCCATAACACATGATTTGATCTCTCCCCGCTGGTGCAGCCCTCCCTCTCATTCTCCTCCTCTCCCGTGGTGCTTGGCGAAGCCCTGCAGGATTGCCACACTCCTCCATCACCACCACGCCGTTGTGCTGCTGCTGGATGGAGTCTTCCTCAACCTCTCCCTCTCTCCTTGCTGGATCAAGGCGTGGGAGACATCGTCGGGCTATACGTGTGTTGAACGCGGAGGTGCCGTCCTTTCGGTACTAGGATCTCCGGTGATTTGGATCACTACGAGTACGACTCCATCAACCCCGTTCTCTTGAACGCTTCCGCTTAGCGATCTACAAGGGTATGTAGATGCACTCTCCTTCCCTCGTTGCTAGATTACTCCATAGATTGATCTTGGTGACACGTAGGAAAATTTTGAATTTCTGCTCCGTTCCCCAACAATAAGGAGATGCAATTCTATGATTAACATCATATTTAGCAAGCATTTTACGGAAAGCACCATGAATAAAGTGTAAACCACCATCAGTCATTAAATATCTAGGGACTCCAAACCTCAGAAAAATAACTTCCTTAAGCATTTTAATAGAAGTGTTATGATCAGCACTACTAGTTGTAATAGCTTCTATCCACTTAGTAACATAATCAACAGCAACTAAAATATGTGTGTATCCATTAGAGACAGGAAAAGGTCCCATATAATCAAAGCCCCAAACATCAAACGGTTCAATAACAAGTGAATAATTCATAGGCATTTCTTGACGTCTACTAATATTACCAATTCTTTGACATTCATCACAAGACAAGACAAACTTACGGGCATCCTTGAAGAGAGTAGGCCAATAAAAACCAGATTGCAATACCTTATGTGTAGTTCTATCTCCAGCGTGGTGTCCTCCATACGACTCGGAGTGACACTTGCGTAGGATCTGTTCCTATTCATGCTCAGGTACACAACATCTAATAACACCATCTACTCCTTCTTTATAAATATGTGGGTCATCCCAAAAGTAATGTCTTAAATCATAGAAAAACTTTTTCTTTTGCTGGTATGTGAAGCTAGGTGGTATAAACTTAGCAACATTATAATTAGCATAATCAGCATAACATGGAGTACTACGAGAAGTACTTATAACATTTAATTGTTCATCAGGAAGCTATCATTAATAGGTAGTGGGTCATCAAGAATAATTTCTAACCTAGAAAAGTTGTCTGCAACGGGGTTCTCAGCTCCCTTTCTATCAACAATATGCAAATCAAATTCTTTAGCAAGAGAACCCATCTAATAAGTCTAGGTTTAGCATCTTTCTTTTCCATAAGATATTTAATAGCAGCATGATCAGTTTGAATAGTTACTTTAGAATCAATAATATAAGATTTGAACTTATCACAAGCAAATACAACTGCTAAAAGCTCTTTTTCAGTAGTAGCATAATTTCTTTGAGCATTGTCTAGAGTGTTACTAGCATAATGAATAACATTTAATTTCTTCTCAACTCTTTGCCCTAGAACAGCACCTACAGCATAATCACTAGCATCACACATAATTTCAAAGGGTAAATTCCAATCAGGTGGCTGAACAACAGGTGCAGTGACTAATGCTTTCTTAAGTATTTCAAATGCTTCTACACAATCATCATCAAAGACAAATGGTATATCTTTTTGCAATAAATTAGTCAGAGGCCGAGAAATTTTTGAGAAGTCCTGAATGAACCTCCAGTAAAATCTGGCGTGACCAAGGAAAATTCTTATACCTTTGATGTCCTTGGGACATGGCATCTTTTCAATAGCATCAACCTTGGCTTTATCAAATTCAATACCTCTTTCAAAAACTTTGTGCCCCAAGACAATACCTTCATTAACCATAAAGTGGCACTTTTCCCAATTCAAGAAAAGATTAGTTTCTTCACATCTCTGCAAAACTCGATCA
The DNA here is from genome assembly GCF_056163025.1 of Triticum urartu. Taxonomy (NCBI): domain Eukaryota; kingdom Viridiplantae; phylum Streptophyta; class Magnoliopsida; order Poales; family Poaceae; genus Triticum; species Triticum urartu. The sequence goes on from NC_141879.1 coordinate 712,403,102, forward strand.
AGATTGCTCAAGCAATCATCAAAAGAGGAACCATAGACGGAAAAGTCGTCCATGAAAACCTCACAAATCTTTTCACAAAAGTCAGAGAATATAGCCAGCATGCATCTTTGAAAGGTAGCAGGTGCATTACATAAACCAAAAGGCATACGTCTATAAGAAAAAGTACCAAAAGGGCATGTAAAGGTAGTCTTTTATTGATCTCTAGCCGACACAGGTATTTGAGAGAAACCAGAATAACAGTCTAGAAAGCAATTGTGTGTATGTTTGCATAATCTTTCTAGCATTTGATCAATAAAAGGTAAGGGGTAATGATCTTTCTTAGTAGCTTTATTTAATTTGCGGAAATCAATTACCATCCTATAACCTATGATAATTCTTTGTGGAATCAATTCATCTTTATCATTAGGAACAACAGTAATACCTCCCTTCTTAGGGACACAATGGATAGGACTTACCCACTCACTATCAGCAACGGGATAGATTATACCTGCCTCCAGAAGCTTTAGTATTTCTTTTCTTACACTTATTTCATTTTAGGATTCAGACGTCGTTGAGGATCACGAACTGGTTTGGCATCTGCTTCCATATTTATTTTATGTTGACATAGAGTGGGACTAATGCCCTTAACATCATCAAGAGTATATCCAATAGCAGCACGATGCTTCTTCAGAGTTTTCAATAATCTTTCTTCTTCAGAGTCTTCAGAGCATATTTAAGATTATCAGGCAAAGGTTTAAGCTCAAACACGGGATCACCCTTGGGTGGAGGAGGATCCCCTAAGATTTCAATAGGCAAGTTGTGTTGCGGAATAGGTTCCTGTTTAAAGAATACTTCATCTATTTCCCTTCTTTCATTCATGAACATATCATTTTCATGGTCTAGCAAATAGTGTTCTAAAGGATCACTAGGAGGTACGGCAATAGAAGCAAGACCAATAATTTCATCCTTACTAGGTAATTCTTCCTCACGATGTTGTTTACTAAATTTAGAGAAATTAAACTCATGAACCATATCATCCAAGCCAATAGTAACAACATTCTTTTTGCAATCTATGGTAGCATTGACAGTATTTAAGACGGGTCTACCAAATATAATGGGACAAAAACTATCTTGTGGGGAACCAAGAACAAGAAAATCAGCAGGATATTTAGTTTTCCCACACAATACTTCAACATCTCTAACAATTCCCATTGGTGCAATAGTATCTCTATTAGCATGTTTAATAGTAACATCAATATCTTCTAACTCAACAGGTGTAATTTCATTCTTAATTTCTTCGGATAAGTCAGTAGGTATTACATTAGCACTAGCACCCATATCACATAAGCCATGATAACAATGATCTCCTGTTTTAACAAAAATAACAGGCACGCCTATCACAGGTCTATGTTTATCTTTATCACAAGGTTTAGCAATTCTAGCAATTTCACCTTCGAACTGAATAACATGCCCATCAATATTATCAGACAAGAGATCTTTAACAATACCAATATTAGGTTCTAATAGGAGGTGTATAAGTTCTAATATTGCTTTTATGAACAATAGTTGAAGCTTTAGCATGATCCTTTATTCTAACAGGGAAAGGTGGTTTCTCAACATAAGAAGTAGGAACAATAGGATCATTATAAGTGACAGTCTTTTCTTCAACTTTAATAGGTGCAGCTACTTTTACTTCTATGGGAGGATGGTATTTAAACCACTTCTCCTTAGGGAGATCAACATAAGTAGCAAAAGATTCACAGAAAGAAGCTACTATCTCAGAGTCAAGTCCATATTTAGTGCTAAACTTATGGAAAATATCGGTATCCATAAAAGATTTAACACAATCAAACTTAGGTGTCATACTTGACTCCTTACCTTTGTCGAGGTCCCAATCTTCAGAGTTGCGTCTAATTCTATCCAATAAATTCCATCTGAATTCAATAGTCTTCATCATAAAAGAGCCAGCACAAGAAGTATCGAGCATGTTGCGATTGTTTTCAGAAAGTCGAGCATATAAACTTTGCATAATTATTTCTCTTGGGAGCTCATGATTGGGGCATGAATATAACATTGATTTAAGCCTCCCCCAAGCTTGAGCGATGCTTTCTCCTTCGCGAGGCCCAAAATTATATATATAATTGCAATCACGATGAACAAGATGCATAGGGTAATACTTTTGATGAAATTCCAACTTCAGTCTTTTATAGTCCCATGATCTCATATCATCACATAGCCTATACCATATCAATGTGTCTCCCTTCAAAGATAAAGGGAAGACTTTCTTCTTAGCAACATCGTCGGGTATACCTGCAAGCTTAAATAATCCACAAACTTCATCCACATATATTAAGTGCTCATCAGGATGCTTTGTTCCATCTCCTGTAAAAGGGTTAGCTAGCAGTTTTTCCATCATACCCGAAGGAAATTCAAAAGGAGTTTCATTTTCAATAGGTTCAGTAGTTTGAGGAGCAACTCTTTGCTCTACTGGACGGGGTGAAGATACCCCGAACAAGCCCCTCAGAGAATTACTTTCCATAGTAACAAGTGACAGTAAATTTCAGCACACTATATAAATTTTTACTTACCAAATTCCACCTACCAAAGGCACTACACTCCCCGGCAACGGCGCCAGAAAAGAGTCTTGATGACCCACAAGTATAGGGGATATATCATAGTCCTTTCGATAAGTAAGAGTGTCGAACCCAACGAGGAGCAAAAGGAAATGATAAGCGGTTTTCAGCAAGGTATTCTCTGCAAGTACTGAAAGAAGTGGTAAAAGATAGTTTTGTGATAGGATAAATTGTAACGAGCAACAAGTAACAAAAGTAAATAAAGTGCAGCAAGGTGGCCCAATCCTTTTGTAGCAAAGGACAAGCCGGAACAAACTCTTATAACAGGAAAAGCGCTCCCGAGGACACATGGGAATATCGTCAAGCTAGTTTTCATCACGTTCATATGATTCGCGTTCGATACTTTGATAATTTGATATGTGGGTGGACCGGTGCTTGGGTGCTGTTCTTACTTGAACAAGCATCCCACATATGATTAACCTCTATTGCAAGCATCCGCAACTACAATAAAAGTATTAAGGTAAACCTAACCATAGCATGAAACATATGGATCCAAATCAGCCCCTTACGAAGCAACGCATAAACTATGGTTTAAGCTTCTGTCACTCTAGCGACCCATCATCTACTTATTACTTCCCAATGCCTTCCTCTAGGCCCAAATAATGGTGAAGTGTTATGTAGTCGACGTTCACATAACACCACTAGAGGCTAGACAACATACATCTTATCAAAATATCAAACGAATACCAAATTCACATGACTACTCATAGCAAGACTTCTACCTTGTCCTCACGAACGAACGTAATTACTCACAAAGCATATTCATGTTCATAATCAGAGGGGTAATAATATGCATATAGGATCTAAACATATGATCTTCCACCAAATAAATCGATTAGCATCAACTACAAGGAGTAATCAACACTACTAGCAACCTACTAGCACCAATTCCATACTTTGAGACAAGAATTGGATACAAGAGATGAACTAGGGTTTGGAGATGAGATGGTACTGGTGAAGATGTTGATGGAGATTGCCCTCTCCCGATGAGAGGAGCGTTGGTGATGACGATGGTGATGATTTCCCCTTCCCGGAGGGAAGTATCCCCGGTAGAACAGCTCTGTCAGAGCTCTAGATTGGATCCGCCAAGGTTCCGCCTCGTGGCGGCGGAGTCTCGTCCCGAAAAGTTCCTCTCTATTTTTTTCTCATCGAAAGACTTCATATAGGAGAAGATGGGCGTCGGAGAGCCACCAGGGGGCCCACGAGGTAGGGGGCGCCCCCCACCCTCATGAGAAGGGTGTGGGCCCCCTGGCCTTCATCTTTGGCGAGGATTTTTCTTTATTTATTTTAAGATGTTCCGTGAAGTTTCAAGACTTTTGGAGTTGCGCAGAATAGGTCTCTAATATTTGCTCCTTTTCCAGCCCAGAATTCCAGCTGCCGGCATTCTCCCTCCTTATGTAAACCTTGTAAAATAAGATTGAATAGCCATAAGTATCGTGACATAAAGTGAAATAATAGTCCATAATGCGATAAATATCAATATAAAAGCATGACGCAAAATGGACGTATCACATGTCCACCGCGTGCGGGAGGGAGAGCGTGTAGCGAAAGCTTCTCATAGTCTTGCCAGCCACCATGCTCATGGACGAGGGAGGGACGCTCCTGCCTTTGCGTGTATGATAGGTGGGCCCTACAGGTGTGTGGCCAACCTGTCGTACAGCCAAAGGCATGTGCAGTTAAATCTGCGAGGGAGAGGATAATCAAACTTCTCGCTGATGTACGAGTTCACGCGACACATCAAAGCACTACACTCGATATAGTTCAATAATTTGCGTGTGTGACTCCCAGATGTAGAGGCCGGGGGTCATCATCCTCCTTTTCGAGAAAAAATAGACGCGTGTGTGACAGGACGAGTGCGTGCGTGCACCTCTTCTCTTCCTGTATAACGTACTACTAAACTCAGAGTACAAGTTTTTGTGGGTGGCACGATGGTGTGTGCGAGAAGTCCCGAGAGATAGGTTTAATGCATTAATTGCAATGCATGCATGCATAAAGTACATGCATTGGTCAATTTTCTCTTAATACTTGCATGCAATGATTTAATGCACCGTGGAATCTGAACATGTGTTGGGGACAACCAAATTGAGCCTTATAAAATGGAAAAACTAAAATTTTGAGATAAGCCCTATAAAACCAGAAAGGAGGGAGTAGAAAAAGAAGTACTCTATCCGGGAATAGTGCCGCACTTCGAAACTAGAACCATCAATAAATTTTGAGCTTGCGTCTCGTCACATTCCAAATTACTCCACGCTATATTGAATTGCAAACCTGTTCACACCGATCACAACCTAAACGGTTTCCCACTTAGGAGCGTATTAGTACTCGGTTATAAATACTAGTATGCCAAGATAACTGCACATTCCTCCTCAACTCCTCATCCACAAAAACAAACAAGTCATTCAGCATCCTTCTGTTGCGTCTGCCATGGCCAGCGTGAGTTCTGGGTCGAGAGATTGCCACCAGGGAGAGGCGAGCATGGAAGCGGAAGCACGAGAGATGTCCCGCCTCACTGTGAGAGCAGCCGACATGTCCCGCCGCACGGAAGTAGCAGCACAGAGGTCCCGCCGTGCCGCCGAAGCATCACGAAGGTCCCGCCGCGCCGTCGATGCAGCAGACTAGTCCGGCCGCGCCGCGGAAGCAGCAGAGATATCCCGCAACGCCACGAATGCAGTAGAGATGTCCCGCCGCACCGTGGCGGCCTGGGAAAATTTCTCGCGGGCACGCGTCGACTGTTATAGGCGCATGCATGCGATCGTCCATAGCCAGATGGATCAGATCTCCGACTCAGCGAGGTTGCAGGACGACATGATAGCCTCGTTTGAACAGGCCACCGGTGTCATCCGGCAACTAAGGGAGGGCAATGAGAGGCTCTAGGACGAGTGTGACCTACTGAGGGGGAAGATCGTCTGAAGTGCAGACCTGTAGGAGGAGACTAGTGCCTTTTTGAAGAAACTTATGGACGAGAATGACATGCTCCGCAACGAGCGCCGAAGGCTGGTGGAGGAATACGTGGAATGTTCTCAAGTAGCCTCTTGAGGACACGATAGAGCTCATTGCCGCTCGCCGCGGAGACTAGTTTCCTGGTTTCTTTTGATGTAATAATCAGTTTAGGATGTGGATTGTGTCGTCGGTTGTGAAATGTTGGGTTCTAGTGCGGATGTTTGGCCTTTGTTGGCCTCTTGGGATGTTGCGATTTCAATCTGGTAGCTTTTAGTCCTTCGTGTTAGGCTGGAGTTGTGCTGAACTTCTTGTGAATTGTGGTGGTTTTTAGTAATGAAAATCGGAAGGGGCAAGCCCTTCTTTGATCAAAAAAAATTTAATCGTCCTTATATATTCATCAGTCTTGCTATAAGTTGCAGTAGATGCTATATAGGTCCGTCGGACCTTACATCAAGATCCGTGCTTTCAGATTTTCTTTTTTCTCTCTTAAATCTCAGTTGAGTGAGACATAGCCACACCATTAAATAGAGGCTCGGGCGCCATTACTGGAGACCTTGGGAGAGAGGTGGACGGCAGATGGAGGTCAAAGGGCTCTCCTCCCGATAAGCACGCGCAGGGGTCTGATCGCATGCCTCTCGTACTCAAATAGCTACCCTGCACATCGCCTCCTAGCTAATAAAAAAGGGGACGCGTGGCGGCACGTAAATGGTACTAGTAAGTAGAACACCCACGGTTTCAATAATACTTGTGTTTCCGATTGTAACGTGACAGCACTTCTTCCAAAATGACTTTGTTGATTGTTAATGTGTGCGCCTTCGCAAATCGGACTGCAAATTTACCACAGCATGTTGGTGCCATGTCATGGCACCAAGCCAAGTTTCATTATTTTCATGCGTGTTTTGGATTTACAGGAATTAAAAAACTAAGTTTCTCAATGTTTCCAACCCAGCCACGACGCCCAGAATTTTGAATTTCATTCCCATTTCTTGCATGGAACCTAGAAATTTACCCGAGGACACACATGTGATTTTTCAACCAACTTTGGTGCACTGGAACATGTGCTTGTATTTCAAATTTGAATTATACACACAAAGGTGACACGTTCCCTCCCAGAACCACGAGCCTTCTTGAGAGAAGCTCCGATTTGCAAGAAGCTTATACCAAAATTTGTTCCTATTCGGCCAATTTTTTTACCATGGCATGGTACTACCATGACATGACACCATGCCAAGTTTCATGATTTTAAAACCAAGTTTCTAAATGTTATCGACCGAGCCACGATGCCCAGATGTTTGAATTTTATTCTCATTTTTGCATGGGACCTACTCCCTCCTTCCATCTATATAGGGCCTAATGTGTTTTTCAAGACAGCCTTTGACTATTGACAAGATTAATAGCACATGAGATGTATACTATGCAAATTATATTATTGGAAGCTCCTTTGCATACAAAATTTAAGGTATGCTTTGTGTAAGTTGCATGTCATATATTATTGCTCTAACGTTTGGTCAAAGTTAGCCTCGAAAAACGCATTAGGACCTATATGCATGAGAGGAATCGACTTCGAGAGAATGTGTTTGTTCGAGAGACACCGAGGAAGACTACTATGTATCGATGGTGCATGTAGGCAGGAATTAAACTAAGGGATGGTCTTATTGGTTTCGGGATATAGGGGAAGAGTGGGAGGCGGGGGGTAGCTAGAAGGAGATTGTTAAGTGTGAGTGTGTGTTTTACCCATCCAGGCGGAAGTTATGTGCACAAAAGAGGAGAACGATTCGATGTGGCGTTAGGATTCAGGGTAATTAACTACGTATGGAGACATAGAGACCTTGAACATGCATGTGTGAGAGGTATACATGTATACGTGGGATGTGTGTGTGTGCGTGCGCGCATGATCGAGATAAAAGAAAGAAGACATAAGTCATAAGATCAACGACATGGGAGAGATGGATCGGTATGAAAATATGCATGCATGCGAGAATGCATGGAAGAAGTCTCGACAATTGAGCATGTGTTTTTGTCTTTAAGAGAGAGTGGCATGGGATGGAGCATGCATCTATGGCAAGCAGAGGGAGTGAGGCGCAACAATTGTGCAAAAGAGACCAACCTATAAATGCATATGTATGGAGAGACATATATAGTGTGGGTGATAGGAAGCAACACTCCGTGCGAGAAAGAAATGTTGACGGAGAAACTACAGATAGATACAGAGATGGAGATGCTAGCTCGAGGGACACCCGCTAGTTTGGGTGTTGGAGATGACCGTCGGGTGGTTCAAAGGGTGAAGTTATATATGTGTGTGAGAGGGCACTTGCCTGCATGTAGAGAGAAACATATGTAGTGTGTGTGATAGGAATCAAGAGTGAGGGCGAGAAAGAAGCTTGATGGAGAAACAGATAAATAGAAAGATAAAGATGCTAGCTAGTGTGCGTTAGAGATAGGAGTCGAGTGGATCAGAAGGCTGGGTTATGTGTGTGGGTGTGAGAGAGATAGAGAAAGGGTGCGTGTGAGTCACATAGAAACAGATATCAGAGAGAAATGATATCCAGAGAGACGGAGTTTTGTGTCTGCGAGAGAGAAAGATATTTCACAACGAGAGTGATAGCTAGAGAGACATACGAGGGAACGCAAGATATCTCTAGGGAGAGAGGGTGTGTGTGAGCGACATACAAGAGAACAATGGAGAAATATGAGACCCTGGGAGACAGAGTTTGTGTTTGTGTGTGAGAAAGAGATATTGAAGAGGAAGAGTCATAGGTTCTCATATCTAAGGAGCGAAAGACATCTCTGTATGAGGGGTGTGCGAGTGGCACACATGGGAATAGTAGAGAGAAATGAGACCCCGGGAGACAAAGTTTTGTGTTTGTGTGAGAGAAAGAGATTCCACATGGAGAATCATAGTTAGAGACAGATAGCAGGGAGCGAGATATACTTAGAGAGAGATAGAGTGATGAAGGTCGAGGGAGAGAGTACCATCAGTGTGTTACGAAGATAAAAGATTATTGTCGACATACAGGTAGCACGAGAGATACCTGAGAGACGATGAACACGTATAGGTCGAGAGAGATAGTCCTATATAAGCATGAGTGATAGCCATATGAGACGAATATCTGGATTAAAGGGGATTCAAATATTTAAACTAGAGATCACAACATCGATAATATCATAACGCAAATTGGTGTATCAAACATGCATATTCATTTGAATTTGGGCACACGTATAATGTTATATAGTTTATCAATATTGGTGATCCATAGATTCTTCAATTACAAACAATGCATGGTTTATATTCAATTAATGTCTAAACGGGATTACACTATATGTTGCGTGTGTGAAACACATTATACATGTTTAAGAAGTAAAAAACCCCGCATGAAACACACATTAATTGGAGACAGTTAGCGAGGAATGCATACATTGGATTTCAACATAAAGTGGTTTCAAATATTTGAAAATCCAAATTGATGGATACAACCTTATGAATCTGAGATCATGCCATCTGTAAACCATATTTATGTATAAATGGTGTTGTGCTTTTGAAAGTATATATAAAAAATGATGTATATAGAATGTAATTCCAATTGAAAATGGATCCCGCCCGAAAAAAATAGAATACAAACGGGATTTGAATTGAGTTGGCATGGTGAATGTGCACTTTCCAAAATTTGAACGAAGCAGGGAAAGTCGCAGTAACCACCCGAAACCAAAATCTGCGAGATGGAAATCACTACTGCCTATCCCTGCCACGCAAAGCCTATATGCTGGATTTCTATAGGTTTCGATAGGGGTAGGTCTGTAATTTCACCCAAACGTGACGTAACCGCCTCTCACCCGGATTCATACACGGTGGGCGCCAAAACACAGTGTGTCCTCGGCCGAAATCGACTCCCACCCCGATTCATATTCATACACGGTGGGCGCCAAAAACAAACTCTCGTGGGCAAATATTCGGTGTATGCGAGATTACCATCCTATCCCTAACTGACTAGTGTTGCTGTGATGTAGTAGAAATTTGAAACGGGGGCTAAGTTTGTAAATTTCCTCGCATTTGAGACAAGCGCACTCTGAATACATGGTCCCCCCTTCACCTCTACCTCCCTTTTCCCCATTCGTACTCCGTGGGCGCCAAAACACCCTCTCCACCCCAACCTCCTCCGTCCGCCGCCGTCCGACACCCCATCCACCGCCGTCCTCCTCCACCATGCCGGAGCTGATACCCCGACGCCGCCGTCCATTACAAGAGATCGAACTCTCTCATCCACGGCTTTGGACCGGGATCCTTGCTTCCCGTCCTCTCGCTTCATCCCCGCCGTCGTCCACCTTGCCGGCGCCGCTCCTACGACCGTCTCGTCCACCGCGCCCCGCCGCCACCGTCTACCCTCCTAGATCTGCTTCCACGCCGCCGACAGCCATTGCTACCGCAGCACCGTCAAATTCTCAGCAGATGCATACACGGCGCCGCACCAGAGGCGGTACTCTTTCGTATCTGCTTAACTTATTTATCATAGCAAGAAAATAGATCGCCACTGCTTTACTCTGATTTCTTGTCTTGGTTGCGAAGTTGCCTTTGTCTGTTTTGCACCTTCAGATCCGCCATGGCACTCTCAACACCATACTCGCAATGCTTATGGCTTTCCCCTTTTATATTCCACACTAGTTAAATCACAGTAGACTAAATTTCAAAATTGGGTCAGTCGATTTTTCAGAGCTCGCCGGAGTTTGCCGGTGTGATCGAAGGGGCTCGGGTGGTTGTGGGGCCTCGGAAAACGAAGAAAACTCGACGCAGGTGGGGGTTGGGGTGGGGGTGGCGGAGGAACAGAGGCGGTGGGGGCCGGTGGTCCGGCCGGCGGCCCGTGCGGTGTTCTGTATGGGAAGAATCAGAGATGAGGAAGAAGAAGGGTTAGGAGACGTAGGATCTTCATCCAACCGCCTGAAATGGTGGAGAGACAGCTAGGAGTTGCATTCTTAATGCGCTCTGGTTCATCATGTGTGGGCACTACGCAACCAACATTTTATTATCCAAAACCTGCTTGCTCTTCTTTACCATGTACCTCTTCCGTTCTTCTTTAATATGTACTCTCTCCGTTCCTAAATACAAGTCTTTGTATAGATTCCACCCTGGACTACATATGGAGAAAAATGAGTGAATCTACACTCTAAAATGTACCTGGATACATCTGTATGTGATCCATAGTGGAAATCTCTACCAAGACTTATATTTTGGAACGGAGGGAGTATGATAGTAGTACAGTATGTTCCTTGTACTGAAGATGAGTAGGGACATTTGCAGTGTAGATATCTATATGGTCGGTTGTGTTGGACACTTTGAGCCTCTTTGATTCGTAGGATCTTGTAAACATAGGAATAGGATTTGTAGTGGCCTCCCCACTTGAATCCTATAAGAATAGCAAGGAAATGCGGGGAGCTGTGTCGCCTTTGAGAGTTACATTGATATTAACAGTACCGCACCTTCACTTGAAGAGAGCTGGTATCAGAAGCCTTTCTAGCTGTACCGGCAATACTAGCACATATATTCCAGCAAGTTCCACTTTGCTGATTTTACTCTGATGCTTAAGGTTTTCCTGTTATATCTACACTATGATCTGTGTAGATGCTTTGTGTCGCACTAGCAGCTGTTCACTCTTGAAGCTAAACACTGCAATGACTTACAAAATTGGCACCAAGGCATTGAGTGCCATTCTGGATGCAATGAAACTCATACGCTCCCCACCTATTGATTCTTGTTCAGAATATGATCCTAATGACTATTCTAACCTCAAGGAGTCAAAGGCAGATGGCATGTCCTGTTCACCCATCAAGGTGCCTGTTCTGATTTGGCAATGTTTTATTGATTGCGGGTATCTTGCATATGTTGTCTTGCATTTCTTCTGCTTTGTTGCACCGCCATCTGCTTAGTTTACTCATCATATATGTCGATATTCCATGCCAATCCATTATCAATACATATTCCATCTGTCATCATACCATGTTTTTCCACTGAAATGCTGTTCTTGTGCATCAGACATCAAAAAGGAAGAGGGTGATTTCCGAACCTGAAGGAGCACCAGCAATGTCCTTGAAAAACGTGGTGGTGCCGGAGAAATCAGACAGCACCCCACTTATATTGGCTGTACAACCAGTGACACAAAACGTAGGACCGACTCTAGCAGACTGTACCCATACTTCACTGGCCACACCACTAGCCCCACCACACAGGACCTGCACTCCAGCAAAAGGTATACCAATTTCATTTGCCATAGCACTAGTTGTACCATAGAAAAATCCCACTCCAGCAAAAAGTACAGCAAGTCCACTGGCCGAACACCTATCCCAACTATAGAGACAGCCAATTCCTGCAGATTGGAACCCCATTCCATTTATTCCCAGTTTAAAAGACAATGCTTTCAATGTTGTTAGGGACTACATGCATATATTCCCATCATGGGAAGATTATTGTGAAGACAAACACCATTTTCACATCTTCCTGTCCAACTTACGTGTAAGTGCTATTATTCATGGTTATTATTTTCCTGTTTTCTGCTGATTGAACACATGAATGATTTACATTACATTGTTGTAACTAGGCGAGGGTCAATTTGGATAGTCATGACGAGCAAAGCTTGCTTGTGCTTTTCAAGGAAGCATTGCAGCAATATCGGTGTTACCTGAGGAAATCACACTTTGATGGCAAGTCTATAAACAAATTTCCGGTGAAGTCTCCTGTGCTAAATTTAGAAGATATTGAATGGAAAAACCTTTTTATGCACTGGTCTCATTCCCAGGATGAGGTACTGTCTATGAAATCACATGAAAATTTGAACTTCTACTTCTCCGCATGTGCCATACGGATCTTTTTTGCAGGAAGTCTGCTCGAAGAAGAATTCCGGTTTGACAAGAACGACAGGATATCGCAAAATGCTGCCCGCTGCTTTGCTCTTGTTAGTACCTGTTGTCCTGTATCACTATACTTGCATACATACCTGGTTCATTATGTGACATCAGTATGCATGATAGCTTGCTTATCAATTGTTCGCTCCAAATTAACTAATCTGTATGAATGGTTACATTAGTGTAGAATATATCCAATGTCAATGTTCTTTTAGCACTACATTGTTCTTGTAAGTACATGCTATCCTTTATGAGTGTACTTATAATGACAGGTAGTTGTTCATGTACCATCACTCTGTAGCTTATTTTCCTTTGCCCTCCATTTTCTACACATTAGATCTATATTTACTCTTACCATAAGGTTGGTACTGAAGAAGTTTAGCTGTGCATTGCTCTTGGCTGTACCTTTTGCCTGTATCATTGCACTTACATTTATAGCTACTTGGTTATGTAGCATCACTCTTCATCTTATCTTAAATGTTCTCCATTTCTTCGTATATTATCACATCTATATTTACTCTTAACAAAATGTAGAATAAAGGCAATGCTTTTGAAGAAGATTCTGTGGTAAACTTCTTGAATGCCCCCCCCCCCCCCCCCCCCGTCAGCATGGACAAGACCTTTATAGAGCCTGTCTTCACTAATAATGTAAGTTTGTCCATCTCAAGCCTTCAAACTTTGTTGTATATATTTGATTAGGCATGACTGCAACAGCTATTTATTTTTGGTGTTTGCATCAAATTGCTTGTTTAAAGTTTATTATGTAGTTCATAAACAAAAGTTTGTCCTTTCTCAATTTAAGTTTTCAGTTGTACAACCAACTTCCTTCTTCATACCATGTAAATTAAACTATACAGAGCAAGTGATCTTATTTTGCACTGCATGTATGCTTCTGTTCTTCATCTGTAATCCAGTGGTGTGGTGAACCTACCCACTATAGCACAATGTCATATTCTGCAATGTCTTAACTATGAACAATGTCATATCATTCTACTATTATTTAAACCGTCTCTTTATTTGCCAATCTGTAATCCAGTGGTGTCGTGAAGCTGCCAACTCCTTCACAATGTCATTTCTTGCCATGTCTTGACCTGAACAATAACATATTGTGTTAATACAAATTTAAACTGTGTCACTTTATTCGTCAATAAGAAATGTGATGAATTGTCAGCACTGATACTTTTATGTGCAAAACCTGTCATCTGTCTGCTTGTTTATCTTTCAGAGTGAGGAAGATATTAGTGTTGAACAAGCGCAGTCTCATCATCTTGCTCAGCTGCTTGCGCTGCAGCTCCCCAGCAGGGCTAACCTTTCTTGAACTCTATTGAAGTGTTGTCAGTTTGTATATTATTTTGTCGGCATGTTTATTTGCACTGGTGGTGATCTTTGATGCCCAGTGTATGTAATCTGCTATCTGCTTGTGCTTTATTATCATAGTGGCGAACTTTGATGCCCAGTGGATGTAATATGCCATAATTTCTTTATTGTATAGTATAGGTTTTTTCTTATTCATGATGCTGCAGTTATTTTACTATATATATATCCTGTCTTCGCAATAAACTGGCCAAACCGTAAAATTACGGTACATAATCGGGCCGTCATGCAATCATGATGTAGGTTGGGCCTGAAACGTGTCAATCAGCTCACGGGCCGGCAGCAGCCCGAAATGAACCCCGGACCAGGATTGTGCAAATCAAATTACGGGATTTTAACAGGCCGAAAAATTGTCTCGGTCCTTGTTTGGCCCAATCAGATATCGGCTGCGAGCAGGCCGGATGCAAACCGGGCCGTAGTTAGGCCCAACTATATGACGGGCTTTTAACAGGCTGAAATTAATATAGGGCCGAAATGTTAAACAGGCCCTTAATAGGCCAAAACTAATATCCGGCCGAATTACTAAGTGGGCCTTTAGCAAGTGAGCCCAAAAGCATAGTGTCCAGTTGACGGGCCGAATCTGATATGGGCCATAATTAGGCCCAAAACCTCTTAAAGGGCCGGACCTGATCTGGGCTGTAATTTGGCCCAGAACGTGGTAGGCTTTTAACGGGCCGGATCTCATATGGGCCACTATTAGGCCCGGAGCGTGGCAGGCCATTAATAGACCGGATCAAATATGGGCCGGCATTTGGCCCAAAACATGGCAGCCAGTTAACGGGCCGGCCTACTAGGGTCCTCAAAATCTTGTGGGCCTACAGCTGGGCCGGCCCATTAATGTCAGTGAAATCTTGTGGGCCTTTAGTTGGGCCGGCCCATTATGATCTGCAAGAATTTTGTGGGCCTTTACCTGGGCCGTCCCATTATGGCCCGCGAAATCTTGTGGGCCTTTAGCTAGGCCAGCCCATTATGGTCCGCAAAATCTCGTGGGCCTTTAGCTGGGTTGGCCCATTATGGTCCGCAAAATCTTGTGGGCCTTTAGTTGGGCCGGCCCATTTAAACTTGTTGGGTCGTGCCATGTGTCGACGTATCATAGGCGCCTTCTGTCCAGTGAGTGGATGACATCTGTCCCGACGATGAGCCAACACGTGTTTCCTCTAGCCAATGATGATTTTACACGTGGAAAATCCCCATTGGTCGGGGTTGTTAACGGGTTATCGGATCCAAAACCCGACCCGATAGCTTAACGGCGTTCCGTTACGGTGGATGCCACGTGTCGGTCACCCTTGACGAAAGCACTTCTGTGACGTGCGATTTATCGTCATGGAAGTGGACACTTCTGTGATGATAATTTTGGTAATGTCATGGAACACTTCTACGACAGCACGGGTATGACTATCTTGATTCTGTCATAAATTTGTCATGGATGTACATGCAATACAAAAAAGCGACCTACTGTGACAAACACGTATCATCACAGAAGTGTATTTTTTTGTAGTGACAGGCACATCGTCACAAATACCGATAGGTATAGCAGTTGATTTATCAGCCATTTGCAAGGATATTTTAGTAGGTGTCAACTTATTCAAATCAAGTCTACAATATAAAGAGAGAGGCATAACACTAACACCGGCTCCAAGATCACATAAAGCAGTTTTGACATAGTTTCTTTTAATGGAGCATGGTATAGTTGGTACTCCTGGATCTCCAAGTTTCTTTGGTATTCCACCCTTGAAAGTATAATTAGCAAGCATGGTGGAAATTTCAGCTTCCGGTATCTTTCTTTTATTAGTAACAATATCCTTCATATATTTAGCATAAGGATTCATTTTAAGCATGTCAGTCAAATGCATACACAAAAAGATAGGTCTAATCAGTTCACTAAAGCGCTCAAAATCCTCATCATCCTTTTTCTTGGATGGTTTAGGAGGAAAAGGCATGGGTTTCTGAACCCATGGTTCTCTTTCTTTACCGTGATTCCTACCAACAAAGTCTCTCTTATCATAACGTTGATTCTTTGATTGTGGGTTATCAAGATCAGCAGCAGGTTCAATTTCTACATCATTATTATTGCTAGGTTGAGCATCAACATGAACATCACCATTAACATTATCAATAGGTTCATGTTCATTACTAGATTGTGTTTCAGCATCAGAAATAGAAATATCATTGGGATTCTCAGGTGTGTCAGCAACAGGTTCACTAGAAGCATGCAAAGTCCTGTCATTTTCTTTTTCTTCCTCTTCGAAGGACTAGGTGCATCTACATTAGTTCTCTGAGAATCTTGCTCAATTCTTTTAGGATCGCCCTCAGGATACAAAGGTTCCTGAGTAACTTTACCTCCTCTAGTTTCAACTCTAACAGCAAAGTCATTATTTTTACTATTCAATTCATTGAGCAAATCATTCAGATCTTTAAGTACTTGTTCTACTTGAGTGGTAACCATAGAAGCATGTTTACTAATAAGTTTAAGTTCACCTTTAACACTAGCCATATAATCACTCAAGTGTTCAATCATATAAGCATTATGTTTCAATTGTCTACCAACATAAGCATTAAATTCTTCTTGCTTAACCATAAATTTATCAAATTCATCCAAACATTGGCTAGCAAACTTAGCAGGAGGGATTTCAGATTTATCATATCTATAGAGAGAATTTACCTTTACTACCTGTGTCGGGTTATCGAGACCATGTGTTTCTTCAATAGGTGATGAATTAAGACCATGTGTTTCTTCAACAGGTGGTAAATTCTTAACATCCTCAGCTTTTATACCTTTTTCTTTCATAGATTTCTTTGCCTCTTGCATATCTTCAGGACTAAGAAATAGAACACCTCTTTTCTTCGGAGTTGGCTTAGGAGTTGGTTCAGGAAGTGTCCAATTATTTTCATTGGTCAACATATTATTCAATAGAATTTCATCTTGATCAACTATTCTTTCCCTGAAAACACAACCAGCACAACTATCCAGGTAATCTCTGGAAGCATCGGTTAGTCCATTATAGAAGATATCAAGTATTTCATTTTTCTTGAGAGGATGATCAGGCAAAGCATTAAGTAATTGGAGAAGCCTCCCCCAAGCTTGTGGAAGACTCTCTTCTTCAATTTGCACAAAATTATATATTTCCCTTAAAGCAGCTTGTTTCTTATGAGTGGGGAAATATTTAGCAGAGAAGTAGTAAATCATATCCTGGGGACTACGCAAACAACCAGGATCAAGAGAATTAAACCATATCTTAGCATCACCCTTTAAGGAGAACGGAAATAATTTAAGGATATAATAGTAGCGATTTTTCTCATCATTAGTGAACAGGGTAGCTATATCATTTAATTTAGTAAGATGTGCCACAACAGTTTCAAATTCATAGCCATAGAAAGGATCAGATTCAACCAAAGTAATAAACTCAGGATCAACAGAGAAATCATAATCCTTATCAGTAATAAAGATAGGTGAAGTAGCATAAGCAGGATCATATTTCATTCTAGCATTCAAAGGCTTTTCTTTAAGCTTAGCTAATAATTTCTTAAGATCACTGCTATCATTGCAAGCTAAGAAATCTCTAGCAGTTTCTTCATCCATAACATAACCCTCAGGAACAACAGGAAATTCATATCGAGGGGGAGAATCATCATCATCACTTTCATCAATATTATCAATTTCAATAATTTCATTCTCCCTAGCCCTAGCAAGTTGTTCATCAAGAAATTCACCTAGTGGCATGGTATTATCAAGCATAGAAGTAGTTTCATCATAAGTATCATGCAAAGCAGAAGTGGCATCATCAATAGCATGCGACATATCAGAACGAATAGCAGGTGTAGGTGTCGCAAGTTTACTCAAAACAGAAGGTGAATCAAGTGCAGAGCTAGATGGCAGTTCCTTACCTCCCCTCGTAATTGAGGGAAAAATCTTGGTTCTTTGATCTTTCAAGTTCTTCATAATGATAAGAAGATATAAATCCCAAGTGACTCAAAGAATAGAACTATGCTCCCCCGCAACGGCGCCAAAAAATGTTCTTGATAACCCACAAGTATAGGGGATCGCAACAGTTTTTGAAGGTAGAGTATTCAACCCAAATTTATTGATTCGACACAAGGGGAGCCAAAGAATATTCTCAAGTATTAGCAGCTGAGTTGTCAATTCAACCACACCTGGAAACTTAATATATGCAGCAAGGTATTTTGTAGCAAAGTAATATGATAGTAGTGGGAACGATGGCAAATGGTAATGGTAGAAAAAGTGATATTTTTGGGTCTTGTAGTGATTGTAACAGTAGCAGCGGAAAAGTAAATAAGAGAAAAACAATATAGGAAAAGCTCGTAGGCATTGGATCGGTGATGGAGAATTATGCCGGATGCGATCGATCATGTAACAATTATAACACATGGTGACACAGAACTAGCTCCAGTTCATCAATGTAATGTGGGCATGTATTTCAAGTATAGTCATACGTGCTTATGGAAAAGACCTTGCATGACATCTTTTGTCCTACCCTCCCATGGCAGCGGGGTCCTATTGGAAACTAAGGGATATTAAGGCCTCCTTTTAATAGAGTACCAGACCAAAGCATTAACACATAATGAATACATGAACTCCTCAAACTACGGTCATCACTGGTAAGTATCCGGATTATTGTCACTTCGGGGTTAACGGATCATAACACATAATAGGTGACTATAGACTTGCAAGATAGGATCAAGAACTCTCATATATTGATGAAAACATAATAGGTTCAGATCTGAAATCATGGCACTCGGGCCCTAGTGACAAGCATTAAGCATAGCAAAGTCATAGCAACATCAATCTCAAAACATAGTGGATACTAGGGATCAAACCCTAACAAAACTAACTTGATTACATGATAAATCTAATCCAACCCATCACTGTCCAGCAAGCCTACGATGTAATTACTCACACACGGAGGTGAGCATCATGAAATTGGTGATGGAGGAAGGTTGATGATGACGATGGCGGCGGATTCCCCTCTTCGGAGCCCCGAATGGACTCCAGATCAGCCCTCCCAAGAGAGTTTAGGGCTTGACGGCGGCTCCGTATCATAAAACGTGATGAATCCTTCTCCCTGATTTTTTTCTCCCCGAAAGTGAATATATGGAGTCAAGGTTGACATTGGTGGAGCATCAGGGGGCCCCCGAGGCAGGGGGCGCGCCCCCATCCTCATGGACAGGGTGTGGCCCCTTGACGTGGATCTTTCTTCCAGTATTTTTTATATATTCCAAAAATAATCTCCGTTGATTTTCAGGTCATTCCGAGAACTTTTCTATTTCTGCACAAAAATAACACCATGGCAATTCTGCTAAAAACAGTGTCAGTCCGGGTTAGTTCCATTCAAATCATGCAAGTTAGAGTCCAAAACAAGGGAAAAGTGTTTGGAAAAGTAGATACAATGGAGACGTATCAAAAACAAAATAGCATCCTTGGCCCTCGAGGCACTATCTGAGGCCCTAGCGGCTGAAGAGTTAACCGTGTTGCGCTCGACGGTGGATAGGGACGACATAATCCTTGACAAGCGCCCCAAATCCACCTCCTTCAAACCAGCAGACAAAATAGTCAAATTTCAAGTCCACCCGACGAACCCAAAGAAGACAACATCCATCGGGGCATAGTTGGACCCAATGGTAGATGCCACACTACGAGCGTTCCTACGCGAAAACTGGGACATATTCGCCTGGCACCCTTCTAATATGCCAGGAATCCCACGCAGGTTGGCCGAGCACAGCCTCAATATATTAAAGGGATATAAGCTGGTCAAGCAAACACTGTGGTGCTTTTCCGAACCCAAACGAGAAGCTATGGGGGAGGAGCTAGCCAAGTTGATTGAGGCCGGATTCATCACACTACAACAAACCTGTTAATTCATGACGGATTTCTGTTGACGGTTTTGAAAATCGTCATGAACGGCCTAGTATAGCCCTGCAAGCCCGCAAAAAGCCCACCTAAAGCCCTAAAATTTTACCAGTATAAAACCTAACCCTAACACACCTCCCCGTCCCAATCTCTTTCTCCATCCGCCGCCGCCACACCTTGCCTCCCCTCGTCCCCGTCCTCCGCCGCCACACCTTGCCTCCCCTCGTCCCCGTCCTCCGCTGCCACACCTCGCCTCTCCTCGTCCCCGTCCTCCACCACCACGCCTCTCCTCGTCCCCGTCCTCCGCCACCACATCCCTGCCTCCAACCGAAGATGGCGGCCTGAGATCCATGGTGACGGCGGTTGCAGCGGTCCCATGGAAGCGGCGGCTAACCCTAGCCGCTTGCGGCGCTCCGGCCATGGATCTGACCAGGGGCCTCCCTCCTCCATCTCCCAAGCCACGCAACTGCCTCGAGAAACTGTCAGACGAGGAGAGGACGACGACCGTGACCTGCAGGAGGCCCGAGCTCGACCACGTTGACGACGAGTACGCCTCGCACAAGGTCCCTCTGTACTTCCCCCTCGTCTCCTCTCCTTCATTCCTTCCTTCTTTCTCTCATCCCCAATCAATTTTTTTGATTCGATTCAGATCAACAGAAGCTCTCTGCCTCTCCAGTTCCATGGACGGACGACTGGGACCCCACGCTCGAGCCCGACGAGCTGGACGAGTTCGACAGTGAGGTCGCCCACCCCCGCCCACCATGATTCCCCACAGAACAAGGTCGACCCGCTCGCTCTATTTTTCTATTCTTTCCAAGTGATTACTCTCAAATTTTCTTGGATTGAACCTAATGCAGAAAACGTGGCCACTTCCTTTCCTGATACTTGCATGTTACAGCCAACGACAGAGTAGCGCTGCTGGCTATTTCCTTCTTCTTTTCTCACCATGCGAGCACTAGTAGCGTAGAATTCATGAGATCTGCTAGTTAGTTAAGCAACTACTTGTTTATTTTAGTAAGTAAACGCCCATGATATGCTCCTGTTGATTCCTTGCTACTCTTTGCATGCAGCAAGGATGTAATTGCCAGTGGGGCAGGTGATGATGCTATCTGCCTTTTCGCTGAGAAGAGTACTATCGTATCTTATCCTTTCTCTGAACATTCAAATCTCATGACTCGATTTATCTCTATGGGATCTACTTAGCTGACCATTTTGTCCAAGCTACATTTGTGGCAGATAGTGTGGTGTGATGTTCCGGCATGGATTGCGTACTTTAGTAGATAAGACTGTCATTTATTTTAGCATCAAGGATGATGCAGTTCGCACTTGTTTTGTTCATACTTTCCTGGATTCCATAGTCTTGTACTTTTCTTGCCTCATGAAAGTAGCCATCATATGTTTTTTGTGATATTGATTGGTCAATGCCTGAATACAGAGTTGTATTTATCGATATACCAGATTCGCATTTCGAGGATAAATTGTGATACATAAAACATATTTTTTACTTTACTAGAATTTCAAACTTAGAAGAACACTTGCCGATGACAATAGTATTTTTGATGCCCAACGCCCTTGCAGCTATTCATAAATCAGAAGCTCTGCATGCTCCTTCCTTCTTTTAAGTTTTAATTAAATACTTACGATAGAACATGTCTTGCTGTTTATTGTCAAGGGCTAATTTTGTTGTCCGGAAGGAACTCCAGGAACCAACTTCGACTAGCTCTTGTATTCATCTGGAATGATATTTCAGGCACCGGTCTTGTGTAAGTTTCTTGATATCTATTTCAGATCCAAGATATGTAAAGTTTATCTATTGCTTGTCCATGTGGTTCCACTTTAGACTATTCAGAAGCATTTTGTGAGCAGAGTGCTATTTAGTGATTAGTATTCGAAACTTCAATTGTTGCATTGGTTTTTCCTCATGTACTTTTGATCTTTTATTGCCAACTTAAATAAAAGAAAGTGTAGCAGTTTATGCTTGTAATTTTTTTGCCAGGAAGTTATTACTAGATCTACTATCCCAATGATTTTTTCTTTCCTGAATCTACAATAAAGGACTACATCTGGACAAGTTGTAAAAAGAAAACTTTTTCTGCACTTTACTCTCTTTTACTTATAAGAAACTGGTCTAGGTTTAGATATCTGTAGTGCTTGAAGCTTAGTCATCTTAAAATAGTTCACCCATAGTTTGTATCTACACTTGTGCCTATCATCCATATTTGCCAAGCTGATAATTCTTTTCACTTATCCAGATTTGTCCACATGCTTGTTAACTTGTTTTTTATGCCTTTGTTTAGTGCAGGTTCCAAGAAATTGGAGGCTGCTTTTTCAAAACGAATACACAGAGAAATACATAGAGAAATCAGAGGCTACTTTTTGAGATCGGTTCCAAGAAACTGCAAAGTTATGTAGTAATTTTGTTTAGAGGCTCCTTTTTCAGATCAGTTCCAAGAAATGCAAACTGATGTAGTAATAATGGTTGTAAATACTTGTTGAGCTATCTATGTAAATATGTATTTTTGGTATCTGAACATTGTCGTGATTGTAACAAGTTTGGGTTGTTATGTGAAAATTAATTTTGATTTATGGCCTTGTTTGAATGTTAGGCATGAAATTTATAGATAACAAAAATATCTAATCCTTATGGGTTAAGAAGAAAAACATAGAAACAATTGTCCAGTAGTGTCCACGTAGGCTGCCATGTCATTCCAACTGGTCAAGAAAAAATCCAACATGGCGTACATCCATGACGGCTTGTTCTGTCACAGAAGATTGGGCCTGGGCGGGCTTGGCGCACTTCCATGACGGCCAAGAACTGTCATGGAAGCTGCCATATCAAATTATGACGCGATATACATGACGGATTGCAAATCCGTTATGGAAGGGAACCCATGACAATTTTTCATTGATCAGTGACGGACTAGAACTGTCATGTATTAACAGAATTCTTGTAGTGTCAGAGAAATAAAACACCCGGACTGGCTAGCAAACCTGGTGATGGTGCCAAAGAAGGATAACTTTGGCGCCTATGCATCGATTTCAAAGACCTCAACAAAGCTTGCCCTCAGGATCCCTCCCCCCCCCCCCGCATCGATCAGATCATTGATGCTACTGCAGGACACGACTCACTGTGTTTTCTCGACGCATATTCCGGATACCATCAAATCAAAATGAAGGAGTCCGACCAAGCCGCAACGGCATTCATTACACCATATGGGCCATTCTGCTTCAACACTATGCCCTCCGGGCAAAAAAAAATGCTGGAGCCACCTACCAACGCATGATTCAAACATGTCTGGAGAAACAAATCAGCAAGACAGTTGAAGCGTATGTGGATGACATAATAATCAAGACCAAGCACGTTGAGTCATTAATAGACGCCTACGCCTCACATTTGACAACCTTCGGACATATGACATTAAGCTCAATCCGGAAAATGTGTTTCTGGCGTTCCCTTTGGAAAACTACTGGGCTTCATTGTTTCCAGCAGAGGAATCGAAGCAAATCCAGCCAAAATCCAGGCTTTAGCACAATTGGCCACACCAACAGACCTTAAACAGGTCCAAAAACTAGCCGGATGTGTGGCAGCTTTAAGCCGCTTCATCTCCCGACTAGGAGAAAAAGCATTGCCACTTTATCGACTTCTCCGACGCATCGACCACTTCGAGTGGATGGATGAGGCAATGACCGGATTGGAAGAAATAAAGGCTCTTTTAGCAAGCAACCCAATCCTGGCTGCACGAAGTGTCGGCGAACCAATGTTATTATACATCTCTGCAACACACCAGGTGGTGAGCGCAGTACTCGTTGTCGAGCGAGAGGAGGACGGACACAAATTCCTGCTCCAGAAGCCAGTATACTACGTATCCACTGTCCTAACTCCATGCAAATCCAGAAACCCTCGTTATCAAAAGATAGCATACGCAGTCTTCATGGCATCCCAAAAGCTACGACACTATTTTCAAGAGTGCTCGATCACGGTGGCTTCTGAAGTTCCACTGAATGACATAATAAACAACCGCGACGCCACGGGCTGGATTGCCAAATGGGCCATTGAGCTCCTTCCATTCGACATAACATATAAGCCACGATGGGCCATCAAATCCCAAGTGCTGGCAGACTTTGTCGCCGAATGGACAGAGGCCGAACCCCCTGAAGAGTATAGCACATATTCCAACCGGGTCATGCACTTCGATGGTTCCAAAATGCTTGAGGGCTTAGGGGTGGGCGTTGTCTTAACGTTCCCCACTAGAGATACAGTTCAGTACGTACTCCAAATATTATACACAGACTCCAACAACGCACCCGAATACGAGGCCTTATTGCACGGTCTTCAGATGGCTACCTCCATGGGCATACAACGCCTGGAAGTACGCAGGGACTCAAATCTCGCAATATCCCAGATAAATGGAGACTTCGACGCCAAAGATCCAAAGATGGCGGCCTATCGTAACGCCGTACTCAAAATGTCAGCTGGGTTCAAGGGGCTCGACTTTCACCACGTGGCTCGAGAAAGTAATCAAGCGACGGATGTCCTTGCTCGCATCAGCGCCAAACGTGACCCCATTCCACCTAACATCTTTCTGGAAAGGCTTTTCAAGCCATCCGTGGAGTGGAAGGGGAGAGCGGCAACAACAGTTTGGATCCGACCATAACCCCAGATTCCGAACACACCGATATCGTCGGAGGCTCAGCCACCGAAATAACACTGTCGGCCCATCTCATTATGGAAGTCATTGCCCCATGGACCGAACCCTTCTTGGCCTACCTTAATAGGCGAGAGCTCCCTGAGGATCAGAATGAGGCCCACTGCATTGTTCAGTGTTCGAGAGCCTACAAGGTCCACGAAGGAGAACTCTACAAGAAAAGCGCTACCGGAGAACTTCAAAGATGTATCTTCGGGGAAGAGGGGCGGCAGCTCTTGGCTGAAATTCATGCCGGTCTCGGTGGTCACCACGCCACAGCTCGGGCCTTTGTAGGCAAGGCCTTCCGTACAGGTTTCTATTGGCCGATGGCCCGAGTAGATGCACAGGACCTTGTCCAACGTTGCGTCGGATGCCATCTTTTCGCCAACCAAAGCCATATGCCACCCACTGCTCTACAAACAATCCCCATTACTTGGCCTTTCATGATCTGGGGGCTTGACATGGTCGGACCCCTTAAATGAGGTAGCCATAAGAAAAAGTATCTGCTTGTCATGGTGGATAAATTCACAAAGTGGATAGAGGCCAAACCAGTTAAAACGGTCGAGGCCGAACCAGTGATAGACTTCATATCCGGCGTTGTGCACCGTTATGGTGTTCCACACATCATCATCACTGATAACGGCTCCAATTTTACAGTTGATGACGTGAAATCCTGGTGTGCTAATCTAGGCATTAAGCTCGATTACGCCTCCGTCTATCATCCGAAAACAAACGGTCAAGTCGAATGAGCCAATGGTCTTATTATGAGTGACATTGCTACCTCTTGAGCACTGCGTTGGTATTCCCTTGAAGAGGAAAGGGTGATGCAGCAGAGCAGCGTAAGTATTTCCCTCAGTTTTTGAGAACAAAGGTATCAATCCAGTAGGAGGCCACGCACGATTCCCTCGCACCTACACAAACAAATAAACTCCTCGCAACCAACGCGATAAAGGGGTTGTCAATCCCTTCACGGTCACCTACGAGAGTGAGATCTAATAGATATGATAAGATAATATTTTTGGAGTTTTTATGATAAAGATAAATAAAGATGCAAGTAAAATAAATGGCAAAGGAAATAACTAAGTATTAGAACATTAATATGATGGAAAATAGACCCGGGGGCCATAGGTTTCACTAGAGGCTTCTGTCAAGAGCATAAGTATTGCGGTGGGTGAACAAATTACTGTTGAGAAATTGACAGAATTGAGCATAGTTATGAGAATATCTAGGTATGATCATGTATATAGGCATCACGTCCAAGACAAGTAGGCCGACTCCTGCCTGCATCTACTACTATTACTCCACACATCGACCGCTATCCAACATGCATCTAGAGTATTAAGTTCAAGAGAACAGAGTAACGCTTTAAGCAAGATGGCATGATGTAGAGGGATAAACTCATGCAATATGATATAAACCCCATCTTGTTATCCTCGATGGCAATAACACAATACGTGCCCTGCTGCCCCTACTGTCACTGGGAAAGGACACCGCAAGATTGAACCCAAAGCTAAGCACTTCTCACATTGCAAGAAAGATCAATCTAGTAGGCCAAACCAAACTCATAATTCGAAGAGACTTGCAAAGATAACCAATCATACATAAAAGAATTCAGAGAAGATTCGAATATTGTTCATAGGTAAACCTGATCATAAACCCACAATTCATCAATCTCAAGAAACACACCGCAAAAGAAGATTACATCGAATAGATCTCCACAAGAGAGGGGGAGAACTTTGTATTGAGATCCAAAAAGAGAGAAGAAGCCATCTAGCTAATAACTATGGACCCGTAGGTCTGAAGTAAACTACTCACACTTCATTGGAGGGGCTATGGTGTTGATGTAGAAGCCCTCCGTGATCGATGCCCCTCTGGCGGAGCTCTGGAAAAGGCCCCAAGATGGGATATCGTGGATATAGAAAGTTACGACGGTGGATTTAGGGTTTTGGCTCCGTATCTGGTAGTTTGGGGGTACGTAGGTATATATAGGAGGAATGAGTACGTCGGTGGAGCAACATGGGCCCCACGAGGGTGGA
The DNA here is from genome assembly GCF_056163025.1 of Triticum urartu. NCBI lineage: Eukaryota > Viridiplantae > Streptophyta > Magnoliopsida > Poales > Poaceae > Triticum > Triticum urartu. The sequence goes on from NC_141879.1 coordinate 712,429,503, forward strand.
GGGCGCGCCTGGGGGGTAGGCGCGCCCCCCTACCTCGTGCCTTCCTAGTTGATGTCTTGACGTAGGGTCCAAGTCCTCTGGATCATGTTCGTTCCGAAAATCACGTTCCCGAAGGTTTCATTCCGTTTGGACTCCGTTTGATATTCTTTTTCTGCGAAACCCTAAAATATACAAAAAAACAACAATTCTAGGCTGGCCTACGGTTAATAGGTTAGTCCCAAAAATAATATAAAAGTGTATAATAAAGCCCAATAATGTCCAAAACTGGATATAACATAGCATGGAACAATCAAAAATTATAGATACGTTGGAGACGTATCAAGCATCCCCAAGCTTAATTCCTGCTCGTCCTCGAGTAGGTAAATGATAACAACAGAATTTGTGATGTGGAATGCTACTTGGCATAATTTCAATGTAATTCTCTTAATTGTGGTATGAATATTCAGATCCGAAAGATTCAAGACAAAAGTTTAATATTGACTTAGAAATAATAATACTTCAAGCATACTAACTAAGCAATTATGTCTCTTCAAAATAACATGGCCAAAGAAAGTTATCCCTACAAAATCATATAGTCTGGCTATGCTCCACCTTCACCACACAAAGTATTTAAATCATGCACAACCTCGATGACAAGCCACTCAATTGTTTCATACTTTTGGTGTTCTCAAAATTTTTCAATCTTCACGCAATACATGAGCGTGAGCCATGGACATAGCACTATATGTGGAATAGAATGGTGGTTGTGGAGAAGACAAAAAGGGAGAAGATAGTCTCACATCAACTAGGTGTATCAACAGGCTATGGATATGCCCATTAATAGATATCAATGTGAGTGAGTAGGGATTGCCATGCAACGGATGCACTAGAGCTATAAGTATATGAATGCTCAACAAAAAGAACTAAGTGGGTGTGTATCCAACTTGCTTGATCACAAAGACCTAGGGCATTTCGAGGAAGCCCATCGTTGAAATATTCAAGCCAAGTTCTATAATGAAAAATTCCCACTAGTATATGAAAGTGATAGCATAGGAGACTCTCTATCATGAAGATCATGGTGCTACTTTGAAGCACAAGTGTGGAAAAAAGGATAGTAGTATTGCCCCTTTTATTTATTTTTTTATTCTTTTTTTGGCCTTCTTTTTTTGGCCTTTCTCCTTTTTTGTTGGGACAATACTCTATGAATGATGATCATCACACTTCTATTTATTTACAACTCAATAATTACAACTCGATACTAGAACAATGTATGACTCTATATGAATGCCTCTCGCGGTATACCGGGATAGCAATGATGCATGAGTGACTTATATGAAATAATTATGAACGGTGGCTTTGCCACAACTAAAATGTCAACTACATGATCATGTGAAGCAATATGACAATGATGGACCGTGTCATAGTAAACGGAATGGTGGAAAGTTGCATGGCAATATATCTCGGAATGGCTATGGAAATGCCATGATAGGTAGGTATGGTGGCTGTTTTCAGGAAGGTATATGGTGGGTGTATGATACCGGAGAAAGGTGTGCGGTATTAGAGAGGCTAGCAATGGTGGAAGGGTGAGAGTGCGTATAATCCATGGACTCAACATTAGTCATAAAGAACTCAGATACTTATTGCAAAAATCTATTAGTTATCGAAGCAAAATACTACGCGCATGCTCCTAGGGGGATAGATTGGTAGGAAAAGACCATCGCTCGTCCCCGACGGCCACTCATAAGGTGGACAATCGATTAATACATCATGCTCCGACTTCTTAACATAACGGTTCACCATATGTGCACTGTGACGCCCCCGATTCAATCGTACACTAATCATACACGCAAACGTGTACGATCAAGATCAGGGACTCACGGGAAGATATCACAACACAACTCTACAAATAAAATAAGTCATAAAAGCATCATATTACAAGCCAGGGGCCTCGAGGGCTCGAATACAAGAGCTCGATCATAGACGAGTCAGCGGAAGCAACAATATCTGAGTACAGACATAAGTTAAACAAGTTTGCCTTAAGAAGGCTAGCACAAACTGGGATACAGATCGAAAGAGGCGCAGGCCTCCTGCCTGGGATCCTCCTAACTACTCCTAGTCGTCGTCAGCGGGCATCACGTAGTAGTAGGCACCTCCGGTGTAGTAGGAGTCGTCGTCGACGGTGGCGTCTGGATCCTGGGTTCCAACATCTGGTTGCGACAACCAGGAAGAAGGAAAGGGGGAAAGGAGGGAGAAAGCAACCGTGAGTACTCATCCAAAGTACTCGCAAGCAAGGAGCTACACTACATATGTATGCATTGGTATCAACTGGAATAAGGCTATTATATGTGGACTGGACTGCAGAAAGCCGGAATAAGAGGGGGATAGCTAGTCCTTTCGAAGACTACGCTTCTGGCAGCCTCCGTCTTGCAGCATGTAGAAGAGAGTAGATTGAAGTCCTCCAAGTAGCATCGCATAGCATAATCCTACCCGATGATCCTCCCCTCGTCGCCCTGTGAGAGAGCGATCACCGGTTGTATCTGGCACTTGGAAGGGTGTGTTTTATTAAATATCTGGTTCTAGTTGTCATAAGGTCAAGGTACAACTCCAAATCGTCCTGTTACCAAAGATCACGGCTATTCGAATAGATTAACTTCCCTGCAGGGGTGCACCACATACCCCAACACGCTCGATCCCATTTGGCCGGACACACTTTCCTGGGTCATGCCCGGCCTCGGAAGATCAACACGTCGCAGCCCCACCTAGACCAACAGAGAGGTCAGCACGCCGGTCTAAACCTAAGCGCCCAGGGGTCTGGGCCCATCGCCCTTAGCACACCTGCACGTTGCGAACGCGGCCGATAGCAGACCTAGCCTAGTGGCCTTCTAGTCCAATCCGGCGTGCGCCACTCAGTCGCTGACGTCACGAAGGCTTCGGCTGATACCATGACGCCGGGATACCCATAACTACTCCCGCGTAGATGGTTAGTGCGTATACACCAAATGGCCAGACTCAGATCAAATACCCAGATCTCGTTAAGCGTGTTAAGTATCCGCGAACGCCGACCAGGGCCAGGCCCACCTCTCTCCTAGGTGGTCAGAACCTGCCCTGCCGCTCCGCCTTAAAACTCCACTCGCGGGTGCTCCTCAAGCCGACCCGTCTTTAGTCACCACATGTATCATGTATGAAGTATATAGTATATACCCGTGATCAACTCCCGAGTGATCACGGCCCGATAGTATAGCAAGGCAGACGGACAAGAATGTAGGGCCACAGATGGAAATACTAGCATCCTATACTAAGCATTAGGATTGCAAGTAAAGGTAACAACAGTAGTAGCAAGGACAGGCTATGCATCAGTATAGGATTAACGGGAAGCAGTAACATGCTACGCTACTCTAATGCAAGCAGTATAGAGAAGAGTAGACGATATCTGGTGATCAAAGGGGGGGGCTTGCCTGGTTGCTCTGGCAAGAGAGAGGGGTCGTCAACTCCGTAGTCGTACTGGGTAGCAGCGGCGTCGGTCTCGGTGTCTAGCGGAAGAAGAGGGGGGAAGAAACAATAAATATAATGCAAACAGATGCATAACGATGCATGACAAGGCAAGTAACGGTGCTAGGGGTGCCCTAACGCGGTATTAGGTGATACCGGTGAAGGGGGATAACATCCGGGAAAGTATCCCCGGTGTTTCGCGTTTTCGGACAGATGAACCGGAGGTGAAATGTTGCAGGTTCACTATGCTAGGGACACGTGGCGGACGAACGGGCTGCGTATCCGAATTCGTCTCGTCGTTCTGAGCAACTTTCATGTACAAAGTTTTTCCATCCGAGCTACGGTTTATGTTCTATGATTTTTCAAAGTTTTAAACAATTTCTAAAATTTCCTGAATTTATTTATTATTTCAGAATTAAAGGTGAAATTGCTAAGTGTACCCACAGCTTGTACACAACAATGTACTAAAGGGGCTGACAGGTGGGGTCCAGTTGACTCCCCAGTCAACAGTCAACTGGGACCGTTGACTGGTCAAAGGGGTCCAGTGGGACCCTCCTGTCAATGACTAGACTAGTCCAGTCAGCAGTTTGACTTGGTCAAACTGGACAGCAGGCCCACCTGTCATTGGCTATACTGTTAATTAACAGTAGTTAATTAGGTTAAGTAGTTAATTAGGTTAATTTAATTAATTTAATTTTTTTATTATTTTTTTAACACACATTTTTTTTGTTCTAGGCATGGGGCCTGCATGCCATTGGCCCAGGGGGGTCTTAGCGGGCCCTGGCGCTAGCAGTTACGGGCGGGCGCCAAACGAGGGGCGAACCGAGCCCCGACGGGGGCACTGGCGCCGGCGGCCAGGGCGGGGCTCACCGGCCGGCCGTTTCCGGCGGAGGAAGCCGACGCAGCAGGGGGCGCCGGAGGCAGCAGCGGGCGCGCTACGGCCCCGCGCGAGGCGGCAGAGGCGAGCAGGCGCGGCAGCAGCACAGCAGCGGCAGTGACGGGAGAAGGCGAGCCACGAGCACGGCGGGGCGCACACACGGACGGCGTGGGTCGCGGCCGGGTACGGCCACGCGAGGCAGGGCCACGGCCAAGCGTGGGCGAGCGCGTACGGGCGGCGACGTCTACGGCGGGGAATACGGAAGGAGGCGAGGGGGTTGCTCACCCCCGTTGCAGGGCAGGGGGTCGGCGAGGCTCGATGCAGGCCGACGATGGAGAGGCGGGGTGGGGTTGAGGAGGCGGTCCGGCGGGGTCCGGCGACGACGCGAGGTGGTGATGATGTCGATGGCGTCGGGCAGGCGTCGGGCCACGAGGGAGGGGACGGGGCCGCGAGGGCGACGACGGAGACGAGGTCGTCGACGGAGAGGACAGCGGCATCATGGTCGAGGCGGCAAGGTGCCTTGGGCGGGGTCAGACGGGGCGAGGTGGCGGCAGTGAACGCCGGCGGAGGCTCCGGGGGAGGGCGACCGCGTCAGGGGCGGGGCATGGCTGGGAGAGAGACGAGAGAGAGTGGGGAGGGGAGGTCGTGCGTGGGGTGCTCCCCTGGCGGCGCTGGAGGGAGAGGGTGGGGATGGAGCGAGTGGGGGGACGGGGCTGGTTAGGGTTTCGGGGGTTAAGGGGAGGGAGTGGGCCGGCTGGGCCGGGGGGGGGGCGGCCCGTTCGGGCGGCTGAGGCCAGCTGGGCCACTTGGCCCAGCGGGGGGGGGGCTTTCTCTTTTTTTTTGTTAGTTTAGTTTTTCCCTTTTCTGTTTTATTTCTAGTTTCTTTTTCATTTAGTTTTTAACTAATATTAAAATAATCCCTAATTTAGTAATACATTAAAATCCCCTACAACAAAAAGGTTTTACCCCAAAGCTATTTAGTTTAGTATTTTGTTAATTATAAAAGCATTTGTATATTGGTTTTTGCTACTGTTTTATTGACCTAAGGGTATTTAAACATTTTATAAAAATGGGGTTTCTTAACCATAATTACCTATGCATTATTTGGCACGTCTAGAGCATTTTAGTTTTAATGTTTGGAAACTTTTACTGTTTGCCTATATTTTAAATTTGAATTTGAATCGTTTTTGAACTAACTCGAGTTTATCAACAGTAACTGAGGGGACGTGGCATCCTTAGCAGAGGGTTACTGTAGCTTAATTATCCGGGCGTCACAATTCTCCTCCACTACAAGAAATCTCGTCCCGAGATTTAAGAGGGGAGTAAGGGGAAAGTTCTGGTTACGATATGTTAACGGATCTTCTCGAAGAAGTTAATCCCTTCCGTTGATGTCTTCAATTCTTTATTCCAATGCATCATGATGAAGTTGTCGTCCTTTCTTCGGGGAACTCCATCGTACTTACGAATAGGTAAGGGGCAGCCCTACCAGGATAGGATGTTATAAGGGAGAATCATCTAGGGGTATCCCAAGAATGAACATATGATTACCTCTCGAGTTGAACAAATGAAACACATCGAGAGCAAAGTAAGACGGTGCAATAAGAAGTTTCAAGCGGATAGGCAATCGTTCATTGCCTGAAACAGAGTGTGAAAGGGGTTCAGAGTAACATGAATAAGTATTACCAGAATAGATCACTGGCTAGGAACGTGGCTTATGAATTGCATACAAAGCCACGCGCGAGGAACAACTTTGAAAACAAGGAGAGTCAGGTTTCGATCCTGTGGGACTGGTGGGTTATGGGCCCACCATGTGGGTTAAAAGTAGGAAGGGCGGTAACGTCTTGCACGATCGTGTAAGCAAGGCATGTCAGAGAATAGCCTATCAGTTATGTCGGCAACAATGTCGGTACCAAGGGCGAGGGACGAAGAGAACCATTTTCCTGCTCGTTGAACGAGGCGGACCAATAGGCAAGGTTCTCGTCCATCGGTGGCTACCAGAATGTCATCAACAATAGTAACAGGTTCTTATTGACAGAGTTGTACAACCGAGGTGTTTATATAAGCAGCGAATCATTACTGCTTAGATCATATAAACCACGAGAAAGTTTAAACAAGAAAATGGAAAGGAAAATGTGTTTAAACACATATATCAGGGGTATATCCTCCCCTAGGACAAGCAGAGCATGATATCCTTGGCAGGATATAATAAAAACTCTTTAGGAAAGGGGAAAGAAATTTCATGACATTACCCATGCAACGGTGTTTGGATAATTGAGCAGGTAACATTTAGCATTATGCTTCAAATGTTTTTATTGAAAATCGAAGTACCACAGGCATGCTTCGAGATAGCATCGACATGGTCTTCAAGCCAAGATCGGACTTTGGATATGCAAAGGATCCATCAGGAACAACTTATAGAATAAGTCTTACAATTTCCTCGTGGAAGAATGGCTAACCTTGCTGAAAAGGAATTTATAACAATAGGGCCTCCGGCCAGGTGTGTTGGGCATGCCATCACCTTACCGGGTCATAAAGGACCAGTGTTATAACTCTTGGAAAAATGTTCCATCCATCATATCTGACCGAGATTCAGATCTGATCGGTGTTAGGATACCTTAGACTCAGGATGCCTGAGAAGAAAAGCTGCAACACAAATTGTCAAGATGACATTGTAAGATTCTCGGGAATTGGACTGTGGAAGCAAGTTCCGAATCATGAGTTCATTATTAAATCAAGGATAGAATGAGGAGGTGGCTAATGAACTCAGCGACAATTCATCGAGATTTCCAAGGGATGGATTTCCACAATTATGTGAACAAGGAAATATCATTTGTCGGATCAAATGATATGATGATGTATGCTCGAGGGAAACATACACAACTGAACAATGATAGAAGGGTGCACCCAGGAATCTGGACTAGGTAGCACGATCAATGTTTGAATGATGATTCTATAAGCAATAGCCTTAGAATGAAACTATAGACCAATAACTTCAAAGCAATAGGGTTGCTAGAAGTTTTGAATTTACACATCACAGACCATTTGTCGAAAGGTTTCATGAAGATGCAATCAAACATCAACGGCAACAAGAAAGGGAATAACGAAGCGACAAGTTATAGGTTCAATATATAAGATGCAAGCTCAGAACCAAAGTTGCCCTTCAATACAAGCAACATGATGTTGAAAGCTCGACGTAAGTCGTGCTCACACACTGAAGAACTCGTGCACCAGAGAAGGACGAGGTAGCACAGTCAAAGATAGCAAGACCAGGATGCAGCCGATAGTCTAGGAATGACCAGATTGAATTCAGAATTTCCCAGTAAAAATACTAGGGGTATTTGATTTGTAGTGCGGAATAATTTCACTAGTCGGTGGCCTCGGTTGACAACAACCCAGAACCTAAGAACAATTGGACCTGGTGAGTAATAACAATTGATGAAGAACCCATAAGAAGTTATGATGTTCCATGATATTCTTGAGATACCAGATTGTAATACTCGACGGTAGAGCAGAGTAGAGGGTGGACACGTGAAGTGATCTGCAGAAGACAAGTACTTCATCTTGTCTGAGAAATGGAATCAAAGGGGATCAATCATGGTCGAAGCCATGATAGCAAAGGATCAATTCACAGATACCAGATGATATTATACCAAGGAAATAGTTATTATTACCAGAAGTTTCCATGATAGGATCTACATCATGTCCATGGGCATGAACACAAAGTTCAAGGTCGACTCCCACTTCTCCAATGCATAACCTTTCATTTACTTCTCGCGTTCGATGAAGTTGTAGTGTTGAAATTTTATCTGGCAAAATACCAGAATAGTATGACTCGTGAAGGCTTTCGAGTTCACACATATTAAGGAAGGCATAGATTCAAGCCATCGGGGCTTCTTAGAACATGTACCACGAATTTCAAGAATAATAACACAAGCTCAAAAGTAGAGCATGGTTGACAAAGCGGAGGATACAATTTACCAAAGGCATTATATACCCGTGGAAAGGCTCATAAGGTTATTGAATATGAAGGACGATGTCGGATGAAATCCAACAATGGATCGGGCGATCCACAACGGAGCTGATGTGAGCTTCGGTACTCAATCAGACAAAGAAAGAATGCACGGCATCATATTATAGAACATCTAAATAATTCGATGTTTAGATAACAAAGGAATTATGATTTCTAAAACAAAGGATCATAAGCAAATGTTCTGATCGAAAATGAACAAGTTCAATAGACTTAGAAGCACAACCAATCAAGGCATTGATTGGTCAAGAAGCAGCTCATATCCAACTGACGTGTGAGCCAGAAGGATGAATTCTAGGATTCGACTGAGGAAGGCAAGCATCCTCAACATATTGAATTAACGGACTTAAAATGATAATGACAGAGGATGCCAATAAGATTACCAGACTTATAGGATTTAATCCCAATGCAAGCAAGCAAGCAAGAATTTCAAGAGCAATAGGTTGTTGAAGATCTTCGGAAGATTGAATGGTATTTCAAAAACTTTTGTGAAACACCTTAACAACTGGGGATGAGCGGATACTCGGAAAGTGCGAGAATTTATCCTTAGGGGTATTCAGGTGGCGAAGAACTGCAAAGCAGTAGGCACCAAATATTCTCGGGGTATCTTGTAATAACAAGGTCGACTGGGAATAAAAGTAAGCGCGACAGGTGTAAGTATTTATCCATAGGGATATTTCGGTGGAAGGGGATTGCAAAAGCAACGGGCACAAGGTCTCGAGAGAATATCGGAGAGTATCTTCGAAATCTTCTGGTGCAGCTCGCAATCATCTGGACTGAAGGGGCTCGCCGGGAGAAAGTATTTTCGAGAACCTAAAGTTAAATTTTTGTAAAAATCGTTTAACCCGAATAGAAGAGAGTTCAGAGTCCCAGAGTAAGGATCGAGGAGTAAAAGATCCTAATACCACCCGATGGCGACATGGGCCCGTAAGGCACACAACCAAGTTAGTAAAAGTTTTTGCAATGTCTAGACTCGACTTCGGCCAAGGAGTGTGGAAGGGGGGTTCCTACAGGCAGTCGGCTCTGATACCAACTTGTGACGCCCCCGATTCAATCGTACACTAATCATACACGCAAACGTGTACGATCAAGATCAGGGACTCACGGGAAGATATCACAACACAACTCTACAAATAAAATAAGTCATAAAAGCATCATATTACAAGCCAGGGGCCTCGAGGGCTCGAATACAAGAGCTCGATCATAGATGAGTCAGCGGAAGCAACAATATCTGAGAACAGACATAAGTTAAACAAGTTTGCCTTAAGAAGGCTAGCACAAACTGGGATACAGATCGAAAGAGGCGCAGGCCTCCTGCCTGGGATCCTCCTAACTACTCCTGGTCGTCGTCAGCGGGCATCACGTAGTAGTAGGCACCTCCGGTGTAGTAGGAGTCGTCGTCGACGGTGGCGTCTGGATCCTGGGTTCCAACATCTGGTTGCGACAACCAGGAAGAAGGAAAGCGGGAAAGGAGGGAGAAAGCAACCGTGAGTACTCATCCAAAGTACTCGCAAGCAAGGAGCTACACTACATATGTATGCATTGGTATCAACTGGAATAAGGCTATTATATGTGGACTGGACTGCAGAAAGCCGGAATAAGAGGGGGATAGCTAGTCCTTTCGAAGACTACGCTTCTGGCAGCCTCCGTCTTGCAGCATGTAGAAGAGAGTAGACTGAAGTCCTCCAAGTAGCATTGCATAGCATAATCCTACCCGATGATCCTCCCCTCGTCGCCCTGTGAGAGAGCGATCACCGGTTGTATCTGGCACTTGGAAGGGTGTGTTTTATTAAGTATCTGGTTCTAGTTGTCATAAGGTCAAGCTACAACTCCAAATCGTCCTGTTACCGAAGATCACGGCTATTCGAATAGATTAACTTCCCTGCAGGGGTGCACCACATACCCCAACACGCTCGATCCCATTTGGCCGGACACACTTTCCTGGGTCATGCCCGGCCTCGGAAGATCAACACGTCGCAGCCCCACCTAGACCAACAGAGAGGTCAGCACGCCGGTCTAAACCTAAGCGCCCAGGGGTCTGGGCCCATCGCCCTTAGCACACCTGCACATTGCGAACGCGGCCAAAAGCAGACCTAGCCTAGTGGCCTTCCAGTCCAATCCGGCGCGCGCCACTCAGTCGCTGACGTCACGAAGGCTTCAGCTGATACCACGACGCCGGGATACCCATAACTACACCCGCGTAGATGGTTAGTGCGTATAGACCAAATGGCCAGACTCAGATCAAATACCCAGATCTCGTTAAGCGTGTTAAGTATCCGCGAACGCCGACCAGGGCCAGGCCCACCTCTCTCCTAGGTGGTCGGAACCTGCCCTGCCGCTCCGCCTCAAAACTCCACTCGCGGGTGCTCCTCAAGCCGACCCGTCTTTAGTCACCACATGTATCATGTATAAAGTATATAGTATATACCCGTGATCAACTCCCGAGTGATCACGGCCCGATAGTATAGCAAGGCAGACGGACAAGAATGTAGGGCCACAGATGGAAATACTAGCATCCTATACTAAGCATTAGGATTGCAGGTAAAGGTAACAACAGTAGTAGCAAGGACAGGCTATGCATCAGTATAGGATTAACGGGAAGCAGTAACATGCTACACTACTCTAATGCAAGTAGTATAGAGAAGAGTAGACGATATCTGGTGATCAAAGGGGGGGCTTGCCTGGTTGCTCTGGCAAGAGAGAGGGGTCGTCAACTCCGTAGTCGTACTGGGTAGCAGCGGCGTCGGTCTCGGTGTCTAGCGGAAGAAGAGGGGGGAAGAAACAATAAATATAATGCAAACAGATGCATAATGATGCATGACAAGGCAAGTAACGGTGCTAGGGGTGCCCTAACGCGGTATTAGGTGATACCGGTGAAGGGGGATAACATCCGGGAAAGTATCCCCGGTGTTTCACGTTTTTGGACAGATGAACCGGAGGTGAAATGTTGCAGGTTCACTATGCTAGGGACACGGAGCGGACGAACGGGCTGCGTATCCGAATTCGTCTCGTCGTTCTGAGCAACTTTCATGTACAAAGTTTTTCCATCCGAGCTACGGTTTATGTTCTATGATTTTTCAAAGTTTTAAACAATTTCTAAAATTTCCTGAATTTATTTATTATTTCAGAATTAAAGGTGAAATTGCTAAGTGTACCCACAGCTTGTACACAACAATGTACTAAAGGGGCTGACAGGTGGGGTCCAGTTGACTCCCCAGTCAACAGTCAACTGGGACTGTTGACTGGTCAAAGGGGTCCAGTGGGACCCTCCTGTCAATGACTAGACTAGTCCAGTCGGCAGTTTGACTTGGTCAAACTGGACAGCAGGCCCACCTGTCATTGGCTATACTGTTAATTAACAGTAGTTAATTAGGTTAAGTAGTTAATTAGGTTAATTAAATTAGGATTAATTAATTAATTAATTAATTAATTAATTTAATTTTTTTATTATTTTTTTTAACACACATTTTTTTTGTTCTGGGCGTGGGGCCTGCATGCCATTGGCCCAGGGGGGTCTTAGCGGGCCCTGGCGCTAGCGGTTACGGGCGGGCGCCGAACGAGGGGCGAACCGAGCCCCGACGGGGGCACTGGCGCCGGCGGCCAGGGCGGGGCTCACCGGCCGACCGTTTCCGGCGGAGGAAGCCGACGCAGCAGGGGGCGCCGGAGGCAGCAGCGGGCGCGCTACGGCCCCGCGCGAGGCGGCAGAGGCGAGCAGGCGCGGCAGCAGCACAGCAGCGGCAGTGACGGGAGAAGGCGAGCCACGAGCACGGCGGGGCGCACACACGGACGGCGTGGGTCGCGGCCGGGTACGGCCACGCGAGGCAGGGCCACGGCCAAGCGTGGGCGAGCGCGTACGGGCGGCGACGTCTACGGCGGGGAATACGGAAGGAGGCGAGGGGGTTGCTCACCCCCGTTGCAGGGCAGGGGGTCGGCGAGGCTCGATGCAGGCCGACGATGGAGAGGCGGGGTGGGGTCGAGGAGGCGGTCCGGCGGGGTCCGGCGACGACGCAAGTGATGATGATGTCGATGGCATCGAGCAGGCGTCGGGCCACGAGGGAGGGGACGGGGCCGCGAGGGCGACGACGGAGACGAGGTCGTCGACGGAGAGGACGGCGGCATCATGGTCGAGGCGGCAAGGTGCCTTGGGCAGGGTCAGACGGGGCGAGGTGGCGGCAGTGAACGCCGGCGGAGGCTCCGGGGGAGGGCGACCGCGTCAGGGGCGGGGCATGGCTGGGAGAGAGACGAGAGAGAGTGGGGAGGGGAGGTCGTGCGTGGGGTGCTCCCCTGGCGGCGCTGGAGGGAGAGGGTGGGGATGGAGCGAGTGGGGGGGACGGGGCTGGTTAGGGTTTCGGGGGTTAAGGGGAGGGAGTGGGCCGGCTGCGCCGGGGGGGGGGGGGGGGCCCGTTCGGGCGGCTGAGGCCAGCTGGGCCACTTGGCCCAGCGGGGGGGGCTTTCTTTTTTTTTTGTTAGTTTAGTTTTTCCCTTTTCTGTTTTATTTCTAGTTTCTTTTTCATTTAATTTTTAACTAATATTAAAATAATCCCTAATTTAGTAATACATTAAAATCCCCTACAACAAAAAGGTTTTACCCCAAAGCTATTTAGTTTAGTATTTTGTTAATTATAAAAGCATTTGTATATTGGGTTTTGCTACTGTTTTATTCACCTAAGGGTATTTAAACATTTTATAAAAATGGGGTCTCTTAACCATAATTACCTATGCATTTTTTGGCACGTCTAGAGCATTTTAGTTTTAATGTTTGGAAACTTTTACTGTTTGCCTATATTACCTACTGTTTTATCGTTTTTGAACTAACTCGAGTTTATCAACAGTAACCAAGGGGACGTGGCATCCTTAGCAGAGGGTTACTGTAGCTTAATTATCCGGGCGTCACATGCATGCTACGGGAATCACAAACTTCAACACAAGCATTTCTCAAATTCACAACTACTCAACTAGCACGAGTCTAATGTCACAATCTCCATATCTCAAAACAATTATCAAGTTTCAAACTTCTCATAGTATTCAACACACTCATAAGAAAAAAAATTAATCTTGAATGCCTAAAATAATTAAAGCAAATTACCATGCTATTTTGTAGGACTCTCAAAATAATCTAAGTGAAGCATGAGAGAACAAAAGTTTCTATACAACAAACCCACCATCGTGCTCTAAAATATATAAGTGAAGCACTAGAGCAAAAACTATATAACTCAAAAGATATAAGTGAAGCACATAGAGTATTCTAAAAATTTCCGAATCATGTCTGTCTCTCTCAAAAAGGTGTGTCACTACTAGGAAAAGGGCTACTAATGGCGCACCAGTTTTGCCTACTAATGGCGCATAACTGGTGCGCCATTAGTATCACGCCACTAGTATTTTTTACTAATGGCGCACCACTGGTGCGCCATTAGTATCTGGTATACTAATGGCGCACCACTGGTGCGCCATTAGTATAGGCCACGGTGCGCCATTAGTATAGGCCACTGGTGCGCCATTAGTATAGGCCACGGTGCGCCATTAGTATTTTTGAATTTTGATGGCGGGAAAATAATAGTGGCGCACCGTCTAACCCCCACCGTGCACCATTGCTATTTTTGAATTTTGAATTTGTATCTAGATCGTGATTTTTTGCCCATTTTTTGCTCGTTTTTTTGCTCGTTTTTTGGCACGATATTATTTCAAATTTTGTTCCTGTTTTTGGATCTTGTACGTTCTTTTGCCGGAGAGGAGTTCGCCAGAGAGAAGGAGGAGGAGGTCACCGGAGAGGCGCTCGCCTACATCGCCGGAGAGGAGGAGGAGATCGCCGAAGAGGAGTTCACTGAAGCATCGGAGAGGAGGAAGGAGAAACCATGAGGGAATGGGAGGAGAGGAGGGAGGAGGAGCTCACCGGAGAGGAGGGAGGAGGAGCTCACCGGAGAGGAGGGAGGAGGAGCTCACCGGAGAGGAGGGAGGAGAAACCGTGAGGGGAGGGGAGGAGAGGAGGGAGGAGGAGGTCGCCGGAGAGGAGGAGGAGGTCGCCGGAGAGGAGGAGGGTAGTATGGTGGAGGAGATAAGGGAAGATGGAGTGGAGGAGAGGAGGAGATGGAGTGGAGGAGAGGTGGATTGGAGGAGAAGAATGAAGAGGTAAGGAGGAGAGGACCACGCCCAGCCATATATACGGCATAGTAATGGCGCACCGTGGGCAGGTGCGCCATTACTAACTTTTTTTTATTTTTTTGATTTATTTTGAATTTTGAAGGCGGGAAGATACTAATGGCGCACCATGGGCAGGTGCCCCATTAGTAACTTTTTTTATTTTTTGTCTTATTTTGAATTTTGAAGGCGGGAAGATACTAATGGCGCACCATGGGCAGGTGCGCCATTAGTAAGTTTGAATTTTTTTAAATTTTTTTGCCTCTCCAGATCTTAAAAGCCTCGTATCTTTTTTTCTGTTAGGTTTTTGAAGATTTTGAAAATGTTTAATGGGGTTCCCCCCTGTTAAATTCGGATGTAACTTTTCAAGTAGATGATTTTTCATAAAAAAACTTTTTCATCCGAGTTCGTACGCAAAAGTTATGCCCATTTTTACAAATTCTCGAGAGATTTTGCAAAAAAGTCGAAAATTCATGTTTGTAAATTTTGCTAACAACTAGACCACATATCACATGGGAATCTTATTTTTTGACATTTCTATCATTTTCTTTTATTTTTTTTTGAAACTGAAAAGGCGGTCCACGGGGGGGGGGGGGGGGGGTGCATTCGGGCGAATGTTTGGGCCAAGTTACTAATGGCGCACCGTGGCATGGTGCGCCATTACTAGTTCAACTAGTAATGGCGCACCACTCCCACGGTGCGCCATTAGTAGTTTTGAAAAAATTAAAAAAAATTACTAATGGCGCACCGTGGATGTGGTGCGCCATTACTAGTTCAACTAGTAATGGCGCACCACTCCCACGGTGCGCCATTAGTAGTTTTGAAAAAATTAAAAAAAATTACTAATGGCGCACTGTGGATGTGGTGCGCCATTAGTATTTGCACACTAATGGCGCACCAACACATGGTGCGCCATTAGTATATAGTAATGGCGCACCACCTGTCTGGTGCGCCATTAGTGTCAATTCCATCTATAGCCCTTTTCCTAGTAGTGTGTGCAGCAAGGATGATTGTGGAAAACTAAAAAATAAAGACTCAAATAATACAAGATGCTCCAAGCAAAACACATATCATGTGGTAAATAAAAATACAGCTCCAAGTAAAGTTACCGATAGAAGTAGACGAAAGAGGGGATGCCTTCCGGGGCATCCCCAAGCTTTGGCTTTTAGGTGTCCTTAGATTATCTTGGGGTGCCATGGGCATCCCCAATCTTAGGCTCTTGCCACTCCTTGTTCCATAATCCATCAAATCTTTTACCCAAAACATGAAAACTTCACAACACAAAACTTAAAGTAGAAAATCTCGTGAGCTCCGTTAGCGAAAGAAAACAAAACACCACTTCAAGGTACTGTAATTAACTCATTCTTTATTTATATTGGTGTTAAACCTACTGTATTCCAACTTCTCTATGGTTTATAAACTATTTTACTAGCCATAGATTCATCAAAATAAGCAAACAACACACGGAAAACAGAATCTGTCAAAAAAAGTACAGTCTGTAGTAATCTGCAGATAATGCAAGATCTGGAACCCAAACAATTCTAAAATAAATTTCTGGGCGTGAGGAATTTATCTATTAATCATCTCCAAAAGGAATTAACTAAATATCACTTTCCAAATAAAAATGGCAGCAGTTCTCGTGAGCGCTAAAGTTTCTATTTTTTTACAGCAAGATTAAAAAGACTTTCCCCAAGTCTTCCCAACGGTTCTACTTGGCACAAACACTAATTAAACACAAAGAACACAACCAAAACAGAGTCTAGATAAATTATTTATTACTAAACAGGAGCAAAAAGCAAGGAATAAAAATAAAATTGGGTTGCCTCCCAACAAGCGCTATCGTTTAACGCCCCGAGCTAGGCATGAAAGCAAGGATAGATCTAGGTATTGCCATCTTTGAAAGGCAATCCATAAGTGGCTCTCATAATAGATTCATAAGGTAATTTAATTTTCTTTCTAGGGAAGTGTTCCATGCCTTTCCTTAACGGAAATTGGAATCTAATATTCCCTTCCTTCATATCAATAATTGCACCAATCGTTCTAAGGAAAGGTCTACCAAGAATAATAGGACATGAAGGATTGCAATCTATGTCAAGAACAATAAAATCCATGGGCACATAATTCCTATTTGCAACAATAATAACATCATTAATTCTTCCCATAGGTTTCTTAATAGTGGAATCCGCAAGGTGCAAGTTTAAAGAGCAATCATCAAAATCACGGAAACCTAGCAAATCACACAAAGTCTTTGGAATCGTGGAAACACTAGCACCCAAATCACACAAAGCATAGCATTCATGATCTTTAATATTAATTTTAATAGTAGGTTCCCACTCATCATACAATTTTGTAGGGATAGAAACTTCCAACTCAAGTTTTTCTTCATAAGATTGCATCAAAGCATCAATGATATGTTTGGTAAAGGCTTTATTTTGACTATAAGCATGAGGAGAATTTAGCACGGATTGCAACAAGGAAATACAATCTATCAAAGATAAATTATCATAATTAAATTCCTTGAAATCCAAAATAGTGGGTTCATTAATATTTAAAGTTTTGACTTCTTCAATCCCACTTTAACAATTTTAGCATCAAGATCTAAAGACTCTGAATTTTTGGAACGTCTTCTAGGTAAAGGTGGATCATATTCAGTCCCATCATTATCAAGATTCATATTGAAAAACAAAGATTTAATAGGGGACACATCAATAACTTTTAGATCTTCTTCTTTATTATCATGGAAACTAGAAGAACACGCTTTTATAAAGCAATCTTTCTTAGCACGCATCCTAGCGGTTCTTTCTTTGCACTCATCAATGTAAATTATCATAGCTTTGAGAGACTCATTGATATCATGCTTAGGTGGAATAGATCTAAGTTTCAAAGAATCAACATCAAGAGAAATTCTATCAACGTTCCTAGCCAACTCATCAATCTTAAGCAATTTTTCTTCAATCAAAGCATTGAAATTCTTTTGTGAGGTAATAAATTCTTTAATATTAGATTCAAAATCAGAGGGTATCTTATTAAAATTTCCATAAGAATTGTTGCGGGAATTACCATAATTATTAGAGGTATTACTAGGATACGGCCTAGGATTAAAGTTTCCTCTATATGCGTTGTTACAAAAATTATTCCTACCAACAAAATTCACATCCAAAGATTCATTATTATTCTCAATCAAAGTAGCCAAAGGCATATCATTAGGATTAGAAGAAACACTTTTATTAGCAAGTAATTTCATAAGTTCATCCATCTTACCACTCAAAACATTAATTTCTTCTATCGCATGCACTTTCTTATTAGTAGATCTTTCAGTGTGCCATTGAGAATAATTAACCATACTATTATCTAGGAGTTTAGTAGCCTCTCCTAAAGTGATCTCCATAAAAGTGCCTCCCGCGGCCGAAGATAAAACATTTCTAGAAGCAAAATTCAATCCGGCATAAAAATTTTGTATAATCATCCACAAATTCAAACCATGTGTAGGGCAATTACGTATCATTAATTTCATCCTCTCCCAAGCTTGTGCAATATGTTCATGATAAAGTTGCTTAAAATTCATAATATCGTTTCTAAGAGAGATGATCTTAGCGGGAGGAAAATATTTAGAGATAAAAGCATCTTTGCACTTATTCAGTGAATCAATACTATTTTTAGGCAAAGACGAAAACCAAGCTTTAGCACGATCTCTAAGCGAAAAAGGAAATAGCTTCAATTTAACAATATCATTGTCCACATCTTTCTTCTTTTTCATATCACACAGATCAACAAAGTTGTTTAGATGGGTAGCGGCATCTTCACTAGTAAGGCCGGAAAAAGGATCTTTCATGACAAGATTTAGCAAAGCAACATTTATTTCACAAGATTCAGCATCGGTAAGAGGAGCAATCAGAGTGCTAATAAAATCATTGTTGTTGGTATTGGTAAAGTCACACAATTTGGTATTATCTTGAGCCATCGTGACAAGCAAGCAATCCGACACACAAGCAAACAAGAAACAGGCAAAAAGAGGCGAATAGATAAAGAGAGGGAGGATGGAGAGAGAGGGTGAATAAAACGGCAAGGGTGAAGTGGGGGAGAGGAAAACAAGAGGCAAATGGCAAATAATGTAATGCGGGAGATAAGGGTTTGTGATGGGTACTTGGTATGTTGACTTCTGCGCATTGTTGAGGAAATCGTTAACTGGTAACTGCTCGGTTGGCTGGTGAGTAGGGGGTTAATAGGATAATCGGCAAGTTAATCGGCCATTTAATCAATTAATCGGATGATTTATCAGTTTATCGGCTACTCGGTGACCCTATGAGTAGGGATTAATCGGAAAGTTAACTGGTTAATCGGATGAATTCTTGAACAGGGCTTTTGCGTAGACTCCCTGGCAACGGCGCCAGAAATCCTTCTTGCTACCTCTTGAGCACTGTGTTGGTTTTCCCTTGAACAGGAAAGGGTGATGCAGCACAGCAGCGTAAGTATTTCCCTCGGTTTTTGAGAATCAAGGTATCAATCCAGTAGGAGGCCACGCACGAGTCCCTCGCACCTACACAAGAAAATAAACTCCTCGCAACCAACGCGATAAAGGGGTTGTCAATCCCTTCAAGGTCACCTACGAGAGTGAGATCTGATAGATATGATAAGATGATATTTTTGGTGTTTTGATGATAAAGAGAAATAAAGATGCAAGTAAAATAAATGGAAAAGGAAATAACTAAGTATTGGAAGATTAATATGATGGAAAATAGACCTGGGGGCCATAGGTTTCACTAGAGGCTTCTCTCGAGAGCATAAGTATTACGGTGGGTGAACAAATTACTGTTGAGCAATTGACAGAATTGAGCATAGTTATGAGAATATCTAGGTATGATCATGTATATAGGCATCACTTTCAAGACAAGTAGACTGACTCCTGCCTGCATCTACTACTATTCCTCCACACATCGACCGCTATCCAGCATGCATCTAGAGTATTAAGTTCATAAGAACAGAGTAACGCCTTAAGCAAGATGACATGATGTAGAGGGATAAATTCATGCAATATGATAAAAAAAACCATCTTGTTATCCTCGATGGCAACAATACAATACATGCCTTGCTGCCCCTACTGTCACTGGGAAAGGACACCGCAAGATTGAACCCAAAGCTAAGAACATCTCCCATTGCAAGAAAGATCAATCTAGTAGGCCAAACCAAACTGATAATTCGAAGAGACTTGAGAAGATAAACAATCATACATAAAAGAATTCACAGAAGATTCAAATATTGTTCATAGATAAACTTGATCATAAACCCACAATTCATCGATCTCAACAAACACGCCGCAAAAGAAGATTACATCGAATAGATCTCCACAAGAGAGGGGGAGAACTTTGTATTGAGATCCAAAAAGAGAGAAGAAGCCATCTAGCTAATACCTATGGACTCGTAGGTCTGAAGGAAACTACTCACACTTCATCGGAGGGGCTATGGTGTTGATGTAGAAGCCCTCCGTGATCGATGCCCCCTCCAGCGGAGCTCCGAAAAAGGCCCCAAGATGGGATCTTGTGGATACAGAAAGTTATGGCAGTGGAATTAGGGTTTTGGCTCCTTATCTGGTAGTTTGGGTGTACGTAGGTATATATAGGAGGAAGGAGTACGTCGGTGGAGCAACGTGGGCCCCACAACGGTGGAGGGCGCGCCTAGGGGGTAGGCGTGCCCCCTACATCATGCCTTCCTGGTTGATGTCTTGACGTAGGGTCCAAGTCCTTTGGATCATGTTTGTTCCGAAAATCACGTTCCCAAAGGTTTCATTCCATTTGGACTTCATTTGATATTCTTTTTCTGCGAAACCCTAAAATAGGCAAAAAAACAACAATTCTGGGCTGGGCCTTCGGTTAATAGGTTAGTCCGAAAATAATATAAAAGTGTATAATAAAGCCCAATGATGTCCAAAACAGGATATAACATAGCATGGAACAATCAAAAATTATAGATACGTTGGAGACGTATCAGACATCAAACCCAGACTAGTGCGGTCTTTGAAAGAATCAGACAAGCACTGGGTTGAGGAGCTCAACTCCGTACTCTAGGGCCTATGGACCATGCCCAACCGCACTACCAGATATACACTTTTTTCATGGTGTACGTCGCAGAGGCTGTGTTACCTTGCGACATTATTCATGACTCACCTCGAGTGCGCATGTACAAAGAGAGAGGGGCCAAGCTTGATTGGCAGGATGGCTTGGATGCCCTGTAGGAGGAGCGCGACATTGCAAAAGCGTGTTCCGCATTTTATCAATGGAAAGCCCACAGATATCAAAGCGGAGAAGTGCGGGCCAAGACTTATAATGTTAGCGAACTCGTTCTACGCTTGCCGGAGAAGAAAAATGACAAACTTAAGCCCAAGTGGGAGGGTCCTTTCATCATCGACGAAGTTCTTGCAGGAGGAGTGTACCACCTGCGTGACGCATCAGACAATCTCCTAGAGCCGAACCCCTGGAACGCGGCCAAACTCCGAAGATTCTATGCCTAGCGCCGAACTCTTCGTTCATCTCCTTCTCCCTATTGTTTTCATTATTTTCTCTCCTCTCTTTTCGCCTTTTCCTTTTTTCGCGTTTAGCCTTAAAGCTTTCGTGCGGCTAAAACGTACACCTATGACATACACATCCTTAAATGTGTACGCCCATTATACGTGGGGGCTTCTTGCACATAAGCTTATTATTGTTATTTTTCGAGCATCAAGCTCATCACATATGCGTTTTTTCCTCATATGTACCTTTTCTCCACCATTATATGCATCGATATGACTTAAGTTTTGGCCAAGCTGGGTTGCTTGGCTCCTGTGCTTATACCCTACGTCCCCGTTAGTTCAGCTAGGGCATAAAGGGAGCACCTCTGCGATTGTTACTGCCGGGTCATCCGGATGTGTACCTCAGACTGGGTGAAGCCGATAGCTAGCATTCTTAAGGGAATATTCGGTCGGTGGACTAAAGACGTTTTTACATTTCTTCCACTATGAATCCCCAGATGTTACTTAGACTGCGATCTTCTCAATCACAGTTCAGACATGCACATTAAATGCATGTACACCCAGGGATAGGAACCCTTAATGGAACTATTCTCTCTAGAAGATGTTTCTTACAATCACAATGTAATATAACATAGCTAGCCACACACAACTTGTCTGTTCAAGCAACTATGACCCCTACGCCTGGTTTCCACGCATACCCCGGTCTATTTTGCCGCTCGGGTATTCGGAAACACTCCGCACCTTCGGGTCCGGAGGTCGAAGCAAAAAGGTCAGCCATGACAATCGTTTTACAATTCGATTGGGGACAAATACGTCCAAGAAATTACATAGTCACTTAGACTCAAAAATTTCCTCCTCTATACCATCTAACAGGATGTCTAGCTTATAATCCTGTTGGGAATATTTGGCGGCCACTTCTACTTGGTCATACACCAAATTAATGGGAATTTTTTTCCCATCTGACCCTAGAAGTCCGACCCGAGCCATATGATTTGGATCAAGCTTGGTATACCATGTTTTTACCATGGCCCAGGCCTCTCTCGCACCTTCCCGGCAGGCTGATATCTTCCATAATCAAATACGCCGTCGTGCTCCTTTGAAAAGTTCCACGAGCTCCGCCATACCTCCTGGAGGAGAGGAAGATGGCCATAAAGCCTTGGAAACGCTCCGCATTGCTTGCCGAACTCGCTCGTGCATCTGGGATAGCTCTTGTCGCAGATCGCCTTGGGATCCGAACATTTCCCCTTCGGGACGGCTGATACGTCTCCAACGTATCTATAATTTTTTATTGCTCCATGCTATATTATCTACTGTTTTGGAGATCACTGGGATTTATTATCCACTTTTATATTATTTTTGGGACTAACCTATTAACCGGAGGCCCAGCCCAGAATTGTTGTTTTTTTGCCTATTTTAGGGTTTCAAAGAAAAGGAATATCAAACGGAGTCCAAACGGAATGAAACCTTCGGGAACGTGATTTTCTCACCGAACATGATCCAGGAGACTTGGACCCTACGTCAGGAAACAAAGGAGGATGCCACGAGGTAGGTGGCGCGCCTACCCCCCCCCCCCCCAGGCGCGCCCTCCACCCTCGTGGGCCCCTTGTTGCTCCATCGATGTACTCCTTCCTCCTATATATACCTACGTACCCCCAAACGACCAAATACGGAGCCAAAACCCTAATTCCACTGCCGTAACTTTCTGTATCCATGAGATCCCATCTTGGGGCCTATTTCGGAGCTCTGCCGGAGGGGGTATCCATCACGGAGGGCTTCTACATCAACACCATAGCCCCTCCGATGAAGTGTGAGTAGTTTACCTCAGACCTTCAGGTCCATAGTTATTAGTTAGATGGCTTCTTCTCTCTTTTTGGATCTCAGTACAATGTTCTCCCCCTCTCTTGTGGAGATCTATTCAATGTAATCTTCTTTTTGTGGTGTGTTTGTTGAGACCGATGAATTGTGGGTTTATGATCAAGTCTATCTATGAACAATATTTGAATCTTCTCTGAATTCTTTTATGTATGATTGGTTATCTTTGCAAGTCTCTTCGAATTATCAGTTTGGTTTGGCCTACTAGATTGATCTTTCTTGCAATGGGAGAGTGCTTAGCTTTGGGTCCAATCTTGCGGTGTCCTTTCCAAGTGACAGTAGGGGCAGCAAGGCACGTATTGTATTGTTGCCATCGAGGATAACAAGATGGGGTTTTCATCATATTGCATGAGTTTATCCCTCTACATCATGTCATCTTGCTTAAGGCGTTACTCTGTTTTCATGAACTTAATACTCTAGATGCATGCTGGATAGCGGTCGATGAGTGGAGTAATAGTAGTAGATGCACGCAGGCGTCGGTCTACTTGTCTCGGACGTGATGCCTATATACATCATCATACCTAGATATTCTCATAACTATGCTCAATTCTATCAATTGTTCAACAGTAATTCGTTCACCCACTGTATAATACTTATGCTCTTTAGAGAAGCCACTAGTGAAACATATGACCCCCGGGTCTATCTTTATCATATTAATCTTCCAATACTTAGTAATTTCCTTTGCTTTTTTACTTTGCTTTTATTTTACTTTGCATCTTTATTATAAAAATACCAAAAATATTATCTTATCATATCTATCGGATCTCACTCTCGTAAGTGGCCATGTAGGGATTGACAACCCCTTATCGCGTTGGTTGCAAGGATTTATTTGTTTTGTGCAGGTGCGAGGGACTCGCGCGTAGCCTCCTACTGGATTGATACCTTGGTTCTCAAAAACTGAGGGAAATACTTACGCTACTTTGCTGCATCATCCCTTCCTCTTCGGGGAAAACCAACGCAGTGCTCAAGAGGTAGCAAGAAGGATTTCTGGCTCCGTTGCCGGGGAGTCTATGCAAAAGTCAATATAACAAGTACCCATCACAATCCTTATCTCCTGCATTACATTATTTGCCATTTGCCTCTCGTTTTCCTCTCCCCCGCTTCACCCTTGCCGTTTTATTCGCCCTCTCTCTCTCTCTCTATCCTCCCTCTCTTTTTCCGTTTGCCTCTTTTTGCCCTTTGCACCTTCTGCCGTTATGTCTAAAATTGGGGAAATTATTGTCTATATGGACAATAATAATATCATAAAAAATTCTGATGCTCCTGCTAAAGAACCTCCCATCTTACATACAAAAAAATTCCGTGTTGGTAGTGGTAATATTATTGGAAAAGGAGTTATTCAAGATTTCTTTACTTGTGCCGGTGCTTTACCTTATATGGGTAGTTCTATCCTTTATAGAACTAGTCATTTTGCGGACGCTATTTCCATGCGTGTAGTTGAACTTGAAAGACAATTCATGCACATGCATCCTTGCATACAAAGGATTTTCCTAGAATTTTCTAATATTGAGCATTCTTCTGTTAAGCGTGTCGCTACTATCTTTTTGGCTCATGAGTTTATATTCATAATAAAAGAGGCCAAAGAAATCTTTGCGCATTATAGGGTGGACGCTTGTTGTCCTCCCATAGAGGCCATCCTTTTTGATCTAGAAGAAATAATGTGTTTTCAATCTCTAGACTATGTTGCTTTCAATGAAAATCTTAGAAAAAGGGTTGCTACCAATGTTTTAGTTGATAGAATTTCTAAGCTTAATGATGATTTGGCCATTCGAAATAATGAACTAGGATATTCTCTTGAATATAGCGCTTGTTGGGAGGCAACCCAATTTTATTTTTATTCCTTGCTCTTTGCTCCTGTTTAGTAATAAATAATTTATCTAGCCTCTGTTTAGGTTGTGTTTTTGTGTTTAATTAGTGTTTGTGCCAAGTAGAACTGTTGGGAAGACTTGGGGAAAGTCTTGATATCTTGCTGTAAAAAGCAGAAACTTTAGCGCTCACGAGAACTGCTGCCATGTTTATTTGAAAAGTGATATTTAGTTAATTCGTTTTTCACATGATTAATAGATAAATTCCTCACGTCCAGAAATTTATTTTAGAATTTTTGGGGTTCCAGATCTTGTGCTAGCTAAAGATTACTACAGACTGTTCTGTTTTTCGTGTGTTGTTTGCTTATTTTGATGAATCTATGGCTAGTAAAATAGTTTATAAACCATAGAGAAGTTGGAATACAGTAGTTTTGACACAAATATAAATAAATAATGAGTTAATTACAGTACCTTGAAGTGGTCTTTTGTTTTCTTTCGCTAACGGAGCTCACGAGATTTTCTACTTTAAGTTTTGTGTTGTGAAGTTTTCAAGTTTTGTTTAGAGATTTGATGGATTATGGAACAAGGAGTGGCAAGAGCCTAAGCTTGGGGATTCCCATGGAACCCCCAAGATAATCTAAGGACACCTAAGAGCCAAATCTTGGGGATGCCCTGGAAGGCATCCCCTCTTTTCGTCTACTTCTATCGGTTACTTTACTTGGAGCTATATTTTTATTTATCACATGATATGTGTTTTGCTTGGAGCGTCTTGTATGATTTGAGTCTTTGCTTTTTAGTTACCACAATCATCCTTGCTGTACGCACCTTTTGAGAGAGCCATACATGATTTGGAATTTGTTAGAATACTCTATGTGCTTCACTTATATCTTCTTGAGTTATATAGTTTTGCTCTAGTACTTCACTTATATCTTTTAGAGCACGATGGTGGATTTGTTTTATAGAAACTATTGATCTCTCATGCTTCACTTAGATTATTTTGAGAGTCTTAAATATCATGGTAATTTGCTTAAATAATCCTAATATACTAGGTATTCAAGATTAGTAAAAAAATCTTATGAGTGTTTTGAATACTAAGAGAAGTTTGATGCTTGATGATTGTTTTGAGATATAGAGGTAATAATATCAAAGTCGTGCTAGTTGAGTAGTTTTGAATTTGAGAAATGCTTGTGTTGAAGTTTGCAAGTCCCGTAGCATGCACGTATGGTAAACGTTATGTAACAAAGTTGAAACATGAGGTGTTATTTGATTGTCTTCCTTATGAGTGGCGGTCGGGGACGAGCGATGGTCTTTTCCTACCAATCTATCCCCCTAGGAGCATGCGCGTAGTGCTTGGTTTTTGATGACTTGTAGATTTTTCCAATAAGTATGTGAGTTCTTTATGACTAATGTTGAGTCCATGGATTATACGCACTCTCACCCTTCCAGCATTGCTAGCCTCTTCGGTATCGTGCATTGCCCTTTCTCACATTGAGAGTTGGTGCAAACTTCGCCGGTGCATCCAAACCCCGTGATATGATACGCTCTTTCACACATAAACCTTTTATATCTTCCTCAAAACAGCCACCATACCTACCTATTATGGCATTTCCATAGCCATTCCGAGATATATTGCCATGCAACTTTCCACCATTCCATTTATCATGACACATTCATCATTGTCATATTGCTTAGCATGATCATGTAGTTGACATGGTATTTGTGGCAAAGCCACCGTTATAATTATTTCATACATGTCACTCTTCGATCATTGCATATCCCGGTACACCGCCGGAGGCATTCATATAGAGTCATATCTTGTTCTAAGTATCGAGTTGTAATTCTTGAGTTGTAAGTAAATAGAAGTGTGATGACCATCATTCATAGAGCATTGTCCTAAAAAAAGAGAGAAAGGCCAAATAAAAAAAGGGCAAGGCCAAATAAAAATATATAAAAGGGACAATGCTACTATCCTTTGCCACACTTGTGCTTCAAAGTAGCACCATAATCTTCATGATAGAGAGTCTTTCGTTTTGTCACTTTCATATACTAGTGGGAAATTTTCATTATAGAACTTGGCTTGTATATTCCAACAATGGGCCTCCTCAAGTGCCCTAGGTCTTCGTGAGAAAGCAAGTTGGATGCACACCCACTTAGTTTCTTTTGTTGAGCTTTCATACATTTATAGCTCTAGTGCATCTGTTGCATGGCAATCCCTACTCCTTGCATTAACATCAATAGATGGGCATCTCCATAGCCCATTGATTAGCCTCGTTGATGTGAGACTTTCTCCTTTTTTTGTGTTCTCCACATAACCCCCATCATCATATTCTATTCCACCCATAGTGCTATATCCATGGCTCGCCCTCATATATTGCGCGAAAGTTTATAGGTTTGAGATTACTAAAGTATGAAACAATTGCTTGGCTTGTCATCAGGGTTGTGCATGATGAGAGCATTCTTGTGTGACGAAAACGGAGCATGACTAAACTATATGATTTTGTAGGGATGAACTTTCTTTGGCCAAGTTATTTTGAGAGGACATAATTGCTTAGTTAGTATGCTTGAAGTATTATTATTTTTATGTCAATATGAACTTTTATCTTGAATCTTTCGGATCTGAATATTCATACCACAATTAAGAAGAATTACATTAAAATTATGCCAAGTAGCACTCCGCCTAAAAAATTCTATTTTTATCATTTACCTACTCGAGGGCGAGCAGGAATTAAGCTTGGGGATGCTTGATACGTCTCCAACGTATCTATAATTTTTGATTGCTCCATGCTATATTATCTACTATTTTGGACATTATTGGGCATTATTATCCACTTTTATATTATTTTTGGGACTAACCTATTAACCGGAGGCCCAGCCCAGAATTGATGTTTTTTTGCCTATTTTAGGGTTTTGAAGAAAAGGAATATCAAACGGAGTCCAAACGGAATGAAACCTTCGGGAACGTGATTTTCTCACCGAACATGATTTAGGAGACTTGGACCGTACATCAAGAAACAAAGGAGGAGGCCACGAGGTAGGGGGCGCGCCTACCCCCCCCCCCCAGGCACGCCCTCCACCCTCGTGGGCCCCCTGTTGCTCCACCGACGTACTCCTTCCTCCTATATATATACCTACGTACCCCCAAACGATCAGATACGGAGCCAAAACCCTAATTCCACCATTGTAACTTTCTCTATCCACGAGATACCATCTTGGGGCCTGTTTCGGAGCTCCGCTGGAGGGGGCATCGATCACTGAGGGCTTCTACATCAACACCATAGCCTCTCTGATGAAGTGTGAGTAGTTTACCTCAGACCTCGGGTCCATAGTTATTAGCTAGATGGCTTCTTCTCTCTTTTTGGATCTCAATACAATGGTCTCCCCCTCTCTTGTGGAGATCTATTCAATGTAATCTTCTTTTTGCAGTTTGTTTGTTGAGACCGTTGAATTGTGGGTTTATGATCAAGTCTATCTATGAACAATATTTGAATCTTCTCTGAATTCTTTTATGTATGATTGGTTATCTTTGCAAGTCTCTTCGAATTGTCAGTTTGGTTTGGCCTATTAGATTGATCTTTCTTGCAATGGGAGAAGTGCTTAGCTTTGGGTCCAATCTTGCGGTGTCCTTTCCCAGTGACAGTAGGGGCAGCAAGGCACGTATTGTATTGTTGCCATCGAGGATAACAAGATGGGGTTTTCATCATATTGCATGAGTTTATCCCTCTACATGATGTCATCTTGCTTAAGGCGTTACTCTGTTTTCATGAACTTAATACTCTAGATGCATGCTGGATAGAGGTTGATGAGTGGAGTTGTAACACCCACGATGCGGCTATATCTCCCACGTGTCGGAGCACGACTTAGAGGCATAACTGCATTGTAGGCAATGTTGTAAGAGGGGTAATCTTTACACATCCCATGTACTGAATAAGAAAAGAGGTACATAGTTGGCTTACAATCGCCACTTCACACAATAGCATAAATATATCATTACAATCATCCAGATACAATCAAGGTCCGACTACGGAACCAAAATAAAGACAACTGGGCTCGGAGCCCAGTTGGGGCGATCAGGGACATTATGCATTTGGGGTTGTCTTTATTTTGGTTCCGTAGTCGGACCTTGATTGTATCTAGATGGAGCCTAGTTGGGGCGATCGGGGACATTATGCATTTGGGGTTGTCTTTATTTTGGTTCCGTATTCGGACCTTGATTGTATCTGGATGATTGTAATGATATATTTATGTTGTTGTGTGAAGTGGCGATTGTAAGCCAACTATGTACCTCTTTTCTTATTCAGTACATGGGATGTGTAAAGATTACCCCTCTTGCGACATTGCCTACAATGCGATTATGCCTCTAAGTCATGCTCCGACACGTGGGAGATATAGCCGCATCGTGGGTGTTACAGGAGTAATAGTAGTAGATGCAGGCAGGAGTCGGTCTACTTGTCTCGGACGTGATGCCTATATACATGATCATACCTAGATATTCTCATAACTATGCTCAATTGTGTCAATTGCTCAACAGTAATTCGTTCACCCACCGTAAAATAGTTATGCTCTTGAGAGAAGCCACTAGTGAAACCTATGGCCACCCAGTCTATCTTTATCATATTAATCTTCCAATACTTAGTAATTTCCTTTTATTTTTCCTTTGCTTTTATTTTACTTTGCATATTTATCATAAAATACCAAAAATATTATCTTATCATACCTATCAGATCTCACTCTCGTAAGTGGCCGTGTAAGGATTGACAACCCCTTATCGCGTTGGCTGCGAGGATTTATTTGTTTTGTGCAGGTGCGAGGGACTCGCACGTAGCCTTCTACTGGATTGATACCTTGGTTCTCAAAAACTGAGGGAAATACTTACGCTACTTTGTTGTATCATCCCTTCCTCTTCGGGGGAAACCAACGCAGTGCTCAAGAGGTAGCAACGGCTAGTCAGCATACTTGCAGACATAAATCTGTCTGTTCTGGCCCTCGCCGAATTATAGGAAGGCAAATTTGAAGAGCATACTGAATATGCCGCCTTGTAGCCTCCTATTCTCCTTGACGGCGCCAGCTAGCTGGGCTCGAACATCTTTCAGTTCTTCGCCCAGTTGGGTATGGGAATCCTGCAACTTGTTCTTCTCATCCCTGACCCGCGTCAGCACATGTTCACCTGTCGCATGTTGTCTTTTGGCCTTTTGTTCACCAGCCTGGGCTTCCTTCAATTTCCCTCTCAGTTGCTCTACTAATTCTGTTAGCATAAATATGACAGTATTAATACAGCTGG
Source organism: Triticum urartu (assembly GCF_056163025.1). Taxonomy (NCBI): domain Eukaryota; kingdom Viridiplantae; phylum Streptophyta; class Magnoliopsida; order Poales; family Poaceae; genus Triticum; species Triticum urartu. The sequence continues at coordinate 712,459,467 of NC_141879.1, forward strand.
TATTTGATTATACCTTTTTCTGATGGGGAGAAGCATTACCAGGAGGTGCCTCCTTGGATTTTTCCAATTCAGCGGTAGCTGCAGTTAGCTGAGTCTGACACTTTGCCAGCTCTTGAGCCCAGTTGGCTTACAATGATCCTTAAATCAATTGTATCAACTGCTTTAAGTCTCGGGGGCTACTGGTATCTGATTATTAAATCTACACTTACCCGCATATCTTTTAGCTGTTGGTCTGTGGCTCTGGCAAGTCCATCCTGAGCAGCTTGGATGTACGCATCGGTCGAGCTGAAGGCATCGAATGCCTCCTTTGAAAATCCGGGGTCATGGAGAACGGCCCTCGGACGACGATGATTCATGGCGCTCTCCACTTCAGAGTTCGTGACGGACATATCTTCTGAATCCTCTGCGGAAGGACAGTCCATCGCCACTCCCGTGCCAGCCCCCGTCCTTAGGGCAGGGTCTGGAACCCGACTATTGGAGGCACGACCGGCAGGATCCCCGGACATAGTCCGGCGGACAATTTTCCTGAAAGAAAGCGGCGGATGACATCATGATTTGATGTGGCGACCAGGAAGTGTATCTTTAAAGAAAGCCTTACCTCTTTGATGAATGTTCTGCCGTATTATCGTTTGCCTTTCTCTTCGAAGACGTGCTCGGTGCGGGAGCCGCTCTCCTCGGAGATGCTTCTGGTGCGCATTGCGGCGTCGAGCGCCTCCCCTTTGGAGCACGAAATAGTATGGTGGGTGAGGCATAATAAAGTAGCTATTTCGAAGAAGGTGTCTGTTAAAATTACTTACATGCGAAGCAGGGATGAGGCCGGGATAATCGGCAATGATGGGCACTTCTGTACCATCATAGCTCGTCTGGTAGAACACTCCATCTTCAAGCTTCACAAATATGTCTGGATCCTCTTCGAATCTGGGGTCAAGGTCCCGGTTGTGGCCCTCCGGCTGGGGGCGGGGCAATGGATCCCCTCTGTAGACTTCCGCCACTCCTGTTGCATGTGGATAGGTTACTATCCACTAGAAATGACAACCACATATGCCCGTGCATTGCAACGGTAAAACTTTCATTAACGAAGCAATTGCAAAATGATAGATCAATTGAAAGTAGAGTTCTTCAGCACGCTAGTTCGAGACATGACATGCTCAAGTGATCCAAGTGAACAACACTAATCTTTGATTATTTATTTATACAATCCCACATCTTCCTCGTTTCCGACAAAACATTGGCATGACACCAACTCATTCGGACTTGCTGATAAACAACGGTAAATATGTACTATCAATTAACCCTTTGTACATTAGATCGAGGACCAGCAAACCTATATTCAGTGGAGAGAATAGAGCTAAAAAAAGTTATGCAAATGATCAGGAACTGAAAGAAAGCCTTATAAAGGTAGTATAAAAGAAATTCTTACAAAGTTATACACATCCAGCAATATAAATAGCATTATTATTGCAAAGTATCATGCATCCTTCTCACATGTGCACTTTTCTCCATGAGAGTCAACCAACGATATCGGTAATTCCCTGAATTGCCAATAGTATGCATGGAGACTACATAAACTTTTAAAGGGGGGAAAATATTTGTCGAGGACCAGAAGTGCTACTTTAAAACACTACCATGTGAGATGGCCCTTGGTGACATCGACATCTAGCAACATTGATCTGAAAGCGTTGTGTGTGTTCTTCCTAATCCAGAAGCGACTACACTTATCCAAACAATGCGACGTTGGATGTGTAAGCAGATGCGCCTGGGTGGACACGAACCGCTCATGGAACGGACCGAAAAATCTCGGAGTGACAAAAAAATTGGCCATTCCGGTCTGTGGAAAGAGGACTGAAAGTTGCCCGGTCCAACTCAGTGCGACCGAAGGCACTGTCGCTTCTTCCGCTCAGCTGCGGGCGATGCCCTGTTGTGGCACAGGAAAAGGTCTTGATGAATATGAGTATTACAAGATCTTGATGAATATGAGTATTACAAGAGTTGATCTACCACGAGATCGCAATGGCTAAACCCTAGAGGTCTAGCTTGTATGGCTATGATAATGTCTATCTCCCTCCGGGCTAAGTCCTCCGGTTTATATGAACACCGGGAGGATCTAGGGTTACACAAGGTCGGTTACAAAGAAAGGAATCTACATATTTAGTCACCAAGCTTGCCTTCCATGCCAAGGAGAGTCCCATCCGGACATGGGTGTAATCTTTGATCTTCGTATCTTCATAGCCCATCAGTCTGGCCCATGCCTAACAGGTCGGACGCCCGAGTACCCCTTAGTCCAGGACTCCCTCAGTAGCCCCTGAACCTAGCTTCAATGATAAGGTATCCGGCGCGTAGATCTGTGTTCAGCATTGCAAGGAGGGTTCCTCCTCCCGAACTCCAACGTAGTCTCTGGATGTATTGAATGTTTCCAGACCTGTAACACACACCACACACAACTACAGAGAGAATATAATTTTAAATGAGTCTAATTTGTTGACAACTTATCGTAACATGACATCACATCTGTCCAGTCATAATTTCGAACCATTTTTCATCTGCCGCTCCACGTTTCGAGACGCGGTTGTCATTGGCACGTCTTGTCAAAGCGGATATCATGTCTCCTTATTACAGGATTCTCATTAATACAGGCATGGGTAACCCAACCGTGTCGTTTACACAGCCCTCGGGAGTAGGCAAATTTTAAGGCGAGTGGGGAGGCGTCCAATATTTACTGCCTTTATAAGGAGATAAGAATCCCTTTTCTTCACCCATGCCTTCTCTCTTCCTCTGCCCTTCCATTCTTGAGCTCCAGCGCCCAAGCTCTAGCTTCCCCGTCGGAGAAAGCACTCCAACCATGTCCGGATCCGGAGCTGGTGGCAAGTGGATGGCCTCCTCTGTTAAGAAGAAAGACATCAAGGAGCTCCGAAAGTCCGGATACCTGACCAAGGAGATCGTTCAACGTCTCCCGGCCGAGGGACAGATCGTCCCTACCCCAGAGCCCCATGAGAGGGCTGTGTTTCTCACTCATTTCGTCCGCGGGCTGGGATTCCCTCTCCACCCGTTTGTCCGCGGACTGATGTTTTACTACGGGCTGGGCATTCATGATCTAGCCCCCAACTTAATCCTCAACATCTCAGCATTTATAGTCATTTGCGAGGCCTTTCTCCGTATCCCACCTCACTTCGGCCTATAGCTGAAGACCTTCAATGTAAAGCTGAAGGTGGTGAGAGGCCAACAAGCAGAGTGCGGAGGTTCCATGGTGGGCAAGATGCCCAACGTCACATGGCCCGAAGGCTCCTTTGTGGAGACGGTGAAGGGGTGGCAGTCGGGATGGTTCTACATCACCGAGCCACGCGACACCAACTGGGCGGCGGCCCCTGAATTTCGATCCGGAGCTCCGCTGCGGCTCATCTCCTGGCAAGAAAAGGGCCTAACATGGGGTTCTTTAAACGAGCTAACTGGGCTCCAGACGTGCGTCCAGAACATGATAACCAAGAGAATAAAACTTGTCAATGTGATCCAGGTTATGCTCATTCGCCGGATCCTTCCGTGCCAACGCCAGACTTGCTATTTGTGGGAGTTCGATTAAGCCAAGCACCAGACGCTGCTAAAGCTCTTCGGCAGCACGCACAAAGACATATGGAAAGTTCTCTTCAAGGCCGGCGAGACACCACCGCCTACGACCGAGGATCGCGGGCTCAGCTTAAAACGCCAGGCTAATTTGGTAAGTTCTTTCATGTTTTCAAGGTATAGCCTTTACTGACATATTCTGAGAAGGAGTCTAAGCCTTCCTATCAATTTTGTTAGTTGTAACATCCCAAGTTGTATCATGTTTTCAAGGTATAGCCTTCCTCCATCACCAATTTCATGATGCTCACCGCCGTGCGTGAGTAATTCCATCATAGGGTTGTTAGACGGTGATGGATTAGATGAGATTTATCATGTAATCGAGTTAATTTTGTTAGTTGTAACATCCCAAATTTTCAATTTAGAATGTTATACATAGGTCATCGTATGCATATCATATTTTATTGTATTTTGGTTTTGATCCTAGAAAATCCTAAGCAACTCAAGGACCCACGGAGAGAGTTGGGGATTTCACTATTTTCATATTTGATTTTTTTCTCAAATTTGAAAAGAGGATCATTTTGGTTTTAATATTTTCCTCTCCAAAATATTTCCAATATAAAAATAAAAGAGATGAGATAAAATGACTTCTCCAAATAAAAAGAAATATTGCAGGAAAATTTTAAAATCAAATAAATATTTTATTTTGATTTCATTCGAGATTTATTTGAATTAGAAAAACTAGTACATATGCCCGTGCGTTGCAACGGGCAAAAAAATTGACAAAACCTGCTTCACGTGACACTACGCTTCACTTATATTCAATTCTGACAAACCTTGAAATAAGGTTATCCTCATATCTATAAGGTGCATATGCGGATGGGTTGCCACCGCTTGAATTATCTTTATTTGGATCATGAAGTGTTGGTGTGACAAGCTACCCTAATATCCTTCATTGACGCATACTTAAGCTCTGCACTTCCATCGAATGAAAGAGTGGTGATGCATGGAATAGTCTTTTAGCGGGAGAAACATACAATATGAATCTTACAGGTGCATGGAATAGTCTCTTAGCTATCCGCATCCGGTTGCATTTTGGAAGAAATTTGACGGAAGTGAACAAATTTGAGGGATATTTAGACAAACCGTACATATTAATTCATACTTGAATAACTTTTAGATAAAACCTGATGCTTTTCATCTAGACTGGAGGACGCTAACTACATTTGGACATATTTTAACTAAACTATGCTCTAACTAGTCTAAATGATTGTCGGCCCCCGCTCGCCCATTTTTGGCCGGCCATGAGCCCCGGGAACTGAAGCTCCAGCTTCGCCTTGTACCCTGCCTTCGCAGCCTGCAAGCGGCTAATCGGCTGACGAAAGGGCGGTGGCCTTCCTGAGACCAGAGCGTGGGCGACCCCCCATGCTGTACTCTTCCTTACTACCGGCGGCGCCCTTGGACGTGCCGACTTCGTGATCCTTGCGCTGGGGCGCGGGTGTGGCGGAGCTGGCAGCGTCACCCTCATCCTTGCTCTTGTCGTAGACTTCACCGACCACATCGTGGATCTTCTTGATCGGCTTCTAGCTCTGCCTGACGTTGGCGGTACCACCCGTGGCCGCGACAGATTTGGCAGGCGGTGCGATAGGAGTCGCTAGCGCCTCCTGCTCAGCCTAATCCACGTCCGGCGCGATTGTCGTGCTAGCGGCGAGGTGCTCCACCGCATTCCTATTCCGGATGAGGGTCAACGTTGGAGATGCCCTTATGTACTCTTTGAGAGTTTACGAAAAAAAAGTAGATCCTGATGATCCGGACAGTTGCGGGCGTTTTGAGGGTCGATATTGGAGATGCCCTTATAACATTATCAAAATATTTGAACTCTAATGAATTTTTATTATGTAGTTTTTCTTATCAAAGGGTCCTTTGATTTGTAATTCATTCCCAATGTTTTTTTCTTTTGCACTATATGCGTCTTCTCGTCTAGCTAGACAGCATTACGGTAGACCACAACTCCTCGTTTGAACTTGTCAAGTAGCATGCTAGTTCGTCCTTGCTTGCACATGTATGTGCTAGTCCTGTTTGATGCGTTTTTTTCTGTCTATCTGTTTATTCCCAAAGCAGCTGGTTGATATTCCAGACAAATTCAGAACGTATTTGAACAGTTGAGAATCAGTCTAAGGAGGTGAGGTGGGACTATTCAAAGCAAATATCATTTTCATTGTCAAACCGATGTGCTAGCCGAGTTGGTCGTTGCCTTAGCACATGGCTCGTGAGGTTATGGGCTTGATCCCCACAGCAAGCAATATTTCTTGACTGTTGGCCCATAAGAAAGCACGTTTTGTCTGGGGCGTTGCTCTATGGTCTAAATTCGTCATCGACGTACCACCTTTTATTAGTACCATCTTGGATATTAAAAAACTTGATGGGTTGGACCGACGAAAATCGGACGAAATTACGGTGGTAAGAAGCGATAGCCCTTTTATTAGTAGGTATAGATATGCATTTTTAAAAATAGCATTTTTAGGCCAGAAAAATGTTCACTTTGTTCTAAATATTTTATTTAGACGGTGAAAATTGTTTTCGGCATTTTCAGAATGTTTTTATATTCATTTAGGATTTTTTTTTCTTTTCAGCGGAATTTATTTAAAAAAACGCGTCGCCCGACTGGGCCAACGACCCAGCCGAGCGGGCCGAAGCCCATTGCACCACGCCGCCTCCTGCTCCGGCTCGGGACCGGAGTCCCGAGCGCCGCCGCCGCCGACTCCGCGAGGGACACGCCTCCCGAGGCCATGCCCCTCCTCCAAGCAGCCGTCGCCGCCCCTTCTTATAAGCCGGCCACCCCACCCTGCCACCTCTCCTCGTCCCACCCGAGCCGAAGCCGCGCAACCGCCGCAGCTCCTCCGCCCGCGCCATGCCGCCCCCGTCGCCGCTGATACGTCTCCAACATATCTATAATTTTTTATTGCTCCATGCTATATTATCTTCTGTTTGGACATTGTTGGGCTTTATTATACACTTTTGTATTATTTTTGGGACTAACCTACTAACCGGAGGCACAGCCCAGAATTGCTGTTTTTTTGCCTATTTTAGGGTTTCGAATAAAAGGAATATCAAACGGAGTCCAAACGGAATGAAACCTTCGGGAACGTAATTTTTGGAACGAACAAGATCCAGGAGACTTGGACCCTACGTCAAGCAACCAACATGGAAGCCACGACGTAGGGGGCGCACCTACCCCCCCCCCCAGGCGTGCCATCCACCCTCGTGGGCCCCCTGTTGCTCCACCGACGTACTCCTTCCTCCTATATATACCTACGTACCCCCAAACGATCAGATACGGAGCCAAAACCCTAATTCCACCATTGTAACTTTCTCTATCCACGAGATACCATCTTGGGGCCTGTTTCGGAGCTCCGCCGGAGGGGGCATCGATCACTGAGGGCTTCTACATCAACACCATAGCCTCTCTGATGAAGTGTGAGTAGTTTACCTCAGACCTCGGGTCCATAGTTATTAGCTAGATGGCTTCTTCTCTCTTTTTGGATCTCAATACAATGTTCTCCCCCTCTCTTGTGGAGATCTATTCGATGTAATCTTCTTTTGTGGTGTGTTTGTTGAGACCGATGAATTGTGGGTTTATGATCAAGTTTATCTATGAACAATATTTGAATCTTCTCTGAATTCTTTTATGTATGATTGGTTATCTTTGCAAGTCTCTTCGAATTATCAGTTTGGTTTGGCCTACTAGATTGATCTTTCTTGCAATGGGAGAAGTGCTTAGCTTTGGGTTCAATCTTGCGGTGTCCTTTCCCAATGACAGTAGAGGCAGCAAGGCACGTATTGTATTGTTGCCATCGAGGATAACAAGATGGGGTTTTTATCATATTGCATGAATTTATCCCTCTACATCATGTCATCTTTCTTAAGGCGTTACTCTGTTCTTATGAACTTAATACTCTAGATGCATGCTGGATAGCGGTCGATGTGTGGAGTAATAGTAGTAGATGCAGGAAGGAGTCGGTCTACTTGCCTTGGACGTGATGCCTATATACATGATCATACCTAGATATTCTCATAACTATGCTCAATTCTGTCAATTGCTCAACAGTAATTTGTTCACCCACCGTAAAATACCTATGCTCTTGAGAGAAGCCACTAGTGAAACCTATGGCCCCCGGGTCTATCTTCCATCATATTAATCTTCCAACACTTAGTTATTTTCATTGCCTTTTATTTTACTTTGCATCTTTATCATAAAAATACCAAAAATATTATCTTATCATATCTATCAGATCTCACTCTCGTAAGTGACCGTGTAGGGATTGACAACCCCTTATTGCGTTGGTTGCGAGGATTTATTTGTTTTGTGCGGGTGCGAGGGACTCGCGCGTAGCCTCCTACTGGATTGATACCTTGGTTCTCAAAAACTGAGGGAAATACTTATGCTATTTTGCTGCATCACCCTTTCCTCTTCAAGGGAAAACCAACGCAGTGCTCAAGAGGTAGCAAGAAGGATTTCTGGCGCCGTTGCCGGGGAGGTCTACGAAAAAGTCAAACATACCAAGTACCCATCACAAACCCTTATCTCCCGCATTACATTATTTGCCATTTGCCTCTCATTTTCCTCTCCCCACTTCGCCCTTGCCATTTTATTCGCCCTCTCTCTCTCTCTCTCTCTCTCTCTCTCTCTCTATATATATATATATATATATATATATATATATCCTCCCTCTCTTTCTCTATTTTCCTCTTTTTGCCCGTTCCCCGTTTGCTTGTGTGTTGGATTGCTTGCTTGTCACGATGGCTCAAGATAACACTAAACTATGTGACTTTAACAATACCAACAACATGATTTTATTAGCACTCCGACTGCTCCTCTTACCGATGTTGAATCTTGTGAAAGTAATGTTGCCTTGTTGAATCTTGTCATGAAATATCCGTTTTCCGGCCTTCCTAGTGAAGATGCCGCTACCCATCTAAATAGCTTCGTTAATTTGTGTGATATGCAAAAGAAGAAAGATGTTGGTAATGATATTGTTAAATTGAAGCTATTTCCTTTTTCGCTTAGAGATCGTGCTAAAGCTCGGTTTTCGTCTTTGCCTAAAAATAGTATTGACTCTTGGAATAAGTGCAAAGATGCTTTTATCTCTAAGTATTTTCCTCCCGCTAAGATTATCTCTCTTAGAAACGATATTATGAATTTTAAGCAACTTGATCATGAACATGTTGCACAAGCTTGGGAGAGGACGAAATTAATGATACGTAATTGCCCAACACATGGTCTGAATTTGTGGATGATTATACAAAAAATATATGCCGGATTGAATTTTGCTTCTAGAAATCTTTTAGATTTGGCCGCGGGAGGCACTTTTATGGAAATCACTTTAGGAGAAGCTACTAAACTCCTAGATGATATTATGGTTAATTGTTCTCAATGGCACACTAAAAGATCTACTAATAAAAAAGTGCATGCGATAGAAGAAATTAATGTTTTGAGTGGAAAGATGGATGAACTTATGAAATTATTTGCTAATAAAAGTGTTTCTTCTGATCCTAATGATATGCCTTTGTCTACTTCGATTGAGAATAATAATGAATCTATGGATGTGAATTTTGTTGGTAGGAACAATTTTGGTAACAATGCATATAGAGGAAACTTTAATCCTAGGCCTTATCCTAGTAATTCCTCTAATAATTATGGTAATTCCGACAACAATTCTTATGGAAATTATAATAAGATTCCCTCTGATTTTGAATCTAATATTAAAGAATTTATTACTTCGCAAAAGAATTTCAATGCTTTGATTGAAGAAAAATTGCTTAAGATTGATGAGTTGGCTAGGAATGTTGATAGAATTTCTCTTGATGTTGATTCTTTGAAACTTTGATCTATTCCACCTAAGCATGATATCAATGAGTCTCTCAAAGCCATGAGAATTTCCATTGATGCGTGCATAGAAAGAACCGCTAGGATGCATGCTAAGAAAGATTCCTTTATAAGAGCGTGTTCTTCTAGTTTCCATGATAATAAAGATGAAGATCTAAAAGTTATTGATGTGTCCCCTATTAAATCTTTGTTTTGCAATATGAATCTTGATAGTGATGGGACTGAATATGATCCACCTTTACCTAGAAGGCGTTCCAAAAATTCGAAGTTTTTAGATCTTGATGCTAAATTTGATAATAGTGGGATTGAAGATATCAAAACTCTAGATGTTAATGAACCTACTATTTTGGATTTCAAGGAATTTAATTATGATAATTGCTCTTTGATAGATTGTATTTCCTTGTTGCAATCCGTGCTAAATTCTCCTCATGCTTATAGTCAAAATAAAGCTTTTACCAAACATATCGTTGATGCTTTGATGCAATCTTATGAAGAAAATCTTGAGTTGGAAGTTTCTATCCCTAGAAAACTTTACGATGAGTGGGAACCAAATATTAAAATTAAAATTAAAGATCATGAATGCTATGCTTTGTGTGATTTGGGTGCTAGTGTTTCCATGATTCCAAAGACTTTGTGTGATTTCTTAGGTTTCCGTGATTTTGATGATTGCTCTTTAAACTTGCACCTTGCAGATTGCACTATTAAGAAACCTATGGGAAGAATTAATGATGTTCTTATTGTTGTAAATAGGAATTATGTGCCCGTAGATTTTATCGTTCTTGATATAGATTGCAATCCTTCATGTCCTATTATTCTTGGTAGACCTTTCCTTAGAACGATTGGTGCAATTATTGATATGAAGGAAGGAAATATTAGATTCCAATTTCTGTTAAGGAAAGGCATGGAAAACTTCCCTAGAATGAAAATTAAATTACCTTATGAATCTATTATGAGAGCCACTTATGGATTGCCTACCAAACATGGCCATACCTAGATCTATCCTTGCTTTTATGCCTAGCTAGGGGCGTTAAACAATAGCGCTTGTTGGTAGGCAACCCAATTTTATTTTTATTCCTTGCTTTTTGCTCCTGTTTAGTAATAAATAATTTATCTAGCCTCTGTTTTTTTTGTGTTTTTTGTGTTTAATTAGTGTTTGTGCCAAGTAGAACCGTTGGGAAGACTTGGGGAAAGTCTTGTTAATCTTGTTGTAAAAAACAGAAACTTTAGCGCTCACGGGAACTGCTGCCATTTTTATTTGGAAAGTGATATTTAGTTAATTCTTTTTGCATATGATTAGTAGATAAATTCCTCACTTCCAGCAAGTTATTTTAGAATTTTTGGGGTTCCAGATCTTGCTCTAGCTACAGATTACTACAGACTGTTCTGTTTTTGACAGATTCTGTTTTTCGTGTGTTGTTTGCTTATTTTGATGAATCTATGGCTAGTAAAATAGTTTATAAACCATAGAGAAGTTGGAATACAGTAGTTTTAACACCAATATAAATAAATAATGAGTTCATTACAGTACGTTGAAGTGGTCTTTTGTTTTCTTTCGCTAACGGAGCTCACGAGATTTTCTACTTTAAGTTTTGTGTTGTGAAGTTTTCAAGTTTTGGGTAAGGATTTGATGGATTATGGAACAAGGAGTGGCAAGAGCCTAAGCTTGGGGATGCCCGGGAAGGCATCCCCTCTTTCGTCTACTTCCATCGGTAACTTTACTTGAAGCTATATTTTTATTCACCACATGATATGTGTTTTGCTTGGAGCGTCTTGTATGATTTGAGTATTTGCTTTTTAGTTTACCACAATCATCCTTGCTGCACACACTTTTTGAGGGAGACACACATGATTCGGAAATTATTAGAATACTCTATGTGCTTCACTTATATCTTTTGAGTTATATAGTTTTGCTCTAGTACTTCACTTATATCTTTTATAGCATGGTGGTGGATTTGTTTTATAGAAACTATTGTTCTCTCATGCTTCACTTAGATTATTTTGAGAGTCTTAAATAGCATGGTAATTTGCTTAAATAATCCTAATATGCTAGGTATACAAGATTAATAATAAAATTCTCTTATGAGTGTGTTGAATACTATGATAAGTTTGATACTTGATAATTGTTTTGAGATATGGAGATGGTGATATTAGAGTCATGCTAGTTGAGTAGTTGTGAATTTGAGAGATACTTGTGTTAAAGTTTGTGATTCCCATAGCATGCACGTATGGTGAACCATTATGTGATGAAGTCGGAGCATGATTTATTTATTGATTGTCTTCCTTATGAGTGGCGGTCGGGGACGAGCGATGGTCTTTTCCTACCAATCTATCCCCCTAGGAGCATGCGCGTAATACTTTGCTTTGATAACTTGTAAATTTTTGTAATAAGTATATGAGTTCTTTATGACTAATGTTGAGTCCATGGATCATATGCACTCTCACCCTTCCACCATTTCTAGCCTCTCTAATACCGCGCACCTTTCGCCGGTATCATACACCCACCATATACGTTCCTCAAAACAGCCACCATACCTACCTATCATGGCATTTCCATAGCCATTCTGAGATATATTGCCATGCAACTTTCCACCGTTCCGTTTACTATGACATGCTCCATCATTGTCATATTGCTTTGTATGATCATGTAGTTGACATCGTATTTGTGGCAAAGCCACCGTTCATAATTCTTTCATACATGTCACTCTTGATTCATTGCATATCCTGGTAGACCGCTGGAGGCATTCACATAGAGTCATACTTTGTTCTAAGTATTTAGTTGTAATTGTTGAGTTGTAAGTAAATAAAAGTGTGATGATCATCATTATTAGAGCATTGTGCCAAGTGAGGAAAGGATCATGGAGACTATGATTCCCCCATAAGTCGGGATGAGACTTCGGACGAAAAAAAAGAAAAATAAAGAAGCCATAAAAAGGGAGAAAGGGCCCAAATAAAAAAATGATAGAAAAAGAGAGAAGGGACAATGCTACTATCCTTTTACCACACTTGTGCTTCAAAGTAGCACCATGATCTTCATGATAGAGAGTCTCCTATGATATCACTTTCATATACTAGTGGGAATTTTTCATTATAGAACTTGGCTTGCATATTACAATGATGGTCTTCCTCAAAATGCTCTAGGTCTTCGTGAGCAAGCAAGTTGGATGCACAACCACTTAGTTTCTTTTTGAGCTTTCATACACTTATAGCTCTAGTGCATCTGTTGCATGGCAATCCCTACTCACTCGCATTAATATCTATTGATGGGCATCTCCATAGCCCGTTGATACGCCTAGTTGATGTGAGACTATCTTCTCTCCTTTTGTCTTCTCCACAACCACCATCCTATTCCACATATGGTGCTATGTCCATGGCTCACGCTCATGTATTGCGTGAAGATTGAAATTTTTTGAGAATGTCAAAAGTATGAAACAATTGCTTGGCTTGTCATCGGGGATTGTGCATGATTTAAATACTTTGTTTGGTGAAGATAGAGCATAGCCAGACTATATGATTTTGTGGGGATAACTTTCTTTGGCCATGTTATTTTGAGAAGACATAATTGCTTAGTTAGTATGCTTGAACTATTATTATTTCTATGTCAATATTGAACTTTTGTCTTGAATCTTTCGGATCTGAATATTCATGCCACAATTAAGAAGAATTACATTAAAAATATGCCAAGTAGCATTCCACATCAAAAATTCTGTTTTTATCATTTACCTACTCGAGGACGAGCAGGAATTAAGCTTGGGGATGCTTGATACGTCTCCAACGTATCTATAATTTTTGATTGCTCCATGCTATATTATCTTCAGCTTTGGACATTATTGGGCTTTATTATACACTTTTATATTATTTTTGGGACTAAACTACTAACCGGAGGCCCTGCCCAGAATTGTTGTTTTTTTGCCTATTTTAGGGTTTCGAAGAAAAGGAATATCAAACAGAGTCCAAACAGAATGAAACCTTCGGGAACGTGATTTTTGGAACGAACAAGATACAGGAGACTTGGACCCTACGTCAAGCAACCAACAGGGAAGCCACGAGGTAGGGGGCGCGCCTACCCCCCCCCCCCAGGCGCGCCATCCACCCTCGTGGGCCCCTTGTTGCTCCACCGCCATACTCCTTCCTCCTATATATACCTACGTAACCCCAAACGATCAGATACGGAGCCAAAACCCTAATTCCACCGTTGTAACTTTCTCTATCCATGAGATCCCATCTCAGGGCCTGTTTCGGAGCTCCGCCGGAGGGGGCATCGATCACGGAGGGCTTCTACATCAACACCATAGCCTCTCCGATGAAGTGTGAGTAGTTTATCTCAGACCTCGGTTCCATAGTTATTAGCTAGATGGCTTCTTCTCTCTTTTTGGATCTCAATACAATGTTCTCCCCCTCTCTTGTGGAGATCTATTCGATGTAATCTTCTTTTGTGGTGTGTTTGTTGAGATCGATGAATTGTGGGTTTATGATCAAGTTTATCTATGAACAATATTTGAATCTTCTCTGGATTCTTTTATGTATGATTGGTTATCTTTGCAAGTCTCTTTGAATTATTAGTTTGGTTTGGCCTACTAGATTGATCTTTCTTGCAATGGGAGAAGTGCTTAGCTTTGGGTTCAATCTTGCGGTGTCCTTTCCCAATGACAGTAGAGGCAGCAAGGCACGTATTGTATTTTTGCCATCGAGGATAACAAGATGGGATTTTTATCATATTGCATGAACTTATCCCTCTAAATCATGTCATCTTGCTTAAGGCGTTACTCTGTTCTTATGAACTTAATACTCTAGATGCATGCTGGATAGCGGTCGATGTGTGGAGTAATAGTAGTAGATGCAGGCAGGAGTCGGTCTGCTTGTGTTGGATGTGATGCCTATATACATGATCATACCTAGATATTCTCATAACTATGCTCAATTCTGTCAATTTCTCAACACTAATCTGTTCACCCACCGTAAAATACCTATGCTCTCGAGAGAAGCCACTAGTGAAACCTATGGCCCCCAGGTCTATCTTCCATCATATTAATCTTCCAACACTTAGTTATTTTTATTGCCTTTTATTTTACTTTGCATCTTTATCATAAAAATACCAAAAAATATTATGTTATCATATCTATCAGATCTCACTCTCGTAAGTGACCGTGTAGGGATTGACAACCCCTTATCGCGTTGGTTGCGAGGATTTATTTGTTTTGTGCAGGTGCGAGGGACTCGCGCGTAGCCTCCTAATGGATTGATACCTTGGTTCTCAAAAATGAGGGAAATACTTACGCTACTTTGTTGCATCACCCTTTCCTCTTCAAGGGAAAACCAACGCAGTGCTCAAGAGGTAGCAGCCGCCCGCGCCGCGCCGCCGCCCCGCGCCACCCCGTAGCCCGCCAGAGCCGCCGCCCCGCCCGCCGGAACCACCGTTGACCTCGTCGCCGCCGGTCTTTTTCAGTTTTAGGTATAAAACCGTTCGGTTTTTATAAACCCTAGTTCAGTTTTTTTTATTATTATTATTTTATTAGATCGGTTTTCTCGGTTTAGTTTATTTTGCGAACATTCGTTCGTTAGTTTGTTTGAATGAACAAATCCGTTCGTTTGCCTCTATTAGCGGACGTTCGCAACGTAGTCTTTTTATTTTTATTTTACTAGTACAAATGCCCGTGCGTTGCACCGGGCGAAAACTTAGATATAACCTGCTCCATATGCCGTTATTGAAGACTTTTTAATTTAATTATTGTAAACGTTAGAAATAAGGTTACACTTAGTATTTCATTTTGGACTTTGACATTTGGACGTACCCTAACCATGTTTGTCATGATCTATTTCAGCTCATCATTTTCATTTCATTCTATGAAATAGTAGTTGTGTATGAAATATTGTTTCAATCAATTTTTTTGTTATTCAGAAAAACACGATTACTTTTTACTCTGAGAAGGTCTTTTTTAGATTGGAAGTTTAATCTGTAATAAAGATAATTAGGAAAATAGTAAATGAAATGTATGAAACCTAGAACGTGTAAATTATGAATATGGATATTACCATGTCATGCTGCATATATTCGAGGATAGTGTTTGTCATGAAGGCACTATCTTCTTGTATTCCAATGCTGCCATCTCGTTTAAATAGTCAGGTAACAAATGGACTCTCAAAATATACTTTATTATCATTCTGAAGATGTATTTGGTCATTTATACAACATATATATGCATTGATCACCTATAATTACGAATTAAAAAATACATTACTAATTGATATTAGTGATTAGAAACTTTTTCCTGTTTGAGTAAGGGTACTTACTGTTGGGGAACGTAGTAATTTCAAAAAAATTCCTACGCACACGCAAGATCATGGTGATGCATAGCAACGAGAGGGGGAGAGTGTGATCTACGTACACTTGTAGATCGACAACGGAAGCGTATGGTTGATGTAGTCGTACGTCTCTACGGCCCGACCGATCAAGCACTGAAACTACGGCACCTCCGAGTTCTAGCACACGTTCAGCTCGATGACGATCCCCGGACTCCGATCCAGCAAAGTGTCAGGGAAGAGTTCCGTCAGCACGACGGCGTGGTGACGATCTTGATGTACTACCGTCGCAGGGCTTCGCCTAAGCAGCACTACAATATTATCGAGGACTATGATTGAAGGGGGCACCGCACACGGCTAAGAATATGATCACGTGGATCAACTTGTGTGTCTAGGGGTGCCCCTTGCCTCCGTATATAAAGGATCCAAAGGGGGTTGCGGCCGGCCCTAGTAGGAGGCGCGCAGGAGGAGTCCTACTCCTACCGGGAGTAGGGTAGGAGTAGGACTCCCCTCCCTTTCCTTGTCCAAGTAGGAGAGGGGGAAGGAGAGAAGGAAAAGGGGGGGCACCGCCCCTCCCTCCTTGTCCAATTCAGACTAGGGGGAGAGGGGGCGCGCGGCCTGCCCTGGCAGCCCCTTCCTCTTCTCCACTTTATGTCTCGGCCATTTCGAGACTCCTCGTCATGTCCGTGATCACATCCGGGACTCCGAACTAACTTCGGTACATCAAAACTCATAAACTCATAATATAACTGTCATCGAAACCTTAAGCGTGCGGACCCTACGAGTTCGAGAACAATGTAGACATGACCGAGACTCGTCTCCGGTCAATAAACAATAGCGGAACCTGGATGCTCATATTGGCTCCTACATATTCTACGAAGATCTTTTATCCGCCAGACCGCATAACAACATACGTTGTTCCCTTTGTCATCGGTATGTTACTTGCTCGAGATTCGATCGTCGGTATCCCATACCTAGTTCAATCTCGTTACCGGCAAGTCTCTTTACTCGTTCCGTAATACATCATCTCACAACTAACTCATTAGTTGCAATGCTTATGTGATGTGTATTACCGAGAGGGCCCAGAGATACCTCTCCGACAATCGGAGTGACAAATCCTAATCTTGAAATACGCCAACCCAACATTTACCTTTGGAGACACCTGTAGAGCACCTTTATAATCACCCATTTACGTTGTGATGTTTGGTAGCACACAAAGTGTTCCTCCGGCAAACTGGAGTTGCATAATCTCATAGTCATAGGAACATGTATAAGTCATGAAGAAAGCAATAGCAACATACTAAACGATCGGGTGCTAAGCTAATGGAATGGGTCATGTCAATCAGATCATTCACCTAATGATGTGATCCCGTTAATCAAATAACAACTCTTTGTTCATGGTTAGGAAACATAACCATCTTTGATTAACGAGCTAGTCAAGTAGAGGCATACTAGTGACACTCTGTTTGTCTATGTATTCACACATGTATTATGTTTCCGGTTAATACAATTCTAGCATGAATAATAAACATTTATCATGATATAAGGAAATAAATAATAACTTTAATATTGCCTCTAGGACATATTTCCTTCAGTCTCCCACTTGCACTAGAGTCAATAATCTAGATCACATCACCATGTGATTAACATCGATAGTTCACATCATCATGTGATTAACACCCATAGTTCACATCGCCATGTGACCAACACCCAAAGGGTTTACTAGATTCAGTAATCTAGTTCACATCGCTATGTGATTAACACCCAAAGAGTACTAAGGTGTGATCATGTTTTGCTTGTGAGAGAATTTTAGTCAACGGGTCTGCCATATTCAGATCCATATGTATTTTGCAAATATCTATGTCAACAATGCTCTGCACGGAGCTACTCTAGCTAATTGCTCCCACTTTCAATATGTATCCAGATTGAGACTTAAAGTTATCTAGATCAGTGTCAAAACTTGCATCGATGTAACTCTTTATGACGAACCTTTTGTCACCTCCATAATCGAGAAACATATCCTTATTCCACTAAGGATAATTTTGACCGCTGTCCAGTGATCTACTCCTAGATCACTATTGTACTCCCTTGCCAAAATCAGTGTAGGGTATACAATAGATCTGGTACACAGCATGGCATACTTTATAGAACCTATGGCTGAGGTATAGGGAATGACTTTCATTCTCTTTCTATCTTCTGCCATGGTCGGGCTTTGAGTCTTACTCAATTTCACACCTTGTAACATAGGCAAGAAACTCTTTCTTTGACTGTTCCATTTTGAACTACTTCAAAATCTTGTCAAGGTATGTATTTATTGAAAAACCTTATCAAGCGTCTTGATCTATCTCTATAGATCTTGATGCTCAATATGTAAGCAACTTCACCGAGGTCTTTCTTTGAAAAACTCCTTTCAAACACTCTATGCTTTGCAGAATAATTCTACATTATTTCCGATTAGTAATATGTCATCCACATATAATATCAGAAATGCTACAGAGCTCCCACTCACTTTCTTGTAAATACAGGCTTCTCCAAAAGTCTATATAAAACCAAATGCTTTGATCACACTATCAAAGCGTTTATTCCAACTCCGAGAGGCTTGCACCAGTCCATAAATGGATCGCTGGAGCTTGCACACTTTTTTAGCTCCCTTTGGATCGACAAAACCTTCTGGTTGCATCATATACAACTCTTCTTCCAGAAATCCATTCAGGAATGTAGTTTTGACATCCATATGCCAAATTTCATAATCATAAAATGCGGCAATTGCTAACATGATTCGGACAGACTTAAGCATCGCTACGGGTGAGAAGGTCTCATCATAGTCAATCCCTTGAACTTGCCAAAAACCTTTTGCGACAAGTCGAGCTTTGTAGATAGTAATATTACCGTCAGCGTCGGTCTTCTTCTTGAAGATCCATTTATTCTCAATTGCTTACCGATAATCGGGCAAGTCAACCAAAGTCCATACTTTGTGCTCATACACGGATCCCATCTCAGATTTCATGGCTTCAAGCTATTTTGCGGAATCTGGGCTCACCATCGCTTCTTCATAGTTCACAAGTTCGTCATGGTCTAGTAACATGACTTCCAAAACAGGATTACCGTACCACTCTGGTGCAGATCTCACTCTGGTTTACCTACGAGATTCGGTAGTAACTTGATCTGAAGTTACATGATCATTATCATTAGCTTCCTCACTAATTGGTGTAGTAGTCACAAGAACAGATTTCTGTGATGAATTACTTTCCAATAAGGGAGATGGTACAATTACCTTATCAAGTTTTCTACTTTCCTCCCACTCACTTCTTTCGAGAGAAACTCCTTCTCCAGAAAGTTTCCGAATTTAGCAACAAAAGTCTTGCCTTCGGATCTGTGATAGAAGGTGTATCCAATAGTTTCCTTTGGATATCCTATGAAGACACATTTCTCAGATTTGGGTTCGAGCTTATCAGGTTGAAGCTTTTTCACATAAGCATCGCAGCCCCAAACTTTCAGAAACGACAACTTTGGTTTCTTGCCAAACCACAGTTCATAAGGCGTCGTCTCAACGGATTTTGATGGTGCCCTTTTAAACGTGAATGCAGCTGTCTTTAATGCATAACCCCAAAACGATAGTGGTAGATCGGTAAGAGACATCATAGGTTGCACCATATCTAATAAAGTATGGTTATGACGTTCGGACACACCATTATGCTGTGGTGTTCCAGGTGGCGTGAGTAGTGAAACTATTTCACATTGTTTTAACTGAAGACCAAACTCATAACTCAAATACTCTTCTCCACAATCAGATCGTAGAAACTTTATTTTCTTGTTACGATGATTTTTCACTTCACTCTGAAATTCTTTGAACTTTTCAAATGTTTCGGACTTATGTTTCATCAAGTAGATATACTCATATCTGCTCAAATCATTTGTGAAGATCAGAAAATAATGATACCTGTCGTGAGTCTCAATATTCATCGGACCACATACATCAGTATGTATGATTTCCAACGAATTTGTTGCTCGCTCCATTGTTCCGAAGAACGGAGTCTTAGTCATCTTGCCCATGAGGCATGGTTCGCAAGCATCAACTGATTCATAATCAAGTGATTCCAAAAGCCCATCAGCATGGAGTTTCTTCATGCTCTTTACACCAATATGACCTAAACAGCAGTGCCACAAATAATTTGCACTATCATTATTAAGTTTGCATCTTTTGGTTTCAATATTATGATTATGTGTATTACTACGATCGAGATCCAACGAACTATTTTCATTGGGTGTGTAACCATATAAGGTTTTATTCATGTAAACAGAACAACAATTTATTCTCTTACTTAAATGAATAACCGTATTACAATAAACATGATCAAATCATATTCATGCTCAACGCAAACACCAAATAACACTTATTTAGGTTCAACACTAATCCCAAAAGTATAGGGAGTGTGCGATGATGATCATATCAATCTTGGAACCACTTCCAACACACATCGTCACTTCACCCTTAACTAGTCTCTGTTTATTCTGCAACTCCCGTTTCGAGTTACTAATCTTAGCAACTGAACTAGTATCTATTACTGAGGGGTTTCTATAAACACTAGTAAAGTACACATCAATGACATGTATATCACATATACCTTTGTTCACCTTGCCATCCTTCTTATCCGCCAAATACTTGGGGCAGTTCCGCTTCCAGTGACCAGTCTGCTTGCAGTAGAAGCACTCAGTTTCAGGCTTAGGTCCAGGTTTGGGTTTCTTCTCTTGAGCAGCAACTTGCTTGCCGTTCTTCTTGAAGTTCCCCTTCTTCCCTTTGCCCTTTTCTTGAAACCAGTGGTCTTGTCAACCATCAACACTTGATGTTTTTCTTGATTTCTACCTTCGTTGATTTCAGCATCACGAAGAGCTTGGGAGTTGTTTCCGTTATCCCTTGTATATTATAGTTCATCACGAAGTTCTACTAACTTGGTGATGGTGACTAGAGAATTCTGTCAATCACTATCTTATCTGGAAGATTAACTCCCACTTGATTCAAGCGATTGTAGTACCCAGACAATCTGAGCACATGCTCACTAGTTGAGCGATTCTCCTCCATCTTTTAGCTATAGAACTTGTTGGAGACTTCATATCTCTCAACTCGGGTATTTGCTTGAAATATTAACTTCAACTCCTGGAACATCTCATATGGTCCATAACGTTCAAAACGTCTTTGAAGTCCCTATTCTAAGCCATTTAAGTATGGTGCACTAAACTATCAAGTAGTCATCATATTGAGCTAGCCAAACGTTCATAAAGTCTGCATCTGCTCCTGCAATAGGTCTATCACCTAGCGGTGCATCAAGGACATAATTCTTCTGTGCAGCAATGAGGATAAACCTCAGATCACGGATCCAATCCGCATCATTGCTACTAACATCTTTCAACACAATTTTCTCTAGGAACATATCAAAATAAACACAGGGAAGCAACAACGCGAGCTATTGATCTATAACATAATTTGCAAAATACTACCAGGACTAAGTTCATGATAAATTTAAGTTCAATTTAATCATATTACTTAAGAACTCCCACTTAGATAGACATCCCTCTAATCGTCTAAGTGATTACGTGATCCAAATCAACTAAACCATGTCCGATCATCACGTGAGATGGAGTAGTTTCATTGGTGAACATCGCTATGTTGATCATATCTACTATATGATTCACGCTCGACCTTTTGGTCTCCGTGTTCTGAGGCCATATCTGTATATGCTTGGCTCGTCAAGTATAACCTGAGTATTCCGCATGTGCAACTGTTTTGCACCCGTTGTATTTGAACGTAGAGCCTATCACACCCGATCATCACGTGGTGTCTCAGCACGAAGAACTTTCACAACGGTGCATACTCAGGGAGAACACTTCTTGATAATTAGTGAGAGATCATCTTATAATGCTACCGTCAATCAAAGCAAGATAAGATGCATAAAAGATAAACATCACATGCAATCAATATAAGTGATATGATATGGCCATCATCATCTTGTGCTTGTGATCTCCATCTTTGAAGCACCGTCGTGATCACCATCGTCACCGGCGCGACACCTTGATCTCCATCATAGCATCGTTGTCATCTCGCCAATCTTATGCTTTCACGACTATCGCTACCGCTTAGTGATAAAGTAAAGCATTACAGCGCGATTGCATTGCATACAATAAAGCGACAGCCATATGGCTCCTGCCAGTTGCCGATAACTCGGTTACAAAACATGATCATCTCATACAATAAAATTTAGCATCATGTCTTGACCATATCACATCACAACATGCCCTGCAAAAACAAGTTAGACGTCCTCTACTTTGTTGTTGCAAGTTTTACGTGGCTGCTACGGGCTTAAGCAAGAACCAATCTTACCTACGCATCAAAACCACAACGATAGTTTGTCAAGTTGGTGCTGTTTTAACCTTCGCAAGGACCAGGCGTAGCCACACTCGGTTCAACTAAAGTTGGAGAAACTGTCACCCGCAAGCCACCTATGTGCAAAGCACGTCGGGAGAACCAGTCTCGCGTAAGCGTACGCGTAATGTCGGTCCGGGCCACTTCGTCCAACAATACCGCCGAACCAAAGTATGACATGCTGGTAAGCAGTATGACTTATATCGCCCACAACTCACTTGTGTTCTACTCGTGCATGTAACATCTACATATAAAACCTAGGCTCGGATGCCACTGTTGGGGAACGTAGTAATTTCAAAAATTTCCTACGCACACGCAAGATCATGGTGATGCATAGCAACGAGAGGGGGAGAGTGTGATCTACGTACCCTTGTAGATCGACAATGGAAGCGTATGGTTGATGTAGTCGTACGTCTCTACGGCCCGACCGATCAAGCACCGAAACTACGGCACCTCCGAGTTCTAGCACACGTTCAGCTCGATGACGATCCCCGGACTCTGATCCAGCAAAGTGTCGGGGAAGAGTTCCGTCAGCACGACGGCGTGGTGACGATCTTGATGTACTACCGTCGCAGGGCTTTGCCTAAGCACTGCTACAATATTATCGAGGACTATGGTGGAAGGGGGCACCGCACACGGCTAAGAATATGATCATGTGGATCAACTTGTGTGTCTAGGGGTGCCCCTTGCCTCCGTATATAAAGGATCCAAGAGGGGGTGCGACCGGCCCTAGTAGGAGGTGCGCAGGAGGAGTCCTACTCCTACCAGGAGTAGGACTCCCCTCCCTTTCCTTGTCCAAGTAGGAGAGGGGGAAGGAGAGAAGGAAAAGGGGGGCCGCCGCCCCTCCCTCCTTGTCCAATTCAACTAGGGGGAGAGGGGGCGCGCGGCCTGCCCTGGCAGCCCCTTCCTCTTCTCCACTTTAGACCCATGAGGCCCAATAACCCCCCGGGGGGTTCCGGTAACCCCCTGGTGCTCTGGTTTTATCCGAAACTTCCCCGGAACACTTCCGGTGTCCGAATATAGCCGTCCAATATATCAATCTTTATGTCTCGACCATTTCAAGACTCCTCGTCATGTCCGTGATCACATCCAGGACTCCGAACTAACTTCCGTACATCAAAACTCATAAACTCATAATATAACTGTCATCGAAACCTTAAGCGTGCGGACCCTATGGGTTCGAGAACAATGTAGACATGACCGAGACTCGTCTCCGGTCAATAACCAATAGCGGAACCTGGATGCTCATATTGGCTCCTACATATTCTACGAAGATCTTTTATCGGTCAGACCGCATAACAACATACGTTGTTCCCTTTGTCATCGGTATGTTACTTGCCCGAGATTCGATCGTCGGTATCCCATACCTAGTTCAATCTCGTTACCGGCAAGTCTCTTTACTCGTTCCGTAATACATCATCTCACAACTAACTCATTAGTTGCAATGCTTGCAAGGCTTATGTGATGTGTATTACCGAGAGGGCCCAGAGATACCTCTCCGACAATCGGAGTGACAAATCCTAATCTCGAAATACGCCAACCCAACATGTGCCTTTGGAGACACCTGTAGAGCACCTTTATAATCACCCATTTACGTTGTGATGTTTGGTAGCACACAAAGTGTTCCTCCGGCAAACTGGAGTTGCATAATCTCATAGTCATAGGAACATGTATAAGTCATGAAGAAAGCAATAGCAACATACTAAACGATCGGGTGCTAAGCTAATGGAATGGGTCATGTCAATCAGATCATTCACCTAATGATGTGATCCCGTTAATAAAATAACAACTCTTTGTTCATGGTTAGGAAACATAACCATCTTTGATTAACGAGCTAGTCAAGTAGAGGCATACTAGTGACACTCTGTTTGTCTATGTATTCACACATGTATTATGTTTCCGGTTAATACAATTCTAGCATGAATAATAAACATTTATCATGATATAAGGAAATAAATAATAACTTTAATATTGCCTCTAGGGCATATTTCCTTCACTTACATCATCATTTACCCACTCTTTTTCATCTAGCAGGCACATCAATTGATGTTGCAAGACAGAACTTCCATCTATCTGAACCAGCAATTGTTTTCTCAAAGATGATTCTATTGCTATATGAGCACATAGATCATGGTCGGTCAATGTATAGTCTGCAGAAAATAAATTAAGAATATATTGTATACAAAAGCACACATAATAAATTAAGAAAATACCTTGTGGGAGATAATCATATGTCTCATCAACTTTGATTTCTTTGTGTGAATCTGGTTCCTCAACATCATGCAATGGAAAAACACGAGATATTGTCGAGCTAGATGGGGATGGAGGTGATGGTAGTGTATCATGATTCATCTGATTATCTGATTCCAACACAATCGACTCAAAACACTCTAAACATGGAGAAGATGTTTTCATAGTTGGTGACATAGGTGATGGTTCCAGAACACCTGATTCAAAAATTTATGCCTTTTTGGAAGGTCGGTTATCAAAATCCTCTGCAATGTTCAGTTTAGTGATGTCATCTATTTTCTGCAATCACAACAAAAATAAAATGTAAACCTCCAACCGTTAGATCGGTTGAAATAGAGGTAGTACATCATAGTGATTTTACAGTTGGGATGCTATTACATAAAGTAGATTCAAAACACTCAGAAACAGGATTAGATGTTGACATAGTTAGTGGCTCCAGAACACCTGATTCAGAATATATTTTTTCTTTTTTCGAAGGTCGGTTATCAAAATTGTAAGTGCATCTAGTGCAACCCCTAGTTGGCTTTGGAGTATTGACGACAAACCTGGTTGAGGGACTAATGTGTTTGTGAGAACTGCAGGATAACACAGGTAGAAGTCCCTCATTGATTCCGTTTTCCTACCAGAGATGACCCTTAAAAATGTATGAAGACATTGAAGTCAAAGGTGGTATGTGAAGACATTCACATTGAAGACTATGAAAAAAGAAGACATCGCATGAAGACTATGGAGCGCAAAGACTTAGTTGTTTCGTCGTTCTATTTCTTCTTTGTTGGGTCATAGGAACCACCGTACTGTTAAGTGGGGTCCAAGTGAACCAGTCAGAATGACTGAAGTGATGCTTAACCAAAATCCTATGTCTTCGAGCGAAGACAATGAGAGCAAATCTTATCCAGAGCTGGATAAGTCAGCTTTGCTTGTAGCCCAAGTAAAGTTGCTGTGTGTGTGTGAAATCTGACCGTTGGAACACGTGTCAGTTCCTTAGTGACCCAGGGTCATTTCGGACAAATCAGGTCGGGTTGCCTAGTGGCTATAAATAGCCCACCCCCTACAACCATAAATGGTTGGCTGCTCAGAGTTAGTGCACGGCTTTTGTCATTTGAGAGCAACCCACCTCGAAGTCTTTGAGAGAGAAATCCTTGCGAGGACAAAGCCCTAAACACCCAGAGCCAAAGAGTGTTAGGCATCACCTAAGTTTTCTTGTCTGTGTGATCTGAAGACTTATTACACTTGAGGACTGTGAATCCTCCAGTCGGTTAGGCGTCGCGTTTTGAGCATCCAAGAGTCATTGTGGATCGCCGGTGAATGAAGTCTGTGAAGGTTTGGAAGTCTACCTTGAAGACTTACCAGAGTAATTGGGCGAGGACTGGGTGTCCTTAGCTCAAGGGGAATAAGGTGAAGACGCGGTCTTCTGAGTTGAATCTCAGCCTCCCTAACCAGACGTATAGTTTTCATAGCAACTGGAACTGGTCCAACAAATCATTGTCTTCAATGAGCCACTGGTTCTATCCTTCCCATCTCTTTATTTGCAGATTGGTCCTTGTGAAGTCATTGCCTGTTTGCATTATCTATTTGTCTTCACTGTGTGACTACTTGTTCTGATTGGCTTCATACTATCTTCCATCATGATCTATACTGCCTAGCTGCTATTAGTCTTTGTGCTTTCATTTCATTGAATACTTGACTATGGCTTGCTTAGTGTAGCCTACCTTCCACTGCATGGTAATAGGTTTATTTCTATCGTTTGTCTTTGAAACTTCCATGTTTTGAAGACTTTCATAAAAATCACCTATTCACCCCCCTCTAGTCGATCACTAGCACTTTCAATTGGTGTCAGAGCAAGGTACTCCCTTGTTCTGTGTGATTCGGTTTAACCACCTGGCGTTTTAGCTATATCGACTGCAGGGATAATCAAAGTCTCTGCTGCGTGCCCAGTCTTCGATGGAACTGAATATCCCTACTGGAAGAATAAGATGCGCATGCATCTTGAAGCCATTGATGTCGACCTCTGGTATGTCGTCAAGAATGGCGTCCCCAAGGCTGGTGAAGGTGTCACCACTGCTGATGTCAAGAAGTTTGTTCAACTGGATTCCGCTGCTAAGAACATCATCTGTGGTCATCTGACCAAAGGACAGTATGGCCGTGTGAGTGCTCTGGAAACATCCAAGCTAGTCTGGGACTGGCTCTCTAAGGTCAACGAAGGCGTCTCAACCCAGAGAGATCAAAGAATCAGTGTCGTTCGCAACCTCTTCAACCGCTTCAAGAGAAACGACAATGAGAATGTTCAGCTCACGTTTGATCGACTCACTGACATCACAAATGAGCTTCAAGCCCTCGGCGCTACTGAGATCACCAAGCATGAAGTCGTCAAGACACTCCTGAGGTCACTTGACAGCTCGTTTGACACCCTAGCCCTGATGATTCAAGAACGCCCTGACTTCAAGACACTCGATCCGTCTGACATACTTGAAAGGCTCAACACACATGAGTTTCAGCTTTTTGAGAAAAGAGATATCTACGGTCCCAACTATGGGCGAACTCGTGCTTTGAAGGAAAAAGTTGTTCCCTCATCTGAAGAAGACTCTGATTGCAGTTCTGATGATCCTGAAGACATTGGAAAGGAGCTTGCTATGCTTGTGAAGAAGTTCCAGAAATTCACCAAGAACAAAGGCTTCAGAAAGTCCTCACAATCTAGCTCAAGGAATGATGAAGCTTCTGCTCATGACTACAAGAAGAGAACATGCCACAAGTGCAAGAAACCTGGCCACTACATCTCTGAGTGTCCGAAGTGGGACAATGAGAACCAGAAGAAGAAGAAGAGCAAGGAATATGATTCTGACGACAAGAAGAAGAAGAAGAAATACTCAAAGTCTTCTTCCAAGTCTTCATCAAAGTCTTCATCACACAAGAAGAGCTCATCTGGCAAGGCTCGTGCGTTTGTTGGCAAGGAAATGGATTCAGAGGAGGAGTCTGCTTCTGAGGAGGCGGAGGTGGAGTCGGAGGAGGAGTCCGATTCTGGCATTGCAAGTCTGGCTACAGCCTACGTTGCCAAGTCCATCTTCAACATTGAAGACAATGACTCCATCACCGACGCTGATGCTAATAACCAGGATGACTCCGCTCCCACCTACTGCTTCATGGCACGCGGTGCCAAGGTAAACTCACGCACTACTCACTATCAAACATCCAGTGAAGATGACTCTGATTGTGGTTCCAAACCTAGCTACAAAACACTTGCTAAAATTGCAACTGAACAACAGAAAGCTATGGAACATATTCAAAAACTGTTAGACAAAAGCGATGACCTGTTAGACGCTGAAATGACTCGATCTCAGTCCTTAATTCAAGACATAAAAAATCTTCACGTTAAGTATGAGGAACTTGAAAGTCGTCATGAAACGCTCTCAACAACTCATGAAAATCTTTCCTATGATTATCTTCAAAGGAAGCAAGATCTTGAGAAATTGAGAGCGGCTCATGAAGATCTTCAAAAGGAAAACGAGTCACTTCGCGCCAAACAGATCAGTTCTGCTCAGGAAGGATTTGAACCACCATGTCTTAAATGCATTGAGCGTGACCATGCTACTTCTGTTGCTGGATGTTCTACTGCTGCTACTGTTGCAATATCTTCAACTGTTGATGTGGTAACTAACCCCTCTATTGAGGATGCCACTGCTATTGCTGATGAAAATGCTAGGTTGAAGACATTGCTTGAAACAGGGATGTACAAAAGTCTCAAAGGGCATCAGACACTATGTGATGTCCTCAAAAGGCAGATCCTGAACCGAAACCCTAGGAAAGAGGGTGTAGGATTCGAAAGGAAAATGAATGTTGATGGCTCTTACTGGAAACCTGAGCAGTACCCCAAAACCACATGGGTTGCTGCAAAGGAACCTTCAGTGGATCCATCCACCCTATCTGGCTTCACTTGTGCTAATCCCATTGTTATTGATGAATCCTTTGATGAAAACTATAAACTGTTTAAGAATCAGAATGGTGAAGTGTTTTCCAGGTATATTGGTATTAACTATAGGAATGGGCCACCTATGAAGAAAGTCTGGGTGCCGAAAAGGTGTCTGGAGAATCTTCCTGTGAATGTCATCATGACACCACAAGTGAAGAAGACAAACCCCAGACCACAGGCTTCATATGGTCCAAAGGCTTCATATAGACAGAGGACTCACCTGAGACGCACTAACGCAAATATTTTGCAGGGAAACCACACTCAGGCCTATGAATATGAGCGCATTTCATCAAACCGCCATGTTCATAAGACCAAGAACTACTCTGGTTATTCTTATGAGTACTATTGCCCCCCTGCAAGACTATTTGCTGGGGCTTCAAAGCCAAAGTTCTCAGATGCTGCACTTAGACTCATTGCTTCGAAGCCACCCTTGAAGATGTGGGTGGCTAAGAAAGCTTAACTCTCTTTTGCAGGGAAGGGTCTCCAGCTGAAAATCAAATTCGTCTGAAGCTATTGTTGGGGACCTTAAACATCTTGTAGGGCGCAAGATCAAATGCCCAAATGGTCTTATTATGTATTTTGTTCCTGAGTCAATTGCTACTTGCCCTATCAGTCCTAACCTCGATCTAAGGCTTCATAATCCACTTGCTCGTCAAATGTTTATGCTTCACAATTCTCTTCATGAAGCCTATCCCCCTAACTGCACTGTAGAGTATGACACCAGCTGCTTCAGAATGGATTATAGATAGTGGGTGTACTAATCACATGACTGGCAAGCGAAGTCTTCTCATGGACTCAACTTTACGTCCATCTGACAAGAGTCACATCACATTTGTTGATACTGGGAAAAGCAAGGTATTGGGTCTAGGTAGAGTTGCAATCTCAAGGGATCAACACATGGATAAAGTGATGCTTGTTTAATCCCTTGGTTTCAACTTAATGTCTGTCTCAATGCTTTGTGATTTAAACATGATTGTGATATTTGGAAAATATCGTTGCCTTGTTCTAATGGAATCTGACAAGTCGCTAGTCTTTGAAGGGTATCGGAAAGATGATTTGTACGTGGTAGATTTCTCAGCAGGACCACAGCTTGCCGTATGTCTTCTAGCAAAAACTTCAGAATGCTGGCTCTGGCATCGGAGGCTAGGGCAT
This sequence comes from Triticum urartu, assembly GCF_056163025.1. Classification (NCBI taxonomy): domain Eukaryota; kingdom Viridiplantae; phylum Streptophyta; class Magnoliopsida; order Poales; family Poaceae; genus Triticum; species Triticum urartu. Next base: position 712,488,987 of record NC_141879.1, read on the forward strand.
GCTAGCATGAAGAACTTGCACACTGTTGCAAAGAAGAAACATGTCATAGGCATCGAGGGCGTCAAGTTCAAGAAGGATCACCTATGCGGTGCCTGTGAAGCTGGAAAGATGACGAGGGCCAAGCATCCCTCGAAGACAATCATGACAACGACTCAACCCTTCGAACTGCTACACATGAACCTCTTCGGTCCCACTCACTACTCAACTCTTACTACTACTTCTTGTCTCTATGGCTTCGTCATTGTTGCTGATTATTCAAGATATACATGGGTGCATATAATCCTCTACAAGACTGAAGTGCAGGATGTCTTTAGACGCTTCTCCAATCGAGCCATGAACAACTATGGCGTCAAGATCAAGCACATTAGAAGTGACAATGGCACTAAATTCAAGAACACTGGCCTCAACACTTATCTTGATACTTTGGGCATCACTCATGAGTTCTCAGCTCCGTACACGCCGCAGCAGAATGGCATCGTGGAACGCAAGAACAGAACACTTATTGAGATTGCCCGGACGATGCTCGATGAATACAAGACTCCAAGAAAGTTCTGGCCTGAAGCCATTGATATTGCATGCCATATTATCAACCGTGCTTATCTTCACAAGCTTCTGAACAAAACATCCTATGAGCTCCTCACTGGTAAGAAGCCAAATGTCAGTTACTTCAGAGTATTTGGTGTCAGGTGCTGGATCAAGGATCCACATCACACTTCAAAATTTGCACCGAAAGCACATGAAGGTTTTATGCTTGGATACGGAAAGGATTTGTACTCCTACAGAGTCTTCAACCTCTTTCACTATAAAGTGGTTGAAACTATGGGTGTGCGGTTCGATGAGACTAACGGCTCGCAAAGAGAGCACCTGCCAAATGTGCTAGATGAAGTTCCATCCAGTGAATCCATCAAGCTTATGGGAACTGGAAAAATCATACCGTCTGAAGCTCAGCCCTGAAGAGGAACTCGTCATCTCTGCACCTGATCAACCTGAAGACAATGCTCAGCCTGAAGACAATCCTTCTAAGGATGACAATGATCAGCAAGAGCAAAATCTTCGTCCTGTTCATCCTCATGCTGCAAATGAAGTACAGATTGGGAGAATAATTGACAGCATCAATGCACCTGGTCCACTCAGTCGTTCAAGGGCAACACAACTAGCAAATTTCTGTGGACACTTCGCATTCGTCTCAATATCTGAACCCAAGAAAGTTGATGAGGCCTTCATGGAGCCTGAATGGATTCAAGCAATGCAAGAAGAGCTTCAATAATTTGAGCTGAATAATGTATGGGAACTGGTCAAGCATCCTGATCCTCGTAAGCACAATATCATAGGCACTAAATGGATATATCGCAACAAGCAAGATGAGCATGGTCAAGTTGTCAGAAATAAAGCTCATCTCGTTGCTCAAGGATACACTCAAGTTGAAGGAATTGACTTCGATGAAACATTTGCTTCTGTGTCTAGGCTTGAAGCTATACACATACTATTGGCCTATGCAAATCATCATAACATTCTTCTGTATCAAATGGATGTGAAGAGCGCTTTTCTCAATGGCAAGATTGCAGAAGAAGTGTATGTTGCACAACCTCCTGGCTTTGAAGATCCAAAACATCTTGACATGGTTTATAAGCTCAACAAGGCACTGTATGGCCTCAAACAAGCCCCTCGTGCTTGGTATGACACACTCAAGGACTTCCTGAAGAGCAAAGGCTTCAAACCTGGTTCTTTGGATCCCACACTCTCCACAAAGACATATGATGGTGAACTTGGTGTGCCAAATATATGTGGATGACATTATCTTCGGTTGCACCAACCAGAAATACAGTGATGAGTTTGGATATATGATGCAAGAGCAATATCAGATGTCCATGATGGGTGAACTGAAGTTCTTCCTTGGTCTTCAAATACGACAGCAACGCAACGGCATCTTCATATCTCAAGAGAAATACCTCAAAGACTGCCTGAAGAAGTTTGGAATGCAAGACTGCAATGCCAGCTAAACACCATCTGGGTCCCGACGACAATGGTAAAGAGTTCGATCAAAAGGTATACCGCTCCATGACTGGTTCTTTGCTTTATTTATGTGCATCTAGGCCAGATATCATGCTTAGTGTTTGCATGTGTGCCCGATTCCAAGCGGCACCAAAGGAATCGCATCACTTAGCTGTGAAGCGAATTCTTCGATATGTGGCTCACACCCCAACACTAGGATTATGGTATCCAAAGGGCTCAGAGTTTGATCTAGTTGGATTCTCGGATGCTGATTATGCCGGTGACAAGGTGGATCGCAAGTCTACATCAGGCACATGTCACTTTCTGGGACGATCACTTGTATGTTGGTCTTCAAAGAAGCAGAACTGTATCTCTCTCCACTACTGAATCTGAATACATTGCTGCTGGATCTTGCTGCGCTCAGCTTCTATGGATGAAGCAAACACTCAAAGACTATGGCATTCATCTGAAGCACGTTCCACTGTACTGCGACAATGAAAGCGCCATCAAGATAGCAAACAACCCAGTTCAGCACTCGAAGACAAAGCACATTGAAATTCATCATCACTTTCTCAGAGATCATGTCATGAAGGAAGATATTGATATCATACACGTCATCACTGAAGAGCAACTGGCAGATATCTTCACAAAGCCCTTGGATGAGAAGAGGTTTTGCAAGTTATGGTGTGAGCTAAATATCTTGGAATCCTCAAATGTCCTGTGATCAGGCACACATCCCAACACTTATGCATGTTGATGACTTAGATGTGCAACACATGAAGTAAAGTATGTCTTCAATCAATGAAGACTTACATTCTGAGTGTGAATACATTAGCATGGAATTTAACTTCAGAGCGCCACGATAATTGTGCGTCGTGTCTGGGTCTAATACTACCTATACGGTGGGTAACGCCACCACCAAATTCTTCCCTTAGAAGTGTTTTTCACATGGCGTTACATTTGCAAAGTCTCCACATTTTGTTTGTCTTCAATGTTAACATGGCCTCATGTTTATCTTCAATTTAGTTTCTATCCTCTACAGCATTCACTTATAGCTATGTCTTCACGTTGAATCTTTTGAACTAAGTTAATGTGATCAGACCCTAACCTTTCTATGCTCTTGTCTCAAGTCTATCTATCCAAATCATATGCATTCTATTGAAACTGTCAAATGTCTTTGATGTGTCCTTGTCAGCAGGAGATACAGAGACAAACATTAAATCCGCTTTTAAATGCTCAATCCTTTCGCCTGAAACCCGGAGAAGTGGGAACGACCACCCGACAATCCAGGCGTGCGTGGGAACGTGGAACAACCTCCAATGTGTTGCATGATGGCCACGTGTCCTTCAGATGTGAACCGCCAGGGCCACCTGCGTAATAACGTTGTGTCGTCCCTGTCTCTATAAATACACGCCTCACCCAGTCATTATCTCTTCTTCCACTCGCACAAACCCTAGCATCACCGCTAGCACTCGACGACGTCGGCGACGAAGCGCTTAGCTGTCGCGACCTCACCGATGACGTCCTCATGCCAGCCGCGGACATCGTCTTCTCCGCCGTCGCCATAGGTGTCCTCCATCGCCAAGTTAGGGCACGGAAGATCAAACTGCTCGGCCTCCTCTCCCACTCCGTCTAGTAGTTCCTCGTGTGGTAAATAAAACCTCCTTTTTACAGTCTTTTTGATCTGATAGATTCATCTTTTTCAACCACAAGTGGTTTCTATTCTCACAAGTTGGATCTATCTCATTCTGCATCTCATAGCATGCCTAGTATGTTCACTTATGCTTCACAAAGTACTTAGATTCCTCACTTGTACTTATTCGTGGATTCGTACAAATCTGGAACCAACTCTTTACATATGAGTGAATGTCTTCGCACTATGAGGTCAATGTCCTCTAAATTGATTTATCTTCAAAATATTCTGAGAATGCATATGACCTCTTCCCCTTCCCTCGCACCTTTAATGCTATCACAGGTACATGTCCGTGGGAGAATCCCTTGGTTCTCATAGTCTACATTCATTTGCAGAGTTCTTACAGCATCATATAAATTCTCATGAAGCCGGTTCTTGTCTGACCAGTAGACGGAAGACTTTGACAGTGTTGAAGCCTTTCAGTCTAAACTTCATGGCAACAGAGAAGTATGCAAGGAAGGGTGGCAGACAGTGCCGTGGAAACACCTCAAGAGATTTGCCTCCTGACCTCTATGAGCTGTACAAGACAGATCCAGAGGAGGACTACAATCAGCGGAAAACCCGAATCCAATGGATTCGAAGATATTGGGCAGAACAATGGTACAAGTACAGGTTCGTGACCCAGGAATATGCTAAGAAGAATGCCATCAAGCGACCCTGGGGAGACATCTTATACAAAAACCTTCAATCCAGGTCATGAGCTGAAGCCATTGAACAAGGCTTCTATCCTTGCATGGTCCGTGGACCACAGCCTGCAGATGCAGACCCATCTTCATTACTATGGTGCTGTGACGACAATCTGTTCAAGCGCAACTTCCAGTTTGCCAAGAACTCGGCCAAAGTAAACAAGAAGTCGCTGGGATTAGACTTCAATCCAGGCCCCTCTGCTCCTCGTGCTAATGGCACACGCGAAGCTGAACCCAATCTGGTTGGGCCCTTCTATAACTTAGAAGGTCTCATCACTCACATAAAGGTTCAAGGGGCAGTCGTGGATCAACCTGCAGACGATGCTGATTCTGACGAAGCGCTTGCACCACCGAAGCCAAAGAAGCTGAAGAAACCTAAAGCTTTGAAGCCTTCCCCTGCACCAAAGGTTTCATGGGAGAAGCCTCTGGCCACTGCACCTCCTGAAGACAGTGTGCAGTCTGAAGATCTTTCACGCATCTCCAAGCCCGCCAAAGTGAAGAAGCCCATGCAACCCACTGGTCAAGCACTGACCCCTGCTATTGTTTTGCAAAATGAAAATGACACCATTGATCTGTCCAGTGACGACGATCTTGGCGATGACGCTCTTGAGCAGTTGATCAAGAGCAAGCAAGAGGCGGAAATCTTCAATGATCTCCCTCTCTTTGATGTGGAAATCTTAAACAAGTTTATTGATGAGTGCTTTGACAGCCCAAATGTCAGCTTTGATGATCTTTAGCTTCCTATTGGCCTCAGTGTCGCCTTCCACGGAGCCATTGCTCCTGAGCTGGCTCTAGCTCAGAAAATTGTTGAGCTGAAGCATAAGATCGATTATGAAAAGGCTCAGTTCAAGAAGCACATGGCCAAGCTCAATGTTGAAGACATTCAAAACTTCAAGGTCATGATGCATGAGCTCAAGGAAGCATTCCACAAGAAACGCGAAGAAGCCAAAGGTTCTCGTGAGCGCATGAAGGATCTTGCTGCCAAATGTGTTCAAGGATACAATGAAGCTGAAAAGTGCAAGGCTTTGGGGCAACCAGGCATCGATCCTAGAATGGCTGCCAAGAAGAAGAAGAAGCCAGCTGTGGCAGAACCAGAAGCATCAAGGCAGGAAGAACCTCGCATTGTCTTCCCAGCCAGTATGACAGGCTCGAAGCCTAAGGTCCCCACAGTGGCTTCTGAACTCAAGAAAACAAGGGCAGCTGAAGCCGAAGCCAGAAAACGCAAGACCAAAGCCACCACTGATGATGCTCCCCCAACCAAGAAACGGAAAACCAAGAAGAGAGATCGGGCTGCTCCCACAGAGCCCCTTGATGTCGAGCCAATCTCTGTGGCTCGTCCTACGTCTGAACATCGAGAGCGCCAGTTGATAGTTCATGAGCCTGCTTCCACAGAGGCTCCTGAAACTGAAGACAATCCAGCTGTTGACCCCACCGCCGCTGAAGACATTGGTCCTCATCACAATGTTGAAGATGATGAAGTCCTTCCTCTGATCGAGCGCAATTTGGTATCATCGCCTATGCTCATGCACTGCGAGCTCATCAGCATTGGTCGTCCTCTGACGCCAATTGCTCAGGATGCATCATGGGCTGATCATCCACAACAACAAGACACCCCAAGTGCTCCCCAACCACAAGATGATGATGACTTTGAGGCCCAGCCGACTCCATCTCCACAAGCGTCGCCAGCATTCCGCAAGCTTTGCAAAGGATCAAGGCCCCAAGTCCCTCCAACTGTGAACGTCTCTGAGTCTGAAGCCAAAACGGCTGAAGATATTTCGGCTGCATCAGCCGATGAAGAAGAAGAACCAAGAGTTGATGTAGAAAGAGTTGCTACACCCCTGTCCCACCAAGATGCTATTCTTGAGGAAAATGTGTCCGACCCTCCAGCTCCTGAAGTGGAGGTTAACAATACTGCGGCGGCCACCAACATCAACACTGAAGCCAATGACGTTGTCATGGCTGAAGCTAATGTGGCGCCTGAAGCTAATGCGGTGCCAGAAGTGCATGCACCTAAAGCCACTGCAGCGCCCGAAACCAATACTGAAGCACCTGAAGCCAATGTGGCCCCTGAAGCCCATGTCAATGACAATGCCAATTAATGCTACTGTACCCCCTCCAAGACCTCATACAATTGAGCTGGCATTTGATCGTGGTCAACCTGTTATGGTCCGATGGCCCATTCTGGTTCCTCCACCTGCTGTGGGTCCACAATTTGACTATCATGTCGAGCACAGACCTCAAGTCCAGAAGCCCAAGCCAAGAATCCCAAGATTCCCAGGCACTGCAACTTCACCTGGGGTCTTCAATGTGAATGGCTTCGTGGCACATAACACCTTCTTCAACAGTGCCAAGAACCCTTACACCAAACCTCGCATTTCATCGGATCGGTTCTGGAGCTATCAGCAGCGCAGCTACTATTCCTGCGTCTTATACAATCAAGGGTGCATATTTCCCCATATGTGTCTTGACACTGAAGCTCTAGCTGGCCTGCCCTGTCTAGAAGAAGCGTTGGATTGCTTCAGAGATGCTGGACTCCTGCAATTTGTCACAGACAAGGAACACTGGAATGAAGAGCTTCTGTTACAGTTCTATGCAACTCTTCACATTCGAGGCTACAACAGGGATCCAAAGACTTGGGTCCTTGAGTAGATGACAGGCAATGTCCATCATGAAGCCAAAGCTCTTGATATCATTGAACTCATAGGCCTGCCCACTCCTGGTGAATACTATGAACCAGGTTGTCAACAACACATAATGCTTTGGAGAGCATTTTTCAGAAGCCAGAACCCAACATGAGCCAAATGTTGAGCATGATGAAGCCTTTGCCTCACGACGCTAACTACCCATCTGAATTCTTTGTTGAAGACCTAGAGTATCTGCCTCGCACCATTTATCATATCATCAGAAAAACTCTATGGCCTGTCAAAGGACATTCATCTGTAGCGAAGCTTGAATGAGAAATGAAGACTTTGGTTTTCTATATCTTCAATGGCATCAGCTTCAATGCTCAAGACTTTTTCATCAGACAATTGGCTGCATCTGGCTCCGACATTTTTGGGTTGAAGTTCTATGCTCCATGGGTCATGCGTCTTATCAAGCTTCACTCTGCCTTCAACTATCAGCCGTCTGCACGCAATCATCTTGTATTCTTGCCAGAGGTTGATCTGTCTGTTGAAGCTATTTACCCAGAGCCTGCTAAGGATCCTGTCGTGGGTTTGTCATGGCAGATGTCCTTGTGAAAGGACTTAGTCGTGGAGCCATCGCTACGGGTTAGCTCAAAGGGGTTAAACCGGACAAGGGGACACGGGGATTGTATACTAGTTCGGCCCCTTCAAGGAAGGTAAAAGTATACGTCTAGTTGTGATTGGTATTGCTAGGGTTTCGAAGGCCAGGGAGCGAATCCGCTTTGTCTGGCTCTTGAGTTGTTGTCTGTCCCTAAACCGCGGTCGGGTCGTCCCTTTATATACATAGGTTGACACCCGCCGGGCTACAGAGTCCCGAAGCCGGATCATAAACGTATCCGGTTCGGTCTCTATCCTTCCTATCTTATAATACAAGTTACATGACTAGGTCGGTTTACATTTACAGGCTTTAACCCGCCTTTGGGCCTTGGGCCTTCGTGAAGCGCCATCATCCTTGCATCTTCATGGGCTTCTAATCTTCAGGGAGTTAAACCGGCTACATAAGGCCGGTTTACCTCCAGTAGTAATATCCCCAACATTAGGCCCCAGATTGGTTTGAACTTGTTCATGTCAATCTTCTACACTTAGAAAAATTCTTCCCTCATATCTTCACCTTGATTCTTCCCTCATATCTTCACCTTGATCTTGTAAACCGCCGTGATGTCATACTTCTAGATTATGATAAACCGCCCTGACGTCATCTATCCGTTGATGTCGACGATTACATTCATTTAATGTGTATTCAGTCACCGAGGTGACACTTTTATTAATTTATCCATTTTTGGGCCCCTCGATTCCCGCACTTGCCATTTTATCGCTTTGCCTTATAAATAGGGGCAGAGGACCCCTTTCTTTTCTTTCCGCTACCCATTCATCTCTTCTTCTTCTTCTCGATGACCCCGCACTCGAGCGTCGCCGTCATCTTTGAACCTCGCCTCTGCTTCGCCGTCGGCCGCTGCATCAACATGTTCGCACCAGAGTTCCACAGCGCCCTTCCGCTGCTTCCGCGGTCGCAGTAATTCCTTTCCCCCTTCTTTCCTAGATCCATTAGGGTTTCCTTGCTCTTCGCTGTTCTTGAGGTTCATCAGAGCTTTCGGTGTTGTTCTTCCTTGGCCTTTAGGTGAACACTTCGTACCTGATGTACTCCTTGCTGTAGCTAATCTTCTGCTATCACCACAAACCCTTATGCGCAAAGAACTGATCTAGTCCTTCATAAGTTGCTTCGGTTCTTCACCCTTTCTAGATCCAATTATTTTTACTTTTCTGTCTTATCTTAGATCCGAAAATTTCACATACCTCTGTGAAATCTGTTTCTCCTCACACCATCATAAGCGATTTAATTTTGTATAAGCAATCTATACCATTAGCCCTCTGATAAACCAGAAGAGCCTTTTACCTCCATAATTATATTCCGGTTTAACAGTGTCTGAGTACCCCTGTCGTGGTACTACTTTTTATGCATTATTGCATTGATCTCCGGTTTATGCCATGTCACCTATCAGTGCATATTTTACTCCCTTGCATCTTGTATGTTATCTTGTGTGATTTATAAACCGGCCTTTTGTTTCCAGCTCGTTTGTTCCATGATGGACAAGCAATTCACCGCTTGCAACTAGGCTCGTTCCCGGGTCACAGAGGAACAATTGAATGATATGGTCAGCATTGGCACTTTGGCTACGAAAACTGAAATCAAATGGCGAGTTCCAGGAATAGAAAATCCTCCAACCCCAAGGCAGGGTGAGGTGGTTGTCTTTGTTGACCACATAGGCCGTGGCTTCAAACCACCAGGGTCAAAGTTTTACCGAGATGTGCTTGCCAGCTTCCAACTTCATCCTCAAGATATTGGTCCCAACTCGGTCTCCAATTTATGCAACTTCCAGGTCTTCTGTGAAGTATATTTACAAGAAGAACCAATCGCCGAGCTATTCCGGGACTTCTTTCATTTAAACCGACGCACAAAATTTGTAAACGGCCCTAACACTGAACTTGGGGATGTCTCAATTCAAAAGCGGAAAGAGGTTGAATTTCCTCATGCCAAATTGCACAACCATCCAAAGGAATGGAACCAAACTTGGTTTTATTGCATAGATACATCCCCTGAAGATGAAAATCCCCTCCCCGGCTTTCGTGATCACAGACTATCCAACACCCATCCAATGCCACAACGCCTGAGCTCTTCAAAAAGGGCGAAATATGCCCCTCAACTCGCCAAACTCCGGGCCTTTATGGCGAGTGGTTTAACAGGCGTGGACTTTGTGCGCTGTTGGATATCCTGGAGTATCTTGCCGCTAAGCCGGTGTTCCAGTTTAATGTGCGAATATACCGATGAGGTTGACGACCCTCAACGCCATTGCAACCTTCAATTATCTGAGGAAGAAGTCACTGAAGGTGTAAAGAAGATTCTGAATGAATCGGAACTGGTCTGTAGTCAAATCGGTCTGAGTCCCTTCCATGCCAAGAACAAACCGCCTGTTGTAAGCATTATACTTCCTTTTCATCTCTAATATTTTTAGCTTATGCAACCTGTAATCCTTCTTCTATGTATGTAGGGTGATGACCCCTTCTGGAAACGGAAAACCGTAGAGAAAGCGGCAAAGCCGACTGGGGATAAGGTGATCAAGCCATCTCGCCCCAAAACCAAAGCCGTAAACCGGACGTCAAAACGGAAAATGGCTGACCGGATCAACATGGAGCTTGATGATGACACTGATGATCCAGAGGCTAAGGTAGAACTTGACTCACTTGGCTCTCTTTTCATGCATCTCATTAACAATGATCTTCCTCAGGAGGACGCAGAAGCTAGTCAAGCTGATGATGTAGAGGTAATTACCCTTTCCTCCGGTTCAGACTCTATGCCAACACAAAAAACCCGCCAAGCAGTCGGGAAAGTAAGCTTTTCTCATCCTCTTGCTCACTTGGATCCAACATTTATTTTGAAGACTCAGCATCATGAAGCTCGCTGGACAACCCGGCACAGTGGCCAACATGTCGCTTCAGCCAGTTTACCTGATACCCCGGTTCGGAAGCGCCGGTCTGAGGTCTCTCCTACTTCTGACCATTCTTACCCCAAGGCAGGTTATTTCAGACAGCCTCTTAATCCGTCTGATTCAAATTATCAGGTGACACCTCCTTCATCTTCTGGTGAATCGACAGCAACTCAACTCCCCCCTTTGAAAATTGTGGCCAGGTAAGTTGTAAAAACATTTCCTTTCAATGCGTCATAAATCCTTTGAATAGGATGTTAATCCTCTTTTATCCTGTTTGCAGGGCCAAAGCCAGACCCAGCAAGAAAGCTTGGGTCACCAATCCGCCCGAAGACCCGGCCGCCGAAGAAGAAGAACCAAGAGGTGAACCGGAACAAACTTGTGAATCGGAAGGCCCTCATCCTGAAGCTACTTCTGATGACCCGCCCCTTGAAGGCCAAAATACTGATGAGCCAATAGACGCTGAGCCTACCGCGCCCGATGCTGAACCGGCAGAACAAAACCGGGCTAGTCCGGTGAAATATGCTGAAATTCCAATATCACCAACCAAAAACCCTGAAGGCCAAGGTGATGACGTTATTATTACTGGAATAGGCCATAGCTCTCCTGGCCATCCTGTAGTTTTGGCTCAACATAGTGCCAAAGAAGAGCAGGCTGCTAAAGAAAAAGGCAAATGGAGCAGTGATTTGGCAAGTTATGCTCATCTCAACGTAGAGGAGCTTCACTCTGGCATCTTGAATCGCTTGCACGCAAACCGGGATTATGAAGCCGGTTTGGTAAATTTGATGAAGGAGCGATATGAGGTATTTTCTTCCTCCTTTGTATCTTGATTCATAGTCTGAAAATGCTAGCCCAAATAGCCCCCAAGGGCCGGGTTACAATGTGAATCATAACCCTGGTCTTCGTAGCACTTTAAGCCATTGATAAGAACCAGATTTACCCTTTAGCAAGTAGATAGCTTTCTGCCGCGTATCCCCCAAAGGCCGGTTTAACTCTAGCAGGTTAATCCGGGTTTTAATCCATGCATCCGTTTTTGAATCAACATACATTAGCCCCCAAGTGTCAAGGATAATGTTTACATTGTTCTGGAGACTTGTATAAATTGTAGCAATTTCGAGCAAATAGGCATTAGCCCCCAAGTACGAAGTGCATAACCTGTTATGCGATTTGTACATAGAATATGTACGTATCCTGTCATTTGATATATCTTCAATGTTTGTAGTCTGATCTGAGGAATAAAGAGGCACAAAACATTGATATGCAAAACAATGTGAAGTCCCAACAAGAAGAAGCCACCAAAACCAAAGAGGAGCTGACGAAAGCCCTAGCCGCCATGGAAAAACTCAAAGAATCTTTCAACAAAGACCGTGTTGAATGGGAGATCGAGAAATCCGGTTTAATAAAGAGTGCCGAAGACGCCAAGGCTTCCTTGAAACCGGTTGTGGAGGAACTGGCTGGTTTGAAACGGCAAATTAATGCCATGACTTCTGCAATCTTTGGTAAGTGTGTCCTTTATGTATTTGGTATAACTTGTGGAACCTTATCTTTGACCAGAATGCTGATGTTAAACCATGACAGGCACCCGAATTGCTCATCTTGGTACAGATATGCGCATGAAGCTCAAAGCAGCATATACATTGGTTGAACAGTTGTACTCTGGGTCTCAGCGGGCTATTTGCACGGCAGCTTACAACAAACCGGCCTCAACTTTGATTAAAGAAACACTTGAGAAGTTGGCCATGTTACCAGCCTGTATTGCCGAATTGAAGAGGGCAGCTGCCAGGTCTGGAGCTTTAACTGCACTTATTCGAGCCAAAGCCTGGATTCCAGACCTTGAAGCAGATAATATCATTAAAGGATATCCAGGTGTGAAGGAAGACGGTTCAAACTTTGATAACGATGACCTCCGGCAGCTGACCAAACAGATGTGGCCAGTAGCCAGCAAACTGACCGATGATACAGACTTGTCCCATTTTCAACCAGTTTATAACGCTGAAGGGAGAAGACAACCGGCCGACATCCATGAAGTTGAAGAACTTGTGCCTCCGATTCGTAAGCACACTTATGCTCCTGATATCAACCCCTCCAAACTTATCCATGAGGAAGCAGTATTTCAACCTTTAACTGGAATCGATTGGTCGACGGTTGATTTCCAGCGTCTGGGGAGGGATGAAGAAGTGCCCATACCAACTGACCCTCAACCATCAAACCGTCCAGACGAAGCTTCCTAAACCGGTCGCCGGTTTACTGGCTACTGTGTGCCGACCTTGTGAAAAACAATTATGCCATTGGAGCCGCTTTGAAATCTTCTTGTAATAAGATAGCCAAATCCGTTATTTGCCATGCCATCGAGCATGTTTTGTAATGCCTCATGACGACTTTTGCCACCTTTTGAGATATATTTATACATAACCCATGATGAATTGTGTTCCTGGGTACAACAACTCAAAAGTAGCTAGCGGTTTACCGCTAGACGGGTCATAATGTCCAGGAAGTGTATAAGACATAGATGAAATAATCGAAGTGTTTGTACAAAAAGCAATATACATAACATACCTCATTGGCTGACCAACGGTGTATACGGCAAAGGTGTTAATACCAGTCCGGAACGTTGATAACCCCATCTTTGTAATACCGGTCTATTTATTAAACCGGCCCGGGATAACTACCGGGTTTTCTTTATAACACTGGTGATTTAGTCATCCAGACCGGGTCAATAAACACCGGTTTATAATTGATCATGTGCCGACAACTTGTAGTTGAAAAGCAAGCCGGGTTAAGGACGCCGGTTTATCAAAAAATACTTATGAACTTCAACAAATAAAACTCAAAAAGAAGAATATGCAAGGCTTTTTATGAGCTGCCATGCTCCAAATCGAGGCTTTTCATGGGCTGCCAGGCCTCTGAGTTAAACCATTTAACAAAGCCTTTTAAGATGGGCCTCCAATTAACCAATCATCATTTTAACTTTGACAAGTTCAGGGTCTATAAAAGATTGACATGTCAAACGTTCGATGGGTCATACCAGGATTACCTGGACAGGAGTGGCTTACTTGATGAAGGCAGGTTAACCCGGGTTTTTAGGTGAATACACCAGGCTTCCAAGCCGTGGCTTGATTGCCAATTACAAGGGTCCTTTCAAACTCTTTGTTGCTTTGCAAAAAAGAGCCCCCAAGTAACTTTGTGAGCTATGCTCAGTGTGTGCCCATGTTTGAGTCTGTGCTTTGTACAACACTCTCTTTGGCTCCACAAATTTTCCCCTTGTGGCCTAAATGTCTATCAAGAGGTGTAGCTATGGTGTGATAACAACCAAGCCCCCTAGTGATATCCCTTCGTTGTTTCAAAACCGATCAAGAGGTGTAGATGTAGTTCAAATATGACCAAGCCCCCTAGTGATTTTCTTTATATCCGTGCAGCTGCTAAAACCGGATTAACAAAAACTCCGCTTTGTCAGTTAATTCGTATAAGCACACACAGGATGTAAAAAGAACAGATACCCCGCTTATAACGGAGGCTCCGGTTTATTATATGATATATACACTGTCATAAATATGTACAGATGAAGAGCCTATGGCTTTAAGTATAGTAAGGCCGAAGGAGAGCTATGTTCCGTGGCCGCTTGGTCTCCTCCTCCGATTGACGTGAGTCTTTATGCTCTCGAACATCAATGAGGTAGTAAGATCCGTTGTGCAGATTTTTGCTGACCACAAAGGGTCCTTCCCAAGGTGGGGATAACTTGTGCATATCAGTCTGATCCTGGATGAGCCGGAGCACCAAATCGCCTTCTTGAAAGGTTCTGGTTTTAACCCGATCGCTATGATAACGTCAGAGATCTTGTTGATAAATCGCCGATCGTGCTGCAGCCAGATCACGCTCTTCATCCAATAGGTCCAGAGAATCTTGACGTGCCTTCTCATTATCAGCTTCAACATAAGCTGTCACATGGGGCGAGTCGTGAAGGATGTCACTAGGAAGAACTGCCTCCGCTCCATAGACCATGAAGAAAGGTGTGTAACCTGTAGACCTATTGGGTGTGGTGTTGATGCTCCACAACATAGAAGGTAGCTCCTCAACCCAACAACCCGGTGTACGCTTTAAGGGAACCATAAGCCTGGGTTTGATACCCCGTAGAATTTCTTGATTTGCCCTCTCTGCTTGACCATTAGACTGGGGGTGATCCACCGATGCTAGGGCGAGCCGGATGTTCTTGCGTTGACAAAATTCTTCCATCTCCCCCTTTGACAGGTTAGTACCATTATCTGTTATAATGCTGTGTGGAAAACCAAACCGGAATATCACCTTTTTGATGAATTGAACGGCTCCGTGGCTGCATCACACTTGCTGATTGGCTCTGCCTCCACCCATTTGGTGAATTTATCAACTGCTACTAACAGGTGGGTCTTTTTGTCCTTGGATCGCTTGAAGGGTCCAACGATATCAAGCCCCCAAGTTGCAAACGGCCACGTAATTGGAATCATCCGCAACTCTTGAGCCGGAACGTGCGCACGGCGGGCGAATTTTTGACACCCGTCACATCTCTTGACTAAATCTTCCGCATCAGCATGCGCCGTCAGCCAGTAAAAACTATGGCGAAAAGCTTTAGACACCAAAGACTTTGAACCGGCGTGGTGACCGCAGTCCCCTTCATGGATTTCTCGCAAAATATCACAACCTTCTTGAGGAGAAACACAACGCTGAATTGCTCCTGAAACACTGTAGCGATGTAACTCCCCATTGAGTATGGTCATGGACTTGGAACGTCGGATTATCTGTCGGGCCAACGTTTCATCGTCTGGTAACTCGCCCCGGTTCATGTAAGCCAGATATGGGATTGTCCAATCCGGTATGGCATGCAGAGCTGCCACCAACTGAGCCTCCGGATCAGGAATAGCCAAATCTTCTTCGGTTGGCACCTTGACTGACGGATTATGCAACACATCAAGAAAGACATTGGGCGGGACCGGTTTACGCTAGGAACCAAGACGACTTAAATTGTCCGCCGATTCATTCTTCCGCCAGTCTATATGGTCCACCTGATAACCCTTAAAGTGACCAGCCACTCTATCCACCTCTCGCCGATATGCAGCCATGAGTGGGTCCTTAGAATCCCAAGTGCCAGACACCTGCTGAGCCACTAGATCTGAATCGCCGAAGCACTTAACCCGGCTCAAATTCATCTCCTTAGCCATCCGAAGACCGTGGAGAAAAGCCTCATATTCAGTTGCATTGTTAGTACAAGGGAACATTAAACGGAGGACATAACAAAACTTGTCACCTCGTGGGGAAGTTAGTATGACTCCAGCCCCCGAACCCTCCAACTGTCTGGATCCATCAAAATGTATAGTCCAGTATGTATTATCTGGTTTCTCTTCAGGTGCCTGTAACTCCGTCCAATCATTGATGAAATCCATGAGTGCCTGGGATTTGATAGTTGTGTGGGGTATATATTTGAGCCCATGAGGTCCAAGCTCAATAGCCCACTTGGCAACCCGGCCAGTTGCTTCTCTGTTTTGAATGATATCGCCCAGAGGAGCTAAACTGACCACTGTGATGGGATGGCCCTGAAAATAATGTTTAAGCTTCCGGCTTGCCATAAACACTCCGTACACCAGCTTCTGCCAATGCGGATACCTCTGCTTTGACTCAATGAGCACCTTGCTGATATAATAAACCGGTCGTTGAACCGGATATTCCTTGCCAAGCTCCTTGCGCTCTACCACAATAGCTACGCTAACAGCCCGGGCATTAGCAGCCACATATAGTAATAACGGCTCCTTATCGATCGGCGCTGCAAGCACGGGCGGTTCAGCTAGCTGCCTCTTCAGATCCTCGAATGCTTTATCAGCTGCCTCGCTCCAGACAAAGTTATCTGTTTTCTTGAGCATCTGATATAAAGGGATGGCCTTCTCTCCAAGGCGACTGATAAACCGGCTCAAGGTTGTAATCCGGCCGGCCAAACGTTGAACATCGTTGATACACGCCGGTTTAGCCAAGGATGTAGTTGCTGCAATCTTTTCCGGATTAGCCTCAATGCCTCTGTTTGACACCAGAAAACCCAAGAGCTTGCCTGTTGGGACACCAAAGACACACTTCTCCGGATTGAGCATCATCTTGTAAACCCGGAGATTGTCAAAGGTTTCTCTCAAATCATCTATCAATTTCTCCTCCTTTCTGGACTTTACCACAATATCATCCACATATGCATGAACATTGCGCCCAATTTGCTTATGAAGGCAATTCTGAACACATCGCTGGTAAGTTGCCTGGGCACTCTTGAGTCCAAAAGGCATGGAAACATAGCAGAAGGCTCCAAAGGGAGTTATGAAAGCTGTCTTCTCCTGGTCCTTAACTGCCATCTTGATCTGATGATAACCAGAATAAGCATCCAGAAAACACAAACGGTCACAACCTGCAGTCGCATCAATTATCTGATCAATGCGAGGGAGAGCAAAGGGGTCTGCAGGGCAAGCTTTGTTTAAATCTATGTAATCCACACACATACTCTAAGTGCCATTTTTCTTAAGAACCAGCACCAGATTAGCCAACCACTCTGGATGAAAGACCTCTACAATAAACCCTGCGGCCAACAGATGGGCTACCTCTTCACCTATAGCCTTACGCCTTTCTTCATTGAAGCGGCGGAGAAACTACCGGACCATTTTAAACTTAGGATCAATGTTGAGTGTGTGCTCAGCGAGTTCCCTCGGTACACCTGGCATGTCAGAAGGTTTCCATGCAAAGATGTCCTGATTCTCACGGACGAACTCGATGAGCGCGCTTTCCTATTTGGGATCCAGGTTCGCGCTGATGCTGAACTGTTTGGATGAATCGCCGGGAACAAAGTCAACCATCTTAGTATCTGTGGCCGATTTAAACTTCAATACCGGATCGTGTTCCGTAGTTGGCTTTTTCAAAGAAGTCATGTCAGCCGGATCAACTTGCTCCTTATAGAATTTCAGCTCCTCCGTGGCACAAACCGACTCAGCATAACCCGCATCACCTTCCTCACATTCCAAAGCGATCTTTCTGCTTCCATGTACTATGATAGTCCCCTTATGACCTGGCATTTTAAGCTGTAGATAAACATAGCATGGCCTTGCCATGAACTTAGCATAAGTCGGCCGTCCAAACAAGGCGTGGTATGGACTTTTGATCTTTACCACCTCAAACATCAATATTTCTGACCTTGAATCATAATCATCTCCAAAAGCTACCTCTAAGGCTATCTTGCCAACAGGATATGCAGACTTACCAGGCACCACCCCATGAAAGACCGTATTTGACAGTTTAAGATTCTTATCTGTCAACCCCATACGGCAGAATGTGTCATAATATAGAATGTTGATACTGCTTCCCCCATCCATGAGTACTTTAGTAAACTTATAACCCCCAACTTGTGGGGCTACCACCAGGGCCAAGTGACCCGGATTATCAACCCGGGGTGGGTGATCCTCTCTACTCCATAAAATGGGTTGCTCAGACCAGCGTAAATACTGAGGTACTGCCGGTTCAACAGAGTTTACCGCCCTTTTGTGAAGCTTCTGATCACGCTTGCACAAACTAGTAGTGAAAACATGATATTGCCCGCTATTTAGTTGCTTGGGATTGCTCTGATAACCCGACTGCTGTTGTTGCTGCTAATTCCCCTGATGATTGTAACCTCCCTGGTTGCCTTGGTGCCCTTGATTGATGTGTCCGGTTTGGTTGCCTTGAAACCCTGAACCAGAACCACCACCTCCGTAACCCGGCCCGTGGAAACCACCTCCTGAACTGCCGGGCGGGCCATTATCATACTGGAACATATTGGAATTCTTGAAATCCCGCATGATATAGCTGTCCTTCCAAAGATGTGACGCTGGCTTCTCATTTGATCCATGCTTTGGACAGGGCTGATTTAACAGGCGCTCCAAATTGGGGCCTGAACCTCCACCCCTCTGGGCTGCTTGCCCTTACGGCGCTGGCCATTCTCCTGAGCATTGGTGTTAGCAACAAAGTCCAAGCTGTTGTCGGCCTTGCGCTTACCGTTGTTCCCATGGCGTGCCAGATTATGCTGCTGACCCTTGGCGTTGCCGTTCTTTTTCCCTTTCTCCGGTTTGTCCTCCTCTGAATCCGGGTCCTTGGTATTATCTGAATCGGCGTATTTAACCAAAGCGGCCATGAGCGTTGACATATCGTTGCAGTGACGTTTGAGCCTTCCTAATTTCTGTTTGAGCGGCTTGAAACGGCAATTGCCCTCTAATGTTAACACTGCGGTGTCTGCATTGATACGATCTGATGAGTGCAAAATCGCTGAGACCCGTTTAACCCAATGGGTCGTGGACTCCCCTTCCTCTTGGACACACGCAGCCAGATCCATGATTGAAATTGGCTGCTTACAAGTATCTTTGAAATTCTGGATAAACCGGTGCTTCAATTCGGCCCATGATCCGACAGAGTTAGTTGGCAAGCTCTTCAAGTACGAGTTGTTCCTTCCAACATCATGGTGAAATATTTAGCACATACTGCCTCATCCACATCTAACATCTCCATTGCCATCTCATAGCTCTCCACCCACACCTCTAGCTGCAAATCGGCGGTGTAATTTGGTACCTTACGAGGTCCCTTGAAGTCCTTGGGCAGTCTCACATTATGCAAAGCGGGGGTGAGACACGGCACCCCTAAGGAACTGAACACCACACCTGGCTCTACTGAAGCTGTAGGTTGAACCGGAGTATGTTGTCATGCTCCGTGTCGATCTGCCAACTCGGCCTCCCGACGTGCGCGGCCGTGGTCCACAACATCATGCGCATTAGCGCCTCCCCCTGCCAGGTTGTTTCCTCACGGTGAATTTTGGCGACGTGCACTGCTAGACACAGCCGGTTCGTCCTGCACGTGTCTGCTATAGCTTCAGCTTGGACGGGGAGTGGAATGAATCCTCTCACGACTGCGAATATGCCTGCAGTTGATTTAGCGCTGTTTGAAGGAGATCCCTGGCCCGACGTGCTTCCACCGCAACTGGTGACTCGCCGTCGGTTGGGAGGGCTTCCAGGCATGAAGCGGCGGCCACAATATTGTCCAACAGGTTGGAATAATGCCCGGGTGGTGTTGGTACATACTGTGGCACAATGTTGTTCTGGCAAGGCGGGTCCATCATGCGCGGTTGAACCGGCGCTCCTGCTCCCAGTGCCTCCGCCCAGTTTAGCATGGGTTGGTTACCAGCTCCTGCCCCTGGTGTGTTGAAGATATTCTGTGGATCATAAACCGATGGGAGACGTGACCAGTACCTTCTTCTCATGACTTCCTCTGAAGCATTCTGATCCAGCCTAATCCGGTAGGCCTGTGCTTCCAATTCAGCCCGCTCCGTAGCCATCCTAGCGTTCTCTGTCGCCAGGTCCTCTTTAGCCTGAGCTATCTGATCTTTCACCTTTGCAATCTCCGCATTGTGTTGATCCCTGGCTGCCGCATCCACTTCTGCGGCCATCAACGCTGCCAAAGCGTCGAACAAATCAGACAGGACTTGGGCTAGAGGCGGCGCAGAGCTTCCTGCCCCTGCCGGTGTAACCGTTGTTGAATGGGAGAGTATTGCTACAGCGGTCGATGAATGAGGCGCTGATTGTGTGCCGGCCATGAAGATGGCGGCCCGATTTGGCAGATCAGGGGAATCCGGAATACAGTTGCCCTCGGATCCTCCATCAATCCGGCCGTCCTGTAACTGATAAAGCGATTCGGTCTCTCCAGAAGACTTGTCATCAGAACAGACCACGGTCTCTCCATCGGACACCGGCCCCTCCTCGTATCTCGATCCATGGATGACACCTACGAAAACATGCCTTGCCTCGGGCTGAACCGGCGAAGAACTTGCACGCCGAGCCGTTTCGATGATGTCCATGCAGATGTCCGGCTCAGGGGCCGGTTCGCCGATCTTGCCGATGAAGACGTGAATCCCACCGAAGGTGACCCGGTACCCATACTCGATTGAATCGGCCTCGGGACCCCATCCTGCATTGTCGATGTAGAGCTTGCCGCGACGACTCTTCATCATCCGGCCCACAACGTATCCCTTAAGTCCATCAAAGCTGTCCTTCAAGAACTCAAAACCATCATGCGATAGCCCCACGGTGGGCGCCAACTGTCGTGGGTTTGTCACGGCAGATGTCCTTGTGAAAGGACTTAGTCGTGGAGCCATCGCTACGGGTTAGCTCAAAGGGGTTAAACCGTACAAGGGGACACGGGGATTTTATACTAGTTCGGAACCTTCAAGGAAGGTAAAAGCCTACGTCTAGTTGTGATTGGTATTGCTAGGGTTTCGAAGGCCAGGGAGCGAATCCGCTTTGTCTGGCTCTCAAGTTGTTGTCTGTCCCTAAACCGCGTCCGGTTCATCCCTTTATATACATAGGTTGACGCCCGCCGGGCTACAGAGTACCGAAGCCGGATTATAAACGTATCCGGTTCGGTCTCTATCCTTCCTATCTTATAATACAAGTTACATGACTAGGTCGGTTTACATTTACAGGCTTTAACTCGCCTTTGGGCCTTGGGCCTTCGTGAAGCGCCATCATCCTTGCATCTTCATGTGCTTCTAATCTTCAGGGAGTTAACCCGGCTACATAAGGCCGGTTTACCTCCAGTAGTAATATCCCCAACAGATCCCATTTATCTTCACAATGCTGATCGTCAAAGCTTCACCCAGCCCATTGAAGGAGTTCAGGCAGTCTCTCGTGTTTATCCCTTGGCTGGTAACACACGTGCCCCTCGCGCTCAAACTGACGCCACTGAAAGCACCATTGCCCAAAGGCCTCGGAGGCGATCTCGTGTTCTCAATGACCGAGAGCTTCTCGTCGCGCTACACCAAAAACAGGACAAGCATCACAACTTGCTTAAGCGTCAGATGCAAAGCCTCTTGGTGGATGTCAATCGCATTCGCAATCTTGCCACCAAGAATGCCTTTGTTACTCATGAAACCTGTCAGAGGTCTTGGAAGAGTTTGACATTGCTTAGTGCTGAAGCTGATCTGCAGGACGATGGCTTCACCGAAAGATTCAAGTTTGACTCAACTCCTCCAAGGAATGCTCACTTGCGTCGGACTCCCTCACTTGAAGACTCTGACTATTCGTCCTCAACTGCGATAGTGAATGCCAGAGTCATCGATGACCAAGATGATGCAACTTCACCTCCTCCAACTTCAGCGTGTGTCGACACTGCACCAAGTTCTTCTGCACCACCGGACCTCAACGATGACCCTGCTGCCTCTCCTACACCTCATGGGAACGAGTAGGCGCTCTATGTCTTCAAACCTTTTTGGTCCTTACTGACAAAAGGGGGAGAAGCATATGAGTTGATAGGCTTCAAGCGGGTCCATATGGGTGGTTGCTTTACTTTTTGCAAATTTTGCCAAGTGCTTACAACTCTCGCTTTTTGATACATTTGGTTCTTTGAGTTGTAACACTTAAACTCGATTGTCGTTTGCTACTTATTTGCATTCTGTGATGCGATGATAACTTCCGCACTTAGGTCATTTTGCAGACATCCATTTTTCATTAAGCATGTCATTATCTTTGTTATATCAAATCATGCATGATGAATTGTCATCATAAGTTGAAAAGGATCTCCACAAGTACAACCTGCCATGTGCATTTGCATTCCAAAAGCAAATTACTTGTATGCACATCTTCAGGGGGGCCTTTGCCACTTATGAAGACAATACACTATCCATTACAATTTCACATATTTTATTCCCCGTTGAAAACTTCAACCAGTTTGTCATCAATCACCAAAAAGGGGGAGATTGTAAGTGCATCTAGTGCCACCCCTAGTTGGTTTTGGAGTATTGACGACAAACCTGGTTGAGGGACTAATGTGTTTGTGAGAACTGCAGGATAACACAGGTAGAAGTCCCTCATTGATTCGGTTTTCCTACCAGAGATGACCCCTAAAAATGTATGAAGACATTGAAGTCAAAGGTGGTATGTGAAGACATTCACATTGAAGACTATGACAAAAGAAGACATCGCGTGAAGACTATGGAGCGCGAAGACTTAGTTGTTTCGTCGTTTTTTTTCCTTCTTCGTTGGGTCATAGGAACCACCATACTGTTAAGTGGGGTCCAAGTGAACCAGTCAGAATGACTGAAGTGATGCTTAACCAAAATCCTATGTCTTCGAGCAAAGACAATGAGAGCAAATCTTATCCAGAGCTGGATAAGTTAGCTTTGCTTGTAGCTGATACGTCTCCAACGTATCTATAATTTTTGATTGCTCCATGCTATATTATCTACTGTTTTGGCATTATTGGGCTTTATTATCCACTTTTATGTTACTTTTGGGACTAACCTATTAACCGGAGGACCAGCCCAGATTTGTTGTTTTATGCCTATTTCAGTGTTTTGAAGAAAAGGAATATTAGACGGAGTCGAAACGGAACGAAATCAACTAGAGAAGTTATTTTTGGAACGAAAGCCACCCGATGGACTTGGACCCCACGTCAAGGAAGGAAGGAGGAGCTCACGAGGGTAGGGCGCGCCCCCTGCCTCGTGGGGCCCTCGTGGCTCCCCTGACGTGCTTCTTCTGCCTATATAACTCTATATACCCTAAAACTTCCAGGACAAAGATTAGATCGGGAGTTCCGCCGCCAGAAGCCTCCGTAGCCACCGAAAACCAATCTAGACGTGTTCCGGCACCCTACCAGAGGGGGCAATCCTTCCCCGATGGCCATCTTCATCATCCCGATGCTCTCCATGACGAGGAGGGAGTAGTTCTCCCTCGGGGCTGAGGGTATGTACCAGTAGCTATGTGTTTGATCTCTCTCTCTCTCGTGTTCTTGAGGTGATACGATCTTGATGTATCGCGAGCTTTGCTATTATATTTGGATCTTATGTTTCTCCTCCCCCTCTTCTCTCTTATAATGAATCGAGTTTCCCCTTTGATGTAATCTTATCGGATTGAGTCTTTAAAGACTTGAGAACACTTGATGTATGTCTTGCCGTGGATATCTGTGGTGACAATGGGATACCACGTGCCACTTGATGTATGTTTTGGTGACCAACTTGCGGGTTTCGTGACATTGGGAACCTATGCATAGGGGTTGGCACACGTTTTTGTCGTGATTCTCCGGTAGAAACTTTGGGGCACCCTTTGAGGTCCTTTGTGTTGGTTGAATAGATGAATCTAAGATTGTGTGATGCATATCGTATAATCATACCCATGGATACTTGAGGTGACATTGGAGTATCTAGGTGACATTAGGGTTTTGGTTGATTTGTGTCTTAAGGTGCTATTCTAGTACGAACTCTAGGGCTGTTTGTGACACTTATAGGAATAGCCCAACATGATTGATTGGAAAGAATAACTTTGAGGTGGTTTCGTACCCTGCCATAATCACTTCATTCGTTCTCTGCTATTAGTGACTTTGGAGTGACTCTTTATTGCATGTTGAGGGATAGTTATGTTATCCAATTATGATATTATTGTTGAGGGAACTTACACTAGCGAAAGTATGAACCCTAGGCCTTATTTCCACACATTGCAATACCGTTTACACTCACTTTTATCATTCGTTACCTTGCTGTTTTTATTATTTCAGATTACAAATACCCATATCTACTATCCATATACCACTTGTATCACCATCTCTTCGCCGAACTAGTGCACCTATACAATTTACCATTGTATTGGGTGTGTTGGGGACACAAGAGACTCGTTGTTATTTGGTTGCAGGGTAGCTTGAGAGAGACCATCTTCATCCTACGCCTCCTACGGATTGATAAACCTTAGGTCATCCACTTGAGGGAAATTTGCTACTGTCCTACAAACCTCTGCAGTTGGAGGCCCAACAACGTCTACAAGAAGAAGGTTGTGTAGTAGACATCAAGCTCTTTTCTGGCGCCATTGCCGGGGAGGTTAGCGCTTGAAGGTATATCTTTAGATCTTGCAATCGAGTCTTTTAGTTTCTTGTTTTTATCATTAGTTTAGTTTATAAAAGAAAACTATAAAAAAATGGAATTAAGTTTGTCTCATACGCTTCACCTTTTTAATATCTTTTGTGAGTATGATGGAAAGGATAATTGTGCTCAAGTGCTAGAAGAAGAAATCTATAAAATGTTTGGCACTAAATATTTGAATGATGAGCATGATTGCAATGTTGTTAGTATGAATTCCTTGAATATCTATGATGCTAATGATATGCAAAGCCACAAGCTTGGGGAAGCTATGTTTGATGAAGATGATATTTTTTGTCCCCCAAGCTTTGATGAGCAAATTTATTATGATGAAAGCATGCCTCCTATCTATGATGATTATTGTGAGGACACGTATGCTTTAAAGAATAATGATAACCATGAAACTTGTCATCTTGATCTTAATTTTCAATCCCATGATAATTATTTTGTTGAGTTTGCTCCCACTATTATTCATGAGAAGAAATTTGCTTATGTGGAGAGTAGTAAATTTTCTATGCTTGTAGATCATGAAAAGAATGCTTTAGGTGCTGGTTATATTGTTGAATTCATTCATGATGCTACTGAAAATTATTATGAGGGAGGAATATATGCTTGTAGGAATTGCAATAATATCAAGTTTCCTCTCTATGTCCTTAAAATTTTGAAGTTATGCTTGTTTTACCTTCCTATGCAAGTTGATTCTCGTTCCCATAAGTTATTTGCTCACAGAATCCCTATGCATAGGAAGTGGGTTAGACTTAAATGTGCTAGTCATATTCTTCATGATGCTCTCTTATGTTTCGATTCTTATCTTTTATGTGAGCATCGTTGAAATCATCATGCCTAGCTAGGGGCATTAAACGATAGCGTTTGTTGGGAGGCAACCCAATTTTATTTTAGTTCCTTGCTTTTTGTTCCTGTTTAGTAATAAATAATTCATCTAGCCTCTGTTTAGATGTGGTTTTATGCTTTTAATTAGTGTTTGTGCCAAGTAGAACCTTTGGGAAGACTTGGGGAAAGTCTTGTTGATCATGCTGTAAAAAACAGAAACTATAGCGCTCATGAGAATTGCTTCCATTTTTATTTGGAGAGTGATATTTAGTTAATTATTTTTGCATATGATTAATAGATAAATTACTAAGGTCCAGCAATTTATTTGAGAATTTTATGAGTTCCAGAAGTATACGTTTGATCCAGATTACTACAGGCTGTTCTGTTTTTGACAGATTCTGTTTTTCATGTGTTGTTTACTTATTTTGATGAATCTATGGCTAGTAAAATAGTTTATAAACCATAGAGAAATTGGAATACGGTAGGTTTAAAATCAATATAAATAAATAATGAGTTCATTACAGTACATTGAAGTGGTGATTTATTTTCTTATACTAACGGAGCTCACGAGTTTTCTACTTTAAGTTTTGTGTTGTGAAGTTTTCAAGTTTTGGGTAAGGATTCGATGGACTATGGAATAATGAGTGGCAAGAGCCTAAGCTTGGGGATGCCCAAGGCACCCCAAGGTAATATTCAAGGACAACCAAGAGCCTAAGCTTGGGGGTGCCCCGGAAGGCATCCCCTCTTTCATCTTCGTTCATCGGTAACTTTACTTGGAGCTATATTTTTATTCGCCACATGATATGTGTTTTGCTTGGAGCATCAATTTATTTTGTTAGGATTTGCTTTCTTTTATTTAGAACAATGTTTTGCATATTTTATTTCAATAAAGGTGGCATTTATAGCCCTTACTATGCCTATGTTACAACTATACATGTTGCTGTTTGAAAACAGAAATTTTACCGCTGTTGCAATAATTCCCCAGAAAAGTCAGAATGTGATAACATGTTGAAACCTTTTGAATATTAAGCTCTGATAAATTTACTACAGTGGGAATTTTCTTTCATAATTTTTGGAGCTAGTGAAGTATGGATGTTGCAGCATTCTTTACAGACTATCCTGTTTAGGCAGATTGCTGTTATGTTTGCATTGTTTGCATATGTTTGCTTCTTTAATGATTCTATTTGAGGATAGGACTATTAAATATGCAGAGGAATTTAGTATGCAATGTTGAATAATAATTTTAGTGATTTTCTACAGTAGAGTATGATAAGGTTTTTGCAATGGTTTATACTAACTTATCTCATGAGTCCTTGTTGAGTTTTGTGTGGATGAAGCTTTTGAGATTTAGGGAGACCGTAATATGAGAGGAATTAAGGAGACACAAAAGCTCAAGCTTGAGGATGCCCAAGGCACCCCAAGATAATATTTCAAGAAGTCTCAATCATCTAAGCTTGGGGATGCCCCAGTTGGCATCCCACCTTTCCTCTTCAACAATTATCGGTTAGTATCGGTTGATCCTAAGTTTTTGCTTCTTCAATGTTTGCTATTCTTAGATGTCATTTTGTTTTGCTTTGCTTGCTGCTTGAATAGAGTACCAAGATCTGAAATTATTAAATGTTAGAGAGTCTTCACATAGTTGCATAATTATTAAACTACTCATTGATCTTCACTTATATCTTTCGGAGTAGTTTGTTGTTGCTCTAGTGCTTCACTTATATATTTTAGAGCATGGTGGTAGTTTTATTTTGAAGAAATAGATGAACTCTCTTGCTTCACTTAGATTATTTTGAGTGTCTTAAATAGCATGGTAATTTGCTTAAAATCCTAATATGCTAGGTATTCAAGAATAATAAAATTCTCTTATGAGTGTGCTGAATACTAATAGAAGTTTGATACTTGATAATTGTTTTGAGATATGGAGATGGTGATATTAGAGTCATGCTAGTTGAGTAGTTGTGAATTTGAGAAATACTTGTGTTGAAGTTTGTGATTCCCGTAGCATGCATGTATGGTGAACCGTTATGTGATGAAGTCGGAGCATGATTTATTTATTTATTGTCTTCCTTATGAGTGGCGGTCGGGGATGAACGATGGTCTTTTCCTACCAATCTATCCCCCTAGGAGCATGCGCATAATACTTTGCTTTGATAACTTCTAGATTTTTGCAATAAGTATGTGAGTTCTTTATGACTAATGTTGAGTCCATGGATTATACGCACTCTCACCCTTCCACCATTGCTAGCCTCTCTAGTACCGCGCAACTTTCGCCGGTACCATAAACCCACCATATACCTTCCTCAAAACAGCCACCATACCTAACTATTATGGCATTTCCATAGCCATTCTGAGATATATTTCCATGCAACTTTCCACCGTTCCGGTTATTATGACACACTCCATCATTGTCATATTGCTTAGCGTGATCATGTAGTTGACATTGTATTTGTGGCGAAGCCACCATTCATAATTATTTCATACATGTCACTCATGCTTCATTGCACATCCCAGTACACCGCCGGAGGCATTCATATAGAGTCATACTTTGTTCTAGTATCGAGTTGTAATCATTGAGTCGTAAATAAATAGAAGTGTGATGATCATCATTAATAGAGCATTGTCCCAAATAATAATAAAAAGAAAGGCCAAATAAAAAAGGGAAAGGCCAAATAAAAAAAGGAAGGCCAAAGAAAAAAAAGAGGGGCAATGCTACTATCCTTTTTCCACACTTGTGCTTCAAAGTAGCACCATGATCTTTATGATAGAGAGTCTCTTGTTTTGTCACTTTCATATACTAGTGGGAATTTTTCATTATAGAACTTGGCTTGTATATTCCAATGATGGGCTTCCTCAAAATGCCCTATGTCTTCGTGAGCAAGCGAGTTGGATGCACACCCACTAGTTTCTTTTGTTGAGCTTTCATATACTTATAGCTCTAGTACATCCGTTGCATGGCAATCCGTACTCACTCACATTGATATCTATTGATGGGCATCTCCATAGCCCGTTGATACGCCTAGTTGATGTGAGACTATCTTCTCCTTTTTGTCTTCTCCACAACCACCATTCTATCCCAACTATAGTGCTATGTCCATGGCTCACGCTCATGTATTGCGTGAAGATTGAAAAAGTTTGAGAACATTAAAGTATGAAACAATTGCTTGGCTTGTCATCGGGGTTGTGCATGATTTAAATATTTTGTGTGGTGAAGATGGAGCATAGCCAGACTATATGATTTTGTAGGGATAGCTCTCTTTGGCCATGTTATTTTGAGAAGACATGATTGCTTAGTCAGTATGCTTGAAGTATTATTGTTTTTATGTCAATATTAAACTTTTGTCTTGAATCTTATGGATCTGAATATTCATATCACAAGTAAGAAGAATTACATTGAAATTATGCCAACTAGCATTCCACATCAAAAATTATCTTTTTATCATTTACCTACTCGAGGACGAGCAGGAATTAAGCTTGGGGATGCCTGATACGTCTCCTACGTATCTATAATTTTTGATTGCCCCATGCTATATTATCTACTGTTTTGGGCATTCTTGGGCTTTATTATCCACTTTTATATTACTTTCGGGACTAACCTATTAACCGGAGGCCCAGCCCAGATTTATTGTTTTATGCCTATTTCAGTGTTTTGAAGAAAAGGAATATCAGACGGAGTCAAAACGGAACGAAATCAACTAGAGAAGTTACTTTTGGAATGAAAGCCACCCGATGGACTTGGACCCCATGTCAAGGAAGGAAGGAGGAGCTCACGAGGGTAGGGGCATGCCCCCTGCCTCATGGGGCCCTCGTGGCTCCCCTGACGTGCTTCTTCTGCCTATATAACTCCATGTACCCTAAAACTTCCAGGACAGAGATTAGATCGGGAGTTCCGCCGCCAGAAGCCTCCGTAGCCACCGAAAACCAATCTAGACCCGTTTCGGCACCCTGCCGGAGGAGGCAATCCTTCCCCGGTGGCCATCTTCATCATCCCGATGCTCTCCATGACGAGGAGGGAGTAGTTCTCCCTCAGGGCTGAGGGTATGTACCAGTAGCTATGTGTTTGATCTCTCTATCTCGTGTTCTTGAGGTGATACGATCTTGATGTATCGCGAGCTTTGATATTATATTTGGATCTTATGTTTCTCCTCCCCCTCTTCTCTCTTGTGATGAATCGAGTTTCCCCTTTGAAGTAATCTTATCGGATTGAGTCTTTAAAGACTTGAGAACACTTGATGTATGTCTTGTCGTGGATATCTGTGGTGACAATGGGATACCACGTGCCACTTGATGTATGTTTTGGTGACCAACTTGCGGGTTTCATGACATTGGGAACCTATGCATAGGGGTTGGCACACGTTTTCGTCGTGATTCTCCGGTAGAAACTTTGGGGCACTCTTTGAGGTCCTTTGTGTTGGTTGAATAGATGAATCTGAGATTGTGTGATGCATATCGTATAATCATACCCATGGATACTTGAGGTGACATTGGAGTATCTAGGTGACATTAGGGTTTTGGTTGATTTGTGTCTTAAGGTGCTATTCTAGTACGAACTCTAGGGCTATTTGTGACACTTATAGGAATAGCCCAACATGATTGATTGGAAAGAATAACTTTGAGGTGGTTTCGTACCCTACCATAATCTCTTCTTTCGTTCTCCGCTATTAGTGACTTTGGAGTGACTCTTTGTTGCATGTTGAGGGATAGTTATGTGATCCAATTATGATATTATTGTTGAGGGAACTTACACTAGCGAAAGTATGAACCCTAGGCCTTATTTCCACACATTGCAATACCGTTTACACTCACTTTTATCATTCGTTACCTTGCTGTTTTTATTATTTCAGATTACAAATACCCATATCTACTATCCATATACCACTTGTATCACCATCTCTTCGCCGAACTAGTGCACCTATACAATTTACCATTGTATTGGGTGTGTTGGGGACACAAGAGACTCTTTGTTATTTGGTTGCAGGGTTGCTTGAGAGAGACCATCTTCATCCTACGCCTCCTACGAATTGATAAACCTTAGGTCATCCACTTGAGGGAAATTTGCTACTGTCCTACAAACCTCTGCACTTGGAGGCCCAAAAACGTCTACAAGAAGAAGGTTGTGTAGTAGACATTAGTAGCCCAAGTAAAGTTGTCGTGTGTGTGTGTGTGTGTGAAATCTGACCATTGGAACACGTGTCAGTTCCTTAGTAACCTAGGGTCATTTCGGACAAATCAGGTCGGGTTGCCTAGTGGCTATAAATAGCCCACCCCCTACAACCAGAAACGGTTGGCTGCTCAGAGTTAGTGCACGGCTTTTGCCGTTTGAGAGCAACCCACCTCGAAGTCTTTGAGAGAGAAATCCTTGCGAGGACAAAGCCCTAAACACCCAGAGCCAAAGAGTGTTAGGCATCACTTAAGTCTTCTTGTCTGTGTGATCTGAAGACTTATTACACTTGAGGACTGTGAATCCTCCAGCCGGTTAGGTGTCGTGTTCTGAGCATCCAAGAGTCATTATGGATCGCCGGTGAACGAAGTCTGTGAAGGTTTGGAAGTCTACCTTGAACACTTACTAGAGTAATTGGGCGAGGACTGGGTGTCCTTAGCTCAAGGGGAATAAGGTGAAGACGCGGTATTCTGAGTTGAATCTCGGCCTCCCTAACCGGACGTACAGTTGTCACAGCAACTGGAACTGGTCCAACAAATCATTGTCTTCAACGAGCCACTGGTTCTATCCTTCCCATCTCTTTATTTGCAGATTGGTCCTTGTGAAGTCATTGCCTATTTGCTTTATCTATTTGTCTTCACTATGTGACTGCTTGTTCTGATTGGCTTCATACTATCTTCCATCTTGATCTATACTGCCTAGCTGCTATTAGTCTTTGTGCTTTCATTTCATTGAATACTTGACTATGGCTTGCTTAGTGTAGCCTACCTTCCGCTACATGGTAATAGGTTTATTTCTATCGTTTGTCTTCGAAACTTCCATGTTTTGAAGACTTTCATAAAAATCGCCTATTCACCCCCCCCCCCCCTCTCTAGCCGATCACTAGCACTTTCAAAAATCATCAGCAATGTTAAGTTCAATGTTGTCATCTATTTTATGAAATCACAGAAAAAAGGTAAACCTCCAACCGTTAGAAGCACTATCGTATGAATCAGTTGAAACAGAGGCAGTACATTATAGTTAGTTCGCTAACAAGATGACAAAGCTAGGATGCTGATAGTACAATACATATGTGCATGTTAAAAAATTCTAGAACAAGAAAGAAAGAGCATGTGCGTTGCAATAATGGGGATAATACTTATTTCTCTCCCTCCATATCTCCTTCGGGCGTTGATGCTCTCGATCTACTTGAGCAAGCGCATAGTGTTAGAGCTTGATGCTCCTCTAGAGGGCAGCACTCATATTGTTGTACATCAATCAGTGTAAATAAGTAAGGAGCAACATCATATAAATTCAACGCAAATGTTACAAAATAATTTTAAACCATGAGCGGCACCACGGAATAGGCAGAGGAATTAGAGGGTAGACTATGATCTCCTACAGATGTTTGGCGGAGTTATCGACAAGATGGTTATTTTTTTGTTCTGGGATTACTGGCTGAATGCAATTCACCATAATGGGCGCTTTTTTTCTTTTTACCCAGATAATAATACCTCCAGAAAATGGTTAGTTTTATAGCAGGCATATGAAAAAGAATGTTTGTACTCCAAAAAGATCATGGGCAGACGAAAGACCACAAATTTGAATACATATCACTTGTTCCCCTCTTCATGATCATTGAAATTAGATGAATTTGTAACCTTTTTGTTTCTCTAGTGAACATGAAACAGGGACAACAATTCAGAAACAATAAACTCAAACAGAGGCTCTATGAACTGATTATCTTTCAAGGGGATACATACCTTTGGTGTTGCTGCCACAGGAAATATTGGACGGCTCGACGTATGTTCATCGCTCATCTTAAGGTCCTGAAAAAAATCAAAGATGCAAATCATAAATGAAGCAACCAAAAAGGATGCCAGGAGCCATTCTACGAACTGCTTGTAAAAAATCATAAGTTAAACACACTCAGCTATCTACCACTAACTACACCTGAGTTCACACCAAATCAGAATCGTTCAATAGATAAGTCTGAATAGATTGCTATGTAGCCACACACAACAATCTGCACTACACGAGGCTTGTTAAATGATTTGGCTTGCAAGCTGGTCAATCTATTTCTTTTGCATTATTTCATATTCTCTGAAGCCAGTTGATTGCTTCTTAGCTATCTACCTTTCGACCAGAAGGATCAATCCAACAGGTAGCTAGTAGCCAGCTTTGTACACGTACCAGGGCTCACATATGTGTCTCTCCATGTACAAGGTTTCAGCAGCAGTAAACAAAGCCAACCAACAGCGCAAAAGGCAGCAGTAGTGATACACATGCAACTCACAGAGAAATTCATCTCAACCCGATATTGTTTGGTCATTTAGCAGACAATTGCTACCTGGTAACCTTGGTTGGTGGTATATCTGAGTGTAAAGTTGTTGACATTTTTTTAGTTTGAGGCTCAACGAATGGAACTAAAGCAAGATTTTCTTGTCTAGAATTTTCGCGCTGAAATGCAAAGTCTATGTGGGGTGCTTGGCTCCGCTTGAACTTGACAAGTTATAGCAAAGCCTGAAGTGAGTTCAGTCGGTTCTACTTATCTAACATGCTTCTGCATGTTTAGAAGTTCAGTTCCGTCCAAATTTTACCTAGTTATATGTAACACTAACAGGAAGGTAAAGAATAGCAGAATGTATAGCCATGCAGCAAAAGATGCATATGTTGGTGGTTCGTGTTGCCCAGATGGATCAGAACCCACCAGCAATTACTGGATTTTGTTTTCTCTGTTCAGAGAACAACACTATCTGAAGGAATTGCTGTCAGTTCCAGTGCTTCGTTCAACAGGCCAACCATACAACATGGGTGTCTACAAGCACAAGAAGGCAACAATATCTAAACTGACGTACTTCGCAACAATATCTTTACCTCTGAACTCCATATTAGAAGGTACACAGAGAAATAGGGAACAGAAAAATTACTCAAAACAGGGGTCAAGGGGATACATACCTCTACTGTAGCCGACGCATGCGACATTGGACAGCTCGACGGTTGTTCTTCTACCTTCGGCGAACTCAGCGCTTCTTCTACCTCCGGCAAACTCGGCGCTTCTTCCTGCGGCGAACTCGGTGTCGACATTGGATGCTTCGTCCAAAATTGACCTGATGGAGATTCGAGCCGAGGACCCTCCCTTCTTATAGCAGCCAACAACAATCCGGGTCGGCAGCTCCATTGATTTGCGTTGGACAAGGACACAGACTGCAATCCATCCAAATCGATTTGTGTTGGACAAGGAGACCGCAATTCCATCCAAATCATACACGGGAGCAGATGTAGAGGTTGAGAAGGTTACGTCGGGGGAGGCGGGAGAGGAATGACTGTGGCAGGCAGGTCACAGCGGAGCGTGCCCACCGTCGGTGCTGGCCAACGGCGTACCCAACCTGAGTTGTGCCCACTTCACAGCGCCAACGAGGTCCGGCGCCCTTCTCGCGCGCAAGCACGGCAGCCGCCTTCTTCACCAAATTCCTGAGCACGACACCGCATAGGGACATGTGCCGGCACCGGAGCAGCAGAATGCAGGCGTCCCATGGCGACGGCGCAGGGGGGCTGCAGCAGCTGGTCCAGCGTGGCCACAAGCTCATCACCAAAACTCTTCTCCACCTGCCGCGCCGCGCCTAAACATCTTCTCGGCCATCTTCTCTTGCTCCATCGCGCCGCCCCTTTTGCTCCGTTGCGCCGCCTCTTCTGCCACAGTTCCGCCCTTCACTTGTCCGCTGAGCGTTTGGATAAAACGTACTTTTTTCACGAAATGTAGAGACGTAGTGGTCAGAATAGAGAGACGGGCCAAGGCCCAACTAGATCGCAACCCAGCTAAATGAGAGCGTACCGGTCAATCAAGTAGCAGAGACAAAATTTAGTACCACCTCGATTATGTTTTAAAATTTAAACTAAAAGCGTAAAATCACAGGAAAAAGTGCATTGTGACGGTGAACCCACGGAGTCAATCCGTACTTTAATTCTTTGTTTTGTTGACTTATTTGTTAATGACTTATAGCAACAGTACGTTGTTTCAGATGTTGGCCGGGAGCTACAGCTACTTCCCAAAAAATATCCCAAAGGCTCACTTGGCATTCTGTTTATAATAAGAACTCCCCAATTTTATGTATCCTGCACAAAATAAATACTTTATGCTTATGTCTCTATGAACTGATCTGTTGATTGAATTATCCAACCCACAGGACACTGAGTCTGGGCGACATGGAAATAGAAATGAAAATATTATTATGTAGTTTCATGTTGAAGAAATAAAATGATTTTGATATGTAGAAGTAGAAATGAAAATATTATTATGTAGTTCCGTTTGCACCTTTTAATGGGGAAGAAAAACAAACAAGAGACCCTCCTTAGCCAGGCTTCCGTTGGAAGTATGGAGATGCTCTGCTTCAGAACGTTACAACATGAATTATTCTTCCCGTAAAAAAACATGAATTGTTCAATATTAACCATTGTTTTAAATGAATTTATCAAGCTACGGACATAAAAAGAATTGATTTTTTTAGTAACAGAGAGTATGTGTCGTCTTTTTTAGGAGAAGAGAGTACTTTCTTTAGCAAAGGGGAAGAGAGTACGTGTTGTCTGTGTATGTGTCGATCAGGTCCTGATCATGAATGAAATATAATTTTTCAAAAAAATGTTCATCACCATAAAAATGATTCCATGTTTTAGAAATGTTCTCAAATTCATGTTTTTTTGAACCAAAAAAATCGACTTAAAGACTATTCCACGCGACTACTCGTTCATCGAATGAAACTACATAATCTGAAGTAGGTCTTGGCGGACGCCGTTAGGATGGCTTCTTCACGTTCAAATTTTATGGTCCAAAATGCTATGCTCAATGTAACTTTATTTCTGACGTTTGCCAAATTTGGATGTAAGAAGTGTTGCGCAATGTCATGTTTATTTATTATATTTTTGCCCGTTGCAACGCACGGGCATTTGTACTAGTATTATCAAAATGTCGAACACATATCAAATTCACATGATTACTGTAAGTGCATCTAGTGCCCCTTAGTGATTTTGGTGTATTGAAGACTTATAGGTTAAGGGACTAATGCGTTTGTGAGTGTACACAGGTCTATAAGTCTATGAGGAGTTTGATATTTACAGGAAAAGTCGACCCCTAAAAATAAATATCTTCGACTGAAGATTTTGATATTTCTAAAGACTTTCATGAAGACTTTGAAAGTGAAGAAATTGGTGTGTCCGTGAAGACTTGATATTCATGCGAGGAATATGAAGCTTGAAGACTTTCGTTTTCATAGTTTTGTTTTTTCTCTTTCTTGAGTCATAGGAAACACCCTACTGTTAAAGGGGGGCGAGGAAATACTAAGGAAAAATTTCTATGTGATGCTCAACTCAAAATCCTACACCTACCAATCCCTTCGAGTGAAGCCATTGGAAATCTCATACAGTTCAGTCAATTTCTTCAGTGACAGAGACGAAGTTCTTCTGGTCTCTGAGGAATTTGTCCTGACTGAGGAGTTAGGAATTCGCCAGTGCGGATTGCCTACACAGTGAGGAACATGATAGCCCTGAGGATTTTGCTACTCAAAATTCTGACCGTTGCTGTGCTATGCGCTAGCTGTTCCAAAATATGTATCCACCTAACGGTCATATCATTGAAGGGCATTTATGTCTTATCATGTCGGGCTGCTCCCTAGGCTATAAATAGCCGCCCCCTACAACCACTAGCTGGTTGGCTGCTCCGAGAGAAACTGACACTTGTCATTTGAGAGCAACCCATCTTCTGAGGACTTTGAGCGAAAATCATCAAGTGAGGAAAAACCAAAACCCAAACACCTACAAACCCAAGTGATTGAGCATCACTGAAGAGATTGATCCTGCGTGGATCCGACGCATGTTACCTTTGAAGATTGTGCTTCTTCCAGACGGTTAGGCGTCATGGTCTAGAGCATCCAAGAGGAATTGTGGATCGCCGAGTGACCAAGTTTGTGAAGGTTTGGAAGTCGCCTGAAGACTTACCATGAGTGATTGGACGAGGTCTGTGTGACCTTAGTTCAAGGAGAATACGGTGAGGACTGGGCGTCCTGAGCTGCGTGTTCAGGACTGGGTGTCCGGGACTGTGTGTCCTCTAGTTTAAATACTCAGCCGCTCCAACCAGACGTACAACTGAGACAGCAGTTGGAACTGGTCTACCAAATCATCGTCTTCACCAAGCTTACTGGTTCTATTCCCTCAACTCTTCCATTTCCTCATAACTGTGTTGTGTGTTTGTTCATATCTGTGTTTGAAGACTTTGACTGAAGACTTTCTCAATTTCCTTAGTTCAATTTCTTTTGTCTGTTTGTCTTCATCCTGTGTTATCCTATGATTATGCTTCCTATACTCTGTGCCTGTCTTCATTTCATCATGATGACTATGCTTGTATTCTGTTATGTTTACTTTTGAGTACTTATTCCGCTGCTAGTAGTTCTTCGCTAAGGAATTTCCTCACCGACAAATTCCTCAGTGAAGAATTTCATAAAAATCGCCTATTCACCCCCCTCTAGTCAAAATAACGCACTTTCAATTGGTATCAGAGCAAGGTACTCCCTTGTTCTGTTCGACTTTGGTTTAACCGCCTGGAGTTTTAGTTATGTCGACCGCAGGTATGACAAAAGTGACATGCCCCATCTTTGACGGTCATGAGTATCCCAAGTGGAAGGCCATGATGAAGAAACGCCTCATGGCGATGAACAGCGAGTTGTGGACCGTCACTGAGATTGGTCTGACCGATCTGTGCAAGATGGCGGAAGCTGATGACATTCGCAAGTACACTCTTCTCAACCTCATGGCGAAGGATGTCATCTGCTCCAGTCTATCACAAAATCAGTTCAGGAATATCATGCATCTCGATCATGCGAAGCTCGTCTGGGACCGTCTCTCTGAGGTCTATGAAGGTCATCGAACCTGTCATGATCCTTGGTTTGAGGACTTCAAGGAATCTCTCAAAGTGATGACATTCGAACCAGAATCATCATCTTCTGCATCATGCCTTATGGCAAAAGATGCTGAGGTAACTGAATGCTACCTATCCGAGTCTAGTGATGATGAATCTGGTGATGAATTTGGACCCAGCTATGTCAAATTTGCTTCCCTTGCCACTAAACAACAAAGAGCTTTGGAAAAGGTTTACTACATGCTAAATAAGAGCGATGATATGTTGGGTGAAGAAATGGATCAGTCAAAAGCTTTGGCTGAAAGTCTTCAGAGACTTCATACTAAGTATGACACCCTTCAAGATCAACATAACACTCTTTTATCTGATCATGAGAAGCTTTCTTATGAATTTCTTCAAATAAAGCAAGATCTTGAGAAGCTAAGAGTGAGTTATGAAGATCTTCAGAAGGAGCGCGATTCATTACTTGCTCAACATATCAGCGCTTCTCAGGAAGAATTTGTTCCTCCATGCTTGAAGTGCATTGAACGTGAATCTGCTAATTCTTCACCTGAATGTTCAAATGCTGCTAATGTTTCAAATTCTTCACATACCTCTGCTATCACTAATTCCTCATCTGAGGACATTGCTAGTATCACTGATGATGCAGGGTTGAAGGAATTGTACACGACAGGCATGTACAAAAGCCTCAAAGGGCATCAGGCTCTTTGTGATGTGCTTAAAAAGTAGATCCTCAACAGGAACCCTAGGAAATAGGGTATTGCCTTTGAGAGGAAACTCAATGCTGATGGTACATATTGGAAGCCTGAGCAGTACCCCAAAACTACATGGGTTGCTGCAAAGGGACCTCCAGTTGATCCATCTAACTTATCTGGATTTGCATGTGAATCTCCTCATTCTGATGATGAGTCAATTGACTCCAACTATAAACTGTTCAAAAATCAGAATGGTGAAGTATTTGCTAGATATGTTGGCACTAACTGCAGGAACGGCTCCCCTATGAAGAAAATCTGGGTTCCCAAAAGATGCCTTGAAAATCTTCAGGTGAATGTCATCATGACGCCACCTATGAAGAATAGGAACCCCAGATCAAATTCTTCATATGGACCAAATTCTTCATATGGATTCAAGTCCTCATACAGACCAAATTCCTCATATGGATCAAAGTCCTCATATGAACATCATCGTGCTAACCCGTCTGTTTCGCAGGGAAGATCTATGGATTATGGATATGTGCATTATTCTTCAAATCATTATGTCCATAATTCCTCGAAGATCTATGGATTATGGATTATGGATATTTGCTAGATATTATGTATAGGGTATTGCCTTTGAGAGGAAACTCAATGCTAATGGTACATATTGGAAGCCTGAGCAGTACCCCAAAACTACATGGGTTGCTGCAAAGGGACCTCCAGTTGATCCATCTAACTTATCTGGATTTGCATGTGAATCTCCTCATTCTGATGATGAGTCAATTGACTCCAACTATAAACTGTTCAAAAATCAGAATGGTGAAGTATTTGCTAGATATGTTGGCACTAACTGCAGGAACGGCTCCCCTATGAAGAAAATATGGGTTCCCAAAAGATGCCTTGAAAATCTTCAGGTGAATGTCATCATGACGCCACCTATGAAGAATAGGAACCCCAGATCAAATTCTTCATATGGACCAAATTCTTCATATGGATTCAAGTCCTCATACGGACCAAATTCCTCATATGGATCAAAGTCCTCATATGAACATCATCGTGCTAACCCGTCTGTTTCGCAGGGAAGATCTATGGATTATGGATATGTGCATTATTCTTCAAATCATTATGTCCATAATTCCTCGAAGAATTTCTCTGCATACTCTTATGCTTACTCTAACCCCTCTTATGTGAAACGAAATGGACTGGCTTCTATGCCATCCTTCTCATATGGAGCTCGCAGAATGATGAACTCTTTGTCACCCCTTCAGATGTGGGTGGTGAAGAAAAAGAACTAATCCCTTCTGTAGGGTCAGGTCTCCAGACGTACGTAATCGTCTGAAGAATTTGCTGGAGACCTGAGTATGCCTGATAGGATGCAGGCTAATCATGAAGAAATGAACTTTCATTTCTCACGTCCTCATATTGCTTTATTAATTCTTTTACTTGATGAAATTGATCTGATGAATTGATGTCATATTCTTCACTAATGAAGTATATGAGTTTGTAAGCTGCACTAATTCATCTGCAGGATGATCAACCCAAAGCCACTGAGTGGGTCCTCGATAGTGGATGTACAAACCACATGACTGGTGACAAGAATCTATTGATGGATGCTCCATTATCTCCGTCGCATCTGAAGCATATCATCTTTGCTGACAAAGGAAAAAGTCAGGTATTGGGTCTAGGTAAGGTTGCGATTACAAAGGATCGACACATGGACAAAGGCATGCTTGTTGAGTCCTTAGGATACAACCTTATGTCTGTCTCAATGCTTTGTGATCTTGATATGGTTGTTGTCTTTGGCAAGTACCGTTGTGTTGCGGTTATGGAAGCTGACAATTCCAAAGTCTTCGGAGGCTTTAGGAGAGGAGACCTGTATATTGTTGATTTCTCTATAGGACCACAACCAGCCGTGTGCTTACTTGCAAAAGCTTCAGAAGGCTGGCTCTGGCATCGACGACTTGGTCATGTAGGCATGAGGAATTTGCACACGCTTGCGAAGAAGAAGCATGTCATTGGCATCGAGAATGTCAAATTCCTCAAGGATCACCTATGCGGAGCCTG
Organism: Triticum urartu; assembly: GCF_056163025.1. Classification (NCBI taxonomy): domain Eukaryota; kingdom Viridiplantae; phylum Streptophyta; class Magnoliopsida; order Poales; family Poaceae; genus Triticum; species Triticum urartu. The sequence goes on from NC_141879.1 coordinate 712,529,070, forward strand.
TGAAGCTGGGAAGATGACCGAGGCCAAGCATCCAGCGAAGACTATCATGACCACCACTTGCCCATTTGAATTGCTTCACATGGATCTTTTTGGTCCTAATCATTATTCTGCTATTTCAAATGAAGCATCTCAATATGGCTTTGTTATTGTTGATGATTATTCTCGCTACACATGGGTACACCTTGTTACTTACAAACATGAAGTGCAGGAAGTCTTCAAACGATTTTCCTCGAGGGCTTCAACCAACTTTGGTGTGAAGATCAAGCACATCAGAAGTGACAATGGCACTGAGTTCAAGAATTCTGGTCTCAATGACTATCTTGATGAACTTGGTATTACTCATGAGTTATCTGCTCCTTATACTCCTCAGCAGAACGGCGTCGTGGAGCGCAAGAACATGACTCTTGCTGAGATGGCTCGCACTATGCTTGATGAATACAAAACGCCTCGTCGTTTCTGGACTGAGGCAACTGATACTGCGTGCCACATCATCAACAGAGTATATCTTCACAAATTCTTCAAAAAGACTGCCTATGAACTCCTCACTGATAAGAAAACCAATGTAAGTTATTTCAAAGTCTTCGGTGCTAAATGTTGGACTAGAGATCCTCATCACAACTCAAAATTTGCACCGAAAGCACATGAAGGTTTTATGCTTGGTTACGGAAAGGACTCGCACACCTACAGAGTCTTCAACAGCGTTCTTCACAAAGTTGTTGAAACTGTAGATGTGCGGTTTGATGAAACTAATGGCTCGCAAAGAGAGCACCTACCTATTGTGATAGATGAACCAGCACCTGAGGAAACTATCAAGTTCAAGGCTACTGAGGATGTCATTCCTACTGAAGAATCTGCTGAAGAATTCATTCCAGAACATGAAGAACGTCGAGCTAATGCACCTTAAGAAAATTCTGAAGAAAATGGTGCTGAAGAAAACGCTGATCAAATTCTTCAACGACAACCAGCTCATCCTCGCATTGCAAAAGAAGTGCAAGTTGAAAAGATCATCAATGACATCAAAGCGTCAGGTCCTCTCACACGCTCAAAAGCTTCACATTTGTCTAACTTTTGTGGGCACTATGCTTTTGTCTCTATTACAGAGCCCACTAAGGTAGATGAAGCATTTTTGGAGCCTGAGTGGATTCAGGCCATGCAAGAAGAATTACATCAGTTCGAGCTCAACAATGTCTGGGAACTGGTCAAACATCCAGATCCTCGCAAGCACAATATCATCGGCACAAAGTGGATCTATCGCAACAAGCAAGATGAAAATGGCCTTGTGGTGAGGAATAAGGCACGGCTTGTAGCTCAAGGCTACACACAGGTTGAAGGAATTGATTTCGATGAAACTTTTGCACCTGTTGCTAGACTTGAGGCTATTCGCATATTACTTGCTTATGCTAACCATCATGATATCACTTTATATCAAATGGATGTGAAAAGTGCATTCCTCAATGGTAAGCTTGAGGAAGAAGTATATGTTGCTCAACCCCCAGGTTTTGAAGATCCAAAGAATCCTGACAAAGTCTTCAGACTCAACAAGGCCCTCTATGGCCTCAAGTAGGCCCCACGGGCTTGGTATGATACTTTGAAGGAATTCCTCATGATGAAAGGCTTCAAACCCGGTTCACTCAACCCTACCCTTTTCACTAAATCTTATGATGGTGAATTGTTTGCGTGCCAAATATATGTTGATGATATTATCTTTGGCTATACTGACCAACGTTATAGTGATGAATTAGCCTATATGATGAGTGAAGAATATCAAATGTCTATGATGGGAGAGTTGAAATTCTTCTTAGATCTTAAAATTCGTCAACAACGCAATGGCATATTCATATCTCAGGAGAAATACCTCAAGGATGTACTAAGGAAATTCGGCATGCAAGATTGCAAAGGCGTCAAAATTCCTATGCCCACAAATGGCCATCTGTGCACTGATGAAAATGGTATTGACTTTGATCATAAGGTATACCGCTCCATGATAGGTTCTTTATTGTACTTATGTGCATCTAGGCCAGATATAATGCTTAGTGTTTGCATGTGTGCCCGATTTCAAGCTACACCAAAGGAATCATACCATAAGGCTGTGAAGCATATTCTTCAATATCTAGCTCACACACAAACACTTGGATTATGGTACCCCAAGGGCTCGGCTTTTGATCTCATTGGATATTCTGACTCTGACTATGCTGGTGATCGTGTGGACCGCAAGTCAACATCTGGTACATGTCATTTCCTCGGACGATCTTTGGTCTGTTGGTCCTCGAAGAAACAGAACTGCGTATCACTATCTACTGCTGAAGCTGAGTACATTGCCACTGGTTCTTGCTGTGCCCAATTGCTATGGATGAAGCAAACTCTCAAGGACTACGGCGTCAGCATGAAGAATGTGTTGAAGGGCAACATTTCTATTGAGCATGTGAAGACTGAAGAACAGCTAGCCGATATCTTCACAAAGCCCTTGGATGAGAAGAGATTTAGCAATTTGCGGTGTGAGCTAAATATCCTAGAATCTTTGAATGTTCTTTGAAAAGGACACTCATCCTAACACTTATGCAAAATTGATGACTTAGATGTGCAACACATGAAGAAACGTTTTTCTTCAATCAATGAAGAATAACACTCTTAGTGTGAAGAAATTAATGAAGAATTTGATTCTCAGAACCCTACGATAATTGCACGCGGTGTCTAAAATCATCATTCTTATACGGTCGATCACGCCACCACCAAAAGTTGAAATTCCTCAAATTATTCATATTCTTCAACTTTGCATAGTCTTCACTGGTTCCGTCGTTTTTCTTCATTGGCTATATATATATGAGTTTATGTCCTCTACAGCATTCACTTATTGCTATTTCTTCAAGTTGGTTTTCTGCTAAGTGAATGTGATCGGACCCTTCCCCTCTATGCTATACTCAACCCAATCTATTCACAAATTTTTCATGTGCGTTCTATTTGAAACTCGTTCAAAATCTTCACTGTGTCCTTGTCAGCTGAAGAAATTGCGAACGGAACTTTAAAACCTATCTTATCGAAATTTTCGGCTTTGCCGCTCAAACCGTTCCGCATCCCACGATACACTTATCCACTCACCCACGATCTAACACGATCTCCACCTCTCACTACGTGGGTGACACATGTCATGCGAATGAGAAGGGTCAGGGGCACTGTCGGTGTCAAAACCGGCGGATCTCGGGTAGGGGGTCCCGAATTGTGCGTCTAGGCCGGATGGTAGAAGGAGGCAGGGGACACGAAGTTTTACCCAGGTTTGGGCCCTCTCGATGGAGGTAAAACCCTACGTCCTGCTTGATTAATATTTATGGTATGGGTATTACAAGAGTTGATCTACCACGAGATCAGAGAGGCAAAACCCTAGAAGCTAGCCTATGGTATGATTGTTGATGTGTATGTTGTCCTACGGACTAAAACCCTCCGGTTTATATAGACACCGGAGAGGGTTAGGGTTACATAGAGTCGGTTACAATGGTAGGAGATCTGATCATCTGTATCTTCAAGCTTGCCTTCCACGCCAAGGAAAGTCCCTTCCGGATGCGGGACGGAGTCTTCAATCTTGTATCTTCATAGCCCGGGAGTCCGGCGGAAGGTATAGTTCGGCTATCCGAACACCCCCTAATCCAGGACTCCCTCGGTAGCCCCTGAACCAGGCTTCAATGACGATGGGTCCGGCGCGCAAATTGTCTTCGGCATTGCAAGGCGGGTTCCTCCTCCAAGTACTTGATAGAAGATTTTGAACACAAAGATAGTGTCCGGCTCTGTAAAATAAGTTTCCACATATTGCCATAGAGAGAATAATAATATTACCACAAATCTAATCTGCTGACGTATTCCGTGGCGCGACACACCACGACCAAGCCTTTATCCGAGTCGTTCAATTACCCACCTCAGCGTGTCATGCGAGGTGGTTTCCTTGGCACGTCTTGTTAAAGAAGAGATCGTGTCCCCTTATCACGGGATTCTCATCAACACGGGCGTGGGTAACCCAACCGCTTCTAGGACTCCTAGATCATAGGCAAGTCCAAACGGACACGGGGAGGACGCTTGATATCCACCCTTCTTTATAAAGGGGCAAAGCTTCTACTTTTTCCTCCCGTGCTCAATCGAATCCTTCCCCCACCTCAAGCTCAAACGCCCGAAGCTCAGGTCAGGTGCTCCGAACCTTCAGTCATGTCCGGATCCAGCCTTCAAGGCCGATGGATTCCCTCCTCCGTCTCGGAAGAGGACATCAAAAAGTTGAGAGAGGCCAGGTATCTGACCGCCGAAATATCGCATCGGCTGCCTCCCCGGGGGCAGGCCGTCCCCTCTCCCAAACCCAACGAGTGCGTCGTGTTCGTCCCCCACTTCCTCCGAGGTCTAGGTTTTGCACTGGATCCTTTCATCAGGGGCTTGATGTTTTATTACGGGCTAGACTTTCATGATCTAGCTCCGGACTCCTTCCTGCATATCACGACCTTTGTTGTCATATGCGAGGCCTTCCTCCGGGTTACCCCCCACTTTGGTTTATGGCTCAAGACCTTTGAAGTAAAGCCGAAGATGATTGAGGGGCAACATGCAGAGTGTGGAGGCGCCTCAATACGCAATATGGCAGGAGCTTCATGGCCCAAAGGTTCCATCCCAGAGGTGTCTGCATTGTGGCAACAGGAGTGGTTCTACATCACGACTCCTAGAAGCGCCAAGTGGGCGGCCGCCCCCGTTTTTTGCTCGGGCCCTCCGCCACGACTGATGTCATGGATCAGCAGAGGCCTGAGCTGGGGTCCAGCCAAGGACATGCCCTTATTACAAAGCCGCATTCGAGATCTCTTCGACAAAGATCTCAGTTTGGTCGCGGTAATACAAGTTATGCTGGTCCGTTAAGTCCAGCCTTCAAACGTCGGCCCCTTCGCTTGTGGGAGTTCAATCCCGAGGGCCCGCGTGCCATTCAAAATTTTCTCGGCCTGACGCACGAGGATATGTATAAGTTATTCTTCGGATCTCAAGTAGAGTGTCCGGAATTCACCGAGGACGTGGGCCTGAATAGTAACCGCGCCGCCGAACAGGTAAGGAATCTTCCGGCCAAACATATTATCTCTCCTTCGTTATGAAGTTATTTCTGAGAGTTTGCTTTTTCGACCAGGACTGGCTAGCAAAGGCGAAGTTGATTCGGTGTTCGGCCCCCCTCCCTGAGGGTTTGGAGAATCCGATATTGGAAAAGATGCTCCAGGCCGCACCTTGCCCGGATCCCTTGAAGGAAGACACTGTGGAGGATAATACGGGCAGATGCGGGCCCCCAACGCTACCTATTCTAACCGAGGGAGCGAGCGTCTCCGTGAAGGAAGACGACCAGAAGAGGAAAAGGACCGCGCCCGGGAATTTGGAAGCCGAAGCTTCCAAACGGGAGAAGAAATCTTCCGTCGGGGGCCCTACCTTGGGGGGTGCTGCTGCCGCACCAAGTCCACGGGGGGATCAATTCTCCCGAGAGTCATAAGTGACCCGAAAACTTTAATAGTACAGATATGCCATCCCTTTCTTCTAAGAAAATAACCACCGCATACATTTGTGCAGTTCGGGCCTTAGCCCCTCTCAAATGAGCTCGTCTTCAGGGGATCTTCTTCTAGAGATGATGGAGAGCGAGACGCCTCCTCCGGACTCCTTCGCTCCGGAAGCGGGCGACCCTGAAGTGTCGTCGCGGAGGGCCTCTCCGAGTTCGGAGAGGCCAGAAGGCGATCCTATTGATCCCCGAGGCTCCCCGTGTCTGGCTCCCGAAGAGAGTGGACAAAAGAGTCCGGCACGGTCTAGTGTGCGATCGGACGTTCTGAGGGAGTTGGTGGGGCGAGCGGACATCTCAGACGATCACCGTGTGCTGATGAATATGGTGATGGAGAGGATATCGTTCGCCGAAAGCGGATTTCATGAAGCTTTTATGAGTCTACTGACAGGCTTTGAGGTACGTAAAAAAGGAATGTGTAATAGTCCTGCAAATGCTACGTGTGCCCTGTGTATATAGTAGCCCCTGAGACTCTGGTTGTCGTCGGAAACAATGACGAATGGAGGATCATATTCCCAGGTAATAACCATACTGCCTTTATGTGCAGGAGATGGAAGCTCCGGTGGCCAGCCGGACGAGCCAGTTTGCCCGTTTAGAACGGCGGTTGGATGCGGCAGATGCCGACATCGAGCTTGTTAACAGAAGGCTTAACGAGGCGCAGGGTAAGTATCCTTGTCTGGTAAACGCCAAATAGGAAGAGTATGATGCCAGTGTTTTTAACATGTTATGACTGCAGATGGAGCTGCCACTGTTGAAGCCTTGCGGGCGGAACTTGCCCGAGCCAAGGAACAAACAAGATTGGGTAATGCAGCTGCTCTGAAGGCGGCCGAAGAGTTGCGAGCCGAGAAGGCCGCACATGGAGAGAGCCAGAAGAAGATGGCCAATATGGCCGTAGAGTTAAAAGCCACCGTAGACCGTTGCCGGACTCTTGAAAAGGAAAACCAGGCGAAGGCATCGGACCTTGAGAAGGCTGCTATAACGGGAAAAGACCTCCGCTCTGCTATGAGGGCGAAGAGGGAGGAGCTGCGGGAAGCCGGGGATATTGTAGCCGGGAAGTCCTTTATGCTGTAGAGGAAGTACGGAGATCCATGGTATGCCCCTCTGGATCGATTGTGGAGTTCGGAGGATGCGTATATGGATTTGGCGGCGAGCGCTGCCGATGCGGCCAAGTACTTCCAGAGTCATACGGACCGCGAAGTAGACTAGCTGTTTTGGAAGCAGTTCCTTTCTCCCGAGCGTCCGCTTTCGTTGATGGACCAATTAGCCGAATGGGACGAACTGAATAGGTTGTCTGGACTCTCCATGAGGTCTGTTGTGGATCAGCTATGGCCTGGAAGGTCAAAACCGAGTAGCTATTTCAGCTTGGTGCAGCAGGTCCTCGATGTGGTGCCGCGCATAAATGTGATGAAGAGGTCGGCGTGCATAGAAGGCGCACGGATGGCCTTTGCCCGTGCTAAAGCGTACTGGGCAGAGATGGATGCTACCACTGTTGCAGCGCAGGATTCGGCCATAGGTCGAAGGGCTGCTGAGCACTACTTTGAGGAAGTACTTGAGGGTGCTCGTTTGATAGAGACCCAGTGCTCAAAAAATATTATGTTTGAGTGACGTGTAATCTCATTGTAAGCGAAATGCTTTTATAAATTTTTATGAGGCTACTTTTATACTTTTGCCTGAAAGTAATGTGATGCCTCCTGGGTGGCCGTTTATGTATACATGAGTATAACCTGAAAGATTGCAGTCGTCGGCTTCAACCCCCACGCATATAATGCGGAGGTGTTCACAGAAACACACGTTCACACTTAACCCAACGTCTTGGTCCTATTAAGGAGGTGATAGCGGAGCGAGCGAGGCTACCGGACTATAATGCTTTAACACTTTCACTTAGCCATAGGAGTTTGACAGTGGGGCTACTAGATAGCCCCTGGTGGCTCCGCACTCTCCCGATCCCGGGGTGCGTATATGCCTGGCCGGAAAGCGGCCCTTCGTTAAAGCGGAGGAATTCTAACATTCCCATGAGTCATCGAGTGGTTGACCAGTCTCACGCTAGATCATGACAGTCAGTTTTCGGCTTTCTCTACTGAGGTGCTCGTCCGGATAAACCAGGGCACAATCGCAGTAGTTCTCCTGGTGCTACCTTAGCCGGTAAAGCGGAACGTAAGGCACCAAAACGCAGGAGCCGGGCAAACCCAACATTTGACCAAAGACAATGATTCGGAGCTGATGCATATAGAGCCAAACTCGCGACGCCGAACACTCCCTAAGGTATTCGGTCTTTGTGGTATAAACCGGGCATGAAGAATGGCCTTTCTAAGAAGCCCCTTGTGTCCAGGTACGTGCATTGTTCTGGCGTGGCCACATGCCAAGATGTCAGCATCCTACTCAACAGTGGATATGTATCAACAAGAGACAGTAAAAAAGGTTTACGCAGGGTCTTAATCTAAAAAGAATCCTTGGGTCGGGTCCCTGCTGCACGTCTGCGCCTGTGTCTCCATTGTGCCGTATCCTGGACGGGTGTAGCATGATGATCATCTGTAAAAGAGAGGAATTTAGGTGAAAAGGTTGTCGTGCAAAAGGATAGTTTTCTAAAGAAACCATGTATAATTCAAGATAAGAAGAAATCGCCACTCGTCTGCGTGCGTTGAGCCCCTTGTACTTTTGAAAGATAGGGGTGTGACCGTTTATTCGATATGAGTAGAGGCGCCGGACTTGATTAGTTGTGACTGAGGTCTTGACGACCTATTGGATGCTTTTGCTGGTCCGGGCGCCTTTATTGTGCGGCTGCCAAGGCAGCCTCACTCTCTTCGGCGCGCAGAGATCGCTTGATACTTCTGTGCACTGAAATGATGCCACGAGGACCGGGCATCTTGAGTGTTAGGGAGGCGTAGTGTGGTATTGCATTAAAGCGAGCGAAAGCTTCGCGTCCGAGTAGTGCTTGATAGCCACTTTTAAACGGAGCGACGTGGAAAGTTAAATGCTCACGACGGAAGTTATCGGGGGAGCCGAATATAACTTGTAGTAGGAGGGAGCCCGTACAACGAGCCCCTGGGCCTGGCGTTACTCCTTTAAAGGTAGTATTGCTATGGCGAATTTGTGTTGGGTCTAACCCCATCCCGCGGATTGTATCTTGATATATTAGGTTTAGGCTACTGCCGCCATCCATCAAGACTCGTGTGAAGTGGTATCCGCCAATTACTGGGTCTAATACCAGGGCAGCCCGTCCTGCATACCGGGTACTTGATGCGTAATCGCGATGGTCGAAGGTGATCGGTTGGGACGACCAGTGGCGGGACTTCACGGTGACAGGCACTTGGGTATATTTTTCAGGGAGTGCCGCATTGTTTTTTCTCTTGATCACGTGTAACACGTTTACTGTCTTGACTTCGGGTGGAAATTTCTTTTGTCCCCCCTTGTCTTGCTTGGGAGGGTCGTCCTCGTCTTCACTTGGTGTATCCTCCCCCTTGTGTATGGCGTTAAGCTTGCCGGACTGCTTGAAGACCCAACATTCTCTGTGGGTATGATTAGCAGGTTTGCTAAGGGTACTATGGATCTGACATACTTGGTCCAGGATTTTGTTGAGGTTGGACAGTTCATCCCTGGTGCCTTCGGAGGGCGGCTTTTGGTTTGACCGAGGGACTTTGAATCCGGTGTTTGCTGTCGTGCCCTTCATGTTGTCTTCTTTATTCCGGCGTTTGTTATTGCTATTGCACCGTGATTTCCCATTTCCATCTCTAACTTCAGATGTACTGGGGTCGCTAGTGCTGCATCTGGCTAGCCAGTTGTCCTCACCCGCGCAAAAGCGGGTCATGAGGTTATTTAATGCGGCCATCATTCTCGGCTTGTTTTGGCCGAGGTGTCTGGTGAGCCATTCATCGCGGACGCTGTGCTTGAAAGCCGCTAAGGCTTCGGCATCCGGACAGTCAACAATCTGGTTCTTTTTAGTAAGAAACCTATTCCAAAGCTTTCGGGCTGACTCTCCGGGTTGTTGAGTTATGTGACTCAGGTCGTCCGCATCCGAAGGTCGCACATACGTCCCTTGAAAGTTTGCCCGAAAGGCGTCTTCGAGCTCTTCCCAACTTCCAATGGAGCTTTCGGGGAGGCCTTTGAGCTAGTGACGAGCTGGCCCTTTGAGTTTGAGAGGTAAGTACTTGATGGCATGGAGATTATCCCCTCGAGCCATATGTATATGGAGGATATAGTCCTCAATCCAGACCCCAGGGTCTGTTGTTCCGTCGTATGCCTCTATGTTTACGGGCTTGAATCCCTCTGGGAATTCGTGGTCTAGCACCTCATCGGTGAAACATAGGGGGTGTGCAGCACCCCTGTAGCTGGGTGCGCCGCGTTGTTCGGATGTTTATTGTGTTGCATTGTATGCTGGGGCGCGCTTGCGTGGTCCATAGATGGATCTTGTTGCACCGTCCTTTGGGTGCGAGCCCTCACATGGGTCGCATGTTGTATTGTGAGCGGCGTTGCATGCCGTTCTGCGGTGGTAGAGGGGTCGTTTATCCGACCGGGTGGCTGCTTTGATATTTGGTTGTGGGGGGTCTGAGGCCTCCTCATCGAATTCGGGTAGCAGCTTCCGCTTTGGGTAGCTCTTGGAGGGGAGATTGTCACCGTACCTTGCTACAGTGTTGAGTATCTTGCTCCATCTGAATTGGAGCGTGTCTTGCGCGGCCTTGAGCCTTCGCTTCTGCTTTTTAAGGCTCCTCGCGGTGGAAACGAGCCTTTTACGGGCATTCTGCTGCTCCGGGTGCCTGTCCGGCGTTATGTCGTCCGGACCATTATCCCTGATAGGATTTGTTTGTTCAGTTTGATTATCCGGATTGCCGTTGTTCGGCAGCGGTTCGCCCTGCTCCAGCGCTGGGTCTGTGTGATCGCTATTTCTGTCAAGGCGGGTTTTGGGGCGGCGCTTGCATCGCCGCTTTGACTGCTTTTCGAGAAAACAATCCTTCTGTGCGTCCCTCCGCTCCTCGTCGTCATCTTTTGGTGCGTCCACCATGTATACGTCGTATGACGAGGTGGCGCTCCAGGGCTCAATAGGCGCTAGTTCTTTATCATCTCCTTCATTGGCGTCCATACCGTCAATGTCATCGGAGTCGAAGTCGAGCATGTCGGTTAAATCGTCGACGGTGGCTACCAAGTGGGTGGTGGGTGGGCTTTGAACTTCTCCATCGTCCGAATCCCAACCATGCTGACCGTAGTCCGGCCAGGGCTCTCCTGATAGAGAGAGAAACTCCAGTGTCTTCAGAATATCGCTGAAGGGCGAGTGCTGAAAGATGTCCGCGGTAGTAAACTCCATGACCGGCGCCCAATCGGATCTGATTGGCACGGGCGCGGGGGGTTCGGAGTCCGGAGAGGAGTCCGGCTCCTCGGAGTCACGAGTCTCGCGGAGTGCAGGGCTGGTGTTCGGCTCGATCACCGTTGGGATCTCAACCCCCGAGGCGGCGTCCAACCGCCCGTCCTCGATCGGTGCGGCCGGCTCCGAACTAGGGGTCGGAGCCGACGCGGGTGCGGCCTCTAGGGCACTGTTCGGCGGCAGAGCTAGATCATGCTCGTCGTGACAGTGCGGCACGCTCGGCAGTGGTTCAAATCCATCAAAGATCAAGTCCCCGTGGATGTCGGCCGTGTAGTTTAAAATTCTGAATCTGACCTGACGGCCAGGGGCGTAGCTTTCGATCTGCTCTAGATGGCCAAGTGAATCGGCCCGCGGTGCGAGGCCGCCAAAGACGAAGATCTGTCCGGGGAGGAAGGTCTCACCCTGGACTGCATCGCCATTGATGATCGTAGGAGCCATCGGGCCTGAAGGCGACGGCACAGAGGAACTCTCAATGAAAGCACCAATGTCGGTGTCAAAACCGGCGGATCTCGGGTAGGGGGTCCCGAACTGTGCGTCTAGGCCGGATGGTAATAGGAGGCAGGGGACACGAAGTTTTACCCAGGTTCGGGCCCTCTCGATGGAGGTAAAACCCTACGTCCTGCTTGATTAATATTGATGGTATGGGTATTACAAGAGTTGATCTACCACGAGATCAGAGAGGCTAAACCCTAGAAGCTAGCCTATGGTATGATTGTTGATGTGTATGTTGTCCTACGGACTAAAACCCTCCGGTTTATATAGACATCGGAGAGGGTTAGGGTTACATAGAGTCGGTTACAATGGTAGGAGATCTGATCATCCGTATCTTCAAGCTTGCCTTCCACGCCAAGGAAAGTCCCTTCCGGATGCGGGACAGAGTCTTCAATCTTGTATCTTCATAGCCCAGGAGTCCGGCGGAAGGTATAGTTCGGCTATCCGAACACCCCCTAATCCAGGACTCCCTTAGGCACGTTCGTCCAATTTCTTCGGGCGAGCAGTTTTTCACCGTGGCTATAAATACCCCTCCTTCCCTTCCTCACTTCTTTTACTCCGCTCGATCTCTCTCCAGCTCGAGCTTCTCAAACCCTAGCGCCGCCACTACTTCATCGTCGCCGTGAGGAAGAGCTTCACTGCCTCGACCTCGTCGCCGACGTACTCGCGCCGACCGCGGAAATCTTCACTCCGCTGTCGCCGTAGTCGTCTTCCTCCGCCAAGTTAGGGCGTGGAAGATCTGCACAGACAAACTTCACATCTCCTCACTCCAGTTCGTCGTGTTCTTCGTCTAGGGTAATTAAAAGTTACTTTTACTACCCTCGTTGATTCGAATGATTATCTTCAAAATCTTTAAAGGTGTTTTTCTTCATAGATTCACACACTAAACACCTCACAGGTCATCTGTTCTTGATTCGTTTCTCTAAGCCATGTTTTTCTTCAAGATTCCTCAAATGTGTGGATTTTTAATCTACACATCTCTGGAACCTAAGACAAAGAACGCTTAGTGAAATTCTTCAAGACTCATCTGGTCAAATTCCTCTAACTTGTTCTTTTTACGAAACCTTCTGAGAACGCATATGACCTCTCCAAATTCCTCGCAACTATACTCTGTTCACAGGTACACATGTCAGCTGCTGAATCACTAGGTTCTCGTCAACTTAACTCATTTGCAGCGTTCCTCGAAGAAAAGTTGCATACTTCTTCAGAGAATTCAATTGTTCAAATTCCTCAACTGAAGAAAATGGCTGATGGTAAGAAGCCACAGAAGAGAGGAAAGAGGCCTGAGGTAAATACAGCGTTTGAGATCCCTGATGAAATATATGCTGGGTACTACACACCTTCTGAGGAAACCAAGAATGAGCGCAAAGTGCGCATTCAGAAGATAGAGAGGAGATGGGCAAGAGAGTGGAGAGAATACAGATATGTCACTCCTAAGTACATGAAGAAATTCGCACTCAATCCTCCATGCCCAAGACCTCCATTGGCACCTGGCCAAATCGCTGATCCCACCAGCCTCAAGCGCGGTGAGGACTATCCTGATGAATGGGCCAAGCGCCAAGCCAAGTTGGCTAAGCAAGCTAGAGAAGCAGTGAGGAAATTCAATGAAGACTCTGCTGCTGTTGCTGCCTCTGCTGAGGCCTCTGCTGTCAAGCCAAAGAAGGCTATGTCAAAGAAGCCTGCACGCAAGCCAAGTGTTTCACCAATAATGTCCTCAAGGCCAAGTTCCTCAGCAATACCCTCACGGCCAGAATCCTCAAAGCCCTCACAGCCAATTCCTCATGCTGCTCCTGTTCCTCCAAAGTCCTCAGCTCCTCCGCCAAAGTACTCAGCTGCTCCTGCACCAACTTCAACTCCAATCCTTCCATCTGCATCAGATGTGAAAAAGACCAAGGCTGCAGAGCGTGCTGCAGTAAAGAAAAGGAAAGCATCAGCTACTTCAGATTCTTCAGCTCCAAAAAAAATGAAGCCTATGACAAGTTCATTTGCAAATCCGATTGATGCTGTTCCCATCTCAACCAGGCCATCAAAGGACCTTGTTCCTTTTGATGAAGAATATGTGATCCCCTGCGGATCTGATGAAGAAACTCCTTCCGCTGCTTCGTCTGAACCGTTGGATGAAGAAATTGAAGTGGATGCGCTCCCTTCAACACCTATCATCTCCTCGCCTATGCCTCAGTTCACAGCTAAAGAGGCTGGTGTTGAAGAAATGGAAGATGAAGATGTGGACATTGGCTGCTCCACACCCGTAAACAGTGATGAATTCTGGGAAGTCAGCATCCAAACTCTCCAATGTTCACCCCTCTACAGCAAATTCCTCAGTCCCTCCACACAAACTATACATATCGGCTCTGAAGAAACTCATCCCACTGCATCTGTCCATGAGGAAATTCCAGCCACTAGCGCTGAAGAAACTGCTGCTGCTGAACAACCAATGACGCAGACTGTCACTTAGGAGGCACCAGAAATTCCTCAGCCTGAAGAACCTGCGATTGAGATTCCTGAGGTCGTGATGCAACTCACCGACACTCCTCTGCCGAAGCCAAAGGACCCATTCTCACGCAAGCAAAAGTTCAAGGCTGATGATTTCTTCGGCGAGCACATATTCTTCGAAGATTACAACCCATATAACTCTGCTAGCATTAGGAAGAGGCGTTTCTGGACTGCTAGTCAAGCCAATTTCTATTTCTCAGTGCTGTTCAATAAGGAGAAGATCTTCTACCATGAACATATTCCTCACGTGGATATGGAATCTCTGCCGTGCTTTGCACCAGTCCTCAGTGCTCTTCACGACGCTGGACTGCTAAACTTTTGCTCTGACATCTGCGATTGGAATGAAGAACTGATTCTTCAATTCTATGCAACGCTGCACATCACTGGAGATGCTGAAGATGTGAATTCCTGGGTGTTGGACTGGATGTCTGAAAACACTCACTACACTACACCAGCCTCTAAATTGCTTCGTGCTCTACCACTCAGTCCTCCCCTTGAAGAAGTTCGCTGCATCTACAGTGAACCTGAGCTCACACATCATTACATGCAGGTGCTGATGAAACCTTTGAAGCCAGGTTAGGCACGAAGAACCAAATTCCTCGTGAAGGAATTGCTGTACGTGCCCAGAACTGTCTATCGTATTCTTACAAGGACAATCAGTCCTATCAAAGGCCACGACTCATCTGATGAGGAAATTGTTGGCATCATGAAGAATCTGGTATTCAACATCGTTCATGGCATTCCTGTCAATTATCACGATTTCTTCATGAGGACTATGGCCAATATTGCACTGTCTCCGTTTGAGCTAAAGCCTTATGCACCTTGGATTATGAGATTTCTTAGGACAAGGTCTTCACTCAACTACAAAGCTGATTTCCAGAATCACCTCAGCTACTTGCCCCCAATTGAAGTCCTCAAGCAGACATATTCCTCAGTTGATGGAAAGGGCAAGGCATCAGCTGTAATAGATGAAGGCATTCGTCCATTGGATGGTCAGTTTCGCAAAGCTGCATCTTATTCCATCAATGATGACTCTGCCACATATGACTCTGCCAATGCACCCAAGTCCACTCCTCAAGCCACTGCTCCGCGCGTGATGACTGACCGTGAACTTCTGCTTAGTCTTCACCAGAAGGTGGATCGAAATCACAAATGGGTTAAGCGTCAGTTTGGTTCACTTCTTCACAACATGACTGCCACACACAATGCAGTGAAGAAAAACCACTACTACCTCCATCAAGTCTTCGGTCGCACCTGGGCAATCCTGTCACATCTGTATGGTGAAGAAGATCTAAAGATCATGGGTCTCAAAGAAGATTTTGACTGGTCTGCACCTCCACCGAAGAAATTCAAGAAGGTCAAGGTTCCTTCTCTGGTGGTCAGCTCATATTCTTCATCGCGCGACACTGATGAAAATGAAGACTTGGACGACACTGCGGCAGGCCCTACTACAACAAACGACCCCAACAACGCCGGCGCTCCTTCATCAACTTGATATTCTTCAGGGGCGTTAGTCCTCATATTCGTTCCTTTTGGTCATTTGATGACAAAGGGGGAGAATTTTGAGTTAGTCTTCAAGCGGGTCTTTCTATATGGGCGTTTTTTGTTAAGCTACAACTCTCGTTCTTCTGCGACTTTATTGGATCGAGTTGTAAACTTAAACCCGATGGTGCTCTGATACTCTTGATACGTTTTTTTTGCATGCTTATTCCTCGTTAATATTATTGCACGCATGCTGAATTACATCAGTCACCATATTTCATCATGCATTTCAAATTCTTCACTGTTATATATCAAATGCGTGTATGAATTACAAGATATAGGGGGAGATCTCCATGATTCAACTCTTCAAGTGTGCATTGCTTCAAAAGCAAATTCCTCACTATGCACATCTTCAGGGGGAGTTCTTCTATATCTTGTAATCAAGTTCCACAATATTAGTAGTTACACTTCATATGTTTATCCCCGTTGAAAACTTAACCTATATTGTCATCAATCACCAAAAAGGGGGAGATTGTAAGTGCATCTAGTGCCCCTTAGTGATTTTGGTGTATTGAAGACTTATAGGTTAAGGGACTAATGTGTTTATGAGTGTACACAGGTCTATAAGTCTATGAGAAGTTTGATATTTACAGAGAAAGTCGACCCCTAAAAATGAAGTTCTTCGTCTGAAGACTTTGGTATTCTGAAGACTTTCTGAAGACTTTGAAAGTGAAGAAAATGGTGTGACCTTGAAAACTTGGTATTCATTCGAGGAACATAAAGCGTGAAGACTTTTGTTTTCATAGTTTCATTTTCTCTTTCTTGAGTCATAGGAAACACCGTACTGTTAAAGGGGGTCGAGGAAATACTAAGGAAAAATTTCCATGTGATGCTCAACTCAAAATCCTACACCTACCAATCCCTTCGAGTGAAGCCATTGGAAATCTCATACAGTCCAGTCATATTCTTCAGTGACAGAGACGAAGTTCTTCTGGTCTCTGAGGAATTTGTTCTGACTGAGGAGTTAGGAATTCGCCAGTGCGGATTTCCTACACAGTGAGGAACATGATAGCCCTGAGGATTTTGCTACTCAAAATTCCGACCGTTGCTGTGCTATGCGCCAGCTGTCCCAAAATATCTATCCACCTAACGGTCATATCATTGAAGGGCATTTATGTCTTATCATGTCGGGCTGCTCCCTAGGCTATAAATAGCCGCCCCCTACAACCACTAGCTGGTTGGCTGCTCCGAGAGAAACTGACACTTGTCATTTGAGAGCAACCCATCCTCCAAGGACTTTGAACGAAAATCATCAAGTGAGGAAAAAACCAAAAAACCAAAACCCAAACACCTACAAACCCCAAGTGATTGAGCATCACTAAAGAGATTGATCCTGCGTGGATCCGACGCTTGTTACCTTTGAAGACTGTGCTTCTTCCAGACGGTTAGGCGTCATGGTCTAGAGCATCCAAGAGGAATTGTGGATCGCCGAGTGACCAAGTTTGTGAAGGTTTGGAAGTCACCTGAAGACTTACCACGAGTGATTGGACGAGGTCTGTGTGACCTTAGTTCAAGGAGAATACGGTGAGGACTGGGTGTCCTGAGCTGCGTGTTCAGGACTGGGTGTCCGGGACTGTGTGTCCTCAAGTTTAAATACTCAGCCGCTCCAACCAGATGTACAACTGAGACAGCAGTTGGAACTGGTCTACCAAATCATTGTCTTCACCAAGCTTACTGGTTCTATTTTCTCAACTCTTTCATTTCCTCATAACTATGTTGTGTGCTTGTTCATATCTGTGTTTGAAGACTTTGACTGAAGACTTTCTTAATTTCCTCAGTTCAATTTCTTCAGTCTGTTTGTCTTCATCCTGTGTTATCCTGTGTTTACGCTTCTGTACTATGTGTCTGTCTTCATTTCATCATGATGACTATGCTTGTATTCTGTTATGTTTACTTTTGAGTACTCATTCCGCTGCTGATAGTTCTTCGCTAAGGAATTTCCTTACCAGCAAATTCCTCAGTGAAGAATTTCATAAAAATCGCCTATTCACTCCCCCTCTAGTCGATATAACGCACTTTCAATGATGTAGGTGTTTTCACAAGCTCAAAGTAAATTACCTGGTTATACTTGAAATCTTGTACAAGTTAGCTCACTCAAGTACCGTTGGTAGTCTAAAACTGTTCCTCCAATTTTCTAAACTAGGTCCAGATGCTCTTTTTGCGCCGATGTCTGTTGACAATTTTACAGACTCGTCAAGCAGGAAGAAGATTGGAACAAAAGCCCTTTTACTTGATCAGGTGATTGCTATCGAGTCAACTGAAGTTCTTGCCTCTACAATCATGTTTTCGTACGATATGTAGAATTAACTTATTGTATTATTTTCTCATGACGCTACAATATTTGACATCTTTTTCTAATGGCTCATATCAGGCATTGGTAATTGGATTGCAGATGAGGTGCTTTATTTACACCAAATGCGACACTTAAACTTTGAATGCGGTGAGCAGGCGGCGGGCAGCGGCGTGGTGAGCAGGCGGCGGGCGGCTTTGTCTCCTCCCAAATCCACGCCTCACTCCTCAAAGGCTCTGAACCGCGTGGAAAGGGGGTATAGGAGGGGATCGGAGGGGGTTGGGCCGTCGAAACCCCGCATACCAAATGGGCTAACGGGGATTTACAAGGGTTCTGGGCCACGCGAGGAAAATCTGCTGAAAACCCCTCCGGCCCACTTCTACCAAAGGAGGCCTAATGGGCCAGGAAATGTACGCACATCCGCCAGACATGCTCGAAGGCCTATCGTTCTGAAGAAAAAGGAAAGGGAGATGCTGTACGACTGGTAGTCCGCTAGTCCAGGCATCCCCATCTGATTTTGTCACTCCGTCGGAGGTGAGATCCGGGCGTCGATGGAGGGGAGCTCGGGGCCTCGCTGGCCTCGCCGGAGTTCCACCCAAGAGGTAGGCAGCCCTGGCGGCGGAGCGGACCTCATCAGCGCCCTCCCCGACGAGGTGCTCCTCCTCTTCCTCGCCCGCCTCCCCTGCGCCAGCGCCGCCGCGCGCACCAGCGTCCTCTCCCGCCGGTGGCGCGGCCTCTGGGCGCTCCTCCGCCAGATCGTCTTCCGCGACGTGCCCTTCCCCTCGCTCGAGGCGGCGCTCGGCCGCGTCCTGCCTCCCCCGCACGCGGTTTCCCTGCTCGAAATCTGCGTCCCCGAGGAGCAGCGGACAGACAGCGCCGGCGTCAACTCGCTGCTCCGCGCCGCCGCGCGGCTCCAGCCGGAGAAGCTCGACTTCCGCCTCCCCTCCCGCTTAACCGGCCTTGCTTTCGCAGACCGTCTCGTCGCCGTCGACCTGCCTTGCTCGCACCGCGCCACCTCCATCTCGCTGGGCCTCTCCACCCCCTTCTCCCTCCGCGTGCCAGCCGGCGCTCAGTTCCCCGGACTCGAGGCGCTGTCCCTGTCGTACTGCACTACCGAGCTCGACGCCCTGCTCTCCTGCTGCCCGCGCCTGCGCACGCTCCGCGTCACCAGGGATTTGTTTCCTAACTACAAGTGCGACATTATGGTCAACTCCCCATCGCTGCAGGAGCTTGTTGTGCACCACCGGATCAGAGAGACACAACGTGTGGACATCGTTGCGCCCGCACTTAAGCAATTGGCCCTCTCATTTGCCAATGGCGGGGAGATCAGCATCTCCGTCCTGGCACCAATGGTGGAGAAGGTTTCGTGGAACTGCTGCTACTTGGGGCACCACATTGTGTTTGGTCTTTGGAGCCTCAAGACGCTGCGGCTACAGACGGCAGAGAGACAAGGACAGCTATCCTCGCTGCAAATTCATGCCCGTGCGGTGCGTCCCCTCTACTGCAAGCTCTTGACTAAATTAATTTCTGAATGATGTATATCTTGGCAAATTGTTTTTTCAGGACTCGTTTTTACACGCTCAGGCGGACAACTTTACGCGGGAGATAGAGAAACATATGGTTGTTGCCTTCTCTTGTTTAGAGCTACATCTCACAGCAAAGGGGCATGCTTTTGGAGGGTTTGTGTTTCATCTCCTTGGGATGGATAAAATTCGTGCTGCTACACGGAGGCTTAAGGTCATCTTGAAGAGATCAGCGGTAATTCTCTGCTCTGATTATATACGCCAATAATACTTTGTGTGGTTATTCAGATATACATTTTGGGTTTTAGATGGAAGGAGGATGCCGGCTACATTGTCCTTGTAAGTTTCGGAACTGGAGGTTTGAGACTATCTCCTTGGCTGCTCTGAAAGAAGTGGAGTTCGATGGCTTCGAAGGAGAGGATCATGAATTTGATTTATTACAATTGATACTTGGATGTGCACCGACGTTGAAAAGAATGAGTGTGCAGCTGTCAGAAGAGACCTCGGCAAGTCATGAGGGATGCGCAAAGATATACAGCATCTTCAAGGCATGTTCATCTGTGAAATGCGATGTTTATCACAGTTCTGGTGAGTATATGTTTGGCATACATTATTAGCATCCTCCTACACAAAACAAAGATATAACTGTTAATCGTTGTGTAAGATTTGTCAACTATGTGGGGTTGGCATGCCAATTATAGAGTTTGGTTGTGCATGTCCAGTTTATTAGCTAATTTAACATACTATATTTCAGCCGAATTTGTGTGCTCGCACCCTCATATTTTGATAGAAATAGAAACTGATTGGTGGATTGGATGATAACAACAATTCAATATTTTTATTCAGGCTTCCTTACCTAAAATTGCTCGTTTGCATTTCACAATCTTCTTCATTCATCTTGCCCTACTATTGTGTGTTTGTATTTGAGTTTCCTGGTTAGCTGAAGTTGTCCCACCTGAATTCATTGGCCTTGGGGTTTCGTACAAATTATTAGTCCCAGTTAAACTCTGTTCAGCAAGGACTTTGCTATTTCTTTCTGTTGTCAGCATGTATTCCGTTTTATTCAGTAGCAAAAAGACAGTTTCTAGATTACCTGAAGTTTGCTGTCTCATCTGAATTTTTCATTGGCCTTTCGGTTTCTTTCTGCTCTCAGTATATTGTGTTTTATTTGACAAACATTCCTACACATATAACTCCACATTTGCTGGTTGCGATGCTCTGACGGGATCTTTTTTCAATTTGTCTCCTCTGCAGGGTTAATGCACGACAGCCAAAATTGCCCGTCGATGAGATTCTCGGGTGTGTTGATTCAGGGTGTTCATTGACAAGGTCTCAGGACGTTGCTTGGTTGCTTCAACCGATCATCCGGCATGCTCTTTTGTCAGTGTACTGTACTAGCTATAATCTAAGGTGCTCAGTTAAATCTTGTGTGGTTTCTATGCCATTTGACTATTGAAGTTAACTGCAGTCTATCTATGTCTTCAGTCAATTACTTGAAGGTGATTGTCATTTTAAACCTATGGTTTCAGTTACAATTGTGCGTTGTTGTTTCATTGCGACTACGCTCTGCATGTTTCCAGCGGGGGTAAAATGACCTGCAGTGAATGTTCACCTTACAGCTCTTTCTGCTTATAGCCGTGGTTAACCAAATGGCTCTGTGATAGCTGAGAATAATCAGGCTAAATGCCGGTGTGAAAATCCAAAAACATATTTAGAAGTTTCGAAATAAATTAATAAAAATTCTGTGGAAACTTGTATGTGTTCACTAGGATCCATGAAATTTTGTTTTGGAAAATGTAATTTCTACGCTGTACAAAAAAAAAGTTCTGGCCCAAAAACAAACAAAAAGCTGCCCATTAGAAAATACATTTTTTTCCTACGCCACGTGTGGAAGTAAAATGTCATGAAAATTTGTACATATGTGTTATACATGTGTGTGTGTGTGTGTGTGTGTTTACAAAACAATTCATCATTTTTTACGTTGTAGAAAATGTTTTTCTTGAAACCGGCACCATGGTGGTGCCCGTGCACCATTTGCAATTGCCGGGCTAAATACGGGGAGCTCCTATTGGGCGCTCTCTGCGCCACTTAGGGCATGTACAATGGTGTTATCTTAGGATAAATAATGAGGTGAAGGAGAGAGAAAAGGTTTGTCTTTTCTTATTTAAGAGAAGACAAGAGATGATATCTTAGCACAATATGTCTCATCATATTTTTAGAAATTTACTAGTTATTGAAAATAAGGCTAAGAGATGACCCATTGTAGACATTTTTCTTTGTCATCTCTAAATTACATGCAAAACTTAAAATAAGACTATCTTATCAACCATTGTACATGCCCTTAGCGCTACTGGCGCTCACGCAGCCACGCTGTTGGCCCAGCTCAACACGCTCGCTCGCTCCGGTCCCGATTCCTTCACTCGCTCGGTTCGCAGCCGATTTCTTTGCTCGTTCACAGTTGAGCGTATACCTGACCATACCTTGGGCCGGGCTGGGCTTCAGGCCAGGCCTAGCCAAGCCCGACGCAGAAAAACCCCGGCCCGGCCATCGGGCCTGTTTTCTAGGCCCGAGCCCGGCCCGAACACGTAAAAGCCCGTCGGGCTCCGGGTCGGCCCGGCCTGACCTTCAGAAAAGTGTAAAAACGACGGGCCCGGCCCTGCCATCGGGCTCAAAATCTAGGTCTGAGCCCAGCCCGGGAGCAGCGTCGGGCTGGGCCGGGTCGGGCTTTTTCGGGTCGGGCTTCCCATGGGCAAGTATAGTTGACCGGGTCTCCCACCCCTCAAAAAGAAAGTTGAGCGGGTCTTCCAGATTCTCGAAAAATGAAAGTTGAGCGGGTCTCCTGTTGCTGTTTGACCGTTTGGCTTAGAAAAGGTAGAACTGGAATAAAACCACAAATTCAAAAACAGTTCATAAATTTGAAAAAAGCGCAAAAATAAGGTAAAAATCGCGAGTTTGGAAAAGAGTTCATCGATTTGAAAATGATTCATCAAATAAAAAAAGTTCATCTAATTTGAGAAAAAATCATTGATTTTCAAAAAAAAATTATCAAGTTAAAAAAAGTTCATCTGATATGAAAAAAGTGCATCAATTTTAAAAACCCATAATTTTTTTTAAAATCTTCCAATTTAAAAAAATCATCAAATTTGAAAAACAAATTGAAAAAAGATCATGGATTTTCAAAAAATAACCACTAAAAGTGAAAAGGTTCATCCATTTGATACAAAGTTCATCAAATTTGAAAAGGTTTATCAAATTTCAAAAAAAATCATCAATTTGAAGAAAAAATTCACGTATTTGCAAACAATCGTTGAACTGGGTAGAGGAAAAAGAAAAAAGAAAAAGAAAAAAAGCGAACAGGAAAAAAGAAAGAATATAAGAAAGAAAAGGTTGTAAGTTGTTAGATCCCACTGGGTGGTGTGGTGGTTACACCAGCGTGTATCAATGAGGGAGGCTGTTGGTTCGAATTGCAACCAACTTGTGCATTTGTTCCGGATCTAAAAACCAGGAAAAAAACCTACATGGGCTGGCCCAGCACGGGGGCGCTTTAGGCACCCGTTTGTAAAATACACAGTACGGGCACTTGAAAATGCCAAATAGGAACCGCCCTAAATACCCGCTACACGTTGTTGCCTTGTTATCCTCTGACTTAGTGAACTGCACGTAAGAGAATCTCCTCCAGAGAAACTAGTTAAAAGGTACCCTCTGGGTGAGCTTCTCAAGGGGCGCTGATGAGGAGTGCTCATGCGCTACCAAATGTCGCGGCTGGGCGCACCCCAACCAATAAGCTACAGGTTCATGGGAATGGAAGTGGTGGCTAAGTTATCCTCTAACTTAGTGAACTATGTTAGAGAATCTCCTCCGGAAGCACCTAGTTAATGGGCACCCTCTGGATGGCTTCCTAGGGGTCACTTATGGGAAGCACGAGGAGCGTTCTCCTACCCTGCCACGTGTTGCGGGTGGGTGGAAGCTATAGGTTCATAGAAAATGAAAGTTGTGGCTAAGTTATCCCCTGACTTTGTGAATTGCACATAGAGAATCTCCTTCGGAGGCAACTAGTTAAAAGATACCCTTTGGGTGGGCTTCCTAGGGGTTACTCATGGGGAGCTCTCCTACGTTATCATGTGTCATGCACTGGGCGCATCCCATAGGAAACAGTAGGTTCACGGGAATGGAGGGCGTATGTGTGGGTTTTTTTTCGGTTTCCTTGAGGTTTTCTCGATTTCTTGACTTTTTCTAGTTCTATGATACTTTTTCCATTTTTCTTGTTTTTCCTCGTATATTGTATATAGGAAGCACAACGTGTGCTCTCATAGGTAACATAGGTGTGATTCATGGGGGAAAGTATCTGGTTTTCTCAATTTCGTGATGTTGGTGTGGGTGTTTCATTAAAAAGGTTATAGGTATCGAAGAAGCTGACTGGGGAGACCACGCGCGGGGGCTTCCTGTGTGCCCTAGTGGACTGACCGTCCACATGAGTGTAGTTGGGATCAAGGGGTGCACCACGGTGGACGTCGGCACATTGTGACCCATCTCGGTGAGCCGTCCTTAGACGACGTGGCTGCATCGCGTCCGGGAAGGTACCAGTACGTCAACGGGGTTGTTGACATGTCCGGGGACTTCGGAAGCGGTGGGCGGGCCGCCGATGAGCCTGTGTTGGAAGCCGCGACGGCGGTAGAAATGGCTGTGTTTTTTTTTTTTTTGTCCAAGCCCGTTCAAACGAACTCGAAGAGATGAAATACGTCCGTGCGTTCGAGTTGTCTAAGCAGCGAACACGTTGAGCGTCCAAGGCCAATTTCGACTGAGAAGCTCGATTTTAAAATAAGGCGTTGAGGCAGGCCCACGGAGGCACGCTCTCGGTACACACACGTGGTGACGTCAGGACGCGAACCGACCTGACCCAACCCCAGAGCCCGAAGGGAACCCGACCGCACACGTGCTACCCCACCCCTCCCCTCCCGTCTCGAAATCTCCCGGATCGGCGGACCGACCGACCCCGGTGCCGTCGTCCCCACGGGCCTCGCCCCATTTGCCGTCGCCCCCAAGGCTCTCCTCCCCCTCAAATCCCCCCCTCCCCTCCCACTCCGCTCCCCACCACCGCCACTCCCCCCCGCCTCCGCCTCCGCCTCCGCCTCGGCGCCGCCCCCTCACCTCCTCCACCCCCACCCCCTTCCCCGCAACCACCCCAGCACCCCCCAACGGACGACGCATCGGGCCTCCCCCTCCCGCTCCGCCGCCGCATGCAGCCCCCCACCGGTCAACGCCGCGGCCCCGCCGCGCCCTCCTCCCGCGGCGTATGGCGCCCCCGATCCGCTGCCGAGGCCCCCGCCCCCAACCCCGCCCACCACCGCGACAACGCCGCCCCGCTCCTGCCCCTCCCCAACCCCAACCCCAACCCCAACCCCGGCCCTGCCTCGGACGGCCGCGCGCCCCGCCGCCGCCAGCGCCGCCCGAACCGCAACAACGGCCCCACCCCGCCGCCGCAAGAGAGGGCTCCCCCGTCCGGGCCCGCTAACGCCCCCGCCCCGCGGCGGCAAGAGAGGGCTCCCTCGTCCGGGCCCGTTAACGCGTCCGCGCTGCGGCGGCAAGAGAGGGTTTCCGCTCCCGCGCCCGCGGCGACGGGGGGCGGGACGGTGCCGCAGCTGGTGCAGGAGATCCAGGACAAGCTGGCGCGGGGGGCGGTGGAGTGCATGATCTGCTACGACATGGTGCGCCGCTCCGCCCCCGTCTGGTCCTGCGGCAGCTGCTTCTCCATCTTCCACCTCCCCTGCATCCGCAAGTGGGCGCGCTCCCCGGCCTCCGTCTCCGACGCCTCCGCCCCGGCCTCCGACGCCTGGCGCTGCCCCGGCTGCCAGTCCGTGCAGGACGTCCGCGCCCGCGACATCGCCTACACCTGCTTCTGCCGCCGCCGCCGCGACCC
This sequence comes from Triticum urartu, assembly GCF_056163025.1. Classification (NCBI taxonomy): domain Eukaryota; kingdom Viridiplantae; phylum Streptophyta; class Magnoliopsida; order Poales; family Poaceae; genus Triticum; species Triticum urartu. The sequence goes on from NC_141879.1 coordinate 712,554,225, forward strand.
GCCCAACGACCTATTCCTCACCCCGCACTCCTGCGGTGAGCCCTGCTCCAAGCCCCTCGGCAAGGCGGATCCTGCCGCCAAGGGCGACGATGTTGCCACCAGGTGCCCGCACGTCTGCGTCCTGCAGTGCCACCCTGGGCCGTGCCCGCCCTGCAAGGCGTTTGCTCCGGAGCGCCCCTGTCCTTGCGGCAAGCAGTCTATCACGCGTCGCTGCGCGGACCGGAGCACGCCTGTCACGTGTGGGCAGCGGTGCGAGAAGCTGCTGCCCTGCCGGAGGCACCGTTGCGAGAAGGTCTGCCACACCGGCCCCTGCGGTGACTGCGAGGTTAACTTCCCTGCACAGTGCTTCTGTGGCAAGAAAACAGAGACATTGCTGTGCGGCGAGATGGTGCTGAAAGGGAAGCTCTCGGACAAGGATGGGGTGTTCTCTTGCAGTGAGGTTTGTGGCCACAATCTGGCATGTCGCAATCATGCCTGCCAGGATGTTTGCCACCCAGGGCCATGCGGTGAGTGTGAGCTTCTGCCAGGGAAGGTCACCACATGCCATTGTGGCAAGACAAGGCTGCAGGAGAAGAGGGCTAGCTGCTTGGACCCAATCCCCACCTGTGACAAGGTATGCGACAAGAGATTGCCGTGTGGAGTGCACAGGTGCAAGGTCACGTGCCACGAAGGAGAGTGTCCACCATGCTTGGTGCGTGTCGAGCAGAGGTGTCGCTGTGGCTCATCAGGCCAGATGGTGGAGTGCTACAAGGTCTCGATGGAAGAGTTCCGTTGCAACAAGCCTTGTGGCCGCAAGAAGAACTGCGGGAGGCACAGGTGCAGTGAGTGCTGTTGCCCTCTGTCGAAGCCATTTGCTCAGCATCAAGGTGACAACATGGATCCCCATTTCTGCCAGATACCATGTGGCAAGAAGCTCCGTTGTGGACAGCATGGTTGCCAGCATCTCTGCCACAGCGGTCACTGTGACCCTTGCCGTGAGACCATATTCCATGATCTCACTTGTGCCTGTGGCAGGACATCCATTCCACCACCACAGCCTTGCGGGACACCAACTCCATCATGCCCACACCAGTGCATGGTCCCTCAGCCTTGCGGGCATCCAGCTTCGCATCAATGCCATTTCGGGGACTGCCCACCTTGCGTTGTGCCAGTCACAAGAGAATGTGTTGGGGGGCATGTGATGTTGAGGAACATCCCTTGTGGTTCAAAGGATATCAGATGCAACCAGCCCTGTGGAAAGAACCGTCAATGTGGACTGCATGCTTGTGCCAGGACTTGCCATCCTGCCCCATGTGATCCGCCACCTGCAAATGGAGAAGCTAGTTCAAGCTCTGGGGGCAGAGTTTCATGTGGACAGTTATGTGGTGTCCCAAGGAGGGAATGCAAGCACACTTGCAATGCACCATGCCACCCATCGTCACCTTGCCCAGATGTGAGATGTGAACACCGTGTGACTATTACCTGTTCTTGTGGCCGTATCACTACAGCTGTGCCCTGCAGTGCTGGTGGAGCCTACAATGGTGATAGTGCGTTCGATATCTCCGTCATGCAGCAGCTGCCAATGCCTCTCCAACCAGTGGAATCAAATGGCAAGAGGGTTCCTCTTGGGCAGAGGAAACTTTGTTGTGATGAGGAGTGTGCAAAAATGGAGAGGAAAAGGGTCCTTGCTGAAGCTTTTGACATTACCCCGCCCAATCTGGATGCACTGCATTTTGGTGAGAACTCGAATGCGTCGGATTTGCTTTCTGATCTTTTCCGGCGTGAGCCAAAGTGGGTGCTGGCCATAGAGGAGAGGTGCAAGTTCCTTGTTCTTGGGAAGACAAAGGGGAATTCTTCAAGCAACATTAAGTTCCATGTCTTCTGTCACATGATGAAGGACAAGAGAGATGCTATCAGGCTCATTGCAGATAGGTGGAAGCTTTCTGTCCAGGCAGTTGGGTGGGAACCCAAGCGTTTTATTACCGTCCATGTCACACCCAAGTCCAAGGTTCCTGCTCGTGTTCTGGGCTCTAAGCCTGGTGTCCCTGTCTCGGCGTCCCATCCTTACTTTGATCCCATGGTAGACATGGATCCGAGGCTCGTCGTTGCAATGCTGGACCTGCCAAGGGATGCCGATGTTAGCTCTCTAGTTTTAAGGTTTGGTGGGGAGTGTGAATTGGTTTGGCTGAATGACAAGAATGCCGCTGCAGTCTTCAGCGATCCAGCTAGAGCAGCGACAGCGCTGAGGCGGCTGGATTATGGGTCTGCTTACCAGGGTGCTGCAATGTTTTGCCCAAGCAGCATCACTCAGGCTTCTGTGCCAAGCAATGTGTGGATTGGAGCACAGAGAGATGGAGGGTTGGCTGCAAAGAGCAGTGCCAATCCATGGAAGGCCTCTCAATCTGAGCCCGACCCATCTGGAGACTGGACAGTGCTCAGTCATGCTTCAGGGTCAGTGTGGAAACGTGGTGATACTCCTGCTCAGGTCATGGGTTCTTCAAACCGCTGGAATGCTCTGGAGTCTGATGCTGCAACCAGCTCTGGGCCAACCAACAAACGTAAGCCTCCTCTTCGCACTGAAACAGGATCCAGCAGTTCTGCTCCCCGCGTTGGTGCTGGATCCAGCGCAGCACCAAGTGCTGGGCAATCGGTGAGCAAGCTGCAGCCTGACGTCGAAGTTGAAGACTGGGAAGAATCGTGTGAATGATGAGACCGAGGTAGTTTGGTCAAGATGACTCGTTTTTATTCAGATGTCATTTTTATCTCTAATACAATGTATATCGAAGCTGTTACTGTGTCACCTTCAAGTAGTTCCTGGCTGTTGCCAGTTGACTGCTCAGTTGGAAGTATTTTTGCCTTGCAATAAACAATGAACCCTTCTCATATTTCCTGTGTTCTTTAGCATCACAGTGTTCACAGAATCACAGCTTGTGCCATCCAGTTGTGAGTGTTTGCCGTTTTGGCACTGCTTTCCCAAATTGATTTAAATGTATGTTCATTTATGAAGTTCTTCAGACTAGTTCGTTTCTTACTTACAATGTTCTTCAAACTAGTTAGCACTCTTATTACAATGTTCTTTAAACTGCTTGCCATCTCCCTGTTATCATATTGGTTATGTGAAGCTAGTTGTAGTGAGTAGCCAAGCAATGTCTGCCTTATTAACAGTTTGTGCAATATACCACTACCTCTTATATTTAGTTACAGAGGAAGTACATAGGAAGCATCTGCTTCCATTTCTTTGTTAGCATTTGGCTGAAATGACACTGAGAAATGTGAAAAAGCAAGTTGTTTTTTGTTATATTACATCAGTTGTTTAAATGCTTGTGCTATCATAGCCCCTAACTTACTGCAAACTAAAAAGGCAAAATATACACCAATTGAATCAACCGTATGTCCTCCACATAATGGATGTCAACTGTGATATCTTTTTAATAATTAACTTATGTAATCTTGGTGAAGCATGTATTTCATTTTATTTGCCAATGAAAACATTCTGGTTTGCATCTGTATTCATTAGCAAAAAAGACAGTTTCTAGATTACCTGAAATTAGTTATCTCATCTGAATTTCATGGAATTTCAGGTTTGGCACAAGTTATTTAGTTCGAGTTAGATTCTGTTCAGCATGTACTGCCATTTTTTCTGCTCTCAGCACATTCGTTTTATTTGCCAGTGACCACTTGACATTTGCTCATTGTGATGCTTAACAGAGCTTTTCAATTTGCCTCCGCTGCAGGGGTTAATGCATGGCAGCCAAAATTGCCCTTCGACACGATTCTCACCCTTTCTTTTGCATCGACAAGGTCATCCTTATCCCATGCTGACCAAGTCCATGACCTGGTCTCAAGACTTTGCTTGGTTATTTCAACTGATCATCTGCGTGTTGTTTTGCCAGTGGATTGTTACTAGATATATATGGTGCTTGCGGATTTAAATCTTGAATTGTTTCTATGCCATTCAACTACTTAAGTTAATGCACTCAACGTATGCGAGTCAGTTACTCTAAACTAGTGATTCTGTGTAGCCTACGGTTTCAGTTGCTATTCTGCTGTTTCATTTTGATGGCACACTGCATGTTTTCATTGGAAGTAAAATGAGCAGTACATGTACAGCTCTTTATGCTTATAGCTCCCTTTAGATGAACCAAATGAGCTCTGTGATAGCTCATTTTCTTAAACTGAGAGTTATCTTCCGTTTATTCTCTTCTCTAACTACTGCATCCTATACGATGAACAGAAGGTGCATCTTGTGCCACTTTACGAAGTGTCATAAGAGCTTCCTTGCAAGTTCCTGAACAAAGTAACACATGCACTCTGTACTGAATGATTCAGAGGTGCCTAATTGCACGGCATTATTGAAAATATTATCTCTGAAGGGAAATTACTATCTTTCTGATAATGGGTTAGACACAATCATCTCTGAGCTCCTTTGAGTTAGCTAAATTTAAGTTAGCGCTCTCTTCTCATTTCATCTGGACTCAACCATATGTCCCCAGCATAATGGATGCCAATTGTGATAATTTTTTAGTAACTTAGAGGTAATCTTGGTGAAGGTGAACAGACCGCCACCAATTCAGATCTTTGTAAGAGTATATGAAGAAAGATAAGCAAGCAACTGATAACTCTGGAAGGCTAAAGAAGAAACATTTTCCACTCTTTAAAATGTAGGCCACTTGTGTTGAAAGAGCTTAGCTTCGGTGTAAGGAACTAGAGGATGGAAGAAGGCTTGACATTATCAAAATATTTAGTGATTGGACTTGTATGAAACCCATGATTTACTGGAAGTCAATGTTACAAGTCCAAGACTAACCTAACCCTCTTTGGTTGACAAAAGCATGCCCTCAGAGCCTCAGATTGAACCATATTGTGACTGTTTGTTTGAGAAATGCCACTATAAATGGCATTAACCTAACCAACTCTCTTACTGAACTTGTTCTGTTAGACAAGATGCCATTTTGTGTTCTCTGGACCTTTTTATATTTATGTTTCCTCAATAAACTCTTGTCTAGCAAAGAGGGCCAAACATTTATGTTCATTATCTACTGTTTCAGTTATTACTTGCTGACTCTCTTTGCTTCAATTCCATTCAAGATGATCAGCCAAGTCAGCGTGCCTGTCTCTGATTTTCCTGCAATATCACTGCTTAGGCCCCGCTTGGATTGTCGGTTGCTTCCCAAATACCTCCGTAATCGATACAGACCTCCAGCCGTTCTTTCTATTCGGACGTAAATCACACTGTGGCGGGTAATTTACACCTGTAAATTAAATCCAGGTGTACAAACTTACACCGAATCCAAGCAGGGCCTTATGTAGCACACACAACATTTCTTGTCTACATCTTCAGTGCATATCTTATACTATCCGTTGATCTATTTATTTATTTTTGACGAAGTAGATGTTGCTCACTCAAGTATTGTTGGCAGCCTGAAACTGTAAATTTTCTCGAGATACTTGTCCTTTAAATTGTGCACACGTTTCTCACTCAAGTATTGTTGGCAGCCTGAAACTGTACCTCCAATTTCTGAGCTAGGTTCAGATGCTCTCATTGAGCTGATGTCTGTTGACAATTTTGTGGACTGATTGAACAGGAAGAAGGTTGGAATAAAAGCTCTTTTACTCGATCAGGTGACCTCCATCAAATCGATTGATGATTTTGCCTGTACAATTATTTTTCCTGTGATATACAGAATTAACTTCCTGTATTTTCTTATGGTACCACACTTTAACATATTGCTTTTTTCAATGAGCAGAGTTCCATATCAGGCGTTGGTAATTGGATTGCAGATGAGGTGCTTTACCAGGTATCCGCACAAAAATTTGTGAGGCCTGCATCAAATGCAGCACTTGAACTTTGATTTTAATATGGGCCTGGAAATGTAAGGGTCCTGGGACGGAGGGTTGGACACCTGCCTTGATTGCTAGAGGCCTGATTGTACAAGAGGGGAAGGAACCATGAATCTATAATCTATAATACTTAAATAGTTCATCCCCACTATTCTATTTTTCTTGACATGCAGTCTATCCACCTCAGCACCCTTGCCACATCATCAGTTTCTCTTAATTATTTTGATCATGCATCTCACCAAGTCACATTATTTTACAAAATAAAAATAAAAATGATTCGATTGTCTGTAAACCGAAAGGCCTCTGTAACCCAAGAGTCGTCCTCCCTTGGCTTTCCCCAACATCTTCTCAATCTCCGCTTCCTGCACGATCCATCAACTAATTACGTGGCTATATTAATCTCCGGCAACCGATCTACTTCGTCTTCATCTTCCACCGAAACAGATGGAAGAGTAACAGATAGCTGTTCCTCCTTTTAAGGAAACGATTGTACTGCAGATAGAGCTGTTATTCCTTTTAAGCAACCGATCTGCTCTGTTCCTATGGCCTCCACCACAGCTAGAATATTATTATTCCTCAACATGACGGCAAGGTGGTGCACTACCATGGCGTTTGGCATCAATATGTATGCTGTATACAGCTGCCGCGAGTTCATGGCGTTGGCCCCCCTCCTCTCCGATCCATGCCGCGTGCGGCTGCGACCGCATCTTCCACAAGCATGAGGTCGAGGCCGGGCACTGCTGAGGCGCTCCTCCATGCCGCGTGGTCGAGGACGTCTAATGCTCTCCTCGCCGCTGCAGAAATATGTTTTCTTCCTAGCTCACCTGGGTTGATCGGCTCATTGGCATTGACAGGTAAGTTGTAGGGGCATTGAGACGATTCCATTCTATCTTGCTGGATCAATCAACTATATATATGAATCAGTTCATTGTCTTCTTCCTCCCCATCTTGCTATTTCATTTTAATTTGGTGATCGTGCGCGTGTGATGTAGTTAACATATACAGTGTGTTCATGAGAATCTGAAGTGGTGTGTAGATCGATCTATGATAATACAACTGGTGCGGGTAAATCCACGTGCAGGTGACGAATTTCAAGACCATCGCCGTTGACTGTATCTTGCCTGCTGGCGCCCCCATGACACCACCGTGTTGGACAAGGTGAAATACTCGTGTATCCCATGGCACCTGATTCCATCCTAATCCGCTAATTGCTCCATGGTTCCATCCTAATCCTCCTCTACTATCTTGCTACTTTTGTTTATTATTTTTACCATACATTCTGTATGTAATGTTCTAGATGAATGAACGTTCATATTATTTGGCATACGAACTTCCGAAGGATCCATTTTTATTGGTTTCCACATTATTTGTTTATTATTTTTGTACATGCCTTTGGTAGTTCTGCTCAAAGATGAATGAACATTCATATATTGCCATGGCAACTTCCCGAGGATCCATGTTTATAAGTTCGTTTACAGGGTTGTTGCCAAATTGTGAGATCTATCTCATGTCTTATACCAGAACAAGATGGTTTGGTACAAGGAAGGTTGCAGTTTCATGATTTAGTTTGAATGGAACAGTAGGAAATCTTTGTTATACAAATAAATTAATCATTATAATAAATATGGATAATATTAAACCTATAAAAGGATTATATCAGATTGTCAAGCAATTATCGTACACTGCAGAATGTTTTCCTTGACCTATGAGACATAATTTTTTGATATATAATTCATGCTTAAATTTTTTTTGTTGTCCAATCACATGTGACCTCAATATGGTGTGTCAGTTTGATCAAAAGATATTGCAACCTCCGCTCACCCATCAGCGATCTTGATGGAGTGGTAACCAAATGATGAAGACTTGATTCTTGATGTGTTTCCAGTTATTTCCCCCAATGTTTGTTTATTTCAATTTCTTTCAAGCCAACCCAAAGGAATGCTTGCATGTTAATGCTAAATCTTTGTTGTTTGTAAACAACGCATTTATTCAAATTTTCATATGTAAACATTATATCCAAATTGGATCTTTAATTGATGTATTTTTTTTCATATTTTTTCATTCATACTATGTGTGCTTTTCTTTAAAGCTGCATATAAAATGTAGAAAGTCCCGCCGCAACGCGCGGGAAATCATCTAGTTTATTATATTATTCATTACTAGCCTCCAACTAGTTATTCAACAAAGTATTAGTAGCAATTCCATGCACCTGAATCGATCTGATTTTATCCTGAACAACTGAGGCTATCACACCATGGAGATAAAGCTGCTCTGTTCCTTCGATAAAACTACTGCAGCTTCTGCACTTGTTTTGCTGCACTGTTGCTTGGCTGTAACAGACTTCATGGTATTCTTTGCACTCGAGAACCCATCCATCACTGATTGCCTCAACCTTAACAAGGGAGAGAGCTGAGCCACTGAACCAAAGCATCCAGGAGGTTATTCTAATTTGACATTGTTTTGAGTAACTGTTGTATGTAGCCTTGCAGAATACCCAAGACACTATTAGGTTGTGAAATATGCTTCCAAGTCGATGCTGATTGTGACCTGCTTTCGTGTGGAATGATTGTTTCACCACTGATGGGGCAGCGAGCCTGGTAAATCTGATGGTGAGTTCATCTTCAAGTTCCATTGTGGTTGTCTTATTCCTGAATAAATTGTCCCAATCTTTGAAAAAAATTGGTCACGGGATATGATGAAGTGTAATGGACCATCTGGAATACCAGTTGTCATGTTCTCTCTTGTAACCATTTGCCAGGCTTTCATCTTTCTTAGATTAGATATATCAAATTTCTGCTTATTGCGGGAAAGAAAATTGAATTCATTATAGCTGGTGGCAGGGTGAGCATTTGAGCAATACCACTTCACTTCTACACCTTGTACCATCCCGAATTTATCTAAAGAGAACAACCAGCTTCTTGATTCGATCTCCATGGAGTTCGCTCGGCTCAGCTCCACTGTGGACTTAATGGAGTTGAGAGGTCGAGGGTTGCCGAACAGGCCCTAAAGCTCTGGTTCGCACTCCTTGTGTGCCACAACTGCAGAAGCTGATCGGGTTCCAATCTGGCAAAGCAGTAGTATCTCACCTAGGTCAAGCATGGGCAGATACAGAACATATGATGATTTGAAGCCAAGAAAGAGAGTGGCAACATTCAGGACTGCCAAGGAACAGCAAAACAGGGGTGCCATAAGTGCCCCCTCCAGGAAACATGGAAAATTGCTGGTGGCAAGAAACCAAGCATTAAACATAGCATCAAGGACGGTTTCGATACCATGGAACAAAATAAAGCTGGTTCCACTGGAAATGATGATCATGGTTTGGACGAAGCTACTGCTATGCTGCGCAGGGCATCAGAACGGGTTACAGGCAAATAGTCGAGGAATGAATCAAAGCCCACCAAACACTAAACCAGGAGGAAGATACGAAATTTAGTATATATGCTCCTCGTATGTTTAACATTACTGCCTGTAGATATAAGCTGACACTAAACATTCTTATATTATGGGACGGAGGGAGTATTTGGAATCTTAAAATTTGTGTAAAAAACACTCTTATATTATGGGACGGAGGGAGTATTTGAAATCTTAAAATTTGCGTAAACATGTCTCTGTTTCCTCAACTACTGCATCATAGTATCATATGAACAGAATATTTATCCATCTGAACCCTCAGCTCGAGGATTGATCTGTGTTCATTATGAAATCCAATGGTCAGATTCTCCTCTCGTATTTGGGCATGATTTGTTTTGAACAAAATTGAACAGACTTCATTATAGTAGTATTTGAATACTGATGCCACTTTTTTTGAGCAATAATGCTAAACATACAAAGAGTTACACGCTGACTAGGCTTCTTTCTTTGTAACTAACCATCCCCCTTCCCCTGATTTTCATGGGGTGGACCCTTTCTCCTCCTTAACCTCCAATCACAACTCATCTATTTGTAAAATCCATGTAAACCTTTGTATGTGTAGCATTACTCTTTTTGAGGATGGTTCAGGGCTGTTGCAGCGATCTTAAGGAACAATAGGGGTGAGGCTATGGCAGGAGTTGTTGAAACTATTGACCATACTGTAAATGCAGCGGCAGCAGAAGTGATGGCTATATGTGGTGGACTACTTCACCAGATTGGATGCTCGCGAGTGGCCGTGGAATCGGACTGCTTAGAGGTAATCAACGCATGTAATGATGATTCAGATATCCTAGCTCCCTATTCAGCTATACTGGCAGATTGCTTCCAATTGGCGCACGATATTCCTTCAATTAGTTTTGAACACTGCCCACAAGCCAACTATTTGGCACATTTCCTAGCTAGACATGTGTATGATTCAAACTAGTTTTCTTCTCCCGCATGTTTATGATGTATCGGTGGGATGATTATCCCCCTAGTTTTCTTCTCCCGCATGTCTTGAAGGATGTAACTATTATAAACCAGCAATAAAGTGTCAACTGGCTTTCCCTCAAAAATAAAAAAAATATGGAAAGGTAACCCAAAATAAAACCAGGAATATCTTGAGCACCAACTCTGCGGGCCTGGTTTGTTTTGCAGCTTGGATCTGTGGCAACGATTCTTTGGGCTGTTGCTTCGTTGTTTTTGTACCATGCGTAGTTGGCATGTCATAAAATTTTGGCGCTGATAACTACCACACGTGTGACATGTACCGTCAACACGTTTTTTACACTAAAATTGCCATAAAAAATAAATCTCAAAAAACTAAAACTTGCCATTCAAATAGAAAGTTGACAGCTTCATAGTTATTCTTTTAAGCATTGGCGCACATCTGAATATTTGTTTCAATAAATGGAACTCATGATACCCTCCTTCAAAGCCATTGATTTCCACTTCTTCGAGATCAGTGAAGGAGATAGTTCGGGATCTCCACTTCATAGACTCACAAGGACAATGTGATGGGCACCCTTCTTTCACCTAAAAAATTAAATGTAAACTAGTACACATTGTACATTTGAGATGTATCATCATAGCGGAGAATTGGTTACCATTGATCTCTCCAGGACGATCTTAAGCCTTTGCATAGCATGGAAATCCAATTAATCCGAAAGGGATGAAACACGAGTGTTCCAAAAACATGCCCGACTGTTATGAGATGTAGCTCACGTGAGAAGTCAGCCACCATATGCTTCTCTACCTCCTGCCAAATCCTTGAGTGCGGGGGCAACAAGGTTGACACTGCGCGTCCATACAACATTGGTTTCGACTACAAACTCCTGCAGCAACGCCGACTGGAGTGTCATCAAGGTATCATTGACGTGTTCAATGTCATTGAACTTCAGCCTCAAGCCCTCAACACACACGAGAAACGGGGGAGCAAGGTGTCAAGGTGGACAAGGCAGCACGAGAGAAACAATATCTCGATAGCAGGGAACTTGATGTCGTCCAGCAGGTGGACGAAGCAGATCGGCGAATCTAGCACGATGGAGGTGGGTCGAGGCAGATGAAGCTATGTACTAACCCTGGGGGGAGGGAAAAAAATGAGCTCCTCCGCCCTTGAGCTGCGCGGCGGCGCATATTAGAGAGTTGACAGCGGCCTTGACAGGCTGTGGCGTTGCATGCACCACCTCCATGCCGATCGGTGGGAAGAAGTGATGAGGAATGAAGCATGAAAATTAAAAAATTTCCTACGAAAACCTTAGATCTAATCTAAGAGATGTATAGCAACGAGAGGGGAGTGGTGTGTACATACCTTGTAGACTGAAAGCGTTAATGATCTAGAGATCGTGGTTGGTGTAGTCGTACTCGCGTCGCGATCCAATCCGATCCAAGTACCACACGTGCGACACCTCCGAGTTTAGCACACGTACGGCTCGGCCGCGTCCTCTCCTTAATCCAGCAAGTGAGGGAGAGGAGGTAGATGAGATCTGAACCAACACGACGGCGTAGTGGTGGTGGTGGCAGGAACTCCGGCAGGGCTTCGCCAAGCACTGACAGAATGTGGAGGAGGAGTAATGGGAGGGAGATGGGGCAAGCACGGAAGGGTTGGTTGCCCCCGCGCCTCCCCACTATATATAGGGGTGAGGGAGGGGCGTGGCAGCCCTAGCCCCCCTCCCAAGGCAGGGGGCAGCGACCAAGGGGGAGGAGTTCCCTCCAAACCAAGTGGAGGCCCTCCCCCTTAGGGTTTCCCCTCCCCCATGCGCATGGGCCTTGTAGGGCTGGTGCCCCTGGCCCATTAAGGCCAGGGCGCCCCCTACAGCCCATGCTACTATATGGGATGTGGTGGAACCCTCCAAGGACTTCCGTACCCCTCCGAAACCCTCCGGAACCTTCCGGTGGCATCCCGGTACAATACCGAAAAACTAAACTTTTTTCCGAAACCCCGAAAACAACTTTCCATATATAAATATTTACCTCATGACCATTCCGGAGCTCCTCGTGACATCCAAGATCCAATCCAAGACTCTGAACGACCTTCAGATTTCCACTATTAATATCTCAATACTACCCTAGCGCTACCGAACGTTAAGCGTGCAACCCTACGTGTTCGGGAATATGCAGACATGACCGAGACTCCTCTCCGATCAATAATCAATAGCAGGACCTGGATACCCATAGTGATTCCTGATACGTCTCCAACGTATCTATAATTTTTGATTGTTCCATGCTATTATATTATCTGTTTTGGATGTTTAATGGGCTTTATTATGCACTTTTGTATTATTTTTGGGACTAACCTATTAACCAAAGGCCGAGTGCACTTTTGTATTATTTTTGGGCTTTAATATGAAGACTTGGAGTGGACGTCAAGAAAGAAGCGAGGAGGCCACGAGGTAGGAGGGCGCGTCCAGGGGGGCCAGGCACGCTGCCCACCCTCGTGGGCCCCTTGCAGCTCCACCGACCTACTTCTTCCTTCTATATATACCCATATACCCTGAAAACATCCAGGAGCACCAAGAAACCCTATTTCCACTGCCGCAACCTTCTGTACCCATGAGATCCCATCTTGGGGCCTTTTCCGGCGCTCCGCCGGAGGGGGATTCGATCAGGGAGGGCTTCTACATCAACACCATAGCCTCTCCGATGATGTGTGAGTAGTTTACCACAGACCTTCGGGTCCATAGTTATTAGCTAGATGGCTTCTTGTCTCTTTGGATCTCAATACAAAGTTCTCCTCGATTCTCTTGGAGATATATTCGATGTAATTCTTTTTGCGGTGTGTTTGTCGAGATCCGATGAATTGTGGGTTTATGACCAAGATTATCTATGAACAATATTTGGTTCTTCTCTGAATTATTATATGCATGATTTAAATATCTTTGCAAGTCTCTTCCAATTATTAGTTTGGTTTGGCCTACAAGATTGATCTTTCTTGCAATGGGAGAAGTGCTTAGCTTTGGGTTAAATCTTGCGGTGTCCTTTCCCAGTGACAGCAGGGGCAGCAAGGCATGTATTGTATTGTTGCCATCGAGGATAAAAAGATGGGGTTTATATCATATTGCTTGAGTTTATCCCTCTACATCATGTCATCTTGCCTAATGCGTTACTCTGTTCTTATGAACTTAATACTCTAGATGCATGCTGGATAGCGGTCGATGTGTGGAGTAACAGTAGTAGATGCAAAATCGTTTCGGTCTACTTGTCACGGACGTGATGCCTATATACATGATCATGCCTAGATATTCTCATAACTATTCGCTTTTCTATCAATTGCTCGACAGTAATTTGTTCACCCACCGTAGATTATGCTATCTTGAGAGAAGCCACTAGTGAAACCTATGGCCCCCGGGTCTATTCTCCATTATATTATTTTCTCGTCAACTAGCTATTTTTATCGCCGTTTATTTTGCAGTCTTTACTTTTCGATCTATACAACAAAAATACCAAAAATATTTATCTTATTATCTTTATCAGATCTCACTTTTGCAAGTGGCCGTGAAGGGACTGACAACCCCTTTATCGCGTTGGTTGCAAGGTTCTTGATTGTTTGTGCAGGTACGAGGGACTTGCGTGTAGTCTCCTACTGGATTGATACATTGGTTCTCAAAAACTGAGGGAAATACTTACGCTACTTTGATGCATCACCCTTTCCTCTTCAAGGGAAAATCAACGCATGCTCAAGAGGTAGCAAGAAGGATTTCTGGCGCCGTTGCCGGGGAGATCTACGCACAAGTCAAGACATACCAAGTACCCATCACAAACTCTTATCCCTGGCATTACATTATTTGCCATTTGCCTCTTGTTTTCCACTCCCCCACTTCACCCTTGCCGTTTTATTCGCCTCTTTTCTGTTCGCCCTTTTTCCGTTCGCCTTCTTTTCGCTTGCCTCTTGTTTGCTTGTGTGTTGGATTGATTGTTTGTCACGATGGCTCAAGATAATACTAAATTGTGTGACTTTTCCAATACCAACAACAATGATTTTATTAGCACTCCGATTGCTCCTCTTACCAATGACGAATCTTGTGAAATAAATACTGCTTTGCTGAATCTTGTCATGAAAGATCAATTCGCTGGCCTTCCTAGTGAAGATGCCGCTACCCGTCTAAACAACTTTGTTGATTTATGTGATATGCAAAAGAAGAAAGATGTGGATAACGGTATTGTTAAATTGAATCTATTTCCGTTTTCGCTTAGAGATCATGCTAAAACTTGGTTTTCCTCTGTGCCTAAAAATAGTATTTATTCAGGGAATAAGTGCAAAGATGCTTTTATCTCTCAGTATTTTCCTCCCGCTAAGATCATCTCTCTTAGAAACGATATTATGAATTGTAAGCAACTTGATCATGAGCATGTTGCACAAGCTTGGGAGAGGATGAAATTAATGATACGTAACTGCCCTACACATGGTTTGAATTTATGGATGATTATACAAAATTTTTATGCTGGATTGAATTTTGCTTCTAGAAATCTTTTAGATTCGGCCACGGGAGGCACTTTTATGGAAATCACTTTAGGAGAAGCTACTAAACTCCTAGATAATATTATGGTTAATTATTCTCAATGGCACACCGAAAGATCTACTAGTAAAAAGGTTCATGCGATAGAAGAGATTAATGTTTTGAGTGGAAAGATGGATGAACTTATGAAGTTGTTTGCTAATAAGAGTGTTTCTTCTGATCCTAATGATATGCCTTTGTCTACTTTGATTGGGAATAATAATGAATCTATGGATGTGAATTTTGTTGGTAGGAACAATTTTGGTAACAACGCGTATAGAGGAAACTTTAATTCTAGGCCTTTCCCTAGTAATTCCTCTAATAATTATGGTAATTCCTACAACAACTCTTATGGAAATTTTAATAAGATGCCCTCTGATTTTGAGACTAGTTTTAAAGAATTTATGATTTCTCAAAAGAATTTCAATGCTTTTCTTGAAGAAAAATTGTCTAAGATTGACGAGTTGGCTAGGAACGTGGATAGAATTTCTCTTGATGTTGATTCTTTGAAACTTAGATCTATTCCACCTAAGCATGATATCAATGAGTCTCATGAGAATTTCCATTGATGAGTGCAAAGAAAGAACCGCTAGGATGCGTGCTAAAAAGGATTGCTTTGTAAAAGCGTGTTCTTCTAGTTTTCATGATAATAATGATGAAGATCTAAAAGTGATTGATGTGTCCCCTATTAAATATTTGTTTTCCAATATGAATCTTGATAAAGATGGGACTAGAGATGAGTCAACTTTAGTTAAAAGGCGTCCCAATGATTCGGAGTTTTTAGATCTTGATGCAAAAATTAATAAAAGTGGGATTGAAGAGGTCAAAACTTTACATAGCAATGAACCCACTATTTTGGATTTCAAGGAATTTAATTACGATAATTGCTCTTTGATAGATTCTATTTCCTTGTTGCAATCCGTGCTAAATTCTCCTCATGCTTATGATCAAAACAAAGCTTTTACCAAACATATTGTTGATGCTTTAATGCAATCTTATGAAGAGAAACTTGAATTAGAAGTTTCTATCCCTAGAATAATTTATGATGAGTGGGAACCTACTATTAAAATTAAGATTAAAGATCATGAGTGTTATGCTTTATGTGATTTGGGTGCTAGTGTTTCCATGAATCCAAAACCTTTGTGTGATGTGCTAGATTTCCATGAATTTGATGATTGTTCTTTAAATTTGCATGTTGTGGATTCCACCATTAAGAAACCTATGGGAAGAATTAATGATGTTCTTATTGTTTCAAATAGGAATTATGTGCCCGTGGATTTCATTGTTCTTGATATATATTGCAATGCTACATGTCCTATTATTCTTGGTAGACCTTTCGTTAGAACAATTGGTGCAATTATTGACATGAAAGAAGGAAATATTAGATTCCAATTTCCGTTAAGGAAAGGCATGGAACACTTTCCTAGAAAGAAAATTAAATTACCTTATGAATCTATTATGAGAGCCACTTATGAATTGCATACCAAAGATGACAATACCTAGATCTATTCGTGTTTTTATGCCTAGCTAGGGGCGTTAAACGATAGCGCTTGTTGGGAGGCAACCCAATTTTATTTTTATTTCTGTTTAGTAATAAATAAATCATATATCCTCTCTTATGATTGTGTTTTTTATGTTTTAATTAGTTTTTGTGCCAAGTAAAGCCTTTAGGATCTTCTTGGATGATTGTTGTTTGATTTTGCTGAAAAAAAAGAAAGTAAGCACTCACGAGAATAATTTTCATTTTTAACCACATAGAGATAAAATGCTGATTCCAATTGAAGTAGATCAATATACAAATTAGGTGTTCCTAATTTGGTAGGATTTTTGGAGTTACAGAAGTATTCTAAACCTACAGATTACTACAGATTGTTCTGTTTCTGACAGATTCTGTTTTTCGTGTGTAGTTTGCTTATTTTGATGAATCTATGGCTAGTATCGGGGGGTATGAACCATATAGAAGTTAGAATAAATTAGGTTTAACACCAATATAAATAAAGAATGAGTTCATTACAGTACCTTGAAGTGGTGGTTTGTTTTCTTATACTAACGGAGCTCATGAGATTTTCTGTTGAGTTTTGTGTTGTGAAGTTTTCAAGTTTTTGGGTAAAGATTTGATGGATTTTGGATTAAGGAGTGGCAAGAGCCTAAGCTTGGGGATGCCCAAGGCACCCCAAGGTAAAATCCAAGGACAACCAAAAGCCTAAGCTTGGGGATGCCCCGGAAGGCATCCCCTCTTTCATCTTCGTCCATCGGTAACTTTACTTGAGGCTATATTTTTATTCACCACATGATATGTGTTTTGCTTCGAGCGTATTGTATGATTTGAGTCTTTTCCTTTTAGTTTACCACAATCATCCTTGCTGTACACACCTTTTGGAGAGACACACATGAATCGGAATTTATTAGAATACTCTATGTGCTTCACTTATATCTTTTGAGCTAGATAATTTTGCTCTAGTGCTTCACTTATATATTTTTAGAGCACGGTGGTGGTTTTATTTTTAGAAATTATTGATCTCTCATGCTTCACTTATATCATTTTGAGAGTCCTTTAGAACAGCATGGTATTTTGCTTTGGATATAAAATTTGTCCTAATATGATAGGCATCCAAGATGGGTATAATAAAAACTTTCATATAAAGTGCATCGAATACTATGAGAAGTTTGATACTTGATGATTGTTTTGAGATATGAAGATGGTAATATTAGAGTCATGCTAGTTGAGTAGTTGTGAATTTGAGAGATACTTGTGTTAAATTTTGTGTTTCCCGTAGCATGCACGTATGGTGAACTGTTATGTGATGAAGTCGGAGCATGATTTATTTATTGATTGTCTTCCTTATGAGTGGCGGTCGGGGATGAGCGTTGGTCTTTTCCTATCAATCTATCCCCCTAGGAGCATGCGCGTAGTACTTTGTTTTGATAACTAATAGATTTTTGCAATAAGTATGTGAGTTATTTATGACTAATGTTGAGTCCATGGACTATACACACTCTCACCCTTCCACCATTGCTAGCCTCTCTAGTACCGCGCAACTTTCGCCGGTACCATAAACCCACCATATATATTCCTCAAAACAGCCACCATACCTACCTATATTGGCATTTCCATAGCCATTCCGAGATATATTGCCATGCAACTTTCCACCACTCCGTTTATTATGACACGCTTCATCATTGTCATATTGCCTTGCATGATCATGTAGTTGGCATCGTATTTGTGGCAAAGCCACCGTTCATAATATTTTCATACATGTCACTCTTGATTCATCGCATATCCCGGTACACCGCCAGAGGCATTCACATAGAGTCATATTTTTGTTCTAGTATCGAGTTGTAATTCTTGAGTTGTAAGTAAATAAAAGTGTGATGATCATCATTATTAGAGCATTGTCCCAGTGAGGAAAGGATGATGGAGACTATGATTCCCCCACAAGTCAGGATGAGACTCCGGACGAAAAAAAGAGGCCATAAAAAAGAGAAAAGGCCCAAATAAAAAAATAAAAAAGAGAGAAAAAGAGAGAAGGGACAATGCTACTATCCTTTTACCACACTTGTGCTTCAAAGTAGCACCATGATCTTCATGATAGAGAGTCTCCTATGTTGTCACTTTCATATTCTAGTGGGAATTCTTCATTATAGAACTTGGCTTGTATATTCCAATGATGGGCTTCCTAAAAATGCCCTAGGTCTTCGTGAGCAAGCAAGTTGGATGCGCACCCACTTAGTTTCTTTTTGAGCTTTCATACACTTATAGCTCTAGTGCATCCGTTGCATGGCAAACCCTACTCACTCACATTGATATCTATTGATGGGCATCTCCATAGCCCGTTGTTACACTTAGTTGATGTGAGACTATCTTATCCTTTTTGTCTTCTCCACAACCACCATTCTATTCCACCTATAGTGCTATATCCATGGCTCACGCTCATGTATTGCGTGAAGATTGAAAAAGTTTGAGAATGTCTAAAGTATGAAACAATTGCTTGGCTTGTCATCGGGGTTGTGCATGATTTAAATATTTTGTGTGGTGAAGATAGACCATAGCCAGACTATATGATTTTGTAGGGATAACTTTCTTCGGCCAGACTACATAATTGCTTAGTTAGTATGCTTGAAGTATTATTATTTTACGTAAATATTGAACTTTTATCTTGAATCTTTCGAATCTGAACATTCATGCCACAATAAAGAGAATTACTTTGAAAAATATGTTAGGTAGCATTCCACATCAAAAATCTGTTTTTATCATTTACCTACTCGAGGACGAGCAGGAATTAAGCTTGGGGATGCTTGACACGTCTCCAACGTATCTATAATTTTTGATTGTTCCATGCTATTATATTATCTGTTTTGGATGTTTAATGGGCTTTATTATGTACTTTGTTATTATTTTTGGGACTAACCTATTAACCAAAGGCCCAGTGCAAATTGCTATTTTTTTTGCCTATTTCAGTGTTTCGCAGAAAAGGGATATCAAACGGAATCCAAATGGAATGAAACCTTCGCGAGGATCGTTTTTGGAACAAACATGATCCAGGAGACTTGGAGTGGACGTCAAGAAAGAAGCGAGGAGGCCACGAGGCAGGAGGGTGCACCCAGGGGGGCCAGGCACGTCCCCACCCTCGTGGGCCCCTCGCAGCTCCACCGACCTACTTCTTCCTCCTATATATACCCATATACCCTGAAAACATCCAGGAGCACCACAAAACCCTATTTCCACCGCCGCAACCTTTTGTACCCGTGAGATCCCATCTTGGGGCCTTTTCTGGCGCTCCGCCGGAGGGGGAATCGATTACGGAGGGCTTCTACATCAACACCATAGCCTCTCCGATGATGTGTGAGTAGTTTCCCACAGACCTTTGGGTCCATAGTTATTAGCTAGATGGCTTCTTCTCTCTCTTTGGATCTCAATACAAAGTTCTCCTCGATTCTCTTGGAGATCTATTCGATGTCATTCTTTTTGCGGTCTGTTTGTCGAGATCCGATGAATTGTGGATTTATGACCAAGATTATCTATGAACAATATTTGGTTCTTCTCTGAATTCTTATATGCATGATTTAAATATCTTTGCAAGTCTCTTCGAATTATCAGTTTGGTTTGGCCTACTAGATTGATCGTTCTTGCAATGGAAGAAGTGTTTAGCTTTGGGTTCAATCTTGCGGTGTCCTTTCCCAGTGACAGCAGGGGCAGCAAGGCATGTATTTATTGTTGCCATCGAGGATAAAGAGATGGGGTTTATATCATATTGCTTGAGTTTATCCCTCTACATCATGTCATCTTGCCTAATGTGTTACTCTGTTCTTATGAACTTAATACTCTAGATGCATGCTGGATAGCGGTCGATGTGTGGAGTAATAGTAGTAAATGCAGAATCGTTTCGGTCTACTTGTCACGGACGTGATGCCTATATACATGATCATGCCTAGATATTCTCATAACTATTCACTTTTCTATCAATTGCTCGACAGTAATTTGTTCACCCACCGTAGATTATGCTATCTTGAGAGAAGCCACTAGTGAAACCTATGGCCCCCGGGTCTATTCTCCATTATATTATTTTCCTGTCAACTAGCTATTTCTATCGCAATTTATTTTGCAATCTTTACTTTTCAATCTATACAACAAAAGTACCAAAAATATTTATCTTATTATCTTTATCAGATCTCACTTTTGCAAGTGGCCGTGAAGGGACTGACAACCCCTTTATCACGTTGATTGCAAGGTTCTTGATTGTTTGTGCAGGTACGAGGGACTTGCGTGTAGTCTCCTACTGGATTGATACCTTGGTTCTCAAAAATCGAGGGAAATACTTAAGCTACTTTGCCGCATCACCCTTTCCTCTTCAAAGGAAAACCAACGCATTCTCAAGAGGTACCAATTCCTACATATTCAACGAAGACAATGTCAAGGATTCGGTCAATACCGTATGCAATTCCCTTTACCAGGCGATATGTTACTTTTCCGAGATTCGATCGTTGGTATCTCCATAGTTGACTAAACTCATTCCATAATACAAGATCTCGTGACTAAACTCATTAGTCACCTGAAGCTTCTTATGATGTTGTATTATCGAGAGGGCCCAGAGATATCTCTCCGTCACACGGAGCGACAAATCCCAGTCTCGATCCATGAAACGCAACAGACGCCTTCGGAGATACCCGTAGATCACCTTTATGATCACCAAGTTATGACGTGACGTTTGATAGCACACAAGGCACCCCTCCGGTATCTAGAAGTGGCATGATCTCAAGGTCGAAGGAACAGATACTTGACATGAAGAAAGCTATAGCAAATAACTTAAACGATCTGATGCTAAGCTTACGGTTGGGTCTTTCCATCACATCATTATCCTAATGATGTGATCCCATTATCAAATGACAACTCATGTCCATGGTTAGGAAACCTTAACCATCTTTGATCAACGAGCTAGTCTAGTAGAGGTTTACTAGGGAAACTGTGTAGTTTATGTATTCACACATGTATTTAAGTTTCCGGTCAATACAATTCTAGCATGAATAATAAAAATTTATCATGAACAGGAAATATGATGATAACTATTTTATCATTGCCTCTTGGGCATATTTCCTACAAGAAGCTCGCATTACCTACAAGCGGGAGGGTAAAAAAGCACGACAAGGGAGAGAGAATACTTTATCGAAAAAGGGAGAGAGAATCACTAGTAGAAAAAGGGCCTAATGTTCAGATCATTAGTCCCAGTTTGTATTTGAGCCGGCACTAATGTGACCATTAGTGCCGGTTCCAACTGCTAGGCGGGCCGCTCTCATTAGTACCGGTTCATTGTGAACCTTTAGCATCGGTTCGTGTCACGAATCAGTGCTAAAGAGAGTGGTGGCAGGATGTTGTCAGACTAGGGCCCCTCCAACACCTTTAGTACTAGTTCATGCCATGAACTGGTAGTAAAGGTCGTCCTATATAAACCCTTCGTCCAACCGTGATTGAGCTCGCTCTGTTTTCCCCTTTCCCCTTTCCTCTCTGTTCTTCCCCTCCTCCTCGAGCTCATCACACATTTTGCCCAAAATTTGTCAAGATTTGAAGGCCCCCATCCATTCAAGTGATCAGAGAGGTAAGCAACTTTGTCCTTTCATCTCTCATTGCTAGATTAGCTCTTGCAATGCTTTATATAGTGATTAATTTGTGGGTTTTAGCAATTTGGGAGGAATTATATGTGGTAGTTTATTTGATTTATATGCAATTTGAGCTCAAAATAACTCTTAGTTTGCATATGTAGGTGTGGTTTACTTAGTGCCTTCCCGTCTCCGTCCTAACCACCGTCGATCGTCCGCACCGTCCTGTCGCCGGCACCACGTCCTTATGATGAGCCTCTTGTTCTTATCTTTTTTTATAAAAAAAATCATGTTTGTGTGATTTAGATATATAGTTACTTGTATAATTATCTTAGCCGTACGTTGTTTGTTATTCATAGTGCCATGGTTTTGATATTCGTCCCTGTCGGCCCTCGTCCAGGTTATGATTCGGATGCGGTATATTTTCTTTTATAACTATTTGTTGCATTTCATATTTACGACAAATTATGCCCATCAAGTTGACATAGATATTTTTATCTAGGAGGTATGTGAACCGGAAATTCCAACTGACCCTATTGTCGAGAGGTTAAATTTAGTTGAAAGGGAAAACGAGTGTTTGAAAGAAAATTTGAAAATAATTGAGGGGGAGAAGATGGAATTGGAGTTGCATGTTGCCGATGTCGTCGATGATCACACGATCAAGATGGAGAAAATGCGCTTGAAGATTAGAAAGATTAGAAAATATGCCATTGATAGTGAGGCTTGGTATCATTATGTTGTTGGATCAATTGTTACCTTAGTTTGCGATCTTGATCGCATTTGTTATTGCATTTAAATGCTTTAGCTAGAGAGTTATTTATATGTTTGTTTTATGAGAATAAGTGTTGTATGAACTTTATGTATGAACTTGTATTAATTTGGTCTATTCGGTGATGTGTAATGAAGATGAGCCGGCAATGGATGTACGATGACCAATGCTCTCCCCAGTTCGTTGAGGGCGTGCATACTTTTCTGATTGCGTCTCAGGCAAACAAGCAGGTGGATGGTTTTATGCCGTGTCCATGTGCTGGCTTCAAGAATGATCACAATTACTCTAACTCAAGAACCATTCACGTCCACCTGTTTGAGTCCGGTTTCATGCCCCACTATAATGTTTGGATCAAGCACGGAGAAAGAGAGGTTACGATGGAAGAAAACGAAGAAGAAGAGGATGATGATAGCTATCTTGGCCATGGGTTCCCTGAATATGATGATACAACAATGGGGGAAGAAGCTGAGCCGGCAATGCAGGAAGAAGCTGAGCCAATAATGCGGGAAGAAGCTGAAGAAGAGGCATCAGATGAGCCAACTGATGATCTAGGTCGGTGTCGGTGTCAAAACCGGGGGATCTCCGGTAGGGGGTCCCGAACTACGCGTCTAAGGCAGATGGTAACATGAGGCAGGGGACACGATGTTTTACCCAGGTTCAGGCCCTCTTGATGGAGGTAAAACCCTACGTATTGCTTGATTATTCTTGATAATATGAGTAGTACAAGAGTTGATCTACCACGAGACCAGAGAGGCTAAACCCTAGAAGCTAGCCTATGGTATGATTGTATGTTGTCCTACGGACTAAAGTCCTCCGGTTTATATAGACACCGGAGGAGGCTATGGTTACACAAGGTCGGTTACAAAGGAGGAGATATCCATATCCGTATTGCCTAGCTTGCCTTCCACGCCAAGTAGAGTCCCATCCGGACACGGGATGAAATCTTCAATCTTGTATCTTCATAGTCCAACAGTCCGACCAAAGGATATAGTCTGGCTATCCGGAGACCCCCTAATCCAGGACTCCCTCAATAGCCCCTGAACCAGGCTTCAATGACGATGAGTCCGACGCACAGTGTTGTCTTCGGCATTGCAAGGTGGGTTCCTCCTCCGAATACACCACAGAAGAGTTTGAATACAAGGATAGTGTCCGACCCTGCAAAATAAGTTCCACCGTAGAGAGAATAATATTTCCACAAATCTAATCTGCTGACACGTTTCGGCAGCATGACATCATGCCACGGTCCGGTAATTATTTGAACCGTTTTTTCTTTAACCAGCCCTGCACATAACGCGAGGCGGTTTCTTGACACGTCTTGTCAAAGTAGAGATCGTGTTCCCCTTATCACAGGATTGTCATCAATACAAACATGGGCAACCCAACCGCACCATCAATTACGGCACTTGGGGGATAAAAGAGTTTTACCAGGCTTGTGGGGGCACATAGTTTTGTCCGCCCTTATAAACGGATAAGGTCTCACCTTTTTCTACCCACGCCTTCTTCCTCCTTGCTCACCATTTCTCACGCACTCAAGCTCCAGCGCCCAAGTCCACATACTTCTCCTCTACTCTCTCCAAACATGTCCGGAGTGGGAGGCAAGTGGATGGACTCCTCTGTCACGGAGGGTCACATCAAAAAGCTACGAGGAGCCGGATACTTAGCCGCAGATATCGCGCACCGGCTACCAGTCGCGAGGCAGATCGTCCCTACCCCGGAACCTCACGAAAGGGTGGTTTTCCTCCCCAACTTCGTCCGTGGACTGGGGTTTCCCCTCCATCCATTCATCTGCGGCCTCATGTTCTATTATGGGCTGGACTTTCATGATCTGGCCCCGAATTTCATCCTCAACATCTCAGCGTTCATCGTCGTGTGCGAGGCTTTCCTCCGCATCCGGCCCCACTTCGGCCTATGGCTGAAGACCTTCAATATCAAGCCGAAGGTAGTAGGCGGCCAACAAGCGGAATGCGGCGGAGCCATGGTGGGCAAAATGCCCAACATTACGTGGCTCGAGGGCTCCTTCGTGGAGACCATAAAGGGGTGGCAATTAGGGTGGTTCTACATCACCGAGCCGCGCGACACCAACTAGGTGGCGGCCCCCGAGTTTTGATCCGGAATCCCCACGCGGCTCACTTCCTGGAAGGAGAAGGGCCTGTCCTGCGGTTCATCGGTGGAGCTTGACAGACTCCAGAAGTGTATCCGGAACATGATAAGCAAGAAACTTAATCTTGTCAACATAGTCGAGGTCATGCTCTTCCGCCAGATCCTCCCGTGTCAACAACGGGATTTCAACTTATGGGAGTTCGACCCGGCCCAGGACCAGACTCTATGCAAGCTCTTCGACACGACGCATAAGGACGTCTGGAAGGTGCTGTTCAAGGGCGCCAAGGTCCCCCTTCTCTTACCGAGGACCACGGGCTAAGCGTGAAGCACCCTGCGAATCCGGTAAGTTCTGTACATCTAGTAGGGTATTTATTTCCCATAGCTTAACCATGTGTGGGGTCTGATCTCCCATGCCTTGACAGGACTGGGTGGAGACATCAGAGCAGATTAACTGTCCGCCCCCCTTGCCCAAAGACCCTGCAGACGCTCTCCTGACGAAGATGCGGACTCCGGCTCCTTATGAGGTGCCGGAGAAGACCAAGAATAAGGCCAAGGGAACCCGAAAGAGTTCCCGGCGCCAGGTGGTATCGGACTCATCGTCTGATAACTCCGAGGCGCACTCCTCCCGTGAAAACGAGGAGGAGAAAGATGAAGATTCTCCCCCTCCAGCCGGGGAGACAAGAAGAGGAAGGCCGCCCCAACCGGGGAAGCCGAAGGGTCCAAGAAGGGAAGGACTCTCCTTCCAGACTGTTCAACCACCGCCACCGACGGCGAAGACGAGTGGCTGCTCAGGGCCAAGCCCCTGTCGAAGTCGTAAGTATTCGGATACCAGAGTAACTCATAGCATACTTTTATTGCACTGCTTCTCCTAACGTCGAATATGATTATGCAGTCCGCCCCAAGCCCGTATCGACGTATCATCGTCGGACGGTTCCTTAGACTCGTCGGACATGAATAGTGATACACTTCCAACCACCTCCTCTCCTTGCCCTACGGACAATGCCGAGGTATTGTCTCAAGGGGCACCGAGCCGGGGGGAGACAGTCCTGGAGGCGCCTCAAGGCGACCTTCCGGACTCCAGGAGCAAGGCTCCAAGTTCGGCCCTCAACCGGACACCACGCCGGAACCTCCAGTGGTTCTGGACTCGGGCAGGCGGCCCTCTTACAAGAGAGGCAAGCCGTCCGTGCCGGTGACCTCTGTCTATCCAGAGGCA
The DNA here is from genome assembly GCF_056163025.1 of Triticum urartu. Classification (NCBI taxonomy): domain Eukaryota; kingdom Viridiplantae; phylum Streptophyta; class Magnoliopsida; order Poales; family Poaceae; genus Triticum; species Triticum urartu. Next base: position 712,580,104 of record NC_141879.1, read on the forward strand.
CCAGACGAACTACTGGGAGCGCTTCATGGCGCTTCCGTCGACGAAGAGCACCACACTATTATGAGTGCGGTGATCAAGAAGGTTCAGTCCGCCAAGAGCGGACTGACTGAAGCCTGTGCCAGCCTTCTAACAGGCTTTGAGGTAAGTATTTAAAATATGGGAAAAATATTACCGCATAGACAGTAGCCCCTGATGCTCTGTTTGGTGTTCACAAAGAAAAGCCGAATAGAGGATCAAATAATATATGCAGGAGTCTAATATAAGTATGTTTGTATGCGTATGCAGGCTTCGCTGCTGACCTCTGCCGCATTGACTGCGGAGGTCGCCGCACTAAAGCAGAACCTCGAGTGGTCCGAGAAAGAGCTCGGTCTTGCCAAGAGGCAGCTCGAGGAGAACTAAGGTAAGCAATGCCTTGTATATATATATATATATGACAACACTATTCTAATCCCAGGATTAGAATAGTTATTTGGATCACGTTAGACCCTATATAGAAGGCGCGTGGTGTTCCTGAGATCCCCGATGAGTGAAAAAAAAGAAAAACCGCCCCACCCCACCCCGCCCCTAACCTAACCTCCCCCGATCCCATCTGGCCTCCACCAAACTGCATCGCGCCACTACCGCCTCCCTCCCCGCCCCGCGCCGCCGCCGGGCCCCGGCCACCTCCCGCGCCGTCGCCTGGCCCCGGCCACCTACAACGCCGCGGCCACCCACCACCAGGAACCCCCACGCCGCCGCCGTCGACCCCGCCAGGAAGCCGAATCGGTGTAGTGGCCACCACATCCACCCGCCGGTGCAGCCACCAGCCCCGGCCATGCGTACCACCGCGCCCCGGCTCCACCGGCCCTGCTGACTCCCGGATCCACTAGCACCGGTGCCGTCGCCCCAACCTCAATCTTCCACTGTCACCGGCCTCCTTCCCGGACCACCTCGCCGCCGCGCGCCGCCGACTCAGATCGTCGCCGGCCTTCCTCCCCTGCTTCCACCACGGAGGTGGCCTCCGTTTGCCGTCAACCGCCACCGCGACCTGCCCCAGGGCGCCCCCGCGACCTTCCTATGGCGCCCCTGCGACCTTCCCATGGCGCCCCCGCGACCTGCCCATGTCTCCAGGTGCCTCAACACCTTCGCAGCGCCTCACTCCCGCGGCATGTCTCCAGGTGCAACAAACATCAGCATTCCTTCTCACCACTGTTTTCTTTTCTGAATTTTGGCTAGTACGGTCACTCATAGAGGAAGATAAGCACCTCTGAATCTGAAGTTTACATGAAAACTGAACTTCTACCTCTTTGTGGTCGTCGGAGTCCTTAATCACTTGCACTACTTGCTTTTAGCATCTTGTCAATGGATACAAGGCACTGTGTGGTGTGCGATCTCGTTTTTGGATGGAGCGCCGTCACGACCACCATCTGCCCTGAGCTCCGCATCCCGTCCGCCGCCGCGTCTGCCTTGCGTCCTCACGACCTCCGCGGCCAGTCCACCAACGCCCTCCGAGTGCTCCCTGAGCAAGACGTAGGGTGCGTGCTGAATGCGTTTGTTCATGCACTGGTGTGTGTGTGCGTGCTGGCATTTTTGTGAGCGCTGGGTGTGTTGCTTGCGTGCTGTGATGTATGCTGTGTAGATTTTTTTTAAGTTTATGTTGTGAACCCAACTAAGTTTAAACACAAATGATCAGATCACTACTGCTTTGTATTTGCTCCTGTAGCAGAAATCTCGCTTCCTTGCTGCTGTTATGACCATGTATTGTTTCAAAATGACTTTTTGTCTGAAGTTCAGTAGTATCTATTGGTGCAAAAAAGTTGCTTCAGTTTCATGGGTCCTTCAAAAAATGAATGGGAAAAAGGAGTTTTCTTCTCCAAAATGCATCCCCGCTCTGAAGTGCTAATTCTTCTTGTGTGCTTCTATCGAGGCTTGTGTTTCATGGAGAGAGAGACATAGAAATTGTGGAAATCGTTAATGTGTTATTTCTGTCTATGTACTTTCGAGACATTTGGTGTGAGAAAAAAAAGTTAACGACACATTCTTTTGAGAGATACAGAGTGCTTTGGGATCCAATGTTTTCTACACAAAATTATGCATTTGTGTCTTGCCAATGTAGCTGGCAACACATAGTTTGTACAATGAAAATATTAGTTTCATGTGAGAAGTTCAAATATAAAATAAGGACAAGTTCACATATAGTAAAATTAGTGCAAATAAAAAAATGTAGTGAGCCATGTGTTGTTGATATTTTTTAAACAAAAATTAAAATAAGAAAGGTGTTTGATGTTGTAACAAAGATATATTTTTCCAAATTCTAAAAACCCCAAGAAGGTCAAAATGAAATAACGGAATTGTTTAATTTTTTAACAAAAGAAAACAAAATTTCCTCGTTTCTAAAAAAACCTAGGAGTCAAATTTAAATGATGGAGCAGCTCAAATGTTATTAAAAAACTATGATTTCCATTGTTACCAATGAATAAACCAAGAAATTCAACTTGAATAAATAGAGCACTTCAAAAAATATAGAGAAATGGATTTTACTCATTTCTACAAAAAAACCTAGAAGTTCAAATTATAATAACAAGAAGTTCAATATTTATTAGAAAATCAAGATATATATATATTAAACAAATATTTTAGTTTAATTTTTTAAACCAAATTTTCTTGTTTCTAAAAAAAGCTAGAAGTAAAAAAGGTAGATCAGTTCACTATCTATAAAAAACTCAGATATTTTCACGTAACCGAGAGAAGTGCGGTTTGATAACTACCAGAAGTTCACGTACTACACGATGTGCATTGGTATGCAAAAAAAAGAATCAAAAAGCAAAGGGCCGAAAGTTTTGTTACTAAGTGCTCGGCCCGAGAAAGTTCAAAAATTCTTGTGAGAGAGGTTAAACAAAAAAAGTGACAGAAGTTCAAGGTGAAAACAACGAGAAGTTCAATACTTCAAGGAATGCATTTCAGATAGTAATATAAGAAATATAAAAGAAAAAGGTTAAAAATGGTTTGTTGCAAGAAGTTAAAGTGCTCCTCCTGATGAAGTTCAAGATCTCTAGCGCGAGACGTCCGACCTTCAATTATGTATAAAAAACAGGAAAAAACGACGTTGTTTTTGCCATTTTTAAAACTGCTCTCAAACGATAAAAATTTGTAACGTGTGTCTACATGAAAGAGATGCTCCTATTCATAAGCTTTCCAATGGTATATTATATGCTATATTCCGATGAATGGTTTAAAAGTTTTATGTATACCGTTAAAAACACATTTTTACGCATTAAAAAATATATTTTGAAACATCGCGAGTATGAAAAATTGAACAACACGAAAAAGTTGCGTGTTTGCAAAAGCTTTCCATCGGTATATCATTTGCTCAATTCCGGTAAGTGATTTGGAAGTTACATGCAAAAAACATCACGTCAGAAACAGAGTGAAGGTCAAACAAACGTGCCCGAGAAGTTCAACTACTTCACACAGTGCATTTCCATTCGTGATGAAGGCAAAAATTATGATCTTGTCATTTTCTAAATTACTTCAAAATGGCAGGAATATCATTTGTGTAAGTTCAAGTCCTCGTCGGAGAAATTTTAAAAAATTATTGTGAGAGAGGTTTGTATAAAAGGAATATCATTTATGTAACACAGATGAATGGATGAGAAAATTACAAACAAAAATACGCCACAGAAGTTCAACGTGAAAACAGCAGGAAGTTCAACTACTGCACTGAATGAATTTCAGATGAATAACTTTAAAAATCGTCGCGAGTACGAAAAAACGATCAACACGGGAAACTTGCGTGCTTACAACAACTTTCCATCGGTATATCACCTGCTCAATTCCGGTGAATGGATGGAGAGTTACGAGAAGTGGATGGAGACCTGCGAGCAAAAAAATCACGTGAAAAACAGAGTGAAGTTCAGGTACACGCGCCGAGAAGTTCAGGTTCTTCACGCGGTGCATTTTGGAATAATCTGTTTTGCGATAGAGGTAGAACGAATGATCCTGCCGTTTTCGAAATTACTTGAAAACGGCTAAGAATCAGAGAAAACCATCAACATGAAAAATTTTCACATTTTCTGTAGCTTTTCAACGGGATATTATTTGCGCCTTTCCATTAAAGTTTGTAGAAATTACGGCGAAAATACATTTTTCGCCATTTTCAAAACTGACTGAAAATCGTAAAGAATTGAGAGAAACAATACATACCAAAAAGTTTCGCATTTGTTCAAGCTTTCCAATGCCATATCATTTTCTGCATTCGGACGCATGGTTAAAAAATTAGCTTGAAAATACGAACTCGGTAGGACTTGGACCATTTTCTAAATTACTCTTAAACCATTCAAAATTAGAAAAAAACTTTAAAGATGAAAAGTAGCGCATTTTCATAAGCTTTCCAACGCCGTATCATATGCCTCCATTGAATTAGCCGTTTAGAAATGACATCAAAAAATGAACTCAGCTGTTCGGTTTACGAAATTTTACGTTTTTTCAAATTACTATTTAGCCATAGGGAATTAGAGAAAACTTTCAACATGTGGAAGGAGCGGTTTTGCAGCAGCTTTCCAATGCCATATTATATGACTCATTCCGATAAACGGTTTAGAAATGCGATCGAAAATACGATTCACGTTTTTTGTGCGAAGAAAAAACGGTTTTCAAAACTTCTCTTAAACCGCTTATATTTTGCCAAAAAATTAAGTTGGATCATGATATTGGGGTCCATAGCTTTCCAACGGTATATCGCAAGCCCCATTTGGGTAATGTTGGCAGAAGTTCAACCTAGTTCACAGGGAAGTTCAACGTACTACTAGCCCGTGATCAGAATAGTGTTTATGTATATATATATATATAAGATGTAGTTGCAAAATGGTAGGAACATCAGGGATGTGCCAGGGGCCACGACCAAAGTGGCGACCCTGAAGCAAGCATTGTCTGAGGTCGAAAACAAAGCGGCCAAGGAGCGCACCGAGCGGGAAAAACAAGAGGCACGGGTGGGCGAGGTGCAGCAAGAGCTCCAGGCTCTCGTGAAGAAGCACGAGGCTTTGGAGCTTGACTCAAAGACGCGAGAGGCCGAGCTTGCCGCGGCCCTCAAGAGCACAAAGCATGCCAAGGCTGAAGCCCAAAAGGCCCTCTAGGAGATTGAGGCGATGAGGAAGATAGCGGCGGGTAAGGCATTCAATATGCAAAGCAAGCATCTGAAAGTAAATTACTTGTTACTTACCCGAGTCCGGAGCTCTCCAGGAGCATTCACAGATTGGCCCCGCAGCGTGTTGGATGCCGTGAAATATTACCAGGCCGAGGAGGGAAGCTTGACGGAGAAGTTGTTCTGGTCTCAGTATACTGGGACTGAACACCCGATGCCTATGAGCGACCAGCTAAAGTAACTGGTCGAGCTGCACAAGGCGGCCGAACAGGCCATGAGGGGCCTTATAGTCCGGATGTGGCCTGGCGATTCCCTTCCCAATAGCTACTTCGGCCTGGTGAGGCGGCTTGTGGATGCATGCCCACGGCTGGAAGTCATAAAGCGGTCCGTCTGCATCGAGGGTGCACGCCGGGCTTTTGCCCGTGCAAAGGTGCACTGGGCCAAGATGGATGCCGAGAAGCTGGTGAAGGAGGGGCCGCCGCAGGGCAAGGAGCATCGCCACCCCGAAATGTATTATGAGGGTGTTCTGAAGGGAGCCCGTCTTGTGGCGGACGAGTGTGCGAAGGATGTAATTTTTGAATGAACTTGCTCGTGTGATCCTGTACTATGAAAACTTGTTCATATGCGCTATGCAACGCTTGTTTGAAATTAAAATATTACCTTCTGTGCGGCTGTTTATCAAATCTGAGAGATGGCCAGTCGTCGGCTTCTGCCCCCATGCCACGAGTGCTGGGGTGTCCGGGATAAACTTGAGCACTCTTTTTCCGATTGTTGGGTCCTTCAAGGGAGGAGCTCAGCACAACGAACAAGGCAATCGGACTATAATGCTTTATCACTCCCACTTAGCCATAGAAGTCTACAATTTTTAATTTTGGCGAAGCCCCTAGTATTCGGAAGGCCGAATTTGGGGCGCTATACACGCCTTAAGCCGGACAAAGCCGACTCCTCGCTCTAAGCGGCATAAGTCTTTAAGGACTCGAGACCTCTCGAACAGTGACCAGCTCTCGCCTTATCATGACAGTCAGTTTTAGCTTTCTCTACTGAGGTGCTTAGCCCAGATGAACCGGGTCACAATCGCAGTAGTTCTCCCAGTGCTACCTTAGCCGATATAGCGGAACGTAAGGTACCAAAACATGGGAGCCGGGAAAACCCAACTATTGACCCAAGACATGATTCGGAGCTGATGCATATAATGCTATAAGTTCGGGGTGCCGCACTGTCGAAAGTGTTCGGACTTCTCACACCGTATTATGGGGTACGCTTAAGCCCCTGGCGTATTGGCCGTACCAGAGTGTACGGTTGCTGAATGTCATGAATGAACATATATATATATAAGAAGAATGTGATAATAGTCTAGTGCTATGCATTGTTTATTCAAAAAGGTGCATCGAAGCAGAATGATACAAGTAGTGCGATAAGCAAAAAGTAGGACTATTTGACATGTACCCTCCAAGGGCAAGCTGAGGAATGGTATTTAAAGCAGGTATTTCACTCGTTATCAGAGACCACCTAAGAATTCCTTGATGTGACGTAGCTTTCTGCCTCCTTGGTTGTTGTATCATGTGTTCGGCAATCGTACTGAAAGAAAAAAATAACAAAGCGGGAAGCCCCTAGTGCGGTTGAGCCGCGTCTTGGGGCGTGCCGTAGTCGTGCCCCCTCCCCACCTGTGCCCATGGTATTTTCAATGCGTAATTATGTACGCATGGCACGGATTTTGCCATTTGGCTGGGACTGGGGTAGGGGCCACATTTCTATGTGAGCTCGGAACGTGCCAGGCGGTCTTGTTGCCGATTACTCCGGGCGCGCTTGAAGGTGTCCGGGTTTTAATCGCCGAACTGGTGGATTGCCTTAAGAGGCTGCTTTGCGCTTCTGCTGCGAGGGCCACAGTGTGCTCCTCCGCGAAGAGGGCGCTCTGTGTTTCCATTGATTGTGATGACACCCCGAGGCCCTGGCATCTTGAGCTTGAGATATGCATAGTGCGGTACCGCGTTGAATCTCGCGAATGCGGTTCGCCCGAGCAGTGCATGATAGCCACTGCGGAACGGGACTATATCAAAGATTAACTCCTCGCTCCGGAAGTTATCCAGGGATCCGAAGACCACTTGCAGTGTGACTGAGCCTGTGCAATGGGCCTCTACACGTGGTATGACGCCTTTGAAGGTCGTTTTTGTGGGTTTGATCCTTGAAGGGTCTATACCCATTTTGTGCACTGTGTCCTGATAAAGCAGGTTCAGGCTGCTGCCGCCGTCCATAAGGACTCGAGTGAGGTGAAATCCGTTGATGATTGGGTCTAGGACCAGTGCGGTGAATCCACCATGACGGATACTAGTGGGATGGTCCCTGCGATCGAAGGTGATCGGACAGGAGGACCATGGGTTGAACTTTGGGGCGACTAGCTCCAACGCATATACATCCCTTAACGCACGCTTTCGCTCCCTCTTGGGGATGTGGGTTGCGTATACCATGTTCACCGTCCGCACTTGTGGGGGGAACCTCTTCTGTCCTCCGGTGTTCGGCTGCCGGGGCTCCTCCTTGTCATCGCCATGTGACCCCTTATCTTTGTTTTTGGCATTTAACTTGCCGGCCTGCTTGAACACCCAACATTCCCTGTTGGTGTGGTTAGCTGGCTTGTTGGGGGTGCCATGTATTTGGCACGAGCGATCGAGTATTCGGTCCAAACTAGACGGGCCCGGAGTGCTTCTTTTGAATGGCTTTTTCCGCTGACCGGGTTTGGAGCCTCTGAATCCGGCATTGACTGCCGTATCCTCGATATTGTCATTGTTGATGCAGCGCTTGTGTTTGTTGCGATGTGACCTACCATTGCCATCCTTGGTATCCTAAGTACCATGGTTCTTTGATATATTATTGCTGTGAGCCATCCAGCTGTCTTCTCCCGCGCAAAAGCGGGTCATGAGTGTCGTGAGGGCTGCCATAGATTTCAGCGTTTCCTGGCCAAGGTGCCGGGCGAGCCACTCGTCGCGGATATTGTGCTTAAAAGCTGCTAGGGCCTCTGCATCCGGACAGTCGACGATTTGATTTTTCTTTGTCAGGAACTGTGTCCAGAATTTCCTGGCCGATTCCTCTGGCTGCTGAATTATGTGGCTCAAGTCATCGACATCTGGTGGTCGCACATAAGTGCCCTGGAAGTTGTCGAGGAATGCGGCTTCCAGATCTTCCCAACAGCCGATGGATTCTGCTGGCAGGCTATTGAGCCAATGCTGAGATGGACCTTTGAGCTTGAGTGGGAGGTATTTGATGGCGTGTAGATCGTCACCGCGGGCCATGTGTATGTGCAGGAGGAAGTCCTCGATCCATACCACAGGATCTATTGTGCCGTCGTATGATTCGATATTTACAGTTTTGAAACCCTCTGGGATTTGGTGATCCATTACTTCATCTGTGAAGTATATGGGGTGTGCGGCGCCTCTGTAGTGGGCTGTGTCGCGACGTAGCTCGAATGAGTCTTGTCCGCTGTGTTTGGCCCGACCGGATTTACTTTTACTGTATCCGGCGTGACGGTTATCGTCTCGCGTAGTGGCGCGCCCCCGTGATCCGTAGATCGATCTTGCGTGTTTTGCTTTGTCCTCCAATACGTCTTGCAGGTCTAGCGTGTTTCCCCGTGCCTTGTCATTTTTATTTGAGTGGCGTCGGGGTGCATGCTGATCTTTTGGCTGAAGTGCCTCTCTATCGCGGCCACTAGGTGGCCAATCAGCCGCATCATATGCTGGAGATGTAGGTTTTAATGCTTCCTCCTCTAGTCGGGGTAGCAACCTGCATTTTGGGTAACTCTTGGAGGGCGTTCGAGTTCATATTCCTCGGCCGCAAGGACTTCAGTCCATCTGTCAGCTAGCAAATCTTGATCAGCTTGAAGCTACTGCTGCTTTTTCTTAAGGCTATTTGCCATGGCTATAAGCCGGCGCTTGAAGCGCTCTTGCTCGAAGGGATCCTTTGGCCCGAAAAATTTGTCATCGTCGAGGCTTGCCTCGTCTTCGGAGGGAGGCATGTAATTATCATCCTCCGCCTCTCCATCTGCCGCTCTCTCGGGAGGGCTGGCTTCTCCATCCTCCTGCTCCAAATCTTGCTGGAGGGGATTGTTGTCGTCTTCAGCACTGTCCGGAGTGCTATTATCTCCTGTGCCGGTGTCACCGCTTTTGCTTTGGCGAGACTTAGAGCGGCGTCGCTGACGTCGGCGCTTGGTTTGCTTCTTGGAGGGGTCATCCTCCGCTATCTCGTCGCCATTGCCTTCTTTGTGTGTGTCCACCATGTATATATCATATGATGAGGTGGCTGTCCAGTGCCCTGTGGGCAGTGGTTCCTCTTCGTCTCCCGCATCGTCGTCCATACCGTCGATGTCTTCGGAGTCGAAGTCGAGCATGTCGGTCAAATTGTTGACAGTGGCTACTAAGTGGGTGGTGGGTGGGCGGCGAATTTCTTCGTCATCCGCATCCCAATCCTGCCGAACATAGTTCGGCCAGGACTCTCCTGACAGGGAGAGAGACCTTAATGAGTTCAGTATGTCGCCGAAGGGCGAGTGCTGAAAGATATCCGCGGAGGTGAACTCCATGATTGGCGCCCAATCGGATTCGATAGGCACGGGCGCAGGCGGTTTGGAGTCCGTGGCCAGGGAAGAATCCGGTAGTTCGGCAACACGGCTCCCGTGAAGGGTAAGGTCGATACTCGACTCGATCACCGCTGAGAATACGGCCTCCGTGGCAGGATCTATCCACCGGTCCACGGATGGCGCAATTGGCTCCGAATTGAGGGTCAGAGCGATTGCCGGTGCAGTCTCCTGAACACTGTCCGATGGTAGAGCTAAATCATGCTCATCGTGACCGTGCGGCGCACTCGGCAGGGGCTCGAATCCATCCAAGATCAAGTCTCCGCGGATGTCGGCCGTGTAGTTTAAGCTTCCAAACCTGACCTGGTGGCCAGGGGCGTAACTCTCGATCTGCTCCAGATGGCCAAGCGAGTTGGCCCGCAGTGCGAAGCTGCTGAATACAAAGATCTGTCCGCGGAGAAAAGTCTCACCCTGGACTGCATCGCTATCGATGATCAAAGGAGCCATCAAGCCTAACGGTGACGACACAGAGGAACTCTCAATGAAAGCACCAATGTCGGTGTTAAAACCGGCGGATCTCGGGTATGGGGTCCCAAACTGTGCGTCTAAGGCGGATGGTAACAGGAGGCAGGGGACACGATGTTTTACCCAGGTTCGGGCCCTCTTGATGGAGGTAAAACCCTATGTCCCGCTTGATTATTCTTGATAATATGAGTAGTACAAGAGTTGATCTACCACGAGATCAGAGAGGCTAAACCCTAGAAGCTAGCCTATGGTATGATTGTATGTTGTCCTATGGACTAAAGCACTCTGGTTTATATAGACACCGGAGGAGGCTAGGGTTACACAAGGTCAGTTACAAAGGAGGAGATATCCATATCCGTATTGCCTAGCTTGCCTTCCATGCCAAGTAGAGTCCCATCCGGACACGGGACGAAGTCTTCAATATCGTATCTTCGTAGTCCAATAGTCCGGCCAAAGGATATAGTCCGGCTGTCCGGAGACCCCCTAATCTAGGACTCCCTCAGTCGGGCCATTGCCGATGTAGAGAGAAACTGCGCAAGTGACAAGGAGAAGAAGAAGTTGCAGCGCATGTTAGAGGATCACAAGAAATTTATTCGCCCTTTGTTTTGGTGCAAATGAGTCAATATGACACGAGGCGGGGTAACGGAAGACCCGCAGTACAGAATGAGAACAGTGGATCTCAACAATCTTGCGTACGTAGACGAACCATTCGTCCTAGCCAATGATGTGGCGCAGGTTTTCTATGTGAAGGACATATCTACCAGCCGAGAAAAAGAAAAGATAAGGAAGCGAATACATCATACGATGAGCCAAAGCGCCACATTGTTCTTTCAGGGAAAAGAAACATCGTGGGAGTGGATGACAAGACAGACATATCATAAGATTATGAAAAGTTTGATGAAATTGCTCCATTCAGAGTGAATATTGACCCGAGCATCCAGTTAAATGATGAAGATTGTCCATGGTTACGGCGCAAAGGGGACACACGCGAAGAAAAAGTTTCACACGGCCGAAAGATCCCACTCTGGGATGTGATCGGCTTCACTTTCATCACTTTCTCCTCTAGTGAGTTTCCGGACTTGTATATGTTTGTAATAGTTAGGGTTCTTATGTGTTTTCACACTTTAAACGTGTACTTTTATGCTTCGGACAAACATGTACCTTTCTGACATCATTTTCTATTTTTCATGCATTTACTGAATTTTTTGAGCTAAATGACCCTGAAATTGAAAAGCACTACAAATGAACTCTGAAAAGGTTGAAAGTTTGCATGGTATCACCATTTCACCCACATAGCATGTGCAAAAAAGTAGAGAGGGTTACGGCAAAAACTGGATGCACTTCGTGTACAAAATGGACAATCTCTTTTGAAGTATCAGGGTTTCGGACGAAAACTCATCTGTTACAAAGGCATCTCATTTTGTAAATAACCTAAGCATTACCAATTGAATATAATGACAAAACACACTAATATTATACATAAGAAAAAATAATCACTGAAAAATCTATTTTCAAAGTTAAGTTATTCACAAAAATTTCAAATAATTCAAATTTAAACTATTTAAATTTGAAAACTACTGGCACTAACAGAAAGTTTGTAATTTTTTGTACCTAAAGCAAAAATATTCACAGAGAAGCTTTGAATACAGCAAAAAACAACTCAGAAATAAATAAAAGAATTCAAATAAAGAAGAATATAGAAAAAAACTAAATAAAAAAAGCCCACTTACTGGGCCAGAGCGGCCTGCATACGACTAGAAACCCAACCTGTAGTTGGGCCAGGATATAGGCCGCCAAGCCCAGTAGGCCCCACAGGGAAGAGTAGTAGAGTTAGGCCCAGAAGGCCTGCATTAGAGAGGAGCTCAATGCGGTGCCCGCGCCGGGGCTTATAAACATGTGTTGGGGCTCCTCGACTAGTGAGGTGGGACTAAACTTGCCGCACCGCACCTGCGCCAGCGCACCCACTTTAGTACTGGGTCGTGGATCCAACCGGTACTAAAGGGTGGGGGGGGGGTCTGTACTACCGGTTGGAGCCACCACCCGGTACTAAAGGGGGCCGTTCCCGCCACTTGTCCTGGCAAAATTTGACCTTTAGTACCGGTTGGTGGCTCCAACTGGTACTAAAGGTCATCCCTATATATACAACACTTACGAAATTTTCAGTTTCTTCTCTCTGCTTCTTCGACCCCATCGCCGCCTCCGTCGTGCGCCGTTGCTGTCGCCGCCCCCGTCCCTGTCGACTCCGCGCTGCCCCCGTCACCGGCCCGTCCCCATCGCCGCCCCCGTCGCCGCACCGGCCCATTGTCGTCCCCTCGCCTCACCGTCGCCGTCGCCTGGACCTCGCCGTTGCCGTCGCCTCGACCGCGCCCGCGATGTGAGCCCCTCTTCCCTCGGTCCTCCCTCCAATCAAAGCCGCCGCGCCGCCGTAGGTGCAGACACGCGCACATACACACACAAAATTTGTTCATCTTTTGCACTAGATGTTGTAGATGCCTTAGCTATAGATGTTTTTCTGTTTTTAGTTTTTAGTTTTTTTAGTTTTTCTGTTTTTTACACAAAGGTTTTAGATGAATTAATTAATTAGATTAGATTAATGTAAAAGGTTTTAGATGAATTAATTAATTAGAAACTTTTATTTCGATGAATTTGCATATAGAATTTTGACATATGCATGCAACGACGATACCATTTTTTAAATTTGTATATAAGAAATCACAATCCAATTATTTAAAAAATGTTACGTTTGCATATAGTATTTGTTCTCGACGATGCCCGGCCCGCATCCTCGACGTCCTGCTTCAAAGGACCCATGTCCGGGTCTGGGCTTCGCCGGGCTGGCACTAGGAGGTGCTACCTTTAGGGGGCGCCGCTTGGTGAGGAACCCGGCCCTGGGTCCCATCGTCGACCCTGAGCTCCTTTGGTGGCGTTCGCGTGGGCCACTTTCGGTGCAGAGGGAGCCGGCCCCGCCGGAGGTGGTACGTCGCCGTGTTAGGGAGGAGGAAGAGCACGTCCGTCACTACATGGCTGCTATGGACATCAGGTTCTCCAATACCTGGCAGGTTCTTCAGGGATCTCACCCGAGCTATGATGCTGTGATGGTTCCTTCTCTTTAGGTCTTCGCCGCCCGCGCCTCAGGAACCGCGAGTGAACGAGATTATTTTGTAGTATTCGATCTTTATTAGCTAGCTATGTATTCGATATATAATATTCGAGATGATGTATCTGAGATTATATATATTATTCGAGACGATGTATTCGAGATTATATATATATATACTATTCAATAATATTCGAGACGATGTATTCGAGATTATATTCGATGATGCATATTATGTACTACGATTCAATTTTTCCTTATTGATTGCATGTATGCACTGTAATTTGAATACTAAATTGTTTTATATTTCTTCTGGATTAGTTAAATAAAAGCTATGGCGGACAATACCGACAAAGAAGGAGAAGAGTCCCTATTCGAGATTATACGCTCCCCTGGCCGACCAGATGATCAGAATGAAGAAGATGACGACTCCCAATATCTTAACAATACCGGGGAGGGTGATATGATATTCAATCGGTACGAGCGAATTGATGAAGTCCAGAACTATGATTATGATGATGAAGAAAATGTTGATCTTGAAATAACAGAGACCGGCAAGGTATATTTATATAAGAAGGCATCTGGTGATCATCACATGTTTTAAATGATTTGAAGATATATTAACCAATCGATCTTTCTTCTTTCAGCCCTCCGGATCGAGCAAATCAGCTAGCAGGACAGTGCGAGGCCCGGCCAAAAAGTTGAAGCCGGGCGTAAAGTACAACATCGATGCCATCAAAACTGATGGATAAGAAATCTTGCCTAAGAAGAATGCGAACAAGTTCGTTCGTTAGTGCGGAGTTCTTGTGAAGGACCAACTCCCGATCTCCATGCAAGAATGGAAAAAAGCCAGCAAAGCAACGTCCAGATCTTACTTGGGTCAATGAAAGAGCAAAAGATCTACTTTGGGAATCTCTCATGGAACATTTCACCCTACCAGATCATTTCACAGATGCAGATGTGCAGAAAGTGAAGGCCACTGCTCTTAGGAAGATGGCAGTTGCATTCAACAACCACAAGAAAAGTATATGGGCCAAGTACGCCGATGGAGGAAAGAAGACTCCAGAATTCACAGGAACACTAGAGAAGCAAAGAGAGCACTGGCCCGATTTCGTGAAATTCAAGGAATCAGAATTATCTAAGGAATGGTTGAGAGTAAGCCAATGCCGCAAAAAAGGAGCAGTTCCATAAACTGGGGCCAGGTGGCTACGCGGTGGCAATGCCTAAGTGGGATAAGTCTGAGCAAGAGATGGTGGATGCAGCGGTCACTCCAGTTACATTGAGCTGCCCCCCAGGAGCTGAGGACGAGTTACTTGTTGCACTAGAAGAGGCCCGAACAGGGGTGTTCATGCCCAACAGAGAGAACGACGAGCTTACGCGTGCCCTGGGAAATCCTGAACACCTAGGAAGAACACGAGGCAAAGGCATTGTTCCGTGGTATGAGGGGTTTGCGGACTGGAATGCCGACTACAAAAGCCGTGCGAGAAGGAAGATGGAGGAGGATAAGAAGAGGAAGCTGGAGGAGGAGCAGTGGAAGTAGGAAGCAGAACGCCTTAAAGGCCTAGAATCAAAGCACGCAGAGTTGGCACTCCAATTCCAGCGGTAGAAGCAGCAAATCGACTCACTTAGCCAAGAAAGGGGGTCTCAGCAGTGGCAGCAGCTAGCGGATGATCTAGCATTGGATATCACCGTCCCATCCGTACTGAGAAGCAGCGTGGGTTCCGCCCCGGGTGAGGCATAGCTGTTGGATAGATACCCTGTGGATGACATCATGGAGAGCACTAATTGTGAGCTACACTTCAAAATGAAGAACATATCCATGAAGGTGGCGGACGCCATTGCTTATACAAATTCCCCCGAAGCAACCTTCCATTGCAACCCGATTCCAGCTGGCTATGCTCGTGTCGTGGTTGATGAATTGGTGGACCCATATTCCGGGCTAGAGCTTGACATTCCTGGAGGTGACAAGGAGCACACACTGGGAGAGGCCAAACATCGTATCATCCTATGGAGAAAGGATTGCATCATCTTTCCAAGGTCACCGACACCGCGTCAGCCGACTCCTCCTCGAAGTCCGCCACCGTGTCAGCAATCTCCCGCTCCTCCAAGTGATCATCAACCACCGCCTCAGCACAGTCCTGCTCCTTCAAGCCTGCCAACGCGTCAGGCAACTCCTCCTCCTCCAAGTTCGGTGATACGTCTCCAACATATCTATAATTTTTGATTGTTCCATGCTATTATATTATCTGTTTTGGATGTTTAATGGGCTTTAATATGTAGTTTTACATTATTTTTGGGACTAACCTATTAACCGGAGGCCCAGTGCCAGTTGCTGTTTTTTTTGCCTATTTCAGTGTTTCACAGAAAAGGAATATCAAACAGAATCCAAATGGAAGGAAACCTTCACGAGGATCTTTTTTGGAACAAACACAATCCAGGAGACTTGGAGTGGAGGTCAAGGAAGCAACGAGGCGGCCACGACGTAGGGCGGCGCGCCCCCACCCTCGTGGGCCCCTCTTAGCTCCACCGACCTACTTCCTTCACCTATATATACTCTTATACCCTGGAAACATCCAGGGGAGCCACGGAACCACTTTTCCACTGCCGCAACCTTCTGTACCCGTGAGATCCCATATGGGGACCTTTTCCGCTGATCTGCAGAAGGGGGATTCCATCACGGAGGGCTTCTACATCAACACCATAGCCTCTCCGATGATGTGTGAGTAGTTTACCACAAACCTTCGGGTCCATAGTTATTAGCTAGATGGCTTATTCTCTCTCTCTTTAGTTCTCAATACAAAGTTCTCCTCGATGTTCTTGGAGATATATTCGATGTAATTCTTTTTGCGGTGTGTTTGTCGAGATCCGATGAATTGTGGGTTTATGATTAAGATTATCTATGAACAATATTTGATTCTTCTCTAAATTCTTATATGCATGATTTGATATCTTTGCAGGTCTCTTCGAATTATCCATTTAGTTTGGCCTACTAGATTGATATTTCTTGCAATGGGAGAAGTGCTTAGCTTTGGGTTCAATCTTGCGGTGTCCTTTCCCAGTGACAGCAGGGGCATCAAGGCACGTATTGTATTGTTGCCATCGAGGATAAAAATATGGGGTTTATATCATATTGCTTGAGTTTATCCCTCTACATCATGTCATCTTGCCTAATGCGTTACTCTGTTCTTATGAACTTAATACTCTAGATGCATGCTAGATAGCGGTCGATGTGTGGAGTAATAGTAGTAGATGCAGAATCGTTTTGGTCTACTTTACACAGACGTGATGCCTATGTTCATGATCATGCCTAGATATCATCATAACTATGCGCTTTTCTATCAATTGCTTGGCAGTAATTTGTTCACCCACCGTAATATATGCTCTCTTGAGAGAAGCCACTAGTGAAACCTATGGCCCCCGGGTCTACTTTACATCATATAAGTTTCCGATCTACAATTCTAGTTTACTATTTATTTGCAATCTTTACTTTTCAATCTATACAAAAAATACCAAAAATATTTATCTTATTATCTTTATCATATCTCACTTTTTCAAGTGGTTGTTAAGGGATTGACAACCCCTTTATCGCGTTGGTTGAGAGTTTCTTGTTTGTTTGTGCAGGTACTAGGCGACTTGCATGTAGTCTCCTACTGGATTGATACCTTGGTTCTCAAAAACTGAGGGAAATACTTACGCTACTTTGCTGCATCACCCTTTCCTCTTCAAGGGAAAACCAATGCATGCTCGAGAGGTAGCAAGAAGCATTTCTGGCGCCGTTGCCGGGGAGAGTTGCACCAAGTCAAGTCAAGATTTGATCTCCCGTCAACTAGCCATTTCTGGCGCCGTTGCCGGGGAGATCTACACTCAAGCCAATACATACCAAGTACCCATCACAAACTCTTAACCCTCACACCATTTGCCTCTCGTTTTCCTCTCCCCCACTTTACCCTTGCCGTTTTATTCGCCTCTTTCCCGTTTTCCTTTCTTTCACCATGGCCGAATCGAAAAGAGGTAAGGGTTCTCTCCCAAGTTCTAGTACTTTGGATAGACCCTCTGTCCTTTCTAAGCTCATAAATAATGATGCTATGGAAAGACCTACCGGGGTTATCAATGAGAGTTTGGATAATTTCGATGAAGATGATCCTGGAATTTTTTGTTATTTGCTTGATGAGTCTTTGAAAGACGCTTGGGATAGGTTATTAAGGATCCGAGCTAGCTATGTGCCCCAATATCAAATTGAGATATACCTAAAAAGCTTTTATGTTGGCTCACCCTCTTCATTCAAGCAAGTTTTAGATTCTATTTTTGAAGAAGGTTTTCTTGAGGGGGATGCCATAGATACCTATGAAAAGATGAAAACTATATTTGGGTACTCCATGAGTGAGAGGGTTGAACCCACCTCTCTTTTGTGCTTTTATCAAAATGAAATTATCAAAGAGATGAAGGCTAGCTTAGATGCAAATTTTCATAGCGTGCTTAATCTTTCTTCCACCATTAATGGCCATGTGCTTTCTCAAAATAGAAAGATAAATGCTATAGATAAGAATTTTTCTCTTTTCTTTCCCAACACCAAAGATGACAATACCTAGATCTATTCTTGTTTTTATGCCTAGCTAGGGGCGTTAAACGATAGCGCTTGTTGGGAGGAAACCCAATTTTATTTTTGTTCCTTGCTTTTTGTTCCTGTTTAGTAATAAATAAATCATATATCCTATGTTATCATTGTGTTTTTTATGGTTTAATTAGTGTTTGATCCAAGTAAAGCCTTGAGGATCTTCTTGGATGATTGTCGTTTGATCTTGCTGAAAAACAGAAAGTATGCACTCACGAGAATAATTTTCGTTTTTTACCAGTGAGCGATAAAATACCAATTCCAACTGCAGTGGATAACTATAAAAATTATTTAGTATTACCTAATTTCTCAGGATTTTTTGAGTTACATAAGTATTCTAAACCTACAGATTTCTACAGACTGTTCTGTTTTTGACAGATTCTGTTTTTCGTGTGTTGTTTGCTTATTTTGATGAATCTATGGCTAGTATCAGGGGGTATGAACCATAGAGAAGTTGGAATACAGTAGGTTTAACACCAATATAAATAAAGAATGAGTTAATTACAATACCTTAAAGTGGTGGTTTGCTTTCTTATACTAATGGAGCTCATGAGATTTTCTGTTGAGTTTAGTGTTGTGAAGTTTTCAAGTTTTTGGGTAAAGATTTGATAGATTTTGGAATAAGGACTGGCAAGAGCCTAAGCTTGGGTATTCCCAAGGCACCCCAAGTTAAAATTCAAGGACAACCAAAAGCCTAATATTGGGGATGCCCCGGAAGGCATCCCCTCTTTCGTCTTCGTCTATCGGTAACTTTACTTGAGGCTATATTTTTATTCATCACATGATATGTGTTTTGCTTGGAGCGTCTTGTATGATTTGAGTCTTTGCTTTTTAGTTTACCACAATCATCCTTGCTGTACACACCCTTTTGGAGATACACACATGAATTGGAATTTATTAGAATACTCTATGTGCTTCACTTATATCTTTTGAGCTAGAGAATTTTGCTCTAGTGCTTCACTTATATCTTTTTAGAGCACGATGGTGGTTTTATTTTATAGAAATTACTGATCTCTCATGCTTCACTTATATTATTTTGAGAGTCCTTTAGAACAGCATGGTAATTTTCTTTGGTTATGAAATTAGTCCTAATATGATAGGCATCTAAGATGGGTATAATAAAAAATTTCATATAAAGTTCATTGAATACTATGAGAAGTTTGATACTTGATGATTGTTTTGAGATATGAAGATGGTAATATTAATGTCATGCTAGTTGAGTAGTTGTGAATTTGAGAGATATGCTTTATTTATTGATTGTCTTCCTTATGAGTGGTGGTCAGGGACGAGCGATGTTCTTTTCCTACCAATCTATCCCCCATAGGAGCATGCACGTAGTACTTTGTTTCGATAACTAATAGATTTTTGCAATAAGTATGTGATTTCTTTATGACTAAAGTTGAGTCCATGGATTATACGCACTCTCACCCCTCCACCATTGCTAGCCTCTCTAGTACCACACAACTTTCGCCGGTACCATAAACCCACCATATACCTTCCTCAAAACAGCCAGCATACCTACCTATTATGGCATTTCCATAGCCATTCTGAGATATATTGCCATGAAACTTTCTACCGTTCCATTTATTATGACACGCTTCATCATCGTCATATTTCTTTGCATGATCATGTAGTTGACATCGTATTTGTGGCAAAGCCACCATTCATAATTTTAGACATGTCACTCTTGATTCATTGCACATACCGGTACATCGCCGGAGGCATTCACATAGAGTCATATTTTCTTCTAAGTATCAAGTTGTAATTCTTGAGTTGTAAGTAAATAAAAGTGTGATGATATTCATTATTAGAGCATTGTCCCATGTGAGGAAAGGATGATGGAGACTATGATTCCCTCACAAGTCGGGATGAGATTCTGGACGAAAAAAGAGACCTAAAAAAGATAAAAAGTCCCAAATAAAAAAATGAGAGAAAAAGAGAGAAGGGGCAATGCTACTATACTTTTTCCACACTTGTTCTTCAAAGTAGCACCATGATCTTCATGATAGAGAGTCTCCTATTTTGTCACTTTCATATACTAGTGGGAATTTTTCATTATAGAACTTGGCTTGTATATTCCAATGATGGGCTTCCTCAAAATGCCCTAGGTCTTCATGAGTAGGCGAGTTGGATGCACACCCACTTAGTTTCTTTTGTTGAGCTTTCATACACTTATAGCTCTAGTGCATCCGTTGCATGGCAATCCCTACTCACTCACATTGATATCTATTGATGGGCATCTCCATAGCCCGTTGATACGCCTAGTTGATGTGAGACTATCTTCTCCTTTTTGTCTTCTCCACAACCACCATTCTATTCCACCTATAGTGCTATGTGCACTAGTAGAAAAAGGGTCAAATGTGAAGCACATTAGTGCCGGTTTGAATTTGAGCCGGCACTAATGTGCGCATTAGTGCCGGTTCCAACGGCTAGCCGGCCGCTCTCATTAGTACTGGTTCGTGGCGAACCTTTAGCACCGGTTCGTGCCACGAACCGGTACTAAAGTGAGTGGTGGCAGGATGTTGTCAGTCCGGGGCCCCTCCAGCACCTTTATTACCGGGTCATATCACGAACCGGTACTAAAGGTCGTCGTACATAGACCCTTCATCCACCAGAGCTCGCTCTGTTCTTCCCCTTTCCCCTCTCCTCTCTGTTATTTTCCCTCTTCCTCTCAAGCTCATCACACATTTTGCCCAAAATTTGTCAAGATTTGAAGGCCCCCATCCATTCAAATGATCACAAAGGTTAGCAACTTTGTCCTTTCATCTCTCATTGCTAGATTAGCTCGTGCAATGCTTTATATAGTGATTGATTTTTGAGTTTAGTAATTTGGGAGGAATTATATATATGTGCTAGTATTTGATTTATATGCAATTTGAGGTCAAAAATAACACTTAGTTTGCATATGTAGGTGTGGTTTACTTAGTACTTTCTAAATCTCCGTCGTAACCACCGTCGATCGCTCGCAACGTCCCGTCGCTGGCACCACATTGTGGTGAGCCTCTTGTTCATGAAGTTTTATATAAAAAATTGATGTTTGTGTGATTTGGATATATAGTTACTCGTATAATTATCTTACCCATACGTTGTTTGTTATACATAGTGCCATGGTTTTGATATCCGTCCCCGTCGGCCCTCGTCCGGGTTATGATTCGGATGTGGTATATTCTCTTTAAAACTATTCATTGCATTTCGTGTTTATGAAAAATTATGCCCATCAAGTTGACATAGATATTTGTATGTAGGAGGTAGTTGAACCGGAAATTCCAACCGACCCTATTGTTGAGAGGTTAAATTTAGTTGAAACAGAAAACGAGGATTTGAAGGAAAAATTGAAAAGAATTGAGGGGGAGAATATGGAATTGGAGTTGCATGTTGCCGATGTCGTCGATGATCACAAGATTAAGATGGAGAAAATGCGCTTGAAGATTAGAAAGATTAGAAAATATGCCATTCATAGTGAGGCTTGGTATCATTATGCTGTTGGATCAATTGTTACCTTAGTTGCGATCTTGATCGCATTTGTTGTTGCATTTAAATTCTTTAGATAGAGAGTTATTTGTTTGTTGCATTTAAGTGTTGTATGATCTTTATGTATGAACTTTATGTATTGTATTAATTTGGTGTTTTCGGTGCTGTGTATTGAAGATGAGCCAACAATGGATGTACGATGACCAATGCTCTCCCGAGTTCATTAATGGCGTGCGTACTTTTCTGCTTGCGGTTGAGGCAAACAAGCGGGCGGATGGTTTTATGCCTTGTCCATGTGCTGGCTGTAAGAATGGTCACAATTACTCTACGTCAAGAACCATTCACGTCCACCTGTTTGAGTCCGGTTTCATGCCCCACTATAATGTTTGGACCAAGCATGGAGAAAGAGGGGTTATGATGGAAGACAATGAAGAAGAAGAGGACGACGACAGCTATCCTGGCCATGGGTTCCCTGAATACGATGATACAACAATGAGGGAAGAAGCTGAGCCGGTAATGCGGGAAGAAGCTGAGCCGGCAATGCGGGAAGAAGCTGAAGAAGAGGCATCGGATGAGCCCGTTGATGATCTAGGTCGGGCCATTGCCGATGCAAAGAGAAACTGCACAAGTGATTTGGAGAAGAAGAAGTTGCAGCGCATGTTAGAGGATCACAAAAAATTGTTGTACCCGAATTGCGTAGGTGACAAGAAAAAGATGGGCACCACACTGGAATTGCTACAATGGAAGGCAGAGAATGGTGTATCTGACAAGGGATTTGGAAAGTTGCTGGTAATAATAAAGAATATGCTTCCAAAGGACAACGAATTGCCCGAGAGTACGTACGAAGCAAAGAAGGCTGTCTGCCCTCTAGGGTTAGAGGTGTAGAAGATACATGCATGCCCTAATGATTGCATCCTGTACCGCGGTGAGTACGAGGATTTGAACGCTTGCCCAGTATGCGGTGCATTGCGCTAGAAGATCAGCT
This sequence comes from Triticum urartu, assembly GCF_056163025.1. Classification (NCBI taxonomy): domain Eukaryota; kingdom Viridiplantae; phylum Streptophyta; class Magnoliopsida; order Poales; family Poaceae; genus Triticum; species Triticum urartu. The sequence continues at coordinate 712,602,471 of NC_141879.1, forward strand.
GCAATGACCCTGGTGATGTCGAGGGCGAGCGCCCCAGGAAGAAGATTCCTGCCAAGGTGATGTGGTATGCTCCTATAATACCACGGTTGAAATGTTTGTTCCAAAACAAAGAGCATGCCAAGGTGATGCGATGACACAGAGAAGACCGTAAGAAAGACGGAAAGTTGAGAGTACCCGCTGACGGGTCGCAGTGGAGAAAAATCGAAAGAAAGTATGGGAAGGAGTTTGCAGATGACGCAAGGAACGTATGGTTTGGTCTAAGCGCAGATGGCATTAATCCTTTTGGGGAGCAGAGCAGCAACCATAGCACCTGGCCTGTGACTCTATGTTTGTGTAACCTTCCTCCTTGGTTGTGCATGAAGCGGAAGTTCATTATGATGCCAGTGCTCATCCAAGGCCCTAAGCAACCCGGCAACGACATTGATGTGTACCTAAGGCCATTAGTTGAAGAACTCTTACAACTGTGGATTGGAATAGGTGTACGTGCGTGGGATGAGCACATGGGGGAAGAATTTGACCTAAAGGTGTTGCTGTTCATGACCATCAATGACTGGCCTGCTCTCAGTTACCTTTCAGGATAGACAAACAAGGGATACCGCGCATGCACGCACTGTTTGGACGGTACCGACAGTATATATTTGGCTAATTGTAAGAAGAATGTGTACCTGGGACATCATCGATTTCTTCCGAGCAGGCATCCCGTAAGAAAGAAAGGCAAGCATTTCAAAAGTGAGGCCGATCACTGGACAAAGCCTCGCCACCGTACTGGTGCTGATGTACATGATATGGTCAAGGATTTGAAGATGGTCTTTGGAAAGGGTCCTGTTGGACAACCTATTCCGAATGACGCTGACGGACGCGCACCCATGTGGAAGAAGAAATCTATATTTTGGGACCTGCCCTATTGGAAAGACCTAGAGGTCCGCTCCGCAATCGACGTGATGCACGTGACGAAGAATCTTTGTGTGACCCTGCTTGGCTTCTTGGCCGTGTATGGGAAGACAAAAGATACACCTGAGGCACGGGAGGACCATCAACGTTTGCACGGAAAAGACGGCATACATCAGGGTCATGCAAGCTACGCTCTTACCAAAGAAGAGAAGGAAATCTTCTTTGAATGCCTGCTCAGTATTAAGGTACCATATAGCTTCTCGTCGAATATAAAGGGAATAATAAACATGGCAGAGAAAAAGTTCTAGAACCTAAAGTCTCATGACTTCCACGTGATTATGACGCAACTGCTTCCGGTTGCATTGAGGGGGCTTCTACCAGAAAACGTTCGATTAGCCATTGTGAAGCTATGTGCATTCCTCAATGCAATCTCTCAGAAGGTAATCGATCCAGAAATCATACCAAGGTTAGAGAATGATTTGGTGCAATGTCTTTTCAGTTTCGAGTTGGTGTTCCCACCATCCTTCTTCAACATCATGATGCACGTCCTAGTTCACCTATGTGAAGAGATTAACATTTTGGGTCCTGTATTTCTACACAATATGTTCCCCTTTGAGAGGTTCATGGGAGTCTTAAAGAAATATGTTCATAACCGTGCTAGGCCAGAAGGAAGCATCTCCAAGGGCCATGAAAATGAGGAGGTCATTGAGTTTTGTATTGACTTTATTCCTGACCTTAAGCCGATTGGTATTCCTGAATCGCGGCATAAGGGCAGACTGGATGGAAAAGGCACGCTAGGAGGGGAACAAATAATATCTATGGACGGACATTCTCTCACTGAAGCACACTACACAGTTCTACAGAATTCTGCCTTGGTGGCTCTGTATATGGATGAACACAAGAATTTGTTACGCTCCAAACACCCGGAGCAGTCTGATGACTAGATTACACGTGAACAAACCAGGAGTTTCGCCAGCTGGTTGCAGACACGTACCATGCATGATGCCTCTATTGAAGATGACCTGTACTTGCTGTCCCAGTTACCATCTTCGAATATAATGACTTTCAAAAGGTACGAGATAAATGGTAATACATTTTACACGATCGCCGAAGATAAGAAGAGCACCAACCAAAATAGTGGTGTCCGCTTTGATGCAGAAACCAAGACGGGAAAGGAAACATATTATGGTTATATACAGGACATATGGGAACTTGACTATCGACGTGGTTTTAAGGTCCCTTTGTTTCGGTGCAAATGGGTCAATATGACACGAGGCGGGGTAACGGAAGACCCGCAGTACGGAATGACAATAGTGGATCTCAACAATCTTGCGTATGCAGACGAACCATTCGTCCTAGCCAATGATGTGGCACAGGTTTTCTATGTGAAGGACATGTCTACCAAGCCAAGAAAAAGAAAAGATAAGGAAGCGAATGCATCGTACGATGAGCCAAAGCGGCACATAGTTTTTTCTGGGAAGAGAAACATCGTGGGAGTGGATGACAAGACAGACATGTCAGAAGATTATGAAAAGTTTAATGAAATTGCTCCATTCACAGTGAATATTGACCCGAGCATCCAGTTAAATGATGAAGATTTTCCATGGCTACGGCGCAAAGGGACACACGCGAAGAAAAAGTTTCATACCCAATGATCTGGGATGTGATCGACTTCACTATCATCACTTTCTTCTGTGTTTCACACCCAGGAGGGAATCTCTGTAATAGTTAGGGTAGCTAGTTATGTGTTTTGGCATTTGAAACGCGAAGAAATTTTATGTGCAAGCAAATTCTTTCATGCATTTATTGATTTTTTCAGCTAAATGACCCTGAAATTGAAAAGCATTTCAAATGAACTCAGAAAAGGTTGAAAGTTGGCATGGTACCATAATTTCACCCACATAGCATGTGCAAAAAAGTAGAGAGGGTTACCGCAAAAACTGGATGCACTTCGTGTACAAAATGGACAATCTCTTTTGAAGTATTAGGGTTTCAGACAAAAACTCATCCGTTACAAAGGCATTTCATTTTTTAAATAACCTAAGCATTACCAAATTGAATATAATGATAAAACACACCAATATTAAACATAACAAAAAAGAATCACTAAAAAATCTATTTTCAAAGTTAAGTTATTCACAAACTAGTGATTCACACAAATTTCAAATAATTCAAAATTTAAACTATTCAAATTTGTAAACTACCAGTACTAACAGAAAGTTTGTAATTTTTTGTACCTAAAGCAAAAATATTCACAAAGAAACTCTAAATACAGCAAAAAACAACTCGAAAATAATAAAACAAAAATAAATAAAGCAAAAAAATAAGAAAAAAGCCCACCTACTGGGCCAGGATACGACTAGAAACCCAAATTCTAGTTGGGCCAGGATGCAGGCCCGCTAGCCAGTAGGCCCAATAGGGCATCGCAGAAGAGGTAGGCCCAGAAGGCCTGCTTAAGAGAGGAGCTTGAGGCAGCAGCGACGGCGGGGCTTATAAGCAGGTGCGAGTGCCCCTCGGCTAGCGAGGTGGGACTAAACTTTTGCGCCCCTCGCCTGGTAGCGCACACTCTTTAGTACCGGGTCATGGCTCCAACCAGTACAAAAGGGGGGGGGGGCTTTAGTACCGGTTGGTGCCATGACCCGGTACTAAAGGGGGTGCGGTTCCCGCCGCTTCGCCTGGCCAAAACAGACCTTTAGTACCGGTTGGTGGCTCCAACTGGTACTAAAGGTGGGTTGTATATAAGAAAACACTTCAAAAAAAATTGTCAGTTTCCCATCTCTTCCTGCTTCTTTCTCATCTGCCCCGTCGCCGCCGCCCCTCGTCGCCGCCCCCGTCGCCGTCCCCGTCGCCGTCCGTCGCCGTCGTCGTCCCCGTCCCCGTCGCTGCGCTGCGCCCCGCCACGTCCTCCCGTCATCCCCGCCCGGCCCGTCCTCCCGTCGTCCCTGCCCGGCCCGTCCCCATCGTCGCCGCCTCGTCCCCGTTGTCTCCGCCCCGTCTCCGTCTCCGTCCCCGTCCCCGTCGCCGCCCACCGTCGTCGCGCCTCGCCGGTGAGCTCCTGCCCCGGACGCCAACCACACACACACACACACGCACACACACACATTGTTATAGAATTGTTAGCAATCTTTCTGTTTTTTAGTTATAGAATTATTAGAAATGTTAGTTTTAGTTATAGAAATGTTAGTTATATAGAAATATTAGAAATGTTAGTTATATAGAAATGTTAGTTATATTAGAAATGTTAGTTATATAGAAATGTTTTTTAGTTATAGAAATATTAGAAATGTTAGTTTTAGTTATAGAAATATTAGAAATGTTAGTTTTAGTTATAAAATTTAGAATTTGCATATATGAAATCACAATCCATCATTTAAAAAATGTTACTTTACTTTTGTGGCTTATAGTATTTGTTGTCGACGATGCCCGGCCCGCATCCTCGCCGTCGACCCGTTCGCAACGACGTCCTGCTTCAGAGGACCCATGTCCAGGACTGGGCTCCGCCGGGCTGGCACTAGTAAGTGCTACCTTCAGGGGCGCGGTGCTTGGTGAGGAACCCGGCCCCGGGTCCCATCGTCGACCCTCATCTCCTTTGGTGGCGTTCGCGTGGGCCACTTTCGGTGCGGAGGGAGCCGGCCCCGCCGGAGGTGGTACGTCGCCGTGTCAGGGAGGAGGACGAGCACGTCCATCGATACATGGCTGCTATGGACGTCAGGTTCTCCAATACCTGGCAGGTTCTTTTGGGAGATCACCCGAGCTATGATCCAGTGATGGTTCCTTCTCTTTGGGTGTCCACCGCCCGCACCTCAGGAACCGCGAGTGGCCTAGATTACTCTATAGTATTCGATCTTTATTAGCTTGCTAGCTAGCTAGCTAGTGATGTATTCGATATTATATCTATTATTCGAGACAATGTATTCAAGATTATATCTATTATTGAGACGATGTATTCGAGATTATATCTATTATTCGAGACGACGTATTCGAGATTATATTCGATGATGCTTATTATGTACTATGATTGATTCAGTTTTTCCTTATTAATTGATTGCATCCATGTATTGTAATTTGAATATATTTCTTTTGGATTAGTTAAACAAAACCTATGGCGGACAATACTAGCAGAGAGGGAGAAGAGGCCCTGTTCAATATCATACTCAATCCTCGCGGGCTAGATGATGATCAGAATGAAGAAGATTATGACAGCTCCGAATATCTAAACAACACCGGGGAGGGTGATATGATATTCGATCGCGACGACTGAATTGATGAAGTCATGAACTATGAACATGACAAAGAAAATGTTGATCTTGAAACAACAAAGACCGGCGAGGTATATATATTTATATAAGCAGGCATCTGGTGATCATCACATGTTTTAAATGACTTGAAGATATATTAACGAATCGATCTTTCTTCTTTCAGCCATCCGGATCAAGCAAATGTTCAGGCAACATGAAACGAGGCCCGAAAAAAAAGTTGAAGGAGGGTGTAAAGTACAATATCGAGGCCATCAAACCTAATGGCGAACCATTAGCGCCTAAGAAGATTGCGGACAAGTTCATTCGTCAGTGCGGAGTTCTTGTGAAGGACCAACTCCCGATCTCCCTTCAAGAATGGAGAGAGCCAACAAAGCCACGTCCAGGAGTTACTTTTGTCGACGACAGACAAAAACTTCTGCTTTGGGAAACGCTCATGGAACATTTCACCCTACCAGATCATTTCATAGATGCAGATGTGGAGAAAGTCAAGGACGCTGCTCTTAGAAGATGGCGGTTGCATTCAAGAACCACAAGATTCGTGAATGGGCCAAGTACGTCAAGGGAGGAAGGAAGACTCCAGTATTGGAGGGAACACTAGAGAAGAAAAGTGCTCATTGGGACGATTTCATGAAATTCAAGGATTCAGAATTATCTAAGGAACGGTCGAGAATAAACAAGGCCAATGCCACAAAAAGGATAAGTTCCATAAGCTGGGGCCAGGTGGCTATGCGTGGGAATGCCTAAGTGGGATAAGTTTGAGAAAGAGATGCTGGATGTAGGTGTCACTCTAGAAACATTGAGCTGGCCCCCCAGGTGCAGGACTTGGTTCTATGCGCATGGGGGGGAGTTGGACCCGAAGATAGGCAAAGTTTCGAAGAAGGCATGTCTGGACGGAGCCGAAGATAAGCTACTTGTTGTAATAGAAGAGGCTCGATCGGGGGTGTTCGAGCCCAACAGAGAGAATGATGAGCTTACGCGTGCCCTGGGAAATCCTGAACACCTGGGAAGAACACGAGGCATGGGCGCTATGCCGTGGTATGAGGGGTTTTCGGACTGGAACGCCAACTACAGAACCCGTGCGAGAAAGAAGATTGCGGAGGAGAAGAAGAGGAAGATGGAGGAGGAGCAGAGGAAGCTAGACTATGAATGCCTTCAAGGCCTAGAATTAGCGCACGCGGACTTGGCAGTCAAATTCCAGCGGTAGCAGGAGCAGATCGACTCACTTAGCCAGCAAAGGGGGTCTCAGCAGCTAGCGGATGATCCACCATTGGATAGCACCATCCCATCCATGCCGAGAAGCAGCGTGGGTTCCGCCCCGGGCGACGCATTGCTGGATAGCTACCCAGTGGATGACATCATGGAGAACACTAACTGCGAACTACACTTCAAAATGAAGAACATATCCATGAAGGTGGCGGACGCCCTTGCTTTTACAAATCCCCCCGAGGCAACCTTCCATTGCAACCCGATTCTAGCGGGATATGCTCGTGTCTTGGTTGATGAGGTGGTGGACCAATATTCGGGGCTAGAGCTTGACATTGCTGGAGGTGACGATGAGCACACACTGGGAGAGGCCAACCATCGTATCATCCTATGGAGAAAGGATTGCATCATCTTTCGAAAGCCACCGACACCGCGTCATCCCACTCCTCGTCGAAGTCCGCCACCGAGTTAGCAGACTCCCGCTCCTCCAAGTCCACCAACGCGTCAGGCCACTCCTCCTCCAAGTCCGGCACAGCTCAGGCCACTCCTCCTCCTCCAAGTATGGCAAAGCGTCAGGCCACTCCTCCTCCAAGTCTGGCACAGCTTCAGGCCACTCCTCCTCCTCCAACTCAGCCACATCAGCCGTCTTTGCCGCCTCAGCAATCACGGAAGAGAGCCGCCTCAGCTATGGTGCATAGCAGTACAAGTCGAGGTAGTACTGGAGGTATAGGCGAAGCCAAGCGATTTCAATATGGTCCAAGCCTCGCGCCTCTTCCGCAGAGGCCTTATGACAAGTCCGAGGAGGAAAACGTAGCCATATCGAAGGCCGAGGTGGAAGCCCATTTTGCACCGAAACCGCCATCGCCGCCAAGGGAGAAAGTGCCTGTGGAAAAGATTGACCACTTCATTCGTATGGCTAGAGCACCATCTACCAAGCCTGTTGACACAGACTATGAGCGCCACATCAAGAAGTTAAATCGAGCACGTCTACAGAAAGAGGAGAGCTCGAGCTCGAGCAAATCAGCTGACAAAAGGAGCGGTAAAACCGTTCCCCAGCTGGGAGAATAGGCGGCACAATCAATCCCCCCGCTTGTTGTGCCAACAACACATGAGAGTAGGCGCGCCCAATATTATTGTGGGCAAACCGTTAACATTCCCGGGGTGGGCGATGTGGTAATAACCGAGGAGCATATTGCGCAGGCTGAAACGATCGGGATCACTGTTGGACAACTCCTCGATATCGAGCCCATGTCTCCGACTAGAGAGGAGGAAATAAAACAGAAATATGTCCGGGGCCAACCTTTGGTCGAGCCAGACGAGGTCAAGAACCTCCCAATGAGAATGTATGAATTGCATCGATGGTACATGGACATTACCAAGATTTCCAATCGAGAGTCCCTCATGGTGAATGTCAAGGAGGAGCATTACTACCATGAGAAAGCTCTGGCCGTTGAGTATTCAGAACTGTTTCAGTTATACAATCAAGACGCACTCGACAAATCTATCGTCAGTTGCTATTGTCTGTAAGTGATTTCTTTCTGTAATTTAAGTCTCAAGCTAGCTGTAGTGATCATTTTGATCAATCATTACCTGTAATTATCCTCACTATATTCTTTTCTGTGGTATTATGTAGGATGAAGATTTATGAAATGAAAAAAGGTGGACGCTATTGCGTTGGGTTCGTTGACCCAAATACCATTAATGAATACACATGGAAATTAGATCCATATTACGAAAAAAGTGTAGAGGAAAGCATGCTAGAGTTCTTCAAGCGCCTCAAATACAATGAAGATATACTACTTCCTTACAACTTCGAGTGAGTCACACTGTCTTGTACTACAAATTCTGTTTTTGCCTACTAGCTAGCTACATGTTTTTGCTTACATATGCCCGCTTAATTAAGACATGCAAACATGTGTGCATGCAGATTTCACTGGATCTTGTTAATCATTAAAGTTGATGAAGGAACAGTTGAAGTAGTAGACTCACTACTTAAGAAAGCAAGTGACTACACCATCGTGAAGGGGATAGTCAACAGGTAATTTCAATCATTATTAACTATATCTCGCCCTATTTAATTAGTTCTTCATTTCCTGATAACAACTATTTAATAACCCATTTATTCATTTTCTTTGTCGGCGGGCAGGGCTTGGGCAAAGTTCATCAGGGCCACTCTAGGCCCATGGAAACAAGATCTGAAATGGTATCGACCCCAGGTAAGTAATTCAGTAGTACTAGCTAGCTGCCATCTCTTTAATTATCATGCTTGATTAATTATTATCTGATCAAATTCCATTCTCGTAAAGGCCCTGAAGCAGGCGCCGGGGAATAATCTGTGTGCATACTACGTTTGCGAGAACATTCGCATGATGGCGTCCGAAAGGAGCAAATCTCAAAGACAGGAGTGGGTACGTTTTTCAGAACACTATTCACAATTTTTACACCATTATCGGTATCTAGTCACACAACTAATACACATGCATATTGATCTCCTTCTTAACAGTTCAAAGAGGTGCGGGAGCAGCTCCTACCAACGGAGCGCATACAAGCAATTCAAGAGGAAATAGCGGGATTTTTGCTCGACCAGGTCATAGATCCCAAAGGAGAATACTATTACCCGCTACCACCCCCATGGACCACTTCCAATTGTATCGTGCTTCGAAGGCACCAATTAGGCTAATGCCACTGGCTCCGAAGGCACCAATTAGGAGAAATTGTATATATATATATATGCATGTGTGTATATATGTGTGAATTAATTAATGGTGGTTGTGAGACTTTTGATGATATATATGATCGGTTCTAAAGGGGGGGGGGCTTTAGTGCCTACACTTCAACGCCGGTTACCAAACCGGCACTAAAGGGCCTTACGAACCGGTGCTATTGCCCGGTTCTGCACTAGTGGTCCATGGCTCACGCTCATGTATTGCATGAAGATTGAAAAAGTTTGAGAACATCAAAAGTTTGAATCAATTTCTTGGCTTATCATCAGGGTTGTGCAAGATTTAAATATTTTGTGTGATGAAGATAGAGCATAGCCAGACTATATGATTTTGTAGGGATAACTTTCTTTGGCCATGTTATTTTGAGAAGACATGATTACTTTGTTAGTATGCTTGAAGTATTATTATTTTATGTCAATATTGAACTTTTGTCTTGATTCTTTCGGATCTGAATATTCATGCCACCATAAAGAAAATTACATTGAAAATTATGTTAGGTAGCATTCCACATCAAAAATTCTGTTTTTTCTCATTTACCTACTCGAGGACGAGCAGGAATTAAGCTTGGGGATGCTGATACGTCCCCAACGTATCTATAATTTTTGATTGTTCCATGCTATTATATTATCTGTTTTGGATGTTTAATGGGCTTTAATATGCACTTTTATATTATTTTTGGGACTAACCTATTAGCCAGAGGCCCAATGCTAGTTGCTGTTTTTGCCCATTTCAGTGTTTCGCAGAAAAGGAATATCAAACGGAATGAAACCTTCGCGAGGATCTTTTTTGGAACAAACACAATCCAGGAGACTTGGAGTGGAGGTCAAGGAAGCAACCAGGCGGCCAGGAGGTAGGGCGGCACGCCCAGGGGGGCCAGGCGCTCCCCCACCCTGGAGGGCCCCTCATAGCTCCACCGACCTACTCCCTTCGCCTATATATACTCTTATACCCTAAAAACATCCAGGGAGCCACAAAACCACTTTTCACTGCTGCAACCTCCTGTACTTGTGAGACCCCATCTGGGGACCTTTTCCAGAGATCTGCCGGAGGGGGATTCGATCACGGAGGGCTCCTACATCAACACCATAGCCTCTCCAATGATGTGTGAGTAGTTTACCATAGACCTTCGGGTCCATAGTTATTAGCTAGATGGCTTCTTCTCTCTCTTTGGTTCTTAATACAAAGTTCTCCTCGATGTTCTTGTAGATCTATTCGATGTAATTCTTTTTGCGGTGTGTTTGCTGAGATCCGATGAATTGTGGGTTTATGATTAAGATTATCTATGAACAATATTTGATTCTTCTCTGAATTCTTATATGCATGATTTGATATCTTTGCAAGTCTCTTTGAATTATCGGTTTAGTTTGGCCGACTAGATTGATCTTTCTTGCAATGGGAGAAGTGCTTAGCTTTGGGTTCAATCTTGCGGTGTCCTTTCCCAGTGACAGCAGGGGCAGCAAGGCACATATTGTATTGTTGCCATCGAGGATAAAAAGATGAGGTTTATATCATATTGCTTGAGTTTATCCCTCTACATCATGTCATCTTGCCTAATGCGTTACTCTGTTCTTATGAACTTAATACTCTAGATGCATGCTAGATAGCGGTCGATGTGTGGAGTAATAGTAGTAGATGCAGAATCATTTCGGTCTACTTGACACGGACGCGATACCTATGTTCAAGACGATGCCTAGATATCATCATAACTATGCGCTTTTCTATCAATTGCTCGGCAGTAATTTGTTCACCCACCGTAATATATGCTATCTTGAGAGAAGCCACTGGTGAAACCTATGGCCCCCGGGTCTACTTTACATCATATAAGTTTCCGATCTACAATTCTAGTTTACCATTTATTTTGCAATCTTTACTTTTCAATCTATACAACAAAAATAACAAACATATTTATCTTATTATCTTTATCATATCTCACTTCTGCAAGTGGACGTGAAGGGATTGACAACCCCTTTATCGCGTTGGTTGTGAGGTTCTTGTTTGTTTGTGCAGGTATTAGGCGAATTGCGTGTAGTCTCTGTGATAGCCTGGCTTATTAGGAATGATAGACTACGCATATCAATAAGGAATTCCTTCTTTTCCGGGAGCCCATTCGGAAAGAACTCCAAAGTTAAGCGTGCTCAGCTTGGAGTAATTTCAGGATAGGTGACCGATCAGGAAGTTGCTCCCGGGTGCGCATGAGTGAGGAAAAAGTGTGCAGAAAAGACTAGTATTGATTTGTGGGGCCAGTCTAGATCCCGCCAGGAGTAACGACCACCGGCGGGTTTGTATCGTGTATTTGTGGGGCTAGTCTAGATCCCGCCAAGAGTAACGACCACCGGCGGGTGTGTATCGTGGGTGTTACAGTCTCCTACTGGATTGATACCTTGGTTCTCAAAAACTAAGGGAAATACTTATGCTACTTTGCCTCATCACCCTTTCCTATTCAAGGGAAAACCAACGCATGCTCAAGATGTAGCATCCGGCACCGTGTCAGGCCACTCCTGCTTCGAGTCCGGCACCGCGTCAGCCCACTCCTCCTCCTCCAAGTCCGGCACCACGTCAGCCCACTTCTCCTCCAAGTCAGCCACGTCAACCGTCTTCGCCAACTCAGCAACAACGGAAGAGAGCCACCGCAATTATGGTGCGTAGCGGTACTAGTCGAGGTAGTATAGGAGGTACAGGCGGAGGCAAGAGATTTCAATATGGTCCAAGCCTCATGCCTCTTCCGCAGAGGCCTTACGACATGACGGAGGAGCAAAACGTAGCCATAGTGAAGGCCCAAGTGGACACCCATTTTGGACCAAAACCGCTGAGGGAGTCCTGGACTAAGGGGTCCTCGGGCGTCCGACCTGTTATCTATGGGCTGTACTGATGGGCTGTGAAGATATGAAGACCGAAGACTGTACCCATGTCCGGATAAGACTCTCCTTGGCGTGGAAGGAAAGATTGGCGAATAACTATGAAGACTCCATCTTATGTAACCGACTCTATGTAACCCTAGATCCCCCCGGTGTCTATATAAACCGGAGGGTGTAGTCCAGAAAGGATATACTCAATACCGTAGTCATACAGGCTAGGCTTCTAGGGTTTGGCCATTACGATCTTGTGGTAGATCAACTCTTGTAATACTCATATTCATCAAGATCAATCAAGCAGGAAGTAGGGTATTACCTCCATAGAGAGGGCCCGAACCTGGGTAAACATCATGTCCCCTGTCTCCTGTTACCATCAACCTTAGACGCACAGTTCGGGAACCCCTACCCGAGATCCGCAGGTTTTGACACCGACATTGGTGCTTTCATTGAGAGTTCCTCTGTGCTGTCGCTGAAAGGTTCGATGACCCCTTCGATCGTCTATAATAATGCTGTTCGCGGAGAAACTTTTCTACCCGGACAGATCTTCGTGTTCGGCGTCTTCACACTGCGGGCCAACTCGTTTGGCCATCTGGAGCAGATCGAAAGCTACGCCCCTGACCATCAGGTCAGATTCGGGAGCTTGAACTACGTCGCGGACATCCATGGAAACTTGATCTTTGCCGGATTCGAGACTGCGGTAGCCGCTCCCGGTCACCCCGATGATCAAGACCTAAATCTGTCATCGGGCCGCATCCAGGAGACCGCACCTGTAAACGCTCTGGCCCTGGATCCGGAGCAAGCGATGCCATACAAGTACGGGAGGATCAACCCCACCGCGGAGGCCGCAGATTCCTCGGCATTGGAGTCGCGCATAGACTTAACCTCTCATGGCGTCTTTGTCATCAGAACTCCAGACTCGTCTCTGGCCGTAAGCTCCGAACCACGTGAGCCAGCGGACGCCGAGCTTGATCGTTTATCGATCTTCCAATTCAGCTCCACATATATCTTCCAGCACTCGCCTTTGGGAGATGTGTTAAATTCCTTAAAAAACCTGTCCTCGGCGGAGGACTCACAGCCGAAGTATATCCGGCTCGAACCAGGGGCTGACGGTGGAGAATTGTGCTCCCCACCCACCACCCACTTAATATCCACAGTCGAGGATTCGACCGATACACTTGATTACGACTCCAAGAATATCGATGGCATGGACAATGATGCCGATGACAATGAAGACCCCGTTGATACAACTAATGAACAAGATGAACGGGAAGATGGGCAAGTTAGCCCTGCCAGGCCACACACGAAGATTCGGAGGACGACAATTACCTTCCGCTTTCTAAGGATGAGGTCGGCCTCGGCACTGAGGATTTCATCATGCCTGAGGAACCTAATGAGTAGGAGCGCTTTAAGCGCCAACTAATAGCCACTGCAAGGAGCCTGAAAAAGAAGCAACAACAGCTTCAAGCTGACCAAGGTTTGCTCAATGATAGATGGACCAAAGTCCTAGCCGCCAAAGAATATGGTCTTAGTGGACCAACCAAAAGCTACCCGAAGCATAGATTGCTATCCCAGGGCGACGATGAGGCGCTGGAGCCCGTACCATCATCGCACAATGCGGTAGGTCGACCACAACTGGGCCAAGGTAAAGTGGAAACTCAAGCCGAACACCAGACCGCCCCACCTCGCAGTAAAAGCAAGAACAAAACAGCTCAGGGTTATACATACGACCGTCAACAAGACTTGGGTAGCAAAGCAGGACACTCAAGAGCGATCTACAGATTGCAAGGACATACCTCGACACATGACGACGACCACCTATTCGGACGTGACAAACCTAGCCACACCCGGGCTGAAAACCGCAAATGGACTCCATCGGAGATACGCCGCAGTGTGGCCCAACATAGAGGCGCCGCACACCCTCTTTGCTTCACAAATGAAGTAATGGAGCATGAATTCCCAGACGGGTTCAAACCCATGAATATCAAATCATACGATGGAACAACGGATCCCGCAGTATGGATCAAGGACTTCCTCCTCCATATCCACATGGCCCGCGGAGACGACCTTCACGCCATCAAATACCTACCACTAAAACTCAAAGGACCATCTCAGTACTAGTTAAACAGTCTGCTGGAAAATTCTATCGGCAGCTGGGAGGATTTGGAGGACGCCTTTCGCAACATCTTCGAAAGAACATATGTCCAGCCCGACACAGCGGTCAACGCCGGATTTAGCAATCCCAAGCCCGGCCAACGGAAAAATCCATTCAAGGCAAACAGAGATGAACCATCCAAACTAGACATGATATTGGACCGGCCCTGCCAGATTCATGGCCACCCCAATAAACCAGCTAATCACACCAACAGAAGCTGTTGGGTCCTCAAGCAGGCCTGCAGGATCAACGCCGGACACAATGGAAATGGGCCACCAGGCAATAGGGACAACAGAGCGGCTCACTAGCTAAATGCCGGAGGGCGGAAGCAATTTCCCCCTGAAGATCGATCAAATCCAGAACAGAAATAGCAGTTCGGCTTCCGCTGCCCATCTCGTATACCCGGTAAAACTATATCGCGCATACATAATTACACACTAAAGATACCATGGGCATTGACGCTAGCACAATCGGACAAGTCTGCTGGCACTCCGATAACATTCTTTAACTGCTTTCCTATTTTCTTTTGTTTCATTATCTATTAAAAGCAGGTGTCGCAAAGGGGAAACACCTACGACTGACCCCATAGGTGTTTGGATCCGTACACTCACCTACGGGGCTACTCCCTTCAAGGATTCCCCTCGCTGAGGGCAGGCGGCGCAGACGTGCAACAGGAGGTCCAAAATAACTTTTTGTAGACCGCACTCTCTTTTCGAGCCTGTAACATGCCTTTTCCCTCTGCCTTCGACCGAGGGCATATCAAATTGTCGGGGTCGTGGCCCTTATGTATATCAAGTAACCTTTGGCATATCTCTCAGGTCCCAGTTCAAATTATCCGAATTAATCACTCGCGTCTTTTCGCAAAGTGAATACGCCTCCTATGGTTGTTTCATAGATATACCCCGTCTTAACTTGCCAGGGGCTCTGTACGGGAACAAATGAGTTGCCAACAAAGTCCGAACAGCTTTTACAGCGTACTTCGGCGTCGCGAGTTTGGCCTTATATGCATCAGCTCCGAATCATGTCTTAGGTCAATAGTTGGGTTGCCCGGCTCCTGTGCTTGCTACCCTACGTTCCGCTCTATCGGCTAGGGTAGTAAAGGGAGAAATACTGTGATTGTGCTACTGGTTCACCCGGTGACACACCTCAGTAGAGAAAGCCGAAAACTGACTGTCATGATGCGGCGAGAGCTGGTCAAGCACTCGATGACTTATCAGAATCTCTAGCGATTCCTCTTTATCACACAAAGGACCTTTGCGGTCAATTATGTAAAGGCATCGTATGAGTAAGCCGCATACATACTAGGGGCTATGTCGTAGACCCACCGTAAAACTCCTATGGCCAAGTGAAAGTGTTAACGCCCTATAGTTTGGTTGCCTGGTTCGCCGCATTGACACCTCCTTCACGGACCAAGACGTTGGGTCAAGAGTGATCAGATACTTTTTCGAACACCCCTGTACTTCCTACAAGGGGGCTGAAGCCGACGATTGGAAAACTTTCAGATTATATTAAAACAGCCGCACAGGAGGAACACAAGCTCTCGAGCAAAATATACAAATAGATTCACTATAAAATTGTCTCATACAATTCTCATACACTTCAGTCGAACATTATGTCTTTCGAGCATTGACCCTCTATCAAGCGGGCGGCTACAAGGACGTCTTCAAAATAATGCTCCGGTTCGTGGCGGTCCTTGCCCTTGGGTGGACTCTTCACCGCAACGTCGATGGCCTTCATATTCCCCCAGAGGCATCTTGCCTCGCTTAGGAGCCTACTTCTCCCAATCTTCGGAGGCGGCCCTCTTCTTCCTGGGAGGGAAGGAGATAGTGGCCCCCCTTCACTTTTGTCTTCGGATGAGGAGATTTTTATTCCTCCGGACACCAAGTCCGAGGTTCCCTGGGAATAGAGGCCATCCTTGGTCCTCTTGCCCTCCGCCTCGTCCTCCTTCTCCGGCATCTGGTATGGTGCTGGGGCCAGCATCCTTGTTAGGACATGATTCCCCAGACCCTCGGGCAGAGGGGCCGAACACATAATCAGTTCCGCCTTCTTTATCCAGCCCTGGAAAAAGATAGCTTGCTCAGTACCATATTACTGTATGCATGACCACAAAGTATTCGAAAGCCAAGTGCTTACCAGGGTATCCGGATGATTACAGTTAAGGCCAACGTCCTCAGCAGTATCCAGCCAATGTTTCCGCTTCCCGAAAAATAACTTCCACATCCCTTCATGTGTGGCACCGAAGAAGTGTTGGAGGGTTTGTGGTCCTTATGGATTAAACTCCCACATGCGGCGAGGCGTGCGCTGGCAGGGCAAGATTCGGCGAACTAACATCACTTGGATCACACTGACGAGATCGATATCTCTCTCGAGGAGGGTTCGGATGCGGCTTTGTAAGGTCCGCACTTCATCCACTAATCCCCAGTCTAGCCCCTTGTTGACCCATGACGCGAGCCGTAATGGTGGGCCGGGACGGAAGGTGGGGGCAGCTACCCATTTAGCACTGCGGGGCTCTGTAATATAAAACCACTCCCGCTGCCAGTAATTGGAAGCCTCGGAAAAAGAACCTTTTGGCCAGGGAGTGTTGGCGAGTTGGCTGATTTTAGCACCACCGCACTCCGCCTGTTCCCCATCGACTACCTTCGGCTTCACACTAAAGGTTTTGAGCCATAAGTCGAAGTGTGGGGGGATTCGAAGGAAGGCCTCGCATGTAATAAGAAACACCGAGACATGGAGGATAGAGTCTGGGGCAAGATCGTGAAAATCTAGTCCGTAATAAAACATTAGCCCTCGGACAAAGGGGTGAAGAGCAAACCCTAACCCCCGGAGGAAGTGGGAGACGAATACCACCCTCTCACCGGATCTGGGGGTCGGGATAACTTGTCCTTGAGCAGGAAGCCGGTGGTTGATCTCTGCGGTCAGATCTCTGGCGGCCCGAAGCTTTGTGATATCCTCCTATGTAATGGAGGAAGCCACCCATCGGCCTTGGGAGCTGTATCCGGACATGATGAGAAGGCTGAAAGCAATGGAGTTGAACCTTGGGTGCTGGAACTCGGGGTTGGGGAGGCTTAGGAGAGGTTTTGCATAAAAAGATGGCCCTTGGTTCCTTTATATACACCTCCGGTATTGAACATCTCCTCCTAAGCCTAAGAACCTGCCTATTCCTAAGGAATCTTTCTCGCAGGACGGTTGGGTTACCCACGCTCGTATTGATGAAAATCCTGTAATTGGGGGACACGATCTCTGCTTTGACAAGACGTGCCAATGACAACCGTGTCTTGAAACGTGGGGTGAAAAACGGTTTGAAATTATGACCGGGCAGGCGTGATGTCACATTACTAAAGTTGTCAGCAGATTGGACTCATGTGTTATTATATTCTCTCTACGGTTGTGTGCGGTGTGTGTTACAGGTCCGGAAACGATCAATTCGTCTGAAGACTATTCGGGAGTTCGGAAGGAGGAATTCGCCTTGTAATGACGAATGCAGCGCTATGCGCCGGATACCTTGTCATTGAAGCCAGGTTCAGGTGCTACTGAGGGAGTCCTGGACTAAGGGGTCCTCGGGCCTCCGACCTGTTATCTATGGGCCAGACTGATGGGCTGTGAAGATATGAAGACCGAAGACTGTACCTGTGTCCGGATAAGACTCTCCTTGGCGTGGAACGCAAGCTTGGGGAATAACTATGAAGATTCCATCTTATGTAACCGACTCTATGTAACCCTAGATCCCCCCGATGTCTATATAAACCAGAGGGTGTAGTCCGGACAGGATATACTCAATACCGTAGTCATACAGGCTAGACTTCTAGGGTTTGCCATTACAATCTCGTGGTAGATCAACTCTTGTAATACTCATATTCATCAAGATCAATCAAGCAGGAAGTAGGGTATTACCTCCATAGAGAGGGCCTGAACCTGGGTAAACATCGTGTCCCCTGTCTCCTGTTACCATCAACCTTAGATGCACAGTTCGGGACCCCCTACCCGAGATCCTCCGGTTTTGACACCGACATTGGTGATTTCATTGGGAGTTCCTCTGTGCTGTTGCTGAAAGGTTTGATGGCCCCTTCGATCGTCAATATTAACGCTGTTTGCGGAGAAACTTTCCTACCCGGACAGATCTTCGTGTTCGGCGGCTTCGCACTGCGGGCCAACTCGTTTGGCCATCTGGAGCAGATCGAAAGCTATGCCCCTGACCATCAGGCCAGATTCGGGAGCTTGAACTACGTCATGGACATCCGTGGAGACTTGATCTTCGCCGGATTCGAGACCATGGTAGCCGCTCCCTGTCACCCCGATGATCAAGTCCTAAATCTATCATCGGGCCGCATCCAGGAGACCGCTCCTATAAGCGCTCTGGCCCTGGATCCGGAGCAAGCAACACAATCCAAGTACGGGAGGATCAACCCCACCGCGGAGGCCGCATATTCCTCGGCGTTGGAGCCGCACACAGACTTAACCTCTCACGACGTCTTTGTCATTAGAACTCCGGACTCGTCTCCGGCCGTAAGTTCCGAACCACGTGAGCCAGCGGATGCCGAGCTTGATCGTTTATCGATCTTCCAATTCAGCGTCGCAGACATCTTCCAGCACTCGCCTTTGGGTGATGTGTTAAATTCCTTAAAAAATCTGTCCTCGGCGGAGGACTCACGACCGAAGTATATCCGGCTCTAATCAGGGGCTGACGGTGGAGAATTGTGCTCCCCACCCACCACCCACTTCATAGCAACCATCGAGGATTCGACTGATACACTTGATTACGACTCCGAGAATATCGACCGCATGGACAATGATGCCGATGAAAACGAAGACCCCGTTGATAAAACTAACACTACAAAAAAAGACACATTCGTGACATTTTGGGCCGAACGAATTTTTTTTCTGTCATACACATGACACTTCTATGACGATAATTGTGACAAAACCCGGTATCATCATAGATGTGGTGGGCTCCTACTTCTATGACAAAAAATCATGACAGAAAATGGGCTTTTCGTCCTGGGCGGGCCGGAGACGCAGCTGCATGACATTCTTTGGGCCGTCCATGATGGAAAAAACCGTGGTAGAAGCGAGGGGGAGGAAAATTTCGGGGAGTTCCCGGTTACGGTGGGAGGTCGGGGGCCGAGCGATGCGCGCTTCTCTCGTACATGTACACGCGTGTGTGCGAGGCGTTGGCTCTTACTGAACCCGAGCGAGGTGTTGGGCTCTAACTGAACCCGAGCG
This sequence comes from Triticum urartu, assembly GCF_056163025.1. Lineage (NCBI taxonomy): Eukaryota > Viridiplantae > Streptophyta > Magnoliopsida > Poales > Poaceae > Triticum > Triticum urartu. Next base: position 712,621,771 of record NC_141879.1, read on the forward strand.
ATTGCACTACAGGCTACGCGTTACTGAACCTGAGCGATCGATCGATGGCTGTTAACTGAACCTGATCGAGCGATTCCTTCGCTACTGCTGCTAATTGAAGCCGATCGATGCTGCCTCTGGATGAACAGTGAGCGTTGCGGGGGGGGGGGGGGGGGGGTGGATGAACAGTTCCCGGTGGGGGTGGATGGACAGGACCCCGCGGTGTTGCCTCTGGATGAACAGGACCCCGATCGATCGAGCCGGTTGGGGCTGGATGAACAGGACCCCGTGGAGGGCAGGATGAACAGTAGACGGTGGAGGGCAGGATGAACAGTAGCCCGTGGAGGGGTGGTTGAATAGGAGCCCGTGGAGAGGGCTGGTTGAATAGTAGCCGGTGGAGTAGCGCGCGGTGGAGGCTGGATGAACAGGAGCCCGTGGATGAACAGTCACAGGTGGAGGCTAGAGGAGGTCGACGGTGGATGAACAGTAGCTCGTGGAGGCTGGAGGGGTCGACGGTGGAGATGAACAGTATCCCGTGGAGTCCCGTTTTGCGGTACGCCACACCCCTCCCGATGAACAGGACCCGCGTTTCGACCGTAGCGCTCCAACACAAGTCCGTTTCATCCGTCTTGCGATACACCACACCCCTCCCGATCAACAGGACCCCCGTTTCGACCGTAGGAGGTCCGTTTCCTCCGTTTTGCGGTACACCAGACCCCTCCCGATGAACAGGATCCCGTTTCGAACGTGGACAGTCGAACACAAGGCCGTTTCCTTCGTTTTGCGGTACGCCAGGCCTCGTTTCCATCGCCTGCTCCATCCAAGCCCTTCCGATGAACACGACCACACATTCCGTTCCGACCCAGCCGGTTGGCTCCCAGGCGTTCCGTTGCCTCCCCATGAACACGACGCATTCCGTTGCCTCCCCATGAACATGACGCATTCGGTTGCCTCCCCATGAACACGCGACGACGCTGTTTCTCCGTTCTGACCCAGCCATGTACACGAGCCCTGGCCGTACGTATGCGTGAGTAGGCGTTTGAGATCCCACCCATATGTACACATACATGGCCGTATTTTCCTTCTTGCACCCTGGCCGCTGTACGTACGTGTACATGCTACGTGCGCGCCTCTACTACGACACGTGCACGCCTCAACATCCACTAGTATATATGTACATACACGTTCGCGACCAGAATGAGAACGCTACGTACGCTTCGACCAGGTGGGTCCCGACTGTCAGGCACTTCCTGGCGTGCGAAGATGTAGCTGGTGAGTCCGAGCAGTCAGGGGCAAACGTTTTTTTTCATGAAATATGGTGGCCCGTTCGGTGGGTCCCTGCTATTAGGTGGAGGAATAATTATTTTGCACGTAATAAGGAGGCACTTCCTTGCTGCGGCCGTGGACCCAGTTGTCAGCCTCTCCACGTACAGTCCACGTCCGATGGAAGCCGTTCCTTGACCATGTTGACCACGCCGTGCCGAGAGCACCAGGGCGGTGTATGACGGTGAGGCCTAGGAAGGGGACGACGCAGAGCCGGGGAAGACGCGACAGTGGATGCCCACGCGTAGAGGAGTATGAGGGTTTACTGGTTCGCTGCAGTGTGAGGCTGCTGTCGCCGCAGAATAACAGGGGGTGTGGGTGAGTAGAGGGATGTCCTGGCCAGCGGTGGGAGTATTAGGGGGCAGTGAGGCCTCTGTCGCATCGCAGCCGGCCACGGGAGGCAGGAGCACGAGGCACGACCGGTGCTGGTTTGCGTGGCTGGAGCAAGAAGACCAGAGGTTTAAGAAGCACTACGGCCGTTGGATGGACATCGTACGATCAATGGAGCTAGAATCGTGCATATTGACTAAGTTGACAAAGCCCTCCATCCCCGTCAACTTAGTAGGCCCACAAGTCAGCCTCCCACCAAGGTGGGTCCCAGCTAGCAGGGGGGTATTCATTTTTTTGTGCGTAATAAGGAGGCACTTCCGGTGGGTCCGAGCTGACAGCAGGGGGAACGTTTTTTTCGCGAAATACGGTGGCCCGTCGGGTGGGTCCTAGTAGTGAGGGGCAAACGTTTTTTCGCGATATAGTGGTGGGCATCCGGTGGGTCCCTGCTGTCAGGTGGAGGAATAATTATTTTCCGTGTAATAAGGACGCACTTCCTTGCGGCTGCCGTGGACCCAGCTGTCAGCCTCTCCACGTATAGTATTCTTCCGATGGAATTCAACCGTTGACCACATTGACCACACCGCGCCGACAGCACCACGGCGGTGGACGATGGCGAGGCGTAGGAAGGGGACGGCGTGGAGCCGGGGAAGACGCGGCAGTGGATGCCCACGCGGAGAGGAGTACGAAGGTTCATTGGTTCGGCTGCGCTGCCGTCGCCGTAGAATAACAGGGGGTGTGGGTGAGTGGAGTGGAGGGATGGCCTGGCCAGCGGTGGGAGTAGTATGGGGGCGGTGAGGCCTCCGCGGTAGCACAGCCGGCCACGGGAGGCAGGAGCAGGCAGCACGACCAGCGCTGCTTTGGGAGGCTGGAGCAAGAAGACCAGAGGTTGAAGAAGCACTACGGCCGTTGGATGGACATCGTGACAGTCGAGCTAGAATCGTGCATATTGACTAAGTTGACAAAGCCCTTCGTCCCCGTCAACTTAGTAGGCCCACTATACTGGGTCCCAGCTAGCAGGGGGAGTATTCATTTTTTTGTGCGTAATAAGGAGGCACTTCCTTGCGCGCGAAGATATAGCTGGTGGGTTCGAGCTGTCAGCGGCGGTAACATTTTTTTCGCGAAATACAGAGGCCGTTTCGGTGGGTCCCAGATGTCAGGTGGAGGAAATCATTATTTTGCGCGTAATAAGGAGGCATTTCCTTGCGTGCGGCCGTGGACCCAGCTGTCAGCCTCTCCATGTACAGTCCACTTCAGATGCATGTCGGTCGTCGACCACGCTTACCACGCCATACCGAGAGCACCAGGGCGGTGGACGATGGCGAGGCCTAGGAAGGGAACGGCACGAAGGCAGGGAAGACTCGGCCGTTGTTTTTGTTTCCCATGCGGAGGGGAGTACGACTGTACGAGGGTTTACTGGTTCGTCTGCCGTCGCCGGAGAATAACAACAGGTGTGGGTGAGTAGAGGGATGGCTAGGCCAACGATGGGAGTACGGTGGGGCGGTGAGGCCTGCGCGGCAGCACAGCCGGCCGCGGGGAGGAGGGAGCAGGCAGTCCCGCCGGCGCTTGTTTGAGCGGCTGGAGCAGGAAGAGCAGAGATTGAAGAAGCACGACGGCCGTTGGATGGACATCCAACAGTATACAGGCCATCTGTGGAAAGCCTCAAATCTGTGGAAAACAACATACATCCCATCTGCCATTATTTCAAATAATTTACAGCCCATTTGCTAATTCTTACGGGTTTTTTTGGAGCCCATATTGTTTATGTTAGCATTACAGCCCATATTGTCGCCACGGTTAAAAAATTATACGAAATTTTGCATATGTCGGTGCGGTCTGAACTGTTTTTAATCCCGAAATTTCGAGTCACAATCAGACTGATTTTAAAAATAAATGTATATCAATATAAAATCCAATAAATTGTCCACGCATAAAAATCAATGCAATTTAAAATCTCGAAATAAAAAAAAGACATTTGAAAATAATTGCCGGTTTGATGTGTTTAAAAATGTACAGCCCATTTCTCATTACTGATAGGCCATTTTCTCGGCCAGCCGAATGAAGCTCTCCTCGTCTTGAAAGATTTGCATCCCAACAGGCCTGATAAAAGCGACTTACTTGACAAATCACAAAAGAACTAGGCTAGCCATTTTCAGAAGGAAAAAAAACTACTGGGCTGGTCTGTGGTAAACATAAAAGAAAAGGCTGTCTAGACAGGCCAGAGTGTCCCGCACAGCCCAGTTGACACCCTGCTTCCGTCGAAAAACAAATTAGATAAATGCCACTCCAATTATGGTGATTCATAAAAATGCCACTGCAATTTCCAAACTTTGAAAATGCCACTGCAATTTTTGCAAACTTTGGAAAACGCCACTGCAGTTTGCAAACTTTGAAGAACGCCACTCCAGACTTCGAAAAATGCCACTAGAAATGACATGAAATGGCATTTTTCAAAGTTTGGAAATTGCAGTGGCATTTCTCAGATACACCAGATTTGGAGTGGCATTTATCAAATTAACCCCAAACAAAAATAACTGGGCGAGCTGCTGGGTCCCTAGTGTCAGCCGCTCGTTGTGCAATTCTCTCGTTTATTGACTACGTTGACAATGGCATGGGACCCAGATGTCAGAAATCCACTAGGAGGAGCCATTTTTTTATTGGCTTGAAATAAGGAGGCACTTACTTGCATACTGCCATGCCCTTGGCGGGTCCCTGCTGTCATCCTCTCCACGTACAATCATCTCCTGATTGTGTACGCGTCAACTTGCTAGGCCCACAAGTCAGCCTCTAAACCGTGGAGGACAAATACAACCCATTTAAAAAAATAACAGCCCATTCCATACGTTCAAACGGAAAGTTCAACATTCAGAGCAAAGTAACAGGTCTGATCCACATACAGAGTACTGAACTTCCACGTTGACAACCATCATAGCCAAGTTAACTATCTACTCCCACTAACACTCTAGTAGCGTACTAGTACTAACTTACTCTTAGCTAACTAGACGATGCCGGCCGCCATCTGCTGTCCATGCTAAACGCCGGCACCGGCGTCCTCCGCCTCGCCTCGGACTTGCCAGAGGTGCGATAGGGCGTGTTGCTCGCGCGCGTTGGCCCTTTCCATGCCGGCGTGGTCCACAGAAGCTTTGGCTTCCAAGCGGGGAACCCACTTGACGAGCTGGTAGTAAAAATCGGCATCGTGAATGCGTGCGTGCCCGACAGCCTCCAGGGCTATTTGCCAGGCGCCGGCCTCCATGTAGTCGGCCCAGTTGTGGGCGCTCTGCTCGCGACTCAGAGCGTCGGTGCGCTGCTGCTCCATGTCCCGCTGGCGGCGCAAATCGGCGATACGCTGCTCCTCCGCCAGGCGGTCGCGCTCCAACAACTCTTGCTCCTCCACCATGCGGTCGCACTCCAACAACTCCTCGATCTCCGCATTGCCATCTAAAGACAGATAGAATGCCTCCTCCCTCCGTCTGCCTTCTGGTGAAAACACGAACACTAGTTCCGGCGGTGACCGCCTCCGGCGTCGCCTACCGCGGACAGGCGGGGGCATGGCGGATGTGGCGAGCGACGTCGGGCCGGTGGGGGCTTATGAGGATATGGCGAGTTGGCTCACGGTGGCACCTGAGAAGGCTGGGAAACAATACTTATAGGCGGAAGGTAGTGCGACGGTCATCGGAATTCAATGCATAATGGCTTAGCGCGCCAGCTTGCCATGGAAACTAGAGAAACTGAAATTATGACTGTGCCGTCCCGTCCCGTCTGGGTCGCACACCGGCATGGCGGTCAAATGAGTGCACTCGAATCATCTCCCTCCTTGTCAATAATGATTCCACGGATTTAAAGCATATCTTTTTTTCGCATCAGTTAGCTGCCTTAATTACGGCCGGCTGCATGCAGGCACTCAGAATCACTCACAGGCAGTACGCGAAGCAGCATGCAATGAGTCGCAGCCGAGGGCACGCATGCAGCCAAAATCGCTGGAATTAATTTGGCTTAAACTTTGCATGCCGTTAATTATTGCCATGCCTTGGTCTTGCTGCTTTGCTCACGTGACTAATAAATCCCGGACGGAGGGAGTACCTTGGTTGGTGAGAGGTTTGAATTAAGCCCTGCAAACCGGAAAGGAGGTACTAGTACGTGCGTGATCCGCTATTTATTCGTGTAGGATTGAGTAGGTCGTTTCTTGAATTGAGCCCTGCAAACCGGAAAGGAGGTAGTACGTGCGTGGTCCGCTATTTACCCGTGTAGGATCGATAGTGTAGCTTGTCAGTTTCTTCAGAGGTAGATTTTTATCCGTGTAGGATCGATAGTGTAGCCTATCAGTTTCTTCAGAGGTAGGCATTTTTATTCAAAAAACTGCCACTTCGCATCTTGTGTCGCAAATAAAACTGCCAGGAGCGCATTTGTAGGCTAGCTAGTGATCGATCAGTAACTTGTAAACACTGAGCGAATAGAAATAAGTAACTGTTAATGCATCTCAATGATTCACAGATCATATACAAATATGTAGCTCGAAAAGCAAAGATCAGCCACTTTGGATCTTGCCTCGCAACTAAAACTAACTAGTACGATTCCCATACATAAGATCAACATGTTAATGCATCTCAATGATTCACAGATCATATACAAATACGTAGCTCCAAAAGCAAAGATCAAGAAAAAACATCTGTTCTTCCTACTAACATGGATGCTTCTCTTGGCCAACATTCAGTACAGACTGAAAGAAAAATTTGTTTGTGAAGTCTACAATTCCTCTTGCAAACATAAGTGGTTTCACCAACAGCTGGAACCATGAGAATGAACCACACATGATGGAGGAACATCCACTGCAATATGAGTTGGTCTTCTCTCGATCACACGGCAAGACTATTTTCGGAATACAAAATTTAACTTAGGCAAAATGATGCCCATTGTATAATCAGACCAAAGCAATGAAGCACCTAGTGTTGGCCAATAAATAGTACAATACTACTTTTCTGCAGTCCATGAAGTGACTATCCAATCTTTCTGTGTCTATTTTCAAATGGCACTGCATGCAGTGACTATACTATTCTCTTGTGCAGTTCAACCAAAATTGCGGGCACTTTGTTTGTTTGCCAAATGGCAACGGGCAGACATCTCTGTCTGCACAAATATCAAGCAGCTAGTAAACATATACCACACCTTGTATTTTCGGTTTAAACATGTCTCTTCCGCTTAGCATCTGTCATGTTCTGCACTGGACAATCTGATACAGTTATGTTTTGCCCTGGATAATTTCATACTGAATTGATTTGCTGGTTCAGAGCAGAAATATAGCGCCTATTCTTCATCAGACCAAGGATATCCATATTCGCAGTGATGGAAGAGGTGAAATCGATACAACCGAAATTGAGCATCCAAGCATTGAATCATGTCCTGCACCTCCAATGTAGGTCCACCCTGCCAATAAATTCACATGCAAACCACTAGTATTACTATCTAATGACAGTACAAAAAGAGTAGCAAGATAGTAGCAAATCATGTACCTTCGTAATGAACAGCTCATGGTGCCACCAACTGGATATAAAGGTTTGGAAAAAACATGCTCCTAATGTTGAACCAGTTGGACTTTTTGTGCAGTTCCACTAAAATCGAGCATCCCTTTTTGCATAGATATTGAAAGTGTGATTACTCTAAAAGTGGCACTAGTTGAAGCATAGACTCACAAATATAAGCATTCCAATTTCTTAATGGGAAAAGGTAGCAAGACTGTTTCTAACCACCTGTTTGAAGGAATAAATAAAGCAACAACGGCTGATGTCAGGAAGGCATACATAGTTTTTTCTGGAAAAGTGAGCCATTCCTGACCTTCCCTCTTCTTTTAAGTAAATTTTGTGCAGTTCTACTAAAATAAAATGCCATCACCGCCTTGACAATTCAGTGACACTGTACAAAAGGAAATGACTTAACATTACATCATGATGTCAGGTATGTAGTCGACAGGCATTAGAGACAAACATACAGACCTCCTCAAGAGATAAGCCGGAGGAGGTGCCCACTCTTGACCTTTCCTCTTGTCTTCATAATTGTCTGTGCAGTTTAACCAAAATAAAATGAGATCAACGCCTTGGCATTTTGGTGACACTATACAAAAAAAATTAAATTATCTCATGAAAGTGAGGTATGTAATCTATAAGCATTAACAGTGCAAAAATCTGAAGGTAGTAACAAGTTTCATCGTTGGTATACTGGCTGTGCAACAACATTAGAATGCCTTAGCTGAAAAATCTTTAATACATCCACAATCAACCGCTAACCCTGAAATAATCCAGTGACATTAAATGGCATTGCTTAAATTTATGGGTGGCATTAGACTGAGAGCGGCAGTAGTTAAATGCGGCATCACTTTAGCAGTTGCATTGCTTGACTTGACTGCTGGCATTATACTAATAGCAAAAAAAGTGGCAATAAGAGCATGGAAGGCCCATTCGGATAGTGGGCGCACCAGTATGATGTACCTCCACGGACGCAGAGTGGTGAGGGAGGTATGGTTGCCCAGAACAACAAATATCCAGGCAACATATGTGGATCACGTCCCATTTTTGTTCTCTTTAGCCACCTTTTTCCTATGCGAGGACAACAAACCGATCGACCTGGTCATTCTCTATTGCGTTGTCATGCCTTTCTACCCTTCTTCAACCAAGAGACATGAGACTCGTTCCTTAGCTACCGATTTTCCCCTTTTCAACCTAGATGCGGGTTCGATGCCTACTCTCTTGGACAGTACAGTCTCCCTTCCTTTCCTTATTCAACCCAGACATGGATTAGTCTGGATGAAGTAGAGTTTCCTTTAATACTGCAAATTATGGTTTTCGTCCGCGTGGCCAGTAGAGCAGAGGATAGCAAATTGGGAAGATGGTGGAGTGGAAAAAGATCCACATGCAACGACGTGGCAGATGGGGCAATAGAACAAGGTTATGGTTCGAAAAGAGGCAGCATACCTGAGGGTCCGCGGGAAGTGGCTTCGCTCGTGGTCGTCATCCTCCGCACACACTACGGCAACAAGCTTGGGGACGGAGGCCATCCCGCGCGGGCGCTAGGTCTGAGAGGACGGCCTTGTCGTCAGTGCGTGACCTCGCTCGCCGACGACGAGTGCGTCAATGCTGCACGTCCTTTTCTTCCCCGGTGAATCTGTGACCACCAGTGAGGAGGGAGAGAGGGGCCGTCTTTTTTAGATCTGGAGAGAGGGTGGTAGTGTGAGAAGCAAGTGGGCAGCCCTTAGCAAGAAAGCGCTCAAGCTCCAGCCTATATATCTTTTTTATACTACTAGTACTGGAGGTGGAGTAGTGGTAGAGTAGTTTATATTTTCTGTGCGTACAGTACCAGTTAGTCGTGCTTCAAAACTGATTGGCACGCCATTAAAAAAATAAAGGTCGATAACTAATGCGGCACCTCGGGCCAACACGGCCAGATCGCATTTTGCACGAGAAATTACACACCATGTTTCATTGACATGTGGTCCCATTCCAACATATCAGTGAGACGATGGCGAGTAGTAGGAGTATTTCCGAACGGACGTGTAGGCCGGGGCGCCTCTTCGTGAACCGTGGCAAACTCGCAACCGTCCACCGACTCTTCACCTTTCCCTCTCGATTTGGAACTGCTGTTGCACGCTCTTCCTCTCCCTCCTCCACTTTCCTTCAGCCCTTCACCCTTTCTTCTGCCATTGTTCGATCGTCTTCTCCATGGAGGGAACAGGCCGGAAACGACCCCGTTATTCTTGCCCCGATCTAAAAGATGACGTGGTGGAGGAACTCATTGATCGGTGCGATGTCATCACCTCGGCTAGCATGGTAGGTTCGTTCAAGCCCATTCTCGACTCAACTAATAACATCATTACAAAGAACCCAAGAGTCAAGGAGCGGTTTGATCTCCCCTATCTTCTTCGCCGTGACCCTGATGACTGGCGCTGGCACGACGGAGGCCTCGCCCTGTGCCAGTTGATGCTGCTTGATAATGATACGTATGATGTTAAGATGCCATCGCTTGAGGGCAAGGCTTGGGCGGGCGCAAATGGAGATTGGGTTGTTTACATTGGGTCCAATTGCGAGTGGGAACTTGTGAATGTGTACACTCATGACCGGGTTCCACTTCCAAAAATCTCAGCAGACTGCCCAGAGGTTGAGCACACCGGTATTGTACGCACGTTCAAATACGATCATGGTGACTGTCTTCTACGGAAGATAGCAATTTGTCGAGTTCCCAACCGCTCTTGGAATTACAACAAGTATCAAGTTGTTGCTATCTTCGACAAGCTTGTTGCCGTCCTTCGTGATTCGACTTGACGGATATTGCTCAAAAATCAGTTTCTGTACACGGATGAGTAATGTGATGCAATTCAATATGAGGGCCTTGTGTTTTCTGCCACCACTCGTGGCACTGTTTTTGCATGGGATCCTCGTAGTTTCGGTACGTTTGTCTTCCACCGTAATTATAATTGTTTCATCCACATGCATGTGGGTTAGCAAGTTTCCCTTTACTAATTAACCTTCTTCTTGTGTTTCCAAGGTCCTGTGAACATCCCACCACCTATACTTGAAATTTTTTATAACCAAGGGGGAGATGACGATGGTGATGATCACGAGCATGAGGACGAGAAGAACCCATATACTCAGTGGCGCCTGGCAACTAATTCCGATGGATCACCTCTTCTTGTGTGTATACAACCAACTGATGAGTTAATACTAAGGAAGCAGGTGTAGTCTCCCATGGTCGCACTCTCTGGAGCTATTCCAACACCCGTTGCATGGTATTCGGGATGGATACTAGTATGCTAGCGCCAACTCCTTCTCCCTGGTACATAATTGATAGTCTTGGAGAAAACTCGCTCTTCCTTGGACAAAACTATCCGATGATGGTGAAAGGCGATCCAACTGCCGTTGACACAACGTTAACAGTACCATTTATGAGAAGCAACTGTGTCTATACCTCGGACATTTGGGTGGTTCCCTACCCAGGTACTGATATAGTAGGCCGCTTCAGCCTGGATGATTACTCCTGCGTTGGTTTCCAGATCGACAATCGATGGCCCGTCCCAGAGAATCACTTGTGGTCCAAAGCAAGCGTTTCCAACGCCGATGAATGGTTGAGTTGAAGTCCATTTCATTGCTTGTTATTTGTTGTGTGGTGAAAACTTTAGTATTTATAATGTATCCTCGTTGTCGATGTGGGTTGATGACCTGTTGTATGTAATAAAATGATATGCGTGTGATAAACTTACTAAATTTATGAATGGCTTTTGAGTCGCTTCTCTAAATTTGTACTAGCTTCACATGCTTCGCGCATCAGCCGGCGGGTGTTTTTACTGTAGCCATATGTTAATGTGTTCGCTGTACGTAACCAGCACCTCGAATCCTCGATACTAGTACTATATAGTAGGAGTAAGTTGTAGGAGTAGTAGGGTGGCATGGGCCAGAACAAGCATTCAAGTCCAGGAGTACGGCACACGCCACCACCATGACATCCATCTGACACCATATTATTTCTTGGAGTCCGTGCTAGAGCAATCTTTTCAACCTCGTCGTTTCTCTAACTTCAGCCATCACGTAGCGGGCGAGGTGGGGGTTTGCCGATAGTCGGTTTCCTTAACCGCGGTCCCACTTGTAAGGCCAACTCCAACGTACGACCCAAACGCACCTCCGTTTTGCACGAACTCCAACGATAATTTTGACTAGAAAAGCAAGACCAAAGAAAACAGGAACCACAAAAATACATTTTACTACTGCTGTAAGTTGGATTAGTGCCTTCTTGATGCATTCATTGTTGATCTGCGGAGGCTCGATCTTGCGTCTGTGCTAGCTAAAAGTGATAGAACATCTACTAAATTGCGCTCTATCAATATATGGATGTACTCTTCTTCCCAATACAAAAACTTGCATCCATTCTACTCCCTCCGTTGCACAATACATGCCTTCTATTTGTCAAAATATATATGTATCTAGACATGTCTTAGTATATAGGTACATGCATTTTTGGACAAATGGAAGTCAAGTATTTTGGAACAGAGGGAGTACACAATAAAATTTTTAAGTTAGCACAACTAGTCTAATCCGAGAGCAGAACCAAAGATTTGGTCGGGTTCTTCCTCCTTTTGCCGACACGTGGGACATCCAGCATCCAGGTTGTGTCATGAAAGAAAATAGAGTGGTAGTTGAAGCCACGAGATGTGCATCTTGGGTTAAACTGTAAATAGAATCTTACTACTCTTGAGTAACTCCAAAAGCGGCCACCGAAGATCTTTATTGGATTTGTTTTTCATCACCAGCACGTCGAGGTGAAAGATGTGCAGGTTCAGTGGGTCCTCTTGTGTTTTCACTGACATGTGGGGCCGCATGTGAGCAAACAGACGATGGGCTCTGTGCATCCGCTGGCTGGCTGAGAAGAGAGATAGAGGAGGGCTGAGCACGGACTGCAGGAAAGTTGTTCTACGTACCTCGATATAGGCTCGATATAGTGGGGTGGCATGGGCCATAACTAGCATTCACGTCTAGCAGTACGGCACACGCCACCCACATGAGTCCCATCCGACACCAATTTTCTTGGAGTCTATGCTACAGCCATCTCTTCTCACTCCTGTTATCTCAGCCATCGCGCGGTGGGCGGGGTGGGGGTTTGCCGATAGTCAGTTTGCTCAACTGCGGTCCCACTTGTAAGTGAAATGCAACACCACACGCATTCCCGCTTGAGCGGCGTGCCAGACCAACCTTGTGGGGGTGCGACGTGAACACGACAGGCTTTTCCTTTTGAACTCGTAACTTGTAAAATTTGGTTCTGCTCCATGGCGCGACCGATAGATAGAAAATAACGATTTTTCCTAGAGTAATGAGAAGTTTGGTTCTGGCGCCGTTCATGCATGGAGTACGTACGAAAATTATGAAGTTGATGCGAAAGGTAAGATAATTACTGTAGTATCATATACTACTACATGGATTTGACGGAAAGATAAAAATGCATATGGATCCATCAACGTTCAACGACATCCTCACGCCCTAGTGCGCCGGGTCACGAACCGACGTGTGAGGAGCAGCGGCGTTGGCGGCGAGCTCAATGTGCTTCTGAACAGTGCCGTCCAAGGTTGCCCTGCGCTCCAAGAAGGCCAGCGTCCTATCGTCCTCCTCTTGCATGTAGTAGTCCTAGTGGACGATTTGCGCGTAGACATGGGTGATTATGTCGATGGTGTCTTGCTGCGCCAGGCGCTGCGCGGCGAGCGCGACCTCGAGGTGGACATTCTCCGGCGCGACGGCGGGCAGTCGCAGGGCCACCAGTGCGTCGAAGAGGTTGTTACCATAGTGGGCGTTGAGGGTGGCGGGCATCACAGAGCCTGGGCGCGTCGGCTGGAGGCTTACGTCAAAGTTGTCCGCAAGCTTCTTGACGACGGTGAACTTGTCGAGGAAAACGACGAGGGCCTCGTCGAACAAGGAGACGAAGCTGTCGTCCAAGCGGCCCCTCGCCCTGGCGGCCTCAAGCAATACTACCTGGAGACTTTCCTCGGTGCCGGGCCGCAGGCCGGCGTCGTGGACCATCTGGCACAGCCGGCTGATGCTCGCGCTCATCGCCTCCATGGGTCTAGCGTAGCTTCTAGTCAACTGATCTTGCGATTCGAGTAATCACTCAGCCCTTGGTTAGCGTGCGCAGGTGCGTAGGATTTCATACTACTCCTTGGCCCTCTACTGCACCTGCCTTTGGCTGTATGATAGGTGGGCCAGCCACCCCCTGGGGCCACGTGTCATTCACCCAAAGGCAGTTGCCGTAAGTCAATGAAGCTGCGTCCCCCTCCGTGCCGGTGCAGTATAGTCATCTCACCGGACCTCTAGTTGGGGCCAAATGAGAGAAGTTTGATGTTTACTGGTTTATTGGTCCCCTTTGCATTTTGCACCAAGTTTTGACCTTTGATTTAACTAATAAAATGTTAATGCATGTAAACAAAAATGTTGTGTAAGTCACCTTACGAAAACAAAATAATCCCAAAATACTTAGGCACGGTGCATTAACTCCCTCCTTGTTTCTTATTTCGTGACATATCAACCAATGAGAGATGTGGGCCGTGCATGCTTTCAATGACTTGAGACTACCAAACATGACATGTAGTGTTTAGTTCATTGCATGTAATCCTATTACTACTCTAGTTAGGAGTAGCAAAAAACATTAAATTCTCTCGCCGATAGGAATAAAACACCATGTATTTATTTACAGAGGGAGTAGTACATTTTTGGTGACATGCATTACTAGATATTGCTAGTCAAATACTAAAATCCAGATGGACGTGGTAGTACTCCTAAATCCAGACGGTGGTGCTACTAGTACTAGTAGTAGTACTACAAATGTAGTAGTAGGAGTACTAGCACTGTACTACCCATTGGTCAAATTATTACGTGCTGCTCCTCATAGTGAAGTGACAAGACCCTGTGCCAGAGATGACACCTGAGTATAGGCGCCGTGTTTGGCCTACCATAGTTAGCCTCACCGTCTGCAGTCACTATCATCATGGCTGTAGAGCTAGCCTGCTTACAACTAGCCCTGTTCGACATAATTTCCCGTGCGTAGATGCCCGTGCATTGCACATAACACCAAGATTGGGGGTGGACGGCTCCAGCAGCGGCCATCGCACTGGATTTTTCCACGGCCTTCTACTCCTAGATGTGGTGGGGAGGAGATGAGAGAGGGTGTGTTTGTGATAGAGAGATCCCGTCGAGATCATGAGGGGACTATATGGGTGGGAGATCGAGGGAGTGCGTGCACGATAGAAAGATGCCCCAAGAGAAATCGAGATAGACCATGCACATGTTTGTGATGGAGATTAAGATTAGCTAGTCATATACATATAGGGGGGGGGGACTGCGTGTGCCTACAATTGAGTGAGAGACCATCATACTTGGCTAGCTGGGCATGAGATTGTGTGTGTGCGCGTGTGAGATGGAGAGAGAATGAGGGTGAGAGATAGAGTTTTAGATGGGCCTATCGAGTGCGAGTGAGATATGCATGTGTATGTGTGACCCAGGTGGATGGAGAGTTTGAGAGAGGGGGGAAAGAGCTCCGAGACGACATAGTGGTGCGTGAGAGAGTTACAGGCAAAGAGCCAAGGAATCTGTGTGTGTACGATGAGTGCACCCAAGATATCTAGCTTGGACTAGCTAGAGTATCATACATAGTGTGCGAGAGAGACCTATAGATGGTGTATATATGCATGCGAACTAGAAAGACCCCCCCACACACACAAAGAGAGAGAGAGAGATGGAGAGAAAGGGAGAGTGACGAACAAGGTTTGTGTGTTGGATGTGTGCAACAGAATTGAATATTTTCGGCGAGAGAGAGAGAAAGAGAAAGAGAGAGAGAGAGAGAGAGAGTAGGAGTCCGGGAGAGGGGGAGGTCGTGTTTTATGCATCAAAGACTGATATAAACCATGTTTCGATATAAACTTGCATTCAAAGATTTAAATTGGATAACATGTTGTCTGCAATCCACACATGAACGGATATATGTGTATATCAAACAAGTCCATTAATTTGACTTTGAACATGTTCATGGAGTACTATAATACTGTACAACATGCTACTCGATTGAGGTGTTCAATTTTGGATTTAGTTCACTATTTTGACCTACTGAACGAGCTATTTCATTGAATCGAGATATTTCATTTTGGATTTGATTCGCGTTTTTGAGTGGGTAAACTATTTGTCATATAGTAAATCGCTAGCAACGAGCATGTAAAAACACATTACTCCCGAGCATCATCTCTCCATCTAAAAAAGAAGTCGCAAGCTAATATTTCAAAATTTGATCCGAATCGACTTGGTAAGGTAGATGTGGATGCTCGTTCTCCCAAAATTTGAACGAACTGTTAAACATCCTCTTTGCTCGGTGGAATTTGCCCGAGCAAATAAATGGGAGACGCGAAATTACCGTCCTATGTGGGACACGCATCAATTGGCCCGTTGTACATCGAGGGTAGGTTCGTAACTTCATCCCAGCGCGCCTTCTCCTCGGCCGAAATGACATGTGCCAAATAATTCATAAACCATGGTCGGCAAAAACGCTCTCCTCGCCCGAAATAGCTCGCGCCCACTATTTTAAAACACGCTCTCCTCGCCCGAAATCGCTCGTGCCCACTATAGTTTAAAACACGCCCTCCTTGCCCGAAATCGCTCCCGCCCAGAGAAGCAAAGTTACTATACTATCCCCGATCCTCAGTACACAGACCCAAGCCGAGAAGCCTATAGGCAAGGGTAGAACTGTAACTCCCCCTCACATTTCAGACAAATGCGTCCATAAGACATGGTTCCACTCCCCTCCCAATTTCCCCCCCCCCGCCCCCATTCATACCTCGTGGGCACCAATTTACCTTCTCCCCGGGAAGCTCCCTTCTCCCGAGCCGCGAAACCTCAACCCCACCTCCATGGAGCCCGCCACCGCACCAATTTCACAGCCGCCCTCCTCCCTAATGCCGGAGACGCTGTCCATTTGCCGTCGTGCACTGGGCCGTGTGCCTCTTACTCCGTGCTGCTGGTGCTGCCTCGACGACGACCGCGTGAGCCGTACCAGAGCAGATTCACCCCCGCCGTTGTTCATGGCACCGGAGCGGCTCCAACTTCGGATCCGTCCAGAGTCCTGGCGCTGCTACGGCGTAGCCGTCGACCGTCGCGACATCGCTCTTTCCTTGCCGCCGGTCACCACCGCAACCGCTC
The DNA here is from genome assembly GCF_056163025.1 of Triticum urartu. NCBI lineage: Eukaryota > Viridiplantae > Streptophyta > Magnoliopsida > Poales > Poaceae > Triticum > Triticum urartu. Next base: position 712,638,102 of record NC_141879.1, read on the forward strand.
CGGCCTCACCGACTCGGCAGCTGGACCTGCCTACTTCACCATGCTGCAAGATTGGTCGCACCCTCATCTCAAATCACTTTATTTAGGCGTCAATTGTCTGAATTTTTATTCTGGGCCAATCGATTTGCAATGGGAAGCAGCACCCCTCGAGGCGGCAGAGCTCCTAAGCTGCCGGTTGGCTGGTGTCTAACGCAACGGTGCGGGGCCACAAGTTCACCGCGGAAGCAGCGCTTAGATGGCTATCTTTTAGAGTTGCGTGGGTTGAAGGTACTGCCGCCACCGGATCTGGATGATGGGGAGTCTTTGTGGATTGGCCCCGGGGCGGCGCAACCACGGTAGTGCGGTGGGGCGGGGAGCGGGGTTTTGGCCGGGGCCACGGACGGCGGACACAGGCTGCTCTGCCGTTGGTTGCTGGCTCTTCGGGGAAGATTCCGAATAGTGTCAGCCGGGAGGCACAAGACGGCCAGCCATCCGGCGTAGATCGAATAGTACCAAAATAAAATAAAATCATGTGACCCCAATTTAGTCTTCAATCAACAGACGTGTGACCACTCTCGTACATTGCTGTTGATCTCTTAGTGTATTTCTTTAGATCAAAGAGATATGTCGTTCTTAACATTATGCATTATCTGCATCTTCAGACACACCGTCTTCCGACTCACCGCAGCTGCTCCAACAAGGGAAGCATACACCAGAAGGGAGCTATAGTCCCCACTCAACAGTTCCCTGCATCGAATGCGCGTGCCCGACATGCACAGCCACAACAACTGCAGGGCCATCGACAAGTCACCACATGATGCTCACTCCTATGGATGGCAGCCAGATAGGTTGTACCCTCATCTTACTTGTGTGCAACATTTATGGCTTTGTTATTCATCTAAGCATGGAAAATAGATCATCACATTTACTGTATATTCATGCTGATCTCTTACGGGTCTTGTTCAGGAGTTAACGTTGTTCCATAGTTCAGCTAAGATACTTGTTCTTTAGGTAACACTGTTCCATAGTTATTGAAGGAGTCCAGGATTAGGGGGTGTCCGGACAGCCGGACTCTATCCTTCGGCCGGACTATTGTACTATGAAGATACTAAATTAAAACTTCGTCTCGTGTCCGGATGGGACTCTACTTGGCATGGAAGGCAAGCTAGGCAATACGGATATGTATATCTCCTCCTTTGTAACCGACCTTGTGTAACCCTAGCCCTTTCTGGTGTCTATATAAACCGGAGGGTTTTAGTCTGTAGGACAACATACAATCATACCATAGGCTAGCTTCTAGGGTTTAGCCTCTCTGATCTTGTGGTAGATCTACTCTTGTACTACCCATATCATCAATATTAATCAAGCAGGATGTAGGGTTTTACCTCCATCAAGAGGGCCCGAACCTGGGTAAAACATCGTGTCCCCTGCCTCCTGTTACCATCCTCCTTAGATGCACAGTTCGGGACCCCCTACCCGAGATTCGCCGGTTTTGACACCGACATTGGTGCTTTCATTGAGAGTTCCTCTGTGTCATCGCTGTTAGGCTTGATGGCTCCTTCGGTCATCGTTAGCGATGCGTTCCAGGGTGAGACTTTTCTCCCCGGACAGATTTTTGTATTCGGCGGCTTCGCACTACGGGACAACTCGCTTGGCCATCTGGAGCAGATCGAAAGTTACGCCCCTGGCTACCAGGTCAGGTTTGGAAGCTTATACTACATGGCCGATATCCGCGGAGACTTGATCTTCGATGGATTCGAGCCTCTGCCTTGTGCGTCACGCAGTCATGATGAGTACGATTTAGCTCTACCATCAGATAGCGTCCGGGAGATCGCACCGGCAGCCGCTCCGACCCTCAATTCAGAGCCAGTTGCCCCGTCCATGGACGGGTGGATAGACCCTGCCACGGAGGCCTTACCCTCAGCGGCAATCGAGCTGAACATCGACCTTACCCTACACGAGAGCCGTGTTGTCAGACTGCCGGATCCTTCTCTGGCCACAGACTCCGAACCGCCCGCGCCCGTTCCTAGCGAATCCGATTGGGCGTCGATCATGGAGTTTACCTCCGCGGATATTTTTCAGCACTCGCCCTTTGGCGACATACTGAACTCATTAAGGTCTCTCTCCTTGTCAGGAGGATCCTGGCCGAACTATGTCCGGCAGGATTGGAATGCGGATGACGAAGAAATTCACTGCCCACCCACCACCCACTTAGTAGCCACTGTCGATGACTTAACCGACATGCTTGACTTCAACTCCGAAGACATCGACGGTATGGATGACGATGCGGGAGAGAAAGAGGAACCACAGCCCATAGGGCATTGGACAGCCACCTCATCATACGATATATACATGGTGGACACACCCAAAGAAGGTAATGGCGACGAGACAGCGAAGGATGACCCCTCCAAAAAGCAACCCAAGCGCCGACGTCAGCGGCGCCGCTCTAAGTCCCGCCAAAGCAAAAGTGGTGATACCGGCACAGGAGATAATAACACTCCGGATAGTGCCGAAGATGGCAACAATCCCCTCCAGTACGATCTAGGACAGTAGGATGGAAAGGCCAGCCCTCTAGAGAGAGCGGCAGATGGAGAGGTGGAGGACGATAATTACATGCCCCCCTCCAAAGACGAGGAAAGCCTCGACGATGCCGAATTCGTCGTGCCAGAGGATCCCGTCGAACAAGAGCGCTTCAAGCACCGGCTTATAGCCACGGCAAATAGGCTTAAGAAAAAGCAGTAGCAGCTTCAAGCTGATCAAGATCTGCTAGCTGACAGATGGACTGAAGTCCTCGCGGCCGAGGAATATAAATTCGAATGCCCCTCCAAGAGTTACCCAAAATGTAGGTTGATACCTCGACTGGAGGAAGAAGCGTATGACGCGGCTGATCGGCCACCTTGTGGCCGCGATAGAGAGGCATTCCAGCCAAAAGCTCAGCCAGCACCCCGACACCATTCAAATAAAAAGGCATGGGGAAATACGCCAGACCTACGAGATGTACTGGAGGACAAAGCAAAACATGCAAGATCGATCTACGGATCACGAGGGCGCGCCACTATGCGAGACGACAATCGTCACACCGGATACAGTAAAAGTAAGACTGGCCGGGCCGAACACAGCGGGCAAGACTCATTCGAGCTGCGTCGCGACATAGCCCAGTACAGAGGCGCCGCACACCCCCTATGCTTCACAGACGAAGTAATGGATCATCAAATCCCAGAGGGTTTCAAACCCGTAAATATAGAATCATACGACGGCATGACAGATCCTACGGTATGGATCAAGGATTTCCTCATGCACATCCACATGGCCCGCGGTGATGACCTACATGCAATCAAATACCTCCCACTCAAACTTAAAGGACCAGCTCGGCATTGGCTCAACAGCTTGCCAGCAGAGTCCATTGGCTGTTGGGAAGATCTGGAAGCCGCATTCCTCGACAACTTTCAGGGCACTTACGTGTGACCACCAGACGCCGATGACCTAAGCCATATAATTCATCAGCCAGAGGAATTGGCTAGGCAATTCTGGACACGGTTCCTAACAAAGAAAAATCAAATCGTCGACTATCCGGATGCGGAGGCCCTAGCAGCTTTCAAGCACAACATCCGCGACGAGTGGCTAGCCCGGCACCTTGGTCAGGAAAAGCCGAAATCTATGGCAGCCCTCACGACACTCATGACCCGCTTTTGTGCGGGAGAAGACAGCTGGCTGGCTCGCAGTAATAACATATCAAGGAACCATGGTACTTCGGATACCAAGGACGGCAATAGCAGGTCACATCGCAACAAACATAAGCGCCACATTAACATCAATAATACTGAAGATACGGCAGTCAATGCCGGATTCAGAGGCTCTAAACCCGGTCAGCGGAAAAAGCCATTCAAACGAAGCACTCCGGGCCCGTCCAGATTGGACTGCATACTCGATCGCTCATGTCAAATACATGGCACCCCCGACAAGCTAACCAACCACACCAATAGGGATTGTTCGGTATTCAAGCAGCCCGGAAGTTAATTGCCGAAAACAAAGATAAGGGGCCACATAGCGATGACGAGGAAGAGCCCCGGCAGCCGAACACCGGAGGACAGAATAGATTCCCCCCACAAGTGCGGACGGTGAACATGATATACGCAACCCACATCCCCAAGAGGGAGCGGAAGCGTGCGCTTAGGGACGTATATGCGTTGGAGCCAGTCGCCCCAAAGTTCAACCCATGGTCCTCCTGTCCGAGCACCTTTGATCGCAGGGAACATCCCACTAGTATCCGTCATGGCGGATTCGCCGCACTGGTCCTAGACCCAATCATCGATGGATTTCACCTCACTCGAGTCCTTATGGATGGCGGCAACAGCCTGAACCTGCTTTACCAGGACACAGTGCACAAAATGGATATAGACCCCCCAAGGATCAAACCCACAAAAATGACCTTTAAAGGCGTCATTCCAGGTGTAGAGGCCCATTGCACAGACTCAATTACACCGGAAGTGGTCTTTGGATCCCCGAATAACTTCCAAAGTGAAGAATTAATGTTTGATATAGTCCCGTTTCGCAGTGGCTATCATGCACTGCTCGGGCGAACCGCATTTGCGAGATTCAATGCGGTACCGCATTATGCATACCTCAAGCTCAAGATGCCAGGACCTCGATGTAACACCCTCGATGCGGCTATATCTCCCACGTGTCGAAGCACGACTTAGAGGCATAACCGCATTGAAAGCAATGTCGCAAGTGAGGTGATCTTCACAACAACCCATGTAACACATAAGGGAAAGAGATACATAGTTGGCTTACAATCGCCACTTCACACAATTACATGAATAAATCATTACATCATCCAGATACACTCAAGGTCCGACTACGGAACCAAAATAAAAGAAGACTACCCCAAATGCTACACAGATCCCAGATCCTCCCAACTGGGCTCCACTACTAATCAACTGGAAAACGGAACAACCTAAAGAACCCGATCTTCAACGGCACCTGCAAACTGGTTTTGGAAGTATCTGTGAGTCACGGGGACTCAGCAATCTCACACCCTCGCGATCAAGACTATTTAAGCTTATAGGAAGGGTAAAAGGTATGAGGTGGAGTTGCAGCAAGCGACTAGCATATTTGGTGGCTAACATACGCAAATGAGAGCGAGAAGAGAAGGCAAAGCACGGTCAAACAACTATGATCAAGAAGTGATCCTAGAACAACCTACGTCAAGCATTACTCCAACACCGTGTTCACTTCCCGGACTCCGCCGGAAAGAGACCGTCACGGTTACACACGCGGTTGATGTATTTTAATTAAGATCAACTTCAGGTTTTCTACAACCGGACATTAACAAATTCCCATCTACCCATAACCGCGGGCACGGCTTTCGAATGTTCAAACCCTGCAGGGGTGTCCCAACTTAGCCCATCACAAGCTCTCACGGTCAACGAAGGATATTCCTTCTCCCAAGACAATCCGATCAGAATTGGCATCTCAGTTACAAGACATCCTCGACAATGGTAAAACAAGTCCAGCAACACCGCCGGAATGTGCCAACAAATCCCGATAGGAGCTGCACATATCTCGTTCTCAAGGCACACTCAGATAAGACATCCTACGAGTAAAACCAACCCTCATGTTGCCCCGAGGTGGCCCCGTAGTCTACTCGGTCGGACCAACACTGAGAGGAGCACTGGCCCCAGGGGGGTTTAAATAAAGATGACCCTTGAGTCCGCGGAACCCATGGGAAAACGAGGCTAGGTGGTGAATGGTAAAACCAATGTTGGGCATTGCTGGAGGAGTTTTATTCAAGGCGAACTGTCAAGGGGTTCCCAATATAACCCAACCGTGTAAGGAACGCAAAATCCGGGAACATAACACCGATATGACGGAAACTAGGGCGGCAAGAGTGGAACAAAACACCACCCTTTACCAAGTATATAGATGCATTAATTAAATAAGAGATTTTGTGATATCCTAACAAAATATCCATGTTCCAACAAGGAACAAACTCCAATCTTCACCTGCAACTAACAACGCTATAAGAGAGGCTGAGCAAAGCGGTAACATAGCCAAACAACGGTTTGCTAGGACAAGGTGGGTTAGAGGCTTGGCTTAGCAATATGGGAGGCACGATAAGCAAGTGGTAGGTATCGCAGCAAAGGCATCGCAAAAGAGTGAGCAAGTAGCAAGCAAAGATAGAAGTGATTTCGAGGGTATGGTCATCTTGCCTGAAATCCCGCAAGGAAGAAGAACGAGTCCCTGAAGAAGACAAACGGACATAGTCGAACGGTTCCTCACAAACGCGACGTTATTAGAACCAAACCGAGGAAGCAACACCGGAAAGAAGCAAACAACATAGTAAACAACCATCACATCAACATGGCATGATGCACAACCATGTATGATGCATGTCCGGTTTAATGAAGCATGGCATGGCAAAGTGCACAAACAATCCTACAAATGAAGTGGAGCTCAATATGCAACGAGTTGCATATTGACGAAACACCACAACAAGTTATTTAGTTCGATCTTGTTTATGTACCCAACAATATTAAATGTTGATTAACATGGCAAGGGGTGAAGCAAATGAAAACTACCTATCTAGGCAAGTTTAAATGAGGCCGGAAACAACGGAGAACAAATTCCGGTAAATCCCCATATGCATATTTTAGATTTGGTGATGTTCTGCCCTAAACACAATTTTAGAGTTATTAAACATGCAAAGTAAAGCCACCATGTTAAACTAGGCATTTGTCTACCCCATTTACATATAAAGTTTATTTAAAACCGAGCTACGGTTATTTAGTTATGAATTAAATCATTTTAGCAATTTATTTAAGAAAATTTAAACAAACAGCATTTTAAGCATTTTAAACATGGATGAAAATGACATATTATTAAACTAGATGAAAAACTAAGCAAGTTTCATATTAAGTTTGTTTTAACCGATGCACGGTTTGTGAGTTATGATATGCATGGAGCTTAGGGACCATTCTGCAAAATCTGTAGTCTCAGGTTTAATAGAAAAAAACGATATGCGGAAAAAACATGTCCCGGGCCGAAACTGGCCGGCCCAAAAGTGCACAGGGACAGGGGCTGGGCGCTGCTCACATGGGCCCAGGCCCGTTCGGTGGAAGAGGCCTGGCAAGGGGCTCCTGGGCCTTGGCTAGATCTGGCCCACGGCGGGGCCTATGAGTGGAGCGAGCAGCTCCTTCTCGTCGTCCTCGTGCCTCCGCACGAGCAGGGAGGAGGACGACAAGAGCGGTGGCGGACAACGGCAGCACGCCGACGGGGAGGGATGGAGGAGGGCCTAGGATGGGCGAAGAAGGCCGTGATCCGCCAGATCAAGCGATGTGGGGTCGCTAGAGCTTCCAGGGCGGCGATGGGACAAACCTGCAGGAGAGAGAGAGGAAGCTCATGAGGGAGAGGGAGCAGAGAGGAAAAGGAAAGAAGGAAGAGGAGCAAGGGCGGTCTGGTCCTGCCTGGGAGGTGTGGCGGCGCTGGTTCTTGGTGGTGGTCGACGCAGCGGCGCCGGTCGTGGGGCGATGAGGGCCTCGGATAGCTTCACGGTCCACTTGGGATCGAGGGGAGAAGAGGCAGGCCTCGGGCACCTAGGGACGAAGCAGTGGAGGCAGGAGTCGCATCGGACGAGGAGACGAGGTGGTAGGGTGGCGGTGGTCTTGTAGGTGAGGAGGGACTCCGGCGGTGTCGGTTCCCGGGGCGGCTCGGATCAGCGACCGTGGTGAGCTCCAAAACCATGGCGGGGACAAGGGCGTCGGGGAGAAAGGAGCATGTGGGCGCTGGATGTCTGCGGGGGTTCCATGCTTGACGGATTGAAACGAAGGGAGGAGGTGGTTGGCCTGGTTGAGAAAACGAGGAGGAGGGTGGCGCTGTGGATGGATGGATTTGATAGATGGTGGCATCTTCTGATCCTAGGAGGGAGGAGCCTGTAGGTGGCAGCGGCTAGGGAGGAAAAATGTCCTAGTTTTTAGGGTTGGGATAAAATTTTGTCCGGTGAATATATAGCAGGTGGACTAGGCTTAGGGGCTATCTCGTCCCTCCGATCGTAATCAGATGGTTGCTAATAAATAGGCTAGGAAGTCCTAATAAGAAAACAGAGATGTTTTGTAGATGTTTGGGGATGATCCGGATCCAACGGTGACGACTGTCCGGGTCGGGTCCGGGATAGCTTTTCGGACGCGCGCGCGAGGGGGGTTGATGCACTGAGCAGAGAGGGTCTCAGACCGTGCGATCGCATCGGACAACTCCGGAAGCTAAGAGGGGAAGGAGTATGGACTAGGTGGGCTGTGGCGAGACTGCGAGGGGGAGAAGAGAGAGAGAGGGCCCGGCATCTATTTCCGGAGATCGATAACGTCCGATGTTAGACCGACTATATTGCCGCTATAGTTAACGGTTGGGCTATCAAACGGACTCCGAACGCGATGAAATTTGACAGGCGGTCTTCCTACACTAAAATAAGACTCCAGAAGGGCCTGTCCTGCGGTTCATCGGTGGAGCTTGACAGACTCCAGAAGTGTATCGGGAACATGATAAGCAAGAAACTTAAGCTTGTCAACATAGTCGAGGTCATGCTCTTCTGCCAGATCCTCCCATGTCAACAACGGGATTTCAACTTATGGGAGTTCGACCCGGCCCAGGACCAGACTCTACGCAAGCTCTTCGACACGACGCATAAGGACGTCTGGAAGGTGCTGTTCAAGGGCGCCAAGGTCCCCCTTCTCTTACCGAGGACCACGGGCTAAGCGTGAAGCACCCTGCGAATCCGGTAAGTTCTGTACATCTAGTAGGGTATTTATTTCCCATAGCTTAACCATGTGCGGGGTCTGATCTCCCATGCCTTTGACAGGACTGGGTGGAGACATCGCAGCAGATTAACTGTTCGCCCCCCCCCTGCCCGAAGACCCTGCAGACGCTCTCCTGACGAAGATGCGGACTCCGGCTCCTTATGAGGTGCCGGAGAAGACCAAGAATAAGGCCAAGGGAACCCGAAAGAGTTCCCGGCGCCAGGTGGTATCGGACTCATCGTCTGATAACTCCGAGGCGCACTCCTCCCGTGAAAACGAGGAGGAGAAAGATGAAGATTCTCCCCCTCCAGCCGGGGGAGACAAGAAGAGGAAGGCCGCCCCAACCGGGGAAGCCGAAGGGTCCAAGAAGGGAAGGACTCTCCTTCCAGACTGTTCCACCACCGCCACCGATGGCGAAGACGAGTGGCTGCTCAGGGCCAAGCCCCTGTCGAAGTTGTAAGTATTCGGATACCAGAGTAACTCATAGCATACTTTTGTTGCACTGCTTCTCCTAACGTCGAATATGATTATGCAGTCCGCCCCAAGCCCGTATCGACGTATCATCCTCGGACGGTTCCTTAGACTCGTCGGACATGAATAGTGATACACTTCCAACCGCCTCCTCTCCTTGCCCTACGGACAATGCCGAGGTATTGTCTCAAGGGGCACCAAGCCGGGGGAGACAGTCCCGGAGGCGCCTCAAGGCGACCTTCCGGACTCCAGGAGCAAGGCTCCATGTTCGGCCCTCAACCGGACACCGCGCCGGAACCTCTAGTGGTTCCGGACTCGGGCAAGCGGCCCTCTTCCAAGAGGGGCAAGCCGTCCGTGCCGGTGACCTCTGTCTATCCAGAGGCACCAGACGAACTACTGGGAGCGCTTCGTGGCACTTCCGTCAACGAAGAGCACCGCACTATTATGAGTGCGGTGATCAAGAAGGTTCAGTCCGCCAAGAGCGGACTGACTGAAGCCTGTGCCAGCCTTCTAACAGGCTTTGAGGTAAGTATTTAAAATATGGGAAAAATATTACCTCATAGACAGTAGCCCCTGATGCTCTGTTTGGTGTTCACAAAGAAAAGCCGAATAGAGGATCAAATAATATCTGCAGGAGTCTAATATAAGTATGTCTGTATGCGTATGCAGGCTTCGCTGCTGACCTCTGCCGCATTGACTGCGGAGGTCGCCGCACTAAAGCAGAACCTCGAGTGGTCCGAGAAAGAGCTCGGTCTTGCCAAGAGGCAGCTCAAGGAGAACTAAGGTAAGCAATGCCTTGTATATATATATATATATATATATATATATATATATATATATATATATATATATATATATATATATGACAACACTATTCTAATCCCAGGATTAGAATAGTTATTTGGATCACGTTAAACCCTACATAGAAGGCGCGTGGTGTTCCTGAGATCCCCGATGAGTGAAAAAAAAGAAAAACCGCCCCACCCCACCCCGGCCCTAACCTAACCTCCCCCGATCCCATCTGGCCTCCACCAAACTGCATCGCGCCACTACCGCCTCCCTCCCCGCCCTGCGCCGCCGCCGGGCCCCGGCCACCTCCCGCGCCGTCGCCTGGCCCCGGCCACCTACAACACCGCGGCCACCCACCACCAGGAACCCCCACGCCGCCGCCGTCGCCCCCGCCAGGAAGCCGAATCGGTGTAGTGGCCACCACATCCACCCACCGGTGCAGCCACCGGCCCCGGCCATGCGCACCACCGCGCCCCGGCTCCACCGGCCCTGCTGACTCCTGGATCCACTAGCACCGGTGCCGTCGCCCCAACCTCAATCTTCCACTGTCACCGGCCTCCTTCCCGGACCACCTCGCCGCCGTGCGCCGCCGACTCAGATCGTCGCCGGCCTTCCTCCCCTGCTTCCACCATGGAGGTGGCCTCTGTTTGCCGTCAACCGCCACCGCGACCTGCCCCAGGGCGCCCCCGCGACCTTCCTATGGCGCCCCCGCGACCTTCCCATGGCGCCCCCGCGACCTGCCCATGTCTCCAGGTGCCTCAACACCTTCGCAGCGCCTCACTCCCGCGGCATGTCTCCAGGTGCAGCAAACATCAGCATTCCTTCTCACCACTGTTTTCTTTTCTGAATTTTGGCTAGTACGGTCACTCATAGAGGAAGATAAGCACCTCTGAATCTGAAGTTTACATGAAAACTGAACTTCTACCTCTTTGTGGTCGTCGGAGTCCTTAATCACTTGCACTACTTGCTTTTAGCATCTTGTCGATGGATACAAGGCGCTTTGTGGTGTGCGATCTCGTTTTTGGATGGAGCGCCGTCATGACCACCATCTGCCCTGAGCTCCGCATCCCGTCCGCCGCCGCGTCTGCCTTGCGTCCTCACGACCTCCGCGACCAGTCCACCAACGCCCTCCGAGTGCACCCTGAGCAAGACGTAGGGTGTGTGCTGAATGCGTTTGTTCATGCACTGGTGTGTGTGTGTGTGCGTGCTGGCATTTTTTTGAGCGCTGGGTGTGTTGCTTGCGCGCTGTGATGTATGATGTGTAGATTTTTTTGAAGTTTATGTTGTGAACCCAACTAAGTTTGAACACAAATGATCAGATCGCTACTGCTTTGTATTTGCTCCTGTAGCAGAAATCTCGCTTCCCTGCTGCTGTTATGACCATGTATTGTTTCAAAATGACTTTTTGTCTGAAGTTCAGTAGTATCTATTGGTGCAAAAAAGTTGCTTCAGTTTCATGGGTCCTGCAAAAAATGAATGGGAAAAAGGAGTTTTCTTCTCCAAAATGCGTCCCCGCTCTGAAGTGCTAATTCTTCTTGTGTGCTTCTATCGAGGCTTGTGTTTCATGGAGAGAGAGACATAGAAATTGTGGAAATCGTTAATGTGTCATTTCTGTCTATGTACTTTCGAGACATTTGGTGTGAGAAAAAAAAGTTAACGACACATTCTTTTGAGAGATACAGAGTGCTTTGGGATCCAATGTTTTCTACAAAAAATTATGCATTTGTGTCTTGCCAATGTAGCTGGCAACACATAGTTTGTACAATGAAAATATTAGTTTCATGTGAGAAGTTCAAATATAAAATAAGGACAAGTTCACATATAGTAAAATTAGTGCAAATAAAAAAATGTAGTGAGCCATGTGTTGTTGATATTTTTTAAACAAAAATTAAAATAATAAAGGTGTTTGATGTTGTAACAAAGATATATTTTTCCAAATTCTAAAAACCCCAAGAAGGTCAAAATGAAATAACGGAATTGTTCAATTTTTTAACAAAAGAAAACAAAATTTCCTCGTTTCTAAAAAAACCTAGGAGTCAAATTTAAATGATGGAGCAGCTCAAATGTTATTAAAAAACAATGATTTCCATCGTTACCAATGAATAAACCAAGAAGTTCGACTTGAATAAATAGAGCACTTCAAAAAATATAGAGAAATGGATTTTACTCATTTCTACAAAAAAACCTAGAAGTTCAAATTATAATAACAAGAAGTTCAATATTTATTAGAAAATCAAGATATATATATATATATATATATATTAAACAAATATTGTAGTTTAATTTTTTAAACCAAATTTTCTTGTTTCTAAAAAAACCTAGAAGTAAAAAAGGTAGATCAGTTCACTGTCTATAAAAAACTCAGATATTTTCACGTAACCGAGAGAAGTGCGGTTTGATAACTACCAGAAGTTCATGTACTACACGGTGTGCATTGGTATGCAAAAAAAAGAATCAAAAAGCAAAGGGCCGAAAGTTTTGTTACTAAGTGCTCGGCCCGAGAAAGTTCAAAAATTCTTGTGAGAGAGGTTAAACAAAAAAAGTGACAGAAGTTCAAGGTGAAAACAACGAGAAGTTCAGTACTTCAAGGAATGCATTTCAGATAGTAATATAAGAAATATAAAAGAAAAAGGTTAAAAATGGTTTGTTGCAAGAAGTTCAAGTGCTCCTCCTGATGAAGTTCAAGATCTCTAGCGCGAGACGTCCGACCTTCAATTATGTATAAAAAACAGGAAAAAACGACGTTGTTTTTGCCATTTTTAAAACTGCTCTCAAACGATAAAAATTTGTAACGTGTGTCTACATGAAAGAGATGCTCCTATTCATAAGCTTTCCAATGGTATATTATATCCTATATTCCGATGAATGGTTTGAAGTTTTATGTATACCGTTAAAAACACATTTTTACGCATTAAAAAAATATATTTTGAAACGTCGCGAGTATGAAAAATTAAACACACGAAAAAGTTGCGTGTTTGCAAAAGCTTTCCATCGGTATATCATTTGCTCAATTCCGGTAAGTGATTTGGAAGTTACATGCAAAAAACATCACGTTAGAAACAGAGTGAAGTTCAAACAAACGTGCCCGAGAAGTTCAACTACTTCACACAGTGCATTTCCATTCGTGATGAAGGCAAAACTTATGATCTTGTCATTTTCTAAATTACTTCAAAATGGTAGGAATATCATTTGTGTAAGTTCAAGTCCTCGTCGGAGAAATTTTAAAAAATTATTGTGAGAGAGGTTTGTATAAAAGGAATATCATTTATGTAACACAGACGAATGGATGAGAAAATTACAAACGAAAATATGCCACAGAAGTTCAACGTGAAAACAGCAGGAAGTTCAAGTACTGCACTGAATGAATTACAGATGAATAACTTAAAAAATCGTCGCGAGTACGAAAAAACGATCAACACGGGAAACTTGCGTGCTTACAACAACTTTCCATCGGTATATCACCTGCTCAATTCCGGTGAATGGATGGAGAGTTACGAGAAGTGGATGGAGACCTGCCAGCAAAAAAATCACGTGAAAAACAGAGTGAAGTTCAGGTACACGCGCCGAGAAGTTCAGGTTCTTCACGCGGTGCATTTTGGAATAATCTGTTTCGCGATAGAGGTAGAACGAATGATCCTACCGTTTTCGAAATTACTTGAAAACGGCTAAGAATCAGAGAGAACCATCAACATGAAAAAGTTTCGCATTTTCTGTAGCTTTTCAACGGGATATTATTTGCGCCTTTCCATTAAAGTTTGTAGAAATTACGGCGAAAATACATTTTTCGCCATTTTCAAAACTGACTGAAAATCGTAAAGAATTGAGAGAAACAATACATACCAAAACGTTTCGCATTTGTTCAAGCTTTCCAATGCCATATCATTTGCTGCATTCGGACGCACGGTTAAAAAATTAGCTTGAAAATACGAACTCGGTAGGACTTGGACCATTTTCTAAATTACTCTTAAACCATTCAAAATTAGAAAAAAACTTTAAAGATGAAAAGTAGCACATTTTCATAAGCTTTCCAACGCCGTATCATATGCCTCCATTGGATTAGCCATTTAGAAATGACATCGAAAAAACGAACTCAGCTGTTCGGTTTACGAAATTTTACGTTTTTTTCAAATTACTATTTAACCATAGGGAATTAGAGAAAAATTTCAACGTGTGGAAGGAGCGGTTTTGCAGCAGCTTTCCAACGCCATATTATATGACTCATTCCGATAAACGGTTTAGAAATGCGATCGAAAATACGATTCACATTTTTTGTGCGAAGAAAAAACGGTTTTCAAAACTGCTCTTAAACCGCTTATATTTTGCCAAAACATTAAGTTGGATCATGATATTGGGGTCCATAGCTTTCCAAAGGTATATCGCAAGCCCCATTTGGGTAATGTTGGCGGAAGTTCAACCTAGTTCATAGGGAAGTTCAACGTACTACTAGCGGGGCAGGTCAGGTTGTGATCAAAATAACTATTCTGATCCCGTGATCAGAATAGTGTTTATGTATATATATATAAGATGTAGTTGCAAAATGGTAGGAACATCAGGGATGTGCCAGGGGCCACGACCAAAGTGGCGACCCTGAAGCAAGCGTTGTCCGAGGCCGAAAACAAAGCGGCCAAGGAGCGCACCGAGCGGGAAAAACAAGAGGCACGGGTGGGAGAGGTGTAGCAAGAGCTCCAGGCTCTCGTGAAGAAGCACGAGGCTTTGGAGCTTGACTCAAAGACGCGAGAGGCCGAGCTTGCCGCGGCCCTCACGAGCACAAAGCATGCCAAGGCTGAAGCCCAAAAGGCCCTCTAGGAGATTGAGGCGATGAGGAAGATAGCGGCGGGTAAGGCATTCAATATGCAAAGCAAGCATGTGAAAGTAAATTACTTGTTACTTACCCGAGTCAGGAGCTCTCCAGGAGCATTCACAGATTGGCCCCGCAGCGTGTTGGATGCCGTGAAATATTACCAGGCCGAGGAGGGAAGCTTGACGGAGAAGTTGTTCAGGTCTCAATATACTGGGACCGAACACCCGATGCCTATGAGCGACCAGCTAAAGCAACTGGTCGAGCTGCACAAGGCGGCCGAACAGGCCATGAGGGGCCTTATAGTCCGGATACGGCCTGGCGATTCCCTTCCCAATAGCTACTTCGGCCTGGTGAGGCGGCTTGTGGATGCATGCCCACGGCTGGAAGTCATAAAGCGGTCCGTCTGCATCGAGGGTGCACGCTGGGCTTTTGCCCGTGCAAAGGTGCACTGGGCCAAGATGGATGCCGAGAAGCTGGTGAAGGAGGGGCCGCTGCAGGGCAAGGAGCATCGCCACCCCGAAATGTATTATGAGGGTGTTCTGAAGGGAGCCCGTCTTGTGGCGGACGAGTGTGCGAAGGATGTAATTTTTGAATGAACTTGCTCGTGTGATCCTGTACTATGAAAACTTGTTCATATGCGCTATGCAACGCTTGTTTGAAATTAAAATATTACTTTCTGTGCGGCTGTTTATCAAATCTGAGAGATGGCCAGTCGTCGGCTTCTGCCCCCATGCCACGAGTGCTGGGGTGTTCGGGATAAACTTGAGCACTCTTTTTCCGATTGTTGGGTCCTTCGAGGGAGGAGCTCAGCACAACGAACAAGGCAATCGGACTATAATGCTTTATCACTCTCACTTAGCCATAGAAGTCTACAATTTTTAATTTTGGCGAAGCCCCTAGTATTCGGAAGGCCAAATTTGGGGCGCTATACACGCCTTAAGCCGGACAAAGCCGACTCCTCGCTCTAAGCGGCATAAGTCTTTAAGGACTCCTCGCTCTAGTTTTAGCTTTATCTACTGAGGTGCTTAGCCCAGATGAACCGGGGCACAATCGCAGTAGTTCTCCCAGTGCTACCTTAGCCGATATAGCGGAACGTAAGGTACCAAAACATGTGAGCCGGGCAAACCCAACTATTGACCCAAGACATGATTCGGAGCTGATGCATATAATGCTATAAGTTCGGGGTGCCGCACTGTCGAAAGTGTTCGGACTTCTCACGCCGTATTATGGGGTACGCTTAAGCCCCTGGCGTATTGGCCGTACCAGAGTGTACGGTTGCTGAATGTCATGAATGAACATATATATATATAAGAAGAATGTGATAATAGTCTAGTGCTATGCATTGTTTATTCAAAAAGGTGCATCGAAGCAGAATGATACAAGTAGTGCGATAAGCAAAAAGTAGGACTATTTGACATGTCCCCTCCAAGGGCAAGCTGAGGAATGGTATTTAAAGCAGGTATTTCACTCGTTATCAGAGACCACCTAAGAATTCCTTGATGTGACGTAGCTTTCTGCCTCCTTGGTTGTTGTATCGTGTGTTCGGCAATCGTACTGAAAGAAAAAAAATAACAAAGCGGGAAGCCCCTAGTGCGGTTGAGCCGCGTCTTCGGGCGTGCCGTAGTCGTGCCCCCTCCCCACCTGTGCCCATGGTATTTTCAATGCGTAATTATGTACGCATGGCACGGATTTCGCCGTTTGGCTGGGACTGGGGTAGGGGCCACATTTCTATGTGAGCTCGGAACGTGCCAGGCGGTCTTGTTGCCGATTACTCCGGGCGCGCTTGAAGGTGTCCGGGTTTTAATCGCCGAACTGGTGGATTGCCTTAAGAGGCTGCTTTGCGCTTCTACTGCGAGGACCACAGTGTGCTCCTCCGTGAAGAGAGCGCTCTGTGTTTCCATTGATTGTGATGACACCCCGAGGCCCTGGCATCTTGAGCTTGAGATATGCATAGTGCGGTACTGCGTTGAATCTCGCGAATGCGGTTCGCCCGAGCAGTGCATGATAGCCACTGCGGAACGGGACTATATCGAAGATTAACTCCTCGCTCCGGAAGTTATCCAGGGATCCGAAGACCACTTGCAGTGTGACTGAGCCTGTGCAATGGGCCTCTACACATGGTATGACGCCTTTGAAGGTCGTTTTTGTGGGTTTGATACTTGAAGGGTCTATACCCATTTTGCGCACTGTGTCCTGATAAAGCAGGTTCAGGCTGCTGCCGCCATCCATAAGGACTCGAGTGAGGTGAAATCCGTTGATGATTGGGTCTAGGACCAGTGCGGCGAATCCGCCACGACGGATACTAGTGGGATGGTCCCTCCGATCGAAGGTGATCGGACAGGAGGACCATGGGTTGAACTTTGGGGCGACTGGCTCCAACGCATATACATCCCTTAACGCACGCTTCCGCCCCCTCTTGGGGATGTGGGTTGCGTATACCATGTTCACCGTACGCACTTGTGGGGGGAACCTCTTCTGTCCTCCGGTGTTCGGCTGCCGGGGCTCCTCCTTGTCATCGCCATGTGACCCCTTATCTTTGTTTTTGGCATTTAACTTGCCGGCCTGCTTGAACACCCAACATTCCCTGTTGGTGTGGTTAGCTGGCTTGTTGGGGGTGCGATGTATTTGGCACGAGCGATCGAGTATTCGGTCCAAACTGGACGGGCCCAGAGTGCTTCTTTTGAATGGCTTTTTCCGCTGACCGGGTTTAGAGCCTCTGAATCCGGCATTGACTGCCGTATCCTCGATATTGTCATTGTTGATGCGGCGCTTGTGTTTGTTGCGATGTGACCTACCATTGCCATCCTTGGTATCCTAAGTACCATGGTTCTTTGATATATTTTTGCTGTGAGCCATCCAGCTGTCTTCTCCCGCGCAAAAGCGGGTCATGAGTGTCGTGAGGGCTGCCATAGATTTCAGCGTTTCCTGGCCAAGGTGCCGGGCGAGCCACTTGTCGCGGATATTGTGCTTAAAAGCTGCTAGAGCCTCTGGATCCGGACAGTCGACGATTTGATTTTTCTTTGTCAGGAACTGTGTCCAGAATTGCCTGGCCGATTCCTCTGGCTGCTGAATTATGTGGCTCAAGTCATCGACATCTGGTGGTCGCACATAAGTGCCCTGGAAGTTGTCGAGGAATGCGGCTTCCAGATCTTCCCAACAGCCGATGGATTCTGCTGGCAGCCTATTGAGCCAATGCCGAGATGGTCCTTTGAGCTTGAGTGGGAGGTATTTGATGGCGTGTAGATCGTCACCGCGGGCCATGTGTATGTGCAGGAGGAAGTCCTCGATCCATACCACAGGATCTGTTGTGCCGTTGTATGATTCGATATTTACAGTTTTGAAACCCTCTGGGATTTGGTGATCCATTACTTCATCTGTGAAGTATATGGGGTGTGCGGTGCCTCTGTAGTGGGCTGTGTCGCGACGTAGCTCGAATGAGTCTTGTCCGCCGTGTTCGGCCCGACCGGATTTACTTTTACTGTATCCGGCGTGACGGTTATCGTCTCGCGTAGTGGCGCGCCCCCGTGATCCGTAGATCGATCTTGCGTGTTTTGCTTTGTCCTCCAATACGTCTTGCAAGTCTAGCGTGTTTCCCGGTGCCTTGTCATTTTTATTTGAGTGGTGTCGGGGTGCAGGCTGATTTTTTGGCTGAAGTGCCTCTCTATCGCGGCCACTAGGTGGCCGATCAGCCGCATCATATGCTGGAGATGTATGTTTTAATGCTTCCTCCTCTAGTCGGGGTAGCAACCTGCATTTTGGGTAACTCTTGGAGGGCGTTCGAGTTCATATTCCTCGGCCGCAAGGACTTCAGTCCATCTGTCAGCTAGCAAATCTTGATCAGCTTGAAGCTGCTGCTGCTTTTTCTTAAGGCTATTTGCCATGGCTATAAGCCAGCGCTTGAAGCGCTCTTGCTCGACGGGATCCTTTGGCCCGAACAATTTGTCATCGTCGAGGCTTGCCTCGTCTTCGGAGGGAGGCATGTAATTATCATCCTCCGCCTCTCCATCTGCCGCTCTCTCGGGAGGGCTGGCTTCTCCATCCTCCTGCTCCAAATCTTGCTGGAGGGGATTGTTGTCGTCTTCAGCACTGTCCAGAGTGCTATTATCTCCTGTGCCGGTGTCACCGCTTTTGCTTTGGCGAGACTTAGAGCGGCGTCGCTGACGTCGGCGCTTGGGTTGCTTCTTGGAGGGGTCATCCTCCGCTGTCTCGTCGCCATTGCCTTCTTTGTGTGTGTCCACCATGTATATATCATATGATGAGGTGGCTGTCCAGTGCCCTGTGGGCAGTGGTTCCTCTTCGTCTCCCGCATCGTGTCCATATCGTCGATGTCTTCGGAGTCGAAGTCGAGCATGTCGGTCAAATTGTTGATAGTGGCTACTAAGTGGGTGGTGGGTGGGCGGCGAATTTCTTCGTCATCCGCATCCCAATCCTGCCGAACATAGTTCGGCCAAGACTCTCCTGACAGGGAGAGAGAACTTAATGAGTTCAGTATGTCGCCGAAGGGCGAGTGCTGAAAGATATCCGCGGAGGTGAACTCCATGATCGGCGCCCAATCGGATTCGATAGGCACGGGCGCAGGCGGTTCGGAGTCCGTGGCCAGGGAAGAATCCGGTAGTTCGGCATCACGGCTCCCGTGAAGGGTAAGGTCGATACTCGACTCGATCACCGCTGAGAATACGGCCTCCGTGGCAGGATCTATCCACCGGTCCACGGATGGCGCAATTGGCTCCGAATTGAGGGTCAGAGCGGTTGCCGGTGCAGTGTCCTGAACACTGTCCGATGGTAGAGCTAAATCATGCTCATCGTGACCGTGCGGCGCACTCGGCAGGGGCTCGAATCCATCCAAGATCAAGTCTCCGCGGATGTCGGCCGTGTAGTTTAAGCTTCCAAACCTGACCTGGTGGCCAGGGGCGTAACTCTCGATCTGCTCCAGATGGCCAAGCGAGTTGGCCCGCAGTGCGAAGCTGCCGAATACAAAGATCTGTCCGCGGAGAAAAGTCTCACCCTGGACTGCATCGCTATCGATGATCAAAGGAGCCATCAAGCCTAACGGTGACGGCACAGAGGAACTCTCAATGAAAGCACCAATGTCGGTGTTAAAACCGGCGGATCTCGGGTAGGGGGTCCCGAACTGTGCATCTAAGGCGGATGGTAACAGGAGGCAGGGGACACGATGTTTTACCCAGGTTCGGGCCCTCTTGATGGAGGTAAAACCCTACGTCCCGCTTGATTATTCTTGATAATATGAGTAGTACAAGAGTTGATCTACCACGAGATCAGAGAGGCTAAACCCTACAAGCTAGCCTATGGTATGATTGTATGTTGTCCTGCGGACTAAAGCCCTCTGGTTTATATAGACACCGGAGGAGGCTAGGGTTACACAAGGTCAGTTACAAAGGAGGAGATATCCATATCCGTATTGCCTAGCTTGCCTTCCACGCCAAGTAGAGTCCCATACGGACATGGGACGAAGTCTTCAATATCGTATCTTCATAGTCCAATAGTCCGGCCAAAGGATATAGTCCGGCTGTCCGGAGACCCCCTAATCCAGGACTCCCTCAGTCGGGCCATTGCCGATGTAGAGAGAAACTGCGCAAGTGACAAGGAGAAGAAGAAGTTGCAGCGCATGTTAGAGGATCACAAGAAATTTATTCGCCCTTTGTTTTGGTGCAAATGAGTCAATATGACACGAGGCGGGGTAACGGAAGACCCGCAGTACGGAATGAGAACAGTGGATCTCAACAATCTTGCGTACGTAGACGAACCATTCGTCCTAGCCAATGATGTGGCGCAGGTTTTCTATGTGAAGGACATATCTACCAAGCCGAGAAAAAGAAAAGATAAGGAAGCGAATACATCATACGATGAGCCAAAGCGCCACATTGTTCTTTCAGGGAAAAGAAACATCGTGGGAGTGGATGACAAGACAGACATATCATAAGATTATGAAAATTTTGATGAAATTGCTCCATTCAGAGTGAATATTGACCCGAGCATCCAGTTAAACGATGAAGATTGTCCATGGTTACGGCGCAAAGGGGACACACGTGAAGAAAAAGTTTCACATGGCCGAAAGATCCCACTCTGGGATGTGATCGGCGACACTGTCATCACTTTCTCCTCTAGTGAGTTTCTGGACTTGTATATGTTTGTAATAGTTAGGGTTCTTATGTGTTTTCACACTTTAAATGTGTACTTTTGTGCTTCGGACAAACATGTACCTTTCTGACATCATTTTCTATTTTTCATGTATTTACTGAATTTTTTGAGCTAAATGACCCTGAAATTGAAAAGCACTACAAATGAACTCTGAAAAGGTTGAAAGTTTGCATGGTATCACCATTTCACCCACATAGCATGTGTAAAAAAGTAGAGAGGGTTACGGCAAAAACTGGATGCACTTCGTGTACAAAATGGACAATCTCTTTTGAAGTATCAGGGTTTCGGATGAAAACTCATCTGTTACAAAGGCATCTCATTTTGTAAATAACCTAAGCATTAGCAATTGAATATAATGACAAAACACACTAATATTATACATAAGAAAAAATAATCACTGGAAAATCTATTTTCAAAGTTAAGTTATTCACAAAAATTTCAAATAATTCAAATTTAAACTATTTAAATTTGAAAACTACTGGCACTAACAGAAAGTTTGTAATTTTTTGTACCTAAAGCAAAAATATTCACAAAGAAACTCTGAATACAGCAAAAAACAACTCAGAAATAAATAAAAGAATTTAAAAAAGAAGAATATAGAAAAAAACTAAATAAAAAAAGCCCACTTACTGGGCCAGAGCGGCCTGCATACGACTAGAAACCCAACCTGTAGTTGGGCCAGGATATAGGCTGCCAAGCCCAGTAGGCCCCACAGGGAAGAGTAGTAGAGTTAGGCCCAGAAGGCCTGCATTAGAGAGGAGCTCAATGCAGTGCCCGCGCCGGGGCTTATAAACAGGTGTTGGGGCTCCTCGACTAGTGAGGTGGGACTAAACTTGCCGCACCGCACCTGTGCCAGCGCACCCACTTTAGTACTGGGTCGTGGATCCAACCGGTACTAAAGGGTGGGGGGGGGGTCTGTACTACCGGTTGGAGCCACCACCCGGTACTAAAGGGGTGCCGTTTCCGCCGCTTGTCCTGGCAAAATTTGACCTTGCCGTCGACCCGTTCATGATGACGTCCTGCTTCAAAGGACCCATGTCCGGGTCTGGGCTTCGCCGGGCTGGCACTAGGAGGTGCTACCTTTAGGGGGCGCCGCTTGGTGAGGAACCCGGCGCTGGGTCCCATCGTCGACCCTGAGCTCCTTTGGTGGCGTTCGCGTGGGCCACTTTCGGTGCAGAGGGAGGCGGCCCCGCCGGAGGTGGTACGTCGCCGTGTCAGGGAGGAGGAAGAGCACGTCCGTCACTACATGGCTGCTATGGACATCAAGTTCTCCAATACCTGACAGGTTCTTCGGGGATCTCACCCGAGCTATGATGCTATGATGGTTCCTTCTCTTTAGGTCTCCGCCGCCAGCGCCTCAGGAACCGTGAGTGAACTAGATTATTTTGTAGTATTCGATCTTTATTAGCTAGCTATGTATTCGATATATAATATTCGAGATGATGTATCCGAGATTATATATATTATTCGAGACGATGTATTCGAGATTATATATATATATATATATTATTCGATAATATTCGAGACGATGTATTCGAGATTATATTCGATGATGCATATTATGTACTACGATTCAGTTTTTCCTTATTGATTGCATGTATGCACTGTAATTTGAATACTAAATTGTTTTATATTTCTTCTGGATTAGTTAAATAAAAGCTATGGCGGACAATACCGACAAAGTAGGAGAAGAGTCCCTATTCGAGATTATACGCTCCCCTGGCAGACCAGATGATCAGAATGAAGAAGATGACGACTCCCAATATCTTAACAATACCGGGGAGGGTGATATGATATTCGATCGGTACGAGCGAATTGATGAAGTCCAGAACTATGATTATGATGATGAAGAAAATGTTGATCTTGAAATAACAGAGACCGGCAAGGTATATTTATATAAGAAGGCATCTGGTGATCATCACATGTTTTAAATGATTTGAAGATATATTAACCAATCGATCTTTCTTCTTTCAGCCCTCCAGATCGAGCAAATCAGCTAGCAGGACAGTGCGAGGCCCAGCCAAAAAGTTGAAGCCGGGCGTAAAGTACAACATCGATGCCATCAAAACTGATGGAGAAGAAATCTTGCCTAAGAAGAATGCGAACAAGTTTGTTCGTTAGTGCGGAGTTCTTGTGAAGGACCAACTCCCGATCTCCATGCAAGAATGGAAAAAAGCCAGCAAAGCAACGTCCAGATCTTACTTGGGTCAACGACAGAGCAAAAGATCTACTTTGGGAATCTCTCATGGAACATTTCACCCTACCAGATCATTTCACAGATGCAGATGTGCAGAAAGTGAAGGCCACTGCTCTTAGGAAGATGGCAGTTGCATTCAACAACCACAAGAAAAGTATATGGGCCAAGTACGCCGATGGAGGAAAGAAGACTCCAGAATTCACAGGAACACTAGAGAAGCAAAGAGAGCACTGGCCCGATTTCGTGAAATTCAAGGAATCAGAATTAGCTAAGGAATGGTTGAGAGTAAGCCAATGCCGGAAAAAAGGAGCAGTTCCATAAACTAGGGCCAGGTGGCTACGCGGTGGCAATGCCTAAGTGGGATAAGTCTGAGCAAGAGATGGTGGATGCAGCGGTCACTCCAGTTACATTGAGCTGGCCCCCAGGAGCCGAGGACGAGTTACTTGTTGCACTAGAAGAGGCCCGAACAGGGGTGTTCATGCCCAACAGAGAGAACGACGAGCTTACGCGTGCGCTGGGAAATCCTGAACACCTAGGAAGAACACGAGGCAAAGGCATTGTTCCGTGGTATGAGGGGTTTGCGGACTGGAATGCTGACTACAAAAGCCGTGCGAGAAGGAAGATGGAGGAGGAAAAGAAGAGGAAGCTGGAGGAGGAGCAGTGGAAGTAGGAAGCAGAACGCCTTAAAGGCCAAGAATCAAAGCACGCAGAGTTGGCACTCCAATTCCAGCGGTAGAAGCAGCAAATCGACTCACATAGCCAAGAAAGGGGGTCTCAGCAGTGGCAGCAGCTAGCGGATGATCTAGCATTGGATATCACCGTCCCATCCGTACCGAGAAGCAGCGTGGGTTCCGCCCCGGGTGAGGCATAGCTGTTGGATAGATACCCTGTGGATGACATCATGGAGAGCACTAATTGTGAGCTACACTTCAAAATGAAGAACATATCCATGAAGGTGGCGGACGCCATTGCTTATACAAATTCCCCCGAAGCAACCTTCCATTGCAACCCGATTCCAGCTGGCTATGCTCGTGTCGTGGTTGATGAATTGGTGGACCCATATTCCGGGCTAGAGCTTGACATTCCTGGAGGTGACAAGGAGCACACACTGGGAGAGGCCAAACATCGTATCATCCTATGGAGAAAGGATTGCATCATCTTTCCAAGGTCACCGACACCACGTCAGCCGACTCCTCCTCGAAGTCCGCCACCGTGTCAGCAATCTCCCGCTCCTCCAAGTGATCATCAACCACCGCCTCAGCACAGTCCTGCTCCTTCAAGCCTGCCAACGCGTCAGGCAACTCCTCCTCCTCCAAGTTCGGTGATACGTCTCCAACATATCTATAATTTTTGATTGTTCCATGCTATTATATTATCTATTTTGGATGTTTAATGGGCTTTAATATGTAGTTTTATATTATTTTTGGGACTAACCTATTAACCGGAGGCCCAGTGCCAGTTGCTATTTTTTTTGCCTATTTCAGTGTTTCACAGAAAAGGAATATCAAACAGAATCCAAATGGAATGAAACCTTCACGAGGATCTTTTTTGGAACAAACGCAATCCAGGAGACTTGGAGTGGAGGTCAAGGAAGCAACGAGGCGGCCACGACGTAGGGCGGCGCGCCCCCACCCTCGTGGGCCCCTCTTAGCTCCACCGACCTACTTCCTTCACCTATATATACTCTTATACCCTGGAAACATCCAGGGGAGCCACGGAACCACTTTTCCATTGCCGCAACCTTCTGTACCCGTGAGATCCCATATGGGGACCTTTTCCGCTGATCTGCCGAAGGGGGATTCCATCACGGATGGCTTCTACATCAACACCATAGCCTCTCCGATGATGTGTGAGTAGTTTACCACAGACCTTCGGGTCCATAGTTATTAGCTAGATGGCTTATTCTCTCTCTCTTTAGTTCTCAATACAAAGTTCTCCTCGATGTTCTTGGAGATCTATTCGATGTAATTCTTTTTGCGGTGTGTTTGTCGAGATCCGATGAATTGTGGGTTTATGATTAAGATTATCTATGAACAATATTTGATTCTTCTCTAAATTCTTATATGCATGATTTGATATCTTTGCAGGTCTCTTCGAATTATCCATTTAGTTTGGCCTACTAGATTGATATTTCTTGCAATGGGAGAAGTGCTTAGCTTTGGGTTCAATCTTGCGGTGTCCTTTCCCAGTGACAGCAGGGGCATCAAGGCACGTATTGTATTGTTGCCATCGAGGATAAAAAGATGGGGTTTATATCATATTGCTTGAGTTTATCCCTCTACATCATGTCATCTTGCCTAATGCGTTACTCTATTCTTATGAACTTAATACTCTAGATGCATGCTAGATAGCGGTCGATGTGTGGAGTAATAGTAGTAGATGCAGAATCGTTTTGGTCTACTTTACACAGACGTGATGCCTATGTTCATGATCATGCCTAGATATCATCATAATTATGCGCTTTTCTATCAATTGCTTGGCAGTAATTTGTTCACCCACCGTAATATATGCTCTCTTGAGAGAAGCCACTAGTGAAACCTATGGCCCCCGGGTCTACTTTACATCATATAAGTTTCCGATCTACAATTCTAGTTTACTATTTATTTTGCAATCTTTACTTTTCAATCTATACAAAAAATACCAAAAATATTTATCTTATTATCTTTATCATATCTCACTTTTTCAAGTGGTTGTTAAGGGATTGACAACCCCTTTATCGCGTTGGTTGCGAGTTTCTTGTTTGTTTGTGCAGGTACTAGGCGACTTGCATGTAGTCTCCTACTGGATTGATACCTTGGTTCTCAAAAACTGAGGGAAATACTTACGCTACTTTGATGCATCACCCTTTCCTCTTCAAGGGAAAACCAATGCATGCTCGAGAGGTAGCAAGAAGGATTTCTGGCGCCGTTGCTGGGGAGAGTTGCACCAAGTCAAGTCAAGATTTGATCTCCCGTCAACTAGCCATTTCTGGCGCCGTTGCCGGGGAGATCTACACTCAAGCCAATACATACCAAGTACCCATCGCAAACTCTTATCCCTCGCACCATTTGCCTCTCGTTTTCCTCTCCCCCACTTTACCCTTGCCGTTTTATTCGCCTCTTTCCCGTTTTCCTTTCTTTCACCATGGCCGAATCGAAAAGAGGTAAGGGTTCTCTCCCAAGTTCTAGTACTTTGGATAGACCCTCTGTCCTTTCTAAGCTCATAAATAATGATGCTATGGAAAGACCTACCGGGGTTATCAATGAGAGTTTGGATAATTTCGATGAAGATGATCCTGGAATTTTTCGTTATTTGCTTGATGAGTCTTTGAAAGACGCTTGGGATAGGTTATTAAGGATCCGAGCTAGCTATGTGCCCCAATATCAAATTGAGATATACCTAAAAAGATTTTATGTTGGCTCACCCTCTTCATTCAAGCAAGTTTTAGATTCTATTTTTGAAGAAGGTTTTCTTGAGGGGGATGCCATAGATACCTATGAAAAGATGAAAACTATATTTGGGTATTCCATGAGTGAGAGGGTTGAACCCACCTCTCTTTTGTGCTTTTATCAAAATGAAATTATCAAAGAGATGAAGGCTAGCTTAGATGCAAATTTTCATAGCGTGCTTAATCTTTCTTCCACCATTAATGGCCATGTGCTTTCTCAAAATAGAAAGATAAATGCTATAGATAAGAATTTTTCTCTTTTCTTTCCCAACACCAAAGATGACAATACCTAGATCTATTCTTGTTTTTATGCCTAGCTAGGGGCGTTAAACGATAGCGCTTGTTGGGAGGCAACCCAATTTTATTTTTGTTCCTTGATTTTTGTTCCTGTTTATTCATAAATAAATCATATATCCTATGTTATCATTGTGTTTTTTATGGTTTAATTAGTGTTTGATCCAAGTAAAGCCTTGAGGATCTTCTTGGATGATTGTCGTTTGATCTTGCTGAAAAACAGAAAGTATGCACTCACGAGAATAATTTTCGTTTTTTACCAGTGAGCGATAAAATAGCAATTCCAACTGCAGTGGATAACTATAGAAATTATTTAGTATTACCTAATTTCTCAGGAGTTTTTGAGTTACAGAAGTATTCTAAACCTACAGATTTCTACAGACTGTTCTGTTTTTGACAGATTCTGTTTTTCGTGTGTTGTTTGCTTATTTTGATGAATCTATGGCTAGTATCAGGGGGTATGAACCATAGAGAAGTTGGAATACAGTAGGTTTAACACCAATATAAATAAAGAATGAGTTAATTAAAGTACCTTAAAGTGGTGGTTTTCTTTCTTATACTAATGGAGCTCATGAGATTTTCTGTTGAGTTTAGTGTTGTGAAGTTTTCAAGTTTTTGGGTAAAGATTTGATAGATTTTGGAATAAGGACTGGCAAGAGCCTAATCTTGGGTATTCCCAAGGCACCCCAAGTTAAAATTCAAGGACAACCAAAAGCCCAATATTGGGGATGCCCCGGAAGGCATCCCCTCTTTCGTCTTCGTCTATCGGTAACTTTACTTGAGGCTATATTTTTATTCATCACATGATATGTGTTTTGCTTGGAGCGTCTTGTATGATTTGAGTCTTTGCTTTTTAGTTTACCACAATCATCCTTGCTGTACACACCCTTTTGGAGATACACACATGAATTGGAATTTATTAGAATACTCTATGTGCTTCACTTATATCTTTTGAGCTAGGTAATTTTGCTCTAGTGCTTCACTTATATCTTTTTAGAGCACGATGGTGGTTTTATTTTATAGAAATTACTGATCTCTCATGCTTCACTTATATTATTTTGAGAGTCCTTTACAACAGCATGGTAATTTTCTTTGGTTATGAAATTAGTCCTAATATGATAGGCATCTAAGATGGGTATAATAAAAACTTTCATATAAAGTTCATTGAATACTATGAGAAGTTTGATACTTGATGATTGTTTTGAGATATGAAGATGGTAATATTAAAGTCATGCTAGTTGAGTAGTTGTGAATTTGAGAGATATGCTTTATTTATTGATTGTCTTCCTTATGAGTGGTGGTCAGGGACGAGCGATGTTCTTTTCCTACCAATCTATCCCCCATAGGAGCATGCACGTAGTACTTTGTTTCGTTAACTAATAGATTTTTGCAATAAGTACGTGAGTTCTTTATGACTAATGTTGAGTCCATGGATTATACGCACTCTCACCCCTCCACCATTGCTAGCCTCTCTAGTACCACACAACTTTTGCCGGTACCATAAACCCACCATATACCTTCCTCAAAACAGCCAGCATACCTACCTATTATGGCATTTCCATAGCCATTCTGAGATATATTGCCATGAAACTTTCCACCGTTCCATTTATTATGACACGCTTCATCATCGTCATATTTCTTTGCATGATCATGTAGTTGACATCGTATTTGTGGCAAAGCCACCATTCATAATTTTAGACATGTCACTCTTGATTCATTGCACATACCGGTACATCGCCGGAGGCATTCACATAGAGTTATATTTTGTTCTAAGTATCGAGTTGTAATTCTTGAGTTGTAAGTAAATAAAAGTGTGATGATATTCATTATTAGAGCATTGTCTCATGTGAGGAAAGGATGATGGAGACTATGATTCCCTCACAAGTCGGGATGAGATTCTGGACAAAAAAAGAGACCATAAAAAGATAAAAAGTCCCAAATAAAAAATGAGAGAAAAAGAGAGAAGGGGCAATGCTACTATCCTTTTTCCACACTTGTTCTTCAAAGTAGCACCATGATCTTCATGATAGAGAGTCTCCTATTTTGTCACTTTCATATACTAGTGGGAATTTTTCATTATAGAACTTGGCTTGTATATTCCAATGACGGGCTTCCTCAAAATGCCCTAGGTCTTCATGAGCAAGCGAGTTGGATGCACACCCACTTAGTTTCTTTTGTTGAGCTTTCATACACTTATAGCTCTAGTGCATCCGTTGCATGGCAATCCCTACTCACTCACATTGATATCTATTGATGGGCATCTCCATAGCCCGTTGATACGCCTAGTTGATGTGAGACTATCTTCTCCTTTTTGTCTTCTCCACAACCACCATTCTATTCCACCTATAGTGCTATGTCCACTAGTAGAAAAAGGGTCAAATGTGAAGCACATTAGTGCCGGTTTGAATTTGAGCCGGCACTAATGTGTGCATTAGTGCCGGTTCCAACGGCTAGCCGGCCGCTCTCATTAGTACTGGTTCGTGGCGAACCTTTAGTACCGGTTCGTGCCACGAACCGGTACTAAAGTGAGTGGTGGCAGGATGTTGTCAGTCCGAGGCCCCTCCAGCACCTTTAGTACCGGGTCATATCATGAACCGGTACTAAAGGTCGTCCTACATAGACCCTTCGTCCACCCGAGCTCGCTCTGTTCTTCCCCTTTCCCCTCTCCTCTCTGTTCTTTTCCCTCTTCCTCTCAAGCTCATCACACATTTTGCCCAAAATTTGCCAAGATTTGAAGGCCCCCATCCATTCAAATGATCACAAAGGTTAGCAACTTTGTCCTTTCATCTCTCATTGCTAGATTAGCTCGTGCAATGCTTTATATAGTGATTGATTTTTGAGTTTAGTCATTTGGGAGGAATTATATATATGTGCTAGTATTTGATTTATATGCAATTTGAGGTCAAAAATAACACTTAGTTTGCATATGTAGGTGTGGTTTACTTAGTACCTTCTAAATCTCCGTCGTAACCACCGTCGATCGCTCGCAATGTCCCGTCGCTGGCACCACCTTGTGGTGAGCCTCTTGTTCATGAAGTTTTATATAAAAAATTGATGTTTGTGTGATTTGGATATATAGTTACTCATATAATTATCTTACCCATACGTTGTTTGTTATACATAGTGCCATGGTTTTGATATCCGTCCCCGTCGGCCCTCGTCCGGGTTATGATTCGGATGTGGTATATTCTCTTTAAAACTATTCATTGCATTTCGTGTTTATGAAAAATTATGCCCATCAAGTTGACATAGATATTTGTCTGTAGGAGGTAGTTGAACCGGAAATTCCAACCGACCCTATTGTCGAGTGGTTAAATTTAGTTGAAACAGAAAACGAGGATTTGAAGGAAAAATTGAAAAGAATTGAGGGGGAGAAGATGGAATTGGAGTTGCATGTTGCCGATGTCATCGATGATCACAAGATTAAGATGGAGAAAATGCGCTTGAAGATTAGAAAGATTAGAAAATATGCCATTCATAGTGAGGCTTGGTATCATTATGCTGTTGGATCAATTGTTACCTTAGTTGCGATCTTGATCGCATTTGTTGTTGCATTTAAATTCTTTAGATAGAGAGTTATTTGTTTGTTGCATTTAAGTGTTGTATGATCTTTATGTATGAACTTTATGTATTGTATTAATTTGGTGTTTTTGGTGCTGTGTATTGAAGATGAGCCAACAATGGATGTACGATGACCAATGCTCTCCCGAGTTCATTAATGGCATGCGTACTTTTCTGCTTGCGGTTGAGGCAAACAAGCGGGCGGATGGTTTTATGCCTTGTCCATGTGCTGGCTGTAAGAATGGTCACAATTACTCTACGTCAAGAACCATTCATGTCCACCTGTTTGAGTCCGGTTTCATGCCCCACTATAATGTTTGGACCAAGCATGGAGAAAGAGGGGTTATGATGGAAGACAATGAAGAAGAAGAGGACGACGACAGCTATCCTGGCCATGGGTTCCCTGAATACGATGATACAACAATGAGGGAAGAAGCTGAGCCAGTAATGCCGGAAGAAGCTGAGCCGGCAATGCGGGAAGAAGCTGAAGAAGAGGCATCGGATGAGCCCGTTGATGATCTAGGTCGGGCCATGCCGATGCAAAGAGAAACTGCACAAGTGATTTGGAGAAGAAGAAGTTGCAGCGCATGTTAGAGGATCACAAAAAATTGTTGTACCCGAATTGCGTAGGTGACAAGAAAAAGCTGGGCACCACACTGGAATTGCTACAATGGAAGGCAGAGAATGGTGTATCTGACAAGGGATTTAGAAAGTTGCTGGTAATAATAAAGAATATGCTTCCAAAGGACAACGAATTGCCCGAGAGTACGTACGAAGCAAAGAAGGCTGTCTGCCCTCTAGGGTTAGAGGTGTAGAAGATACATGCATGCCCTAATGATTGCATCCTGTACCACGGTGAGTACAAGGATTTGAACGCTTGCCCAGTATGCAGTGCATTGCGCTAGAAGATCAGCTGCGATGAACCTGGTGATGTCGAGGGCGAGCGCCCCAGGAAGAAGATTCCTGCCAAGGTGATGTGGTATGCTCCTATAATACCACGGTTGAAATGTTTGTTCCAAAACAAAGAGCATGCCAAGGCGATGCGATGGCACAGAGAAGACCGTAAGAAAGACGGAAAGTTGAGAGTACCCGCTGACGGGTCGCAGTGGAGAAAAATCAAAAGGAAGTATGGGAAGGAGTTTGCAGATGACGCAAGGAACGTATGGTTTGGTCTAAGCGCAGATGGCATTAATCCTTTTGGGGAGCAGAGCAACAACCATAGTACCTGGCCTGTGACTCTATGTTTGTGTAACCTTCCTCCTTGGTTGTGCATGAAGCGGAAGTTCATTATGATGCCAGTGCTCATCCAAGGCCCTAAGCAACCCAGCAACGACATTGATGTGTACCTAAGGCCATTAGTTGAAGAAATCTTACAACCATGGATTGGAACAGGTGTACGTGCATGGGATGAGCACATGGGGGAAGAATTTGACCTAAAGGCGTTGCTGTTCATGACCATCAATGATTGGCCTACTCTCAGTTACCTTTCAGGACAGAAAAACAAGGGATACCGCGCATGCACGCACTGTTTGGACGATACCGACAGTATATATTTGGCTAATTGTAAGAAGAATGTGTACCTGGGACATCATCGATTTCTTCCGAGCAGGCATCCCGTAAGAAAGAAAGGCAAGCATTTCAAAAGTGAGGCCGATCACCAGACAAAGCCTCGCCACCGTACTGGTGCTGATGTACATCATATGGTCAAGGATTTGAAGGTGGTCTTTGGAAAGGGTCCTGTTGGACAACCTGTTCCGAATGACGCTGACGGACGCGCACCCATGTGGAAGAAGAAATCTATATTTTGGGACCTGCCCTATTGGAAAGACCTAGAGGTCCGCTCCGCAATCGACGTGATGCACGTGACGAAGAATCTTTGGGTGACCCTGCTTGGCTTCTTGGGCGTGTATGGGAAGACAAAAGATACACCTGAGGCACGGGAGGACCATCAACGTTTGCACAGAAAAGACGGCATACATCAGGGTCATGCAAGCTACGCTCTTACCAAAGAAGAGAAGGAAATCTTCTTTGAATGCCTGCTCAATATTAAGGTACCATATAGCTTCTCGTCGAATATAAAGGGAATAATAAACATGGCAGAGAAAAAGTTCCAGAACCTAAAGTCTCATGACTGCCACGTGATTATGACGCAACTGCTTCCGGTTGCATTGAGGGGGCTTCTACCAGAAAATGTTCGATTAGCCATTGTGAAGCTATGTGCATTCCTCAATGCAATCTCTCAGAAGGTAATCGATCCAGAAATCATACCAAGGTTAGAGAATGATTTGGTGCAATGTCTTTTCAGTTTCGAGTTGGTGTTCCCACCATCCTTCTTCAACATCATGACGCACGTCCTAGTTCACCTATGTGAAGAGATTAACATTTTGGGTCCTGTATTTCTACACAATATGTTCCCCTTTCAGAGGTTCATGGGAGTCTTAAAGAAATATGTTCATAACCGTGCTAGGCCAGAAGGAAGCATCTCCAAGGGCCATGAAAATGAGGAGGTCATTGAGTTTTGTATTGACTTTATTCCTGACCTTAAGCCGATTGGTATTCCTGAATCGCGGCATAAGGGCAGACTGGTTGGAAAAGGCACGCTAGGAGGGGAACAAATAATATCTATGGACGGACATTCTCTCACTGAAGCACACTACACAGTTCTACAGAATTCTGCCTTGGTGGCTCTATATATGGATGAACACAAGAATTTGCTACGCTCCAAACACCCGGAGCAGTCTGATGACTGGATTACACGTGAACAAACCAGGAGTTTCGCCAGCTGGTTGCAGACACGTACCATGCATGATGCCTCTATTGAAGATGACCTGTACTTGCTGTCCCAGTTACCAGCTTCGAATATAATGACTTTCAAAGGGTACGAGATAAATGGTAATACATTTTACACGATCGCCGAAGATAAGAAGAGCACCAACCAAAATAGTGGTGTCCGCTTTGATGCAGAAACCAATATGGGAAAGGAAACATATTATGGTTATATACAGGACATATGGGAACTTGACTATCGACGTGGTTTTAAGGTCCCTTTGTTTCGGTGCAAATGGGTCAATATGACACGAGGCGGGGTAACGGAAGAGCCGCAGTACGGAATGACAATAGTGGATCTCAACAATCTTGCGTATGCAGACGAACCATTCGTCCTAGCCAATGATGTGGCACAGGTTTTCTATGTGAAGGACATGTCTACCAAGCCAAGAAAAAGAAAAGATAAGGAAGCGAATGCATCGTATGATGAGCCAAAGCGGCACATAGTTCTTTCTGGGAAGAGAAACATCGTGGGAGTGGATGACAAGACAGACATGTCTGAAGATTATGAAAAGTTTAATGAAATTGCTCCATTCACAGTGAATATTGACCCGAGCATCCAGTTAAATGATGAAGATTTTCCATGGCTACGGCGCAAAGGGACACACGCGAAGAAAAAGTTTCATACCCAATGATCTGGGATGTGATCGACTTCACTATCATCACTTTCTTCTGTGTTTCACACCCAGGAGGGAATCTCTGTAATAGTTAGGGTAGCTAGTTATGTGTTTTGGCATTTGAAACGCGAAGAAATTTTATGTGCAAGCAAATTCTTTCATGCATTTACTGATTTTTTTAGCTAAATGACCCTGAAATTGAAAAGCATTTCAAATGAACTCAGAAAAGGTTGAAAGTTGGCATGGTACCATAATTTCACCCACATAGCATGTGCAAAAAAGTAGAGAGGGTTACCGCAAAAACTGGATGCACTTCGTGTACAAAATGGACAATCTCTTTTGAAGTATCAGGGTTTCAGACAAAAACTCATCCGTTACAAAGGCATTTCATTTTTAAATAACCTAAGCATTACCAAATTGAATATAATGATAAAACACACTAATATTAAACATAACAAAAAAGAATCACTAAAAAATCTATTTTCAAAGTTAAGTTATTCACAAACTAGTGATTCACACAAATTTCAAATAATTCAAAATTTAAACTATTCAAATTTGTAAACTACCGGTACTAACAGAAATTTTGTAATTTTTTGTACCTAAAGCAAAAATATTCACAAAGAAACTCTAAATACAGCAAAAAAACAACTCTAAAATAGATAAAACAAAAATAAATAAAGCAAAAAAATAAGAAAAAAGCCCACCTACTGGGCCACAGCGGCCTGCATACGACTAGAATTCCAAATTCTAGTTGGGCCAGGATGCAGGCCCGCTAGCCAGTAGGCCCAACAGGGCATCGCAGAAGAGGTAGGCCCAGAAGGCCTGCTTAAGAGAGGAGCTTGAGACAGCAGCGACGGCGGGGCTTATAAGCAGGTGCGAGTGCCCCTCGGCTAGCGAGGTGGGACTAAACTTTTGCGCCCCTCGCCTGGTAGCGCACACTCTTTAGTACCGGGTCGTGGCTCCAACCGGTACTAAAGGGGGGGGGGCTTTAGTACTGGTTGGTGCCACGACCCGGTACTAAAGGGGGTGCGGTTCCCGCCGCTTTGCCTGGCCAAAACAGACCTTTAGTACCGGTTGGTGGCTCCAACTGGTACTAAAGGTGGGTTGTATATAAGAAAACACTTCAAAAAAATTGTCAGTTTCCCATCTCTTCCTGCTTCTTTCTCATCTGCCCCGTCGCCGCCGCCCCTCGTCGCCGCCCCCGTCGCCGTCCCCGTCGCCGTCCGTCGTCGTCGCCGTCCCCATCCCCGTCGTCCCCGTCGCCGCGCCGCGCCCCGCCACGTCCTCCCGTCATCCCCGCCCGGCCCGTCCTCCCGTCGTCCCTGCCCGGCCCGTCCCCGTCGTCACCGCCTCGTCCCCGTTGTCTCCGCCCTGTCTCCGTCCCCGTCCCCGTCGCCGCCCACCGTCGTCGCGCCTCGCCGGTGAGCTCCTGCCCCGGCCGCCAACCACACACACACACACGCACACACACACACACATTGTTATAGAATTATTAGCAATCTTTCTGTTTTTTAGTTATAGAATTATTAGAAATGTTAGTTTTAGTTATAGAAATGTTAGTTATATAGAAATATTAGAAATGTTAGTTATATAGAAATGTTAGTTATATTAGAAATGTTAGTTATATAGAAATGTTAGTTATATAGAAATGTTTTTTAGTTATAGAAATATTAGAAATGTTAGTTTTAGTTATAGACATATTAGAAATGTTAGTTTTAGTTATAAAATTTAGAATTTGCATATATGAAATCACAATCCATCATTTAAAAAATGTTACTTTACTTTTGCGGCTTATAGTATTTGTTGTCGACGATGCCCGGCCCGCATCCTCGCCGTCGACCCGTTCGCGACGACGTCCTGCTTCAGAGGACCCATGTCCGGGACTGGGCTCCGCCGGGCTGGCACTAGTAAGTGCTACCTTCAGGGGCGCGGCGCTTGGTGAGGAACCCGGCCCCGGGTCCCATCATCGACCCTCATCTCCTTTGGTGGCGTTCGCGTGGGCCACTTTCGGTGCGGAGGGAGCCGGCCCCGCCGGAGGTGGTACGTCGCCGTGTCAGGGAGGAGGACGAGCACGTCCATCGCTACATGGCTGCTATGGACGTCAGGTTCTCCAATACCTGGCAGGTTCTTTTGGGAGATCACCCGAGCTATGATCCAGTGATGGTTCCTTCTCTTTGGGTGTCCACCGCCTGCACCTCAGGAACCGCGAGTGGCCTAGATTACTCTATAGTATTCGATCTTTATTAGCTTGCTAGCTAGCTAGCTAGTGATGTATTCGATATTATATCTATTATTCGAGACGATGTATTCGAGATTATATCTATTATTGAGACGATGTATTCGAGATTATATCTATTATTCGAGACGACGTATTCGAGATTATATTCGATGATGCTTATTATGTACTATGATTGATTCAGTTTTTCCTTATTAATTGATTGCATCCATGTATTGTAATTTGAATATATTTCTTTTGGATTAGTTAAACAAAACCTATGGCGGACAATACTAGCAGAGAGGGAGAAGAGGCCCTGTTCAATATCATACGCAATCCTCGCGGGCTAGATGATGATCAGAATGAAGAAGATTATGACGGCTCCGAATATCTAAACAACACCGGGGAGGGTGATATGATATTCGATCGCGACGACCGAATTGATGAAGTCATGAACTATGAACATGACAAAGAAAATGTTGATCTTGAAACAACAAAGACCGGCGTGGAATATATATTTATATAAGCAGGCATCTGGTGATCATCACATGTTTTAAATGACTTGAAGATATATTAACGAATCGATCTTTCTTCTTTCAGCCATCCGGATCAAGCAAATCTTCAGGCAACAGGAAACGAGGCCCGAAAAAAAAGTTGAAGGAGGGTGTAAAGTACAATATCGAGGCCATCAAACCTAATGGCGAACCATTAGCGCCTAAGAAGATTGCGGACAAGTTCATTCGTCAGTGCGGAGTTCTTGTGAAGGACCAACTCCCGATCTCCCTTCAAGAATGGAGAGAGCCAGCAAAGCCACGTCCAGGAGTTACTTTTGTCGACGACAGACAAAAACTTCTGCTTTGGGAAACGCTCATGGAACATTTCGCCCTACCAGATCATTTCATAGATGCAGATGTGGAGAAAGTCAAGGACGCTGCTCTTAGAAGATGGCGGTTGCATTCAAGAACCACAAGATTCGTGAATGGGCCAAGTACGTCAAGGGAGGAAGGAAGACTCCAGTATTCGAGGGAACACTAGAGAAGAAAAGTGCTCATTGGGACGATTTCATGAAATTCAAGGATTCGGAATTATCTAAGGAACGGTCGAGAATAAACAAGGCCAATGCCACAAAAAGGATAAGTTCCATAAGCTGGGGCCAGGTGGCTATGCGGTGGGAATGCCTAAGTGGGATAAGTCTGAGAAAGAGATGCTGGATGCAGGTGTCACTCCAGAAACATTGAGCTGGCCCCCCAGGTGTAGGACTTGGTTCTATGCGCATGGGGGGGAGTTGGACCCGAAGATAGGCAAAGTTTCGAAGAAGGCATGTCTGGACGGAGCCGAAGATAAGCTACTTGTTGCAATAGAAGAGGCTCGATCGGGGGTGTTCGAGCCCAACAGAGAGAACGATGAGCTTACGCGTGCCCTGGGAAATCCTGAACACCTGGGAAGAACACGAGGCATGGGCGCTATGCTGTGGTATGAGGGGTTTTCGGACTGGAACGCCGACTAAGAACCCGTGCGAGAAAGAAGATTGCGGAGGAGAAGAAGAGGAAGATGGAGGAGGAGCAGAGGAAGCTAGACTATGAATGCCTTCAAGGCCTAGAATCAGTGCACGCGGACTTGGCAGTCAAATTCCAGCGGTAGCAGGAGCAGATCGACTCACTTAGCCAGCAAAGGGGGTCTCAGCAGCTAGCAGATGATCCACCATTGGATAGCACCGTCCCATCCATGCCGAGAAGCAGCGTGGGTTCCGTCCTGGGCGACGCATTGCTGGATAGCTACCCAGTGGATGACATCATGGAGAACACTAACTACGAACTACACTTCAAAATGAAGAACATATCCATGAAGGTGGTGGACGCCCTTGCTTTTACAAATCCCCCCGAGGCAACCTTCCATTGCAACCCGATTCTAGCGGGCTATGCTCGTGTCTTGGTTGATGAGGTGGTGGACCAATATTCGGGGCTAGAGCTTGACATTGCTGGAGGTGACGATGAGCACACACTGGGAGAGGCCAACCATCGTATCATCCTATGGAGAAAGGATTGCATCATCTTTCGAAAGCCACCGACACCGCGTCATCCCACTCCTCGTCAAAGTCCACCACCGAGTAAGCAGACTCCCACTCCTCCAAGTCCACCAACGCGTCAGGCCACTCCTCCTCCAAGTCCGGCACAGCTCAGGCCACTCCTCCTCCTCCAAGTCCGGCAAAGCGTCAGGCCACTCCTCCTCCAAGTCCGGCACAACTTCAGGCCACTCCTCCTCCTCCAACTCAGCCACATCAGCCGTCTTCGCCGCCTCAGCAATCACGGAAGAGAGCCGCCTCAGCTATGGTGCATAGCGGTACAAGTCGAGGTAGTACTGGAGGTACAGGCGAAGCCAAGCGATTTCAATATGGTCCAAGCCTCGCGCCTCTTCCGCGGAGGCCTTATGACAAGTCCGAGGAGGAAAACGTAGCCATATCGAAGGCCGAGGTGGAAGCCCATTTTGCACCGAAACCGCCATCGCCGCCAAGGGAGAAAGTGCCTGTGGAAAAGATTGACCACTTTATTCGTATGGCTAGAGCACCATCTCCCAAGCCTGTTGACACAGACTATGAGTGCCACATCAAGAAGTTAAATCGAGCACGTCTACAGAAAGAGGAGAGCTCAAGCTCGAGCAAATCAGCTGACAAAAGGAGCGGTAAAACCGTTCCCCAGCTGGGAGAACAGGCGGCGCAATCAATCCCCCCGCTTGTTGTGCCAACAACACATGAGAGTAGGCGCCCACAATATTATTGTGGGCAAACCGTGAACATTCCCGGGGTGGGCGATGTGGTAATAACCGAGGAGCATATTGCGCAGGCTGAAACGATCGGGATCACTGTTGGACAACTCCTCGATATCGAGCCCATGTCTCCAACTAGAGAGGAGGAAATAAAACGGAAATATGTCCGGGGCCAACCTTTGGTCGAGCCAGACGAGGTCAAGAACCTCCCAATGAGAATGTATGAATTGCATCGATGGTACATGGACATTACCAAGATTTCCAATCGAGAGTCCCTCATGGTGAATGTCAAGGAGGAGCATTACTACCATGAGAAAGCTTTGGCCGTTGAGTATTCAGAACTATTTCACTTATACAATCAAGACGCACTCGACAAATCTATCGTCAGTTGCTATTGTCTGTAAGTGATTTCTTTCTGTAATTTAAGTCTCAAGCTAGCTGTAGTGATCATTTTGATCAATCATTACCTGTAATTATCCACACTATATTCTTTTCTGTGGTATTATGTAGGATGAAGATTTATGAAATGAAAAAAGGTGGATGCTATTGCATTGGGTTCGTTGACCCAAATACCTTTAATGAATACACATGGAAATTAGATCCATATTACGAAAAAAGTGTAGAGGAAAGCATGCTAGAGTTCTTCAAGCGCCTCAAATACAATGAAGATATACTACTTCCTTACAACTTCGAGTGAGTCACACTGTCTTGTACTACAAATTCTGTTTTTGCCTACAAGCTAGCTACATGTTTTTGCTTACATATGCCCGCTTAATTAAGACATGCAAACATGTGTGCATGAAGATTTCGCTGGATCTTGTTAATCATTAAAGTTGATGAAGGAACAGTTGAAGTACTAGACTCACTACTTAAGAAAGCAAGTGACTACACCATCGTGAAGGGGATAGTCAACAGGTAATTTCAATAATTATTAACTATATCTCGCCCTATTTAATTAGTTCTTCATTTCCTGATAACAACTATTTAATAACCCATTTATTCATTTTCTTTGTCGGCGGGCAGGGCTTGGGCAAAGTTCATCAGGGCCACTCTAGGCCCATGGAAACAAGATCTGAAATGGTATCGACCCCAGGTAAGTAATTCAGTAGTACTAGCTAGCTGCCATCTCTTTAATTATCATGCTTGATTAATTATTATCTGATCAAATTCCATTCTCGTAAAGGCCCTGAAGCAGGCGCCGGGGAATAATCTGTGTGCAAACTACGTTTGCGAGAACATTCGCATGATGGCGTCCGAAAGGAGCAAATCTCAAAGACAGGAGTGGGTACGTTTTTCAGAACACTATTCACAATTTTTACACCATTATTGATCTCCTTCTTAACAGTTCAAAGAGGTGCGGGAGCAGCTCCTACCAACGGAGCGCATACAAGCAATTCAAGAGGAAATAGCGGGATTTTTGCTCGACCAGGTCATAGATCCCAAAGGAGAATACTATTACCCGCTACCACCCCCATGAACCACTTCCAATTGTATCGTGCTTTGAAGGCACCAATTAGGCTAATGCCACTGGCTCCGATGGCACCAATTAGGAGAAATTGTATATATATATATGCATGTGTGTATATATGTGTGAATTAATTAATGGTGGTTGTGAGACATTCGATGATATATATGATCGGTTCTAAAGGGGGGGGGGGCTTTAGTGCCTACACTTCAACGCCGGTTACCAAACCGGCACTAAAGGGCCTTACGAACCGGTGCTATTGCCCGGTTCTGCACTAGTGGTCCATGGCTCACGCTCATGTATTGCATGAAGATTGAAAAAGTTTGAGAACATCAAAAGTTTGAATCGGCTTATCATCAGGGTTGTGCAAGATTTAAATATTTTGTGTGATGAAGATAGAGCATAGCCAGACTATATGATTTTGTAGGGATAACTTTCTTTGGCCATGTTATTTTGAGAAGACATGATTACTTTGTTAGTATGCTTGAAGTATTATTATTTTATGTCAATATTAAACTTTTGTCTTGATTCTTTCGGATCTGAATATTCATGCCACCATAAAGAAAATTACATTGAAAATTATGTTAGGTAGCATTCCACATCAAAAATTCTGTTTTTTCTCATTACCTACTCGAGGACGAGAAGGAATTAAGCTTGGGGATGCTGATACGTCCCCAACGTATCTATAATTTTTGATTGTTCCATGCTATTATATTATCTGTTTTGGATGTTTAATGGGCTTTAATATGCACTTTTATATTATTTTTGGGACTAACCTATTAGCCAGAGGCCCAATGCTAGTTGCTGTTTTTGCCTATTTCAGTGTTTCGCAGAAAAGGAATATCAAACGGAATGAAACCTTCGCGAGGATCTTTTTTTGGAACAGACGCAATCCAGGAGACTTGGAGTGGAGGTCAAGGAAGCAACCAGGCGGCCATGAGGTAGGGCGGCGCGCCCAGGGGGGCCAGGCGCTCCCCCACCCTGGAGGGCCCCTCATAGCTCCACCGACCTACTCCCTTCGCCTATATATACTCTTATACCCTGAAAACATCCAGGGAGCCACAAAACCACTTTTCCACTGCCGCAACCTCCTGTACTCGTGAGACCCCATCTGGGGACCTTTTCCAGAGATCTGCCGGAGGGGGATTCGATCACGGAGGGCTCCTACATAAACACCATAGCCTCTCCAATGATGTGTGAGTAGTTTACCACAGACCTTCGGGTCCATAGTTATTAGCTAGATGGCTTCTTCTCTCTCTTTGGTTATCAATACAAAGTTCTCCTCGATGTTCTTGGAGATATATTCGATGTAATTCTTTTTGCGGTGTGTTTGCTGAGATCCGATGAATTGTGGGTTTATGATTAAGATTATCTATGAACAATATTTGATTCTTCTCTGAATTCTTATATGCATGATTTGATATCTTTGCAAGTCTCTTTGAATTATCGGTTTAGTTTGGCCGACTAGATTGATCTTTCTTGCAATGGGAGAAGTGCTTAGCTTTGGGTTCAATCTTGCGGTGTCCTTTCCCAGTGACAGCAGGGGCAGCAAGGCACATATTGTATTGTTGCCATCGAGGATAAAAAGATGAGGTTTATATCATATTGCTTGAGTTTATCCCTCTACATCATGTCATCTTGCCTAATGCGTTACTTTGTTCTTATGAACTTAATACTCTAGATGCATGCTAGATAGCGGTCGATGTGTGGAGTAATAGTAGTAGATGCAGAATCATTTCGGTCTACTTGACACGGACGCGATACCTATGTTCATGATGATGCCTAGATATCATCATAACTATGCGCTTTTCTATCAATTGCTCGGCAGTAATTTGTTCACCCACTGTAATACATGCTATCTTGAGAGAAGCCACTGGTGAAACCTATGGCCCCCGGGTCTACTTTACATCATATAAGTTTCCGATATACAATTCTAGTTTACTATTTATTTTGCAATCTTTACTTTTCAATCTATACAACAAAAATAACAAACATATTTATCTTATTATCTTTATCATATCTCACTTCTGCATGTGGACGTGAAGGGATTGACAACCCCTTTATCGCGTTGGTTGCGAGGTTCTTGTTTGTTTGTGCAGGTACTAGGCGAATTGCGTGTAGTCTCTGTGATAGCCTGGCTTATTAGGAATGATAGACTACGCATATCAATAAGGAATTCCTTCTTTTCTGGGAGCCCATTCGGAAAGAACTCCAAAGTTAAGCGTGCTCAGCTTGGAGTAATTTCAGGATAGGTGACCGATCGGGAAGTTGCTCCCGGGTGCGCATGAGTGAGGAAAAAGTGTGCAGAAAAGACTAGTATTGATTTGTGGGGCCAGTCTAGATCCCGCCAGGAGTAACGACCACCGGCGGGTT
Organism: Triticum urartu; assembly: GCF_056163025.1. NCBI lineage: Eukaryota > Viridiplantae > Streptophyta > Magnoliopsida > Poales > Poaceae > Triticum > Triticum urartu. Next base: position 712,680,828 of record NC_141879.1, read on the forward strand.
TGTATCGTGTATTTGTGGGGCTAGTCTAGATCCCGCCAAGAGTAACGACCACCGGCGGGTGTGTATCGTGGGTGTTATAGTCTCCTACTGGATTGATACCTTGGTTCTCAAAAACTAAGGGAAATACTTACTCTACTTTGCCTCATCACCCTTTCCTATTCAAGGGAAAACCAACGCATGCTCAAGAGGTAGCATTCGGCACCGTGTCAGGCCACTCCTGCTTCGAGTCCGGCACCGCGTCAGCCCACTCCTCCTCCTCCAAGTCCGGCACCACGTCAGCCCACTTCTCCTCCAAGTCAGCCATGTCAACCGTCTTCGCCAACTCAGCAACAACGGAAGAGAGCCACCGCAATTATGGTGCGTAGCGGTACTAGTCGAGGTAGTATAGGAGGTACAGGCGGAGGCAAGAGATTTCAATATGGTCCAAGCCTCATGCCTCTTCGACAGAGGCCTTATGACATGACGGAGGAGCAAAACGTAGCCATAGTGAAGGCCCAAGTGGACACCCATTTTGGACAAAAACCGCTGAGGGAGTCCTGGACTAAGGGGTCCTCGGGCGTCCGACCTGTTATCTATGGGCCGGACTGATGGGCTGTGAAGATATGAAGACCGAAGACTGTACCCATGTCCGGATAAGACTCTCCTTGGCGTGGAAGGAAAGATTGGCGAATAACTATGAAGACTCCATCTTATGTAACCGACTCTATGTAACCGTAGATCCCCCCGGTGTCTATATAAACCGGAGGGTGTAGTCTGGAAAGGATATACTCAATACCGTAGTCATACAGGCTAGACTTCTAGGGTTTGGCCATTACGATCTTGTGGTATATCAACTCTTGTAATACTCATATTCATCAAGATCAATCAAGCAGGAAGTAGGGTATTACCTCCATAGAGAGGGCCCGAACCTGGGTAAACATCATGTCCCCTGTCTCCTGTTACCATCAACCTTAGACGCACAGTTTGGGAACCCCTACCCGAGATCCGCAGGTTTTGACACCGACATTGGTGCTTTCATTGAGAGTTCCTCTGTACTGTCGCTGAAAGGTTCAATGGCCCCTTCGATCGTCTATAATAATGATGTCCGCGGAGAAACTTTTCTACCCGGACAGATCTTCGTGTTCGGCGTCTTCGCACTGCGGGCCAACTCGTTTGGCCATCTGGAGCAGATCGAAAGCTACGCCACTGACCATCAGGTCAGATTCGGGAGCTTGAACTACGTCGCGGACATCCGTGGAGACTTGATCTTCGCCGGATTCGAGACTGCGGTAGCCGCTCCCGGTCACCCCGATGATCAAGACCTAAATCTGTCATCGGGCCGCATCCAGGAGACCGCACCTGTAAACACTCTGGCCCTGGATCCGGAGCAAGCGACGCCATACAAGTACGGGAGGATCAACCCCACCGCGGAGGCCGCAGATTCCTCGGCATTGGAGTCGCGCATAGACTTAACCTCTCATGGCGTCTTTGTCATCAGAACTCCAGACTCGTCTCCGGCCGTAAGTTCCGAACCACATGAGCCAGCGGACGCCGAGCTTGATCGTTTATCGATCTTCCAATTCAGCGCCACAGATATCTTCCAGCACTCGCCTTTGGGAGATGTGTTAAATTCCTTAAAAAACCTATCCTCGGCGGAGGACTCACAACCGAAGTATATCCGGCTCGAACCAGGGGCTGACGGTGGAGAATTGTGCTCCCCACCCACCACCCACTTAATATCCACAGTTGAGGATTCGACCGATACACTTGATTACGACTCCAAGAATATCGATGGCATGGACAATGATGCCGATGACAATGAAGACCCCGTTGATACAACTAATGAACAAGATGAACGGGAAGATGGGCAAGTTAGCCCTGCTAGGCCACACACGAAGATTCGGAGGACGACAATTACCTTCCGCTTTCTAAGGATGAGGTGGGCCTCGGCACTGAGGATTTCATCGTGCCTGAGGAACCTAATGAGTAGGAGTGCTTTAAGTGCCAACTAATAGCCACTGCAAGGAGCCTGAAAAAGAAGCAACAGCAGCTTCAAGCTGACCAAGGTCTGCTCAATGATAGATGGACCAAAGTCCTAGCCGCCAAAGAATATGGTCTTAGTGGACCAACCAAAAGCTACCCGAAGCATAGATTGCTATCCCAGGGCAACGATGAGGCATTGGATCCCGTACCATCATCGCACAATGCGGTAGGTCGACCACAACTGGGCCAAGGTAAAGTGGAAACTCAAGCCGAACACCAGACCGCCCCACCTCGCAGTAAAAGCAAGAACAAGATAGCTCGGGGTTATACATACGACCGTCAACAAGACTTGGGTAGCAAAGCAGGACACTCAAGAGCGATCTACAGATCGCAAGGACATACCTCGACACATGACGACGACCACCTATTCGGACGTGACAAACCTAGCCACACCCGGGCTGAAAACCGCAAATGGACTCCATCGGAGATACGCTACAGTGTGGCCCAACATAGAGGCGCCGCACACCCTCTTTGCTTCACAAATGAAGTAATGGAGCATGAATTCCTAGACGGGTTCAAACCCATGAATATCGAATCATACGATGGAACAACGGATCCCGCAGTATGGATCAAGGACTTCCTCCTCCATATCCACATGGCCCGCGGAGACGACCTTCACGCCATCAAATACCTACCACTAAAACTCAAAGGACCATCTCAGTACTAGTTAAACAGTCTGCTGGAAAATTCTATCGGCAGCTGGGAGGATTTGGAGGACGCCTTTCGCAACATCTTCGAAAGAACATATGTCCGGCCCGACACAGCGGTCAACGCCGGATTTAGCAATCCCAAGCCTGGCCAACGGAAAAATCCATTCAAGGCAAACAGAGATGAACCATCCAAACTAGACATGATATTGGACCGGCCCTGCCAGATTCATGGCCACCGCAATAAACCAGCTAATCACACCAACAGAAGCTGTTGGGTCCTCAAGCAGGCCGGCAGGATCAACGCCGGACACAATGGAAATGGGCCACCAGGCAATAGGGACAACAAAGCGGCTCACTAGCTAAATGCCGGAGGGCGGAAGCAATTTCCCCCTGAAGATCGATCAAATCCAGAACAGAAATAGCAGTTCGGCTTCCGCTGCCCATCTCGTATACCTGGTAAAACTATATCGCGCATACATAATTACACACTAAAGATACCATGGGCATTGACGCTAGCACAATCGGACAAGTCTGCAGGCACTCCGGTAACATTCTTTAACTGCTTTCCTATTTTCTTTTGTTTCATTATCTATTAAAAGCAGGTGTCGCAAAGGGGAAACACCTACGACTGACCCCATAGGAGTTTGGATCCGTACACTCACCTACGGGGCTACTCCCTTCAAGGATTCCCCTCGCTGAGGGCAGGCGGCGCAGACGTGCAACAGGAGGTCCAAAATAACTTTTTGTAGACCGCACTCTCTTTTCGAGCCTGTAACATGCCTTTTCCCTCTGCCTTCGACCGAGGGCATATCAAATTGTCCGTGTCGTGGCCCTTATGTATATCAAGTAACCTTTGGCATATCTCTCAGGTCCCAATTCAAATTATCCGAATTAATCACTCGCGTCTTTTCGCACAGTGAATACACCTCCTATGGTTGTTTCATAGATATACCCTGTCTTAACTTGCCAGGGGCTCTGTACGGGAACAAATGAGTTGCCAACAAAGTCCGAACAGCTTTTACAGCGTACTTCGGCGTCGCGAGTTTGGCCTTATATGCATCAGCTCCGAATCATGTCTTAGGTCAATAGTTGGGTTGCCCGGCTCCTGTGCTTGCAACCCTATGTTCCGCTCTATCAGCTAGGGTAGTAAAGGGAGAAATACTGCGATTGTGCTACTGGTTCACCCGGTGACACACCTCAGTAGAGAAAGCCGAAAACTGACTGGCATGATGCGGCGAGAGCTGGTCAAGCACTCGATGACTTATCAGAATCTCTAGCGATTCCTCTTTATCACACAAAGGAACTTTGCGGTCAATTATGTAAAGGCATCGTATGAGTAAGCCGCATACATACTAGGGGCTATGTCGTAGACCCGCCGTAAAACTCCTATGGCCAAGTGAAAGTGTTAACGCCCTATAGTTTGGTTGCCTGGTTCGCCGCATTGACACCTCCTTCATGGACCAAGATGTTGGGTCAAGAGTGATCAAATACTTTTTCGAACACCCCTGTACTTCCTACAAGGGGGCTGAAGCCGACGATTGGAAAACTTTCAGATTATATTAAAACAGCCGCACAGGAGGAACACAAGCTCTCGAGCAAAATATACAATAGATTCACTATAAAATTGTCTCGTACAATTCTCATACACTTCAGTCGAACATTATGTCTTTCGAGCATTGACCCTCTATCAAGCGGGCGGCTACAAGGACGTCTTCAAAATAATGCTCCAGTTCATGGCGGTCCTTGCCCTTGGGTGGACTCTTCACCGCAACGTCGATGGCCTTCATATTCCCCCAGAGGCATCTTGCCTCGCTTAGGAGCCTAGTTCTCCCAATCTTCGGAGGCGGCCCTCTTCTTCCTGGGAGGGAAGGAGATAGTGGCCCCCCTTCACTTTTGTCCTCGGATGAGGAGATTTTATTCCTCCAGACACCAAGTCCGAGGTTCCCTGGAATAGAGGCCATCCTTGGTCCTCTTGCCCTCCGCCTCGTCCTCCTTCTCCGGCATCTGGTATGGTGCTAGGGCCAGCATCCTTGTTAGGACATGATTCGCCAGACCCTCAGGCAGAGGGGCCGAACACATAATCAGTTCCGCCTTCTTTATCCAGCCCTGGAAAAAGATAGCTTGCTCAGTACCATATTACTGTATGCATGACCACAAAGTATTCGAAAGCCAAGTGCTTACCAGGGTATCCGGATGATTACAGTTAAGGCCAGCGTCCTCAGTAGTATCCAGCCAATGTTTCCGCTTCCCGAAAAATAACTTCCACATCCCTTCATGTGTGGCACCGAAGAAGTGTTGGAGGGTTTGTGGTCCTTCTGGATTAAACTCCCACATGCCGCGAGGCGTGCGCTGGCAGGGCAGGATTCGGCGAACTAACATCACTTGGATCACATTGACGAGATCGATATCTCTCTCGAGGAGGGTTCGGATGCGGCTTTGTAAGGTCCGCACTTCATCCACTAATCCCCAGTCTAGCCCCTTGTTGACCCATGACGCGAGCCGTAATGGTGGGCCGGGACGGAAGGTGGGGGCAGCTACCCATTTAGCACTGCGGGGCTCTGTAATATAAAACCACTCCCGCTGCCAGTAATTGGAAGCCTCGGAAAAAGAACCTTTTGGCCAGGGAGTGTTGGCGAGTTGGCTGATTGTAGCACCACCGCACTACGCCTGTTCCCCATCGACTACCTTCGGCTTCACACTAAAGGTTTTGAGCCATAAGTCGAAGTGTGGGGGGATTCGAAGGAAGGCATCGCATGTAATAAGAAACACTGAGACATGGAGGATAGAGTCTGGGGCAAGATCATGAAAATCTAGTCCGTAATAAAACATTAGCCCTCGGACAAAGGGGTGAAGAGCAAACCCTAACCCCCGGAGGAAGTGGGAGACAAATACCACCCTCTCACCGGATCTGGGGGTCGGGATAACTTGTCCTTGAGCAGGAAGCCAGTGGTTGATCTCTGTGGTCAGATATCTGGCGGCCTGAAGCTTTGTGATATCCTCCTATGTAACAGAGGAAGCCACCCATCGGCCTTGGGAGCTGTATCCGGATATGATGGGAAGGCTGAAAGCAATGGAGTCGAACCTTGGGTGCTGGAACTCGGGGTTGGGGAGGCTTAGGAGAGGTTTTGCATAAAAAGATGGCCCTTGGTTCCTTTATATACACCTCCGTTATTGAACATCTCCTCCTAAGCCTAAGAACCTGCCTATTCCTAAGGAATCTTTCTCGCGGGACGGTTGGGTTACCCACGCTCGTATTGATGAAAATCCTGTAATTGGGGGACACGATCTCTGCTTTGACAAGACATGCCAATGACAACCGCGTCTCGAAACGTGGGGTGAAAAACGGTTTGAAATTATGACCGGGCAGGCATGATGTCACATTACTAAAGTTGTCAGCAGATTGGACTCATGTGTTATTATATTCTCTCTACGGTTGTGTGCGGTGTGTGTTACAGGTCCGGAAACGATCAATTCGTCTGAAAACTATTCAGGAGTTCGGAAGGAGGAATTGGCCTTGCAATGCTGAAGACAGCACTATGCGCCGGATACCTTGTCATTGAAGCCAGGTTCAGGTGCTACTGAGGGAGTCCTGGACTAAGGGGTCCTCGGGCGTCCGACCTGTTATCTATGGGCCAGACTGATGGGCTGTGAAGATATGAAGACCGAAGACTGTACCTGTGTCCGGATAAGACTCTCCTTGGCTTGGAAGGCAAGCTTGGGGAATAACTATGAAGATTCCATCTTATGTAACCGACTCTATGTAACCCTAGATCCCCCCGATGTCTATATAAACCAGAGGGTGTAGTCTGGACAGGATATACTCAATACCGTAGTCATACAGGCTAGACTTCTAGGGTTTGCCATTACAATCTCGTGGTAGATCAACTCTTGTAATACTCATATTCATCAAGATCAATCAAGCAGGAAGTAGGGTATTACCTCCATAGAGAGGGCCTGAACCTGGGTAAACATTGTGTCCCCTGTCTCCTGTTACCATCAACCTTAGACGCACAGTTCGGGACCCCCTACCCGAGATCCTCCGGTTTTGACACCGACATTGGTGATTTCATTGGGAGTTCCTCTGTGCTGTTTCTGAAAGGTTCGATGGCCCCTTCGATCGTCAATAATAACGCTGTTTGCGGAGAAACTTTCCTACCCGGATAGATCTTCGTGTTCGGCGGCTTCGCACCGCGGGCCAACTCGTTTGGCCATCTGGAGCAGATCGAAAGCTACGCCCCTGACCATCAGGCCAGATTCGGGAGCTTGAACTACGTCATGGACATCCGTGGAGACTTGATCTTCGCCGGATTCGAGACCGTGGTAGCCGCTCCCTGTCACCCCGATGATCAAGTCCTAAATCTATCATCGGGCCGCATCCAGGAGACCGCTCCTATAAGCGCTCTGGCCCTGGATCCGGAGCAAGCAACAGAATCCAAGGACGGGAGGATCAACCCCACCGCGGAGGCCGCATATTCCTCGGCGTTGGCGCCGCACACAGAGTTAACCTCTCACGACGTCTTTGTCATCAGAACTCCGGACTCGTCTCCGGCCGTAAGTTCCGAACCACGTGAGCCAGCGGATGCCGAGCTTGATCGTTTATCGATCTTCCAATTCAGCGTCGCAGACATCTTCCAGCACTCGCCTTTGGGTGATGTGTTAAATTCCTTAAAAAATCTGTCCTCGGCGGAGGACTCACGACCGAAGTATATCCGGCTCTAACCAGGGGCTGACGGTGGAGAATTGTGCTCCCCACCCACCACCCACTTCATAGCCACCATCGAGGATTCGACCGATACACTTGATTACGTCTCCGAGAATATCGACGGCATGGACAATGATGCCGATGACAACGAAGACCCCGTTGATAAAACTAACACTACAAAAAAGACACATTCGTGACATTTTGGGCCGAACGAAATTTTTTTCTGTCATACACATGATACTTCTATGACGATAATTGTGACAAAACCCGGTATCATCATAGATGTGGTGGGCTCCTACTCCTATGACCAAAAATCATGACAGAAAATGGGCTTTTCGTCCTGGGCGGGGCAGAGATGCAGCTGCATGACATTCTTTGGGCCGTCCATGACAGAAAAAACCGTGGTAGAAGCGAGGGGGAGGAAAATTTCGGGGAGTTCCCGGTTACGGTGGGAGGTCGGGGGCCGAGCGATGCGCGCTTCTCTCGTACATGTACACGCGTGTGTGCGAGGCGTTGGCTCTAACTGAACCCGAGCGAGGCGTTGGGCTCTAACTGAACCCGAGCGATTGCACTACAGGCTACGCGTTACTGAACCTGAGTGATCGATCGATGGCTGTTAACTGAACCTGATCGAGCGATTCCTTCGCTACTGCTGCTAACTGAAGCCGATAGATGCTGCCTCTGGATGAGCAGTGAGCGTTGCGGGGGGGGGGGGGGGGGTGGATGAACAGTTCCCGGTGGGGGTGGATGAATAGGATCCCGCGGTGTTGCCTCTGGATGAACAGGACCCCGATCGATCGAGCCGGTTGGGGCTGGATGAACAAGACCCCGTGGAGGGATGGATGAACAGGACCACCCCGTGGAGGGCAGGATGAACAGTAGACGGTGGAGGGCAGGATGAACAGTAGCCCGTGGAGGGGTGGTTGAACAGGAGCCCGTGGAGAGGGCTGGTTGAACAGTAGCCGGTGGAGTAGCGCGCGGTGGAGGCTGGATGAACAGGAGCCCCGTGGATGAACAGTCACAGGTGGAGGCTAGAGGAGGTCGACGGTGGATGAACAGTAGCTCGTGGAGGCTGGAGGGGTCGACGGTGGAGATGAACAGTATCCCGTGGAGTCCCGTTTTGCGGTACGCCACACCCCTCCCGATGAACAGGACTCGCGTTTCGACCGTAGCGCTCCAACACAAGTCCGTTTCATCCGTTTTGCGGTACACCACACCCCTCCCGATCAACAGGACCCCTGTTTCGATCGTAGGAGGTCCGTTTCCTCCATTTTGCGGTACACCAGACCCCTCCCGATGAACAGGATCCCGTTTCGAATGTGGACAGTCGAACACAAGGCCGTTTCCTCCGTTTTGCGGTACGCTAGGCCTCGTTTCCATCGCCTGCTCCATCCAAGCCCTTCCGATGAACACGACCACGCATTCCGTTCCGACCCAGCCGGTTGGCTCCCATGCGTTCCGTTGCCTCCCCATGAACACGACGCATTCCGTTGCCTCCCCATGAACATGACGCATTCCGTTGCCTCCCCATGAACACGCGACGACGCTGTTTCTCCATTCCGACCCAGCCATGTGCACGAGCCCTGGCCGTACGTATGCGTGAGTAGGCGTTTGAGACCCCACCCGTATGTACACATACGTGGCCGTATTTTCCTTCTTGCACCCTGGCCGCTGTACGTACGTGTACATGCTACGTGCGCGCCTCTACTACGACACGTGCACGCCTCAACATCCACTAGTATATATGTACATACACGTTCGCGACCAGAATGAGAACGCTACGTACGCTTCGACCAGGTGGGTCCCGACTGTCAGGCACTTCCTGGCGTGCGAAGATGTAGCTGGTGAGTCCGAGCTGTTAGGGGCAAACGTTTTTTTCATGAAATACGGTGGCCCGTCTGGTGGGTCCCTGCTATTAGGTGGAGGAATAATTATTTTGCACGTAATAAGGAGGCACTTCCTTGCTGCGGCCGTGGACCCAGCTGTCAGCCTCTCCACGTACAGTCCACGTCCGATGGAAGCCGTTCCTTGACCATGTTGACCACGCCGTGCCGAGAGCACCAGGGCGGTGGATGACGGTGAGGCCTAGGGAGGGGACGACGCGGAGCCGGGGAAGACGCGGCAGTGGATGCCCACGCGTAGAGGAGTACGAGGGTTTACTAGTTCGCTGCGGTGTGAGCCTGCTGTCGCCGCAGAATAACAGGGGGTGTGGGTGAGTAGAGGGATGTCCTAGCCAGCGGTGGGAGTAGTAGGGGGCAGTGAGGCCTCTGTCGCATCGCAGCCGGCCATGGGAGGCAGGAGCACGACGCACGACCGGTGCTGGTTTGCGCGGCTGGAGCAAGAAGACCAGAGGTTGAAGAAGCACTACGGCCGTTGGATGGACATCGTACGATCACTGGAGCTAGAATCGTGCATATTGACTAAGTTTACAAAGCCCTCCATCCCCGTCAACTTAGTAGGCCCACAAGTCAGCCTCCCACCAAGGTGGGTCCGAGCTAGCAGGGGGGTATTCGATTTTTTGTGCGTAGTAAGGAGGCACTTCCGGTGGGTCCGAGCTGACAGCAGGGGGAACGTTTTTTTCGCGAAATACGGTGGCCCGTCGGGTGGGTCCTAGTAGTGAGGGGCAAACGTTTTTTCGCGATATAGTGGTGGGCATCCGGTGGGTCCCTGCTGTCAGGTGGAGGAATAATTATTTTCCGTGTAATAAGGACGCACTTCCTTGCGGCTGCCGTGGACCCAGCTGTCAGCCTCTCCACGTACAGTATTTTTCCGATGGAATTCAACTGTTGACCACATTGACCACACCGCGCCGACAGCACCACGGCGGTGGACGACGGCGAGGCGTAGGAAGGGGACGGCGTGGAGCCGGGGAAGACGCGACAGTGGATGCCCACGCAGAGAGGAGTACGAAGGTTCATTGGTTCGGCTGTGCTGCCGTCGCCGCAGAATAACAGGGGGTGTGGGTGAGTGGAGTGGAGGGATGGCCTGGCCAGCGGTGGGAGTAGTATGGGGGCGGTGAGGCCTCCACGGTAGCACAGCCGGCCACGGGAGGCAGGAGCAGGCGGCACGACCAGCGCTGCTTTGGGCGGCTGGAGCAAGAAGACCAGAGGTTGAAGAAGCACTACGGCCGTTAGATGGACATCGTGACAGTGGAGCTAGAATCGTGCATATTGACTAAGTTGACAAAGCCCTTCGTCCCCGTCAACTTAGTAGGCCCACTATACTGGGTCCCAGCTAGCAGGGGGAGTATTCATTTTTTTCTGCGTAATAAGGAGGCACTTCCTTGCGCGCAAAGATATAGCTGGTGGGTCCGAGCTATCAGTGGCGGTAACATTTTTTTCGCGAAATACAGAGGCCGTTTTGGTGGGTCCCAGATGTCAGGTGGAGGAAATCATTATTTTGCGCGTAATAAGGAGGCATTTCCTTGCGTGCGGCCGTGGACCCAGCTGTCAGCCTCTCCATGTACAGTCCACTTCAGATGCATGTCGGTCATCGACCACGCTTACCACGCCATACCGAGAGCACCAGGGCGGTAGACGATGGCGAGGCCTAGGAAGGGAACGGCACGAAGGCAGGGAAGACTCGGCCGTTGTTTTTGTTTCCCATGCGGAGGGGAGTACGACTGTACGAGGGTTTACTGGTTCGTCTGCCGTCGCCGGAGAATAACAACAGGTGTGGGTGAGTAGAGGGATGGCTAGGCCAACGATGGGAGTACGGTGGGGCGGTGAGGCCTGCGCGGCAGCGCAGCACAGCCGGCCGCGGGGAGGAGGGAGCAGGCAGTCCCGCCGGCGCTTGTTTGAGCGGCTGGAGCAGGAAGAGCAGAGATTGAAGAAGCACGACGGCCGTTGGATGGACATCCAACAGTATACAGGCCATCTGTGGAAAGCCTCAAATCTGTGGAAAACAACATACATCCCATCTGCCATTATTTCAAATAATTTACAGCCCATTTGCTAATTCTTACGGGTTTTTTTGGATCCCATATTCTTTATGTTAGCATTACAGCCCATATTGTGGCCACGGTTAAAAAATTATACAAAATTTTGCATATGTCGGTGCGGTCTGAACTGTTTTTAATCCCGAAATTTCGAGTCACAATCAGACTGATTTTAAAAATAAATGTATATCAATATAAAATCCAATAAATTGTCCACGCATAAAAATCAATGCAATTTAAAATCTCGAAATAAAAAAAAGACATTTGAAAATAATTGCCGGTTTGATGTGTTTAAAAATGTACAGCCCATTTCTCATTACTGATAGGCCATTTTCTCGGCCAGCCGAATGAAGCTCTCCTCGTCTTGGCATTACTGACTACGTTGACAATGGCATGGAACCCAGATGTCAGAAATCCACTAGGAGGAGCCATTTTTTTATTGGCTTGAAATAAGGAGGCACTTGCGTACTGCCATGACCTTGGCGGGTCCCTGCTGTCATCCTCTCCACGTACAATCATCTCCTGATTGTGTACGCGTCAACTTGCTAGGCCCACAAGTCAGCCTCTAAATCGTGGAGGACAAATACAACCCATTTAAAAAAAATAACAGCCCATTCCATACGTTCAAACGGAAAGTTCAACATTCAGAGCAAAGTAACAGGTCTGATCCACATATAGAGTACTGAACTTCCACGTTGACAACCATCATAGCCAAGTTAACTATCTACTCCCACTAACACTCTAGTAGCGTACAAGTACTAACTTACTCTTAGCTAACTAGACGATGCCGGCCGCCATCTGCTGTCCATGCTAAACGCCGGCACCGGCGTCCTCCGCCTCGCCTCGGACTTGCCAGAGGTGCGATAGGGCGTGTTGCTCGCGCGCGTTGGCCCTTTCCATGCCGGCGTGGTCCACTGAAGCTTCGGCTTCCAAGCGGGGAACCCACTTGACGAGCTGGTAGTAAAAATCGGCATCGTGAACGCGTGCGTGCCCGACAGCCTCCCGGGCTATTTGCCAGGCGCCGACCTCCATGTAGTCGGCCCAGTTGTGGGCGCTCTGCTCGCGACTCAGAGCGTCGGTGCGCTGCTGCTCCATGTCCCGCTGGCGGCGCAAATCGGCGATACGCTGCTCCTCCGCCAGGCGGTTGCGCTCCAACAACTCTTGCTCCTCCACCATGCGGTCGCACTCCAACAACTCCTCGATCTCCGCATTGCCATCTAAAGACAGATAGAATGCCTCCTCCCTCCGTCTGCCTTCTGGTGAAAACACGAACACTAGTTCCGGCGGTGACCGCCTCCGGCGTCGCCTACCGTGGACGGGCGGGGGCATGGCGGATGTGGCGAGCGACGTCGGGCCGGTGGGGGCTTATGAGGATATGGCGAGTTGGCTCACGGTGGCACCTGAGAAGGCTGGGAAACAATACTTATAGGCGGAAGGTCGTGCGACGGTCATCGGAATTCAATGCATAATGGCTTAGCAGGCCAGCTTGCCGTGGAAACTAGAGAAACTGAAATTATGACTGTGCCGTCCTGTCCCGTCTGGGTCGCACACCGGCATGGCGGTCAAACGAGTGCACTCGAATCATCTCCCTCCTTGTCAATAATGATTCCACGGATTTAAAGCATATCTTTTTTCGCATCAGTTAGCTGCCTTAATTACGGCCGGCTGCATGCAGGCACTCAGAATCACTCACAGGCAGTACGCGAAGCAGCATGCAACGAGTCACAGCCGAGGGCACGCATGCAGCCAAAATCGCTAGAATTAATTTGGCATAAACTTCTGCATGCCGTTAATTATTGCCATGCCTTGGTCTTGCTGCTTTGCTCACGTGACTAATAAATGCCGGACGGAGGGAGTACCTTGGTTGGTTTGAGGTTTGAATTAAGCCCTGCAAACCGGAAAGGAGGTACTAGTACGTGCGTGATCCGCTATTTATTCGTGTAGGATCGAGTAGGTCGTTTCTTGAATTGAGCCCTGCAAACCGGAAAGGAGGTAGTACGTGCGTGGTCCGCTATTTACCCGTGTAGGATCGATAGCGTAGCTTGTCAGTTTCTTTAGAGGTAGATTTTTATCCGTGTAGCATCGATAGTGTAGCCTATCAGTTTCTTCAGAGGTAGGCATTTTTATTCAAAAAACTGCCACTTCGCATCTTGTGTCGCAAATACAACTGCCATGAGCGCATTTGTAGGCCAGCTAGTGATCGATCAGTAACTTGTAAACACTGAGCGAATAGAAATAAGTAACTGTTAATGCATCTCAATGATTCACAGATCATATACAAATATGTAGCTCGAAAAGCAAAGATCAGCTACTTCGGATCTTGCCTCGCAACTAAAACTAACTAGTACGATTCCCATACATAAGATCAACATGTTAATGCATCTCAATGATTCACAGATCATATACAAATACGTAGCTCCAAAAGCAAAGATCAAGAAAAAACATCTGTTCTTCCTACTAACATGGATGCTTCTCTTGGCCAACATTCAGTACAGACTGAAAGAAAAATTTGTTTGTGAAGTCTACAATTCCTCTTGCAAACATAAGTGGTTTCACCAATAGCTGGAACCATGAGAATGAACCACACATGATGGAGGAACATCCACTGCAATATGAGTTGGTCTTCTCTCGATCACACGGCGAGACTATTTTCGGAATACAAACTTTAACTTAGGCAAAATGATGCCCATTGTATAATCAGACCAAAGCAATGAAGCACCTAGTGTTGGCCAATAAATAGTACAGTACTACTTTTCTGCAGTCCATGAAGTGACTATCCAATCTTTCTGTGTCTATTTTCAAATGGCACTGCATGCAGTGACTATACTATTCTCTTGTGCAGTTCAACCAAAATTGCAGGCACTTTGTTTGTTTGCCAAATAGCAACAGGCAGACATCTCTGTCTGCACAAATATCAAGCAGCTAGTAAACATATACCACACCTTGTATTTTCGGTTTAAACATGTCTCTTCCGCTTAGCATGTGTCATGTTCTGCACTGGACAATCTGATACAGTTATGTTTTGCCCTGGACAATTTCATACTGAATTGATTTGCTGGTTCAGAGCAGAAATATAGCGCCTATTCTTCATCAGACCAAGGATATCCATGTTCGCAGTGATGGAAGAGGTGAAATCGATACAACCGAAATTGAGCATCCAATCATTGAATCATGTCCTGCAGCTCCAATGTAGGTCCACCCTGCCAATAAATTCACATGCAAACCACTAGTATTACTATCTAATGACAGTACAAAAAGAGTAGCAAGATAGTAGCAAATCATGTACCTTCGTAATGAACAACTCATACTGCCACCAACTGGATATAAAGGTTTGGAAAAAAACATGCTCCTAATGTTGAACCAGTTGGACTTTTTGTGCAGTTCCACTAAAATCGAGCATCCCTGTTTGCATAGATATTGAAAGTGTGATTACTCTAAAAGTGGCACTAGTTGAAGCATAGACTCACAAATATAAGCATTCCAATTTCTTAATGGGAAAAGGTAGCAAGACTGTTTCTAACCACCTGTTTGAAGGAATAAATAAAGCAACAATGGCTGATGTCAGGAAGGCATACATAGTTTTTTCTGGAAAAGTGAGCCATTCCTGACCTTCCCTCTTCTTTTAAGTAAATTTTGTGCAGTTCTACTAAAATAAAATGCCATCACCGCCTTGACAATTCAGTGACACTGTACAAAAGGAAATGACTTAACATTACATCATGATGTCAGGTATGTAGTCGACAGGCATTAGAGACAAACATACAGACCTCCTCAAGAGATAAGCCGGAGGAGGTGCCCACTCTTGACCTTTCCTCTTGTCTTCATAATTGTCTATGCAGTTTAACCAAAATAAAATGATATCAACGCCTTGGCATTTTGGTGACACTATACAAAAAAAATTAACTTATCTCATGAAAGTGATGTATGTAATCTATAAGCATTAACAGTGCAAAAATCTGAAGGTAGTAACAAGTTTCATCGTTGGTATACTGGCTGTGCAACAAAATTAGAATGCCTTAGCTGAAAAATCTTTAATACATCCACAGTCAACCGCTAACCCTGAAATAATCCAGTGACATTAAATGACATTGCTTAAATTTATGGGTGGCATTAGACTGAGAGCGGCAGTAGTTAAATGCGGCATCACTTTAGCAGTAGCATTGCTTGACTTGACTGCTGGCATTATACTAATAGCAAAAAAATTGGCAATAAGAGCATGGAAGGCCCATTCGGACAGTGGGCGCACCAGTATGATGTACCTCCACGGACGCAGAGTGGTGAGGGAGGTATGGTTGCCCAGAACAACAAATATCCAGGCAACATATGTGGATTACGTCCCATTTTTGTTCTCTTTAGCCACCTTTTTCCTATGCGAGGACAACAAACCGATCGACCTGGTCATTCTCTATTGCGTTGTCATGCCTTTCTACCCTTCTTCTACCAAGAGACATGAGACTCGTTCCTTCTACCGATTTTCCCCTTTTCAACCTAGATGCGGGTTCGATGCCTACTCTCTTGGACAGTACAGTCTCCCTTCCTTTCCTTATTCAACCCATACATGGATTAGTCTGCATGAAGTAGGGTTTCCTTTAATAGTGCAAATTATGGTTTTCGTCCGCGTGGCCAGTAGAGCAGAGGATAGCAAATTGGGAAGATGGTGGAGTGGAAAAAGATCCACATGCAACGACGTGGCAGATGGGGCAATAGAACAAGGTTATGGTTCGAAAAGAGGCAGCATACCTGAGGGTCCGCGGGAAGTGGCTTCGCTCGTGGTCGTCGTCCTCCGCACACACTACGGCAACAAGCTTGGGGACGGAGGCCATCCCGCGCGGGCGCTAGGTCTGAGAGGACGGCCTTGTCGTCAGTGCGTGACCTCGCTCGCCGACGACGAGTGCGTCAATGCTACACGTCCTTTTCTTCCCCGGTGGATCTGTGACCACCAGTGAGGAGGGAGAGAGGGGCCATCTTTTTTAGATCTGGAGAGAGGGTGGTAGTGTGAGAAGCAAGTGGGCAGCCCTTAGCAAGAAAGCGCTCAACCTCCTGCCTATATATCTTTTTTATACTACTAGTACTGGAGGTGGAGTAGTGGTAGAGTAGTTTATATTTTCTGTGCGTACAGTACCAGTTAGTCGTGCTTCAAAACTGATTAGCACGCCATTAAAAAAATAAAGGTCGATAACTAATGCGGCACCTCGGTCCAACACGGCCAGATCGCATTTTGCACGAGAAATTACACACCATGTTTCATTGACATGTGGTCCCGTTCCAACATATCAGTGAGACGATGGTGAGTAGTAGGAGTATTTCCGAATGGACGTGTAGGCCGGGGCGCCTCTTCATGAACCGTGGCAAACTCGCAACCGTCCACCGACTCTTCGCCTTTCCCTCTCGATTTGGAACTGCTGTCGCACGCTCTTCCTCTCCCTCCTCCATTTTCCTTCAGCCCTTCACCTTTCTTCTGCCATTGTTCGATCGTCTTCTCCATGGAGGGAACAGGCCGGAAATGACCCCATTATTCTTGCCCCAATCTAAAAGATGACGTGGTGGAGGAACTCATTGATCGGTGCGATGTCATCACCTCGGCTAGCATGGTAGGTTCGTTCAAGCCCATTCTTGACTCAACTAATAACATCATTACAAAGAACCCAAGAGTCAAGGAGCGGTTTGATCTCCCCTATCTTCTTCGCCGTGACCCTGATGACTGGCACCGGCACGACAGAGGCCTCGCCCTGTGCAAGTTGATGCTACTTGATAATGATACGTATGATGTTAAGATGCCATCGCTTGAGGGCAAGGCTTGGGCGGGCGCAAATGGAGATTGGGTTGTTTACATTGGGTCCAACTGCGAGTGGGAACTTGTGAATGTGTACACTCGTGACCGGGTTCCACTTCCAAAAATCTCAGCAGACTGCCCAGAGGTTGAGCACACCGGTATTGTACGCACGTTCAAATACGATCATGGTGACTGTCTTCTACGGAAGATAGCAATTTTTCGAGTTCCCAACCGCTCTTGGAATTACAACAACTATCAAGTTGTTGCTATCTTCGACAAGCTTGTTGCCGTCCTTCGTGATTCGACTCGACGGATATTGCTCAAAAATCAGTTTCTGTACACGGATGAGTAATGTGATGCAATTCAATATGAGGGCCTTGTGTTTTCTACCACCACTCGTGGCACTGTTTTTGCATGGGATCCTTGTAGTTTCGGTACGTTTGTCTTCCACGGTAATTATAATTGTTTCATCCACATGCATGCGGGTTAGCAAGTTTCCCTTTACTAATTAACCTTCTTCTTGTGTTTCCAAGGTCCTGTGAACATCCCACCACCTATACTTGAAATTTTTTATAACCAAGGGGGAGATGACGATGGTGATGATCACGAGCATGAGGACGAGAAGAACCCATATACTCAGTGGCGCCTGGCAACTAATTCTGATGGATCACCTCTTCTTGTGTGTATACAACCAACTGATGAGTTAATACTAAGGAAGCAGGTGTAGTCTCCCATGGTCGCACTCTCTGGACCTATTCCAACACCCGTTGCATGGTATTCAGGATGGATACTAGTATGCTAGCGCCAACTCCTTCTCCCTGGTACAGAATTGATAGTCTTGGAGAAAACTCGCTCTTCCTTGGACAAAACTATCCGATGATCGTGAAAGGCGATCCAACTGCTGTTGACACAATGTTAACAGTACCATTTATGAGAAGCAACTGTGTCTATACCTCGGACATTTGGGTGGTTCCCTACCCAGGTACTGATATAGTAGGCCGCTTCAGCCTGGATGATCAGTCCTGCGTTGGTTTCCAGATCGACAATCGATGGCCCGTCCCAGAGAATCACTTGTGGTTCAAAGCAAGTGTTTCCAACGCCGATGAATGGTTGAGTTGAAGTTCATTTCATTGCTTGTTATTTGTTGTGTGGTGAAAACTTTAGTATTTATAATGTATCCTCGTTGTCGATGTGGGTTGATGACCTGTTGTATGTAATAAAATGATATGCGTGTGATAAACTTACTAAATTTATGAATGGCTTTTGAGTCGCTTCTCTAAATTTGTACTAGCTTCACATGCTTCGCGCACCAGCCGGCGGGTGTTTTTACTGTAGCCATATGTTAATGTGTTCGCTGTACGTAACCAGCACCTCGAATCCTCGATACTAGTACTATATAGTAGGAGTAAGTTGTAGGAGTAGTAGGGTGGCATGGGCCAGAACAAGCATTCAAGTCCAGGAGTACGGCACACGCCACCACCATGACATCCATCTGACACCATATTATTTCTTGGAGTCCGTGCTAGAGCAATCTTTTCAACCTCGTCGTTTCTCTAACTTCAGCCATCGTGTGGCGGGCGAGGTGGGGGTTTGCCGATAGTCGGTTTCCTTAACCGCGGTCCCACTTGTAAGGCCAACTCCAATGCATGACCCCAAATGCACCTCCGTTTTGCACGAACTCCAACGATAATTTTGACTAGAAAAGCAAGACCAAAGAAAACAGGAACCACAAAAATACATTTTACTACTCCTGTAAGTTGGATTAGTGCCTTCTTGATGCATTCATTGTTGATCTGCGGAGGCTCGATCTTGCGTCTGTGCTAGCTAAAAGTGATAGAACATCTACTAAATTGCGCTCTATCAATATATGGATGTACTCTTCTTCCCAATACAAAAACTTGCATCCATTCTACTCCCTCCGTTGCACAATACACGCCTTCTATTTGTCAAAATATATATGTATCTAGACATGTCTTAGTATATAGGTACATGCATTTTTGGACAAATGGAAGTCAAGTATTTTGGAACAGAGGGAGTACACAATAAAAATTTTAAGTTAGCACAACTAGTCTAATCCGAGAGCAGAACCAAAGATTTGGTCGGGTTCTTCCTCCTTTTGCCGACACGTGCGACATCCAGCATCCAGGTCGTGTCATGAAAGAAAATAGAGTGGTAGTTGAAGCCACGAGATGTGCATCTTGGGTTAAACTGTAAATAGAATCTTACTACTCTTGAGTAACTCCAAAAGCGGCCACCGAAGATCTTTATTGGATTTGTTTTTCATCACCAGCACGTCGAGGTGAAAGATGTGCAGGTTCAGTGGGTCCTCTTGCGTTTTCACTGACATGTGGGGCCGCATGTGAGCAAACAGATGATGGGCTCTGCGCGTCCGCTGGCTGGCTGAGAAGAGAGATAGAGGAGGGCTGAGCACGGACTGCAGGAAATTTGTTCTACGTACCTCGATATAGGCTCGATATAGTGGGGTGGCATGGGCCATAACTAGCATTCACGTCTAGCAGTACGGCACACGCCACCCACACGAGTCCCATCCGACACCAATTTTCTTGGAGTCTGTGCTACAGCCATCTCTTCTCCCTCCTGTTTTCTCAGCCATCGCGCGGTGGGCGGGGTGGGGGTTTGCCGATAGTCGGTTTGCTCAACTGCGGTCCCACTTGTAAGTGAAATGCAACACCACACGCATTCCCGCTTGAGCGGCGTGCCAGACCAACCTTGTGGGGGTGCGACGCGAACACGACAGGCTTTTCCTTTTGAACTCGTAACTTGTAAAATTTGGTTCTGCTCCATGGCGCGACCGATAGATAGAAAATAACGATTTTTCCTAGAGTAATGAGAAGTTTGGTTCTGGCGCCGTTCATGCATGGAGTACGTACGAAAATTATGAAGTTGATGTGAAAGGTAAGATAATTACTGTAGTATCATATACTACTACATGGATTTGATGGAAAGATAAAAATGCATATGGATCCATCAACGTTCAACGACATCCTCACGCCCTAGTGCGCCGGGTCACGATCCGACGTGTGAGGAGCAGCGGCGTTGGCGGCGAGCTCAACGTGCTTCTGAACAGTGCCGTCCAAGGTTGCCCTGCGCTCCAAGAAGGCCAGTGTCCTATCGTCCTCCTCTTGCATGTAGTAGTCCTAGTGGATGATTTGCGCGTAGACATGGGTGATTATGTCGATGGTTTCTTGCTGCGCCAGGCGCTGTGCGGCGAGCGCGACCTCGAGGTGGACATTCTCCGGCGCGACGGCGGGCAGTCGCAGGGCCACCAGTGCGTCGAAGAGGTTGTTACCATAGTGGGCGTTGAGGGTGGCGGGCATCGCAGAGTCTGGGCGCGTCGGCTGGAGGCTTACGTCAAAGTTGTCCGCAAGCTTCTTGACGACGGTGAACTTGTCGAGGAAACCGACGAGGGCCTCGTCGAACAAGGAGACTAAGCTGTCGTCCAAGCGGCCCCTCGCCCTGGCGGCCTCAAGCAATACTACCTGGAGACTTTCCTCGGTGCCGGGCCGCAGGCCGGCGTCGTGGACCATCTGGCACAGCCGGCTGATGCTCGCGCTCATCGCCTCCATGGGTCTAGCGTAGCTTCTAGTCAACTGATCTTGCGGTTCGAGTAATCACTCAGCCCTTGGTTAGCGTGCGTAGGGGCGTAGGATTTCGTACTACTCCTCGGCCCTCTACTGCACCTGCCTTTGGCTGTATGATAGGTAGGCCAGCCACCCCCTGGGGCCACGTGTCATTTACCCAAAGGCAGTTGCCGTAAGTCAATGAAGCTGCGTCCCCCTCCGTGTCGGTGCAGTATAGTCATCTCACCGGACCTCTAGTTGGGGCCAAATGAGAGAAGTTTGATGTTTACTGGTTTATTGGTCCCCTTTGCATTTTGCACCAAGTTTTGACCTTTGATTTAACTAATAAAATGTTAATGCATGTAAACAAAAATGTTGTGTAAGTCACCTTACGAAAACAAAATAATCCCAAAATACTTAGGCACGGTGCATTAACTCCCTCCTTGTTTCTTATTTCGTGACATATCAACCAATGAGAGATGTGGGCCGTGCATGCTTTCAATGACTTGAGACTACCAAACATGACATGTAGTGTTTAGTTCATTGCATGTAATCTTATTACTACTCTAGTTAGGAGTAGCAAAAAAACATTAAGTTCTCTCGCCGATAGGAATAAAACACCATGTATTTATTTACAGAGGGAGTAGTACATTTTTGGTGACATGCATTACTAGATATTGCTAGTCAAATACTAAAATCCAGATGGACGTGGTAGTACTCCTAAATCCAGACGGTGGTGCTACTAGTACTAGTACTAGTACTACAAATGTAGTAGTAGGAGTACTAGCACTGTACTACCCATTGGTCAAATTATTACGTGCTGCTCCTCACAGTGAAGTGACAAGACCCTGCGCCAGAGATGACACCTGAGTATAGGCGCCGTGTTTGGCCTACCATAGTCAGCCTCACCGTCTGCCGTCACTATCATCATGGCTGTAGAGCTAGCCTGCTTACAACTAGCCCTGTTCGACATAATTTCCCGTGCGTAGATGCCCGTGCATTGCACATAACACCAAGATTGGGGGTGGACGGCTCCAGCAGCGGCCATCGCACTGGATTTTTCCACGGCCTTCTACTCCTAGATGTGGTGGGGAGGAGATGAGAGAGGGTGTGTTTGTGATAGAGAGATCCCGTCGAGATCATGAGGGGACTATATGGGTGGGAGATCGAGGGAGTGCGTGCGCGATAGAAAGATGCCCCGAGAGAAATCGAGATAGACCATGCACATGTTTGTGATGGAGATTAAGATTAGCTAGTCATATACATATAGGGGGGACTGCGTGTGCCTACAATTGAGTGAGAGACCGTCATACTTGGCTAGCTGGGCATGAGATTGTGTGTGTGCGCGTGTGAGATGGAGAGAGAATGAGGGTGAGAGATAGAGTTTTAGATGGGCCTATCGAGTGCGAGTGAGATATGCATGTGTATGTGTGACCCAGGTGGATGGAGAGTTTGAGAGAGGGGGGAAGAGCTCCGAGACGACATAGTGGTGCGTGAGAGAGTTACAGGCAAAGAGCCAAGGAATCTGTGTGTGTACGATGAGTGCACCCAAGATATCTAGCTTGGACTAGCTAGAGTATCATACATAGTGTGCGAGAGAGACCTATAGATGGTGTATATATGCATGCGAACTAGAAAGACCCCCCCACACACACACAAAGAGAGAGAGAGATGGAGAGAAAGGGAGAGTGACGAACAAGGTTTGTGTGTTGGATGTGTGCGACAGAATTGAAGATTTTCGGTGAGAGAGAGAGAGAAAGAGAAAGAGAGAGAGAGAGAGAGAGAGAGAGAGAGAATAGGAGTCCGGGAGAGGGGGAGGTCGCGTTTGATGCATCAAAGATTGATATAAACCATGTTTCGATATAAACTTGCATTCAAATATTTAAATTGGATAACATGTTGTCTGCAATCCACACATGAACGGATATATGCGTATATCAAACAAGTTCATTAATTTGACTTTGAACATGTTCATGGAGTACTATAATACTGTACAACATGCTACTCGATTGAGGTGTTCAATTTTGGATTTAGTTCACTATTTTGACCTACTGAACGAGCTATTTCATTGAATCGAGATATTTCATTTTGGATTTGATTCGCGTTTTTGAGTGGGTCAACTATTTGTCATATAGTAAATCGCTAGCAACGAGCATGCAAAAACACATTACTCCCGAGCATCATCTCTCCATCTAAAAAAGAAGTCGCAAGCTAATATTTCAAAATTTGATCCGAATCGACTTGGTAAGGTAGACGTGGATGCTCGTTCTCCCAAAATTTGAACGAACTGTTAAACATCCTCTTTGCTCGGTGGAATTCGCCCGAGCAAATAAATGGGAGACGCGAAATTACCGTCCTATGTGGGACACACATCAATTGGCCCGTTGTACATCGAGGGTAGGTTCGTAACTTCATCCCAGCGCGCCTTCTCCTCGGCCGAAATGACATGTGCCAAATAATTCATAAACCATGGTCGGCAAAAACGCTCTCCTCGCCCGAAATAGCTCGTGCCCACTATTTTAAAACACGCTCTCCTCGCCCGAAATCGCTCGTGCCCACTATAGTTCAAAACACGCCCTCCTCGCCCGAAATCGCTCCCGCCCAGAGAAGCAAAGTTACTATACTATCCCCGATCCTCAGTACACAGAACCAAGCCGAGAAGCCTATAGGCAAGGGTAGAACTCTAACTCCCCCTCACATTTCTGACAAATGCGTCCATAAGACATGGTTCCACTCCCCTCCCAATTTCCCCCGCCCGCCCCCATTCATACCTCGTGGGCACCAAATTACCTTCTCCCCGGGAAGCTCCCTTCTCCCGAGCCGCGAAACCTCAACCCCACCTCCATGGAGCCCTCCACCGCACCAATTTCACAGCCGCCCTCCTCCCTAATGCCGGAGATGCTGTCCATTTGCCGTCGTGCACTCGGGCGTGTGCCTCTTACTCCGTGCTGCTGGTGCTGCCTCGACGACGGCCGCGTGAGGCGTACCAGAGCAGATTCACCCCTGCCGTTGTTCATGGCACCGGAGCGGCTCCAACTTCGGATCCATCCAGAGTCCTGGCGCTGCTACAGCGTAGCCGTCGACCGTCGCGACATCGCTCTTTCCTTGCCGCCGGTCACCACCGCAACCGCTCCGGCCTCACCGACTCGGCAGCTGGACCTGCCTACTTCACCATGCTGCAAGATTGGTCGCACCCTCATCTCAAATCACTTTATTTAGGCGTCAATTGTCTGAATTTTTATTCTGGGCCAATCGATTTGCAATGGGAAGCAGCACCCCTCGAGGCGGCGGAGCTCCTAAGCTGCCGGTTGGCTGGTGTCTAACGCAAGGGTGCGGGGCCACAAGTTCGCCGCGGAAGCAGCGCTTAGATGGCTATCTTTTAGAGTTGCGTGGGTTGAAGGTACTGCCGCCACCGGATCTGGATGATGGGGAGTCTTTGTGGATTGGCCCGGGGGCGGCGCAACCACGGTAGTGCGGTGGGGCGGGGAGCGGGGTTTTGGCCGGTGCCACGGACGGCGGACACAGGCTACTCCGCCGTTGGTGGCTGGCTCTTCGGGGAAGATTCCGAATAGTGTCAGCCGGGAGGCACAAGACGCCCAGCCATCCGGCGTAGATCGAATAGTACCAAAATAAAATAAAATCGTGTGACCCCAATTTAGTCTTCAATCAACAGACGTGTGACCACTCTCGTACATTGCTGTTGATCTCTTAGTGTATTTCTTCAGATCAAAGAGATATGTCGTTCTTAACATTATGCGTTATCTGCATCTTCAGACACACCGTCTTCCGACTCACCGCAGCTGCTCCAACAAGGGAAGCATACACCAGAAGGGAGCTATAGTCCCCACTCAATAGTTCCCTGCATCGAATGCGCGTGCCCGACATGCACAGCCACAACAACTGCAGGGCCATCGGCAAGTCACCACATGATGATCACTCCTATGGATGGCAGCCAGATAGGTTGTACCCTCATCTTACTTGTGTGCAACATTTATGGCTTTGTTATTCATCTAAGCATGGAAAATAGATCATCACATTTCACTGTATATTCATGCTGATCTCTTACGGGTCTTGTTCAGGAGTTAACGTTGTTCCATAGTTCAGCTAAGATACTTGTTCTTTAGGTAACACTATTGATAGTTATTGAGGGAGTCCGGGATTAGGGGGTCTCCGGACAGCTGGACTCTATCCTTCGGCCGGACTATTGTACTATGAAGATACTAAATTGAAGACTTCGTCTCGTGTCCGGATGGGACTCTACTTGGCATGGAAGGCAAGCTAGGCAATACGGATATGTATATCTCCTCCTTTGTAACCGACCTTGTGTAACCCTAGCGCTTTCTGGTGTCTATATAAACCGGAGGGTTTTAGTCCGTAGGACAACATACAATCATACCATAGGCTAGCTTCTAGGGTTTAGCCTCTCTGATCTTGTGGTAGATCTACTCTTGTACTACCCATATCATCAATATTAATCAAGCAGGATGTAGGGTTTTACCTCCATCAAGAGGGCCCGAACCTGGGTAAAACATCGTGTCCCCTGCCTCCTGTTACCATCCGCCTTAGACGCACAGTTCGGGACCCCCTACCCGAGATTCGCCGGTTTTGACACCGACATTGATGCTTTCATTGAGAGTTCCTCTGTGTCATCGCCGTTAGGCTTGATGGCTCCTTCGGTCATCGTTAGCGATGCGGTCCAGGGTGAGACTTTTCTCCCCGGACAGATTTTTGTATTCGGCGGCTTCGCACTACGGGACAACTCGCTTGGCCATCTGGAGCAGATCGAAAGTTACGCCCCTGGCTACCAGGTCAGGTTTGGAAGCTTAAACTACATGGCCGATATCCGCGGAGACTTGATCTTCGACGGATTCGAGCCTCTGCCTTGTGCGTCACGCGGTCACGATGAGTACGATTTAGCTCTACCATCAGATAGCGTCCGGGAGATCGCACCAGCAGCCGCTCCGACCCTCAATTCGGAGCCAGTTGCCCCGTCCATGGATGGGTGGATAGACCCTGCCACGGAGGCCTTACCCTCAGCGGCAATCGAGCCGAACATCGACCTTACCCTACACGAGAGCCGTGTTGTCAAACTGCCGGATCCTTCTCTGGCCACGGACTCCAAACCGCCTGCGCCCGTTCCTAGCGAATCCGATTGGGCGCTGATCATGGAGTTTACCTCCGCGGATATTTTTCAGCACTCGCCCTTTGGCGACATACTGAACTCATTAAGGTCTCTCTCCTTGTCAGGAGGATCCTGGCCGAACTATGTCCGGCAGGATTGGGATGCGGATGACGAAGAAATTCGCTGCCCACCCACCACCCACTTAGTAGCCACTGTCGATGACTTAACCGACATGCTCGACTTTGACTCCGAAGACATCGACGGTATGGATGACGATGCGGGAGAGAAAGAGGAACCACAGCCCATAGGGCATTGGACAGCCACCTCATCATACGATATATACATGGTGGACACACCCAAAGAAGGTAATGGCTACGAGACAGCGGAGGATGACCCCTCCAAAAAGCAACCCAAGCGCCGACGTCAGCGGCGCCGCTCTAAGTCCCGCCAAAGCAAAAGTGGTGGTACCGGCACAGGAGATAATAACACTCCGGATAGTGCCGAAGATGGCAACAATCCCCTCCAGTACGATCTAGGACAGTAGGATGGAAAGGCCAGCCCTCCAGAGAGAGCAGCTGATGGAGAGGTGGAGGACGATAATTACATGCCCCCTCCGAAGACGAGGCAAGCCTCGACGATGCCGAATTCGTCGTGCCAGAGGATCCCGTCGAACAAGAGCGCTTCAAGCACCGGCTTATAGCCACGGCAAATAGCCTTAAGAAAAAGCAGTAGCAGCTTCAAGCTGATCAAGATCCGCTAGCTGACAGATGGACTGAAGTCCTCGCGGCCGAGGAATATAAATTCGAATGCCCCTCCAACAGTTACCCAAAATGTAGGTTGATACCTCGACTGGAGGAAGAAGCGTATGACGCGGCTGATTGGCCACCTTGTGGCCGCGATAGAGAGGCATTCTAGCCAAAAGCTCAGCCAGCACCCCGACACCATTCAAATAAAAAGGCATGGGGAAATACGCCAGACCTACGAGACGTACTGGAGGACAAAGCAAAACATGCAAGATCGATCTACGAATCACGAGGGCGCGCCACTATGCGAGACGACAATCGTCACACCGGATACAGTAAAAGTAAGACCGGCCGGGCCGAACACAGCGGGCAAGACTCATTCGAGCTGCGTCGCGACATAGCCCAGTACAGAGGCACCGCACACCCCCTATGCTTCACAGACGAAGTAATGGATCATCAAATCCCAGAGGGTTTCAAACCCGTAAATATAGAATCATACGACGGCATGACAGATCCTACGGTATGGATCGAGGATTTCCTCATGCACATCCACATGGCCCACGGTGATGACCTACACGCAATCAAATACCTCCCACTCAAACTTAAAGGACCAGCTCGGCATTGGCTCAACAGCTTGCCAGCAGAGTCCATTGGCTGTTGGAAAGATCTGGAAGCCACATTCCTCGACAACTTTCAGGGCACTTACATGTGACCACCAGACGCCGATGACCTAAGCCATATAATTCAGCAGCTAGAGGAATCGGCTAGGCAATTCGGGACACGGTTCCCAACAAAGAAAAATCAAATCGTCGACTGTCCGGATGCGGAGGCCCTAGCAGCTTTCAAGCACAACATCCGCGATGAGTGGCTAGCCCGGCACCTTGGTCAGGAAAAGCCAAAATCTATGGCAGCCCTCACGACACTCATGACCCACTTTTGTGTGGGAGAAGACAGCTGGCTGGCTCGCAGTAATAACATATCAAGGAACCATGGTACTTCGGATACCAAGGACGGCAATAGCAGGTCACGTCGCAACAAACATAAGCGCCACATTAACATCAATAATATTGAAGATACGACAGTCAATGCCGGATTCAGAGGCTCTAAACCCGGTCAGCGGAAAAAGCCATTCAAACGAAGCACTCCGGGCCCGTCCAGATTGGACTCCATACTCGATCGCTCGTGTCAAATACACGGCACCCCCGACAAGCTAGCCAACCACACCAATAGGGATTGTTCGGTATTCAAGCAGGCCGGCAAGTTAATTGCCGAAAACAAAGATAAGGGGCCACATAGCGATGACGAGGAAGAGCCCCGGCAGCCGAACACCGGAGGACAGAATAGGTTCCCCCCACAAGTGCGGACGGTGAACATGATATACGCAACCCACATCCCCAAGAGGGAGCGGAAGCGTGCGCTTAGGGACGTATATGCGTTGGAGCCAGTCGCCCCAAAGTTCAACCCATGGTCCTCCTGTGCGAGCACCTTTGATCGCAGGGAACATCCCACTAGTATCCGTCATGGCGGATTCGCCGCACTGGTCCTAGACCCAATCATCGATGGATTTCACCTCACTCGAGTCCTTATGGATGGCGGCAGCAGCCTGAACCTGCTTTACCAGGACACAGTGCACAAAATGGGTATAGACCCCTCAAGGATCAAACCCACAAAAATGACCTTTAAAGGCGTCATTCCAGGTGTAGAGGCCCATTGCACAGGCTCAATTACACCGGAAGTGGTCTTTGGATCCCCGAATAACTTCCAAAGTGAAGAATTAATGTTCGATATAGTCCCGTTCCGCAGTGGCTATCATGCACTGCTCGGGCGAACCGCATTTGCGAGATTCAATGCGGTACCGCATTATGCATACCTCAAGCTCAAGATGCCAGGACCTCGATGTAACACCCTGGATGCGGCTATATCTCCCACGTGTCTAAGCACGACTTAGAGGCATAACCGCATTGAAGCAATGTCGCAAGTGAGGTAATCTTCACAACAACCCATGTAACACATAAGGGAAAGAGATACATAGTTGGCTTACAATCGCCACTTCACACAATTACATGAATAAATCATTACATCATCCAGATACACTCAAGGTCCGACTACGGAACCAAAATAAAAGAAGACTACCCCAAATGCTACACAGATCCCCGATCCTCCCAACTGGGCTCCACTACTGATCAACTGGAAAACGGAACAACCTAAAGAACACGATCTTCATAGAGCTCCTCCTTGAGCTTGGTTGCGTCATCTGCACGGTTCAACGGCACCTGCAAACTGGTTTTGGAAGTATCTGTGAGTCACGGGGACTCAGCAATCTCACACCCTCGCGATCAAGACTATTTAAGCTTATAGGAAGGGTAAAAGGTATGAGGTGGAGCTGCAGCAAGCGACTAGCATATTTGGTGGCTAACATACGCAAATGAGAGCGAGAAGAGAAGGCAAAGCACGGTCGAACAACTATGCTCAAGAAGTGATCCTAGAACAACCTACGTCAAGCATTACTCCAACACCGTGTTCACTTCCCGGACTCCGCCGGAAAGAGACCGTCACGGTTAGACACGCGGTTGATGTATTTTAATTAAGATCAACTTCAGGTTTTCTACAACCGGACATTAACAAATTCCCATCTGCCCATAACCGCGGGCACGGCTTTCGAAAGTTCAAACCCTGCAGGGGTGTCCCAACTTAGCCCATCACAAGCTCTCACGGTCAACGAAGGATATTCCTTCTCCCAAGACAATCCGATCAGAATTGGCATCTCAGTTACAAGACATCCTCGACAATGGTAAAACAAGTCCAGCAACACCGCCGGAATGTGCCAACAAATCCCGATAGGAGCTGCACATATCTCGTTCTCAGGGCACACTCAGATAAGACATCCTACGAGTAAAACCAACCCTCATGTTGCCCCGAGGTGGCCCCGCAGTCTACTCGGTCGGACCAACACTGAGAGGAGCACTGGCCCCAGGGGGGTTTAAATAAAGATGACCCTTGAGTCCGCGGAACCCATGGGAAAACGAGGCTAGGTGGTGAATGGTAAAACCAATGTTGGGCATTGCTGGAGGAGTTTTATTCAAGGCGAACTGTCAAGGGGTTCCCAATATAACCCAACCGTGTAAGGAATGCAAAATCCGGGAACATAACACCGATATGACGGAAACTAGGGCGGCAAGAGTGGAACAAAACACCAGGCATAAGGCTGAGCCTTCCACCCTTTACCAAGTATATAGATGCATTAATTAAATAAGAGATTTTGTGATATCCTAACAAAATATCTATGTTCCAACAAGGAACAAACTCCAATCTTCACCTGCAACTAACAACGCTATAAGAGAGGCTGAGCAAAGCGGTAACATAGCCAAACAACGGTTTGCTAGGACAAGGTGGGTTAGAGGCATGGCTTAGCAATATGGGAGGCACGATAAGCAAGTGGTAGGTATCGCAGCAAAGGCATCGCGAAAGAGTGAGCAACTAGCAAGCAAAGATAGAAGTGATTTCGAGGGTATGGTCATCTTGCCTGAAATCCCGCAAGGAAGAAGAACGAGTCCCTGAAGAAGACAAATGGACATAGTCGAACGGTTCCTCACAAACGCGACGTTATCAGAACCAACCCGAAGAAGCAACACCGGAAAGAAGCAAACAACATAGTAAACAACCATCACATCAACATGGCATGATGCACAACCATGTATGATGCATGTCCGGTTTAATGAAGCATGGCATGGCAAAGTGCACAAACAATCCTACAAATGAAGTGGAGCTCAATATGCAACGAGTTGCATATTGACGAAACACCACAACAAGTTATTTAGTTCGATCTCGTTTATGTACCCAACAATATTAAATGTTGATTAACATGGCAAGGGGTGAAGCAAATGAAAACTACCTATCTAGGCAAGTTTAAATGAGGCCGGAAACAACAGAGAACAAATTCCGGTAAATCCCCATATGCATATTTTAGATTTGGTGATGTTCTGCCCTAAACACAATTTTAGAGTTATTAAACATGCAAAGTAAAGCCACCATGTTAAAATAGGCATTTGTCTACCCCATTTACATATAAAGTTTATTTAAAACCGAGCTACGGTTATTTAGTTATGAATTAAATCATTTTAGCAATTTATTTAAGCAAATTTAAACAAACAGCATTTTAAGCAAACATGGATGAAAATGACATATTATTAAACTAGATGAAAAACTAAGCAAGTTTCATATTAATTTTGTTTTAACCGATGCACGGTTTGTGAGTTATGATATGCATGGAGCTTAGGGACCATTATGCAAAATCTGTAGTCTCAGGTTTAATAGAAAAAAATGATATGCTGAAAAAACATGTCCCGGGCCGAAACTGGCCGGCCCAAAAGTGCACAGGGACAGGGGCTGGGCGCTGCTCACATGGGCCCAGGCCCGTTCGGTGGAAGAGGCCTGGCAAGGGGCTCCTGGGCCTTGGCTAGATCTGGCCCACGGCGGGGCCTATGAGTGGAGCGAGCAGCTCCTTCTCGTCGTCCTCGTGCCTTCGCACGAGCAGGGAGGAGGACGACAAGAGCGGTGGCGGACAATGGCGGCACGCCGACGGGGAGGCACGAAGGAGGGCCTGGGACGGGCGAAGAAGGCCGTGATCCGCCAGATCCAGCGATGTGGGTTCGCTAGAGCTTCCAGGGCGGCGATGGGACAAACCTACAGGAGAGAGAGAGGAAGCTCATGAGGGAGAGGGAGTAGAGAGGAAAAGGAAAGAAGGAAGAGCAGCAAGGGCGGTCTGGTCCTGCCTGGGAGGTGTGGCGGCGCTGGTTCTTGGTGGTGGTCGACGCAGCGGCGCCGGTCGTCGGGCGATGAGGGCCTTGGACAGCTTCACGGTCCACTTGGGATCGAGTGGAGAAGAGCTAGGCCTCGGGCACCTGGGGACG
Organism: Triticum urartu; assembly: GCF_056163025.1. Classification (NCBI taxonomy): domain Eukaryota; kingdom Viridiplantae; phylum Streptophyta; class Magnoliopsida; order Poales; family Poaceae; genus Triticum; species Triticum urartu. The sequence goes on from NC_141879.1 coordinate 712,712,268, forward strand.
AAGCAGTGGAGGTGGGAGTCGCATCGGACGAGGAGACGAGGTGGTAGGGCGGCGGTGGTCTTGTCGGTGAGGAGGGACTCCGGCGGTGTCGGTTCCCGGGGCGGCTCGGATCAGCGACTGTGGTGAGCTCCAAAACCATGGCGGGGACAAGGGCGTCGGGGAGAAAGGAGCATGTGGGCGCTGGATGTCTGCGGGGGTTCCATGCTTGACGGATTGAAACGATGGGAGGAGGTGGTTGGCCTGGTTGAGAAAACGAGGAGGAGGGTGGCGCTGTGGATGGATGGATTTGATAGATGGCGGCGTCTTCTGATCCTAGGAGGGAGGAGCCTGTAGGTCGCGGTGGCTAGGGAGGACAAATGTCCTAGTTTTTAGGGTTGGGATAAAATTTTGTCCGGTGAATATATAGCAGGTGGACTAGGCTAAGGGGCTATCTCGTCCCTCCGATCGTAATCAGATGGTCGCTAATAAATAGGCTAGGAAGTCCTAATAAGAAAACAGAGATGTTTTGTAGATGTTTGGGGATGATCCGGATCCAACGGTGACGACTGTCCGGGTCGGGTCGGGGATAGCTTTTCGGACGCGCGCGCGAGGGGGGTTGATGCACTGAGCAGAGAGGGTTTCAGACCGTGTGATCGCATCGGAGAACTCCGGAAGCTAAGAGGGGAAGGAGTATGGACTAGGTGGGCTGTGGCGAGACTGCGAGGGGGAGAAGAGAGAGAGAGGGCCCGGCATCTATTTTCGGAGATCGAAAACGTCCGATGTTAGACCGACTATATTGCCGCTATAGTTAACGGTTGGGCTATCAAACGGACTCCGAACGCGATGAAATTTGATAGGCGGTCTTCCTACACTAAAATAAGACCACACGCCAACTTTCAACCCATTCCGAGAACATTTTCCGGCCACTTATAAAATAATAATCCGGACATGCCGCGGGCGCGTGCAAGTGTGTCTGGGCTCAGAACGGACAACGGACGGAACGAGGAGACCGGGACGGATGCAAGTTTTCGAAAACATGTAGATGCAAAGCGGATGATGACATGGAAAGATGCAACACGCAAGCGAAAGACAAGGCAACAGCATCGAATAACTGGAAGACACCTGACACATCGGTCTCGGGGCGTCACAACACTCCACCACAACGAGAGGATCTCGTCCTGAGATCTAGAATGGCACCGGAGGGAAAACGGAAGAGAAAAGTGAAGAGGTAAAACTAAGTTGCTTCTTTGAGAAAGGAGTGAGACCAAAGAACCTTGAAAAGGTTAAGCCATTTCGAGAAAAGAATACAACGGAGATGAACGAAGTTGAAAGTGCTCCATTAAGAAAGAGGAATAAGAAAGAACCGATCCGGGTAGCACTCCGGTTGAAAAGAAAAGGAATTGAATAAGAACTTGATAAGATGATAAGATACTTGATGAAAACACAACACACTGCCTCCGGAACTAATCAATGAATGGAACAAGGGGTAAGAAAGATCTCAGACAGCACTCCGGTTGAAAAGAGGTGCAAGGCTTGATAAGGCGAAAAGAACTTGAGCAAAAGGTCACAACACCCTGGTTAAAAGGATAAGCATGAAAAGTTCATGATCCTTGACAAAACGAGATGATGGGTTGAAAAGAGCAACATCACAATGCCTCCGGAAGGAATGAAAGAATGCAAAGAAAAGAACGGAGAAGAAAAACAACATGTTCTACCTCAAATGAGCTTGAAAAAGCATCTTTAGGAGAAGGTTCGAACGGAGTTGTTGGAAAACAACAACGAAAAGAGTAAGCTTGTTCTGGGCTTATGGAAAACATCTCGAAATCAAGAGGTGAAATTCTGCCACCAATGGAAACAATAGATTGGATTGATATGAACAAGAAGACGAGAAACGTATTCCACCGGGAGGATAAATGAAGAACTTGCGTCATTTATAAGCACCATAAATAGCAACAATCCTTAGGGAAAGCTTTAGGTGAAATATAACCCAAGATAACTCCAATGATGCGATTGATGGATTTAAAATATCTCATTCTTAACAACATGTGAATCATGAAACATGAACTCAAATGATCAAGAATGACATAATACCACCTCAAAAGATAAGGTAAAAAGAATTGCACTCCGGATTGCGAGAAGAAGAAAACTTGAAGTATATCTTGGAGGATCATAGCTTCGAGAGATATCTTGAAGAACAATTGAAGAATGAAAAGAATTCTTGACAAACCACCATGAGGAACTCCGGTAAACAAAAGAATGATCAACAGAAGGAAAAAGAAGTTGAAAACACAAGGTGAAAATTTGTAATGATTTAGATGGATCTCCGTGACGAGGTAATTGAGAGAACTTGGAACTCCGGGAAAAGAAAGATGAACAAATGGAAACAAGAATTTGATGAGCCTCCGAAATAGGGAATTGAGTTCACTCGATGATACAAGAATAAGAATTACATTATACTTATCCTTCACCAATTAAATTGATGACAATCAACGGATTTGGCATATTGCTTATTCTCATAGAAAAGATTAAGAGAGATATAAAATAAACTTGAGAAAATAATTCAACGATCCACCGGTAGAATTTTGAAGGCATGAATGAATAAATTGATATGATAAACAAAGGAAGAAGAATCTTGGAAGAACCACCGTAAGAATTGAAAAAGAACGAAGTAAAGGGATGAATCACCGGTTAAGAATTATAAAAGAACGAAGACACTTGAGAGATTATAAATACATGAGAACGGAGAGATCATGAACTGATTAGAGGATATTTGAGTGATGCACCGGTAAGATTTGGAGAATGAGAGCTGAAGTCTGAGAACGAGTAAGTCTTCTGAAAAGATGGGCTCCAGATAATCAAACTGAACAGAATCTTGAATTGCTCTAGATAGGTGAAAAGAATTCTGAGAATCGAAAAACAATTATGAGAGGATGGGCTCAAACTAGAACCAGTAATCCCTGAGAGAACGGATAACATATGGAGGTAAAAACTCTTCTTCAGTCTTCAAATGTTGAGAATGACGACGAGAAACACCACCATGAATTATTTAGATACTCCGGGATGACGAATAGAAAGGTTGAGCCAACGGTGAAAAGATACTTGATCAAGAAATCTGAGTCCTTGAAGAAATATGGGTGGGAGGGCGGGAAAAACAAAACCAATTTGGAGACGGAAGAAACAAACACCATTGAGAAGAACTGATAATTGATCTTGCAGATTTTGAAAATGAACGGATCCGCTTGAAGAGAAACACACCGGTTGAAAAGGATTGACATGACAATATCGATGATCAAGAAGGATTGGTATTCACATAGGAACATGAGAACACCATTTAGGGAAGGTATGGAATCAACACTTGACTTCGAAGCAACTCGAATACCACAATTCAAAAACAAAGGATTGGCTTGCAGAATAAGCCGGAACAAACATATGATAGAGATTTCATCCAAAGTTTTCGTGGTGGGGCCTACACGGGCTCGATCGTAAAGCACCATCATGTACAAGGCAATGCACATGACATACGAAGCGTCCCTGAGTCGGCATTGCCAAGGACTCTTTAAGACACAACGAGACCACTGTAAAACCAACCGTGAATAGGCGGACCACTAGACGTCGAACCCCAATTTCATATCATACATCTGTCGAAAAGATATCCTAAGGGATACTTGAATTCCCACTTATCAACTCCCGAAACTATCTGGTTATGCAATCAGGTGTTGGGGATACAGGGGAAGCATAATATCTCACCCAAACCTAACAAATCCTACATCCAACTGTATCCATCCTTCAACACATAACCAAGAAACCTTCGGAAATCATTTACCTCAACCTTCGAAAAGCATCCGTTATACGAGTTATGGCAATACTCCTGAACTCCCGCCCCAGTACTGGGTGGCGTCGAGGTTATCTCACCAACAACTGCATAAAAGAGATTTTCGATGTCGGCGAACTCAGGTATTCCAGAACTGCAACGATAAAATTGTGACGACAACACCTCGGAGCTCAACTCCCCGGGACACAGCCACAACCGCTAAATGTCAGGAGGCACCAAGAACAATGTTCTCGTCACAAAACCATCGGAACGATTCCAAGATACCCGCGTGATCCTAAAAAAAATTAGTAAAATTTTGAGAAGAGAAGAGTCAAAACTCTACGTCAGGATGCCTTATCAGAGCGACGAAGGGACTGGGGAGTAAAAAGAATTCCTACTCTCCGATATATATAATCCTATAAGACTCAAAACATTTTTCTAGACTCAACAACGCCAATGATTCGATCAAGCAGGGGGGATCCTAAGTCAGGGACGGCTCTGATACCAACTTGTAACGCCCTCGATGCGGCTATATCTCCCACGTGTCGAAGCAGGACTTAGAGGCATAACCGCATTGAAGCAATGTCGCAAGTGAGGTAATCTTCACAACAACCCATGTAACACATAAGGGAAAGAGATACATAGTTGGCTTACAATCGCCACTTCACACAATTACATGAATAAATCATTACATCATCCAGATACACTCAAGGTCCGACTACAGAACCAAAATAAAAGAAGACTATCCCAAATGCTACACAGATCCCCGATCGTCCCAACTGGGCTCCACTACTGATCAACTGGAAAACGAAACAACCTAAAGAACACGATCTTCATAGAGCTCCTCCTTGAGCTTGGTTGCGTCATCTGCACGGTTCAATGGCACCTGCAAACTGGTTTTGGAAGTATCTGTGAGTCACGGGGACTCAGCAATCTCACACCCTCGCGATCAAGATTATTTAAGCTTATAGGAAGGGTAAAAGGTATGAGGTGGAGCTGCAGCAAGCGACTAGCATATTTGGTGGCTAACATACGCAAATGAGAGCGAGAAGAGAAGGCAAAGCACGGTCGAACAACTATGATCAAGAAGTGATCCTAGAACAACCTACGTCAAGCATTACTCCAACACCTTGTTCACTTCCCGGACTCCGCCGGAAAGAGACCGTCACGGTTACACACGCGGTTGATGTATTTTAATTAAGATCAACTTCAGGTTTTCTACAACCGGACATTAACAAATTCCCATCTGCCCATAACCGCGGGCACGGCTTTCGAAAGTTCAAACCCTACAGAGGTGTCCCAACTTAGCCCATCACAAGCTCTCACGGTCAACGAAGGATATTCCTTCTACCAAGACAATCCGATCAGAATTGGCATCTCAGTTACAAGACATCCTCGACAATGGTAAAACAAGTCCAGCAACACCGCCGGAATGTGCCAACAAATCCCGATAGGAGCTGCACATATCTCGTTCTCAGGGCACACTCAGATAAGACATCCTACGAGTAAAACCAACCCTCATGTTGCCCCGAGGTGGCCCCGCAGTCTACTCGGTCAGACCAACACTGAGAGCAGCACTGGCCCCAGGGGGGTTTAAATAAAGATGACCCTTGAGTCCGCGGAACCCATGGGAAAACGAGGCTAGGTGGTGAATGGTAAAACCAATGTTGGGCATTGCTGGAGGAGTTTTATTCAAGGCAAACTGTCAAGGGGTTCCCAATATAACCCAACCGTGTAAGGAACGCAAAATCCGGGAACATAACACCGATATGACGGAAACTAGGGCGGCAAGAGTGGAACAAAACACCAGGCATAAGGCTGAGCCTTCCACCCTTTACCAAGTATATAGATGCATTAATTAAATAATATATTTTGTGATATCCTAACAAAATATCCATGTTCCAACAAGGAACAAACTCCAATCTTCACCTGCAACTAACAACGCTATAAGAGAGGCTGAGCAAAGCGGTAACATAGCCAAACAACGGTTTGCTAGGACAAGGTGGGTTAGAGGCTTGGCTTAGCAATATGGGAGGCACGATAAGCAAGTGGTAGGTATCGCAGCAAAGGCATCGCGAAAGAGTGAGCAACTAGCAAGCAAAGATAGAAGTGATTTCGAGGGTATGGTCATCTTGCCTGAAATCCCGCAAGGAAGAAGAACGAGTCCCTGAAGAAGACAAACGGACACAGTCGAACGGTTCCTCACAAACGCGATGTTATCAGAACCAACCCGAAGAAGCAACACCGGGCAGAAGCAAAAAACATAGCAAACAACCATCACATCAACATGGCATGATGCACAACCATGTATGATGCATGTCCGGTTTAATGAAGCATGGCATGGCAAAGTGCACAAACAATCCTACAAATTAAGTGGAGCTCAATATGCAACGAGTTGCATATTGACGAAACACCACAACAAGTTATTTAGTTCGATCTCGTTTATGTACCCAACAATATTAAATGTTGATTAACATGGCAAGGGGTGAAGCAAATGAAAACTACCTATCTAGGCAAGTTTAAATGAGGCCGGAAACAACGGAGAACAAATTCCGGTAAATCCCCATATGCATATTTTAGATTTGGTGATGTTCTGCCCTAAACACAATTTTAGAGTTATTAAACATGCAAAGTAAAGCCACCATGTTAAACTAGGCATTTGTCTACCCCATTTACATATAAAGTTTATTTAAAACCGAGCTACGGTTATTTAGTTATGAATTAAATCATTTTAGCAATTTATTTAAGCAAATTTAATCAAACAGCATTTTAAGCATTTTAAACATGGACGAAAATGACATATTATTAAACTATATTGCCTCTATAGTTAACGGTTGGGCTATCAAACAGACTCCGAACGCGATGAAATTTGACAGGCGGTCTTCCTACACTAAAATAAGACCACACGCCAACTTTCAACCCATTCCGAGAACATTTTCCGGCCACTTATAAAATAATAATCCGGACATGCCGCGGGCGCGTGCAAGTGTGTCTGGGCTCAGAACGGACAACGGACGGAACGAGGAGACCGGGACGGATGCGAGTTTTCGAAAACATGCAGATGCAAAGCGGATGATGACATGGCAAGATGCAACACGCAAGCGAAAGACAAGGCAACAACATCGAATAACTGGAAGACACCTGACACATCGGTCTCGGGGCATCACACTCGGGGGGTCATCACAGTTAATGGAAACACAGAGCGCTCTCTCCGCACGGAGGAGCACACTGTGGCCCTCGTAGCAGAAGTGCAAAGTAGCCTCTCAAGGCAATCCACCAGTTCGGTGTTTCAAGACCGAACACCTTCAAGCACGTTCGGAGTAATCGGCAACTAGACCGCCTGGCACGATCTGAGCTCGCGTAGCAATGCGGCCCCCACCCCGGCCCAAGCCAAACGACAAAATTCGTGCCACGCGTACATTATTACGCATTAAAATACCATGGGCATAGGCTGGGAGGGGGGGCACAACTACGGCACGCCCCAATACGCGGCTTAAACCGCACTAGGGGCTTCTCGCATTGTTATTTTTCTCTTTCAAGACTTTAATTTCTGGAAACCCTGTCCGGCAGCATGATTGCGAACACATGATGCAGCAACCAAGGAGGCAGAAAGCTACGTCACACCACGGAACTCCCAGGTGGATGATACGTCTCCAACGTATCTACAATTTTTGATTGCTCCATGCTATATTATCTACTGTTTTGGACTATATTGGGCTTTATTTTCCACTTTTATATTATTTTTGGGACTAACCTATTAACCGGAGGCCGAGCCCAGAATTGCTGTTTTTTGCCTATTTCAGTGTTTCGTATAAACAGAATATCAAACGGAGTCCAAACGGAATAAAATCTTCGAAAACATGATTTTCTCACCGAACGTGATCCAGGAGACTTGGACCCTACTGCAAGGGATCAAAAAGGTGGTCACGAGGGTGGGGGGCGCCCCCCCCCTAGGGTGCACCCCCTGCCTCGTGGGCCCCTCGGTGCTCCACCGACGTACTCCTTCCTCCTGTATATACACACGTACCCCCAAACGATCAGAACAGGAGCCAAAAACCTAATTCCACCGCCGCAACTTTCTGTATACACGAGATCCCATCTTGGGGCCTGTTCCGGAGCTCCACCGGAAGAGGGCCGTAATCACGGAGGGCTTCTACATCATCATAACCCCTCCGATGAAGTGTGAGTAGTTTACCTCAGACCTTCGGGTCCATAGTTAGTAGCTAGATGGCTTCTTCTCTCTCTCTTTGAATCTCAATACAAAGTTCTCCCCCTCTCTTGTGGAGATCTATTCGATGTAATCTTCTTTTTGCGGTGTGTTTGTTGAGACCGATGAATTGTGGGTTTATGATCAAGTCTATCTATGAATAATATTCGAATCTTCTCTGAATTCTTTTATGCATGATTGGTTATCTTTGCAAGTCTCTTTGAATTATCCGTTTGGTTTGGCCAACTAGATTGGTAGTTCTTGCCATGGGAGAAGTGCTTAGCTTTGGGTTCGATCTTGTGGTGTCCTTACCCAGTGACAGAAGGGGCAACAAGGCACGTATTGTATCGTTGCCATAGAGGATAGAAGGATGGGGTTTATTTCATATTGCTTGAATTTATCTCTCTACATCATGTCATCTTGCTTAAGGCGTTACTCTGTTTTTAACTTAATACTCTAGATGCATGCTGGATAGCAGTCGATAAGTGGAGTAGTAGTAGTAGATGCAGAATCGTTTCGATCTACTTGTCACGGACGTGATGCCTATATACATGATCATGCCTAGATATTCTCATAATTGTGCACAATTCTATCAATTGCTCAACAGTAATTTGTTCACCCACCGTAGAATACTTATGCTCTTGAGAGAAGCCACTAGTGAAACCTATGGCCCCCGGGTCTATTCTCATCATATCAATCTCCATCACTTTTATATTGTTTTGCTATTTACTTTGCCTTTATTTTTTACTTTGCATCTTTATATCAAAAATACCAAAAATATTTTATCTATCAGATCTCACTCTCGTAAGTGATCGTGAAGGGCTTGACAACCCCTAGTCGCGTTGGTTGTGAGTAGCGATCGCTTTGTGCAGGTACGAGGGACTTGAGCGTGGGCTCCTACTGGATTGATACCTTGGTTCTCAAAAACTGAGGGAAATACTTACGCTGCTCTGCTGCATCATCCCTTCATCTTCGGGGAAAACCAACGCAAGCTCAAGACGTAGCAAGAAGGATTTCTGGCGCCGTTGCTGGGGAGTCTACGCAAAAGTCAATATACCAAGTACCCATCACAATCCCTATCTCTCGCATTACATTATTTGCCATTTGCCTCTCGTTTTCCTCTCCCCCCAATTCACCTTTGCTGTTTTATTCGCCCTCTCTCTCTATCCTCCCTCTCTGTTTGCCTTTTTGTCCGCTTGCTTTTTGTTTGCTCGTGTGTTAGATTGCTTGTTTGCCGCGATGGCTCAAGATACTACAAAATTGCGTGACTTCACCAATACTAATAATAATGATTTCCTTAGCACTCCGATTGCTCCTCTTACCGATGCTGAATCTTGTGAAATTAATACTGCTTTGTTGAATCTTGTTATGAAAGATCAATTCGCCGGCCTTCCTAGTGAAGATGCCGCTACTCATCTGAATAGCTTCGTTGATTTATGTGATATGAAAAAGAAAAAAGGTGTCAATAATGATGTCGTTAAATTTAAGCTATTTCCTTTTTCGCTTAGAGATCGTGCTAAAGCTTGGTTTTCGTCTATACATAAGAATAGTATTGATTCATGGAACAAATGCAAAGATGCTTTTATCTCTAAGTATTTTCCTCCCGCTAAGATCATCTCTATTAGAAACGATATAATGAACTTTAAACAACTTGATCATGAACATGTTGCACAAGCTTGGGAGAGAATGAAATTAATGATATGTAATTGCCCTACTCATGGTTTGAATTTGTGGATGATTATACAAAAATTTTATGCCGGATTGAATTTTGCTTCTAGAAATCTTTTAGATTCGGCCGCGGGGGGCACTTTTATGGAAATCACTTTAGGAGATGCTACTAAACTCCTAGATAATATTACGGTTAATTATTCTCAATGGCATACTGAAAGAACTTCTAATAAAAAAGTGCATGCGATAGAAGAAATTAATGTGTTGAGTGGAAAGATGGATGAACTTATGAAATTATTTGCTACTAAGAGTGTTTCTTCTGATCCTAATGATATGCCTTTGTCTACTTTGATTGAGAATAACAATGAATCTATGGATGTGAATTTCGTTGGTAGGAATAATTTTGGTAACAACGCTTATAGAGGGAATTTTAATCCTAGGCCATATCCTAGTAATCCTTCTAATAATTATGGGAATTCCTACAACAACTCTTATGGAAATTATAATAAGATGCCCTCTGATTTTGAATCTAATATTAAAGAATTTATTTCTTCACAAAAGAATTTTAATGCTATGATTGAAGAAAAATTGCTTAAGATTGATGATTTGGCTAGGAACGTTGATAGAGTTGCTCTTGATGTTGATGCTTTGAAACTTAGATCTATTCCACCTAAGCAGGATATTAATGAGTCTCTAAAAGCCATGAGAATTTGAATTGATGAGTGTAAAGAAAGAACCGCTAGGATGCGTGCTTCCAAAGATGCTTTTTATTAAAGCGTGTTCTTCTAATTCTTATGAAAATCAAGATGAAGATCTAAAAGTTATTGATGTGTCTCCTATTAAATCTTTATTTTGCAATATGAATCTTGATGAAACTGAATATGATCTTCCTTTACCTAGAAGGCGTTCTAAAAATTCGGAGTGTTTAGATCTTAATGATGAAATTGATGAAAGTGGGATGGAAAGAAATGAAAATCTAGATGTTGCTAAACCCACTATATTGGATTTCTAGGAATTTAATTATGAAAATTGCTCTTTGATTGATTGTATTTCCTTGTTGCAATCCGTGCTAAATTCTCCACATGCTTATAGTCGAAATAAAGCCTTCACCGAACATATTGTTGATGCCTTGATGCAATCTTATGAAGATAAACTTGATTTGAAAGTTTCTATCCCTAGAAAACCCTATGATGAGTGGGAACCAACTATTAAAATTAAAATTAAAGATCATGAGTTTTATGCTTTGTGTGATTTGGGTGCTAGTGTCTCTACTATTCCCAAGACTTTGTGTGATTTACTAGATTTCCATAATTTTGATGATTGCTCCCTAAACTTGCATCTTGCGGATTCCACTATTAAGAAACATATGGGAAGAACTAATGATGTTCTTATTGTTGCAAACATGAATTATGTGCCCGTAGATTTCATTGTTCTTGATATAGATTGCAATCCTTCTTGCCCTATTATTCTTGGTAGACCATTCCTTAGAACGGTTGGTGCGATTATTGATATGAAGGAAGGGAATATTAGATTTCAATTTCCATTAAAAAAGGGCATAGAACACTTTCCAAGAAAGAAAATAAAATTACCATATGAAACTATCATGAGAGCCACTTATGGATTGCCTACCAAAAGATGGCAATACCTAGATCTATTCTTGCTCGTTATGCCTAGCTAGGGGCGGGGCGTTAAACGATAGCGCTTGTTGGGAGGCAACCCAATTTTATTTTTGTTCCTAGCTTTTTGCTCCTGTTTAGTAATAAATAAATTATTTAGCCTCTGTTTTGGTTGTGTTTTTTGTGTTTAATTAGTGTTTGTGCCAAGTAGAACCGTTGGGAAGACTTGGGGAAAGTCTTGTTGAACTTGCTGTAAAAAAACAGAAACTTTAGCGCTCACGAGAACTGCTGTCATTTTTATTTGAAGAGTGCTATTTAGTTAATTATTTTTGCAGATGATTAATAGATAAATTCCTCACGTCCATAAATTTATTTTAGAATTTTTGGGGTTCCAGATTTTGCGCTAGCTTCAGATTACTACAGACTGTTCTGTTTTTGACAGATTCTGTTTTTCGTGTGTTGTTTGCTTATTTTGATGAATCTATGGCTAGTAAAATAGTTTATAATCCATAGAGAAGTTGGAATACAGTAGGTTTAACACCAATACAAATAAAGAATGAGTTCATTACAGTACCTTGTGTTGACACCTGATTTTGGCAAGATATAGATTGCAATGAAGATTGTCTCGAGTGAACGGGTTTTCAGAATGAAAAGATTCACGTCGCCGAGTGGACAACTTTGATGTTTTGGTTATATTCATTCGACCTTATCTTACGGACCGAAACTATACTCCGAGTGTCATAATTCAATGTTTCGAGTGGTTTTTGGCCAATCACGTCTTCAAGATGACCTCGAATGAAGGAGCACTCTTAAGGAATTGTCTTCGTCTCGTCGAGCCAATCGATTTTGATATATGAATCATCTCAATCCGAGTTCATATGCAAAAGTTAGAGGCAATACACTGCAGACCGAACCTCAACGGAAATATGGCGCGAGGTGCCAGACACTTGTCTGATAGGTTGCGCGATTAATTCGGCCATCAAGGCAGCCTTGAACGAAAAACCTTCAACACAAAAAAGTTTTGTCTCGTCGAGCCGATCGTTTTTCATATAAAATTTGTCTCAATCCGAGATCATGTGCAACCTGGAGAGGCAAATCAAGATCACGCTGTGTTTTCAGTCGGGAAATCCGAGTGAAAAGTTTACCATCCGAGTGAAAACCTACCGATCGAGTAAAAGGTCGAGTGAAAACTTCTCGATCGAATAAAAGATTGGCTTCCGAGTGAAAATATAGTAATCCGAGTGAAATTATCATCCGAGTGAAAAGATTACCATCGGAATGAAAACTTGACGTTCCAGCAAGATATTGCCTTCTGAGTGAATTATAGTCATCTGAGTGAAAGATTGTCTTCCGAGTGAAAGACTCTAACACCCGAGTAAAAAGGTCCAGTCGGACGAAAAACTCTAATATCCGAGTGGATGAGCTCGGATCCGAGTGAAACTGAAGATGTGCCCGAAAGGTAATCCAGATGACCTCGGATGGAAAAGTGATCAACACGGAAGTTGTGCGCATCGTCAAAATAGTGAACTTTGGTTTTGGAGTCATTATCATCTGAGATAATATACGGCCTGCAAGTTCACTACGAGACTCGGACAATCCAGTCTATTACATGACCGAGTCCGACTGGATATTAAAGATGGCTTCGTAGAATATTCAAGATGGTCTTATTTGGAAAAGTGTTCAACATAAGAATTGTTCGTCTCGTCGAGGCACACAAGTTTCATATTTGGGCCGTCTTGATCGGAGGTCATATGCAAGCTCGGCGACCCGCGCAAGGAGGAAGACAGAAGTAGGGCCAGATTCAGACTGAATCCGAGTTGGAATAGAATTAGGACTCTAGGACGTGAATTGATGTAATTTTTTGGAAGGAAAGCCTAGATGAATCATTTTCTTGTACGGGAAGTCCAGCCGCCTCTTATATATGTTGGGGTGATGGCCGATTGAACAACACACAATCGAACAAATCAATATACTACTTTTTCATCTACGTTTTATCTCTCCACCATTTTTCTATCTCGTTCTTCGCTGTTCTTCGTGTTTGAGAGCTGCGAATCCCGAGGATCTAGGGGCGAGCGAATCGACCTAGGGCAGCCCATAGCCGCCGCACTCACTGACGGGGTCCCTCCCGGGGGTGTGGGGTTTTCGGGTCTACAAAAGCGCATGTCGACTGTCTTGCGTATCGCGCTATGGGTCGGGTCTCCTTCGACGTGAGCTGCGGTACATCACCCCCGGTGTCGAGGGTACACGTGACGTGTTCGTGTGTAAACACACTTTTTGGCGACTCCGCTAGGGATCGAAGCTTTAAACAGTCTCCAGCCTGTTCTTGCTATGAGGAGAGCGTCATCGAGCGGCTGCAATCTACAACGGTAACATGTATCATCAATCTCCTTACGTAGATGCAAATAGCCATTATGTTGATGTTGCTAGATCTTTCAATGGACATGGCATGTCGGCTAGCCCTAACGAGCAAAGGCCGACTAGTTATTCCGTTGGAGAAACTTGGAATTTACATAATCGTGACATGCAACTTATGAATCTGAACTTTCGTGCATCGACAACTTCTTTCAATATGGCGGTGAACAACACAATTTGTTCGAGTGATCAATATATGACACCTCATGTGTAGGAGGGCATCTCACAGTTTTATCCATCGACAGCCAACTCGCAATATGCGGGTTTATCCCCAAACATGCCGATGAATGAGGCAATCGGCCATGCTTCCATTAGCTATTTGGACGGTTATCCTCCGTCATCATATAATACACCTCATGATATTAATAGTTCAGCATGATATGCGACTAAAAGTATTCATGACTCAGCTCACTTTTATGGCCGAGTGAATGGAGATTCTACAGGAGTGTATGTGTCTAATATTGCAGGAGATGAGGTGACTTTGGCTGCGTTAAAAATCTTAGCGCAAAATAAGAAGATTACCACTCTTTGCCTTGAGCAACATGATAAAGGTTTGGTTCCTGATTATGAGGCAATAAAAGCTAGGGTTTTGAAAGAAGATGAAGTGTTACCAATTGATCAAATTGGCATGAGAAAATATTCAACAACAGTGCACATGTCTTCACCTATCATTGCAGCATGTTATACACCCCCTACACAATCGCAAAATTTCGGCAACATCAATTCATTGCCGAAAGATCATAAAAGTATTGGGGGGCAAGCTGATCCAAGCAGGGCTGAGTTTAAAGAAAAACATGTGGCCCAAGTGGACAAGATCAAGCCAAAGCTCACAGGGAATAGCGTCAACGAATTTACTACGCCAACTCTTGAGGAATTACCAGCAGAATATTGACATGCTTATGAAGCACTCAAGAAGAAACGTGGAGTGGAATATTTGCAAGAATATGTCAAGTGCCTTCCTCCATGTAGCAACCATGTTGGCTCCTTTGCAATTTTGGGGCAAGATAAAAAATAAGCTTTGCAAGAAAATCGTCAAGAAGGGGTTCACTCGGCTAATACGGTTGATTCAGTTGAAACTGAGTCAAATATGACTAAGTCGTCTACAGCTGAGTTGAACAGTTCCTTTTGTGACAAGACAATGGTGGATTCAATTGAAACCAAATTGACCACTGAGACATTTAAGGCCGAGTGTGTTGCATCGAGCCAGCCGAGTGCATTGTGTCAGCCGAGTGCATCACCGGCTAAAGCCGCTAGAGCTGAGTGCATCAAGCCAGTTATTGCTGCGTGTACCAAAATAGAAGATGCAAGCTTCACCGAGCAAAAGAACGGTAAACGCAACAAATTGGCTGTGCTCGATTTTTCTGGATGTGAGGGAGCTTACATGCTGCCCTATGAGTTCCGTGCCAAAGATATTGATGAGCATCAAGAGCAAAGTTATATGTCCAAACAAAGTTTGACTAGTGACGAAGACCAAGAACCAGAGCGTGCAGCTGAACGAAGTATAGCTGACGAAGAGCGGCCGAGTGGAATCCATTCGGGTAATCCGAGTGAAATCTACTCGGGAAATCCAAGTCAAATCTATTCAGGCAATCCGAGTGATGAGGCACGAGATCCAGAAAAAGAGGAAGATGCATTCGAGAATTATTCAGAAGTGGAGCAAGGTATTGTTCCAGTGGTGCAACCATCTTCTCGTTCCAACGACTTCACAAAGGTACACCTAGCCGAGAGTTTACTCAGTTTTCGATTTGGTCAAAATCATATTGTTGATGCACCCGTTAGTAATATTCTAATTAATTTTGAAAGACCGATCAAGATGAGTAATCTGTTTGTTTCGAATTATCTTGTTACTAATCATGCTGATCAACACATGGCACCATTCATAGAGGCTAATAGTGACAACTTATCGCAACCAAAGTTGTTCTCGTCATGCCGACTGAACTTTATATTCATATGGGCAACTTTGTTTGTTTCATGCCTGGCTAACATTTGGTCTCAGATGAGACGTATATTCTGTAATTATTTTGGTTGCAGGAGTATAAAGCCAGGTTCAAAGTTCTCCAGGATAGCCGATTCAAGAGCATCGGGAAAGGAGGACGAAAATCAATGCATAGACGAGTCGGATGATGTTAAACTGACACCGCTCGGTTGTTTTGTATCGAAGCCGGTATCAAAATATTGGTTAATGGACCAGGAGTGTATGTCCAGTGCAGTCATAATGGATCACATCATCGGTACATCGCTGACTAATCTTATTATTATAATTCATCACGATGTCGAGCCGTCAAGACAAGAGCCAACGCAATGTTCGTTCAAGCAAAATGTCAAAGATTGCAACATGATCCATCAAGTCAAGCAATCGGACAAGATAGGACGATTGGAGTTTGTTGAGGCACGATCATTTGGACAGTCGGATCATTTTGACGGCCATCAAATGTTGACTCGGCTATCTTCAGCCGATTTATCTAAAAGTGGACATGTACACGTCAATGATGATGGGGTCAAGTCTTCGAGCAATGATATTGTTAAAAAGTGCATCAAGAACAATCTTGAAGACAGAAATTCCATCAAAGCTACAATGATAACATGTAGCACTGGGGGGCAACAATAGAATTCAAAGACCGGTGCACACACAATCAAAGAAAGCAAATGCCATGGTAAGAAAAAAAGCAAAAAACCGAAAGTCACTTTCACGCAGTTATTAGAAAAGTACCAAAAGATAAGTGAGGCAAAGAGTGCTTATCGGCCGAGTGAAGCAAAAGCATCGAAGTCATCCCCAAGGCATAAATCTGAAGATTTGGATTGGCAAAGGAAGACGTTGAGCAAGCAGACATCATATCCTGCTTTTGGGCCTCCAATGCCAATGTCGTGGATGCCACCCTACGCTCATGTAAATCCATATCCATCATGGGGAACATATGATACAAGGGCAAATTATCCATCTTATTTTAGATCATCTCGCCAACATTATGCAGCTCCAAAAAGATAAACATTTGATGAACAATCACACGTCAAAGACCGTTTCAATCATAAGGAATCGGTCCGGAGCTCAAGGAACAAGAAATAGGTGGTCAAGCAAGTGTACTAGGTCAAGAAAGATGGTCGTAAGTGTGCTACTTCAGATTTGTTCTCAAATAACAAAGAGCCAGTTAAAGTATTGACATTGGCTACAAAAGGCAACAAGGCAAGTCAATCAAGTGCCAAATCTGAAGGGAAGAAGTTGAGAGTGCACAAGGCCAAAAAAGAGTTGGCATTGGTTGAAACAAAATCACAGCCGACGTTCTCACTCGGCTTAGCACATTGGCAAGAGAAGGAATTACAAAGACTTAGTGTACATGAGTTGAGAAAAAAGAACATGGCATGGGTTCCCAAGAGGAGCAGTCAAAACAGAAATGATGTCCGACCTTCTATTGCAACAAGTGTTAAAAAGGTGAAGAAAGAAAAGGATGGCCGCAAGAGTGCTATTTCAGATCCGACTCCAAATGACAAAAAGCCAGCCGGGCCTATATTGGCTGCTAAGGACAACAAAGTGAAGCAAGTAAAATTCAAGGATCCAATAGTCAAGTTTGGACAGGCCAAGCCAGAGATGCCCAAAGTCAGGAAGAATTTGCCAGTACATAAACCAAAGTCCCAGCCGGGACGCCCACTCGGCTTACCATATTTTTTTTTGACCATGAAGACTGAAGGGCTTACACCCCACAGCATTTTATTAAAAACATCAAACACATACAGGGATTCCTCAAGGTGAGGAAAGAAAAGAAAAACAAAGAAAAAAGAAAGAGAGAGGTAGAGAAACTATACAAGGTATGGGAGCACTATACCTATAAATTACAGAGAAGAAACAAAAGAGGCAAACAGGAACTCTCCTCAGGGAGTAAGAAAATCAATCCACTTAAGAAGGGCATCTCTAAATTTCCATTTTATACGGTGAGAGAAGAAGCTAAAACGTCTTAGGGCCAAAGAGCTGGAGAAGAGGAACATGGCCCGGGTTCCTAAGGGAAATCCTTGAGTCAAGAGCGGCATCACATCTCCTGTTGCGAAGCCAGCAGAAATAAGGGAGTACAAGTGTAAAGCCCGTAGGTGAGGACGACAATTTTCATAAAGGAGACTCCAGGAGGCATCTCATCCATATTCTTCAATCATACCATCAAAATCAACGCTATGGAATTTATCCTCAGCCGAAACATCTGACTTATTTCGGCTATTCACACTTTGGTGGACGGACTCCCGAGCACTTTTGAGATAAGAACGCATGGCCGATATTTGCATATCGCCCTCAGAATTCATTGTGTTGACAAACCCGGCATCTGCCTAACGGTGTTCACCATGGTTGATTTCTTACTCCTATAGCCGATGCTCATTGTTTGCCAATACTGGCGAGGCCGACTTAATTATTGAGTCGACCACCAATCAAGGGTCTAGTGCATAAAATAGCCCCGACTCCAAATGTTATTTATTTGCAGGATCCTAGTCAGGAGACAGACGTTGTTCGGCGGAGGCTTGATGGTGTACTTTGATAATGAGTTGAGTCACCGAACAGTTGATGGTATTCCTTTGAGGTGCATGGTCATAATCGTTCGGCAACCGTCTTTGTTGAAGGGTTCTAATATTCCCAGGGAATGCCTGGACAAATGCAAGGTCCGGATTGACATAAGAAACTTACGTGGAAGCCTTTGTGACATCCAATTGTTGTTTTCGGACAACTATTATCCAAGAGGCTCTACCGAAGAAGCAACAAACATGAGCATATGGATGATTAAAATTATCATACTCAACATGCACAGCCGATGGAGTGTTGACATCGTGCTTGAACATTACCCTAAGCAAGGTATTTTCTGGCACGCAAGCTCTGCCAGAAAACATGGGAGCATGTGTTGACACCTGATTTTGGCAAGATATAGATTGCAATGAAGATGGTCTCGAGTGAACGGGTTTTCAGCATGAAAAGATTCACGTCGCCGAGTGGGACAACTTTGATGTTTTGGTTATATTCATTCGACCTTATCTTACGGACCGAAACTATACTCCGAGTGTCATAATTCAATGTTTCGAGTGGTTTTTGGCCAATCATGTCTTTAAGATGACCTCGGATGAAGGAGCACTCTTAAGTAATTGTCTTCGTCTCATCGAGCCAATCGATTTTGATATATAAATCATCTCAATCCGAGTTCATATGAAAAAGTTAGAGGCAATACACTGCAGACCGAACCTCAACAGAAATATGGAGCGAGGTGCCAGACACTTGTCTGATAGGTTGCGCGAGTAATTCGGCCATCAAGGTGGCCTTGAATCGGAAAACCTTCAACATGAAAAAGTTTTGTCTCTTCGAGCCGATCGTTTTTCATATAAAATTTGTCTCAATCCGAGATCGTATGCAACCTGGAGAGGCAAATCAAGATCAGGTTGTGTTTTCAGTCGGGAAATCCGAGTGAAAAGTTTACCATCCGAGTGAAAACCTACCGATTGAGTAAAAGGTCGAGTGAAAACTTATCGATCGAATAAAAGATTGGCTTCTGAGTGAAAATATAGTAATCCAAGTGAAATTATCATCCGAGTGAAGTTATTCCAAGTGAAAAGATTACCGTCGGAATGAAAACTTGACGTTCGAGTAAGATATTGCCTTCCGAGTGAATTATAGTCATCTGAGTGAAAGATTGTCTTCCGAGTGAAAGACTCTAACATCCGAGTAAAAAGGTCCAGTCGGACAAAAAACTCTAATATCCGAGTGGATGAGCTCGGATCCGAGTGAAACTGAAGATGTGCCCGAAAGGTAATCCAGATGACCTCGGATGGAAAAGTGATCAACACGGAAGTTGTGCGCATCATCAAAACGGTGAAC
Source organism: Triticum urartu (assembly GCF_056163025.1). Lineage (NCBI taxonomy): Eukaryota > Viridiplantae > Streptophyta > Magnoliopsida > Poales > Poaceae > Triticum > Triticum urartu. The sequence goes on from NC_141879.1 coordinate 712,731,797, forward strand.
TTTGGTTTTGGAGTCATTATCATCTAAGATTGTATACGGCCTGTAAGTTCACTACGAGACTCGGACAATCCAGTCCATTACATGACCGAGTCCGACTAGATATTAAAGATGGCTTCGTAGAATTTTCAAGATGGTCTTATTTGGAAAAGTGTTCAACATAAGAATTGTTCGTCTCGTCGAGGCGCACAAGTTTCATATTTGGGCCGTCTTGACCGGAGGTTATATGCAAGCTCGGCGACCCGCTCAAGGAGGAAGACAGAAGTAGGGCCAGATTCAGACTGAATCCGAGTTGGAATAGAATTAGGACTCTAGGACGTGAATTGATGTGATTTTTTGTAAGGAAAGCCTAGATGAATCCTTTGCTTGTATAGGAAGTCCATCCGCGTCTTATATATGTTGGGGGTGATGGCCAATTGAACAACACACAATCGAACAAATCAATATACTACTTTTTCATCTACGTTTTATCTCTCCACCGTTTTTCTATCTCGTTCTTCGCTGTTCCTCGTGTTTGAGAGCTGCGAATCCCGAGGCTCTAGGGGCGAGCAAATCGACCTAGGGCAGCCCATAGCCGCCGCACTCCCTGACGGGGTCCCTCCCGGGGGTGTGGGGTTTTCGGGTCTGCAAAAGCGCCTGTCGACTGTCTTGCGTATCGTGCTGTCGGTCGGGTCTCCTTCGACGTGGGCTGCGGTGGATCACCCCCGGCGTCGAGGGTACACGTGACGTGTTCGTGTGTCAACACCTTGAAGTGGTCTTTTGTTTTCTTTCGCTAACGGAGCTCACGAGTTTTCTATCTTGAGTTTTGTGTTGTGAAGTTTTCATGTTTTGGGTGAATTCTTTTGATGGATCATGGAACAAGGAGTGGCAAGATCCTAAGCTTGGGAATGCCCATGGCACCCCCAATATAATCCAAGAACACAAAAAAGTCAAAGCTTGGGGATGCCCCGGAATGCATCCCCTCTTTTTCGTCCACTTCCATTGGTAATTTACTTGGAGCTATATTTTTATTCACCAACTTGATATGTGTTTTGCTTGGAGCGTCTTTTATTATTTGTGTCTTTGTTTGTTAGTATGCCACAATCATCCTTGCTGTACACACCTTTTGAGAGAGCCACACATGAATAAAAATTTGATAGAATGCTCTATGTGCTTCACTTATATCCTTTGAACTAGATAGTTTTGCTCTATGTGCTTCACTTATATCTTTTGAGCTAGATAATTTTGCTCTATGTGCTTCACTTATATCCTTTTGAGCTAGATAATTTTTCTCTATGTGCTTCACTTATATCTTTCGAGCTAGATAATTTTGCTCTATGTGCTTCACTTAGATCTTTTAGAGCACGGTGGTGGATTCGTTTTAAATAAACTATTGATCTCTCATGCTTCACTTAAATTAATTTCAAAGTCTCTTAATAGCATGGTAATTTTCCTAATAATAATATGCTTGGTATTCAAGATTTGTGAAACTTTCTTTTGAGTGTGTTGAATACTAAGAAAAGATTGAAGCATGATAATTGTTTTGAGATATGGAGGTGATAATATTAAAGTCATGCTAGTTGAGTAGTTGTGAATTTAAAGAATACTTGTGTTGAAGTTTGTGATTCCCGTAGCATGCACGTATGGTGAACCGTTATGTGATGAAGTAGGAGCACGATTTATTTATTGATTGTCTTCCTTATGAGTGGCGGTCGGGGACGAGCGTTGGTCTTTTCCTACCAATCTATCCCCCTAGGAGCATGCGCGTAATACTTTGCTTTGATAACTTCTAAATTTTTGCAATAAGTATATGAGTTCTTTATGACTAATGTTGAGTCCATGGATTATACACACTCCCACCCTTCCACCCTTGCTAGCCTCTCTAATACCACGCACCTTTCACTGGTATCATACACCTACCATGTACCTTCCTCAAAACAGCCACCATACCTACCTATTATGGCATTTCCATAGCCATTCCGAGATATATTGCCATGCAACTTTCCACCATCTAGTTCATCATGACACATCCATCATTGTCATATTGCTTAGCATGATCATCATTCAATAGAGCATTGTCCCAAAAAAGAGAGAGAGAAAGGCCAAAGAAAAAAAGAAGGCACAAAAAAAAGATAAATAAATAAAAAAGGGGCAATGCTACTATCCTTTTTTCCACACTTGTGCTTCAAAGTAGCACCATGATATAGCAAGTCTCATATATTGTGCTTCAAAGTAGCACCATGTTCTTCATATAGAGAGTCTCATATATTGTCACTTTCATATACTAGTGGGAATTTTACATTATAGAACTTGGCTTGTATATTCCAATGATGGGCTTCCTCAAATTTCCCTAGGTCTTCGTGAGCAAGCAAGTTGGATGCACACCCACTAGTTTTTTTTGTTGGGCTTTCATACATTTATAGCTCTAGTGCATCCGTTGCATGGCAATCCCTACTCACTCACATTGATATCTATTGATGGGCATCTCCATAGCCCGTTGATACGCCTAGTTGATGTGAGACTATCTTCTCCTTTTTTGTCTTCTCCACAACCACCATTCTATTCCACCTATAGTGCTATATCCATGGCTCACGCTCATGTATTGCGTGAAGATTGAAAACGTTTTGAAAAAGTTAGAGTATGAAACAATTGCTTGGCTTGTCATCGGGGTTGTGCATGATTTAAATACTTTGTGTGGGGAAGATGGAGCATAGGCAAACTATATGATTTTGTAGGGATAACCTTCTTTGGCCATGTTATTTTGATAAGACATAATTGCTTTGTTCGTATGCTTGAAGTATTATTATTTTCTATGTCAATATAAATTTTTCTCTTGAATCTTTCTAATCTGAATATTCATACCACAGTTAAGAAGATTTGCATTGAAATTATGCCAATTAGCACTCCGCATCAAAAATTCTCTTTTTATCATTTACCTACTCGAGGACGAGCAGGAATTAAGCTTGGGGATGCCTGATACGTCTCCAACGCATCTATAATTTTTGATTGCTCCATGCTATATTATCTACTGTTTTGGACTATATTGGGCTTTATTTTCCACTTTTATATTATTTTTGGGACTAACCTATTAACCGGAGGCCCAGCCTAGAATTGTCGTTTTTTTTTTGCCTATTTCAGTGTTTTGGATAAACAGAATATCAAACGGAGTCCAAACGGAATAAAATCTTCGGAAACGTGATTTTCTCACCGAACGTGATCTAGGAGACTTGGACCCTACTGCAAGGGATCAAAGAGGTGGTCACGAGGGTGGGGGGCGCCCCCCCTAGGGTGCGCCCCCTGCCTCGTGGGCCCCTCGGTGCTCCACCGACGTACTCCTTCCTCCTATATATACACACGTACCCCCAAACGACCAGAACAGGAGCCAAAAACCTAATTCCACCGCTGCAACTTTCCTTATCCACAAGATCCCTTCTTGGGGCCTGTTTCGGAGCTCCGCCGGAAGAGGGCCGTCATCACGGAGGGCTTCTACATCATCATAGCCCCTCCGATGAAGTGTGAGTAGTTTACCTCAGACCTTCGGGTCCATAGTTAGTAGCTAGATGGCTTCTTCTCTCTCTTTGAATCTCAATACAAAGTTCTCCCCCTCTCTTGTGGAGATCTATTCGATGTAATCTTCTTTTTGTGGTGTGTTTGTTGAGACCGATGAATTGTGGGTTTATGATCAAGTCTATCTATGAATAATATTTGAATCTTCTCTGAATTATTTTATGCATGATTGGTTACCTTTGCAAGTCTCTTCGAATTATCCGTTTGGTTTGGCCAACTAGATTGGTAGTTCTTGCCATGGGAGAAGTGCTTAGCTTTGGGTTCGATCTTGCGGTGTCCTTACCCAGTGACAGAAGGGGCAGCAAGGCACGTATTGTATCGTTGCCATCGAGGATAACAAGATGGGGTTTATTTCATATTGCATGAATTTATCTCTCTACATCATGTCATCTTGCTTAAGGCGTTACTCTGTTTTTAACTTAATACTCTAGATGCATGTTGGATAGCGGTCGATGAGTGTAGTAATAGTAGTAGATGCAGAATCGTTTCGATCTACCTGTCACGGACGTGATGCCTATATACATGATCATGCCTAGATATTCTCATAATTATGCACAATTCTATCAATTGCTAAACAGTAATTTGTTCACCCACCGTAGAATACTTATGCTCTTGAGAGAAGCCACTAGTGAAACCTATGGCCCCCGGATCTATTCTCATCATATCACTCTCCATCACTTTTATATTGTTTTGCTATTTACTTTGCCTTTACTTTTTACTTTGCGTCTTTATATCAAAAATACCAAAAATATTCTATCTATCAGATCTCACTCTCGTAAGTGACCGTGAAGGGCTTGACAACCCCTAATCGCGTTGGTTGCGAGCAGCTATCGCTTTGTGCAGGTACGAGGGACTTGAGCGTGGGCTCCTACTGGATTGATACCTTGGTTCTCAAAAACTAAGGGAAATACTTATGCTGCTCTGCTGCATCATCCCTTCCTCTTCGGGGAAAACCAACGCAAGCTCAAGACGTAGCAGTGGATTACGATAACGAGTGAAATATTTGCTTTAATACTATTCCTCAGCTTGCCCTTGGAAGGGACATAGTCCTACTTTTTGCTTATCGCACTATCTGTATCATTCTGCTTTAACGCACCTTTTTGAATAAGCAATGCATAACATTACGACTATTATTGCATTCTTGTTATATATATGTGTGTTCATTAATGACGCCTTGCAACCGTACACTTTGGTACGGCCAATACACCAGGGGCTTAAGTACCCCACATTATGGTGTGAGAAGTCCGAACACTTTCACAAGTGCGGCACCCCGAACTTATAGCATTATATGCATCAGCTCCGAATCATGTCTTTGGTCAAATGTTGGGTTTGCCCGGCTCCTATGTTTTGGTACCTTACGTTCTGCTCTATCGGCCAAGGTAGCAATAGGAGAACTACTACGATTGTGCCCCGATTCTGCTGGGCTAAGCACCTCAGTAGAGAAAGCTAAAACTGACTGTCATGATAAGGCGAGAGACTGGTCGCTGTTCGGCGAGGTTACGAGTCCCTAAAGACATATGCCGGTTAGAGCGAGGATCCGGTCCGGTCCGGCTTAAAGGCGTGTATCGCGCCCCGAATTCGGCGTTCCAAATACCAGGGGCTTCCCCGAAATTTAAAATTATAGAATTCTATGGCTAAGTGAGAGTGATAAAGCATTATTAGTCTGGTTGCCTTGTTCGCTGTGCTGAGCACCTCCCTCGAAGGACCAAAAAATGGGAACAAGAGTGCTCAGGTTTATCCCGAACACCCCAGCACTCGCAGCATGGGGGTAGATGCCGAGGACTAGCCATCTCTCAGATTGGATAAACAGCCAAACATAAGGTAATATTTTAAATTCAAACAAGCGTTGCATAGCGCATGTGAAACAAGTTTTCATCATACAGGATCACACGAGCAAGTTTACTCAAATATTACATCCTTTGGACATTCGTTCGGTACAAGACGGGCACCCTTCAGGACACCCTCATAATAAATTTTGGGGGTGCGGTGCTCCTTGCCCTGCGGCGGTCCTTCCTTGATCAGCTTCATGACGTCTAGCTTGGCCCATTGCACCTTCACACGGGCGAAAGCCCGACGTGCACCTTCGATGCAGACGGACCGCTTGACGACTTCCAGCCGTGGGCAGGCATCCACAAGCCGCCTCACCAGGCCGAAGTAGCTGTTCGGAAGGGCGTCGCCAGGCCACAGTCGGACTATAAAGCCCTTCATGGCCTATTTGGCCGCCTTGTGTAGCTCGACCAGCTGCTTCAGCTGGTCGCTCATAGGCACCGGGTGTTCGGTCCCAGTATACTGAGACCAGAACAGCTTCTCTGTTGAGCTTCCCTCCTCGGCCTGGTAAAACTGTGCGGCATACGACATGTTGTGGGGCAAATCTGCGAATGCTCCTGGAGAGCTCCGGATTCAGGTAAGTAATAGGTAATTTACTTTCACATGCTTGCTTTGCATATAGAATGTCTTACCCGCCGCTATTTTCTTCATCGCGTCAATCTCCTGGAGGGCCTTTTGGGCCTCGGCCTTGGCACTCTTTGTGCTCTCGAGGGCCGCGGCAAGCTCAGACTCTCGCGTCTTCGAGTCAAGCTCCAACGCCTCATGCTTCATCACGAGAGCCTGGAGCTCTTGCTGCACCTCGCCCACCCGAGCCTCTTGCCTTTCCCGCTCGGTGCGCTCCTTGGCCGCTTTATCTTCGGCCTCGGACAGCGCTTGCTTTAGGGTCTCCACTTCCGTCGTGGCCCCTGGCAAATTCATGATGATCCTGTCATTTTGCAATCGCATTCTTTTTATACATATCCATAGACTAGGTACTACTTACCTTTGTTCTCCTCGAGCTGCCTCTTGGCAAGGCCGAGCTCGTCCTTGGACCCTTTAAGGTCCTGCTTCAGTGCGGCGACCTCCGCAGTCGATGCGGCAGATGCCAGCAGCGAAGCCTGCATACGCATATTGACATACTTATATTAGACTCCTGCGATATTGCTTGATCCTCTATTCGGCTTTTCTTTGTGAACACCGAATAGGGCATTAGGGGCTACTGTCTATGCGGTAATATTTTTCCTATATTTTAAACACTTACCTCAAAGCCTGTTAGAAGGCTGGAACAGGCTTCAGTCAATCCACTCTTGGCGGACTGAAGCTTCTGGACCACCGCACTCATAATAGTACGGTGCTCCTCATCGATGGAAGCGCTGCGAAGCGCTCCCAGCAGATTGTCCGGCGCCTCTGGATGGACAGAGGTCACCGGCACAGGTGTCTTGCCCCTCTTGGAAGGAGGACACCTTCCCGAGTCCGGAACCACTTGAGGTTCCGGCGCGGTGTTCGGCTGAGGGCCGAGCTCGGAGCCCTCAGGGGTCCGGAAGGTCGCCTTGAGGCGACTCCGGGACTGTGTCCCCTCGACCCGGTGCCTCTTGAGACAATACCTCGGTGTCGTCCGCAGGGCAAGGGGAGGTGGCCGTCGGAAGTGGATCGCTATCCATATCCGACAAGCCCAGGGAGCCGTCTAACGATACATAGATACGGGCTCATGGCGGCCTGCATAATCATACTCGGAGTTAGGGGAAGCAGTGCGACAAAGGAATGCTATGAGTTACTCTGGTATCCGAATACTTACGACTTCGCCAGGGGCTTGGCCCTGAGCAGCCACTCGTCTCCGCCTTCGGCGGCGGTGGTGGAACTGTCCGGAAGGAGAGTCCTTCCCTTCTTGGACCCTTCGGCCTCCCCAGTTGGGGCGGCCTTCGTTTTCTTGTCTCCCCCAACTAAAGGGGGAGCATCTTCTTCTTCATCCTCGTCTCGGGGGAGGAGTGTGTCGCGGAGTTATCGGACGATGACTCCGATGACGCCTGGCGGAGGGAACTCTTTCGGGTTCCCTTGGCCTTCTTGGTCTTCCCCGACACCTTGTAAGGAGCCGGAGTCAGCATCTTCGCCAGGAAAGTGTCTGCTGGGCCTTCGGGCAAAGGGGCCGGACAGTCGATCTGTCCGGCCGTCTCCTGCCAGTCCTGTCAAAGGTACGGGAGCTTAGATCCCGCATAGAGTCAAACTATCAAAAACAAGTATCCCGTGAGAGGTAAAACAGCTTATCGCGCTTGCTTGGTGCTTCGTGCAGAATCCGTGATCCTCGGTAGTGGGAGGGGGAACCTCGGCACTCTTGAATAGCACCTTCCAGGCATCCTCGTGAGTTGTGTCGAAGATCCTATTCAGAGTTTGGTGCTGGGCCGGGTCGAACTCCCACAAGTTGGAAGCCCGTTGTTTGCACGGGAGGATCCGGCAGATGAGCATGACCTGGACTACGTTGACGAGTTTGAGCTTCTTGTTCACCATGTTTTGAATACATGTTTGGAGTCCGGTCAGCTCTCCCGAACTACCCCAGGACAGGCCCTTCTCTTGCCAGGAGGTGAGCCGCGTGGGGATACCAGATCGGAACTCGGGGGCCGCTGCCCATTTAGGGTCACGCGGCTCGGTGATGTAGAACCACCCCGACTGCCACCCCTTTATGGTCTCCATGAAGGATCCCTCGAGCCATGTGACGTTGGGCATCTTGCCCACCATGGCGCCTCCGCACTCCGCCTGGCGGCCGCTCACTACCTTCGGCTTGACATTGAAGGTCTTCAGCCATAAGCCGCAGTGGGGCTTGATGCAGAGGGAGGCCTCGCACACGATGATAAACGCCGAGATGTTGAGGATGAAGTTCGGGGCCAGATCGTGGAAATCCAGGCCGTAGTAGAACATGAGCCCCCGGACGAATGGGTGGAGAGGGAATCCCAGTCCGCGGAGGAAATGGGTAAGGAACACTACCCTCTCATGGGGCCTGGGGGTGGGGATGAGCTGCCCCTCATCTGGGAGCCGGTGCGCGATGTCCTCGGACAGGTATCCGGCTCTCCTCAGCTTCTTGATGTGTTCCTCCGTAACGGAGGAGACCATCCACCTGCCTCCCGGTCCGGACATGGTTGGAGAGGGTTGAGGTGGGAAGTGCGGACTTGGGCGCTGGAGCTCGAGTGTGCGAAAATGGATGAGCAAAGGAGGAAGAAGGCATGGATGAAAAGGTGAATCCTTATCCCTTTATAAGGGCGGCCGAAACTATGCGCCCCCACTAGCCTGGTAAAACTTGCTTATCCCCCAAGCGCCGTAATCGATGGCGCGGTTGGGTTACCCACGCCCGTATTGATGAGAATCCCGTAATAAGGGGGACACGATCTCTGCTTTGACAAGACGTGTCAAAAAACTGCCTTGCGTTATGTGCGGGGCTAGTTAAAGGAAACAGTTCAAATAATCACCGGGCCATGACATAACGTCATGTTGCCGAAACGTGTCAGCAGATTAGATTTGTGGAAATATTATTCTCTCTACGTTGGTATGTGGAACTAATTTTGCAGGGTCGGACACTATCCTTGTATTCAAATTCTTCCGTGATGTATTCGGAGGAGGTACCCGCCTTGCAATGACGAAGACAATACTGCACGCCGGACTCATCATCATTCAAGCCTGGTTCAGGGGCTACTGAGGGAGTCCGGGATTAGGGGGTCTCCGGACAGCCGGACTCTGTCCTTCGGCCGGACTATTGTGCTATGAAGATACTAAATTGAAGACTTCGTCTCGTGTCCGTATGGGACTCTACTTGGCATGGAAGGCAAGCTAGGAAATACGGATATGTATATCTCCTCCTTTGTAACCGACCTTGTGTAACCCTAGCCCTTTCCGGTGTCTATATAAACCGAAGGGTTTTAGTCTGTAGGACAACATACAATCATACCACAGGCTAGCTTCTATGGTTTAGCCTCTCTGATCTCGTGGTAGATCTACTCTTGTACTACCCATATCATCAATATTAATCAAGGAGGACATAGGGTTTTACCTCCATCAAGAGGTCCCGAACCTGGGTAAAACATCGTGTCCCCTGCCTCCTGTTACCATCCGCCTTAGACGCACAGTTCGGGACCCCCTACCCGAGATCCGCCAGTTTTGACACCGACAGTTATCATCCATCAGCCAATGCTATCCCACAGGCTGGTTATTATAGTATTATACCACTTCTAGTATTTCCTATGTTGTTCTTTAATACTTTTGTGTGCCGTCGAGTTAATCTCGAGTACAAACGATACATATTCTGTAGCTTTCATCTGTGTTCTACCTTTAGTTTATGGGACCTGTTGCTGGTAGTTAACCCCAGTCCTACTATTTATGTCATCTCCTACAGGCACTCATTACATAAATCTAACTACTAGTTGTCTTCCATGCATGTCAGATATAATTGCGCACACTGATATATCCACAAGAACCTCACAGAGCAATGTAAAGGCCAATAAACTTGATGTCAATGATACCCAATATGATGGAACATGTAAAGGCAGTTCTTCAGAAGACTTGCAGAAAGATGATGAATCCTCTTCACCCCACAAGGTCCTTGCTCTAACTTGGCCTGTGATATGGGTACAACATGCATATAATGTCCTGGAGTGTATCTACTCTGTTGCAATGGCATGTGCTTAGCATGCTGATCATGCATGTAAATATGTCACGCCTTCCTGTTTTTCAGTACCTATTCCATTTATGATAACATGTTTTCAAATTCAAGTACTGTCATTCTACTCTATCGCAATGCCATCTGCTTAATTTGGACATCATGCTTCTGAATATCTTATGCATTGTTATTCATGAGTATGCACTTCATCTATCTACCATACCATGTTTTTTACATTGAAGTGATGTTCTAGTGCTCTGTTGCAATGCCATCTTATTTTTCCAATCATACACGTGTATGTTGCCTTAGTTATTTCTGTACGTATTCCGCTAGCATACAATTTTAGATTCAACTAGTGTTTTTTTTGATGTGTTGTCCTGTCGTATCCCTAGCTCTCACACCATAGTCCCTCCGTTCGGATTACATGTTGCCGAAATGGATAAAAAAGGATGTATCTAAAACTGAGATACGCCTAGACCCATCCATTTTTTTCCGGATGGAGGGAATACATGTCAATATTTCATGCCTTTCTATTCTTCAGTACCTATTCCATCTCTCTGCTGCCGCATGTTTTATAATTAAAGCACCATTCTTCTATACAAGGGATACAAGGGGAAGACGACTATGTTAGAATCTGAAGGGTTACAAACAAGGCCTTTGCAAAAGATCCAAACGCCAGGAGATAATAAACCAACTCCAGTTTTTATAGATACTGCTCTAGCACAGAGAAACCCTACTTGTACTGATAATAAGCAGATTCCAGTGGCCAAAGAACTAGTCCGCTCCAGACCAGCAAAAATATGTCAACTCAATTCTAAGAAGCGTGTGCGTATCCTTGCATCATGAAATTTCATAGCATGCTGATCATATTTTCTACATGTTTCTTACCCATCTCTCTTTTAGAAAATAGGCATAACATATAGAAGATTTTCTGCAATGGTATCGTTTATGAGGAAAGATTCTTCCATGAATTCTCCGTGCTCCAATGTAGATGTAAGTACCTGTTGTATATCACTATATTTTTACATCAGCATGTATTTTGTTAATCGGCGTCAATCCAACCTTTATCTGATCTAAATTCAGTTGTAGCAAAATGTATGATTAAAGGCCACAATGTTGATTTTTGCAAGGAAAACTGTCTGGTAGTTTTGCATCCTAAGCTGCATGAGTGTACTATCTCATATCAGTGGGTTTGAATACTTTGGTTCTGCAGTGGGTTTTTCAGTGTTTTTTTACTGTGTTGTCCTGTCGTATCCCTAGCTCTTACATCATACTCCCTCCGTCCGGATTAAATGTCGCAGAAATGGATAAAACTGGATGTATCTAGAACTGAAATACGCCTAGACCTATCCATTTATTTCCGGATGGAGTGAATACATGTCAATATGTCATGCCTTTCTATTCTTCAGTACCTATTCCATCTCTACTGTAGCATGTTTTATAACTGAATCACCATTCTTCTATACAAGGCATGTAAGGGGTAGACGTCTATGTTAGAATCTGAAGGGTTACAAACCAGGTCTTTGCAAAAGATCCAAACGCCAGGAGATAATAAACCAACTCCATGTTTCATAGATACTGCTCCAGCATAGAGAAACCCAACTCCCACTGATAATAAGCAGATTCCAGTGGCCAAAGAACTAGTCCGCTCCAGTCCAGCAAAAGAATGTCAACTCCATTCTAAGAAGCGTGTGTGTATCCTCGCATCATGAAATTTTATAGCATTCTGATCATATTTTCTACATGTTTCTTACCCATCTCTCTTTTAGAAAATAAGGTTAAACGATACAAGACTTCCTCCATTGGGATCGTATTCGAGGAAAATTGCTTGTGGGAATTCTGTGTGCTCCAATGCTGATGTAAGTACCTGTTGTATATCACTATATTTTTACATCAGCATGTATTTGTTAATCGGCGTGAATCTAACCTTTATCTGATCTAAAATTAGTTGTAGCAAAATGTTAAAGGCGCCAATGTTGATTTTTGTAAGGAAAACTGCCTGGTAGTTTTGCGTACTGAGCTGCATGAATGTGCTATCTCATATCACGCACATTACTGAATTGTAGTGCTTCTCTGGTTGCCCATTCATTCATTGTGTCAATGTTGCTTTAGTATTACCTTACCTGGATGATGATAGCTGTGCCATATTGTGTTAATTTGGTGTAGGCTAGTTTCCCAAACGTTCGTTGTGTCAATGTTGCTTTCCTATTATCTGACTTGGCCAATGATAGCAATGCTAGTGTGTTAATTTTGTGCAGGCTACTGAAGATAAGAAGACAAACTCTGAAAACAGCAAGGCAACCCCATTGTTTCTTTCTAGTAAATCTAGGCCAGGTAATATGGCAATAACTCATGATTAATTTGTTTGGTTCCCGTCCTAATTTATGTTATGATGCAGTGGTCAAGACACTCTCCACTATCAATAATACAAGCCTACCAAAATCGCCATCTGAATCTGTTCATTATCCTCTGTCTCGAATGTAACGGAATAAATGTATATTTGTGAACCAATTAATGGCTGAAGCAATGATGGAAATGGTGGATGAATCAGAGGTGCAGAGTCGTGCGACACAACAACTAATCAATGTTTTCAGAGACAGTGTGGCAAAGCAGCAAGAACTTGCCCACATGCTTATGGGTGTCATCTGTGCTGAGGTTGCAGATTGTGACGTTGTAGATGGTTAGGTTCTGCTCAATTATTTGCACTCGCATCAATCTTTGATTGCCCAGTGGATGTAATTTCCTGTAATCTATTCTTGATGTGCAACGTTATTCCCTGTATGCCGTACCTTTTCTCGTCGTAATGGGCTCAAATTATCTAATTTGGCCTAAAGACTTGAACGAACTTTAGTGGGCCCATTAAGTTAATGGGCCGTTACTAGGCCGAAAGTTAATGGTCGGCCCTCTTACCTCCCGGGTCGTTAACAGGCCGACATCGAAGCGGGTAACAGGTGGCCCCAATTTATTTCACGGGCCGTTAACAAGCCGTTACTAAGTTTGGGCTACATATGGCCCAACTATACTGTAGGCCTTTAGCAGGCCGAAAGAGACATCGGGCTTGTATTGGACCATGAAGAGCATGGGCCGCTAAGAGGCCGAAAGTCAGGTCGTATTGTAAACGGCCCAACTGTGTTGTGGGCCTTTAGCAGGCCGATAGAGAAACCGGGCTGGTATTGGACCATGAAGGGCATGGGCCCTTAAGAGGCCAAAACTAAGGTCCGACTACAAATGGCCCAACTCATTTATGGTCCGTTAACAGGCCGGAAGGCACATAGGGCCAGGAATTGGCCCAACACTTGAATGGGTCGCTAAAAGGCCAAAACTCAGGTCCAACTACAATTGGCCCAACTGATTTATGGGCCGTCAACAGGCTGAAAGTGACATCAGGCCAGAAATTGGCCCAACACTTAAATGGGCCGCTAAAAGGCCGAAATTCAGGTCCGACTACAAATGGCCCATCAGATTTATGGGCCGTCAACAGGCTGAAAGACACAGCGGGCCGGAAATTAACCCAACAATTAAATGGGTCGCTAAAAGGCCCAAAGATGTACATCCTGAAAATTGGCCCATCCATTAAATGTGTCGTTAACAGGCCGAAATCTCATCGGGCCGATATTGAGCACAAATATATAGCGGGCTGTTAACGGGCTCGAAGTGACGATGGGCTGCAATGGTGTCAAATCTTTAACGGGCCGAATTGGCACATCTTGTATGGGCCATGGTCTTAAATGGACCTGACACAAGTAGGCCTTATATGGGCCAGCCTGCTACTTTTTACCGGGCCGACCTTTTTCACCGGAATGGGCCACTATTGGGCCGTGCCACGTGTCGACCTATCATAGGCGCCTCCTGTGCAATGAGTGGATGACATCTGTCCCAACGATGAGCCGAGACGTGTTTCCTCTAGCCAATGATGATTTTACACGTGGAAAATCCCCATTGGTCGGGGCTGTTAATGGGTTATCGGATCCAAAACCCGACCCGATAGCTTAACGGCGTTCCGTTACGGTGGATGCCACGTGTTGGTCACCCTTGACGAAAGCACTTCTGTGACGCGCGATTTATTGTCATGGAAGTGGACACTTCCGTGATGATAATTTTGGTAATGTCATGGAACACTTCTACAACAGCACAGGTATGACTATCTTGATTCTGTCATAAATTTGTCATGGATGTACAAGCATGACAAAAAACGCGACCTACTGTGACAAACACGTACCATCACGGAAGTGTGTTTTTTTAGTGTAATGAACAAGATGAACGGGAAGATGGGCAGGTTAGTCCTGCTAAACAGGGCACACATGAAGATTCAGAGGACGACAATTACCTTCCGCTCTCTGAGGATGAGGTGGGCCTTGGCACTGAGGATTTCATCATGCCCGAGGAACCTGATAAGCAGGAGCGCTTTAAGCGCCAACTAATAGCCATTGCAAGGAGCCTGAAAAAGAAGCAGCAGCAGCTTCAAGCTGACCAAGATCTGCTCAATGATAGATAGACCGAAGTCCAAGCCGCTGAAGAATATGACCTTAGTGGACCAGCCAAAAGCTACCGAAAGCATAGATTGCTACCCCAGGGCGACGATGAGGCGTTGGAGCCCATACCATCATCGCACAACGCGGCAGGTCGACCACAACTGGGCCAAGGTAAATCGACAACTCCCGAACACCAGACCGCCCCACCTCATAGTAAAAGCAAGAACAAAACAGCTCGGGGTTATACATACAACCGTCAAAAAGACTTGGGTAGCAAAGCAGGACACTCAAGAGCGATCTACAGATCGCAAGGACATACCTCGACCATGGTCAAAAAAAGGGACATACCTCGACACATGACGACGACCACCTATTCGCATGTGACAAACCTAGCCACACCCGGGCTGAAAACCGCAAATGGACTCCGTCGGAGATACGCCGCAGTGTGTCCCAACATAGAGGCGCCGCACACCCTCTTTGCTTCACAAATGAAGTAATGGAGCATGAATTCCCAGACGGGTTCAAACCCATGAATATCGAATCATACGATGGAACAACGGATTCCGCGGTATGGATCGAGGACTTCCTCCTCCATATCCACATGGCCCGCGGAGACGACCTTCACACCATCAAATACCTACCACTAAAACTCAAAGGACCAGCTCAGTACTAGTTAAACAGTCTACTGGAAAATTCTATTGACAACTGGGAGGATTTGGAGGACTCCTTTTGCAACAACTTCCAAGGAACATATGTCCGGCCACAAGACGCCAATGACTTAAGTAACATTGTCCAGCAGCTCAGAGAGTCAGCCAGGAAGCTCTGGACCAGGTTCCTAGTTAAAAAGAACCAAATCGTCGACTGTCCGGACGCGGAGGCCCTTGCGGCCTTTAAACATAGCGTCCGGGATGAATGATTTGCACGCCACCTCGGTCAAGAAGGACCTAGATCCATGACAGCCCTTACCGCTCTAATGACCCGCTTTTGCGCGGGAGAAGACAGCTGGCTCGCTCGTAGAAGCAATAGCGCCAGAGACTCGGGCACTTCCGAAATCCAAGACGGCAATGGCAAGCCACGACAAAACATACACAACAGTCGCAATGATAATGAAAGATCACACGACACAGCGGTCAACGCCGGATTTAGAAATCCCATGCCCGGCCAACAGAAAAAGCCATTCAAGGCAAACAGAGACGGACCATCCAAACTACACATGATATTGGACCGGCCCTGCCAGATAAATGGCCACCCCAATAAACCAGCTAATCACACCAATAGAAGCTGTTGGGTCCTCAAGCAGGCCAGCAGGATCGACACCGGACACAATGGAAATGGGCCACCTGGCAATAGGGACAATGGAGCGGCTCACCAGCTAAATGCCGGAGGGCGGAAGCAATTTCCCCCTGAAGATCGATCAAATCCAGAACAGAAATAGCAGTTCGGCTTCCGCTGCCCCTCTCGTATATCCGTTAAAACTATATTGCGCATACACAATTACGCACTGAAGATACCATGGCCATTGACGCTAGCACAATACGGACAAGTCTGTAGGCACTCCGGTAACATTCTATAACCGCTTTCCTATTTTCTTTTGTTTCATTATTTCTTAAAAGCAGGTGGCGCAAAGGGGAAACACCTACGACCGACCCCACAGGAGTTCGGATCCGTACACTCACCTACGGGGCTACTCCCTTCAAGGATTCCCCTCGCCGAGGACAGGCGGCGCAGACGTGCGACAGGATGTCCAAAATAACTTTTTGTAGACCGCGCTCTCTTCTCGAGCCTGTAACATGCCTTTTTCCTCTGCCTTCAACCAAGGGCATATCAAATTGCCGGGGTCGTGGCCCTTATGTATATCAAGTAACCATTGACATATCACTCAGGTCCCAGTTCAAATTATACGAATTAATCACTCTCATCTTTTCGCAAAATGAATACGCCTCCTATGGTTGTTTCATAGATATACCCCGGCTTAACTTGCCAGGGCCTCGGTACGGGAACAAATGAGTTGGCAACAAAGTTCGAACAACTTTTACAGCGTACTTCGGCGTCGCGAGTTTGGCCTTATATGGATCAGCTCCGAATCATGTCTTGGGTCAATAGTTGGGGTTTCCCGGCTCCTATGCTTGCTACCCTACGTTCCACTCTATCGGCTAGGGTAGTAAAGGGAAAACTACTGCGATTGTGCTACCGGTTCAACTGGTAATGCACCATAGTAGAGAAAGCTGAAAACTGTCTGTCATGATGCGGCGAGAGCTGGTCAACCACTCAATGACTTATCGGAATCTCTAGCGATTCCTCCGTGTCACAGAAAGGACCTTTCCAGTTAATTATGTAAACGCATCGTATGAGTAAACCCCATACATACTAGGTGCTATGTCGTAGACCCACCGGAAAACTCCTATGGCTAAGTGAAAGTGTTAACGCCCTATAGTCTGGTTGCCTGGTTCGCTGCATTGACACCTCCTTCAAGGACCAAGACGTTGGGTCAAGAGTGATCAGATACTTTTTCGAACACCCCTGTACTTCCTAGAAGGGGGCTGAAGATGACGACTGGAAAACTTTCAGATTATATTAAAATGGCCGCACAGGAGGAACACAAGCTCTCAAGCAAAATATACAAATAGATTCACTATAAAATTGTCTCGTAAAATTCTCATACACTTCACTCGAACATTATGTCTTTCGAGCATTGACCCTCTATCAAGCAGGCGGCTACAAGGACGTCTTCAAAATAATGCTCCGGTTCGTGGCGGTCCTTACCCTTGGGCGGATTCTTCACCGCAACGTTGATGTCCTTCATATTCCCCCAGAACATCTTGACTCGGGCAAAAGCCATCCGTGCACCTTTGATACACACCGATCGCTTCACAGCATCGATACACGGCACTTTGTCAACAAGCCGCTGCACCAAGCCGAAGTAACTGTTCGGAACAGGCTCAGCTGGCCATAACTGGATTAGGACGTTCTTCATGGCAGCACCGGATATCCTATGAAGCTTGGCCCACTGGGACATTTGCTCATTCAGCAACAGGGGGCGCTTCGAGGTGCCGAATTGTGACTAGAAAAGCTTCTCCGTTGCGTACCCGTCTCGCGCCTGTTAATACTGCGCCGCATCGGAGGAACTCTTCGGGAAGTCTAAAAACTCCTCCGGAGAACCCCACAATTGGTTAAGCTGGGCATAGTTCGGATCACCAAACTTAGCCTGTAGCAAAAATGGCTTACCAGCTGCAATCTCCCCAGCTTGCCGGATCTACTCACAGGCTGCTTTGTATTCAGACCGCGTTTCTCTCGCCTCTCGTAGGGCCTTGTCAATTTCAGTCATCCTGGCTTCATTCTCCTTCTCAAGGAGTTCACACCGGCTAGCAGCACTTTTTAGTTCGAGCGCCATTGTGGATATCTTCTCCTCGTCTTGACGCCGAGTAGCTCGTTCGGCTTTTAACTCAGCCGATGCCTTCTCGGCAGCCACATTACTACACCGGGCCTGTTCCTTGGCCTGGGCTAGCTCCGCCTGAAGAATTTCAACGACGGCAACCCCATCTGTAGCCAGGAAAAACTTCCAGCGTCATGCTTACATCACAAAAATGTATGTGTTGGGACTGCTCTGAATACATACCTTGCGACTCCTCAAGATGCATATTGATTAACGTAATGTCATCCCCGGCTACATCAAGCTTCCGTTGTAGCTCGGCAATGTCTGCACTCTGGGAAGTAGCCATGGGGGAAGCAACCTGTGTTCAAAGTTAATCAGATTAATCTTCGGATATTTCTTTCGATCCTCCATTCGCTTCCTATGGGAAGCCAACCTGAGTCTCAGGGGCTACTATCTATACACAGGTGTATTTTATGAATAAAACACAATTGCACATATTACAGTACAAACCTCAAAGTCTCTCAGGAGACTCGCAAAGGCCTCATTCAATCCGCTCTTTGAGGATAGGACCTTTTTTACCACCATACCCATCACGGTACGATGTTCCTCTGAAACGGACACCTGCCGCAGCATGTTCGTCAAGATATCTGGCGCCTCTGCGTCTCCGGAGGCAGCCGCAGGAGTACGGTCACCCTTTGAAGGGATCCGTTTATTTGTATCCGGCTGCATTCCGGATTGTTCGGGGTCTTCACTGTTGTTCCTCGGACCCTGGGCCGCCGAAGTATCACCTTCATGTAGCATCTTCGTCATCCCAGGCACCACTTGTTGGTCGGGGGAGACCCTCCGTAACGACACATCAAGGTCGTCTGCCCTATTGGACGGAGAAGCCAGTGGGGGTGTCTCGCTTTCCATCATCTCCGGGAGAAGGTCGCCCGAGGAAGAGGATTGTTGAAGGGGATTACGCGCTGAGCTCCAAAAAAATATATATTCTAGGTGTCATAAGGAAAGAACGGCATATGTTTAAAACATCTTTGTTCACTTACGATTTGGCCGGAGACTTGTCCTCGTCATGACACTGCGCTTCGACGTCCTCCAGGACCGGGCCGCCCCCCAGAGGCATATTGCCTCGCTTAGGAGCCTGATTCTCCCAATCTTCGGAGGCGGCCCTCTTCTTCCTGGGAGGGAAGGAGATAGTGCCCCCCCTTCACATTTGTCGTCGAATGAGGAGATTTTTATTCCTCCAGACACCAAGTCCGAGGTTCCCTGGGAATAGATGCCATCCTTGGTCCTCTTGCCCTCCGCCTCGTCCTCCTTCTCCGGCATCTGGTATGGTGCTGGGGCCAGCATCATTGTTAGGACAGGATTCGCTGGACCCTCGGGCAGAGGGGCCGAACACATAACCAGTTCCGCCTTCTTTATCCAGCCCTGGAAAAAGATAGCTTGCTCAGTACCATATTACTGAATGCATGACCACAAAGTATTCGAAAGCCAAGTGCTTACCGGGGTATCCGGACGATTACAGTTAACGCCAGCTTCCTCAGCAGTATCCGGCCAATGTTTCTGCTTCCCGAAAAATAACTTCCACATCCCTTCGTGTGTGGCGCTGAAGAAGTGTTGGAGGGTTTGTGGTCCTTTTGGATTAAACTCCCACATGTGGCGAGGCCTGCGCTGGCAGGGCAGGATTTGGCGAACTAACATCACTTGGATCACACTAACGAGATTGATATCTCTCTCAAGGAGGGTTCAGATGCGGCTTTGTAAGGTCTGCACTTCATCCACTAATCCCCAGTCTAGCCCCTTGTTGACCCATGACGCGAGCCGTAACGGTGGGCCGGGACGGAAGGTGGGGGCAGCTACCCATTTAGCACTGCGGGGCTCTATAATATAAAACCACTCCCGCTGCCAGTAATTGGAAGCCTCGGAAAAAGAACCTTTTGGCCAGGGAGTGTTGGCGAGTTGGCTGATTGTAGCACCACCGCACTCCACCTGTTCCCCATCGACTACCTTCGGCTTCACAATAAAGGTTTTGAGCCATAAGCCGAAGTGTGGGGGGATTCGAAGGAAGGCCTCGCATGTAATGAGAAACGCCGAGACATGGAGGATAGAGTCCGGGGCAAGATCATGAAAATCTTGTCCGTAATAAAACATTATCCCTCGGACAAAGGGGTGAAGAGCAAACCCTAACCCCCGGAGGAAGTGGGAGACGAATACCACCCTCTTGCCGGATCTGGGGGTCGGGATAACTTGTCCTTGAGTAGGAAGCCGGTGGTGGATCTCTGCGGTCAGATATCTGGCCGCCCGAAGCTTTGTGATATCCTCCTATGTAACGGAGGAAGCCACCCATCGGCCTTGGGAGCTGGATCCGGACATGATGGCAAGGCTGAAAGCAATGGAGTCAAACCTTGGGTGCTGGAACTCGGGGTTGGGGAGGCTTAGGAGAGGTTTTGCATAAAAAGATGGCCCTTGGTTCCCTTATATACACCTCTGGTATTGAACGTCTCCTCCTAAGCCTAAGAACCTGCCTATTCCTAAGGAATCTTTCTCGCAGGACGGTTGGGTTACCCACACTCATATTGATGAAATCCCGTAATGGGGGGACACGATCTCTGCTTTGACAAGACGTGCCAATGACAACCGCGTCTTGAAAGGTGGGGCGAAAAACGGTTCGAAATTATGACCGGGCAGGCGTGACGTCACATTACTAAAGTTGTCAGCAGATTGGACTCATGTGTTATTATATTCTCTTTGCGGTTGTGTGCGGTGTGTGTTACAGGTCCGGACACGATCAATTTGTTTGGAGACTATTCGGGAGTTCGGAAGGAGGAACCCGCCTTGGAAAGCCGAAGACAGCACTATGCGCCGGATACCTTGTCATTGAAGCGAGGTTCAGGTGCTACTGAGGGAGTCTTGGACTAAGGGGTCCTCGGGCGTCTGGCGTGTTATCTATAGGCCGGACTGATGAGCTATGAAGATATGAAGACCGAAGACTGTACCCGTGTCCGGATAAGACTCTCCTTGGCGTGGAAGGCAAGCTTGGCGAATAACTATGAAGATTCCATCTTATGTAACCGACTCTATGTAACCCTTGATCCCCCCCGGTGTCTATATAAACTGGAGGGTGTAGTCTGGAAAGGATATACTCAATACCGTAGTCATACAGGCTAGACTTCTAGGGTTTGGCCATTA
Organism: Triticum urartu; assembly: GCF_056163025.1. Lineage (NCBI taxonomy): Eukaryota > Viridiplantae > Streptophyta > Magnoliopsida > Poales > Poaceae > Triticum > Triticum urartu. The sequence goes on from NC_141879.1 coordinate 712,752,816, forward strand.
CGATGTCGTGGTAGATCAACTCTTGTAATACTCATATTCATCAAGATCAATCAAGCAGGAAGTAGGGTATTACCTCCATAGACAGGGCCCGAACCTGGGTAAACATCCTGTCCCCTGTCTCCTGTTACCATCAAACTTAGACGCATAGTTCGGGACCCCCTACCCAAGATCTGCCAGTTTTGACACCGACATTAGTGCTTCCATTGAGAGTTCCTTTGTGCTGTCGCTGAAAGGTTCGATGGCCCCTTCGATCGTCAATAATAACACTGTCCGCGGAGAAACTTTCCTACCCAGACAGATCTTCATGTTCGGCGGCTTCACACTGCGGGCCAACTCGTTTGGCCATCTGGAGTAGATCGAAAGCTACGCCCCTGACCACCAGGTTAGATTCGGGAGCTTGAACTACGTCACAGACATCCGTGGAGGCTTGATCTTCGCTGGATTCGAGACCGCAGTAACCGCTCCCGGTCACCCCATTGATCAAGACCTAAATTTGTCAACGGGCCGCATCCAGGAGACCGCTCCTATAAACGCTCTGGCCCTCGATCCGGAGCAAGCGACGCCATCCAAGGACGGGAGGATCAACCCCACCATGGAGGCCGCAGATTCCTCGGCGTCGGAGCCGCACATAGACTTAACCTCTCACGGCGTCTTTGTCATCAGAACTCCGGACTCGTCTCCGGCCGTAAGTTCCGAACCACGTGAGCCAGCGGATGCCGAGCTTGATCGTTTATTGATCTTCCAATTCAGCGCCGCAGACATCTTCCAGCACTCGCCATTGGGTGATGTGTTAAATTCCTTAAAAAACCTGTCCTCGGTGGAGGACTCACAACCGAAGTATATCCGGCTCGAACCAGGGGCTGACGGTGGAGAATTGTGCTCCCCACCCACCACCCACTTCATAGCCACCGTTGAGCATTCGACCAATACACTTGATTATGACCCCGAGAATATCGATGGCATGGACAATGATGCCGATGACAACGAAGACCCCGTTGATAGAACTAATGAACAAGATGAATGGGAAGATGGGCAGGTTAGCCATGCTAAACAGGCCACACACGAAGATTTGGAGGACGACAATTACCTTCCGCTCTCTGAGGATGAAGTAGGCCTTGTCACTGAGGATTTCATCATGCATGAGGAACCTCATGAGCAGGAGCGCTTTAAGCGCCAACTAATAGCCACTGCAAGGAGCCTGAAAAAGAAGCAGCAGCAGCTTCAAGCTAACCAAGATCTGCTCAATGATAGATGGACCGAAGTCCTAGCCGCCGAAGAATACGGCCTTAGTGGACCATTGATACGACCATTTTGCCTCATGATTTTATATCGCTATTTATTGCATTATGGGCTGTCACTACAAATTATGTCACAATACTTATGCCTATTCTCTCTTATTTTACAAGGTTTACATGAAGAGGGAGAATGCTGGGATTCTGGGCTGGAAAAAGAGCAAATATTAGAGACCTATTCTGCACAGCTCCAAAAGTCCTGAAACTTCACGGAAGACGTTTTCAGAATATATAAAAAATACTCAGCGGAAGAGATTCACTAGGGGGGGCACACCCTGACCACGAGGGTGGGGGGCACGCCCCCTACCTCGTGGGCCCCCCGGTGGCCATCTTCTGCTATATGAAGTGTTTCGATGAAAAAAAAAAGAAGCCATCTTCTCAGACGAAACTCCGCCGCCATGAGGCGGAACCTTGGCGGAACCAATCTAGGGCTTTGGCGGCGCTGTTCTGCCGGGGAAACTTCCCTCCCGGAGGGGGAAATCATCGCCGTCGTCATCACCAACGGTCCTCTCATCGGGGGAGGGCAATCTCCATCAACATCTTCATCAGCACCATCTCCTCTCAAAACCCTAGTTCATCTCTTGTATCCAATTCTTGTCTTCAAGTCCAGGATTGGTGCTAGTAGTGTTAATTACTCCTTGTAGTTGATGCTAGTTGGTATTTGGTGGAAGATCATATGTTCAGATCCTATATGCATATTAATACCCCTCTGATTATGAACATGTTTATGCTTTGTGAGTAGTTACGTTTGTTCCTGAGGACATGGAAGAAGTCTTGCTATTAGTAGTCATGTGAATTTGGTATTCGTTCGATATTTTGATGAGATGTATGTTGTCTCTCCTCTAGTGGTGTTATGTGAACGTCGACTACATGACACTTCACCATTATTTTGGCCTAGAGGAAGGCATTGGGAAGTAATAAGTATATGATGGGTTCCTAGAGTGACAGAAGCTTAAACCCTAGTTTATGCGTTGCTTCGTTAGGGGCTGATTTGGATCCATATGTTTCATGCTATGGTTAGGTTTACCTTAATACTTTTGTTGTAGTTGCGGATGCTTGCAATAGAGGTTAATCATAAGTGGGATGCTTGTCCAAGTAAGGACGGTACCCAAGCACCGGTCCACCCACATACCAAATTATCAAAGTACCGAACGCGAATCATATGAGCGTGATGAAAACTAGCTTGACAATATTCCCATGTGTCCTCGGGAGCGCTTTTCTCTATATAAGAGTTTGTCCAGGCTTGTCCTTTGCTACAAAAAGGATTGGGCCACCTTGCTGCACTTTATTTACTTTTGTTACTTGTTTCTCGTTACAAATTATCCTATCACAAAACTATTTGTTACGACTTATTTCAGTACTTGCAAAGAATACCTTGCTGGAAACCACATATCATTTCCTTCTGCTCCCTGTTGGGTTCGACACTCTTACTTATCGAAAGGACTATGATAGATCCCCTATACTTGTGGGTCATCAACCATTCAAAAGCTACCCGAAGCATAGATTGCCACCCCAGGGCGACGATGAGGCGCTGGAGCCCATACCATCATCGCACAATGCGGCAGGTCGACCACAACTGGGCCAAGGTAAAGCGACAACTCAAGCCGAACACCAGACCGCCCCACCTCACAGTAAAAGCAAGAACAAAACAGCTCGGGGTTATACATACAACCATCAACAAGACTTGGGTAGCAAAGCAGGACACTCAAGAGCGATCTACAGATCGAAAAGACATACCTCGACACATGACGACGACCACCTATTCGGACGTGACAAAGCTAGCCACATCCGGGCTGAAAACCACAAATGGACTCCGTCAGAGATACACCATAGTCTGGCCCAACATAGAGTCACCGCACACCCTCTTTGCTTCACAAATGAAGTAATGGAGCATGAATTCCCAGACGGGTTCAAACCCATGAATATCGAATCATACGATGGAACAACGGATCCCACGGTATGGATCGAGGACTTCCTCCTCCATATCCACATGGCCCGCGGAGACGACCTTCACACCATCAAATACCTACCACTAAAACTCAAAGGACCATCTCAGTACTAGTTAAACAGTCTGCCAGAAAATTCTGTCGGCAGTTGGGAGGATTTGGAGGACGCCTTTCGCAACAACTTCCAAGGAACATATGTCCGGCCACCAGACGCCAATGACTTAAGTAACATTGTCCAGCAGCCCGGAGAGTCAGCCAGGAAGCTCTGAACCAGGTTCCTAGTTAAAAAGAACCAAATCGTCGACTGTCCGGACGCGGGGGCCCTTGCGGCCTTTAAACATAGCGTCCGTGATGAATGATTTGCACGCGACCTCGGTCAAGAAGGACCTAGATCCATGACATCCCTTACCGCTCTAATGACCCGATTTTGCACGGGAGAAGACAGCTGGCTCGCTCGTAGAAGCAACAACGCCAGCGAATCGGGCACTTCCGAAATCCGAGACGGCAATGGCAAGCCACGACAAAGCATACACAACAGTCGCAATGATAATGAAAGATCACACGACACAATGGTCAACACCGGATTTAGCAATCCCAAGCCCTGCCAACGGAAAAAGCCACTCAATGCAAAGAGAGATGGACCATCCAAACTAGACATGATATTGGACCGGCCCTGCCAGATTCATGGCCACCCCAATAAACCAGCTAATCACACCAACAGAAGCTGTTGGGTCCTCAAGCAGGCCGGTAGGATCAACGTGGGACCCAATGGAAATGGGCCGCCAGGCAATAGGGACAACAGAGCGGCTCACCACCTAAATGCCAGAGGGCGGAAGCAATTTCCCCCTGAAGATCGATCAAATCCAGAACAGAAATAGAAGTTCGGCTTCCGCTGCCCATCTCATATACCCGTTAAAACTATATTGCGCATACATAATTAAGCACTGAAGATACCTTTAGCATTGACGCTAGCATAATACGGACAAGTCTGCAGGCACTCCGGTAACATTCTTTAACTGTTTTCCTATTTTATTTTGTTTCATTATCTCTTAAAAGCAGGTGGCGCAAAGGGGAAACACCTACGACCGACCCCATAGGAGTTCGGATCCGTACACTCACCTACGGGGCTACTCCCTTCAAGGATTCCCCTCGCTGCGGACAGGCGGCGCAGACGTGCGACAGGGGGTCCAAAATAACTTTTTGTAGACCGCACTCTCTTTTCGACCCTATAACATGCATTTTTCCTCTGCCTTCGACCCAGGGCATATCAAATTGCCGGGGTCGTGGCCCTTATGTATATCAAGTAACCATTGGCATATCACTCAGGTCCCAGTTCAAATTATCCGAATTAATCACTCGCGTCTTTTCACAAAATGAATACACCTACTATGGTTGTTTCATAGATATACCCCGGCTTAACTTGCCAGGGGCTCGGTACGGGAACAAATGAGTGGCCAACAAAGTCCGAACAGCTTTTACAGCGTACTTCGGCGTTGCGAGTTTGGCCTTATATGCATCTGCTTTGAATCATGTATTGGGTCAATAGTTGGGTTTCCCGGCTCCTGTGCTTGCTACCCTACGTTCCACTCTATCGGCTAGGGTAGTAAAGGGAGAACTACTACGATTGTGCTACCGGTTCACCCGGTGACACACCTCAGTAGAGGAAGCCGAAAACTGACTGTCATGATGCGGCGAGAGCTGGCCAACCACTCGATGACTTATCGGAATCTCTAGCAATTCCTCCGTGTCACACAAAGGGCCTTTCCGGTCAATTATGTAAATGCATCGTATGAGTAAGCCGCATACATACTAGGTGCCATGTCGTAGACCCACCGTAAAACTCCTATGGCTAAGTGAAAGTGTTAACGCCCTATAGTCTGGTTGCCTGGTTCGCCGCATTGACACCTCCTTCACGGACCAAGACGTTGGGTCAAGAGTGATCAGATACTTTTTCGAACACCCCTGTACTTCCTACAAGGGGGCTGAAGACGATGACTGGAAAAATTTCAGATTATATTAAAATGGCCGCACAGGAGGAACACAAGCTCTCGAGCAAAATATACAAATAGATTCACTATAAAATTATCTCGTACAATTCTCATAAACTTCACTCTAACATTATGTCTTTCGAGCATTGACCCTCTATCAAGAAGGCGGCTACAAGGACGTCTTCAAAATAATGCTCCAGTTCGTGGCGGTCCTTGCCCTTGGGTGGACTCTTCACCGCAACGCCGATGGACAACATATTCCCCCAGAACATCTTGACTCGGGCAAAAGCCATCCGTGCACCTTCGATACACACCGATCGCTTCACAGCGTTGATACGCGGCACTGCGTTAACAAGCTGCTGCACCAATCCGAAGTAACTGTTCGGAACAGGCTCAGCTGGCCATAACCGGATTAGGACGTTCTTCATGGCAGCACCGGATATCCTATGAAGCTCGGCCCACTAGGACATCTGCTCATTTAGCAACAGGGGGCGCTTCTAGGTGCCGAATTGTGACCAGAAAAGCTTCTCCGTTGCGTACCCGTCTCACGCCTGATAATACTGCGCCGCACCGAAAGAACTCTTCGGGAAGTCTAAAGACTCGTCCGGAGAACTCCACAATTGGTTAAGCTGAGCATAGTTCGGATCGCCAAACTTAGCCTGTAGCAAAAATGGCTTACCAGCTTCAATCTCACCAGCTTGTCGGATCTACTCACAAGCTGCTCTGGATTCAGACTGCGCTTCTCTCGCCTCTCGTAGGGCCTTGTCAATTTCAGCCGTCTTGGCATCATTCTCCTTCTCAAGGAGTTCACACCGGCTAGTAGCACTTTTTAGCTCGAGCGCCATCGTGGATATCTTCTCCTTTTCTTGACGCCGAGCAGCTCGTTCAGCTTTTAACTTAGCCGATGCCTTCTCGGCAGCCACATTACTACACCGGGCCTACTCCTTGGCACGGGCTAGCTCCGCCCGAAGAATTTCAACGACGGCAGCCCCATCTGTAGTCAGGCAAAATGTAACGCCCTCGATGCGGCTATATCTCCTACGTGTCGAAGACGACTTAGAGGCATAACCGCATTGAAAGCAATGTGGCAAGTGAGGTAATCTTCACAACCCATGTAAATAAATAAAGGGGAATGGTACATAGTTGGCTTACACTTGCCACGTCACACAAATACATAAATAAGTCATTACATTCATCCAATAGACTCAGGGTCCGACTACGGAACCAAAATAAAGATCAACCCCCAAATGCGACAAATTACCCGATCGCCCCAACTGGGCACCACTACTGATCATTTGGGAAAGACACATAGTAACGGCGAGAGTATTCATCGAACTCCCACCTGAGCTCGGTCATATCATCTGGAGCGGTATCATCGGTCCCTGCATCTGGTTTGGAAGGAATCTGTGAGTCACGCGGACTCAGCAATCTCACACCCTCGCGATCAAGACTATTTTAAGGTAAGGTATGATGTGGAGCTGCAGCAAGCAACTAGCATATATGGTGGCTAACATATTCGCAAAAGAGAGCGAGAAGAGAAGGCAAAAGCACGGTCGAACAACTATGATCAAGAAGTGATCCTAGAACAACCTGCGTCAAGCATTACTCCAACACCGTGTTCGCTTCCCGGACTCCGCCGAGAAGAGACCATCACGGTTACACACATGGTTGGTGCATTTTAATTAAGTTAAGTTTTAGGTTATCTACAACCGGACATTAACAAATTCCCATCTGCCCATAACTGCGGGTACGACTTTCGAAAGTTCAAATCCCTGCAGGGGAGACCCAACTTAGCCGATCACAAGCTCTCACGATCAACGAAGGATATTCCTTCTCCCAAGACAATCCGATTAGACTCGGCATCCCGGTTACAAGACATCCTCGACAATGGTAAAACAAGTCCAGCAACACTGCCCGAATGTGCCGACAAATCCCAATAGGAGCTGCACATATCTCGTTCTCAGGGCACACTCAGATGAGCGCTCCATACAACTAAAACCAAACCTCGAGTTTCCCCGAGGGGGCGCTGCACAGGGCTCTAGTTTGGACCAACACTCAGAGGAGCATTGGCCCAGGGGGGTTTAAATAAAGATGACCCTCGGGCTCCGAAAACCCAAGGGAAAAAGAGGCTAGGTGGAAAATGGTAAAACCAAGCTTGGGCATTGCTAGAGGAGTTTTATTCAAGGCGAACTGTCAAGGGGTTCCCATTATAACCCAACCGTGTAAGGAACGCAAAATCCGGGAACATAACACCGATATGACGGAAACTAGGGCGGCAAGAGTGGAACAAAACACCATGCATAAGGCCGAGCCTTCCACCCTTTACCAAGTATATAGGTGCATTAAGATAAACAAGATAATATTGTGATATCCCAACAATAAACAAGTTCCAACAAGGAACGATCTCCAATCTTCACCTGCAACTAGCAACGCTATAACAGGGGCTGAGCAAAGCGGTAACATAGCCAAACAACGGTTTGCTAGGACATGGTGAGTTAGAGGTTTGACATGGCAATGTGGGAGGCATGATAAGAAAGTGGTAGGCATCGTAGCATAGCCACAACAAGAGAGCGAGAATCTAGCAAGCAAAGATAGAAGTGATTTCGAGGGTATGGTCATCTTTCCTGCAAAGTTTTCAGAGTTGCCTTGATCCTCATAAGCGAACTCAACGGGCTCCTCGTTCACGAACTCGTCTACCGGCTCTACCCAAACAAGAACAACAAGCAAAAGGGAACACAATCAACCACGTGCAATGCTCAAGCAACATGATGCAAACATGGTATGATATGCGGGATGCGATATGTGATGCATATGCATGATTGGCAAAGGAATGATTGAACCTGACCTCAACTTGGAAATCCAAGAGTGCCACTTAAAGGTGAGGTGATTTTGGTTGAAATTGATATAAAGATCACCGGAATCGGATGCACGGTTTGGAAATGGCAAGCAAAACAAATATGACACCGGTCTGCGATAATCAGCAAGTGACTATTTAAATGCACCAAGATAAATATTCTACTGCACTCAAACATGAAAACAAAATAAATGGCCGGGATCCACTCAAGAAGCTTGACAAAATATGAACACCGAGATACGGCTAATTCACTCATTAACAGGTTCAAACAAGCATGGCAAAAGAGTAAAAGATTACTGGTTACAGACTTTGTGAAATTAACAGCATATCAGGAATTTATCATCAGGAAGCAATCTTTAGAGCACGAAAACTACATGCTACAGGAACATATCATGGCAAAGCAAGGCATGGCATGAAGCTAATATAAGCATATAACAAAAGTCCCTTAGTGACCTTGAGCCAAAAGGGATCAGAGAATACAATTGCAAGCATGTGAACATAGCAAAAACATAAACAGATTCAGACTTAGTGAAAAACTGGAGCATGCAAAACAGATTAACAAGTAGGCATGTTTACGAGCTCGATGCACTCACTACAGAGCATGGCATGACAAACTAAGAATACACCCATCAAGAAGACATGGCATAGAAGCTAGACATGTCAAGAAAAACAACATAGCATGCACGGATCAATAGCAACATCCTCGGAAAAATCGGTAAACATGTTAACAATCTCCCAGGAACATTTTATAGCAAAAGTAGAGCTCTATTGACTCAAGCTAGGTTGCTCCATAAATTCAAACAAAGACATGGATGGATAGAGCACAACAACATTAACAAAATATCCTTAATGATCATCCTCAAAAGAGGCACGGATCACTACGAAACAACATGAACATATGGCATAAAAACAATAACAGGACAAGGACTTAGTGAAATTCTAAGTCCCTGAAATCAGCATCATTGAGTAAGCTACTTTGCATGCTTGTGCTAGTCATCACAAAGATCACAAAAATACATGGCATACACCCCTATAAAGATGGCATGGCATATAAAAGAACACATGTAGAGCTCAGGATCATAGCATGCACACACTAATCATGGCAAACATGACAAAAGGCCATTTGCTGAAACAGATCTGCAACTTTCCTCACATAGCCCTCTTCCAACAGCATTTCGAGCATCGAAATGAGCTCAAATTAAAATGATGCAATGAGATGAAATGATGTACTCATCGAGACGAACATTTTGATATGCTACACGCACGAATCGAAGCTACGGATGCAGAGTTATGGCATGTCAAAGATTGCAAAAATCTAGGGTTTTGGGGAGGAAAAAGTCAACCGCGAGATCTAGATCTGGATCCATTGTAGCAGCACTGTTCACGAGGTTCGTCGGCACTGGCGTTGAGCTCGCCTGACTTGGCGAGGGGAGGAGGAGGCGGCCGGATCCGAGGCCGGGCGGCCCCGGTGCGGCGAGGGGCGGCGAGGGCGCGGTCGGCCGGCGAGGTGGCGGGCGGCGCCGGCGTAGAGGCGCATCGGCGGCGGCGGGGTTCGGCGGTCGGCGGCGAGCTCGCGGGCGGCGGAGGCGGCCGGTGTTGGAGGCGATGGCGGCGCTCGGCAGGAGGAGGTAGGCGGCGGGCGTAGGCGTCGCTCCGGGACGGGGGGGGCGGCTACGGGCTCGCCGGGCCGCGCGGTGGGAGGTGGCCGGCGTCGCCATGTGGCGGCTGCTCACTGGCTCGGGGCGGTGTCCGGCGCGAAGGCGGACATTGTCCGGCGGCGGAGGAGCGGGTTTGCTAGGTTAGGGTTGAAGAAGACCCGGGATTTTCGGAGGAAGGCCTTTAAATAGAGGTAGAGGGAGCTAGGAACCTCCAAATGGAGCACGGTTTGTGGCCACGCGATCGTGATCGAACGATCTAGATGATAGGAGAGATTTAGGTGGGTTTTGGGCCACTTTGGAGGGGTTTTGGGCTGCAACACACACGAGGCCTTTTTGGTCCCTCGGTTAACCGTTGGAGTATCAAACGAAGTCCAAATGGTACGAAACTTGACAGACAGTCTACCGGTAGTAAACCAAGGCCGCATGACAAGTCTCGGTCCAATCTGAAAACGTTTAACACCCACACACGAAAAGAGGTAGAAAGGGCCATCGGGTGACATAGGAGCGCCGGAATGCAAAACGAACAACGGGGAAAATGCTCGGATGCATGAGAAGAACACGTATGTGAAAGTGCGATATATCGACTAGAGGGGGGGTGAATAGGCGATTTTTATGAAATTCTTCACTGAGGAATTGTGACACTCCCAAAAATTTTAATATTCCTTTTTCCATAAATCCTTCCTCTTAAAACTTCCTTTTCTTTGGCAAGGATTTTATTTTTTCCTAAACTATGGTGTTTGATCTTTTGAAACTTCTTCTCTGTTGGTTCCCTCTCAAATTATTTTTGGAGTTTAATCTTTTTCTTTTAAAAAGTAACTCTATGAAAATTTGGGATTTTCATATCTTGGAAACCACCCATGACTGTGTATTTTTGCCCATCTGGTAAAACCCCTCCAAAAACCTCCCCTCCTCCTTGTAATCAACCTAAGTTCTCTGTCCCAACTCATCCAAGCAAGTTTTGGATTTTATTCTAATTTTTTTCCCTCAAAATCATTTCTGAAAATTATTTGGAGCCTGAGTGTTTTTCAAAGCAAGTACCCTTTTGCTTTTGAGTTTTTACCTCAAACCAACTCTCCTGGATAGTCCTTTGAACCCACAACCCAGAACCATCTTGATCCACTCCTCCCCCTTTCAAAATTTTCAAAATTCAGTTTCTGTAAGTTTGGACCAGATTTGCCAAATTTGGTGAAATTCATATCTACACGTCTCCAAAAACTCCACCAAAATTCAGGCAGCCTACTTGAGCAATGAGAAGCCACTCCACAAAAATCAGCTCAGGGAAAAATCCCCAGAGGCCAAAAACATTCTGTCGAACACCTGAGCTGCACTGTTCCTTTGCTAATTCAGAAAATTCAGATTTTAGTGTTGTTTTTCGTCCGTCAGCTTCACTCACGCGTCGACAGTGCGCTTGGCGCGTTGCGCGCGGCCTCTTCTCCCTGGCCAGCACCCCGCACGCGCGCTTGGCGTCTTCCCGGCGTCAGTGGCACCCCTGGCCGCCCGCGCCGGCGTGTCTTGCGGCGGCCGAAACCCCGTTACAGCCGACAGGGGACAAGAACGGCGCCTCAACGCCGTTCCGCGCCGCCCATTGCCCCTCTGCTCTCCGCGTGGCCTCATGCGTGCCAGCGCACGCCCGTGGCACCGCCACCGTGGCCGGCAAGCACGGGACGCGCTCCCTGCCGCCGACGGGCCCGCGCCGCCCCGTTCTGTCAAACTCACCCCAAAGCCTCAAAGTCCAGCTCGATTAGCACCAAAACGGAACCGTGGACCTCCACGATGACGCACAACGTCCTAATTACCCCGACCAAGCCCTGCGCCGCTGTAATCGTCACAGGAGACCCCCGTTCACGGCCACCACCTCGGACCGCCTATATAAAGGGCTCCCGAGCTCACCCTCGTGCACGCATCATCACCACACCTCACCAAGGCTCTGCCAAGCCACCCGGAGGACCTCGAGGAGGTCTCCTCCCCCAACTCCGGCCGCCCCGATCCGCCTCGGCCTCCACCACGATTCGCTCCGGTGAGGCCACCTCCGGCGCCCAAACCTCGTCCGTAGCCCTCTCTTGCACCCAGTACTCTAACCCCCACCTCAATTTAATCTTTGCAGCCCTCTCCGACGAGCTCCATCCACACCCGAACCACCGTCCGCCGGAGTTGAGACCGCCGTCGACGTGGTGCTCACCGGCGATCAGCACCACCACCCACCGTTGCGGAAGGACACGGTGAGCACATTGGTAACCTCCGATCCCCCTGCCTAGCCGTGGACCGCCGCCGGCGACCACCGCAGCTCTCGGGCGCCGACGAGCCTCGTCTCTCCCATTTGAAAATTTAAACATGACAAGTGGGACCCGCTCTCAGCCTCTCTGTCCTTTCTAAACGAAGCGTTATCTGAAAACGCCTTCTGCCAAATGCGCTTTCCCTCTGGGCTGGCGTATTCTATACTGGAACGTTTTCTGTTTTTATGAGCTAGCCCCTGGGAACTTTCTGTTTCATTACAGATGAGTCCCTAGACAAAAACCTTTATAACTTTTAAACAGAATAATATTTTTGATTGATTCTTTTTCTGTTCTCTTCAGATTTTTGTCTAGTTTTTTATCATATTTATTTGAGAAAATTTTGGAATACTTTTTGTGCACCTCACGGTATTTACGATAGCACATATATTTTTTTTATACCGTAGATACCGAAGGAGGTGACGGGACCGCAAACTTCACCGAGCTAGGCTCCGACTACTCCGAACCAGGCAAGCATGTTTGAACTTTTGATATGATGAGTGTCTTGGCATGTTTTGCATTTAGTTAGTCTCATGGCAAATTGATGAGCATACCGATGAACGTTATTTTCATGCATTGATGAGTTAAGTGAGTTCGATGATCCATAAGTGGATGGATGTGAATATGAATGGCCATGTGTTGGCATGAGGATGGGTGAGATGGCAGTGTTGTAGCATGCCAGTCTTATGCCAGACTATGTGACTGAAGTGTCAAACCGTATCGGTCCAGTTCCTCCCATTTCCTCCCCTGTACTACCACATGTTTTCCGCAAGGAATATGGCTTAGTAAGTTGCAAACCGCTTTCCTGGTACACACCAAAAGGAGAGGCCGGGATGATGGTTCCATGGCCCTGGATTAAAGCCAGTCATCCGGTCAGGGGGCATGGGTGTTTCCGGTTGGGACCGAGAGGGGGGCACCCCTTAGAGCGCGCGTATATAAATTTGATCCCATGCCATTCGAGATTGTGATCTCCCCGTCTCAAAAGTTTTTCTTGGACGATGTCTAGGGTGATTCCTAGCATCGAGAGGTAGGATGGGTGTGTACTGGTTAGCTGTGTTTCTTCCGAAATACCGTAAACGGAACTAGTCCTTCGTGACTACGGAAATCCGTTGGCTGTGGGAAATTTTTGTACAAACTCTGCAGAGTCATATATTTCCTTGAATCATCTATTCTATGTCCAAGTTCAGTATCATCTTATCCTGACAAGTGCCAGTTTTGATGACAGAGACTCCGGTGAATCGCATGAGTGCTAATTCCGGTTAAATGATTACTCCTGTGGATGGACTAACCCGTTTATCTTCATAAATTGATTGTTGATTATGAGTATTATATACTTGTGAATAAAAGCCCTTTCTGTGATGTCGCTCAGACGTCCGACTGTGGCATTTCTTTTAAAGCCCTTTCTGTGATGTCGCTCAGACGTCCGACTGTGGCATTTCTTTTAAAGCCCTTTCTGTGATGTTGCTCAGACGTCCGACTGTGGCATTTCTTTTAAAGCCCTTTCTGTGATGTCGCTCAGACGTCCGACTGTGGCATTTCTTTTAAAGCCCTTTCTGTGATGTCGCTCAGACGTCCGACTGTGGCATTTCTTTTAAAAGCCCGTTCTGTGATGTCGCTCAGATGTCCGACTGTGGCATTTCTTTTAAAGCCCTTTCTGTGATGTCGCTAAGACGCCCGACTGTGGCATCATTTCCTTATATTTATTTGTCCACCCTTCGAGGCGTCGCTTCAGACACCCGATCGGTTTTTATTTATGTTGTTGGGATTTCAGGCGGACTACCGCCATTTCCCTTTTCCTTACTTCGTTATGCCAATTTTTGAATGTACATTTGTGAATTAATCGTGACGCATTCATGCATGCATTTGTTATATCTTACGTCCGAACTGTCTTGCGAGTACTTTCAAAGTACTCACTGGCTTGTTGATTTGGCCAGATGCTGACGAAGGCGATCTCATGGATGAAGAGTTCGATAGAGAGTCCGACGCCTAGAGGAATCCCAGTCAGTCTCGTGCGACCTTGGATTTGGTCACTGTATTATATCCGCTTCCGCTACCAAATAAATTCATCGAGTCTCACCTCGACGCTCGATGAGATGCCAATTTTAGAGTCATGTATCCCACTCCCTGCTGTGTTTTTCCACCACCGCCCTATCCTCGAGTCAGTAGTATGCCTCCACACCACTGTGTCATGTCCGCCATTATGTATAATTATTGGCGTGCTTGTAATAATTTGGTTGAGCTGCCGTAGCTCGACCCTGTAATATATTTTATGCTACTGGCTTACTGTATCAAGAATTTGTCTACCGGTAAGGAGAATTTTTCTCAGACTGGACTCAAAAGATTGGTTTCTCAATAAATATTTTATTGGACAACCGGTCGTGACAGGCTTGGTACCAGAGCCAGGCTAACTGTAGGAAGCCACTAGGTGTGATCGCTAATCGGTTATTAGCATAATAGAGCTAATTTATATTTCTGCAATTGTAGTCATTTTCTGTCAGTCAGCATAAATTTATGATCTGACCATGCAGAATTTTTGCCTACTTTTGTAGATGGCCGACAACAGCTGCGAGTCTCAGACCTTCGCCAACGTGCCCGATGGGTTCGTCAAGCTTCTTTCCTTCATCGTTCAGGTCGCGATGGGGCCATCTGTGCGCCCAGTCTTCACACTCTGCCAGCACCGAGTCAACGACAGTCTGACCATGCACCAGGTCGCGGTGCAGTTCAAGGGAGGGCGTGGTGAGTTACGCCGCTTCCGGTTCTTGGGAAGAGCCATGCCTACGGAGAAGCATGCTATGCAGATGGCAGCCCGCGAGGCGATAGCTCGTCTCAGGGATGTCCTCCCCGTGATGAAGACTCGTCGTTACCGTTATCTTCCATGCCATGTGCCTTACACCTGTCACTACGCATTCTCCTGCCCCAGAGGGGAACAAGACGAGGCTTTTGAGATGCTTATTGAGTATCTCCGGGCCCTGGAGGCAGCCTTCGACAACCTGGTGGACGACTTCGTGGCTGCCCGCATGGACTCAGTTCATGGCTGTGCTGCCAACAGGAGGGAGCTCCTACCCACCGCACCGCCACTGACTTGGGTCTCGTCCTCAGCATCTTATGCACCTACTCGTCGCCTGCCTACCGCCGAAGAGTTCAACCAAGTTATTGCGCCCACTCCAGCGCGCACTGCACCACCCTGCGCGCCCACTCCTATTTGTGTTGCTCCGTCCCTGGCACCCGCTCCATCCACTCAGCGCAACACTACACGTATGGAGCCTATTAGCGAGGAGGAGGTCGAGTCTCCAGCCTCGCTACGCCTCACCCTCGGCAGGGCAAAGGAGGTCGTCAACATCTCCGCCTGAGTACGCTTAGCCGCCATGCGATGTACTGCTTTGTATGATATGTTTATATGTACATAGGTTGTGAGAAGTAGCCTGTTTGCGCATCATGTAGGATCTGGAGAAGTGCACTAGCCTAAATAACATGTCAGGATTATGTACGCATATCCTGAGTGATGTATTGTATAATTACCGCTCGCGTGTAAAATATGTAATGAGCAGTCCTTCTCCGTGCGCAAAACCAATTTGTTTTTCTGGAGTAAGCTTGGTTATTTGATTTTTAATCGCCAGTTTTATGCATTTCTGGAATTGTTTTTGCGACACTTTTTCGCTTTTCTTATGGATTTTATAAAATATATCCCCAGAGTGAAAAATGTCTCATCCTTGGACTCGTTCCATGCCAACCCCACCAGAGGAAAATTATGATACACAACCCAGCAACAATTTCACGCAAGGACAGTCAAGCCAACAGGGAAATGAATCGGCACTTTCACAAATGTGCCGCCTTTATGAGCAAAGTCAGCAACAACATCGGGAAATGATGAACCAAGTCATCAACATGGGAAATCACCATGGACAGTATCAGCAGCACTCCAGGTTATCTGAGCTGCAGAAGACACGTCCCCAAACATTTTCTCATACAGACAAACCTCTTGAAGCCGAGGATTGGCTTCGAGATATGGAGAGAAAATTAATTATTGCAAAATGTTCAGATCTCGAGAAAGTATTATATGCTCCGCACTATCTCACAGGAGCAGCTGCATCATGGTGGGAGAATTTTCTGCACATGCACCCCAACGAAAATGATATAACCTGGGATGATTTCAAGGAAGGTTTCCGTGGTGCACACATTCCCAAGAGTATTATGAAAATCAAGAAGAGAGAGTTCGATGACCTCAAACAAAGGAACATGACAGTGTCAGAATACCACAGTCAATTTAATCTATTGTCCCGCTACGCCAATGAAGAACGTATGACTGAAAGCAAGAAGATGGAGAAATTCCTTGACGGTCTGACGCCCGCGCTTAAATGCCAACTGGTCATTCACACTTTTCCAGATTTTAAGACACTAGTGGACAAAGCTATCACTCTGGAAAATGAGAGACGTAGCTTGGAGGATTTACGCAAGCGAAAAAGAGACCAGACTACTCTTGCACGCAACCACTGAAGCAGGACAGATTTTCAGAAAGGTGGGACACACAAGCCTACGACAAACATCTCACGCTCAACCAAGAATTTCCATGCAAGGGACAAAGAGTTCACATATCGCCCAGGCGTTACTTGCTACGCTTGTGGAGAAGAAGGGCACTACGCCAAACAATGCCCCAAGCCAAGGAACTCGACCCCGAAGTCAAACAATGGTGGAAATAATTCAGCGCCCAAGCGCAACAATTTCAACCCCAACAACAACCACAGGAAGGGTCATCTAAACCACGTAACCAAAGAGGAAGCACAAAACGCTCCTGATATCGTACTCGGTACGTTTCCTGTCAACACAATACCTGCAACGGTTTTGTTTGATTCTGCAGCTTCTCACTCATTCATTTCGAAAAGTTTTGCTTTGCAAAATAATTTTTCGATGTTTCCCTTGGAAAAATCCATGATCATCAAGTCCCTTGGGATTCAGCAAGTTACTCAGAGTTACTGTCAGAATGTGGTTATTGAGTTCGAAGGATTGAAATTTTACGCAAATCTTATTGTGTTGGACAATAAAGGACTGGATGTCATCCTAGGGATGGACTGGTTAACCACCAACAAAGGTTTTATCGACTGTTTCAACAGGACCGTAATTCTCACACACCACCAAGGGAAGACAATAAGAGTATCAGCCAAGGAAGGAAAAATACCCCGGCAACCAAGGTTGAATTAGGTGGACATTTCTGAGTTAAGCAAGGTTCCAGTGGTATGTGAATTTCCAGATGTATTTCCCGAAGAACTACCAGGCATGCCACCGGACCGAGAAATAGAATTCAGCATTGAGCTAGCACCAGGAACCACCCCCATATACAAGAAACCATACAGAATGGCACCATCCGAATTGATTGAGTTGAAGAAACAAATAAAGGAATTACTGCACAAGGGATATATTCGAGCCAGCTCCTCACCTTGGGGATCACCAATTTTGTTTGCCAAAAAGAAAGATGGAACACTGAGATTGTGCATAGACTACCGAGCACTTAACATGGTCACAGTCAAGAACAAATACCCGATGCCACGAATAAATGATTTATTTGATCAGCTCGCTTAGGCCAAGGTATTCTCAAAGATTGACTTAAGGTCAGGATATCATCAATTAAAAGTACGAACAGAAGATATCCCCAAAACAGCCTTCACCTCCAGATATGGACTATATGAGTTCACAGTTATGCCTTTTGGACTAACTAATGCCCCTGCATATTTTGTTCACCTCATGAACAAAGTATTTATGAAGTATATGGACAAGTTCGTTGTGGTATTCATCGACGATATTCTAGTATACTCCAAGACACCAGAAGAGCACGCGGAACATCTCAGGATTGTGCTAGGAGAACTCAGAAAACACCAATTGTATGCCAAGTTCAGCAAGTGCGAATTTTGGCTAAGACAAGTAGGCTTTCTGGGCCACATGCTGACCCAAGACGGTATCGCAGTGGACCCGGAAAAAGTCAGGGCCATACTTGACTGGAAGGCACCAGCCAGCGTAACTGACGTACGAAGTTTCTTGGGAATGGCAGGATATTACCGCAGATTTATTGAAGGATTCTCCACCCTAGTCAAGCCAATGACGCAGTTACTCAAGAAAGACAAGAAATTTGAATGGACAGAAGCCTGCGAGAAGAGTTTCCAAGAGTTAAAACGGAAACTAACTACAGCACCGGTATTAATTGTACCCGACATACACAAGAATTTTGAAGTGTATTGTGATGCGTCCAGAAAGGGCCTCGGATGCGTGTTGATGCAAGAAGGCAAGGTTGTCGCATACGCTTCACGACAACTCCGCAAGCATGAGGAAAATTATCCCACTCATGACTTAGAAATGGCAGCAGTTATTCATGCACTTAAGGAATGGAGGCATTTCTTGCTTGGGAATCGATGTGAAATTTACACAGACCATAAGAGTCTTAAATATATTTTCACTCAGCCAGAACTAAACTTACGGCAACGACGCTGGTTGGAATTGGTAAAGGATTATGATGTTGGTATCCACTATCATCCAGGAAAGGCAAATGTAGTGGCCGATGCTCTTAGTCGGAACCCCAGCTCCGACGAAAATAGTCTGCAAAGCTTAAGGCCTGAATTCCAACAAGAATTTGCCAAACTCAACTTGTCAATGATCACGGAAGGCACCATATAAAACTTGGAAATAAAGCCCGACCTTGTGGAGAGAATTAAAGAAGCTCAGCCCGGTCACCCCAGTATTGAAGGAATTAAAAGAAAGGTGAGTATGGGCAAGGCCTCGGAGTTCATCATAGGCGAGGATGGAATATTACGGTACGAAGACAGACTCTGTGTGCCAAACATAGAAGACCTCAAATAGCCAATCCTAGCTGAAGCACACACCACTCCATATTCAATCCACCCTGGAGGAACCAAAATGTATAAGGATATTCAGGAAAGATTTTGGTGGCACCGTATGAAGAGGGACATAGCCACATTCGTTGCATGTTGCGATTCTTGTCAACGCATAAACGCTGAACATCAGAGACCAGCCGGACTACTGCAACCAAACAAAATACCTGAGTGGAAATGGGATGAAATAGGGATGGATCTTATTGTCGGACTACCTCGGTCACGACACGGGAATGATGCCATATGGGTCATCACCGATAGATTAACCAAGGTGGCACATTTTATTCCAGTGAAGGCAACCTACAACACTCAGAAGCTTGCCAGGATTTATCTCTCCCGTATAGTTTGTCTACATGGAGTCCCGAAGACTATAATATCCGACCGAGGCACTCAATTTGTCTCGAAATTCTGGGATCATTTACAACAGGCTCTGGGAACTAAATTGGCCTTCAGTACAGCCTACCATCCCCAGACTGATGGACAGACTGAACGCGTAAACCAAATTTTAGAAGACATGCTGAGAGCATGTGTCCTCACCTATGGAACCAGTTGGGAGGAAAGTCTGCCATATGCCGAGTTCGCATATAACAACAGCTACCAGGCCAGCCTGCGAATGGCACCTTTTGAAGCCCTATACGGACGGAGGTGTCGTACCCCGCTAAATTGGTCAGAGACCGGAGACAGCCGTATCTTCGGCCCGGACATGCTTAAAGAAGCCGAGGAAAAAGTCAAGCTAATCAAGGACCGACTCAAGACCGCTCAAAGCGGACAGAAAAGTTATTACGATCAGAAACATCGTGGGGTCAATTTTGAACCCGGTGAATTTGTGTACCTATGAGTATCACCTATGAGGGGACTGCAACGGTTTAAGATTAAAGGGAAGCTGGCACCAAGATTCATTGGACCATTCTGCATAGTGGCACGAAGAGGCACTGTAGCCTACCAGCTAGACTTACCCAAAGACTTGTCCGACATTCACGACGTATTCCACGTCTCTCAATTGAGGAAGTGCGTAAGCAAACCAGAGAAGCAAGTATCCCATGAGAACATCGACGTGCAGCCAGACCTCACTTATCGGGAACGCCCAGTAAAAATATTAGAGGAGTCTGAAAGGAGGACCCGACAGAAAAACCGTCAAGTTTTTCAGAGTTCAGTGGAGCAATCACACCGAAAGTGAAGCAACGTGGGAAAGAGAGGATTTTCTTCGGACAGAGCATCCACACTTATTTATGGATCAGCTGAAATCTCGGGGACGAGATTTTTCCTAAGGGGGTAGGTGCTGTGACACTCCCAAAATTTTTAATATTCCTTTTTCCAAAAATCTTTCCTCTTAAAACTTCCTTTTCTTTAGCAAGGATTTTATTTTTTTCTAAACTATGGTGTTTGATCTTTTGAAACTTCTTCTCTGTTGGTTCCCTCTCAAATTATTTTTGGAGTTTAATCTTTTTCTTTTAAAAAGTAACTCTATGAAAATTTGGGATTTTCATATCTTGGAAACCACCCATGACTGTGTATTTTTGCCCATCTGGTAAAACCCCTCCAAAAACCTCCCCTCCTCCTTGTAATCAACCTAAGTTCTCTGTCCCAACTCATCCAAGCAAGTTTTGGATTTTATTCTAATTATTTTTCCCTCAAAATCATTTCTGAAAATTATTTGGAGCCTGAGTGTTTTTCAAAGCAAGTACCCTTTTGCTTTTGAGTTTTTACCTCAAACCAACTCTCCTGGATAGTCCTTTGAACCCACAACCCAGAACCATCTTGATCCACTCCTCCCCTTTTCAAAATTTTCAAAATTCAGTCTCTGCAAGTTTGGACCAGATTTGCCAAATTTGGTGAAATTCATATCTACACGTCTCCAAAAATTCCACCAAAATTCAGGCAGCCTACTTGAGCAATGAGAAGCCACTCCACAAAAAACAGCTCAGGGAAAAATCCCCAGAGGCCAAAAACATTCTGTCGAACACCTGAGCTGCACTGTTCCTTTGCAAATTCAGAAAATTCAGATTTCAGTGTTGTTTTTCGTCCGTCAGCTTCACTCATGCGTCGACAGTGCGCTTGGCGCGTTGCGCGCGGCCTCTTCTCCCTGGCCAGCACCCCGCACGCGCGCTTGGCGTCTTCCCGGCGTCGGTGGCACCCCTGGCCACCCGCGCCGGCGTGTCTTGCGGCGGCCGAAACCCAGTTACAGCCGACAGGGGACAAGAACGGCGGCTCAACGCCGTTCCGCGCCACCCATTGCCCCTCTGCTCTCCGCGTGGCCTCATGCGTGCCAGCGCACGCCCGTGGCACCGCCACCGTGGCCGGCAAGCACGGGACGCGCTCCCTGCCGCCGACGGGCCCGCGCCGCCTCGTTCTGCCGAACTCACCCCAAAGCACCAAACTCCAGCTCGATTAGCACCAAAACGGAACCGTGGACCTCCACGATGACGCACAACGTCCTAATTACCCCGACCAAGCCCTGCGCCGCCGTAATCGTCACCGGAGACCCCCGTTCACGGCCACCGCCTCGGACCGCCTATATAAAGGGCTCCCGAGCTCACCCTCGTGCACGCATCATCACCACACCTCACCAAGGCTCTGCCAAGCCACCCGGAGGACCTCGAGGAGGTCTCCTCCCCCAACTCCGGCCGCCCCGATCCGCCTCGGCCTCCACCACGATTCGCTCCGGTGAGGCCACCTCCGGCGCCCAAACCTCGTCCGTAGCCCTCTCTTGCACCCAGTACTCTAACCCCCACCTCAATTTAATCTTTGCAGCCCTCTCCGACGAGCTCCATCCACGCCCGAACCACCGTCCGCCGGAGTTGAGACCGCCGTCGACGTGGTGCTCACCGGCGATCAGCACCACCACCCACCGTTGCGGAAGGACACGGTGAGCACATTGGTAACTTCCGATCCCCCTGCCTCGCCGTGGACCGCCGCCGGCGACCACCGCAGCTCTCGGGCGCCGACGAGCCTCGTACCTCCCATTTGAAAATTTAAACATGACAAGTGGGACCCGCTCTCAGCCTCTCTGTCCTTTCTAAACGAAGCGTTATCTGAAAACGCCTTCTGCCAAATGCGCTTTCCCTCTGGGCTGGCGTATTCAATACTTGAACGTTTTCTGTTTTTATGAGCTAGCCCCTGGGAACTTTCTGTTTCATTACAGATGAGTCCCTAGACAAAAACCTTTATAACTTTTAAACAGAATAATATTTTTGATTGATTCTTTTTCTGTTCTCTTCAGATTTTTGTCTAGTTTTTTATCATATTTATTTGAAAAAAATTTGGAATACTTTTTGTGCACCTCACGGTATTTACGATAGCACATATATTTTTTTTTATACCGTAGATACCGAAGGAGGTGACGGGACCGCAAAGTTCACCGAGCTAGGCTCCGACTACTCCGAACCAGGCAAGCATGTTTGAAATTTTGATATGATGAGTGTCTTGGCATGTTTTGCATTTAGTTAGTCTCATGGCAAGTTGATGAGCATACCGATGAACGTTATTTTCATGCATTGATGAGTTAAGTGAGTTCGATGATCCATAAGTGGATGGATGTGAATATGAATGGCCATGTGTTGGCATGAGGATGGGTGAGATGGCAGTGTTGTAGCATGCCAGTCTTATGCCAGACTATGTGACTGCAGTGTCAAACCGTATCGGTCCAGTTCCTCCCATTTCCTCCCCTGTACTACCACATGTTTTCCGCAAGGAATATGGCTTAGTAAGTTGCAAACCGCTTTCCTGGTACACACCAAAAGGAGAGGCCGGGATGATGGTTCCATGGCCCTGGATTAAAGCCAGTCATCCGGTCAGGGGGCATGGGTGTTTCCGGTTGGGACCGAGAGGGGGGCACCCCTTAGAGCGCGCGTATATAAATTTGATCCCATGCCATTCGAGATTGTGATCTCCCCGTCTCAAAAGTTTTTCTTGGACGATGTCTAGGGTGATTCCTAGCATCGAGAGGTAGGATGGGTGTGTACTGGTTAGCTGTGTTTCTTCCGAAATACCGTAAACGAAACTAGTCCTTCGTGACTACTGAAATCCGTTGGCTGTGGGAAATTTTTGTACAAACTCTGCAGAGTCATATATTTCCTTGAATCATCTATTCTATGTCCAAGTTCAGTATCATCTTATCCTGACAAGTGCCAGTTTTGATGACAGAGACTCCGGTGAATCGCATGAGTGCTAATTCCGATTAAATGATTACTCCTGTGGATGGACTAACCCGTTTATCTTCATAAATTGAATGTTGATTATGAGTATTATTTACTTGTGAATAAAAGCCCTTTCTGTGATGTCGCTCAGACGTCCGACTGTGGCATGTCTTTTAAAGCCCTTTCTGTGATGTCGCTCAGACGTCCGACTGTGGCATTTCTTTTAAAGCCCTTTCTGTGATGTCGCTCAGACGTCCGACTGTGGCATTTCTTTTAAAGCCCTTTCTGTGATGTCGCTCAGACATCCGACTGTGGCATTTCTTTTAAAGCCCTTTCTGTGATGTCGCTCAGACGTCCGACTGTGGCATTTCTTTTAAAAGCCCGTTCTGTGATGTCGCTCAGACGTCCGACTGTGGCATTTCTTTTAAAGCCCTTTCTGTGATGTCGCTAAGACACCCGACTGTGGCATCATTTCCTTATATTTATTTGTCCACCCTTCGAGGCGTCGCTTCAGACACCCGATCGGTTTTTATTTATGTTGTTGGGATTTCAGGCGGACTACCGCCGTTTCCCTTTTCCTTACTTCGTTATGCCAATTTTTGAATGTACATTTGTTAATTAATCGTGACGCATTCATGCATGCATTTGTTATATCTTACGTCCGAACTGTCTTGCGAGTACTTTCAAAGTACTCACTGGCTTGTTGATTTGGCCAGATGCTGACGAAGGCGATCTCATGGATGAAGAGTTCGATAGCGAGTCCGACGCCTAGAGGAATCCCAGTTAGTCTCGTGCGACCTTGGATTTGGTCACTGTATTATATCCGCTTCCGCTACCAAATAAATTCATCGAGTCTCACCTCGACGCTCGATGAGATGCCAATTTTAGAGTCATGTATCCCACTCCCTGCTGTGTTTTTCCACCACCGCCCTATCCTCGAGTCAGTAGTATGCCTCCACACCACTGTGTCATGTCCGGCATTATGTATAATTATTGGCGTGCTTGTAATAATTTGGTTGAGCTGCCGTAGCTCGACCCTGTAATATATTTTATGCTACTGGCTTATTGTATCAAGAATTTGTCTACCGGTAAGGAGAATTTTTCTCAGACTGGACTCAAAAGATTGGTTTCTCAATAAATATTTTATTGGAAAACCGGTCGTGACAGGAATTTGCCGGTGAGGAAATTCCTTAGCGAAGAACTACTAGCAGCGGAATAAGTACTCAAAAGTAAACATAACAGAATACAAGCATAGTCATCATGATGAAATGAAGACAGCACAGAGTACAGGAAGCGTAATCAAAGGGTAACACAGGATGAAGACAAACAGACTGAAGAAATTGAACTGAGGAAATTGAGAAAGTCTTCAGTCAAAGTCTTCAAACACAGATATGAACAAACACACAACACAGTTTTGAGGAAATGAAAGAGTTGAGGGAATAGAACCAGTAAGCTTGGTGAAGACAATGATTTGGTAGACCAGTTCCAACTGTTGTCTCAGTTGTACGTCTGGTTGGAGCGGCTGAGTATTTAAACTCGAGGACACACAGTCCCGGACACCCAGTCCTGAACACGCAGCTCAGGACACCCAGTCCTCACATATTCTCCTTGAACTAAGGTCACACAGACCTCGTCCAATCACTCGTGGTATGTCTTCAGCCGACTTCCAAACCTTCACAAACTTGGTCACTCGGTGATCCACAATTCCTCTTGGATGCTCTAGATCATGACGCCTAACCATCTGGAAGAAGCACAGTCTTCAAAGGTAACAAGCGTCGGATCCATGCATGATCAATCTCTTCAGTGATGCTCAATCACTTGGGGTTTGTAGGTGTTTGGGTTTTGGGTTTTTGGTTTTTCCTCACTTGATTATTTTCGCTCAAAGTCCTCAGAGGATGGGTTGCTCTCAAATGACAAGTGTCAGTTTCTCTCGGAGCAGCCAACCAGCTAGTGGTTGTAGGGGGCGGCTATTTATAGCCTAGGGAGTAGCCCGGCATGATAAGACATAAATGCCCTTCAATGATATGGCCGTTAGGTGGATAGATATTTTGGGACAGCTGGCGCATAGCACAACAACGGTCGGAATTTTGAGTAGCAAAATCCTCAGGGCTATCATGTTCCTCACTGTGTAGGCAATCCGCACTGCGAATTCCTAACTCCTCAGTCAGGACAAATTCCTCAGAGACCATAAGAACTTCGTCTCTGTCACTGACGAAATTGACTGAACTGTATGAGATTTCCAATGGCTTCACTCGAAGGGATTGGTAGGTGTAGGATTTTGAGTTGAGCATCACATGGAAATTTTTCCTTAGTATTTCCTTGACCCCCTTTAACAGTATGGTGTTTCCTATGACTCAAGAAAGAGAAAAAACAAAACTATGAAGACGAAAGTCTTCAAGCTTCATATTCCTCGCATGAATATCAAGTCTTCACGGACACACCAATTTCTTCACTTTCAAAGTCTTCATGAAAGTCTTCAGAAATATCAAAATCTTCAGTTGAAGATATTCATTTTTAGGGGTCGAATTTTCCTGTAAATATCAAACTCCTGATAGACTTATAGACCTGTTTACACTCACAAACGCATTAGTCCCTTAACCTATAAGTCTTCAATACACCAAAATCACTAAGGGGCACTAGATGCACTTAAAGTATGCAAATGCAATGCACATGATGACATGATATGAGATGCATGACAAAGACAAAAACACACAGAGACAAAAACCCAACAATGAGGAAATATAATAACTTAGTGCCGGAAATGGCAAGAGTTGGAGTACAAATAAGGTAAATTACATCCGGGGTGTTACACAAAACTTTCAGTGTCATGCTTACATCACAAAAATGTATGTGCAGGGACTGCTCCGAATACATACCTTGCGACTCGTCAAGACGCATATTGATTAACGTAATGTCATCCCCGGCTACATCAAGCTTCCATTGCAGCTCGGCAATATCCGCAGTCTGGGAAGTAGCTAGGGGGAAGCAGCCTGTGTTCAAAGTTAATCAAATTAGTCCTCGGATATTTCTTTCGATCTTCTATTCGCTTCCTATGGGAAGCCAACCTGAGTCTCAGGGGCTACTGTCTATAAACAGGTGTATTTTCTGAATAAAACCCAATTGGACATATTACAGTACAAACCTCGAAGCCTCTCAGCAGACTCGCAAAGGCCTCATTCAATCCGCTCTTTGCGGATAGGCCCTTTTTTACCACCGTACCCATCAAGGTACGATGTTTCTCTGAAACGGACGCCTGCCACAGCATGTTCGTCAAGATATCCGGTGCCTCTGGGTCTCCGGAGGTAGCCGCAGGTGTACGGTCACCCTTTGAAGGGATTCGTTTATATGTATCCGGCTGCATTCCGGATTGTTTGGGGTCTTCATTGTTGTTCCCCGGACCCTGGGCCGCCGAAGTATCACCTTCGTGTAGTGTCTTCATCATCCCTGGCACCACTTGTTGGTCGGCGGAGACCCTCCGTGACGACACCTCAAGGTCGTCTGCCCTATTGGATGGAGAAGCCGGTGGGGGCGTCTCGCTTTCCATCATCTCTGGGAGAAGGTCCCCCGAGGAAGAGGATTGTTGAAGGGGACTGCGCGCTGAGCTGCAAAAAAATATATATTCCAGGCATCATAAGGAAAGAACGAGATAGGTTTAAAACAGCCTTGTTCACTTTCGATTTGGCCAGAGGCTTATCCTCGTCATGAGACTGCGCTTCGACATCCTCCAGGCCCTGGCCGCCCCCCAGAGGCATCTTGCCTCGCTTAGGAGCTTGCTTCTCCCAATCTTCGGAGGCGGCCCTCTTCTGCCTGGGAGGGAAGGAGATAGTGGCCCCCCCTTCACTTTTCTCTTCGGATGAGGAGATTTTTATTCCTCCGGACACAAAGTCCGAGGTTCCCTGGGAATAGAGGCCATCCTTGGTCCTCTTGCCCCCCGCCTCGTCCTCCTTCTCCGGCATCTGGTATGGTGCTGGGGCCAACATCCTTGTTAGGACAGGATTCGCTGGACCCTCGGGCAGAGGGGCCGAACACATAATCAGGTCCGCCTTCTTTATCCAGCCCTGGAAAAAGATAGCTTGCTCAGTACCATATTACTGTATGCATGACCACAAAGTATTCGAAAGCCAAGTGCTTATCGGGGTATCCGGGCGATTACAGTTAAGGCCAGTGTCCTCAGCAGTATCCGGCCAATGTTTTCGCTTCTCAAAAAATAACTTCCACATCCCTTCGTGTGTGGCGCCGAAGAAGTGTTGGAGGGTTTGTGGTCCTTCTGGATTAAACTCCCACATGCGGCGAGGCCTGCGCTGGTAGGGCAGGATTCGGCGAACTAACATCACTTGGATCACACTGACGAGATCGATATCTCTCTCGAGGAGGGTTCGGATGCGGCTTTGTAAGGTCCACACTTCATCCACTAATCCCCAGTCTAGCCCCTTGTTGACCCATGACGCGAGCCATAACGGTGGGTCGGGACGGAAGGTGGGGGCAGCTACCCATTTAGTACAACGGGGCTCTGTAATATAAAACCACTCCTGCTGCCAGTAATTGGAAGCCTCGAAAAAAGAACCTTTTGGCCAGGGAGTGTTGGCGAGTTGGCTGATTGTAGCACCACCGCACTCCACCTATTCCCCATCGACTACCTTCGCCTCACACCAAAGGTTTTGAGCCAGAAGCCGAAGTGTGGGGGGGTTCGATGGAAGGCCTCGCATGTAATGAGAAATGCCGAGACATGGATGATAGAGTCTGGGGCAAGATCGTGAAAATCTAGTCCGTAATAAAACATTAGCCCTCGGACAAAGGGGTGAAGAGAAAACCCTAACCCCCAGAGGAAGTGGGAGACGAATACCACCCTCCCGCCGGATCTGGGGGTCGGGATAACTTGTCCTTGAGTAGGAAGCCGGTGGTGGATCTCTGCGGTGAGATATCTGGCCGCCCGAAGCTTGGTGATATCCTCCTTTGTAACAGAGGAAGCCACCCATCGGCCTTGGGAGCTAGATCCGGACATGATGGGAAGGTTGAAAGCAACGGAGTCGAACCTTGGGTGCTGGAACTCGGGGTTGGGGAGGCTTAGGAGAGGTTTTGCATAAAAAGACGGCCCTTGGTTCCTTTATATACACCTCCGGTATTGAACGTCTCGTCCTAAGCCTAAGAACCTGCCAATTCCTAA
Organism: Triticum urartu; assembly: GCF_056163025.1. NCBI lineage: Eukaryota > Viridiplantae > Streptophyta > Magnoliopsida > Poales > Poaceae > Triticum > Triticum urartu. Next base: position 712,780,999 of record NC_141879.1, read on the forward strand.
GGAATCTTTCTCGCAGGACGGTTGGGTTACCCACGCTCGTATTGATGAAAATCCTGTAATGAGGGGACACGATCTCTGCTTTGATAAGACGTGCCAATGACAACCGCGTCTCGAAACATGGGGCGAAAAACTGTTTGAAATTATGACAGGGCAGGCGTGACGTCACATTACTAAAGTTGTCAGCAGATTGGACTCATGTGTTATTATATTCTCTCTGCGGTTGTGTGCGGTGTGTGTTATAAGTCCGGACATGATCAATTCGTCTGGAGACTATCTGGGAGTTCGGAAGGAGGAACCCGCCTTGTAATGCCGAAGACAGCACTACGCGCCGGATACCTTGTCATTGACGCCAGGTTCAGGTGCTACTGAGGGAGTCCTGGACTAAGGGGTCCTCGGGCGTCCGGCCTGTTATCTATGGGCCAGACTGATGGGTTGTGAAGATATGAAGACCGAAGACTGTACCCTTGTCCGGATAAGACTCTCCTTGGCGTGGAAGTCAAGCTTGTCGAATAACTATGAAGATTCCATCTTATATAACCGACTCTATGTAACCCTAGACCCCCCGGTGTCTATATAAACCGGAGGGTGTAGTCCGGAAAGGATATACTCAATACCATAGTCATACAGGCTAGACTTCTAGGGTTTGGCCATTACGATCTCGTGGTAGATCAACTCTTGTAATACTCATATTCATCAAGATCAATCAAGCAGGAAGTAGGGTATTACCTCCATAGAGAGGGCCCGAACCTGGGTAAACATCGTGTCCCCTGTCTTCTGTTACCATCAACCTTAGACACACAGTTCGGGACACCCTACCCGCGATCCGCCGGTTTTGACACCGACAACCGCCACCGCCGCCAAAGGAGAAAGTGCCTGAGGAAATCGTTGACCACTTTATTCGTATGTAAAAAAAATCAGCTCCCAAGCCTATTGACTCAGACTATGAGCGCCAAATCAGAAAGGCACATCGAACATGACAAAAGAAGGAGTCGAGCTCGAGCTCGAGCCAAGCAGCTGCCAAAAATAGCGGGAAAACCATTCCCCAGCTGGGAGAATAGGCGGTGCAATTGACCCCCCCGCTCATTGTACCAACACATAAGAGTACTGGCACCGATCAGCTGGTAATAACCGACGACCATATAAGGCAGGATAAAGAGATCGGATGCACCGTAGAACAACTCCTAGGCTTGGAGCCCATGGAAACTTTTAAAGAGGAGGAGCTAAAACGGAAATATGTCCGCAGCGAACCTCTGGTCAAGCCTGAGGAGGTCAAGAAGCTCTCAACTAGAATGTATGAATTGCATCAATGGTAAATGAAAATTACCAAGACTACCAATCGAGAGTCCCTCATGGTGAAAGCCAAGGAAGATCATTACTTCCATCAGCTAGCTCTGTCTGTTGAGTATTCAGAACTATTTCAGTTATTCAATGAAGACGCACTCGACAAATCTATCGCCAGTTGCTATTGTCTGTAAGTGATTTCTTTATGTAATTTAAGTCTCATGTTAGTTGTAGTGCTCTCGTTGATCATTACTTGTAATTATCCTCACTATATTCTTTTCTGTGGTATTATGTACATGATGAAGAGGTATGAAATGAAAAAAGCTGGACGCTATGGCATTGGGTTCATTGACCCAAATACCATTAATGAAGAGACATGGAGCTATGAATGGTATAAACAAGAAGTAGAGAATAACATGCTAGAGTTCTTGAAGCGCCTCAATACCAATCGAGATATACTACTACCTTACAACTTCCAGTGAGTCACACTGTCTTGTACTGCAAATTCTGTTTTTGCTTACTAGATAGATGTTAATAAGTGTATAGGGTTTAGGGTAGTTGATGAGTGTTATGCACATGCCCGCTTAATTTAAACATGCAGACGTATGTGCATGCAGGTACCACTGGATCTTGTTAATCATTCAAGTTGAAGAAGGAACAGTTGAAGTACTAGACTACTTAAAAGACCTACTGACTACTCAATCGCGAAGGGGATAGTCAACAGGTAATTTCAATCATTATTGAACTTTATGTCGGCCTCTTTAGTTCATCATTTCCCGATATCAACTAATTAATAACTCCTTTATTCATTTTCTTTGCCGGCGGGCAGGGCTTGGACAAAGTACATCCAAACAGTTCCAGGCGAATGGAAAAAAGAGTTGTATTGGTTTCGACCCAAGGTAAGTAATTAAGTAGTACTAGCTAGCTAGCTAGCTCATCTCTTTAATTCTAGTTTCAATACCATTAATTATCATGCTTGATTAATTATTATCTGATTGAATTCTATTCTCGTAAAGGCCATGAAGCAGGCGCCTGGGACTGATTTATGTGCATACTATATTTGCGAGAACATTCGCATGATGGCGTCCGAAAGGACCAAAGATGCTAGACAGCTATGGGTACGTTTGCCAGAACACTATTCACAATTTTACATCACTATCGATATCTAATCACACAACGACTAATACATGCATATTGATGTCCTTCTTTAAAGATAAATGAGGTGCAGGATAAGATCCTACTAACGGATCGCATAGCGGCAATTCAAGAGGAAATAGCGGGATTTTTGCTCGACCAGGTCATTGATCCCAAAGAAGAATACCATTACCCGCTACCGCCACCACCGCCGCTAAAGCAGTAATGCCTCCATATATATGTAGGAGAAATTGTATATACCAAATTGTATATATATACATGCGTATGCGTGAATTATACGGACGTGCGTGACATTCGATGATATATATGATCGGTTCTATGAGAAATTCTATTTATATATATGCATAACGTGTACAATATGTAGTATCGTAAAATACCAGCAAATGACAAACAATTAAAAGGAAAACACAAAATTAAAGGAAAAAAGAAATCATGAACCCAAAACTCCTCAAACATTTTAGTACTGGTTGGTGTTACCAACCGGTACTAAAGGTCTCCCCGCCCCTAGCGTGGCTCGTGCCACATGGTGGCCCTTTAGCGGCGGTTCATGCTAAACCGGTACTAAAGGGGGGACCTTCCCCACCCTTTAGTGCTGGTTACAAAACCGGCACTAAAGGGCCTTACGAACCGGTGCTATAGACCGTTTCTGCACTAGTGAATAAGAATGGTGCCCCATATATAGCACAACAAACCTACGAACCCGTGGCCCACGACAAACCGACATAACACACCCCTGCCCGGACAAGCAGTGTAGTCAACCCACATGAACACATGCAATGTGGCTGGCCGCCCGCGCGAATTCGATAGGCCTGGGAATGTAGCCATACCATCCGGACAACCCTCCAGGACATACGGGTTCACGCAGTGCCGATGCACTAGGGTATCGGAACTGACGTGCTACCAGTGCATACCTGGGCGGGGCTAATGGTCATGTCTGGCTAGCCCCACATCCCCGTTGGCTGGCTGGCGCGACACAGATCCCGCCCACCCCCACAAGCGGGGCGGCGCAGGCGTGCGCCACGCCAGTCTCGCTTGTTGCCACCAAACTAGCCCGTTGTGGGGTAAGGACACCGCCAGGTGAGTCTGGATGGTCGTCACGCACGGGACAACATGCGAGATCTTCTTGTCGCTATCAAACCAACCAAGTGCGGGTCGAGGTCAATGACAGGTCGGTCCGGATGGACGCATGCGGGACAGCGTGCGAGATCCCCCACACACGGGTGTGACGCAATGCCGCATGATGATATGCAGATCCCGTGGCAGGTCACCTGTCATGGACCCCCGAGGCGGGTCCCGTGGTGCGTGTTGTCCAGGCAGATCGGATAGTGCAGAGAGTCCCCGAGAGGCTCCCGCGGAACTCCACCTAGAGATGGATGGCATGGAGGTCACTCTCTCTCACAACGGCCCCCAGGATGCAGGTACAAATGCCAAAGGGTTTAGGCTTTACCCTAGCCATATTTGTTGTGATCAACGACATGAGGAGCCAAACAGTTTAGGCTTTACCCGAACCATATTTTTCGTTGTTGACTACACCAAGTGCCAAAGGGCTTAGGATTTACCCTAACCATATTTGATGCTGTCGACGGTAACAAATGCCAAAGGGTGTAGGGTTTAATCCTAACTATATTTGTCTACATTGACGATGAAAAATGCCAAAGGGTTTTGGATTTACCCTAACCATATTTGTCCTCTTCGACAATGTCAAATGCCAAAAGGTTTAGGCTTTACTCTAACCATATTCATCATCATCGACGACAATAAATGTCAATCTATTTTGGCTTTACCCTAACCATATTCCAAATGCATATCATCCTTCATCAACAAACAAGATCATCATGCCAAATGCATCATTCATCAACAAGCAAGATCATAATGATAAACGCATCATTCATAAATAAGAAAGATCATACTGACAAATGCATCATTCATCAACAATCTAGATCGTCATTAAGTAGTTCATTCATCCATCCATCATCAGTACACATGACTTAGCAATTCAACACTAAATGTTCAACAGGTTCAACACTCAAAGTTCAATGGACATTACCTAACAATTCAACAGACACTCAAACTTCAGCAAACATGACTTAATATTTCATTCAGCAACACATCAATTATTTCCCCCAGCTATCAAATACTCCACCATCCTTGATGTCTTCTCACAGATCCTCTTCTATGTAGGTCCAACACAAACACCTCTTAATGAACCAGTTCTAGCAACTCTTGGATCAGAATATGGTGTTCTCGCACTGGTTGTAGTAGTAGCTCTTGGAGCAGAAGATGATCTTATGGGTCTTGGAGGAGGAGTTATTGTTGCAGTAGAACTTGAAGCATGAGCTCTTAGAGAAGTACATGTTGGGGGTACTTGGTCCAAAAAAATCTAAAAGAAAGTTAATAACAAGCAGGATATTTTCATTATAAATAATAATGTAACTATAAATGAAATAGAAGCCATCAACATCACCAACACGCCATTCATCTTGGGGATCATCATCAACATCATCATCTTTGCTAGCACCCTATCTATCATCATTCATCTCCAAACCTAGCTTTCAATCTATGACCAATTATCCCAAATTATTTGTTGTGATAATGACCTGTTGTTAATTGATGTTGAGTAGTTGGTTCTTAGTGTTTGTTGGTAAAGACATTGCAAGATTGTTATTCATGTCATTACACAACTGATCATGATTCCTATGTTATATTATGAGTAGTCCTTTATATTATTTAGGACTTGGGAGAAACCTTGTTGCTAGTAACCATGTGAAATTGAGTAAATTTCAGTGTATGATATTATGTTGTGTTTTAATTCTCTAGTGGTGATGTGCGAACCTCGATTGCATATCACTTCACCTTTATTGGCCTAGAGGAGAGCATCATGTGATAAATTTGCTTAGGATGGATGGCTGGAGTGACAAATATTATTGTGTTCTAACTTTGTGAATTATTTCATAAGGAGTAACCGGAGAGCCAAAAGTTTAATGCTATGGTTAGATGTTATCTTCATTATTCTCTTGTATTTGCAGATTCTCGCATGGAGGGTATAATCAAAGGTATGAATTCTGTGTAAGTAAGAATAGTATATAAGTTCATGGTCCACCACACAACACGTATCAAGAAATGAAAGTGAATATCAATGGACTAGGTGAAAACATCTTGTGGTCCTCAAGAATGATTGTTTCCATATAAGTAATGTCACTAGCTTGTTCTTAGCACAACTAAGAATTGGGCCACATGCTGGACTTTGCATTTTACATTCTCTCATTTATTCTCTTAATCAAACAAACATACAAATAGTCTTTGCACCTTTTATAGTGATTCCTTTTTGTCAACCAATTTCTTCTGCTCCTCATTGGGTCCACACTCTACTTATCCAAATATCTACAAATGATCCTCTACATATGTGGGTTAGCATCCATATACAATTTGAATTGGCTGGGTATGTTATTTTTCATGTGTGCCAATTATATCCATGCCCCCCGACCAAATTCCAAGTACAACAAGCCACCATTAAGTTTTAACGGCAATGACAATGTCAAGACAAGTTTTCGTTTTTGTTATTTTTTTACAAACCATGCCATTTTTTGTGTTATTTGTGCAAGAATCTTGATAGGGATCGTGTGTGGGAAATCTTGTATAAGGACGAGCACCAGTAAAAGGAGGCGGTGCTAGCAAAAGCCAAGCAAGAGAGGGAGATGAAAGATATAGTTCAGAGCAGCTGAGTTTCATATGCTTGAGCTAATCAAGAAAAATGAGGAAGATGCATGTTGCATAAAGGAGGTGGAACATCATGAGAAGGAGGCTCGTGAGGTGGACAAGCATAGGAAGGGGGAGACAGGGGGCAGACTATGCAAATGCAACCAAAGAAGGTGACGATAGGAAAGGGAAATTGTCCCTTTGGACTCAGTATAATTTAGTTGTAGTTTTGAGAATATGGTTTGATCTGAATTTTAGTTATATATGTTAATTGCAACATTCGTATGTATCTTAATTTGAGTTATGGTATCTCGTTATGTATCCTATTTACCAGTACTTGAAATAAATGTGAACATAATTATGGAAAACAAAGAGTGGTAGGCTAATAGCGTCTATGACCGCCGCAAACCTGTAGATGACATAAGATATCCGAGAGTAAACACATCATAAGGAATCTAGTTAGTCTGGCCTTGTGCCACCCCCTATCATAGAAAGACAAAAAGAGTTTTGAGCGCGCGCATCCCTTGGCGCACTCACTTCCACAACAAGCCAATGCAGTAGGTTGCTTCCGCCAAAGGCTATCGCGGGATGTACTATCCGCCATTGGCTATGGTGGGAGGAGATCTGTGTCACTTGATTGCACTTCCGCCAGGGGCAGTTTTGCCGATCTCGCCATAGAAGTGTTGTTTTGTGAATTCCATTGGGTAGAGGGTCATTATTATACGATTTTCCATGCGACACCCTCTTTCCTGTTGGCAGCCTTGAGTACCTTCCTAAACCCTAGAGTTCATGTCGTCCTCCACCACACCTCATTGCTCCCGCGACAAACCTAGTTTCTTCTAGGCGACTTGAATGGCTTCCTCAATGTTGGAGGGCCCGACCTCATGTCCACCTCCATGGCCCACCTTAATTGGTGCTGACGACTATCGTGCAAACGACATGCTTGCACTAGGAAGACCTTATACTGGTGGTGTGTGGGTTTGTGAACGGCTCAGCTACCACTTTGGCCTTTGACAACATGCACTTCTTTGGTGGCGGACATGTATAGATCATATTTCAATAGGACCATGGTAATTTATGGAGGAGCTTATAGTTTTCATTCTCTATTTGATTCCAAAACTGATGCCTCACAATTTTTGTTTTATATTTTGTAGACAATCTATTCGGTCTAGACACTTGACTCTTTTTCCTAGCAAAATTATGCTTGTTTAGTGAGGCTGAAAGGTTTGACTTTCCTTCTCAACAATTTTGTTAACCATTAGATTTACCAAGACACAACCCCAATATAAAATGGAAGATGCATGTACCTTGAAAGATACTGCCCACCCCTTTCTGCAATGTCTGAAGGCTTCTAGGATTTGGCTGGAACACAAACTTTATCAGTTTATCCTAGTACGTGGGGCACATATCTCGAGGACGAGACCATGGGAAGGACAAGACCGAGTGCCAATTTGAGGGAGTCGAAGCTGCCACCGTGAAAGATGATCTGGCGGAGACCGAATCAGAGGCTGGCGTGCCACTAGCGGGACATGACACTGGTGCACACGATGGTAGTGGCACATCCGATGAAAGAAAGAACAAGGAGTAGTAGGTCGTCGCGGGGGGGGGGGGGGGGGGGGGGGGACTAAGGTTGTCTACTTTGTTGCCTGCGCTATCTGGCTCTGGGTGGAACTCCAGCGAGGCCCTAAGCTAATTAACCTCCATCGACTGCCAGATCACAACTCCGATGGAGTGCAATACCCTAGAATTTCGTACTAGGGTTCTAGCTATTCTTCTAATGGCAGGTGGGATGCAATATACTAGTGGACCAACATTACTCTTTAGAAAATGCGAGGTTCGGCCAACATTCCCCCTTTTGTTCCTTTTGTATTTTGTAAGACATGAGTTGTATACACATAAGGTGCCTGATTTTCTCAATGGGAAGAACTTAGGAAGCTTGTGCTCATTCTCTCAGCTTGGGGCATGCTGTCTGGTGTGTCATCAAGAGGCATCGACGAAAGGGGGTAACAGAGGTGGCGATGAGCGCAAGGTCGACCGTAGCGACAAGCGGCAATGATGAGATCACACATGGTGGTAGATGGTTAATGAGTGACAAGTGGCGGCGATTAGATCACACATGGCGTTAGATGGATATGTGGATGGTAGTAGATATGACAATAGCAGAGGTTACACTAGTAGGAAAAGCCTTACAGGTGTAGATAATTAGTGGCGTCTGCCCCAAACGGGACGTCGCTGGTATTTTGGCAAAATGAAATAGAACAAAGGGCAATTGAAACCGCAGGTTTAACATAATAATCACAGGTTGAGTGCATAGAAACCAATCAGCATTTAACTGAGCTCCCTATAAAGAGCTACAATACACTGGCAATACAACATGCACTTGATTAGTTCAGTCCAAGCAACCAAACAAAGTCTTGAGACTAGGTAATTGATTTTTCCGAATGGGAAAAGGATGATGTTCATCGACTAGAATTCACAAATGTAAGGACGGGAATCATGTCAACAGATAAATATGGTTGCGATGCATTAACCCTGCAAAGGAGACAGATTGAAACCTAGCTCCAGTAAGTATCGCACCGTAAATAAAATACATGCTGACAAATAAAATACATGCTGACAAATAAAATAAAATACATGCTCCACGGGAATTGTATAGTTGCTATTTGTGTAATGATTGTTGTCACTGGCAAATAAAATAAAATACATGCTGACAAATAAAATACAATACATGCTGACAGCAGGAACAAATACCACAGTACATGCTAAACAGAATCTCACTGGAACTAAATAACTTGTGCAAAATTGGATGGCCAATAAAATCAGCAGATACCAGTTCAGCCATATATATAGCCTATAAATTTGAATAAAGACACAAAACCGAAGGGCACGGTAAACAGAAGAATGCAAAAAGGCAAATAAGGTAAGGAAAGGCCACACAAAAAATATTAATTTTTGTTATCACCAACGCAAGTATATATCCAGCTTATATTTCTATAAAAACGAGGGTGTGGGCACACAAATTCGGATAAAATATAGCATATTAAATTAGCTAATAACCGGGATACATGCATAATTAAACTCTAATTGGGACGTCAGTACCACATTTCAACGTAACCACCCTAAACATGAAAAGCAATGAAAGCTTAGGTTTTGAGAGCTCTCATATATATATAAAAGAGCATGCTAATCATGGATGCTGAATAAATACTCACCAGAGCTCTCATAAACATAGCATTCCACTGAAGAATAGGCCCTGCTCCAGATGTCATATATTTTTGCGCTTGCACTATTATTAGATGTGGCCTCCTGTGACAGATGCAGTATCATTTTTTTAAGCACTGGCGCACATTTGAGTATTAATTCCAGTAAATCAAACTCATGTTCCTGTCCTTGGAAGCCATTGATTTCCACTTGCTCGAGAGCAGTCAAGGAGATAGTTTGAGATCTCCAGTTTGTGGGTTCACATGGACAGCGTGGCGGGCATTTCCCTTTCAGCTAAAACCAAAAATAAAATTTAAACTACTACTTAATTACACAGTGTAAAACAGAGAAATGATATGAAACAGGCAGGGGAACATGTAAGAATAATTACCATCGATCTCTCTAGGACGATCTTAAGCCTCTGTAGACCTCTCGAAATACGAGTAATCCCGAGGAGATGAAACACCAGTGCTCCAAAAACATGTCCGGCTTTTAGGAGACGTAGCTCCAAAAGGGAGAAATCAGCAGCAACCATGTGCTTCTCTAACTTGTGCGCAAAGTTGTCTTCATCGGAAATAAACCAGCTCTGAAAAAACATTGACAGGATCAGAAAAAAGAGAGATTTGCTAGAAATTATCACGAAAATTCAAAACATCAGGTGGTCATTAGCTTGGTAAGATTTCGTATGTAAACATATATATACTTCTCTTTTTTGAGTCTGCACGCACGCTTGCTAGTTCCGATAATAAATTGAGTAAACTGAGCTTGAGTGGAGTGTGGATAGGATACATTACATACATGGGATGCATGAATGTGGAGCGAAGGAACCTGTCCCTGCCTCTCTCCTGTGTGTATCCACAACCTGTGGAGTCTCCAAGGCCCAAACTGGAGAATGCTCCCGGCCTCAAAGTACCGCCACTCCCACGACACCTTGTCCAGCATTGGCGCCGAGATGGAGATGCCGCTGACCACCTTGTAAGCGCCTACAGACACCGTCAGTCGCTTCAGCAGAGGGGCGACGATGTCGACTGCATCTGTGTGTAGTATGCGGGTTTCAAGGAAAAGTTGCTGCAGCGATGGCAAGTGGAGTGAGATGAACCCATTCTGGACAAGTCCGTAGCCATCGTTGACAAACTTGAGGCTGAGCACGCGGAGGTGCGGGCATCGGGGGAGCAAGCTGTGGAGGCCGCCCAGGCCGTAGGAGATGGACAGCGTCCGGAGTGCGGTGAACTCGCCGTCGGGGCAGTAGAAGAGAAGCCTTTCCAGCATCAGGGATTTGGTCCGCCGGAAGCACGGCAGCCGCACGAGGTTCGGCCCGCCTTCAGATTCGACGCTCCACGGGAAGCTGAGGACGATCTCCTCCGGCTGCAGTCGCACGGCATCGCGGAGCAGCCTGCTGGCCGTGGCGCCGACGGGCCAGGGATGCCTGCTGGCGTTGGGGATGCGGACTTCCAGGAGGGAGACCGCGGCCGGGGGGCCACGGACACGGCGGACCGCCGCTGCAATCGACGGCGCGAGGTTGTGGAAGACGATCTGGCGGAGATGCGTCCAGAGATCGCGCCACCGGCGGGAGAGGACGCTGGTGCGCGCGGCCGTGGCAGCGCATCCCATGACGGCGATTATGAGGAGGAGGAGCTCCTGCGGGAGGGAGCTGATGCGATCCGGTTCGCCGCCGCCGCCGCTTGTACTACAGAGCTGTGGCTGCGCAAAACGCAGGCGACGCCCGGGGCTCAGCTCCACGGGAGCAGCACCACCAATCTGCGCGGATGAACGGAGGGGACGATGCCCGGATCTTGACTCCATGGAAGGGAAGGCAGCTTCGCCAAGCACAACCAAAGCCCACGGTTTTCCCCCCTTTTGGAACTGAAACCCCGGTGTGTTTGGGTCCCCACCCAGCTTTTCAGCCGACCATCTTTATTATATACACTTTTTCTTTTCAGCCCAGCATTTCCCAAATAATGTCGAATTCCAATATAACATTTTCAGGTGCAAAACATTCTCATCGGAGGCTTTAGATAATAAATGAAGGCTAACCCTCTTCATTCAAACTACTACCTCCGTCACGGTTTAGAAGGCGCGCTTAAAAATTCTCTAGGACCTAGGTGGTTATCTATTGGTTGTGTGATGGGCTAAAAAATAGCATTCACACTACGCATGCATATAGAAATAGTAGTATATCGGAGTACTAATTAGCTATTAGAAATAAATGCAATGCGCCCTAAACCTTGTCTATTATGAAAATGCACGCAAATTTAACTGTGCCTTCTAAACCGTGACGGAGGGAGTAACAGAGATACGACTCGACTCCCGCGCAAACGTTCGCGCTTTGGCGTGAAGATCTCGCATTGGTGCGAACGTTCCCGAGCAACCGACCAAATATCTACGTTTTTGGTGAAAACCTGGAAGAACCATACCGGTTTTTTTAGTTTGTACCCCTTGCGCCGATGAAATTGACAAAACTACCTCCACTTCGTGTAATGGCAAAAATGCCCTGACAGAAGTGTGACCAGGCAACATGTATCTCCTTCCTGTGTAGGAAGCCACTTCACTCCGTAGATCGGGGTTGAATGCAGCGGTCCATGGGCCAGAAGCGGCACCGGGTCAGAGCGCGCGTGTAGATGCATCTGTCCACCATAAGAGTTGGCGGAAGTAGCATATCATCCGGGAGGGAGGAACCGAATCCATAATTTGGCACGGAGGCGCCCCCCTACACACACAGCATGGAGGTGCCCCCAACACACACACACACGCACACACGCGCGCGCGCACACACACACACACACACACACACACACACAAACACTGTCATCCCTATCGAATTGCCTAGAGCACGCCACCCGCGAGGCTATGTGGTGGTAGACGGTCGTTCAGGAACCTTACTGATGAGCATACCCGTTCTCGCATGTGATCGGCCTCTCTCTTTTATTCTCTATGCAAGATCCGGTTGAATTAATACCACATACTTTGGATTACCTACACGCAACACTTATTTTTTTAATCCACATTTTCTCACTAATGTTTCCATTGCTAGAAAATCTAGTTGTAAATCCATGTACATGCAACACTTAACTTTTGATAAGGCAATTTGTAATTTTGTCCGTAAAAACACCCTAACAATTTTTGGCACTATGTACTTTAGTTCATACTTCACCTTATTGCCAAAGGGTTTAGGATTTATCCTAACCATATTTGTCGTTGTCGATGAGGACAAATGCCAAAGGCTTTAGGCTTTACCCTAACCAACTTGTCTTGATCGATGACGACAAATGATAAAGGGTTTTGGATTTACCCTAACCATATTTGTCATCATGGACGACGACCAATGCCAAACGGTTTAGGCTTTACCCTAACAATATTTGTCATCATTGACGACAAAAAATGCCGAAGGGTTTTGGATTTACCCTAACCATATGCCAAATGCATAATTAATCACTCATCATTCATCAACAAGCAAGATCGTCATGCCAAATGCATCATTAATCAACACGCAAGATCATCATGCCAAATGTATCAGTCATCAATCGTGATAAGTGCATCATTCATCAATAGTCCAGATCATCATCAATTAGTTCGTTCAAACAGTCTAGATCATCATCAATTAGTTCAATCATCCATCCACCATTAGTACACACGACTTACCACTTCAATACTAACAGTTCAATAGGTTCAACACTCGTAGCTCAACAGACATGACTTAACAACTTAATATACATCTATATCTATATCTATATCTACATTTATACCTAATATTAAAAGGAGGAAGATTTCTTAGTTCTGCCTCTGTCATCCTTTTATATCCGTTAATTTAATGCCACCCATATGAATTGATGGTTGAGATTTAATGTATGTAGTGTGTTTCTCTGAGTTGATAAAAATTACCCGCAATGCCACATATAAGTGAGAAAAAATATTTTTTTGCCCTTCATAATTTTCTCCGTCTTCCATTAAATCCTCTATACATGGATCAGCCCCATGAAATCCTTTGCGCGGACCGGCCGACCTTTGTGTACGCAATTGTAGTTGCACTATAGAAGGACTCGGATACGAGATTCCATATGAATCAGTTATTTGCTTAGCCAGCCTGGCTTCATGCGTATCTCATAAAAACTAATCGCAGGCAAAGATTTGGTGAGGACATGGATAGAGGCAACACTAGAGGAAAAATAAATGAAGTCGGGTATGAAATATACTCGACAAATTGCATTTTAATCATGACGAAGTATAAGCCAAGTGTTACACTCGGTTTAGTGTACTTCACATCCAGGACCTCATCGGCGGGTATAACAGAGCAGTAGTCTACATACTTGTGTGACAGATTGAAATCCCATCCATGCGTCTCACTCATACACCATAGGAGGATCTCCATGGCACTGACCTGAGTATCACAACCATACGCGGCCCTGATCCAGTCTTGCTGGTACTGCGTGGTACACAAGAGCTCGCCCTTCGACTGAAAATCATGGTCTTGTAGTTGTCATACCAGGAAGCGATCTCCTTCATCTTGGCCCACTGATCAGTGTTGCCTAATGCTAACGCCGCAATGAGCCTGTTCCATCGATCCCCTACTGTCGTCCATATGTTAAGAAACTATACAAATGAATTAATAAGATATCATTATTAATTATATACATAAAAACACGTAAAGTACATGTAATTAGCACTACAAATGGAAAGTTATATATGTATACAAATATTTGAACAATGTTAATTATGAATGCATATTTACATTTTTATTAGCATAACAAAGAATAACAATACTAGCTAGCTATCGATCATCAATCCAAAATATTACCGATCGATTCTATGTAGCTACATTTGCTAAAAAAAAGGCATGGCATATAATTAATCGATATAAAAACAAGATATGATGCATCTATTATAACATACTAGGAAGTGCGCCCGTGCGTTGCAATGGGAGAGAAACAAACCCTTACATGCACCAGGAGGCTTCCACTCTCTTATTGTAGTGTAATACTCCATCCGTCCCACAATATAAGACGGTTTGCAAAAGCATCTTATATCAAGGGATGAAGGGAGTAATTATTAGGGCTAGTAATAACTATGGTAGTAACCCTACAACAATTGTTGTTTCGCTACAAATAATTCTTGTTCATTATGTATATGGAACTGACTGAATGCTACAGTACTATGTAGATCAAGTTTGCTTATTAGCCTTCAATTGTATGTAAAGTTTACATTGTAAACTAAGAAAAGAAGACGCACACGGCATGCTAGCACCTTGTTAATATCACGATCAAGCCAATAAATAAATCAGTAAAAAACACAAATCAAATTGAGAAAAGTGAACCGGCGTTGCTGCTACTCTTCTGACCGGTGATCCATCGGCTGCTGCTCCAAGCGACGCGGACCTGCAACCACTCTTCTCCGGGCAGCCTCCATGCAGCACGTCTCCCATGCACACAATGAGGAAGCTGCTCGCCACAACAACCATGCGATCCACCATATCCATCGGCCAAGACGGCTGCCACCATATCCATCGGCCAAAAAAGTCTTTCAAATATTTTCAGATAACACATAATGTACAACACAAATCTGCTCAGATAACAGATACTACAAAAATCTATCCAAATTTAGTTAGAAACGAAGAAGAAAGGAGGGTTTTTTTAGCGCAACATGGAGCCAGATGACGTTGGGACCTCTGCTGTTTTCGTGAGACCAATGAAATTGAATTGACAGTACTTAAAACTGCAGAATTAGCTTCTCCAAAATTCCTTACTGAAACTTTCCATGCACGTCGAAACTCTGGCACACACGATCTCATGTATCTGCCCTATCTGTTCCACTGCACATTTACTTTTTGCATGGCCTTCTGTACACCACAAAACCAGTGCCCATGAGATCATGTTAAAATCTTGCATACTGGGATAAAAAGCAAGGGAGAGGAGATGAACATGCTGTACGCCCAAGAAGCAAGCAATCAGCTACCTTGATTAATCAGTAGGACCTTTACATGGGACTAATTACCAGCAGCTCCGTTCTGTAGATTGGTCGTGGCGCGGCGGCATGGATGTGAGGGTCGTGGCAGACATGCGGCCAGTTGACGATGAAGAAGACGGGCTCTCTGGTTCAGACCATGGCATGAAGCTGCAGAGGTGTGTTGGCCAGTGCAGCTGCGTCAAGGCGGTCGACTCTGCGCGAGTACACTAGTAGAAAACAGGGCTTTGGTCCAGGCCGGGCCAGCCCATTAGTCCTGGTTCAGTCACGAACTGGGATCCATGGGGCCATATGTCCCGGTTCATGAGGCCAGGTGCCGGCCGGGCCTCGTGGGGCATTGGGCCCAGTTTGTCTGGCCCCTTTGGTCCCAGTTCTAGACACGAATCGGGACCAATGGGCCTCGCTCCTGGCCCACAACCATTGGTCCTGATTCGTGGATGGAACCGGGACCAAAAGGGGTCATATAGTCCCGGTTCCAGCCATGAACTGGGACCAATGAGATGCCTATATATACCCCTCGCCCGCGAGCAGAGCACTCCACTGCTCTATTTTTTTGGCTGACCGTGGGAGAGCTTTGTGGTGCTCTAGCTCACCTCCTATGCACATGAGGTGTTTGATGAAATGCCCAAGCCACACTTAAGGTTTCTTCTCTCGTAGCTCCTTCTCCAAGCTCCATTTTTCTCGAGATTTGTCTAGGTTTGGCGGTCCACCCTGTCCCGTCCCCGTCCTCACCGCCGTCGATCGTCTGCGCCGATTTCGACGCCCGCACCACCGTGGTGACCCACTTGATCTTATCTTCTTTCTAAAAGAAAAAGTTCGTACTTGCATGATTTAGATAGATACTGGTGTAATTTTCTTACTTTTATTATTCCTTGTTATTATATAGTGTGATGGTTTTTGGTATCCGCCTCCGTCGGCCTTCGTCCTGTCTATGATTCGGATGTGGTATATATTATCTTTTATAACTATTTGGTTCATTTAGTGTTTATGACAATTATGCCGACCAACATGACATATTTTTTTATCTAGGAGGTATGTGAACCAAAAATTCCAACCGACCCTATTGTCGAGAGGTTAAATTTAGTTGAAGAAGAAAACAATTACTTGATGGAAAAATTGAAAAAAAATGAGGAGGAGAAGATGATATTGGAGTTGCATGTTGTGGATGTCGTCTGTGTTCAGAAGATCAAGATGGATGCAATGCGCTTGAAGATTAGAAACATTAGAAAATATGCAATTCATACCGAGGCTTGATATCATTATGCCGTTGTATCAATTGTTACCTTAGTTGCGATTATGATCGCATTTGTTGTTGCATTGAAATGGTTTACATAGTTTCAATGTATGGTTTAATTATATGCTCTTGAGAGCTATATGTTGTTCAATGAGAACTATGTATGTACTTTGGTTTTAATGTGATGATGAACTTCTATTAATTTGATCACTTATCTATTCATGATGTTCTGTAATGCTTTTTGACACATTTAATTATATATAATGCACGCAGATGAACCGGCAATGGATGTACGGTAACACACGCACCTCCAAGTACATTGAGGGCGTGCATAATTTTCTTGTAGTGGCTGAGGCAAACAAGAAGAATGGTTTTATGTGTTGTCCATGCCCTAGCTGTTGGAATACGAGGTCTTACTCTGACTCGAAAACCCTTCACACCCACCTGCTTTATAAGGGTTTCATGCCACACTATAATGTTTGAACCAAGCACAAAGAAAGAGGGGTTATGATGGAAAACATCAAAGAAGAAGAGGATGATGACAACTATGTGCCCCCTGAGTACGGTGATGCTGCAATGGGGAAGCTGAAGATCAAGAGGAACCAGACGATGTGCCCGATGATGATCTTCGCCGGGTCATTGTGATGCAAAGAGACAGTGCGAAAGTGAAAAGGAGAAGCTGAAGTTCGATCACGTGTTAGAGGATCACAAAAAAGGGTTGTACCCCAATTGCGAAGATGGCAACACAAAGCTCGGTAGCTGTAGTGGAAGGCATAGAATGGTGTACCTGACAAAGGATTTGAGAAGCTACTCAAAATATTAAAGAAGAAGCTTCCAAAGGACAACGAATTTCCCGATAGTACATATGCAACAAAGAAGGTTGTATGCCCTCTAGGATTGGAGGTGCATAAGATACATGCATGCCCTAATGATTGCATCCTCTACCATGGTGCGTACGAGGATTTGAACGCATGCCCGGTATGCGGTGCATTGAGGGATAAGATCAAATGAGATGACCCCGGTGATGTTGACGGCGAGCGCCCGAAGAAGAGGGTTCCTGCCAAGGTGATGTGGTATGCTCCTATAATACCACAGTTGAAACGTCTGTTCAGAAACAAAGAGCAGGTCAAGTTGATGTGATGGCACAGAGAGGACCGTAAGAAAGAGGGAAGTTGAGAGCACCCGCTGACGGGTCGAAGTGGAGAAAAATCGAGAGAAGGTACTGGGACGACTTTGCAGGTGACACAAGGATCGCATGGTTTGGTTTAAGCGCGAATGGCATTAATCCTTTTGCGGAGCAGAGCAGCAATCACAACACCTGGCCCGTGACTCTATGTATGTGTAACCTTCCTCCTTGGTTGTGCATGAAGCGGAAGTTCATTATGATGCCATTTCTCATCCAAGGCCCTAAGCAACCCGGCAATGACATTGATGTGTACCTAAGGCCATTAGTTGAAGAACTTTTACAGTTGTGGAATGGAAACGGTGTACGTGTGTGGGATGAGCACATACAACAGGAAGTTGACCTGCATGCGTTGTTGTTTGTAACCATGAATGATTGTCCTGCTCTCAGTAACCTTTCAGGGCAGACAAACAAGGGATACCACACATGCAGCCCTGTTTAGATGACACCGAAAGTATATACCTGGAGAAATGTAGGAAAATGTGTACCTGGGGAATCGTCGATTTCTTCCGACCAACCATCAATGTCGAAAGAAAGGCAAGCATTTCAAAGGCGAGGCAAATCACCAGAAGAAGCCCGCCATCCGTACCGGTGATCACATACTTGCTATGGTCATGATTTACAAGTAATCTTTGGAAAGGGTCCCGATGGACTATCTTTTCCGAATGACGCTGAGGGACGTGCACCCATGTGGAAGAAGAAATCTATATTTTGGGACCTACCTACTGGAGAGACCTATAGGTCCACTCTTCAATCGATGTGATGCACGTGACGAAGAATCTTTGCGTGAACCTGCTAGGCTTCTTGGGCATGTATGGGAAGACAAAAGATACACCGGAGGCATGGGAGGACCAGGAACGTGTGCACGATAAAGACGGCATGCCTCCAAAGCAGTATGAAGGTCCTGCTAGCTACGCTCTTACCAAAGAATAGAAGGAAATCTTCTTTGAATGCCTGCTTAGTATGAAGGTCCCGTCTGGCTTCTTGTTGAATATAAAGGGAATAATAAATATGCCAGGGAAAGTTCTAGAATCTAAAGTCTCATGACTGCCACGTGATTATGATGCAAGTGCTTTCGGTTGCATTGAGGGGGCTTCTACCAGAAAACGTTCGATTAGCCATTGTGAAGCTATGTGCATTCCTAAATGCAATCTCTCAGAAGGTGATCGATCCAGAAATCCTACCAAGGTTAAGGACTGATGTGGCGCAATGTCTTGTCCGTTTTGAGCTAGTGTTCCCACCATACTTCTTTAATATCATGACGCACGTCCTAGTTCATCTAGTCGACGAGATTGTCGTTCTAGGCCCTGTATTTCTACACAATATGTTCCCCTTTGAGATGTTCATGGGAGTCCTAAAGAAATATGTCTATAACCGCGCTAGGCCAGAAGGAAGCATCTCCATGGGCCATCAAACAGAGGATGTCATTGGGTTTTGTGTTGACTTCATTCCTGACCTTAAGAAGATTGGGCTCCCTCAATCGCGATATGAGGGGAGGCTGACTGGAAAAGGCACGCTAGGAGGGGACTCAATAATATGTAGGGACTAGTATTCTTGGTCTCAAGCACACCACACAGTTCTACAGAACTCTATCTTGCTGACCGTGTATGTCGATGAACACAAGAACATTCTGCGCTCGATACACCCGGAGTAGTGTGACGAGTGGATAACATGTGAACACATCAGGACTTCCGGCAATTGGTTGCAAACACGTCTCAGGGGTGACAACACTGTTTCTGATGAGCTTTACTCATTGGCCAAGGGACCATCTTCGATTGTATTGACTTACAAAGGGTACGAGATAAATGAGAATACATTTTACACGATCGCCCAAGATCAAAAGAGCACCAACCAAAACAGCAGTGTCCGCTTTGATACAGCAACCAAGAGGGGAAAGGACACATATTATGGTTACATAGTGGACATATGGGAACTTGACTACAGACATGATTTTAAGGTCCCTTTGTTTCAGTGCAAATGGGTCAATCTGTCAGGAGGCGGGGTGCAGGTAGACCCACTGTACGGAATGGCAACTGTGGATCTAAACAATCTTGGGTACACAGACGAACCATTCGTCCGAGCCAATAATGTGGCGCAGGTTTTCTATGTGAAGGACATGTCTACCAAACCAAGAAAAAGAAAAGATAAGGAAGTGAAAACATCATACGATGAGCCAAAGCGCCACATAGTTCTTTCAGGAAAAAGATACATCATGGGATTGGAGGCAAGACATACATGTCTAAAGATTATGAAAAGTTTCATGAAATTTATCCCTTCAAAGTCAAGGCTGACCCAAGCACCCTATTAAACGATGAAGATTGTCTGGCGCAATAAGCAAAGGACACAAGCGAAGAAAAAGTGAATACTATTTCTCCACAACTATTATGATGATGCCTTTGATCTAGAATATCACTGCAGTTACATGTGAAGAAATGAAATGCCTTTCGTAAAAGATGAGTTTCCGTATGAAACCCTGGTACTTCAAAAGAGATTGTCCGTTTTGTACACAAAGTGCATCCATTTTTTGCCGTAACCCTCTCAACTTATTAGCACATGCTATGTGGGTGAAATGATGATACCATGCCAACTTTCAACCTTTTCAGGCTTCATTTGTAGTGCTTTTCAATTTTAGGGTCATTTAGCTTAAAAAATTAATAAATCCATGAAAAATACCAGATGAAGTTAGAAAGGGTTCAAAATTGATGATGTGGCTTTGAATGGTGCATTTTGAACACACAAAAATTTTGGAGTTCAAATAAGTTAAAAAAAAGAAATCCCTTTGTAACAGATGAGTTTCCGTTTGAAACCCCGATACTCGAAAGAGATTGTCCATTTTGTACACAAAGTGCATCCAGCTTTTGCCGTAACCCTCTCAACTTTTTAGCACATGCCATGTGGATGAAATTATGATACCATGCCAACTTTCAACCTTTTCAGAGTTCATTTGTAGTGCTTTTCTATTTCAGGGTCATTTAGCTTAAAAAATCAGTAAATGCTTGAAAAAAAGCAATTGAAGTCAGAAAGGGTTCAAAATTGACGATGTGGCTTTGAATGGTGCATTTTGAACACACAAAAAGTCTGGAGTTCAAATCAGTTCAAAAAAATGAAATCCCTTTGTAACAGATGAGTTTTCTTCCGAAACCCTGATACTTCGAAAGAGATTATCCATTTTGTACACGAAGTGCATCCAGCTTTTGCCATAAACTTCTCAACTTTTTAGCACATGCTATGTGGGTGAAATTATGATACCATGCCAACTTTAAACCTCTTCAGAATTCATTTGAAGTGCTTTTCAATTTCAGGGTCATTTAGCTTAAAAATTAGTAAATGCATGAAAAATACCAAATGAAGTTAGAAAGGGTTGAAAATTGATGACGTGGCTTTGAATGGTTCATTTTGAACACACAAAAAGTCAGGAGTTCAAATAAGTTCCAAAAAATGAAATCCATTTGTAACACATGAGTTTTCGTCTGAAACCGTGATACTTTGAAAGAGATTGTCCGTTTTGTACATGAAGTGCATCCAGCTTTTGCCATAACCCTCCCAACTTTTTAGCCCATGCTATGTGGGCTAAATGATGATATCATGCCAACTTTCAACCTTTTCAAAGTTCATTTCAAATGCTTTTCAGTTTCAGGGTCATTTAGCTTAAATAATGTACTAATAGAAAAAATGAACTAGAAAACTTTTATGAAACTCTAATAGTAAAAAGAATGAACTAAAAATAATCAATTACAATATTCTGTTATAATCAACTAAAACAAAACTATAATACTCTTCAATAGCAAAAAGAATCAAGTAAAAAGCTTTTATAAAACTCTAATAGCAAAAGGAATCGACTAAAAAGATTTTATAAACCTCTAGTATTTTTGAAAATAAATTTTTATAAAATTTATGCAAATTAAATTATCAAAGTATTTTTTGTTCAAAAAATTAATAGCAAAACGAATTTTCATAAAGAATTTTTTTGTTAGAAACTTTAATAGCAAACTAAACTAACAAAATATATTTTTGATTAAAACAGACATTTAAAATAACCTAAAAACTACCTAAAGCAAAATGAATCAGTCAAAAACTCTAAAAATTAAGTAATGCATAAAACAAAAAATACAAAATTTTTTGCTTAAAAAAATGCCGCCTACAAGGCCACCACGGCCTGCATACGACCAGAAATCCAACTAGCATGTTGGGCCAGGATGCAGGCCCGCAGCGGGCCTAGTAGGCCCACATGCATAGAAGTGTTATAGTAGGCCTGTAGGCCTGCAGTACAGAGGAATTCAAGAGGGATGAGGCAGCCGAGCTTATAAACCGGTGCGGGGCGCACTCAACTAGCAAGGTGGGACTAAACTCCCACCACCACGCCGCTGTGCAAGCCCATTGGTCCCGGTTGGTGGCACGAACCAGGACCAATGCCACCCTTTGGTCCCGGTTCATGGTACTGATTGCTCCCTGACTATAGCGCTAGAAAGCTCCTGGCTGCTAGGACTACGTTGGTATTTCCCTAAGAGGAAGGGATGATATAGCATAGCGAAGGTAGGTATTTCCCTGAGTGAAGAAACCAAGGTTATCGAACCAGTAGGAGGACCAAGAAACACAATGTAAACAACACCTGCACACAAATGACAACACCTTGCAACCCGACGTGTTAAAGGGGTTGTCAATCCCTTTCGGGTAATGATGCAAAAAATTTATAATAGATTGAAATAATAGATCGTAA
This sequence comes from Triticum urartu, assembly GCF_056163025.1. Taxonomy (NCBI): domain Eukaryota; kingdom Viridiplantae; phylum Streptophyta; class Magnoliopsida; order Poales; family Poaceae; genus Triticum; species Triticum urartu. Next base: position 712,803,421 of record NC_141879.1, read on the forward strand.
ATAGAATAAAGTGCAGCACAGTATTTTTGTATTTTTGGTTTAATAGATCTGGATAAAAATGCAAAGGAAAAGTAGATCGCAAGAAAATATATGAGAAAGAAGACCTGGGGGCCGTAGGTTTCACAAGTGGCTTCTCTCGAGAAAGATAGCAAAAGGTGGGTAAACAAATTACTGTTCGGCAATTGATAGAACCTTAAATAATTATGATGATATCCAGGCAATGATCATTACATAGGCTGTTGGGGAACGCAGTAATTTCAAAAAAATTCCTACGCACACGCAAGATCATGGTGATGCATAGCAACGAGAGGGGAGAGTGTTGTCTACGTACCCACGCAGACCGACTGCGGAAGCGTTGACGCAATGTAGAGGAAGTAGTCGTACGTCTTCCCGATCCGACCGATCCAAGCACCGTTACTCCGGCACCTCCGAGTTCTTAGCACACGTACAGCTCGATGACGATCCCCGGACTCCGATCTAGCAAAGTGTCGGGGAAGAGTTCCGTCAGCACGACGGCGTGGTGACAATCTTGATGCACTATAGCAGCAGGGCTTCGCCTAAACTCCGCTACAGTAATATCAAGGGCTAAGGTGGCTGGGGGCGCCGCACACGGCTAAGGAAAAGATCACGTGGATCAACTTGTGTGTTCTTTGGGGTGCCCTGCCTCTGTATATAAAGGACTAGAGGGGGGAGGCTGGCCGGCCAAGGGAGGGTGCGCCAGGAGAGTCCTACTCCCTCTGGGAGTAGGATCCCCCCCCAATCCTAGTTGGAATAGGAGTCCTTGAGGGGGGAAAGAGAGAGAGGGGGCCGGCCACCTCTCCTAGTCCTAATAGGACTAGGGGAAGGGGGGAGGCACACAGCCACCTTGGGCTGCCCCTTTCTCCTTTCCACTAAAGCCCACTAAGGCCCATATAGCTCCTAGGGGGTTCCGGCAACCTCCCGGTACTCCGGTAAAATCCTGATTTCACCCGGAACCCTTCCGATATCCAAACATAGGCTTCCAATTTATCAATCTTTATGTCTTGACCATTTCGAGACTCCACGTCATGTCCATGATCACATCCGGGACTCCGAACAACCTTCGGTACATCAAAATGCATAAACTCATAATAACTGTCATCGTAACATTAAGCGTGCGGACCCTATGGTTCGAGAATAATGTAGACATGACTGAGACACGTCTCCGGTCAGTAACCAATAGCTGGACCTGGATGCCCATATTGGCTCCTACATATTCTACGAAGATCTTTATCGGTCAGACCGCATAACAACATACGTTGTTCCCTTTGTCATCGGTATGTTACTTTCCCGAGATTCGATAGTCGGTATCCAATACCTAGTTCAATTTCATTACCGGCAAGTCTCTTTACTCGTTCCGTAATACATCATCTCACAACTAACATATTAGTTGTAATGCTTGCAAGGCTTATGTGATGTGCATTACCGAGAGGGCCTAGAGATACCTCTCCGACAATCGGAGTGACAAATCCTAATCTCGAAATACGCCAACCCAACATGTACCTTTGGAGACACCTGTAATGCTCCTTTATAATCACCCAGTAACGTTGTGACGTTTGGTAGCACACAAAGTGTTCCTCCGGCTAACGGGAGTTGCATAATCTCATAGTCATAGGAACATGTATAAGTCATGAAGAAAGCAATAGCAACATACTAAACGATCGGGAGCTAAGCTAATGGAATGGGTCATGTCAATCAGATCATTCAACTAATGATGTGATCCCATTAATCAAATAACAACTACTTTGTCTATGGTTAGGAAACATAACCATCTTTGATTAATGAGCTAGTCAAGTAGAGGTATACTAGTGACACACTGTTTGTCTATGTATTCACACATGTATTATGTTTCCGGTTAATACAATTCTAGCATGAATAATAAACATTTATCATGATATAAGGAAATAAATAATAACCTTATTATTGCCTCTAGGGCATATTTCCTTCAGTCTCCCACTTGCACTAGAGTCAATAATCTAGTTCACATCGCTATGTAATTAACACCAATAGTTCACATCTTTATGTGATTGGTTCACATCTTCATGTGACTAACACCCAAAGGGTTTACTATATTCAATAATCTAGTTCACATCGCTATGTGATTAACACCCAAAGAGTGATCATGTTTTGCTTGTGAGAGAAAGTTAGTCAACGGGCCTGCCAAATTCAGATCCGTATGTATTTTGCAAAATTCTATGTCTACAATGCTCTGCACGAAGCTACTCTAGCTTATTACTCCCACTTTCAATATGTATCTAGATCGAGACTTTAGAGTCATCCAGATCTGTGTCAAAACTTGCATCGACGTAACCTTTTACGACAAACCTTTTTGTCACCTCCATAATTGAGAAATATTTCCTTATTCCACTAAGGATAATTTTGACCGCTGTCCAGTGATCTGCTCTTAGATCACTATTGTACTCCCTTTCTTAACACAATGTAGGGTATACAATAGATCTGGTACACAGCATGGCATACTTTATAGAACCTATGGCTGAGGCATAGGGAATGACTTTCATTCTATTTCTATCTTCTGCCGTGGTCGGGCTTTGAGTCTTACTCAATTTCACACCTTGTAATACAGGCAAGAACTCTTTCTTTGACTGCTCCATTTTGAACTACTTCAAAATCTTGTCAAGGTATGTACTCATTGAAAAAACTTATCAAGCGTCTTGATCTATCTCTATAGATCTTGAAGCTCAATATGTAAGCAGCTTCACCGAAGTCTTTCTTTGAAAAACTCCTTTCAAACACTCCTTTTATGCTTTACAGAATAATTCTACATTATTTCCGATCAACAATATGTCATTCACATATACTTATCAGAAATGCTGTAGTGCCCCCACTCACTTTCTCGTAAATACAGGCTTCACCGCAAGTCTGTATAAAACTATATGCTTTGATCAACTTATCAAAGCGTATATTCCAACTCCGAGATGCTTGCACCAGTCCATAGATGGATCGCTGGAGCTTGCATATTTTGTTAGTACCTTTAGGATTGACAAAACCTTCTGGTTGTATCATATACAACTCTTCTTTAATAAATCTATTAAGGAATGCAGTTTTGTTTATCCATTTGCCAGATTTCATAAAATGCGGCAATTGCTAACATGATTCGGACAGACTTAAGCATAGATATGAGTGAGAAAACTCTCATCGTAGTCAACACCTTGAACTTGTCGAAAACCTTTTGCGACAATTCTAGCTCTTTAGATAGTAACACTACTATCAGCGTCCGTCTTCCTCTTGAAGATCCATTTATTCTCAATTGCTTGCCGATTATCGGGCAAGTCAACCAAAGTCCATACTTTGTTCTCATACATGGATCCCATCTCAGATTTCATGGCCTCAAGCCATTTTGCGGAATCTGGGCTCACCATCACTTCTTCATAGTTCGTAGGTTCATCATGATCTAGTAGCATGACTTCCAGAACGGGATTACCGTACCACTCTGGCGCGGATCTTACTCTGGTTGATCTACGAGGTTCAGTAGTATCTTGTTCTGAAGTTTCATGATCATCATCATTAGCTTCCTCACTAACTAGTGTAGGTGTCACAGAAACAGTTTTCTGTGATGTACTACTTTCCAAAAAGGGAGAAGGTACAATTACCTTATCAAGTTCTACTTTCCTCCCACTCACTTCTTTCGAGAGAAACTCCTTCTCTGGAAAGGATCCATTCTAAGCAACGAATATCTTGCCTTCGAATCTATGATAGAACGTGTACCCAACATTTTGTTTTGGGTATCCTATGAAGACGCACTTCTCCGATTTGAGTTTTGAGCTTATCAGGATGAAACTTTTCATATAAGCATCGCAACCCCAAACTTTAAGAAACGACAACTTTGGTTTCTTGCCAAACCATTGTTCATACGGTGTCGTCTCAACAGATTTAGATGGTGCCCTTTTAATGTGAATGCAGCTGTCTCTAATGCATAACCCCAAAATGATAGTGGTAGATCGGTAAGAGACATCATAGATCGCACCATATCTAATAAAGTACGGTTATGACGTTCGGACACACCATTATGCTGTGGTGTTCCATGTGGCATGAGTTTGTGAAACTATTCCACATTGTTTTAATTGAAGACCAAACTCGTAACTCAAATATTTTACTTCTACGATCATATCGTAGAAACTTTCAATTTTTGTTACGATGATTCTCCACTTCACTCTGAAATTCTTTAAACTTTTCAAATGTTTCAAACCTTTGTTTCATCAAGTAGATATACTCATATCTGCTCAAATCATCTGTGAAGATCAGAAAATAATGATACTTGTCGCGAGCCTCAATATTCATCGGACCACATACATCAGTATGTATGATTTCCAACAAATCTGTTGCTCGCTCCATTGTTCCGAAGAATAGAGTCTTAGTCATCTTGCCCATGAGGCATGGTTCGCAAGCATCAACTGATTCATAATCAAGTGATTCCAAAAGCCCATCAGCATGGAGTTTCTTCATGCGCTTTACACCAATATGACCTAAACGGTAGTGCCATAAAAAAGTTGCACTATCATTATTAACTTTGCATCTTTTGGTTTCAATATTCTGATTATGTGTATCACTACGATCGAGATCCAACGAACTATTTTCATTGGGTGTGTAACCATATAAGGTTTTATTCATGTAAACAGAACAACAATTTATTCTCTTACTTAAATGAATAACCGTATTACAATAAACATGATCAAATCATATTCATGCTTAACGCAAACACCAAATAACACTTATTCAGGTTCAACACTAATCCCGAAAGTATAGGGAGTGTGCGATGATGATCATATCAATCTTGGAACCACTTCCAACACACATCGTCACTTCACCCTTAACTAGTCTCTGTTTATTCTGCAACTCCCGTTTCGAGTTACTAATCTTAGCAACTGAACTTGTGTCAAATACTGAGGGGTTGCTATAAATACTAGTAAAGTACACATCAATAACATGTATATCAAATATACTTATGTTCACTTTGCCATCCTTCTTATCTGCCAATCACTTGGGGTAGTTCCGCTTCCAGTGACCAGTCCCTTTGCAGTAGAAACACTTAGTCTCAGGCTTAGGACCAGACTTGGGATTCTTCACTTGAGCAGCAACCTGCTTGCTGTTCTTCTTAAAGTTCCCCTTCTTCCCTCTTCCCTTTTCTCGAAACTAGTGGTCTTGTCTACCATCAACACTTGATGTTTTTCTCGATTTCTACCTTCGTCAATTTCCGCATTACGAAGAGCTTGGGAATCGTTTCCGTTATCCCTTGCATATCATAGTTCATCACGAAGTTTCTACTAACTTGGTGATGGTGACTAGAGAATTCTGTCAATCACTATCTTATCTGGAAGATTAACTCCCACTTGATTCAAGCGATTGTAGTACTCAGACAATCTGAGCACATGCTCACTAGTTGAGCGATTCTCCTCCATCTTCTAGCTATAGAACTTGTTGGAGACTTCATATCTCTCAACTCGGGTATTTGCTTGAAATATTAACTTCAACTCCTGGAACATCTCATATGCTCCATGACGTTCAAAACGTCTTTGAAGTCCCGATTCTAAGCCATTAAGCATGGTGCACTAAACTATCAAGTAGTCATCATATTGAGCTAGCCAAATGTTCATAACGTCTGCATCTGCTCCTGCAATAGGTCCGTCACCTAGCGGTGCATCAAGGACATAATTCTTCTGTGCAGCAATGAGGATAAACCTCATATCACGGATCCAATCCGCATCATTGCTACTAACATCTTTCAACACAATTTTCTCTAGGAACATATCAAAATAAACATATGAAAGCAACAATGCGAACTATTGATCCACAACATAGATATGCTAATACTACCAGGACTAAGTTCATGATAAATTAAAGTTCAATTAATCATATTACTTAAGAACTCCCACTTAGATAGACATCCCTCTAATCTTCTAGGTGATCACATGATCCAAATCAACTAAACCATAACCGATCATCACGTGAAATGGATTAGTCTTCAATGGTGAACATCATTATGTTGATCATATCTACTATATGATTCACGCTCGACCTTTCGGTCTCCGTGTTCCGAGGCCATATCTGCATATGCTAGGCTTGTCAAGTATAACCCGAGTATTCTGCGTGTGCAAAACTGGCTTGCACCCGTTGTAGATGGACGTAGAGCTTATCACACCCGATCATCACTTGGTGTCTGGGCACGACGAACTTTGGCAACGGTGCATACTCAGGGAGAACACTTCTTGATAATTAGTGAGAGATCATCTTATAATGCTACCGCCAAACTAAGCAAAATAAGATGTATAAAAGATAAACATCACATGCAATCAATATAAGTGATATGATATGGCCATCATCATCTTGTGCTTGTGATCTCTATCTCCGAAGCACCGTCATGATCACCATCGTCACCGGCGTGACACCTTGATCTCCATGTAGCATCGTTGTCGTCTCGCCAATCTTATGCTTCCACGACTATCGCTACCGCTTAGTGATAAAGTAACGCATTACATCGCGATTGCATTGCATACAATAAAGCGACAACCATATGGCTCCTGCCAGTTGCCGATAACTCGGTTACAAAACATGATCATCTCATACAATAAAATTTAGCATCATGCCTTGACCATATCACATCACAACATGCCCTCCAAAAACAAGTTAGACGTCCTCTACTTTGTCGTTGCAAGTTTTACGTGGCTGCTACGGGCTTTAAGCAAGAACCAATCTCACCTATGCATCAAAACTACAACGATAGTTTGTCAAGTTGGTGCTGTTTTAACCTTCGCAAGGACCGGGCGTAGCCACACTCGGTTCAACTAAAGTTGGAGAAACTGTCACCCGCAAGCCACCTATGTGCAAAGCACGTCGGGAGAACCGGTCTCGCGTAAGCGTACGCGTAATGTCGGTCCGGGCCGCTTCATCCAACAATACCGCCGAACCAAAGTATGACATGCTGGTAAGCAGTATGACTTATATCGCCCACAACTCACTTGTGTTCTACTCATGCATATAACATCAAACCATAAAAACCTAGGCTCGGATGCCACTGTTGGGGAACGCAGTAATTTCAAAAAATTTCCTACGCACACGCAAGATCATGGTGATGCATAGCAACGAGAGGGGAGATTGTTGTCTACGTACCCACGCAGACCGACTGCGGAAGCGTTGACGCAATGTAGAGGAAGTAATCATACGTCTTCCCGATCCGACCGATCCAAGCACCGTTACTCCGGCACCTCCGAGTTCTTAGCACATGTACAGCTCGATGACGATCCCCGGACTCCGATCCAGCAAAGTGTCGGGGAAGAGTTCCGTCAGCACGACGGCGTGGTGACAATCTTGATGCACTACAGCAGCAGGACTTCGCCTAAACTCCGCTACAGTAATATCGAGGGCTAAGGTGGCTGGGGGCGCCGCACACGGCTAAGGAAAAGATCACTTGGACCAACTTGTGTGTTCTTTGGGGTGCCCTGCCTCTGTATATAAAGGACTAGAGGGGGGAGGCTGGCCGGCCAAGGGAGGGCGCGCCAGGAGAGTCCTACTCCCTCTGGGAGTAGGATTCCCCCCCAATCCTAGTTGGAATAGGATTCCTTGAGGGGGGAAAGAGAGAGAGGGGGCCGGCCACCTCTCCTAGTCCTAATAGGACTAGGGGAAGGGGGGGAGGCGCACAGCCACCTTGGGCTGCCCCTTTCTCCTTTCCACTAAAGCCCACTAAGGCCCATATAGCTCCCGGGGGGTTCCGGCAAACTCCCGGTACTCCGGTAAAATCCCGATTTCACCCGGAACACTTCCGATATCCAAACATAGGCTTCAAATATATCAATCTTTATGTCTCGACCATTTCGAGACTCCTCGTCATGTCTGTGATCACATCCGGGACTCCGAACAACCTTCGGTACATCAAAATGCATAAACTCATAATAACTGTCATCGTAACGTTAAGCGTGCGGACCCTACGGTTCGAGAATAATGTAGACATGACCGAGACACGTCTCTGGTCAGTAACCAATAGCGGGACCTGGATGCCCATATTGGCTCCTACATATTCTACGAAGATCTTTATCGGTCAGACCGCATAACAACATACGTTGTTCCCTTTGTCATCGGTATGTTACTTGCCCGAGATTCGATCGTCGGTATCCAATACCTAGTTCAATTTCGTTACCGGTAAGTCTCTTTACTCATTCTGTAATACATCATCTCACAACTAACATATTAGTTGTAATGGTTGCAAGGCTTATGTGATGTGCATTACCGAGAGGGCCCAGAGATACCTCTCCGACAATCGGAGTGACAAATCCTAATCTCGAAATACGCCAACCCAACATGTACCTTTGGAGACACCTGTAATGTTCCTTTATAATCACCCAGTAACGTTGTAACGTTTGGTAGCACACAAAGTGTTCCTCCGGCAAACGGGAGTTGCATAATCTCATAGTCATAGGAACATGTATAAGTCATGAAGAAAGCAATAGCAACATACTAAACGATCGGGTGCTAAGCTAATGGAATGGGTCATGTCAATCAGATCATTCAACTAATGATGTGATCCCATTAATCAAATAACAACTACTTTGTCTATGGTTAGGAAACATAACCATCTTTGATTAATGAGCTAGTCAAGTAGAGGTATACTAGTGACACTCTGTTTGTCTATGTATTCACACATGTATTATGTTTCCGGTTAATACAATTCTAGCATGAATAATAAACATTTATCATGATATAAGGAAATAAATAATAACTTTATTATTGCCTCTAGGGCATATTTCCTTCATAGGCATCACGTCCAAGATTAGTAGACCGACTCCTGCCTGCATCTACTACTATTACTCCACACATCGACCACTATCCAGCATGCATCCAGTGTATTAAGATCATGGAAAAATGGAGTAATGCAATAAGATAGATGACATGATGTAGACAAGTTCCGTTTATCTATTGCGTAGATATAAATCCCATATTTTTATCCTTAGTAGCAACGATACATACTTGTTTTTCCCTTTCTGTCACTGGGATCAAGAACCATAAGATCGAACCCACTACCAGGCACCTCTTCCCATTGCAAGATAAATAGATCAAGTTGGCCAATCAAAACCCAACAAACACACTGCAGAAAGAGTTACATCATATGGATCTCCAAGAGACCATTGTATTGAGAATCGAGCGAGAGAGAGAAAGCCATCTAGCTACTAACTACGGACCCGAAGGTCGGAGAGGCACCAATGGAGGTGGTGAACCCCGTCCAAGATGGTGTCTAGATTGGATCTAGTGGTTCTGGACTCTGCGGCGGCTGGATGAATATTTTGTCGACGCTTCTAGGGTTCTGGAAATATTGGGGTATTTATAGAGCAAAGAGGCGGTCCGGGGGGCACCCGAGGTGGGCACAACCCACCAAGGCACGCCCTGGTGGGTTGTCCGCTCCTCGGGACTCCCCCAAGGTGCAACCAGGGCCCGTTGTGTTCCTTTTGGCCCATGAAAATTCTCCATAAAGTTTCGTGCCATTTGGACTCCGTCTGATATTGATTTTCTGCGATGTAAAAAACACGGAAAAAATAGTAACTGGCACTTGGCACTATGTCAATAGGTTAGTACCAAAAAATGATATAAAATGATTATAAAACATCCAAGATTGATAATATAACAACATGGAACAATAAAAAATTATAGATACGTTGGAGACGTATCAGCATCCCCAAGCTTAACTCCTGGTCGTCCTCGAGTAGGTAAGTGATGAAAACAGAATTTTTGATGTGGAGTGTTGTTTATCATGTCATATCATATTATTTTTTCTTTGTAGCATGGACATTTGGACTTTTATGTGATTCAAAGCAATAGTGTAGTTTTGACACAATAATTTAGATACTCAAACATATCAACAAGCAACCATGTCTTTCAAAATATCAATGCTAAAATAAGTTATCTCTAGCCCATCATGCTCAAACAATGAATAATTCATGAAACACACTTGAATATTAGGTACACCCAATACTTAAGTACGATCATTTTTCCTCCTAGTTGGTGCTTTTTATGAGAGAAGGTGGAGACTCAAATTCAAAAATAAAAATGGCATAAAGTAAAAGAAAGGCCCTTCGTAGAGGGAAGTAGGGATTTGTCGAGGTGTAGAGCTCAAAGCGAAAAAATAAAGATAAAAACATTTTGGAAGGTGTATCCATCCCACCAATGAAAACGACTTAGAGTTCCGAACACTTTCCATGCTAGATATGCCATAGGTGGTTCCCAAACAGAAAATAAAGTTTATTCCTTTTTCCACCATACTTTCACTTTCCATGGCTAACCGTATCCATGGGTGCCCTCCATGCCAACACTTTCCAAGGAATTTATTATTTGACAACATAAAGTAAATTCATTTTTGCATTTCGGGACTGGGCATCTCTAAGACCTTTGCCTTACTCTTGTGCAATGACAAGTGAATAAACAATCATCGTGAGGATAACACATCTAGCATGGAAAATATTAGCCACCCGTCACCGCTCCGCGAGCAAAACAAACACACAAAAGAGAAGTTTATTTTGAAAATTAGAGATGGCGGATGCAAATTTGCTTAGAACAGTAAAAGAATACCGCATATAGGTAGATATAGTGGACTCATATGGCAAAACTAGTTTAAAGGTTTTTGGATGCACAAGTAGAGATCATACTTGGTGCAAATTGAAGGCTAGCAAAAGATTGGGAAGCGACAAACCAAGAAACGGATAATCTCATAAGAAAGCATAAGCATAAATAACACCGAATAATGCACCATAAGTAGGATATAATTTTCATTGCATGACTACTGACTTTCGTACTTGCATAGGGAATCACAAGCCTTAACACCAATATTCTTACTAGAGTGCAATTACTCATCAACATAACTAACATATCACATCATCATATCTCAAAACTATTACTAATAATCATGTTTATTTTTTCCAATGATCTTCATGACATTTTTTCTTTTTCTTTATCCTTCTTGGATATCTATCACTTTGGGACTAATTTGCATGTATTGCTTTTCATAAGCTCAAACAAATATAAGTGAAGATCATGAGCATAACAAATTTTCTTTCTCTCAAAATAATTTAAGTGAAGCAAGAGAGAATTTCTTCAAAATTTTACTAACTCTCAAATAAATCTAAGTGAAGCAAGAGATAATTTCTTCAAAAATACTAAGCACACCATGCTCAAAAAGATATAAGTCAAGCACTAGAGCAAGTCCTTGCTCATAAAAGATTTAAGTGAAGCCAAGAGAGCAATTCTAACAAGTCATGACATAATTTTGGCTCTCTCAAATAGGTGTGTCCAGCAAGGATTGATTCCTTAAAACACAAAATAAAACAAGCAAAGACACATACCATACAAGACGCTCCAAGAAAAACACATATCATGTGACGAATAAAAATATAGCCTCGAGTAAAATACCGATAGATGTTGGAAGAAAGCGGGGATGCCACTCGGGGGCATCCCCAAGCTTAGTTGGTTTCTCATTTTTGGATAATAGCTTGGGATGTCGGGGCATCCCCAAGCTTAGGATCTTCTATACTTCCTTCATCCATCGTAAGATAACCCAAAATTTGAAAACTTCAATCACACAAAACTCAACAAAACCTTCGTGAGATCCGTTAGTATAAGAATAATAAATCACTACTATAAGTACTGTATCAAACCAATTATCATTTTGTTTTTGTATTATATATACTGTATTCCAACTTTTCTATGGCAAAAAATAATCTAAGAAAACCATAGAGCCATCAAAATAAACACACAACACAAAGAAAACAGAATCTGTCAAAACAGAATAGTCTGTAGGAATCTGACTATTTCGAATACTTATGTAAGTCCAAAAATTCTGAAAATTTTGGACGACCTGAGTAATTTGATTATTGATCTACTGCAAGTGGAATGGGTATTTTATCGCTCCCTGGTAAAAAAATGAAAATCAATTTCATGAGCGTAAAAGTTTCTGTTTTTTCAGCAAGATCAAACGACTATCACCCACGAAGATGCTAAAGGCTTTATTTGGTACCAGCACTAATTAAAACATGAAAAACACAATCATACCAGTAGAATAATTGTGTAAACACACAAAAATAGAAAGCAAAAAGCAAAAATAAAATTTATTCATTGGGTTGCCTCCCAACAAGTGTTATTGTTTTACGCCCTTAGCTAGGCATAAAGCAAGGATCTAAGTTTTGTCATCTTTGTCCAACTCTTCAATCAAACACTTAGAATCCTTCAAAGATTTATCATAAAGACCTTCAATAGAAATACTCCTCGGAGTAAATTTAAATATTTCATTCTTACAAAGAAGATCTCTTATCACTTCAACAAAGTCTGGATGGATGCTAATCATCTTAAGGTCTCCCTTATCATTATTACTAGAAGATGCACCCTTGTTCCTAGATCTCCTACTCTTTACAGGAGTTTCCTCAATAATTTTAGTGGTAGTAAAAGCCGTGCTTAGATTACTAAATATTTGTTCCAATTTATCGATCCGAGACGGACTTTATTCTATTCTTTCATGGATTGAACTAACCCTCTATTTTCACAACTTAAAAATAACGCCCACTTTTGACCCAAGATTAGTAGCGAAATTATGCATCTTTTTATGTATAACTAGCAGAGTGGCCCGCCCGATGTGCGGGCTAGAGTTTGTATTTCCCCCATTACACTTTATTTTATTTCTCTACAGAAAATTGCAACCAAATGTGATGACATTCACAAATATGAGCCTTTTCCAAATATAGTTTTGACAAGATCCTTTTCTACTCTCAAATAATCTAATATTATAATCCCAATTAGATATTTCATATTATATGCTGTAATGAATAAATGTTGTGGAAGCTATTATGTTTTTCATAATATATAATATGATGTCCTTTTTTGGAGATTTAAAGTATACTAATTCCTTCTTCGCATCTGTCTATTTTACTGAAAAACATAAGACATAACAAAAAGCATAGATAGAAAACATAAACTTGGAATTGCATTTTTGTGTAAAAAGTTATTGTCCCATGACAGGTATTTCAGATTCCATGGCTATCTCGAAATGAATAATCCAAAAAAAAATCTTGTGTTCATCTTGTTGTTATCGCTTTCTCTATGTCGGTTCCTCTAGTGTGCATGCTTCCTCTCATTTAGTCTCGCTTCTAACTTAATTGGTCTATTTTGCAAGTTTTTTTGTCCATGTTCTGTCGAAACATAGATCTCTTGATATGCTTAATTATTGTAACATCATCATACCTCTTCCATAATGAGGTTCGCAACTATATGTCCGAAAAAATTCAATGTAAAAGATGGCACTGTACATATTTATTGGCAGTGAACTAATATATTAGTCCATCTCCTATATCAGAATAAACAAGATATAATGGTGGAGTAATTAAGAAGGTACTGAATAAACCACCTATGACGACATTGTACAGAAATCAAGTATAGTTGTTGCTAAGTTGAGCAATTACCTGCCAAGATCGGCAACAAAATTGTCCATTGATGGACCAATTCGTCCTACTTTCCGAGACAACAAGTATGACGATTGGTGGTGCAATCATGCTAGACGAACATGGAGTTGGCCTTGCCACTTGCTTGTATCAATTGGACTGAGCTGCGTGCAGTTCGTCCTCAACATAGCGTCCGCTGAGTCTAGCATCCAACATAAACATGCTAACATCTGTCAGATTAATTTGTAGCACTAGTAGAAAAAGGGGCATTTGTCCCGGTTCGTAAGGGCCTTTTGTTTCGGTTTGGGAACCGGGACTAAAAGGTCGTTACTATTGCCCTTGGCCTTTAGTCCCAGTTCTTACACGAACCGGGACAGATGGGCCTCCACGTGGCCGGTACCGTGAGCCCATGCAGGAGGCCCTTTGGTCCCGGTTGGTGGCACCAACCGGGACCAATAAGCATCCACACGTCAGCTGTTTAGGGGCTAGGGTTTTTGTTTTTGTTTTCTTAAGTGGGGGGGGGGGATTTGGGGTTTTTGTATGGTTAATTAAGGTGTTTCATATATTGTGTTAGGTAGCTATTTAATTAATAGAGAGAAGTGTCCTCTGTTATCTTCGTACTTGGTCGACACTACGTACTATACATATAGAGAGCACTCGACACGCTAGCTAGTAAGAAAAATGAAGGAAACAAGTATATCTATCATCATGAAACATATGCATACAGAGAGATGTGATATCGACCTCTCCTTCTCCGAGAGATTGGTCGAACAACAAGTTTTCGTATATCTATCCGACACTACTCGCTACATATATACAATATAAGATCTCTTACATTATAATCCCCTAATTATATATGAACACAGGGTCCACATAGTATTCTCCGCCTTTATCGATCACGTGGTCAAGAAAGAATGCCGCCAATTCCTCTTGAATTCCTCGCATGTGATTTGGTGCTAGGAGTTCATCCCGCATCCGAAACATCTAATTTGAAGAAGGGGATCAATACATATATATGAATGAATGAAACTCAACACAAAAGATAGTAAATAAAGTTAAATTCTAAAAATTATTGCTTACGCACTTCATATTGTTTCTTAGTGTAGCCCCGCTCACAGGTCATGTGGCGGAGGGACTCGCAAATGTAGTATCGATAGTAATTATTCCCGGCTTCCTACCACAACCACATTACAAGAAATAGAGGTCAATAAAACTGATAAGCAAGCATGCTAAAATGGTATTGATGAAACTAGCACTTGAATCACTAGGAGATGCACGGAACATGCTAGTAGTACTTACTTTTGGGTGTTTAAATTCCAGCTTCTTCGGCAGTCCCAGAGCTTTTGAGGTGAATTTTTTCCAAACCCTGCCAGACAAAGAAAACAATTACTTGATATCAGGAAGTGAACAAAGTTGCCGATATGGTGCGATAATGATCGATTTAACTTACTTCTCGAGAATTTCAGTCATGTCCGCATACTCCTTGGGATCTTTTCGTCTTGAGTCTAAGACGGTTACTAGTCCCTGCTCGAGTTTAATCTCTAGGAGAATATAGTGGAACCTGCGCACGCATGCATAACTCATCAATTACATTACTATAACCTCAACTAATAAGGGAAACCGAATATGCACAAGAAAGTAACACTCACTTGAAGTTGTAAGGAAAGAGTATTATAGCTTTGTTTTGATTTAATACCAACGATCGTAGCAAGTTGGCCTTGGTATCTTTTTTCTTAAATTGAACCAAATATGCATCTATGATATTTGGGTTAATGAACCCAATATCACCGATTTGTCTTTTCTTCAATTCGGCGATCTTCAATCTACATAACATAGTGAGGATAATTATAAATACATGCAATGAAAGAGCTGACCTATATATAGAGACTTAATGACAGAAGTAGTACTTACAGACAGTAGCAAGTGACCGTTAATTTATCGAGGGCCCTCTGATTGAAAAACTGGAAGAACTCCTCAAATGGAACATTCAACAGATCATTTCCAATGAGGTCATGCTCTTCTTTAACTCTCAACGTCAAAGTATTCCTTCCCCAGACTCTCTGTAGGTTTTCATGTACCAATCATGGAATCTTCGCATCATCGTTGTTAGAGACCTTTCATCTTTGACGAGAGGCTTCCCATACTCGTATCTGTGTTCTTCCACCTCCAAGAATTCAGAATGTACATCGTCGGGCAGGTAATCATCAAGATTGTTATAACTGGGCACCATCCTCGAATCGTTAGTGACGATATCGCTAGACACCTTGAGCGGAGGGAATGATTGGTTCGCTTGTTCGCCGAGCTGCGCAATTTTTTTCCCATCTCATCGTTCCGCTAACCTTTGATCACTGAAAGTACTTCCCGACCGCTCCGCTTCGATAAATGTGCTTTCAATAATGCGCTCATAGTTGCCTTTCGGCAGAGACTTTGGTGGTTTCTTCAGGGTTTCTAGAGTGCGCTTCGCTTTCACCGGATCTACCTTCTCCTCCGTAGGTGGATGTTTCTTTGCTTTCACCCCTTCAAAGAAGTTCCTCACTTCGTCTCGCATGATCTTCTCGTTTTCCTCCGGGGTCATCTCGTATGGTAACTTCTCTGGAGTCTTCAGAGAAGGACCGAATTTGTATTGCCTCCCGCCCCTGGATATACTGCTAGATGCTGGAGCAGACGGAGCGGATGTGGCTATCTTCTTTCCTTGCTTATGAGGAGGAGGACTATGATGCGTCGGAGCAGCCGGAGCGGCGGCGGGTCTCTTGCGCCCGTGCTGACGAGGCGAAGAAGGAGTAGGCTGGCTGCTCGGGCGCGCCGGCGCAGGCGGAGAAGGAGGCGGAGTGCCGCTACGCGCTGGAGAAGGAGGTTCAGTGCCCTGATCACTCGCTGGAGGAGGAGGCGGAGTGCCCTGACTCGCCGGAGGAGGAGGAGGAGGAGGCGGAGGCATGCAGTTCGGAAGGTTGATGAGCTCCTTCCGCCATAGGCATGGAGTCTTCAGAGCAGAACCCAGCCGAGTTTCCCCTTCACCTATAGGGTGCTCAAGCTCGAGTTCCTCAAATCTTTCGTCCACCATCACCCTAGCATATCCTTCTGGAATCGGCCGGCAGTGAAAAGTTGCGCCAGGTTCAGGACGTGCAACAGAGCCAACAACCGCCTTGACTTTCATTTTCATCCATTGCGTCATAAGGTGGCAATTTTGAGACTCCGTGATTAAGTCCACGGGGTAGCTAGCAGGAGCCGTGAAGATAGGCTCCAGCTGTTGCACCTCGGTGGAAGCCACGCTGCTTCTCCACTCAGATGGCGGGGTTGCTTCGGGGGAAGCTTCGGCGGGTCGATTGTTGCGATCTGCTTCTCGTTGCTCTATTGCTTGTACCCTTGCGTGCAGCGCTTGAATTTGGATATGCTCCACTTTCTTTAGCTGGCTTTAACCATTGTCAGATGCTGATCGGGATCTTGTCCCTAACAAGAACCCCGCACTGAGCAGCAAATGCTTCCTTTGTCCGGGTGGGTTCAATCGGCATGCCATCGCATGCGATTTCTACGATCTCAAACTTTTCATCCGAGCGCCACTTTTTCTTCGGGCCTCGTCTCTTTACCGAAGTTATGCTCGATCCGGAGGGATGGAAAAAAGAAGTAAGAAGAGAGTTCATTAATATATGTGTACATACCAAAAACAATTAATGCATCAATTAGCTAGCTATAGTCTGCACATGCTTAATTAATATATATACCTCGCCGGACTCTGTTCAGTAACCGGAGCCTTCATCACGGTGTCCTTCTTGCACCGACATTGGGTCACCGGAGCCATCATGATCATGTCCTTCATCCTCCATTGTTCGATCATCGTAGTCTGCTTCTTCACCCACTCCTTCTAGACCATCGGTGTCCTTGATAAACAAGAAAACGGCATCAGTTCCGTGTGCGATTATGTCCCCCAAAATCGCTTCTGTTGCTTCGTCTCGGGGGTGCTTCATAGTTTCTGCAAATTTTTACAACATGGCAATTATTATTCAAACATGACAGATGGATATATTAGTGGCAAACGTAGAACTAGCTAGCTAATCACAATAAGGAATAATATTAATTAGTGGCCTCGACGCTGCTTCTTTAGGGTTTGGGGTGGCCTCGATCGGCAACGCTTCAAGGGTTTGGGGTGGCCTCGGCAACGCTTCAAGGGTTTGGGGTGGCCTCGACGACAATGCTCTTTTAACTTGGTAAATTTGGGTGGCCTCGAGAGAGTTTGTCGGGTAGGGGCTCGGCGAGAGGGGGTAGGACACCGACATCGTTTTTTTCTACGGTTTGGGTGTCCTCGAGAGTTTTGGTCGAGCGAGAGGGCCGGGGGGGTGCTCCCGTGGTATAAGTTATCACGGTTGAGAGGGGGTATATCGACAACGACAACATACGACGACCCCTCGACCCTCGAACCCTCGGCGACCCTCGACCCCTCGGTGACCCTCGACCCTCTACCCTACCTAGTTCCTGACACTCGCCCCTCAAACCCTCGGTGACCCCTCCCCCCTCCCCCCCCCCTCATGTCAAAGTTATCAAGGACGGGGTATATCGACAATGACATACTCGATAAAAAATAAGAATACGAAGAAGAAATAAAAAGAGGAGAAGAAGAAAGGAATAGAGGGGAAGATCGAAGAAAAAAAAGAAGAAAAAAAAGAGGAGAAGAAGAAAGGAATAGAGGAGAAGAAGAGAAGAAGAGTCTTCTCCTCTATTCCTTTCTTCTTCTCCTCTTTTTCCCCTTTTTTCCTCTTCTTATTTATTTCTCCTGTTCTTCCTCTCCTCTTCTTCTCCTTTTTATTTTTCTTTTTCCTAAACTAAACATAAACTAAAATAATCCTAAAACTAAACGAAGTTATCGGGACGGGGTATGTCGACAACGAAGAAAAAAAAGAAGAAAAAAAAGAGGAGAAGAAGAAAGGAATAGAGGAGAAGAAGAGAAAATAGAAAATATTTTCTATTTTCTCTTCTTCTCCTCTCTTCTTTTCTTCTTCTCCTCCTCTTTTTCTTATTTTTTCCTCTTCTTATTTATTTCTCCTCTTCTCCCTCTCCTCTTCTTCTCCTTTCTTCCTCTTCTTATTTTCCTTTTTCCTCTCATTCTTTTTCTTCTTCTTTCCTTTCCTAGCTAGATATATAAAACATTTCAAAAATGTAACTTTTGCATATATAAAACGTTTCACTCTACATTTTCGTACATATTAAAAAAAGTTTATATACAAAAGTGCACAATTTTTATGAACAAATTACAACATCTGAATTAACTAGACATGTAAATAAATATAATTACACATCCGGAATTTTCCTAATCTTAAAACTAAACTAAACATAAACTAAAATAATCTAAAAAACATGTAAAAACATCTAAAAATAGCATCTAAAAACATCTATAAACATCTACAAATATAATAGACCGCACAGGGGCGGATCCAGGGGCACGGTGGAGGGGCCGGCGCCGGCGCCGGCGGGGCAGGGTAGGGGCAGAGGGGCACGGGACAGGGGAGGGGCGCGGGTGCAGGCTGGTGCTCACAGGGGGCGGTGCGTCGGGGCCGCAGGGGCGCGAGGGTCGACGGCGCGTCGGGGCAGAGGACGTCAGGCGGCGACGAGCGGCTACGGCGACGAGGAGGAGCAGGGGCGTCGGGCGGCGACGGTGACGGCGAAGAGGAGGAGAAGGGGCGTCGGGCGGCGATGGGCGGCGACGGCAGGGGCGTCGGGCGGCGACGGCGACGAGGATGAGCAGGGGCATCGGGGGAGAAGAAGTGATGGATTTCATCGAAACTGCTAAGTGTTTTCTTATATACCCAGGGCATTGGTACCGGTTCATGGCACAAACCGGTACCAATGGCCCCTTTAGTCCCGGTTGGTGCCACCAACCAGGACCAAAGGTCTCTTTTCAGCAGCCCAAAGAGCGGGAAGCGAAGGCCTTTGCTCCCGGTTGGTCGCACCAACCGGTACCAAAGGAGGGCATTCGTACGGGTTGGTGGCACAAACCGGTACGAATGCCCCCTTTGGTACCGGTTGGTGCCACCAGCCGGTACCAAAGGCCTCGTGCTCCCCGTGGCCAAAACTTTAGTCCCACCTCGCTAGTTGAGAAGGGCGCAGAGTGGTTTATAAGCCCCACTGCCGCACCCCTCTTGAGCTCCTCTCGATTGCAGGCTTATGGGCCTAATTGTCACTACTATGCCTGATGGGCCTACTGGGCCTTCTGCGGGCCTGAATCCTGGCCCATCGTAGAGTTTCTAGTCGTATTCAGGCCGTGGTGGCCCAGTAGTTGGCACTTTCTTTATATTTTTGTTACTTTATTTATTTTATTTTGTTTATACTTACAAAAAACTTATTGTTGCTATTTTTATTTATTTTATTAAAGTTTATATATTGTACTTTTATAAATTTTATTTTGTTTCTACTTCTTTATTTTATAAAAGTTTATTTTATTTTATTTTGTTTCTACTTATTTATTGTATTAAATTTTAATTTGTTTTATTTTTTTCTACTTATTTATTTTATTAAAGTTTATTTTACTTTATTTTGTTTCTACTTATTTATTTTATTAAATTTTAAATTATTAAATTTTATTTCTACTTTTTATTAAAGTTTATTTTGTTTCTTTCTACTTTTCATGTTTTGAACAGAAAATGCTTTGATAATTTCAGTGGCATGAATTTTATATAATTTTAGTTTTAAAAATACTAGAGGTTTATACAGAAACTCATCTGTTACAAAAGGATTTCATTTTTTTGAACTTATTTGAACTCCAGAGTTTTTCTCTGTTCAAAATGCACCATTCAAAGCCACATCATCAATTTTCAACCCTTTGTGACTTTATTTTGTTATTTTTCATGCATTTACTGATTATTATGAGCTACAAGACCCTAAAATTGAAAAGCATTTCAAATGAACTCTGAAAAGGTTGAAAGTTGGCATGGTATCATCATTTCATCCACATAGCATGTGCAAGAAAGTAGAGAGGGTTACGGCAAAAACTGGATGCACTTCGTGTACAAAACGGACAATCTCTTTCGAAGTATGAGGGTTTCATATGGAAACTCGTCTGTTACAAAGGGATTTCATTTTTTTGAACTTATTTCAACTCCAGAGTTTTTCTGTGTTCAAAATGCACCACTCAAAGCCACATCATCAATTTTCAACCCTTTCTGACTTCATTTGTTATTTTTCATGCATTTACTGATTATTTTGAGCTATAAGACCCTGAGATTGAAAAGCATTTCGAATGAACTCTGAAAAGGTTGAAAGTTGGCATGGTATCATCATTTCATCCACATAGCATATGCAAGAAAGTAGAGAGGGTTATGGCAAAAACTGGATGCACTTCGTATACAAAACGGACAATTTCTTTCGAAGTATGAGGGTTTCATACGGAAACTCGTCTGTTACAAAGAGATTTCATTTTTTGAACTTATTTGAGCTCCAGAGTTTTTCTGTATTCTAAATGTACCATTCAAAGCCACATCATCAATTTAGTACATTTTTTTCATGCTGAATTTTTTGATATATTATACGTTTTTTTCCGACATCGTATGCAAAAGTTATAGCCGTTTTACATTTTCCCTACACTTTTTGCAAAACATGTCCAAATTTAAGTTTTCAAATTTTCCTAACGTGTACATGTAGTAATATAACTACCTCTCGAAGGATTTTATTTTTTGAAGTTTTTATCATTTTCTTTTGATTTTTTCAAAACTGAAATGGCGATACACGGGGGGGGAGGGGGGTGGTAGAGTTTGAAAATTGTCCTATAGTGCCGGTTTGTGTCTTCAACCGGGACTATAGGCTAAGACTCTGTAGTGCCGGTTGGTGACACAAACCGGTACTATAGGTTAGACCTTTAGTACCGGTTTTTGTCACAAACCGTCACTAAAGGGGCTCATGGGGCCCTGGCCTGACGCCAGCCTGCCACCACCCTTTTAGTACCGGTTCGTGGCACGAACTGGTACTAAAGGTTCATTACGATCCGGCACTAATGCATAGCCATTCGAACCGGCACTGTTGATCACATTAGTGCCGGTTTTTTTACAAACCGGCACTAATGTGTTTCACGTTTCACACTTTTTCTACTAGTGATCCTCGGGAGCTATCACGGCGTCATTGAATGGCCCAACCACTGGTACTGCTACGTTGTCCTTGAAACTTCTCGTACTCTCAAAGGAGGCAGACGACGGAGAGGCATGCCGAGCCATTGTAAATCGAGGGCACGAACATATGACCCATGAAAACTATCTAGGGAAAGTGGGTGAGGGAGAAATAATAATTAAGCAGCAATAATAAATACAATGGAAAACCGTTTAAACAAATTTTGCATAAATATAACCTTAGTGCTTTCAGCTGGCACACGGCTTATAAACAATATAAGCCGAGTAACGTGGTCTAGCGCACGGCTTATATAGACTATAAGCCGAGTGTACCCGTAGGCACTCGGCTTATATAGCCTATAAGCCGAGTGCACCCATCTGGCACATGACTTATTGGATGCTCCGTGACGGCGCCGTCCACTGTCTCTGTTATCGACACGTGGCTGGTATCTTTGCCGACCGCGAGCTGTAAGCCGAGTGCCTTTTCCAGTAGATACCGTGTGCTTACTTTAAACCGTGAGCTATTTTGTACAGCTCGGCTTATAGGTTGTTATAAGCCGGGTGTTTTGCAGTTGCCGGGTGTTTTTCTTTCTTGACTCGGCTTAGTGTAACGTAAGCCGGGTACCCGAAAAATAGATCTCGGTGTATAGTCTTTTACACGGCTTATAAGTTTTTTCCCGTAGTGTTGCCACGAACCGGGACCAATGTATGTGGGCCAGGAGCGAGGAATGGGTCCATACGAACCAGGACCAATGCCCACGAGGCCACGGCCGGCCCCCTGGGCTAAAGAACCGGGATGAATGCCCCCATGGGTCCCGGTTCGTGACTGAACCAGGACTAATGGGCTTGCCCTGCCCGAACCAAAGCCTTGTTTTCTACTACTGTAGGTAAAGGATAAAGATTCCCCAAGTCTAGTAGAAGTTCAATATAATATAGGAGAACAAAAATTCAACATACTAAAGAAGAGGAGACTCTGAAGAGAACATCATGCTGCACAGCTAGTTTAGCTAATAGAAGCCCATGCCACACTTATATTAATGCATTATAATCCCGACGCAAATGACTTAAATATGTAAATCATATAACTTCTTCTAAAGTTGAGTTATTTGGATTGCCACAGAGTTGGGCATCCACATATAAACTTGTCATTTGTTCAAGTCCATCACGTACATATACAAATATGGGTGTATCGAGCCTACTATTGTTAATTATAGTTCTAGGTAAATATTAGGTAATTAGATCTAAACAAAGCCACCAAATCATGTTTTCCTGTACGTGCTTGTAGATGGCTAGTGCAAAGCTGGCTTCACGTTCTAGCAAGCCTGAAGGCAATCGATCCAGCTGCATGCCTGCTTATCCAAGCAAAGTCTACGGCACATGCGCGTATACTATCGTCTCCTTGCATACACCTTCATTTCCTTGCAAACAACGGTCCACTCGGAACTAATAATTATAGTTCTATGTAATTATTAGGTAATCAGATGTAAACAAAGCCATCAAATCAGGTTCTCCTGTACGCGCTTGTAGATGGCTAGTGCAAAGCTAGCTTCACGTTCTAGCTAACCTAAAGGCAATCGATCCAGCCAAGCAAAGTCTTCGGCACATGCGCGTATACTATCGTCTCCTTGCAAACACCTTCGTTTCCTTGCAAACAACGATCCGCTCCGAACTAATGCAGCAGTACAGGACATGTGTACATCGCCCGAACGAACTCGGCAAGTTGCGGCGGAAGATCAGGGCCGTGTCAAGAAATCCATCTACCACTGTCTTTTCACTTCTCAGTATGCTAGACAGATTGATTAATTAAGAATAATCAATCAAGAAATAAAATAAAATTAACAGATATGGCAAATTATTGAAGTTATCCTCATCATGTAGATAACCTGGAAGCAGCAAGAATACAAACTCCTGAAATTAATAACCGAGAGAGACATACGTCCTGGAAAATCATGGACGTGGTTGGCACCAGAGGCTGGAACATAAAGGGGTGGAAGATCCCTGCTCGCCCACCACGACCGGAGATCTACCACAAAACCAAAAGAACAACAACATGTGAGATTAATTATCCTCATGCAATGGTCCATCGAGATCCTACACAGAAATTGCTGGATACTTTCAGAATCTGTGCTCATCATCGCTTCCTCATAGTTCATATGTTTGTTATGGTCCAGTAACATAACTTTCAGAACAGGATTACCGTACCACTCTTGTGCGGACTGTACTCTAGTTGACCTACGAGGTCCGGTAGTAACTTGATCTGAAGTTTCATGATCATCATCATTACCTTCCTGACTAATTGGTGTAGGAATCACTAGACCTAATTTCTGTGATGAACTACTTTCCAATTCGGAAGAAGTTACAATTACCTCATCAAGTTCTACTTTCCTCCAACTCACTTATTTCGAGAGAAACTCCTTTTTTAGAAAGGATCCATTCTTAGCGACAAAATATCTTGCCTTCGGATCTGTGATAAAAGGTGTACCCAATAGTTTATTTGGGTATCCTACGAAGACGCACTTCTCCAATTTGGGTTCGAGCTTATCAGTTTGAAACTTTTTCACATAAGCATCGCAACCCCAAACTTTAAGAAAAGACAGCTTTGGTTTCTTGCCAAACCATAGTTCATACGATGTCATCTCAACGGATTTAGATGGTGCCCTATTTAACGTGAATGCAGCTGTCTCTAATGCATAACCTCAAAACGATAGTGGTAAATTGGTAAAAGACATCATAGATCGCACCATATCCAATAAAGTACGATTACGACGTTCGGACAGACCATTATACTGTGGTGTTCCAGGTGGCGTGAGTTGTGAAACAATTCCACATTGTTTCAAATGAAGACCAAACTCGTAACTCAAATATCCTCCTGAGGGAGTCCTGGACTAAGGGGTCATCGGTCGTCCGGCCTGTTATCCATGGGCCGGACTGATGGGCTGTGAAGACATGAAGACCGAAGAATGCACCGTGTCCGTATTGGACTCTACTTGGCGTGGACGGCAAGCTTGGCGATGGAAGATTCCCTCTTTTGTAACCGACTCCATGTAAACCGTAGATCCCCTCGGTGTCTATATAAACCGAAGGGGATAGTCCGGAAAGGATAACACATATATACTCGTTATCATATTCATAGGCTAGGCTTCTAGGGTTTAGCCATTACGATCTCGTGGTAGATCAACTCTTGTAACACCCATATTCATCAATATCAATCAAGCAGGACGTAGGGTATTACCTCCATAGAGAGGGCCCGAACCTGGGTAAACATTGTGTCCCCTGTCTCCTGTTACCATCGATCCAAGACGCATAGTTCGGGACCCCCTACCCGAGATCTGCCGGTTTTGACACCGACACCCCCTCCGCGAGCAGATCGTAGAAACTTTATTTTCTTGTTACGATGATTTTCCACTTCACTCTAAAATTCTTTGAACTTTTCAAATATTTCAGACTTATGTTACATTACCTAGATATACCCTTATCTGCTCAAATCATCTGTGAAGGTCAGAAAATAATGATACCCTCCGCGAGCCTCAACACTTATCGGACCGCATACATCGGTATGTATTATTTCCAATAAGTCAATGGCTTACTCCATTGTTCTGGATAACGGAGTTTTAGTCATCTTGCCCATGAGGCATGGTTCGCAAGAATCAAGTGATTCATAATCAAGTGATTCTAAAAGCCCATCAGCATGGAGTTTCTTCATGCGCTTTACACTAATATGACCTAAACGGCAGTGCCACAAATAAGTTGCACTATTATTATTAACTTTGCATCTTTTGGATTCAATATTATAAATATGTGTATCACTACGATCGAGATTCAATAAACCATTTATATTGGGTGTATGACCATAGAAGGTATTATTCATGTAAATAGAACAACTCTGACTTTAAATGAATAACCGTATTGCAATAAACATGATCCAATCATATTCATGTTCAACGCAAACACCAAATAACATTTATTTAGGTTCAACATTAATCCCGAAGGTAGAGGGAGTATGCGATGGTGATCTTATAAACCTTGGAATCACTTCCAACACACATAGTCACTTTGCCCCTAACTAGTCTCTGTTCATTTTGTAACTCCTGTTTTGAGTAACTAATCATAGCAACTAAACCGGTATCAAATACCTAGGGGTTACAATGAACACTAGTAAAGTACATATCAATAACATGTATATCATATATACTTTTGTTCACTTTGCCATCCTTCTTATCCGCCAAGTATTTGGGGCAGTTTCGCTTCAAGTGACCATTTCCTTTACAGTAGAAGCACTCAGTTTTAGGCTTGGGTCTAGCTTTGGGTTTCTTCACGGGAGTGGCAACTTGCTTGCCATTCTTTCTTGAAGTTCCCTTTCTTTTTCTTTGCCCCTTTTCTTGAAACTAGTGGTCTTGTTAACCATCAACACTTGATGCTCTTTCTTGATTTCTACCTTCGCGGATTTTAGCATCGCGAAAAGCTCGGGAATCATTTTCGTCATCCCTTGCATATTATAGTTCATCACGAATTTCCAGTAACTTGGTGATAGTGACTAGAGAACTCTATCAATCACTATTTTATCTGGAAGATTAACTCCTAATTGATTCAAGCGATTGTAGTACACAGACATTCTGAGCACATGCTCACTGGTTGAGCTATTCTCCATCTTATAGGCAAAGTATGTGTCAGAGGTCTCATACCTCTCGACTTGGGCATGAGTCTGAAATACCAATTTCAGCTATTGGAACATCTTATATGCTCCGTGGTATTCAAAACGTTTTTGAAGTCCCGGTCTTAAGCCGTAAAGCATGGCGCAAACTATCAAGTAGTCATCATACCGAGCTTGCCAAACGTTTATAACGTCTGCATCTACTCCTTCAATAGGTCTGTCACCTAGCGGTGCATTAAGGACATAATTCTTCTGTGCAGCAATGAAGATAATTCTCAGATCACGGACTCAGTCCGCATCATTGTTACTATCATCTTTCAACTTATTTTTCTCTAGGAACATATCAAAAAATAAACAAGGAGCTACATCACAAGCTATTGATCTACAACATAGATATGCAAAAACTATCAGGACTAAGTTCATGATAAATTAAGTTCAATTAATCATATTACTTAAGAACTCCCATTTATATAGACATCCCTCTAGTCATGTAAATGATCATGTGATCCATATCAATTAAATCATGTCCGATCATCATGTGAGATGGAGTAGTTTTCAGTGGTGAACATCTCTATGTTGAGCATATCTACCACGTTCGTCCACATATGCTAAAAAATAGTATCTATTGATCCTAATTATAACGGCCTAGATATAAAAAGATGAAAAAAGTTACGTAGAACATCTATTGGGTTACAATCCATTGTTGACACGTACAAATGCTTTGGCACGTTAAAAAAAGAGTTGTAATCGCATCACACTTGTAATGGCTGAGAGAATATATACGTAACTCATAGGTCGCCTCGGCTTGGCCTCCACTCCGAGAAGGGCATCGGAGTTCCCATGGGGGCGCAACCGGCGTTGGCATTGAGGTGAAAGTTGTCCTAATCTACGTTTGGGACAAGATGCTGCTGAGCTGATTGGAGCAACCGAAGGACAACAAAGACCCCGAGATAATGCTTTGGAAGAAGGCCACCATCCTCACCGAGAAGTGCGCAGAATCTCCAACATGGCTGACGACCTCGACGCACTACACACGCAGCCTGATATTGGCACCATCACCTCACAGCTCGCGATTAACGGCTACAGTCCATAGTTTCTCTCGGCCTCAACGCCCACGCTGGCGCTGTCGAACCAGCGTGCCGTTTGACACCGGCAAGACTGTGTCCAGCGAACTCCACACCGTCATCGCCATCGAAACAGAGAAATTCTTGCCACAACACCTTCGGGAGACTGCAGGTGCCATCAGCTCGGAGAATGACTGCTTTCACAAACAAAGCAATGGTTACCACATGAACCATCCGCGAGAGCAGCGGGATGGACGAGAGCAGCTGAAGATGAAGAAAAGGGTGGGAGTAACGCTTGCAGTAGGCAACGGTTGAGCGAGGGGCCATCAGTCTTGCAGCTGCTGCATAGGGAGGTGGCTGCGGTAGCAGTGAACCACAGCGTGTAGCAATGGATGCGTGGTGTACGTGGAGCTGGAGGTGCAGCAGCAGGTAGCATACCAGCACAATGAGTAGCCGAGTAGGAGCTGCAGTGCCTAGGCTGCGTCCCAAAGTGGGAGCGGTTCAGGGGCAGTAACGCGTCGAGACGGAAAGAACAAGCTGTGGCACCAACATGTGCAGAGCCACCGACTCCGATGTGACCGCATGCGCATTTAGGAAGCATCACAAGGAGCAAAGTAGTCATTGAGTACACTGCAGCGCCCTTGACGTGATGAATTTTTCAAAGAGCCAGCTTGCATGGTCCTTCTAAGTATTTATGGTAAGAAATTTTCAAACAAGTAGATGAGCTCCAATGCAATCCCATAACAATAATATCTTTTCAAATGTCAAAAATTTTGGTCACGTTACTCTTCGTGTAAAATTCCATGAAAATTGACGAGAATTGTGTGACGTTTTAAAACTAAGTTTTCACGATTACAAGTTTGTTTTTCAGAGCATTAAAAAATAAGTTACCGAATGCACTATTTTTATGAAGTTTACACGTGCTTGAAGCATGAATATGTACACTTTCAAAAAATCAATTTGGTACTATACATCAGATTTGGTGAACATGGGTGCATGCGCACCTTTTATAAATAGTAAATTCAAAAAAATGCTAGAAAAAATCAAAAAAATCTGAAATTATTTTTGTAATATACATAGTCAACCGGTATACTCGCATATGAAGTTTCACGAAGAAATCACATCCGTGGTAATCTGGGGGAAAATGACAAAATCAAAGCTAATTGAAGCTATTAAAAAACACTGTCTAATGAATAGTATGGTCGCATTTGTATTTTCTTCACTAAGAATACCATGGGTGTCAATACATCATGAAACTTCACACGTGAATAGAATGATCGACTAAGTTTCATACCGCGAAATTTCAGAAATTTTTATTTCTTTCTATTATTTTTTATGAATTTACTATTCACATGGATGCGCGTGCACCCATGTTCACCTTTGTATTTTCGCATTTTCTTTCCATAATAGCTTATACATGGAGACTATTAATTGGGTAAAGTCATATGTTTGCGACAGGCTGGATGATTTGGATGTGATAGTAGGAGAACAACCACACAATATATACCACTAGACATGCATACTCGGACATTTATAAACCACCCCTCCCCCGTCGTGCCGCACGGCAACCCTAGACCGCGTTCTCGGTCTAGAGCCGCCCCCGGCAGAATGCCCACCCGGTGGGCATTCTGCCGGGGGCGGCTCTAGCCACGGTAACCCTAGACCGCATTCTCTAGTTCTCTCGGCTTGCCGGTGTCCTCTGCTAGTGCTTCTCGGTCCCTGGTTCTTTAGAGGTTGCGTTCTCCAACCTCTTCGGTTTGCCGGTATCCTGACCGCCCCGGCTACGACGGTACGGATCTGTGTCTCTCCAGTTTCGGGCTTGTCGGCATCGCTGGCATTGTCTCTTTCCCCCATGTTGGCCTCCTACGCTTCGCCACCTCCCCAACCCCGGCCACCTCTTGCCTCGTTCATGCGCCATGTCCTAGGCTAGCATGTCCGGCGACGCCGGTGCCTTCGTGCTGCATCGGGCGTGGCTCCTCTTCTTTTGGTGTCAGCTTAGACCAACATTTAGTTTCCATGCCTCCTTATCATGATCCGACAGCTATGGGATTGCTCAGATTCGAGCCAGGGAGAAACCCCGCTTGGCTTGCCGATGCTGGCAGTGGCGACGCTTGCAAGCGTCGTTGCCTCCTTGGAGGTGCTGCTATGGCCCATTGTTGTGCCCCTCTTCGAGCACCAGTGGAAACCCTAGGTCCGATTCCTCGGATCGGACGACGACGGCACCACGGCATCATCCTCCTTCTTGAAGGTGCCATCTTGTTGGCTCGCGATGTCCCCGGTGTTTGTTTTTGTAGGTGCTGGACGTCATATTGGTTCGGGTTACCGCTCAAGGCGTGGTTTTTCAGAGTGCTATGTAAGACATCCACGATGCTTCTCCCATGTCTTCTGGCTCCAACTAGGCCGGGTCCTGCTGCCCACTTCCCGGTCTCCCGGCACTATTGGTGGGGGTACGTTGATCCGATCGAGTCTGGAGCAGTGGATGCGGGGCGAACGTTCTCATGAGGTTGTGACGCGGTCTGACTTCCTGTGTCCTGCCTCCTCGCCTTCTTTGACTAGAGGCTGGATTAGGGGGTTTAGCTGTGTTTTTTCTTGTTTTGGGCCAAGCATCCCATCTCTTGCTGCTCTGGGCACAATGTTCACGCCCTCTTGCGTCCATGTCATGTTCACTCCCTCTTTGGCGGCAGGCATGTATAGATAATATTTTGATAGGACCGTGGTAATTGATGGAGGAGCTTACAGTTGTCATTCTTTATTTGATTCCAAAACTGATGCCTCCTGATTTTTGTGGTCTAGACACTTGACTCATTTTTCCTTGTAAAATTATGCTTATTTGGAGAGGCTGAAAGATTCGACTTTCCTTCTCAACAAAGGAGTTCTAACCATTAGATTTACCAGGACACAACTCCACCAATAAAGTGGAAGATGCATGTACCTCCAAAGCTACCGCAATGTCCGAACACTTCTTGGGTTTGGCTAGACCTCAGAATTGATCCAACTACATGGGGCACATATCTCGAGGACGGAACCATAGGAGAGACACGACCAAGCTCCAATTTGAGGGAGTTGAAGATGTCACTATGAAAGATGACCTGGTGAAGGCTGACCCAAAGACCATCATGCCACTAGAAGGATAGGACGCTGATGCGTACGGTGGTGGTGGCGCATCCGATGAAAGAAAGCAAGGAGGAGTAGGTCTTCAAGGAGGGAGCTGAGGTGGTCTGCTTCGTGGCTTGCGCTATTAGGCTCTTGGGTGGAACTCCGGGGCCCTAATGTAACCTTCATCAAAGGCTAGATCTCAACTCTGATGGAGTGACAAAGCTCTGAATTTTGGACTCGGGTTCTAGCTATGCTTCCAGTACTAGGTGCGATGCAATACTGATGCAGTAGACTAGTGGAGGAACACTATTCTTTAGCAACTGCAAGGTTCCACCAACAATCCCCTTTTGTTCCTTTTGTCTACACACAAGTGCGAGGTTTAGCAAGACATGGGTTGTCTACACACAAGTTGCCTGATTTTTCAATGGGAAGAACCTTGGAAGTTCGTGCTCATTGTCTCCGCTTAGTGCCCGCTGTCCTGTGTGTCACTGAGAGGCATCGACGAAAGGGGGTAACAGAGGTGGCGCCAAGGGCAAGGTCGACCATAGCAAGAAGAGGTGGCAATGAGATCACACATGGCGGTATATGGTTAATAAGCGACAAGTGGCGGCGATGAGATCACACATGGAGGTAGACGGGTCTATGGATGGTGACTGATATGAAAATACCAGAGGTTACACTAGTGGGAAAACGCATATAGGTGTAGATAATTAGTGGCGCCGGTCCCAAACGGGACGCCACTGGTATTTTGGTAAAATGTAATAGAACACAGGGCAATCAAAATAGAAGGTTTAGCATAATAATCACTGGTTGAGTGCATTGAAACCAATAAAGATTTAAGTGAGCTCCCCATAAAGAGCTACAATACACTGGTAATACAACATGCACATGATAAGTTCTGTCCAAGCAACTGAACAAAGTCTTGAGACTAGGTAATTGACTGTTCAGAATGGGAAAAGGACGATGTTTGTCGATGAGCACTTGAATCCGCAAATGTAAGGACAGGAATCATGTCAAGGGATAAATTTGGCAGCCATGCATTAGCCCTGCAAAGGAGAAATATTGAAACCTAGCTCCAGTAAGTATCGCCCCATGCAATTGTAGAGTTGTTATATGTGTAATGATTGTTGTCACTTGCAAATAAAACACAATACATGTTGACAGAAGGAACAAATACCACAGTACATGCTAAACAGAATCTCACTGGAACTAAATAACATGTGCAAAATTGGATGGTCAATAAAATTAGATGATACCACTTCAGCTATAGCTTATAAATTTGAATACAGACCCAAAACAGAAGGGCACGGTAAACAGAAGAATGCAAAAGGGCAAATAAGGTAAGCAAGCCCACAAATAAAATATTTATGTTTTCTTATCACCAACTCTAGTATATATCCAGCTGGTGCGCGGCCGAGCGCCGGTACAATCGACGGCGCGAGGTTGTGGAAGACGATTCGGCGGAGATGCGTCCAGAGATCGCGCCACCGGCGGGAGAGGACGCTGGTGCGCGCGGCGGTGGCAGCGCATCCCATGAGGGTGAGGATGAGGAGGAGGAGCTCCTGCGGGAAGTTGCTGATGCGATCCGGTTCGCCGCCGCCGCCGCTTGGGCTACACAGCTGTGGCTGCGGGAAACGCAGGCGACGCCCCGGCCTCACCTCCATCTGAGCAGCAGCAATCTGCGGGGACGAACGAAGTCGACGACGCCCGTGTCTTGACTCCATGGAAGGCAGCTTCGCCAAGCAAAACCAAAGCCCACCGTTTTTCCCCCTTTTGGAACTGAAACCCCGGTGTGTTTGGGTCCCCACCCAGCTTTTCAGCCGACCATCTTTATTATATACACTTTTTCTTTTCAGCCCAGCATTTCCCAAATAATGTCGAATTCCAATATAACATTTTCAGGTGCAAAATATTCTCGTCGGAGGCTTTAGATAATAAATGAAGGCTAACCCTCTTCATTCAAACTAACAGAGATATGACTCGACTCCCGCGCAAACGTTCGCGCGTTGGCGTGAAGATCTCGCATTGGCGCAAACGTTCCCGAGCAACCGACCAAATATCTACGCTTTTGGTGTAAACCTGGGAGAGCCATACCGGTTTTTTTTAGTTTGTACCCCATGCGCCGATGAAATTGACAAAACTACCTCCACTTGGTGTAATGGCAAAAATGCCCTGACAGAAGTGTGACTAGGCAACATGTATCTCCTTCCTGTGTAGGAAGCCACTTCACTCCATAGATCAGGGTTGAATGCGGCGGTCCATGGGCCAGAAGCGGCACCGGGTCAGAGCGCGCGAGTAGATGCCTCGGTCCACCATAAGAGTTGGCGGAAGTAGCATATCATCCGGGAGGGAGGAACCGAATCCAGAGTTTGGCACACACACACACGCGCGCACACACACACACACACACACACACACACACACACACGCACGCATGCACGCACGCACTGTCATCCCTGTCGAATTGCCTAGAGCACGCCACCCGCGAGGCTATGTGGTGGTAGACGGTCGTCCAGGAACCTTACTGATGAGCATACCCGTTCCCTCATGTGATCGGCCTCTCTCTTTTATTCTATATGCAAGATCCAGTTGGATTAATACCACATACTTTGGATTACCTACACGCAACACTTATTTTTTTAACCCACATTTTCTCACTAGTGTTTGCATTGCTAGAAAATCTAGTTGTAAATCCATGTACATGCAACACTTAACTTTTGATAAGGCAATTTGTATTTTTTCCGTAAAAACACCCTAACAATTTTTGGCACTATGTACTTTAGTTCATACTTCACCTTATTGCCAAAAGGGTTTAGGATTTATCCTAATCATATTTGTCGTTGTCGATGAGGACAAATGCCAAAGGATTTAGGCTTTACCCTAACCAACTTGTCTTGGTCGATGACGACAATGATAAAGGGTTTTGGATTTACCCTAACCATATTTGTCATCATGGACGACGACCAATGCCAAAGGGTTTAGCCTTTACCCTAACAATATTTGTCATCATTGACGACAAAAAATGCCGAAGGGTTTTGGATTTACCCTAACCATATGCCAAATGCATAATTAATCACTCATCATTCATCAACAAGCAAGATCATCATGCCAAATGCATCATTAATCAACACGCAAGATCATCATGCCAAATGTATCAGTCATCAATCATGATAAGTGCATCATTCATCAATAGTCCAGATAATCATCAATTAGTTCGTTCAAACAGTCTAGATCATCATCAATTAGTTCATTCATCCATCCATCATTAGTACACCCGACTTACCACTTCAATACTAACAGTTCAATAGGTTCAACACTCGTAGCTCAACAGACATGACTTAACAATTTAATATACATCTATATCTATATCTATATCTATCTATATCTATATCTACATTTATACCTAATATTAAAAGGAGGAAGATTTCTTAGTTCTGCCTCTGTCATCCTTTTATATCCGTTAATTTAATGTCACCCATATGAATTGATGGTTGAGATTTAATGTACGTAGTGTGTTTCTTTGAGTTGATAAAAATTACCCGCAATGCCGCATATAAGTGAGAAAAAATGTTTTTTTTTGCCCTTCATAATTTTCTCCATCATCCATTAAATCCTCTATACATGGATCAGCCCCATGAAATCCTTTGTGCGGACCGGCCGACCTTTGTGTACGTCAATTGTAGTTGCACTATATAAGGACTCGGATACGAGATTCCATAGGAATCAGTTATTTGCTTAGCCAGCCTGGCTTCATGCGTATCTCATAAAAACTAATCGCAGGCAAAGATTTGGTGAGGACATGGATAGAGGCAACACTACAGGAAAAATAAATGAAGTCGGGTATGAAACATACTCGACAAATTGCATTTTAATCATGACGAAGTATAAGCCAAGTGTTACACTCGGTTTAGTGTACTTCACATCCAGGACCTCATCGGCGGGTATAACAGAGCAGTAGTCTTCATACTTGTGTGACAGATTGAAATCCCATCCATGCGTCTCACTCATACACCATAGGAGGATCTCCATGGCAATGACGTGAGTATCACAACCATACGCGGCCCTGATCCAGTCTTGCTAGTACCGCGTGGTACACAAGAGCTCGCCCTTCGACTGAAAATCATGGTCTTGTAGTTGTCATACCTGGAAGCGATCTCCTTCATCTTGGCCCAATGATCAGTGTTGCCTAATGCTAACGCCGCAATGAGCCTGTTCCATCGATCCCCGACTGCCGTCCATATGTTAAGAAACTATACAAATGAATTAATAAGATATCATTATTAATTATATACATAAAAACACGTAAAGTACATGTAATTAGCACTACAAATGGAAAGTTATATATGTATACAAATATTTGAACAATGTTAATTATGCATGCATATTTACATTTTTATTAGCATAACAAAGAATTACAATACTAGCTAGCGATCGATCATCAATCCAAAATATTACCGATCGATTCTATGTAGCTACTTTTGCTAAAAAAAGGCATGGCATATAATTAATCGATATAAAAACAAGATATGATGCATCTATTATAACATACTAGGAAGTGCGCCCGTGCGTTGCAGTGGGAGAGAAACAAACCCTTACATGCACCAGGAGGCTTCCACTCTCTTATTGTAGGTATGTGTAATACTCCATCCGTCCCACAATATCAGACGGTTTTGCACAATACGGACAAGTCTGTAGGCACTCCAGTAACATTCTTTAACCGCTTTCCTAGTTTTTTTGTTTCATTGTCTCTTAAAAGCAGGTGGCGCAAAGGGGAAACACCTACGACCGACCCCATAGGAGTTCGGATCCGTACACTCACCTACAGGGCTACTCCCTTCAAGGATTCCCCTCGCTAAGGACAGGCGGCGCAGACGTGCGACAGGAGGTCCAAAATAATTTTTTGTAGACCACACTCTCTTTTCGAGCCTATAACATGCCTTTTTCCTCTGCCTTCGACCCAGGGCATATCAAATTGTCGGGGTCGTGGCCCTTATGTATATCAAGTAACCATTGGCATATCACTCAGGTCCCAGTTCAATTTATCCGAATTAATCACTCGCGTCTTTTCGCAAAATGAATACACCTCCTATGGTTGTTTCATAGATATACCCCGGCTTAACTTGCCAGGGGCTCGGTACGGGAACAAATGAGTTGCCAACAAAGTCCGAACAACTTTACAGTGTACTTCGGCGTCGCGAGTTTGGCCTTATATGCATCAGCTCCGAATCATGTATTGGGTCAATAGTTCGGTTTCCCGGCTCCTGTGCTTGCTACCCTACGTTCCGCTCTATCGGCTAGGGTAGTAAAGGGAGAACTACTGCGATTGTGCTAACGGTTCACCCAGTGACGCACCTCAGTAGAGAAAGCCGAACTGACTGTCACAATGCGGCGAGAGCTGGTCAACCACTCGATGACTTATCGGAATCTCTAGCAATTCCTCTATGACACACTAAGGGCCTTTCCGGTCAATTATGTAAACACATCGTGTGAGTAAGCCGCATACATACTAGGTGCTATGTCGTAGACCCACCGTAAAACTCCTATGGCTAAGTGAAAGTGTTAACGCCCTATAGTCTGGTTGCCTGGTTCGCCGCATTGACACCTCCTTCACGGACCAAGACGTTGGGTCAAGAGTGATCAGATACTTTTTCGAACACCCCTGTACTTCCTACAAGGGGGCTGAAGATGAGGACTGGAAAAATTTCAGATTATATTAAGACGGCCGCACAGGAGGAACACAAGCTCTCGAGCAAAATATAAAAATAGATCCACTATAAAATTGTCTCGTACAATTCTCATACACTTCACTCGAACATTATGACTTTCGAGCGTTGACCCTCTATCAAGCAGGCGGCTATAAGGACGTCTTCAAAATAATGCTCCGGTTCGTGGCGGTCCTTGCCCTTGGGTGGACTCTTCACTCCAGCGCTGATGGACTTCATATTCCCCAGAACATCTTGACTCGAGCAAAAGCCATCCGTGCACCTTCGATACACACCGATCGCTTCACAGCGTCGTTACACGGCACTGCGTCAACAAGCCGTTGCACCAAGCCGAAGTAACTGTTCGGAATAGGCTCAGCTGGCCATAACCAGTGTAGGACGTTCTTCATGGCAGCACCGGATATCCTAAGAAGCTCGGCCCACTGGGACATCTGCTCATTCAGCAACAGGGGGCGCTTCTAGGTGCCGAATTGTGACCAGAAAAGCTTGTCCGTTGCGTACCCGTCTTGCGCCTGATAATACTGCGCCGCATCGGAAGAACTCTTCGGGAAGTCTAAAAACTCGTCCGGAGAACTCCACAATTGGTTAAGCTGAGCATAGTTCGGATTGCCAAACTTAGCCTGTAGCAAAAATGGCTTACCAGCTGCAATCTCCCCAGCTTGCCGGATCTGCTCACAGGCTGCTCTGGATTCAGACCGCGCTTCTCTCGCCTCTCGTTGGGCCTTGTCAATTTCAGCCGTCTTGGCATCATTCTCCTTCACAAGGAGTTCACACCGGCTAGCAGCACTTTTTAGCTCGAGCGCCATCGTGGATATCTTCTCCTCGTCTTGACGCCGAGCAGCTCGTTCGGCTTTTAACTCAGCCGATGCCTTCTCGGCAGCCACATTACTACATCGGGCCTGCTCCTTGGCTCGGGCTAGCTCCGCCCGAAGAATTTCAACGGCGGCAGCCCCATCTGTAGCTAGACAAAACTTTCAGTGTCATGCTTACATCACAAAAATGTATGTGCAGGGACTGCTTCAAATACATACCTTGCGACTCGTCAAGACGCATATTGATTAACGTAATGTCATCCCCGGCTACATCAAGCTTCCGTTGCAGCTCAGCAATATCCGCAGTCTGGGAAGTAGCCAGGGGGAAGCGGCCTGTGTTCAAAGTTAATCAGATTAGTCCTCGGATATTTCTTTCGATCCTCCATTCGCTTCCTATGGGAAGCCAACCTGAGCCTCAGGGGCTACTGTCTATACACAGGTGTATTTTCTGAATAAAACACAATTGCACATATTACAGTACAAACCTCGAAGCCTCTCAGCTGACTCACAAAGGCCTCATTCAATCCGCTCTTTGCAGATAGGACCTTTTTTAACACCGTACCCATCAAGGTACGATGTTTCTCTGAAACGGACGCCTGCCACAACATGTTCGTCAAGATATCTGGCACCTCTGCGTCTCCGGAGGAAGCCGCAGGAGTACGGTCACCCTTTGAAGGGATCCATTTATTTGTATCCGGCTGCATTCCGGATTGTTCGGGGTCTTCATTGTTGTTCCCAGACCCTGGGCCGCCGAAGTATCACCTTCGTGTAGCGTCTGCGTCATCCCTGGCACCACTTGTTGGTTGGGGGAGATCCTCCGCGACGACACATCAAGGTCGTCTGCCCTATTGGAAGGAGAAGCCGGTGGGGGCGTCTCGCTTTCCATCATCTCCGGGAGAAGGTCCCCCGGGGAAGAGGATTGTTGAAGGGGATTACGCGCTGAGCTGCAAAAAAATATATATTCCAGGCGTCATAAGGAAAGAACGGGATATGTTTGAAACATCCTTGTTCACTTACGATTTGGCCGGAGGCTTGTCCTCGTCATGAGACTGCGCTTCGACGTCCTCCAGGACCGGCCCGCCCCCAGAGGCATCTTGCCTCGCTTAGGAGCCTGCTTCTCCCAATCTTCGGAGGCGGCCCTCTTCTTCCTTGGAGGGAAGGAGATAGTGGCCCCCCTTCACTTTTTTCTTCGGATGAGGAGATTTTTATTCCTCCGGACACCAAGTCCGAGGTTCACTGGGAATATAGGCCATCCTTGGTCCTCTTTCCCTCCGCCTCGTCCTCCTTCTTCGGCATCTGGTATGGTGCTGGGGCCAGCATCATTGTTAGGACATGATTCACTGGACCCTCGGGCAGAGGGGCCGAACACATAACCAGTTCCGCCTTCTTTATCCAGCCCTGGAAAAAGATAGCTTGCTCAGTACCATATTACTGTATGCATGACCACAAAATATTCAAAAGCCAAGTGCTTACCGGGGTATCCGGACGATTACAGTTAAGGCCAGCTTCCTCGGCAGTATCCGGCCAATGTTTCCACTTCCCGAAAAATAACTTCCACATCCCTTCGTGTGTGGCGCCGAAGAAGTGTTGGAGGGTTTGTGGTCCTTCTGGATTAAACTCCCACATGCAGCGAGGCCTACGCTGGCAGGGCAGGATTTAGCGAACTAACATCACTTGGATCACACTGACGAGATCGATATCTCTCTCGAGGAGGGTTCGGATGCGGCTTTGTAAGGTCTGCACTTCATCCACTAATCCCCAGTCTAGCCCTTTGTTGACCCATGACTCGAGCCGTAACGGTGGGCCGGGACGGAAGGTGGGGGCAGCTACCCATTTTGCACTGCGGGGCTCTATAATATAAAACCACTCCTGCTGCCAGCAATTGGAAGCCTCGGAAAAAGAACCTTCTGGCCAGGGAATATTGGCGAGTTGGCTGATTGTAGCACCACCGCACTCCGCGTGTTCCCCATCGACTACCTTCAGCTTCACACTAAAGGTTTTGAGCCATAAGCCGAAGTGTGGAGGGATTCGAAGAAAGGCCTCGCATGTAATGAGAAATGCCAAGACATGGAGGATAGAGTCCGGGGCAAGATCGTGAAAATCTAGTCCATAATAAAACATTAGCCCTCGGACAAAGGGGTGAAGAGAAAACCCTAACCCCCGGAGGAAGTGGGAGACGAATACCACCCTCTCGCCGGATCTGGGGGTCGGGATAACTTGTCCTTGAGCAGGAAGCCGGTGGTGGATCTCTGCGGTCAAATATCTGGCCGCCCGAAGCTTTGTGATATCCTCCTCTGTAACGGAGGAAGCCATCCATCGGCCTTGGGAGCTGGATCCGGACATGATGGGAAGGCTGAAAGCAATGAGTCGAACCTTGGGTGCTGGAACTCGGGGTTGGGGAGGCTTAGGAGAGGTTTTCCATAAAAAGATGGCCCTTGGTTCCCTTATATACACCTCCGGTATTGAACGCCTCCTCCTAAGCCTAAGAACCTGCCTACTCCAAAGGAATCTTTCTCGTAGGACGGTTGGGTTAACCACGCTCGTATTGATGAAAATCCCGTAATGGGGGGACACGATCTCTGCTTTGACAAGACGTGCCAATGACAACCGTGTCTCGAAACGTGGGGCGAAAAACGGTTCGAAATTATGACCGGGCAAGCATGACATCACATTACTAAAGTTGTCAGCAAATTGGACTCGTGTGTTATTATATTCTCTCTGCGGTTGTGCGCGGTGTGTGTTACAAGTCCGGACACGATCAATTCGTCTGGAGACTATTCGGGAGTTCGGAAGGAGGAACCCGCCTTGCAATGCCGAAGACAGCACCACGCGCCGGATACCTTTTCATTGAAGCCAGGTTCAGGTGCTACTGAGGGAGTCCTGGACTTAGGGGTCCTCGGGCGTCCGGCCTATTATCTATGGGCCGGACTGATGGGTTGTGAAGATATGAAGACCGAAGACTGTACCCTTGTCCGGATAAGACTCTCCTTGGAGTGGAAGACAAGCTTGGCAAATAACTATGAAGATTCCATCTTATGTAACCGACTCTATGTAACCCTAGATCCCCCCGATGTTTATATAAACCGGAGGGTGTAGTCCGCAAAGGATATACTCAATACCATAGTCATATAGGCTAGACTTGTAGGGTTTGGCCATTACGATCTTGTGGTAGATCAACTCTTGTAATACTCATATTCATCAAGATCAATCAAGCAGGAAATAGGGTATTACCTCCATAGAGAGGGCCCGAACCTGGGTAAACATTGTGTCCGCTGTCTCCTGTTACCATCAACCTTAGACGCACAGTTCGGGACCCCCTACCCGAGATCCGCCGGTTTTGACACCGAGATTGGTGCTTTCATTGAGAGTTCCTCTGTGCTATCGCTGAAAGGTTCGATGGCCCCTTCGATCGTCAATAATAACGCTGTCCGCGGAGAAACTTTCCTACCCGAACAGATCTTCGTGTTCGGCGGCTTCGCACTGCGAGCCAACTCGATTGGCCATCTGGAGTAGATCGAAAGCTACGCCCCTGACCACCAGGTCAGATTCGGGAGCTTGAACTCCGTCGCGGACATCCGTGGAGACTTGATCTTTTTCGTATTCGAGACCGCGGTAGCCGCTCCCGGTCACCCCGATGATCAAGACCTAATTTGTCATCGGGCCGCATCCAGGAGACCGCTCCTATAAACGCTCTGGCCCTGGATCCGGAGCAAGCGACGCCATGCAAGGACGGGAGGATCAACCCCACCACGGAGGCCGCAAATTCCTCCGTGTCGGAGCCACACACAGACTTAACCTCTCACGGCGTCTTTGTCATCAGAACTCCGGACTCGTCTCTGACCGTAAGTTCCGAACCACGTGAGCCAGCGGACGCCGAGCTTGATCGTTTATCGATCTTCCAATTCAGCGCCGCAGACATCTTCCAGCACTCGCCTTTGAGTGATGTGTTAAATTCCTTAAAAAAGCTGTCCTCGGCGGAGGACTCAAAGCCGAAGTATATCCGGCTCGAACCAGGGGCTGACGGTGGAGAATTGTGCTCCCCACCCACCACCCACTTCATAGCCACCGTCGATTATTCAACCGATACACTTGATTACGACCCCGAGAATATCGACGGCATGGACAATGATGTCGATGAAAATGAAGACTCCATTGATAGAACTAATGAACAAGATGAACGGGAAGATCTGGGAAGGTTAGTCGTGCTAAACAGGCCACACACGAAGATTCGGAGGACGACAATTACCTTCCGCTCTCTGAGGATGAGGTGGGCCTCGGCACTGAGGATTTCATCATGCCTGAGGAACCTCATGAGCAGGAGCGCTTTAAGCGCCAACTAATAGCCACTGCAAGGAGCCTGAAAAAGAAGCAGCATCAGCTTCAAGCTGACCAAGATCTGCTCAATGATAGATGGACTGAAGTCCTAGCCTCCGAAGAATATGGCCTTAGTGGACCATTGATACGTCCATTTTGCATGATGCTTTTATATCGATATTTATTGCATTATGGGTTGTTACTACACATTACGTCACAATACTTATGCCTATTATCTCTTATTTTACAAGGTTTACATGAAGAGGGAGAATGCCGGCAGCTGGGATTCTGGCTGAAAAAGGAGAAAATATTAGAGACCTATTCTTCACAGCTCCAAAATTCCTGAAACTTCAGGGAAGACGTTTTCAGAATATATAAAAAATACTCAGCGGAAGAGATTCACCAGGGGGGCCACACCCTGACCATGAGGGTGGGGGGCGCACCCTACCCCCGGGCGCGCCCCCCTACCTCGTGGGCCCCCTGTTGGCCCTCCGGTGGCCATCTTCTGCTATGTGAAGTCTTTCGATGGAAAAAAAATAAGAAGACATCTTCTCGGACGAAACTCCGCCGCCACGAGGTGGAACCTTGGCGGAACCAATCTAGGGCTCTGGCGGAGCTGTTCTGCCGGGGAAACTTCCCTCCCGGAGGAGGAAATCATCGCCGTCGTCATCACCAATGCTCCTCTCATCGAGGGAGGGCAATCTCCATCAACATTTTCATCAGCACCATCTCCTCTCAAAACCCTAGTTCATCTCTTGTATCCAATTCTTGTCTTCAAGTCCGGGATTGGTGCTAGTAGTGTTAATTACTCCTTGTAGTTGATGCTAGTTTGTTTATTTGGTGGAAGATCATATGTTCAGATCCTATATGCATATTAATACCCCTCTGATTATGAACATGTTTATGCTTTGTGAGTAGTTACGTTTGCTCCTGAGGACATGGGAGAAGTCTTGCTATTAGTAGTCATGTGAATTTGGTATTCGTTCAATATTTCGATGAGATGTATGTTGTCTCTCCTCTAGTGGTGTTATGTGAACGTTGACTACATGACACTTCACCATTATTTGGGCCTAGAGGAAGGCATTGGGAAGTAATAAGTAGATGATGGGTTGCTAGAGTGACAGAAGCTTAAACCCTAGTTTATGCGTTGCTTCATAAGGGGCTGATTTGGATCCATATGTTTCATGCTATGGTTAGGTTTACCTTAATACTTTTGTTGTAGTTGCGGATGCTTGCAA
Organism: Triticum urartu; assembly: GCF_056163025.1. Lineage (NCBI taxonomy): Eukaryota > Viridiplantae > Streptophyta > Magnoliopsida > Poales > Poaceae > Triticum > Triticum urartu. Next base: position 712,845,845 of record NC_141879.1, read on the forward strand.
TAGAGGTTAATCATAAGTGGGATGCTTTTCCAAGTAAGGACAGTACCCAAGCACCGGTCCACCCACATACCAAATTATCAAAGTATCGAACGCGAATCATATGAGCGTGATGAAAACTAGCTTGACGATATTCCCATGTGTCCTCAGGAGCGCTTTTCTCTATATACGAGTTTGTCCAGGCTTGTCCTTTGCTACAAAAAGGATTGACCCACCGTGCTGCACTTTATTTACTTTTTTTACTTGTTGATAGTTACAAATTATCCTATCACAAAACTATCTGTTACCACTTATTTTAGTACTTGCAGAGAGTACCTTGCTGGAAACCGCTTATCATTTCCTTCTGCTCCGCGTTGGGTTCGATACTCTTACTTATCGAAAGGACTACGATAGATCCCCTATACTTGTGGGTCATCAAGACTCTTTTCTGGCGCCGTTGCCGGGAAGTGAAGCGCCATTGGTAGGTGGAATTTGGTAAGGAAAAATTTATATAGTGTGCTGAAATTTACTGTCACTTGTTACTATGGAAAGTAATCCTCTGAGGGGCTTGTTCAGGGTATCTTCACCCCGACCAGTAGAGCAAAGAGTTTCTCCTCAACCTACTGAACCTACTAAAAATGAAAATGTCTACCTTGAAATTCCTTCGGGTATGATAGAAAAACTGCTAGCTAATCCCTTTTTAGGAGATGGAACAAAACATCCTGATGAGCATCTAATATATGTGGATGAAGTTTGTGGATTATTTAAGATTGCAGGTGTACCCGGAGATGTTGTTAAGAAGAAGGTCTTCCCTTTATCTTTGAAGGGAGATGCATCGACATGGTATAGGCTATGTGATGATATGGGGTCTTGTAATTACGAACGACTGAAATTGGAATTTCATCAGAAGTTTTATCCTATGCATCTTGTTCATCATGATCGCAATTATATATATAAATTTTGGCCTCGCGAAGGAGAAAGCATAGCTCAAGCTTGGCGGAGGCTTAAATCAATGTTATATTCATGCCCCAATCATGAGCTCTCAAGCGAAATTATTATTCAAAATTTTTATGCTCGGCTTTCTGATAGCAATCATACCATGCTTGACACTTCTTGTGTTGTCTCTTTTATGATGAAGATTATTGAATTCAAATGGGATTTATTGGAAATAATTAAACGCAACTCTGAATATTGGGACCTCGACAAAGGTAAGGAGTCAGGTATGACACCTAGTTTTGATTGTGTTAAATCTTCTATGGATACCGATGTTTTCCGTAAATTTAGCACTAAATATGGACTTGACTCTGAGATAGTAGCTTCTTTCTATGAATCTTTTGCTACTTATGTTGATCTCCCCAAGGAGAAGTGGTTTAAATATCATCCTCCCATAGAAGTAAAGTAGCTGCACCTATTAAAGTTGAAGAAAAGATTGTCACTTATAATGATCCTATTGTTCCTACTTCTTATGTTGAGAAACCACCCTTTCCTGTTAGGATAAAGGTTCATGCTAAAGCTTCAACTTTGGTTCGTAAAAGCAATTTTAAACTTATACACCTCATGAGCAAATTAAAGTTGAACCTGATATTGCTATTGTTAAAGATCTCTTGTCTGATAATATTGATGGGCATGTTATTTATTTCTGTGATGAAACTGCTGGAATTGCTAAACCTTGTGCTAAAGATAAACCTAGACCTGTGGTAGGCATGCCTGTTATCTCTTTTAAAATAGGAGATCATTGTTATCATGGTTGCCAGTGCTAGTGCAATACCTATTATCCTATATAGAGAAATTATGCATGATATTGCACCTGTTGAGTTAGAAGATATTGATGTCACAATTAAACTTGCCAATAGAGATACTATTTCACCAATGGGAATTGTTAGAGATGTTGAAGTCTTGTGTGGGAAAACTAAATATCCTGCTGATTTTCTTGTTCTTGGTTCCCCACAAGATAGCTTTTGTCCCATTATATTTGGTAGACCCTTCTTAAACACTATTAATGCTACCATAGATTGCAAAAGGGATGTTGTTACTATCGGTTTAGATGATATGACTCATGAATTTAATTTCTCCAAATTTAGTAGACAACACCGTGAAGAAGAATTACCTAGTAAGGATGAAATTATTGGTCTTGCTTCTATTGCCGTACCTCCTAGTGATCCTTTAGAACAATATTTGCTAGACCATGAAAATGACATGTTTATGAATGAAAGAAGGGAAATATATGAAGTATTCTTTAAACAGGAACCTATTCTGAAACACAATTTGCGTGTTGAAATCCTAGGGGATCCTCCTCCACCCAAGGGTGATCCCGTGTTTGAGCTTAAACCGTTGCCTGATACTCTTAAATATGCTTATCTCGATGAGAAAAAGATATACCCTGTTATTATTAGTGCTAACCTTTCAGAGCATGAGGAAGAGAGATTATTGAAAACTCTGAAGAAGCACCAGGCTTCTATTGGGTATACTCTTGATGATCTTAAGGGCATTAGTCCCACTCTATGTCAACATAAAATTAATTTGGAAGAAGATGCTAAACCCGTTCGTGATCATCAACGACGGTTGAATCCTAAAATGAAAGAAGTGGTAAGAAAGGAAATACTAAAGCTCCTTAAGGCAGGTATAATTTATCCCGTTGCTGATAGTCAGTGGGTAAGTCCTGTTCATTGTGTCCCTAAGAAGGGAGGTATTAATGTCGTTCCTAATGATAAAGATGAATTGATACCTCAAAGAATTATTACAGGTTATAGGATGGTAATTGATTTCCGCAAATCAAATAAGGCAACTAAAAAGGATCATTACCCCTTACCTTTTATCGATCAAATGCTAGAAAGACTATCCAAAGATACACATTTTTGCTTTCTAGATGGTTATTCTGGTTTCTCTGAAATACCTGTGTCAGCCAAAGATCAATCGAAGACTACTTTTACTTGCCCTTTTGGTACTTTTGCTTATAGACGTATGCCTTTTGGTCTATGTAATGCACCTGCTACCTTTCAAAGATGCATGATGGCTATATTCTCTGACTTTTGTGAAAATATTTGTGAGGGTTTCATGGACGATTTCTCCGTCTATGGATCTTCTTTTGATGATTGCTTGAGCAACCTTGATCGAGTTTTGCAGAGATGTGAAGAAACTAATCTTGTCTTGAATTGGGAAAAGTGCCACTTTATGGTTAATGAAGGTATTGTCTTGGGGCACAAAGTTTCTGAAAGAGGTATTGAGGTTGATAAAGCCAAGGTTGATGCTATTGAGAAGATGCCATGTCCCAAGGACATCAAAGGTATAAGGAGTTTCCTTGGTCATGCCGGATTTTATAGGAGGTTCATTAAGGACTTCTCAAAAATTTCTCGGCCTCTAACTAATTTATTACAAAAAGATATACCATTTGTTTTTGATGATGATTGTGTAGAAGCATTTGAAATACTTAAGAAAGCATTGATCTCTGCACCTATTGTTCAGCCACCTGATTGGAATTTACCCTTTGAAATTATGTGTGATGCTAGTGGTGCTCTTCTAGGGCAAAGAGTTGATAAGAAATTAAATGTTATTCAATATGCTAGTAAAACCCTAGACAATGCTCAAAGAAATTATGCTACTACTGAAAAAGAATTCTTGGCAGTTGTATTTGCTTGTGATAAGTTCAGACCTTATATTGTTGATTCTAAAGTAACTATTCACACTGATCATGCTGCTATTAAATATCTTATGGAAAAGAAAGATGCTAAACCTAGACTTATTAGATGGGTTCTCTTGCTACAAGAATTTGATTTACATATTGTTGATAGAAAGGGAGCTGAGAACCCCATTGCAGACAACTTGTCTAGGTTAGAAAATGTGCTTGATGATCCACTTCCTATTGATGATAGCTTTCCCGATGAGCAATTAAATGTCATAAATGCTTCTAATACTGCTCCATGGTATGCTGATTATGCTAATTATATTGTTGCTAAGTTTATACCACGTAGTTTCACATACCAGTAAAAGAAAAAGTTCTATGATTTGAGGCATTACTTTTGGGATGACCCACATCTTTATAAAGAAGGAGTAGATGGTGTTATTAGACATTGTGAGCATGAACAGGAACAGATCCTACGCAAGTGTCACTCCGAAGCTTATGGAGGACACCATGCTCGAGATAGAACTGCACATAAGGTATTGCAATCTAGTTTTTATTGGCCTACTCTCTTCAAGGATGCCCGTAAGTTTGTCATATCTTGTGATGAATGTCAAAGAATTGGTAATATTAGTAGACGTCAAGAAATGCCTATGAATTATTCACTTGTTATTGAACCATTTGATGTTTGGGGCTTTGACTATATGGGAACCTTTCCTTCCTCTAATGGATATACACATATTTTAGTTGCTGTTGATTACGTTACTAAGTGGGTAGAAGCTATTCCAACTAGTAGTGCTGATCATAACACTTCTATTAAAATGCTTAAAGAAGTTATTTTTCCAAGATTTGGAGTCCCTAGATATTTAATGACTGATGGTGGTTCACATTTTATTCATGGTGCTTTCCGTAAAATGCTTGCTAAATATGATGATAATCATAGAATTGCATCTCTTTATCATCCTCAGTCTAGTGGTCAAGTAGAATTGAGTAATAGAGAGCTCAAATTAGTTTCCCAAAAGACTGTTAATAGATCTAGAATGAATTGGTCCAAGAAACTTGATGATGCATTATGGGCCTATAGAACTGCACATAAAAATCCTATGGGTATGTCTCCGTATAAAATGGTTTATGGCAAAGCATGTCACTTACCTCTCGAACTAGAACACAAGGCATATTGGGCTATTAAAGAGCTCAATTATGATTTTAAACTTGCCGGTGATAAGAGGTTATTTGATATTAGCTCACTCGATGAATGGAGAACCCAAGCCTACGAAAATGCCAAGTTGTTTAAAGGAAAAGTTAAAAGATGGCATGATAAAAGGATACAAAAGCATGAGTTTAATGTAGGTGACTATGTATTGCTATACAACTCTCGTTTAATATTTTTTGTAGGTAAACTTCTCTCTAGATGGGAAGGTCCTTACGTTATCGAGGAGGTCTATCGTTCCGGTGCCATAAAAATCAACAACTTCGAAGGCACAAATCCGAAGGAGGTGAACGGTCAAAGAATCAAACATTATATCTCAGGTAATCCCATAAATGTTGAAACCAATGTTATTGAAACCGTAACCCCGGAGGAATACATAAGGGACACTTTCCGTAAAGTTCCAGACTCCGAAAAGGAATATGTATCTGGTATGGTAAGTAAACCGACTCCAAAACAGTTTTTAAGGCAATATTTCTCCGTTTTGGAATATTTAGAAAAATAGAAAAATAAGAAGCAGTTCGGGAAGGACACGAGGGCTCCACGAGGGTGGAGGGCGCGCCCTACCCCCTGGGCGCGCCCCCTACCTCGTGGGCACCTCGTGCGCTTTCCGGACTCCGTTTTCTTACATGACACGTATTTTGGTCGGTAAAAATTCATTATATAATCTCCCGAGGGTTTTGACTACCGTATCACACAATTACTCTCTGTTTGTGTTTTGAGCTGTTGCTGCTGCCGATTAGAGCAAGATGTCTTCGCAAGAGTCAGTCGGGGAGAGCCGGGTGTCTCATCCGGCACCGAGATCAATGACAAACAATAATGTTGACCTCCTTGGGCCAGCAACGGAGGAAGAGATGGAGGCTGACTTGAAGAGGATAGATGCCATGGAAGAAGATCAAGAAGTCACTTCCCGCTTCCGAGCTGGATTCACAATGGGAGAACTGCAGAGCTCGGCTATTCCAAACTCGGTTATCCCTTCCAATGTTAGATTTCATTCTTATGAGAATATGAAAAAGAGTGTAACTGGTTCTCCCGCAGCTATGCAGCACCCTTGGGTACAGGGAGCTTCAGCTGTTACAGGAAAACTCCAAAAGGAAATAATGGATCTCAAGAAGCAAGTCAATAAGCTCGAGGAGGAGAATCGTATCCTGAGGGGCATCATCGCCAAGAATATCACATCACCATCCCCGAAAAAAGAGACATAATCACATGGGTATGGGCACTCCCCTTGGCAACTGCCAAGCTTGGGGGAGTGCCCCGGTATCGTATCACCATCACTTTTATCTTTACCGTTTTTCTTAGTTCGATTCTTTTGGTATTATCTTGATCTAGTAGAATAAATGTTCTTAGTATGATCTAGTTGTGAGTTTTGCTTTATAATGCTCCTATGTAATCGAGTCCGTGAGCTATATATATAATAAAGATTAGTGTTGAGTCAAGGGCTTGATTATTTTGCCATGATCCTAAGTGAATAAAAGAAAAGAGAAATAAATAAAAAGAAACAAAGAGATCATGTGAATCTCATGGAGAGTAATGAGCTCACATAGAAAAAGTATGATGACTAAAAGTTGTTGAGAGTTGACAAACATAGTTTTGGTCATCGTTGCAATTAATAGGAAGTAATAAAGAAAGAGAGGTCTTCACATATAGATATATGATACGTCTCCAACGTATCTATAATTTTTGATTGCTCCATGCTATATTATCTACTGGTTTGGACTATATTGGGCTTTATTTTCCACTTTTATATTATTTTTGGGACTAACCTATTAACCGGAGGCCCAGCCCAGAATTGTTGTTTTTTGCCTATTTCAGTATTTCAGATAAACGGAATATCAAACTGAGTCCAAACGGAATAAAATCTTCGGAAACGTGATTTTCTCACCGAACGTGATCCAGGAGACTTGGACCCTACTGCAAGGGATCAAAGAGGTAGTCACGAGGGTGGGGGGCGCCCCCTCTAGGGCGCGCCCCCTGCCTCGTGGGCCCCTCGGTGCTCCACTGACTTACTCCTTCCTCCTATATATACACACGTACCCCCAAACGATAAGAAGAGGAGCCAAAAACCTAATTCCACCGCCGCAACTTTCTGTATCCACAAGATCCCATCTTGGGGCTGTTCCGGAGCTCCGCCGGAAGAGGGCCGTCATCACAGAGGGCTTCTACATCATCATAGCCCCTCCGATGAAGTGTGAGTAGTTTACCTCAGACCTTCAGGTCCATAGTTAGTAGCTAGATGGCTTCTTCTCTCTCTTTGAATCTCAATACAAAGTTCTCCCCCTCTCTTGTGGAGATCTATTCAATGTAATCTTCTTTTTGCGGTGTGTTTGTTGAGACTGATGACTTGTGGGTTTATGATCAAGTCTATCTATGAATAATATTTGAATATTCTATGAATTCTTTTATGCATGATTGGTTATCTTTGCAAGTCTCTTTGAATTATCCGTTTGGTTTGGCCAACTAGATTGGTAGTTCTTGCCATGGGAGAAGTGCTTAGCTTTGGGTTCGATCTTGCGGTGTCCTTACCCAGTGACAGAAAGGGCAGCAAGGCACGTATTGTATCGTTGCCATCGAGGATAACAAGATGGGGTTTATTTCATATTGCATGAATTTATCTCTCTACATCATGTCATCTTGCTTAAGGTGTTACTCTGTTATTAACTTAATACTCTAGATGCATGCTGGATAACGGTCGATGAGTGGAGTAATAGTAGTAGATGCAGAATCGTTTTGATCTACTTGTCACGGGCATGATGCCTATATACATGATCATGCCTAGATATTCTCATAATTATGCACAATTCTATCAATTGCTCAACAGTAATTTGTTCACCCACCGTAGAATACTTATGCTCTTGAGAGAAGCCACTAGTGAAACCTATGGCCCCCGGGTCTATTCTCATCATATCAATCTCCATCCCTTTTATATTGTTTTGCTATTTACTTTGCCTTTACTTTTTTACTTTGCATCTTTATATCAAAAATACCAAAAATATTCTATCTATCAGATCTCAGGTTCACGCAAAGGTTCTTCGTCACGTGCATCACGTCGATTGAAGAGCGGACCTCTAGGTCTTTCCAGTAGGGTAGATCCCAAAATATAGATTTCTTCGTCCACATGGGTGCGTTTCCCTCAGCGTCATTCGGAACAGCTAGTCCACCGGACCCTTTTCAAAGATTGGGTGTAAATCATTGACCATAGCAAGTACGTGATCACCGGTACGCATGGCGGGCTTCTTCCAGTGATCTGCCTCGCCTTTGAAATGCTTGCCTTTCTTTCGACATTGATGGTTGGTCGGAAGAAATCGACGATGGCCCAGGTAAACATTCTTCCTGCATTTGTCCAGGTATATACTTTCAGTGTCATCTAAACAGTGCGTGCATGCGTGGTATCCTTTGTTTGTCTGTCCTGAAAGGTTACTGTGAGCAGGCCAATCGTTGATGGTCACGAACAGCAATGCCTTTATGTTAAATTCCTCCTGTCTGTGCTCATCCCACGTACGTACACCGTTTCCATTCCACAGCTGTAAAAGTTCTTCAACTAATGGCCTTAGGTACACATCAATGTCGTTGCCGGGTTGCTTAGGGGCTTGGATGAGAACTGGCGTCATAATGAACTTCCGCTTCATGCACATCCAAGGAGGAAGGTTATACATACATAGTCACGGGCCAGGTGCTGTGATTGCTGCTCTGCTCCCCGAAAGGATTAATGCCATCCGTGCTTAAAGCAAACCATACATTCCTTGGGTCCTTTGCAAACTCATCCCAGTACTTTCTTTCGACTTTTCTCCACTACGACCCGTCAGCGGGTGCTCTCAACTTCCCATCTCTCTTTCGGTTCTCACTATGCCATCGCATCAACTTTGCATGCTCTTCGTTTCTGAACAGACGTTTCAACCGTGGTATTATAGGAGCATACCACATCACCTTCGCAGGAACCCTCTTCCTGGGGGGCTCGCCGTCAACATCATCAGGGTCATCTCGTCTGATCTTATACCGCAATGCACCGCATACCGGGCATGCGTTCAGATCCTTGTATGTACCGCGGTAGAGGATGCAGTCATTAGGGCATGCATGTATCTTCTCCACCTCCAATCCTAGAGGGCATACGACCTTCTTTGCTGCGTATGTACTATCGGGCAATTCGTTATCCTTTGGAAGCTTCTTCTTGAATATTTTCAGTAGCTTCTCAAATCCTTTGTCAGCCGCAACATTCTCTGCCTTCCACCGCAGCAATTCCAGTACGGTACCGAGCTTTGTGTTGCCATCTTCGCAATTGGGGTACAACCCTTTTTTGTGATCCTCTAACATGCGATCGAACTTCAGCTTCTCCTTTTGACTTTCGCATTGCGTCCTTGCATCGACAATGACCCGGCGGAGATCATCATCATCGGGCACATCGTCTGGTTCCTCTTGATCTTCAGCAGCTTCACCCATTGCAGCATCACTGGGCACATCGTCTGGTTCCTCTTGATCTTCACCAGCTCCCCCCGTTGCAGCATCACCGTATTCAGGGGGCACATAGTTGTCATCGTACTCTTCTTCTTCGCCGTCTTCCATCATAACCCCTATTTCTCCGTGTCTCGTCCAAACATTATAGTGTGGTATGAAACCCTTGTAAAGCAGGTGGGAGTGAAGGATTTTCTGGTTAGAGTAAGACCTCGTATTCCCACATTCAGCGCATGGACAACACATAAAACCATTCTGCTTGTTTGCCTCAGCCGCATCGAGAAACTCATGCACACCCTTAATGTACTCGCAGGTGTGTCTGTCACCATACATCCATTGCCGGTTCATCTGTGTGCATTATATATAATTAAGTGTCCAAATTAATAGAAGTTCATCATCACATTAAAACCAAAGTGCATACATAGTTCTCATCTAGCAACATATAGCTCTCCACAGCATCTAATTAATTAAACCATACATTGAAACTATGTAAAACATTTTAATGCGAAAAACAGATGCGATCATAATCGCAACCAAGGTAACAATTGATCCAACGGCATAATGATACCAAGCCTCGGTATGAATGGCATATTTTCTAATCTTTCTAATCTTCAAGCGCATTGCATCCATCTTGATCTTGTGATCATCGACGACATCCGAAACATGCAACTCCAATATCATCTTCTCCTCCTCAATTTTTTTTTATTTTTTCCTTCAACAAATTGTTTTCTTCTTCAACTAAATTTAACCTCTCGACAATAGGGTCGGTTGGCATTTCCAATTCACATACATCCTACATAAATAAAATCTATGTCACGTTGGTCGGCATAATTTTCATAAACAATAAATGAACAATAGTTATAAAGATAATATATATACCACATCCGAATCATAGACAGGACGAGGGCCGATGGGGGCGGATACCAAAACCATCGCACTATATAAGATGCAATAATAAAAGTAAGAAAATAATACAAGTATCTATGTAAACATACAAGTAAGAATATTTTTCCTTTCAGAAAAAAGATAAGAACAAGAGGCTCACCACGGTGGTGCCGGCGATGAGCTCGGCGCGGGTGATCGACGACGGTGAAGACGGGGACGGGGCGTGACGGACCGCTAAACCTAGACAAATATTATGGAAAATGGAGATTGGAGGTCGAGCTTGAAGAGGAGAAAGCTTAAGTAGTGTGGCTCGGGCATTCCATCGAACACCTTGTGTGCATAGGAGGTGAGCTAGAGCACAACCAAGCCCTCTCCCCCTCAGCCAGAAAAAAATAGAGCAGTGTGCTCTGCTCTTAAGCGAGGGGGTATATATAGGCACCTCATTGGTCCCGGTTGGTGGCATGAACCGGGACCAAAGGGAGCCTTTGGTCCCGGTTCAAGCCACCAACCGGGACCAATGGTGGTGGGCCAGGCGCGAGGCCCATTGGTCCCGGTTCATCCCACCAACCGGGACCAAAAGGTCCAGATGAACCGGGACCAATGGCCAACTGGCCCGGCCGGCCCCCTGGGCTCACGAACCGGGTCCAATGCCCCCATTGGTCCCGGTTCTGGACTGAACCGGGACTAATGGGCTGACTCGGCCTGGACCAAAGCCCTGTTTTCTACTAGTGATGGTAGCAGATATGACAATAGCAGAGGTTACACTAGTAGGAAAAGCCTTACAGGTGTAGATAATTAGTGGCGTCTGCCCCAAACGGGACGTCGCTGGTATTTTGGCAAAATGAAATAGAACAAAGGGCAATTCAAACCGCAGGTTTAACATAATAATCACAGGTTGAGTGCATAGAAACCAATCAGGATTTAACTGAGCTCCCTATAAAGAGCTACAATACACTGGCAATACAACATGCACTTGATTAGTTCAGTCCAAGCAACCAAACAAAGTCTTGAGACTAGGTAATTGATTTTTCCGAATGGGAAAAGGATGATGTTCGTCGACTAGAATTCACAAATGTAAGGACGGGAATCATGTCAACAGATAAATATGGTTGCGATGCATTAACCCTGCAAAGGAGACAGATTGAAACCTAGCTCCAGTAAGTATCGCACCGTGCAATTGTATAGTTCCTATATGTGTAATGATTGTTGTCACTGGCAAATAAAATAAAATACATGCTGACAAATAAAATACAATACATGCTGACAGCAGGAACAAATACCACAGTACATGCTAAACAGAATCTCACTGGAACTAAATAACTTGTGCAAAATTGGATGGCCAATAAAAATCAGCAGATACCAGTTCAGCCATATATATAGCCTATAAATTTGAATAAAGACACAAAACCGAAGGGCACGGTAAACAGAAGAATGCAAAAAGGCAAATATGGTAAGGAAAGGCCACACAAAAAATATTAATTTTTGTTATCACCAACGCAAGTATATATCCAGCTTATATTTCTATAAAAACCAGGGTGTGGGCACACAAATTCGGATAAAATATAGCATATTAAATTAGCTAATAACCGGGATACATGCATAATTAAACTCTAATTGGGACGTCAGTACCACATTTCAACGTAACCACCCTAAACATGAAAAGCAATGAAAGCTTAGGTTTTGAGAGCTCTCATATATATATAAAAGAGCATGCTAATTATGGATGCTGAATAAATACTCACCAGACCTCTCATAAACATAGCATTCCACTGAAGAATAGGCCCTGCTCCAGATGTCACATATTTTTGCGCTTGCACTATTATTAGATGTGGCCTCCTGTGACAGATGCAGTATCATTTTTTTAAGCACTGGCGCACATTTGAGTATTAATTCCAGTAAATCAAACTCATGTTCCTGTCCTTGGAAGCCATTGATTTCCACTTGCTCGAGAGCAGTCAAGGAGATAGTTTGAGATCTCCAGTTTGTGGGTTCACATGGACAGTGTGGCGGGCATTTCCCTTTCAGCTAAAACCAAAAATAAAATTTAAACTACTACTTAATTACACAGTGTAAAACAGAGAAATGATATGAAACAGGCAGGGGAACATGTAAGAATAATTACCATCGATCTCTCTAGGACGATCTTAAGCCTCTGTAGACCTCTCGAAATACGAGTAATCCCGAGGAGATGAAACACCAGTGCTCCAAAAACATGTCCGGCTTTTAGGAGACGTAGCTCCAAAAGGGAGAAATCAGCAGCAACCATGTGCTTCTCTAACTTGTGCGCAAAGTTGTCTTCATCGGAAATAAACCAGCTCTGAAAAAACATTGACAGGATCAGAAAAAAGAGAGATTTGCTAGAAATTATCACGAAAATTCAAAACATCAGGTGGTCATTAGCTTGGTAAGATTTCGTATGTAAACATATATATACTTCTCTTTTTTGAGTCTGCACGCACGCTTGCTAGTTCCGATAATAAATTGAGTAAACTGAGCTTGAGTGGAGTGTGGATAGGATACATTACATACATGGGATGCATGAATGTGGAGCGAAGGAACCTGTCCCTGCCTCTCTCCTGTGTGTATCCACAACCTGTGGAGTCTCCAAGGCCCAAACTGGAGAATGCTCCCGGCCTCAAAGTACCGCCACTCCCACGACACCTTGTCCAGCATTGGCGCCGAGATGGAGATGCCGCTGACCACCTTGTAAGCGCCTACAGACACCGTCAGTCGCTTCAGCAGAGGGGCGACGATGTCGACTGCATCTGTGTGTAGTATGCGGGTTTCAAGGAAAAGTTGCTGCAGCGATGGCAAGTGGAGTGAGATGAACCCATTCTGGACAAGTCCGTAGCCATCGTTGACAAACTTGAGGCTGAGCACGCGGAGGTGCGGGCATCGGGGGAGCAAGCTGTGGAGGCCGCCCAGGCCGTAGGAGATGGACAGCGTCCGGAGTGCGGTGAACTCGCCGTCGGGGCAGTAGAAGAGAAGCCTTTCCAGCATCAGGGATTTGGTCCGCCGGAAGCACGGCAGCCGCACGAGGTTCGGCCCGCCTTCAGATTCGACGCTCCACGGGAAGCTGAGGACGATCTCCTCCGGCTGCAGTCGCACGGCATCGCGGAGCAGCCTGCTGGCCGTGGCGCCGACGGGCCAGGGATGCCTGCTGGCGTTGGGGATGCGGACTTCCAGGAGGGAGACCGCGGCCGGGGGGCCACGGACACGGCGGACCGCCGCTGCAATCGACGGCGCGAGGTTGTGGAAGACGATCTGGCGGAGATGCGTCCAGAGATCGCGCCACCGGCGGGAGAGGACGCTGGTGCGCGCGGCCGTGGCAGCGCATCCCATGACGGCGATTATGAGGAGGAGGAGCTCCTGCGGGAGGGAGCTGATGCGATCCGGTTCGCCGCCGCCGCCGCTTGTACTACAGAGCTGTGGCTGCGCAAAACGCAGGCGACGCCCGGGGCTCAGCTCCACGGGAGCAGCACCACCAATCTGCGCGGATGAACGGAGGGGACGACGCCCGGATCTTGACTCCATGGAAGGGAAGGCAGCTTCGCCAAGCACAACCAAAGCCCACGGTTTTCCCCCCTTTTGGAACTGAAACCCCGGTGTGTTTGGGTCCCCACCCAGCTTTTCAGCCGACCATCTTTATTATATACACCTTTTCTTTTCAGCCCAGCATTTCCCAAATAATGTCGAATTCCAATATAACATTTTCAGGTGCAAAACATTCTCATCGGAGGCTTTAGATAATAAATGAAGGCTAACCCTCTTCATTCAAACTACTACCTCCGTCACGGTTTAGAAGGCGCGCTTAGAAATTCTCTGGGACCTAGGTGGTTATCTATTGGTTGTGTGATGGGCTAAAAAATAGCATTTACACTACGCATGCATATAGAAATAGTAGTATATCAGAGTACTAATTAGCTATTAGAAATAAATGCAATGCGCCCTAAACCTTGTCTATTATGAAAATGCACGCAAATTTAACTGTGCCTTCTAAACCGTGACGGAGGGAGTAACAGAGATACGACTTGACTCCCGCGCAAACGTTCGCGCGTTGGCGTGAAGATCTCGCATTGGCGCGAACGTTCCCGAGCAACCGACCAAATATCTACGCTTTTGGTGAAAACCTGGGAGAGCCATACCGGTTTTTTTTTAGTTTGTACCCCCTGCGCCGATGAAATTGACAAAACTACCTCCACTTCGTGTAATGGCAAAAATGCCCTGACAGAAGTGTGACCAGGCAACATGTATCTCGCACTACAAGGGAAAAGCCTAGCAGCAGCGCGGGTTTTCAGCCTTTTAGTAGCGCGGGGGCCGGCGCTACTAATAAGGCGCTACAGCTAACGTATAGCAGTAGCGCTGGTCCACCCGCGCTACTGCTACACAAGTGTTGCAGCAGCGCGCTTAAAGGAACCTCGCTGCTGCTAATAGCTATAGCGCGCTTCCCCTGTGCGCGCTACTGCTACAACCATGCTGCTGCTAACTTTTCTCCACTCGCTACTGCTAATTTTAGTAGTTTTTGTTTTTTTCGGCATATTTGTTTTGTATTTGAACAGGCTTTATAGAAGAATCTTTAGCACATACAAATGTCATCATGATACACATACAAATGCCTGCGACACCACAAATATAATCATAGCATATACATACAAATAGTCTGGTCATAATAATCATCCAACACAAAGTGGTATCTTGTCATCATCTCGAAAATAGCGATACATGCAAGTCTCGAATACTTGCAACTACAACGTCATCCATCTAAACAAAGGTATACGCGAGAAGAGCTATCACTATGAGTGAGAGCGGAACTATGCAGTACATGAGATGTCGGTTACGAGTCCTCTCTCGCGCTAGCGTGAACCTCAAGTAACTAGCTTCTCCTTCTTGTCTGCTTTTGAAGCCTTTCTGGCTGGCGTCCGAGAACCCATTCACTTGCGCCTGACACTCATGCCACTCGTTGTACACCCCCGGAACCTTCCCTTTGTACACGACATAGCAGTTCCATCTCGCCATCAAGAAACTAGGTACCTGTTAGAGATGCATGTTCATGAAGAGGATGTACAATCATATATAGGCAAAAAAATATACTAGAGAACACCGAAAAAGAAAGGGTTAGCAACTAGATGCAACATACAGTATGCAAATTAATTAACTAGAGGTACGCAGGTCATCGTACGCAAACTAACAAAGTAGCGTTACGCAAGTTCGGCAGGGACTGTGGCGTAGAACATCCGAAAGGCAACAAAAATGGAATATTATATATATATATATATATATATATATATATATATATATATATATATATGGTGGTGCGACATGTAATTACCGTGATGGCGTCGAGCTCAGCCAAAGACGAAGGCCCACCAAGCGTGCCAGAGACTGAGGACGGGCTCCTATGAGCGGGAGTGGCTGCGAGAGGAGGCCCGGTTGTGTGGGCAAGTGATGGTGCGATGATGTTGTTGTTCATGGAGTTGCTCCTGTTGAAACTAGGCAACGGGAAATCATGTACCGTCTTGTCTAGATTTTCCTTCGTCCAGTTGAAGATAACTGGAACCAAGTTAGTAGCGAAATCATTTCTGCAGGCAGTTACAGCTGCATTGACTGCCTGCTGTAACAACTCATATTTGTCCTCGGCTGCTTTTTTCGCATCCTCAGCTGCTTTTTTCTCGACCGCAAGCTTCACCTTCGCGTCGATGTCCGCCTGACTAAACTTCTTTTTCTGCTTCTTGGCCTCCGGGCCCTCGTTGTAAAACACCTTCCACGTGGCGCCATCTCCAGCGCCGTGCACACAACCATATTGCGGCCGCTGGCCCAAAGGGAGTCCCATAAGTTCGTTCAAGGCCCGGTTGAGAGGGGTGTCCCACTTGGGCCTCATCGGAGAAGTAGGGTTTTCGGCTGCAAGCTGGTGTTGCTTCTCCAGTAGTCTAATCAATTTCCTCGTGATCTTGTCCGTGTAAAAAACCTTTTTCTCCTTGTCCCACTTGTAGCGGGCCCTGATGAAGTCATGCTCCAAGGGGTTGGTGAACTTCGCGAAGGGGTCTGGGAGACCCGCGGCTTCACGTTCCGCGCCCTCCTTATCCCATATGGGCCTTTTACCGAGGTAGCCACGGCTTCCGGGGCGATGCTTCCCCGTGTTCCTTTGCTGAAGGCTCTTGAATTTCGCAGCCTTAGCCTTGGCGTCCTCGGTAGCGCAAGTGTCCTTGAACTTTTCGAACTCCTCTTCCGTAAGTGTCGGATTTTCCTCCAGAATCTTGGACAGGGGTTCCTCAGCCTCAATAGCTCGTTTCACCCTCGATTTGCAGGAGGTCAAATCATTGCTGAACATGCCCATAGCGTGATTGTTAATCTTTTTCATCTTCGGATCATCCCACGGTTGTTCTATGTTATCATCCCGATCGGGGAACTTGAATCTCTTGTGCAACTTCGTTAGGAGCAACTGCGTCAAATGTTCTTTACTCCACAAGTCATCGTCATTGATGCTCGCGCATTCCCGTAGGATGCATCCTACTTGGTTCCCATAGCACTTGTGAGGTTCTTCCGGCTCTAACGGCTCAAACTTGCCAGGTGCCATCTTTGTTATCACAAGTCGTCCAATCCCTAGTTTGTTAGGTTTTCGTATCCTCTGCTTCTTATGCCTCTTTTCGGTACCGGCATCAGCTCCGGTATCTTCCCCGGCGGTACCTTCCCCACCGGTCTCGGCGCCGCCATCGGTGCCGGCGCCGTCGGTGTCGGTGTCGGCGTCAGTACCATCATCGAGGCGGACCTGCAAACCTTGCTTAGCAGTCAAAAAGTCGAGGTAGTCTTGTTCACCCTCATAATCCATCTCGTCAGCATCTTGGTCAGAAGGCCCAGTTTCTTCATTGTTCGACATGTTCCCTATGATTAAGTGTCCTCATTTATTTCTAAAAGTATGAATAAATGAGAAATGAGATAAAAAAAGAAATCTATGTGCCAGCACTCGATACGCCAACTATGTAGCACAAATCATGCCTTTATTCACGGGAAATTTCAGCATGACCTTTGCTAAAAAATGGACATATCGAGCGCCTAAAATTCACCGGAACGGAAATGAATCAACATTCCGGCGTAACATAGGCAACTCGGATCATTTACCAAAACATGACATGTCCAAAACATGACATATCCACATATCACATGTCCAGTTCAAATTTGCATATAAATTCAGCAAATTTTGAAACCTATCTAAATTCATAACTAAATAGATAACCTAATTAACATAACTAAAACCTAAGTAAATTAACCCTAGCTAGCAGAGAGAGAGAGGGGGGGTTTACAGAGGGTGTAGGGCGAGGAGGCAGGCCCGACGACAGCTGAGGTTGGGAGGGGAGGAAGCAGAAGAGGGAGGCGAGGGCCGATGGGTCGGGGCCGAGCGCCGGCGCCGGGGGCGAGCGCGCCTGGGTTGGGGGCGGCGGGGTCGGGGGCGAGCGTGCCGGGGTCGGGCGCGGCGGGGTCGGGGGCGAGCGCGCCGGGGTCGGGGGCGAGCGCGCCGAGGTCGGGGGCGGGCGCGGCGGTGCGACGGGGCCGGGAAAGAGAGAGTGGGGATTTGGGGGAAAAGAGGCGGGATGAAGCAGGGAGAGGGGGAATTTTGGGTTAAGTGGACGTAGCAGTAGCGCGTTTACACGAAACGCGCTACTACTATTACGAGCAGCTATAGTGATTTTCTGCAGAAACCGCTACTGCTACCTTGACTAGCTGTAGCTCTTTTTCACTAAAGCGCTACTGCTATAACCAGTTTCCCTTTTTCTTTTCCTCAGCATAATAGGAACATATATATTACATCATTGGACCCTTGCATAATAATGGCTAAGTGTGTATACAAAATAGGAACATATATATATTACATCATTGGACCCATGCATAATAATGGCTAATTAAGTGTGTATACAAAATAGGAACATATATTTCCATTTTGCAAAAGCATGAAATATTAATCACATCTCTATCTCGAGATCGAGCACACGGTGGAGATGATGATGTAGGGAGGTCAAAAGTGCACAAAGCTCTTCTTGAGAAAGAAAGATCTAGTTAGGGGGAAAATAGGTCACTTAACTAAATGCTACATCTACCAAGCTAGCTAATTTGGGAGGAGACAACTTCAACTAGTGGAGGAGGGAGGAAAAAGAGAAAGGAGATGAATTAATGGAGATGGTGTAGTTATAGCTAGGAGTAATGAAGAGAGAGAAAGGTAGGTAGAAGAGGGAGAGTAATGGGGGGAGAAGTATTGAGGAAGAAGAAGAGTGAGAGAGAGAGAGGATGTGGGAGGTAGGGGAAAGGGAGGAGAGGAGATGGGGAGGGGAAGTGGAAAAGGTGGTGGGTGCTGCGTCTTAGCAGTAGCGTGGGAGAGAAAGCGCGCTGCTGCTAAGAGCGTAGCAACAGCGTGCTTTCCTGTCACGCGCTACTGCTAAACGGGCCCACCCTGTGCACAATTTCAAAATTAGCAGCAGCGAGGTGACAAAAAAGCGCGCTGCTACTATGGCATTAGCAGCAGCGCGCTCCTTGGCGCCGCGCTACTGGTAAACTTATGTCATTGTGTACTGTCGGTGGATTTTTGTAGCAGCGCGGTTTAAGCGTCACGCGCTACTGCTAAGTTTGCACCAGTAGCGAGCTTTCCGTAGCCGCGCTGCTCCTACTTAGCAGCAGTGCCTGTTTTTATGCCGCGCTGCTGCTAAGATTCTGTGTATAAGGTTTTCCCTAGTAGTGCTCCTTCCTGTGTAGAAAGCCACTTCACTCCATAGATCGGGGTTGAATGCGGCGGTCCATGGGCCAGAAGTGGCACCGGGTCAGAGCGCGGGAGTAGATGCCTCTGTCCACCATAAGAGTTGGCGGAAGTAGCATATCATCCGGGAGGGAGGAATCAAATCCAGAGTTTGGCACGGAGGCGCCCCCCTACACACACACAGCATGGAGGCGCCCCCCAACACACACACACACACACACGCGCGCGCGCGCACGCACACACACACACACGCACACACACACACACACACACACACACACACACACACTATCATCCCTGTCGAATTGCCTAGAGCACGCCACCCGCGAGGCTATATGGTGGTAGACGGTCGTCCAGGAACCTTATTGATGAGCATACCCGTTCCCTCATGTGATCGGCCTCTCTCTTTTATTCTCTATGCAAGATCCAGTTGGATTAATACCACATACTTTGGATTACCTACACGCAACACTTATTTTTTTAATCCACATTTTTCTCACTAGTGTTTGCATTGCTAGAAAATCTAGTTGTAAATCCATGTACATGCAACACTTAACTTTTGATAAGGCAATTTGTAATTTTATCCGTAAAAACACCCTAACAATTTTTGGCACTATGTACTTTAGTTCATACTTCACCTTATTGCCAAAGGGTTTAGGATTTATCCTAACCATATTTGTCGTTGTCGATGAGGACAAATGCCAAAGGCTTTAGGCTTTACACTAACCAACTTGTCTTGGTCGATGACAAGAAATGATAAATGGTTTTGGATTTACCCTAACCATATTTGTCATCATGGACGACGACCAATGCCAAACGGTTTAGGCTTTACCCTAACAATATTTGTCATCATTGACGACAAAAAATGCCGAAGGGTTTTGGATTTACCCTAACCATATGCCAAATGCATAATTAATCACTCATCATTCATCAACAAGCAAGATCATCATGCCAAATGCATCATTAATCAACACACAAGATCATCATGCCAAATGTATCAGTCATCAATCATGATAAGTGCATCATTCATCAATAGTCCAGATCATCATCAATTAGTTCGTTCAAACAGTCTAGATCATCATCAATTAGTTCATTCATCCATCAACCATTAGTACACACGACTTACCACTTCAATACTAACAGTTCAATAGGTTCAACACTCGTAGCTCAACACACATGACTTAACAATTTAATATACATCTATATCTATATCTATATCTATATCTATCTATATCTATATCTACATTTATACCTAATATTAAAAGGAGGAAGATTTCTTAGTTCTGCCTCTGTCATCCTTTTATATCCGTTAATTTAATGTCATCCATATGAATTGATGGTTGAGATTTAATGTATGTAGTGTGTTTCTCTGAGTTGATAAAAATTACCCGCAATGCCACATATAAGTGAGAAAAAATGTTTTTTTTGCCCTTCATGATTTTCTCCGTCATCCATTAAATCCTCTATACATGGATCAGCCCCATGAAATCCTTTGCGCAGACCGGCCGACCTTTGTGTACGTCAATTGTAGTTGCACTATAGAAGGACTCGGATACGAGATTCCATAGGAATCAGTTATTTGCTTAGCCAGCCTGGCTTCATGTGTATCTCATAAAAACTAATCGCAGGCAAAGATTTGGTGAGGACATGGATAGAGGCAACACTACAGGAAAAATAAATGAAGTCGGGTATGAAACATACTCGACAAATTGCATTTTAATCATGACGAAGTATAAGCCAAGTGTTACACTCGGTTTAGTGTACTTCACATCCAGGAGCTCATCGGCGGGTATAACAGAGCAGTAGTCTTCATACTTGTGTGACAGATTGAAATCCCATCCACGCGTCTCACTCATACACCATAGGAGGATCTCCATGGCACTGACCTAAGTATCACAACCATACGCGGCCCTGATCCAGTCTTGCTGGTACTGCGTGGTACACAAGAGCTCGCGCTTCGACTGAAAATCATGGTCTTGTAGCTGTCATACCAGGAAGCGATCTCCTTCATCTTGGCCCACTGATCAGTGTTGCCTAATGCTAACGCCGCAATGAGCCTGTTCCACCAATCCCCTACTGTCGTCCATATGTTAAGAAACTATACAAATGAATTAATAAGATATCATTATTAATTATATACATAAAAACACGTAAAGTACATGTAATTAGCACTACAAACGGAAAGTTATATATGTATACAAATATTTGAACAATGTTAATTATGCATGCATATTTACATTTTTATTAGCATAACAAAGAATTACAATACTAGCTAGCTATCGATCATCAATCCAAAATATTACCGATCGATTCTATGTAGCTACTTTTGCTAAAAAAAAGGCATGGCATATAATTAATCGATATAAAAACAAGATATGATGCATCTATTATAACATACTAGGAAGTGCGCCCGTGCGTTGCAATGGGAGAGAAACAAACCCTTACATGCACCAGGAGGCTTCCGCTCTCTTATTGTAGGTATGTGTAATACTCCATCCGTCCCACAATATCAGACGGTTTTGCAAACTATGTTAGTTTGCAAAAGGATCTTATATCAAGGGATGAAGGGAGTAATTATTAGGGCTAGTAATAACTATGGTAGTAACCCTACAACAATTGTTGTTTCGCTACAAATAATTCTTGTTCATTATGTATATGGAACTGACTGAATGCTACAGTACTATGTAGATCAAGTTTGCTTATTAGCCTTCAATTGTATGTAAAGATTACATTGTAAACTAAGAAAAGAAGACGCACACGGCATGCTAGCACCTTGTTAATATCACGATCAAGCCAATAAATAAATCAGTAGAAAACACAAATCAAATTGAGAAAAATGAACCGGCGTTGCTGCTACTCTTCTGACCGGTGATCCATCGGCTGCTGCTCCAAGCGACGCGGACCTGCAACCACTCTTCTCCAGGCAGCCTCCCTGCAGCACGTCTCCCATGCACACAATGAGGCAGCTGCTCGCCACAACAACCATGCGATCCACCATATCCATCGGCTAAGACGGCTGCCACCATATCCATCGGCCAAAAAAGTCTTTCAAATATTTTCAGATAATACATAATGTACAACACAAATCTGTTCAGATAACAGATGCTACACAAATCTATCCAAATTTAGTTAGAAACGAAGAAGAAAGGAGGGTTTTCTTAGCGCAACATGGAGCCAGATGACGTTGGGACCTCTGTTGTTTTCGTGAGACCAATGAAATTGAATTGACAGTACTTCAAACTGCAGAATTAGCTTCTCCAAAATTCCTTACTGAAACTTTCCATGCACGTCGAAACTCTGGCACACACGATCTCATGTATCTGCCCTATCTGTTCCACTGCAAATTTACTTTTTGCATGGCCTTCTGTACACCACAAAACCAGTGCCCATGAGATCATGTTAAAATCTTGCATACTGGGATAAAAAGCAAGAGAGAGGAGACGAACATGCTGTACGCCCAAGAAGCAAGCAATCAGCTACCATGATTAATCAGTAGGACCTTTACATGGGACTAATTACCAGCAGCTCCGTTCTGTAGATTGGTCGTGGCGCGGCGGCATGGATGTGAGGGTCGTGGCAGACATGCGGCCAGTTGACGATGAAGAAGACGGGCTCCCCGGTTCAGACCATGGCATGAAGCTGCAGAGGTGTGTTGGCCAGTGCAGCTGCGTCAAGGCGGTCGACTCTGCGCGAGTACACTAGTAGAAAACAGGGCTTTGGTCCAGGCCGGGCAAACCCATTAGTCATGAGGCCAGGGGCCAGCCGGGCCAGGGGCCGGCCGGGCCTCATGGGGCCAGGGGCATATGTCCCGGTTCATGAGGCTAGGGGCCGGCCGGGCCTCGTGGGGCATTGGTCCCGGTTTGTCTGGCCCCTTTGGTCCCGGTTCTGGACACGAATCGGGACCAATGGGCCTCACTCCTGGCCCACAACCATTGGCCCTGGTTCGTGGATGGAACCGGGACCAATGGTTGTGGGCCAGGAGCGAGGCCCGTTGGTCCCAATTCGTGTCCAGAACCGGGACCAAAGGGGCCAGACAAACCGGGACCAATGCCCCACGAGGCCCGGCCGGCCCCTGGCCTCATGAACCGGGACATATGGCCCCATGGATCCCAGTTCGTGACTGAAACAGGACTAATGGGTTGGAAACCGGGACCAAAGGGGGTCATATAGTCCCGGTTACAGCCATGAACTGGGACCAATGAAATGCCTATATATACCCCTCACCCACGGGCAGAGCACTCCACTGCTCTGTTTTTCTGGCCAACCGTGGGAGAGCTTTGTGGTGCTCTAGCTCACCTCCTATGCATATGAGGTGTTCGATGAAATGCCCAAGCCACACTTAAGCTTTCTTCTCTCGAAGCTCCTTTTCCAAGCTCCATTTTTCTCGAGATTTGTCTAGGTTTGGCGGTCCTCCCTGTCCCGTCCCCGTCCTCACCGCCGTCGATCGCCCGCGCCGATCTCGTCGCCGGCACCACCGTGGTGACCCTCTTGATCTTATCTTCTTTATAAAAGAAAAAGTTCTTACTTGCATGATTTAGATAGATACTTGTGTAATTTTCTTACTTTTATTATTCCTTCGTCCTATCTATGATTCGGATGTGGTATATATTATCTTTTATAACTATTTGGTTCATTTAGTGTTTATGACAATTATGCCGACCAACATGACATATTTTTTTATCTAGGAGGTATGTGAACCAGAAATTCCAACCGACCCTATTGTCGAGAGGTTAAATTTAGTTGAAGAAGAAAACAATTACTTGACGGAAAAATTGAAAAAAAATGAGGAGGAGAAGATGATATTGGAGTTGCATGTTGCGGATGTCGTCTGTGTTCAGAAGATCAAGATGGATGCAATGCGCTTGAAGATTAGAAAGATTAGAAAATATGCAATTCATACCGAGGCTTGATATCATTATGCCGTTGTATCAATTGTTACCTTAGTTGCGATTATGATCACATTTGTTGTTGCATTGAAATGGTTTACATAGTTTCAATGTATGGTTTAATTATATGCTCTTGAGAGCTATATGTTGTTCAATGAGAACTATGTATGTACTTTGGTTTTAATGTGATGATGAACTTCTATTAATTTGATCACTTATCTATTCATGATGTTCTGTAATGCTTTTTGACACATTTAATTATATATAATGCACGCAGATGAACCAGCAATGGATGTACGGTAACACACGCACCTCCGAGTACATTGAGGGCGTGCATAATTTTCTCGTAGTGGCTGAGGCAAACAAGAAGAATGGTTTTATGTGTTGTCCATGCCCTAGCTGTTGGAATACGAGGTCTTACTCTGACTCGAAAACCCTTCACACCCACCTGCTTTATAAGGGTTTCATGCCACACTATAGTGTTTGAACCAAGCACAAAGAAAGAGGGGTTATGATGGAAGACATCAAAGAAGAAGAGGATGATGACAACTACGTGCCCCCTGAGTACGGTGATGCTGCAATGGGGAAGCTGAAGATCAAGAGGAACCAGACGATGTGCCCGATGATGATCTTCGCCGGGTCATTGTGATGCAAAGAGACAGTGCGAAAGTGAAAAGGAGAAGCTGAAGTTCGATCATGTGTTAGAGGATCACAAAAAAGGGTTGTACCCCAATTGCGAAGATGGCAACACAAAACTCGGTAGCTGTAGTGGAAGGCATAGAATGGTGTACCTAACAAAGGATTTGAGAAGCTACTCAAAATATTAAATAAGAAGCTGCCAAAGGATAACGAATTGCCCGATAGTACGTACGCAGCAAAGAAGGTTGTATGGCCTCTAGGATTGGAGGTGCATAAGATACATGCATGCCCTAATGACTGCATCCTCTACCACGGTGCATACGAGGATTTGAACGCATGCCCGGTATGCGGTGCATTGCGGGATAAGATCAAATGAGATGACCCCGGTGATGTTGACGGCGAGCGCTCCAAGAAGAGGGTTCCTGCCAAGGTGATATGGTATGCTCCTATAATACCACAGTTGAAACGTCTGTTCAGAAACAAAGAGCAGGTCAAGTTGGTGTGATGGCACAGAGAGGACCGTAAGAAAGACGGGAAGTTGAGAGCACCCGCTGATGGGTCGAAGTGGAGAAAAATTGAGAGAAGGTACTGGAAGGACTTTGCAGGTGACACAAGGAACGTATGGTTTGGTTTAAGCGCAGATGGCATTAATCCTTTTAGTGAGCAGAGCAGCAATCACAACACCTGGCCCGTGACTCTATGTATGTATAACCTTCCTCCTTGGTTGTGCATGAAGCAGAAGTTCATTATGATTCCATTTCTCATCCAAGGCCCTAAGCAACCCGGCAACGACATTGATGTGTACCTAAGGCCATTAGTTGAAGAACTTTTACAGCTGTGGAATGGAAACAGTGTACGTGTGTGGGATGAGCACATACATCAGGAAGTTGACCTGCATGCGTTGTTGTTTGTAACCATCAATGATTGTCCTGCTCTCAGTAACCTTTCAGGGCAGACAAACAAGGGATACCACACATGCAGCACTGTTTAGATGACACCGAAAGTATATACCTGGAGAAATGCAGGAAAATGTGTACCTGGGGCATCGTCGATTTCTTCCGACCAACCATCAATGTCGAAAGAAAGGCAAGAATTTCAAAGGCGAGGCAGATCACCAGAAGAAGCCCGCCATCCGTACCGGTGATCACATACTTGCTATGGTCATGATTTACAAGTAATCTTTGGAAAGGGTCCCGATGGACTATCTTTTCCGAATGACACTAAGGGACGTGCACCCATGTGGAAGAAGAAATCTATATTTTGGGACCTACCTACTAGAGAGACCTAGAGGTCCGCTCTTCAATCGATGTGATGCACGTGACGAAGAATCTTTGCGTGAACCTGCCAGGCTTCTTAGGCGTGTATGGGAAGAAAAAAGATACACCAGAGGCACGGGAGAACCAGCAACATGTGCACGAAAAAGACGGCATGCCTCCAAAGCAGTATGAAGGTCCTGCCAGCTACACTCTTACCAAAGAATAGAAGGAAATCTTCTTTGAATGCCTGCTTAGTATGAAGGTCCCGTCTGGCTTCTTGTTGAATATAAAGGGAATAATAAATATGCCAGGGAAAGTTCTAGAATCTAAAGTCTCATGACTGCCACGTGATTATGACGCAAGTGCTTTCGGTTGCATTGAGGGGGCTTCTACCAGAAAACGTTCGATTAGCCATTGTGAAGCTATGTGCATTCCTAAATGCAATCTCTCAGAAGGTGATCGATCCAGAAATCCTACCAAGGTTAAGGACTGATGTGGCGCAATGTCTTGTCAGTTTTGAGCTAGTGTTCCCACCATACTTCTTTAATATCATGACGCACGTCCTAGTTCATCTAGTCTATGAGATTGTCATTCTTGGCCCTGTATTTCTACACAATATGTTCCACTTTGAGATGTTCATGGGAGTCCTAAAGAAATATGTCTGTAACCACG
Organism: Triticum urartu; assembly: GCF_056163025.1. Lineage (NCBI taxonomy): Eukaryota > Viridiplantae > Streptophyta > Magnoliopsida > Poales > Poaceae > Triticum > Triticum urartu. The sequence continues at coordinate 712,872,171 of NC_141879.1, forward strand.
CTAGGCCAGAAGGAAACATCTCCATGGGCGATCAAACAGAGGATGTCATTGGGTTTTGTGTTTACTTCATTCCTGACCTTAAGAAGATTGGTCTCCCTCAATCGCGATATGAGGGGAGGCTGACTGGAAAAGGCACGCTAGGAGGGGACTCAATAATATGTAGGGACTAGTATTCTTGGTCTCAAGCACACTACATAGTTCTACAGAACTCTACCTTGCTGACCGTGTATGCCGATGAACACAAGAACATTCTGCACTCCAAACACCTGGAGTAGTGTGACGAGTGGATAACATGTGAACACATCAGGACTTTCGGCAATTGGTTGCAAACACGTCTCATGGGTGACAACACTGTTTCTGATGAGCTCTACTCATTGGCCAAGGGACCATCTTCGACTGTATTGACTTACAAAGGGTACGAGATAAATGAGAATACATTTTACACGATCGCCCAATATCAAAAGAGCACCAACCAAAACAGCAGTGTCCGCTTTGATACAGCAACCAAGAGGGGAAATGACACATATTATGGTTACATAGTGGACATATGGGAACTTGACTACAGACATGATTTTAAGGTCCCTTTATTTCAGTGCAAATGGGTCAATCTGTCAGGAGGCGGGGTGCAGGTAGACCCACTGTACGAAATGGCAACAGTGGATCTAAACAATCTTGGGTACACAGACGAACCATTTGTCTGAGCCAATAATGTGGCACAGGTTTTCTATGTGAAGGACATGTCTACCAAACCAAGAAAAAGAAAAGATAAGAAAGTGAATACATCATACGATGAGCCAAAGCGCCACATACTTCTTTCAGGAAAAAGAGACATCATGGGATTGGAGGCAAGACATATATGTCGAAAGATTATGAAAAGTTTCATGAAATTCCTCCCTTCAAAGTCAAGGCTGACCCAAGCACCCTATTAAACGATGAAGATTATCTGGCGCAATAAGCAAAGGACACAAGAGAAGAAAAAGTGAATACTATCTCTCCACAACTATTATGATGATGCCTTTGATCTAGAATATCACTGCAGTTGGATGTGAAGAAATGAAATGCCTTTTGTAAAAGATGAGTTTCCGTATGAAACCCTGGTACTTTAAAAGAGATTGTTCGTTTTGTACACAAAGTGCATCCATTTTTTACTGTAACCCTCTGAACTTTTTAGCACATGCTATGTGGGTGAAATGATGATACCATGCCAACTTTCAACCGTTTCAGGCTTCATTTGTAGTGCTTTTCAATTTCAGGGTCATTTAGCTTAAAAAATCAGTAAATGCATGAACAATACCAGATGAAGTGAGAAAGGGTTCAAAATTGATGATGTGGCTTTGAATGGTGCATTTTGAACACACAAAATTCTGGAGTTCAAATAAGTTAAAAAAATGAAATCCCTTTGTAACAGATGAGTTTCCGTATGAAACCCCGATACTCGAAAGAGATTGTCCATTTTGTACACAAAGTGCATCCAGCTTTTGCCGTAACCCTCTCAACTTTTTTAGCACATGCTATGTGGATGAAATTATGATACCATGCCAACTTTCAACCTTTTCAGAGTTCATTTGTAGTGCTTTTCTATTTCAGGGCCATTTAGCTTAAAAAAATCAGTCAATGCTTGAAAAAAGCAATTGAAGTCAGAAAGGGTTCAAAATTGACGATGTGGCTTTGAATGATGCATTTTGAACACACAAAAAGTCTGGAGTTCAAATAAGTTCAAAAAAATGAAATCCCTTTGTAACAGATGAGTTTTCTTCCGAAACCCTGATACTTCCAAAGAGATTATCCATTTTGTACAAGAAGTGCATCCAGCTTTTGCCATAAACTTCTCAACATTTTAGCACATGCTATGTGGGTGAAATTATGATACCATGCCAACTTTAAACCTCTTCAGAATTCATTTGAAGTGCTTTTCAATTTCAGGGTCATTTAGCTTAAAAATCAGTAAATGCATGAAAAATACCAAATGAAGTTAGAAAGGGTTGAAAATTGATGATGTGGGTTTGAATGGTTCATTTTGAACAAACAAAAAGTCAGGAGTTCAAATAAGTTCCAAAAAATGAAATCCATTTGTAACACATGAGTTTTCATCTGAAACCGTGATACTTTGAAAGAGATTGTCCGTTTTGTACATGAAGTGCATCCAGCTTTTGCCGTAACCCTCCCAACTTTTTAGCACATGCTATGTGGGTGAAATGATGATACCATGCCAACTTTCAACCTTTCTAAAGTTCATTTCAAATGCTTTTCAGTTTCAGGGTCATTTAGCTTAAAGAATGAACTAATAGAAAAAATGAACTAGAAAATTTTATGAAACTATAATAGCAAAAAGAATGAACTAAAAATAATCAATTACAATATTCTGTTATGATCAACTAAAAAAAACTATAATACTCTTAAAAGCTTTTATAAAACTCTAATAGCAAAAGTAATAAACTAAAAAGATTTTATAAACCTCTAGTATTTTTGAAACTAATTTTTTATAAAATTTATGCAAATTAAATTATCAAAGTATTTCTTGTTCAAAAAATTGATAGCAAAACGAATTTTCATAAAGAATTTTTCTGTTAGAAACTTCAATAGCAAACTAAAATAACAAAATCTATTTTTGATTAAAACAAACATTTAAAATAACCTAAAAACTACCTAAAGCAAAATAACCTAAAAACTACCTAAAGCATAAAACAAATACAATTTTTTTTAAAAAAATGCCGCCTACAAGGCCACCACGGCCTGCATACGACTAGAAATCCAACTAGCATGTTGGGCCAGGATGCATACGACTAGAGGAATTCAAGTGGGATGAGGCAGCCGAGCTTATAAACCGGTGCGGGGCGGATTCAACACTACTAGGAAAAGGGCTATAGATGGAATTGACACTAATGACGCACCAGAGAAGTGGTGCGCCACTACTATATACTAATGGCGCACCATGTGGAGATGCGCCATTAGTGTTGAAGACACTAATGGCGCACCAGGCACACGATGCGCCACTAGTAACAAAATGTTTTTTTTTGCATTTTTTCAAACATACTAATGGCGCATCCGGGCAGAGTGCGCCATTCGTAGTTAGAACTACTAATGGCGCACCAGCCATAGAGTGTGCCACTACTGTATTTTTTTTTACTTTTTTGCAAAACTACTAATGGTGCACCGTTGCATAGTGCGCCATTACTAGTTTAAATTTCATGGGCACTTTTTTTTACTTTTTGATATCATGAATATTTTTAAATTTCATGGGCACTTTTTGAATTCATGAATATTTTTTCAAATTTGATGATATGTTTTCATATTCCATATGAAAAAATATTGAATATTTATGAGGACACTCGATCTCGACCCCCCTCCCTCTCGATAGCTATCCCCCTCGGCGCCGAGCACCCCCCGCACCGTCCCCCCGCTCCACCGCCGCCGCCGACCCCCGGCCCACACCCTCCCCCGCTCCACCACCGCCGATGACCCACCTCACCCTCCCCCGCTCCACTGCCGCTGACGACCCACCGCAGCCTCCCCCGCTCCACCGCCGCCGCCGACACCCCGCACCTTCCCCTGGCCCGCTCCACCGCCGCCGCCGACACCCGCACCCTCCCCCACTTTTTGAAGATATTTTTGAATAACAAATTTGATGATATTTTCAAATAAGAAATTTGATGATATCTTCAAATAACAAATTTGATGATATTTTCAATTAAAAATAAAAAAATTGATGATATTTTTTTAAAAAAATTTGATGATATTTGATGATATCTTTTGTTCTAGTCGTCATGAAAATAACAAATTTGATAAAAAACAAATTATTAGATGCAACAAGAAATAATGAAAAAAAAATGTTACTAATGGTGCGCCAGAGGAGGGTGCGCCATTGCTGTCAGAAAAAAAAGTTACTAATGGCGCACCAAAGGAGGGTGCGCCATTGCTATCAGAAAAAAAACTACTAATGGCGCACCAGAGGGTGGTGCGCCATTGCTGTCGTCGTACTTATGGCGCACTATGGGGAGGTGCGCCATTGCTAACCCTCCCCCCACTCCCCCTATTCCCCTCTGGCCTCTCTCCCTCCCTCGCCAGATCCCCCACTCGACCTAACCTCGCCGCAGCCACGAGCCCACGCGCCCCCGCCGCCTCCCTCTCCCCTTCGCCGCCTCCCCCCCGAGCGCCGCCTCCCTCGCCCTGGAGCCGCCACGCGTCCACCAGGAGAGGAGGCCCCACATCCACCAGGAGAGGAGGCCCGCGACCTTCCCACCGTCTATCCCCGCCTCCCCCAAGCTCGCCGTCTCCGCCCTCCGTCGGCTCCGCTCCGGCCACCACCTCATCGTGGTCAGGTAACCCTTCTCCCTCTGCCTCTCTTCTCCTCTCTTCCTCCTCTCCTCGCTCCCGGCCATGCCCTCTTGTTCTCTCTTTTGCTAGGTTTAGGTCAAATCCCTCTCGAATTTAGGTCAAATTAGGTTCAAAAAATTGTGGGAGTAGTGCCTAGCAAACATGAATAATTAGTACTCCATGTGCATTAGGTACACCTAATGTATTGGTTTGAACCCTAACCACTTCCCTCTCCTTTTTCTTTTTTCTACAGTTTATGTTGTGTAGTAGACCATATCAGTAGCTGCAGTTCATGTTTGTTGATTTTTTGGTCCCTTTTTAAAAAAACCCGAGGAAAATAGATGAGTATATGTAGTGTTCTTTTTATGTGTTCATTTTCTATCTTTTTGAAATAGGTTCATTGTAGTTGTTGTAATTCTAGCAGGGTTTTTTGCTGACAGTACAGTTCATGGAAATTTGTTGTAGTTATTTGTACCCTGCGCCGTGCCTGTTTGTTCTTGCTGCTTGGTACTAAGTACTTGCCATGAGACTAGTTAGGTTGCATCTGTTTTGTGCTGAGTTGCTTGCTTGCTCTCTTGCTGCAATCTTTCATCCACAGTAGCAGTAAGAAATTCGGTTAGCCGAGAGATTAGCTTCAATTCTGAAATTAAGCAATTCAACTAGCTGCTGATTTTTGCCAAAGTTAATCGCTGTTCAACCATCAGATTTCCCAGCCATACAGTTAAAAGTTTGAAGTATGATCACATTCAGCTATGAACCACATATAGCTCACATAAAACTGTCGCTTGCTAGAACAAACTGAGTGATGTGCCTAGAAGACCCACATAACTAAGGGTAGTCTTCCCTGTGCATAAAAGTTTCAGACTAATTGCTAGTCTTCTCTTTGGTCATCCGAGGTTGCCTACTTGTAGAAATCTTGCTGACCTGCTGCTGCTGCTCTGTTCACCTCATTTCGCAGGGTCGATTGGCCATCGTGTCTTGGGTTTGTTCTTCATCCGGGCATCGTGTCTCCTTTTGTCCAGACCTACTCCTCCCTTTGTTGTGGCAAGTCTCAACCTTGGTAGTCAAAGGTAAAGAATACATGATTTTATTCTTGGATTCACTTGCTTATAGAATTCATCTAGAATCTAGGTCTGAGAACAGCAGGCTAATTCCTTTTTCTCTTAGATCATTAGTGAAAAGATTAGTCTTATGCTAGAAAGTGTATTGATTTTTCAGTTTTGATGTTGCAAAAAATGGCATTGCTCTCTCTATGCTAGCTCAAAGTATGGGTGGTATTGTTATGTGTGATGTTTAGCAATCCCATAATGAAAAACTGGACAAGTTAATGTCCATGTAATTTTCACCCTTTCTAGCTATGTGCCTTCTGGATATGCAGTTTATGCATGAGAAGATGAGACCTATTATTTTCTCAGTGGTAGTTATGCACATTTAATCATGGCTTTATGAGTGAATTGCAATATAATGTCTTGAAACCCGATATCTCAAACGTTTGACTAGTTTTCCATGCTTGATGTGTTGTATCTTGAGGCTCATCTTTATTACATATCAGAACTTGCAAACAAATCTGTGAAAGACTTGTAAAGTTGCTGGGTTTTGTCTCCGACCATTGTGTCGTGATGAATTTGCAGGTACCCCAAGAGGCCCTTGAGTTTGCCGGAATGTCGATTAACTTCCGTTCCGGCAAATTCGGGTACTCCATATGTCCTATTTTCAGAAAAGGTCATGCTGAAATTTTCCATGAATTTTAGCATGACTTTGCTAAAAGTAGGACATATGGGGTACTTTCGACTAATGTTGATTATCTTCTGCTCAAAATTTATGCTGCTATAATGTTGTAAGGGTACTAATTGGTCTCTTCTGCTGCTTATCAGAGATGGGGGGAAGCAGCCACTGCCGCTCTGCCTCATCGGAGTACGAGTTGGATGCTTTCGAGTTCTTCACTATCATACTTTCTTCTTCAGTATCATCCATGAGGCAGGTATATAAAACGAGAGATCTCCCCTTCACCCATCTCATTATGATAACTCTGTTGTTTGCTACATCACTCCTTGTCCCAAATTACAGAGGCTGCCTGACGCTTTTATGAAGATGCTGGGTGAAGATCCTCCAGATAATGTGAAGCTCTGACAGGCCGGCAGCGGGGTTCGCAGGCTGTGGGACATGGAGTTGGTGATCGAGGAGGGCCACATGTACCTGTGCCGTGGCTGGGAGAAGTTCTATAGTGCCTACGACCTGCGGACCGGGTACTTTCTTCTCTTGAGGTACGACGATGACGCCACAATGCTCATCGTGAAGGTTTTCAACAAGACTATGTGTCGCATGCGCTACGCTGAAGACGAAGATGCAGTGCATTCTGCCTCTTCTTATTCCTCCATATTTGGCTTTGTCTCACATCGATTGTTAATGGTCATTGTTGCATTTGGACAGGCAATGGGAGCAGCAACAGCGACACTGGCTACAGCCAAAGAAGCAGCGATTATGGCTGTAGCAAAAGCAACAGCGATTCTGGCCTTCGCGAACGCAGCAGCGATTCTGGCAGCAGCGAAGACAACAAGAAGGATGATCCGGACTGGAGTGGGGGAGAATAGGAGTAGAGTGGGGATGAGGAGCTGCAGGATGACGATGGGCATCAGGCTGAGGATGACCTAGCGCTGGTGGTGGCTGACCAAGGGCAAGAGATGGTGGTGGCTGACCAGGTGCAAGAGATGGTGGTGGCTGACCATGGGCAAGAGATGGTGGTGGCTGACCATGGGCAAGAGATGGTGGTGGCTGAGGGTGGCCTCGCGATGGTAGTGGTGCCTGACAATTACCACGCACCGGTGGTGGCGCCGGCGATCCCACAGCTGGGCAACATGACCACGCCAATTGTGGTAGAAGACTACATCCCACAGCTGCCTCCACTGCCTCCACCGCCTCGCCGCTCTTGGCGCATCAGGCTGAGGACGGAGAAGGAGAAGAACAATGAGAACTGAACTATGTCAGGTATGTCAGATCTCCAAAGTGATATATATATATATACTTAGTTACCTATTTATCTCTAATATGCTTAGTTTCCTATAGGTTAGCTCCAAAATTACTTATGTTAGCACAAAATGATCAAGTTTACATAATAAGCTTATAGTCTTCTTCTTATTCTTCTCCTTATCCAAAATGACATATGTTAGCTTCATTTTACCTAAGTTGGCTCTAATATGCTAACTTAGAGCTTATATGCTTAGTTTCCTATAGGTTAGCTCCAAAATTACTTATGTTAGCACAAAATGATCAAGTTTATATAATAAGCTTATAGTCTTCTTCTTATCCAAAATGTCATAGGTTAGATTCATTTTACCTAAGTTGGCTCTAATATGCTAACTTAGAGCTTATATGCTTAGTTTCCTATAGGTTAGCTCCAAAATTACTTATGTTAGCACAAAATGATCAAGTTTACATAATAAGCTTATAGTCTTCTTCTTATTCTGCTTCTTATCCAAAATGACATAGGTTAGCTTCATTTTACTTAACTTGGCTCTAATATGCTAACTTAGAGCTTATATTCTTAGTTTCCTATAGGTTAGCTCCAAAATTACTTATGTTATCACAAAATGATCAAGTTTACATAATAAGCTTATAGTCTTCTTCTTATTCTTCTTCTAGTCTTCTTGTTCTTCTTCTCTTCTTCTTCTTCTTCTTCTTCTAACTTCTTGTTTATCATTTTGCAGATTTGATTTAATTCACGGAAGCTTGCATGGATGGAGTGCTTCTTTTCCATTTGTGTTTTTATTTTGTATCAATGTGAAACTTTTGTGAATTGATGGATAACAGTGTTGAATGAACATTGTGAAACTTTTGTAATATGTAACGATGGAACTATGTGTTGGCTATGTATGTATATATGATGAAACTTGTGTGTTGGATATGATCTGGTGGACGCAGGTAACATCGTTACATATGGCCCCCTGTATGTAAGCTAAGCAGATCTGTGTTGTATGTTATCTCTAATATTTTTTAACCTGTGAAAATATTATAAATGAAAAAAATTCCCTAATATTCATACTAGTGGCGCAGCACACAAGACACTAATGGCGCACTGTTATAATCACACTAATGGTGCATCACCCAATAGAGCGCCATTAGTATGCCAAAGCACATGGTTAAATATGGCCCCCTGGGAGGCATACTAATGGCGCATGGTGTTCTATACTAATGGCGCACTGCTTGGTGCGCCATTAGTATACCAGATACTAATGGCGCACCGGTGGTGCGCCATTAGTAAGAAATACTAGTGGCGTGATACTAATGGCGCACCAGCAGTGCGCCATTAGTGGGCAAAACTGGTGCGCCATTAGTAGCCCTTTTCCTAGTAGTGCAACTAGCAAGGTGGGACTAAACTCCCACCACCACGCCATTGTGCAAGCCCATTGGGCCCGGTTGGTGGCACGAACCAGGACCAATGCCACCCTTTGGTCCCGGTTCATGGTACTGATTGCTCCCTGACTATAGCGCTAGAAAGCTCCTGGCTGCTAGGACTACGTTGGTATTTCCCAAAGAGGAAGGGATGATATAGCATAGCGAAGGTAGGTATTTCCCTGAGTGAAGAAACCAAGGTTATCGAACCAGTAGGAGAACCCAGCAACACAATGTAAACAACACCTGCACAAAAATGACAACACCTCGCAACCCGACGTGTTAAAGGGGTTGTCAATCCCTTTCGGGTAATGATGCCAAAAATTTATAATAGATTGAAATAATAGATCGTAAATAGAATAAAGTGCAGCAAAGTATTTTTTTATTTTTGGTTTAATAGATCGGAATAAAAATGCAAAGGAAAAGTAGATTGCAAGCAAATATATGAGAAAGAAGACCTGGGGACCGTATGTTTCACAAGTGGCTTCTCTCGAGAAAGATAGAAAACGGTGGGTAAACAAATTATTGCTGGGAAATTGATAGAACCTTAAATAATTATGATGATATCCAGGCAATGATCATTACATAGGCATCACGTCCAAGATTAGTAGACCGACTCCTGCCTGCATCTAGTACTATTACTCCACACATCGACCGCTATCCAGGTTGCATCCAGTGTATTAAGATCATGGAAAAATGGAGTAATGCAATAAGATAGATGACATGATGTAGACAAGTTCCGTTTATCTATTGCGTAGATATAGATCCCATATTTTTATCCTTAGTAGCAACGATACATACGTGTTGTTTCCCTTCCTGTCACTGGGATCAAGAACCATAAGATTGAACCCACTACCGGGCACCTCTTCCCATTGCAAGATAAGTAGATCAAGTTGGCCAATCAAAATCCTAATATCGGAGAAGAAATATGAGGCTATAAGAGATCAAAGAAACTCAAATAACTTTCATGGATATAAAAAGATATGACTGATCATAAACTCAAAGTTCATCAGATCCCAAGAAACACACTACGGAAAGAGTTACATCATATGGATCTCCAATAGACCATTGTATTGAGAATCGAGCGAGAGAGAGAAAGCCATCTAGCTACTAACTACGGAACCGATGGTCGGAGAGGCACCAATGGAGGTGGTGAACCCCATCCAAGATGGTGTCTAGATTGGATCTAGTGGTTCTGGACTCTGCGGCGGTTGGATGAATATTTCGTCGACGCTTCTAGGGTTCTGGAAATATTGGGGTATTTATAGAGCAAAGAGGCGGTCCGGGGGGCACCCGAGGTGGGCACAACCCACCAAGGCGCGCATGGGCCTCATGGCGCGCCCTGGTGGGTTGTCCCCTCCTCGGGATTTCCCCCAGGTGCAACCAGGGCCCATTGTGTTCCTTCTGGCCCATGAAAATTCTCCGTAAAGTTTCGTGCCATTTGGAATCCGTCTGATATTGATTTTCTGCGATGCAAAAAACACGGAAAAAATAGGAACTGGCACTTGGCACCATGTCAATAGGTTAGTACCAAAAAATGATATAAAATGATTATAAAACATCCAAGATTGATTATATAACAGCATGGAACAATCAAAAATTATAGATACGTTGGAGACGTATCAGCATCCCCAAGCTTAACTCCTGGTCGTCTTCGAGTAAGTAAGTGATGAAAACAGAATTTTTGATGTGGAGTGTTGTTTATCATGTCATATCATATTATTTTTTCTTTGTCGCATGGACATTTCGACTTTTATGTGATTCAAAGTAATAGTCTAGTTTTGATACAATATAGATACTCAATCATATCAACAAGCAACCATGTCTTTCAAAATATCAACGCTAAAATAAGTTATCCCTAGCCCATCATGCTCAAACATTGAATAATTCATGAAACACACTCGAATATTAGCAACACCCAATACTTAAGTACGATCATTTTGCCTCCTAGTTGGTGCTTTTTATGAGAGAAGGTGGAGACTCAAATTCAAAAATAAAAATTGCATAAAGTAAAAGAAACGCCCTTCGTAGAGGGAAGTAGGGATTTATCGAGGTGCCAGAGCTCAAAGCGAAAAAATAGAGATAAAACCATTTTGGAAGGTGTATTCATCCCACCAATGAAAACGACTTAGAGTTCCGAACACTTTCCATGCTAGATATGCCATAGGTGGTTCCCAAACAGAAAATAAAGTTTATTCCTTTTTCCACCATACTTTCACTTTCCATGGCTAACCGTATCCATGGGTGCCCTCCATGCCAACACTTTCCAAGGAATTTATTATTTGACAACATAAAGTAAATTCATTTTTGCATTTCGGGACTAGGCATCCCTAAGACCTTTGCCTTACTCTCGTGCAATGACAAGTGAATAAACAATCATCGTGAGGATAACACATCTAGCATGGAAAATATTAGCCACCCGTCACAGCTCCGCGAGCAAAACAAACACACAAAAGAGAAGTTTATTTTGAAAATTAGAGATGGCAGATGGAAATTTGCTTAGAACAGCAAAAGAATACCGCATATAGGTAGATATAGTGGACTCATATGGCAAAACTGGTTTAAAGGTTTTTGTATGCACAAGTAGAGATCATACTTGGTGCAAACTGAAGGCTAGCAAAAGATTGGGAAGCGACCAACCAAGAAACGGATAATCTCATAAGAAAGCATAAGCATAAATAACACCGAATAATGCACCCTAAGTAGGATATAATTTTCATTGCATGACTATTAACTTTCGTACTTGCATAGGGAATCACAAGCCTTAACACCAATATTCTTACTAGAGCGCAATTACTCATCAACATAACTAACATATCACATCATCATATCTCAAAACTATTACAAAGAATCATGTTTATTTTTTCAATGATCTTCATGACATTTTTTCTTTTTCTTTATCCTTTTTGGATATCCATCACTTTGGGACTAATTTTCATGTATTGCTTTTCATAAGCTCAAACAAATATAAGTGAAGATCATGAGCATAACAAATTTTCTTTCTCTCAAAATAATTTAAGTGAAGCAAGAGAGAATTTCTTCAAAATTTTACTAACTCTCAAATAAATCTAAGTAAAGCAAGAGAGAATTTATTCAAAAATACTAAGCACACCATGCTCAAAAAGATATAAGTGAAGCACTAGAGCAAGTCCTTGCTCATAAAAGATTTAAGTGAAGCAAAGAGAGCAATTCTAACAAGTCATGACATAATTTTGGCTCTGTCAAATAGGTGTGTCCAGAAAGGATTGATTCCTTAAAACACAAAATAAAACAAGCAAAGACACATATCATACAAGATGCTCCAAGCAAAACAAATATCATGTGACGAATAAAAATATAGCCTCGAGTAAAATACCGATAGATGTTGGAAGAAAGCGGGGATGCCACTCGGGGGCATCCCCAAGCTTAGTTGGTTTCTCAGTTTTGGATAATAGCTTGGGATGGAGGGGCATCCCCAAGCTTAGGCTCTTCTATACTTCCTTCATCCATCGTAAGATAACCCAAAATTTGAAAACTTCAATCACACAAAACTCAACAAAACCTTCGTGAGATCCGTTAGTATAAGAATAATAAATCACTACTATAAGTACTGTATCAAACCAATTCTCATTTTGTTTTTCTATTGTATATACTGTATTCCAACTTTTCTATGGCAAAAAATCATCTAAGAAAACAATAGAGCCATCAAAATAAACACACAACACAAAGAAAACAGAATCTGTCAAAACAGAATAGTCTGTAGGAATCTGCCTATTTCGAATACTTATGTAAGTCCAAAAATTCTGAAAAATTAGGACGACCTGAGTAATTTGTATATTGATCTACTGCAAGTGGAATGGGTATTTTATCGCTCCCTGGTAAAAAATTAAAATTAATTTCATGAGCGTAAAAGTTTCTGTTTTTTCAGCAAGATCAAACGACTATCACCCACGAAGATGCTAAAGGCTTTATTTGGTACAAGCACTAATTAAAACATGAAAAACACAATCATACCAGTAGAATAATTGTGTAAACACACGAAAATAGAAAGCAAAAAGCAAAAATAAAATTCGTTCATTGGGTTGCCTCCCAACAAGTGTTATTGTTTTACGCCCTTAGCTAGGCATAAAGCAAGGATCTAAGTTTTGTCATCTTTGTCCAACTCTTCAATCAAACACTTAGAATACTTCAAAGATTTAGCATAAAGACCTTCAATAGCAATACTCCTTGGAGTAAATTTAAATATTTCATTCTTACAAAAAGGATCTCTTATCACTTCAACAAAGTCTGGATGGATGCTAATCATCGTAAGGTCTCCCTTATCATTATTACTAGAAGATGCACCCTTGTTCCTATATCTCCTACTCTTTACGGGAGTTTCCTAAATAATTTTAGTGGTAGTAAAAGCCGTGCTTAGATTACTAAAGATTTGTTCCAATTTATCGATCTGAGACGGACTTTATTCTATTCTTTCATGGATTAAAGGAACCCTCTCTTTTCACAACTTAAAAATAACGCCCACTTTTGACCCAAGATTAGTAGCAAAATTATGCATATTTTTTAGTATAACTAGCAGAGTGGCCTGCCCGATGTGCAGGCTAGAGTTTGTATTTCCCCCATTACACTTTATTTTATTTCTCTACAGAAAATTGCAACCAAATGTGATGACATTCACAAATATGAGCCTTTTCCAAATATAATTTTGACAACATCCTTTTCTGTTCTCAAATAATCTAATATTATAATCCCAGTTAGATATTTCATATTATATGATGTAATGAATAAAAGTTGTGGAAGCTATTATGTTTTTCATAATATATAATATGATGTCCTTTTTTGGAGATTTAAATTATACTAATTCCATCTTCGCATCTGTCTATTTTACTGAAAAGCATAAGACATAACAAAAAGCATAGATAGAAAACATAAACTTGGAATTGCATTTTTGTGTAAAAAGTTATTGTCCCATGACAGGTATTTCAGATTCCATGGCTATCTCGAAATGAATAATCCAAAAAAATCTTGTGTTCATCTTGTTGTTATCGTTTTCTCTATGTCGGTTCCTCTAGTGTGCATGCTTCCTCTCACTTAGTCTCGCTTCTAACTTAATTGGTCTATTTTGCAAGTTTTTTTGTCCATGTTCTGTTGATATGCTTAATTATTGTAACATCATCATACCTCTTCCATAATGAGGTTCGCAACTATACGTCCAAAAAAATTCAATGTAAAAGATGGCACTGTACATATTTATTGGCAGTGAACTAATCTATTAGTCCATCTCCTATATCAGAATAAACAAGATATAACGGTGGAGTAATTAAGAAGGTACTGAATAAACCACCTATGACGACATTGTATAGAAATCCGGTATAGTTGTTGCTAAATTGAGCAATTACCTACCAAGATCGGCAACAAAATTGTCCATTGATGGACCAATTCGTCCTACTTTCCGAGACAACAAGTATGACGATTGGTGGTGCAGTCATGCTAGACGAACATGGAGTTGGCGTTGCCACTTGCTTGTATCAATTGGACTGAGTTGCGTGCAGTTCGTCCTCAACATAGCGTCTGCTGAGTCTAGCATCCAACATAAACATGCTAGCATCTGTCAGATTAATTTGTAGCACTAGTAGAAAAAGGGTCATTTGTCCCAATTTGTAAGGGCCTTTTGTTCCGGTTTGGGAACTTGGACAAAAAGGTCGTTACTATTGCCCTTGGCCTTTAGTCCCAGTTCTTACACGAACCGGGACAGATGGGCCTCCACGTGGCCGGTGCGGCGAGCCGAGGCAGGAGGCCCTTTGGTCCCGGTTGGTGGCACCAACCGGGACCAATAAGCATCCACGTGTCAGCTGTTTAGGGGCTAGGGTTTTTGTTTTTGTTTTCTTAAGTGGGGGGGGGGGATTTGGAGTTTTTGTATGGTTAATTAAGGTGTTTCATATATTGTGTTAGGTAGCTATTTAATTAATAGAGAGAATTGTCCTCTCTTATCTTCGTACTTGGTCGACGCTACGTACTATACATATAGAGAGCACTCGACACACTAGCTAGTAAGCAAAAATGAAGAAACAGAAGATCGTCATGAACATATGCATACAGAGAGAAGTGATATCGACCTCTCCTTCTCCGAGAGATTGGTCGAACAACAAGTTTTCATATATCTATCCGATGCTACTCGCGGCATATATACAATATAAGATCTCTTACATTATAATCCCCTAATTACATATGAACACAGGGTCCACATAGTATTCTCCACCTTTATCAATCACGTGGTCAAGAAAGAATGCCGCCAATTCCTCTTGAATTCATCGCATGCGATCTGGTGCTAGGAGTTCATCCCGCATCCGAAACATCTAATTTGAAGAAGGGGGTCAATACATATATATGAATGAATGAAACTCAACACAAAAGATAGTAAATAAAGTTAAATTCTGAATATTATTGCTTACGCACTTCATATTGTTTTTTAGTGTAGCCCCGCTCACAGGTCGTGTGGCGGATGGACTCGCAAATGTAGTATCCATAGTAATTATTCCCCGCTTCCTGCCACAACCACATTACAAGAAATAGAGGTCAATCAAACTGATAAGCAAGCATGCTAAAATGGTATTGATGAAACTAGCACTTGAATCACTAGGAGATGCGCAGAACATGCTAGTAGTACTTACTTTCCGGTGTTTAAATTCCAGCTTCTTCGGCAGTCCCAGAGCTTTTGAGGTGAATTTTTTCGAAACCCTGCCAGACAAAGAAAACAATTACTTGATATCAGGAAGTGAACAAAGTTGCTGATATGGTGTGATAAAGATCGATTTAACTTCTCGAGAATTTCAGTCATGTCCGCATACTCCTTAGGATCTTTTCGTCTCGAGTCTAGGACGGTTACTAGTCCCTGCTCGAGCTTAATCTCTAGGAGAATATAGTGGAACCTACGCACGCATGCATAACTCATTAGTTACATTACTATAACCTCGACTAATAAGGGAAACTGAATATGCACAAGAAAGTAACACTCACTTGAAGTTGTAAGGAAAGAGTATTATAGCTTTGTTTTGATTTAATACCAATGATCGTAGCAAGTTGGCCTTGGTATCTTTTTTCTTAAATTCAACCAAATATTCATCTATGATATTTGGGTTAATGAACCCAATATCACTGAGGGAGTCCTGGATTAGGGGGTGTCCGGATAGCCGGACTATAACCTTTGGCCGGACTCTTGGACTATGAAGATACAAGATTGAAGACTTCGTCCCGTGTCCGGATGGGACTTTCCTTGGCGTGGAAGGCAAGCTTGGCAATACGGATATGTAGATCTCCTCCCATTGTAACCGACTCTGTGTAACCCTAGCCCTCTCTGGTGTCTATATAAACCGGAGGGTTTTAGTCCATAGGACTAACAACAATCATACCATAGGCTAGCTTCTAGGGTTTAGCCTCTCTGATCTCGTGGTAGATCTACTATTGTACTACCCATATCATCAATATTAATCAAGCAGGACGTAGGGTTTTACCTCCATCAAGAGGGCCCGAACCTGGGTAAAACATTGGGTCCCCTGCCTCCTGTTACCATCCGGCCTAGACGCATAGTTCGGGACCCCCTACCCGAGATCCGCCGGTTTTGACACCGACATTGGTGCTTTCATTGAGAGTTCCTTTGTGTCGTCGCCGGACAGATCTTCGTCTTCGGCGGCTTTGCACTGCAGGCCAATTCGCTTGGCCATCTGGAGCAGATTGAAAGTTATGCCCCTGGCCACCAGGTCAGGTTTGGAAGCTTAAACTACATGGCCGATATCCGTGGAGACTTGATCTTCGACGGATTCAAGCCTCTGCCTTGTGCATCATGCGGTCATGATGAGTACGATTTAGCTCTACCATCGGACAGTGTCCAGGAGATCGCACAGGCAGCCACTCCGACCCTCAATTCGGAGCCAGTTGCGCCGTCCATCGACGGGTTGATGGACCCTGCCACGGAGGCCTTACCCTCAGCGGCGGTCGAGCCAAACATCTACCTTACCTTGCACAAGAGTCGTGTCGTTAAACTGCCGGATCCTTCTCCGGCCACGGACTCCGAACCGCCCGCGCCCATTCCCATCGAATCCGATTGGGCGCCGATCATGGAGTTTACCTCCATGGATATTTTTCAGCACTCGCCCTTTGGCGACATACTGAACTCATTAAGGTCTCTCTCCTTGTCAGGAGGATCCTGGCCGAACTATGTCCGGCAGGACTAGGATGCGGACGACGAAGAAATTCGCGGCCCACCCACCACCCACTTAGTAGCCACCATCGATGACTTAACCGACATGCTGGACTTTGACTCCGAAGACATCGACGGTATGGACGACGATGCGGGAGACGAAAAGGATCCACTGCCCATAGGGCACTGGACAGCCACCTCATCATACGATATATACATGGTGGATACACCCAAAGAAGGCAATGGCGACGAGATAGCGGAGGATGACCCCTCCAAGAAGCAACCCAAGCACCGACGTCAGCGGCGCCGCTCTAAGTCCCACCATAGCAAAAGTGGTGATACCGGCACAGGAGATAATAACACTCCAGATAGTGCCGAAGACAACAACAATCCCCTCCAGCAAGATTTAGAGCAGGAGGATGGAGGAGCCAGCCCTCCTGAGAGAGCGGCAGATGGAGAGGAGGAGGATGATAATTACATGCCCCCCTCCGAAGACGAGGCAAGCCTCGGCGACGATGAATTCGCTGTGCCAGAGGATCCCGTCGAACAAGAGCGCTTCAAACGCTGGCTTATAGCCACGACAAATAGCCTTAAGAAAAAGAAGCAGCAGCTTCAAGCTTATCAGGATCTGCTAGCTGACAGATGGACTGAAGTCCTCGTGGCCGAGGAATATAAACTCGAGCGCCCCTCCAAGAGTTACCCAAAGTATAGGTTGCTACCCCGACTGGAGGAAGAAGCGTATGATGCGGCTGATTAGCCACCTCGTGGCCGCGATAGAGAGGCATTCCAGCCAAAAACTCAGCCTGCACCCCGACGCCATTCAAATAAAAAGGCATGGGGAGATACGCCAGACCTGCGGGACATATTAGAGGACAAAGCAAACATTCAAGATCGATCTACAGATCACGAGGGCGCGCCACTATGCGAGACGATAAATGTCACGCCGGATACAGTAAAAGTAAATCCGACCGGGCCAAACACAGCGGGCAAGACCCATTCGAGCTGCGTCACGATATAGCCCAATACAGAGGCGCTGCACACCCCTTATGCTTCAAAGACGAAGTAATGGATCATCAAATCCCAGAAGGTTTCATACCTGTAAATATTGAATCATACGACGGCACAACAGATCCCGCAGTATGGATTGAGGATTTCCTCCTCCACATCCACATGGCCCGCAGTGATGACTTACACACCATCAAATACCTCCCACTAAAGCTCAAGGGACCAGCGCGACATTGGCTTAACAGCTTGCCAGCAGAGTCCATCAGCTGTTGGGAAGATCTGGAAGCCTCATTACTCGACAACTTTCAGGGCACTTATGTGCGGCCACCAGATGCCGATGACTTGAGCCACATAATTCAGCACCCAGAAGAATCGGCCAGGCAATTCTGGACTCGGTTCCTAACAAAGAAAAATCAAATCGTCTACTGTCCGGATGCAGAGGCCCTAGCGGCTTCCAAACACAACATCTGTGACGAATGGCTAGCCCGGCACCTTGGTCAGGAAAAGCCAAAATCTATGGCAGCCCTCACGACACTCATGACCCGCTTTTGTGTGGGAGAAGACAGCTGGTTGGCTCGCAGTAATAACATATCAAAGAACCATGGTACTTCGAATACCAAGGATGGCAATAGCAGGTCACGTCGCAACAAACATAAGCGCTGCATTAACAGTGATAATAACGAGGATACGACAGTCAATGCCGGATTCAAAGGCTCTAAACCCTGCCAGCAAAAAAAGCCATTCAAACAAAGTACGCCGGGTCCGTCCAGCTTGGACCATATACTTGATCGCTCATGTCAAATACACGGCACCCCAGAAAAGCCAGCCAATCACACCAACAGGGATTGTTGGGTGTTCAAGCAGGCTAGCAAGTTAATTGCCGAAAACAAGGACAAGGGGCCACATAGCAATGACGAGGAGGAGCGCCAGCAGCCACACACCGGAGGACAGAAGAGGTTTCCCCCACAAGTGCGGACGGTGAACATGATATACGCAACCCACATCCCCAAGAGGGAGCGGAAGCGTGCGCTCAAGGACGTATATGCACTGGTAGAAAAAGGGCCTATAGTCCCGGTTCGTAAGGGCCTTTAGTCCCGGTTCGTAAGGGCCTTTAGTCCCGGTTCAGGAACCGGGACTAAAGTGTCGGTACTAATACCTCCACCCTTTAGTCCCGGTTCAATCCAGAACCGGGACTAAAGGCCCTCCACGTGGGCAGTGCGCAGAGCCCAGTCAGGAGACCCTTTGGTCCCGGTAATAGGCATCCACGCGTCAGCACTTCTGTGGCTGGGGTTTTTGTTTTTTTTGAAAGGGGGGGGGGGGTTGGGGGTTTTAGGGGGTTAATTTAGGTGTTTCATATATTGTGTTAGCTAGTTATAATTAATAGAGAGAAGTGTCCTCTGTTATGTCTGTGCTTGGTTGACGCTACGTACTATACATACGTATATAGAGAGGACTAGACACGCTAGCTAGCTAGTAAGCAAACGAAGGAAACAGAAGATCGTCATGAACATATATGCATATATACAGAGAGAAGTGATATCGACCACCTCTCCTTCTCCGAGAGATTGGTCGAACAACAAGTTCTCGTATATCTATCTGACACTACCGGCTACATATATACAGTAATTATCTCTTACAAATATAATCATACGGACTCAGGGTTAACATAGAATTCTCCGTCTTCAGGGATCACGTGGTCAAGAAAGAATGCCGCCAATTCCTGTTGAATTCCTCGCATGCGAGCTGGTGCTAGGAGTTCATCCCGCTTCCGAAACATCTAATTTAAAGAAGGGGGTCAATACATATATATATGAATGAATGAAACTCAACACAAATGATGGTAATAAAATAAAATTGTGAATGTTGTTATTTACGTACTTCATATTGTTCGTCAGTGTAGCCCCGCTCACAGGTCGTGTGGCGGATGGACTCGCAAACATAGTAACCACAGAAATCATTCCCTTGTTGCTGCCACAACCACTTTACAAGAAATAGAGGTTAATCAAACTGATAAGCAAGAATGCCAAATGGTATTGATGAAACTAGCGCTTGAATGACTAGTAGATGCGCTTAAAATGCTACTATAGCTAGTACTTACTTTCGGGTGTCTAAATTGCAGCTCCTTCGGCAGTCCCGGAGCTTTTCTGGTGAATTTTCTCCAAACCCTGCCGGACAAAGAAAACAATTACTTGATATATCAGGAAATGAACAAAGTTGCTGATATGGTGGATAATGATCGATTTAACTTACTTCTCGAGTATTTGAGTCATGTCCGCATAGTCCTTGGGATCTTTTCGTCTTGAGTCTAAGACGGTTACTAGTCCCTGCTCAAGCTTAATATGTAGGAGAATATAGTGGAAACTGCACACGCATGCATAACTCATCAATTACATTACTATAACCTTGACTAATATATAAGGGAAACCGAATACGCACAAGACAGTAACACTCACTTGAAGTTGTAACGAAAGAGTATTATATCTTTGTTTTGATTTATTATCAACGATTCTAGCATGCTGGCCTCGGTTTCTGCGGCATGAAATTTAACCTGAGTTGCATCTATGAGATTTGTGTTAATGAACCCAATATCACCGACTTGTCTTTTCTTCAATTCGATGACCTTCAATCTGCATAATATAGTGAGGATGATTATAAATACATGCAATGAAAGAGCTAAGCTATATAGAGAAACTTAATGACAGAAGTAGTACTACTTACAGACAGTAGCAGGTGACAGTTGCTTTATCGAGGGCCAATTGATTGAAGAACTGATAGAACTCCTCAAATGGAACAGGCAACAGATCAATTCCAACGAGGTCATGCTCCGGTTTAACTCTCGCATACAAAGTACTCCTCCCCCCAGAGTCTCTGCAGATTTTCAAGTACCAATCATGCAATCTTCGCATCATCGTTGATAGAGATCTTTCATCTTTGGTGAGAGGCTTCCCGTACTCGTATGTTTGTATCTGCATGTCCATGGGGTCATAATGTACTTCGTCGGGCAGGTAATCTGCAGGATTGCTATAACCGGGCACCATCCTCGGATCATTATTGACATTGTGGCTAGGCACCTTGAGTGGGGGGCACGATTGCTTCACTTGTTCGCCGAGCTGGGCAATTTGTTTCCCAGCTCGTCGTTGTTTCAGCCTTTGATCACTGACAGTACTTCCCGACCGCTCCGCTTCGGCAAATTCCTTTCCAATAATGCGGTCATAGTTTCCTTTCGGCGAATCAGACTTCGGTGGTTTTGTCAGGCCAGCCAGAGTGCGCTTCACTTTCACCCGATCTACCTTCTCCTCCGGAGGTGGATGTTTCTTTGCTTTCACCCCTTCAAAGAATTTCTTCACTTCTTCTCGCACGATCTCGGCGTTCTCCTCCTGGGTCCTCTCGTACGGTAACTTCTCTGCAGTCTTCAGAGAAGGACCGAATCTGTATGTCCTCCGGCCTCTGGTTGTACTGCTAGACGCCGATCGAGCAGACGTAGCGGTTGTCTTCTTTACTTGCTTAAGCGGCGGAGGAGAAGGACTACGATGCACCGGAGCAGCTGGAGCGGCGGCAGGTCTCTTCCGCCCTTGCTGACGAGGCGGAGAAGGAGGAGGCGGGCTGCTCGGGCACGTCGGCGCAGGCGGAGAAGGAGGCGGAGTGCCGCCGCGCGCCGGATAAGGAGCCGGCCGAGGGCCCTGATCGTCACTCGCCGGAGGAGGAGGAGGCGGTGGAGGCGGAGTGCCCTGACTCGCCGGAGGAGGGGGAGAAGGCGGTGGCGTCCAGTTCGGAAGGTTGATGAGGTCCTTCCGCCATAGGCATGGAGTCTTCAGAGCAGACCCCAGCCGAGTCTCCCCTTCACCGGTAGGGTGGTCAAGCTGGAGGTCCTCAAATCCCTCTGTTATCTCATCCACCATCACCCTAGCATATCCTTCTGGAATCGGCCGGCAGTGAAAAGTTGCGCCGGGTTCAGTAGGATAAACAGAGCCAACAGCCGCCTTGACCTTCAAATTCATCCATTGCGTCATAAGGTGGCAATTTTGAGACTCCATGATAGCATCCATGGGATAGCTGGCAGAAGCCGTCAAGGCATGCTCTAGCTGAAGCAGGTCGGTGGAAGCCACGCTGCTTCTGCGCTGAGATAGCGGGGTAGCTTCGGGGGAGGCTTCGGCAGTACGTTTGCTGCGATTTGCATCTCGTTCCTCTATCGCGTCCACCCTTGCTTGCAGCGCCTGCATTTGGGTCTGCTGCACTTTTTTCCTCCTCTCATGGGATTTGTAACCGCCTGCGTCCGGAAACCCAACCTTCCACGGAACGGAGCCTGGCGTGCCTCGTGTCCGTCCAGGGTGCTCAGGATTCCCGAGGGCCATTGTGAGCTCGTCGTTCTCTCTGTCTGGAAAGAACGTCCCTTCCTGCGCTGCTTCGATATACTGCTTAAGCTTACTGACTGGTATGTCCATTTGATCGTTCGTCCAAATGCACTTCCCTGTTTCAGGGTCCAGGGTTCCGCCAGCCCCGAAGAACCAAGTCCGGCAACGGTCTGGCCAGTTATTTGTCTCTGGTTCGATCCCTTTATGAACCAGATCATTCTCACTCTTGGACCACTTAGGCCGGGCTACGAGGTAGCCACCTGACCCCGTGCGATGGTGAAGCTTCTTCTTCGCAGCATTTTGCTTGTTTGTCGCCGACATCTTCTTACTCTTTTCTGATGTCTTGTGGGCCACAAATGCGGGCCAGTGATCTCTGATCTTCTCATATCTACCCTTGAATTCTGGTGTCTCATTTTTTTCGACAAACTTATTCAGCTCTTTCTTCCACCTCCTGAATAGTTCTGCCATCCTCTTCAGAGCAAAAGACTTGATTAATTTCTCTTTAAGTGGGTTCTCTGGATTATCCTCAGGCGGTAGGGTGAAATTTGACTTCAGCTCAGTCCAAAGATCATTTTTCTGCATATCATTGACATAAGACACCTCAGGGTCTTCTGTAGCTGGCTTAAACCATTGCTGGATGCTTATCGGGATCTTGTCCCTAACCAGAACCCCGCACTGAGCAACAAATGCGCTCTTTGTCCGGAGGGGTTCAATAGGTTGGCCGTCGGGCGCGATTGCTATGATCTCAAACTTTTCATCCGAGCTCAACTTTTTCTTCGGGCCTCGTCTCTTTACCGAAGTTGTGCTCGATTCGGAGGGCTAGAAAAAAGAACAAAGACTTAATTAATATGTGTACATACCAAAACAATGAATGCATCAATCAGCTAGTCAGCATAGGCTTAACTAATATATATACCTGGCCGGACTCGGTTCGGTCACCGGAGCCGTCATCACGGTCTCCTTCTTGCACCGGCATTGGGTCACCGGAGCCGTCCTCATGTTCTTCTTGCACCGGCATTAGGTCACCGTAGCCAGCTTGTTCACCCTGTCCTTCCAGACCATCGGTTTCGTTGAGAAACAACGAGGTGGCATCACTTCCTTCTGCGATTATGTCCCTCAACAACGCTTCTTTTGTTGCTTCGTCTAGGGCGGTGTCCATAGTTTCTACAAATATTTACAACATGGCAATTATTATTCAAACATGATAGATGGATATATTAGTGCCAAACGTAGAACTAGCTAGCTACCTAATCATAGTAAGCTATCGGGAGGGGGTATATATTGACAACGACGACACTACATCTATGTCCCTCGACGACCCTCGTTCCCGATAAAAAAAAAGGAAGAAGAAGAAAAATAAGAGGAGAAGAAAGAATAGAGGAGAAGATCTCCTCTATTCTTTCTTCTCCTCTTTTTTTCTTCTTCCTCTTCTTTTTTTATCCTCTTCTTCCTCTCATGTTCGATAGGATCGCCGAGGGGTCGGGAGGTTGCGTAGTGTCTCAGGATTCAACAAAACCATGTCTTCATCATTAGGCGAAAGTAACATGTCCATGATGGTACGAAGCTCTTCAAAGTTGTTCTGGAACGGACTCCCAGATAGGATAATCCGCCTTTTGGTACAAAGTTCAGCAAGAGCCTTCCGAATATCGCTATTTGGAAGGCCTTTGCTGAATTGGTACCAAAAGGCGGATTATTCTATCCGGGACTCCATTCCAAAACAACTTTGCAGAACTTCGTACCAACATGCCCTGGTTACTTCCGGCTAATGATGAAGGCATGGATTTCTTCAATACTTTGACACTAGGAAACCTCTCTCGACCCCTCGGCGATCCTCGACCCCTCGAACCCTCGACGACCCTAGAACCCTCGACCCCTAGACGACCCTCTTCTTCCTCTCATGTTTGAGGGGATCGCCGAGGGGTCGGGAGGTTGCCTAGTGTCAAAGGATTCAACAAAACCATGTCTTCATCATTAGGCGAAAGTAACACGTGCATGATGGTACGAAGCTCTTCAAAGTTGTTCTGGAACGGAGTCCCAGATAGGATAATTCGCTTTTTGGTACAAAGTTCAGCAAGAGCCTTCCGAATATCGCTATTTGGAAGGCCTTTGCTGAATTCGTACCAAAAAGCGGATTATTCTATCCGGGACTCCATTCCAGAATAACTTTGCAGAACGTCGTACCAACATGCCCTGGTTACTTCCGGCTAATGATGAAGGCATGGATTTCTTCAATACTTTGACACTAGGAAACCTCTCTCTACTTCCGGCTAATAAGAAGAAGAAGAAGAGGAAGAAGAAGAAAAGAAGAAAAAAAAGAGGAGAAGAAGAAAGGAATAGTGGAGAAAAGAGAAAATAGAAATTCTCCTCTTCTTTTTCTTCTTTTTTCTTCTTCTTATTTATTTCTCCTCTTCTTTTCGGTAGAGGAAACCCTAAATAGCTAGCAAGTTTCGTGGGTGTGAGATACATGTGGCCTTCGGTGTCGGACACTACATCCACGTCCCACAAGTGACGTGGGCGTCGAAGCCCGCGCCACTTGTGGGATGTGGGTGTAGTGTCCGACACCGACGGTACATGTATCTCACACCGACGATACTTTCTATTTAGGGTTTCTCCTCTACCGCTCCTCGACCTCTTGACGACCCTCGTTCCCGATAAAATAAACAGGAAGAAGAAGAAGAAAAAAGAAGAGAAGAAAGAATAGAGGAGAAGGCT
Source organism: Triticum urartu (assembly GCF_056163025.1). Lineage (NCBI taxonomy): Eukaryota > Viridiplantae > Streptophyta > Magnoliopsida > Poales > Poaceae > Triticum > Triticum urartu. The sequence continues at coordinate 712,897,116 of NC_141879.1, forward strand.
TCCTCTTCTTCCTCTCCTCTTCTTCTCCCTCTTCTTCCCCTTCTTCCTTGCCTCTCTCATGAATGTCCGACGTTCTCGACCCCCCCCCCACGTGTCGAAGAAAAAAAAGAAGAAAAAAAAAGAGGAGAAGAAGAAAGGAATAGTGGAGAAGAAGAGAAAATAGAAAGTATTCTATTTTCTCTTCTTCTCCTCTATTCCTTTCTTCCTCTCCTCTTCTTTTTCTTCTTTTTACTTCTTCTTATTTATTTCTCCTCGTCTTCCTCTCCCCTCTTCTTCTCCTTTCTTCCTCTTCTTATTTCCTTTTTCCTCTCATTCTTTTTCTTCTTCTTCCTTTCTTAAAAATACATGAAGTAGTATTGCTTGTTTTTTTTAAAATAATGATCAAATATAAATTTTAGAAAAAAGTAAAGGTTTTCCCTAATTCATTGTTCATATGAATATACAAACATTTGAACATATCATCATATATATTAACATACATTTTCTTTGCATATGCATATGAACATACATACATACATTTTTCTTTCATATGAACATACATGCATACATTTTCTAAAAATCTGAACATACATACATATAAACATACATACATACATTTTCTAAAAATCTGAACATAAACATACATACATATGAACATACATACATACATATAAACATAACATACATACACAAAAAATTCTAAAAATCTGCCTAAAAAATCTAAAAATCTGCCTAAAAAAATTATATGAAAAAAAGCATACATCATCCATCCATCCATATAATGAACATATACATCATCCATATCCATCCATATAATCAACATATGCATATGAAAAAAATTATATGAAAAGGATCGAGGGGACAGGGAGGAAAGGGGGTCGCCGGAGCCGGACCGAACGGGGAGGAGGGGAGGCGTCGAGGCAGGGGCGGCAGTGGGGGCGGGCGCCGGCGACGACGACAATGGTGGGGGCGGGCCATGGCGCAGGGGCGCGGCCGTGCGTGCTCGGGGACGGGGCAGTGGCACGGGGCGGCGGCCGGCGTGGGCTCGGGCGCGAGGATGGCGGCGGCCGGCGGCGGCGACGGCGACGAGGAGCGCGCGAGCGACGGCGACGGCGACGAGGAGCGCGCGAGCGATTTGGGCTGCCTGGCGGCGGGGGCAACTGGCGACGGGAGGCGAGGGAGATGTGAAATTTTCACAAGTCCTGGTTATATAGCAAGGGCATTGGTCCCGGTTCGTGGCACCAACCGGGACCAATGCCACCCTTTAGTCCCGGTTGGTGCCACCAACTGGGACCAAAGGCCAATTTTCGGCAGCCCAAAGGGCGGGAAGCGGCGGCCTTTGGTCCCGGTTGGTGGCACCAACCGGGACTAAAGGGGGCATTGGTCCCGGTTCGTCAACCGGGACCAATGCCCCCTTTAGTCCCGGTTGGAGCCACCAACCGGGACCAATGCCCTTGTGCTGCCCGCGCCCATAAGTTTAGTCCCACATCGCTAGTTGAGAGCGGCCGGCACTGGTTTATAAGGTCTGCTGCCTCTTCCCTCCCGAACTCCTCTGAATAGCAGGCCTATGGGCCTAATTTGACACTGCTTTGCCTGTGGGCCTATTGGGCCTTCTACGGGCCTGAATCCAGGCCCATGTAGGGTTTCTAGTCGTATTCAGGCCGTGGAGGCCCAGTAGGTGGCATTTTTTTGGTTTTTTCTTTTTTATTTCTATATTTTTTTGGTTTTTTTTTTTTTTTATTTCTACTTAAAACTAAATACTTACAGTTTTTTAGTGATTTCTTTTTGCTTTTAGGTCACAAAAATTATAAACTTTCTGTTAGTGCCATTAGTTTTAAATTTTAAATAGTTTAAATTTGAATTTTTAAAAATTTGTGTGAATCACTAGTTTATGAATAACTTTACTATAAAATTAGAATTTTTTTCTTCTTTGCTATTTATTTTTATGAATCACTAGTTTGTAAATCACTAGTTTATTTCTATTTAAAGTTAGAATAACTTTACTATTGATTTTAGGTCACACAAATTATATTCTTTTTGCTATTGAAGAATATTATAGTTTTATTTTAGTTGATCATAACATAATATTTTAATTGATTGTTTTTATTTTCATAAAAGTTTTGTAGTTCATTCTGTTTGCTATTAATTCATTCTTTGAGCTAAATGACTTTGAAATTGGAAAGCATTTCAAAATGAACTCTGAAAAGGTTGAAAGTTCGCATGGTATCATCATTTCACCCACATAGCATGTTCCAAAAAGTAGAGAGGGTTACGACAAAAACTTGATGCACTTCGTGTACAAAATGGACAATCACTTTCGAAGTATCAAAGTTTCGAACCATAAGACATGAAAGCATTTCAAATGAACTCTGAAAAAGTTGAAAGTTGGGATGGTATCATAATTTCACCCACATAGCATTTGCTTATTGCGGGAGAAAGTCTTCACTTTTTCTTTGCTTGTGTCATTTGCTTATTGCGCCGTAACCATGGATAATCTTCATTGTTTATCAGGATGCTTGGGTCAGCCTTGACATTGAAGGGAGGAATTTCATGAAACTTTTCATAATCTTCAGACATGTCTGTCTTGCCGTCCACTCCCAGGATGTCCCTTTTTCCTGAAAGAACTATGTGGCGCTTTGGCTCATCGTATGATGTATTTGCTTCCTTATCTTTTCTTTTTCTCGGTTTGGTAGACATGTCCTTCACATAGATAACCTGTGCCACATCATTGGCTAGGACGAACGGTTCATCAGTGTATCCAAGATTTTTCAGATCCACAATTGTCATTCCGTACTGTGGGTCTACCTGTACCCCGCCGCCTAACAGATTGACCCATTTGCTCTTAAACAAAGGGACCTTAAAATCAGGTCCGTAGTCATGTTCCCATATGTCCACTATGTAACCATAATATGTGTCCTTTCCGCTCTCGGTTGCTGCATCAAAGCGGACACCGCTGTTTTGGTTGGTGCTCTTTTGATCTTGGGCGATCGTGTAAAATGTATTCCCATTTATCTCGTATCCTTTGTAAGTCAATACAGTCAAAGATGGTCCCCTGGACAACAAGTACAACTCATCACAAACGGTGTTGTCACCTCTGAGACGTGTTTCCAACCAACTGCTGAAAGTCGTGATGTGTTCACATGTAATCCAGTCGTCGCACTGCTCCGGGTGTTTGGAGCGCAGACTGTTCTTGTGTTCATCGACATACGGGGTCACCAAGGTAGAGTTCTGTAGAACTGTGTAGTGTGCTTGAGACCAAGAATATCCGTCCCTGCATATTATTGAGTCTCTTCCAAGAGTGCCTTTTCCAGTCAGTGTCCCCTCATACCGCGATTTAGGGAGACCTATCTTGTTAAGGCCAGGAATGAAGTCAACACAAAACCCGATAACATCCTCTGTTTAATGGCCCATGGAGATGCTTCCTTCTGGCCTAGCGCGGTTACGGACATATTTCTTTAGGACTCCCATGAACCTCTCAAAGGGAACATATTGTGTAGAAATACGGGCCCCAGGATGACAATCTCGTCGACTAGATGAACTAGGACGTGCGTCATGATATTGAAGAAGGATGGTGGGAAGACCAGCTCGAAACTGACAAGACATTGCGCCACATCACTCCTTAGCCTTGGTACGATTTCTGGATCGATCACCTTCTGAAAGATTGCATTGAGGAATGCACATAGCTTCACAATGGCTAATCGGACGTTTTTCGGTAGAAGCCCCCTCAATGCAACCGGAAGCAGTTGTGTCATAATCACGTGGCAGTCATGAGACTTTAGGTTCTGAAACTTTTTCTCTGGCATATTTATTATTCCCTTTATATTCGACGAGAAGCCAGTCGTGACCTTCATACTGAGCAGGCATTCAAAGAAGATTTCTTTCTCTTCTTTCGTAAGAGCGTAGCTGGCAGGACCTTTATACTGCTTCGGAGGCATGCCGTCTCTTTCGTGCAAACGTTGCAGGTCCTCTCGTGCCTCAGGTGTATCTTTTGTCTTCCCATACACGCCCAAGAAGCCTAGCAGGTTCACGCAAAGGTTCTTCGTCACGTGCATCACGTCGATTGAGGAGCGGACCTCTAGGTATTTCCAGTAGGGTAGGTCCCAAAATATAGATTTCTTCTTCCACATGGGTGCGTGTCCCTCAGCGTCATTCGGAACAGCTAGTCCACCGGGACCCTTTCCAAAGATTACGTAGTGTAAATCATTGACCATAGCAAGCACGTGATCACCGGTGCGCATGGCGGGCTTCTTCCGGTGATCTGCCTCGCCTTTGAAATGCTTGCCTTTCTTTCGACATTGATGGTTGGTCGGAAGAAATCGACGATGGCCCAGGTACACATTTTTCCTGCATTTGTCCAGGTATATACTTTCAGTGTCATCTAAACAGTGCGTGCATGCGTGGTATCCTTTGTTTGTCTGTCCTGAAAGGTTAGTGAGAGCGGGCCAATCGTTGATGGTCACGAACAGCAACGCCTTAAGGTTAAATTCCTCCTGTCTGTGCTCATCCCACGTACGTACACCGTTTCCATTCCACAGCTGTAAAAGTTCTTCAACTAATGGCCTTAGGTACACATCAATTTCGTTGCCGGGTTGCTTAGGGCCTTGGATGAGAACTGGCATCATAATGAACTTCCGCTTCATGCACATCCAAGGAGGAAGGTTATACATACATAGAGTCACGGGCCAGGTGCTGTGATTGCTGCTCTGCTCCCCGAAAGGATTAATGCCATCCGCGCTTAAAGCAAACCATACATTCCTTGGGTCCTTTGCAAACTCATCCCAGTACTTTCTCTCGATTTTTCTCCACTGCGACCCGTCAGCGGGTGCTCTCAACTTCCCATCTTTCTTTCGGTTCTCACTGTGCCATCGCATCAACTTGGCATGCTCTTCGTTTCTGAACAGACGTTTCAACCGTGGTATTATAGGAGCATACCACATCACCTTCGCAGGAACCCTCTTCCTGAGGGGCTCGCCGTCAACATCACCAGGGTCATCTCGTCTGATCTTATACCGCAACGCACCGCATACCGGGCATTCGTTCAGATCCTTGTATGCACCGCGGTAGAGGATGCAGTCATTAGGGCATGCATGTATCTTCTCCACCTCCAATCCTAGAGGGCATACGACCTTCTTTGCTGCGTATGTACTGTCGGGCAATTCGTTATCGTTTGGAAGCTTCTTCTTCAATATTTTCAGTAGCTTCTGAAATCCTTTGTCAGCCACAGCATTCTCTGCCTTCCACTGCAGCAATTCCAGTACGGTACCGAGCTTTGTGTTGCCATCTTCGCAATTGGGGTATAACCCTTTTTTGTGATCCTCTAACATGCGATCGAACTTCAGCTTCTCCTTTTGACTAATGCATTGCGTCCTTGCATCGACAATGACCCGGCGGAGATCATCATCATCGGGCACATCGTCTGGTTCCTCTTTATCTTCAGCAGCTTCACCCGTGGCAGCATCATTGGGCACATCGTCTGGTTCCTCTTGATCTTCACCAGCTCCCCCCGTTGCAGCATCACCGTATTCAGGGGGCACATAGTTGTCATCGTACTCTTCTTCTTCGCCGTCTTCCATCATAACCCCTATTTCTCCGTGCCTCGTCCAAACATTATAGTGTGGCATGAAACCCTTGTAAAGCAGGTGGGAGTGAAGGATTTTCCGGTTAGAGTAAGACCTCGTATTCCCACATTCAGTGCATGGACAACACATAAAACCATTCTGCTTGTTTGCCTCAGCCGCATCGAGAAACTCATGCACGCCCTTAATGTACTCGCGGTTGTGTCTGTCACCGTACATCCATTGCCGGTTCATCTGCGTGCATTATATATAATTAAGTGTCCAAATTAATAGAAGTTCATCATCACATTAAAACCAAAGTGCATACATAGTTCTCATCTAACAACATATAGCTCTCCAGAGCATCTAATTAATTAAACCATACATTGAAACTATGTAAAACATTTCAATGCGAAAACAAATGCGATCATAATCGCAACCAAGGTAACAATTGATCCAACGGCATAATGATACCAAGCCTCGGTATGAATTGCATATTTTCTAATCTTTCTAATCTTCAAGCGCATTGCATCCATCTTGATCTTGTGATCATCGACGACATCCGCAACATGCAACTCCATTATCATCTTCTCCTCCTCAATTTTTTTTGTTTTTTCCTTCAACAAATTGTTTTCTTCTTCAACTAAATTTAACCTCTCGACAATAGGGTCGGTTGACATTTCCGATTCACATACATCCTAGATAAATAAAATCTATGTCACGTTGGTCGGCATAATTTTCATAAACAATAAATGAACTAATAGTTATGACGATAATATACATACCAAATCCGAATCATAGATAGGACGAGGGCCGACGGGGGCGGATACCAAAACCATCGCACTATATAAGATGCAATAATAAATGTAAGAAAATGATACAAGTATCTATCTAAACAGACAAGTAAGAATATTTTTCCTTTCAGAAAGAAGATAAGAACAAGAGGCTCACCACGGTGGTGTCGGTGATGAGATCAGCGCGGGTGATCGACGGCAGTGAAGACGGGGACGGGGCGTGACGGACCACTAAATCTAGACAAATCTCGAGGAAAATGGAGCTTGGAGGTCGAGCTTCGAGAGGAGAAAGTTTAAGTAGTGTGGCTCGGGCATTCCATCGAACACCTCATGTGCATAGGAGGTGAGCTAGAGCACCACAAACCCCTCCCCTCGCCGGCCAGAGAAAAACAGAGCACTGGAGTGCTCTGCTCGCGGGCGAGGGTATATATAGGCACCTCATTGGTCCCGGTTTGTGGCAAGAACCGGGACTAAAGGGGAGCCTTTGGTCCCGGTTCAGGCCACCAACCGGGACCAATGGTTGTGGGCCAGGAGCGAGGCCCATTGGTCCCGGTTCGTCCCACCAACCGGGACCAAAAGCTCCAGACGAACCGGGACCAATGGCCCACGTGGTACGGCCGGCCCCCTGGGCTCACGAACCGGGACCAATGCCCACATTAGTCCCGGTTCTACACTGAACCGGGACTAATGGGCTGAGCCGGCCTGGACCATAGCCCTGTTTTCTCCTAGTGATGCGTTGGAGCCAGTCGCCCCAATGTTCAACCCATGGTCCTCCTATCCGATCACTTTCGATCACAGGGACCATCCCACTAGTATCCGTCATGGCGGATTCGCGGCACTGGTTCTGGATCCAATCATTGACGGATTTCACCTCACTCGAGTCCTTATGAACGGCGGCAGCAGCCTGAACCTGCTTTATCAGGACACAGTGCGCAAAATGGGTATAGACCTCGCAAGGATCAAACCCACCAAAATGACCTTCAAAGGCGTCATTCCAGGCGCAGAGGCCCATTGCACAGGCTCAATTACACTGGAAGTGGTCTTCAGATCCCCGGATAACTTCCGAAGCAAGAGTTAATCTTCGATATAGTCCCGTTTCCGCAGTGGTTATCATGCACTGCTCGGGCGAACCGCATTTGCGAGATTCAATGCGGTACCGCATTATGCATACCTCAAGCTCAAGATGCCAGGACCTCAGGGGGTCATTACAGTTAATGGAAACACAGAGCGCTCTCTCCGAACGGAGGAGCACACTGCGGCCCTCGCAGCGGAAGCGCAAAGTAGCATCTTAAGGCAATCCACTAGTTCAGCATTCAAGGACCCGAACACCTTCAAGCGTGCCCGGAGTAATCGGCAACTGGACCGTCTGGCACGTCCCAAGCTCGCATAACAATGCGGCCCCCACCCCGGCCCCAGCAAAATAGCGAAATTCGTGCCACGCGTACATAATTACGCATTAAAAATACCATGGGCACAGGTGGGGAGGGGGGCACAACTACAGCACACCTGAAGACGCGGCTTAAACCGCACTAGGGGCTTCCCGTTTGGTTATTTTTCTCTTTTTCAGGACCTTAATCTCTGGAAACCCTGTTCGGCAGCACTATTGCCGAACACATGATGCAGCAACCAAGGAGGCAGAAAGCTACGTCACACCAGGAATTCCCAGGTGGATTACAATAACGAGCGAAATATTTGATTTAATACTATTCCTCAGCTTGCCCTTGGAAGGGACGTAGTCCCACTCTTTGCTTCTTGCACTATCTGTATCGTTCTGCTTCAACGCACCTTTTTGAATAAACAATGCATAACATCACGACTATTATTGCATTCTTGTTATATATATGTGTGTGTGTGTGTGTGTGTGTGTGTGTTCATTAACGACGCCTTGCAACCGTACACTTTGGTACGACCAATACACCAGGGGCTTACGTACCCCACAATATGGTGTGAAACGTCCGAACACTTTCACAAGTGCGGCACCCCGAACTTATAGCATTATATGCATCAGCTCCGAATCATGTCTTTGGTCAAATATTGGGTTTGCCCGGCTCCTATGTTTTGGTACCTTACGTTCTGCTCTATCGGCTAAGGTAGCGCTAGGAGAACTACTGCGATTGTGCCCCGGTTCTGCCGGGCTTAGCACCTCAATAGAGAAAGCTAAAACTGACTGTCATGATAAGGCGAGATACTGGTCGCTGTTCGGCGAGGTTTTTGAGTACCTAAAGACTTATGCCGCTTAGGGCGAGGGGACGGCCCTGTCCGGCTTAAAGGCGTGTATTGCGCCCCAAATTCGGCCTTCCGAATACCAGGGCCTTCGTCGAAATTTAAAATTATAGAATTCTATGGCTAAGTGAGAGTGATAAAGCATTATTAGTCTGGTTGCCTTGTTCGTTGTGCTGAGCACCTCTCTCGAAGGACCCAAATATGGGAACAAGAGTGCTCAGGTTTATCCCGAACACCCCAGCACTCGTGGCATGGGGGTAGAAGCTGAGGACTAGCCATCTCTCAGATTGATAAACGGCCAAACAGAAGGTAATATTTTAAATTCACACAAGCGTTGCATAGCGCATATGAAACAAGTTTTCATCATACAGGATCACACGAGCAAGTTTACTCAAATATCACATCCTTTGAACATTCGTCCGCTACAAGACGGGCACCCTTCAGGACACCCTCATAATAAATCTCGGGGGTACGATGCTCCTTGCCCTGCGGCGGCCCTTCCTTGATCAGCTTCACACCGTCTAGCTTGGCCCACTGCACCTTCACACGGGCGAAAGCCCGGCGTGCACCTTCGATGCAGACGGACCGCTTGACGACCTCCAGCCGTGGGCAGGCTTCCACAAGCCACCTCACCAGGCCGAAGTAGCTGTTCGGAAGGGCGTCGCCAGGCCATAGCCGGACTATAAGGCCCTTCATGGCTTGTTCGGCCGCCTTATGCAGCTCGACTAGCTGCTTTAGCTGGTCGCTCAAAGGCATCGGGTGTTCGGTCTCAATATACTGAGACCAGAACAGCTTCTCCGTTGAGTTTCCCTCCTCGGCCTGGTAAAATTGTGCGGCATCCGACATGCTGCGGGGCAAATCTGCGAATGCTCCTGGAGAGCTCCGAATTCGGGTAAGTAATCGGTAATTTACTTTCACATGCTTGCTTTGCATATAGAATGCCTTACCCGCCGCTATTTTCTTCATCGCGTCAATCTCCTGGAGGGCCCTTTGGGCCTCGGCCTTGGCACTCTTTACTCTCTGGAGGGCCGTGGCAAGCTCAGTCTCTCGCGTCTTCGAGTCAAGCTCCAACGCCTCGTGCTTCATCACGAGATCCTGGAGCTCTTGCTGCACCTCACCCACATGAGCCTCTTGTTTTTCCCGCTTGGTGCGCTCCTTGGCCGCTTTATCTTCGGCCTTGGTTAGCGCTTGCTTCAGGGTCGCCACCTCGGTCGTGGCCCTTGGCAAATATACGATGGTCCTGTCATTTTGCAATCGCGTCTTCTTTTATATATACATATCTATAGATAGGGTATTACTTACCCTTGTTCTCCTCGAGCTGCCTCTTGGCAAGGCCGAGCTCTTTCTTGTACCCCTCGAGGTCCTGCTTCAGTACGCGACCTCCGCAGTCAGTGCGGCGGACACCAGCAGTGAGGCCTGCATGCGCATATTGACATACTTATATTAGACTCCTGCAATATTATTTGATCCTCTGTTCGACTTTTTTTTGTGAACACCGAACAAAGCATCAGGGGCTACTGTCTATGCGGTAATATTTTTCCTATATTTTAAAACACTTACCTCAAAGCCTGTTAGAAGGCTGGCACAGGCTTCAGTCAATCAGCTCTTGGCGGACTGGACCTTCTGGACCACCGCACTCATAATAGTACAGTGCTCCTCGTCGATGGAAGCGCTGCGAACCGCTTCCAGCAGATTGTCCGGCGCCTCCGGATGGACAGAGGTCACCGGCACATGCGTCTTGCCCCTCTTAGAAGGAGGCCGCCTGCCCGAGCCCAGAACCACTGGAGGTTCCGGCATGGTGTTCGGCTGAGGGCCGAACTCGGAGCTCTCAGGGGCCTGTCCCCTCGGCTCCCGGAGTCCGGGAGGCCGCCTTGAGGCGCCTCCGGGACTGTCTCCCCTTGACCCGATGCCTCGTGAGACAGCACCTCGGCGTCGTCCGCAGGATAGGGGGAGGTGGCGGTCGGGACTGGATCGCTATCCATGTCCGACGAGCCCAGGGACCGTCCGATGATACATCGATACGGGCTCGGGGCGGCCTTCATAATTATATTCGGCGTCAGGAGAAGCTGTGCAATAAAGGAACGCCATGAGTCACTCAGGTATCCGAATACTTACAATTTTTCCAGGGGCTTGGCCCTAAGCGGCCACTCCTCTTCGCCGTCGTCGGCGTTGGTGGAGTAGTCCGTAGGAAGGGTCCTCCCTTTCTTGGACCCTCCGGCCTCCCTAGTTGGGGCGGCCTTCCTTTTCTTTTCTCCCCTTGCTGGGGAAGAAACCTCTCTTTCCTCCTCCTCGTCTTCGTGGGAGGAGTGCGCCTCGGAGTCATCGGACGATGAGTCCGACTCCACCGGGCGCCGGGAACTCTTCCGAGTTCCCGTAACCTTCTTCTTGGCCTTCTTCTCCGGCACCACATAAGGTGCCGGAGCCAGCAGCTCCGCCAAGCGGGCGTCCGCTGGGTCTTCGGGCAAAGGAGCCGGACAGTTGATCTGTTCGGCCATCCTCTGCCAGTCCTGTCAAAGGCATGGGGGCGTAGATCCCGCATAGAGTCAAACTATGAAAGACAAATATCCTGTAAAAGGTAAAAACAACTTACCGTGTTGGCTTGATGCTGCGCGCTGAATCCGCGATCCTCGGTAGCGGATGCAGTAGCGTCGGCGCCCTTGAATAGCACCTTCCAGGCATCTTCATACGTCGTGTCGAAGAGCCTGCTCAGAGTTCGGTGCTGGGCCGGGTTGAACTCCCACAAGCTGAAATCCCGTTGTTGGCATGGGAGGATCCGGCGGATGAGCATGACCTGGACTACGTTAACAAGTTTGAGCTTCTTGCTCACCAGGTTTTGGACGCATGTTTGGAGTCCGGTCATCTCTCCTTTTTTACCCCACGGCAGGCCCTTCTCTTTCCAGGAGGTGAGCCATGTAGGGATTCCGGATCAGAACTCGGGGGCTGCGACCCATTCAGGGTCCCGCAGCTCGGTGATGTAGAACCACCCCAATTGCCACCCCTTTATGGTCTCCACGAAGGAGCCCTCAAGCCATAGGACGTTGGGCATCTTGCCCACCATGGCGCGTTCGCACTCCGCCTGGCGGCCGCCCACTACCTTCGGCTTGACATTGAAGGTCTTCAGCCATAGGCCAAAGTGGGGTTGGATGCAGAGGAAGGCCTCGCACACGACGATGAACACCGAGACGTTGAGGATGAAGTTCGGGGCCAGATCGTGGAAGTCCAGGCTGTAGTAGAACATGAGTCCCCGGACAAATGGGTGGAGAGGGAAGCCTAGTCCACGGAGGAAATGGGTGAGGAACACCACCCTCTCATGGGGCCTGGGGGTGGGGATGAGCTGCCCCTCGTCTGGGAGCCGGTGCGCGATGTCGTCAGACAAGTACCCGGCATTCCTCAGCTTCTTGATGTGTCCCTCCGTAATGGAGGAGACCATCCACTTGCCTCCCGCTCCGGACATGGATGGAGAAGGTTGATGTGGGGAATGTGGACTTGGGCGCTGGAGCTTGAGTGCGCGAAAATGGATGAGCAAAGGAGGAAGAAGGCGTGGATGGAAAGGTGGATCCTTATCCCCTTATATGGGGGATGAAACTATGCGTCCCCACCAGCCTGGTAAAACTCGCTTATCTCCCAAGCGCCGTAATCAATGGCGCGGTTGGATTACCCACGCCCGTATTGATGAGAATCCCGGGATAAGGGGACACGATCTCTGCTTCGACAAGACGTGCCAAGGAAACCGCCTCGCAAAACGCGCCGAGGTGGGACAGTAAAAACGGTTCAAATAAGGGCTTGGCTGTGGCGTGATGACACGCTACGGAATACGTCAGCAGATTAGATTTCTGTAAATATTATTCTCTCTACGACAGTATGTGGAACTTATTTTGCAGAGCCGGACACTATACTTGTGTTCAAAATCTTCTATGAAGTATTCGGAGGAGGAACCCGCCTTGCAATGCCGAAGACAATCTGCGCGCCGGACTCGTCGTCATTGAAGCCTGGTTTAGGGGCTATTGAGGGAGTCCTGGATTAAGGGGTGTCCGGATGCGTGGAACATGCTAGTAGTACTTACTTTCGGGTGTTTAAATTCTAGCTTCTTCGGCAGTCCCGGAGCTTTTGAGGTGAATTTTTTCCAAACCCTGCCAGACAAAGAAAACAATTACTTGATATCAGGAAGTGAACAAAGTTGCCGATATGGTGCGATAAAGATCGATTTAACTTACTTCTCGAGAATTTCAGTCATGTCCGCATACTCCTTAGGATCTTTTCGTCTCGAGTCTAGGATGGTTACTAGTCCCTGCTCGACCTTAATCTCTAGGAGAATATAGTGGAACCTGCGCACGCGTGCATAACTCATCAATTACATTACTATAACCTCGACTAATAAGGGAAACCGAATATGCACAAGAAAGTAACACCCACTTGAAGTTGTAGGAAAGAGTATTATAGCTTTGTTTTGATTTAATACCAACGATCATAGCAAGTTGGCCTTGGTATATTTTTTCTTAAATTCAACCAAATATGCATCTATGATATTTGGGTTAATGAACCCAATATCACAGAGGGAGTCCTGGATTAGGGGGTGTTCGGATAGCCGGACTATAACCTTTGGCCGGACTCTTGGACTATGAAGATACAAGATTGAAGACTTCGTCCCGTGTCCGGATGGGACTTTCCTTGGTGTGGAAGGCAAGCTTGCCAATACGGATATGTAGATCTCCTCCCATTGTAACCGACTCTGTGTAACCCTAGCCCTCTCCGGTGTCTATATAAACCGGAGGGTTTTAGTCCATAGGACGAACAACAATCATACCATAGGCTAGCTTCTAGGGTTTAGCCTCTCTGATCTCGTGGTAGATCTACTCTTGTACTACCCATATCATCAATATTAATCAAGCAGGACGTAGGGTTTTACCTCCATCAAGAGGGCCCGAACCTGGGTAAAACATTGGGTCCCCTGCCTCCTGTTACCATCCGGCCTAGACGCACAGTTCGGGACCCCCTACCCGAGATCCGCCGGTTTTGACACCGACAATCACCGATTTGTCTTTTCTTCAATTTGGCGATCTTCAATCTGCATAATATAGTGAGGATAATTATAAATACATGCAACGAAAGAGCTGATCTATATATAGAGACTTAATGACAAAAGTAGTACTTACAGACAGTAGCAAGTGACCGTTAATTTATCGAGGGCCCTCTGATTGAAAAACTGGAAGAACTCCTCAAATGGAATATTCAACAGATCAGTTTCAACGAGGTCATGCTCTTCTTTAACTCTCAACGTCAAAGTATTCCTCCCCCAGACTCTCTGTAGGTTTTCATGTACCAATCACGAAATCTTCGCATCATCGTTGTTAGAGACCTTTCATCTTTGACGAGAGGCTTCCCATACTCGTATCTGTGTTCTTCCACCGCCAAGAATTCATAATGTACATCGTCGGGCAGGTAATCATCATGATTGTTATAACTGGGCACCATCCTCTAATCGTTAGCGACGATATCGCTAGACACCTTGAGCAGGGAGAATGATTGGTTCGCTTGTTCGCCGAGCTGGGCAATTTTTTCCCATCTCGTCGTTCCGCTAACCTTTGATCACTGACAGTACTTCCCGACCGCTCCGCTTCGATAAATGAGCTTTCAATAATGCGCTCATAGTTGCCTTTCGGCGGAGACTTTGGGTGTTTCTTCAGGGCTTCTAGAGTGCGCTTCGCTTTCACCGGATCTACCTTCTCCTCCGGAGGTGGATGTTTCTTTGCTTTCACCCCTACAAAGAAGTTCCTCACTTCGTCTCGGACGATCTTCTCGTTTTCCTCCGGTGTCATCTCGTATGGTAACTTCTCTGGAGTCTTCAGAGAAGGACCGAATCTGTATTGCCTCCCGCCTCTGGATGTACTGCTAGACGACGGAGCAAACGGAGCGGCTGCGGCTGTCTTCTTTCCTTGCTTACGAGGACGACGACTATGATGCGCCGGAGTAGCCGGAGCGGCAGCGGGTCTCTTGCGCCCGTGCTGACGAGGCGAAGGAGTAGGCTGGCTGCTCGGGCGCGCCGACGCAGGCGGAGAAGGAGGCGGAGTGCCGCCACGCGCCAGAGAAGGAGGTTCAGTGCCCTGATCACTCGCCGGAGGAGGAGGCGGAGGTGGAGGTGGAGTGCCCTGACTCACCGGAGGAGGAGGCGGAGGCATGCAGTTCGGAAGGTTGATGAGCTCCTTTCACCTATAGGGTGGTCAAGTTCGAGCTCCTCAAATCCCTCCGTTATTTTGTCCACCATCACCCTAGCATATCCTTCTGGAATCGGCCGGCAGTGAAAAGTTGCGCCAGGTTCAGGACGTGCAATAGAGCCAACAACCGCCTTGACTTTCATTTTCATCCATTGCGTCATAACGTGACAATTTTGAGACTTCGTGATTAAGTCCACGGGGTAGCTAGCAGGAGCCGTGAAGACAGGCTCCAGCTGTTGCACCTCGGTGGAAGCCACGCTGCCGCACCCCTCTTGAGCTCCTCGCGATTGTAGGCTTACGGGCCTAATTGTCACTGCTATGCCTGATGGGCCTACTGGGCCTTCTACCGGCCTGAATCCTGGCCCATCGTAGGGTTTCTAGTCATATTCAGGCCGTGGTGGCCCAATAGTTGGCACTTTACTTATTTTTTTGTTGCTTTCTTTATTTTATTTTGTTTCTACTTACAAAAAAGCTTACTGTTGCTATATTTATTTATTTTATTAAAGTTTATTTATTTTATTAAAGTTTATTTATTTTACTTTTATAAACTTTATTTTGTTTGTACTTCTTTATTTTATAAAAGTTTATTTTATTTTATTTTATTTTGTTTCTACTTATTTATTGTATTAAATTGTAATTTGTTTTATTTTGTTTCTACTTATTTATTTTATTAAAGTTTATTTTACTTTATTTTGTTTCTACTTATTTATTTTATTAAATTTTAATTTATTTAATTTTGTTTCTACTTTTTATTAAAGTTTATTTTGTTTCTTTCTGCTTTTCATGTTTTGAACAGAAAATGCTTTGATAATTTTAGTGGCATGAATTTTATATAATTTTAGTTACAAAAGTATTTCATTTTTTTGAACTTATTTGAACTCCAGAGTTTTTCTGTGTTCAAAATGCACCATTCAAAGCCACATCATCAATTTTCAACCCTTTGTGACTTCATTTGTTATTTTTCTTGTATTTACTGATTATTATGAGCTATAAGACCCTAAAATTGAAAAGCATTTCAAATGAACTCTGAAAAGGTTGAAAGTTGGCATGGTATCATCATTTCCTCCACATAGCATGTGCAAGAAAGTAGAGAGGGTTACGGCAAAAATTGGATGCACTTCATGTACAAAACGAACAATCTATTTCGAAGTATGAGGGTTTCATACAGAAACTCGTCTGTTACAAAAGGATTTCATTTTGTTAAACTTATTTGAACTCCAGAGTTTTTCTATGTTCAAAATGCACCACTCAAAGCCACATCATCAATTTTCAACCCTTTCTGACTTTATTTGTCATTTTTCATGCATTTACTGATTATTTTGAGCTATAAGACCTTGAAATTGAAAAGCATTTCAAATGAACTCTTAAAAGGTTGAAAGTTGGCATGGTATCATCATTTCATCCACATAGCATGTGCAAGAAAGTAGAGAGGGTTATGGCAAAAACTGGATGCACTTCGTGTACAAAACGGACAATTTCTTTCGAAGTATGAGGGTTTCATACGGAAACTCGTCTGTTACAAAGGGATTTCATTTTTTTGAACTTATTTGAGCTCCAGAGTTTTTCTGTATTCTAAATGCACCATTCAAAGCCACATCATCAATTTAGTACATATAGCTCTCATTAATAGATAAGTGACCAAATTAATAGAAGTTCATCATCACATTAAAAACAAAGTACATACATAGTTCTCATTGAACAACATATAGCTCTCCAGAGCATCTAGTTAAACAATACATTGAAACTATGTGAAACCTTTCAATGCAGCAACAAATGAGATCATAATCACAACCAAGGTAAAAATTGATCGAACGGCATAATGATACTAAGCCTCGGTATGAATGGCATATTTTCTAATCTTTCTCATCTTCAACCGCATTGCATCCATCTTGATCTTGTGATCATCGACGATATTTGCAACATGCAACTCCAATATCATCTTATTTTTTCCTTCAAGTAATTGTTTTCTTCTTCAACTAAATTTAACCTCTTGACAATAGGGTCGCTTGGAATTTCCGGTTCAACTACCTCCTACATAAATGAAATCTATGTCACATTGGTCGGCATAATTGTCAAAAACTATAAATGAAGCAAATAATTATAAAAAGATAATATATACCACATCCAAATCATAGCCAGGACGAGGGCCGACGGGGGCGGATACCAAAACCATCGCACTATATAATAACAAGCAATAAAAAAAGTTAGAAAATTAGATAAGTATCTATCTAAAGTAAGAATTATTTTCTTTCAGAAAGAAGATAAGAACAACAGGCTCGCCACGGTGGTGCCAGCGACGTGATCGGCGCGGGCGATCGACGGCGGTGAAGATGGGGACGGGACATGACAGACCGCTAAACCTATGCAAATCTCGGGGAAAATGGAGCTTGGAGGTCGAGCTTCGAGAGGAGAAAGCTTAACTAGTGTGGCTCGGGCATTTCATCAAATACCTAATGTGCATAGGAGGTGAGCTAGAGCACCCAAATGCCCTCTCCTCGCCGGCCAGAAAAACAGAGCACTGTGGAGTGCTCTGCTGCGGCGATGGGGTATATATAGGCAACTCATTTGTCCCGGTTCATGGCTAGAACCGGGACTAAAGCTCCCCCTTCTGTCCAGGTTCTTGCCACGAACCGGGACCAATGTATGTGGGCCAGGAGCAAGGCCCATTGGTCCCAGTTCGTGCCTTGAACTGGGACAAATGGGTCCATACGAACCGGGACCAATGCCCACGAGGCCACGGCCGGCCCCCTGGGCTAAAGAACCGGGACGAATGCCCCCATGGGTCCCGGTTCGTGACTGAACCAGGACTAATGGGCTTGCCCTGCCCGAAACAAAGCCCTGTTTTCTACTAGTGTAGGTAAAGGATAAAGATTCCCCAAGTCTAGTAGAAGTTCAATATAATATAGGAGAACAAAAATCCAACATACTAAAGAAGAGGAGACTCTGAAGAGAACATCATGCTGCACAGCTAGTTTAGCTAATAGAAGCCCATGCCACACTTATATTAATGCATTATAATCCCAACGCAAATGACTTAAATATGTAAATGATATAACTTCTTCTAAAGTTGAGTTATTTGGATTGCCAGAGAGTTGGGCATCCACATATAAACTTGTCATTTGTTCAAGTCCATCACGTACATATACAAATATGAGTGTATCGAGCCTACTATTGTTAATTATAGTTCTAGGTAAATATTAGGTAATTAGATGTAAACAAAGCCACCAAATCATGTTTTCATGTACGTGCTTGTAGATGGATAGTGCCAAGCTGGCTTCACGTTCTAGCAAGCCTGAAGGCAATCGATCCAGCTGCATGCCTGCTTATCCAAGCAAAGTCTACGACACATGCGCGTATACTATCGTCTCCTTGCAAACACCTTCATTTCCTTGCAAACAACGGTCCACTCGGAACTAATAATTATAGTTCTATGTAATTATTAGGTAATCAGATGTAAACAAAGCCATCAAATCAGGTTCTCCTGTACGCGCTTGTAGATGGCTAGTGCAAAGCTAGCTTCACGTTCTAGCTAACCTGAAGGCAATCGATCCAGTCAAGCAAAGTCTTCGGCACATGCGCGTATACTATCGTCTCCTTGCAAACACCTTCGTTTCCTTGCAAACAACGATCCGCTCCGAACTAATGCAGCAGTACAGGACATGTGTACATCGCCCGAACGAACTCGGCAAGTTGCGGCGGAAGATCAGGGCTGTGTGAAGAAATCCAACTACCACTATCTTTTCACTTCTCAGTATGCTAGACAGATTGATTAATTAAGAATAATCAATCAAGAAATAAAATAAAATTAAGAGATATGGCAAATTATTGAAGTTATCCTCATCATATAGATAACCTGGAAGCAGCAAGAATACAAACTCCTGAAATTAATAACTGAGAGAGACGTACGTCCTGGAAAAACATGGACGTGGTTGGCACCATAGGTTGGAACATAAAGGGGTGGAAGATCCCTGCTCACCCACCACGACCGGAGATGTACCACAAAACCAAAAGAACAACAACATGTGAGATTAATTATCCTCATGCAATGGTCCATAGAGATCCTACACAGAAATTGCCGGATACTTCCAGAATCTGGGCTCATCATCACTTCCTCATAGTTCATATGTTTGTCATGGTCCAGTAACATGACTTTCAGAACAGGATTACCATACCACTCTCGTGCGGACCGTACTCTGGTTGACCTACGATGTTCGGTAGTAACTTGATCTGACGTTTCATGATCATCATCATTAGCTTCCTCACTAATTGGTGTAGGAATCACTAGAACTGATTTCTGTGATGAACTACTTTCCAATTCGAGAGAAGTTACAATTACCTCATCAAGTTCTACTTTCCTCCCACTCACTTCTTTCGAGAGAAACTCCTTCTTTAGAAAGGATCCATTCTTAGCGACAAAATATCTTGCCTTCGGATTTGTGATAGAAGGTGTGCCCAATAGTTTCTTTGGGTGTCCTATGAAGACGCAGTTCTCCGATTTGGGTTCGAGTTTATCAGTTTGAAACGTTTTCACATAAGCATCGCAACCCCAAACTTTAAGAAAAGATAGCTTTGGTTTCTTGTCAAACCATAGTTCATACGGTGTCATCTCAACGGATTTAGATGGTGCCCTATTTAACGTGAATGCAGCTGTCTCTAATGCATAACCCCAAAACGATAGTGGTAAATCGGTAAGAGACATCATAGATTGCACCATATCCAATAAAGTATGATTACGACATTCGGACACACCATTATGCTGTGGTGTTCCAGGTGGCGTGAGTTGTGAAACCATTCCACATTGTTTCAAATGAAGACCAAACTCGTAACTCAAATATCCCCCTGAGGGAGTCCTGGACTAAGGGGTCCTCGGGCGTCCGACCTGTTATCCATGGGCCAGCCTGATGGGCTGTGAAGACATGAAGACCGAAGAATGCACCGTGTCCGGATTGGACTCTACTTGGCGTCGACGGCAAGCTTGGCGATGGAAGATTCCCTCTTTTGTAACCGACTCCATGTAAACCGTAGATCCCCTCGGTATCTATATAAACCGAAGGGGATAGTCCAGAAAGGACAACACATATATACTCGTTACCATATTCATAGGCTAGGCTTCTAGGGTTTAGCCATTACGATCTCGTGGTAGATCAACTCTTGTAACACTCATATTCATCAATATCAATCAAGTAGGACGTAGGGTATTACCTCCATAGAGAGGGCCCGAACCTGGGTAAACATTGTGTCCCCTGTCTCCTGTTACCATCGATCCTAGATGCACAGTTCGGAACCCCCTACCCGAGATGTGCCGGTTTTGACACCGACACCTCCTCCGCGATCAGATCGTAGAAACTTTATTTTCTTGTTACGATGATTTTCCACTTCACTCTGAAATTCTTTGAACTTTTCAAATGTTTCAGACTTATGTTTCATTAACTAGATATACCCTTATCTGCTCAAATCATCTGTGAAGGTCAGAAAATAATGATACCCTCTGCGAGCCTCAACACTTATCCGACCGCATACATCGGTGTGTATTATTTCCAATAAGTCAATGGCTTGCTCCATTGTTCTGGATAACGAAGTTTTAGTCATCTTGCCCATGAGGCATGGTTCGCAAGCATCAAATGATTCTAAATGCCCATCAGCATGGAATTTCTTCATGCGCTTTACACCAATATGACCTAAACGGCAGTGCCACAAATAAGTTGCACTATCATTATTAACTTTGCATCTTTTGGCTTCAATATTATCAATATGTGTATCACTACGATCGAGATTCAATAAACCATTTATATTGGGTGTATGACCATAGAAGATATTATTCATGTAAATAGAACAACTCTGACTTTAAATGAATAACCTTATTGCAATAAACGTGATCCAATCATATTCATGTTCAACGCAAACACCAAATAACATTTATTTAGGTTCAACATTAATCCCGAAGGTAGAGGGAGTATGCGATGGTGATCTTATCAACCTTGAAATCACTTCCAACGCACATAGTCACTTTGCCCTCAACTAGTCTCTGCTCATTTTGTAACTCCTATTTTGAGTTACTAATCATAGCATCTAAACCAGTATCAAATACCCAGGGGTTACTATGAACACTAGTAAAGTACATATCAATAACATGTATATCATATATACTTTTGTTCACTTTGCCATCCTTCTTATCCGCCAATTATTTGGGGCAGTTCTGCTTCCAGTGACCATTTCCTTTGCAGTAGAAGCACTCAGTTTTAGGCTTGGGTCTAGCTTTGGGTTTCTTCACGGGAGTGGAAACTTGCTTGCCATTCTTTTTTGAAGTTCCCTTTCTTTTCCTTTGCCCCTTTTCTTGAAACTAGTGGTCTTGTTAACCATCAACACTTGATGCTCTTTCTTGATTTCTACCTTCACGGATTTTAGCATCGCGAAGAGCTCGGGAATCATTTTCGTCATCCCTTGCATATTATAGTTCATCACGAAATTTCAGTAACTTGGTGATAGTGACTAGAGAACTGTATCAATCACTATCTTATCTGAAAGATTAACTCCTAATTGATTCAAGCGATTGTAGTACACAGACATTCTGAGCACGTGCTCACTGGTTGAGCTATTCTCCTCCATCTTGTAGGCAAAGTACGTGTCAGAGGTCTCATACCTCGACTCGGGCATGAGTCTAAATACCAATTTCAGCTCTTGGAACATCTTATATGCTCCGTGGTGTTCAAAACGTTTTTGAAGTCCCGGTCTTAAGCCGTAAAGCATGGCGCAAACTATCAAGTATTCATCATACCGAGCTTGCCAAACGTTCATAACGTCTGCATCTACTCCTCCAATAGGTCTATCACCTAGCGGTGCATTAAGGACATAATTCTTCTGTGCAACAATGAGGATAATCCTCAGATCACGGACTCAGTCCGCATCATTTCTACTATCATCTTTCAACTTATTTTTTTTCTAGGAACATATCAAAAAATAAACAAGGAGCTACATCACAAGCTATTGATCTACAACATAGATATGCAAAAACTATCAGGACTAAGTTCATGATAAACTAAGTTCAATTAATCATATTACTTAAGAACTCCCACTTAGATAGACATCCCTCTAGTCATCTAAATGATCATGTGATCCATATCAACTAAATCATGTCCGATCATCACGTGAGATGGAGTAGTTTTCAGTGGTGAACATCTCTATGTTGAGCATATCTACTATATGATTCACGTTCGACCTTTCGGTCTCAGTGTTCCGAGGCCATATCTGCATATGCTAGGCTCGTCAAGTTTATCCCGAGTATTTTGCATGTGCAAAACTGGCTTACACCCGTTGTATGTGAACGTAGAGCTTATCACACCCGATCATCACATGGTGTCTTGGCACGACGAACTGTAGCAATGGTGCATACTCAGGGAGAACACTTATAACTTTAAATTTAGTGAGGGATCATCTCATAATACTACCGTCGTACTAAGCAAAATAAGATGCATAAAAGATAAACATCACATGCAATCAAAATATGTGACAAGATATGGCCATTATCATCTTGTGCCTTTGATCTCAATCTCCAAAGTACCGTCATGATCTCCATCGTCACCGGCATGACACCACGATCTCCATCATCTTGATCTCTACCAACGTGTCGTCACATGGTCGTCTCGCCAACTATTTCTTTTGCAACTATTGCTATCGCATAGAGATAAAGTAAAGCAATTATATGGCGCTTGCATCTTATGCAATAAAGAGACAACCATAAGGCTCCTGCCAGTTGCCGATAACTTTAGCAAAACAAGATCATCTCATACAACAATTTATATCTCATCACGTCTTCACCATATCACATCACAACATGCCCTGCAAAAACAAGTTAGACGTACACTACTTTGTTGTTGTAAGTTTTATGTGGCTGCTACGGGCTTCTAGCAAGAACCGTTCTTACCTACACATCAAAACCACAACGATTTTTTGTCAAGTGTGTTGTTTTAACCTTCAACAAGGACCGGGCGTAGTCAAACTCGATTCAACTAAAGTTGGAGAAACAGACACCCACTAGCCACCTGTGTGTGAAGCATGTCGGTAGAACCAGTCTCATGAACGCAATCATTAAATGTCGGTCTGGGCCGCTTCATCCAACAATGCCGCCGAATCAAAGTAAGATGTTGTTGGTAAGCAGTGTGACCATTATCACCCACAACTCATTACGTTCTACTTGTGCATATAACATCTACGCATAGACCTGGCTCGGATGCCACTGTTGGGGAATGCGGTATTTCAAAAAAATTACCTAGGATCACGCAAATTCTATCTAGGGGATGCATAGCAACGAGCGGAGAGAGTGTGTCCACGTACCCTCGTAGACCGAAAGCGGAAGCGTTTAGTAACGCGGTTGATGTAGTCAAACACCTTCGTGATCCAACCGATCTAAGTACCGAATGTACGACACCTCCGCGGTGAGCACATGTCCAGCTCGGTGACGTCCCTCCTACTCTTGGTACAGTTTAGGCCGAGGGAGAGTTCCGTCATCACGACGGCGTGGTGACGGTGATGATGAGGTTACCGGCACAGAGGTTCGCCTAAGCACTATGACGATATGACCGAGGTGTGTGACTGTGAAGGGTGGCACCGCACACGGCTAAAAGATCAACTTGTGTGTCTATGGGGTGTTCCCTGGCCACGTATATAAAGGAGGGTAGGGAAGAGGTGGCTAGCCCAAGGGGGCGCGCCAGGTGTGGGGAATCCTACTAAGACTCCGCAGTCCAAGTAGGATTACCCTCCTCTTTCCTATTCCTAGTAGGAGAAGGAGGGAAGGAGGAGGAGGAGAGAAGGAAAGCCCCCCCCCCCCAACCCTAGTCTAATTCGGTTTGGGCTAGGGGGGCGCCACTCCCTGGCCGGCCAACTCTCTTCCACCACTAGGCCCATGAGGCCCAATAACTTCCCAAGGGGGGGGGGGGGGTCCGGTAACCGCCGGTACTCCGAAACTCATCCGAAACGACCCGAACCATTTCGGTGTCAGAATGTAACCTTTCAATATAAGAATCTTTATGTCTCGACCATTTCAAGACTCCTCATCATGTCCGTGATCTCATCCAGGACTCCGAACAAACTTCGGTCATCAAATCACATAACTCATAATACATATCGTCATCGAACATTAAGCGTGCGGAACCTACGGGTTCGAGAACTATGTACACATGACCGAGACACATCTCCGGTCAATAACCAATAGCGCAACCTGATGCTCATATTGGCTCCTACATATTCCACGAAGATCTTTATCGGTCAAACCGCATAACAACATACGTTGTTCCCTTTCTCAGCGGTATGTTACTTGCCCGAGATTTGATCGTCGGTATCCTCATACCTAGTTCAATCTCTTTACCGGCAAGTCTCTTTACTCGTTCCATAATGCATCATCCCGCAACTAACTCATTAGTCACATTGCTTGCAAGGCTTATAGTGATGAGCATTACCGAGAGGGCCCAGAGATACCTCTCTGATCCACGGAGTGGCAAATCCTAATCTCGATCTATGCCAACTCAACAAACACCATCGGAGACACCTGTAGAGCATCTTTATAATCACCCAGTTACGTTGTGACGTTTGATAGCACATAAGGTGTTCCTCCGGTATTCGGGAGTTGCATAATCTCATAGTCAGAGGAACATGTATAAGTCATGAAGAAAGCAATAGCAATAAACTAAACGATCATTATGCTAAGCTAACGGATGGGTCTTGTCCACCACATCATTCTCTAATGATGTGATCCGGTTCATCAAATGACAACACATGTCTATGGTTAGGAAACTTAACCATCTTTGATTAACAAGCTAATCAAGTAGAGGCATACTAGAGATACTTTATTTGTCTATATATTCACACATGTATCAAGTCTCCGGTTAATACAATTCTAGTATGAATAATAAACATCTATTATATAATTAAAATAAAAGTCAAACAAGCCATCACGTTCGTCCACATATGCTAAAAAAATAGTATCCATTGATCCTAATTATAACGGCCTAGATATAAAAAGATGAAAAAAGTTACGTAGAAGATCTATTGGGTTACAATCCATTGTTGACACGTGCAAATGCTTTGGCACGTTAAAAAAAGTTCAGCACATTAAAAAAAGAGTTGTAATCGCATCACACTTGTAATGGCTGAGGCAATATATACGTAACTCATAGGTCGCCTCGGCTTGGCCTCCACTCCGAGAAGGGCATCGGAGATCCCATGGGGGCGCAACCGGCGTTGGCATTGAGGTGAAAGTTGTCCTAATCTACGTTTGGGACAAGATGCTGCTGAGCTGATTGGAGCAACCGAAGGACAACAAAGACCCCGAGATAATGCTTTGGAAGAAGGCCACCATCCTCACCGAGAAGTGCGCAGAATCTCCAACAT
Organism: Triticum urartu; assembly: GCF_056163025.1. NCBI lineage: Eukaryota > Viridiplantae > Streptophyta > Magnoliopsida > Poales > Poaceae > Triticum > Triticum urartu. Next base: position 712,922,262 of record NC_141879.1, read on the forward strand.
GGCCGACGATCTCGACGCACCACACACTCAGGCTGATATTGGCACCATCACCTCACAGCTTGCGATTGACGGCTACACTCCATAGTTTCTCTCGGCCTCAACGCCCACGCTGGCGCTGTCGAACCAGCGTGCCGCTTGACACCGGCAAGACTGTGTCCAGCGAACTCCACACCGTCATCGCCATCGAAACAGAAAAATTCTTGCCGCAACACCTTCGGGAGACTGCAGGTGCCACCAGCTCGGAGAAAGACTGCTTTCACAAACAAGGCAATGGTTACCACATGAACCATCCGCGAGAGCAGCGGGATGGACGAGAGCAGCTGAAGATGAAGAAAAGGGTGGGAGTAACGCTTGCAGTAGGCAACGGTTGAGCGAGGGGCCATCAGTCTTGCAGCTGCTGCATAGGGAGCTGGCTGCGGTAGCAGTGAACCACAGCGTGTAGCAATGGATGCGTGGTGTACGTGGAGCTGGAGGTGCAGCAGCAGGTAGCATACCAGCACAATGAGTAGCCGAGTAGGAGCTGCAGTGCCTAGGCTGCGTCCCAAAATGGGAGCGGTTCAGGGGCAGTAACGTGTCGAGACGGAAAGAACAAGCTGTGGCACCAACATGTGCAGAGCCACCGACTCCGATGTGACCGCATGCGCATTTAGGAAGCATCACAAGCAGCAAAGGAGTCATTGAGTACACTGCAGCGCCCTTGACGTGATGAATTTTTCAAAGAGCCAGCTTGCATGGTCCTTCTAAATATTTATGGTAAGAAATTTTCAAACAAGTAGATGAGCTCCAATGCAATCCCATAACAATAATATCTTTTCAAATGTCAAAAAATTTGGTCACGTTACTCTTCGTGTAAAATTCCATGAAAATTGACGAGAATTGTGTGATGTTTTAAAACTAAGTTTTCACGATTACAAGTTTGTTTTTCAGAGCATTAAAAAATAAGTTACCGAATGCACTATTTTTATGAAGTTTACACGTGCTTGAAGCATGAATATGTACACTTTCAAAAAATCAATTTGGTACTGTACATCGGATTTGGTGAACATGGTGCATGCGCACCTTTTATAAATAGTAAACTCAAAAAAATGCTAGAAAAAATCAAAAAAATCAGAAATTATTTTTGTAATATACATAGTCAACCGGTATACTCGCATATGAAGTTTCACGAAGAAATCACATCCGTGGAAATCTGGGGGAAAATGACAAAATCAAAGCTAATCGAAGCTATTAAAACACACTGTCTAATGAATAGTATGGTCGCATTTGTATTTTCTTCACTAAGAATACCATGGGTGTCAATACATTATGAAACTTCACACGTGAATAGAATGATCGACTAAGTTTCATACCGCGAAATTTCAGAAATTTTTATTTCTTTCTATTATTTTTTATGAATTTACTATTCACATGGATGCGCGTGCACCCATTTTCACCTTTGTATTTTCTCATTTTCTTTCCCTAATAGCTTATACATGGAGACTATTAATTGGGTAAAGTCATATGTTTGCGACAGGCTGGATGATTTGGATGTGATAGTAGGAGAACAACCACACAATATATACCACTAGACATGCATACTCGGACATTTATGCTATCATCAATAGATACCACACAAATACGACCTCGAAAATGTTGTTAGAAACAGGCAACACAAAATCATAGGTCAAAAATCCTAGAAGGCCTACACGTGCTCATTATGGCGGATAAACGTCACATTTGAAGTACCATGCTTGAATTTATTTATTTTGTAAAATAATGATACAGTAACTGAATGCATAGTATGGTATAAATCAATCCACTTAAGAAGGGTAGTAGCGTACTCCACATTGCTAGCAGTCTATCTAACTAATAATCACACTTCAATGCTATAGGGGTTTGGGTTTAATGAGTCCAGGAAATTAGAGTCGTAAGATCGGGTTTTGATATAATAACTAAGCATGAAATTTCTAGACAAATAGTTAAAAGCAAATAACCCGAGACTACAACTACATTTGTTTCATAGAGGGGACTGACAATGAAACATGCCATATAAGGAGAATATAGTTACTTCATGACGAAAGAGGCTTGGATAAGAGCAATGACGTTAAAATAATAATTGTACATATATATTTAAATAACGTGACTACATCGAGATAGCCCCCAGTGCATATATTAATAGCTATAAATATCATCTTTTCAGACTCATATTCTAAGACCCATTACTATGAACAAATTTTAGTGGCACATACGTAATTAAAATTTGATGATATACTATGTTGGTTTCACCCCACAGAAAAGCAAATACTCAAATGCCAACAAATGGTTGTTTAAAATATATAAAGCAATATATTAATAATGTTCTAGCCCCGCAAATGCGCGGGTTCACCCGCTAGTTTATCATGATATAACGAAATATAAATAACATATTTATTATTTCCTCTAGGGCATATTTCCTTCACATGTGTCACTTGGTTGCGCTTTGGCCAGTGTCATTTTTGCCAATCTCGTTGATAGAGGTGTTGTTTTGTAAATTCCATTGGGTAGAGGGGCATTATTATATAAGTTTCCATACAACACCCTCTTTCTTGCCGGCGGCCTTGAGTGCCTTACTAAACCCTAGAGTTTATGTCCTCCTTCACCAGAACTCATCGCTGCCGCAACAAACCCAGTTTCCTCTAGGCAACTTGAGTGGCTTCCTAAACGTTGGAGGCCTCGACCTCATGTCCACCTCCATAGCCCTCCTTAATCGGCGTTGACGACTATCGTGCAAACAATGACCTTCCACTAGGAAGCCTTTCTATTGGTGGTGTGTGGGTTTGCAAGCGGTGCAACCGTTGCTTTGGCCGTTGACAACATCTCCACGCCCCCCGCCCCCGCATCGCCTCCCTGGCGACCCAGAGGCAACCCTAGTTGCCGCACCTTCCCCCACCGCCACCCTCCCCCGCCATGCCGCCGCCAGAGGCCCAACAGGCGAAGCGCGCGTTGGTGCCTGTGAAGGTGGCAGCGAGGCCTTTCCCTCGGCGCGGTGGACTCCGCCCGTCCGCCAAGCCTCCCACACGATTCGGCCACCGCTGGCGGCGGCAGCTCGCGCTGGCGCGGATCCAGCCGTCCAGCCCCTCCCCTCATCGTCTCCCTCCCCTTCGGTCTGCCGGCTGCTGCCCGTGCTTGGCGCCGACGAAGCTCTCCGTCCCTTCCCGATTCTGCCAGATCTGGCTGAGATGGAGGCAGGGGCATCCTCGGCTGCCTCGGGCCCTCCCACCTCTCCTGTGGTGGCGTCGCAACGGTGGCCATCTTCTCCATGCTTCGGTCATGGCTATTGGACCACGTCCTCGTTTGGTTACCGGTGGTGCTCCCCAGCGGCGGCTGCTCTTGCGGCGCGCCAGCCTGGCGACAAGGCGGGCATTTGTGACCCACGGTGGGTATTCTGCCGGGGGCGGCTCTAGCCACGGCAACCCTAGACCGCGTTCTCTAGTTCTCTTGGCTTGCCGGTGTCCTCTGCTAGTGCTTCTCGGTCCCTGGTTCTTTAGAGGTTGCGTTCTCCAACCTCTTCGGTTTGCCGGTGTCCTGACCCGCCCCAGCTACGACGGTACGGATCTGTGTCTCTCCAGTTTCGGGCTTGTCGGCATCGCTGGCATTGTCTCTTTCCCCCATGTTGGCCTCCTACGCTTCGCCGCCTCCCCAACCCCAGTCACCTCTTGCCTCGTTCATGCGCCATGTCCTAGGCTAGCGTGTCTGGCGACGCCGGTGCCTTCGTGCTGCACCGGGCGTGGCTCCTCTTCTTGTGGTGTCAGCTTAGACCAACATTTAGTTTCCATGCCTCCTTATCATGATCCGACAGCTATGGGATTGCTCAGATTCGAGCCAACGAGAAACCCCGCTTGGCTTGCCGATGCTGGCAGTGGCGACGCTTGCAAGCGTCGTTGCCTCCTTGGAGGTGCTGCTATGGCCCATTGTTGTGCCCCTCTTCGAGCACCAGTGGAAACCATAGGTCCGATTCCTCGGATCGGATGACGACGGCACCACTGCGTCGTCCTCCTTCTTGAAGGTGCCATCTTGTTGGCTCGCGGTGTCCCCGGTGTTTGTTTTTGTAGGTGCTGGATGTCATATTGGTTCGGGTTACCGCTCAAGGCGTGGTTTTTCAGGGTGCTATGTAAGACTTCCACGATGCTTCTCCCATGTCTTCTGGCTCCGACTAGGCCGGGTCCTACTGCCCACTTTGCGATCTCCCGGCACTATTCGTGGGGGTACGTTGATCCGATCGAGTCTGGAGCAGTGGATGCGGGGCGGACGTTCTCATGAAGTTGTGACACGGTCTGACTTCCTGTGTCCTGCCTCCTCGCCTTCTTTGACTAGAGGCTGGATTAGGGGGTTTAGCTGTGTTTTTTCTTGTTTTGGGCCAAGCATCCCATCTCTTGCTGCTCTGGGCACCATGTTCACGCCCTCTTGCGTCCATGTCATGTTCATGCCCTCTTTGGCGGTAGGCATGTATAGATAATATTTTGATAGGACCGTGGTAATTGATGGAGGAGCTTACAGTTGTGATTCTTTATTTGATTCCAAAACTGATGCCTCCTGATTTTTGTGGTCTAGACACTTGACTCATTTTTCCTTGTAAAATTATGCTTATTTGGAGAGGTTGGAAGATTCGACTTTCCTTCTCAACAAAAGAGCTCTAACCATTAGATTTACCAGGACACAACTCCACCAATAAAGTGGAAGATGTATGTACCTCCAAAGCTACCGCAATTTCCGAACACTTCTTCGATTTGGCTAGACCTCAGAATTGATCCAACTACATGGGGCACATATCTCGAGGACGGAACCATAGGAGAGACACGACCAAGCTCCAATCTGAGGGAGTTGAAGATGTCACTGTGAAAGATGACCTGGTGAAGGCTGACCCAAAGACCATCATGCCACTAGCAGGATAGGACGCTGATGCATACGGTGGTGGTGGCGCATCCGATGAAAGTAAGCAAGGAGGAGTAGGTCTTCAAGGAGGGAGCTGAGGCGGTCTGCTTCGTGGCTTGCGCTATTAGGCTCTTGGGTGGAACTCCGGGGCCCTAATGTAACCTCCATCCAAGGCTAGATCTCAACTCTGATGGAGTGACAAATCTCTGAATTTTGGACTCGGGTTCTAGCTATGCTTCCAGTACTAGGTGCAATGCAATACTGATGCAGTAGACTAGTGGAGGAACACTATTCTTTAGCAATTGCGAGGTTCCACCAACAATCCCCTTTTGTTCCTTTTGTCTACACACAAGTGCGAGGTTTAGCAAGACATGGGTTCTCTACACACAAGTTGCCTGGTTTTTCAATGGGAAGAACCTAGGAAGTTCGTGCTCATTGTCTCCGCTTAGTGCCTGCTGTCCTATGTGTCACTGAGAGGCATCGACGGAAGGGGGTAATAGAGGTGGCGCCGAGGCCAAGGTCGACCATAGCAACAAGAGGTGGCAATGAGATCACATATGGCGGGATATGGTTAATAAGTGACAAGTGGCGGCGATGAGATCACACAGGGAGGTAGACGGGTCTATGGATGGTGGCTGATATGAAAATACCAGAGGTTACACTAGTGGGAAAACGCATATAGGTGTAGATAATTAGTGGCGCCGGTCCCAAACGGGACGCCACTGGTATTTTGGTAAAATGTAATAGAACACAGGGCAATCGAAATAGAAGGTTTAGCATAATAATCACTGGTTGAGTGCATTGAAACCAATAAAGATTTAACTGAGCTCCCTATAAAGAGCTACAATACACTAGTAATACAACATGCACATGATAAGTTCTGTCCAAGCAACTGAACAAAGTCTTGAGACTACGTAATTGACTGTTCAGAATGGGAAAAGGACGATGTTTGTCGATGAGCACTTGAATCCGCAAATGTAAGGACAGGAATCATGTCAAGGGATAAATTTGGCAGCCATGCATTAGCCCTGCAAATGAGAAATATTGAAACCTAGCTCCAGTAAGTATCGCCCCATGCAATTGTAGAGTTGTTATATGTGTAATGATTGTTGTCACTTGCAAATAAAACACAATACATGTTGACAGAAGGAACAAATACCACAGTACATGCTAAACAGAATCTCACTGGAACTAAATAACATGTGCAAAATTGGATGGTCAATAAAATTAGATGATACCACTTCAGCTATAGCTTATAAATTTGAATACAGACCCAAAACAGAAGGGCACGGTAAACAGAAGAATGCAAAAGGGCAAATAAGGTAAGCAAGCCCACAAAAAAAATATTTATGTTTTCTTATCACCAACTCTAGTATATATCCAGCTTATATTTCTGTAAAAATCAAGGTGTGGGCACACAAAATCGGATAAATATAGCATGTTAAATTAGCCAATAACTGGGATACATGCACAACTAAACTCTAATTGGGATGTCAATACCACATTTCAACCACCCTAAATAAGAAAATGAATGAAAGATTAAGTTTTGAGAAAACATACAAGTATTAACATTTATTTTACTATTTCATATATATATAGGAGCATGCTGATCATGGATTCTGAATAAATACTCACTAGAGCTCTGATAAACATAGCATTCCACTGAAGAATTGGCGCTGCAGATGTCATATATTTTAGCGCTTCCACTATTATTAGATGAGGCCTCCTGTGACAGTTGCAGTATCATCTTTTTAAGCGCTGGTGCACATTTGAGTATTAATTTCAATAAATCAAACTCATGTTCTTGTCCTTCGAAGCCATTGATTTCCACTTCTTCAAGAGCAGTCAAGGAGATAGTTTGAGACCTCCAGTTTGTGGGTTGGCACGAACAGTTTGGCGAGCATTTTCCTTTCAGCTAAAACCAAAAATTAAATGTAAATTACTACTACACAGTGTATGATTGAGATATAATATGAAAGGGGAGAACTAGTTACGTACCCGCGATCTCTCTAGGACGATCTTAAGCCTCTGTATACCTCTAGAAATACGAGTAATCCCGAGGAGATGAAACACCAGTGCTCCAAAAACATGTCCGGCTTTTAGGAGACGTAGCTCCAAAATAGAGAAATCAGCAACCAGGTGCTTCTGTATCTCCTGGGCAAAGTTGTCTTCATTGGAAATAAACCAGGAGCTCTGAAAAAAGATTCACAGGATATATATCATTTGTACAATTCTGTCTTGAGATAAAAGGAGAAAAAATATTGAGAATATATAGGATGTTGCCCCCGCATTGCCACTTTGCTAGTTCCGGTAAATTGAGTAAATTGAGATGAGTGGATGATACATACATTGGAGGCAGAGGCACTAATGTGGAGCGAAGTAGGAAGCTGTCCCTGTGTCTCTCCTGTGTGTAGCCACAACCTCTGGAGGCTCCAACGACCAAACCGGACGATGCTCCCGTCCCCCAAATACCAGCACTGCCACGAAACCTTCTCCAAGATTGGCGTCGAGACGGAGATGCTGCTGAGCAGCTTGTAAGTGCCGAAGGACACCGTGAGTCGCTTCAGCAGAGGGGCGACGATATCGGCTGCATCTGCGTACATTATGTTGCTCTCAAGGAAAAGTTCCTGCAGCGATGGCAAGTGGAGTGAGATGAAGCCATTCCGGACAAGTCCGAAGCCATCGTTGACAAACTTGAGGCTGAGCACGAGGAGGTGCGGGCATCGGGGGAGCAAGCTGTGGAGGCCGCCGAGGCCGTAGGAGATGGACAGCGTCCGGAGCGCGGTGAACACGCCGTCAGGGCAGTAGAAGAGAAGCCTTTCCATCATGAGAGATTTGGTCCGCTGGAAGCACGGCAGCCGGACGATGTTCCGCCGGTCTTCGAATTCAACGCCCCACGGGAAGCTGAGGACGATCTCCTCCGGCTCCAGCCCCACAGCGGCGCCGAGCAGCCTGGTGGCCGTGGCGCCGAAGGGCCCGGGATGCCTGCTGCTGCTGGGGATGCGGACTTCCAGGAGGGAGACCGCGGCCGCGGCCGGGGGGGCACACACACGGCCGAGCGCCGGTACAATCGACGGCGCGAGGTTGTGGAAGACGATTCGGCGGAGATGCGTCCAGAGATCGCGCCACCGGCGGGAGAGGACGCTGGTGCGCGCGGCAGTGGCAGCGCATCCCATGAGGGTGAGGATGAGGAGGAGGAGCTCCTGCGGGAGGTTGCTGATGCGATCCGGTTCGCCGCCGCCGCCGCTTGGGCTACACAGCTGCGGCTGCGGGAAACGCAGGCGACGCCCCGGCCTCACCTCCATCTGAGCAGCAGCAATCTGCGGGGACGAACGAAGTCGACGACGCCCGGATCTTGACTCCATGGAAGGCAGCTTCGCCAAGCAAAACCAAAGCCCACCGTTTTTCCCCCTTTTGGAACTGAAACCCCGGTGTGTTTGGGTCCCCACCCAGCTTTTCAGCCGACCATCTTTATTATATACACTTTTTCTTTTCAGCCCAGCATTTCCCAAATAATGTCGAATTCCAATATAACATTTTCAGGTGCAAAATATTCTCATCGGAGGCTTTAGATAATAAATGAAGGCTAACCCTCTTCATTCAAACTAACAGAGATATGACTTGACTCCCGCGCAAACGTTCGCGCGTTGGCGTGAAGATCTCGCATTGGCGCGAACGTTCCCGAGCAACCGACCAAATATCTATGCTTTTGGTGTAAACCTGGGAGAGCCATACCGGTTTTTTTTTAGTTTGTACCCCATGCGCCGATGAAATTGACAAAACTACCTCCACTTTGTGTAATGGCAAAAATGCCCTGACAGAAGTGTGACCAGGCAACATGTATCTCCTTCCTGTGTAGGAAGCCACTTCACTCCGTAGATCGGGGTTGAATGCGGCGGTCCATGGGCCAGAAGCGGCACCGGGTCAGAGCGCGCGAGTAGATGCCTCGGTCCACCATAAGAGTTGGAGGAAGTAGCATATCATCCGTGAGGGAGGAACCGAATCCAGAGTTTGGCATGGAGGCGCCCCCCTACACACACACACACACACACACACACACACACACACACACTGTCATCCCTGTCGAATTGCCTAGAGCACGCCACCCGCGAGGCTATGTGGTGGTAGACGGTCGTCCAGGAACCTTACTGATGAGCATACCCGTTCCTTTATGTGATCGGCCTCTCTCTTTTATTCTCTTTGCAAGATCCGGTTGGATTAATACCACATACTTTGGATTACCTACACGCAACACTTTTTTTTAATCCACATTTTCTCACTAGTGTTTGCATTGCTAGAAAATCTAGCTGTAAATCCATGTACATGCAACACTTAACTTTTGATAAGGCAATTTGTAATTTTGTCCCTAAAAACACCCTAACAATTTTTGGCACTATGTACTTTAGTTCATACTTCACCTTATTGCCAAAAGGGTTTAGGATTTATCCTAACCATATTTGTCGTTGTCGATGAGGACAAATGCCAAAGGCTTTAGGCTTTACCCTAACCAACTTGTGTTGGTCGATGACGACAAATGATAAAGGTTTTTGGATTTACCCTAACCATATTTGTCATCATGGACGACGACCAATGCCAAACGGTTTAGGCTTTACCCTAACAATATTTGTCATCATTGACGACAAAAAATGCCGAAGGGTTTTGGATTTACCCTAACCATATGCCAAATGCATAATTAATCACTCATCATTCATCAACAAGCAAGATCATCATGCCAAATGCATCATTAATCAACACGCAAGATCATCATGCCAAATGTATCAGTCATCAATCATGATAAGTGCATCATTCATCAATAGTCCAGCTCATCATCAATTAGTTCGTTCAAACAGTCTAGATCATCATCAATTAGTTCATTCATCCATCCACCATTAGTACACACGACTTACCACTTCAATACTAACAGTTCAATAGGTTCAACACTCGTAGCTCAACAGACATGACATAACAACTTAATGTACATCTATATCTATATCTATATCTATATCTATCTATATCTATATCTACATTTATACCTAATATTAAAAGGAGGAAGATTTCTTAGTTCTGCCTCTGTCATCCTTTTATATCCGTTAATTTAATGTCACCCATATGAATTGATGGTTGAGATTTAATGTATGTAGTGTGTTTCTCTGAGTTGATAAAAATTACCCGCAATGCCACATATAAGTGAGAAAAAATGTTTTTTTGCCCTTCATAATTTTCTCCGTCATCCATTAAATCCTCTATACATGGATCAGCCCCATGAAATCCTTTGCGCGGACCGGCCGACCTTTGTGTAGGTCAATTGTAGTTGCATTATAGAAGGACTCGGATACGAGATTCCATATGAATCAGTTATTTGCTTAGCCAGCCTGGCTTCATGCATATCTCATAAAACCTAATCGCAGGCAAAGATTTGGTGAGGACATGGATAGAGGCAACACTACAGGAAAAATAAATGAAGTCGGGTATGAAACATACTCGACAAATTGCATTTTAATCATGACGAAGTATAAGCCAAGTGTTACACTCGGTTTAGTGTACTTCACATCCAGGACCTCATCGGCGGGTATAACAGAGCAGTAGTCTTCATACTTGTGTGACAGATTGAAATCCATCCATGCGTCTCACTCATACACCATAGGAGGATCTCCATGGCACTGACCTGAGTATCACAACCATACGCGGCCCTGATCCAGTCTTGCTGGTACTGTGTGGTACACAAGAGCTCGCCCTTCGACTGAAAATCATGGTCTTGTAGTTGTCATACCAGGAAGCGATCTCCTTCATCTTGGCCCGCTGATCAGTGTTGCCTAATGGTAACGCCACAATGAGCCTGTTCCATCGATCCCCTACTGTCGTCCATATGTTAAGAAACTATACAAATGAATTAATAAGATATCATTATTAATTATATACATAAAAACACGTAAAGTACATGTAATTAACACTACAAATGGAAAGTTATATATGTATACAAATATTTGAACAATGTTAATTATGCATGCATATTTACATTTTTATTAGCATAACAAAGAATTACAATACTAGTTAGCTATCGATCATAAATCCAAAATATTACCGATCGATTCTATGTAGCTACTTTTGCTAAAAAATGGCATGGCATATAATTAATCGATACAAAAACAAGATATGATGCATCTATTATAACATACTAGGAAGTGCACCCGTGCGTTGCAACGTGAGGGAAACAAACCCTTACATGCACCATGAGGCTTCCACTCTCTTATTGTAGGTATGTGTAATATAATACTTCATCCGTCCCACAATATCAGAGGTTTTGCAAACTATGTTAGTTTGCAAAAACATCTTATACCAAGGGATGAAGGGAGTAATTATTAGGGCTAGTAATAACTGTGGTAGTAACCCTACAACAATTGTTGTTTCGCTACAAATAATTCTTGTTCATTATGTATATGGCACTGACTGAATGCTACAGTACTATGTAGATCAAGTGTGAATATATATAAGCTGGTGTAGTACTTCATATTCTTCTTCCTCATAGATTATGATTTGTGAGATACTCTTGTACTACATTGTCTCCTTAGACCATCTTGTGTCGTCGTCAAGTCCTAATCAGAAGCAATGTTGAGCTGATAAGAACTCTATCAAAAGTAACGGCAATCAGCTGGCATTGAATTGGTGCCTGCTGATCAATCCCACATACAGTTGTCCTGTCCTCTCAAATATGCAAGAATCAGAGAACATGTGCTATCACTAATTGACTACTCAAGAATTATGAGAAGTATGGTCAAGTGCGGCCTAACCAACTGTTCTCATGGTGTTTATGATCCAACTTAAGCTAATTGCTTTGGCCCTAAGTGGTCGAGAGCATGGAAGTTGAGTATCCTCCTAATTGGCCGGTCTTAATAATGGAAGATGACTCCTGCATAATTCCCCTAGTTTCATCCAAGCCTCCAAGGCAAACCTAAGCTGTAGAAATTATTGCTTGTAGGCCTCCCGATGTTAGGAGTTTCTTTCGGTAGTACATTCTTTTTGCGAAATGTATAGATTTATTTTTTCTAATGAAAGAATCTAATTGGATCTGCAGATGCATAGAGTGCTTCAGTAAAACAAAACTGCAGTATTGTACATATATATTAGGCCAAAATTAGAAGGAAAAGGAAGACAGCCTTCAATTGTATGTAAAGTTTACATTGTAAACTAAGAAAAGAAGACGCACACGGCATGCTAGCACCTTGTTAATCTCACGATCAAGCCAATAAATAAATCAGTAAAAAAACACAAATCAAATTGAGAAAAATGAACCGGCGTTGCTGCTACTCTTCTGACCGGTGATCCATCAGCTGCTGCTCCAAGCGACGCGGACCTGCAACCACTCTTCTCCGGGCAGCCTCCATGCAGCACGTCTCACATGCACACAATGAGGCAGCTGCTCGCCACAACAACCATGCGATCCACCATATCCATCGGCCAAGACGGCTGCCACCATATCCTTCGGCCAAAAAAGTCTTTCAAATATTTTCAGATAACACATAATGTACAACACAAATCTGTTCAGATAACAGATACTACACAAATCTATCCAAATTTAGTTAGAAACGAAGAAGAAAGGAGGTTTTTTTTAGCGCAACATGGAGCCAGATGACGTTGGGACCTCGGCTGTTTTCGTGAGACCAATGAAATTAAATTAACAGTACTTCAAACTGCAGAATTAGCTTCTCCAAAATTCCTTACTGAAACTTTCCATGCACGTCGAAACTCTGGCACACACGATCTCACGTATCTGCCCTATCTGTTCCATTGCGCATTTACGTTTTGCATGGCCTTCTGTCCACCACAAAACCAGTGCCCATGACATCATGTTAAAATCTTGCATACTGGGATAAAAAGCAAGGGAGAGGAGACGAACATGCTGTACGCCCAAGAAGCAAGCAATCAGCTACCTTGATTAATCAGTATGACCTTTACATGGGACTAATTACCAGCAGCTCCGTTCTGTAGATTGGTCGTGCCGCGGCGGCATGGATGTGAGGATCGTGGCAGACATGCGGCCAGTTGATGATGGAGAAGACGGGCTCTCCGGTTCAGACCATGGCATGAAGCTGCAGAGGTGTGTTGGCCAGTGCAGCTGCGTCAAGGCGGTCGACTCTGCGCGAGTGCACTAGTAGAAAACAGGGCTTTACTCCAGGCCGGGCCAACCCATTAGTCCCGGTTCAGTCACGAACTGGAATCCATGGGGCCATAGGTCCCGATTCATGAAGCCAGGGGGGCGGCCGGGCCTCGTGGGGCATTGGTTCCGGTTCGTCTGGCCCCTTTAGTCCCCGTTCCAGACACGAATTGGGACCAATGGGCCTCGCTCCTGGCCCACAATCATTGGTCCTGGTTCGTGGATGGAATCGGGACCAAAGGGGGTACTTTAGACCCGGTTCCAGCCACGAACCGGGACCAATGCGATGCCTATATATACCCCCTCGCCCGCGAGCCGAACACTATACAGCCCTTTTTTTTGGCCGCCGTGGAAGAGCTTTGTGGTGCTCTAGCTCACCTCCTATGCACATGAGGTGTTCGATGAAATGCCCAGGCCACACTTAAGCTTTCTCCTCTCGAAGCTCCTTGTCCAAGCTCCATTTTTCTCGAGATTTGTCTAGGTTTGGCGGTCCGTCCTGTCCCGTCCCCGTCCTCACCTCGCCCGCGCCGATCTCGTCGCCTGCACCACCATGGTGACCCTCACTAGTAGAAAACAGGGCTATGGTCCAGGCCGGCTCAGCCCATTAGTCCCGGTTCAGTGTAGAACCGGGACTAATGTGGGCATTGGTCCCGGTTCGTGAGCCCAGGGGGCCGGCCGGGCCACGTGGGCCATTGGTCCCGGTTCGTCTGGACCTTTTGGTCCCGGTTGGTGGGACGAACCGGGACCAATGGGCCTCGCTCCTGGCGCACCACCATTGGTCCCGGTTGGTGGCCTGAACCGGGACCAAAGGCTCCCCTTTAGTCCCGGTTCTTGCCACAAACCGGGACCAATGAGGTGCCTATATATACCCTCGCTCGCGAGCAGAGCACTCCAGTGCTCTGTTTTTCTCTGGCCGGCGAGGGGAGGGGTTTGTGGTGCTCTAGCTCACCTCCTATGCACATGAGGTGTTCGATGGAATGCCCGAGCCACACTACTTAAACTTTCTCCTCTCGAAGCTCGACCTCCAAGCTCCATTTTCCTCGAGATTTGTCTAGATTTAGCGGTCCGTCATGCCCCGTCCCTGTCTACACCGCCGTCGATCACCCGCGCTGATCTCATCACCGACACCACCGTGGTGAGCCTCTTGTTCTTATCTTCTTTCTGAAACGAAAAATATTCTTACTTGTCTGTTTAGATAGATACTTGTATCATTTTCTTACATTTATTATTGCATCTTATATAGTGCGATGGTTTTGGTATCCGCCCCCGTCGGCCCTCGTCCTGTCTATGATTCGGATTTGGTATGTATATTATCTTCATAACTATTGGGTCATTTATTGTTTATGAAAATTATGCCGACCAACGTGACATAGATTTTATTTATCTAGGATGTATGTGAATCGGAAATGCCAACCGACCCTATTGTCGAGAGGTTAAATTTAGTTGAAGAAGAAAACAATTTGTTGAAGGAAAAAATAAAAAAAATTGAGGAGGAGAAGATGATATTGGAGTTGCATGTTGCGGATGTCGTCGATCATCACAAGATCAAGATGGATGCAATGCGCTTGAAGATTAGAAAGATTAGAAAATATGCCATTCATACCGAGGCTTGGTATCATTATGCCGTTGGATCAATTGTTACCTTGGTTGCGATTATGATCGCATTTGTTTTCGCATTGAAATGTTTTACATAGTTTCAATGTATGGTTTAATTAATTAGATGCTCTGGAGAGCTATATGTTGTTAGATGAGAACTATGTATGCACTTTGGTTTTAATGTGATGATGAACTTCTATTAATTTGGACACTTAATTATATATAATGCACGCAGATGAACCGGCAATGGATGTACGGTGACAGACACACCCGCGAGTACATTAAGGGCGTGCATGAGTTTCTCGATGCGGCTGAGGCAAACAAGCAGAATGGTTTTATGTGTTGTCCATGCACTGAATGTGGGAATACGAGGTCTTACTCTAACCGGAAAATCCTTTACTCCCACCTGCTTTACAAGGGTTTCATGCCACACTATAATGTTTGGACGAGGCACAGAGAAATAGGGGTTATGATGGAAGATGGCGAAGAAGAAGAGTACGATGACAACTATGTGCCCCCTGAATACGGTGATGCTGCAACGGGGGGAGCTGGTGAAGATCAAGAGGAACCAGACGATGTGCCCAATGATGCTGCCACGGGTGAAGCTGCTAAAGATCAAGAGGAACCAGACGATGTGCCCGATGATGATGATCTCCGCCGGGTCATTGTCGATGCAAGGACGCAATGCATTAGTCAAAAGGAGAAGCTGAAGTTCGATCGCATGTTAGAGGATCACAAAAAAGGGTTATACCCCAATTGCGAAGATGGCAACACAAATCTCGGTACCGTACTGGAATTGCTGCAGTGGAAGGCAGAGAATGCTGTGGCTGACAAAGGATTTGAGAAGCTACTGAAAATATTGAAGAAGAAGCTTCCAAACGATAACGAATTGCCCGACAGTACATACGCAGCAAAGAAGGTCGTATGCCCTCTAGGATTGGAGGTGGAGAAGATACATGCATGCCCTAATGACTGCATCCTCTACCGCGGTGCATACAAGGATCTGAACGCATGCCCGGTATGCGGTGCGTTGCGGTATAAGATCAGACGAGATGACCCTGGTGATGTTGACGGCGAGCCCCTCAGGAAGAGGGTTCCTGCGAAGGTGATGTGGTATGCTCCTATAATACCACGGTTGAAACGTCTGTTCAGAAACGAAGAGCATGCCAAGTTGATGCGATGGCACAGTGAGAACCGAAAGAAAGATGGGAAGTTGAGAGCACCCGCTGACGGGTCGCAGTGGAGAAAAATCAAGAGAAAGTACTAGGATGAGTTTGCAAAGGACCCAAGGAATGTATGGTTTGCTTTAAGCGCGGATGGCATTAATCCTTTCGGGGAGCAGAGCAGCAATCACAGCACCTGGCCCGTGACTCTATGTATGTATAACCTTCCTTCTTGGATGTGCATGAAGCGGAAGTTCATTATGATGCCAGTTCTCATCCAAGGCCCTAAGCAACCCGGCAACGAAATTGATGTGCACCTAAGGCCATTAGTTGAAGAACTTTTACAGCTGTGGAATGGAAACGGTGTACGTACGTGGGATGAGCACAGACAGGAGGAATTTAACCTTAAGGCGTTGCTGTTCGTGACCATCAACGATTGGCCCGCTCTCAGTAACCTTTCAGGACAGACAAACAAAGGATACCACGCATGCACGCACTGTTTAGATGACACTGAAAGTATATACCTGGACAAATGCAGGAAGAATGTGTACCTGGGCCATCGTCGATTTCTTCCGACCAACCATCAATGTCGAAAGAAAGGCAAGCATTTCAAAGGCGAGGCAGATCACCGGAAGAAGCCCGCCATGCGCACCGGTGTTCACGTGCTTGCTATGGTCAATGATTTACACTACGTAATCTTTGGAAAGGGTCCCGGTGGACTAGCTGTTCCGAATGACGCTGAGGGACACGCACCCATGTGGAAGAAGAAATCTATATTTTGGGACCTACCCTAGTGGAAAGACCTAGAGGTCCGCTCCTCAATCGACGTGATGCATGTGACGAACAACCTTTGCGTGAACCTGCTAGGCTTCTTGGGCGTGTATGGGAAGACAAAAGATACACCCGAGGCACGAGAGGACCTGCAACGTTTGCACGAACAAGACGGCATGCCTCCGAAGCAGTATAAAGGTCCTGCCAGCTACGCTCTTACGAAAGAAGAGAAAGAAATCTTCTTTGAATGCCTGCTCAGTATGAAGGTCACGACTGGCTTCTCGTCGAATATAAAGGGAATAATAAATATGCCAGAGAAAAAGTTTCAGAACCTAAAGTCTCATGACTGCCACGTGATTATGACACAACTGCTTCCGGTTGCATTGAGGGGGCTTCTACCGGAAAACGTTCGATTAGCCATTGTGAAGCTATGTGCATTCCTCAATGCAATCTCTCAGAAGGTGATCGATCCAGAATTCGTACCAAGGCTAAGGAGTGATGTGGCGCAATGTCTTGTCAGTTTCGAGCTGGTGTTCCCACCATCCTTCTTCAATACCATGACGCACCTCCTAGTTCATCTAGTCGACGAGATTGTTATCCTGGGGCCCGTATTTCTACACAATATGTTCCCTTTTGAGAGGTTCATGGGAGTCCTAAAGAAATATGTCCGTAACCACGCTAGGCCAGAAGGAAGCATCTCCATGGGCCATCAAACAGAGGATGTTATCGGGTTTTGTGTTGACTTCATTCCTGGCCTTAACAAGATAGGTCTCCCTAAATCGCGGTATGAGGGGAGACTGACTGGAAAAGGCACTCTGGGAAGAGACTCAATAATATGCAGGGACGGATATTCTTGGTGTCAAGCACACTACACAGTTCTACAGAACTCTACCTTGGTGACCCCGTATGTCGATGAACACAAGAACAGTCTGCGCTCCAAACACCCGGAGCAGTGCGACGACTGGATTACATGTGAACACATCAGGACTTTCAGCAATTGGTTGGAAACACGTCTTAGAGGTGACAACACTGTTTGTGATGAGTTGTACTTGTTGTCGAGGGGACCATCTTTGACTGTATTGACTTACAAAGGATACGAGATAAATGGGAATACATTTTACACGATCGCCCAAGATCAAAAGAGCACCAACCAAAACAGTGGTGTCCGCTTTGATGCAGCAACCGAGAGCGGAAAGGACACATATTATGGTTACATAGTGGACATATGGGAACTTGACTACGGACCTGATTTTAAGGTCCCTTTGTTTAAGTGCAAATGGGTCAATCTGTTAGGCGGCGGGGTACAGGTAGACCCACAGTACGGAATGACAACAGTGGATCTGAAAAATCTTGGGTACACTGACGAACCGTTCGTCCTAGCCAATGATGTGGCACAGGTTATCTATGTGAAGGACATGTCTACCAAACCGAGAAAAAGAAAAGATAAGGAAGCGAATACATCATACGATGAGCCAAAGCGCCACATAGTTCTTTCAGGAAAAAGGGACATCCTGGGAGTGGACGGCAAGACAGACATGTCTGAAGATTATGAAAAGTTTCATGAAATTCCTCCCTTCAATGTCAAGGCTGACCCAAGCATCCTGATAAACAATGAAGATTATCCATGGTTACGGCGCAATAAGCAAATGACACAAGCGAAGAAAAAGTGAAGACTTTCTCCCGCAATAAGCAAATGCTATGTGGGTGAAATTATGATACCATCCCAACTTTCAACTTTTTCAGAGTTCATTTGAAATGCTTTCATGTCTTATGGTTTGAAACTTTGATACTTCGAAAGTGATTGTCCATTTTGTACACGAAGTGCATCAAGTTTTTGTCGTAACCCTCTCTACTTTTTGGAACATGCTATGTGGGTGAAATGATGATACCATGCCAACTTTCAACCTTTTCAGAGTTCATTTTGAAATGCTTTCCAATTTCAGTGTCATTTAGCTCAAAGAATGAATTAATAGCAAACAGAATGAACTACAAAACTTTTATGAAAATAAAAACAATCAATTAAAATATTATGTTATGATCAACTAAAATAAAACTATAATATTCTTCAATAGCAAAAAGAATATAATTTGTGTGACCTAAAATCAAACTATAAGTATTTAATTGTAAGTATAAATAAAAAATAAATAGCAAAGAAGAAAAAAATTCTAATTTTATAGTAAAGTTATTCATAAACTAGTGATTCACACAAATTTTTAAAAATTCAAATTTAAACTATTTAAAATTTAAAACTAATGGCACTAACAGAAAGTTTATAATTTTTGTGACCTAAAAGCAAAAAGAAATCACTAAAAAACTGTAAGTATTTAGTTTTAAGTAGAAATAAAAAATAAATAGAAAAAAAATTCTAATTTTATAGTAAAGTTATTCATAAACTAGTGATTCACACAAATTTTTAAAAATTCAAATTTAAACTATTTAAAATTTAAAACTAATCACACTAACAGAAAATTTATAATTTTTGTGACCTAAAAGCAAAAAGAAATCACTAAAAAACTATAAGTATTTAGTTTTAAGTAGAAATAAAAAAATAAAAAACCAAAAAAATATAGAAATAAAAAAGAAAAAACCAAAAAAAAATGCCACCTACTGGGCCTCCACGGCCTGAATACGACTAGAAACCCTACATGGGCCAGGATTCAGGCCCGCAGAAGGCCCAATAGGCCCACAGGCAAAGCAGTGTCAAATTAGGCCCATAGGCCTGCTGTTCAGAGGAGTTCGAGAGGGAGGAGGCAGCAGAGCTTATAAACTGGTGTTGGGCGCTGTCAACTCGCGATGTGGGACTAAACTTATGGGCGCGGGGCAGCACAAGGGTATTGGTCCCGGTTGGCGGCCCTAACCGGGACTAAAGGTGGCATTGGTCCCGGTTGGTGGCACCAGCCGTGACCATTGCCCCCCTTTAGTCCCGGTTGGTGCCACCAACCGGGACCAATGGGCTTCGCTTCCCGCCCTTTGGGCTGCCGAAAAGAGGCCATTGGTCTCGGTTTGTGGCACCAACCGGGACTAAAGCCCACCTTTAGTCCCGGTTGCTGCCACGAACCGAGACTAAAGCCTCTTCTATATAAGGCCACACTTTGGAATTTTACATTCTCATCTTGCAGTTATCGCCCCTGACGCCGCCCCGCCCCCATCGTCACCGTCACCCGCGACGCGCGCCGCCACGGCCCGCCCCCGTCGCCGCCGCCCTCGTCCCTGCCCCGACACACACCGCCCCGTCCCGCCCTCGCCGTCGCCCGTGCCGGCCCCTTGCCCCACGCCCGCCGCCCCGGCTACCATCCCCGTCACCGCGTCCCCGAGCCGGCCGTCCTCGTCGCCGGACTCCAGCCGTCGCCACCCCCCTCAAAGTGAGCCCCCCTCTCGAGTGCCACTCTTGCGCCGCCCGAGCGCCCTTGCTCCGCCCCTGCTCCATGGTCGCCGCCGCCCGAGCGCCCCGGCTCCGCCCCTGCGCCCTTGCTCCGCCCCTGCGCCCTTGCTCCGCCCCTGCTCCGCCGGCCCCGAGCGCCCGAGGAGAAGTAGAGGAGAGGAGAAGTGGAGCAGCAGCAACGCGCTGTCCACTTTTCTGAATTTTTTGGAACAGGAGGAATCTTTTTGTCCATATAGAAGGTGTTTGATGAAATACTAGATGGCTTTGGGCATTTTTGGAATTTTTAAAAAAAATTTGTGGTGAGGTACTGATGCAAGACAAAGGCGATGGCAAAAATTCAGAATTTTTGGAGAGGTTTAGAATAGGTTTTCAACAAGTTATTTGAATCCGATTCAAATTTCATTTGAATGAAATTTGAAAATTTTGAACTATGGATCAGAATATGCTAAATATGTCAAAAATGTTTTTTTATATGATGTTTTTTTTCATATATGTATTCATTTTTTATTTAGGTTGTTAATTAGTAGATATCGATTTTAGGTTAGTGTAGAGGAAAAAGTAAAATAAGGAAAAGGAAGAAAAGAGGGAGAAGGAAGAAGAAGAAGAAGAAAAGGAAGGAGTTTGGAAAGGAAAATAAGAAGAGGAAGGCTTCTTTTTTTTTCTTCGATCTTCTCCTCTATTTTGTTCATGGATATATGCTAAAGAAAACGAGGGGGGTGATAGATGATGATGAGGGGTCGAGAGTGGGACGAGAGGTCGAGAGGTGTCGAGGGGAGAAAAAATATGTTATCAGGGACGAGGGTCATCGAGGGGTCGAGAGAGGGATGAGGGGTCGAGAGAACTAAATAAGAAGAAGAAGAGGAGAGGAAGAAATGGAGAAATAAATAAGAAGAAGAAAAAAGAAGGGGAAGAAGAGGGAGAAGAAGAGGAGAGGAAGAAGAGGAAGTCTTCTCCTCTATTCTTTCTTTTCTTCTTTTTTCTTCTTCTTCTTCCTCTTTATTTTATCGGGAACGAGGGTCGTCGAGAGGTCGAGGAGCGGTAGAGGAGAAACCCTAAATAGAAAGTATCATCGGTGTGAGATACATGTACCGTCGGTGTCGGACACTACACCCACATCCCACAAGTGGCGCGGGCTTCGACGCCCACGTCACTTGTGGGACGTGGATGTAGTGTCCGACACCGAAGGCCACATGTATCTCACACCCACGAAACTTGCTAGCTATTTAGGGTTTCCTCTACCGAAAAGAAGAGGAGAAATAAATAAGAAGAAGAAAAAAGAAGAAAAAGAAGAGGAGAAGAAGAAAGGAATAGTGGAGAAGAAGAGAAAATAGAATATATTCTATTTTCTCTTTTCTCCACTATTCCTTTCTTCTTCTCCTCTTTTTTTTCTTCTTTTCTTCTTCTTATTCTTCTTCTTCTTCTTCTTATTCTTATTAGCCGGAAGTAGAGAGAGGATTCCTAGTGTCAAAGTATTGAAGAAATCCATGCCTTCATCATTAGCCGGAAGTAACCAGGGCATGTTGGTACGAAGTTCTGCAAAGTTGTTTTGGAATGGAGTCCCGGATAGAATAATCCGCCTTTTGGTACCAATTCAGCAAAGGCCTTCCAAATAGCGATATTCGGAAGGCTCTTGCTGAACTTTGTACCAAAAGGCGGATTATCCTATCTGGGAGTCCGTTCCAGAACAACTTTGAAGAGCTTCGTACCATCATGCACATGTTACTTTCGCCTAATGATGAAGACATGGTTTTGTTGAATCCTGAGACGCTACGCAACCTCCCGACCCCTCGGCGATCCTATCGAACATGAGAGGAAGAAGAGGGTAAAAAAAGAAGAGGAAGAAGAAAAAAAGAGGAGAAGAAAGAATAGAGGAGATCTTCTCCTCTATTCTTTCTTCTCCTCTTATTTTTCTTCTTCTTCCTCTTTTTTTTATCGGGAACGAGGGTCGTCGAGGGACATAGATGTAGTGTCGTCGTTGTCGATATATACCCCCTCCCGATAGCTTACTATGATTAGGTAGCTAGTTCTACGTTTGGCACTAATATATCCATCTATCATGTTTGAATAATAATTGCCATGTTGTAAATATTTGTAGAAACTATGGACACCGCCCTAGACGAAGCAACAAAAGAAGCGTTGTTGAGGGACATAATCGCAGAAGGAAGTGATGCCATCTCGTTGTTTCTCAACGAAACCGATGGTCTGGAAGGAGAGGGTGAACAAGCTGGCTACGGTGACCTAATGCCGGTGCAAGAAGAAGAACATGAGGACGGCTCCGGTGACCGAACCGAGTCCGGCCAGGTATATATATTAGTTAAGCCTATGCTGACTAGCTGATTGATGCATTCATTGTTTTGGTATGTACACATATTAATTAAGTCTTTGTTCTTTTTTCTAGCCCTCCGGATCGAGCACAACTTCGGTAAAGAGACGAGGCCCGAAGAAAAAGTTGAGCTCGGATGAAAAGTTTGAGATCATAGCAATCGCGCCCGACGGCCAACCTATTGAACCCCTCCGGACAAAGAGCGCATTTGTTGCTCAGTGCGGGGTTCTGGTTAGGGACAAGATCCCGATAAGCATCCAGCAATGGTTTAAGCCGGCTACAGAAGACCCTGAGGTCTCTTATGTCAATGATATGCAGAAAAATGATCTTTGGACTGAGCTGAAGTCAAATTTCACCCTACCGCCTGAGGATAATCCAGAGAACCCAGTTAAAGAGAAATTAATCAAGTCTTTTGCTCTGAAGAGGATGGCAGAACTATTCAGGAGGTGGAAGAAAGAGCTGAATAAGTTTGTCGAAAATAATGAGACACCAGAATTTAAGGGCAGATATGAGAATATCAGCGATCACTGGCCCGCATTTGTGGCCCACAAGACATCGGAAAAGAGTAAGAAGATGTCGGCGACAAACAAGCAAAATGCTGCGAAGAAGAAGCTTCACCATCGCACTGGGTCAGGTGGCTACCTCGTAGCCCGGCCTAAGTGGTCCAAGACTGAGAATGATCTGGTTGATAAAGGGATCGAACCAGAGACAATTAACTGGCCAGACCGTTGCCGGACTTGGTTCTTCAGGGCTGGCGGAACCATGGACCCTGTAACAGGGAAGTGCATTTGGACGAACGATCAAATGGACATACCATTCAGGAAGCTTCAGCAGTATATCGAAGCAGCGCAGCAAGGGACGTTCTTTCCAGACAGAGAGAACGACGAGCTCACAATGGCCCTCGGGAATCCTGAGCACCCTGGACGGACACGAGGCACGCCAGGCTCCATTCCGTGGAAGGTTGGGTTTCCGGACGCAGGCGGTTACAAATCCCATGAGAGGAGGAAAAAAGTGCAGCAGACCCAAATGCTGGCGCCGCAAGCAAGGGTAGACGCGATAGAGGAACGAGAAGCAAATCGCAGCAAACGTACTGCCGAAGCCTCCCCCGAAGCTACCCCGCCATCTCAGTGCAGAAGCAGCGTGGCTTCCACCGAGCTGCTTCAGCTGGAGCATGACTTGACGGCTCCTGCCAGCTATCCCGTGGATGCTATAACAGAGTCTCAAAATTGCCACCTTATGATGCAATGGATGAATTTGAAGGTCAAGGCGGCTGTTGGCTCTGTTTTTCCTACTGAACCCGGCGCAACTTTTCACTGCCGGCCGATTCCAGAAGGATATGCTAGGGTGATGGTGGATAAGATAATGGAGGGATTTGAGGACCTCCAGCTTGACCACCCTACCGGTGAAGGGGAGACTCGGCTGGGGTCTGCTCTGAAGACTCCATGCCTATGGCGGAAGGAGCTCATCAACCTTCCGAACTGGACGCCACTGCCTCCTCCTCCTCCTCCGGCGAGTCAGGGCACTCCGCCTCCACCGCCTCCTCCTCCGGCGAGTGACGATCAGGGCCCTCGGCCGGCTCCTTCTCCGGCGCGCGGCGGCACTCCGCCTCCTTCTCCGCCTGCGCCGACGCGCCCGAGCAGCCAGCCTCCTCCTTCTCTGCCTCGTCAGCAAGGGCGGAAGAGACTTGCCGCCGCTCCAGCTGCTCCGGCGCGTTGTAGTCCTTCTCCTCCGCCTCTTAAGCAAGTAAAGAAGACAACCGCTACGTCTGCTCGGTCGGCGTCTAGCAGTACAACCAGAGGCGGGAGGACATACAAATTCGGTCCTTCTCTGAAGACTCCAGAGAAGTTACCATACGAGAGGACACAGGAGGAGAACGCTGAGATCGCGCGAGAAGAAGTGAAGAAATTCTTTGAAGGGGTGAAAGCAAAGAAACATCCACCTCCGGAGGAGAAGGTAGATTGGGTGAAAGTGAAGCGCACTCTGGCTGCCCTGACAAAACCACCGAATTCTGATTCGCCGAAAGGAAACTATGACCGCATTATTGGAAAGGAATTTGCCGAAGCGGAGCGGTCGGGAAGTACTGTCAGTGATCAAAGGCTGAAAGAACGATGAGCTGGGAAACAAATTGCCCAGCTCGGCGAACAAGCAAAGCAATCGTGCCCCCCGCTTAAGGTGCCTAGCCACAACGTCGATAATGATCCGAGGATGGTGCCCGGTTATAGAAATCTTGCAGATTACCTGCCCGACGAAGTACATTATGAACCCATGGACGTGCAGATACAAAGATACGAGTACGGGAAGCCTCTCGTCAAAGATGAAAGATCTCTATCAACGATGATGCGAAGATTGCATGATTGGTACTTGAAAATCTGCAGAGACTCTGAGGGGAGGAGTACTTTGTATGCGAGAGTTAAACCGGAGCATGACCTCATTGGAATTGATCTGTTGCCTGTTCCATTTGAGGAGTTCTATCAGTTCTTCAATCAATTGGCCCTCGATAAAACAACGGTCGCCTGCTACTGTCTGTAAGTAGTACTACTTCTGTCATTAAGTTTCTCTATATAGCTTAGCTCTTTCATTGCATGTATTTATAATCATCCTCACTATATTATGCAGATTGAAGATCGTCGAATTGAAGAAAAGACAAGTCGGTGATATTGGGTTCATTAACACATATCTCATAGATGCAACTCAGGTTAAACTTCATGCCGCAGCTACCGAGGCCAGCTTGCTACGATCGTTCGTAATAAATCAAAACAAAGATATAATACTCTTTCCTTACAACTTCAGGTGAGTGTTACTGTCTTGTGCGTATTCGGTTTCCCTTATATATTAGTCAAGGTTATAGTAATGTAATTGATGAGTTATGCATGTGTGTGCAGTTACCACTATATTCTCCTAGAGATTAAGCTTGAGCAGGGAGTAGTAACCGTCTTGGACTCTAAACGAAAGGATCCCAAGGAGTATGCGGACATGACTGAAATCCTCAAGAAGTAAGTTAAATCGATCATTATCCACCATATCAGCAACTTTGTTCATTTCCTGATATCAAGTAATTGTTTTCCTTGTCCGGCAGGGTTTGGAGAAAATTCACCAAAACAGTTCCGGGACTGCCGAAGGAGCTGGAATTTAGACACCCGAAAGTAAGTACTATAGTAGCATGTTCCGCGCATCTCCTAGTGATTCAAGCGCTAGTTTCATCAATACCATTTAGCATTCTTTCTTATCAGTTTGATTGACCTCTATTTCTTGTAAAGTGGTTGTGGCTGGAACAAGGGAATGATTTCTGTGGATACTACATCTGCGAGTCCATCCGCCACACGACCTGTGAGCGGGGCGGGTATTCTAACGAACAATATGAAGTACGTAAATAACAACATTCACAATTTTATTTTATTACCATCATTTGTGTTGAGTTTCATTCATTTATATATATATATATATATATGTATTGACCCCCTTCTTCAAATTAGATGTTTCGGAAGCGGGATGAACTCCTAGCACCAGCTCGCATGCGAGCAATTCAAGAGGAATTGGCGGCATTCTTT
Source organism: Triticum urartu (assembly GCF_056163025.1). Classification (NCBI taxonomy): domain Eukaryota; kingdom Viridiplantae; phylum Streptophyta; class Magnoliopsida; order Poales; family Poaceae; genus Triticum; species Triticum urartu. The sequence continues at coordinate 712,948,087 of NC_141879.1, forward strand.
CTTGACCACGTGATCCCTGAAGACGGAGAATTCTATGTGGACCATGAGTCCGTATGATTACATTTGTAAGAGATAATTATTGTATATATGTAGCCGGTAGTGTCAGATAGATATACGAGAACTTGTTGTTCGACCAATCTCTCGGAGAAGGAGAGGTGGTCGATATCACTTCTCTCTGTATATATGCATATATGTTCATGACGATCTTCTGTTTCCTTCGTTTGCTTACTAGCTAGCTAGCGTGTCTAGTCCTCTCTATATACGTATGTATAGTACGTAGCGTCGACCAAGCACGGACATAAGAGAGGACACTTCTCTCTATTAATTATAACTAGCTAATACAATATATGAAACACCTAAATTAACCCCGCAAAACCCCCAACCCCCCGCTTTAAAAAAAAAACAAAAACCCCAGCCACAGAAGTGCTGACGCGTGGATGCCTATTGGTCCCGGTTGGTGCCACCAACCGGGACCAAAGGGTCTCCTGACTGGGCTCTGCGCAATGCCCACGTGGAGGGCCTTTAGTCCCGGTTCTGGATTGAACCGGGACTAAAGGGGGAGGTATTAGTACCGACACTTTAGTCCCGGTTCCGGAACCGGGACTAAAGGCCCTTACGAACCAGGACTATAGGCCCTTTTTCTACCAGTGCCTCTTGATCTTATCTTCTTTCCAAAAGAAAAAGTTCTTACTTGCATGATTTAGATAGATACTTGTGTAATTTTCTTACTTTTTTTATTCCATGTTATTATATAGTGTGATGGTTTTTGGTATCCGCCTCCGTCGGCCTTCGTCCTGTCTATGATTTGGATGTGGTATATATTATCTTTTATAAATATTTGGTTCATTTAGTGTTTACGACAATTATGCCGACCAACATGACATAGATTTTTTTATCTAGGAGGTATGTGAACCGGAAATTGCAACCAACCCTATTGTCGAGAGGTTAAATTTAGTTGAAGAAGAAAACAATTACTTGATGGAAAAATTGAAAAAAAATGTGGAGGAGAAGATGATATTGGAGTTGCATGTCGCGGATGTCGTCGGTGATCACAAGATCAAGATGGATGCAATGTGCTTGAAGATTAGAAAATATGCCATTCATACCGAGGCTTGATATCATTATGCAGTTGTATCAATTGTTACCTTAGTTGCGATTATGATCGCATTTGTTGTTGCATTGAAATGTTTTACATAGTTTCAATGTATGGTTTAATTAGATGCTCTTGAGAGCTATATGTTGTTCAATGAGAACTATGTATGTACTTTGGTTTTAATGTGATGATGAACATCTATTAATTTGGTCACTTATCTATTCATGATGTTCTGTAATGGTTTTTGACACCCTTAATTATATATAATGCATGCAGATGAACCGGCAATGGATGTACGGTAACAGACGCACCTCCGAGTACATTGAGGGCGTGCATAATTTTCTCGCGGTGGTTGAAGCAAACAAGCAGAATGGTTTTGTGTGTTGTCCATGCCCTAGCTGTGGGAATACGAGGTCTTACTCTGACTCGAAAACCCTTCACACCCACCTGCTTTATAAGGGTTTCATGTCACACTATAATGTTTGAACCAAGCACGAAGAAAGAGGGGTTATGATGGAAGACATCAAAGAAGAAGAGGATGACGACAACTTTGTGCCCCCTGAATATGGTGATGCTGCAATGGGGGAAGCTGAAGATCAAGAGGAACCAAACGATGTTCCCGATGATGATATTCGCCGGGTCATTGTGATGCAAAGAGACAGTGTGAAAGTGAAAAGGAGAAGCTGAAGTTCGATCATGTGTTAGAGGATCACAAAAAGGGTTGTACCCCAATTGCGAAGATGGCAACACAAAGCTCGGTACCTTATTTGAATTGCTATAGTGGAAGGCAGAGAATGGTGTACCTAGTAAAGGATTTGAGAAGCTACTCAGAATATTGAAGAAGAAGCTTCCAAAGTATAACGAATTGCCCGACAGTACGTACGCAGCAAAGAAGGTTGTATGTCCTCTAGGATTGGAGGTGCATAAGATACATGCATGCCCTAATGACTGCATCCTCTACCGCGGTGCGTACGAGGACTTGAATGCATGCCCGGTATGCGGTGCATTGCGGGATAAGATCAAACAAGATGACCCCGGTGATGTTGACGGCGAGCACCCCAGGAAGAGGGTTCCTGCCAAGGTGATGTGGTATGCTCCGATAATACCATAGTTGAAACGTCTGTTCAGAAACAAAGAGCACGTCAATTTGATGCGATGGCACAGAGTGGACCGTAAGAAGGTACCGGGAGGACTTTGCAGGTGACGCGAGGAACGTATGGCTTGGTTTAAGCGCGGATGGCATTAATCCTTTTGGGGAGCAGAGCAACAATCACAACACCTGGCCCGTGACTCTATGTATATATAACCTTCCTCCTTGGTTGTGTATGAAGCGAAAGTTCATTATGATGCCTGTTCTCATCCAAGGCCCTAAGCAACCCGGTAACGACATTGATGTGTACCAAAGGCCATTAGTTGAAGAACTTTTACAGCCGTGGAATGGAAACAATGTACGTGTGTGGGATTAGCACATACAACAGGAATTTGACCTGCATGGGTTGCTCTTTGTAACCATCAATGATTGGCCTGCTCTCAGTAACCTTTCAGGGCAGAAAAACAAGGGATACCACACATGCACGCACTGTTTAGATGACACCGAAAGTATATACCTGGACAAATGTAGGAAGAATGTGTACTTGGTGTCGGTGTCAAAACCCGCGTATCTCGGGTAGGGGGTCCCGAACTGTGCGTCTAGGATCGATTGTAACAGGAGACAGGGGACACAATGTTTACCCAGGTTCGGGCCCTCTCTATGGAGGTAATACCCTACGTCCTGCTTGATTGATATTGATGAGTATGAGTGTTAAAAGAGTTGATCTACCACGAGATTGGAATGGCTAAACCCTAGAAGCCTAGCCTATGTAGGTATGGTAATGAGTATATATGTTGTCCTCTCCGGACTATCCCCTTCGGTTTATATAGACACCGAGGGGATCTAGGGTTTACATGGAGTCGGTTACATAAGAAGGAATCTTTGGTCGCCAACCTTGCCTTCCACGCCGAGTAGAGTCCAATCCGGACACGGTGCATTCTTTGATCTTCATGTCTTCACAGCCCATCAGTCTGGCCCATGGATAACAGACCGGACGCCCGAGGACCCCTTAGGCCAGGACTCCTTCAGTAGCCCCTGAACCTGGCTTCAAAGACGAGGAGTCCGGCGCGCAGATTTGTTTTCGGCATTGCAATGCGGGTTCCCTCCTTCCGAACTTCCAGAATAATCTCCGGATGAAGTAAGTATATCCGGACCTGTGTATATAAGGGCGGAGAATATAATACCCCATGATCCCAACTTGTTGATAGTTGTTCATGACATCATATCATGCCTGCCTGGTTACTATTTCCAACCGTCGGCTAGCGAGCTGCCCCACTTCTTGGGGTGCGGTTTTACTGGCACGTCTCATCAAGGCAGAGATCGTGTCCCTTTATTTACGGGATTTTCATTAATGCAGGAGTGGGTAACCCAATCATCCCCTGGGTACAACTCCTTGGTAATAGGTAAGTTTGGAGACCTCGGGGAAGACATCCAATATTTGGGGCCTTTATATAGAGACCCAGTCTTGTTTTCTTCCTTTGCGCTTGCTTCTTCCTCAACCACAGCCACCCCAAGTTCCAACCCTCGGGTTCCAATCGCCACCATCCCTAGTCATGTCCGGATCCAACCATCAGGGCCAGTGGGTGGCTTCTTTTGTCACAGAGTAGGATATTGTGAAGCTCCGTGCAGCGAGGTATCTAACCTCAGAAATCTTTAATGGGCTTCCGGCAAAAGGGCAAGTCATACCGTCCCCCAGATCTGACGAGAGGGTAGTATTTGTATTCCACTTTCTTCATGGGCTAGGGTTCGCGCTTAACCCTTCGTCTGGGGGCTCATGTTCTACTATGGACTAGACTTTCATGATCTGGCCCCGGACTCTATTCTCCTCATCTTGACATTTATCGTCACGTGTGAGGCCTTACTCCGGACTCCTCCGCACTTCGGTTTGTGGCTCAAGACCTTTGACGTGAGGCTGTAGGTGGCAGAGGAGGAGCAGGCAGAGTGTGGCAGCGTCATAATAGGCAAGCTGTTAGGCGCCGTTTGTCCCGAAGGATCTTTCGCCCAATCTTCTGACCTATGGCAGCAGGGGTGGTTTTATATCAACGAGCCGCGGGGCTCCAAGTGGGCGGCTACACTTGCGTTCCGACCAGGTCCTCCAACTCAGCTCACTTAATGGGTCCATAAGGGGATTGGACTGGGGATCCGTCAATCAAGTGCAGCCTCTGCAAAGCCGCATCCGATGCCTTACCGAGAAGGGCACCTATCTTGTGAGCATCGTTCAAATAATGCTAGTCCGCCAGATCCTGCCATGTCAGTGGCGGCCTCTTCGTATGTGGGAGTTTAACCCAGAAGGGCGGCGGACTTTACATCACTTCTTCGGCACTATGCACGAAGGAATGTGGAAAATATATTTCGGGGAACGAGAGCAATGGCCGGACACCACCGAAGACGTTGGCCTTGACTGCAATCATCCGGACACTTCGGTAAGTACTCGATACCCGAGCACCTTCCCTTTAGGCATCTCTTAACAAGATACTGAACAATCCGTCCCTGTACAGGACTGGATAAAGAAAGCGGTGTTAATCTGGTGTCCGGCGCCTCTTCCCGAAGGCCCTGCGGCCGACCTGCTGACGAGAATGCTGATTCCAACACCTTACCAGGTGGCTGCGTCCGAGGAAACCGAAATCCTTTTTCCCAAGGGCAAGAGTGCACAGGGAGCCTTCCAGGGCAAGAAGAGGGTCGCCTCCGAAGATCAGGAGGGGAATGTTTGGGAACGTAGTAATTTCAATAAATTTCCTACGCACACGCAAGATCATTGTGATGCATAGCAACGAGAGGGGAGAGTGTAATCTACGTACCCTCGTAGACCGACAGCGGAAGCATTATGACAACGCGGTTGATGTAGTCGTACGTCTTCACGGCCCGACCGATCAAGCACCGAAACTATGGCACCTCCGAGTTCTAGCACACGTTCAGCTCGATGACGATCCCCGGACTCCGATCCAGCAAAGTGTCGGGGAAGAGTTCCGTCAGCAGGACAGCGTGGTGACGTTCTTGATGTTCTACTGTCGCAGGGCTTCACCTAAGCACCACTACAATATTATCGAGGACTATGGTGGAGGGGGGCACCGCACACGGCTAAGAGAACGATCTTGAAGATCAACTTCTGTATCTAGAGGTGCCCCCTGCCCCCATATATAATGGAGCAAGGGGGGGAGGCCGGCCCTTGGGCGCGCCAAGGAGGAGGAGTCCTCCTCCTAGTAGGAGTAGGAATCCCCTCTTTCCTACTCCTACTAGGAGGGGGAAAGGAAGGGGAAGAGGGAGAAGGAAAGGGGGGCGCCGCCCCCCTCTCGTAGTCCAATTCGGACCAGAGGGGGCGCACGGCCCACCCTGGCCGCCCCGCTCTCTCCACTAGGACCCATAAAGCCCATTACTTCTCCCGGGGGGGTTCCGGTAACCCTCCGGCACTCCGGTTTTCTCCGAAATCACCTGGAACACTTCCGGTGTCTGAATATAGCCGTCCAATATATCAATCTTTATGTCTCGATCATTTCGAGACTCCTCGTCATGTCCGTGATCACATCCGGGACATCGAACAAACTTCAGTACATCAAAATATATAAACTCATAATGAAACTGTCATCGTAACATTAAGCGTGCGGACCCTACGGGTTCGAAAACAAGGTAGACATGACCGAGACATGTCTTCGGTCAATAACCAATAGCGGAACCTGGATGCTCATATTGGCTCCCACATATTCTACGAAGATCTTTTATCGGTCAGACCGCATAACAACATACTTTGTTCCCTTTGTCATCGGTATGTTACTTGCCCGAGATTCGATCTTCGGTATCTCAATACCTAGTTCAATCTTGTTACCGGCAAGTCTCTTTACTCGTTTCGTAATACATCATCTCGCAACTAACTCATTAGTTGTAATGCTTGCAAGGCTTATGTGATGTGCATTACCGAGAGGGCCCAGAGATACCTCTCCGACAATCGGAGTGACAAATCCTAATCTCGAAATATGCCAACCCAACATGTACCTTTGGAGACACCTGTAGAGCTCCTTTATACTCACCCAGTTACGTTGTGACGTTTGGTAGCACACAAAGTGTTCCTCTGGCAAACGGGAGTTGCATAATCTCATAGTTATAGGAACATGTATAAGTCATGAAGAAAGCAATAGCAACATACTAAACGATCGGGTGCTAAGCTAATGGAATGGGTCATGTCAATCACATCATTCTCCTAATGATGTGATCCCATTAATCAAATGACAACACATGTCTATGGTTAGGAAACATAACCATCTTTGATTAATGAGCTAGTCAAGTAGAGGCACACTAGTGATGTTTAGTTTGTCTATGTATTCACACAAGTATTATGTTTCTGGATAATACAATTCTAGCATGAATAATAAATATTTATCATGATATAAGGAAATAAATAATAACTTTATTATTGCCTCTAGGGCATATTTCCTTCAGTCTCCCACTTGCAGTAGAGTCAATAATCTAGATTTACACAGTAATGATTCTAACACCCATGGAGCTTTGGTGCTGATCATGTTTTGCTCGTGGAAGAGGCTTAGTCAACGGGTCTGCTACATTCAGATCCGTATGTATCTTGCAAATCTCTATGGCTCCCACCTGGACCAGATCCCGGATGGAATTGAAGCGTCTCTTGATGTGTTTGGTTCTCTTGTGAAATCTGGATTCCTTTGCCAAGGCAATTGCACCTGTATTTTCACAAAAGATTTTCATTGGACCCGATGCACTAGGTATGACACCTAGATCGGATATGAACTCCTTCGTCCAGACTCCTTCGTTTGCTGCTTCCGAAGCAGCTATGTACTCCGCTTCACATGTAGATCCTGCCACAACGCTTTGTTTAGAACTGCACCAACTGACAGCTCCACCGTTTAATGTAAACACGTATCCAGTTTGCGATTTAGAATCGTCCGGATCAGTGTCAAAACTTGCATCAACATAACCATTTACGATGAGCACTTTGTCACGTCCATATACGAGAAACATATCCTTAGTCCTTTTCAGGTATTTCAGGATGTTCTTGACCGCTGTCCAGTGATCCACTCCTGGATTACTTTGGTACCTCCCTGCTAGACTTATAGCAAGACATACATCAGGTCTGGTACACATCATTGCATACATGATAGAGCCTATGGTAGGAAGCATAGGGAACATCTTTCATTTTCTCTCTATCTTCTGCAGTGGTCGGGCATTGAGTCTTACTCCACCTTGTAACACAGGAAAGAATCCTTTCTTTGCTTGATCCATTTTGAACTTCTTCAAAATTTTGTCAATGTATGTGCTTTGTGAAAGTCCAATTAAGCGTCTTGATCTATCTCTATAGATCTTAATGTCCAATATGTAAGCAGCTTCACCGAGGTCTTTCATTGAAAAACTCTTATTCAAGTATCCCTTTATGCTATCCAGAAATTCTATATCATTTCCGATTAGTAATATGTCATCTACATATAATATCAGAAATGCTACAGAGCTCCCACTCACTTTCTTGTAAATACAGGCTTCTCCAAAAGTCTGTACAAAACCAAATGCTTTGATCACATTATCAAAGCGTTTATTCCAACTCCGAGAGGCTTGCACCAGTCCATAAATGGATCGCTAGAGCTTGCACACTTTGTTAGCTCCCTTTGGATCGACAAAACCTTCCGGCTGCATCATATACAACTCTTCTTCGAGAAATCCATTCAGGAATGCAGTTTTGACATCCATCTGCCAAATTTCATAATCATAAAATGCGGCAATTGCTAACATGATTCGGACAGACTTAAGCATCGCTACGGGTGAGAAGGTCTCATCGTAGTCAATCCCTTGAACTTGTCGAAAACCTTTTGCGACAAGTCGAGCTTTGTAGACAGTAACATTACCGTCAGCGTCAGTCTTCTTCTTGAAGATCCATTTATTCTCAATTGCTTGCCGATCTTTGGGCAAGTCAACCAAAGTCCGTACTTTGTTCTCATATATGGATCCCATCTCAGATTTCATGGCTTCAAGCCATTTTGCGGAATCTGGGCTCACCATCGCTTCTTCATAGTTCGTAGGTTCATCATGATCTAGTAGCATGACTCCCAGAACAGGATTACCGTACCACTCCGGTTGATCTACGAGGTTCGGTAGTAACTTGTTCTGAAGTTTCATGATCATCATCATTAGCTTCCTCACTAACTGGTGTAGGTGTCACAGAAACCGGTTTCTGTGATGTACTACTTTCCAATAAGGGAGTAGGTACAGTTACCTCATCAAGTTCTACTTTCCTCCCACTCACTTCTTTCGAGAGAAACTCCTTCTCTAGAAAGTTCCCGAATTTAGCAACAAAAGTCTTGCCTTCGGATCTGTGATAGAAGGTGTAACCAATAGTTTCTTTTGGATATCCTATGAAGACACATTTCTTTGATTTGGGTTCGAGCTTATTAGGTTGAAGCTTTTTCACATAAGCATCGCAGCCCCAAACTTTCAGAAACGACAACTTTGGTTTCTTGCCAAACCATAGTTCATAAGGCATCGTCTCAACGGATTTTGATGGTGCCCTATTTAACGTGAATGCGGCCGTCTCTAAAGCATAACCCCAAAACTATAGTGGTAAATCAGTAAGAGACATCATAGATCGCACCATATCTAGTAAAGTACGATTACCACGTTCGGACACACCATTACGCCGTGGTGTTCTGGGTGGCGTGAGTTGCGAAACTATGCCGCATTCTTTCAAATGTACACCAAACTCGTAACTCAAATATTCTACTCCACGATCAGATCGTAGGAATTTTATTTTCTTGTTACGATGATTTTCAACTTCACTCTAAAATTCTTTGAACTTTTCAAATGTTTCAGACTTATGTTTCATTAAGTAGATATACCCATATCTGCTTAAGTCATCTGTGAAGGTGAGAAAATAACGATATCCGCCACGAGCCTCAACATTCATCGGACCACATACATCTGTATGTATGATTTCCAACAAATCTGTTGCTCTCTCCATAGTACCGGAGAACGGTGTTTTGGACATCTTGCCCATAAGGCACGGTTCGCAAGTACCAAGTGATTCATAATCAAGTGGTTCCAAAAGTCCATCAGTATGGAGTTTCTTCATGTGCTTTACACCGATATGACCTAAACGGCAGTTCCACCAATAAGTTGCACTATCATTATCAACTCTGCATCTTTTGGCTTCAACATTATGAATATGTGTGTCACAACTATCGAGATTTCTTAAGAATAGACCACTCTTCAAGGGTGCATGACCATAAAAGATATTACTCATATAAATAGAACAACCATTATTCTCTGATTTAAATGAATAACCGTCTCGCATCAAACAAGATCGAGATATAATGTTCATGCTCAACGCTGGCACCAAATAACAATTATTTAGGTCTAATGCTAATCCTGAAGGTAGATGTAGAGGCAGCGTGCCGACCGCGATCACATCGACTTTGGAACCATTTCCCACGCGCATCGTCACCTCGTCCTTAGCCAATCTTCGCTTAATCCGTAGTCCCTGTTTCGAGTTGCAAATATTAGCAACAGAACCAGTATCAAATACCCAGGTGCTACTGCGAGCATTAGTAAGGTACACATCAATAACATGTATATCATATATACCTTCGTTCACCTTGCCATCCTTCTTATCCGCCAAATACTTGGGGCAGTTCCACTTCGAGTGACCAGTCTGCTTGCAGTAGAAGCACTCAGTTTCAGGCTTAGGTCCAGATTTGGGTTTCTTCTCCTGAGCAGCAACTTGCTTGCTGTTCTTTTTGAAGTTCCCCTTCTTCTTCCCTTTGCCCTTTTTCTTAAAACTAGTGGTCTTGCTGACCATCAACACTTGATGCTCCTTCTTGATTTCTACCTCCGCAGCTTTCAGCATTGCGAAGAGCTCGGAAATTGTCTTAACCATCCCTTGCATATTATAGTTCATCACGAAGCTCTTGTCGCTAGGTGGAAGTGATTGGAGAATTCTGTCAATGACGCAATCATCTAGAAGATTAACTCCCAATTGAATCAGGTGATTATTATACCCAGACATTTTGAGTATATGCTCACTGACAGAACCATTCTCCTCCATCTTGCAGCTATAGAACTTATTGGAGACTTCATATCTCTCAATCCGGGCATTTGCTTGAAATATTAACTTCAACTCCTGGAACATCTCACATGCTCCATGACGTTCAAAACGTCGTTGAAGTCCCGATTCTAAGCCGTAAAGCATGGCACACTGAACTATTGAGTAGTCATCAGCTTTGCTCTGCCAGACGTTCATAACATCTAGTGTTGCTCCAGCAATAGGCCTGGCACCCAGCGGAGCTTCCAGGACGTAATTCTTCTGTGCAGCAATGAGGATAATCCTAAAGTTACGGACCCAGTCCGTGTAATTGCTACCATCATCTTTCAACTTTGCTTTCTCAAGGAACGCATTAAAATTCAACGGAACAACAGCACGGGCCATCTATCTACAATCAGACATAAACAAGCAAGATACTATCAGGTACTAAGTTCATGATAAATTTAAGTTCAATTAATCATATTACTAAAGAACTCCCACTTAGATAGACATCCTTCTAATCCTCTAAGTGATCACGTGATCCAAATCAACTAAACCATGTCCGATCATCACGTGAGATGGAGTAGTTTCATTGGTGAACAACACTATGTTGATCATATCTACTATATGATTCACGCTCGACCTTTCGGTCTCCGTGTTCCGAGGCCATATCTGTATATGCTAGGCTCGTCAAGTATAACCTGAGTATTCCCGTAGAGCCTATCACACCCGATCATCACGTGGTGTCTCAGCACGAAGAACTTTCGCAATGGTGCATACTCAGGGAGAACACTTCTTGATAATTAGTGAGAGATCATCTTAAAATGCTACCGCCAATCAAAGCAAGATAAGATGCATAAAAGATAAACATCACATGCAATCAATATAAGTGATATGATATGGCCATCATCATCTTGTGCTTGCGATCTCCATCTTCGAGGCACCGTCATGATCACCATCGTCACTGGCGCAACACCTTGATCTCCATCGTAGCATCGTTGTCGTCTCGCCAATCTTATGCTTCTACGACTATCGCTACCGCTTAGTGATAAAGTAAAGCATTATAGGGCGATTGCATTGCATACAATAAAGCGACAACCATATGGCTCCTGCCAGTTGCCGATAACTCGGTTACAAAACTTGATCATCTCATACAATAAATTTAGCATCATGTCTTGACCATATCACATCACAACATGCTCTGCAAAAACAAGTTAGATGTCCTCTATTTTGTTTGTTGCAAGTTTTACGTGGCTGCTACGGGCTTAAGCAAGAACCAATCTTACCTACGCATCAAAAACCACAACGATAGTTTGTCAAATTGGTGCTGTTTTAACCTTCGCAAGGACCGGGCGTAGCCACACTCAGTTCAACCAAAGTTGGATAAACTGACACCCGCCAGCCACCTGTGTGCAAAGCACGTCGGTAGAACCAGTCTCGCGTAAGCGTACGCGTAATGTCGGTCCGGGCCGCTTCATCCAACAATACCGCCGAACCAAAGTATGACATGATGGTAAGCAGTATGACTTATATCGCCCACAACTCACTTGTGTTCTACTCGTGCACAACATCAACGCATAAAACCAGGCTCGGATGCCACTGTTGGGGAACGTAGTAATTTCAAAAAAATTCCTACGCACACGCAAGATCATGGTGATGCATAGCAACGAGAGGGGAGAGTGTAATCTATGTACCCTCGTAGACTGACAGCGGAAGCGTTATGACAATGCGGTTGATGTAGTCGTACGTCTTCACGACCCGACCGATCAAGCACCGAAACTACGGCATCTCCGAGTTCTAGCACACGTTCAGCTCGATCACGATCCCCGGACTCCGATCCAGCAAAGTGTCGGGGAAGAGTTCCGTCAGCATGATGGCGTGGTGACGATCTTGATGTTCTACTATCACAGGGCTTTGCCTAAGCACCACTACAATATTATCGAGGACTATGGTGGAGGGGGCACCGCACACGGCTAAGAGAACGATCTTGAAGATCAACTTCTGTGTCTAGAGGTGCCCCCCTACCCCCGTATATAAAGGAGCAAGGGGGGAGGCCGGCCGGCCCTTGGGCATGCCAAGGAGGAGGAGTCCTCCTCCTAGTAGGAGTAGGACTCCCCTCTTTCCTACTCGTACTAGGAGGGGGAAAGGAAGGGGAAGAGGGAGAAGGAAAGGGGGCGCCGCCCCCCCTCTCCTAGTCCAATTATGACCAGAGGGGGAGGGGGCGCGCGGACCACCCTGTCCACCCCTCTCTCTCGCCACTAGGGCCCATAAAGCCCATTACTTCTCCCGGGGGGGGTTCCGGTAACCCTTCGGCACTCCGGTTTTCTCCGAAATCACCCGGAACACTTCCGGTGTCCGAATATAGCCGTCCAATATATCAATCTTTATGTCTCGATCATTTCGAGACTCCTCGTCATGTCCGTGATCACATCCGGGACTCCGAACAAACTTCGGTACATCAAAATATATAAACTCATAATGAAATTGTCATCGTAACGTTAAGCGTGCGGACCCTACGGGTTCGAGAACAATGTAGACATGACCGAGACATGTCTCCGATCAATAACCAATAGCGGAACCTGGATGCTCATATTGGCTCCCACATATTCTACGAAGATCTTTTATCGGTCAGACCGCATAACAACATACTTTGTTCCCTTTGTCATCGGTATGTTACTTGCCGGAGATTCGATCGTCGGTATCTCAATACCTAGTTCAATCTCGTTACCGGCAAGTCTCTTTACTCGTTTCGTAATACATCATCTCGATACTAACTCATTAGTTGTAATGCTTTCAAGGCTTATGTGATGTGCATTACCGAGAGGGCCCAGAGATACCTCTCCGACAATCGGAGTGACAAATCCTAATCTCGAAATATGCCAACCCAACATGTACCTTTGGAGACACCTGTAGAGCTCCTTTATAATCACCCAGTTACGTTGTGACGTTTGGTAGCACACAAAGTGTTCCTCCGGCAAACGGGAGTTGCATAATCTCATAGTTATAGGAACATGTATAAGTCATGAAGAAAGCAATAGCAACATACTAAACGATCGGGTGCTAAGCTAATGGAATGGGTCATGTCAATCACATCATTCTCCTAATGATGTGATCCCGTTAATCAAATGACAACACATGTCTATGGTTAGGAAACATAACCATCTTTGATTAATGAGCTAGTCAAGTAGAGGCACACAAGTGACGTTCAGTTTGTCTATGTATTCACACAAGTATTATGTTTCCGGATAATACAATTCTAGCATGAATAATAAACATTTATCATGATATAAGGAAATAAATAATAACTTTATTATTGCCTCTAGGGCATATTTCCTTCAGGGAAGCCTTCCAAGAGAGGAAAAACATCATCGTCGAGCGGCTTGGGCCGGGCGAGCAAGGACGAACCTCAAGGCAGACCGTAAGCGAGGCTGGGGTACTTTAAAAGCACCTCATTCTTTTTCTAGTGAAGTAATCATCCGATATATGTTCGTCCATGTAGGTTAATGCCTGGTGCTTCTCAATCGTCATCCTCCTCGGGAGATCTTCTTCCAGAGATGATCGAGAGTGACACGCCTCCTCCGGCCCCGTCGCCCAACAGAGGAGATGATACTGAGGTATCGTCCCGAAGGGCACCCGAAGGCGGTGCCTCCGTCACCCGAGGTTCCGGGATCAAGACCGGCGTCCCCGAACCATCCGGTTTGCAGCCGGAGACGGTTCTAGAGGCAAGCAAGCGGGTTCCTTCACTGGAATGTCGTACTCCGGCCGTGGTTTCCGAAGACCCAGGAGCGCCGGAAATGTTGACAGACATGCTACGACGAGCGTCCATCTCAGAAGAGCACCGTTGCTTGATGGCTATGGTGGTCGAAAGGGTTCTATCCGCGAAGAGTGGACTGAACGATGCCTTCACAAGCCTTCTAAGAGGTTTTCAGGTTTGTGATGTAGCTTTGTCAATTGAATTTCATTGACAGAATGCACCTATTGTATATGCAGTAGCCCCTGAGACTCGTATTGTCTTCCGAAGGGAGCGATCGAGGATCAAAGAGATATGCTCAGGTATTAACCTTGGTTTAATTTCAAATACAGGCTGCTTCCCCTCCTGCGGCTGCCCAGAAAACGGAAGTGGCCGAACTGGAGCGAAAGCCGGATATTGCGGAGGATGACGTTGCGTTGATCAACAGGCGTCTTGACGACTCGCAAGGTATGTATTTCAAGCATTCTTTACACCAGTGTGCTTCACGCGGGAAAGTGCTTTATATGAGATGTGCATGAAATGCAGATGGTGCTGCCATCGTGGAGGCTCTTCGGGCGGAGCTAATCCGGGCCAAGGAGCGAGCCCAGTTTAGTGATGCTGCTGCTGAAGGAGCGTCGGTTGAACTGAAGGCCGAACAAGTTGCGTGATGCCAGGGCGAGGAGAGGATATCCACGATGACACTCGCTTTGGAGGATGCTAGTGGCCGCTGCGAATTTCTTGAGAAGGAGAATAAAGCCTTAATGGATGAACTGGACAAGGCCCAACAGGAGGCAAGAGAAGCGCGATTAGAATCCAGAGCACTCCGTGAGGAGGTTCAGCAAGCGAAAGAGATATTGGCTGGAAAGCCTTTTCTGCTGCAGACTAAGTTCGGTGACCCGGACTATGCTTAGCTGAACCAAGTGTGGAGTTCTCCGGACGAGTATTTGGACTTGCCGAAGGGTTCTTCCGATGCAGCGCGGTATTACCAAGCGCGAGCTGGATATGCAACAGAGAAGCTTTTTTGGTCATAGTGTGGTGTGTCAAAACGCCGCTGCTGCTTAATGAACAGATGTCCCAATGGGTCGAACTTCATAGGGTATCTGGCGCTGCCATGAAGGATGTCATAGTCCGGCTATGGCCGACCGCGCCTGTGCCGAATAGCTATTTCGGTTTGGTGCAGAAGCTTGTCGATGCAGTGCCGCGAATCGATGCTGTGAAGTGATCGGCATGCATTGAAGGTGCACGGATGGCCCTTTCCCGAGTCAAGACATTCTGGGGGAAGATGAAGGTCATCAATGTCGTGACGAAGGGTCCTCCCAAAGGCGAGGACCGTCCGAAACCAGAGCATTATTTTGAAGACGTCCTGGAGGCCGCCCGCTTGATTGAGGGTCAATGTTCGAAGAACATAATGTTCGAGTGAGGTGTATGATGATTGTAAAAGACAACTTTATAGTTAATCTATTTATGTTTTGCTCGAAAAGCTTGAATTCCTCCTGTGCGGTCATTTTAATATAATCTGAAAGTTTTCCAGTCATCGGCTTCAGCCCCCCGTAGGAAGTATGGGGGTGTACGGAAAAGCATTTAATCACTCTTCCAGTCATAAGGCGTTAAAAATTTCACTTAACCTTAGGAGTTTTATGGTGGGGCTACGACATAGCCCCTGGTGTGTATGCGGCGTGTGGTGCCTTACATATCTGATCTGAAAAAGATCCATCGCATTACACGGAGAATCGCTAAAGACTCCAATAAGTCATCAAGTGGTTGACCAGCTCTCGCCGCATCATGACAGTCAGTTTTAGGCTTTCTCGATTGAGGTGCTCATCCGGTCTAGGCCAGGGCACAATCGTAGTAGTTCTCCCTTTACTACCATAGCCGATAGAGCGGAACGTAGGGTAGCAAACACAAGAGCCGGGCAACCCAACTATTGACCCAAGACAATGATTCAGAGTTGATGCATATAAGGCCAACCTTGCGACGCCGAAGTATGCTATATAGCTGTTCAGACTTTTACTGGCAACTCATTCGTTCCCATGCCGAGCCCCTGGCAGGGTGTGACGAGGTGCATCTACAAAGCAGCCATTAAGGCTGTACTTTATTGTTGAAAGGATATGAGAGATCGGTTCGGGTGAGGCTTACTGAGAACAGAGCGGTGTGCCAATGATAAATTTATGTAAAGAGAAACCACGAACCCGGCTATCTGACATGCTCGTGGTCGGGATGAGAGGAAAAGGGGCATAGTACAGGCTCGGAATAAAGAGTGCGGTCTACAAAAAGTAATTTTGGACCTCCTGTCGCACGTCTGCGTAGCCCATCCTCGGGGAGGGGGATCCTTAACGGATGTAACCCCTTAGGTGAGTGTATGGATCCGAACTCCGATAGAGTCCGCTATGGATGTTGTCCAGTTGGTCACCTGTTCTTTAAAGATGATACAAAAAACATGAGAAAAACATATAAAAAACGTTACGGGAATTCTTGTAGGGTTGTCTGAATTGGGCTTCCGCCAATGCCCATTGTATCTTGAGTGCATAGTGGTGTGTGCGTGGTGCAAATTTTGCGAGTACAGTAGGTGGGTGGCGGAAGCCAAACTTCTATTTGGACTCCGGGAGTGGTCGAACATCGGAGGGGAACTTTTTCTAGCCCCTGGTGTTCTGCTGGCAAGTCGATCTGTCGTCTTTGTTACCCGGTGGCCTCATCCCCTTGTGATCAGCGTTAAGCTTGACTGCCTGCTTGAAGACCCAACAGTTATGGTTGGTATGATTAGCTGGCCTATCAGGGTGACCGTGAATCTGACAAGGTCGGTCCAATATCCTGTCAAGGGTGGATCGTCCATCCTGGTTTGCCTTTAGTGGCTTCTTCCACTGACCGGGCTTCGGATTGTGAAATCCGGCATTCAACGCTGTGTCACGTATGTTGTTGTGTTCGGTTCGTCGTGGCTTGTCGTTGCCATCTCGGATTCGGAAGTGCCCGGGCCGCTGGCGTCATTGCTTTTACGAGCAAGCCAGTTGTCTTCTCCCGTGCAGAAGCGGTTCATTAGAGCAGTGAGGGCTGTCATGGCTTTGGGTCCTTCCTGGCCAAGGTGACGCGCGAGCCATTCATCCAGGACGCTATGTTTGAAGGCCGCGAGGGCTTCTGCGTCCAGACAGTCGACAATTTGGTTCTTTTTGACTAAGAACCTGGTCCAGACCTCCCTAGCTGACTCGCCGGGCTCCTGGAAATGTGACTTAAGTCATCGGCGCATAATGGACGGACATATGTTCCCTGGAAGTTGTCTCGAAAGGCGTCCTCCAAATCCTCCCAGTTGCCAATAGAATTTTTTGGAAAACTATTTAGCCAATACCGAGCTGGCCCTTTAAGCTCGAGAGGCAGGTATTTAATGGCGTGGAGGTCTGATAACCCACAAGTATAGGGGATCGCAACAGTTTTCGATAAGTAAGAGTGTCGAACCCAACGAGGAGCTAAAGGCAGAACAAATATTCCCTCAAGTTCTATCGACCACCGATACAACTCTATGCACGCTTAGCGTTCACTTTACCTAGAAAAAGTATGAAACTAGAAGTACTTTGTAGGTGTTTTTGGATAGGGTTGCAAGGTAATAAAGAGCACATAAATAAAAAGTAGGGGCTGTCTAGATAAAGACAAAACTAAGTTAATTTTAGTAAAGAGCTTTTTGTTACGAGAAAGTTATTTGTCCCTGGGCAATCGATAACTAGACCGGTAATCATTATTGCAATTTTATTTGAGGGAGAGGCATAAGCTAACATACTTTCTCTACTTGGTGTCAGGACCCCGATTCCAAGTCACATCGATCTAGCCGGTAACACCTCATATCACTTTGCGGCCTCACACACGGTATCCCACGGGTGTCACCTTACCATGGCGTGGGACCGTTTGCGCCTTTTGGTTCACGTATATGATAGTGTCACTAGCATCCATATGACAGAGAACCCGGGCTGACATGGCTAGTCATGAACCCAAAGCAGCACAGACCTTTGGAGACAGGCATACATCAATCACATCGAGCATGTCGGTCATCAGCGAGTGATTCCGGGCTGTAGCACTGTGCTAACAGGACTCCGAGGAACCCGGGCTGTAGCAGGCTAGGCAGGACTCCGGATGTCACCGCGTGACATTTCCCCGAAGGGACAGACATAGGAACGACGTGAAACACATGCCAGCCAGTCAAGTGTCCTGAGCAGTAGTGCTGGACTAGCAGGACTCCGGTGAACCGGGCTGTAGCGGACTACTATGGCTCGAGGAACACTAGACTACATTTCCCCATAAGAAAGGCTGCCAAGGATAAACAACTAGATTGTCGGATCCCACTCATACCAAGCATTTCAATCATACACACAATATACCCGATATGAGTACATACAACATGGCATCACAACAAAACTCTACAACTCAAGTACTTTATTTAAAGGCTCCAGGGAGCCATACATAACATGTTCATACAGATAGGGGTCACATGACCCGACACTCAAGTCATACAATCATACAAGCACAAGCGGAAGCAACTAGTCTGAGTACAGACACTAGAAAGAAAGAAGGCTTCTCGAAGCCTGTCTATGTACATAGGGCCCTCCATGGCCAGGATCACCACCTGGGTGGCTAGTCACTCGTCGACGTCAAGGTCTACGTAGAACCCATCGGAGGGGGCGGTGTTGTCGTCTGAAAACAGTAATTAAGCAAACATGAGTACAAAGGTACTCACAAGTCTTACAACAGAACCTACTATACATGCTCGTTCTCAAGAAGGTGGTGGGGTTATTGCAGCAAGCCAGCTTTGAATCTTAGCTAAGCTATCCTATGGAACTCCACTAGTAAAATAGTTTTCGCACACGAGTCCACCGGGGATCCTCTCTCGTCATCCTACGAGAGGGCCATCCTCGGTACTCACACTTATCTTGAGTCTTTTAGTAGTATCCATTAACTTGTCTATGAACTGTATAGGCAACCAAGTAGTACTTTACCGCGGATGTGGCTATTCGAATAGTTTTATACCCTGCAGGGGTGTACATCGTCACACATGTTTCCACCACTTAGCGTCTGCACACGACATGTGCTCGGCAGACTTCAAGCGAAAACCGACATGGGTGTAGACCACGACCTGACTAACCTCACCAGTCTCTAGTCCAGGTTTATCGCATATTCAGGTTCCATCCGCAAGGAAATCCACCGACCGGGATGTCCTCAACGGCCCCAAACGATGTGTGCAGGGTTCCCGAGACACCAAACGGGCGACTCGGTACACCGTGCCATGGTGTATCTACCGCATCGTAGCCCACCCCTAGGGTCAGCGCTACGCACGGCCGCCAACACATAACCTACAAACACCAGAAACTAGTTGCAACTCCTGGACAGAGGACGAGATGGGTCAGTAAGTCGAGCGGGGTCATATTTCAGGGCCGAATGTGTGGTAGTAACTGAATCTTAAATCACGCATACAGATCTCAGTTCTTATGGACGGCCTCAATGAAACAACCCACCATGTACTCCTACATGGCCTCTCATCGATACCTTTACCAAAACATGTTTAACACATCCCTCACATTACCGACATAATCATAACACTCTAGCCCATCACCCAGATGAACCAGACCTGACACAACTCTAAGCATAGCAGGCATAGCAAGGTAGGAATCACATACATGGCTCAATCAACTCCTACACATGCTAGTGGGTTTCATCTAGTTACTGTGGCAATGATAGGTCATGTAGAGGATAAGGGTTCAACTACCGTAGCACACAGCAGTTTGAATCGCGTTGTCTTAATGCAGTAAACAAGAGCAGAAGCGAGAACATGGGTTTGTATCGGAATGATCAATGGGTTGCTTGTCTGTTGTAGAGGTAGTAGGGTACTGCCCTTCAGACGGATACTCGGGGTTATCCTCGGAGGCAGAACCTACCACGAAAGACACACCGAACATAATCAACACATGGCAATATGCAACAATATGATGCATGCTATGACATGGCAAGATGAAAGTGTCTTGGCCTAATGCAAGCTAAAACAGAAGGGGATGAACTCATTTGAATCAAAGATTCAAATGTTAGCTCATTAAACATGGCCTTATTAGTGCATTACCTTATTCTGCTTAAATAGCAAGGTTAACTTGTTTTGTCATGCATGAAACCATTATAGATGGATAGATTGAATTTTCCTGAACATTTTTCATATATAAATCTTTGCATTTGGAGCTATGGTTGTTTTTCTATGATTTTTAGAAGTTTTGGCTATTTTCTGGAATTTCCTATATAAGAATAATTCCAGTAATTGAATTAATGCGTCAGCATGACATAGGTGTGACGTCAGCGGGTCAACTGGGTCGGCTAGGTCAAACCTGACTGGTGGGCCCTGTCTGTGAGTGTCACAACTAATTAACAGAATTATGTTAGTGCTAATTGACTGTCAGTGGGGCCTGGGCCCACATGTCAGTGACTAAACTAATTAAAATTAGTTAAAACTAATCTTAAACTGATTAGCAGACCGGCCCCACCTGTCATAGACTCAGGGGGGTCTACCTGGGCCCACACGGGGGGTCAAACAGGGTCAACTCGCCGGCGGCTTGACGCCGGCGATGACAGATGCGGCGGAGGGGCTCGGGTTTGCGTTTCCGGCGACCATATCGACGGCGGAGAGCAGCTACGTGACGCGGGGAGCGAGCCGCGTCGTTTGGTGGAGAAAGTGGAGCTCGGGGAGGCCGGGAACGACGCCACCGACGACCTTGGCGGTCGCCGGAGTTCGGGCGAGGCTGAACCCGAAGCTACAGGGCACGGCGAGGCGCGGGGAGTGGTGCGTTAGGCTCCTGGGTACGTGGTGGGTGTGGTGGCGCGCTCGGAATCGAGCTTACGCGCCTGTGGCCACGGCGGCGACATGGCCGGCGGAGCCGAGCTCTCGGCCGTGATGGCCTACGGGGTTAGAGGGCAGCTCGAGCGACGTGGCTAGGGGGAGGAGAGTGAGGAGCTCACGGTGAGTGCAGCGGGCGTCGAAGCGGGCTCGGGGAAGCTTGGGAGGCGGCAAAACGTCGAAGACGATCTCCGGTGACCGAAGAGGGGATCGGCAGCGGTGGCGGCGTTGCAGCGCGTCCGAGGCCTCGTGGCTCGTCGAGGAGGTCGAGGGAGATGTTGCGGAGCTCGTGGGCACGGTGGGGTCACACGGGGACGACGGTGGCTGCGGCTACGGCGGCAAGACGACGGCGGCTGCATCGGTAGGAAGATGGGGAGAGAGCCAGAGAGGGGGAGAGGCCACGGGGAGAGTGGGAAGAAAGAGAGGGAGACGTGGGGGTCGGCGTGGCACTCGTAGACGCCTCCAGGGCGTCGGCGGAAGCAGGAGGTGGCCGGCGTGTGGCCGCGGGCGCCGGCCACGCGCTCCTCGTCCTCCTGGCGAGAGGAGGAGGACGACTAGCAAGAGCCAGTCAACCGGGCCGAGCCAGGTGGGCTGATGGGCTGCGCCTGGTAAGTTTCTCTCTCTCTCTCTCCATTTTTTTTCTATTTTTCTTATTTATTTATTATTTCTGTAACTTCAGGGCTTTATTAAAAATACCAGGGCATTACCATAAATCATAAAATTAATCATGGCCACTGCTTAGAATATATCCAACAACAAACATTTTAGTTTATGATTATTTGAGCATTTAAAATATTTTATAGCATTTAAATGCCCAAATGAAAATACCATAAGGATTAATCCAATGACCTTTGATGTCCTAGAAAAATGTGCACCATTTTTGTCAAAGGTTTTAACCCAAAAAAAAGGGTGGGCTTTTTAGAAGGGCATTTCAGGTTCGTTGGAAAAGTTTTTAATAAACCCTAGTTGTTACAGGGGGGCGGGGTGCTGGGGGTTCTGTCATCCCCATTTCAAATTTAAAAGGAATTTAAACATGGTGCACACTCTAATGCTTGAACTAACTAGGGTGTGACAATTGGATCATATGCACTTATGATTGGAACTCTAGCAAGCATCCGCAACTACTAAAGATCATTAAGGTAAAACCCAACCATAGCATTAAAGTATCAAGTCCTCTTTATCCAATACGCAAACAACCTACTTACTCGGGTATGTGCTTCTGTCACTCAAGCCACCCACCATAAGCAAATCATGAACATATTGCAAACCCTACAGTGAGGATCCCTCACGCTTGCGCGACACGGAGAGCACCATAGGAGAGCACCAATAATAAAACATGCAACTCAAACCAATCTTGATCATCTATTAACCCATATGACAAAACGGATCTACTCAAACATCATAGGATAGCCATACATCATTGGGAAATAATATATAGTGGGTAAAAGAGGGGTTACACCGCTGCATAGAGGGGGGAAGAGTTGGTGCTGATGGCGGTGAAGTTGTTGGTGAAGATTGCGATGATGATGATGGCACCCGGTGGCACTCCGGCGCCACCGGAAGCGAGGGGGAGAGAGCCCCCCTCCTTCTTATTCCTTGACCTTCTCCCTAGATGGGAGAAGGGTTTCCCCTCTGGTCCATGGCCTCCATCGTGTGGGAGGGGCGAGAGCCCCTCCACGATTGGATCTGTCTCTCTGTCTCTCTCTGTTTCCGCATTCCCAGATTCTTCCCTTCCACCGTTTCTTATATCCCCGGAGATGCGTAACTCCGATTGGGCTGAAATTTTAACAAGGTCTCTATCTGGATATTAGCTTTCTTGCAGCGAAAGAAGGGCACCAACTGCCTTACGGGGTGGCCATGAGGGTCAGGGGCGCGCCCAGGAGGTGGGGCGCGCCCCCCTGCCTCGTGCCTCCCTCGGGCACCGTCTCGCGTGGATTTTTCTTCCAAAAAATCATATATATTCCAAAAAAATCTCCGTCAGTTTTTATCCCGTTTGGACTCCGTGTGTTATGAATATTCTGTGAAACAAAAAACATGCAACAAACAGGAACTGGCACTAGGCACTGGATCAATTTGTTAGTCCCAAAAATAGTATAAAAAGTTGCCAAAAGTATATGAAAGTTGTAGAATATTGGCATGGAACAATCAAAAATTATAGATACGACGGAGACGCATCAGCATCCCCAAGCTTAATTCCTGCTCGTCCTCGAGTAGGTAAATGATAAAAAAGATAATTTTTGATGTGGAATGCTACCTAGCATAATCTTAATCACATATCTAATCATGGCATGAATATTAAGATACGAGTGATTCAAAGAAATAGTCTATCATTTGACATAAAAACAATAATACTTCAAGCCTACTGATAAAGCAATCATGTCTTTTCAAAATAACATGGCCAAAGAAAGTTATCCCTACAAAATCAAATGGTCTGGCTATGCTCCATCTTCACCATACAAAATATTCAAATCATGCACAACCCCGATCACAAGCCAAGCAATTGTTTCATACTTTTGACGCGGCTAATCAACAGGATATGGAGATGCCCATCAATTGACAATGCGAGGAGTAGGGTGCCATGCAACGGATGCACTAGAGCTATAAGTGTATGAAAGCTCAAACTGAAACTAAGTGGGTGTGCATCCAACTTGCTTGCTCATGAAGACCTCGGGCATTTGAGGAAGCCCATCATCGGAATATACAAGCCAAGTTCTATAATGAAAATTCCCACTAGTATATGAAAGTGATAACTCAAGAGACTCTCTATATGAAGAACATGGTGCTACTTTGAAGCACAAGTGTGGTAAAAGGATAGTAACATTGCCCCTTCTCTCTTTTTCTCTCATTGTTTATTATTTTTATTATTTTTATTATTTTATTTTTTGGGCCTTCTTTTTTTTGGCCTTTCTCTTTTTTCTTTGTCCGGAGTCTCATCCCGACTTGTGGGGGAATCATAGTCTCCATCATCCTTTCCTCACTAGGGCAATGCTCTAATAATGATGATCATCACACTTTTATTTACTTAAAACTCGATAGTAGAACAAAGATATGACTCTATATTAGTGCCTCCAGCAGTGCACCAGGATGTGCAATGATCTAGCGTAGCAATGACATAAAAAAACAAACAAGCCATGAAAACATCATGCTAGCTATCTTACGATCATGCAAAGCAACATGACAATGAATGCTCAAGTCATGTATATGATGATGATGGAAGTTGCATGGCAATATATGTCGGAATGGCTATGGAAATGCCAAGATAGGTAGGTTTCGGTGTCAAAACCGGCGGATCTCGGGTAGGGGGTCCCGAACTGTGCGTCTAAGGCGGATGGTAACAGGAGGCAGGGAACACGATGTTTTACCCAGGTTCGGGCCCTCTTGATGGAAGTAAAACCCTACGTCCTGCTTGATTAATATTGATGATATGCGTAGTACAAGAGTAGATCTACCACAAGATCAGGGAGGCTAAACCCTAGAAGCTAGCCTATGGTATGATTGTATGTTGTAGTTGTTGTATATTATCTATCGACTAGCCTGGCCTCGGTTTATATAATGCACCAAAGGCCTAGGATAAAAAGATTCCTAGCCGAATACGCCGGTGGGGAGGAGTCCTTGTCTTGATCACCATGTCTTGTGGAATCTTCCATGTATGCGGCAGCTGTCCGAACACGCCCATGAGTATACGGCCATGGGGATCGTCGGCCCAATCCAACTGATCGGGAGACGATGTGATGAGTACCCCTGGTCCAGGACACCGTCAATAGCCCCCTGAACCGGTCTTCAAGTTAGGGACGCTCCTCAATTTTTCTGAACTGCTCTTCATCTTCGGTCCGTCTTGAAAACTGGTTCAACAAATCTTCTCATCTTCGATCTTGAGGATCGCCGAAGTGCATCCGACGAGTTTACACGTTGGGTATCCGAGGAGCCCCTTTAAGTTTCTGGCCTTTATCAATGCCTTGTTATTTTTATGCCACACCTCAGGTTTGAAGTTGTTCCCGGGAGGCAGTGTCCTCTTGCATCCGAGCTCTAACGCCGGACTGCATTCGAGGTATCTTTTGCAGCCGAGCACCAATGCCGGACTGCTTCCGAGCTCCAACGCCGAAATGTATCCGAGCTCCAACGTCGGACTGTGTCCAAGCTCCAACGCCGGATATTCAAGAAGTCATAGATCATCTTGGTCCAAAAAAGTTGAAGGAGTTTAGCTGATCTTAATGCTGGAAATGCCCTCTATGGAGCCAGCCACTAGCGCCCGAGCTTTATGCCGGACTGCTTCCGAGGTGGTGCACCAGCCCGACTGTGGGCCAATTTTTTGTCAATATTTTTTATTGGTGCAATTTATTCTCTGCCGAGATATATAGCCAGTAACCCTCAACGTGTGTATCGGTTTAAAACCCGAGATGCACTTGAAGGATGATGTAAGACCACCGATCCCAATAGCCGCTGAGACTCAGGTTGATTTGCAAAATCGGCCTGAGGATCAAGTCCTAACTCGGCAGAATACTTCGGGATACAAAAAGCGGCGTGCTCAGTCCTCGAGACTTAGGTTGGGTGCGGCCGACCAACCTGAGGATCATAATGTCCACGGAAACTGTATTGCACTTAAAATTTTCTGCATTGGACAGGCAATGTAGTAGCCCCCGAGACACTGGTCTGGTGGCAACACCAGATGAGGGGATCGATGTGCCCCTTTAATATTTGTAAATAATAAGCCCGAAGCCCAATAGCCCCCGAGCCTTAATGCATGCACGGGTGGCCGAATTAAGGATCGATATCCATAGTAAAATCACAAATTATTTGTAATGATTCTATGTATTCAAGTACTTTACATCCTTAATGCTCGGATCCGCATTGTACAAAACTTGGTTGACCGATCATCGGCTTCCACCTCCTCGGCTAGTAGCCGAGGAGTGTTTGTCCTACTTTATAAAGCCTTTATGAGGGCAAAGATTTACGACAAACAAGGCAATCTGGCCATACGGTTTTATAATCAAAGGTACGCAGAGAGATATGTTATATTACTGTTTAACATAAGAAATGTCTTCCAAAGAAAATAGTCCCGCTATCGGTTCCTTTCTTTGGGTTGTCATGAAACCTCAGCTCTAAGCATGATCATGAAACCTCAGCTCTAATGTAAGAGACAAATTTCTAGGATTTAGTTTGGGAGGCCAGTTAATAGCCCCCGGTAGTGTTCAGCGACAGTCGAGGTCAAGCCGTAAACACTTCGGCCATTGTTATGAATGGCCCGTCTTTTAACACCATCATTGGATCACTGACCAGTTTACGCTTATTGTGACAGTCAGTTTTTCAGCTATCTCCACTGAGGTGCTTAACCATGTGAGGTGGAAGCACAATTGCAGTGGTTCTCCCTTTGCACACCTAGCCGAACAAAGCGGAACGTAGGAGGCAAGCGCAGGAGCCGGGCAACCCAACTATTGACCGAAGACACAATTCGAAACCAATGCATATATAGTGAGATCCGAGAATGTTTTTGCTGAATCTATAAAGGTGTCCGGCATTAGACTGTGAGACTTGTGCTGGAAACACACAAATAGTTTAAAAGTGCCAAAAGGCATGGAAAACCAGAGGACGTTAGTATAAACATGACGTCCGAACAAGATCAAGTGTTCGGTGCCAATCAGAGAATTGGAAGAGAAAGAAAAAATTGTGCTTCTGTCGTGTGTTGACAACGACCAAGAAGAAAACACATTTACAGCTCATATATAAATTTTAAGAGCCCCCAAGTGACTTGGGTAAGAATTTTATGTATAATGATTGTATGTACCAAAGTACTTATATCATATACGTGTTCACCCTAACTTTATATGCGTCTTAACCGACCGTCGGCTTCTCCCTCTTCGGTCAAGGGCCGAAGAGTGTTATGTACTCTAGCTGTCGAGAATATCGACGGTGTTTCCGATAACCAGGCAATCAGGCCATAGTGCTGTAACAGACAAAGCGCGCTCAGGGAACTTATGCTATATTACTAACGAAGTGTAAGAAGCATCTTCGAAGAAAATAGTACCCCCACCGATACCTTTCTTCGGTGCTCATTTTTACTATGAGACTTGTGCAATAGATTTTTTGTATTCATGAGTTCCGTTGTGTGCTGACCATAATTGAAAACAATAAGAGCGCTAGCTTTCAGCTTCACCCAGTCTGAGGTCCGGCTCGGATGACCCGATCGTGACAATCGCAGAGGTGCTCCCTTTACTCCCTAGCCGAACAATCGGGAACGTAGGGGTAAACACAGGAGCGAGGCAACCCAGCTTGCAAATCGCTTAAGTCAATATGGTGCATATTGTGGCGTAATACACGAACAAGGAACGAAGCCGTACAAGTATAATCATATGCAAGAGGAAAGGCTTCATGAAGGAAGCCCCCAAGTGAACTAGGTATTTGAATTTGTGTGTCACAAAAAAAGTTCTGACAAGGAGATTTTCTACAAGAAACTTTTTATCAAAAAGGTATAATGCTTGGTCGAACCGAACACAAGTTAAAAATTTAAAACTTTGAGCATGAAGGCAACTTAGCTGGTTAATGTGTTCGGTATTGATGACACGGCCCGATCTTGATGCGGGACAATGTCCATCCCCCAAGCCGGTCCCAAAGTGGCGGAGCAAAGAGCTCGGCACTCCAAAGTGGTGACATAACACAGTCAATGCGGGACGGCAGAGTGATGCCGAAGTCCCTCGCATGGGGTAATGAAGTGTTGACAAAGCCCCCCGTCCAGCCGAGGTGACGTGGTATGTTAGTACGCCGAGTTGACGATACTGCCCAACCCAGATCATTTTCCTGTGCACAAAAAATAGTGCAAACAGGAGATAATAGTAATAATAATAAATAAATAAAAATCGTTGCATAATAAATAATTTATGCAAAGTGAGTAATAAAAGAAATATGGCCTGGCGTCGAAGTCAATGTCGATGCAGGGCGTCGGCGTGATGCGGTAAAGGCGTGGCTAAGCCTGAATTCACAGGTCGGTCCGAGTTCCGGATGCGGCGTTCACCGGACCATGTACGGAAACTGACCGAACCACCATGCGACTGTCATTAATGCGGCCATCATTTGATAGACCTGTGTACATATGATGAACAAACCAAAGTAATAATTTCTTGGAAAAAAATGAGCCCGAAAAGGCAAAAATAGTAGGATTAATAGCACCTGGTTTATTTGTTGTAGCAATCCAAAGAAAGGTGATTCCAAAGTTTGGGACTCGATCCGCACAACCATTGCCTGATGGGCGATAAAGCGACGGTATGGCGATGCTGGCAAAGGTTGCCTCGCCGAGGCAAAGCCCTTGGTCCAGCTAACGTGATGGAGCTGGTCGGCTAGTGATGCCGAAGTCTCCGGAGTAGGTTGATGAAGAGATGCCGAAGCCCCCGGTCCAGCCGAGATGTCGAAGCCTCGATGTCAGCCGATGAGTCGAAGTAGGTCGGCGTGATGGACACCATCTTGGAGAAGCAATAGTGCGGCCCTGCCGATGCAGGTCGTGACGTGGTCGATGCCGGCTTGATGAAGTGACCGTGCGGTGATGCTGGTATGCCCGCTCCGTGTAATCTGTGGGGTGGCGATGTTGGTGATGATTTATCCTTCACGATGCCGGACTCTTGTTCGGCTTGCCGAGATGATGATTCGAAGAAGTTGAGCTCGGCTCAACAAATTGACGATGTGTCTAGCGTAGGTCGGCAGCCTTGGAGCAATATTGCCTAACTAGTTTGACGTCAGCATGATGATGAAGATGACCTTAGGGGAGGCTTAAAAATTTACGGGCACGTGTTTAAAAACAACGCACAATACCCTATAAGAGAATTCCTCTAAAAAGGTTGTCCGATACCACGTTCATAAATAAACAAGAATTCGGCTCAGATCCGTACTCACACAGAAAACGGATCCGAAAATTGGTCCACTCATCGGAAGGTTTCCGGAGTATGAACCATCGGATCGACCTGAAATTTGGAGGGGTGGTAGATGTGAGAATTCCGCAGTAGATGAACGGTTGGATCTTCCAAAGGACCTCCGAGCTGGGCTCTGGAGACCACGCCCTAAACTCGTCCAGATTCCCGTCTAGATTTGACAGGGCTCCGGTATAACGTAGATTGTCGGAGATTCCTCCATCGGAACTCGACGAAATTTTGCATGGCTGTTGTAGACGTAATTTCGCACTATTCCACCGAAACAGTCGTCAAACCGACGCTCGAGGAGGTGGTGACGGTGAATACAATTTCGCTGTCCATAAAAACACCACGGCCGCCCGAGGGCAATGTTGACGTTGAGCCCTCGAGCTCCATGGATGACTCCTCTATGATCATGATAGAGATCGGAGTTGATGTTGGGCCCCCATCCGAACATGATGATCGGAGATGGAGCACGGTCCTCGGTCGAGCCAAGGTGACCAGTCGAGCCGACGATGAAGATGCTGGCGTCGCAGTTGACCTGCGGGCGAGTCATTGATCCTTTTGCCGATCACACAGCGGAACTCTCAATGAAAGCATCAATGTCAGTGTCAAAACCGGCGGATCTCGGGTAGAGGGTCCCGAACTGTGCGTCTAAGGCGGATGATAACAGGAGGCAGGGAACATGATGTTTTACCCAGGTTCGGGCCCTCTTGATGGAGGTAAAACCCTATGTCCTTCTTGATTAATATTTATGATATGCGTAGTACAAGAGTAGATCTAGCACGAGATCAGAGAGGCTAAACCCTAGAAGGCCTATGGTATGATTGTATGTTGTAGTTGTTGTATATTATCTATCGACTAGCCTGGCCTCGGTTTATATAATGCACCAAAGTCCTAGGATAACAAGAGTCCTAGCCGAATACGCCGGTGGGGAGGAGTCTTTGTCTTGATCACCAAGTCTTGTGGAATCTTCCATGTATGCAGCAGCTGTCCGAACTGGCCCATGAGTATACGGCCGTCGGGGTTGTCGCTGTCAAAACCGGCGGATCTCGGGTAGGGGGTCCCGAACTGTGCGTCTAGGCCGGATGGTAACAGGAGGAAAGGGACACGAAGTTTTACCAAGGTTCGGGCCCTCTCGATGGAGGTAAAACCCTACGTCCTGCTTGATTAATATTGATGATATGGGTAGTAGAAGAGTAGATCTACCACGAGATCGGAGAGGCTAAACCCTAGAAGCTAGCCTATGGTATGATTGTTGTTGTGTATGTTGTCCTACGGACTAAACCCTCCAGTTTATATAGACACCGGAGAGGGTTAGGGTTACACAAAGTCGGTTACAATGGTAGGAGATTTGCATATCCGTATCGCCAAGCTTGCATTCCACGCCAAGGAAAGTCCCTTCCGGACACGGGACAAAGTCTTCAATCTTGTATCTTCATAGTCCAGGAGTCCGGCTGAAGGTATAGTCCGGCCATCCGGACACCCCCTAATCCAGGACTCCCTCAGTAGCCCCTGAACCAGGCTTCAATGACGAAAAGTCCGGCGCGCAGATTGTCTTCGGCATTGCAAGGCGGGTTCATCCTCCAAGTACTTCATAGAAGATTTTGAACACAAAGATAGTGTCCGGCTCTGCAAAAATAAGTTTCCACATTTTGCCATAGAGAGAATAATATTTACACAAATCTAATCTACTGACGTATTCCGTAGTGTGATACACCACAGCCAAGCCTTTATCCGAGTCGTTTCATTATCCCACCTCAGCGCGTCATGCGAGGCGGTTTCCTTGGCACGTCTTGTTAAAGCAGAGATTGTGTCCCCTTATTCCGGGATTCTCATCAATATGGGCGTGGGTAACCCAACCGCGCCATTGATTACGGCGCTTAGAGATAAGCGAGTTTTACCAGGCTGGTGGGGACACGTAGTTGCGTCCACCCATATAAGGGGATAAGGATCCACCTTTTCACCTACGCCTTCATCCTCCCTTGCTTATCCATTCTCGCGCACTTGAGCTCCAGCGCCCAAGCCCGCACTCCCCACCTCAACCTTCTCCAGCCATGTCTGGAGCGGGAGGCAAGTGGTTGGTCTCCTCCGTCACGGAGGGACACATCAAAAAACTGAGGAAGGCCGGATACTTGTCTAACGACATTTCATACCGGCTTCCCGAAAAGGGGCAGCTCATCCCCACCCCTAGGCCCCATGAGAGGGTGGTGTTCCTCCCCCATTTCCTCCGCGGATTGGGCTTCCCTCTTCACCCATTTGTCCGGGGGATCATGTTCTACTATGGCCTGGATTTCCACGATCTGGCCCCGAACTTTGTCCTCAACATCTCGGTGTTTATCATCGTGTGCGAGGCTTTCCTACGCATCCGCCCCCATTTCGGCCTATGGCTCAAGACTTCCAATGTCAAGCCGAACATGGTGCGCAGCAACCAGGTGGAGTGCGGAGGCGCCATGGTGGGCAAGATGGCCAACGTCTTATGGCTCGAGGGCTCCTTTGTGGAGACCCTGAAGGGGTGGCAATCAGGGTGGTTTTACATCATCGAGCCGCGCGACCCCGAATGGGTCGCAGCCCCCGAGTTTTGAACCGGACCCCCTACGCGGCTCACCTCCTGGAAGGAGACGGGCCTGTCGTGGGGTAGAAAAGGAGATCTGACCTGACTCCAAACATGCGTCCAAACCCTAGTGGACAAGAAGCTCAAACTTGTCAACGTAGTCCAGGTTATGCTCATCCGCTTGATCCTCCCGTGTCAACAACGGGCTTTCAACCTGTGGGAGTTCGACCCGGCGCGGCATCAAACTCTGAGCAGGCTCTTCGACACGACGTACGAAGATGCCTGGAAGGTGCTTTTCAAGGGCGCCGAGGCCCCCGCATCCACTACCGAGGATCGCGGATTCAGTACGCAGCGTCACACTCATGCTGTAAGCTGTTTTTTCCTTTTACAGGGTATCGGTTTTTCATAGTTTGACTCCATGCGGGATCTAAGCTCCCTTACCTTTGACAGGTTGGCTGGAGACGTCCGGACAGATCAACTGTCCGGCTCCTTTGCCCGAAGGCCCAGCGGACGCTCGCTTGGCGAAGCTGCTGGTTCCGGCACCCTATGTGGTGCCGGAGAAGAAGGCCGCGGAAAAGGCCACTGGGACTCGAAAGAGTGCCCGGCGCCAGGAGGTGTCGGATCCATCATCCGACGGTTCCAAGGCGCATTCCTCCCGTGAAGACGAGGAGGAAGAAGAAGATACCTCTCCCCCTCCAGCGGGAGGAGAGAAGAAAAGGAAGGCCGCCCTCTCTGGGGAGGCCGGAGGGTCCAAGAAGGGGAAAACCCTTCCTCCGGACTACTCCACCGACGCCGACGATGGCGGAGAGGAGTGGCCTCCAGATACCAGAGTAATTCATAGTATTTGTTTATTACACAGCTTTCCCTTATGTCGAATATGTTTATGCATCCCACCCAAAGACCGGCTCGACGCGTCGTCGAGCGGCTCACTGGACTCGTCGGATGTGAACTCGCTTCCGGCGACTTCCTCCCCCCGCCCTACGGACGACACCGAAGTGTTGTCCCAATAGGTTCCAAGCCGGGAGGAGGTGGTCCTGGAGGCGCCCCAAGGCGACCTCCCGGACTCCAGGAGTAAAGGGGATGAAACCCCCCAGGGCTCCAAGTCCGGCTCTAGGCCGGACACCGCTCTGGAACCTTCAAAGGTTCTAGAGTCCGGCGGGGGACCTCCTTCCAAGAGGAGCAAGCCCACCGTGTCGGTGACCCCCGTCCAACTGGAGGCGCCGGACAATCTATTGGAGGCGCTCCAAGGCGCCTCCATCGACGAGGAGCACCGCACCATTATGAGTGTGGTGGTCCAGAAGGTTCAGTCCGCCAAGAGCGGACTGACTGAAGCTTGTACTAGCCTTTTAACAGGCTTTAAGGTAAGTAAAGAATGTGTAAATAATATTACCGCATAGATAGTAGCCCCTAATGCTCTGTTTGGCGTTCAGGAAGAAAATCCGAATAGAGGATAAAATAAAATCCGCAGGAGCCTAACAAAAAGGAGTCAATATGCGTATGCAGGTTTCTCTGCTTGCGTCTGCCGCACTGACTGCGGAAGTGGACACGCCAAAGCAGAACCTCAAGCGGTCCGAGCAAGAGCTCGGGCGTGCCAAGAAGCAGCTCGAGGACAATGAAGGTAAGAAATACCTTGTTTAAATATATATAAAAAGGTGCAATTGCAAAAAATGACAGGATTATCATGGCTATTGTAGGGGCCACGTCTGAGGTGGCGACCCTTAAGCAAGCACTGTTTGAGGCCGAGAAGAGGGCGGCCACGAAGCGCACCGAGCGGGAGAAGTATGAGGCCGAGGTTGGCAAGGTACGGCAAGAGCTCCAGGCTCTCATGGAAAAACATGAGAGTTTGGAGCTTGACTCAAAGAGGCGAGCATCTGAGCTCGTGGTGGCTATTGAAAATGCCAAGTCTGCCAAGGCCGAATCCCAGAAGACCCTCCAAGAGTTGGATGAGGTGAAGAAGATAGCGGCGGGCAAGGCATTCTTTATGCAAAGCAAACACATAAACGTGAGTTACTTGTTACTTACCTGAATCCGGAGCTCTCTAGGAGCGTTCGCAGATCTTCCTCGGAGTGTGTCCGATGCCACCGCATTATATCGAGCCGAGGAGGGCAGCTCGACAGAGAAGGTGTTCTTGTCTCAGTATGCTGAGGCCGGACACCCCGTGCCCCTGAGCGACCAGTTGAAGCAACTGGTCTAGCTCCACAAGGCGGCCGAACAGGCCATGAAGGGCCTCATAGTTCGGCTGTGGCCTGGGAGCTATTTCGGGCTGGTGCGGCGGCTGGTGGAGGCCTGTCGAAGGCTCGAAGTCATCAAGCGCTCCGTCTGCATTGAAGGTGCCCGTAGGGCCCTTGCCCGTGCTAAGGTGGACTGGGGCAAGCTGGATGCTGAGAAGCTTGTGAAGGACGGGCCACCGCCGGGGAAAGAGCATCGCAAGCCCGAGAATTATTATAAAGATGTTCTGAAGGGTGCCTGCCTTGTGGCGGATGAGTGTTCTAGGGATGTAATTTTTGAGTGAAACTTGCTCGTTTTGTCCTGTGCGCTGAAAACTTGTTCATATGCGCTAAGCAATGCTGTTGGAATTTAAAATATTACCTTCTGTCCGGCTGTTTATCAATTCTGAGAGATGGCAAGTCGTCGGCTTCTGCCCCCGTGCCGCTAGTGCTGGGGTGTTCGGGGATAAACCTGAGCGCTCTTTTTCCCATGTTTGGGTCCTTTGAGGGAGGCGCTCAGCCCAACGAACAAGGCAACCGGACTATAATGCGTGAACACTCTCACTTAGCCATAGAATTCTATAATTTTAAATTTCGGCGAAGCCCCTGGTATTCGGAAGACCGAGTTCGGGGCGCTATCCACGCCTTGGCCAGACAGAGCCGACTCTTCGCTCTATGCGGCATAAGTCGTTAGGGACTCGAAAAACCTCTCGAACAGCGACCAGCTCTCGCTTCATCATGACAGTCAGTTTTAGCTTTCTCCACTGAGGTGCTCGATCCAACTCAACTGGGGCACAATCGCAGTGGTTCTCCTAGTGCTACCTTAGCCGATATAGCGGAACATAAGGCACCAAAACATAGGAGCCGGGCAAACCCAACTATTGACCCAAGACATGATTCGGAGCCGATGCATATAATGCTATAAGTTCGGGGTGCCGCACTTGTTAAAGTGTTCGGACTTCTCACACCATATTGAGGGGTACTAAAGCCCCTAGCGTATTTAGGCCGTACCAAAGTGTACGGGTGCAATATGTCGTTAAGGAACATATATATATATATATATATATATATATATATATATATATAAAGAGTAATGCAAAAATAGACAAAAGCAATGCACTGTTTATTAAAGAGGGCTGCGATCAAAGCAGAATGATACAAATAATGCGATAAGCAAAAGGTTGGACTATGTAACATGTCTGTTCGAGGGCAAGCTGCGGAATAGTATGCGAAACAGGTATACTGGTCGTGATAGAGACCACCTGGGAGTTTTGTAATGCGGCGTGGCTTGTCTGCTTCCCTGGTTCTGGCATCGTTTATGCGGCAATTGAACTGCCGAACAGGCTTTCCAAAGAGTGGAGTCCTGAAAGTAAGAGAAAATTAAAAAATCGGCAGCCCCTGGTGCGGTTTAAGCCGTCTTTCGGGCATGCCGTGATGGTGCCCCTCCCACTGTACCCATGGTATTTCTAGAGCGTAGTTATGTACGCGAAGTACTGGTGTCGCATTTTTGCGAGGGCTGGGGTTGGGGCCGCATTGCTACGCCTGCTCAGATCGTGCCAGGCGGTCTTGTTGTAGGTTACTCCGGGCGCGCTTGACGGTGTCCGGTCGTTTAATGGCCGGACTGGAGAACTGCCTGGAGAGGCTGCTTTGTACTTCCGCTGCAAGGGCCGCTGTGTGCTCCTCCATTCGGAGGGAGTGTTCGGTGTTGCCATTGACCGTAATTACTCCTCGAGGGACTGGCATCTTGAGCTTAAGGTATGCGTAGTGCGGTACCGCATTGAACTTGGCGAATGCGGTTCGCCCGAGCAGTGCGTGATAGCCACTGGGGAATGGGACTATGTCGAAGATTAACTCCTCACTTCGGAAATTATCCGGAAATCCGAAGACCACTTCAAGTGTGAATGAGCCTGTACAGTTGGCCTCTACAGCTGGTATTACGCCTTTAAAGGTCGTTTTGGTGGGCTTAACCCTCGAGGGATCTATGCCCATTTTCCGCACTGTATCCTGGTAAAGCAGGTTCAGGCTACTTCCGCCGTCCATAAGGACTCTAGTGAGATGAAATCCGTCAATAATTGGGTCTAGAACCAATGGGGCGAATCCACCCTGAAGGGTGCTAGTGGGATGGTCCCTTCGATCAAAGGTGATAGGGTAGGAGGACCATGGGTTGAACTTTGGGGCGACTGGCTCTACCGCGTATACGTCCCTTGATGCGCTCTTCCGCTCCCTTTTGGGGACGTGGGTTGCGTATATCATGTTCACCGTCCGCACTTGTGGGGGGAAACCCTTCTGTCCATTGTTGTTCGGCGGCCGGGGCTCCTCGTCGTCATCGCTATGCAGCCCCTTGTCTTCATGTTCGACATTTAACTTGCCTGCCTGCTTGAACACCCAACAATCCCTGTTGGTGTGATTGGCCGGCTTTTCGGGGATGCCATGTATCTGGCACAAGCGGTCGAGTATACGGTCCAAACTGGACGGGCCCCTAGGATTCCTTTTGAATGGCTTTTTCCGCTGACCGGATTTAGAGCCTCTGAATCCGGCATTAACTGCCATATCCTCAGCATTGTCACCGTTAATGCGGCGCTTCTGCTTGTTGCGACGGGACCTACCACTACTGTCCCTGGTATCCGAATTACCAGGGTTCTTGGTCATATTGTTGCTATGAGCAAGCCAGCTGTCTTCTCCCGTGCAAAAGCGGGTCATGAGTGTCGTGAGTGCTGCCATAGACTTCGGCTTTTCCTGTCCAAGGTGCCGGGCAAGCCACTTGTCACGGATATTGTGCTTGAAGGCTGCTAGGGCCTCAGCATCCGAACAGTCGACTATTTTATTTTTCTTTGTTAGGAACCGTGTCCAGAATTGCCTGGCCGATTCCTCTGGCTGCTGAATTACGTGACTTAGGTCATCGGCGTCTGGGGGGCGCACATAAGTGCCCTGGAAATTGTCGAGTAATGCCGCTTCCAGGTCCTCCCAACAACTGATTGATCCTGTGGGCAAGCTGTTAAGCCAATGCCGAGCTGGTCCTTTAAGCTTGAGTGGGAGGTATTTGATGGCATGGAAATCATCGCCGTGGGCCATGTGGATATGAAGGAGATAATCCTCGATCCATACCGCAGGATCTGTTGTGCCATCATATGATTCGATGTTTACGGGTTTGAAACCCTCGGGGATTTGATGATCCATTATTTCGTCTGTGAAGCATAGTGGGTGTGCAGCATCTCTGTACTGGGCTATATCACGACGTTGCTCCAATGAGCTTTGTCTACTTTGTTCGGCCCTGCCGAATTTGTGGCCGGCGTGACGGTTACCGTCTCGAGCCGTGGGGCGCCCACGCGATCCATAGATCGATCTTGTTTGCCTTGCCTTGTCCTCCAACATATCTCGTAAGTCTGGCGCACATTCCCGTGACTTGGTACGGGGTGCGGCTTGAGTGGAGGGCCGAGAGGCCTGTCTGTCGCGGCCACGAGGTGGCAGGTCGGCCGCATCAAGTGCTTCCTCCTCTAATCAGGGTAGCAACCTGCGCTTTGGGTAGCTCTTGGAGGGGCGTTCGAGTTTATGCTCTTCGGCCGGAAGGACTTCAGTCCATCTGTCGACTAGCAAATCTTGATCAGCTCTAAGCTGTTGCTGTTTTTTCTTGAGGCTTCTTGCCGTGGCCATAAGCCTGAGTTGAAAACGCTCTTGCTCGATGTGATCCTCTGGCACGACGAATTCGTCGTCGTCGAGGCTTGCCTCGTCTTCGGAGGGAGGCATATAATTATCGTCCTCGACCTCTCTGTCTGCCGCTCTCACATGAGGGCTGGTTTCTCCATCCTCCTATGTTAAATCTTGCTAGAAGGGGTTTTCTTCGGCACTTTCCGGAGTATTATTATCTCCCGTGCTGGAATCATCGTATTTTTTGGCGGGATTTTGAGCGGCGCCGCTGACGCCGGCGCTTAGCCTGTTTCTTGGAGTGGTCATCCTCCGCTGTTCCATCACAATCTCCTTCTTTTGGGGTGTCCACCATGTATATGTCATATGACAAGGTGGCTTTCCAGGGCCTGATAGGCGCTGGTTCTTCATCGTCTCCTTCATCGGCGTCCATACCGTTGATGTCTTCGGAGTCGAAGTCGAGCATGTCAGTTAAGTCGTCGACAGTGGCTACAAAGTGGGTGGTGGGTGGGCTTTGAATTTCTTCATCGTCCGAATCCCAACCTTGCTGACCGTAGTCCGGCCGGGGCTCTCCTGATAAAGAGGGAGACTTCAGTGTCTTCAGAATATCGCTGAAAGGCGAGTGCTGAAAGATGTCCGCGGCAATAAACTCCATAATCGGCGCCCAATCGGATTTGATCGGCAGGGGCGTGGGGGGTTCGGAGTCCGGCTCCTTGGAGTCACGAGTCTCACAGAGTGTGGGGCTGGTGTTCCGCTCGATCGCCGTTGGGATCACAGCCCCCGAGGCGGCGTTCAACCACCCATCCTCGATCGGCGCAGTTGGCTCCGAATTAAGGGTCGAAGCCGATGCGGGTGCGGCCTCCAGGTCACTGTTCGGCGGCAGAGCTAGATCATGCTCGTCGTGATAGTGCGGCGCGCTCGGCAGTGGCTCGAATCCGTCGAAGATCAAGCCCCCGCGGATGTCGGCCGTGTAGTTTAAACTTCCAAATCTGAGTTGACGGCCAGGGGCATAGCTTTCGATCTGCTCTAGATGGCCAAGTGAATTGGCCCGCAGTGCGAATCCGCCGAAGACGAAGATCTATCCGGGGAGGAAGGTCTCACCCTGGACTGCATCGCCATTGATGATCGTAGGAGCCATCAAGCCTGACGGCGACGACACAGAGGAACTCTCAATGAAAGAACCAATGTCGGTGTCAAAACTGGCGGATCTCGGGTAGGGGGTCCCGAACTGTGCTTCTAGGCCGGATGGTAACAGGAGGCAAGGGACACGAAGTTTTACCCAGGTTCGGGCCCTCTCAATGGAGGTAAAACCCTATGTCCTGCTTGATTAATATTGATGATATGGGTTGTAGAAGAGTAGATCTACCACGAGATCGGAGAGGCTAAACCCTACAAGCTAGCCTATGGTATGATTGTTGTTGTGTATGTTGTCCTACGGACTAAAACCCTCCGGTTTATATAGACACCGGAGAGGGTTAGCGTTACACAAAGTCGGTTACAATGGTAGGAGATCTGCATATCCGTATTGCCAAGCTTGCCTTCCACGCCAAGGAAAGTCCCTTCCGGACACGGGACATAGTCTTCAATCTTGTATCTTCATAGTCCAAGAGTCCGGCTGAAGGTATAGTCCGGCCATCCGAACACCCCCTAATCCAGGACTCCCTCAGGGGTCCTCGGCCCAATCCAACTGATCGGGAGACGACGTGATGAGTACCCCCTAGTCCTGGACACTGCCAGTAGGTATGGTGGCTGTTTTGAGGAAGGTATATGGTGGGCTTAAGGTACAGGCGAAAGTTGCGCGATACTAGAGAGGCTAGCAATGGTGGAAGGGTGAGAGTGCGTATAATCCATGGACTCAACATTAGTCATAAAGAACTCACATACTTATTGCAAAAATCTATTAGTCATGGAAACAAAGTACTACACACATGCTCCTAGGGGGATAGATTGGTAGGAAAAGACCATCGCTCATCTCCGACCGCCACTCATAAGGAAGACAATCAATAAATAAATCATGCTCCGACTTCATTACATAATGGTTCACCATACGTGCATGCTACGGGAATCACAAACCTCAACACAAGTATTTCCACTAATCCACAACTACCCACTAGCATGACTCTAATATAACAATCTTTATATAGCAAAACTATTGCAAGGAATCAAACATATCATATTCAGTGATCTACGAGTTTTATGTAGGATTTTATGACTAACCATGTGAATGACCAGTTCCTGCCATCTCTATAAATAGATATAAGTGAAGCAAGATAGTTTAATTCTTTCTACAAAAGATATGCCCATGCTCTAACAAATATAAGTGAAGCAAAAGAGCATTCTACAAATGGCGGTTTTCTATGTGAAGAGGAACAGGCAATCCAAGCTTCAAATGATATAAGCGAAGCACATGAAGCATTCTATAAAGCCATACTAAAAAGATATAAGTGAAGTGCATCGAGCATTATATAAATCAACCAAGGACTATCTCATACCAGCATGGTGCATAAAAGAAAAATGAAAACTAAATGCAAAAGATGCTCCAAGATTGCACATATCACATGAACGAAACGAATCCGAAAACATACCGATACTTATTGAAGATAGAGGGAATGCCTTCCAGGAAATCCCCAAGGTTAGACGCTTGAGTCTCCTTGAATATTTACTCGGGGTGCCTCGGGCATCCCCAAGCTTGAGCTCTTGCCTCTGTTCCTTCTTCTCACATCGAGACCTTCTCGATCATCGAACACTTCATCCACACAAAACTTCAACAGAAAACTCGGTAAGATCTGTTAGTATAACAAGGCAAATCACTACTCTAAGTACTGTTGCAAAACAATTCGTATTTTGTTTTTGAATTGTGTCTACTGTAATATAACTTTTTCATGGCATAATCAACTGATATAATTCGATAGTTTCATCAAAACAAGCAAACTATGCATCAAAAACAGAATCTGTCTAAAACAGAATAGTCTGTAGCAATCTGAACATTCACCATACTTTTGATACTTGAAACATTCTTCCAAAATTAGGAAAAATAAATTTTTTTATATAAATACAGTGCAAAAAGAATCAGAACCATTTGACGTTCCAGTAAAAAAATGTAAAATCGCGCACTACAACCAAAGTTTCTGTCCTACATCGTACAAACCAACAAGCATCTAAAACATCCTAAAGGCAAACCTTGGCACATCATTTTTATAATACAATTGAATTTTACAAGGGGATAATTATTTTTGTTGAAAAGTTTCTGTAATCAAGATTCAGAAAGTTTCGTGAGCATGAACAAAGTTCAAGGCTAGCTCCCACTTCAACAATGCTTGTCTTCCTCACTTTCGCTTTACTCTTTGAAAAGGATTTAGGTTCCCCTCTTTATTTTTTTGTTTTTAAACTATATAAAAGCACTCAATAGAAATAAATGACTCTCTAAAACTTCCGGGTTGTCTCCCTGGCAGCGCTTTCTTTAAATCCATTAAGCTAGGCATATAGTGCTCAAGTACTGAATCCACCCGGATCCCAAGGTATATCAAAGCCAATTTAATTAACAATGATTTGTAATTTAGTAGTGAGCACAAAGTAACATATATCATGTAACAATGAAGTCTAACTCTCTTCCTATGCA
Source organism: Triticum urartu (assembly GCF_056163025.1). NCBI lineage: Eukaryota > Viridiplantae > Streptophyta > Magnoliopsida > Poales > Poaceae > Triticum > Triticum urartu. The sequence goes on from NC_141879.1 coordinate 712,988,787, forward strand.
TCGGCATGTCATAAAAGAACAATTCATGCACACATAGTAAAGACCAATGCATAGTATAAACAGTTTCTTGCAATTTTATCGTATTGGAAACATAGAGAGGTGGAGATATAGTTCCTCTCTCATAATAATTGCAAGTAGGAGCAGCTAGAACATGCATATTATATCTATCAAAATCATCATGTGTAGTAGTAAAAGGCAACCCATCAATATAATCCTTAATAAGTGCAAACTTCTCCGATATAGTGTAGTTGGGAGAATTCAATAAGATAATAGGACTATCATGCGTGGGTGCAATAGCAACAATTTCATGTTTAACATAACGAACTATAGCAAGTTCATCTCCATAAGCATAATTCATATTGGCATCTTGGCCACAAGCATATCAAGTATCATCAAAAAGGGATATTTCAAAAGAATCAACGGGATCATAGCAATTATCATAGCATTCATCCTTCGGTAAGCACGAATGGAAATTAAACAATGTATGAGTTGAAGAGTTACTCTCATTTGAAGGTGGGCACGGGTGATCAATCCGCTCTTCCTCCTTTTGTTCTTCGCTCTCCTCCTCATCTTTTTCATCCAATAAGATCACGGTTTCATCAATTTCTTCTTCCATAGATTCCTGTAAAATATTAGTCTCTTCTGAGACAGCGGAGACTTTCTCAATAACCGCGTCAATATCGGAATTGTATCATAATTCTCATAACGATATTTAAGGATAGCTAAATTTTTAGGTCTGTAGACAGCATCATAACGATTTTCATATTCTTTGAACATAGATTCAATTTCATAAGAACCCATAAAAGCAACAAATCCTTCTATTTGTTCCACATCATAGTAGTCATATGTACCTCTAGCATAAGAAGCCAAAGTTTCATTATCATTAAATTCACATGAAAAGGGAAGGTGTGGAGCCTTCATCCTAGAGCAACAAGTATAATCATATCTCAAGCATAGTTGCCTAGCATACCAATACAACATATAAATTTGATCCCATAATAGCTTCCGTTTTTGAGTCAAGCGATAATCCCTAAAGTATTCACGTTGATCCAACATGTCTCCCATTACCAAATTGAATGGGTTTTTCTCAGGATTATCAAAGTAGTGCATAATATCTGTCACATAACAAGCATCGAGGGTTTTAGGAGGTTCCTCGTCTCCATGAGCAGCAAGTACACCTAATTTTTTTGGTATTTCGTGTTCCATATCCATAACTAAAGATAAAGAACAACTGAGAACAACAAATAAAAATTACTTAGTGATAAAGCAAACAAGCACACATGAGAATATTCACGCCACGATATTGCTCCCCGGCAACGACGCAAGAAAAAGGTGTTGATAACCCACAAGTATAGGGGATCGCAACAGTTTTCGATAAGTAAGAGTGTCCAATCCAACGAGGAGCTAAAGGCAGAACAAATATTCCCTCAAGTCCTATCGACCACCGATATAATTGTACGCACGCTTAGCGTTCTCTTTACCTAGAATAAGTATGAAACTAGAAGTACTTTGTAGGTCTTTTTGGATAGGGTTGCAAGGTAATAAAGAGCACGTAAATAAAAAGTAGGGGCTGTTTAGATAAAGACACAATTAAGTTAATTTTAGTAAAGAGATTTTTGTTATGAGAAAGTTATTTGTCCCTAGGCAATCGATAACTAGACCGGTAATCATTATTGCAATTTTATTTGAGGGAGAGGCATAAGCTAACATACTTTCTCTACTTGGATCATATGCACTGATGATTGGAACTCTAGAAAGCATCCGCAACTACTAAAGATCATTAAGGTAAAACCCAACCATAGCATTAACGTATCAAGTCCTCTTTATCCAATACGCAAACAACCTACTTACTTGGGTATGTGCTTCTATCACTCACGCCACCCACCATAAGCAAATCATGAACATATTGAAAACCCTACAGCGAGGATTCCTCACGCTTGCGCGACATGGAGAGCACCATTGGACAGCACCAATAATAAAACATGCAACTCAAACCAATCTTGATCATCAATTAACTCATAGGACAAAACGGATCTACTCAAACATCATAGGATAGCCATAAATCATTGGGAAATAATATATAGCGTTGAGCACCATGTTTAAGTAGATATTACAACGGGTAAAAGATGTGTTAAACCGCTGTATAGAGGGCGGAAGAGTTGGTGATGATGGCGGTGAAGTTGTTGGTGAAGATTGCGGTGATGATGATGGCCCCCGGTGGCAGTCCGGCGCCAACGGAAGCGAGGGGGAGAGAGCCCCCCTCCTTCTTCTTCTTCCTTGACCTTCTCCCTAGATGGGAGAAGGGTTTCCCCTCTGGTCCATGGCCTCCATGGCATGGGAGGGGCGAGAGCCCATCCGAGATTGGATCTGTCTCTCTATCTCTCTCTGTTTATGCGTTCCCAGATTCTTCCCTTTCACCGTTTCTTATATTCCCGCAGATCCGTAACTCCGATTGGGCTGAAATTTTAACACGATCTCTATATGGATATTAGCTTTCTTGCGGCGAAAGAAGGGCACTAACCGCCTTACGGGGTGAACACGAGGGTCAGGGGCGCACCCAGGGGGTGGGGTGCGCGCCCCTGCCTCGTGCCTCCCTCGGGCACCGTCTCACGTGGATTTTTCTTCCCAAAAATCATATATATTGCAAAAAAATCTCCATCAGTTTTTATCCTGTTTGGACTCCGTTTGATATGGATATTCTGCAAAACAAAAAAACATGCAACAAACAGGAACTGGCACCGGGCACTGGATCAAGATGTTAGTCCCAAAAATAGTATAAAATTTGCCAAAAGTATATGAAAGTTGTAGAATATTGGCATGGAACAATCAAAAATTATAGGTACGACGGAGACGTATCAAGGTCGTCTCCGCGGGCCATGTGAATGTGGAGGAGGTAATCCTCTATCCATACTGCGGGGTCTGTGGTCCCATCGTATGATTGGATGTTAATGGGTTTAAACTCATCTGGAAATTCGTGTTCCATTACTTCGTCCATGAAGCAGAGGGGGTGTGCGGCTCCCTTATGTTGGGCCACACTATGAAGTATCTCCAGCGGTCTCCATTTACGGTGCTCGGACCGGGCGTGGTCGGCTCTGTAGTGTCTGGATGGGAGACCATCGTCATCGGTCGGGGTATATCTCCGTGATCTATACATCGACCTTGTGCGTCCTGCTCTACCCTCCGTGCCGGATGGGTTGGTATGGTGCTGCGCTTGGGCTGCTGCTTTGTCTGGACCGAACTGTGGTCGGCCCGCCGCATTATTTGATGGTGGTATGGGCTCCTTCGCCCTGCCATCGTATTGAGGGAGCCACCTACTCTTGGGGTGGCTTTTGTCTGGGCTGCTAAGGCCGTATTCTTCGGCGGCCAAGACCTCGGTCCATCTATCATTGAGCAAGTCTTGGCTTGCTTGAAGCTGCAGCTGCTTCTTTCTTAAGCTCCTTGTAGTGGCTATACACTACTAGGGAAAACCTTATACACAGAATCTTAGCAGCAGCGCGGCATAAAAACAGGCGCTGTTGCTAAGTAGTAGCAGCGCGGCTACGGAAAGCTCCCTACTGGTGCATACTTAGCAGTAGCGCGTGACGCTTAAACCGCGCTGCTACAAAAATGCACCGACAGTAAACAACGACATAAGTTTACCAGTAGCGCGGCGCCAGGGAGCGCACTGCTGCTAATGCCATAGTAGCAGTGCGCTTTTTTGTCACCTCGCTGCTGCTAATTTTGAAATTGTGCATAGGGTTGGCCCGTTTAGTAGTAGCACGTGACAGGAAAGCGGGCTATTGCTACGCTCTTAGCAGGAGCGCGCTTTCTCTCCCGCGCTACTGCTAAGACGCAGCACCCTCCCCATCTCCTCTCCTCCCTTTCCCCTACCTCCCACATCCTCCCTCTCTCACTCTTCTTCTTCCTCAATACTTCTCCCCCCATTACTCTCCCTCTTCTACCTACCTTTCTCCCCATCCCCCCTCCACTAGTTGAAGTTGTCTCCTCCCAAATTAGCTAGCTAGGTAGATGTAGCATTTAGTTAAGTGACCTATTTGCCCCCTAACTAGATCTTTCTTTGTCAAGAAGAGCTTTGCGCAGTTTTGACCTCCCTACATCATCATCTCCACCGTGTGCTCGATCTCGAGATAGAGGTGTGATTAATATTTCATGCTTTCCTATTTTGTATACACACTTAATTAGCCGTTATTATGCATGGGTCCAATGATGTAATATATATATATATTCCTATTTTGTATACACACTTAGCCATTATTATGCAAGGGTCCAATGATGTAATATATATGTTCCTATTATGCTGAGGAAAAAAAGGGAAACTGGTTATAGCAGTAGCGCTTTAGTGAAAAAGAGCTACAGGTATTCAAGGTAGCAGTAGCGGTTTCTGCAGAAAATTGCTATAGCTGCTCGTAATAGTAGTAGCGCGTTTCATGTAAACGCGCTACTGCTACGTCCACTTAACCCAAAATTCTCCCTCTCCCTGCTTCATCCCGCCTGTTTTCCCCCAAATCCCCACTCTCACTTCCCCAGCCCCGTCGCACCGCCGTGCCCGCCCCCGACCTCAGCGCGCTCGCCCCTGACCCCGCCGCCCCCGACCCCGCCGCGCTCGCCCCCGACCTCGCCACCCTCGACCCAGGCACGATCGCCCCCGGCGCCGGCACTCACCCCCGACCCGCCGGCCCTCGCCCCCGACCCGCCGGCCCTCGCCTCCCTCCTATGCTTCCTCCCCTCCCAACCTCGGCCGTCGTCGGGCCTGCCTCCTCGCCCTGCACCCTCTGTAAACCACCCCCGCTCTCTCTCTCTGCTAGCTAGGGTTAATTTACTTAGGTTTTAGTTATGTTAATTAGGTTATCTATTTAGTTATGAATTTAGATAGGTTTCAAAATTTGCTGAATTTATATGCAAATTTGAACTGGACATGTGATATGTGGATATGTCATGTTTTGGACATGTCATGTTTTGGTAAATGATCCGAGTTGCCTATGTTACGCCGGAATGTTGATTCATATCCGCTCCGGTGAATTTCAGGCGCTCGATATGTCCATTTTTTAGCAAAGGTCATGCCGAAATTTCCCGTGAATAAAGGCATGATTTGTGCTACATAGTTGGCATATCGAGTGCTGGCACATAGATTTCTTTTTATCTCATTTCTCTTTTATTCATACTTTTAGAAATAAATGAGGACACTTAATCATAGGAAACATGTCGAACAACGAAGAAACTGGGCCTTCTAACCAAGATGCAGACGAGATGGATTATGAGGGTGAACAAGACTACCTCGACTTTTTGACTGCTAAGAAATGTTTGCAGGTCCGCCTCGATGATTGTACTGACGCCGACACCGACACCGACAGTGCCGGCACCGATGGCGGCGCCGAGACCGGTGGGGAGGATACCATCGGGGAAGATACCGGCGCCGATGCTGGTACCGAAAAGAGGCATAAGAAGCAGAGGATACGAAAACCTAACAAACTAGGGATTGGACGACTTGTGACTTACAATGGTCCGCCTTTTTGCGCTACATATGAGCTTTGTCATGAACAGTGAAGAAGTCTCGCAAATCTGTGTGGCGGATCCGTACTACATGCACGAGTCTTTCTTGACTCTCGGCGACTTTGAGCGTGAAACTGCTAGGGACTACCTCCAAAACTTCATGGTACAGAATAAGGACCGGGAAATTGTCCTCGTGCCTTATCATCCAAAGACAGTCAGTTTCGAACAACCCTTTCATACATTTCAATCATTCCTTCTCTCTCTATGGGGAATAATTTGAGGCGTCTTTTCCCCGCAGCAACGGGCGCGCCGTCCTTATCGTTCTTTATCCGCAAGTCTCCACGCCGTGTATTTTGACCCTTCCAGAGACTACGAGAAAAAAGACTACACCCACATAATGAATATTCTAGATGATGCTCTCCAAGGCTTCAGCTTTAGAGGTGGCCACATGCAGATTAGGAAACAAAGGAACAAGAAGATGGGTTTCGCCCATAAAACTAACTTCTCCTGCATCCAAGTCCCAAAACCAAGCAAGAATGATGGATTGTACATCCTCCATCTCATGATTCAGTTCAACACGGATCACCAAAAGCTTCGCACACTAGTAGAAAAGGGGGATTTGGTCCAGGCCGGGTAACCCCATTAGTCCCGGTTCAGTCCAGAACCGAGACCCGAAGAAAAAGAGACGAGGCCCGAAGAAAAAGTTGAGCTCGGATGAAAAATTTGAGATCATAGCAATCGCGCCCGACGGCCAACCGATTGAACCCATCCGAACAAAGAACGCATTTGTTGCTCAGTGCGGGGTTCTGGTTAGGGACAAGATCCCGATAAGCATCCAGCAATGGTTTAAGCCGGCTATAGAAGACCCTGAGGTGTCTTATGTCAATGATATGCAGAAAAATGATCATTGGACTGAGCTGAAGTCAAATTTCACCCTACCGCCAGAGATAATCCAGAGAACCCAGTTAAAGAGCAATTAATCAAGTCTTTTGCTCTTAAGAGGATGGCAGAACTATTCAGGAGGTGGAAGAAACAGCTGAATAAGTTTGTCGAAAATAATGAGACACCAGAATTCAAGGGCAGATATGAGAATATCACAGATCACTGGCCCGCATTTGTGGCCCACAAGACATCGGAAAAGAGTAAGAAGATGTCGGTGACAAACAAGCAAAATGCTATGAAGAAGAAGCTTCACCATCGCACGGGGTCAGGTGGCTACCTCGTAGCCCGGCCTAAGTGGGCCAAGACTGAGAATGATCTGGTTGATAAAGGGATCGAACCAGAGACAATTAGTTGGCCAGACCATTACCGGACTTGGTTCACTAGTCGAAAAGGGGGCTTTGGTCCAGGCCGGGTAACCCCATTAGTCCCGGTTCAGTCTACAACGGGGACCAATGGGGGCATTGGTACCGGTTCGTGAGCCCAGGGGGCCGGCCGGGCCACGTGGGCCATTGTTCCCGGTTCATCTAGACCTTTTGGTCCTGGTTGGTGGGATGAACCGGGACCAATGGGCCTCACTCCTGGCCCACAACCATTGGTCCCGGTTCGTGCCACAAACCGGGACTAAAGATTAGACCTTTAGTCCCGGTTTGAGGCACGAACCGGGAGTAATGGGGATGAGACCTTTAGTCCCGGTTCGTGGCACGAACCGGTACTAAAGGTCCCATTTTCAAACTATACCCCCCCTGTGGATCGCCTTTTCAGTTTAAAAAAAAAATAAAAGAAAATGATGGGAATGTCAAAAAAATAAAAGAAAATAAGTTTCCCATGTGATATGTGGTCTAGTTGTTGGGAAAATTTGCAAATGTGAATTTGGACTTTATTTGCAAAATCTCTCTGAAATTTGTAAAAATGGGCATAACTTTTGCATACTAACTCGGATGAAAAAGTTTTTTATATGAAAAATCATCTACTCAAAAAGTTACATCCAAATTTAACTGAGGGAACCCTGTTAAACATTTTCAAAATCCTCAAAAACCTAATAGAAAAAAGTTACGGGGCTTTTAAGATCTAGAGTGAAAAAAATCGGAAAAAATTCAAACAGTGGGCAAACTGTGGTCAAACAATGGTCAAACTAATTATTCTAGAATATTAGTGTTACTAAATAATTATTTCCGTTATTTCAATTTTGGTCAAATCTGGTCAAACTGTGGTCAAACAATGGTCAAACTAATTATTCAAGAAATATTAGTGTTACTAAATAATTATTGTTTTTTAAAACAATAGTTTCAAAATAAAACTATGAAATGTGTCACTTCATGCTCAAGCAAAATTCCTGAAGGTTAATAGGATTGACATCTTAGTATTGTCAGGAAAACAACAAGTGCAGACTTGGAACGAGGGAGAATAGAACCCGGAAGTTAAGCATGCTCAGGCTGGGGGAGTGGGAGGATGGGTGACCGTTCGGGAAGTTAGATGATTTGGAATGATGAGGGGTGATTAGAGGATAAATTGAGAAGTGATGAGGGGTGGTGATTACAGACTAGAGGTTAAAATAATTCAGAAATTTGAAAATAAAAAAAATTCAAAACAAAAAATTCAAAAAAAAATTCAAAAAAAAATCATAAAATTTCCTTTAGTCCCGGTTGGTGTTACCAACCGGGACTAAAGGTGGAGCTCCACGTGGCCGCGCCCTTTAGTCCCGGTTCTGGATTGACATTTTAGTATCGACATTTTAGTCCCGATTTCAGAACCGGGACTAAAGGCCCTTATGAACCGGGACTAAAGGCCCTTTTTCTACTAGTGGCATGAGAAGCAGAAAGGATGATCATATCCACAAGTCGCTAGAATCTCATGGAGAAGCGGATTATAAACTTACAGATGACTTCTTTCGCATCCAGAGCGACATTGCGACGATCATCATGAAAGAAGTCGTCGATGAGAAGGGGATGTTCCACCACGGCCCTATATCGCGAGCTGACGTCCGAACTCGCATATGCATGCAACGTCTAGACCTCACGCCGTTCAAGAAGCTAGGGTCCATCCTCGATGATATGGAAGGATGGAACTTCTAGTGATTTATGATGCCGATGATGATGATATGTGTCGGTTGAACTTTTATACTATTTGTAGCGACGCAACTTTGTGATGTCCATGATCCCTGCCGAACTTGCATAACGCTACTTTGTTAGTTTGCGTACGATGACCTGCGTACCTCTAGTTAATTAATTTGCGTACTGTATGTTGCATCTAGTTGCTAACCCTTTCTTTTTCGGTGTTCTCTAGTATATTTTGTTGCATATATATGATTGTACATCCTCTTCATGAACATGCATCTCTAACAGGTACCTAGTTTCTTGATGGCGAGATGGAACTGCTATGTCGTGTACAAAGGGAAGGTTCTGGGGGTGTACAACGAGTGGCATGAGTGTCAGGCGCAAGTGAATGGGTTCTTAGACGCCAGCCATAAAGGCTTCAAAAGCAGACAAGAAGGAGAAGCTAGTTACTTGAGGTTCACGCTAGCGCGAGAGAGGACTCGTAACCGCCATTTCATGTACTGCATAGTTCCGCTCTCACTCATAGTGATAGCTCTTCTCGCGTATACCTTTGTTTAGATGGATGACGTTGTAGTTGCAAGTATTCGAGACTTGCATGTATCGCTATTTTCAAGATGATCACAAGATACCACTTTGTGTTGGATGATGATTATGACGAGACTATTTGTATGTATATGCTATGATTACATTTGTGGTCTCGCAGGCATTTGTATGTGTATCATGATGACATTTGTATGTGCTAAAGATTCTTCTATAAACCTGTTCAAATACAAAACAAATATGCCGAAAAAAACAAAAAACTACTAAAATTAGCAGTAGCGAGCGGAGAAAAGTTAGCAGCAGCGCGGTTGTAGCAGTAGCGCGCACAGGGGAAGCGCGCTATAGCTATTAGCAGCAGCAAAGTTCCTTTAAGCACGCTGCTGCAACACTTGTGTAGCAGTAGCGCGGGTGGACCAGCGCTACTACTAGACGTGACCTGTAGCGCCTTATTAGTAGCGCCGGCCCCCGCGCTACTAAAATGCTGAAAACCCGCGCTGCTACTAGGCTTTTCCCTAGTAGTGATAAGCCGGTGTTCAAAGCGTTCCTGCTCGAGAGGTTCCTTCGGAGAGGGGGAGATAATTGCTCTCCTCCGAGTCCCCACATGTGGCATGTTGGTCAGGGCTGTCTTGCTCGTCTTCATGTTCCACCTGCTCAGATTCTACCTTGAGGGTCTTCGTTGTCCGGAGTATTGTCTTTTCTGGTGCTGGCAGTGTCTTCTCTTGGGCGATGAGGCCCAGAACGCCGGTGTTCGGGCTGTGTACCAGGCGATTTATCCTCGACCGGATTCTCCTCTCATAGTCGAGAGCGCCGTAAGGTGTGTCTATCATACACACGTAATACCAGGAAGTGCATGTCCCATGTCTAGCGGGTAGTAAGCTCTGGCCTTGCCCCTCATCATCGTCCATACCGTCGATGTCTTCGGTGCGGGGATCGGGTGTGTTGGTTACATCTTTAACAGTGGCTATGAAGTGGGTGGCGGGTGGGAAGCAAAATTCTCCATTGTCCGCCGTAAGTTCGAACCGAACGTAGTTCGTGTCGTCTGCTAGGGATAGGATTTTTAGAGAGTTTAGCATGTCGCCCATGGGCGACTGTTGGAAGACATCTGCGGCGCTGAACTTGCAGATCGATAACCGATCGAGTTCGGTCTACGCGGGCTCGTAGGGTTTGGAGTTCGGCATCGGAGGCGAGTCTGAGGTTCCATTGATGCAGATACCGTATGAAGTGGAATCTCTGTGTGGCTCCAGCGCCGCTAAATCGGTAGCCCCCGTGATGGGGTCGAGCTTCCCATCTTCGGGCGACTTGATCTGCTCCGGTTTTAAGGCCAGAGCTTCTACAGGAGCTATCTCCTAGATGCAGCCCGATGGCAGGTTTAGGCCATGTTCATCAAGGCAATGGGGAGCGGTTACCGCGGTCTAGAATCTATCGAAGATCAAATGTCCCCGGATGTCCGCGACGTAATTCAAGCTTCCGAATCTAACCTGATGGCCAGGGGCGTAGCTCTCGATCTGCTCCAGATGGTCAAACTTGTTGGCATGCAGTACGAAGCCACCGAATACGAAGATCTCTCCGAGGAGGTAGGTTTCTCCCTGGACAATGTCGTTACTGATGATCGAAGGGGCCATCGAGCCTTCTGTTGATGGCATAGTGGAACTCTCAATGAAAGAACCAATGTCAGTGTCAAAACCGGCGGATCTCGGGTAGGGGGTCCCGAACTGTGCGTCTAGGATCGATGGTAACAGGAGACAGGGGACACAATGTTTACCCAGGTTCGGGCCCTCTCTATGGAGGTAATACCCTACGTCCTGCTTGATTGATATTGATGAGTATTAGTGTTACAAGAGTTGATCTACCATGAGATTGTAATGGCTAAACCCTAGAATCCTAGCCTATGTAGGTATGGTAATGAGTATATATGTTGTCCTCTCCGGACTATCCCCTTCGGTTTATATAGACACCGAGGGGATCTGCGGTTTACATGGAGTCGGTTACATAAGAAGGAATCTTCGGTCGCTAACCTTGCCTTCCACGCCAAGTAGAGTCCAATCGGGACACGGTGCATTCTTCGATCTTCATGTCTTCACAGCCCATTAGTTCGGCCCATGGATAACAGGACGGACGCCCGAGGACCCCTTAGTCCACGACTCCCTCACCTGGGGCATCATCGATTTCTTCCTACCAACCATCAATCTCGAAAGAAAGGCAAGCATTTCAAAGGTGAGGCAGATCGCCAGAAGAAGCCCGCCATCCGTACCGGTGATCACATACTTGCTATGGTCATGATTTACAAGTAATATTTGGAAAGCGTCCCGGTGGACTATCTTTTCTGAATGACGTTGAGGGACGTGCACCCATGTGGAAGAAGAAATATATATTTTTGGACCTACCCTACTGGAGAGACGTAGAGGTCCGTTCTTCAATTGATGTGACGCACGTGACGAAGAATCTTTGCGTGAACTTGCTAGGCTTGTTGGGCGTGTATGGGAAGACAAAAGATACACCGGAGGCATGGGAGGACCAGCAACCTGTGCACGAAAAAGACGGCATGCCTCCAAAGCAGTGTGAAGGTCCTGCCAGCTACGCTCTTACCAAAGAATAGAAGGAAATCTTCTTTGAATGCCTGCTTAGTATGAAGGTCCCATTTGGTTTCTCGTCAAATATAAAGGGAATAATAAATATGCCAGAGAAAAAGTTTCAGAATCTAAAGTCTCATGACTGTCACGTGATTATGAAGCAAGTGCTTTCGGTTGCATTGAGGGGGCTTCTACCGAAAAACGTTCGATTAGCCATTGTGAAGCTATGTGCATTCCTCAATGCAATCTCTGAGAAGATGATCGATCCAGAAATCCTACCAAGGTTAAGGACTGATGTGGCGCAATGTCTTGTCAGTCTCAAGCTAGTGTTCCCATCATCCTTCTTTAATATCATGACGCACATCCTAGTTCATCTAGTCGACGAGATTGTCGTTCTAGGCCCTGTATTTCTACACAATATGTTCCCCTTTGAGAGGTTCATGGGAGTCCTAAAGAAATATGTCTGTAACCGTGCTAGGCCAGAAGGAAGCATCGCCATGGGCCATGAAACAGAGGATGTCATTGGGTTTTGTGTTGAATTCATTCCTGGCCTTAAGAAGATTGGTCTCCCTCAATCGCAATATGAGGGGATACTGAATGGAAAAGGCATGCTAGGAGGGGACTCAATAATATGTAGGGAATTGCATTCTTGGTCTCAAGCACACCACACAGTTCTACAGAACTCTACCTTGGTGACTGTGTATGTCGATGAACACAAGAACATTCTACGCTCCAAACACCTGGAGCAGTGTGACGACTGGATAACATGTGAAAACATCAGGACTTTCGGCAGTTGGTTGCAAACACGTCTCAGGGGTGACAACGCTGTTTCTGATGAGCTGTACTCATTGGCCTGGGGACCATCTTCGACTGTATTGACTTACAAAGGGTATGAGATAAATGAGAATACATTTTACACGATCGCCCAAGATCAAAAGAGCACCAACCAAAACAGCGGTGTCTGCTTTGATGCTGCAACCAAGATGGGAAAGGACACATATTATGGTTACATAGTGGACATATGGGAACTTGACTACAGACATGATTTTAAGGTCCCTTTTTTTAGTGCAAATGGGTCAATCTGTCAGGAGGCAGGGTGCAGGTAGACCCACTGTACGGAATGGCAACAGTGGATCTAAACAATCTTGGGTACATAGACGAACCATTCGTCCGAGCCAATAATGTGGCGCAGGTTTTCTATGTGAAGGACATGTCTACCAAACCAAGAAAAAGAAAGATAAGGAAGTGAATATATGATACGATGAGCCAAAGCGCCACATACACTGGTAGAAAAAGGGCCTGTTGTCCCGGTTCGTAAGGGCCTTTAGTCCCGGTTCCTGAACCGGGACTAAAGTGTCGGTACTAATGCCCAGTCCCTTTAGTCCCGGTTCAATCCAGAACCAGGACTGATGGGCCTCCACGTGGCCTGTGCGCGGAGCCCAGGCAGGAGACCCTTTGGTCCCGATTTGGCACAAACCGGGACCAATAGGCATCCACACGTCAGCATTTCTGTGGCTGGTGTTTTTGTTTTTTGTTTTGAAAGGGGGGTTTTGGGGGTTTTGGGGGTTTTGGGGGGTTAATTTAGGTGTTTCATATATTGTGTTAGCTAGCTATAATTAATAGAGAGAAGTGTCCTCTCTTATGTCCGTGCTTGGTCGACGCTACATACTATACATACGTATAGAGAAGACTAGACACGCTAGCTAGCTAGTAAGCAAATGAAGGAAACAGAAGATCGTCATGAACATATATGCATACAGAGAGAAGTGATATCGACCACCTCTCCTTCTCCGATAGATTGGTCGAACAACAAGTTCTCGTATATCTATCCGACACTACCGGCTACATATATACAATAATTATCTCTTACAATTATAATCATACAGACTCATGGTCCACATAGTATTCTCCGTCTTAAGCGATCACGTGGTCAAGAAAGAATGCCGCCAATTCCTCTTGAATTGGTCACATGCGAGCTGGTGCTAGGAGTTCATCCCGCTTCCGAAACATCTAATTTGAAGAAGGGGGTCAATACATATATATATGAATGAATGAAACTCAACACAAATGATGGTAATAAAATAAAATTGTGAATGTTGTTATTTACGTACTTCATATTGTTCGTCAGAGTACCCGCCCCGCTCACAGGTCGTGTGGCGGATGGACTCGCAGACATAGTATCCACAGAAATCATTCCCTTGTTCCTGCCACAACCACTTTACAAGAAATAGAGGTCAATCAAACTGATAAGCAAGAATGCTAAATGGTATTGATGAAACTAGTGCTTGAGTCACTAGGAGATGCGCCGAACATGCTACTATAGTACTTACTTTCGGGTGTCTAAATTCCAGCTCCTTCGGCAGTCCCGGAACTTTTCTGGTGAATTTTCTCCAAGCCCTGCCGGACAAAGAAAACAATTACTTGATATCAGGAAATGAACAAAGTTGCTGATATGGTGGATAATGATCGATTTAACTTACTTCTTGAGGATTTCAGTCATGTCCGCATACTCCTGGGGATCTTTTCGTTTAGAGTCCAAGATGGTTACTACTCCCTGCTCAAGCCTAATCTCTAGGAGAATATAGTGGAAACTGCACACGCATGCATAACTCATCAATTACATTACTATAACCTGGACTAATATATAAGGGAAACCGAATATGCACAAGACAGTAACACTCACTTGAAGTTGTAAGGAAAGAGTATTATATCTTTGTTTTCATTTTTTTGAATGATTCTAGCAAGTTGGCCTCGGTATCTTCGGGACGATGTTCAACCTCAGTTGCATCTATGAGATATGTGTTAACGAACCCAATATCACCGATTTGTCTTTTCTTCAATTCGGCGATCTTCAGTCTGCATAATATAGTGAGGATAATTGTAAATACATGCAATGAAAGAGATGAGCTATATAGAGAGACTTAATGACAGAAGTAGTAGTACTTACAGACAGTAGCAGGTGATCGTTGTTTTATCGAGGGCCAATTGATTGAAAAACTGATAGAACTCCTCAAATGGAATAGGCAACAGTTCAATTCCAACGAGGTCATGCTCCGGTTTAACTCTCGCATACAAAGTACTCCTCCCCCCAGACTCTTTGCAGATTTTCATGTACCAATCATGTAATCTTCGCATCATCGTTGTTAAAGATTTTTCATCTTTGACGAGAGGCTTCCCGTACTCGTATCTGTGTATCTGCACCTCCATGGGATCATAATGTACATCGTCGGGAAAGTAATCGTCAACATTTCCATAACTGGGCACCATCCTTGGATCGACGATGTCGCTAGGCACCTTGAGCGGGGGGCACGATTGCTTCGCTTGTTCGCCGAGCTGGGCAATTTGTTTCCCAGCTGCTCGTCGTTCTTTCAGCCTTTGATCACTGATTGTACTTCCCGACTGCTCCGCTTCGGCCCATGTCTTTGCAATAATGCTCTCATAGTTGCCTTTCAGTGGAGA
Organism: Triticum urartu; assembly: GCF_056163025.1. Taxonomy (NCBI): domain Eukaryota; kingdom Viridiplantae; phylum Streptophyta; class Magnoliopsida; order Poales; family Poaceae; genus Triticum; species Triticum urartu. The sequence continues at coordinate 713,003,842 of NC_141879.1, forward strand.
CTTGGGTGGTTTTTCCAGGGCAGCCAGAGTGCGCTTCACTTTCACCGGATCTACCTTCTCCTCCGGAGGTGGATGTCTCTTTGCTTTTAACCCTTGAAACCAGTCATCCACTTCGGTTCACGCGATCTTCGCGTTCTCCTCCGGGGTCCTCTCGTATGGTAACTTCTGTGCACTCTTCAGAGAAGGACCAAATCAGTATGTCCTCCCGCCTCTGGTTGTACTGCTAGACGCCGGCCGAGCAGACGAAGCGGTTGTCTTCTTTACTTGCTTATGAGGCAGAGGAGAAGGACTACGATGCGCCGGAGCAGCTGCTGGAGCGGCGGCGGGTCTCTTCCGCCCTTGCTGACGAGGCTGAGAAGGCTGGCTGCTCGGGCGCGCCAGCGCAGGCGGAGTGCCGCCACGCGCCGGAGAAGGAGCCGGCCCAGGGCCCTGATCGTCACTCGCCGGAGGAGGAGGCGGTGGAGGAGGCGGAGTGCCCTGACTCGCCGGAGGAGGAGGAGGAGGCGGAGGCGTCCAGTTCGGAAGGTTGATGAGCTCCTTCCGCCATAGGCATGGAGTCTTCAGAGCAGACCCTAGCCGAGTCTTCCCTTCACCGGTAGGGTGGTCAAGCTGGAGGTCCTCAAATCCCTCCGTTATTTCATCCACCATCACCCTAGCATATCCTTCTGGAATCGGCCGGCAGTGAAAAGTTGCGCCGGGTTCAGTAGGATAAACAGAGCCAACAGCCGCCTTGACCTTCAAATTCATCCATTGCATCATAAGGTGGCAATTTTGAGACTCCGTGATAGCATCCATGTCAAGGCATGCTCCGGCTGAAGCAGCTCGGTGGAAGCCACGCTGCTTCTGTGCTGAGATGGCGGGGTAGCTTTGGGGGAAGCTTCGGCAGTACGTTTGCTGCGATTTTCTTCCCGTTCCTCTATCGCGTCTACCCTTGCTTGCAGCGCCTGCATTTGGGTCTGCTGCACTTTTTTCCTCCTCTCATGGGATTTGTAACCGCCTGCGTCCGGAAACCCAACCTTCCACGGAATGGAGCCTGGCGTGCCTCGTGTCCGTCCAGGTTGCTCAGGATTCCCGAGGGCCATTGTGAGCTCGTCGTTCTCTCTGTCTGGAAAGAACTTCCCTTGCTGCGCTGCTTCGATATACTGCTTAAGCTTCCTGACTGGTATGTCCATTTGATCGTTCGTCCAAATGCACTTCCCTGTTACAGGGTCCAATGTTCCGCCAGCCCCGAAGAACCACTAGTAGAAAAAGGGCCTTTAGTCCCGGTTCTGAAACCGGGACTAAAATGTCGGTACTAATGCCTCTCCCTTTAGTCCTGGTTCAATCCAGAACCGGGACTAAAGGGCGCGGCCACGTGGAGCTCCACCTTTAGTCCCGGTTGGTAACACCAACCGGGACTAAAGGAAATTTGATGATTTTTTTTGAAATTTGTTTAATTTTTTTTAATTTTCTTATTTTCAAATTTGTGAATTATTTTAACCTCTAGTCTGTAATCACCACCCCTCATCACTTCTCAATTTATCCTCTAATCACCCCTCATCATTCCAAATCATCTAACTTCCCGAACGGTCACCCATCCTCCCACTCCCCCAGCCTGAGCATGCTTAACTTCCGGGTTCTATTCTCCCTCGTTCCAAGTCTGCACTTGTTGATTTCCTGACAATACTAAGATGTCAATCCTATTAACCTTCAGGAATTTTCCTTGAGCATGAAGTGACACATTTCAGAGTTTTATTTTGAAACTATTGTTTTAAAAAACAATAATTATTTAGTAACACTAATATTTCTTGAATAATTAGTTTGACCATTGTTTGACCACAGTTTGACCAGATTTGACCAAAATTGAAATAACTGAAATAATTATTTAGTAACACTAATATTCTAGAATAATTAGTTTGACCATTGTTTGACCACAGTTTGCCCACTGTTTGAATTTTTTTGATTTTTTTCACTCTAGATCTTAAAAGCCCCGTAACTTTTTTTCTATTAGGTTTTTGAGGATTTTGAAAATGTTTAACGGGGTTCCCCTGGTTAAATTTGGATGTAACTTTTCGAGTAGATGATTTTTCATATAAAAAACTTTTTCATCCGAGTTAGTATGCAAAAGTTATGCCCATTTTTACAAATTTCAGAGAGATTTTGCAAATAAAGTCAAAATTCACATTTGCAAATTTTCCCAACAACTAGACCACATATCACATGGGAAACTTATTTTCTATTATTTTTTTGACATTTCCATCATTTTCTTTCATTTTTTTTTAAAACTGAAAAGGCGATCCACAGGGGGGGGTATAGTTTGAAAATGGGACCTTTAGTACCGGTTCGTGGCACGAACCGGGACTAAAGGTCTCATCCCCATTAGTCCCGGTTCGTGCCTCAAACCGGGACTAAAGGTCTAATCCTTAGTCCTGGTTTGTGGCACGAACCGGGACCAATGGTTGTGGGCCAGGAGCGAGGCCCATTGGTCCCGGTTCATCCCACCAACCGGGACCAAAAGGTCTAGATGAACCGGGAACAATGGCCCACGTGGCCCGGCCGGCTCTCTGGGCTCACGAACCGGGACCAATGCCCCCATTGGTCCCGGTTCTGGACTGAACCGGGACTAATGGGGTTACCCGGCCTGGACCAAAGCCCCCTTTTCTACTAGTGAACCAAGTCCGGCAATGGTCTGGCCAGCTAATTGTCTCTGGTTCGATCTCTTTATCAACCAGATCATTCTCAGTCTTGGCCCACTTAGGCCGGGCTACGAGGTAGCCACCTGACCCCGTGCGATGGTGAAGCCTCTTCTTCGCAGCATTTTGCTTGTTTGTCACCGACATCTTCCTAATCTTTTCTGATGTCTTGTGGGCCACAAATGCGGGCCAGTGATCTCTGATATTCTCACATCTGCCCTTGAATTCTGGTGTCCCATTATTTTCGACAAACTTATTCAGCTGTTTCTTCCACCTCCTGAATAGTTCTGCCATCCTCTTAAGAGCAAAAGACTTGATTAATTGCTCTTTAACTGGGTTCTCTGGATTATCTCTGGCGGTAGGGTGAAATTTGACTTCAGCTCAGTCCAATGATCATTTTTCTGCATATCATTGACATAAGACACCTAAGGGTCTTCTATAGCTGGCTTAAACCATTGCTGGATGCTTATCGGGATCTTGTTCCTAACCAGAACCCCGCACTGAGCAACAAATGCGTTCTTTGTTCGGATGGGTTCAATCGGTTGGCCGTCGGGCGCGATTGCTATGATCTCAAATTTTTCATCCGAGCTCAACTTTTTGTTCGGGCCTCGTCTCTTTAACCGGGACTACTGGGGTTACCCGGCCTGCACCAAATCCCCCTTTTCTACTAGTGTGCGAAGCTTTTGGTGATCCGTGTTGAACTGAATCATGAGATGGAGGATGTACAATCCATCCTTCTTGCTTGGTTTTGGGACTTGGATGCAGGAGAAGTTAGTTTTATGCGCGAAACCCATCTTCTTGTTCCTTTGTTTCCTGATCTGCATGTGGCCACCTCTAAAGCTGAAGCCTTAGAGAGCATCATCTAGAATATTCATTATGTGGGTGTAGTCTTTTTTCTCGTAGTCTCTGGAAGGGTCAAAATACACGGCGTGGGAGACTTGCGGATAAAGAACGATAAGGATGGCGCGCTCGTTGCTGCGGGGAAAAGACACCTCAAATTATTCCCCATAGAGAGAGAAGGAATGATTGAAATGTATGAAAGGGTTGTTCGAAACTGACTTACTTTGGATGATAAGGCACGAGGACAATTTCCCGGTCCTTATTCTATACCATGAAGTTTTGGAGGTAGTCCCTAGCAGTTTCACGCTCAAAGTCGCCGAGACTCAAGAAAGACTCGTGCATGTAGTACGGATCCGCCACACAGATTTGCGAGACTTCTTCACTGTTCATGACAAAGCTCATATGTAGAGCAAAAAGGCGGATGATTGTAAGTCACAAGTCGTCCAATCCCTAGTTTGTTAGGTTTTCGTGTGCTCTCCTTCTTATGCCTCTTTTCGGTACCGGCATCGGCACCGGTATCTTCCCCGGCGGTACCCTCCCCACCGGTCTCGGCGCCGCCATCGGTGCCGGCACTGTCGGTGTCGGTGTCGGCGTCAGTACAATCATCAAGGCGGACCTGCAAACCTTTCTTAGCAGTCAAAAAGTCGAGGTAGTCTTGTTCACCCTCATAATCCATCTCGTCTACATCTTGGTCAGAAGGCCCAGTTTCTTCGTTGTTCGACATGTTTCCTATGATTAAGTGTCCTCATTTATTTCTAAAGGTATGAATAAAAGAGAAATGAGATAAAAAGAAATCTATGTGCCAGCACTCGATATGCCAACTATGTAGCACAAATCATGCCTTTATTCACGGGAAATTTCGGCATGACCTTTGCTAAAAAATGGACATATCGAGCGCCTGTATTCACCGGAACAGAAATGAATCAACATTCCGGCGTAACATAGGCAACTCGAATCATTTACCAAAACATGACATGTCCAAAACATGACATATCCACATATCACATGTCCAGTTCAAATTTGCATATAAATTCAGCAAATTATGAAACCTATCTAAATTCATAACTAAATAGATAACCTAATTAACATAACTAAAACCTAAGTAAATTAACCCTAGCTAGCAGAGAGAGAGAGAGCAGGGGTATAGTTTGAAAATGGGACCTTTAGTACCGGTTCGTGGCATGAACCGGGACTAAAGGTCTCATCCCCATTAGTCCCGGTTCGTGCCTCAAACTGGGACTAAAGGTCTAATCTTTAGTCCCGGTTTGTGGCACGAACCGGGACCAATGGTTGTGGGCCAGGAGCGAGGCCCATTGGTCCCGGTTCATCCCACCAACCGGGACCAAAAGGTCTAGATGAACCGGGAACAATGGCCCACGTGGCCCGGCCGGCCCCCTGGGCTCACGAACCGGGACCAATGCCCCCATTGGTCCCGGTTCTGGACTGAACCGGGACTAATGGGGTTACCCAGCCTGGACCAAAGCCCCCTTTTCTACTAGTGAACCAAGTCCGGCAATGGTCTGGCCAGCTAATTGCCTCTGGTTCGATCCCTTTATCAACCAGATCATTCTCAGTCTTGGCCCACTTAGGCCGGGCTACGAGGTAGCCACCTGACCCCATGCGATGGTGAAGCTTCTTCTTCGCAGCATTTTGCTTGTTTGTCACCAACATCTTCTTACTCTTTTCTGATGTCTTGTGGGCCACAAATGCGGGCCAGTAATCTCTGATATTCTCATATCTACCCTTGAATTCTGGTGTCTCATTATTTTCGACAAACTTATTCAGCTGTTTCTTCCACCTCCTGAATAGTTCTGCCATCCTCTTAAGAGCAAAAGACTTGATTAATTGCTCTTTAGCTGGGTTCTCTGGATTATCCTCTGGCGGTAGGGTGAAATTTGACTTCAGCTTAGTCCAAAGATCTTTTTTCTGCATATCATTGACATAAGACACCTCAGGGTCTTCTATAGCCGGCTTAAACCATTGCTGGATGCTTATCGGGATCTTGTCCCTAACCAGAACCCCGCACTGAGCAACAAATGCGTTCTTTGTTCGGATGGGTTCAATCGGTTGGCCGTCGGGCGCGATTGCTATGATCTCAAACTTTTCATCCGAGCTCAACTTTTTCTTCGGGCCTCGTCTCTTTACCGAAGTTGTGCTCGATCCGGAGGGCTAGAAAGAAGAACAAAGACTTAATTAATATGTGTACATACCAAAACAATGAATGCATCAATCATCTAGTCAGCACAGGCTTAACTAATATATATACCTGACCGGACTCGGTTCGCTCACCGGAGCCGTCATCACGGTCTCCTTCTTGCACCGGCATTGGGTCACCGGAGCCGTCCTCATATTCTTCTTCTTGCACCGGCATTAGGTCACCGTAGCCAGCTTCTTCACCCTCTCCTTCCAGACCATCGTTGTCATTGAGAAACAACGAGACGGCATCACTTCCTTCTGCGATTATGTCCCTCAACAACGCTTCTTTAGCTTCGTCTCGGGCGGTGTCCATAGTTTCTACAAATATTTACAACATGGCAATTATTATTCAAACATGACAGATGGATATATTAGTGCCAAACGTAGAACTAGCTACCTAATCATAGTAAGGAATCATATATATTAATTAGTGGCCTCGACGCTGCTTCTCTAGGGTTTGGGATGGCCTCGACAACGCTTCAAGGGTTTGGGGTGGCCTCGAGAATGCTTCAAGGAGGGGGTAATATCGACCCCCCACATGTTGAAGCTATCGGGAGGGGGTATATATCGACAATGACAACACTACATCTATATGTCCCTCGACGACCCTCGTTCCCGATAAAAAAAGAGGAAGAAGAAGAAAAAAAAGAGGAGAAGAAAGAATAGAGGAGAAGAACTCCTCTATTCTTTCTTCTCCTCTTTTTTTTCTTCTTCCTCTTCTTTTTTTATCCTCTTCTTCCTCTCATGTTCGAGAGGATCGCCGAGGGGTCGGGAGGTTGCCTAGTGTCAAAGGATTCAACAAAACCATGTCTTCATCACTAGGCGAAAGTAACAGGTGCATGATGGTACGAAGCTCTCCAAAGTTATTTTGGAACGGAGTCCTAGATAGGATAATTCGCTTTTTGGTACAAAGTTCAGCAAGAACCTTCCAAATATCGTTATGTGGAAGGCCTTTGCTGAAATTCATACAAAAAGGCAAATTATCCTATCCGGGACACCATTCCAAAATAACTTTGGAGGACTTCTTCATGCCCTGGTTACTTCCGGCTAATGATGAAGCCATGGATTTCTTCAATACTTTGACACTAGGAAATCTCTCTCTCGACCCCTCGGCGATCCTCGACCCCTCGAACCCTCGACGACCCTGGAACCCTCGACCCCTCGGCGATCCTCTTCTTCCTCTCATGTTCGAGAAGATCGCCGAGGGGTCGGGAGGTTGCCTAGTGTCAAAGGATTCAACAAAACCATGTCTTCATCATTAGGCAAAAGTAACAGGTGCATGATGGTACGAAGCTCTCCAAAGTTATTTTGGAATGGAGTCCTAGATAGGATAATTCGCTTTTTGGTACAAAGTTCAGCAAGAACCTTCCAAATATCGTTATTTGGAAGGCCTTTGCTAAAATTCATACAAAAAGGCAAATTATGCTATCCGGGACACTATTCCAAAATAACTTTGGAGGACTTCGTCATGCCCTGGTTACTTCCGGCTAATGATGAAGCCATGGATTTCTTCAATACTTTGACACTAGGAAATCTCTCTCTTGACCCCTCGGCGATCCTCGACCCCTCGAACCCTCGACGACCCTGGAACCCTCGACCCCTCGGCTATCCTCTTCTTCCTCTCATGTTCGAGAGGATCGCCAAGGGGTCGGGAGGTTGCCTAGTGTCAAAGGATTCAACAAAACCATGTCTTCATCATTAGGCAAAAGTAACAGGTGCATGATGGTACGAAGCTCTCCAAAGTTATTCTGGAATGGAGTCCTAGATAGGATAATTCGCTTTTTGGTACAAAGTTCAGCAAGAACCTTCCAAATATCGTTATTTGGAAGGCCTTTGCTGAAATTCATACAAAAAGGCAAATTATCCTATCTGGGACACTATTCCAAAATAACTTTGGAGGACTTCGTCATGCCCTGGTTACTTCCGGCTAATGATGAAGCCATGGATTTCTTCAATACTTTGACACTAGGAAATCTCTCTCTCGACCCCTCGGCGATCCTCGACCCCTTGAACCCTCGACGACCCTGGAACCCTCGACCCCTCGGCGATCCTCTTCTTCCTCTCATGTTGGAGAGGATCGCCGAGGGGTCGGGAGGTTTCCTAATGTCAAAGGATTCAACAAAACTATGTCTTCATCATTAGGCGAAAGTAACAGGTGCATGATGGTACGAAGCTCTCCAAAGTTATTTTGGAACGGAGTCCTAGATAGGATAATTCGTTTTTTGGTACAAAGTTCAGCAAGAACCTTCCAAATATCGTTATTTGGAAGGCCTTTGCTGAAATTCAAACAAAAAAGCAAATTATCCTATCCGGGACACCATTCCAAAATAACTTTGGAGGACTTCGTCATGCCCTGGTTACTTCTGGCTAATGATGAAGCCATGGATTTCTTCAATACTTTGACACTAGGAAACCTCTCTCGAAACCTCGGCGATCCTCGACCCCTCGAACTCTCGACGACCCTGGAACCCTCGACCCCTAGACGACCCTGGAACCCTCGACCCTCGATCCCTCGACCCTCTACCCTAGTTCCCGACCCTTGACCCCTCGGCGATCCTCGACACCCTCGTTCCCGATAAAAATTAAGAAGAAGAAGAAGAAGAAAAAAGAGGAGAAGAAGACAGGAATAGCTAGAGGAGAAGATCAAAGAAAAAAAAGAAGAAAAAAAAGAGGAGAAGAAGAAAAAATAGAATATATTCTATTTTCTCTTCTTCTCCACTATTCCTTTCTTCTTCTACTCTTCTTTTTCTTCTTTTTTCTTCTTCTTATTTATTTCTCCTCTTCTTCCTCTCCACTTCTTCTTTCTAAGTCATGCTTATATACACAGAGTATTGGTCCCGGTTCGTACCCCTCTCGACCCCACGTCCCTCTCTCGACCCCTCGACGACCCTCGTCCCTGATAACATTTTTTTTTCTCCCCTCGACCCCTCTCGACCTCTCGTCCCCCTCTCGACCCCTCATCATCATCTATCACCCCCCTCGTTTTCTTTAGCATATATCCATGAACAAAAAAATAATTCATATATAGAAAAAATGCTATATGAACATACATACATATGAGCATATACAGAGAGCATATACATAGCCAAATCCATATACAGAGAGCATATACATACATACGTACATACATATGAGCATATACATACATACATAGCCAAATCCAAATACATATGAGCATATACATACACATATGAAATTTTTTATCACACACAGAGAGCAGCGGCGGCGGCGGCGATGGTCAGAGCGACAGGGATCGATGGGAAGGGGCGGGGAGCTCACTGGGGGCGCGACGGGGAGGAGGCCGGGGACGGGGAGGAGGCCGGCGACGGCGCGGGGCAGGTCGGCGACGCGGCGCGGGGCGACGGGGAGGGGGCCGGAGATGGCGCACGCAACGACGAGGAGGAGGCCGGCGACGGCGCACGCAGCGACGGGGAGAAGGCCTGCGGCGGCGTGGGGCGACGGCGACGGGGAGCGGGCGACGATGGGCTCGGGGCGGAGACAACGATGACGAAAGGCCTGGCGGCGTCGGGGGCGAATGGGAGCGGTTGGCGAAATTTTCACAAGTGCTACCTTATATACCCAGAGCAATGGTCCCGGTTCGTGGCACGAACCATGAACAATGCACACCTATGGTCCCGGTTCGTGCCACCAACCGGGACCATAGGTCTCTTTTCAGCAGCCGAAAGGGCGGGAAGCAGAGGCCTATGGTCCCGGTTGGTGGCACCAACCGGGACTAAACGGGGGCATTGGTCCCGGTTTGTGCCACGAACCATCACCAATGCCCCCTTTAGTCCCGGTTGGTGCCACCAACCGGGACCAATGGCCTTGTGCTGCCCCGCGCCCAAAATTTTAGTCCCACCTCGCTAGTTGAGAGGGCTCGGGAGTGGTTTATAAGCGCTGTTGCGCCCACCCTCCCGAGCTCCTCTCAACTGTAGGCTTTCGGGCCTAATCTATCACTGCAATGCCTGTGGGCCTACTGGGCCTGCTGCGGGCCTGAATCCTGGCCCATGGTAGGGTTTCTAGTCGTATTCAGGCCGTGGTGGCCCAGTAGGTGGCATTTTTTTGTTTTTTGTTGCTTTATTTATTTTTCTTTTGTTTTTTGCTTTATTTTTTAATTCTTTATGCTTTTAGTTTTAGAAAAATTATATACTTTTTGTTAATGCCATTAGTTTTCAAATTTGAAAACACTTTTTTGGTTTTTTTGTTTTCTTTGTTGCTTTATTTATTTTATTTTGTGATTAACTTTACTATAAAAATAGTTTTTTTCCTGTTTTTTTGATTTGTTTTTTGCATTATTTTCTTTTGTTTTTTGCTTTAATTTTTAATTCTGTTTGCTTTTAGGTTAGCAAAATTATAAACTTTCTATTAGTGCCATTAGTTTTAGAAAAATTATAAACTTTCTGTTAGTGCCATTAGTTTTCAAATTTGAAAACACTTTTTTAGTTTTTTTGTTTTCTTTGTTGCTTTATTTATTTTATTTTGTGATTAACTTTACTATAAAAATAGTTTTTTCTTGTTTTTTTGATTTGTTTTTTGCATTATTTATTTTCTTTTGTTTTTCGCTTTAATTTTTAATTCTGTTTGCTTTTAGGTAAGCAAAATTATAAACTTTCTGTTAGTGCCATTAGTTTTAGAAAAATTATAAACTTTCTGTTAGTGCCATTAGTTTTCAAATTTGAAAACACTTTTTTAGTTTTTTTGCTTTCTTTGTTGCTTTATTTATTTTATTTTGTGATTAACTTTACTATAAAAATAGTTTTTTTTCCTGTTTTTTTGATTTGTTTTTTGCATTATTTATTTTCTTTTGTTTTTTGCTTTAATTTTTAATTCTGTTTGCTTTTAGGTTAGCAAAATTATAAACTTTCTGTTAGTGCCATTAGTTTTAGAAAAATTATAAACTTTCTGTTAGTGCCATTAGTTTTCAAATTTGAATAGTTAAAATTTGAAAACTTTGAAAATTGTTTCAATCACAAGTTTGTGACTAACTTACTAAAAAAATGAGAATAGATGTGCTTATAGAGAAAACTCGATGCACTTCGTGTACAAAATGGACAATCACTTTCAAATGAACTCTGAAAAAGTTGAAAGTTGGGATGGTATCATAATTTCACCCACATAGCATGTGCATGTACAAAACGGACAATGGTAGCATGTTCGTGTGTTGCAAAGTTGGCATGGTATCATCATAATAGTTGCGGGAGAAAGTCTTCACTTTTTCTTCGCTTGTGTCATTTGCTTATTGCGCCGTAACCATGGATAATCTTCATTGTTTATCAAGATGCTTGGGTCAGCCTTGACATTGAAGGGAGGAATTTCATGAAACTTTTCATAATCTTCAGACATGTATGTCTTACCGTCCACTCCCAGGATGTCCCTTTTTCCTGAAAGAACTATGTGGCACTTTGGCTCATCGTATGATGTATTCGCTTCCTTATGTTTTCTTTTTCTCGGTTTGGTAGATATGTCCTTCACATAGATAACCTGTGCCACATCATTGGCTAGGACGAACGGTTCGTCAGTGTACCCAAGATTTTTTAGATCCGCTGTTGTCATTCCGTACTGTGGGTCTACCTGTACCCCACCACCTAACAGATTGACCCATTTGCACTTAAACAAAGGGACCTTAAAATCAGGTCCATAGTCAAGTTCCCATATGTCCACTATGTAACCATAATATGTGTCCTTTCCGCTCTCGGTTGTTGCATCAAAGCGGACACCGCTGTTTTGGTTGGTGCTCTTTTGATCTTGGGCGATCGTGTAAAATGTATTCCCATTTATCTCGTATCCTTTGTAAGTCAATACAGTCAAAGATGGTCCCCTGGACAACAAGTACAACTCATCACAAACAGTGTTGTCACCTCTAAGACATGTTTCCAACCAACTGCTGAAAGTCCTGATGTGTTCACATGTAAGCCAGTCGTCGCACTGCTCCGGGTGTTTGGAGCGCAGACTGTTCTTGTGTTCATCGACATACGGGGTCACCAAGGTAGAGTTCTGTAGAACTGTGTAGTGTGCTTGAGACCAAGAATATCCGTCCCTGCATATTATTGAGTCTCTTCCAAGAGTGCCTTTTCCAGTCAGTCTCCCCTCATACCATGATTTAGGGAGACCTATCTTCTTAAGGCCAGGAATGAAGTCAACACAAAACCCGATAGCATCCTTTGTTTGATGGCCCATGGAGATGCTTCCTTCTGGCCTAGCGCGGTTACGGACATATTTCTTTAGGACTCCCATGAACCTCTCAAAGGGGAACATATTGTGTAGAAATACGGGCCCCAGGATAACAATCTCGTCGACTAGATGAACTAGGACGTGCGTCATGATATTGAAGAAGGATGGTGGGAACACCAGCTCGAAACTGACAAGACATTGCGCCACATCACTCCTTAGCCTTGGTACGATTTCTGGATCGATCACCTTCTGAGAGATTCCATTGAGGAATGCACATAGCTTCACAATGGCTAATCGGACGTTTTCCGGTAGAAGCCCCCTCAATGAAACCAGAAGCAGTTGCATCATAATCACATGGCAGTCATGAGACTTTAGGTTCTGAAACTTTTTCTCTGGCATATTTATTATTCCCTTTATATTCGACGAGAATCCAGTCGTGACCTTCATACTGAGCAGGCATACAAAGAAGATTTATTTCTCTTCTTTCGTAAGAGCGTAGCTGGCAGGACCTTTATACTGCTTCGGAGGCATGCCGTCTTTTTCGTGCAAACGTTGCCGGTCCTCCGGTGCCTCAGGTGTATCTTTTGTCTTCCCATACACGCCCAAGAAGCCTAGCAGGTTCACGCAAAGGTTCTTCATCACGTGCATCTAGGTCTTTCCAGTAGGTTATGTCCCAAAATATAGATTTCTTCTTCCACATGGGTGCGTGTCCCTCAGTGTCATTCGGAACAGCTAGTCCACCGGGACCCTTTCCAAAGATTACGTAGTCATTGACCATACCAAGCACGTGATCACCGGTGCGCATGGCGGGCTTCTTCCGGTGATCTGCCTCGCCTTTGAAATGCTTGCCTTTCTTTCGACATTGATGGTTGGTCGGAAGAAATCGACGATGGCCCAGGTACACATTCTTCCTGCATTTGTCCATGTATATACTTCCAGTGTCATCTAAACAGTGCGTGCATGCGTGGTATCCTTTGTTTGTCTGTCCTGAAAGGTTACTGAGAGCGGGCCAATCGTTGATGGTCATGAATAGCAACGCCTTAAGGTTAAATTCCTCCTGTCTGTGCTCATCCCACGTACGTACACCGTTTTCATTCCATAGTTGTAAAAGTTCTTCAACTAATGGCCTTAGGTACACATCAATTTCGTTGCCGGGTTGCTTAGGGCCTTGGATGAGAACTGGTATCATAATGAACTTCCGCTTCATGGACATCCAAGGAGGAAGGTTATACATACATAGAGTCACGGGCCAGGTGCTGTGATTGCTGCTCTGCTCCCCGAAAGGATTAATGCCATCCGCGCTTAAAGCAAACCATACATTCCTTGGGTCCTTTGCAAACTCATCCCAGTACTTTCTCTCGATTTTTCTCCACTGCGACCCGTCAGCGGGTGCTCTCAACTTCCCATCTTTATTTCGGTTCTCACTGTGCCATCGCATCAACTTGGCATGCTCTTCGTTTTTGAACAGACGTTTCAACCGTGGCATTATAGGAGCATACAACATCACCTTTGCAAGAACCCTCTTCCTGGGGGGCTCGCCGTCAACATCACCAGGGTCATCTCGTCTGATCTTATACCGCAATGCACCGCATACCGGGCATGCGTTCAGATCCTTGTATGCACCGTGGTAGAGGATGCCTTCATTAGGGCATGCATGTATCTTCTCCACCTCCAATCCTAGAGGGCACACGACCTTCTTTGTTGCGTATGTACTGTCGGGCAATTCTTTATCCTTTGGAAGCTTCTTCTTCAATATTTTTAGTAGCTTCTCAAATCCTTTGTCAGCCACATCATTCTCTGCCTTCCAATGCAGCAATTCCAGTACGGTACCGAGCTTTGTGTTGCCATCTTCGCAATTGGGGTATAACCCTTTTTTGTGATCCTCTAACATCCGATCGAACTTCAGCTTCTCCTTTTTACTTTCGCATTGCGTCCTTGCATCGACAATGACCCGGCGGAGATCATCATCATCGGGCACATCGTCTGGTTCCTCTTGTTCTTCAGCAGCTTCACCCGTTGCAGCATCATTGGGCACATCGTCTGGTTCCTCTTGATCTTCACCAGCTCCCCCCGTTGCAGCATCACCGTATTTAGGGTGCACATAGTTGTCATTGTAGTCTTCTTCTTCGCCGTCTTCCATCATAACCCCTATTTCTCCGTGCCTCGTCCAAACATTATAGTGTGGCATGAAACCCTTGTAAAGTAAGTGGGAGTGAAGGATTTTCCGGTTAGAGTAAGACCTCGTATTCCCACATTCAGTGCATGGACAACACATAAAACCATTCTGCTTGTTTGCCTCAGCCGCATCGAGAAACTCATGCACGCCCTTAATGTACTCGCGGGTGTGTCTGTCATCGTACATCCATTGCCGGTTCATCTGCGTGCATTATATATAATTAAGTGTCCAAATTAATAGAAGTTCATCATCACATTAAAACCAAAGTGCATACATAGTTCTCATCTAACAACATATAGCTCTCTAGAGCATCTAATTAATTAAACCATACATTGAAACTATGTAAAACATTTCAATGCGAAAACAAATGCGGTCATAATCGCAACCAAGGTAACAATTGATCCAACGGCATAATGATACCAAGCCTCCGTATGAATGGCATATTTTCTAATCTTTCTAATCTTCAAGCGCATTGCATCCATCTTGATCTTGTGATCATCGACAACATCCACAACATGCAACTCCAATATCATCTTCTCCTCCTTAATTTTTTTTATTTTTTCCTTCAACAAATTGTTTTCTTCTTAAACTAAATTTAACCTCTCGACAATAGGGTCGGTTGGCATTTCCGATTCACATATATCCTAGATAAATAAAATCTATGTCACGTTGGTCGGCATAATTTTCATAAACAATAAATGAACCAATAGTTATAAAGATAATATACATACCACATCCGAATCATAGACAGGACGAGGTCCGACGGGGGCGGATACCAAAACCATCGCACTATATAAGATGCAATAATAAATGTAAGAAAATGATACAAGTATCTATCTAAACATACAAGTAAGAATATTTTTCCTTTCAGAAAGAAGATAAGAACAAGAGGCTCACCACGGTGGTGTCGGTGATGAGATCGGTGCGGTGATCGACGACGGTGAAGACGGGGATGGGGTGTGACGGACCGCTAAATCTAGACAAATCTCGAGGAAAATGGAGATTGGAGGTCGAGCTTTGAGAGGAGAAAGCTTAAGTAGTGTGGCTTGGGCATTCCATCGAACACCTCATGTGCATAGGAGGTGAGCTAGAGCACCACAAAGCCCTCTCCCCCTCGGCCAGAGAAAAACAGAGCACTGGGTGCTCTACTCACGAGCGAGGGGTATATATAGGCACCTCACTGGTCCCGGTTGGTGACATGAGCCGGGACTAAAGGGGAGCCTTTTGGTCCTGGTTCAAGCCACGAACCGGGACCAATGGTGGTGGGCCAGGAGCGAGGCCCATTGGTCCCGGTTCATCCCACCAACCGGGACCAAAAGGTCCAAATGAACCGGGACCAATGGCGCACGTGGCCCGGCCGGCCCCCTGGGCTCACGAACCGGGACCAATGCCCACATTGGTCCCGGTTCTGGACTGAACCGGGACTAATGGGCTGGCCCGGCCTGGACCAAAGCCCTGTTTTCTACTAGTGATAGTTCTTTCAGGAAAAAGAGACATCATGGGATTGGAGGGCAAGACATGCATGTCTAAAGATTATGAAAAGTTTCATGAAATTCCGCCCTTCAAAGTCAAGGCTGACCCAAGCACCCTATTAAACGATGAAGATTATCCGGCGCAATATGAAAAGGACACAAGCGAAGAAAAAGTGAATACTTTCTCTCCACAACTATTATGATGATGCCGTTGATATAGAATATCACTGCAGTTACATGTGAAGAAATGAAATGCCTTTTGTAACAGGTGAGTTTCCGTATGAAAAAGAGATTGTCCGTTTTGTACACAAAGTGCATCCATTTTTTCCTTAACCCTCTCAACTTTTTAGCACATGCTATGTGGGTGAAATGATGATGCCATGCCAACTTTCAACCTTTTCAGGATTCATTTGTAGTGCTTTTCAATTTTAGGGTCATTTAGCTTAAAAAATCAGTAAATGCATGAAAAATACAAGATGAAGTCAGAAAGGGTTCAAAATTAATGATGTGGCTTTAAATGGTTCATTTTGAACACACAAAAATTCTGGAGTTCAAATAAGTTCAAAAAATGAAATCCCTTTGTAACAGATGAGTTTCCGTATGAAACCTTGATACTCGAAAGAGAATGTCCATTTTATACACGAAGTGGATCCAGCTTTTGCCGTAACCCTCTCAACTTTTAAGCACATGCTATGTGGATGAAATGATGATACCATGCCAACTTTCAACCTTTTTGGAGTTCATTTGTAGTGCTTTTTTATTTCGGGGTCATTTAGCTTAAAAATCAGTAAATGCTTGAAAAATACCAATTGAAGTCAGAAAGGGTTAAAAATTAATGATGTGGCTTTGAATGGTGCATTTTGAACACACAAAAAGTCTGGAGTTCAAATAAGTTCAAAAAATGAAATCCCTTTGTAACAGATGTTCTCTTCCAAAACCCTGATACTTCGAAAGATATTGTCCATTTTGTACACAAAGTGCATCCAGCTTTTTCCATAAACTTCCCAACTTTTTAGCACATGCTATGTGGGTGAAATTATGATACCATGCCAACTTTCAACCTCTTCAGAATTCATTTGAAGTGCTTTTCAATTTCAGGGTCATTTAGCTTAAAAATCAGTAAATGCATGAAAAATACCAAATGAACTTAGAAAGGATTGAAAATTGATGATGTGGCCTTGAATGGTGCATTTTGAACACATAAAAAATCTGTAGTTCAAATAAGTTCCAAAAAATGAAATCCATTTGTAACACAAGAGTTTTCGTCTGAAACCGTGATACTTTGAAAGAGATTGTCCGTTTTGTACATGAAGTGCATCCAGCTTTTGCCATAACCCTCCCAACTTTTTAGCCCATGCTATGTGGGCTAAATGATGATATCATGCCAACTTTCAACCTTTTCAAAGTTCATTTGAAGTGCTTTTCAGTTTCATGGTCATTTAGCTTAAAGAATGACCTAATATTAAAAAATGAACTAGAAAACTTTTATGAAACTCTAATAGCAAAAAGAATGAACTAAAAATAATCAATTACAATATTCTGTTATGATCAACTAAAACAAAACTATAATACTCTTCAATAGAAAAAAGAATCAAGTAAAAAGCTTTTATAAAACTCTAATAGCAAAAGGAATCAACTAAAAAGATTTTATAAACCTCTAGTATTTTTCAAACTATTTTTTTATAAAATACATGCAAATTAAATTATCAAAGTATTTTATGTTCAAAACATTAATAGCAAAAAGAATTTTCATAAAGAATTTTTTGTTGGAAACTTTAATAGCAAACTAAAATAACAAAATTTGCTTTTGATTAAAACAGACATTTAAAATAACCTAAAAACTAGCTAAAGCTAAATGAATCACTCAAAAACTCTAAAAATTAAGTAAAGCATAAAACAAAAAATACAGATTTTTTTAAAAAAAAATGCCGCCTACAAGGCCACCACGGCCTGCATACGACTAGAAATCCAACTAGCATGTTGGGCCAGGATGCAGGCCCGCAGCGGGCCTAGTAGGCCCACATGCATAAAAAGTGTTATAGTAGGCCCGTAGGCCTGCAGTTTAGAGGAGTTCAAGAGGGATGAGGCAACCGAGCTTATAAACCAGTGTGGGGCGCTCTCAACTAGCAAGGTGGGACTAAACTCCCACCACCATGCCGCTGTGCAAGCCCATTGGTCCCGGTTGGTGGCACGAACCAGTACCAATGCCACCCTTTGGTCCCAGTTCATGGTACTGATTGCTCCCGGACTATAGCGCCAGAAAGCTTCTGTCTGCTAGGACTACGTCGGTATTTCCCCAAAGAGGAAGGGATGATGTAGCATAGCGAAGGTAGGTATTTCCCTGAGTGAAGAAACCAAGGTTATCAAACCAGTAGGAGAACCAAGCAACACAATGTAAACAACAGCTGCACACAGATGACAACACCTCGCATCCTGACGTGTTAAAGGGGTTGTCAATCCCTTTCGGGTAATGATGCCAAAAATTTGTAATAGATTGAAATAATAGATCGTAAATAGAATAAAGTGCATCAAAGTATTTTTGTATTGTTGGTTTAATAGATCTGAATAAAAATGCAAAGGAAAAGTAGATCGCAAGCAAATATATGAGAAAGAAGACCCGGGGGCCATAGGTTTCACTAGTGGCTTCTCTCGAGAAAGATAGCAATCAGTGGGTAAACAAAATACTGTTGGGAAATTGATAGAACCTCAAATAATTATGACGATATCTAGGCAATGATCATTACATAGGCATCACATCCAAGATTAGTAGACCGACTCCTACCTGCATCTACTACTATTACTCCACACATCGACCGCTATCCACCATGCATCCAGTGTATTAAGATCATGGAAAAATGGAGTAATGCAATAAGAACGGTGACATGATGTAGACAAGTTCCGTTTACTATTGCGAAGATATACATCCCATCTTTTTATCCTTAGTAGCAACAATACATACGTGTTGTTTCCCTTTCTGTCAGTGGGATCAAGAACCGTAAGATCGAACCCACTACCGGGCACCTCTTCCCATTGCAAGATAAATAGATCAAGTTGTCCAAACAAAACCCAAATATCGGGGAAGAAATACGAGGCTATAAGAGATCATGCATATAAGAGATCAAAGAATGTCACATCCCCAGTTCTGGTATGACCTAGGCTAGCCTTCTTGTGAGCATCATGTTTAAATTTCATTTAAATTTGAAATGGGGATTTGTGAAAGCCTTAGAAATCATTTCTGGAAATGACTCAGATAAAAATTGCTCCAAAAAGGTCCAAGAAAATGTTCATGTTGCACTCTGAAAATATTGGTCAGAGGTAAAATTTCAAACCAATATTATTAGGAGCTCATAGATATTTATTTTGGCCTTTTGGAATTAATGCAATACTTATTTGCATTGGGTATATATATATGTTATATATTTTATATATGTCCAATAGTTCTGATTTTTATGTGAGGGGCTCTGGAATATTTCAACTAGCTCCTACAATAAATTTCAGAAGAAAATAAATTGATTTAGTATTTTACTAAATCAGAAAACAAATTACAGAAATAGAAAAGAAAAACAAAAAGGAAAATCCTTACCTGGGCTAACCTGCGGCCTGGCACTGTGCCGGCCCAGCTGTGCTGGCCCAGCCCACTGCCCACCGCACCGTCCTCCACCTCGCGCCAGTAGGCGAGGCGTGTGCCCGACGCGCGCGCACCGTCGTGCCGCCACAACACCTGCCTACCTGGCCTCCGCCTCGTCGCCCTGGATGCCCTGCGCGACGCCATGCGCCACCCTGCACCTCTCTCCCTCTCTCCCGTGGCCTCCCCTCCTCTCCCTCGCTCTTTCTCGCGCGATGTCCGAACACCACCGTTGCCGCCGCATGCCGTTGCCGCGCCCACCGCCACGGCCTCGCCTCCCCGACAAGTCCAACAGCTCCGCGCCGTCTTCCTCGTCCTTGACGCCAAGCCACACGCCTCGGGAGGCCCTGGAGCGCCGCCATCGCCATCGTCTTCATCTCCGGCCTCCCAAGATTGCCGCCGCCGTTCCGCTCGTGTTCGACCCTCCCCGAGCTCGCTAATGACGTCTACGGTCTCCCCGTGAGCTCTACTTCGTTTTCTCCTCCTCCCCGTGCTCGTTTGCCCCGCCTAGCTAGCTCAGCTGCCACGCCCGAGACCTCATCGCCGCCGGCCATGGTGCCACCGTAGCCAGAGCCCGAGCCAGCTGCTCCCGCGCGCGTCACCATGCTCCTGGTGACACCAGGAGGCCGTAGAGGCCCTCCGCAGCTCCTGTTGTGCCCCGTAGCTCGCTCCCGTTCAAAGCCGTGCCCCGGCCGCCGCCCCGAGCTCCGCTCCGGCGAGCTCCGGCCACCCCTTCTCCTCCTACCTGCTCCGCTGGATGCGGGAGAGCACGGGCTTCGTCCCGGTGCCCTTAGCCGCCGCCCTCGTGGCCTGTAACGCGGCCGCCGCCGCCGCGTCCTGAGGTCGCCGACGATGACCTCGCCGGCCTGACGTGCGGGCCCGACCTGCCAGGTGATTAGCTTAAGGCTAATCACCATTTTGCTAACCACCCCTGACAATAATAGTGGGCCCGGCGCCCACTAATCCTAATTAGACCAAATAAACCCCTAGTTAACTAACTGAGTCACTGACGTGTGGACACATGTCAGGTTTGACTTGGTCAGCGCCATTGACCTACTGACGCAAGCATGACACTGTGCTGACGCAGTTATTCATTTTCTGGTTTTAAAATAAATCAGGAAATTCCATAAAATGATATAAACTTCAAAAATTCATAGAAATTCAACCGTAGCTCATATTGAAATAAGTTATATATGAAAAATGATCAGAAAAATTCAATCTATCCATCTGTACCGTTTTCATGCATGACAACCAACCTCTACATGCTGTATATATGAAAACACACTTATGGCATTTAAAGGGACTTAAATTAGAGTTACATTTGAACATTTGGTTCAAATGGACCTCTTCAAGTTGAATGCTAAATGCATTAGCTCAAAACACATCACATATTCATGCCATATTCATGCATCATACTTTTGCATATGATTGAGTATTGATTGTCAACACCATTCCTTCTCGATAGGTCCTGCTCCGGAGAGTGCTCCAGAGTACCTGTCTGAGGAGAAGTGTCCCCCTGTTGATCTACCTGGCAAGCAAACCCCCTTGTTCATTCCGATACAATCCTACCCTCTCGCTCCTCCTCTCTTTTATTGCATTAGGAAAACAACGATTCAACTGCTACTTTATGCTGCCGTTGTTGAACCCATTCCTCTGCATGACCTGTCATTGCCATAGTAAATAGTTAAAACCCACTAGCATGTGTTGGAGTTGATTGAGCCATCTTGTGTTCCTACCATGCCATGCCTACTATTGCTTAGAGTTGTGTTAGGTCTGATTCATCGAGAATGAATTGGAGTGTTACGATGTGTTCTGGTGTTGACAGTTAAGCATTGAGTTCATACAGGAGTACATGGTGGGTTGTCTCACTAGAACTGTCCTTAAGTACTGAGTTCCGTTTATGTTGTCCAATGACTAGCTACTACCACACATTGGAATGCTTAAGTGCCCCTCTTGACTTATTAACCAACTTGATCTCTGTCCAGGAGTTGCAATTAGTTTCTGGTGTTCGTAGGTAGTGTTAGTAGTCTACCAAGTGGCACCCGGCCAGGTGGGCTTGGGACAGACTAGGCACAGTGGCACGATGTACCAAGTGGCACCCGGATGGTGGGCTTGGGAACCCTGCTCACATTGTTTGGGGCCGTGAGCCACACCCCGGCCGGATCTCCTTGCGGATGGAACCCGAATAGGCGATAAACCTAGACTAGAGTCTTGTGTGGTTAGTCAGGTCGTGGCCGACACCCTCGCCAGGCTTCCGATTGAAGGTTGCCGAGATACATGACGTGTACATGGTGATAAGTGGTGAGAGCGTGTGTGAAGAAGTACACCCCTGCAGGATTATCATTATCTATTCGAATAGCCGAGTCCGCGGTTATGGACTTCTTGGATGCTTACGTGGTACATAGACAACTTAAAGTGGATACTCTAAAATGCTCAAGACAAGTGTGAGTGCTATGGATGGCCTTCTCTTAGGGAGACGGGAATGAATCCATAGTAGTGTATTGATGTGGTGATTAGTGGACTCGTGTGCGCTGCCTCACCTCAAAGAAGTTTCTCGTAGTTGTAGAAAAGGATAGCCACTGAGTCAAAGCTAGCTTGCTGCAACTAAACCCCACATTACGTTCTTGATACAAATGCATGTATGATAGGATCTGATGTAAGTCTTGCCGAGTACCTTTTTACTCACGTTTGCTTTATTTATGTTTTGCAGGTGAGACATTTGTCTCACTAGTAGTACCGCTTGGACTTCGACGAGTAGCTTGTTACCTCAGCTACGATCTTGTACCCTTGGGAGGGACTTGTGGATAGTCAGGCTTCTCAGCCTTTTTCTTTTGTAGTTGTCTGTACTCAGACATGTAATGCTTCCTTTGCTTGTATGCCCTGAATGATGGGTCATGAGACTTCTGTTTGTATTAATGCTATGTGGCTCTTATGGGCCTTTATCTATATGAGTTTGCGTTATGTTGTGATGCCATGTTGTACATCACACACTTGCATGTTATGCGTACGTGTAGTGTGTATTACTATGTGTGGGATCCGACAACCTAGTTGTATATCCTTGGTAGCCTCTCTTATGGGGAAATCACTACAGGAATCCAGTACTTTGCCGTCTGCCATGGTGGACGGCAAAGGCAGGGATGGCTGACGGCAAAGCACTTTGCCGTCCGCGGCGGACGGCAAAGATAGGGTCGACAAACTGGTCCTTTGCCGTCTGCTTTTTATGGTGGACGGCAAAGAGCCCTTTGCCTACAGCGGCTGACGGCAAAGAGGGGGGACGGCAAAATGTTGCACGTCCGCCAGCGTTACTCCGTTAGGCGGCTAACGGCGGCCTTTGCCGTCCGCCAGCGGACGGCAAATTTGAGCGCCTCTTTGCCGTCCGCCAGACGATGTCAGCTATACGTCAGCGCCCCCTCTTTTTTGCCGTCCGCCCGGCGGACCGCAAAGGCAAAGTCTTTGCCATCAGCTTGGCTTTGCCGTCCGCCACGGTAGGCAAATTGGCCAAATGGTCCATCCCCAGGAAGCACACGTGGGCGCCACGTGCCCCCTTTGCCGTCTGCCACCGACAGCAAAGGGGTCTTTGCCGTCTGCTGTGGACGGCAAAGAGCATGCACTGCCTCTTTTTTGTTCTGTTTTTCTTATATCCGACAATTATCACAACAAATATTTCACCGCACATATATATCCATCACATAAATATCCAGCACATATATATCCATCCATACATACACAGTAGGTTGCACATAGTTCCATCGATCCATACATATTACAATATGCAAAGTTTCATCATAGCAAGCGAGTAGAATACAAGAAGTGCATCAAAGGAAAAAATAGGGAAAAGCAAGCAATCCATCATAGGAAGCTGGCTTCCGTGAAGTGAATGAAACCTGCAAAATGACAAATAAGAAAGTTAGAAAAAGAAGACTAGAAGAAGAATTAGACTAGAAGAAAAAGAATAGAAGAAGAAGACTAGAAGAAAAAGTATATGCCATATATTAGCTAACTTAGGTGAAATGTATCGTTTATGAGCTAACCTAGGTGAAATGGGTAGCTTATGAGCTATCGTAGGTGAAATGGATCATTTTGGAGCTAAGTTAGGTGAAATGGGTCGTTTATGAGCAAACCTAGGTGAAATGGGTCGTTTATGAGCTAACTTAGGTGAAATGAGTCGTTTATGAGCAAACCTAGGTGAAATGGGTCGTTTATGAGCTAACCTAGGTGAAATAGGTTGTTTATGAGCTAACCTAGGTGAAATGGGTCATTTATGAGCTAACCTAGGTCAAATGGGTCGTTTATGAGGTAACCTAGGTGAAATGGGTCGTTTATGAGCTATCCTAGGTGAAATTGATCATTTTGGCGCTAACTTAGTCGAAATGGGTCATTTATGAGCTAACTAAGGTGAAATGCCACGTTTTTGAGCTAACTAAGGTAAAATGGATCGTTTTTGAGCTAAATTAGGTCAAATGGGTCATTTTGGAGCTAACCTAGGTGAAATGGGTCATTTTGGAGCTAACCTAGGTGAAATGGGTCATTTTAAAGCTAACGTAGGTAAAATGGATCATTTAGGAGCTGATCTACGTAAAATGGGTCATTTTAGAGCTAACTTGGATAAATTGGATCACTTGTAAGCTAACTAAGGTAAAATGAGTCATTTTAGAGCTAACTTAGGTAGAATGGATGGTTTATGAGGTCAGTAAGCTTATTAAGTCATTTTGGAGGAAAAGAAGCTAACTCTAGGTCATTATGGTAAGCATATTGGAGGAAATAAAGCTAAGTCTAGGTCTTTATGCATTTGTTAAGCAAAACACCAGAGAAACTTACCGTGATGACGGAGGTGTAGGAGCGGGCTGGCTCGCGCCGGTAGCTGGAGAAGGAGCGGGCTGGCTCGCGCCGGTAGCTGGAGAAGGATCGGGCGATGCGTTTCTGGAGTTAAGCTGCAATAAAGATCATTTCCAATGTCTCTTTAGCATGATGACACTCAAATGGTAAGACTAGCAAGTAATGTCCATTCAAATTAAACTTACCATGTTCCCAGGAGCAATCACTGGCATCGGCGGAGCGGTGTGACCAGACTTCTCGCACACAGACTGCACATTTGGTTTTCACAACAGAGTCATACTAGTTAGTAATGAGACTCAAATGTTAAGACTAGCAAGTAATCTACAGAAGAAACTTACCACAAGGAGCTCGTACATGGCCCTTGCCTGCATGTCATTCCGTGCCCTCTCCTGCTCCAACATCTTTGTTGTCTTCTCCTCCAACTCCCGCTGCCTCTCCACCGCCTCCGCCAGAAGTTTCTCCGTTCTATCTCTCTCACTCTGTATAGCAGCCTGCAACACCACTCACATGACCATTTGTAATCATTGGTGGAAGCGCACACAATGTAATGGAGAAAGATAGCTGAGTATGTATAACTAACCTTGAAGGCGAGTTGGACTGGCCATTCACGAGGCCTTATCTCAGGAGCGGAGCTCGACTGGCGCGCCTTGATCTCCGGGAGAGTGCTAGGACAACGGATAAGTCCAACTCCCATGGCTATGGAGCCATGGGACCTCCCGCCACCAGATATCATCAGCAGCTCTGTATCAATGGGACCCTGGCTTGGGTTAAAGTCCTCCCCTTTCCTCGCCTTCCCTGATCTCTATATTGCACGAGCTTGTCGTGGGCAGAGAGGTTGGTGAAGTTCTTTGGATCATCGAGGTCAGACGTAGAGAATGCCTTGACTTTCTTGTAAGGGCCAGTGTGGGCCATGGCATTGTAGCGTGCCTTATTGTAGCGTGCCTGAAAGAGAGAAACAAAGTAAATTAGTAATTAAAGGGCTAAAGCTAGCATGATGAATGAATTGCATGAATCATGAAGCAAACCACATACCCAGTTCCGCCCATACTGAAATAAGTTGGAGCTGCCTTGGTGGTGTAGCACACCTTCCATTTGTGCACGTTTGTCCTTGGCCTCTTTGTGGGTGGCCAGCCATTCTTTTGAGAACCACGCATTGACCAACACCTCCCAACAATCCATCCGATCCGCACACCATCTCGGAGGGGCCTAAGTTAGCAAATAGAAACTTGAGCGCTACGGCTATGAATTACTAAATGAAGGAAGTAAGTACAAGGCCTTAAGAATTACCTTCATGTACTTCTCCTTACTCAAGAACTTATCGCGACACTCCTGCTTGGGCTTCTTGATACCACGCCCGGCGTAGTAGTCTCGAACAGCCTGCACCTGAACCTCATGATGTAAGTTCTGAAGTAGGCGCTTGCACTCCTTGTGGATAACATGATCCGCCTCCTCCTCGTATCCCTCCTCACACCTGTAGAATGTCTGCAATCAAATGAGACAATATTGATTAGTACAATTAATAACTAGCTAGTTGAAGATTTTTAATTGTGTAAAGGGGCAATTACCCAGAACTTTCTGATCCCAAGACAATCCAACCTCTGGAAGCCGACCCTCACCAGGCAACGTGACAAACCCCGGGAAGTTTTGCCGAATCAGAACTCCAAGGACGGAGTTGGGCTGGCGGACACTTTCATGGTGTTCCCAACCCCTGCAGCATGACAAGGCCAACACATCAGTTATTTGAAGAAACGTGAATGCAGAAGGTACAAAAAGATTAAATGCACTTACCTCTCCCCATCAGGGAAAATCAACCACCTCTGCCCGTGGGTCGCCGGCACGGACGGGAGCCGTGTAGCACCACGCTGGTAGACGTTGCCCCCCTCCCCCCCTCCTCATCAGTCGGCTCCCCACCATCATCAGCATGGCCACTCGGCTCCCCGCCATCATCAGCGTGGCCACTCGGCTACTCAGGCTGAACCGACCAGGTACCCATCCAGACGTGTGCTCCTCCGGGGTCTCATGGGCCCAAGTCTCGTGGGCCGAAGGCCCGTCGACCCGAGGCTCGTAGGCCGAAGACCCGTGGACCGGAGGCTCGTGGACCGGAGTCCATGCAGCCTCCTCCTCAGACGAGTCCACCCTAGCAGTCATGTGCTCGGGTGAAACAGCTGGGGGCGGCGGCGAGGAAGGTGCCGTAAGAGTCACCCTACCTCCTCTCCCGTGACCACATGCTCCACCTCCTCTCTTCTTCTTATCTCGTCCCCTGCTGGGCACCGCGGTCGACGAAGAACGGCCCGGCGGTGTCGCCATACTGTCCAGCAACGCTCGGCGGAGAGGTGCGTGTGGAATGGAAGACCTTGCACCACGCGCCGACGAAGAAGGGGCCTCGGCGCACTCCCGACCAGCGCCCACCATCTTTCAACACCTGCCATGACATAGAATAAACGAAATTAGTACAACATAAAAAAAAGTACCGACATGAATAATAATATGTATATCACTTAAGTGTATCATCATCAAGTACAACATAAAAAATTGAATACCTGACACTACTAATAATCTCGATCAGTATCATCAATAAATGCATAATCATCATCAGCACTATAATCAATGATGGGCTCATAGGGTTCATTGGCATCAACATGTGCAAGGCCACCTTGACGTAATCGGTCAAGCATTGACAGGTCATCCGCAACAGTAACCTCTTCTTGTTCCTCCTCTGGGGAGATGTCGGATTCATTGTCGCTGTCTACTTCAATGTTTTGGGGTGAAGTATAGCGGTTCTTGAAACGCTTTTTGGAAAGACGTGTCTCTTGGAAGAAGTCTCCTTCATATGTGTCTGGGTTAATGTGAGGTTCATAATCCTCTTCCTTTGGGGGAGAAAGTCTAGCACGTGGCGGCACTTCATAAACGACATCCCAACCTTTTAGATTTGGATTAGTTTGGCAGGCCCACGGTAGATTGAATACTTGGGTCACCTGTTGAGCCGTAATATAGACATCAGGAACATCTAAATGGGTGCTTTGGTTGATTGCAACTAGCCCTATATGTTCATGAGTCCTTCTAGTCTCCTTCGGCTGAAACCAATAACATTTGAAGACTACGACATTCGGTGGGTTTTCACCATAGAACATAAGTTCATAAATTGCTTCAACTCTCCCATAATACTCGGTACCTCCTTCACCGATAGTAGATACACAACAATTTGTAGACTTTCGGTCGGCCATAGATAGCTCTTTGCCATAGGTATGAAAGCGATACCCGTTGATGTCGTACTTGTCAAATGAACATACCTTATAGTCAAAACCATTAGCGACTTGTCTCAATTCGGCATCCATAGACTCTGAATTAGCCTACAAGTTTAATATGAAAGGATTGTTGCATTATGCACAAATTAGCGAATGAAATGAAATTGTCTAATAGAAATTACCGTTTGTTTGAACCAAGAGATGAAACCGGGATAGCCGCCTCCTTGCTTTGCGAGAAGCTCATACTCTTCAACGGAATCCTTTTGGATCTCCGCTCCATACGAGAATATGGCGACGTATCGACTGTATGACATATCCAGGAATAAGAGCAGTTCAAAGGAAATAGAAGTTGCGAAACAATGTACCGAGAACTTACTCGATGTATGGCCGCACTTCTATCAGGTTGTTGAAGATATACAAAGAAATGGTCTGCCATTCTTCGTTATCCAAAGATACTGGATGTGAAACACTAGCTGGTGCGAGATTCCCTTTGAATAGGCTGAGGTTGGATCCACCCTTTTTAGGCTCGTCAGCATTGTACCGAGGCTTCGGATTATGCAAATGACAATTTTTGGCTTCGTAGTACGCTGTTACGAAGTTTGCCGCCTCCTTTGTGATGAATGCCTCAGCCATCGATGCTTCAATTCTTCGTTTATTTTTACATTTTTCTCGAAGCGTCTTCTGCATCCTCTCAGTTGGGTAGCACCAACGATTTTGCATGGGCCCCCCCAATCTTGCCTCGGTCGGGAGATGCAAAATCAAATGCTGCATTGGATTAAAGAAGCCCGGTGGAAAGATCTTCTCTAACTTGCAGATCAACTCTGGCGCCAACTCTTCCATTTCTTCTAGCACGCTAGGCGACAGTTCTTTCGCACAAAGAACATGGAAGAAATAGCTAAGTTCTGCGAGCACTAGCCATTCATCCTCAGGGATGAAGCCACGCAACATCACCGGCATTACCCGCTCAATCCATATGTGCCAATCATGACTCTTGAGACCAAATATCTTCAGTTTATCAAGATTCGCTCCCCTCTTTAGAATCGCTGCATACCCATCGGGGAACATCAACTATTGTTGCACCCACAAGAGAGTTTCCCTCATAGCTGGCCTTCCAAGATTGAACCATGCCTTTGGCTTCGTCCAGTTCTGCTTTCCTTTCGGTTCTTTCATGTTTTCTAACGGCCTATCACATAGCGCCTCCAGATCGACTCTAGCCTTAGTATTATCCTTTGACTTCCCATCTATGTCGAACAATGTACCAAAAAGTGCCTCGGCGATATTCTTCTCAGTGTGCATCACGTCGATGTTGTGTGGTCAAAGGAGGTCTTTGAAGTAAGGCAGATCCCATAAGCATGTTTTGTGAGTCCACGCGTGCTTAGTATTATAGCCCTTGAAGTACCCTGGACGTTGTGGATCTAGCTCGAGAGCGTTTAACTGATCCAGGGTCTGTTGGCCTGTCAATGCAGGTGGTGCAGAGTTTTTGACAATTCTACCCCTGATGAAGTTCTTCTTGTCTTTCCTGAACTTATGGCGAGGATCCAGGAACTGTCTATGCATGCCGAAGCAAGAAAACTTGCGACCGGCCTGAAGCCAACGAAACTCAAGAGCTCCCTTGTATGTGGGGCACGGGAACCTTCCATGCACACACCAGCCAACGAATAGCGCATACGCCGGCAAGTCATGCGTCGAGTACATGTACCAGAGACGCATTATGAAGTTCCGTTTGCTAAAGGCGTCGTATGTCTTGAACCCATTATCCCAGGCTTCTTGCAGTTCGACCTTAAGCGGTTGCATGTACACATTCATATTTTTCCCTGGATAGTTGGGTCCTGGAATTATCAACGTCGGGAAAATGTTCTTTCTTTGCATAATCTGTCCGGGGGGGGGGGGAGATTGAGTGGAAAGACAAATATGGGCCAACAACTGTATTGGGCTGCCATCATACTAAACACACTGAACCCATCCATGTTGATGCCGACTCGAGGATGCCTCGGATCTACCGCTTTGTCAGCATGTAATTCATCAAACTTTTTCCACGCAACACCATCCGATGTGTGTACCATCATCAGATTCCCATCTGCATCTAGTTCGGTTCTTTTACCTGTTTTGTGCCATGTCATCTGTCTGGCCGTCTCTTCGACCATGAAAAGACGTTGAAGTCTTGGTACGATTGGCATATACCGAAGAACACTAACGGGGATTTTGGTCTGTGTCTTCTCACCCATACCATTGTCTACCACAATATACCTGGAAGACTTGCAAATGGGACAATAGTTCAAGTCCGCATAGTCAAGCCTAAATAAGGCACATCCTTTCTCACAGGCATGTATCTTCTCATAGGGCATCTTCAGTGCACGGAGGATTTTGTCCGACTGGTACAGGTTTGTAGGCATTACATGGCCTTTGGGTAGAAAGCATCCAAATACTGTCATAATTGCGTCATAGCATTCTCTGCCCAAGTTGAACTGAGCCTTCAGAGCCATTACTTGTGAGATGGCATCCAACTGACAAAGCTCAGTGTGCTCGTGGAGCGGAGGTTTTGAAGACTCCAACATTTCATTGAAGGCCTTTGCGGATTCCTCCATCTCCTTGTTCGAATCCCGAGCATCATCATAGTCTTGCACCATGTTTTCCATCCCGGTACCATGCTCGTCGGTGCGACGACGATCCACCTCAGCTCGGTCACGTTGGGCAGACTCACCATGAAATGTCCACACCATATAATCGGGCATAAAACCACTCTTCAGCAGGTGTTTGCCCATTTCAGCCTCTGTCTTCTTTTCCCAATTGCCGCACTGGAAACAGGGGCACCAGGTTTTCTTTTGGCCATTTGCAAATGCGGCTTGCACAAACCCCTTGGTTTTTGTGAACCATTCAGCGCTCCATTTGTTCTGATCAGTGTGACCGGTATACATCCACGCACGGTCACTCATCTTGACTTTCAGAGCTACTGGACACACAATAATTATATATGTAATTCACCATGTATATATTCATCAGTTGATCTACTTTGTCAATTTTATTACGTCCATGCAACCTACACTCTAATAGGTAATGATATGTCCTAATCCCACCCGTGTATGTGTAGATTGGGTTCACTTTCCCATGCTATGCTCCGGATCCGACGCAAAATTTCGGCAGCACCCCCCCCGCTGTTCTCCTGATACACGTCTCTGCAATAAACAGAGAGGATGTGTACCCGGAGAACAACAGGGGAGGCACTGACGAAATTTATGCGTCGGATCCGGAGCAAAGCATATGGGAAAACGAACCCAATCTACACATACTCGGGCTGTCCATGGATAGCGTTGGACAATTTGAAAGAATCAAGTTTATAAATATGCAAATGCATGCATATTTATAACTATGACGCTTTCGAACGGGAGACACATATTGGTTACGTGTACTGATGATTCAAGACACATATATAGCTAGCTATCAAGTTTCATCGGAATAGATCAAATAATTAATAGGGGAGGAGGACTTGTCATTTGTGCTCACCCACGAACGAAGGGGCAGAGCTCGTCAAACGCATGGCGAGGTCGTCGAACACCAAACCTCGCAGCGATTAAACAAGTGCACATTTAAAACTACACGATCAACACAATTATATATGATGTTTTTCATAACAAAATCGAAAAAATATATGACCTAACTAATAATTCACAAATATATGACCCCGTCGGCCTCTCGAAGGCCAAAGAACGCCTTTTTGGGAGGTGTCGGGGGTCGGGGTGTCCTGTCGGTGTCGGGGTGCCGTGTCGGGGTCGGGGTGCTGTTTCGGGGTCGGTGGTCGGGGTGTCGTGTCGATGTCGGGGTAGTGCCGTGTCGGTGTCGGGGTGTTGTTTCGGGGTTGGGGTGTGGTGTCGGGGTCAGGGTGTCGGGTCAGGCTCGGGGTCGGGGTGTCGGGTCAGGCTCGGGGTGTCGGGGTGTCGTGGTCGGGGTGTCGGGGTCGGGGTGTCGGGTCAGGCTCGGGGTCGGGGTGTCGGGGTCGGGGTCGGGGTCGGGGTCAGGGTCTCGGGGTCGGGGTGTCGGGGTCGGGGTGTCGGGGTCGGGGTCTCGGGGTCGGGGTGTCGTGTCGGGGTGCCGGGTCGGGGTCTGGGTATCGTGTCAGGTCCGGTTTTTTTTTCCTTTTTTTCCTTTTCTTCTTCTTCCTCTTCTTCCTCTTCTTCCTTTTTCCCTTCTTCTTCTTCTTCTTCTTCCTCCTTTCCTTTTTCCTCTTCTTCTTCTCCTCCTCTCCTCTTTTTTCTTCTTCTTCTTCCTCTTCTTCTTTTTTCTTCTCCTCCTCCTCTTCTTCTTCTTCTCCTCTCCTCTTTTTCTATTCTTCTTCTTTCCTAAAACTAAACTAAACCTAAACCTAAAACTAAAAAAACAGAAAAAGGAAAACACTAAATCTAAACCTAAAACTAAACTACAACTAAACCTATAAACCTAAAACTAATCCTAAAACTAAAACTAAATCTAAACTAAACATAAACCTAAAACTAAAAAAAAGGAAAAAAAGGAGGCAGAGAGCTCACCTGGGTGGAGGAGGGGGGCGGGGCGGCCTAGGGCGGTGGAGGAGGGGGGCGGGGCGGCCTACCGCGGCGGCGCCGGGCGGCAGTGGCGACGGGGCCAGGCCCGGCCGAGGCGGCGGGGCGCGGGGGTGCGGGGGCGCTGGGGCGTGGCGCCGCCCAGGCGGCAGGGCGGCGGGGGCGACAGGGGCGACGGGGCAGGGGGCACGGGGGTGGTGGGGCGACGGGGGTGGCGGCGAGTAACTGGGGAGAGAAAGAGAGAGAGAGGGGCGGGGTGGGGCGCGGCCGTTAACGTTAGTGGGTCCCTCCCTCTTTGCCGTCCGCCCCCCTTTGCCATCCGCCTTTTTGCTCTTTGTCGTCAACTAGCGGACGGCAAAGAGGGGGGGCCGTTAGGTTTTTTTTAGCAGCTCGTCAGTGGGGCCCCTCCCTCTTTGCCGTCCGCTAGCCGACGGCAAAGAATCTTTGCCGTCTGCTAGCCGACGGCAAAGAACTGGCTGATGGCAAATTAGGTCTTTGCCATTAGCCAGTTCTTTGCCGTCTGCTTTTTGGTAGCTGATGGCAAAGAGCTTCTTTGTCGTCTGCTAGCTGACGGCAAAGAGCTGGCAGATGGCAAAGTAGCTGATTCCAGTAGTGAATGTAGTCTAGTGCTTCCACCGAGCCATGGTAGTCCACTACAGCCCGGTTCACAGGAGTCCTGCTAGCCTAGCACTACTACTCCAGAACACTTAGACTGGCCGGCGTGTGATTCACATCATTCCTGTGTCTGTCCTTTCAGGGAAATGTCACGCGGTGACTTCCGGAGTCCTGCTAGCCTGCTACAGCCCGGATTCCTGGAGTCCTGTTAGCCCAGTTGCTATAGCCCGGATTCACATGCTGCTGACCGACATGCTCGATGGTGTTTCATGTATGCCTGTCCCCGTAAGTTAGTGCCACTTTGGGTTTAGGACTAGTCATGTCGGCCCGGCTTCTCTGTCATATGGATGCTAGCGACACTATCATATACGTGAGCCAAAAGGCGCAAACGGTCCCGGGCCAGGTAAGGCGACACCTGTGGGAATACCGTGCGTGAGGCCGCAAAGTGATATGACGTGTTACATGCTAGATCAGTGTGACTTAGAATCGGGGTCCTGGCAGCTTTGGTATCAGAGCCTGACTGCCTGTAGGATTTCCAAGCCAACCTGGTCGAAGTTGAGTCTAGAAATTCTTTAGTTATGTAGGGGAATTGATTGTGGAAGGGAACGTAAGGCTCTTTTTACCCCTTATACCTCATGCCTTCTGATCTGAGTCATCCTATCTTCCTACGGGGTTTAGGAACTAGGCTTTCTCTTCCGTCTATCAAGATCACGTGTTACTACTCCGTAGTCTCTTAGGATTGGTTGATCAGAGTCATATCCCAGTTAGAGTACCTCTGGTGTAGCCTGTTTAGTAATATCTCAGAACCTTGAGTGATGATGTTGAGTATTGTGTTGCCCCTTCTTTTGCAGAATGTCTCATTTTGAGCATTTTACTGCCGTTATGCTATCGGAATTGTCCTAGGAGTTCGAGAGATACTAATTTCTTGTGCTACCTTCTGCATCCTATAGTTGATGTTGACTCCGTCCTTGGTTTCGTTTCTCAGGATGTCGTCAGCTAACCGAAGTTCTATTGCTCGTAGTTGGAACCACGGAGATGGTCGGGATGAGGATCCTCCCGACTAGTCTTCATTGGCAGAGTTCATGTTAGAGATGGAGAGGAACAAGCATGAGTCTAACCGCTTGTTAGCACGTATCAAGGAGAACACCGCACCCTAGTGCAAAGAGTCAGCGACCATCTATGATTTCATTGGTCTGAATCCACCCACCTTCCATCATTCCATTGAGCCACTCGATGCAGATGACTGGCTTCGTAGTATCACTCACCAGCTGCGTTCTGCGAACATAGCTGAAGGTGACAAGGTTACCTATGCTGCTTTTCACCTGGAAGGTCCTGCCAGTCTTCGGTGGCAGAACTATGAGGCTATGCTTCCAGTTGGCTAGATACTCACCTGGAGAGATTTCACTGAGGCTTTTCGCGAGCATCACATTCCTCAGGATCTCATTGACTGCAAGAGAGAAGAGTTCTGTAGTTTCACCCAGGATAAGATGGCTGTTGATGCTTACAGTAGAGAGTTTGAGAACCTCCATCCGCTATGCTATAGAGGAGGTTCCCACAGACGCCAAGAATCAGGCTAGGTTCCGGAAGGGTCTCAACCCCAAGTTGCGTCGTGATCTTCACTTGCATCATTGCAATACATTCCAGGCTCTTGTGAACAAGGCCATTAATGCGGAGACAGCTCAGCTCACTTACGAGGAGTCTTGTAAGCACATCCGGGATTTGGGTTCTTCCTCCGGTTATAGTTCTCAGAAGCGTCGGATTTGGGTTCCGAACTCCGCTCTTCCACCCGGTTATTCGC
Source organism: Triticum urartu (assembly GCF_056163025.1). Lineage (NCBI taxonomy): Eukaryota > Viridiplantae > Streptophyta > Magnoliopsida > Poales > Poaceae > Triticum > Triticum urartu. The sequence goes on from NC_141879.1 coordinate 713,038,020, forward strand.
CGAGGCCATCTTATGTGGTACCTCCCCTAGTTAAACTGTATGATCTACCGAGGCCTATTGGTAGACCGCTTGTCAATGCAGGTCCATGTCCTATATCAGGGACTTGCTTCACATGTGGAGTGTTGGAAATATGCCCTAGAGGCAATAATAAATTGATTATTATTATATTTCCTTGTTCATGATAATCGTTTATTATCCATGCTAGAATTGTATTGATAGGAAACTCAGATACATGTGTGGATACATAGACAACACCATGTCCCTAGTAAGCCTCTAGTTGACTAGCTCGTTGATCAATAGATGGTTACGGTTTCCTGACCATGGACATTGGATGTCATTGATAACGGGATCACATCATTAGGAGAATGATGTGATGGACAAGACCCAATCCTAAGCATAGCACAAGATCGTGTAGTTCGTATGCTAAAGCTTTTCTAATGTCAAGTATCATTTCCTTAGACCATGAGATTGTGCAACTCCCGGATACCGTAGGAATGCTTTGGGTGTGCCAAACGTCACAACGTAACTGGGTGGCTATAAAGGTACACTACAGGTATCTCCGAAAGTGTCTGTTGGGTTGGCACGAATCGAGACTGGGATTTGTCACTCCGTGTAAACGGAGAGGTATCTCTGACCCCACTCGGTAGGACATCATCATAATGTGCACAATGTGATCAAGGAGTTGATCACGGGATGATGTGTTACGGAACGAGTAAAGAGACTTGCCGGTAACGAGATTGAACAAGGTATCGGGATACCGATGATCGAATCTCGGGCAAGTATCGTACCGGTAGACAAAGGGAATTGTATACGGGATTGATTAAGTCCTTGACATCGTGGTTCATCCGATGAGATCATCGTGGAACATGTGGGAGCCAACATGGGTATCCAGATCCCGCTATTGGTTATTGACCGGAGAGTCATCTCGGTCATGTCTGCATGTCTCCCGAACCCGTAGGGTCTACACACTTAAGGTTCGGTGACGCTAGGGTTATAGAGATATTAGTATGCGGTAACCCGAAAGTTGTTCGGAGTCCCAGATGAGATCCCGGACGTCACGAGGAGTTCCGGAATGGTCCGGAGGTAAAGAATTATATATAGGAAGTGCTATTTCGGCCATCGGGACAAGTTTCGGGGTCACCGGTATTGTACCGGGACCACCGGAAGGGTCCCGGGGGTCCACCGGGTGGGGCCACCTGCCCCGGGGGGGGCCACATGGGCTGTAGGGGGTGCGCCTTGGCCTACATGGGCCAAGGGCACCAGCCCCAACAGGCCCATGCGCCAAGAGAAGCGAAAAAGGGGAGAGTCCTAAAAGGGGAAGGCACCTCCGAGGTGCCTTGGGGAGGATGGACTCCCCCCCCTTGGCCGCACCCTTCCTTGGAGGAAGGGGCAAGGGCTGCGCCTCCCCCCTCTCCCTTGGCCCTATATATAGTGGGGAAAAGGAGGAGCAACAATACCTAAGCCCTGGCGCCTCCCTCTCCCTCCCATGACACATCTCCCTCCTCCTGCAGCGCTTGGCGAAGCCCTGTTGGAATCCCGCTACTTCCACCACCACGCCGTCGTGTTGTTGGATCTCCATCAACCTCTCCTTCCCCCTTGCTGGATCAAGAAGGAGGAGACGTCGCTGCTCCGTACGTGTGTTGAACGCGGAGGTGCCATCCGTTCGGCGCTTGGATCATCGGTGATTTGAATCACGACGAGTACGACTCCATCAACCCCGTTCTCTTGAACGCTTCCGCACGCGATCTACAAGGGTATGTAGATCCAATCCTCCCTGCTAGCTGACTCCATAGATTGATCTTGGTGACACGTAGGAAAATTTTGAATTTTTGCTACGTTCCCCAACAGTGGTATCAGAGCTAGGTCTATGCGTAGTTTCTATGCACGAGTAGAACACAAAGTAGTTGTGGTCATTGATTTTGTTCAATATGCTTGCCGTTACTAGTCTTATCTTGATTCGGCGGCATCGTGGGATGAAGCGGCCCGGACCGACCTTACATGTACTCTTACGTGAGACTGGTTCCACCGACTGACATGCACTAGATGCATAAGGTGGCTAGCGGGTGTCTGTCTCTCCTACTTTAGTCGGATCGGATTTGATGAAAAGGGTCCTTATGAAGGGTAAATAGCAATTGGCATATCACGTTGTGGTTTTTGCGTAGGTAAGAAACGTTCTTGCTAGAAACCCATAGCAGCCACGTAAAACATGCAAACAACAATTAGAGGACGTCTAACTTGTTTTTGCAGGGTATGCTATGTGATGTCATATGGCCAAAGGATGTGATGAATGATATATGTGATGTATGAGATGATCATGTTCTTGTAATAGGAATCACGACTTGCATGTCGATGAGTATGACAACCGGCAGGAGCCATAGGAGTTGTCTTAATTTATTTATGACCTATGTGTCAACTTAAACGTCATGTAATTACTTTACTTTATTGCTAAAGCGTTAGCCATAGTAGTAGAAGTAATAGATGACGATACAACTTCAAGAAGACACGATGATGGAGATCATGATGATGGAGATCATGGTGTCATGCCGGTGACAAGATGATCATAGAGCCCCAAGATGGAGATCAAAGGAGCTATATGATATTGGCCATATCATGTCACTACTATTTGATTGCATGTGATGTTTATCATGTTTTTGCATCTTGTTTACTTAGAACGACGGTAGTAAATAAGATGATCCCTCATTACAATTTCAAGAATGTGTTCTCCCCTAACTGTGCACCGTTGCTAAAGTTCGTCGTTTCGAAGCACCACGTGATGATCGGGTGTGATAGATCCTTACGTTCACATACAACGGGTGTAAGACAGTTTTACACATGCAAAACACTTAGGGTTAACTTGACGAGCCTAGCATGTACAAACATGGCCTCGGAACACAAGAGACCGAAAGGTCGAGCATGAGTCATATGGTAGATACGATCAACATGAAGATGTTCACCGATGATGACTAGTCCGTCTCACGTGATGATCGGACACGGCCTAGTTGACTCGGATCATGTAATCACTTACATGAGTAGAGGGATGTCTATCTGAGTGGGAGTTCATAAGATGAACTTAATTATCCTGAACATAGTCAAGAGATCTTTGCAAATTATGTCATAGCTCGCGCTTCAGTTCTACTGTTTAGATATGTTCCTAGAGAAAATTTAGTTGAAAGTTGATAGTAGCAATTATGTGTACTAGGTCCGTAAACTGAGGATTGTCCTCATTGCTTCATAGAAGGCTTATGTCCTTAATGCACCGCTCAGTGTGCTGAACCTCGAACGTTGTTTGTGGATGTTGCGAACATCTGACATACACATTTTGATAACTACGTGATAGTTCAGTTAAACGGTTTAGAGTTGAGGCACCGAAGACGTTTTGAAACATCACGAAACATATGAGATGTTTCGAGGGCTGAAATTGGGATTTCAGGCTCGTGCCCACGTCAAGAGGTATAAGACCTTCGACGATTTTCTTAGCTTGCAAACTAAGGAGAAAAGCTCAATTGTTGTGCTTGTGCTCAGATTGTCTAAGTACAACAATCGCTTGAATCAAGTGGGAGTTGATATTCCAGATGAAATAGTGATGGTTCTCCGAAGTCATTACCACCAAGCTGCTTGAGCTTCGTGATGAACTATAATATATCAGGGACATATATGATGATCCTTGAGATATTCGCGATGTTTGACACCGCGAAAGTAGAAATCAAGAAGGAGCATCAATTGTTGATGGTTGGTGAAACCACTAGTTTCAAGAAGGGCAAGGGCAAAAAGGGATGCTTCATGAAACGGCAAATCAGCTGCTGCTCTAGTGAAGAAACCCAAGGTTGAACCCAAACCCGAGACTAAGTGCTTCTGTAATAAAGGGAACAGCCACTGGAGCAGAATTACCCTAGATACTTGGTAGATGAGAAGGCTGGCAAAGTCGATAGAAGTATATTGGATATACATTGTGTTAATATGTACTTTACTAGTACTCCTAGTAGCACCAAGGTATTAGATACCGGTTCGGTTGCTAAGTGTTAGTAACTCGAAATAAAAGCTACGGAATAAACGGAGACTAGCTACAGGTGAGCTGACGATATGTGTTGGAAGTGTTTCCAAGGTTGATATGATCAAGCATCGCACGCTCCCTCTACCATCGAGATTGGTATTAAAACCTAAATAATTGTTATTTGGTGTTTGCGTTGAGCATAGACATGATTGATTTATGTCTATCGCAATACGGCTATTCATTTAAGGAGAATAATGGTTACTCTGTTTATTTGAATAATACCTTCAATGGTCTTACACCTAAAATGAATGGTTTATTGAATCTCGATCGTAGTGATACACATGTTCATGCCAAAAGATAGTAATGATAGTACCACCTACTTGTGGCACTGCCACGTATGTCATATCGGTATAAAACGCATGAAGAAGCTCCATGTTGATGGATCTTTGGGCTCACTCGTTTTGAAAAGTTTGAGGCATGCGAACCATTGCTATTGGTGTATATGCATGAAGAAACTCCATGCAAATGGACCATTTGGACTCACTTGATTTTGAATCACTTGAGACATGCAAATCATACCACATGGGCAAGATGACTGAAAGCCACGTTTTCAGTAAAATGGAAATAGAAAGGAACTTGTTGGAAGTAATACATTTTGATGTGTGCAGTCCAATGAGTGCTGAGGCGTGTAGTGGATATCGTTATGTTCTTACTTCAAAGATGATTTGAGTAGATGTTGAGTATATTTACTTGATGAAACACGAGTCTGAATTATTGAAAGGTTCAAGTAATTTCAGGGTGAAGTTGAAAGATCGTCGTGACAAGAGGATAAAAGATCTATGATATGATCATAGAGATGAATATCTGAATTACGAGTTTGGCACAGAATTAAGACATTTTGTGGAAATTGTTTCACAACTAAATACAGCCTGGAACACCATAGTGTGATGGTGTGTCCGAACATCATAACTGCACCCTATTGGATATGATGCATACCATGATGTCCCTTATCGAATTACCACGATAGTTTATGGGTTAGGCATTAGAGACAACCACATTCACTTTAAATAGGGCACCACATAAAATCCGATGAGATGACACCGTATGAACTATGGTTTAGAGAAACCTAAGCTGTCATTTCTTAAAAGTTTGGGGCTGCGACGCTTATGTGAAAAAGTTTCAGGCTGATAAGCTCGAACCCAAAGCGGATAAATGCATCTTCATAGGACACCCAAAACAGTTGGGTATACCTCCTGTCTCAGATTCGAAAGCAATAAGGGATTGTTTCTAGAATCGGGTCCTTTCTCGAGGAAAAGTTTCTCTCGAAAGAATTGAGTGGGAGGATGGTGGAGACTTGATGAGGTTATTAAACCATCTCTTCAACTAGTGTGTGGCAGGGCACAGGAAGTTGTTCCTGTGGCACCTACACCAATTGAAGTGGAAGCTTGTGATAGTGATCATGAAACTTCATATCAAGTCACTACCAAACCTCGTAGGATGACAAGGATGCGTACTACTTCAGAGTGGTACGTAATCCTGTCTTGGAAGTCATGTTGCTAGACGACAATGAACCTACGAGCTATGGAGAAGCGATGGTGGGCCTGGATTCCAAAATGGCTCGAGGCCATATAATCCGAGAGAGGATCCATATATGAAAACAAAGTGTAGACTTTGGCAGAACAGCTCGATGGTCGTAAGGCTGTTGAGTGCAGATGGATTTTAAAAGAAACACGGACAATGATGGTAAGTATTACCATTAAGAAAGCTCGACTTGTCGTTAAGATTTTTTCTGAAAAGTTCAAGGAGTTGACTATGATGAGACTTTCTCACTCGTAGCGATGCTAAGAGTCTGTTGGAATTATATTAGCGACTACTGCATTATTTATGAAATCTTGCAGATAGGATGTCAAAACATTGTTTCCTCGACGATTTTCTTGAGGAAAGGTTGTATGTGATACAATCGGAAGGTTTTGTCAATCCTGAAAGATGCTAATAAGTATGCAAAGCTCCAGCAATCCTTCTAAGGACTGGAGTAAGCATCTCGGAGTTGGAATGTATGCTTTGATGAGATGATCAAAGATTTTGGGTGTATACAAAGTTTATGAGAAACTTGTATTTCCAAAGAAGTGAGTGGGAGCACTATAGAATTTCTGATGAGTATATGTTGTTGACATATTATGGATCAGAAATGACGTAGAATTTCTGGAAAGCATATAGGGTTATTTGGAAAGTGTTTTTCAATGGAAAGCCTGGATTAAGCTACTTGAACATTGAGCATCAAGATCTATAAGAATAGATCAAAACGCTTAATGGTACTTTCGAATGAGCACATACCTTGACATGATCTTGAAGGTGTTCAAGATGGATCAGTCAAAGAAGGAGTTCTTGCCTGAGTTGTAAGGTATGAAGTTAAGACTTAAAGCTCGACCACGCAGCATAGAGAGAAAGGACGAAGGTCGTCCTCTATGCTTTAGACGTAGGCTCTACAGTATGCTATGCTGTGTACCGCACCTGAAATGTGCCTTGCCATGAGTCAGTCAAGGGGTACAAGAGTGATCCAAGTATGGATCACAGGACAGCGGTCAAAGTTATCCTTAGTAACTAGTGGACTAAGGAATTTTCTCAATTATGGAGGTGGTAAAAGAGTTCGTCGTAAAGGGTTACGTCGATGCAAGCTTAACACCTATCCGGATAGCTCTGAGTAGAGATACCGGATACGTATAATGGAGCAACAATTTAGAATAACTCCAAGTAGAACAGTTATTTGAAATGGCTCCGAATAGAGCGTGGTAGCTGCATCTAGGAGATGACATAAAGATTTGTAAAGCACACACGGATCTGAAAGGTTCAGACCCGTTGACTAAAACCTCTCTCACAAGCAACATGATCAAACCCAGAACTCATTGAGTGTTAATCACATAGTGATGTGAACTAGATTGTTGACTCTAGTAAACTCTTTGGATGTTGGTTACATGGCGATGTGACCTGTGAGTGTTAATCACATGGCGATGTGAACTAGATTATTGACTCTAGTGCAAGTGGGAGACTGTTGGAAATATGCCCTAGAGGCAATAATAAATTGATTATTATTATATTTCCTTGTTCATGATAATCGTTTATTATCCATGCTAGAATTGTATTGATAGGAAACTCAGATACATGTGTGGATACATAGACAACACCATGTCCCTAGTAAGCCTCTAGTTGACTAGCTCGTTGATCAATAGATGGTTACGGTTTCCTGACCATGGACATTGGATGTCATTGATAACGGGATCACATCATTAGGAGAATGATGTGATGGACAAGACCCAATCCTAAGCATAGGACAAGATCGTGTAGTTCGTATGCTAAAGCTTTTCTAATGTCAAGTATCATTTCCTTAGACCATGAGATTGTGCAACTCCCGGATACCGTAGGAATGCTTTGGTTGTGCCAAACGTCACAACGTAACTGGGTGGCTATAAAGGTACACTACAGGTATCTCCGAAAGTGTCTGTTGGGTTGGCACGAATCGAGACTGGGATTTGTCACTCCGTGTAAATGGAGAGGTATCTCTGAGCCCACTCGGTAGGACATCATCATAATGTGCACAATGTGATCAAGGAGTTGATCACGGGATGATGTGTTATGGATCGAGTAAAGAGACTTGCCGGTAACGAGATTGAACAAGGTATCGGGATACCGACGATCAAATCTCGGGCAAGTATCGTACCGGTAGACAAAGGGAATTGTATACGGGATTGATTAAGTCCTTGACATCGTGGTTCATCCGATGAGATCATCGTGGAACATGTGGGAGCTAACATGGGTATCCAGATCCCGCTGTTGGTTATTGACTGGAGAGTCATCTCGGTCATGTCTGCATGTCTCCCGAACCCGTAGGGTCTACACACTTAAGGTTCGGTGACGCTAGGGTTATAGAGATATTAGTATGCGGTAACCCGAAAGTTGTTCGGAGTCCCGGATGAGATCCCGGACGTCACGAGGAGTTCCGGAATGGTCCGGAGGTAAAGAATTATCTATATAGGAAGTGCTATTTCAGCCATCGGGACAAGTTTCGGGGTCACCGGTATTGTACAGGGACCACCGGAAGGGTCCCGGGGGTCCACCGGGTGGGGCCACCTGCCCCGGGGGGGCCACATGGGCTGTAGGGGGTGCGCCTTGGCCTACATGGGCCAAGGGCACCAGCCCCAAGAGGCCCATGCGCCAAGAGAAGAGAAAATGGGGAGAGTCCTAAAAGGGGAAGGCACCTCCGAGGTGCCTTGGGGAGGATGGACTCCTCCCCCCTGTCACGACCGGTTTTCCAATAAAATATTTATTGAGAAACCAATCTTTTGAGTCCAGTCTGAGAAAAATTCTCCTTACCGGTAGACAAATTCTTGATACAATAAGCCAGTAGCATAAAATATATTACAGGGTCGAGCTACGGCAGCTCAACCAAATTATTACAAGCATGCCAATAATTATACATAATGGCGGACATGACACAGTGGTGTGGAGGCATACTACTGACTCGAGGATAGGGCGGTGGTGGAAAAACACAGCGGGGAGTGGGATACATGACTCTAAAATTGGCATCTCATCGAGCGTCGAGGTGAGACTCGATGAATTTATTTGGTAGCGGAAGCGGATATAATACAGTGACCAAATCCAAGGTCGCACGAGACTGACTGGGATTCCTCTAGGCGTCGGACTCGCTATCGAACTCTTCATCCATGAGATCGCCTTTGTCAGCATCTCGCCAAATCAACAAGCCAGTGAGTACTTTGAAAGTACTCGCAAGACAGTTCGGACGTAAGATATAACAAATGCATGCATGAATGCGTCACGATTAATTAACAAATGTACATTCAAAAATTGGCATAACGAAGTAAGGAAAAGGGAAACGGCGGTAGTCCGCCTGAAATCCCAACAACATAAATAAAAACCGATCGGGTGTCTGAAGCGACGCCTCGAAGGGTGGACAAATAAATATAAGGAAATGATGCCACAGTCGGGCGTCTTAGCGACATCACAGAAAGGGCTTTAAAAGAAATGCCACAGTCGGACGTCTGAGCGACATCACAGAAAGGGCTTTTAAAAGAAATGCCACAGTCGGACGTCTGAGCGACATCATAGAAAGGGCTTTAAAAGAAATGCCACAGTCGGACGTCTGAGCGACATCACAGAAAGGGCTTTAAAAGAAATGCCACAGTCGGACGTCTGAGTGACATCACAGAAAGGGCTTTAAAAGAAATGCCACAGTCGGACGTCTGAGCGACATCACAGAAAGGGCTTTAAAAGAAATGCCACAGTCGGACGTCTGAGCGACATCACAGAAAGGGATTTTATTCACAAGTAAATAATACTCATAATCAACATTCAATTTAAGAAGATAAACGGGTTAGTCCATCCACAGGAGTAATCATTTAACCGGAATTAGCACTCATGCGATTCACCGGAGTCTCTGTCATCAAAACTGGCACTTGTCAGGATAAGATGATACTGAACTTGGACATAGAATAGATTATTCAAGGAAATATATGACTCTGCAGAGTTTGTACAAAAATTTCCCACAGCCAACGGATTTCCGTAGTCACAAAGGACTAATTCCGTTTACAGTATTTCGGAAGAAACACAGCTAACCAGTACACACCCATCATACCTCTCGATGCTAGGAATCACCCTAGACATCGTCCAAGAAAAACTTTTGAGACGGGGAGATCACAATCTCGAATAGCATGGGATCAAATTTATATACGCGCGCTCTAAGGGGTGCCCCCCTCTCGGTCCCAACCGGAAACACCCATGCCCCCTGACCGGATGTCTGGCTTTAATCCAGGGCCATGGAACCATCATCCCGGCCTCTCCTTTTGGTGTGTACCAGGAAAGCGGTTTGCAACTTACTAAGCCATATTCCTTGCGGAAAACATGTGGTAGTACAGGGGAGGAAATGGGAGGAACTGGACCGATACGGTTTGACACTGCAGTTACATAGTCTGGCATAAGACTGGCATGCTACAACACTGCCATCTCACCCATCCTCATGCCAACACATGGCCATTCATATTCACATCCATCCACTTATGGATCATCGAACTCACTTAACTCATCAATGCATGAAAATAACGTTCATCGGTATGCTCATCAACTTGCCATGAGACTAACTAAATGCAAAACAAGCCAAGACACTCATCATATCAAAAGTTCAAACATGCTTGCCTGGTTCGGAGTAGTCGGAGCCTAGCTCGGTGAAGTTTGCGGTCCCGTCACCTCCTTCGGTATCTATGGTATAAAAAAATATATGTGCTATCGTAAATACCGTGAGGTGCACAAAAAGTATTCCAAAATTTTTTCAAATAAATATTATAAAAAAACTAGACAAAAATTTGAAGAGAACAGAAAAAGAATCAATCAAAAATATTATTCTGTTTAAAAGTTATAAAGGTTTTTGTCCAGGGACTCATCTGTAATGAAACAGAAAGTTCCCAGGGGCTAGCTCATAAAAACAGAAAACGTTCCAGTATTGAATACGCCAGCCCAGAGGGAAAGCGCATTTGGCAGAAGGCGTTTTCAGATAACGCTTCGTTTATAAAGGACAGAGAGGCTGACAGCGGGTCCCACTTGTCATGTTTAAATTTTCAAATGGGAGGGACGAGGCTCGTCGGCGCCCGAGAGTTGCGGTGGTCGCCGGCGGCGGTCCACGGCGAGGCAGGGGGATCGGAGGTTACCAATGTGCTCACCGTGTCCTTCCGCAACGGTGGGTGGTGGTGCTGATCGCCGGTGAGCACCACGTCGACGGCGGTCTCAACTCCAGCGGACGGTGGTTCGGGCGTGGATGGAGCTTGTCGGAGAGGGCTGCAAAGATTAAATTGAGGTGGGGGTTAGAGTACTGGGTGCAAGAGAGGGCTACAGACGAGGTTTGGGCGCCGGAGGTGGCCTCACCGGAGCGAATCGTGGTGGAGGCCGAGGCGGATCGGGGCGGCCGGAGTTGGGGGAGGAGACCTCCTCGAGGTCCTCCGGGTGGCTTGGCAGAGCCTTGGTGAGGTGTGGTGATGATGCGTGCACGAGGGTGAGCTCGGGAGCCCTTTATATAGGCGGTCCGAGGCGGTGGCCGTGAACGGGGGTCTCCGGTGACGATTACGGTGGCGCAGGGCTTGGTCGGGGTAATTAGGACGTTGTGCGTCATCGTGGAGGTCCACGGTTCCGTTTTGGTGCTAATCGAGCTGGAGTTTGGTGCTTTGGGGTGAGTTCGACAGAACGGGGCGGCGCGGGCCCGTCGGCGGCAGGGAGCGCGTCCCGTGCTTGCCGGCCACGGTGGCGGTGCCACGGGCGTGCGCTGGCACGCATGAGGCCACGCGGAGAGCAGAGGGGCAATGGGCGGCGCGGAACATCGTTGAGCCGCCGTTCTTGTCCCCTGTCGGCTGTAACGGGGTTTCGGCCGCCGCAAGACACGCCGGCGCGGGCGGCCAGGGGTGCCACCGACGCCGGGAAGACGTCAAGCGCGCGTGCGGGGTGCTGGCCAGGGAGAAGAGGCCGCGCGCAACGCGCCAAGCGCACTGTCGACGCGTGAGGGAAGCTGACGGACGAAAAACAACACTGAAATCTGAATTTTCTGAATTTGCAAAGGAACAGTGCAGCTCAGGTGTTCGACAGAATGTTTTTGGCCTCTGGGGATTTTTCCCTGAGCTGATTTTTGGTGGAGTGGCTTCTCATTGCTCAAGTAGGCTGCCTGAATTTTGGTGAAATTTTTGGAGACGTGTAGATATGAATTTCACCAAATTTGGCAAATCTGGTCCAAACTTGCAGAGACTGAATTTTGAAAATTTTGAAAAGGGGAGGAGTGGATCAAGATGGTTCTGGGTTGTGGGTTCAAAGGACTATCCAGGAGAGTTGGTTTGAGGTAAAAAACTCAAAAGTAAAAGGGTACTTGCTTTGAAAAACACTCAGGCTCCAAATAATTTTCAGAAATGATTTTGAGGGAAAAATAATTAGAATAAAATCCAAAACTTTCTTGGATGAGTTAGGACAGAGAACTTAGGTTGATTACAAGGAGGAGGGGAGGTTTTTGGAGGGGTTTTACCAGATGGGCAAAAATACACAGTCATGGGTGGTTTCCAAGATATGAAAATCCCAAATTTTCATAGAGTTACTTTTTAAAAGAAAAAGATTAAACTCCAAAAATAATTTGAGAGGGAACCAACAGAGAAGAAGTTTCAAAAGGTCAAACACCATAGTTAAAAAAAAATCCTTGCCAAAGAAAAGGAAGTTTTAAGAGGAAGGATTTTTTGAAAAAGGAATTTTAAATGCCCTCTAAAAAAATCAACAATGTTTTTGATGAAAATCCATTAAAAATTTTGGGAGTGTCACACCCCCCCCCCTTGGCCGCACCCTTCCTTGGAGGAAGGGGCAAGGGCTGCGCCTCCCCCCTCTCCCTTGGCCCTATATATAGTGGGGAAAAGGAGGAGCAACAATACCTAAGCCCTGGCGCCTCCCTCTCCCTCCCATGACACATCTCCCTCCTCCCGCAGCGCTTGGCGAAGCCCTGTTGGAATCCCGCTACTTCCACCACCACGCCGTCGTGTTGTTGGATCTCCATCAACCTCTCCTTCCCCCTTGCTGGATCAAGAAGGAGGAGACGTCGCTGCTCCGTACGTGTGTTGAACGCGGAGGTGCCGTCCGTTCGGCGCTAGGATCATCGGTGATTTGAATCACGACGAGTACGACTCCATCAACCCCGTTCTCTTGAACGCTTCCGCGCGCGATCTACAAGGGTATGTAGATCCAATCCTCCCTCGTTGCTAGATGACTCCATAGATTGATCTTGGTAACATGTAGGAAAATTTTGAATTTTTGCTACGTTCCCGAACATGGAGAGCCAGGACACTACGCACGTGACTGCTCTCAAGCCAACCATGCTCCACCCCAGCCCGAGGAGTCTGTTCTTCATGGTAAGCCATCACGCAAGACAAACAGTGTCAAGTCAGCTTCCACTGAACGTGGACATGTGCATCACGTCTCAGCTAAAGACGCTCATGATGACCCGGATGTCGTTCTTGGTACACTCCTTGTCAACTGCCATCTAGCATCGGTTCTGTTCGACACCGGAGCATCTCACTCCTTCATTTTTAAAAGATATGCTAACTTGCACAACATTTCATTTTGTGATATGCCCTCTCCACTAGTCATTCAAACTACTGGATCCAAATGGCAAACTTCTAGTGTAAGCCATAGTAATGAAATCCTTGTTGACAGACTTGTATTCCTTGCATCACTTATAGCCCTCAAGTCTACCGATATTAACATCATCTTGGGTATGAACTGGATGAAAGCTCATTATGCCAAGATTGATTGTTACACTAGGTCTCTTCAGCTTACACACCCATTTGGCAAGATAGTCACTATCTCCACCAGAGTTGCAAACAGTCAACTCTATTCTCTTAATGCCAGTCCTCTTCCAGACCTTGAAGATATCCCGGTAGTCCATGACTTTCTGGATGTCTTTCCAGAGGAACTGCCAGGTATTCCACCTGACAGAGATGTAGAGTTTGTCATAGATCTTATCAGCGGAACCACCCCAATTTCTAGGAGACCTTACAAGATGGCACCTTTAGAGCTAGCTGAGCTTAAGAAACAGCTTGATGAGTCCTTGCAAAAGGGTTTCATCCGTCCTAGTTCTTCTCCCTAGGCTTGCCCCGTTCTCTTCGTCAAGAAGAAGGATAGTACGGACCGAATGTTTGTAGATTATCATCCCGTTAATTTGGTCACGATAAGGAACAAGTATCCGCTCCCCAGGATCAACGACATGTATGATCAGCTCGCTAGATCCCCAGTCTTTTCAAAGATGGATTCGAGGTTAGGCTACCACCAAATCAAGATCAGAAATGGGGACATTCCTAAGACAGCTTTCGTCACACGTTATGGCCAGTACGAGTACACCGTCATGTCCTTTGGTCTAACCAATGCTCCAGCTACTTTCTCCCGCTTGATGAACTCGATCTTCCTGGAGTACTTAGATAAGTTCGTCATGGTTTACCTCGATGATATCCTTATTTACTCGAAGAATGAGGAAGAGCATGCCAAACATCTTATACTTGTGTTAGAAAAACTCAGAGAGCACCGCCTTTATACCAAGTTCTCCAAGTGCGAATTTTGGTTGCCAGAAGTGACCTATCTCGGCCACGTGATCTCTGGAAAGGGAATTGCTATCAATCCCGAGAGAGTTCAAGCCGTTCTTGATTGGACTCCACCTGAAACAGTTAAACAAGTTAGGAGTTTCCCTGGTCTTGCCAGTTATTGTCACCGCTTCGTTGAGAACTTCTCCAAAGTGGCCAAACCTCTCACGGAACTTCTCAAGAAAGATAAAAAGTTTGCGTGGTCCCCATAGTGTGAGTACAGTTTTCAGGAACTGAAAAGACGCCTGACTTCCGCTCCCATACTTGTGCCATCGGATTTCACTAAAGACTTTGTTATCTACTGCGACGCCTCACGACAGGGACTAGGTTGCATTCTTATGCAAGATCGCCATGTAATTGCCTATGCATCTCGATAGTTGCATCCACATGAGGAGAATTATCCTACACATGATCTAGAGCTTGCAGCCGTAGTCTATGCACTTAAGACATGGATGCATTACCTACTCGGTAAATGTTGCGAGATTTACACTGACCACCAGAGTCTCAAGTATATCTTCACCCAACCAGATTTGAACCTTAGGCAAAGACGTTGGTTGGGGTTGATCTCTGATTACAACTTAGGGATTACCTACACCCCAGGCAAGGGGAATGTCATGGCTGATGCGCTAAGTCGTAAGTCCTATTGCAACAATCTCATGTTGCAGCAGGGCCAACAACTTCTCCATGAGGAATTATGTAAGATTAACCTTCACATTGCTCCTCATGGATTCCTTTCTACCTTGGTGGCGAAACCTACCCTTGAGGATCAAATCATTATTGACCAGAAGTTTGATAGGGGTGTTATCCGCATCAAGAGAAACATTAAGAAGGGAGTTGGTGGATGTTTCTCTATGGATGATCGAGGTGTTATTTTCTTTGAGAACCGCTTGGTGGTTCCCAAGAACCAACGTTTGTGACAACTGATTCTTAAGGAGGCTCATGAATCTCCTCTCACGATTCATCCCGATAGTACTAAGATGTATCAGGACCTACGCCAGAGGTTCTGGTGGACTAGGATGAAGAGAGAAATCGCTGAGCTCATTCCTAAATGTGATGTTTGTCGTCGTGTTAAGGCAGAACATCAGAGGCCTGCTGGCACCCTTCAGCCTTTAGCTATTCCTGAGTGGAAATGGGACAAAGTTAGTATGGACTTCATCACCGGATTTCCTAGGACCAAGAGAGGGAATAATACTATCTTCGTAGTCATTGATCGTCTTTCCAAAGTGGCTTACTTCCTACCTGTTCGAGAGAGTATCACTGCTAGTCACCTCGCTGACTTATATATTTCTCAAATAGTATCACTTCATGGTGTTCCACTAGAGATCAATTCAGACCGTGGTAGTCTTTTCACTTCTCATTTCTGGGAGAGTTTCCAGACTGCCATGGGCACCCATCTTTCCTTCAGTACCGCTTTCCACCCTCAATCAAGTGGTCAGGTGGAAAGGGTCAACCAAATTCTCGAAGACATGCTTAGAGCTTGTGTTATCTCATTCGGTATGGATTGGGAGAAGTGTCTTCCCTTCG
Organism: Triticum urartu; assembly: GCF_056163025.1. Taxonomy (NCBI): domain Eukaryota; kingdom Viridiplantae; phylum Streptophyta; class Magnoliopsida; order Poales; family Poaceae; genus Triticum; species Triticum urartu. The sequence continues at coordinate 713,053,692 of NC_141879.1, forward strand.
CCGAGTTTTCTTATAACAATAGCTACCAATCCAGCCTCAAGAAAGCTCCTTTTGAGGTTCTGTATGGACGAAGATGTCGAACACCTTTGAACTGGTCAAAAACCGGTGAAAGACAATTCTTTGGACCAGATATGATCCAGGAGGGAGAAGAACAAGTTCGTCATTCGTGACAATTTGAAAATAGCCCAATCTCGTCAAAAGAGCCAGTATGACCACCGTCATAAGGAAGTGGCTTATGAAATTGACGACAAGGCTAACCTTCGGGTTACTCCTTTGAAGGGTACCCATCGTTACGGTATCAAGGGCAAGTTGGCTCCTCGTTACATTGGTCCTTTTCGCATTCTCGCTAAACGAGGAGAGGTTGCCTACCAGTTGGAACTACCCCCGCATCTTTCCCGAGTACATGATGTCTTCCACGTCTCTCAACTCACATATCAAGAGCACCCTGTTTGCATCCAAGAGTGGACCACGAAACGCTTGATCTCCAAGATAATTTCACATATCAAGAGCACCCTGTTTGCATCCTTGATCAAGAAGAGCCTGTCACTCGACGTCATAACATCAAGTTTCTCAAGGTTCAGTGGTCTCATCATTCTGAGAGAGAAGCTACCTGGGAGCGAGAAGATCGTCTTTGACTTGAGTAGCCCGCTTTCTTTCCGCCGACTCCTGAATCTCAGGACGAGATTCTTTCGAGTGGGGGCGAGTTGTCACATCCCTAGTTCTGGTATGACCTAGGCTAGCCTTCTTGTGAGCATCATGTTTAAATTTCATTTAAATTTGAAATGGGGATTTGTGAAAGCCTCAGAAATCATTTCTCGAAATGACCCAGATAAAAATTGCTCCAAAAAGGTCCAAGAAAATGTTCATGTTGCTCTCTGAAAATATTGGTCAAAGGTAAAATTTCAAACCAATATTATTAGGAGCTCATAGATATTTATTCTGGCCTTTTGTAATTAATGCAATACTTATTTGCATTGGGTATATATATGTTATATATTTTATATATGTCCAATAATTCTGATTTTTATGTGAGGGGCTCTGGAATATTTCAACTAGCTCCTACAATAAATTTTAGAAGAAAATAAATTGATTTAGTATTTTACTAAATCAGAAACAAATTACAGAAATAGAAAAGAAAAACAAAAAGGAAAAGCCTTACCTGGGCTAGCCTGCGGCCTGGCACTGTGCTGGCCCGGCCCACTGCCCACTGCACCATCCTCCACCTAGCGCCAGTAGGCGAGGCGTTTGCCCGGCGCGCGCGCACCGCCGTGCCGCCACGACACCTGCCTGCCTGGCCTCCCCCTCGTCGCCCTGGATGCCCTGCGCGATGCCATGCGGCGCCCCGCACCTCTCTCCGTCTCTCTCGTGGCCTCCCCTCCTCTCCCTCGCTCTTTCTCGCGCGACGTCCGAACAAAACCATCACCGCCGCACGTTGTTGCCGCGCCCACCGCCACGGCCTCGCCTCCCCGACAAGTCCAACAGCTCCGCGCCGTCTTCCTCATCCTTGACGCCAAGCCACACGCCTCGGGAGGCCCTGGAGCGCCGCCATCGCCATCGTCTTCATCTCCGGCCACCCGAGATCGCCGTCGCCGTTCCGCTCGCGTTCGACCCTTCCCAAGCTCGCTGACGACGTCTACGGTCTCCCCGTGAGCTCTACTTCGTTTTCTCATCCTCCCTGTGCTCGTTTGCCCCGCCTAGCTAGCTCAGCTGCCGTGCCCGAGACCTCATCGCCGCTCGCCATGGCGCCACCGTGGCTAGAGCCCGAGCCAGCCGCTCCCGCACATGTCATCGTGCTCCTGGTGACGCCAGGAGGCCATAGAGGCCCTCCACAGCCCCTGCTGTGCCCCGTAGCTCGCTCCCGTTTGAAGCCGTGCCCCGGCCACCGCCCCGAGCTCCGGTTCGGCGAGCTCCGGCCACCCCTTCTCCTCCTACCTGCTCTGCTGGATGCGGGAGAGCACGGGCTTTGTCCCGATGCCCTTAGCCGCCGCCCCCGTGGCCTGTAACGCGGACACCGCCGCGTCCTGAGGTGGCCGATGATGACCTCGCCGGCCTGACGTGCGGGCCCGACCTTCCAAGTGATTAGCTTAAGGATAATCACCATTTTCCTAACCACCCCTAACACTGACAGTGGGCCCGACGCCCACTATTCCTAATTAGACCAAATAAACCCCCCTGTTAACTAACTGAGTCACTGACATGTGGACCCCACACGTCAGGTTTGACTTGGTCAGTGCCATTGACGTGCTGACGCAAGCATGACGCTGTGTTGACGTAGTTATTCATTTTCTGGTTTTAAAATAAATCAGGAAATTCCAGAAAATGATATAAACTTCAAAAATTCATAGAAATTCAACCGTAGCTCATATTGAAATAAGTTATATATGAAAAATGATCAGAAAAATTCAATCTCTGTACCATTTTCATGCATGACAAACCAACCTATACATGCTGTATATATGAAAACACACTTATGGCATTTAAAGGGACTTAAATTAGAGTTGCATTTGAACCTTTGGTTCAAATGGACCTCTTCCAAGTTGAATGCTAAATGCATTAGCTCAAAACACATCACATATTCATGCCATATTAATGCATCATATTGTTGCATATGATTGAGTATTGATTGTCGACACCGTTCCTTCTCGATAGGTCCTGCTCCGGAGAGTGCTCTAGAGTACCTGTCTGAGGAGCAGTGCCCCCCCTGTTGATCTACCAGGCAAGCAAACCCCCTTGTTCATTCCGATACAATCCTACCCTCTCGATCCTACTCTCTTTCATTGCATTAGGACAACAACGATTCAACTGCTACTTTATGCTGCGGTAGTTGAACCCATTCCTCTGCATGACCTGTCATTGCCACAGTAAATAGTTAAAACCCACTAGCATGTGTAGGAGTTGATTGAGCCATCTCGTGTTCCTTCCATGCCATGACTGCTATTGCTTAGAGTTGTGTCAGGTCTGATTCATCAGGAATGAATTGGAGTGTTACGATATGTTCTGGTGCTGAGAGATAAGCGTGTGAACACGATTTGGTAAAGGTAGCGGTCAGAGGCCATTTAGGATTACATGGTGGGTTGTCTCACTGGAACCGTCCTTAAGCACTGAGTTCCGGGTATGTTGTCCAATGACTAGCTACTACCACACATTGGAATGCTTAAGTGCCCCTCTCGACTTATTAACCATTTGATCTCTGTCCAGGAGTTGCAATTAGTTTCAGGTGTTTGTAGGTAGTGTTAGTAGTCTACCAAGTGGCACCCGGCCAGGCGGGCTTGGGACAGACTAGGCACAGTGGCACGATGTACCAAGTGGTACCCGGATGGTGGGCTTGGGAACCCTGCTCACATCGTTTGGGGTCATGAGCGACACCCCGGCCGGATCTCCTTGCGGATGGAACCCGAATAGGCGATAAACCTGGACTAGAGTCCTGTGTGGTGATAACCCACATGTGTAGGGGATCGCAACAGCTTTCGAGGGTAGAGTATTCAACCCAAATTTATTGATTCGACACAAGGGGAGCCTAAGAATATTCTCAAGTATTAGCAGCTGAGTTGTCAATTCAACCACACCTGGAAACTTAGTATGTGCAGCAAAGTGTTTAGTAGCAAAGTAATATGATAGTGGTGGTAGCAGCAACAAAAGTAAAGACAGCAAAAGTAATGTTTTTGGTATTTTGTAGTGATTGTAACAGTAGCAGCAGGAAAGTAAATAAGCGTAAATCAGTATATGGAAAACTCGTAGGCACCGGATCAGTGATGGATAATTATGCCGGATGCGGTTCATCATGTAACAGTCATAACATAGGGTGACACAGAACTAGCTCCAATTCATCAATGTAATGTAGGCATGTATTCCGTATATAGTCATACCTGCTTATGGAAAAGAACTTGCATGACATCTTTTGTCCTACCCTCCCGTGGCAGCGGGGTCCTATTGGAAACTAAGGGATATTAAGGCCTCCTTTTAATAGAGAACCGGAACAAAGCATTAGCACATAGTGAACACATGAACTCCTCAAACTATGGTCATCACCGAGAGTGGTCCCGATTATTGTCACTTCGGGGTTGCCGGATCATAACACATAGTAGGTGACAATAGACTTGCAAGATAGGATCCAGAACTCACATATATTCATGAAAACATAATAGGTTCAGATCTGAAATCATGTCACTCGGGCCCTAGTGACAAGCATTAAGCATAGCAAAGTCATAGCAACATCAATCTCAAAACATAATGGATACTAGGGATCAGACCCTAAGAAAACTAACTTGATTACATGATAAATCTCATCCAACACATCACCCTCCAGCAAGCCTACGATGGAATTACTCACTACGGCGGTGATCATCATGAAATTGGTGACGGAGGATGGTTGATGATGACAACGGCGACGAATCCCCCTCTCCGGAGCCCCGAACGGTTTGGTGGCGCCTCCGTATCGTAAAATGCGATGATTTCTTCTCTCTTATTTTTCTCTCCCCGAAAGCAAATATATAGAGTTGGAGTTGGCGTCGGAGGGTTTCCAGGGGGCCCACGAGGTAGGGGGCGCCCCCCACCCTCGTTAGAAGGGTGTGGGCCCCCTGGTCTTCATCTTTGGCGAGGATTTTTTATTGTTTTTTCTAAGATGTTCCGTGGAGTTTCAGGTCATTCCGAGAATATTTGTTTTCTGCACATAAAACAACACCGTGGCAATTCTGCTGAAAACAGCGTCAGTCAGGGTTAGTTCCATTCAAATCATACAAGTTAGAGTCCAAAACAAGGGCAAAAGTGTTTGGAAAAGTAGATACGAAGGAGACGTATCAACTCCCCCAAGCTTAAACCCTTGCTTGTCCTCAAGCAATTCAGTTGAAAACTGAAAGAAAGAAAAACTTTTACAAACTCTGTTTTTCTTGTTGTTGTAACTATGTCAGGCCAGCATTCAAGTTTTCAGCATAGATCATAACTAACCACATTTGCAATAATTCTCAGGTCTCACAATTACTCATATCAATAGCATAATCAACTAGCAAGTCATAATAATAGATCTCGGATGACAACACTTTCTCGAAACAATCATAATATGATATAACAAGATGGTATCTCGCTAGCCCTTTCTGAGACCGCAAAACATAAATGCAGAGCACCTTTAAAGATCAAGGATTGACTAGACATTGTAATTCATGGTAAAAGAGATCCAATCATAGTCATACCCAATATAAATTAACTGTGATGAATGCAAATGACGGTTGTGCTCTCCAGCTAGTGCTTTTTAATAAGAGGGTGATGACTCAACATAAAAGTAAATGGATAGGCCCTTTGCAGAGGGAAGCAGGGATTTGTAGAGTTGCCAGAGCTCAGTTTTGAAATAGAGATAAATAGTATTTTGAGCGGTATACTTTCATTGTCAACTTAACAACTAAGAGATGACGATATCTTCCATGCTAAACACATTATAGGCGGTTCCCAAACAGAATGGTAAAATTTATACTCCGCCTCCACCAACAAACATCAATCCATGCCTTGCTCGAAACAACGAGTGCCTCCAACATACAGCAGGTCCCAGGGGGAGTTTTGCTTGCAATTAATTTTGATTTAGTTTGCATAAAGCATGGGACTGGGCATCCCGGTGACCAGCCATTTTCTCGTGAGTAAGGAGCGGAGTCCACTCCTCTTGAGAATAACCCGCCTAACACAGAAGATAAGGACAACCTTTGTTGATACATAGCTATTCGAGCATACAAAACAGAATGTTTATTTGAAGGTTTAGAGTTTGGCACATACAAATTTACTTGGAACGGCAGGTAGATACCGCATATAGGAAGGTATGGTGGACTCATCTGGAATAACTTTGGGGTTTAAGGGATTGGATGCACAGGCAGTGTCCCCACTTAGTACAAGTGAAGGCTAGCAAAAGACTGGGAAGCGACCAACTAGAGAGCGACAACAGCCATGTACATGCATTAAAATTAATAAACATTGGATGCAAGCATGAGTAGGATATAATCCACCATGAACATAAATATCGTGAATGCTATGTTGATTTGTTTCAACTACATGCGTGAACATGTGCCAAGTCAAGTAACTTAAATCATTCAAAGGAGGATACCACCCCATCATACCACATCATAATCATCTCAATAGCATGTTGGCACACAAGGTAAACCATTATAACTCAGAGCTAATCAAGCATGGCACAAGCAACTATGATCTCTAATTGTCATTGAAACTTGTTTATTCATAATAAGCTGAATCAAGAACGAGAGACTCATCATATTTACAAAAACAAAAGAGGTCGAGTTCATACCAGCTTTTCTCATCTCAGTCAGTCCATCATATATCATCATAATTGCCTTTCACTTGCACGCCCGAACGGTGTGAATAATAATAAGAGTGCACGCACATTGGACTAAGCTGGAATCTGCGAGTATTCAATAAACAGGAGAAGACAAGGCAATATGGGCTCTTGGTTAAATCAACAATAATGCATATAAGAGCCACTTCAACAATTTAATTATGGTCTTCTCCTACCGACCCTCAAAGAAAAGAAAAGAAATAAAACTATTTACACGGGAAAGCTCCCAAGAAGCAAAGAACAACGGGAAATATTTTTGGGTTTTCTTTTTAATTATTACTACTACAGCAGAAAAATAAACTACTACTAATTTTTTTCTTAAGGTTTAACAAACACACAAGAAGAAAGCAGGAAAAAGAAAATAAACTAGCATAGATATTACAGTGAAAAAGTATGAGCATCGACATCTAGCAATGAGTGTGTGTGAACATAAATGTAATGTCGGTGAGAAATACGTACTCCCGCAAGCTTAGGCTTTGGGCCTAAGTTGATCTATCGCCACGGCTGTCCTGGCGGATATCCATAATAATAGTTGTTGGGGTAGTACTGTGATGAGGAAGAATAGTTGGGATCATACTGTGATCAAGAAGAAGACTCTGACTGCCACTAGCTGACAGTCATCTCTGGATCCCAAGAATAGACAGATTGTCGTGGAGGTTCATCTTGTGGTTGCTGTTCCGGGGCTGGTGCACGATTCTTGTAAGCTTGGACGGCAGCCAACGTAACAAGGTAGGGTCCTACAAAATTAAACAAAGAAGGAGCAGGCAACATAATAGTTTCAGGATGATGTTTGTTAAAGAACAATTGATACTTAAGCTCTCCTGCCCTATTCTTAACAATAAAATCATGTGCCACCATACCTTTATGATCTAAATAAACACGGGGCAGCACCTTTTCTTCTTTCTCAGCATGCCTAATAGGTATGTTAAAATGTGCAGCTAGGCGTGTGGCATAGACGCCTCCAAAGATGGGACCCTTAGTACGGTTCATACTTAACCGTCTAGCAATAATACCGCCCGTACTAAAAGTGTTATCACTGTATAAATCGTGGTGTAGAATAATTATATTAGGGATACTAAGGTTTCCACTGTTTCCGCGTCCAATTAAACAACGACTAGCAAATAATGCAAAGTAGCGTAAAATAGGAAAATGTATGCTAGTGATTCATGCATCGGAAACCTTTCTAGTTTCTCCTACAGTGATAGTATCAATAAACCCAGCCACATCATCATTATGTGGTTCTTCTGTCTTGCCCTCAAAAGGGATTAAACAAATCCGACAGAAATCATTAAGTGACATCTCCTTATGCTCATCATATAAATGAAACTCCACCGTAGGTGGTGAGTTCCAAGAATGAAAATGAAAGTTTTGCACAAAAGTATTTGTAAGTAAGAGATACTGATCGCATTGGTCGTGGAGGAAAGCGGCGAGGCCTGCATTGTGAGCCAATTCATGAAAATCTTCATAGATACCGGCTGCTCTCAAGAAATCTTTAGAAGGCCATTCACACGCCTGAATCTCCGTGGTGTGCGGCAAATTATACTTAGGCTTTGGCGCCTTTTCCTTCGAGCTTTGGCTCGATCAGCCCCTCAAAAATCTCCTCATTATTTTTCCAAAATAATCTGAATTTTTTAGTAACTTCAAACAAAAATGAACCAACTTCAATAATATTGATAGCAACTACTCCTACAAGTGCCTAGAGCCTATATCAAGCATTAGAACTACTTGGAACCATATAAATTTGACATGCAAGCTCAAGAACATGGTCACCTATGCAACACAAATTTGCAAAGAATAAAGCACTAGAACAAAAACTAATTGGACCAATGGAGGAGTCACATACCAAGGAACAATCTCTCCAAGCAGTTTTGCGAGAGGTGCTTTGAGCAAGGAGATCGAAAATCACAGCAAAAGTGGTTGGAACTCGTGCTTGAGTTGGTTTTTCGGGTTTGTGAGAGATAGAGGAAGAAGATGGGTGCTGGGATAAGTGGAGGAGGGCCACCGTGGGCCCACGAGGCAGGGGGCGCGCCCTATTGGGGGGCGCGCCCACCACCCTCGTGGCCAGGTGGTAGCTCCTCCCGCGGTAATTTTTGCACAGTAAATCCTCAAATATTCCCAAAAAATCATATTAAATTGGCATGTCATTCTAAGGAATTTTATTTTCGGGATATTTTTATATTGCACAGATAAGTCAGGAAACAGACAGGAAAATACAATTTTTACTTTATTTAATATAAATAATGGAAAGTATAGAGAGGGTACAGAGGGTTGTGCTTCTAGTTTCGTCCATCTCATGCTCATCAAAAAGAATCCACTAACAAGGTTGATCAAGTCTCGTTAACAAACTCATTCCGTTAATCATGAAACCAGAGATATTTCGAATAGCACTAAGTTACCTCAACGGGGATATGCACATCCCCAATAATAAGAATATCATATTTATTCTTAACAGTAGGAAGAGGAAATTCAAAACCTCCAAATATAATCGATGGAATTTTTCCAATAGAGTTGATACTATGAACTTGAGGTTGTTTCCTCGGAAAGTGTACCGTATGCTCATTACCATTAACATGAAAAGTGACATTGCCTTTGTTGCAATCAATAACAGCCCCTACAGTATTAAGAAAAGGTCTTCCAAGAATAATAGACATACTATCATCCTCGGGAATATCGAGAATAACAAAGTCCGTTAAAATTGTAACGTTTGCAACTACAACAGGCACATCCTCACAAATACCGATAGGTATAGCGGTTGATTTATCAGCCATTTGCAAAGATATTTCAATAGGTGTTAGCTTATTCAAGTCAAGTCTACGATATAAAGAGAGAGGCATAACACTAACACCGGCTCCAAGATCACATAAAGCAGTTTTAATATAATTTCTTTTAATGGAGCAAGGTATAGTAGGTACTCCGGGGTCTCCAAGTTTCTTTGGTATTCCACCCTTAAAAGAATAATTAGCAAGCATGGTGGAAATCTCAGCTTCCGGTATCTTTCTTTTATTAGTAATGATATCCTTCATATATTTAGCATAAGGATTTGTTTTGAGCACATCCGTTAATCTCATACGTAAAAAGATAGGCCTAATCATTTCAGCAAAGCGCTCAAAATCCTCATCATCCTTTTTCTTGGATGGTTTCGAAGGAAAAGGCATGGGTTTCTGAACCCAAGGTTCCCTTTCTTTACCATGTTTCCTAGCAACAAAGTCTCTTTTATCATAACGTTGATTCTTTGATTGTGGGTTATCAAGATCAACAACAGGTTCAATTTCTACATCATTATCATTACTAGGTTGAGCATCATCATGAACATCATCATTAATATTTTTACTAGGTTCATGTTCATTACCAGATTGTGTTTCAGCATCAGACATAGAAATATCATTGGGATTATCAGGTGGTTCAGCAATAGGTTCACCAGAACTTTGCACAGTTCTATCATTTTTCTTCTTCTTCTTTTTAGAAGAACTAGGAACATCAATACTATTTCTTTGAGAATCTTGCTCGATTCTCTTAGGGTGGCCTTCAGGATACAAAGTTTCCTGAGTCATTCTACCAGTTCTAGTAGCCACTCTAACAGCATAATCATTTTTCTTACTATTCATTTCATCAAGCACTTCTTTTTGAGCCTTAAGTACTTGTTCTACTTGAGTGGTAACCATAGAAGCATGCTTGCTAACAAGTTTAAGTTCACCTTTAATATCAGCCATATAATCACCCAAGCGTCTAATCATATAAGCATTTTATTTTAATTGTCTACCAAAATAAGCATTGAAGTCGTCTTGCTTAAACATAAAGTTATCAAACTCATCCAAGCACTGACTAGCAATTTTAGTAGGAGGGACTTCAGGTTTATCATATCTATAGAGATAATTTACCTTTACTACCTGTGTCGGGATATCGAGATTAGGAGGTTCTTCAGTAAATAAATAATTAAGATCATATGTTTCTTCAACAGGCGGCGAATTAAGACCATGTATTTCTTCAATAGGAGGTAAATTCTTAATGTCTTCAGCTTTAATACATTTTTCTTTCATAGATTTCTTTGCCTCTTCACTACTAGGGAAAACCTTATACATAAAAAATTTAGCAACAACGCGGGTTAAAAAAGGGCGCTAGTGCTATATAGCAGTAGCGGTTTAGAATAAACCGCGCTGCAGATACGATTCTAGCAGTAACGCGTGTGCCCATAAAAGCGCTATTACTAATATTCCCATTGCTGGAACGATGGGCTACGCATAGCAGTAGAGGCCTTGCAGGAAGCGCGCTACCACTAGGGCATGAGTAGCAACGCGTTTCCCTGTAACAGCGCTACTGCTAATGGAAATAATATAAAGTGAAAAACAAATAGAAAAATAAATGGAAATGAAAGAAACAGAAAAAGGAGAAAGAAAAAAAATAAAATGTAAAGCGAAAAAACAAAGAAAGGCTTAGCTGTAGCATGTGTTAGTAAGAGGCGTTGTAGCTAACGCAGCTGCAGCGCGTTTCCAGGACCCCCTCTATAGAAACAGAAAAGGAAATAAAAAGAGAGAAAATTACATATGTATAGCAGTAGCGCGTTTTGGAAAAAGCGCTATAGCTACCTTAGCTATAGCGCGTTCTGCGAAACGCGCTACCGCTAGTTTTCACTTAACCAAAAAACCGTTCCCCCCCCCCCCCAGGCCACCACTTTCCCCTCAAATCTCTCGACCCACCCCGCCGCCGTCTCCCCGATACGCCGTCACCCCACTTCGCCACCATCTCCTGCCGATGTCGACGCCCCCAACGCCAGGGAGCCGCGCGGCCTCATCAACACCACCGGACCCGCCGTCGACGCCACCAGATCCTCCCTCGCCACAACTGCCTCCCTCGCCGTCACCGGAGACGCCCCTGCCTCCATCGCCACCACTGCCTCCCTCGCCACCACCGGAGCCATCCTCTGTAAGCCCCACCCCCCCTCTCTCTCATGCATAGGTTAGCTAGTTTAATTATGTTAATTATCTAGGTTAGGGCAAAAATTTAGTTAGGGCTTTGACAGAGAAGTAGTTTGGTTAACTAGTTTAATTAGGTTAATTACCTAGGTTAGTGCAAAAATTTAGTTAGGGCTTTGACAGAGAACTAGTCAGGTTAACTAGTTTAATTAGGTTAATTATCTAGGTTATTTAGGCAAGTTTTATTTTAAAGAAGATCCCTTCCTAGACTTTTATTGTTGATTATATCTTTTCATTGAAGTGGTCATGTTGTTTGTGCCCAAGTGGCTTTGTTGTTTGAATGAAGCTGAGTGGCCTATATATGTTTTGCCGGAATGTTGATTCATTTCCGTTCTAGCAAATTTCAAGTTCTCGATTTGTCCACTTTTAGCAAAGGTTATGCCGAAATTTTCCGTGAATTTCAGCATGACTTGTGCTACAAACTAGGACATATCAAGTGCCCGGGATTTGCCGCACCAGGAAGGAGTCAACATTCCTACAAAACATAGGCCTTTTGTATGTCATTATTCATTTTATTAGGTCTAGAATTAATTAACTAGATTTAATCATAGGAAACATGGCTAGCAACGATGAAGGACAGGGTTGAAACGAATTGGATGCGAATGCGGCTCAAATGAGTTAGGGTTCATGTAAGGGTGTGGAAACGAATCAAATTTTTAAGATGAATAATAAAATGAGTAAAATTTGACCACTTATTTCACTTTATAGTTGGATAATAGGAATATCTGCTACCACTTTCCACCCCTAGGTTTATCAAATTAGATGGTAATTAGGGTAGTAGTTCCTAGGTACTAATTAGTTAGTAAGAACTTGTTGCTATTTTTATTTATAGTAAGTTTATTTTTAGTAAGAACTAGTTGAATTAATAAAACTAGTTAGTAAGAACTTGTTGCTATTTTTTTAGTTAAAGCATTTTTTCTCGCATCGACGTGGACGATGCCTATCCCGCATCCTCGTCGTCGAGTCGGCAGAGGATGACACCTGCTTGACCAGATGGGCCATGTCCGGGACTGGGCTCCGCCGGGGTGGTACTAGGAGGCGCTACCTACCGGGGGGCACAGGTTGGTGAGGAGCCAGCCTGTCGTTGACCCGAACCTTCTTTGGTGGCGGTCGCGTGGGCCAGTGACAATCCAGAGGCTCGAGGACTCCACGGAGGTGGTGCGTCACCGTGTCAGTGAGGAGGACGCGCACGTCCGTCGCTACTTGTTTGTGTTGGAGCACAGGTTCTCCAATACCTAGCAGGTTCTCCAGGGATCTCACTGGAGCTATGATCACGTGATGGTTCCTTCTCTGTGGGTGTCCACCGCCCGCGCCGATACCCGTCGTGTGCTAGGGTTTTAGTTGTATTAGTGATGTTATATGTATGACACTATTTGGGATGTATTAGTGATAATATTCGACGATGTACGGACGCATGAGATGATTTACTTTTGCTTATTGAATGCATGCTAATTTGAGTCCTATAAGATATTTTGAAATGTATATCTTGTGTTGCTCAATATCCAAGTGGCCGGTCATGTTTGCAGGTTACACCTCCGAGTGGCCTATGTTTTGCCGAAGTGTTGATTCATTTCCGTTCCGGCAAATTTCAGGCGCTCGATATGTCATATTTTATCAAAGGTCATGCCGGATTTTTCCGTGAATTTTGGCATGACTTGTGCCAGAATATGTAGGAAATATCGAGTGCCCCGGATTTGTGTGTTGAGTATCCTGGTAGTTATCTTCGATCGATTTTTAATTAATGTTTTAACTATTAACATAGGAAATGTCTGATGACGAAAAGGATTTCGGTATTTGCAAATACTGCGAAGACGAGCGCGGCCTGTGCGACGGAATCTTCCTAGATGATGATAGGTGCTTCAGCATCATGCTGGACGAGAACTTCGAAGTGGACACAGTAAGTCACAAAGACAAGTCTTTTTTCGTAATTAAGCATGACATCTACTTCATTTGCTTCACCCTATTTTTTTACTATTGTACTAGCGTATCCCCTGCCATGCAAGAGTTTTTGTATTGGATAAGATAGGTTTCAGTCATACTATGGGCGTCAAGAAAGTTTACTTGAAGACCGAGCATGGTTATATTTTCCATGCAAAATTATACTGACATCTGGGTCGATGTGCAGACGCCTCCAGTTATACCATTATGTAAGTTTCTCAACCATATTTATGTCTTTGATATTGTTTATTCAAAAATAGTTGACAACTAATTTGTATTGTCAGCTTATTTCGGTGCAAGAAAGCATGTCCAGGACCTACTACTGTCCCGAGGCTAAACTCAACTGCGAGGAGCTAAGTCATTATGTTTCATGGCTTGAGGATCTTGATACTGTCAAGAAAAAATTTCTTCCTACATTTAGAAATGTTAGTACTGAAAACGTGCGACCAATAGTGTTCGTAATGAACTACGGTCACATATATTTAGGAAGGATGGTAAGATTTTTACTATTTGTCCTCAGTGCATCTTTTCCATGCATTATTTTTGAAGCTAAACTTCATTGCTAAGTATGTTACCATACGATGTTCTTCAACAGGGACTCCCGATGAATGTTGTGCCTTATGGGATCAAGACTAAAGGTACCATGAGTATTATTAGCTTACGGCCAAGATATCCTACAGATTACTTTAGTTCATTAAATATTAGCGACGGATGCTTAATAGTGCAAGACTAGACCAAATATGTGATGGGGGAGCGCAGAGAAGTACTAGGGGGCAACAAACAGATGCGCTACCCACGATTAGGAGACAGGTTCATCTGCATGCTCCAACTTGATCAAGGAGGAGAGCTACACATGTTTTATGTTATTTTACCTAAGAGAGAGCAGCACGAGTGATTAGCTAGCTAGAAATGAGTTTGAGGATGATGATGTGCTACACTATTACTATGACGACAAAATAGCTAGTGTTGGTGGTAATGACTATGATGATTATTATTAGCTAGTGTTAGTGGTGATTGAATAAATACTGTTGGTGGTAATGACTATGATGGTGATTAAATAGCTTGTGCTGGCGGATTAGATTCAAGTGGAGGCAACATGTGGTGCACATCGAAAGTACTACTAGTCCAAACTAGATCTAGTTTGGATTAGTAGTATACTTTTGACATGCACCACATATTGCCTCCACTTGAACCTAATCCACCTTCATTTGACACATTGTTATGGACATAATGATGTAAACCTCATAACTGGTATTGTACCAATATTTGTCCTATGGCGCATAAATACACTAAAAATAAAAAAATAAAAAAAGAATACTAGTAGCGATGGCGAGAAAACACGCTGCCAGTAGTTACATTAGTAGTAGCGCGGGAGTGAACAAACGCTTCAGCTATTTGCCCTAGCAGTAGCACGTGCGGGCACGCGTTACTGCTAAGCAATAGCTGTAGCGCCTTATTAGTAGCGCGCCTACCCGCGCTACTAGTGAGAACAAAACCCGCGCTGCTGCTAGCCTTTTCCCTAGTAGTGCTTGCATATCTTCGGGACTGAGAAATAGAACACCTCTCTTCTTCAGAGTTGGTTTAGTAATAGGCTCAGTAATTGGAGCAGGAGTTGGCTCAGGAGGTGCCCAATTATTTTCATTTGTCGACATATTATTCAATAGAATTTCAGCTTCATCCGGTGTTCTTTCCCTGAAAAGAGAACCAGCACAACTATCGATGTAATCTCTAGAAGCATCAGTTAGTCCATTATAAAAGATATCAAGTATTTCAGGTTTCTTAAGAGGATGATCAGGCAAAGCATTAAGTAACTTGAGAAGCCTCCCCCAAGCTTGTGAGAGACTCTCTTCTTTAATTTGCACAAAGTTGTATATTTCCCTCAAAGCAGCTTGTTTCTTATGAGCAGGGAAATATTTAGCAGAGAAGTAATAAATCATATCCTGGGGACTACGCACACAACCAGGATCAAGAGAATTAAACCATATCTTAGCATCACCCTTTAATGAGAACGGAAATATTTTGAGTATATAAAGGTAACGCGATCTCTCATCATTAGTGAACATGTCAGCTATATCATTTAACTTAGTAAGATGTGCCACAACAGTTTCAGATTCATAGCCATAAAACGGATCAGATTCAACCAAAGTAATTATATCAGGATCAACAGAGAATTCATAGTCCTTATCAGGAACACATATAGGTGAAGTAGCAAAAGTAGGGTCGGGCCTCATTTTATCTCTAAGTGATTCTTTGTTCCATTTAATTAATAACCTCTTAAGCTCATATCTATCTCTGCAAGCTAAAATAGCGGCAGAAGATTCCATATCAAAAAGATAGCCCTAAGGAATAATAGGCATATTTTCATCATCACTATCATCATCGTATTCAGATTCAATAATATCTTCTTCTCTAGCCCTAGCAATTTGTTCATCAAGAAACTCACTCAGGGGCACAGTAGTATCAGGCATAGAAGCAGTTTCATCATAAGTATCATGCATAGCAGAAGTGGCATCATCAATAACATGCGACATATCAGAACGAATAGCAGAAGCAGGTGTAGGTGTCACGAACTTACTCATAACAGAAGGTGAATCAATCGAGAGCTAGATGTCAGTTCCTTACCTACCCTCGTAGTTGAGGGATAGATCTTGGTTTTTGGATCTCTCAAGTTCTTCATAGTGTCCAACAGATATAAATCCCAAGTGACTCAAAGAATAGAGCTATGCTCCCTGACAATGGCGCCAGAAATTAGTCTTGATAACCCACAAGTATAGGGGATCGCAATAGCTTTCGAGGGTAGACTATTCAACCCAAATTTATTAATTCGACACAAGGGGAGCCAAAGAATATGCTCAAGTATTAGCAGATGAGTTGTCAACTAAACCACACCTGGAAACTTAGTATCTGCAACAAAGTGTTTAGTAGCAAAGTAATATGATAGTGGTGGTAGCAGCAACAAAAGTAAAGATAGCAAAAGTAATGTTTTTGGTATTTTGTAGTGATTGTAACAGTAGCAGCGGGAAAGTAAATAAGCGTAAACCACTATAGTGAAAACTCGTAGGCACCGGATTAGTGATGGATAATTATGCCGGATGCGGTTCATCATGTAACAGTCATAACATAGGGTGACAAGAACTAGCTCCAATTCATCAATGTAAGTAGGCATGTATTTCGTATATAGTCATACGTGCTTATGGAAAAGAACTTGCATGACATATTTTGTCCTACCCTCCCGTGGTAGCGGGGTCCTATTGTAAACTAAGGGATATTAAGGCCTCCTTTTAATAGAGAACCGGAACAAAGCATTAGCACATAGTGAACACATGAACTCCTCAAACTATGGTCATCACCTGGTGTGGTCCCGATTATTTTCACTTCGGGTTGCCAGATCATGACATATAGTAGGTGACTATAGACTTGCAAGATAGGATCAAGAACTCACATATATTCATGAAAACATAATATGTCCAGATCTGAAATCATGGCACTCGGGCCCTAGTGACAAGCATTAAGCATAGCAAAGTCATAGCAACATCAATCTCAAAACATAATGGATACTAGGGATCAAACCCTAACAAAACTAACTTAATTACATGATAAATCTCATCCAACCCATCACCGTCCAGCAAGCCTACGATGGAATTACTAACGCACGGCGGTGAGCATCATGAAATTGGTGATGGAGGATGGTTGATGATGACGACGACGACGAATCCCCCTCTCCGGAGCCCCGAACGGACACCAGATCAGCCCTCCCGAGAGGTTTTAGGGCTTGGCGGCGGCTCCATATCGTAAAACGCGATGATTTCTTCTCTCTTATTTTTTTCTCTCCGAAAGCAAATATATAGAGTTGGAGTTGTCATCGGAGGGTTTCCAGGGGGCCCACGAGGTAGGGGGCGCGCCCTAGTGGGGGGGGGGCGCTCCCCACCCTCGTGAGAAGGGTGTGGGCCCCCTGGTCTTCATCTTTGGCGAGGATTTTTTATTGTTTTTTCTAAGATGTTCCGTGGAGTTTCAGGTCATTCCGAGAATATTTGTTTTCTGTGCATAAAACAACACCATGGCAATTCTGCTAAAGACAGTGTCAGTCCGAGTTAGTTCCATTCAAATCATACAAGTTAGAGTCCAAAACAAGGGCAAAAGTGATGGAAAAGTAGATACGACGGAGACGTATCATGTGGTTAGTCAGGTCGTGGCCGACACCCTCGCCAGGCTTCCGCTTGAAGGTTGCCGAGATACATGACGTGTACATGGTGATAAGTGGTGAGAGCGTGTGTGAAGAAGTACACCCCTGCAGGGTTATCAAGATCTATTTGAATAGTCGGGTCCGCGGTTATGGACTTCTTGGATGCTTACGTGGTACATAGACAACTTAAAGTGGATACTCTAAAATGCTCAAGACAAGTGTGAGTGCTATGGATGGCCTTCTCATAGAGAGACGGGAATGAATCCATAGTAGTGTATTGATGTGGTGATTAGTGGACTCATGTCCGCCGCCTCACCTCAAAGAAGTTTCTCGTAGTCGTAGAACAGGATAGCCACTGAGTCAAAGCTGGCTTGCTGCAACTAAACCCCACATTACCTTCTTGATACAAATGCATGTATGATAGGATCTGATGTAAGTCTTGCTGAGTACCTTTGTACTCATGTTTGCTTTATTTATGTTTTGCAGGTGAGACATCTGTCTCACTAGTAGTACCGCTTGGACTTCGACGAGTAGCTTGTTACCTCAGCTACGATCTTGTACCCTTGGGAGGGACTTGTAGATAGTCAGGCTTCTCGGCCTTTTTCTTTTGTAGTTGTCTGTACTCAGACATGAAATGCTTCCGTTGCTTGTATGCTCTGAATGATGGGTCATGAGACCTCTGTTTGTATTAATGCTATGTGGCTCTTCTGGGCCTTTATCTATATGAGTTTGCGTTATGTTGTGATGCCATGTTGTACAACACATACTTGCATGTTATGCGTACGTGTAACGTGTATTGCTATGTGTGGGATCCAACAACCTAGTTGTCTATCCTTGGTAGCCTCTCTTATGGGGAAATGTAGTCTAGTGCTTCCACCGAGCCATGGTAGTCCGCTACAGCCTGGTTCACCAGAGTGCTGCTAGCCTAGCACTATAGCTCAGGAACACCTAGACTGGCCGGCGTGTGATTCACATCGTTCCGGTGTTTGTCCTTTCGGGGAAATGTCACGCGGTGACTTCCAGAGTCCTGCTAGCCTGCTACAGCCCAGATTCCCGGAGTCCTATTAGCCCAGTTGCTATAGCCTGGATTCACATGCTGTTGACCGACATGCTCGATGTTGTTTCATGTATGCCTGTCCCCATAAGTTAGTGCCACTTTGGATTCACGACTAGTCATGTCGGCCCGGGTTCTCTGTCATATGATGCTAGTGACACTATCATATACGTGAGCCAAAAGGTGCAAACGGTCCCGGGCCAGGTAAGGCGACACCCGTGGGAATACCGTGCGTGAGGCCGCAAAGTGATATGATGTGTTACATGCTAGAACGGTGTGACTTAGAATCGGGGTCCTGGCAGCTTTGGTATCAGAGCCTGTCTGCCTGTAGGATTTCCAAGCCAACCTGGTCGAAGTTGAGTCTAGAAATTCTTTAGTTATGTAGGGGAATTGATTGTGGAAGGGAACGTAAGGCTCTTTTTACTCCGTATACCTCATGCCTTCTGATCTTAGTCATCCTATCTTCCTACGGGGTTAAGGAACTAGGCTTTCTCTTCCGTCTATCAGGATCATGTGTTACTACTCCGTGGTCTCTTAGGATTGGTTGATCAGAGTCATATCCCAGTTCGAGTACCTCTGGTGTAGCCTGTTTAGTAATATCTCAGAACCTTGAGTGATGATGTTGAGTATGGTGCTACCCCGTCTTTTGCAGAATGTCTCATTTTGAGCATTTTACTGCTGTTATGCTGCCGGAATTGTCCTAGGAGTTCGAGAGATACTAATTTCTTGTGCTACCTTCTGCATCCTATAGTTGATGTTGACTCCGTCCTTGGTTTCATTTCTTAGGATTTCGTCAGCTAACCAAACTTCTGTTGCTCGTAGTTGGAACCACGGATATGGTAGGGATGAGGATCCTCCCGACCAGTCTTTGTTGGGAGAGTTCATGTTAGAGATGGAGAGGAACAAGTGTGAGTCTAACCTCTTGTTAGCACGTATCAAGGAGAACACCGCACCCCAGTGCAAAGAGTCAGCGACCATCAATGATTTCATTGGTCTGAACCCACCCACCTTCCATCATTCCATTGAGACACCCGTGGGAATACCGTGCGTGAGGTCGCAAAGTGATATGACGTGTTACATGCTAGATCAGTGTGACTTAGAATCGGGGTCCTGACAAAGAAACTGAAATAACTTTCATGGATATAAAAAGAAATGACTGTTCATAAACTCAAAGTTCATCAGATCCCAACAAACACACTGCAGAAAGAGTTACATCATATGGATCTCCAAGAGACCATTGTATTGAGAATCCAGTGAGGAAGAGAAAGCCATCTAGCTACTAACTACGGACCCGAAGGTCTAGAAAGAACTACTCACGCATCATCGGAGAGGCACCAATGGAGGTGGTGAACCCCATCCAAGATGGTGTCGATATTGGATCTGGTGGTTCTGGATTCTGCGGCGGCTGGTGATATGTCTCCAACGTATCTATAATTTTTTATTGTTCCATGCTATATTATATTCTTTTTGGACATTAATGGGCTTTATTATACACTTTTATATTATTTTTGGGACTAACCTATTAACCGGAGGCCCAGCCCAGAATTGTTGTTTTTTTGCCTATTTTATGGTTTCGCAGAAAAGGAATATCAAACGGAGTCCAAACGGAGTCCAAACGGAATGAAACCTTCGGGAACGTGATTTTTGGAACGAACATGATCCAGAGGACTTGGACCCTACGTCAAGACATCAACCAGGAGGCCATGAGGTAGGGGGGGCGCCTACCCGCCTGGGCGCGCCCTCCACCCTCGTGGGCCCCCTGTTGCTCCACCGACGTACTCCTTCCTCCTATATATACCTACGTAACCCCAAACTACCAGATACAGAGCGAAAATCCTAGCTCCACCGCCGAAACTTTCTGTATCCACGAGATCCCATCTTGGGGCCTGTTCCGGAGCTCCGCTGGAGGGGGCATCGATCACGGAGGGCTTCTACATCAACACTATAGCCCTTCCGATGAAGTGTGAGTAGTTTACCTCAGACCTACGGGTCCATAGTTATTAGCTAGATGGCTTCTTCTCTCTTTTTGGATCTCAATACAAAGTTCTCCCCCTCTCTTGTGGAGATCTATTCGATGTAATCTTCTTTTGCGGTGTGTTTGTTGAGACCGATGAATTGTTGGTTTATGATCAAGTTTATCTATGAACAATATTTGAATCTTTTCTGAATTCTTTTATGTATGATTGGTTATCTTCGCAAGTCTCTTCGAATTATCAGTTTGGTTTGGCCTACTAGATTGATCTTTCTTATAATGGGAGAAGTGCTTAGCTTTGGGTTCAATCTTGCGGTGTCCTTTCCCAGTGACAGTAGGGGCAGCAAGGCACGTATTGTATTGTTGCCATCGTGGATAACAAGATGGGGTTTATATCATATTGCATGAGTTTATCCCTCAACATCATGTCATCTTGCTTAAAGCGTTACTCTATTCTCTTGAACTTGATACTCTAGATGCATGCTGGATAGCGGTCGATGTGTGGAGTGATAGTAGTAGATGCAGGAAGGAGTTGGTCTTATTGTCTCGGACGTGATGCCTATATACATGATCATACCTAGATATTCTTATAACTATGCCCAATTCTGTCAATTGCTCAACAATAATTTGTTTACCCACCGTGAATACTTATGCTCTTGAGAGAAGCCAGTAGTGAAATCTATGGCCCCTAGGTCTATCTTCCATCATATTAATCTTCCAATACTTAGTTATTTTTATTGGCTTTTATTTTACTTTGCATCTTTATCATAAAAATACCAAAAATATTATCTTATCATATCTATCAGTTCTCACTCTCGTAAGTGACCGTGTAGGGATTGACAACCCCTTGTCGCGTTGGTTGGGAGGATTTATTTGTTTGTGTAGGTGCGAGGGACTCGTGCGTGGCCTCTTACTAGATTGATACCTTGGTTCTCAAAAACTGAGGGAAATACTTACGCTACTTTGCTGCATCACCCTTTCCTCTTCAAGTGAAAACCAACACAAGTGCTCAAGAGGTAGCAGCTAGATGAATATTTCATCGACGCTTTTAGGGTTCTGTAAATATTGGGGTATTTACAGAGCAAAGAGGCGGTCCAGGGGGCACCCGAGGTGGGCACAACCCACCAAGGCGCGCCCTGGTGGGTTGTCCCCTGCTCGGGACTCCCCCCAGGTGCAACCAGGGCCCGTTGTGTTCCTTCTGGCCCATAAAAATTCTCCGTAAAGTTTCGTGCCATTTGGACTCCGTCTGATATTGATTTTCTGCGATGTAAAAAACACGGAAAAAATAGGAACTGGCACTTGGCACTATGTCAATAGGTTAGTACCAAAAAATGATATAAAATGATTATAAAACATCCAAGGTTGATAATATAACAGCATGGAATAATCAAAAATTATAGATACGTTGGAGACGTATCAGCATCCCCAAGCTTAACTCCTGCTCGTCCTCGAGTAGGTAAGTGATAAAAACAAATTTTTTGATGTGGAGTGTTGTTTATCATGTCATATCATATTATTTTTTCTTTGTACCATGGACATTTGGGCTTTTATGTGATTCAAAGCAATAGTCTAGTTTTGACATAATAATTTAGATACTCAAGTATATCAACAAGCAACGATGTCTTTCAAAATATCAACGCTAAAATAAGTTATCGCTAGCCCATCATGCTCAAACATTGATCCATTCATGAAACACACTCGAATATTAGCTACACCCAATACTTAAGTACGATCATTTTGCCTCCTAGTTGGTGCTTTTTATGAGAGAAGGTGGAGACTCAAATTCAAAAATAAAAATTGCATCAAGTAAAAGAAAGTCCCTTCATAGAGGGAAGTAGGGATTTGTAGAGGTGCCAGAGCTCAAAGCGAAAAAATAGAGATAAAAACATTTTGGGAGGTGTATCCATCCCACCAACGAAAACGACTTAGTTCCGAACACTTTCCATGCTAGATATGCCATAGGTGGTTCCCAAACAGAAAATAAAGGTTATTCCTTTTTCCACCATACTTTCACTTTCCATGGCTAACCGTATCCACGGGTGCCCTCCATGCCAACACTGTCCAAGGAATTTATTATTTGACAACATAAAGTAAATTCATTTTTTGCATTTCGGGTCTGGGCATCCCTAAGACCTTTGCATTCCTCTCGTGCAATCACAAGTGAATAAACAATCATCGTGAGGATAACACATCTAGCATGGAAAATATTAGCCAACCGTCACCGCTCCGAGAGCAGAACAAACACACAAAAGAGAAGTTTATTTTGAAAATTAGAGATGGCACATGCAAATTTGCTTAGAACAGCAAAAGAATACCGCATATAGGTAGATATAGTGGACTCATATGGCAAAACTGGTTTAAAGGTTTTTGGATGCACAAGTAGAGATCATACTTGGTGCAAAGTGAAGGCTAGAAAAAGATTGGGAAGTGACCAACCAAGAAACGGATAATCTCATAAGCAAGCATAAGCATAAATAACACCGAATAGTGCACCATAAGTAGGATATAATTTTCATTTCATGACTATTGACTTTCGTACTTGCATTGGGAATCACAAGCCTTAACACCAATATTCTTACTAGAGCGCAATTAATCATCAACATAACTAACATATCACATCATCATATATCAAAACTATTACTAAGAATCATGTTTATTTTGTCCAATGATCTTCATGACATTTTTTCTTTTTCTTTATCCTTCTTGGATATCTATCACTTTGGGACTAATTTTCATGTGATGCATTTCATAAGCTCAAACAAATATAAGAGAAGATCATGAGCATAACAAATTTTTCTTTCTCTCAAAATAATTTAAGTGAAGCAAGAGAGAATTTCTTCAAAATTTTACTAACTCTCAAATAAATCTAAGTGAAGCAAGAGAGCATTTCTTCAAAAATACTAAGCACACCGTGCTCAACAAGATATAAGTGAAGCACTAGAGCCAGTCCTAGCTCATAAAAGATTTAAGTGAAGCAAAGAGAGCAATTCTAACAAGTCATGACATAATTTTGTCTCTCTCAAATAGGTGTGTCCAGCAAGGATTGATTACTTAAAACACAAAATAAAACAAGCAAAGACACATATCATACAAGACGCTCCAAGCAAAACACATATCATGTGATGAATAAAAATATAGCCTCGAGTAAAATACCGATAGATGTTGGAAGAAAGCGGGGATGCCACTCGGGGGCATCCCCAAGCTTAGTTGGTTTCTCATTTCTGGATAATAGCTTGGGATGCCGGTATAAGAATAATAAAACTTCAATCATCTACTATAAGTACTGTATAAAACCAATTCTCATTTTGTTTTTGTATTATATCTACTGTATTCCAACTTTTCTACGGCAAAAACTCATCTAAGAAACTCATAGAGCCATCAAAATAAGCACGCAACACAAAGAAAACAGAATCTGTCAAAACAGAATATTCTATGGGAATCTGACTATTTCAAATACTTATGTAACCCCAAAAATTCTAAAAAATTAGGACGACCTGAGTAATTTGTATATTGATCTACTGCAAGTGGAATGGGTATTTTATCGCTCCCTGGTAAAAAATGAAAATTAATTTCATGAGTGTAAAAGTTTCTGTTTTTTCAGCAAGATCAAATGACTATCACCCACGAAGATCCTAAAGGCTTTATTTGGCACAAGCACTAATTAAAACATGAAAAACACAATCATACCAGTAGCATAATTGTGTAAACACACAAAAACAGAAAGCAAAGAGCAAAAATAAATTTTATTCATTGGGTTGCCTCCCAACAAGTGTTATTGTTTTACGCCCTTAGCTAGGCATGAAGCAAGGATCTAAGTTTTTTCATCTTTGTCCAACTCTTCAATCAAACACTTAGAATCCTTCAAAGATTTAGCCGAAAGACCTTCAGTAGCAATACTCCTCAAAGTAAATTTAAATATTTCATTCTTACAAAAAGGATCTCTTATCACTTCAACAAAGTTTGGATGGATGCTAATCATCTTAAGGTCTCCCTTATCATTATTACTAGAAGATGCACCCTTGTTCCTAGATCTCCTACTCTTTATGGGAGTTTCCTCAATAATTTTAGTGATAGTAAAAGCCGTGCTTAGATTACTAAAGATTTCTTCCAATTTATCGATCCGAGACGGACTTTCTTCTATTCTTTCATGGATTAAAGTAACCCTCTCTTTTCACAACTTAAAAATATCGCCCACTTTTGACCCAAGATTAGTAGCAAAATTATGCATCTTTTTAGGTATAACTAGCAGAGTGGCCCGCCCGATGAGCGGGCTAGAGTTTGTATTTCCCCCATTACACTTTATTTTATTTCTCTGCAGAAAATGGCAACCAAATGTGATGACATTCACAAATATGAGCCTTTTCCAAATATAGTTTTGACAACATCCTTTTTTGTTCTCAAATAATCTAATATTATAATCCCAATTAGATATTTCATATTATATGCCGTAATGAATAAATGTTGTGGAAGCTATTATGTTTTTCATAATATATAATATGATGTCCTTTTTTCGAGATTTGAAGTATACTAATTCCTTCTTCGCATGTGTCTATTTTACTGAAAAACATAAGACATAACAAAAAGCATAGATAGAAAACATAAACTTGGAATTGCATTTTTGTGTAAAAAGTTATTGTCCCATGACAGGTATTTCAGATTCCATGGCTATCTCGAAATGAATAATCCAAAAAAATCGTGTGTTCATCTTGTTGTTATCCCTTTCTCTATGTCGGTTCCTCTACTGAGCATGCTTCCTCTCATTTAGTCTCGCTTCTAACTTAATTGGTCTATTTTGCAAGTTTTTTTTGTCCATGTTCTGTCGAAAGATAGATGTCTTGATATGCTTAATTATTGTAACATCATCATACCTCTTCCATAATGAGGTTGGCAACTGTACGTCCGAAAAAATTCAATGTAAAAGATGGTACTGTACATCTTTATTGGCAGTGAACTAATATATTAGTCCATCTCCTATATCAGAATAAACAAGATATAATGGTGGAGTAATTAAGAAGGTACTGAATAAACCACCTATGACGAGATTGTACAGAAATCAGGTATAGTTGTTGCTAAGTTGAGCAATTACCTGCCAAGATCGGCAACAAAATTGTTCATTAATGGACCAATTTGTCCTACTTTCCGAGGCCACAAGTATGACGATTGGTGGTGCAGTCATGCTAGACGAACATGGAGTTGGCCTTGCCACTTGCTTGTATCAATTGGACTGAGCTGCGTGCAGTTCGTCCTCAACATAGCATCCGCTGAGTCTAGCATCCAACATAAACATGCTAACATCTGTCAGATTGATTTGTAGATAAAGGATAAAGATTCCCCAAGTCTAGTAGAAGTTCAATATAATATAGGAGAACAAAAATCCAACATACTAAAGAAGAGGAGACTCTGAGAGAACATCATGCTGCACAGCTAGTTTAGCTAATAGAAGCCCATGCCACACTTATATTAATGCATTATAATCCCGACGCAAATGACCTAAATATGTAAATCATATAACTTCTTCTAAAGATGAGTTATTTGGATTGCCACAGAGTTGGGCATCCACATATAAACTTGTCATTTGTTCAAGTCCATCACGTACATATACAAATATGGGTGTATCGAGCCTACTATTGTTAATTATAGTTCTAGGTAATTATTAGGTAATTAGATGTAAACAAAGCCACCAAATCATGTTTTCCTGTACGTGCTTGTAGATGGCTAGTGCAAAGCTAGCTTCACGTTCTAGCTAGCCTGAAGGCAATCGATCCAGCTGCATGCCTGCTTATCCAAGCAAAGTCTACGGCACATGCGCGTATACTATCGTGTCCTTGCAAACACCTTCATTTCCTTGCAAACCACGGTCCACTCGGAACTAATAATTATTGTTCTATGTAATTATTAGGTAATCAGATGTAAACAAAGCCATCAAATCAGGTTCTCCTGTACGCGCTTGTAGATGGCTAATGCAAAGCTAGCTTCACGTTCTAGCTAACCTGAAGGCAATCGATCCAGCCAAGCAAAGTCTTCGGCACATGCGCGTATACTATCGTCTCCTTGCAAACACCTTTGTTACCTTGCAAACAACGATCTGATCCAACCAATGCAGCAGTACAGGACATGTGTACATCGCCCGAACAAACTCGGCAAGTTGCGGCGGAAGATCAGGGCTGTGTCAAGAAATCCAACTACCACTATCTTTTCACTTCTCAGTATGCTAGACAGATTGATTAATTAAGAATAATCAATCAAGAAATAAAATAAATTAACAGATATGGCAAATTATTGAAGTTGTCCTCATCATGTAGATAACCTGGAAGCAGCAAGAATACAAACTCCTGAAATTAATAACTGAGAGAGACGTACATCCTGGAAAATCATGGACGTGGTTGGCACCATAGGCTGGAACATAAAGGGATGGAAGATCCCTGCTCGCCCACCACGACCGGAGATCTACCACAAAACCAAAAGAACAACAACATGTGAGATTAATTATCCTCATGCAATGGTCCATAGAGATCCTACACAGAAATTGCCGGATACTTCCGTGAGCTAATGGGAGTACTGATTACCTAGAAATCGCTGGATCGCGAGGAAGGCTAAACTGATCATAATGTAAGATAAACCTAGGGGAGTACAACCACCTCGCTGTTGTAGTGGGACAAATTAAGGGAATTTGTGTGCTGCTACATAGTTGACATGCCGGAGAGGAGAAGTTATGTACAAAAAGCATCCGACAGTCTAATGTTCATGGAGGATGTAGATGGCGGCGGCGGCACGAAGGAGAGAGAGGATCAATAGGGCTCGTGAGGAATATTTTAGGAAGGGCTCATGAGTTTTTTTAGGAAGGAAGAGCTCGTGAGTTATTGGGAGAGCTGCGCATGTGTCCTTGTTTTCTTATATTGAAAGGGTATTCTTATGTAATGGCACTGGTGGGTAAATTTTTATTGTTTTATGTTGTGAAAAAGAATTGTCTTCATCCAACGGTTATATTTCTTTCTCTACAAATTAAGCGGACGGATCTATCTAATTATTGTGGAGTTTTCTAGCATTTTCTCTTTTTTCTCGTGAGCCTACCAAGTAGAGGAAGGGCTCGTGAGCTTTTTTAGGAAGAAAGGGCTCGTGAGTTATTGGGAGAGCAGCGCATGTGTCCCTGTTTTCTTATAATGAAAAGGTATTTTTATGTAATGGCAATGGTGGGTAAATTTTCATTGATTTATGTTGTGAAAAAAATTATCTTCATCCAACTGTTATATTTCATTCTCTACAAATTAAGCGGACGGATCTATCTAATTATTGTGGAGTTTTCTAGCATTTTCTCTTTTTTCTGGTGAGCCTATCAAGTAGTTTTTATATATAAATAGATTTCCATATGATCTTCGGTCAGTATTTTCTTTTCAATAGCATCTAGTCTTTCCATAACATGCTCAAGAGTCAAAATTGTTTCATTAACCAAAAGAGGTGGTGAGCCCACTAAATTTCCCATAGCATTAAGATCATCAAAAGGAGGACTCATTAAGAAATTTCCACCGGTAATCATATCAAGGACGAATCTATACCAAGTGGTGATGCCAACATAAAAACAACGCACAAGCACAACGGTAGATTCCTTACAAATATATCTATTATGAGCATTGCAAATTCTATACCAAGCATCTTTTAAATTTTTCTCCTCCTCTTTGTTTAAAGTTGAGGACCTCGTCCTCGGGAGTGCAAACAATATAGGAAGAACTATCCATAACGGCAAACAAGAATGCATGCAAAAACAGATCTGGCAAGAAAGCGACGAACGTAAAAGAGAGGCGAATAAAACGACAAATTTTTGTGAAATGGAGGAGAGGAAAATGAGAGGCAAATAGAAAATAATGTAAATTGCAAGGATTTGAGATCGGTGATTAGACTCAAAGGTCATCAGATCCCAACAAACACACCGCAGAAAGAGTTACATCATATGGATCTCCAACAGACCATTGTATTGAGAATCTAGCGAGAGAGAGAAAGCTATCTAGCTACTAACTACGGACCTGAAGATCTACAAAGAACTACTCACGCATCATCGGAGAGGCACCAATGGAGGTGGTGAACCCCGTCCGAGATGGTGTCTAGATTGGATCTGGTAGTTCTAGACTCTGCGGCAGCTGGATGAATATTTCATCGACGCTTCTAGGGTTTTGGAAATATAGGGGTATTTATAGAGCAAAGTGACGGTCCGGGGGACAGCCGAGGTGGGCACAACCCACCAGGGCGCCTGGGCCTCCTGGCGCACCCTGGTGGGTTGTCCCCTCCTTGGGACTCCTCCCATGTGCAACCAGGGCCAGTTGTGTTCCTTCTAGACCATAAAAATTCTCTGTAAAGTTCGTGGCATTTGGACTCCGTCTGATATTGATTTTTTGTAGTGTAAAAAACACAGAAAAACCAGGAACTGACACTTGGCACTATGTCAATAGGTTAGTACCAAAAAATGATATAAAATGACTATAAAATGATTATAGAACATCCAAGATTGATAATATAATAGCACGGAAAAATAAAAAATTATAGATACATTCGAGACGTATCAGGTACCAACCAAGACCAATTCCCTCCTTTAGTCCCGGTTGGTGCCACCAACCGGGACCAAAGGTCAGTTTCCAATGCCCCTCTTTGGTCCCGGTTCGTGCCACCAACCGGGACTAAAGGGCTCTGTTTCCCGCCCTTTTGGCTGCTGAAAACTGACCAGGTCCCGGTTGGTGGCACCAACTGGGACTAAAGGGGGCAATTGGTCCCGGTTGATGCCACAAATTGGGACCAAAGGATTTCCTATATAAACCAACACTTAGGAATTCCCCCCACCCGCCATTCTTCTCTCAAAAGCCACCAGGTTGCTACTCTGCTCCTCGACGCCGCGCCCCTGCCCTGACTTCGCCTTCGCTGCCGTCCTCGTCGACCCCGTCGCCGGCAAGCAGCCATTGCCGTCGCCTGCGCCCCTGCCCTGGACCATCCCCGTCGTCGCCGTCGCCCTGCCCCGCCCCCGTCATCACCGTCGCCCCTGCCCCGAGCGCACGCCCCTACCCCATCGACGTCCTCGCCGTCGACCCCACGCCCCTGCCCCTCCTCACCTTGGTCCGACCGATGCCCTCCCTATCCTCCTCCCTCTCTCGTTTCCCTGTATTTTTTCATATATGCATGTTTTTTGTTCATATATATGATGATATGTATGTGTATATATGATGATATGTCTAGATTTTTCATTATTGTTTTTGTTCAGATATATGATGATTTTTTTATAGAATATGATGTGTTTTTTGTTCATAGATGATCATATATATCATGTATGCATGGATGTGCATGGACTATGATGTTTTTTTGTTCATAGAACATGATTTTTTTTATTCATGGATTATTATTATTATTTTGTTCATGAGAGAGGCGGGGACATCGGACATTCATGAGAGAGGCGGTCCGGTCACCGGACATGTCATTAGGCATTTGTTTGGTTCATAGAAAACTCCTAGCACTTCAACATGAGGGGGACGTCAATCAACCCCCCCTCTCGCCCGTCCAAACTCTCGAGTCCACCCAAACCGGCCCGAATGATATGTGATAGGTAGTATTTTTTTCATAGAAAACTCCGGTAACTCTTCAACATGAAGGGCAACGTCGATCAATCAACCCCCTCTCGCAAACTGGGACTGAAAAAGCGTGGTCGATCTACCCCCCTCCCCGATAACTTCGACATGAGGGAGGGACGTCGGAAATGAATTTTGACATGCAACATTTTATCATATATCAAAGTTTGATCATATGTCAAAGTTTGAAATTTGACATATGCAGCATTTGATCATATGTCAAAGTTTGATCATATGTCAAACACTACTGCAGGATGCTGCTAATGCGACACTACGATTAGAGACCCTTCGACGAAACTGTGTGCGACGCCATAATCACAAACAGTGGTGTAAAAACCGTCAAAAAGGTGCAAAAAGATTGCGATGGAGGATGCATCAAACACGGTTCAGATTTCAGTTGCGTGTGCGATGCAGGGCAGACAGTTTAGCTCAATTAACTGTTTGCGATGAGGAGGAACAAAAGAAATGGGCAGCCAGATGAAGATGTCTGCGATGTACGGCATACAGTTCACTCGGATGAACTGTTTGTGATTAGGCAACACAAAATAAACGGTCAGCCAGATCAAAGGTGTGCGATATATGGCATGCGGTTCACTCGGATGAACTGTTTGCATTGAGACATGAGAACCGAAATGGTTCAAATGAACAAGATGTGTGTGATACACGGCAAACAGGCCTGTAATCAGAAATGTGTGTGAATACCGATAATAACATATACGCAAGTTCATCACGGGATCAGAATATTATTCTGATCACAACATGAACTTCCTGAGTTACACACCTGAACTTCCCTTTGTAGGAACCCGACCTTCAGTCTATCTTCGCAACCGTGTCTCCCCGCGCGAATTATTCTGGTTAGTCGTGTTCTATATGATATAAGTGTAATATAGGAACGGTTTTTAGCAACTAAATGCTCGTTTTAAATAGGAAATCACTCGTTTGCGGATTTTGCTCTCGGGTCGTGATGAACTTGCGTTTTTTGCAATTTTACTGCCCGAGTTGTTCGACCTGAACTTCCCCATGTGCTACGTTGAACTTCCACCAACATTGCCTAAATGGGGCTTGCGATATACGCTTGGAAAGGAATGGAAACCAGTATCACGACCCAAGTTAAATTTTTGACAAAATGTAAGCGGTTTAAGAGCAGTTTTGAAACCGTTTTTTCTACATACAAAAAACATGAATCGTATTTTCGATCTCATTTCTAAACCGTTTATCAGAAAGAGGCAAATTATATGGCGTTGGAAAGCTGCTGCAAAAACGCTCCTTCCACATATAGAAAGTTTTCTCTAATTCCCTACGGTTAAAGAGTAATTTAGAAAATTGTAAAATTTCGCAAACCAAACAGCCGAGTTCGTATTTTTGCTATCATTTCTAAACGGCTAATCCAATTAGGCAAATGATATGGCATTGGAAAGCTTATGAAAATGCGCTACTTTTTCATGTTAAAAGTTTTTTATAATTTTGAACGATTTAAAAGTAATTTAGAAAACAATGCAAGTTGCACCGAGTTTGTATTTTGGAGATAATTTTTTAATCGTACGTACGAATGCAGCAAATGATATGGCGTTGGAACGTTTGAGGAAATGCAAAAGTTTTTGGTATATATTGTTTCTCCCAATTCCTAACTGTTTTAAATCAATTTTGAAAATGGCTAAAAACGTATTTTAACCGTAATTTCTACAAACTTTATCGGAATGGGGCAAATAATATACCATTGAAAAGCTAAGGAAAATGCGAAACTCTTTCATGTTGATGGTTTTCTCTGATTCCTAGCTGTTTTCAGGTAATTTTGAAAATGGCGAGATCATTCGTTCTGCTTTTATTGCGAAACAGATTCTTCGAAAATGCACCTCGTGAAGAACCTGAGCTTCTCGGCATGTCTACTTGAACTTCACTCTGTTTTTGTTCATAGCTTTCCACCCACTCACCGGAACACTCATTGGAATTGAGCAAGTAATATACCGGTGGAAAGCAGATGTAAACACGCAACTTTCCCGTGTTGATCGTTTATTCATACTCGTGACAATTTTAAAAGTTTTTCATCTCAAGATCATTCAGTATAGTAGTCGAACTTCCTGTTGTTTTCACGTTGAACTTCTGTGACGTCTTTTCGTTTGTAATTTTCTCATTCATTTCGTCAGTGTTGCACAAATGATATTCTTTTTGTACAAACCTCTCTCACAATATTTTTTTAAACTTTCTCCGACCGGGGACATGAACTTACACAAATGATATTCCCTGTCATTTTGAAGTAAATTATAGAAATGACGAGATCATGATTTCTGCCTTCATTGCGAATGGAAACGCATTGCGTGAAGTAGTTGAACTTCTCAGGAATGTCTGTTTGAACCTCACTCTGTTTTTGACGTGCTGTTTTTTTGCACTACGTGAAGTAGTTGAACTTCTGGGGCATGTCTATTTGAACTTCACTTTATTGTATTTTTCTTATACGAAATACACACCATGTAGTACGTGAACTTCTGGTTGTTATCACTTTCAACTTCTCTCTGGTTTGAGGGAATTATTTTAAATCACAAAAAACAACATATTTTTTTATGTATTTTGGACATCTAAATACACGGTGAACCTCTCTCACAAGATTTTTTTGAACTTTTCCTCACCGAGCACTTGAACTTCTAGCAATCATTTTTTCGTTTATGAGTTGTTTTTAAAAGTGCAAAAAATGGCGTTGTGTTTTTATATTTTGAACAGGTAAATCCTAGGTTTTCATAAACTCTGAACTTCTCTGTTATTTCAATATGAACTTCACCTTCTTATATTTTGAGTAAACAATTGTATTCGAATTTTATACGGGAAAAATCAAACATGGAAATACAAGGTGAACCTCTCTCGCAAGAATTTTTGAACTTCCCCGGATAGAGCACTTTAACTTCTTTCAACAAACATTTTAAGCTTTTATTTTTCTATACTTTTGTTCTCACCTGAAATGCATTCCTTGTAGTACTTGAACTTCTCGTTGTTTTCACTATGAACTTCTTTCAATAGATACGAATTTTGTAATACATAAAAATGTGTTTTAAATGGTATACATGAAAATTTTAAACCATTCATTTGAGAGCAGTTTTTCATGTAAACATGTCTTATAAATTCGTTGTCGTTTGAGAGCAGTTTTCAAAATTGCAAAAAATGTTATTTTTTCCCCTATTTTTCAACATGTAAATGAACGACGGACGTCTCGCACATGAATTTTGAACTATGCCAGGAGGAGCACGTGAACTTCTTGCAATAAACCTTTTTAAGGTTTTTGTTTTCTATTCTTTTATTATTATCTCAAACGCATCGCGTGTAGTAGTTGAACTTCCCGCTGTTTTCACCTTGAACTTCTGTTACCTATTTTTGTTAAACCTCTCTCACAAGATTTTTTTAACTTTCTCAAGCCGAGCGCTTGAACTTCTAGCAAAAAAACTTTTAGCCTTTGATTTTTCACTGTTTTTAATACAAAATGCAGTACATGAACTTCTCGCAGTTATCAATCTGAACTTCTCACAGTTAGGTAAAAATATCTGAGTTTTTTATAGACATGGAACCACACTAGCTTGTTTATTTTGAACTTCATTGTGTATTTTTAGAAATGTGAAATTTGGAGGTTTTTTAGAAACATTTAACTTCATTATTTCAAATTGAACTTATTGGTTTTATTCTTTAATAACTAGAAAAATTCGAATTTTCAAATAATATCAAACTGCACCGCTTTTTCCAATTAAACTTCTTGGTTTTATTCTCTAGTAACGAGAAAACCTAAGTTTTTTTTACATGCATTGAACTAATCCTTTTTTTAGAATTGAACTTCTTAGATTTAATCTTTAGTATTGGGAAAAATGCCCAAAATGGCATTGTTTCTTGTTTTTGTTTTTTGAACTTCTAAATACTAGGTTTTAATATACTGAACTTCTGTGTTTTTTTAATTTGAGCTTCACATATTTTATGTTTTGAGTAAAGAATTGTGTTTGATTTTAAAATAAACATCGAATTTGACTTTTTCTATTTTTGAACTTCATGGTTGATTCTTTAATAACGACGGATATTTTAGTTTTTTTAATGGTAAAATCCTAGATTTTTTTCGTAAAGATCGAACCACTCGTTATTTTAGTTTGAAATTCTATTTATATGAAAAATAGAAAATTTCTTTTTTCCAACCCTTTTTTTGTTTTTTTCCTTTTTGTAATTTGAACTTCCTTATTTTATTCATCAGTAAGGAGAAAAAATTGAGGTTTTTATATACTATGAACTTCTTTGTTACTTTAAATCGAACTTCTTTAGTCCTATTCTTAAAAAAATATTTTTAAATAAGCATCAAACTTTTTTTAAAATTGAACTTCATACTTTTATTTTTCCTAGAAATGAAAATAATTTAAGTTTTTCGTATACATCAAACTACTCCTTTATTTTAATTTGATCTTCTCATTTTATTCTTTGGTAACAATGAAAATTTGAATTTTTTTATAAATATTGAACTTCTCTATTTTTCTAAATTCGACTTCTTGGTTTATTTCTGTTAGTAACAGAAATACCCTTGTTTTTCTAGCAAACATTTGAACCGATTCATTAGGAAGGTCAAGTCGGCCATCGCTAGAAGGTCACAAGTTGTTGTTGATCCATAGGAGCACGAAATCGTCGCCGGAGAAGGAAGAGCGGTGTGTTGTCATCGTCACTGGGGCAGGTTACTAAGTTGAACACCCTAACTTTTCTTTTTCTGTTCTGCAGAATGCAAGTGTGAATAACTTGACAACATGATGTACAAAGAGAGCTAGTGTTCCAGAAAAATGTACTTAACATACTTTTGACCTTCACAAATAGAACATTTTGACCTTCAGCCCCTTTTTTGGTTCCGACAACCGACTAAACTAGGCAAAACATATAATTATTTTTTGTTGCAGCTGAACTGATACACCAGGCAAAGCCGGCCTGCAATAGTGGCCAATTTTTCAGATAGATAAACACAAAACATTTGTTTTATGCACTGGAGTTTTGTTGTAGACACCTGAATATTTTTTCCTTTTGCACAAACTAATGTATGAAGAATCATCACATTTCACAAAGGTCATTTAACCAAAATATTGTGGGCACACAGACTCGCAAACAGGAGGTGCACCATATTTTTTAGGAACACCAAGCTTGAGTGATAGTGGAAAGAATTAATCATAAACTAAAGAGTATACTGATTAAAGTGTTTTACGTACACACAAGAGTCCAGAAGCTTTTCAGATAACAACATGTTGCCGTAGAAGTTATCTAATCAATTATGAAGTTAAGAAATGAAAAACAAGAGAGGAAAAACATGTCTGAACCTTCACATCCACATCACTCTTAACTTAAGTCCTCCTTCAAACCGCAAACTATTTCTTGGTACACATATGTGACCTTCTCCTGTCTATTCATTTGAACTTCTTTTCAAGACAAAAAATTCTGGCGTCAATTTTCCTAACATATAAAATGGAAGACAAACAAACTCATTAGCAGAAACAGATGGTGGGCAGAATGTTGTTCCCACGTTATCCACATACGTACACAAGTTGCTAAATTTTCTTTGATCTAATTTTTCAAATACAAGCACACAAAAAACCATCGAAGCAACATACCCTTTCACCATTTTCTGGTAAGTAGCTATACTGATGCATTATTTTTCCATTTTCTTTGATTCTTGAAATTTGTTCGTACAAGAACAATACAAGGACTAAACTGACAGAATTAGAGTTTCAGAATTAAACGAAAGTTGCAGCATGCTCCACCGCATGAGCCGAAGAAGAACCAAGGGAGCTCATTGCGTGTTGATGCATCCACCAGTTGCTGAAGAAATGAGCATAACATGAATTTGCTAATGGAGTGAAACACTAATGCAACTAACATATAGATACAGCTGAAATTCAGACACTACCTACCCGTGCTGCCATCATAGTGGAGATAGAAGGGAGATGGTGCTCGGTGGATGCGCTGATGGAGCAGAGTGCAGGCGCACTGGAGGAGGGTGCGGCGTAGCAGAGGGCAGGTCACACCAGAAGGGAGGGCAGGTCGCGCCAAAGCGAAGGGAAGTTCGCACCTAAGCGGTGAACCTCTCTCACAGAGTGGCAGACGGGAGGGAAAGCCATGAACGGCAGCATGCCCTCTGCTACATCGGGCGGAGATGGTTTGCGTCGCTGGAGGTTGGACGAGGATATGTCCATGGCCGGGGCAGATCAGCGAGGAGGAGCTGAGCGATGTTGAGGGCAGCCTAGGTCCCAGGGGATGCAGGGCGGCATACAAGAGGTAGGTGACAGGGTCGCGCGTCAGCGCTTCATGGCGGGAGGCGGCGTCGGGGTCGCACGCTGGTGTTTGGTGGCTGCAGGCGGTGGTGGGATCAGTCCCGAGCGGATCCGGGGGAAGAAGGCGGTCCGGTGGCCGGATCTGGGGGCGGTGGTGTTGTGGCGCTCGGATCCCGGGGAGGGAGCGGCACTGCGGACAGATTTAGGACCGGTGGCGGCGCGGTGGCTGGTTTCGGGGAAGGGGAGGGGGCGGCGCGGGAGGTGCGGGACTGGGTGGGTTTTCTTTTCTTTTTTTTCTCCATGGCTTCGGGAGTTCGGGAACGCTTCTTCGGGCCCTATATAGAGCGCTGCAATCCAAATAGTTATTTTGATCCCGAGATTAGAATAGTGCCACTATATATATATATATAGTGTTACTATTCATCACCCAGGGTGCAGAATAAGTTATTCTTCACCCGATCATTTCATAATTAAATTATGTTTCGAATTCAAATAGTTACATTCCTATTGATTCACTACGTAAAATTTGACATAAAAAATAAAAATATAGGTCATAAGACAAGAAAATTTGGAGTTTATGTGTATTTTAGAATATGTTTTTACGTTTGTAATTTTAGATAACATAAAATATTTTTTACGGCGATTACGGTCCCTTTTTGCGTCGGAAATAAGACAAAACTTACAGAACGTAAAATTACGGTGCATTGATGGTAAAATAGAGGGGGGGTGAAGAATAACTACTCCTCACCCAGCGTGACGAATAGCGCGACCATATATATATATATATATATATATATATCGGTTCTATGAGAAATTCTACTTATATATATGCACAACATGTACAATATGTAATATCGTAAAATACCAGCAAATGAAAATCAATTAAATGGAAAACTCAAAATTAAAGGAAAAAGAAATCATGAACCCAGAACCCCCCAAAACTTTTAGTACCGGTTGGTGTTACCAACCGGTACTAAAGGTCTCCCCGCCCCGGCGATGGCTCGTGCCACGTGGTGGCCCTTTAGCGGCAGTTCGTACTAAATCGGTACTAAAGGGGGGACCTTTAGTCTCCACCCTTTAGTACCGGTTGCAGAACCTTCACTGAAGGGCCTTACGAACCGGTGATATAGCCCCGTTTTGCACTGGTGCAGTCATAAAAGGTTAGAAGAATGAAGTGTTGGGGAACGTAGTATTTCAAAAAAATTGCCTGCGATTATGCAAGATATATCTAGGAGAAGCATAACAACGAGCGGGGAGAGTGTGTCCATGTACCCTCGTAGACCGAAAGCGGAAGAATTAAGTAACGCGGTTGATGTAGTCGAACGTCTTGGCGATCCAACCGATCCAAGTACCGAACGTACGGCACCTCCGCGATCTACACACGTTTAGCTCGGTGACGTCCCTCATACTCTTGATCCAGTTGAGGCTGAGCGAGAGTTCCACCAGCCCGACGGCGTGGTGACGGTGATGCTGAAGTTACCGGTGCAGGGCTTCGCCTAAGTACTACGACGATATGACCGAGGTGTGTATCTGTGGAGGGAGGCACCGCACACAGCTAAAAGAGCAACTTGTGTGTCTATGGGGTGCCCTCTGGCCACGTATATTAAGGAGGGGAGGGAAGAGGTGGCCGACCCAAGGGGTGCGCTCCAGGTGTGGGGAATCCTACTAGGACTCCCTAGTCCAAGTAGGATTCCATTCCTCTTTCCTAGTTCAAGTAGGAGAAGAAGGGAAGGAGGAAAAGAATAGAAGGAAGAAGGGGAGCGACGCCCCCTCCCCTTGTCTAATCCGGATTGAGCAAGGGGGAGCGCCACCTCTAGCTTGCCCTCTCTCTTCTCAACTAAGGCCCATGATGGCCCATTAACTTTCGGGGGGGGGGGGTCCGGTAATCCTCGGTACTCCGAAACTTATTTGAAACGACCCGAACCATTCTAGTGTTCGAATGTAACCTTCCAATATATGAATCTTTATGTATCGACCATTCCAAGAATCCTCGTCATGTCCGTGATCACATCCGGGACTCGGAAAAAATTTTGGTACATCAAATCGCATAACTCATAATACAAATTGTCATCGAACGTTAAGCGTGTGGACACTACGGGTTCGAGAACTATGTAGACATGAACGAGACACATCTCCGGTCAATAACCAATAGCGGAACCTGGATGCTGATATTGGCACCTACATATTCTATGAAGATCTTTATCGGTCAAACCGCATAACAACATATGTTGTTCCCTTTGTCATCGATATGTTACTTTCCCGAGATTTGATCATTGGTATCATCATACCTAGTTCAATCTCGTTATCGGAGAGTCTCTTTACTCGTTCCGTATTGCATCATCCCACAACTAAAGCATTAGTCACATTGCTTGCAAGGCTTATAGTGATGAGCATTACCGAGAGGGCCCCAGAGATACCTCTCCGATACTCGGAGTGAAAAATCCTAATCTCGATCTATGCCAACTATACAAAAACTATCGGAGACACCTATAGAGCATCTTTAAAATCACCTAGTTATGCTATGATGTTTAATAGCACACTAATTGTTCCTCCGGTATCCGGGAGTTGCATAATCTCATAGTCATAGGAACATGTATAAGTCATGAAGAAAGCAATAGCAATAAACTAAATGATCATAGTGCTAAGCTAACGGATGGGTCTTGTCCATCACATCATTCTCTAATGATGTGATCCCGTTCATAAAATGACAACACATGTCTATGGTTAGGAAACTTAACCATCTTTAATTAACGAGCTAGTCTAGTAGAGGCATACTAGGGACACTCTGTTTGTCTATGTATTCACACATGTACTAAGTTTCCGATTAATACAATTCTAGCATGAATAATAAACATTTATCACAATATAAGGACATATAAATAACAACTTTATTATTGCCTCGAGGGCATATTTCTTCAGTCTCCCACTTGCACTAGAGTTAATAATCTAGATTAAATAGTAATGATTCTAACAACCATGGAGTCTTGGTGCTGATCATGTTTTGCTCGTGAGAGAGGCTTAGTCAACGGGTATGCAATATTCTGATCCGTATGTATTTTGCAAATCTATATGTCTCCCTCCTTGACTTGATCGCAGATAGAATGGAAGCATCTCTTGATGTGCTTGGTTCTCTTGTGAAATCTGGATTCCTTTGCCAAGGCAATTGCACCAGTATTGTCACAAAAGATTTTCATTGG
The DNA here is from genome assembly GCF_056163025.1 of Triticum urartu. Taxonomy (NCBI): domain Eukaryota; kingdom Viridiplantae; phylum Streptophyta; class Magnoliopsida; order Poales; family Poaceae; genus Triticum; species Triticum urartu. Next base: position 713,093,199 of record NC_141879.1, read on the forward strand.
ACCCGATACACTAGGTATGACACCTAAATTGTATATGAACTCCTTCATCCAGAATCCTTCATTTGCTACTTCCGAAGCAGCTATGTACTCCGCTTCACACGTAGATCCCGCCATGACGCTTTACTTAGAACTGCACCAACTGACAGCTGCACCATTAAATATAAATATGTATCCGGTTTGTGAATTAGAGCCATCCGAATCAATGTCAAATCTTGCATCGACGTAACCATTTATGACGAGCTCTTTTTCACCTCCATAAACGAGAAACATATCCTTAGTCCTTTTTAGATATTTCAGGATGTTCTTGACCACTGTCAAGTGATCCACTCCTAGATTACTTTGGTACCTCCCTGCTAAACTAATAGCAAGGCACACATCATGTCTGGTACACAACATTGCATACATGATAGAACCTATGGCTGAGGCATAGGGAATGACTTCCATTTTCTCTCTATCTTCTGAAGTGGTCGGGCATTGAGTCAGACACAAGTAAGAACCCTTTCTTTGCCTGATCCATTCTGAACTTCTTCAAAACTTTATCAAGGTATGTGCTTTGTGAAAGTCCAATTAAGCGTCTTGATCTATCTCTATAGATCTTGATGCCCAATATATAAGCAGCTTCACCGAGGTCTTTCATTGAAAAATTCTTATGCAAGTATCCGTTTATGCTATCCAGAAATTCTATATCATTTCCAATCAACAATATGTCATCCACATATAATATCAGAAATGCTACGGAGCTCCCACTCACTTTCTTGTAAATACAGGCTTCTCCAAAAGTCTGTATAAAACCATATGCTTTGATCACACTATCAAAGCATATATTCAACTTCCAAGAGGCTTGCACCAGACCATAAATGAATCACTGGAGCTTGCACACTTTGTTAGCACCTTTTAGATCGACAAAACCTTCTCGTTGCATCATATACAACTCTTCTTTAAGATATCCATTAAGGAATGCAGTTTTGACATCCATTTGCCAAATTTCATAATCATAAAATGCGGCAATTGCTAACATGATTCAGACAGACTTAAGCATTGCTATGGGTGAGAAGGTCTCATCGTAGTCAAATCCTTGAACTTATCGAAAACTTGTCGCAACAAGTCGAGCTTTGTAGACAGTAACATCACCGTCAGTGATAGTCTTCGTCTTGAAGATACATTTATTGACTATGGCTTGCCGATCATCGGGCAAGTCAATCAAAGTCCACACTTTGTTCTCATACATGGATCCAATCTCAGATTTCATGGCCTCAAGCCATTTCATGGAATCTGGGGTCATCATCGCTTCATCATAGTTTGTAGGTTCTTCATGGTCAAGTAACATGACCTCCAGAACAGGATTACTGTACCACTATGGTGCGGATCTTACTCTAGTTTACCTACGAGGTTCGGTAGTAACTTGATCAGAAGTATCATGATCATGATCATTAGCTTCCTCACTATTTGGTGTAGGGATCACTTGAACTGATTTCTGTGATGAACTACACTTTCCAAAAAGGGAGCAAGTACAATTATCTCATCAAGTTCTATTTTCCTCCCACTCACTTCTTTCGAGAGAAACTCCTTCTCCAGAAAGGATCCATTCTTAGCAACGAATATCTTGCCTTCGGATTTGTGATAGAAGGTGTACCCAATTGTCTCCTTTGGGTATCCTATGAAAACACATTTCTCCAATTTGGATTTGAGCTTATCAGGTTGAAGCTTTTTCACATAAGCATCGCATCCCCAAACTTTAAGAAACGATAACTTTGGTTTCTTGCCAAACCACAGTTCCTATGGTATCGTCTCAATGGATTTAGATGGTGCCCTATTTAACGTGAATGCATCCGTCTCTAAAGCATAACCCCAAAACGATAGCGGTAAATCAGTAAGACACATCATAGATCGTACCATATCTAATAAAGTACGATTACAACGTTCGGACACACCATTACACTGTGGTGTTCCAGGTGGCGTGAGTTGTGAAACTATTCCACATTGTCTCAAATGAAGACCAAACTCGTAACTCAAATATTCACCTCCATGATCGGATCATAGAAACTTAATTTTCTTGTTACGATGATTTTCGAGTTCACTCTAAAATTCTTTGAACTTTTCAAATGTTTCAGACTAATGTTACATCTAGTAGATATACCCATATCTTCTCAAATCATTTGTGAAGGTCAGAACATAACTATACCTGCCGCGCGCCTCAACACTCATCGGACAACATACATCAGTATGTATTATTTCCAATAAGTCTTTTGCTCGTTCCATTGTTCTGGAGAACAGAGTCTTAGTCATCTTGCCCATGAGGCATGGTTCACAAGCATCAAGTGATTCATAATCAAGTGATTCCAAAAGCCCATCAGCATGGAGTTTCTTCATGCGCATTACACCAATATGAACTAAACGGCAGTGCCACAAATAAGTTGCACTATAATTATTAAACTTATATTTCTTGGCTTCAATACTATGAATATGTGTATCACTACTATCGAGATTCAATAAAAATAGACCCACTACAAGAAATATGTCAACTTATGACCACCACTATTGGTCACTGACAGGTCACAAATTTCCATTTATGACCTTTTTGTGACCAAAAACATAAGGTCAAAAGCTGGGCGTCGTAAACTGACTATAGCGACCTTTCTTCTAGAATGGTCGCAAACGTTTATGAACAAAATACGTCTACTATGGCGTTTTGGTCACTAGCAACCTCCCCAGGCCACGTAGGCATCCAGCGTGGCAATCTGACGTGGCACAAGATTCAGCCCGGTCCAATTCGGTGTTTATATGGGCCGAGCCCATTAATTCAGCCCATTTATATTTTTTTTCCTGTGAATTTTTTGTCAGCTTCATGGACCAAGCCCAACATTGCAGCCTTTTTATTTTTGGCCCATGGCCTTTTTGTCTCAACAGTTTCATTTTTTTTCTTTTTTTCTAAATTGGGTTCACTAGTCAGGTGGGTCCGCCATTGTCAGGTTCTAGTACTGGGTCCTAGCCATCAGGGCAATATTCTTCATTTTTTTATTTCATGCAAATAAATACCTGGTATTTAAATTGGCACACAGAAAACACATGAAATACTTCAAATATTATCAACCATCAAAGTGCTACATCATATAACACACATACAAATGTGATCAGCATCAAGTTTACAATCAGATAACAAGCTCCACAATAGGAGCAGTTTACATCAAGGTTAGTCAGATGAAATCCTATGCACGACTCACTAGGCGACCATAGTCGACTAGGCCACCTTCGCTGCACTAGAACAACAATAGAACTATCATCATGCCTTTGGCCGTCGCCCTGTTACATGAATTAGAAGAGAAGAATTAAAACACTAGAGCCAATATATTATGAACAGACATATTATATAAATATATTATGAGGTTCCAAAAAGTTTTATTGTAAACGCATAGTTCTGGTCAACAACACTAACAATTTCAGATCAGATTCTGGAACTACCACTAGGAATTCAGTAAACTGACAGTTTGAGATCCAGTTCAAAATGTTTTAGATCAGTTTCAGATCAGATTCTGGAACTACCACTAGGAATTCAGTAAACTGTATGGAGGTTCAAAATGTTTTATACTATAATAAAGAGTTTTATTGATTAATGATATTTCTGGTTCAACAAACAGTTTAAGATCCAGTTCTACATAGGGTACTGTGTCAAGATCGCAGCTTCATGTTCATGCTTGCTACTATGTGTCAAGAGAAACCCTGAACCTGAAAGCTCAGGCTGCTGCTTATTTTGTTACTGTGTGGTACGTACTACTAAGATCAAAATGCATTCAAGGGAGCATAAAAGCCATCCCCATTTGAAGCATGTATAGTCTACAGAGATACTAACAGGTGAACAGACAGCCCCTAGAAATTGGCTAACTACTTCTACTGTATAATATGCAGTCTACAGCGATACTAACTACTTCTACTGTATAATCACAGTCTGCAGTCACTAAATAAATAAGCTACTGAAACTACTGCTGCTGTTATAATCACCGTCCAGTTAAATTTGTGCTACTGCTGCTGTTATAAAACTACTGAAACTACTCATGCAACAATTAGCATGAGATACAAGCAGCACTAAGCACCATGATTACTACACCAAGTCAAATTTAAGCTACTGAAAAATGGTGGAAGATTCATGACAAGAATAACAGTAGCAGAAGCTTCATGTGCTAAAATACTGAAGCTTCATGTGCAAAATTACTCAAGCTTTATGTGCAAAATTAACTGTAGGTGCTGAAGCTATTCCAAAATTATCACAAAATTTAAGCTGTCATCCTGCTGCAGAAAATAGCCACCGTCCAGGCCCCCGTCATCCGCCAGGCTGCCACCAAGCTCCAGCCCCTCTAGCGGTGACCACAAGGGCCTCCTGTACAACATCATGAGAACAGTCAAGGATTGCAACATCCAGGTAACAACAAAGTTCAGCACAATAAAATAGAGCAACAGATCCATGCTATCAGACTGAGAGTCTATCATACTAACAGCACATGCTATCTTCATGCCCTATCATAACAGTTCATAATAAGTATGAAATGCAAGAATACATAATATTGTAATTTATTCCGCTATAGCCTATCATGTTCAAACATTGGCTCCCAAGAGTCCAGGTTCTTAGTTCATTGATCTGATGGGAAGGTAAGATCAATGCCATGTCAGTATGTCACCTTGTCTGCTAAGAAGATATGCATGTCCCTTCAACTAGAGTGGACAAACAAACAGTGAGATGATTGCACATGGCAGTGCCAGGAGGTGCAACATTTATTGCAAATGGTGGAAATGAAAAAAATTGGCACTGTCTTGTGCAAGATTAAGTAATTCTTTGACAAAACAGGTGCAGGTTGAGTAATCCTATCACAAAACAGGATTCAAATCTTCAACAGAGGCACCAGTCGCAACACTTTGAGTGTATTCATTTTGAAATTCAAAACAATATGTGAAGGCAATAACCGAAGCTGGTTAGCGAAAACACATAGATTTGGTTCCAGTTATTGAGAATAAGCTATCGAGCAGGGTACAGACACCTCTAAGAGACTAATAAATACATGATTAACTAGAACACCTAGCTATCAGTACTAACTAGTCAACTAGCAAGAGTATCGCCAGGAACCCCATCTGATTCACCACAGCATACTACCATTCCCAGCGACGAAACCAATTTACCGAAATGCAAAGTCTTAAACAGAAGGCAACAGATCACCTTATCGGTGGCCAGCAAGAGGGCACCCATGAAGGCGAGCTGAGCTCTCCCGTGCGTGTGATGGTTGCAGGCAGGAGGTCGTTCATGTGGGGGAGGGGATAGAACGCAAATCCTCCAGACGGGTGCTGGTGGTTGGCGATGGAGGAGGTTGTCGGGTGCCTCGTGCGTCCAGGCGACGACGACAACCTTGGTGAGCCGCCATCACCAGCGTGCATGGACCTATGCCCATCAGCCGCGCGAGTGCGCTGGAGGTCGCAGCCAGATCGAGGGCTTGACGACGAACTGCGTGAGGAAGAAAAACAAATCGGGCATGTGTGAGCAACATCCAGATCGAATCAAAAGGAGAAGAGAAGAGGGCGAGAGAAGACCTTGTTGACGAGTTCCATGGTGTTGAGCGCGCGTGACGAGGGCTGGGATCCGGAAGCAATGCGGCGGATCTGCACCCTTCCCCGCCGAGGCCCTGCACGCGCGCAAAAACAACGAACACCCGTCAGCCTCCGCCACCATACCGCCGCCTGCAGATTCGAGTGGCGTGAGGCACCGCTCACCTTGGAGAAGGGCACGGTGTAGAGGAGCGCCGCCGCGAGCGCCGCTGCCACGACCAGCAGTGCCAGTCCACATCCGGGCGGGGCTGGCGACGGGAAGCTGTGGCAGCGTCGATCTGGATCGGATCGAGATCTAAGGGAGGGAGAGGGCGGCGGCTGTGGGTGTGCGGAATCCGGGAGAGTGAGTGGAAGGGGAGCCGGAGGAGGTGGGGATCCGGCTCATGGAGGAGAGCGAGTGGAGGGGGACGGCGGTGTTGGGAGGAATCGATGGGGGTGGCGGCTCATGGAGGAGAGCGAGTGGAGGAGGGCGTGGCTAGGGTTTGGACGAGTGGAGAGGGAGTTGCGCTGATTCGGGAGGGGGATGAGAGGGATGAGGGGTAGAGGGTTGGGGGAAGAGGGCTGCCGTCGGATCCGGGCCTATCCAACGGTGGTCGGGCATGATCCGCGTGAGGTGCTCGTGGACCAATCAGAATGCAATAAAGGCCTTGATGACTTTATGACCATATAAATAGGTCGTAATTGATTAAAAATAAGTTTTTTTGTAGGAGAAACGCATTTTTCATTGTTGAGGTATAAAAAATAGTTTTTTTGTGACGAACCTACCTATTCTATGTATTCGACCAAATTTTATGTATAATTGACCAAATGATTTTATGTAAAATGCTTTTGATCCACGAAAAAATCATTTTTCATTTTTCGAGTGCCCAAAAGGAGGTTTTTTGTGACGGACCTACCAAATAATTGTTGCAAAATTGGACCAAATCATTTTTTAAAATACTAGGCCATATTTAATGCACAATTGACCAAATGGTTGGGTGTAAAAAGTTTTGATCCACCTCTCGTGAAAAAGTCAAATTTCCACCGATTCAGCTCGAAGCGGGTCAAATTTGAACTGTAGCTGCCATGTAGTTTGCTCTTTAGTTTTTCCAAAAATCATTTCTAGGTACACAAGTATCTATTTAATCAGAGAAACACCAATAAAATTCCAAGATTCAACCACTAGCTAGGAACGGTCATTCCCGCCGTTTTGACCGCATTTTGAAACGGGCATAAAAAATTCAAAAAAATCAAAAAATTGGGAAACCTTCGCACTGTGTCATTATATGTGGCCAAGTTCCTAGGAAAAATAACAAACGTGTAATATGGCAATTATTTTTAAAAAGTGTTCTCAGAAACGAGCTATCACGTGTGGAGATCAATGGCTTTCAAGCCAAATGATCAATCTTATGGCCACATTCATGGCATAGTTTGTTCAAATGATCTCATATTGTGCACAAGGGTGCATATTGGAATGACAAACAATATTGCCTAAGGAAGTTTTCATTTTCCTTGGACAGAAAAGCCATTTTCAATTTTTCGAGTGTCCAAAAGGGGTTTTTTTGTGAAGGACCTCCCAAATAATTGTTGTAAAATTGGACCAAATCATTTTTCTAAAATATTAGGCCATATTTAATGCACAATTGACCAAATGGTTGGGTGTAAAAAGTTTTGATCCTCCTTTGATGAAAAAGACAATTTTTTGCCGATTCAGGTGGAAGCGGGTCAAATTTGAATTGTAGCTGCCTTATAGTTTGCTATTAATTTTTTACAAAAATAATTTCTAGGTACATAAGTATCTATTTAATCAGAGAAACACCAATAAAATTCCAAGATTCAACCACTAGTTAGGAACGGTCATTCCCGCCGTTTTGACCGCATTTTGAAACGGGCATAAAAAGTTCAAAAAATTGGGAAACCTTCGCATTGTGTCATTATATGTGGCCAAGTTCCCAGGAAAATAAAAAACTTGTAATACGGCAATTATTTTTAAAAAGTGTTCTCAGAAACGAGCTATCACGTCTGGAGATCAATGGCTTTCAAGCCAAATGATCAATCCTATGTCCACATTCATGGCATAGTTTGTTCAAATGATCTCATATTGTGCACAAGGGTGCATATTGGAATGACAAAAAATGTTGCCTAAGGAAGTTTTCATTTTCCTTTGACGAAAAAACCATTTTCCATTTTTCGAGTGCCTGAAAGGAGGTTTTTTTGTGAAGGAACTACCAAATAATTGTTGCAAAATTGGACCAAATCATTTTTATAAAATACTAGGCCATATTTAATGCACAATTGACAAAATGGTTGGGAGTAAAAATTTTTGATTCACCTCTCGTGAAAAAGACAAATTTTCGCCGATTCAGCTGGAAGCGGGTCAAATTTGAACTGCAGCTGCCTCATAGTTTGCTATTTATTTTTTCCAAAAATCATTTCTTGTTACATAAGGACCTATTTAATCAGAGAAACACCAAAAAAATTCCATGATTCAACCACTAGCTAGGAATGGTCATTCCCGCCGTTTTGACCGCATTTTGAAACGGGTATAAAAAATTCAAAAAAAAATCAAAAAATTGGGAAACCTTTGCATTGTGTCATCATATGTGGCCAAGTTCCTAGGAAAAATAACAAACTTGTAATACGGCAATTATTTTAAAAAAGTGTTCTCAGAAACGAGCTATCATGTGTGGATATCAATGGCTTTCAAGCCAAATGATCAATCTTATGGCCACATTCATGGCATAGTTTGTTCAAATGATCTCATATTGTGCACAAGGGTGCATATTGGAATGGGAAACAATGTTGCCTAAGGAAGTTTTCATTTTCGTTGGACGAAAAAACCATTTTCCATTTTTCGAGTGCCCGAAAGGAGGTTTTTTTGTGAAGGAACTACCAAATAATTGTTGCAAAATTGGACCGAATCATTTTTATAAAATACTAGGCCATATTTAATGCATAATTGACAAAATGGTTGCCTGTAAAAAAATTTCATCCACCTCTCATGAAAAAGACAAATTTCCGCCGATTCAGTTGGAAGCGGGTCAAATTTGAACTGCAGTTGCCTCATAGTTTGCTATTTATTTTTTTCAAAAATCATTTCTAGGTACATAAGTATCTATTTAATCAGAGAAACAACAAAAAAATTCCAAGATTCAACCACTAGCTAGGAACGGTCATTCCCGCCGTTTTGACCGCATTTTGAAACGGGTATAAAAAATTTAAAAAAATTCAAAAAATTGGGAAACCTTCGCATTGTGTCATCATATGTGGCCAAGTTCCTAGGAAAAATAACAAACTTGTAATACGGCAATTATTTTAAAAAAGTATTCTCAGAAACGAGCTATCATGTGTGGAGATCAATGGCTTTCAAGCCAAATGATCAATCTTATGGCCACATTCATTGCATAGTTTGTTCAAATGATCTCATATTGTGCACAATGGTGCATATTGGAATGGAAAACAATGTTGCCTAAGGAAGTTTTCATTTTCGTTGGACGAAACCATTTTTCGAGTGCCCGAAAGGAGGTTTTTTTGTGAAGGAACTACCAAATAATTGTTGCAAAATTGGACCGAATCATTTTTATAAAATACTAGGCCATATTTAATGCACAATTTACAAAATGGTTGGGTGTAAAAAATTTTCATCCACCTCTCGTGAAAAAGACAAATTTCCGCCGATTCAGTTGGAAGTGGGTCAAATTTGAACTGCAGCTGCCTCATAGTTTGCTATTTATTTTTTCCAAAAATCATTTCTAGGTACATAAGGACCTACTTAATCATAAATACATGGTTTGGTGGCGATACGTCGAGGTTTGGGCGGTGGCCGAGGGCCTCAACTCTAGAGCGCGTAAACTCGCATGCCCGTCGCGTGGTCACCGCATGACCATAATGTTGCCATGTGTTCTGGGCGGCTTAGGCATGTCTAGTAGGTTGGGCACTCCCTAGGTTGGTGCTAGGAAGAAAATTACAACATAAGATTCTCACGAGAAGACCGATCGATGCTCAAACATGAATTAGCAGCCAAGTGTTTGATTAGCGGTACGGGAAATTCACATGGCCCATGGGCGTGAGTTTTGGCTGAGGATGATCATCTACTAAGGAGAATGTATTCACAAATTTTTAGCTCAAAAGGAGGATCCTATGTGGTACTTGGTTTGCAAAGTACCACGCTGGAAAAAAATATGAATGTTGAAGCTGGGCTCAAAATAATGAATGGATTGAGCTGAAATTTTGTGGAGGATGGTTATTTGGTCATAGGAAAGCATTGTAGAAAATTGATACCATTTGGACATGCCAAAGTAGTACTTCCTTCACAATGCTCTTCTATGGACAGAAACTTGGGAAAACTAGTGAGAGAGATTGGATGAATGAAATGAGCTCAAAATTGGTGTAGGTAAGTTACATAGGTATGGTCATGCACTGGTCAATTTTCAGATCATTTGGGTAAGCCTAGCTAGTACTTACTTCACAAAGCTTCTCTCAAGGTAGAAACTTTGGAAATTTCCCGAGAAAGATTTACTAGGAAAATTGAGCTGAATATTATCATGTGGCAATGATTTGGGTATGGAAGAGTGCCCAAAAAGTTTGAGGGTAATAGGAGGGGTCTATATAACACTTGCTTTGCAACGTGCGAATTTGGCCATAAAATATAAATTGAACCTGGGCTCACATAGATGATTTGACTGAGCTGCAATGTAACGCCCCGAGACCGATATGCCACTTGTCGTTCAGTTATTCGCTGGCGTTGCCTTGTCATTCCTTGCGTGTCATGCATTGCATATCATGTCATCATGCGCATTTCATTTGCATACGTGTTCGTCTCACGCATCCGAGCTTTTTCCCCGTTGTCCGTTTTGCAATCCGGTGTTCCGTTCTTCTCCGGTGGTCATTTCTACCTTTCTTTCGTGTGTGGGGATTAAACATTTCTGTATTGGACCGAGAATTGCCATGCGGCCTTGGTTTACTACCGGTAGACCGCCTGTCAAGTTTCGTACCATTTGGACTTCGTTTGATACTCCAACGGTTAACCGAGGGACCGAAAAGGCCTCGTGTGTGTTGCAGCCCAACAGCCCCCAAATTTGGCCCAAAACCCACCAAACTCTGCTCCATGTCCTAGAGCGTTCGATCACGGTCGCGTGGGCGAAAACCGCACCTCATTTGGACTCTCCTAGCTCCCTCTATGCCTATATATACACCCCCTCCGAAATCCACGGTTCTTCTCCCCCCTAACCCTAGATCCAACTCCTCCCGCCGCCGCCGGACACAACCGCCGCCGACGGACATTGTCCGCCCGTCACCCCGCCGCCGCGCCCAGCCACTCGGGGGCCGCCACGTCACCCCCGCCGCCGCCTCCCACCGCGGCCCGGGAGCCCGCATCCGGCCCCCGCGGCCCGGTGAGCTCCGCTGCCGCCCGGGGCTCGCCTCCCGCCCGGATCCGCCGCCTCCCCCGCCTCCGGCCGCCGTCACCGGCGACCGCGCCTCCGGCGAGCCGCGCCGCTTCCCCCCGGCGTCCGCGCCACGGCGCCCGAGCCGGCCCCGCCGCCCTTCGCCGCGCCTCCTCGTCGTCCGGGCCGGCGCCCCTCCTCTCCGGCCAAGGCCCGACGAGCTCCCCCTTTCTCCGGCCACCGCCGCGGCCATCTCCGGCGGGCTCGAGCTACAGTACCGCCGCCGCCTCGGGATCCGTGCGCCAGATCTAGATCCTCCCGGTTGACTTTTCACTCCCGAAACCCTAATTTTCATGCTAACTTTGACTGCTTGCATGTCCGCAACCGTAGCTCCGTATTGGGCATATAATATATCAAAATCTTCGCCTCGACATGTACATCATTTCATTCCATTGAATCATTTGCATTTGAGTTCATCTTGATGCCCAAAATGCTGTTAGAAGGAGACTTCGTGAGTTAAATTGCAGATCTGTTAGTTCATCATGCACTTTTGTCATTTTTGCCATGTTTAATTCGTGCATGATATGCCTGTGCCCCTTTGGGATGAATTGTTAAGCATTTTGTCTTCTTTCCAGAGGTGCCACCCATGCATTTTTAGGATGTGTGTGTTGTCTTGTGCAAGCTTGCGAAGAGGGGTACCTGAGATTGCAGATTTCAGAGACTTAGTGATTTTCACTAAGTCTGGGATATTTTAGTTCATGATGCTATATGTCCAGCTTGTTTCCTAGTGATCCGTGCCTCTTTTGAGGATGATCAGTAAGGTATTTTTGATATTTATGTTATGATCTATCCATCAATGTCTTTGTTTGCATATGTGGAGTGCTCTAGGTTGACTCAATCGAGCTCAACTTTTCCTTCGTTGTTAATCTGGGCAGATCGTCAACTTGTTTGCGATTTTGCCGATGCTACCGTTAGTGTTCCATGCATGCTATGCCTTTGTGCTTGCCATGTGTAGCTAGCATGTTGTGCCTTCTTGCTGGTTATATGCTTTCCTTGCCATGACTTGCACCGTAGTGAGTGCATCGAGCTCGTTTACATGCCTTCGTGAGTTAAATTTCTGCATGTCTCAGTTTTCATTAAGTCTGAAAACTGATTGTGTTCGAGCTATGTTTCGAGTCATGTATCATGTTGTTTTGCTGCTCCGAAGAGGGCTTCGTGATCTGAAATTTCAGGCTAGTGTTAATTTCACTAAGTCTGAAATCTGTTTTGCATATTCATTTTTGCCATGCTTGATTGAACCCCTTAATGGATGAATTTGCCTATGGCTCAGTGCTAGTGATTTGTTAAGCATCTTGTGTAAATCACTGCCATGTATTTTGTTTTCATGTTTGGTGGCTGTAGCATGTTCTTTTTGTTGCATTTAGGAGCCTACTTGCTGTATATCGCAAATCGGTTCGTTTCGTAAAAAGCTTGCCATTTCCAAACCGTAACTCCGATTCCAATGATCTTTATATCGTTTTCAAGCGATTTCATCCCCTCTATCCAGTGGCACCCTTGGAATTCCAAGTTTAGGCAAGGTTCATGCATTTCCTGTCATATCTTGCATTTTGCATCCCGCATCGCATCCCGCATAGCATATCATCATTTCATCATATTGCTTGGTCTTGCATGTGGTTGATTGTATCCTTGTTGCTTGTTTGTCTTGTTTGGGTAGAGCCGGGAGACGAGTTCGCTACCGAGGAGCCTGTTGAATTTTCTTGTGAGGATCCAGTCAACTCTGACGACTGTGCAGGCAAGATGATCATACCCTCGAAATCACTACTATCTTTGCTATGCTAGTTTGCTCGCTCTTTTGCTTTGCCACTGCTACGATGCCTACCACTTGCTTGTCAGCCTCCCAATTGCATGATTGAACCTCTAACCTACCATTGTCCTAGCAAACCGTTGATTGGCTATGTTACCGCTTTGCTCAACCCTTCTTATAGCGTTGTTAGTTGCAGGTGAAGATTGGAGCCGTTCCTTGTTGGAACATTTATTTACTTGTTGGGATATCATTATATTGCTACGTTATCTTAATGCATCTATATACTTGGTAAAGGGTGGAAGGCTCGGCCTCTCGCCTAGTGTTTTGTTCCACTCTCGCCGCCCTAGTTTCCGTCATATCGGTGTTATGTTCCCGGCTTGTGCGTTCCTTACGCGGTTGGGTTATAATGGGAACCCCTTGATATTTCGCCTTGATTAAAGCTTTTCCAGCAATGCCCAACCTTGGTTTTACCATTTGCCACCTAGCCTTTTCTTTCCCTTGGGTTCTGCAGACTCAAGGGTCATCTTATTTTATCCCCCCTGGGCCAGTGCTCCTCTGAGTGTTGGTCCCACTGAGTGATGTCCGAGGCTACCAGGGGCAACTCTGGGCTGGCTTACCCGACGTCTGGCTCATCTGAGTGTGCCCTGAGAAAGAGATATGTGCAGCTCCTATCGGGATTTGTCGGCACATTCGGGCGGTGTTGCTGGTCTTGTTTTAACCTGTCGAATTGTCTTGTTGTACCGGGTTGCCGAGTCTGATCGGTGTGTCTCGGGTGGAGGTCTATTCCTTCGTTGACCGTGAGAGCTTGTCATGGGCTAAGTTGGGACTCCCCTGCAGGGATTTGAACTTTCGAAAGCCGTGCCCGCGGTTATGGGCAGATGGGAATTTGTTAACGTCCGATTGTAGAAAACCTGAACTTGACCTTAATTAAAATGAATCAACCGCGTGTGTAACCGTGATGGTCTCTTTCCGGCGGTGTCCGGGAAGTGAACACGGTTGTTGGAGTTATGCTTGACGTAGGTAGTCTAGGATCACTTCTTGATCATACCTTTATCGACCGTGCCTTGCCTTCTCTTCTCGCTCTCATTTGCGTATGTTAGCCACCATATATGCTAGTCGCTTGCTGCAGCTCCACCTCATACCTTTACCTTACCCATAAGCTTAAATAGTCTTGATCGCGAGGGTGCGAGATTGCTGAGTCCCCGTGGCTCATAGTTACTTCCAAAACCAGCTTGCAGGTGCCGATGAGTCCGTGCAGATGACGCAACCAAGCTCAGGAGGAGCTCGTTGAAGATCTTGTCCTCTGTGTTGTTTCCGTTCTAGTTGATCAGTAGTGGAGCCCAGTTGGGGTCGATCGGGGACCTTCGTCGCATTTGGGGTTCTTCTTTTATTTTGGTTCCGTAGTCGGACCATGAGTGTATTTGATTGACGTAATGTTTATTCCTGTAATTGTGTGAAGTGGCGATTGTAAGCCAACTATGTATCCCTTTTCCTTATGTATTACATGGGTTGTGTGAAGATTACCTCACTTGCGACATATGCCTTCAATGCGATTATGTCTCTAAGTCGTGCCTCGACACGTGGGAGCTATAGTCGCATCGAGGGCGTTACAAGTTGGTAATCAGAGCCTTCCCCGACCTTAGGAGCCCCCATTGCTTGATCGTTTTTAGCAGCCGAGTTGTGTCTAGAAAAATGTTTTGAGTCCTTAGGAATTATATATCAGAGAGCTTAGGAATTCTTTTTACTTCCCAGTCTCCTCATCGCTCTGGTAAGGCATCCTGACGTAGAGTTTTGACTCTTCTCTTCTCAAATTTCACTAAAAAGAATTTTTAGGATCACGCCATTATCTTGGTTTTGTTCCGATGGTTTTGTGATGAGAACATTGTTCTTGGTGCCTCCTGTCTTTAGGGGTTGTGGCAGTGTCCCGGGGAGTTGAGCTCCGAGGTGTTGTCGTCACAATTTTATCGTTGCAATTCTGGTATACTTGAGATATGTTCGCCGACATCGAAAATCTCTTTTATGCAGTTCGTTGGTGAGATAACCTCGACGCCACCCAGTACTGGGGCGGGAGTTCGGGAGTATCGCCATAACTTGTATAACGGATGCTTTTTGAAGGTTGAGATAGATGGGTTTCCGAAGGTTTCTTGGTTATGTGTTGAAGGATGGATACAGCTGGATGTAGGATTTGCTAGCTTGAGTGAGATATTATGCTCCCCTGTATCCCCAACACCTGATTGCATAACCGGGAAAATTTCGGGAATTTCACAGGTGGGAATTCAAGTAGCCTTAGGATATCTTTCCGACAGATGTATGATATGAAATTGGGGTTCGACGTCTAGTGGTTCGCCTATTGACGGTCGATTTTACAGTGGTCTCGTTGTGTCTTAAAGAGTCCTTGGCTATGCTGACTCGGGGACGCTTCGTATGTCATGTGCACTGCCTTGTACATGATGGTGCTGTACGATCGAGCCCGTGTAGGCCCCACCACGAAAACTTCGGACGAAATCTCTATCATATGTTTGTTCCGGCTTATTCTGCAAGCCAATCCTTTGTTTTGTTTTGAGTTGTGGTATTAGAGTTGCTTCAAAGTCAAATGTTGATTCCATACCTTTTTCCAAATGGTGTTCTCATACTCCGATGTGAATACTAATCCTTCTTGACCATCAAGATTGTCTTGTCAATCATTTTCACTTGTGTGTTTCTTTTCAAGTGGATCCGATCATTTCAACTACCGCCAGATCATTTATCACTTCTTCTCAACGGTGTTTGTTTCATCCGTCTCCAAGTTGCCTTTGTTTTTTCCCACCCTCCCTCCCTTTGTTTTCTCCAAGGATTAAGATCTCTTAATCGAGTATCCTTCTTATTGATGTGAAGTCTCTCCATTCCTTTTTTTCCGTCAATATTCTTATCCGGTGATTCTCATGAAGATTCTAACGGAGTCTCAAGTTCTTCATTCTTTTTCTTCTCCGGTGTTGTCAATTCAAGCTTTCGGTGTTGATCATATTCTTTTCCGTATTTCATTGCATTCTCTTACCGGTGCACCTCTTAATAATTAATTTCTCACTATTCATTTGTTCCGGAGTGCTCAAGATATCTCAATGGGCTCGTCTTGTCATTCAAGATCCGTTCAACCTTTTTCGAGAAATGTTATATCATTCAAGCCTTTTAATTCAACCGGTGCAACCTCCTTTTTTAAATCATTCTACGGTGTTTCTTTTGAGTGGGACCTAACCCACAGGTCTTTTCCCAGGATCTTACCTGACTCTTCTTATTTTCCTAGAGCTATCCTAAATTCATTTTAAATTTGACGTAAGAATGATTTATCATCAGTCAAATGCTTTTCTCCAAGATCTATCGAATTATTTTCATCGTTGGTTCAACCTCTTCATTTTGATTCTTCCGGAGTGCCTAAACGATTCTTGATGGTGTTTCTCATCGTCATTCTCATATTTTGAAGACCGAAGAAGAGTTTCTCTTTAATCTTGCTCTATTCTCTTCAAGATTCATGGTGCTAGCTTGTTGCCATCCTCTCATAATTGTTTTCGATTGTGAGAATCTTTTCCACCCATCAGGAGAAATTCAAGAGTCTTCTCAGTTTGTTATCCGGAGTCCATCAAGTCAGGTTTATTCATTCTCAGTTTGCAGTTTTCATTCTCCGATCTTACCGGTGCTTCGTTCAAGTGATCTTTAATCGGCTCGTGATCTCTTCGTTCTCATGTATCTAAATTTCTCTCAAGCTTCTTCATTCATTTGCTTACTCTTCCCGTTGTTCCTTTATCTTTTCTTCATTCATCTTAATTCTTATGGTGGTTCTTTCAAGATCTCTCTTCCCTGTTCATCATATCAATTCATTTGTTGTTCCAATCCTACCGGTGGTTCGTTGAAAACCTTCTTAAATTTGCGCTATAGCTATCTTAATCTTTCTACGAGGATAAGTAGTATGCCAAATCCGTTGCTTGTCAGCAATTAAATTGTTGAAGGATACACATAACTTAATTCTTATTCTTGTTCCATCCAAATGATTAATTCCTTATTCTGGAGGTTCATCAAAATTCTTGGTTTCAATTGTTCCATCTTTTCTTTTCCGGAGTTCCAAGCGCTCTCAATTTATTTCATCACGAAGATCCATCTAAATCATTGCAAGGATTCACCTTGTATTTTCAACTTCTCTTTCTTTTCGTTTGATCATCCTTTTGTTACCGGAGTTCTTCATGGAGGCTCTACATGATGGTGCATCAAGGATATAACTCCTTCTCCAACTTTCTCATTGAGATTCTTTTCTAAGAAACTCAAGCTTTCATCATCTTCCTATCTGGAGTGCATTTCTTTTTAACGTATCATTGGAGGTGGTATTATGTCATTCTTGATAATGCGACTTCATGTTTTCATGATTCACATGTTGTCAAGATTGGGATATTTTAAATCCATCAATCTCGTCATTGGAGCTATCTTGGGTTATATTTCACCTATAGCCTTCCCTAAGGATTGTTGCTAATTATGGTGCTTATAAATGATCCAAGTTTCTTCATTTATCCTCACGGTGATATAAGTTTCTTGTCTCCTTGTTCATGTCAATCCAATCTAGTGCTTCCGTCAGTGGCATAATTTCACCTCATAATGTTTGAGTTGTATTCCTCAAGCCCATATCAACCTTATTATTTTCGTTGTTGGTTTTCCAACAACTCTGTTCTAGCATTTGTTGTAAGCGTGCTCCCTCGAGATCTTGTTTCCCTTCGTTCATCCCACTCCATTCTTACTTTTGTTCCGGAGGCTTTGTGATGTTGCTCTCTTCAACCCATCTTCTTGTGTTGACAAGATCATGTTGTTTTCATGATTGTCTATTTAACCGGAGTGTCGTTCCCTCTTTTCAAGTTATATCACCTTATCAAGTTCTTATTCAATTCCTCTCTTTTCAACCGGAGTGCTGCCCGAATTTTGGTCTTCCTTGATCCCCTTCTTTAACCGGAGTGTTTTCAATATATATCTTGCCCTTCAACCTCAAGTTTTTTCGCAATGTTCTTTTTTCCTCTATTCTAACGGAGTGTTTTCAACTTCGTTCATCTCAGTTGTATTCTTTTCTCGAAATGGCTTAACCTTTTTCAAGGCTCGTGGTTTCACTCGTTTGTCAAAGAAGCAACTTAGTTTCCCTCTTCTCTTTCTCCTCCGTTTTCCCTCCGGTGCCATTCTAGATCTCGGGACGAGATCCTCTCGTAGTGGTGGAGTGTTGTAACGCCCCAAGACCGATATGCCAGGTGTCGTTCAGTTATTCGCTGGCGTTGCCTTGTCATTCCTTGCGTGTCATGCATTGCATATCATGTCATCATGCGCATTTCATTTGCATACGTGTTCGTCTCACGCATCCGAGCTTTTTCCCTGTTGTCCGTTTTGCAATCCGGTGTTGCGTTCTTCTCCGGTGGTCATTTCTACCTTTCTTTCGCGTCTGGGGAACAAACATTTCCGGATTGGACCGAGACTTGCCATGCGGCCTTGGTTTACTACCGGTAGACCGCCTGTCAAGTTTCGTACCATTTGGACTTCGTTTGATACTCCAACGGTTAACCGAGGGACCGAAAAGGCCTCGTGTGTGTTGCAGCCCAACACCCCCCAAATTTGGCCCAAAACCCACCAAACTCTGCTCCATGTCCTAGAGCGTTCGATCACGATCGCGTGGGCGAAAACCGCACCTCATTTGGACTCTCCTAGCTCCCTCTATGCCTATATATACACCCCCCTCCGAAATCCACGGTTCTTCTCCCCCCTAACCCTAGATCCAACTCCTCCTGCCGCCGCCGGACACAACCGCCGCCGATGGACATTGTCCGCCCGTCACCCCGCCGCCGCGCCCAGCCACTCGGGGGCCGCCACGTCACCCCCGCCGCCGCCTCCCACCGCGGCCCGGGAGCCCGCATCCGGCCCCCGCGGCCCGGTGAGCTCCGCCGCCGCCCGGGGCTCGCCTCCCCCGCCTCCGGCCGCCGCGCCGCCGTCACCGGCGACCGCGCCTCCGGCGAGCCGCGCCGCTCCGCCCCGGCGTCCGCGCCACGGCGCCCGAGCCGGCCCCGCCGCCCTTCGCCGCGCCTCCTCGTCGTCCGGGCCGGCGCCCCTCCTCTCCGGCCAAGGCCCGACGAGCTCCCCCTTTCTCCGGCAACCGCCGCGGCCATCTCCGGCGGGCTCGAGCTACAGTACCACCGCTGCCTCGGGATCCGTGCGCCAGATCTAGATCCTCCCGGTTGACTTTTCACTCCCGAAACCCTAATTTTCGTGCTACCTTTGACTGCTTGCATGTCCGCAACCGTAGCTCCGTTTTGGGCGTATAATATATCAAAATCTTCGTCTCGACATGTACATCATTTCATTCCATTGAATCATTTGCATTTGAGTTCATCTTGATGCCCAAAATGCTGTTAGAAGCAGGCTTCGTGAGTTAAATTGCAGATCTGTTAGTTCATCATGCACTTTTGTCATTTTTGCCATGTTTAATTCATGCATGATATGCCTGTGCCCCTTTGGGATGAATTGTTAAGCATTTTGTCTTATTTCCAGAGGTGCCACCCATGCATTTTTAGGATGTGTGTGTTTTCTTATGCAAGCTTGCGAAGAGGGGTACCTGAGATTGCAGATTTCAGAGACAGTGATTTTCATTGTCTGGGATATTTTAGTTCATGATGCTATATGTCCAGCTTGTTTCCTAGTGATCCGTGCCTCTTTTGAGGATGATCAGTAAGGGAGTTTTGATATTTATGTTATGATCTATCCATCCATGTCTTTGTTTGCATATGTGGAGTGCCCTAGGTTGACTCAATCGAGCTCAACTTTTGCTTCGTTGTTAATCTGGGTAGATCGTCAACTTGTTTGCGATTTTACCGATGCTACCGTTAGTGTTCCATGCATGCTATGCCTTTGTTCTTGCCATGTGTAGCTAGCATGTTGTGCCTTCTTGCTGGTTATATGCTTTCCTTGCCTTGACTTGCACCGTAGTGATTGCATCGAGCTCGTTTACATGCCTTCGTGAGTTAAATTTCTGCATGTCTCAGTTTTCACTGTCTGAAAACTGATTGTGTTCGAGCTATGTTCGTGAGCTCGGTAGAGTATTTTGTGAACCCTTTTGGCCCCAGGTCACTTTGGGTGTTTTGTTAAGCTTGTTGAGTAGCTCCATGCCATGTTCTTACTTGTCATGTTCAGGTCATGTATCATGTTGTTTTGCTGCTCCGAAGAGGGCTTCGTGATCTGAAATTTCAGGCTAGTGTTAATTTCACTAAGTCTGAAATCTGTTTTGCATATTCATTTTTGCCATGCTTGATTGAACCCCTTAATGGATGAATTTGCCTATGGCTCAGTGCTAGTGATTTGTTAAGCATCTTGTGTACATAACTTCCATGTAAATTTTTTTCATGTTTCGCGGCTGTAGCATGTTCTTTTCGTTGCATTTAGGAGCCTACTTGCTGTATATCGCAAATCGGTTCGTTTCGTAAAACGCTCGCCATTTCCAAACCGTAACTCCGATTCCAATGATCTTTATATCGTTTTCAAGCGATTTCATCCCCTTTATCCAGTGGCACCCTTGGAATTCCAAGTTGAGGCCAGGTTCATGCATTTCCTGTCATATCTTGCATTTTGCATCCCGCATCACATCCCGCATAGCATATCATCATTTCATCATATTGCTTGGTCTTGCACGTGGTTGATTGTATCCTTGTTGCTTGTTTGTCTTGTTTGGGTAGAGCCGGGAGACGAGTTCGCTACCGAGGAGCCCGTTGAATTTGCTTGTGAGGATCCAGTCAACTCTGACGACTGTGCAGGCAAGATGATCATACCCTCGAAATCACTACTATCTTTGCTATGCTAGTTTGCTCGCTCTTTTGCTTTGCCACTGCTATGATGCCTACCACTTGCTTGTCAGCTTCCCAATTGCATGATTGAACCTCTAACCTACCATTGTCCTAGCAAACCGTTGATTGGCTATGTTACCGCTTTGCTCAGCCCTTCTTATAGCATTGTTAGTTGCAGGTGAAGATTGGAGCCGTTCCTTGTTGGAACATTTATTTACTTGTTGGGATATCATTATATTGCTACGTTATCTTAATGCATCTATATACTTGGTAAAGGATGGAAGGCTCGGCCTCTCGCCTAGTGTTTTGTTCCACTCTCGCCGCCCTAGTTTCCATCATATCGGTGTTATGTTCCCGGATTGTGCGTTCCTTACGCGGTTGGGTTATAATGGGAACCCCTTGATATTTCGCCTTGATTAAAGCTTTTCCAGCAATGCCCAACCTTGGTTTTACCATTTTCCACCTAGCCTTTTCTTTCCCTTGGGTTCTGCAGACTCAAGGGTCATCTTATTTTAACCCCCCTGGGCCAGTGATCCTCTGAGTGTTGGTCCCACTGAGCGATGTCCGAGGCTACCAGGGGCAACTCTGGGCTGGCTTACCCGACGTCTGGCTCATCTGAGTGTGCCCTGAGAAAGAGATATGTGCAGCTCCTATCGGGATTTGTCGGCACATTCGGGCGGTGTTGCTGGTCTTGTTTTAACCTGTCGAATTGTCTTGTTGTACCGGGTTGCCGAGTCTGATCGGTGTGTCTCGGGTGGAGGTCTATTCCTTCGTTGACCGTGAGAGCTTGTCATGGGCTAAGTTGGGACTCCCCTGCAGGGATTTGAACTTTCGAAAGCCGTGCCCGCGGTTATGGGCAGATGGGAATTTGTTAACGTCCGATTGTAGAAAACCTGAACTTGACCTTAATTAAAATGAATCAACCGCATGTGTAACCGTGATGGTCTCTTTCCGGTGGTGTCCGGGAAGTGAACACGGTTGTTGGAGTTATGCTTGACGTAGGTAGTCTAGGATCACTTCTTGATCATACCTTTATCGACCGTGCTTTGCCTTCTCTTCTCGCATCATTTGCGTATGTTAGCCACCTTATATGCTAGTCGCTTGCTGCAGCTCCACCTCATACCTTTACCTTACCCATAAGCTTAAATAGTCTTGATCGCGAGGGTGTGAGATTGCTGAGTCCCCGTGGCTCACAGTTACTTCCAAAACCAGCTTGCAGGTGCCGATGAGTCCGTGCAGATGACGCAACCAAGCTCAGGAGGAGCTCGTTGAAGATCTTGTCCTCTGTGTTGTTTCCGTTCTAGTTGATCAGTAGTGGAGCCCAGTTGGGGTCGATCGGGGACCTTCGTCGCATTTGGGGTTCTTCTTTTATTTTGGTTCCGTAGTCGGACCATGAGTGTATTTGATTGACGTAATGTTTATTCCTGTAATTGTGTGAAGTGGCGATTGTAAGCCAACTATGTATCCCTTTTCCTTATGTATTACATGGTTGTGTGAAGATTACCTCACTTGCGACATATGCCTTCAATGCGATTATGTCTCTAAGTCGTGCCTCGACACGTGGGAGCTATAGTCGCATCGAGGGCGTTACATGCAATTTGGAGGAGGGTGATAATTTGGGCATATGAAGAAACTGTATAAATTTCATGTCATTTAGAGATATAAAAAAGGTACTTCCTTCACAATGCTTCTAGGTGGACAAAAACTTTGGAAATTTCCCGAGGAAGATTTGCTAGGCAAATGGAGCTGAATTTTGTCATGCGGTAATGATTTGGATAGGAAAGAGTGGCAAAAAATTCATAGGGCAATCAAGAATATATAAATAGCACTTCCTTCATAAAGTGTTGTTGTGAACATAATAGGAAAATGAATATTGTTGAATTAGTTTTGAACTAGGCAAGGAAGGATTTTTACATATTTGATGAAGATATGACCCAAAGAATTTATGAGATTTTTTTGGGAATTTTGGGAATGATAGAAATATAGGTTGCTTCACAACCTAGGGCAAAAACTGCCACATGGACATGACACATAGGCAAAACTGATGAGATGGCGCCTAGTCATCACAACCCACCAAAATCTACATGGTTATGACCATCTATATTGGTCATTAACAACTAGAAATAAGGCAGCGGACTAGCACTGTTTGCTTTGTGACCATTTCATGTAAGGAAATTACGACCTTTCTAACCAAAATGGTCGCAATGGTTTAGGGTTTGAAGCCCCCTGAACAGCTTTTGACCAATTGGTCTAAAATGGTCATAAATTTATGACCAATTCTTCGAGGGTCACTGACAGAAGGTCATAAGTTGACATATTTCTTGTAGTGACCACTCATCAAGGGTGCATGACCATAAAGATATTACTCATATAAATAGAACAACCATTATTCTCTGATTTAAATGAATAACCATCTCGCATCAAACAAGATCCAGGTATAATGTTCATGCTTAGCGCTGGTAACAAATAACAATTATTCAGGTCTAAAACTAATCCCGAAGGTAGATGTAGAGGTAGCGTGCCGACGGCGATCACATCGACTTTGGAACCATTTTTCACGCGCATAGTCACCTCGTCCTTAGCCAATCTTGACTTAATACATAGCCCCTGTTTTGAGTTGCAATATGAGCAATAGAACCAGTATAAAATACACATGCGCTACTATGAGCATTAGTAAGGTACACATCAATAACATGTATATCAAATATACGTTTCATTTTGGCATCATTCATATCCGCCAAATACTTGGGGCAGTTTCGCTTCCAGTGACCAGTCCCTTTTGCAGTAGAAGCACTCAGTCTAAGGCTTAGGTCTAGACTTGGGCTTCTTCACTTGAGCAGCAACTTGCTTGCCATTCTTCTTGAAGTTCCCCTTCTTCCCTTTGCCCTTTTTCTTGAAAGTACTGGTCTTGTTAACCATCAACACTTGATGCTCCTTCTTGATTTCTACCTCCGCAGCCTTTATGAGCATCGCGTAGAGCTCGGGAATTGTCTTATACATCCCTTGCATATTATAGTTCATCACGAACCTTTTTAGCTTGGTGGAAGTGATTTTAGAACTCTGTCAATGACACTATCAATAGGAAGATTAACTCCCACTTGAGTCAAGTGAATATGGTACCCAGACATTCTGAGTATATGTTCACTGACAGAACTATTCTCCTCCATTTTTCAGCCGTAGAACTTATTGGAGACAGCATATCTCTTAATCTGGGCATTTGCTTGAAATATTAACCTCAACTCCGGGAACATCTCATATGCTCCATGAATATCAAAACGTCATTGAAGTCCCGGTTCTAAGCCGTAAAGCATGGCACACTGAACTATTGAGTAGTCATCAGCTTTGCTCTGCCAGGCGTTCATAATGTCCGGTGTTGCTCCTACAGCGGGTTTGGCACTCAGCGGTGCTTCCAGGATGTAATTCTTCTGTGCAGCAATGAGGATAATCCTCAAGTTACTGACCTAGTCAGTGTAGTTGCTAACATCATCTTTCAACTCAGCTTTCTCTAGGAATGCATTAAAATTCAAAGGAACAGTAGCACGGGCCATTGATCTACAATAACATAGACATGCAAAATACTATCAGGTACTAAGTTCATGATAAATTAAAGTTCAATTAAATCATATTATTTAAGAACTCCCACTTAGATAGACATCCTTATAATCATCTATGTGATCACGTGATCCATATCAACTAAACCATGTACGATCATCACATGAGATGGATTAGTTTTCAATGGTGAACATCACTATGTTGATCATATCTACTATATGATTCACGCTCGACCTTTCGGTCTCAGTGTTTCGAGGCCATATCTGCATATGCTAGGCTCATCAAGTTTAACCCGAGTATTATGCGTGTGCAAAACTGGCTTACACCCGTTGTATGTGAATGTAGAGCTTATCACACCTGATCATCATGTGGTGTCTCAGCACGACGAACTGTAGTAACGGTGCATACCCAGGGAGAACACTTATACCTTGAAATTTAGTGAGAGGTCATCTTATAATGCTACCGCCGTACTAAGCAAAATAAGATGCATAAAGGATAAACATCACATGCAATCAAATAAGTGATATGATATGGCCATCATCATCTTGTGCCTTTGATCTCCATCTCCAAAGCACCGTGATGATCACCATCGTCACTTCTTGACACCTTGATCTCCATCGAAGCATCATTGTCATCTCGCCAACTATTGCTTCTACGACTATCGCTACCGCTTAGTGATAAAGTAAAGCAATTACATGGCGATTGCATTTCATACGATAAAGCGACAACCATATGGCTCCTGCCAATTGCCGATAACTGTTACAAAACATGATCATGTCATACAACAATTTATATATCATCACGTCTTGACCATATCACATCACATCAAGCCCTGCAAAAACAAGTTAGACGCCCTCTACTTCATTGTTGCATGTTTTACGTGGCTGCTATGGGCTTTAGCAAGAACCGTTCTTACCTACGCATCAAAACCACAATGATTTTTCATCAAGTGTGTTGTTTTAACCTTCAACAAGGATCGGGCGTAGTCAAACTCGATTCAACTAAAGCTGGAGAAACAGACACCCACTAGCCACCTGTGTGCGAAGCATGTCGGTAGAACCAGTCTCATGAACACAGTCATGTAATGTAGGTCTGGGCTGCTTCATCCAACAATATCGATGAATCAAAGTAAGGCATGCTGGTAAGCAGTATGACTATTATCTCCCACAACTCAATGTGTTCTACTCGTGCATATAACGTCTACACATAGACCTGGCTCGGATGCCACTGTTGGGGAACATAGTATTTCAAAAAAAATTGCCTACGATCACGCAAGATCTATCTAGGATAAGCATAGCAACGAGCGGGGACAGTGCATCCACGTACCCTCATAGACCGAAAGCGGAAGCGTTTAGTAACGCGATTGATGTAGTCGAACGTCTTGGCGATCCAACCGATCCAAGTACCGAACGTACGGCACCTCCGCGATCTGCACACGTTCAGCTCGGTGACGTCCCTCGAACTCTTAATCTAGTTGAGGCCGAGGGAGACTTCCTTCAGCACGGCGGCGTGGTGACGGTGATGATGAAGTTACCGGCGCAGGGCTTCGCCTAAGTACTATGGGGATATGACCGAGGTGTGTATCTGTGGAGGGGGGCACCGCACACGGCTAAGAGATCAACTTGTTTGTCTATGGGGTGCCCCTGGCCACGTATATAAAGGAGGGGAGGGAAAAGGTGGTGGCCCAAGGGGGCGCGCCAGGTGTGGGGAATCCTATTAAGACTCCCTTGTCCATGTAGGATTGCCCTCCTCTTTCCTAGTCCAAGTAGGAGGGAACGAGGAAAAGAAGAGATGGAAGGATGGGGGCGCCGCCCCCTCCCCTTGTCCAATTCGGACTGGGCAAGGAGGGGGGGGGTGATCACCACCTCTGGCCGGCCCTCTCTCTTATCCACTAAGGCCCATGATGGCCCATTAACTTCTCGGGGGGTTCCGGTAACCCCCTGTACTCCGAAACTTATTCGAACGGCCCGAACCATTCCGGTGTCCGAATGTAACCTTCCAATATATGAATCTTTATGTCTCGACCATTTTGAGACTCGTCATCATGTCCATGATCACATCCGGTACTCCGAATAAACTTCGGAACATCAAATCACATAACTCATAATACAAATTTTCATCGAACGTTAAGTGTGCGGACCCTACGGGTTCGAGAACTATGTAGACATGACCGAGACACATCTCCGGTCAATAACCAATAGCGGAACCTGGATGCTCATATTGGCTCCTACATATTCTATGAAGATCTTTATCAGTCAAACCGCATAACAACATATGTTGTTCCCTTTGTCCTCGATATGTTACTTGCCCGAGATTCGATCATCGGTATCATCATACCTAGTTCAATCTTGTTACCGAAAAGTTTCATTACTCGTTCCGTAATGCATCATCCCACAACTAACTCATTAATCACATTGCTTGCAAGGCTTATAGTGATGAGCATTACTGAGAGGGCCCAAAGATACCTGTCCGATACTCGGAGTGACAAATCCTAATCTCGATCCATGCCAACTCAACAAACACCATCAGAGACACCTGTAGAGCATATTTATAATCACCCAGTTACATTGTGACGTTTGATAGCACACTAAGTGTTCCTCTGGTATTCGGGAGTTGCATAATCTCATAGTCATAGGAACATGTATAAGTCACGAAGAAAGCAATAGCAATAAACTAAACGATCATGGTGCTAAGCTAACGGATGGGTCTTGTCCATCACATCATTCTCTAATGATGTGATCCCATTCATCAAATGACAACACATGTCTATGGTTAGGAAACTTAACCATCTTTGATTAACGAGCTAGTCTAGTAGAGGCATACTATGGACACTCTGTTTGTCTATGTATTCACACATGTACTAAGTTTCCTGTTAATACAATTCTAGCATGAATAATAAACATTGATCATGATATAAGGAAATATAAATAAAAACTTTATTATTGCCTCTAGGGCATATTTCCTAGCGATATCGTCAGCTCGGCGAACAGGTGAACCAATCGTGCCCCCCCCCGCTCCAGGTGTCTAGCGATATCGTCGCTAATCTGTCGGGGATAGTGGCCCACACCAATCCTGGTGATTACCTGCGCGATGATGTACATTTTGATACAATGGAGGTGGACAAATTTAGATACCAGTACGGGGAAGCCTCTCATCAAAGATGGAAGTCCTACTCTAACAACGATGATGCGAAGATTCCATGAATGGTACATGGAAACCTGCAGCAAGTCTGGGAAGGATGCTTTGATGATGAGAATTAAAGATGAGCACGACTTCATTGGACAAGATCTGATTACTGTTGATTTTGACGAGTTTTTCCAGTTCTACAATCAAAAGGCCCTCGACAAATCACTCGTGGCTTGCTACTATCTGTAAGAGTACTTCTAATTAAGTCTCTATATATAGCTCAGATCTTTCATTGCATGTATATATAATTATCCTCACTATATTATGTAGATTGAAGATCCACTACTGCAGGATGCTGCTAACGCGACACTACGATCAGAGACCCTTTCACTAAACTGTGTGCGGTGCATTAATCACAAACGGGGATGTAAAAGACCGTCAAAAAAGGTGCAAAATGTTTGCAATGGAGGATGCATCAACCATGGTTCAGATTTTAGTTGCGTGTGCGATCCATGGCATACGGTTCAGTCCAATGAACTGTTTGCGATGAGGCGGAACAAAAGAAATGGGCAGCCTGATGAAGGCTTGTGCAATATAGAGCATACGGTTCAGTCGCATGAACTATTTGTGATTGGGAAACACAAAAGAAATGGGAAGCCAGATGAAGGTGTGTGTGATATACAGCATACGGTTAACTCGGATGAACTTTTTGTGATTAGGCAACACAGAAAAAACGGTCAGCCAGATCAAGGTCTATGTGATTGAGGGCATAAGCTTCAGAAGGATTAACTATTTGCGATAAGGCAACATGACAGAAACGGATAAGCCTAATCAAAGTGTCTGCAATTGATGGCATACACTTCACATGGATGAACTTTTTGCGATTGGTCACAACAAACTGAAACAGTTAGATAGATCAACGTGTGCGTGCTAGATGGGCACACCCATTCTAATTAAAAGAAACGAGCGCGATGGTAATAACGAGCACGCACGGTGGTTGAAATAAGACGTGTGTGATAAATCCATTTTGCATCATGATTTTATATTGATATTTATGGCATTATGGGTTGTTATTAATTACACATTATGTCACAATAGTTATGCCTATTCTCTCTTATTTTACAAGGGTTACATGCAGAGGGAGAATGCCGGCAGCTGGAATTCTGGGCTAGAAAAGGAGCAAATATTAGAGACCTATTCTGCACAACTCCAAAAGTCCTGAAACTTCATGGGAGCAAGTTTTAGAATATATAAAAAATATTGGGCGAAGGAAGTACCAGAGGGGGGCCACCCAACATCCACGAGGGTGGGGGGCGCGCCCTACCCCCCTGGGCGTGCCCCCGGCCTAGTGGGCCCCTGGCAGCCCTCTGATGCCCATATTCTGCTATATGATTTCTTTCGTCGAGGAAAAAAATCATAAGCTAGCTCACGGGATGAAACTCCGCCGCCACGGGGCCGAACCAATCTAGGGCTCAGGCGGAGCAGTTCTGCTGGGGAAACTTCCCCCCGGGAGGGGGAAATCATCACCATTGTCATCGCCAACGATCCTCTCATCGGGAGGGGGTCAATCTCCATCAACATCTTCACCAGCACCATCTCATCTCAAACCCTAGTTCATCTCTTGTATCCAATATTCTTTGTCCTAAAGCCTCAGATTGGTACCTGTGGGTTACTAGTAGTGTTGATTACTCTTTGTAGTTGATGCTAGTTGGTTTATTCGGTGGAAGATCATATGTTCAGATCTTTTATGCATATTAATACCCCTCTGATTATGAACATGAATATGATTTGTGAGTATCTACATTTGTTCCTGAGGACATGGGAGAAGTCTTGCTATAAGTAGTCATGTGAATTTGGTATTCGTTCGATATTTTGATGATATGTATGTTGTCTTTCCTCTAGTGGTATCATGTGAATGTTGACTACATGACACTTCACCATTGTTTGGGACTAGAGGAAGGCATTGGGTGGTAATAAGTAGATGATGGGTTGCTAGAGTGACAGATGCTTAAACCCTAGTATATGCGTTGCTTCGTAAGGGGCTGATTTGGATCCATATGTTTCATGCTATGGTTAGGTTTACCTTAATACTTCTGTTGTAGTTGCGAATGCTTGCAATAGGGGTTAATCATAAGTGGGATGCTTGTCCAAGAAAGGACAATACCCAAGCACCGGTCCACCGACATATCAAATTATCAAAGTACCGAACGCGAATCATATGAACATGATGAAAACTAGCTTGATGTTAATTCCCATGTGTCCTCGGGAGCGCTTTCCTTTATATAAGAGTTTGTCCAGGCTTGTCCCTTGCTACAAAAAGGATTGGGCCATCTTGCTGCACCTTATTTACTTTTCTTACTTTTTACTCGTTACAAATTACCTTATCACAGAACTATCTGTTACCAATAATTCTAGTGCTTGCAGAGAATACCTTACTGAAAACCAGTTATCATTTCCTTCTGCTCCTCGTTGGGTTCGACACTCTTACTTATAGAAAGGACTACGATAGATCCCCTATACTTGTGGGTTATCCAGACTCTTTTCTGGCACCATTGCCGGCGAGTGAAGCGCCTTTGGTAGGTGGAATTTGGTAAGGAAAAATTTATATAGTGTGCTGGAATTTACTCTCACTTGTTACTATGGAACATAATCCTTTGAAGGGCTTTTTTGGTGTATCTTCACACCGACCAGTAGAGAAAAGAGTTGCTCCACAACCTACTGAACCTACTGAAAATGTTTACTTTGAAATTCCTTCGGGTATGATAGAGAAACTGCTAGCTAATCCTTTCATAGGTGATGGAACATTACATCCCGATTTGCACCTACTGAAAATCTATGTGGATGAAGTTTGTGGATTATTTAAGCTTGCAGGTATGCCCGAGGATGTTATCAAGAAGAAGGTCTTGCCTTTATCTTTGAAGGGAAAGGCATTGACATGGTTTAGGCTATGTGATGATATGGGATCATGGAACTACAACCGATTGAAATTGGAATTTCATCAGAAGTTTTATCCTATGCATCTTGTTCATTGTGATCGTAATTATATATATAATTTTTGGCCTCGCGAAGGAGAAAGCATCGCTCAACCTTGGGTGAGGCTTAAGTCAATGTTATATTCATGCCCGAATCATGAGCTCTCAAGAGAAATATTATTCAAAAAATTTATGCTCGGCTTTCTCTCGATAATCGCTCCATGCTCGATACTTCTTGTACTGGCTCTTTTATGATGAAGACTAGTGAATTCAAATGGGATTTATTGGAAAGAATTAAACGCAACTCTAAAGATTGGGATCTCGACAAAGGTAAGGAGTCAGGTATAACATGTAAGTTTGATTGTGTTAAATCTTTTATGGATACCAATGCTTTCCGTGAATTTAGCACTAAATATGGACTTGACTCTAAGATAGTAGCTTCTTTCTGTGAATCCTTTGCTACTCATGTTGATCTCCAAAAGGAGAAGTGGTTTAAATATAATCCTCCCATTGAAGTAAAAGTAGTTGCACCTATTAAAGTTGAAGAAAAGACTATCACTTATAATGCTCCTGTTGTTCCTACTACTTATATTGAGAAACCACCTTTCCCTATTAGAATAAAGGATCATGCTAAATCTTCAAATGTGGTTCGTAAGAGTAATACTAGAACACCTACTCCCTATGAGCAAATTAAAGTTGAACCTAGTGTTGCTATGGTTAAAGATCTCTTGGCCCATAATATTGATGGGCATGCTATTTACTTCTGTGATGAAGCTGCTAGAATTGCTAGACCCGATACTAAAAATAAACATAGACCTGTTGTAGGCATGCCTATTATTTCTGTTAAAATAGGAGATCATTGCTATCATGGATTATGTGCTATGGGTGCTAGTTCAAGTGGAATACCTCATTCCTTATATAAAGAAATTATGCATGATATTGCACATGCTGAGATAGAGGAAATTGATGTTACAATTAAGCTTGCCAATAGAGACACCATTTCCCTAGTTGGGATTGTTAGAGATGTTGAAGTATTGTGTGGGAAAGTTAAATATCCTGTTGATTTTCTTGTTCTTGGTTCCCCACAAGATAACTTTTGTCCCATTATATTTAGTAGACCCTTCTTGAATACTGTTAATGCTAAGATAGACTGCAATAAGGATATTGTTTCTGTTGGTTTAGGGGATATGTCTGATACGTCTCCGTCGTATCTATAATTTTTGATTGTTCCATGCCAATATTATACAACTTTCATATACTTTTGGCAACTTTTTATACTATTTTTGGGACTAACATATTGATCCAGTGCCCAGTGTCAGTTCCTGTTTGTTGCATGTTTTTTGTTTTGCAGAAAATCCATATCAAACGGAGTCCAAACGGGATAAAAACTGAGATTTTTTTGGAATATATGTGAATGTTGGGAAGTGAATCAACACGAGACGATGTTCAACGGGCCCATGAGGCAGGGGGCGCGCCCCTGACCCTCGCGGCCACCCCGTAAGGCGGTTGGTGCCTTTTTTCACCGCAAGAAAGCTAATATCCGGATAAAAATCGTGTACAAAATTCAGCCCAATCGGAGTTACTGATCTCTAGAAATATAAGAAACGGTGAAAGGGCAGAATCTGAGAACACAGAAACAGAGAGAGACAAATCCAATCTCGGAGGGGCTCTCGCCCCTCCCATGGGATGGAGGCCATGGACTAGAGGGAAAACCCTTCTCCCATCTAGGGAGAAGGTCAATGAAGAAGAAGAAGGGGGGTCTCTCCCCCCTCTCTCCCGGTGGCGCCGGAACGCCGCCGGGGCCATCATCATCACCGCAATCTACACCAACAACTTCACCGCAATCATCACCAAATCTTTCCCCCTCTATGCAGCGGTGTAACCCCTCATTTACCCGCAGTAATCTCTACTTAAACATGGTGCTCAATGCTATATATTATTTCCCAATGATGTATGGCTATCCTATGATGTTTGAGTAGATCTGTTTTGTCCTATGGGTTAATAGATGATCGTGATTGGTTTGAGTTGCATGCTTTATTATTGGTGTTGTCTGCTACCTCTTGAGCACTGCGTTGGATTTCCTTGAAGAGGAATGGATGATGCAGCAAAGTAGCGTAAGTATTTCCCTCAGTTTTTGAGAACCAAGGTATCAATCCAGTAGGAGGCTACGCGCGAGTCCCTCGTACCTACATAAAGCAAATAACTCCTCGCAACCAACGCGATAAGGGGTTGTCAATCCCTTCACGGTCACTTACGACAGTGAGATCTGATAGATATGATAAGATAATATTTTTGGTATTTTTGTGATAAAGATGCAAAGTAAAAAATCGAAGGAAAGAACTAAGTATTGGAAGATTAATATGATGAAGATAGACCTGGGGCCATAGGTTTCACTAGTGGCTTCTCTCAAGAGCATAAGTATTTTACGGTGGGTGAACGAATTACTATTGAGCAATTGACAGAATTGAGCATAGTTATGAGAATATCTAGGTATGATCATGTATATAGGCATCACATCCGAGACAAGTAGACCGACTCCTGCCTGCATCAACTACTATTACTCCACTCATCGACCGCTATCTAGCATGCATCTAGAGTATTAAGTTCATGAAAACAAAGTAACGCCTTAAGCAAGATGACATGATGTAGAGGGATGAATTCATGCAATATGATAAAAAAACCATCTTGTTATGCTCAATGGCAACAATACAATACGTGCCTTGCTGCCCCTACTGTCACTGGGAAAGGACACCGCAAGATTGAACCCAAAGCTAAGCACTTCTCCCATTGCAAAAAAGATCAATCTAGTAGGCCAAACCAAACTGGTAATTCGAAGAGACTTGCAAAGATAACCAATCATACATAAAAGTATTTAGAGAAGATTCAAATATTGTTCATAGATAATCTTGATCATAAACCCACAATTCATCGGTCTCAACAAACACACCACAAAAAGAAGATTACATTGAATAGATCTCCACAAGAGAGGGGGAGAACATTGTATTGAGATCCAAAAAGAGAGAAGAAGCCATCTAGCTAATAACTATGGACCCGAAGGTCTGAGGTAAACTACTCCCACTTCATCGGAGAGGCTATGGTGTTGATGTAGAAGCCCTCCGTGATGGATGCCCCCTCCGACGGAGCTCCGGAACAGGCCCCAAGATGGGATCTCGTGGATACAGGACGTTACGACAGTGGAATTAGGGTTTTGGCTCCGTATCTGATCGTTTGGGGGTACGTAGGTATATATAGGAGGAAGGACTACGTTGGTGGAGCAACAGGGGGCCCACGAGGGTGGAGGGCGCGCCTGGGGGGGAGGGTGTAGGCGCGCCCCCTACCTCGTGGCCTCCTCCTTTATTTCTTGACGTAGGGTCCAAGTCTCTTGGATCATGTTCAGTGACAAAATGACGTTCCCGAAGGTTTCATTCCGTTTGGACTCCGTTTGATATTCCTTTTCTTCGAAACCCTAAAATAGGAAAAAAACCAGCAATTCTGGGCTGGCCTCCGGTTAATAGGTTAGTCCCAAAAATAATATAAAAGTGGATAATAAATCCCAATAATGGCCAAAACAGTAGATAATATAGCATGGAGCAATCAAAAATTATATATACGTCGGAGACGTATCAAGCATCCCCAAGCTTCCTGCTCGTCCTCAAGTAGGTAAATGATAAAAAAAGATAATTTTTGGTGTGAAGTGCTACTTGGCATAATTTTAATGTAATTCTACTTAATTGTGGTATGAATATTCAGATCCGAAAGATTTAAGATAAAAGTTTAATATTGACATAAAAATAATAATACTTCAAGCATACTAACAAAGCAATAATGTCTTCTCAAAATAACATGGCCAAAGAAAGTTATCCCTACAAAATCATATAGTCTGGCTATGCTCTATCTTCACCACACAAAGTATTTAAATCATGCAGAACCCCGATGACAAGCCAAGCAATTGTTTCATACTTTTGACATTCTCAAACTTTTTCAATCTTCAAGCAATACATGAGCGTGAGCCATGGATATAGCACTATATGTGGAATAGAATGGTGGTTGTGGAGAAGACAAAAAGGGAGAAGATAGTTTCACATCAACTAGGTGTATCAACGGGCTATGGAGATGCCCATCAATATATACCAATGTGAGTGAGTAGGGATTGCCATGCAACGGATGCACTAGAGCTATAAGTATATGAAAGATCAACAAAAGAAACTAAGTGGGTGTGCATCCAACTTGCTTTCTCATGAAGACCTAGGGCATTTTGAGGAAACCCATCATTGGAATATACAGGCCAAGTTCTATAATGAAAAATTCCCACTAGTATATGAAAGTGACGAAATGAGAGACTCTCTATCATGAATATCATGGTGCTACTTTGAAGCACAAGTGTGGTAAAGGATAGTAACATTGTCCCTTCTCTCTTTTTCTCTCATTTTTTTTATTTGGGCCTTTTTCTCCTTTTCTTTATATGGCCTGTTTTCTTTCCTTTTTTTATTTTCCGTCCAGAGTCTCATCGCGACTTGTGGGGGAATCATAGTCTCCATCAACCTTTCCTCACTGGGACAATGCTCTAATAATGATGATCATCACACTTTTATTTTCTTACAACTCAACAATTACAACTTGATACTTAGAACAAAATATGACTCTATATGAATGCCTCCGGCGGTGTACCGGGATATGCAATGAATCAAGAGTCACATGTATGAAAGAATTATGAATGGTGGCTTTGCCACAAATATGATGTCAACTACATGATCATGCTAAGCAATATGACAATGATGGAGTGTGTCATAATAAATGAAACAGTGGAAAGTTGCATGGCAATATATCTCGGAATGGCTATGGAAATGCCATAAGAGGTAGGTATGGTGGCTTTTTTGAGGAAGGTATATGGTGGGTGTATGATACCGGCAAAAGGTGCGCGGTATTAGAGAGGCTAGCAATGGTGGAAGGAAGAAAAGTGTGTATAATCCATGGACTCAACATTAGTCATAAAGAAATCATATACTTATTGCAATAATCTACAAGTTATCAAAGCAAATATTACGTGCATGCTCCTAGGGGGATATATTGGTAGGAAAAGACCATCGCTTGTCCCCGACCGCCACTCATAAGGAAGACAATCAAAAAATAAATCATGCTCTGACTTCATCACATAACGGTTCACCATACGTGCATGCTACGGGAATCACAAACTTTAACACAGGTATTTCTCAAATTCACAACTACTCAACTAGCATAACTTTAATATCACCATCTTTATATCTCATAACAATTATCAAGCATCGAACTTCTCATAGCATTCAACACACTCATAAGAAAGTTTTTACTATTCTTGAATACCAAGCATATTTGGATTATTTAAGCAAATTACCATGCTATTTAAGACTCTCAAAATAATCTAAGTGAAGCATGATAGAACAATAGTTTCTATAAAACAATTCCACCACCATGCTCTAAAAAATATAAGTGAAGTACTAGAGCAAAACTATATAACTCAAATGATATAAGCGAAGCACATAGAGTATTCTAAGATATTCCAAATCATGAATGTTCTCTCAAAAGGTGTGTACATCAAGTATGATTGTGGTAAACTAAAAAGCAAAGACTCAAATAATACAAGACGCTCCAAGAAAAACACATATCATGGGGTGAATAAAAATATAGCTCCAAGTAAAGTTACCGATAGAAGTAGACGAAAGAGGGGATGCCTTCTGGGGCATCCCCATGCTTTGGCTTTTAGGTGTCCTTAGATTGTCTTGGGTGAGCCATGGTCATCCCCAATATTAGGCTCTTGCCACTCCTTGTTCCATAATCCATCGAATCTTTACCCAAAACTTGAAAACTTCACAACACAAAACTTAAAGTAGAAAATCTCGTGAGCTCCGTTAGCAAAAGGAAAAAAAGACCACTTCAAGGTACTGTAATGAACTCATTCTTTATTTATATGGGTGTTAAACCTACTGTATTCTAACTTCTCTATGGTTTATGAACTATTTTATTAGCCATAGATTCATCAAAATAAGCAAACAACACATGAAAAACAGAATCTGTCAAAAACAGAACAGTCTGTAGTAATCTGTAGCTAGCGCAAGATCTGGAACACCAAAAATTCTAAAATAAATTTCTGGACGTGAGTAATTTATCTATTAAGCATCTGCAAAAATAATTATATAAATATAACTTTCCAAAGAAAAATGGCAGCAGTTCTCGTGAGCGCTAAAGTTTCTGTTTTTACAATAAGATATCAAGACTTTACCCAAGTCTTCCCAATGGTTCTACTTGGCATAAACACTAATTAAACACAAAAAACACAAACAAAACAGAGGCTAGGTAAATTATTTATTACTAAACCAGAGCAAAAAGCAAGGAATAAAAATAAAATTGGGTTGCCTCCCAAGAAGCGCTATCGTTTAGCGCCCCTACCTAGGCATAATAAGCAATGATAGATCTAGGTATTGCCATCTTTGGTAGGCAATCCATAAGTGGCTCTCATGATAGATTCATAAGGTAATTTAATTTTCTTTCTAGGAAAGTGTTCCATGC
Source organism: Triticum urartu (assembly GCF_056163025.1). Lineage (NCBI taxonomy): Eukaryota > Viridiplantae > Streptophyta > Magnoliopsida > Poales > Poaceae > Triticum > Triticum urartu. Next base: position 713,129,971 of record NC_141879.1, read on the forward strand.
CTTTCCATAACGAAAATTGGAATCTAATATTTCCTTGCTTCATATCAATAATTGCACCAATCGTTCTAAGGAAAGGTCTACCAAGAATAATAGGACGTGAAGGATTGTAATCTATGTCAAGAACAATAAAATCTACGGGCACATAATTCCTATTTGCAACAATAAGAACATCATTAAATCTTCCCATAGGTTTCTTAATAGTGTAGTCCGCAAGGTGCAAGTTTAAAGAGCAATCATCAAAATCACGGAAACCTAACAAATCACACAAAGTCTTTGGAATCGTGGAAACACTAGCACCCAAATCACACAAAGCATAGCATTCATGATCTTTAATTTTAATTTTAATAGTTGGTTCCCACTCATCATAAACTTTTCCAGGGATAGAAACTTCCCACTCAAGTTTTTCTTCATAGGATTGCATCAAGGCATCAACGATATGTTTAGTAAACACTTTATTTTAACTATAAGCATGAGGAGAATTTAGCACGGATTGCAACAATGAAAGACAATCAATCAAAGATAAATTTTCATAATTAAATTCCTTGAAATCCAAAATAGTCGGTTTAGCAACATCTAGGGTTTTAATTTCTTCAATCCCACTTTTATCAAATTTAGCATCAAGATCTAAAAACTCCGAATTTTTGTAACGCATTCTAGGTAAAGGTGGATCATATTCAGTGCCATCATTATCAAGATTCATATTTCAAAACAAAGAATTAATAGGGGACACATCAATAACTTTTCGATCTTCATCTTTATTTTCATAGGATCTAGAAGAACACGCTCTTATAAAGGCATCTTTCTTAGCACGCATCCTAGCGGTTCTTTCTTTGCACTCATCAATGGAAATTCTCATGGCTTTGAGAGACTCATTCATATCATGCTTAGGAGGAATAGATCTAAGTTTCAAAGAATCAACATCAAGAGAAATTCTATCAACGTTCCTAGCCAACTCATCAATCTTAAGCAATTTTTCTTCAATCAAAGCATTGAAATTCTTTTGCGAAGTAATAAATTCTTTAATATTATATTCAAAATCAGAGGGCATCTTATTATAATTTCCATAAGAATTGTTGTAGGAATTACCATAATTATTAGAGGGATTACTAGGATAAGGCCTAGGATTAAAATTTCCTCTATACGCGTTGTTACCATAATTGTTCCTACCAACAAAATTCACATCCATAGATTCACTATTATTCTCAATCAAAGTAGACAAGGGCATATCATTAGGATCAGAAGAAACACTTTTACTAGAAAATAATTTCATAAGTTCATCCATCTTTCCACTCAAAACATTAATTTCTTCTATCGCATGCAACTTTTTATTAGTAGATCTTTCAGTATGCCATTGAGAATAATTAACCATAATATTATCTAGGGGTTTAGTAGCTTCTCCTAAAGTGATTTCCATAAAAGTGCCTCCCGCGGCCGAATCTAAAAGATTTCTAGAAGAAAAATTCAATCTGGCATAAATTTTTTGTATAATCATCCACAAATTCAAACCATGAGTATGGCAATTACGTATCATTAATTTCATCCTTTCCCAAGCTTGTGCAACATGTTCATGATCAAGTTGCTTAAAATTCATAATATCGTTTCTAAGGGAGATGATCTTAGCGGGAGGAAAATACTTAGAGATAAAAGCATCTTTGCACTTGTTCCAAGAATCAATATTATTTTTAGGCAAAGACGAAAACCAAGCTTTAGCACGATCTCTAAGCGAAAAAGGAAATAGCTTCAATTTAACAATATCATTATCCACATCTTTCTTCTTTTGCATATCACACAAATCAACGAAGCTATTTAGATGGGTAGCGGCATCTTCACTAGGAAGGCCGGAAAACGGATCTTTCATGACAAGATTCAGGAAGGCAGCATTAATTTCACAAGATTCAGCATCGGTAAGAGGAGCAATCGGAGTGCTAAAAAAACATTGTTGTTGATATTGGTAAAGTCACACAATTTAGTGTTATCTTGAGCCATTGTGACAAGCAAGCAATCCAACACACAAGCAAACAAAAAGCAAGCGGGCAAAAAGAGGCAAATCGAGAAAGAGAGGGAGGATAGAGAGAGAGGGCGAATAAAACGGCAAGGGTGAAGTGGGGGAGAGGAAAACGAGAGGCAAATGACAAACAATGTAATGCGGGAGATAAGGATTGTGATGGGTACTTGGTATGTTGACTTTTGCGTAGACTCCCCGGCAACGGCGCCAGAAATCTTCTTGCTACCTCTTGAGCACTTCGTTGGATTTCCTTGAAGAGGAAAGGATGATGTAGCAAAGTAGCATAATTATTTCCCCCAGTTTTTGAGAACCAAGGTATCAATCCAGTAGGAGGCTACGCGCGAGTCACTCATACCTGCACAAAACAAATAACTCCTCACAACCAATGCTATAAGGGGTTGTCAATCCCTTCACGGTCACTTACGAGAGTGAGATCTGATAGATATGATAAGATAATATTTTTGGTATTTTTGTGATAAAGATGCAAAGTAAAATAAAAGAAAAGTAAAAATCAAAGGAAATAACTAAGTATTGGAAGATTAATATGAAGAAGATAGACCCGGGGGCCATAGGTTTCACTACTGGCTTCTCTCAAGAGCATAAGTATTTTACGGTGGGTGAACGAATTACTGTTGAGCAATTGACAGAATTGAGAAAGTTATGAGAATATCTAGGTATGATCATGTATAAGATGTTTGAGTTTCACTCCCATCTCTTGCATGGGACCTAGAAATTCACCCAAGGACACACATGTGATTTTTCAAACAACTTTGGTGCACTGGAGCATGTGCTTGTAGTTCAAATTTGAATAATGCACATTAAATGTCCAGAAACTCAATTAATTTATAAAAAAGGCCAAACGAACCCGGAATAATTCCATAATTTAGCACCGTACTTCTATTTGGTCTAATCTGGCTATGAAAAAATTAAGGCAGGAGAAGGCAGTGTATGTATGTCGTTTCGCACACGGAGGTGACACGTTCCCTCTCGGAACCAGGAGCCTTCTTGAGGGAAGCTCTAGTTTACAAGAAGCTTAGACCAAAGCTTGTCCCAATTCGTCCAAAAAATTTACTGCAGCATGTTGGTGCCATGTCATGACACCATGCCAAGTTTCATGATTTTCAGACGTGTTTTGGATATACAGGAATTAAAAACCCAAGTTTCTCAATCATTCCGGCCGAGCCACGACACCCAGAGGTTTGAATTTTATTCCCATTTCTTGCGTCGGACCTATAAATTCACCCAAAGACATACATGTGATTTTTCGGCAAACTTTGGTGCATTGGAGCATGTGCTTGTAGTTCAAATTTGAATTATGCACATTAAATGCCCAGAAACTAAATTTATTTATAAAAAGGGCAACCGAACCCGGAATAATTCCAAATTTAGCACGATACTTCTATTTGGTCTAATCTGGCTGTGTAAAAAACTAAGGCGGGAGAAGGCAGTGTACGTATGTCGTTTCGCACACGGAGGTGAAACATTCCCTCTCGGAACCACGAGCCTTCTTGAGGGAAGCTCTGGTTTGCAAGAAGCTTACACCAAAGCTAGTCCCAATTCGGCCAAACAATTTACCGCAGCACGATGGTCCCATGTCATGACACCATGCCAAGTTTCATGATTTTCACGCATGTTTTGGAATTACAGGAATTAAAAAACCAAGTTTCTCAATCTTTTTGGCCGAGCGACGACGCCCAGATGTTTGAATTTCACTCCAGTCTCTTGCATGGGACCTAGAAATTCACCCAAGGACACACATGTGATTTTTCAAACAACGTTGGTGCACTGGAGCCTGTGCTTGTAGTTCAAATTTGAATTATGCACATTAAATGCCCAGAAACTCAATTAATTTATAAAAAAGGCAAAATGAACCCAGAATAATTCCAAAATTTAGCACGGTACTTCTATTTGGTCTAATTTGGCTATGTAAAAAATTAAGGGGGGAGAAGGCAGTGTGCGTATGTCATTTCACACACGGAGGTGACACGTTCCCTCTCGGAACCAGGAGTCTTCTTGAGGGAAGCTCCGGTTTGTAATAAGCCTAGACCAAAGCTTGTCCCAATTCGGCCAAAGAACTTACCGTAGCATGTTGGTGCCGTGTCATGACACCATGCAAAGCTTCATGATATTCAGGTGTGTTTTCGATTTACGGGAATTAAAAAACCAAGTTTCTCAATCTTTCGGGTCGAGCCACGATGCCGAGATGTTTGAATATATATCCCATCTCTTGCATGGGACCTAGAAATTCACCCAAGGACACACATGTGATTTTTCAAATGACTTTGGTGCACTGGAGCATGTGCTTGTAGTTCAAATTTGAATAATGCACATTAAATGCCCCGAAACTCAATTAATGTATAAAAAGGCGAAACGAACCCAGAATAATTCCATAATTTAGCACAGTACTTCTATTTGGTCTAATCTGGATGTGTAAAAAATTAAGGCGGGAGAAGGCGGTGTACGTATGTCGTTTCACACACGGAGGTGACACGTTCCCTCTCGGAACCACGAGTCTTCTTGAGGGAAGCACCGGTTTGCAAGAAGCTTACACCAAACCTTGTCCCAATTCGGCAAAAAAAATTACCGCAGCATGTTGGTGCCATGTCATGAGACCATGCCAAGTTTCATGATTTTGAAGCATGTTTTGGAATTACAGGAATTAAAAACCCAAGTTTCTCAATCATTCCGGCCGAGCCACGATGCCCAGATGTTTGAATTTCACTACCATCTCTTCCATGGGACCTAGAAATTCACCCAAGGACACACATGTGATTTTTTAAACAACTTTGGTGCAATGGAGCCTGTGCTTGTAGTCCAAATTTGACTTATGCACATTAAATGCCCAGAAACTCAATTAGTTTATAAAAAAAGGCGAAATCAACCGGGAATAATTCCAAAATTTAGCACGATACTTCTATTTATCTAATCTAGTTGTGTAAAAAATTAAGGCGGGAGAAGGTAGTGTATGTATGTCGTTTCGCACAAAGAGGTGACACGTTCCCTCTCGGAACCATGAGTCTTCTTGAGGGAAGCTCCTGTTTGCAAGAAGCTTACACCAAAGCTTGTCCCAATTCGGCCAAAAAAATTACCACAGCATGTTGGTGCCATGTTAAGAGACCATGCCAAGTTTCATGATTTTCAGGCGTGTTTTGGATTTACAGGAATTAAAAAACCAATTTCTCAATCTTTTCGGCCGAGCCACGACGCCTAGATATTTGAATTTCACTCCCGTCTCTTGCATGGGACCTAGAAATTCACCCAGGGACACACATGTGATTTTTCAAACAACTTTTGTGCACATGAGCACGTGCTTGTAGTTCAAATTTGAATTATACATATTAAATGCGCAAAAACTCAATTAATGCATAAAAAGGCCAAATGAACTCGGAATAATTCCAAAATTTAGTACGATACTTCTATTTGGTCTAATCTGCCTATGTAAAAAAATTAAGGCGGGAAAAGGCAGTCTACGTATGTCGTTTCGCACACGGAGGTCACTCGTTCCCTCTCGGAACCAGGAGTCTTCTTGAGGGTAGCTCCGGTTTGCAATAAGCCTACACCAAAGCTTCTCCCAATTCAGCCAAAGAAATTACCGTAGCATGTTGGTGCCATGTCATGACACCATGCCAAGTTTCATGATTTTCAGGTGTGTTTTCGATTTACAGGAATTAAAAAACCAAGTTTCTCAATCTTTCGGGCAGAGCCATGATGCCCAGATGTTTGAATTTCACTCTAGTCTCTTGCATGGGACCTAGAAATTCACCCAAGGACACACATGTGATTTTTCAAACAACTTTGGTGCACTGGAGTCTGTGCTTGTAGTTTAAATTTGAATTATGCACATTAAATGCCCAGAAACTCAATTAATGTATAAAAAGGTGAAACGAACCCAGAATAATTCTGAAATTTAGCACCGTACTTCTATTTGGTCTAATCTGGCTGTGTAAAAAATTAGGGCGGGAGAAGGCAGTTTGCATATGTTATTTCGCACACGGAGGTGACAAGTTCCCTCTCAGAACCAGGATTCTTCTTAAGGGAAGCTCTAGTTTGCAATAAGCCTACACCAAAGCTTGTCCCAATTTGGCCAAAGAACTTACCGTAGCATGTGGGTGCCATGTCATGACACCATGCCAAGTTTCATGATATTCAGGTGTGTTTTCGATTTACGGGTATCAAAAAACCAAGTTTCTCAATCTTTCGGGTCAAGCCACGATGCCCGGATGTTTGAATTTCACTCCCATCTCTTGCATGGGACCTAGAAATTCACCCAATGACACACATGTGATTTTTCGAATGACTTTGGTGCACTGGAGCATGTGCTTGTTGTTCAAATTTGAATAATGCACATTAAATGCCCAGAAACTCAATTAATGTATAAAAAAGGCCAAACGAACCTGGAATAATTCCATAATTTAGCACGACACTTCTATTTGGTCTAATCTGGCTGTGTAAAAAATTAAGGCGGGAGAAGGCAGTGTACGTATGTCGTTTCGCACACGGAGGTGACACGTTCCCTCTCGGAACCAGGAGCCTTCTTGAGGGATGCTCCGGTTTGCAAGAACCTTACACCAAAGCTTGGGCCAATTTGGCAAAAAAAATTACCGCAGCATGTTGGTGCCATGTCATGAGACCATGCCAAGTTTCATGATTTTCAAGCGTGTTTTGGAATTACAGGAATTAAAAACCCAAGTTTCTCAATCATTCCGGCTGAGCCACGACGCCCAGATGTTTGAATTTCACTACCATCTCTTGCATGGGACCTAGAAATTCACCCAAGGACACACATGTGATTTTTCAAACAACTTTGGTGCACTGGAGCTTTTGCTTGTAGTTCAAATTTGACTTATGCACATTAAATGCCCCGAAACTCAATTAGTTTATAAAAATGCGAAACGAACCGGGAATAATTCCAAAATTTAGCACAATACTTCTATTTATCTAATCTGGTTGTGTAAAAAATAAGGTGGGAGAAGGTAGTGTAGGTATGTCGTTTCGCACAAAGACGTGACACGTTCCCTCTCGGAACCACGAGTCTTCTTGAGGGAAGCTCCTGTTTGCAAGAAGCTTACACCAAATCTCGTCCCAATTCGGCCAAAAAAATTACCACAGCATGTTGGTGCCATGTTAAGAGACGATGCCAAGTTTCATGATTTTCAGGCGTGTTTTGGATTTACAGGAATTAAAAACCCAATTTCTCAATCTTTCCGGCCGAGCCACGACGCCTAGATATTTGAATTTCACTCCCATCTCTTGCATGGGACCTAGAAATGCACCCAAGGACACACACGTGATTTTTCAAACAACTTTTGTGCACAGGAGCACGTGCTTGTAGTTCAAATTTGAATTATACATATTAAATGCGCAGAAACTCAATTAATGTATAAAAAGGCCAAACGAACACGGAATAATTCCAAAATTTAGCACGATACTTCTATTTGGTCTAATCTGCCTGTGTAAAAAAATTAAGGCGGGAAAAGGCAGTCTACGTATGTCGATTCGCACACGGAAGTGATTCGGTCCCTCTCGGAACCAGGAGTCTTCTTGAGGGTAGCTCCGGTTTGCAATAAGCCTACACCAAAGCTTGTCCCCATTCAGCCAAAGAAATTACCGTAGCATGTTGGTGCCATGTCATGACACCATGCCAAGTTTCATGATTTTCAGGTGTGTTTTCGATTTACAGGAATTAAAAAACCAAGTTTCTCAATCTTTTGGGCAGAGCCATGATGCCCAGATGTTTGAATTTCACTCCAGTCTGTTGCATGGGACCTAGAAATTCACCCAAGGTCACACATGTGATTTTTCAAACAACTTTGGTGCACTGGAGCCTGTGCTTGTAGTTCAAATTTGAATTATGCACATTAAATGCCCAGAAACTCAACTAATGTATAAAAAAGGTGAAACGAACCCAGAATAATTCCAAAATATAGCACCGTACTTCTATTTGGTCTAATCTGGCTGTGTAAAAAAATTAAGGCAGGAGAAGGCGGTGTGTGTATGTCATTTCGCACACGCAGGTGACACGTTCCCTCCCGGAACCAGGAGTCTTCTTGAGGGAAGCTCCAGTTTGCAATAAGCCTACACCAAAGCTTGTCCCAATTCGGCCAAAGAACTTACCGTAGCATGTGGGTGCCATGTCATGACACCATGCCAAGTTTCATAATATTCAGGTGTGTTTTAGATTTACGTGAATTAAAAAACCAAGTTTCTCAATCTTTCGGGTCGAGCCACGATGCCGAGATGTTTGAATTTAACTCCCATCTCTTGCATGGGACCTAGAAATTCACTCAAGGACACACATGTGATTTTTCAAACGACTTTGGTGCACAGGAGCATGTGCTTGTAGTTCAAATTTGAATAATGCACATTAAATGACCAGAAACTCAATTAATGTATAAAAAAGGCCAAACGAACCCAGAATAATTCTATAATGTAGCACGACACTTCTATTTGGTCTAATCTGGCTGTGTAAAAAATTAAGGCGGGAGAAGGCAGTGTACGTATGTCGTTTCGCACACGGAGGTGACACGTTCCCTCTCGGAACCAGGAGCCTTCTTGAGGGAAGCTCCGGTTTGCAAGAAGCTTACACCAAACCTTGTCCCAATTCGGCAAAAAAAATTACCATAGCATGTTGGTACCATGTCATGAGACCATGCCAAGTTTCATGATTTTCAAGCGTGTTTTGGAATTACAGGAATTAAGAAACCAAGTTTCTCAATCATTCCGGCCGAACCACGACGCCTAGACGTTTGAATTTCACTCCCATCTCTTGCATGGGACCTAGAAATTCACCCAAGGAAACACATGTGATTTTTCAAACAACTTTGGTGCACTGGATCCTGCGCTTGTAGTTCAAATTTGACTTATGCACATTAAATGCCCAGAAACTCAATTAATTTATAAAAAAAGCGAAACGAACCTAGAATAATTCCAAAATTTAGCACGGTGCTTCTATTTATCTAATCTGGCTGTGTAAAAAATGAAGGCGAGAGAAGGCAGTGTATGTATGTCGTTTCACACACAGAGGTGACACGTTCCCTCTCGGAACCACGAGTCTTCTTGAGGGAAGCTCCGGCTTGCAAGAAGCTTACACCAAAGCTTGTCCCAATTCGGCCAAAAAAATTACCACAACATGTTGGTGCCATGTCAAGAGACCATGCCAAGTTTCATGATTTTCAGGCGTGTTTTGGAATTACAGGAATTAAAAAACCAAGTTTCTCAATCTTTCCGGCCGAGCCACAATGCTTAGATGTTTGAGTTTCACTCCCAACTCTTGCATGGGACCTAGAAATTCACCCAAGGACACACATGTGATTTTTCAAACAACTTTGGTGCACAGGAGCACGTGCTTATAGTTCAAATTTGAATTATGCACATTAAATGCCCATAAACTCAATGAATGTATAAAAAAGGCAAAACTAACCCAAAATAATTACAAAATTTAGCATGGTACTTCTATTTGGTCTAATTTGGCTGTGTAAAAAAATTAAGGCGGGAGAAGACAGTGTGCATATGTCGTTTCGCACACGGAGCTGACACATTCCCTCTCGGAACCAGGTGTCTTCTTTAGGGAAGCTCCGGTTTGCAATAAGCCTACACCAAAGATTGTCCCAATTCGGCCAAACAAATTACCGTAGCATGTTGGTGCCATGTCATGACACCATGCCAAGTTTCATGATTTTTAGGTGTGTTTTCGATTTACAGGAAATAAAAAACCAAGTTTCTCAATCTTTCGGGCCGAGCCACGATGCCCAGATGTTTGAATTTCACTCCCATCTCTTGCATGGGACCTAGAAATTCACCCAATGACACACATGTGATTTTTCAAACAACTTTGGTGCGCTGGAGAATGTGCTTGTAGTTCAAATTTGAATAATGCACATTAAATGCCCAGAAACTCAATTAATGTATAAAAAAGGCCAAACGAACCCGGAATAATTCCATAATTTTGCATGGTACACTACTGGAATTAGCTTATTTTCCCTCTGCCCATTCTTTGTCGTCCTCTTGCTGACGGCAAAGACCTTTGCTGTCACCCATAAGAAAACGGACGGCAAAGATGTGGCTGATGGCAAACAAAGTCTTTGCCATCAGCCCATTCTTTGCCATCCACTGGCTGACGGCAAAGAGGTGGGTGGGTCCAGTTATTGTTTAACAAACTCAAGCCCACCGGCCCCATCTCTTTGCCGACCGTTGGCTAATGGCAAAGAGACGGGTACGTTAACGGCCGTCTCGCCCCCCTATCTTCTCTCCACTCTCTCATTCCTCCCCACCCACACCCACGCCGTCGCCACCGACCCCGTCTTTAGTAGCCGGCCGCCCCGCACCCCTCCCCTGCGCCCCCCCGACTTCCACCGCACCCCTGATGTCTACTACACAACCTTCTTCCTGTAGACGTTGTTGGGCCTCCAAGTGCAGAGGTTTGTAGGACAGTAGCAAATTTCCCTCAAGTGGATGACCTAAGGTTTATCAATCCGTAGGAGGCGTAGGATGAAGATGGTCTCTCTCAAGCAACCCTATAACCAAATAACAAAGAGTCTCTTGTGTCCCCAACACACCCAATACAATGGTAAATTGTATAGGTGTACTAGTTCGGCGAAGAGATGGTGATACAAATGGTATATGGATAGTAGATAAAGGTTTTTGTAATCTGAAAATATAAAAACAGCAAGGTAGCAAGTGATAAAAGTGAGCATAAACGGTATTGCAATGATAGGAAACAAGGCCTAGGGTTCATACTTTCGCTAGTGCAAGTTCCCTCAACAATACTAACATAATTGGATCACATAACAATCCCTCAACATGCAACAAAGAGTCACTCCAAATTCACTAATAGCGGAGAATTAACGAAGAGATTATGGTAGGGTACGAAACCACCTCAAAGTTATTCTTTCCAATCAATCCGTTGGGCTATTCCTATAAGTGTCACAAACAGCCCTAGAGTTCGTACTAGAATAACACCTTAAGACACAAATCAACCAAAACCCTAATGTCACCTAGATACTACAATGTCACCTCAAGTATCCGTGGGTATGATTATACGATATGCATCACACCATCTCAGATTCATCTATTCAACCAACACATAGAACCTCAAAGAGTGACCCAAATTTTCTACTGGAGTATCACGACGAAAATGTCTGCCAAGCCCTATGCATAGGTTCATGGGCGAAACCCGCAAGTTGATCACCAAAACATACATCAAGTGAATCACGTGATATCCCATTGTCACCACAGATATCCACGGCAAGACATACATCAAGTGTTCTCAAATCTTTAAAGACTCAATCTCATAAGATAACTTCAAAGGGGAAACTCAATTCATTACAAGAGAGTAGAGAGGGGAAGAAACATCATAGGATCCAAATATAACAGCAAAGCTCGCGATACATCAAGATCGTATCATCTCAAGAACACGAGAGAGAGAGATCAAACACATAGCTACTGGTACATACCCTCAGCCCCGAGGGAGAACTACTCCCTCCTCGTTATGGAGAGCACCGGGATGATGAAGATGGCCATCGGAGAGGGATTTCCCCCTCCGGCAGGGTGCCATAACGGGTCTAGATTGGTTCTCGGTGGCTACGGAGGCTTCTGGCGGCGGAACTCCCGATCTATTGTGCTCCTCGGAAGTTTTAGGGTATATGGAGATATATAGGTGGAAGTAGTACGTCAGGGGGTCAAGAGGGGCCCACGAGGGTGGAGGGCACGCCCTAGGGGGGTGGGCGCGCCCCCTACCTCGTGGCCTCCTCGAAGCTTCCCTTACGTGCATTTCAAGTCTTCCGGGCTTCTTTCCTTCCAAAAATGAGTTCCGTGAAGTTTCAGGTCAATTGGACTCCGTTTGATTTTCCTTTTCTTTGAAACCCTAAAACAAGGTAAAAACAAAAACTGGCACTGGGCTCTGGGTTAATAAGTTAGTCCCAAAAATGATATAAAAGTGCATAATAAAGCCCATAATCATCCAAAACAGTAGATAATATAGCATGGAGCAATCAAAAATTATAGATACGTTGGAGACGAATCAACCCCCGCCGCCCCTTCCACGTTGCCCTGCCCCCGCCCCCCTCTCTTCTCTCCACTCTCTCATTCCTCCCCACCCACACCCACGCCGCCGCCACCGACCCCGTCTTTAGTAGCCGGCCGCCCCGCACCGCTCCCCTGCGGCACCCCGACTCCACCGCACCCCCGCCTGCCCCTTCCATGTCGCCCTGCCCCCTTCCCCCCCTCCGTCGCCATCCCCCACCCGCGCCGCCGCCGCCAACCCCGTCCGGCATAGCCGGCCGGCCCGCCGCCCCACACCCCTCCCCGACCTCCACCGCGGCCCCGCCGCCTCTTCCACGTCGGGCAGCCACGCCGCGGTCGTCCCCGCCACGCCCCGTCGCCGTCCCCGCCCCATCCCGCCGCGGCCGTCCGGCCTAACCCTGTTGGAAATATTCCCTAGAGGCAATAATAAATTGGTTATTATTGTATTTCCTTGTTCATGATAATCGTTTATTATCCATGCTAGAATTGTATTGATAGGAAGCTCAGATACATGTGTGGATACATAGACAACACCATGTCCCTAGTAAGCCTCTAGTTGACTATCTCGTTGATCAATAGATGGTTACGGTTTCCTGACCATGGACATTGGATGTCGTTGATAACGGGATCACATCATTAGGAGAATGATGTGATGGACAAGACCCAATCCTAAGCCTAGCACAAAGATCGTGCAGTTCGTATGCTAAAGCTTTTCTAATGTCAACTATCATTTCCTTAGACCATGAGATTGTGCAACTCCCGGATACCGTAGGAGTGCTTTGGGTGTGCCAAATGTCACAACATAACTGGGTGGCTATAAAGGTTCACTACAGGTATCTCCAAAAGTGTCTGTTGGGTTGGCACGAATCGAGACTGGGATTTGTCACTCCATTTAAACGGAGAGGTATCTCTGGGCCCACTCGGTAGGACATCATCATAATGTGCACAATGTGACCAAGGAGTTGATCATGGGATGATGTGTTACGGAACAAGTAAAGAGACTTGCCGGTAATGAGATTGAACAAGGTATCGGGATACCGACGATCGAATCTCGGGCAAGTACAATACCGCTGGACAAAGGGAATTGTATACGGGATTGATTGAATCCTCGACATCGTGGTTCATCCGATGAGATCATCATGGAACATGTGGGAGCCAACATGGGTATCCAGATCCCGCTGTTGGTTATTGGCCGGAGAGTTGTCTCGGTCATGTCTGCATGGTTCCCGAACCCGTAGGGTCTACACACTTAAGGTTCGGTGACGCTAGAGTTGTTATGGGAAATAGTATGTGGTTACCGAAGGTTGTTCGGAGTCCCGGATGAGATCCTGGACATGACGAGGAGCTCCGGAATGGTCCGGAGGTGAAGATCGATATATTGGACGAAGGGTATTGGAGTCTGGAAGTGTTCCGGGGGTATCAGGCTATGGCCAGCATGACCGAAAGGTGTTTCGGGAGCCCGGCAAGTTTGGGAGGGCCTCATGGGCCAAAGGGGAAGGGGCAAACCAGCCCACTAAGGGGTGGTGCGCCCCCCACACCCTTTCCCACGTTACTTGGGGGCTTGGGGCGCCTCCACCTGGCTTGGGAGGCAAGCCTCCACCTGCTTGGCTTGGGGGGCAAGTCTCCCTAGGATTTTCCCTAGGGAGATCCAATCTGCCTAGCCGCCGCCCCCTAGGGGAAACCCTAGGGCGCCTCCCCCTCTCCCCTTGCCCCTATATATAGTGGAGGGGTGGGATGGCAGCCGTGACCTCTTCCCTGGCGCAGCCCTCTCTCCTACAACTCTTCCTCCTCCTCCGTAGAGCTTGGCGAAGCCCTGCAGGAATACCACAAGCTCCACCACCACGCCATCGTGATGCTGGAGTTCTCCCTCAACTTCTCCTCTCCCCTTGCTGGATCAAGAAGGAGGAGACGTCCCCGGGCTGTATGTGTGTTGAACGCGGAGGCGCCGTCCGTTCGGCGCTATATCGGAATCAACCGCGATCTGAATCGCTGCGAGTACGACTCCTTCATCCGCGTTCTTGCAACGCTTCCGCTTAACAATCTACAAGGGTTTGTAGATGCACTCTCCTTCCCCTCGTTGCTAGATTACTCCATAGATTGATCTTGGTGATGCGTAGAAAATTTTAAATTTCTTCTACGATCCCCAACAGTGGCATCATGAGCTAGGTCTATGCGTAGTTTCTATGCACGAGTAGAACACAAAGCAGTTGTGGGCGTCGATATTGTCAATTTACTTGCCGTTACTAGTCTTATCTTGATTCGGCGGCATCGTGGGATGAAGCGGCCCGGACCGACCTTACATGTACTCTTACGTGAGATTGGTTCCACCGACTGACATGCACTAGTTGCATAAGGTGGCTAGCGGGTGTCTGTCTCTCCCACTTTAGTCGGATCGGATTCGATGAAAAGGGTCCTTATGAAGGGTAAATAGAAATTGGCATATCACGTTGTGGTTTTCGCGTAGGTAAGAAACGTTCTTGCTAGAAACCTATAGCAGCCACGTAAAAACTTGCAACAACAATTAGAGGACGTCTAACTTGTTTTTGCAGCATATGCCTTGTGATGTGATATGGCCAAAAGGATGTGATGAATGATATATGTGATGTATGAGATTGATCATATTCTTGTAATAGGAATCACGACTTGCATGTCGATGAGTATGACAACCGGCAGGAGCCATAGGAGTTGTCTTAATTTATTTATGACCTGCGTGTCAACATAAATGTCATGTAATTACTTTTACTTTATTGCTAAAGCGTTAGCCATAGTAGTAGAAGTAATAGATGATGAGACAACTTCAAGAAGACACGATGATGGAGATCATGATGATGGAGATCATGGTGTCATGCCGGTGACAACGATGATCATGAAGCCCCGAAGATGGAGATCAAAAGGAGCAAAATGATATTGGCCATATCATGTCACTATTTGATTGCATGTAATGTTTATCATGTTTTACATCTTATTTGCTTAGAACGACGGTAGCTTAAATAAGATGATCCCTCACTAAAATTTCAAGAAAAGTGTTCCCCCTAACTGTGCACCGTTGCGAAGGTTCGTTGTTTCGAAGCACCACGTGATGATCGGGCGTGATAGATTCTAACGTTCGAATACAACGGGTGTTGACGAGCCTAGCATGTACAGACATGGCCTCCGGACCCATGCGAAACACTTAGGTTGACTTGACGAGCCTAGCATGTACAGACATGGCCTCGGAACACGGAAGACCGAAAGGTCGAACATGAGTCGTATAGAAGATACAATCAACATGAGATGTTCACCGTTGATGACTAGTCCGTCTCACATGATGATCGGACACGGCCTAGTCGATTCAGATCATGTTCACTTAGATGACTAGAGGGATGTCTATCTGAGTAGGAGTTCATTAAATAATTTGATTAGATGAACTCAATTATCATGAACATAGTCTAAATTGTCTTTGCAAATATGTTGTAGATAAATAGCTCACGTTGTAGCTCCCTGTTTCAATACGTTCCTAGAGAAAGATTAAGTTGAAAGATATTGTAAGAAATGATGCGGACCGGGTCCGTAGTCCGAGGAGTGTCCTCACTGCTACATAGAAGGCTTACGTCCTTGATGCACCGCTCAATGTGCAAACCCCTACAACATCATCTGTGGATGTTGTGAACATCTGACAGACACGTCCTGATGACTACTTGATAGTTTAGTGCACCATACTTTACGGCTTAGAATCGGGATTCCAATGACGTTTTGAACGCCATAGAACATATGAGATGTTCCAAGAGCTGAAATTGGGATTTCAGGCTCATGCCCGTGTTGAGAGGTGTGAGACCTCTGACAAGTTCTTTTGCCAACAAGATGGAGGAGAATAGCTCAGCTAGTGAGCACGTGCTCAGAATGTCTGGGTGCTACCATCACTTAAATCAAGTGGGAGTTAAACTTCCAGATAAGATAGTGATTGATAGAGTTCTCTAGCCACTATCACTAAGCTACTAGATCTTCGTGATGAACTATGACATGCAAGGGATGGAATTGACCCCGGAGCTGTTCGCGGTGCTTAAGACCGCAAAAGGTAGAAATCAAGAAGGAGCATCAAGTGTTGATGGTTTAACAAGACCACTGGTTTCAAGAAGGGCAAGGGCTAGAAGGGAAACTTCATGGATGGCAAACCAGTTGCCACTCCAGTGAAGGAACCCAAGGTTGAACCCAAACCCGAGACAAAATGCTTCTATTGTAAGGGGAACGGTCACTGGTAGCGGAATTACCCCAAATGCATGGTCGATAAGAAGGCTGGAAACTTCAACAAAGTATATGTGTTATTAGTGTGTACCTCACTAGTACTCCTGGTAGCACCTGGGTATTGGATACCGGTTCAGTTGCTATTGTTGGTCACTTGAAGCAAAAGGTACGGACTAAACGGAGACTGGCTAAGGGCGAGGTGACGATGTGTGTTGGAAGTGTTTCCAAAGTTGATGAGATCACCATCGCACGCTCCATCTGCCTTCGGGATTAGTATTGAACCTAGATAAATGTTATCAGGTGTCTACGTTGAGCATGAATATGATTATATCGGGTTCATTGCAATACGGTCATTCATTTAAGTTAGAGAATAATGGTTATTCTGTTTACATGAATGATACCTTTCATGGTCATGCACCCTATGTGAATGGTTCATTGAATCTCGGTCGTGGTAATACACATGTTCACGCCAAAAGATGTATAGTTAATAATGATAGTACCACTTTCTCGTGGCACTGCCGCTTAGGTCATATTGGCGTAAGATGCATGAAGAAACTCCATGTCGATGGATGTTTGGAGTCACTTGATTTTGAATCACTTGACACATGCGAGCCATGCCTCATGGGCAGGATGGCTAAGACCCCATTTTTAGGTACAATGAAACGGGCAAGTGACTTGCTGGAAATCATGCATGCTGATGCGTGTGATCCAATGAGAATTGAAGCACGCGGTGGATATCGCTATTTTCTCATCTTCACTGACGATTTGGGTAGATATAGGTATATCTACTTAATGAAGCACAAGTCTGAAACGTTTGAAAAGTTCAAGCGATTTCAGAGTGAAGTTAAGAATCATCATAACAACAAGATCATGTTCCTACGATCTGATCAAAAGGGGATTTTCTGAGTTATGAGTTTGGCTATCACTTAAGACATTGTGGAATTGTTTCACAATTGAAGCCACCTGGAACACCACAAGGTAATGGTGTGTCCGGATGTCGTAATCGAACCCTATGAGATATGGTGCGATCTATGATGTCTCTTACCAATCTACCGTTTTCATTTTGAGGTTATGCATTAGAGACAACTGCATTCACTTTAGATACGACACCATCTAAGTCCGTTGAGACGCCGTCATATGAACATTGGTTTGGCAGGAAACCAAAGTTGTCATTTCTTAATGTTTGGGGATGCGATGCTTAGGGCTTCAGCCAAAGAAGCTCGAACCCAAAGCGGACAAACACATCTTCATAGGATACCCAAAGGTGACAGTTGGGTATACCTTCTATCTCAGATCCGAGGGCAAATTGTTTGTCTCTAAGAACGGGTCCTTTCTCGAGAAGGAGTTTCTCTTGAAAGAATTGAGTGCGAGGAAGATAGAACTTGACGAGGTTATCGAACCTTTATTTCAACCAGAGAATGATGCAACACAGAAAGATGTTTTCTGTGGCACCTACGTCTGTTGAATAGGAAGTTAATGATAGTGATCATGAAGCTTCAGATCAAGTTGCTATCGAAGCTCGTAGGTCGACAAGGATATGTACTACTCCTGAGTGGTACGGTAATCCTGTCTTAGATATCATGTTGTTAGACAACAATGAACCTACGAGCTATGGAGAAGCGATGGTGGGCCCGTATTCCGACAAATGGTTAGAAGCCATGAAATCTGAGATAGGATCCATATATCAGAACAAAGTATGGACTTTGGTGGACTTGGCCGATGATTGGCAAGCCATTGAGAATAAATGGATCTTTAAGAAGAAGACGGACATGGACGGTAATGTTACCGTCTATGAAGTGCGACTTGTGGAAAAGAGTCTTTTCACAAGTTCAAGGAATTGACTACGATGAGAATTTCTCACCCGTAGCGATGCTTAAGTCCGTCGGAATCATGTTAGCATTAGCTGTATTTTTCGATTATGAAATCTGACAAATGGATGCCAATACAAGTTTTCTTACTAGTTTCCGTAAGAAAACTTTGTATGTGATACAATAAAAGGTTTTGTCGATCCTAAGGATGCTAAAAGGTATGCTTGCTCCAGCAATCCTTCTATGGACTAGAGCAAGCATCTCGGAGTCAGAATACATGCTTTGATGGAGTGATCAAAGCTTTTAGGTTTATACAATGTTTGCTAGAAACTTGTATTTACAATAAAGTGAGTGGGAGCACTACAACATTTCCGATAAGTATATGTGGATGACATATTGTAAGATCCGAAATAATGTAGAATTTCGGGAAAGCATAAATGGTTGTTTGAAGAGTGTTTTTCAAAGGAAGACCTGGATAAAGCTGCTTACAAATTGGGCATCATGATCTATAGAGATAGATCAAGACGCCTAATGATACTTTCAAAGAACGCACACCTTGACATGTTTTTGAAGGAGTTCAAAATAGATCAGTCAAAGAAGGGGTTCTTACCTGAGTTGTATGGTGTGAAGTTGAGTAAGACTCAAAGATTGACCACGGCAGAAGAAAGAGGAAGGACGAAGGTCATCCCCTATGCCATGCTGAGTACCGCACCTGATATGTGCCTTGCCACATGTCTGGCAAGAAGGTACAAAGGTGATCTAGGATTGGATCACTAGATAGCAGTCAAAATTATCCTTAGAGGAATAAGGAAATGTTTCTCGGTTATGGAGGTGATAAAGAGTTCGACATAAAGAGTTACATCGATGCAAGCTTAACACCTATCCGGATAGCTCTGAGTAGAGATACCGGATACGTACAATGGAGCAATAATTTGGAATAGCTCCAAGTGGAACATGGTAGCAGCATCTACGATATAAAGTTTTGCGAAATACATAGGGATCTAAATATGGCAAGACCCGTTGACTACAACCTCTCTCACAAGCATAACATGATCAAACCCAGAACTGTTTGAGTGTTTATCACATAGTGATGTGAACAAGATCATTGAGTCTAGTAGACTCTTGGATGTTGGTCACATGGCGATGTGACCTGTGAGTGTTAATCACATGGCGATGTGAACTAGATTATTGACTCTAGTGCAAGTGGGAGACTGTTGGAAATATGCCCTAGAGGCAATAATAAATTGGTTATTATTATATTTCCTTGTTCATGATAATCGTTTATTATCCATGCTAGAATTGTATTGATAGGAAACTCAGATACATGTGTGGATACATAGACAACACCATGTCCCTAGTAAGCCTCTAGTTGACTATCTCGTTGATCAATAGATGGTTACAGTTTCCTGACGATGGACATTGGATGTCGTTGATAACGGGATCACATCATTAGGAGAATGATGTGATGGACAAGACCCAATCCTAAGCCTAGCACAAAGATCGTGTAGTTCGTATGCTAAAGCTTTTATAATGTCAAGTATCATTTCCTTAGACCATGCGATTGTGCAACTCCCGGATACCGTAGGAGTGCTTTGGGTGTGCCAAACGTCACAACGTAACTGGGTGGCTATAAAGGTTCACTACAGGTATCTCCGAAAGTGTCTGTTGGGTTGGCACGAATCGAGACTGGGATTTGTCACTCCGTGTAAACGGAGAGGCATCTCTGGGCCCACTCAGTAGGACATCATCATAATGTGCACAATGTGACCAAGGAGTTGATCATGGGATGATGTGTTACGGAACGAGTAAAGAGACTTGCCGGTAACGAGATTGAACGAGGTATCGGGATACCGACGATCGAATCTCGGGCAAGTACAATACCGCTGGACAAAGGGAATTGTATACGGGATTGATTGAATCCTCGACATCGTGGTTCATCCGATGAGATCATCGTGGAACATGTGGGAGCCAACATGGGTATCCAGATCCATCTGTTGGTTATTGGCCGGAGAGTTGTCTCGGTCATGTCTGCATGGTTCCCGAACCCGTAGGCTCTACACACTTAAGGTTCAGTGACGCTAGAATTGTTATGGGAAATAGTATGTGGTTACCGAAGGTTGTTCAGAGTCCCAGATGAGATCCCGGACATGACGAGGAGCTCCAGAATGGTCCGGAGGTGAAGATTGGTATATTGGACGAAGGGTATTGGAGTCCGGAAGTGTTCCGGGGGTATCAAGCTATGGCCAGCATGACCGAAAGGTGTTTCGGGAGACCCGGCAAGTGTGGGAGGGCCTCATGGGCCAAAGGGGAAGGGGAAAACCAGCCCACTAAGGGGTGGTGCGCCCCCCACACCCTTTCCGACGTTACTTGGGGGGTTGGAGCGCCTCCACCTGCTTGGCTTGGGGGGCAAGTCTCCCTAGGATTTTCCCTAGGGAGATCCAATCTGCCTAGCCGCCGCCCCCTAGGGGAAACCCTAGGGCACCTGCCCCTCTCCCCTTGCCCCTATATATAGTGGACGGGTGGGAGGGCAGCCGTGACCTCTTCCCTGGCGCAGCCCTCCCTCCTCCAACTCTTCCTCCTCCTCCGTAGAGCTTGGCGAAGCCCTGCAGGAATACCACAAGCTCCACCACCACGCCGTCGTGATGCTGGAGTTCTCCCTCAACTTCTCCTCTCCCCTTGCTGGATCAAGAAGGAGGAGACGTCCCTGGGCTGTACGTGTGTTGAACGCGGAGGCGCCGTCCGTTCGGCGCTAGATCGGAATCAACCGCGATCTGAATCGCTGCGAGTACGACTCCTTCATCCGCTTTCTTGCAACGCTTCCGCTTAACGATCTACAGGGGTATGTAGATGCACTCTCCTTCCCCTCATTGCTAGATTACTCCATACATTGATCTTGGTGATGCGTAGAAAATTTTAAATTTCTGCTATGATCCCCAACACCCCCTCCACGGGGTCGCTGCCTCCTCTAGCGGCCGCCGCAGCCGTCCGGCTTCCACCTCCACTAGGTGAGCTCCTCCCCTTTTTTGTTTAATTAGTTTCTTTTAGTTTAGTTTCTGTTTTAGTTTTAGTTTTAGTTTAGTTTTAGTTTAGTTTATTTTAGATTAGTTTTAGTTTATTTTAGTTTAGTTTATTTTAGATTAGTTTTAGTTTTAGTTTAGTTTATTTTAGTTTAGTTTATTTTAGATTAGTTTTTGTTTTAGTTTAGAAGAAGTAGAAGGAGAGGAGGGAGGAACAAGAGGAGGGAGAAGAAGAAAGAAGAAAAGAAGAGGAAGAACAAGAAGAAGAAGAAGAAGAAAGAGGAGAGGAGGAGAAGAAGAAAAGGAAAAAAGAGACCCCGACCCGACCCCCGACACCTCGGCACGACACCCCGACCCCGACCGCCGACCGCCGACACCCTGACACCACACCCCAACCCCGACCCCGACCCCGGCACCATGACACCCCGACCCCGACACGACACCCCAACCCCGACCCCGACCACCGACACGACACCCGGAGCAGCGACACCCTGACACCACACCCACCCTCACCCCCGAGCCCTGACACCCTAACACCACACCCCGACCCCGACCCTGACACCCTCACACCCGACCCCAACACCCCGACACCCAGACACCACACCCTGACCCCATATATATTTGTGTTGATCGGGTGTATTTTTATTATGGTCATGATTATAATACATTTAAATTATATACATATTATTTTGTTCATGTCAGGTATCCAAATCTTTTTATGTTGTACTAATTTCATTTACTACGAGGGGTGGTTCCATTATTCCAGCCCAGCCCCTCCGGAGAGTGCTGCAAGAAAGTATGCAGACAACTGCGGCGGGCGCTTCTTCTTCGGCTAGGAGAGGTCGAGGGAGGACGAAGAAGCCTGCTAGAGGTGGACACGGCAGCGGGAGAGGTAGGAAGGCTGTTACGCCTTCCTCGCCATCACCCTCAGCTGATTCACCCGACCACAGGATTGCTCCGTCTGAGGTGGACCCGTCTCGGACTCTGATCCATCAGCCTCCGGTCGCCGATCCCCCCCACCAGACTCGGGTCGCCGATCCTTCGCCCCATGTGAGTCTGGTCCCAGAGTCTTTGTCTCAGAAGACTCCGATCACGGGGTCTTCATCCTAGAAGACTCCGGTCACGGGGTCTTCGGTCCATGAGACTCCGGAGGCTAGTGGCCCGGGGGATGGTAGCGAGGACACCTTTTCAGATAATAGCTACAGCTACGACGAGCTGGTTCAGAAGGGCAAGAAGGTCTACAAGTGTGGCTCTACAAAGCTCCCGCCCGTGCCGACGACCGCCGACCAGAGGTTGTTGATTGCGCCTAAAGGGTTGAAGTAAGTGCATTTACTTATTTTTATCCTTTTTCCTTCATGTTCCGTCAAATTAATATCTAATGCGTTGGCCTTGTCATACTACAGGGGCTGGGTACGCCCCCGTGGTGCCCGTAGGCCCAACCAGGTCCTTGGTGTGCTTTTGTCGGTAGCACTTCCCTGGGTGGGTCATGTTGCCCAGTGAGGGTCGGGTTCCACAGCTAGCACTGACCTGGGAGTTGTACTCGGTTGCCCCGGCGCCGCCGGAGGAGAGGGTCGACGGTGTCTTGTGCGAGACGGTGGCCGACATTGTGTTCCATCGGTTTTGGGTAATTTCTCCTTTACGGAATTAAAAATCAACACTACCTAGTGATTGTACTAATCAGTGTTGTCTTGTTTGATTGCAGACCATCTACAGGGTTTCAGAGGGAGAGGAGGAGGCCGCGTGTATGGTTGTCGAAAACGAGTGCAAGCACCTACTTCAGAACTTAAAGCATGAGGCTCGGGTGCAGAAGGGTATTAGGAGGGGCAAGCAGAAGTGTCGCGGCAAGTTCCTGAGTAAGGAGAAGTACATGCAAGTAATTTCCTATTCTTAAGGCCTTGAACTTAGTTTTCTTAAGTATGGTTCGTAGGCGTAGCACTGAAATTTCTCTTGACTGTCAGGACCCCGATTCCAAGTCACATCGATCTAGCGGGTAACACCTCATATCACTTTGCGGCCTCACACACGGTATTCCCACGGGTGTGGCCTTACCATGGCCCGGGACCGTTTGCGCCTTTTGGCTCACATATATGATAGTGTCGCTAGCATCCATATGACAGAGAACCCGGGCCGACATGACTAGTCATGAACCCAAAGTGGCACTAACTTACAGGGACAAGCATACATGAATCAACATCAAGCATGTCGGTCAGCAGCGTGCGAATCCGGGCTGTAGCACTGGGCTAACAGGACTCCGGATGTCACCGCGTGACATTTCTCTGAAGGGACAGACACAAGAATGAAGTGAATCACATGCCGGCCAGTCAAGTGTTCCCGAGCAGTAGTGCTGGGCTAGGAGGACTCCGGTGAACCGGGATGTAGCGGACTACTATGGCTCATGGAAGAACAAGACTACATTTCCCCATAAGAGAGGCTACCAAGGATAAACAACTAGGTTGTCGGATCCCACACATACCAAGCATTTCAATCATACACACGATATGCTCGATATGTGTAAATGCAACATGGCATCATAACATAACTCTACGACTCAAGTATTTATTCATTAGGCTCCGAGGAGCGAGATATTACAAACATGGGTCTCATGACCCAACAATTAGAGTATACAAGTCAAAGCACATGCGGAAGCTTAACTTGTTTGAGTACAGACAACTAAAAATGAAGAAGGCTGAGGAGCCTGACTATCTACAAGACCCTCCCAAGGGTACAAGATCGTAGCTGAGGTAACAAGCTAAACGTCGAAGTCCACGTGGAACTACTAGCGAGACTGAAGTCTCTCTGCAAAACATAAATTAAGCAAACGTGAGTACAAATGTACCCAGCAAGTCTTACATCAGAACTAACTACATATGCATCGGTACCAACAAAGGGGGTGGTGGAGTTTAACTGCAGCAAGCCAGCTTTGACTCAGTGGCTAACCTGAACTATGACTGCAAGTAACTCTTTTGAGGTGGCGCACACGAGTCCACAAATTCACCATACCAATACACCACTATGGATCCGCTCCCGTCTCCCTGCGAGAACGCCATCCATAGCACTCACACTTATCTTGCGCATTTTAGAGTATCCACTTTCACTTGTCTATGATCTATGCAAGGGGTCCAACTTTCCATATCCGAGGAATCCGGCTATTCGAATAGATAATGATAACCCTGCAGGGGTGTACTTCTTCACACACGCTCTCATAACTTATTGCCCTGTACACGTCACGCACCTCGGCAACCTTCAAGCGGAAGCCAGGCGAGGGAGTCGGCCACGACATGACTAACCAACAAGTCTCTAGTCCAGGTTTATCGCCTATTCGGGTTCCATCCGCAAGGAGATCCGGCCGGGGTATCGCTCACGGCCCCAAACGATGTGTGCAGTGTTCCCAAGCCTACCATCTGGGTGCCACTTGGTACACCGTGCCACTGTGCCTAGTCTGTCCCAAGCCCACCTGTACCGGGTGCCACTTGGTAGACTACTAACACTACCTACAAACACCAGAAACTAGTTGCAACTCCTGGACAGAGATCGAGTTGATTAATAAGCCGAGAGGGGCCGAGTTACCGGAACCCAATGTGTGGTAGTAACTGTTCATGGATCACAAACACGGGACTCGGTTCCTAAGGACGGCTGCAATGAGACAACCCACCATGTACTCCTACATGGCCTCTCACCGCTACCTTTACCAAATCGTGTTCACACACTTAGCTCTCAACGGTAGGACATATTCACCACATTCCAATTCATTCCCGATGAATCAGACCGGACTCAACTCTAAGCAGTAGCAGGCATGACAACAAGCATGAATGAGTAGGCACATCAGGGCTCAAACAATTCCTACTCATGCTAGTGGGTTTCATCTATTTACTGTGGCAATGACAGGACATGCAGAGGAAAGGGGTTCACCTACCGCAGCATGTAATAGTTGAAACAGTGTTGTCCTAATGCAGTAAACGAGAGCATGAGCGAGAGAGTGGGATTGTATCAGAATGAACAAGGGGGTTTTGCTTGCTTGGCACTTCTGAAGATAACATTGACTCTTCATCAATGTCAACGATCACAGCGTCGGAGCAGCGTCTACCGAGAGGGGACAATTACCAGCAAACAAGGAAGAACACAATCAATGCGATGCAACAATATGATGCATGATCATGACATGGCAATATGCTGTTGATTGAGCTAATGCAACTAGCAACAAGTTAAATGGAGTTGGTTTGAACACTAGGTTCAAATTCAAATTCAAACTATGAATTCAAATAGTGCATTATCATGTTTTGGACTAAACAGTGAGGTGAAGTTGTTCAAACATGCATGAAAATGCCATAAACAGATTCTTTGGATTTTTTTGATCATTTTTCATATATAATTTATTTCATTTGGAGCTATAGATTAATTTCTATGATTTTTCAAAGTTTTGGATATTTTCTGAAATAAATAAATCATTTAAGATTTATTTAAATCCCAGAAAAGGATTACTGCGTCAGCATGATGTCACTGTGACGTCAGCAAGTCAACTGTGACTGACCAGGTCAAACCTGACCAGTGGGGTACACTGGTCAGTGACCTAGGGCTGTGTTGTGTGGCTAGCAGGTGGGCCCGGTCAATGGCCACGTCAGCAAGGTCAACCTGACATGTGGGCCCGGTGGATTAGTCTAAGTTAAACAGGGAATAAAAACCGGGGATTAATTAGGGTGTGGGGCCCTTCCGTCAGTGGCACAAGGTTAAGCTAACCGCGGGGTTAGTGGCTAAACTAACCTGCCACGTCACCTAACCGGCGTTTAACCGCCGGCGCTAATAGAACGCGGCGGCGATCGCCGGCCGGCCGTTTCCGGCCATGGCTGGATGCACCGAGGGCACCGGAGGCAAGCTCGTGCTCTCCTGCATCCAGGGGAGGTGTCAGGACGTCGCGGGGTGGCCTGGTTCGTCGACGGCGAGCATTTGGGCAGTGGCCGGAGTTCAGTGTGTGAGCGAGCGCGGCTATAGGGCGCTAGTGGCTAACCAAAGGGGTCCTCTGGACTCCTGGCATCTTCAGGAACACGACCATGCACTCGGGCGCGTCTAATGCATGCTAGGTCAATGGCGGCGACGGGGTCGCCGGCGGTGAGCTCACGGATGTGGCGGGGCTACCAGCTAGAGGACGCAACCGACGACGGGAGTAGGGGGAAAAGATGGGCGGCCTCACAGCGGTTGCAGCACGCGTCTCGGTGGGCTCGGGGAAGGTCGGACGACGCCGGGACGGTTGAAGAAGGGGATGACGGCGATGGCGGCATTACGGGGCGCTCCGACTGGCTTCCTTCTGTGGAGAGGCGTAGCGCGAGGTGGCGGAGCTGCTGGGCATCCTAGCTAGGCGCGGGGGGCTCGGTGGCCACGGCAACGGCGAGTGGCGTCGACGACGGCTCTCTGTTCGGGTGAAGAACGAAGAGGGAGAGTGGAAATGGCCAGGGAAGAAGGGTGGGTCAGCACGGCCTCGTCCACGTCTCCTGGGTGCGGGGTTGGGGGAAAGGAGGCATCGACACGGCGAAGCAGGACGTGGCTGGGGCGCGCCTCCGTGCATCGGCCACGCACGCCCGTCCCTCTGGCAAGAGGAAGACGATAGGAGGAGGTGGGCTAGGCCAGGTGGCTAGGCGGGCCGACTGGGCCGGCCAGGTGGGCTGCAGGTGAGACCAGGTGAGTCCTTCTCTTTTTTTTATGTTTCTAATTTCTGTCTTTGTTTTTTGGATTTAGTAAAATACTAAACCACTTTTATAAAATCCTGAAATAAATTGTGGGCACATAGTGGATTATTCCCAACAGCCCCCAATTGTTTTTAGAAGTATTGAAGCATTTAAAATATTTATAGACATTAAATGCTCCAATTCAAATACAATATGATTTAACTCAAAAATCCATAAATGTCCAAGAAATATGCTCATCATTTTTGGCAGAGGTTTTCACCTTTATCATAAATCATGAATATTTTCAAAGGGCATTTTGGGTTTATTGAAAATGATTTTATGTTGAAACTATTTGATTTGATCTGGTGCTAGGGTTTGATCAATCCCCATTTCAAGTTTCTAAGAAAATTAAACATGATGATATGATGATCATGCAAGGACAAGCAAAGGCTAAGCTAGGGCTTTGACATTGACTCACTTAGGTGCCCCCGAGATGGTGTGTGGATAAGATGGACAGTTGGGAGGCTTTGGTGGATGCGTGGTGCTCTCCCCAGTGGAAAGTTGAACACCAAAGGTCCAAGGATAAGCGCGACCAAATGGAAGGTATGCCACACCATCAAGGGAGCTCCAACCTGTTTGAGTACGAGGATAACTGGGTATGTGGTTTGCTACATGATTCATGCAATTCATTCTTCATGCTAGCATTTATCCCTTCCAAAATGACTTAATATGCTATAGTTATCTCTATAATGACATTATAACCTTGGATAGCTCAATAATTACATAATTAGCATGATTTGGTCAAAAATGGCATAATAATCTTGGTTAGCTCGAAAATGACCTAAACTTAGCTTATTTTCCTCGAAAATGACATAATAACTTTTCTTCGCTCCAAAATGACCTATTTACATAGCAATATCATTCTTCATGCTAGCTTGAGCCCTTAACTAATATTTTGTTCCTCTCTCTCAGGTGCACTACAACAAGAAGCCTGTGCCAGGTCTGTTCGACCTCTATGGCATGGCCCATATGGCCCCATACAAGAAGGCCAAGCCATTCACGGAGTCTGAACTAGATGATCCAGAGAAGAGGGGAAGGCGAGGAAAGGGGAGGACTTTAACCCGAGCCAGGATCCTTTTGATACAGAGCTGGTGATGATATCTGGTGGCGGGAGGTCCCATGGCTCTCAAGCGATTGGTGATGGACTGATGCGTTGTCCAAAGACTCTCTTGCAGATCAAGAAGCGCCTGAGTAGCTCTGATCCTGAGATAACGCCTCATGCACGGCCCATAGAGATCGCCATGGTGGTTAGTTATACTGACTCTCTCACCTTT
This sequence comes from Triticum urartu, assembly GCF_056163025.1. Lineage (NCBI taxonomy): Eukaryota > Viridiplantae > Streptophyta > Magnoliopsida > Poales > Poaceae > Triticum > Triticum urartu. The sequence goes on from NC_141879.1 coordinate 713,158,033, forward strand.
CCTCCATTACATTGTGTGTGCGTCCGTCGATGATTACAATGCTAACGAGGAGTGGTGTCTTGCAGGCTATTGTTGAGAAAGAGAGATTGAAGACGAAGGAGCTTGTGGAGGAGGCAAAAAGGGAGACACAAAGGGAGGCGGCGGAGAGGGAGAGGGAGATGGAGGAGAGGATGGCTAAGCTGTTGGAGGAGGAGAGGAACCAGAACGACAGCGCTAACCGGGCCCTATACACTACAAAAAAACACACTTCCGTGATGATACGTGTTTGTCACAGTAGGTCGCTTTTTTGTCATGCATGTACATCCATGACAAATTTATGACGGAATCAACATAGTCATACCTATGCTGTCGTAGAAGTGTTCCATGACATCACCAAAATTATCATCACGGAAGTGTCCACTTCCATGACGATAAATCACACGTCATAGAAGTGCTTTCGTCAAGGGTGACCAACATGTGGCATCCACCATAACGGAACGCCGTTAAGCTATCGGGTCGGGTATTGGATCCGATAACCCGTTAATAGCAACGACCAATGGGAAATTTCCACGTGTAAAATTCTTATTGGCCGGACGAAACATGTGTCAGCTCGTCAGTGGGTCAGATAGGTGCCTATGATACGTCAACACATGGTAGGGCCCAACAGAGGCCCATTCATGTGAAAAGGCTAGCCCGTTTGACTTGGTCAAAAGGTGGCGGGCCGGCCCATGGAAAGCCTGTTAACGGCCTGTTCGCATATAGCCCATTTACAGCCCGCTAACCCAAGGCCGGTTACGCCCTATCTGAATTAGGCCCAGCAGCGTCATCTAGGCCATCCAATATGATTCCAGCCCGTTTTCACTTCTGGCCCATGTATGGCCCATGACGTCTTTCGGCCCATATGAGGCCTTATGTAACTCTTGGCCTATTAACGGCCCGTGGTGAAACTTGCCCGTAATGAACAGTGTATCACTTTACACCCACTAACGGCCCATGGTGAAACTGGCCCGTAATGAACAGTGTATCACTTCATACCCATTAACGGCCCGTTATTCCGTTGGGCCGTTTCCAGCCCATGTTATCTTTCGGCCTTCTCAGAGCCCATTTATTCTTGGGCTCATTTCCAGCATTCATTTACTTACGGCCCGTTACTGTCATTTTCTGCTTGTGGGCCAAATTCAGCACGTGGTTACAGTCGGCCCGTTTGTGGTCCGTTAATACGTTGGACCGTTTTCATAGCGTCATTAAATACGACCTATTAACGATGGCCCGTTACGGTCGGCCCATGAATGGACGATTCCAACTCTAGCCCGTTTACGACCATAATGCGGCATGTTATTGGCCCATGTTTGGCCAATCGATCATACAGCCCGTATAAGGCCCATTTATGATACGGCCCGTAGAAGGCCTATTGTTTCTACGGCCCGTAGAAGGCCTACTGTTTCTATGGCCCGTAGAAGGCCCACTGTTTCTACGGCCCGTAGGAGGCCCAGTGTCACTACAGTAAATATTAGCCCATGGTTATTGTGGCCTAGTTTTAAAAAATAGGTTATTGCAGCCACTAGTTAACCGCGGATAAAGAACTGCAATGACTACAAGAAAACAAATAAACAAGACAACAAAGAAATAAAGATGCAAGCAACTAACGCTAGGCTATCACGGCTATTACCCATATTACATCCACTGGGCATCAAAGTTCGCCACTAGTGCAAATATAGGGAACAAAGCAGCATATCATATACAGTGGCGTCAAAATTGGCCACCGGTGCAAATAAACGCTGCAGCAAAACAAGAGCATAACTAAAACAACTTCAGAAGAGCTCAAGAAACGTTATCCTGGGTATCCACCATGCTGGCAATAAGCTTAGCAAGCTTATTAGCTTTGTCCTGTTTGGCGCTAAAATCCTCCAACGCTTGCTATTGCACTAGAAAGTATGCATCTGAATGCTCCAGGAACTTTCTCAGTCCTTCCGCTTCTTGTTGCAACACAGCTGATCGATGTCTTTCAGCTTGTAGTTGAGACTCAAGAAACCGAACTGCTTCAGACAGTGAGTTTGAATAGCTTGTGCAAGCGGTAGTGGCCAGTAACTCCAACACTAAACCAAGAGAGGATGTGTCACTATCCTAAACCTTATCTGCATTACTTCCTTTACCGTTGCTTATTAAGGCAATCTTCCCCAATATTCTGTCAGCATTCCAAAAGAAGAAACAAGCAGACACATAACAAGTTTAGCATGTACTAGTATATGAAACTCATTTCGGTGAACCAATTCATTAGTAAGCTGGACAGGATTAAACTACCAAGTCTTCTATTGCCAAGTACTAGTACAAAACAAAAGCATCAAACAAACATATATCTATGTCCTATGGTAGCAATGGAATCTTAAATTAGAACAATTGTTCTTCAGGTTTAGGCACTTGTTCTACATGAACAGAGTACAGTAAGACGCAAGAATATAATACTTAAAAATAGAAAATGAGCTCATAGACCTTACCACATTCTTGGTTCGGGACCAGTACAGAACAAGGCGTTCCCAGTCATCGTCCAGTAAATGTGTCTCAGGAGAACGTAAGGGAATTTCATGAGTTTCTTTGCCGGTGAAGTACGTTTTCTTCACGTAATTCCGATATTGCCACCAAGCATTCTTGAAGATAGCAGAGGTATTAGCACAGGTTACCTCATCCTAAGTTTCCAAATCGGTCCTTCTCTATAGAGAAAAATGGGAAAATTTGCTGTATTATAACCATCATGGAGGTAGGATGTATGGGACGAAGCAAAGTAATTGCCATGAATAACATTACTTACACATAACTCCTGGACAAACACCTGCAACTAGCATTTTCCTTCATCTTCAGTATAATATTTCCAAGATGGGAAGATACGCACATGCGATTTAACAACATCAAATGCGATAGATGCTAAACTACGACTAGCTGGTTGTGCTTCCTCCACAGGAATAAGCATACTAACTGGTGGAGTTGGGGTTCGCTGTGATAGTACTGGCCCTTTGGGCACTGGAGCTGCCTTACTAACTGCTCTTGTTTGGGAGCTCTGTGGTGGAGATGGTGCTGTGTCAACAGGAACTGGGTTACTATCGGCTGGGGTTGGGGTTAGATTGGGTGAAGCTGGTTCTCTGTCCATCATAGTAGGGGTACAATCTGCGAGAGTTTGGGTTATGTGTGGTAGGGCTGGTTCTTGTGCATGTACAACCGGGGTGCTATCTCCACCAAGAGGTAGCACTGTTTTATTTGAAGACCATGTTTTTAGTCCGCTAGATACTGGCATCACCCGCTCTAAATCAAATGGCTGATAAACAGGAAACATAGTTGAATGTACAGATGCAATAGATAGTGTTGAAAAAAGAGGGCATGAAATAGTTGAGATGTATATTATTTAACTAAAACGGAAAGCATGACATAATTTCACATATATGATGTCTATCTAAACTGGATAGCATAGCATAACATAATTCAAAGATATGATGAATAACTAAACATGATCGCATGACATAATTCACCTACATGTTATCTAAGTAATCAGGATCGCATCATTTAATTCACATATGTGATTTATATGCTAAACAGAGGGCATTCGATATGATGTCTAAACTAAGAACATGGTGTTGAATATTGTGTATATGATGTCTAAACTGTGCAATGCAAGACACCGTATGCATGATATGAGCAGTATAACCGTGCCAAGTTAGAGCATACACCTCAGTGGGGGAATAGGACTAGTCATCTATCTCTAGATCCAACTCTGAGGAGCTATCGGGACCCAACAAGAGATCTGCTTCAACAGGTAGCACTGTCTGCTCTGAAGGCCTTGTTTTCACTCCAGATTTTTCCATCTCCCACCCAAATGGCTGATTCACAGGAAGAGTAGTTTAATGTACAAACATTGTCGATAAATGGAATTGTAATGAAGAAAATGATGGGCAAGATATCATTCAAATATATGATGCCTGGTTAAACAGGATGGCATTGCACATTTTACAGATATTATGGCTGGCTAAAAGACATGAGACTGCATAATTCCCATATATGATATAGAAACTAAACAGGTGGCATTACAGAACATGTCTAAACTAAGAAGATGACATATATGATGTCAAAAGTAGGCACTCCAAGGCAACATATGCATGATATGACTAACATCATCATGCCAAGGTAGAGCAAACACCTTGGCGGGTAAATAGGAGTGGTCAGCGGCGTCCGAATCCGCCTCAGAACAGATATCTTCCTCTGGATTACAATCCGGAGAGGGTTGGGGAGGGTTTGCCATTGAACCCACCATGGAGCGATGTCTGCATGACATTGTATTACCGCGCAAAACTCTTCTCTTTTTCTCTACATGTTCAGCATGACTGTGTGTACAATATCTGACATGCATACGAAAAAATATGGTGAGATTATGTAAGGAGAGCATGCAGAAATTTAGAGTGATGGTAACAACCAGTGGATCGATGTTTTTCCCTTGAACAAAAATAGCCCTAATGGATCGACGTGAATGTATATTAATAAGTGATGCAACAAGTGTACAACCTCTTTGCCGTAGCCGTGTCGACCTCAGCATCATTGGGTTGGTCGTTGAAGCAGTTGAGGCAGAGGTGGCTGTCGGAGGTGTGGAGGAAGATCTGAGGAATCTGTAAACGGCGTCCAGGGCACTGCTCTGTTGTGACGGATCGTTCTGTCATTGGAGCAGCTCCGGTGAGCCGTAAGACGTCAAGGCTGAAGCAGCACAAGACAGACATCGCAATCTCAAGTGGGATTCTAATAGCATCTCCAATAGATGATGTAAAATGGATGTAAAATTAACATCACCAAAAACCACCTGACTACAATAGATGAGGTAAAAACTGTTGACTCTGAACTTAACTATCGAAACTGAATTTTACTTTGGAATCTTAATGCTACTGTCGAAACTGAACACAGTGGTAGCAGAGAGGCACTTGACATGTAGTTTAGGGAGGGCCTGCAGTTCATCTTCAACCTGCACCCCCTGAGCCACCAGCCACCACCGGCCGAACCGCCGGCCCCAGCACCGCCTCGCCGCTCCGAAACAACTCGCCACCGCCGCCCCAGCCAGCCCTCTAGGCCCCCCGCCCCCACCCTGAACCCTAAGATAGATAGTGGGGTACCTCTCCGACGAGCCCCCGTCCCCGCTGCGGATGGTTCTTCCTTAACTCCGGCGAGCCCCCCAACCCCTGAAAATTGACTGACCCAAAATTCGATTCAGTCGACTGAAGTGTGGCTTAATTGGAGCAGAGCAGTAGCACGAGCGAGGGGGAGAGCAGTAGCAACAGCTAGGTGAGTGAGCGATCGAGCGAGAGCCGGAGCAGCAGCAGCAGGTCCGGCTGGTATGGACGCCGCTGCCGAAGGGGCCTTGCATTGGGGGAGATCCGCCGTGGAGATGTCGCCCGCGGCGCCGGCTTCAAGGTAGCCGCTCCATGGGGGTGTGTGATGGAGCACTGTCGGTGCCGGGAGGTCGAGTTAAGGAGAAGGTGCGATGCGATGAGTGTACAACCTCTTTGGTGGCGCCGAGTAGGCCTCGACTTCGTCCGAGGAGTCGGTGAGGATGTTGCGGTTCCTGTGGAGCAGGTTAAGGCGGCGCTGTGGGGATGGAGCAGCCGCGATAGACGAGGCGATCGTCGGAGCAGCTCCTTGGAGGTGGAGGACAGGGTAGCTGAACCGGTGGGATGGCGAGATGGACGAAGGATCCTGATCCGGGGAGGTGGACGAGGGACGTTGAGCTGTTGCACTGGACGATGTCGTCAGGGAAGAGGCTCCGGCTGGGCAGCGGTGACGTGGCAGACGGAGGAGGGTGGGGTTTCGCGGCTGGAGCAGAGAGGTTATGGCGGCCTTGGATTTCGAATGGCGAAAAGGGGGCGATGGGAGGGGGTGAAGCATGACTTAGGAATGCGCTTGTCCAAAATGTAGGGTGTGTTACAAAAGTACCCCCACTGATTTGAACTAGCGGCCCTTTCGGCTCTGGGTTAGAAGGGGGATTTCGCGTGTCGGGATATGGCAGCTAGAGGGAGTTTTCGTGCACGTTGTAATTTCGGGATAGCAAGGCGCGGGTTGTGAAGGGGCCAGTTTTGGGAGCACGATATCTGAATTTTCGGGATATAAGAAGACACTGGTTGAATTTTAGTGACAAGCCTAACATGTAGTAATATTGTACTTGTACGTACCGAATTAATTCGCACTTCCCTCAACCAAAAAGAAAACAAAAAAATAAAACTATTCACACCACACAAAGAGAGAGTCTTGCCCGTTTTACTATACAAATGCTATTCAAAGTTACTCCCTCCTTCCATCTATATAGGGCCTAATGTGTTTCTCGATCCTAACTTTGACCAAATATTAGAGCAATGATATATGACATGCAACTTACACAAAGCACACCGTTAAATTCGTCTGTGAAAGCTTCTTTCAATGATATAATTTTCACATTATGCATGTCATGTACTATTAATCTTGTCAATAGTCAAAGGCGGTCTCAAAAATCTCATTACACCGTATATAGATGGAAGGAGGGAGTATGAATCCATGTTATGTCCGATTAAATTTTTTTGCTTGCTGTATAATGCATGTAACCTACTCATACCAACATTTTAGTGCATTCCAAATGTCTATACTACCGCTGCAATTCGAACTAAATTTGAATTCGTTTCTCTATTTCAATAAGAATCTACAATCATGATTGTTGCCAACTTCAACCATCATAGTTTCCTTGCTGTCCGCCAGATATAAATCATACGGCCGATAATGTAGGATGGCAGGCACACCATCATCAACAACTCTGTTTTTTATAAGAGTAGAGATAAAACATATTAAATGTAGTATACCATGTTCATAACCACACCATGTGCATCACCGTTATATATATTCACAAATCCGTCGGTTTGAAACACTATGATAAATTCTTCAAATATCCGAATTCGCTTTTTATAATGAAGTACATATGATCTCTATTCGTCTTTTACACCCACACAACCCTCTTATCTTTGTAGCTAGCGCTAAGTTTCTCTTGTGCATGCACACGCCCGCATCCCTCTCACCCTCCCTCAGCATTCTCTAGCTCCGTCACGCAAATTCGTCTTTTCACTTTAGGTCATTCACCCACGGTGTGTGTAGGCCCCCCAGCTCCTTCTTTACAGCACACATCAATTGATATGCCTCTCTAGCGAGGTGTGCCTATCACAAACACAAGCTTCCCCTCTTCTCTTGTCACCGTCCATGCCTCACTCCCACCACTCTTCATCATTCTCTTACTTGCACACTCCTCCCCCTCGATATATAGTATGCCTCTCGTACCACCTCCTACATGCATCCCTCTCTCTCTCTATCCTTCTCGTCATGCCTCATTTGCTTCTAACACACACATGCATGTATACCGATCGATCTCCCAACATATACCTAGATCGACTTTAAGTAGCCCCCCCAATCGATTGACGTACCTCACAAGTTATGTCTCTCCATTATCTTACAAAGGTTGATTGATCTTCCTATGTAGTTATGTCTGCTTACCACATCCACATCGTCCCCCCTCATCATTCGTTCTTGCCTCCTGACCCGTCTCTCACATGCACGTGCACAGACAACAAGCAGCCATCTCCTCTCTTATTGATATTGCGGGCGTGCCCTCCGTTTGTCTAGCAAGCCCGTCCCACCATTTGTTAGAAGAAACTCCACTACCACCCCCTGCAACACTCTAGCTCTGTCTCTGTCCCAACATTATTCATCTCCTGCACATCTGCATGGATGCCGATTGATCTCCCTTAATACATGAGGCAGATCGATCTCCTTAATACATGAGGTAGGCCTCTCTCCTCCTCCACACATATACCAGCCATTGTACCTCTATAGTTAATTGGGCCTCCCTCTTCCCCCACCACACAGCGATAGTCAAGCGCTGCAGGTAGGTATCCATGCCACAGAGACAAACTGCACATGTCCCATCTCACGTTCCAGTAGGCCAGCCACTCTATATCTTTGACGTGGGCACACACAAACTCGATGGCACTCTTTATCGATCGCGCGCGCGCGCACACACACACATCATCCCTCTCTTCGATTCTATGGACACCTCAAGCCGATGATACCTCCACTCTCTTCTCGTGGATCGCCCCCTCTATATATATGTTATATCCAGGACTCTATTTCACACACATTGCATATGTTAAATTTTTTGATTGACCCCCCCCCCCCCACAAAAAGAAACTCTCAAGAACCCACACACAATATCTCTCTAGGTTTGTATCTCTCTCACACAACCCCACGTAGGTGGTGTAAGTATACAAGAAGAGAATAGGTGCACCGTGCACGTACTCACGCTTTGTGCCCAGCCACACCCGCGCGGGTACACGGTGGAGCTCATTTCTCCGCAGAAGCTGAATTTGTTTTTGAAACATCAAGTGGCCACAGACTCGAAAACTTATTTGCCCATTAGTGACTTGTCAGGGCGGTGGATTTTAGTTTGTACAATAATGCTGCATCCACCTAAAGTAATGAAAGTTCTTACGTAAACATCCTAGTAATTCCCTCTTCGTAGGTGCAGTATTACTCCTAACAATTGTAATATCAGTTTGAAACTTGTAATATTGCCGTGTCCTATTCCTGTGTTTTCAAAATCCTGCAAATCAAACATGTCCTGAGTTGGTGATGATGTTGTGCCTCCCATCTTTCACCAATAGCCGTCAGATCTAGATCTGACGCATACAAACCAAGCTTCTCCATTTTTGCAAAAAGATGCCCGCACTTGTTCCCTATTTACAAACAACTCCTTGTCTCTCACAATCTAGGAGTAGAAGGCCGTGGAATAATCTAGCACGATGGCCGCTGCCGGAGCCGTCCACCCCCAATCTTGGTGTTCCGTGCAATGCACAGGCATCTACGCACGGGAAATTATGTCGAACAGGGCTAGTTGTAAGCAGGCTAGCTCTACAGCCATGATGATAGTGACTGCAGACGGTGAGGCTGACTATGGTATGCCGAACATTGCGCCTATACTCAGGTGTCATCTCTGGCCCAGGGTCTTGTCACTTCACTGTGAGGAGGAGCACGTAATAATTTGACCAACGGGTAGTACAGTGCTAGTACTCCTACTACTACATTGGTAGTACTACTACTAGTACTAGTAGCACCACCGTCTGGATTTAGGAGTACTACCACATCCACCGGCACCGAGGAACGTCTCTAGGTAGTATTGCTTGAGGACACCGGGGCGAGGGGCCGCTTGGACGACAGCTTCGTCTCCTTGTTCGACGAGGTCCTCGTTGGTTTCCTCGAGAAGTTCACCATCGTCAAGAAGCTTGCGGACGACTTTGACGTAAGCCTCCAGCCAACGTGCCCAGGCTCTGCGATGCCCGCCACCCTCAACGGCCACTATGGTAACAACCTTTTCGATGCACTAGTGGCCCTGAGACTGCCCGCCATCGCGTCGGAGAATGTCCACCTAGAGGTCACGCTCGTCGCGCAGCGCCTGGCGCAGCAAGACACCATCGACATAATCACCCACGTCTACGCGCAAATCGTCCACAAGGACTACTACATGCAAGAGGAGGACGATAGGACGCTGGCCTTCTTGGAGCGCAGTGCAACCTTGGACGGCACTGTTCAGAAACACGTTGAGCTCCCCGCCAACGCTGCTGCTCCTCACACGTCGGTTGGTGACCCGGCGCACTAGGGCGTGAGGATGTCATTGGACGTTGATGGATCCGTATGTATTTTTATCTTTCCGTCAAATCCATGTAGTAGTATATGATGCTACAGTAATTATCTTCTCGGATGGCTGAGAAAACAAGAGCACGGAGTCCAAGAAAATTGGTGTCGGATGGGACTCGTGTGGGTAGCGTGTGCCGTACTGCTAGACATGAATGCTACTGAGTTATGGCCCATGCCACCCCACTATATCGAGGTACGCAGAACAAATTTCCTACAGTCCATGCTCAACCCTCCTCTATCTCTCTTCTCAGCCAGCCAGCGGACGCGCGGAGCCCATCGTCTGTTTGCTCACATGCGGCCCCACATGTCAGTGAAAACGCAAGAGGACCCACTGAACCTGCACATCTTTCACCTCGACGTGCTGGTGATGAAAACAAATCCAATAAAGATCTTCGGTGGCCGCTTTTGGAGTTACTCAAGAGTAGTAAGATTCTATTTATAGTTTAACCCAAGATGCACATCTCGTGGCTTCAACTACCACTCTATTTTCTTTCATGACACGAAATGGATGCTGGATGTCCCACGTGTCGGCAAAAGGAGGAAGAACCCGACCAAATCTTCGGTTCTGCTCTCGGATTAGACTAGTTGTGCTAACTTAAAAATTTTATTGTGTATTCCCTCCGTTCCAAAATACTTGATTTCCATTTGTCCAAATATGGATGTACCTATATACTAAGACATGTTTAAAAACATATATATTTTGACAAATAGAAGGCATGTATTGTGCAATGGAGGGAGTAGAATGGATGCAAGTTTTTGTATTGGGAAGAAGAGTACATCCATGTATTGATAGAGCGCAATTTAGTAGATGTTCTATCACTTTTAGCTAGCACAGACGCAAGATCGAGCCTCCGCAGATCATGGTACTAATCCAATTTACAGGAGTAGTAAAATGTATTCTTGTGGTTCTTGTTTTCTTTGGTCTTGCTTTTCTAGTCAAAATTATCGTTGGAGTCTGTGCAAAACGTAGGTGCGTTTGGGGTCGTGCATTGGAGTTGGCCTTACAAGTGGGACCGCAGTTAAGGAAACCGACTATCGGCAAACCCCCACCTCGCCCGCCGCGCGATGGCTGAAGTTAGAGAAACGACGAGGTTGAAGAGATTGCTCTAGCACGGACTCCAAAAAATAATATGGTCTCAGATGGATGTCGTGGTGGTGGCGTGTGCCGTACTCCTGGACTTGAATGCTTGTTCTGGCCCATGCCACCCTACTACTCCCTACTACCTACTCCTACTATATAGTACTAGTATCGAGGATTCGAGGTGCTGGTTACGTACAACGAACACATTAACATATGGCTACAGTAAAAACACCCGCCCGATGCGCGAAGCATCTGAAGCTAGTACAAATTTAGAGAAGTGACTCGAAAGCCATTCATAAATTTAGTAAGTTTATCACAGGCATATCATTTTATTACATACAACAGGTCATCAACCCACATCGACAACGAGGATACATTATAAATACTAAAGTTTTCACCACACAACACATAACAAGCCATGAAATGAACTTCAACTAAACCTTTCCTCGGCGTTGGAAACGCTTGCTTTGAACCACAACTGATTCTCTGGGACGGGCCATCTGTTGTCGATCTGGAGACCAACGCAGGACCAATCATCCAGGCTGAAGCGGCCTACTATATCAGTACGAGGGTATGGAACTACCCAAATGTCCGAGGTATAGACACAGTTGCTTCTCATAAATGTGTCAATAGCAATTGGATCGCCTTTCACCATCATCGGATAGTTTTGTCCAAGGAAGAGCGAGTTTTCTCCAAGACTATCAATTCTGTGCCAGGGAGAAGGAGTTGGCGCTAGCACACTAGTATCCATCCCGAATACCATGCAACGGGTGTTGGAATAGGCCTGGAGAGTGCGACCATGGGAGACACCTGCTTCCTTACCAGTAACATCATCAGTGGGTTGTATACACACAAGAAGAGGTGATCCATCGAAATTAGTTGCCAGGCGCCACAGAGTATATCGGCGCTGCTCGTCCTCATGCTCGTGATCATCACCATCGTCATCTCCCCCTTGGTTATAAAAATTTTCAAGTATAGGTGGTGGGATGTTCACAGGACCTTGGACAGAGAAGAAGAAGGTTAATTAGTAAAGGGAAACTTGCTAATCCGCATGCATGTGGATGAAACAATTATAATTACGGTGGAAGACAAACGTACCGAGACTACTAGGATGCCATGCAAAAATAGTGCCACGAGTGGTGGCAGCAAACACAAGGCCCTCGTATTGAATTGCATCACAGTACTCATCCGTGTACAGAAACTGATTTTTGAGCAATATCCATCGAGTCGAACCACGAAGGACGGCAACAAGCTTGTTGAAGATAGCAACAACTTGATAGTTGTTGTAATTCCAAGAGCGGTTGGGAACTCGACAAATTGCTATCTTCCGTAGAAGACAGTCACCATGATCATATTTGAACGTGCGTACATTACAGGTGTGCTCAACCTCTGGGCAGTGTGCTGAGATTTTTGGAAGTGGAACCCGGTGACGAGTGTACACATTCACAAGTTCCCACTCGCAGTTGGTCCCAATGTAAACAACCCAATCTCCATTTGCGCCCGCCCAAGCCTTGCCCTCGAGCGATGGCATCTTAACATCATACGTATAAGTATCAAGCGGCATCAACTGGCACAGGGCGAGGCCTCCGTCGTGCCGGCGCCAGTCATCAGGGTCACGGCGAAGAAGATAGGGGAGATCAAACCGCTCCTTGAATCTTGGGTTCTTTGTAATGATGTTATTAGTTGAGTCGAGAATGGGCTTGAACGAACCTGCCATGCTAGCCGAGGTGATGACGTCGCATCGATCAATGAGTTCCTCCACCACGTCATCTTTCAGATCGGGCAAGAATAACGGGGTCGTTTCCGGCCTGTTCCCTCCATGGAGAAGACGATCGAACAATGGCAGAAGAAAGGGTGAAGGGCTGAAGGAAAATGGAGAAGGGAGAGGAAGAGCGTGCGACAATAGTTCCAAATCGAGAGGGAAAGGTGAAGAGTCGGTGGACGGGTGCGAGTTTGCCACGGTTCACGAAGAGGCGCCCCGACCTACACGTTCGTTCGGAAATACTCCTACTACTCGCCATCGTCTCACTGATATGTTGGAACGGGACCACATGTCAACAAAACATGGTGTGTAATTTCTCGTGCAAAATTCGATCTGGCCGCGTTGGCCCGAGGTGCCGCATTAGTTATCGACCTTTAGTTTTTTAATGGCGTGCCGATCAGTTTTGAAGCACGACTAACTCGTACTGTACGTGGAGAGGATGACGAAAGGGACCCACCAAGGTCATGGCAGTACGCAAACAAGTGCCTCCTTATTTCAAGCCAATAAAAAAATGGCTCCTCCTAATGGATTTCTGACATCTGGGTCCCATGCCATTGTCAACGTAGTCAATAAACGAGAGAATTACACAACGAGCGGCTGACACCAGGGACCCAACAGCTCGCCCAGTTATTTTTGTTTTGGGTTAATTTGATAAATGCCACTCCAAATCTGGTTTATCTGAGAAATGCCACTTCAATTTCCAAACTTTGAAAAATGCCATTTCATGCCATTTCTAGTGGCATTTTTCGAAGTCTGGAGTGGTGTTTTTCAAAGTTTGCAAACTGAAGTGGCGTTTTTCAAAGTTTGCAAAAATTGCAGTGGCATTTTTCAAAGTTTGGAAATTGTAGTGGAATTTTTATGAATCGCCATAACTGGAGTGGCATTTATCTAATTTGTTTTTGAGACGGAAGGAGGGTGTCAACTGGGTTGTTCGGGACACTCTGGCCTTTTCTTTTATGTTTACCACAGACCAGCCCAGTAGTCTTTTTTTTCTTTCTGAAAATGGCTAGCCCAGTTCTTTTGTGATTTGTCAAGTAAGTCGCTTTATCAGACCTGCTGGGCTGTAAATCTTTCAAGACGAGGAGAGCTTCAATCGGAGGGCCGAGAAAATGGCCTATCAGTAATGAGAAATGGGCTGTACATTTTTAAAACACATCAAACCGGCAATTATTTTCAAATATCTTTTTTTCATTTCGAGATTTTAGATTGCATTGATTTTTGTGCGTGGACAATTTATTGGATTTTATATTGATATACATTTATTTTTAAAATCAGTCTGAATGTGACTCGAAATTTCGGGATTAAAAACAGTTCAGACCGCACCGACATATGCAAAATTTCGTATAATTTTTTAACCATGGCCACAATATGGGCTATAATGCTAACATAAAGAATATGGGCTCCAAAAAAACCTGTAAGAATTAGCAAATGGGCTGTAAATTATTTGAAATAATGGCAGATGGGCTGTATGCTGTTTTCCACAGATTTGAGGTTTTCCACAGATGGCCTGTATACTGTTAGATGTCCATCCAACGGCCGTCGTGCTTCTTCAGTCTCTTGTCTTCCTGCTCCAGCCGCTCAAACAAGCATCGACAGGACTGCCTACTCCCTCCTCTCCGCGGCCGGCTGTGCTGCCGCGCAGGCCTCACCGCTCCACCGTACTCCCATCACTGGCCTAGCCATCCCTCTACTCACCCACACCTGCTGTTATTCTCCGGCGATGGCAGACGAACCCGTAAACCCTCGTATAGTCGTACTCCCCTCCGCGTGGGAAATAAAAACAACGACCGAGTGTTCCCTCGGCGTGGCGTGGTCAGCGTGGTCAATGACCGACATGTATCTGAAGTGGACTGTATGTGGAGAGGCTGACAGCTGGGTCCACGGCTGCACGGAAGGAAATGCCTCCTTATTATCCGCAAAATAATGATTTCCTCCACCTGACATCTGGGACCCACCGAAACGGCCTCTGTATTTCGTGAAAAAATGTTACCGCCGCTGACAGCTCGGACCCACCAGCTATATCTTCGCACGCAAGAAAGTGCCTCCTTATTACGCACAAAAAAATGAATACTCCCCCTGCTAGCTGGGACCCAGTATAGTGGGCCTACTAAGTTGACGGGGACGAAGGGCTTTGTCAACTTAGTCAATATGCACGATTCCAGCTCGACTGACCGTACGATGTCCATCCAATTGCCGTAGTGCTTCTTCAACCTCTGGTCTTCTTGCTCCAGCCGCCCAAAGTAGCACTGGTCGTGCCGCCTGCTCCTGCCTCCCGTGGCTGGCTGTGCTGCCATGGAGGCCTCACCGCCCCCATACTACTCCCACCGTTGGCCAGGCCATCCGTCCACTCCACTCACCCACACCCCCTGTTATTCTGTGGCGACGGCAGCGCAGCCGAACCAGTGAACCCTTGTACTCCTCTCCGCGTGGGCATCCACTGCCGCGTCTTCCCCAGCTCCGCGTTCTCCCCTTCCTAGGCCTCGCCGTCGTCCACCGCCCTGGTGCTCTCGGCGCGGCGTGGTCAACGTGGTCATGGAACGGCTTCCATCGGACATGGACTGTACATGGAGAGGCTGACAGCTGGGTCCACGGCCATAGCAAGGGGGTGCCTCCTTATTACATGCAAAATAATTATTCCTCCACCTGACAGCGGGGACCCACCAGACGGGCCACCAGTAGTTTGCGAAAAAAATCTTTTCCCCCTGACTGCTGGGACCCATCGGACGGGCCACCGTATTTCGCGAAAAAATGTCCCCCCGCTGTCAGCTTGGACACACCGGAAGTGCCTCCTTATTACGCACAAAAAAATGAATACTCCCGCGGCTAGCTGGGACCCACCTTGCTGGGAGGCTGACTTTTGGGCCTACTAAGTTGACGGGGATGAAGGGCTTTGTCAACTTAGTCAATATGAACGATTCTAGCTCCAGTGACCGTATGATGTCCATCCAACGGCCGTAGTGCTTCTTCAAGCTCCGGTCTTCTTGCTCCAGCCGCCCAAAGCAGCGCCGGTCATGCCGCATGCTCCTGCATCCCGTGGTCGGCTGTGCTGCCGCAGAGGCCTCACCGCCCCTACTATTCCCACTGCTGGCCAGGCCCTGCGGCGACGGCAGCCTCACACCACAGCCGAACTAGTGAACCCTCGTAGTCCTCTCTGCACGGACTTCCACTACCGTGTCGTCCCCTTCCTATGCCTCGCCATCGTGCACCGCCGTGGTGCTCTCCACGCGGCGTGGTCAACGTGGTCAAGGAACGACTTGCATCAGAAGAGTACAGTACGTGGAGAGTCTGACAGCTGGGTCCACGGCCACAACTCAGTTTTTTGTGATTTGCCAAGTAAGTCGCTTTGTCAGGCCTGTTGGGCTGCAAATCTTTCAAGACGAGGAGAGATTTCATTCGGCTGGCCGAGAAAATGGCCCATCAGTAATGATAAATGGGTTGTACATTTTTAAAACACATCAAACCAGCAATTAGTTTCAAATATCTTTTTTTCATTTCAAGATTTTAAATTACATTAATTTTTATGCGTGGAGAATTTGTTGGATTTTATATTGATATACATTTATTTTTAAAATCAGTTTGAATGTGAGTCGAAATTTCGGGATTAAAAACAGTTCGGAACGCACCGAAATATGCAAAATTTCATATAATTTTTTAACCGTTGTCACAATATGTGCTGTAATGCTAACAAAAAGAATATGTGCTCCAAAAAAACCTTAAGAATTAGCAAATGGGCTGTAAATTATTAGAAATAATGGCAGATGGGCTGTATGTTGTTTTCCACAGATTTGAGGCTTTCCTAAAAAAAGGTTGACGCACATAGAACTGACTGTTGGATGTCCATCCAACGGCCGTCGTGCTTCTTCAATCTCTGTTCTTCCTACTCCAGCCGCTCAAACAAGCGCCGGCGGGACTGCCTGCTCCCTCCTCCTCGCGGCCGGCTGTGCTGCCGCGTAGGCCTCACCGCCCGACCGTACTCCCATCGCTGGCCTAGCCATCCCTCTACTCACCCACACCTGCTGTTATTCTCCGGCGACGGTAGATGAACCAGTAAACCCTCGTATAGTCGTACTCCCCTCCGCATGGGAAACAACTGCCGAATCTTCCCTATCTCCATGTCGTCTGTAACGCCCGAGATCGATGTGCCAGGTGTCCTCCAGTTATTCGCTGTTGTTGCCTTGTCATGTGCTAGCGTGTCATGCATCTCATATCATGTCATCATGTGCATTTCATTTGCATACACGTTCCTCTCATGCATCCGAGCATTTTCCCCGTTGTCCGTTTTGCAATTCGGCGCTCCTATGTCACCCGGTGTCCCTTTCTACCTCTTTTCGTGTGTGGGTGTCAAACGTTTTCGGATTGGACCGAGACCTGCCATGCAGCCTTGGGTTACTACAGGTAGACCACCTGTCAAGTTTCGTACCATTTGGACTTCGTTTGATACTCCAACGGTTAACCGAGGGACGGAAAAGGCCTTGTGTGTGTTGCAGCCCAACAACCTTCCAAAGTGTCCCAAAACCCACCTAAACCTCCTCCATCATCTCGGTCGTTCGATCACGATCACGTGGCCGAAAACCACACCTCTTTTGGAGCTTCCTAGCTCCCTCTACCTCTATAAATAGGCCACCCTCTCGAAATCCCGGGTCTTCTTCCCCCGAAACCCTAAAATTTCCCCTCTCGTCCGCCGGACATGTCCGTCCCGGACCGGACGGAACCGCACCGGCTCCCTCAGCCAACCGCGCGCCGCCACCTCACCGCTCTCTCACTCCTCCCGCCGCCAAGCCCGCCGGCCCAGATCTGGCCCGTGCGGAGCCGAACCGGGCCGAGATCCCCGTGCCGCGCCGCCCGGTGTCTTCCCCGCTTCCGGTCGCCGGGCCTCGTTGCCGGCCACCGTCTCTAGTGAGCTTTCGGCGGAGCTCTTCCGCCGCGTCGACCCTGCCGCTCCTCCGCCGAGCACCTCGCGCCTTGGACCGCCCTGCGCCGCCGCCTCGCGACGCCACCGTCGAATGCCGCCGCGGCTCCAGGTCCTCGCCAGAGAACGGCGCCATCGCCGCCCCGCCATGGTTGGCCACGGGAGCTCGCCGCGACTCCCCGCCGGTTGACCCCCCGCACTGGAGCGCCGCCACGGCGCCTCGTCCTCCCCTTCGGTGACCACATCCGGCCGCTCCGGCCCCGATCCGGCCACCCCGGCCCCGTCTCCGGCCATTCTCCGCCCCTGCGCCGCCGTACCTTCGTCTGCCGTCGCCGGGATCCCGTCGCTCTCCGTCCCGCTCGTCCCCGCGCGCGGACGCGTGCATTGGCCACAGCCCGCTACTGTTCCTCAAGCAAGGCCCAGCGCAGCGCCAAGCCGGCCCAGCTCCATCCCCGCCGGCCCACTTCCTCCGGCTCGGTGTATTTTTTTCGTGAGGTTATATTTCTCTAAGTCCCCAGATTCCAGATTCATATGCCTCTTTTCCTCATGCCATAACTCTGCATCCATAGCCCCGATTCATGCGTGTAGCATATCAAAGTGTTCGTCTTGACGAGTACATCATTTCATCTCATTGCATCATTTTAATTTGTGCTCATCTTGATGCCCGAAATGCTGTTGGAAGAGGGCTATGTGATGAATTTGTCAGATCTGTTTCAGCAAATGGCATTTTGTCATTTTTGCCATGTTTAATGTGTGCATGTTATGCTCCTGGGCTCTACATGTGTTTTTTTATATGCCATGCCATCTTTACAGAGGTGCTTGCCATTTATTTTTGTGATATTTGTGGTGACTAGCACAAGCTTGCAAAGTAGTGTAATCGGTAATGTTGTTTTCAGGGACTTAGAATTTCACTAAGTCCTTGTCTGTTTCTATCGTTATGCCATATGTTCATGTTGTTTCCTACTGATCCGTGCCTCTTTTGAGGATGATCAATAAGGATGTTTTGTTAATATTGCGGTGCTCTATCCATCCATGTCTTTGTTTGCATATATGGAGCAACCTAGCTTGAGTCAATCGAGATCTGCTTTTGCTATAAAATGTTCGTGGCAGATTGTTGACATGTTTAGCGATTTTGCCGAGGATGTTGCTATTGATCCGTGCATGCTATGATGTTGTTCTTGCCATGCCTAGCTTCTATGCCATGTCTTCTTGAGGGGTGTATTCTTAGTTTGTCATGCCATGCTCTGTAGTGAGTGCATCGAGCTCGTAAACATGCCTACTCGTTAACTGATTTGCATGTTCACATGCTTGCAATTGTATTTTCTGATCCCTTTTGGCTCAAGGTCACTAACGGACTTTTGTTAAGTGCTTTGAGTAGCTTCGTGCCATGCCTTGCTTTGCCATTTTAAGTTCCTGTAGCATGTAGTTTTCATGCTCTAAAGTGTGCTTCCTGATGATAAAATCCAGACTTGTGTTAATTTCACTTAAGTCTGAAACCTGTTATCATTTGCACTTTTGCCATGCTTGTTTGAACCTATTAATGGATGAATTAGCCGTAGATCAGTGTTCATCTTTTGTCAAGCATCATGAGTTGATCCCTTCCATGTATCTTGTTTCCATGTTTGAGTATTGTAGCATATTTATCTTGATGCATTTAGTTGACTACTTGCTGGTAATCGCAGACCGGTGCCATATTTGTTTCGCTTGCCATTTCCAAACCGTCCATCCGATTCTGGTGATCTTTATATCTATTTCAACCGAAATCACCTCACCTTTCCAGTGGCACTCTTGGATTTCCAAGTTGAGTCCAGGTTCAATCATTCCTTTCCAAATCATGCATATGCATCGCATACCGCATCCCGCATATCATACCATGTTCATGTGTTGGTTGTTTACTATGTTGTGTGCTTCTTTCTGGTGTTGCTTCTTCGGGTTGGTTCCGGTAACGTCGCGTTTGTGAGGAACCGTTCGTCTACGTCCGTATGTCGTCTTCATGGACTCGTTCTTATTCTTTGCGGGATTTCAGGCAAGATGACCATACCCTCGAAATCACTTCTATCTTTGCTTGCTAGTTGCTCGCTCTTTTGCTATGCGTATGCTGCGATACCTACCACTTGCTTATCATGCCTCCCATATTGTTGAACCAAGCCTCTAACCCACCTTGTCCTAGCAAACCGTTGTTTGGCTATGTTACCGCTTTGCTCAGCCCCTCTTATAGCGTTGTTAGTTGCAGGTGAATATTGGAGTTTTGTTCCTTGTTGGAACATGGATATTTTATTGGGATATCAGAATATCTCTTATGTAATTAATGCATCTATATACTTGGTAAAGGGTGGAAGGCTCGGCCTTATGCCTGGTGTTTTGTTCCACTCTTGCCGCCCTAGTTTCCGTCATATCGGTATTATGTTCCCGGATTTTGCGTTCCTTATGCGGTTAGGTTATAATGGGAACCCTTGACAGTTCGCCTTGAATAAAACTCCTCCAGCAATGCCCAACATTGGTTTTACCATTCGCCACCTAGCCTTTTCTTTCGGTCATCTTTATTTTAACACCCCCCCCCCCCCCGGGCCAGTGCTCCTCTGAGTGTTCGTCCAACCGAGTAGACTGTGGGGCCACCTCGGGGCAACTTGAGGGTTGGTTTTACTCGTAGGATGTCTCATCTGAGTGTGCCCTGAGAACGAGATATGTGCAGCCCCTATCGGGATTTGTCAGCACATTCGGGCGGTGTTGCTGGACTTGTTTTACCATTGTCAAGGATGTCTTGTAACTTGGATGCCGAGCCTGATCGGATTGTCTTTGGAGAAGGAATATCCTTCATTGACCGTGAGAGCTTGTGATGGGCTAAGTTGGGACACCCCTGCAGGGATTTGAACTTTCGAAAGCCGTGCCCGCGGTTATGGGCAGATGGGAATTTGTTAATGTCCGGTTGTAGAAAACTTGAAGATGACCTTAATTAAAATATATCAACCGCGTGTGTAACCGTGATGGTCTCTTCTCGGCGGAGTCCGGGAAGTGAACACGGTGTTGGAGTTATGCTTGACGTAGGTTGTTCTAGGATCACTTCTTGATCATAGTTGTTCGAACGTGATTTTTCCTTCTCTTCTCGCTCTAATTTGCATATGTTAGCCACCATATATGCTAGTCACTTGCTGCAGCTCCACCTCATACCTTTTACCCTTCCTATAAGCTTAAATAGTCTTCATCGCGAGGGTGCGAGATTGCTGAGTCCCCGTGACTCACAGATACTTCCAAAACCAGTTTGCAGGTGCCGATGAAACCGTGCAGATGACGCAACCAAGCTCAGGAGGAGCTCGATGAAGATCTTTTCCTTTGTGTTGTTTCGTTCTAGTTGATCAGTAATGGAGCCCAGTTGGGGTCGATCGGGGATCTATGTAGCATTTGGGGTAGTCTTCTTTCATTTTGGTTCCATAGTCGGACCTTGATTGTATCTGGATGATGTAATGCTTTATTCATGTAATTGTGTGAAGTGGCGATTGTAAGCCAACTATGTATCTTTTCCCTTTTTGTATTACATGGGTTGTTTGCGAAGATTACGTCACTTGCGACATTGCGTTCAATGCGGTTATGCCTCTAAGTCGTGCTGCGACACGTAGGAGATATAGCCGCATCGAGGGCATTACACCGTCCCCTTCCTAGGCCTCGCCGTCATCCACCGCCCTGGTGCTCTCAGCGTGGCGTGGTCAATGTGGTCAAGGAACGACTTCCATCGGACGTGGACTATACGTGGAGAGGCTAACAGCTGGTTCCACAGCCGCAACAAGGAAGTGCCTCCACCTGACAGCTGGGACCCACCGGACGGGCCACTGTATTTCGCGAAAAAAACATTTCCCCCTGACTGCTGGGACCCACCAGCTACATCTTCGCACGCAAGGAAGTGCCTCCGGGCAAAACAAAACGATTCACCCCCTGACTGCTGGGACTCACCAGCTACATCTTCGCAGGCAAGGAAGTGCCTGAAAGTCGGGACCCACCTGGTCGAAGCGTACGTAGCATTGTCATTCTGGTCGTGAACGTGTACGTACATACTGGTCGATGTAGAGGTGCGCACGTGTCGTAGTAGAGGCGCGCACGTGTCGTAGTGGAGGCGCGCACGTAGCATGTACACGTACGTACAACGGCCAGGGTGCAAGAAAGAAAATACGGCCACGTATGTGTACATACGGGCGGGGTCTCAAACGCCTACTCGCGCATACGTACGGCGAGGGCTCGTGTACATGGCTGGGTCAGAACGGAGAAACAGTGTCGTCGTCGTGTTTAAGGGGAGGCAACGGAATGCGTCGTGTTCATGGGGAGGCAACAGAATGCATCGTGTTCATCGGGAGGCAAAGGAGTGCATCGTGCTCATCGGGAGGCAACGGAACGCGTGGGAGCCAATCGGCTGGGTCGGAACGGAATGCGTGGTCGTGTTCATCGGGAGGGCTTGGATGGAACAGGCGATGGAAACGAGGCCTGGCGTACCGCACAACGGAGGAAACAGACTTCCTACGTTTGGAATGGTGTCCTGTTGATCAGGAGGGGTCTGGCGTACCGCAAAATGGAGGAAACGGACCTCCTACGGTCGAAACGGGGGTCCTGTTGATCGGGAGGGGTGTGGCGTACCGTAAAACGGAGGAAACGAACTTGTGTTGGAGCGCTACGATCGAAACAGGGGTCCTGTTCATCGGGAGGGGTGTGGCGTACCACAAAACGGGACTCCACAGGATACTGTTCATCTCCACAGTCGACCCCCTCCAGCCTCCACGAGCTACTGTTCATCCGTCGTCGACCTCCTCCAGCCTCCACCTGCGACTGTTCATCCACGGGCTCCTGTTCATCCAGCCTCCACCACGCGCTACTCCACCGGCTACTATTCAACCAGCCCTCTCCACGGGATCCTGTTCAACTACCCCTCCACGGGCTACTGTTCATCCTGCCCTCCACCGTCCACTGTTCATCATGCCCTCCACGGGGTGGTCCTGTTCATCCAGCCCTCCATGGGGTCCTGTTCATCCAGCCCCAACCGGCTCGATCGATCGGGGTCCTGTTCATCCAGAGGCAACACCACGGGGTCCTGTTCATCCAGAGGCAACACCACGGGGTCCTGTTCATCCACCCCACAGGGAACTATTCATCCACCCCCACCCCCCCGCAACGCTCACTGTTCATCCAGAGGCAACATCGATCGGCTTCAGTTAGCAGCAGTAGCAAAGGAATCACTCGATCGGGTTCAGTTAACAGCCATCAATCGATCGCTTGGGTTCAGTAACGTGTAGCCTGCAGTGCAATCGCTCGGGTTCAGTTAGAGCCCAACGCCTCGCTTGGGTTCAGTCAGAGCCAACGCCTCGCACACACGCACGCACGTGTACGAGAGAAACGCGCATCGCTCGGCCCCCGACCTCCCACCGTAACCGGGAACTCCCCGAAATTTTCCTCCCCCTCGCTTCTACCATGGTTTTTTCCGTCATGGACGGCCCAAAGAATGTCATGCAGCTGCGTCTCCGGCCCGCCCAGGACAAAAAGCCCATTTTCTGTCATGATTTTTTTTCATAAAAGTAGGAGCCCACCACATCTATCATGATACCGGGTTTTGTCACAATTATCGTCATAGAAGTGTCATATATATGACAGAAAAAAATTCCGTTCGGCCCAAAATGTCATGGATGTGTCTTTTTTGGTAGTGATACGAGCTCATCGTGGTACGTTTCTCATGCATATTATCCCAATCATGCACGTAATGTCCGCATTACTATCTAATATGACTGACTTGTGACAACCAAATGTGCAGACCATGTGCGAGAAAAACGGTCAGGCCCCTCCGCCGATGCCCCAGATTGCTCCAGCGACCACGGTGAGTTTGATTTGAATGGTCGTTGCTTACTACATTCACATTTCAGTTTGTGATCTTGCTAACGAGACATTATTGGAAATGATCTATGGTGCAGCATGGCTCCTGACAAGCATCGACCACTCCTTCTGCCAATGCTAGAACCCCGACTAGTCCTTCACCCCCGCCTCGCACTAGCGCAGCCCCGACCATTCCTACACCTCCGTGATAACGGTATTTTTCTTGTTATTTAGCGTGTTTAGTCCATTTATGACATAATTTAGCCTATTTAGTCCACAAATGACATAATAAGATGAAGAAAATCAAGGAACACTACAAAAAAAATACACTTCCGTGATGATACATGTTTGTCACAGTAGGTCGCGTTTTCTGTCATGCATGTACATCCATGACGATTTTATGACAGAATCAAGATAGTCATACATGTGCTGTAGTAGAAGTGTTTCATGACATTACCAAAATTATCATCACGGAAGTGTCCACTTCCATGACGATAAATCGCACGTCACAGAAGTGCTTTCGTCAAGGGTGAACGACACGTGGCATCCACCGTAACGGAACACCGTTAAGCTATCGGGTCGGGTTTTGGATCCGATAACCCGTTAACAGCCCCGACCAATGGGGATTTTCCACGTGTAAAATCATCATTGGCTGGAGGAGACACGTGTCAGGCCCGCGTTGGCACAGGTGTCACTCATCCAATGGGCGAGACACGCCTATGATATGTTGACACATGGACCGGCCCATCAAGTTTAAATGGGCCGGCCCAACTGAAGGCCCACAAGATTTTGCGGACCATAATGGGCCGGCCCAGCTAAAGGCCCACGAGATTTTGCGGACCATAATGGGCTGGCCAGCTAAAGGCCCACAAGATTTTGCGGGCCATAATGGGCCGGCCCAGGTAAAGGCCCACAAGATTTTTGTGTGCCATAATGGGCAGGCCCAGGTAAAGGCCCACAAGTTACTTGCGGATCATAATGGGCCGGCCGAGCTAAAGGACCACGAGATTTCGCCGACATTAATGGGCTGGCCCGGCTTTAGGCCCACAAGATTTTGAGGACCCTAGTAGGCTGGCCCATTAACTGGTTGCCATGTTTTGGGTCAAATACCGGCCCATATTTGATCCGATCCATTAATGGCCTGCCACGCTCCGGGCCTAATAGTGTCCCATATGAGATCCGGCCGTTAAAAGCCTACCACGTTCTGGGCCAAATTACGGCCCAGATCAGGTCCGGCCCTTTAAGATGCTTTGGGCTCAATTATGGCCCATATCAGATTCGGCCAGTCAACTGGAAACTATGCTTTTGGGCCCACTTGCTAAAGGCCCACTTAGTAATTCGGCCTGATATTATTTTTGGCCTGTTAAGGGCCCATTTAACATTTCGGCCCTATATTAATTTATGCCTGTTAAAAGCCCGTCATATAGTTGGGCCTAACTACGGCCCGGTTTGCATCCGGCCTGCTCGCAGCCGATATTTGATTGGCCAAACAACGACCGAGAAATTTTTGTCATGTTAAAAGCCCATGATTTGATTCACACAATCAAGGGCCGGGGTTCATTTTGGGCTGCTGCCGGCCCGTGAGCTGTTCGGCACGTTTCAGGCCCCACCTACATCGTGATTGCATGACGGCCCGATTATGTACCGTAATTTTACGGTTTGGCTAGTTTACTGCGAAGACATGATATATATATACAATAAAATAACTGCAGCATCGTGAATAAGAAAAAACCTAGACTATACAATAAAGAAATTACGGCATATTACAACCACTAGGCATCAAAGTTCGCCACTATGATAATAAAGCACAAGCAGGCAGCAAATTACATACACTGGGCATCAAAGATCGCCACCAGTGGAAATAAACAGGCCGAAAAAATAATATACAAACCGACAGCACTTCAATAGAGTTCAAGAAAGGTTAGCCCTGCCGGGGAGCTGCAGCACAAGCAGCTGAGCAAGATGATGAGACTGCGCTTGTTCAACACTTATATCTTCCTCACTCTGAATAATAAACAAGCAGACAGATGACAGGTTTTGCACATAAAAGTATCAGTGCTGACAATTCATCACATTTCGTACTGACGAATAAAGTCACACAGTTTAAATTGCATTAACACAATATGGTATTGTTCAGGTCAAGACATGGCAGGAAATGACATTGTGAAGGAGTTGGTAGCTTCATGACACCACTGGATTACAGATCAAGAACTCATAAGTATCAATGGTTATTGTGCTGTCAATTTATACCATTTCAAATTGGCAAATAAAGAGATGGTTTCAATAATAGTAGAATGATATGAGATTGTTCATAGTTAAGACATTGCAGAATATGACATTGTGCTGTAGTGGGTAGGTTCACCACACCATTGGATTACGGATGAAGAACAGAAGCATACATGTAGTGCAAAAGAAGATCACTTGCTCTGTATAGTGTAATTTACATGGTATGAAGAAGGAACTTGGTTGTACAACTGAAAACATAAATTGAGAAAGGACAAACTTTTGTTTATGAAATACATAATAAACTTTAAACAAGCAATTTGATGCAAACACCAAAAATAAACAGTTGTTGCAGTCATGCCTAACCAAATATATACAACAAAGTTTGAAGTCTTGAGATGGAGAAACTTACATTATTGGTGAAGACATGCTCTATAAAGGCCTTGTCCATGCTGATGGGGGGGGGGAATTCAAGAAGTTTACCACGGAATCTTCTTCAAAAGCATTGCCTTTATTTTACATTTTGTTAAGAGTAAATATAGATGTGATAATATATGAAAAAATGGAGAATATTTAAGATGAGATGAAGAGTGATGCTTCATAACCAAGTAGCTATAAATGTAAGTGCAGCGATACAGGCAAAAGGTACAGCCAAAAGCAATGCACAGCTAAACTTCTTCAGTACCAACATTATGGTGAGAGTAAATATAGATCTGGTGTGTAGAAAATGGAGGCCAAAGGAAAATAAGCTGCAGAGTGATGGTACATGAACAACTACCTGTCACTATAAATACCTAATAAAGGACATCATGTACTTACAAGAACAATACAGAGCTAAAAAAACATTGGCATTGGATATATTCTACACTAATGTAACCATTCATATAGATCAGATAATTTGGAGCGAACAATTGATAAGCAAGCTATCATGCATACTGCTGTCACATAATGAACCAGGTATGTATGCAAGTACAGTGATACAGGACAACAGGTACTAACAAGAGCAAAGCAGCGGGCAGCATATTTGCGATATCCTGTCATTCTTGTCAAACCGGAATTCTTCTTCGAGTAGATTTCCTGCAAAAAAGATCCGTAAGGCACATGCGGAAAAGTAGAAGTTCAAATTGTCATGTGATTTCATAGACAGTACCTCATCCTGGGAACGAGACCGGTGCATAACAAGGTTTTTCCATTCAATATCTTCTAAATTTAGCACAGGAGACTTCACCGGAAATTCATTTATAGACTTGTCATCAAAGTGTGATTTCCTCAGGTAACACCGATACTGCTGCAATGCTTCCTTAAAAAGCACAAGCAAGCTTTGCTCATCATGACTATCCAGATTGATAGTCGCCTAGTTACAACAATGTAATGTAAATCATTGATGTGTTCAATCAGCAAAAAACAAGAAAATAATAACCATGAATAATAGCACTTACACGTAAGTTCGACAGGAAGATGTGAAAATGGTGTTTGTCTTCACAATAATCTTCCCATGATGGGAATATATGCACGTAGTCCCTAACAACATTGAAAGCATTGTCATTTAAACTGGGAATAAATGGAATGGGGTTCCAATATGCAGGAATTGGCCGTCTCTGCAGTTGGAATAGGTCTTCGGCTGGTGGACTTGCTGTACTTTTTGCTGGAGTGGGATTTTTCTGTGGTACAGCTGGTGCTATGGCAAATGAAATCGGTATACCTTTTGCTGGAGTGCAGGTCCTGTGTGGTGGGGCTAGTGGTGTGGC
The DNA here is from genome assembly GCF_056163025.1 of Triticum urartu. Classification (NCBI taxonomy): domain Eukaryota; kingdom Viridiplantae; phylum Streptophyta; class Magnoliopsida; order Poales; family Poaceae; genus Triticum; species Triticum urartu. The sequence continues at coordinate 713,185,308 of NC_141879.1, forward strand.
TAGTGAAGTATGGGTACAGTCTGCTGGAGTCGGTCCTACGTTTTGTGTCACTGGTTGTACAGCCAATATAAGTGGGGTGTTGTCTTATTTCTCCGGCACCACCACCTTTTTCAAGAACTTTGCTGGTGCACCTTCAGGTTCGGCAATCACCCTCTTCCTTTTTGATGTCTGATGCACAAGAACAACATTTGAGTGGAAAAACATGGTATGATGACAGATGGAATATGTATTGATAATGGATGGGCATGGCATCTCGACATATATGATGAGTAAACTAAGTAGATGGCGGTGCAACAAAGTAGAAGAAATGCAAGACAACATGTGTAAGATACATGCAATCAATAAAACATTGCCAAATTAGAACAGGCACCTTGATGGGTGAACAGGACAGGCCATCTGCCTTTGACTCCTCGAGGTTAGAATAGTCATTAGGATCATATTCCGAACAAGAATCAACAGGTGGGGAGCGTATGAGTTTCATTGCATCCAGAATAGCACTCAATGCCTTGGTGCCAATTTTGTAAGTCATTGCAGTGTTTAGCTTCAAGAGTAGACTGCTGCTAGTGTGACACAAAGCAGTTACACAGATCATAGTGTAGATATAACGGGAAAACTTTAAGCATCAGTGTAAAATCAGCAAAGTGGAACTTTCTGGAATATATGTGCTAGTATTGCCGGTACAGCTAGAAAGGCTTCGGATACAAGCTCTCTTCAAGTGAAGGTGTGGTACTGTTAATATCAGTATAACTCTCAAAGGCGACACAGCTCCCCGCATTTCCTTGCTATTCTTATAGGATTCAAGTGGGCAGACCACTACAAATCCTATTCCTATGTTTACTAGATCCTACGAATCAAGGAGGCTCACAGTGTCCATCACAACCGACCATATATACCTCTACACTGCAAATGTCCCTGCTCATCTTCAGTACAAGGAACATACTGTACTACTGTCATACTCCCTTCGTTCCAAAATATAAGTCTTGGTAGAGATTTCCACTATGGATCACATACAAATGTATCCAGATACATTTTAGAGTGTAGATTCACTAATTTTGCTCCATATGTAGTCCATGGTGGAATCTATGCAAAGACTTGTATTTAGGAACGGAGAGAGTACATATTAAAGAAGAACGGAAGAGGAACATGGTAAAGAAGAGCAAGTAGATTTTGGATAATAAAATGCTGGTTGCGCAGTGCCCACAGCTATCTCTCGACCATTTCAGGCGGCTGGATGAAGATCCTACGTCTCCTAACCCTTCTTCTTCCTTGTCTCTGATTCTTCCCATACAGAACACAGCACGGGCCGCCGGCCGGACAACCGGCCCCCACCGCCTGTGTTCCTCCGCCACCCCCACCCCCGCCCCAACCCCCACCCGCATCGAGTTTTCTTCGTTCGGCGAGGCCCCACAACCACCCGAGCCCCTTCGATCGCATCGGCGAACTCCGGCGAGCTCTGAAAAATGGACTGACCCAATTTTGAAATTTAGTCTACTGTGATTTAACTAGTGTGGAATATAAAAGGGGAAAACCATAAGCATTGGGAGTATAGTGTTGAGCATGCCATGGCGGATCTGAAGGTGCAAACCGGACCAAGGCAACTTCGCAACCAAGACAAGAAATCAGAGTAAAGAAGTGGTGATCTATTTTCTTGCTGCGATAAATAAGTTAGCAGATACGAAAGAGTACCGCCTCTGGTGCAGCGCCATGTACGCATCTGCTGAGAATTTGACGGTGCTGCGGTAGCGATGGCTGTCGGCGGCATGGAAGCAGATCTAGGAGGGTAGACGGTGGCGGCGGGGCGCGGTGGATGAGACGATCATACGAGCGGCGCCGGCAAGGTGGACAACGGCGAGGATGAATCAAGAGAACGGGAAGCAAGGATCCCGGTCCGAAGCCGTGGATGAGAGAGGTCGATCTCTTGTAATGGACAGCGACGTCGGGTATCAGAAGGGGATGGGGTGGCGGACGGCGGCGGACGGAGGAGGGTGGGGTGGAGAGGGTGTTTTGGCGCCCACGGATTATGAATGGGGAAAAGGGAGGTAGAGAGGAAGGGGGGAACCATGTATTCAGGGCGCGCTTGTCTCAAATGCGAGGAAATTTACAAACTGAGCCCCCGTTTCAAATTTCTACTACATCACAGCAACATTAGTCGGTTGGGGATAGGACAATAATCTCGCATACACCGAATATTTGCTGACGAGAGTTTGTTTTTGGCGCCCACCGTGTATGAATACGAATCGGGGAGGGAGTCGATTTCGGCCGAGGACACACTGTGTTTTCGCGCCCACCGTGTATGAATCCGGGTGAGAGGCGGTTACGTCATGTTTGGGTGAAATTACAAACATACCCCTATCAAAACCTATGGAAATCCAGCAGATAGGCTTTGCGTGGCAGGGATAGGCAGTAGTGATTTCCATCTCGCATATTTTGGTTTCAGGCGGTTACTACGACTTTCCTCGCTTCGTTCAAATTTTGTAGAGTGCACGTTTACTGTGCCAAGTCAATTCGAATCCCGTTTGTATTCTATTTTTTCGGGTGGGATCCATTTTCAATTGGAATTATATTCTATATACATCTTTTTATATATATACTTTCAAAGCACAACAAGGAATTCTGCTCCTTTATATGTATAATATGATTTACAAATACAATGATCTCGAAATCTTAAGGTTGAAGTCGAAAAAAATTAATCAAATTATGTTCTACTAAAATGTATGGATCAGTAATATCTACATATTAAATAACATAGATGTGCATGAATTCATATGAGTATGCATGTTTGATAGATCAACTTTGGCTCGAGTATGGATTACATGTATCATCATGTCGAATTCAAATATTTGAATCCCTTTTTTGTTCAGTCCTTTCACGCCCATCTCTCTCCCATGCATGCTCCTTCAGGTAGCTATCACTCTCTTTTCTCCAGCTCACCCGCACGCTCACTTCATGTTTCTCCTATCCTCGCAAACATGGTCTCTCGACGTCTCCCTTGAGAAGTGTCACACTCTCCCTATCATTATACATTACACGATTTTCATTTTCTCTAACGTCTCTACTGTTCTCTAGTATCACTCGGTACCTAAGCTTTCTTTTTCACCGCCACACACACAGTCTCCACTCGTCTTTCACTTTGTCTTCCTCTCTATGGGATTCTCTTACACACCCTATAAGTCTATACATATGACTCATACAACTAAAATTACTCTCTCTCTCTCTCCTGTAGACACAACATTTCTTGCGGTGTCCTTTTCGTCTCCATCCCAGACTGACATTATTCATTTGTTTACCGATCAGACAACCCCGACTACCGTCTCCTCTCTCTCTCTCACACAGACACACACACACACACAACTCCTGCTTCCACTCCCCTTCCCGACTACCATCTCTCTCTCTCACACACAAAACTCTCGCTTTTGCACCCCGGCTCGTATTTCTCTCACAAACATTTATCGACTAGCTAGCCTCTAGATAGGTTTATACACCCGCACACTCGTGCTTCCACCATCGCATACATGTCTCTCTCCCGCTCCTTGTGTCTGTGTAGATTTTTCTTCCCTTCTTGAGACACGCCCTCTCGATCGTGCACACACACACTATCGCCTCATTTTAAGCTGATACCTATTGCACACACACTCCTTGTGTCTTTGTCACACATGCACTCCTTCCTCCTCCACTCTCCCTCTCTCTCACACACACATGGGATTTTTGCAACAACTAGCAAGATGCCCATGTGTTGCATGGAACATCAAGATGCATTTGTATGAGTAGTTTATCTTGTGGGGGAAAAGGATGAACGAGGGAATGCCTTATTTGCAAATGTGGAGAGGGGTGTGGGTATCTTTTTGCAAAATTGCCATATTTTCATTCCTATCCGTCAGATATAGATCGGACGGCCTATACTACAGGATGGCAGGCACACGATCATCACCCACAATGCTTTTTATAAGAGTAGGGATAAAAAATAGAGTTGGTGATGATGGTGGGCCTGCCATCCTGCAATGTAGGTCGTCCGATTTATATCTGATGAATAGGAAGGAAAATATGGCAATTTACCCGCACTCTTCACCACATTTGCAGATAAGGCTTTCCCTCGTTCATCCTTTTCTCCCACAAGATCTTTATGTTCCGTGCAATGCACGGGCATCTTGCTAGTAAGAGTAGAAATTATACATATACCACTTCTCGAATCTTGAAAGCAACAACATTCCTCCCTTATATATCACTTCTCGAATCTTGAAACCAACAACATTCCTCCCTTATCTCATCAAAACCGCCAAAGGAATATATTTTGAGTGAAACATAACATGTTTTCAGTGATATATGTATTGCAAAACTAGACTTTTTTTTCTATCAAATCGGTGAATATGTATTAATCTACTTTGATCGTGTGGCAACGCATTGGCACATTGCTAGTAGTTATTATAATTTTTTGTACACCAGACAAACGGTGGAGTACATATACGAAGAGAAGAGGCGCATGCACGCAGTCGGCATCTCGCTTTCTCGTACACATGAGTGTTACGTAAAGGTGACGTTAACAAATAAACCCTAAAACCCTAGGTACACGATTGCTGCATTCGCGGGTACCGGGTACGTGGTGGAGCAGCTTTGTGGGAATAGTCAGCTCGCGTGATAATTTGATCCGTAGGAGTTGATGGTCGGGGCCACAGGTGAACGACATGGAGCACGGTGGCTTGCCAGTTGCCACAGATCGAGTAGCCACGTTTAAAATATTGTTTTTAGCGGGGTTAAGAGTTCCAATTTTCAATGGCACGTTATAAGTAGTAAGTAGTTTTTAGAACGATTGGTATGGAGCAAAAATGGAATTCATAGAACTATGTACCTCCTTGGCGTATGGTTGTATGGTTTTTTTTGCGATGGAGGTTGTATGGGTTTATGCTGCGAGATGTTGAACCTGGTAGTTCTAGGGCAAATACTATGGTTTAGATTTAGATGCTGGTTTTCAGTAATGAAAATCGGAAGGGGAAACCCTTCTTTGAATAAAAAAAACTACTAACTCCATTCTGGTTTACTAGTCCCCATCGTACTTTGTGTCAAAGTTTGTCCACGAATTTTACTTGTAAAATGTGAATGGAAAACAAGATTTTGTTATACCCAAACAAAAAAGGACTGGAGGGAGTGATTGCTCTGACACGGACGCGACCTCTCATAGCGCAGGCATTGAACCGGCGCGCCGGCCAAGAGGGCCGCACTCGCTGCAGGCCCGGCTGAGCACGCCTCCTCGATGTGTGCAACCAGCTTAAGACTGGCCCGCATGCCTTCATTGAATCCACGCGTGTGCCAGCAACTCGTCCTTCCGCGAGCCGGCAGGCATTTTAGAACACAAAAAATGACTAAAATATAATTAATTTACGCATATTCTTGACTTGTTGTGCTCGCACTGGTAGCAGGAACTAGTAGAGGATCTATACCTATACTAATTCTTGACTCCCCAGAAATTACCACGTTAATCAGATTTTACAAGCCGTTAATCACGTGGGACCGAATTATAACGGTGTAGATTAATACAGGTAATCCATGGCCATCTAACCATCAATTAGCCAATGCAAAAAAACACCTATACTAATTCTTGACTCCCTAGAATTACCACATTAATCAGATTTTACAAGCCGTTAATCACGTGGGACCGAATTATAACGGTGTAGATTAATACAGGTAATCCACAGCCATCTAACCATCAATCAGCCAATGCAAAAAAAAACATCAAAAAAGAGAATCCTCCATGGCTCCACGTCTCTCCACCAATGTTTGTTGTGGACCGATCTCTCCTCTTCCCCTCAAGTGTCCAGCGATTTAAGATAAACGTCTCTCCACCAATGTTTGTTGTGGACCGATCTCTCCTCTTCCCCTCAAGTGTCCAGCGATTTAAGATAAAAGGTCCCAGTGATCCCAAAACAGAAAACCCAATATATCACACTCCTATATAAAAAACCTAAAGATCCTGTAAATAAAAATCCCCTCAAGATCGTCCTTCCTCAAAGGAGTGTCCATCCGCACGTTTCCAGTACCTATCTTCCTCATCCTCCATCTTGCCGCATCTTTTCTTCTGGATGTCAGTGACTTTGGTGATCCATCCAAGTTTGAATCAGTGTAAAAGTATTGGGTACGATTAGATCCAATCTGATCCTCTCCTGCAGCCTGTGATTCTGTTCCTCTCCGATATAAAAATCTCGATTCTAATCTGTTTTCAAGTTCTTGCTACGGAGTAATCTAACATCTATTTTCAATCCAGCAGATGAATTTGTCCCAACATAGTTGATGCAGGGGAGGAGTTGTACCAACGACTATTTGAGGCATGCGCATGTTTCCTACAGGACTCTCCGCCTTAATTTCATAGAAGAAAAACTTATCCCTAAAAGGCCCATCGTCATGCCTGAAGGCTACGGTTTCCTTCTATTCCCCGCCTCTCCCAACCAGATCATCATCGTGCGTCCCCTACGGTCGCTCTGGATTCCATCCATGCTAAAATTGATTTAAAAGGCAGGGGTATGATCCAATTCATACTCTCCTGCTGCCTAGATCTAACTTCTATACATCTAATCACCTACCATGAATTTGTACCTCCATGATTTGAAGCAATCAACCCATCATTTTTGCGTGCATGCCAGTTCTGTTCTCGGCGGAATTGATCAAGAAAGGTATCGATTGGCTGATGTGTACATGTGTGTACTAGCTTCTGGATGTCAACTTGCTTCGTCGTCGCCGCTGTAAGCACTCAAGCTGGCATTAACTTGCACTTGCACCAACACTGCACGTGATTCTGTTCCTCTTTAATCATTGAAATCTGGAATTTTCATTAGCTTTTAAATTCTTGATGTGCAGAAATTAATCAGACACCTACTTTTAGGCTGCTAATGATTTTATCCAATGAAGGCTGATATAGAGAAGTAACTATACCATCCAATCTTTGAAACAGATTGGACGTCCATCACAGTCGACAAGGTTGCCGAGCTAAGAACTGTGGCAAACTGGTGGTGGAGCCATTTATTTGCTCGACACTGTTCAGTTTTGTTGTTGCATCCACATGGCAAGTAACTCAGAACCCTTGAATCTCCTGCTAATAATTTTACTCATATAGTTTATCCTTAATACCCTGTCCATAGGGTTGACGCTATTTGTGGCAAGTGCAATGCATATGTAGGTAAGTTGGCTAGACTAATATTCATTTCTTCCATCTATTTTGTTTTGAAAATAGAAAAATGGTGCCGGTGCACATTATGGGCAAGCATTGACAGCACATATAGTTGGTGTGTGATAACAGTTACTTCAGGCTATTTAAGTTAACATTTTTGCCACATTTTACATACATCTAATATTATGAGTTCTCGGCTGGTAGAGAAAGTGGACTGAGATACATCATGGTATTGCGTACAGAAACTTCGACTTGATTCAAGGACTAAGTATTTAACGTGATTCAGTTTTTATTCCATGCATATGTTCACTTGAGAAGTTACTAGATGAAATCAAAGAACATTCTATAGTAAGCGAGCAAGCACGCCGAAGCACACAGATCATGGAATTATTAAGCTACTTTACAACTGCATTTCAGTGGACTATATCGTGCATTAGTTTTTCCTTACCTTGAGAATATTATCTTGGATTTTAATTAAATGGCAGTCTAGAATTTTTATCTCATTCATGTGTTTACCTTTTCTTATAGTTGTGACGAGCAAATTCAGCAAATTTAACCGGTGGTGAATTCAATCAAGTGTGAGACCGCTATCTAATATCTTCTTTGCATGTGTGATATGAAAGGAGGCGTCTTGGTTTTCCAAGATCAAAAATGGAGTTCCATGAAGCAATAGTAATGATATCAATCAAGTCTCACTTTTTTATTTTTACGTTTACTATTTTCATCACACCATTTATACATAATTTATATTGGTGTTGAAGGCAAACTGTCTAAAGTGTTCCCTTTACATTGTTGATATATGAAGTTTCTAATTTGATTTCTTAAATCACCTGCCAATGGTTTATGAATATTATATGAAAATCTTTTATAGGCTACACGTGAACATACCTGGATTCTATGGAATTGATTGCTAAAAACAGATTTAGCGTTTAACTTCATATGATACATTGATCCTTCTATACTAGATTTTAACTACTGTAAAATGGATTCTTTAGCGTACCTATTACAAACATATTAATTCAGCCAACATTCTGAACAATTTCTAGATATTGTGCTGCTTCATGCAGTTGTTTGCCCACAACAAACATCCTCTGACCAAGGCAGTATATTCTACCATGTCTAACCGACCTGATTGTTTCCAAAAATAGACAATCGAGTTTCAGTTTTACACATGTTTGTTTCTGCACCTACCTGACTGCCTAACATCTTTCTGATATAGGAACAAACTGCAACTGATAAAAAACACTTTCCTTAATCTATGAAAGATAGTTTTTCTTCCTAATTCATATCACGTGACTACCTTCTATAAGCAGAGAAATCTATGTGTTCTTGGAACTTCAGTTATCTTGAGGATTTTGATTATTTGTACAGAACAATTACATTTAAGTTGATTGTGCCCTCTGTTGCCAGGAAGAATGAAATCCATCATGGAACGGATTATAGAGGAATACATTGATTATATACATTCTCAAACTACTTTGTTGTTCAGAATCAAGGTTATGAAAAAATATGATACATACTTTTGTACCACCTTTGTCGATCGATATGAACCCTCAAATTCTATAGTACAAACTTATAAGATCAGATGGGTACATACCATATTTCTTTAGAACAACCTATTAAAGCTACAATGTTAATTGTACGTACATCCATATTTCCATGCTCTAAATTTAAAAATCAGAATGATTACCTTTACCTATACCATATGATCTTATTAGGCTTTTTACATATAAACCAAACTTGGTCTCATTATTTTGATCATTTATATCTATACCTTTCTTGGGAACTATAGTAAGCTCCCATCGCAAGTCCAGAATTGCGATCTAAATATCGTTGGTCAATACAGATTTTAATATATGTTCTATCTCGATATAGAATTTTGTCTTGGTAGGCAGAATGACTACAATTATCTTGACAATGTGCTTTCTTGCATACTATTCTGTAGTTTTCCCACGGAGAAGAACAAGGCAGAAGTTATGTTCTACAGATTTTATATTTTAGATAGGATACTATGATGGACTACTCAGTTTTCATGTCTTTAGGGCATCAACATCTCCAATATTAGAAATGAAATATGCAGCTACTACAAGTTTTATATTACACAGTTATGACGGTTTTATAACAGTGTGCCTATGTTTAGTTGCAGCCATGCTTTTCTGAGACCAAGCTTCATATCCTCCACTCTTCTCGCACGATAGAATAGGCTTATTTTTTCTAGACAAACAAATGAATATGTCTCTTTATGTCTATTCCTCCGATAGGACAGCATATAAGCAACACATACGTATCAGCTAGAGGCACTTCTCTTTCTCTGCCAAAGAGATAAGCTACTTCTCTTTCCGTCAAAGATTGACCAACAATTACGACACCTCCCGGCCCCAGGGTTGTTCCACATATTAAACTATATTATTAGAAATAGACAGCTTACTAATTATAATCAATCACTCCAAGCTTTCTTTTGCATGTTTGTTGCATTATTTTATTTACAAAGCTTTAGCTTTACAGTATGGTCTTATTACTGATATTTTGTGTTTTTGTTATTCAAGACTCAATAAGTACACATATATTAACATTTATGATAAGAATAAAAAATATAATAAATGAGTGTTACTTCTTTTACTTATATATCCATGGAAATGTGTAAATTAAGGGTTTCTATCACAAAAGTACATTTATATATGTTGTTCATAATGTATCTCCTTTTTTGAACTATGATCATAATATATCTGATTTCACACAAATAGTTGTAAAAACATAAATACAAATGTATATATAGCTAGCCCGTGCGAATGCACGGGTTGACGACTAGTTTTCTTAATTTATAACTCTCCTCACATTTGTTTTGGCTTTGAAGTGAATCATGGTTGTGGACATTATGTATGAATGTGCAGATATCTGTGAACATGAGTTTGATTTGGAAGTTGAACTTGGAATGTCGGGCTTCGCGTGAACTATACCATGTCCAATGCTTCGTTTGTTATTGTTTGGAAAGTAATTGCTGTTATTACATGACCCGGAAAAATACATTTTGTGCCACATCAGTAGATGCACGGACATCACAACAGGCATGCTGACTGGATAAACATTTGAACCTGGCTATTATGAAGGAAATTTTGTATTGACAATAGTTTTAGATAGCAGGAGACGCCTAGCCTGCTCTGCCTCTGCTAGCCTATTTCTGGCTTCTTCCATCTCTTCTTGGCTTGGGTGAAGAGAGCATCTGATTGCTCTTTTCGCTTCTTCAGGAACTCAGCTACATTCTCAAGGGCTGCAGCACGCTTTCTTTCAGCCTTTACTAATGCCACGAGGACACGAACAGCTGACGACTCCACCTGGCTTGTGTGTAATCCAGCATCATCTGGCAATTTGCACCTTGTGTCTAATCTAGCATCATTAGGGAACTGGCACCTTCTGTGTAATCCAGCCTCATTTTGGAAACATGATCTCGAGGTTAACCATACTTCCCTCCTCGCAGGAACTGCATCCTGACATGAATTTACTTCTTTTCTAGATCAATACTCAGAGCAACCTAGATCCATTTAGTAGAAGCAAGATAAACAGAAATCGAAGAAGTGAATTTAAAAGGAAAAATAAATAAAAACAGACTACAAGGTGAGAACACCCACTTCCTACATCAAGCTAAAAATGAAAAGCATTAGGATGATTAAGACTCTTCTTATTACGTATCGAAGAACACCACGCTTAAGAGAAAAAGAAACTACAACATATGCACATCGAAGAACACGAGACTACACGAGAGTAATTGAAAGGGTGTTACTTACCAAAGCTAGTTTTACAGGTTCAGTGTAGCTCCTCTTTAACTTGCCACGCTCCTTGAAGATGTGCCGAATATCCCGTGTTTGGTCTTCATTTCTCCTCTGCATGTTCGCACTCGTGGTTTTAAAATCTCTACATGGCAAGAAAAATATACTACTAGTAATACTCGCGCATCTTGTGGGCAACATTAAAGCACTCATTTGCCATGTTAGAGCATCTCCAACAGAATCGCAATGCACGGCGCTTTAAAAATCTCAACATGCTATATCTACTCTCTTCTCTACTCTTATATTTATTTTATATTTTATATTTATCTCTACTTCCTTTATTGTCTACTTTTTTCTCTATACTTTGTTTTCTTGCAATATAGGCCGTCCGATTTATATCTGACAGATAGGAAGGAAACAAATGGGAATTTTGCAAAAAGATACCCATACCCCTCTCTAGATTTGCAAATAAGGCCTTCCCTCGTTCATCATTTTCTCCCACAATATAAACTACTCATACAAATGCATCTTGATGCGTCCAACGCATGGGCATCTTGCTAGTTCTAAAACCCTTTCCATCATTTGCCACACTACTGGTTGCAGATGAAAAACCTACCCAAGCACAGCGCGATACATGAGCGACGCACAATTACAAGCTGATATTCTGTTGGACAATGGAGGCTATAACTAATTACTTTTACGGGAACAATAGCACCCAGGAAATTTGAAGGGTAGGTATGAACAGAATTGGAACTGCACATGTACTGCTAAGTGATTCAATACACACATTACCAATCGAGGAGGAGAACGATGGTTGTGGCGGCCTCTGTGAGTCATGGTCGGCAACGGGAGTCAGTTCATTGTCCACGACGGTGGTACTTCTGTGCTTGGCGTCGGCTTCCGGATGCAGCTCCAAGACCGTGGAAGATGATGCCGGGGAAGAGGGTCCGTGTACGATGACGGTGGACCGGCTCCAGTGTGGCGTACGAGGTCGTCGATGAGGCAGATGCGCTGCGGTGGACGAGTGCACCGATGTAAAGGGGAGGAGCACGAAGGCTGGGGCACCGTGGAGAAGTCTATTTTGCGGTGGGGATAGAAAATGGGGAGTATTCAGGTGTACTACTCTGGGTGCCGGGGTGGGGTTGGCTGGGTAGGGTGAACCTAAAGTTACGAAAACAGCCCTCTAACAAGCGTCATCCATAGGCCTCTTCCGAAGGCTATGATGGTAACTTCCCACTGCTCGAATCAGGGTCGCGGGATATTTTCCCGCCGACCTTAAAATTTTGTGACACTGGACTCCCCGTGTGGCGTCTTGAGTGATTCGGCTAAGCAACTAGCGAGTAGTAGTAGTAAACTCTGCATATTAGGTTTGACCGAAGTCAAACTTCCTAAAGTTTGACCAAGTTTATAGAAAAATATAAACATTTACCATAAAAATATGTATGATGTGAAAGTACATTCAATAATGAATCTAATGGTATTTATTTGTTATTGTATATGTTAATACTTTTGTTATAACCTTTCTGAGAGTTTACAAAACTTGACTTTGACCAATGCTAATACGCGGACTTAAATAAAAACGGAGGGAGTACACATTTGTTTTCTTAGTTTGTAGTGAACTAATAATTTGTTGAAATTGTGAAATAAATATATTAGGCTATTGACTTCGAATGTAATGGTCTATACAATTCAATAGTTACAATCATTGTCGAATCCCAAGATGTATACAAGGTCTATAGTACTTCACAACATGCTCAAACTCACAGAATCCCAGTCAAATGAGAATCTAAATGCATTTCATAGTTATTACTTTGTAGGATGCAACAAAAACAACCATAACTCTACATCAGCCATTATAGAAGCAACATTTTGACATATCCCAATGTGTGAATGAAACGTGCAGAGAGAGCTTTTGAAGATGGAGCAGATAGGGCGGGAAAGATTGTATGTATGTGGACGAGAGAGTAGGAGACAAACCTAACGAGACAGAGAGATAGATAGAGAGAGAAAGAGAGAGGAAGAAGTTAGGTCTGTGAGAAAGATGGATACATGTAATATACATGAGATGCGTGTGTATCTAGATTCTGTATATGTGGAAGGAGAAGAGACAACATGTTTGATGAGAGAGCTGGAAAAACATGGACGAGAGGGGAAGGATCTCATGGGTTGAGGGATTGACAATTTTGTGCGGGGGAGAGAGGGATTGGTAATTTTGTGCAAGAGAGAGAGGGTGGGGGAGGAGTCAGTCAGTCGTCATCACATCACCCTGCTTCCAATTGACCCCGCATTCTCTAGCGCGGTGTGGTTTCCGTCTTCGATCTGCTCGATGCCCTCTTTGAAGATTGAGTTGTTGTGCATGTTGGGGTGCAAAGAAGCACAAGCGAGAGTGGTCGCCGTATAACCTTGGATAGGGATGAATTGTGTGCTCGGGGGAGTGTGTGTGTGTGTGTATGTTATGCTGCGTGTCTCTCTCTCTATGTGTGTGTGTGTGTCAGATATTGAGAGAAAACAAACCTAAGGAGAGAAATGGGTATTCACGAAGAGATTGTGCAGCCCTTGAGGTGGGCAGGGGCCGGGTGAGGGTGTCAAAATGTGCGCGTTGATGCATGTGTTGCATGCGACCGTGCGAGGGACGGACGAATCGAGAGAGATGGTTGTTGTGTTACGGATGCTCCTCTCTCTGTCTCTCTATCTCCCTCACACACACACACACACACAAGTAAACTAGAAGAACTCTCATGTATACACAACGTATCGGCATATGTCTATGTCTCACTCATGCATGATCATTTGCACATTCACACCTCTCTATGTCTGTATCACACGCACACCGTCTCCACATTGCCCTTCTGCCACAACACACATATGAACACATACACACGTTCTCTCTCAGTCACACACACAAAATCAGTATTAAAAAAACTAGGGCGCACCTAAAACGTCGAAATCCAAATAAACACGAACTTGAGCTAAATTCAAATATATGGAAATATTGCAGCGTCAAGAACATTCAAAGGAAAAGAAAGTTGAGTAATATTCGAGGATTGTTTTCACACACACAAAAAGCTTCGGTGCATGTCCTTCGAGCGTGACACGGTGATGCACCGTTCAATCGACCGTGCGGCCGCAGTTCACGAGCTTGCACAAGATTCCGTATCGTGGCTGTGGTACTAACTAATAAAAGCGTTGCCTAAGTCTAATGTTTACGTGTACTAGTAGGGTTTTCTTTTAAGTTTGACCAACCTTATATATAAAACTAAAGTAAGCTCCCACACATGCACTCATCAATATGCCGCCACCGTTGCGCATGCCGGCGCCCGACTGCTCCGGCCAACAATTTCTCGCTCATCACCGCCGTGTCGCCGCCATCCCTGTGCCATGAAGCCGAAGGCTCGCCCACTCATGTCGTCTGCAGTCCCACCTTGCGATGCCGCCGGACTGCCAAGCACACGAGCAGCTGGTGGAGACGCGTGTATGCATGCAGCGTACGAAGAGGAGGACGAGCGCGTGCTCCAGCACGCCGGCGAGGAGGAACTAGCGTGTCATTGTCGTCTCTGCCCGTGCGGAGGAGGCGCGCATGGTGGCTGTCGCGACGGAAGCCGGTCGCGCGTGCGTCGAGCCCGCAAACCAGGTGCGGACGCGGAATCTACATTCGAGACCTTGAATGCCACATGGATCCTGCAATCTGAAGGAGCAATTTGGGTCAGTCGACTCATGTGAGCCGTTTGATGCAACATGGATGGCTAGAAGGGCTTCTTCCACCTCTTCTGTCGTCTTCTTCCTTCGCTCCGTCGAACTTCTTTCACAAATCGACTGACCCAAATTATACTACTAGTACAAACGTATTAAGTACAGTAGGAACATGAAGATACGAGCAGTTGTACCAACTGCAAGAAGAACAGTAGTAAGACATAGTACTAGTACTACTGTACGTACTAAAGAGTTCAAATAACGAGAAAGAACATAAACATAGTTCTGCTGGGGCCTCAACACAACACACCCTTGAAAATAAACTAAGCAACTAGTCCGCTTGACACTGCAGTAGAACCAGCATGAGCGACGACACTGCCACCTACTCGGAGTCCGAGTCCACGTCCTCGACTTCGTCATCGTCCCTCTTCCTCTTCCTCTTCGCCGACACTTCTTTGCTTGAACCGGACACTGGGCTCTGCTTCTTCATCCAACCCTTGTAGATATTTAAACAAGGGTAGTCATCCATTGCTGCGTACAGGTTGTGATCTTCATCTAATGTCTTCGACTCCCTTGCATGATGAAACTCGTGATGAGGTTTCTTCAGTTTAGCGTACGAAGGATCAATCGTGGCTGCTGCCAGGGTCAGCATTGAAGGTTGAGAGGAGGACACCAGGCTTGCCTTCTGGAGATCGAAGTGTTGGCCTACAACGAGACCTATCCGACGTAGGACATCCCTGTCGTTCTTAAAGCCTACAGTAACGAATTTCACACTTTTGTCCTTAAGGAAGTTCTTAAAATCCTGTTACTCAACGTCGGCATGGCATATGTGGTAGACCAAGCAAACGTTATGTACGCAAACCTGGATCATGGCGGGCTTCTTCCTCTCTTCGTCCTTTAGATCCTTCTCTCGTCCCAGGACTGTGGTGTACTCAACATCTAGCCCAGCGACCCACTCATCCGTTGAACTGTTGAACATGCGTAGGAAGCGAGCAAGCCATGCTTTCACTGTCTCGGATCCACGTGTGTAGATGACGATGAACTAATCGCCGGTGATGGCTCTAACCTGGTACTCAACGGAGACCATGGAGATTTGGGAGGCCATGGATTTTGGAGGATGGTTAGGAGAAGTTGAACTGTTGTACCCCGCAAAAACAACTGGGAGCGAACTAATGTGAAAGGACGGGGCGACTGGGAGCGAACTGTTGTAAGGTAGAAGACAGGGACGAGTAGGGCGTGCGAACGGCGTGGGGTTGCTGGCTTGCCCAGTGGATAAACGGCTGCAAGCCCCCAAAGAGTTCTCGAGAACTATGCGGGACCCACTAGATGTCATGTCTACTAGACCCATATCATAGGCCTGACGGTATAGCTTCTGCCTATTCGCACGCCATGCCGGCGCGTAGATGTAACTTCACATAATTCCGTCAAACGTCGCGCCTCCCACAACCTTCGCCTCCCTCGCGCGGTCGCGCCCTTTGAGACTTCGACCGACTATAAATGAGAAAATGTTTTTGCCTTTTTTTAGACAAGCAATTTTTTTGCCTACTCCGCATGCATGATACTCCCTCTGGTCCTTTTTACTCCCGTCAACCGTTTGCAAAGTTTTTGACCAAATTTATACTTTTTTTGAACACCACCTTATATTAATTAACCAGCCACACCAGTATACTCATTCGATACAATATTCACCACACAGGGCGGTACGTTATTTACAAGAATACCATCTAATCTATTGTTAAAGCTATACTTAGCGATTAAGTGTGCCACCTTATTGGTCGAACGACTAATCTTTGACAATTGAAGATTGTTGATCAACTTCGAGATGATCAACACTTTCATCTTCAGGTCACGCATAGCAGACCTGTCATAGTCCCCCGATGCAAGAGACGCTACCACAAAAGCGCAATCAGTCTCTAAAATTACAGGATTATGAAGAGAAATACCTAAGTAGAGACCGGCAATGCAAGCCCTAAGCTCCGCTTCCTCCACGCTTTGACAGGCATCAATGAAATCCCACGACCAAATTTATACTAAAAATATCAATATCTACAATACTGATTATAATGAGTATGAGAACTACGTTTTATAATGAGTGTAAATATATTGATTTGAAATTGTGAATGTTGACACATTTTTCTATAAGTCTGGTGAAAATAGAGGTACATTGACTTCAGACAAAACTTAAATGCACAATGCAGACTAGTTCCTCCGTCCAGGTGCGTGCCATGTCCTATCTTGCCACCACAACAAGGTTAGCTATTAGAGTACCACTACCTCCCTTCTAGTTTAAAGGGCTCGATTCAAAATTTTCACCTACTCTTAGCAAGATAGTAGAGGCGGTGGAATAGTTTTTGAAGTCTGCAAAAGTACTCAACTAGTGTTGTCGTTCTTCACAAAAAAAATGTGTTTACCAATGCATGCATGAAAACTAGTTACTCTAACCCCCCCCCCCCTCTTCTTTAATTCTTTGCCAGATCAGCATGTTTTCTATTCCCGTGTGCATGATACCAGCTAAGATACCACCATTATGGCCAGCCTTAATCATCGCATGCAATAATTTAGTGCACCTTGAAATATGAACATGTGTGGGGCGTGTATGTTTTTAATGACTTGACACTATACCTAGCCCAGCATGCAAGATTGCTTATTATGCACCGTTCCCCATACCTGCAGGAAGCCAGTGTGAAAAAATCTGCATGCATGACTATCCTCCCCCCACGCTCGTCCAATCCGTTGTGACCAGCAATATTTCCACCCCTTCGCTCCCTCGTAATTTACTCCAACAAATATGCCCACGTAGCTGTTACTTAACTGCAGGTACATTGGGTCACTGACATTTGGGCCCAACAGGGGTCTGGCCCACATGTCAGTGACGCAACTGGACCTGCAGTTAAGTCAGTGCAGCTCATTCCATATCTTACGTAGGTGTGCCATTGCTCGCTATAAATATTGCGCCTCCCATGACATCGCTATCTCCCCCCCCCCCTCATGTTCACGCGCGTTCATCGCTACCTCCTCCCCCTCCCTCTCGCGTCGACCACCATGGCATCGCCCCTCCCAAGCCCTAGGAGCCCCTCGCTGCATCGCGCGGACGGTCACGCGTCGCCGTTCCGTTCTTCGCCGCCACTAGTAGAAGAGGACGCGTCGGTGTTCCGCTCCTCGCCGCTATGCGACGCATCGCCGTTCCGTTCCTCGCCACCACTAGTCGAGGAGGACGCATCGTGTTTCGCTCCTCACCACAATGCGTCGAAGTGGACGCGTCGGCGTTCCCAATATCGCCAGCACACGCGCGGGAGGACGCGTCGGCTCCCTGCTACGAGGAGAACGCTGCGCCGCCCGCCGAGCCCCCCAGCCTTGAGGAGCTTTGGAAAGAAATGGATGTCGCCTTGTGGGAGGCTTTGCCTCTAGCAGAGCGCGCCAAAATAGAGGCGGAGAAGAAGGCCGAGGAAGAGAAGCGCACCGCGGAACAAGCTGCCTGGGAGGCCTATGTCGCGTCCGAGAGAGTCAGGCAATTGGCTCTTTGGCAGAAGGCTCATGCGAGGGCCGTGAGGGTGGCGGAGGACACCCGTGCCGACGCGCTGAGTGCAGTCGGGCCCAAGCGCCTCATCTACACTTGGCGGTACATGGACCGGGTGCACGCTTCTAGCAGGGAGGAGTACCTGTTGGCGCCGGATCACCACACCGGTGAGATCGCGCTCGCCCGCTGGCAAGCTGCCAATTAGCACCTCGTGAGTTGCGAGGCTGAGGAAGAGGCGTTGTGTCGTCGCGCTGGGAAACGGCCGCGCACCAGGGCACTCGTGCCGCGCCGCAAGCGCTTCTGCGAGCGTCGTGGCATTTAGGTGGAGTATAATTTTTGTTTCATAAGGTGATCTCATTAGTTTTGGGACGCAAATGATAAATCCCGAACGTTCAGGAATTTTAGCGTCCTTAATTAAGTATGTAAAAGGGAAAGTTTGGAAACCTTGTGTGTTCATTCGCATTTTGCAAGTACGTGCATATAGCACAAACTTTACTATATACTATCGCACTACACGTCTCTCTCGATATATGCTTGCAGACTGTGCTACTCCCTCCGTCTAGGTCAATAAGTCATCTTTGGTTGTGCACCGTGACCAAGAAGGAGGGAAGACTTATACACCTAGACGGAGGGAGTACTACTATTACTTAGTACGTGCAAATGCACGTTTTAACATTATGATGCGGTTTTTGTAAAAGTAGAAAAACAACACTAGTCAAGCTTGTGAAACGATTCAATGCAAAACAAATGCAAAAATGCTCGTTTGATTGTTTACTTTTAGCTTCCTTCTCTGTGGTTATTTCTCTATCGTACTTTGTACGGAGTATCTCACTGGTTGGAAAGGCATGCAAATTCCCAAACCGCTTCCTACACCCTGTATCGAATTTTTTGCCTAACAAGTTGTGTCGTGCAATTGGAATTCCAACTTGAGTACTACTACTAGTAGGAGTACCAGGGGCCAGTTCTTTTAGGCTTCTATATTAGTAATCCCATAACTACTACCTCCGTCCTGGTTTATTGGTCCCCATTGTAATCTGTGTCAAATTTTGATCATAACTTTAACTAATGAAATTTTAGTGCATGTCACACGCACTACTCCATCCTTCTAGGTGAGTAAGTCATCTTAGGCTGTGCACCGTGACCAAGGAGGAGAAGAAAACGAGAACCATTAATGTTTATTTGCTAATTAATAGTATTGCATGCAATCAACTAACCACTTCATGTCATGTTTGATATCTCAAGTCATTAAAAGCATGCACACTCTTTATCTCTTATTGGTAGATATGTCGAGAAACAAGAAACGAGGTAGAAGTTAATGCACCGCGCCTAAGTGTTTTGGGATTATTTGGTTTTCGTAAGATGACTTACACACCTAGACGGAGGGATTACAATGGTGAGGAATAAACCAGTCAACTCTTTGGTCAAAATTTAGCACAAATTACAATGGTGAGGAATAAACCAGGACGAAGTAGTAGTTTAGAAGCCCAAATAAATGAGTGAGGCGCCTTATTGTTACTCTCCACTGTGACTAGTCTTGTGGGAAAAGCTGGGGAAGCCGCCAAAAGAACTGGCCCTAGGAGTAGTAGCTAGGGATCGAGTGTGTGAGATGAACCGGAGAAAGTAAATGCAGAGAAATGAAATGCTAAAAAGACGGAGGGATGTGATGGTTGCTTGTCCGTTTATTTTACCAGGCCACTTATTACTGGGAGTGGTTGGGTTTTGTGATATGACGGCTTTACTACCGCGCCACGAGCGGGGTGAGAGCTGAGACTCCCATGCAGCGCCGCCCTCTAAACTTGTACTACATCGGTCATGGTTTATTAGTCCCCCATTGAATTTGACTGAAGATTTAACTAACAAAATGTTAGTGCATGTCAACAAAAACTATATCGTTGGATTCGTATTTAAACATAGTTTTGAATGATATTTTTAGGTGACATGCATCAGCATTTATCGTACTATATATAATGTTAGTTCAATTTTTGGTCGTACTAATCTATAGTAGTAAGGTGCCCGTGCGTTGCACCGAAGAGTGAAATGCATTGATCGCGGAGTTGTTTATTTTGATAAAGGATGTGGGGGTCATCTCATGTGTAACGGGTATCTATAGGTTTCTTCGCATATTATTTCATCTGTATAGCTCACAAACATCCGGGTGAAATAGATAAAAACGTATCTTTTGCAAACAAAAGCGTTCAACTGTTCAACCTGCATCCAAAACTTGTGAAGAAATAACACTTATTGTGCTTTGTAAGAAATGATCTTTAAGAATTAGTTTTTGAGTATCGATTGTTATACATGTTGGCTACAGATGACATGGCACTTTCTTATAGTCAACAGTTGGCTATACTATTAAGTAATATTAACCATGCCCTTATACACCTAGACAGAGGAATTAAATCAGGATGACTTGCAAGCGGGCAGAGGAGATGTAAGAAATGGTTTATCGTAAGTCTTTCACCAGTACTGTAGTAAAAATTCATACATGGAAGATTCTAGACTAAACCATAAACGGATACACTTTTATTCATGCGCGATACTCCAATAGAGCAAGATCCTGCATGGAAGTCTCCACATGCTTAGACAGCGGATTACATTGAGCGAAGACTAATGATCAACATTTATCTTGATAATGCGTATGTCCAGGTGAACCTCCCTAGAGTCCCCGTCCACCGCCTCGGCAGGTAAAGGATGCCATGGGTTTTCCAAGTCCACATTGGCGGGATAGTCCCAGCTCCCCAGAGTCCAAGTCCGTTCGATGAGGCCGGTGTCGCCGCCCACGCGACCCGGAGGGGTAGTAACACTGACCATGCACCCGTACATGGGCCATGCGTCGGTGCCCGCGTCAGCGGCATCGCCCCTGACGCACATTACAGAGACGGGGCGGCGGCCTACGCGGGGCTTGCCGGTGCCCACGATCAAGAGGAAGACGCTGTCGTCCTCCTCCGAGACTAGCAGGCAGCGGTGATCCTCCAGCGACTCCGGCATGGTGAACGGGTAGCACGTCTCGTACTTGATGTTCTCTGCCAAGGGCCAGCAGTGACCGCGGCACGCATCCGTGAGGTGATGCACCATGTCCACCGGCGAGCCACAAAACGGCATCGGGCACTCATAGAAGTGGACGAAGGGCTCCTTGGAGGCATCGACCAGGCTGTCCATGAAAGGGGAGTGGCTGTATGGGATGTTGCGCCAGTTGAATATATGAGCAAGTTACTATGAGATTTAATCCGAATAAGCAGAAAATAAATCATGAATTCTACCACGATTTCGAACAGGAAGGACAGAAACACATATGGTGCAACGGGAGCAGCACCATTGGCGTTGAGGTTGTCACCCATGTCCAAACACCACGTAGACACGGTATTTGAGCACGGTTTGTAGTCGTTCCACGCCCAGGCATTGAAGTTTGTAACGATTTTAGATTAGCATATACTACTCCTTCGGTGCTAGTAGTAGAGCAGAGTCCTACTCTACTACTCTACTCAAGCAAGTTAGGGCATAGCACTGTAGGGAGTACCAGTACAGTAATCACTCAAGCAAGTTGTCTGGCATCGACATGACCCTACGCTGCTGGTATGTGTCTCGTAAGTCAAGCGGCGTGCTCTAGTCATCATCACCTGTCCACTTCCCGCAGCACATATTCGCTTCTCCATCTTTGTCCGCACATAATCTCGTCCAATCTTCCATCCCCGCTAAGGCACCTCCCCCCGTCATCTGAAACCCAAGCACTAACAATTGCAGAACCGAGCAGTGTCCGCCGAAAGAGTGGCTAGAATTTGCTCCCCATAGAGGTAATCAAGGTCATTGTTTCGCGTGTGGACAATCTCAGTACCATGCCGCTCGTCGCGTGCTCATCGGGGCTGTACCGTTTACTCAAAGCCCTCAGGCCGGAGCTTTTTAAGCCAGCTCCTTGCTTGCTGATGTCGCCTGATCTTCAGAAACAGCGTGTCATGCAGCATAACGATCGTAGGGTGGCGAGCATCAACCCCCTTGACTGTGATCCGATCCCCGTCAGCCTCAACTACATTAACGGTATGTACTGGGTCGGCATGAGCACGTCTTGGATGGTGCTCGTCGATGGTCGCGGCAGCTGGATGCTCGTGGAGGTCTACACCCAGCGATTGATCCCCCTTCCTTCGATTAACACTGCACTGCTTTGGCACTGCGGCCCAGAATACTCGGAATCTTACAGTAGCCAACATGATACCAAGTTTCCTTTGCTCAAGGTTGTAATCTGCCAAGTGCCCACAAGATCTGCGAATTATAAAGACTTCAGGCTAATTGCGTTCTTCAACCGTGGTCTCGGCTATCTGACAGGTCATTGCGGTCAGTGGATAAATCTGCACGTCCATCGCAGGATCATACATCCTCCATGGTTCTCTGACGAAATTGAACACAAGGGCTTCATTTACACTGTCGACTCCTTCTATGGCTGGACGTATTGCTGGCCTACTCCAGTCATCGTTACAAACGGCTGTTACAGCATTATGTTACTTTCCTATGATATCATGATGGCTTGCTTATATTACTGTCAACATTTGCTGAAAATTATTCATGCTCATAACATGTTGTTCTTAAGATTGACTAAATCAAGAGCCCTTTTTATTTGACTCCAACTTGATATGATGTTGTAGGCCGCCTGGTGTCCCTACCCTTCCTAATCCCAGAACCTTTCAAAGAAAAGCAGCATGGCAGTTGCAGATGGTTCTTGGCTCGACCAGAAGACGGCGAAAGATTGATGATCGTTCGCACGTAACGGACGTGTTGTTTCACGAAATACAATCACAGTCACTACAAGGTCTTTGAGTACGATCCCAGCTTCTCTGGGCCTTCAGGAATTTTTGACTGGAGGCTGGTAAGTAGCCTTGGTACACGCTCTCTGTTTGTCGGACTGAATTATCCGATTAACCAGGAGATAACCAATGGCAAGGATCATGATGGCAGCGCGGTTTCGTTCATCAGGCAATACTGTGTGCAGCCCAAAGTAGGAGAGAGGGTCGCAAGTATCAGACTTTGACCTGCTGGCTGGAGTTTCCCCCGTCAGGCACCCATCTGGTTCAAGCCATCGGCTAATCTCCACAGCTTAATAAATAGTAATGTCTAACTGAGCCAGTTAGTTAGATGCGTACACTTGGTGTAGTAAGATCTTTATTTAGTTTGATGCATACACTTGTTCTTTTTTGGTAGCCCTTTTGTAATGATGGCTGATGTTTGGTTCGGAAGAGAGAGCTGCATCTTCACTCTTCTGGCCTACTTACTGCTTCTGTTGCACCCCCAGCCCTGGTTGCTGCTGCTGCTGTTTTCAATGTACAATCAGTAGTATATTTCGTCTGTTGGTTGAATAAATATGTTGTTAGAATGACAAACACAATGTTTTGGAAGTCGTTGCACGGTTCGATCCTTTAGTGCCCCGTACCGTACGTAGCGCATACTATTTTTCGTATGGAACACATTTTCTACTTGTTGATAACATGCAGTCCACTGATGAAGGCCCAATAGAGAAGCCCATAATTAACTGGAAGGGAGGCTCTCACATGAATCTGGCCCAAGTACATGCTCATGGTCCCCTAAACATAAATAAGTAAATAATTAAATAAATAAAGCTAAATGCTCATGCACCAGTTCTTTGGGAAAATACGTAGCCCAGTATTTCTTTTTGAAGAATACCCAAGCTAGGCCTATTTGTTTTCTCCGAATTATTGGGCTGCAAATCTTTCAAGACGAGGAGGGATGCATTCCGGCCTGGCTTAAGAGTATGATCAATGCCTGTTAAAAGTAATACCAAAAGGGGTTGAAAATTCTAAAAAAATTATAGCAAATGGGATATAAGTTTCTTTTTTGGTTTTTGTTCTTCACTGATATCTTATACGTATTTCATTGGATTTAACATGACATAGTACTAATTTATTTTTAAATTTGTTTTTGTATGGCTATTAATTTTTGGATTAAGAATATTTCATTCCCCCAGCAAAATTGGCGAATTTTCAAAATTTCCCACATATTTAGTTAATTTTTTGACCATGGTACTGACTAGAAAATGGCCAGCAATTCTAAAAATGGAAAACGGGCTGTAATAAATTCCATATGAATTAGAAAATGAGTAAAAATTATACAAATAATAGCAAATGGGTTGTACACGCCACAGATTTCGAGGTTGACTTGTTACCCAAGGCTTTGTCAGTGAACACACGATTCTAGCAGCAGTGACCGTTGGATCTTCATCCAACGGCCGACATGCTTCTTCAATCTCTGATCTTCCTACTCCAGCCTCCTAAACTAGCGCCGGCGGGACTGCCTGCTCCCTCCTCTTGTGGCCCGCTGTGATGCTGCGCAGGCTTCCCCGGCCCACCCTACTCCCCCCGCTGGCCTGGCCGCACGCAATCAACTGCCTCCTTATTACGCAAAAAAATGATTCCTCCTACTAACATCTAGGGTGCACCAGTTGGGAGGCTGACCTATGGGCCTACTAAATTGACGCGTAGGCAGGGCTTGTCAACTTAGTCAACAAACGATTCTGGCTGCAGTAACCGTTGGATTTGAATCGAACGGTCCTGCTGCTTCTTCAATCGCTGCTCTTCTTGCACCAGCCGCCCAAACCAGCGCCGGGGAGACCGCCTGCTCCTGCCTCCAGTGGCCAGCTGTGCTGCCGTTGAGGCCTCATCGCCCCCTACTAATCCGACCGCTAGCCAGGCCCTGTGGCGACGACAGCCTCACACCACAGCCAAACCAGTGAACCCTCGTACTCCTCTTCGCGTGGGCATCCACTACCGCGTCTTCCCCGGCTCCGCGTCGCCCCCTTCCTAGGCCTCGCCGTCATCCACTGCCTTGGTGCTCTCGGCGCGGCGTGGTCAACGACAGTCCATCGGAAGAGTAATGTACGTGGAGTGGCTGACAGCTGGGTCCACGGCCACAGCCCAGTTTTTTTGTGATTTACCAAGTAAGTCACTTTGTCAGGCCTGTTGGGCTACAAATCTTTCAAGACGAGGAGAGCTTTCATTCGGCTGGCCGAGAAAATGGCCCATCAGTAATGAGAAATGGGTTGTACATTTTTAAAACACATCAAACCGGCAATTAGTTTCAAATATCTTTTTTTTCATTTCGAGATTTTAAATTACATTAATTTTTATGCATGGAGAATTTTTTGGATTTTATATTGATATAAATTTATTTTTAAAATCAGTTTGAATGTGAGTCGAAATTTCGGGATTAAAAACAGTTCGGACGCACCGAAATATGCAAAATTTCGTATAATTTTTTAACCGTGGGCACAATATGGGTTGTAATGCTAACAAAAAGAATATGGGCTCCAAAAAAACCTTAATAATTAGCAAATGGGCTATAAATTATTAGAAATAATGGCCGATGGGTTGTATGTTGTTTTCCACATATTTGAGGCTTTCCTAAAAAAAGGTTGACGCACAAGCAGTGACTGTTGGATGGCCATCCAACGGCCATCGTGCTTCTTCAATCTCTACTCTTCCTGCTCCAGCCGCTCAAACAAGCGCTGGCGGGACTGCCTGCTCCCTCCTCCCCACGGCCGACTGTGCTGCCGCGCAGGCCTCACCGTCCCACCGTACTCCCATCCCAGGCCTAGCCATCCCTCTACTCACCCACACCTGCTGTTATTCTCTGGCGACGGCAGACGAACCAGTAAACCCTCGTACAGTCGTACTCCCCTCTACGTGGGAAACAACTGCCGAGTCTTCCCTGCCTCCGTGTCGTTCCCTTCCTAGGCCTCACCGTCGTCCACCGTCCTGGTGCTCTCGGCGCGGCCTAGTCAACGTGGTCAACGACCGACATGCATCTGAAGTGGATTGTACGTTGAGAGGCCGACAGCTGGGTCCACGGCCACACGCAAGAAAATGCCTCCTTATTACACGCAAAATAATGATTCCTCCACCTGACATCAGGGACCCACCGAAAGGGCCTCTGTATTTCGTGAAAAAAACGTTACCGCCGCTGCCTGCTCGGACCCACCAGCTATATCTTTGCACGCAAGGAAGTGCCTCCTTATTACCCACAAAAAATGAATACTCCCCCTGTTAGCTGGGACCCAATATAGTGGCAGGCTAACTTGAGGGCCTACTAAGTTGACGGGGACGGAGGGCTTTGTCAACTTAGTCAATATGCACGATTCTAGCTCCAGTGACCGTACGATGTCCATCCATCGGCCATAGTGCTTCTTCAACCTCTGGTCTTCTTGCTCCAGCCATCCAAACCAGCGCCGGTCGTGCCTCGTGCTCCTGCCTCCTGTGGCCGGCTGCGATGCGGCGGAGGCCTCACCGCCCCCTACTACTTCCACCGCTGGCCAGGCCATCCCTCTACTCACCCACACCCCCTGTTATTCTGCGGCGACGGCAGCCTCACACCGCAGCGAACCAGTGAACCCTCGTACTCCTCTACGCGTGGGCATCCACTGCTCCGTCTTCCCCAGCTCCGCGTCGTCCCCTTCCTAGGCCTTGCCGTCGTCCACCGCCCTGGTGCTCTCGGTGCGGCGTGGTCAACGTGGTCAAGGAACGGCTTCTATCGAACGTTGGCTGTATGTGGAGAGGCTGACAGCTGGGTCCACGGCCGCAGCAAGGAAGTGCCTCCTTATTACGTGCCAAATAATTATTCCTCCACCTGACAGCGGGGACCCACCGGACGGTCCATCGTATTTCGTGAAAAAACCGTTTGCCCCAGACTGCTGGGACCTACCAGCTACATCTTCGCACGCAAGGAAGTTGTGCGGGCAAAAAAAACATTCGCCCCCCTGACTGCTGGGACCCACCAGCTACATCTTCGCAGGCAAGGAAGTGCCTGACAGTCGGGACCCACCTGGTCGAAGCGTACGTAGCGTTGTCATTCTGGTCGCGAACGTGTACGTACATATATACTAGTGGATATAGAGGCGCGCACGTGTCATAGTAGAGGCGCGTACATGTCGTAGTAGAGGCACGCATGTAGCATGTACACGTACGTACAACGGCCAGGGTGAAAGGAAGAAAATACAGCCACGTACGTGTACATACGGGTGGGGTCTCGAACGCCTACTTGCGCATACGTACGGCCAGGGCTCGTGTACATGGCTGGGTCGGAACGGAGAAACAGCGTCGTTGTCGTGTTCATGGGGAGGCAACGGAATGCGTCATGTTCATAGGGAGGCAACAGAATGCGTCATGTTCATGGGGAGGCAACGGAATGGGTCGTGTTCATCAGGAGGCAACGGAACGCGTGGGAGCCAACCGGCTGGGTCGGAACGAAATGCGTGGTCTTGTTCATCGGGAGGGCTTGGACGGAACAGGTGATGGAAACGAGGCCTGGCGTACCGCACAACAGAGGAAACAGACCTCCTACATTCAGAACGGGGTCCTGTTGATTGGGAGGTGTCTGGCGTACCGCAAAACGGAGGAAACGGACCTCCTACGGTCGAAACGGGGGTCCTGTTGATTGGGAGGGGTGTGGCGTACCGCAAAATGGACGAAACGGACCTCCTACGGTCGAAACGGGGGTCCTGTTGATCGGGAGGGGTGTGGCGTATCGCAAAACGGACGAAGCGGACCTCCTACGGTCGAAATAGGGGTCCTGTTGATCGGGAGGGGTGTGGCATACCGTAAAACGGATGAAACGGACCTCCTACGGTCGAAATGGGGGTCCTGTTCATCGGGGGGGGTGTGGCGTACCGCAAAACGGGACTCCACGGGATACTATTCATCTGCACCGTCGACCTCCTCCAGCCTCCACGGGCTACCGTCGACCTCTTCCAGCCTCCATGGGCTCCTGTTCATCCAGCCTCCATCGCGCGCTACTCCACCGGCTACTGTTCAACCACCCCTCCACGGGCACCCCTCCACCGTCTACTGTTCATCCAGCCCTCCACACCACGGGGTCCTGTTCAACCACCCCTCCACGGGCACCCCTCCACCGTCTATTGCTCATCCAGCCCTCCACCACACCACGGGGTCTTGTTCATCCAGAGGCAACGCCACCACTCATTGTTCATCCAACCCCCCCCCCCCCCCGCAACGCTCACTGTTCATCCCAGAGGCAGCATCGATCGGCTTCAGTTAGCAGCAATAGCGAAGGAATCGCTCGATCGGGCTCAGTTAACAGCCATCGATCTATCGCTCGGGTTCAGTAACGCGTAGCCTGCAGTGCAATCGCTCGGGTTCAGTTAGAGCCCAATGCCTCGCTCGGGTTCAGTTAGAGCCAACGCCTCGCACACACGCGCATACGTGTACGAGAGAAACGCGCATCGCTCGGCCCCCGACCTCCCACCGTAACTGGGAACTCCCCGAAATTTTCCTCGCCCTCGCTTCTACCATGGTTTTTTCCGTCATGGACAGCCCAAAGAATGTCATGCAATTGCATCTCCGACCCGCCCAGGACGAAAAGCCCATTTTCTGTCATGATTTTCTGTCATAGAAGTAGGAGCCCACCACATCTGTGATGATACCGGGTTTTGTCACAATTATCGTCATAGAAGTGTCATATGTATGACAGAAAAAATATTCGTTCGGCCCAAAATGTCATGGATGAGTCTTTTTTTGTAGTGGAAGAGGAAGGAAAGAAGGAATAGATCTTCTTCTTCTTCATCTAGTATTCTTCTTCTTATCCTTCTTCTTCTTCTTCTTCTTCTCCAAAATGAAGTAAGCTCTAAGTTATATCTCATAATATGCTTAGTTAGGTAAAAATGGCATAATATGCTTAGTTCACTCAAAAATGGCACAATTAGCTAGGTTACCTCCATTTTACCTAAGTATGCTTACTTCTTATTCTTCTTCATTTTCTTCTTCTTCTTCTGATTCTAGTCTTCTTCTTCTAACTTTCTTGTTTCCCATTTTGTAGATTTAATTCACTATATGGTAGCTTGCATGTGCTTGTTTCCCTTTTCTTTTTTTCGTTTGTATCAATGAAAAATGTGGAACTTGTTATATGGATGCATGGAACAATGTGTTGGATGAACATTGTGATGTTACTGTAACATGTATGGATGAAACTCTGTTTCTTTTATTATGTACTAGCACATATGCCCGTGCGTTGCAACGGGAGGGATATTTTTTTGCAAGAAGCAACGGGGAAAATAATTGATGTGTCATCCAAAAAAGGGTCTCCACAATGGTAGGCTACAGAGCAAGAAGATATGATGTTCTCGTTGGACATGTTTGACACGCAAAATCTTGATAGTGATGGGGTTGGTCGGTGTGGTGGCGAGCACCCAACTCATGCCTTTTTTTCCTCCGGTTCACCTTCATCTCGGGCTTGTGCCTGCCTACTCATTTGTTGGCTGCATGGTGATCTTCGGGACATGGTTTCTTCGACCACTCTATGCTACGACGACGTAACCGGGTGGATTATTAATTGCAACACATAAATCCCATTTCATGAGCGTAATCAGGCATGAATGTCCCTTTTTTAGGGTTTATTCTCTTCGATCATTTTAGAGATCAAGTACCCATAATTTTGCTCAAACTAATGCCAAATAACATAATTTATTGACACATGTCCAGAATTTCTTTCATTTATAGTCAACCAGCAAAGAACGAATGCGCACCGCTAACTAATGGCCAGCGCAAATATTTTAAAAAAGATTGTAGTTTCACATCAAGAATATTTTTGATTTTTTGAACATTTAAAAAATGAATTAGTGAATATCCTTGGAAACATTAACAATTTTTAAATCCCGGTCAATTTTAGAAAAATATGAACATTGTTTTTGCAAATTCCAATATCTTAAGAAAATCATGAAAAAATTACAAACATGAATAGTTTTTAAAATTCACAAACAATATTTGGAAAACATTTAAATTTAAAAAAAACAAAAATATTTTTGATTTTTTGATTTTTCTAAGGGAACATTCAAAAAAATACGAAATGTTTTGGACGCAATTTCTTTTTGAGTTTTGAACATTTCACTCAAACAAGAATTGCTTGAAATATGGAACATTTTATAAAATATAATTTTAATAAAAGAATCTTGAAGAATTTTTGGAAAAGACAAAATAATTTTAAAAAAGGAGAGCATTTTTTGAATATTGAGGAAATTTTGAAATGGGGAAATTTAAAATTTCAAACATTTTCAATATAGAAGCAATTTTTTGGAATTCTGACCATTATTTGAATATTTGAATAAAAACTAAAATTCTGAATATTTTTGTAAATTTTTACTTCTTAAAGAATATTTAAAAATAAGGAAAAAGGAAAAAATATAAAAGAGAAATAAAGAGGAACAAAAAAAGAAAAATAGAAATAGTACAACAAAATAAGGGAAACGTGCCGGTACGGTCATAGGTGCCCTGTGCGAAACTTCAACTATTCTTTGCTCCATGCGACAAATAAGGCTTTCCTGACTCTATGGGCATTAATAGATTGGCTGGCATCGCTGGGCCGCAGCGCGCGTGGCCCAATGATGGAATTCTATACTAATCTTTTTTTCTAGCGGATAGATGCACAAAAGTTTACTACCACCTCGGATAGAAAGAAAAACGTTTCGACAGTGAACGGATGAAAAAATTGGAGAAACGCACCTTGCTTTATTTGTAGGTATAGATGTATGTTGTCATGGATGGAGCAATGTGTTGGATATATCATATGTCTACTATGCATGTGAAAAAAAAATATGTATGTCTATGTGTGAATTCCTGTGTAATTAAATGGATTCAAATAAAAACAGGGGATATGTAGCCTATTTGCCCTCCGCTAGCAGACGGCAAAGAGCTTCGCCTTCCGCTAGTAGATGGCAAAGAGGACATGTGGCAGCTACCTGTAAAACCTGGGAACACTGGCTGCCTATTTGGTCACTTTGCCGTCTGCCAGCGGACGGCATAGCTGGCCACGTGGCAGCTTCCCAGTACTGCCTAGCTGAGCTCTTTGCCGTCCGTCAGGGAACGGCAAAGAGCTTTGACGCTTTGCCGTCCGCTGGCAGACGGCAAAGAGCGTTGTTAACCCCCTAACGGCTCTCACGCCACCGCACTGCCGTCCGTTGTCTTTGCCATCTGCTGGCCTCGGATGGCGGACGACAAAATCCTTTGCCATCCGTTTGCAGGAAGCGGACGACAAAGAAGGCCTTTGCTCGCAGGTGTTCATCCGGACATTTTGCCATCCGCATGCGGACAGCAAAGAAGTTTTGCCGTCTGTAATCCATGGATTTGCTATCCGCCATGGCGGATAGCAAAGAAGCTGATTCCAGTAGTGGTACTTCTATTTAGTCTAATCTAGTTGTGTAAAAAATTAAGGCGGAAGAAGGCAGTGTATGTATGTCGTTTTGCACATGGAGGTGACACGTTCCCTCTCGGAACCAGGAGCCTTCTTGAGGGAAGCTCTAGTTTACAAGAAGCTTACAACAAAGCTTGTCCCAATTCGGCCAAAAAATTTACTACAGCATGTTGGTGCCATGTCATGACACCATGCCAAGGTTCATGATTTTCAGCCATGTTTTGGATTTAAATAAATTAAAAAACCAAGTTTGTCAATCATTTCGGCCGAGCCACGACACCCAGAGGTTTGAATTTTATTCCCATTTCTTGCGTGGGACCTATAAATTCACCCGAAGACACACATGTGATTTTTCAGCAGACTTTGGTGCACTGGAGCATGTGCTTGTAGTTCAAATTTGAACTATGCACATTAAATGCCCAGTAACTCAATTAATTTATAAAAAAGGGCAAACGAACCCAGAATAATTCCAAAATTTAGCACGGTACTTCTATTTGGTCTTATCTGGCTGTGTAAAAAAACTAAGGCGGAAGAAGGCAGTGTACGTATGTCGTTTCGCACACGGAGGTGACCCGTTCCCTGTCGGAACCATGAGCCTTCTTGAGCGAAGCTCTGGTTTGCAAGAAGCTTACACCAAAGCTTGTCCCAATTCGGCCAAAAAAATTACCGCAACACGTTTGTGGCATGTCATGACACCATGCCAAGTCTCATGATTTTCACGCGTGTTTTGGAATTACAGGAATTAAAAAACCAAGTTTCTCAATCTTTCTGGTCGAGCCATGATGCCCAGATGTTTGAATTTCTCTCCAATCTCTAGCATGGGACCTAGAAATTCACCCAAGGACACACATGTGATTTTTCAAACAACTTTGGTGCACTGGAGCCTGTGGTTGTAGTTCAAATTTGAATTATACATATTTAATGCGCAGAAACTCAATTAATTTATAAAAAGGCTAAACGAACACGCAATAATTCCAAAATTTAGCACGGTACTTCTATTTGGTCTAATCTCCCTGTGTAAGAAAATTAAGGCGGGAAAAGGCTGTCTACGTATGTCGTTTCACACATGGAGGTGTCATGTTCCCTCTCGGAACCAGGAGCCTTCTTGAGGGAAGGTCCAGTTTGCAAGAAGCTTACACCAAAGCTTGTCCCAATTCGGCAAAAAAATTACCGTAGCATGTTGGTGCCATGTCATGAGACCATGCCAAGTTTCATGATTTTCATGCGTGTTTTCGATTTACTAGAATTAAAAAACCAAGTTTCTCAATCTTTTGGGCAGAGCCACGATGCCCAGATGTTTGAGTTTAACTCCCATCTCTTGCATGGGACCTAGAAATTCACCCAAGGACACACATGTGATTTTTCTAACAACTTTGGTGCACTGGAGGATGTGCTTGTAGTTCAAATTTGAATTATGCACATTAAATGCCTAGAAACTCAATTAATGTATAAAAAAAGGCCAACGAACACGGAATAATTCCATAATTTAACACGGTACTTCTATTTGGTCTAATCTGGCTATGTAAAAAATTAAGGCGGGAGAAGGCAGTGTACGTATGTCGTTTCGCACATGGAGGTGACACGTTCCCTCTCAAAGCCAGTAGCCTTCTTGAGGGAAGCTTCGGTTTACTAGAATCTTACACCAAAGCTTGTCCCAATTCGGCCAAAAAAAATACTGCAACATGTTGGTGCCATGTCATGACACCATGCCAAGTTTCGTGATTTGCAGGTGTGTTTTGGATTTACAGGAATTAAAAAACCAAGTTTCTCAATCATTCTGGCCGAGCCACGAACCACAGATATTTGAATTTTACTCCTATCTCTTTCATGGGACCTAGAAATTCACCCAAGGACACACATGTGATTTTTCAAACAACTTTGGTGCACTGGAGCATGTGCTTGTATTTCAAATTTGAATTATACATATTAAATGCGCAGAAACTCAATTAATGTATAAAAAAGGCCAAACAAACATGGAATAATTCCAAAATTTAGCACGATACTTCTATTTGGTCTAATCTGCGTGTATAAAAAAATTTAAGGCGGGAGACGGCAGTCTACGTATGTCGTTTCGCACATGGAGGTGACACATTCCCTCTCGGAACCAGGAGTCTTCTTGAGGAAAGCTCCGGTTTGCAATAAGCCTACACCAAAGCTTGTCCCAATTCAGCCAAAGAAATTATTGTAGCATGTTGGTGCCATGTCATGACACCATGCCAAGTTTCATGATTTTCAAGTGTGTTTTCGATTTACATGAATTAAAGAACCAAGTTTCTCAATCTTTCGGGTCGAGCCATGATGCCCAGATGTTTGAATTTAACTCCCATATCTTGCATGGGACCTAGAAATTCACCCAAGGACACACATGTGATTTTTCAAACAACATTGGTGCATTGGAGCATGTGCTTGTAGTTCAATTTTGAATTATGTATAAAAAAGGCCAACAAACACAGAAAAATTCCAAAATTTAGCACAATACTTCTATTTGGTCTAATCTGCCAGTGTACAAAAATTAAGGCGGAAGAAGACAGTGTGTGTTTGTCGTTTCGCACACGAAGGTGACACGTTCCCTCTCGGAACCAAGAGCCTTCTTGCAGGAAGCTCTGGTTTGCAGGAAGCTTACACCAAAGCTTGTAACAATTCAGCCAAGAACTTTACTGCAGCATGTTGGTGCCATGTCATGACACCATGCCAAGTTTCATGATTTTCAGCCATGTTTTGGATTTATAGCAATTTAAAAACTAAGTTTCTCAATCATTCCGGCCGAGCCACGACACCCAGATGTTTTAATTTTATTCCCATTTATTGCATGGACCTATAAATTCATCCAAAGACACACATGTGATTTTTAAGCAAACTTTGGTGCATTAGAGCATGTGCTTGTAGTTCAAATTTGAATTATGCACATTAAATGCCCAGAAACTCAATTAATGCATAAAAATGTCAAACGAACCCAGAATAATTCCAAATTTAAATACGACACTCATGTACTAGTTGCATGTTCACTGTACGTAAATGTTCTAGCAATTCAAACACCATCCTTTCCCTCCGTAACACCATTTTGTCTTTCAAAACATAATGAAAAAATCCGATATACCACAAACAGTTTACTAGAAAGAATCGTGTGGGATGCGATATAAAATATTTTGGCGCACTGTCTTGTCTGGCTTAAGCAGGAAGCTTCGTCATCTATAGTCCACCGCCCCCGCTTGAACCACACTTGCGCGCCAGTTTCTCACGGCACCAAGCGAAATTTCTTTGTCACCGCGGGAATATCTATCTCCCCGCCCCCTCCCTCCTACCAAAAGCCACATTTCCACTGTTCCTCCTTGCTTTCCAAGTTCAAACCTTCATTGTTGCTTACTGGCAGCTCAGCCTCCTCGCCGGCGACCCTTCTTCTTGCAGCGCCGCCTCCTCGCCGGCTACCCTTCTTCTTGTAGCGTCGCCTCCTCGCTGGCGACCCTTCTTCTTGTAGCGCCGCCTCCTCGTCGGCGACCCTTCTTCTTGCTGCACGGCCTCCTCGCCGCTGACCCTTCTTCTTGCTGCGCGGCTTTGTTGATATGGTCAGGTAATCCACACCCCACCCACACCATCCTCCTCCTTTACCGGCCCACATGCCCCGACTGATGGAGCGACACCTTGCACCAAAATCACGGACGCCCTCCTCCAGTTAAGCGCCGCCCACAGCCATTTTACATGCAGTATAACATGGAGCTGAGTATCATGCGGCCGCACGCACGAACGAGGTCGCTATGGCTGCCATGCGTGTCTGCCGCCAGATCTTGGAGGAGCACCTCGTCTTCGAGGCCACCGTCGATACCGCCGTGCGGTTGTCTACTTTAAAATACAGTTCGTGATGTTTTCTCGAGGCCACCGCCAGTGCCTTCTAGTGATTTGTCCTCTGTAATGTTAATATGCAATCTGATGTTCAGTTAACAGTTTGGTCCTCTGAAATTTAATGTTCAGTTAACACTTTGGTCCAACAATTGCTACATTTCATAGTAATGTTCTCAAGCATTCTTTGTTTTGTTAATCGTCTTATATTTTAGTACATGTTTCTATTCTGCAATGTCATCCTCAGTTAACTATTTTGGTTCATTTGGTCTGCTGTCCATTTAAGTATCTGGTTTAGTTCTGCAATTTGATTTTCATTTGCTGTGGGTACAATTTTGTATTGTCATGCATGTGACACCAATTGAATTTGGCTATACTCAATACATATTCTACTGATAGTATGGAAACCCTTAGTTAACGTGATCAAGATCTTCCTTATGTGTGTTGCAGGGAAACAATGGGAGACACTACAGTTTACCATCGAGGTTTGTTCAAGCAGGGTCCCTTGGCTAATAGTACATTATTGTGCAGCTGCAGGAATCATTCTAATATTTAGGTTCCACACAATTTGGTCTTGCACATGTAGGTCCTGCTGTTAGAGGCTTAGACCCATTGTTCGACCCATTTTTCATATGGGGAAATGAGATGTCCATGAATATCAGTCATGTCAAGAAACTCAGAAAGATTGTTAGGATGGAGAAACTTGTGATGAATAACAGCAAGATCTTTGTTTGCACAATGAAGAAGACATCAGTCAACTATAGGATGGTACCAACTCTTTTACCTTGTTTTTACCCCTTCTGCCATTTCAAAATTTACAACAGCGATTTATGCATAGCTTTGTTTTCAGTACTTTTCAAAGCAGTTCACCAATGATTACCTCTCAAACCACCTGCAAGG
Source organism: Triticum urartu (assembly GCF_056163025.1). NCBI lineage: Eukaryota > Viridiplantae > Streptophyta > Magnoliopsida > Poales > Poaceae > Triticum > Triticum urartu. The sequence continues at coordinate 713,221,360 of NC_141879.1, forward strand.
TCAAGAGGTGAGCAAGGTATTCATTCCACACCCACGGTACAATATTGAAGTCTTGCTGAAGAGGACGAAGGTTGGGCAGGCAATTATCCATAGCCACTAGCCTAAAGTTGCAAGGACATTCAACATCACTAAAGGCTCAATATTTGCCTTCCGCTTCAGCAGTTTCCCAGATGAGATTCATCTATCTATTTACCGTGTATGATACTACTTTCCAAAGGTTTTTGATGATGCATGTGAAACTTGGTGCTGTTGTGTAATGGCGTAACTGAGTGCCGAAGCTATTTGATGTAATTCAATTATAAAATCCTAGTTGCTTTTATATGGATATGAAATAGCTGGCATGTTTTATAAGAAATATCAGTTTGATTAGTACATGGATTATCAATAATAGGCTAATTACCCTTCTTATTGGGGTTTTCTGTTGCAAAAGGTTACTCAGACAGCACCCTGGGCGATGAACTCAAACAACCCGCACGGTTTCTAGAAAGTAGGTGTCGGTGTCAAAACCAGTGGATCTCGGGTAGGGGGTCACGAACTGTGCGTCTAAGGCGGATGGTAACAGGAGGCAGGGGACACGATGTTTACCCAGGTTCGGGCCCTGTTGATAGAGGTAAAGCACTATGTCCTGCTTGATTGTTCTTGATGATATGAGTATTACAAGAGTAGATCTACCACGAGATCAGAGAGGCTAAACCCTAGAAGCTAGCCTATGGTATGATTGCATGTTGTCCTACGGACTAAAACCCACCAGTTTATATAGACACCGGAGGGGGCTAGGGTTACACAAGGTCGGTTACAAGGGAGGAGATATACATATCCGTATTGCCTAGCTTGCCTTCTACGCCAAGTAAAGTCCCATCCGGACACGGGACGAAGTCTTGAATCTTGTATCTTCATGGTCCAACAGCCCGGCCAAAGGATATAGTTCGGCTCTCCAGAGACCTCCTAATCCAGGACTCCCTCAGTAGCCCCTGAACCAGGCTTCAACGATGATGAGCCGGCGTGCAGTGTTATCTTTGGCATTGCAAGGCGGGTTCTTCTCCAAATTTTGAATGTTTGTTAAGTAGTGTTGGGCCCCATAAATGTTGGACTTCTTGGCTTCTGCGCCGAATAAGGGCTATCTTCCACGCGTCGAATGAATAGAAGGAGCCAGGGCATTTTTACATTCGCCCCCAGCCAGATAAATAAATTGTCTATTGAAGGGATGGGGATTCTTAGATCCAATCCATACCATCGTCGCACAGCGAGAATCCATCAGAGCGCGCTTCGGAAAAAATCCACTCCAACATGGCCGACCACCGCAGCTCCTCCTCCCGCTCCTGTAGCCCTAAGCCCGGTGATTGGGAGAGGTGTTCTGTCCCACACCGTCGATTAGTCGAACTGCAGACTCAGGGATTTCTCCCTCCAGCGTATATGGTTCCCGTCCGAGCTGGGCTCACCACCTACAATGGCGGGGAGCAAGCTGAAAGCTTCCCCAGCCCCTCTACGGGGGAGCGGGTGTGCCTTGTTCCTTACTTATTAAGGGGACTCAGATTTCCAATTCATCCGTTCCTCTGAGGGCTCCTGGAGTTTTACGGCCTCCAACTGCATAATTTCACCCCTGCTTCCAAATTACACATCGCCGGCTATGTTGCCCTTTGCGAGTTATTCCTGGGCTGCGAGGCCCATTTCGAGCTGTGGAAAAGGTTATTTTGGCTCGTCCCCCGCACACAGAAGAGGTCACTTTATCAAGTGGGCGGAGCCGAAATATGGCGCATCGCCGAAACCGGATACCTGTCCGGTACTTCGAAGAAGACGTCTGAAGACTGGCCTTTGGAATGGTTTTATATGGAGGATGTCCCCCTTCCGAACCCTGTTCGGCAGGGTCTTCCTGAGTTCAACAATGCTCCTCTAAAGAAATGCCGAAGCTGGCACCCACGGAGCCCCCATGAGGAAGACAACGGAGAAGTCCTTTACCTGATGAACCGGATTAAAGCGCTGGCTCAATCAGGATTGACAGTAATCGAGGTTATGTCAATATGCATAATGCGGGGAGTGCAGCCACATCAATATCAAGGGCACCCCCTGTGGTGTTTTAACAGGGAAGATGATGCCACCCATTGCGGGCGTAAGGGACCGGACTCCGCTGCTGCTTTAGCAAAAATTCTGTCTGAGTTGTTCAAGGGAAAGCAAGAGGAGTTCATCCGCATCAAGCCACGGGATGAATTCTCCATGTAACTATGTGGTATGGGTCAGCAACGACCCCAATCGAATTATTTGGGCCTACTCGTTATCAGTGGGATCAGGGATACTTTCAGCAAGAAATATATCAAAGAGTTAGCAATGGTTTAGCCGAAAATCTTAGTTTATCAGATGCCTCTTAGATTTGAACCCATAGCTGATGATAGAACTAGAATAGATATCTTTTGTTTTCTACTCACGCGAGCCCATATCCTTTCTTTTTTATCAATTGCTAATTCCGATCTCCCCACCCCCCCAATCTGATATTATAGTGCCAGTGTAGATAGAAATTCCCCAACCCTCCAAGATGGGTGAGTTATATCTCCTTACTCCCATTCTTCCCGCATTCTTTGTCGTAGGTACTCACCTTGCCATTTTACGGCAGGGACTGCGAAAAGCTGTAAGGGAGGTCAGCAGCCCATCTCCACAACCAGAGGACCCTGATCGGTCCCTCTGTCCCGGACTCAAAGAAGATCCAGACATATTTGTGGAACTAATAGACAGGCAGTTCTATCAATTGAGATGTGATGACGCCCTGGTGGCCATTACGGCCGACTATCCCGGACTGCTCCTTGCGTCGCACATAAGAAAAACCAAAATCCCAACTCCAAAAACTAGGATCCACCTTTTAGACACTTCACCTACCATATACATATGGTGTTTATAGGGAAGGCATTCGGGAGTATGTGCCGAACCCGCACCAACTCACCAACAAGAGGCACCGAGGCCGGGTAGGCCAAAAAGGAAGGCGGTCAGGACGAAGACGCCGGCGCAGAGGTATGACAAAAAACCCCGCTCCGTGGTTGTCGTATTTCTCAAAATGTAATGACGTCCATGTTTCTTTAATAGAAAAAACACTCACCGGAATATGTCCAGAGAGGCTGCCGATCACGCTTCCACCAGTCGGGCTCCAAGGACGGACATAGAGGCGGAAGCCGACAAGAGGCGGACACCGGATACTCCTCCTACAGAGGATGTGGATAGAATGTCCGCTACAACTTCAGAAGTGGAGAGCGCCATGAATCATAGGCATCGCCGGGCCGTACTCTGTGACGCTTGCTTCTCACCAGAGGCATTTGATGCCTTCAATTCTAGAGACGCGTACCTCCGTGCTGCTCAAAATGGTCTAGCCAGAGCCACGGACCAGTATTTAAGGGATGTACGGGTAAGCAAATCTGACGATTGTATGTATCAGTAGCCCCTGAGACTTGAAACAGTTGATGCAACTGATTTAAGGATCATTATTTGTGCAGGTTCTTACAGAGAAGAATTCCCAACTCTCTCAAGAGCTGGACGAGTGCAAGGCCCAGCTGGAAGCCGCTGTTGCCGCATTGAATGAGTCCAAAAAGGGTCCCCCTGGTAACTCTTTTGTATATTGCAAAGAATATCAGCACCAGGTAGTATGTGGCGTATACGCACACCTAACAATAGATGTTGCAGGTGGCCCCGGAGTGAATCCGGAGGTCGTGGAGGCGGATACGACACGTGATGATCGACAGCGAAATGCTGGCTAGCGCGTGTTGACGCGAGTCAGGAAGGAGAAAAATGATCTCCAAGATGCCAATATCCGGCTGGGCGTGGAACTGAAGAACGTCCGAGCCCAGCTTGCGGACTCCGTGAAGGAGAATAAATGGATTCAGCGTGGCATTTTTAGTAAGCGCTTGAACGAACTTTTTAAAGGAGTTCGGCGAAGAAGCCTGCTAACAGCTTTATGTCTGCAGGTATGCTGACAGGTCGTCCCATGGAGGAGATGCCCTGGTCCTTGGGTGATCTTCTGCCAGAGCTCTCACCACTGCACGAACAAGTTCGGCAGGTGATGCAGAGTATTGCCGAAGCCTTGTGGCCGGCCGCGTCCCCGCCAGGAGGCATGGTGGAGCTTATAGAGAAGATCAAGGGAGCGCGGCGGCGCTTCCGATTATGGAAGATATCAGCCTGCCGACTAGGTGCACGGGAAGCCTAGGCTATGGTGAAGACACGATATACCAAGGCTGACCAAAACCACATGGCCGAGGTCGGACCTTTGGTCCCCATGGGAAAGATATCCCCGTCCGTTTTGTGTATGATCAAGTAGAATTAGCCGCAAAGTATTCCCAATAGGATTGTAGGCTAGATAGCCTGTTGGATGGTATAGAGGAAGAATTTAATCAGTCTTAGTGACTGTGTACTTCAAATGACATATGTAATGTCCCTAGCCGGATTGTAAATCATATGTCATGGCGGACCTTTTCGCTTCGACCTCTGGACCCGATAGTCCGGAGTGTATCCGAATACGCACCCACTCGGTTATATAAAAACCGAGGTATGCATGGAAACCAAGCGTAGGGGTCATAAGTGCTTGAACAGACAAGTACCCAACTAGTTATGTTATATTACATGGATATTAAGAAACATCTTCCGGGGAGAATAGTTCCGTTAAGGGTTCATTTCCCTGGGTACGCATGCCCTAATGTGCATGTCCGAACTGCGAGACGCGGGCCAAAAACATTTGGGGGCGTGTAGTAATTTAAATGAAAGTCATATTTTATTCACCGACCGAATATTCCCTTAAGAATGCTAGCTTTCGGCTTCACCCAGTCTGAGGTACACATCCGGCTGACCCGGCAGTAACAATCGCAGAGGTGCTCCCTTTATGTCCTAGCCGAATTAACGGGAGCGTAGGGCATAAACACAAGAGCCAGGCAACCCAGCTTGGCCAAAACATAAGTCATATCGATGCATATAATGGCGAAAAGAGGTACATGCGGAAGAATAACACTTGTGCGGGGCATGAAGCCCGGAAAAATAATTAGATTAAGCTTCTGTATAGGAAGCCCCCAGGTATATTGAGCGCGGTTAGCGCATCAAGATTGTGTAACCAAGACACAGTTTAGCCCTTTAGGGCTTTGAAGAGAGAAAGAAAGAGAGAAAAAAACAGATGTGCAAAAAATTCATGGAGGTAAGGAGACGAACATAGAGTCCGGCGCTAGGCGTAGAATCTTCGGAGTCTGGCTACATTCCATGGGTTTGGCTTGAGTCGATTATTCGATGCATCCCGCAGATGGTACGCTCCAGTGGTCAGAACCTGGTCGATAATGAAGGGACCTTCCCATTTGGGCTTGAGCTTGTTCTTTTTCTTCTCCGGCAGGCGCAGAACTAGTTCACCAACGTTATAGGTTTTGGCCCGCACATCTCTGTTTTGATACCTTCGAGCCTGTTGTTGATAGAATGCGGAACGGGCTTTTGCCACGTCGCACTCCTCCTCCAGGGCATCCAAACTGTCCTGCCGATCAAGCTCGGCCTCTCTTTCTTCGTACATGCGCACTCGAGGTGAGTCATGAATTATGTCGCAAGGCAGCACCGCCTCAGCGTCGTACACCATAAAAACATTGTGTATCCGATAGTGCGATTCGGCATGGTCTGCAGCCCCCATAGTACGGAGTCGAGCTCCTCTACCCAATGGGTGTCTGATTCATTTAAGGACTGGACTAATCTGGGTTTAATACCACTCATGATAAGACCATTCGCTCGTTCGACTTGACCGTTAGTTTGCGGATGATAGACAGAAGCATAATCGAGCTTGATGCCCATGTTGCTGCACCAAAGTTTCACCTCGTCGGTTGTAAAGTTCGTGCCGTTGTTAGTGATGATGTTGTGGGGGATGCCATAATGGTGTACAACCCCGGATATGAAGTCTATCACCGGTCCGGATTCAGCCGTTTTGACAGGTTTGGCTTCTATCCATTTGGTGAATTTGTCCACCATGACCAGTAAGTATTTTCTCTTATGGGTTCCCCCTTTGAGGGGTCCGACCATATCGAGCCCCCAGACCGCAAAGGGCCAAGTAATGGGGATTGTTTGGAGGGTGGTAGGTGGCATGTGGCTTTGGTTTGTAAAAAGCTAGCAACCAACACAATGTTGAACCAGATGCTGTGCATCTGCCCGGGCCATCGGCCAATAAAAACATGTACGGAAGGCCTTACTTACAAGGGCCCCGGCTGCTGCGTGGTGGCCGCCGAGTCCGACATGGATTTCTGCCAAAAGCTTCCGCCCTTCCTCTTCGGAGATGCACCTTTGAAGGACTCCGGGTGTGCTTTTCTTATAAAGCTCTCCCTCATGGACCTTGTAGGATTTAGATCGCCGCACTATGTGGCGAGCCTCATTTTGGTCCTCGGGTAATTCCTGTCTAGTTAGGTAGGCCAGGAATGGTTCTGTCCACGGGGCGATGACGGCCATTATCACGTGGGCTGAAGGTGTTATTTCGGTGGCAAAGCCTCCGATTGTGTCAGAGTGTTTGGTATCTGGGGTTGTGGCTGGATCCGGACTATTTTTGCCGGTGTCCCCTTACCATACCACGGATGGTTTAAATAGTCTTTCCAGGAAGATGTTTGGTGGGACAGGGTCGTGTTTAGCGCCGATACATGCTAGGATATCTGCTGCCTGGTTGTTTTCCCAGGCCACATGGTGGAATTCCATTCCCTCGAACCGGGCTGACATTTTGAGGACGGCGTTGCGATATGCCGCCATTTTCGGATCCTTGGCATCAAAGTCTCCATTTATTTGGGTATTGCGAGGTTCGAATCCCCACACACCTCTAGGCGTTGGATGCCCATGGAGACTGCCATCTGGAGGCCGTGTAATAGGGCCTCGTATTCGGCTGCATTATTGGAGTCCGTATATAGTATTTGGAGCATGTATTGCATCGTGTCTCCAGTCGGGGATGTCAGGACGACGCCAGCCCCTAGACCAGCCAGCATTTTAGAGTCGTCGAAGTGCATGATCCAATTGGAGTATGTGTCGTACTCTTTAGGGAGTTCGGCTTCTGTCCATTCGGCTATGAAATCGGCCAGTACTTGCGACTTAATGGCTCATCGTGGCTTATATGTTATGTCGAACGGGAGGAGCTCGATGGCCCATTTGGCAATCCGGCCCGTGGCATCACGGTTGTTTATTATATCATTGAGTGGTACTTCGGATGCCACCGTAATCGAACACTCTTGAAAGTAGTGTCGTTATTTCCGGGATTTCATAAATACCGCGTATGCTATCTTTTGGTAATGTGGGTACCGTAATTTGCATGGAGTGAGGACGGTGGATACATAATATACCGGCTTTTGAAGCGGTAATTTATGTCCGTCCATCTCTCATTCGACGACGAGCACTGTGCTTACAACTTGGTGAGTTGCCGCTATATATAATAGCATTGGTTCGCCAACAGTTGGCGCAGCCAGGATTGGGCTGGCGGCCAAGATGGCTTTGATTTCTTCCAGTCTGGTCGTGGCTGCGTCCGTCCACTCGAAGTGTTCGGCGCGCCGTAGAAGGCGATAAAGGGGAAGTGCCTTTTCTCCTAATTGGGAGATAAATCGGCTTAAAGCTGTCACGCATCCAGTCAATTTTTGGATTTGCTTGAGGTCAGTTGGGATAGCCAACTATGACAGAGCTCGGATTTTAGCTGGATTTGCTTCAATTCCTCTACTGGAGACGATGAAGCCTAGGAGCTTTCCGGCGAGAACACCGAAAACGCATTTTTCCGGATTGAGCATAATGTCATATGTTCGGAGATTGGTGAACGTGAGCCTCAACTAGTCTATTAAAGAGTCGATGTGTCTGGTTTTAATGACCACATCGTCTACATATGCCTCCACAGTCTTACCAATCTACTTCTCCAGACATGTCTGGATCATGCGCTAATATGTTGCGCCGGCGTTTTTGAGCCCAAAGGGCATTGTGTTAAAGCAGAAGGGGTCGTATGGTGTTATAAATGCCGTTGCGGCTTGATCAGACTCCGCCATCTTAATCTGGTGGTAACCGGAGTATGCGTCGAGGAAGCACAATGATTCGTGTCCTGCGGTAGCGTCGATGATTTGATCGATGCGAGGGAGTGGGAAGGGATCCTTTGGGCGAGCCTTGTTAAGGTCTTTGAAGTCGACACATAGGCGCCAGGATTTTTCCTTCTTTGGTACCATCACTAGGTTTGCTAGCCAATCCGGATGTTTTATTTCTTTAATGAATCCGGCTTCGAGTAGCTTGGCCAGCTCCTCTCCCATGGCTTGTCGATTAGGTTCAGAGAAACGCTGAAGAGTCTGCTTGACCGGCTTGAATCCTTTTAGAATATTAAGGCTATGCTCGGCCAATCTGCGTGGGATTCCTGGCATGTCTGAAGGATGCCAGGCAATTATATCCCAATTCTCGCGTAGAAACTCCCGTAGTGCGGCGTCTACAGCGGGGTCTAACTGTGCCCCAATGGATGCTATTTTTGTAGGGTCCGTTGGATGGACTTGGAATTTAACTATTTCGTCCGCTGGTTTAAAGGAGGTGGACTTGGATCTTTTTTCTAGTATCATGTAGTCCCTGTCCACCGTGGAGCGCAACGCGGTTAACTCCTCCGCCACAAGGGCTTCGGACAATGCCTCGAGGGCTAGTGTGGCTGTTTTGTTCTCGACACGGAGTGCTATGTCCGGATCACTAGCTAGAGTGATAATTCCCTTGGGTCCGGGCATTTTGAGCTTCATGTACCCTTAATGGGGTATGGCTTGAAAAAACGTGAATGCCTCCTGCCCTAGAAGGGCATGATATCCGCTACTGAACGGGGCCACTTGGAATGTAATTTCTTCGGACCTGTAATTCTCCGGAGTGGCGAATACTACATCAAGTGTGATTTTCCTAGCGCAATGTGCCTCCTGACTAGGGATGATTCCTCGTAAGGTCATACTGCTTTTCCCAATACGGTTGCTGTCTATGTCCATTTTTTGGAGAGTTGCCTCACAGATGAGGTTTAATCCGTAGCCGCCATCCATGAGCACCTTAGTGAGCCGAAAGCCGTCCACAATTGGACTGAGGACCAAAGCGGCTGGTGCTCGGGCTGTTCGGAATTTAGGTTCGTCACCGGCGTTGAAGGTGATAGCTGTGTCGCTCCATGGATTTATTGCTGCCACGTGGCAGACTTCGGCAAGGCCGCGGAGTGCTCGCTTACGCCTATTATTTGAGGCGAAGGTCTCGAAGACCGTTAATACTGTGTTTTTATCCGTGGGAAGGTGCTCTGAGGTATTTTGGGTGAGAAGATCCTCACCGCTTTTGGCCACCTGTCGGAGTACCCAACATGCTCTAAGGTTGTGTGTTGATATGGTATCCACTGGACTATGGATTTTGCAGGGCCCGTTGAGCCATCCCTCCAATACGGTTCCATGCCCTGTAGTGGGCTTTTGCTTCTTTGTAATTGGGTCGGGCGACTTATGAGAGTGCGCCCTTTTAGTTCGGTCTAGGAGTTTTGTCAAAGCCGGATTATCCCAAAATTGCGTTTGGGTTTTCCAGGCACTTTCCATCGCATAGTATTTACGTACTATGTCCGCCAAGTCAGCGAAGTGTGCTACGTCGTGGCGACTTATGGCGTTGAGGACTCCCTTGTCTGTGCAATTGTTGAAAAAGAACGAAATTGCATCTTCCTCTCGACAGTCCTTGACCTTGTTCATTACAAGGAGGAATCTAGCCCAATAGTGATGTACTGTCTCTTGGGGCGCTTGCCTAATGTGGGAAAGATAGTTTGTATCTGGGTGGGTGGGTGGATTTAAGTCCAGACCTTGACCCAATCTGTGATCCCAGGGCAGGGGAGTTTCCGATCTTGGAAGTTCGGGCTCCAGGATGTTGCCCTGCGGGTTCGGTATGCGGCCTGATTCTGGATTCAGGGTTAGGGCGGCGTCCTCCCGTGAGCGAGTATCCTGTTTGGAGAGCTTGGGAATCCGGACATAGTTCGTCCTCAGGATAGAGGGAGAATCGCTGCATTGCTCCTCCACCACCGCTATCTGATGGGTGACCGGCGGAGAGTTAATCTCCCTTTGGTTGGTTTTAAGCCCGATCCGATCGTAGTCAGTAGTGACTCCCAGAGCGGCAATATGATCCAAGAGCTCGTTTAAAGAGGAGAGATCCATTGGATCCATCTGCTCGGCAAATTTTGAGCCGATGTGGAGGCTATTTTCGATGACCCGAGAGGTCATCGTCAGCGCAGCGGCCGAGCAGGTGGTCATGAAGAAGCCGCTTAGTCAGAGAGTTTGGCCTACAGCCAGGGCTCCCCCAGAGGTGATGTTGTCCTTGACAACAAGGCGGGCCATCTTCCTTATGATGACGACACAGTGGAACTCTTAATGAAAGCACCAATGTCGGTGTCAAAACCGGCGGATCATGGGTAGGGGGTCCCGAACTGTGCGTCTAAGGCGGATGGTAACAGGAGGCAGGGGACACGATGTTTACCCAAGTTCGGGCCCTCTTGATAGAGGTAAAACCCTACGTCCTGCTTGATTGTTCTTGATGATATGATTATTACAAGAGTAGATCTACCACGAGATCAGAGAGGCTAAACCCTAGAAGCTAGCCTACGGTATGATTGTATGTTGTCCTACGGACTAAACCCTCCGGTTTATATAGACACCAGAGGGGTCTAGGGTTACACAAGGTCGGTTACAAGGGAGGAGATATACATATACGTATTGCCTAGCTTGCCTTCTACGCCAAGTAAAGTCCCATCCGGACACGGGACGAAGTCTTCAATCTTGTATCTTCATAGTCCAACAGTCCAGCCAAAGGTTCTTGTCTGGCTGTCCGGAGACCCCCTGGTCCAGGACTCCCTTAGTAGGCGTGTTCGATTAACTAACAATCACGCACGGCTTCCGGCAGCGAACTATTTGCATACGGTCACCTTGCACAAACGTTTCCACACAAAGAACTGTGTGGGATGTACATACCTACGGAAATGATTTTCTGGGATTCACCGTGTGGGATGTACATACCTACGGAAATGATTTCTGGGATTCACTGCCTGGGATGTACATAACTATGGAAATGATTTCTGGGATTCACCGTGTGGGATGTACATACCTACGCAAATGATTTCTGGGATTCACCGTGTGGGATGTACATACCTACGAAAATGATTGGGTTTCCATGCCTCGCCCGATCGCACACGGCCCCAGCCTGGGTCCCAGGAGGGCCTATCCCCAACGATTTCTGGGTCGTGTGGGAAGGACCCCCCCTATTGCCCACACTCACTTTGCGGCGGTTCCAAATGCCGTCGTGGAAAGCGGTTTTAAACAGTTTGTTTAGGACGTCGTTGTACTAGTGATCGTCGAATGCAGAAAAGAACAAATCTATGGCATTGGGTTCATTAACCCAAATGTCATACATGAATGGACGGTTAAACACAATGTCTCAGAAACCGAGGACAACTTGCTACAATCCTTGCTCAAAAATCAAAGCAAAGATAAAATACTCTTTCCTTACAACTTCAAGTGAGTGTTACTGTCTTGTGCGTATTCAGTTTCCCTTATTACTCGAGGTTATAGTAATGTAACTGAGGAGTTATGCATGCGTGTACAGCTTCCACTTTATTCTCATAGAGATTAAGGTTGAGCAAGGAGTAGTAACCGTCTTACACTCGAGACGAAAAGATCCCGAGGACTATGTGGACATGAATCGAATGCTCCAGAAGTAAGTTCAATCGATCATTATCGCACCATATCGGCAACTTTGTTCATTTCCTAATATCAAGTAATTATTTTCTTTGTCTGACAGGGTTTGGAAAGAGTTCACCACAATTTCTCATGGATTGCCGACCGAGCTGCGATTTAAACACCCGAAAGTAAGTGCTACTACATAGTTCCACGCATCTCCCATTGATTCTAGATAGTTTCATCAATACCATTTAGCATGCTTGCTTATCATTTTGATTGACCTCTATTTCTCGTAAAGTGCTTGGCAGGAAGACGGAAATGATTTATGTGGATACTACGTTTGTGAGTTCATCTACAATGCGATGGCCTCTAATAAGCACGCTACTCTGAAAAACTATATCAAGTGCGTAAACAAAAATATTCACAATTTTATTTTATTACCATGATTTGTGTTGAGTCTCATCCATACACATGTATTGACCCTCTTCTTCAATTTAGATCTGGAAGATGCGGGATGAACTCCTACCAAAAGATCGCATACGAGCAACTCAAGAGGAATTGGCAGGATTCTTTCTTGACCACGTCATCAATCTAGTCGGAGAATACCATGTGGAACTTGACTTTAGATGTTAGGGATTATAAGAGATCTTATATTGTATATATGTAGCTAGTAGTGTCGGATAGATAATATGAAAACTTGTTGTTCGACCAATCTCTCAGAGAAGGAGATGTCAAACACTTCTCACTATATATGTTCATGATGATCTTGTGTACTTAATAGTTGCCTTCATTTTCTTACTACCTAGCGTATCGAGTCCTCTCTATACGTATAGTATGTAGCATTGACAAGCACGGAGATAAGAGAGGTCCCTTATCTATATTAGCTAGCTAACTCAATATATGAAACCCCTAAATTAACCCTCCAAAAGCCCCAACCACCCCCCTTTCAAAAAAATAACAAAAACCCCAGCTCCTGAGCTGCTGATGGATTTTCTTTGGTCCTGATACGTCTCCAACGTATCTATAATTTTTGATTGCTCCATGCTATATTATCTTCTGTTTTGGACATTATTGGGCTTTATTATTCACTTTTATATTATTTTTGGGACTAACCTATTAACGGGAGGCCCAGCCCAGAATTGCTGTTTTTTTGCCTATTTCAGAGTTTCGCAGAAAAAGAATATCAAACGGAGTCGAAACGGAATGAAACCTTCGGGAACGTGATTTTCGGAACGAACATAATCCAGGACACTTGGACCCTACGTCAAGCAACAAACAGGGAAGCCACAAGGTAGGGGGCGCGCCTACCCCCCCTAGGCGCGCCCTCCACCCTCGTGGGCCCCCTGTTGCTCCACCGACGTACTCCTTACTCCTATATATACCTACGTACCCCCAAACGATCAGATACGGAGCCAAAACCCTAATTCCACCGCCATAACTTTCTGTATCCACGAGATCCCATCATGGGGCCTGTTTTGGAGCTCCGCCGGAGGGGGCATCGATCACGAAGGCCTTCTACATCAACACCATAGCCTCTCCGATGCTGTGTGAGTAGTTTACCTCATACCTTCGGTTCCATAGTTATTAACTAGATGGCCTCTTATCTCTTTTTGGATCTCAATACAATGACCTACCCCTCTCTCGTGGAGATCTATTCGATGTAATCTTCTTTTGCGGTGTGTTTGTTGAGACCGATGAATTGTGGGTTTATGATCAAGTTTATCTACGAACAATATTTGAATCTTCCCTGGATTCTTTTATGTATGATTAGTTATCTTTGCGAGTCTCTTCGAATTATCAGTTTGGTCGGCCTACTAGATTGATCTTTCTTGCAATGGGAGAAGTGCTTAGCTTTGGGTTCAATCTTGCGGTGTCCTTTCCCAGTGACAGTAGGGGCAGCAAGCCACGTATTGTATTGTTGCCATCGAGGATAACAAGATGGGTTTTTTATCATATTGCATGAATTTATCCCTCTACATCATGTCATCTTGCTTAAAGCGTTACTCTGTTCTTATGAACTTAATACTCTAGATGCATGTTGGATAGCGGTCGATGTGTGGAGTAATAGTAGTAGATGCTGGCAGGAGTCGGTCTACTTGTCTCGGACGTGATGCCTATATACATGATCATACCTAGATATTCTCATAACTATGATCAATTCTGTCAATTGCTCAGCAGTAATTTGTTCACCCACCGTAAAATATTTATGCTCTTGAGAGAAGCCACTAGTGAAACCTATGGCCCCCGGGTCAATCTTCCATCATATTAATCTTCCAACACTTAGTTATTTCCATTGCCTTTTATTTTACTTTGCATCTATATCATAAAAATACCAAAAATATTATCTTATCATGTCTATCAGATCTCACTCTCGTAAGTGACCGTGTAGGGATTGACAACCCCTTATCGCGTTGGTTGCGAGGATTTATTTGTTTTGTGTAGGTGCGAGGGACTCGCACGTAGCCTCCTACTGGATTGATACGTTGGTTCTCAAAAACTTAGGAAAATACTTACGCTACTTTGCGGCATCACCCTTTCCTCTTCAAGGGAAAATCAATGCAGTGCTCAAGAGGTAGCAAGAAGGATATCTGGCGTCGTTGCCGGGGAGGTCTACGCAAAAGTCAACATACCAAGTACCCATCACAAACCCTTATCTCCCGCATTACATTATTTGCCATTTGCCTCTCGTTTTCCTCTCCCCCACTTCACCCTTGCCGTTTTATTTGTCCTCTCTTTTTCTCGCTCGCTTTTCTTCCGCCGTGTCTGAATCAAATAGTGTTGGGGGTTCTTTCCCGAGTTTTAGTACTTTGGACAACCCTTCTATTCTCGCTAACCTCATAAATAAGGATACTATGGAAAAACCTACCGGAGTTATCAACGAGAATCTTAATAATTTTGATGAAGATGATTCCGTAATTTTTCGTTATTTACTTGATGAATCTTTGAAATATGCTTGGTATAGACTATTAAGGATCAGGGCTAGCTATGTGCCTCAATACCAAATTGAAATTTACTTATAAAGCTTTTATATTGCCTTTCCTTCTTCTTATAAGCATGTCTTAGATTCTATATTTCAAGAAGGCTTTCTTGAAGGGGATGCCGTAGACACTTATGAGAAGATGAAAACCATATTTGGGCACCCCATGAATGAGAAAGTTGAATCTACATCTATTTTGCTCTCTTACCAAAACGAATCAATCAAAGAGATGAAGGCTAGCTTAGATACAAATTTCCGTAACATACTTAATATTTCTTCTACCATTAATAGCCATGTGCTTTATCAAAATAAAAAGACTAATTCCATACATAGCAAGTTTGCTCTTTTCTTCGCTAAAACCAAAGATGGCAATACCTAGATCTATCCTTGCTTTTTATGCCTAGCTAGGGGCGTTAAACGATAGCGCTTGTTGGGAGGCAACCCAATTTTATTTTTATTCCTTACTTTTTGCTCCTGTTTAGTAATAAATAATTTATCTATCCTCTGCTCTGGTTGTATTTTTTTTGTTTAATTAGTGTTTGTGCTAAGTAGAACCTTTGGGAAGTCTTGGCGAAAGTCTTGTTAATCTTGCTGTAAAAAACAGAAACTTTAGCGCTCACAAGAACTGCTGCCATTTTTATTTGGAAAGTGCTATTTAGTTAACTCTTTTTGCAGATGATTAATAGATAAATTCCTCATGTCCAGCAATTAGAATTTTTCGGGTTCCAGATCTTGCGCTAGCTACAGATTACTACAGACTATTCTGTTTTTGACAGATTCTGTTTTTCGTGTGTTGTTTGCTTATTTTGATGAATCTATGGCTAGTAAAATAGTTTATAAACCATAAATAAGTTGGAATACAGTAGGTTTAACACCAATCTAAATAAAGAATGAGTTCATTACAGTACCTTGAATTGGTGTTTTGTTTTCTTTCGCTAACGGAGCTCACGAGATTTTCTACTTTATGTTTTGTGTTGTCAAGTTTGCAAGTTTTGGGTAAGGATTTGATGGATTACGGAACAAGGAGTGGCAAGAGCCTAAGATTGCGGATGCCTATAGCACTCCCAAGATAATATAAGGACACCAAAAAGCCAAAGCTTGGGGATGCCCAAGAAGGCATCCCCTCTTTCGTATACTTCCATCGGTAACTTTACTTGGAGCTATATTTTTATTCACCACATGATATGTGTTTTGCTTGGAGCGTCTTGTATGATTTGAGTCTTTGCTTTTTAGTTTACCACAATCATCTTTGCTGTACACACCTTTTGAGAGAGACACACATGATTCGGAAATTATTAGAATAATTTATGTGCTTCACTTATATCTTTTGAGTTATATAATTTTGCTCTAGTACTTCACTTATATCTTTAGGGCACGGTGGTGGATTTGTTTTATAGAAACTATTGATCTCTCATGCTTCATTTAGATTATTTTGAGAATCTTAAATATCATGGTAATTTGCTTAAATAATCCTAATATGCTAGGTATTCAAGATTAGTAAAAACTTTCTTATGAGTGTTTTGAATACTAAGAGAAGTTTGATGCTTGATGATTGTTTTGAGATATGGAGGTAGTGATATTAAAGTTGTGCTAGTTGAGTAGTTGTGAATTTGAGAAATACATGTGTTGAAGTTTGCAAGTCCCGTAGCATGCATGTATGGTAAACTATATGTAACAAATTTGAAACATGAGGTGTTCTTTGATTGTCCTCCTTATGAGTGGCGGTCGGGGACGAGCGATGGTCTTTTCCAACCAATCTATCCCGCTAGGAGCATGCGCGTAGTGCTTGGTTTTTTATGACTTGTAGATTTTTGCAATAAGTATGTGAGTTCTTTATGACTAATCTTGAGTCCATGGATTATTCGCACTCTCACCTTTCTATCATTGCTAGCCTCTTCGGTACCGTGCATTGCCCTTTCTCACATTGAGAGTTGGTGCAAACTTTGCCGGTACATCCAAACCCCGTGATATGATACGCTCTTTCACACATAAACCTCCTTATATCTTCCTCAAAACAACCACAATACCTACCTATTATGACATTTCCATAGCCATTCCGAGATATATTGCCATGCAACTTTCCACCATCCCGTTTATCATGACACGTTCATCATTGTCATATTGTTTAGCATGATCATGTAGTTGACATAGTATTTGTGGCAAAGCCACCGTTCATAATTCTTTCAGGCATGTCACTCTTGGTTCATTGCATATCCTGGTACACCGCCGGAGGTATTCATATAGAGTCATACCTTGTTCTAGTATCGAGTTGTAATCATTGAGTTGTAAATAAATAGAAGTGTGATGATCATCATTTAATATAACATTGTCCCAATAAAAAAGAGAAAAAAAAAAGAGAAAGGCCAAATAAAAAAGTGCCAAAAAATTGAAAAGGGACATTGCTACTATCCTTTTTCCACACTTGTGCTTCAAAGTAGCACCATGATCTTCATGACAGAGAGTCTCTTGTTTTGTCACTTTCATATACTAGTGGGAATTTTCATTATAGATCTTGGATTGTATATTCCAACAATGGGCCTTCTCAAGTGCCCTAGGTCTTCGTGAGCAAGGAAGTTGGATGCACACACACTAGTTTCTGTCGTTGAGCTTTCATACATTTATAGCTCTAGTGCATCCGTTGCATGGCAATCCTACTCCTTGCATTAACATCAATCGATGGGCATCTCCATAGCTCATTGATTAGCCTCATTGATGTGAGACTTTCTCCTTTTTTGTCTTCTCCACATAACCCCCATCATTATACTCTATTCCACCCATAGTGCTATATCCATGGCTCACGCTCATGTATTGCGTGAAGGTTTATAAAGTTTGATATTACTAAAGTATGAAACAATTGCTTGGCTTTTCATCGGGGTTGTGCATGACGAGTGCATTCTTGTGTGACGAAAATGGAGCATGACTAAACTATATGATTTTGTAGGGATGAACTTTCTTTGGCCATCACTAGTAGAAAACAGGGCTTTGGTCCAGGCCGGGTCAGCCATTAGTCCCGGTTCAGTCCAGAACTGGGACCAATGTGGGCATTGGTCCCGGTTCGTGAGCCCAGGGGGCCGGCCGGGCCACGTGGGCCATTGGTCCCGGTTCATCTGGACCTTTTGGTCCCGGTTGGTGGGATGAACCGGGACCAATGGGCCTCGCTCCTGGCCCACCACCATTGGTCCCGGTTGGTGGCTTGAACCGGGACCAAAGGCTCCCCTTTAGTCCCAGCTCATGTCACCAACCGGGACCAATGAGGTGCCTATATATACCCCTCGCTCGCGAGCAGAGCACCCCAGTGCTCTGTTTTTCTTTGGCCGAGGGGGAGAGGGCTTGGTGGTGCTCTAGCTCACCTCCTATGCACACAAGGTATTCGATGGAATGCCCGAGCCACACTACTTAAGCTTTCTCCTCTCCAAGCTCGACCTCCAAGCTCCATTTTCCATAATATTTGTCTAGGTTTAGCGGTCCGTCACGCCCCGTCCCCGTCTTCACCGCCGTCGATCACCCGCACCGAGCTCATCGCCGGCACCACCATGGTGAGCCTCTTGTTTTATCTTCTTTCTGAAAGGAAAAATATTCTTACTTGTATGTTTACATAGATACTTGTATTATTTTCTTACTTTTATTATTGCATCTTATATAGTGCGATGGTTTTGGTATCCGCCCCCGTCGGCCCTCGTCCTGTCTATGATTCGGATGTGGTATATATATTATCTTTATAACTATTGGTTCATTTATTGTTTATGAAAATTATGCCAACCAACGTGACATAGATTTTATTTATGTAGGATGTATGTGAATCGGAAATGCCAACCGACCCTATTGTCGAGAGGTTAAATTTAGTTGAAGAAGAAAACAATTTGTTGAAGGAAAAAATAGAAAAATGAGGAGGAGAAGATGATATTGGAGTTGCATGTTGCGGATGTCGTCGATGATCACAAGATCAAGATGGATGCAATGCGCTTGAAGATTAGAAAGATTAGAAAATATGCCATTCATACCGAGGCTTGGTATCATTATGCTGTTGGATCAATTGTTACATTGGTTACGATTATGATCGCATTTGTTTTCGCATTGAAATGTTTTACATAGTTTCAATGTATGGTTTAATTAATTAGATGCTCTGGAGAGCTATATGTTGTTAGATGAGAACTGTGTATGCACTTTGGTTTTAATGTGATGATGAACTTCTATTAATTTGGACACTTAATTATATATAATGCACACAGATGAACCGGCAATGGATGTACGGTGACAGACACACCCGCGAGTACATTAAGGGCGTGCATGAGTTTCTCGATGCGGCTGAGGCAAACAAGCAGAATGGTTTTATGTGTTGTCCATGCACTGAATGTGGGAATACGAGGTCTTACTCTAACCGGAAAATCCTTCACTCCCACCTGCTTTACAAGGGTTTCATGCCACACTATAATGTCTGGACGAGGCACGGAGAAATAGGGGTTATGATGGAAGACGGCGAAGAAGAAGAGTACGATGACAAGTATGTGCCCCCTGAATACGGTGATGCTGCAACGGGGGGAGCTGGTGAAGATCAAGAGGAACCAGACGATGTGCCCAATGATGCTGCAACGGGTGAAGCTGCTGAAGATCAAGAGGAACCAGACAATGTGCCCGATGATGATGATCTCCACCGGGTCATTGTCGATGCAAGGACGCAATGCGAAAGTCAAAAGGAGAAGCTGAAGTTCGATCGCATGTTAGAGGATCACAAAAAAGGGTTATACACCAATTGCAAAGAAGGCAACATAAAGCTCGGTACTGTACTGGAATTGTTGCAGTGGAAGGCAGAGAATGCTATGGCTGACAAAGGATTTGAGAAGCTACTGAAAATATTGAAGAAGAAGCTTCCAATGGATAACGAATTGCCTGACAGTACATACGCAACAAAGAAGGTCGTATGCCCTCTAGGATTGGAGGTGGAGAAGATACATGCATGCCCTAATGACTGCATCCTCTACCGCGGTGCATACAAGGATCTGAACGCATGCCCGGTATGCGGTGCATTGCGGTATAAGATCAGACGAGATGACCCTGGTGATGTTGACGGCGAGCCCCCTAGGAAGAGGGTTCCTGCGAAGGTGATGTGGTATGCTCCTATAATACCACGGTTGAAACGTCTGTTCAGAAACGAAGAGCATGCCAAGTTGATGCGATGGCACGGTGAGAACCGAAAGAAAGATGGGAAGTTGAGAGCACCCGCTAACGGGTCGCAGTGGAGAAAAATCGAGAGAAAGTACTGGGATGAGTTTGCAAAGGACCCAAGGAATGTATGGTTTGCTTTAAGCGCGGATGGCATTAATCCTTTCGGGGAGGAGAGCAGCAATCACAGCACCTGGCCCGTGACTCTATGTATGTATAACCTTCCTCCTTGGATGTGCATGAAGTGGAAGTTCATTATGATGCCAGTTCTCATCCAAGGCCCTAAGCAACCCGGCAACGAAATTGATGTGTACCTAAGGCCATTAGTTGAAGAACTTTTACAGCTGTGGAATGGAAACGGTGTACGTACGTGGGATGAGCACAGACAGGAGGAATTTAACCTTAAGGCATTGCTGTACGTGACCATCAACGATTGGCCCGCTCTCAGTAACCTTTCAGGACAGACAAACAAAGGATACCATGCATGCACGCACTGTTTAGATGACACTGAAAGTATATACCTAGACAAATGCAGGAAGAATGTGTACCTGGGCCATCGTCGATTTCTTCCGACCAACCATGAATGTCAAAAGAAAGGCAAGCATTTCAAAGGCGAGGCAGATCACCGGAAGAAGCCCGCCATGCGCACCGGTGATCACGTGCTTGCTATGGTCAATGATTTACACTACGTAATCTTTGGAAAGGGTCCCGGTGGACTAGCTGTTCCGAATGACACTGACGGACACGGGCCCATGTGGAAGAAGAAATCTATATTTTGGGACCTACCCTACTGGAAAGACCTAGAGGTCCGCTCCTCAATCGACGTGATGCACGTGACGAAGAACCTTTGCGTGAACCTGCTAGGATTCTTGGGCGTGTATGGGAAGACAAAAGATACACCTGAGGCATGGGAGGAACTGCAACGTTTGCACGAAAAAGACGGCATGCCTCCGAAGCAGTATAAAGGTCCTGCCAGCTACGCTCTTACAAAAGAAGAGAAAGAAATCTTCTTTGAATGTCTGCTCAGTATGAAGGTCATGACTGGCTTCTCATCGAATATAAAGGGAATAATAAATATGCCAGAGAAAAAGTTTCAAAACCTAAAGTCTCATGACTGCCACATGATTATGACGCAACTGCTTCCGGTTGCATTGAGGGGGCTTCTACCGGAAAATGTCCGATTAGCCATTGTGAAGCTATGTGCATTCCTCAATGCAATCTCTCAGAAGGTGATCGATCCAGAAATCGTACCAAGGCTAAGGAGTGATGTGGCACAATGTCTTGTCAGTTTCGAGCTAGTGTTCCCACCATCCTTCTTCAATATCATGACGCACTTCCTAGTTCATGTCGTTGACGAGATTGTCATCCTGGGGCCCGTATTTCTACACAATATGTTCCCCTTTGAGAGGTTCATGGGAGTCCTAAAGAAATATGTCCGTAACCATGCTAGGCCAGAAGGAAGCATCTACATGGGCCATCAAACAGAGGATGTTATCGGGTTTTGTGTTGACTTCATTCCTGGCCTTAAGAAGATAGGTCTCCCTAAATCGCGGTATGAGGGGAGACTGACTGGAAAAGGAACTCTTGGAAGAGACTCAATAATATGCAGGGACGGATATTCTTGGTCTCAAGAAAACTACATAGTTCTACAGAACTCTACCTTGGTGACCCCGTATGTCGATGAACACAAGAACAGTCTGCACTCCAAACACCTAGAGCAGTGCTACGACTGGATTACATGTGAACACATCAGGACTTTCAGCAGTTGGTTGGAAACACGTCTCAGAGGTGACAACACTGTTTGTGATGAGTTGTACTTGTTGTCCAGGGGACCATCTTTGACTGTATTGACTTACAAAGGATACGAGATAAATGGGAATACATTTTACACGATCGCCCAAGATCAAAAGAGCACCAACCAAAACAGCGGTGTCCGCTTTGATGCAGCAACCGAGAGCGGAAAGGACACATATTATGGTTACATAGTGGACATATGGGAACTTGACTACGGACCTGATTTTAAGGTCCCTTTGTTTAAGTGCAAATGCATCAATCTGTTAGGCGGCGGGGTACAGGTAGACCCACAGTATGGAATGACAACAGTGGATCTGAAAAATCTTGGGTACACTGACGAACTGTTCGTCCTAGCCAATGATGTGGCACAGGTTATCTATGTGAAGGACATGTCTACCAAACCGAGAAAAAGAAAAGATAAGGAAGCGAATACATCATACGATGAGCCAAAGCGCCACATAGTTCTTTCAGGAAAAAGGGACATCCTGGGAGTGGACGGTAAGACAGACATGTCTAAAGATTATGAAAAGTTTCATGAAATTCCTCCCTTCAATGTTAAGGCTGACCCAAGCATCCTGATAAACAATGAAGATTATCCATGGTTACGGCGCAATAAGCAAATGACACAAGCGAAGAAAAAGTGAAGACTTTCTCCCGCAACTATTATGATGATACCATGCCAACTTTGTAACACACGAACATGCTACCATTGTCCGTTTTGTACATGCACATGCTATGTGGGTGAAATTATGATACCATGCCAACTTTCAACTTTTTCAGAGTTCATTTGAAATGCTTTCATGTCTTATGGTTCGGCCCTCGTAATACCATGACCATTAGTCCCTGGCCCATGCCAACTTTCAACTTTCTAAAACTAATGGCACTAACAGAAAGTTTATAATTTTGCTCCTCGCCCCTGGCCCATGACCATTAGTCCCAGTTTGTGCCACAAACCGGGACTAAAGGGTTGGTCCTCGTTGCGAGTAGAGTTTAGTCCCACCTCGCCAACCGAAGGGGGCTCACCCTGGTTTATAAGCCCTTCCCTCTCTGCCTTGTTGAGCTCCTCTCAAAGTGAAAATAGATGCCCTAATAGAGAAAAGTTTAACCTAAATTGATTGTGAATTTCTCTGAAATTCATAGAAGTTTACTAGGAATTTAGGTTGAATTTTCTTTATAAGCGCATCTATTCTCATTTTTTTAGTAAGTTAATCACAAACTTGTGATTCAAACAATTTTCAAAGAATTCAAATTTTAACTATTCAAATTTGAAAACTAATGGCACTAACAGAAAGTTTATAATTTTTCTAAAACTAATAGCACTAACAGAAAGTTTATAATTTTGCTAACCTAAAAGCAAACAGAATTAAAAATTAAAGCAAAAAACAAAAGAAAATAAATAATGCAAAAAAAAATCAAAAAAACAGGAAAAAAACTATTTTTATAGTAAAGTTAATCACAAAATAAAATAAATAAAGCAACAAAGAAAACAAAAAACTAAAAAAGTGTTTTCAAATTTGAAAACTAATGGCACTAACAGAAAGTTTATAATTTTTCTAAAACTAAAAGCAAAAAGATTAAAAAAATAAAGCAAAAAACAAAAGAAAATAAATAATGCAGAAAACAAAAAAAAACTGGAAAAAATAGCAACAATAAGTATTTTGTTGTAAGTAGAAACAAAATAAAATAAATAAAGCAACAAAGAAAACAAAAAAACAAAAAAAGTGTTTTCAAATTTGAAAACTAATGGCATTAACAAAAAGTTTATAATTTTTCTAAAACTAAAAGCATAAAGAATTAAAAAATAAAGCAAAAAACAAAATAAAATAAATAAATCAACAAAAAAACAAAAAAATGCCACCTACTAGGCCCCCATGGCCTGAATACGACTAGAAACCCATCCAAGGGCCAGGATTCAGGCCCGCAGGAGGCCAGTAGGCCCACAGGCATAGCAGTGACAATTAGGCTCGTAAGCCTGCAATGGAGAGGAGCTCGAGAGGGGTGCGGCAGTGGGGCTTATAAACCACTGCGCACCCCTCTCAACAAGCGAGGTGGGACTAAACTTTCGACGCAACAGCCACACAAAGCCTTTGGTCCCGGTTGGTGCCACCAACCGGGACTAAAGGGGGCCATTGGTCACGGTTCGTGGCACAAACCGTGACCAATGCCCCCCTTTAGTCCCGGTTGGTGCCACCAACCGAGACCAAAGGCCGCCGCTTCCCGCCCTTTGGGCTGCTGAAAAGAGGCCTTTGGTCTCGGTTGGTGGCACCAACCGGGAATAAAGGGGGGCATTGGTCAAGGTTTGTGCCACGAACCGTGACCAATGCTCCGTCTATATAAGCCACACTTGTGAAAATTTTGGTTCAGTTTCTTCCATCCCGCACCGACGACGCCGCCAGGCTGCCCATGCTCGCCGTCGCCGTCGCCGTCACCGCCCGCTCCTCGTTGCCGCCGCCGCCCGCTCCTCGACCCCGCGCCGCCCCCGAGCCCTTGCCGCCCTCGAGCCCGCGCCGCCCTGGAGCTCGCCGTTGTCCCCAAGCCCGCGCCGCCCCTCGAGCTCACGCCGCCCCTCGAGCTCGCCGTCGCCCCCAAGCCCGCGCCGCCCCCGATCTCGCCGTCGTCCCCGAGACCTCCTCCCAGATCCCATGCCGCCCTCGCCGCCCTCCTCCCCGAGCCATCCGCCGCCCTCGTCGACGCCCTCGCTTCCCCCGTCGTCGCCCTCGCCAGTCAACCTCGCTGCTGTGAGCCGCCGCCACCTGTTTATCATTTTTTTTCATTTTTTTGTACGTATATATAATGTATATATGTATGTGGCTATATGTATGTATAGATGTTCATATATGTGTATTATTTTTTTGTCCAGAGCATTTTTTGTTCATATATGTATTTTTTTGTTTATGTGTATTATTTTTTTTGTTCATAGCATTTTTTGGTTCATATTTTTTTCATAGCATTATTTCCATGTATATATGTATGTGGCTATGTATGTATAGATGGATAGCATTTTTTCCATGTATGCATGTCATTGTCGATATACCCCCTCCCCGTTAACTTCGACAGGAGGGGGGGTCGATATAACCCTCCCCGATAACTTCGACATGAGGGGGGGTCGATATACCCCCTCCCTGATAACTTCGACATGAGGGGGGGTCGAGAACTAGTTTAGGGGGTCGAGGGTTGAGAACTAGTTTAGGGGGTCGAGGGTTGAGAACTAGTTTAGGGGGTCGAGGGAAGAAGGGGAAGAAGAGGGAGAAGAAGAGGGAGAAGAAGAGGAGAGGAAGAAGAGGAAGTCTTCTCCTCTATTCTTTCTTCTCTTCTTTTTTCTTCTTCTTCCTATATATATTAGATTTTTTATTTAGGTTGTTAATTAGTAGATATTAATTTTTTTCATATATGTATGGATGCATGTGATATGTATGTATGTACGCATGTATTGGGTATGTCGTTGTCGATATGCCCCCTACCCGATAACTTCGACATGAGGGGGTCGAGAGGGGGTCTAGGGTCGTCGAGGGTTCGAGGGGTCGAGGGGTCCAGGGTGATCGAGGGTTCGAGGAGTCGAGGATCACCGAGGGGTCGAGAGAGGTTTCCTAGTGTCAAAGTATTGAAGAAATCCATGGCTTCATCATTAGCCGGAAGTAACCAGGGCATGACGAAGTCCTCCAAAGTTATTTTGGAATGGTGTCCCGGATAGGATAATTTGCCTTTTTGTATGAATTTCAGCAAAGGCCTTCCAAATAACGATATTTGGAAGGTTCTTGCTGAACTTTGTACCAGAAAGCGAATTATCTTATCTGGGACTCCGTTCCAAAATAACTTTGGAGAGCTTCGTACCATCATGCACCTGTTACTTTCGCCTAATGATGAAGACATGGTTTTGTTGAATTCTTTGACACTAGGCAACCTCCTGACCCCTCGGCGATCCTCTCGAACATGAGAGGAAGAAGAGGATAAAGAAAGAAGAGGAAGAAGAAAAAAAAGAGGAGAAGAAAGAATAGAGGAGTTCTTCTCCTCTTTTTTTTCTTCTTCTTCCTCTTTATTTTTTCGGGAATGAGGGTCGTCGAGGGTCGCCGAGCAGTAGAGGAGAAACCCTAAATAGAAAGTATCGTCGGTGTGAGATACATGTACCGTCGGTGTCGGACACTACATCCACGTCCCACAAGTGGCGCGGGCTTCGACGCCCACGTCACTTGTGGGACGTGGATGTAGTGTCCGACACTGACGGCCACATGTATCTCACACCCACGATACTTGCTATTTAGGGTTTCCTCTACCGTTCGGCGACCCTGACCCTCGACGGCTCCGGTGACCCAATGCCGGTGCAAGAAGGAGACCGTGATGACGTCTCCGGTGACCAAACCGAGTCCGACCAGGTATATATATTAGTTAAGCTTCTACTGACTAGCTAATTGATGCATTCATTGTTTTGGTATGTACACATATTAATTAAGTCTTTGTTCTTTTTTCTAGCCCTCCGGATCGAGCACAACTTTGGTAAAGGACGAGGCCCGAAGAAAAAGTTGAGCTCGGATGAAAAGTTTGAGATCATAGCAATCGCGCCCGACGGCTAACCGATTGAACCCCTCCAGACAAAGAGTGCATTTGTTGCTCAGTGCGGGGTTTTGGTTAGGGACAAGATCCCGGTCAGCATCCAGCAATGCTTTAAGCCGGCTACAGAAGACCCTGAGGTGTCTTATGTCAATGATATGCAGAAAAATGATCTTTGGACTGAGCTGAAGTCAAATTTCACCCTACCACCAGAGGATCATCGAGAGAAGCCAGTTAAAGAGCAATTAATCAAGTCTTTTGCTCCTAAGAGGATGGCAGAACTATTCAGGAGGTGGAAGAAAGAGCTGAATAAGTTTGTCGAAAATAATGAGACACCAGATTTCAAGGGAAGATATGAGAAGATCAGAGATGACTGGCCCGCATTTGTGGCCCACAAGACATCGGAAAAGAGTAAGAAGATGTCAGCGACAAACAAGCAAAATGCTGCGAAGAAGAAGCATCACCATCGCACGGGGTCAGGTGGCTACCTCGTAGCCCGGCCTAAGTGGGCCAAGACTGAGAATGATCTGGTTGATAAAGGGATCGAACTAGAGACAATTAACTGGCCAGACCATTGCCGGACTTGGTTCTTCTGGGCTGGCGGAACCTTGGACCCTGTAACAGGGAAGTGCATTTGGATGAATGATCAAATGGACATATACCAGTCAGGAAGCTTCAACACTATATCAAAGCAGCGCAGCAAGGGACGTTCTTTCCAGACAGAGAGAACGACGAGCTCACAATGGCCCTCGGGAATCCTGAGCACCCTGGACGGACACGAGGCACGCCAGGCTCCATTCCGTGGAAGGTTGGGTTTCCGGACGCAGGCGGTTACAAATCCCATGAGAGGAGGAAAAAAGTGTAGCAGACCCAAATGCAGGCGCTGCAAGCAAGGGTACAAGCAATAGAGGAACGAGAAGCAAATCGCAGCAAACGTACTGTCGAAGCTTCCCCCGAAGCTACCCCGCCATCTCAGCGGAGAAGCAGCGTCGCTTCCACCGAGCTGCTTCAGCCAGAGCATGCATTGACGGCTCCTGCCAGCTATCCCAT
The DNA here is from genome assembly GCF_056163025.1 of Triticum urartu. NCBI lineage: Eukaryota > Viridiplantae > Streptophyta > Magnoliopsida > Poales > Poaceae > Triticum > Triticum urartu. Next base: position 713,248,522 of record NC_141879.1, read on the forward strand.
GGATGCTATCACGGAGTCTAAAAATTGCCACCTTATGACGCAATGGATGAATTTGAAGGTCAAGGCGGCTGTTGGCTCTGTTTATCCTACTGAAGCCGGCGCAACTTTTCACTACCGGCCGATTCAGCTTGACCACCCTACCGGTGAAGGGGAGACTAGGCTGGGGTCTGCTCTGAAGACTCCTTGCCTATGGCGGAAGGAGCTCATCAACCTTCCGAACTAGACGCCTCCGCCTCCTCCTCCTCCTCCGGCAAGTCAGGGCACTCTGCCTCCTCCACCGCCTCCTCCTCCGGCGAGTCAGGGCACTCCGCCTCCTCCACCGCCTCCTCCTCCGGCGATTGACGATCAGGGCACTTGACCGGCTCCTTCTCCAGCGCGTGGCAGCACTCCGCCTCCTTCTCCGCCTGCGCCAACGCGCCCGAGCAGCCAGCCTCCTCCTTCTCCTCCTCGTCAGCAAGGGCGGAAGAGACCTACCGCCGCTCCGGCTGCTCCGGCGCGTTGTAGTCCCTCTCCTCCGCCTCGTAAGCAAATAAAGAAGACAACCGCTCCGTCTGCTCGGTCGGCGTCTAGCAGTACAGCCAGAGGCGGGAGGACATACAGATTCGGTCCTTCTCTGAAGACTCCAGAGAACTTACCATACGAGAGGACCCCGGAGGAGAACACCGAGATCGCACGAACCGAAGTGGATGACTGGTTTCAAGGGTTGAAAGCAAAGAGACATCCACTTCCGGAGGAGAAGGTAGATCCGGTGAAAGCGAAGCGCACTCTGGCTGCCCTGACAAAACCACCCAAGTCTCCGCCGAAAGGAAACTATGAGCACATTATTGGAAAGGAATTTGCCGAAGCGGAGCGGTCGGGAAGTACTGTCAGTGATCAAAGGCTGAAAGAACGACGAGCTGGGAAACAAATTGCCCAGCTCGGCGAACAAGCGAAGCAATCGTGCCCCCCGCTCAAGGTGCCTAGCCACAACGTCGCTAATGATCCGAGGATGGTGCCCGGTTATAGCAATCTTGCAGATTACCTGCCCGATGATGTACATTATGAACCCATGGAGGTGCAGATACAAAGATACGAGTACGGGAAGCCTCTCATCAAAGATGAAAGATCTCTATCAACGATGATGCGAAGATTGCATGATTGGTACTTGAAAATCTGCAGAGACTCTAGGGGGAGGAGCACTTTGTATGTGAAAGTAAAAAAGGAGCATGACCTCGTTGGAATTGAACTGTTGCCTGTTCCATTTGAGGAGTTCTATCAGTTTTTCAATCAATTGGCCCTCGATAAAACAACGGTCGCCTGCTACTGTCTATAAGTAGTACTACTTCTGTCATTAAGTCTCTCTATATAGCTCAGCTCTTTCATTGCATGTATTTATAATCATCCTCACTATATTATGCAGATTGAAGATCGCCGAATTGAAGAAAAGACAAGTCGGTGATATTGGGTTCATTAACACATATCTCATAGATGCAACTCAGGTTAAATTTCATGCAGCAGCTACCGAGGCCAACTTGCTACGATCGTTGGTAATAAATGAAAACAAAGATATAATACTCTTTCCTTACAACTTCAAGTGAGTGTTACTATCTTGTGCGTATTCGGTTTCCCTTATATATTAGTCAAGGTTATAGTAATGTAATTGATGAGTTATGCATGCGTGTGCAGTTTCCACTATATTCTCCTAGAGATTAAGCTTGAGCAGGGACTAGTAACCGTCTTAGACTCAAGACGAAAAGATCCCCAGGACTATGCAGACATGACTCAAATACTCGAGAAGTAAGTTAAATCGATCATTATCCACCATATCAGCAACTTTGTTCATTTCCTGATATATCAACTAATTGTTTTCTTTGTCCGGCAGGGTTTGGAGAAAATTCACCAGAAAAGCTCCGGGACTGCCGAAGGACCTGCAAATTTAGACGCCCGAAAGTAAGTACTATAGTAGCATGTTCCGCGCATCTACTAGTCATTCAAGCGCTAGTTTCATCAATACCATTTGACATTCTTGCTTATCAGTTTGATTGACCTCTATTTCTTGTAAAGTGGTTGTGGCAGGAACAAGGGAATGATTTCTGTGGATACTACGTTTGCGAGTCCATCCGCCACACGACCTGTGAGCGGGGCTACACTGATGAACAATATGAAGTACGTAAATAACAACATTCACAATTTTATTTTATTACCATCATTTGTGTTGAGCTTCATTCATTCATATATATATGTATTGACCCCCTTCTTTAAATTAGATGTTTCGGAAGCGGGATGAACTCCTAGCACCATCTCGCATGCGAGAAATTCAAGAGGAATTGGCGGCATTCTTTCTTGACCACGTGATCCTTGAAGACGGAGAATACTATGTGGACCCTGAGTCCGTATGATTATATTTGTAAGAGATAATTATTGTATATATGTAGCCGGTAGTGTCGGATAGATATACGAGAACTTGTTGTTCGACCAATCTCTCGGAGAAGGAGAGGTGCTCGATATCACTTCTCTCTTTATGCATATATGTTCATGACGATCTTCTGTTTCCTTCGTTTGCTTACTAGCTAGCTAGCATGTCTAGTCCTCTCTATACGTATGTATAGTACGTAGCGTCGACCAAGCACGGACATAAGAGAGGACACTTCTCTCTATTAATTATAGCTAGCTAACACAATATATGAAAAACCTAAATTAACCCCCCAAAACCCCCAACCCCCCCCCCTTCAAAAAAAACAAAAACCCCAACCACAGAAATGCTGACGCGTGGATGCCTATTGGTCCTGGTTGGTGCCACCAACCGGGACCAAAGGGTCTCCTGCCTGGGCTCCACGCACAGGCCACGTGGAGGCCCATCTGTCCTGGTTCTGGATTGAACCGAGACTAAAGGGACAGGGCATTAGTACCGACCCTTTAGTCCCGGTTCCAGAACCGGGACAAAAGGCCCTAACAAACCGGGACAACAGGCCCTTTTTCTACCAATGCATGTTATTTTGAGAAGACATAATTGCTTAGTTAGTATGCTTGAAGTATTATTATTTCTATGTCAATATTAAACTTTTATCTTGAATCTTTCGGATCTGAATATTAATGCCATAATTAAGAAGAATTACATTGAAATTATGCATAGTAGCATTCCACATCAAAAATTACGTTTTTATCATTTACCTACTCGAGGACGAGCAGGAATTAAGCTTGGGGATCCTTGATACATATCCAACGTATCTATAATTTTTGATTGCTCCATGCTATATTATCTTCTGTTTTGGACATTATTGGGCTTTATTATTCACTTTTATATTATTTTTGGGACTAACCTATTAACCGAAGGCCCAGCACACAATTGCTATTTTTTTGCCTATTTCAGAGTTTCACAGAAAAAGAATATCAAACAGAGTCCAAACGGAATGAAACCTTCGGGAACGTGATTTTCGGAACGAACATGATCCAGGAGACTTGGACCCTACGTCAAGCAACCAACACGGAAGCCACGAGGTAGGGGGCGCGCCTAACCCCCCCCCCCCCAAGGCGCGCCCTCCACCCTCATGGGCCTCCTGTTGCTCCACCGACATACTCCTTCCTCCTATATATACCTACGTACCCCCAAACGATCAGATACGGAGCCAAAACCCTAATTCCACCGCCGTAACTTTCTATATCCACGAGATCCCATCTTGGGGCCTGTTCCGGAGCTCCGTCGGAGGGGGCATCGATCATGGAGGGCTTCTACATCAACACCATAGCCTCTCCGATGATGTGTGAGTAGTTTACCTCAGACCTTCGGGTCCATAGTTATTAGCTAGATGGCTTCTTCTCTCTTTTTGGATCTCAATACAATGTTCTCCCCCTCTCTCATGGAGATCTATTCGAAGTAATTTTCTTTTGCGGTCTATTTGTTGAGACCGGTGAATTGTTGGTTTATGATCAAGTTTATCTATGAACAATATTTGAATCTTGTCTTAATTCTTTTATGTATGATTGATTATCTTTGCTTCAAATTATCAGTTTGGTTTGGCCTACTAGATTGATCTTTCTTGCAATAGGAGAAGTGCTTAGCTTTGGGTTCAATCTTGCGGTGTCCTTTCCCAGTGACAGTAGGGGCAGCAAGCCACGTATTGTATTGTTGCCATCGAGGATAACAAGATGGGTTTTTTATCATATTGCATGAATTTATCCCTCTACATCATGTCATCTTGCTTAAAGCAGACTGGAGAAGAAGAAGAGACAGAGGTAGAAGAAAGGCTGGGAGCTGTTGGATGTGGATCTGACATTCAAAATGATCAACTGACCCAATTCTAAAAAATCAGTCGACTGATTTCTAGCCTAACCCAAGAAAATAATAGGACGAGGAGGGGAATTTGGTAACTGGCAGGAGGGGTGATGAAATTGAGACCAGGGTGTCGCCAACGGCTAGGTAGCCGAGGTGGAGGCGGGCCGGACCCCATCAGCGCCCTCCCCGACTATCTGCTCCTACTTGTCCTCGCCCACCTTCGCTGCACCCGCGCACACCAGCATTCTCTCTATTAGTCCTAGCTAATCTCATGCATGTAGCATAGAGTTTCTTTTCTGTTTAAAATAAGGACGTCGATAATTGCCACACATGTGGCATATATGACATGCGCCCACACACCGTGTGTGGTGTGAGCAGGAGGCAGCCCACACGGGCTGTGTGTGGGCGGACATTAGAATTTCCCACACGTGTGGGCGCGGCTACTTCGTGCCACACGCCCAACAAATACTACTCATCTCCACCCCGTGCGTGTGGCACGAAGCAAAAATGCCCACACGTCCTGACGCAGCTACGTTAGGTACCCCGTGGGATGACGATTTAGTTGCCATCCTGGTTGGCAGATGTAGTCATCCGGGATGTCAATTGTAGTTGTAAAAGCATGGCAACTCTATCTGTTTTGGTTAACTATAGTTGCCATGTCTAATTTATGGTAGTTGCCGCGTGTAATCAAACCGTAGTTGCCGTGTGTGATTAACTACTTGTCACATATGGTCAAAACAGTAGTTGCCATGTGTGTTTACCTAGTTTCCACATGTGGTCCAACCATAATTGCCATGTATTGTTAATCACAGTTGCCATGTGTTTTTATCTAGTTGCCACGTACGCGCAACTGCAGTTGCCGTGTAGCAAAGAATCACAGTTGCCATGTGTGTGTACCGAGTTGCCACGTTCGCGTAACTGCAGTTGCCATGTAGCAAAGAATCACAGTTGCCATGTGTGTGTACCGAGTTGCCATGTTCACATAACTGCAGTTGCCATCCACAAGGTAGTAGTGTCGTGTGGGCGAAAAGCAGTTCGCCCACACGCGCATGACCTAGTTGGTGGCTGTGTGGGCGAAAAGCAGTTCACCCACACAATGCAGCTAGCAAACAGCATGGTGTGGGCGTGTGGGCAAACTCTCCAACGCCCACACACCAGCCCCGTCCTACGTGGCACACCAAATCCACCTTTTCGTGTCAAGATTCATGCAAAAGACAATGAACGACGATCCAGGCGTGTGGGCGAATTGGGTAACGCCCACACGTGTGGGTGTTAGTGTTTTCATAAAATAATGCATGTGCATGGGTCGGATGTGACCTGCGCATGCACGCACGTAGTGGGGGAGGATTGCACTTGCATGCACCTCTCCTTAGAGTATTTTCCTCCCGGTCTGTTGGCTTCTGCTTGTGATCCAGTCGTTGGATGGAGCGACAGAAACGGATCAAGGCAGCCGGGGCCGGGAGGTGGTTAGCTTAGCTTTGTAATCGATGGAAGTATAAGCAATAACATTAACAGAAAACGCTGCGCAATGGTGGCAGCATAAACCTCGCGAGTTCAACCTCTCCATCTACCTCTCTCTCTCTCTCGCTGACTCGTTCGATCGGAAGCAACATTTGGCATCAGAGCTGCGGTGTTCGATCCCTGCTCCGGTGGCCGGCGGTGTCTGATCCGCGGCGGCCATGTCCTACAGTGACTCAGAGAAGGACAAGAATAACAAGAGTGGAACGCTGTCATCGCCCAAGACGCCACGGTCTACAGCACCAGTGGCGTGCCTGACGGGCGGTCGCAGCGACGAGCTCCGCATCATCGAGCCAGTGGTGCAGGAGAGCGAGACCTCTTCGTCATCCATGGTGCTCACCCGCACCAACTACATTGAGTAGTCCCTCATCATGCAGGTCAAGCTGCAAGTTGCCCGGGTCTGGTCCGCGGTGATCGATGACGCCGCCGACGAGCACGACGACCGGCGCGCGCTGCAGATCATTCTCACAAGCGTGCCGCCTGAGATGATCCGCATTCTGGCCGCCAAGGACACGGCCAAGAAGGCCTGGGAGACAATCAAAACTCTCCTGATGGGCAACCAGCGCGCGCGCGAGGCCAAGGCCCAAGTGCGTCGCTGAGAATTTGAGGATCTTCGCTTCAAGGACGGCGAGTCCATCGAAGATTTTGCACTGCGGCTCTCCGGCCTCGTCACCGATCTCGAATTGTACGGCGATCCGGTGACGAAGCACAAGGCCGTCCAGAGGTTTCTTCGTGTCGTGCCGCGCAAGACCGGCAGATGGTGATGGCGATCGAGTATCTCATCGACCTCAAAACCATGACGATCGAAGAGCTCACCGGGCGCCTGTCTATGTGTGAATATCACTACGATCTGGACGACACGGCGCAATCCGGCGCATGCCTCATGTACACCTCCGCAGAGTGAGACGCGCGCGAGGAGCAGCTCGGCTCCGGCGGGTCATCATCCGGCGGCAACAGCAAAAAAAAGTTACCAGGGAAGAATAAGTTTCAGGGCAGTGACAAGTCTGCGCAGAATCAATACGGGTATGACCTACAAGACTAGCATGACACGCCAGGTCATTACATTGAATGTACTTGCAAGACAACCAAATACATAGCATCCAAACAAGCAGAAGAAAAAGCAAGAACCGAGCGCATGCAACAACCTATCTCATATTAATTACTAAGCATGGCAAGATAAAAGATCAACTAAACATGAATGAAATCATAGCATCTGCTAACATGGCAATAACATGGCATATCAGATCATGCTTCTAACATAGCAAAGGTAAAACATATCATATCAGCTGAATCATGGCATAAATTAACATATCAATCAAAGCATGGCATAGCATCATGAAATTATGCTGAAAACAAACTACCAATAATATCCAATGTAGCCATAGCATATTAACTTTATGCAATCATCTTCTGTTCTATCATGGTTCTTTAAATGCAAATAATGATATATTACTCATGCAATGTAACCAAACTTGTACACTGAGTCCCTCGGACTCTCTTATCAACGGGTTGCCTCGCAACCGAACAGTGATCTTTCCGGCGATCACAACCAAACCACCATCGTGGTCCTGACCAGAGTAACTTGTCATCCTTAAGGCAATCACCACCAAAATAACTCGTGATCCTTACGGCGATCACCACCAAAATAACTCGTGATCCTTACGGCGATCACCACCAAAACATCGTCGTGATTTCTCACGACTATCTCATAGTCCAAGTCGCCATATTTTTGTTATGACATATTTATTTACCCACTCAATTATTTCAGTTTATCCTCCATTTCGACCAAGACCTGATAGTGGGACCTACTACGAACTGTTGCTAACGATAGACTTTATACACTTTGCAGAGGTAGCACACTGTACCCACACCACGGAACCCATGGCCTCGTCATCCCATTCGGGTGGACCAACGGCATTCCGACGAAACGGACCTACTGCCATGACGCTCTCCCGGCCACTCCGACCCAATCCCCAATGGGCTCGTCCTAGGTGGCCCCGTGTCTACCAAAGACACCCTGACCACCGTCGTGGTCAACTCCCACTCGGGGACACTCCCACTCGGGGACTGGTACCAAAAATCTCAAAAACGAGCACACAAGGTTATGTCCGCTTACCTGATCAGGGTAAGCACGCCCATAACCTTCCCTAGGGGGAGGCACCGGCGAGAGGCACGAAAATAGCTCGCATTAAGGCCTTCCCATAAAGGCAAATGTGGCTGCACTGAAAAAGTTCGATTTGGCGGCACTATGACTCGATCCCATCAATGACAGAGGAGGTTTGTTATTATTAAGTCATTTTATTTCCTTCTCCATCATCATGAACATATTTAAAATGAGTGCAACATGCCGCGTACAAATGCATGAACAAAATATTGAACTTCTCAAGTGCACAACCATAGCATAAAGAACGTGAGAATAGCATATCAACGGTGCATAACAGTCCTCATAACATTTTATAACGATGACATGTAAGTAAAGTGGAGTAGTAACATGTCATTATTAATAATAACATTCTAATTAGCATGGCAAAAGATATCATGAAAACACAAGCATGCAAGACAGCATAACGGAATAACTGCAGATGAAAATAGTATGAAACAACTGCAACTACACACGCACAAGGTGTAAGCAAAGTCAACATGCAAGTTTGGGGCTCATGATAAGAGGTTGGCTTGCCTGGGGGTCGACAAATACTCCGGGAAGAAGTAGGAAATGATCGCGGAAAGATTTGCCGGAAACAGTTCTCTCTCGGAGGAGGCTGTTTACGGGCAAGGGAAAAATGGTCATTTTCACTGGGTGAAAATATTATGAAAATGACATCAACGGAACGGGCTCGACGAAACAAAGACGTGGGCTTTGGATTCACCTGATTCGGAGTTACGGGTAAAAAGATACGGACGTTTAAAGCTCAGGGACTAATTTGTAAAAATACTTCCACAAACAGGTCCCTGGTAGTTTAAACAGAACGTGTCTTTTCTGAGAATACGTTTTCCAGAGAAGAAAACGTATTTCCGGCCGAAGCAGAGGGAGGATACGCTTTCGGTGATTGAAAGCATACTACACAGAATACGCTTTCGCGTGAGGGAGATGGCTTCGTGGCGGGGCCCCGCCACTTAACCACGTGGCCGACTGGGCCACGCCCTTCTCTCGTAGACAGGTGGGGCCACGCGAGGAGGGGCCTGCCTGGCCTGTTTTCTTCCTCCTCCCACACGACGCGCACCTGGCCGAGGGGAGGCGCCCGCCCCGACGGCGCTCGCCGGCGCGTCCGGCCACGGTAGAAGGTGCACGACCCACCGATCTGCTCAAGGGACGGAGGCGCATCGGATGGCGGCGAGCTCCGCCACCGAGGGGCGCTGGACTAGCCGCGGTTGAGCTCGCAGCGAGGAGGAGCTTCGACCACCGTTGAGCAACGTGCTCTGGTAGGGGAGAGGAAGGGCCGAGGCTACGGGGAGGCTTGCTGGGCTCTATAGGTTGCGGTGGTGGTGGAGGAACGGCGAGAGGGTAGCGGCATCGCCGAAATCGAGTGAAGCCCGAGGCGGCGGCCATGGCGGCGAGGGGGTCAGAGAGAGACGCTGGGGACGAGAGGAGGGAATGGGGAGGCGTTGTGGCTGCGGACGAGCTCGAGGGCTCTACATATAGCCGCGGGAGAGCTCGGGAAGTGGGGCGAGGTGGCACGCGTCAGGCAACGTGTCCGTGCACCGGCGAGGGCACAGCGTCGGCAGGTGCGGCCAATGCTAATGGGGAACGGCGGGAAGGCGACGAGGAGGACCAAGACGAGTGCCAGAGAGTCACAGAGACGAGGAAGGCGTGCGGACGAACGGAGGAAGAAGACATCGGGGAGGAAGACGACGATGCACAGGAGCGCACTATTTCGGTCGTTGGCACGGCTCGCCGGAGAAGAAAACGAAGGGGGGGCAGCGGTCCAGAGGGAAGACGACGATGAGGGGAACTATTGGGCATTGATGGCGAGACCAGAGGCGGTCGGGGCAGCGATGCCGATGACCACAATGGCTAGACCACCGTTTTGGCTGGTTACACGCGTGGTCACCACTGGCATGGCGCGCTCTAGGGTTTCTACTGAAGTAAGTTTATGTCTACCGCGTAGTCCTTCCAGCGTGGAGTGTTACCATGGTAAGTAGAAGGGCAGAGACAAACGGAGCTGAGTAAAACAAGCTCCAAAAGTTTGTTGTTGCAAACTCGGCAACACCCTAGAGATTAAACCAGAGGGGGTAAAAGGTAGATAAGTTGTCTGGGAGGCTTGGGTTTGAAAGGATTGCGGTCCTGGGAGTTTTGAGGTAAAATGGACAACTATTTACCATAGTTGTTGTACAACCACCAAAACTGACCCAGAAACTAAATTATGATGAAGCACTCACTAGGAGTGATGGATTAGGCCAAATCTTGGCAAAGTCCGATGATTTGAACATACAATGATGCTGTAAAAAGTTTATACCAAATGGACTCACCAAAATGGCACTTCCTTCACATCTATCATTTCTGTCCAAAAACTTCAGAAAAATCCTCAGGGAAAATGGACAGATGAAATGAGCCACAATCTTGTGGAGATAGGTTATATGAGTAGGAGAAGGCCTGGGAAAATTATCAGCCATAATGGAGCAAGAAAAAAATATACTTGCTTCACAAACTGAAAATGTGGACAGAAACAAGGAATTGCTCCTGTGCTCACATAGATCAATGGAATGAGATGAATTTGGGTGGAGGCTAATTATTTGAGATACTTGAGAGGATGGAAAAGTTTCATCACATTTGGAAACACTATGAAGGTACTTCCTTCACAAACTTGTGTTCTGGTCAGAAACTTTGAAAAATTGCACAGGGTGCTAGGATGAATGGATTGAGCTCATCTTTGGTGTTCATGGGTTATTTAACAATGTTAAACACACTGACAAATTGCAGCTAAATTGGACTTAGGAATAAAGCAGTTCCTTTGCAAAAATTACAGAGAAGGCAGAAACTTGCATCGGATCATGTGCTCAAATTATGATCTTTGAATCCTGATTTGGGATGGAAAGTGTGAAGCTATAGCAAGTACAAGCTCCACAAATTATTTGGGAATTTTCCTTGCTATAAAAATGGTAGCTCCTTTGGAAACTGGCAGAAGTGCAATATTGGCTTAATATAGGAAAATGCAATTTTCCTTATTTAATTATGGCCAATATCTTTGCCAGAGCTTGGATTAGGCATAAGAATCAACTCCACCAATTCTCATAAATTTAGGACATGGCTAGCTATGCCTTTGGATTTTATTCCTCAGAAAGGCAAGAAAAGGAATAAATCATAATTCAAAAATATTGCATTGGGCTTAGCAATATTTCTGCATATCCAAGGTTCAGAAAGGTAGGATGATCTCTGGGAACAATTGGGAGGATCAACACAGCAAGGACAATGATGGCTCCTTTGTAATCACAAGGGCCACATTCAAATTCCAAAATTTTGGAATTAGGGTTTGAGAGGGTTTGGGATGATGCAAATGAGGTCTTGCACACTGAAAGAGACATGAGCAAGATTTTGAAAGGTTGAAATGGCAAAATTTCTCAATGTCACCCAGCAAACTCAGGAGAAAATTTTGAAAATGAGTGCCAGGAAGGAATAACAGCACGAAAATTGATAATCCAATTTTGGGGCTGTTACAACTCTTCCCCCCTTAAAAAGAATCTCGTCCTCGAGATTGCTAGGGTTACAGCACAAATGAAAGAATAACCTCTCGGTTAATTTTTTTAACCCCTTGGTCAAATTCAAGCGAGATAGGGGTACCGATAATTGGTACACCCGGGGAGGGATATGGCAAACCTGGATGTATCCACTACTAGGGGCATTCGAGATCAAACTCCTGGGGAAAAAATGCTAGATTTACCAAATGAACAGTGGTTTCACCTGCTGACATGTGGGTCCAGGGCCCACTGGCAGCCTCCTTCTTCTACCTCTGGCTTGCTGCTTCTTCTTCATCGCTGCTCCACGTGCAGCGTAGCGCAGCGCGCATCTAGCTTCTAGGGCAATGAGGACCCTAATGCCGTAGTGCGCGGCGTGCACGGTGCCGGTGCAGCGAGCACTCACTTCGCGGGCCAGCACCTTGTCGGCACTGCTTGCGGATTCACCTCCTGGACGCCGATGATCGAGCGACGAGCGGTTCTCCTGGACCTCGCTCACCGTACACCGGGGTTGGGCTATAAAAAACGGCAGCGCGGCTCTCCTCCACCACACAAACACAATGCCGCTATACTACCTCTTCGGTTTGGGCGAGATCGAGCCGAGCTCCTTTGGCGAGGAGGTGTTCCTGGTGGTGATGCGGTTGTTCCTCGCAGCGCTGTTGGGCACGCTGATCGGCTCGTCACTCCTCCTGCTGATTCTCATCAGGAATGAGCGAGCTCGGAACAATGCGCGGCTAGGTGCGGTGGCTCAAGACGCGGGAGAAGATGGCGCACTGGGTGGTCCTCCGCCACGATTGATTCTCCGTCGCTTTGCGCCGACGGAGTAATCACGTGCTACGGTGGAGCGGTGGTGGTGGTGGGGTCCAGATGCAGGTGAGGTGGCTGCGCCAGCTCAAGAATCACACGGGGTACGGAAAAAATTCGCAGATAGCTCCATGAAATGTAGGTGTCGAGGTAGAATCTTAGTTGATATCTATATCGGGGTAGTTGTACTAGTTCGAATGAAATAAGGTGGGTAGTGTTTCCCCTAGAAATGAAATCGGAAGAAAGAATTAGAGACGAGGAATTTCCAGGCGGAAATGCCTCTGCAGGGTTCTGGATTTGAAAATCCGACACACGGGGTATGCACAGATAGATAGGGATATGTGACTTTTCATTCCCCCGAGTACTGCCCGAAGGTACTCGTGGGTGAACCGGGTATGTGTGTGTTATGCAGTAATCTACACTAACAAACAGACAGTGATAAGATCATGCAACGAAAAACACAGCAGACAACTCATTCTAGAGCGTTTTAATGCTAGTGGGTATATATATAATCCTGGCATATATATACCTAAACCAGCGTGCATTTTATTAAAAGACTCGGGATGAGTAAATATTGTGTTTAGTGTATGTGCTCTAGTGATTAAAATCTTGCACATTGCCAACCCTGTCAAACATCTCTGTTTGACAGAGAGACAAACCAACACAACAATCCAAAAGCAAGAAAGCAACCAAAAACACATCATATGAGTTACAACAGTGCCAGCATACAACCAAGCACGAGCCCTCTACGTGCTAAACGAAACTACTCATTTCGGGATATAGGGTTCTATCCTCATATCGGGAATGTACTGACAGACTGACCTACTAGCAGAAACGACTGGTTGCGCGGCTGAGATCAAGCTGAGTGCTTGCTTTGCTGGGCCTCTCAGGGAGGACGAAGACTGAGCCAATCTCCATCTTCATCATCCGAGATCACTATGGGTTGGGGTTCGGCTACCGGGGGTGTGGCTGAAATTGATCCAAGCATATGCTGTTGGTGGATCTAGAAAAGAGTCTTGTCAAGGGTGATGATGTTTGGCCGAGGCCACAACACCGGCTGAGAGGGTAGCACTGGCTCGGATAGCGTTGGGTGAACCACTTGAGATGCAAACTTACGAGCCTCACGGTAAGCTCCCTTGACAACTCGCACTGCATCGTTGTCCAAGGTTCTGAATTCGGCAAGCATCCTTGAAATCATCATTCCCTAGGCAGTGATATATTGCACTAGGCGAGCGATTGCGGGGTCATTCCCTTGGATAGAGGGGGTGGTTGAATTCCTGTCACTGTAACAATGGGGAAGAAATAGAAATCCCTTCGATCTGCTACTTGCGGGAACTTGGTTAAGAGGTATAGGATTGCCTCCACAGCAGCGGCCTGGATGGCCAAATCAGTGGTAGGCATGGCTCTACCCTGAAAAACCAACGACTGGCCATCGGCTGCGGGGCCGGGGCTGATGTGCACTCTTGCATCATAGCGATGAAGGTGAGGAACGGGTGTTGACTGAAACACCAGATAGTCAGGGCTAGCATCATAGCCAAAGGCTTGGGTGAGCATCTCAGCAAGAAGGGGTGGAAAACCAGGATGGTTGACGGCGCGTGTGCGGCTGTGGAACTTAGTAGTTTTGAGGGTGCTTGCCATGACTGGAGTGTTACTAGCTAGGCTTCTCTGCAGGGACATGGCTGAATGAGGAGTGAGCGATACGGCTAGCGAAAAGGGGGCTTTTATAGGCAGCCATGCGGGACATGCCTGCATGGTGTGGCCCCTTCCCCTTAATGGTGAAGGGCAAGCGTTGCGGCCAACCAGAAAGGATGTGGCTGCTATTTGCTCCATGGATAACTAGGCGGGGACAGCGAGGTGAGGACGTGTCGGTCTCGACTGCGCCACCTGTTGATTAACAGTGGCCATGACGGATGCCACGGATGAGTCAAATCCCTTAGGGTAATTACGGTTTAATGGCAGCGGTGATCTAATGCTAGGATAACCTATGCCAGCCTGGATGCTCTGATACCATGCCCTGTGGCACCCCGATCTGCATGGAGCAGGGGGCCTTCGTACGTCAGCCTAGGATAACACCTGACACATGATAGGTCCATAATACAGCATTCCAGGTACAAGAATATTCATCAAATACATGTATATGAGATTACATCATTGATGAATACAATTATCTGGCATAGCCCCAAGGCTAATAAATGACAGCGGAAGTCTGATTGAATGGCGGCGGAAGTCTTGGTTTGGCAGCATAACAATTCTGGCTGGGCTCCATAAACTCACAGGACTAGCAAGGTTACGGCCTAGCAAGATGGATCAAGCGAACAATACGGGTATGACCTACAAGACTGGCTTGACAAGCCAGGTCAGTACATTAGATGTACTTGCAAGACACACAAATACATAGCATCCAAACAAGCAGAAGACAAAGCAAGAACCGAGCGCATGCAACAACCTATCTCATATTAATTACTAAGTATGGCATGATAAAGATCAACTAAACATGAACGAAATCATAGCATCTGCTAACATGGCAATAACATGGCATATCAGATCATGCTTCTAACATGGCAAAGGTAAAACATATCATATCAATCAAAGCATGGCATAGCATCATGAAATTATGCTGAAAATAAACTACCAATAATATCCAATGCAGCCATAGCATATTAACTTTATGCAATCATATTCTGTTCTATCATGGTCCTTTAAATGCAAATAATGATATATTACTCATGCAATGTAACCAAACTTGTACACCGAGTCCCTCGGACTCTCTTATACCCAGGTTGCCTCGCAACCGAACAGTGATCTTTCCGGCGATCACAACCAAACCACCATCGTGGTCTTGACCAGATTAACTTGTGATCCTTACGGCGATCACCACCAAAATACATCGTGATCCTTACGGCGATCACCACCAAAATAACTCATGATCCTTACGGCGATCACCACCAAAACATCGTCGTGACTTCTCAGGACTATCTCATAGTCCAAGTCACCATATTTTTTTATCACATATTTATTTACCCACTCAAGTATTTCAGTTTATCCTCCATTTCGACCAAGACCTGATAGTGGGACCTACTACGAACAGTTGCTATCGATAGACTTTATACACTCTGCAGAGGTAGCACACTGTACGCACACCACGGAATCCATGGCCTCGTCTGAAGGAAATATGCCCTAGAGGCAATAATAAAGTTATTATTTATTTCCTTACATCATGATGAATGTTTATTATTCATGCTAGAATTGTATTAACCGGAAACATAATACATGTGTGAATACATAGACAAACAGTATGTCACTAGTATGCCTCTACTTGACTAGCTCGTTGATCAAAGATGGTTATGTTTCCTAACCATAGACATGAGTTGTCATTTGATTAACCGGATCACATCATTAGGAGAATCATGTGATTGACTTGACCCATTCTGTTAGCTTAGCACTTGATCGTTTAGTTTGTTGCTATTGCTTTCTTCATGACTTATACATGTTCCTATGACTATGAGATTATGCAACTCCCGTTTACCGGAGGAACACTTTGTGTGCTACCAAACGTCACAACGTAACTGGGTGATTATAAAGGTGCTCTACAGGTGTCTCCAAAGGTACTTGTTGGGTTGGCGTATTTCGAGATTATGATTTGTCACTCCGATTGTCGGAGAGGTATCTCTAGGCCCTCTCGGTAATGCACATCACTTAAGCCTTGCCAGCATTGCAACTAATGAGTTAGTTGCCGGATTATGTATTACGGAACGAGTAAAGAGACTTGCCGGTAACGAGATTGAACTAGGTATTGAGATACCGACGATCGAATCTCGGGAAAGTAACATACCGATGACAAAGGGAACAGCGTATGTAGTTATGCGATCTGACCGATAAAGATCTTCGTAGAATATGTGGGAGCCAATATGAGCATCCAGGTTCCGCTATTGATTATTGACTAGATACATGTCTCGGTCATGTCTACATAGTTCTCGAACCCGTAGGGTCCGCACGCTTAAAGTTCGATGACGGTTATATTATGAGTTTATGTGTTTTGATGTACCGAAGGAGTTCGGAGTCCCGTATGAGATCGAGGACAAGACGAGGAGTCTCGAAATGGTCGAGACGTAAAGATCGATATATTGGACGACTATATTCGGACATCGGAAAGGTTCCGAGTGATTCGGGTATTTTCGGGAGTACCGGGGAATTACGGGAATTCGTATTGGGCCTTAATGGGCCATACGGGAAAGGAGAGAAAGGCCTCAAAGGGTGGCCGCACCCCTCCCCATGGGCTTGTCCGAATTGGAATAGGGAGGGGGGTGCCCCCTTCCTTCCTTCTCCTTTTCCCTTCCCTTTCCTTCTCTCCTACTCCTACTACTTGGAAGGGATCCTAGTTCTACCAGGAAAAGGGGAATCCTACTCCCGGTGGGAGTAGGACTCCCCTAGGGCGCGCCATAGAGAGGGTCGGACCCTCCCCTCCTCCACTCCTTTATATACGTGGCCAGGGGGGACCCCATAGACACAACAATTGATCTCTTGATCTCTTAGCCGTGTGCGGTGCCCCCCTCCACCATAATCCACCTCGATCATATCGTAGCGGTGCTTAGGTGAAGCCCTGCGTCGGTAGAACATCATCATCATCACCACGCCGTCGTGCTGACGAAACTCTCCCTCAACACTCAGCTGGATAGGAGTTCGAGGGACGTCATCGAGTTGAACGTGTGCAGAACTCGGAGGTGCCGTGCGTTCGGTACTTGATCGGTCGGATCGTGAAGACGTACGACTACATCAACCGCGTTGTGCCAACGCTTCCGCTTTCGGTCTACGACGGTACATGGACAACACTCTCCCCTCTCGTTGCTATGCATCACCATGATCTTGCGTGTGCGTAGGAAATTTTTGAAATTACTACGTTCCCCAACAGTGGCATCTAAGCCTGGTTTTATGCGTTGATGTAATATGCATGAGTAGAACACAAGTGAGTTGTGGGTGATATAAGTCATACTGCTTACCAGCATGTCACACTTTGGTTCGGTGGTATTGTTGGATGAAGCGACCTGGACTGACATTACACGTACGCTTACGCGAGACTGGTTCTACCGACGTGTTTTGCACACAGGTGGCTGGCGGGTGTCAGTTTCTCCAACTGTAGTTGAACCGAGTGTGGCTACGCCCGATCCTTGCGAAGGTTAAAACAGCACCAACTTGACAAACTATCGTTGTGGTTTTGATGCGTAGGTAAGAACAGTTCTTGCTCAGCCTATAGCAGCCACGTAAAACTTGCAACAACAAAGTAGAGGACGTCTAACTTGTTTTTGCAGGGCATGTTGTGATGTGATATGGTCAAGACATGATGAGATATAAGTTGTTGTATGAGATGATCATGTTTTGTTGAAGTTATCGGCAACAGGAAAAAGCCTTATGGTTATCTCTCCATTGCATAAGATGCAAGCACCAAATAATTGCTTTACTTTATCGCTATGCGATAGCAATAGTTGCAAGAGCAATTGTTGGTGAGACAACCATGTGATGACACATTGGTATAGATCAAGATGATGGAGATCATGGTGTCATGCCCGTGACGATGGAGATCATGACGATACTTTGGAGATGGAGATCAAAGGAACAAGATGATGATGGCCATATCATGTCACATATTTTGATTGCATGTGATGTTTATCTTTTATACATCTTATTTTGCTTAGTTCGATGGTAGCTTTATAAGATGATCTCTCACTAATTATCAAGGTACAAGTGTTCTCCCTGAGTATGCACCGTTGCGAAAGTTCTTCGTGCTGAGACACCACGTGATGATCGGGTGTGATAGGCTCTACGTTCAAATGCAACGGGTGCATAACAGTTGCACACGCGGAATACTCAGGTTAAACTTGACGAGCCTAGCATATAACAGATATGGCCTCGAAACACGGAGACCGAAAGGTCGAGCGTGAATCATATAGTAGATATGATCAACATAGTGATGTTCACCATTGAAACTACTCCATCTCACGTGATGATCGGATATGGTTTAGTTGATATGGATCACGTGATCACTTAGAAGATTAGAGGGATGTCTGTCTAAGTGGGAGTTCTTAAGTAATATGATTAATTGAACTTTAATTTATCATGAACTTGGTCCTGGTAGTATTAGCATATCTATGTTGTAGATCAATAGCTTGCGATGTTGCTCCCAGTTTATTGTGTCCCTAGAGAAAAATTATGTTGAAAAATGTTAGTAGCAATGATGCGGATTGGATCCGTGGTCTGAGGATTATCCTCATTGCTGCACAGAAGAATTATGTCTTTGATGCACCGCTAGGTGACAGACCTATTGCAGGAGTAGATGCAGACATTATGAATGTTTGGCTAGCTCAATATGATGACTACTTGATAGTTTAGTGCACCATGCTTAACGGCTTAGAATTGGGACTTCAAAGACGTTTTGAATTTCATGGACCATATGAGATGTTCCAGGAGTTGAAGTTAATATTTCAAGCAAATACCCGAGTTGAGAGATATGAAGTCTCCAACAAGTTCTATAGCTAAAAAGATGGAGGAGAATAGCTCAAGCAGTCAGCATGTACTCAGATTGTCTGGGTACTACAATCGCTTGAATCAAGTGGGAATTAATCTTCCAGATAAGATAGTGATTGACAGAATTCTCTACTCGCCATCACCAAGTTAGTAGAACTTCATGATGAACTATGATATGCAAGGGATAACGGAAATGATTCCCGAGCTCTTCGTAATGCTGAAATCAACGAAGGTAGAAATCAAGAAAAATATCAAGTGTTGATGGTAGACAAGACCACTAGTTTCAAGAAAAGGGCAAAGGGAAGAAGGGGAACTTCAAGAAGAACGGCAAGCAAGTTGCTGCTCAAGTGAAGAAGCCCAAGTCTGGTCCTAAGCCTGAGACTAAGTGCTTCTACTGCAAAGGGACTGGTCACTGGAAGCGGAACTGCCCCAAGTATTTGGTGGATAAGAAGGATGGCAAAGTGAACAAAGGTATATTTGATATACAGATTATTGATGTGTATTTTACTAGTGTTCGTAGCAACCCCTCGGTATTTTATACTGGTTCAGTTGCTAAGAGTAGTAACTCGAAACGGGAGTTGCAGAATGAACAGAGACTAGTTAAGGGTGAAGTGACGATGTGTGTTGGAAGTGGTTCCAAGATTGATATGATCATCATCGCACACTCCCTATACTTTCGGGATTAGTGTTGAACCTAAATAAGTGTTATTTGGTGTTTGCGTTGAGCATGAATATGATTTGATCATGTTTATTGCAATACGGTTATTCATTTAAGTAAGAGAATAAATTGGTGTTCTGTTTACATGAATAAAACATTATAAGGTTACACACCCAATGAAAATGGTTCGTTGGATCTCGATCGTAGTGATACACATATTCATAATATTGAAACCAAAAGATCCAAAATTAATAATGATAGTGCAACTTATTTGTGGCACTGCCGTTTAGGTCATATTGGTGTAAAGCGCATGAAGAAACTCCATGCTGATGGACTTTTGGAATCACTTGATTATGAATCACTTGATGCTTGCGAACCATGCCTCATGGGCAAGATGACTAAGACTCTGTTCTCCGGGACAATGGAGCGAGCAATTGACTTATTGGAAATAATACATACTAATGTATGCGGTCCGATGAGTGTTAAGGCTCATGGAAAGTATCATTTTTTTCTGACCTTCACAGATGATTTGAGCAGATATGGGTATATCTACTTAATGAAACACAAGTATGAAACATTTGAAAAGTTCAAAGAGTTTCAGAGTGAAGTGGAGAATCATCGTAACAAAAATAAAAGTTTCTATGATATGATCGTAGAAGTATAATATTTGAGTTACGAATTTTGCCTTCAATTAAAACAATGTGAAACAGTTTCACTACTCACGCCACCTGGAACACTACAGTCGAATGGTGTGTCCAAACATCGTAACCGTACTTTATTAGATATGGTGCGATCTATGATGTCTCTTACCAATTTACCACTATCGTCTTGGGGTTATGCATTAGAGACAGCTACATTCACATCAAATAGGGCACCATCTAAATCCGTTGAGACGACACCGTATGAACTATGGTTTGGCAAGAAACCTAAGGTGTCGTTTCTTAAAGTTTGAGGTTGCAATGCTTTTGTGAAAAAGTTTCAACCTGATAAGCTCAAACCCAAATCGGAGAAGTGCGTCTTCATAGGATACCCAAAAGAAAATATTGGGTACACCTTCTATCACAGATCCGAAGGCAAGATATTCGTTGCTGAGAATGGATCCTTTCTAGAGAAGGAGTTTCTCTCAAAACAAGTGAGTGGGAGGAAAGTAGAACTTGATGAGGTAACTGTACCTGCTCCCTTATTGGAAAGTAGTTCATCACAGAAATCTGTTCCTGTGACTACTACACCAATTAGTGAGGAAGCTAATGATGATAATCATGTAACTTCAGATCAAGTTACTACCGAACCCCGTAGGTAAACCAGAGTGAGATCCGCACCAGAGTGGTACGGTAATCTTATTCTGGAGGTCATGTTACTTGACCATGACGAGCCTACAAACTATGAGGAAGCGATGATGAGCCCAGATTCCGCGAAATTGCTTGAGGCCATGAAATCTGAGATGGGATCCATGTATGAGAACGAAGTGTGGACTTTGGTTGACTTGCCCGTTGATGGGCAAGCAATTGATATTAAATGGATCTTCAAGAGGAAGACGGACGCTGATAGTAGTGTTACTATCTACAAAGCTAGAATTGTCGCAAAAGGTTTTCGACAAGTTCAAGGTGTTGACTACGATGAGAGTTTCTCACTCGTATCTATGCTTAAGTCTATCCGAATCATGTTAGCAATTGCCACATTTTATGAAATCTGGCAAATGGATAAACAAAACTACATTCCTGAATGGATTTATTAAAGAAGAGTTGTATATGATGCAACAAGAAAGTTTTGTCAATCCTAAAGGTGCTAACAAAATATGCAAGCTCCAGCGATCCATCTATGGACTGGTGCAAGCATCTCGGAGTTGGAATATATGCTTTGATAAGTTGATCAAAGCATATAGTTTTATACAGACTTGTGGTGAAGCCTGTATTTACAAGAAAGTGAGTGGGAGCACTACAGCATTTCTGATAAGTATATATGAATGACATATTGTTGATTGGAGATAATGTAGAATTATTCTGCAAAGCATAAAGGAGTGTTTGAAAGGAGTTTTTCAAAGAAAGACCTCGGTGAAGCTACTTACATATTGAGCGTCAAGATCTATAGAGATAGATCAAGACGCTTGATAAGTTTTTCATTGAGTACATACCTTGACAAGATTTTGAAGTAGTTCAAAATGGAACAGTCAAAGAAAGAGTTCTTGCCTGTGTTACAAGGTGTGAAACTGAGTAAGACCCAAAGCCCGACCACGGCAGAAGATAGAAAGAGAATGAAAGTCATTCCCTATGCCTTGGCCATAGGTTCTATAAAATATGCCATGCTGTGTACCAGATCTATTGTACACCCTACACTATTTTTGGCAAGGGGTACAATAGTGATCTGGGAGTAGATCACTGGACAGCGGTCAAAATTATCCTTAGTGGAATAAGGATATGTTTCTCGATTATGGAGGTGAAAAAAAGGTTCATCGTAAAGGGTGACGTCGATGCAAATTTTGACACTGATCCAGATGACTCTAAATCTCAATCTGGATACATATTGAAAGTGGGAGCAATTAGCTAGAGTAGCTCCGTGCAAAGCATTGTTGACATAGAAATTTGCAAAATACTTACGGATCTGAATGTGGCAGACCCGTTGACTAAACTTCTCTCATAAGAAAAACATGATCACACCTTAGTACTCTTTGGGTGTTAATCACATAGCGATATGAACTAGATTATTGATTCTAGTAAACCCTTTGGGTGTTGGTCACATGTCGATGTGAACTATGGGTGTTAATAACATGGTGATGTGAACTATTGGTATTAAATCACATGGCGATGTGAACTAGATTATTGACTCTAGTGCAAATGGGAGACTAAAGGAAATATGCCCTAGAGACAATAATAAAGTTATTATTTATTTCCTTATATCATGATGAATGTTTATTATTCATGCTAGAATTGTATTAACCGGAAACATAATACATGTGTGAATAGACAAACAGTATGTCACTAGTATGCCTCTACTTGACTAGCTCGTTGATCAAAGATGGTTATGTTTCCTAACCATAGACATGAGTTGTCATTTGATTAACGAGATCACATCATTAGGAGAATGATGTGATTGACTTGACCCATTCTGTTAGCTTAGCACTTGATCGTTTAGTTTGTTGCTATTGCTTTCTTCATGACTTATACATGTTCCTATGACTATGAGATTATGCAACTCCCGTTTACCGGAGGAACACTTTGTGTGCTACCAAACATCACAACATAACTGGGTGATTATAAAGGTGCTCTACAGTTGTCTCCAAAGGTACTTGTTGGGTTGGCGTATTTCGAGACTAGGATTTGTCACTCCGATTGTCGGAGAGGTATCTCTAGGCTCTCTCGGTAATGCACATCACTTAAGCCTTGCAAGAATTGCAACTAATGAGTTAGTTGCGGGATAATATATTACGGAACGAGTAAATAGACTTGCCGGTAATGAGATTGAACTAGGTATTGAGATACCGACGATCGAATCTCGGGCAAGTAACATACCGATGACAAAGGGAACAACGTATGTAGTTATGCCGTCTGACCGATAAAGATCTTCGTAGAATATGTGGGAGCCAATATGAGCATCCAGGTTCCGCTATTGGTTATTGACCGGAGACGTGTCTCGGTCATGTCTACATAGTTCTCGAACCCGTAGTGTCCGCATGCTTAAAGTTCGATGACGGTTATATTATGAGTTTATGTGTTTTGATGTACCGAAGGAGTTCAGAGTCCCGGATGAGATCAGGGACATGATGAGGAGTCTCAAAATGGTCGAGACGTAAAGATCGATATATTTTACGACTATATTCGGACACCGGAAAGGATCCGAGTGATTCGGGTATTTTCGGGAGTACCGAGGAGTCACGGGCATTCGTATTGGGCCTTAATGGGCCATACGGGAAAGGAGAGAAAGGCCTCAAAGGGTGGCCGCACCCCTCCCCATGAGCTGGTCCGAATTGGACTAGGGAGGGGGGGCGCCCCCTTCCTTCCTTCTCCTTTTACCTTCCCTTTCCCTCTCTCCTACTCCTACTACTTGGAAGGGATCCTAGATCTACTAGGAAAAGGGGAATCCTACTCCCGGTGGGAGTAGGACTCCCCTAGGGCGCGCCATAGAGAGGTCCGGCCCCTCCGCTCCTCCACTCCTTTATATAAGTGGCCAGGGGGCACCCCATAGACACAACAATTGATCTCTTGATCTCTTAGCTGTGTGTGGTGCCCCCCTCCATCATAATCCACCTCGATCATATCGTAGCAGTGCTTAGGCGAAGCCCTGCGTCGGTAGAACATCATCATCATCACCACGCCCTCGTGCTAACGAAACTCTCCCTCAACACTCGGCTGGATCGGAGTTCTAGGGACGTCATCGATTTGAACGTGTGCAGAACTCGGAGGTACCATGCGTTCGGTACTTGATCGGTCGGATAGTGAAGACGTACGACTACATCAACCATGTTGTGCTAACGCTTCCGCTTTCGGTCTACGAGGGTACGCGGACAACACTCTCCCCTCTCGTTGCTATGCATCACCATGATCTTGCGTGTGCGTAAGAAATTTTTGAAATTACTACGTTCCCCAGCATCGCCATCCCATTCGTGTGGACCAACGGCATTCCGACGACACCGACCTACTGCCATGACGCTCTCCCGGCCACTCCGACCCAATCCCCAACGGGCTGGTCTTGGGTGGCCCCGTGTCTACCAAAGACATCCCGACCACCATCGTGGTCAACTCCCACTCGGGGGTACCAAAAATCTCAAAAACGAGCACACAAGGTTATGTCCGCTTACCTGATCAGGGTAAGCACGCACATAACCTTCCCCAGGGGGAGGCACCGGCGAGAGGCACGACAATAGCTTGCATTAAGGCCTTCCCATAAAGGCAAATGTGGCTGCACTGAAAAAGTTCGATTTCGCGGCACTATGACTCGATCCCATCGATGACGGAGGAGGTTTGTTATTATTAAGTCATTTTATTTCCTTCTCCATCATCATGAACATATTTAACATGAGTGCAACATGCCGCATACAAATGCATGAACAAAATATTGAACTTCTCAAGTGCACAACCATAGAATAAAGAACGTGACATTAGCATATCAACGGTGCATAACAGTCCTCATAACATTTTATAACGATGACATGTATGTAAAGTGGAGTAGTAACATGGCATTATTAATAATAACATTCTAATTAGCATGGCAAAAGATATCATGAAAACACAAGCATGCAAGACAGCATAACGGAATAACTACAGATGAAAACGGTATGAAACAACTGCAACTACACACGCACAAGGTGTAAGCAAAGTCAACATGCAAGTTCGGGGCTCATGATAAGAGGTTGGCTTTCCTGGGGGTCGATAAATACTCCGGGAAGAAGTGGGAAACGATCGCTGTTGGGGATATAGTTACTGGAGGTAAACCGGCTAGGCATGGCCGGATTAGCTCCATGAAGATTGAAGCCCATGAAGATGGCGAGATATTGGCGTTTTAAGAAGACCCAAGGCCCAAAGACGGATTAAAGCCTGTAGTTGTGAACCGACTTTATCATGTAAACTTGTATTGTAAGTTAGAGGAATAGAGACCGAGCTGGACACCTCTATGATCCGGCCTCGGGACTCTGTAAACCGGAGGGCGTCAACCTGTGTATATAAAGGGACGACCCAGCCATGGTTTGAGGACAGGTGTAACGCCCCGAGACCGTTGCGCCAGGTGTCTTCTAGTTATTCACCGTCGTTGCCATGTCTTTCATCTGCGTGTTGCATCTTGTCATGTCATCCTGTGCATGGCATCATCATGTTTTCAAAACTTGCATCCGTCCCGGTCTCCTCGTTCTCTCCATTGTTCGTTCTGAGTCCAGGAACACTTGCATGCGCCCGCGGCATGTCCGATATAGTATTTTCTAAGTGGCCGAAAAAGGTTCTCGGAATGGGTTGAAAGTTGGCATGCGGTGTTGTTATGTTGTAGGTAGGCCGCCTGCCAAGTTTCATCGCATTCGGAGTCCGTTTGACGCCCCAACGATTATCTATAGCGGCAATAGTAGTCGGTCTTTCGCCGGACGTTTCGGTCTCTGAAACCGCTGAACGGGTCTCTCTCTCTCTCTTCTCTCAGCCTGAGGCCTTCTGCACAGTCCTCTACCCACCACCAGGACCAACCTAACCTCTCTCGTCAGCCCATGGCCCTCCTCGCGCGCGCGTCCGAAAGCTGTCCCGGACCCGACCCGGACAGTCGTCACCGTTGGGTCTGGATCATCCCCAAACATCTACAAAACGTCTCTGTTTTGTTAATGGGACTTCCTAACATATTTTTCTTGACCGCCCGATTACGATCGGAGGGACGAGGTAGCCCTAACCTAAATCCATCTGCTATAAATAATGACCCAACCCTAAATTCGAGGAGAGTTGTCCCATCCCTCCCGTCGCCGCCACCAGCCAATTACCCACTCCTCTTCCACCTCGGGATCTTCCCAGATCCATCTCGTAGCCAGCCATCCCCTCGATCCATCCATCCAGTCGATCCACCCTCCATCCACCTCCTCGTTTTGCAAACCCAGCCAACCATCATTCGAACCCCGACCTCGAGCCCTCGCGCAGCCAGCAATGCCTCCCCGCCAGCGACGAACAGCAACACCAACAAGACTCTCCTGCAGCCCGAGCTCCTTCGTCCACGCCCTTGTATCCTCCGACCTCCTCGCGACCCTGCTGCCCCCGGCAACCACTCCCAGCAGGCCTCAACGCCTCTCCTCCCTTTCCTCTCCTTTTTCGTCCCTGCATCTCTCTCTTTCTCTTAGTTTTTCTCTCAGCCCCGCAGGAGCCAGGAGCTCCACGCCATGGCCGCCCCTTGGTGCTTCGTACAGCGCCTGACATGTTCCTTTATGTGGCCTCAGCCTCGCGCGCCGCGCCAGCGCAGCAGCGCCTTGTCCACTCGCCGTCTTCACCGCCCGTGGGCCTCCCTGCCCGACGCCATGGATGGCTGCCGCCCCGTTGCTCCGAGACCCAAGTCCCGTCGATCTGTAGCCCGAGCTCGCACCTGTCCTCGCCGAAGTCCTTCTCCTCGCCGCTGCCTTCGCCAAGTCCCTCGCTGGAGCGCTCGTCCCCAAGTTCCGCGCCTCTGCTTCCCCTACATCGCCCCCGGTCTTCTGCGTCGTCATCGTTCGAGCGAGGAGAACGACCGCGCATCGCCTGCGTGCGTTGACCGTGCCCAGGCCCAGCTGCTCCCCTCCGTCGCGTGAGGCCCAGCGCCCCGCCAAGCCCAGCTCCCTAGCACGCCTCCAAACCAGGCCGAGGCCCATATCTGCCGCGCCCCTGTAGGCCCAATGTGAGCAGCCCCCGCTCCTATGCACTTTTCGCCGGTCAGATTCGGCCCTGTGTATAGTTTTTCAGATCTGCGAGTTTGTCTTTTATTCCAGAGACAGCAGTTTTTACAAAAAAACCCTCCTGTTTCATGCATTTAATAACTCACAAACGGTGCATCTTTTTAAAATAAATTAAATATGAAAAATGCTTAGAATTTTATCTAGTTTCATAATATGCAACTTTCACCCATGTCAAAATGTTTAAACTTGCTGTTTGCATTAATTTGCATAAATGATTTGTTAAAATGGTTTATTTCATAACTAAATAACCGTAGCTCCGAATTTAATAAATTATATATGTAACTTGTCCAGAAAAATGCATAGATAACATGATGCACTTACTTTTGCTTTTTATCAACTCTAAAATATGGTTTAGGCAGAACAGTACCAAATTTGAAATATGCATATGGGGATTTTCCGGAATTGTTGTTTGTGTTTCCGGCCTCATTTAAACTTGCCTAAATAGGTAGTTTGCATATGCTTCACCTCTTGCCATGTTAACAACATTTAATCTTGGCATGCACCATACTGGGTTGTGCATCATGTCATGTTATGCTTGTTTTTTTACTATGTTGTTTGCTTCTTTCCGGTGTTGCTTCTTCGGGTTAGTTTCGATAACGTCGCGTTTGTGAGGATCCGTTCGACTATGTTCATTTGTCTTCTTCATGGACTCGTTCTTCTTCCTTGCGAGATCTCAGGCAAGATGACCATACCTTCGAAATCACTTCTATCTTTGCTTGCTAGTTGCTCGCTCTTTTGCTATGACTATGCTGCGATACCTACCACTTGCTATATCATGCCTCCCATATTGTCATGTCAAGCCTCTAACCCACCTTGTCCTAGCAAACCGTTGTTTGGCTATGTTACCGCTTTGCTCAGCCCCTCTTATAGCGTTTCTAGTTGCATGTGAAGATTGAAGTTTGCTCCTTGTTGGAACATGGATATTTTGTTGGGATATCACAATATCTCTTATTTAATTAATGCATCTATATACTTGGTAAAGGGTGTAAGGCTCGGCCTTATGCCTGGTGTTTTGTTCCACTCTTGCCGCCCTAGTTTACGTCATACCGGTGTTATGTTTCTTGATTTTGCGTTCCTTACGCGGTTGGGTTATAATGGGAACCCCTTGACAGTTCGCCTTGAATAAAACTCCTCCAGCAAGGCCCAACATTGGTTTTACCATTTTCCACCTAGCCTTTTCTTTCCCTTGGGTTCTGTAGACTCAAGGGTCATCTTTATTTAAACCCCTGGGCCAGTGCTCCTCTGAGTGTTGGTCCAACCTGTCAGTTGCCGGTGGCCACCAGGGGCAACTCTGGGCTGGCCTACCAGAACCTTGGACAATCTGGTGTGCCCTGAGAACGAGATATGTGCATCTCCTATCGGGATTAGTCGGCACATCCGGGTGGCTTTGCTGGTCTTGTTTTACCATTGTCGAAATGTCTTGTAACCGGGATTCCGAGCCTGATCGGGTCTTCCTGGGAGAAGGAATATCCTTCGTTGACCGTGAGAGCTTCTGATGGGCTAAGTTGGGACACGCCTGCAAGGATTTGAACTTTCAAAAGCCGTGCCCGCAGTTATGGGCAGATGGGAATTTGTTAATGTCCGGTTGTAGAAAACCTGAAACTTAACTTAATTAAAATGCATCAACCGCGTGTGTAGCCATGATGGTCTCTTCTCGGCGGGGTCACTTCTTGATCACTTCTTGATCA
Organism: Triticum urartu; assembly: GCF_056163025.1. NCBI lineage: Eukaryota > Viridiplantae > Streptophyta > Magnoliopsida > Poales > Poaceae > Triticum > Triticum urartu. The sequence continues at coordinate 713,277,009 of NC_141879.1, forward strand.
CTTCTAGTTCTCGAACGTGCGTTGCCTTCTCTTCTTGCTCTCATTTGCGTATGTTAGCCACCATCTATGCCAGTGCTTGCTGCAGCTCCACCTCATACCTTTTTCCTACCCATAAGCTTAAATAGTCTTGATCGCGAGGGTGTGAGATTGCTGAGTCCCCGTGACTCACAGATACTTCCAAAACCAGTTTGCCGGTGCCGATGATACCGTGCAGGTGACGCAACCGAGCTCAAGGAGGAGCTCGATGAAGATCATGATCGCTATGTTGTTTCCGTTTCCAGTTGATCAGTAGTGGAGCCTAGTTGGGACAATCGGGGATCTGTAGCATTAGGGGTAGTCTTCTTTTATTTTGGTTCCGTAGTCGGACCTTGATTGTATATGGATGATGTAATGCTTTATTCATGTATTGTGTGAAGTGGTGATTGTAAGCCAACTATGTACCTCTTTTCTTATTCAGTACATGGGATGTGTAAAGATTACCCCTCTTGCGACATTGCTTACAATGCGGTTATGCCTCTAAGTCGTACTTCGACACGTGCGAGATATAGCCGCATCGTGGGTGTTACAACAGGAAACAACAACTTGAGGGCCAGTCAAAGCGGATTCGCTCCCTAGTCATTAAACCCCCAGCAATACCAATCACAACTAGACATAGGCTTTTACCTTCATCGAAGGGGCCGAACTAGTATAAACTCCTCGTGTCCCCTTGTCCGGTTTGACCCCTTTAAGCTAACCCATTGCGATGGCTCCACGACTAAGTCCTTTCACAAGGACAGCTGCCGTGACAAACCCACGACAGTTGGCGCCCACCGTGCGGCTATCGCACGATGGTTTCGAGTTCTTAAAGGGCAGCTTTGATGGACTTAAGGGATATGTTGTGGGCCGGATGATGAAGAGTCGTCGCGGCAAGCTCTACATCGACAACATAGGATGGGGCCCCGAGGCCGATTCAATCGAATACGGGTACCGGGTCCCCTTTGGTGGGATTCACGTCTTCATCAGCAAGATTGGCGAACTGGGCCCTGAGCCGGACACCTGCACCGACATCATCGAGACAGCTCAGCGTGCAAGCCCTTCCCCGGTTCAGCCCAGGGCAAAGCATGTTTTTGTAGGTGTCATCCATGGTGCAGAACATGAGGATGGACTGGCATCCGATGGAGAAACTGTTGTATGCTCCGACAACGAGTCTTCTGGAGAGACTGAATCGCTCTATCAATTGCAGGATGGCCGGATTAGTGGAGATTCTGAGGGCAACAGTATTCCGGACTCCACTGATCTGCCAAACCGGGCCGCAATCTTCATGGTCGATACACAATCAGCACCCCACTCATCAACCGCCGCAGCAATGCTCTCCGGTTCAGCAACAGCCACACCGCTGGTGGCAGGGAGCTCTGCGCCACCTCTGGCTCAAGTTCTGTCTGACTTGTTCGACGCTTTGGCAACATTGATGGCCACGAAGGTGGATGCAGTAGCCCGGGATCAGCACAAACACGGAGATCGCAAAGGTGAAAGATTAGATAACTGAGGCTAAAGCGGACCTAGCGGCAGAGAACGTTAGGATGGCTACAGAACGGGCCGAGTTGGAAGCAATCTATGATGTCTCTTACAGATTTACCGCTATCGTTTTGGGGTTATGCTTTAGAGACGGCCGCATTCACGTTAAATAGGGCACCATCAAAATCCGTTGAGACGACACCTTATGAACTATGGTTTGGAAAGAAACCAAAGTTGTCGTTTCTTAAAGTTTGGGGCTGCGATCCTTATGTGAAAAGGCTTCAACCTGATAAGCTCGAACCCAAATCGGAGAAATGTGTCTTCATAGGATACCCAAAGGAGACTGTTGGGTACACCTTCTATCACAGATCCGAAGGCAAGACATTCGTTGCTAAGAATGGATCCTTTCTAGAGAAGGAGTTTCTCTTGAAATAAGTGAGTGGGAGGAAAGTAGAACTTGACGAGGTAACTGTACCTGCTCCCTTACTGGAAAGTAGTACGTCACAGAAAACTGTTTCAGTGACACCTACACCAGTTAGTGAGGAAGCTAATGATAATGATCATGAAACTTCAGATCAAGATACTACTGAACCTCGTAGATCAACCAGAGTAAGATCCGCACCAGAGTGGTACGGTAATCCTGTTCTGGAAGTGATGCTACTAGATCATGATGAACCTACAAACTATGAAGAAGCGATGGTGAGCCCAGATTCCGCAAAGTGGCTTGAAGCCATGAAATCTGAGATGGGATCCATGTATGAGAACAAAGTATGGACTTTGGTTGACTTGCCCGATGATCGGCAAGCAATTGAGAATAAATGGATCTTCAAGAAGAAGACTGATGCTGATGGTAATGTTACTGTCTACAAAGCTCGACTTGTCGCGAAAGGTTTTCGACAAGTTCAAGGGGTTGACTATGATGAGACTTTCTCACCTGTAGCGATGCTTAAGTCTGTCCGAATCATGTTAGCGATTGCCGCATTTTATGATTATGAAATTTGGCAGATGGATGTCAAAACTGCATTCCTGAATGGATTTCTGGAAGAAGAGTTGTATATGATGCAACCGGAAGGTTTTGTCGATCCAAAGGGAGCTAACAAAGTGTGCAAGCTCCAGCGATCCATTTATGGACTGGTGCAAGCCTCTCGGAGTTGGAATAAACGCTTTGATAGTGTGATCAAAGCATTTGGTTTTATACAGACTTTTGGAGAAGCATGTATTTACAAGAAAGTGAGTGGGAGCTCTGTAGCATTTCTGATATTATATGTGGATGACATATTACTAATTGGAAATGATATACAATTTCTGGATAGCATAAAGGGATACTTGAATAAGAGTTTTCAATGAAAGACCTCGGTGAAGCTGCTTATATATTAGGCATTAAGATCTATAGAGATAGATCAAGACGCTTAATTGGACTTTCACAAAGCACATACCTTGAAAAAGTTTTGAAGAAGTTCAAAATGGATCAAGCAAAGAAAGGGTTCTTGCCTGTGTTACAAGGTGTGAAGTTGAGTAAGACTCAATGCCCGACCACTGCAGAAGATAGAGAGAAAATGAAAGATGTTCCCTATGCTTCAGCCATAGGCTCTATCATGTATGCAATGTTGTGTACCAGACCTGATGTGTGCCTTGCTATAAGTTTAGCAGGGAGGTACCAAAGTAATCCAGGAGTGGATCACTGGACAGCGGTCAAGAACATCCTGAAATACCTGAAAAGGACTAAGGATATGTTTCTCGTATATGGAGGTGACAAAGAGCTCACCGTAAAAGGTTACGTTGATGCAAGCTTTGACACTGATCCGGACGATTCTAAATCGCAAACCGGATACGTATTTACATTAAACGGTGGAGCTGTCAGTTGGTGTAGTTCTAAACAAAGCGTCGTAGCGGGATCTACATGTAAAGCGGAGTACATAGCTGCTTCGGAAGCAGCGAACGAAGGAGTCTGGATGAAGGATTTCATATCCGATCTAGGTGTCATACCTAGTGCATCGGGTCCAATGAAAATCTTTTGTGACAATACCGGTGCAATTGCCTTGGCAAAGGAATCCAGATTTCACAAAAGGACCAAACACATCAAGAGACGCTTCAACTCCATCCGGGATCTAGTCCAGGTGGAAGACATAGAGATTTGCAAGATACATATGGATCTGAATGTTTCAGACCCGTTGACTAAGCCTCTTCCACGAGCAAAACATGATCAGCACCAAGGCTCCATGGGTGTTAGAATCATTACAGTGTAATCTAGATTATTGACTCAGGTGGAAGTGGGAGACTGAAGGAAACATGCCCTAGAGGCAATAATAAAGTTATTATTTATTTCCTTATAATCATGATAAATGTTTATTATTCATGCTAGAATTGTATTAACCGGAAACATAATACATGTGTGAATACATAGACAAACAAAGTGTCACTAGTATGCCTCTACTTGACTAGCTCGTTAATCAAAGATGGTTATGTTTCCTAACCATGAACAATGAGTTGTTATTTGATTAACGAGGTCACATCATTAGTTGAATGATCTGATTGACATGACCCATTCCATTAGCTTAGCACCTGATCGTTTAGTATGTTGCTATTGCTTTCTTCATGACTTATACATGTTCCTATAACTATGAGATTATGCAACTCCCGTTTGCCGGAGGAACACTTTGGGTGCTACCAAATGTCACAACGTAACTAGGTGATTATAAAGGAGCATTACAGGTGTCTCCAAAGGTACATGTTGGGTTGGCGTATTTCGAGATTAGGATTTGTCACTCTGATTGTCGAAGAGGTATCTCTGGGCCCTCTCGGTAATGCACATCGCATAAGCCTTGCAAGCATTACAACTAATATGTTAGTTGTGAGATGATGTATTGCGTAACGAGTAAAGAGACTTTCCGCTAACGAGATTGAACTAGGTATTGGATACCGACGATCGAATCTCGGGCAAGTAACATACCGATGACAAAGGGAACAACGTATGTTGTTGTGCGGTCTGACCGATAAAGATCTTCGTAGAATATGTAGGAGCCAATATGGGCATCCAAGTCCCGCTATTGGTTATTGACCGGAGACATGTCTCGGTCATGTCTACATTGTTCTCGAACCCGTAGGGTCCGCACGCTTAAGGTTACGATGACAGTTATATTATGAGTTTATGCATTTTGATGTACCGAAGGTTGTTCGGAGTCTCGGATGTGATCACGGACATGACGAGGAGTCTCGAAATGGTCGAGACGTAAAGATTGATATATTGGAAGCCTATGTTTGGATATCGGAAGTGTTCCGGGTGAAATCGGGATTTTACCGGAGTACCGGGAGGTTACCGGAACCCCCCAGGAGCCATATGGGCCTTCATGGGCTTTAGTGGAAAGGAGAAAGGGGCAGCCCAAGGTGGCTGCGCGCCTCCCCCCTCCCCTAGTCCTATTAGGACTAGGAGAGGTGGCCGGCCCCCCTCTCCCTCTTTCCCCCTCGGGGAATCCTAGTCCAACTAGGATTGGGGGGGGAGTCCTACTCCCGAAAGGAGTAGGACTCCTCCTGCGCCCTCCTCCTGGCCGGCGCACCCCTCCCCCTTGGCTCCTTTATATACTGAGGCAGAGGCACCCCAGAAACACACAAGTTGATCCACGTGATCTATTCCTTAGCCGTGTGCGGTGCCCCCAGCCACCATATTCCTCGATAATACTGTAGTGGAGTTTAGGCGAAGCCCTGCTGCTGTAGTACATCAAGATTGTCACCACGCCGTCGTGCTGATGGAACTCTTCCCCAACATTTTGCTGGATCGGAGTCCGGGGATCGTCATCGAGCTGAACGTGTGCTCGAACTCGGAGGTGCCGTAGTTTCGGTGCTTGATCGGTTGGATCGTGAAGACGTACGACTACTTCCTCTATGTCGTGTCAGCGCTTCCGCAGTCGGTCTGCATTGGGTACGTAGACAACACTCTCCCCTCTCGTTGCTATGCATCACATGATCTTGCGTGTGCGTAGGAAAATTTTTGAAATTACTACGAAACCCAACAGGTACTGGGAGGCGCTACCTACCGGGGGCGCAGGTTGGTGAGGAGCCAGCCTGTCGTTGACCCGAACCTTCTTTGGTGGCAGTCGCGTGAGCCAGTGACGGTCCAGAGGCTCGAGGACTCCGCGGAGGTGGTGCGTCACCGTGTCAGTGAGGCGGACGCGCACGTCCGTCGCTACTTGTTTGCGTTGGAGCACAGGTTCTCCAATACCTGGCAGGTTCTCCAGGGATCTCACTGGAGCTATGATCCCGTGATGGTTCCTTCTCTGTGGGTGTCCACCGCCCGCGCTGATACCCGTCGTGTGCTAGGGTTTTAGTTGTACTAGTGATGTTATATGTATGACACTATTCGGGATGTATTAGTGATAATATTCGACGATGTACGGACGCGTGAGATGATTTACTTTTTCTTATTGAATGCATGCTAATTTGAGTCCTATAAGATGTTTTGAAATGTATACCTTGTGTTGCTCAATATCCATGTGGCCGGTCATGTTTGCAGGTTACACCTCCGAGTGGCCTATGTTTTGCCGGAGTGTTGATTCATTTCCGTTCCGGCAAATTTCAGGCGCTCGATATGTCCTATTTTAGCAAAGGTCATGCCGGATTTTTTCCGTGAATTTTGGCATGACTTTTGCCAGAATATGTAGAAATATCGAGTGCCCCGGATTTGTGTGTTGAGTATCCTGGTAGTTGTCTTCTATCGATTTTCAATTAATGTTTTAACTATGAACATAGGAAATGTCTGACGACAAAAAGGATTTCGGTATTTGCAAATACTGCGAAGACGAGCACGGCCTGTGCGACGGAATCTTCCTAGATGATGATAGGCGCTTCAGCATCAAGCTGGACGAGAACTTTGAAGTGGATACAGTAAGTCACAACGACAAGTCTTTTTTCGTAATTAAGCATGACATCTGCTTCATTTGCTTCAACTTATATTTTTTTACTATTCTACTAGTGTATCCCCTGCCATGCAAGAGTTTTTGTATTGGATAAGATAGGTTTCAGTCATACTATGGAGGTAAAGAAAGTTTACTTGAAGACCGAGCATGGTTATATTTTCCACGCAAAATTATACAATTCAGACGACTACACCTATTTTGGATGCAAAAACATGGCGAGCACTATGCAAGACTTATGCATTTGAGCCTGATATGGTCATCACCTTTGATATTCGTCTAGAAGATGATATTGAAGGTAATACCGACGTCTGGGTCGATGTGCAGACGCCTCCAGTTACACCATTATGTAAGTTTCTCAACCATATTTATGTCTTTGATATTGTTTATTTAAAAATAGTTGACAACTAATTTGTATTGTCAGCTTATTTCGGTGCAAGCAAACATGTCCAGCGCTTGGTAGACAGGACCTACTACTGTCCCAGGGCTGAACTAAACTGCAAGGAGCTAAGTCATTATGTTTCATGGCTTGAGGATCTTGATACTGTCAAGACAAATTTTCTTCCTGGACTTAGAAATGTTAGTACTGAAAACGTGCGACCAATAGTGTTCGTAATGAACTACGGTCACATCTATTTAGGAAGGATGGTAAGATTTTTACTATTTGTCCTCAATGCATCTTTTCCATACATTATTTGTGAAGCTAAACTTCATTGCTAAGTATGTTACCATATGATGTTTTTTCAACAGGGACTCCCGATGAATGTTGTGCCTTATGGGATCGAGACTAAAGGTACCATGAGTATTATTAGCTTACGGCCAAGATATCCTACATGTTACTTTAGTGCATTCAAGATCAGCGATGAATGCTTAATAGTGCAAGACTAGACCAGATATGTGATGGGGGAGCACAGAGAAGGACTAGGGGGCGGCAAACAGATGTGCTACCCAAAATTAGGAGACAGGTTCATCTGCATGCTCCAACTTGATCAAGGAGGAGAGCTACACATGTTTTATGTTATTTTACCTAAGAGAGAGCAGCAGGAGTGATTAGCTAGCTAGAAATGAGTTTGAGGATGATGATGTGCTACACTATTACTATGATGATAAAGTAGCTACTGTTGGTGGTAATGACTATGATGATTATTATTAGCTAGTGTTGGTGGTGATTAGCTAGCTAGAATGAGAGTTTGAAGATGATGATGTGTGCTACAGTATGACTATGATAATTAAATAGCTAATGTTGGTGGTAATGACTATGATGATGATTAAATAGCTTGTGTTGGCGGATTCGATTCAAGTGGAGGCAACATGTGGTGCACATCGAAAGTAATACTAGTCCAAACTAGATCAAGTTTGGATTTGTAGTATACTTTTGACATGCACCACATATTGCCTCCACTTGAAACTAATCCACCTTCATTTGACACACTGTTATGGACATAATGATGTAAACCTCATAACTGGTATTGTACCAATATTTGTATGATAAATACACTAAAAATAAAAAAATAAAAAAAGAATACTAGTAGCGATGGATGGAAAACGCGCTGCCAGTAGTTACATTAGCAGTAGCGCGGGATTGAACAAATGTTGCAGCTACTTGTCCTAGCAGTAGCGCGTGTAACACGCGCTACTGCTAAGGAATAGCTGTAGCGCCTAATCAGTAGCGCATATCCCCGCGCTACTGATAGGCCTAAAACCCGCGCTGCTGCTAGCCTTTTCCCTAGTAGTGGAGGTTGTTTACGGGCAAGGGCAAAATGGTCATTTCCACTGGGTGGAAATATTATGAAAATTACATCAATGGAATGGGCTGGACGAAACGAAGACGTGGGCTTTGGATTCACCTGATTCGGAGTTACAGGTAAAAAGATACGGACGTTTAAAGCTCAGGGACTAGTCTGTAAAAATACTTCCACAAACAAGTCCCTGGTAGTTTAAACAGAACGTGTTTTTTCTAAGAATACGTTTTCCAGAGAGGAAAACATATTTCCGGCCGAAGCAGAGGGAGGATACTCTTTCGGTGATTGAAAGCATACTTCACATAATACGCTTTCACGTGAGGGAGACGGCTTCGTGGCAGGTCGCCGCCACTTATCCACGTGGCCGACTGGGCCACGCCCTTCTCTCGCAGACAGGTGGGTCCGCGCGAGGAGGGGCCCGCCTGGCCTGTTTTCTTCCTCCTCCCGTTTGATGCGCACCTGGCCGAGGGGAGGCGCCTGCCCCGACGGTGCTCGCCGGTGCGTCCGGCCACGGTAGAAGGCGCACGACCCACCAATCTGCTAAGGGGATGGAGGCGCATCGGATGGCGGCGAGCTCCGCCGCCGAGGGGCGCTGGACTAGCCGTGGTTAAGCTCGCAGCGGGGAGGAGCTTCGGCCACCGTCGAGCAACGTGCTCTGGTAGGGGAGAGGAAGGGCCGGGGCTACGGGGAGGCTTGCTGTGCTCTATAGGTTGCAGTGGTGGTGGAGGAACGGCGAGAGGGTAGCGGCATTGCCGGAATCGATTGAAGCCCGAGGCAGCGGCCATGGCGGCGATGGGGTCAGAGAGAGGCTCCAGGGACGAGAGGAGGGGATGGGGAGGCGGTGTGGCTGCGGACGAGCTCGATGGCTCTACTTATAGCCATGGGAGAGCTCGTGAAGGGGGTGAGGTGGCACGCATCAGGCGACGTGTCCGTGCACCGGCGAGGGTACTGCGTCGGGAGGCGCGGCCAAAGCTCACGGGGAACGGTGGGAAGGCGACGAGGAGGACCAAGACGAGTGCTAGAGAGTCACGGAGACGAGGAAGGCGTGCGGACGAACGAAGGAAGAAGACATCGGGGCGGAAGACGACGATGCACAGGAGCGCACTATTCCAGTCGTTGGCACGGCTCGCCGGAGAAGAAAACGAAGGGGGGGCAGCAGTCCAGAGGGAAGACGACGATGAGGGGGAATTGGGCATTGATGGCGAGACCAGAGGCGGTCGGGGCAGCGATGCAGACGACCACAGTGGCTAGACCACTGTTTTGGCTAGCTACACACATGGTCACCACTGGCATGGCGTGCTCTGGGGTTTCTACTGAAGTAAGTTTATGTCTACCGCGTAGTCCTTCCAGCGTGGAGTGTTACCATGGTAAGTAGAAGGGTAGAGACAAACGAAGCTAAGTGAAACAAGCTCCACAAGTTTTCTGTTGCAAACTTGGCAACACCCTAGAGATTAAACCAGAGGGGGTAAAAGGTAGATAAGTTGTCTGGGAGGCTTGGGGTAGAAAGGATTATGGTCCTGGGAGTTTTGAGGTAAAATGGACAACTATTTACCATAGTTTTGTACAACCACCAAAACTGACCCAGAAACTAAATTATGATGAAGCACTCACTAGGAATGATGGATTAGGCCAAATCTAGGCAAAGCCCGATGATTTGAACATACCATGATGCTGTAAAAAGTTTATACCAAATGGACTCACCAAAATGGCACTTCCTTCACATCTATCATTTCTGTCCAAAAACTTCAGAAAAATCCTCAGGGAAAATGGACAGATGAAATGAGCCACAATCTTGTGGAGATAGGTTATATGAGTAGGAGAAGGCCTGGGAAAATTATCAGCCATAATGGAGCAAGAAAAAAATATACTTGCTTCACAAACTGAAAATGTGGACAGAAACAAGGAATTGCTCCTGTGCTCACATAGATCAATGGAATGAGATGAATTTGGGTGGAGGCTAATTATTTGAGATACTTGAGAGGATGGAAAAGTTTCATCACATTTGGAAACACTATGAAGGTACTTCCTTCACAAACTTGTGTTCTGGTCAGAAACTTTGAAAAATTGCACAGGGTGCTAGGATGAATGGATTGAGCTCATCTTTGGTGTTCATGGGTTATTTAACAATGTTAAACACACTGACAAATTGCAGCTAAATTGGACTTAGGAATAAAGCAGTTCCTTTGCAAAAATTACAGAGAAGGCAGAAACTTGCATCGGATCATGTGCTCAAATTATGATCTTTGAATCCTGATTTGGGATGGAAAGTGTGAAGCTATAGCAAGTACAAGCTCCACAAATTATTTGGGAATTTTCCTTGCTATAAAAATGGTAGCTCCTTTGGAAACTGGCAGAAGTGCAATATTGGCTTAATATAGGAAAATGCAATTTTCCTTATTTAATTATGGCCAATATCTTTGCCAGAGCTTGGATTAGGCATAAGAATCAACTCCACCAATTCTCATAAATTTAGGACATGGCTAGCTATGCCTTTGGATTTTATTCCTCAGAAAGGCAAGAAAAGGAATAAATCATAATTCAAAAATATTGCATTGGGCTTAGCAATATTTCTGCATATCCAAGGTTCAGAAAGGTAGGATGATCTCTGGGAACAATTGGGAGGATCAACACAGCAAGGACAATGATGGCTCCTTTGTAATCACAAGGGCCACATTCAAATTCCAAAAATTTGGAATTAGGGTTTGAGAGGGTTTGGGATGATGCAAATGAGGTCTTGCCCACTGAAAGAGACATGAGCAAGATTTTGAGAGGTTGAAAATGGCAAAATTTCTCAGAGTCACCCAGCAAACTCAGGAGAAAATTTTGAAAATGAGTGCCAGGAAGGAATAACAGCACAAAAATTGATAATCCAATTTTGGGGCTGTTACACACCTTCACCATCCTTCATTTTGAACTTGTCAAGTTGACTTTGAAGCACATCCAATTTGGATTCCTTGATGGAGTCGATACCTTTGTGCATATCAATCAAAGTATCCCAAATTTCCTTTGCATTCTCAAGACGGTTGATTTTGTTGAATTCTTCGGGGCACAATCCGTTGAAGGGAAGATCACAAGCTTGAGCATTGTATTGCAACATCTTCAACTCTTCCGCGGTAGCTTCACTGTTCGGTTCTCTCCCATCAAAGAATTCACCTTGCAAGCCAATACACACAATAGCCCAAACGGCGGGGTTATGTCCAAGAATATGCATTTTTATCTTATGCTTCCAACTAGCAAAATTAGTACCATCAAAGTAAGGACCTCTACGGTGGTAATTTCCCTCGCTAGACGCCATACTATACTAGGTTGTGAAACCAAGGCTAGGATCACCAAAAGCTATGGAAATCAAAGCAAACGGAGACCAAAGCTCTGATGCCACTTGTAGGATCGAAAGTATGTCTAGAGAGGGTTGATTAGTGTCGAAGTAATGGGCCACGGGTAGGCTAACCCGAGTCCTAGAACCTTTCAAGACATCGGGGCAGGCTGCACCCCTCAAGACCCCAGGACAAAGAGCCGCCTTCTAAGAAGTCGGCGGCAAGGCCACTGACTAGCCACTCACGGCCGAGTCCCAGGGACGACTTCAAGATAAGCCGACTCCTTAATGACGACTTCCCAAGAAGCCGGCCTTGGGGAGTCGGCCCGCGACTCCAACAAACCCCACGTCCTCATCAAGAGGGACATGACAGGGGAGTGGCTACAGTGAAGACTGCTCCCACCCCTTTCCAAAGGCAGGCATGGCAGCAGTATGCCGTACCCGCGGAGATCTCCGAGCGGCGTGGCACTATTGCCATGCTGGCCCTGACATCAGCACCGGTGGACCGAATCCTGCGCCCACGACGGCTTGTCTGTACAACCTTTGGGCGGCGGGTCCCACCGGCCAGCAGGATCCCAGAAGACGGCAAGTGCGCCACCGGTCGGACCCGTTGGGAGTCGGCCAGCACCTCCCCCGGGGCCCATGCGCCATTAACTAGATGTGACGGAGAGTGGCAATAGTGATCCCCACCGGGTGGCGGGGCTGTTGCCACGACTCCATGACCAAGCCCGCGTCATTAGAAGCACGGCTACAGTAATCAGCAGCCGGCAAGACCCGCCTACGGCGGACGCGGCCTGTCGGCTCCGTACCGACCCAGTCGGCGGGCCCCAGGAGTCGGCAGAAACGGTGGACGGAGAGATTGACGGCTGGGCCCGCATCCAGCCGGATTACCATTGTACCCCTGGGGGTAGGCCTATATAAACCCCCAGGGCACCCATGCAAAGGGTTGGAATCCATTAGTACTAGACCAGATCATATAGGAAGGAGAGAGCTAGCCTTGCCCTCTCCTACCTCTAGGAAACAGCTCAAGGAGCAATCATGTAAACACTTTGCCATAGTGATCATGCGGAGACCCCGCAGAGCAGCAGTAGGGGTATTATATCCCCGGAGAGCCCTGAAGCTGGGTAAGATTCGCCGGCGTGCATGTCTTCGCCTCATCCCGTTTCTAGGCACCGGCGACGTTCTACTCGCCCCCACCATGATAAGCCATCCTTTGGCATATGTCGCACCCAACCCCCGACATTTGGCGCCCACCGTGGGGCCTGGTGCACTGCCGTCCGGAGATCTGCTCTGGACGGGAACCCTTTTCCTCCCTGGCGAGCGCAGCCAGCCAGGCACGCCAGATGGAGTCTGCGCTGACGCGCTGCGCGGCATTGAGATCGCCTGCGCAGCCAGCTGCCTGGCCGAACTTGTCGGCGAGGTTCGCCTCTCCGACGAACCTGCATCCAACGCAGGCACGGGCGGCTCCGAGAGCCTCCTCGCAGGCCTCCTCGATCAACTCCACGTCTTCGGCGAGCCTGCCGTGGATTTGGAGTCTGTAGGTTCCACCGACCCGATGCTGGTCGACTCCGACACCGCGTCGCTCGACGCGTTCCCCACTAATGTGGTGGTCTACGACGAGCCTCTCCCTTGTGTGGAGAGCGGCGAAAGCACCGTCACCGAGGTGCTCGTCATCAGTCATGACGAGCCTCCCGGTGGAGGAGCGCATGACCCACTTGGTGCGGCGCTACAAGACCTGACTGTGCCCATTCCGAAAGACGCTGACGCGAAAACGTTGGAGGCGCGCCGCCTTCATCTCGTCAAAGGCGCGAAGAAGCTAGCTAGCATGAGACGCTTGTCAGAAGCCTACCAGCGAGAGATGGATCGCGCTGTTGGCGGCTCGCCGGCCCCGGCGGGGCCCAGCCGCCTTGGCGCGGTCCAGCAGCGCGGCGTAGCCATCGCCAAACTGTTCGGGGCAAGCCGCCCTGTGTACGCTACCCCTGCGGAGAACATTCGAGCCGCCCAGGCGGCGGCGGACGAGCTGGACAATTTCGAGGGCGAAGATCGCCGCCTGATGATGGAGCGAGTCCAGCGGCTCCTCGACGCGGCTGCCGCGCAGAACGAGGTCGGCTGTCGCACGGAGGCGCCACAGCGGCAAAACGACGACCTTCGCCGAGACCAAGGCGCGACGTCTCGGACGCCGACTGGCGGTGCCCGAGGAAGAAGAGACAAGGATCCGGCTGTCAGCCACAGTCGGACTCACATTACCATAGAGCGCGATCGAGACGGCTGCCCGAGAGCAGTGGAACACGGGACGACTGTCCGCCTCCTCCTCCTCGCAAGGAAAGGCGAGTCTCCCCGCCGCCTGTTGACCATCCGACTCTCGGTGACCGCCTTGGCCGCCGAGAGGGAGTCGGAGAAAACGACGCCCGCCACCGGATCGGCCGACTTCACCGATCCCTGGCGCTGGAAGAGGAAGACGAGTTGGGCCCGCCTTGTTTCGGGCCCCGCATTCGAGACGACCCCTTTCCCAAAGGGTTCACGCTCCCAAGAGACACGCCCAAGTACACCGGCTCCGTGAAGCCGGAAGACTGGCTGGTCGACTACTCCACGGCTGTCAGCATAGCGAACGGCAACAAGCGTGTCGCCACAAAATACGTTCCGCTCATGCTCCCGCGCACGGCCCGGACATGGATGAACAGCCTGAAGCCCCGCAGCATCAATAGTTGGGTCGACTTCACCGAGGCATTCGTCCGCAACTTCACCAGCACGTACAAGCGTCCTCCCAAGCCTCGTCAGCTTTCCTTGTGCATGCAAGGTCCCGACGAGTCGACTCGCGACTACCTCACACGTTGGGCCAAGCTTCGGAACTCCTGCGAGGGCGTGCATGAGGTGCAGGCTATCGAGTACTTCACCGCCGGGTGCAGAGAAGGCACCCTCCTCAAGCACAAGCTCCTCTGCGACGAGCCAGAAACCCTCGACGAGCTGCTGATCATAGCAGACAAGTACGCCACGGCCGACTCCTCCATGAAGGCGGAGATTCAAGTTAGCGCAACTGGCAAAGTGGCCCCTCAGGCTCCAAGAACTCCGGCGGGAGATGCCAGTCGGCGACAACAGCAGGGTGACCACAAGCGCAAGGCCCCGCAGCCGGCTTCCAGCAGCCGGCAGGTCGCGACAGTTAAAGCCCAGCAGCCGGATGGGCAGCCTCCGCCCAAGTGACAGAAAGGCGGCAAGCCCAATTGGTTGCCGGCCTTCTCCTACGAGCAGACTCTGGATGGTCCTTGCAAGTTCCATAGCGGTGCAAAGCTGTCGAATCACACCACCCGGAAGTGCCACTGGCTCACCAGGATCGCCAAGGGAGATGGCCTCCTACCTCCCCCGCCTACTGGGCAGCCGCCTCCGCCTCCACCCCAGCAGTCGGCTGTTAGGCCAGTCGGCGCAGTACAAGATGAATACCCCGAAGAGCATGGAGCCTACGTGGTGTTTACAGTGTGGCTGATGATCGACGCAGCAGGCGGCTGCAGCGACAAGAGGTGAATGCAGTAGCATCAGAGACTCCAGAGTTCATGCACTGCTCCGAGAAGCCTATCAGCTGGAGCAGGGCTGATCACCCAGAGGTGATGCCGAGTCCGAGATCCTATGCCTTGGTCTTGGATGCCACCTTTGCCACGGATAGACGAGCCGCGCGTTTCTCGTGAGTTCTGATAGACGGAGGCAGCAGCATCAACATCCTGTACAAAGACACCATGGAGAAATTAGGAATCAAGCAAAGACAGCTTCAGAACAGCCAGATTGTGTTCCACGGCATTGTTCCTGGGCTTTCCTGCTCACCAATCGGCAAGATCCTGATGGACGTCCTATTTGGAGACAAAGATCACTTCCGCCGAGAGTCAGTTTGGTTTGAGGTGGTGGACCTCGAGAGCCCACACCATGCACTACTTGGCCGACCCGCCCTGGCCAAGTTCATGGCGGTCCCCCACTACGCCTACCTCAAAATGAAGATGGCCAGCTCCAGGGGAATTCTGACTGTAGCCGGCGACTACCGGAAGTCGTCTGCCTGTGCGGCTGAGAGCAGTCGGCTAGCTGAGTCCCTGGTGATCGCAGCCAAGAAGCGGCTCCTTGAGCAGGTTGTGGCGATGGCCGGCAAGCAGCCAGAGGTGTCTCCCAACCCAAAGGAGTCGGAGGCTGAGGGCTCGTTCAAGCCGGCCAAGGAGACAAAGAAGATACCCTTGGATCCGGCGTCGCCCTTCAACGCCTCCTCAAGCCGTCTGTCAAGCCTTCACCAGAATCAGACTCCATCTTCATGCCGGCTCCTCCCGAAGAAGTCGGATCTGACTCCAAAGCCCGGCAGACGGTACGGGGATTTCAGCAGATGGTTCAAAAACCGCCACAGTCGAGGCCGGCCCAGGGACTGTAGAACCCGGCCCGGGGACTGCGGCGGCGTGCTCGAAGACTCCAGAACTTGGCCCAAGAGTTGCGCCAGTCGGCCCAGGGACTTCATTAACCCATCAAGCGGTTGTTGACTCCACCCCGCCGCCTCCCAGCGCAGCCGCCCTCGTCCAAGTCGCAGTTCTGGCAGTCGAAGAAATAGCAGCACCCTCATGGGCCCAGCCCATCCTCAAATTTCTGGTGAGCAAAGAGCTGACAACTGATGAGACCTTAGCTCGGCAGGTACAACGCCGAGCGGCAGCCTACACCATAGTCAACAGAGAGCTGGTCAGGCGCAGCGTCACTGGTGTCTACCAGCGCTGCGTAGAGCCAGAGCAAGGCCAAGCAATTCTCAAAGACATTCACCAAGGAGAGTGCGGCCACCATGCGGCTTCAAGAGCACTCATCGCCAAAGCTTTCCGACACGGCTTCTTTTGGCCAACGGCCTTAGAAGAGGCCAAGGAATTGGTCCAAAAATGCAAAGGGTGCCAGAAGTTCCGCTCCAAGCCGCATCAGCCGGCTTCTGCACTCAAGACCATCCCCATTTCCTAGCCTTTCGCAGTTTGGGGTCTAGACATGGTGGGACCATTCAAGACGACACGAGGTGGCTTAACTCACTTACTTGTCGCAGTGGACAAGTTCACCAAGTGGATAGGAGCGAAGCCAATCAAGAAACTGAACGGTCCGACTGCCGTGACTTTCATCTCCGATATCACAATTCGGTACGGCATACCACACAGCATCATCACCGACAACGGCACAAATTTTGCCAAAGGCGCCTTGGCCCGTTTCTGCGCAACACAGGGCATCCGACTGGACCTAGCGTCCGTCGCTCATCCACAGTCAAATGGCCAGGTGGAGCGAGCAAACGGCCTCATCCTGTCCAGCATCAAGCCCCGACTCGTCGAGCCTCTCGAGCGTTCGGCTGGCTGCTAGCTCGATGAGTTGCCAGCCGTCCTGTAGAGTCTGCGCACGACTCCAAACAAGTCAACCGGCTTCACGCCTTTCTTCCTCGTCTACGGTGCTGAAGCCGTCATCCCAACGGACAGAGAGTTCGACTCCCCGCGAGTCACCATGTACACCGAGGAGGAAGCAGAAGAAGCACGTCAAGACGGCGTCGATCTGCTGGAAGAGGGCCGGCTGTTGGCACTCAGCCGGTCCAGCATCTACCAGCAGAGCCTGCGCCGATACTACAACAGGAAGGTCAAGCCGAGATCTTTCCAAGAGGGCGACCTTGTGCTCCGACTGATCCAACGAATAGCCGGCCAGCACAAGCTGTCGGCGCCTTGGGAAGGCCCTTTCATCATCAGCAAAGTGCTGGGAAATGACTCCTACTACCTGATCGACGCTCAGAAGCCCCGAGCACGCAAGAGGGACGACTCCGGTAAAGAGACAGAGCGGCCATGGAATGCAAATCTCCTCCGAAGATTTTACAGCTGATGCAGTATGTACCACGTTACCTTTTGTATTAAAGTACCAAGACTTCGGGCCCCCCGAGACGAGCTCGGGGACTGCCCTCCTTTGCCTATATAATAAAAATTATGCCTACAATTATGTTACTCTTTGTTATGCCGCTTGGCACCGGGCTCGATAGGTCGGCCCGGGGACTTGCCGCCTTGCACTATGAAAAGCTTCCTGCAGCCGGACAAGTAGTGTCTGGCGTCTAAGCCATCTCCTGTCAGAAGCCGCAGCTCGCAGAGCGACTGTATGGTGGGCAAGAGTAAGGCAGAATGGGCGCTCGCATGAAAAATGGCTAAGGACCCAAAGCATAAAACATAGCTCAAGACGGCTTCCAGCCTTCCCTTTTTCTTTTCGCAAACCGACTATTAAGCAGTCGGCTCACCGCCTTCTATCCAACTTGCTAAAAAAACTCTAAAATGGCTAGTACTTGCCTTCCCAAAGTAGCCAAGCATTCGATCCAACGGCAGTCCGCAGAGCGGCTGTCCGACTGGCAAGACAGGCAACTAAGGGAAAGCGGCAAAGGAAAAGGCCAAAAGAGCAATTAGCAAGAAAAGATAGAATTCGGATAAATATTTAAATAACATAGGCCCTTGGCCGAATCTTCGAGCAGAAGTTCAAAATACACCCTGCGGGTGGAATTGTGCAAATTACAAGTTCTTCAAAGACTACTAAAGCAGATAAAATAAAGATAAGGCGGCAGCTTAGGAAGCGGCAGACGGATTCGGAGGGTCGGAGGAGGCGGCAGCGTCAGGCGTTGGGGCGGCCGGCTGGGCAGTCTCGGCTTGATCGCCTCCGGCGGCAGTCGGCTCGGTCGCACGCGGCTCGTTGCTGGAGGCGCGGTCGAGCTGAGGCTGGCCGTCTGCCCCGTCTTCTGGTGCTTCCGTCTCACCTCCGTCCTCCGCCTCGCCTTCCTCCTCTACGCTGGAGCCGATCACCTCCGCCGAGTCCTCGCCGTAGTCTGGGTTCATCCCAAACCACTCCGGCGGTACCTCCTCGCCGTCTTCAGACCGCTCGGGGACGAAGATGTTGGTGTCGGTGTACTCGGCAATCACCGCGGCACGCTTGACAAGGGCGTCTTCCGTGGCTGCCAGCTCCGGCTGGGCCTCTGACCGGAGTGTGGCCAACCGGTCTAGGTCCAGTCCCGGATACCACGCCTTGACGAACTCCAAGGCCCAGTGCGCTCCAGCTCGGGCCGAGGAACCCTTCCGGGCCTCAAGACGACCAGCCGCAACCTCCAGTCGGCGGTCTGACTAGGGGTTCACGGAGCCTGCATGTCCGGCCACAGGGCAGCAATCGCCTGGGCGCCGACACGCTGAAGCCGGCGCAGCATCCAGTGAGTCGGCCGAAGGCGAGCCTCGATGCTCAGGATATGCTCATCAAGGGTTCGGGGGGCGTCGGCGGCAATCTCTATGCCCTCCGCCCTCCGACCTTCACGGTCAGCCTCGATGGCTTGGATGGCGGCCTGCGAATGCCCAGGGAAGAAGTCTGCCAAGACGGAAAAAACGAAGAAGCAAGTCAAAAATCAGGAGTCGGCACGACTTATAATCAGCAGCTCGAAAAAAAAAGTAAAGAAACTCACCATCAACAATGTCTTCAATATCATGGAAGCCAGAGGCCAGCATTGCCTCCTTGTCAGTCCAGGAGGAGTGCTCGCTCGCAAACTCGGCCAGGAGGGTGGCTTCCGCCTCTTCCGCCTCCTTCGCGTCTTCGTAAGCAGCTCCCTCTGCTCTGCCAATTGTGTGGCCAGCAGATCGCGCTCAGTGGTGAGCTTGCTGCACTCCTCCCCCTTGGCGCACAACACGGAGTTGGCTTCGCTCAGCTGCTATTGAAGAACAGCGTTGGCTTCTGAAGAGAAGGAAGAAAGAAGGCGTTAAGTCATCAATAAAGAGGGTCGCCAAGGAGATCCGACCCGACTGCTCAGCAGTCGGCCCGAATCTCGGGGACTACAACCCGCGGGTGCGCCAGCGCGCCCCCGCAAAGAAGAAAAAGGACTCACTCCGGCTCTCCGACAAGTCGGCGGTCCGCTTGCCCAGCTCTTCAACGTTACAGTAGAAGGCAGTAACGCGAAGGATGTGGTAGTCCTGCGACAAGTTTTTCAGACAAAAGTTAGTACCCGGAACTCACCAAGTGGAGTTTCGGGCCGCCTGCTCAGCAGCCAGCCCGAAACTCGGGGACTACACCCAGTGGGTGTGCTGGCGCGCCCCCACAGAGAGGAACAAGAAAACAAGGACCAAAGATAAAACATACCCGGACGGCTGCCCGCGATGCCAGGTACGCCTTGGTGCAGTTCGGGAGGGCGTCTCCCTCAGCTCTAAGCTTCGTTTGGACATCCAAAAGCGCCTGGTTCAGCGGCCCTGTGTCGCCTCCTCGCACCCACCCAATGGGCGCGGCGCTCGTCGCTTCGGCATCCGGGATCGCCGAGATGGCGGTGCCGGTCTCCAGGGGGCGTGGCGCCGAGGTCGCCTTCTCAAGACGGCGGTGCGTTGGCGAGCTGACTTGAAGGAGTAGCCTCGCCACAGCCTCGTCTTCAGTCGCCGGCACCGGAGGGTCCGCTGGCTGTTTACCTTGCGCGCTCCCAGACGGCGGTGGAGGCGGCGGCGGAACGATCACGTCCGGCGTGGAGGAATTGCCGCCTTCCCTCTCCATGACGGGGTTCTCGCCGCCGGCTTCCCCAGTCTGCCCCGTGAACTCCGGAGGCGGCGGCACAGAGTTCAGCGGGGTGACGAACATAGCCGATTGGCGGTGCGCGGCCTCCTCAGCCTGCCGCTTCGTCGCGGCGACGGCTTCGGCCTCCGCCAGTTTCTTCTTGGTAGAGGCCTCCGCCTTATTGGCCTCCACCTTCTCCAGGCGGGCGGCCTCTTCCTCATTGCGCTTCTCTTGCGCATTCCGCTCCGTCGCCTCCCGGAGGTCGGCAGCGGGGTCAATCCGTCGAGTGGTGGCGGACGTCTCCGCTGACCCCATGACGGAGGCGGCGACAACCCTCTCAAGAGTGAGGGGAGCCCTGAAGCGAGGGAAGCAAGTAAAAGACTCAGACAAAAGCTACAAAGAAAGAATAAAGCATTAAGACGAGATACTCACGCGGAGACCAGTGGCGGATTCTTTACTTCCTTGCAGAAGCGGATGGCCTTCGTGGCCGCCTCGTCCCGCTTGGTCACTGCAGCCGAACTCTTGGGCTTCTTTGGTCGACTGCCGAACAAGGTCGGCACGGCTCTACGTTTTTTCCCACCGCTTGGAGCACTCGGCGCGGCAGAACAGCCCGCGCCGGGATGACTGGCTCCTGGCCGGTGGCGGGGGGCGACCTCCTCATCATCATCAGGCCAGTCCTCTAGACTGGCCCCGAGCAGCGGGCCGCCTCCTCCCTCGGCGTCGTCTTCCAAAGCCGTCGCCCCTAGATCGGGGTCGTCGACGTCACTCTCCGCCCGGTCGGCGAGGAACTCGCGGACCGGCCCCGTGGTGCCGGCTGGTGGATGGAGGAGGGGATTCTGGCCAAAGCCGACTGGTCAGGTCGCACAAAACAAACTCGGCAAGAAAGAACACAATTCAAAGAAAGAAAGAAAAGGCAACTCACTGTGGGTGGGGGGTTGGCGCGGGAATACGGCTCCTTGCCGAACCGCCAGTCCTCCAGGAGCTTGCTGTCCGAGAGGTAGTTCACCATGTAGGCCACCTCCTCGTGGGGCATGTCCTTGGTGCACATCCGACTCGGGTCACGGCGCCTGCTCATTTGGCATATCATGTGGGGGCGGCCTTGGAGCGGGAGAACTCGGCGCGCCATGAAGGCGGCCAGCAGGTCCGGACCAGTCAGTACCTCTGACTACGTCAGTACTCGGAGTCGCGCGACGGCGCCTGCTCCCGCAAGCGTCAGCGACTTGGCCCGGAACGACCAGTTGGGCAGTCTCCCAGCCGGCGGGCCGGCTTCGAAAGCCGGCAGGTTGACCCAATCGCCCCCCGTGAAGACGCTCTTCACGTAGAAGTACGATCGCTGCCACATCTTCACCGACTTTATCAGCTTGATGGTGGGGAAGGGGTTGTCGGCCCCCGACCTCCGCACGGCGATGAATGCGCTGCACTGAGCTGGCACGCCCACAGCCTGGGTGCCGAGCTTGGAGTAGAAGAACTCCCCCAGAGCTCGAGGGTGGGGAGCACTCCGAGGAAGCCTTCGCACAAGGCCACGAAGGCGGATAGCAGCACCACTGTGTTGGGCGTGAGGTGGTGTGGCTGGAGGCCGTAGAACTCCAGAAAGGAGCGGAAGAAGCTACTCGCCGGCAGCCCCAATCCGCGCAGGCAGTGCGAGCGCAAGACAACCCGCTCACCCTCCTCTGGCGCCGGAGAGATCTCCCCCCTCGGCGCAAGGCGTACCCGCACGTAATCTTCGTCGGGAAGCCGACGAGTCTTGCGGAGGAACTCGATGTGGTCATCGTGGACTTCTGAACCATCCCAGGTGCCGGAATGCACCGAGGGAGGCACGGCAGCAGAAGAAGAACTCATCGTGAGCGGATCGCCGCGGCGTTCGGCAAAGCTTGGGCGCGCGGCGGTGCGAGGAAGAAGGAGAAGATGAAGAAGAGAAAGGAGTAGCGTTGAGAAGGGGCGCGCGTGCTCCGCCGCGCCCCCCTCCTCCCCCTACTTATAGCCTCATGGGCTGCGAAGCCGAGGGGGCGGTCGTGGGATTTACTGCGCCCACGACCCCACGACCCCCACGTTTCCACGACAAAGTTACTGTGCGCAGTAACTCCACGGGAATCCCAACCGTCCGCCTGGGCCACAACAGATCCGCTCGGGCGCCGAGGCGCGGTAGTGGCGGGCCCCGCCTACGGGCCTGTCCTGTCACGCGCGTAGACTGGCAGACTGGCCCGGCCGCGTGTTATGACGTGACAGGCCCGGAACGGGCGACGGCCTGGAGGCTTAGCCAGCACGCTACTTGGATCCCGCCGTGACGTTCAAAATATTGTGCGAGTCAGAGTTGGGTGAGTCCGACTCCTCCTAGCTGGCCCGGCAGAAGTCAAGCAAGATCCATGTCTCGGGCACCCAGAAAGAGAAACTGCTGAGGCTCCTCGGCCGATCGTCCGCGGCGCCTCACCAGCTTCGGGGACTACTGTCGAAGTAATGGGCCATGGGTAGGCTAACCCGAGTCCCAGAACCTTTCAAGACATCGGGGCAGGCTGCGCCCCTCAAGACCCCAGGACAAAGAGCCGCCTTCTAAGAAGTCGGAGGCAAGGCCACCGAATAGCCACTCGCGGCCGAGTCCCAGGTACGACTTCAAGATAAGCTGAGTCCTTACTGACGACTTCCCAAGAAGCCGGCCTTGGGGAGTCGGCCCGCGACTCCAACAAACCCCACGTCCTCATCAAGAGGGACGGGACAGGGGAGTGGCTACAGTGAAGACTGCTCCCACCCCTTTCCAAAGGCAGGCATGGCCACAGTATGCCATACCCGCGGAGATCTCCGAGCGGCGTGGCACTGTTGCCATGCTGGCCCTGACATCAGGACCGGTGGACCGAATCCTGCGCCCACGACGGCTTGTCTGTACAACCTTTGGGCGGCGGGTCCCACCGGCCAGCAGGATCCCAGAAGACGGCAAGTGCGCCACTAGTCGGGCCCGTTGGGAGTCGGCCCCCGAGAGTCGGCCAGCTCCTCCCCCGGGGCCCATGTGCCATTAACCAGATGGGACGGAGAGTGGCAATAGTGATCGCCCGCCGGGCGGCGGGGCTGTTGCCACGACTCCATGACCAAGCCCGCGTCATTAGAAGCACGGCTACAATAATCAGCAGCCGGCAAGACCCGCCCGCGGCGGACGCGACCTATCGGCTCCGTACCGAGCCAGTCGGCGTGGCCCACCAGTAGGCGGATAAAACGGCAGCCGGAGAGACTGACGGCTGGGCCCGCGTCCAACCGGATTACCATTGTACCCCTGGGGGGTAGGCCTATATAAACCCCCCAGGGCACCCATGCAAAGGGTTGGAATCCATTAGTACTAGACCAGATCATATAGGAAGGAGAGAGCTAGCCTTGCCCTCTCCTACATCTAGGAAACAGCTCAAGGAGAAATCGTGCAAACACTTTGCCATAGTGATCATGCGGAGACCCCGCAAAGCAGCAGTAGGGGTATTATCTCCCCGGAGAGCCCTGAAGCTGGGTAAGATTCGCCGGTGTGCATGTCTTCGCCTCATCCCGTTCCAGGCACCGGCGACGTTCTACTCGCGCCCACCATGATAAGACATCATTTGGCATATGTCGCACCGAACCCCCGACAATTAGACTACTTGACCAAATAAAAATCTAGCCTTTTCCCAATTTTAAGTCTTGGCAGATTTTAACAACTTAGCACAAGTCAAGTAATCAACCCACACATGCAATTCTAAGAGTATAGCAGCGGAATATAAAACAATGTAGACACGGAGATTTTTTGCGTGGTTCCGATAGGTCGTGCTATCATACATCCACGTTGATGGAGACTTCAACCCACGAAGGGTAACGGTTGCACGAGTCCACGGAGGGCTCCACCCACGAAGGGCCCACAAAGAAGCAACCTTGTCTGTCCCACCATGGCCATCGCCCACGAAGGA
The DNA here is from genome assembly GCF_056163025.1 of Triticum urartu. Classification (NCBI taxonomy): domain Eukaryota; kingdom Viridiplantae; phylum Streptophyta; class Magnoliopsida; order Poales; family Poaceae; genus Triticum; species Triticum urartu. The sequence goes on from NC_141879.1 coordinate 713,300,893, forward strand.
CTTGCCTCACTAGGGTAGATCTTCACAAAGTAGGCGATCTCCTTGCCCTTAAAAACTCCTTGGTTCAACTCCTCAATCTTGACGGAGGCTCCCAAGTGACACCTAACCAATCTAAGAGACACCATTCTCCAAAAGGTAATAGATGGTGTGTTGATGATGAACTCCTTGCTCGTGTGCTTCAAATGATAGTCTCCCCAACACTCAGATCTCTCTCTCTCATAGGATTGGATTTGGTGGAAAGAGGGTTTGAGTGGAAAGCAACTTGGGGAAGGCTAGAGATCAAGATTTATGTGGTTGGAATGGAATATCTTGACCTCAACACAAGTGTAGGTGGTTCTCTCTCAAAAAATGTATGTTCGAAGTGTAGGCATGTTCTGATGGCTCTCTACATGAATGAAGAGTGGGTGGAGGGGTATATATAGCCTCCACACAAAATCTAACCGTTACACACAAATCACCAAACTCGGTGGGACCGAATCATGAAACTCGGTCAAACCGATTTAGTTTAAAATGTGAACGTTAGGATTTTCGGTGGGACCGACATGTCAACTCGGTGGGACTGATTCCATTAGGGTTAGGGCATACTAATCTTGGTGAGACCGATTACACAAACTCGGTGGGACCGATTTTGGTAATAGGCAAACAGAGAGTTGGTCAAGCAAACTCGGTGGGACCGATTCGCTCATCTCGGTTAGACCGAAACGTTACGAAGGGGAAACAGAGAGTTTGCATTGCAATCTCGGTGGGACCGATCGCTTATCTCGGTTAGACCTAAATGTTACGAAGGGAAACAGAGAGGTTGCAATCCCATCTCGGTGAGACCGAGATCCCTATCGGTGAGACTGAAATGACTAGGGTTTGTGGCAGTGGCTATGTCAAGTGAACTCGGTGGCGCCGGATAGGAAATTTCAGTGGGGCCGAGTTTGACTTTTGGTTTGGGACATATGTGGATATGAGAAAATAGTTGAGGGCTTTGGAGCATATCACTAAGCATTTTGAGCAAGTAACTCATTAAGCAACACCTCATCCCCTTTTAATAGTATTGGCTTTTCCTATGGACTAAATGTGATCTTGGATCATTAAAAGTAAAATGTAGAGTCTTGAGCTTGAGCCAACATGTCTTCTTAGTATTTTGAGGGGTCCACTCTCTAATCGATGCCATGCCAAACATTGAGCTTTCCTGAAATATTTATCTTGAAATAGCATTAGCTCAATGGGCTATATGTTGTTAGGAATTACAAAAACCACCCAGGGATAGTTGCACTTTCAGCAAGCTGGCGCCAGCACGATCAGGGTCTGTACATGGCCGTGGTCACCGGCGTCAACTCGTCGCAGATCGTGGCACCGCAAAAGGTGTATCTCAACGAAGAAAAAGGCATGCCCGTACCTACACCGGACGGAGTGTGGTTCTTTGACACTAGGGCAAGCAACCACATGATAGGCGACAAGCGCGTCTTCTCGTCACTAGATGAGTCCGTGTGTGGCAAGGTGAAGTTCGGGGATGGCTCGGTCGTGGCCATCTGCTGCCGCGGCTCGGTGGTATTCCGTCACCAGGACGGTGACCAGTGCGCGCTCACCAGCGTCTTCTTCATCCCCAGCCTGCGTACAAACATCGTCTCTCTAGGGCAGCTGGATGAGGCAGGTTGCATCATCGGCATTGCGAACGGAGTCATGACTGTCCAGGACCCAGCACGGCATGTTCTAGCGCGCATCAAGAGGTCGGGGAACCGCCTGTACACCGGCATCCTAACGATCGACGCGCTGGCGTGTCTGATGGCGCAAGGAGAATACGCAACCTGGCGATGGCATGCTCGCATGGGACATCTTCACTTCCGCGCGCTCTGAGCCATGTCCACCAAACAGCTCGTGCGTGGGATGCCCGTGATCGTTCGTGTGGGAGAGTATTGCGACGGTTGCGCCTTGGGGAAGCAACAACGAGCGTCGTTCCCGCAGGCCACGGCGTACCGAGCCGAACGCGGCCTGGAGCTCGTGCACACAGATTTGTGCAGGCCAATCTCTCCGATGACTCCAGGAGGTAAAAAGTACTTTCTGCTCGTGGTTGATGACCATAGTCGCTACATGTGGCTAGAGCTGCTAAAGACTAAAGATGAGGCATACCCACGCTTCCAGAAGATCCAAGCCATGGCCGAGGCAGACGGGCAGTGCAAGGTGCGCGCGTTCAGATCAGATCGCGGCGGCAAGTTCAATTCCACAGAGTTCAAGGAGTACTGTGACAAGAATGGCATCAAGCACTTCACCACAACACCCTAATCACCGCAGCAAAATGGTGTCGTTGAAAGACGGAATCAAACTATTGTGGAGATGGCTCAATGTATGATGAAGAGCATGAGCGTGCCAGCGTACTTCTGGGCCGAGGCAATGAGGACCGCCGTCTACCTCCTGAACCGCGCACCGACCAGGAGCTTGGACGGTGTCACGCCCTATGAGGCGTGGCACGGCCGTAAATCCAATGTGCAGCATCTGCAGACTTTCGGGTGCACGGTTCACGTGAAGCGAATTGGCACTGGCATCACCAAGCTAAGCGATCGGTCGACGTCTATGGTGTTTGTTGGCTCTGAGGAGGGCTCCAAGGCGTACCGAGCGTACAATCCAGCAACCAAGAGAGTCCAGGTAACACGTGACATTATCTTTGAGGAAAACAGGCCATGGAGTTGGGGCACCCCGGACACGAGCCCGGTCACCATGGTGCCAACAACATTCGGTCTACACCATGGAGAACGGCATCCAGGAGATTGATAGCGGGTCGACCACCCCGCTGGTCACCCCTCGGAGCACGGCAACACCCTCTACAGCAGCCCTAGGGACGCCACGATTGCCTGCAGTCGCCACGCCGGTGGTGGACATGCCCGAGTCGTCGCAGTCCGAGCCGGTGACACCCACGGACTCACCAAGAGCTAGCGGGGACACGCCTCCGTCACACGACTCCAGGCACGATGTGCCAACTAGGCAGCCGGTTCGCTACCGAAATTTCACAAGCATGCTGGAGGAGACCGAGGATCAGGCGGTGCGTGAGCAGTTCGAGCGCTGCCTGCTCGTGCGCTATATGTTCAGCGCCGAGGAGCTGCATGGTGTGGACGAGGCGCTCGCAAGCAAGGCGTGGAAGGGTGCCATGGACGTCGAGATGCAGTCCATCATCGACAACAAGACATGGGAACTCGCTCAGCTCCCAGTTCGACACAAAGCTATTGGTCTGAAGTGGGTATATCGTGTCAAGCGTGATCCAACGGGCAACATCGTCAAGTATAAGGCTCGCCTCGTCGCAAAGGGGTATGTCCAGCGTCAGGGGGTGGATTTTGAAGAGGTTTTCGCTCCCGTAGCTCGCATGGAGACAATGTGGCTGCTGCTGGCCCTTGCTGCACACTCTGGATGGGAAGTTCATCACATGGACATGAAATCGGCTTTTCTGAATGGTGATCTCACTGAGGAGGTATACGTCACTCAGCCGCCGGGGTACGAGGTCGCCGGCAAGGAGGAAAGCGTGTTGCGCCTTCGCAAGGCGATGTATGGGCTGCATCAGGCCCCGCGCGCTTGGTATGCGAAGCTGGACGAGTCGCTGGCTGCTCTCGGCTTCACTCGCAGTCCGCTGGAGCACGCCGTCTACCGAAGCGCCGATGCACACTCTTATTTGCTAGTGGGGGTTTATGTGGATGGTCTAATCATCACTGGCACAAATGCAGCGGACATAGCCTCCTTCAAGCAACAGATGCAACAGCTCTTCAAAATGAGCGACCTTTGCAAGCTGAGCTACTACTTGGGCATAAAAGTGGAGCAAAGCAGCAATGGCATCACTCTTAGTCAGAAGAGCTATGCGGAAAAGGTTCTAGGAATAGCTAACATGGGGAGCTGCAACAGTTGTCACACTCCTATGGAATACCGCCTCAAACTGAAGAAAGAAGATGATGGTGAGCCCTTTGACGCCACTCTGTATCGTAGGGTGATCGGGAGTCTGCGATACCTGGTAAACACCCGGCCGGACATAGCACATTCCATTGGCATTGTCAGCCGGTTCATGGAGAAACCCAGCACTCATCATTGGGACGCGGTGAAGCAGATCCTAAGATGTGTCATTACTGTAATAGTCACATACGCCGAGTGCCAAGAACACTCAGCAAAGGGCCAAAACCTTCGGCAAAGTCTTCGCCGAGAGTAGCACTCGGCAAAGCCCACCCGGTGTACACCTCTTTGGCAAACAGATTTTTACCGAGAGCCATTTGTCGGACACTCGGCAAAGACTTTGCCGAGTTTCAAATAGAGGCACTCGGCAAAGAAAAGTGATCAGAAGAAACAGAGCAAATGGCTCTATAGCCACATGGCGCAGGAGGTTTGCCGAGAGCGCCACTCGGTAAAAGTAGTGAATAAAACAAAAAAAATGCACCGCCCGATCCCGTCCCAGATTTAATCGTGGCCAAATCCAGTCGCCGGCGCTGCTCCCATCGCGTGTGCCCCGCCCATGCACCCGTGGTGGTCGCCGTAGTGCCGCACTGCCCGCGTTGGTGAGCTGCGCACAGGCCTCCGACGTTCAGGGAAGGCACAGATCGAGAGGAGGACGGCGAGATGCAGTGTTGCACGGAGCAGCCGCCTCCCCACGCCTTGCGTCAAAGCCACCGGACTGATGCTGCTTGCACACGTGCTTGACCACCTGTTGCTGTCGTGGCCGAGGAAGAGGAGCAGCAGCGGCGGCCGGGGCTGTTGTTGCTTGCGCGTGCTTGCTGCCGCTTGGTGCTTCGGCCGATGCTTGCGGCTGCGCCGCTGCTGTCCGGCGAGGAGCAGTGAGTGTAGCCTGCTGCTGCTGACCTGTGGCGGCGCGAGGAGCGGCGTCTCCGGCGAGGAGCGGCGACTCCGGCGAGGCAGCGAAGAGATGGGGCGTGAAGTGCTGGCTGCGGCTGTGCACTTGAGGAGATAAGGGAGAGAGAGAGATGAACCAGGAGCACCAATCAGGACATGCCATGTCATCGGTCCATGACTTCAAGCATTGGCCAATCAGAAGCAAGCAACTGAACGTGTGCTTCTTTGTCCATTCTAAAAATTAAAAAAGAAAATGAATAAAATTTCAAAAAATCAAATCCTTTGACACCGAGTCCTTTCACATGTAATAGTTGCAACGAAAAATTTGAAACTTAGAATAAAACAATTTTCTTACTTCATTTGCCTTTTTGCAAATAAAAAATCTAGTTTTTGACACATAGAAAATGAAAAAAATGATTTTTTTATACAACAAATTCTAAAATCTATTTGGCAACATTGTTTTTACTGGCGAGATGTGCCTATGTGCCAATTTTCAACACATTATCACAAAATTTGCAATGAATATGGCCTTCGCCATAGTCAGAGCATCTCCACACGCGGCCATCCAGCATCTCGAAGATGTCCGGGAAGACGTCCTTGAACGAGGGTGCGCCGGAGGAGGCGGAGAGGACGCCACCGTCGGCGCCGGCGTCGTCCGGGCGGTTGAGGGTGGAGTAGCTGGAGACCTCGACGAGGCGGCACGGGCAGACGAGGATGGCGGCCAACTCCAGCAGGCTGCACTCGTCGGGCAGCGACGGGGACTGCGCAGCCTCCACGTTGAAGAACACCATCTCCCTCTTCTCGGTGGTCGCCATTGGTTCCGGCAAGCAACTCGGTGGTGGTTTCTTGGCGATGGAGCTCTGTTTGTTTGTTTCTTGCTTGAAGGAATGGAGGAGAGGAGGGATGGGAGAATGGATGATCCCTGTCCTGTCGGAGGAGCCTGTCGATGGAGCTCTGGGGCGCAACGAGTGGAAAAAATTCCACCCCCAGGCCGAAGTTTTCGCCGGCAGACCCCAGGAAGCAAAAAAAATGCCTCCTGGGGAGGCCAACGGCTGGAGATGCTCTCACTTGGCTTGAAAGTCATAAATGTTTATACTTGCTATGCCGATTTGTGAAGATTTTTTTTTCAACATTGTCATATTGCAAGTTTGAAATTTTTCCTCGCTACTAGTACACATAAAATGACTCCATGGGAAATTATTGCATTTTTTGAACTTGTATTCTTTTTCTTTTATTTTATCCAAAATGGAGTCAAAATGGTCGGCATGGCTATTCATGGAAAGGGGTCGAATCTCTCAAAACTCTAAGTGGTTCTTACATATAATGACTACTTGTGTACCTAAAAATATTTTTTAAAATTTTTAGGACATAGCTATCACACACTTGTGGTTCAAATTTGAATTACTTTCGGGAAATCAACATAAAGTCGTTTAAATGTGTGAAAGTAGCTAGAAAACTAGAAAATCCATGAAACTTGGGAATTGTGCATAAAGTATGGTCTACTTACTGTGATAATTGGCGTGGTGCAATTTTGCACCCTGTTTTTGGTACTTGCTTCACAAAAAACACCCATTTTTTACACTTAGAAAATGAAAAATTATTCTTTTGTAAAAAAAAAGTTGAAAAATCTATTTGGCAACATTGATTGTAATGTCAGATGCACCTATGTGTCTAATTTGGGAAGATTAGAATAGACTATGCAATGAATATGGGCATCACCTTGGTCCTTTGACTTGAAAACCAAGAATGTTCATACACGGTAGTCCGTTTTGTGAAGGATTTTTTTTCAAATTTGTTATGTTGAAAGTTTGGCATTTTTCCTCGTAACTAGTACACATAAAAAGACTCCATGCGAAAGGATTGCATTTTTTAAACTTGTATTCTTTTTCTTTCATTTTTTCCCAAACGGGGTCAAAATAGTCGACATGGCTATTCATCACAAGGGGTCGAAACTCTCAAACTCTAAGTGGTTCTCCCATATAATGACTACTTGTGTACTTAAAAATATTTTTTGCCAATTTTTATGACTGAGCTATCACACACTTGCAGTTCAATTTTGACTTACTTTCGAGAAATTGACATAAAGTCATTTAAATGTGCGAAAGTAGCTAGAAAACTAGAAAATCCATGAAACTTGTGAATTGTGCATAAAATATGGTCTACTTATTGCAATAATTTGAGTGGTGCCATTTTGGACCCTATTTTTTGTACTTACTTTACAAAAAATACCCAATTTTGACACTTAGAAAATGAAAAAGGATTTTTTTTGTACAAAAAAGTTGGAAACTCTATTTGGCAACATTGTTTGTAATGTCAATAGTCACCTATGTGTCTAATTTGGGCATATTATAAAAGATTATGCAATGAATATGGCCATTACCTTGGTCATTTGACTTGAAACCATAACTGTTCATACACGATAGCCCGTTTTGTGAACGAATTGTGCATAAAATATGGTCTACTTACTGTGATAATTGGACTAGTGCCATTTTGCACACTATTTTTGTGCTTACTTGACAAAAAATACTCATTTCTCATTCTTCGAAAATCGAAAATGGTTTTTTTGTAAAAAAAAGTTGGAAACTTTATTTAGCAACACTGTTTGTAATGGCAAGATGCACCTATATGGCCAACTTCACCACATTATCATAAACTATGCAATAAATATGGCCATCACATTGGTCATTTGAGACCAAACATTTACATGGAAAAAGTGTAATTAATATGACCTCAAATGAAAAAGTTCTCAAAATGAAAAATTCCCGTCTCGTCAAAATGAACAACTTTGATTTTTGGAACATCTTCATCCGAGGTCGTATGCAACATGTACAGTTAAAACCATGCAGCGTAGTGAAGACCCACTTTTGCCGAGTGTAGCACTCGGTAAAGACCCCCTTTTGCCGAGTGTAGCACTCGGTAAAGACCCTGTTTGCCGTGTTTTATTGTTTTACCGAGTGTTTTGTCCATGACACTCGGCAAAGTACCTGTTTGCCAAGTTTTGCTATTTTCCGAGTACTTTCTGCTTGGGACTCGGCAAAGATACTATTGCCGAGTGCCCGACATAATGCACTCGGCAAAGAGCCTACCACTCGGCAAAGAGAAAAATTCTAGTAGTGTGTGAAGGGAACCATAAACTATGGGTGTAGCTACAAGAGAGGCCAGGGCACTGACGGACTACTTGGTTTCAGCAATAGTGATCACGCCGGCGGTGTCGGCGACTGCAAAAGCACTTCTGGGCACGTCTTTTATCTTGGCAAGAATCTGATCACCTGGAGCTCTCAGAAGCAGAAGATAGTCGCTCTCTCTTCATGCGAGGCGGAGTACGTGGCCATAGCTGCTGCAACATGTCAAGGGTTGTGGCTGAGCAGACTGTTGGGAGACATAACAGGAGCCTCACCAGCAAGGTTCAGACTGCTAGTTGACAACAAATCAGCCATAGCTCTGAGCAAAAATCCAGTCCATCATGACCGAAGCAAACACATAGATGTCAAGTTCCACTTTGTCAGAGATTGCATAGAGACAGAAGAGGTGGAGATCGATCATGTGGGGATGCAGGATCAGCTTGCTGATGCTCTGACCAACGCGCTCGGACGAGTTCATTTCATCGAGATGCGCCAAAGGCTTGGGGTCGTCGGCGTGGTGCAGTGAGATTGGTGAAGTGTTAGAGCATCTCCAGCCGCGCCCCCAACAGGCCCCCCCCAAGGCCGTTTTTTAGCGCCGGCGCCGAAAAATCGGCCCAGTTGCACCCCAAGAGCCTGTTTTTCGCCGGATTGGGCCGAAATTAGCGCCGGCGCACCCAACCCGAACCCAGCGCGCTGGGGGCGCCCGGGGGCGCTGGCGCGAACGTTTTGGCGCGAAAGAGTGGCGGGACCGACGCGTCAGCGAGACGAAGGCTGGTCGTCCTCATCGTCTCGGTTTTCCCGCGGGGAATCAATGCCAAGGCTGCTGTCGGTCAGCCTGCCATTGATTCACGGGCGGCGAAGTGCGGCGACGCCGCCCCTGAGCCGCTATAAAAGGCGCCCCTGGCCGCGCCGGTGAGGCACCCATCCATCGGCATCGGCAGTCCTCCCCCTCCTCGCCACCGCACTTCCTTCCCTCTCTCCGCCGTTCGAGCCCCTCTCCCCCCCCCCCCCCCCGGCAATCATGAGCGCGAGGTATCCCGGCGATGCGGCGGCGGCCAACGGTTTTGGCCGCCGCTCGCTGCATGAGTGGGAGGCCTACCTCCTCCACGAGGCCAACTACCCCGCGCCGCCCGACGTATGCGCTCCGTCGCAGTGGAGGCTCGGCGCCGGCGGGGTCCCTGTCCACCCTCTGCCCGTCCCCGAGACGCCCGCCTATTTCCACGCCGAGATCAAGCGTGCGCGGGCGTCCCTGACAGTCGCGGAGCGGGCGCTCCCAGAGTACGCCACCGGCAACCACGCGGCGTGGGCGGCGTACTTCAAACGCCGGCAGGTGGAGCGGCTCGCCTCCACCAGCAACGCGCCGATGCTGCGCGGCCGCAACAACAGCGAGGGCCGCCGCCTGTGGTGGGGCGTCCCGGGCCGCACGCTCAGCGGCGTCCTCGCGCACCTTGAGGGCGGCAACTACCCGCCATTCGAGTACCCGACCGCTCGGAGCGGTGGCGCGTGGCTGCCGAGGAGGATGATGGGATGGTCATCCTCCTCTTCCTCCTCCTCCTCCCGATCCTCCTCTCACTCCTCCGGCGCGCCGACGTTGGTCAGCGTCAAGCCAGAGCCGTCCGAGATGCCGCTCGGTAGGCGCACCTGCGGCGCCGGCCTCGTCATCAACGACGGCGGCCGTGGCTCCTCCTCCTCGGTCCCTCCTCGTCTGGTCAAGCCGAAGAGGGAGCCAGGGCTGGCGACGGTGAAGCCGGAGCCGGGGCTCGCCGCTGTGAAGCCGGAGCCTGCTCTCGCCGAGGAGGCCGACGAAGAAGAGGCCGCCTTGAAGTGGACGCGCGAGGACTACGCGCGCATGGAGCTGGACCGCCAGCGCGGCGCCCTGGAGGAGATCGCCGAACGCCGCCGCCGTGAAGCAGCACGCCGGGGCGAGGGGTCGAGCAACGGCGCCGGCCGTGTCAAGGAGGAGAAGCAGGAGGACGACGCCGGCGACGACCACGCCCTGCTCAGCGCCTACTTCGGCCCGTAGTTTAGGGTTTTTTCCGTCCATTTTATTTGTATAAAAAACGTCTAAATTTTGCCGAAATATGTCGTGTTTGTTGAAATTTGGCCGTGTTTGCTGAAATTTGGCCGAACTGTGGGGACGTCTGGGGCCCGACCTGGGGGCGACGGCTGGGGACGTGCTCGCCCCCATGCCGGAAAAAAACGCCGGCTCGCCCCCAAGCGGCGATTTTCGACGCGTCTTGGTGGCGCAACGGGCTGGAGATGCTCCTAGTCCTAGCTAATCTCATGCATGTACTCCCTCCATTCCAAAATATAGTGCGCCCGCGCATCCCGAGGTTAAACTTTGACCATAAATTTAACGAACGAGACCGACTGCGGCGGGAGAAAAAGTTACATAATTAAAAACTTCTTTCAAATACGAATTCACTGATATAACTTTTGCTCCCGCCGCAATCGGTCTTGATAGTTAAATTTACGGTCAAAGTTGAAGCACATGGATAGAGGAAGCACTACATTGTGGAATGGAGGGAGTAACATAGAGTTTCTTTTCTGTTTAAAATAATGTGCATGCACGCACGTAGTGGAGGAGGACTGCACTTGCACGCACCTCTCCTTAGCGAATTTTCCTCCTGGTCCGTTGGCTTCTGCTTGTGATCCAGTCGCTGGATGGAGCGACAGAAACGGATCAAGGCAGGTGGTTAGCTCAGCTTTGTAATCGATGGAAGTATAAGCAATAACAGAAACAGAAAACGCTGTGCAGTGGTGGCAGCACAAACCTCGCGAGTTCAACCTCTCCATCTACCTGTCTCTCTCTGACTCGTTCGATCGGAAGCAACACTCTCCCGCCGGTGGCCCGGGCTCTGGGCGCGCCTCCGCCAGATCGTATTCCGCGAAGTCACCCACACCTCGGGCGAAGCGGGGCTTTGCGGCGTGTCCTCTCCTCCTCCCGCAGTTTCCCTCCTGGAAATCCGCATCCCCAAGCAGGTCTGGTACTATGAGCGCGAGGCCTACAACTACGACGCCCGCGTCAACTCGCTGCTGCACGCCGTCGCTCAGCTCGAGCCGGAGGAGCTCGTCATCGCCATCCCCTTGGAATTCTTTGACGGTAGCCTCGGCCTTGACCTGCCTTGCTTCCACCACGCCACCTCCATCGTGCTACACGATTTAAACATCATCGGCTGCTGGAGACGTTGTCCCTGTCATCCTGGGCCGCCGATCACGATGACTTGCTCTCCTTCTGCCCGCGCTTGCATGTATGAATGAACCAGGACCAGGACCTGCTTGGAGGTGCATGTATGATGTGTTAGAAATAAACCGTGATGGGTATGCACCCAGAGTACGTGTGTGCGTGTGTGTCACGATGGTGTACGTGCGTGTGCGTGCAGTCGTGGCCATGGCGAGTTGGTTAGTCCAGCGCGTAGTGTTTAGTCCAGGTGGTTAGTTGGTTAGCTAGCTTCATGGCATGATAGGATAGTCATGCATGTAGTTAGTTAGCTGGATAAGTTGTTAGCTGGCCGGATAGACTTCATGGTTAGTTAGCATGCATCACAATAGGGGAGGTGGCGTGTGTGCCAGCCTATAAATAGAGGCCGATCTGAGTTGGTTGAACGTACGTGGTACGTGCCACAGTTTGAGCTGGAGAAAAACGCTGTTCGTCAGCGAGGCGTTTGTCGCCGCAAAACACCTATGCGTTTACTTCTTCTTCTACCTCTGTCCCCGAAAACCAGTTCGTGCTATCTAGGGTTAGACCCAACAATTGGTATCAGAGCCTCGTTTGTTCCTCTGCTCGTGGCCATGGCGATCGTCCCGCACGGCGCCGGGGGGAGCACAGTGTCCATGGCGATGCCGATGCTCACACCGGACAACTACACGGTATGGGCGATCAAGGCCGAAGCCATCCTCGACGCCCAGAACCTCTGGGAAGCGGTGTCGCCGGCCGGCGACGCGGCGGTCGACGCGGGGAAAAACAAGACGGCGAGGGCGGTGCTGTTCGGTGCACTCTCAGAAGACTTGTTGATGCAGGTATCGACGAAGAAGACAGCGGCTGAGGTGTGGGCCAGCTTGAAGACGAGGTTCGTCGGCGCTGATCGGGTCCAGGCGGCGCGGCTCTCCACTCTCCGTGGCGAGTTTGACAACCTGCGCATGGAGGAGGGGGAGGCGCTGGACACGTACGCCGGAAAAATCGGCGGCATGGCAGCAAGGTATGCTGGCCTCGGCTCGACGCTCGGTGACGCCGCCATGGTGAAAAAACTGCTCGACACGGTGCCTGATCGGTTGTATGCCGCGGTGGCCGGGATCGAGCAGTTCTGCGACATGGAGACGATGGCGTTCGAGGAGGCGTTGAGTAGGCTCAAGGCGTTCGACGAACGCTTACGTCGGCGCACACAGGACAACGGCGGACGAGGCAGCGATCAGCTAATGTTCACAGCGGCCCAGTGGGAGGCACGGCAACGTCAGCGCGGCGGCGGCCTCGACCACGATGACGGTGCGAGCAGCGTGGCCTCGGGCACGAGACGGCGGCGCGGGAAGTGCTACAACTGTGGCGTTCATGGCCACTTCTCCCGTGACTGCCGGCAGCCGAAGAAGGAGAAGGCGCTCCTCGCCGACGTCGACGAAGAACCTGGCCTCCTGTAGGTCACGGTTTAGGGGGAGAATGTTAGAAATAAACCGTGATGGGTATGCACCCAGAGTACGTGTGTGCGTGTGTGTCACGATGGTGTACGTGCGTGTGCGTGCAGTCGTGGCCATGGCGAGTTGGTTAGTCCAGCGCGTAGTGTTTAGTCCAGGTGGTTAGTTGGTTAGCTAGCTTCATGGCATGATAGGATAGTCATGCATGTAGTTAGTTAGCTGGATAAGTTGTTAGCTGGCCGGATAGACTTCATGGTTAGTTAGCATGCATCACAATAGGGGAGGTGGCGTGTGTGCCAGCCTATAAATAGAGGCCGATCTGAGTTGGTTGAACGTACGTGGTACGTGCCACAGTTTGAGCTGGAGAAAAACGCTGTTCGTCAGCGAGGCGTTTGTCGCCGCAAAACACCTATGCGTTTACTTCTTCTTCTACCTCTGTCCCCGAAAACCAGTTCGTGCTATCTAGGGTTAGACCCAACAATTGGTATCAGAGCCTCGTTTGTTCCTCTGCTCGTGGCCATGGCGATCGTCCCGCACGGCGCCGGGGGGAGCACAGTGTCCATGGCGATGCCGATGCTCACACCGGACAACTACACGGTATGGGCGATCAAGGCCGAAGCCATCCTCGACGCCCAGAACCTCTGGGAAGCGGTGTCGCCGGCCGGCGACGCGGCGGTCGACGCGGGGAAAAACAAGACGGCGAGGGCGGTGCTGTTCGGTGCACTCTCAGAAGACTTGTTGATGCAGGTATCGACGAAGAAGACAGCGGCTGAGGTGTGGGCCAGCTTGAAGACGAGGTTCGTCGGCGCTGATCGGGTCCAGGCGGCGCGGCTCTCCACTCTCCGTGGCGAGTTTGACAACCTGCGCATGGAGGAGGGGGAGGCGCTGGACACGTACGCCGGAAAAATCGGCGGCATGGCAGCAAGGTATGCTGGCCTCGGCTCGACGCTCGGTGACGCCGCCATGGTGAAAAAACTGCTCGACACGGTGCCTGATCGGTTGTATGCCGCGGTGGCCGGGATCGAGCAGTTCTGCGACATGGAGACGATGGCGTTCGAGGAGGCGTTGAGTAGGCTCAAGGCGTTCGACGAACGCTTACGTCGGCGCACACAGGACAACGGCGGACGAGGCAGCGATCAGCTAATGTTCACAGCGGCCCAGTGGGAGGCACGGCAACGTCAGCGCGGCGGCGGCCTCGACCACGATGACGGTGCGAGCAGCATGGCCTCGGGCACGAGACGGCGGCGCGGGAAGTGCTACAACTGTGGCGTTCGTGGCCACTTCTCCCGTGACTGCCGGCAGCCGAAGAAGGAGAAGGCGCTCCTCGCCGACGTCGACGAAGAACCTGGCCTCCTGTAGGTCACGGTTTAGGGGGAGAATGTTAGAAATAAACCGTGATGGGTATGCACCCAGAGTACGTGTGTGCGTGTGTGTCACGATGGTGTACGTGCGTGTGCGTGCAGTCGTGGCCATGGCGAGTTGGTTAGTCCAGCGCGTAGTGTTTAGTCCAGGTGGTTAGTTGGTTAGCTAGCTTCATGGCATGATAGGATAGTCATGCATGTAGTTAGTTAGCTGGATAAGTTGTTAGCTGGCCGGATAGACTTCATGGTTAGTTAGCATGCATCACAATAGGGGAGGTGGCGTGTGTGCCAGCCTATAAATAGAGGCCGATCTGAGTTGGTTGAACGTACATGGTACGTGCCACAGTTTGAGCTGGAGAAAAACGCTGTTCGTCAGCGAGGCGTTTGTCGCCGCAAAACACCTATGCGTTTACTTCTTCTTCTACCTTTGTCCCCGAAAACCAGTTCGTGCTATCTAGGGTTAGACCCAACATGATGAACCAGGACCTGTTGACTGTTATCATTCTGGTGAAACAAATAAATAGCTTTGCTTTCTTCTAAACGCTAGCTAGCTATCATATACGGGGGACTTGTCATTGAGATGATGAAATAAGAGAAAAGAGGTTGTCCGTGCCCATGGACATGAGAGAAGGAAAAAAGATGGGATGTTTCTAAAACAATAGTTACTAAAGATGAATGAATTGCAAACAAATTGCTCAAAGCAGTTGTTCCAAACCGTTTGAACATCTAGTAGAAGCTGAGTCAAAGAAAAGTTAAATCAGGGAAATCTTAGTATAGCTCCCAAGTTGTGTCATTGAACGACGTGCTAGTGAGGAATCCGTGCCACTTAATTCCCTTTCATGGAAATGGATCCGCCCTTAGTTAATTCGTGTGAGAAATCCATCATCCATCCATCAAGGATCTAGATTATGCCACCTCACTGATCCACGACACAGTACATCTTTCCTTCTAGCCTGGACTATGCCCTCCGTCGCCCTTTTCACCATGACCGTATTCTCTATATATACTTGCAGTAGCGATTCATCCGCGTGCGAGATGCGTGTGTGACATAGGACTTGGGCGACGACAACGCAGCAGGAGAGGAGAGGAGCCATGCGTTGCGGGAGGGTGGAGGCGGAGGAGGGCACAAGTGATTAATGAATAAGGGCACGATGGCGGCCGAAGGGATGAGGAGAGAGAGAGGTGGACTGAGGCCGGCCAAGTAGTAGCAGTTGGAGTTACCCCTGACCGGCCGGAGAGGGAAGAGGAGACGGCCGAGGCCCTAGCAGCAGAAGTTGTGAGGAGGAGACGATATTTCAGATTAAGCCGTCCGTCCATCCGTCAGCTGCGTCAAACGAGGGCCAGAACGAGAGAGCAGCTGACCGGCCGGAGAGAATATATTTTGGTGAAGCATGTATTTGGTTTTATTTGCCAACGAAAAACATTCTGTTTTGCATCTGTCTTCAGTAGCAAAAAGATGGTTTCTAGATTACCTTAAATTCGTTGTCCCGTCTGAATTTTATTGTACTTCGGGTTTGGCACAAGTTCTTTGGTTCCCGTTAGATTCGATTCAGCATGTACCGTGCTATTTCTTTATGCTCTCGTTTTTATTCAGATGCCATTTTTATCTCTATATAATACTCCTACGATGTATATCGAAGCTGTTACTGTGTCACCTTCAAGTAGTTCATTCCTGGGGTACCCGTCCATTGCTCCGGTGGCGAGTTTACTCTGTTCGACACGGTGTCCATCTGGGGTACTGAGAGCCTCAACGACCTCCGCGTCTTGCTCGCCTGGTGCCCATGCTTCCGCGTGCGCATGCTGAAGTTTATCCATGATGGGTCCAGACTTGCCTTCGATTCCTTGACATGTCCTCCGAGGATGCTAGAAGCACTACTGGGACGGGTGTTGGACGGGGATAACCTTCTTCAATCTTTAGGAAACCGCCACCGCCTCGCCATTTTTGAGAAGGACGCGAACCCTACCAAACTCAAAATAATACCTAAAAATGAAGCCCTCCTATCGGCAAAGACCGGGATCCGCCGTGCCTCCATGGCCCTAAGGCCATAAAAGACGAGTCAGGCTGCCGGCTGCATGTCGGGAGGTAGCGAAACCCTAGCACTGGGTGAGTGCTTGCGTGAGAAGCGAAGGGGTATGCTGGGTGATGACTATTGTAATATAAACTATATGTCAAGAAAACTATATCATAGAAAACCTCTTTCAAATACAAATCCAACAATATACTTTGTGTAGCATATACTTTATATAGTTTTAGTTAAATGCATGGTCAAATTTAGACCCAAAATACAAGGGGGCGTAATAAAACCGGACGGAGGTAGTATTTTTCTTTTATAGAAACATAAATTGAATGTTAGACTGGATGATTGGCTTCCTTACATATATTGCACTTTTGCTTTTTGCAGTCTTCTCTATTGATCATGCCCTTCCGTTTTGCATCTTTATTCGAGTTTCTAATTCTAGGTTTAGCTGAAGTTGTCTCATCTCAATTCACTGGCTGTGGGGTTTGGCACAAACTATTAGTCCCAGTTAAACTCTATTCAGCAAGTAATTTTCTATTTCTTTCTGCTGTCAGCCTGTATTCAGTTTTATTTGCCAATAACAACATAAATTTTGGCATATGTATTTAGTAGCAAAAAGGCAGTTTCTATATTACATTATTACCTGAAGTTATTTGTCTCATCTGCATTTTGTTAGCCTTCAGGTCTCTCTCTCGTCTCGGCATATTGTGTTTTTTTTGCCACTGAGAACATTCCTTACACAAATAACAACTCAACATTTGCTTGCTGCGAAATTGACCGCATCTGGGTTTCAAATTGTTTCCTCTGCAGGGTTAATGTACGCCAACGAAAATTGCCCATCAACATGATTCTGATCCATACGTGTGGAATGGTAGTGGGCATCGACAAGATCATCCTTTCCATGCTGACCAACCCCATTACCTGATCTCAATACTATGCTTGGTTGCGTCAACTGATCATCTGATGTGTTCTTTTGGCACTATACTGTGGCATTCTTAGTTAAATCTTGAATGGTTTATCTGCCATTCAATTATTTAAGTCAATGTACTCTACCTATGTCAGTCAAGTACTCTAAGCTAGTTATTATTTTAAGCCTATGGTATGAATTACTATGCACTGAAGCTCAAATAATGTGGTACTCCTATACCTACTTGTGATGTACTCCCTCCATTTCTTTTTACTCTACATATAAGATTTGGTCAAAGTCAAACTTTGTTAATTTTGACTAAGTTTATAGAAAAAAATATTAAGACGTGGAGACCGCCATACCAAAGCCCCGACTCCCAAGTCTCTCTGGTCTCTTTGACACGGGGGGTGTTACCGCCCCCTCTTGGTCGACAATATTGAGGGCTATCTGAGGACAATGAAAACAAGGGTAAATGCTGGCACATGAGATTATAGAACCAAGCAAAATTGGCGCCAACAACAAACCCACGAGATGTATTGGTCGTTAGAGATCTTCTGATTGGGATGAAATTTGGGACGAGCATGGTTTGGAGGAACCTACTGCAATGGTACATTGGTAAGGTCCTTTAGTTATCATCATCCAACTCCCTACCCCCTCGTACCCCCTTGCGTCGCCTCCCTGGGCGATGCCAGGGGACCAAAAAATCTAGCGCCGCCAGCCTCCCTCGGCCATCCTCCTGCCGCCGCTGCCGTCGGCAAGGTCCGCGGTGGCGGCAGGCCCGATGCCAAGGCGCTAGGGCGAGCGGATCTGCAGCGGGATCCCCTTGAGACGGCAGGGGCGTCTCTTGTGGTGCGCCCGTGGGCAGCAGGCAGGGCGGCGCCCCTAGCCTGTGCGGCGGCGGGCAGCGGTCTAGGACGGCGATGGGCTTCCCTTCGTGCATGGATGGTGGCAGCACTCCATGGATGAACCAGTGGAGGGCTCTGCTTGAAGATGAGTCGCGGCGGCCGTGGATCTGGCGTCCCGTCCAGATCCACCGCGGCTTGGTCTTGGCCGGCCGGCGGTGCGTGGAGGGACCGGTGAGGGTATGGAGGATCTCTACCAGAGTATCAGTAGCAGCATACGTCTTCATGGCGAGACTCCGCGCGGTTCTAGCCAGCCACGAGATCAGGACGACACGGCTTCCAGTGAAAATCGTGCCTGACTGCGGTCTTGGCGGACAATGGCGGGGTCTCTGACGTTGTTTCCTTCTCGAGGCATCGTTGTTCCAGGTCACGTCAACCTGATCGGGAGGTTCCGAGGGAAACCCTAGATCTGGGTCTACCGGATCGTACAATGATGATGTTTTGATGTCGTTCTCCCTCCTGGGGGGCATCGTTTTGGACCAAGTGTTGGTTGGAGGGGACAAGAGGAGGAGCGGTGTTTCATCTTGTCCATTGATGACGACGGATCTCGGCGGTGTGGCGTAGTGGACACTCGGCGCCTGATGAGCGGAGATGGACTCGCGCAGGAGGGTGATGCTGTCTAGCGTCGGCGGTAGCTAGACTGTGCAAGGTTGATGTAGCAGTACAACTCTGGAGATGGTTTAGTGGCAGGTGGCTGTGGCGGCCTCATACCCGGCAGGCGTCCTGGTTGAGGAGCACGTCGGACTGGTGGGTGCACATACCCGGCAGGCGTCCTGATTGGGACCTCAAGTCTTAGATGTTAGGTTTGGCCGCGAGGTATGTTTGGTATTAGGCCCAGACTTTCAGCGCCCCTTCATCAACTGGATAGGAATAGCGACAGATGTTGATTAGTTGGTGGCTTTAGTTTGACTGTTGTATGACTTTGTAAGGTCTTGTGTCAATAATTAATAAAATGGCCGTATGCATCGTCCAGATGCAGAGGCCGGGGGTCATCCTCCTTTTCTAAAAAAAAATCCTACTGATTTGTTGTTTTTTGTCAGAATTGTGATGTCGGGAGTTCTTACCCAAGTACTACTCTTTGCATATCTGTTATGGAAAATAAGGTGGTGTTTGGTTCTCTAGTCCTAGGACTTTTTCTAGTCCCAACTAAAAAGTACCTAGTCCCTAAAAAGTCCCTCCCTGTTTGTTTCCAGAGATTAAAAAGTCCCTAGTCCCTTCCTAGAGGTTATTAAAAAACCATGTTGCCCCTAGTATATAGAAAAATAACAATCAAACAACACCATGGGATGGCAGGCCAATGGGTGCATGGAGGGGCATTGTTGAAAAAGTCCCAAAAAATTCCAAAGAGAGTCTTTTTCATTTAGTCCCAAATGCCTAGTTTAGTCCCTAAAAAGTCCCTCCCGTTTGGTAAAAAAGTCTCTAAGAGAGACTTTTTCTAATCCCTACACAAAAAGTCCCTAGAAACAAACACCCCCTTAATACTACGACGAGAGGAGGTGGCAGGTGCCCTAACCTGAAAATCAAAAACAGGACCGGACCGGCTGACCTAGCGAAGCTTTTTTTTAAGGCAAGGCTGACCTAGCGAAGCTGTACGGGGAGTTCGGGATTTCTGACCGACCGAACCGGCCCGGTCAAGAACAGGGCCGGACCGGCCTTTGTATGTCGCGGGCCGGGACCCTTCGGTCCGGTCCAGAACGGGCTACGAGTGGGCCGAAAAGCCCGCTCGGTACGTCCGTGTACCCCGCGGGGGCTGGTGGCCTGGATTGAATTTTATCCACGAGCCACCGCATCGTTTCATTTTGCCGAAGTCCCCATGGAGTCGAGATCGGGGCCTCGCCTCCGCTTCCCGCGGCAGCAGTTTGGTCGTGCAGGCAGCGGCGGAGCGGACCGCATCAGCGCCCTACCTGACGACCTGCTACTCCTCGTCCTCGCCGGCCTCCACTGCACGCGCGCAGCCGCCCGCACTGGCGTCCTCTGCCGTAGGTGGCGCGGCCTTTGGGCCCGCCTCCACCAGATCGTTCTCCGCGATGTCGCTTTCGACTCAATCGAACCGGCGCTCGGCCGCGTCTCTCCCGCGGTCTCCCTCCTGGAAATCCACGTCCCCGCGTCAACTCGCTGCTGCGCGTGGCCGCAAGGCTTGAGCCGGAGGAGCTCTTCCTCGACCTCTCATCGGCCTTGATCGGCGATTCCTCAGTCGTCGTTCTGCCTTGCTTCCACCGCGCCAGTTCCATCACATTGGACCTTTTCTCCGACATACATGTGTCGGCTGGCGTTGAGTTCCCCGCGCTTGAGAAGCTGTATCTGGGGTCCTGCATCGATGCCCTCGACTCCTTGCTCTCTAGCTGTCCGCGCCTGCGCACGCTCCATCTCAGCGGCACTGTGTTGAATGAGCCATATGTGAGAGTTAACTCGGCGACACTGCTGGAGCTTGTCGTGGACAGCAAACAGACACATAGTATCAACATTGTTGCCCCTCTGCTTAAGCAGTTGACCATGTCCTTCACCACCTCAAAGATCAGCATCATCTCCGTCTTGGCACCAATGGTGGAGAATCAGGGTGGACGGGACGAGCGGGCTTCTAGCCCGGACCGCGGCCCGTTATGGACCGGATCGTACGGTCCTGGCTCGCCGGATAATATGGTCGGTCCGGTCCGTGAAAACGAGACCGAAATTCGGTCGGTCCGGTCCGGTTAAAGCTCGGTCTGGCTCGGAGGACCGAAGGCCTGGCCCAATTAAAGCCAATTAGAAGAGCCCAAACACATATATTGTGCGTGCATGACCTAGCGAACTGCCACTGCCTCCTCTTCCTCGCACGCGCCACCCCTCTTCCTCCCCTGCTCCGCCATCTTCCTTGCCTTCCTCTCCCCGGCATAGCCTCGCGCCGCCGTGCCTCTACCTCTCGCCGTCGTCCCCTCGCGCGGCTGCTCCCCCTCTCTCCCTCGCGCCACCACGCCTCTGCCTCACGCCGTGCTGCTCCCTCTCTCTCCCGTGCCTTTCTCTCGCGCCGCTGTGCATCAGGTGCTTCTTCTCCGGCTCCGGCCACCGTGCTGCTACTCCGACCACCTCTCCGATGTCCTGGGCCCACAAGGCAGTGACTGGACGTAGCCAGGACCGCGAGGACCGCCGGTCCGCACCGAGCTTCATGCCAGCCAGTCCGGTCCCTAAAATCAGGACCGCTGCACAGCTCGGTCTGGTCCGCCCGGAGCGCCGGCATCCGTTCCAAACTGCCGCTCGGACAGGGACCGGACCGGCCCGGACCGTGTCCACCCTGAGTGGAGAAGGTCTCGTGGAAATGCTGCTATTCCTATGGGATGCATGTTGTTTTTGATATTTGGAGCCTCCAGCAGGTGACTCTACAGACGGCAGAGAAACAAGGACAGCTTCCTTCGCTGCATATTCATGCCTTTGCCGTGCGTCAGAGAACTTGTCATTCGGGTGCACTTAAGTCACACTACTTGCAAAACGGAAAAACCCGTCACAGAACTTGCATTGCGGGTGCATCTAGGTCACATTGGCCATCTGCACCGGCCAGCCGCCCGGTTTTCTCTATTTCTTTGCACAAAAGCCCCTAGTGGTTTATTACGAGGGTCATAATGCAAAAATGATATTTTTTAAAACATGCCCTTTCCCCGTTCCCCTTCTCGATCCAGAATAGGAACCCTAGTTCCCAAATCGAAAACCAAATCCCTAGCCGGCGACATGGGTGGCGGCGTTGATGGCAGCGAGACCGAGAGTTGTGGCGGCGTCCCTTCTGTGTGGAGCAGAGGTAGCTCCCCCGTCGGAAGTAGCCGCGCCGCCGTTGCTGTGGCAGGCAGTGTGGCAAGCGTCGGCATCAGCAAGGAGAGCGTGGCACTATGTAGCCGCGCCGTCATCGTCGGAGGTAGTGGCGGCGCTCTCGCTCCAGCGAGGTCGCCGCGTCGGTCATGGGATGGTCCCGCATCCCGGACTCGCGTGTCTTCCCTAAGGAGGTGTGGCAGCACGGTGAGCCAGATTTGCGCCCCGCGCAAGGCCGCGTTCTCATCGCTCGCCCTGCTGGCATGGCGGCGCTAGAGCAGGCATTCCACGGGAGAGCGATGTATGCCACCATCATTGGACAGCTGCGAAGCTTGGTGACGCCGGAGGCACTCGCCGCGGCGATGGCGTCTCATTGTGCCATCAGGCCGGCATCCATGAAGGTGGAGGTGACCAGCCCACCATTCCACTTTTTCGTGCGGTTTGACTCGCTGGAGGATTGCACTCGTGTGGTGCTCGCGTCGGAGCAGGTGCGTTGCGGCGGCAGCAGAATTAGTTTTCAACGTTGGTCAAGTTTGTCGCGTGGTAGGCCGTCGAAGCTGGAGTACAAGACGACGCTGAGTTTGGAGGGGCTCCCGGAAGAGGCCTGGGACCCGGATACCGTCAACCTGGTGCTCGCCGGTGTCGACGGTGAGCTCATCGACATGCTCCCGGCTACTGACAAGTGGGTGCTGCCTTGCACGGCGTGGCTACGCAATCCTAGTGCCATTCTAAAGGTGCTCACTATCTCTGTTCCGGCTCCTCCTCTACAACCGTGGACGCCAGACTCCGATGACGAGAATGCTCATTCACCGCCGTGCCCGAACTCTCCAATTGATCGTGGCACCACTGATTTTCCAGTGACCATACATGTCAAGGAGGTCATCGACCGTGGCCCATTGCTAACTAAAGGGTTGCCTGATGAGTTACTCCCCGATGAAGACGCCGATCTCAGCCGCAAGCACACTTTCACAACCTGGCGCGGCAAGATAGATGGTACTGAACCTGGACCATATGGTAACGCTTAAGCCGTCGAAGCTGGAGTTGGAGTTGAGTATGTTTTTAGCTGATTTGTCAGTGAAAGTGTGTGTTATGTTCTGAACTATGTGTCGAAGCTGGAGTTGGATTTGAGTATGTTTTTAGTTGATTTGTCAGTGAAAGTGTGTGTTATGTTCTGAACTATGTGTCGAAGCTGGAGTTGGAGTTGGAGTTGACCTGTCATTTGTGTTATTGTAAGAGATCTTATATGTTAAGAATCGGTGTTCTATTGCATGATGTGTTATGAGAATGGGCTAAACTTTGTCTATATACGTTCATAACTAAACTGTAGCAAATTCATGGCAAGAAAGGAGTGTGGGAAGATTCAGTTTTGTAGCAACATACCAACATACCATTACATAGGGCTAACAAGTTTAAGTTTTGTACCAAAAGGCCATCACAAAAGATGTTGCAGTCTTAAGTACCATAGTTCTACAACATATAACAAAATAGAAGCATTTCACTCTTCATCTGCTGGAGCTCCTTGTGTAGATTGGAATTATGTTTGCTCTTGTTCATCTGCTGGAGCATTTCTGCTTGATCCTTCACCAAACAGGAGCCACTCCATTCCCCTTGTTTTAGTGGTTTTCTTTGTTCTTCCCAGACCCCTTGCTCTTGTTGAAGTTCTCTTTGATGCTCGTGCAGAAGCACCTCTTCTTCCTCTGGCTGCTGGTGCAACACCTCTTCCTCCTCTGGCTGCTGGTACAACACCTCTTGCTCCTCTGCCTCTACCTGCTGGTGCAGCACCTCTACATGTGCCTGCTGTTCCAGAACCTCTTGCTCCTCTTCCTCTGCCTTGATGTGTGCCTTGTGCTGGTTGCGCAACAAATGTGGCAGCAGGTAAGTTGGCTATGTGCTGTGCTACAAAGGCAGCTTCATCTGGTATTTGGTGCACCCTAGAAATAGGAACTCCTTTTGCAGGTCCCTGCATACAGTCATCAGGTAATGAAATTGCAGTAAAACTAGAAGAAAAAAATAATATATTTTAAATACCTCATGTGACAAAATGTGCACCATGCTATCTTTTTGTTGTGTTGGGTCCAATTATGGATTCAGATTTCTCTGCTGGATGTGCTAAGAAACAAATATATAATGTCAGATATTGTAATTTGTTTTCCTTTACATGTTTCAAGTAAAGAATAATGTACTTACAGTTAGGATCACTGGGTAGTCTGTTGGCGAACGTAGTAACTTCAAAAAAATTCCTACGCACACGCAATATCATGGTGATGCATAGCAACGAGAGGGGAGAGTGTTGTCCACGTACCCTCGTAGACCGAAAGCGGAAGCGTTAGCACAACGCGGTTGGTGTAGTCGTACATCTTCACAATCCGACCGATCAAGTACCGAATGCACGACACCTCCGAGTTCAGCACACGTTCAGCCCGATGACGTCCCTCAAACTCCGATCCAGCCGAGTGTTGAGGGAGAGTTCCGTCAGCACGACGGCGTGGTGATGATGTTGATGTTCTACCGACGCAGGGCTTCGCCTAAGCACTGCTACAGTACTATCGAGGTGGACTATGGTGGAGGGGGGCACCGCACACGGCTAAGAGACGATCAACTTGATCAACTTGTGTGTCTATAGGTGCCCCCTGCCCCTGTATATAAAGGAGCAAGGGGGGAGGCGGCCGACCTAGGAGGAGGGCGCGCCAAGGGGGGAGTCCTACTCCCACCGGGAGTAGGACTCCTCCTTTCCTTGTTGGAGTAGGAGTGAAGGAAAGAGGAGGAGAGGGAGAAGGAAAAGGGGGCTGCACCCCTTGTCCAATTCGGACCAGAGGGGGGGGCGCAGGCCTCCATCCTTTTGGCCTATCTCCTATATTCCCGTATGGCCCAATGAGGCCCATATACTCCCCGGCGAATTCCCGTAACTCTCCGGTACTCCGAAAAATACCCGAATCACTCGGAACCTTTCCGAAGTCCGAATATAGTCGTCCAATATATCGATCTTTACGTCTTGACCATTTCGAGACTCCTCGTCATGTCCCGGAACTAATCCGGGACTCCGAACTCCTTAGGTACATCAAAACATATAAATTCATAATATAACTGTCATCGTAGCGTTAAGCGTGCGGACCCTACAGGTTCGAGAACTATGTAGACATGACCGAGACACGTCTCTGGTCAGTAACCAATAGCGGAACCTGGATGCTCATATTGGCTCCTACATATTCTATGAAGATCTTTATCGGTCAGACCGCATAACAACATACGTTGTTCCCTTTGTCATCGGTATGTTACTTGCCCGAGATTCGATCGTCGGTATCTCAATACCTAGTTCAATCTCGTTACCGGCAAGTCTCTTTACTCGTTCCGTAACACATCATCCCGCAACTAACTCATTAGTTGCAATGCTTGCAAGGCTTATAGTGATGTGCATTACCGAGTGGGCCCAGAGATACCTCTCCGACAATCGGAGTGACAAATC
This sequence comes from Triticum urartu, assembly GCF_056163025.1. Taxonomy (NCBI): domain Eukaryota; kingdom Viridiplantae; phylum Streptophyta; class Magnoliopsida; order Poales; family Poaceae; genus Triticum; species Triticum urartu. Next base: position 713,325,872 of record NC_141879.1, read on the forward strand.
CTAATCTCGAAATACGCCAACCCAACAAGTACCTTTGGAGACACCTGTAGAGCACCTTTATAATCACCCAGTTACGTTGTGACGTTTGGTAGCACCCAAAGTGTTCCTCCGGTAAACGGGAGTTGCATAATCTCATAGTCATAGGAACATGTATAAGTCATGAAGAAAGCAATAGCAACAAACTAAACGATCAAGTGCTATGCTAACGAAATGGGTCAAGTCAATCACATCATTCTCTAATGATATGATCCCGTTAATCAAATGACAACTCATGTCTATGGCTAGGAAACTTAACCATCTTTGATTCAACGAGCTAGTCAAGTAGAGGCATACTAGTGACATATTGTTTGTCTATGTATTCACACATGTATTATGTTTCCGGTTAATACAATTCTAGCATGAATAATAAACATTTATCATGATATAAGGAAATAAATAATAACTTTATTATTGCCTCTAGGGCATATTTCCTTCAGTCTCCCACTTGCACTAGAGTCAATAATCTAGTTCACATCGCCATGTGATTTAACATCAATAGTTCACATCACCATGTGATTAACGCCCATACTTCACATCGTCATGTGACCAACACCCAAAGGTTTACTAGAGTCAATAATCTAGTTCACATCGCTATGTGATTAATACCCAAAGAGTACTAAGGTGTGATCATGTTTTGCTTGTGAGGGAAGTTTAGTCAACGGGTCTGCTACATTCAGATCCATATGTATTTTGCAAATTTCTATGTCAACAATGCTCTGCACTGAGCTACTCTAGCTAATTGCTCCCATTTTAAATATGTATCCAGATTGAGACTTTGAGTCATCTGGATCAGTGTCAAAACTTGCATCGACGTAACCCTTTACGACTAACCTTTTGTCACCTCCATAATCGAGAAACATATCCTTATTCCACTAAGGATAATTTTGACCAATGTCCAGTGATCTACTCCTAGATCACTATTGTACTCCCTTGCCAAACTCAGGGCAGGGTATACAATAGGTCTGGTACACAGCATGGCATACTTTATAGAACCTATGCCTAAGGCATAGGGAATGACTTTCATTCTCTCTCTATCTTCTGCCGTGGTCGGGTTTTGAGTCTTACTCAACTTCACACCTTGTAACACAGGAAAGAACTCCTTCTTTGACTGTTCCATTTTGAACTACTTCAAAATCTTGTCAAGGTATGTACTCATTGAAAAACTTATCAAGAATCTTGATCTATCTCTATAGATCTTGATGCTCAATATGTAAGCAGCTTCACCGAGGTATTTCTTTGAAAAACTCCTTTCAAACATTCCTTTATGCTTTGCAGAATAATTCTACATTATCTCCGATCAACAATATGTCATTCACATATACTTATCAGAAATGTTGTAGTGCTCCCACTCACTTTCTTGTAAATACAGGCTTCACCGCAAGTCTGTATAAAACTATATGCTTTGATCAACTTATCAAAGCGTATATTCCAACTCCGAGATGCTTGCACCAGTCCATAGATGGATCGCTGGAGCTTGCATATTTTGTTAGTACCTTTAGGATTGACAAAACCTTCTGGTTGCATCATATACAACTCTTCTTTAATAAATCCATTAAGGAATGCAATTTTGTTTATCCATTTGCCAGATTTCATAAAATGCGGCAATTGCTAACATGATTCGGACATACTTAAGCATAGATACAAGTGAGAAACTCTCATCGTAGTCAACACCTTGAACTTGTCGAAAACCTTTTGGCGACAATTCTAGCTTTGTAGATAGTAACACTACTATCAGCGTCCGTCTTCCTCTTGAAGATCGATTTAATCTCAATGGCTCGCCGATCAATGGGCAAGTCAATCAAAATCCATACTTTGTTTTCATACATGGATCTCATCTCAGATTTTATGCTCTCAAGCCATTTCGTGGAATATGGGCTCATCATCGCTTCCTCATAGTTCGTAGGCTCGTCATGGTCAAGTAACATGACCTCCAGAACAGGATTACCGTACCACTCTGGTGTGGATGTCACTCTGGTTTACCTACGAGGTTCGGTAGCAACTTGATCTGGAGTTACATGATCATCATCGTTAGCTTCCTCACTAATTGGTGTAGTAGTCACACGAACATATTTCTGTGATGAACTACTTTCCAATAAGGGAGCAGGTATAGTTACCTCATCAAGTTCTACTTTCCTCCCACTCACTTCTTTCGAGAGAAACTCCTTCTCTAGAAAGGATCCATTCTCAGCAATGAATATCTTGCCTTCGGATCTGTGATAGAAGGTGTACCCGACATTTTCTTTTGGGTATCCTATGAAGACGCACTTCTCTGATTTGAATTTGAGCTTATCAGGTTGAAACTTTTTCACATAAGCATTGCAACCTCAAACTTTAAGAAATGACAGCTTAGGTTTCTTGCCAAACCATAGTTCATACGGTGTCATCTCAACGGATTTAGATGGTGCCCTATTTAACGTGAATGTAGTTGTCTCTAATGCATAACCTCAAAACTATAGTGGTTAATCGGTAAGAAACATCATAGATTGCACTATATCCAATAATAGTACGGTTATGACGTTCGGACACACCATTATGCCGTGGTGTTCCAGGTGGCACGATTTTGTGAAACTATTCCACATTGTTTTAATTGAAGACCAAACTCGTAACTCAAATATTTGTCTCTGCGATCATATCGTAGAAACTTTATTTTCTTGTCACGATGATTTTCCACTTCACTCTGAAGTTTTTTGAACTTTTCAAATGTTTCAGACTTATGTTTCATCAAGTAGATATACCCATATCTGCTCAAATCATCTGTGAAGCTCAGAAAATAACGATACCCGCCGCGAGCCTCAACATTCATCGGACTGCATACATCAGTATGTATTATTTCCAATAAGTCAGTTGCTTGCTCCATTGTTCCAAAGAACGGAGTCTTAGTCATCTTGCCCATGAGGCACGGTTCGCAAGCATCAACTGATTCATAATCAAGTGATTCCAAAAGCCCATCAGCATGGATTTTCTTCATGTGCTTTACACCAATATGACCTAAACGGCAGTGCCACAAATAAGTTGCACTATCATTATTAACTTTGCATCTTTTGGCTTCAATATTATGAGAATGTGTATCACCACGATCGAGATCCAACAAACCATTTTCATTGGGTGTATGACCATAGAAGGTTTTATTCATGTAAACAGAACAACAATTTATTCTCTTACTTAAATGAATAACCGTATTGCAATAAACATGATCAAATCATATTCATGCTCAACACAAACACCAAATAACACTTATTTAGGTTCAACACTAATCCCGAAAGTATAAGGAGTGTGCGATGATGATCATATCAATCTTGGAACCACTTCCAACACACATCGTCACTTCACCCTTAACTAGTCTATGTTCATTCTGCAACTCCCGTTTCGAGTTACTACTCTTAGCAACTGAACCAGTATCAAATACCGAGGGGTTGCTATGAACACTAGTAAAATACACATCAATAATCTGTATATCAAATATACCTTTGTTCACTTTGCCATCCTTCTTATCCGCCAAATACTTGGGGCAGTTCCGCTTCTAGTGACCAGTCCCTTTGCAGTAGAAGCACTTAGTCTCAGGCTTAGGAACAGACTTGGGCTTCTTCACTTGAGCAGCAACTTGCTTGCCGTTCTTCTTGAAGTTCCCTTTCTTTCCCTTTGCCCTTTTCTTGAAACTAGTGGTCTTGTTAATCATCAACACTTGATGCTCTTTCTTGATTTCTACCTTCATCAATTTCATCATCATGAAAAGCTCGGGAATCGTTTTCATCATCCCTTGCATACTATAGTTCATCACGAAGTTCTACTAACTTGGTGATGGTGACTAGAGAATTCTGTCAATCACTATTTTATCTGGAAGATTAACTCCCACTTGATTCAAGCGATTGTAGTACCCAGACAATCTGAACACATGCTCACTGCTTGAGCTATTCTCCTCCATCTTTTAGCTATAGAACTTGTTGGAGACTTCATATCTCTCCACTCGGGTATTTGCTTAACTTCAACTCCTCGAACATCCATATGATCCATGACGTTCAAAACGTCTTTGAAGTCCCGATTCTAAGCTGTTAAGCATGGTGCACTAAACTATCAACTAGTCATCATATTGAGCTAGCCAAACGTTCATGACGTCTGCATCTGCTCCTGCAATAGGTCTGTCACCTAGCGGTGCATTAAGGACATAATTCTTCTGTGCAGCAATGAGGATAAACCTCAGATCACGGATCCAATCCGCATCATTGCTACTAACATCTTTCAACTTAGTTTTCTCTAGGAACATATCAAAAATAAAACAGGGGAGCTAAACGCGAGCTATTGATCTACAACATAGATATGCTAATACTACCAGGACTAAGTTCATGATAAATTTAAGTTCAATTAATCATATTACTTAAGAACTCCCACTTAGAAAGACATCCCTCTAATCTTCTAAGTGATCACATGATCCAAATCAAATAAACCATAACTGATCATCACGTGAAATGGAGTAGTTTTCAATGGTGAACATCACTATGTTGATCATATCTACTATATGATTCACGCTCGACCTTTTGGTCTCGGTGTTCCGAGGCCATATCTGCATATGCTAGGCTCGTCAAGTTTAACCTGAGTATTCTGCGTGTGCAAAACTGGCTTTCATCCATTGTAGATGGACGTAGAGCTTATCACACCCGATCATCACGTGGTGTCTGGGCACGACGAACTTTGGCGACGGTGCATACTCAGGGAGAACACTTTTATCTTGAAATTTAGTGAGAGATCATCTTATAATGCTATCGTCAATTAAAGCAAGATAAGATGCATAAAAGATAAACATCACATGCAATCAAAATATGTGACATGATATGGCCATCATCATCTTGTGCCTTTGATCTCCATCTCCAAAACATCGTCATGATTTCCATCGTCACCGGCATGACACCATGATCTCCATCATCTTGATCTATATCAATGTGTCGTCACATGGTCATCTCGCCAACTATTCCTCTTGCAACTATTGCTATCGCATAGCGATAATTGTAAAGCAATTATTTGGCGCTTGCATCTTATTGAATAAAGAGACAACCATAAGGCTTCTGCCAGTTGCCGATAACTTCAACAAAACATGATCATCTTATACAACAACTTCTATATCATCACGTCTTGACCATATCACATCACAACATGCCCTGCAAAAACAAGTTAGACGTCCTCTACTTTGTTGTTGCAAGTTTTACGTGGCTGCTACGGGCTTAGCAAGAACCATTCTTACCTACGCATCAAAACCACAATGATAGTTTGTCAAGTTTGTGTTGTTTTAACCTTCTCAAGGACCAGGAATAACCACACTCGGTTCAACTAAAGTTGGAGAAACTGACACCCGCTAGTCACCTGTGTGCATAGCACGGCGGTAAAACCAGTCTCGCGTAAGCGTACGCGTAATGTCGGTCCGGGCTGCTTCATCCAACAATACCGCCGAACCAAAGTGTGACATGCTGGTAAGCAGTATGAACGTAGTAATTTCAAAAAAATTCCTACGCACACGCAAGATCATGGTGATGCATAGCAATGAGAGGGGAGAGTGTTGTCCACGTACCCTCGTAGACCGAAAGCGGAAGCGTTAGCACAACGCGGTTGATGTAGTCGTACGTCTTCACGATCCGACCGATCAAGTACCGAACGCACGGCACCTCTGAGTTCAGCACACGTTCAGCCCGATGACGTCCCTCTAACTCCGATCCAGCCGAGTGTGGAGGGGGGCACCGCACACGGCTAAGAGACGATCAACTTGATCAACTTGTGTGTCTAGAGGTGCCCCCTGCCCCTGTATATAAAGGAGCAAGGGGGGAGGCGGCCGGCCCAGGAGGAGGGCGCGCCAACGGGGGACTCCTACTCCCACCGGGAGTAGGACTCCTCCTTTCCTTGTTGGAGTAGGAGTGAAGGAAAGAGGAGGAGAGGGAGAAGGAAAAGGGGGCTGCACCCCTTGTCCAATTCGGACCAGAGGGGGGCGCAGGCATCCTTCCTTTTGGCCTATCTCCTCTATTCCCGTATGGCCCAATAAGGCCCATATAGTCCCCGCCGAATTCCCGTAACTCTCCGGTACTCCGAAAAATACCCGAATCACTCGGAACCTTTCCGAAGTCCGAATATAGTCGTCCAATATATCGATCTTTACGTCTCGACCATTTCGAGACTCCTCTTCATGTCCCCGATCTCATCCGGGACTCCGAACTCCTTCGGTACATCAAAACATATAAACTCATAATATGACTGTCATCATAGCGTTAAGCGTGCGGACCCTACGGGTTCGAGAACTATGTAGACATGACCGAGACACATCTCCGGTCAATAATCAATAGCGCAACCTGGATGCTCATATTGGCTCCTACATATTCTACGAAGATCTTTATCGGTCAGACCGCATAACAACATACGTTGTTCCCTTTGTCATTGGTATGTTACTTGCCCGAGATTCGATCGTCGGTATCTCAATACCTAGTTCAATCTCGTTACCGGCAAGTCTCTTTACTCGTTCCATAACACATCATCCCGCAACTAACTCATTCGTTGCAATGCTTGCAAGGCTTATAGTGATGCGCATTACCGAGTGGGCCCAGAGATACCTCTCCAACAATCGGAGTGACAAATCCTAATCTCGAAATACGCCAACCCAACAAGTACCTTCGAAGACACCTGTAGAGCACCTTTATAATCACCCAATTACGTTGTGACGTTTGGTAGCACACAAAGTGTTCCTCCGGTAAACGGGAGTTGCATAATCTCATAGTCATAGGAACATGTATAAGTCATGAAGAAAGCAATAGCAACAAACTAAACGATCAAGTGCTATGCTAATGGAATGGGTCAAGTCAATCACATCATTCTCTAATGATGTGATCCCGTTAATCAAATGACAACTCATGTATATGGCTAGGAAACTTAACAATCTTTGATTCAACGAGCTAGTCAAGTAGAGGCATACTAGTGACATACTGTTTGTCTATGTATTTACACATGTATTATGTTTCCGGTTAATACAATTCTAGCATGAATAATAAACATTTATCATGATATAAAGAAATAAATAATAACTTTATTATTGCCTCTAGGGCATATTTCCTTCATAGTCAACATCTCCATTGGCATCAACAACCATTTTGGACTTCTTCTTTTTTGCCTTTTCCATCATTTCTTCTACATGTTCTGTCATTTTATCAGTTGGCTTTCTCTTCCTACCCCTGGAACTCTGAGCTCTAGGTTGTGGGTCAGTAGGTTGATTTGTAATTGTGCTCCTCTCATTAGGTTGCTCTGTCATCTCACTATAGGTTGCTCTGCAGCTGATTGCTCATTTTGTACCTGTTCCTCCTCCTCCTCTACAACTTCTCTTAGTACAGTGGCTTTCAGTTGTGAGCATCCACTCCTGTTATGCCCAGCTGCTTTGCAATACCCACAGTGCATAATAGCACCATGACTGCTGAGTTTAGTGCCATGAAGTAACAGGAAGACACCATAGTCTCAGGCCTTATTCTTTCGTGTCTGCGGCAAGCACATGCATGGCTACATGGAATTCCAGTCAGCTGCCATCTTCTGCAAGTACAGGTGTGCATGTTCAGCTCCACTATGTAGGTTTTCTCATTTGACAAAACTCCAAAGACACCCATGCCTGATTCTTCTGGGTGGCAGTGGGCTGACAACTCCACATTCTTCCTAAGCTTGTCTATGATTTTGGGAGTTATATTCCCTGACCATTTCTGTAGAGCTTCTTTTTTCTTTGTCATGTGCCTATGCATGATCTGAGATTTTATTCTCTCAAACATAGACATGACTGGTAGTTCTCTGGCCTCTAAGATGTACCTGTATGCAGTAAAAGAAATTGCATTAAAATTCAGTAAAAGAAATTGCATTAAAATTCAGTAAAAGAAATTGCATTAAAATTCAGTAAAATAAATTGCATTAAAATTAGTTACCTGTTGAAGACTTCACATGTATTGTTAAGAAAAATATCACATTTTGGAAATACATCAAAATATGCCATTGACCATTGATTTGGTGGCTTCTCCTCCAACCATTTATATGCCTCAGGATTGTCTTGGCTTAGCTTCTCCATATTCTGCTCAAAAATAGTTGGTGTGGTAGATTTCGCACAAGCCCAGAGTTGCTGCCTTATAGTCTCTCCCTTGTGTACTGCATGTAGGTTTTGGTATAGGTGTCTAACACAAAACCTGTGCTCAGAGTCATGGGAATGCTCCTGTACAACTTTGATGAGCCCCTAATTGCAGAAATGTTCAGTTATAGAAAAGTGCAGAAAAGTTCAGTAATAGAAATTGCAGAAAAGTACAGTTATAGAAATAGCTACAACAACAGTGTAGTTTAGTTAATTAAAAGAAATGGCTACAGATTGCTACCTTCTGTTTATCACTCATAATGCTGAAATTTCTTGTGTTTAGAATATTAAGATCTTGCTTTAGTGTATCTAGGAACCAAGACCATGATGCATGGCACTCTGTCTCTACCAGTGCCATTGCAATTGGATAGATAGAATCATTCCCATCTATACCTACTGCAGTTAGTAATTGACCACCATATTTTGTCTTTATAAATGTTCCATCAAGGCATATAATGGGCCTGCAACCCTTGAGCCACCCTATCTTGCAAGCTGCGAGACTAAAGTAACATGTGCTAAACAATCCATGCTCTAAGTTCAGATAGAAAGAAGATCCTGGGTTGCTAGTTCTCGATTCCTGTGCATATTTCCAGAGAAGTGTATATTGCTTCACCTCATCCCCATGCACCACTTCCAATGCTGCTTTCCTAGATCTCCCAAGTTTGAGCCTGCTTACTTCCATGTTATATTTCTTCCTCACTTTCCTTCCAAATGTAGACAATGACATCTTGTCATTGTCTCTGAACTTCTCTAATTCTTTGCCAAATAGGGGGCTGTCAGTTCTTTCACATCCCAGAACTTCTCACAGTTGTGCTCTCCAACGAATGTCTTCACAAGAAAGGATTGTGTTCGGTTATCTGCCACAGCCACCAGTTTCCAAGGGCATCCCTCTATACATATTGCCTCAAACCTCTGTTTGTTGTTTCTCCTTTTCTTGATTTGCACTCTATTCTTCACTACATAATGTGCTACTGCTTTCCTCACTAGCTCAACTGAATCAAAGACCATCCCTAGTTTGAATTAAGGATTTTCCATGTCAACAAATGGGTTAAATGTTTTGAACTTGTATATGGGTTTCTCTTTCTTTTTCTTCTTCTTGTACTCCTCATCATCAGAGTCACTCTTGTGCATTTTCTCCAAATCTTCCTCTTCTGGGAGCTGTAAATCATCTTCAGTGACATCGTCTGTGCCTGGAACATGTCTGTACTCCGCTCCTATTTGCTTCCCCTTCTCAAACAAAGTTGTTGGGGAACGTAGCAATAATTCAAAATTTTCCTACGTGTCACCAAGATCAATCTATGGAGTCATCTAGCAACGAGGGAGGAGTGGATCTACATACCCTTGTAGATCGCGCGCGGAAGCATTCAAGAGAACGGGGTTGATGGAGTCGTACTCGTCGTGATCCAAATCACCGATGATCCTAGCGCCGAACGGACGGCACCTCCGCGTTCAACACACGTACGGAGCAGCGACGTCTCTTCCTTCTTGATCCAGCAAGGGGGAAGGAGAGGTTGATGGAGATCCAGCAGCACGACGGCGTGGTGGTGGAAGTAGCGGGATTCCAACAGGGCTTCGCCAAGCGCTGCGGGAGGAGGGAGATGTGTCATGGGAGGGAGAGGGAGGCGCCAGGGCTTAGGTATGGCTGCCCTCCCTTCCCCCCACTATATATAGGGCCAAGGGAGAGGGGGGCACAGCCTTGGCCCTTCCTCCAAGGAAGGGTGCGGCCAGGGAGGAGTCCATCCTCCCCAAGGCACCTAGGAGGTGCCTTCCTCCTTTAGGACTCTTCCTTTCCCTTATCTCTTGGCGCATGGGCCTCTTGGGGCTGGTGCCCTTGTCCCATATAGGCCAAGGCGCACACCCCTACAGCCCATGAGGCCCCCCGGGGCAGGTGGACCCCCTTGGTGGACCCCCGGACCCCTTTCGGGACTCCCGGTACAATACCGATAATGCGCGAAACTTTTCCGGCGACCAAAACAAGACTTCCCATATATAAGTCTTTACCTCCGGACCATTCTGGAACTCCTCGTGATGTCCGGGATCTCATCCGGGACTCCGAACAACTTTCGGGTTACCGCATACTAATATCTCGATAACCCTAGCGTCACCGAACCTTAAGTGTGTAGACCCTACGGGTTCGGGAGACATGCAGACATGACCGAGATGACTCTCTCGGAAGTCATGTTGTTAGTCACATGGGGATGTGACCTTGAGTGTTAATCACATATCGATGTGAACTGGATTATTGACTCTAGTGCAAGTGGGAGACTATTGGAAATATGCCCTAGAGGCAATAATAAATTAGTTATTATTATATTTCCTTGTTCATGATAATCGTTTATTATCCATGCTAGAATTGTATTGATAGGAAACTCAGATACATGTGTGGATACATAACAACACCATGTCCCTAGTAAGACTCTAGTTGACTAGCTCATTGATCAATAGATGGTTACGGTTTCCTGACCATGGACATTGGACGTCATTGATAACGGGATCACATCATTAGGAGAATGATGTGATGGACACTAATCATGAAACTTCAGATCAAGTCACTACCAAACCTCGTGGGATGACAAGGATGTGTACTACTTCAGAGTGGTATGTAATCCTGTCTCGGAAGTCATGTTGCTAGACAACAATGAAACTACGAGCTATGGAGAAGCGATGGTGGGCCCAGATTCCGATAAATGGCTCGTGGCCATAAAATCCGAGAGAGGATCCATGTATGAAAACAAAGTGTAGACTTTGGCAGAACGGCTCGATGGTCGTAAGGCTATTGAGTACAGATGGATTTCAAAAGGAAGACGGACAATGATGGTAAGTATCACCATTAAGAAAGCTCGACTTGTCATTAAGATGTTTTCCGACAAGTTCAAGGAGTTGACTACGATGAGACTTTCTCACTCGTAGCGATGCTAAGAGTCTGTTGGAATTATATTAGCGATTACTGCATTATTTATGAAATCTTGCAGATAGGATGTCAAAACATTGTGTCCTCGACGATTTTTGAGGAAAGGTTGTATGTGATACAACTGGAAGGTTTTGTCAATCCTGAAAGATGCTAATAAGTATGCAAAGCTCCAGCAATCCTTCTAAGGACTGGAGTAAGCATCTCGGAGTTGGAATACACGCTTTGATGAGATGATCAAAGATTTTGGGTTTATACAAAGTTTATGAGAAACTTGTATTTCCAAAGGAGTGGGAGCACTATAGAATTTCTGATGAGTATATGTTGTTAACATATTGTTGATCAGAAATGATGTAGAATTTCTGGAAAGCATATAGGGTTATTTGGAAAGTGTTTTTCAATGGAAAGCCTGGATTAAGCTACTTGAACGTTGAGCATCAAGATCTATAAGGATAGATCAAAATGCTTAATGGTACTTTCAAATGAGCACATACCTTGACATGATCTTGAAGGTGTTCAAGATGGATCAGTCAAAGAAGGAGTTCTTGCCTGAGTTGTAAGGTATGAAGTTAAGACTTAAAGCTCGACCATGGCAGAAGAAAGAGAAAGGACGAATGTCGTCCCCTATGCTTTTGTCATAGGCTCTATACGGTATGCCATGCTAAGTACCGCACCTGATGTGTGCCTTGCCATGAGTCAGTCAAGGGGTACAAGAGTGATCCAAGAATGGATCACAGGACAGCGGTCAAAGTTATCCTTAGTAACTAGTGGACTAAGGAATTTTCTCGTTTATGGAGGTGGTAAAAGAGTTTGTCGTAAAGGGTTACGCCGATGCAAACTTTGACACTAATCCAGATTATTCTGAGTAGTAAACTGGATTCGTATAGTAGAACAGTTATTTGGAATAGCTCCAAATGTAGCGTAGTAGCTGCATCTACAAGATGACATAGAAATTTGTGAAGTACATACGGATCTGAAAGATTCAGACCCGTTGACTATAACATCTCTCACAAGCATAACATGATCAAACCCAGAACTCATCGAGTGTTAATCACATGGTAATGTGAACTAGATTATTGACTCTAGTAAACTCTTTGGGTGTTAGTCACATGGGGATGTGACCTTGAGTGTTAATCACATATCGATGTGAACTGGATTATTGACTCTAGTGCAAGTGGGAGACTGTTGGAAATATGCCCTAGAGGCAATAATAAATTATTTAATATTATATTTCCTTGTTCATGATAATCGTTTATTATCCATGCTAGAATTGTATTGATAGGAAACTCAGATACATGTGTGGATACATAGACAACACCATGTCCCTAGTAAGCCTCCAGTTGACTAGCTCGTTGATCAATAGATGGTTACGGTTTCCTGACCATGGACATTGGATGTCATTGATAATGGGATCACATCATTAGGAGAATGATGTGATGGACAAAGACCCAATCCTAAGCCTAGCACAAGATCATGTAGTTCGTATGCTAAAGCTTTTCTAATGTCAAGTATCATTTCCTTAGACCATGAGATTGTGCAACTCCCGGATACCGTAGGAATACTTTGGGTGTGCCGAACATCACAACGTAACTGGGTGACTATAAAGGTGCACTACGGGTATCTCCGAAAGTGTCTGTTGGGTTGGCACGAATCGAGACTGGGATTTGTCACTCCGTGTGACGGAGAGGTATCTCTGGGCCCACTCGGTAGGACATCATCATAATGTGCACAATGTGATCAAGGAGTTGATCACGGGATGATGTGTTACGGAACGAGTAAAGAGACTTGCCGGTAACGAGATTGAACAAGGTATCGGGATACCGACGATCGAATCTCGGGCAAGTATCGTACCGCTAGACAAAGGGAATTGTATACGGGATTGATTAAGTCCTTGACATCGTCGTTCATCCGATGAGATCATCGTGGAACATGTGGGAGCCAACATGGGTATCCAGATCCCGCTGTTGGTTATTGACCGGAGAGTCATCTCGGTCATGTCTACATGTCTCCCGAACCCGTAGGGTCTACACACTTAAGGTTCGGTGACGCTAGGGTTATAGAGATATTAGTATGCGGTAACCCGAAAGTTGTTCGGAGTCCCGGATGAGATCCCGGACGTCACGAGGAGTTCCGGAATGGTCCGGAGGTAAAGAATTGTATATAGAAAGTGCTATTTCGGCTATCGGGACAAGTTTCGGGGTCACCGGTATTGTACCGGGACCACCGGAAGGGTCCCGGGGGTCCACCGGGTGGGGCCACCTACCCCGGGGGGCCACATGGGCTGTAGGGGTGTGCGCCTTGGCCTGTATGGGCCAAGGGCACTAGCCCCAAGAGGCCCATGCGCCAAGAGATGAGGGAAAGGAAGAGTCCTAAAGGGGGAAGGCACCTCCTAGGTGCCTTGGGGAGGTGGGACTCCTCCCTGGCCGCACCCTTCCTTGGAGGTAGGGCCAAGGCTGTGCCCCCCCTCTCCCTTGGCCCTATATATAGTGGGGGGAAGGGAGGGCAACCATAGCTAAGCCTTGGCGCCTCCCTCTCCCTCCCATGACACATCTCCCTCCTCCCACAACGCTTGGCGAAGCCCTGTTGGAATCCCGCTACTTCCACCACCACGCCGTTGTGCTGCTGGATCTCCATCAACCTCTCCTCCCCCCTTGCTGGATCAAGAAGGAGGAGACGTCGCTGCTTCGTACGTGTGTTGAACGCGGAGGTGCCGTCCGTTCGGCGCTAGGATCATCAGTGATTTGGATCACGACGAGTACGACTCCATCAACCCCGTTCTCTTGAACGCTTCCGCGCGCGATCTACAAGGGTATGTAGATCCACTCCTCCCTCGTTGCTAGATGACTCCATAGATTGATCTTGGTGACACGTAGGAAAATTTTCAATTTATGCTACGTTCCCCAACACATGGGCCCTAAAGGAGAAGAGGAGGGCCGGCCAGGGCAGGCCGCGCGCCCCCTCCCCCCTAGTCCGAATAGGACAAGGAAGGGGGGCGGCGCCTGATACGTCTCCAACCCTAAACCCTAAACAAGGTACAAGGGTTGAAAACTCATGACTGCCACGTCCTACTTCAAAGGGTTTTACCTGCTATCCTTAGAGGATTGGGCCGCCCTCACTTATACAGAGCAGTTGCAGAGTTGGGACAATTCTTCAGGGAACTCTGCAGTAGGAATATCAGGATGCTATGCTGTGTACCGCACCTGAAATGTGCCTTGCCATGAGTCAGTCAAGGGGTACAAGAGTGATCTAAGAATGGATCACAAGACAGCGGTCAAAGTTATCCTTAGTAACTAGTGGACTAAGGAATTTTCTCGATTATGGAGGTGGTAAAAGAGTTCGTCGTAAAGGGTTACGCCGACGCAAACTTTGACACTAATCCAGATTATTCTGAGTAGTAAACTGGATTCGTATAGTAGAACAGTTATTTGGAATAGCTCCAAATGTAGCGTAGTAGTTGCATCTACAAGATGACATAGAAATTTGCGAAGTACATACGGATCTGAAAGATTCAGACCCGTTGACTATAACATCTCTCACAAGCATAACATGATCAAACCCATAACTCATTGAGTGTTAATCACATGGTAATGTGAACTAGATTATTGACTCTAGTAAAATCTTTGGGTGTTAGTCACATGGGGATGTGACCTTGAGTGTTAATCACATATCGATGTGAACTGGATTATTGACTCTAGTGCAAGTGGGAGACTGTTGGAAATATGCCCTAGAGGCAATAATAAATTAGTTATTATTATATTTCCTTGTTCATGATAATCGTTTATTATCCATGCTAGAATTGTATTGATAGGAAACTCAGATACATGTGTGGATACATAGACAACACCATGTCCCTAGTAAGCCTCTAGTTGACTAGCTCGTTGATCAATAGATGGTTACGGTTTCCTGACCATGGACATTGGATGTCATTGATAACGGGATCACATCATTAGGAGAATGATGTGATGGATAAAGACCCAATCCTAAGCCTAGCACAAGATCATGTAGTTCGTATGCTAAAGCTTTTCTAATGTCAAGTATCATTTCCTTAGACCATGAGATTGTGCAACTCCCGGATACCATAGGAGTGCTTTGGGTGTGCCAAACGTCACAACGTAACTGGGTGGCTATAAAGGTACACTACAGGTATCTCCGAAAGTGTCTGTTGGGTTGGCACGAATCGAGGCTGGGATTTGTCACTCCATGTAAACGGAGAGGTATCTCTGGGCCCACTCGGTAGGACATCATCATAATGTGCACAATGTGATCAAGGAGTTGATCACGGGATGATGTGTTACGGAACGAGTAAAGAGACTTGCCGGTAACGAGATTGAACAAGGTATCGGGATACCGACGATCGAATCTCGGGCAAGTATCGTACCGATAGACAAAGGGAATTGTATACGGGATTGATTAAGTCCTTGACATCGTGGTTCATCCGATGAGATCATCGTGGAACATGTGGGAGCCAACATGGGTATCCAGATCCCGCTGTTGGTTATTGACCGGAGAGTCATCTCGGTCATGTCTGCATGTCTCCCGAACCCGTAGGGTCTACACACTTAAGGTTCGGTGACGCTAGGGTTATAGAGATATTAGTATGCGGTAACCCGAAAGTTGTTCGGAGTCCTGGATGAGATCCCGAACGTCACGAGGAGTTCCGGAATGGTCCGGAGGTAAATAATTATATATAGGAAGTGCTATTTCGGCCATCGGGACAAGTTTCGGGGTCACCGGTATTGTACCGGGACCACCGGAAGGGTCCCGGGGGTCCACCGGGTGGGGCCACCTGCCTCGGGGGGGCACATGGGCTATAGGGGTGTGTGCCTTGGCCTACATGGGCCAAGGGCACCAGCCCCAAGAGGCCCATGCGCCAAGAGAGCAAGAAAGGAAGAGTCCTAAAGGGGAAAGGCACCTCCTAGGTGCCTTGGGGGGGATGGACTCCTCCCTTGGCCGCACCCTTCCTTGGAGGTAGGGCCAAGGCTGTGCCCCCCCTCTCCCTTGGCCCTATATATAGTGGGGGGAAGGGAGGGCAACCATAGCTAAGCCTTGGCGCCTCCCTCTCCCTCCCATGACACATCTCCCTCCTCCCACAACGCTTGGCGAAGCCCTGTTGGAATCCCGCTACTTCCACCACCACGCCGTTGTGCTGCTGGATCTCCATCAACCTCTCCTCCCCCCTTGCTGGATCAAGAAGGAGGAGACGTCGCTGCTTCGTACGTGTGTTGAACGCGGAGGTGCCGTCCGTTCGGCGCTAGGATCATCAGTGATTTGGATCACGACGAGTACGACTCCATCAACCCCGTTCTCTTGAACGCTTCCGCGCGCGATCTACAAGGGTATGTAGATCCACTCCTCCCTCGTTGCTAGATGACTCCATAGATAGATCTTGGTGACACGTAGGAAAATTTTGAATTTATGCTACGTTCCCCAACAAGGCTTAGTATTGGGTCTTTGTCCATCACATCATTCTCCTAATGATGTGATCCCGTTATCAATGACATCCAATGTCCATGGTCAGGAAACCGTAACCATCTATTGATCAACGAGCTAGTCAACTAGAGGCTTACTAGGGACATGGTGTTGTCTATGTATCCACACATGTATCTGAGTTTCCTATCAATACAATTCTAGCATGGATAATAAATGATTATCATGAACAAGGAAATATAATAATAACTAATTTATTATTGCCTCTAGGGCATATTTCCAACAAAAGCATCCTGCACAGCATCATCTACATTCTTGTCATACAAATCATCATCTTCATCCATTGCATAATCATTGTCATACCAAGTTGGATCTGTCTCTGAATCACATTCCCAGTCCTCTTCTGAATCTTCTGAGTTATCTAAAATTTCTGAATTTTCAGGATCCTCTACAGTACCTGAATCTGGCATTTTTCCTGAATTTTCAGCATTATCTACAATACCTTCTGTGCTCTATGATTTCATGTGCCTCAATTTATCTTTGCTTATAGGGCTAAGTATTACTGGAGGCAGTTCAGGTCCAGCCCTATAAGCAATGTCATCTTCCTCACTTCTTTTCACATGATTCACAAATAAAACAAGGACCTTAGAATGCACAGAAGCTCTTGCCATCTTGAGACAGTCAAATTCAAAGTCAACTGGGACCAGATTAGCTACTGTTTTACCAGGTGGGCACCACAACACAATTTCTAGCTGATCAAGTGCATAGTTTAACTGCTGTAGCATATGGTCAATCATATCATTGCAGAAAGTGTTCCTGTCAAGGTTATCAAACAATGATAATTTCTCATCCAAATATGCCAAGTTATTTCCTTTCCCAGTGAAGAAACCACCATGGTGCAGCTCTATACTGAATTTTGGTGAATCAAACCCTACATTGCAAAACAGACGATGAGCGGTAGCAAAATTCACAAACCCTAGCTAGTAGTGAGCCCAAGAGATCTAAGGGCCTGATACTGGAATATTAAGGGAATAAACTAACTATTGATCATTCACAAACTAACATATTGATAAGAACTTGGAGGGAGTCAATCATCCTCAATCGTGGCGGCAGAAAACCCTAGCTAACTGGGGGGAGGAGCGGTGGGGGATGGGGGGTCTGAGGACTCACCGTACATCGGACCTCCATGCCCTTCCGTCCTCAACATCGGTAGCTCCACCCACGCCGCTTGTTCCCTTGTCGCCGACGAGCTCGGCGTACCCGCAGCGCCGCCGCCAGTCGTCTCCCCCATCGGCTACTAAAAATAAACTCTGGGCAAATGAGGCAGGGTCGTCACGACATGATTCGCAAAGAGAATAGGGGCTTTTGTGCAAAGAAACAAGCCCCCACCCAGGTCACGTGCGCCTCGCCTGACCCCGCAATGCAAGTTCTGTGACGGGCTTTTCCGTTTTGCAAGTAGTGTGACTTAAGTGCACCCGAATGACAAGTTCTCTGACCGCCAGTGCCTTCGACTCAATCGAACCGGCGCTCGCCCGCGTCTCTCCCGTGGTTTCCCTCCTGGAAATCCACGTCCCCGCGTCAACTCGCTGCTGCGCGCGGCCGCAAGGCTTGAGCCGGAGGAGCTCTTCCTCGACCTCTCATCGGCCTTGATCGGCGATTCCTTAGTCATCGTTCTGCCTTGCTTCCACCGCACCAGTTCCATCACATTGGGCCTTTTCTCCGACATACATGTGCCGGCTGGCGTCGAGTTCACCGCACTTGAGACGCTGTACCTGGGATCCTGCATCGACGCCCTCGACTCCTTGCTCTCCAGCTGCCCGCGCCTGCGCACGCTCCATCTCAGCGGCACTGTGTTGAATGAGCCATATGTGAGGGTCAACTCGGCGACACTGCTGGAGCTTGTCGTGGACAACAAACGGACACACAGTATCAACATTGTTGCCCCTCTGCTTAAGTAGTTGACCATGTCCTTCACCACCTCGAAGATCAGCATCATCTCCGTCTTGGCACCAATGGTGGAGAATCAGGGTGGACAGGACGAGCGGGCTTCTGCCCCGGACCGCGGCCCATTATGGACCGGACCGTACGGTCCTGGCTCGCTGGATAATATGGTCGGTCCGGTCCGTGAAAACGAGACCGAAATTCGGTCGGTCCGGTCCGGTTAAAGCTCGGTCCGGCTCGGAGGACCGAAGGCCCAGCCCAATTAAAGCTAATCAGAAGAGCCCAAACACATATATTGTGCGTGCGTGACCTAGCGAACTGCCACTGCCTCCTCTTCCTCGCAAGCGCCACCCCTCTTCCTCCCCTGCGCCGCCATCTTCCTCGCCTTCCTCTCCCCGGCACAACCTCGCGCCGCCGCGCCTCTACCTCTCGCCGTCGTCCCCTCGTGCGGCTGCTCCCCCTCTCTCCCTCGCGCCACCACGCCTCTGCCTCGCGCTGTGCTGCTCCCTCTCTCTCCCGTGCCTTTCTCTCGCGCCGCCGTGCATCAGGTGCTTCTTCTCCGGCTCCGGCCACCGTGCTGCTACTCCGACCACCTCTCTGATGTCCTGGGCCCACATGGCAGTGACTGGACGTAGCCAGGACCGCGAGGACCGCCGGTCCGCACCGAGCTTCATGCCAGCCGGTCCGGTCCGGCCCGGACCGCCGGCATCCGGTCCAAACGGCTGCTCGGACCGGGACCGGACCGGCCCGGACCGTGTCCACCCTGAGTGGAGAAGGTCTCGTGGAAATGCTGCTATTCCTATGGGATGCATGCTGTTTTTGGTATTTGGAGCCTCCAGCAGGTGACTCTACAGACGGCAGAGAAACAAGGACAGCTGCCTTCGCTGCACATTCATGCCTCTGCCGTGCGTCTCCTCTCCTACTCAATTTACTGCAAGCTGTGATTAAACTAATCTTTGCGAATGATATATATATCCTGCCAAATTGTTTTCTCAGAACTCGCCTGCTTTTATTGACTAGTAATAATGTATGTGCAATGCACGTTTATATTAGGTACTCCCTCTGTCCCATAATATAAGACATTTTTTGACACTGGTGTAGTGTCAAAAAACGTCTTGTATTATGGGACGGAGGGAGTAGGATATTAGTTGCACGTTATATTAGGTAAGATATATATGTTGCATGTTGGTATTTGGTAAGATATCAATTATTTTTTCGTCGGAATGGTAAGATATTAATTACATGGCAGATTGCAAGGGATAGTATTGAGTCAAAACGTGTTTATAACCAATGGCAGTAGTGGGTAATTAGAGGATTAAACGTGTTTGGTGCTTAACATTGGAGCGATTTGAACCGCTAGATAACATGAATTGACGGTCGAGATGGTTTGAATCTGCCCATTTGGGTCTTTTTATATTGCTATAGATGAAGCGGACAACGTTGCACAGAATGTAGAGAAGCACATGGTTGCTGCTTTCTCTGTTTTGGAGCTACATCTCACAACAGAGGGGCATGCTTTTGGAGCATTGGTGTTTCATCTCCTTGAGATGGATCGAATTCGTGCCAGTATACAGAGGCTTAAGTTTGTCCTACGCGGAGCGGTAATTCTCATCTCTGATTGCTTATCTCCAGCGGCGAGGCCAGCCTAAAATATCTGTGAGATCAATGGTATTTTTTGAAAAGAAAATCTTCAGTATGAACAGTGTTTTAGGCTTATTTTGTAAAAAGCCCCCACAGACTAACACCTAGCTTCGCTGCTGCTTATCTCAACAATACATCGTGTAATAATTGAAATTTATTGTTGGTTTTAGGTGGAAGAAGGATGCCCACCAAATTGTAAATGTGAGGTACCGACAAACCAAAGTTTAAGATCGCCGGCGAAAATTGCGTGATAGCGCCGCTATCGCGGGCTAGGAGCTTCCCCGCGACGGATCCGGCTTCCCTGCTCCCTCTCCATGCTTCCATCCGTGCTCCTACTTCATCCTACGGCTGTTCTTTTCCTTTTTTCTTTTCTAATCTAATCATCTCCCCCCTGATTTTCAGGGATGGGGCCGGGCCTTATTTTCTTTCAATCAAATCAAGCCACGTATGTGGATCAAGCCACGTATGTGGAAGCACGGATGGAAGCATGGGAAGGGAGACGCAATCGATCAATTTCCGCAATCTGCCGCTAACCGGGCGATCGCGCGTGAAACGGCGCGATTTGGGGTCGCGGTCGCTGCAATTTCGCGGGATGGGCCAAAAGTCTGAACCAAAAGGGCCCAAACAGACCAGAAACGGCCCAAATTTCTCCAGATACATATAGCAGCTCCTCCAGTAAACCTAGCAGCGTGTCCCAGTCCCCATTCCCTTCTCTGTCTCCCATCTGAAAAGGTTGTGGCGGCTGCTGTTCTTGCTAGCTACGGTCGGCCGGCAGTCTTCTTCTTTGCCGCAAGCCGGATTCAGTTACGGGGAGGATGCAAAAGGAGCGACCACAGCAAGGCGGCGGCCACGACTATGACATCTCAGTCTCACACGGCTCCAAAACTCGCTCTGTCGACATCGCCAGGAGGTACAGGAGCCCTCCGATTCTATCCATCTTTTATTTGTTTGTTGATTCAACAGATGCACATGACAGGCTCTTGGGATTGCATTGCAGATGTCTAGGTTCGGGTAATGGACGTGTTGTGATGTTATTCTGTAACTAAACTTAACTGCTGAACTGGTGATGTTATTCCTGCTGCAGACTTTGATTTATATTGATATGTATGTGTTGAACTGGTGCAGAACTCTATTATACTTGTTATGTTTGAATTTACCCCTGAAAATCCTCTGTTTTATGTAGAAAATCCCCTGTTTTCTGAGAAAAATGTGCACATGTACTAGTTTGGACGTGGGATATGCGTGCACATGCACTGTAGCCGCGAAATGGGTTAGCGGCCGCTATCCGCTATAGAGCCTGTAGCGTTTGAATGAGCTTGCCGCGAAATGGTTTAGCCTGCGATTTAAAACTTTGCAAAAAACTGGAGGTCCCAAACTATCTCCTTGATTGCTCTTGAAGAGTCATAATTGTAGAGTCATAATTAGCGTGGTGAGTATATGTTTGGCATGCATGATTAGCGTGCTGGTAGATGGAACAGGGTCATAATTGCTAATCCTTGTAAGATTTGTTGAATATGTGGCATTGACATGCCAATTATAGAGTTTGGTTGTGCATGTATCCAAATTATTAGCTAATTCAAAATTCTATATTTCTGCCGAATATATGTTGCCATGCCCTCATATTTTTGTAGAAATATATGCTAAATGGTGAGATGGGTCATAAGGAAGTACCAATATTTTTACGTGGACCTACTTTTGTGTTTTGCTATATTCTTTACCCTTCTGTTCTGCATATGTAAGATTTTCTAAGTTAGCTGGATAGAGTTTAACTCGAATTATTGATTTGAGCCAAACCCCAAGGTAAAAGCAAGAGCAACACATGCTACATGTTACTATTAGACATACATATAGGATAGGACTCTTACATTCTTATTCAGTGACTGTTACACCCTCACTGAACCCACACATCACACTTCTTTTAGCTAACCGACTCAAGAGTCACACTCAACAGACAGACTAACACATGAAGACTCCCATTCACTAACACAACCGACCATTATGTAGCTGATGAAAAATTCAAGAACACCATACAGGACAAGAAACTCATGATAATGACAACACAAGGACACACTCATGATAATGACCACACAAGGACACAGTAAACTGGTGGGTAAACTAACCCGGAAGAAGGCACGGCAAGCATGCTTCTACAAATTCACACTGCTGAGAGCGTGACCAGGTTAACAGCAGTTTCCTCCACACTTCTTCGTCCTCCTCTTTCTTGACATCATTCATGGAGAGCTCTCTGTTTACTGTTTGTCAGTTAGGAAATCGGAGCAATATTGTCTCTGCTAGCGATTGGCTGATAGGGAAGTGTTAATTGGTAATGGAGAATTCCCTTCTTTGGCCATGCTGGGGATTCTATGTGCACCCACTTTTTTTTTGCGGGAAATATGTGCACCCACTTATCTTTAAGCCAGTTGATTCTCGTGCTTTGGTTACTTTTTATGGGTGGACATTACGTCCTTAACACCTTCTTAAGAGTAGGGGAGGGAGACAGACTCCACTAGGCATTATATGAGTGGTGGTCTTATCTGGCTATTGCATTTTCATATCCTCTCAGGTGCAAACAGTGGACAGTTGTCCAGAAATAACATCAGTTTCACATTTCTTTTCGAGGCAAATGTCAAGAAATCACCGTCAAATTTAGGCTGCAAGTGATTTCCTGTCTCTAGCTACGTCTCAGGGGAGTACTGTGGCTCATCAGTACAATCTAGTATTATATAATATATATATATATATAAGGTACATAATGGGTTAACCAGAAAAGAAGAATTGGTTTTAAAAAAATTGAAGGACCGGGTTGCACTCGCGCGTGGGCTTTGCCACGATCCTAGGTGCTTATCCCCTCACCCAGCGATTTTTTTATCCAGAAGATCGATACCTCACCTCTAGTTTTCGTTTCTTTTATTAGGGAGATTTTCGTTCCCACTCTGTATTTTTTTGCCTAGCCAAAGCACGTATATAACCTGAAAAAACAGCCAACCCATTCTCCTTTCCCCGCTGGAAAAAACAAAAGGCATATATAGAACAAAAATCAGAAAAAGGGAAAAGGAAACTGCCGTGACCACCTCCACCCACGAGTCCCTCAGTACGCACCGCGCACCCCCAATGCCCTAGGTGATGTGTCATCTCCCCGCCGCCTCCGTCATCCCCTGCGCTTCCTTCCCTACCCTCCAGAGGGAAGAGATGAAAATCTACTAGCCCTAGCAGGTTGGCTGGTGAAGTCTCCATGCCTTCCTCCTCCACCTATCTCTTCCCTTCCACCTTTGAGCACACAGGTGGCGCACGATTCCGAGGGAGAACCACCATGGTAAGAGACCGCCGCCAGAATCATTCGTTTTCTCCTCATCTATGATATTCTTGATTGATTTTATGATACAGATGTCGGATTCATGTGGTGTGTGAACTCACAATTCTGGTCAGATTTTAAGAGGATGCAAATGGCGGAAAGCATAATCTGAGTTTTCATTGGACAACTGAAAATGAGGACTAAGTCAGTTATGCAAGGAATACACTGATCTGCCTCTGATCAATATAACACCCAACTTCTGTCATTTTTGTGACATCAGTGAGATATCTTATGTGCCTTTTAAAATCATGCACACTCGTTTCTCCCCCATCTCTATATACATTTTTAACCACCGATTTGTGACCTCCTGTGAATAGTCTGTATATGCTAGCTAACAACCGAGTACTCAAGTGCACCTAGATGTTCATCATCTTTTGTACTCCCGCCGGTCCAAAATACCTTTTTTTAACCATGGCAAGTATTTTGGAAAGGAGGGGGTATTTTATTTTGTAGTCAGATTTGCATGAGCAGTTTGCTTTGTGCTGGGAGTACTCGATTAGTACAGAGTTCACCCAACACTGCTTTTGCAAGGGGAACTAAGGTAAATAAATGTATAGCAAAATGATTCCAAAAAAATGGCACAAAAGTTCCCAGGCATCAACAATAACATAGTGTGCTTCTTTGTAAATCGCCTGCAGTTGATATTGTTGGGTTAGCAGACTCTTAGCTTCCTCTAATTTGGTTTTCATAAGAACAAGCAATCCAGTGTATAGAGGGAGTAGAGGGGAGGGCGGATATGCGTGTAGGCTGTAGCTGGCCAGTTATCCTCTAATTTTCCTGGCGTGCTAAGCATAGGGCAGAGGCGGACGGAGATTGATCGGCCTTGTATGATAGTGGATCGGCTGGGGCTGCTGGAGACATGTTTCTGATTGATGATTGATTTGATTTTTATGGCCATGCCTCTACTGGGGAGACACGTGAGTGCATTCTCAGAGAGGCAGGAGACATGATCGAATCAGCACTTACAAAAAAAGAGAATCATGGGAAGATCCTTCGATCATTAGTGCCCTGGGTGGGGGAGGGATACAGCCGATGTACAAACTCTAATTTAATAGTAGAGATACTGCCTAAAATATATTAGGAGCGAAATGAAGACCCAACATCAAACATGGAAATATGAAATTTCAGGTTTAAACTGGAAGGTCAAATATTCATTCAATTGATGACTTCGAAAGTAATACCATGTAAAACATATTAGGAAAAAAATGAAGACTCAACCTCAAACAAGAAAATTTGAAATATTCAGAGCCATATAAGGAAGGTGAAATATTCATTTAATTTAGGACTTATATGGTATACCGTGTAAAACATATTAAGAAAGAAATGAAGACCCAACACCAAACAAGAAATTTTGAAATTTTTAGGGTCAAATAAGGAAGGTCAAATATCTATTCGGTGTTGTCAAATAAGAATTTTTGTCTCGGGCAACCCCCCCCCCCCCCCCCCCACACACACACACACCCACCAACCATCACCACCAAATCACCGCTGCCTCCACCCTCTCGACACTACCGAACACCGCCGCCGCCGCCACCATTGCACTCTACTCCCCTTCGTTCCCTCTCCCCAGCCTCCCCCTCTGATTTCTTCCACCACCACCCCACTATCTTTGCCAGAGGGGGAAAGGTTGTGTTTTGCAACGCTTTGGATGGATCTGAGATCTGGACATATGCGTTTCTCGCAAGAACTAGGTCCAAGCGCTGAACCGGATCGCATCAGCATGCTCCAAGACGACCTGCTCCTCCTCATCCTTGCACGGCTAACCTGCATCGGTGCCGCGGTGCGCACCGGCGTCCTATCATGCCGGTGGCGTGGCCTCTGGGCCAGCCTCCGCCAGATTATCTTTCGCGACATCATGTTCGACTCGATCGAACTAGTGCTCAGCCGCTACGCTCATCCTTCCCCTGTTGTTTCCCTCCTGGAAATCCATGTCTCCGAGCAGGATAGGGTCGACAGTCCTAGCGTAAACTCAATGTTGCGCCTTGCTGTGCCGCTCGACCCAGAAAAGCTTGTCATCACCCTCCCCTCGCGTTCTATATCAGACCAATCCATCATCGTCGATTTGCCTTGCTTCCACCGTGCCACTTCCATCGTGTTGGAGAATTTTGACATCATTCATTGTGTGCTAGCTGACATCAAATTCAATGCCCTCGAAGCGCTTTCCCTTTCGCGCTGCAAAGCCGATCTTGATGCCTTACTCTCCTACTGCCCACACTTGCACACGCTCCACCTTAGCGGCCTTTTGTTTGAGACATGGAACTTGAGGGTGAATTCTTCGTCGCTGCAGGAGCTTATTGTGGACACTATATGGGCACAACGTGTCAACATTGTTGCCCCCATTCTTAAGAAATTGACGATGATCTTTATTCCATTGTCGGAGCTCAAGAATGTTTCTGTCTTGGCCCCAATGCTGGAGATGGTCGAATGGCACTGCACCTACAGCGATGACTCTATTGTGTTTGGCCTTTGGAAACTCGAGCTTCTAAGGTTGCCCACGACAAGGAGGCAAGGAAAATTGCGTTCACTATGTATTCATGCCTGCGCGGTGAGCCTCTTGTCCTGCTAAATTTATTAGATTACCTGACTAAAGAAATTTAGTGAATGACATATTTTTTGCCTATTTTTTTCCAGAAGTTGTCACTTCTTCCCCATGAACCCACCTTTGCAAAGGAGATAGAGAAGCATATCATTGTTAACTTCTCTCATTTGAAGCTATATCTACAAACAGGAGGACATATTTTTGGAGCACTCGTGTTTTATCTCCTTACGATTAATCGAATTGCTAGTTCTATGAAGAGGCTGAAGATCGTTCTGTTGAGATCGGTGGTAATTAATTCTCCACTTTGACTATATTACCAAAATATATGGTGTAGTAGTTTTCATTTAGTGTTTTGTTGTAGGTGAAAGAAGAATGTCCAATGGATTGTCCTTGTGTGCCCATGAATTGGAGAACCCAAACTATCTCCTTAACCGCTCTAGAAGAAGTCGAAATTAATGGCTTCAACGGAGAGGATCATGAGTTTGATTTATTGGAACTAATACTCATATGTGCACCAATGCTTAAAAGAATTATTCTGAGATTGTCACATGAGGTCTTACCAAGTGAAAATGGATGCACCACAATATACGACATCTCCAGGGTCAACTCTTCAGTGAAATGCTATCTTTATCTTAGCTCTGGTGAGTATTCCGTCTGTCATGCATGATTAGAATGCTCCTACACTAAATAGAGATATCAGTGTTACTTCTTGTAAGTTTGGACTGTCAAGCTTTCATCGCTTTATATATGTTTACGGTTCTTAAAATGTGGTGTTGACATCCTGATTATATAGTTTAGTTGTGCATGTATCCCAATAATTGGCTAATTAATCATGTTACGTTCCTTTGGAATTTGTGTGCCCACACCCTCATATGTTTGTGTAAATAGAAATTCTATGTTGGAATGGTTCAGAACCAAAAGTTCATTATCTTTATGCGGGTTTTCTTACATTTGTCGCTCTTTTGCATTTTGCAATCTTCTATGCTGATCACACCCTTGTGCTTTGCATTTGTATTCTAGTTTATAGGTTAGCAAGAAGTAGGCGTCAACCAGTTGGCTAGCTAGAGTATGATAAAATGTTTGCAATACCCGCCGACCCGCGCCAAGGCTCCAAGTGTTGGTCTTGATTGGTAGTGTTTTACTTTCTTGGTTAGCCAAAGCTATCTTACCGAAATTCAATGGCCTTGGGGGGGTTGGCACTAATTATTAATGCCAGTTAAAAAAATGGGCATGTACTTATTTCTTAACTTCTGCTCTTAGCAGGTGTTGTATTTTATTTGCAACTGAGAACAATCCATACACATACGATGATTACATTTGCACACTTGTGATACTGACCATAGAGTTTCAATTGCCTCTGTTGCAGGGTTAGTGCATCATAGCCAAGACTGCCCGTAAACATGAATTTCATCCTTTTCTACGTGGATTCTTGGTGTCCACCGACAAGATCATCATTTTGCTTGATATCCAACTCTAGTACCTGGTCTCAAGACTTCACTTGGTTGCTTTCAACTGATCACATCTGCATTGTTTTGCCAGTGTGTACTATTGTTACTACATATATATGATACTCAGTTAAATTTTGAATGGTATATCTTTCGCTAAATTAAAGAAGTTAATGCACTCAACTTATACCAGTAAATTTTCAAAGCTAGTGATTTTGCTAAGACTGTAGTCTCAGTTGTTGTTTGTGGTGTTTCATTTTGATGACGCGACGCATGTTTGGATTGAGAAGCAATGAATTTTCGCCTTGTGGCTCTTTATGCTTATATCTCTAGTTAGATTAACCAAATGAGTTGTGTGTTAGCTCAGCGTCTTAAAGTGCAAATTATCTTCCATTTCCTCTCTTTTCTAACTAAGGCATGAACAAAAGATGCATCTTGCTTATCACTTTGTAAAGCCATTGGAATGATTGTCCTCACAAGTTTCTGCCATGCCTGCACTGAACAAACACATGCATCCAATTGTACTTAATTTGCTATTATTTGGTTTGGATATATGTATATATTATCATCAAACACACTAATGACTCGGCACACTAAAGACAACTCTTTAACCTTCATCTTTTGATCTTGATTTTATGTACACATCTCAATTTACAACAGGAGTATTACATTATTAGATCTTGAGTACATATCTATTCTTTGCTAATTAGACAAAGGATAATTAAAACAATTAAGATATAAAGCTAATTAACTGAAGAACGTATATAGAAAATTTTGGAAATTCATCTGAAAAAGAAAACGATAGAAATTTGTTGGTATGGCATTTGCCTTGTCGTCATGCCACTCCATACAGTATTGTTTTGCAGTTCCCTCATGGCGGTCTTTGCCACAAGCCACGACATTGTGGCCTTTGCAAAATAGCACTTGTATTAATTTTGTTCGCTTCATTGTCAAACAACAAATTGATTTATGTATACTAATGCATATGTGATTGATGCTGCTTGACTTTGGGTACGAGCCATTTGATTCTTCAAATTGTGTGCTTTTGGGCATGTTTTCTAAGCTACTTATCCTACGAACATCCGAAAGTAATTTTTTGATGATGCATTAGTGTTCATTCTATTACTAGGTGGTGACTAGGTAAAGCCTGGTATGGTTAGGATTTTTTTTTGAAAAGGAATTTGAAGCCTTTTAGCATATGCAAGCAAGCATGATTTTATTACAAAATGTTGAAACATCTGTTTGACATGAGAAAAATCTAACTCCATGGAGAAGAGAATAGGGGAGTGTATTTTTTTCATGCGTGAGTGTAGTGTATCGTAGTGCACAAAGGAATATGGTAGGGAAATGTATTTAATTAATATCATTGGAATACGGTTACAAGATCCCAAAATAATTGTGCTCTGTGGCCTACTAGCGCCCAGCCTGACTGTGGGTTTGTGTGATCTGCTGGTTCTCGGGGCCTTGGAAGGTTCCAGATTAATTACTCTCGCAGGTTGCTTCATTGGATAACTTCGATTGAGCCTTAGGGTCATCCTTGTCGCTTTTGTCGTCTTCATTTTGCGTTCTCCATGCATGATAATGGTGGTGTGTGTGGGCAGTTGCAGAACCTATGTCCATGTCGGTACATGCACCACTGTAAATGTGGCTTTTTCATTAGCCACGCCCACCCTCGCCGTCGTGCCTCGTCGATCTTGGTGGCGTTGTTGTAGTTGGTGCTGGTATAGCATGCATGGATTCCTGCTTGGCTCGGACTTCTCGACGACTAGCAACTTTGTCGGGGTATGCGAAGGTTGCACCTTGTGGGAGTAAGTTGTTGGTAGAATTTCAGTTACAAGAAAGCTACCACTCAATGCGAACAGCGAGCGTAGCACGAACACCACAACCAACCAAAACAAAGACAAACAACACCGCCGAACAAGCTACAACGCAAAAGAGCCTATCCTAAAGTGACACAAAGCACCGCATCTTGACCGACGCCCGACACGCCCGAAGACCAACAACTTCCGCAGAGATTCTCTTATCGATGCACCATCCATCCTTCGCGCCTGAGAGGAAGTGGCAGACGAATGGCGGGACTCGATCCGCCCCGGGAAGACATCATCTTGGACACACCGACAGCGGACGTGCATAGCGCCGCTGAGGATCAAAAAAAGGACCACAGCGAACACCGGAGGAGAGCAACGAGGAGTCAGCCTTGTCTCCAAACACCATGCTCCCAACAAAGGAACGATGTCAAGGATGCCGCCATCATGCCGATCCATCGAATCGTGGCTTTCGCCCGGAGACATCCACCAACTCCAGGAGCACGAAGAACAAGGCGAACACGCCCGGCGTCGCCTCCAAGAAGGGGAATGACATCCACAGGTGCCATCGCCGCCGACCCGGTAGAAGCCGTGCAAGATTTTCATCCACGCGTCGCCCATCACCCCGCCTCCAAGGAATTGATAGCACGTCCAAGAAGCCTCACACCGCCACCACCACAACACTTCCCGATGTAGCTGCAAAGACGAGCACCAAGGACCGAACGCCAGGTAGGGAAACCACACCATCCACTCCCACCTACATGAGGAACTGCAGCCAACCAGCACCTCCGGCCAGGTCCAAGACTGCCTGCAACGCTTGTTGCCCATTCCAAGGGACGGCCTTGTGACAACCGGACCTGCCTCTCCACGCGAGAAACCCAGGCCAGCACCACCAGGAGAGCACCGCCGCTCGCCACGCTACACAGAGATGACGACCACTAGCTGCTTGCAAGACTCCAACTTGGTCGAGCCATCGCAGTGCCGTCACCGACCTGCCGTGGGAACCCGCCGCTGCCTCCAGCCGGTGCCGCCGCCACCAGAATGTGCCACATCTCCGCTGCCAGATCCGGCAAGCCGTCGCACCACCAACCCACCTACCATGCGCCGGCCCTCAGCCCTCATCTCCGGACAACACGGACGAACTGGCTTGAGCCACCACAGTGAAGAGTACCAAACCGCCACCGGCCTACGCACTCCGCTGCGACACACCACCACCAGCGGTCAGCATCGCCCCTCCCCGCCTCCACGCATCGTGCACTGCAGAGCCCCAACGCGCCGACCACCGAGGCCTCGAGACGGCCACGCAGGAACGCCGCCCGCCCATGACGCGGCCAGCAGGGAGGCCCCCGTGTGCCCGCAACCGCCGCCACACCATGCATCAGATCCGGGATGGCCAAACCCGGATCCACTCGCCGACGCCGCCGTAGGCCCCTGCTGCGCCAGTTCGTAGCGCCTCCGCGAGGGAACCTCCACCAGCTCACGAGCACCGTCGCAAAGAGCCCCGCCGCCGCCATCCCTGGGGCGCGCACAGCTTCGCCGACGTCCTCTCCGGCGGCGGCGAAGCGGGAGGGAGGGGATGTGAGGTGGCCCGACGGCGGCGGGATTAGGGTTGCCCCCGAGTCGCCAGAGGAGGTGACGCGGGGGTGGGAGGGTCGTTGGTTGCCGCCCCCACGTCGGTTATTTTTGGACTATTCTTTACGTCATCCGCTTTATGCCAATTAGCGTTGAGTTCCATGCGCTCGAGACGTTCTCCCTTTAGCACTATAATACCCGACCTCGACCCTTTTTCTTTCATGTTACCCGCGCTTGCGCGCTCCGCCTCAATGACATTTTATTCGAGACTTGCGACCTAAGCGTGAACTCACCGTCACTAGAGGAGCTTGTTGTGAATAATATCTCAACAGAATTCCTAGTGCTATGCAGAGGTTTAAGAACATCCTATATATGGACATCAACGGGAACTAATTCTCTGTTGTGACACATATGATAACTACATTTTCGTTGCAATCAAACTTGCAATATTGACTGAAGCTTTTCAATTTGCCTCTGCTGTAGGATTGATGCACACCGGTCAAAGTTGACCATCGACATGATTATCATCCATGCATCATAGGATAACCGTTGAGGGGCCTGTGCGGGCGGTGCGACCGCACACGGCCCCCAAATTTCAGGGGCTCCGATTTGGGCCATATGGTTAATGTATATATTTTGAGTTTGGGCCGTTTTCATTATTCGTCAATGGTTGGAGCCAACAGTTAACTGGGCTCCGTCGCTCTCCCGAACTGGGCCTGTACGCTTGGTCATTATCCAGAACCCCGAGACCGGTTCGATCGATCATGTTTGCGAGGGGATCAGGGGATGTGCTGCTTCCGCGTTGATAGGAAACCTCTTCGACCTCTTTCATCTTGATTGGATCCCCTTGGTCACTGCTACTTCTAGCTCTGATTGATTGAGGGCAGGCCTGATCGAGGAGTGCAAGAAAACAACAAAAAGGTTTGGGGATTCTTGATTCCGCTCGCTTCTCTCGTTCCAATGTGTCGATTGGTATTTATGGGTGGAGCTTTTTGTCCTGCTGCAGGTTGAAGGGAAGGAGACGAAGGTAATGCGAGAGATGGACGAACTTGCGAGTTAAATTTGATGTGCGTCTAATGTGTCCAATTTTTTATTTACCTCTTGTTTCTGAAGGGCATGGGTACTTGAAAAATAAGCAATCACGTTGCCTCCATCTCCTACAGACCGAGTTCTTCCATGAATTTGACCCTAGACGATCTGGTAAGTGAGTCACTATCGATGCAGTTTAGTAGTACCATTTATTCTTCTGGTATTAATATTTGATATATACTTCTGAATACTATACGCAATAATGCATACTTCAGTTATATACTGTATATATAATTAACTAGGAGAATGTTTTAGTTATATTGGTTATTTAGTATATGACTTGTAAAAAATTTAGGCCTAATTTTTTGCATTCTACACCGGGCCCCCGAATTCCTGGAGACGGTGGATTATTGGTGTGCATCGACAAGATCCTTTTCATGCTGACCAATTCCGTTATGTGTGTTGTTTTGCTAGTGTACTATACAACCGTTGCTAGTTTAAATCTTTGAAAACGAGGGACGACATCCGAAAATTGATAAACTCAGATCACCCATAGGAAAGAGGGGTCTTACGGAAACTCGTGTAAGTTTGGTCAGGGTCATCTCGAAACAGTCAACAACAACATGAAA
Source organism: Triticum urartu (assembly GCF_056163025.1). Lineage (NCBI taxonomy): Eukaryota > Viridiplantae > Streptophyta > Magnoliopsida > Poales > Poaceae > Triticum > Triticum urartu. The sequence goes on from NC_141879.1 coordinate 713,358,324, forward strand.
ATGTTATAAGAACACCAAAAACTTAGAGCACAAAGTCCGGTTTTGATGTTTCTCAGCTTGTTTCACCCTCTAGATCCCGCGACAATCCTGTGAAGGGTTAATTTTGCTGGCTTGATTTTAAGTTTGTTGGTCATGTTTTTCTCCCTTTTTACACTTGATAATCCTACACCTACGTAAGGTCTACCAAGACTAACGTAACTTTCCTAACTAACTAACTTCGCCCCCCCCCCCCCCCCCCTTGATTTTCAGGAGGGTGGGGCGCTTCATCCTCCTACCTCTAATTTTATTAGTCCACCTAGCACATTACGTAAAACACGTAAGTTTTGTTACGTAGGTGTAGCATTACTCTTTTACACTAGATTATTTTGTTTGGAGAGGATTAATAATGGCGATGTTTTACGCCTCAAAACGTTAAATGTGAGGCGAAGCACATATATTGTTGGATGGTTGGGAGGACAGTAGTTCAAATCCTGGTGCTCGCATTTTCATTGATTTATTTTAGGATTTTCGGCGATGCGCGTTCACTAAGAGGAGACGTTTTCATCAACTGCGGGACATGAGTGTACTCACGTATATATGAGCACATGTGATTGTAATGCGTTCTAGAAAAAATGTTAAATGTGAGATTATTTGAAAAATGCTGAATAAAAAGAAAGAAATTAATAGGACGAGAAGGGGAATGAATAGTCGCCTGGCTCGAGCCCATCAGCCACCGCACCGTCTCGCTTTGCAAAGTTCCCATGGAGTTGAGATCGGGGCGTCGCCTCCATTCCTCGCGGCAGCGGCTAGGTCAACCAGGCGGCGACGGCGGCGGCGGCCCGGACCTCATCAGCGCCCTCCCCGACGACCTGCTCCTCCTCGTCCTCGCCCGCCTCCCCTGCACCGGCGCCGCCGCGCACACCGGGGTCCTCTCCCGCCGGTGGCGCGACCTCTGGCCCCATCTTCGCCGGATCATCTTCCGTGGTATCCCATTCGACTCGATCGAACCGGCGTTCGACCGCGTTTCTCCCGTGGTTTCCCTCCTGGAAATCCACGCCCGCGCGTCAACTCGCCGCTGGTCGACTGACCGGGTCGACACTACCCGCGTGAACTCACTGCTGCGCGCCGCCGCAAGGGTGGAGCCGGAGGAGCTCATCTTCAGTCTCTCGTCGGCCTTCATCTGCGATTCCCCAGTCGTCGATCTGCCCTGCTTCAACCGGGCCACTTCCATCCAGCTCTGCCTTTTGTCCGCCATACGCGTGCCGGCCGGCGTCGAGTTTCCGGCGCTGGAGACGCTGTACCTGGCGTGCCGCATTGACGCCCTCGACCCCATGCTCTCCAGCTGCCCGCGCCTGCGCACGCTCTATCTCAGCAGCACTGAGTTGAAGGGAGACTACCTGAGGGTCAACTCGGCGTCATTACTAGAGCTTGTCGTGGACAGCAGATTGACACGCAATGTCAACATTATTGCCCCCCTGCTTAAGCAGTTGACCATGTCCTTCAACGCCTCGAAGCTCAGCAGCATCTCCATCTTGGCATCAATGATGGAGAAGGTCTCTTGGAAATGCTGCTATATGAATGGGTCTATTAGGGCATCTTCAGCCGCGCCCTCAAGAAGGCCCCCCAAGCGTTTTTTCGTCCGTCGGCGTCAAAATATCGGCCCAGTCGCGTTCCCAAGAGTCCAGTTTTCGCCGGCTCGGGCCGAAATTGGCGCCGGCAGACCCAACCCGAAACCCGCACGCTGGGGGTCGCTCGGGGGCGCCGGGCGAATCGTTTTTGGCGCGAAGAGCCGCGGGCCCGCCGTGTCAGCGACTCTACTCTCTTCTTGCTCCTTCGTCGTCCTCATCGCCTCGTTTCCCGCGGCAAATCAATGCCAAAGCTGCCGCGCGCTGCCGCGCCGATCAGTCTTCATTGATGCCTCACGGGCGGTGCAGTGAAGGCTGGGCGATGCGTCCCTCGGCCGTCACGCGTAACGCGTTGGCCAAGCCTACCGCGCGGCGTCTCCGCCTATAAAAGCTGACTGCAAGCGCGCCGGAGAGACTTACCCCGATCATCCACCGACAACGCGCTCATTTCTCCCCCTTTCCTCCTCTCGCCGTCACCAGTTGAGAAAGCATGGCCGAGTGTTTCCCAGGCGACGGCGCGGCGGCGAACGGATTCGGGTGCCGTCATCTGCACGAGGACGAGGCTCGCCTCCTTTTCGAGGCCGAGTACCCGGTCCCGCCGGACATGTGGGTGCCCGGGGCGTGGAGGATCAGCGCCGGCGGCGTGCCGGTGCCCCCAGTACCCACCGGCGCGGCGCGGCGTGCGGAGATCGCACGCATCCGCTCGTCCCTGCCGCGTGCGGCGAGGGAGGGGTCCCGGTACGTCCCCGACATCCCAATCTGGAAGCCGTACTTCCGCCGCCGGCACGACGAGCAGCTCGAGGACACCAACGACGTCGTGCCCTCCGGCAAGTTCAACGCCGCCGGCCGGCGTCGGTGGTGGGGCGTGCCCGGGCGCACGTTGGAGTCCATCCTCGAGTACATCGAGGGCGGCAACACGCCGCGCCTTGAGTACCCCGCTCCCCCGTCCTTCTCACGCCGCCGGGGAAGCTCCTGGACGCCGAGGCGCATGGAGACTGGGGTGTCCTCCTCCTCGTCCGGCGGCTCTCCCTGCCTCCACCTCCGCCCCGTCAAGCCGGAGCCCCAGGACACGCCTGTCAGCGCGCGTACCCGCCGCTCCGGCGCCCTCGTCGAGCCCAAGGTGGAGTCCAGCCTCCCCCCGGAGTACGAAGAGATAGCCCGGCGCGGCTTCTCCGACGAGGACGCCATGCGGTGGTCGCGCGACGACTACCTGCGCGAGGAGATGATCCGGCAGCGCCGGGCCCTGGAGGAGATCGCCGCCCGCAAACGTGGGCACGAGGACGAGGACGGTGTCGTCGTCCTCGATAGCGACGACGACGACGCCCCCGGACTGTCCAACCCGCCGAGCCAACCGGGGGAGAGATGCAGCAGGGACGGCGGAGGCGTAGGCGGTGACGACGACGACGATGACGACGACGATGGCGGTGACTACACGCGGTTCTACAGCCTCCTCGGCATGTAGAACCGCGTGGGCGGGCGGCGAGGGAGACGGCGGGGTAGCCCGCGGTAGTTTTTTTTTCTTTTTTTTGTAAAATATGTTTAAATTTGAACAAACTCGCCCGTGTTTGCGTTGTGTTTGCGCCGAATTTGAACATTTTAAAAACCCGTGGGGGGCCGCGACTGGGAGGCATTACGCCCCCAGTGCGCGGTTTAGCGCCGGTGCGCCCCCAGAGGGCGATTTTTTGCCCCTCCTGAGGGACCAACGGCTGAAGATGCCCTTACATATGGTCTTTGGCTACTTGAGCAGGTGACGCTACAGACGGCAGAGAGACAAGGACAGCTCCCCTCGCTGCATGTTCGTGCCCACTGCGTGCGTCCCCTCTCCTGCTCAATTTATCGCAAGCTTTGAGTAAACAAAATTTTGTGAGTGATATATATCTCCTGCCAAATTGTTTTTCAGGACTTTTCTGTTTATCAGGATGAGGCAGATAACTTTAAGCAGGAGATAGAGAAGCATTTGGTTGCTGCCTTCTCTGTTTTGGAACTAAATCTCACGACAGAGGGGCATGTTTTTGGGTCATTGGTATTTGAGCTCTTTGGGATAGATCGAATTCGTACTGATGTGTGGAGGCTTAAGGTTGTCCTATCAAGAAAGGTAATTCTCATCTCTGATTACTTATCTCAACAATACATTGTGTAGTAATTGACATTTATTTTTGGTTTTAGATCGAGGAAGGATGCCTACCAGATTATTGTCCTTGCCAGGCCACAGATTGGAGATCCCAAACTATCTCCTTGACTGCTCTCGAAGAAGTGGAGATCAATGGCTTCGAAGGAGAGGATCATGACTTTGATTTTTTTGAAACTGATAGTCAGATGTGCCCCATTGCTTAATAGAATGATTGTGAAGTTGTCACGCGAGGCCTCCACAAATAATGATGTGTGCGCAAAGATATACAACATGTTCGGGGCGTATTCTTCGGTGGAATGTCGTGTTTATCATAGCTCTGGTGAGTATATGTTTGGCATGTATGATTAGCGTGCTCATACTTGGAACAGAGTTATAATTGTTAATCCTTGAAAGATTTGTTGAATATGTGGCATTGGCATGCCAATTATAGAGTTTGTGCCTGTATCCCAATTATTAGCTAAGTCAAAATGCTATATTTCTGCCAAAATTATGATCCAACATCCTCATATTTTTATAGAAATAGATGCTAAATGGTAGAATGGGTGATAAGAAAGTTTCAATATTTTTACGCGGGCTTACTTTTGCGTTTTGCTATCTTATTTAATATTGACACCCTTCTTTTCGCATATGTAAGATTTTGTAAGTTAGCTGGATAGAGTTTAACTTGAAATACTGATTTGTACCAAAGCCCAAGGTGAAAGAAAGAGCAACACATGTTACATGTTACTATTTTAGACATACATATATGATAGGACACTTACATTCTTATTCAGTGACTGTTACTCCCTCGCTGAACCCACACATCATACTTCTTTTAGCTAATTGACTCACAGTGACAGTCGACACACAGACCGACACATGAACACACTCCCATTCACTCACACAACCGACCATTATATGTAGCTGAAAATTCAAGAACGACACCATACATGTCAAGCAACTGATGAGTGCATGATAATGATCACAACTCACAAGGACACAGTAAACCGGTGGGTGAACTAACCGTAGCCCCCTCCTCCAAACACAGATTTAGATGGAGAGAGGGAGACCTGGAAGAAAGGCGTAGCCTTCCCTTGCCGATAAGACTTGCCTTTTTTCTTCTGCATCACTGAAGCACCCCTGCTCACATGCCAGCCTCCGGTGCACCCGGAAGAAGGCACGGCAAGCATGCTTCTGGAGATTCACACTGCTGAGAGCATGACCAGGTAGCAGCAGCGTGCTCCACACTGCTTCTTCTTCTTCCTCTTCTTCCTCGACATCATTCACGGAGAGCGAGCTCTCTGTTTACTGTTTAGTTAGTAGGAAGCCAGAGCAATATTGATTTTCCCTTGCCCTGCCGCCCACTTATATAGGCGTTTTCGTATCAACTACATCACCCAGGTCTCTGTTAGTGATTGGTCTGTTAGGGAATTGTTAATTTCTAGTGGGGAATTCTCTTCTTTGGCCATGCTGAGGATTCTAGCATATCTGCACCCACTTATCTTTAAGCCATTGGATTCTCGTGCTTTGGTTACTTTTTATGGGTGGTCATTATGGCCTTATCACTTTCTTAAGCGTAGGGGAGCTAGGTAGACTCCAATTAGGCATTATGTGAGTGGTGGCCTTGTCTGGCTATTGCATATCCTCTCAGGTACAATCAGTGGACACTTGTCCATCAATAACAGCACATTCGTACTTCTTTTGAGACGAATGTCAATGAATCACCTTCAGTTGTAGGCTGCAAGTGATTTTCTGTCTCCAGCTGCAGTCTCACAGTAATATTATGGCTTGTCAGTTTGTCAAAATTGAAAGTAGTAGAGAGAAATAATTTGTTATCTTTTCCCTTGCAGATAAATTCACCTAACATCTTGTCTGCTAACAAGTTTTCTCGGCCATGAGAGGATTTCACATGAGCATGGCAAATAATCCACCTGAAACTGAGAACAATGGTCATATCACGGCCCCAGAAGATCCAGATATTATTTTATGTATGGAAGAAGGAAGAAAGCAGACGGCTCCTTATATGGTCTCTGCATGATTCATCAAGTGCAGTACAGCAACATAAAGCAAAGCAAAGTTAGAAAGAGTGGCACGCTTTTGGAAAGCACCATGGTCCGTTTGTGATCAGTCAGTTGAGCACGTCCCTGCTAGGAAGCCCCAAGCTGGAAAAGGAAACAGGAAATCAGCCGGGATCTGATTGTTTATTTATGGATCTTTGAACCTCTGATTGGGGTATCCACCATCGTCCAATGCGGGGCGTGGCGCGTGCTAAAAAACCGCGGAGGTGGCGTTTTCAGACGTTATGAAGATTCAATCACATTCCACATACCTGCCATTCTGAGCTTAAACCGAACTCTATCTGTTAATCTGAATCTGAAAGCGAGGCTTTCCACTAATCGATAGTTTTGTCTGGTTGCAATGATCCTATCACCACTAACCGCTTTCAACTTGCATCTTTTGTCTGCCTTTTTCCTCATGAGGGATATGCTATTGTATGCTACGTACTAGTAAAGAACAGATCATGGCCAGGTGATAAGACTTGGTGGACTGTAAGTGGTTTGTTTGCTCATCATCTCAACTTTAGTTCATACAAAGGTGAATTGCAGCTTTCTTATTTATCAGGAAAATGAGTGATGCTTGGTTATGTGATTTCCTTGAATTTTTCATGATTTAGACATGCATGCCTACCATCAACCGCATGCTTCTGATTCAATGAAGGAGAAATTAATACACAAAAAAGAGGAAATTGCTATGTCTTGACACAGTTACATTTCTAATTATGTTTGCATGCCTTTGTATTTCTATGTTTTTGAGTAATTATTATTCAGGCAGGAATTCTCTCCTCTTGATGATTGCCTCGAAAAAGAAAGAAAGAAAGAAAGAAAGAAAGAAAGAAAGAAGAGAAATACCAGTTTGGCCCTAATGTTTCAGTGCATCCACCAGATAGGAAGGATGAATGTTCATGATTTATGGCATCTTATGTTGTTTTATGAAAGCTGCGAAGAAAAATAGTTGGCCCGAGGCGATGGAATCGCTGGATCTGCAGTACTGCGGGCCTTTAGATTCTAAGTCAAAACTAAAATACAGGTTATCAACCATTGTAGTAAAAATCTCCCCGTGTGCAATGGAGGGCTTATGCTTTCGCAACATCGACACAATATTTTACATGGGTGTGCACATACGGAAACAAAAAATATCGCAGTATTTGAAACACCCTGTGCAGTACTTTTGTGTGTGCATACAACAGATCCCAAATGGATGCAGTAAAATTGCGTAGAAGAAAACATCATGTGTTGCAACATACAGGACAAAAATTGCATCATGAACACAACATTTCTGGCACACATGCACCCATGATCGTCATAGCATGTTGCCTGGGTTTTGAAATAACTTATGCAACATCAAAACCTACAAAGTCACTAACCTTCATTTTTTTTGGAAAGTCAACCTCGCTGCCTGGATTCACCTGCGGCGGATTCGGCTACCCCAGAACCCATTCCCCTTAGTAAATCGTTTCTTGGGGCTCAGCAAGCTAGGAAATCCTCAGATTCAAGCACCATCATGGTGGTTTGGAGTTGCTAAAATAAAATAAAAATTGCAAAGGGAACAGAACACACGGAGGGGAATTGGGTTTCATAGAATTTGTCGGCATGCACTTTCTCTCCACCTATCGGTGGTGCCACCTATTCTCATGCCCTCCGCCGGCTGCTACAAGGGGAGATTGGGGAACCTCGGATCAATCTGCTTGGGCCGTCTCCCGTAGGGTCTTCGAGTTCTTCGTCGCCGGTAAGGTTGGGTTAGTGGCAACAACGGGAATAATAGTTCATCGGCTTTCCCCACACTAATGTGCTTCATCAAAGTTGCGTCCACGAGTCGGTGGATAGTGTCAATAGTCTGGCATTTGGTTTGGCGTGATTAGCATGTATCCCCTGTGACGATGTCCTGTGTAGGAGAGATGGCGGTGTGTGATGTGTTTGTTCTCCGGTTTCATCACCATCCAGAAGCTCAGTCGGGGAACGCATGAGGTTTTTCTGCCCCTCCTCTGTGTGGCCAGAGCTGGGATTGTCTTCTGGCCCTTCTTGGTGCCAGCTTCCTTGGAACGACGATCTATCCAGATCACCGTCGCGGTGTCATCTGGTTTACATCGATGGTCATTGCTCCTACAAAATTCTAGGTTTCAACAATGTTGCTCCGGTAAGACGATGCCAAAGGCAAGAAGGAACTTTACTCATGGTGAGACAGTGATGGATTGTTTAAGAAGTTTCATATTCTTATATAGAAGTTTTTTTTGTAAGGATTAGTTTTATTGAATATATGACCTTGGGCCTTATTTGAAAGAAAAAGAAAACACGGGCATGTATCTTAGAGCTATTCTCCCTCTCCCGGCCACCCCCCCCCCCCCACCCCACACACACAAACCCGAAAGATGTTGCTTCCCAGATGCAGATATGTACCACCCAGAGGCACTCCTATCACACGGTCGCCTGTAGGGAGCTGCTGCTTGGCCAACCCAGTAACCCCGCACATGCTGACGTCACCCTTGTTTTTTCATTTTTTTCTTCACATTTTTGTTTTTGTATTTGCTTTATTTTTGTATTGTTTATATTTTGAAATATTCAATATAAATATATATTTGAAAATTATATATTTTAAAAAATATTAATTTAAAATTTTTAAAAATATATAAATATATATAATTTTTTTTAATAATGTGTAGGGATTATTTGTGACATTTAAAAATATCATGTTTTTAAAAAAATGTACGTGAAAATTAAAAAATGTATATCCAAGTAAAAAAATAGTTGCATAATTAGAAAAATTGCACATTGTATTAAAAATGTATTATGCTATTTTCAGTAAAATTGCATATATTGTACAAAACTGGTTGCGTGATCTAAAAAGATGTTTTGTATCATTAAAAATGTATCTGACAATTTAAATAAAAATTCCGGTGATTCAAAAAATGTTCAGCACATTTAAAAAATGTTTTTACAATGTTAAAAAAACGTTCATTAATCTAATAAATGTTTATTTCCATTAATATGTATATTATGTTTTCAAAGAAATATTGTGTTTCCAAAAAATGTCCATGAAAATTTTGAAATGTTTATAGAATGTAAAAAAATGTACATTGTGTATTGGGATAGTGTTACTATGTATTCAAAAAATGTTCAAAACATCTATTTAAAAAAATGTATACCACATATTTAATAAATGTCCAAAGTGTATCAAAAATGTTTCACGTGTGCACTTAAAAAAGTACATTTTGCACTGAGAAAAAAAAGCTATGTGTTAAAACTATATTCAAAAAGACAAAGAAATAAGAAGAAACTAAAGAAAGCCGAAGAATACGAAGAAAACCAAGAAAGAAACAAAAAAAGTATAACAAAGAAAGAGAAAACCAAAGAAAATTAGTGAAAACAAAAAAAAGCATAATGAAGGAAGAAAGGAAAATCAATGGGGAAACAATGAAAACAATTAAAGGAAAACAGAAGAAAATGGAATACTGAGCAGGTCGAGGGAGCGAGTGACTACATTAATGGGCCAGCCCAATTCATTCGCCCGTCGGCTTGGTATGGGTGAGACATAGCCCTGGCAATGTTATGCGGTCTATCTAGATCACCATTGTCGGCATCTTCTGGTTTATATCAATGACTTTGTCAGTCAGTGCTTCTACAAACTTCTAAGTTTCAAATGTTGCTCCAAAAAGATGAGGCCAAAGGCAACAACCAACTTTGCTCACGATGAGTCGGTGATAGATTGTTTAATAAGTTTCATATTCTTATATAGTTGTTTTTGTAACGAAATGCAAAGGTGAACATGCTTCCACATGAATAGTAAGTTTGAAAAATATACTAAGAAATATTTTAAAATTTTGAAATTTTGGGATATCAAACTTGGTCCACCATTTTACTCACCTGTGAAGTTCCGTGAATTAAACCTAGGCATTCGTCACGGCCGGGCTTTGAAAAGCTCGACCTCCAAAGCCCAAAATCAGCCCCCCCCCCCACCCCACCCACATGAACAATGCATTTCTCTTATTAAAATGATGATTTTTGAGTATTTAAAATACATATTATGCCTATATTTCTAATAAAATAATGATTTATACCATGTTCGTGCTTTCGAGCCGGGTGCCGAGCAGAAAAACTGACCCCAAACCTGGTCCCGATGTTGGGCTGACCGGGCCGGGTTGTTCATGCCCGTGGTCTACCGCAAAGTATCGACATCCATAATATTCTTAGTGAAGAAAATACAATTCAAACCTCATTATCGTCGAACAGTGTTTTTTAATATAGCTTCGTGAACTTCATACGCTAATATACCGGTCGACTATGTATGTTAAAAAAATAATTCAGATGTATTTTTTACTGCTTTTTAGAATTTACTATTCGTTAAGGAATGCGTGTGGAACCATGTTCATTAAATTTGCGTCTTTGTTTTTGTATAAGTATTAGTTTTATTGAATATATGACCTTGAGCGTTTTTTGAAAGAGAAAAATAAACCGCGGAGCCATTCTCCCTGTCCCGGCCCAACTCCCCGCAAGCCCGAAAGATGCCGCTTCCCCGCGTATCGCTCCGCCTCCTGCCGCCGCCGCCGCCGCCGCACGCCGGCGCGGCCGTCGTCCACCGTCTCCTTCGCGGCCTCTGCACAACGGAAGCGCCTCCCTCCCCCCTCTCCCCGTCCGAGCTCGACACCATCTCCGCGCTCATCCCGCGGCTCATCTCCGAGGGCCAGGTCCCCGCCGCCGGCCGCCTCCTCTCCGCGGCGCTCCTCCTGCCGGGCTCCCCGGAGCGCCTCCCGTTCCCCCCGCTCGCCGAGCACCTCGCCTCCCTGCCCACCCTCACCCCGGCCTTCGCCCTACTCACCGCGCTCCGCCACCACCCCGTCCGCCCCTCGCCGCTCCCGCTCGCCACCCCGCTCCTCGGCCACCTCCTCGCGATGCGCCGCGCCCGCGAGGCCGCCTCCGTGCTCCGCTGGCTCTGCCGCCCCGACTCCCCGCGCCGGCCCGACGCCGCCACCTACGGCATCGCCGTCGCCGGGTTCTGCAGGCTCGGGGACCCCAAGAGCGCGCTCGTCGCCCTCGGCGAGATGGCCTCCGACGGGGTTCCGCCCTCGCGGGAGCTGCAGGAGGCGGTGCGGGACGCGATGCTGCAGGACGCGAGGGTCGAGGAGGCGTGGGCGCTGGAGGAGGCTATGCGGCTGCCGGAGCCCAAGAAGACGGTGGAGATGGTCGACAAGCTTCTTGGAGCGTGGGAAGACTGACTGGCTGACTGACCACCGAGCCATTTTGGTGCTTCGCTGCTCTGGATCATGCAAAAGGCAGGTGAAATTTTCCAGAGATTGTACGATTTGTTTGCTTGATATGCAGTATCAATGTAGTGAGAAATCCCCCAAGTTAAAGTTAGTGTTAAGCACATACACTATATGCTTGGTGATTCAGATTGGATTGCTATGGTCTATGGATGCGAGCATAGATGTCAAGAGGAGCGTCTTGCCTATTCGAGTGTATTGAAGAAGCTTAATAATGATCACATGAGAAATATTTTGTGATGATGCCAAAGAACCAAAGTGTTTTTCTGTGCCAGGCGTCAGAATCCCTGATCTGTTGCTGTACAAGCTACTCCCTCGTTCCAAATTACTCGTCGCAAAAATGGATGTATCTAGAACTAAAATACATCTAGATTCATCCATACCTGCGACAAGTAATTTGGAACGGAGGGAGTAGTTTTGTATTTATATAAATTAGACACCTAATTAAGAGTTTCACATTTTGCACTAGCTGTCTGTACAGTCCCCCTTTTTGTTTACCAGCCGTTCCAATAATCTTCGCTGAAACACTTGTGCTGCTGTTGATTTTTATCTTCTGCAGCCTCTTCTTTTTTTCTCGGATTTTTACATGGCTCAGACTAGTCTTCGACGCATCTCGTTCTGAGATGCAAAAAGAAAGACACATCTCGTTCTGGGTTCTTGAATCTTGAACCCAATGTACACATTTGGTCTTTCAGTTTCGTCACTACACCCTCGCAATTTCCTTTGATGTTATGCAGCCTGCAAACTCTTGTCTAGAAGAAGCTATCATGAGGTCTGGGTGTAAGAGCAATGTGCAGCAAGTTGTCGATGGAAGGACTGACAGCACCAAAGACGAGCTGAGTGACAGATGATGGGTTTGCTGCTTTGGAATTTGGCCGTGAAATGTCTCACGTTGTAAGTTGTTATGCATATGTTCACCTTCGTGATAATTATGGTTTCATGAGCAATGGCACAAGTTTTGTATGGTGAGATAGCTTGGTTGCTTGTGAGTTTCTGTTTACATACTTCACTATACTTTGCTTCTTGTGAAACTGGCAATCTGATTGTAGGTTATCTCATATTTACGTCAATGTAAAAAATGACATTGGTTCTTCATTTTGTGGCTCCTTGGAATTAATTAATTTGCATGAACTGAAGAGAACCATGTGCTTTGAAACGGTCATAAATATATGTGTGATGCTGAATCATATTTGACTATGCTTGTGTCAACAGATCATGGCTCAGCTCACAAACCCACAAGTTCAGGGACGAGGATCCCCTGACATTGGCTAACCTGCCATTGAGACCCAAAGGCAGGGTAAGGCAGGGACGAGCGACCCAAAGGCAGGGTAAGGCAGGGTTAGCCACGTCAGAGGATCCGTGTCCGTTCAGGGACGAGGATCCCCTGACATTGGCTAACCTGTCATTGAGACACTGACACATGGATCCCACCAAGCGTGAGGCCCACTTGTCAGCGACCCAAAGGCAGGGTAAGGCAGGGTTAGCCACGTCAGAGGATCCGTGTCCCAAGTTCAGTCATGGGCATCAGCAGCAAATCAAAGAAAACTTTCAAGAAGCTCCACTCACTTTCTGATAATTACCTGTGTGGGACTAGGCGATGCTGGACCGCATACTAGTGTTGCACCGTTTACATGAAAAAGCTTCAACAAGCGATATAGAAAGCTTCAATTGGAGCATTGTGCAACCGGAAGAGTTGCAACCGTTGACATGAAAATCTTCAACCGTAGATTGAAAAGCTTCAATCAGTGATATAGAAAGCTTCAATCGGCGATATAGAAAGCTTCAACCGGCGGCTGCGCAACCGAAAAAAGCTGCAACCTTTGACATGAAAAGCTTCAACCGTATATTGAATAGCTTCAACCAAAGACCGGCGACAAAAAAATGTAGCGACGAGCCGATGATGCACACGGCGATTTTTTGCACCCATGTGCTGCGACGGATGCTGGAATCGGCACCCTGTCATTGCCTCAACCGGCTACTGTGATGTCTTTACGACATAGTTTCTGTGGTGACGAATGGTAGGGATCGGCAGGCCGATTTTTTTAATGGGTCTGGCAACCCGATTTGCTGCATAGGGCGGACTAGTGGGCACCGGTGCTGCAACCGGTGAGCCGGCCATGCTTCAAGGTTGGGGCGGGGGGGGGGGGGGGGGGGGGGGGGAGGAAACGGACATGAAGCTGATTTGTTGGTTTGTGTCCCCAGATCCGATAGCTGGTAGGCAACCGACTGAAAATCTGGCTGGTCAGCCGATGCCTAGCGTCGCCCCCCTTTTTTGGGGCCTCTTTTTTTATACCTACGCTCGATCCTCGCTATCGTTGGCTGTTCGAAGAGCGCCCTATTTTGCGCGAAGCTCGGCCGATAACGAGCAATTGCGTACGCTGTCTGGCAGAGCGCAACTTTTTTCTTCGTTTTTATTTTGGTGTTTTTTTACTTCTGTTTTTGTTTTTGTTTTCTTAAAGATGTTCGAGATTTCAACCAAAGTATTAAATTTTGGAAATGTTTCAAAATTTTAAAATACCATGAATTCAAAAAAATTCTCGGATTTCAAAAATCATGAATTTGAAAATTATCCTAGAATTTTGAAATGTATTTTAAATTTTAAAAATTATCTCGGATTTACAAAAATGTTCATGAATTTTAAAATGTTCTATATTTCAAAAATATTAACGGATTAAAAAATATCATACTTAAAAAAAGTTCCAAAATTAATAAAATGTTCTTCAATTTGAAATGTGTTTCGAATTTAAAAAAAGTTCATGAATTTGAAAATGTACCATGAGTTCATAAAATATCCATAAATTTGAAAATTGATCCTGAATTCAAAAGATAATCAAGATTCAAAAAATGTTCTCAAAATTTTATAGTTGCTCATGAATTAATGTTCTCAGATTTCAAAAGGTGTTCTTGAATTTGATTTCTTTCCCGGACTTTAAAAAACCTAACTGGGCCGGCCTATATAGTTTGTGCATGAGTTATCTTAATTGGTGCCAATTAGGAGTCTAGCTCAACTCGACTCCCTGCTTCACTTGCTCGCTTAGCATTTTTTTAGCTCGCTCTAGTTCTACATTATAAAAGACTGGTTGCCTTTTTATTTTGAAGAAGTTCGTTAAATAAGAAGATGTTTTTGGATTTATAAATATATTGCCAATTTTTAAAACCATGAATTTTAAAATATTTTCAATAATTTTTAAAATATCCATGTATTAGAATATATTCAAAATTTTGAAATAAAATTGATACATTTTCAAAGTGTTTGCAAAATTTAAAAGGTTTGTGAACTTTAAATATTCATAAATTTTAGAAAGTGTTCATGAATTTAAAAAATGTTCAAGGATTTAAAAATGTTCACAGTTTTTTGTAAATGTTCATGAGTAAAAAAGTGGAGAAAGGAAATTTTAAACGAATAAAAAGATGAATATTGAAAAACAAAAATACTAAAAATAAAAATAAAAGAACCTCAACCAATGACACCCTTACAGGCAGGCCCAGCAACACACATGTCTCGACACACTGAGCCTAGAAAATTGATGCTAATTAAAGTAGCTACATGCATTGGAGGACGACATATATTTAGCACAAAACAAAGGGGGTATTTTGAGGAGAACAAGTGCTAAACAACTCGCGTGTCTTGTTCAGCGGGAGTGGCATTTGGGAAGAGTATCCCTAAAAAAATGCACATGACTCTGAACCCTAGCCGCTGCAACAACGTTCTTACACACCGTCGCTTCAGTCCCTCTTCTCTTCCACCTCCGGTGGCCTCATCGGCGGCAAGAGGAGTGGGGACCTGTCTGTCTTGTTTTCTTTTTCTTAGGTTTTTTGTCTCTCTGGTGACATCGACAAGGTGGCAACAACGATTGCATGTTGGAATAAGGCCTCTCTGGTCCTGTACTACCTCGACAATGTCCAATCCGACACCGACGAAGGGTATGTGACAGATTGCATCCTTGGATCTGTTGGTTTCATTCCAATCTTGCAATTAGTGTTGTAGAAGTGCATGCTCTAGCCAATGCAACCAAAAGACCGATCTGATAGAAGAGACTAAGCAGCACATTATACGTCAACACTCCCCCTCACGTGTGGTTTCCTCAGGCCTAAACGTGGACCGAAAGTGGGCTGCAATTTAATTGCGCCAGCCGGGTCTTGAACTCAAGACCTCTTGGCTCCGATACCATGTAGAAGTGCATGCTCTAGCCAATGCAATCAAAAGACCGATCTGATGAAAGAGACTAAGCATCACATTATATGTCAACAAGTGTATCTTTCAAGGAGAGATATTGGCAGGCTATTAGTGCAACAACTTTGACGTCTTCTTTCATATTATTTTGTGGCATGGTATGGTTTCTTCAACCCTCTGAATTGATGGAGATATTAGCGAGAAGCTCCGTAGACGTCGGCCAAGCTTTGCCCGGTCACACCCTTTGGTGGACAGGGAGGAGGAGGCTGAGAGACGGAGGAGCCTGACATCGGTTAGGGTTCCCTCCCAATCGCCTTCGGAAGCGACGCGGGAGGTGGGTGGGGTTTTCTTTCCAAGAACCAATTACATGGAGGGTCTCCGATGGAGCAAACTTGTACCGACATTGATAAGAAAATGATTTGACCTCGACTTTATTAAATCATTGTATATCTCATGTTCCTAAGTATAATTAATGTAGAGTCATAGAAACTCTAATAAGTCCTATTTAGTGGGCTATAGCATGTGCCATGTCACCAAAATCCTAGATGAAAGGGAGAGGAAGGAGAAGAGATGGGGCAAAGGGTGCTAGATCTACTGCCCGACTAGCTACACACGACACAAGAAAATCCAGCTCGTGCGTGCAGCCGGTGATTGGTCTCTCCGTTCAGTTAGGTGTCTTCCCTTTCTTCCGGAAGCAGCGTTTTGGGTCATACTACTATATGATCCCATTATCAAGACTATAGGTTCAGCTGTTTGAATGTGTCCTGTCGCCATTTAATGATGCATGTGCGAGCGACAGATATCCGGGTATTCGGCTTTTCTGCATATGCGTAGAAGTACGCAGAAGGTCGATCCGTAGGGTGGGTTGACGCAATAAAGCACCGACATGGCGGGCCCAGGCACCTGGTTATTCGATGAGACGGATGGTCCATCGGTACGGGAGATGCCTCGTAGCAGGACCAGGTACACACCATTTGTAAACTGCAACCGGCAATGTTTACACAACACAGGCCATATATTGATTACAGATTATTATTATTTTGCGGGGAGATTGATTACAGATTAATAATACAAAAATCTGCATGATAGTAATACAAAAAACTATCAAAAAATCATGTATGCAAATTGGGTATTCTTTACTGTCACAAAAGTTTCAAAAAATAAGATTTGCATGCTGTACGATAACAAGCAGCAGGGATTAAAAAAAGCTAATTCAAATCTATACAAAACAGGATCAGATTTCTTGTTTTTGCACAGGCCAGGTTAGTCAGAATCATTTCTTGTACAATATCAATTCAATGTATGTTTCTGACAAACTGAAAATGTTGAGAAAATATTTTTGGCACCAGTGAGCCAAAGTGAATTTTAAAGCAACAAAGCATATTTTGATAAGAAAGCTTACAACTTGATTCAAGATTTCATGACAATGCAAAAGTTCATGGGATGCCTAATAACTGGGACTATTGACCATGCCCCCTTTTGGTGCTCAAGCTCCATGTTGGCCTGTTTTTGAAAAATTCAAAAGCCACATTTCAAAGTTTCAACAATGAATGCATACTAGTATTTTTTTTACCAACAATGAATGTATACTGTATGTGCGCAAAAGTTCATGCGAAAATATATTGGCACGTGAGCTACACAAAAATTATGAACTTATGATTTTTGAATTAGTAAACACTCTGTACCATTCACTGTAAAAAACAATGATTTTTGCGTTTTTGTGTACCTTGAGTATTAATGTATTTTGCATGAAAATTTACACACATGTGCAATTTTTCATTTGTGTGAACTTTCGAAATGCGATCTTGAAGAATTGCAAACAAAAAATGGGGCTCCATGGAGCTGAGCACCAAACGTGTTTTCTGGTACTACTAGTGGATACATCCGAGTTAATACAAAGTAAGCACCATATGAAGCTTCAACTCTTTTTTTTTTGGAGGTAAAAGCACGGCAGGCCCAGGAATTTGTCGCGCCCGTGATGTTTTGGCCCACAAACTTGCAAATCCTTACTACGCCACCCAAAAACTTGCAGCCGATGTGCAAAAAAGCCCACAGCCAATCCCGCTGTGACATCTGGCGCCACGCTGGCAGAGGCGGTCGTCGCATGACTTTGCAGAAATCCCCTGGCCTTTACCAGTAATGAACCCACACTTCACATCTCTCCCTCTCGTTCTCCATTGCAGCTCCAGCCAAATCCCTAGTTTCTCTCCCTCTTGTTCCCCACTGTATCGCCCGACGCAAGAAGCATGAGAGCTAGGTCGACGGCGGCGGCGAGTCTGGGCTGTGGAGCGAGCGGCAAGGAAGGGTTGCGCCATTGGAATCAGTGGAGCCATGCTTGATTGCCCCTGTTCTTTGTGTTTGCACTGACGGAGTACAGGTACTGGAACCTGACAGAATAGTACTCCCTCCGTCCCAAAATTCTTGTGTTAGATTTGTTTACAAATGGATGTATCTATTTCACATTTTAGTGTTAGATACATCCGTATCTAGATAAATCTAAAACATGAATTTTGAGACGGAGGGAGTAGTGAACAGGCTAAACTGAAAATAGAACGCATGGGGTGATAAGAGCGAAATGCGGGTGCTTCTTATACTCGTCGTTGTCAGATGAGAGTACAATTGGGTTCTTGTTGTTGCCTTGTTGAGTTGACGTCGAGGAAGACGCAGCGGCAGTCGCTGCCCTTGCTCGCTATCTGGCTGCACGCTCTGCTTCGGCAGCCCGACGGAGGACGACGTCTGCCTGCGCTATGGACCAGGACGCAACTATGATGGCGTCGTCGAGCTGCTGCTTGGCTGCGCGCAGAGCCTCATCGGCATGCGTGGTGAGCAATGATGCCTCATACAGCGGAGCTGGTAGCTCGAAGACGACTTCGTCAGGCGGTAGGTATTCATCGCCTCCAGCCTCCCTCCGTTGGGCGCACCGTCTCTCCTACACCTCCTTGAACCCCGCCTCCTCCCATGCATCTTCCAGCTCGTGCTCCCGACGGACAGCAGCGAGCTCCGCAGTAGTTGGCTCGATATCAGAGTTCGCGGTGGAGCGGCTCGAGTAGCTTCGCGTGGCCGACGAGGAGCTGCGTGTCCTTGAAGACGAGCGATGCTTGTCCTGCTACCGCTAGCTCCGCAGCCCAGGCTCGCCGTCGTTGACCTAGCTCTCATGCTTCTTGCGTCGGGCGATACAGTGGGGAACGAGAGGGAGAGAAACTAGGGATTTGGCTGGGCTGCAATGGGGAACGAGAGGGAGAGATGTGGAGTGCGGGTTCATTACTGGTAAAGGCCAGGGGGGTTTCTGCAAAGTCACGCGACGACTGCCTCTGCCAGCGTGGCGCCAGATGTCACAGCGGGATTGGCTATGGGCTTTTTTGCACATTGGCTGCAAATTTTTGGGTGTCGGAGTGAGGATTTGCAAGTTTGTGGGTCAAAACATCACGGGCGTGAAAAGTTCCTGGGCCTGCCGTGCTTTTATCTCTTTTTTTTGAGATGTATGAAGCTTCAACTCAAGTAGAGCAAACCCAGAATGAGGATAGACGGAGAAGTGTTCAGTTAGAGATATCCGGTCCAAAAAGTGCTGCAGAGGCCTAGACCGTAGAGGACCAGCACCAGTTGCCGCATTAAGTTGTCACAGACGTGGGCCATCGGGACTATTTCATAATATTACCAGAAGAAGCAATACATCAACCTATACAACTGCCTGCTCAAATCCCAATACAGACCATCGGTCTGGATAATATGAGCATATGATCGTACGAGCCGTATCGAATTTCCGCTTTCTTCCCTCACAAGCAAACATCTTTAACGTCACTCTTTCATTTTGGAGCCCTCTCAACCAACTGAGGTCTCAAATTTGAGAGTTGGTACACAATTTTGATCTGCCTATTGGATTTGGGCTTCCTTAAATGTGTTATGCTCCATATGGTTTCAACCCTTTCGATTGATTGAGGCCACCAATTGCGTGGTGGATCCCTACGGGTAGTAGGACGGGGCACCCAAAGTGGTTGGACAGAGACATAAGAGCACAACCTGCTGCTCATCGTGCTGGACAACGACCATCCATTCGCCACACACTAGTGTAGAACCGGACTTTAGCGCCGGTTCGTAAGGGCCTTTAGTGCCGGTTTCACTACCGGCACTAAAGAGTGGGGACTAAAGGTCCCCTTTTAGTACCGGTTCATCACAAACCGGCACTAAAGTGCCACCACGTGGCACGAGCCAGGCCCGGGTGCATGTAGGACATTAGTACCGGTTGGTAACACCAATCGGCACTAACTGTTTGGGATGGTTTTGGTTTTATTTTTTATTTTTCCATTAATTTTGTGTTTTCCATTTAATTCTTTTTTGTTTGCTGGTATTTTACGATACTACGTATTGTACACGTTATGCATACATATAAAGATATATATATATATATATATATATATATATATATATATATCATTGAATGTCTCACAACCATCATTAATTATTCACACATACAATTTCTCCTACATGTTGCCTTGGTGCCTCCGGAGCACGATGACAAGTGGTTCATGGGGCGGTAGTGGGTAATAGTATTCTCCTTTGTGATCTATGACCTGGTCGAGCAAAAATCCCGCTATTTCCTCTTGAAGTGCTAGTATGCGCTCCGTTGGTAGAAGCTTCTGCAGCACCTCTTTGAACTGTTAAGAAGGAGATCAATATGCATGTGTATTAGTTGTGTGACTAGATATCGATAATGATGTAAATATTGTGAATAGTATTTTGGCAAACATACTCATTCCTGTCTTTGAGATTTGCTCCTTTCGGACGCCATCATGCGAATGTTCTCGCAAACATAGTATGCACATAGATTATTCCCCGGAGCCTACCTCAGGGCCTTTACAAGAATGGAATTTAATCAGATAATAATTAATCAAGCATGATAATTAATTAATGGTATTGAAACAAGAATTAAAGAGATGGTAAGCTAGCTAGTAATACTTAATTACTTACCTTGGGTCGATACCAATACAGCTTTTGTCGCCATTTGCCTGGAGTCACCTTGATGAACTTTGCCCAAGCCTGCCCGCCAGCAAAGAAAATGAATAAAGGGGTTATTAAATAGTTGATATCAGGAAATGACGAACTAATTAAATAGGCCGAGATATAGTTAATAATGATTGAAATTACCTGCCGACTATCCCCTTCACGATGGCGAAGTCACTTTCTGCCTTAAGTAGTGAGTCCAGTACTTCAACTGTTCCTTTATCAACTATCCCCTTCACGATGGCGCACACGTTTGCATGTCTTAATTAAGCGGGCATGTGCACAACACTAATCAACTAGCCTAAACCCTATACACTTAATTATTAACATCTAGCTAGCTAGTAAGAAAAAACAGAATTTGTAGTACAAGAGAGTATGACTCACAGGAAGTTGTAAGGAAGTAGTATATCTTCATTGTTATTGAGGCGCTCGAAGAACTCTAGCATGCTTTCCTCTAAACTTGCTCGACAACTTGGAATATTCCATGTGTACTCATTAATGGTATTAGGATCAATGAACCCAATGCCATAGCGTCCAAATTTTTTCATTTCATACTTCTTCATCCTGCATAATACCACGGAAAAGAATATAGTGAGGATAATTACAGGTAATGATTGATCAAAATGATCACTAGAGCTAGCTTGAGACTTAAATTACAGAAAGAAATCACTTACAGACAATAGCAACTGACAGAGATTTCTCGAGTGCGTCTTGATTGTATAACTGAAATAGCTCTGAATACTCAACGGACAGAGCTTTCTCATGGTAGTAATGCTCCTCTTTGACATTCACCATGAGGGACTCTCGATTGGAAATCTTGGTAATGTTCATGTACCACTGATGCAATTCATACATTCTCGTTGGGAGGTTCTTGACCTCCTCGGGCTTGACCAAAGGTTGGCCGCGGACATATTGCCGTTTTATTTCCTCCTCTCTAAGAGGAGACATGGGCTCGATGTCGAAGAGTTGTCCAACACTGATACCGAGCATTTTAGCCTGGCTTATATGCTCCTCAGTTATTACCAGATTGTTCAGCTGGGGAATGGTTTGCCCACAATAATATACGGCGCGTGTACTCTCATGTGTTGTTGGCACAACAAGCGGGGGGATCGATTGTGCCGCCTGTTCTCCCAGCTGGGGAACGGTTTTCCCGCATTTTTTGGCAGCTACTTGTTGGCTCGAGCTCGAGCTCGCTTCCCTCTATAGTCGTGCTTGATGTGCCTTCCTGAGTTGGCGCTCATAGTCAGAGTCAACAGGCTTGGGACCTGGTGGTCTAGCCATACGAATGAAGTGGTCAATCTTTTCCTCAGACACTTTCTCCCTTGGCGGGGTGCCGGTTTCGGTCCAAAATGGGCGTCCACTTGGGCCTTCACTATGGCTTTGTTTTTCTCCTCGGTCATGTCGTAAGGCCTCTGAGGAAGAGGAGCGAGGCTGCTTGGACCATATTTATATCGCTTGCTTCCGCCTGTACCTCCTGTACTACCTCGACTCGTACCACTACGCACCATAGCTGCAGCGTGTCTCTTCTGCGATTGCTGAGGCGGTGGAGACGGCTGACGTGGCTGAGTTGGAGCAGGAGTCTGCTCACGCATTGGTGGACTTGGAGGAGCGGGAGTCTGCTGACACGGTGGCGGACTTCGAGGAGGAGTCAACTCAAGCGTTCATGGACCTGGAGGAGCGGGAGTCTGCAGACACGGTGGCGGACTTCGAGGAGGAGTTTGCTCACGCATTCGTGGACTTGGAGGAGCGGAAGTCTGTTGACACGGTGGCGGACTTCGAGGAGGAGTCGGTAGACGCGGTGTCGGTGGACTTCGAAAGATGATGCAATCCTTTCTCCATAGGATGATACGATGTATGGCCTCTCCCAGTGTGTGCTCGTCGTCACCTCTAGGAATGTCAAGCTGTAGCCCCGAATATGGGTCCACCACCTCATCAACCAAGACACGAGCATAGCCCGCTGGAATCGGGGCGCAATGGAAGGTTGCTTCGGGGGTAATTGTAAAAGCAACGGCGTCCGCCACCTTCATGGATATGTTCTTCATTTTGAAGTGTAGCTCATAGTTAGTGTTATCTATGATGTCATCCACATGGTATGTATCCAGCAGTGCGTCGCCCGGGGCGGAACTAACACTGCTTCTCAGCATGGATGGGACGGTGCTATCCAATGCTGGACGATCATCCGCTTGTTGCTGCTGCTGCTGCTGAGACCCCCTTTCCTGGCTAAGTGAGTCGATCTGCTGCTGCTGCTGCTGCTGCTGGAATTTGAGTGCCAAGTCCGCGTGCCTTGCTTCTAGGCCTTGAAGGCGTTCTGCGCCTGCTTCCTCTGCTCCTCCTCCAGCTTCCTCTTCTTCTACTCCTCCCTCTTCTTTCTTGCACGGGTCCCGTAGTCGTCGTTCCATTCTAAAAAGCCCTCATACCAGGGAATAACGCCCTTGCCTCGTGTTCTTCCCGAGTGTTCAGGATTTCCCAGGGCACGCGTAAGCTCGTCGTTCTCTCTGTTGGGCGTGAACACGCCCTTTCGAGCATCTTCTATTGCGTCAAGTAACTTTTGTTCGGCTCCTTTTAGACTTGCCTTCTTCGAAACCTCGCCTGTCTTCGGATCCAACTCCCCCCATGCGCATAGAACCAAGTTCTGCACCTGGAGGGCCAGCTCCTAGTAACCGGAGTGACCCCTGCATCCTCCATATCTTGCTCAGACTTATCCCACTTAGGCATTGCCACCGCGTAGCTACCTGGCCCCGGCCTATGGAATTGCGTCTTTTTTGCGGCATTGGCCTTGTTTTTTCTTGACCGTTCCTTAGATAATTCTGATTTCTTGAATTCCACGAAAGCGGGCTAGTGTTCTCTTTGCTTCTCCAGTGTTCCCGTGAATTCATGAGTCTTCCTGTTTGCAGCGAGGTAGTTGGCTCATACAGTTTTCTTGTGGGTGTTGAATGCAATTGCTATCTTCTTAAGAGCAACGTCCTTAACTTTCTGCACATCTGCATCAGTGAAATAATCTGGTAGGGCGAAATGTTCCATCAGAGATTCCCAAAGATTGGCTTTTGCTCTGTCGTCGACCCAAGTAACATCTGGACGTTTAGTTTTTGGCTCTTTCCATTCTTGAATGGAGATCGGGAGTTGGTCCTTCACAAGAACTCCGCACTGACGAACGAACTTGTTCGCAATGTTCTTAGGCGTGAGGGGTTTGCCACCCGCTTTGATGGAATCGATGTTGCACTTTACACCCTCCTTCAACTTTTTGCCCGGGCCTCGCTTTGTCCTGCTGTCTGTAGAAGCAGATTTGCTCGATCTGGAGGGCTGAAAGAAGAAAGATCGATTCGTTAATATATCTTCAAAAAAACATGTGATGATCACTAGATGCCTGCTTATATAAATATACCTCGCCGGTAGTCTTTGTTATTTCAAGATCAACATTGTTTGTGTCATCATAATCATAATCATAATCATAGTTCATGACTTCATCAGCTCGGTCGTCCTGATCGAATATCTTATCATCACCCTCCCCGTTATTGTTCATATATTGGGAGCCGTCATCTGCTTCATTCAGATCATCTGGCCTGGTAGGGCTGTGTATGATCTCAAACATGGCCTCTTCTCCCTCTCTGCCGGTATTTTCCGCCATAGCTTTTATTTAACACTAATTGCTACCTCTTGAGCACTGCGTTGGATTTCCTTGAAGAGGAAAGGATGATGCAGCAAAGTAGCGTAAGTATTTCCCTCAGTTTTTGAGAACCAAGGTATCAATCCAGTAGGAGGCTACACGCGAGTCCCTCGTACCAGCACAAAACAAATAACTCCTCGCAACCAACGCGATAAGGGGTTGTCAATCTCTTCACGGTCACTTACGAGAGTGAGATCTGATAGATATGATAAGATAATATTTTTGGTAATTTTATGATAAATATGCAAAGTAAAATAAAAGCAAAGGAAATAACTAAGTATTAGAAGATTAATATGATGGAAGATAGACCCGGGGCCATAGGTTTCACTAGTGGCTTCTCTCAAGAGCATAAGTATTTTACGGTGGGTGAACAAATTACTATTGAGCAATTGACAGAATTGAGCATATTTATGAGAATATCTAGGTATGATCATGTATATAGGCATCACGTCCGAGACAAGTAGACCGACTCCTGCCTGCATCTACTACTATTACTCCACACATCGACCGCTATCCAGCATGCATCTAGAGTATTAAGTTCATAAGAACAGAGTAACGCTTTAAGCAAGATGACATGATGTAGAGGGATAAATTCATGCAATATGATAAAAACCCCATCTTGTTATCCTCGATGGCAACAATACAATACGTGCCTTGCTGCCCCTACTGTCACTGGGAAAGGACACCACAAGATTGAACCCAAAAGCTAAGCACTTCTCCCATTGCAAGAAAGATCAATCTAGTAGGCCAAACCAAACTGATACTGTCACTGGGAAAGGACACCACAAGATTGAACCCAAAAGCTAAGCACTTCTCCCATTGCAAGAAAGATCAATCTAGTAGGCCAAACCAAACTGATAATTCGAAGAGACTTGCAAAGATAACCAAACATACATAAAAGAATTCAGAGAAGATTCAAATATTGTTCATAGATAATCTTGATCATAAACCCACAATTCATCGGTCTCAACAAACACACCGCAAAAACAAGATTACATCGAATAGATCTCCACAAGAGAGGGGGAGAACATTGTATTGAGATCCAAAAAGAGAGAAGAAGCCATCTAGCTAATAACTATGGACCCGAAGGTCTGACGTAAACTACTCACACTTCATCGGAGAGGCTATGGTGTTGATGTAGAAGCCCTCCGTGATGGGGTCTCGTGAATACAGAAAGTTGCGGCGGTGGAATTAGGGTTTTGGCTCCCTCTCCGATCGTTTAGGGGTACGTAGGTATATATAGGAGGAAGGAGTACGTCGGAGGAGCAACAGGGGGCCCACGAGGGTGGAGGGCGCGCTTGGGAGGGGTAGGCGCGCTCCCCTACCTCGTGGCCTCCTCCTTTATTTCTTGACGTAGGGTCCAAGTCTCCTGGATCATGTTCGTTCCAAAAATCACGTTCCTGAAGGTTTCATTCCGTTTGGACTTCGTTTGATATTCCTTTTCTTCGAAACCCTAAAATAGGAAAAAATAGCAATTCTGGGCTGGGCCTCCGGTTAATAGGTTAGCCCCAGAAATAATATAAAAGTGGATAATAAAGCCCAATAATGTCCAAAACAGTAGATAATATAGTATGGAGCAATCAAAAATTATAGATACGTTGGAGACGTATCACTAATCCAGAAGAAATATAAAACAATTTAGTATTCAAATTACAGTGCATGGATGCAATCAATAAGGAAAAACTGAATCATATAATACATAATATGCATCGTCTCGAATAATATATAATCTCGAATACATCGTCTCGAATAGTATATAATCTCGAATACATCACTGGCTAGGTAGCTAATAAAGATCGAATACTACAGAAGAATCTAGGCCACTCGCGGTTCTTGGGGCGCGGGCAGTGGACACCCAAAGACAAGGAACCATCACAGGATCATATCTTCGGTCATCTGCCCAAAGAACCTGCTAGGTATTGGAGAACCTGACGTCCATAGTAGCCATGTAGCGATGGACGTGCTCGTCCTCCTCCTCCTCCGGCGGGGCCGGCTCCCTCTGCACAGAATGTGGCCCACGCGAACGCCACCAAAGGAGATCAGGGTCGACGACGGGACCCGAAGCCGGGTTCCTCACCAAGCGGCGCGCCCCTCCAGGTAGCACCTCCCAGTGCCAGCCCGGCGGAGCCCAGTCCCGGACATGGGTCAGCCGGATGTCATGGCGAACGGGTTGACGGCGAGGATACGGGCCGGGCATCGTCTAGAACAAATACTATATGCCCGCAGAAATTAACATTTTTTAAATGATTGGATTGTGATAACTAAAATTCTATATGAAAATTCTAACAACTTGACATTAATCTAATTCATCTAGCTAAAACTAACTCTAAAATTTCTAACATTTCTATATATATAACTAACATTTCTAATATTTCTATAACTAAAAAACAGAAAAATTGCTAACATTTCTATAAATATTTCTATAACTAAAAAACAGGAAAATTTATAACATTTTTATATAACTAACATTTCTAATATTTCTATAACTAAAAAACAGAAAAATTGCTAACATTTCTATAACAATGTGTGTGTGTGTGGACATGGCGGCCAGGGCAGGAGCTCACCGGCGAGGCGCGACGACGGGGGGCGGCGACGGGGACGGAGACGGGCGGTGACGACGGGGATGGGGACGGGGCGGCGGCGACGACGGGGACGGGGACGGGCCGGGCGGGACGACGGGAGGACGGGGTGGGGCGCGGCGACGGGGACGGGGACAGCGACGGACGGCGACGGGGACGGCGACGAGGATGGAGACGGGGGCGGCGACGAGGGGCGGCGGCGAGGGGCGGCGGTGACGGGGTAGAGAAGAAAGAAGCAGAGGGAGAGATGAGAAACTGAATTTTTAAAGTGTTTTCTTATATAGAACAACCTTTAGTACCGGTTGAAGCCACCAACCGGTACTAAAGGTCTGTTTTGGCCAGGCCAAGCGGCGAGAAGCGCACCCCCTTTAGTACCGGGTGGTGGCTCCAACCGGTACTAAAGACCCCCCCTTTAGTACCGGTTTGAGCCACCACCCGGTACTAAAGGGGGTGCGCTGGCGCAGGTGCGGTGCGTCATGTTTAGTCCCACCTTGCTAGCCGAGGGGCGTCCGCACTGATTTATAAGCCCCAGTGCAGTAGCTCTCTTGAGCTCCTCTCCAAAGCAGGCCTACTGGGCCTAAATGTTATGTGCTGCCCTGTGGGCCTACTGGGCCTTTGCGGGCCTGCATCCTGGCCCAACAACAGGTTGGGTTTCTAGTCGTATGCAGGCTGCTGTGGTGCAGTAGGCAGGCTTTTTTATTTTCTTATTTTTTGTTTTATTTATTTTTGTTTTATTTATTTTTGAGTTGTTTTTTTGCTGTACTTAGAGTTTCTTTGTGAATATTTTTGCTTTAGGTACAAAAAATTACAAACTTTCTATTAGTGCCGGTAGTTTACAAATTTGAATAGTTTACATTTTGAATTATTTGAAATTTGTGTGAATCACTAGTTTGTGAATAACTTAACTTTGAAAATAGATTTTTCAGTGATTCTTTTTTCTTATGTTTAATATTAGTGTGTTTTATCATTATATTCAATTTGGTAATGCTTAGGTTATTTAAAAAATGAAATGCCTTTGTAACGGATGAGTTTTTGTCCGAAACCCTGATATTTCGAAAGAGAATGTCCATTTTGTACACGAAGTGTATCCAGTTTTTGCGGTAACCCTCTCTATTTTTTTTGCACATGCTATGTGGATGAAATTATGGTACCATGCCAACTTTCAAACTTTTCTAAGTTCATTTGAAATGCTTTTCAATTTCAGGGTCATTTAGCTGAAAAAATCAGTAAATGCATGAAAGAATTTGATTGCACATAAAATTTCTTCGCGTTTCAAATGCCAAAACACATAGCTACCCTAACTATTACAGAGATTTCCTCCTGGGTGTGAAACACAGCAGAAAGTGATGATAGTGAAGCCGATCGCATCCCAGATCTTTGGGTGTGAAACTTTGCATCGTAGCCATGGAAAATCTTCATCATTTAACTGGATGCTCGGGTCAATATTCACTGTGAATCGAGCAATTTAATCAAACTTTTCATAATCTTCTGATATGTCTGTCTTGTCATCCACTCCCATGCTGTTTCTCTTTTCAGAAAGAACTATGTGGCGCTTTGGCTCATCGTATGATGCATTCGCTTCCTTATCTTTTCTTTTTCTCGGCTTGGTAGACATATCCTTCACATAGAAAACCTGTGCCACATCATTAGCTAGGACGAATGGTTCGTCTGCATACGCAAGATTGTTGAGATCCACTGTTGTCATTCCATACGGCGGGTCTTCCGTTACCCCGCCTCGTGTCATATTGACCCATTTGCACCGAAACAAAGGGACCTTCAAACCACGTCCATAGTCAAGTTCCCATATCTCCTCTATGTAACCATCATATGTTTCCTTTCCCGTCTTGGTTGTTGCATCAAAGCGGACATCACTGTTTTGGTTGGTGCTCTTCTTATCTTGGGCGATCGTGTAAAATGTATTACCATTTATCTCGTACCCTTTGAAAGTCATTATATTCGAAGATGGTAACAGGGACATCGAGTACAGGGCATCTTCAATAGAGGCGTCATGCATGGTACGTGTCTGCAACCAGCCGGCGAAACTCCTGGTTTGTTCACGTGTAATCCAGTCATCAGACCGCTCCGGGTGTTTGGAGCATAGAAAATTCTTGTGTTCGTCCATATACGGAGCCACCAAGGCAGAATTCTATAGAACTGTGTAGTGTGCTTCAGTGAGAGAATATCCGTCCATACATATTTTTTGATTCCCTCCTAGCGTGCCTTTTCCATCCAGTCTGCCCTTATGCTGCGATTCAGGAACACCAATCGGCTTAAGGTCAGGAATAAAGTCAATACAAAACTCAATGACCTCCTCATTTTCATGGCCCTTGGAGATGCTTCCTTCTGGCCTAGCACGGTTATGAACATATTTCTTTAAGACTCACATGAACCTCTCAAAGGGGAACATATTGTGTAGAAATATAGGACCCAAAACGTTAATCTCTTCGCATAGGTGAACTAGGACATGCGTCATGATGTTGAAGAAGGATGGTGGGAACACCAACTCGAAACTGATAAGACATTGCACCAAATCATTCTCTAACCTTGGTATGATTTCTGGATCGATTACCTTCTGAGAGATTGCATTGAGGAATGCACATAGCTTCACAATGGCTAATCGAACGTTATCCGGTAGAAGCCCCCTCAATGCAACCGGAAGCAGTTGCGTCATAATCACGTGGCAGTCATGAGACTTTAGGTTCTGGAACTTTTTCTCTGTCATGTTTATAATTCCCTTTATATTCGACGAGAAGCCAGACGGTACCTTAATACTGAGCAAGCATTCAAAGAAGATTTCCTTCTCTTCTTTGGTAAGAGCATAGCTGGCATGACCCTGATGTATGCCGTCTTTTCCATGCATACGTTGTTGGTCCTCCCGTGCCTCAGGTGTATCTTTTGTCTTCCCATACACGCCCAAGAAGCCAAGCAGGGTCACGCAAAGATTCTTCGTCACGTGCATCACGTCGATTGCAGAGCGGACCTCTAGGTCTTTCCAATAGGGTAGGTCCCAAAATATAGATTTCTTCTTTCACATGGGTGCGCGTTCATCAGCGTCGTTCGGAACAGGTTGTCCGCCAAGACCCTTTCCAAAGACTACCTTCAAATCCTTGACCATATCATGTACATCAGCGCCAGTACGGTGGCGAGGCTTCGTCCGGTGATCTGCCTCACCTTTGAAATGTTTGCCTTTCTTTCTTACGGGATGCCTGCTCGGAAGAAATCGACGATGTCCCAGTACACATTGTTCCTACAATTGTCCAAATATATACTGTCGGTATCATCCAAACAGTGTATGCATGCGCGGTATCCCTTGTTTGTCTGTCCTGAAAGGTTACTGAGAGCAGGCCAATAGCAAGGCCTTTTGGTCAAATTCTTCCCCCATGTGCTCATCCTACGCACGTACACCTGTTCCATTCCACAGCTATAAGAGTTCTTCAACTAATGGCCTTAGGTACACATCAATGTCGTTGCCGGGTTTCTTAGGGCCTTCGATGAGCACCGGCATCATAATGAACTTCCGCTTCATGCACAACCAAGGAGGAAGGTTATACAAACATAGAGTCACAGGCCAGGTGCTATGGTTGCTGCTCTGCTCCTCAAGAGGATTAATGCCATCTGCGCTTAGACCAAACCATACGTTCCTTGCGTCATCTGCAAACTCCTTCCCGTACTTTCTCTCGATTTTTCTCCACTTCGACTTGTCAGCGGGTACTCTCAACTTTCCATCTTTCTTACGGTCTTCTTTGTGCCATCGCATCGCCTTGGCATGCTCTTTGTTTTGGAATAAACGTTTCAACCGTGGTATTATAGGAGCATACCACATCACCTTGGCAGCAATCTTCTTCCTGGGGCGCTCGCCCCCGACATCACCAGGGTCACCGCGCCTGATCTTATAGCGCAATGCACCGCATACCGGGAAAGCGTTCAAATCCTCGTACTCACCGCGGTAGAGGATGCAGTCATTAGGGCATGCATGTATCTTCTGCACCTCTAACCCTAGAGGGCAGACAGCCTTCTTTGCTTCGTACGTACTCTCGGGCAATCCGTTGTCCTTTGGAAGCATATTCTTTATCATTACCAGCAACTTTCCAAATCCCTTGTTAGATACACCATTCTCTGCCTTCCATTGCAGCAATTCCAATGTGGTGCCCAACTTTTTCTTGTCAGCCTCGCAATTCGGGTACAACAATTTCTTGTGATCCTCTAACATGCGCTACAACTTCTTCTTCTCCTTTTCACTTGCGCAGTTTATCTTTGCATCGGCAATGGCCCGACCTAGATCATCAGCGGGCTCATCTGATGCCTCTTCTTCAGCTTCTTCCCGCATTGTCGGCTCAACTTCTTCCCCCATTGTTGTATCATCGTATTCAGGAAACCCATCATGGCCAGGATAGCTGTCGTTGTCCTCTTCTTCTTCATTGTCTTCCATCATAACCCCTTTTTGTCCGTGCTTGGTCCAAACATTATAGTGGGGCATCAAACCGGACTCAAACAGGTGGACGTGAATGGTTCTTGACTTAGAGTAATTGTTATCATTCTTACATCCGACACATGCACAAGGCATAAAACCATCCGCCCGCTTATTTGTCTCAGCCGCAAGCAGAAAAGTTTGCACGCCATTAATGAACTCGGGAGAGCATCGGTCATCGTACATCCATTGTCGGCTCATCTTCATTACACAACATCGAAAAGACCAAATTAATACAAGTTCATACATAAAGTTCATACAACACTTAAATGCAATAACAAATAACTCTCTAGCTAAAGAATTTAAATGCAACAACAAATGCGATCAAGATCGCAACTAAGGTAACAATTGATCCTACAACATAATTATACCAAGCCTCACTATGAATGCCATATTTTCTAATTTTTCTAATCTTCAAGCGCATTTTCTCTATCTTAATCTTGTGATCATCGACGACATCGGCAACATGCAACTCCAATTCCATCTTCTCCCCCTCAATTCTTTTCAATTTTTCTTTCAAATCCTCGTTTTCTCTTTCAACTAAATTTAACCTCTCTAGAATAGGGTCGGTTGGAATTTTCGGTTCACATACCTCCTACATACAAATATCTATGTCATCTTGATGGGCATAATTTGTCAAAAACACGAAATGCAATAAATAGTTTTAAAAGAGAATATACCACATCCAAATCATAACCCGGACGAGGGCCGACGGAGACGGATACCAAAACCATGGCACTATGTATAACAAACAACGCACAGGTAAGATAATTATACGAGTAACTATATATCCAAATCACACAAACATCAATTTTTTATATAAAACATTCATGAACAAGAGGCTCACCACAAGGTGGTGCCGGCGACGGGACGGTGCGAGCGATCGACGATGGTTACGACGGAGATTTAGAAGGCACTAAGTAAACCACACCTACATATGTAAACTAAGTGTTATTTTTGACCTCAGATTGCATATAAATCAAATACTAGCACATATATATAATTCCTCCCAAATTGCTAAACTCACAAATCAATCACTATATAAAGCATTGCAAGAGCTAATCTAGCAATGAGAGATGAAAGGACAAAGTTGCTAACCTTTGTGATCATTTGAATGGATGGGGGCCTTCAAATCTTGACAATTTTTGGGCAAAATGTGTGATGAGCTTGAGAGGAAGAGGGGAAGAACAGAGAGGAGAAGGGAAAGGGGAAGAACAGAGCGAGCTCGGGTGGATAAAGAGTGTATGTAGGACGACCTTTAGTACCGGTTCGTGATACGACCCGGTACTAAAGGTGCTGGAGAGGCCCCAGACTGACAACATCCTGCCACCACTCACTTTACTACCGGTTCGTGGCACGAACCAGTGCTAAAGGTTCGCCACGAACCGGTAGTAATGAAAGCGGCCGGCTAGCCGTTGGAACCGGCACTAATGCACACATTAGTGCCGGCTCAAAACCAAACCGGTATTAATGTGCTTCACATTTGACCTTTTTTCTACTAGTGACACTTGCCAACAGGAACGACGGTATGGCAAGACAACAACGCTCTACATGGAATTCGTCCCGGCAGACCTGGTGCCACCGATGGAGGTGAAGAAGGATGGGGTGAAGAGGAAGGTGGTGGCTTGAAAGAAGGTCGAGGTGGGTAAGATGAACAATCAGTGACGACAGAACGCGAGGCAAGGCCACACCCGCTTCGCGCATCATGGAAGCAAGAGCAAAACTAGGGACGTGGCTAGATATAAGTTGACTGGAGAAAAACATTTGGATCAGTCGATCTGTTTTGAGTCGTTGAATGCAAGATGAATGGCTATATCGCCTTCTTCAACCTCCTGCCCTCATGTTCATCTCTTTCCCGAAACCACCGCAAGTACAACCGGCCCAACCGCCTGCCTCACTACACCGCCCTGCCTCCATTGTCGCCCACTGCACTGCTGGCGCCACCCCTGGCCATCCCTCTAAACCGGCGACCACCAGTTTTTTTTTCCGTCAAACTTCAGACTCGCCTCCTCCTACTCGCCGTCGGTTGTGGCTCGCTCTTGTGCGAAGTCGCGGACGGCGGCGCCGGTCTGCAGCCTCGCTCGCTCGGCGCTCCGCACGACCGCTGCTTCCTTCCCAAAAAATGGACTGGCCCGAATTTGAAATTCAGCCAATTGGCGTGCAGCCATAATAAAAAAAAAACCCAGACAAAAGCAAATGAGAAAATAAACCAGCCAACGTAGCATGCACAGTCAACACTGAAAAATGGGTCCAAGGCGTCAGAACCGAAAAACAATAAGAAGGTAATTAGTGGCGCAAGTTTTCTTAAATGGGTCAAATATACGAACTTCCAATTAAATTCGGAGTTAGGAAACGAGGCGGCGTTGTTGTCATTTCCGAGAGCTCGCAGTCATGGCAGCAATGCATGCATCCGCTCGCGGACCGGTCGACAACCCCCCCACTTAAACCCTTCCCCAGTCAAGATTGGCCGAGCAAATAAAAGGACTAGGAGGGGAATCATACTGCCTACCCGCGGTTACTGCATCTGCATCCATTTGGTGGGAGGGGAACGGTGTGGTTTTCCATAGCTAAGAGAGATGCACCGGCGATGGGGGCCTCGCCGGCGTTCCGCCAGGCTGCTAGCCCGAGCGGATCTCATCAGCGAGCTCCCCGACGATCTGCTCCTCCTCGTCCTCACCCGTCTCCACTGCGCCGCCACCGCCGCGCGCACCGGCATCCTCTCCCGCCGGTGGCGTAGCCTCTGGCCCCGCCTCCGCCGAATCGTCTTCCACGACGTTCCGTTCCGCTCGCTCGAAGCGGTGCTCGGCTGCTTCCCCCTTCCCCCGCCCGCGGTTTCCCTCATCGTCATCCGCCTCCCCAAGCAGGACAACCGCGTCCCCAAGGAGCAGCGCGCGGACGACGAAGCCCGCGTCAACTCGCTGCTCCGCGCCGCCGCGCGGCTCGAGCCGGAGATGTTCATCTTTGAGCTCCCCTCGGAGTTAATCGAGGGTTCCCTCGTCGTCGACCTGCCTTGCTTCCACCGCGCCACCACCATCATGCTGCTCCTTTCCTCCGTCGTCTGCTCCTTGCCAGCCGGCGTCGAGTTCCCCGCACTCGAGACGCTATCCCTCTCGTACTGCACTGCCAACATCGACCGCTTGCTCTCCTGCTGCCCGCGCTTGCGCACGCTCTACCTCACCTTGGTTTCTTTCGATAAGGACGGCCTAACGGTCAACTCGGCATCGCTTCAGGAGATTGCAGTGGTCGCCTGCAGGGTAAGCAATATCAACATCGTTGCCCCGGTGCTTAAACAATTGAGCATGACCATTCACACCTCGGAGGAAGTCAGCGTTTCCGCCTTGGCACCCATGGTAGAGAAAGTTTCGTGGCATTGCTCCTGGTTCGTGGCACCCATGTTTGGTGTTTGGCAACTGGACAGTTTGAAGCTAAAGACGGCAGAGAGACAAGGACAGCTCCCTTCGCTGCACATTCATGCCTCTGCTTACACCGTTCGGTCCTTCTCCTGCTCAATTTTCTGCACACTCGTGCTCCGACTACACTAAATTTTGTGAATGATCGATATGTCCTGCCAAATTGTTTTTCAGAGCTTGTTTGTTATTTTGCACGGCGGAGTGGACACCTTTGCACAGGAGCTAGAGAAGCATATGATTGCTAAGTTTTCTGTTTTGGAGCTACATCTCACAGCAAATGGACATGTTTTTGGAGCACTCGTGTTTCATATCCTAGGGATGAATCTAATTCGATGTGCTACGCAGATGCTTAGTGTTGACCTACAGACATCAGAGGTAATTTTCTGCTCTGATTATATATATACCCCGATAATACATTCTGTAATAAGTAGTAATTTATATATTTTTTCCTTTTTAATTAGGAGAATGAAGAATGCACATTTGATTGCCCTTGTGAGCCCACGGGTTGGAGATCCCAAATGATCTCCTTGACTGTTCTCGAAGAAGTGGAGATCAATGGCTTTGGAGGAGACGATCATGAGATTGATTTCTTGAAATTGATATTCAAAGGTGCGCCAATGCTTAAAAAAGTGATAGTGAAGCTGTCAGATGGGGCCTCATCAAGTAGCGATGGATGCACAAATATATACAACATGTTCAAGGCTTATTCCTCTGTGGAATTCTATGTTTATCTTAGCTCTGGTGAGTATGTTTTGCATGCCTGATACCATGCTTATAGATGCAGCAAGGACATAAACTACTAATGGTGTGGCCAAATGGTCAGTATTAGCTAAATATACTTACCAGTGAATTTATGTGGGTAAACCCTCATATCCTTGTCAAATAATAGAACCTGAATGGAGTAGTGGGTGGTAAATGGTTTCAATGCAGCCTTCCTTACCTTAGTTGTCCTTTTTATGCAATCTTCTGTACCAAGTTGCTGATTATGCCCTTTTATTTTGCATCTGTATTCAGTAGCAAAAAGATAGTTTCAAGGATTCATAAAGATAGTTTATAGGTTAAATTATGTTTGAGGAGTACTTTGTTTTTTTTCTCTGCCTTTACTACGTACTCTGTTTTATGTGGCAACGGAAGCAAATTTCATACAATGACCCTACATTTGCAGTACGTTATGATGCTAACCAGAGCTCATCTCCATTTGCCTCCTCTGCAGGATCAATGCTCGGTGGCCAAAATTGCCCCTCAGTATGATTTCCACGGTCATGTCTGGATCCATGGTGCGCATCAATAAGATCATCCTTTGAATGATGACCAACTCTGTTACCTTGTCGTTTATCTTAAGGACTTTGCTTTGTTGCTTCAACCGTTTATGTTAGGTGTTGTTTTGTGAGTGTACTGAAGCTTTTATATATGACTGTAAGTGGTGCGCCCGATAATCTTAGTTAATTTCTGAATGGTCATGTCTCCTATGCCATTCAGCTATTGAAGTTAATGTACTCAGCCTAGTGACCAGTTAAGCATATGGTTTTGATTGCTTGTCGCGCTGTTTCATTTTGACAATGCACTGTGTGTTTTCATCAAAAGTAGATTGTGCAGCAGTAGATGTTCACTCTGTAGTTCTTTATATTTATATGAACCAAATAGCTTTCCGGTCTGTTCACCCGTTGCTTTCGGTTCCCTCTGTTTTCTGAACTAGAGAGTGGGCAACCACTTGGCAAAGATCGTCCTAAACCCTAAAGTCAAAAACCAACATCATCAAATTGACCACTGTACTCCTTTTCTGTTAAAAAATTGACGTGTTGTACCCAAAACGACAATGATCACCGTCTGCCCGTGCTCCAACCCTGAGTCTATCCTAGTTGTTCATTTTGGGCTTTCCTAGTTGTATTTCTACATCCACTGTTTTAGGTGCTATTCATCCACACAATGCTGTACTCCCTTTGTAAGGAAATATAATAGCGTTTAGATTACTAGTCAAAACACGCTTATATTTCTTGACAGAGGGAGTACTAATTATTCACGGTTAATGTAAGACATCTATTGGCTGAGAGAGACAAAAGGACTAATAATTTCACATTAACCAAGAATTGAAAACATGAATATTTTTTCATCTAAACTTATGAAATTTTTCTAGTGGACTTGGAACATTCTTCTTGTGAGCCCGTACAATTTTACCCTATACCTAATATATATATATACATATATATATATATATATATATATTATATATATAATATATATAGGACACCAGTATGGGACACCTAGGTGCCTGGGCACCTTGCCTAAAAACCGTTGGATGACACTAAGATGTGTGCACGTGTAATTAGTATTAGCATTAATTGATAAATTAATTAGTTTGTATTAGGAAAGAATTTTGCTAATTATTGCTTAATATGGACACTTAATACCCACCAAATTAAGCCCATGCATGTCTTATACCTCACGTAGCCGGGTATTCTTTTGCGTATAATGGATATCATATTTTTTTATTTGCTCACCTTTATTTTTCACCAAGTATCTAATACCTTGAATAAATCACTAGGTATATACATACATAACCCAAAATATCTTAAGTATGTTTTTGTACTCGAAATATGTTGGGTATATATTAGATAGACGTACATATGTAGCCATATTTATTTTAGGTTTATACGTCGACTGATTATGTATAATATTTTTTATGTTTTTTTCGTACAGCCGGGTATACAAGTGTGCCACTTGAAGTATATTTTTTCACATAGTTGGGTATATACGTCGACCGGGTATGTACAATATTTTTATACCCTTTTTCATATAGCCGGTTATATACGTCAACCGGGTATTACAATATTTTTGTTAGTAGTATTATATAACCGTATTGGATAGTTAGGAAACAAAAATAAAATGCAATTAGTCAACAAATAAATTATTGTGTATATACATACCCGCGTACGTACATACATTCGTTAGTAAGTATATGATACCCATTTTAGATAATTAGGAAACAATAAATGTAGTAGTTGAAAAAAATAAATTATTGAATACATATATACATGCGTATGCATATAATTTCATTGGTAGGTATTAGATAGTTAGGAACAAAAATACGCACATTACATACCTGCAGCAATTAAAAAAAAGTCAACATTAATAGTTTGATTTTATGGCAAGTCTCGCATGTCCAATTGTTAGAACAAAAAATAAAACATAAGCATGGAAAGTCTTGTATGAAGAATAGCTAGGAAACGAATTAAATATATCACAGTTTCCAAAACGATCAAGGTGCCCAAGCACCTAGGTGCCCCAATCTATTCTTGAAATAGACAACTCGCACACACTCCCTTTCCAAAAAAATATTCAAAACACCAACCACTACAGTTAGATTTATTATATTTGTTGCTAAAATATCGGGTTTAAGCCCGAAACTGCGTGCGGATGGCCAGTGAGCTAAAATCCCGGAAGAATGGGTTATATTTTCCATAGAACATCATATAATGAAGTAATGAATAGGATAATATATGCAGTAATTTTCATAGAATTGCCGTACCCATGGCCGAGTAGACTTGATCGACGATCGTCACCGTCCAGACTGAGGAGCTATTCGTGATGGGAGCGCTTCCTGGACAGCGGAAGTAGACACATATGTTATGCTGGTGAGGACGTGGCCGGCGATGGTGATGAGCAGCAGGTGGAGATGAGAGATACTTCGGCCAAGTGCGTGAGTCCACTTCATCATTCACGTACTTCTTTTAACGGTTCGTTCATGTACTTAACACTTATTCCTCCCGTCGCATCGCTTCAAATTAAGACAATGAAGGAAAAAATAATGGTAAGTCGAGGTGTATCGTAGTAATGTAAGCATGCATCCTCCTATGCTAGTTACTTTGTTTTTTAACCCGAAAACCATAGAACAGTAGTTCTACGGTATATATATTAATTAAACAAAACTATATTACAAGGGTGAAAGGGTAGACTAGAGGCCTAACCAATGCCAGCTCAAGGAAAAGAGATCATTGATTTACATGTTGCTATCTATCCAGCTTGAAAGCTCTTGAAAATGTTTCTCTTTCACTTTGAATCTAAGCAACTTAAGATCCTGCTTAAGATAGAATCTCCACGCTTGGATCGACTGCTGCTATGCTCTGAATATCTTTCCATTGTGTTGCGTCCAAATATTCTAACATGCCAACATAACAATCTCAGATGCATTGTTCTTGGGTAGCAAATCCGTGGCCAAGTTTATTTCCTCAAACACTGAAGTGCCTCTTTTTTTACCAGGGATAATTGTGTTCCAACACTCCTGTGCAAAATGGCAGTCCCATAGCAGATGCATTGTGGTTTCTTCAATCCTTTGACTGCAGTTGGGGCAGAAGGGATTGTCTAAATGCATTCCTTTTCTTTTGAGCAGGGTTCTAGTGTTAATTCTGTAGTGAGCTACTAACCAAAGGAAAATTTTGTGCTGAAGCCTGCCTCAGCTATTCCATATTAATTTGAAAAATGGATGCCCATCTTCATCTCCCATTGATCTTTTATACATCTGCATGGGTGAGTATCTATTGGCTGATCCATTACAAATCCACTAATCCTTTCCACTTGGCTCAGGTTGTGGAATGATTTCCTTTAAACTGTTGGATTGTTCAAAAGCAGCAGTTGACATTGGCAAATGAAAATGCACTGTCAGATCTTGAGAAGCATTGAATTTTTGCAGTGAGATTGAATCATCTATAGCAAAAGAGTGCAATTCAGGAAATTTGAGTTGAGGCTTTCCAGCATAGAAAAGTTTGTCCTGAAGAGACTTTGCATGAACTTGACACTTTGAACTCAGCCCAGAGAGCAAGGTGGGCCTTCCACCAGAAAGATCCTTTTAGTTTGTCCAGAGGCAGATTCAGACTGTTATATTTTTCCTAGATGAGTTTGATCCAAGGGATGTCCTCCTTATTTAAGAAATCGTGGACATTTTTCATGAGTAGAGCCTTATTATGTGTACCAATGTCAAAAATTCCAAGACCCCCTTGTTTCTTTGGCTTACAAACTTTGGACCATGCAATTAGAGCTGTGCCTTTGTCCTCCATTCCAAATTTCCTCCATAGGAAGTTCCTAAGATACTTATTGACTTGCTCAATCACTCTAATTAGCAGAGCCAGGGTGCACATAAAAAATGTTGGGAGTGCTGAGAAGACTGACTTAATTAACATGAATATTCCATCATATGACAGGAGAGTGGAACACCCAATAAGTCTTCTTTCAATTCTCTACATGATTGAGTGGAAGTCTTCTATTCTCAACCTATAGGTGCTCAAAGGGAGCCCCAGGTAGGTGAAAGCAAAGGACCCCAGCGTGCAACCTAAAATGTTCAACAGATGGGATGTTTGAATCTTAGGTACATTAATTGGGACCAACATGGATTTCTCATAGTTCACTTTAAGCCCAGTGAAAGGCAGAGTAATACATTGGATTATTTGTAAGACATATAGCACTTTGGCTGTCACAAAATATGGTAGGGAAAGATGAATCTCCACAAAGCTTAGTATACAAACCTCTCAACCAGATAGCTTCTTTGCACTCCTCAGAAATAGCTGTCATGGATCTAAGACTGATAGTAGAATGGGGGGTAGGTATGAGGAGGCAAGATCCTAGCTATGGAATAGTTGTACACACGAGTTTTACGAGTTCAGGCCCTTCTCGGAGGAAGTAACAACCCTACGTCTCGGTGCCCTGAGGCGGTCGACTGGATTATACGTGAGTGTGTGTTTACAAAAGTGCGAACCCCTGTCCCAGAGGAGGGGGTGGCTTATATAGAGTGCGCCAGGACCCCATCTCCCCTCCGTTACACAGGGTTCAATGTTCATAAAGGTGGGGCGTTACTGGTAACGTCTACAATAAAGTGTTATAAATGCCCATAATGCTATGGTTTAAGTCTCGACCATTGCAGAGTGGAGGGCTTCTCGTCTTTTGGTGCTCGAGTGTCTTCAAGGTGGTCGAGTGTCTTCAAGGAAGTCGAGTGAGCACATCTTCATGGTCGAGTGGATGATATTTTCTCTTCGACTGCTTCTGATTCTTTGTAAAGATGTCCTCGGGGAGGGTATGCTGGACAGGTCCATGACCCTACCCTAGGTACATAGCTTCATCATTAGCCCCCGAATGGATCAGGGTTCGAATGAGGAAGGGGTTGAGAACACTTCCGACACACTCTTTGTGCTATGAATATGCCTTGTCCTGGAACAATGAGTTGAGGAGATGACGTCGACTCCTTTCTCAGTCGCCTTGGTCCATTCTTGGTTGTTGTTGAGTGAACTTTCATGGTTGAATTCCGAATGATGATGTAGAGGGTGTTTGTCTTCAGTCTGACAGGTTGTTCCGCTCTCCGCGGATCTCACGGGATTCGAATTTTGGGAAGCGCGCCAGACGGGAGGAAACGAGGTCATCAGGACGGATTAGGTAAGTCTCCTCGATCCCCGCGCCACCTTTTTCGCCACGTACTGCACGCGCGACTGTTGCGGGATTTGTTTAGATCGCTTGGGTCCACTAGTCAGCCACTCGGCGGAAGGTCTTATAAAAGGTCTCGGGCCAGGCCTCTGCTCCGCACGCCACCATTCTCTCTTCTCTTTCTCCCGATCTCTCCGCCACTCTCGCTTCTGCCTCGTTGCTGGACCTCCGGTCGAGCTCGATCTGCCACCATGGGGAAGGATAAGACGGCGGTGCTGGAACGCGCGAAGAAGGCGACCGCGAAGGCGAAGGGCAAGCGGACCAGCCGGGGCGGATCCTCGTCGAGGTCCAGCCTGTCGGCGGGCTGGATCCAGGGCGACTGGATCCGCTCGGCAATCACGCAGGACGACCTCGACGATCTGGTGGAGGGGGGATTGATCCCCCACAAGTCGGCTCGGCTCCCGGGGGACGAAACTGAGCCGCGGCCTAGAGAGGGTGAGTGTGTCCTCCTAGCAACCCACGTAGGTCGCGGATTCTCGCTGCCTCCCCACCCTTTCTTCCGGGGTTTTTTGAACTTCTTTGGGGCTCAGCTCCACCATTTCACTCCGAACACCATAGTCTATCTGTCCGCTTTCGTGTCCATGTGCGAAAACTTCTTGGGCTGTCGACCGCACTGGGGGCTTTTCAAACACATCTTCACTTGCCGTTCCCAGTCGGTCAAAAAGGCCAAGTCGAGTGACGAGAGGACGCGGGTGATCCAGATGTGCAGTGGTCTGGGAATCCAGATGAGGAGCAAGAGTACTTTCCCAGCGATGATCCTTCCTGACTCGGTCTGGGGCTGGCAGTCGACTTGGTTTTACTGCAAGGATCAGCCAACCCCTGGCCAGTCGACTGGACTTCCTCCTTTCTCCTTGGCTCGAGTGGAGAAGCCTGCTCCCCTGAAGGTAGTTCCAGAAGAGAAGGCGCAGGTCAAGGAGCTGGTCGAACGGGTCGTCCAGCTTGTCCGCGACGGAGTGACAAGGATGGATCTGCTGGAGGTCTTTCTCGGTCGATGCATCCAACCTCTTCAGGCGCGCGATCATCCGATGTGGATGTACTCTGGGCTCGAAGATACCACTCGGATCCACCAGGAGGAGGTCAGCGAGGATATCTTGGAGAACTGGTTGAGGGGAATCACTGGCAACAAAGACAACCCTCAGGGATCCAGGAGGGTGATTCCATTCGACAACTCGCGCGAGCCGGAGCAGGTATATTTCTGTTTTATCAAGTATCTTTCCGATTCACCACGTGATGTCCCGTTTGTGGTCGACTGAATGTCTTTTGATTGTTATCCTTTCAGGCCCTCATTGAAATGTACTCGATGCCCAACGGAGTGCAGGACCCCGACGCTGAAGAAGAAGGGAGCGGGGGCGAGAGCAACGAGGAGCATTCGGAAGCCGAGGAGGACGAGGAGAGCGATGAATCGATCGATGAGGAAGAAGTCGACTCGCCTCCTCGCAGGGAGAGGAGGTCCAAGCACACTCATGACCCGACACGCGCTCCGGACTTGGTGGCTGCGCCGATCACGCAATCCTCGAAGCGCCCCAGGACGTCTTCCCCGACGCCGACTGAGAAGCCTCCAAAGCAATCCAAGGTCGCGCCGCTTCCAGCACCGAAAGTGCCGAAAGCCCAAACCGCCCAAAGCTTTGCCTCGGATCAAAGTGACCGTTCCTACTATCTCCGGGTAACCATCTGACTTGTCCTTTATGTGGATTCAATTAACTGGGTGTAACCGATTGAATGCGGGCCTTTGCAGCGCTGCTACGTCAGGGACCTCTTCATACCAGTACCGGGATGAGGAAATGGAGGATGCGGTGACCTCTAACCCAGGTATGAACTCTTGCGATTTCGATTCTTGATCCTTTTAGGGTCGAGTGGTTCACTTGGGGTTGAATGTTCTGTCTTGCAGCTCCACCCAACATCATTGACCTTCCGGACAACGACGAAGATGTGGCTCCTAAGCCTAGGAAGAGCAAGAAGGTAACAGCTGGCAGGGTGGCTCGGCTAGAACCAACTGCAACGCCTCCCGTCTGTCAAGCTGAAGATACGGGCAGGGCTGTTGTGACGTTCGCTGCACCCTTGCCAAGTGGGCACCCCACGCGGTCGACCGCGCCTGTGGTTCCTTCAACTATCCAACTCCACACCACGGAGCCTCAAGCAGCTGCACCTGGGTCGTCTGCACATTTTTTCACCAGCTACCCCGTCCCAGACCACCAGTCGGAAGCGGCTGCGGAAGCCATCTGATAGGCTGATATGATGATGGAGCGGGTGAAGATAGTGCACGAGAGCAGTCAGGCTGCCTACGATGCTAGTGCCGCTCTTCGGGCCAACGTCGAGGTGAGTAGACTTTCCGACTATTTTTGTTCTCGAAAAATCTTCTTCTGCACAATCTCCTGTTGTTCGCGTTGAATTAGAGCACCCACTGGGTGTTGCTGTCATTTTTGGTAGTTTCGCTCTTCCACTCGGTCCGGGCGAGTGGGATCAGAACCGGTGGGGGCATGTAACACCCCGGATGTAATTTACCTAATATGTACTCCAACTCTTGCCGTTTCCGGCGCTAAGTTATTTTATTCCCACGGGTTCGAGTTTTTGTCTCCATGTGTTGTTTTCATTGTCATGCATCTCATATCATGTCATCATGTGCATTGCATTTGCATACGTGTTCGTCTCATGCATCCGAGCATTTTCCCCATTGTCCGTTTTGCATTCCGGCGCTCCTATCTCTTCCGGTGGTCCTTTCTACCTTCTTTTCGTGTGTGGGGGTTAAACATTTCCGGATTGGACCGAGACTTGCCAAGCGACCTTGGTTTACTACCGGTAGACCGCCTGTCAAGTTTCGTACCATTTGGACTTCGTTTGATGCTCCAATGGTTAACCGAGGGACCGAAAAGGCCTCGTGTGTGTTGCAGCCCAACACACCTCCAATTTGGCCCAAAACCCACCAAAACCCTCTCCATCATCTAGAGCATTCGATCATGATCGCGTGGCCGAAAACCGCACCTCATTTGGACACTCCTAGCTCCCTCTATGCCTATAAATATCACCCCTCTGAAATTCCGGATCTCCTTCGTCCCCAAACCCTAAAAATCGTGCCGCCGCCACCGGACACGTCCGGCCGCCGCCGGACAAAGCCGTCGCCGCGCCCACAGCGAATCACCGCGCGCCACGTGGCTCTGCCAGCCTCCTCCCGCCACCGGCCCGCGAAGCCCGAGCCAGGCTCCCGCGGCCCAGCTCGTCGCCGCCTCGCTCGGCAGGCGCCCCCACCCCCCAAGCGCCGCCCGCCTTCGCTCTCGCCGGCCGCCGCCGCTTCTCACCGTCGAGCGCGTGCCGCCACCCTCATCCGCCGGCGCTGCCCATCTCCCTCCGCTCCGGCGACCGCAGGTCACCGCCTCGTCGCCCCCTCGTCGCCCGCGCCAAGTCCGGCAACTCTCCGGCAAGTTCCCCTCTGGCCGGCAAGCTCCTCGGCAACTCTGGCGAGCTACATCTCCTGTTCCGGCAATCCTCGTAAAGCGCGCCGATCCGGATCTAGATCTAGGATATTTGCCTCGGTTGACTTTCTTCCGGAACCCTAATTATTTTGCATACTTTGACATGCTATATCTCTGCATCCGTAGATCCGTTTTGAGCATGTAGCATATCAAAATGTTCGTCTCAGAGAGCACATCATTTCATCTCACTGCATCATTTTCATTTGAGTTCATCTTG
The DNA here is from genome assembly GCF_056163025.1 of Triticum urartu. NCBI lineage: Eukaryota > Viridiplantae > Streptophyta > Magnoliopsida > Poales > Poaceae > Triticum > Triticum urartu. Next base: position 713,402,795 of record NC_141879.1, read on the forward strand.
ATACCCGAAATGCTGTTGGAAGAGTGCTATTTGAGTTAATTGTCAGATCTGCTGCACCAAATAGCTATTTGTCATTTTTGCCATGATTAATGTGTGCATGATATGCTCCTGAGCTCTACATGTGTTTTGTTATATGCTTTGCCATCTTTCCAGAGGTGCTATCCATGTATTTTTGTGATGTGTGTGGTGACTAGCACAAGCTTGCAAAATGGTGCATTCGTTAATGCTGATTTCAGGGACTTGGCAATTCCACTAAGTCCTTGATCTTTTTTTATCAATATGCCATATGTTCGTGTTGTTTCCTTGTGGTGCTCTATCCATCCATGTATTTGTTTGCAATTATGGAGCAGCCTAGCTTGAGTCAATCGAGCCCTACTTTTGCTATTTCATGAATCTGGGAAGATTGTCTACTTGTTAGCGATTTTGCCGAGGATGTTGTAGTTGATCCGTGCATGCTATGTTGTTGTTCTTGCCATGTCTAGCTTATATAATGTGTATTATTGATGGGTGTATGCTTAGATTGTCATGACATGCTCTGTAGTGAGTGCATCGAGCTCGTAAACATGCCTACTTGATATCAGATTTGCATGTTCCAGTTTTTCACCAAGTCTGTGATCTGATTATGTTCCAGTTTTCACGCGGGTATCTTGGAAGCGTTCCGATGGATTTGTGACGAGAACATTGTTCTTGGTGCCTCCTGTCATTTAGGGGTTGTGGCAGTGTCCCGGGGAGTTGAGCTCCGAGGTGTTGTCGTCACAATTTTATCGTTGCAGTTCTGGAATACCTGAGTTTAGTTCGCCGACATCGAAAATCTCTTTTATGCAGTTGTTGGTGAGATAACCTCGACGCCACCCAGTACTGGGGCGGGAGTTTGGGAGTATTGCCATAACTTGTATAACGGATGCTTTTCGAAGGTTGAGGTAGATGGTTTTCGAAGTTTTTCTCGGTTATGTGTTGAAGGATGGATATAGCTGGATGTAGGATTTGCTAGATTTGGGTGAGATATTATACTTCCCCTGTATCCCCAACACCTGATTGCATAACCGGAAAGGTTCGGGAGTTTCATAGGTGGGAATTCGTGTAGCTCTAGCTCTTCTTCCACGGATATTTGGTTTGAGATTGGGTGATCTTTACCGAGTATCCGTTCTTGTTCCATACCTTGGTGATTTTATTCCTCTACCTAAATTCTAAGTGGCTTCTCAATTTATGGATATGTGACCATTTCAATTGGAATGCATTCGTTCATTTTGTTCGGATGTGAAGACTATATGTTGCAATTTCAACCCGCTTGATTCAGCTTCAATTTTATCTGTCAATGTGCTAACGGATGTCACCCTGTTCAGGATGGCTCCCGCTAAGGGCAACAATCAGAATCAGAATCAGGATCCGCCACCACCTCCCCCTCCTCCGGAGGCATGTCAAGCTGTGATGGCTGCTACCAATGCAAACACGCAGTTGATCATGCAAATTCTTCAAGAGCGCAATCAAGCGAACCAAGGCAACCAGGGCAACAATCAGAATCACTTTGCTACACTCAACCAGTTCCTTGCTAACCAGCCAAAGACTTTCAGCAATTGTGTTGAGGCAACTGATGCTGACGATTGGCTTGTGTACTTGTGCAAGCATTTCGAGTGCAGTAACGTCAGGCCTGAGGACTTTGTCAAGTTCGCTTCCTTCCAACTCAAAGACCAAGCTGCAGAATGGTTCCAGCAGTACAAAGATTCCAGAGGAGGCCGTGTGATTACCTGGGATGAATTCCATCAAGACTTCAAAGCTCATCATATTCCTCAGAGCGTGGTTGAAAGCAAGCGTGAGGAATTCCGCAACCTGAAGCAAGGCTCTTTGTCTGTCTATGACTACAACAAGTTGTTTCAGAAGCTCGCCCGCTTTGCTAAGCAGGACATCCCTGACGAGAAGAGCATGATATATCAGTTCAGGGGTGGTCTCAGAGAGGAAATCCAGCTAGCTCTTGTTCTCTTTGAGCCCTTGAGGTACGATGAGTTCTACAACATGGCATTGAAGCAAGAGGCTGCTCAACTGAAGTGCGATACTTCCAAGAAGCGAGTTAGAGATGCTACTCCTTCTTCCTCTACTCAAGTGGCCAAGCAGCAGAAGTATTGGCTTCCTCCTCCTCCGTTCCGTCAGCCGTATCAGCAGAAGAGCAAAGGTGGCAGTGGATCTTCCCACCCACCCAACCCTGGCTTTTAGAACAAGACTTCGTCTCAAGCTCCAAGATCGAGTGCTCCGTATCACCGTCCGCTTTCAGAGGTCACGTGCAACAAGTGCCAATAGAAGGGTCACTATGCCAACAAATGCTTCAACCAGAGGCGTCTCCCTCCTCCTCCTCCTGTGAGATCGGCAAGTACAGCTGTGGTCAAGCATAACCCCAAGCACGGCAAGGTCAACTTGCTGAATGCAGCTCAGGTAGAGGACTCGTCAGATGTCATCATGGGTAACCTCCCTGTTAATGATATTCCTGCAAAAGTTCTTTTTGACACTGGTGCATCGCATTGTTTCATTTCCAAACCTTTTGCATCAAAGTATGAGTGCGATTATCAGTATCTGCAAAATTCTTTCCAAATCGTGTCACCGGGCAAGCAAATGACAGCTAATTTCTGCGTCCCGGATATTACTATCACGTTGGGCGACTAAAAATTTCTAGCTTCTCCTATTGTTCTGGGTGACTCGGATATTGATCTTATTCTCGGAATGGATTGGCTTTCTAAGCACAAGGCGCATCTTGATTGTGCTGCCAGGAAGATTCAATTGACTCATTCGTCTGAGGATGTAATTGTCTTTGCCGCTCGGGACGATACAATCCGTCTGTTTTCTCTCAATGAGAAGGGTGAACTGGATGCCATCTCACAAATTACAATCGTTTGCGAATATCAAGACGTCTTTCCAGAAGAGCTTCCAGGAATGCCTCCGCACCGGCCAGTTGAATTCGTCATTGATCTTGAACCTAGCACAGAACCGGTTTGCAAGCGTTCTTACAAGCTCGGACCTGAAGAGTTGAAGGAGCTGAAGAAGCAACTCGATATTCAAGAGCGAATGGGTCTCATCCGACCTAGTTCCTCTCCGTGGGGTTGTGGAGTACTTTTTGTGAAGAAGAAGGATGGAACGGACCGACTTTGTGTTGACTACCGTCCATTGAACAAGAAGACTATCAAGAACAAGTACCCACTTCCCAACATCAACGAGCTGTTCGAACAACTCAAAGGTGCCCAAGTATTCTCCAAGCTTGATCTCCGTATGGGTTATCATCAGATTCGAATCCGCGAGCAAGATATTCCCAAGACGGCTTTCAGGACAAGCTATGGTTCATATGAATACACCGTCATGTCTTTTGGCCTTGTCAACGCTCCTCTGACTTTCTCTCGCATGATGAACTTGATCTTCAATGCCTACACAAATGACTTTGTTTTGGTCTATCTCGACGACATTCTGGTCTTTTCGAAGAACAAGGAAGATCATGCCAAGCACTTGCGTTTGGTACTCGATAAGCTCAGGGAACACCAGTTCTACACCAAGTTCTCAAAGTGCGAATTTTGGCTCGATGAGGTTCTTTATCTTGGGCATATCATCTCTGCCAAGGGCATTGCGGTGAATCCTGAGAAGGTGTCCGCAATTGTGAATTGGGAACCACCTCAGAATGTGAAGCAACTCCATAGCTTCCTCGGTCTCGCAAGCTACTGTAGAAGGTTCGTTGAGAACTTTTCAAAGATCGCGAAGCCTCTTTCAAACCTTCTCCAGAAGCACGTCAAGTATGTTTGGTCTTCGGAATGTGACATTGCTTTCAACACTTTGAAAGAGAAATTGGTCACTGCTCCAGTTCTGACTCCTCCTGATGAATCCAAACCGTTTGAGGTCTTTTGCGATGCCTCTCTCCAAGGTCTTGGTGCAGTGTTGATGCAAGAGAAGAAAGTTGTGGCTTATACCTCTCGCCAGTTGAAGCCCAACGAGAAGAACTACCCCACTCATGACCTCGAGTTGGCGGCAGTTGTGCATGCTCTTTTGACTTGGAGACATCTCTTATTGGGAAGAAAAGTGGACATTTTCACTGACCACAAGAGTCTCAAGTACATCTTCACTCAGCCTAATCTCAACCTCAGGTAGACTCGATGGGTTGAAATGATTCAAGAGTATAATCCAAGTATCGAGTATACTCCAGGCAAGGCCAATGTGATTGCTGACGCTTTGAGCAGGAAGGCTTATTGCAACAGTCTGATTCTCAAGCCTTATCAACCCGAGCTTTGTGAAGCTTTCCGCAAACTCAATCTGCAAGTTGTTCCTCAAGGTTTCCTCACCAACCTTCAAGTCTCTCCTACCTTGGAAGACCAGATTCGCGAGGCTCAACTTCTCGATGCTATGGTGAAGAAGGTGAAAATTGGGATTGCCAAGAGTCAACCCAAGTACAAGTGCTACCGCCTTGATGACAAGGATACTCTCTTCTTCGAGGATCGTATTTTTGTGCCCAAAGGTGATCTTCGTAAAGTGATCATGAATGAGGCTCACAGTTCACTCCTCTCCATCCACCCTGGGAGCACGAAGATGTATCAGGACCTCAAGCAGGCTTATTGGTGGACTCAAATGAAGCGCGAGATTGCTCAGTTCGTGAATGAATGTGATGTCTGCAGAAGAGTGAAGGCAGAACACCAAAGGCCAGTTGGTCTCCTCCAACCTCTTGCCATTCCATAATGGAAGTTTGACCACATTGAGATGGACTTCGTGACTGGGTTTCCAAAGTCCAAGCATGGCAATGATGCTATATTCGTTGTCATCGACAAACTCACTAAAGTGGCTCACTTTCTGCCTATCAAAGAGTCTATCACTGCAGCTCAATTGGCGGAGCTCTATACCTCTCGAATTGTCTCGCTGCACGGTATTCCACAGGTGATCTCTTTAGACCGTGGCAGCATCTTTACCTCCAAGTTTTGGGATTCTTTTCAGAAGGCCATGGGCACCAACATCCGCTTCAGCACAGCTTTCCATCCTCAAACTAGCGGTCAAGTCGAGCGTGTCAATCAGATTCTTGAAGATATGCTCAGGGCTTGTGTGATCTCCTTCGGCATGAAGTGGGAAGATTGTCTTCCATATGCTGAATTCTCCTACAAGAACAGTTTTCAAGCAAGTTCATACAAGGCTCCATTCGAAATTCTCTATGGCAGGAAGTGCCGTACCCCTCTCAACTGGTCTGAAATCGGTGAACGTCAACTTCTGGGAAATGACTTAATCACAGAGGCAGAGGAGATGTGCAAAGTCATTCGAGATAACCTCAAAGCAGCGCAATCGCGCCAGAAGAGCTACTATGATAGTAAGCACCGTGATTTGGCTTTCGAGATCGGAGATCATGTTTACCTCCGCGTCTCTCCAATGAAAGGTACTCGTCGCTTTGGTATCAAAGGGAAGCTTGCCCCTAGATACGTGGGTCCTTTCAAGATCATCAGCAAGAGAGGCGATCTCGCCTATCAACTCGAGCTTCCTTCAAACTTTGCAAATGTGCACGACGTGTTCCATGTCTCTCAGCTCCGCAGGTGCTTCAAGACTCTTGACCGCACCGTCAACTTCGAAGACATTGATCTCCAAGAAGATCTCTCTTATCGTGAGCACCCCGTTGCTATTCTTGAAGAGACTGAACGCAAGACTCGCAATAAGTCAATCAAATTCCTCAAAGTCAAGTGGTCACACCATTCGGACCGTGCAGCCACCTGGCAATGCGAGGATCACCTCCTTTCTGAGTACCCGGCGTTCTTCCAGTCCTAGATCTCGGGACGAGATCCTTTCGTAGTGGTGGAGTGTTGTAACACCCCGGATGTAATTTACCTTATATGTACTCCAACTCTTGCCGTTTCCGGCACTAAGTTATTTTATTCCCTCGGGTTCGGGTTTTTGTCTCCGTGTGTTGTTGTCATTGTCATGCATCTCATATCATGTCATCATGTGCATTGCATTTGCATATGTGTTCGTCTCATGCATCCGAGCATTTTCCCCGTTGTCCATTTTGCATTCCGGCGCTCCTATCTCCTCCGGTGGTCCTTTCTACCTTCCTTTCGTGTGTGGGGGTTAAACATTTCCGGATTGGACCGAGACTTGCCAAGCGACCTTGGTTTACTACCGGTAGACCGCCTGTCAAGTTTCGTACCATTTGGACTTCGTTTGATGCTCCAATGGTTAACCGAGGGACCGAAAAGGCCTCGTGTGTGTTGCAGCCCAACACCCCTCCAATTTGGCCGAAAACCCACCAAAACCCTCTCCATCATCTAGAGCGTTCGATCACGATCGCGTGGCCGAAAACCGCACCTCATTTGGACACTCCTAGCTCCCTCTATGCCTATAAATATCACCCCCTCCAAAATTCCGGATCTCCTTCGTCCCCAAACCCTAAAAATCGCCCCGCCGCCACCGGACGCGTCCGGCCGCCGCTGGACAAAGCCGTCGCCGCGCCCGCAGCGAATCACCGCGCGCCACGTGGCTCCACCAGCCTCCTCCCACCGCCGGCCCGCGAAGCCCGAGCCAGGCCCCCGCGGCCCAGCTCGTCGCCGCCTCGCTCGGCAGGCGCCCACCCCCCCGAGCACCGCCCGCCTTTGCTCTCGCCGCCCGCCGCCGCTTCTCACCGTCGAGCGCGCGCCGCCACCCTCATCCGCCAGCGCCGCCCATCTCCCTCCGCTCCGGCGACCGCAGGTCACCGCCTCGTCGCCCCCTCGTCGCCCGCGCCAAGTCCGGCGACTCTCCGGCAAGTTCCCCTCCGGCCGGCAGGCTCCTCGGAAACTCCGGCGAGCTACATCTCCTGTTCCGGCGATCCTCGTAAAGCACGCCGATCCGGATCTTGATCTGGGATATTTGCCTCGGTTGACTTTCTCCCGGAACCCTAATTATTCTGCATACTTTGACATGCTATATCTCCGCATCCGTTGATCCGTTTTGAGCGTGTAGCATATCAAAATGTTCGTCTCAGAGAGTACATCATTTCATCTCATTGCATAATTTTCATTTGAGTTCATCTTGATGCCCGAAATGCTGTTGGAAGAGTGCTATTTGAGTTAATTGTCAGATCTGCTGCACCAAATAGCTATTTGTCATTTTTGCCATGATTAATGTGTGCATGATATGCTCCTGAGCTCTACATGTGTTTTGTTATATGCTTTGCCATCTTTCCAGAGGTGCTATCCATGTATTTTTGTGATGTGTGTGGTGACTAGCACAAGCTTGCAAAATGGTGCATTCGTTAATGCTGATTTCAGGGACTTGGCAATTCCACTAAGTCCTTGATCTTTTTTTATCAATATGCCATATGTTCGTGTTGTTTCCTAGTGATCCGTGCCTCTTTTGAGGATGATCAGTAAGGATGATTTGTTAACCTTGTGGTGCTCTATCCATCCATGTATTTGTTTGCAATTATGGAGCAGCCTAGCTTGAGTCAATCGAGCCCTACTTTTGCTATTTCATGAATCTGGGAAGATTGTCTACTTGTTAGCGATTTTGCCGAGGATGTTGTAGTTGATCCGTGCATGCTATGTTGTTGTTCTTGCCATGTCTAGCTTATATAATGTGTATTATTGATGGGTGTATGCTTAGATTGTCATGACATGCTCTGTAGTGAGTGCATCGAGCTCGTAAACATGCCTACTTGATATCAGATTTGCATGTTCCAGTTTTTCACCAAGTCTGTGATCTGATTATGTTTTTGCCATGTTCACATGCTTGCAATTGTATTTTCTGATCCCTTTTGGCTCAAGATTACTAAGGGACTTTTGTTAAGCTCTTTGAGTAGCTCCACGCCATGCCTTACTTTGCCATGTTAAGTTCCTGTAGCATATAGTTTTCTTGCTCCAAAGTGTGCTACCTGATCTGAAATTCCGGACAAGTGTTAATTTTACAAAGTCTGAAGCCTGTTTACCAATTGCACTTTTGCCATGCTTGTTTGAACCTGTTAATGGATGAATTGGCCGTAGCTCAGTGTTCATCTTTTGTAAAGCATTATGAATGGATCCCTGCCATGTATTTTGTTGCCATGTTTTAGTGCTGTAGCATGTTTAACTTCTTGCATTTAGATGGCTACTTGCTGTTTATCGCAGACCGGTGCCATATTTGTTTTGCTTGCCATTTCCAAACCGTGTCTCCGATTCCGGTGTTCTTTATATCGATTTCAACCGAAATCACCTCACCTTTCAAGTGGAACTCTTGTAATTCCAAGTTGAGGCCAGGTTCATTCATCCCTTGTCAAATCTTGCATATGCATCGCATATCGCATCCCCCATAGCATACCATGTTTGCACCATGTTGTTTGAGTTGTGCATGTGGTTGATTGTGTTCCTCTTGCTTGTTTGTCTTGTTTGGGTAGAGCCGGGAGATGAGTTCGCTAACGAGGAGCCCGTTGAGTTTGCTTTCGAGGATCCAGTCAACTCTGACAACTTTGTAGGCAAGATGATCATACCCTCGAAATCACTTCTATCTTTGCTTTGCTAGATGCTCGTTCTTTTGCTATGCCTATGCTACGATGCCTACCACTTGCTTATCATGCCTCCCAAATTGCCATGTCAAACCTCTAACCCACCATGTCCTAGAAAACCGTTGATTGGCTATGTTACCGCTTTGCTCAGCCCCTCTTATAGCGTTGCTAGTTGCAGGTGAAGATTGGAGTTCGTTCATCGTTGGAACATTATTTTCTTGTTGGGATATCATTATATTATCTTGTTATCTTAATGCATCTATATACTTGGTAAAGGGTGGAAGGATCAGCCTTTTGCCTAGTGTTTTGTTCCACTCTTGCCGCCCTAGTTTCCGTCATATCGGTGTTATGTTCCCGGATTTTGCGTTCCTTACGCGGTTGGGTGATAATGGGAACCCCTTGACAAATCGCCTTGAATAAAGCTCTTCAAGCAATGCCCAACCTTGGTTTTACCATTTGCCACCTAGCCACTTTTTCCCTTGGGTTTCCGGAGCCCAAGGGTCATCTTATTTTAAACCCCCCCGGGCCAGTGCTCCTCTGAGTGTTGGTCCAAACTAGAGTCCTGTGCAGCGCCCCCTCGGGGAAACTCGAGGTTTGGTTTTTAGTTGTATGGAGAGCTCATCTAAGTGTGCCCTGAGAACGAGATATGTGAAGCTCCTATCGGGATTTGTCGGCACATTCGGGCGGTGTTGCTGGATTTGTTTTAACTTGTCGGTTTGTCTTGTAGAATCGGGATGCCGAGTCTGATCGGAATGTCTCGGGAGAAGGTATATCCTTCGTTGACCGTGAGAGCTTGTCATGGGCTAAGTTGGGACTCCCCTGCAGGGATTTGAACTTTCGAAAGCTGTGCCCGCGGTTATGGGCAGATGGGAATTTGTTAATGTCCGGTTGTAGATAACTTGAACCTTAACTTAATTAAAATGAATCAACTGTGTGAGTTACCGTGATGGTCTCTTCTCGGCGGAGTCCGGGAAGTGAACACGGTGTTGGAGTAATGCTTGCCTTAGTTTGTTCTCTAGTTCTTCGTTCATGCTTTGCCTTCTCTTCTCGCTCTCTTTTGCGAACAGGTTAGCCACCATATATGCTAGTCGCTTGCTGCAGCTCCACTTATTACCTTGCCTTTCCTATAAGCTTAAATAGTCTTGATCGCGAGGGTGCGAGATTGCTGAGTCCCTGTGGCTCACAGATTACTTCCAAACCAGATGCAGGGCCTGATGACTCCATTCCAAATGATGCGCTTGAGCTCAAGTGGGAGTTCGACGAGGACTCACGCCGTTACTATGTGTCTTTCCCTGATGATCAGTAGTGGTGCCCAGTTGGGGCGATCAGGACCGTGTCGCATGTTGGGTTGATCTTTTATTTTGGCACCGCAGTCGGTCCATGAGTGATTGGATGGTGTAATGCTATTTATGTACTTTGTTTGACGTGGCGAGTGTAAGCCAACTATGTACCTTCCCTTTTATTATCTATTTACATGGGATGTTGTGAAGATTGCCTTACTTGCGACATTGCTTTCAATGCGGTTATGCCTCTAAGTCGTGCTTCGACACGTAGGAGATATATCCGCATCGAGGGCGTTACAAGTTGGTAATCAGAGCCTTCCCCGACCTTAGGAGCCCCCACTGCTTGATCGTTTTTAGCAGCCGTTGTTGAGTCTAGAAAAATGTTTTGAGTCATTTAGGAATTATATATCGGAGAGTTTAGGAATTCTTTTTACTCCCCAGTCTCCTCATCGCTCTGGTAAGGCATCCTGACGTAGAGTTTTGACTCTTCTCTTCTCAAATTTCACTAATTTTTTTAGGATCACGCGGGTATCTTGGAAGCGTTCCGATGGATTTGTGACGAGAGCATTGTTCTTGGTGCCTCCTGTCATTTAGGGGTTGTGGCAGTGTCCCGGGGAGTTGAGCTCCGAGGTGTTGTCGTCACAATTTTATCGTTGCAGTTCTGGAATACCTGAGTTTAGTTCGCCGACATCGAAAATCTCTTTTATGCAGTTGTTGGTGAGATAACCTCGACGCCACCCAGTACTGGGGCGGGAGTTTGGGAGTATTGCCATAACTTGTATAACGGATGCTTTTCGAAGGTTGAGGTAGATGGTTTTCGAAGTTTTTCTCGGTTATGTGTTGAAGGATGGATATAGCTGGATGTAGGATTTGCTAGATTTGGGTGAGATATTATACTTCCCCTGTATCCCCAACACCTGATTGCATAACCGGAAAGGTTCGGGAGTTTCATAGGTGGGAATTCGTGTAGCTCTAGCTCTTCTTCCACGGATATTTGGTTTGAGATTGGGTGATCTTTACCGAGTATCCGTTCTTGTTCCATACCTTGGTGATTTTATTCCTCTACCTAAATTCTAAGTGGCTTCTCAATTTATGGATATGTGACCATTTCAATTGGAATGCATTCGTTCATTTTGTTCGGATGTGAAGACTATATGTTGCAATTTCAACCCGCTTGATTCAGCTTCAATTTTATCTGTCAATGTGCTAACAGATGTCACCCTGTTCAGGATGGCTCCCGCTAAGGGCAACAATCAGAATCAGAATCAGGATCCGCCACCACCTCCCCCTCCTCCGGAGGCATGTCAAGCTGTGATGGCTGCTACCAATGCAAACACGCAGTTGATCATGCAAATTCTTCAAGAGCGCAATCAAGCGAACCAAGGCAACCAGGGCAACAATCAGAATCACTTTGCTACACTCAACCAGTTCCTTGCTAACCAGCCAAAGACTTTCAGCAATTGTGTTGAGGCAACTGATGCTGACGATTGGCTTGTGTACTTGTGCAAGCATTTCGAGTGCAGTAACGTCAGGCCTGAGGACTTTGTCAAGTTCGCTTCCTTCCAACTCAAAGACCAAGCTGCAGAATGGTTCCAGCAGTACAAAGATTCCAGAGGAGGCCGTGTGATTACCTGGGATGAATTCCATCAAGACTTCAAAGCTCATCATATTCCTCAGAGCGTGGTTGAAAGCAAGCGTGAGGAATTCCGCAACCTGAAGCAAGGCTCTTTGTCTGTCTATGACTACAACAAGTTGTTTCAGAAGCTCGCCCGCTTTGCTAAGCAGGACATCCCTGACGAGAAGAGCATGATATATCAGTTCAGGGGTGGTCTCAGAGAGGAAATCCAGCTAGCTCTTGTTCTCTTTGAGCCCTTGAGGTACGATGAGTTCTACAACATGGCATTGAAGCAAGAGGCTGCTCAACTGAAGTGCGATACTTCCAAGAAGCGAGTTAGAGATGCTACTCCTTCTTCCTCTACTCAAGTGGCCAAGCAGCAGAAGTATTGGCTTCCTCCTCCTCCGTTCCGTCAGCCGTATCAGCAGAAGAGCAAAGGTGGCAGTGGATCTTCCCACCCACCCAACCCTGGCTTTTAGAACAAGACTTCGTCTCAAGCTCCAAGATCGAGTGCTCCGTATCACCGTCCGCTTTCAGAGGTCACGTGCAACAAGTGCCAATAGAAGGGTCACTATGCCAACAAATGCTTCAACCAGAGGCGTCTCCCTCCTCCTCCTCCTGTGAGATCGGCAAGTACAGCTGTGGTCAAGCATAACCCCAAGCACGGCAAGGTCAACTTGCTGAATGCAGCTCAGGTAGAGGACTCGTCAGATGTCATCATGGGTAACCTCCCTGTTAATGATATTCCTGCAAAAGTTCTTTTTGACACTGGTGCATCGCATTGTTTCATTTCCAAACCTTTTGCATCAAAGTATGAGTGCGATTATCAGTATCTGCAAAATTCTTTCCAAATCGTGTCACCGGGCAAGCAAATGACAGCTAATTTCTGCGTCCCGGATATTACTATCATGTTGGGCGACTAAAAATTTCTAGCTTCTCCTATTGTTCTGGGTGACTCGGATATTGATCTTATTCTCGGAATGGATTGGCTTTCTAAGCACAAGGCGCATCTTGATTGTGCTGCCAGGAAGATTCAATTGACTCATTCGTCTGAGGATGTAATTGTCTTTGCCGCTCGGGACGATACAATCCGTCTGTTTTCTCTCAATGAGAAGGGTGAACTGGATGCCATCTCACAAATTACAATCGTTTGCGAATATCAAGACGTCTTTCCAGAAGAGCTTCCAGGAATGCCTCCGCACCGGCCAGTTGAATTCGTCATTGATCTTGAACCTAGCACAGAACCGGTTTGCAAGCGTTCTTACAAGCTCGGACCTGAAGAGTTGAAGGAGCTGAAGAAGCAACTCGATATTCAAGAGCGAATGGGTCTCATCCGACCTAGTTCCTCTCCGTGGGGTTGTGGAGTACTTTTTGTGAAGAAGAAGGATGGAACGGACTGACTTTGTGTTGACTACCGTCCATTGAACAAGAAGACTATCAAGAACAAGTACCCACTTCCCAACATCAACGAGCTGTTCGAACAACTCAAAGGTGCCCAAGTATTCTCCAAGCTTGATCTCCGTATGGGTTATCATCAGATTCGAATCCGCGAGCAAGATATTCCCAAGACGGCTTTCAGGACAAGCTATGGTTCATATGAATACACCGTCATGTCTTTTGGCCTTGTCAACGCTCCTCTGACTTTCTCTCGCATGATGAACTTGATCTTCAATGCCTACACAAATGACTTTGTTTTGGTCTATCTCGACGACATTCTGGTCTTTTCGAAGAACAAGGAAGATCATGCCAAGCACTTGCGTTTGGTACTCGATAAGCTCAGGGAACACCAGTTCTACACCAAGTTCTCAAAGTGCGAATTTTGGCTCGATGAGGTTCTTTATCTTGGGCATATCATCTCTGCCAAGGGCATTGCGGTGAATCCTGAGAAGGTGTCCGCAATTGTGAATTGGGAACCACCTCAGAATGTGAAGCAACTCCGTAGCTTCCTCGGTCTCGCAAGCTACTGTAGAAGGTTCGTTGAGAACTTTTCAAAGATCGCGAAGCCTCTTTCAAACCTTCTCCAGAAGCACGTCAAGTACGTTTGGTCTTCGGAATGTGACATTGCTTTCAACACTTTGAAAGAGAAATTGGTCACTGCTCCAGTTCTGACTCCTCCTGATGAATCCAAACCGTTTGAGGTCTTTTGCGATGCCTCTCTCCAAGGTCTTGGTGCAGTGTTGATGCAAGAGAAGAAAGTTGTGGCTTATACCTCTCGCCAGTTGAAGCCCAACGAGAAGAACTACCCCACTCATGACCTCGAGTTGGCGGCAGTTGTGCATGCTCTTTTGACTTGGAGACATCTCTTATTGGGAAGAAAAGTGGACATTTTCACTGACCACAAGAGTCTCAAGTACATCTTCACTCAGCCTAATCTCAACCTCAGGTAGACTCGATGGGTCGAAATGATTCAAGAGTATAATCCAAGTATCGAGTATACTCCAGGCAAGGCCAATGTGATTGCTGACGCTTTGAGCAGGAAGGCTTATTGCAACAGTCTGATTCTCAAGCCTTATCAACCCGAGCTTTGTGAAGCTTTCCGCAAACTCAATCTGCAAGTTGTTCCTCAAGGTTTCCTCACCAACCTTCAAGTCTCTCCTACCTTGGAAGACCAGATTCGCGAGGCTCAACTTCTCGATGCTATGGTGAAGAAGGTGAAAATTGGGATTGCCAAGAGTCAACCCAAGTACAAGTGCTACCGCCTTGATGACAAGGATACTCTCTTCTTCGAGGATCGTATTTTTGTGCCCAAAGGTGATCTTCGTAAAGTGATCATGAATGAGGCTCACAGTTCACTCCTCTCCATCCACCCTGGGAGCACGAAGATGTATCAGGACCTCAAGCAGGCTTATTGGTGGACTCAAATGAAGCGCGAGATTGCTCAGTTCGTGAATGAATGTGATGTCTGCAGAAGAGTGAAGGCAGAACACCAAAGGCCAGTTGGTCTCCTCCAACCTCTTGCCATTCCATAATGGAAGTTTGACCACATTGAGATGGACTTCGTGACTGGGTTTCCAAAGTCCAAGCATGGCAATGATGCTATATTCGTTGTCATCGACAAACTCACTAAAGTGGCTCACTTTCTGCCTATCAAAGAGTCTATCACTGCAGCTCAATTGGCGGAGCTCTATACCTCTCGAATTGTCTCGCTGCACGGTATTCCACAGGTGATCTCTTTAGACCGTGGCAGCATCTTTACCTCCAAGTTTTGGGATTCTTTTCAGAAGGCCATGGGCACCAACATCCGCTTCAGCACAGCTTTCCATCCTCAAACTAGCGGTCAAGTCGAGCGTGTCAATCAGATTCTTGAAGATATGCTCAGGGCTTGTGTGATCTCCTTCGGCATGAAGTGGGAAGATTGTCTTCCATATGCTGAATTCTCCTACAAGAACAGTTTTCAAGCAAGTTCATACAAGGCTCCATTCGAAATTCTCTATGGCAGGAAGTGCCGTACCCCTCTCAACTGGTCTGAAATCGGTGAACGTCAACTTCTGGGAAATGACTTAATCACAGAGGCAGAGGAGATGTGCAAAGTCATTCGAGATAACCTCAAAGCAGCGCAATCGCGCCAGAAGAGCTACTATGATAGTAAGCACCGTGATTTGGCTTTCGAGATCGGAGATCATGTTTACCTCCGCGTCTCTCCAATGAAAGGTACTCGTCGCTTTGGTATCAAAGGGAAGCTTGCCCCTAGATACGTGGGTCCTTTCAAGATCGTCAGCAAGAGAGGCGATCTCGCCTATCAACTCGAGCTTCCTTCAAACTTTGCAAATGTGCACGACGTGTTCCATGTCTCTCAGCTCCGCAGGTGCTTCAAGACTCTTGACCGCACCGTCAACTTCGAAGACATTGATCTCCAAGAAGATCTCTCTTATCGTGAGCACCCCGTTGCTATTCTTGAAGAGACTGAACGCAAGACTCGCAATAAGTCAATCAAATTCCTCAAAGTCAAGTGGTCACACCATTCGGACCGTGCAGCCACCTGGCAACGCGAGGATCACCTCCTTTCTGAGTACCCGGCGTTCTTCCAGTCCTAGATCTCGGGACGAGATCCTTTCGTAGTGGTGGAGTGTTGTAACACCCCGGATGTAATTTACCTTATATGTACTCCAACTCTTGCCGTTTCCGGCGCTAAGTTATTTTATTCCCTCGGGTTCGGGTTTTTGTCTCCGTGTGTTGTTGTCATTGTCATGCATCTCATATCATGTCATCATGTGCATTGCATTTGCATATGTGTTCGTCTCATGCATCCGAGCATTTTCCCCGTTGTCCATTTTGCATTCCGGCGCTCCTATCTCCTCCGGTGGTCCTTTCTACCTTCCTTTCGTGTGTGGGGGTTAAACATTTCCGGATTGGACCGAGACTTGCCAAGCGACCTTGGTTTACTACCGGTAGACCGCCTGTCAAGTTTCGTACCATTTGGACTTCGTTTGATGCTCCAATGGTTAACCGAGGGACCGAAAAGGCCTCGTGTGTGTTGCAGCCCAACACCCCTCCAATTTGGCCGAAAACCCACCAAAACCCTCTCCATCATCTAGAGCGTTCGATCACGATCGCGTGGCCGAAAACCGCACCTCATTTGGACATTCCTAGCTCCCTCTATGCCTATAAATATCACCCCCTCCAAAATTCCGGATCTCCTTCGTCCCCAAACCCTAAAAATCGCCCCGCCGCCACCGGACGCGTCCGGCCGCCGCTGGACAAAGCCGTCGCCGCGCCCGCAGCGAATCACCGCGCGCCACGTGGCTCCGCCAGCCTCCTCCCACCGCCGGCCCGCGAAGCCCGAGCCAGGCCCCCGCGGCCCAGCTCGTCGCCGCCTCGCTCGGCAGGCGCCCACCCCCCCGAGCACCGCCCGCCTTCGCTCTCGCCGCCCGCCGCCGCTTCTCACCGTCGAGCGCGCGCCGCCACCCTCATCCGCCAGCGCCGCCCATCTCCCTCTGCTCCGGCGACCGCAGGTCACCGCCTCGTCGCCCCCTCGTCGCCCGCGCCAAGTCCGGCGACTCTCCGGCAAGTTCCCCTCCGGCCGGCAGGCTCCTCGGCAACTCCGGCGAGCTACATCTCCTGTTCCGGCGATCCTCGTAAAGCACGCCGATCCGGATCTTGATCTGGGATATTTGCCTCGGTTGACTTTCTCCCGGAACCCTAATTATTCTGCATACTTTGACATGCTATATCTCCGCATCCGTAGATCCGTTTTGAGCGTGTAGCATATCAAAATGTTCGTCTCAAAGAATACATCATTTCATCTCATTGCATAATTTTCATTTGAGTTCATCTTGATGCCCGAAATGCTGTTGGAAGAGTGCTATTTGAGTTAATTGTCAGATCTGCTGCACCAAATAGCTATTTGTCATTTTTGCCATGATTAATGTGTGCATGATATGCTCCTGAGCTCTACATGTGTTTTGTTATATGCTTTGCCATCTTTCCAGAGGTGCTATCCATGTATTTTTGTGATGTGTGTGGTGACTAGCACAATCTTGCAAAATGGTGCATTCGTTAATGCTGATTTCAGGGACTTGGCAATTCCACTAAGTCCTTGATCTTTTTTTATCAATATGCCATATGTTCGTGTTGTTTCCTAGTGATCCGTGCCTCTTTTGAGGATGATCAGTAAGGATGATTTGTTAACCTTGTGGTGCTCTATCCATCCATGTATTTGTTTGCAATTATGGAGCAGCCTAGCTTGAGTCAATCGAGCCCTACTTTTGCTATTTCATGAATCTGGGAAGATTGTCTACTTGTTAGCGATTTTGCCGAGGATGTTGTAGTTGATCCGTGCATGCTATGTTGTTGTTCTTGCCATGTCTAGCTTATATAATGTGTATTATTGATGGGTGTATGCTTAGATTGTCATGACATGCTCTGTAGTGAGTGCATCGAGCTCGTAAACATGCCTACTTGATATCAGATTTGCATGTTCCAGTTTTTCACCAAGTCTGTGATCTGATTATGTTTTTGCCATGTTCACATGCTTGCAATTGTATTTTCTGATCCCTTTTGGCTCAAGATCACTAAGGGACTTTTGTTAAGCTCTTTGAGTAGCTCCACGCCATGCCTTACTTTGCCATGTTAAGTTCCTGTAGCATATAGTTTTCTTGCTCCAAAGTGTGCTACCTGATCTGAACTTCCGGACAAGTGTTAATTTCACAAAGTCTGAAGCCTGTTTACCAATTGCACTTTTGCCATGCTTGTTTGAACCTGTTAATGGATGAATTGGCCGTAGCTCAGTGTCCATCTTTTGTAAAGCATTATGAATGGATCCCTGCCATGTATTTTGTTGCCATGTTTTAGTGCTGTAGCATGTTTAACTTCTTGCATTTAGATGGCTACTTGCTGTTTATCGCAGACCGGTGCCATATTTGTTTTGCTTGCCATTTCCAAACTGTGTCTCCGATTCCGGTGTTCTTTATATCGATTTCAACCGAAATCACCTCACCTTTCCAGTGGCACTCTTGGATTTCCAAGTTGAGGCCAGGTTCATTCATCCCTTGTCAAATCTTGCATATGCATCGCATATCGCATCCCGCATAGCATACTATGTTTGCACCATGTAGTTTGAGTTGTGCACGTGGTTGATTTTGTTCCTCTTGCTTGTTTGTCTTGTTTGGGTAGAGCTGGGAGACGAGTTCGCTAACGAGGAGCCCGTTGAGTTTGCTTTCGAGGATCCAGTCAACTCTGACAACTTTGCAGGCAAGATGATCATACCCTCGAAATCACTTCTATCTTTGCTTTGCTAGATGCTCGTTCTTTTGCTATGCCTATGCTACGATGCCTACCACTTGCTTATCATGCCTCCCAAATTGCCATGTCAAACCTCTAACCCACCATGTCCTAGCAAACCGTTGATTGGCTATGTTACCGCTTTGCTCAGCCCCTCTTATAGCGTTGCTAGTTGCAGGTGAAGATTGGACATCGTTCCTCGTTGGAACATTATTTTATTGTTGGGATATCATTATATTATCTTGTTATCTTAATGCATCTATATACTTGGTAAAGGGTGGATGGCTCGGCCTTTTGCCTAGTGTTCTGTTCCACTCTTGCCGCCCTAGTTTTCGTCATATCGGTGTTATGTTCCCGGATTTTGCGTTCCTTACGCGGTTAGGTGATAATGGGAACCCCTTGACAAATCACCTTGAATAAAGCTCTTCCAGCAATGCCCAACCTTGGTTTTACCATTTTCCACCTAGCCTCTTTTTCCCTTGGGTTTCCGGAGCCCAAGGGTCATCTTATTTTAAACCCCCCCGGGCCAGTGCTCCTCTGAGTGTTGGTCCAAACTAGAGTCCTGTGCAGCGCCCCCTCGGGGAAACTCGAGGTTTGGTTTTTAGTTGTATGGAGATCTCATCTGAGTGTGCCCTGAGAACAAGATATGTGCAGCTCCTATCGGGATTTGTTGGCACATTCGGGCGGTGTTGCTGGATTTGTTTTAACTTGTCGGGTTGTCTTGTAGAACCGGGATGCCAAGTCTGATCGGAATGTCTCGAGAGAAGGTATATCCTTCGTTGACCGTGAGAGCTTGTCATGGGCTAAGTTGGGACTCCCCTGCATGAATTTGAATTTTCGAAAGCCGTGCCCGCGGTTATGGGCAGATGGGAATTTGTTAATGTCTGGTTGTAGATAACTTGAACCTTAACTTAATTAAAATGAATCAACTGTGTGAGTTACCGTGATGGTCTCTTCTCGGCGGAGTCCGGGAAGTGAACACGGTGTTGGAGTATTGCTTGCCGTAGTTTGTTCTCTAGTTCTTCGTTCGTGCTTTGCCTTCTCTTCTCGCTCTCTTTTGCGAACAGGTTAGCCACCATATATGCTAGTCGCTTGCTGCAGCTCCACTTATTACCTTGCCTTTCCTATAAGCTTAAATAGTCTTGATCGCGAGGGTGCGAGATTGCTGAGTCCCTGTGGCTCACAGATTACTTCCAAACCAGATGCAGGGCCTGATGACTCCATTCCAAATGATGCGCTTGAGCTCAAGTGGGAGTTCGACGAGGACTCACGCCGTTACTATGTGTCTTTCCCTGATGATCAGTAGTGGTGCCCAGTTGGGGCGATCAGGACCGTGTCGCATGTTGGGTTGATCTTTTATTTTGGCACCGCAGTCGGTCCATGAGTGATTGGATGGTGTAATGCTATTTATGTACTTTGTTTGACGTGGCGAGTGTAAGCCAACTATGTACCTTCCCTTTTATTATCTATTTACATGGGATGTTGTGAAGATTGCCTTACTTGCGACATTGCTTTCAATGCGGTTATGCCTCTAAGTCGTGCTTCGACACGTAGGAGATATAGCCACATCGAGGGCGTTACAGGGCACGCCAAGTGCATCCACTGGGTGTAGTCCCCGAGACCGCGGCCGACTGATGGCAGTCGACTGTGGTCTGAGTTCTACTTTTCTTGACGGCACAATTGTTCTTTCTCTCTCTCTCTCTCTCTCTCTCTCTCTCTCTCTCTTTACTCCTTGCACTCGACTTTGGCGGGCCGGGCGAGTGGGATTAGAACCGGTGGGGGCACGCCAAGTGCACCCATTGGGTGTAGTCCCCGAGACCCCAGTCGACTGCTGGGAGTCGACTGGGGTCTGAACATCTTGTTGTCCACTTCTTTAGGTTTTATTCATTCGGAAATGAACTGCTTTCGAACCTATCAATTGACCTGTCTCTTGCCTCCTGCAGAAGTCTTGTACTCTTATCTCCAAGTTTGCCGAACTCGAAGAGAAGCAGAGGCAACTCAACTTAGACTTGGAATTGGCTCAGCAAAATCTGAAAAAGCTCAAGACGAGGCCGCTGGTATGGAAGGTAACTGATTGCCGACTGAATTTCAATATATCTCTTTGATCTCTTTTTTGATTTGATTATTTCTTTTGCAGAGAAAATGAAGTTGGCTCTGGACAAGAAGGACTCGGACCTCGCCAGCGTGCAAAAAGCAGCCCAAGACAAAACCGCTCTCGCAGAGAAGAAGCTTGCTTCAGTCGGAACGCTTGAAGGAGAGGTGACTAGACTGACATTTTGTCTTAATGAAGCTAACCGCGAAGTGACCAGCCTGAAGAAGGATAAGGTCGCCCTGAATGAAAAGTTGGAGTCTGCGATCCACAAGAGGAACGACACAGAAGCTTATCTGAGGACCCTCGCCAAGAAGCTTTATCTCGTGCTAGGAGGTATTTATTTTAATCCGACTGTGTTGATGTTTGCCATCGGATTTTGCTCGGTTGATTGAACTGACTTTTGGCTGCAGAACTTTGTAAAGACTTTGACGAAGAAACTGGGAGGGTCGAGACGGGTCTGGACCCTATCGCTTCCCCGGTCTGCGACGAAACTGCGATGAACGTGCTCCGACTGGAGTCCCGTATCGCCAGCGTGCAAAAAGCAGCCCAAGACAAAACCGCTCTCGCAGAGAAGAAGCTTGCTTCAGTCGGAACGCTTGAAGGAGAGGTGACTAGACTGACATTTTGTCTTAATGAAGCTAACCGCGAAGTGACCAGCCTGAAGAAGGATAAGGTCGCCCTGAATGAAAAGTTGGAGTCTGCGATCCACAAGAGGAACGACACAGAAGCTTATCTGAGGACCCTCGCCAAGAAGCTTTATCTCGTGCTAGGAGGTATTTATTTTAATCCGACTGTGTTGATGTTTGCCATCGGATTTTGCTCGGTTGATTGAACTGACTTTTGGCTGCAGAACTTTGTAAAGACTTTGACGAAGAAACTGGGAGGGTCGAGACGGGTCTGGACCCTATCGCTTCCCCGGTCTGCGACGAAACTGCGATGAACGTGCTCCGACTGGAGTCCCGTATCGCCAGCGCCACATGCTACCTCGCACGCCTGAAGGAGGTTGTCTCTCAAATCGACTCGACGCTTTGGCCGGAGGCGACACTTCAGAATGATCTGGAATCTCTGATGACTCGACTGAACGAGATCCCTGATCGAGTGCAATAATGGAAGAAATCCTCCGCCCGGTGCGGTGCTGACGTGGCGCTGTCCCTGGTGCGAGTCCATTGGAAGGAGGTTTGTGAAGACAAGCTGGCTGCGATCAAAGTCGCTAACACCGAAAAGCACGACTTCCAGTCCTTCATGGAGACTTTCATTGCTGCCGCCACTCGGATCGCTGATGGGATCGATCTGGACTCATTCGTGGAGCCTGCCAGTCCTCCTCCGGCTGAGTGAACAATCTTATGAAACTTGGATACGCTTTAAATTTGCCTCGGAATGCCGAGTGGTTTCTGTAACCGTTAAACTCCTTCGGGCTTGGTGCCAGAGTACTTTTGATTCGCTGCTTGGAACCTTTTAGTATTTATCTGAATTTGGTTTATCTCCGAATGTGCTTGTGTTTGCCTTCGGATGGACTTTGCTTGCTGCACCTCTTCGTCCTTGCGGATAGGGGTGGAGCAGACGTTGTATTTGTGCCGCAGCTCCGAAGGAGAGGGTGGCAGTCGACCTGCACCTTGTCGTCCTTGCGGATAGGGATGGAGCGGACGTTGTATTAGTGCCGCAGCTCCGAAGAAGAAGGTTGCAGTCCACCTGCACCTCGTCGTCCTTGCGGATAGGGATGGGTCTCAAACTTAGGCGAGTACTGGACTGCAGCTAAGCCCCTGAGTGGGAGGATTGCTCTCCACTCGGTAGGATTTTTCCAAACTTAGGCGAGTGCTGGACTGCCGTTAAGCCTCTTAGTGAGAGAACTTAGGCGAGTGCTCGACTGCAGCTAAGCCCCCGAGTGGGCGGACTACTCTCCACTCGGTAGGATTTTTTCAAACTTAGGCGAGTGCTGGACTGCCGTTAAGCCTCTTAGTGAGAGAACTTAGGCGAGTGCTCGACTGCAGCTAAACCCCCGAGTGGGAGGACTGCTCTCCACTCGGTGGGATTTTTTCAAACTTAGGCGAGTGCTGGACTTCCGTTAAGCCTCTTATTGTGAGAACTTAGGCGAGTGCTCGACTGCAGCTAAGCCCCCGAGTGGGAGGACTGCTCTCCACTCGGTAGGATTTTTTCAAACTTAGGCGAGTGCTGGACTGCCGTTAAGCCTCTTAGTGAGAGAACTTAGGAGAGTGCTCGACTGCAACTAAGCCCCTGAGTGGAAGGATTGCTCTTCACTCGGTAGGATTTTTTCAAACTTAGGCGAGTGCTGGACTGCCGTTAAGCCTCTTAGTGAGAGAACTTAGGCGAGTGCTCGACTGTAGCTAAGCCCCTCGAGTGGGAGGACTGCTCTCCACTTGGCAGGATTTTTTCAAACTTAGGCGAGTGCTGGACTGCCGTTAAGCCTCTTAGTGAGAGAACTTAGGCAAGTGCTCGACTGCAGCTAAGCCCCCGAGTGGGAGGACTGCTCTCCACTCGGTGGGATTTTTTCAAACTTAGGCAAGTGCTGGACTGCCGTTAAGCCTCTTAGTGAGGGAACTTAGGCGAGTGCTCGACTGCAGCTAAGCCCCCAAGTCGGAGGATTGCTCTCCACTCGGTAGGATTTTTCCAAACTTAGGCGAGTGCTGGACTGCCGTTAAGCCTCTTAGTGAGAGAACTTAGGCGAGTGCTCGACTGCAGCTAAGCCCCCGAGTGGAAGGATTGCTCTTCACTCGGTAGGATTTTTTCTAACTTAGGCGGAACGGATTCGCGACTAAGCCCACCCACTAGGGGATTTCATGAGTAAATAAGAACAACACAATTGAATGAGAGAACCGTAAGCTCTTGTCTTTGATAAACGAATTACAAAAGGTGTTGCTTATTACATTTTATTCGAACGAGTGTTTAAGTATAAAAGGGGCGGAGCAGCTTCGCGTTCCAAGCCCGTGGCTCGTCTTTCTAATGCTCGATACTGTAAAGATGGTATGCTCCGTTGTGGAGAACTTTGGTGACGATGAAGGGGCCTTCCCAAGTTGGAGCGAGCTTGTGTGGTTTCTGCTGATCCACTCGAAGAACCAAGTCTCCTTCTTGAAAGGCCCGACCCCTCACATTCCTGGCGTGGAATTGACGCAAATCTTGCTGATAAATGGTCGAGCGGATCAAGGCCATCTCTCTTTCCTCCTCTAAGAGATCGACTGAATCTTGCCGGGCCTGCTCTGCTTCTGCTTCGGAGAAGAGTTCAACTCGGGGTGCGTTGTGGAGCAAGTCACTTGGCAGAACAGCTTCGGCTCCATAGACTAAGAAGAAAGGAGTTCTTCCAGTCGACCAATTAGGAGTTGTCTATAAACCCCACAGAACTGACGGAAGTTCATCAACCCAAGCACCTGCTGCGTGTTTGAGATCACGCATTAGTCGGGGCTTCAGTCCTTTGAGAATTAGGCCATTGGCTCTTTCTGCTTGTCCGTTCGATTGCGGGTGAGCAACAGAAGCATAGTCGACTCGAGTGCCCTGAGAGGCATAGAATATTCTGAACTCATCGGAATCAAAGTTCGATCCATTGTCCGTGATGATGCTGTGTGGGACTCCATATCGGAACGTCAATTCTCTGATAAAACTGACAGCGGTGCTAGCGTCAAGGTTCTTGATGGGTTTGGCTTCGATCCATTTGGTAAACTTGTCGACTGCAATGAGCACATGAGTGAAGCCGCTTCTGCCGGTCCTCAGCGGTCCAACCATATCCAGTCCCCAAACAGCGAAGGGCCAGACTGTAACATCCCAAAATTCTAAATTTTGGAATGTTATATTAAATAGATACATTTGATTGATTGTTTCATTGATTGACTGAAAGTGAGTGAATTCGAACTTTTTGAAAGTTAAATGAGAGGGAATAAAAGGACTTTCCCAAACTTCCATTTTTGTATTTATGATCTCCGTGAATTCTTTTCAAATACAAAACCCTTGAGCGAAGATGATATGACTTCTTCCATTTAAATTAAATGAATGGGTATTTGAAAATAATTGAATTTCATTTGGAAATATTTCAATTCATAAACTTCATGCAGCTCAATGATTTTCATGAGAGAAGATAAAATTACTTCTTCAAATTATATAAAATATGAGTTGGGAGTTTCAAAGAATTAAATTCAAATTTCTTTTGAATTTATTTTGAATTTGGAGTTATTTGAGTTTTATTCAAATTATTTTTTTTCCAAAAATAAAATATATGGAAAATAGGGTAACATGATTCCCTACAACAGAAAATTGGAAAAAAATAAATTTGAAATCATTTTGATATTTTTAAAATGATTTTTATTGGATTTTATTAGACCAGCAGCACTCTTTGAATTATCTAAATTTGTGAGGATTTTATGCAGCATTATAAAAATGTTCATGTTGTAGAAAATCTTTTTCTGCAATTTTTGGTATATTAGATGCCTATATAATTTTTTTATTTTATCTTTGCTATTCGGTTTTCCTTCTGCTTCTATTTGAAAAAAAACTGTACGTGCAGCCCATATTTATTTATCGCCTACGTGTGCAGTATAGTAGCTTCTGGCGCCCCATTGTTTTTTGTCTCTTAAATGGGCCAGGCCCAGCCAGCCTTTTTTTCTCTTAGGCCAATTTTTTAAAAAGAAGAAAAATAAAAAAAACCGCAGTCGGAGCGTGCGCGTGGCCGGTCAAAGGCCTTTAGGCCCATCCGCCTCTTTTCTTCTCTGTTTCGTATATCTTCGTCTACGTTTAGTCCCACATTGCCTATCCTTTGACCCCTAATCCTCTTTCCCACCAATAGATATAGACCCATAGAGCCTCCAAAAATCATCCGATTCGGGTTAAATCAATATTTTAGTTTGACTAGATTCATTTTAGAAAAATACATTTCTCCTCTCCGGCGCGATTTCTGGAAGTTGTCTCCTCTCTCCAAAGTTGTCTTTTCTTTGCCTTATAAAGGTATCTTTCTTTGTTTTTTTTCTTCTTATAATTTCGTAGTTTATTATTTTTTTAGACTAATACGATAGAATAATTAGATTATCAATTAGTCTATGTATTTATACGTTAGACCTTAACCGTAGCTATTTTTCTTTCGTAAAACAGCTTGACCCTGATTTTTCAAATAGCCATAACTTTTCACTCATTTATCCAAATTAGATAAAACCAGCGCCTATAGCTTCATCTTGTTTTCACCTATCCAGTGAACCTGTCACATCAACTATTCGAAATTTTCAAATTTCGAATTTTGTTCAGATTCATATTCAAACTTTTTTTGAACATAACTTGAGTTTCGTAACTCCGATTTAGTTGATTCTTTTTGCAAATCGAAGCTCTTGACCTAAACTTTCTGATAAGGCCAAATTCACTTAATTTTGGTACTGTTAGAAATTGTTTTATGTTGCAAGAGTTATTTGCTTGGTTTTGACGTTTACCGAATTGTCTTCTTCGATCTTCCTGATCTTCTGAGTGATTGCTTATGTGTGGTTACTATTGCTTGCTCACGATAGATTGAACGGAGTGTGACGAGTAGAACTATCAAGAGTTTTGAGTGCGAATCATCTACATCAACATTGCAGGCAAGTTCACACTTTGATCATACCCTTTATCACCCAGTTTTTATGCATTAGTTCCAATCCTCAAACATTGCATGGTTAGGATGTCATTAACATGTGGGTTGGGAAGTAGATGATGAGGTAGAACCTATTGACATTTTATTATCAAACCCTGGGAGTTACTTATACGTTATGCTTATATCGCTATGCTATGCACGTAGACGTGGATTGCTTTGATAGAATTCATGAAAGATGTGAGAGATTATTGTTAACTAAGGTTTAACTTAAGGTGGCTACTTTAATACACATCTGGGTGGATTGGTTGGGGCACCCTGGGGATATACCAGTGGACTTGCCCGGACACCTAGGGAAATACCAGTGTTGTCATAGGAGATCCCGGGGATATACCGTGTGATCATCCTACGGTCCGCCACCCAGGCCCAAAGGGATCATAAGATTAGTCATGCTAGAAACTTCCGTGTGCAGCCACAAGCTATTATGGGCTCTAGCATAGTTGAGTAAGTTACGTGAAGCTCTTGAAGAGGTGGATCAGCAGGTAGTGGGTTGTAGGTTTGGTATGGTCTGCCCGGAGTAGAGAGTTAATGTTTCTGAAAGACTGTGTCTCGGTCATCCGTTTCTCAAACACCATGTAGTGCGAGAAATCCAACGGAGGCGATCGAGTCTTGTGGGGAAAAGTGCGCAAACCACTGCAGAGTGTATAAACTAATCATGGTTAGCCGTGTCCCCGATTATGGACAATCTTGAGTCTCTGGTACTTGGATTATCATATTGATCTCATCACATTACTTAAATAATTTGTTGGGTTAATGATTATTATTTTGGGATTGAGTTGGAGGAACCTTCTCAATATTTTCAACCAACTTTGTAGTTAAATAAAATATATTCCTTTGCAGTAGGGAAAAATTGGCTTTTCGTAAAAACTATAACCATAGAGCTTTTCCACCAGCCAAATATGCATGTAGTGATAGACTTTATTCATCATTCTCCTATGGTGTGAATTTGCCAGTACATTCAATGTACTGACCCTTTGTGGCTGCAACGTCTCATGTTGCAGGACTTCTTACGATGAGTAAGTGATACGTTAGGGTTACGATTTCTACACTCAACTTTGCCGTTGGTGTTGATGGGAATCCACAACCTTGTTGTTACTTCCGCTATTTGGATTGAGGTAATAGTATTTACGTTACTTTTTCATGTGATTTACCTCTGTTATAAATCCTCGAGTACTGTGTGTGTCAGCATACCGATCCAGGGATGACACTTAAGCACAGAGACTTGACTGTCTGAGGTCGGGTCGCTACACAGACGAGGGGGATGGTCTTCAGGGCTAACGCTGGCTTGTGAGACATATCGGAGTAAAATTGACAGCCTTCACATCTGTCGACTATATCTTTCGCCATCTCATTTGCTCGTGGCCAATAGAATCCATCTCGGTATGCTTTAGCCATGATGGCCCGAGAGGATGCATGGTGACCACAGGTCCCTGAGTGGATGTCATTGAGGATCATTCGACCTTCTTCTGGTGTTATGCACTTCTGACCGACTCCAGTCACACTTTCTCTGAACAGCTGACCTCTTATCACAGTAAAAGCTTTAGATTGGCGGACGATCTGTCGAGCTTCTTCTTCATCCTCTGGGAGCTCTTTCCTGAGGATGTACGCAATGTAGGGCACCGTCCAGTCAGGAGTAATGGCCAGAACCTCCATGATTAGGTCGACCACAGCTGGGACCTCGACTTTAGTGGGATCCGTGGCGCTCTTGGGTTGTGGGGGCTCTTCAATGAAAGGGTCTTCCTGAACTGTCGGCGTGTGAATATGCTCCAAGAACACATTGCTGGGAATGGCCTCTCTCTTGGAACCTATCTTTGCCAATTCATCGGCTGCTTGATTTTTCAATCGGGGGATGTGGTGGAGTTCTAACCCCTCGAACTTCTTCTCAAGCTTTCTCACCGCGTTGCAGTAACCAGTCATGGTTGGGCTTCTGACGTCCCACTCCTTCATCACTTGATTAACTACCAAATCTGAGTCGCCATAGACCATGAGGCGACGGACGCTGAGTGAGATGGCCATGCGCAACCCATACATGAGTGCTTCATACTCTGCTTCATTGTTGGAGGAATCAAAGTGAATCTGGAGGACATCCCTTGTCTCCTTGGGGGGATACCAGAACTACTCCAGCACCAGAACCGTTCAACATCTTGGATCCGTCAAAGAACATGGTACAGTGCTCTGAGTGAACTTGAGTCGGCAGTTGCTGTTCGATCGCCCATTTTGCCACTCGAGGAAATCTGCTATTGCTTGGGACTTGATAGCTTTCTTTGCCTCAAACTTGATATCCAAGGGAAAGAGTTCAATCGCCCATTTTGCCACTCGACCAGTTGCATCCCTGTTGTGCAGAATCTCTGACAATGGAGCGTCGCTGACGACTGTAACAGAGTGATCTGAGAAGTAGTGTGCAACCTTCTTCGTGGTCATGTAAATTCCATAGACAAGCTTCTAATAGTGAGGATATCTCTGCTTCGGGGTCAGGACTTCAGAAATATAATAACTGGGCGTTGAACTTTGTACGCTTTTCCTTCTTCTTCCCGCTCGACCGTAAGTACTATACTGACGACTTGTCCAGTGGCTGCTATATAAAGCAAAAGAGGCTCTTTGCTGATTAGAGCAGCAAGCACCGACTGGGTGGAAAGCATGGCTTTTAGCTCTGCAAATGCTGTATCAGCTTCTGGAGTCCACTCGAACGCATCTGATTTCTTCATCAGTCGGTAAAGAGCCAGGGCCTTTTCACCGAGGCGAGAAATGAATCGACTTAGGGCGGCCAAGCAACCAATAAGCTTCTGGACATCATGCACACGCACAGGGCGTTTCATCCGAAGTATAGCGCCTACTTTCTCTGGGTTAGCATCGATTCCTCGTTCGGAAACAAGAAAACCGAGTAACTTTCTGGCTGGAACTCCAAACGTGCACTTTGATGGATTGAGCTTGATATCATACCTTCTGAGGTTGGCAAAGGTTTCGGTGAGGTCGGTCAGTAGGTCAGAACCTTTACGTGACTTGACCACAATGTCATCCATGTATGCTTCCACATTCCGACTGATCTGAGTGAGTAGGCACTTCTGAATCATTCGCATAAATGTGGCTCCGGCGTTCTTCAAGCCGAATGGCATTGTGACATAACAGAAGCACCCAAACGGGGTGATAAAAGCTGTCTTTTTTTCATCGGGTCTGTACAGACGGATCTGGTGGTACCCGGAGTAGGCATCCAAAAAGGACAAACACTCGCACCCAGCAGTCGAGTCGACTATCTGATTGATGCGAGGGAGAGGGAAGTGATCTTTCGGGCAGGCCCGATTGATATGCTTGAAATCGATGCACATGCGGAGTGAGTTATCTTTCTTTGGGACCATGACAACATTGGCTAACCACTCGGAGTGGTAAATCTCTTGGATAAACTCAGCTGCCAAAAGCCGAGCCACCTCTTCGCCGATTGCTTTTATTTTCTGGACGACGGACCGTCGAAGATGCTCTTTGACTGGTTTCACTTTCGGGTCGACTCGCAAACGATGCTCAGCTAGTCCCCTTGGAACACCTGGCATGTCAGAAGGCTTCCATGCAAAGATGTCCCAGTTCTCACGGAGGAACTGGATGAGCGCTTCTTCCTATTTGGAGTCGGGTGTGGTCGAAATGTGGGTCGGAGCTGCATTGGGGTCCGTCGGGTGAATGCGAACAGACTTCGTCTCGCCAGACGACTGGAATGCTGAATCCGTGGCTGGCTTCTTGTCTCGCAACAAGTCACTTGGGTCTGCATTTTTCTGGTATTCTTGCAATTCTGCCACGACCATCTGGGCATCGGCGATCTTTGAGCCCTTCTGGAAACACTCTTCCGCCTTTTCCCGATTACCAGAGATAGTGATCACTCCTTTGGGACCAGGCATCTTCAGTTTGAGGTACACGTAACAAGGTCGAGCCATGAATCGTGCATAAGCTGGCCTGCCCAGAATTGCATGATACGCACTCTGAAAATCCACGACTTCAAACGTCAACTTTTCTTTGCGGTAATTTTTGGCATCACCGAAAACCACGTCGAGTGCAATCTGACCGAGGGACGCAGCCTTCTTGCTTGGGATGACCCCATGGAAACTCATGTGGCTTTCACTGAGTCTGGACATCGGAATGCCCATTCCTTTCAATGTTTCTGCGTACAGAATGTTCAGGCCACTGCCACCGTCCATCAGGACCTTTGTCAGTCGAGTGCCTTCGACCACCGGGTCGACCACCAGCGCTTGCCTCCCAGGGGTGGCGATGTGTGCTGGGTGATCAGACTGGTCGAACGTAATGGCAGTCTGTGACTATTTCAAGTAATTGGGTGTCACCGGAGCGACCATGTTCACTTCTCTGTTGATGACTTTCAATCGACTCTTGTTTTCAACATCAGCAAAAATCATCAGAGTGGAATTCACGTGAGGATAACCATCATCATCTTCCCCTTCACTCTCAGCCTTGTCTGCGTCCTTCTCCTTTTCCTTGGGCTGTTTCTCTCGGAACTGCTGGATCAAGAGCCGACACTATCGAGTGGTATGCTTCGGGTAAATGAAATTACCTTCTTCGTCTTTTTGGTGTGGATATGGCACGGTAGATCCAACACGTCATTTCCATCTTGATCTTTTACTTTCTTGGGGTTCCACGGCCCTTTGGGCTTCCCCTTGAACTTTCCTTGAACCACAGCCAAGGCCTCACCCGGAGCAGCTGGTTCGGGCTTGCGTTTTTGTTTTCGACTGGAGTTTCCTCCTCCGGCTTCGTGGGTGACTGCTTTGTGCTTGCCGCTCCGCAGTCGCTCCTCCTCTTCACCATTGGCATACTTGGTGGCGATTTCCATCATCCGAGTCAAAGTCATGTTTCCTGTCCGACCGAATTTTAGATTCAACTATCGGTACCTGACGCCTTCCTTGAAAGCACAAATTGCCTGATGATCAGACACATCTTCCACCGTGTGGTGCAGGGTGATCCACCTCTGGATATAATCTCTCAAAGTTTCATTCGGTTTTTGGACGCAACACTGTAATTCTGTCAAACCTGCTGGCCTCTTGCAAGTACCCTCAAACATTCTGACAAACAATCGGGCGAGATCTTCCCAAGTATAGATGCTGCCAGGCGCCAACTGATTCAGCCATGCCCTAGCCGAGCCCTCCAACATCAGAGGAAGGTGTTTCATGGCCACCTCATCATTGCCGCCACCAATCTGGACAGCCACTCGGTAGTCTTCGAGCTAGGTGTCAGGCTTGGACTCTCCGGTGAACTTACTGACTCCAATCACCAACCTAAAGTTGGGGGGAATCACTGCAGCTCTGATAGCTCTGCTGAAGCACTCTGGGCCAGAGACATGCACCCTGTTGCTGGTTTGCGGGCCTCTGTCATGGACATCTCTGTGAGCTCTGTTTCTGTCGACCAAGCCTTGTACGAGAATAGATCTCGCATCAAAGCCTGGCTCCCTGGGGTCGACTGGAATACCTCTTCCGACGCTGTTAGGGCGCCTGTCTTCATGTGGCCGCGACACGTACGACCCACTCCTTGGAGGAGGCGTGGGCAATCGACAGCGACCATCGCGATCGGCTCGACGATCATACTGATCCTGGTTTCTGTACTGATCACGCCGCTCTCCACGTCCCTCACACCTCGGGGGCGATCTCGGGCTATGGGCCGACTGGACCATATCTGCGACCACAGATCTGCTATGGATCCTATCCTGCGACTGAGACACGGCCGTATTCTGCTCTCCTGCTGCCCGGAGCAAGGCCCTGATCTGCGCCAGACCTGGGCCAGCTTCTGACTGGGAAGGTTGAATCGACTCTGCTATCCGGGCCGCAGCTGCTAGGTTTTGGATCGGTGTTCGGTATACCTGAGCCGGAGGTGGAAAAAGTTGGCGTCGGCTGGACTCAGGAGCACGTTGACGAGCGCGATCGTCGAGTGTGCGCTGTAGGTTCTCCAGCCGAGTGCGGTCAGCCAGATTGGCCAAGCGAGCCTGTTCCAAGGCCTGGGCCTCGGGCGTTTCTCCAACTATAGGAGTATGCAGGGCATCCATGTTTCGGCGACGAAGTTCTTCTCTCTTCTGCGAGGAGAGGCTCGGGGTGGTATTCCTCGTGAATGCACGACGGATCGCCGTTCCCGTCACCTCCGTCTTCACGATCGAAGCCAGGAGGACCGCGTGGTCCATTGACCATCAGGACTTCCGCTGCCGAGTCATTGCTGCCGCACTCAGATGCAGTCTCTACGGAGCCAGTCGACAGATCGAACAGGCCGTAGAGAGACTCGTCGGGCTCAGGCGCCGCGACTTGAGGGGTGGCCGACTGGCGGGCCACCGCATGCTTCGCCCACCGTTGAACCCTCGACCGGCCGGTGCGCTTGTTCCGGCGGGTCGCAGGGAGGGGGAAAGCCGTAGGAGTCGACTGGTACTGGGTCGACGGTTGCCGCAGGAGGACGCCGCGGACGCACGCATGAAAGTGCGTCGCCCCGCGGGCGGGGTGCGCATCGACGTCGAGTGGTGCCTCCTGAAGCCAAGCGGAGTCGTCGGCGACAAACACGAGCGCGCCGAGATGGATCTCGTGGCCCTCAGCCAAACCTCCGCCTAGAACCATGATGATGGGGATCGGAAAAATTGCAACTTCTCCAATAAGTCGCTAAGACACCAGCCCCACGGTGGGCGCCAACTGTCGTGGATCTAAGACTGACAGTAGAATGGGGGGTAGGTATGAGGAGGCAAGATCCTAGATATGGAGTAGTTGTACACACGAGTTTTACGAGTTCAGGCCCTTCTCGGAGGAAGTAACACCCTACGTCTCGGTGCCCTGAGGCAGTCGACTGGATTATACGTGAGTGTGTGTTTACAAAAGTGCAAACCCCTGTCCCAGAGGAGGGGGTGGCTTATATAGAGTGCGCCAGTACCCCAACTCCCCTCCGTTACACAGGGTTCAATGTTCATAAAGGTGGGGCGTTACTGGTAACGTCTACAATAAAGTGTTATAAATGCCCATAATGCTATGGTTTAAGTCTCGACCGTTGCAGAGTGGAGGGCTTCTCGTCTTCTGGTGGTCGAGTGTCTTCAAGGTGGTCGAGTGTCTTCAAGGAAGTCGAGTGAGCACATCTTCATGGTCGAGTGGATGATATTTTCTCTTCGACTGCTTCTGATTCTTTGTAAAGATGTCCTCGGGGAGGGTATGCTGGACAGGTCCATGACCCTACCCTAGGTACATAGCTTCATCAATAGCCATGTAGTCGGCATCAGTAGTGGAACAAACCACAATGGACTGGAAAGTTTCTCTCCAACTCATAGCACAACTATCAATGGTAAAAACATAACCTATGAGTGATCTTCTCTTATCCAAATCACCAGCAAAATCAGAATCGAGAAAATGAACAAGTCCATCTCCAGTTTTCCCAAACTGTAAACAAGCATTAGATGTACCTCGTAGGTATCTGAAAATCGACTGAACTGCTTTCCAATGCTCTTTTCCAGGATTAGCCATGTATCTACTGACAACACTCAATGCATATGATAAATCAGGACGAGAACAAACCATGGCATACATAAGTGAACCAACTGCACTCGAATAGGGAACTCTAGACATGTAGTAAATACCAACATTTGACTTAGGACATAAGGCTGATGAAAATTTGAAGTGTGCAGCTAATGGAGTACTTATTGGCTTGCCATTATGCATATTAAAACGACAAAGAACATTATCAATATATCCCTTCCGACTAAGATATACTTTTCCAGACTGTCTATCTCTGGATATTTCCATGCCAAGTATTTTCTTTGCTGCACCCAAATCCTTCATCTCAAATTCATTACTCAGTTGCTTCTTTAGTTCATTAATCTCTAACATGCTCTTTGCAAAAATTAACATATAATCAACATAAAGGAGCAAATAAATAGCTGAACTATATATTGACAATTTGCTAATAAATACAATTATCATAATTAGACCTTTTGAAACCTTGAGAGAGCATAAAGGTGTCAAATCTCTTGTACCACTGTCTAGGGGATTGCTTCAATCCATAAAGAGATTTCTTTAACTTATAGACAAGCTTTTCTTTTCCAGGAATAACAAAATCTTCAGGTTGTTCCATATAAATATCCTCTTCTAATTCTAACATCCAATTGTTCAAGCTCAAAATCATTCATGGCAACAATACTGAGTAAAGTGCGAATAGAGGTATGCCTCACAACGGGAGAAAAGACTTCATTATAGTCAATACCTAGAATCTGGCTATAACCTTTAGCAACTAACCTTGCTTTATATCTTGTCTCATCATTAGGTGAAACGCCTTCTTTCCTCTTAAAACCCCACTTGCAACGAATATGTTTCTTCTCTCTGGGTAATTTTACTGAATCGCAAGTGCCATTCTTTTCAAGTGATTCCATCTCATCATGCATAGCGGTCATCCACTTATTAATATCACCAGAAATAATAGCCTTGGCATATGAATAAGGCTCTGCATTACCTTCAATTTCTTCTGCAACAGATAAAGCAAAAGAGACAATATTGTAGTCTTCAATTAACCTTCCAGGTTTACTAATACCACATCTAACACTTTCACGTGCAAGATTCCAACTGGGTAGAACAATAGGCTGATTTGGAGTGACATGTTCATCATCAACCACGGGTTCATCATGTGCATCAACATTTTCCTTATCAGATGTATGATACGTCCATTTTGCATCATGCTTTTATATCGATATTTATTGCATTATGGACTGTTATTTCACTTTATGTCACAATACTTATGGCTATTGTCTCTTATTTTACAAGGTTTACATAAGGAGGGAGAATGCCGGCAGCTGGAATTCTGGGCTGGAAAAGGAGCAAATATTAGAGACCTATTCTGCGCAACTCCAAAAGTCCTGAAACTCCACGGAACATCTTAAAATAAATAAAGAAAAATCCTCGCCAAAAATGAAGGCCAGGGGGCCCACACCCTTCTCACGAGGGTGGGGGCGCCCCCCCCTAGGGCACGCCCCCTACCTCGTGGGCCCCCTGGTGGCTCTCCGACGTCCATCTTCTCCTATATGAAGTCTTTCGAGGAGAAAAAAATAGGAAGGAACTTTTCGGGACGAGACTCCGCCGCCACGAGGCGGAACCTTGGCGGATCCAATCTAGAGCTCCGGCAGAGCTGTTCTGCCGGGGATACTTCCCTCTGGGAGGGGGAAATCATCAGCATCGTCATCTCCAACGCTCCTCTCATCGGGAGAGGGCAATCTCCATCAACATCTTCACCAACACCATCTCATCTCCAAACCCTAGTTCATCTCTTGTATCCAATTCTTGTCTCAAAGTCCGCGATAGGTGTTAGTAGGTTGCTAGTAGTGTTGATTACTCCTTGTAGTTGATGCTAGTTGGTTTATTTGGTGGAAGATCATATGTTCAGATCCTATATGCATATTATTACCCCTCTGATTATGAACATGAATATGCTTTGTGAGTAATTACGTTTGTTCCTGAGGACAAGGGAGAAGTCTTGCTATTAGTAGTCATGTGAATTTGGTATTCTTTTGATATTTTGATAAGATGTATGTTGTCTAGCCTCTAGTGGTGTTATGTGAACGTCGACTACATAACACTTCACCATTATTTGGGCCTAGAGGATGGCATTGGGAAGTAATAAGTAGATGATGGGTTGCTAGAGTGACAGAAGCTTAAACCCTACTTTATGCGTTGCTTTGTAAGGGGCTGATTTGGATCCACATGTTTCATGCTATGGTTAGGTTTACCTTAATACTTTTGTTGTAGTTGCGGATGCTTGCAATAGAGGTTAATAATAAGTGGGATGCTTGTTCAAGTAAGAACAACACCCAAGCACCGGTCCACCCACATACCAAATTATCAAAGTATCGAACGCGAATCATATGAACGTGATGAAAACTAGCTTGACGATATTCCCATGTGTCCTCGGGAGCGCTTTTCCTATTATAATAATTTGTTCCGGCTTGTCCTTTGCTACAAAAGGATTGGGCCACCTTGCTGCACTTTATTTACTTTTGTTACTTGTTGCTCGTTATCTATCTTATCACAAAACTATCTGTTACCACTTATTTCAGTACTTGCAGAGAATACCTTGCTGAAAACCGCTTATCATTTCCGTCTGCTCCTCGTTGGGTTCGACACTCTTACTTATCGGAAGGACTACGATAGATCCCCTATACTTGTGGTTCATCAAGAC
This sequence comes from Triticum urartu, assembly GCF_056163025.1. Lineage (NCBI taxonomy): Eukaryota > Viridiplantae > Streptophyta > Magnoliopsida > Poales > Poaceae > Triticum > Triticum urartu. Next base: position 713,438,729 of record NC_141879.1, read on the forward strand.
TTTTTTCTGGCGCCGTTGCCGGGGAGTGTAGCGCCTTTAGTAGGTGGAATTTTGTAAGGAAAAATTTATATAGTGTGCTGAAATTTACTATCACTTGTTACTATGGAAAGTAATTCTCTGAGGGGCTTGTTTGGGGTATCTTCACCCCGTCCAGTAGAGCAAAGAGTTGCTCCTCAACCTACTGAACCTATTGAAAATGAAACTACTTTTGAATTTCCTTCGGGTATGATGGAAAAACTGCTAGCTAACCCTTTTACAGGAGATGGAACAAAGCATCCTGATGAGCACTTAATATATGTGGATGAAGTTTGTGGATTATTTAAGCTTGCAGGTATACCCAATGATGTTGCTAAGAAGAAGGTCTTCCCTTTATCTTTGGAGGGGGACGCATTGATATGGTATAGGCTATGTGATGATATGAGATCATGGGACTATAAAAGATTGAAGCTGGAATTTCATCAAAAGTATTACCCTATGCATCTTGTTCATTGTGACCGCAATTATATATATAATTTATGGCCTCGCGAAGGAGAAAGCATCGCTCAAGCTTGGGGGAGGCTTAAATCAATATTATATTCATGCCCCAATCACGAGCTCACTACTAGGAAAAGGCCTACTAATGGCGCACCAGTTTTGCCTACTAATGGCGCATCACTGGTGCGCCATTAGTATCACGCCACTAGTATTTATTACTAATGGTGCACCACTGGTGCGCCATTAGTATCTGGTATACTAATGGCGCACCACCCAGTGCGCCATTAGTATATAACACCGTACACCGTTAGTATGCCTCCCAGGGGCCATATTTAACCATGTGCTTTGGCACACTAATGGCGCACTGCGGATGGATGCGCCATTAGTATACTTGGCATACTAATGGCGCACTCTTTGGTGATGCGCCATTAGTATACTTTGGCATACTAATGGCGCACTCTGTAGTGATGTGCCATTAGTATGAATATTAGGTTTTATTTTTTTTACTTTTCTGATTTTTGCACAGGTTACAAAATATATTATTTGGCAGAATATAGACAGTAGCACATAGCAACAGCAGATTCATCGAATACAATAGAAGATTAGTCTCCGAATACAATTCATCATATTAGTATCCGAATTCAAAAGACCGAACAAAGATAAAACATTACAAGTCTCGAGACCGCGAGTATCGAGTTTGTCTTCACATTACAAGTCAATATCGATCATCTAAACTACCATCACATAGAAGAGAGCTGCGGTCATCACGATGAGCATCATCGCGATGAAACTGATCTTCATCCGGTTCCTCCAACGCTCCCTCCTCTCTCCCGCTAGATAGTGGGCGTATCTAGATTCCGCCTCCGCCCTAGTGGTGTACCCTTTGTAACTGTTACCGCTGAAATGGTGAACCTGTCTCCGACACTCCTCCCAGTCGTCGTAGACTCCGGGAACCTTACCCTTGTACACGACATACGACGGCATCTCTATGCACAAGCCAAACAACAGACAATACATACATAAGCAATATATAAGTATGCAACAAAAGGATCAGAAGAGAAAAGCAAGACATTAATAGCACGATTCATGGTCCTACTAATAAATAGCATCGATTACATCTAAGTTGAACGACTATCCAAACCAAAGAGAGCCAATCAATGTTTGAGAACTACACATCACTACTTTCAACTCGACTCATGGACAGGAGCGTGGATGAAGCCGCCGTCTGTCGTGATGGTCATGAAATCGTGGGCGTTGTCAGCCTGTATTTGTAGCATTCCGTCTATCTAAATGTTGGATGGTTGATATCTGAGGAAGAACTGCCCCGAGGTATGAAGGACATCTTGATGGATGATGTCCACAAACTCCGACTGGATGCAAAAGAATTCTTGTCTGATGTCCGCGTCCTGGATTGCTGACAAGCTCGCGGCCCAATCTTTGAGATTATTTGGTAGCAGAAGGTGATGATGGTCCCTTACGATCGCCCTCATGTGATGGAGGGCGTAGTAGGCATCCTTTTGACCGCCAGGCGGCTGCCTGACGCAGCAGAACATCGTATTGTGGGCGAACACGTGCTTGCCGTACTTACGAACTGCCCTGGTGAAGGTGCCTCCAGATTTGGCATAGCCCGGGAGAACATCATCAAGAACTTTCTTGATATTTGTGTAGTCTATCTTGGAGTTACGGTTCGGGTCGAAATACGTGGCCATGGAATATTTTAGGCTTAAGAGGATGAGTGTGCAATGTGTGTCACTGCACAGAACATGGAATGTTAGAAAAAAAAGAACGATCGAAATCTAAGAAATCATATGTTACGGGGCGGTTAAGGGATGACTTACTCGGGAAAGTAAGCCACAAGGAAGTTATCCTTATCTGGGTTTGCCAGAATGACGTCTTCGAGTTGTGAACTCATGACTTGGCGGTACCCAGTGCTGCTCAAGAGCTTGGCACACATGTAGAAGGGGTCGACGATCACGATGTCCGGGGTCTTGTCTCTAATGATCCGCATCTCCATACTCAGCGAAAACAGCCGAACGAAGGTGTAGTGCAGCGGATGAAGGTTGAACATAGCAAAGATGTCATCAAACCGCAGGATGATCGTACCCCCGATGGCGCCATCCACAAAACCCTTGCCCTCTGGCACCTTGGCCACGAAAACCGGGTATGCCACATCATTCTCTCTGAGACGTTGCTTCTCCAAAGAAAGAACACTGTTGTGCAGACTCCGCATAGCACCAATTGCAGCATTGAGCATATTTGTCGGTGCATCGCCCTACCCGCCACATGCACCCTCCTCGAGATATCCTTAGGTGAAGGTGGCCCGTCCTGAGCACGGATCGTACTCGGTGCCGGCTGGCTCGCACCGGCGGCCTTTTTAGTCTGCCGTTTCCGGCCCTTCTTCTTGATCTGCTGTAATGGGACCGAGTTCTGCTCACAGACCGCCTTCTTGAGCGTGTTGGGGATGATAGTATTTGGCACCTCCGCTATCTGAGGCTCGGTGAAGGCGGCAGCTGGAGGTGTCTCCTGAGAACTGAACGCCAGACGACGCCTGTTGCAATTGGGTTTCTCCGCCGTACCAGCTAGATCGCGGTCGTCTTGTTTGGGTTCTTGAGAAGGAGGCCCGCAGAACTCGTCACCGTACCCATGTTCGGCAAAGTACTTATCAACGTTGGTAAATGTACCATCGTCGTTGTCGTCGTCGTCCGGATCCTGTGCCATATGCATGTCCGGATCCTGTGCCATAGGGATGTCCGGCATGTCCGGTAGCGTTGCGGCGTTCTTGCCATGGCTTGGCGCCGGCACGACTGGCGGTCTTGTTTGTGGGGTGGTGTCCCCCGCCCCCAAACGAATCTGGCTCTTCGGCCAAAGCAGGGGCCAGCTTACGCAGGCGCTGAGGGTCATCTCATCTTCTTCGTCGGCCCCAGCGGGTCGAGTCGGAGGTAACAGCTCGTCGCAGCCTGGCAGCACCCGAACCACTTCAACCCTATACATTGTGGGTGGCATCAGATTACCGTGGAACACGGGGTTTCCCGGTTGAACGATTCTGCCCTTGGCGACATCGACCAACTCGCCGCCCACGAAGTGCAGGAGAGTGCAAGGAACGTCGGCGGCGCCCTGTGAAAACATGTAGGGCGTCAGGGATGCCTAGTCAAAGGCAAGGAGATGAAGTCCTCGGCCAAGAGGCTTAGTTACCGTGATGCCGTCGAGCTCGGCTAATGTCGAGGCACCGCCAACGGCGGGCGTGCAACTGACGGAGGGGCCGCTTGCTGGCGAGGTGCCGGCCGGCGTACACCCGGGTGCATTAAGCTCCAATGCCGGCGTCGGAGACACCAATACCGCCGCCGCCGGAGACACCAATGGCGCCGCCGCCGTAGACACCAATACAGCCGCCGCCTGCGCGTTGTGCGAGTTGCTAGCCGTGAAGCTGGGAAACGGGGGCGGCCCCTGTTGGCCACCCGCTATCCATGTCATTATCCCATGAATCAAGGTAGGCATAATGCTGGTGAGCGTCGATCCCAGTTGTTGTTGCACTTGCTCTTGGACCATCTCCGGAATCCGCGCCACTTGCGCCTTCAGTGCTTCAACCTCACGCGACTGGCTTTCCGAGCTGGTCTTTTTCTCCTTTCGCCCACCAGCGGCATAGTATGACGACCATTTTGTGGACAAGACTTTGCCGGCCACACGACCAGCTGACGTCGGCTTATTGAGCTTATCCCTATTTTTCATTACGTTCAATGCCCTATTCAAAGGGGTGTCGAAAGGGGAGCTCTGAGACGACCCCGCGCTACTGCTTTCTTTGTCCTGCGGAAGGAATGTGAACCATTTAGAAATATTGGGGATTAATTAGAATGCAACCATACGGAGCTAATTACGTGGGAGTGTATTCCTTACCAGAACAAGCTCAAGCTCCTTGGTCTTCGGATCCGTGGTAAGCTCCTTTGTTACCGGGTCCTCCTTGTACCGGGCCCTGAGAAAGTTCCTGGTCTGCTTGTCTCTGTATTTCTCGAAGTGGGGCGGTAGGCCTTGCTCGGCACGCTCCGCGTCCTCCTTGTCCCATACAGGCTCCGCCACTCTGTAACCGCCGGGACCGAGTTGGTGGACCCCTATGTTCAACTGCCGCATTTCTTTCCCCCACTGACTTGATTCGGAGGTTGCGGGGCTCTTGCACTTGATCTTGAACTCCTTGTAGTCATCTTCGCTAATCAAAGGATATTTCGCCTTGATCTTCTCATAACTATCACCTTTTTCAATCATTGCCTTCACCATGCTTTTCCAAGTAGACAGGGTCGTGCTCATCGTCGTGAGGGCGACACCGTTCACTTTATTACCCGAGAGGCGTGTGTTTGCGAACTCAACGGGGAACTTGTATTGTTCGTGCAGCTTCGTGAAGAGGAGGCTGCGCAAATTCCCTTGGTCCTTATGCCTTAGGTTCTCGGTGTTGATCGAGGTGGTGCTCTGGAGAATGCACCCGAGCTGAATCGAGTACCCCTTGACTACGTGTTTGGGCGCCGTCGGATGCCCATCGGAGTTCACTTCAGTAAATTCCTCCCTGACGGTGCCGAGCATGTTCAGGCGGCGGTCCTTCCGTTGCCTCTTCGGTTGGCTACCATCGGTGCGTGCGCCGCCATCATCAGTGGTGGCATCCGCGGTGCCATCATCAGTGGTGTCATCCCCGACGCCACTAGGGGTTGTGTAGTCAGGATCGGTGTCTTCCTCCAACTCCTGGGACAGCTCCCAGAATTGCTTGCCGCCCGAACCGCCGGCCTCATTGTAATGGGCCATGTTTCGCTCTAAATAGGAAAAAAGTTTGGTCAAAAAAGTTGGTTATTGTCGAGGAACAAGATCATGGTCTCATCATTTAGGGTTTGTCGACACCGAGGCAACCTAAAAGCTAAGCTTTTATCATTTAGGGTTTGTCGACGCCGAGGCACCCTAAAAGCCTAAGCGTACATCATTTAGGTTCTCATCGACACCGAGGCACCCTATAGAAGCCAAGTTAAGTTTTCATCATTTAGGGTTTATCGATGCCGAGGCACCCTAGGTTGGGCCTAATCACTTGGCACTAATCACTTGGCTCTATTGCCACCTATGTTGGGTTTATCATCTAGGGTTTATCGATGCTAAGGAGAATTCTAAGTTGGCCTAATCACTTGGCTCTATTGCCACCTATGGTTTAATGCAACAAGAATGGCGGGGCAGTTGATCCTACTTAACTAAGTCCTAAGATACCCCGGCCCATGCATTAGTCGCAAGTACCCCATATGTCCTATTTTTAGCAAAGTCATGCTAAATATCACGGAAAATTTTAGCATGACCTTTGCTGAAAATAGGACATATGGAGTACCCGAATTTGCCGGAACGGAAGTTAATTGACATTCCGGCAAACTGAAGGGCCTCTTAGGGTACCTGCAAAATCATTATCCCCGCGTAATGAAGTCGCCAACGGGTCATTTCAGAAGATCACAAGTAGCATCGTCACAAGTACAACATCATCACAAGTACAGCAGCAGCAGCAGTGAATACAGGCATAACAGCAGCAACAGTAGTTAAGAAAAAGTTGCAGAAACTTGTAAAACTATACTTTGAAGTTGAAGCTTTTAAGAAGAAGAAAATCCAGTCGGATAACTTTCCTCCTTAAATCACTACACCATTGACTGTTCATTCACTACACTGTTGACTGTTCATTCACCAAATTTACCATACAAATAGGAGTACTGTACTAGAGTACTCTAACATCCAGATAACTCATGATGGCGCAAAAAGTTCAAATGGTGAGTAGCTTAGCTTGGCATGTCTCAGACTCATTTGTGCACTGGTAACTAGTATTTTACAGCAACCAACAACAACACCGATCAGGGAGCTGCCTGCATATTTCTAAAAGAGAAGGAAAATTATGTTTTCTCGTAAACTTGCTGGAGGCTACAAAACTAGTGTAAGTTATAGTTGTTCTACACACACTTAGTTGCAATTCATGACCATTTCAAGTTAAATGTTCTTGCTGTCTTCCAGGCCCATCTAAGCATGTCCGTCCACTCAATAACTCTGCGACTACTTCTAATGGAGGAGAGGAGGAACAACAGAGGTGGCTACTCACATCTGCTTCTGGTGGGTGTTGAGGTAGGACTTCTCGCAGTACTGGGAGGCGGAGTAGAGATGCGGCCGCAGGTTCTTGAGCTCCTGCATCAAGACGGCCACTAGTACTAATGTGTTAACAAATTTCGGCCAGTATAAGTGTATAACCAAGACAAAGCTCTTGCTCTCTCAAACTGAATGTTACTGCTAAGCTTTGATTTCAGGTCAAGACGGTGCAGATAAAACAACTTAACCTTTTTCCTTTCATATATCACCAGTCATTGCACGTTTCACTGCTAACATGTTTAAACCAAAACATTTGCTCATCTGAAGCATTATCACAAACACCTATCATGCAAAATCCTTTCACAAGTAAACTTTAACATGCACCGGAAAAAATCGTGCAACAAGTATTCATCAGGAAATGGCCATCGTTATATTCTCACAATACCCAATCTAGCTCACGTACTCATCCAATGCAAAAATCAGGGGAAAAATGAACAGAAAGAGGATGCAAGAGGAAGGAGGGAGGGGGTGAGGGAAGAGGGAGGAGGAAGAAGGGGGGACGTAGGAGTGGTGGCTACCTGCCTATGGATTGGTTGCCGGCGTAGCTCCGGGAGGAGGCGTTGCTAGGCGGGAGGCGCTGCTGGTGGGAGCGGCTGCTCGACGGAGGGAGGCGCTGCTGGGCTCCTGTGCCGGCTGCAGGGCAGCGGAGGCTTCGGACGGCTTGGTGCGCCGCGGCGTCGGGCTGGCAGTCGTGGCGGCAGGCCGTCCGCGGCAAGGACCGAGACGACGAGGCGGGGCGCGGGGGTTGTTGAAGCAGAAGGAGGGGGCATGAGGGTGTGACGAGGGGGGGAAGTGGATCTGGCGAGGGAGGGACGAAGGGATTGGGCGAATAAGCTAGGGGGAAGATTACTAATGGCGCTCCCCCTGGCGGTGCGCCATTAGTATGTTTTTTTGATAACAATGGCGCACCCCCGAGCGGTGCGCCATAAGTAATCTTTTTTTAGATAGTAATGGCGCACCAGCCAGCGGTGCGCCATAAGTAATTTTATTATTATTTTTTGTTGCATCTAATATTTTTTTAGAAAATGAATATGAATATGAAACAGTAACAATTTTGTATAAAAACAATAATATTTTTTTATAAAATATCATCAAATTTGTTAATTTGAAAATATTTATGAATATAAAAAAATATCATCAAATTTGTTATTTGAAAATATCATCAAATTTGTTATTTGAAAATATAATCAAATTTGTTTTTTTTGGATTTTTAGTTGCATTCATTTGTGACGGTGGAGCGGGGGAGGGTGTGGGGGGTCGTCGGCGGCGGTGGAGCGGGGGAGGGTGCGGGGGTGTCCTCGGCGGCGGTGGAGCGGGGGAGGGTGCGGTGGATCGTCGGCGGCGGTGGAGCGGGGGAGAGGGTGCGGGCCCGGGGGTCGTCGAAGGCGGTGGAGCGGGGGGAGGGTGCGGGGGGGGGTGCTAATGGCGCACTACAGAGACATGCGCCATTAGTAACCCAACATACTAATGGCGCACCACACAGACATGCGCCATTAGTAGTTTTGCAAAAAAGTAAAAAAAATTCTATACTAATGGCGCACCGTGGCAGAGTGCACCATTACTAGTTTAAACTAGTAATGGCGCACTATGCAACGGTGCGCCATTAGTAGTTTTGCAAAAAAGTAAAAAAAAATACAGTAGTGGCGCACTCTATGGTGGTGCGCCATTAGTAGTTCTAACTACTAATGGCGCACTCTGCCCGGATGCGCCATTAGTATGTTTGAAAAAATGAAAAAAAAACATTTTGTTACTAGTGGCGCACCATGTGCCTGGTGCGCCATTAGTGTCTTCCACACTAATGGCGCACCAACAGATGGTGTGCCATTAGTACATAGTAATGGCGCACCACATGTCTGGTGCGCCATTAGTGTCAATTCCATCTATAGCCCTTTTCCTAATAGTGGCTCTCAAGAGAAATGATTATTCAAAATTTATATGCTCGGCTTTCTGATAACAATCGCACCATGCTCGAACTTCTTGTGCTGACTCTTTTATGATGAAGACTACTAAATTCAGATGGAATTTATTGGATAGAATTAAACGCAACTCTGAAAATTGGGACCTCGACGAAGGTAAGGAGTCAGGTATGACACCTAAGTTTGATTGTGTTAAATCTTTTATGGATACCAATATTTTCCATAAGTTTAGCACTAAATATGGACTTGACTCTGAGATAGTAGCTTCTTTCTGTGAATCTTTTGCTACTTATGTTGATCTCCCTAAGGAGAAGTGGTTTAAATATCATCCTCCCATAGAAGTAAAAGTAGCTGCACCTATTAAAGTTGAAGAAAAGACTATCACTTATAATGATCCTATTGTTCCTACTTCTTATGTTGAGAAACCACCTTTCCCTGTTAGAATAAAGGATCATGCTAAAGTTTCAACTGTTGTTCGTAGAAGCAATATTAGAACTTATACACCTCCTGAGCAAGTTAAAGTAGAAACTAATATTGCTATTGTTAAAGATCTCTTGTCTGATAATATTGATGGGCATGTTATTCAGTTCGAAGGTGAAACTGCTAGAATTGCTAAACCTTGTGCTAAAGATAAACATAGACCTGTGGTAGGCATGCCTGTTATTTCTGTTAAAATAGGAGATCATTGTTATCATGGCTTATGTGATATGGGTGCAAGTGCTAGTGTTATACTGCATACTTTATACGAAGAAATTAAGAATGAAATTGCACCTGCTGAGTTAGAAGGTATTGATGTCACAATTAAACTTGCCAATAGAGATACTATTTCACCAATTGGAATTGTTAGAGATGTTGAAGTCTTGTGTGGGAAAACTAAATATCCTGCTGATTTTCTTGTTCTTACTTCTCCGCAAGATAGCTTTTGTCCCATTATATTTGGTAGACCCTTCTTGAACACTGTTAATGCTAGGATAGATTGCGAAAAGAATGTTGTTACTATTGGCTTGGATGATATGGTTCATGAGTTTAATTTCTCTAAATTTAGTAAACAACATCGTGAGGAAGAATTACCTAGTAAGGATGAAATTATTGGTCTTGCTTCTATTGCCGTACCTCCTAGTGATCCTTTAGAACACCATTAGCTAGACCATGAAAATGATATGTTCATAAATGAAAGAAGGGAAATAGATGAAGTATTCTTTAAATAGGAACCTATTCTGCAACACAATTTGCCTGTTGAAATTTTAGGGGATCCTCCCCCACCCAAGGGTGATCCCGTGTTTGAGCTTAAACCTTTGCCTGATAATCTTAAATATGCTTATCTTGATGAAAAGAAGATATATCCTGTTATTATTAGTGCTAACGTTTCAGAGCATAAAGAAGAAAGATTATTGAAAACTCTGAAGAAGCATCGTGCTGCTATTGGATATACTCTTGATGATCTTAAGGGCATTAGTCCCACTCTATGTCAACATAAAATAAATTTGGAAGCGGATGCCGAACCAGTTCGTGATCCTCAACGACGTCTGAATCCTAAAATGAAAGAAGTGGTAAGAAAAGAAATACTAAAGCTTTTGGAGGCAGGTATAATCTATCCCGTTGCTGATAGTGAGTGGGTAAGTCCTGTCCATTGTGTCCCTAAGAAGGGAGGTATTACTGTTGTTCCTAATGATAAAGATGAATTGATTCCACAAAGAATTATCACAGGTTATAGGATGGTAATTGATTTCTGCAAATTAAATAAAGCTACTAAGAAAGATCATTACCCCTTACCTTTTATTGATCAAATGCTAGAAAGATTATGCAAACATACACACTATTGCTATCTAGATGGTTATTCTGGTTTCTCTCAAATACCTGTGTCGGCTAGAGATCAATCAAAGACTACTTTTACATGCCCTTTTGGTACTTTTGCTTATAGACGTATGCCTTTTGATTTATGTAATGCACTTGCTACCTTTCAAAGATGCTTGATGGCTATATTCTCTGACTTTTGTGAAAAGATTTGTGAGGTTTTCATGGACGACTTTTCCGTCTATGGTTCCTCTTTTGATGATTGCTTGAGCAATCTTGCTCGAGTTTTGCAGAGATGTGAAGAAACTAATCTTGTCTTGAATTGGGAAAAGTGCCACTTTATGGTTAATGAAGGTATTGTCTTGGGGCACAAAGTTTCTGAAAGAGGTATTGAAGTTGATAAAGCCAAGGTTGATGCTATTGAAAAGATGCCATGTCCCAGGGACATCAAAGGTATAAGAAGTTTCCTTGGTCACGCTGGATTTTATAGGAGGTTCAGTAAGGACTTCTCAAAAATTTCCCGGCCTCTGACTAATTTATTGCAAAAAGATATACCATTTGTCTTTGATGATGATTGTGTAGAAGCATTTGAAATACTTAAGAAAGCATTAGTCACTGCACCTATTGTTCAGCCACCTGATTGGAACCTACCCTTTGAAATTATGTGTGATGCTAGTGATTATGCTGTAGGTGCTGTTCTAGGGCAAAGAGTTGATAAGAAATTAAATGTTATTCATTATGCTAATAAGACTCTAGACAATGCTCAAAGAAATTATGCTACTACTAAAAAGGAGCTTTTAGAAGTTGTATTTGCTTGTGATAAGTTCAGATCTTATATTGTTGATTCTAAAGTAACTATTCAAACTGATCATGCTGCTATTAAATACCTTATGGAAAATAAAGATGCTAAGCCTAGACTTATTAGATGGGTTCTCTTGCTACAAGAATTTGATTTGCATATTGTTGATAGAAAGGGAGCTGAGAACCCCGTTGCAGACAACTTGTCTAGGTTATAAAATATTCTTGATGACCCACTACCTATTAATGATAGCTTTCCTGATGAACAATTAAATGTTATAAGTACTTCTCGTAGTACTCCATGGTATGCTGATTATGCTAATTATATTGTTGCTAAGTTTATACCACCTAGCTTCACATACCAGCAAAAGAAAAGTTTTTCTATGATTTAAGACATTACTTTTGGGATGACCCACACCTTTATAAGGAAGGAGTAGATGGTGTTATTAGACGTTGTGTACCTGAGCATGAACAGGAACAGATCCTACGCAAGTGTCATTCTGAGGCGTATGGAGGACACCATGCTGGAGATAGAACTGCACATAAGGTATTGCAATCTGGTTTTTATTGGCCTACTCTCTTCAAGGATGCCCGCAAGTTTGTCTTGTCTTGTGATGAATGTCAAAGAATTGGTAATATTGGTAGACGTCAAGAAATGCCTATGAATTATTCTCTTGTTATTGAATCGTTTGATGTTTGGGGCTTTGATTATATGGGACCTTTTCCTGCCTCTAATGGATACACACATATTCTAGTTGCTGTTGATTACGTTACTAAGTGGGTAGAAGCTATTCCAACTAGTAGTGCTGATCATAACACTTCTATTAAAATGCTTAAGGAAGTTATTTTCCCGAGGTTTGGAGTCCCTAGATATTTAATGACTGATGGTGGTTCACACTTTATTCATGGTGCTTTCCGTAAAATGCTTGCTAAATATGATGTTAATCATAGAATTGCATCTCCTTATCACCCTCAGTCTAGTGGTCAAGTAGAGTTGAGCAATAGAGAGCTCAAATTAATTTTGCAAAAGACTGTTAATAGGTCTAGAAAGAATTGGTCCAAAAAACTTGATGATGCATTGTGGGCTTATAGAACTTCATATAAAAATCCTATGGGTATGTCCCCCTATAAAATGGTCTATGGAAAAGCATGTCACTTACCTCTCGAACTAGAACATAAGGCATATTGGGCTATTAAAGAGCTTAATTATGATTTTAAACTTGCCGGTGAGAAGAGGTTATTTGATATTAGCTCACTTGATGAATGGAGAACCCAAGCATATGAAAATGCCAAGTTGTTTAAATAAAAAGTTAAAAGATGGCATGACAAAAAGATACAAAAGCGTGAGTTTAATGTAGGTGATTATTTATTTCTATACAACTCCCGTTTAAGATTTTTTGCAGGAAAACTTCTCTCTAAATGGGAAGGCCCCTATGTTATCGAAGAGGTCTATCGTTCCGGTGCCATAAAAATCAACAACTTCGAGGGTACAAATCCAAAAGTGGTAAACGGTCAAAGAATAAAAATATATATCTCAGGTAATCCCGTAAATGTTGAAACCAATATTATTGAAACCGTAACCCTGGAGGAATACATAAGAGACACTTTTTGGAACGTTTCAGACTCCAAAAAGGAATAAGTATGTGGTACGGTAAGTAAACCGACTCCAAAACAATTTTGAAGGCAATACTCCCTCCTTCCATCTATATAGGGCCTAATGCGTTTTTAAGACCGCCTTTGACTATTGACAAGATAAATAGTACATGACATGTACAATGTGAAAATTATATCATTGAAAACTCCTTTCACACACGAATTTAACAGTGTGCTTTGTGTAAGTTGCATGTCATATATTATTGCTCTAATATTTGGTCAAAGTTAGGCTCAAAAAACACATTAGGCCTTATATAGATGGAAGGAGGGAGTATTTCTCCATTTTGGGATATTTAGAAAAATAGAAAAATAAGTAGCAGTCCAGGAAGGACACGAGGGCCCCATAAGGGTGGTGGGCGCGCCCTACCCCCTGGGCACGCCCCCCTACCTCATGATCACCTCGTGTGGCTTCCGGACTCCGTTTTCTTGCACGTTACGTATTTTGGTTGGTAAAAATTCATTATATATTCTCCCGAAGGTTTTGACTCCCGTATTACGCAAACCTCCTCTGTTTTTGTTTTCGAGCTGTTGCTGCTGCAGATTAGAGCAAGATGTCTTCTCAAGAGTCAATCGGGCAGAGCCGGGTATCTAATCCGGCACCGGAACCAAGGGCAAACAGCAACGCTGACCACTTTGGGCCAGCAACGGAGGAAGAGATGGAGGCTGACTTGATGAGAGTAGATGCCATGGAGGATCAAGAAGTCACCTCTCGCCTCCGAGCTGGGTTCACGATGGGGGAACTACAGAGCTCAGCTATTCCAAACTTGGTTATCCCTTCTAATGTTAGATTTCTTTCTTATGAGAATATGAAGAGGAGTGTCACTTGTTCTCTCGCAGCTATGCAACACCCTTGGGTGCAAGGAGCTTTAGCTGTCATAGGAAAGCTTCGTAAGGAAATAATGGACCTCAAACAGCAAGTCAATAAGCTCGAGGAGGAGAACCGCATCCTGAGGGGAATCATCGCCAAGAATATTACACCGACAACAAAGAAGGAGATATGATCACATGGGTATGGGCACTCCCCTTGGCAACTGCCAAGCTTGGGGGAGGTGCCCCGGTATCGTATCACAATCACAACTCCTATCTTTACCCTTTTTCTTAGTTCGATCCTATGAGTAGTATCTTGATCTAGTAGAATAAAGTTTATGGCATGATCTAGTCTTGAGTTTTGCTTTATGATCCCTCTTTGTAATCGAGTCCGTGAGCTATATATAATAAAGATTAGTGTTGAGTCAAGGGCTTGATTATTTTGCCATGATCTTGGGTGAATAAAAGAAAAGAGAAAAAGAATAAAAAGAAACAAAAAGTTCATATTGATCTTATTGAGAGTAATGACTTCACATAGAAAGAGTATGATGATTAAAAGTTGTTGGGAGTTGGCAGGCATAGCTTTGGTCATTGTTGCAATTAATAGGAAGTAAAAAGGAAAGAGATGTTTTCACATATAGATATATTATCATTGACATCTTTTATGATTGGGAGCACTCATTAAAATATGACATGCCAAAGAGTTGGTGTTGGACAAGGAAGACAACGTAATGAGTTATGTCTTTCTTACATCTGAGATAAAGTATGTTGTCATGGGTCCTCTAACTTGTTGAGCTTGCCTTTCCCCCTCATGCTAGCCAAATTCTCAGCACTAAGTAGAAATACTACTTGTGCTTCTGAAATCCCTAAACCAATTTTGCCATGAGAGTCCACCATATCTACCTATGGATTGAGTAAGGTCCTTCAAGTAAGTTGTCATCGGTGCAAAGCAATAAAAATTTCTCTAAATATGTATGATTGATTGGTGTGGGAGAAATAAGCTTTATACGATCTTGTGATGATGAAGTAATAAAAGCGACGGACTGCATAATAAAGGTTCATATCACAAGGGGCAATATAAAGTGACATTCTTTCGCATTGAGATTTTATGCATCCAACCATAAAAGCGCATGGCAACCTCTGCTTCCCTCTGCGAAGGGCCTATCCTTTATTATTATCTTCTACCTTATGCAAGAGTCATGATGATCTTCACCTTTTCTTTTTCATTTTATCCTTTGGCAAGCTCAGCATGTTGGAAAGAACATGATATATATATATATATATCTAATTGGATGTAGGGGAGCATGAACCATTATTGTTGACATTACCCTTGAGGTAAAAGGTTGTGGGGCAAAACTATAAGCCCATACCTTTCTCTGTGTCCGACTAAAACTCTGTAACCACAAGTATTGCGTGAGTGTTAGCAATTATGGAGGACTAAATGATAGTTGAGTATGTGGACATGCTTTTTAGCTCTGACATAGACTCTTTCCGATGTTATGATAAATTGCAGTTGCTTCAATGACTGAGATTATAGTTTGTCGGAGCCCAATAAGGTTTATGATTTATACTTTTGCATTGTGAATAGATCATCACTTGAACATAAGTAATCATATGACAAAATCTATATATGTTGCTGTTATGAGAATAATAATGATGCCTTCATGTCCGTATTTTATTTTTATCGACGCCTCTACCTCTAAACATGAGGACATATTTATTGTTATCGGCTTTTCACTTGAGGACAAGCGAGGTCTAAGCTTGGGGGAGTTGATACGTCCATTTTGCATCATGCTTTTATATCGATATTTATTGCATTATGGACTGTTATTTCACTTTATGTCACAATACTTATGGCTATTCTCTCTTATTTTACAAGGTTTACATAAGGAGGGAGAATGCCGGCAGCTGGAATTCTGGGCTGGAAAAGGAGCAAATATTAGAGACCTATTCTGCGCAACTCCAAAAGTCCTGAAACTCCACGGAACATTTTAAAATAAATAAAGAAAAATCCTCGCCAAAGATGAAGGCCAGGGGGCCCACACCCTTCTCACGAGGGTGGGGGGCGCCCCCCCTAGGGCGCGCCCCCCTACCTCGTGGGCCCCCTGGTGGCTCTCCGACGTTCATCTTCTCCTATATGAAGTCTTTCGAGGAGAAAAAAATAGGAAGGAACTTTTCGGGATGAGACTCCGCCGCCATGAGGCGGAACCTTGGCGGATCCAATCTAGAGCTCCGGCAGAGCTGTTCTGTCGGGGATACTTCCCTCCGGGAGGGGAAAATCATCACCATCATCATCACCAACGATCCTCTCATCGGGAGAGGGCAATCTCCATCAACATCTTCACCAGCACCATCTCATCTCCAAACCCTAGTTCATCTCTTGTATCTAATTCTTGTCTCAAAGTCCGGGATTGGTGCTAGTAGGTTGCTAGTAGTGTTGATTACTCCTTGTAGTTGATGCTAGTTGGTTTATTTGGTGGAAGATCATATGTTCAGATCCTATATGCATATTATTACCCCTCTGATTATGAACATGAATATGCTTTGTGAGTAATTATGTTTGTTCCTGAGGACAAGGGAGAAGTCTTGCTATTAGTAGTCATGTGAATTTGGTATTCGTTTGATATTTTGATAAGATGTATGTTGTCTAGCCTCTAGTGGTGTTATGTGAACATCGACTAGATAACACTTCACCATTATTTGGGCCTAGAGGAAGGCATTGGGAAGTAATAAGTAGATGATGGGTTGCTAGAGTGACAGAAGCTTAAACCCTAGTTTATGCGTTGCTTCGTAAGGGGCTGATTTGGATCCACATGTTTCATGCTATGGTTAGGTTTACCTTAATACTTTTGTTGTAGTTGCGGATGCTTGCAATAGAGGTTAATTATAAGTGGGATGCTTGTTCAAATAAGAACAGCACCCAAGCACCGGTCCACCCACATACCAAATTATCAAAGTATCGAACGCAAATCATATGAACATGATGAAAACTAGCTTGACGATATTCCCGTGTGTCCTCGGGAGCGCTTTTCCTATTATAAGAATTTGTTCCGGCTTGTCCTTTGCTACAAAAGGATTGGGCCACCTTGCTGCACTTTATTTACTTTTGTTACTTGTTGCTCGTTATAATCTATCTTATCACAAAACTATCTGTTACCACTTATTTCAGTACTTGCAGAGAATACCTTTCTGAAAACCGCTTATCATTTCCTGCTCCTCGTTGGGTTCGACCCTCTTACTTATAGAAAGGACTACGATAGATCCCCTATACTTGTGGGTCATGAATGTATCACTGGAATCAATAACATGCTCCACCTGAACAGTAGGTTGCTGAACAGTAGGCTGTTGTTCACTCTTAATAGGAATATTAGTAGATGGAACATCATATAACGTAGGAGATTCATTAAAGATAACATTTTTGCTAATAACAATCTTCTGGGTTTCAGGATAATCAGCAGTGCAACCAAAAACCCTCAACTATGAGTAATCAGCAGGTGAACTAGACCATGCCTCAATTGGATTTTTCTTACTAAGAGCAATAGATGGTGAACGGTTAATAAGATAACAAGCAGTGGAAGCGGCCTCAAACCAAAAACGCCTATCCAAACCTGGATGGGACAACATGCAACGGGCTCTGGAAATAATGGTCCTGTTCATACACTCAGCAACACCGTTTTGTTGACGAGTATAAGGAACGGTGTAATGTCTGATAATGCATTCAGACTTGCAATGATTCTCAAATAGCTTAGAACAGAATTCCATACCATTATTAGTACGAAGCATTTTTTACCTTCTTTTCAGTTTGTCTCTCAATCTTAATCTTCCACTCCTTCAATGCTAAGAATGCTTGATATTTATGCTTCAAGAAATAAGGTCAGACGTTTCTCGAATAATCATCAACTAGCAGTGTGACCCGCGCATTCGCGCGGCTAGGATTACATAAAGTTTTCGACCCTACTAATTAAGTTCCTTCGTGGTATAAATCAATTAGTTTTTATCCTTTCGAACACTTTCTTGAGAAAAATTTCACGTTGCTTATGGTCTGCAATGGCAAAGTATACATCCTCAATGACATATCATTCTTAAGTACGTATTCATGACCCTGCTAATTAAGTTCCTTCGTGGTATAAATCTGAGTGGTTCGTTACCACCTCAGGATGAAGCTGCTAGACGTACCTCTCTTATCATAGCCTCTAGGCTTGTGCTATCCGCCAACCCTGCCTTGCTAAAATACTTGTGAAATCTCCTTTGACACATGATCCTATGTTACCTAGACCTCGTGTATTGACCCATCTTAATTACAACCTCAGCCGCACCATGATCATCATTCGTCAATGAATTCAAGGTATCCTCTGGATTCATAACTTTTGGTGATGTTTATAGGATGTAGCTGACCGCAGTGTACGTGTGAGATCACTGGTACCATCATCTTGGCCAGTACCAACAATCCAAAGGATCATGATAAACCCTGGATATGTCATGACTACCATCTCAATTGATAACCACCGAGGATCGTCGCTCATCTTCTCAGCTTTCGCATGGGAGGCACTCCAATTCTGCAGCATCGAGTTGCTACTTCCCATTTTATCGGTGTATGGCTGCATTATTTGTAAAAAAATGTGTTTGCCCTAATCCCAAATTAGGCAGACCTATCTGGTTTTAGTTCCGCGGAGCTCAAGCTGCCCATCTCATTTTCTCGCCACCGGCACCGCTCAAGGGTAGAGTAATTGATGATCGGAAAAAAGAGGAGAGAAACTAGTGATCTTGGTCGTCGCCTCACCGGTGCGACCTCCTATTCATGTCTGGCTGCCAACTCGTAAATTTAGTAGTACAAATTCCTACCAAATGTAATGAATCTTTTTGGTAGCAAAAGGATGAAATCGGTGGCTGTGTTCGTCGTAACAGACCTGGTACGTGTTTGCCCTTACTTATAAGATGATAATACCGCGTGACTTTTGGATGCAGTATACTCCCTGATGCGAGGTTGTAGTACTAATTAAGCTTGACCGCTTGATTTGAGTGAATGGATGGCTCGCATTTATTTAGGCACTCATACAAATCCGACTACTTCTTCGCTGAAAATGATTTTAAAGTTCATTTGCTAGAGTGTATTATTAGTGTACCAAAGTTCTATTTACTTTGAATTTACACAAACAATCTCATTCATCTAAGCCTTTGGGACATAAAATTAAGCTTACCAGATTCCAATGGAATATACTCCCTCAACATCCATTCCACAGGAATCTAGACATGATTTTTTTTCATTTTATGTTTCCGCTAGAGTGTATTATCTGCACACGCTCTCACTATATATACAGTCCAAATCAACCCTCTAAAATTCATGTGTTTATTTCATATGCCCTGTTCGACGTCCTTTTGGAACTTACAGCATGTGGCATCACGTTTGCGCATTACATATTGCTATGTTTTCTTTTGGGTATGCAAAGAGTCAAAAATTCTTTTGTCGTGACATTGGATTTTCATACGATCTTGCATTTCATTCTAAGGCAAAATACAACAGTATGTTTGTATTAAGAAGAAACATATCTTGAAAGGTAAAACTTGCATATTATTATTATTATTCCCGCAAAAAAGATATATTGTTATTTTTTTAAATATGTTCGTGCCAAATTTCATATGTGAAAAAACAAAATTTGGACTGTAGCCGTGTATGTATCTTTTTTTCATACACACACGCTATGTAGGTATGTACCTACTTGGTTCGTCTCGCATATAATCTATAGTATGAGAAAAAAAAAAGGAAGAGACTACATTTTTTTTTGAAAAAACTAACGCCCACACGTGTGGCATCTTGCACATCGCCCACACGTCTCCTTTACCACTCATTTTACCACATGTGAACAGATGACATCAGCAGGAATCTTTTTGGTTTTCGGCTTAAAAATGTTTTATCTCCTAATTAAAAATTGAATTAAAAATCCATTTTCACCATTAAATCCGTCTCGACGAGATCTTCAAAACTAGACCACATGTTGATATGTTTCGACGAATTTTTTTGGCCCAAAAATTACCATGATGTTTACACCGTAGTTGCCATAGTGCTTAAACTAAAGTTGCCATGTGGCAATTTCGGTTTGTAGAGCATGGCAATTTTAGTATTTTGATGATGGCAACTCCAGTACTTTGACCATGAAAATTATTTTTTGTATGAACCATGGCAATTTTAAGTACATGTATCATGGCAATTTTAGTTTATGGTTCATGGCAAGTCTAGTTTCTTAATTTTCCCTTTTATAAATGTCAAAATTTACTTTTAAATGTAGAAGAAAATAGCTGAAACATATCATGGCAACTTTAGTGAAAACACCATGGCAATTCATGTGCAATTGACATGGCAACTTTTAATCCAAAAAAAATTTCGTCGAAACATATGAACATGGGATCTAGTTTCGAAGATCTCATCGTGAGGGATTTAATGGTGAAAATGGATCTTCAATCGGATTTTTTATTTAGGAGATAAAAAGATTCCCACATGCATGCATGCGGTGACGTGGCGCAATCTGTGTGTTATAGGGCGTGTGGGCGGATTTCGTTCCCACCACACGTGTGGGCGTTAACGTTGTCCTTTTTTTTCTTCAAAAGAGAGAAGAGTCCGGATGCATACGAATCATCAATGTGTTCTAAAGTGTTGCTTCCGGGCGCTTGATGGCTTTGCCTATGGGGGTGTCCGAGTGAAGTATAGCAACGTGCAGATTTCTCGTACCTTTTTTTAACAGGAGACTTGGTATAGACGTGACGGCCCCTTAAAAAAAGAGAGACATGACGGTTCAATATGCTAAAACATACGTGTTATCATGTTACATAAAAACTTTTAAATCTCAGCCGTTATTAATCTGATCAAACGGTCATAATAATATTAGCGTATGTGGATACACGTGATGGCTTGTTTGACTCTCATTTTAATTATATAATAGATAATAGTCAGCATGTAACTAGCACCGACGAGTGACTTTTTGCGAGATGGTCCTCATAAATCAGAATGAACATAATCAAGAATACCTTCAGTTGTATGAACCGAAGTTTTGAACTTCACCCTCTTGTGCTTGTCGAAGATACAATGCTCACAAAATTTCAATTTACCAGTTTCATATCCATCAAGAAGACCTCTCTTATTTAACTCTGCAAAACCAAGTTCACTCATATGTCCAAGATGCATATGTCAAAGGTTAGCTGCATCACAATCAGAAATCTTTGAAATAGCTGGAGTAGTCTTACCCGAAACGGTAGAACCTTGAAGGTAAGAAAGACCATTGGTCGAACTTAGATCACCTTTCGTCACAATAGGAGAACCTTTGGTGACTTTCAAAACACTATCTCCACCTGAATATTTGTACCCCTTTGCATCAAGGGCACTCATAGAGATAAGATTTCTCTTCATCTTCGGAATATATCAAACATGTATCCAAGTTCTGACTGTGCCATCAAACATCTTGATTCAAACAGAACCTATGCCTTCAATCTTGCATGGTGAATTATCAAAACCCAAAACAGAACCAACAGCAATAGTAGAATCAAAAGTAGTAAACCAATCTCTATGTGGGCACATATGAAAGTACGTGCAGTATCATGTACCCACTTATCATTGGTCTCAGCACATCCAACAATAAGAACAAGAGCATCATCGGAACTGTCATCACGAGCAACATTAGTAGAAATTTCACCTTGTTTGTGTTACCTTTCCCCTTTTCCTTGTTCTGCAACTTGAAACATTCTAAGATGTCATGCCCATCTCTCTTGCAATATCTGCAACATTTCTTGTCTCTGAATTGTGACCGGCCCTGTAGCCGTTTTTACTTTTGAATATGTTACCATTATGTGAGTTCTTCTCATTTGCCCTGCCACGAATGGATAATCCCTCAGCTTGGGATGAATATGAACCATCATGAGGCACCCTTAGTTTCATCTTCTCCTTAGAGTTCAAAGCTTTATAAACTTCATTAAGTGTGAGAGTATCACGACTGTATAATATGGTGTCTCTAAAATTGAAACAAGAACTTGGCAGTGAACAAAGTAACATTAAAGCAATATATTCCTCTTCATACTTAACATCCATTGCAGCTAGATCGAATATGGTCTCTTTAAATTCTGAAATATGATTCAAAACATTACCAACCTCGGGTAACCTGTGCAAGAATAATTTTTGCTTCAGATGCATCTTCCTGGTAAGATCTTTTGTCATGTAAATCCGTTCCAACTTTAACAATAGAGCGGCAGTAGTTTTCTCGCTCAAAACTTTCTGCAAAAAATTATTATGCAAATGGAGTTGAATTTGTGACAGAGCCTTACGATCCCTTCATTTCTCCTCGTCGGTCCAATCCTGAATTCGGTTCTTCCCAAAACTATCCAGTGCATCATCATAGTCGGCATGTGCCAACAACGCCCGCATCTTGACTTGCCATAGAGTAAACCTTCTGTCACGGTCAGTAGCAGAAGATCATACTTTGTGGTAGTCATGGTAGCCATGAGTAGATGAATCTATGTACACAAAGTAGTACAAGCCGGTAGAAAATTCTTGACAGAATTAATTTCCGGTCAAACGAACAGAGTAAATAGCACCTGGTATGTCTTGGTAGATGTAGGCCTTTGATACGTCTCCAACGTATCTATAATTTTTGCTTGCTCCATGCAATATTATCTACTGTTTTGGATGCTTATGGGCTTTATTATACACTTTTATATCATTTTTGGGACTAACCTATTAACCCAGAGCCCAGTGCCAGTTTCTGTTTTTACCTTGTTTTAGGGTTTCTAAGAAAAGGAAAACCAAACGGAGGCCAATTGACCTGAAACTTCACGAAACCCATTTTTGGAAGGAAAGAAGCCCAGAAGACTTGAAGTGCACGTAAGGGAATCTTCGAGGAGGCCACGAGGTAGGGGGCGCGCCCACCCCCCTGGGCGCGCCCTCCACCCTCGTGGGCCCCTCGTGGCTCCCCTGACGTACTTCTTCCGTCTATATATCTCCATATACCCTAAAAACATCCGAAAACACAATAGAACGGGAATTCCACCGCCAGAAGCCTCCGTAGGCACCGAAAGCCAATCTAGACCCGTTCCGGCACTCTGCCGGAGGGGGCAATCCTTCTTCGGTGTCCATCTTCATCATCCCGGTGCTCTCCATGACGAGGAGGGAGTAGTTCTCCCTCGGGGCCGAGGGTATGTACCAGTAGCTATGTGTTTGATCTCTCTCGTGTGTTCTTGAGATGATACGATCTTGATGTATCGCGAGCTTTGCTATTATATTTGGATCCTATGATGTTTCTTCCCCCCTCTACTCTCTTGTAATGAATTGAGTTTCCCCTTTGAAGTTATCTTATCGGATTGAGTATTTAAAGATTTGAGAACACTTGATGTATGTCTTGCCGTGCGTATCTGTGGTGACAATGGGATATCACGTGATTCACTTGATGTATGTTTTGATGACCAACTTGCGGGTTCGGCCCAGGAACCTATGCATAGGGGTTGGCACACGTTTTCGTCGTGATTCTCCGGTAGAAACTTTGGGGCACTCTTTGAGGTCCTTTGTTTTGGTTGAATAGATGAATCTGAGATTGTGTGACGCATTACGTATAATCATACCCACGGATACTTGAGGTGACATTGGATTATCTAGGTGACATTAGGGTTTTGGTTGATTTGTGTCTTAAGGTGTTATTCTAGTACGAACTCTTGGGCTGTTTGTGACACTTATAGGAATAGCCCAACCGATTGATTGGAAAGAATAACTTTGAGGTGGTTTCGTACCCTACCATAATCTCTTCGTTCGTTCTCCGCTATTAGTGACTTTGGAGTGACTCTTTGTTGCATGTTGAGGGATAGTTATGTGATCCAAGTATGATATTATTGTTGAGAGGACTTGCACTAGTGAAAGTATGAACCCTAGGCTTTGTTTCAATGCATTGCAATACCGTTTACGCTCACTTTTATCGTTAGTTACCTTGCTATTTTTATAATTTCAGATTACAAATACCTTTATCTACCATCCATATTGCACTTGTATCACCATCTCTTCACCGAACTAGTGCACCTATACAATTTACCATTGTATTGGGTGTGTTGGGGACACAAGAGACTCTTTGTTATTTGGTTGGAGGGTTGATAAACCCTACGGATTGATAAACCTTAGGTCATCCACTTAAGGGAAATTTGCTACTGTCCTACAAACCTCTGCACTTGGAGGCCCAACAACGTCTACAAGAAGAAGGTTGTGTAGTAGACATCAAGCTCTTTTCTGGCGCCGTTGCCGGGGAGGTTCGCGCTTGAAGGTATATCTTTAGATCTTGCAATTGAGTCTTTTAGTTTCTTGTTTTATCACTAGGTTGTCTATAAAAGAAAACTATAAAAAAATGGAATTGAGTTTGTCTCATACACTTCACCTTTTTAATATCTTTCGTGAGTATGATGGAAAGGATAATTGTGCTCAAGTGCTAGAAGAAGAAATCTATAAAATGTTTGGCACTAAATATTTGAATGATGAGCATGATTGCAATGTTGTTAGTATGAATTCCTTGAATATCCATGATGCTAATTATATGCAAAGCCACAAGCTTGGGGAAGCTATGTTTGATGAAGATGATATTTTTTGTCCCCCAAGTTTTGATAAGCAAATTTATTATGATGAAAGCATGCCTCCTATCTATGATGATTATTGTGATGATACATATGCTTTAAAGAATAATGATAACCATGAAACTTGTCATCTTGATCTTAATTTTCAATCACATGATAGTTATTTTGTTGAGTTTGCTCCCACTATTATTCATGAGAAGAATTTTGCTTGTGTGGAGAATAGTAAATTTTATATGCTTGTAGATCATGAAAAGAATGCTTTATGTGATAGTTATATTGTTGTATTCATTCATGATGCTACTGAAAATTATTATGAGGGAGGAATATATGCTTGTAGGAATTGCAATAATATCAAGTTTCCTCTATATGTGCTTACAGTTACGAAGTTATGCCTGTTTTACCTTCCTATGGAAGTTGATTCTTGTTCCCATAAGTTGTCTGCTTACAAAATCCCTATGCATAGGAAGTGGGTTAGACTTAAATGTGCTAGTAATATTCTTCATGATGCTCTCTTTATGTTACAATTCTTATCTTTTATGTGAGCATCGTTGAAATCATCATGCCTAGCTAGGGGGCGTTAAACGATACCGCTTGTTGGGAGGCAACCCAATTTTATTTTTATTCCTTGATTTTTGCTCCTGTTTAGTAATAAATAATTCTTCTAGCCTCTGTTTAGATGTGGTTTTATGTTTTAATTAGTGTTTGTGCCAAGTAGAACCTTTGGGAATGCTTGGGGGAAGTCTTGTTGATCATGCTGTAAAAAACAGAAACTTTAGCGCTCATGAGAATTGCTGCCATCTTTATTTGGAGAGTGCTATTTA
The DNA here is from genome assembly GCF_056163025.1 of Triticum urartu. Taxonomy (NCBI): domain Eukaryota; kingdom Viridiplantae; phylum Streptophyta; class Magnoliopsida; order Poales; family Poaceae; genus Triticum; species Triticum urartu. Next base: position 713,463,717 of record NC_141879.1, read on the forward strand.
GTTAATTCTTTTTGAAGATGATTACTAGATAAATTCCTCAGGTCCAGCAATTTATTTGAGAATTTTATGAGTTCCATAAGTATATGTCTATTTCAGATTACTACAGACTGTTCTTTTTTTGACAGATTCTGTTTTTCATGTGTTGTTTACTTATTTTCATGAATCTATGGCTAGTAAAATAGTTTATAAACCATAGAGAAGTTGAAATACAGTAGGTTTAACACCAATATAAATAAAGAATGAGTTCATTCCAGTAACTTGAAGTGGTCTTTTCTTTTCTTTCGCTAACGGAGCTTACGAGTTTTCTGTTAAGTTTTGTGTTGTGAAGTTTTCAAGTTTTGGGTAAGGATTCGATGGACTACGGAATAAGGAGTGGCAAGAGCCTAAGCTTGGGGATTCCCAATGCACCCCAAGGTAATATTCAAGGATAGCCAGAGCCTAAGCTTGGGTATGCCCCGGAAGGCATCCCCTCTTTCGTCTTCGTACATCGGTAACTTTACTTGGAGCTATATTTTTATTTACCACGTGATATGTGTTTTGTTTGGAGCGTCAATTTATTTTGTTAGGATTTTCTTGCTGTTATTTAGAACAATGTTTTTCATCTTTTATTCCAATAAAAGTGGCATTGATAGTCTTTACTATGCCTATGTTACAAGTCTTCATGTTGCTGTTTGAAAACATAAAGTTTACCGCTGTTGCAATAATTCCCTAGAAAGTCAGAATGTGATAAAATGTTGAAACCTTTTGCATATTAAGCTCTGATAAATTTACTACAGTGGGAATTTTATTTCATAATTTTTGGAGTTAGGGAAGTATGGATGTTGCTGCATTCTTTACAGACTGTCCTGTTTAGGCAGATTGCTGTTTTGTTTGAATTGTTCGCATATGTTTGCTTCTTTAATGATTCTATTTGAGGATAGGACTATTAAATATGCAGAGACATTTAGTATGCAATGTTTAATAATGATTTTAGTGATTTGCTACAGTAGAGTATGATAAGGTTTTGGCAATGGTTTATACTAACTTATCTCACGAGTCCTTGTTGAGTTTTGTGTGGATGAAGCTTTTGAGATTTAGGGATACCGTGATATGAGAGGAATTAAGGAGACACAAAAGCTCGAGCTTGGGGATGCCCAAGGCATCCCAAGATAATATTTCAAGAAGTCTCAAGCGTCTAAGCTTGGGGATGCCCCGGTTGGCATCCCACCTTTCTTCTTCAACAACTATCGGTTAGTATCGGTTGATCCTAAGTTTTTGCTTCTTCACATGATGTTTGCTATTCTTAGAATGTCATTTTATTTTGCTTTGCTTGATGTTTGAATAAAATACCAAGATCTTAAATTATTAAATTTTAGAGAGTCTTCACATAGTTTCATAATTATTCGACTACTCATTGATCTTCACTTATATCTTTTGGAGTAGTTTGTTGTTTGCTCTAGTACTTCACTTATATCTTTTAGAGCATGGTGGCAAGAAATAGATGAACTCTCATGCTTCACTTATATTATTTTGAGAGTCTTAATAGCATGGTAATTTGCTTAAAATCCTAATATGCTAGGTATTCAAGAATAATAAAATTCTCTTACGAGTGTGTTGAATACTATGAGAAGTTTGATACTTGATAATTGTTTTGAGATATGGAGATGGTGATATTAGAGTCATGCTAGTTGAGTGGTTATTAATTTGAGAAATACTTGTGTTGAAGTTTGTGATTCCCGTAGCATGCACGTATGGTGAACCGTTATGTGATGAAGTCGGAGCATGATTTATTTATTAATTGTCGTCCTTATGAGTGGCGATCGGGGCGAGCGATGGTCTTTTCCTACCAATCTATCCCCCTAGGAGCATGCGCGTAGTACTTTGTTTCGATAACTAATAGATTTTTACAATAAGTATGTGAGTTCTTTATGACTAATGTTGAGTCCATAGATTATATGCACTCTCACCCTTCCACCATTGCTAGCCTCTCTAGTACCACGCAACTTTCGCCGGTACCATAAACCCACCATATACCTTCCTCAAAACAGCCACCATACCTACCTATTATGGCATTTCCATAGCCATTCCGAGATATATTGCCATGCAACTTTCCACCGTTCTGTTATTATGACACGCTTCATCATTGTCATATTGCTTTGCATGATAATGTAGTTGACATCGTATTTGTGGCAAGGCCACCATTCATAATTCTTTCATACATGTCACTCATGCATCATTGCACATCCCGGTACACCGCCAGAGGCATTCATATAGAGTCATATTTTGTTCTAAGTATCGAGTTGTAATTCTTGAGTTGTAAGAAAAATAGAAGTGTGATGATCATCATTATTAGAGCATTGTCCCAGTGAGGAAAGGATGATGGAGACTATGATTCCCCCACAAGTCGGGATGAGACTCCGGACGAAATAAAAAATTAAAAGAAAAGAGGCCATCAAAAAAGAGAGAAAAGTCCCAAATAAAAAAAGAAAGAAAAAGAAAAAAAGAGAAAAAGAGAGAAGGGACAATGTTACTATCCTTTTACCACACTTGTGCTTCAAAGTAGCATCATGATCTTCATGATAGAGAGTCTCCTATGTTGTCACTTTCACATACTAGTGGGAATCTTTCATTATAGAACTTGGCTTGTATATTCCAATGATGGGCTTCCTCAAAATGCCCTAGGTCTTCATGAGCAAGCATGTTGGATGCACACCCACTTAGTTTCTTTTTGAGCTTTCATATACTTATAGCTCTAGTGCATCCGTTGCATGGCAATCCCTACTCACTCACATTGATATCTATTGATGGGCATCTCCATAGCCCGTTGATACGCCTAGTTGATGTGAGACTATCTTCTCCTTTTTGTCTTCTCCACAACCACCATTCTATTCCACCTATAGTGCTATGTCCATGGCTCACGCTCATATATTGTGTGAAGATTGAAAAGGTTTGAGAACATCAAAAGTATGAAACAATTGCTTGGCTTGTCATCGGGGTTGTGCATGATTTAAATATTTTGTGTGGTGAAGATAGAGCATAGCCAGACTATATGATTTTGTAGGGATAGCTTTCTTTAGCCATGTTATTTTGAGAAGACATGATTACCTGGTTAGTATGCTTGAAGTATTGTTGCTTTGATGTCAATATTAAACTTTTGTCTTGAATCTTATGGATCTGAATATTCATGCCACAATTAAGAAGAATTACATTGAAATTATGCCAAGTAGCACTCCGCATCAAAAATTCTGTTTTTATCATTTACCTACTCGAGGACGAGCAGGAATTAAGCTTGGGGATGCTGATACGTCTCTAACGTATCTATAATTTTTTATTGCTCCATGCTATATTATCTACTATTTTGGATGTTTATGGGCTTTATTGTACACTTTTATATCATTTTTGGGACTAACCTATTAACCCAGAGCCCAGTGCCAACTTCTGTTTTTACCTTGTTTTAGGGTTTCGAAGAAAAGGAAAACCAAACAGAGTCCAATTGACCTGAAACTTCAGGAAACCCATTTTTGGAAGGAAAGAAGCCCAGAAGACTTGAAGTGCACATAAGGGAAGCTTCGAGGAGGCCACGAGGTAGGGGGGTGCGCCACCCCCTGGGCGCGCCCTCCACCCTAGTGGGCCCCTCGTGGCTCCCCTGACGTACTTCTTCCGCCTATATATCTCCATATACCCTAAAATCATCCGAGAACACAATAGATCGGGAATTCCGCCGCCAGAAACCTCCGTAGCCACCGAAACCCAATCTAGACCCGTTCCGGCACTCTGCCGGAGGGGGCAATCCTTCTCCGGTGTCCATCTTCATCATCCCGGTGCTCTCCATGATGAGGAGGGAGTAGTTCTCCCTCGGGGCCGAGGGTATGTACCAGTAGCTATGTGTTTGATCTCTCTCTCTCTCTCGTGTTCTTGAGATGATACGATCTTGATGTATCGCGAGCTTTGCTATTATATTTGGATCCTATGATGTTTCTTCCCCCTCTACTCTCTTGTAATGAATTGAGTTTCCCCTTTGAAGTTATCTTATCGGATTGAGTCCTTAAAGATTTGAGAACACTTGATGTATGTCTTGTCGTGCGTATCTGTGGTGACAATGGGATATCACGTGATTCACTTGATGTATGTTTTGGTGACCAACTTGTGGGTTCCGCCCATGAACCTATGCATAGGGGTTGGAACACGTTTTCGTTGTGATTCTCCGGTAGAAACTTTGGGGCACTCTTTCAGGTCCTTTGTGTTGGTTGAATAGATGAATCTGAGATTGTGTGACGCATATCGTATAATCATACCCACGGATACTTGAGGTGACATTGGAGTATCTAGGTGACATTAGGGTTTTGGTTGATTTGTGTCTTAAGGTGTTATTCTAGTACAAACTCTAGGGCTGTTTGTGACACTTATAGGAATAGCCCAACGGATTGATAGGAAAGAATAACTTTGAGGTGGTTTCGTACCCTACCATAATCTCTTCGTTCGTTCTCCGCTATTAGTGACTTTGGAGTGACTCTTTGTTGCATTATGAGGGATAGTTATGTGATCCAATTATGATATTATTGTTGAGAGGACTTGCACTAGTGAAAGTATGAACCCTAGGCCTTGTTTCAATGCATTGCAATACCGTTTACGCTCTCTTTTATCATTAGTTACCTTGTTGTTTTTGTAATTTCAGATTACAAATACCTTTATCTACCATCCATATTGCAGTTGTATCACCATCTCTTCGCCGGACTAGTGCACCTATACAATTTACCATTGTATTGGGTGTGTTGGGGACACAAGAGACTCTTTGTTATTTGGTTGCAGGGTTGCTTGAGAGAGACCATCTTCATCCTACGCCTCCTACGGATTGATAAACCTTAGGTCATCCACTTGAGGGAAATTTGCTACTGTCCTACAAACCTCTGCACTTGGAGGCCCAACAACGTCTACAAGAAGAAGGTTGTGTAGTAGACATCAGCCTTCACGAGAACTGAGTACTAGTTATAGTAGTACGTGACCAGGGAGAAGAGATGTGACTAGGGGAATTAGTACGTCACGGCAACTTGATTCGGTGGCAGCGCCTTGACGCGTGAGCAGCAACAGCTTTGGTTCATCCCTTGTGATGACGTGGAGCAGTAGCAATCAGATCATCCCTCATGCCTCGGGACTTGAAGCCCGTACGTGGATCAGCCTCGGCAGCTAGGAGAACTCGGCGGATTAGAACATCTATAGTCAGACTTGGCAAATTCGACCCCTCGAACGTCCGCGGACGCGTTCGTGTGCGTCCGTAGACAGTGACCGGTCAACCCTTTTAAAACGCATTTCATATTCGGATATCTCAAATTAGAAATCTCAAATCCATATTATTACATGCAACGTGAAACCTATTCTATGCGGAGCTCGTCCAGTTCCGCTCCCCGCTCGCCCGGCTTCGCCCTGGCCATGTCCGGCGGACGGCTGCGCTCCTCAGATTGTTGATCCGGTCGCCGGTAAGGTAGGGTAGGGCATGTGACACGAGCTGGCTCATGGGCCTCAAGGCCCCGCCGTCTCCCATGCCCTACTTCCTCGCCGGAGACCAGAACCCGAACGGTGCCGGCGGACGTCGGATCGATGATGGATCTGTCTAGGGATGAGCCACCGACGTCCACCACAATGCGGTTGCGGCGCCCGGACTGATGCGCCATACGGGCTGATACGTCTCCGTCGTATCTACTTTTACAAACACTTTTGCCCTTGTTTTGGACTCTAACTTGCATGATTTGAATGGAACTAACCCGGACTGACGTTGTTTTCAGCAGAATTGCCATGGTGTTATTTATGTGCAGAAACGAAAGTTCTCGGAATGACCTGAAATTTCACGGAACACCTTTTCAGAAATAATAAAAAATCCTTGCAAAAGATGAAGACCAGGGGGCCCACACCCTAGCCACGAGGGTGGGGGGCGCGCCTGCCCCCCTGGGCGCGCCCCCCTACCTCGTGGGCCTCCTGGAGCTCCTCCGACCTCAACTCCAACTCTATATATTTGGTTTTGGAGAGAAAAAATCAAGGAGAAAGATTCATCGCGTTTTACGATACGGAGCCGCTGCCAAGCCCTAAAACCTCTCGGGAGGGCTGATCTGGAGTCCGTTCGGGGCTCCGGAGAGGGGAATCCGTTGCCATCATCATTGTCGATGTCAAAACCGGCGGCTCTCAGGTAGGGGGTCCCGAACTGTGCGTCTAGGCGGATGGTAACATGAGACGGGGGACACGATGTTTTTACCGAGGTTCGGGCCCTCTCGATGGAGGTAAAACCCTACTCCTGCTTGATTGATCTTGATGATATGAGTATTACAAGAGTTGATCTACCACGAGATCGAAGAGGCTAAACCCTAGAAGCTAGCCTATGGTATGATTGTGGTGTTTGTTGGTCCTACGGACTAAACCCTCCAGTTTATATAGACACCGGAGGGGGCTAGGGTTACATAGAGTCGGTTACAAGGAAGGAGATCTACATATTCTCTCTATCAAGCTTGCCTTCCATGCCAAGGAGAGTCCCATCCAGACACGGGACGAAGTCTTCAATTTTGTATCTTCATAGTCCAACCGTCCGGCCAAAGGATATAGTCCGGCTTTCCGGATATCCCCTAATCCAGGACTCCCTCAGTAGCCCCCGAACCAGGCTTCAATGACGATGAGTCCGGCGCGCAGATTGTCTTCGGCATTGCAAGGCGGGTTCCTCTCCAAACTCTGAGTACCTGCTAAATGGTGCCCGGCTTCTTGTAAATGTTGTGCTTCTTGGGTTCTGCATCCAATAATGGCCATCTTCCACGTGTCAAGCAAATGTGAGGAGCCAGGGTGTTTTTACATTTACCACCCCATCTATGTGAATGAACTGTCTATTAAAGAGACAAGGATCCTCAGATCCAAACCACACCATCCTCCCTCAGCGAGCATTCATCAGAGCGCGCCCGAAAAAATCCACCCCAACATGGCCGGCCAGCCCAGCTCCTCCTCTCGCTCCCGCAGCCCCAAGCCCGGAGATTGGGAGAAGTGTTCCGTCCCATACAGCCAATTAGTGAAGCTATAGACCCAGGGATTTCTCTCTCCGGCGTATATGGTCCCAGTTTGAGCCGGGCTCGCCACCTATAATGGCAGGGAGCAGGCGGAGAGCTTTCCCAACCCCTCTAAGGGAGAGCGGGTATGCCTTGTCCCTTATTTGTTAAGGGGACTCGGATTTCCAATCCATCCATTTCTTCGAGGGCTCCTGGAGTTCTACGGCCTCCAGTTGCACAACCTCACCCCTGCCTCCATACTGCACATCGCCGGTTACGTAGCCCTTTGCGAGCTGTTTCTGGGTTGCGAAGCTCATTTCGCGCTGTGGAAGAAGTTGTTCTGCCTTGTGCCCCGTACACAGAGTGGATCAATATATCAAGTGGGCGAAGCTGAAGTATGGTGCATCGCCGGGACCGGATACCTATCTGGTACCCCGAAACAGACGTTCGAGGACTGGCCTTTGGAGTGGTTTTATATGGAGGATGTTCCTCTCCCGGATCCTATTCGGATTGGTCTTCCTGCGTTCGACAACGCCCCTTTGAATAAACGCCTAAGCTAGCACCCACGGAGCCCACAGGAGGAAGATGATAGAGACGTACTTTATCTGATGGGCCTGATAAAGTTGCTGGCCAAATCAGGACTGACCATAATCGAGGTTATGGCAATATGCATTATGCGGGGGGTGCAGCCACTTCAATATCGAGGCCACCCCATGTGGCACTTCAACGGGGAAGATGATGCCACTAGCTGCGGGCACAAGGGACCGGACTCAGTTGCTGCTATAGCAAAAATTCTATCCAGTCTGTATAAGGGGGAAGAAGAGGAGTTCCTCTGCATCAAGCCACGGGATGGATTCTCCATGAACAACCCTCGAAGCTGGGTGAGCTTCCGCTCTTTTTACTTCCATCCTACCCTTATTTTCGTGATAAATATTTACCTTGCCGTTTCATCGCAGGAACTGCGTAAGGCGGTAGGGGAGATCAATAGCCCACCTCCATGATAACCCACAAGTATAGGGGATCGCAACAACTTTCGAGGGTAGAGTATTCAACCCAAATTTATTGATTCGACACAAGGGGAGCCAAAGAATATTCTCAAGTATTAGCAGCTGAGTTGTCAATTCAACCACACCTGGAAACTTAGTATCTGCAGCAAAGTGTTTAGTAGCACAGTAATATGATAGTGGTGGTAGCAGCAACAAAAGTAAAGACAGCAAACGTAAGGTTTTTGGTATTTTGTAGTGATTGTAACAGTAGCAGCGGGAAAGTAAATAAGCGTAAACCAGTATATGGAAAACTCGTAGGCACCGGATCAGTGATGGATAATTATGCCGAATGCGGTTCATCATGTAACAGTCATAACAAAGGGTGACACAGAACTAGCTCCAATTCATCAATGTAATGTAGGCATGTATTCCGTATATAGTCATACGTGCTTATGGAAAAGAACTTGCATGACATCTTTTGTCCTACCCTCCCGTGGCAGCGGGGTCCTATTGGAAACTAGGGATATTAAGGCCTCCTTTTAGTAGAGAACCGGAACAAAGCATTAGCACATAGTGAATACATGAACTCCTCAAACTATGGTCATCACCGGGAGTGGTCCCGATTATTGTCACTTCGGGGTTGCCGGATCATAACACATAGTAGGTGACTATAGACTTGCAAGATAGGATCAAGAACTCACATATATTCATGAAAACATAATAGGTTCAGATATGAAATCATGGCACTCGGGCCCTAGTGACAAGCATTAAGCATAGCAAAGTCATAGCAACATCAATCTCAGAACATAATGGATACTAGGGATCAAATCCTAACAAAACTAACTCGATTACATGATAAATCTCATCCAACCCATCACCGTCCGGCAAGCCTACGATGGAATTACTCACGCACGGCGGTGAGCATCATGAAATTGGTGATGGAGGATGGTTGATGATGACGACGGCTACGAATCCCCCTCTCCGGAGCCCCGAACGGACTGCAGATCAGCCCTCCCAAGAGGTTTTAGGTCTTGGTGGCGGCACCATATCGTAAAACGCGATGATTTCTTCTCTCTGATTTTTTCCTCTCCGAAAGCAAATATATAGAGTTGGAGTTGGCGTCGGAGGGCGTCCAGGGGGCCCACGAAGTAGGGGGGCGCGCCCTAGGGGCGCCCCCCACCCTCGTGAGAAGGGTGTGGGCCCCCTGGTCTTCATCTTTGGTGAGGATTTTTTATTATTTTTTCTAAGATGTTCCGTGGAGTTTCAGGTCATTCCGAGAATATTTGTTTTCTGCACATAAAACAACACCATGGCAATTCTGCTGAAATCAGCGTCAGTCCAGGTTAGTTCCATTCAAATCATACAAGTTAGAGTCCAAAACAAGGGCAAAAGTGTTTGGAAAAGTAGATACGACGGAGACGTATCAACTCCCCCAAGCTTCAACCCTTGCTTGTCCTCAAGCAATTCAGTTGACAAACTGAAAGAAAGAAAGAAAAACTTTTACAAACTCTGTTTGCTCTTGTTGTTCTAATTATGTCAAGCTAGCATTCAAGTTTTCAGCATAGATCATAACTAACCACATTTGCAATAATTCTCAGGTCTCACAATTACTCATATCAATAGCATAATCAACTAGCAAGCCATAATAATAAATCTCGGATGACAACACTTTCTCAAAACAATCATAATATGATATAACAAGATGGTATCTCGCTAGCCCTTCCTGAGACCGCAAAACATAAATGCAGAGCACCTTTAATGATCAAGGACTAACTAGACATTGTAATTCATGGTAAAAGAGATCCAATCATAGTCACACCCAATATAAATTAACAGTGATGAATGCAAATGACGGCTGTGCTCTCCAGCTAGTGCTTTTTAATAAGAGGGTGATGACTCAACATAAAAGTAAATGGATAGGCCCTTTGCAGAGGGAAGCAGGGATTTGTAGAGGTGCCAGAGCTCGGTTTTGAAATAGAGATAAATTGTATTTTGAGCGGTATACTTTCATTGTCAACGTAACAACTAAGAGATCGCGATATCTTCCATGCTAAACACATTATAGGCGGTTCCCAAACAGAATGGTAAAGTTTAATTATACTCCCCCTCCACCAACAAGCATCAATCCATGGCTTGCTCGAAACAATGAGTGCCTCCAACATACATCAGGTCCCAGGGGGAGTTTTTTTGCAATTAATTTTGATTTAGTTTGCATAAAGCATGGGACTGGGCATCTTGGTGACCAGCCATTTTCTCGTGAGTGAGGAGCGGAGTCCACTCCTCTTGAGAATAACCCGCCTAACACGGAAGATAAGGACAGCCTTGGTTGATACATGAGCTATTCGAGCATACAAAACAGAATGTTTATTTGAAGGTTTAGAGTTTGGCACATACAAATTTACTTGGAACGGCAGGTAGATACCGCATATTGGAAGGTATGGTGGACTCATCTGGAATAACTTTGGGGTTTAAGGGATTGGATGCACAAGCAGTATTCCCGCTTAGTACAGGTGAAGGCTAGCAAAAGACTGGGAAGCGACAAACTAGAGAGCGACAATACCCATGTACATGCATTAAAATTAATAAACATTGGATGCAAGCATGAGTAGGATATAATCCACCATGAACATAAATATCGTGAAGGCTATGTTGATTTTGTTTCAACTACATGCGTGAACATGTGCCAAGTCAAGTCACTTAAATCATTCAAAGGAGGATACCACACCATCATACCACATCATAACCACCTCAATAGCATGTTGCTACACAAGGTAAACCATTATAACTCATAGCTAATCAAGCATGGCACAAGCAACTATGATCTCTAATTGTCATTGCAATCATGTTTATTCATAATAAGCTGAATCAAGAACGAGGGACTCATCATATTTACAAAAACAAAAGAGGTCGAGTTCATAAATATCGTGAAGGCTATGTTGAACATGTGCCACCATGAACATAATCCACCATGAACATAAATATCGTGAAGGCTATGTTGATTTTGTTTCAACTACATGCGTGAACATGTGCCAAGTCAAGTCACTTAAATCATTCAAAGGAGGATACCACACCATCATACCACATCATAACCACCTCAATAGCATGTTGCTACACAAGGTAAACCATTATAACTCATAGCTAATCAAGCATGGCACAAGCAACTATGATCTCTAATTGTCATTGCAATCATGTTTATTCATAATAAGCTGAATCAAGAACGAGGGACTCATCATATTTACAAAAACAAAAGAGGTCGAGTTCATACCAGCTTTTCTCATCTCAGTCAGTCCATCATATATCATCATAATTGTCTTTCACTTGCACGACCGAACGATGTGAATAATAATAAGAGTGTATGTGCATTGGACTAAGCTGGAATCTGCGAGCATTCAATAAATAGGAGAAGACAAGGCAATATGGGATCTGGGTTAAATCAACAATAATGCATATAAGGGCCACTTCAACGATTTAATTATGGTCTTCTCCTACTTACCCCCAAAGAAAAGAAATAAAACTATTTACACGGGAAAGCTCCCAACAAGCAAAAGAAGAACGGGAAATATTTTTGGTTTTCTTTTTAATTATTACTACTACAGCAGAAAAATAAACTACTACTCATTTTTTGCTTTTTCTTAAGGTTTAGCAAACACACAAGAAGAAGGCAGGAAAAAGAAAATAAACTAGCATGGATATTACAGTGAAAAAGTATGAGCACCGACATCTAGCAATGAGTGTGTGTGAACATAAATGTAATGTCAGTGAGAAAGACGTACTCCCCCAAGCTTAGGCTTTTGGCCTAAGTTGGTCTATGGCCACGGCTGGCCTGGCAGATATCCATAATAATAGTTGTTGGGGTCGTACTGTGATGAGGAAGAATAGTTGGGATCATATTGATGTGCAGCGGTTATCGCCTGCTGAGCTGCAGCGTGGAGTCGAGCTGCCTCCGCCCTCCTCTCGTACTCTTCTGCCTCCTCTCTGGTAATAACATATCTTCTTTTTGTCTGTGAATCAAAGAAGGCAGGAGCAGGGAGAGTAATATGGAAAACGCGTCGTTTATCAAAAATTAAACAATATAAGAGAGGTGATTTAGGCCTCTTGACAAACTGGTGCGATGTCATAGTCATAATCTAAATATGTAGGAGACAACTCCGTATCACCCTCACGAATTTCTATCTCAAGAAAATGAGCTAAGCAGGTTGCATAAATTCCTCCAAAGAAATCTCCATTATGTCTATTATGATGCAACCTACGAGCTACAATGGCTCCCATATGATAAGATTGGTCTCCTAACACAGCACTCTTGAGAATGCTAAGATCGGGGACACACATGTGACATGCTTCATCCTTAGCATTTATGCATCTACCGATGAAGAGAGCAAAAAAATGTATAGCAGGAAAGTGAATGCTCCCTATGGTAGCCTGCGTTATATCTCTAGATTCCCCCACAGTTATACTAGCAAGAAAGTTTCTAAATTCAGATTTAGGGGGATTCCTAACACTACCCCATGATGGAAGTTTGCAAGCAGAAGTGAAATCCTCTAAGTTCATGGTATAAGATTTGTCATAGAGATCAAACATGACTGAAGGAGAATTACGCGAAGATGAATACTCAAACCTCCTCACAAATGAACTTGTGGGATCATGATACTGGGGGAATTTGTTAGCCACAAAATCCTCAAGACCGGCATTGCGCAAATATGCTTTGAATTCTTATTTAATTCCCGCACGGTCCATAAAATTTTCCGACGGCCATTCGCAAGGCCGTACTGGAGCGTCTCTTGGTGGATCCTCATCAGCATCGTGTATAGCAATCCTGGGTCCTTACTTCTTAGATGAACCACCTTGGAACATCTTCCTAAGCATACTGTTTTTCTCAAGGAACAATCTCCCCAAGCAGTTTTGCGAGAGGTGCTTTGAGCAAGGAGATCGAAAATCATAGCAAAAGTGGCTGGAACTCGTGCTTGAGTTGGTTTTTCGGGTTTGTGTGAGACAGAGGAAGAAGATGGGTGCTGGGATAAGTGGAGGAGGGCCACCATGGGCCCACGAGACAGGGGGGCGTGCCCTAGAGGGGGGCCGCCCACCACCCTCGTGGCCAGGTGGCAGCTCCTCCCGCGGTAATTTTTGCACAGTAAATCCTCAAATATTCCCAAAAAAATCATACTAAATTGGCATGTCATTCTGAGGACTTTTATTTTTGGGATATTTTTATGTTGCACGGATAAGTCAGGACACAGAAAGAAAAATACTATTTTTACTTTATTTAATATAAATAACAGAAAGTATAGAGAGGGTATAGAAGGTTGTGCTTCTAGTTTCATCCATCTCATGCTCATCAAAAAGAATCCACTAACAAGGTTGATCAAGTCTTATTAACGAACTCATTCCGAATAACATGGAACCGGAGAAATTTCAAATAACACTATGTTACCTCAACGGGGATATGCACATCCCCAATAATAAGAATATCATATTTCTTCTTGACAGTAGGAAGAGGAAATTCAAAACCTCCAAATATAATCGATGGAATTTTTCCAATAGAGTTGATACTATGAACTTGAAGTTGTTTCCTCGGAAAGTGTACCATATGCTCATTACCATTAACATGAAAAGTGACATTGCCTTTGTTGCAATCAATAACAGCCCCTGCAGTATTAAGGAAAGGTCTTCCAAGAATAATAGACATACTATCATCCTCGGGAATATCAAGTATAACAAAGTCCGTTAAAATAGTAACGTTTGCAACCACAATAGGCACATCCTCACAAATACCGACAGGTATAGTAGTTGATTTATCAGCCATTAGCAAAGATATTTCAGTAGGTGTCAGCTTATTCAAGTCAAGTCTACGATATAAAGAGAGAGGCATAACACTAACACCGGCTCCAAGATCACATAAAGCAGTTTTAATATAATTTCTTTTAATGGACTAAGGTATAGTAGGTACTTCGGGGTCTCTGAGTTTCTTTGGTATTCCACCCTTAAAAGTATAATTAGCAAGCATGGCGGAAATTTCAGCTTCCGGTATCTTTCTTTTATTAGTAATGATATCCTTCATATATTTAGCATAAGGATTTGTTTTGAGCACATCAGTTAATCTCATACGCAAAAAGATAGGCCTAATCATTTCAGCAAAGCGCTCAAAATCCTCATCATCCTTTTTCTTGGATGGTTTCGGAGGAAAAGGCATGGGTTTCTGAACCCAAAGTTCCCTTTCTTTACCATGTTTCCTAGCAACAAAGTCTCTTTTATCATAACGTTGATTCTTTGATTGTGGGTTATCAAGATCAACAGCAGGTTCAACTTCTACATCATTATCATTACTAGGTTGAGCATCATCATGAACATCATTGTTAATATTTTCATTAGGTTCATGTTCATTACCAGATTGTGTTTCAGCATCAAACATAGAAATATCATTTGGATTATCAGGTGGTTCAGCAATAGGTTCACTAGAAGTTTGCACAGTTCTATCATTTTTCTTTTTCTTCTTTTTAGAAGAACTAGGAACATCAATATTATTTCTTTGAGAATCTTGCTCGATTCTTTTAGGGTGGCCTTCAGGATACAAAGGTTCCCGAGTGATTCTACCAGTTCTAGTAGCCACTCTAACAGCATAATCATTTTTCTTACTATTCATTTCATCAAGCACTTCTTTTTGAGCCTTAAGTACTTGTTCTACTTGAGTGGTAACCATAGAAGCATGTTGGCTAACAAGTTTAAGTTCACCTTTAATATTAGCCATATAATCACCCAAGCGTCTAATCATATAAGAATTTTCTTTTAATTATCTACGAAAATAAGCATTGAAGTCGTCTTGCTTAAACATAAAGTTATCAAACTCATCGAAGCACTGACTAGAAATTTTAGTAGGAGGAATTTCAGCTTTATCATATCTATAGAGAGAATTTACCTTTACTACCTATGTCGGGATATCGGGATCAGGAGGTTCTTCAGTAAATAAAGAATTGAGATCATATGTTTCTTCAACAGGCAGTGAATTAAGACCATGTATTTCTTCAATAGGAGGTAAATTCTTAACGTCTTCAGCTTTAATACCTTTCTCTTTCATAGATTTCTTTGCCTCTTGCATATCTTTGGGACTGTGGAATAAAACACCTCTCTTCTTCGGAGTTGGTTTAGGAATAGGCTCAGTAATTGGAGCAGGAGCTGGCTCAGGAGCTGGCTCAGGAGGTTCCTAATTATTTTCATTTGTCAACATATTATTCAATAAGATTTCAGCTTCATCCGGTGTTCTTTCCCTGAAAAGAGAACCAGCACAACTATCCAGGTAATCTCTGGAAGCATCGGTTAGTCCATTATAAAAGATATCAAGTATTTCAGGTTTCTTAAGAGGATGATCAGGCAAAGCATTAAGTAACTTGAGAAGCCTCCCCCAAGCTTGTGGGAGACTCTCTTCTTTAATTTGCCTGAAGTTGTATATTTCCCTCAAAGCAGCTTGTTTCTTATGAGCAGGGAAATATTTAGCAGAGAAGTAATAAATCATATCCTGGGGACTACGCACACAACCAGGATCAAGAGAATTAAACCATATCTTAGCATCACCCTTTAATGAGAACGGAAATATTTTGAGTATATAGAGGTAACGCGATCTCTCATCATTAGTAAATAGGGCAACTATATCATTTAACTTAGTAAGATGTGCCACAACAGTTTCAGATTCATAGCCATAAAACGGATCAGATTCAACCAGAGTAATTATATCAGGATCAACAGAGAATTCATAATCCTTATCAGGAACACAAATAGGTGAAGTAGCAAAAGCAAGGTCGGGTATCATTTTATCTCTAAGTGATTCTTTGTTCCATTTAACTAACAACCTCTTAAGCTCATATCTATCTTTGCAAGCTAAAATAGCGGCAGAAGATTCCATCTCAAAAAGATAACCCTCAGGAATAACAGGCATATTTTCATCATCACTATCATCATTGTATTCAGATTCAATGATTTCTTTTTCTCTAGCCCTAGCAATTTGTTCATCAAGAAATTCACCAAGGGGCACAGTAGTATCAGGCATAGAAGCAATTTCATCATAAGTATCACACATAGCAGAAGTGGCATCATCAATAACATGCGACATATCAGAACGAATAGCAGAAGCAGGTGTAGGTGTCACAAACTTACTCATAACAGAAGGTGAATCAAGTGCAGAGCTAGATGGCACTTCCTTACCTCCCCTCATAGTTGAGGGATAGATCTTGGTTTTTGGATCTCTCAAGTTCTTCATAGTGTCCAGCAGATATAAATCCCAAGTGACTCAAAGAATAGAGCTATGCTCCCCGGCAACGGTGCCAGAAATTGGTCTTGATAACCCACAAGTATAGTGGATCGCAACAGATTTCGAGGGTAGAGTATTCAACCCAAATTTATTGGTTCGACACAAGGGAGTGTCGGTGTCAAAACCGGCGGATCTCGGGTAGGGGGTCCCGAACTGTGCGTCTAGGTCAGATGGTAACATGAGGCAAGGGACACGAAGTTTTACCCAGGTTCGGGCCCTCTTGATGGAGGTAAAACCCTACGTCCTGCTTGATTAATATTGAAGATATGGGTGTTACAAGAGTTGATCTACCACGAGATCAGAGAGGCTAAACCCTAGAAGCTAGCCTACGGTATGATTGTATATTATGATTGTTGTCCCACGGACTAAAACCCTTCGGTTTATATAGACACCGGAGAGGGTTAGGGTTACACAAGGTCGGTTACAAAGGAGAAGATATGCATATACGTATTGTCTAGCTTGCCTTCCACGCCAAGTAGAGTCCCATCCGGACACGAGACGAAGTCTTCAATCTTGTATCTTTATAGTCTAACGGTCCGGCCAATGGAGATAGTCCGGCTTTCCGGAGACCCCCTAATCCAGGACTCCCTCAGTAACCCCTGAACCAGGCTTCAATGAGGATGAGTCCGGCACGCAGTTGTCTTCGGCATTGCAAGGCGGGTTCCTTCTCCGAATACATTACAGAAGAAGGTGAATACGAGGATAGTGTCCGACCCTGCAAAATAAGTTCCACATTCCACCGTAGAGAGAATAATGTTTTCGCAGATCTAATCCGCTAGCTTGTTCTGGCAACATGACATTAAGTCATGGCCTGGTGATTATTCGAACCGTTTCTTTTAACCAGCCCCGCACATAACACGAGGCAGTTTTTCGACACGTCTTGTCAAAGCAGAGATCGTGTCCCCTTATTACGTGATTCTCATCAATACGGGAATGGGTAACCCAACCGCGCCATCACTTGAGGCGCTTGGGGGATAAGCGAGTTTTACTAGGCAAGTGGGGACGCTTAATTCTGTCCGCCCATATAAAGGGATAAGGATTCACCTTTCTATCCACGCCTTCTTCCTCCTGTGCTCATCCGCTCCCGCATACTCGAGCTCTAGCGCCCAAGTCCTCACTTCCATCTCAACCTTCTCCAACCATGTCCGGAGCGGGAGGCAAGTGGATGGTCTCCTCCGTCACGGAGGGAGACATCAAGAAAATGAGGAGAGCCGGATACCTCCCCGACAACATTGCGCACCGGCTCCCAGATGAGGGACAGCTCATCCCCACCCCCGAGCCCCATGAGAGGGTGGTATTCCTCACCCATTTCCTCCGCGGACTGGGATTCCCTCTCCATCCCTTCGCCCAGGGGCTCATGTTTTATTACGTCCTGGATTTCCACGATCTGGCCCCGAACTTCATCCTCAACATCTCGGCGTTTATCGTCGTGTGCGAGGCCTTTCTCCGCATCAAGCCCCACTTCGGCCTATGGCTGAAGACCTTCAACGTCAAGCCGAAGGTAGTGAGCAGCCGCCAGGCGGAGTGCGGAGGCGCCATACATGGCTCGAGGGCACCTTCGTGGACACCATAAAGGGGTGGCAATCAGAGTGGTTCTATATCACCGAGCCGCGCGACCCCACATGGGTAGCGGCCCCCGAGTTCCGATCTGGCATCCCCATGCGGCTCACCTCCTGGAAAGAGAAGGGCATGTCCTGGGGTAATTCAAAAGAGCTGACCGGACTCCAGTCATGTACTCAGAACATGGTGGACAAGAAGCTCAAGCTTGTCAACATAGTCCAGGTTATGCTCGTCCGCCGGATACTCCCGTGCCAACAACGGGAGTTTACCTTGTGGGAGTTCAATCCGGCGCAGCACCAAACTCTGAACAGGCTCTTCGACACGACTCATGAAGATGCCTGGAGGGTGCTGCTCAAGGGCGCCGCGGTCCCTCCTCCCATTACTGAGGATCGCGGATTCAGCGCGAAGCGCCAAGCCAGTGCGGTAAGCTGTTTTACCTTTTATAGGATACTTGTTTTCTATACAGATTGGCTCCATGCGGGATCTAAATTCCCATGTCGTTAACAGGACTGGCAGAAAATGGCCGGACAGATCGACTGTCCGGCTCCCTTGCCTGAAGGCCCCGCAGACGCTCTTCTGACGAAGATGCTGACTCCGACCCCTTATAAGGTGCCGGAGAAGACCAAGAAGGCCAGGGGAGCTCGAAAGAGTTCCCGACGCCAGGCATCGTCGGACTCACCATCCGATGATTCTGCGGCGCACTCTTCCCCCGAAGACGAGGAAGAGGAAGAAGAGGCTCCCCCACCGACTAGGGGATACAAGAAAAGGAAGGCCGCCTCAACTGGGGAGGCCGGAGGGTCCAAGAAGGGAAGGACGCTCCTTCCGGACAGCTCCACCGCCGCCAACGAAAGTGAAGACGAGTGGTTGCCCAAGGGCAAGCCCTTGGGGAGATCGTAAGTGTTCGGAAACCAAAGTAACCCATAGGATTCCTTTGTTGCATTGCTTTCCCTAACGCCGAACTCCATTGTGCATGCCGCCCTGAGCCAATATCGAGGTATCCTCGGACGGCTCCCTGGGCGCGTCGGACATGGATAGCGATCCAGTCCCGACCGCCACCTCCCCTCATCCAGCCGACGACACCGAGGT
The DNA here is from genome assembly GCF_056163025.1 of Triticum urartu. Classification (NCBI taxonomy): domain Eukaryota; kingdom Viridiplantae; phylum Streptophyta; class Magnoliopsida; order Poales; family Poaceae; genus Triticum; species Triticum urartu. The sequence goes on from NC_141879.1 coordinate 713,482,640, forward strand.
ACTGTCTCAAGAGACACCGGATCAAGGGGGAACAGTCCCAGAGGCGCCTCAAGGCGACCTTTCGGACTCCGGGAGCTGAGGGGACGGGGTCCCCGAGAGCACCGAGTTCGGCCCTCAGCCGAACGCCGCGCCGGACCCTCCAACGGCTCCAAGCTCGGGTAGGCGGCCCCCTTCTGAGGGGGGTGAGACGCATGTGCCGGTGACCTCTGTCCATCCAGAGGCGCCAGACACTATGTTGGAAGTGCTTCGCAGCGCTTCCATCGAGGAGGAGCACCGCACTATCATGAGTGCGGTGATCCAGAAGGTTCAGTCCGCCAAGAGCGAATTGACTGAAGCCTGTACTAGCCTTCTAACAGGCTTCGAGATAAGTGTTTTAAAATGTAGTAGAAATATTACCGCATAGACAGTAGCCCCTGATGCTTTGTTCGGTGTTCACAGAGAAAAGCCGAACAGAGGATCAAATAATATCGCAGGAGTCTAATATAAGTATGTCAATATGCATATGCAGGCTTCGCTGCTGGCGTCCGCCGTACTAACGGCGGAGGTCGCCGTACTGAAGGAGGCCCTCGAGGGGTCCCAGAAAGAGCTCGGCCTTGCTAAGAGGCAGCTCGAGGAGAACAAGGGTAAGTAATACCCCGTCTATAGATGGGAAAAAGGACGAATTTGCTCAATGACAGCATCATTGTATGTTTGCCAGGGGCCACGACCGAGGTGGCGACCCTGAAGAAAACGCTATCCCAGGCCGAAGAGAAGGCAGCCCAGGAGCGCACCGAGCGAGAGAGGCACGAGGCTCATGTGGGCGAGGTGCAGCAAGAGCTCCAGGCTCTCGTGACGAAGCACGAGGCATTGGAGCTTGACTTGAAGACGTGAGAGTCTGAGCTTGCTGCGGCCCGTGAGAGCACGAAGAGTGCCAAGGCCGAGGCCCAGAAGGCCCTTCGGCAGATCGACGCGATGAAGAAGATATCGGCGGGTAAGGCTTTCTATACGCAAAGCGAGTATGTAAAGGTGAATTACCGATTACTTACCCGAATCCGGAGCTCTTCAGGAGCATTCGCAGATTTGCCCCGCAGTGTGCCCGATGCCGCACAATTCTACTGGGCCGGGGACGGGAGCTCGACGAAGAAGTAGTTATAGTCTTAGTATGCTGAGGCCGAACATCCGGTGCCATTGAGCGACCAGCTGAAGTAGATGGTCGAGCTACATAAGGCGGCCGATCAGGCCATGAAGGGATTCATAGTCCGGTTGTGGCCTGGCGATGCCCTTCCGAACAGCTTCTTCGGCCTGGTGAGGCGGCTTGTGGATGCCTGCCCACGGCTGGAGGTCGTCAAGCGATCCGTCTGCATTGAAGGTGCACGCCGGGCCTTCGCCCGTGTGAAAACGCAGTGGGTCAAGCTGGACGCCGTGAAGCTTATCAAGGAGGGGCCGCCGGAGGGCAAGGAGCACCGCCACCCCGAGATGTACTACGAGGGTGTTCTACCGGGCACCCGTCTTATCACGGATGAGTGTTCACAAAATGTAATATTTGAATGAGACTTGCTCGTTTTGTGTCCTGTGTGATGAAAACTTGTTTCATATGCCCTATGCAAAGCTTGTGTGAATTTAAAATATTACCTTCTGTTTGGCTGTTTATCCAATCTGAGAGATGGCTATTCCTCGGCTTCTGCCCCCATACCACTAATGCTGGGGTGTTCGGGATAAACCTAAGCACTCTTGTTCCCATGTTTGGGTCCTTCGAGGGAGGTGCTCGGCACAACGAACAAGGCAACCAGACTAATAATGCTTTATCACTCTCACTTAGCCATATAATTCTATAATTTTAAATTTGGGCGAAGCCCCTGGTATTCGGAAGGCCGAATTCGGGGCCCGATAACGGAGCCGGCCCTTCGCCCTAAGCGGCATAAGTCTTTAGGGACTCGAAAACCTCGCCGAACAGCGACCAGTCTCTCGCCTTATCATGACAGTCAGTTTTAGCTTTCTCTACTGGGGTGCTCGGCCCGGCAGAACCGGGGCACAATCGCAGTAGTTCTCCTAGCGCTACCTTAGCCGATAGAGCGGAACGTAAGGTACCAAAACATAGGAGCCAGGCAAACCCAACATTTGACCAAAGACATGATTCGGAGCTGGTGCATATAATGCTATAAGTTCGGGGTGCCGTACTTGTGAAAGTATTCGGACTTTTCACACCATATTGTGAGTACCACTATTAGAAAACGGAGCTTTAAAACCGGTTTGTAAGGGCCTTTAGTGCCGGTTCCATAACCGGCACTAATTGGTGGGCACTAAAGCCCCCCCCCCCCCGTTAGTACCGGTTCGGCACGAACCGGCGCTAAAGTGCCACCACGTGGCGTGAGCTCGCGCCCTGGTATGGGGGACCTTTAGTACCGGTTGGTGTTACCAACCGGTACTGATGGGTGACCGATCGGGAAGTTAGATGATTTGGAATGAGTGATACACACTTGAGCAGTTAAGAGAGATGATTAGAGACTAAATCACCAAATAATTCAGAAAAATTAAAAATCGAAAAACTAATCAAAAAGTTCCAAAATTTTCAAAATAAAATTCAAAAAAAACCCTTTAGTACCGGTTTAATTTTATTTTGAAAATTTTGGAATTTTTTTTGATTATTTTTTTTCGATTTTTAATTTTTATGAATTATTTGGTGATTTAGTCTCTAATCACCTCTCTTAACTACTCAAGTGTGTATCACTCATTCCAAATCATCTAACTTCCCGATCGGTCACCCATCCCTCTCACTACTCCAGCCCGAGCACGCTTAACTTTCAGGTTCTATTCTCCTTCGTTTCCAAGTCCGCACTTGTTGTTTTCCTGACAATAGTAAGATGCCAATCCTATTAACCCTCAGGAGTTTAGCTTGAGCATGAAGTCACACATTTCACTATTTGAGTTTGAAACTATTATTCTAAAAAACAATAATTATTTAGTAACACTAATATTTCTTGAATAAGTTTGACCATAGTTTGACCACAGTTTGACAATAGTTTGACCACAGGTTGACCACAGTTTGACCATAGTTTGACCAGATTTGACCAAAATTCAAAAAATTGAAATAATTATTTAGTAACACTAATATTCTTGAATAATTATGTAGTAGCATTAATACTTCTTGAATAAGTAGTTTGACCAGATTTAACAAATTTTTTTAAAAAACTTAAATTTGACCATATCTTTTTTTCCTTTTGGAATTTGAAGGTTCCAAAAAATTGCAAACAGGCCGTAGGCGGTCTCCATCGGATGCGGATTTTCATGCTGAATTTTTTTATATATTATACGTTTTTTCCGACATCGTATGCAAAGGTTATAGCCGTTTTACATTTTCCCTACACTTTTTGCAACACATGTCCAAATTTAAGTTTTCAAATTTTCCTAACGTGTAGATGTAGTAATATAACTACCTCTCGAAGGATTTTATTTTTTGAAGTTTTTATCATTTTCTTTTGATTTTTTCGCAACGTGTAGATGTAGGGTAGAGTTTGAAAATTACCCTATAGTGCCGGTTTGTGTCTTCAACCGGGACTATAGGTTAACACTCTGTAGTGCCGATTGGTGACACAAACCGGTACTATAGGTTAGACCTTTAGTACCGGTTTGTGTCACAAACCGTCACTAAAGGGGCTCGTGGGGCCCTGGCCTGATGCCAGCCTGCCACCACCCCTTCAGTACCGGTTCGTGGCACGAACCGGTACTAAAGATTCATTACGAACCGGCACTAATGCATAGCCATTCGAACCGGAACTATTGATCACATTAGTGCCGGTTTTTTTACAAACCGGCACTAATGTGCTTCACGTTTGACCCTTTTTCTACTAGTGACACGTAAGCCCCTGGTGCATTGGCCGTACCAGAGTGTACGGTTGCTAGGCGTCATTAATGAACACATAGATGTGTATGCATATAACAAAAATGCAATAATAGTCATAATGTCATGCATTGTATATTAAAAAATTGCATTAAAGCAGAGTGATACAGATAGTGTAATAAGCAAAAGAGTAGGACTATGTCCCTTCCAAGGGCGAGCTGAGGAATTATATGAAATCTGTAATCCACCTAGGAATTCCGTAGTTGTCGGCCTCCTTGGTTGCTGTATCATGTGTTCGGCAATAGAGCTGCCAGACAGTGTTTCCAGAGATTGAAGTCCTGAAAGAAAGAGAAAAATAACCAAACGGGAAGCCCCTGGTGCGGTTTAGGCCGCGTTTTGGGGCGTGCCGTAGTTTTGCCCCCCCTCCCCACCTGTGCCCATGGTATTTTTAATGCGTAAGTATGTACGCGCGGCACGAACAACGCCGTTGGGCTGGGATTGGGGTGGCCGCCGTATTGCTAAGCGAGCTCAGATCGTGTCAGGCGGTCTGTCTGCCGATTGTCCCGAGCGCGCTTGAAAGTGTCCGGGCTTTGAAACACCGAACTGGTAGATTGCCTTGAGAGGCTGCTTTGCGCCTCTGCCGCAAGGGCCGCGCTGTGCTCCTCTGTTCGGAGAGAGCGCTCTATGTTTCCGTTGACTGTAATAACTCCGCGAGGTCCTGGCATCTTGAGCTTGAGGTATGCATAATGTGGCACCACATTGAATCTAGCGAATGCGGTTCGTCCGAGCAGCGTGTGATAACCACTGTGGAACGGGACTATATCGAAGATTAACTCTTCGCTTCGGAAGTTATCCGGGGATCCGAAGACCACTTCCAGTGTAATTGAGCCTGTGCAGTGGGCCTCTACGCCTGGAATGACGCCTTTAAAGGTCGTCTTAGTGGGTTTGATCCTTGAGGGGTCTATACCCATTTTGCGTACTGTGTCCTGATAAAGCAGGTTCAGGCTGCTGCCGCCGTCCATAAGGACTAGAGTGAGGTGAAATCCGTCGATGATTGGGTCTAGGACCAGTGCGGCGAATCCGCCGTGACAGATACTAGTGGGGTGGTCCCTGCGATCGAAGGTGATCGGACAGGAGGACCAAGGGTTGAACTTTGGGGCGACTGGCTCCAACGCATATACGTCCCTGAGCGCACTCTTCCGCTCCCTCTTGGGGATGTGGGTTGCGTATATCATGTTCACCATCCGCACTTGCGGGGGAAACCTCTTCTGTCCTCCAGTGTGCGGCTGTCGGGGTTCTTCCTCGTCATCGCTATGCGGCCCCTTGTCCTTGTTTTTGGCAATTAACTTGCCGGCCTGCTTGAACAACCAACAATCCTTGTTGGTGTGATTGCCTGGCTTGTCTGGGGTGCCATGTGTTTGACACGAGTGATCGAGTATACGGTCCAAGCTGGACGGACCCGGCGTACTTTGTTTGAATGGCTTTTTCCGCTGACCGGGTTTAGAGCCTTTGAATCCGGCATTGACTGCCGTATCCTCAGTACTTTCGCCGTTAATGCAGCGCTTATGCTTGTTGCGATGTGACCTGTTGTTGCCGTCCTTGGTATCTGGGGTACCATGGTTCTTTGATATGTTGTTACTGCGAGCCAACCAACTGTCTTCCACTGCACAAAAGCGGGTCATGAGCGTCGTGAGGGCTGCCATAGATTTCGGCTTTTCCTGACCAAGGTGTCAAGCTAGCCACTCGTCTCGGATGTTGTGCTTGAAAGCCGCTAAGGCCTCCGCATCCGGACAGTCGACGATTTGATTTTTCTTTGTAAGGAACCGAGTCCAGAATTGCCTGGCTGACACTTCTGGCTCCTGAATTATGTGGCTCAAGTCATCGGCATATGGTGGTCGCACATAAGTGCCCTGAAAGTTGTCGAGGAATGCGGCTTCCAGATCTTTCCAACAGCTAATGGAGTCCGCTGGCAAGCTATTAAGCCAGTGCCGCGCTGGTCCTTTGAGTTTTAGTGGGAGGTATTTGATGGCATGTAAGTCATCACCGCGGGCCATGTGGATGTGGAGGAGGAAGTCCTCAATCCATACTGCGGGATTTGTTGTGCCGTCATATGATTCAATGTTTACAAGTTTGAAACCTTCTGTGAATTGATGTTCCATTACTTCGTCTGTGAAGCACAAGGGGTGTGCGACGCCTCTGTATTGGGCTATATCGCGACGCAGCTCGTATGGGTCCTGCCCGCTGTGTTCGGCCCGGCCGGATTTGCTTTTACTGTATCTGGCGTGACATTTACCGTCTCGTAGAGTGGTGCGCCATCATGATCCGTAGAACGATCTTGAATGCTTTGCTTTGTCCTCCAATATGTCTCGCAGGTCTGGCGTATCTCCCCATGCCTTTTTATTTGGATGGCGTTGGGGTGGAGGCTGAGCTTTTGGCTGGAATGCCTCTCTATCGCGGCCATGAGGTGGCCGATCAGCCGTATCATACGCTTCTTCCTCCAGTCGGGGTAGTAACCTGCGCCTTCGGTAACTCTTGGAGGGACAGTCGAGTTTATATTCCTCGGCCGCGAGGACTTCAGTCCATTTGTCAGCTAGCAGGTCTTGATCAGCTTGAAGCCGCTACTGCTTTTTCTTCAGGCTATTTGCCGTGGCCATAAGCCTGCGCTTGAAGCACTCTTGTTCGACGGGATCCTCTGGTAAGGCGAATTCATCGTCGCCGAGGCTTGCCTCGTCTTCAGAGGGGGGCATGTAATTGTCATCCTCCACCTCTCTACCAGCCGCCCTCTCAGGAGAGCTGGCTCCTTCATCCTCCTTCTCTAAATCTTGCTGGAGGGGATTGTTGTTGTCTTCGGCGCTATCCAGAGTGTTATTATCTCCTATGCCGGTATCACCACTTTTGCTTTGGCGGGACTTAGAGCGGCGCCGCTGACGTCGGCGCTTGGGTTGCTTCTTGGAGGGGTCATCCTCCGCTATCTCATCGTCGTTGCCTTCATTGGGTGTATCCACCATGTATATGTCATACGACGAGGTGGCTTTCCAGTGCCCTATAGGTGCTGGTTCATGTTCGTCTCCTACATCGTCGTCCATACCGTCGATGTCTTCGGAGTCGAAGTCGAGCATGTCGATTAAATCATCGAGAGTGGCTACAAAGTGGATGGTGGGTGGGCGTCGAATTTCTTCGTCGTCCGCATCCCAATCCTGTTGGCCATAATCCGGCCAGGGCTCTCCTGACAAAGAGAGAGACCTTAGTGAATTCAGGATGTCGCCGAAGGGCGAGTGCTGAAAGATATCCGCGGCGGTGAACTCCATGATCGGCGCCCAATCAGATTCCATTGGCAGGGGCGCGGATGGTTCTGGGTCCGGAAGAGAGTCCGGCACCTTGGAGTCATGGGCCGTGCGGAGGATTATGCTGGTGTTTGGCTCAATCCCCTGAGGTGGTGTCTAGCCACCCGTCCTCGATTGGCGCAGTTGGCTCCGAGCTAAGGGTCGGAGCTGATGCAGGCGCGGCCTCTGGGGTACCGTCCGGTGGCAGAGCTAGGTCATACCCATCGCGACAGTGCGGCGCGCCCGGCTGTGGCTCGAATCCGTCAAAGATCAAGTCCCCACGGATGTTGGCCGTGTAATTCAAACTTCCAAATCTGACCTGATGGCCAGGGGCGTAGCTTTCAATCTGCTCCAGATGGCCAAGCGAATTAGCCCGCAGTGCAAAGCCGCCGAATACGAAGATCTCTCAAGGGAGAAAAGTCTCACCCTGGACCGCATCGCTACCAATGATAGTGGGAGCCATCAAGCCTAACGGCGACGACACAGAGGAACTCTCAATGAAAGCACCAATGTCGGTGTCAAAAATGGCGGATCTCGGGTAGGGGGTCCCGAACTGTGCGTCTAGGACGGATGGTAACAGGAGGCAAGGGACACGAAGTTTTACCCAGGTTCGGGCCCTCTTGATGGAGGTAAAACCCTACGTCATGCTTGATTAATATTGAAGATATGGGTGTTACAAGAGTAGATCTACCACGAGATCAGAGAGGCTAAACCCTAGAAGCTAGCCTACGGTATGATTGTATATTGTGATTGTTGTCCTACGGACTAAAACCCTTCGGTTTATATAGACACCGGAGAGGGTTAGGGTTACACAAGGTTGGTTACAAAGGAGAAGATATCCATATACGTATTGCCTAGCTTACCTTCCACGCCAAGTAGAGTCCCATCCGGACACGAGACGAAGTCTTCAATCTTGTATCTTCATAGTCTAACAGTCCGTCCAATGGTGATAGTCCGGCTGTCCGGAGACCCCCTAATCCAGGACTCCCTCAGGGAGCCAAAGAATATTCTCAAGTATTAGCAGCTGAGTTGTCAATTCAACCACACCTGGAAACTTAGTATCTGCAGTAAAGTGTTTAGTAGCACAGTAATATGATAGTGGTGGTAGCAGCAACAAAAGTAAAGACATCAAAATAATGTTTTTAGTATTTTGTAGTGATTGTAACAGTAGCAGCGGGAAAGTAAATAAGCGCAAACCAGTATATGGAAAACTCGTAGGCACCGGATCAGTGATGGATAATTATGCCGAATGCGGTTCATCATGTAACAGTCATAACATAGGGTGACGCAGAACTAGCTCCAATTCATCAATGTAATGTAGGCATGTATTCCGTATATAGTCATACATGCTTATGGAAAAGAACTTGCATGACTTATTTTGTCCTACCCTCCTGTGGCAGCGGGGTCCTATTGGAAACTAAGGGATATTAAGGCCTGCTTTTAATAGAGAACCGGAAAAAAGCATTAGCACATAGTGAATACATGAACTCCTCAAACAATGGTCATCACCGGGAGTGGTCTCCATTATTGTCACTTCGGGGTTGCCGAATCATAACACATAGTAGGTGACTATAGACTTGCAAGATACGATCAATAACTCACATATATTCATGAAAACATAATAGGTTCAGATCTGAAATCATGGCACTCGGGCCCTAGTGACAATCATTAAGCATAGCAAATTCATAGCAACATCAATCTCAGAACATAATGGATACTAGGGATCAAACCCTAACAAAACTAACTTGATTACATGATAAATCTCATCCAACCCATCACCGTCTAGCAAGCCTACGATGGAATTACTCACGCACGGCGGTGAGCATCATGAAATTGGTGATGGAGGATGGTTGATGATGACAACAGCGACGAATCCCCCCTCTCCGGAGCCGCGAACGGACTCCAGATCAGCCCTCCCGAGAGGTTTTAGGGCTTGGCGGCGGCTCCGTATCGTAAAACGTGATGATTTCTTCTCTATGATTTTTTTCTCTCCGAAAGCAAATATATAGAGTTGGAGTTGGCGTCGGAGGGCATCCAGGGGGGCCACGAGGTAGGGGGGCGCGCCCTAGGGGGGGCGCGCCCCCCACCCTCGTGAGAAGGGTGTGGGCCCCCTAGTCTTCATCTTTGGCGAGGATTTTTCATTATTTTTTCTAAGATGTTCCGTGGATTTCAGGTCATTCCGAGAATATTTGTTTTCTGCACATAAAACAACACCATGGCAATTCTGCTGAAAACAGCGTCAGTTCGGGTTAGTTCCATTGAAATCATACAAGTTAGAGTCCAAAACAAGGGCAAAAGTGTTTGGAAAAGTAGATACGATGGAGATGTATCACTCCACAACCGGAGGATCCTGAACGGGTCCTCGACCTCGGCCTCAAAGAGGATTCGGACATATTCGTGGAGCTGATTGATAGAATTTTCTATCAGCTAAGCTGCAATGACGCCATGATGGCCATTATAGCTGACTACCCTGGGCTACTCCCAGCCTCAAAGGTAAATGAGACCGGAGCCCCAACATTTGAAAAGGATTTCCTTTTACGCACTTCACCTACCATATACAAACGGTGTTTTATAGGGAAGGCCCTTGGGACGCCATGTCGAGCCCGCGGCGACTCGCCCACAAGGTGTTTCAAAGCCGGACAGGCTAAAAGGAAGGCGGTCCAGATGGAGACGTTGACGCAGAGGTATGATGCAACACCTCACTCCGTGGTTGTCGTCCTTAAAAACATAATAACACCCGTGCTTCCTAGAAGGAAGAACACTTGCCGGACAATATCCGGAGAGGTCGCCGATCACGCCTCTACCAGTCGGGCTCCAGGGCCGGACAGAGAGGCGGAAGCTAACACAAGGCACACGCTGGATGCTCCTTCTACAGAGGATGCGGATAAGATATCCGCTACGAATTCCGAAGTGGAGAGCGCCATGAATCACAGGCGTCGCCGAGCCGTACTCCGTGACGCTTGCTTCTCCCGAGAGGCGTTTGAGGAATTCAACTCAGGAGATGCGTACATCCGTGCTGCTCAAAATGGTCTAGCGAGAGCCACGGACCAATATGTAAAGGATGTACGGGTAAGAAAATTTGATGAGTATATATATCAGTAGCCCCTGAGACTTGAAATAGTTGGCACAACTGATTTAAGGATCATTTATTGTGCAGGTTCTTACAGAGAAGAATACTCAAGAATTGAAGGAACCAACTTCGGGCCGCCGTTACCGCATTGAAGGAACCTGAAAAGTCCCCCGCTGGTAACATTTATTTCAAAGAACGATAGGTACCATATAATGTGCGACATGGCTGCAGATCTAACAATAGATATTACAGATGACTCCGGAGAGAATCCGGAGGACCAGCATGTCGTACGACAGCTAAAGGCTAGCGAACGCGTGCTGACTAAGGTCATGCGGGAGAAAAAGAATCTCCAAGACGCCAATACCAAGATGAGCGTGGAACTGAAAGATGTTCGAGCCCAGCTTGTGGACTCCATCAAGGAGAATAAGCGGCTTCGACGCGGCATTTTCAGTAAGTGCTTGAACGAACCCTTAAAAGAGTTCGGCGAAGAAGCCAGCTAACAGAGTTATGTCTGCAGGTATGCTGATGGGTCGTCCCGCGGAGGAGATGCCCGGGTCAGCGGGTGATCTTCTACCCGAGCTCTCACAACTGCACGAACAAGTTCGACAGGTGATGCAAAGTACTGCCCAGGCCTTGTGGCCATCCGTCTCCCTGCCAGCAGGCATTGGAGAGCTTGCGGAGAAGCTCAAGGGAGCATGGTGGCGCTTCCGATTATGGAAGATATCGGCCTGCCGTCAAGGCGCCAGGGAAGCCTGGGCCATGGTGAAGACGCGGTATACCAAGGCTGACCCAAACCACATGGCTGAGGTCGGACCTGTGGGGCCCGATGGGAAAGAGATCCCCGTTAGCTTAGTGTATGGGCAAGTAGAATGAGCCGCAAGGTATTCCCAACAGGATTGTAGGCTAGACAGCTTGTTGGATGGTATAGAAGAGGAATTTAGTCAATCTACATGACTATGTAATTAAAGTGACATGTATAATGCCTTCTAGCCGGATTGTAAATCATTTGTCATGGCGGACCTTTTCGCTTCAACCTCGGGACCCGATAGCCCGGAGTGTATCCGAATACCCGCTCAGTTATATAAGAACCGGGGTATGCGTGGAAACCAGGCGTAGGGGTCATTAGTGCTTGAACAGACAAGTACCCAACTAGTTATGTTAAATTACATGGGTAGTAAGAAACATCTTCCAGGGAGAATAGTTCTGTTAAGGGTTCCTTTCCCTGGGTACGCATGCCCTAAAGTGCATGTCCGGACTACGAAAGGAGACGTAGGCAAAAACATCTGGGGGCAGATATGGAAAATAAATAAAAATCATCTTTTGTTCACCGACCGAGTATTCCCTTAAGAACGCTAGCTTTCGGCTTCACCCAGTCTGAGGTACACATCCGGCTGACCCGGCAGTAACAATCGTAGAGGTGCTCCCCTTATGCCCTAGATGAATTAACGGGAACGTAGGGCATAAATACAAGAGCCAGGCAACCCAGCTTGGCCAAAACTTAAGTCATATCGATGCATATAATGGCGAAGAAAAGGTACATCCGAAAGAATAACACATGTGCGGGGCATGAAGCCCAAATAAATAATTAAGCTTCTGTGTAAGAAGCCCCCAGGTATAATGAGCGTGGTTAGCGCGTCAATAGTGTGCAAGCATGGCACAAGTTGGCCCTTGAAGGCCTTTGAGAAAGAATAAAAGAAAGAAAGAGAGAAAAGACAGATAATGTATATGCAAAAAATGGACAGAGGAAGGAGATGAACATAGAGTCCGGCACTAGGCGTAGAATCTTCGGAGCCTGGCTGCATTCCATGGGTTCGGCTCAAGTCCATTATTCAATGCATCCCGCAGACGATACGCTCCACCGGTCAGAACTTGGTCAATAATGAAGGGACCTTCCCATTTGGGCACGAGCTTGGTCTTTTTCTTCTCCGGCAGGCGTAGAACTAGCTCGCCAACGTTATAAGTTTTGGCCCGTACTCTCTGCTTTGGTATCTTCGAGCCTGTTGCTGATAGAATGCGCAACGGGCTTTTGCCACATCGCGCTCCTCCTCCAGGGTGTCCAGACTGTCCTGCCGATCAAGCTCGGCTTCTCTTTCTTCGTACATGCGCACTCAAGGTGAGTCATGAATTATGTCGCAGTGTAGAACCGCCTCTGCGGCGTACACCATAAAGATGGGTGTGTATCCGGTAGTACGATTCGGCGTGGTCCACAGCCCCTAGAGTACGGAGTCGAGCTCCTCTACCCAGTGCGTGTTAGACTCCTTTAAGGACCGCAGTAATCTGGGTTTGATGCCGCTCATGATAAGACCATTTGCTCGCTCAACTTGGCCGTTAGTTTGTGGGTGATAGACAGAAGCATAATCGAGCTTGATACCCATGTTGCTGCACCAGAGTTTTACCTCGTCGGCCGTGAAGTTCGTGCCGTTGTTAGTGATGATGTTGTGGGGGACGCCATAACGGTGTACAACCCCGGATATGAAGTCTATCACTGGTCCGGATTCAGCCGTTTTAACGGGTTTGGCTTCTATCCATTTTGTGAATTTATCCACCATGACCAGTAAGTACTTTTTCTTGTGGGTTCCGCCTTTAAGGGGTCCAACCATGTCAAGCCCCCATACCGCGAAGGGCCAGGTAATGGGGATTGTTTGGAGGGCGGTGGGTGGCATGTGGCTTTGGTTTGCAAAAAGCTAGCAACCGACGCAGCGTTGGACCAAGTCCTGTGCATCTACCCGGGCCGTCAGCCAATAAAAACATGTACGGAAGGCCTTGCTTACAAGGGCCTGGGCTGCGGGATGGTGGCCGCCGAGTCCGGTGTGAATTTCTACCAAAAGCATTCGTCCTTCCTCTTCGGAGATGCACCTTTGAAGGACTCTGGTAGTGCTTTTTTTATACATCTCTCCCTCGTGGACCCTGTAGGCTTTAGATCGCCGCACTATGCAGCGTGCCTCATTTAGGTCCTCGGGAAGTTCCTGCCTAGTTAGGTAGGCCAGGAATGGTTCTGTCCACGGGGCGATGATGGCCATTATTACATGGGTTGAAGGTGTTATTTCGGTGGCAGAGCCTCCGATTATGCCAGAGTGTTCGGTATCGGGCATTTTGGCCGGGTCCGGACTATTGTTGCCGGTGTCCCCTTCCCATACCACGGATGGCTTAAACAACCTCTCCAAAAAGATGTTGGGGGGACCGCATCGCGTTTTGCGCCAATGCGGGTGAGGATATCCGCCGCCTGATTGTTTTCCTGAGCCACATGGTGAAATTTGAGCCCCTCGAACCGAGCTGACATCTTTAGGACGGCGTTGCGATAGGCTGCCATTTTTGATCCTTGGCATCAAGGTCTCCATTTATTTGGGATATTGCGAGGTTCGAATCCCCACGCACCTCCAGGCGTTGAATGCCCATGGAAACTGCCATCCGAAGACCATGTAACAGGGCTTCGTATTCGGCTGCGTTGTTGGAGTCTGTATACAGTATCTGTAGTACGTATTGAACTGTATGTCCGGTTGGGGACGTCTGGACGATGCCAGCCCCCAGACCAGCCAGCATTTTGGAGCCGTCGAAGTGCATGATCCAATTGGAGTATACGCCGTACTCTTTAGGGAGTTCGGCTTCCGTCCATTCGGCCAATACTTGTGATTTAATGGCTCGCCAGGGTTTGTATGTTATGTCGAATGGGAGGAGCTCAATGGCCCATTTGGCAATCCAGCCCGTGGCGTCGCGGTTGTTTATAATATCATTAAGTGGCACTTCCGAGGCTACTGTAATTGAACACTCTTGAAAGTAGTGTCGCAGCTTCCGGGATGCCATGAATACCGCATAGGCTATCTTTTGATAATGTGGGTACCATGATTTGCATGGAGTGAGGACAGTGGATACATAAGATGTTGGGGAATGTAGTAATTTCAAAAAATTTCCTACGCACTCGCAAGATCATGGTGATGCATAGCAACGAGAGGGGAGAGTGTTGTCTACGTACCCTCGTAGACCGACAGTGGAAGCGTTATGACAACGCGGTTGATGTAGTCGTACGTCTTCACGGCCCAACCGATCAAGCACCGAAACTACGGCACCTCCGAGTTCTAGCACACGTTCAGCTCGATGACGATCCCCGGACTCCGATCCAGCAAAGTGTCGGGGAAGAGTTCCGTCAGCACGACGGCGTGGTGACGATCTTGATGTTCTACCATCGCAGGGCTTCGCCTAAGCACTGCTACAATATTATCGAGGATTATCGTGGAGGGGGCACCGCACACGGCTAAGAGAACGATCATGAAGATCAACTTGTGTGTCTAGAGGTGCCCCCTTGCCCCCGTATATAAAGGAGCAAGGGGAAGGAGGCCGACCCTAGGAGGGGCGCGCCAGGGAGTAGGATTCCTACTCCTAGTTGGAGTAGGTTTCCTCCTTTCCTAGTCCAACTAGGAGAAGGGGGGAAAGGGGGAAGAGGGGAAGGAAGGGAGAGAGGGGCCACGCCCCAAACCCCTTGTCCAATTCGGACTGGGCTTGGGAGGGGCGCGCGCCACCTCCTGGTCCTTCCCACTAAGGCCCATTAAGGCCCATTGCTTCTTCCTCGTATTCCCGTAACTCCTCGGTACCTCCGAAAATACCCGAATCACTCGGGACCTTTCCGATGTACGAATATAGTCGTCCAATATATCGATCTTTACGTCTCGACCATTTCGAGACTCCTCATCATGTCCCCGATCTCATCCGAGACTCCGAACTCCTTCGGTACATCAAAACTCATAAACTCATAATATAACTGTCATCAAAACCTTAAGCGTGTGGACCCTACGGGTTCAAGAACAATGTAGACATGACCGAGACACATCTCCGGTCAATAACCAATAGCGGAACCTGGATGCTCATATTGGCTCCTACATATTTTACGAAGATCTTTATCGGTCAGACCGCATAACAACATACGTTGTTCCTTTTGTCATCGGTATGTTACTTGCCCAAGATTCGATCGTCGGTATCTTAATACCTAGTTCAATCTCGTTACCGGCAAGTCTCTTTACTCGTTCTGTAATACATCATCTCGCAACTAACTCATTAGTTGCAATGCTTGCAAGGCTTAAGTGATGTGCATTACCGGGAGGGCCCAGAGATACCTCTCCGACAATCGGAGTGACAAATCCTAATCTCGAAATACGCCAACCCAACATGTACCTTTGGAGACACCTGTAGAGCTCCTTTATAATCACCCAGTTACGTTGTGATGTTTGGTAGCACACAAAGTGTTCCTCCGGAAAACGGGAGTTGCATAATCTCATAGTCATAGGAACATGTATAAGTCATGTAGAAAGCAATAGCAACATACTAAACGATCGGGTGCTAAGCTAATGGAATGGGTCATGTCAATCACATCATTCTCCTAATGATGTGATCCCGTTAATCAAATGACAACACATGTCTATCGTTAGGAAACATAACCATTTTCGATTAACAAGCTAGTCAAGTAGAGGCATACTAGTGACACTTTGTTTGTCTATGTATTCACACATGTATTATGTTTCTGGTTAATACAATTCTAGCATGAATAATAAACATTTATCATGAAATAAGGAAATAAATAATAACTTTATTATTGCCTCTAGGGCATATTTCCTTCAGTCTCCCACTTGCACTAGAGTCAATAATCTAGATCACATCGCCATGTGATTTAACATCAATAGTTCACATCACCATGTGATTAACACCCATAGTTCACATTGTCATGTGACCAACACTCAAAGGGTTTGCTAGAGTCAGTAATCTAGTTCACATCTATATGTGATTAACACCCAAAGAGTACTAAGGTGTGATCATGTTTTGCTTGTGAGATAATTTTAGTCAACGGGTCTGTCACATACAGATCCGTAAGTATTTTGCGAATTCTATGTCTACAATGCTATGCATGTAGCTACTCTAGCTAATTGCTCCCACTTTCAATATGTATCTAGATCAAGACTTAGAGTCATCCAGATCTGTGTCAAAACTTGCATTGACGTAACTTTTACGACGAACCTTTTGTCACCCCATAATTGAGAAATATTTCCTTCTTCCACTAAGGATAATTTTGACCACTGTCCAGTGATCTACTCTTAGATCACTATTGTACTCCCTTGCTTAACACAGTGTAGGGTATACAATAGATCTGGTACACAGCATGGCATACTTTATAGAACCTATGGCTGAGGCATAGGGAATGACTTTCATTCTCTTTCTATCTTCTGCCGTGGTCGGGCTTTGAGTCTTGCTCAACTTCACACCTTGTAACACAGGCAAGAACTTCTTCTTTGACTGTTCCATTTTGAACTACTTCAAAATCTTGTCAAGGTATGTACTCATTGAAAAACTTATCAAGCGCATTGATCTATCTCTATAGATCTTGATGCTCAATATGTAAGCAGTTTCACCGAGGTCTTTCTTTGAAAAAACTCCTTTCAAACATTCCTTTATGCTTTGCAGAATAATTCTACATCATCTCCGATCAACAATATGTCATACATATACTTATCAGAAATGCTATAGTGCTCCCACTCACTTTCTTGTAAATACAGGCTTCACCGCAAGTCTGTATAAAACTATATGCTTTGATTAACTTATCAAAGCGTATATTCCAACTCCGAGATGCTTGCAGCAGTCCATAGATGGATCTCTGGAGCTTGCATATTTTGTTAACACTTTTAGGATTGACAAAAACTTTCTGGTTGCATCATATACAACTCTTCTTTAAGAAATCCATTAAGGAATGCAGCTTTGTTTATCCATTTGCCAGATTTCATAAAATGCGGCAATTGCTAACATGATTCGGACAGACTTAAGCATAGATACAAGTGAGAACCTCTCATCGTAGTCAACATCTTGAACTTGTCGAAAACCTTTTTGCGACAATTCTAGCTTTGTAGATAGTAACACTACTATCAGCGTTCGTCTTCCTCTTGAAGATCCATTTAATCTCAATGGCTCGCCGATCATTGGGCAAGTCAATCAAAGTCCATACTTTGTTCTCATACATGGATCTCATCTCAGATTTCATGGCCTCAAGCCATTTCGCGGAATCTGGGCTCATCATCGCTTCCTCATAGTTTGTAGGCTCGCCATGGTCAAGTAACATGACTTCCAGAATAGGATTACCGTACCACTCTGGTGCGGATCTCAATCTGGTTAACCTACAAGATTCGTTAGTAACTTGATCTGAAGTTACATGATCATCATCATTAGTTTCCTCACTAATTGGTGTAGTAGTCACAGGAACAGATTTCTGTGATGAACTACTTTCCAATAAGGGAGAAGGTACAATTACCTTATCAAGTTCTACTTTCCTCCCACTCACTTCTTTCAAGAGAAACTCCTTCTCTAGAAAGGATCCATTCTTAGCAATGAATGTCTTGCCTTCGAATCTGTGATAGAAGGTGTACCCAACAGTCTCCTTTGGGTATCCTATGAAGACATATTTCTCCGATTTGGGTTTGAGTTTATCAGGCTGAAACTTTTTCATATAAGCATCACAATCTCAAACTTGAAGAAACGACAACTTTGGTTTTTTGCCAAACCACAGTTCAGATTGTGTCGTCTCAACGGACTTAGATGGTGCGCCTTTTTTAACGTGAATGCAGTTGTCTCTAATGCATGATCCCAAAACGATATTGGTAAATCGGTAAGAAACATCATAGATTGTACTATATCCAATAAAGTACGGTTATGACGTTCGGACACACCATTATGCTGTGGTGTTCCAGGTGGCATGAGTATGTGAAACTATTCCACATTGTTTTTAATTGAAGACCAAACTCGTAACTCAAATATTCGTCTCTGCTACCAGATCGTAGAAACTTTATTTTCTTGTCACAATGATTTTCCACTTCACTCTGAAATACTTTGAACTTTTCAGACTTATGTTTCATCAAGTAGATATACTCATATCTGCTTAAATCATCTGTGAAGGTCAGAAAATAATGATACTTGTCGCGAGCTTTAATATTCATCGGACTACATACATCAGTATGTATGATTTCCAACAAATCTGTTGCTCGCTCCATTGTTCCGGAGAATGGAGTCTTTAGTCATCTTGCCCATAAGGCATGGTTCGCAAGCACCAAGTGATTCATAATCAAGTGATTCCAAAATCCCATCAGCATGGAGTTTCTTCATGCGCTTTATACCAATATGACCTAAACGGCAGTGCCACAAATAAGTTGCACTATCATTATTAACTTTGCATCTTTTGGTTTCAATATTATGATTATGTGTATCACTACGATCGAGATCCAATGAACTATTTTCATTGGGTGTGTAACCATATAAGGTTTTATTCATGTAAATAGAACAACAATTTATTCTCTTACTTAAATGAATAACCGTATTACAATAAACATGATCAAATCATATCATGCTCAATGCAAACACCAAATAACACTTATTTAGGTTCAACACTAATCCCGAAAGTATAGGGAGTGTGCGATGATGATCATATCAATCTTGGAACCATTTCCAACACACATCGTCACATCACCCTTAACTAGTCTCTGTTTATTCTGCAACTCCCGTTTCGAGTTACTAATCTTAGCAACTGAACCAGTATCAAATACCGAGGGGTTGCTATGAACACTAGTAAAATACACATCAATAATTTGTATATCAAATATACCTTTGTTCACTTTGCCATCCTTCTTATCCGCCAAATACTTGGGGTAGTTCCACTTCCAGTGACCAGTTCCTTTGCAGTAGAAGCACTTAGTCTCAGGCTTAGGTCCATACTTGGGCTTCTTCACTTGAGCAGCAACTCGCTTGCCATTCTTCTTGAAGTTCCCTTTCTTTCCTTTGCCCTTTTCTTGAAACTAGTGGTCTTGTCAACCATCAACACTTGATGTTTTTCTTGATTTCTACCTTCGTCGATTTCAGCATTACGAAGAGCTTGGGAATCGTTTCCGTTATCCCTTGCATATCATAGTTCATCATGAAGTTCTACTAACTTGGTGATGGTGACTAGAGAATTCTGTCAATCACTATTTTATCTGGAAGATTAACTCCCACTTGATTCAAGTGATTGTAGTACCCAGACAATCTGAGCACATGCTCACTAGTTGAGCGATTCTCCTCCATCTTTTAGCTATAGAACTTGTTGGAGACTTCAAATCTCTCAACTCGGGTATTTGCTTGAAAAATTAACTTCAACTCCTGGAACATCTCATATGGTCCATGACGTTCAAAACATCTTTGAAGTCCCGATTCTAAGCCATTAAGCATGGTGCACTAAACTATCAAGTAGTCATCATATTGAGCTAGCCAAACGTTCATAACGTCTACATCTGCTCCTGCAATAGGTCTGTCACCTAGCGGTGCATCAAGGACATAATTCTTCTATGCAGCAATGAGGATAAACCTCAGATCACGGATCAGATCCGCGTCATTGCTACTAATATCTTTCAACACAATTTTCTCTGGGAACATATCAAAATAAACATATGAAAGCAACAACACGAGCTATTGATCTATAACATAATTTGCAAAATACTACCAGGACTAAGTTCATAATAAATTTAAGTTCAATTAATCATATTACTTAAGAACTCCCACTTAGATAGACATCCCTCTAATCATCTAAGTGATCACATGATCCAAATATTCTAAACCATAACCGATCATCACGTGAAATGGAGTAGCTTTCAATGGTGAACATCATTATGTTGATCATATTACTATATGATTCACGCTCGACCTTTCGGTCTCCAGTGTTCCGAGGCCATATATGCATATGCTAGGCTCGTCAAGTTTAACCCGAGTATTTCTGCGTGTGCAAAACTGGCTTGCACCCGTTGTAGATGGACGTAGAGCTTATCACACCCGATCATCACGTGGTGTCTGGGCACGACGTACTTTGGCAACGGTGCATACTCAGGGAGAACACTTTTATCTTGAAATTTAGTGAGAGATCATCTTATAATGCTACCGTCATAACTAAGCAAAGTAAGATGTATAAAAGATAAACATCATATGCAATCAAAATATGTGACATGATATGGCCATCATCATCTTGCGCCTTTGATCTCCATCTCTAAAGTACTGTCATGATCTCTATCGTCACCGGCATGACACCACGATCTCCATCATGTTGATCTATATCAATGTGTAGTCACATGGTTGTCTCACCAACAATTGCTCTTGCAACTATTGCTATCGCATAGTGATAAAGTAAAGCAATTATTTGGCGCTTGCATCTTATGCAATAGAGAGATAACAATAAGGCTTTTGCCAGTTGCCGATAACTTCAACAAAACATGATCATCTCATACAACAACTTATATCTCATCACGTCTTGACCATATCACATCACAACATGCCCTGCAAAAACAAGCTAGACGTCCTCTACTTTGTTGTTGCAAGTTTTACGTGCCTGCTATGGGCTCAAGCAAGAACCAATCTTACCTACGCATCAAAAATCACAACGATAGTTTGTCAAGTTGGTGCTATTTTAACCTTTGCAAGGACCGGGCGTAGCCACACTCGGTTCAACTAAAGTTGGAGAAACTGACACCCGCCAACCACCTGTGTGCAAAGCACGTCGGTAGAACCTGCCTCGCGTAAGCGTACGCGTAATGTCGGTACGGGCCGCTTCATCCAACAATACCGCCGAACTAAAGTATGACATGCTGGTAAGCAGTATGACTTATATCGCCCACAACTCACTTGTGTTCTACTCGTGCACAACATCAACACATAAAACCTAGGCTCGGATGCCACTGTTGGGGAATGTAGTAATTTCAAAAAAATTCCTACGCACATGCAAGATCATGGTGATGCATAGCAACGAGAGGGGAGAGTGTTGTCTACGTACCCTCGTAGACCGACAGCGGAAGCGTTATGACAACGCGGTTGATGTAGTCGTACTTCTTCACGGCCCAACCGATCAAGCACCGAAACTATGGCACCTCCGAGTTCTAGCACACGTTCAGCTCGATGATGATCCCCGGACTCCTATCCAGCAAAGTTTCGGGGAAGAGTTCCGTCTGCACGATGGCGTGGTGACGATCTTGATGTTCTACCGTCGCAGGGCTTCGCCTAAGCACTGCTACAATATTATCGAGGATTATCATGGAGGGGGGCACCGCACACGGCTAAGAGAACGATCACGAAGATCAACTTGTGTGTCTAGAGGTGCCCCCTTGCCCCGTATATAAAGGAGCAAGGGGAAGGAGGCCGGCCCTAGGAGGGGCGCGCCAGGGAGTAGGATTCCTACTCCTAGTTGGAGTAGGTTTCCTCCTTTCCTAGTCCAACTAGGAGAAGGGGGAAAGGGGGGAAGAGGGGAAGGAAGGGTGAGAGGGGCCGCGCCCCAAACCCCTTGTCCAATTCGGACTAGGCTTGGGAGGGGCGCGCGCCACCTCCTGGTCCTTCCCACTAAGGCCCATTAAGGCCCATTGCTTCTTCCTCGTATTCCCGTAACTCCCCGGTACCTCCGAAAATACCTGAATCACTAGGAACCTTTCCGATGTCCGAATATAGTCGTCCAATATATCGATCTTTACGTCTCGACCATTTCGAGACTCCTCGGCATGTCCCCGATCTCATCCGGGACTCGGAACTCCTTCGGTACATCAAAACTCATAAACTCATAATATAACTGTCATCAAAACCTTAAGCGTGCGGACCCTACGGGTTCGAGAACAATGTAGACATGACCGAGACACGTCTCCGGTCAATAACCATTAGCGGAACCTGGATGCTCATATTGGCTCCTACATATTCTACGAAGATCTTTATCGGTCAGACCGCATAACAACATACGTTGTTCCTTTTGTCATCGGTATGTTACTTGCCCGAGATTCGATCGTCGGTATCTTAATACCTAGTTCAATCTCGTTACCGGCAAGTCTCTTTACTCGTTCTGTAATACATCATATCGCAACTAACTCATTAGTTGTAATGCTTGCAAGGCTGAAGTGATGTGCATTACCGAGAGGGCCCAGAGATACCTCTCCGACAATCGGAGTGACAAATCCTAATCTCGAAGTACGCCAACCCAACATGTACCTTTGGAGACACTTGTAGAGCTCCTTTATAATCACCCAGTTATGTTGTGACGTTTGGTAGCACACAAAGTGTTCCTCCGACAAATGGGAGTTGCATAATCTCATAGTCATAGGAACATGTATAAGTCATGAAGAAAGCAATAGCAACATACTAAACGATCGGGTGCTAAGCTAATGGAATGGGGCATGTCAATCACATCATTCTCCTAATGATGTGATCCCGTTAATCAAATGACAACACATGTCTATGGTTAGGAAACATAACCATTTTCGATTAATGAGCTAGTCAAGTAGAGGCATACTAGTGACACTTTGTTTGTCTATGTATTCACACATGTATTATGTTTCCGGTTAATACAATTCTAGCATGAATAATAAACATTTATCATGAAATAAGGAAATAAATAATAACTTTATTATTGCCTCTAGGGCATATTTCCTTCATAATATACCGGCTTTTGAAGGGGGAATTTATGTCCGTCCGTTTCTCGTTCGATGACGAGCACTGCGCTTACAACCTGATGAGTTGCCGCAATGTACAACAGCATTGGTTCGCCGATGTTTGGCGCGGCGGGGATTGGGTTGGTTGCCAATATGGCTTTTATTTCTTCCAATCCGGCTGTGGCAGCGTCCGTCCACTCGAAGTGTTCGGTGCGCCGAAGGAGGCGATAAAGGGGTAATGCCTTTTCTCCTAAGCGGGAGATAAAGCGGCTTAGAGCCGCCACACATTCGGTTAATTTCTGGATTTGTTTGAGGTCCGTTGGGGTAGCCAACTGTGACAGAGCTCGGATTTTGGCCGGATTTGCTTCAATTCCTCTACTAGAGACAATGAAACCCAGGAGCTTTCCGGCTGGTACACCGAAAACGCATTTTTCCGGATTGAGCTTGATGTCGTATGTTCGGAGGTTATCGAATGTGAGCCTCAAGTCATCTATTAGAGAGTCGACGTGTTTGGTTTTGACGACCACATCCTCTACGTATGCCTCTACTGTTTTGCCGATCTGTTTCTCCAAACATGTCTGAATCATGCGTTGATATGTTGCGCCGGCGTTTTTGAGCCCAAAAGGCATTGTGCTAAAACAGAAGGGGCTGTATGGTGTGATAAATGCCGTTGCGGCTTGGTCGGACTCCGCCATCTTGATTTGGTGGTAGCCGGAGTATGCGTCGAGGAAACACAATGAATCGTGTCCTGCAGTAGCATCGATAATTTGATCGATGCGGGGGAGGGGGAAGGGATCCTTTGGGCAAGCTTGTTGAGGTCCTTGAAATCGACACATAGGCGCCAGGATTTGTCCTTCTTTGGTACCATCACCAGGTTTGCTAGCCAGTCCGGGTGTTTTATTTCTCTAATGAATCCGGCCTCCAATAACTTGGCTAGTTCCTCTCCCATAGGTTGTCTCTTAAGTTCAGAGAAACGCCGAAGAGTCTGCTTAACCGGCTTGAATCCCTTTAGAATATTAAGGCTGTGCTCGGCCAGCCTGCGTGGGATTCCTGGCATGTCTGAGGGGTGCCAGGCGAATATGTCCCAATTCTCGCGCAAGAACTCTCATAGTGCGGCGTCCATGGCAGGGTTTAACTGTGCCCCGATGGATGCTGTTTTTGTAGGGTCTGTTGGGTGGACTTGGAATTTGACTATTTCATCCGCTGGTTTAAAAGAGGTGGACTTGGATCTCTTGTCAAGTATCACGTCGTCCCTGTCCACTGTGGAGCGTAGCGCAGCTAATTCTTCGGCCAAAAGGGCTTGGAATAATGCCTCGAGGTCCAATGCGTCTGTTTTGTTTTCGGCACGGAGTGATGTGTCCGGATCACTAGCGAGAGTGATGATTCTGTTGGGCCCGGGCATTTTGAGCTTCATGTACCCATAATGGGGTATGGCTTGGAAGATCGTGAACGCCTCCCGCCCTAAAAGGGCGTGGTATCCGCTACTGAACGGGGCCACTTGGAATGTAATATCTTCGGCCCTATAGTTCTCCGGCGTGCCGAATACCACATCTAGTGTGATTTTCCCAGCACAGCGTGCCTCCCGAATGGGGATGATTCTTCTGAAGGTTGTGCTGCTGCGCTCAATTCGGTTCCAATATATTTCCATTTTTTGAAGAGTTTCCTCATAGATGAGGTTTAATCCACTGCCGCCGTCCATGAGTACTTTGGTGAGTCGAAAGCCGTCCACAATTGGACTGAGGACCAGTGCGTCTGGTGCTCGGGCTGTTCGGAATTTAGGTTCATCACTGGCATTGAAGGTAATAGCCGTGTCACTCCATGGATTTATTGCTGCCACGTGGCAGATTTCGGCAATGCTACGGAGTGTTCGCTTGCGCCTATTATTTGAAGGAAGGTCTCAAAGACTGTTAATATCATATTGTTATCCTCGGGTGGTGCTCTGTGGCATCTGGGATGAGAAGATCCTCGCCACTTTTGGCCACCTGCCGGAGTACCCAATACGGTTCCATGCCCTGTAGATGGTTTTTGCTTCTTTGTAATTAACTCGGGTGTCTTATGATAGTGCACCCTTTTACTTCGGACTGGGTGTATATTCGGAGCCGGATTATCCCAAAATTTGGTTTCGGTTTTCCAGGCGCTTTCCATCGCACAGTACTTTCGTACTATGGACGCCAAGTTGGCGAAGCGTGATATGTCACAGCAACTTATGGCGTTAAGGATTCCCTTGTCCGTGCAATTATTGCAGAAAAATGAGACTGCGTCTTCCTCGCGACAGTCCTTAACCTTGTTCATCACAAGGAGGAATCTGGCCCAGTAATGATGTACTGTTTCCTGTGGCTCTTGCCTGATGTGGGAAAGATCGTTTATGTTTGGGTGGGTGGGTGGATTTGAGTCCGAACCCTTACCCGATCTGAGACCCAGGGGCCGAGGAGTTTCCAATCTTGGAAGTTCGGGTTCCAGGGTGTTGCGCGATAAGTCTGGCCCGCTGCCTGACTCTAGGTTCAGGGCTTGGGTGATGTCCTCCCATAAACGGGTATCCGGCTCGGAGAGCTCAGGAATCCGGACATAGTTAGTCCTCAAGATAGAGGAAGAATCGCCGCATTGTTCCTCCACCACCGCAATATGATGGGTGACCGGTGGAGAGTTAATCTCCCTTTGATCGGGTTTAAGCCCAATCCGATCATAGTCCGTAGCGAGACGGTGCCCGAGCTGGTCATGACGCAGGGGGGCGCGCCTGCCCCCCCTGGGCGCATCCCCTACCCTCGTGAGCCACCCGTAAGGCGGATGACGCTCTTCTTTTGCCGCAAGAAAGCTAATTTTCGGAAAAAAATCACGGCGAGGGTTTCAGGCCAATCGGAGTTACGGATCTCCATATATACACGAAACGGTGAAACAGAGCCAGGAGAGAATGCAGAAACAGAGAGAGACGGAGAGTCAGATCCAATCTCGGAGGGGAGCCCCTCCCACGCCATGGAGGCCAAGGACCAGAAGGGAAACCCTTCTCCCATCTAGGGAGGAGGTCAAGGAAGAAGAAGAAGAAGAAGGGGGGCCCTCTCCCCCTTGCTTCCGGTGGCGCCGGAGTGCCACCGGGGGCCATCATCATCACTGTCATCTTCACCAACAACTTCACCGCCTTCACCACCAACTCTTCCCCCCTCTATGCAGCGATGTAACCTCTCTCTTACCTACTGTAATCTCTACTTAAACATGGTGCTCAACGCTATATATTATTTCCCTATGATGTATGGCTATCCTATGATGTTTGAGTAGATTCGTTTTGTCCTAATGGCTATTTGATGATCAAGATTGGTTTGAGTTGCATGTTTTATTATTGGTGATGTCCTATGTTGCTCTCTGTATCACGCAAGCATGAGGGATCCCCGCTGTATGGTGTTGCAATACGTTCATGATTCGCTTATAGTGGGTTGCGTGAGTGACTGAAACACAAACCCGAGTAAGGGGGTTGTTGCGTATGGGATAAAGGGGACTTGATGCTTTAATGCTATGGTTGGGTTTTACCTTAATGAATCTTTAGTAGTTGCGGATGCTTGCTAGAGTTCCAATCATAAGTGCATATGATCCAAGTAGAGAAAGTATGTTAGCTTATGCCTCTCCCTCAAATAAAATTGTAATAATGATTACCGGTCTAGTTATCGATTGCCTAGGGATAAATAACTTTCTTGTAACAACAAACTCTCTACTAAACCTAACTTAGTTGTGTCTTTATCTAAACAGCCCCTACTTTTTATTTACTTGCTCTTTCTTATCTTGCATACCTATCCAACGACACCTACAAAGTACTTCTAGTTTCATACTTGTTCTAGGTAAAGCGAACATCAAGCGTGCGTAGAGTTGTATCGGTGGTCAATAGAACTTGAGGGATTATTTGTTCTGCCTTTAGCTCCTCGTTGGGTTCGACACTCTTACTTATCGAAAATTGTTGCGATCCCCTATACTTGTGGGTTATCAAGACACAGGAGCGTATGACAAAAGATGTCATGCAAGTTCTTTTCCATAAGCACGTATGACTATATTCGAAATACATGCCTACATTACATTGATGAATTGGAGCTAGTTCTATGTCACCCTAGGCTATGACTGTTACATGATGAACGGAATCCGGCATAATTCTCTATCACCGATCCATTGCCTATGAGCTTTCCATATATTGTTCTTCGCTTATTTACTTTTCCGTTGCTATTGCTATCATCACTACAAAATACCAAAAACATTACCTTTGCTATCATTACCTATTGCTACCGTTACCACTACTATCATATTACTTTGCTACTAAATACTTTGCTACAAATATTAAGTTTCCAGGTGTGGTTGAATTTACAACTCAGCTGCTAATACTTGAGAATATTCGTTGGCTCCCCTTGTGTCGAATCAATAAATTTGGGTTGAATACTCTACCCTCGAAAACTGTTGCGATCCCCTATACTCTATTCTTTGAGTCACTTGGGGTTTATATCTCCTTATCATTATGAAGAACTTGAGAGATCCAAAAACCAAGATTTATCCCTCAACTAGGAGGGGAGGTAAGGAACTGCCATCTAGCTCTGCACATGATTCACCTTCTGTTTTGAGTAAACTTGCGACACCTAAACCTGCTTCTGCTATTCGTTCTGATATGTCGCATGTTATTGATGATGCCACTTCTGCTATGCATGATACTTATGATGAAACTACTTCTATGCTTGATACTACTGTGCCACTTGGTGAATTTCTTGATGAACAACTTGCTAGGGTTAGAGAGAATGAAAATATTGAAACTCATAATATTGATGAAAGTGATGATGAAGACTCTCCCCCCTAATGAAAATGAATCACCTGTTATTCCCGAGGGTTATGTTTTTGAAAAAAAGCTGCTTTAGCTATTTTAGCCTGCAAAGATAGATACGAGCTCAAGAGGTTATTAGCTAAATGGAAGCAGCAATCTCTTAATGCTAGAATGAAACCCGACCCTGCTTTTGCTACTTCACCTATCTTTGTTACTGATAAGGATTATGAATTCTCTGTTGATCCTGATATAATTACTTTGGTTGAATCTGATCCTTTTCATGGTTATGAATCTGAAACTGTTGTGGCACATCTTACTAAATTAAATGATATAGCCACCTTGTTCACTAATGATGAGAGTGAAGGAAATATTCCCTAGAGGCAATAATAAAGTTATTATTTATTTCCTTATATCATGATAAATGTTTATTATTCATGCTAGAATTGTATTATCCGGAAACATAATACTTGTGTGAATACATAGACAAACTAAACGTCACTAGTATGCCTCTACTTGACTAGCTCGTTAATCAAAGATGGTTATGTTTCCTAACCATAGACATGTGTTGTCATTTGATTGACGGGATCACATTATTAGGAGAATGATGTGATTGACATGACCCATTCCATTAGCTTAGCACTCGATCGTTTAGTATGTTGCTATTGCTTTTTTCATGACTTATACATGTTCCTATGACTATGAGATTATGCAACTCCCGTTTGCCGGAGGAACACTTTGTGTGCTACCAAACGTCACAACGTAACTGGGTGATTATAAAGGAGCTCTACAGGTGTCTCCAAAGGTAAATGTTGGGTTGGCGTATTTCGAGATTAGGATTTGTCACTCCGATTGTCGGAGAGGTATCTCTAGGACCTCTCGGTAATGCACATCACATAAGCCTTGCAAGCATTGCAACTAATGAGTTAGTTGCGAGATGATGTATTACAGAACGAGTAAAGAGACTTGCCGGTAACGAGATTGAACTAGGTATTGAGATACCGACGATCGAATCTCGGGCAAGTAACATACCAATGACAAAGGGAACAACGTATGTTGTTATGCGGTCTGACCGATAAAGATCTTCGTAGAATATGTGGGAGCCAATATGAGCATCCAGGTTCCGCTATTGGTTATTGACCGGAGACATATCTCGGTCATGTCTACATTGTTCTCGAACCCGTAGGGTCCGCACGCTTAAGGTTTCGATGACAGATATATTATGAGTTTATGAGTTTTGATGTACCGAAGTTAGTTTGGAGTCCAGGATGTGATCACGGACATGACGAGGAGTCTCGAAATGATCGAGACATAAATATTGTTATATTGGACGGCTATATTCGGACACCGGAAGTGTTCCGGGTGATTTCAGAGAAAATCGGAGAGCCGGAGGGTTACCGGAACCCCCCCTGGAGAATTAATGGGCCATATGGGCCTTAGTGGAGAGATAGAGGGGCAGCCAAGGTGGGCCGCGCACCTCCTCCCCCTGGTCCGAATTGGACTAGGAGAGGGGGGCGGCTCCCCCCTTTCCTTCTCCCTCCCCACTTCATTCCCCCTCCTAGTAGGAGAGAGGAGGACTCCTCCTTGGCGCGCCTATAGGGGCCGGCCGGCCTCCTCCCCTTGCTCCTTTATATACGGGGGCAGGGGGCACCCCTAGACACACAAGTTGATCCACATGATCGTTTTCTTAGACGTGTGCGGTGCCCCCTTCCACCATAATCCTCGATAATATTGTAGTGGTGCTTAGGCGAAGCCCTGTGACAGTTGAACATCAAGATCGTCACCACGCCGTCGTGCTGACGGAAGTCTTCCCCGACACGTTGCTGGATCGGAGTCCGGGGATCATCATCGAGCTGAATGTGTGCTAGAACTCGGAGGTGCCGTACGTTCGGTGCTTGGATCGGTCGGATCGGGAAGACGTACCACTAATTCCTCTACGTTGTGTGAACACTTCCGTTGCCGGTCTACGAGGGTACGTAGACAACACTCTCCCCTCTCGTTGCTATGCATCACCATGATCTTGCGTGTGCGTAGGAAAATTTTGAAATTACTACGTTCCCCAACAGTGGCATCCGAGCCTAGGTTTTATGTGTTGATGTTATATGCACGAGTAGAACACAAGTGAGTTGTGGGCGATATAAGTCATACTGCTTACCAGCATGTCATACTTTGGTTCGGCGGTATTGTTGGACGAAGCGGCCCGGACCAACATTACGCGTACGCTTACGCGAGACCGGTTCTCCCAACGTGCTTTGCACAAAGGTGGCTAGCGGGTGTCAGTTTCTCCAACTTTAGTTGAACCGAGTGTGGCTACGCCCGATCCTTACGAAGGTTAAAACAGCACCAACTTGACAAACTATCGTTGTGGTTTTGATCCGCAGGTAAGATTGGTTCTTGCTTAAGCCCGTAGCTGCCATGTAAAACTTGCCACAACAAAGTAGAGGACGTCTAACTTGTTTTTGCAGGGCATGTTGTGATGTGATATGGTCAAGACATGATGCTAAATTTTATTGTATGAGATGATCATGTTTTGTAACCAAGTTATCGGCAACTGGCAGGAGCCATATGGTTGTCGCTTTATTGTATGCAATGCAATTGCACTGTAATGCTTTACTTTATCACTAAGCGGTAGCGATAGTCGTGGAAGCATAAGTTTGGCGAGACGACAACGATGCTACGATGGTGATCAAGGTGTCGCATCAGTGACGATGGTGATCATGACGGTGCTTCGAAGATGGAGATCACAAGCACAAGATGATGATGGTAATATCATATCACTTATATTGATTGCATGTGATGTTTATCTTTTATGCATCTTATCTTGCTTTGTTTGACGGTAGCATTTTAAGATGATCTCTCACTAATTATCAAGAAGTGTTCTCCCTGAGTATGCACCGTTGCGAAAGTTCTTCGTGCTGAGACACCACGTGATGATCGGGCGTGATAGGCTCTACGTTCAAATACAACGGGTGCAAAATAGTTGCACACACGGAATACTCAGGTTATACTTGACGAGCCAAGCATATACAGATATGGTCTCGGAACACGGAGACCGAAAGGTCGAGCGTGAATCATATAGTAGATATGATCAACATAGTGATGTTCACCAATGAAACTACTCCATCTCACGTGATGATCGGACATGGTTTAGTTGATTTGGATCATGTAATCACTTAGAAGATTAGAGGGATGTCTATCTAAGTGGGAGTTTGTTAGTAATATGGTTAATTGAACCTAAATTTATCATGAACTTAGTACCTGATAGTATCTTGCTTGTTTATGTTTGATTGTAGATAGATGGCTCGTGCTGTTGTTCCGTTGAATTTTAATGCGTTCCTTGAGAAAGCAAAGTTGAAAGATGATGGTAGCAATTACACGGACTGGGTCTGTAACTTGAGGATTATCCTCATTGCTGCACAGAAGAATTACGTCCTGGAAGCACCGCTGGGTGCCAGGCCTGCTGCTGGAGCAACACCAGATGTTGTGAACGTCTGGCAGAGCAAAGCTGATGACTACTCGATAGTTCAGTGTGCCATGCTTTACGGCTTAGAATCGGGACTTCAACGACGTTTTGAACGTCATGGAGCATATGAGATGTTCCAGGAGTTGAAGTTAATATTTCAAGCAAATGCCCGGATTGAGAGATATGAAGTCTCCAATAAATTCTATAGCTGCAAGATGGAGGAGAACAGTTCTGTCAGTGAGCATATACTCAAAATGTCTGGGTATAATAATCACTTGATTCAATTGGGAGTTAATCTTCGATATGATTGCGTCATTGACAGAATTCTCCAATCACTGCCACCTAGCTACAAGAGCTTCGTGATGAACTATAATATGCAAGGGATGAATAAGACTATTCCCGAGCTCTTCGCAATGCTGAAAGCTGCGGAGGTAGAAATCAAGAAGGAGCATCAAGTGTTGATGGTCAACAAGACCACTAGTTTCAAGAAAAAGGGCAAAGGGAAGAAGAAGGGGAACTTCAAAAAGAACAGCAAGCAAGTTGCTACTCAAGAGAAGAAACCCAAACCTGGACCTAAGCCTGAAACTGAGTGCTTCTATTGCAAGTAGACTGGTCACTGGAAGCGGAACTGCCCCAAGTATTTGGCGGATAAGAAGGATGGCAAGGTGAACAAAGGTATATGTGATATACATGTTATTGATGTGTACCTTACTAATGCTCGCAGTAGCACCTGGGTATTTGATACTGGTTCTGTTGCTAATATTTGCAACTCGAAACAGGGACTACGGATTAAGCGAAGATTGGCTAAGGACGAGGTGACGTTGCGCGTGGGAAATGGTTCCAAAGTCGATGTGATCGCGGTCGGCATGCTACCTCTACATCTACCTTCGGGATTAGTATTAGACCTAAATAATTGTTATTTGGTGCCAGCGTTGAGCATGAACATTATATCTGGATCTTGTTTGATGCGAGACGGTTATTCTTTTAAATCAGAGAATAATGGTTGTTCTATTTATATGAGTAATATCTTTTATGGTCATGCACCCTTAAAGAGTGGTCTATTCTTATTAAATCTCGATAGTAGTGACACACATATTCATAATGTTGAAGCCAAAAGATGCAGAGTTGATAATGATAGTGCAACTTATTTGTGGCACTGCCGTTTGGGTCATATCGGTATAAAGCGCATGAAGAAACTCCATACTGATGGACTTTTGGAACCACTGGATTATGAATCACTTGGTACTTGCGAACCGTGACTTATGGGTAAGATGACAAAAACACCGTTCTCTGGTACTATGGAGAGAGCAACAGATTTGTTGGAAATCATACATACAGATGTATGTGGTCCGATGAATATTGAGGCTCGTGGCGGATATCGTTATTTTCTCACATTCACAGATGACTTAAGCAGATATGGGTATATCTACTTAATGAAACATAAGTCTGAAACATTTGAAAAGTTCAAAGAATTTCAGAGTGAAGTTGAAAATCATCGTAACAAGAAAATAAAATTCCTACGATCTGATCGTGGAGGAGAATATTTGAGTTACGAGTTTGGTGTACATTTGAAACAATGCGGAATAGTTTCGCAACTCACGCCACCCGGAACACCACAGCGTAATGGTGTGTCCGAACGTCGTAATAGTACTTTACTTGATATGGTGCGATCTATGATGTCTCTTACTGATTTACCGCTATCGTTTTGGGGTTATGCTCTAGAGACGGCCGCATTCACGTTAAATAGGGCACCATCAAAATATGTTGAGACGACGCCTTATGAACTATGGTTTGGCAAGAAACCAAAGTTGTCGTTTTTGAAAGTTTGGGGTTGCGATGCTTATGTGAAAAAGCTTCAACCTGATAAGCTCGAACCCAAATTGGAGAAATGTGTCTTCATAGGATATCCAAAGGAAACTATTGGATACACCTTCTATCACAGATCCAAAGGCAAGACTTTTGTTGCTAAATTCAGAAACTTTCTAGAGAAGGAGTTTCTCTCGAAAGAGGTGAGTGGGAGGAAAGTAGAGCTTGATGAGGTAACTGTACCTGGTCCCTTATTGGAAACTAGTACATCACAGAAACCAGTTTCTGTGACACCTACACCAATTAGTGAGGAAGCTAATGATGATGATCATGAAACTTCAGAACAAGATACTACTGAACCTCGTAGATCAACCAGAGTAAGATCCACACCAGAGTGGTACAGTAATCCCGTTCTGGAAGTCATGCTACTAGATCATGATGAACCTACGAACTATGGAGAAGCGATGGTGAGCCCAGATTCCGCAAAATGGCTTGAAGCCATGAAATCTGAGATGGGTTCCATGTATGAGAACAAAGTATGGACTTTGGTTGACTTGCCCAATGATCGGCAAGCAATTGAGAATAAATGGATCTTCAAGAAGAAGACTGACGCTGACAGTAATGTTACTGTCTACAAAGCTCGACTTGTCGCAAAAGGTTTTCGACAAGTTCAAGGGATTGACTACGATGAGACCTTCTCTCCCGTAGCGATGCTTAAGTCTGTCCGAATCATGTTAGCAATTGCCGCATTTTATGATTATGAAATTTGGCAGATGGATGTCAAAACTGCATTCCTGAATGGATTTCTGGAAGAAGAGTTGTATATGATGCAGCCGGAAGGTTTTGTCGATCCAAAGGGAGCTAGCAAAGTGTGCAAGCTCCAGCGATCCATTTATGGACTGGTGCAAGCCCCTCAGAGTTGGAATAAACGTTTTGATAGTGTGATCAAAGCATTTGGTTTTGTACAGACTTTTGGAGAAGCCTGTATTTACAAGAAAGTGAGTGGGAGCTTTGTAGCATTTCTGATATTATATGTAGATGACATATTACTAATCGGAAATGATATAGAATTTCTGGATAGCATAAAAGGATACTTGAATAAGAGTTTTTCAATGAAAGACCTCGGTGAAGCTGCTTACATATTGGGCATTAAGATCTATAGAGACAGATCAAGATGCTTAATTGGACATTCACAAAGCACATACCTTGACAAAGTTTTGAAAAATTTCAAAATGGATCAAGCAAAGAAAGGATTCTTGCCTGTGTTACAAGGTGTGAAATTGAGTAAGACTCAATGCCCGACCAATGCAGAAGATAGAGAGAAAATGAAAGATGTTCCCTATGCTTCAGCCATAGGCTCTATCATGTATGCAATGCTGTGTACCAGACCTGATGTGTGTCTTGCTATAAGTCTAGCAGGGAGGTACCAAAGTAATCCAGGAATGGATCACTGGACAGCGGTCAAGAACATCCTGAAACACCTAAAAAGGACTAAGGATATGTTTCTCATATATGGAGGTGACAAAGAGCTCATCGTAAATTGTTATGTTGATGCAAGCTTTGACACTGATCCAGACGATTCTAAATCGCAAACCGGATACATGTTTACATTAAACGGTGGAGCTGTCAGTTGGTGCAGTTCTAAACAAAGCATTGTGGCGGGATCTACATGTGAAGCAGAGTACATAGCTGCTTTGGAAGCAGCAAACGAAGGAGTCTGGATGAAGGAGTTCATATCCGATCTAGGTGTCATACCTAGTGCATCGGGTCCAATGAAAATCTTTTGTGACAATACTGGTGCAATTGCCTTGGCAAAGGAATCCAGATTTCACAAGAGAACCAAGCACATCAAGAGACGCTTCAATTCCATCCGGGATCTAGTCTAGGTGGGAGACATAGAGATTTGCAAGATACATACGGATCTGAATGTTGCAGACCCATTGACTAAGCCTCTTCCACGAGCAAAACATGATCAACACCAAAGCTCCATAGGTGTTAGAATCATTACTGTGTAATCTAGATTATTGACTCTAGTGCAAGTGGGAGATTGAAGGAAATATGCCCTAGAGGCAATAATAAAGTTATTATTTATTTCCTTATATCATGATAAATGTTTATTATTCATGCTAGAATTGTATTATCCGGAAACATAATACTTGTGTGAATACATAGACAAACTAAACGTCACTAGTATGCCTCTACTTGACTAGCTCGTTAATCAAAGATGGTTATGTTTCCTAACCATAGACATGTGTTGTCATTTGATTGACGGGATCACATTATTAGGAGAATGATGTGATTGACATGACCCATTCCATTAGCTTAGCACCCGATCGTTTAGTATGTTGCTATTGCTTTCTTCATGACTTATACATGTTCCTATGACTATGAGATTATGCAACTCCTGTTTGCCAGAGGAACACTTTGTGTGCTACCAAACATCACAATGTAACTGGGTGATTATAAAGGAGCTCTACAGGTGTCTCCAAAGGTAAATGTTGGGTTGGCGTATTTCGAGATTAGGATTTGTCACTCCGATTTTCGGAGAGGTATCTCTGGGCCCTCTCGGTAATGCACATCACATAAGCCTTGCAAGCATTGCAACTAATGAGTTAGTTGCGAGATGATGTATTACAGAACGAGTAAAGAGACTTGCCGGTAACGAGATTGAACTAGGTATTGAGATACCGACGATCGAATCTCGGGCAAGTAACATACCGATGACAAAGGGAACAACGTATGTTGTTATGCGGTCTGACTGATAAAGATCTTCGTAGAATATGTGGGAGCCAATATGAGCATCTAGGTTATGCTATTGGTTATTGACCGGAGACATGTCTCGGTCATGTCTACATTGTTCTCGAACCCATAGGGTCCGCACGCTTAAGGTTTCAATGACAGTTATATTATGAGTTTATGAGTTTTGATGTACCGAAGTTAGTTCGGAGTCCTGGATGTGATCACGGACATGACGAGGAGTCTCGAAATGATTGAGACATAAAGATTGATATATTGGACGGCTATATTCGGACACCGGAAGTGTTCCGGGTGATTTCGGAGAAAACCGGAGAGCCGGAGGGTTACCGGAACCCTCCCGGGAGAAGTAATGGGCCATATGGGCCTTAGTGGAGAGAGAGAGGGGCAGCCAAGGTGGGCCGCGCACCTCCTCCCCCCTGGTCCGAATTGGACCTGGAGAGGGGGGGCGGCGCCCCCCCTTCCCTTCTCCCTCCCCACTTCCTTCCCCCTCCTAGTAGGAGTCCTACTCCTACTAGGAGGACTCCTCCTTGGCGCGCCTATAGGGGCCGGCCGGCCTCCTCCCCTTGCTCCTTTATATACGGGGGCAGGGGGCACCCCTAGACACACAAGTTGATCCACATGATCGTTTTCTTAGCTGTGTGCGGTGCCCCCTTCCACCATAATCCTCGATAATATTGTAGTGGTGCTTAGGCGAAGCCCTGCGACAGTTGAACATCAAGATCGTCACCATGCCGTCGTGCTGACGGAACTCTTCCCTGACACTTTGCTGGATCGGAGTCTGGGGATCGTCATCGAGCTGAACGTGTGCTAGAACTCGGAGGTGCCGTACATTCGGTGCTTGGATCGGTCGGATCGGGAAGACGTACGACTACTTCCTCTACGTTGTGTCAACACTTCCGTTGCCGGTCTACGAGGGTACGTAGACAACACTATCCCCTCTCGTTGCTATGCATACCATGATCTTGCGTGTGCGTAGGAAATTTTTGAAATTACTACGTTCCCCAACAAGGAGAACTCGTTACTTTTATATCCTCAAAATATGTCCGTGCTCATTAAAGGGTGATGCTAAGATATGGTTTAATTCTCTTGATCCTGGTTGTGTGCGTAGTCCCCAGGATATGATTTATTACTTCTCTGCTAAATATTTCCCTGCTCATAAGAAACAAGCTGCTTTAAGGGATATATATAATTTTGTGCAAATTGAAGAAGAGAGTCTCCCACAAGCTTGGGGGAGACTTCTCCAATTACTTAATGCTTTGCCTGATCATCCTCTTAAGAAAAATGAAATACTTGATATCTTTTATAATGGACTAACCGATGTTTCCAGAGATTACCTGGATAGTTGTGCTGGTTCTGTTTTCAGGGAAAGAACACCAGATGAAGCTGAAATTCTGTTGAATAATATGTTGACAAATGAAAATAATTGGGCACTTCCTAAGCCAATTCCTGAGTCTATTCCTAAACCAACTACGAAGAAGAGAGGTGTTCTATTTCTCAGTCCTGAAGATATGCAAGAGGCAAAGAAATCTATGAAAGAAAAAGGTATTAAAGCTGAAGATGTTAAGAATTTACCTCCTATTGAGGAAATACACGGTCTTAATTTACCGCATGTTGAAGAAATATATGATCTTAATCCCTTACCTATTGAAGAAATACATGGTCTTGATAACCCGACACATGTAGTAAAGGTAAATTCTCCCTATAGATATGATAAAGCAGAAATCCCATTTACTAAGTTTGCTAGCCTATGCTTAGATGAGTTTGATAAATTTATGGCTATGCAAGAAGACTTCAATGCTTATTTTGGTAGAGAATTAAAATGCAGTGCTTGTATGCTTGAACACTTGGGTGATTATATGGCTAATGTTAAAGGTGAACTTAAACTTATTAGTAAACATGCTTCTATGGTTACCACTCAAGTAGAACAAGTACTTAAAGCTCAAAATGATTTGCTCAATGAACTGAATAGTAAGAATAATGATTATGCTGTTAGAGTGGCTACTAGAACTGGTAGAATGACTAAGGAACCTTTGTATCCTGAAGGCCACCCTAAGAGAATTGAGCATGATTCTCAGAGAAATAATATAGATGCACCTAGTCCTTCTAAAAGGAAGAAAAAGAAAAATTATAGGACTTTGCATGCTTCTAGTGAACCTATTACTGAAACACCTGAGAATCCAAATTATATTTCTATTTCTGATGCTGAAACACAATCTGGTAATGAACCTGAAACTAGCGAAAATGTTAATGATAATGTTCATGATGATGCTCCACCTAGTAATGATAATGATATAGAAATTGAACCTACTGTTGATCTTGATAACCCACAATCAAAGAATCAACGTTATGATAGGAAAGACTTTGTTGCTAGGAAACATGGTAAGGAAAGAGAACCATGGGTTCAGAAACCCATGCCTTTTCCTCCCAAACCATCCAAGAAAAATGATGATGAGGATTTTGAGCGCTTTGCTGAAATGATTAGACCTATCTTTTGGCGTATGCGATTAACTGATATGCTTAAAATGAATCCTTATGCTAAATACATGAAAGAAATTGTCACTAATAAAAGAAAGATACCGGAAGCTGAAATTTCCACCATGCTTGCTAATTATAATTTTAAGGGTGGAATACCAAAGAAACTTGGAGATCCAGGAGTACCCACTATACCATGCTTCATTAAAAGAAACTATGTGATCTTGGAGCCGGTGTTAGTGTTATGCCTCTCTCTTTATATCGTAGACTTGATTTGAATAAGTTGACACCTAATGAAATATCTTTGCAAATGGCTGATAAATCAACTGCTATACCTGTCGGTATTTGTGAGGATGTGCCTGTTGTAGTTGCAAACGTTACTATTTGAACGGACTTTGTTATTCTTGATATTCCTGAGGACGATAGTATGTCTATTATTCTTGGAAGACCCTTTTTGAATACTGCAGGGGCTGTTATTGATTGCACTGAAGGCAATGTCACTTTTCATGTTAATTGTAATGAGCATACGGTACACTTTCCAAGGAAACAGCCTCAAGTTCATACTATCAACTCCATTGGAAAAATTTCATCGATTATATTTGGAGGTTTTGAATTTCCTCTACCTACTGTCAAGAAGAATTATGATATTCTTATTATTGGGGATGTGCATATCCCCGTTGAGGTAACATAATGTTATTCGAAAATTCTCCGGTTCCATGTTATTCGGAATGAGTTTGTTAACAAGACTTGATCAACCTTGTTAGTGGATTCCTTTTGATGATCATGAGATGGATGAATTTGGGAAACACAACTCTCTGTATCCTCCTTTTAGTTTCTGTTATTTATATTAAATAAAATAAAAATAGTAGTTTCTGTCTGTTATCTGAATTATCCGTGCAATATAAAAATACCCCGAAAATAAAAGTTCTCCAAATGCCCTGAAATTTAAATATGATTTTTTCTGGAATATTTGAGAATATTTGGCACTGAGAACACATCAGGGGGAGCTGGCACCTGGCCACGAGGGTCAGGGGCGCGCCATACCCCCCTGGGCACGCCCCCCTGCCTCGTGGGCCCATGGTGGACCTCCTCCACTTATTCCTGCACCCACACACTCCTTCTTCCTCCCACAAACACGAATATCCAGCTCAAGCACGAGTTCTAGCTCATTTTGCTGCCATTTTCGATCCCCTTGCTCAAAGCACCTCTCACAAAACTGCTTGGGGAGATTGTTCCTTGGTATGTGACTCCTCCATTAGTTCAATTAGTTTTTGTTCTAGTGCTTTATTCATTGCAAATTTGTGCTGCCTGATACGTCTCCAACGTATCTATAATTTTTTATTGCTCCATGCTATATTATCTACTGTTTTGAAATTATTGGGCTTTATTATCCACTTTTATATTATTTTTGGGACTAACCTATTAACCGGAGGCCCAGGCCAGAATTGTTGTTTTTTGCCGATTTTAGGGTTTCGAAGAAAAGGAATATCAAACGGAGTCCAAACGGAATGAAACCTTCGGGGATGTGATTTTCTCACCGAACAAGACCGAGGAGACTTGGACCCTACGTCAAGCAACCAACAGGGAGACCACGAGGTAGGGGGCGCGCCTACCCCCGCCCCCCCCAGGCGCGCCGTCCACCCTCCTGGGACCCCTGTTGCTCCACCGACGTACTTCTTCCTCCTATGTATACCTACGTACCCCCAAACGATCAGATACAGAGCCAAAAACCTAATTCCACCGCCGCAACTTTCTGTATCCAAGAGATCCCATTTTGGGGCCTGTTCTGGAGCTCCGCCAGAGGGGGCATCCATCACGGAGGGCTTCTACATCAACACCATAGCCTGTCCGATGAAGTGTGGATTAGTTTACCTCAGACCTTCGGGTCCATAGTTATTAGCTAGATGGCTTCTTCTCTCTTTTTGGATCTCAATACAAAGTTCTCTCCCTCTTTTGTGGAGATCTATTTGATGTAATCTTCTTTTTGCGGTGTGTTTCTTGAGACCGATGAATTGTGGGTTTATGATCAAGATTATCTATGAACAATATTTGAATCTCCTCTAAATTCTTTTATGTATGATTGGTTATCTTTGCAAGTCTCTTCGAATTATCAGTTTGGTTTGGCCTATTAGATTGATCTTTCTAGCAATGGGAGAAGTGCTTAGCTTTGGGTTCAATCTTGTGGCATCCTTTCCGAGTGACAGTAGGGATAGCATGGCACGTATTGTATGGTTGCCATCGAGGATAACAAGGTGAGATTTTTATCATATTGCATGAATTTATCCGTCTACATCATGTCATCTTGCTTAAGGCGTTACTCTGTTTTCATGAACTTAATACTCTAGATGCATGCTGGATAGCGGTCGATGAGTGGAGTAATAGTAGTAGATGCAGGCAGGAGTCGGTCTATTTGTCTCGGACGTGATGCCTATATACATGATCATACCTAGATATTCTCATAACTATGCTCAATTATGTCAATTGCTCAACAGTAATTCGTTCACCCACCGTAAAATACTTATGCTCTTGAGAGAAGCCACTAGTGAAACCTATGGCCCCCGGATCTATCTTCATCATATTAATCTTCCAATACTTAGTCATTTCCTTTGCTTTTTTACTTTGCTTTTATTTTACTTTGCATCTTTATCATAAAAATACCAAAAATATTATCTTATAATATCTATCAGATCTCACTCTCGTAAGTGACCGTGAAGGGATTGATAACTCCTTATCGTGTTGGTTGCGAGGACTTATTTGTTTTGTGCAGGTACGAGGGACTCGCGCGTAGCCTCCTACTGGATTGATACCTTGGTTGTCTAAAAACTGAGGGAAATACTTACGCTACTTTGCTGCATCTCCTTTCCTCTTCAAGGAAATCCAACGCAGTGCTCAAGAGGTAGCAAGAAGAATTTCTGGCGCTGTTGCCGGGGAGTCTACACAAAAGTTAACATACCAAGTACCCATCACATACCCTTATCTCCCGCATTACATTATTTGCCATTTGCCTCTCGTTTTCCTCTCCCCCACATCACCCTTGTCGTTTTATTTGCCCTCTCTCTCTCTCTCTATCCTCCCTCTCTTTCTCTATTTGCCTCTTTTTGCCTGCTTGCTTTTTTTTGCTTGTATGTTAGTTTGCTTGCTTGTCACGATGGCTCGAGATAACACTAAATTGTGTGACTTTACCAATACCAACAACAATGATTTTATTAGCACTCCGATTGCTCCTCTTACCAATGCTGAATCTTGTGAAATTAATGTTGCCTTGCTGAATCTTGTTATGAAAGATCCGTTTTCCAGCCTTCCTAGTGAAGATACCGCTACCCATCTAAATAGCTTCGTTGATCTATGTGATATGCAAAAGAAGAAATATGTGGATAATGATATTGTTAAATTGAAGCTATTTCCTTTTTCGCTTAGAGATCGTGCTAAAGCTTGGTTTTCGTCTTCGCCTAAAAATAGTATTGATTCTTGGAACAAGTGCGAAGATGTTTTTATCTCTAAGTATTTTCCTCCTGCTAAGATCATCTCCCTTAGAAACGATATTATGAATTTTAAGCAACTTGATCATGAACATGTTGCACAAGCTTGGGAGAGGATGAAATTAACGATACGTAATTGCCCTACTCATGGTTTGAATTTGTGGATGATTATACAAAAATTTTATGCCGGATTGAATTTTGCTTCTAGAAACCTTTTAGATTCGGCCGCGGGAGGCACTTTTATGGAAATCACTTTAGGAGAAGCTACTAAACTCCTAGATAATATTATGGTTAATTATTCTCAATGGCATACTGAAAGATCTACTAATAAAAAGGTGCATGCGATAGAAGAAATTAATGTTTTGAGTGGAAAGATGGATGAACTTATGAAATTATTTGCTAATAAAAGTGCTTCTTCTGATCCTAATGATATGCCTTTGTCTACTTTGATTGAGAATAATAATGAATCTATGGATGTGAATTTTGTTGGTAGGAACAATTTTTGTAACAACGCGTATAGAGGAAATTTTAATCCTAGGCCTTATCCTAGTAATCCCTCTAATAATTATGGTAATCCCTACAACAATTCTTATGGAAATTATAATAAGATGCCCTCTGATTTTGAATCTAATATTAAAGAATTTATTACTTCGCAAAAGAATTTCAATGCTTTGATTGAAGAAAAATTGCTTAAGATTGATGAGTTGGCTAGGAACGTTGATATAATTTCTCTTGATGTTGATTCTTTGAAACTTAGATCTATTCCTCCTAGCATGATATCAATGAGTCTCTCAAAGCCATGAGAATTTCCATTAATGAGTGCAAAGAAAGAACTGCTAGGATGCGTGCTAAGAAAGATGCCTTTATAAGAGCGTGTTCTTCTAGTTCCTATGAAAATAAAGATGAAGATCTAAAAGTTATTGATGTGTCCCCTATTAAATCTTTGTTTTGCAATATGAATCTTGATAATGATGGGACTGAATATGATCCACCTTTACCTAGAAGACGTTCCAAAAATTCGGAGTTTTTAGATCTTGATGCTAAATTTGATAAAAGTGGGATTGAAGAAATTAAAACCCTAGATGTTGCTAAACTCACTATTTTGGATTTCAAGGAATTTAATTATGAAAATTGCTCTTTGATTGATTGTATTTCCTTGTTGCAATCCGTGCTAAATTCTCCTCATGCTTATAGTCAAAATAAAGCGTTTAGTAAACATATCGTTGATGCCTTGATGCAATCTTATGAAGAAAAACTTGAGTTGGAAGTTTCTATCCCTAGAAAACTTTATGATGAGTGGGAACCAACTATTCAAATTAAGATTAAAGATCATGAATGCTTTGCTTTGTGTGATTTGGGTGCTAGTGTTTCCATGGTTTCCGTGATTTTGATGATTTCTCTCTAAACTTGCACCTTGCAGATTCCACTATTAAGAAACCTATGGGAAGAATTAATGATGTTCTTATTGTTGCAAATAGGAATTATGTGACCGTGGATTTTATCGTTCTTGATATAGATTGCAATTCTTCATGTCCTATCATTCTTGGTAGACCTTTCCTTAGAACAATTGGTGCAATTATTGATATGAAGAAAGGAAATATTAGATTCCAATTTCCGTTATGAATTTATTATGAGAGCCGCTTATGGATTGCCTACTAAAGATGGCGATACCTAGATCTATTATTGCTTGTTATGCCTAGCTAGGGGCGTTAAACGATAGCGCTTGTTGTGAGGCAACCCAATTTTATTTTTATTCTTTGCTTTTTGCTCCTGTTTAGTAATAAATAATTTATCTAGCCTCTGTTTTGGTTTTGTTTTTTGTGTTTAATTAGTGTTTCTGCCAAGTAGAACCGTTGGGAAGACTTGGGGAAAGTCTTGTTAATCTTGCTGTAAAAAATAGAAACTTTAGGGCTCACGAGAACTGCTGCCATTTTTATTTGGAAAATGTTATTTAGTTAATTCTTTTTTAAGATGATTAATAGATAAATTCCTCACGTCCAGAAATTTATTTTAGAATTTTTGGGGTTCCATATCTTTCGCTAGCTACAGATAACTACAGACTGTTCTGTTTTTGACAGATTCTGTTTTTCGTGTGTTGTTTGCTTATTTTGATGAATCTATGTATAGTAAAATAGTTTATAAACCATAGAGAAGTTGGAATATAGTAGGTTTAAAACCAATATAAATAAAGAATGAGTTCATTACAGTACCTTGAGGTGGTCTTTTGTTTTCTTTCGCTAACGGAGCTCA
Source organism: Triticum urartu (assembly GCF_056163025.1). Classification (NCBI taxonomy): domain Eukaryota; kingdom Viridiplantae; phylum Streptophyta; class Magnoliopsida; order Poales; family Poaceae; genus Triticum; species Triticum urartu. The sequence continues at coordinate 713,526,303 of NC_141879.1, forward strand.
CGAGTTTTTCTACTTTGAGTTTTGTGTTGTGAAGTTTTCATGTTTTGGGTAAAGATTTGATGGATTATGGAACAAGGAGCGGCAAGAGCCTAAGCTTGGAGATGCCCATGGCACCCCCAAGATAATATAAGGACACCTAAAATCCAAAGCTTGGGGATTCCCCGGAAAGCATCCCCTCTTTCGTCTACTTCTATCGGTAACTTTACTTGGAGCTATATTTTTATTCATCACATGATATGTGTTTTGCTTGGAGCGTCTTGTATGATTTGAGTCTTTGCTTTTTAGTTTACCACAATCATCCTTATTGTACACACCTTTTGAGAGAGCAATATATGATTTGGAATTTGTTAAAAATACTCTATGTGCTTCGCTTATATCATTTGAGTTATATAATTTTGCTCTAGTACTTCACTTATATTTTTTAGAGCACGGTCGTGGAATTGTTTTATAGAAACTATTGATCTCTCATGCTTCACTTAGATTATTTTGAGTCTTAAATAGTATGGTAATTTGCTTAAATCTATATCTATACCTACTAATAAAACAAGGTGCGTTTATTCAATTTTTTCATCCGTTCACCCATATATCTTTCCCTAATAATAAAGCACGGATTGAGTCTCCGGGTTCACCGTCGCGTCCTGTTTACACAAAAGTCCCTATGGTATTTTAGAATTTACCCGCAATCCAGAAAAACGTTTAGTTCCAGAAGTCCAACTCCCCCGCTGTCCCGTCCGCACGTATCGAATAGTCCCACCGTGCCCCCGTACAACAAACTCCAGCGATTTATATACTTTTGCAGATTGGCTGTCCACAAGCCAAGCAACAGGAGCTTGATGAGATTGACCGGAACAATGATGATTGCCCAGAGCAGAGCACGGGCGCGGCGAGGGAGGGGTGGAGGAGGTCGACCGGACTCCAGCGGGGGGGACTGAGGGCAGGCACGGGCGCGAGGACTTGGCGAGGTCCGACGGCAGGCACGGGGACCCCGACTGGACGGCCGTCGTGGCGCAGAACACGGCGACGACAGGACCTCGAGGTTGAGCTCGGACCGGACCATGGCGGGACGACAGAGACGGGGGGCACGGGGACCCCGACTGGACGGCCGCCGCGGCGCACGGCGGCTCCCTGGTGGCGGCAGAGAGGCAACTGCAGAAGATGGCGACGACAGGACCTCGAGGCCGAGCTCGGACGGACCATGGCATAGAGGAAGGGAGAGGAAGGGGAGAAGGGGCACGAGGACAGAGTCCGGGTCGCCGACGAGAGCCGCGAGGGGCCGCGCGAGGTGTCCGCAGGATCCGGGGACGGAGGAAGACGATGCCACTCGGCCCGGCCGATTATATAAATTAATAACATGTCGGCCGGAGCCGATGCGTTCTCACCAAAGTGTGCGTGTTTTTTTCCTTTGTACAAACAGCCTATCTGATGTCTACAACGACGTTTAGGCCATATCCAAATATTTTAAACAATTACTTCCTCTGTTCACTTTTATAAAACCTTGAAGAAATTTCAGACAATGTCCAAAACAACCCATTTTGAGTTGTCTGAACCGACTTACAAAAGTGAACGGAGGGAGTATAAAAAATCCAACTTCAACACACCACTACTCTTTCGTCCGATGATAGTGTGAAGCTGAATGAGACGACGTCAAAGGACATGAATACGGCTTCATCAATCTTTTTCAATGACGGCCGCCAAAATTCTACCATCATTGACGATGGTGACGAACATGAAAACTGGCAACACGAATGTGTCACTAAAAAACGTGTGACAACTTTTGTTCTCTTCCAGTGCAAACAGACACATTAAATTGCTGCATTCAAAGGTCTGACGGGCGCGGGGACTTGGCGAGGTCCGACGGCAGGCACGGGGACCCCGACTGGACGGCCGTCGTGGCGCAGAACACGGCGACGACAGGACCTCGAGGTTGAGCTCGGACCGGACCATGGCGGGACGACAGAGACGGGGGGCACGGGGACCCCGACTGGACGGCCGCCGCGGCGCACGGCGGCTCCCTGGTGGCGGCAGAGAGGCAACTGCAGAAGATGGCGACGACAGGACCTCGAGGCCGAGCTCGGACGGACCATGGCATAGAGGAAGGGAGAGGAAGGAGAGAAGGGGCACGAGGACAGAGTCCGGGTCGCCGACGAGAGCCGCGAGGGGCCGCGCGAGGTGTCCGCAGGATCCGGGGACGGAGGAAGACGATGCCACTCGGCCCGGCCGATTATATAAATTAATAACATGTCGGCCGGAGCCGATGCGTTCTCACCAAAGTGTGCGTGTTTTTTTCCTTTGTACAAACAGCCTATCTGATGTCTACAACGACGTTTAGGCCATATCCAAATATTTTAAACAATTACTTCCTCTGTTCACTTTTATAAAACCTTGAAGAAATTTCAGACAATGTCCAAAACAACCCATTTTGAGTTGTCTGAACCGACTTACAAAAGTGAACGGAGGGAGTATAAAAAATCCAACTTCAACACACCACTACTCTTTCGTCCGATGATAGTGTGAAGCTGAATGAGACGACGTCAAAGGACATGAATACGGCTTCATCAATCTTTTTCAATGACGGCCGCCAAAATTCTACCATCATTGACGATGGTGACGAACATGAAAACTGGCAACACGAATGTGTCACTAAAAAACGTGTGACAACTTTTGTTCTCTTCCAGTGCAAACAGACACATTAAATTGCTGCATTCAAAGGTCCGACGGGCGCGGGGACTTGGCGAGGTCCGACGGCAGGCACGGGGACCCCGACTGGACGGCCGTCGTGGCGCAGAACACGGCGACGACAGGACCTCGAGGTTGAGCTCGGACCGGACCATGGCGGGACGACAGAGACGGGGGGCACGGGGACCCCGACTGGACGGCCGCCGCGGCGCACGGCGGCTCCCTGGTGGCGGCAGAGAGGCAACTGCAGAAGATGACGACGACAGGACCTCGAGGCCGAGCTCGGACGGACCATGGCATAGAGGAAGGGAGAGGAAGGAGAGAAGGGGCACGAGGACAGAGTCCGGGTCGCCGACGAGAGCCGCGAGGGGCCGCGCGAGGTGTCCGCAGGATCCGGGACGGAGGAAGACGATGCCACTCGGCCCGGCCGATTATATAAATTAATAACATGTCGGCCGGAGCCGATGCGTTCTCACCAAAGTGTGCGTGTTTTTTTCCTTTGTACAAACAGCCTATCTGATGTCTACAACGACGTTTAGGCCATATCCAAATATTTTAAACAATTACTTCCTCTGTTCACTTTTATAAAACCTTGAAGAAATTTCAGACAATGTCCAAAACAACCCATTTTGAGTTGTCTGAACCGACTTACAAAAGTGAACGGAGGGAGTATAAAAAATCCAACTTCAACACACCACTACTCTTTCATCCGATGATAGTGTGAAGCTGAATGAGACGACGTCAAAGGACATGAATACGGCTTCATCAATCTTTTTCAATGACGGCCGCCAAAATTCTACCATCATTGACGATGGTGACGAACATGAAAACTGGCAACACGAATGTGTCACTAAAAAACGTGTGACAACTTTTGTTCTCTTCCAGTGCAAACAGACACATTAAATTGCTGCATTCAAAGGTTGAAGGAAAATGTATAGATGCAGACAGTCACATACACTCACCTCAATGAATGTGATTTGAAATTGATGAAGTCACACACAAGCATCTTGCATTCAAATATTTGAAAAATTTATTTAAAAAATCCAACTTCAACACACCACTATTCTTCCATACGATGACAGTGCAAATCTGAATGAGACATCATCCATGAATACAGCTCCATCAATCTTTTTTTAATTGCGGACGCCAAAATCCTACCATCATCGACAATGATGACGAACATCAAAAGTGGTAACACGAATGTGTCACTAGAAACGTGTGCACCGACTTTTTTTCTTCCAGTGCAAACAAGCACATTAAATTGCTGCATTCAAACGTTGAAGAAAATATATAGATGCAAAGGCTCACATACACTCACCTCAACGAATGAGATTTAAAATTGATGAAGTCCTCGACAAGCGTCTCGCTATGAACGAGAACTTGCCTCCAACTAAAAGAATATTCCATAGTAATGGGCATTAAAGCATGATGATATGAATTTCTTCTATACCTCGACACTCACATCCCTACACCCGTCATGCTGCGTTGATGGCTGTTTTGCTTAGCATTTTAATTTTTTTCGCCCGTTGCAATGCACGGACATATTTGCTAGTTTTGTTACAATCTAAGATGGTACTAATTTGAAATACGCAGTACGTGAGGTGGTACTAATTAGAACCCGTAGTCCAGTCACGCAGCCTAGCTGGGTCTTGTTTGTGCCTCACCAATATTGGGCCACATTGTTCCAGGCCTTTCCTTAGGGGCCCATGAGACTTGCCGTGTGGTTCACCCATATTTCATGTTTGCCTAAAAAAAATCATGTTAAATAGTCCCACTTCGCTTTTTTGGACCGATTCACATCAGTTCATATACGCAACTTATCTGAAATATCTAGCGCCTAAACACAGAGGTGAGAACAAAGGGCTTCATAATGAGCAAAGAAGGGACGGACATATGCAGCCAGATATTTAGACATGCATGCTTCATACATTAATGACCGATTAGAAATCGATTGTGGCAAGGAGGAACAGACATGCATCATACTCTAATGACATTACAAATCGATTGTGGGTGGCCACAGCAACATCACAACCAGCCAGAGAATAGGCGCGGGCATGGCCGAGCCGAGCCGTTGTCACCGAAGGAGGTCGGGGCAGCCAGAGGTGAAGGATGGAAGGGAGGGGGTGGGGTCGCGCTTGCACCGCAAGCAACTGTCGGTGGTGGCGGAAGGGGAGGGTCGCGAGGAAGTCACGGGAGGCGCGGCCATGGGAGTTTTGCCGCCACGGATACTGGCGCGACCATCGGTCGGTAGGCCACCGAGGGACGCGCCACCGGACTGGAGCACCGGGCTGACATCCGTGAGGGGGAGGGGGCGCACACAACGTGCCTGGAGACGAGGAGAGGCCCTGCCGCCGCAGGCTTCGTCTGGAGGTGGCCTACGGCCTCTCACCGTGGCAAGGGGAGAGGAGCTGGAGATGGGTTGCTGTGATGGCGGCGCGCTCAGGGAAGGTCCAGGATAGGCGACGATGTCTATCGGAGAAGAAAACAGATGCAGAGATGGATAGTGATAGAATAGAACAGAAGCGATGGAGGGTGGAGAAGAATGGATAAGTTTTGAGATGGAGTATGGACGATGCATTTTTTCAGCACTTGCACGATGTATCCTTTTTCAGACAGAAATGCACGTATCTTTTTTTTTTTGAGAAAATCTGTGCTAGAATGGGGGTACGGGAGATAGACATCGTTAGGAGAAATTCTTGCGTTTGGGCCAAGCCCAAATAGTGGAAAAAACATTAAGAATGAAACATAATCTTACAAATCAAAACACTCTTCAATAAAAAATAAAAATCCTACACAATCAAAATCACTAGGATTCAAATATTTTTGTCATTCTACACAAATCCTGAGAAATAATGGTAAAAATAAAATGAGACAGATGAATCCGGCGCTTATGCCGTATCTACGCTTGCTAGGAATCAAAGTGTAAGAAACGGGTTGATGGGACGCTCATGCATGACGCAGTTAGAGCTTGATTAGTGCAAATAATAATAATAATGTTAGCCACAAAAAAAAGAGTGGCAAATTAACAGAGGGCGGACGACGTGGTCGTGAGACATGCATGCGTGTAGGTGGAATATTTCGAAATTTTTCCATGAGGTGAACAAACATTGTTGTTCTTTAGCACCAAGGAAATCCATATGTCCATCAAGAAATGTGGTCAAAATTGTTGAATGAAGCTGCATCTGAACATGGTATGTTTTTTATGTCATCCTCGGCAAGAGTTTATCCCATCTTTTATTATGTGCACAAGATGATGAACTTGAAGATGTGGGTCCAAGGAATTTCAGTATTCTTTCTGCTATATAAACAAGAGGGTTAAAACCATAAATTCTAGCATCAAGTAGGATGAGTATGCTCGTGTAATGCATGACAGGGTGGCATGCAAATGGTGCATATGGGACATAAGGAGACGGCATGATCCAAGAATTCGGAGGTGTTCCAATGACATTCAAGCTGCGTCTCGAAGTGAGAGCTAGACGTGGGTCCATAGACGAAGGCATCAGGGAGCCAAGATGTAGGGACATCAAAGAATGACGATGCCGAGGATGGCTATCTTGGTGCGCATTACTGCCTATCTCCAGTCCAGTTCCACCTCATTGATGACCAAGTGAGGCCCCTGAAAGCTCGGTGAGCAATAACTGGATGACTAATCGCCATTTTGTTATTGTTTCTTATTCGTTGTACCAAATGAATTCTTTTGATAATGGTTCTTTTGCATTATTTGGGCATGGCCTAAACACACGCACGTCACTTACACCACACACATGCATTTTTTTCTCTCAAAAAATAACACGCATGGCGAGAGCCGAACAACACACATCTCTCTTCCCGTTCCCTACTCTAAACAATAGTTTCTTTCGAATGCATCTCTCTCCCGAGTAAACGCCGTCGTCAGCTGCTATTCTCGACTGACGCTGTTGGTCCGCCACGCCGTTCTTCACCAGCGTAAATCAGTCATTTTCTCCTTGGCAAATCCCCACACATTCTCTGTACACGACATTGAAGCTAACCTTATCCACTCAGGTTTCTACCGCGTTGTCTTAATTAGCGTAAATAAGTCATTTTCTTCTCGGGCGAATCCACATACCATCCTTGTACATAGACTTGAGGCTAACCTTATCCACTCAGGTTTCTTGCGTGTTGTCTTCTTGGATGACGGTATGGCTTTCCCCAGCTGTACTTCCATGATGCCATCCACATGGTTTAGGCCATGCTTATTAGGCTATGGAGTGTGATTTTTTTTTCTCCCGTTGCAACGCACGGGTATTTTTTATGAGTGTGTTGAATAATCCTAATATGCTTGGTATTCAAAAAATAGTAAAAACTTTCTTATGAGTGTGTTGAATGTTATGAGAAGTTTGATACTTGATAGTTGTTTTGAGATATGAAGATGGTGATATTAAAGTTGTGCTAGTTGAGTAGTTGTGAATTTGAGAAATAATTGTGTTAAAGTTTGTGATTCCCGTTGCATGCACATATGGTGAACCGTTATGTGATGAAGTCGGAGCATGATTTATTTTTTGATTGTCTTCCTTATGAGTGGCGGTCGGGGACGAGCGATGGTCTTTTCCTACCAATCTATCCCCCTAGGAGCATGCGTGTAATACTTTTCTTTGATAACTTGTAGATTTTTGCAATAAATATATGAGTTCTTTATGACTAATGTTGAGTCCATGGATTATACGCACTTTTCTTCCTTCCACCATTGCTAGCCTCTCTAATACCGCACACATTTCACCGGTATCATACACCCACCATATACCTTCCTCAAAACAGCCACCATACCTACCTATTATGGCATTTCCATAGCCATTCTGAGATATATTACCATGGAACTTTCCATCGTTCCATTTATTATGGCACATTCCATCATTTTCATATTGCTTAGCATGATCATGTAGTTGACATTGTATTTGTGGCAAAGCCATCATTCATAATTATTTCATACATGTCACTCTTGATTCATTGCATATCCCGGTACACCGCCGGAGGCATTTATATAGTCATATTTTGTTCTAAGTATTGAGTTGTAATTGTTGAGTTGTAAAAAAAATAAAAGTGTGATGATCATCATTATTAGAGCATTGTCCCGGTGAGGAAGGATGATGGAGACTATGATTCCCCCACAAGTCGGGATGAGAATCCGAACGAAAAATAAAATAAAATAAAAAGAGGCCATAAAAAAAGAGAAAAGGCCAAAATAAAAAAATGAGAGAAAAATAGAGAAGGGACAATGTTACTATCCTTTACCGCACTTGTGCTTCAAAGTAGCACCATGATATTGATAATAGAGAGTCTCTCATTTCATCACTTTCATATACTAGTGGGAATTTTTCATTATAGAACTTGGCTTGTATATTCCAATGATGGGCTTCCTCAAAATGCCCAAGGTCTTCATGAGCAAGCAAGTTGGATGCACATCCACTTAGTTTCTTTTGTTGAGCTTTCATATACCTATAGCTCTAGTGCATCTGTTGCATGGCAATCCCTACTCACTCACATTGATATCTATTGATGGGCATCTCCATAGCCCGTTGATATGCCTAGTTGATGTGAGACTATCTTCTCCCTTTTGTCTTCTCCACAACCACCATTCTATTCCACCTATAGTGCTATATCCATGGCTCCCGCTCATGTATTGCGTGAAGATTGAAAAAGTTTAAGAATGTCAAAAGTATGAAACAATTGCTTGGCTTGTCATCGGGACTGTGCATGATTTAAATATTTTGTGTGGTGAAGATAGAGCATAGCCAGACTATATGATTTTGTAGGGATAACTTTCTTTGGCCATGTTATTTTGAGAAGACATAATTGCTTAGTTAGTATGCTTGAAGTATTATTATTTTTATGTCAATATTAAACTTTTATCTTGAATCTTTCGTACCTGAATATTCATTCCATAATTAAGAAGAGTTACAATAAAATTATGTCAAGTAGCACTCAACATCAAAATTATCTTTTTTATCATTTACCTACTCGAGGACGAGCAGGAATTAAGCTTGGGGATACTTGATACGTTTCCAACGTATCTATAATTTTTGATTGCTCCATGCTATATTATCTACTGTTTTGGACATTATTGGGCTTTATTATCCACTTTTATATTATTTTTGGGACTAACCTATTAACCGGAGGCCCAGCCCAGAATTGCTGCTTTTTTGCCTATTTTAGGGTTTCGAAGAAAAGGAATATCAAACGGAGTCCAAACAGAATGAAACCTTCGGGAACATGATTTTCTCACCGAACAAGACCCAGGAGACTTGGATCATACGTCAAGCAACCAACAGGGAGGCCACGAGGTAGGGGGCGCGCCTCCCCCCCCCCAGGCACGCCCTCCACCCTCGTGGGCCCCTTGTTGCTCCACTGACGTACTTCTTCCTCCTATATATACCTACGTACCCCCAAATGATCAGATACGAAGTGAAAACCCTAATTCCACCGCCGCAACTTTCTGTATCCACGAGATCCCATCTTGGGGCGTGTTCCGGAGCTCCGCCGGAGGGGCCATCCATCACGGAAGGCTTCTACATCAACACCATAGCCTCTCTGATGATGTGTGAGTAGTTTACCTTAGACCTTCGGGTCCATAGTTATTACCTAGATGGCTTCTTCTCTCTTTTTGGATCTCAATACAATGTTCTCCCCCTCTCTTGTGGAGATCTATTCGGTGTAATCTTCTTTTTGCGGTGTGTTTGTTGAGACCGGTTAATTGTTGGTTTATGATCAAGATTATCTATGAACAATATTTGAATCTCCTCTGAATTCTTTTATGTATGATTGGTTATCTTTGCAAGTCTCTTCGAATTATCCGTTTGGTTTGGCCTATTAGATTGATCTTTCTAGCAATGGGAGAAGTTCTTAGCTTTGGGTTCAATCTTGTGGCGTCCTTTCCCAGTGACAGTAGGGATAGCATGCCACGTATTGTATGGTTGCCATCGAGGATAACAAGGTGAGATTTTTATCATATTGCATGAATTTATCCCTCTACATCATGTCATCTTGCTTAAGGCGTTACTCTGTTTTCATGAACTTAATACTCTAGATGCATGCTGGATAGCGGTCGATGAGTGGAGTAATAGTAGTAGATGCAGGCAGGAGCCGGTCTAGTTGTCTCGGACGTGATGCCTATATACATGATCATACCTAGATATTCTCATAACTATGCTCAATTATGTCAATTGCTCAACAGTAATTCGTTCACCCACCGTAAAATACTTATGATCTTGAGAGAATCCACTAGTGAAACCTATGGCCCCCGGGTCTATCTTCATCATATTAATCTTCCAATACTTAGTTATTTCCTTCTTTTTTACTTTGCTTTTATTTTACTTTGCATCTTTATTATAAAAATACCAAAAATATTATCTTATCATATCTATCAGATCTCACTCTCGTAAGTGACCGTGAAGGGATTGACAACCCCTTATCGCGTTGGTTGCGAGGATTTATTTGTTTTGTGCAGGTACGAGGGACTCGCGCGTAGCCTCCTACTGGATTGATACCTTGGTTCTCAAAAACTGAGGGAAATACTTACGCTACTTTGTTGCATCTCCTTTCCTCTTCAAGGAAATCCAACGCAGTACTCAAGAGGTAGCACTGCCTAGGTGACCATGTTCTTGAGCTTGCACATCAAATTTATAGGGTTCCAAGTACTTTTGATGCTTGATATAGGCTCTAGGCACTTGTAGGAGATGTTGCTATCAATATTATTGAGTTTGGTTTAGTTTTATTTGAAGTTACTAAAAAATTCAGAATTTTTCAGAAAATAATGAAGAGATTTTTGAGGGGCTCATCGAGCCGAAGCTCAAGGGAAAAGCAAAATGAAGAAGCACAGAAGCCCAAATATAATCTGCCTCGCACCGCGGAGGTTCGGCCGTGTGAATGGCCCTCCGATGATTTCTTGAGAGAAACCGGGATTTATGAGGATTTTTATGATTTGGCTAAGAATGCAGGCCTCACCGACTTCCTCCGCGACCGGCGCGAATAGTATCTCTTACTCACCAATACTTTTGTGCAAAACTTCTACTATTATCCTAAGGAATCACCTCCTTCAGTAGAGTTTCATTTATATGATGTGGTTAAGAAGATGTCACTATATGAATTTTGCAGGGTTTGCAGAATACCTTTCGGGGGTAGTTTAGAGGAACCACATCGTAAGGATGTGGATGGGTTTATTGACACTATCACTGTAGGGGAAACTAGGAAGGTTTCCGATGCAAGAATCACTAGCATACATTTTCCTATTTTACGCTAGTTTGCAATATTTGCTAGTCGTTGCTTAATTGGTCACGGAAACTGCGGAAACCTTAGTGCTCCTGATATTTTTATTTTGTTCCATGGTTTATTCCGTGATGACTCTGTTAGTATGGGAGGTATTATTGCTAAACGGTTAAGTCTGAACCGTACAAAAGGACCCATGTTTGGTGGTATCTATGCTTCATGCTTTGCTGCACACTATAACATACCTATTAGGCACTATGAAAAAGAAGAAAAATTGCTCCCTACTGTTTATCTAGATTATAAGAGTATGGTAACGCATGATTTTATTATAAAGAATAGGGAAGGGGAGCTGAAACACAAATTGTTCTTTGATAAACGTCATCCTGAGACTATCACCTTGCCTGCTGCTTCCTTGTTTGATTTATCTATAGGCCAGTACCTCGTCTCGCTGGAGGACATTCACGCCTACCAGAACCCTACATCAGCCACAGAGCCAGAGTCGGAACCACAAGTTGATCCTCCACGACAGTCTAATTACATGTGGGATCCGGAGATGATTGCCAACCAGTGGCAATCAGAGTCTTCTTCATCTCAGTATGACCCCAACTATTATTATGGATATCCGCCAGACCAACCGTGGCCATAGACCAACTTAGGACCAAAGCCTAAGCTTGGGGGAGTACGTATTTCTCACCAACATTACATTCATGTTCACACACTCATTGCTAGATGTCGGTGCTCATACTTTTTCATTATATCATCCATGCTAGTTTATTTCCTTTTTATGCTTTCTTCTTGTGTGTTTAATAAACCTTAAGAAAAACCAAAAAAATTAGTTGTAGCTTTTAGCTAGTTTTAGTTCCCATGCTTGTAGTAGTAATTAAAAAGAAAACCCAAAAAGATTTCCTATTCTTCTTTTGCTTGTTGGGAGCTTTCCCGTGTAAATAGTTTTATTTCTTTTCTTTTCTTTGGGGGGTCGATAGGAGAAGATCATGATTAAATTGTTGAAGTGGTTCTTATATGCATTATTGTTGATCTGACAAAAGAGCCCATATTGCCTTGTCTTCTCCTGTTTATTGAATGCTTGCAGATTCCAGCTTAGTCCAATGCACGTGCATTATTATTATTATTCACACCGTTCGGTCGTGCAAGTGAAAGGCAATCATGACGATATATGATGGACTAACTGAGATGAGAAAAAATGGTATGAACTCGACTTCTCTTGTTTTTGTAAATATGATTAGTTCATCGTTCCTGATTCAGCCTATTATGAATAAACATGTTTGCAATGACAACTAGAGATCATAGTTTCTTGTGCCATGCTTGATTAGCTAGGAGCTTATAATGGTTTACCTTGCGTGCCAACATGCTATTAAAATGGTTGTGATGTGGTATGATAGGGTGGTATCCTCCTTTGAATGATTTAAGTGACTTGACTTGGCACATGTTCACGCATGTAGTTGAAACAAAATCAACATAGCCTTCACGATATTTATGTTCATGGTGGATTATATCCTACTCATGTTTGCACTCAATGTTCATTGACTTTAATGCATGTTCATGGCTGTTGTCGCTCTCTAACTGGTCGCTTCCCAGTCTTTTTCTAGCCTTCACCTGTAGTAAGCGGGAATATTGCTTGTGGATATAATCCCATAAACCCCAAAGTTATTCCATATGAGTCCACCATATCTACCTATATATGGTATCTACCTGCCGTTCCAAGTAAATTTGTATGTGCCAAACTCTAAACCTTCAAATAAATATCCTGTTTTGTATGCTCGAACAGCTCATGTATCAACTAGGGCTGTCGTATCTTCCATGTTAGGCGGGTTATTCTCAAGAGGAGTGGACTCCGCTCCTCACTCACGAGAAAATGGTTGGTCACCGGGATGCCCAGTCACATGCTTTATGCAAATCAAATCAAAATAATTGCAAACAAAACTCCTCCTGGGACTGTTGTTAGTTGGAGGCACTCGTTGTTTCGAGCAAGCCATGGATTGATGCTTGCTGGTGGAGGGGGGGAGTATAAACTTTACCATTCTGTTTGGGAACCGCCTATAATGTGTGTAGCATGGAAGATATCGCCATCTCTTGGTTGTTATGTTGACAATGAAAGCATACCGCTCAAAATATTATTCACCTCTATTTCAAAACCGAGATCTGGCACCTCTACAAATCCCTGCTTCCATCTACGAAGGGCCTATCTATTTACTTTTATGTTGAGTCATCGTCCTCTTATTAAAAAGCACCAGTTGGAGAGCACCGCTGTCATTTGCATTCATTACTGTTAGTTTACATTGAGTATGACTTGACTGGATCTCTTTTACCATGAATTACAATGTCTAGTCAGTCCTTGATCTTTAAAGGTGCTTTGCATTTATGTTTTGCGGTCTCAGAAAGGGCTAGCGAGATACCATCCTGTTATATCATATTATGATTGTTTTGAGAAAGTGTTGTCATCCGAGATTTATTATTAATGCTCGCTAGTTGATTATGCCATTGATATGAGTAAACATGAGACCTATGCGTTATTGTGAATATGGTTAGTTCATAATCTTTGCCGAAAACTTGAATGCTAGCTTTACATATTTACAACAATAAGAGCAAACAGAGTTTGTAAATGTTTTTCTTTATCACTTTCAGTTTGTCAACTGAATTGCTTGAGGACAAGCAAAGGTTTAAGCTTGGGGGAGTTGATACGTCTCTGTCGTATCTACTTTTCCAAACACTTTTGCCCTTGTTTTGGACTCTAACTTGCATGATTTGAATGGAACTAATCCGGACTGACGCTGTTTTCAGCAGAATTGCCATGGTGTTATTTATGTGCAGAAACAAAAGTTCTCGGAATGACCTGAAACTTCACGGAACACCTTTTCGGAAATAATAAAAAATCCTTGCAAAAGATGAAGACCAGGGGGGCCCACACCCTAGCCACGAGGGTGGGGGCGCGCCTGCCCCCTAGGGCGCGCCCCCTACCTCGTGGCCCCCCTGGAGCTCCTCCGACCTCAACTCCAACTCTATATATTTGGTTTCGGAGAAAAAAATAAGAGAGATGGATTCATCGCATTTTACGATACGGAGCCGCCGCCAAGCCCTAAAACCTCTCGGGAGGGCTGATCTGGAGTCTGTTCAGGGCTCCGCAGAGGGGAATCCGTCACCATCGTCATCATCAACCATCATCCATCACCAACTTCATGATGCTCACCGCCGTGCATGAGTAATTTCATTGTATGCTTGCTGGACGGTGATGGGTTGGATGAGATTTATAATTTAATCGAGTTAGTTTTGTTAGGGTTTGATCCCTAGTATCCACTATGTTCTAAGATTGATGTTGCTATGACTTTGCTATGCTTAATGCTTGTCACTAGGGCCCGAGTGCCATGATTTCAGATCTGAACCTATTATGTTTTCATCAATATATGAGTGTTCTTGATCCTATCTTGCAAGTCTATAGTCACCTATTATGTGTTATGATCCGTTAACCCTGAAGTGACAATAATCAGGATACTTACCGATGATGACCGTAGTTTGAGGAGTTCATGTATTCACTATGTGTTAATGCTTTGGTCTGGTACTCTATTAAAAGGAGGCCTTAATATCCCTTAGTTTTCGCTAGGACCCCGCTGCCATGGGAGGGTAGGATAAAAGATGTCATGCAAGTTCTTTTCCATAAGCACGTATGACTATATTCAGAATACATGCCTACATTACATTGATGAATTGGAGCTAGTTCTGTGTCACCCTAGATTATGACTATTACATGATGAACCGCATCCGGCATAATTCTCTATCACCGATCCATTGCCTACGAGCTTTCAATATATTGTTCTTCGCTTATTTATTTTTTCGTTGCTATTGCTATCATCACTAAAAAATACCAAAAACATTACCTTTGCTATCATTACCTATTGCTACATTACCACTACTATCATACTACTTTGCTATTAAATACTTGGCTGCAGATATTAAGTTTCCAGGTGTGCTTGAATTGACAACTCAGCTGCTAATACTTGAGAATATTCTTTGGCTCCCCTTGTGCCGAATCAATAAATTTGTGTTGAATGCTCTACCCTCGAAAACTGTTGCGATCCCCTATACTTGTGGGTTATCATGGGCCGCCAGCGAATGCGAGTCCGCTTCGCCGACGCCCGCCGCCGCGAGGGCTGCTGCCACCTCCCGCGCATGGTGTCTTGCACGGCGTGCACGCCGTGCCATGGCCTCGTGGGACGATGGTGCGTCCCCAATATTGGTGCGCCACCGGAGGGGTTGCGCGTCCGCTAGCGCGTTCGGAGGCCAGATGGACCACGCGGACTCCGGCGAGGCAGCTACGGCCGGCCTAGTGCCAGATCCATGCCCCATTTGGGCGGACGCAATGGATTCCTGACGGATGGGGTCCGAGCGCAGCCGTCCACGGGCCTCCTCCCGGGCGCGGCGGAGCGCAAGCCACACTGCCATCTCCTCCTCAGGGCCTTGCCGGATGAGCTCAGGGTCGACGGATCTGGAGGTGAAGGACTCAGATCCGTTGCCCGCCATGCCTAATACGACCGGAAGGAGCCGGAGACAAGATTGGGTGGTGGAGGGGAGTGAAGGGGAGAGGAGTGAAGTGGCTAGGGTTTGATCCGGCGAGCGGATGGGAAGGATTTTATGTGGGGTCGGGTGGGCCAGTATGGGGAGGGTCCGACGTGGCGGGCATGCCCGAGCGCGCCCGGACGCCCCATATCCGCCCCATATTTGGGCTGAATAAGGGGCGTGCCGGTCAGCCCGGGCGTTTGAGGGCCGTTTGAGGGGCCCGTCTGGATCAAAAAATCATGACCGTAGAGTGACCGGGCGGCCTGCCCGGGTGTATGAGGCGGGTTTGACAGGTCCGACTTTAGATGCTCTTACGTGTATGCTGCAGCCTGGTTCAGCCGCCGAATTGCAGCGGAAAATCTCCTGTCAGTCTCGCTTTCTGCGTAGGGTGGTACAGCGGAAATCAATCTGGTGGATCGCCCGCTCGCGTGCGACGGTGCACACGATGGAACCCTAACTCTCTCGCCTCAACGAACGTCTCAATGAACTTGATCTGATCTCGTATCTGAAACTTGGCTTAGATACCACTTATTAGATCAAATGAGATCAAACGAGACAAAAGAGACATAGATTTTTTATGCGGAAATCCTTGCGTGAGAAAACCACGGACGCATGAAGGCACAATCACTATGATGAAGGAGTATTACAAGCACGAGACGACAGACCGTCTTAGGTGCGACTACATGAGGTATATATAAAGGGCAACAAATAAGAGTTCTTGGAGGACAAGTAAACGAGTTGTACTCGTACACGTCGACGTAAACGCAATGTCCACACCTGTTGTACTATGTCTAGTTCAACACGATACTAGAATTTGGATCATAATTTAACACAAACGATGATGCTTTAGCTATTATAGATCCAGTCTCAAGAGGTGAGTGGCTATTGCCGTCTTTAAAAGCTAATATGATGAGGGCGTTTGTAGGCGTTCATTTTCTTTACTATTAGTTTAGTGGGATTTGCATCCTCCGGTGGGAGGCGTACAATCCGAGTATGATTTTCAATGTAGTTTTGTTCTGGTGGTTGTTCTGGTCAAAGTGTGTTCATTGTACTGACTTTTGTTTTTTTATATAAAGTGTGTTCATTGTACTGACATTGTTTTTATATTTATCGGATCAGATACCTTTTGTGTTATTTGTTAGAAAAATGAGAAGAGTTTTTTAACCTCCAAATCTTCACACCTTCATCCCAATTTCGCATCTCTGTCTTTCTTTCATTTTTCCGTTGCGCCTTTTGCTCTCTCAAAGAAAAGGAGTCATTTCGTCGCTCGCCCGCTCTATAGGGACCGTTGAGTTGTGCGACCTCAGGAGTCAGGAGTAGTAAAAACGAGGAGGCGGCGTTGTTGTCATTTCCCAAGAGCTCGCTGTCTCGCAGTAATGGCCGCAATGGCAGTAATGGCGTTGCTGTGCCATCGCCCTTCGATCCTCGCGCTCCGATGGACAACTCCCCCGTTATTTAACCCCTTTACCTACCCGAGTTCTTTCAGCTACCAGAAGAAAGAAAATGGATCCAGCTTATCACAGACCTCTCCACTCGGCCATGGTGGACTGGTCGTCTCTCCCTCCGGAGGTCCTCAGCCACATCGCCGACTGCCTCCTCGCCACCAACGATGTCGACTGCTACATGGACTTCCGCGCCGTCTGCACCAGCTGGCGCTCCGCCACCGACGACCCCGCGAGCAGCGACCACTCCGACATCCGCTTCCACCCTCGCCGGTGGATCATCCTGGACGAGGTCTTCCAGACCGACGCGCGCCTCATGATCAACACCACCACCGGCCGCGTCCTCCGCAAGGACCTTCCTGTGCTGCGCAAGTACGAGGTCACCGCCACCACTCCCTGCGGCTTCTTGGTGCTCACCGACAAGGAGCACCCTCACGCCGCGCGCGTCCTCAACCCTTTCACGGGCCGCATGATCCGCTTCAAGCCGCAAATGCCCTTCGAGATGGGTGTTTCTGCCGCCGCCATCGACGGCGACTCCTCGCCCGAGCTCCTCCTCTTCTCCGACAGATGGTACGAGCAGTACACGGCTGAGGAAGACAGTGATGGCTTCCTTCTGAATGAAATGGAGTTCATCTTCGTATGGCTACGGGTGGCCGTGGGCGCCGGCATCTGCACCAACGGCCAGAAGGGAGTGGTGACGCCTCTTCCGTTCGACTTTCCTCCCAAGCTCTCCCTTGTGCTGAGCCGGTTCGCCATTGATCCTTCAAAGCTGTTCTCGGAGCACCCTGCCACTGGCCGGTTTGCCGATCTTCCTGGCACGGGGCACGCGAACCACTGTTTCGTTGTGGAATCCGCCGGGGAACTGCTGGTCGTCGTGATGCAAGAAGGTCGCTTGAAGGTTTTCTACATGGACACCGACGACGACGAGCTCGAGCCTGTGAAGAGCATCGGTGGCCGTGCAATCTTCGTCGGTTACCGCAGGTGCCTCTCTGTTGTCAATGCCCAAAAGTTCCCATCCATCGCCCCCAACTGCGTCTACTACGTGAAGTCCACCGATTCATCCCTCGACATCTACAAGCATGACCTCCATGACGGGAAAGAAGAGAGGGTGTCTGAAGCCATAGATTCCTTGAAGCCCAGCACACTTTCACTCGCCAACCCTCCATTCACCATCGTCCAGCTACTCTCCAGCCACACCATCAACGGTCGGGAATCTCAGCTTGCAGTGGAACGGCACGAGCGGCGGCGCCTCGAGCGGAAATATTGGTTTGAGATGCACATGCCTGAGCTGGAATCTCTGGTGGAGATGGAGAGGCTCGAGAACGAAAGGCAGGATGGTTCTGACTAGGTGATAATAAGTTCGGTGGTTATTTATATGTAATAGTTTTATGAAAAATCTACGCACTAGTTCAAAGCTGTCGGTTATTTCCACCTCGAAAATGCTACATATCTACGTACTATTTTGTCTCACAATATATACGAAGCTTTATCGATTTTGCGCGTAGCATGCAGTAGCAATTTTGCTGAAGTAATAACAAATGCGAGATTTAGGTGCAAGTTGTACGAAATGTTAGGTACCAATTCACCTTAGTAGCAATTGCAAAGCCAACCTGACTAACATTTCTTTTCTGAAACAAAACCTGACTAACAATAAAGCATGTTCAGAAAACTAAACGGGGGCATCCCAGCTCATATTTGAATTTGTTGTGTGCAAGCAGCTGCTCTGTGAACCATGTTCTGGAGTCTTGGTCAACTATATGAGCTTGATGCAAGCTCGAGTGAAGTCGAGCAAAATATGAATATTAGGATTAAACTAAAGCAGAAAACTAAATAGAAAATCAATGGACACAAGACATTAGAACTGTGAGTCCCTTTCTCCTCGAGAAGCCCCGCCCACAAGATTTTTATTCACCTGAAACAATCAACAACATCTCTTACTAATAGTAGGTGTATAGAACAACAAATATTGCTACGACACATAGTTTGTGTAGCTACATAAAGGGATAATCTACTACCTAATCCAGCAAAGGCTCGAACCAGACACAGACAACATTGCGGCCAACCCGAGAAGACACTGCCTAAATACAACACACACTCTAACCAGGGCCTTGAAGAAATTAAACGCCCCGAAATGTTAATAAGCCACACCACGCAACACATACTGATCAGTGGTGGTCGCCTTGTCGGATAATATTGGATCTGAGACATGTGCTTGGAAGAGGTCGACGATGATGTGGTTGAGGAGGCAAGAGAGGTCGTGCACGGCAGCGAGGCAGAGGAGCATGTTGCCAAGGGTGAGGACGAGCAGGGTGGGAATTTCCGCATAGGCTTGGATCTGGAATTGTCCTTGCTTGATAGGCCATCTTCCCTTCGCTACTGAAAGCTGATGCGAGGAGGGACGTCCTGGCTTCCATGATCTTGCTACGACCGCCGCCGCTCCGTGCTCTTCTTCGTGATAAACTGATATGGAAAATAAATGACTTTGATTTATTTTTTCCCGAATCAGTTCCAATAATATATCAACACTTACATAAATGAAGGTCTCAAATTGTTCCTTTTAGATCTACTGTAGCAAGCTTTTGAATAAGATACTTTATTCAACTTCAACATATTTGAAAAGTAGAAAAAGTTAATGAGCAACAGCTACAACATGTGTTTCTCATCATTTAAGGGTTACCATATACTCCTCATAAGAAGTCTCCAAACAACAACATGCAAATGTCACTGTCCTTTACAAGGCAAGCATGTCTCTTTTTCCTTGATGAAAATGGTCAGCATATATCTCTTAAGAAACTGTGGCAAAAAATGCATATGTGAAACATTGGATACCTCAACAAAAGATGATGTTTCATGGAAGCCACCGGGTGAATCCCAAAACTATAAACCTCTCAGCCTCCGGTAAATGTTTTTCGTCTTCACAATTATCTTGACATATTGCACAACTCATTCCGAAGCGAGTAAAATGTACAGAACCACCACTTTCGTGTTAGCGTAAACTCACCACTTTACAAAACTCACTTTGCACCGAACCGAAGAATTGACAGTGTCAAAAAACACTGAACCAATTTGTTAGCTCGTTTTGACTCGGTGAAGCAGCCACGTGGCTAGTGGTGGACAACACAAGCAGTAACGGTTGTTAATGGCCGTACCAGCCGAGCTGGTCAGACTGTTCCCCAAAAGCCAACAGTGGCCCGCTTCCCACTCTCTCCTCTGCTCACTCTCGCTCACTTGCTCACTCGCACTCGCTCTCGCTCCCCTCTGCGTCGCTGCCGCAATGCCTTCTTGGGCAGACTCGGAGGCAAGCAGTGACGATGGCATGGTCCACTTGGCCGGGGGGGGGGGGGGTAATGTCGTTATGCTGTACTCTATCTGATAGACTAGGGTTAGGGATTTTAGATTGGGGATTTTTGTTTTGGTATGATTTGGACCGGATCCAGGGTATTCGACCACTCCCCATTCCTTTTGAAATCAATCCAACCCCTCCTAACTATAGATGATCGGACTTTGAAGGCAATGTGGAGACGACAGAGAAAGGCCCTGTTGAGTGCTACCACCGGAAAATAGCCAAGAAATTTGTAGCACTCCAAGGTGGCGTAACTTGAATGAGGTTTTATGGATGTGGTGAGGATGTAAGTTGCAATCCATGTCCTACTTTTCTAATTTGAAATCTCATGTAAACTGCTCTGTTTCAACAGTGTTAATAGATGTCCTGCATTTTTCATAATTTCCGTACATGTACAAATAGATTGTGGTTAGTAAGTCAGTAATAATTTTCTATGCATTATATCTGTACAATATTCATAATTTCTGTACTTTTAAAACAAGATACAGTTACACAATGCAACCTGAGTGTTTCTCTGAATGTCTGCATTGTAATGGTTAATGATCAAATTGGTTAACCGTTGTGTTTCTCTGTAGCTTAGGTACTCTATTTCTCTGAATCTTTGCATTTTCTGGTTTCTCTTGAGTTTAACTGATGGGTTTCTCTGTAGCTTAATTGTTCTGTTTCTCTGTAGCTTAGGTATCATGTTTCTCTTAATCTCTGCATTTTCTTGTTTCTCTGATGCTTAGTTGGTGTGTTTCTCTGTATCTTAACTATTGTGTTTCTCTTTACGAAAAGCATTATGGTACCCTGATGTACCCATTAACCATTTGTAGCTTCTTATGGTTAACTTAATTATTTTTCTTGTAGATTGGCAATTGTGACTATGTTCAGTGGGTTGATATAGAGTATCCTGAAGCTACTAAAAAAGCTCTTTGAAAGTGATACGTCCATTTTGCATCATGCTTTTATATCGATATTTATTGCATTATGAGCTATTATTACACATTATGTCACAATACTTACGTATTTTCTCTCTTACTTTACAAGGTTTACATGGAGAGGGGGAATGCCGGCAGCTGGAATTCTGGACTGGAAAAAGAGCAAATATTAGAGACCTATTCTACACATCTCCAAAAGTCTTGAAACTCCACGGGAATTATTTTCAGAATATATAAAAAATATTGGGCGAAAGAAGTGCCAGAGGGGGGCCACCCACCGTCCACGAGGGTGGGGGCGCGCCCTACCCCCCTAGGCGCGCCCCCTGCCTCGTGGGCCCCCTGGTGGCCCTCTGATGCCCATCTTTGGTTATATGGAGTCTTTCATCGAGGAAAAAAAATCATAAGCAAGCTCACGGGACGAAACTCCACCGCCACGAGGCGGAACCTTGGCGGAACCAATCTAGGTCTCCGACGAAGCTGTTCTGCCGGGGAAACTTCCCTCCGGGAGGGGGAAATCATCACCATCGTCATCACCAACGATCCTATCATCGGGAGGGGGTCAATCTCCATCAACATCTTCACCAGCACCATCTCATCGCAAACCCTAGTTCATCTCTTATATCCAATCTTTGTATCCAAACCTCAGATTGGTACCTCTGGTTGCTAGTAGTGTTGATTACTCCTTGTAGTTGATGCTAGTTGGTTTACTTGGTGGAAGATCATATGTTCAGATCTTATATGCACATTAATACCCCTCTGATTATGAACATGAATATACTTTGTGAGTAGTTATGCTTGTTCCTGAGGACATGGGAGAAGTCTTGCTATAAGTAGTCATGTGAATTTGGTATTCATTCGATATTTTGATGAGATGTATGTTGTCTTTCCTCTAGTGGTGTCATGTGAACGTCGACTACATGACACTTCACCATTATTTGGGCCTAGAGGAAGGCATTGGGAAGTAATAAGTAGATGATGGGTTGCTAGAGTGACAGAAGCTTAAACCCTAGTGTATGTGTTGCTTCGTAAGGGGCTGATTTGGATCCATATGTTTCATGCTATGGTTAGGTTTACCTTAATACTTCTGTTGTAGTTGCGGATGCTTGCAATAGGGGTTAATCATAAGTGGGATGCTTGTCCAAGGAAGGATAGTACCCAAGCACCGGTCCACCCACATATCAAATTATCAAAGTACCGAACGCGAATCATATGAACGTGATGAAAACTAGCTTGACGATAATTCCCATGTGTCCTCGGGAGCGCTTTCCTATATATAAGAGTTTGTCCAGGCTTGTCCTTTGTTACAAAAAGGATTGGGCCATCTTGCTGCACCTTATTTACTTTTATTACTTGTTACCCGTTACAAATTACCTTATCACAAAACTATCTGTTACCGATAATTTCAGTGCTTGCAGAAAATACCTTGCTGAAAACAGCTTAGAATTTCCTTCTGCTCCTCGTTGGGTTCGACACTCTTACTTATCGAAAAGGCTATGGTAGATCCCCTACACTTTTGGGTCATCAAGACTCTTTTCTAGCGTCCTTGCGGGGAGTGAAGTGCCTTTGGTAGGTGGAATTTGGTAATGAAAAATTTATATAGTGTGCTGAAATTTACTGTCACTTGTTACTATGGAACATAATCCTTTGAGGGGCTTGTTCGGGGTATCTTCACCCCGACCAGTAGAGCAAAGAGTTCCTCCTCAGCCTACTGAACCTACTGAAAATGTTTATCTTGAAATTCCTTCGGGTATGATAGAGAAACTGTCAGCTAATCCTTTCACAAGTGATGGAACATTACATCCCGATTTGCACCTAATCTATGTGGATGAAGTTTGTGGATTATTTAAGCTTGCAGGTATGCCCGAGGATGTTATCAAGAAGAAGGTCTTCCCTTTATCTTTGAAGGGAGAGGCATTGACATGGTTTAGGCTATGTGATGATATGAGATCATGGAACTACAACCGATTGAAATTGGAATTTCATCAGAAGTTTTATCCTATGCATCTTGTTCATCATGATCGTAATTATATATATAATTTTTGGCCTCGCGAAGGAGAAAGCATCGCTCAAACTTGGGGGAGGCTTAATTCAATGTTATATTCATGCCCAAATCATGATCTCTCAAAAGAAATGATTATTCAAAAAAATTATGCTCGGCTTTCTCTCAGTAATCGCTCCATGTTCAATACTTCTTGTACTGGATCTTCTATGATGAAGACTATTGAATTCAAATGGTATTTATTGGAAAGAATTAAACGCAACTCTGAAGATTGGGACCTCGACGAAGGTAAGGAGTCAGGTATAACACCTAAGTTTGATTGTGTTAAATCTTTTATGGATACCAATGCTTTCCGTGAATTTAGCACTAAATATGGACTTGACTCTGAGATAGTAGATTCTTTCTGTGAATCCTTTGCTATTCATGTTGATCTTCCTAAGGAGAAGTGGTTTAAATATAATCCTCCCATTGAAGCAAAAGTAGTTGCACCTATTAAAGTTGAAGAAAAGACTATCACTTATAATGATCCTGTTGTTCCTACTGCTTATATTAAGAAACCACCTTTCCCTGTTAGAATAAAGGATCATGCTAAAGCTTCAACTGTGGTTCGTAAGAGTAATACTAGAACACCTACTCCCTCTGACCAAATTAAAGTTGAACCTAGTCTTTCTATGGTTAAAGATCTCTCGGCCGATAATATTGATGAGCATGTTATTTATTTTTGTGATGAAGTTGCTAGAATTGCTAGACCCGATGCTAAAAATAAACATAGACATGTTGTAGGCATGCCTGTTCTTCCTGTTAAAATAGGAGATCATTGCTATCATGGCTTATGTGATATGGGTGCTAGTGCAAGTGCAATACCCCATTCCTTATATAAAGAAATTATGCATGATATTGCACCTGCTGAGTTAGAAGAAATTGATGTTACAATTAAGTTTGACAATAGAGACACTATTTCACCAGTTGGGATTGTTAGAGATGTTGAAGTTTTGTGTGGGAAAGTTAAATATCATGCTGATTTTCTTGTTCTTGGTTCCCCAAAAGATGAATTTTGTCCCATTATATTTGGTAGAACCTTCTTGAATACTGTTAATGCTAAGATAGACTGCAATAAGGACATTGTTTCTGTTGGTTTAGGGGATATGTATCATGAATTAAATTTTGCTAAATTTCATCGACAACCCCATGATAAAGAATTGCCTAATAAAGATGAAATTATTGGTCTTGCTTCTATTGTCGTGGCTCCTAGTGATCCTTTAGAAAAATATTTGCTAGACCATGAAAATGATATGTTTATGAATGAAAGAAGGGAAATAGATGAAGTATTCTTTAAATAGGCACTACTAGGGAAAACCCTAGTAGTAGCGCGGGTTTAATGCCCACTAGTAGCGCGGGCTGCGGCGCTACTAATAAGGCGCTACAGCTATTGCTTAGCAGTAGCGCGCGCGACACACGCTACTCCTAAGACACATAGCGGCAGCGCTTGTTCTCTCCTGCGCTGCTGCTAATCTAGGTTGTTGTAGCGTGTTTACTATCCATCGCTACTAGTATTCTTGTTTTTGATTTTTTTATTTTTGGTGTATTTATACGCTGTTATACAAATTTTGGTACAATACCAATTATGAGGTTTATATCATTATGTCCATAACAGTGTGTCAAATGAAGGTGGATTAGGTTCAAGTGGAGGCAATATGTGGTGCATGTCAAAAGTATACTACTAATCCAAACTTGATCTAGTTTGGATTAGTAGTACTTTCGATGTGCACCACATGTTGCCTCCACTTGAATCTAATCCGCCAGCACGAGCTATTTAATCATCATCATAGTCATTACCACCAACAGTATTTATTTAATCACCAAAGTCATAGTATAGCACATCATCACCCGATCAAACTCATTCTAGCTAGCTAATCACCACCAACACTAGATGCGGTAGCTATCTAATCACCACCAACACTAGCTAATGATAATCATCATAGTCATTACCACCAACACTAGCAATTTAATCATCATAGTCTTAGTGTAGCACATCATCATCTTCAAACTCATTTCTAGCTAGCTATCACTCCTGCTGCTCTCTCTCAGGTAAAATAACATAAAACATGTTTAGCTCTCCTCCTTCATCAAGTTGGAGCATGCTGATGAACCTGTCTCCTAATCGTGGGCTGCGCTTCTGATTGATGCCCCTAGTACTTCTCTGTTCTCCTCCATCACAAATTTGGTCCAGTCTTTCACTATTAAGCATTGCTCGCTATTAGAAATCATGAATGCACTAAAGTGCATTGTAGGATATCTTGGCCGTAAGCTAACAATACTCATGGTACCTTTAGTCTCGATCCCATGAGGCACAACATTCATCGGGAGTCCCTGTTGAAGAACATCGTATAGTAACATACTTAGCAATGAAGTTTAGCTTAAAAATAATGTATGCAAAAGATGCACTGAGGACAAATAGTAAAAATCTTACCATCTTAGATGTGACCGTAGTTCATTACGAACACTATTGGTCGCACGTTTTCAGTACTAACATTTCTATGTGCAGAAAGAAAATTTTTCTTGACAGTATCAAGATCCTCAAGCCATGAAACATAATAACTTAGCTCCTCGCAGTTTAGTTCAGCCCCGGGACAGTAGTAGGTCATGTCTACCAAGCGCTGGACATGTTTGCTTGAACGGAAATAAGCTGACAATAGAAATTAGTTGTCAACTATTTTTGAATAAACAATATCAAAGACATAAATATGGTTGAGAAACTCACATAATGGTATAACTGGAGGCGTCTGCACATCGACCCAGATGTCGATATTACCTTTAATATCATCTTCTGGACAAATATCAAAGGTGATAACATATCAGCCTCAAATGCATAAGTCTTGCATAGTGCTCGCCAAGTTTTGCATCCAAAATACGTGTAGTCGTCTGCGTTGTATAATTTTGCGTGGAAAATACAACCATGCTCGGTCTTCAAGTAAACTTTCTTTACCTCCATAGTACGACTGGAACCTATCTTATCCAAGACAAAAACTCTTGCATGGTGATACGTCTCCAACGTATCAATAATTTTTTATTGCTCCATGCTATATTATCTACTGTTTTGGACATTATTGGGCTTTATTATCCACTTTTATATTATTTTTGGGACTAACCTATTAACCGGAGGACCAGCCCAGAATTACTGTTTTTTTTGCCTATTTTAGGGTTTTGAAGAAAAGGAATATCAAACGGAATGAAACCTTTGGGAACGTGATTTTCTCACCGAACATGATCCAGGAGACTTGGACCCTACATCAAGAAACAAAGGAGGAGGCCACGAGGTAGGGCGGCGCGCCTACCCCCCCTCCCCCAAGCGCGCGCTCCACCCTCGTGGGCCCCCTGTTGCTCCACCGACGTACTCCTTCCTCCTATATATACCTACGTACCCCCAAACGATCAGATACGGAGCCAAAACCCTAATTCCACCGCCGCAACTTTCTGTATCCACGAGATCCCATCTTGGGGCCTGTTCCGGAGCTCCGCCGGAGGGGGTATCCATCACGGAGGGCTTCTACATCATCACCATAGCCCCTCCGATGAAGTGTGAGTAGTTCACCTCAGACCTACGGGTCCATAGTTATTAGCTAGATGGCTTCTTCTCTCTTTTTGGATCTCAATACAATGTTCTCCCCCTCTCTTGTGGAGAACTATTCGATGTAATCTTCTTTTTGCGGTGTGTTTGTTGAGACCGATGAATTGTGGGTTTATGATCAAGTCTATGTATGAACAATATTTGAATCTTCTCTGAATTCTTTTATGTATGATTGGTTATGTTTGCAAGTCTCTTTGAATTATCAGTTTGGTTTGGCCTACTAGATTGATCTTTCTTGCAATGGGAGAAGTGCTTAGCTTTGGGTTCAATCTTGCGGTGTCCTTTCCCAGTGACAATAGGGGCAGCAAGGCACGTATTGTATTGTTGCCATCGAGGATAACAAGATGGGGTTTTCATCATATTGCGTGAGTTTATCCCTCTACATCATGTCATCTTGCTTAAGGCGTTACTCTGTTTTCATGAACTTAATACTCTAGATGCATGCTGGATAGCGGTCGATGAGTGGAGTAATAGTAGTAGATGCAGGCAGGAGTCGGTCTACTTGTCTCGGACGTGATGCCTATATACATGATCATACCTAGATATTCTCACAACTATGCTCAATTCTATCAATTGCTCAACAGTAATTTGTTCACCCACCGTAAAATACTTATGCTATTGAGAGAAGCCACTAGTGAAACCTATGGCCCCCGGGTCTATCCTCATCATATTAATCTTCCAATACTTAGTTATTTCCTTTGCTTTTTTACTTTGCTTTTATTTTACTTTGCATCTTTATCATAAAAATACCAAAAATATTATCTTAGCATATCTATCAGATCTCACTCTCGTAAGTGGTCGTGTAGGGATTGAAAACCCCTTATCGCGTTGGTTGCGAGGATTTATTTGTTTTGTGTAGGTACGAGGGACTCACGTGTAGCCTCCTACTGGATTGATACTTGGTTCTCAAAAACTGAGGGAAAATACTTACGGTACTTTACTACGTCATCCCTTCCTCTTCGGGGAAAACCAACGCAGTGCTCAAGAGGTAGCAAGAAGGATTTCTGGCGCCGTTACCGGGGAGTCTACGCAAAAGTCAATATACCAAGTACCCATCACAATCCTTATCTCCCGCATTACATTATTTGCCATTTGCCTCTCGTTTTCCTCTCCCCACTTCACGCTTGCCGTTTTATTCGCCCTCTCTCTCTATCTTCCCTCTCTTTCTCTATTTGCCTCTTTTTTGCCCGCTTGCTTTTTGTTTGCTTGTGTGTTAGATTGCCTTCTTGACTCGATAGCTCTACCCTGATTTGGAGATCTTCACCTTAAAAGGTTAGAAGAAATTGAAAACAACGTTAGGAGTTTTATGGTCTTGCAATTCGAGCATAATAGTTTCTTTAGAAATGAGCTTAAGGAACAAAAAGGTTTTATGAGTTTTATGAATAAAGAGCTCGACGATATGTCTAAAGAATTTGATGGTTTAAGAACCCAAATTCCTCATCTTGAGAAATTGACTCCTGAAATTTCGGATAAGCAGGCTACCTTAGTTAATAGGATGGCCGCTAAACCGGATCCCTATGAAAATAAAGATGAAGATCTAAAAGTTATTGATGTTTCCCCTATTAAATATTTGTTTTGCAATATGAATCTTAATAATGATGGGACTGAATATGATCCACCTTTACCTAGAAGGCGTTCCAAGAATTCGGAGTTTTTAGATCTTGATGGTAAAATTGATGAAAGTGGGATTTCAAGGAATTTAATTATGAAAATTGCTCTTTGATTGATTGTATTTCCTTGTTGCAATCTGTGCTAAATTCTCCTCACGCTTATAGTCAAAACAAAGCGTTCACTAAACATATCGTTGATGCCTTGATGCAATCTTATGAAGAAAAACTTGAATTGGAAGTTTCTATCCCTAGAAAACTTTATGATGAGTGGTAACCAACTATTAAAATTAAGACTAAAGATCATGAGTTCTATGCTTTATGTGATTTGGGTGCTAGTGTTTCCATGATTCCAAAGACTTTGTGCAATTTGTTAGGTTTCCGTGATTTTGATGATTGCTCTCTAAACTTGCATCTTGCGGATTCCACTATTAAGAAACCTATGGGAAGAATTTATGATGTTCTTATTGTTGCAAATAGGAATTATGTACCCATAGATTTTATTGTTCTTGACATAGATTGCAATCCTTCATGTCCTATTATTCTTGGTAGACCTTTCCATAGAACGATTGGTGCAATTATTGATATGAAGGAAGGAAATACTAGATTCCAATTTCCGTTAAGGAAAGGCATGGAACACTTTCTTAGAAAGAAAATTAAATTACCTTATGAATCTATTATGAGAGCCACTTATGGATTGCCTACCAAAGATGGCGATACCTAGATCTATCCTTGCTTTTTATGCCTAGCTAGGGGCGTTAAACGATAGCGCTTGTTGGGAGGCAACCCAATTTTATTTTTATTCCTTGCTTTTTGCTCCTGTTTAGTAATAAATAATTTATCTAGCCTATGTTTAGGTTGTGTTTTTTTGTGTTTAACTAGTGTTTGTGCCAAGTAGAACTGTTGGGAAGACTTGGGGAAAGTCTTGATATCTTGCTGTAAAAAACAGAAACTTTAGCGCTCACGATAACTGCTGCCATTTTTATTTGGAAGGTGATATTTAGTTAATTCTTTTTGCAGATGATTAATAGATAAATTAATCACGTCCAGCAATTTATCTTAGAATTTTCGGGGTTTCAGATCTTGCGCTAGCTACAGATTACAACAGACTGTTCTGTTTTTGACAGATTCTGTTTTTCGTGTTTTGTTTGCTTATTTTGATGAATCTATGGCTAGTAAAATAGTTTATAAACCATAGAGAAGTTGGAATACAGTAGGTTTAACACCAATATAAATAAAGAATGAGTTCATTACAGTACCTTGAAGTGGTCTTTTGTTTTCTTTCGCTAACGGAGCTCACGAGATTTTCTACTTTAAGTTTTGTGTTGTGAAGTTTTCAAGTTTTGGGTAAAGATTTGATGGATTATGTAACAAGGAGTGGCAAGAGCCTAAGCTTGGGGATGCCCATGGCACCCCCAAGATAATCTAAGGACACCTAAAAGCCAAAGCTTGGGGATGCCCCGGAAGGCATCCCCTCTTTTCGTCTACTTCTATCGGTAACTTTACATGGAGCTATATTTTTATTCACCACATGATATGTGTTTTGCTTGGAGCGTCTTGTATGATTTGAGTCTTTGATTTATAGTTTACCACAATCATCCTTGCTGTACACACCCTTTGTGAGACCCATACATGATTTGGAATTTGATATAATACTCTATGTGCTTCGCTTATATCATTTGAGTTATATAGTTTTGCTCTAGTACTTCACTTATATATTTTAGAGCACGGTGGTGGATTTGTTTTATAGAAACTATTGATCTCTCATGCTTCACTTAGATTATTTTGAGAGTCTTAAATAGCATGGTAATTTGCTTAAATAATCCTAATATGCTAGGTGTTCAAGATTAGTAAATTTTTTTTAAACATGAGGTGTTATTTGATTGTCTTCCTTTTGAGTGGCGGTCGGGGACGAGCGATGGTCTTTTCCTACCAATCTATCACCCTAAGAGCATGCGTGTAGTGCTTGGTTTTTGATGACTTGTAGATTTTTGCAATAAGTATGTGAGTTCTTTATGACTAATTTTGAGTCCATGGATTATACGCACTCTCACCCTTCCATCATTGCTAGCCTCTTCGGTACCGTGCATTGCCCTTTCTCACATTGAGAGTTGGTGCAAACTTCGCCGGTGCATCCAAACCCCGTGATATGATACGCTCTTTCACACATAAACCTCCTTATATCTTCCTCAAAACAGCCACCATACCTACCTATTATGGCATTTCCATAGCCATTCCGAGATATATTGCCATGCAAGTTTCCACCATTCCGTTTATCATGACACATTCATCATTGTCATATTACTTAGCATGATCATGTATTTGACATAGTATTTGTAGCAAAGCCACCGTTCATAATTCTTTCATACATGTCACTCTTGGTTCATTGTATATCCCGGTACACCACCGGAGGCATTCATATAGAGTCATATCTTGTTCTAAGTATCGAGTTGTAATTCTTGAGTTGTAAGTAAATAGAAGTGTGATGACCATCATTCATAGAGCATTGTCCTAAAAAAGAGAGAAAGGCCAAATTAAAAAAAGTGTTGGGGAACGTAGTACTTTCAAAAAAATTTCCTACGCACACGCAAGATCATGGTGATGCATAGCAACGAGAGGGGGAGAGTATGATCTACATACCCTTGTAGACCGACAACGGAAGTGTTAGCACAACGTGGTTGATGTAGTCGTATGTCTTCACGGTCCGACCGATCCAAGCACCGTTACTCCGGCACCTCCGAGTTCTTGGCACACGTTCAGCTCGATGACGATCCCCGGGCTCTGATCCAGCAAAGCTTCGGGGATGATTTCCGTCAGCACGACGGCGTGGTGACGATCTTGATGTTCAACCGTCGCAGGGCTTCGCCTAAGCACTGCTACAATATGACCGAGGTGTAATATCGTGGAGGGGGGGCACCGCACACGGCTAAGGAACGATCACGAAGATCAACTTGTGTGTCCTAGGGTGCCCCCCTGCCCCCGTATATAAAGGATCAAGGGGAGGAGGCCGGCCGGCCTCTATGGCGTGCCAACGAGGAGTCCTCCTCCTAGTAGGAGTAGGACTCCTGCTAGGAGGGGGAAAGAAGTGGGGAGGGAGAGGGAAAGGGGGGCGCCGCCCCCCCTCTCCTAGTCCAATTCGGACCAGGTGGGGAGGAGGCGCGCGGCCCACCTTTGGTTGACCCTCTCTCTCTCCACTAGGGCCCATATGGCCCATTACTTCTCCCGGGGGGGTTCCCGTAACCCTCCGGCTCTCCGGTTTTCTCCGAAATCACCCAGACACTTCTGGTGTCCGAATATAGCCGTCCAATATATCAATCTTTCTGTCTTGACCATTTCGAGACTCCTCATCATGTCCATGATCACATCCGGGACTCCGAACAAACTTTGGTACATTAAAATGTATAAACTCATAATGAAACTGTCATCGTAATGTTAAGCGTGCGGACCCTACGGTTCGAGAACAATGTAGACATGACCGAGACACGTCTCCGGTCAATAACCAATAGCGGGACCTGGATGCCCATATTGGCTCCTACATATTCTACGAAGATCTTTATCGGTCAGACCGCATAACAACATACGTTGTTCCCTTTGTCATCGGTATGTTACTTGCCCGAGATTCGATCGTCGGTATCTCAATACCTAGTTCAATCTCGTTACCGGCAAGTCTCTTTACTCGTTTCGTAATACATCATCTCACAACTAACTCACTAGTTGCAATGCTTGCAAGGCTTATGTGATGTGCATTACCGAGAGGGCCCAGAGATACCTCTCCGACAATCGGAGTGACAAATCCTAATCTCGAAATATGCCAACCCAACATGTACTTTTGGAGACACTTGTAGAGCACCTTTATAATCACGCAGTTACGTTTTGACGTTTGGTAGCACACAAAGTGTTCCTCTGGCAAACGGGAGTTGCATAATCTCATAGTCATAGGAACATGTATAAGTCACGAAGAAAGCAATAGCAACATACTAAACGATCGGGTGCTAAGCTAATGGAATGGGTCATGTCAATCAGATCATTCACCTAATGATGTGATCCCGTTAATCAAATAACAACTCTTTGTCCATGGTTAGGAAACATAACCATCTTTGATTAACGAGCTAGTCTAGTAGAGGCATACTAGTGACACTCTGTTTGTCTATGTATTCACACTTGTATTATGTTTCCGGTTAATACAATTCTAGCATGAATAATAAACATTTATCATGATATAAGGAAATAAATAATAACTTTATTATTGCCTCTAGGGCATATTTCCTTCAGTCTCCCACTTGCACTAGAGTCAATAATCTAGTTTACACAGTAATGATTCTAACACCCATGGAGCCTTGGTGCTGATCATGTTTTGCTCGTGGAAGAGGCTTAGTCAACGGGTCTGCTACATTCAGATCCGTATGTATCTTGCAAATCTCTATGTCTCCCACCTGGACTAGATCCCGGATGGAATTGAAGCGTCTCTTGATGTGCTTGGTTGTCTTGTGAAATCTGGATTCCTTTGCCAAGGCAATTGCACCAGTATTGTCACAAAAGATTTTCATTGGACCCGATGCACTAGGTATGACACCTAGATCAGATATGAACTCCTTCATCCAGACTCCTTCATTTTCTGCTTCCGAAGCAGCTATGTACTCTGTTTCACGTGTAGATCCCGCAACAACGCTTTGTTTAGAACTGCACCAACTGACAGCTCCATCGTTTAATGTAAACACGTGTCCGGTTTGCGATTTAGAATCGTCCGGATCAGTGTCAAAGCTTGCATCAACGTAACCTTTTACGATGAGCTCTTTGTCACCTCCATATGTGAGAAACATATCCTTAGTACTTTTCAGGTATTTCAGGATGTTCTTGACCGCTGTCCAGTGATCCACTCCTGGATCACTTTGGTACCTCCCTGCTAGACTTATAGCAAGGCACACATCAGGTCTGGTACACAACATTGCATACATGATAGAGCCTATGGCTGAAGCATAGGGAACATCTTTCATTTTCTCTCTATCTTCTGCAGTGGTCGGGCATTGAGTCTTACTCAACTTCACACCTTGTAACACAGGCAAGAACCCTTTCTTTGCTTGATCCATTTTGAACTTCTTCAAAACTTTGTCAAGGTATGTGCTTTGTGAAAGTCCAATTAAGCGTCTTGATCTATCTCTATAGATCTTAATGCCTAATATGTAAGTAGCTTCACCGAGGTCTTTCATTGAAAAACTCTTATTCAAGTATCCCTTTATGCTATCCAGAAATTCTATATCATTTCCAATTAGTAATATGTCATCCACATATAATATCAGAAATGCTACGGAGCTCCCACTCACTTTCTTGTAAATACAGGCTTCTCCAAAAGTCTGTATAAAACTCCGAGAGGATTGCACCAGTCCATAAATGGATCGCTGGAGCTTGCACACTTTGTTAGCTCCCTTTGGGTCGACAAAACCTTCTGGTTGCTTCATATACAACTCTTCTTCCAGAAATCCATTCAGGAATGTAGTTTTGACATCCATCTGCCAAATTTCATAATCATAAAATGCGGCAATTGCTAACATGATTCGGACAGACTTAAGCATCGCTACGGGTGAGAAGGTCTCATCGTAGTCAATCCCTTGAACTTGCCGAAAACCTTTTGCGACAGGTCGAGCTTTGTAGACAGTAATATTACCGTCAGCGTCAGTCTCACTACTGGAATCAGCTAATTTGCCATCTGCCAGATCTTTGCCGTCTGCTAGCTGACGGCAAAGAAGCTCTTTGCCATCAGCTACCAAAAAGCAGACGGCAAAGATCTGGCGGACGGCAAAGAAGCTCTTTGCCGTCCGCCAGGTCTTTGCCGTCAGCCAGCGGACGACAAAGAATCTTTGCCGTCAGCTGGCGGACGGCAAAGAGAGAGGTGGCCCCCACCCCCCGCCCGTTTGGGAAAAACTTAACGGCCCACCTCTTTGCCGTCTGCCAGCAGACGGCAAAGAGGCAAAAGGTGGACGGCAAAGAGGGGCGGACGGCAAAGAGGCAGTATCTAACGGCCCGTATACACCCCGCCCCTCTCTGTTCTCTCCTCGCCCCACTTCCCACCCCACCGCCGCCGCCTCTCGCCCCCGCCGCCACCGCCCCGTCGCCCCGGCCCCCCGCCGCCCCGTCGCCCCCCCCGCCCCGGCCCCACGCCGCCCCGGCCCCCCGCCGCCCCGGCTCCCCGCCGCCCCGCGCCCCACCGCCCCGGGCCCGGCCCCCCGTCGCCCCAGGCCGCCTCGGCGCCTCAGCCAGCTCCTCCACCGCCCCGGGCCCGGCCCCCGCCGCCCCAGGCCGCCCCGGCGCCCCGGCCAGCTCCTCCACCACCCCGCCCCCTCCTCCACCGGCCCTTCCCCAGGTGAGCGCCCCTCCTTTTTTTTGTTTTTTTTTTCTGTTTTTTTCTTTTTTAATTTTAGTTTAGATTTAGTTTTAGGTTTAGTTTTAGTTTAGTTTTAGGTTTAGACTTAGTTTTTTCCTTTTTTTTTCTGTTTTATTAGTTTTAGGTTTATGTTTAGTTTAGATTTAGTTTTAGTTTTAGTTTTAGGTTTAGTTTAGTTTGAGGAAAGAAGAAGAAGAAGAGAAAAAGAGGAGAGGAGGAGAAGAAGAAGAGGGAAAAGGAAAGGAAGAAGAAGAAGAGGAGGAGGAGGAGAAGAAAAAAGAAGAAGAGGAAGAAGAAGAAGAAAAAAGAGGAGAGGAGGAGAAGAAGAAAAGGAAAAAGGAAAGAAGAAGAAGAAGAAGAAGAAGACGAAGAAGAAGAAGAAGAAGAAGAAGAAGAAGAAGAAGGAAGAAAAGGAAGAAAAGGAAGAATAGGAAGAAGAAGAGAAGGAAAAAAGAGGAAAAAACCCCGACCCGACACGGCACCCCGACCCGACACGGCACCCCGACCCCGACCCGGCATCCCGACACGACACCCCGACCCCTAGACCCCGACCCTGACACCCCGACCCCGACCCCCACCCCGACACCCCGACCCCGAGCCTGACCCGACACCCCGACCCCGACACCGACACGACACCCTGACACCGACACCCTGACACCACACCCACCCTTACCCCGACACCGACACGGCACCCCGACCCCGACCCGGCACCCCGACCAGACACCCCGACCCTGAGACACCGACCCCGAGCCTGACCCGACACCCCGACCCCGAGACCCCGACCCCGACCCGGCACCCAACCCGACACCCCGACCCCGAGACCCCGACCCCGGGCCTGACCCGACACCCCGACCCCGACATTGACACGGCACCCCAACCCCGAGACACCGACCCCGACCCCGACCCCGACACCCCGACCCCGAGCCGGACCCGACACCCCGACCCCGACACCGACACGGCACCCCGACCCCGACCCGGCACCCCGACCCGACACCCCGACCCCGAGACCCCGACACGGCACCCCGACACCGACAGGACACCCCGACCACCGACACCTCCCGAAAAGGTGTTCTTTGGCCTTCCAGAGGCCGACGGGGTCATATATTTGTGAATTATTAGTTAGGTCATATATTTTTCGATTTTGTTATGAAAAACATCATATATAATTGTGTTGATCGTGTAGTTTTAAATGTGCAGTTGTTTCATCGCTGCGAGGTTTGGTGTTCGACGACCTCGCCGTGCGTTTGACGAGCTCTGCCCCTTCGTTCGTGGGTGAGCACAAATGACAAGTCCTCCTCCCCCATTAATTATTTGATCTATTCCGATGAAACTTGATAGCTAGCTATATATGTGTCTTGAATCATCAGTATGCGTAACCAATATGTGTCTCCCATTCGAAAGCGTCATAGTTATAAATATGCATGCATTTGCATATTTATAACCTTGATTCTTTCGAATTGTCCAACGCTATCCATGGACAGCCCGAGTATGTGTAGATTGGGTTCGTTTTTCCATATGCTTTGCTCCGGATCCGACGCATATATTTCGTCAGTGCCTCCCCTGTTGTTCTCCGGGTACACATCCTCTCTGTTTATTGCAGAGACGTGTATCAGGAGAACAGCGGGGAGGTGCTGCCGAAATTTTGCGTCGGATCCGGAGCATAGCATGGGAAAATAAACCCAATCTACACATACACGGGTGGGATTAGGACCTATCATTACCTATTAGAGTGTAGGTTGCATGGACGTAATAAAATTGACAAAGTAGATCAACTGATGAATATATACATGGTGAATTACATATATAATTGTTGTGTCTCCAGTAGCTCTGAAAGTCAAGATGAGTGACCGTGCTTGGATGTATACCGGTCACACTGGTCAGAACAAATGGAGCGCTGAATGGTTCACAAAAACTAAGGGGTTTGTGCAAGCCGCATTTGCAAATGGCCAAAAGAAAACCTGGTGCCCCTGTTTCCGGTGCGGCAATTGGGAAAAGAAGACAGAGGCTGAAATGGGCAAACACCTGCAGAAGAGTGGTTTTACGCCCGATTATACGGTGTGGACATTTCATGGTGAGTCTGCCCAACGCGACCGAGCTGAGGTGGATCGTCGTCGCACCGACGAGCATGGTACCGGGATGGAAAACATGGTGCAAGGCTATGATGATGCTCGGGATTCGGACGAGGAGATGGAGGAATCTGCAAAGGCCTTCAATGAAATGTTGGAGTCTTCGAAATGTCCGCTCCACGAGCACACTGAGCTTTGTCAGTTGGATGCCATCTCACAAGTAATGGCTCTGAAGGCTCAGTTCAACTTGGGCAGAGAATGCTATGACGCAATTATGACAGTATTTGGACGCTTTCTACCCAAAGGCCATGTAATGCCTGCAAACCTGTACCAGTCGGACAAAATCCTCCGTGCACTGAAGATG
Source organism: Triticum urartu (assembly GCF_056163025.1). NCBI lineage: Eukaryota > Viridiplantae > Streptophyta > Magnoliopsida > Poales > Poaceae > Triticum > Triticum urartu. The sequence goes on from NC_141879.1 coordinate 713,563,516, forward strand.
CCCTATGAGAAGATACATGCCTGTGAGAAAGGATGTGCCTTATTTAGGCTTGACTATGCGGACTTGAACTATTGTCCCATTTGCAAGTCTTCCAGGTATATTGTGGTAGACAACGGTATGGGTGAGAAGACACAGACCAAAATCCCCGTTAGTGTTCTTCGGTATATGCCAATCGTACCAAGACTTCAACGTCTTTTCATGGTCGAAGAGACGGCCAGACAGATGACATGGCACAAAACAGGCAAAAGAACCGAACTAGATGCAGATGGGAATCTGATGATGGTACACACATCGGGTGGTGTTGCCTGGAAAAGGTTTGATGAATTACATGCTGACAAAGCGGCAGATCCGAGGCATCCTCGAGTCGGCATCAGCACGGATGGGTTCAGTGTGTTTGGTATGATGGCAGCCCAATACAGTTGTTGGCCCGTATTTGTCTTTCCACTCAATCTCCCCCCGGACAGATTATGCAAAGAAAGAACATTTTCCTAACATTGATAATTCCAGGACCCAACTATCCGGGCAAAAATATGAATGTGTACATGCAGCCGCTTAAGAACGAATTGCAAGAAGCCTGGGATAATGGGTTCAAGACATACGACGCCTTTAGCAAACGAAACTTCATAATGCGTGTCTGGTACATGTACTCGACGCATGACTTGCCGGCGTATGCGCTATTCGTTGGCTGGTGTGTGCATGGAAGGTTCCCGTGCGCCACATGCAAGGGAGCTCTTGAGTTTCGTTGGCTTCAGGCCGGTCGCAAGTTTTCTTGCTTCGACATGCATAGACAGTTCCTGGATCCTCGCCATAAGTTCAGGAAAGACAAGAAGAACTTCATCAGGGGTAGAGTTGTCAAAAACTCTGCACCACCTGCATTGACAGGCCAACAGACCCTGGATCAGTTAAACGCTCTCGAGCCAGATCCACAACGTCCAGGGTACTTCAAGGGGTATAATACTAAGCATGCGTGGACTCACAAAACATGCTTATGGGATCTGCCTTACTTCAAAGACCTCCTTTGCCCACACAACATCGATGTGATGCACACTGAGAAGAATATCGCCGAGGCACTTTTTGGTACATTGTTCGGCATAGATGGGAAGTCAAAGGATAATACTAAGGCTAGAGTCGATCTGGAGGCGCTATGTGATAGGCCATTACAAAACATGAAAGAACCGAAAGGAAAGTAGAACTGGACGAAGCCAAAGGCATGGTTCAATCTTGGAAGGCCAGCTATGAGGGAAATTCTCTGGTGCGTGCAACAGCAGTTGATGTTCCCTGATGGGTATGCAGCGAATCTAAAGAGGGGGAGCGAATCTTGATAAACTGAAGATATTTGGTCTCAAGAGTCATGATTGGCACATATGGATTGAGCGGGTAATGCCGGTGATGTTGCGTGGCTTCATCCCCGAGGATGAATGGCTAGTACTGGCAGAACTCAGCTATTTCTTCCGTGTTCTTTGTGCGAAAGAACTATCGCCTGGCGTGCTAGAAGAAATGGAAGAGTTGGCGCCGGAGTTGATCTGCAAGTTAGAGAAGATCTTTCCACCGGGCTTCTTTAATCCAATGCAGCATTTGATTTTGCATCTCCCGACCAAGGCAAGATTGGGGGGGCCCATGCAAAATCGTTGGTGCTACCCAACTGAGAGGATGCAGAAGACGCTTCGAGAAAAATGTAAAAATAAACGTAGAATTGAAGCATCGATGGCTGAGGCATTCATCACAGAGGAGGCGGCAAACTTCGTAACAGCGCACTACGAAGCCAAAAATCGTCATTTGCATAATCCGAAGCCTCGGTACAATGCTGACGAGCCTACAAAGGGTGGATCCAACCTCAGCCTATTCAAAGGGAATCTCGCACCAGCTAGTGTTTCACATCCAGTATCTTTGGATAACGAAGAATCGTGGACCATTTCGTTGTATATCTTCAACAACCTGATAGAAGTGCGGCCGTACATCGAGTAAGTTCTCGGTACATTGTTTCGCAACTTCTATTTCCTTTGAACTACTCTTATTCCTGGATATGTCATACAGTCGATACGTCACCATATTCTCGTATGGAGCGGAGATCCAAAAGGATTCCGTCGAAGAGTATGAGCTTCTCGCAAAGCAAGGAGGTGGCTATCCCGGTTTCATCTCTTGGTTCAAACAAACGGTAATTTCTATTAGACAATTTCATATCATTCGCTAATTTGTGCATAATGCAACAATCCTTTCATATTAAACTTGTAGGCTAATTCAGAGTCTATGGACGCCGAATTGAGACAAGTCGCTAATGGTTTTGACTATAAGGTCCGTTCATTTGACAAGTACGACATCAACGGGTATCGCTTTCGTACCTATGGCAAAGAGCTATCTATGGCCGGCCGAAAGTCAACAAATTGTTGTGTATCTACTATCGGCGAAGGAGGTACCGAGTATTATGGGAGAGTTGAAGCAATTTATGAACTTCTGTTCTATGGTGAAAATCCACCGAATGTCGTAGTCTTCAAATGTTATTGGTTTCAGCCGAAGGAGACTAGTAGGACTCATGAACATGTAGGGCTAGTTGAAATCAACCAAAGCACTCATTTAGATGTTCCTGATGTCTATATTATGGCTCAACAGGCGACCCAAGTATTCTATCTACCGTGGGCCTGCCAAACTAATCCAAATCTGAAAGGTTGGGATGTCGTTTATGAAGTGCCGCCACGTGCTAGACTTTCTCCCCCAAAGGAAGAGGATTATGAACCTCACATTAACCCAGACACATATGAAGGAGAATTCTTCCAAGAGAAACGTCTTTCCAAAAAGCGTTTCAAGAACCGCTATACTTCACCCCAAAACATTGAAGTAGACAGCGACAATGAATCTGACATCACCCCAGGGGAGGAACAAGAAGAGCCGGAACAAGAAGAGGTTACTGCTGTGGATGACCTGTCAATGCTTGACCGATTACGTCAAGGTGGCCTTGCACATGTTGATGCAAATGAACCCTATGAGCCCGTCATTGATTATAGTGATGATGATGATTATGCATTTATTGATGATACTGATCGAGATTATTAGTAGTGTCAGGTATTACATTCTTTTATGTTGTACTTGATGATGATACACTTAAGTGATACACATATTATTATTCATGTCAGTCTTTTTTTATGTTGTACTAATTTCGTTTACTGTTTGTCATGGCAGGTGTTGAAAGATGGTGGGTGCTGGTCGGGAGCGTGGTCTGAGGTCTTCCATTCCAGACGCACCTCTCCGCCGAGCGTTGCTGGACAGTATGGCCACACCGCCGGGCCCTTCTTCATCGACCGCGGTGCCCAGCAGGGGACGAGGTAGGAAGAGAGGAGGTGGGGCACGTGGTCGTGGGAGAGGAGGTAGGGTGACTGCTACGGCGCCTTCCTCGCCGCCACCCCCAGCCGTTTCACCCGAGCACGTGACTGCTAGGGTGGACTCGTCCGAGGAGGAGGCTACACGGACTCCGGTCCATGAGCCTCCGGTCCACGGTCTTGGGCCCACGAGCCTCGGGTCGACTGGCCTTCGGCCCACGAGAGTTCAGCCCACGTGACCCCGGAGGAGCACACATCCGGATGGGGTACCTGGCCGGATCAGCCCAAGGAGCCGAGTGGCCATGCTGATGATGGCGGGGAGCCAACTGATCTTGAGGAGGAGGGGGGCACCGTCTACCAGCGTGGTGCTACACGGCTCCCGTCCATGCCGGTGACCCGCGAGCAGAGGTGGTTGATTTTCCCTGATGGGGAGAGGTACGTAAGTGCATTTAATATTTTTGTACCTTGTGCATTCACGTTTTTTCAAATAACTAATGCGTTGGCCTTGTCATGCTGCAGGGGTTGGGACCACCATCATAGTGTCCGCCGGCCCAACTCTGTCCTTGGAGTTCTTTGCCGGCAAAACTTCCCGGGGTTTGTCACGTTGCCTGGTTAGGGTCGGCTTCCAGAGCTTGGATTGAGCTGGGAGCACTACGTAGCTGCCCCGGCCCCGCCAGATGAGATTATCGACGGTGTCATGTGCAACACGAGGGCAGACATGGTGATCAGAAAGTTCTGGGTAATTTCTCCTTTACACATTTAAAAATCTTCAACTAGCTAGTTATTAATTGTACTAATCAATATTGTCTCATTTGATTGCAGACATTCTACAGGTGTGAGGAGGGATACGAGGAGGATGCGGCACATGTTATCGAGAACGTCTGCAAGCGCCTACTCCAGAACTTACGGCACGAGGCTCGGGTGCAGGCTGTTCGAGACTACTACGCCTTGCGTGGTATCAAGAAGACCAAGCCGGCGTGCCGCGATAAGTTCCTGAGTAAGGAGCAGTACATGAAGGTAATTCTTAAGGCCTTCTCTACTTAAGTTCCTTCATTTACTAATTCTTAGCCGTAGCGCTCAAGTTTCTATTTGCTAACTTAGGCGCCTCCAAGATGGTGTGCGGATCGGATGGATTGTTGGGAGGTGTTGGTCGATGAGTGGTGCTCACAACGATGGCTAGCCCTCCACAACGAGGCCAAGGACAAACGTGCCCAAATGGAAGGTGTGCCACACCATCAAGGCAGCTCCAACTTATATCAGTTCGGGCGCAACTGGGTATGTGGTTTGCTTCATGATTCATGCAATTCATTCATCATGCTAGCTTGAGCCCTTTAATTACGAATTTTCATTGTTTCTCTCTTTCAGGCACGCTACAATAAGGCGGATAAGGTGCCAGAGGTGTACGACCTGTATGCCATGGCCCACACTGCCTCTTTCAAGAAAGTCAAGGCTTTCTCTCAGTTTGACCTCGATGATGCAAACAACTTCACCAACATCTCCTCCCACAACAAGCTCATGAGATATATAGATGAGGGGAAGGCGAGGAAAGGGGAGGACTTTAACCCGAGCCAGGGTCCCATTGATCCAGAGCTGTTGATGATATCTGGTGGCGGGAGGTCCCATGGCTCCATAGCCATTGGAGATGGACTTATCCGTTGTCCTAGCACTCTCCCGGAGATCAAGGCGCGCCAGTCGAGCTCCGCTCCTGAGATAAGGCCTCGTGAACGGCCAGTGCAACTCGCCATCAAGGTTAGTGATACGTACTCAGTTATCTTTCTCCATTACATTGTGTGCGCTTCCATCAATGATTACAAATGTTCATGTGAGTGGTGAGTGGTGTTGCAGGCTGCTATACAGAGTGAGAGAGATAGAACAGAGAAACTTCTGGCGGAGGCGGCGGAGAGGTAGCGGGAGTTGGAGGAGAGGACGACAAAGATGATGGAGGAGGAGAGGGCACGGAATGACATGCAGGCAAGGGCCATGTACGAGCTCCTTGTGGTAAGTTTCTTCTGCAGATTAGCCAAAACATTCATGTAGTGTTTGTCTCATTACTAACTAGTATGACTGAGTCGTCAAAACCAAATGTGCAGTCTGTGTGCGAGAAGACAGGTCAGACCGCTCCGCCGATGCCAGTGATTGCTCCTGGGACCACGGTGAGTTTTATTGAATGGACATTACTTGCTAGTCTTAACATTTGAGTGTCATCATGCTAACAAGACATTGGAAATGATCTTTGGTGCAGCGTAACTCCAAACAAGCATCGCACGATCCTTCTCCAGCTACCGACACGAGCCACCCCGCTCCTACACCTCCTACATCTTGGTATGTTTATCTAGTGTTTTGCTTAACACATGCATAAAGACCTAGACTTAGCTTTATTTCCTCCAATGCTTACCATAATGACCTAGACTTAGCTTCTTCACCTCCAAAATGACTTAATAAGCTTACTGACCTCCAAAACCATCCATTTTACCTAAGTTAGCTCTAAAACGATCTGTACTTAGCTTACTTATGTCAAAAATTGCATAATTAGCTTAGTTAGCTTATAGACGATCCATTTTACCTAAGTTAGCTCTAAAATGACCCATTTTACCTAGGTTAGCTTATAAATGATCCAGTTCATCCAAGTTAGCTCAAAAATGACCCATTTTACCTAGATTAGCTCCTAAATGATCCATTTTACCTACGTTAGCTTTAAAATGACCCATTTCACATAAGTTAACTCCAAAATGACCAATCTTACCTAGGTTATCTCATAAACGATCCATTTCAACTAATTTAGCTCATAAACGATCCATTTCACCTAGGTTACCTAAAAAACGATCCATTTCACCTAAATTAGCTTATAAATGATCCATTTTACCTAAGTTAGCTCAAAAAGATCCATTTCAACTAGATTAGCTCATAAATGATCCATTTCACCTAAGTTAGCTCAAAAACGAGCCATTTCAACTAAGTTAGCTCATAAATGATCCATTTCATCTAAGTTAGCTAAAAAAGATCCATTTCACCTTAGTTACCTGAAAAATGATCCATTTGACCTTAGTTAGCTCATAAACGACCCATTTCAACTAAGTTAGCTCATAAATGATCCATTTCACCTTAGCTAGCTCATAAACGACCCATTTCAACTTAGTTAGCTCATATATGATCCATTTCACGTAAGTTAGCTCATAAAGATCCATTTCAACTAGATTAGCTCATAAATGATCCATTTCACCTAAGTTAGCTCAAAAACGATCCATTTCAACTAAGTTAGCTCATAAATGATCCATTTCATCTAAGTTAGCTAAAAAAGATCCATTTCACCTTAGTTACCTGAAAAACGATCCATTTGACCTTAGTTAGCTCATAAACGACCCATTTCAACTAAGTTAGCTCATAAATGATCCATTTCACCTTAGCTAGCTCATAAACGACCCATTTCAACTTAGTTAGCTCATAAATGATCCATTTCACCTTAGCTAGCTCATAAACGACCCATTTCAACTTAGTTAGCTCATATATGATCCATTTCACGTAAGTTAGCTCATAAATGACATACTCTTCTTGTTCTAGTCTTCTTCTTGTTCTACTCTGCTTGTTCTAGTCTTCTTCTTGTTCTACTCTTCTTCTTGTTCTACTCTTCTTGTTTTAACTTTCTATTTTTCATTTTGCAGAGTTCATTCACTTGACGAAAGCTTGCATAGATGGAGTGCTCCTTATCCCTTTCTCTGTTTCTTTTGTATCGTTGAACTATGCATGTATCGTTGGATGAAACTATTGTAATATATATGGTTGGATGCCTCTATGTTGAACTTGTTATGTATGATGGAACTATGCATGTAATATATATGGTTGGATGATGAAGTTATGTGTTGGATATCTTATATGTTTGCTCTGTAATGGCCTTTTGAAATATATCTATATATGTCATCTATATTTGTGATGAAAATTGTTGGATTTAATAAAAAACAGATAAAAGAGCCAATATGCAGGCTCTTTGCCGTCTGCCACCGACGGCAACGGCCTCTTTGCCGTCTGCCGCGGACGGCAAAGAAGGCACGTGGCATCCAGCTGTGCTTCCTGGGAGCTGACCTGTTTGGTCAGTTTGCCTACAGTGGCAGACGGCAAAGACTTTGCCATCAGTGGCAGACGGCAAAGACTTTGCCATCACTGGAAGACGGCAAAGAACCTGCCATGTAGTGACGTGTAGATGACATCATACGGCGGACGGCAAAGACACTAGAAAGTTTGCCGTCAGCCGCGGACGGCAAAGGCCTGCCGTTAGCCACTTAACGGACTGACAGCGCAATTATTGCCGTCCGCCTACTTTGCCGTCTGCCGCGCTCTCTTTGCCGTCTGCTACGGACGGCAAAGACTTTGCCATCAGTAGCAGACGGCAAAGTAGCTGTTTACCGAAGCCTACTTTGCCGGAGCCTTTTGCCGTCCGCGGCTGACGGCAAAGGCCTTTGCCGTCCGCCGTGGCGGACGGCAAAGTAGCTGATTCCTGTAGTGTCTTCTTCTTGAAGATCCATTTATTCTCAATTGCTTGCCGATCATCGGGCAAGTCAACCAAAGTCCATACTTTGTTCTCATACATGGATCCCATCTCAGATTTCATGGCTTCAAGCCATTTTGCGGAATCTGGGCTCACCATCGCTTCTTCATAGTTCGTAGGTTCATCATGATCTAGTAGCATGACTTCCAGAACAGGATTACCGTACCACTCTGGCGTGGATCTCACTCTGGTTGATCTACGAGGTTCAGTAGTATCTTGTTCTGAAGTTTCATGATCATCATCATTAGCTTCCCCACTAACTGGTGTAGGTGTCACAGAAATAGGTTTTTGTGATGTACTACTTTCCAATAAGGGAGTAGGTACAGTTACCTCGTCAAGTTCTACTTTCCTCCCACTCACTTCTTTCGAGAGAAACTCCTTCTCCAGAAAGTTTCCGAATTAAGCAACAAAAGTCTTGCCTTCGGATCTGTGATAGAAGGTGTATCCAATAGTTTCCTTTGGATACCCTATGAAGACACATTTCTCCGATTTGGGTTCGAGCTTATCAGGTTGAAGCTTTTTCACATAAGCATCGCAGCCCCAAACTTTCAGAAACGACACCTTTGGTTTCTTGCCAAACCATAGTTCATAAGGCGTCGTCTCAACGGATTTTGATGGTGCCCTATTTAACGTGAATGCAGCCGTCTCTAGAGCGTATCCCCAAAACGATAGCGGTAAATCAGTAAGAGACATCATAGATTGCACCATATCTAGTAAAGTATGATTACGACGTTCGGACACACCATTATGCTGTGGTGTTCCGGGTGGCGTGAGTTGCGAAACTATTCCACAATTTTTCAAATGTACACCAAACTCGTAACTCAAATATTCTCCTCCACGATCAGATCGTAGGAATTTTATTTTCTTGTTACGATGATTTTCAACTTCACTCTGAAATTCTTTGAACTTTTCAAATGTTTCAGACTTGTGTTTCATTAAGTAGATATACCCATATCTGCTTAAGTCATCTGTGAAGGTGAGAAAATAACGATATCCGCCACGAGCCTCAACGTTCATCGGACCACATACATCTGTATGTATGATTTCCAACAAATGTGTTGCTCTCTCCATAGTACCGGAGAATGGTGCTTTTGTCATCTTACCCATAAGGCACGTGTCGGTGTACTAGAGTAGGGGTACCCTAGTATCCCGAACTTGTGCACGAGCAGTCGCAGCATCCCGCGGCAAGGCTTGCCGGGTGACCGCCAAGGTCCTCCGTGGATCCTTTGGAGCCATTCAAGAACAAAGTATCCAAGTCAAAGAGACAAGACCCCGGCAAGAGGAGCTTGCCGGGAAGGCCAACCCAGGCATCTCAAGACCCCGGCAAGAGGAGCTTGCCGGGAAGGCCAACCAAGGCACCTCAAGGAACTTGCCGCGATGCGCCACGCGTCCCAGCAAGGCCCGGTGAGCGACAAGCTCCCGGACGCGACAAGACAACGACCGCGGCAAGGCGCTTGCCGCGGCATGCCACCACTCTGTGCCCGCGCTCCAGCACATCCACCAACGTGTCGCTCTGGGACCCTTCTAGGCATACGTGGCGGGAGGCTGTGCAGCCAGCGGCGCACGGTGGCAAGCGGCGCTGAAAAGATTGCCATCGTGGCGAGCGGTGGCGCCCCTGACGGTCCCTTTTGCACTATTTAGGTGACACAGACGGGCATTTAATGCCCTTGTCCCCTGTCGTCAGGGTTAGGTATGATACACTGTAGCAGGTAGCTGTACCTACCGCAGCACCTTTCCATTTTTACCCTTGTCTACGTTGCCACCTGTCGGTGACCCCTTGAGCATATAAAAGGAGGCCCACGCGCAACATAGAGGGGGTTAGCGAGTTCGGAGAACACTCGCGCTCGGTCTCGTTAGCTGCTGGTGTGTACTGTAGCACTCCGCGCGCCCGAGCAAGAACTCAATACAAACCACAAAGCAGGAGTAGGGTTTTACGCATCCGTGCGGCCCGAACCTGGGTAAACTTCTCGTGTGCTTCGCCTCGATCTGCTCTTTGTGCGACCTCCGCCCCCGCCGAACTGAAAGGGACTCGGCCCGCTGGTCCCATAGGTGCTCGTGGATCAGTCCCCCGACATCTTTGGCGCGCCAGGTAGGGGGCGTCGAGGTTGTGTGAACCAGATCCAGTGTTCACGCGAGCTAGATCTTCATCACCTTCATCGACATGCTGTCGAAGAAGAAGGCTTCGGAGGCGGCTGCTCCGTCCGCGCCGAACCCACCACTGCCGGAGCAAACGGTTGATGGGGCAGGCGCCGGCGGAAGAACGGGCGTCGACGAGGGAGCTCACGGTGCTGCCAGGTCTAAGGACAAGGTTGCGCTTCCCATCGGCGGCGTAGCCGGCTCCCACAACGACCGGGCGCACTCCAAGACCTCGGCGTCCGTACATGCACCGCGCCCATCTCAGGAGGCGCGGGACCGGCAGTGTCATGGTGCTCACGGTACCATGCGTTTGCTGGACCAAGATCGAGCTGGTGGATCTCGGAGTTCTCAAGACCAGCATGCACGCCAACATGCTGGCACGAGCGAGGCAGGGTCGCCTGGACGGGACACTGCTCCTTCTAACATAGTTAGGAGTCCGAGCATATCCCGCTCCTCGCACCGTTCGCCACCACCACCCGCCACTGCAGCAGAAGCTTTGGCGCGAGCTCAACTGCTCCTGGACTACCCTCCAACGGCAGACAAGATCGACGACTGGAGGGCCACCATTCAGAGTCTCATCGGCTTCGCCAACGGCGACACTCAACGGCAGCCGAGCATGTCGCAGCCGCAGCAAGTCAGCCAGGCACGAGCCGGTGGTGACAAGACCGGTGGGGGTGCAACCACTGTGCACTCTCCGCCCTGAAGGCCAAGATCGCCGACTCGCCGGATCCACCTCGACAGCGACTCCACCGCGTCATCAGATCCACGAGCTCATCGTGATCAGCGCCAAGTTCTTCACGAACGACAGCAAGAAGACGCTCGAACTCGCATCGAGCGCCGAAGAGAAGCGCGACGTCAATCGGACCAGCGCGCTGGGCCCTCTGTCGACATGCATGCGCCAGGGGAACCAGGCGACTTGCCGTACGCGGTAGGTTGCCCTGTGTTCACTCGTGAGCTGCGGCAAGTCCAGTGGCCCAGCACGAAGAATTTCAAGCCAGACGTACCAGAGAAGTACGACGGCAACTCTCATCCGTCGGAGTTCCTCAGCATCTACACCATCGCGGTGCAGGCTGCCGGGGGGCGGGACGACAAGATCCTTGCCAACTACTTCCCGCTGGTGCTCAAGCCCAACGTCAGGTCCTGGCTCATGCACTTGCCGGACAACTCCATATCCTCCTGGGCAGACCTATGCCATCAGTTTGTCGGCGCCTTTATAGGTGGCCACAAACCTCATGGCCAAGAGAGTGACCTTCACCTGCTCGCCCAGAAGGAAGGGGAGCCCCTGCGCAAGTACATTCAGAGGTTCAGCCGTGTACAGTACAACATCCCAGATGTCCACCCCGCCGCGGTCATCAGCGTGTTCCATCAGAACGTGCGTAACCGCAGGATGCGGGAGGAGATGGCGATGTGCAGGATCAGAGACGTCAGTGAGCTGTATGCCCTGGCCGACAAGTGCGCACGTGCTGAGGAAGGGAGGAAACTCCTCGGAGAGAATGCAGGAGCAGAAGGATCTGACAGCGAGGATGCTGCCCCGGCAAGGAAAAACCGGTGGCGGAACAGGAAGAAGAAAGGCAAAGATGTACTAGTCGTTGAGCAGTCCGGCAACGAAGGTGGCGCCAAGAAAGCCAAAGTTGGTAGCTCCGGCAAGGAGATTGCCGCATGCACCAACTGCCAAGCTGTGGCGGTCGCCGACAAGCAGGACGGCACCGACAAGCAGTACTGCAAGATCCACCGCACCAAGGGCCATGACCTCCAGAGCTGCAAGAAGGTCGAGCAGCTTGTCCAGCAGCAAAAGGCTGAGTATGAGCGACGAGACAAGGAGAGGGCCCAAGGAGGCGCTGGAGAGTCCGGCAAGAAGTGCGCCGGCCGGGGAGGACGCCGCGGCAAGGCCAAGCAGCGGCAAGGAGACAGACCTCCCCGCGGCCGCGACAAGGATGAAGATGACGACGACGATGAAGACATGGACGATGTCGAGACCAGTGAGCAGGAGTTCCAGAAAGCCACAGAGGTCTTGTGCGTTGACGGCGGTGCTTCTCTGCATACTTCACACCGCCAACTCAAGCAGTGAGTGCGGGAAGTCAATGCGGCAGAACCACCCGTCGAATCACACAAGCTTCTGAAATGGTCCAGCACGCCTATCATCTTTGATATTGAGGACCATCCTGATCGCACAACTGCGGTCGGGTGCTTGCCGATGTTGGTTTCACCAACTATCCGCAACCTCAAAGTCACTAAGATGCTAGTTGACGGCGGGGCCGGCTTGAACCTGATCTCCTCCGCTGTACTCCAGAAACTCCAGATCCCTGACAGCGAGCTTGAAGAGACCGGCACATTCCAAGGAATCAACCCGGGAAGGAGCAAGCCGAAGGGGAAGGTCACGTTGCCAGTAACATTTGGCAGCGAGCTGAACTTCAGGACTGAGAGGATCACTTTTGACGTTGCCGATATTCCATTGCCTTACAATGGGATACTTGGCCGTCCAGCACTCGCCAAGTTCATGGCAGCCTCTCACTACGCATACAACATGCTGAAGATGCCAGGCCCGATAAGCGTCATCTCTGTCCCCGGCGACAAGAAGGATGCTCTTATCTGCGCCGACAAGATCTACCGGGAAGCGGCAGCCGCAACAGATCACAAGTCACTTGCCGTTGAAGCTCCCGGGGGGAAGAAGAAGACCAAGTCCGGCAAGAGTTCTGATGCCCACTCCGGCAAGCGCACCTCTTCGGAGTGCTGCGTTGCCGTCGAGGACGCACCATCGAGCTCCACCGGCAAGTGTAAGAAGACAATGGCAGCTCCGCCAGAGACGAAGAAGGTGTCCGCCAAGGAGGACGGCACTGGTGGTACCTTCACCCTCAGTGCCACTCTCGACCCTAAATAGGAAAGCGCGCTCATTGCTTTCCTGCGGGCGAATGTCGACGTGTTTGCGTGGCAACCGTCTGACATCCCCAGTGTTCCCAGGAAAGTAATTGAGCACCACCTTGCCGTTTGTCCTCATGCGCGGCCCGTCAAGCAGAAGGTCAGGAAGCAAGCAGTGGAGCGCCAAGAATTCATTGCAGAAGAGATCAAGAAGTTGGAAGCAGCAGGCGTTGTCAGAGGAGTGCTCCATCCTACGTGGTTGGCCAATCCTGTAGTCGTGCGCATTGACCAGATTGTTGGCCAATCCTACGATTTTACCGATGTTAACAAAGCTTGTCCCAAAGACCCATTTCCTTTGCCGCGCATTGACCAGATTGTTGACTCCACAGCCGGATGTGATTTGCTTTCATTTCTTGACGCATACTCAGGATACCATCAGATCTTCATGGCATCAGAGGATGAGGAGAAGACCGCATTTATTACTCCATGTGGCACGTACTGTTTCATACGGATGCCTTTTGGATTAAAAAATGCTGGTTCAACATTTGCAAGAGTAGTCCATGTCGCCCTTGAGCCACAAATACATAGAAATGTGGAAGCCTACATGGATGACATAGTGGTCAAGAGCAAGGACAAAGCAACTCTGATTCAAGATTTAGACGAGACCTTTGCAAATCTGCGCAAGATCAGCCTCAAGCTCAACCCAGAGAAGTGTGTGTTTGGAGTTCCCTCCGGCAAGCTTCTCGGGTTCTTCGTGTCTCAGCGGGGAATCGAAGCCAATCCCGACAAGATCAAGGCCATTGAGCAGATTGAAGCACCAAAGCGCGTCAAGGATGTACGAAGACTTGCCGGTTGCGTGGCTGCTCTCAGCAGGTTTATCTCTAGGTCTGCTAAGCGCGCCCTGCCCTTTTTCAAAATATTGAAAAAGGCAGGTCCAATGAAATGGACTCCGGAAGCGGAGGCTGCGCTGCAAGACTTGAAGAGGTACCTGTCCTCCACTCCAATACTTGTCACACCTAAGCCACAAGAGAAGTTGCTGCTGTATATAGCGGCAACCAATCAAGTGGTTAGTGCTGCGTTAGTAGCGGAGAGGGAGGCAGATGACGAGCCAGCAACCACGGCAAGCGCATCCAGCGACAAGCAGGGGGCTTCCTCGGCAAGCTCTGGTCCCGGCAAAGATGGATCTGCGCAGATACGAGAGGAGATACAGAGGAAAATGGTGCAGCGCCCAGTTTACTTTGTCAGTTCTCTTCTGCAGGGGGCTAGGTCAAGGTACTCTAGCGTGCAGAAATTGCTTTTCGGCCTTCTCATGGCCTCGAGAAAGCTGCGCCATTACTTCCAAGCACATGAGATCACAGTTGTCACTCGTTTTCCGCTGAAGAGGATACTACAGAATCCAGAAGCGACAGGCAGGATTGTTGAGTGGGCACTGGAACTGTCAAGCTTTGGCCTTAAGTTTGAGAGTACTTCAACTATCCAAAGCAGAACATTGGCAGAATTTATAGCAGAATGGACGCCAACACCAGATGAAGAAATTCCAGAAACGAGCATCCCCGACGACGAAGCAAGCAAAGAGTGGCTGATGTACTTTGATGGTGCCTTTTCGCTGCAAGGCACCGGCGCTGGCGTGCTGCTTGTCGCACCCGCCGGAGAGCACCTCAAGTACATAGTCCAGATGCACTTTCCCAAGGAGCAAGCAACAAACAATACTGCAGAGTATGAAGGCTTGCTTGCCGGTCTCAGGATCGCGGCAGACCTTGGGATCAAGAAGCTCATCGTCAGGGGTGACTCGCAGCTTGTCGTCCGCCAAGTGAACAAGAGCTATCAGAGTCCATTGATGGAAGCCTACATCGATGAAGTGAGAAAGCTAGAAGAGCACTTTGAAGGCCTACAGATGGAGCATGTTCCAAGAGCTCAGAACGCCATTGCCGATGGCCTATCAAAGTGCGCCGCACTTAAGTTACCTGTGGAACCAGGGATCTTTGTGCTCAAGCTGACTCAACCATCTGTAACGCCATCAACTGGACAGAGCAAGAAGAGGAAGTTGATTTCTGGTGACTATTTTCCGGCAGAGCTTCCCCAAGCCACCGCCAAGAAGGTCCCCAAGATCAACGCCAAGAGCGCTGAGGAGCAGTCTGCTCCAGCAAGCCCTAGGGTTTGTTCCGTTGAAGCAGAAGCTCCCGACAAGTTTTGCTCCGGCAAGCTTGCCGGGGAACGTCAAGCTCCGGCAGAGCCGCAGGTTCTCGCCGTAGAAGCGGATGTTCCCGCAGCAGCAGATTTGCCTTTAGTCCTTGTTGTCGAGCCGCAAGCTCCAGCATGGGCACAACAGATTGTCCGTTTCCTTCAGATAGGAGAACTTCCCAAAGAGCAAAAAGAAGCGGAAAGAGTAGCCCGGCAGTCAAGTATGTACCAGTTTGTCGACAAGACACTGTACAGAAGAAGACTCAACGGTGTGAAATTGAAGTGTATTCACCGGGAAGACGGACAAAAGCTGTTGGCAGAGATACATGGAGGCATATGTGGTCACCACATTGGCGCAAGAGCACTTGTCGGCAAAGCATTCCGGCAAGGTTTCTTTTGGCCGACAGCCCTCCAGGATGCAACTGCACAAGTAACCAAGTGTGAAGCGTGCCAGTTCCATTCCAAGCAGATACACCAACCAGCTCAAGCTCTCCAGACGATCCCTTTATCCTGGCCATTTTCGGTCTGGGGGCTCGACATCCTCTTCCCCTTTCCCCGAGCAGTCGGGGGCTTTGAGTACTTGTACGTAGCAATCGACAAGTTCACAAAGTGGCCGGAAGTGGAACCAGTGAGGAAGGTGACAGCACAGTCAGCAGTCAAGTTCTTCAGGTCGATTGTTTGCCGCTTCGGGATCCCTAACAGGATAATCACCGACAACGATACACAATTCACGAGCCACACCTTCATGTAGTACGTCCAAGATCTTGGCGCCAAGGTCTGCTTCGCTTCTGTTGCTCACCCGAGAAGCAACGGTCAAGCGGAGAGGGCAAATGCTGAAGTGCTGCATGGGCTCAAGACCAGAACTTTTGACAGGCTGCACAAGTGCGGAAGAAACTGGATCGAGGAGCTGCCGGTGGTTCTTTGGTCGATCAGGACGACGCTAAATCGAGCCACTGGCCAGACACCTTTCGCTCTAGTCTATGGAGCAGAGGCAGTTCTCCCCACGGAACTCGTATACGGGTCACCTTGAGTGCTCGCTTATGATGAGCTTGAGCAAGAGCAGCTGCGACAAGATGACGCGCTGCTCCTTGAGGAAGACCGTCTTCAGGCTGCTGTGCGAGCTGCTCGCTACCAGCAAGCTTTGCGCCGCTATCATAGCCGCAAAGTTAATGCCAGAAGTCTCGAGGTAGGCGACCTTGTTCTTCGGCATGTTCAGTCCGCCAAGAATTCCAACAAGTTGACGCCGAAGTGGGAAGGCCCTTACCGGGTGAAACGAGTCACTAGGCCTGGCGCTGTCCGCCTTGAGACCGAAGATGCCATTCCGGTGAGCAACTCCTGGAACATTGAGCATCTTCGTAAGTTTTACCCGTAAGGCGCGGTTGCCGGAACCTGTTCCGGCGACCACCCTTTGTACAAGTCTTGCCGCTATTGCATGTAATCCTTTGTACAAAGCCGGGCGCAGACCCCGTGCATAAGTAAAGCTCATGTGCTCCGCACATTTTGTCAATTTCATGCATTCTATTTTTTGCATATGTGATCTGACACTTTGTGCAGCACCTACTCCCCAGTAAGCAATAACGAGCCGTAAGGCTCCATATCTTTATTTTCTCTTCTTTCTTTTTTCTCAAGGAAAGGAAGGTTCCCTCGCCCACAAGTTTGCCGGGGGGGAAAGGAGAAGATAATGGTATGGACCAGGCGTCGTTCAAGAAAGTTTCGCCTTGCCGGGAAGCAAACAACAGAAAAGCTAAGTTGCCAAAGTTTGAGCGATCAGATTTTTAAATTTTTTTGAGTTATCTCCCTTGAACGACCGCACTTTGTATGGAAAACCTGTGCGCGGAGGAACCAACTCGTAGCTAGTTGTGCCCTTACTTTGTTTCGAGTCCGCTCAACAACTTAAGTGAGCTGCAACTAGTTGCGACAAGGTTTCTTGTCAGTAGCGGCACCGCCAGCAGGCTGCTGACGTCCCGCACTCAGCGCTCGCGGCTCAGGTTCCTGCACCGGCAAGTTCCCTAAAAGCGTAGGGCAAAAACATACAAAGGAAGGAATCAAGTAAAGGGAATAACATTGCAATCATTGCCCAGAATAGACTTATATTACAAAGATAGCTTGTCGCGGCTCTAACATATTGTTTTCATAACATGACAAACAGCGACAAGAAAAGAAGAAACGGGCGGCCTAGTCTACGCGATCGCCCTCGATCCTCTTGATCCCGCTCACCTTGTCCACAATGGGTGCGACAAGGGTCTTGAGCGCCTCCAGATCAGCATCCGGCGGTAGGGTCTTGAGGACGTTGGTGAGGTTGAGGCCCGGATTACGGAAAGCCACCTTCACCAACACTTTCTGAAGAGCTCCCGCGCAGATCTTGCGTGACTCGTCGGCCAGCTGCTTGGGGATCTTCTTCCGGAGTCGCTGGAGGGCCGTCGCCACGCCCTTGAAGAACAAAGTGAGCTTGGCGCTAGGTTGGAGGTTCTCGTCGGAGGGATACCCGAGATCCCCCATCCCCAGCTGCGCCAGCTCCCTGTCAATATCTGCGGCAGCACTCACGAGACTCTCCGTCCAGTGCTCCACAGTCTCCCTGAAAGCATTCTGGGTGGCGGTAGCACTCTCCAGCACCGCCTTGTCGGCCTTGATCTCCTCCTTCAAGGCCACTTCCTGCTCCTTGGCGCCGTCCAGCGTCTTTGTCAAAGTGGTCAGCTTCAACTCAAGATCCACGTTGGAGACCTTGGCGGCGCTGAGCTCTTTGCCCTTCTCGGCGAGATCGGCCTCCAGCTGCGCCACCTTCGTCTCCAGCTCCTTCTTGGCGGCCTCGGCGGCTGCGGCAGCATCCTCCGCTTGCTTGAGGGCTCCGCCAAATTTTTCTTCGTGCGCGGAAAGCTCCTCCTCGTGGGCGTCAAGATTGACCTTCCGCTGCGCCAGGTCACCCTCCTGCGCGGACAGCTTCTCAGCGGCAAGCCGCTGTTGCTCTCTGACTTCAGCCTTCTCGAGGAGGAAGGCCATCTGCGCTTCGTCGAGTTGCTCCTGCTCCTCTGCCAAGGACTGACGAGCTTCCTGGTGGAAGCCCCGGAGCTCCTCCGCGTGCTTCTCGATGTCTGCTCCCGCCTTCGCGACAAGCGCCTCGCGGGATTCCAGCTTGGCCTGCCGCGCACGGTAGAGCGACAACAACTTCCGCAGCAGCCGCTCCTCCTCAGGCTCGTTGCTGCTGCTGCTTGGCGCGTCAACCAGCGTCAGCCCAGCGGAGGCGAGCACCTCCCCGTCGAAGATCTCTCCCTCGACCGGCGCCCTGGAGCTTGACGCCCAGGGGAGATTGATGAAGACGCCATCGCCGGCCTTCAAGTAGACGCCGGGCTGGGGCTCTTCGGAGCCTGGCGCTGCGGCAGCGGCGGACGGGTCGGCGGTCGGCGTAGCGTCTGGCGCTCCTGCGGCCTCAGGGCCGTCAGTACGATTGCCGGACCCCTCGCCAGTTGCTGCGGCGGCAGCCTTGGCGGCCTCTGCGCCGGCGGGATCGCCAGCACCGGGTGCTTCTTCGGCGGCAACCTTGGTCTCCATCGGCTCCGTAGCAGATGGGTCTGACAGCCGGAAAAGGGAGAAGAGTCAAGCAAATACCCAAGAAGATCAAAAGAAGAAGAACCCAAGGGAGTTTTTGAAGCGAAAGGATTACCTGTACTGGGTTCTGCAGCCGTGGTCTCCGCCGTCGGGGGGCCGCTGGTGCTGTCCCTTGCCGGAGACTTCTCCCTTATCGGAAAGCTCTCCCTTGCCGGAGGACTCTCCCTTGGCTCCTGGTGGGGCTGCTCTGCTCCTACACCAACCAACAGTCAAATATCAGCAAAGACAGAGTATCCATGCGCACCTCACAGCAGAAAGCAAACCATATACTTATGCTGGGGGCTGCTCTGGAGAAAAGTTGCCGGGTCCGGCAAGGTTGTCTCGGGCGCACCCCCTGCTGTCGTAGTGGGTTCGTCCTCGATGACGATCACTGGGACCTTGGCTCTCTTCGCTGCTCTTTGGGCCAGAGTCCTAAAAAGGAACAAGTTCAGAGTAAAGCAAATGAGATACAAGACAAAACAGCAAGGATTGAAGAACTACAAGTACAACAAGAGAATCTTACTCTTCTTCTTCCTCGTCGGAGCTGAACGCGGAGAAGTCGAAATCCGGTTCACGCCCGGCGCGATGAGGCGGAGGAGAAGTTTCCCTTGGCCGCTTGGCGGGAACAGTGGCGGTGGTCTGAGACGACCCCGCCCCGGTTGCTGTCGCGGCATGAGAAGCGGCAGGAGCAGAAGCGGTGGTCCGGCTAGACCCCGCTCCAGTTGCCGCCGCAGCATGAGGTGCTCCCGCGGCAACGGTGTTTTCCGCGGTGGAGCGTGTCACGCGGCGCAGCGACTGTTGACCCGCCTGCCGCTCCGCTACGTCACCGGCCTTGCGGAGATGCCTTCTTGGTGGGGATGGAGGCTCTGCTTGCGGCGAGCTGCCTGAAGATGAGGAGGAAGAGGAGTTGATGTCCAGCGAGCCGCTCGTATCCTTGGCGGGCTCGCTCTGCTCGACGTCATGCCCGGCAAGCCTTTTCTCGCCGGCGGACTCCCCTCGCTCGGCACGGCTTGCCGCCTCTGCTTCATCTGCCTCCTCCACAGTGAATCAAAATTCGCCCGCGGCTGCGGCTGCCGCCGCCTCTTCCAGTCTAGTGGCGATGAGCGCCATCTCCGCATCGGTGGTGTCACGGGTGAGGCTGTCCTTCTCGTCAAGACGGATCGGCACTTCTACCAAGCCATCGAAGAATTGCTGCACGACGTCGTCTGCAGGCTCTTGCCAAGTTGGCATAATTCCATGCGAATCGCACAGCGGCATCATTGCACGGATGCGGTCGAGCGCGGAATTGTTGCACAACGGAACGACACCCCCCGGCAACCTGAACACTTCGGGATGTTGTGGGTCATACTTGAAAAGCTCCTGGAGCATCGCGTTGAGCTCCAGAACAGTGAAGTTGAAGTTGAGGCCCGGCCGCAGCATCATGATGTCTGCCGCATTCTTGAACTTCCAGGCGGGTCTCCCCCGTTCCTGCAGGGGGGCGATGCGGCGGCGAAGAAAATCTGCGCCAACAGCGCCTACAGTGAGCCCGGCAAGCCTGAGGCGTAGGATCCGGGTGACAGCAATCTTCAGCCTGTCGTCTTCCGGGGCCACGTCACTCCAATCGCTGCCGCGTGCTACTGGGGTTTGGCGCTGGGTGGTGAATGGCTGCGGGTTCTGCTCGTCAATCCAGCACCAGTCTGCTCTCCACTCCTCCCACTTGCCGCGGAATTCTCCCTCCAGATAAGTTTCCTTCTTGCCGGCCCTTGAGATCCAGGCGATTCCGCCGGATAAAGGCTCTCCTCTCTCTACTCGGGGTATGAAGAAGTGGCGAAAGAGGGCTACATTGGGATGGACTCCGACAAAGTTTTCGCAGAGATGTGCGAAAACTGCCATGGTCAGAACGACATTGGGGGTGAAGTCAAGGAGGTGGAACCCGTAGGTGTTCATGATATCGCAGAAGAATTCAGAGAAAGGCGGGCAGAGCCCGCAGTAGAAAAACAAGGCGAAGAAAGGGTATCCATTTGGGGCCTTCTTCCAAGCGGCGGCGGGAAGTACCTTCGTGCGCGGATGCGCTCGTGTCTCCGTCGACCAGAAGAGGTAGTAGTTCTCCCTCAGCTCCCTCGCGGCAAGCTTGGGGGGGAAGACGGCCCGCTCCTTCCGCAGCGCCGCAAGCCGCTGCGCCTCGGTCGACTTCACGACCTTCCCCTTGTCAGCTTTTGGAGCCATGGCGGAAGCGGTGGAGGAGGTCGACGGCGTTGGTGGTGCTGGTGGCAATGGGGGGCGGAGCGCTGCTCTCTTTCGGCTTTGGGCAGATGAGGGAGCGGCGGAGATTTCCGAGATTGAAGTAGCAATGGGCGAATGGGTGAACTGCCCCTGTTTCCCCTGCTTATAAAGAGGGAGGGGGCGGACGTTCCGCATTTCCGAATAAAGAAACCACCCACGATCTCTCCCACGACGCCGCATTCAACGCGTGCTGTTCGGGGAGGGCGTGGTGGATACGGAGAGAGATACGGCATAACCTAGGCCGCGCATGCCCGTGCCCTGTTTTGGGCCTGGCCCAACAGCGCTCGGCATCGTGTATGGCCCAGGCCCGGGGGATCCTGTCGGTGTACTAGAGTAGGGGTACCCTAGTATCCCGAACTTGTGCACGGGCAGTCACAGCATCCCGCGGCAAGGCTTGCCGGGTGACCGCCAAGGTCCTCCGTGGATCCTTTGGAGCCATTCAAGAACAAAGTATCCAAGTCAAAGAGACAAGACCCCGGCAAGAGGAGCTTGCCGGGAAGGCCAACCCAGGCATCTCAAGACCCCGGCAAGAGGAGCTTGCCGGGAAGGCCAACCCAGGCATCTCAAGACCCCGGCAAGAGGAGCTTGCCGGGAAGGCCAACCCAGGCATCTCAAGACCCCGGCAAGAGGAGCTTGCCGGGAAGGCCAACCAAGGCACCTCAAGGAAATTGCCGCGACGTGCCACGCGTCCCGGCAAGGCCCGGTGAGCGACAAGCTCCCGGACGCGAGAAGACAATGACCGCGGCAAGGCGCTTGCCGCGGCAAGCCACCACTCTGTGCCCGCGCTCCAGCACATCCACCAACGTGTCGCTCTGGGACCCTTCTAGGCGTACGTGGCGGGAGGCTGTGCAGCCAGCGGCACGCGGTGGCAAGCGGCACTGACAAGATTGCCATCGTGCCGAGCGGTGGCGCCCCTGACGGTCCCTTTTGCACTATTTAGTAGACACAGACAGGCATTTAATGCCCTTGTCCCCTGCCGTCAGGGTTAGGTATGATACACTGTAGCAGGTAGCTGTACCTACCGCAGCACCTTTCCATTTTTACCCTTGTCTACGTTGCCACCTGTCGGTGACCCCTTGAGCATATAAAAGGAGGCCCATGCGCAACGTAGAGGGGGTTAGCGAGTTCGGAGAACACTCGCGCTCGGTCTCGTTGGCTGCTGGTGTGTACTGTAGCACTCCGCGCTCCCGAGCAAGAACTCAATACAAACCACAAAGCAGGAGTAGGGTTTTATGCATCCGTGCGGCCCGAACCTGGGTAAACTGCTCGTGTGCTTCGCCTCGATCTGCTCTTTGTGCGACCTCCGCCCCCGCCGAACCGAAAGGGACTCGGCCCGCCGGTCCCATAGGTGCTCGTGGATCAGTCCCCCGGCAGAACGGTTCGCAAGTACCAAGTGATTCATAATCAAGTGGTTCCAAAAGCCCATCAGTATGGAGTTTCTTCATGCGCTTTATACCGATATGACCCAAACGGCAGTGCCACAAATAAGTTGCACTATCATTATCAACTCTGCATCTTTTGGCTTCAACACTATGAATATGTGTGTCACTACTATCGATATTTAATAAAAATAGACCACTCTTTAAGGGTGCATGACCATAAAAGATATTACTCATATAAATAGAACAACCATTATTCTCAGATTTAAATGAATAACCGTCTCGCATCAAACAAGATCCAGATATAATGTTCATGCTTAATGCTGGCACCAAATAACAATTATTTAGGTGTAATATTAATCCCGAAGGTAGATGTAGAGGTAGCGTGCCGACTGCGATCACATCGATTTTGGAACCGTTTCCCATGCGCATTGTCACCTCGTCCTTAGCCAATCTTCGCTTAATCCGTAGTCCCTGTTTCGAGTTGCAAATATTAGCAACAGAACCAGTATCAAATACCCAGGTGCTACTGCGAGCATTAGTAAGGTACACATCAATAACATGTATATCACATATACCTTTGTTCACCTTGCCATCCTTCTTATCCGCCAAATACTTGGGGCAGTTCCGCTTCCAGTGACCAGTCTGCTTGCAGTAGAAGCACTCAGTTTCAGGCTTAGGTCCAGACTTGGGTTTCTTCTCTTGAGCAGCAACTTGCTTGCTGTTCTTCTTGAAATTCCCCTTTTTCTTCCCTTTGCCCTTTTTCTTGAAACTAGTGGTCTTGTTTACCATCAACACTTGATGCTCCTTCTTGATTTCTACCTCCGCAGCTTTCAGCATTGCGAAGAGCTCGGGAATAGTCTTATTCATCCCTTGCATATTATAGTTCATCACGAAGCTCTTGTAGCTTGGTGGCAGTGATTGGAGAATTCTGTCAATGACGCAATCATCTGGAAGATTAACTCCCATTTGAATCAAGTGATTATTATACCGAGACATTTTGAGTATATGCTCACTGACAGAACTGTTCTCCTCCATCTTGCAGCTATAGAACTTATTGGAGACTTCATATCTCTCAATCCGGGCATTTGCTTGAAATATTAACTTCAACTCCTGGAACATCTCATATGCTCCATGACGTTCAAAACATCGTTGAAGTCCCGGTTCTAAGCCGTAAAGCATGGCACACTGAACTATCGAGTAGTCATCAGCTTTGCTCTGCCAGACGTTCACAACATTTGGTGTTGCTCTAGCAGCAGGCCTGGCACCCAGCGGTGCTTCCAGGACGTAATTCTTCTGTGCAGCAATGAGGATAATCCTCAAGTTACGGACCCAGTCCGTGTAATTGCTACCATCATCTTTCAACTTTGCTTTCTCAAGGAACGCATTAAAATTCAACGGAACAACAGCACGGGACATTTATCTACAATCATACATAAACAAGCAAGATACTATCAGGTACTAAGTTCATGATAAATTTAGGTTCAATTAATCATATTACTTAAAGAACTCCCACTTAGATAGACATCCCTCTAATCCTCTAAGTGATTACGTGATCCAAATCAACTAAACCATGTCCGATCATCATGTGAGATGGAGTAGTTTCATTGGTGAACATCACTATGTTGATCAAATCTACTATATGATTCACGCTCAACCTTTCGGTCTCCGTGTTCCGAGGCCATATCTGTATATGCTTGGCTCGTCAAGTATAACCTGAGTATTCCGCGTGTGCAACTGTTTTGCACCCGTTGTATTTGAACATAGAGCCTATCACACCCGGTCATCACGTGGTGTCTCAGCACGAAGAACTTTCGCAATGGTGCATACTCAGGGAGAACACTTCTTGATAATTTAGTGAGAGATCATCTTATAATGCTACCATCAATCAAAGCAAGATAAGATGCATAAAAGATAAACATCACATGCAATCAATATAAGTGATATGATATGGCCATCATCATCTTGTGCTTGTGATCTCCATCTCCGAAGCACCGTCATGATCACCATCGTCACCTGTGCGACACCTTGATCTCTATCGTAGCATCGTTGTCGTCTCGCCAATCTTATGCTTCCACGACTATCGCTACCGCTTAGTGATAAAGTAAAGCATTACAACGTGATTGCATTGCATACAATAAAGCGACAACCATATGGCTCCTGCCAGTTGCCAATAACTCGGTTACAAAACATGATCATCTCATATAGTAAAATTTAGCATCATGTCTTGACCATATCACATCACAACATGCCCTGAAAAAACAAGTTAGACGTCCTCTACTTTGTTGTTGCATGTTTTACGTGGCTGCTACGGGCTTAAGCAAGAACCAATCTTACCTACGCATCAAAACCACAACGATAGTTTGTCAAGTTGGTGCTGTTTTAACCTTCACAAGGACTGGGCGTAGCCACACTCGGTTCAACTAAAGTTGGAGAAACTGTCACCCGCAAGCCACCTATGTGCAAAGCACATCGGGAGAACCGGTCTCGTGTAAGCATACGCATAATGTCGGTCCGGGCCGCTTCGTCCAACAATACCGCCGAACCAAAGTATGACATGCTAGTAAGCAGTATGACTTATATCGCCCACAACTCACTTGTGTTCTACTCGTGGATATAACATCAACATATAAAACCTAGGCTCGGATGCCACTGTTGGGGAACGTAGTAATTTCAAAAAAAAATTCCTACGCACACGCAAGATCATGGTGATGCATAGCAACAAGAGGGGGAGAGTGTGATCTACATACCCTTGTAGATCGACAACGGAAGCATTAGCACAACGTGGTTGATGTAGTTGTACGTCTTCACGGTCCGACCGATCCAAGCACCGTTACTCCGGCAGCTCCGAGTTCTTGGCACACGTTCAGCTCGATGACGATCCCCGGGCTCCGATCCAGCAAAGCTTCGGGGATGAGTTCCGTCAGCACGACGGCGTGGTGACGATCTTGATGTTCAACCGTCGCAGGGCTTCGCCTAAGCACTGCTACAATATGACCGAGGTGTAATATCGTGGAGGGGGGCACCACACACGGCTAAGGAACGATCACGAAGATCAACTTGTGTGTCCTAGGGTGCCTCCCTGCCCCCGTATATAAAGGATCAAGGGGAGGAGGCCGGCCGGCCTCTATGGCGCGCCAAGGAGGAGTCCTCCTCCTAGTAGGAGTAGGACTCCTACTAGGAGGGGGAAAGAAGTGGGGAGGGAGAGGGAAAGGGGTGCGCCGCCCCCCTCTCCTAGTCCAATTCGGACAAGGTGGGGAGGAGGCGCGCGGCCCACCTTTGGCTGACCCTCTCTCTCCACTAGGGCCCATATGGCCCATACTTCTCCCGGGGGGGGTTCCGGTAACCCTCCGGCTCTCCGGTTTTCTCCGAAATCACCCGGAACACTTCCGGTGTCCGAATATAGCCGTCCAATATATCAATCTTTATGTCTCGACCATTTCGAGACTCCTCGTCATGTCCATGATCACATCCGGGACTCCGAACAAACTTTGGTACATCAAAATGTATAAACTCATAATGAAACTGTCATCGTAATGTTAAGCGTGCGGACCCTACGGTTCGAGAACAATGTAGACATGACTGAGACACGTCTCCGGTCAATAACCAATAGCGGGACCTGGATGCCCATATTGGCTCCTACATATTCTACGAAGATCTTTATCGGTCAGACCGCATAACAACATACGTTGTTCCCTTTGTCATCGGTATGTTACTTGCCCGAGATTCGATCGTCGGTATCTCAATACCTAGTTCAATCTCGTTACTGGCAAGTCTCTTTACTCGTTTCGTAATACATCATCTCACAACTAACTCGTTAGTTGCAATGCTTATGTGATGTGCATTACCGAGAGGGCCCAGAGATACCTCTCCGACAATCGGAGTGACAAATCGTAATCTCGAAATACGCCAACCCAACATGTACTTTTGGAGACACCTGTAGAGCACCTTTATAATCACCCTGTTACGTTGTGACGTTTGGTAGCACACAAAGTGTTCCTCCGGCAAACGGGAGTTGCATAATCTCATAGTCATAGGAACATGTATAAGTCATGAAGAAAGCAATAGCAACATACTAAACGATCGGGTGCTAAGCTAATGGAATGGGTCATGTCAATCAGATCATTCACCTAATGATGTGATCCCGTTAATCAAATAACAACTCTTTGTCCATGGTTAGGAAACATAACCATCTTTGATTAACGAGCTAGTCTAGTAGAGGCATACTAGTGACACTCTGTTTGTCTATGTATTCACACATGTATTATGTTTCCGGTTAATACAATTCTAGCATGAATAATAAACATTTATCATGATATAAGGAAATAATAATAACTTTATTATTGCCTCTAGGGCATATTTCCTTCAAAAAGGCCAAACAATATATATATATATAAGGGGCAATGCTACTATCCTTTTTCCACACTTGTGCTTCAAAGTAGCACCATAATCTTCATGATAGAGAGTCTTTTGTTTTGTCACTTTCATATACTAGTGGGAATTTTTCATTATAGAACTTGGCTTGTATATTCCAACAATGGGCCTCCTCAAGTGCCCTAAGTCTTCCTGAGCAAGCAAGTTGGATGCACACCCACTTAGTTTCTTTTGTTGAGCTTTCATACATTTATACCTCTAGTGCATCTGTTGCATGGCAATCCCTACTCCTTGCATTAACATCAATCGATGGGCATCTCCATAGCCCATTGATTAGCCTCGTTGATGTGAGACTTTCTCCTTTTTTGTCTTCTCCACATAACCCCCATCATCATATTCTATTCCACCCATAGTGTTATATCCATGGCTCGCGCTCATATATTGCGTGAAAGTTTATAGGTTTGAGATTACTAAAGTATGAAACAATTGCTTGGCTTGTCATCGGGGTTGTGCATGGTGAGAGCATTCTTGTGTGAAGAAAATGGAGCATGACTAAACTATATGATTTTGTAGGGATGAACTTTCTTTGGCCATGTTATTTTGAGAGGACATAATTGCTTAGTTAGTATGCTTGGAGTATTATTATTTTTATGTCAATATGAACTTTTATCATGAATCTTTCGTATCTAAATATTCATACCACAATTAAGAAGAATGACATTAAAATTATGCCAAATAGCACTCCGCATCAAAAATTCTATTTTTATCATTTACCTACTCGAGGACAAGCAGGAATTAAGCTTGGGGATGCTTGATACGTCTCCAACGTATCTATAATTTTTGATTGCTCCATGCTATATTATCTACTGTTTTGGACATTATTGGGCTTTATTATCCACTTTTATATTATTTTTGGGACTAACCTATTAACCGGAGGCCCAACCTAGAATTGATGTTTTTTTGCCTATTTTAGGGTTTCGAAGAAAAGGAATATCAAACGGAGTCCAAACAGAATGAAACCGTCGGGAACGTGATTTTCTCACCGAACATGATCCAGGAGACTTGGACCCTACGTCAAGAAACAAAGGAGGAGGCCACGAGGTAGGGGGGTGCGCCTACCCCCCCACCCCAGGCGCGCCCTCCACCCTCATGGGCCCTGAGGGAGTCCTGGATTAGGGGGTGTCCGGATGGCCGGACTATACCTTCAGCCGGACTCCTGGACTATGAAGATACAAGATTGGAGACTTCGTCCCGTGTCCGGAAGGGACTTTCCTTGGCGTGGAAGGCAAGCTTGGCGATACGGATATACAGATCTCCTACCATTGTAACCGACTCTATGTAACCCTAACCCTACCCGGTGTCTATATAAACCGGAGGGTTTTAGTCCATAGGACAACATACACATCAACAATCATACCATAGGCTAGCTTCTAGGGTTTAGCCTCCCCGATCTCGTGGTAGATCTACTCTTGTACTACCCATATCATCAATATTAATAAAGCAGGACGTAGGGTTTTACCTCCATCGAGAGGGCCCGAACCTGGGTAAAACTTCGTGTCCCTTGCCTCCTGTTACCATCCAGCCTAGACGCACAGTTCGGGACCCCCTACCCGAGATCCGCCGGTTTTGACACCGACAGGCCCCCTGTTGCTCCACCAACGTACTCCTTCCTCCTATATATACCTACGTACCCCCAAACGATCAGATACGGAGCAAAAACCCTAATTCCATCGCCACAACTTTCTGTATCCACGAGATCCCATCTTGGGGCCTGTTCCGGAGCTTCGCCGGAGGGGGTATCCATCACGGAGGGCTTCTACATCATCACCATAGCCCCTCCGATGAAGTGTGAGTAGTTCACCTCGGACCTACGGGTCCATAGTTATTAACTAGATGGCTTCTTCTCTGTTTTTGGATCTCAATACAATGTTTTCCCCCTTGATACGTCCATTTTGCATCATGCTTTATATCGATATTTATTGCATTATGGGCTGTTATTTCACATTATGTCACAATACTTATGGCTATTCTCTCTTATTTTACAAGGTTTACATAAGGAGGGAGAATGACGGCAGCTGGAATTCTGGGCTGGAAAAGGAGCAAATATTAGAGACCTATTCTGCACAACTCCAAAAGTCCTGAAACTCCACGGAATACCTTATAATAAATAATGAAAAATCCTCGCCAAAGATGAAGACCAGGGGCCCCACACCCTTTCCACGAGGGTGGGGGCGCCCCCCTAGGGCGCGCCCCCTACCTCGTGGGCCCCCTGGTGGCTCTCCGATGACCATCTTCTGCTATATGAAGTCTTTCATCGAGAAAAAAACCCGGAAGCAACCTTTCAGGAAGAAACTCCGCCGCCACGAGGCGGAACCTTGGCGGAACCAATCTAGGGCTCCGGCAGAGCTGTTCTGCCCGAGAAACTTCCCTCCCGGAGGGGGAAATCATCGCCATCGTCATCACCAACGCTCCTCTCATCGGGAGAGGGCAATCTCCATCAACATCTTCATCAGCACCATCTCATCTCAAAACCCTAGTTCATCTCTTGTATCCAATTCTTGTCTCCAAGTTCGGGATTGGTGCTAGTAGGTTGCTAGTAGTGTTAACTACTCCTTGTAGTTGATGCTAGTTGGTTTAATTGGTGGAAGATCATATGTTCAGATCCTTTATGCATATTATTACCCCTCTGATTATGAACATGAATATGCTTTGTGAGTAGTTACATTTGTTCCTGAGGACAAGGGAGAAGTCTTGCTATTAGTAGTCAAGTGAATTTGGTATTCGTTCAATATTTTGATGAGATGTATGTTGTCTAGCCTCTAGTGGTCTTATGTGAATGTCGACTACATAACACTTCACCATTATTTGGGCCTAGAGGAAGGCATTGGGAAGTAATAAGTAGATGATGGGTTGCTAGAGTGACAGAAGCTTAAACCCTAGTTTATGCATTGCTTCGTAAGGGGCTGATTTGGATCCATATGTTTCATGCTATGGTTAGGTTTACCTTAATACATTTGTTGTAGTTGCGGATGCTTGCAATAGAGGTTAATCATAAGTGGGATGCTTGTTCAAGTAAGAACAACACCCAAGCACCGGTCCACCCACATGCCAAATTATCAAAGTACCGAACGCGAATCATATGAACGTGATGAAAACTAGCTTGACGATATTCCCATGTGTCCTCGGGAGCGCTTTTCCTTATATAAGAGTTTGTCCAGGCTTGTCCTTTGCTGCAAAAAGGATTGGGCCACCTTGCTGCACTTTATTTACTTTTGTTACTTGCTGCTCGTTACAAATTATCTTATCACAAAACTATCTGTTACCACTTATTTCAGTACTTGCAGAGAATACCTTGCTGAAAACCGCTTATCATTTCCTTCTGCTCCTTGTTGGGTTCGACACTCTTACTTATCGAAAGGACTATGATAGATACCCTATACTTGTGGGTCATCAAGACTCTTTTCTGGCGCCTTTGCCGGGGAGTGAAGCGCCTTTGGTAGGTGGAATTTGGTAAGGAAAAATGTATATAGTGTGCTGAAATTTACTGTCACCTGTTACTATGGAAAGTAATCCTCTGAGGAGCTTGTTCGGGGTATCTTCACCCCGACCAGTAGAGCAAAGAGTTGCTCCTCAACCTACTGAACCTACTGAAAATGAAATTCCTTATGAGTATCCTTCGGGTATGATAGAAAAACTAGTAGCTAATCCTTTTACAAGAGATGGAACAAAGCATCCTGATGAACACCTAATATATGTGGATGAAGTTTGTGGATTATTTAAGCTTGCAGGTATACCCTATGTTGTTGCTAAGAAGAAGGTCTTCCCTTTATCTTTGAAGGGAGACGCATTGATATGGTATAGGCTATGTGATGATACGAGATCATGGAACTATAGAAGATTGAAATTGGAATTTCATCAAAAGTATTACCCTATGCATCTTGTTCATCGTGATCGCAATTATATATATATAATTTTTGGCCTCGCGAAGGAGAAAGCATCGCTCAAGCTTGGGGGAGGCTCAAATCAATGTTATATTCATGCCCCAATCATGAGCTCCCAAGAGAAACAATTCTTCAAAAAAATTATCCTCGGCTTTCTGAAAATAATCGCACCATGCTCGATACTTCTTGTGCTGGCTCTTTCATGATGAAGACTATTGGATTTAGATGGGATTTATTGGATAGAATTAAAAGCAACTCTGAAGATTGGGATCTCGACGAAGGTAAGGAGTCAGGTATGACACCTAAGTTTGATTGTGTTAAATCTTTTATGGATACCGATATTTTCCGTAAGTTTAGCACTAAATATGGACTTGATTCTGAGATAGTAGCTTCTTTCTGTGAATCTTTTGCTACTTATGTTGATCTCCCTAAGGAGAAGTGGTTTAAATATCATCCTCCCATAGAAGTAAAAGTAGCTGCACCTATTAAAGTTGAAGAAAAGACTATCACTTATAATGATCCTATTGTTCCTACTTCTTATGCTGAGAAACCACCCTTCCCTGTTAGAATAAAGGATCATGCTAAAGCTTCAACTGTGGTTCGTAAAAGCAATATTAGAACTTATATACCTCCTGAAGAAGTTAAAGTTGAACCTAATGTTGCTATTGTTAAAGATCTCTTGTCTGATAATATTGATGGGCATGTTATTCAGTTCTGCGGTGAAACTTCTAGAATAGCTAAACCTTGTGCTAAAGATAAACATAGACCTGTGGTACGCGTGCCTGTTATTTCTGTTAAAATAGGAGAACATTGTTATCATGGCCAATGTAATATGGGTGCTAGTGCTAGTGTTATACCTTATGACTTGTATAAAGAAATCAAGCATGAAATTGCACCTGCTGAGTTAGAAGATATTGATGTCACAATTAAACTTGCTAATAGAGATACTATTTTAGCAGTGGGAATTGTTAGAGATGTTGAAGTCTTGTGCGGGAAAACTAAATATCCTGCTGATTTTCTTGTTCTTAGTTCCCCACAAGATAACTTTTGTCCCATTATATTTGGTAGACCCTTCTTGAACACTCTTAATGCTAAGGTAGACTGAGAAAAGAATGTTGTTACTATTGGCTTGGATGATATGAGTCATGAATTTAATTTCTCTAAATTTAGTAAACAACACCGTGAAGAAGAATTGCCTAGTAAGGATGAAATTATTGGTCTTGCTTCAATTGCCGTACCTCCTAGTGATCCTTTAGAACAATATTTGCTAGACCATGAGAATGATATGTTTATGAATGAAAGAAGGGAAATAGATGAAGTATTCTTTAAACAGGAACCTATTCTGAAACACAATTTGCCTGTTGAAATCCTAGGCGATCCCCCTCCACCTAAGGGTGATCCCGTGTTTGAGCTTAAACCATTGCATGATAATCTTAAATATGCTTATCTTGATGAAAAGAAGATATATCCTGTTATTATTAGTGCTAACCTTTCAGAGCATGAAGAAGAAAGATTATTGAAAACTCTGAAGAAGCACCGTGCTACTATTGGATATACTCTTGATGATCTTAAGGGCATTAGTCCCACTCTATGTCAACATAAAATAAATTTGGAAGCAGATGCCAAACCAGTTTGTGATCATCAACTACGTATGAATCCTAAAATGAAAGAAGTGGTAAGAAAAGAAATACTAAAGCTTCTGGAGGCAGGTATATTTTATCCCGTTGTTGATAGTCAGTGGGTAAGTCCTGTTCAT
This sequence comes from Triticum urartu, assembly GCF_056163025.1. NCBI lineage: Eukaryota > Viridiplantae > Streptophyta > Magnoliopsida > Poales > Poaceae > Triticum > Triticum urartu. Next base: position 713,595,834 of record NC_141879.1, read on the forward strand.
TGTGTCCCTAAGAAGGGAGGTATTACTGTTGTTCCTAATGATAAAGATGAATTGTTTCCACAAAGAATTATTACAGGTTATAGGATGGTAATTGATTTCCGCAAATTAAATAAGGATACTAAGAAAGATCATTACCCCTTACCTTTTATCGATCAAATGCTAGAAAGATTATGCAAACATACACATTACTGCTTTCTAGATGGTTATTCTGGTTTCTCTCAAATACCTGTGTCGGGTAAAGATCAATCAAAGACTACTTTTACATGCCCTTTTGGTACTTTTGCTTATAGACGTATGCCTTTTGGTTTATGTAATGCACCTGCTACCTTTCAAAGATGCATGATGGCTATATTCTCTGACTTTTGTGAAAAGATTTGTGAGGTTTTCATGGACGACTTTTCCGTCTATGGATCTTCTTTTGATGATTGCTTGAGCAATCTTGATCGAGTTTGCAGAGATGTGAAGAAACTAATCTGGTCTTGAATTGGGAAAAGTGCCACTTTATGGTTAATGAAGGTATTGTCTTGGGGCATAAAGTTTCTGAAAGAGGTATTGAAGTTGATAAAGCCAAGGTTGATGCTATTGAAAAGATGCCATGTCCCAAGGACATCAAAGGTATAAGAAGTTTCCTTTGTCACGCCGGATTTTATAGGAGGTTCATTAAGGACTTATCAAAAATTTGTCGGCCTCTGACTAATTTATTACAAAAAGATATACCATTTGTCTTTGATGAGGATTGTGTAGAAGCATTTGAAATAACTAAGAAAGCATTAGTCTCCGCACCTCTTGTTCAGCCACCTGATTGGAATTTACCCTTTGAAATTATGTGTGATGCTAGCGATTATGTTGTAGGTGCTGTTCTAGGGCAAAGAGTTGATAAGAAATTAAATGTTATCCATTATGCTAGTAAGACTCTAGACAATGCTCAAAGAAATTATGCTACTACTGAAAAAGAACTTTTAGCAGTTGTATTTGCTTGTGATAAGTTCAGACCATATATTGTTGATTCTAAAGTAACTATCCACACTGATCATGCTGCTATTAAATATCTTATGGAGAAGAAAGATGCTAAACCTAGACTTATTAGATGATTTCTCTTGCTACAAGAATTTGATTTGCATATTGTTGATAGAAGAGGAGCTGAGAACCCCGTTGCAGACAACTTATCTAGGTTAGAGAATGATCTTGATGACCCACTACCTATTGATGATAGCTTTCCTGATGAACAATTAAATGTCATAAGTACTTCTCGTAGTACTCCTTGGTATGCTGATTATGCTAATTGCATTGTTGCTAAATTCATACCACCTAGCTTCACATACCAACAAAAGAAAAAGTTCTTCTATGATTTGAGACATTACTTTTGGGATGACCCACATCTTTATAAATAAGGAGTAGATGGTGTTATTAGACGTTGTGTACCTAAGCATGAACAGGAACAGATCCTACGCAAGTGCCACTCCGAAACTTATGGAGGACACCACGCGGGAGATAGGACTGCACATAAGGTATTCCCATCCGGTTTTTATTGGCCTACTCTCTTCAAGGATGCCCGTAAGTTTGTCCTATCTTGTGATGAATGTCAAAGAATTGGTAATATTAGTAGACGTCAAGAAATGCCTATGAATTATTCACTTGTTATTGAACCATTTGATGTTTGGGGCTTTGATTATATGGGACCTTTTCCTGCCTCTAATGGATATACACATATTTTAGTTGTTGTTGATTACGTTACCAAGTGGGTAGAAGCTATTCCAACTAGTAGTGCTGATCATAACACTTCTATTAAAATGCTTAAAGAAGTTATTTTTCCAAGGTTTGGAGTCCCTAGATATTTAATGACTGATGGTGGTTCTCATTTTATTCAGGGGGCTTTCCGTAAAATGCTTGCTAAATATGACATCAATCATAGAATTGCATCTCTGTATCACCCACAGTCTAGTGGTCAAGTAGAGTTGAGTAATAGAGAACTCAAATTAATTTTGCAAAAGACTGTCAATAGGTCTAGAAAGAATTGGTCCAAGAAACTTGATGATGCATTATGGGCTTATAGAACTGCATATAAAAATCCTATGGGTATGTCTCCGTATAAAATGGTATACGGAAAAGCATGTCACTTACCTCTCGAACTAGAACATAAGGCACATTTGGCTATTAAAGAGCTCAATTACGATTTCAAACTTGCCGGTGAGAAGAGGTTATTTGATATTAGCTTACTTGATGAATGGAGAACCCAAGCTTATGGAAATGCCAAGTTGTTTAAAGAAAAAGTTAAAAGATGGCATGACAAAAGGATACAAAAGCGTGAGTTCAATGTAGGTGATTATGTACTGCTATACAACTCTCATTTAAGATTTTTTATAGGAAAACTTCTCTCTAAATGGGAAGGCCCCTATGTTATTGAGGAGGTCTATCGTTCTGGTGCCATAAAAATCAACAACTTCGAAGGCACAAATCCGAAGGTGGTAAACGGTCAAAGAATCAAACATTATATCTCAGGCAATCCCATAAATGTTGAAACCAATATTATTGAAACTGTAACCCCGGAGGAATACAAAAGGGACACTTTCCAGAACGTTTCAGACTCCGAAAAGGAATAGGTATGTGGTACGGTAAGTAAACTGATTCCAAAACAGTTTTTAAGGCTATATTTCTCTGTTTTGGAATATTTAGAAAAATAGAAAATTAAGTAGCAGTCCGGGAAGGACACGAGGGCCCCACGAGGGTGGAGGGAGCGCCCTACCCCCCGGGCGTGCCCCCTACCTCGTGAGCTCCTCATGTGCCTTCTGGACTCCGTTTTCTTACACGATACGTATTTTGGTCGGTAAAAATTCGCTATATATTCTCCCGAAGGTTTTGACTCCCGTACCATGCAAATATCCTCTGTTCTTGTTTTGGGCTGTTCTCTGTCAGGGTTGTCAAGGCTAGGCATCATGTCGTCCCCCTCCTCCAACAACGGTGACAAAGATGCCTAGCTAACGAAGATAGAGCTGAAGAGGGAAGAACCCATGGAGATCAACAAGGATGAAGGGATCAAGAAGGCCATAGAGAACCAAGCTCCGGCAATAGAAGATATCCTTCAACTTGATCACAACCTTCTTACCCCAACTGAGATCGAAGCTTTCCAGATGATTGAGTTAACTCGTATTCAAAACAAGTATCTCACAAGTGAAAATATTTTGTTGAAGGAGCATATCTTTGCACTCAAGGGCATTATTCGCAAGCTAGAGGACCTCTTACGCTCGATGTGCGACTATCCATCACCTCCATCTTCACCAACCAAGGAGATATAATTACATGGGTATGGGCACTCCCCTTGGCAACTGCCAAGCTTGGGGGAGGTGCCCCGGTATTGTATCACAATCACAACTCCTATCTTTACCGTTTTCCTTAGTTCGATCCTATTAGTAGTATTTTGATCTAGTAGAATAAAGTTTATGGCATGATCTAGTTTTGAGTTTTGCCTTATGATCTCTCTATGTAATCGAGTCTGTGAGCTATATAATAAAGATTAGTGTTGAGTCAAGGGCTTGATTTTCTTGCTATGATCTTGGGTGAATAAAAGAAAACAGAAAAAGAATAAGAAGAAACAAAAGTTCATATTGATCTTATTGATAGTAATGACTTCACATAGAAAGAGTGTGACGATTAAAAGTTGTTGGGAGTTGGCAGACATAGCTTTGGTCATCGTTGCAATTAATAGGAAGTAATAAGGAAAGAGATGTTTCACATATAAATATACTATTATTGACATCTTTTATGATTGGGAGCACTCATCAAAATATGACATGCTAAAGAGTTAATGTTGGACAAGGAAGACAACGTAATGGGTTATGTTTTCTTATATCTGAGATAAAGTATGTTGTCATGGATCATCCAACATGATTGAGCTTGCCTTTCCCCCTCATGCTAGCCAAATTCTCAGCACCAAGTAGAGATACTACTTGTGCTTCCAAGTACCCTTAAACCAGTTTTGCCATGAGAGTCCACCATATCTACCTATGGATTGAGTAAGATCCTTCAAGTAAGTTGTCATCGGTGCAAAGCAATAAAGATTGCTCTAAATATGTATGATTAGTGTGGGAGAAATAATCTTCATACGATCTTGTGATGTGGAAGTAATAAAAGCGACGGACTGCATAATAAAGGTTCATATCACAAGGGGCAATATAAAGTAACGCTCTTTCGCATTAAGATTTTGTGCATCCAACCATAAAAGCGCATGGCAACCTCTGCTTCCCTCTGTGAAGGGCCTATCTTTTATTATTACCTTCTACCTTATGCAAGTGTTATGGTGATCTTCACCTTTCCTTTTTCATTTTATCCTTTGGCAAGCCCAGCATGTTGGAAAGAACCTAATAAATATATCTAATTGGATGTAGGGGGGCATGAGTTATTATTGTTGACATTACCCTCGAGGTAAAAGGTTGTGGGGCAAAACTATAAGCCCCTATCTTTCTCTGTGTCCGATTAAAACTCCGTAACCACAAGTATTGCGTGAGTGTTAGCAATTATGAAGGACTAGATGATAGTTGAGTATGTGGACTTGTTTTTTAGCTCTGACATAGACTCTTTCTGATGTTATGATAAATTGCAATTGCTTCAGTGACTGAGGTTATAGTTTGTTGGTTCTTGATAAGGTTTCTGATTCATACTTTTGCATTGTGAATAGATCATCACTTGAACATAAGTAATCATATGACAATATCTATATATGTTGCTGTTATGAGAATAATCATGATGCCTTCATGTCCGTATTTTCTTTTTATCGACGCCTCTACCCCTAAACATGGGGACATATTTATTGTTATCGGCTTTCGCTTGAGGACAAGAGAGGTCTAAGCTTGGGGGAGTTGATACGTCCATTTTGCATCATGCTTTTATATCGATATTTAGTGCATTATGGGCTGTTATTTCACATTATGTCACAATACTTATGGCTATTCTCTCTTATTTTACAAGGTTTACATAAGGAGGGAGAATGCTAGAAGTCCTGAAACTCCACGGAATACCTTATAATAAATAATGAAAAATCCTCGCCAAAGATGAAGACCAGGGGGCCCACAGCCTTTCCACAAGGGTGGGGGGCGCCCCCCTAGGGCGCGCCCCCTACCTCGTGGGCCCCCTGGTGACTCTCTGATGACCATCTTCTGCTATATAAAGTCTTTCGTCGAGAAAAAAACCAGAAGCAACCTTTTGGGACGAAACTCCGCCGCCACAAGGCGGAACCTTGGCAGAACCAATCTAGGGCTCCGACAGAGCTGTTCTGCCGGGGAAACTTCCCTCCCGAAGGGGGAAATCATCGCCATCGTCATCACCAACACTCCTCTCATCGAGAGAGGGCAATCTCCATCAACATCTTCATCAGCACCATCTCATCTCAAAACCCTAGTTCATCTCTTGTATCCAATTCTTGTCTCCAAGTCCGGGATTGTTGCTAGTAGGTTGCTAGTAGTGTTAACTACTCCTTGTAGTTGATGCTAGTTGGTTTAATTGGTGGAAGATCATATGTTCAGATCCTTTATGCATATTATTACCCCTCTGATTATGAACATGAATATGCTTTGTGAGTAGTTACGTTTGTTCCTGAGGACAAGGGAGAAGTCTTGCTATTAGTAGTCATGTGAATTTGGTATTCGTTCGATATTTTGATGAGATGTATGTTGTCTAGCCTCTAGTGGTGTTATGTGAACGCCGACTACACAAAACTTCACCATTATTTGGGCCTAGAGGAAGGCATTGGGAAGTAATAAGTAGATGATGGGTTGCTAGAGTGACAGAAGCGTAAACCCTAGATTATGTGTTGCTTCGTAAGGGGCTGATTTGGATCCATATGTTTCATGTTATGGTTAGGTTTACCTTAATACTTTTGTTGTAGTTGTGGATGCTTGCAATAGAGGTTAATCATAAGTGGGATGCTTGTTCAAGTAAGAACAGCACCCAAGCATCGGTCCACCCACATGCCAAATTATCAAAGTACCGAAGGCGAATCATATGAACATGATGAAAACTAGCTTGACGATATTCCCATGTGTCCTCGGGAGCGCTTTTCCTTATATAAGAGTTTGTCCAGGCTTGTCCTTTGCTACAAAAAGGATTGGGCCACCTTTCTGCACTTTATTTACTTTTGTTACTTGTTGCTCGTTACAAATTATGTTATCACAAAACTATCTGTTACCACTTATTTCAGTACTTGTAGAGAATACCTTGCTAAAAATCGCTTATCATTTCCTTCTGCTCCTCATTGGGTTCGACACTCTTACTTATCGAAAGTACTACGATAGGTCCCCTATACTTGTGGGTCATCACCCCTCTCTTGTGGAGAACTATTCGATGTAATATTCTTTTTGCGGTGTGTTTATTGAGACCGATGAATTGTGGGTTTATGATCAAGTCTATCTATGAACAATATTTGAATCTTCTTTGAATTCTTTTATGTATGATTGGTTATCTTTGCAAGTCTCTTCGAATTATCAGTTTGGTTTAGCCTACTAGATTGATCTTTCTTGCAATGGGAGAAGTGCTTAGCTTTGGGTTCAATCTTGCGGTGTCCTTTCCCAGTGACAGTAGGGGCAGCAAGGCACGTATTGTATTGTTTCCATCGAGGATAACAAGATGGGGTTTTCATCATATTGCATGAGTTTATCCCTCTACATCATGTCATCTTGCTTAAGGCGTTACTCTGTTTTCATGAACTTAATACTCTAGATGCATGCTGGATAGCGGTTGATGAATGGAGTAATAGTAGTAGATGCAGGCAGGAGTCGGTCTACTTGTCTCGGACGTGATGCCTATATACATGATCATACCTAGATATTCTCATAACTATGCTCAATTCTGTCAATTGCTCAACAGTAATTCGTTCACCCACCGTAAAATACTTATGCTCTTGAGAGAAGCCACTAGTGAAACCTATGGCCCCGGGTCTATCTTCGTCATATTAATCTTCCAATACTTAGTTATTTCCTTTGCTTTTTCCTTTGCTTTTATTTTACTTTGCATCTTTATCATAAAAATACCGAAAATATTATCTTATCATATCTATCAGATCTCACTCTCGTAAGTGGTTTTGTAGGGATTGACAACCCCTTATCGCGTTGGTTGCGAGGATTTATTTGTTTTGTGCAGGTACGAGGGACTCGCGCGTAGCCTCCTACTGGATTGATACCTTGGTTCTCAAAAACTGAGGGAAATACTTACGCTACTTTACTGCATCATCCCTTCCTCTCGGGGAAAACCAACGCAGTGCTCAAGAGGTAGCACATGGCAGGGGATACGCTAGTAGAATAGTAAAAAAAATTAAGTTATAAGTTCAAGCAAATGAAGCAGATGTCATGCTTAATTACGAAAAAAGACTTGTCATTGTGACTTACGGTATCCACTTCGAAGTTCACGTCCAACTTGATGCTGAAGCGCCTATCATCATCTAGGAAGATTCCGTCGCACAGGCCGCGCTCGTCTTCGCAGTATTTTCAAATACCGAAATCGTTTTCATTGTGAGACATTTCCTATGTTCATAGTTGAAACATTAATTGAAAATCGATCGAAGACAACTACCAGGATACTCAAAATATCTTATAGGACTCATATTGACATGAGCATTCAATAAGCAAAACCAAATCGTAAAATAAATAAGTATTCAAATTAGCATGCATTCAATAAGCAAAAGTAAATCATCTCATGCATCCGTACATCGTCGAATATTATCACTAATACAACCCGAATAGTATCATACATATAACATCACTAATACAACTAAAACCCTAGCGCACGAAGGGTATCGGCGCGGGCGGTGGACACCCAAGGAGAAGTAACCATCACAGGATCATAGCTCCAGTGAGATCCCTGGAGAACCTGCCAGGTATTGGAGAACCTTTGCTCCAACGCAAACAAGTAGCGACGGACTTGCGCGTCCTCCTCACTGACACGGTGACACACCACCTCCGCGGGGTCCTCGAGCCTCTGGACCGTCACTGGCCCATGCGACCGCCACTGCTACCTCTTGAGCACTGCGTTGGTTTTCCCCGAAGAGGAAGGGATGATGCAGCAAAGTAGCATAAGTATTTCCCTCAGTTTTTGAGAACCAAGGTATCAATCCAGTAGGGGGCTACGCGCGAGTCCCTCGTACCTGCACAAAACAAATAAATCCTCGCAACCAATGCAAATAGGGGTTGTCAATCCCTATAAGGCCACTTACGAGAGTGAGATCTGATAGATATGATACAGATAATATTTTTGGTATTTTTGTGATAAAGATGCAAAATAAAATAAAGGCAAAGTAAATAACAAAGGAAATAACTAGGTAGTAGGAGATCAATATGATAAAGATAGACCCGGGGGCCATAGGTTTCACTAGTGGCTTCTCTCGAGAGCATAAGTATTCTACGGTGGGTGAACAAATTACTATTGAGCAATTGACGGAATTGAGCATAGTTATGAGAATATCTAGGTATGATCATGTATATAGGCATCACGTCCGAGACAAGTAGACCGACTCCTGCCTGCATCTTCTACTATTACTCCACTCATCGACCGCTATCCAGCATGCATCCAGAGTATTAAGTTAAAAACAGAGTAACGCCTTAAGCAAGATGACATGATGTAGAGGGATAAACTCATGCAATATGATGAAAACCCCATCTTGTTATCCTCGATGGCAACAATACAATACGTGCCTTGCTGCCCCTACTGTCACTGGGAAAGGACACCGCAAGATTGAACCCAAAGCTAAGCACTTCTCCCATTGCAAGAAAGATCAATCTAGTAGGCCAAACCAAACTGATAATTCAAAGAGACTTGCAAAGATAACCAATCATACATAAAAGAATTCAGAGAAGATTTAAATATTATTCATAGATAGACTTGATCATAAACCCACAATTCATCGGTCTCAACAAACACACCGCAAAAAGAACATTACATCGAATAGATCTCCACAAGAGAGGGGGAGAACATTGTATTGAGATCCAAAAAGAGAGAAGAGGCCATCTAGCTACTAACTATGGACCCGTAGGTCTAAGGTAAACTACTCACACTTCATCGGAGGGGCTATGGTGTTGATGTAGATGCCCTCCGTGATCGATGCCCCCTCCGGTGGAGCTCCGGAACGGCCCCAAGATGGGATCTCGTGGATACAGAAAGTTATGGCGGTGGAATTAGGGTTTTGGCTCCGTATCTGATCGTTTGGGGGTACGTGGATATATATAGGAGGAAGGAGTACGTCGGTGGAGCAACAGGGGGCCCACGAGGGTGGAGGGCCCGCCTGGGGGAGGGGGGTAGGCGCGCCCCCTACCTCGTGGCCTCCTCTTTTCTTTCTTGACGTAGGGTCCAAGTCTCCCGGGTCTTGTTCGTTGAGAAAATCACGTTCCCGAAGGTTTCATTGCGTTTGGACTCCGTTTGCTATTCCTTTTCTTCAAAACCCTAAAACAAGCAAGAAAACAGCAATTCTGGGCTGGGCCTCCAGTTAATAGGTTAGTCCCAAAAATAATATAAAAGTGGATAATAAAGCCCAATAATGTCCAAAACAATAGATAATATAGCATGAAGCAATCAAAAATTATAGATATGTTGGAGACGTATCAAGCATCCCCAAGCTTAATTCCTGCTCGTCCTCGAGTAGGTAAATGATAAAAACAGAATTTTTGATGCAGAGTGCTACTTGGCATAATTTTAATGCAATTCTTCTTAATTGTGGTATGAATATTCAGATCCGAAAGATTCAAGACAAAAGTTCATATTGACATAAAAATAATAATACTTCAAGCTTACGAACTAAGCAATTATGTCTTCTCAAAATAACATGGCCAAAGAAAGTTCATCCCTACAAAATCATATGGTTTAGTCATGTTTCATTTTCGTCACACAAGAATGCTCTCATCATGCACAACCCCGATGACAAGCCAAGCAATTGTTTCATACTTTAGTAATCTCAAACCTATAAACTTTCACACAATATATGAGCGCGAGCCATGGACATAGCACTATGGGTGGAATAGAATATAATGAGGGGGGTTATGTGGAGAAGACAAAAAGGAGAAAGTCTCACATCAATGAGGCTAATCAATGGGCTATGGAGATGCCCACCGATTGATGTTAATGCAAGGAGTGGGGATTGCCATGCAATGGATGCACTAGAGCTATAAATGTATGAAAGCTCAATGTGACGCCATCGATTCAATCATACACTAATCATACACGCAAATGTGTACGATCAAGATCAAGGACTCACGAGAAGATATCACAACACAACTCTAGACACAAATTAAAATAATACAAGCTTTATATTACAATCCATGGGCCTTGAGGGCTCGAATACATAAGCTCGAAAACACAAGAGTCAGCGGAAGCAACAATATTTGAGTACAGACATGAGTTAGACAAGTTTGCCTTAAGAAGTGCTAGCACAAAAGTAACAACGATCAAAAAGGCAAGGCCTCCTGCCTGGGAGCCTCCTAACTACTCCAAGTCGTCAGCGGCCGTCACATAGTAGTAGGCACCCTCAGTGTAGTAGCAGTTGTCATCGAAGGTGGCGTCTGGATCCTAGGCTCCACCATCTGGTTGCGACATCCGAGAAGAATGGAAAAGGGGGGAAAAGGGGGAGCAAAGCAACCGTGAGTACTCATCCAAAGTACTCGCAAGCAAGGATCTACACTACATATGCATCGGTGTTAATGAAAAGGGTAGTATATGTGGAATAAACTGTAGAATGCCAGAAGAGAAGGGGAAGGCCTAGCCTATCGAAGACTAGCATCTTCTCAAAACCACCATCTTGCAGCAACAGGAGGGAGTAGAGTAGCATATAGTAAAGTAGTAGAAGTGTTATCAACCTCGGCCAGAGATCCTTTCTCGACTCCCTGCGAGAAAGCAATCCCAGATCCATACTATCCATTTCTCATTCACAATCCATTTCTCATCATAAGTATCCAGTTCTAGTTGTATCCATCGGGATACAACTCCAAGTGTCCGTTACTGTAGGACAGGCTATCGATAGATGTTTTCTTCCCTGCAGGGGTGCACCAACTTACCCACCACGCTCGATTAACTCCGGCCGGACACACTTTCCTGGGTCATGCCCGGCCTCGGCCAAACAATACGCCGCAACCCGACCTAGGCTTAATAGAGAGGTCAACACGCCGGACTAAACCTATGCCCCCAGGGGTCATGGGCCATCTCCCTGGGAACTCCTGCATGTTGCGTACGCAGCCGGTGAGCAGATGTAGCTACCTCCTTCAACAAGGTAGGTGCTTACCAGTCCAATCTGGCGCACGCCGCTCAGTCGCTGACGTCTATTAAGCTTCGGCTGATGTATACAACGCAGAACGCCCATACTATGCCCACGTGATGGTTAGTGCTATTAGGCCAGAGGCCCCTCGGATCAAATATCCAAATCGTAGTGGATTAGGAGCACGCGGTAACAAGAAGAGACTCACGAAAGAGGTGACCCCGTTGCCCCGTCTCGAGTACTTGTGGCAAGGGCTAAGAATGCCCGGCCATGCCTCGTAATTGTCTCGCGGGCACCCTCCAGGTCAACCCGACTCCACATCACTCGCAATTAAGCTCGCGCGGGTACCCCTCAGGGCCGACCCGTCTTTAGTAACATGGTTCACTATAAAGTCATAGTAACCATAGTAGCTGTGTGTCCAAACATCAAGGGGAAAACCCGAGGAATCACCCCCGGCGAATTCCACTCGATGTAATCATCAAGGTGAACGTAAGAGGGACCACCCTCGAGGTTCACACTTGAGGGGTTGCACGACGGAGTCGTATCGAAAGTGGTTAAGGAGGAAATCACCCTCGATGACCACGACCGAATAGGTACACTATAGGGTTAACATCAGAAGTGCTGAAGAGGTCTCACCCTCGGCACTCGATAATAACCGGGTAGTGTCGAGCAACTAAGGGGGAAAGTGATGTGCGGTGTCGGGGCCTGGTCTTCGATCACGTTGATCGAGTCATGGAACATAAAGCGAGGCAACTGGGACAAGGTGGGGTCACTGATGGATCTCTAACCAACCTATACTAAGCAGTTTAGGATAAGCAGGTAAGGTATGAAAGCAGGTAACAACAACAGGCTATACATCAGAGTAGGAAAGTTTTCCCGGTTCCGGACCTGTGTCAGACAGATGACCGGTGGAGAAAAGTTCCATGTTCAGATAGTTAGAGGCATCTGACAGGTATGTGGGTAGTGTATTCGGGTTCGTCTCGTCGTTCTGAGCAACTTCCATATATAAAGTTTTTCGATCCGAGCTACGGTTAATTTTCTATGATTTTTCAAAGTTTTAACAATATCCTCAAAATTCCTGAAATTCTACTAAGTCTGAGAATTCGAAAGTTTAGAACATCACTTAGCTGTTTTCTGGAGGCTATAGCTATTGTTCTGTACATCCTATGATTTTGTGCCTTATATCAATTGTGAGCATTTCTCTGCGATCTACATGTTAGTATCACTTCCATCCATATTAGAGGTCATTTGCCTGATCATCAACAGCTCTAAAGTAGGTATGAAAATATAGCTGTTTTTGGGTTTTTTTTTGTTAACAAAACATAGAACTTTGTGATTTTCATAGGAATTAATCCACGCATCGAAAGGATTTGGTCCAGTGGAAACATTTGAGCCTTGTCAAGTGTACTAGCTCCCAATAATATTTTTGCTCCTATTAGAAGTTGTTTAGCCACTGTTTAGGGGCAGCCCAGCGGGTTACTCGATGTGAAATTAGAAAAGCTAGCTACTAATCTAAACAGAGCCACGTCTCATCCAGAGACCCAGCCGGCCATAGGCACACACACAGGACGCAGCATAGCACACATCACACACAGAGCACGCACACACACGGCCATGGAGAAGCAGCGAGTAGCAGCAATACAGAGCAGCAGCAAGCGGCGCTAGCAAGCAACGCTAGCAAAGTAGCAGCGGTGCAGCAAGCAAGAGCAGCAGCAGTGCAAGAACAGCGGCGATGGCAAGAGCAGCAAGAAGCTAAAGCAGCGGCGGCAACTAGCATCAGTGGAGCGGCAAACAGCGGGCAAGCAACACGAGCAACAGCGCACGGGCGCGCGTGTACGGGATAGACGCGGGGCGTGGGTGAGGCGCACAAGCGCGCAGTCAGGGGCGCCGCGGGACGCGGGGCTAGGCGCGGGCAGGCGCGCGCAGGAGCAGGTCCACGGCCACGGCTAAGATGAGCTCGGGGACGACGGCTACGGCGCGGATCGAGCAGGGGAAAGAGGGGGGGGGGGGGGGGGGGTCGGGAGAGGAACTCACGGGTGGAGCTCATGGACATGGTTGGAAGGCGCAGGGGTGGCTGGACGCGCCACGCTCGTCGACGAGATGCGGCAGCCGTGCGGAGAAGACCGCGTGATGGCGAGGCAGCAGTCCGTCCGAGCTTCAACCGAAAGGCGAGGGCGACGGAGACGACGATGGCGGAGCTCCTCGACGTCTTGGCGCGACGAATGGAGGCCGGTGGCCGCGGGATCGACGATGATGACGACGACCGCGAGTTTGGCCTCTTCCAGGTCGTCGGATATGAGTGAGGGAGAGGGGATTTGGGGGACTAGGGTTACCAGGGAGAGAGAGGGGAGCTCGGGGCGTCAAGTAGGCGCCGGGGTAAGCCGCGGGATGTCCAACACGCATCCACAGCCGCGGCCATGGTGGTCGGATGCGTGCCATGACCTCCTGCTGTGAATAGGGAGGAGGATGGCTCTTGGTGGGCTGGGCCTTGTGTGCTGAGGCCACTTATGGCCCAGTGGCACAATAGGCTTTATTCATTTTCTATTATTTTATTGTTTTGCATTCCCGCTACTGTTTTCTATTTATTCTAGCTACCTTGTCTCAAAAAAAAATTTATTCTAGCTACCAAATGAGCTTTTTTACTTGTAAAACTTTGCACATAAATCAAGCACAACAATATTAGATGGCACAAAAAGTTTGGGGCCAAAAGGAGTTGTCTAGCCATTTTTAGAAATTGGAAAGGCCAATTTTAAATGCTGTTGGAGCACTGAATTAATTCCCATGGGCATTTTGGGAATTCAGAAGAGGCTGGTTCCAACATGACAATTACTCAGTGATTATTTTGCCACACTTTGAACATTTTAATTTTCATGTTTGGCAAATTTGAATTTTTGACTTTGAATTTGAGTTTGAACATGAACAGTGATTTGGATCAAATGAGGATTAGCAACAGTAGTGTGATGACATGGCACCATTGTCGGATTTCGGGTTTCAGCAGACCCTTGAGGTTTGAACACTGGGGTGCGCGCGGAGATCTCTCCCCTACCGATCCACGTCCAATCTCCTCGCGTGATCTAAGCTGGAAACAACGAACAACACAAGGGACACAAGGTTTATACTGGTTCGGGCCACCGCTGTGGTGTAATACCCTACTCCAGTGTGTGGCGTGGTGGATTGCCTCAGGGGGCTGATGATGAACAGTACAAAGGAAGAACAGCCTCGCGAGAGGTGTTCTTGAGCTGGTGCGATGAACTGCTAGGGTGAGTTCAGTGCTCTCTCTCTCTCTCTCTGCTAGGGTTCTACCAGATCTCTCCTCTCTTTCCTACTCTGTGGTGGCTAGCTCTATTTACCCCTGGGCCTCTCCCCAAATAATGAGCGGGAAGGGCGCCAACAATTGGCCATTTTGAAGGGGAACATATAGTACAAGTTATCCTGACCAAAGGTGGTCTTCGGCTACCAAAAGCACTGCTGATGACGCCGTCTTGGGCTCCACGGTGACTGATATGTCTCCATCGTATCTATAATTTTTTATTGTTCCATGTCAATATTATTCAACTTTCATATACTTTTTGGCAACTTTTTATATTATTTTTGGGACTAACATATTGATCCAGTGCCCAGTGCCAGTTCCTGTCTGTTGCATGTTTTTGGTTTCGCAGAATATCCATATCAAATGGAGTCCAAATGGGATAAAAACGGACAGAGCTTATTTTTGGAAAATATGGAAAATTCGGAAGGAAAATCAACGCGAACCAGTGCCCGAGGTGGTCACGAGGAAGGCCCCCGCTAGGGCGCGCCCCCTACCCTCGTGAGCCCACCGTAAGGCGGTTGGCTTCTTTTGCCGCAAGAAAGCTAATATTCAGAAGAAAAAAATCACGGCGAAGGTTTCAGGCCAATCGGAGTTACGGATCTCCATATATATACGAAACGGTGAAACAGAGACAAAACAGAACACAAAACCAGAGAGAAACAAAGAGATAGATCCAATCTCGGAGGGGCTCTCGCCCCTCCCATGCCATGGAGGACAAGGACCAGAGGGGAAACCCTTCTCCCATCTAGGGAGGAGGTCAAGGAAGAAGAGGAAGAAGGGGGGCCCTCTCCCCCTCTCCTTCGGTGGCGCCGGAACGCCGCTGTGGCCATCATCATCATCACCGCGATCTTCACCAACACCTCCGCCATCTTCACCAACATCTCCGTCACCTTCCCCCCTCTATCTACAGCGGTCCACTCTCCCGCAACCCGATGTACCCTCTACTTGAACATGGTGCTTTATGCTTCATATTATTATCCAATGATGTGTTGCCATCCTATGATGTCTGAGTAGATTTTCATTGTCCTATCGGTGGTTGATGAATTGCTATGATTGATTTAATTTGCTTGTGGTTATGTTGCTTCCCTTTGGTGCCCATCATATGATTGCGCGCGTGGATCACACCCTAGGGTTAGTTTGTATGTTGATAGGACTATGTATTGGAGGGCAAGAGTGATAGAAGCTTCAACCTAGCATAGAAATTGATGCATACGGGATTGAAGGGGGGCCAATATATCTTAATGCTATGGTTGGGTTTTACCTTAATGAACATTAGTAGTTGTGGATGCTTGCTAATAGTTCCAATCATAAGTGCATAGAATTCCAAGTAAGGGGTGACATGCTAGCAGTGGCCTCTCCCACATAATACTTGCTATCGGTCTAGTAAAGTAGTCAATTGCTTAAGGCACAATTTCGCCACAACTACCATCACTTTTCCACACTCGCTATATTTACGTTATTGTTTCCTAACCTAAACAGCCCCTACCTTCTGTTTACTTGCTCTTTATTATCTTGCAAACCTATCCAACAACACCTACAAAGTACTTCTAGTTTCATACTTGTTCTAGGTAAAGCGAACGTCAAGCGTGCGTAGAGTTGTATCGGTGGTCGATAGAACTTGAGGGAATGTTTGTTCTACCTTTAGCTCCTCGTTGGGTTCGACACTCTTACTTATCGAAAACTATTGCGATCCCCTATACTTGTGGGTTATCAAGACCTTTTTCTGGCGCCGTTGCCGGGGAGCAATAGCGTGGGGTGAATATTCTCGTGTGTGCTTGTTTGCTTTATCACTAAGTAATTTTTATTTGTTGTTCTTAGTTGTTTTCTATCTTTAGTTATGGGTAGGAAACGCAAAATACCAAAAAAATTACTTGTACCTACTGAACCAATGGATGAAGAACCACTCAAAATCTATCACACTGCTGAAGCTTTTTACTTGGATCATCTTCGATGCCTTTGTGCTCGTGCCGAAACCCCAACTAGCTTAGTTGAGGGAAAATCTTTAGATGAGCATGCTTGTTATGTGCGACACCGTATATCTGAAAAAGGGAAACTATTATGGAGTCAAATTCAACGTTTGCAATGCTATGCTTGGAATTTATGTGAAATATATGATTTTACTTGTTGTTCTGAAAACCCTAAGAAACACCTTCCCTATCAATGTGAGTTTAGTAATAATGGAATCGTATCTTCGTATGCTAAGGGTGTTTATAATTACTATGATGTTCAACAAATTGAAGAATTTGTTGCTTTTAAGGGTGCTTCTGAAATTGCTTCTTTGATTGAAAAGTATGATGATACTCTTTACAAATCTGAAAATTTTGCCATACTTGAATATTGTTATGAGAATTATGCTTCTAATGCTTATGTTAAACTATATATTGAGGACTACTCCGCTGTCCAAGAAGAGACTAATATTTTGCAGGAGTCAATGGAAGAAGAAATTGATGAAACTGTGAGCTCATTGGATGAAAAAGATGAGGAGGAGAGCGAAGAACAAAAGGAGGAAGAGCGGATTGATCACCCGTGCCCACCTGTAATGAGAGTAACTCTTCAACTCATACATTGTTTAATTCCCCTTCGTTCTTACCGAAGGATGATTGCTATGATGACTGTAATTATCCCATCGATTCTCTTGAAATATCCATTTTTGATGATGCTTTCTATGCTTGTGGCCAAGATGCCAATATGGATTATGCTTACGGAGATGAACTTGCTATAGTTCCTTATGTTAAACATGAAATTGTTGCTATTGCACCCATGCATGATAGTCCTATTATCTTTTTGAATTCTCCCAACTACACTATATCGGGGAAGTTTGCCCTTATTAAGGATTATATTGATGGGTGGCCTTTTACCGTTACACATGATGATTTTAATGAATATAATATGCATGTGCTTGCTGCTCCTACTTGCAATTATCATGAGAGAGGAACTATATCTCCACCTCTCTATGTTTCCGACATGATAAAATTACAAGAAACTGTTTATACTATGCATTGGCCTTTACTAGGTGTGCATGAATTGTTCTTTTATGACATGCCGATGCATAGGAAGAGAGTTAGACTTCGTGATTGCTTGATATATGTTGTTGTTGGAAATATGCCCTAGAGGCAATAATAAAATGGTTATTATTATATTTCTTTATTCATGATAATTGTCTATTGTTCATGCTATAATTGTGTTATCCGGAAATCGTAATACATGTGTGAATACATAGACCACAACACGTCCCTAGTGAGCTTCTAGTTGACTAGCTCGTTGATCAAAAGATAGTCATGGTTTCCTGACTATGGACATTGGATGTCATTGATAACGGGATAACATCATTAGGAGAATGATGTGATGGACAAGACCCAATCCTAAGCATAGCTCAAAGATCATGTAGTTCGTTTGCTATAGCTTTTCCGAATGTCAAGTATCATTTCCTTAGACCATGAGATTGTGCAACTCCCGGATACCGTAGGAGTGCTTTGGGTGTGCCAAATGTCACAACGTAACTGGGTGACTATAAAGGTACACTACAGGTATCTCCGAAAGTGTCTGTTGGGTTGGCACGAATCGAGACTGGGATTTGTCACTCCTTATGACGGAGAGGTATCTCTGGGCCCACTCGGTAATGCATCATCACAATGAGCTCAATGTGACCAAGTGGTTGATCACGGGATCATGCATTACGGTACGAGTAAAGTGACTTGCCGGTAACGAGATTGAACGAGGTATTGGGATACCGACGATCGAGTCTCGGGCAAGTAATGTACCGATTGACAAAGGGAATTGTATACGGGATCGATCGAATCCTCGACATCGTGGTTCATCCGATGAGATCATCGAGGAGCATGTGGGAGTCAACATGGGTATCTAGATCCCGCTGTTGGTTATTGACCGGAGAGTCGTCTCGGTCATGTCTGCGTGTCTCCCGAACCCGTAGGGTCTACACACTTAAGGTTCGGTGACGCTAGGGTTGTTGAGATATTAGCATATGGTAACCTGAAAGTTGTTCGAAGTCCCGGAAGAGATCCCGGACGTCACAAGGAGTTTCGGAATGGTCCGGAGGTTAAGATTTATATATAGGAAGTCAAGTTTAGGCCATCGGGAAGGTTTCGGGGGTAATCGGTATTGTACCGGGACCACCGGAAGGGTCCCGGGGGTCCACCGGGTGGGGCCACCTATCCCGGAGGGCTCCATGGGCTGAAGTGGGAGGGGAACCAGCCCCTAGTGGGCTGGTGCGCCCCACTTGGCTTGGGGGGCACTCCACCCCCCTTGGCCGCCGCCCCCCTAGGGGTCCTATATATAGTGGGGGGGAGGGAGGGCAGCCGCACCCTAGCCCCTGGCGCCTCCCTCTCCCTCCCGTGACACTCCTCCCTCTCCCTGAGCTTGGCGAAGTCCTGCCGAGATCACCGTTGCTTCCACCACCACGCCGTCGTGCTGCTAGATCTTCATCAACCTCTCCTTCCCCCTTGCTGGATCAAGTTGGAGGAGACGTCTTCCCAACCGTACGTGTGTTGAACGCGGAGGTGCCGTCCGTTCGGCGCTAGGTCATCGGTGATTTGGATCACGACGAGTACGACTCCATCAACCCCGTTCTCTTGAACGCTTCCGCGCGCGATCTACAAGGGTATGTAGATGCACTCCTCTCTCCCTCGTTGCTAGATGACTCCATAGATTGATCTTGGTGATGCGTAGAAATTTTAAAATTCTGCTACGTTCCCCAACAGTGGCATCATGAGGTAGGTCTATGCGTAGTTTCTATGCACGAGTAGAACACAAAGCAGTTGTGGGCGTGGATATTGTCAATTCGCTTGCCGTTACTAGTCTTATCTTGATTCGGCGGCATCGTGGGATGAAGCGGCCCGGACCGACCTTACACGTACGCTTACGTGAGACTGGTTCCACCGATTGACATGCACTAGTTGCATAAGGTGGCTGGCGGGTGTCTGTCTCTCCCACTTTAGTCGGATCGGATTCGATGAAAAGGGTCCTTATGAAGGGTAAATAGAAATTGGCATATCACGTTGTGGTTTTGGCGTAGGTAAGAAACGTTCTTGCTAGAAACCTATAGCAGCCACGTAAAAACTTGCAACAACAATTAGAGGACGTCTAACTTGTTTTTGCAGCATGTGCCGTGTGATGTGATATGGCCAAAAGGATGTGATGAATGATATATGTGATGTATGAGATTGATCATGTTCTTGTAATAGGAATCACGACTTGCAAGTCGATTAGTATGACAACCGGTAGGAGGCATAGGAGTTGTCTTAATTTATTTATGACCTGCGTGTCAACATAAACGTCATGTAATTACTTTACTTTATTGCTAAAGCGTTAGCCATAGTAGTAGAAGTAATAGATGACGAGTCAACTTCAAGAAGACACGGTGATGGAGATCATGATGATGGAGATCATGGTGTCATGCCGGTGACAACGATGATCATGAAGCCCCGAAGATGGAGATCAAAAGGAGCAAATGATATTGGCCATATCATGTCACTATTTGATTGCATGTGATGTTTATCATGTTTTGCATCTTATTTGCTTAGAACGACGGTAGCTTAAATAAGATGATCCCTCGTAATAATTTCAAGAAAGTGTTCCCCCTAACTGTGCACCATTGCGAAGGTTCGTTGTTTCGAAGCACCACGTGATGATCGGGTGTGATAGATTCTAACGTTCGAATACAACGGGTGTAAGCCAGATTTACACACGCAATACACTTAGGTTGACTTGACGAGCCTAGCATGTACAAACATGGCCTCGGAACACGGAAGACCGAAAGGTCGAGCATGAGTCGTATAGAAGATACGATCAACATGAAGATGTTCACCGATGTTGACTAGTCCGTCTCACGTGATGATCGGACATGGCCTAGTTAACTCGGATCATGTTTCACTTAGATGACTAGAGGGATGTCTATCTGAGTGGGAGTTCATTGAATAATTTGATTAGATGAACTTAATTATCATGAACTTAGTCTAAAATCTTTACACTATGTCTTGTAGATCAAATGGCCCACGCTAATTTTGCCCTCAACTTCAATGCGTTCCTAGAGAAAACCAAGCTGAAAGATGGTGGCAGTAACTATACGGACTGGGTCCGGAACCTGAGGATCATCCTCATAGCTGCCAAGAAAGATTATGTCCTAGAAGCACCGCTAGGTGATGCACCCATCCCAAAGAACCAAGACGTTATGAACGCTTGGCAGTCACGTGCTGATGATTACTCCCTCGTTCAGTGCGGCATGCTTTACAGCTTAGAACAGGGTCTCCAAAAGCGTTTTGAGCGACACGGAGCATATGAGATGTTCGAAGAGCTGAAAATGGTTTTCCAAGCTCATGCCCGGGTCGAGAGATATGAAGTCTCTGACAAGTTCTACAGTTGTAAGATGGAGGAAAATAGTTCTGTCAGTGAGCACATACTCAAAATGTCTGGGTTGCATAACCGCTTGACTCAGCTGGGAGTTAATCTCCCAGATGACGCGGTCATTGGCAGAATCCTTCAGTCGCTTCCACCGAGCTACGAGAGCTTTGTGATGAACTTCAATATGCAGGGGATGGAAAAGACCATTCCTGAGGTATATTCAATGCTGAAATCAGCGGAGGTGGAAATCAAAAAGGAACATCAAGTGTTGATGGTGAATAAAACCACTAAGTTCAAGAAAGG
The DNA here is from genome assembly GCF_056163025.1 of Triticum urartu. NCBI lineage: Eukaryota > Viridiplantae > Streptophyta > Magnoliopsida > Poales > Poaceae > Triticum > Triticum urartu. The sequence continues at coordinate 713,617,025 of NC_141879.1, forward strand.
CAAGTGTAAAAAGAACTTCAAGAAAGACGGCAAGGGAGTTGCCGCGCCCGGTAAGCAAGCTGCCGGGAAGAAGTCAAAGAATGGACCCAAGCCTGAGACTGAGTGTTTTTGTTGCAAGGGAAGTGGTCACTAGAAGCGGAACTGCCCCAAATACTTAGCGGACAAGAAGGCCGGCAACAGTAAAGGTATATGTGATATACATGTAATTGATGTGTACCCTACCAGTACTCATAGTAGCTCCTGGGTATTTGATACCGGTGCGGTTGCTCACATTTGTAACTCAAAGCAGGAGTTGCGGAATAAGTGGAGACTGGCGAAGGACGAGGTGACGATGCGCATCGGGAATGGTTCCAAGGTCGATGTGATCGCCGTTGGCACGCTACCTCTACATTTACCTATGGGATTAGTTTTAAACCTCAATAATTGTTATTTAGTGCCAGCTTTGAGCATGAACATTGTATCAGGATCTCGTTTAATTGGAGATGGCTACTCATTTAAATCCGAGAATAATGGTTGTTCTATTTATATGAGAGATATGTTTTATGGTCATGCTCCACTGGTGAATGGTTTATTCTTAATGAATCTCGAGCGTAATGTTACACATATTATAGTGTGAATACCAAAAGATGTAAGGTTGATAATGATAGTCCCACATACTTGTGGCACTGCCGCCTTGGTCACATAGGTGTCAAACGCATGAAGAAGCTCCATGCAGATGGACTTTTGGTGTCTCTTGATTACGAATCATTTGACACGTGCGAACCATGCCTCATGGGTAAAATGACCAAGACTCCGTTCTCAGGAACAATGGAGCGAGCAACCAACTTATTGGAAATCATACATACTGATGTGTGCGGTCCAATGAGTGTTGAGGCTCGCGGTAGCTATCGTTATGTTCTCACCCTCATTGATGACTTGAGTAGATATGGGTATGTCTACTTAATGAAACACAAGTCTGAGACCTTTGAAAAGTTCAAGGAATTTCAGAGTGAGGTTGAGAATCAACGTGACAAGAAAATCAATTCTTGCGATCAGATCATGGGGGAGAATACTTGAGTCGCGAATTTGGCACACACTTAAGGAAATGTGGAATAGTTTCACAACTCACGCCGCCTGGAACACCTCAGCGTAATGGTGTGTCCGAACATCGTAATCGCACTCTATTGGATATGGTGCGATCTATGATGTCTCTTACCGATTTACCGCTGTCATTTTGGGGCTATGCTTTTGAGACTGCCGCATTCACTTTAAATAGGGCTCCATCGAAATCCGTTCAGACGACACCGTATGAATTATGGTTTGGGAAGAAACCTAAGCTGTCGTTTCTAAAAGTTTGGGGATGCGATGCTTATGTCAAGAAACTTCAACCTGAAAAGCTCGAACCCAAGTCGGAAAAATGCGTCTTCATAGGATACCCTAAAGAAACTATTGGGTATACCTTCTACCTCAGATCCGAAGGCAAGATCTTTGTTGCCAAGAATGGATCCTTTCTAGAGAAAGAGTTTCTCTTGAAAGAAATAAGTGGGAGGAAAGTAGAACTTGATGAAGTATTACCTCTTGAACCGGAGAGTGGCACAGCTCAGGAAATTGTTCCTGAGGTGCCTGCACCGACTAGAGAGGAAGTTAATGATGATGATCATGAAACTTCAGATCAAGTTGCTACTGAACTTCATAGGTCCACAAGGACACGTTCCGCACCAGAGTGGTACGGCAACCCTGTCTTGGAAATCATGTTGTTAGACAACGGTGAACCTTCGAACTATGAAGAAGCGATGGCGGGCCCGGATTCCGACAAATGGCTGGAAGCCATGAAATCCGAGATAGGATCCATGTATGAAAACGAAGTATGGACTTTGACTGACTTGCCCGATGATCGGCGAGCCATAGAAAATAAATGGATCTTTAAGAAGATGACAGACGCGGATGGTAATGTAACCATCTATAAAGCTCGGCTTGTCGCTAAGGGTTATCGACAAGTTCAAGGGGTTGACTACGATGAGACTTTCTCACCCGTAGCGAAGCTGAAGTCCGTCTGGATCATGTTAGCAATTTCCGAATTCTATGATTATGAGATATGGCAAATGGACGTCAAAACGGCATTCCTTAATGGTTTCCTTAAGGAAGAATTGTATATGATGCAGCCGGAAGGTTTTGTCGATCCTAAGAATGCTGACAAGGTGTGCAAGCTCCAACGCTCAATTTATGGGCTGGTGCAAGCATCTCGGAGTTGGAACATTCGTTTTGATGAGATGATCAAAGCGTTTGGGTTTACGCAGACTTATGGAGAAGCCTGCATTTACAAGAAAGTGAGTTGGATCTCTGTAGCATTTCTCATATTGTATGTGGATGACATACTGTTGATGGGAAATGATATAGAATTCTTGGAAAGCATAAAGGCCTACTTGAACAAGTGTTTTTCAATGAAGGATCTTGGAGAAGCTGCTTACATATTAGGCATCAAGATCTATAGAGATAGATCGAGACGCCTCATTGGTCTTTCACAGAGTACGTACCTTGACAAGATATTGAAGAAGTCAAAATGGATCAATCAAAGAAAGGGTTCTTGCCTGTATTGCAAGGTACGAGATTGAGCACGGCTCAATGCCCGACCACAGCAGAAGATAGAGAAAAGATGAGTGTCGTCCCCTATGCCTCGACCATAGGGTCTATCATGTATGCTATGCTGTGTACCATACCTGATGTAAACCTTGCTGTAAGTTTGGTAGGAAGGTACCAAAGTAATCTCGGCATGGAACACTGGACAGCGGTCAAGAATATCCTGAAGTACCTGAAAAGGACTAAGGATATGTTTCTCGTTTATGGAGGTGACGAAGAGCTCGTCATAAAGGGTTACGTCGATGCTAGCTTCGACACAGATCTGGATGACTCTAAGTCACAAACCGGATACGTGTATATTTTGAATGGTGGGGCAGTAAGCTAGTGAAGTTGCAAGCAAAGCGTTGTGGCGGGATCTACATGTGAAGCGGAGTACATGGCAGCCTCGGAGGCAGCACAAGAGGCAATCTGGGTGAAGGAGTTCATTACCGACCTAGGAGTCATACCCAATGCGTCGGGCCCGATGACTCTCTTCTGTGACAACACTGGAGCTATTGCCCTTGCCAAGGAGCCCAGGTTTCATAGGAAGACCAGGCATATCAAGCGTCGCTTCAACTCCATTCGTGAAAGTGTTCAAAATGGAGACATAGATATTTGTAAAGTACATACGGACCTGAATGTGGCAGATCCTTTGACTAAACCTCTCCCTAGAGAAAAACATGATCAAGACCAGAACTGCATGGGTGTTCGATTCATCACAGTATAACTAGACTATTGACTCTAGTGCAAGTGGGAGACTGTTGGAAATATGCCCTAGAGGCAATAATAAAATGGTTATTATTATATTTCTTTGTTCATGATAATTGTCTATTGTTCATGCTATAATTGTGTTATCCGGAAATCGTAATACATGTGTGAATACATAGACCACAACACGTCCCTAGCGAGCCTCTAGTTGACTAGCTCGTTGATCAAAAGATAGTCATGGTTTCCTGACTATGGACATTGGATGTCATTGATAATGGGATCACATCATTAGGAGAATGATGTGATGGACAAGACCCAATCCTAAGCATAGCTCAAAGTTCGTGTAGTTCGTTTGCTATAGCTTTTCCGAATGTCAAGTATCATTTCCTTAGACCATGAGATTGTGCAACTCCCGGATACCGTAGGAGTGCTTTGGGTGTGCCAAACATCACAACATAACTGGGTGACTATAAAGGTACACTACAGGTATCTCCGAAAGTGTCTGTTGGGTTGGCACGAATCGAGACTGGGGTTTGTCACTCCGTATGACGGAGAGGTATCTCTAGGCCCACTCGGTAATGCATCATCATAATGAGCTCAATGTGACCAAGTGGTTGATCACGGGATCATGCATTACAGTACGAGTAAAGTGACTTGCCAGTAACGAGATTGAACGAGGTATTGGGATACCGACGATCGAGTCTCGGGCAAGTAACGTACCGATTGACAAAGGGAATTGTATATGGGATCGATTGAATCCTCGACATCGTGGTTCATCTGATGAGATCATCGAGGAGCATGTGGGAGCCAACATGGGTATCCAGATCCCGCTGTTGGTTATTGACCGGAGAGTCGTCTCGGTCATGTCTGCGTGTCTCCCGAGCCCGTAGGGTCTACACACTTAAGGTTTGGTGACGCTAGGGTTGTTGAGATATTAGCATACGCTCACCCGAAAGTTGTTCGGAGTCCCGGATGAGAACCCGGGCGTCACGAGGAGTTTCGAATGGTCCGGAGGTTAAGATTTATATATAGGAAGTCAAGTTTCAGCCATCGGGAAGGTTTCGGGGGTAATCGGTATTGTACTGGGACCACCGGAAGGGTCCCGGGGGTCCACCGGGTGGGGCCACCTATCCCGGAGGGCTCCATGGGCTTAAGTGGGACAGTAACCAGCCCCTAGTGGGCTGGTGCGCCCCCCCATGGGCCTCCCCTGCGCCTAAGGTTGGAAACCCTAGGGGTGGGGGCGCCCCACTTGGCTTGGGGGGCACTCCACCCCCTTGGCCGCCGCCCTCCCTTGGAGATTCAATCTCGTAGGGCCGGCGCCCCCCCTAGGGGTCCTATATATAGTGGGGGGAGGGAGGGCAGCCGCACCCTAGCCCCTGGCACCTCCCTATCCCTCCCGTGACACTCCTCCCTCTCCTTGAGCTTGGCGAAGCCCTGCCGAGATCACCTTTGCTTCCACCACCACGCCGTCGTGCTGCTGGATCTTCATCAACCTCTCCTTCCCCCTTGCTAGATCAAGTTGGAGGAGACGTCTTCCCTACCGTACGTGTGTTGAACGCGGAGGTGTCGTCTGTTCGGCGCTAGGTCATCGGTGATTTGGATCACGACGAGTACGACTCCATCAACCCCGTTCTCTTGAACGCTTCCGCGCGTGATCTACAAGGGTATGTAGATGCACTCCTCTCTCCCTCGTTGCTAGATGACTCCATAGATTGATCTTGGTGATGCATAGAAAATTTTAAAATTCTGCTACGTTCCCCAATAGTTGCTATGTGCTCACTACTAAATTACAAATCATTGTTAATTAAAATTGGCTTTGATATACCTTGGGATCCGGGTGGATTCACTACTTGAGCACTATATGCCTAGCTTAATGGCTTTAAAGAAAGCGCTACCAGGGAGACAACCCGGAAGTTTTAGAGAGTCATTTATTTTTGTTGAGTGCTTTCATATAGTTTAAAAACAACAAAAATAAAGAGGGGAACCCAAAACTTTTCAAAAAGAAAAGTGAAAGTAAGAAAGACAAGCACTGTTGAAGTGGGAGTGCTCTCTGAACTTTGTTCATGCTCACGACAACTTTGTGAATCTTGATTACAGAAACTTTTCAACAAAAATAATTATCCCCTTGTACAATTCCATTGTATTATAAAAATAATGTGCCAAGGTTTGCCTTTAGGATGTTTACATTTGCTTGATGGTTTGTACGGTGCAGGACAGAAACTTTGGCTGTAGTGCGTGATTTGACATTTTTAGCTGGAACGTCAAATGGTTCTGATTCTTTTTGCACTTTCTTCCTATACAAATTGTTTATTTTTCCTAATTTTGGTAGAACTAGCAGGGTCACCCGCGCATCTGCGCGGCTAGATTGTTGATTTGTATTGTGACATTATTTGAAAGTCCACTTATTTTAATGCTTACAATAGATATTATAAATTTAACCTACCTTTGAAGTGAAACTTTGTATCATCCTTTTATAATATTAGTGATGTGGGGCTCAAAACTATATTCCACTTTTGGCATTTTAAAATTACTGTTCCACAAATAATGTATCCAATTTGGAGTCCACATACAAAATTATCATCATTTAATAGGTTTGTAGCCGTGTAATAGTTGTGCGACATGTCTATCATGAAGTTTGTCATGAAGTTCCATCGAGGCACCTGGTATCTATGCCGCATCCAACCGGCAAGCCATCTAATTTCATCAATGCTCGTCTATCTCTTGCGTTTCTCACTCTCACATTGTAATATCATTGGACTGAGCTCCCTTGAGATTCTACAACTTCATCTCGGCCTTCTTTATACTGAGTTGACCCTTACATTAATAGCAACAACTCCTGATCGAGCACCACATTAGGTGGCAATAAGCTTTGAAGGTGTCATATCATCTAACTTCTAGTTGGTGCACATTTATGCGGCTGGATTTCCTGTGTATTCTCATATCTAAATTAGCATTAGGATGTTTGTATAGGAAAGTAGACTTGCAATTTGAAAAGGATAGATTTGCAAATCAGTTAAATTATTATAGTCAAAATAAGCAATTTGGATACTCATTTGTCAAAAGAAAACAATTCTTGTCGGTATCTGTATCATTAGGAAATATAAATGGACTCAAGTCAATTAGTTTTATCATCTAAACCATATTGTGGTACGCTGATGTCATGCCAAACTATATAGTGGTGTCAGTCTTTTAACCACAATTTTCAAGAAACATCTCAGCAAAACAAAATATCTAACACTAATGTCTAGTATAGTTATCTGATCGCTATTTCAGTGGCATTGTGCAATATAATATCCGTGTGTGCTTCCAATTAATGTCTAAAACAACATAAACTTTTGTTTGTGTATATTAAGAAGTACTAAGATAACCTCGCCTGCTAAATATAAACTTATCTATGTAGTTAATACATTTTTTTACCATGGCATGTGTATAACCCTCTTGCACGGTTTTTTATTTTCCTCAAATAATTATATTAGCCTTGCCCATCAGTCGAAGAATTTTCATCCTTTTTTTCTCAGTGTATAGAATATATTGGAGGGCATGGAGGCCAAGGACTAGAGGGGAAACCCTTCTCCCATCTAGGGAGGAGGTCAAGGAAGAAGAGGAAGAAGGGGGGCCCTCTCCCCCTCTCCTCGGGTGGCGCCGAAATGCCGCCGTGGCCATCATCATCATCACCGCGATCTTCACCAACACCTCCGCCATCTTCACCAACATCTCCATCACCTTCCCCCCTCTATCTACAGCAGTCTACTCTCCCACAACCCGTTGTACCCTCTACTTGAACATGGTGCTTTATGCTTCATATTATTATCCAATGGTGTGTTGCCATCCTATGATGTCTGAGTAGATTTTCGTTGTCCTACCGGTGGTTGATGAATTGCTATGATTGATTTAATTTGCTTGTGGTTATGTTGCTGTCCTTTGGTGCCCATCATATGATTGCGAGCGTGGATCACACCCTAGGGTTAGTTTCTATGCTGATAGGACTATGTTTTGGAGGGCAAGAGTGACAGAAGCTTCAACCTAGCATAGAAATTGATGCATACGGGATTGAAGGGGGACCAATATATCTTAATGCTATGGTTGGGTTTTACCTTAATGAACATTAGTAGTTGCGGATGCTTGCTAATAGTTCCAATCATAAGTGCATAGAATTACAAGTAAGGGATGACATGCTAGCAGTGGCCTCTCCCACATAATACTTGCTATCGGTCTAGTGAAGTAGTCAATTGCTTAAGGGACAATTTCGCCACACCTACCATCACTTTTCCACACTCGCTATATTTACTTTATTGTTTCCTAACCTAAACAGCCCCTACCTTCTATTTACTTGCTCTTTATTATCTTGCAAACCTATCCAACAACACCTACAAAGTACTTCTAGTTTCATACTTGTTCTAGGTAAAGCAAACGTCAAGCGTGCGTAGAGTTGTATCGGTGGTCGATCGAACTTGAGGGAATATTTGTTCTACCTTTAGCTCCTCGTTGGGTTCGACACTCTTACTTATCGAAAACTGTTGCGGTCCCCTATACTTGTGGGTTATCAGTGACCTCCGTCCTGCCGCTGTGCTGGTCTTGGTCTCGTTGCACCGAAATGGCAACCTTTGCCCGATGCCTTGGCCTGTGCTTGCCCCCTTTGCACCAAAGGGGAAACAAGGACACTACACAGGCCGGTGCCCGCCTGGTCTCGATAGTCATGGCTTGGGTCACAGGGAGGTAACCCCGCCTTGATCTCTCTGTCTCTTCGCGAGCCTGCCTAATGAGGCTGCTTCTGAGGAAGCTTTCTGTCGTCCGCCCCGTGAGGCTTGGCCCCTCGCGAGGGTCTTGAGCTTGAGCTGATGAAGGAGGCCCGCGCTGGGCCCCCACTTGAGCCACGCCGCAGGCTGCAGGCAGGCAAGTCTGGGGACCCACGTTCCCAGAACGCCGACAGTAGCCCCCAGGCCCTAGGCGCGCCTGGGCTTGGCCTAGCAAGAAAGCGAAGGGGCAAGCGCGAAGCACCGCGGGCCCTAACAGCCTGCAGCCTTGGGCGCCGCGTGGCGATTGATTGGACGTGGGCGACTGCGCTTCCTCACGACGCCTTTTACGCGCCCGACTAAGCGGACCCATAGTTGCACACAGTTGTTCCTCTTTTCCGCTGCTCGCCCGCCTCCTACCTTTCCTTCTTCCTTGAGCTCCAGCCTCCGCCGCCAATCCGGCTCGAGTTCTTACTCCTTGTCACCACCATGGCGCCGACGAAGAAGGGAAGGGGAAAGAAGCCTGCGCCTTTGCCCCGCACACCTCCAGCGGCGAGCCTCGCCATCGCCCAGTTGATCATACTCAATCCAGAAGCTTTGGACAAGGTCCGATCTGCCCTTGCAACTATCTTCAACGAGTGCGGCAGGACCACGGCCTGGCATGCGTCCCATGCCTCCCTTGATAGGATCGTCACGGAGGTCCGATTCTTCGCCGATGCCCTATGGGCGGGTCTGGTTCCCCCCTTTTCCGCCTTCTTCAATGCGGTGCTCTCCCATTATCTGATCCGTATGATGCACCTCGGGCCGGAGTCCATTACCCTTCTGGCAGTCTTTGCTTTTGTTTGCGAGGCGATGATAGGCATACCTCCTTCCGTGGCCCTCCTGCGCCACTTCTTTTCCTTGCGCCTAAGCGATCCCACTCAGTGCTCAGGGTGCGTGAGCTTATTGGCCGTGCCAGAGACGGCCGCTTCAGGGATCGACTTCGGCCTTCCTCCTCCTGAGGCCAGGTTCAGAGAGCGATGGCTGTACGTGGATGTCGGAGTGCCCAATCCTCCGCTCTCGCACCTGACCTCGCCTGTTGTTCCTCACACGGGTTGGGACCATGAGGTGCTCGCGAGCCCCTGGCTCGCCTTCGTCTGGAGCCGCTTCCAGAGTTTGAGGCGCTCAATGTGACAACGCCCAAGGTGGTGAAGGAGTTCCTACAATGTCGTATTGCTCCTCTTCAGCGCCACTCTCGCCGGATGTGGTACTTTGTGGGACATAAGGACCGCATGCGGCTTCAGGAGGAGGACTTGGCGCCTGAAGCGCTGCATATGGTGCTTAGGGTCTTGACTGGCGACCCTTCCCCAGGCAGCCTTCGGAGTAATGGTGTCCTCTTGTATCTTTGCTCTGGCAGGGCCGATTTTGTGAGGTAGATGCCCAGTTTCGATGAGTGGGGACTGCGCCCCGCTGGCTTCATGGGGCCCCGCGAGAACCCAGCCGCCGTGGTTGCTTCCCCTGCCGCCCATAGCAATCCTTCCTTGGGCGACAGGGCGGGGAGATGAGAACCAGTAGGAGTTGAGGCGACCGATGTTAAGGTGCTGACGCCACGAGATGTCTTGAAGGCGACATCTCCCGAGGCCCTCCCTAGAGCAGCGGCAGGTGCGGAGTCGCAACCTATGGTTCAAGAGGCCGGGGCTCCCGAGCCCCCAGCCGTTCCTCGCGAGGCGGCGCCTGACGGCGCCCCCCAGGCTGACTCCTCCAGCGTTGATCATCTTGACGCTTCTTACGCACCAGGGGCCGACCCCTGCGCTGGGTGCTTGGGTCGGTTCCGCGTAGATTTCGAGGCCCTCCGCAAGAGGAAGGAGGCCTTGGGTGGCAACGACCGCCCTTGCCGCTTGTTGAAGCACAGGAAGTACTTTGCCATGGACAAGTAAGTCTTCTTCTTTCCTTGCTTGTTCGCTTTGCTATCCCTACGACTGATTGTGCCCCTTTCAGGCCCTGCCCTGCGAATCCTGCCGAGCCAGCCCGGGAGCCATCCCCCCAAGCTTCGCCTTCTCCGTTGGCTCTGGGCCCGCCGAGCTCGAGCGGCACCCCTGCTGCCAGACCAGTTGAGGGAGTGGTCCGTTCCACAGGGCACCTCGAGCCTGCGCGCCCGCTGTCCTTTCTTCATGAGTCCTCCTGGGGCACATCCGGCCTGCCCCGTGTTCCTCCTCTGATCATAGATGGGGAATGGTTGAAGTCTGTCTTTGGCTCTTCTTCCGTGGGTGGACCGACGCCAGGCCAGATTCCTAGAGAGGTCCATCTGGCGATGACTAGGGCACCAGCCCCCAGCACCGCGCCGGGAGGGACCCCGCATGCTTTGGTGGAAGAGGGTGATGCAGAAGACGTGCTCAGGCGCGCTCAGGAGCGACGCGTCCTCCGCGAAGAGTTCCTCCAGAGGGCGGCGGATGCGGTGAGCCTGATCCGTGCAGAGCTTGCTGACGAGGATGCGCGCCTCGAGGCCGAAGGTTTGCGCCTTGCTGAGGAGAGGCGCAAACTAAAGGTAGCCGTCGCCCTCGTGCGTCATCAACGTGATCTTGACAACACGAAGGCTGAAGCGTCGCTGGCAGCTTCACGGGAGGCCTGCTCCCTAGCCGTTAAGGAGGCTCGGGAGGCAGACCGACAGCGCAAGGATGCGGAGGAGCGCGCACGGGAGCTCCAAGCCTGGAGCAACTCCCTGGAGCAGCAAGTGGAATTACCCCAGGCGGCCCTTGAGTCGATGGGGCTGGCCTCTATTGACCGGGCGGAGCTTCTGAAGCGCGAGGAGGCGCTGACGCTGGAGGCCGCCGAGCGCAACCCTGACCTTGAGTGGTTGGAGACGCGGTAGCGCCTGGTGGCCCGGGCGGAGGACGACGTTGCCGTGCGCGAAGCTCGGGCCCAGGAAGAAGTCGATCGCCGCGTGGCGGAAGCTCGGTCGGCCTTCAAGCGCGAAGACGAGACGAGGTTGGGGCTGATCAAGGTTGAGGCCGAGGGCAGGACCGCAGCCCTCAGGGCCAAACTGACCGAAGCGACACGGCGTGCGGACTCCTCCGCAGCCGCCCTCAGCGCGGCGCAGGCGGAGCTGTCCTCTTCCCGGGCCGAGCAGCTTCTTCTTCAAAGAGGGTTGATGACGCCGAGGCCGTCGCGCAGCGGAGTGAGGACGAGCTCCGTCGGCGGCTGGTTTTGGAGCATGTGCATGCCCCCATGCTTCAAAGGCTCCGAGAGAGGGCCAACACAGCTTTGGGCTACATCTGCGAGGCTGCCGCTAGGGAGCCGCACGAGGTCAACTACGCCGGCAACCTCCAACTTTTCACCGATGTGGTGACGCTTCTGGAGAACCGGTCCGAGAGGTCCCGTCGGCTTGTCGAAGAGAGGAGCCGAGCCTTGCTCGGGCGTGCCTTCTCCCGCGTCTTCAGCCATCTGCAGGACAGGGACCCCCACTTCGACTTCGACGCTGCCATCGCACCCGTGCCCATTGCCGTCCGGGGCGACCTGGCGCAGTGGGTGAAGGACAACATGGACGCCCTCGTCAGGGCCTTTGCGTCCGATGACGACGGCGTGGTTGTGGGCGCCAATGAAGGCGATGTTGTGGACGAGCCTGGCGCTGATGGAGATGCTGGCGGCGGCGGCAATGCCGACGACGCCAGTGATGCATCCGAGGACGCCCAATACGCGGTGAGTGATATGTCCGACTGACCGCGCGTTACTGCCATTTAACCTGCACGAAGAAAGTTCGGGCTTGGCCCTGAAGGATGTAAGAGCATTTTGGGAGGGGAAGCCCCGCATGTAAAGGTTTGCAATTAGTACTTTGGTAAGCATGATGTTGTGTGTGAATGTAGCCGTCGGCCCGGTGATGGGTCAGCTGACTTGTGTACCTTCCGACCCCGACGAGTCCCGAGCGGGCCTGCGGGGGCCGCTGCTCCTCGGTGTCTTCTGATTAACTTGTGGATCCTGCGATGAAAACCTCCGAAAGGGTGCAGTAACAGCGGTCCTAGTTGTGAACGTGCCTGGCCCGGCCCGGCTCGCGAGGGGCTCACGAGGGGGGGCAGCCGATGTTAACCTTGGGCGCAAAGCCAAAACCAGAACGCCAGAGATTGCTCGAACGAGACTAAACACCCCTTCCCCCAAACACACGCAAGCATCGAGCTCAAATCCAACTTAAATCCAAATTGAAGAACTTGTCAACAAGGAAAGGCAAAAGCAAAAGGCCGCGTTCAGCACCTAGTCTAGTCTTCGACGTCTTCTCACCAGCGTGGAGCTAAGTGCTGCCACTGGGCGTGGGCGGGAGCCCCCGAGTCCCGAGGGCGGCTCTCCGGAGACTCCGGGGCGTGTACAACCCCACTCATTATTACGTGAGAGTGTCACGGGGCGGCGAGCTTCACAGGCACTAGGCCTTCTTCACAGGTACTGGCCTTGCTTCATATCGCCAGACGAGGGCCCCGCCTTGCGCCACACTCTGCCGCCATTGACGGCGACCGGAAACCAGGACGACGCCAATGAGGCAGAGCGGTTGCCAGCAGTTCCCCCGACGACCATGGGTCCCCTACCGGGGGCAGGCCTTGGGGCACCTCCCCGACAGGGGGCCTACCTCCTGAGAACGCCTTGCTCTGACCGCCGCGGTGACGAACCTGAATCTCGGCCCCTCTCCTGCAGCCCCTGCGCCCTCCTCCTGAGGGGTATGAGGCTGCAGAATTAGGGCAGCCACCCGCTGCGGAGACCTGTATCTCCTGCGACCCATGGTTAGCATAAGCTTGCTCCTGAGGGATGAGTGGTACCCGATAGTTGCCGCTGACGGCGCGGTCATCGAGGTTCTCCTGTGGTTCCTGAAAGAGCTTAGCTCCTGGCGTCTCCTTGCCCCAGCCTGGCCCGAGGAATGAGCCATGATCTTCTTCCAGTACGCACCCCTGATTCACCATGCAGGGCACATAAGCTTCCGGGGTCACCGCCCCGTGCGCCTCGCTGTAGCATCCCGTATGCCACGCAGCCTGGCTTGGAGCGCCGTCTTGGGGGTGATGGCGCGGCGGTCCGCCGAGGCCGAAGGCCGCGGCGTGCACCTCCTCGCTGGCCTGAGAGGGCGCTGGCGTGACTTGTCGCCCGGTGCCGGCGGAGGTGTTGGCGCTAGACGGGCCCTGGAGTCCGCTGGAAGTTGCGCACGTGCGCACGATGCCACCATGCGGCTCGCCTTGGGTCTGGGGTGGCAGCTGGACGCAGAAAGGAGGTGTTCCTGAGGCGGCGGCATCCAGGAGCTCGGCTACTCGTTCCAACAACACGTCGCGGTCGCCCTCCAGCAGTCAGCACCATAGCAGCTCTCGGGCCACCGTGAGCGCGGCCCTGGAATTCGCTTGCTCCCGTCGGGTGTACGGCGCTGTGGCCGCGGCGTGGTCTGAGGCCCTTGCTGCGGCCCGCACCTACCGTGGTGTGAGGGCAGGCGGCGTCTGGCCGCGTCGCCCGTGCCCCGCAGTGCCCTGTGGAGTGCGGGCTGCCTGAGGCGCAAGGTTGAGGTCACCCTGGGCTGGTGCCACGGCGTGGGCGGGCCACGCTGCCCAGCGGTCGGCGTTGGCTGCCGGGTCGGTTGACATCTGAACGGCGAAGCAACGGAACGCGATGCGTTGGAAGAAGGATTCCGGCACACCCCTGCCTGGCATGCCAAATGTCGGATTTCGGGTTCCGGCAGACCCTTGAGGTTCGAACACTGGGGTGCGCGCGGAGATCTCTCCCCTACCGATCTACGTTCAATCTCCTCACGTGATCTAAGCTGGAAACAACGAACAACACAAGGGACACAAGGTTTATACTGGTTCGGGCCACCGTTGTGGTGTAATACCCTACTACAGTGTGTGGCATGGTGGATTGCCTCAGGGGGCTGATGATGAACGGTACAAAGGAAGAACAGCCTCGCGAGAGGTGTTCTTGAGCTGGTGCGATGAACTGCTAGGGTGAGTTCAATCGCCTCTCTCTCTCTCTGCTAGGGTTCTACCAGATCTCTCCTCTCTTTCCTACTCTGTGGTGGATAGCTCTATTTATAGAGGCCCTGGGCCTCTCCCCAAATAATGAGCGGGAAGGGCGCCAACAATTGGCCATTTTGAAGGGGAACATATAGTACAAGTTATCCTGACCAAAGGTGGTCTTCGGCTGCCAAAAGCATTGGTGATGACGCCGTCTTGGGATCCACGGTGACCTCCGTCCTGCCGCTCTGCTGGTCTTGGTCTCGTTTCACCGGAATGGCAACCTTTGCCCGATGCCTTGGCCTGTGCTTGCCCCTTTGCACCAAAGGGGAAACAAGGACACTACGCAGGCCGGCGCCCGCCTGGTCTCGATCGTCATGGCTTGCGTCACGAGTTACTCGCGAGGTATCCCCGCCTTGATCTCTTCGCCTCCTCGCGAGCCTGCCTGATGAGGCTGCTTCTGAGGAAGCTTTCTGTCGTCCGCCCCGCGAGGCTTGGCCCCTCGCGAGGGTCTTGAGCTTGAGCTGATGAAGGTGGGCCGCGAGGGTCTTGAGCATGAGCTTGATGATAGGAAAAATTAAGGGTGGATGAAAATATGAAATCTGCAGCTAGCAAGGTAGAGGTCGTTTCCTAGATGAGAATGTAAACATGCGTGCTTGTTGGATTACAATGTTGGTCCATAGGGGTTTTTATACGAACTTTTCTCACAATTGCGGAGTAATGGAGGCTGAGATAATTAGGGACGATTAATGGTGTGGTGCATGAAGCTGTTTCTTATGCATTTGTGGCCGGGAGAATGTGCGTCATGTAGTTGAATGGGTTAGTGCTGGCCATATAATCAGTAGTGGGTGTTAAACAACATATTGTCACGTCATATGTGTTGACATGTGCCATATAACTTCGGCAAGGGGTTAGCTCAAGTAGATATAGATAGAAATCGGTTTAAGCATTGTTATCTCCTGATTCTTTCTTCTCTTCCAAGATGTAAACCTCCTGTACCGAACTCCCTTTGTACGCAATTAGGGTTTAGCCCCTGCTCTATATAAACACGCAGGCTCGGCCTCAACAGGCACGACGCTTCATAGAAAGTTTACATGGTATCAGAGCTTCCTCTTCCTATCTCATCTAGCCAGCACGCCTTCCGCCTTCGCTCCTGCCATGTCGTCCTCCTCCGGTGCTTCCCCTGCCGGCCTAAGTGGTTAGGTCACCGAGAAGCTTACCCGCACCAACTACATATTGTGGCGCACCCAGGTGACGCCGCAGCTGAGAGGTGCTGGGGTCTTCGACTATGTCGATGGATCCGCGACGACTATGTTTGGGGTCCTGCCCTCATCTCTGTTGATTTATCTTCTTAAGAAACGATCCGATGTGTTCCAAGTGTTTCACAACTTTCAAGCACTCTGTCAGGACCCCGATTCCAAGTCACATCGATCTAGTCGGTAACACCTCATATCACTTTGCGGCCTCACGCACGGTATCCCACGGGTGTCGCCTTACCATGGCCCGGGACCGTTTGCGCCTTTTTGGCTCACGTATATGATAGTGTCGCTAGCATCCATATGAGAGAGAACTCGGGCTGACACGGCTAGTCATGAACCCAAAGCGGCACAGACGTATGGAGACAGGCATACATGAATCACATCGAGCATGTCGGTCATCAGCGAGTGATTCCGGGCTGTAGCACTGGGCTAACAGGACTCCGGGGAACCCAGGCTGTAGCAGGCTAGGCAGGACTCCGGATGTCACCGCGTGACATTTCCCCGAAGGGACAGACATAGGAACGACGTGAAACACATGCCGGCCAGTCAAGTGTCCTGAGCAGTAGTGCTGGGCTAGCAGGACTCCGGTGAACCGGGCTGTAGCGGACTACTATGGCTCGAGGAACACTAGACTACATTTCCCCATAAGAAAGGCTGCCAAGGATAAACAACTAGATTGTCGGATCCCACTCATACCAAGCATTTCAATCATACACACAATATGCCCGATATGAGTACATACAACATGGCATCACAACAAAACTCTACAACTCAAGTACTTTATTTAAAGGCTCCAGAGAGCCATACATAACATGTTCATACAGATAGGGGTCACATGACCCGACACTCAAGTCATACAATCATACAAGCACAAGCGGAAGCAACTAGTCTGAGTACAGACACTAGAAAGAAAGAAGGCTTCTTGAAGCCTGTCTATCTACATAGGGCCCTCCATGGCCTGGATCACCACCTGGGTGGCTAGTCACTCGTCGACGTCAAGGTCTACATAGAACCCATCGGAGGGGGCGGTGTTGTCATCTAAAAACAGTAATTAAGCAAACATGAGTACAAAGGTACTCAGCAAGTCTTACAACAGAACCTACTATACATGCTCATTCTCAAGAAGGTGGTGGGGTTATTGCAGCAAGCCAGCTTTGACTCTTGGCTAAGCTATCCTACGGAACTCCACTAGTAAAATAGTTTTCGCACACGAGTCCACTACTCACCAACACAATACTCCACCGGGGATCCTCTCTCGTCATCCTACGAGAGGGCCATCCTCGGTACTCACATTTATCTTGAGTCTTTTAGTAGTATCCATTAACTTGTCTATGAACTGTATAGGCAACCAAGTAGTCCTTTACCGCGGACGCGGCTATTCGAATAGATGATGTTAACCCTGCAGGGGTATACTTCTTCATACACGCTTTCACCACTTACCGCCGTTTACACAACATGTACTCGGCAACCTTCAAGCGGTAGCCCAGCGAGGGTGTCGGCCACGGCCTACCTAAACACTTAAGTCTCTAGTCCAGGTTTATCGCCTATCCAGGTTCCATCCGCAGGGAGCCGGCCGAGGTTTCCACATACGGCCCCAAACGATGTGAACAGGGTCCCGAGACGCCAAACGGGCGCCCGGCATACCCGGCCACGGTGTATCTACCGCAACATAGCCCACCCCTAGGGTCAGCGCTACGCACGGCCGCCGACACATAACCTACAAACACCAGAAACTATTTGCAACTCCTGGACAGAGTACTAGGGTGATTAAGAAGCCGAGAGGTTCCATTGGTTTCGGGCCCAATGTACGGTAGTAGCTGCATCTTAAATCACACATACAGATCTTAGTTCTTATGGACGGTCTCAATGAAACAACCCACCATGTACTCCTACATGGCCTCTCATCGATACCTTTACCAAAACATGTTCAACACATCCCTCACATTACCGACATAAACATTTCACTCTAGCCCATCACCCAGATGAACCAGACCTGACACAACTCTAAGCATAGCAGGCATAGCAAGGTAGGAATCACATACATGGCTCAATCAACTCCTACACGTGCTAGTTGGTTTCATCTAGTTACTGTGGCAATGACAGGTCATGCAGAGGATAAGGGTTCAACTACCATAGCACACAGCAGTTTGAATCGCGCTGTCTTAATGCAGTAAACAAGAGCAGAAGCGAGAACATGGGTTTGTGTCGAAATGATCAATGGGTTGCTTGCCTGTTGTAGAGGTAGTAGGGTACTGCCCTTCAGACGGATACTCGGGGTTATCCTCGGAGGCAGAACCTACCATGAAAGACACACCGAACATAATCAACACATGGTAATATGCAACAATATGATGCATGCTATGACATGGCAAGATGAAAGTGTCTTGGCCTAATGCAAGCTAAAACAGAAGGGGATGAACTCATTTGAATCAAACATTCAAATGTTAGCTCATCAAACATGGCCTTATTAGTGAATTACCTTATTCTGCTTAAACAGCAAGGTTAACTTGTTTTGTCATGCATGAAACCATTACAGATGGATAGATTGAATTTTTCTGATCATTTCTCATATATAAATCTTTGCATTTGGAGCTATGGTTGATTTTCTATGATTTTTAGAAGTTTTGGCTATTTTCTGGAATTTCCTATTAAAGAATAAATCCAGTAATTGAATTAATGCGTCAGCATGACATAGGTGTGACGTCAGCGGGTCAACTGGGTCGGCCAGGTCAAACCTGACTGGTGGGCCCTGTTTGTCAGTGTCACAACTAATTAACAGAATTATGTTAGTGCTAATTGACTATCAGTGGGGCCTGGGCCCACATGTCAGTGACTAAACTAATTAAAATTAGTTAAAACTAATCTTAAAATGATTAGCAGACCAGCCCCACCTGTCATAGACTCAGGGGGGCCTACCTGGGCCCACACGGGGGTCAAACAGGGTCAACTCGCCGGCGGCTTGACGCCGGCGACGACAGACGCGGCGGAGGGGCTCGGGTTTGCGTCTCCAGCAACCAAATCAACGGCGGAGAGCAGCTACGTGACGCGGGGAGCATGCCACGTCGTTTGGTGGAGAAAGTTGAGCTCGGGGAGGCCGGGAACGACGCCGGCGACGACCTTGGCGGTCGCCGGAGTTCGGGCGAGGATGAACTCGAAGCTACGGGGCACGGCGAGGCGCGGGGAGTGGTGCGTTAGGCTCCTGGGAACATGGTGAGTGTGGTGACGCGCTTGGAATCGAGCTTACGCGCCTGTGGCCATGGCGGCAACATGGCCGGCGGAGCCGAGCTCTCGGCCATGATGGCCAACAGGGTTAGAGGGCAGCTCGAGCGACGTGGCTAGGGGGAGAAGAGAGAGAAGCTCACGGTGGGTGCAGCGGGCGTCGAAGCGGGCTCAGGGAAGCTTGGGAGGCGGCAAAACGTCGAAGACGATCTCCGGTGACCGACGAGTGGAACGGCAGCGGTGGCGGCGTTGCAGCGCGTCCGAGGCCTCATGGCTCATCGAGGAGGTCGAGGGAGATGTTGCGGAGCTCGTGGGCACGGTGGGGTGACATGGGGACGACGGTGGCTGCGGCTACAGCGGCAAGACGACGGCGGCTGCATCGGTAGGAAGATGGGGAGAGAGCCAGAGAGGGAGAGAGGCCACGGGCAGAGTGGGAAGAAAGAGGGGGAGACGTGGGGGTCGGCGTGGCACTCGTAGACGCCTCCAGGGTGCCGGCGGAAGCAGGAGGTGGCCGGTGTGTGGCCGCGGGCGCCGGCCACGCGCTCCTCGTCCTCCTGGCGAGAGGAGGAGGACGACTGGCAAGAGCCAGTCGACTGGGCCGAGCCAGGTGGGCTGCGCCTGGTAAGTTTCTCTGTCTCTCTCTCTCTCCTTTTTTCTGTATTTCTTATTTATTTATTATTCCTGTAACTTGAGGGCTTTATTAAAAATACCAGGGCATTACCATAAATCATAAAATTAATCATGGCCACTGCTTAGAATATATCCAACAGCAAACATTTTAGTTTATGATTATTTGAGCATTTAAAATATTTTATAGCATTTAAATGCCCAAATGCAAATACCATAAGGTTTAATCCAATGACCTTTGATGTCCTAGAAAAATGTGCACCATTTTTGTCAAAGGTTTTAACCCAAAATAAAAAGGGTGGGCTTTTTTTAGAAGGGCATTTCAGGTTCATTGGTAAAGTTTTTAGTAAACCCTAGTTGTTCTAGGGGAGGGTGCTAGGGGTTCTGTCATCCCCATTTCAAATTTAAAAGGAATTTAAACATGATGCACACTCTAATGCTTGAACTAACTAGGGTGTGACAACTCACCCCCACTCAAAAGAATCTCATCCCGAGATTTAGGATCCTCCGGAAAGAAGGTGGGGTACTCGAGTCGAAGACGATCCTCCCTTTCCCAAGTGGCTTCTTTCTCAGAATGGTTTGACCATTCAACCTTGAGAAACTTGATATTATGACGTCGAGTGGTACGCTCGGCTTGATCAAGGATACGAACGGGATATTCCTGATATGAGAGGTTATCTTGTAGATCAAGCGTTTCGTGGTCCACTCCACGGATAGGATCCGCGAAGTAATGCCTGAGTTGAGAAACATGGAAGACATCGTGAACTCTGGAAAGATGCGAAGGTAGTTCCAATTGGTAGGCAACTTCTCGTCGTTTGGCAAGAATGCGAAAGGGTCCGATGTAACGAGGAGCCAATTTGCCTTTGATACCGAAACGATGGGTTCCCTTTAACGGAGTAACCCGAAGGTAAGCCTTCTCGCCAACTTCATAAGTCATGAGTTTATGTCTACGATCATATTGGCTCTTTTGACGAGATTGGGCTGTTTTCATTTTCTCACGAATAACGCGAACCTGCTCTTCTGCTTCCTGAATCATATCCGGGCGAAAGAGTTGTCTTTCCCCGGTTTCTGACCAGTTAAGAGGCGTTCGACATTTTCGTCCATAGAGAACTTCGAAAGGAGCCTTGCCCAAGCTAGCTTGATAACTATTGTGGTAAGCAAACTCCGCGAATGGAAGGCATTTCTCCCAGCCCATTCCGAACGAGATGACAGAGGCTCGGAGCATATCTTCCAGAATTTGATTGACTCGTTCTACTTGACCACTTGATTGAGGATGGAAGGCGGTGCTAAAAGAGAGACGAGTTCCCATAGCATTTTGGAAACTTTCCCAAAATCGAGAGGTGAAGAGACTCCCACGGTCTGAGTTAATTTCCAATGGAACACCATGAAGAGACACTATTCGGGAGATGTACAAGTCAGCTAGCTGGCCAGCAGTGATACTCTCACGAACAGGTAGGAAATGGGCTACCTTGGAAAGACGGTCGATCACGACAAAGATGGCATTATTCCCTCTCTTGGTCCTGGGAAACCCAGTGATGAAATCCATACTAATTTTATCCCATTTCCACTCGGGAATAGCCAAAGGTTGAAGGGTGCCAGCAGGCCGTTGATGCTCTGTTTTAACGCGACGACAAACGTCGCAATTAGCAATGTATTGAGCGATTTCTCTCTTCATCCTAGTCCACCAAAACCTCTGGCGTAGGTCTTGATACATTTTAGTACTGCCGGGATGAATGGTGAGAGGGAATTCATGAGCTTCCTTAAGGATCAGCCGCCTCAGGTTTCGTGCCTTGGGAACCACTAAGCGGTTTCCAAAGTATACGACACCTTGATCATCAACGGAGAAACAATTCGCGACTCCTTTCTTAATGTATCTTTTAATACGGGAGATTCCCGGATCTACCTTCTGTGCCTTGATGATCTGATTCGTAAGGGTAGGTTTCGCCACCAGGGTGGATAGGAATCCTCGAGGAACAATGTGAAGATTAAGCTTACGAAATTCCTCATGGAGAAGTGGTTGACTTTGTTGTAACATCAGGTTGTTACAATAGGATTTACGACTTAGCGCATCAGCCATGACATTGGCCTTGCCCGGGGTGTAAGTTATTGCTAAGTGGTAATCCGAGATCAACTCGACCCAACGTCTTTGCCTGAGATTCAAATCTGGTTGGGTGAAGATATATTTCAAACTTTGGTGATCGGTGAAGATCTCGCAACGATTACCAAGGAGGTAATGTCGCCAAGTTTTGAGTGCATGGACTACAGCTGCAAGCTCCAGATCATGTGTGGGATAGTTCTCCTCATGTGGGTGTAATTGCCGTGAAGCATAGGCAATTACCTGACGATCCTGCATGAGTATGCAACCTAGTCCTTGTCGCGAGGCGTCGCAATAGATAATAAAGTCCTTGGAGAAATCTGGTGGTACCAGTACGGGACCAGATGTCAGGCGTCTTTTCAGTTCCTGAAAGCTGAACTCGCACTATGGGGTCCACTCGAACTTTTTATCTTTCTTGAGGAGTTCAGTTAGAGGTTTAGCAACCTTGGAGAAATTCTCGACGAAGCGGCGGCAATAGCTCGCTAAGCCAAGGAAGCTCCGAACTTGCTTGACCGTCTCATGTGGAGTCCAATCAAGGACGGCTTGAACTCGCTCAGGATTGACAGCAATACCCTTACCAGAGATTACATGACCTAGATAGGTAACTTCTGGCAACCAAAATTCACACTTGGAGAATTTGGCATAAAGGTGATGCTCTCGAAGTTTCGTCAATACCAGCCTTAGATGTTCGGCATGTTCCTCTTCATTCTTGGAGTAGATGAGTATGTCATCGAGGTATACTACGACAAATTTATCCAAATACTCCATGAAGACCGAGTTCATTAACCGAGAGAAGGTAGCGGGGGCATTGGTTAAACCGAAGGACATAACGGTGTACTCGTATTGGACATAACGAGTAACAAAGGCCATTTTGGGAATGTCCCCATTTCTGATTTTGATTTGGTGGTAGCCCAACCTCAAATCCATCTTGAAAAAGACTGAGGACCCAGCGAGCTGATCATACAGATCGTTGATCCTAGGAAGCGGATACTTGTTCTTGATAGTGACCAGGTTGACAGGTCGGTAATCTACAACCATTCGATCCGTTCCATCCTTCTTCTTGACGAAGAGGACGGGGCAAGCCCAAGGAGAGGAACTAGGACGGATGAAACCCTTTTTCAAGGACTCATCGAGTTGGTTCTTAAGCTCGGCTAGTTCTAAGGGTGCCATCTTGTAGGGTCTTCTAGAAATTGGAACGGTTCCTGGAACAAGGTCTATCACAAACTCGACATCCCTGTCAGGTGGAACACCTGGCAGTTCTTCTGGAAAGGCATCCGGAAAGTCTCGGACTACCGGAACATCCTCAAGGTCTGGAAGGGGGTTGGCATTTAGGGAGTAAAGCTGGCGCTTGGCCACTCGAGTTAAGGCATTGACTGTCTTGCCCGATGGGTGAGTAAGTTGAACGGTTCTAGTGGCACAATCAATCTTAGCATAATGAGCTGACATCCAGTCCATACCCAAAATGATGTTTATGTCCGAGGACTTGAGAGCTATTAAGGATGCAAGGAAGACAAGTCTATCGACAAGAATTTCGTTCCCATGGCTTAGTCTAGAAGTTTGCCATCTAGAGCCAGGGGTTTGAATTTCCATGGTAGAGGGCATGTCACAGAATGTCGTGTTATGCAATCGAGCATAGTTCTCGGATATGAATGAATGAGATGCTCTAGTATCGAAAAGAACAGATGCCGGATGGCAATTAACAAGGAGCATACCAAGGACGACGTTAGGATCCTCATGAGCCTCCTCGGCTGAAACATAGTTGACATGGCCACATGTAGTAGTGACCGGCTTGGCATAGAATGTCTTTCCCGCTGGCTTACCACGGCCAACAGACTTTCCAGTTTGATTGGGGTTGTTGTTCTGGGGACACTCTTGGCTATAGTGACCCGGCTCTCCACACTTGAAACACGTCACCACACTGGAACGGGGAGCACCGTTAGCAGCGGGGCCACCATAGGGCTTGGGCGGTGCAAACTGCTGGTTGGGACGAGGCGCCTCAAAGGATGGCCTCGGGATGAACCTGGGTGGCAGTGCCGTGCTTGGGATCCACACCCGGCGCTTCTGAGCTCCAGAGCCGGATGATGAGCCAAAATCACGTGAGTGCTTGCGTGAAGCGTCATAATCAGTCTGGCCTGTCTCAGTGCTGATGGCTTTATTGACCAACTTCTGAAAGGAGGTGCACTCGTGCAGACGAAGATCACGGAGAAGCTCAGGGCTGAGTCCCTTGCGGAACCTTGCCTGCTTCTTAGCGTTGATAGATACTTCTTCAGGAGCATAACGTGCCAGATTCCCAAACTCACGTCTATATGCATCCACAGTCAGTCTTCCTTGGGTGAAATTGCAGAACTCCTCCCTCTTGCGATCCATGAGACCTTCCGGAATGTGATGCTCACGGAAAGCCTCACTGAATGCAGCCCAAGTAGTAACTTGGCCGACCGGGCGCATAGCTTCGAAGTTTTCCCACCAGAGGCTAGCAGGGCCTTCGAGATGGTAGGCAGCGTAAGTAACCTTATCAGGTTCGGCTACGTTGGCAGAACGTAGCTTGTGGGTGATGCTGCGAAGCAAGTCATCCGCGTTGAGGGGCTCGACGGAATGGTTAAACTTTGGTGGGTACAGCTTGATAAAGTCATTGATTGACACCAAGTCATTTCGCGGATGGCGTGCAGTGTTCTGCTCAATCCACTCTAGCAGGCGGTTAGTCTCACGCTTGTTTCTTTCCGCCTCCAGCATCACTTCAGCCAGAGAGGGCGGGTGAGGCAGATTTTCACCCCTAGCTGCACTGGCTTCCCCCTGCTCCGGGGCAGCAGGGTTGCTGCGGGTGTTGACCATCCTAGGAGAAAACAAGACAACGGTTTAGATAAGGATGGCTCAAACTTAGCAAGGAAGTGCAGAATGTAATGGATAACACGGAATGCAGAGATGTTCATCCGTATGTCATGGTAATATAAAACTGCCATATATATACCAACGGTCATACACATCATACATAGTTTAGTACAAGCCCAGGCTACAGTACAACTATGATGAAAGACGTTACATCTCATCAGAGACATTCCAAGCTCCTATACATTATTTGTCTACACCTCCGGAATTGATTACACACAAAGTCATATTCCACAAGTCACGCAGGACAGTGGAGATACAACTATTACAATACTAGTGATACTACTACTAACTCAGACAGCTCCGCAGTAGTTCTCATAGAAGTCACCTCCGTAGCCTGGAAGTTCAACGTGATCATCCGGGAACAGACAGTCCTGAGGAGCTTGTGGACCAAAGGGGCTAGGATGAGGTCTTGGACCAACAAACGGTGGCCTGCGGGGACCACGGGGTGGGGTGATGCCTCCCACATCACGCCAATCCACCATGTCTGGCAGAGCAGATCTCACATGATACAGATCCCTTGTATCCATACATCCAGCTTGCACCGCAGGTGCAAACCGAGTCAATGTGGCCCAATGATCAGCACGGGTATTGAAAAGCTCCAGCCTCAAGGCCCGATTCTCTCGGTCCTTATCTTCGAGCATCTCGGCAGTGGTACGAGTTAATGAGTCCTCCTGAGTGGAGTCAGCATAGATAGCCTGAAGATATCCTTGCGCTCCCGGAAGTGAAGCTGGCATGTAACGGAAGTCGGTGTTCCGAAGCAGGCCAGTCCGGACTCGCATGATGGTCATCATGGAATAGGCAGCATCCTGCACAGCCATCTCAACAGTAACCCCGAGTCCATAGGAACAGTGAAGGGGCTCGGTAGATCCAGGATAAGAAGGAAATATCCTGACGGTGCAGAAATATTGGCTTTGATTAAAGTCTCGGAATTGCTCTTCGACGGTGTATTCGGGATACCAACGGTAACCCGTCTAGATCATTACGCGGACTAACATAGCAGTATGACCGGGCACGTCGAGGCACCGGGTCAGGCGAACCACTTGGTTTTGAACACGGTTGGCCATCTGAAAGCACAACCACAATGCAAAGACATTAGAATTTCTAGGGAAAATTGGACAGCATAATAGCTGTAAATGCTCAGAAAAAGATTTGAGACATCCACAACAGTTTGCAATACCACTCAACAACATCATATCAAGGTTTTGATTTAATTAGCAACATACTAAAAATAGTAGAAACTGTACTGAGGCTTGTAACAACAATCCTATAAGCTACTACGGATTAGTAAGACGTGAACCTGATAGAAGAAGAGAGCCTAGTCCTTAACCCACGTTGAATGAGAAGAGAATGACTCATATCAGAGGACATAAGGTAAAGGAGTAAAAGAGCCTTACATTCCCTTCCACAATCAATTCCCCTACATATAACTAAAGCATTTCTAGACTCGACATCGACCAGTTTGGCTCAACGAACCTACAGGCAGTCCGGCTCTGATGCCAACGCTGTCAGGACCCCGATTCCAAGTCACATCAATCTAGCCAGTAACACCTCATATCACTTTGCGGCCTCACGCACGGTATCCCATGGGTGTCGCCTTACCATGGCCCGGGACCGTTTGCGCCTTTTTGGCTCACGTATATGATAGTGTCGCTAGCATCCATATGACAGAGAACCCAGGCCGACATGGCTAGTCGTGAACCCAAAGCAGCACAGACCTATGGAGACAGCCATACATGAATCACATCGAGCATGTCGATCATCAGCGAGTGATTCCGGGCTGTAGCACTGGGCTAACAGGACTCCGGGGAACCCGGGCTGTAGCAGGCTAGGCAGGACTCCGGATGTCACCGCGTGACATTTCCCCGAAGGGACAGACATAGGAACGACGTGAAACACATGCCGACCAGTCAAGTGTCCTGAGCAGTAGTGCTGGGCTAGCAGGACTTCGGTGAACCGGGCTGTAGCGGACTACTATGGCTCGAGGAACACTAGACTACATTTCCCCATAAGACAGGCTGCTAAGGATAAACAACTAGATTGTCGGATCCCACTCATACCAAGCATTTCAATCATACACACAATATGCCCGATATGAGTACATACAACATGGCATCACAACAAAACTCTACAACTCAAGTACTTTATTTAAAGGCTCCAGAGAGCCATACATAACATGTTCATATAGATAGGGGTCACATGACCCGACACTCAAATCATACAATCATACAAGCACAAGCGGAAGCAACTAGTCTGAGTACAGACACTAGAAAGAAAGAAGGATTCTCGAAGCCTGTCTATCTACATAGGGCCCTCCATGGCCAGGACCACCACCTGGGTGGCTAGTCACTCGTCGACGTCACGGTCTACTTAAAACCCATCGGAGGGGGCGGTGTTGTCGTCTGAAAACAGTAATTAAGCAAACATGAGTACAAAGGTACTCAGCAAGTCTTACAACAGAACCTACTATACATGCTCATTCTCAAGAAGGTGGTGTGGTTATTGCAGCAAGCCAGCTTTGACTCTTGGCTAAGCTATCCTACGGAACTCCACTAGTAAAATAGTTTTCGCACACGAGTCCACTACTCACCAACACAATACTCCACCGAGGATCCTCTCTCGTCATCCTACGAGAGGGCCATCCTCGGTACTCACACTTATCTTGAGTCTTTTAGTAGTATCCATTAACTTGTCTATGAACTGTATAGGCAACCAAGTAGTCCTTTACCGCGGACGCGGCTATTCGAATAGATGATGTTAACCCTGCAGGGGTATACTTCTTCATACACGCTTTCACCACTTACCGCCGTTTACACGACATGTACTCGGCAAACTTCAAGCGGTAGCCCAGCGAGGGTGTCGGCCACGGCCTACCTAAACACTTAAGTCTCTAGTCCAGGTTTATCGCCTATCCAGGTTCCATCCGTAGGGAGTCCAGCCGAGGTTTCCACATATGGCCCCGAACGATGTGAACAGGGTCCCGAGACGCCAAACGGGCGCCCGGCATACCCGGCCACGGTGTATCTACCGCAACATAGCCCACCCCTAGGGTCAGCGCTACGCACGGCCGCCAACACATAACCTACAAACACCAGAAACTATTTGCAACTCCTGGACAGAGTACTAGGGTGATTAAGAAGCCGAGAGGGTCCATTGGTTTCGGGCCCAATGTACGGTAGTAACTGCATCTTAAATCACACATACAGATCTCAGTTCTTATCGATGGTCTCAATGAAACAACCCACCATGTACTCCTACATGGCCTCTCATCGATACCTTTACCAAAACATGTTCAACACATCCCTCACATTACCGACATAAACATTTCACTCTAGCCCATCACCCAGATGAACCAGACCTGACACAACTCTAAGCATAGCAGGCATAGCAAGGTAGGAATCACATACATGGCTCAATCAACTCCTACACATGCTAGTGGGTTTCATGTAGTTACTGTGGCAATGACAGGTCATGCAGAGGATAAGGGTTCAACTACCGTAGCACACAGCAGTTTGAATCGCGTTGTCTTAATGCAGTAAACAAGAGCAGAAGCGAGAACATGGGTTTGTATCAGAATGATCAATGGGTTGCTTGCCTGTTGTAGAGGTAGTAGGGTACTGCCCTTCAGACGGATACTCGGGGTTATCCTCGGAGGCAGAACCTACCACAAAAGACAACCCGAACATAATCAACACATGGCAATATGCAACAATATGATGCTTGCTATGACATGGCAAGATGAAAGTGTCTTGGCCTAATGCAAGCTAAAATAGAAGGGGATGAACTCATTTGAATCAAAGATTCAAATGTTAGCTCATTAAACATGGCCTTATTACTGCATTACCTTATTCTGCTTAAACAGTAAGGTTAACTTGTTTTGTCATGCATGAAACCATTACAGATGGATATATTGAATTTTTGTGATCATTTTTCATATATAAATCTTTGCATTTGGAGCTATGGTTGATTTTCTATGATTTTTAGAAGTTTTGGCTATTTTCTGGAATTTCCTATTAAAGAATAAATCCAGTAATTGAATTAATGCGTCAGCATGACATAGGTGTGATGTCAGCGGGTCAACTGGGTTGGCCAGGTCAAACCTGACTGGTGGGCCCTGTCTGTCAGTGTCACAACTAATTAACAGAATTATGTTAGTGCTAATTGACTGTCAGTGGGGCCTGGGCCACATGTCAGTGACTAAACTAATTAAAATTAGTTAAAACTAATCTTAAACTGATTAGCAGACCGGCCCCACCTATCATAGACTCAGGGGGGTCTACCTAGGCCCACAGGGGGTCAAACAGCGTCAACTCGCCGGCGGCTTGACGCCGGCGACGACAGACGTGGCGGAGGGGATCGGGTTTGCGTCTCCGGCGGCCAAATCGATGGCGGAGAGCAGCTACGTGACGCGGGGAGCGCGCCACGTCGTTTGGTGGAGAAAGTGGAGCTCGGGGAGGCCGGGAACGACGCTGGCGACGACCATGGCGGTCGCCGGAGTTCGGGCGAGGATGAACCCGAAGCTACGGGGCACGGCGAGGCGCGGGGAGTGGTGCGTTAGGCTCCTGGGAACATGGTGAGTGTGGTGACGCGCTCGGAATCGAGCTTACGCGCCTGTGGCCATGGCGGCGACATGGCCGGCGGAGCCGAGCTCTCGGCCGTGATGGCCAACGGGGTTAGAGGGCAGCTCGAGCGACGTGGCTAGGGGGAGAAGAGAGAGAAGCTCACGGTGGGTGCAGCAGGCGTCGAAGCAGGCTCGGGGAAGCTTGGGAGGTGGCAAAACGTCGAAGACGATCTCCAGTGACCGACAAGGGGAACGGCAGCGGTGGCGGCGTTGCAGCGCGTCTGAGGCCTCGTGGCTCATCGAGGAGGTCGAGGGAGATGTTGCGGAGCTCGTGGGTACGGTGGGGTGACACGGGGACGACGGTGGCTGCGGCTACGGCGGCAAGACGATGGCGGCTGCGTCGGCAGGAAGATGGGGAGAGAGCCAGAGAGGGGGAAAGGCCACGGGGAGAGTGGGAAGAAAGAGGGAGAGACGTGGGGGTCGGCGTGGCACTCATAGACGCCTCAAGGGCGTCGGCGGAAGTAGGAGGTGGCCGGTGTGTGGCCGCGGGCGCCGGCCACGCGCTCCTCGTCCTCCTGGCGAGAGGAGGAGGACGACTGGCAAGAGCCAGTCGACTGGGCCGAGCCAGGTGGGCTGCGCCTGGTAAGTTTCTCTCTCTCCTTTTTTTCTGTTTTTCTTATTTATTTATTATTCCTGTAACTTCAGGGCTTTATTAAAAATACCAGGGCATTACCATAAATCATAAAATTAATCATGGCCACTGCTTAGAATATATCCAACAGCAAACATTTTAGTTTATGATTATTTGAGCATTTAAAATATTTTATAGCATTTAAATGCCCAAATGCAAATACCATAAGGATTAATCCAATGACCATTGATGTCCTAGAAAAATGTGCACCATTTTTGTCAAAGGTTTTAACCCAAAACAAAAAGGGTGGGATTTTTTTAGAAGGGCATTTCAGGTTCATTGGTAAAGTTTTTAGTAAACCCTAGTTGTTCCAGGGGGGTGCTGGGGGTTCTGTCATCCCCATTTCAAATTTAAAAGGAATTTAAACATGATGCACACTCTAATGCTTGAACTAACTAGGGTGTGACACACTCGTTGAACGCAAGTTAAATTCCAAAATCATTGCCCTCCAATCTGATTGGGGTGGTGAATACCGCAACTTGAATTCCTTTTTTCAACAAATAGGAATATCTTACCACGTTTCATGCCCTCATGCTCATCAGCAAAACGGGTCAGCTGAACGCAAGCACAGACATGTTGTAGAAGTTGGTCTTGCTCTTCTTGCAGGCACATCTATGCCTTTAAAATTCTGGGATGAAGCGTTTCTTGCTGCAGTTCATATTATTAATATGCTTCCCATTCGTATCATTAATAATGAAACTCCGATAGAGCGACTTTTTCATATCAAACCAGACTACACGTCTCTTCGTGTGTTTGGATGTGCTTGCTGGCCAAATCTTAGACCCTACAACAATAGGAAACTTATGTTTCGCTCCACCCAGTGCGTTTTCTTGGCTATAGCCCTCAACACAAAGGTGTAAAATGCTTAGATGTACCCACTGGTCGCATTTATATCTCTAGAGACGTGGTGTTCGACGAAACAAAATTTCCTTTTGCCCGTCTCCATCCAAATGCCGGAGCCCTACTTCAGAAGGAAATCCTCCTTCTACCATCTCATCTCACCAGTATTGATCATGGGGGCCATGATAATTGTAATGATCAACTACTGACTAATCCTCGTACTAATGATGTCTCTGAAGTTTGTGGTGCAACAGAAAAAAACAGCGATGAAATTGATGCAGAAATTGCCCAAAGTGGTCCTTATTTCATGTGTCCGGGGTGGGAGACAGATCGGGCGCAATCCAAGGCAAATCTTCCTCGGGATCGGCGTCATGCCTGCCTGGCTGCTCCCCTGCAAAATCTGCAGCAACATCCGCCCCGGGATCGGGGCCATATCGGGCGCCCCGCGACAGCGACCGTGATCCGCCTCGCATCGCTTTGCGTGAATCCGGTGATGCCACGCGGAGCCCCGTCACGGAGCCAGCGCACACACGGTTCCTGGGCGAACCGCTCGTCTACACGCGGCGCACTGCACGTGCGGCCCCCGGCGCTGGATCCTGCAAGGATTCGGACAGGCCCACCTCATCATTGCTGCATGATGGGGCTGCTGGACCGCCAGGATTTTCTGCACCGCCTGGGTCGTCTTCGCCTTCACCACTGGCCACAGAAGATCTGTCTCATCAAGTGGCATCAAGATCTATAGAGATAGATCGAGACGCCTCATTGGTCTTTCACAGAGTACGTACCTTGACAAGATATTGAAGAAGTCAAAATGGATCACTCAAAGAAGGGGTTCTTGCCTGTATTGCAAGGTACAAGATTGAGCACGGCTCAATGCCCGACCACGGCAGAAGATAGAGAAAAGATAAGTGTCGTCCCCTATGCCTCGGCCATAGGGTCTATCATGTATGCTATGCTGTGTACCAGACTTGATGTAAACCTTGCCGTAAGTTTGGTAGGAAGGTACCAAAGTAATCCCTGCATGGAACACTGGACAGCGGTCAAGAATATCCTGAAGTACCTGAAGAGGACTAAGGATATGTTTCTCGTTTATGGAGGTGACGAAGAGCTCGTCATAAAGGGTTACGTCGATGCTAGCTTCGACACAGATCTGGATGACTCTAAGTCACAAACCGGATACGTGTATATTTTGAATGGTGGGGCAGTAAGCTGGTGCAGTTGCAAGCAAAGCGTTGTGGCGGGATCTACATGTGAAGCGGAGTACATGGCAGCCTCGGAGGCAGCACAAGAGGCAATCTGGGTGAAGGAGTTCATTACCGACCTAGGAGTCATACCCAATGCGTCGGGCCCGATGACTCTCTTCTGTGACAACACTGGAGCTATTGCCCTTGCCAAGGAGCCCAGGTTTCATAGGAAGACCAGGCATATCAAGCGTCGCTTCAACTCCATTCGTGAAAGTGTTCAAAATGGAGACATAGATATTTGTAAAGTACATACGGACCTGAATGTGGCAGATCCTTTGACTAAACCTCTCCCTAGAGCAAAACATGATCAAGACCAGAACTGCATGGGTGTTCGATTCATCATAGTGTAACTAGACTATTGACTCTAGTGCATGTGGGAGACTGTTGGAAATATGCCCTAGAGGCAATAATAAAATGGTTATTATTATATTTCTTTGTTCATGATAATTGTCTATTGTTCATGCTATAATTGTGTTATCCGGAAATCGTAATACATGTGTGAATACATAGACCACAACACGTCCCTAGTGAGCCTCTAGTTGACTAGCTCGTTGATCAAAAGATAGTCATGGTTTCCTGACTATGGACATTGGATGTCATTGATAATGGGATCACATCATTAGGAGAATGATGTGATGGACAAGACCCAATCCTAAGCATAGCTCAAAGTTCGTGTAGTTCGTTTGCTATAGCTTTTCCGAATGTCAAGTATCATTTCCTTAGACCATGAGATTGTGCAACTCCCGGATACCGTAGGAGTTCTTTGGGTGTGCCAAACATCATAGCATAACTGGGTGACTATAAAGGTACACTACAGGTATCTCCGAAAGTGTCTGTTGGGTTGGCACGAATCGAGACTAGGGTTTGTCACTCCGTATGACGGAGAGGTATCTCTGGGCCCACTCGGTAATGCATCATCATAATGAGCTCAATGTGACCAAGTGGTTGATCACGGGATCATGCATTACAGTACGAGTAAAGTAACTTGCCAGTAATGAGATTGAACGAGGTATTGGGATACCGACGATCGAGTCTCGGGCAAGTAACATACCGATTGACAAAGGGAATTGTATATGGGATCGATTGAATCCTCGACATCGTGGTTCATCTGATGAGATCATCGAGGAGCATGTGGGAGCCAACATGGGTATCCAGATCCCGCTGTTGGTTATTGACCGGAGAGTCGTCTCGGTCATGTCTGCGTGTCTCCCGAACCCGTAGGGTCTACACACTTAAGGTTTGGTGACGCTAGGGTTGTTGAGATATTAGCATACACTAACCCGAAAGTTGTTCGGAGTCCCGGATGAGATCCCGGACGTCACGAGGATTTTCGGAATGGTCCGGAGGTTAAGATTTATATATAGGAAGTCATGTTTCGGCCATCGGGAAGGTTTCGGGGGTAATCGGTATTGTACTGGGACCACCGGAAGGGTCCCGGGGGTCCACCGGGTGGGGCCACCTATCCCGGAGGGCTCCATGGGCTGAAGTGGGAGGGTAACCATCCCCTAGTGGGCTGGTGCGCCCCCCCCCCCATGGGCCTCCCCTGCGCCTAGGGTTGGAAACCCTAGGGGTGGGGGCGCCCCACTTGGCTTGGGGGGCACTCCACCCCCTTGGCTGCCGCCCTCCCTTCGAGATTCAATCTCCTAGGGCCGGCGCCCCCCGTAGGGGTCCTATATATAGTGGGGGGAGGTAGGGCAGCCGCACCCTAGCCCCTGGCACCTCCCTATCCCTCCCGTGACACTCCTCCCTCTCCTTGAGCTTGGCGAAGCCCTGCCGAGATCACCTTTGCTTCCACCACCACGCCGTCGTGCTGCTGGATCTTCATCAACCTCTCCTTCCCCCTTGCTGGATAAAGTTGGAGGAGACGTCTTCCCAACCGTACGTGTGTTGAACGCGGAGGTGTCGTCTGTTCGGCGCTAGGTCATCGGTGATTTGGATCACGACGAGTACGACTCCATCAACCCCGTTCTCTTGAACGCTTCCGCGCGCGATCTACAAGGGTATGTAGATGCACTCCTCTCTCCCTCGTTGCTAGATGACTCCATAGATTGATCTTGGTGATGCATAGAAAATTTTAAAATTCTGCTACGTTCCCCAACAGTTGCTATGTGCTCACTACTAAATTACAAATCATTGTTAATTAAAATTGGCTTTGATATACCTTGGGATCCGGGTGGATTCACTACTTGAGCACTATATGCCTAGCTTAATGGCTTTAAAGAAAGCGCTACCAGGGAGACAACCCGGAAGTTTTAGAGAGTCATTTATTTTTGTTGAGTGCTTTCATATAGTTTAAAAACAACAAAAATAAAGAGGGGAACCCAAAACTTTTCAAAAAGAAAAGTGAAAGTAAGAAAGACAAGCACTGTTGAAGTGGGAGAGCTCCTTGAACTTTGTTCATGCTCACGGCAACATTGTGAATCTTGATTACAGAAACTTTTCAACAAAAATAATTATCCCCTTGTACAATTCCATTGTATTATAAAAATAATGTGCCAAGGTTTGCCTTTAGGATGTTTACATTTGCTTGATGGTTTGTACGGTGCAGGACAGAAACTTTGGCTGTAGTGCGTGATTTGACAATTTTAGCTGGAACGTCAAATGGTTCTGATTCTTTTTGCACTGTCTTCCTATACAAATTGTTTATTTTTCCTAATTTTGGTAGAACTAGCAGGGTCACCCGCGCATCTGCGCGGCTAGATTGTTGATTTGTATTGTGACATTATTTGAAAGACCACTTATTTTAATGCTTACAATAGATATTATAAATTTAACCTACCTTTGAAGTGAAACTTTGTATCATCCTTTTATAATATTAGTGATGTGGGGCTCAAAACTATATTCCACTTTTGGCATTTTAAAATTACTGTTCCACAAATAAGCCGTGTAATAGTTGTGCGACATGTCTATCATGAAGTTTGTCATGAAGTTCCATCGAGGCACCTGGTATCTATGCCGCATCCAACCGGCAAGCCATCTAATTTCATCAATGCTCGTCTATCTCTTGCGTTTCTCACTCTCACATTGTAATATCATTGGACTGAGCTCCCTTGAGATTCTACAACTTCATCTCGGCCTTCTTTATACTGAGTTGACCCTTACATTAATAGCAACAACTCCTGATCGAGCACCACATTAGGTGGCAATAAGCTTTGAAGGTGTCATATCATCTAACTTCTAGTTGGTGCACATTTATGCGGCTGGATTTCCTGTGTATTCTCATATCTAAATTAGCATTAGGATGTTTGTATAGGAAAGTAGACTTGCAATTTGAAAAAGATAGATTTGCAAATCAGTTAAATTATTATAGTCAAAATAAGCAATTTGGATACTCATTTGTCAAAAGAAAACAATTCTTGTCGGTATCTGTATCATTAGGAAATATAAATGGACTCAAGTCAATTAGTTTTATCATCTAAACCATATTGTGGTACGCTGATGTCATGCCAAACTATATAGTGGTGTCAGTCTTTTAACCACAATTTTCAAGAAACATCTCAGCAAAACAAAATATCTAACACTAATGTCTAGTATAGTTATCTGATCACTATTTCAGTGGCATTGTGCAATATAATATCTGTGTGTGCTTCCAATTAATGTCTAAAACAACATAAACTTTTGTTTGTGTATATTAAGAAGTACTAAGATAACCTCGCCTGCTAAATATAACCTTATCTATGTAGTTAATACATTTTTTACCATGGCATGTGTATAACCCTCTTGCACGGTTTTTTATTTTCCTCAAATAATTATATTAGCCTTGCCCATCAGTCGAAGAATTTTCATCCTTTTTTATCAGTGTATAGAATATATTGGAGGGCATGGAGGCCAAGGACTAGAGGGGAAACCCTTCTCCCATCTAGGGAGGAGGTCAAGGAAGAAGAGGAAGAAGGGGGCCCCTCTTCCCCTCTCCTCCGGTGGCACCGGAACGCCACCGTGGCCATCATCATCATCACCGCGATCTTCACCAACACCTCCGCCATCTTCACCAACATCTCCATCACCTTCCCCCTCTATCTACAGCAGTCTACTCTCCCGCAACCCATTGTACCCTCTACTTGAACATGGTGCTTTATGCTTCATATTATTATCCAATGGTGTGTTGCCATCCTATGATGTCTGAGTAGATTTTCGTTGTCCTATCGGTGGTTGATGAATTGCTATGATTGATTTAATTTGCTTGTGGTTATGTTGCTGTCCTTTGGTGCCCATCATATGATTGCGAGCGTGGATCACACCCTAGGTTTAGTTTCTATGTTGATAGGACTATGTTTTGGAGGGCAAGAGTGACAGAAGCTTCAACCTAGCATAGAAATTGATGCATACGGGATTGAAGAGGGACCAATATATCTTAATGCTATGGTTGGGTTTTACCTTAATGAACATTTGTAGTTGCGGATGCTTGCTAATAGTTCCAATCATAAGTGCATAGAATTACAAGTAAGGGATGACATGCTAGCAGTGGCCTCTCCCACATAATACTTGCTATCGGTCTAGTGAAGTAGTCAATTGCTTAAGGGACAATATCGCCACACCTACCATCACTTTTCCACACTCGCTATATTTACTTTATCGTTTCCTAACCTAAACAGCCCCTACCTTCTATTTACTTGGTCTTTATTATCTTGCAAACCTATCCAACAACACCTACAAAGTACTTCTAGTTTCATACTTGTTCTAGGTAAAGCGAACGTCAAGCGTGCGTAGAGTTGTATCAGTGGTTGATAGAACTTGAGGGAATATTTGTTCTACCTTTAGCTCCTCGTTGGGTTCGACACTCTTACTTATCGAAAACTGTTGTGGTCCCCTATACTTGTGGGTTATCAGTGACCTCCGTCCTGCTGCTCTGCTGGTCTTGGTCTCGTTGCACAGAAATGGCAACCTTTGCCCGATGCCTTGGCCTGTGCTTGCCCCCTTTGCACCAAAGGGGAAACAAGGACACTACGCAGGCCGGCGCCCGCCTGGCGCCCGCCTGGTCTCGATAGTCATGGCTTGCGTCACGGGTTCCTCGCGAGGTATCCCCGCCTTGATCTCTCCGCCTCTTCGCGAGCCTGCCTGATGAGGCTGCTTCTGTGGAAGCTTTCTGCCGTCCGCCCCGTGAGGCTTGGCCCCTCGCGAGGGTCTTGAGCTTGAGCTGATGAATGTGGCCCGCGCTGGGCCCCCACTTGAGCCACGCCGCAGGCCGCAGGCAGGCAAGTCTGGGGACCCCCGTTCCCAGAACGCCGACAGTAGCCCCCAGGCCCTAGGCGCGCCTGGGCTTGGCCTAGCAAGAAAGCGAAGGGGCAAGCGCGAAGCGCCGCGGGCCCTAACAGCCTGCAGCCTTGGGCGCCGCGTGGTGATTGATTGGACGTCGGCGACTGCGCTTCCCCACGACGCCTTGTTACGCACCCGGCTAAGCGGACCCATAGTTGCACACAGTTGTTCCTCCTTTCCGCTGCTCACCTGCCTCCTACCTTTCCTTCTTCCTTGAGCTCCAGCCTCCGCCGCCAATCCGGCTCGAGTTCTTCCTCCTTGTTACCACCATGGCGCCGACGAAGAAGGGAAGGGGAAAGAAGCCTGCGCCTTTGTCCCGCACACCTCCAGCGGCGAGCCCCGCCGTCGCCCAGTTGATCATACTCAATCCAGAAGCTTTGGACAAGGTCCGCTCTGCCCTTGCAACTATCTTCAATGAGTGCAGCAGGACCACGGCCTGGCATGCGTCCCATGCCTCCCTTGATAGGACCGTCACGGAGGTCCGATTCTTCGTCAATGCCCTATGGGCGGGTCTGGTTCCCCCCTTTTCCGCCTTCTTCAATGCGGTGCTCTCCCATTATCTGATCCGTATGATGCACCTCGGGCCGGAGTCCATTACCCTTCTGGCTGTCTTTGCTTTTTTTTGCGAGGCGA
The DNA here is from genome assembly GCF_056163025.1 of Triticum urartu. Classification (NCBI taxonomy): domain Eukaryota; kingdom Viridiplantae; phylum Streptophyta; class Magnoliopsida; order Poales; family Poaceae; genus Triticum; species Triticum urartu. The sequence goes on from NC_141879.1 coordinate 713,654,311, forward strand.
TGATAGGCATACCTCCTTCTGTGGCCCTCCTGCGCCACTTCTTTTCCTTGCGCCTAAGCGATCCCACTCAGTGCTCAGGGTGCGTGAGCTTATTGTCCGTGCCAGAGACGGCCGCTTCAGGGATCGACTCCGGCCTTCCTCCTCCTAAGGCCAGGTTCAGAGAGCGGTGGCTGTACGTGGATGTCGGAGTGCCCAATCCTCCGCTCTCGCACCCGACCTCGCCTGTTGTTCCTCACGCGGGTTGGGATCATGAGGTGCTCGTGAGCCCCCGGCTCGCCTTCGTCTGGAGCCGCTTCCAGAGTTTGAGGCGCTCAATGTGACAGCGCCCAAGGTGGTGAAGGAGTTCCTACAATGTCGCATTGCTCCTCTTCAGCGCCACTCTCGCCGGATGTGGTACTTTGCGGGACATAAGGACCGCATCCGGCTTCAGGAGGAGGACATGGCGCCTGAAGCGCTGCAGATGGTGCTCAGGGTCTTGACTGGCGACCCTTCCCCAGGCAGCCTTCGGAGTAACGGTGTCCTCTTGTATCTTTGCTCTGGCAGGGCCGATTTTGTGAGGTAGATGCCCAGTTTCGATGAGTGGGGACTGCGCCCTGCTGGCTTCATGGGGCCCCGCGAGAACCCAGCCGCCGTGGTTGCTTCCCCTGCCGCCCACAGCAATCCTTCCTTGGGCGACAGGGCGGGGAGACGAGAACCGGCAGGAGTTGAGGCGACCTATGTTGAGGTGCTGACGCCACGAGAAGTCTTGAAGGCGACGTCTCCCGAGGCCCGCCCTAGAGCGGCGGTAGGTGCGGAGTCGCAGCCTATGGTTCCCGAGGCCGGGGCTCCCGAGCCCCCAGCCGTTCCTCGCGAGGCGGCGCCTGACGGCACCCCCCAGGCTGACTCCTCCGGCGCTGATCATCTTGACGCTTCTTCCGCACCAGGGGGCGACCCCTCCGCTGGGCGCTTGGGTCGGTTCCGCGTAGATTTCGAGGCCCTCCGCAAGAGGAAGGAGGCCTTGGGTGGCAACGACCGCCCTTGCCGCTTGTTGAAGCCCAGGAAGTACTTTGCCATGGACGAGTAAGTCTTCTTCTTTCCTTGCTTGTTCGCTTTGCTATCCCTACGACTGATTGTGCCCCTTTCAGGCTCTGCCCTGCAAATCCTGCCGAGCCAGCCCGGGAGCCATCCCCCCAAGCTTCGCCTTCTCCGTTGGCTCTGGGCTCGCCGAGCTCGAGCGGCACCCCTGCTGCCAGACCAGTTGAGGGAGTGGTCCGTTCCACAAGGCACCTCGAGCCTGTGCGCCCGCTGTCCTTTCTTCATGAGTCCTCCTGGGGCACATCCGGCCTGCCCCGTGTTCCTCCTCTGATCATAGATGGGGAATGGTTGAAGTCTGTCTTTGGCTCTTCTTCCGTGGGTGGACCGATGCCAGGCCAGATTCCTAGAGAGGTCCATCTGGCGATGACTAGGGCGCCAGCCCCCAGCACCGCGCCGGGAGGGACCCCGCATGCTTTGGTGGAAGAGGGTGATGCAGAAGACGTGCTCAGGCGCGCTCAGGAGCGACGCGTCCTCCGCGAAGAGTTCCTCCAGAGGGCGGCGGATGCGGTGAGCCTGATCCGTGCAAAGCTTGCTGACGAGGATGCGCGCCTCGAGGCCGAAGGTTTGCGCCTTGCTGAGGAGAGGCGCAAACTAAAGGTAGCCGTCGCCCTCGCGCGTCATCAACGTGATCTTGACAACACGAAGGCTGAAGCGTCGCTGGCAGCTTCACGGGAGGCCTGATCCCTGGCTGTTAAGGAGGCTCGGGAGGCAGACCGATGGCGCAAGGATGCGGATGAGCGCGCACGGGAGCTCCAAGCCTGGAGCAACTCCCTGGAGCAGCAAGTGGAATTGCGTCAGGCGGCCCTTGAGTCGATGGGGCTGGCCTCTGTTGACCGGGCGGAGCTTCTGAAGCGCGAGGAGGCACTGACGCTGGAGGCCGCCGAGCGCAACCCTGACCTTGAGTGGTTGGAGACGAGGGAGCGCCTGGTGGCCCGGGCGGAGGATGACGTTGCCGTGCGCGAAGCTCGGGCCCAGGAAGAAGTCGATCGCCGCGTGGCGGAAGCTCGGTCGGCCTTCGAGCGCGAAGACGAGACGAGGTTGGGGCTGATCAAGGTTGAGGCCGAGGGCAGGACCGCAGCCCTCAGGGCCAAACTGACCGAAGCGACACGGCGTGCGGGCTCCTCCGCAGCCGCCCTCAGCGCGGCGCAGGCGGAGCTGTCCTCTTCCCGGGCCGAGCGGCTTCTTCTTCAAAGAGGGTTGATGACGCCGAGGCCGTCGCGCAGCGGAGTGAGGACGAGCTCCGTCGGCGGCGGGTTCTGGAGCATGTGCATGCCCCCATGCTTCAAACGCTCCGAGAGAGGGCCAACACAGCTTTGGGCTACATCTGCGAGGCTGCCGCTAGGGAGCCGCATGAGGTCAACTACGCCGGCAACCTCCAACTTTTCACCGATGTGGTGACGCTTCTGGAGAACCGGTCCGAGAGGTCCCATTGGCTTGTCGAAGAGAGGAGCCGAGCCTTGCTCGGGCATGCCTTCTCCCGCGTCTTCAGCCATCTGCAGGACAGGGACCCCCACTTCGACTTCGACGCTGCCATCGCACCCGTGCCCATTGCCGTCCGGGGCGACCTGGCGCAGTGGGTGAAGGACAACATGGACGCCCTCGTCAGGGCCTTTGCGCCCGATGACGACGACGTGGTTGTGGGCGCCAATGAAGGCGATGTTGTGGACGAGCCTGGCGCTGATGGAGATGCTGGCGGCGGCAGCAATGTCGAGGACGCCAGTGATGCCTCCGAGGACGCCCAATACGCGGTGAGTGATATGTCCGACTGACCGTGTGTCACTGCCATTTAACCTGCACAAAGAAAGTTCGGGCTTGGCCCTGAAGGATGTAAGAGCATTTTGGGAGGGGAAGCCCCTCATGTAAAGGTTTGCAATTAGTACTCTAGTAAGCATGATGTTGTGTGTGAACATAGCCATCGGCTCGGTGATGGGTCAGCTGACTTGTGTACCTTCCGACCCCGACGAGTCCCGAGCGGGCCTGCGAGGGCCGCTGCTCCTCGGTGTCTTCTGATTAACTTGTGGATCCTGCGATGAAAACCTCCAGAAAGGGTGCGGTAACAGCGGTCCTAGTTGTGAACATGCCTGGCCCGGCCCGGCTCGCGAGGGGCTCACGAGGGGGGGCAGTCGATGTTAACCTTGGACGCAAAGCCAAAACCAGAACGTGAGAGATTGCTCGAACGAGACTAAACACCCCTTGCCCCAAACACACGCAAGCATCGAGCTCAAATCCAACTTAAATCCAAATCGAAGAACTTGTCAACAAGGAAAGGCAAAAGCAAAAGGCCGCGTTCAGCACCTAGTCTAGTCTTCGACGTCTTCTCACCAGCGTGGAGCTAAGTGCTGCCACTGGGCGTGGGCGGGATCCCCCGAGGCCCGAGGGAGGCTCTTCGGAGACTCCGGGGCGTGTACAGCCCCATTATTATGTGAGAGTGTCACGGGGCGGCGAGCTTCACAGGCACTGGGCCTTCTTCACAGGTACTGGCCTTGCTTCATATCGCCAGACGAGGGCCCCGCCTTGTGCCACACTCTGCCGCCATTGACGGCGACCGGAAACCAAGACGACGCCAATGAGGCAGAGCGGTTGCCAGCAGTTCCCCCAACGACCATGGGTCCCCTACCGGGGGCAGGCCTTGGGGCACCTCCCCGATAGGGGGCCTACCTCCTGAGAACGCCTTGCTCCGACCGCCGCGGTGACGAACCCGAATCTCGGCCCCTCTCCTGCAGCCCCTGCGCCCTCCTCCTGAGGGGTATGAGGCTGCAGAATTGGGGCAGCCACCCGCTGCGGAGACCTGTATCTCCTGCGACCCATGGTTAGCATAAGTTTGCTCCTGAGGGATGAGTGGTACCCGATAGTTGCCGCCGACGGCGCGGTCATCGAGGTTCTCCTATGGTTCCTGAAAGAGCTTAGCTCCTGGCGTCTCCTTGCCCCAGCCTGGCCCGAGGAATGAGCCATGATCTTCTTCCAGTGCGCACCCCTTATTCACCATGCAGGGCACATAAGCTTCTGGGGTCACCGCCCCGTGCGCCTCGCTGTAGCATCCCGTATGCCACGCAGCCTGGCTTGGAGCGCCGTCTTGGGGGTGATGGCGCGGCGGTCCGCCGAGGCCGAAGGCCACGGCGTGCACCTCCTCGCTGGCCTGAGAGGGCGCTGGCGTGACTTGTCGCTCGGTGCCGGCGGAGGTGTTGGCGCTAGACGGGCCCTGGAGTCCGCTGGAAGTTGCGCACGTGCGCACGATGCCACCATGCGGCTCGCCTTGGGTCTGGGATGGCAGCTGGACGCGGAAAGGAGGTGTTCCTGAGGAGGCGGCATCCAGGAGCTCGGCTACTTGTTCCAACAACACGTCGTGGCCGCCCTCCAGCAGTCGGCACCGTAGCAGCTCTCGGGCCACCGTGAGCGTGGCCCTGGAATTCGCTTGCTCCCGTCGGGTGTACGGCGCTGTGGCCGCGGCGTGGTTTGAGGCCCTTGCTGCGGCCCGCACCTACCGTGGTGTGAGGGCAGGCGGCGTCTGGCCGCGTCGCCCGCGCCCCGCAGTGCCCTGTGGAGTGCCGACTGCCTGAGGCGCAAGGTTGAGGTCACCCTGGGCTGGTGCCACGGCGTGGGCGGGCCACGCTGCCCAGCGGTCGGCGTTGGCTGCCGGGTCGGTTGACATCTAAACGGCGAAGCGACGGAACGCGATGCGGAGGAAGAAGGATTCCGGCGCACCCCTACCTAGCGTGCCAAATGTCGGATTTCGGGTTCCGGCAGACCCTTGAGGTTCGAACAATGGGTTGCGCACGGAGATCTCTCCCCTACCGATCTACGTTCAATCTCCTCGCGTGATCTAAGCTGGAAACAATGAACAACACAAGGGACACAAGGTTTATACTGGTTCGGGCCACTGTTGTGGTGTAATACCCTACTATAGTGTGTGGCGTGGTGGATTGCCTCAGGGGGCTGATGATGAATGGTACAAAGGAAGAACAGCCTCGCGAGAGGTGTTCTTGAGCTGGTGCGATGAACTGCTAGGGTGAGTTCAGTCGCCTCTCTCTCTCTCTCTGCTAGGGTTCTACCAGATCTCTCCTCTCTTTCCTACTCTGTGGTGGCTAGCTCTATTTATAGAGGCCCTGGGCCTCTCCCCAAATAATGAGCGGGAAGGGCGCCAACAATTGGCCATTTTGAAGGGGAACATATAGTACAAGTTATCCTGACCAAAGGTGGTCTTCGGCTGCCAAAAGCATTGGTGATGACGCCGTCTTGGGCTCCACGGTGACCTCCGTCCTGCCGCTCTGCTGGTCTTGGTATCGTTGCACCGGAATGGCAACCTTTGCCCGATGCCTTGGCCTGTGCTTGCCCCTTTGCACCAAAGGGGAAACAAGGACACTGCGCAGGACGGCGCCCGCCTGGCGCCCGCCTGGTCTCGATCGTCATGGCTTGCGTCACGAGTTACTCGCGAGGTATCCCCGCCTTGATCTCTCCGCCTCCTCGCGAGCCTGCCTGATGAGGCTGCTTCTGAGGAAGCTTTCTGTTGTCCGCCCCGCGAGGCTTGGCCCCTCGCGAGGGTCTTGAGCTTGAGCTGATGAAGGTGGGCCGCGCTGGGCCCCCACTTGAGCCACGCCGCAGGCCGCAGGCAGGCAAGTCTGGGGACCCCCGTTCCCAGAACACCGACAACCATCAACAGGGGAGTACTATAGCATGACACTGGGGGTGTTACACTCAACAAATGAAACTAGTGGGTGTGCATCCAACTTGCTTGCTCATGAAGACCTAGGGCACTTGAGGAGGCCCATTGTTGGAATATACAATCCAATTTCTATAATGAAAAATTCCCACTAGTATATGAAAGTGATAGCTTGAGAGACTCTCTACTATGAAGATTAAGGTGCTACTTTGAAGCACAAGTGTGGCAAAGGATAGTAACATTGTCCCTTCTCTCTTTTTCTCTCATTTTTTTGGACCTTCTCTTTTTTTATGGCATTTCTCTTTTTTTGGGCCTTCTCTTTTTTATGGCCTTTTCTTTTTTTCCTCACTTGGGACAATGCTCTAGAAAATGATGATGATCACACTTCTATTTATTTACAACTCAATGGTTACAACTCGATACTAGAACAAAAGATGACTCTGTATGAATGCCTTCGGCGGTGTACCGGGATATGCAATGGACCAAGAGTGACATGTATGAAAGAATTATGAACAGTGGCTTTGCCACAAATACTATGTCAACTACATGATCATGCTAAGCAATATGACAATAATGAATGTGTCATGATGAACGAAATGATGGAAAGTACCATGGCAATATATCTCGGAATGGCTATGGAAATGCCATAATAGGAAGGTATGGTGGCTGTTTTGAGGAAGATATAAGGAGGTTTACGTGTGAAAGAGCGTATCATATCACGGGGTTTGGATGCACCGGCGAAGTTTGTGCCAACTCTCAATGTGAGAAAGGGCAATGCACCGTACCGAAGAGGCTAGCAAGGATGGAAGGGTGAGAGTGAGTATAATCCATGGACTCAACATTAGTCATAAAGAACTCACATACTTATTGCAAAAATCTACAAGTCATCAAAAACCACGGTACTACGCGCATGCTCCTAGGGGGATAGATTGGTAGGAAAAGACCATCGCTCGTCCCCGACCGCCACTCATAAGCAAGGCAATCAAATAACACCTCATGTTTCAAATTTGTTGCATAACATTTACCATACGTGCATGCTACGGGACTAGCAAACTTCAACACAAGTATTTCTCAATTTCACAACTACTCAACTAGCACGACTTTGATATTATTACCTCCATATCTCAAAACAATCATCAAGCATCAAACTTCTCTTAGTATTCAAAACACTCTTAAGAAAATTTTACTAACTTTGAATACCTAGCATATTAGGATTTTAAGAAAATTACCATGCTATTAAGACTCTCAAAATAATCTAAGTGAAGCATGAGAGATCAATAGTTTCTATAAAACAAATCCACCACCGTGCTCAGATATAAGTGAAGTACTAGAGCAAAAATATATAACTCAAAAGATATAAGCGAAGCACATAGAGTATTCTAACAAATTCCAAATCATGTATGGATCTCTCAAAAGGTGTGTACATCAAGGATGATTGTGGTAAACTAACAAGCAAAGACTCAAATCATGCAATACGCTCCAAGCAAAACACATATCATGTGGCGAATAAAAATATAGCTCCAAGTGAAGTTATCGATAGAAGTAGACGAAAGAGGGGATGCCTTCCGGGGCATCCCCAAGCTTTGGCTTTTAGGTGTCCTTAGATTATCTTGGGGGTTTCATGGGCATCCCCAAGCTTAGGCTCTTGCCACTCCTTGTTCCATAATCCATCATATCTTTACCCAAAACTTGAAAACTTCACAACACAAAACTCAAAGTAGAAAAGCTCGTGAGCTCCGTTAGCGAAAGAAAATAAAAGAACACTTCAAGGTACTGTAATGAACTCATTCTTTATTTATATTGGTGTTATACCTACTGTATTCCAACTTCTCTATGGTTTATGAACTATTTTACTAGCCATAGATTCATCAAAATAAGCAAACAGCACACGAAAAACAGAATCTGTCAAAAACAGAACAGTCTGTAGTAATCTGTAGCTAGCGCAAGATATGGAACCCCAAAAATTCTAAAATAAATTGCTGGACGTGTGGAATTTATCTATTAATAATCTTCAAAATAATTAAGTAAATTGCACTTTCCAAATAAAAATGGCAGTAGTTCTCGGGAGCGCTAAAGTTTCTGTTTTTTACAGCAAGTTCAACAAGACTTTCCCCAAGTCTTCCCAACGGTTCTACTTGGCACAAACACTAATTAAACACAAAAAACACAACCAAAACAGAGGCTAGATAAATTATTTATTTCTAAACAGGGGCAAAAAGCAAGGAATAAAAATAAAATTGGGTTGCCTCCCAACAAGCGCTATCGTTTAACGCCCCTAGCTAGGCATAACAAGCAAGAATAGATCTAGGTATTGCCATCTTTGGTAGGCAATCCATAAGTGGCTCTCATAATAGATTCATAAGGTAATTTAATTTTATTTCTAGGAAAGTGTTCCAAGCCATTCCTTAATGTAAATTGGAATCTAATATTTCCTTCCTTCATATCAATAATTGCACCAATCGTTCTAAGGAAAGGTCTACCAAGAATAATAGGACATGAAGGATTGCAATCTATGTCAAGAACAATAAAATCTAATAATACCTATTTGCAACAATAAGAACATCATTAATTCTTCCCATAGGTTTCTTAATAGTGGAATCCGCAAGGTGCAAGTTTAAAGAGCAATCATCAAAATCACGGAAACCTAACAAATCACACAAAGTCTTTGGAATCGTGGAAACACTAGCACCCAAATCACATAAAGCATAGCATTAATGATCTTTAATTTTAATTTTAATAGTTGGTTCTCACTCATCATAAAGTTTTCTAGGGATAGAAACTTCCAATTCGAGTTTTTCTTCATAAGATTACATCAAGGCATCAATGATATGTTTAGTAAACACTTTATTTTGACTATAAGCGTGAGGAGAATTTAGCACGGGTTGCAACAAGGAAATACAATCAATCAAAGAGAAATTTTCATATTTAAATTCCTTGAAATCCATAATAGTGGGTTTAGCAACATCTAGGGTTTTAATTTCTTCAATCCCACTTTTATCAAATTTAGAATCAAGAGCAACAAATTCTGAATTCTTAGAACGCCTTCTAGGTAAAGGTGGATCATATTCAGTCCCATCATTATCAAGATTCATATTGCAAAACAAAGATTAAATAGGGGACACATCAATAACTTTTATATCTTCATCTTTATTTTCATAGGAACTAGAAGAACACGCTCTTATAAAGGCATCTTTCTTAGCACGCATCCTAGCGGTTCTTTCTTTGCACTCATCAATGGAAAATCTCATGGCTTTGAGAGACTCATTGATATCATGCTTAGGTGGAATATATCTAAGTTTCAAAGAATTCATCAAGAGAAATTCTATCAACGTTCCTAGCCAAATCATCAATCTTAAGTAATTTTAATTCATTCATAGCATCAAAATTCTTTTGTGAAGTGATAAATTCTTTAATATTAGATTAAAAATCATAGGGCATCTTATTATGATTTCCATAAGAATTGTTGTAGGAATTACCATAATTATTAGAGGGATTACTAGGATAAGGCCTAGGATTGAAATTTCCTCCATACACGTTGTTACCAAAATTGTTCCTACCAACAAAATTCACATCCATAGATTCATTATTATTCTCAATCAAAGTAGACAAGGGCATATCATTAGGATCAGAAGAAACACTCTTATTAGCAAATAATTTCATAAGTTCATCCATCTTTCCACTCAAAACATTAATTTCTTCTATCGCATGCACCTTTTTATTAGTAGATCTTTCAGTATGCCATTGAGAATAAATAACCACAATATTATCAAGGAGTTTAGTAGCTTCTCCTAAAGTGATTTCCATAAAAGTGCCTCCTGCGGCCAAATCTAAAAGATTTCTAGAAGCAAAATTCAATCCGGCATCAAAATTCTGAACAATCATCCACAAATTTAAACCATGAGTAGGGCAATTACGTATCATTAACTTCATTCTCTCGCAAGCTTGTGCAACATGTTCGTGATCAAGTTGCTTAAAGTTCATAATATCGTTTCTAAGAGAGATGATCTTAGCGGGAGGAAAATACTTGGAGATAAAAGCATCTTTGCACTTGTTCCATGAATCAATACTATTTTTAGGCAAAGACAAAAACCAAGCTTTAGCACGATCTCTAAGCGAAAAAGGAAATAGCTTCAATTTAACAATATCATTATCCACATCTTTCTTCTTTTGCATGTCACACAAATCAAAGAAGCTATTTAGATGGGTAGCGTCATCTTCACTAGGAAGGCCAGAAAACGGATCTTTCATGACAAGATTCAGCAAAGCAGTATTAATTTCACAAGATTCAGCATCGGTAAGAGGAGAAATCAGAGTGCTAATAAAATCATTGTTGTTGGTATTGGTGAAGTCACACAATATAGTGTTATCTTGAGCCATCGTGACAAGCAAACAAACTAACACACAAATAACAAAAAGCAAGCTGGCAAAAAGAGGCAAATAGAGAAACAGAGGGAGGATAGAGAGAGAGAGGGCGAATAAAACAGCAAGGGTGAAGGGGGGGAGAGGAAAACGAGAGGCAAATGGAAAATAATGTAATGCAGGAGATAAGGGTATGTGATGGGTACTTGGTATGTTGACTTTTGTGTAGACCTCCCCGGCAACAGCGCCAGAAATCCTTCTTGCTACCTCTTGAGCACTACGTTGGTTTTCCCCGAAGAGGAAGGGATGATGCAGAAAAGTAGCGTAAGTATTTCCCTCAGTTTTTGAGAACCAAGGTATCAATCCAGTAGGAGGCTACGCGCGAGTCCCTCGTACCTGCACAAAATAAATAAATCCTCGCAACCAACGCAAATAGGGGTTGTCAATCCCTATGAGGCCACTTACGAGAGTGAGATCTGATAGATATGATATAGATAATTTTTTGGTATTTTTGTGATAAAGATGCAAAGTAAAATAAAGGCAAAGGAAATAACTAGGTAGTAGGAGATCAATATGATAAAGATAGACCCGGGGGCCATAGGTTTCACTAGTGGCTTCTCTCGAGAGCATAAGTATTCTACGGTGGGTGAACAAATTACTATTGAGCAATTGACAGAATTGAGCATAGTTATGAGAATATCTAGGTATGATCATGTATAGAGGCATCACATCCGAGACAAGTACACTAACTCCTGCCTGCATCTACTACTATTACTCCACTCATCGACCGCTATCTAGCATGCGTCTAGAGTATTAAGTTAAAAATAGAGTAACGCCTTAAGCAAGATGACATGATGTAGAGGGATAAACTTATGCAATATGATGAAACCCCCATCTTGTTATCCTCGATGGCAACAATACAATACAATACGTGCCTTGCTGCCCCTACTGTCACTGGGAAAGGACACCGCAAGATTGAACCCAAAGCTAAGCACTTCTCCCATTGCAAGAAAGATCAATCTAGTAGGCCAAACCAAACTAATAATTCGAAGAGACTTGCAAAGATAACCAATCATACATAAAAGAATTCAGAGAAGATTCAAATATTATTCATAGATAGACTTGATCATAAACCCACAATTCATCGGTCTCAACAAACACACCGCAAAAAGAAGATTACATCGAATAGATCTCCACATGAGAGGGGGAGAACATTGTATTGAGATCCAAAAAGAGAGAAGAATCCATCTAGATACTAACTATGGACCCGCAGGTCTGAGGTAAACTACTCACACTTCATCGGAGGGGCTATGGTGTTGATGTAGAAGCCCTCCGTGATCGATGCCCCCTCCGGCGGAGCTCTGGAACAGGCCCCAAGATGGGATCTCGTGGATACAGAAAGTTACGGCAGTGGAATTAGGGTTTTGGCTCCGTATCTGATCGTTTGGGGGTACGTGGATATATATATAGGAGGAAGGAGTACGTCGGTGGAGCAACAGGGGGCCCACGAGGGTGGAGGGCGCGCCATGGGGTAGGCGTGCCCCCTACCTCGTGGCCTCCTCTCTTCTTTCTTGACGTAGGGTCCAAGTCTCCGGGTCTTGTTCGTTGAGAAAATCACGTTCCCGAAGGTTTCATTCCGTTTGGACTCCATTTGATATTCCTTTTCTTCAAAACCCTAAAACAGGCAAAAAACAGCAATTCTGGGCTGGGCCTCCAGTTAATAGGTTAGTCCCAAAAATAATATAAAAGTGGATAATAAAGCCCAATAATGTCCAAAGCAGTAGATAATATAGCATGGAGCAATCAAAAATTATAGATACGTTGGAGACGTATCAGCCACCAAAGAAGGTTCGGGTCAACGATAGGCTGGCTTCTCACCAACCTGCGCCCCTCGGTAGGTAGCGCCTCCCAGTACCACCCCGGCGGAGCCTAGTCCCGGACATGGCCCATCTGGTGACGCAGGTGTCCTCCGCCGACTCGACGATGAGGATGCGGGATAGGCATCGTCAACGTCGATGCGGGGAAATTTCTTTAACTAAAAAAATAACAACAAATGTGACATGTTCAACTAGTTCTATTAATTCAGCTAGTTCTTACGATTAAATCTAGTCAATTAATTCTATACCTAATAAAATGAATAATGACATAAAAAAGGCCTACGCTTTGCAGGAATGTTGACTCCTTCCCGGTGCGGCAAATCCCGGGCACTCGATATGTCCTAGTTTGTAGCACAAGTCATGCCAAAATTCACGGAAAATTTCGGCATGACTTTTACTAAAAAGTGGACAAATCGAGAACCTGAAATTTGCCGGAACGGAAATGAATCAGCATTCCGGCAAAACATAGGCCACTCGACTTCATTCCCTGGAAACAACAAAGCCACTTGGGCACAATCGAACCACTTCAATAATGGAATATGCAAATGAACATCAATGACATATATCATATAACAACAATCTTGTTTTTTGTTTACATAGCAACAATTAGTTTAACCAAGTTTTTGAAAGAACAACAATTCTGTTTTTTGTTTTTTGAATGAAATTACTGTTTAGGCATTTTCATAAAAATTTGCCCTAGCTAATTTCCTAAAAAAATTGCTTATCATTTTTCCTAAATGCTAAAAAAAGCCTACTGCCCTAAACAAATCTAGGGTTCATATGAACATCAACACAGCATCAACACATATATGAATTTCCCTGGCAGAGAGAGAGGAGGGTAGGGGAGAGGAGAGGCAGAGCCTTACGGTGACTGCGGCGAGGGCCCGACAAGCGGCGTCGAGGACGGGGTCGGGGCTCGGGCGTGCGACGGAGGGCGGCGTCCATGTCGGGGTCGGGGCGGCGTCGAGGTCGGGGGCGGCATCGAGGGTGTGCGGTGGGTGGCGGCGGTGGTGAGGTTGAGGGCGGCGGCGGGCGGCGGCGGTGAGGTCGAGAGCGGCAGGGTGACAGCGGCGATGGAGCAGTTGGGGGAGAGGGGCAAGTGGAGGGGAAGGACTTAGCAAAATTTTGAGCCCGTGCGGCCGGGGGTTAAGTCAAACTAGCAGCAGCGCGTTTTGCCCGAACGCGCTATAGCTAAGTTAGCTATAGCGTGTCAAGCGAAACGCGCTACAGGTATTCCTTTCTGTTTTATAATATCAGTAGCGCTTTGCGCTGAAAACTCGCTACTGCTAAGTCTAAGCATGTAAAAACTTCAAAAAATATACATTGGTCATCATTGATCTTTTTGTGTAGAATCTAAATAGTCAAAATGAATCCTCACAGTACCTATATAAGCACAGGTGAAGATTCATATTGCAGCCACAAATCTTACACATATAGTTCAATGAAGACCATGTGCTCGAGATAGTTTGAGAAGTAACATATTTAAGGTGGTAAACACCTTGTTCGCTTAGCATTATGGGACTAAACTTAATTAGGTGCAATACTTAGCGGTAGCATGTTTTGAAGAAAAACATTGTTACTAAGTACTTTAGCATTAGCGTGTCCTCGAAAGGGCGCTACTACTATATCTAGCCTGGGGGCAACGCCGTGGCAATTATAGTAGTAGCGCTTGTTTCACCTAGACCACTACTGCTACCGTGCTATTAGTAGTGCGGTTTTCTGAAGCTCGCTACTGCTAGTTAGCAGTAGCATCTGTTTTTAGACCGCGCTGCTGCTAAGATTCTGTGTATAAGGTTTTCCCTAGTAGTGAGGGACCTATATTGAAACACAACTTGCCTGTTGAAATCCTAGGGGATCCTCCCCCACCCAAGGGTGATCCCATGTTTGAGCTTAAACCTTTACCTGATACTCTTAAATATGCTTATCTTGATGAGAAAGAGATATATCCTGTTATTATTAGTGCTAACCTTTCAGAGCATGAGGAAAAGAAATTATTGAAAACTCTGAATAAGCACCGTGCTGCTATTGGATATACTCTGGATGATCTTAAGGGCATTAGTCCCACTCTCTGCCAGCACGAAATAAAACTGGAGAAAGATGTTAAACCGGTTGTTGATCACCAACGAAGGTTAAATCCTAAGATGAAAGAAGTGGTAAGAAAAGAAATACTAAAGCTTCTAGAGGCAGGTATAATTTATCCCGTTGCTGATAGTCAGTGGGTAAGTCCTGTCCATTGTGTCCCTAAGAAGGGAGGTATTACTGTTTTCCCTAATGATAAAGATGAATTGATCCCACAAAGAATTGTTACAGGTTATAGAATGGTAATTGATTTTCGTAAACTAAATAAAGCTACTAAAAAGGATCATTACCCTTTACCTTTTATTGATCAAATGCTAGAAATATTATCCAAGCATGCACATTTTTGCTTTCTAGATGGTTATTCTGGTTTCTCTCAAATACCTATGTCAAAAGAGGATCAAGAAAAGATAACTTTTACTTGCCCTTTCGACACCCTTGCTTATAGACGTATGCCTTTTTGTTTATGTAATGCACCTGCTACCTTTCAAAGATGTATGACTACTATATTCTCTGACTTTTGTGAAAAGATTGTTGAGATTTTCATGGATGATTTCTCCATTTACGGAACTTCTTTTGATGATTGCTTAAGCAACCTTGATCGAGTTTTGCAGAGATGTGAAGAAACTAATCTTGTCTTGAATTGGGACAAGTGCCACTTTATGGTTAATGAAGGTATTTTCTTGGGGCATAAAATTTCTGAAAGAGGAATTGAAGTTGATAAAGCTAAGGTTGATGCTATTGAAAAGATGTCATGTCCTAAGGACATTAAAGGTATAAGAAGTTTCCTTGGTCATGGCAGTTTTTATAGGAGGTTCATTAAGGAATTTTCTAAAATTTCTTGGCCTCTGACTAATCTTTTACAAACAGATGTTCCTTTTGTCTTTGATGATGATTGTGTAGAAGCATTTGGAATGCTTAAGAAAGCTTTGATTTCTGCGCCTATTGTTCAACCTCCTGATTGGAATTTACCATTTGAAATTATGTGTGATGCTAGTGATTATGATGTAGGGGTTTTTCTAGGACAAAGAGTTGATAAGAAATTAACTGTTATCCAATATGCTAGTAAAGCTCTAGACAGTGCTCAAAGAAATTATGCTACTACTGAAAAATAATTTTTAGCAGTTGTATTTGCTTGTGGTAAGTTTAGACCTTATATTGTTGATTCAAAAGTAACTGTTCACACTGATCATGCTGCTATTAAATATCTTATGGAAAAGAAAGATGCTAAACCTAGACTTATTAGATGGGTTCTCTTGCTTCAAGAATTCGATTTGAATATTATTGATAGAAAGGGAGTTGAGAACCCCGTTGCAGACAACTTGTCTAGGTTAGAGAATATTCTTGATGACCCACTACCTATTGATGATAGCTTTCCTGATGAACAATTAGATGTCATAAATGCTTCTCTTACTGCTCCATGGTATGCTGATTATGCTAATTATATTGTTGCTAAGTTTATACCACCTAGTTTCACATACCAGCAAAAGAAAAAGTTCTTCTATGATTTAAGACATTACTTCTGGGATGACCCACATCTTTATAAAGAAGTAGTGGATGGTGTTATTAGACGTTGTGTACCTAAGCATGAACAGGAATAGATCCTACGCAAGTGTCACTCCGAGGCTTATGGAGGACACCACGCTGGAGATAGAACTGCACATAAGGTATTGCAATCCGATTTTTATTGGCCTACTCTCTTCAAGGATGCCCGTAAGTTTGTCATGTCCTGTGATGAATGTCAAAGAATTGGTAATATTAGTAGACGTCAAGAAATGCCCATGAATTATTCACTTGTTATTGAACCATTTGATGTTTGGGGCTTTGATTATATGGGACCATTTCCTTCCTCTAATGGGTATACTCATATTTTAGTTTCTGTTGATTATGTTACTAAGTGGGTAGAAGCTATTCCAACTAGTAGTGCTGATCAAAGCACCTCTATTAAGATGCTTAAAGAAGTTATTTTTCCAAGGTTTGGAGTCCCTAGATATTTAATGACTGATGGTGGTTCACATTTTATTCATGGTGCTTTTCGTAAAATACTTGCTAAGTATGATGTTAATCATATAATTGCGTCTCCATATAATCCACAGTCTAGTGGTCAAGTAGAATTGAGCAATAGAGAGCTTAAATTAATTTTGCAAAAGACTATTAATAGATCTAGAAATAATTGGTCCAAGAAACTTGATGATGCATTATGGGCTTATAGAACTGCATATAAGAATCCTATGGGTATGTCTCCGTATAAAATGGTTTACGGTAAAGCATGTCACTTACCTCTTGAACTAGAACATAAGGCATATTAGGCCATTAAAGAGATCAACTATGACTTCAAACTTGCCGGTGAGAAGAGGCTTTTTGACATTAGCTCACTTGATGAATGGAGAGCCCAGGCTTATGAGAATGCCAAACTATTTAAAGAAAAAGTTAAAAGATGGCATGATAAAAGGATACAAAAGCATGAGTTTAATGTAGGTGATTATGTATTGCTATACAACTCTCGTTTTAGATTTTTTGCAGGCAAACTCCTCTCTAAATGGGAAGGTCCTTACATCATCGAGGAGGTCTATCGTTCTGGTGCCATAAAAATCAACAACTTCGAAGGCACAAATCCGAGGGTAGTGAACGGTCAAAGAATCAAACATTATATCTCAGGTAATCCCATAAATGTCGAAACTAATGTTATTGAAACCGTAACCTCGGAGGAATACATAAGGGACACTTTCCAGAACGTTTCAGACTCCGAAAAGGAATAGGTGCATGGTACGGTAAGTAAACCGACTCCAAAACAGTTCTAATGGCAATTTTTCTCTGTTTTGGAATATTTAAGAAAAGGGGAAAATAAGAAGTAGTCCGGGAAGGACATGAGGCATCCATGAGGGTGGAGGGCACGCCCTACCCCCCTAGGCGCGTGCTACCTCTTGAGCATTGTGTTGGTTTTCCCCAAAGAGGAAGGGATGATGCGGCAAAGTAGCGTAAGCATTTCCCTTACTTTTTGAGAACCAAGGTATCAATCCAGTAGGAGGCTACACGCGAGTCCCTCGCACCTGCACAAAACAAATAAATCCTCGCAATCAATGTGATAAGGGGTTGTCAATCCCTACACGGCCACTTACGAGAGTGAGATCTGATAGATATGATAAGATAATATTTTTAGTATTTTTGTGATAAAGATGCAAAGTAAAATAAAAGCAAAGGAAATAACTAAGTATTGGGAGATTAATATGATGAAGATAGACCCGGGGGCCATAGGTTTCACTAGTGGCTTCTCTCGAGAGCATAAGTATTCTACGGTGGGTGAACAAATTACTGTTGAGCAATTGACAGAATTGAGCATAGTTATGAGAATATCTAGGTATGATCATGTACATAGGCATCCCGTCCGAGACAAGTAGACCGACTCCTGCCTGCATCTACTACTATTACTCCACTCATCGACCGCTATCCAGCATGCATCTAGAGTATTAAGTTAATGAAAACAGAGTAACGCCTTAAGCAAGATGACATGATGTAGAGGGATAAACTCATGCAATATGATGAAAACCCCATCTTGTTATCCTCGATGGCAACAATACAATATGTGCCTTGCTGCCCCTACTGTCACTAGGAAAGGACACTGCAAGATTGAACCCAAAGCTAAGCACTTCTCCCATTGCAAGAAAGATCAATCTAGTAGACCAAACCAAACTGATAATTCGAAGAGACTTGCAAAGATAACCAATCATACATAAAAGAATTCAGAGAAGATTCAAATATTGTTCATAGATAGACTTGATCATAAACCCACAATTCATCGGTCTCAACAAACACACCGCAAAAAGAAGATTACATCGAATAGATCTCCACAAGAGAGGGGGAGAACATTGTATTGAGATCCAAAAGGAGAGAAGAAGCCATCTAGCTACTAACTATGGACCCATAGGTCTGAGGTGAACTACTCACACTTCGTCGGAGGGGCTATGGTGTTGATGTAGAAGCCCTCCGTGATCGATGCCCCCTCCGGCGGAGCTCCGGAATAGGCCCCAAGATTGGATCTCGTGGATACAGAAAGTTGCGGCGGTGGAATTAGGGTTTTGGCTCTGTATCTGATCATTTGGGGGTACGTAGGTATATATAGGAGGAAGGAGTACGTCGATGGAACAACAGGGGGGCCACGAGGGTGGAGGGCGCGCCTAGGGGGGTAGGCGCGCCCCCTACCTCGTGGCCTCCTCTTCTGTGTCTTGCCGTAGGGTCCAAGTCTCCTGGGTATTGTTCGTTGAGAAAATCACGTTCCCGAAGGTTTCATTCTGTTTGGACTCCGTTTGATATTCCTTTTCTTCGAAACCCTAAAACTGGCAAAAAAACAACAATTCTGGGCTGGGCCTCTGGTTAATAGGTTAGTCCAAAAAATAATATAAAAGTGGATAATAAAGCCCAATAATGTCCAAAACAGTAGGTAATATAGCATGGAGCAATCAAAAATTATAGATATGTTGGAGACGTATCAGCGCGCCCCCTGCCTCGTGTGCTCTCCGGACTCCATTTTCTTGCACGATATTCCTTTTGGTCGGTAAAAATTCATTATATAATCTCCCGAAGGTCTTGACCACTGTATCACGCAAATATCCTCTGTCTTTGCTTCGAGTTGTTTCTGCTGCAGATTAGAGCATTATGTCATCCCAAGATTCGGAGGGAGAAAGCTATGTGGCAGATTACCTTGCAGATCATAAGGTCTACGGGGATTTGGACCATTGTAGTTGGACCACGAAGGAAGAAGAAGACTATGAGCCTAAGGGAACAGAGGAGACGAGCTCAGATGAAGATGAAGTCCCATTACCTCAACCTGGGGACATGCATGTGGAGTTCCAAAAGTCAAGCCTCCCCAATAGAGCAAAGAAACCTAAGATCGAGTTTATCCCTTTTCGTCTCTTGCAGGAGAACAAACAAGAACTATGCAAAAGGGTATTAAGCCTTCAGCGGGAGATCGAGGACCTAAGGGAACAAAATTCTATCCTCAAGCGCAAATTAAGGGAGAAGAACACGTCATCACCACCCCCGAGGAAGGAGACATAAACACATGGGTATGGGCACTCCCCTTGGCAATTGTCAAGCTTGGGGGAGTGCCCCGGTATCTTATCACCATCACTTTTATCTTTACCATTTTTCTTAGTTTGACCCTATTGGTAATATCTTGATCTAGTAGAATAAAGTTTTAGTATGTTCTAGTTTTGAGTTTTGCTTTATGATCCTTCTATGTAAGCGAGTCCGTGAGCTATATATAATAAAGATTATTGTTGAGTCAAGGCTTGATTATATTACTATGATCTTGAGGGAATAGAAGAAAAGAGAAGAAATAAAAATAAATAAAGAGATCATATGGATCTTATGGAGAGTAATGACTTCACATATAAAGAGTATGATGAATAAAAATTGTTGAGAGTTGACAAACATAGTTTTGGTCATCGTTGCAATAAATAGGAAGTAATAAAGAAAGAGAGGTTTTCACATATAAATATACTATCTTGGACATCTTTTATGATTGTGAGCACTCATTAAAATATGACATGCTAAAGAGTTGATGTTGGACAAGGAAGACAACGTAATGGGTTATGTTTTCTTACATCTGAGATAAATTATATTGTCATGGATCATCCAACATGTTGAGCTTGCCTTTCCCTCTCATTCTAGCCAAATTCTTTGCACCAAGTAGATATACTACTTGTGCTTCTAAATATCCTTAAACCCAGTTTTGCCATAAGAGTCCACCATATCTACCTATGGATTGAGTAAGATCCTTCAAGTAAGTTGTCATCGTTGCAAGCAATAAAAATTGATCTCTAAATATGTATGATTTATTAGTGTGGAGAAAATAAGCTTTATACGATCTTGTGATGTGGAAGAAATAAAAGCGACGGACTGCATAATAAAGGTCCATATCACAAGTGGCAATATAAAGTGATGTTCTTTCGCATTAAGATTTTGTGCATCCAACCATAAAAGCACATGACAACCTCTACTTCCCTCTGCGAAGGGCCTATCTTTTATTCTTGTCTTATACTTCATGCAAGAGTCACGGTGATCTTCACCTTTCCTTTTTACATTTTATCCTTTGGCAAGCACAATGTGTTGGAAAGATCCAGGTATATATAGCTAATTGGATGTGAGTTTTCATGAACTATTATTGTTGACATTACCCTTGAGGTAAAAGGTTGGAAGGCAAAACTATAAGCCCCTATCTTTCTCTGTGTCCGATTAAAACTTCATAACCATAAATATCGCGTGAGTGTTAGCAATTGTGAAAGACTAAATGATGGTTGAATATGTGGACTTGCTGAGAAGCTCTTATATTGACTCTTTCCTATGTTATGATAAATTGCAATTGCTTCAATGACTGGGATTATAGTTTGTTAGTTTGCCATAAGAGTCCACCATATCTACCTATGGATTGAGTAAGATCCTTCAAGTAAGTTGTCATCGTTGCAAGCAATATATATGTTGATGTTTTAAGAATGACCATGATGCCCTCATGTCCGTATTTTATTTTATCGACACCTCTATCTCTAAACACTAGATGATTCCCCGCACGTTGCTGCGGGAATTTGTAGTATTGCTCTAAAGGAGGATTTGTGGAGTAAGTAATTTGTGAAATCACTAAAGCAAATATATAAAAATATGTTTACTTGAATCTTTGATAGAATGATGTGAAAAGTTTAAAAAATAGGATAATCTGGTTGATAAAAGCATCTGTAATGCGTTGGCCTGCCGGTATATTGCAAAAGAGTGTTGTTCGTATTAAGATTAACTAATGATAAATGTTCATATCATTCATACCTTGGTAGTCATTTATTGTGTAACAACTTCGGCCAAGAAATTCAAGATGTCACCCTTAATCATTAATTGTTTGTTGTTGGGGAAGCGAACATCACTCGGTGCACTTTGTGCCAAAAATTCAGACAAACTCAGGACGCTCCCGCTCTCCCGGCCCAATGCACATGTATAAATCATGATATAATTCATAATTAAATGGGAAAAGAAATTACATGATTCTTGAACTCCGGCATGAATAAATAAAATAAAATGTTTGGCATACGAAACTACAATTAGGGAATAGCCTATATGGACGTGTAGCAGAACTTGAATAGAACATGAACTGTTGTTGACTTTTCATACTACGGAGCAAAGAGCGCATGGAGAGCACCTCCCGCATCTCAATATTATATTAACACCAAGATCTCAAATAGTTCTTTTGTTTATACATGGGACAAAGTACAAAATAAGAATAATTTAATTTATCCATTTTAGTTAATGCACATTGAGCACAAAAAGCATAGAGAGTTCCCAACCAGATATTACAGAAAGAATTACAGGATGTGAGCTGCAGCGTTTAATTTTTCATCGATGTTGATCAGTGTCCTTGTAATTCTTCACATTTATATGAGAAAAGGTTATCATGTAATGTAGTATACCAGAAAAGGTTATCATGTAATGTAGTATGCCATTGAGAATCTCATCAAATGCAGCTGGAGATACATTGGAGCAATGTGCTAATATCTCCGTGTGAACCTCTTGATATTGTTTATAGGAACACACTCTTCATATAAATGATTAGAATAGACCATCCTCATGGTAGATTTGTGATGATATAGATTAATAGCTATATGATAGACGGGTTCCCATAGTAATATAGCATGAGGAGTGAGACGAATATATTCCCAGCTTTCTTGAATAAACTTCCTCGAACATACTATTTCTGAAAAAGAGTTTACCTTGATATCAATCCTAAGAAACAATTGGAAAAGGAAGGTTCTCATACCACATTGAGTGAATGGTCCTAGGTACATGCCACATATTAAGCAAATCCAAAAAAATATATAAAATTGACAGACATCTTATAATAAAAGGCACCACCGTATACTGATGGAAAGAGTAATATATTGGCATCCACTCTCTTATTTTCTTATGCTGTTGATAGATTAACTGAGAATACAAGTACTCTAGAAGATTTCACATGTGAAGGTAAAATCCTTGGTCCAGGCCAACGTGTTGGAATTCAAAGAATTGATGTCTTTCAAACATGGAATCGTTTGAGAGAGAAAAAATGACCTCTCAGAATATCATAGTATTATCACTCTTTCGGGGTCAGTAGATTCAAGAACCTTCAAAACAGAGGTAAACAATGCAAAAATAAATACTGGCTTAACACATACAAAAAAATTATTGGCTTAACACATACAAAAAGAATTCAGCAAACATAAGCATATGGGTTGTATCTAGAGGTATCGATATGAATAGTCCAAGGGAAGGAATTTGTATGGTATATTGGTATGTAATATGCACATAAACAAATAGAAGGTGCATGCATTCGCTAATCGAGTCTAGATAATTAAATTCAGAGATAAGTAGTTGCGTACCAACACGAGCAGCAGGAGAAAGACAAAGCAATGAATCCAATCTGAGCGACCTATGAAGCAAAAAGTCGAGCACCTTTCAATCCCGAGAGCAACGCGAGAAATTGAAAAGCATGAGCTTGATGATAGGAAAAATTAAGGGTGGATGAAAATATGAAATCTGCAGCTAGCAAGGTAGAGGACGTTTCCTAGATGAGAATGTAAACAGGCGTGCTTGTTGGATTACAATGTTGGTCCAGAGGGGTTTTTATACGAACTTTTCTCACAATTGCGGAGTAATGGAGGCAGAGATAATTAGGGACGATTAATGGTGTGGTGCATGAAGCTGTTTCTTATGCATTTGTGGCCGGGAGAATGTGCGTCATGTAGTTGAATGGGTTAGTGCTAGCCGTACAATCAGTAGTGGGTGTTAAACAACATATTGTCACGTCATATGTGTTGACATGTGCCATATAACTTCGGCAAGGGGTTAGCTCAAGTAGATATAGATAGAAATCGGTTTAAGCATTGTTATCTCCTAATTCTTTCTTCTCTTCCAAGATGTAAACCTCCTGTACCGAACTCCCTTTGTACGCAATCAGGGTTTAGCCCCTGCTCTATATAAACACGCAGGCTCGGCCTCAACAGGCACGACGCTTCATAGAAAGTTTACATGGTATCAGAGCTTCCTCTTCCTATCCCATCTAGCCAGCACGCCTTCCGCCTTCGCTCCTGCCATGTCGTCCTCCTCCGGTGCTTCCCCTGCCGGCCTAAGTGGTTAGGTCACCGAGAAGCTTACCCGCACCAACTACATATTGTGGCGCACCCAGGTGACGCCGCAGCTGAGAGGTGCTGGGGTCTTCGACTATGTGGATGCATCCGCGGCGGAGCCCGTCAAGGTCCTGGTCACCACGGACAAAGACGGGAAAGAACACTCTGCGCCTAATCCCCTCCATAAGAGTTGGGTTATAGAAGGTCAGGAGGTACTTGGATATCTGTTGAATAACCTCTCCAAGGAAGTTCTCGTGCAGGTTACGTCCATCACCACGCCGCACGAGCTCTGGGCTGCTCTGGCGAACATGTTTTCGTCGCAGTCCCGATCACGGATCAACAACATCCGGATCGCCCTCTCCAACACGCAGAAGGGAACCCAGACGGTGGAGGCCTACTTCGCCCACATGCGCTCACTGGCAGATGAGCTCGCCGCAGCTGGAAAGCCCCTGGATGATGATGAGCTAATCTCCTACATCACCGGCGGCCTCGACATGGACTACCAGCCGCTCGTGTCTTCTCTCGACGCGCGCCCTGCTTTTGAACCGGTAACCCTCGATGATCTCTTTGCCCAGATGAGTAATTTCGATCAGAGGGTTGCCCTCTTCCATAGCACCAACTCAGGCGGGGGATTCAAGTCCTCTGCAAACACTGTTGTTCGTGGTCGCGGTGGTGGATCCTCTCGCTATCGGGGACCAGCGCGCGCCAAGGGCAGGCAGCAAGGTGGAAACAGTGGCAGCAACAACTCATCTCGCAATGACGGCGGCCGCCCCTTCAACACCAACACCAGGGGCCGCCGCAACTCCACCTCCAAATCACGGCCTGACGCTGTGCGCTTCCAGATTTGTGGCAAGCTGGGGCACACGGTGCTGGACTGTTGGTATCGCTTTGATGAAGATGGTGAGTCCTCTAAAGATGAGAAAGTTGCTGCCGCAGCAGGTGGTTCCTACGACATCGACACAAACTGGTATGTGGATAGTGGTGCCACTAACCACATCACCGGTGAGCTGGAAAAGGTAACCATGCGTGAGAAGTACAGGGGCCAGGACCAAATCCATACTGGTGCAAACGGAGAAGGTATGAGGATTTGTCACGTTGGTCATTCAGTTATTAAAACCCCCACTCGCAAAATTCATCTAAGAAAAATTTTGCATGTTCCTAGTGCCTCGAAAAGCCTTCTCTCTGTTCATCGTATTGCTCTTGATAATCATGTCTTTCTTGAATTTCACCCCTTCTTCTTTTTGATCAAGGACCAGGTCACGAAGAAAATCCTATTTCGAGGTAGATGTGTTCGAGGGCTTTACCCGTTGATTCCGGAGATTAGAAGGTTCAATAAACAAGCATATGGTGTCACCAAAATTTCGTCAACTCGGTGGCACGATCGATTAGGACATGCTTCTTTTTCTTTAGTAGAACGAGTGCTTAGGAAAAATAAGCTCCCATATGTTGGTGAGCGTAGTTGTGAAACAATTTGTGATTCATGTCAGCGTGCTAAAAGTCATCAGTTACCTTATCCTATATCCACTAGTGTTTCTACCAAGCCATTGCAACTTATATTTTCTAATGTTTGGGGTCCTGCCCCCACCTCTGTGGATTTATCTTCTTAAGAAACGATCCGATGTGTTCCAAGTGTTTCACAACTTTCAAGCACTCTGTCAGGACCCCGATTCCAAGTCACATCGATCTAGCCGGTAACACCTCATATCACTTTGCGGCCTCACGCACGGTATCCCACGGGTGTCGCCTTACCATGGCCTGGGACCGTTTGCGCCTTTTTGGCTCACGTATATGATAGTGTCGCTAGCATCCATATGAGAGAGAACCCGGGCTGACACGGCTAGTCATGAACCCAAAGCGGCATAAACCTATGGAGACAGGCATACATGAATCACATCGAGCATGTCGGTCATCAGCGAGTGATTCCGGGCTGTAGCACTGGGCTAACAGGACTCCGGGGAACCCGGGCTGTAGCAGGCTAGGCAGGACTCCGGATGTCACCGCGTGACATTTCCCCGAAGGGACAGACATAGGAACGACGTGAAACACATGCCGGCCAGTCAAGTGTCCTGAGCAGTAGTGCTGGGCTAGCAGGACTCCGGTGAACCGGGCTGTAGCGGACTACTATGGCTCGAGGAACACTAGACTACATTTCCCCATAAGAAAGGCTGCCAAGGATAAACAACTAGATTGTCGGATCCCACTCATACCAAGCATTTCAATCATACACACAATATGCCCGATATGAGTACATACAACATGGCATCACAACAAAACTCTACAACTGAAGTACTTTATTTAAAGGCTCCAGAGAGCCATACATAACATGTTCATACAGATAGGGGTCACATGACCCGACACTCAAGTCATACAATCATACAAGCACAAGCGGAAGCAACAAGTCTGAGTACAGACACTAGAAAGAAAGAAGGCTTCTCGAAGCCTGTCTATCTACATAGGGCCCTCCATGGCCAGGATCACCACCTGGGTGGCTAGTCACTCGTCGACGTCAAGGTCTACTTAAAACCCATCGGAGGGGGCGGTGTTGTCGTCTGAAAATAGTAATTAAGCAAACATGAGTACAAAGGTACTCAGCAAGTCTTACAACAGAACCTACTATACATGCTCATTCTCAAGAAGGTGGTGGGGTTATTGCAGCAAGCCAGCTTTGACTCTTGGCTAAGCTATCCTACGGAACTCCACTAGTAAAATAGTTTTCGCACACGAGTTCACTACTCACCAACACAATGCTCCACCGAGGATCCTCTCTCGTCATCCTATGAGAGGGCCATCCTCGGTACTCACACTTATCTTGAGTCTTTTAGTAGTATCCATTAACTTGTCTATGAACTGTATAGGCAACCAAGTAGTACTTTACCGCAGACGCGGCTATTTGAATAGATGATGTTAACCCTGCAGGGGTATACTTCTTCATACACGCTTTCACCACTTACCGCCGTTTACACGACATGTACTCGGCAACCTTCAAGCGGTAGCCCAGCGAGGGTGTCGGCCACGGCCTACCTAAACACTTAAGTCTCTAGTCCAGGTTTATCGCCTATCCAGGTTCCATCCGTAGGGAGTCCGGCCGAGGTTTCCACATACGGCCCCGAACGATGTGAACAGGGTCCCGAGACGCCAAACGGGCGCCCGGCATACCCGGCCACGGTGTATCTACCGCAACATAGCCCACCCCTAGGGTCAGCGCTACGCACGGCCGCCAACACATAACCTACAAACACCAGAAACTATTTGCAACTCCTGGACAGAGTACTAGGGTGATTAAGAAGACGAGAGGGTCCATTGGTTTTGGGCCCAATGTACGGTAGTAACTGCATCTTAAATCACACATACAGATCTCAGTTCTTATGGACGGTCTCAATGAAACAACCCACCATGTACTCCTACATGGCCTCTCATCGATACCTTTACCAAAACATGTTCAACACATCCCTCACATTACCGACATAAACATTTCACTCTAGCCCATCACCCAGATGAACCAGACCTGACACAACTCTAAGCATAGCAGGCATAGCAAGGTAGGAATCACATACATGGCTCAATCAACTCCTACACGTGCTAGTGGGTTTCATCTAGTTACTGTGGCAATGACAGATCATGCAGAGGATAAGGGTTCAACTACCGTAGCACACAGCAGTTTGAATCGCGTTGTCTTAATGCAGTAAACAAGAGCAGAAGCGAGAACATGGGTTTGTATCGAAATGATCAATGGGTTGCTTGCCTGTTGTAGAGGTAGTAGGGTACTGCCCTTCAGACGGATACTCGGGGTTATCCTCGAAGGCAGAACCTACCACGAAACACACACCGAACATAATCAACACATGGTAATATGCAACAATATGATGCATGCTATGACATGGCAAGATGAAAGTGTCTTGGCCTAATGCAAGCTAAAACAGAAGGGGATGAACTCATTTGAATCGAAGATTCAAATGTTAGCTCATCAAACATGGCCTTATTAGTGCATTACCTTATTCTGCTTAAACAGCAAGGTTAGCTTGCTTTTTCATGCATGAAACCATTACAGATGGATAGATTGAATTTTTCTGATCATTTCTCATATATAAATCTTTGCATTTGGAGCTATGGTTGATTTTCTATGATTTTAGAAGTTTTGGCTATTTTCTGGAATTTCCTATTAAAGAATAAATCCAGTAATTGAATTAATGCGTCAGCATGACATAGGTGTGACGTCAGCGGGTCAACTGGGTCGGCCAGGTCAAACCTGACTTGTGGGCCCTGTCTGTCAGTGTCACAACTAATTAACAGAATTATGTTAGTGCTAATTGACTGTCAGTGGGGCCTGGGCCCACATGTCAGTGACTAAACTAATTAAAACTAGTTAAAACTAATCTTAAACTGATTAGCAGACCGGCCCCACCTGTCATAGACTCAGGGGGGTCTACCTGGGCCCACACGGGGGTCGAACAGGGTCAACTCGCCGGCAGCTTGACGCCGGCGATGACAGACGCGGCGGAGGGGCTCGGGTTTGCGTCTCCAGCGTCCAAATCGACGGCGGAGAGCAGCTACGTGACGCAGGGAGCATGTCACGTCGTTTGGTGGAGAAAGTGGAGCTCGGGGAGGCCGGGAACGACGCCGGCGACGACCTTGGCGGTCGCTGGAGTTCGGGCGAGGATGAACCCGAAGCTACGGGGCACGGCGAGGCGCGGGGAGTGGTGCGTTAGGCTCCTGGGAACATGGTGAGTGTGGTGACGCGCTCGGAATCGAGCTTACACGCCTGTGGCCACGGCGGCGACATGGCCGGCGGAGCCGAGCTCTCGGCCGTGATGGCCAATGGGGTTAGAGGGCAGCTCGAGCGACGTGGCTAGGGGGAGAAGAGAGAGAAGCTCACGGTGGGTGCAGCGGGCGTCGAAGCGGGCTCGGGGAAGCTTGGGAGGCGGCAAAACATCAAAGACGATCTCCGGTGACCGACGAGGGGAACGGCAACGGTGGCGGCGTTGCAGCGCGTCCGAGGCCTCGTGGCTCATCGAGGAGGTCGAGGGAGATGTTGCGAAGCTCGTGGGCACGGTGGGGTGACATGGGGACGACGGTGGCTGCGGCTACGGCGGCAAGATGACGGCGGCTGCGTCGGCAGGAAGATGGGGAGAGAGCCAGAGAGGGAGAGAGGCCACGGGGAGAGTGGGAAGAAAGAGGGGGAGACGTGGGGGTCGGCGTGGCACTCGTAGACGCCTCCAGGGCGTCGGCGGAAGCAGGAGGTGGCCGGTGTGTGGCCGCGGGCGCCGGCCACGCGCTCCTCGTCCTCCTGGCGAGAGGAGGAGGACGACTGGCAAGAGCCAGTCGACTGGGCCGAGCCAGGTGGGCTGCGCCTGGTAAGTTTCTCTCTCTCTCCTTTTTTCTGTTTTTCTTATTTATTTATTATTCCTGTAACTTCAGGGCTTTATTAAAAATACCAGGGCATTACCATAAATCATAAAATTAATCATGGCCACTTCTTAGAATATATCCAACAGCAAACATTTTAGTTTATGATTATTTGAGCATTTAAAATATTTTATAGCATTTAAATGCCCAAATGCAAATACCATAAGGTTTAATCCAATGACCTTTGATGTCCTAGAAAAATGTGCACCATTTTTGTCAAAGGTTTTAACCCAAAACAAAAAGGGTGGGCTTTTTTTAGAAGGGCATTTCAGGTTCATTGGTAAAGTTTTTAGTAAACCCTAGTTGTTCTAGGGGAGGGTGCTGGGGGTTCTGTCATCCCCATTTCAAATTTAAAAGGAATTTAAACATGATGCACACTCTAATGCTTGAACTAACTAGGGTGTGACAACTCACCCCCACTCAAAAGAATCTCGTCCCGAGATTTAGGATCCTCCGGAAAGAAGGTGGGGTACTCGAGTCGAAGACGATCCTCCCTTTCCCAAGTGGCTTCTTTCTCAGAATGGTGTGACCATTGAACCTTGAGAAACTTGATATTATGACGTCGAGTGGTACGCTCGGCTTGATCAAGGATACGAACGGGATATTCCCGATATGAGAGGTTATCTTGTAGATCAAGCGTTTCGTGGTCCACTCCACGGATAGGATCCGCGAAGTAATGCCTGAGTTGAGAAACATGGAAGACATCGTGAACTCTGGAAAGATGCGAAGGTAGTTCCAATTGGTAGGCAACTTCTCGTCGTTTGGCAAGAATGCGAAAGGGTCCGATGTAACGAGGAGCCAATTTGCCTTTGATACCGAAACGATGGGTTCCCTTTAACGGAGTAACCCGAAGGTAAGCCTTCTCGCCAACTTCATAAGTCATGAGTTTATGTCTACGATCATATTGGCTCTTTTGACGAGATTGGGCTGTTTTCATTTTCTCACGAATAACGCGAACCTGCTCTTCTGCTTCCTGAATCATATCCGGGCGAAAGAGTTGTCTTTCCCCGGTTTCTGACCAGTTAAGAGGCGTTCGACATTTTCGTCCATAGAGAACTTCGAAAGGAGCCTTGCCCAAGCTAGCTTGATAAATATTGTTGTAAGCAAACTCCGCGAATGGAAGGCATTTCTCCCAGCCCATTCCGAACGAGATGACAGAGGCTCGGAGCATATCTTCCAGAATTTGATTGACTCGTTCTACTTGACCACTTGATTGAGGATGGAAGGCGGTGCTAAAAGAGAGATGAGTTCCCATAGCATTTTGGAAACTTTCCCAAAATCGAGAGGTGAAGAGACTCCCACGGTCTGAGTTAATTTCCAATGGAACACCATGAAGAGACACTATTCGGGAGATGTACAAGTCAGCTAGCTGGCCAGCGGTGATACTCTCACGAACAGGTAGGAAATGGGCTACCTTGGAAAGACGGTCGATCACGACAAAGATGGCATTATTCCCTCTCTTGGTCCTGGGAAACCCAGTGATGAAATCCATACTAATTTTATCCCATTTACACTCGGGAATAGCCAAAGGTTGAAGGGTGCCAGCAGGTCGTTGATGCTCTGTTTTAACATGACGACAAACGTCGCAATTAGCAATGTATTGAGCGATTTGTCTCTTCATCCTAGTCCACCAAAACCTCTGGCGTAGGTCTTGATACATTTTAGTACTGCCGGGATGAATGGTGAGAGGGGATTCATGAGCTTCCTTAAGGATCAGCCGCCTCAGGTTTCGTGCCTTGGGAACCACTAAGCGGTTTCCAAAGTATACGACACCTTGATCATCAACGGAGAAACAATTCGCGACTCCTTTCTTAATGTTTCTCTTAATACGGGAGATTCCCGGATCTACCTTCTGTGCCTTGATGATCTAATCCGTAAGGGTAGGTTTCGCCACCAGGGTGGATAGGAATCCTCGAGGAATAATGTGAAGATTAAGCTTACGGAATTCCTCATGGAGAAGTGGTTAACTTTGTTGTAACATCAGGTTGTTACAATAGGATTTACATCTTAGCGCATCAGCCATGACATTGGCCTTGCCCGGGGTGTAAGTTATTGCTAAGTCGTAATCCGAGATCAACACGACCCAACGTCTTTGCCTGAGATTCAAATCTGGTTGGGTGAATATATATTTCAAACTTTGGTGATCGGTGAAGATCTCGCAACGATTACCAAGGAGGTAATGTCGCCAAGTTTTGAGTGCATGGACTACAGCTGCAAGCTCCAGATCATGTGTGGTATAGTTCTCCTCATGTGGGTGTAATTGCCGTGAAGCATAGGCAATTACCTGACGATCCTGATTGAGTATGCAACCTAGTCCTTGTCGTGAGGCGTCGCAATAGATAATAAAGTCCTTGGAGAAATCTGGTGGTACCAGTACGGGAGCAGATGTCACGCGTCTTTTCAGTTCCAGAAAGCTGAACTCGCACTGTGGGGTCCACTCGAACTTTTTATCTTTCTTGAGGAGTTCAGTTAGAGGTTTAGCAACCTTGGAGAAATTCTCGACGAAGCGGCGGCAATAGCTCTCTAAGCCAAGGAAGCTCCAAACTTGCTTGACCGTCTCATGTGGAGTCCAATCAAGGACGGCTTGAACTCGCTCGGGATTGACAGCAATACCCTTACCAGAGATTACATGACCTAGATAGGTAACTTCTGGCAACCAAAATTCACACTTGGAGAATTTGGCATAAAGGCGATGCTCTCGAAGTTTCGTCAATACCAGCCTTAGATGTTCGGCATGTTCCTCTTCATTCTTGGAGTAGATGAGTATGTCATCGAGGTATACTACGAAAAATTTATCCAAATACTCCATGAAGACCGAGTTCATTAACCGAGAGAAGGTAGAGGGGGCATTGGTTAAACCAAAGGACATAACGGTGTACTCGTATTGGCCATAACGAGTAACAAAGGCCATTTTGGGAATGTCCCCGTTTCTGATTTTGATTTGGTGGTAGCCCAACCTCCAATCCATCTTGAAAAAGACTGAGGACCCAGCGAGCTGATCATACAGATCGTTGATCCTAGGAAGCGGATACTTGTTCTTGATAGTGAACAGG
Source organism: Triticum urartu (assembly GCF_056163025.1). NCBI lineage: Eukaryota > Viridiplantae > Streptophyta > Magnoliopsida > Poales > Poaceae > Triticum > Triticum urartu. Next base: position 713,685,950 of record NC_141879.1, read on the forward strand.
TTGACAGGTCGGTAATCTACAACCATTCGATCCGTTCCATCCTTCTTCTTGACGAAGAGGACGGGGCAAGCCCAAGGAGAGGAACTAGGACGGATGAAACCCTTTTTCAAGGACTCATCGAGTTGGTTCTTAAGCTCGGCTAGTTCTAAGGGTGCCATCTTGCAGGGTCTTCTAGAAATTGGAACGGTTCCTGGAACAAGGTCTATCACAAACTCGACATCCCTGTCAGGTGGAACACCTGGCAGTTCTTCTGGAAAGACATCCGGAAAGTCTCGGACTACCGGAACATCCTCAAGGTCTGGAAGGGGGTTGGCATTTAGGGAGTAAAGCTGGCGCTTCGCCACTCGAGTTAAGACATTGACTGTCTTGCCCGATGGGTGAGTAAGTTGAACGGTTCTAGTGGCACAATCAATCTTAGCATAATGAGCTGACATCCAGTCCATACCCAAAATGATGTTTATGTCCGAGGACTTGAGAGCTATTAAGGATGCAAGGAAGACAAGTCTATCGACAAGAATTTCGTTCCCATGGCTTACTCTAGAAGTTTGCCATCTAGAGCCAGGGGTTTGAATTTCCATGGTAGAGGGCATGTCACAGAATGTCGTGTTATGCAATCAAGCATAGTTCTCGGATATGAATGAATGAGATGCTCCAGTATCAAAAAGAACAGATGCCGGATGGCAATTAACAAGGAGCGTACCAAGGACGACATTAGGATCCTCATGAGCCTCCTCGGCTGAAACATAGTTGACATGGCCACGTGTAGTAGTGACCGGCTTGGCGTAGAATGTCTTTCCCGCTGGCTTACCACGGCCAATGGACTTTCCGGTTTGATTGGGGTTGTTGTTCTGGGGACACTCTCGGCTATAGTGACCCGGCTCTCCACACTTGAAACACGTCACCACACTGGAATGGGGAGCAGCGTTAGCAGCGGGGCCACCATAGGGCTTGGGCGGTGCAAACTGCTGGTTGGGATGAGGCGCCTCAAAGGATGGCCTTGGGATGAACCTGGGTGGCAGTGTCGTGCTTGGGATCCACACCCGGCGCTTCTGAGCTCCAGAGCCGGATGAAGAGCCAAAATCACGTGAGTGCTTGCGTGAAGCGTCATAATCAGTCTGGCCTGTCTCAGCGCTGATGGCTTTATTGACCAACTTCTGAAAGGAGGTGCACTCGTGCAGACGAAGATCGCGGCGAAGCTCAGGGCTGAGTCCCTTGCGGAACCTTGCCTGCTTCTTAGCGTCGGTAGATACTTCTTCAGGAGCATAACGTGCCAGATTCCCAAACTCACGTCTATATGCATCCACAGTCAGTCTTCCTTGGGTGAAATTGCAAAACTCCTCCCTCTTGCGATCCATGAGACCTTCCGGAATGTGACGCTCACGGAAAGCCTCGCTGAATTCAGCCCAAGTAGTAATTTGGCCGACCGGGCGCATAGCTTCGAAGTTTTCCCACCAGAGGCTAGCAGGGCCTTCGAGATGGTAGGCAGCATAAGTAACCTTATCAGGTTCGGCTACGTTGGCAGAACATAGCTTGTGGGTGATGCTGCGAAGCAAGTCATCTGCGTCGAGGGGCTCGACGGAATGGTTAAACTTTGGTGGGTACAGCTTGATAAAGTCATTGATTGACACCAAGTCATTTCGCGGATGGCGTGCAGTGTTCTGCTCAATCCGCTCTAGCAGGCGGTTAGTCTCACGCTTGTTTCTTTCCGCCTCCAGCATCACTTCGGCCAGAGAGGGCGGGTGAGGCAGATTTTCACCCCTAGCTGCACTGGCTTCCCCCTGCTCCGGGGCAGCAGGGTTGCTGCGGGTGTTGACCATCCTAGGAGAAAACAAGACAACGGTTTAGATAAGGATGGCTCAAACTTAGCAAGGAAGTGCAGAATGTAATGGATAACACGGAATGCAGAGATGTTCATCTGTATGTCATGGTAATATAAAACTGCCATATATATACCAACGGTCATACACATCATACATAGTTTAGTACAAGCCCAGGCTACAGTACAACTATGATGAAAGACGTTACATCTCATCAGAGACATTCCAAGCTCCTATACATTATTTGTCTACACCTCCGGAATTGATTACACACAAAGTCATATTCCACAAGTCACGCAGGACAGTGGAGATACAACTATTACAATACTAGTGATACTACTACTAACTCAGACAGCTCCCAGTAGTCCTCATAGAAGTCACCTCCATAGCCTGGAAGTTCAACGTGATCATCCGGGAACAGACGGTCCTAAGGAGCTTGTGGACCAAAGGGGCTAGGATGAGGTCTTGGACCAACAAACGGTGGCCTGCGGGGACCACGGGGTGGGGTGATGCCTCCCACATCATGCCAATCCACCATGTCTGGCAGAGCAGATCTCACATGATACAGATCCCTTGTATCCATACATCCAGCTTGCACCGCAGGTGCAAACCGAGTCAATGTGGCCCAATGATCAGCACGGGTATTGAAAAGCTCCAGCCTCAAGGCCCGATTCTCTCGGTCCTTATCTTCAAGCATCTCGGCAGTGGTACGAGTTAATGAGTCCTCCTGAGTGGAGTCAGCATAGATAGCCTGAAGATATCCTTGCGCTCCCGGAAGTGAAGCTGGCATGTAACGGAAGTCGGTGTTCCGAAGCAGGCCAGTCCGGACTCGCATGATGGTCATCATGGAATAGGCAGCATCCTGCACAGCCATCTCAACAGTAACCCCGAGTCCATAGGAACAGTGAAGGGGCTCGGTAGATCCAGGATAAGAAGGAAATATCCTGACGGTGCAGAAATATTGGCTTTGATTAAAGTCTCGGAATTGCTCTTCGACGGTGTATTCGGGATACCAACGGTAACCCGTCTCGATCATTACCCGGACTAACATAGCAGTATGACCGGGCACGTCGAGGTACCGAGTCAGGCGAACCACTTGGTTTTGAACACGGTTGGCCATCTGAAAGCACAACCACAATGCAAAGACATTAGAATTTCTAGGGAAAATTGGACAGCATAACAGCTGTAAATGCTCAGAAAAAGATTTGAGACATCCACAACAGTTTGCAATACCACTCAACAACATCATATCAAGGTTCTTATTCAATTAGCAACATACTAAATATAGTAGAAACTGTACTGAGGCTTGTAACAACAATCCTATAAGCTACTACGGATTAGTAACACGTGAACCTGATAGAAGAAGAGAGCCTAGTCCTTAACCCATGTTGAATGAGAAGAGAATGACTCATATCAGAGGACATAAGGTAAAGGAGTAAAAGAGCCTTACGTTCCCTTCCACTATCAATTCCCCTACATATAACTAAAGCATTTCTAGACTCGACATCGACCAGTTTGGCTCAACGAACCTACAGGCAGTCCGGCTCTGATGCCAACGCTGTCAGGACGCCGATTCCAAGTCACATCGATCTAGCCAGTAACAACTCATATCACTTTGCGGCCTCACGCACGGTATCCCACGGGTGTCGCCTTACCATGGCCCGGGACCGTTTGCGCCTTTTTGGCTCACGTATATGATAGTGTCGCTAGCATCCATATGACAGAGAACCCGGGCCGACATGGCTAGTCGTGAACCCAAAGCGGCACAGACCTATGGAGACAGGCATACATGAATCACATCGAGCATGTCGATCATCAGCGAGTGATTCCGGGCTGTAGCACTGGGCTAACAGGACTCCGGGGAACCCGGGCTATAGCAGGCTAGGCAGGACTCCGGATGTCACCGCGTGACATTTCCCCGAAGGGACAGACATAGGAACGACGTGAAACACATGCCGGCCAGTCAAGTGTCCTGAGCAGTAGTGCTGGGCTAGCAGGACTTCGGTGAACCGGGCTGTAGCGGACTACTATGGCTCGAGGAACACTAGACTACATTTCCCCATAAGACAGGCTGCTAAGGATAAACAACTAGATTGTCGGATCCCACTCATACCAAGCATTTCAATCATACACACAATATGCCCGATATGAGTACATACAACATGGCATCACAACAAAACTCTACAACTCAAGTACTTTATTTAAAGGCTCCAGAGAGCCATACATAACATGTTCATATAGATAGGGGTCACATGACCCGACACTCAAGTCATACAATCATACAAGCACAAGCGGAAGCAACTAGTCTGAGCACAGACACTAGAAAGAAAGAAGGCTTCTCGAAGCCTGTCTATCTACATAGGGCCCTCCATGGCCAGGATCACCACCTGGGTGGCTAGTCACTCGTCGACGTCAAGGTCTACTTAAAACCCATCGGAGGGGGCGGTGTTGTCGTCTGAAAATAGTAATTAAGCAAACATGAGTACAAAGGTACTCAGCAAGTCTTACAACAGAACCTACTATACATGCTCATTCTCAAGAAGGTGGTGGGGTTATTGCAGCAAGCCAGCTTTGACTCTTGGCTAAGCTATCCTACGGAACTCCACTAGTAAAATAGTTTTCGCACACGAGTCCACTACTCACCAACACAATACTCCACCGAGGATCCTCTCTCGTCATCCTACGAGAGGGCCATCCTCGGTACTCACACTTATCTTGAGTCTTTTAGTAGTATCCATTAACTTGTCTATGAACTGTATAGGCAACCAAGTAGTACTTTACCGCGGACGCGGCTATTTGAATAGATGATGTTAACCCTGCAGGGGTATACTTCTTCATACACGCTTTCACCACTTACCGCCGTTTACACGACATGTACTCGGCAACCTTCAAGCGGTAGCCCAGCGAGGGTTTCGGCCACGGCCTACCTAAACACTTAAGTCTCTAGTCCAGGTTTATCGCCTATCCAGGTTCCATCCGTAGGGAGTCCGGCCGAGGTTTCCACATACGGCCCCGAACGATGTGAACAGGGTCCCGAGACGCCAAACGGGCGCCCGGCATACCCGGCCACGGTGTATCTACCGCAACATAGCCCATCCCTAGGGTCAGCGCTACGCACGGCCGCCAACACATAACCTACAAACACCAGAAACTATTTGCAACTCCTGGACAGAGTACTAGGGTGATTAAGAAGCCGAGAGGGTCCATTGGTTTCGGGCCCAATGTACGGTAGTAACTGCATCTTAAATCACACATACAGATCTCAGTTCTTATGGACGGTCTCAATGAAACAACCCACCATGTACTCCTACATGGCCTCTCATCGATACCTTTACCAAAACATGTTCAACACATCCCTCACATTACCGACATAAACATTTCACTCTAGCCCATCACCCAGATGAACCAGACCTGACACAACTCTAAGCATAGCAGGCATAGCAAGGTAGGAATCACATACATGGCTCAATCAACTCCTACACATGCTAGTGGGTTTCATCTAGTTACTGTGGCAATGACAGGTCATGCAGAGGATAAGGGTTCAACTACGGTAGCACACAGCAGTTTGAATCCCGTTGTCTTAATGCAGTAAACAAGAGCAGAAGCGAGAACATGGGTTTGTATCAGAATGATCAATGGGTTGCTTGCCTGTTGTAGAGGTAGTAGGGTACTGCCCTTCAGACGGATACTCGGGGTTATCCTCGGAGGCAGAACCTACCACGAAAGACACACCGAACATAATCAACACATGGCAATATGCAACAATATGATGCATGCTATGACATGGCAAGATGAAAGTGTCTTGGCCTAATGCAAGCTAAAACAGAAGGGGATGAACTCATTTGAATCAAAGATTCAAATGTTAGCTCATTAAACATGGCCTTATTAGTGCATTACCTTATTCTGCTTCAACAGTAAGGTTAACTTGTTTTGTCCTGCATGAAACCATTACATATGGATAGATTGAATTTTTCTGATCATTTTTCATATATAAATCTTTGCATTTGGAGCTATGATTGATTTTCTATGATTTTTAGAAGTTTTGGCTATTTTCTGGAATTTCCTATTAAAGAATAAATCCAGTAATTGAATTAATGCGTCAGCATGACATAGGTGTGATGTCAGCGGGTCAACTGGGTCGGCCAGGTCAAACCTGACTGGTGGGCCCTGTCTGTCAGTGTCACAACTAATTAACAGAATTATGTTAGTGCTAATTGACTGTCAGTGGGGCCTGGGCCCACATGTCAGTGACTAAACTAATTAAAATTAGTTAAAACTAATCTTAAACTGATTAGCAGACCGGCCCCACCTGTCATAGACTCAGGGGGGTCTACCTAGGCCCACACGGGGGTCAAACAGGGTCAACTTGCCGGCGGCTTGACGCCGGCGACGACAGACGCGGCGGGGGGGCTCGGGTTTGCGTCTCCGGCGACCAAATCGACGGCGGAGAGCAGCTACGTGACGCGGGGAGCGCGCCATGTCGTTTGGTGGAGAAAGTGGAGCCCGGGGAGGCCGGGAACGACGCCGGCGACGACCTTGGCGGTCGCCGGAGTTCGGGCGAGGATGAACCCGAAGCTACGGGGCATGGCGAGGTGCGGGGAGTGGTGCGTTAGGCTCTTTGGAACATGGTGAGTGTGGTGACGCGCTCGGAATCGAGCTTACGCGCCTGTGGCCATGGCGGCGACATGGCCGGCGGAGCCGAACTCTCGGCCGTGATGGCCAACGGGGTTAGAGGGCAGCTCGAGCGACGTGGCTAGGGGGAGAAGAGAGAGAAGCTCACGGTGGGTGCAGCGGGCGTCGAAGCGGGCTCGGGGAAGCTTGGGAGGCGGCAAAACGTTTAAGACGATCTCCGGTGACCGACAAGGGGAACGGCAGCGGTGGCGACGTTGCAGCGCGTCCGAGGCCTCGTGGCTCATCGAGGAGGTCGAGGGAGATGTTGCGGAGCTCGTGGGCACGGTGGGGTGACACGGGGACGACGGTGGCTGCGGCTACGGCGGCAAGACGATGGCGGCTGCGTCGGCAGGAAGATGGGGAGAGAGCCAGAGAGGGGGAAAGGCCACGGGGACAGTGGGAAGAAAGAGGGGGAGACGTGGGGGTCGGCGTGGCACTCGTAGACGCCTTCAGGGCATCGGCGGAAGCAGGAGGTGGCCGGCGTGTGGCCGCGGGCGTCGGCCACGTGCTCCTCGTCCTCTTGGCGAGAGGAGGAGGACGACTGGCAAGAGCCAGTCGACTGGGCCGAGCCAGGTGGGCTGGTGGGCTGCGCCTGGTAAGTTTCTCTCTCTCCTTTTTTCTGTTTTTCTTATTTATTTATTATTTCTATAACTTCAGGGCTTTATTAAAAATACCAGGGCATTACCATAAATCATAAAATTAATCATGGCCACTGCTTAGAATATATCCAACAGCAAACATTTTAGTTTATGATTATTTGAGCATTTAAAATATTTTATAGCATTTAAATGCCCAAATGCTAATACCATAAGGATTAATCCAATGACCTTTGATGTCCTAGAAAAATGTGCACCATTTTTGTCAAAGGTTTTAACCCAAAACAAAAAGGGTGGGATTTTTTTAGAAGGGCATTTCAGGTTCATTGGTAAAGTTTTTAGTAAACCCTAGTTGTTCCAGGGGGTGCTGGGGGTTCTGTCATCCCCATTTCAAATTTAAAAGGAATTTAAACATGATGCACACTCTAATGCTTGAACTAACTAGGGTGTGACACACTCGTTGAACGCAAGTTAAATTCCAAAATCATTGCCCTCCAATCTGATTGGGGTGGTGAATACCGCAACTTGAATTCCTTTTTTCAACAAATAGGAATATCTCACCACGTTTCATGCCCTCATGCTCATCAGCAAAACGGGTCAGCTGAACGCAAGCACAGACATGTTGTAGAAGTTGGTCTTGCTCTTCTTGCAGGCGCATCTATGCCTTTAAAATTCTGGGATGAAGCGTTTCTTGCTGCAGTTCATATTATTAATATGCTTCCCATTCGTATCATTAATAATGAAACTCCGATAGAGCGACTTTTTCATATCAAACCAGACTACACGTCTCTTCGTGTGTTTGGATGTGCTTGCTGGCCAAATCTTAGACCCTACAACAATAGGAAACTTATGTTTCGCTCCACCCAGTGCGTTTTCTTGGCTATAGCCCTCAACACAAAGGTGTAAAATGCTTAGATGTACCCACTGGTCGCATTTATATCTCTAGAGACGTGGTGTTCGACGAAACAAAATTTCCTTTTGCCCGTCTCCATCCAAATGCCGGAGCCCTACTTTAGAAGGAAATCCTCCTTCTACCATCTCATCTCACCGGTATTGATCATGGGGGCCATGATAATTGTAATGATCAACTACTGACTAATCCTCGTACTAATGATGTCTCTGAAGTTTGTGGTGCAACAGAAAAAAACAGCGATGAAATTGATGCAGAAATTGCCCAAAGTGGTCCTTATTTCATGTGTCCGGGGCTGGGAGACAGATCGGGCGCAATCCAAGGCAAATCTGCCTCGGGATCGGCGTCAGGCCCGCCTGGCTGCTCCCCTGCAAAATCTGCAGCAACATCCGCCCCGGGATCGGGGCAATATCGGGCGCCCCGCGACAGCGACCGCGATCCGCCTCGCATCGCTCTGCGCGAATCCGGTGATGCCACGCGGAGCCCCGTCACAGAGCCGGCGCACACGCGGTTCCTGGGCGAACCGCTCATCTACACGCGGCGCACTGCACGTGCGGCCCCCGGCGCTGGATCCTGCAAGGATTCGGACAGGCCCACCTCATCATTGCTGCGTGATGGGGCTGCTAGACCGCCAGGATTTTCTGCACCGCCTGGGTCGTCTTCGCCTTCACCAGTGGCCACAGAAGATCCGTCTCATCCTGTACGGTCCGACACGGGATCAGCTGGGACTGTTGTTCCTGGATGTTCTGCACAAGATGCTTCTGCTGAACCGGCCACACCTCCACGGACAAGGCTTTAAAGGGGGGTAACTCAACCTAAGAATTACAAAACTATAGCTAAATTTGGACTGGCTTGCAGCACAGGTGAACCACATGATCTTACAGAAGCTCTCAGTGACTCGCGGTGGAAACATGCCATGGAAGAAGAATACATGGCTCTTCAGAAAAATAAGACATGGCATCTTGTTCCTCCTCGTCAAGGTAAAAACTTGATTGACTGTAAATGGGTTTACAGGATTAAGAGAAAATCCAATGGAAGTGTTGATCGCTATAAAGCTAAACTCGTTGCAAAAGGCTTTAAGCAAAGGTACGGCATAGATTATGAGGATACTTTTAGTCCAGTTGTAAAGGATGCCACTATTCGTCTTGTCTTGTCTACTGCCGTATCTAGGGGTTGGAGCCTGAGACAGCTAGATGTACAGAACGCGTTCCTTCATGGTGTTCTGGAAGAGGAAGTGTTCATGAGACAACCTCCTGGGTTTGAAGATAAGAAAAGACCGTTCCATGTGTGCAAACTTGATAAAGCATTGTATGGACTAAAGCAAGCTCCTAGGGCATGGTATTCACGTTTAAGCACAAAGCTTCAAGCACTCGGTTTTGTTCCTTCCAAGTCTGATACTTCATTGTTTATTTACAACAAGTCAAACACTTCTGTATTTGTGCTTATCTATGTTGATGATATTATTGTCACAAGTTCATCCGATGAAGCAATACCAGGACTGCTAAAAGATTTAAAGTCTGAATTTGCTCTGAAGGATCTTGGAGACTTGCACTTTTTCCTTGGAATTGAAGTAAATAGAAGTGGTGATGATCTTCATCTCTGTCAAGAAAAATATGCATCAGATTTAGTTGCAAGAGCTGGTTTGCCGAACTGTAAGTCGTCTCCAACTCCTCTATCTAGTTCAGAAAAGCTTTCTCTCACAAAAGGGACACTCTTGGATCAAGAGAACAGCAGAAAGTACAGGAGTATGGTTGCCGCACTTCAATACCTGACTCTGACCAGGCCAGATATTTCTTTTGCTGTCAATAAAGTATGCCAGTTTCTTCATGCACCCACCACTTCTCATTGGACAGCTGACATGCGCATTATTAGATATGTCAAAGATACTATTAGTGTTGGATTGACATTCACTAAGTCATCATCAACTCTTGTAAGGGCTTTTTCTGATTCAGACTGGGCAGGTTGTCTTGATGACAGGCGATCCACAGGTGGTTTTGCAGTATTCTTTGGGCCAAATCTCATTTCATGGTGTGCAAAGAAACAGGCAATTGTATCAAGGTCAAGTACAGAGGCAGAGTACAAAGCACTGGCAAATGCAACAGCTGAAATTATTTGGGTTCAGTCTATGTTAAAAGAACTTGGTATTTCATCACGTCAAGCTCCGTGCTTATGGTGTGATAACCTTGGTGCTACCTACCTCTGTGCCAACCCAGTTTTCCATGCAAGAACTAAGCACATTGAAACAGATTTCCACTTTGTCAGAGAAAGAGTTGCTGCCAAGAAGTTGGAAATTCGCTTCATTCACTCCAAGGATCAAGTTGCAGATGGTTTTACCAAGGCATTGCCCACAAGAAATTTTGAAGAGTTCAAGCGTAATCTCAACTTAGGAAAGTTGTGATTAAGGGAGGATGTTAAACAACATATTGTCACGTCATATGTGTTGACATGTGCCATATAACTTCGGCAAGGGGTTAGCTCAAGTAGAGATAGATAGAAATCGGTTTAAGCATTGTTATCTCCTGATTCTTTCTTCTCTTCCAAGATGTAAACCTCCTGTACCGAACTCCCTTTGTACGCAATCAGCGTTTAGCCCCTGCTCTATATAAACACGCAGGCTCGGCCTCAACAGGCACGACGCTTCATAGAAAGTTTACAGTGGGAATACGAACAAATGAGCTGCTGCATTTACATCTATCGATCGGCGGAAGGGCTAGCGACAGCGGCTGGCAAGGGGGCCGTCGGGCATGGTTGAGTAATTAAGGATTACCTGCGGCGGCTCGCCAGGGGAAGCGTCGGTCATCGCGGCTTGCTGAGAGAGCGTGAGACGTGGCCGCGGTTCATCGGAGGACTGATAGCATGGCTGCAGGAAGGGCCAGCGGTGGCGCCTGGCCGGGGTGAGCATGGCTGGCTACTGCTTCTTGTAGATCATCAAGGTTGGCGGCGAGTGGTCGAGGAATCGGTTGGGGGGACACATCAGGCGTGGCAGCGGCTGGACGGGGAACTCGATGGAGAAGGGGATTGAGCGATGCATTTTCTTCTTCTGGGAAAGTGGTGTGTACGGGCTTTGCATGGGCTTCAAACAACATACAGGCGGCCTTTTGGAACAAATCCAGCAGGCTGTGCGAGGCTGCGAGCCACCGAACCGTGTGGATGCGAGCAGCATTAAAGCGAAAACATGTAACTGAACTGCTGACGTGGCAAGTTTGATGACGTGGCTAGGCTGCATGTCAAGAGAATTAGCTTAGTGGGGATCAACTATTTATGTATTATAGATTATAGATGTGGACATATTTTTCGATTTCGGCTTTCGTTTGAGGACAAGCGAGGTCTAAGCTTGGGGAGTTGATACGTCCATTTTGCATCATGCTTTTATATCGATATTTATTGCATTATGGGTTGTTATTACACATTATGTTACAATACTTATGCCTTTTCTCTCTTATTTTACAAGGTTTACATGGAGAGGGGGAATGCCGGCAGCTGGAATTCTGGGCTGGAAAAGGAGCAAGTATTAGAGACCTATTCTGCACATCTCCAAAAGTCCTGAAACTCCATGAGAATTATTTTCAGAATATATAAAAAATATTGGACGAAAGAAGTACCAGAGGGGGGCCACCCGCCGTCCACGAAGGTGGGGGCGTGCCCTACCCCCCTGGGCGCGCCCCCTGCCTCATGGGCCCCCTGGTGGCCCTCTGATGCCCATCTTTGGTTATATGGAGTCTTTCGTCGAGGAAAAAATCATAAGCAAGCTCATGGGACGAAACTCCGCCGCCACGAGGCGGAACCAATCTAGGGCTTCGGCGGAGCTGTTCTGCCGGGGAAACTTCCCTCCGGGAGGGGGAAGTCATCACCATCGTCATCACCAACGATCCTCTCATCGGGAGGGGGTCAATCTCCATCAACATCTTCACCATTACCATCTCATCTCAAACCCTAGTTCATCTCTTGTATCCAATCTTTGTATCCAAACCTCAGATTGGTACCTGTGGGTTGCTAGTAGTGTTGATTACTCCTTGTAGTTGATGCTAGTTGGTTTACTTGGTGGTAGATCATATGTTCAGATCCATTATGCATATTAATACCCCTCTAATTATGAACATGAATACGATTTGTGAGTATTTACGTTTGTTCCTGAGGACATGGGAGAAGTCTTGCTATAAGTAGTCATGTGAATTTGGTATTCGTTCGATATTTTGATGAGATGTATGTTGTCTTTCCTCTAGTGGTGTCATGTGAATGTCGACTACATGACACTTCACCATTATTTGGGCCTAGAGGAAGGCATTGGGAAGTAATAAGTAGATGATGGGTTGCTAGAGTGACAGAAGCTTAAACCCTAGTTTATGCGTTGCTTCGTAAGGGGCTGATTTGGATCCATATGTTTCATGCTATGGTTAGGTTTACCTTAATACTTCTGTTGTAGTTGTGGATGCTTTCAATGGGGGTTAATCATAAGTGGGATGCTTGTCCAAGGAAGGACAGTACCCAAGCACCGGTCCACCCACATATCAAATTATCAAAGTACCGAACGCGCATCATATGAACGTGATGAAAACTAGCTTGACGATAATTCCCATGTGTCCTCGGGGGCGCTTTCCTTTATATAAGAGTTTTTCCAGGCTTGTCCTTTGCTACAAAAAGGATTGGGCCATCTTGCTGCACTTTATTTACTTTTATTACTTGTTACAAATTACCTTATCACAAAACTATTTGTGACCGATAATTTCAGTGCTTGCAGGAAATACCTTGATGAAAACCTCTTATCATTTCCTTCTTCTCCTCGTTGGGTTCGACACTCTTACTTATCGAAAAGGCTACGATAGATCCCCTACACTTGTGGGTCATCAGGAAGCTTTGGCAAGATCATACACAGGTAGTTATTAAGCTTGATGAGGAGGTTAAGACTGCTACCCTTCAGTACAAGAACCTTATTGCCGATGTTAACAAAATGATCAAGAAAAACAAGTGCAAATGACCTATCAAGAAAATTACAAGAAAATAACGGCAGAGGACAATGAAGTCTTGGAGAAGCACCTAGACTAGAAGCAGTATATCATAGAGGATATGAAGGTCATTCAGAAAGCCCAAGGACTGAACTAATCAAGAACCCGAGGTCTGAATAAGGAGATGTATGTGGTGGAGACTGAACTCCAAAACCACAAGAAGGATAAGAAACAACTTATGAAGGAAAAGATTGAGGTGAAGCAGGAGAGGGATAGGCTGAAGATGTAGAAAAATAAGTCGGAGATAGCCATTTCTAGCTTAATAAATTTGGAGAAATCATAAGGGAAAGCTGAAGAAGATCAAGGGGATTTGTGATGAAGATTCTATCATTGAGATTAGTGGTCGGGATTTAGTCTAATCTATTGTTGTTGTATGTACTATGCTATCTATCTACTTTTATTTATGTTGTTGTAAGCACTATGATACCTATCTATTTGTGAGAATTGTTGTAAGCACCATGATGCCTATCTAAATTGTTGGTATTGCAATAGTATGAACTATGTATGAGGTTTATTTTGGGTCCTATCTATTGTTTTATGCACTATGCTACCTATGTAGATTGTTTGCGTGTACTATTTATGGAGTCCACTTATCTGTCATGATGTTGCCAAGATGGATGGATGACCACAATAATCAGTTGCCAAGATGGATGACAACAAGAATCAATAGCATGCACATAGAACTAGCACATCACTGCACATCGCTTGTGGTATACAAATTGAAACAAACAACACAACATAGACCGGTAACATGCACTTGGAGTATAACAGGTTGCATACTCTTGCATAAGTGGGCATAAGAAGTACAATTCATACAACTGGTTCATAATAGAGATAGCTTAGTAGGTAATATCAAGGATCACAACAAGGATCCATATGATTGCTTGCTAGCTAGCCTAACAGCTGACCACATTGTTTCCATTAGGCATTAGAAACTAGGATTAGTAGATCTACAAAATATACCACCAACATCATTAGCTTCTTGGTGTTTCATGGCCTTATATATATATTGGCCTAATATATATACGTAGTCGTCAAGCAGCCACCTCACTCCTCCAGGATGGACTTGATCTTCTAAAGCTTCTCCTTCCTACCATGCCCACCTTTAAGCAATTCAGCAATCACACTCTCAAAGTTCTTCTCCTCTTGAAGAACGTCCCCATCTTTTTTTACCTTGTTCATGGCCTTCCAAGTGTTCCTGATGATATCTGTCTGAGAAGTTAGGATGCACTTCTGCCCCTTGGCCAGCCTCATCTTTTCCATCTCCAGCTCCATCTTGCACTGCTCCTCGAACTCTGCAAGCTTTTTCTTGACATCTTCATCATGCTTTCTTGCATTCTCATGTGCATGTTCCATATGCTCCACCTTTCCATCTTGCCAATCAGAAAACTTGCCAACTTCCTCAACCACATCACTATATTGCTTGCATAGGAAGTCATTATGCTTCTCTAGTTTGGCTATTTTTCTTGATAAGCATGTCTATCCATCGCCCTGCCACAGTTCTGATCATGAAACATCTCCCGCAGTTTTGACAGGCACCTCTGAAATATGACAGGCCATGGACCATCAACCCACTCAATCACTCCACAATCAATACCTCCCTACAAATTCAGTTGACAGCAATAATTATAATTCAGTTAAAACTACCAAATTCAGTTTAGTTGACAGTATCAAATTCAGTTAACAATATCAAATTACTACTAACAGCATAAAATTCAGTTAACACTATCAAATCACCGCTAGCAGTATCAAATGCAGTTAACACTATCAAAATTACTGCTAACACTATCAAATTCAGTTAACAATAGCAAGTTCAATTAACAGTACTAATTCAGTTAACACTGGTACATTCAACTGCAAACCACATCCAGTTAACAATAATCTCATCAATTAACTGTACCAATTCAATTAACACTATCAAATTCAGTTAACACTAGCATATTCAACTGCAGACCTCATTCAGCTAAAAATAAGCTTATCAATAAATAGTAGCAATTCAGTTAACAAAGGTGATTCAGTTAACACAAGCACATTCAAGTATAGAGCACATCCAGTAAACAATAAGCTCATCATTTATTACCTGCTTAGCACAGCCATAGAACCTTCTACCTGTGTTTATGCCATCGAATGCAACACATTTCTTGCCCTAAAATGGTGAAGCTTGCATTTAATCTGTGGATCAGTCACTATCCCATAGAAATAAGCATCAATAGTTGCAAAGAAGGGAGGATCTAAAATGTCACAATCTGCAAGTTATAATTGTCAAACCCTAACCCTAACCCAAACCAGTGTATACATACGCACACATCCACGTCCATGCCGGTGTAGGTCTGCTCCTCGTCCTCGCTGCTATCTTCTAGATCTCTTCAAGAGGCCATTGCAGCGGCCGTGCGCGAGGTTGAGCGCCGGCGGCTGCGACACAGAGGGGAGCGACAGTGAGGGCGCAGAGGGGAGCGAGAGGAGAGAGTGAGCGAGGAGATATTATTTTATTTAGGGGAACGGGGTGACCGGCTAGGTCGGTACGGCCATTAACGGCCGTTAGCGCCACATCGTAACCGTTGTCGGCCCGCGAATGATCAGCCACGTCAAAAAGAACTCACAAACTGGTTCAGTATTTTTTGCAAAATGTCACATTTTGTAAAATGGTGGTTTTCCACAAGAAGCATCAGTTACGTGCTGGGACCCAATGGGTAATAGGACGGGGTGCCCGAATTGGCTCGACAGAAGACATAAGAGCACAACCGGCTGCTCATCGTGCCGGACAGGGACCACCCATTCGCCACACTGGGCAACCGGAGCGGCGTTTGTGGCAAGGCAACACCGCACGCGTCAACCTTCGGACTCACCTCCACCTGCTCGCCGTCGGTTGTGGCTCGTTCTGTCTGAGGCCTTGCTCTCGCTTCGCTCGCCCTGGCGCCGCTGTCTACGGCCTTGGTGCTTTGCACGGCCACTGGCTACTTCAAAAAAATGACTCACCTGAACTTGAAATGTAGGCGACTGACGTGTAGCCAAACTGAAACTAAAGAAAACCAGAGAAAATAGCGTAGTCAACACTGAAAAGTGGGTCGTCTTGTTGTCATTTCCGAGAGCTCGCAGTAATGGCAGCAATGCATGCATGCGTCCCCTCGCGCTCCGGTCGACAACTTCCCCACTTAACCCCTTCCCGGTCAAGATTAGCTGAGCAAATAAAAGGACTAGGAGGGGAATCGTACTGCCTACCCGCGGTTACTCCATCCATTTGGTGGGAGGGGAAAGGTGGGGTTCTCCAGAGCTACGAGAGAGATGCACCGGCGATGGGGCCCGCGCCGGCGTTCTGCCCGGCTGCAAGCCCTTGGAGGCGGACGGGATCTAATCAGCGCGCTCCCCGACGACCTGCTCATCCTCGTCCTCGACCGCCTCCACTGCGCCGCCGCCGTCGCGCGCACAGGCGTCCTCTCCCGCCGGTGGCGCAGCCTCTGGGCCCGCCACCGCCAGATCGTCTTCCGCGACGTCCCGTACCGCTCGCTCGAAGCGGCGCTCGGCCGCCTCCCTCGTCCCCCGCCCGCTGTTCGCCTCCTCGACATCCGCATCCCCCAGCGCGGCCCTGAGGACCAGCGCGCCGACGAGGCCAGCGTCAAGTCGCTGCTCTGCGCAGCGGCGCTGCTCGAGCCGGAGAAGTTCGTCTTTGAGATCCCCTCCGATTCGGGGTTAATCCACGGCTCCCTCGTCGTCAACCTGCCTAGCTTCCAACGCGCAGCCTCCATCGTTCTGAACCTTCGCTACGTCTTCCTCCGCGTGCCAGCCGGCGCCGAGTTTGCCGCACTCGAGACGCTGTCCCTCTCGTACGGCACCGTTGCCATTGACCGCTTGCTCTCCTGCTGCCCACGCCTGCGCAAGCTCTGCCTCGCCTGGGTTTCTTTCAATAAGGGCGACCTGACGGTCAAATCGGCGTCGCTGCAGGAGCTTCTCCTGGAGGGCCATGCCGAGCAGATAGAAACTATCGACATCGAAACCCCCGCGCTTAAGCAATTAATCATATCCTTTTCCGCTCCGGATGACATTTCCGTCTTGACACCGATGCTGGAGATGGTTTGGTGGCACTGCTACTTCAGGGTGCATGTTATGTTTGATCTTTGGCGACTCCAGCAGGTGACACTAATGACGGCAGAGGGACAAGGACAGCTCCGTTCGCTGCACATTGACGCTTGCGCCGTTCGTCCCTTCTCCTGCTCAATTTTCTGCATTCTCCGATTATGAATTGTCTGCACATTGATACTGCCAAATTATTTTTTCAGAGACTGTCTTTTTTTCACGGTAAAATGGACGCCTTTACAGAGGAGATAGAGAAGCATATGATTGTCAAGTTTTCTGTTTTGGAGCTACGTCTCGCAACAAACGGGCATGGTTTTGGAGCACTCGTCTTTCATCTCCTAGGGATGAATCGAATTCGTCGTGCTACGCGGAGGCTCAAGATCTCCCTAGAGAAAACATTGGTAATTTTCCACTCTGTTTCTCTCCCCTATATTATATTCTCTAGTAAATAGTTCACATATAATTTTTTGCCTTTAGGTGAATGAAGAATGCCCATTTGATTGCCCTTGTGAACCCGAGGGCTGGAGATCAAACACCATATCCTTGACTGCTCTCGACGAAGTGGAGATCAATGGCTTCGGAGGAGATGATCATGAAGTTGATTTCTTGAAATTGATGTTCAAATGTGCGCCCATGCTCAAAAAACTGACCGTGAAGCTCTCACACGAGGCCTCATCATGTGATGGATGCACAAAATTATACAACATCACCAAGGCTTGTTCTTCTGTGGAACTCTATGTTTATCTTAGCTCCGGTGAGTATGTTCTGCATGCCTGATTAGCATGCTTCTAGAATCTAGATGCATCGAAACATAAAGTCAAGCCATTAGTTTTTCATGTCATGCAAAATCTATAATGTGGTTAAAATGTGGCATGGATAGACTAATTATCTAATACATATGTACCCTGAGTATTAACTAAATATGCTTACCAGTGAATTTGTGTGGGCAAATCCTCATACCATTATCAAATAGAAGCTTAATGGTGGCGTGGGTGTTCAACGGTTTGTATGCTTTTATGCAGGATTTCCTTACCCTTAGTTGCTCTCTATTTGTGATCTTCTGTATCGATGTCCTTGTATTTTGCTTCTGTATTCAGCGGCAAAAAGATAGTTTTTAGGTTACGTAAAGTTAGTTGTCCCATCTAAAATTCACTTTCCGTAAAGATAGTTTCTAGGTTAAATTGTGTTCGAGGAGTACTTTGGTATTTATTTTTTCTCTGCCTGTACTATGTATTGCGCTTTTATCGGTCAACGACAACAAATTTACTCATAAAGCGACTCTATGTTTGCAACACGTTATGATGCTAACCAGAGCTTATTTCAATTGGACCCCCCTGCAGGATTAATGCTCGGCTGGCAAAATTGCTCCTCGGGATGATTTCCATGGTCACGTTTGGATCCATGGTGCGCATCGAGAAGATCATCCTTTGCAACGATGACCAACTCTGTTACCTGGCCTTAGGATTTCGCTTTGTTGCTTCAACCGATTATCTTAGGTGTTGTTATGTCAGTTTACTGAAGCTTTATGTATGACTGTAAGTGGTGCGCCCTTAGTTAATTCCTGAATGGTCCTGTGGCATTCAGTTATCGAAGTTAATGTACTCAACCTAGTTGGTACCAGTTAAGCCTATGGTTTCAATGCTGTTTTATTTTGATGATGCACTGTGTGTTTTTATAGGATGTAGATTGTGCGGCAGTAGATGCTCACTCTGCAGTTCTTTATATTTGTATGAACCAGATTAGATTTCTGAACTGTTCACCCTCTTGACAGTTGCCTTCGGTTTCTTCTCTTTTTTTCGACCTAGGGACCGAAAATGCTGCTAGGGTGACTCTGTAAAGCTGGTGGTAAGAGTTCCGTCACAGGTTTCAGTCATAAGAACAAACTCACGCATTTACGTGCACTCTTTGTTGGTATTTCATTTGGATATATGTGTGTATATCAATCATGCTAATGTACCCAAACACAAACATCGATGGTGTGCGTAATCCTGCTTATGCTTATCTGAGTGTATACTCTGTTGATAAAAATTGACCGGACAGAGGGGATCGATTCCAGGAATCAACCATTAATAAATTTATAGGTAATATTAAGCTAAATATCTGAGTTGCAGCCTCTTCAACCCTGTTAGCATTTTCTCTTTTCTTTTATTTGTTTTTCCTTTATTTTGATCTTGTAATTATTTACCTTTTTTGCAATAGAACTATAAAGTAGGGCGTTTTTTTTAATGTTTTCTGGGTCAAACAAAAAGAAAAAGGAAAATCTTGAGCCGAAAAGAGTATCTCTAAAAGCTGGATTGGCCATCATGCATGGCTTGTGGTGCCTCTCGACCACACGACCTTGTTCTTCAGCATCGACGATGATCGCCTCCTCTTGGTTCATTGCCACCGAAGCCTTTTAGTCTTCCTTCCATTGTTTTCTGGAATACCGTCCTTCCATTGTCTTGGCTTGCATGAGTATAGAAAAAAAATATAGACCATGTATTTAAAAGATGTTAATCCAAGCATTTGAAAGAAGTGTCGAACAACTGTTTGAAATATGTTAAACTTGTATTAGAAAAATGTTAAATGTATATAGAAAAAATTATTGACCATGTATTAAAAGAAGTTAAACCTGTATTTGTAAAAATGTTAATTGTGTACACAAAATATGTTGACCATGTATTACAAAATGTTAAACTTATCATTGAAAAATGTTAATCAAGCATTCGAAAAAACGTTGAACAAGTATTTGAAAAACGTTAATCAAGCTTTAAAACAATGATAGATATGCATATGAAAATGCTGTGAAAAAAGACGATTTGTTAATCATGTATATAATTTTTTTAATCAAGCATTTGAAAAATGTTAAATATGTTCAGAGAAAATGTTGATCATGTGTTAAAAACATTAATACTGCATTTAAAAATGTTAAGCAGCATTAAAAAATGTGCATAGAAAAATGTTCGCCATGTGTTAGAAAATGTTAAATCTTGCATTAGAAAAATATGCATCAAGCATTTGTAAAAGTTTAAAACTGTGTATAGGAAAATGTTAACCATATATTAAAAAATGTTAATGAAGCATTTGAAAAAAAAATCTGTATAGAATTTTGTCTGACCATGAATTAAAAAAAATTAATTTGTATTGGAAAATGACCACCAAAATGTCTTATATTTTGACATAGAGGTAATAAAACATTTTTTTTGCGGGAAGATGTAATACAACTTAATTGCCATCACCTGTTAGGAACTTAACCCTAAATGTTAAACATGTATTATAAAAATATTCTTGACATCAACAAAAAATTGTAAAATAAAAACCAGAAGAAACAAAGGAATAAAAAACGAAAAATAAACTAAAGAAAAATGAAAATGAAAGGAAAAACTGAAGAAAAAAATTCAAAAAGAATGAAAAAAGGGGACAAAAAAGAAAACGAAAAAATGAAGAAAACTGACTAAAAAAGAAAAAATAGTGGAGAAAATCGACTCTTTTACGTTATGTAGGTCCCGCCCTACAGTTGATCACGGACTCGACACACACTAGTGGCTAGCGTCGCTAGCAACTACTAGGAGATATTGGTTTGAACCCTAGTTCAGCTTCTTTTTCTTCGGTAATTCTTTTATTAAGTGCTTTGCCAAAAAAATCCTTTATTAAGTGGGCCGGCCCAGTTGCTACACGAGACACAGAAATCCTTCGAAATCACTAGTTGAGGAGTACTCGTTCAAAGATCACTTTAACTCCCCTGATTGCGGCAAGTGTCGCACATGCAGCGCGCACTTGTCGCAACCTGACAATTTTCCCTTTTTTCGTAGATTTGTTTGTTCAAAACGTTTAATCCTTCAAACCGTGCATCTAAATCTCGAACCGCTTTCACCGTTGGATTCCTCGCGTCGAAATCTTCAAAACTAGATCCCATGTTGATAGGTTTTGACGAATTTCCTTTTCACGAAAAAACGGATGAAAAAACCGAACCGGGAGCACGGGTTTTTTCCCTTTCCGAAAGAGACACACTCGTGCTTCTCACGGAAGCAAAACCGTGACTCTCGCGGAAGAAAAGAAAAGAGAAAGCGTGTTTTTCTTTTCGTTTCCGAGGAGGCACGACCGAGACTCTCGCGAAACCACAATCGTATATCTCGCGGAAGTAAAACCTTAACTCTCGTGAAAGGAAAAAATAGAAAACACGTTTTTTTTCGTTTCCGAGAGGCACTGCCGTTACTCTCGCGAAAGAACAACCATGCCGCTCGCGGAAGCAAAACCGTGACTCTCGCGAAAAAAAAACAGAAAACATGTTTTTTTCGTTTCCGAGAGGCACGGCAGTGACTCTCGCTAAAGCACAACCGTGCCTCTCGCGGAAGCAAAACCGTGACTCTCGGGAAAGAAAAAACAGAAAACGCGTTTTTTTCATTTCCGAGAGGCACGGCCGTGACTCTCGCGAAAGCACACCCGTACCTCTCGCGGAGGCAAAACCGTGACTCTCGCGAGGGAAAAAAAACAGAAAATGTGTTTTTTTTTCGTTTTCGAGAGGCACGGTCGTGACTCTCGCGAAAGCACAACCGTGCCACTTGCGAAGCAAAACCGTGACTCACGCGAAAAGGAAAAGAAAACCTGTTTAAAAAGCCGAAAACGCCTGCAGATAAATAGAAACAAAACAAAATTCGTAGGGAGCGCCCAGAGCGTGACACGTAGGAAATAACTGAGAGTGCGTCAAATAGCGCTGATTGTTGTGAGGCTCCCGAAGGAGCGCTCGATAACTAGTTGCTCTCGAAATCCTTCACCAGAGATCTTCCAACTTGTTTAATGCCAGATATACGCTCTGCGATGTGCGCCCCTATATCTCGCATTTAGCGTGATGAGAGAAAGTGTCGCTGAAGATGAGCTCTATATCGGGCTGGCCCATCGCGCCGCTGTCCAAAGCCCACATTCCATATTCTTGTTTTTTTATGTCTTATGTTTTTGTTTATGTTTTCTTTTACTTTATTATATTTCCAGATATTCGATATTACAAACAATACTTTACCAAATAAATTTTGAAAATGTTAATAGCATTTAAAAAATGTTTAATGTGTATAGAAAAAATATTTCCCATGTATGGTAAAATGTATATCAAAAATACAACGTGAATTGTTATAGAAAAAATGTAGACCATGTATTTAAAAGATGTTAATCCAAGCTTTTGAAATAAAAATATTGAATAGGTATTCAAAAAATGTTAAACTAGTATTTGAAAAATGTTGATCATCTTTTCAAAAATGTCAAACTTGTGTTTTTTAAATGTGTATACAAACAATGTTGAAAATGTATGAAAAAAGTCAAACGTGCATCTTAAAAATGTTAATCAATCAATTGAAAAAAAATGTTAAACAAGTGTGCGAAAAATGTTAATAAAGTTAAAAAATGTTAAATATGTATATAAAAAACTGTTGACGATCCATGAGAAAAATGACGATTTTTTTTAATAATGTATATCAAATTTGCAATCAAGCATTTGAAAAATGTTTAATGTGTTTACAAAAAATGTTGACCATGTGTTTAAAAAATGTTACTATTGCATTTAAAAACACATATATTGTACAAGAATAATTCATTTGGGATACTAAATGAGAAACGCAATAAAGAAACACACAAATAGTCATATTATTTACGAAAACTTACCAAAAGGTAAGTTCCTACCCAACACCTACACGCCTATATTTTTCTGTAGTTCTAAAGCTTAAAAATAGAATTTCTAGTATATTAAGTTTCAAGAAAAATAGGGAGGGGGGGGGGGGTCTGATATATTAGTCGTCAAATGCAAATACTCATACGAAAATCCATCTCTGCACCCGCGCTAACGAAAAAAATCAAAACAAATACTCAAAAATTCCAAAAAAAAAATTGTGCGGTAGACAATTTGATGCGTGAGGTCCTCTCTAATTTTCAAATCATTTGGACATATGAGGAGCTCTCAGCAAAAAAGACAAATTGGGGGTCTGTAAAAATGTCTACTGTTCATGTACTGTTTTGGCCCGATTTGTCTTTTTTGCTGAGAGCTGCTAAGATGTTCGAAATGACTTGAAATTTGAAGCGGGCCTCACGCATCAAAATTTCTACCAGACGAAAAAATTTGGAATTTTTGATTTTTGTTTGAATTGTTTTCTAACCGGGTGCAGATGAGCCTGGCCACCGAAACACCCTACTCATACTCATAGTGCATCCTTCTGTCTCAAAATAAGTGATGTGAATGGACGACCCTTCCCCATGCGTCCTCTCTCTCTCTCTCTCTCTCTCTCTCTCCAAGGCGACTAGAGGGGCAGCCGGACTTCCGGCTTTGGATCCAGCGACTCCGCTCCCCCGCAGGCCTCGTGCTCGTTGGGTGGTGGTTGGAGTCGCCGGATCCACTATGTGGTTCATTTTTTGTTATAGTCTAGGTTAGATTCGTAGCTAGGTTTTGGCTTGCCGTCATGCCTTTTCCGGCGGCGATTGCCGCGACTATCAATAAGGGTGACTCAGATCCATCCCTCACGCAGTGCGTGACAGATCTGGGAGCTACGGTCTGCTCGTGAGTCATGCGTGGCCTACGAGATCTTGGTGGTAGGGTTCGGTCGACGAGGCGGCGTCGGCGACCGAGATCTTGTCATTTGTCCTTTGGGCCTGTCTCCGTCTCGGCGGTGTATCCTCCAACATAGCTCGAGGTCCTGGGAGGATGCTTATGGGTGAATTGGCCGATGCTGGCTCCCTCCTCCTATGGTGGCAGCGCAGGCGGCCCTTGGGACATGGCCGCCTCGTACAATGCTTTGTGGAAGATGGCAAGCATATTTGATCCCCTCTTACGACGATGTCGAGCGGAATCGGCGGATTTACAATCCGACAAGCATGAGGATGTTCCCCGAACGACGTGCTATAGAGGTTCGGCCTTGTCGTTTTTGCGATGGGCTGCTCAATCGGTTCACAACATTGCTTCAGCTATGGTGCTTCGGCGAATCTAGTTTCTAGGGTTGCTCATTTTTTCTATCTCTGATGGTGCTTCAGCAATGACGGTTGTCGGCAGCGAGCTGTCAGGACCCCGATCCTAAGTCACACCGATCTAGCATGTAACACATCATATCACTTTGCGGCCTCACGCAGGGTATTCCCACGGGTGCCACCTTACCTGGCCCGAGACCGTTTGCGCCTTTTGGCTCACGCATATGATAGTGTCGCTAGCGTCCGTATGACAAAGAACCCGGGCTGACATGACTAGTCGTGAACCCAAAGTGGCACTAACTTACGGGGACAGGCATACATGAAACAACATCGAGCATGTCGGTCAGCAGCGTGTGAATCCACGCTATAGCAACTGGGCTAGCAGGACTCCGGGAACCCGGACTGTAGTAGGCTAGCAGGACTCCGGATGTCACCGCGTGACTTTTCCCCGAAGGGACAGACACAGGAACGAAGTGAATCACATGCCGGCCAGTCTAAGTGTCCCGGAGCAGTAGTGCTGGGCTAACAGGACTCCGGTAAACCGGGCTGTAGCGGACTACCAAGGCTCAGTGGAAGCACTAGACTACATTTCCTCATAAGAGAGGCTACCAAGGATAAACAACTAGATTGTCGGATCCCACACATATCAAGCATTTGAATCATACACACAATATGCTCGATATGTGTAAATACAACATGGCAACACATGAGCGAAGATGAGAATGGGTGCATGGGTCTCCTAAGACTGAGTCTTTACCTTGTTTCTTTGAAGGTCTTTTGTGCAATTGTACGGGGACACCTGTGTCCTGGGCCCTTTCGGTGGGTCTTCCGTGTACGTGATGTGTATACTACTTGAAATAAGGCCAGTACTAGGTGTCGGCGGACCGGCCCAAACTTTTGGCCGGTTGGCACCTACCTATCAGATGTGCTCGTTTTGAACCGTATGATTCTCCCAACGTGGACGTCTCCTTTCTTCTGCTTCGTTCTATTTGGTTAACGCAAGCAGAAAAAAAACAGCCAAAGCACCTTGTAACCCAACGCTGGAGTGGCAGGACCTGGTTAATCATGGAACTGGCCAAAAATCAATCGCTGGATGCCTGGACTTAGAGCATCTCCAGCCGTTGCGCCCCCTAGGAGGCATTTTTCAGCCTCTTGGGGTTGACCCGGTGAAGTATTTGGCATGGGGTCGAGAATTTTCCCAGCCGTCCTCCCCAATAGGTCTTAGGATTTCTTTATTTTTTCGCTTTTATTGTGCATGTTATTAGAACAAACAGGTTGTGGGCATTTCCGGCCACGCGAGCTCGAGCTCGCCGACGAAGCGCAGCAAGCGCGGCGAGGGCGGGGGGCGCGCAGGGGAAGCGCGCCCAGGGCCGGTGCGCGCAGTGCCAGAACACCTTGTAGGTGGCGTCGGCGAGGAAGCAGGGGAGGACGAAGCAGGCGAGGAGGTGGAAGGACCCGGCGAGCTGCACGGTGTAGCCCGCGCGCACGTCCTGGGAGTCGTGCCGGAGGCGGTCCAGGTAGAGGAGCCGACGCAGGCCGTGGCGGCGGATGAGCGAGCTGAGCATGAGGTAGGTGAGCACCTGTGTGTCGTAGGCATGGTGCGGCATGGCGACGCGCGGGGCCATGGGGACGGCCACTGCGAGGACGAAGAAGAGGAGCCACGAGGCCGCGGCGCTAGAGCTGTCAGAGTGGTCAACGCACATCCACCGGAGGCAGGAGCGGAAGCTGCGGAGCTCATCGCACGCGTGCGACATGCAGCGTTGGTACGAGCCCCTCCGCCGCCGCAACAGCGACGCCGACACGCGAGCTCGGGAGGGTGGGAAGAGGTGTCGGGGCGGCCGTGCGCCTTGCAGGTCGGCTGCGGCTAGGCACTCTGCTACCTCTTGAGCACTGCGTTGGTTTTCCCCGAACAGGAGGGGATGATGCAGCACAGTAGCGTAAGTATTTCCCTCAGTTTTTGAGAACCAAGGTATCAATCCATTAGGAGGCTATGCACGAGTCCCTCGCACCTGCACAAAACAAATAAATCCTCGCAACCAACGCGATAAGGGGTTGTCAATCCCTACACTGCCACTTACGAGAGTGAGATCTGATAGATATGATAAGATAATATTTTTGGTATTTTTATGATAAAGATGCAAAATAAAATAAAAAGCAAAGGAAATTACTAAGTATTGGAAGATTAATATGATGAAGATAGACCCGGGGGCCATAGGTTTCACTAGTGGCTTCTCTCAAGAGCATAGGTATTCTACGGTGGGTGAACGAATTACTGTTGAGCAATTGACAGAATTGAGCATAGTTATGAGAATATCTAGGTATGATCATGTATATAGGCATCACGTCCGAGACAAGTAGACCGGCTCCTGCCTGCATCTACTACTATTACTCCACTCATCGACTGCTATCCAGCATGCATCTAGAGTATTAAGTTAATGAAAACAGAGTAATGCCTTAAGCAAGATGACATGATGTAGAGGGATAAACTCATGCAATATGATGAAAACCCCATCTTGTTATCCTCGATGGCAACAATACAATACGTGCCTTGCTGCCCCTACTGTCACTGGGAAAGGACACCGCAAGATTGAACCCAAAGCTAATCACTTCCCCGATTGCAAGAAAGCTCAATCTAGTAGGCCAAACCAAACTGATAATTCGAAGAGACTTGCAAAGATAACCAATCATACATAAAAGAATTCAAAGAAGATTCAAATATTGTTCATAGATAGACTTGATCATAAACCCACAATTCATCGGTCTCAACAAACACACCGCAAAAAGAAGATTACATCGAATAGGTCTCCACAAGAGAGGGGGAGAACATTGTATTGAGATCCAAAAAGAGAGAAGAAGCCATCTAGCTAATAACTATGGACCCGTAGGTCTGAGGTAAACTACTCACACTTCATCGGAGGGGCTATGGTGATGATGTAGAAGCCCTCCTGAAAGTGCAACTATCCCTAGGTGGTTTTGGTAATTCCTAACAACATATAGCTCATTGAGCTAACATCATTCCAAGATTAATATTTCAGGAAAAGCTCAATGAATGGCATGGCATGGATGAGGAAAGTGGACCCCTCAAAATATTAAGGACAAAAAGATTGGCTCAAGCTCAAAGCTCAAGACTCTACATTTTATATTTTAGTGATCCAAGATCAGATTGAGTCTATAGGAAAAGCCAATACTATCAAGGAGGGATGAGGTGTTGCTTGATGAGGTTCTTGCTTCATAGTGCTTAGTGATATGCTCCAAAACCCTCAACTACCTTCCCACATCCACATATGACCTAAACCAAAAGTCAAACTCGGCCCCACCGATTCTTTCTATCCGGCGCCACCGAGTTCAGATGTCATAGCCACTGCCACAAACCCTAGGCAAATCGGTCTCACCGATAGGGATCTCGGTCACACCGAGATGGGGTTGTAATCTCTCTGTTTCCCTTCATAACGTTTCGGTCCTACCGAGATGAGCGATCGGTCCCACCGAGATTGCAATGTAAACTCTCTGTTTCCCTTTTGTAACATTTCGGTCCCACCGAGTTTACCTGACCAACTCTCTGGTTAGCTTATTACCAAAATCGGTCCCACCAAGTTTGTGTAATCGGTCACACCGAGATTACGTTATGCCCTAACCCTAAACATATCGGTCCTACCGAGTTGCATCTCAGTCCCACCGAAAATCCTAACGGTCACTAGGTTTGCTAAATCGGTCCGACCAAGTTTCTCAATTCGGTCTCACCGAGATTGGTAAATTGTGTGTAACGGTTAGTTTTTGTGTGGAGGCTATATATACCCCTCCACCCACTCTTCATTCGTGGAGAGAGCCATCAGAACATACCTACACTTCCAATACACATTTCTGAGAGAGAACCACCTACTCATGTGTTGAGGCCAAGATATTCCATTCCCACCATATGAATCTTGATCGCTAGCCTTCCCCAAGTTGCTTTCCACTCAAATCTTCTTTCCACCAAATCCATATCCTGTGAGAGAGAGTTGAGTGTTGGGGAGACTATCATTTGAAGCAGAAGAGCAAGGAGTTCATCATCAACACACCATTTGTTACTTGTTGGAGAGTGGTGTCTCCTAGATTGGCTAGGTGTCACTTGGGAGCCTCCGACGAGATTATGGAGTTGAACCAACGAGTTTTTAAGGGCAAGGAGATCACCTACTTCGTGAAGATCTACCGCTAGTGAGGCAAGTCCTTCGTGGGCGATGGCCATGATGGGATAGACAAGGTTGCTTCTTCGTGGACCCTTCGTGGGTGGAGCCCTCCATGGACTCACGCAACCGTTACCCTTCGTTTGTTGAAGTCTCCATCAACGTGGATGTACGATAGCACCACCTATCGGAACCACGACAAAAACATCCGTGTCTCCAATTGCATTTGAATTCTCCAAACCCTTGCCTTTACATTCTTGCAAGTTGCAAGCTTTACTTTCCGCTGCTCATAGACTCTTTGCATGCTTGCTTGAATTGTGTTAAGATTGCTTGACTTGTGCTAAGATAGCTAAAATCTGCCAAAGACTAAAATTGGGAAAAGGATAGATTTTTAATTGGTCAAGTAATCTAATCACCCCCCTCTAGACATACTTTCGATCCTACAAGTGGTATCAGAGCTTTGGTCTCCATTTGCTTTGATTTCTATAGCTTTTGGTGGTCATAGCCTTGGTTTCACAACCTAGGAGAGTATGGCGTCTAGCGAGGGAAATTACCACTGTAGAGGTCCTTACTTTGATGGCACTAATTTTGCTAGTTGGAAGCATAAGATGAAAATGCATATTCTTGGACATAACCCCGCCGTTTGGGCTATTGTGTGTGTTGTCTTGCAAGGTGAATTCTTTGATGGGATAGAACCGAATCGTGAAGCCACCGCGGAAGAGTTGAAGATGCTACAATACAATGCTCAAGCTTGTGATATCCTCTTCAACAGATTGTGCCCCGAAGAATTCAACAAAATCAACCGTCTTGAGAATGCAAAGGAAATTTGGGTACTTTGATTGATATGCACGAAGGTACCGACTCCATCAAGGAATCCAAGTTGGATGTGCTTCAAAGTCAACTTGACAAGTTCAAAATGAAGGATGGTGAAGGTGTCGCTGAAATGTACTCTAGGCTTGCTCTTATCACAAATGAGATTGCTGGCTTAGGAAGTGAAGAGATGACCGACAAATTCATCATCAAGAAGATCCTAAGAGCCTTGGATGGAAAATACGATACCGTAAGCACATTCATCCAAATGATGCCAAATTACAAAGATCTCAAGCCAACGGAAGTCATTGGAAGAATTGTTGCTCATGAGATGTCACTCAAGGATAAGGAGGAGCTCCATAACAAGTCAAGTGGTGCTTACAAAGCCTCATGTGAAGCCCCCACATCATCAAGTGAGAAACAAACCTTCAATGAAGAATTGAGCCTAATGGTGAAGAACTTCAACAAGTTCTACAAGAATAGAAGCAAAGAGAGAAGTTCCAAGTCAAGGTCCTACAATGACAAAAGATCTTCTAGTCGAGAGCAAAACTGCTACAATTGTGGAAGACCCGGACACTACTCCAATGAGTGTACGGCTCCCCACAAGAGAAGAGAAGATTCTCCCAAAAGAAGAAGTAGAAGAGAAGAATCACCATCAAGGGAGAGAAGGAGTAGAGATGATCGATATGAACGAAGACCCTCTCGGAGAAGCAAGGATTCGGAAAGGAAGGACAAGTCATCAAGGAGCTACACAAAACGAAGACATCAAGCTCATGTTGGTGAATGGGTATCCTGCTCCGACTCCGACAATGACTCCGAGAGAAGCTATCACTCCGACTCCGAATATACTCAAGATGAAGGTGTTGCCGGTCTAGCACTTGTGTCAACCAACTCCTACGACATATTTGATTAACCAAATGAAGGAATTGGAAGATGCTTCATGGCCAAAGGTCCAAAGGTATCACACCCCGAGTATGTTGATTCCAATAGTGATGAAGATGACTTGTTAGGTGATGATGATTTACTTGTTGACAACTATAGTAATGAATACTATGATGAAACGAATGACAATGATAAGGAGAAGATTGAGTCTCTAACTAAAGAACTAAACACTCTTAAGTTAGCTCATGAAACTATCTTAGGAGATCATCGAGAACTTTTAAGGACTCATGAGAAATTACGTTTTGAAAAGCTCAATCTTGAGCAAGAGCATGAGTTCTTAAAGGCAATCAATGATGATCTTCACAAGAAAAGTTCTTCTTACATTGCCAAGCGTTTACTCTTATCCACTTACATGCCTCAAGTCAAGTCTAGTAACAAGAACAAGAAAGATTCTTCCTCTAGTAGTAACAATAATCATGCTAAATCCAATGTTGTTGCTTCTAGTAGTTCTCTTGATTCCACTAATGATTCTCTTAGCCAAGTTACACTTGAGCAAGAAAATAGCTTATTGAAGGGAATTATAGAGAAATGTGTTTACAAGAGCCTTGCTGGGAGTAAGCAATTTGAGGAAATTGTACGCAAGAAAGGAAGGCACCGGAAGAATCAAGGTATTGGTTTTGAACGAAAGTTCAATGCCAATGGAGTTGAGTGGGAAGAAGATCAATACCCCAAGACGAAGTTTGTTCCTCAACAAGAGAAGTATGATCCTACTTCTTCCAAAGGGACACAAGCTCAAGATGATCTTCCACCACAAGACCACAAGCAAAAAGGCAAGGACAAGCTTCAAGGGGAAATTGATGCATTTGAAGAAGCTCCCAAGGCCTTGGTCAAGTGGGTTCCCAAGACTACATCAAGTTCCACTTCATCAAGTACAACTACAACTCTGAGGATTCCCATCAAGATGGTGTGGATACCGAAGAAGAACTAGAGAGTTCTTGAGGGTGACTCCGCCAACATACTTCACTCTTATCATTTTGGCAAGAACGAGCGCAATCAACTTCTACATCTTGCACTAGTTCAAGGAGTCACAAACCCTCTTGTTGGTAAGACAAGGGACAAGGTAACCTAAAGTTTTCATAGACATCATCTTGTGTGTGCATCACTCTATGTCTATGGATATCCTTGTTTGTTCCTTGTGGGACTAACCCGTGTAGGTATTGAAAGTGCAACTCACTCCAAAGGATAGCTCCAAATGATCTACATCAACATTGAGCATCCACATCTTCAACATCTACATGAAGTCATCATCGACAAAACCAAGGTTAGTTCATCCCTCTTAGGGGGGATCTCACATCTAGGGGGAGATTTACTCTAACAATTGAGTTAAAGCAACTCTAATGGTGTGAACACAACAATGCTTTATGTAAAAGTGGTAACCCCACTTGTGATTAAATGATGAGTATGACCTATGATCAAATGTTCTCATTTGACTCCTAAGTCAATATAATCATATATAGATGACCTAGTCATCGCCAATTGCTTGATAGATGCTAGAATTGTTTGTGCATGCTTTGCCACATATTTCATTTGTCATTTTATTGTGTGAGAATGTTGGTTGCATAATTTACTCATTCGAGGACATCCACTTGTTGTTTTGATTGATTGGTTTCCTTTTCTTTTGGCCAAGTGGATGGAGAAGAATGCCTAAGAACCTTCTCTAGCTATCTATGATTTTCTCGTCTCAAACTCTATTCATGCTACATCACAAAATTTGATCAAGTCAGATTCGAACCACTCTGTGTGAGGAGCACTCGGAGTCCCCGATTCGTCATAGACTTAAACTTCCAAAACTTCTTTGTGTGTTTTGGTCTAACCGATTCACCCATTTCGGTCATACCGAGATCACTAAGTCGATCTAGGTTTTCAATCTCGGTGCAACCGATTTGAACTTTTCGGTGATATATATATCCCGACCCTGTCGGTGTGACCGAGTTGTTCCACTCGGTCACACCGACAGGGTCGGGATATATATATCCACGGGTCAAATTTTGGAAAACTTTCTGAACCTCCTCTAAGCGCTCTTAGCTTGCTCTCCCTCCCTGGGTCTCCGGATCGTCCTCCTCGTTGCCAGCCGCCTCCTGTCGTTGGTCTCCGCCGCCGTCAATGGGATCATCTCCGCCGTTGCCGCCGTAGCAAGTTCATCGCCAAACTAGGGTATGAACTTGAACTTTGTGCTGTTCTAACTCCGATTCCCCAGCACATTGCTTTGCCATGTATCT
Organism: Triticum urartu; assembly: GCF_056163025.1. Classification (NCBI taxonomy): domain Eukaryota; kingdom Viridiplantae; phylum Streptophyta; class Magnoliopsida; order Poales; family Poaceae; genus Triticum; species Triticum urartu. The sequence goes on from NC_141879.1 coordinate 713,718,073, forward strand.
TGCCATGATTGAGATCATTCTATCAATCAAAAACACTTCGTAGTTTAGTCGTGAATTGAAAATTTAGGGTTAGGTTTCCGCCGAAACCATCTCGGACCGACCGAGTTGATGAAATCGGTTCCACCGATTTGGCTTAGGCCATTGCACATGTGATTCTCGGTCTGACCGAGAACTGCAAATCGATGTGACCGAGTTTAGCACTTTGTGAAACCCTAGCAGTCTCGGTACCACCAAACTATGACTCGGTCTGACCGAGTTCACTAGTTTAGGTTCCAAAAGCTGCTTCGGTATCACCAAGTTTGCAAATCGGTAGATCCGAAATGCTTTCTATGGAAAACTAAAACTAAGTTTTTAATTCATTCTTTTGCAAAAACCTATGTATTTTGTGATGCTCATCCACTCTACCTCATCTATAATCTATTCACAGGGTCTGCTGTCAGTGTTTGCATTATGTCTGATCAAAGTGACAGTCAGAACAAGTTCGAGGAGCAGGTTCACATGACCGAGGGTACTAGTCCCTCTAGCAGCTCAGATGATGGCAGCAGGAGCACACCAAGCAATCTGCAAAAGGCTGCCACCAGGGCCAGCAAGAAAAGAACCTCAGAGTCAGAGGATGGGGACTATGTGGCTGAGGAAGAAGAAACCACCTCAAAGAGGAAAGTCCTGAAGAAGGAATATGGCACAGCTGCTGCCACCAAGCTAGGCATGAAGCAAAAGGTTCCTGCCAAGAGAGCTCCAATGTCTAAGGACAGGGAATCTACTCAAGAGACTTTGGGATCTGCACCCAAAGAGTAGGTTGTGGCAGAGAAGAAGAGGAAAGAGAGGGTCAAAAAGACCACTGCCAGAGTGCTTGGGAGATCCTCAATCATGAGAGACTCTGAAGAGGAAGAGGAAGAAGATGCTGCACCAGCACCTAAGGCACAGAAACTTATGGGAGATGCCATAAGGTCAGGGGCTGCTTCATCAAAGCCCAAAGAAGCTTCTAAGCCAGCTGCTCCAAAACCCAAAACTGCACCAAAGAGGAGTACCAGGAACATTCCAGCTGCAGAGAAGAACAAGGCCCCAATGCTTGAAGCTGCAATGGAAGAAGAAGATGATTCTGTTGTCTTGAGGAATTTGAAGCCAAAAATTCCAGATCACAATGATGCTCATCCAGTTGCATAGAACATGAAAGTCAGGAAGGACTCAGGTCTAAGGCTATGGAGAGAGTCTGATCCATATGCCACTAGGAGAAGGACTGCTGTGGACTACAGGTTCCATACAAAGGAACAGTAGGACTTCTATGAGACCATCTTGCTTGACAAGAAGCCCATAGTGTGTGACATGAGATGGGTCGATTGAACATTCATTGAGGAAAACGAGGATCACTTCCCTGGTGTATATGACAGCTTCAAGGCTTGTGGAGTTGATGAGTTTGTGGCTCAGAAGCTCACAAAATGGAATTATGAGCTCATCATGCAGTTCTACTCCACAGCTCACTTCTACCCAGATGGAAGGATTGTCTGGATGTCTGAAGGCACTAGGTACCAGTCAACGGTTGCTTAATGGGAGAAATTGATCAATGCTCCAGAAGAGAGTGAAGATGACTTGGATGTCTATGCCAAGAAGAAGAAGGATCACAACACCATGACACACATGTACAAGGAGATCCCAGATGCTGCTCTTGAGACACACAAGTTTGGATCTGTACATTAGCTTCTGTCAGGCTTGCCAACTATCAACTGGATCCTCAGGCACACTCTCTTGCCAAAGTCAGGAGATCACAAGATGATCAGAGGCCATGCAATAAACTTTCTTCACATCTTTGATGTCCCACAGAAGTTCAAAGTCATGAGCCTAATAGTGGAAACCATAAAGAGGGAAGCTGCAGATCAGAAGAGGAGTTGTGGGTATGCCCCATAGATCCAGGAGCTGATTAACTCCAAGATGGGCACTGGCACATATCTGCTGGACAAGGAGCACCTGCCCATCTACCCAGAATTTGAGGACAACACTGTGGTGATGGATGAAAATGAACCATCTTCTGTGCACGCACAAGCCAAGAAGGAGAAGGAAAAGGTTGAAAAGGCTGCAAGGATGCCAACTACTGAAGAAGCATCTCAGTATCTTCTGAAGAACAAGCAAAATCAGCTTGGCTACTTGATTGCCTCCACTCTGAGGATTGAGAAGGGACTGGCCACCCTGACTCAAAACCAGGAGAGCTTGGAAAGGATCATGGAGCAGAAGTTCTATGACTTGGATGTGAAGGTAACTGAGATCCAGTCTGTTGTGGAGCAACTTCAGGATGATATGCAGGAGTGGAAGGGCAAGACAACCACTGATGCATTTGCTAGAGTGCCTAGAGCTCAGAGGTCTGCTGCAGTGCCTGTTCCAGACACCAGAGCCACTTCATCTGCACCAGCTACAGCTTCAGTGCCACCAGCTCCAGCACCTACTTCGTTCTTGGAGTTATCCGGACACCACCACCTGAAGATCAAGCCTGAGAGATGATTTAGTGCTATGCATTTTCTAGGAACTTTTTGGTAACTTGTTGCCAAAGGGGGAGAAAAATGTATAGATCATAGGCTTCGAGAGAGAGCGTTGCTTTTTATTCTCTCTTGCTTTGGTGGTTGAACTTTATTTGCTTTGCTTGTTTGAGATATTTTTTGTCTATGTGATACTTGGATGATCATGTGTGTTTGATCATATGCTACATTAATGCTTGTTGGATGACATTATCATTTTATCCCTATATGATCATTCACTTTGCTTGGTGATGAGTGCATGTATTTAATTACTATCATTTTGAGCGCTCCACCAAGATGTATGTGACATGGAAGAGTAACCCATGAGCCTAATTCTCTGTGCATTTGCAGTCCAAAGCAAATCATAAACTATGCACAAATTTAGGGGGAGCTCTTGCTTTTCACATACTTCTCAAAGTGACAATGTTTTTCACTCTTATTATCATTTGTCGAAGCTTTGATCTATATGTTGTCATCAATTACCAAAAGGGGGGAGATTGAAAGTGCAACTATCCCTAGGTGGTTTTGGTAATTCCTAACAACATATAACTCATTGAGCTAACATTATTCCAAGATTAATATTTCAGGAAAAGCTCAATGAAGGGCATGGCATGGATGAGGAAAGTGGACCCCTCAAAATATTAAGGACAAAAAGATTGGCTCAAGCTCAAAGCTCAAGACTCTACATTTTATATTTTAGTGATCCAAGATCACATTGAGTCTATAGGAAAAGCCAATACTATCAAGGAGGGATGAGGTGTTGCTTGATGAGGTTCTTGCTTCATAGTGCTTAGTGATATGCTCCAAAACCCTCAACTACCTTCCCACATCCACATATGACCTAAACCAAAAGTCAAACTCGGCCCCACCGATTCTTTCTATCCGGCGCCACCGAGTTCAGATGTCATAGCCACTGCCACAAACCCTAGGAAAATCGGTCTCACCGATAGGGATCTCAGTCACACCGAGATGGGGTTGTAATCTCTCTGTTTCCCTTCGTAACGTTCCGGTCCTACCGAGATGAGCGATCGGTCCCACTGAGATTGCAATGTAAACTCTCTGTTTCCCTTTTGTAACATTTCGGTCCCACCGAGTTTACCTGACCAACTCTCTGGTTAGCTTATTACCAAAATCGGTCCCACCAAGTTTGTGTAATCGGTCACACCGAGATTACATTATGCCCTAACCCTAAACATATCGGTCCTACCGAGTTGCATCTTAGTCCCACCGAAAATCCTAACGGTCACTAGGTTTGCTAAATCGGTCCGACCAAGTTTCTCAATTCGGTCTCACCGAGATTGGTAAATTGTGTGTAACGGTTAGTTTTTGTGTGGAGGCTATATATACCCCTCCACCCACTCTTCATTCGTGGAGAGAGCCATCAGAACATACCTACACTTCCAATACACATTTTCTGAGAGAGAACCACCTACTCATGTGTTGAGGTCAAGATATTCCATTCCCACCATATGAATCTTGATCTCTAGACTTCCCCAAGTTGATTTCCACTCAAATCTTCTATCCACCAAATCCATATCCTGTGAGAGGGAGTTGAGTGTTGGGGAAACTATCATTTGAAGCACAAGTGCAAGGAGTTCATCATCAACACACCATTTGTTACTTCTTGGAGAGTGGTGTCTCCTAGATTGGCTAGGTGTCACTTGGGAGCCTCCGACAAGATTGTGGAGTTGAACCAAGGAGTTTGTAAGGGCAAGGAGATCGCCTACTTCGTGAAGATCTACCGCTAGTGAGGCAAGTCCTTCGTGGGCGATGGCCATGATGGGATAAACAAGGTTGCTTCTTCATGGACCCTTCGTGGGTGGAGCCCTCCGTGGACTCGCGCAACCGTTACCCTTCGTGGGTTGAAGTCTCCATCAACGTGGATGTACGATAGCACTACCTATCGGAACCACGACAAAAACATCCGTGTCTCCAATTGCGTTTGAATTCTCCAAACCCTTCCCTTTACATTGTTGCAAGTTGCATGCTTTACTTTCCGTTGCTCATAGACTCTTTGCATGCTTGCTTGAATTGTGTTAAGATTGCTTGACTTGTGCTAAGATAGCTAAAATCTGCCAAAGACTGAAATTGGGAAAAGGATAGATTTTTAATTGGTCAAGTAGTCTAATCACCCCTCTCTAGACATACTTTCGATCCTACACCTCCGTGTTCGATGCCGCCTCCGGCGGAGCTCCGGAACATGCCCCAAGATAATAAAGCCCAATAATGTCCAAAACTGTAGATAATATAGAATGGAGCAATCAAAAATTATAGGTACGTTGGAGACGTATCAAGCATCCCCAAGCTTAATTCCTGCTCGTCCTCGAGTAGGTAAATGATAAAAACAGAATTTTTGATGTGGAGTGCTACTTGGCATAATTTTAATGTAATTCTTCTTAATTGTGGTAAGAATATTCAGATCCGAAAGATTCAAGATAAAAGTTTAATATTGACATAAAAATAATAATACTTCAAACATACTAACAAAGCAATCATGTCTTCTCAAAATAACATGGCCAAAGAAAGTTATCCCTACAAAATCATATAGTCTGGCTATGCTCTATCTTCATCACACAAAGTATTTAAATCATGCACAACCCCGATGACAAGCCAAGCAATTTTTTCATACTTTTGACATTCTCAAACTTTTTCAATCTTCATGCAATACATGAGCGTGAGCCATGGATATAGCACTATAAGTGGAATAGAATGGTGGTTGTGGAGAAGACAAAAAGGGAGAAGATAATCTCACATCAACTAGGTGTATCAACGGGCTATGGAGATGCCCATCAATAGATATCAATGTGAGTGAGTAGGGATTGCCATGCAATGGATGCACTAGAACTATAAGTATATGAAAGCTCAACAAAAGAAACTAAGTGGGTGTCCATCCAACTTGCTTGCTCATGAAGACCTAGGGCATTTTGAGGAAGCCCATCATTGGAATATGAGATAATTCCTTATTTGGCCCTTTCTTAAAGTTTGGTTTCGTATTTGGCCCAAAATAAAACTTTCTTCTCTATTTGACACCTAAAGTATTTTTTGTTCCTTATATGACACTTCCGTCTATTTTAAACACTTACGGTGTGATGTGTAAGGCGAAAAGACCGTTTTGCCCTAGTGTATTGTGTAACTATTTTGCATGTAGTAAAAAGACAATCAGTTCATCCATATTTTAGTGATGTATGCTTCAATAATTTGGTTAGTTCATTCATACGCGTATATGCTGCCTCTTGTCCAATGGATCCATCTAATCGATAGACGAAACTTCAGCCGCAATGCACGTACGTTCCGTGACTTCCGTCGTTTCATTCCCTAATCCCTTCGCTAGTTTGTATATTTTGGCTTTGACTGGATCGGTGACTCGGCAGCGATCGCTTCTGCAGCCAGCCAGGCAAGCCAGGCGCGGTTGTCAGGACTGGGTTTTCGGGACATAAATTTCCCAAAAAATGGCCCTTGTGGTGACGAGCCCCAGGATTACTGTTAGCTGACGAGGCACCAACTTGATACAGAAATTCCAAGCAAAGTACATAATATGTAGTACACGACCATTCTGGCCTATGGGTACAACAATTTGTTTCTAGTGGTTGATGGCGGAAGCAGTTTGCGGATCATTAGCGTCTAGGGGACTCCATTTCCCACAGGAACAGCTGACCAGGATAACTCCTATCTTCGCGAGGCTGCTATCACCATTGCGTAGGTTCCGGGGCTGTCATCACAATGCTCCTCTCCACGCAAGAAATCTGGCCAAGACAATAGCCAGGGACAAGCCAGTGAGTACTTTGAATGTACTCACAAACATTAAGAACACAGGAATAATATAGCCACTGATAATCATGTTTTGGAATATTCTATGATCACTTCGTCAGTTATGAAATAAGGTTCATGATGCACGCAAGCAGATCATTCAAATAAAACATGAGTAAACAATTAGTGAGTAGAAATGGAAAGCACCGATCGGGTGTCTGAAGCGACGCCTCGAAAGGATAATAATATGAAGCATGCCTCAGTCGGGCGTCTGTGCGACACCACATAAAGGGCTTATAAGTAAATGAAATAACAAGCATGCCACAGTCGGCCGTCTGAGCGACACCACAAAAAGGGCTTATATATAAAAATAATCACAGTGAATATCCAGGAGGTAGAACCGTCCCAGAGATACTCATTAATTTCGAATAATACAATTGATTAGTCCACAATAATAATAATCATAATCATCATATGTCACAGATCATAAATAATGTTCTGGTTTAGTAGTTTTTCCTCCTAAGACCGACACTAAGACCGACACTTGACCCATCCCAGACTATAGTCCTTAACCATGGACACGGTTATTCGAATAGGTATAATATATCTACAGAGGGTGTACTCTTTACCCACTAGCAACGAATTCCTTTAGTCCATCGGGACTAATTCCGTCTACGGTCTTTTATTCGAAAACACACCTGACCGCACACACTAGCTTAACTTACCGGTGTCTGGAATCACCCACGACACCTGTCAAGCGAAACTCTAAGTGGGGAGGCTACAACCTCGCTTAGCATGGGATCAAACTTATATCACACGCTCTAAGGTGTGCCCCCATCTCGGTCCCAACCGGAAACACCCATGCCCCCGGACCAGGTGGCATGCCTACCGGATGCAGCCGGTATCTTCCACCATGGCCTCTCTGTACGGTGTGTGCTAGGACAGGGGTTGACAACTTACTGAACCGTACCCTACCTACGGCAGGGGCAAGTGGCAGCACGAAACAAGTATGGGGGTTACTAGAACAAGACTCGATCTACGGCCGACTCAGGAGGTTTAAGCATTCCTGCATGGTTAGCTCAAGAATTATATTTCACATCCATCGGACAGAACTGCCACTCATCATACCTCCCCATGCCCCACCGGTCATAACCGTCTCGACGAGGGACAAGCTCGTGTCTACCCAAGACAGAGACTTTCCCGGATCCTCCCCGGTAGGTATGAGAGGCATATGAGGGGGATTTCTATCACAAACATATCAAATGCCAACAGCATGAAGTCATCAATATGCACTATGATTATGATCGTATCATCGCATAGCATAACGAAATCTCCGAGACAAGATGGGGTTGCAACCGTATTAACAACGCAAGACAATATCATGCCAGGGTTCAGAATGCTTGCCTTCCAAGTGTGGAGAGGTGAGGTGCTCTCCAAAACTTTTGCAAGTTATAATCCCCCCTCCAAATTCCTATTTAAAAGAAATATTCAAATAACGCATACTTTAAAAACAGTACAAAAAGTTGTCCTAATTATTTTTGAAATAAATCTTAAAATAAACTAGGTGAAATTTTAGAGAGGTAGGAAAAAGAATCAATCCATTCGAAGTTTTATTTAAAAAGATATAGCCAGTCAAAGCTGCAGTCAAACTCTGTTTTTTAAAATAAAACAGAAAAAGAAAACGTTTCAAATACAAATACGCTCTCGGGCAGAGAAAACGTACTTTAGGTTTTGCGCTTCCACTTAAAACACGTGGAGGCGGGGCTGGGTCACTGACAGTGGGTCCCTTGGGCCCACTGATCAGGTTTGACCAGTCGTCCCCCGCCTTCGCTCTCCTTTGGCCGAACGGAGGCGGAGCTCCGGCGATCCTCGCCGGCGAACGGCGGCTCCTCAAGGGCATCCGAGGGCAGGGATGGATCCGCCAGCCCAAGGCGGTCCTCCCGGTGGTCGACAGGCCGGCAAGGACAGAGGGAGTCGCCGGCGGCGAGCTCCGCGGCGAAGGAAGCTTTGGGTGAATTTGGGGTTCTGGGCTGCGGTGGTTCTGGGTCGCGTTTGAGGGGTTGGGCAGCTCCGCAAGGTCGAGGGGAGAAGGATGGAAGCACGGGAGGGGTTTGGGGGCCTCGTTCTTGGCCGGATTTCACCGGAGCGTGGCGGCGGCCGAACTCGTCGGAGGTGAGGAAGACGACCTCCTCCCGTCGTTCTCTGGCTATGGGGGGCTCTAGAGAGGTGGTATGAGGTTGCTTGAGGGCCTGGACGAGCTCGGGGGCTCCTTATATAGCGTAGCCATGTTGGTTCGCGGCGGCCGTGGATAGGATCGCCGACGACCGCCATTCTGTAGCAGCAGGGGGACGTGGCGGCGACGAGCTCTTGCGGACAAGCTTGCGGACAAGCTTGAGCTGCTTCAGGGGGCAGCTGGCGAGCGAGGGTGGCTCGGGCGGCGCCGTCCGTGGCAGAGGCTGCTGTGGCCGGCCGCTAGCTGCCGTGGCCGACCTGACGGTGGCGCTGTAGGGCTCCAGGGGCTGGCTTGGAGGGTTCCGACATGTGGACGAGGGCGAGCGTGGCTCTGCAGGTGAGCAAGGGCCAGGGGCGTGACGCGGCGGCTCGGGCGCACACACGTGCAAAACGCATGCTCTGGGCGCGCCCAACGCACGCACGCTATGTGTTCGATGCAATGCCAGGGCATGCTAGAGGTCTTGGGTGAGGTTGGTGTCGGTGTCAAAACCGGCGGATCTCAGGTAGGGGGTCCCGAACTGTGCATCTAGGCCAGATGGTAACAGGAGGCAAGGGACACGAAGTTTTACCCAGGTTCGGGCCCTCTTGATGGAGGTAAAACCCTACGTCCTGCTTGATTAATATTGATGATATGGGTAGTACAAGAGTAGATCTACCACGAGATCGGAGAGGCTAAACCCTAGAAGCTAGCCTATGGTATGATTGTTGTTCTGTATGTTGTCCTACGGACTAAAACCCTCCGGTTTATATAGACACCGGAGAGGGTTAGGGTTACACAAAGTCGGTTACAATGGTAGGAGATCTACATATCCGTATTGCCAAGCTTGCCTTCCACGCCAAGGAAAGTCCCTCCTGGACACGGGACGAAGTCTTCAATCTTGTATCTTCATAGTCCAGGAGTCTAGCTGAAGGTATAGTCCGGCCGTCCGGACACCCCCTAATCCAGGACTCCCTCAGTAGCCCCTGAACCAGGCTTCAATGACGACGAGTCCGGTGCGCAGATTGTCTTCGGCATTGCAAGGCGGGTTCCTCCTCCAAGTACTTCATAGAAGATTTTGAACACAAAGATAGTGTCCGGCTCTGCAAAATAAGTTTCCACATATTGCCATAGAGAGAATAAAATTTACACAAATCTAATCTGCTGACGTATTCCGTAGTGTGACATCGCACCACGGCCAAGCCTTTATTCGAATCGTTTTATTGTCCCACCTCAGCGTGTCACGCGAGGCGGTTTCCTTGGCACATCTTATTAAAGCAGAGATCGTGTCCCCTTATTCCGGGATTCTCATCAATACGGGCGTGGGTAACCCAACTGCGCCATTGATTACGGGGCTTGGAGATAAGAGAGTTTTACCAGGCTGGTGGGGACACATAGTTGCGTCCACCCATATAAGGGGATAAGGATCCACCTTTTCACCTACGCCTTCTTCCTCCTTTTCCTATCCATTTACGCGCACTCGAGCTCCAGTGCCCAAGTCCGCACTCCCCACCTCAACCTTCTCCAGCCATGTCCGGAGCGGGAGGCAAGTGGATGGTCTCCTCCGTCACGGAGGGGCACATCAAAAAACTGAGGAAGGCCGGATACTTGTCTAACGACATCGCGTACCGGCTTCCCAAAGAGGGGCAGCTCCTCCCCACCCCAAGGCCCCATGAGAGGGTAGTGTTCCTTCCCCACTTCATCCGCGGACTGGGCTTTCCTATCCACCCATTCGTTCGGGGACTCATGTTCTACTACGGCCTGGATTTCCATGATCTGTCCCCGAACTTCATCCTCAACATCTCGGCGTTTATCGTCAGGTGCGAGGCTTTCCTCCGCATCCGCCCCCATTTCGGCCTATGGCTCAAGACTTTCAATGTCAAGCCGAAGGTGGTGCGCGGCAACCAGGCGGAGTGCGGCGGCGCCATGGTGGGCAAGATGCCCAACGTCTTATGGCTCGAGGGCTCCTTTGTGGAGACCCTGAAGGGGTGGCAATCGGGGTGGTTTTACATCACCGAGCCGCGCGACCCTGAGTGGGTCGCAACCCCCGAGTTCTGGTCCGGACCCCCAATGTGGCTCACGTCCTAGAAAGAGACGGGCCTGTCGTGGGGTAGCAAAGAAGAGGTGACTGGACTGCAAACACGCATCCAAACCCTGGTGAACAAGCAGCTCAAGCTTGTCAACGTAGTCCAGGTTATGCTCATCTGCCGGATCCTCCCGTGTCAACAACGGGCCTTCAATCTATGGGAGTTCAACCCGGCGCAACACCGAACTCTGAGCAGGCTCTTCGACACGACGTACGGAGATGCCTAGAAGGTGCTTTTCAAGGGCGCCGAGGCTCCCGCATCCGCTATCGAGGATCGCGGATTCAGTGCGCCGCGTCACGCTAGCGCGGTAAGTTGTTTGTACGTTTTACAGGGTATTAGTTTTTCATAGTTTAACTCTATGCGGGATCTAAGCTCCCTTACCTTTGACAGGATTGGCAGGCAAAGTCCGGACAGATCGACTGTCCGCTTTGCCTGAAGACCCAGCCGATGCCCGCTTGGCGAAGCTGCTGGTTCCGGCACCCTATGTGGTGCCGGAGAAGAAGGCCACGAAGAAGGCCACGGGGACTCGAACAAGTGCCCGGCGCCAGGAGGTGTCGGGTTCATCATCCGACGGCTCCAAGGCGCATTCCTCCCGTGAAGACGAGGAGGAGGAAGAAGAGACCTCTCCCCCTCCAGCGGGGGGAGAGAAGAAAATGAAGGCCGCCCTTACTGGGGAGGCCGAAGGGTCCAAGAAGGGGAAAACCCTTCCTCCGGACTACTCCACCAACGCCGACGGCGGAGAGGAGTGGCCGCTTAGGGCCAAGCCCCTGGCCAAATTGTAAGTATCCGGATACCAGAGTAATTCATAGTATTCCTTAATTGCACAACTTTCCCTTATGTCGAATATGATTATGCAGCCCACCCAAAGACCGGCTCGACGCGTCGTTGAGCGGTTCACTGGACTCGTCGGATGTGAATTCGCTTCTGACGGCTACCTCCCCCCGCCCTACGGACGACGCTGAAGTGTTGTCCCAACAGGTTCCAAGCCAGGAGGAGGTGGTCCTGGAGGCGCCGCAAGGCAACCTCCCGGACTCCAGGAGTAAAGGGGATAAAACCCCCCAGGGCTCCAAGTCCGGCTCTAGGCCGGACACCGCTCCGGAACCTTCAAAGGTTCCATAGTCCAGCGGGCGACCTCCTTCCAAGAGGAGCAAGCCCACCGTGCCGGTGACCCCCGTCCAACCGAAGGCACAGGACAATCTGTTGGAGGTGCTCAAAGGCGCCTCCATCAACGAGGAGCACCGCACCATTATGAGTGCAGTGGTCCAAAAGGTTTAGTCCGCCAAGAGCGGAGTAACTGAAGCTTGAGCTAGCCTTTTAACAGGCTTTGAGGTAAGTAAAGAATGTGTAGATAATATTACCGCATAGACAGTAGCCCCTGATGCTCTGTTTGGCGTTCGGGAAGAAAAGCCGAATAGAGGATCAAATAAAATTCGCAGGAGTCTAACAAAAAGGAGTCAATATGCGTATGCAGGCTTCTCTACTGGCGTCCGCCACACTGACTGCGGAAGTGGACACGCTAAAGCAGAACCTCGAGCAGTCCGAGCAAGAGCTCGGGCGTGCCAAGTAGCAGCTCGAGGACAAGGAAGGTAAGAAATACCTTGTTTATATATATATATATATAAAAGGTGCAATTGCAAAAAAATGATAGGATTATCATGGCTATTGTAGGGGCCACGTATGAGGTGGCGACCCTTAAGCAAGCGCTGTCCGAGGCCGAGAAGAGGGTGGCCACGGAGCGCACCGAGCGGGAGAAGTATGAGGCCCAGGTTGGCAAGGTGCGGCAAGAGCTCCAGGCTCTCATGAAAAAACATGAGAGTTTGGAGCTTGACTCAAAGACACGAGCGTCCGAGCTCGCGGTGGCTATTGAAAATGCCAAGTCTTCCAAGGCCGAATCCCAGAAGACCCTCCAGGAGTTGGATGCGGTGAAAAAGATAGCGGCGGGTAAGACATTCTTTATGCAAAGCAAACACATAAACGTGAGTTACTTGTTACTTACCCGAATCCGGAGCTCTCTAGGAGCATTCGCAGATCTTCCCTGTAGCATGTCCGATGCCGCCGCATTCTATCGAGCCGCAGAGGGCAGCTCGATAGAGAAGGTGTTCTGGTCTCAGTATGCTGAGGCCGGACACCCCGTGCCCCTGAGCGACCAGCTGAAGCAACTGGTCGAGCTCCACAAGGCGGCTGAACAGGCCATGAAGGGCCTCATAGTTCGGCTGTGGCCTGGAGAGGCTCTGCCTGGGAGCTATTTTGGGCTGGTGCGGTGGCTGGTGGGGGCCTGTCCAAGGCTCGAAGTCATCAAGCGCTCCGTCTGCATTGAAGGTGCCCGTAGGGCCCTTGCCCGTGCTAAGGTGCACTGGGGCAAGCTGGATGCTGAGAAGCTTGTGAAGGATGGGCCACCGCCAGGGAAAGAGCATCGCAAGCCCGAGAATTATTATAAGGATGTTCTGAAGGGTGCCCGCCTTATGGCGGATGAATGTTCCGGGGATGTAATTTTTGAGTAAAACTCGCTCGTTTTGTCCTGTGCACTGAAAACTTGTACATATGCGCTAAGCAATGCTGTTGGAATTTAAAATATTACCTTCTGTGCGGCTTTTTATCAATTCTGAGAGATGGCGAGTCGTCGGCTTCTGCCCCCGTGCCGCTAGTGCTGGGGTGTTCGGGGATAAACCTGAGCGCTCTTTTTCCCATGTTTGGGTCCTTCGAGGGAGGCGCTCAGCACAACGAACAAGGCAATCGGACTATAATGCGTGAACACTCTCACTTAGCCATAGAATTCTATAATTTTAAATTTCGGCGCAGCCCCTGGTATTAGGAAGACCGAGTTTGGGGTGCTATCCACGCCTTGGCCGGACAGAGCCGACTCCTTCCTCTAAGCGGCATAAGTCTTTAGGGACTCGAAAAACCTCTCGAACAGCGACCAGCTCTCGCCTCATCATGACAGTCAGTTTTAGCTTTCTCTACTGAGGTGCTCGACCCAGCTCAACTGGGGCACAATCGCAGTAGTTCTCCTAGTGCTACCTTAGCCGACATAGGGGAACGTAAGGCACCAAAACATAGGAGCCGGGCAAACCCAACTATTGACCCAAGACATGATTCGGAGCCGATGCATATAATGCTATAAGTTCGGGGTGCGCACTTGTTAAAGTGTTTAGACTTCTCACACCATATTGAGGGGTACTAAAGCCCCTGGCGTATTTTGGCCGTACCAAAGTGTACGGGTGCAACATGTCGTTAAGGAACATATATTTGTAAAAAAAGAGTAATGCAAAAATAGACAAAAGCTATGCATTGTTTATTAAAAATGGACGCGATCAAAGCAGAACGATACAAATAATGCGATAAGCAAAAGGTTGGACAATTTAACATGTCCGTTCCAAGGGCAGGCTGCGGAATGGTATGCGAAACAGGTATACTGCTCGTGATAGAGACCACCTGGGAGTTCCGTAATGCGGCATGGCTTGTCTGCTTCCTTGGTTCTTGCATCGTTTGTGCGGCAATTGAACTGTCGAATAGGCCTTCCGAAGAATGGAGTCCTGAAAGTAAGAGAAAATTAAAAAATCGGCAGCCCCTGGTGCGGTTGAAGCCGTGTTTCGGGCGTGCCGTGATGGTGCCCCTCCCCCTGTACCCATGGTATTTCTAGAGCGTAGTTATGTACGCGAAGCACTGGTGTCGCATTTTTGCGAGGGCTGGGGTTGGGGCCGCATTGCTACGCCTGCTCGGAACGTGCCAGGCGGTCTTATTGTAGGTTACTCCGGGCGCGCTTGATGGTGTCCGGACGTTTAATGGCCGTCTGGAGAACTGCCTGGAGAGGCTGCTTTGTACTTCCGCTGCAAGGGCCGCCGTGTGCTCCTCCGTTCGGAGGGAGCTTTCGGTGTTTCCATTGACCGTAATTAATCCTCGCGGGCCTGGCATCATGAGCTTAAGGTATGCGTAGTGCGGTACCGCGTTGAACTTGGCGAATGCGGTTCGTCCGAGCAGTGCGTGATAGCCACTGCGGAATGGGACTATGTCGAAGATTAAATCCTCGCTTCGGAAATTATCCGGAGATCCGAAGACCACTTCAAGTGTGACTGAGCCTGTACAGTTGGCCTCTACACCTGGTATTACGCCTTTGAAGGTAATTTTGGTGGGCTTAATCCTCGAGGGATCTATGCCCATTTTCCGCACTGTATCCTGGTAAAGCAGGTTCAGGCTGCTCCCGCCGTCCATAAGGACTCTAGTGAGATGAAATCCGTCAATAATTGGGTCCAGAACCAATGCGGCGAATCCGCCATGACGGGTGCTAGTGGGATGGTCCCTTTGATCAAAGGTGATCGGGCAGGAGGACCATGGGTTGAACTTTGGGGCGACTGGCTCTACCGCGTATACATCCCTTAACACGCGCTTCCGCTCCCTCTTGGGGATGTGGGTTGCATATATCATGTTCACCGTCTGCACTTGTGGGGGAAAACCCTTCTTTCCATTGTTGTTCGGCGGCCAGGGCTCTTCGTCGATCGGTATGCGGCCCCTTGTCTTTATTTTTGGCATTTAAATTGCCTGCCTGCTTGAACACCCAACAATCCCTGTTGGTGTGATTGGCCGGCTTTTCGGGGGTGCCATGTATCTGGCACAAGCGGTCGAGTATTCGGTCCAAACTGGATGGCCCCCTAGAATTTCTTTTGAATGGCTTTTTCCGCTGACCGGATTTATAGCCTCTGAATCCGGCATTAACTGCCGTATCCTCAGCATTGTCGCCGTTAATGCGGCGCTTCTGCTTGTTGCGATGCGACTTGCTACTACTGTCCCTGGTATCCGAATTACCACGGTTCTTGGTCTTATTATTGCTACGAGCAAGCCAACTGTCTTCTCCCACGCAAAAGCGGGTCATGAGTGTCATGAGTGCTGCCATAGATTTCGGCTTTTCCTGTCCAAGGTGTCGGGCAAGACACTCGTCACGGATATTGTGCTTGAAGGCTGCTATGGCCTCTACGTCCGGACAATCGACTATTTGATTTTCCTTTGTTAGGAACCGTGTCCAGAATTGCCTGGCCGATTCCTCTAGCTGCTGAATTACGTGGCTTAGGTCATCGGCGTCTGGTGGTCGCACATAAGTGCCCTGGAAATTGTCGAGGAATGCGGCTTCCAGGTCCTCCCAACAACTGATTGATCCTGCTGGCAAGCTGTTAAGCCAATGCCGAGCTGGTCCTTTAAGCTTGAGTGGGAGGTATTTGATGGCGTGGAGATCATCGCCGCGGGCCATGTGGATATGAAGGAGATAATCCTCGATCCATATCGCAGGATCTGTTGTGCCATCATATGATTGGATGTTTACGGGTTTGAAACCCTCAGGGATTTGATGATCCATTACTTCGTCTGTGAAGCATAGTGGGTGTGCGGCGCCTCTGTACTGGGCTATATCACAACTTAGCTCCAATGATCTTTGTCTACTGTGTTCGGCCCTACCGGATTTGTGTCCGGCGTGATGGTTATCGTCTCGAGTTGTGGGGTGCCCACGCGATCCGTATATCGATCTTGTTTGCCTTGCCTTGTCCTCCAACATGTCTCGCAGGTCTGGCGCATTTTCCCGTGCCTTGGTACGAGGTGCGGCTTGAGTGGAGGGCCGAGAGGCCTCTCTGTCGTGGCCTCGAGGTGGCCGGTCGGCCATATCAAGTGTTGGTGATGTAGGTTTATGTGCTTCCTCCTCTAATCGGGGTAGCAACCCGCGCTTTGGGTAGCTCTTGGAGGGGCGTTCGAGTTTATGCTCTTCGGCCGCAAGGACTTCAGTCCATCTGTCGACTAGCAAATCTTGATCAGCTCTAAGCTATTGCTGTTTTTTCTTGAGGCTTCTTGCCATGGCCATAAGCCTACGTTGAAAACGCTTTTGCTCGACAGGATCCTCTGGCACGACGAGTTTGTCATCGTCGAGGCTTGCCTCGTCTTCAGAGGGAGGCATATAATTATCGTCCTCGACCTCTCTGTCTGCCGCTCTCTTATGAGGGCTGGCCTCTCCATCCTCCTATGCTGAATCTTGCCGGAGGGGGTTTTCTTTGGCACTCTCCGGAGTATTATTATCTCCCGTGCTGGAATCGCCGTATTTGCTTTGGCGGGATTTTGAGCGGCGCCGCTGACGCCGGCGCTTAGGCTGTTTCTTGGAGGGGTCATCCTCCACCGTTCCATCTCCATCTCCTTCTTTTGGGGTGTCCACCATGTATATGTCATATGACGAGGTGGCTTTCCAGGGCCCAATAGGCGCTGGTTCTTCATCATCTCCTGCATCGGCGTCCATAACGTCGATGTCTTCGGAGTCGAAGTCGAGCATGTCGGTTAAATCGTCGACAGTGGCTACAAAGTGGGTGGTGGGTGGGCTTTGAATTTCTTCATCGTCCGTATCCCAACCTTGCTGACCGTAGTCCGGCCAGGGCTCTCCTGATAAAGAGAGAGACTTTAGTGTCTTCAGAATATCGCCGAAAGGCGAGTGCTGAAAGATGTCCGTGGCAGTAAACTCCATGATCGGCGCCCAATCGAATTCGATTGGCAGGGGCACGGAGGGTTCGGAGTCCGGCTCCTTGGAGTCACGAGTCACGCGGAGTGCGGGGCTGGTGTTCGGCTCGATCGCCATTGGGATCACAGCCCCCGAGGCGGTGTCCAACCACCCATCCTCGATCGGCGCAGTTGGCTCCGAATTAAGGGTCGAAGCCGATGTGGGTGCGGCCTCCAAGGCACTGTTCGGCGGCAGAGCTAGATCATGCTCATCGTGATAGTGCGGCACGCTCGGCAGTGGCTCGAATCCGTCGAAGATCAAGTCCCCGCGGATGTCAGCCGTGTAGTTTAAACTTCCAAATCTGACCTGATGGCCAGGGGCATAGCTTTGGTTCTGCTCCAGATGGCCAAGTGAATTGGCCCGCAGTGCGAAGCCGCCGAAGACGAAGATCTGTCCGGGGAGGAAGGTCTCACCCTGGACTGTATCGCTATTGATGATCGTAGGAGCCATCAAGCCTAACGGCGACGACACAGAGGAACTCTCAATGAAAGCACCAATGTCGGTGTCAAAACCGGCGGATCTCGGGTAGGGGGTCCCGAACTGTGCGTCTAGGATGGATGGTAACAGGAGGCAAGGGACACGAAGTTTTACCCAGGTTCGGGCCCTCTTGATGGAGGTAAAACCCTACGTCCTGCTTGATTAATATTGATGATATGGGTAGTACAAGAATAGATCTACCACGAGATCGGAGAGGCTAAACCCTAGAAGCTAGCCTATGGTATGATTGTTGTTCTGTATGTTGTCCTACGGACTAAAACCCTCCAGTTTATATAGACATCAGAGAGGGTTAGGGTTACACAAAGTCGGTTACAATGGTAGGAGATCTACATATCCGTATCGCCAAGCTTGCCTTCCACGCCAAGGAAAGTCCCTCCCGGACACGGGACGAAGTCTTCAATCTTGTATCTTCATTGTCCAGGAGTCCGGCTGGAGGTATAGTCCGGCCGTCCGAACACCCCCTAATCCAGGACTCCCTCAGTTGGGATTTAACAGATCTAGGTTAGAGTCATATAGGGGCTTAGTGGACATGTTAGTTTGTCCAGAGGTGCAAGGTCACAGTGCAAAGACAAAAATTATGTCAAAGTTGTCCGTGCACTCAAGGTGTTTGACAGAATGCCAATGGCATCTAGGCAACTCTTGGGGTGGCCCAAATCTCCAGATCATAGTCTCTTTAGATGTAGGAGAGGATGGCAAGGTTAGTTGGTCAAATCTAGAAACTTGCTAGTGCAAGTTTTGCAAAACTTCAGTTCTGGACAGGAGGTAAATGGCATTGTTTCATGAACCAAAAATGCTCCAATGAGTCCAACCTCCCGGACTTAAGGGTTTTGTGGGATGGTTTATAAGCAGGAGAAAGCACATGGTTGCTAGAGCAAAAATAATTAGGGTTGCAGTAGAAAATGCCAAGCTGGGCCAGAATGAAGATCAGGATGATTCACTCAAAATTTTCAAAGAACATCACTGGGTTTTTGCATAAAGTTGAATTATAAGCATCTACTGACCTCTCCAATTTTTGGTGGAAATATTAATGAAGTATTTAAATAGGTTGTAGTGCAAAATTGCCAACTAGACCAGATTTGAAAACTTGGGGTAGAGCTCAAAATATCCAATAAGTGAAATATATTTTTGCCTAAAAGTGATTTAAAAACATCCCATGACATCCCCAAATTTTGGTTGAAATTTTAGATAAACTTATAAAAGGGTTGTAGTTCAAATGGGACCCTAAAACCATAGGAAACCATTTTCAAGAAATAAAGATCAGGGGAGAATAATAATATAATTAAATCCACTAATAACGGAAATGTTTTTTTAGAGAGGGTTCATAAGTCCAACAACACATTTGGAAAGTTTCCAATTGGTAGAAACTCCACAATATCAAAGAAAAGAATGGTTCTGAAATCAAAGGAAATCCAAAAAAATTGAAAAATTTAATTACCTGGCAAACTTCTTGATAAACAAAACATGTTTAAAATTTTGGTGGGTTACAACACTACCCCCCTTAAGAAAAATCTCGTCCTCGAGATTTGCTAAAAGCTGTTTTAAGAAAATATATGCAATAAAATGTGGCTACAGTGAGAGGGCAATAAGTGGTGTAAAACCACACCGTGGAACACTGGCGCTGCGTGGAAAAATCCACGGTTAGGGAAAAAATGAGAGATTTCTACGTTGGATACAGTAAATTTAGAATAGATTCTAAATTGTAAAATACGCTGGTCGTACCCGAGAGCACAGTGCTCTCTCTGGCTGACAGGTGGGCCCGGGGTCCACTGTCAGTCTCTTCTTCTTCCTCCGGTTCTCTCTTCTTCCTCTCTCCCGCGCACTTTCCCGCGCTTTCTCCACTGGCGACGTCTAGCGCATAGGGCATCTAGGTCGTACTGCGGTAGTGCGCGGCGTGCTAGCTGCCGGTGCAGCGTGCACTCACCTCGCGGGCCAGCATGCTGTCGGCACTGCTCACGGATTCGCCTCCGAACACCGGCGATCGGGCGACGAGCGGCGCTGGTGGACTTTGCCCACCGTACACCAATCTCGAGCTATAACACGGCCGAGGTGTTCCTCTCTTCTTCCTCACACCTGGCCACGCTTCTCCTTCTCCTTCTTTCTCCTCCATCTCCGTTTACAGAAGCTCAAGGCGAGGCTCTAATGGCCGGGGCAGTGCCGGACTGGTACGTGATCCTGGTGTGCGGAGGGCTGGCGGCATTGCTGGGGCTCTCCGTGCTCCTGTGCGCGATGATCCTTGATGATCGTCGCGATGCTGTCGCTCGAGTGTTGGCTCTCCGCGCTGGTGGTGATCACGAGGATTAGGGTAGTGTCGGGTGCTAACTGTTGTCGGTGTGCTGGGGGTAACTTGTACCCGGACGATTATCCACTAATCTCTCCTTCAGAGACTGTGGTGTGTTAGGGAGGTGATCAGTTAGATGCAACGGTTACGTGGCTTGCAATTAGTGTAAGTGTTCGAGCGGTTAAGGTTGTGAGTCTGCTGCAGTGGTGTTGCGTGAATAAAATCTTTGTCGTGAGAAGATATATGCTGTAGCAGCTCAGGGAGAAGAAATCTCACTCCGGGATTTTTCGTGAGTGAAAATTAGTTAATCAAGAATTAATGGCAGTAAAAACTACTCACAATAACTGAAACCAAATATTTATCTCATCGAACAAGATTTAGAATAACACGCATAAGTTACAACACTTAACTAAATGGGGAGGCTACAACCTCGCTTAGCATGGGATCAAACTTATATCGCGCGCTCTAAGGGGTGCCCCCTCTCGGTCCCAACTGGAAACACCCATGCCCCCGGACCAGGTGGCATGCCTACCGGATGCAGCCGGTATATTCCACCATGGCCTCTCTGTACGGTGTGTGCTAGGACAGGGGTTGACAACTTACTGAACCGTACCCTACCTACGGCAGGGGCAAGTGGCAGCACAAAACAAGTATGGGGGTTACTGGAACAAGACTCGATCTACGGCCGACTCAAGAGGTTTAAGCATTCCTGCATGGTTAGCTCAAAAATTATATTTCACATCCATCGGACAGAACCGCCACTCATCATACCTCCCCATGCCCCACCGGTCATAACCGTCTCGACGAGGGACAAGCTCGTGTCTACCCAAGACAGAGACTTTCCCGAATCCTCCCCGGTAGGTATGAGAGGCATATGAGGGGGATTTCTATCACAAACATATCAAATGCCAACAGCATGAAGTCATCAATATACACTATGATTATGATTGTATCATCGCATAGCATAACGAAATCTCCGAGACAAGATGGGGTTGCAACCGTATCAACAACGCAAGACAATATCATGCCAGGGTTCAGAATGCTTGCCTTCCAGGTGTGGAGAGGTGAGGTGCCCTCCAAAACTTTTGCAAGTTATAATCCCCCTCCAAATTCCTATTTAAAAGAAATATTCAAATAACGCATACTTTAAAAATAGTACAAAAATTTGTCCTAATTATTTTTGTAATAAATCTTAAAATAAACTAGGTGAAATTTTAGAGAGGTAGGAAAAAGAATAAATCCATTTGAAGTTTTATTTAAAAAGATATAGCCAGTCAAAGCTTCAGTCAAACTCTGTTTTTTAAAATAAAACAGAAAAAGAAAACGTTTCAAATACGAATACGCTCTCGGGCAGAGAAAACGTACTTTAGGTTTTGCGCTTCCACTTAAAACACGTGGAAGCGGGGCTGGGTCACTGACAGTGGGTCCCTTGGGCCCACTGGTCAGGTTTGACCAGTTGTCCCCCGCCTTCGCTCTCCTTTGGCCGAACGGAGGCGGAGCTCCGGTGATCCTCGCCGGCAAACGATGGCTCCTCGAGGGCATCTGAGGGCAGGGATGGATCCGCTAGCCCAAGGCGGTCCTCCCGGTTGTCGACTGGCCAGCGGGGACGGAGGGAGTCACCGGCGGCGAGCTCCGCGGTGGAGGAAGCTTCGGGTGAATTTGGGGTTCTAGGTTGCGGTGGTTCTGGGTCGCGTTTGAGGGGTTGGGCAGCTCCGCGAGGTCAAGGGGAGAAGGATGGAAGCACGGGAGGGAATTGGTGGCCTCGTTCTTGGCCAGATTTCACCGGAGCATGGCGGCTGCCGAACCCGTCGGAGGTGAGGAAGACGACATCCTCCCGTCGTTCTCTGGCTATGGCGGGCTCTAGAGAGGTGGTATGAGGTTGCTTGAGGGCCTGGACGAGCTCGGGGGCTCCTTATATAGCGTAGCCATGTAGGTTCGCGGCGGCCGTGGATAGGATCGCCGGCGACCGCCATTCTGTAGCAGCAGGGGGATGTGGCGGCGACGAGCGCTTGTGGACAAGCTTGCGGATAAGCTTGAGCTGCTTCAGGGGGCAGCTGGCGAGCGAGGGTGGCTCGGGCGGCGCCGTCCGCGGCAGAGGCTGCTGTGGCCGGCCGCTAGGTGCCGTGGCCGACCTGACGGCGGCGCTGTAGGGCTCCAGGGGCTGGCTTGGAGGGTTTCGATGTGTGGACGAGGGCGAGCGTGGCTCTGCAGGCGAGCAAGGGCCAGGGGCGCGACGCGGCAGCTCGGGCGCACGCACGTGCAAAACGCATGCTCTGGGCGCGCCCAGCGCACGCACGCTATGTGTTCGATGCAATGTCAGGGCGTGCTAGAGGTCTTGGGTGAGGTAGGGATTTAACAGATCTAGGTAAGAGTCATATAGGGGCTTAGTGGACATGTTAGTTTGTCCAGAGGTGCAAGGTCACAGTGCAAAGACAAAAATCATGTCAAAGCTGTCCATGCACTCAAGGTGTTTAACAGAATGCTAATGGCATCTAGGAAACTCTTGGGGTGGCCCAAATCTCCAGATCAAAGTGTCTTTAGATGTAGGAGAGGATGGCGAGGTCAGTTGGTCAAATCTAGAAACTTTCTAGTGCAAGTTTTGAAAAACTTCAGTTTTGGACAGAAGGTAAATGGCATTGTTTCATGAACCAAAAATGCTCCAATGAGTCCAACCTCCCAGACTTAAGGGTTTTGTGTGATGGTTTATAAGCAGGAGAAAGCACATGGTCGCTAGAGCAAAAATAATGAGGGTTGCAGTAGAAAATGCCAAGCTGGGCCAGAATGAAGATGAGGATGATTCACTCAAAATTTTCAAAGAACATCACTCGGTTTTTGCATAAAGTTTAATTATAAGCATCTACTGACCTCTCCAATTTTTGGTGGAAATATTAATGAAGTATTTAAATAGGTTGTAGTGCAAAATTGCCAACTGGACCAGATTTGAAAACTTGGGGTAGAGCTCAAAATATCCAATAAGTGAAATATATTTTTGCATAAAAGTGATTTAAAAACATCCCATGACATCCCCAAATTTTGGTTGAAATTTTAGATAAACTTATAAAAGGGTTGTAGTTCAAATGGGACCCTAAAACAATAGGAAACCATTTTCAAGAAATAAAGATCAGGGGAGAATAATAATATAATTAAATCCACTGATAAAGGAAATGTTTTTTTAGAGAGGGTTCATAAGTCCAACAACACATTTGGAAAGTTTCCACTTGGTAGAAACTTCACAATATCAAAGAAAAGAATGGTTCTGAAATCAAAGGAAATCCAAAAAAATGAAAAATTTAATTACCTGGCAAACTTTTTGATAAACAAAACATGTTTAAAATTTTGGGGTGTTACAGCGGTGCCGGACGCCACCACGACGGCCAACGCTGCACGTATACACGTATACATGATCTGCATGTACAACAATCATGAACTCTAGTTCTAGAAGAATGTATGATCCTAGTACATGCACGTATACACGATCTGCATGTACAAGGTATTTACGTACGAAGCCTCCGGCTAACACGCGCGAGAACATGAGGCACAGAACACATGAGATTTTAGTGGCCACAGCCACAGCCCACATGCCTATTGTTTCTTTCTTTGTATTGATGATGACCAGGGTACAAAAATATTACAGAGGCAATATGGTCTTTTTACCTCACACTTAACATCGCTAGTGTCTAAATTGGATAGAAGTGTCATATAAGGAACAAAAATTACTTTTGCTGTCAAATAGGGAAGAAAATTTTATTTAGGCCAAATAAGGAACCAAACTTTAAGAAAGGCCCAAATAAGGAATTCTCTCTTGGAATATACAAGCCAAGTTCTATAATGAAAAATTCCGACTAGTATATGAAAGTGATAACATAGGAGACTCTCTATCATGAATATCATGGTGCTACTTTGAAGCACAAGTGTGGTAAAAGGATAGTCACATTGTCCCTTCCCTCTTTTTCTCTCATTTTTTTATTTAGGACTTTTCTCTTTTTTTATGGCCTCTTTTTTTCGTCCGGAGTCTCATCCCGACTTGTGGGGGAATCATAGTCTCCATCATCCTTTCCTCACTGGGACAATGCTCTAATAATGATGATTGAGGGAGTCCTGGATTAGGGGGTCTCCGGACAGCCGGACTATCTCTATTGGCCAGACTGTTAGACTATGAAGATACAAGATTGAAGACTTCGTCTCGTGTCCAGATGGGACTCTACTTGGCGTGGAAGGCAAGCTAGGCAATACGGATATGGATATCTCCTCCTTTGTAACCGACCTTGTGTAACCCTAACCCTCTCTGGTGTCTATATAAACCGAAGGGTTTTAGTCCGTAGGACAACAATCACAACATACAATCATACCATAGGCTAGCTTCTAGGGTTTAGCCTCTCGTGGTAGATCTACTCTTGTACTACCCATATCATCAATATTAATCAAGTAGGACATAGGGTTTTACCTCCATCAAGAGGGCCCGAACCTGGGTAAAACATCGTGTCCCCTGCCTCCTTTTACCATCCGGCCTAGATGCACATTTCAGGACCCCATACCCGAGATCCGCCGGTTTTGACATCGACATTGGTGCTTTCATTGAGAGTTCCTCCGTGTCGTCGCCGTTAGGCTTGATGGCTCCTACTATCATCGATAGTGATGCGGTCCAGGGTGAGACTTTTCTCCTCGGACAGATCTTCGTATTCGGCGGCTTTGCACTGTGGGCTAATTCGCTTGGCCATCTGGAGCAGATTGAAAGCTACGCCCCTGGACGTTAGGTGAGATTTGGAAGTGTGAACTACAAAGCCGACATCCGCGGAGACTTGATCTTCGACGGATTCGAGTCACAGCCGGGCGCGCTGCACTGTCACGATGGGTATGACCTAGCTCTGCCGCCGGGCAGTACCCCAGAGGCCGCGCCCTCATCAGCTCCGACCCTTAGCTCGGAGCCAACTGCGCCAATCGAGGATGGGTGGTTAGACACCGCCTCAGGGGCTGCAGTCTCAACGGCGATCAAGACGAACACCAGCCTAACCCTTTGCGCAGCCCGTGACTCCAAGGTGCCGGACTCTTTTCTGGACTCCGAACCATCCACGCCCCTGCCAATTGAATCCGATTAGGCACCGATCATGGAATTCACCGCCGCGGATATCTTTCAGCACTCGCCCTTCGGTGACATTCTGAATTCACTAAGGTCTCTCTCTTTGTCAGGAGAGCCCTGGCCAGACTATGGCCAATAGCATTGGGATGCAGACGATGAAGAAATTCGACGCCCACCCACCACCCACTTCGTAGCCACTGTCGATGATTTAACCGACATGCTCGATTTCGACTGCGAAGACATCGACGGTATGGACGACGATGTAGGAGATGAACATGAACCAGGGCCTATAGGGCACCGGAAAGCCACCTCGTCATATGACATATACATGGTGGATACACCCAACGAAGGCAATGGAGACAAGATAGCGGAGGATGACCCCTCCAAGAAGCAACCCAAGCACCAACGTCAGTGACGCCGCTCTAAGTCCCGCCAAAGCAAAAGTGGTGATACCGGCGCAGGAGATAATAACACCCGGATAGTGCCGAAGACAACAACAATCCCCTCCAGCAAGATTTAGAGCAGGAGGATGAAGGAGCCAGCTCTCCTGAGAGAGTGGTAGACGGAGAGGAGGAGGATGACAATTACATGCCCCCCTCCGAAAACGAGGCAAGCCTCGGCGACGGTGAATTCACCATACCAGAGGATCCCGTCGAACAAGAGCGCTTCAAGCGCCGGCTTATGGCCACGGCAAATAGCCTGAAGAAAAAGCAACAACAGCTTCAAGCTGATCAAGATCTGCTAGCTGACAGATGGACTAAAGTCCTCGCAGCCGAGGAATATAAACTCAAGCGCCCCTCCAAGAATTACCCAAAGTGCAAATTACTACCCCGACTGGAGGAACAAGCGTATGATACGGCTGACCGGCCACCTCGTGGCCGCGATAGAGAGGCATTCCAGCCAAAAGCTCAGCCTCCACCCCGATGCCATTCAAATAAAAAGCCATGGGGAGATACGCCAGACCTGCGAGACATATTGGAGGACAAAGCAAAGCATGCAAGATCGATCTATGGATCACGACGGCGCACCACTCTGCGAGACGATAAATGTCACGCCGGATACAGTAAAAGCAAATATGACTGGGCCGAACACAGCGGGCAAGACCCATTCGAGCTGCGTCGCGATACAGCCCAATACAGAGGCGGGGCACACCCCTTATGCTTCATAGACGAAGTAATGGAAAATCAATTCCCAGAAGGTTTCAAACCTGTAAATATTGAATCATACGACGGCACAACAGATCCCGCAGTATGGATTGAGGATTTCCTCCTCCACATCCACATGGCCTGCAGTGATGACTTACACGCCATCAAATACCTCCGACTAAATCTCAAAGGACCAGCGCGGCATTGGCTTAACAGCTTGCCAGCGGACTCCATTAGCTGTCGGGAAGATCTGGAAGCCGCATTCCTCGACAACTTTCAGGGCACTTATGTGCGACCACCAAACGCCGATGACTTGAGCCACATAATTTAGTAGCCAGAAGAGTCGGCCAGGAAATTCGGGACTCGGTTCCTTACAAAGAAAAATCAAATCGTCGACTGTCCGGATGGGGAGGCCTTAGCGGCTTTCAAACACAACATCCGAGACGAGTGGCTAGCCCGACACCTTGTCTATGGCAGCTCTCACGACGCTCATGACCCGCTTTTGTGCGAGAGAAGACAGCTGGCTGGCTCGCATTAATAATATATCAAAGAACCATGGTACCTCAGATACCAAGGATGGCAATAGCAGGTCATGTCGCAACAAACATAAGCTCCGCATTAACAGCGAAAATACTAAGGATACGGCAGTCAATGCTGGATTCAAAGGCTCTAAACCCGGTCAGCGGAAAAAGCCATTCAAACAAAGTACGCCGGGTCCGTCCAGCATGGACCGTATACTCGATCGCTCGTGTCAAATACACGGCACCCCAGACAAGCCAGCCAATCACACCAACAGGGACTGTTGGGTGTTCAAGCAGGCCGGCAAGTTAATTGCCAAAAACAAGGACAAGGGGCCGCATAGCGATGATGAAGAGGAGCCCCGACAGCCGCACACCGGAGGGCAGAAGAGGTTTCCCCGCAAGTGCGGACGGTGAACATGATATACGCGACCCACATACCCAAGAGGGAGTGGAAGCATGCGCTCAGGGACGTATATGCGTTGGAGCCAGTCGCCCCAAAGTTCAACCCTTGGTCCTCCTGTCCGATCACCTTCGATCGCAGGGACCACCCCACTAGTACCCGTCATGGCGGATTTGCCGCACTGGTCCTAGACCCAATTATTGACGGATTCCACCTCACTCAAATTCTTATGGATGGCGGCAACAGCCTGAACCTGCTTTATCAGGACACAGTGTGCAAAATGGGTATAGACCCGTCAAGGATCAAACCCACAAAAACGACCTTTAAAGGCGTCATTCCAGGTGTGGAGGCCCATTGCACATGCTCAATTACACTGGAAGTGGTCTTCGGAACCCTGGATAACTTCCGAAGCGAAGAGTTAATCTTCGATATAGTCCCGTTCCAAAGTGCTTATCACGTGCTGCTCGGGCGAACCACATTTGCTATATTCAATGCGGTACCGCATTATGCATACCTCATGCTCAAGATGCCAGGACCTCGCGGAGTTATTACAATAAATGGAAACACAGAACGCTCCCTCCGAACAGAGGAGCACACCGCAGCCCTCGCAGCAGAAGCGCAAAGCAGCCTCTCAAGGCAATCAACCAGTTCGGCGCTTCAAAGCCCGGACACCTTCAAGTGCGCTCGGGGCAATCGCAAATAGACCACCTGGCGCGATCTGAGCTCGCGTAGCAATACGGCGGCCAGCCCAATCCCAGCCCAACGGCGAAACTCGTGCCGCGCGTATATAATTACGCATTAAAAATACCATGGGCACAGGGGGGAGGGGGGCACAACTGCGGCACGCCCCAAGACGCGGCTTAAACCGCACTAGAGGCTTCCCGTTTGGTTATTTTTTTCTTTGTTTTTTTTCAGGACCTTAATCTCTGGAAACACTGTCCGGCAACACTATTGCCGAACACATGATGCAGCAACCAAGGAGGCAGACAGCTACGTCATACCACGGAATTCCCAGGTTGATTACAATAACGAGCGAAATATTCGATTTAATATCATTCCTCAGCTTGCCCTTGGAAGGGACATAGTCCTAGTCTTTGCTTATCGCACTATCTGTATCACTCTACTTTAACGCAACTTTTTAATAAACAATGGATGACATTACGACTATTATTACATTCTTGTTATATATATGTGTGTGTTCATTAACGACGCCTTGCAACCATACACTTTGGTACGACCAATACACCAGGGGCTTACGTACCCAACAATATGGTGCGAAAAGTCTGAACACTTTCACAAGTACGGCACCCCGAACTTATAACATTATATGCATCAGCTCTGAATCATCTCTTTGGTCAAATGTTGGGTTTGCCCGGCTCCTATGTTTTGGTACCTTACGTTCCGCTCTATCGGCTAAGGTAGCGCTAGGAGAACTACTGTGATTGTGCCCCGGTTCTGCCGGGCTTAGCACCTCAGTAGAGAAAGCTAAAACTGACTGTCATGATAAGGCGAGAGATTGGTCGCTGTTCGGCGAGGTTTTTTGAGTCCCAAAAGACTTATGCCGCTTAGGGCGAGGGGCCGGCCCTGTCCGGCTTACAGGCGTGTATCGCGCCCCGAATTCGGCCTTCCAAATACTAGGAGCTTTGCCGAAATTTAAAATTATAGAATTCTATGGCTAAGTGAGAGTGATAAAGCATTATTAGTCTGGTTGCCTTGTTCGTTGTGCTGAGCACCTCCCTCGAAGGACCCAAATATGGGAACAAGAGTGCTCAGGTTTATCCCGAACACCCCAGCACTCGTGGCATGGGGGCAGAAGCCGAGGACTAGCCATCTCTCAGATTGGATAAACGGCCAAACAGAAGGTAATATTTTAAATTCACACAAGCCTTGCATAGCGCATATGAAACAAGTTTTCATCATACAGGATCACACGAGCAAGTTTACTCAAATATTACATCCTTTGAACATTCGTCCGCCACAAGACGGGCGCCCTTCAGGACACCCTCATAATAAATTTCGGGGGTGCGATGCTCCTTGCCCTGCGGCGGCCCTTCCTTGATCAGCTTCACGACGTCTAGCTTGGCCCACTGCACCTTCACACGGGCGAAAGCCCGGCGTGCACCTTCGATGCAGACGGACCGCTTGATGACCTCCAGCCGTGGGCAGGCATCCACAAGCCGCCTCACCAGGCCGAAGTAGCTTTTCGGAAGGATGTCGCCAAGCCACAGCCGAACTATAAGGCCCTTCATGGCCTGTTCGGCCGCCTTGTGCAGCTCGACCAGCTGCTTTAGCTGGTCGCTCAGAGGCATTGGGTGTTCGGTCCCAGTATACTGAGACCAGAACAACTTCTCCGTTGGGCTCCCCTCCTCGGTCTGGTAAAAATGCGCGGCATCGGACACGCTGCGGGGCAAATCTGCGAATGCTACTGGAGAGCTCTGGATTCGGGTAAGTAATCGGTAATTTACTTTTACATGCTTGCTTTGCATATAGAAAGCCTTACCCGCCACTATCTTCTTCATTGCATCGATCTCCTGGAGGGCCTTCTAGGCCTCGGCCTTGGCACTCTTTGCACTCTCGAGGGCCGCGGCAAGCTCAGACTCTCGCATCTTCGAGTCAAGCTCCAACGCCTCGTGCTTCGTCACGAGAGCCTGGAGCTCTTGCTGCACCTCGCCCACACGAGCCTCTTGTTTTTCCCGCTTGGTGCGCTCCTTGGCCGCTTTATCTTCGGCCTTGGCTAGCGCTTGCTTCAGGGTCGCCACCTCGGTCGTGGCCCCTGGCAAATATACGATGACCCTGTCATTTTGCAATCGCGTCCTCTTTTATATATACTTATCTGTAGACATGGTATTACTTACCCTTGTTCTCCTCAAGCTGCCTCTTGGCAAGGCCGAGCTCTTTCCTGGACCCCTCGAGGTCCTGCTTCAGTACGGCGACCTCCGCAGTCAGTGCGGCGGACACCAGCAGCGAAGCCTGCATATGCATATTGACACACTTATATTAGACTCCTGCGATATTATTTGATCCTCTGCTCGGCTTTTCTTTGTGAACACCGAACAAAGCATCAGGGGCTACTTTCTATGTGGTAACATTTCTACTACATTTTAAAACACTTACCTCAAAGCCTGTTAGAAGGCTGGCACAGGCTTCAGTCAATCCGCTCTTGGCGGACTGAACCTTCTGGATCACCACAGTCATGATAGTGCGGTGCTCCTTGTCGATGGAAGCGCTTCCAGCAGATTGTCCCGTGCCTCTGGATGGACAGAGGTCACCGGCACAGGCATCTTGCCCCTCTTAGAAGGAGGCCGCCTGCCCGAGCCCGGAACCGCTAGAGGGTCCGGCGCGGTGTTCGGCTGAGGGCCGAACTCGGAGCTCTCGGGGACCCCGTCCCCGCGGCTCCCGGAGTCCGGAAGGTCTCCTTGAGGCGCCTCCAGGACTATTTCCCCTCGACCCGGTGCCTCTTGAGACAGCACCTCGGCGTCGTCAGCAGGATGAGGGGAGGTGGCGGTCGGGACTGTATCGCTATCCATGTCCGACGAGCCCATGGAGCCGTCCGATGATACATCGATGCTGGTTCGCGGCGGCCTACATAATCATGTTCGGCATTAGGAAAAGCAGTGTGACAAAGGAATGCTATGAGTTACTCTGGTATCCGAATACTTACGATCTCCTCGGGGGCTTGGCCCGGTGCAACCACTCGTCTTTGCCCTCGTCGGCGGCGGTGGAACTGTCCGGAAGGAGAGTCCTCCCCTTCTTGGACCCTTCGGCCTCCCCAGTTGGGGCGGCCTTCCTTTTCTTGTCTCCCCTGCCTGGAGGGGGAGCATCTTCTTCTTCCTCCTCATCTTCGGGGGAGGAGTGTGCCGCAAAGTTATCGGACGATGAGTCCGATAACACCTGGCGCCGGGAACTCTTTCGGGTTCCCTTGGCCTTCTTGGTCTTCTCCGGCACCTTGTAAGGAGCCGGAGTCAGCATCTCCGTCAGGAGAGCGCTCGCAGTGTCTTCGGGCAAAGGGGTCGGACAGTTCATCTGCCCCGACATCTCCACCCAGTCCTATCAAAGGCATGGAGATTAGACCCCGCACATAATTAAGCTAGGGAAAATAAATGTCCTACGGGACGTATTGAACTCACTGAACATGCTAGGCGCTTTGCGCTTAGTCCGCGGTCCTCGGCGAGAGAAGGAGGGACCTCGGCACCCTTGAACAGCACCTTCCAGACGTCCTTGTGTGTCGTATCAAAGAGCTCGCTTAGAGTCTGGTGCCGGGCTGGGTCGAACTCCCACAAGGTAAAATCCCGTTGTTGACACGGGAGGATCCGGCGGATGAGCATAACTTGGACTATGTTGAGAAGCTTGAGCTTCTTGCTCGCCATACTCCGGATACATTTCTGGAGTCCATCCAGCTCCACTGACGAACCCCACGACAAGCCCTTCTCTTTCCAGGAAGTGAGCCGTGTGGGGAATCTGGATTGAAACTTGGGGGCTGCCACCCATTTGGCGTCGCGCGGCTCGGTGATGTAGAACCACGCCGATTGCCATCCCTTTATTGTCTCCATGAAGGAGCCTTTGAGCCATATAACGTTGGGCATCTTGCCCACCATGGCTCCGCCGCGTTCTGCTTGTTGGCCTCGTACCACCTTCGGCTTGATATTGAAGGTCTTTAACCACATGCCGAAGTGGGGCCGGATGTGGAGGAAAGCCTCACACACGACGATGAACGCCGAAATGTTGAGGATGAAGTTCGGGGCCAGATCATGAAAGTCCAGCCAATAGTAGAACATGAGACCACGGACGAATGGATGGAGGGGAAATCCTAGTCTGCGGAGGAAGTGGTGAAGGAAAACTACCCTCTCGTGAGGTTCCGGGGTAGGGACGATCTGCCCCGCAGCGGGCAGCCGATGCGAGATGTTCGCGGCTAAGTATCCGGCTCCGCGCAGCTTTTTGATGTCTCCCTCCGTGATGGAGGAGACCATCCACCTGCCTCCCGCTCCGGACATGGTTGGAGAAGGTTAAGGTGGGAGGTGTGGACCTGGGCACTAGAGCTCGAGTGTGCGAAAACGGATGAGCAAAGGAGGAGGAAGGCGTGGATAGAAAGGTGAATCCTTATCCCTTTATATGGGCGGACGAAGCTAAGCTTCCCCACTTGCCTGGTAAAACTCGCTTATCCCCCAAGCGCCGCGACTGATGGCGCAGTTGGGTTACCCACTCCCGTATTGATGAGAATCCCGTAATAAGGGGACACGATCTCTGCTTTGACAAGACGTGTCGAAAAACTGCCTCGCGTTAGAGCATCTCCAACAGCCGCTCAATGCGTGGCGCCCAAAAAACGGGTTTACAGCGCGCAAGTAGATTTTTTAGGGTGCTAGAAGACGTTTGCTCCAATAGGCGCTGCAAAATATGCTGCGCGCGCGAGTCCAACGTTCCCAATCAAGCGGTCCCATCTGCAGCAGCCCAGAGTTTGCGGCGCGCGCGACCGGGCGCACTAAATATGCTGCGCGTGATGCCTTTTTGATGCGCGCACTGCATTATTATAGCGCGCGCGCGCTTTTTGTGCGGCTGCTGGAGACTTCAAACCGGGTCCGCGCGCGCTAAAAGCAGTTTTTATACCGCGCGGCACTCATATAGCGCTTCTGTTGGAGATGCTCTTATGTGCGGGGCTGGTTAAAGAAAACAGTTCGAATAATCACCGAGCCATGACATAACGTCATGCTGCCAAAACAAGCTAGCAAATTAGATCTGCGAAAATATTATTCTCTCTACGGTGGAATGTGGAACTTATTTTGCAGGGTCGGACACTATCCTCGTATTCAAATTCTTCGGTGATGTATTCGGAGAAGGAACCCGCCTTGCAATGCCGAAGACAATACTGCGCGCCAGACTCATCGTCATTGAAGCCTGGTTCAGGGGCTACTGAGGGAGTCCTGGATTAGGGGGTCTCCGGACAGCCGGACTATCTCTATTGGCCGGACTGTTAGACTATGAAGATACAAGATTGAAGACTCCGTCTCGTGTCTGGATGGGACTCTACTTGGCGTGGAAGGCAAGCTAGGCAATACGGATATGGATATCTCCTCCTTTGTAACCAACCTTGTGTAACCCTAACCCTCTCCGGTGTCTATATAAACCGAAGGGTTTTAGTCCGTAGGACAACAATCACAACATACAATCATACCATAGGCTAGCTTCTAGGGTTTAGCCTCTCTGATCTCATGGTAGATCTACTCTTGTACTACCCATATCATCAATATTAATCAAGCAGGACGTAGGGTTTTACCTCCATCAAGAGGGCTCGAACCTGGGTAAAACATCGTGTCCCCTCCCTCCTATTACCATCCGGCCTAGACACACAGTTCAGGACCCCCTACCCGAGATCCTCCGGTTTTGACACCGAAAATGATCATCACACTTTTATTTTCTTACAACTCAACAATTACAACTCGATACTTAGAACAAAATATGACTCTATATGAATGCCTCCAGCGGTGTACCGGGATATGCAATGAATCAAGAGTGACATGTATGAAAGAATTATGAATGGTGGCTTCGCCACAAATACGATGTCAACTACATGATCATGCTAAGCAATATGACAATGATGGAGTGTGTCATAATAAACGGAACGGTGGAAAGTTGCATGGCAATATATCTCGGAATGGCTATGGAAATTCCATAATAGGTAGGTATGGTGGCTGTTTTGAGGAAGGTATATGGTGGGTGTATGATACCGGTGAAAGGTGCACGGTATTAGAGAGGCTAGCAATGGTGGAAGGAAGAAAAGTGTGTATAATCCATGGACTCAACATTAGTCATAAAGAACTCATATACTTATTGCAAAAATCTACAAGTTATCAAAGCAAAGTATTATGCGCATGCTCCTAGGGGGATAGATTGGTAGGAAAAGACCATCGCTCGTCCCCGACCGCCACTCATAAGGAAGACAATCAAAAAATAAATCATGCTCCGACTTCATCACATAACGGTTCACCATACGTGCATGCTACGGAAATCACAAACCTTAACACAAGTATTTCTCAAATTCACAACTACTCAACTAGCATAACTTTAATATCACCATCTTCATATCTCAAAACAATTATCAAGCATCAAACTTCTCATAGCATTCAACACACTCATAAGAAAGTTTTTTTTCTTGAATACCAAGCATATTAGGATTATTTAAGCAAATTACCATTCTATTTAAGACTCTCAAAATAATCTAAGTGAAGCATGAGAGATCAATAGTTTCTATAAAACAAATCCACCACCGTGCTCTAAAAGATATAAGTGAAGTACTAGAACAAAACTATATAACTCAAATGATATAAGCGAAGCACATAGAGTATTCTAACAAATTCCAAATCATGTATGGCTCTCTCAAAAGGTGTGTACAGCAAGGATGATTGTGATAAACTAAAAAGAAAATATTCAAATCATACAAGACGCTCCAAACAAAACACATATCATGTGGTGAATAAAAATATAGCTCCAAGTAAAGTTACCGATAGAAGTAGACGAAAAGAGGGGATGCCTTCCGGGGCATCCCCAAGCTTTGGCTTTTAGGTGTCCTTATATTATCTTGGGGGTTCCATGGGCATCCCCAAGCTCAATCTCTTGCCACTCCTTGTTCCATAATACATCAAATCTTTACCCAAAACTTGAAAACTTCACAACACAAAAATTAAAGTAGAAAATCTCGTGAGCTCCGTTAGCGAAAGAAAACAAAAGACCACTTCAAGGTAATGTAATGAACTCGTTCTTTATTTATATTGGTGTTAAACCTACTGTATTCCAACTTCTCTATGGTTTATAAACTATTTTACTAGCCATAGATTCATCAAAATAAGCAAACAACACACAAAAACAGAATCTGTCAAAAACAGAACAGTCTGTAGTAATCTGTAGCCAGCGCAAGATCTGGAACCCCCAAAATTCTAAAATAAACTGCTGGACGTGAGGAATTTATCTACTAATCATCTTCAAAAATAATTAACTAAATATCACTTTCTAAATAAAAATGGCAGCAGTACTCGTGAGCGCTAAAGTTTCTGTTTTTTACGGCAAGATTAACAAGACTTTCCCAAGTCTTCCCAATGGTTCTACTTGGCACAAACACTAATTAAACACAAAAAACACAACCTAAACATAGACTAGATAAATTATTTATTACTAAACAGTAGAAAAAGCAAGGAATTAAAACAAAATTAGGTTGCCTCCCAACAAGCGCTATCGTTTAACGCCCCTAGCTAGGCATAAAAAGCAAGGATAGATCTAGGTATTGCCATCTTTGGTAGGTAATCGAAAAGTGGCTCTCATAATAGATTAATAAGGTAATTTAATTTTCTTTCTAGGAAAGTGTTCCATGCCTTTCTGTCGGGGGGATGGACACCGGGTAGGCAACGGAACCCGGATCTTCATCAAAAACAACGGGGTCAGCACTGCCCCTCAATACCGGCACGCGCTTGGCCGGGTCGCTCGACCCGGCCAAGCCCCGTAAGCCGGCCAGACTAGCCGACCCGGAAAGATACGTAGACTCGGCCTCAACAACTAGCGCAAGACAGCCGAACCCGGCACGACCAAAGCTTCCTCGACAAGACAGCACCACCCGTGGCGTGCTACGCAATCCAGCCGCGGGTCAGCACCCGTCCCATCCAGGCCGTGCGATGGGACAAGGCTTCAATCAATGATGACCGAGGCGACAGTGCCCCGCCCATGCCTCTGGTCAGCGGGTACGTAGCAACAGTGCTCCTCACCTACCCGCTGACCAAGGCCGGCGTGGCTACAATGCCCCCGTCCCCGCCGCTGATAACAGCAAGCAGCAACTTGACAGAGAGCACTGTACACGACTCGACTCGGCCACGCCCTGACGATTGACAAGACGGCGCACAGTCCTCCTAGGCACGCGGGCCCACACCTAGGGGAACCCGGCGAACCATAAGCCCTCAGCGGGACCCAGCCCGGGTCCCCGGATGCCTGTTGGAAATATGCCCTAGAGCAATAATAAATTGGTTATTATTATATTTCCTTATTCATGATAATCATTTTTTATCCATGCTAGAATTGTATTGATAGGAAACTCAGATACATGTGTGGATACATAGACAACAACATGTCCCTAGTAAGCCCCTAGTTGACTAGCTCGTTGATCAATAAGATGGTTACGGTTTCCTGACCATGGACATTGGATGTCATTGATAACGGGATCACATCATTAGGAGAATGATGTGATGGACAAGACACAATCCTAAGCCTAGCACAAGATCGTGTAGTTCGTTTGCTAAAGCTTTTCTAATGTCAAGTATCATTTCCTTAGACCATGAGATTGTGCAACTCCCGGATACCGTAGGAGTGCTTTGGGTGTGCCAAACGTCACAACGTAACTGGGTGGCTATAAAGGTACACTACAGGTATCTCCGAAAGTGTCTGTTGGGTTGGCACGAATCGAGACTGGGATTTGTCACTCCGTGTAAACGGAGAGGTATCTCTGGGCCCACTCGGTAGGACATCATCATAATGTGCACAATGTGACCAAGGAGTTGATCACGGGATGATGTGTTACGGAACGACTAAAGAGACTTGCCGGTAACGAGATTGAATAAGGTATCGGATACCGACAATCGAATCTCGGGAAAGTACAATACCGCTGGACAAAGGGAATTGTATACGGGATTGATTGAATCCCCGACATCGTGGTTCATTCGATGAGATCATCGTGGAACATGTGGGAGCCAACATGGGTATCTAGATCCCGCTGTTGGTTATTGGCCGGAGAGTTGTCTCGGTCATGTCTGCATGGTTCCCGAACCCGTAGGGTCTACACACTTAAGGTTCGGTGACGCTAGAGTTGTTATGGGAAATAGTATGTGGTTACCGAATGTTGTTCGGAGTCCCGGATGAGATCCCGGACATGACGAGGAGCTCCAAAATGGTCCGGAGGTGAATATCGGTATATTGGTCGAGTAGTATTGGAGTCCGGAATTGTTCCGGGGGTACTAGGTTATGACCAGCGTGTCCGAAAGGGGTTTCGGAGGCCCCGGCAAGCGTTGGGGGGCCTTATGGGCCAAGGGGGAGAGGGCACATCAGCCCACTAAGGGGCTGAGCGCCCCTCTGACCCCATCTCACGTAACCAGGAGAGGTGGGGGCGCCACCCCTAGGGCAGCCGCCCCTCCCGGCTTGGGGGGCAAGTTTCCTAGGGGGTGGGGGCGTCCAAACCCATCTAGGGTTTCCCCTGTGGCCGCCGCCCCTCCCCTAGGGAACCCTAGGGCGCCTCCCCCTCCTCCCTTCCCCCTATATATAGTGAGGGAGAGAGAGGGCAGCCGCACTCTTCCCCTGGCGCAGCCCTCTTCCTCCTCCAACACCTCATCCTCCTCCGTAGTGCTTGGCGAAGCCCTGCCGGAGAACCACGAGCTCCATCACCACCACGCCGTTGTGCTGTCGGAGTTTTCCCTCAACTTCTCCTCTCACCTTGCTGGATCAAGAAGGAGGAGACGTCTCCCAACCGTACGTGTGTTGAACGCGGAGGTGCCGTCCGTTCGGCGCTAGGATCATCGGTGATTTGGATCACGACGAGTACGACTCCATCAACCCCGTTCACTTGAACGCTTCCGCTTATCGATCTACAAGGGTATGTAGATGCACTCCCCTTCCCCTCATTGCTAGATTACTCCATAGATTGATCTTGGTGATGCGTAGAAAATTTTAAATTTCTGCTACGATCCCCAACAATGCCGACACTATGGACCCACCAACTTGCAACATTACTATTGTTGTAAGTGCATCTAGTGCCACCCCTAGTTGGTTTTGGAGTATTGACGACAAACCTGGTTGAGGGACTAATGTGTTTGTGAGAATTGCAGGATAACACAGGTAGAAGTCCCTCATTGATTCGGTTTTCCTACCAGATATGACCCCTAAAAATGTATGAAGACATTAAAGTCAAAGGTGGTATGTGAAGACATTCACATTGAAGACTATGAAAAGAGAAGACATCGCGTGAAGACT
Organism: Triticum urartu; assembly: GCF_056163025.1. Lineage (NCBI taxonomy): Eukaryota > Viridiplantae > Streptophyta > Magnoliopsida > Poales > Poaceae > Triticum > Triticum urartu. The sequence continues at coordinate 713,756,051 of NC_141879.1, forward strand.
ATGGAGCGTGAAGACTTAGTTGTTTCGTCGTTCTTTTTCTTCTTTGTTGAGTCATAGGAACCACCGTACTGTTAAGTGGGGTCCAAGTAAACCAGTCAGAATGACTGAAGTGATGCTTAACCAAAATCCTATGTCTTCGAGCGAAGACAATGAGAGAAAATCTTATCCAGAGCTGGATAAGTCAGCTTTGCTTGTAGCTCAAGTAAAGTTGCCGTGTGTGTTTGAAATCTGACCGTTGGAACAAGTGTCAGTTCCTTAGTGACCCAGGGTCATTTCGGACAAATCAGGTCGGTTTGCCTAGTGGCTATAAATAGCCCACCCCCTACACCATAGACTGGTTGGCTGCTCAGAGTTAGTGCACGGCTTTTGTCATTTGAGAGCAACCCACCTCGAAGCCTTTGAGAGAGAAATCCTTGCGAGGACAAAGCCCTAAACACCCAGAGCCAAAGAGTGTTAGGCATCACTTAAGTCTTCTTGTCTGTGTGATCTAAAGACTTATTACACTTGAGGACTATGAATCCTCCAGCCGGTTAGGCATCGCGTTCTGAGCATCCAAGAGTCATTGTGGATCGCCGGTGAACGAAGTCTGTGAAGGTTTGGAAGTCTACCTTGAAGACTTACCAGAGTAATTGGGCGAGGACTGGGTGTCCTTAGCTCAAGGGGAATAAGGTGAAGACGCGGTCTTCTGAGTTGAATCTCAGCCTCCCTAACCAGACGTACAGTTGTCACAGCAACTGGAACTGGTCCAACAAATCATTGTCTTCAACGAGCCATTGGTTCTATCCTTCCCATCTCTTTATTTGCAGATTGGTCCTTGTGAAGTCATTGCCTGTTTGCATTATCTATTTGTCTTCACTATGTGATTACTTGTTCTGATTGGCTTCATACTATCTTCCATCTTGATCTATACTGCCTAGCTGCTATTAGTCTTTGTGCTTTCATTTCATTGAATACTTGACTATGGCTTGCTTAGTGTAGTCTACCTTCTGCTGCATGGTAATAGGTTTATTTCTATCGTTTGTCTTCAAAACCTCCATGTTTTGAAGACTTTCATAAAAATCGCCTATTCACCCCCCCTCTAGTCGATCACTAGCACTTTCAATTGGTATCAGAGCAAGGTACTCCCTTCTTCTGTGTGATTCGGTTTAATCACCTGGAGTTTTAGCTATGTTGACTGCAGGGATAATCAAAGTCTCCGCTGCATGCCCAGTCTTCGATGGAACTGAATATCCCTACTGGAAGAATAAGATGCACATGCATCTGGAAGCCATTGATGTCGACCTCTGGTATGTCATGAAGAATGGCGTCCCTAAGGCTGGTGAAGGTGTCACCGCTGCTGATGTCAAGAAGTTCGTTCAACTGGATTCCACTGCCAAGAACATCATCTGTGGTCATCTGACCAAAGGACAGTATGGCCGTGTGAGTGCTCTGGAAACATCCAAGCTAGTCTGGGACTGGCTCTCCAAGGTTAACGAAGGCGTCTCAACCCAGAGAGATCAAAGAATCAGTGTACTTCACAACCTCTTCAACCAATTCAAGAGAAATGACAATGAGAATGTTCAGCTCATGTTTGATCGACTCACTGACATCACAAATGAGCTTCAAGCCCTCGGCGCTACTGAGATCACCAAGCATGAAGTCGTCAAGACACTCCTGAGATCACTTGACAGCTCGTTTGACAGCCTAGCCCTGATGATTCAAGAACGCCCTGACTTCAAGACACTCGATCCATCTGACATACTTGAAAGGCTCAACACACATGAGTTTCAGCTTTCTGAGAAAAGACACATCTACGATCCCAACTATGGGCGAACTCGTGCTTTGAAGGCAAAAGTTGTTTCCTCATCTGAAGAAGAATCTGATTGCAGTTCTGATGATCCTGAAGACATTGGAAAGGAGCTTGCTATGCTTGTGAAAAGTTCCAGAAATTCACTAAGAAGAAAGGCTTTAGAAAGTCCTCACGATCCAGCTCAAGGAATGATGAAGCTTCTGCTCATGACTACAAGAAGAGAACATGCCACAAGTGCAAGAAACCTGGTCACTACATTTCTGAGTGTCCGTAGTGGGACAATGAGAACAAGAAGAAGAAGAAGAAGAAGAAGAAGAGCAAGGAATAGGATTCTAACGACAAGAAGAAGAAGAAATACTCAAAGTCTTCTTCCAAGTCTTCATCACACAAAAAGAGCTCATCTGGCAAGGCTCGTGCATTTGTTGGCAAGGAAATGGATTCAGAGGAGGAGTATGCTTCTGAGGAGGCGGAGGTGGAGTCTGAGGAGGAGTCTGATTCTGGTGTTGCAAGTCTGGCTACAGCCTACGTTGCCAAGTCCGTCTTCAACATTGAAGATAGTGACTTCATCACCGACGCCGATGCTAATGACAAGGACAACTCCGCTCCCACCTACTGCTTCATGGCACGCGGTGCCAAGGTAAATTCACGCACTACTCACTATCAAACATCCAGTGAAGATGACTCTGATTGTGGTTCCAAACCCAGCTACAAAACACTTGCTAAAATTGCAACTGAACAACAGAAAGCTATGGAACATATTCAAAAACTGTTAGACAAAAGCGATGACATGTTAGACGCTGAAATGACTCGATCTCAGTCCTTAATTGAAGACATAAAAAATATTCATGTTAAGTATGAGGAACTCGAAAGTCATCATGAAACGCTCTCAACAACTCATGAAAAGCTTTCCTATTATTATCTTCAAAGGAAGCAAGATCTTGACAAATTGAGAGCGGCTCATGAAGATCTTCAAAAGGAAAACAAGTCACTTCACGCCAAACAGATCGGTTCCACTCAGGAAGGATTTGAACCACCATGTCTTAAATGCATTGAGCATGACAACACTACTTCTGTTGTTGCATGTTCTACTGCTGCTACTGTTGCAATATCTTCAACTGTTGATGTGGTAACTGACCCCTCTGCTGAGGATGCCACTGCTATTGCTGATGAAAATTCTAGGTTGAAGACATTGCTTGAAACAGGGATGTACAAAAGTCTCAAAGGGCATCAGACACTATGTGATGTCCTCAAAAGGCAGATCCTGAACCGAAACCCTAGGAAAGAGGGTGTTGGGTTCGAAAGGAAAACGAATGCTAATGGCTCTCACTAGAAACCTGAGCAGTACCCAGAAACCACATGGGTTGCTGCAAAGGAACCTTCAGTGGATCCATCCACCCTATCTGGCTTCACTTGTGCTAATCCCATTGTTATTGATGAATCCTTTGATGCAAACTATAAACTGTTTAAGAATCAGAATGGTGAAGTGTTTGCCAGGTATATTGGTACTAACTGCAGGAATGGGCCACCTATGAAGAAAGTCTGAGTGCCGAAAAAGTGTTTGGAAAATCTTCCTGTGTATGTCGTCATGACACCACAAGTGAAGAAGACAAACCCCAGACCACGGGCTTCATATGGTCCAAAGGTTTCATACAGACAGAGGACTCACCTGAGTCGCACTAATGCAAATGTTTTGCAGGGAAACCATACTCATGCCTATGAATATGAGCGCGTTTCATCAAACAGCCATGTTCATAAGACCAAGAACTACTCTGCTTATTCTTATGAGTACTATTGTCCACCTGCAAGACTATTTGCTGGGGCTCCAAAGCCAAAGTTCTCAGATGCTGCACTTAGACTCATTGCTTTGAAGCCACCCTTGAAGATGTGGGTGGCTAAGAAAGCTTAACTCTTTTTTGCAGGGAAGGGTCTCCAGTCGAAAATCAAATGCATCTGAAGCTATTGCTGGGGACCTTAAACATCTTGTAGGGTGCAAGATCAAATGCCCAAATGGTCTTATTATGTATTTTGTTCCTGAGTTGCTTGCTACTTGCCCTATTAGTCCTAACCCCGATCTAAGCTTTCATAATCCACTTGCTCGTCAAATGTTTATGCTTCACAATTCTCTTCGTGAAGCCTATCCCCCTAACTGCACTATAGGGTATGACACCAGCTGCTTCAGAATGGATTATTGATAGTGGATGTACTAATCACATGACTGGCAAGCGAAGTCTTCTCATGGACTCAACCTTACGTCCATCTGACAAGAGTCACATCACATTTGTTGATACTGGTAAAAGCAAGGTATTGGGTCTAGGTAGAGTTGCAATCTCAAGGGATCAGCACATGGATAAAGTGATGCTTGTTGAATCCCTTGGTTTCAACTTAATGTATGTCTCAATGCTTTGCGATTTAAACATGATTGTGATGTTTGGAAAATATCGTTGCCTTGTTCTAATGGAATCTGACAAGTCTCTAGTCTTTGAAGGGTATCGGAAAGATGATTTGTACATGGTAGATTTCTCAGCACCAAAGCTTGCCGTATGTCTTCTTGCAAAAACTTCAGAATGCTGGCTCTCGCATCGGAGGCTAGGGCATGCTGGCATGAGGAATTTGCACACTCTCGCAAAGAAGAAGCATATCATAGGCATCGAGGGCGTAAATTTCAAGAAGGATCACTTATGCGGTGCCTGCGAAGCTGGAACGATGACGAGGGCCAAGCATCCCTCGAAGACAATCATGACAACGACCCAACCCTTTGAACTGCTACACATGGACCTCTTCGGTCCCACTCACTACTCAATTCTTACTACTACTGCTTGTCTCTATGGCTTCATCATTGTTGATGACTATTCAAGATATACATGGGTGCATATAATCCTCTACAAGACTGAAGTGTAGGATGTCTTCAGACGCTTCGCCAATCGAGCCATGAACAACTATGGTGTCAAGATCAAGCACATCAGAAGTGACAATGGCACTGAATTCAAGAACACCGGCCTTGACACTTATCTTGATACTTTGGGCATCACTCATGAGTTCTCAGCTCCGTACACGCCGCAGCAGAATGGCATCGTGGAACGCAAGAAAAGAACACTCATTGAGATAGCCCGGACGATGCTCGATGAATACAAGACTCCAAGAAAGTTCTGGCCTGAAGCCATTGATACTGCATGCCATATCATCAATCGTGTTTATCTTCACAAGCCTCTGAACAAAACATCCTATGAGATCCTCACTGGTAAGAAGCCAAATGTCAGTTACTTCAGAGTATTTGGTGACAGGTGCTGGATCAAGGATCCACATCACACTTCAAAATTTGCACCGAAAGCACATGAAGGTTTTATGCTTGGATACGGAAAGGATTCGCACTCCTACAGAGTCTTCAACCTCTTTCACTATAAAGTGGTTGAAACTGTGGATGTGCGGTTCGATGAGACTAACGGCTCACAAAGAGAGCACCTGCCAAATGTGCTAGATGAAGTTCCATCTAGTGAATCCATCAAGCTTATGGGAACTGGAGAAATCATACCGTCTGAAGCACACCCCGAAGAGGAACTCATCATCTCTGCACCTAATCAACCTGAAGACAATGCTCAGCCTGAAGACAACCCTTCCAATGATGACAATGATCAGCAAGAGAAAAATCTTCGTCCAGTTCATCCTCGTGTTGCAAACGAAGTACAGATTGAGAAGATAATTGACGGCATAAATGCGCCTGGTCCACTCACTCGTTCAATAGCAACACAGCTAGCAAATTTCTGTGGGCACTTTGCTTTTGTCTCAATATCTGAACCCAAGAAAGTTGCTGAAGCCTTTATGGAACCTGAATGGATTCAAGCTATGCAAGAAGAGCTTCAACAGTTCAAATTGAACAATGTTTGGGAACTGGTCAAGCGACCTGACCCTCGCAAGCACAACATAATAGGCACAAAATGGATATACCGCAACAAGCAAGATGAGCATGGTCAATTCATCAGAAACAAGCCACGTCTCGTCGCTCAAGGATATACTCAAGTGGAAGGGATTGACTTCAATGAAACATTTGCTCCTGTGGCTAGGCTTGAAGCTATCCGCATACTGCTAGCCTATGCTAACCATCACAACATCTTGCTATATCAAATGAATGTGAAGAGTGCATTTCTCAACGGCAAGATTGAAGAAGAAGTATACGTCGCACAACCTCCTGGCTTTGAAGATCCGAAACATCCTGATATGGTGTACAAGCTAAACAAAGCACTATACGGCCTCAAACAAGCTCCTCGCGCTTGGAATGATATGCTCAAAGACTTCCTGAAGAGCAAAGGCTTCAAACCTGGTTCCCTGGATCCCACACTCTTCACGAAGACATATGATGGTGAACTGTTTGTGTGCCAAATATATGTGGATGACATTATCTTCGGCTGCACGAACCAGAAATATAGTGATGAGTTTGGACACATGATGCAAGAGCAATATCAGATGTCCATGCTAGGTGAGCTGAAGTTCTTCCCTGGTCTTCAAATTCGTCAGCAAAGAAATGGCATCTTCATATCTCAAGAGAAATACCTCAAAGATTGCCTGAAGAAGTTTGGAATGCAAGATTGCAAAGGGTACACGATGCCAATGCCAGCTAAACACCATCTGGGTCCCGATGACAATGGTAAAGAGTTTGATCAAAAGGTATACCGCTCCATGATTGGTTCTTTACTTTATCTATGTGCATCTAGGCCAGATATTATGCTTAGTGTTTGCATGTGTGCTCGATTCCAAGCGGCACCAAAGGAATCGCATCACTTAGCTGTGAAGCGAATTCTTCGATATTTGGCTTACACCCCAACATTAGGATTATGGTATCCAAAGGTCCCAGAGTTTGATCTGGTTGGTTTCTCGGATGCTGATTATGCTAGTGACAAGGTGGATTGCAAGTCTACATCAGGCACATGTCACTTTCTGGGACGATCACTTGTATGTTGGTCTTCAAAGAAGCAGAACTGTGTATCACTCTCCACTGCTGAATCTGAATACATTGCTGTTGGATCTTGCTGCACTCAGCTTCTATGGATGAAGCAAACTCTCAAGGACTATGGCATCCATCTGAAACAAGTACCACTCTACTGTGACAACGAAAGCGCCATCAAGATTGCCAACAACCTAGTTCAGCACTCGAAGACAAAGCACATTGAAATTCGTCATCACTTTCTCAGAGATCATGTCATGAAGGAAGATATTGATATCATACACGTCAACACTGAAGAGTAACTGGCAGATATCTTCACAAAGCCCTTGGATGAGAAAAGGTTTTGCAAGTTACAGTGTGAGCTAAATATCTTGGAATCCTCAAATGTCCTGTGATCAGGCACACATCCTAACACTTATGCATGTTGATGACTTAGATGTGCAACACACGAAGTAAAGTATATCTTCAATCTATGAAGACTTACATTCTGAGTGTGAATACATTAACGTGGAATTTGACTTCGGGGCGCCACGATAATTGTGCGCCGTGTCTGGGTCTAATACTTCCTATACGGTGGGTAACGCCACCACCAAATTCTTCCTTTAGAAGTGTTTTTCTCATGGCATTACTTTTGCAAAGTCTTCACACTTGATTTGTCTTCAACATTGATTTGCTTTCTTGATTATCTTCACAATGTTGACTTGGTATATGCATATATTAAGTGTTCTGTCCTCTACAGCATTCACTTATAGGTATGTCTTTTCGTTTGAATCTTTTGATATAAGTGAATGTGATCGAACCCTAACCTCTCTATGCTTCTACCTCAAATCTATCTATCCAAATCATATGCATTCTAGTGAAACTGTCGAATGTCTTCTCTGCATCCTTGTCAGCAGAAGACATAGAGACAAACATTTAATCTGTTTTAAATGCTTAATCCTTATTGCCTGAAACCCAGAGAAGCCGGAACGACCGCTCGACAATCCAGACGGGCGTGGGAACATGGAACTACTTTCAATGTGTTGCATGTTCGCCACGTGTCCCTCAGATGTGAACCGCCATGGGCACTTGCGTAATTGCGTTCTTCCGTTCTTTTCCTTATAAATACATGTCCCTTCACGGTCAAAAATCCTTCTTCCACCTCTCCACCTCGTCAAAACCCTAGCGCCTCCGCTAGCTCTCGACGATGCCGGCGACGAAGTGCTTAGCTGCCGCGACTTCACCGACGACGTCCTCACGCCGGTCGCAGACATTGTCTTCTCCTCCGTCGCCGTAGGTGTCCTCCGTCGCCAAGTTAGGGCGCGGAAGATCGAACTGCTCGGCCTCCTCTCCCACTCCGTCTAGCAGTTCCTCATGTGGTAAATAAAACCTCTTTTTACAGTCTTTTTGATCCGATAGATTCATCCTTTTCAACGACAAGTGGTTTTTGTTCCTACAAGTTGGATCTATCTCATTCTGCATCTCATAGCATGCCTAGTATGTTCACTTATGCTTCACAAAGTAGTTAGATTCCTCACTTGTACTTATTCATGGATTCGTACAAATCCGGAACCAACTCTCTACATATGAGTGAATGTCTTCGCACTATGAGGTCAATGTCTTCTAAACTGATTTATCTTCAAAATCTTCTGAGAATGCATATAACCTCTTCCCCTTCCCTCACATATCTAATGCTGTCACAGGTATATATCCATGGGAGAATCCCTTGGTTCTCATAGTCTGCATTCATTTGCAGAGTTCTTAGAGCGTCACATAAATTCTCCTGAAGCCAGTTCCTATCTGACCAGTAGACGGAAGACTTCGACAGTGTTGAAGCCTTTCAGTCTAAACTTCATGACAACTCAAAAATCAGTCAGGAAGGGCGGAAGACAACGCCGTGGAAACACTGCTAAGGACCTGCCACCGGATCTCTATGAGTTATACAAGTCAGATCCAGAAGAAACCTATGGAGAATGCAAGAACCGAATCCAATGGATTCGAAGACATTGGGTAGAGGAATGGTTCAAGTACAGATTCGTCACCAAGGAGTATGCTGAGAAGAATGCCTTAAAGGGCCCCTGGGGAGATATAATATACAAAGGTCTTCAGCCCAAGTCGAAGTCCGAAGCTATTTGAGGGAGTCCTGGATTAGGGGGTGTCCGGATGGCCGGACTATACCTTCAGCCGGACTCCTGGACTATGAAGATACAAGATTGAAGACTTCGTCCCGTGTCCTGGAGGGACTTTCCTTGGCGTGGAAGGCAAGCTTGGTGATACGGATATGTGGATCCCCTACCATTGTAACCGACTTTGTGTAACCCTAACCCTCTCCGGTGTCTATATAAACCGGAGGGTTTTAGTCCGTAGGACAACATACAGAACAACAATCATACCATAGGCTAGCTTCTAGGCTTTAGCCTCTCCGATCTCGTGGTAGATCTACTCTTGTACTACCCATATCATCAATATTAATCAAGCAGGACGTAGGGCTTTACCTCCATCAAGAGGGCCCGAACCTGGGTAAAACTTCGTGTCCCTTGCCTCCTGTTACCATCCGGCCTAGACGCACAGTTCGGGACCCCCTACCCGAGATCCGCCGGTTTTGACACCGACATTGGTGCTTTCATTGAGAGTTCCTCTGTGTCGTTGCCGTTAGGCTTGATGGCTCCTACGATCATCAATAGCGATGCAGTCCAGGGTGAGACCTTCCTCCCCGGACAGATCTTCGTCTACGGCGGCTTCGCACTGCGGGCCAATTCACTTGGCCATCTGGAGCAGATCGAAAGCTATGCCCCTGGCCGTCAGGTCAGATTTGGAAGTTTAAACTACACGGCTGACATCCGCGGGGACTTGATCTTCGATGGATTCGAGCCACTCCCGAGCGCTCCGCACTATCACGATGAGCATGATCTAGCTCTGCCACTGAACAGTGCCCTGGAGGCCGCACCCGCATTGGCTTCGACCCTTAATTCGGAGCCAACTGCGCCGATCGAGGATGGGTGGTTGGACACCTCCTCGGGGGCTATGATCCCAACGGCGATCGAGCCGAACACCAGCCCCGCACTCCGCGTGACTCGTGACTCCAAGGAGCCGGACTCCGAACCCTCCGTGCCCCTACCAATCGAATCCGATTGGGCGCCGATCATGGAGTTTACTACCGCGGACATCTTTCAGCACTCGCCTTTCGGCGATATTCTGAAGACACTAAAGTCTCTCTCTTTATCAGGAGAGCCCTGGCTGGACTATGGTCAGCAAGGTTGGGATACGGACGATGAAGAAATTCAAAGCCCACCCACCGCCCACTTTGTAGCCACTGTCGACGATTTAACCGACATGCTCGACTTCGACTCCGAAGACATCGACGGTATGGATGCAGATGCAGGAGACGATGAAGAACCAGCGCCTATTGGGCCCTGGAAGCCACCTCGTCATTTGACATATACATGGTGGACACCCCAAAAGAAGGAGATGGCGATGGAACAGCGGAGGATGACCCCTCCAAGAAACAGCCTAAGCGTTGGCGTCAGCAGCGCCGCTCAAAATCCCGCCAAAGAAAATACGGTGATTCCAGCACGGGAGATAATAATACTCCGGAGAGTGCCGAAGAAAACCCCCTCCAGCAAGATTCAGCACAGGAGGATGGAGAGGCCACCCCTCATGAGAGAGCGGCAGACAGAGAGGTCGAGGACGATAATTGTATGCCTCCCTCCGAAGACGGGGCAAGCCTCGACGACAACGAATTCGTCTTGCTAGAGGATCCCGTCGAGCAAGAGCGTTTTCAACGCAGGCTTATGGCCACGGCAAGAAGCCTCAAGAAAAAACAGCAACAACTTAGAGCTGATCAAGATTTGCTAGTCGACAGATGGACTGAAGTCCTTGCGGCCGAAGAGCATAAACTCGAACGCCCCTCCAAGAGCTACCCAAAGCGCAGGTTGCTACCCCGATTAGAGGAGGAAGCACTTAAACCTACATCACCAGCACTTGATACAGCCGACCACTCAACTCAAGCCCTCCACTCAAGCCGCACCCCATACCAAGGCACGGGAAAATGCGCCAGACCTGCGAGACATGTTGGAGGACAAGGCAAGGCAAACAAGATCGATCTACGGATCGCATGGGCGCCCTACGACTCGAGACGATAACCGTCACGCTGGACACAAATCCGGTAGTGCCGAACATAGTAGACAAAGCTCATTGGAGCTACGTCATGATATAGCCCAGTACAGAGGCGCCGCACACCCACTATGCTTCACAGACGAAGTAATGGATCATCAAATCCCCGAGGCTTTCAAACCCGTAAACATCGAATCATATGATGGCACAACAGATACTGCGGTATGGATCGAGGATTATCTCCTTCATATCCACATGGCCCGCGGCGATGATCTCCACGCCATCAAATACCTCCCACTCAAGCTTAAAGGACCAGCTCGACATTGGCTTAACAGCTTGCCAGCAGGATCAATCAGTTGTTGGGAGGACCTGGAAGCCGCATTCCTCGACAATTTCCAGGGCACTTATGTGCGACCACCAGACGCCGATGACCTAAGCCACGTAATTCAGCAGCTAGAGGAATCGGCCAGGCATTCTGGACACGGTTCCTAACAAAGAAAAATCAAATAGTCGACTGTCCGTATGCAGAGGCCCTAGCAGCCTTCAAGCACAATATCCGTGACAAGTGGCTTGCCCGGCACCTTGGATAGGAAAAGCCGAAATCTATGGCAGCACTCACGACACTCATGACCCGCTTTTGCGCGGGAGAAGACAGCTGGCTTGCTCGTAGCAACAATATGACCAAGAACCCTGGTAATTCGGATACCAGGGATAGTGGTAGCAGGTCGCGTCGCAACAAGCAGAAGCACCGCATTAACGGCGACAATGCTGAGGATATGGCAGTTAATGCCAGATTCAGAGGCTATAAATCCGGTCAGCGGAAAAAGCCATTCAAAAGAAATCCTAGGGGCCCGTTTAGTTTGGACCGAATACTCGACCGCTTGTCCCAGATACATGGCACCCCCGAAAAGCCGGCCAATCACACCAACAGGGATTGTTGGGTGTTCAAGTAGGCAGGCAAGTTAAATGCCGAAAATAAAGACAAGGGGCTGCATAGCGATGACGACAAAGAGCCCCGGTCGCTGAACAACAGTGGACATAAGGGTTTTCCCCCACAAGTGCGTACGGTGAACATGATATACGCAACCCACGTCCCCAAGAGGGAGCGGAAGCGCACGTTAAGGGACGTATACGCGGTAGAGCCAGTCACCCCAAAGTTCAACCCATGGTCCTCCTGCCCAATCACCTTTGATCGAAGGGACCATCCCACTAGCACCCGTCATGGCGGATTCGCCGCATTGGTTCTAGACCCAATTATTGACGGATTTCATCTCACTAGAGTCCTTATGGACGGCGGCAGCAGCCTGAACCTGCTTTACCAGGATACAATGCGGAAAATGGGCATAGATCCCTCGAGGATTAAGACCACCAAAACGACCTTTAAAGGTGAAATACTAGGTGTAAAGGCCAACTGTACAGGCTCAGTCACACTTGAAGTGGTCTTCGGATCTCCGGATAATTTCCGAAGCGAGGAGTTAATCTTCGACATAGTCCCATTCCGAAGTGGCTATCACGCACTGCTCGGACGAATTGCATTCGCCAAGTTCAATGCGGTACCGCACTACGCATACCTTAAGCTCAAGATGCCAGGCCCTCGAGGAGTAATTACGGTCAATGGAAACACCGAATGCTCCCTCCGAACGGAGGAGCACACGGCGGCCCTTGCAGCGGAAGTACAAAGCAGCCTCTCCAGGCAGTTCTCCAGTCTGGCCATTAAACGTCCGGACACCGTCAAGCGCGCCCTAAGTAACCTACAACAAGACCGCCTGGCACATTCCGAGCAGGCATAGCAATGCGGTCCCAACCCCAGCCCTCGCAAAAATGCGACACCAGTGCTTCCCGTACATAACTACACTCTAGAAATACCATGGGTACAGGGGGAGGGGCACCATCACGGCACGCCCGAAACACGGCTTCAACCACACCAGGGGCTGCCGATTTTTTAATTTTCTCTTACTTTTAGGACTCCATTCTACGGAAGGCCTGTTCGGCAGTTCAATTGCCGCACAAACGATGCAAGAACCAGGGAAGCAGACAAGCCATGCCGCATACGGAACTCCCAGGTGGTCTCTATCACGAGCAGTATACCTGTTTCACATACCATTCCGCAGCCTGCCCCTGGAACGGACATGTTAAATAGTCCAACCTTTTGCTTATCGCATTATTTGTATCGTTCTGCTTTTATTGCAACCCTTTTTAATAAACAATGCATAGCTTTTGTCTATTTTTGCATTACTCTTTTTTTTCAAATATATGTTCCTTAACGACATGTTGCACCCATACACTTTGGTACGGCCAAAATACGCCAGGGGCTTTAGTACCCCTCAATATGGTGTGAGAAGTCCGAACACTTTAACAAGTGCGGCACCCCGAACTTATAGCATTATACGCATCGGCTCCGAATCATGTCTTGGGTCAATAGTTGGGTTTGCCCGGCTCCTATGTTTTGGTGCCTTACGTTCCGCTATGTCGGCTAAGGTAGCACTAGGAGAACTACTGCGATTGTGCCCCAGTTGAGCTGGGTCGAGCACCTCAGTAGAGAAAGCTAAAACTGACTGTCATGATGAAGCGAGAGCTAGTCGCTGTTCGAGAGGTTTTTCGACTCCCTAAAGACTTATGCCGCTTAGAGCGAGGAGTCGGCTCTGTCTGGCCAAGGCGTGGATAGCGCCCCGGACTCGGTCTTCCGAATACCAGGGGCTTCACCGAAGTTTAAAATTATAGAATTCTATGTCTAAGTGAGAGTGTTCACGCATTATTGTCTGATTGCCTTGTTCGTTGTGCTGAGCGCCTCCCTCGAAGGACCCAAACATGGGAAAAAGAGCGCTCAGGTTTATCCCCGAACACCCCAGCACTAGCGGCACGGGGGCAGAAGCCGACGACTCGCCATATCTCAGAATTGATAAACGGCCGCACAGAAGGTAGTATTTTAAATTCCAATAGCATTGCTTAGCGCATATGAACAAGTTTTCAACGCACAGGACAAAACGAGCGAGTTTTACTCAAAAATTACATCCCTGGAACATTCATCCGCCATAAGGCGGGCACCCTTCAGAACATCCTTATAATAATTCTCGGGCTTGCGATGGTCTTTCCCCGGCGGTGGCCCATCCTTCACAAGCTTCTCAGCATCCAGCTTGCCCCAGTGCACCTTAGCACGGGAAAGGGCCCTACGGGCACCTTCAATGCAGACGGAGCGCTTGATGACTTCGAGCCTTGGACAGGCCCCCACTGTTGGGGAACGTTGCAGAAAACAAAAATTTTCCTACTCGTTTCACCAAGATCATCTAGGAGTTCATCTAGCAACGAGTCATCGGATGCATCTACATACCTTTGTAGATGGCGCACGGAAGGGTTCAAAAGAACGGTGATGATGTAGTCGTACTCGATGTGATCCAAATCACCGATGACCAGCGCCGAACGGACGGCACCTCCGCGTTCAACACACGTACGGGACGGGAGACGTCTCCTCCTTCTTGATCCAGCAAGGGGGAAGGAGAGGTTGATGAAGATCCAGCAGCACGACGGCGTGGTGGTGGATGCAGGGCGTCACAGAAGCAGGGCTTCGCCAAGACTACGAGGGAGAGACGTAACGGGGGGGGGGGGATGGAGGCGCCTGGGGCTGGTGTAAAATCCCTCCTCTTCCCCCCACTATATATAGGGGTGCCATGGGGGGGGGGCGCCGGCCCTAGTAGATGAGATCTACTAGGGGGGGCAGCGGCCAAGGGGAGGTTTCCCTCCCCCCCAAGGCACCTAGGGGTGCCTTCCACCACATGGACTCTTCCATGGTGGAAACCCTAGGCGCATGGGCCTATAGGGGCTGGCGCCCCAGCCCACTATGGGCTGGGTTCCCTCCTATTTCAGCCCATGGGGCCCTCCGGGATAGGTGGCCCCACCCGGTGGACCCCCGGGACCCTTCCGGTGGTCCCGGTACAATACCGATAACCCCGAAACTTGTCCCGATGCCCGAAACAGCACTTCCTATATATAATTCTTTACCTCCGGACCATTCCGGAACTCCTCGTGACGTCCGGGATCTCATCCGGGACTCTGAACAACATTCGGGTTACTGCATATACATATCTTCACAACCCTAGCGTCACCGAACCTTAAGTGTGTAGACCCTACGGGTTCGGGAGACAAGCAGACATGACCGAGACGACTCTCCAGTCAATAACCAACAGCGGGATCTGGATACCCATGTTGGCTCCCACATGCTCCACGATGATCTCATCAGATGAACCACGATGTCGAGGATTCAATCAACCCCGTACGCAATTCCCTTTGTCAATCGATATGTTACTTGCCCGAGATTCGATCGTCGGTATCCCAATACCTCGTTCAATCTCGTTACCGACAAGTCACTTTACTTGCACCATAATGCATGATCCCGTGACCAGACACTTGGTCACTTTGAGCTCATTATGATGATGCATTACCGAGTGGGCCCAGCGATACCTCTCCGTCATACGGAGTGACAAATCCCAGTCTTGATCCATGTCAACCCAACAGACACTTTCGGAGATACCCGTAGTCTACCTTTATAGTCACCCAGTTACGTTGTGACGTTTGGTATACCCAAAGCACTCCTACGGTATCCGGGAGTTACACGATCTCATGGTCTAAGGAAAAGATACTTTGACATTGGAAAACTCTAGCAAACGAACTATACGATCTTGTGCTATGTTTAGGATTGGGTCTTGTCCATCACATCATTCTCCTAATGATGTGATCTCGTTATCAATGACATCCAATGTCCATAGTCAGGAAACCATGACTATCTGTTGATCAACGAGCTAGTCAACTAGAGGCTTACTAGGGACATGTTGGTGTCTGTTATTCACACATGTATTACGATTTCTGGATAACACAATTATAGCATGAATAAAGACAATTATCATGAACAAGGAAATATAATAATAATGCTTTTATTATTGCCTCTAGGGCATATTTCCAACAGTCTCCCACTTGCACTAGAGTCAATAATCTAGTTACATTGTGATGAATCGAACACCCATGGAATTCTGGTGTTGATCATGTTTTGCTCTAGGGAGAGGTTTAGTCAACGGATCTGCTACATTCAGGTCCGTGTGCACTTTACAAATTTCTATATCTCCATTTTGAACATTTTCACGAATGGAGTTGAAGCGACGCTTGATGTGCCTTGTCTTCTTGTGAAACCTGGGCTCCTTGGCAAGAGCAATAGCTCCAGTGTTGTCACAGAAGAGCTTGATCGGCCCCGACGCATTGGGTATGACTCCTAGGTCGGTGATGAACTCCTTCACCCATATTGCTTCATGTGCTGCCTCCGAGGCTGCCATGTACTCCGCTTCACATGTAGATCCCGCCACGACGCTTTGCTTGCAACTGCACCAGCTTACTGCCCCACCATTCAAAATATACACGTATCCGGTTTGTGACTTAGAGTCATCCAGATCTGTGTCGAAGCTAGCGTCGACGTAACCCTTTACGACGAGCTCTTCGTCACCTCCATAAACGAGAAACATTTCCTTAGTCCTTTTCAGGTACTTCAGGATATTCTTGACCGCTGTCCAGTGTTCCTTGCCGGGATTACTTTGGTACCTTCCTACCAAACTTACGGCAAGGTTTACATCAGGTCTGGTACACAACATGGCATACATAATAGAACCTATGGCTGAGGCATAGGGGATGACACTCATCTCTTCTATTTCTTCTGCCGTGGTCAAACATTGAGCTGAGCTCAATTTCATACCCTGCAACACAGGCAAGAACCCCTTCTTAGACTGATCCATATTGAACTTCTTCAATATCCTATCAAGGTATGTGCTTTGTGAAAGACCTATGAGGCGTCTCGATCTATCTCTATAGATTTTGATGCCTAATATATAAGCAGCTTCTCCAAGGTCCTTCATTGAAAAACTCTTATTCAAGTAGGCCTTGATGCTGTCCAAGAGTTCTATATCATTTCCCATCAATAGTATGTCATCTACATATAATATGAGAAATGCTACAGAGCTCCCACTCACTTTCTTGTAAACGCAGGCTTCTCCATAAGTCTGTGTAAACCCAAACGCTTTGATCATCTCATCAAAGCGAATGTTCCAACTCCGAGATGCTTGCACCAGCCCATAAATCGAGCGTTGGAGCTTGCACACCTTGTCAGCATTCTTAGGATCGACAAAACCTTCCGGCTGCATCATATACAATTCTTCCTTAAGGAAACCATTAAGGAATGCCGTTTTGACATCCATTTGCCATATCTCATAATCGTAGAATGCGGCAATTGTTAACATGATTCGGACGGACTTTTAGCTTCGCTACCGGTGAGAAAGTCTCATCGTAGTCAACCCCTTGAACTTGTCGATAACCCTTAGCGACAAGCCGAGCTTTATAGATGGTCACATTACCATCCGCGTCTGTCTTCTTCTTAAAGATCCATTTATTCTCTATGGCTCGCCGTTCAACGGGCAAGTCAGTCAAAGTCCATACTTCGTTTTCATACATGGATCCTATCTCGTATTTCATGGCTTCTAGCCATTTGTCGGAATCCGGGCCCGCCATCGCTTCTTCATAGTTCGAAGGTTCACCGTTGTCTAACAACATGATTTCCAAGACAGGGTTGCCGTACCACTCTGGTGCGGAACGTGTCCTCGTGGACCTTCGAATCTCAGTAGGAGCTTGATCAGAAGTATCTTGATCATTATCATTAACTTCCTCTCTAGTCGGTGCAGGCACCTCAGGAACATTTTCTTGAGTTGCGCCATTTGCCGGTTCAAGAGGTAATACTTCATCAAGCTCTACTTTCCTCCCACTTACTTCTTTCGAGAGAAACTCTTTCTCTAGAAAGGACCCATTCTTGGCAACAAAGATCTTGCCTTCGGATCTGAGGTAGAAGGTGTACCCAATAGTTTCTTTTGGGTATCCTATGAAGACACATTTTTCCGACTTGGGTTCGAGCTTCTCAGGTTGAAGTTTCTTCACATAAGCATCGCATCCCCAAACTTTTAGAAATGACAGCTTAGGTTTCTTCCCAAACCATAATTCATACGGTGTCGTCTCAACGGATTTCGACGGAGCCCTATTTAAAGTGAATGCGGCAGTCTCTAAAGCATAGCCCCAAAAAGATAGCGGTAAATCAGTAAGAGACATCATAGACCGCACCATATCCAATAGAGTGCGATTACGACGTTCGGACACACCGTTACGTTGAGGTGTTCCAGGCGGCGTGAGTTGTGAAACTATTCCACATTTTCTTAAGTGCGTGCCAAATTCGTGACTCAAGTATTCTCCTCCACGATCTGATCGTAGAAACTTGATTTTCCTGTCACGTTGATTTTCAACCTCACTCTGAAATTCCTTGAACTTTTCAAAGGTTTCAGACTTGTGTTTCATTAAGTAGATATATCAATCCCTACTTAAATCATCAGTGAGGGTGAGAACATAACGATAGCCACCGCGAGCCTCAACACTCATTGGACCGCACACATCAGTATGTATGATTTCCAATAAGTCGGTTGCTTGCTCCATTGTTCCTGAGAACGGAGTCTTGGTCATTTTACCCATAAGGCATGGTTCGCATGTGTCAAATGATTCATAATCAAGAGACTCTAAAAGTCCATCTGCATGGAGCTTCTTCATGTGTTTGACAACTATGTGACCAAGGCGGCAGTGCCACAAGTATGTGGCACTATCATTATCAACCTTACTTCTTTTGGTACTCACATTATGAACATGTGTAGCATCACGTTCGAGATTCATAAAGAATAAACCATTCACCATAGGAGCATGACCATAAAACATATCTCTCATAAAAATGGAACAACCATTATTCTCAGATTTAAAAGAGTAGCCATCTCGAATTAAATGAGATCCCGATACAATGTTCATGCTCAAAGCTGGCACTAAATAACAATTATTAAGGTTTAAAACTAATCCCGAAGGGAGATGCAGAGGCAGCGTGCCGACGGCGATCACATTGACCTTGGAACCATTCCCGACGCGCATCGTTACCTCGTCCTTTGCCAGTTTCCGCTTATTCCGCAGCCCCTGCTTTGAGTTACAAATGTGAGCAACTGCACCGGTATCAAATACCCAGGAGCTACTACGGGCACTAGTAAGGTACACATCAATTACATGTATATCACATATACCTTTTGTTTTCCCGGCCTTCTTATCCGCTAAGTACTTAGGGCAGTTCCGCTTCCAGTGACCGCTTCCCTTGCAATAAAAGCACTCAGTCTCGGGCTTGGGTCCATTCTTTGGCTTATTCCCGGCAGCTTGCTTGCCAGGCGCGGCAACCTCCTTGTCGTCCTTCTTGAAGTTCTTTTTACCCTTGCCTTTCTTGAACTTAGTGGTTTTATTGACCATCAACACTTGATGTTCCTTCTTGACTTCTACCTCCGCTGATTTCAGCATAGAGAACAACTCAGGAATGGTCTTTTGCATCCCCTGCATGTTGAAATTCATCACAAAGCTCTTGTAGCTTGGTGGAAGTGACTGGAGGATTCTGTCAATGACCGCATCATCCGGGAGATTAACTCCCAGCTGAGACAAGCGGTTATGTAACCCAGACATAGTGAGTATGTGCTCACTGACAGAACTATTTTCCTCCATCTTACAGCTGAAGAACTTATCGGAGACTTCATATCTCTCGATCCGGGCATGAGCTTGAAAAACCATTTTCAGCTCTTCGAACATCTCATATGCTCCATGTCTCTCAAAACACTTTTGGAGCCCCGGCTCTAAGCTGTAAAGCATGCCGCACTGAACAAGGGAGTAGTCGTCAACACGTGTCTGCCAAGCGTTCATAACGTCTTGGTTCTGTGGGACGGGAGGATCACCTAGCGGTGCTTGTAGGACATAATCTTTCTTGGCAGCTATGAGGATGATCCTCAGGTTCCGGACCCAGTCCGTATAGTTGCTGCCATCGTCTTTCAGCTTGGTTTTCTCTAGGAACGCGTTGAAGTTGAGGACTACGTTGGCCATTTGATCTACAAGATATATTGCAAAGATTTTAGACTAAGTTCATGATAATTAAGTTCATCTAATCAAATTATTAATGAACTCCCACTTAGATTAGACATCCCTCTAGTCATCTAAGTATTACATGATCCGAGTTGACTAGGCCGTGTCCGATCATCACGTGAGACGGACTAGTCAACATCGGTGAACATCTTCATGTTGATCGTATCTTCTATATGACTCATGCTCGACCTTTCGGTCTTCTGTGTTCCGAGGCCATGTCTGTACATGCTAGGCTCGTCAAGTCAACCTAAGTGTTTGCATGTGCAAATCTGTCTTACACCCGTTGTATGTGAACGTCTGAATAAAACATCCGATCATCACGTGATGTTTTGAAACAGCGAACTGTCGCAACGGTGCACAGTTAGGGGGAACACTTCTTGAAATTAGTATGAGGGATCATCTTATTTACTACCATCGTTCTAAGTAAACAAGATGCAAAACATGATAAACATCACATGCAATCAAATAATGAACGTGACATGATATGGCCAATATCACATAGCTCCTTTGATCTCCATCTGGGGCTCCATGATCATCTTGTCACCGGCTTGACACCATGATCTCCATCATCATGATCTCCATCATCGTGTCTCCATGAAGTTGCTCGCCAACTATTACTTCTACTACTATGGCTAACGCGTTTAGCAATAAAGTAAAGTAATTTACATGGCGTTTCTCAATGACTCGCAGGTCATATAAAAGAATAAAGACAACTCCTATGGCTCCTGCCGGTTGTCATACTCATCGACATGCAAGTCGTGATTCCTATTACAATAGCATGAACATCTCATACATCACATATAGATCATTCATCATTCATCACAACTTTGGCCATATCATATCACAAACCACTTGCTGCAAAAACAAGTTAGACGTCCTCTAATTGTTGTTGCAAGTTTTACGTGGCTGAATTAGGGTTCTAGCAAGAACGTCTTCTTACCTACGTTAAAGCCACAACGTGATTTGTCAACTTCTATTTACCCTTCATTAGGACCCTGTTCATCGAATCCGCTCCAACTAAAGTGGGAGAGACAGACACCCGCCAGCCACCTTATGCAACTAGTGCATGTTAGTCGGTGGAACCGGTCTCACGTAAGCGTACGTGTAAGGTTGGTCCGGGCCGCTTCATCCCACAATACCGCTGAAGCAAGAAAAGACTAGTAACGGCAAGAAAGTTGACAAATCTACGCCCACAACTAATTGTGTTCTACTCGCGCAAGAAGAACTACGCATAGACCTAGCTCATGATGCCACTGTTGGGGAACGTTGCAGAAAACAAAAATTTTCCTACTCGTTTCACCAAGATCATCTAGGAGTTCATCTAGCAACGAGTCATCGGATGCATCTACATACCTTTGTAGATGGCGCACGGAAGCGTTCAAAAGAACGGTGATGATGTAGTCGTACTCGACGTGATCCAAATCACCGATGACCAGCGCCGAACGGACGGCACCTCCGCGTTCAACACACGTACGGGACGGGAGACGTCTCCTCCTTCTTGATCCAGCAAGGGGGAAGGAGAGGTTGATGAAGATCCAGCAGCATGACGGCGTGGTGGTGGATGCAGGGCGTCACAGAAGCAGGGCTTCGCCAAGACTACGAGGGAGAGACGTAACGGGGGGGGGGGGATGGAGGCGCCTGGGGCTGGTGTAAAATCCCTCCTCTTCCCCCCACTATATATAGGGGTGCCATGGGGGGGGGGGCGCCGGCCCTAGTAGATGAGATCTACTAGGGGGGGCGGCGGCCAAGGGGAGGTTTCCCTCCCCCCCAAGGCACCTAGGGGTGCCTTCCACCACATGGACTCTTCCATGGTGGAAACCCTAGGCGCATGGGCCTATAGGGGCTGGCACCCCAGCCCACTATGGGCTGGGTTCCCTCCTATTTCAGCCCATGGGGCCCTCCGGGATAGGTGGCCCCACCCAGTGGACCCCCGGGACCCTTCCGGTGGTCCCGGTACAATACCGATAACCCCGAAACTTGTCCCGATGCCCGAAACAGCACTTCCTATATATAATTCTTTACCTCCGGACCATTCCGGAACTCCTCGTGACGTCCGGGATCTCATCCGGGACTCCGAACAACATTCGGGTTACTGCATATACATATCTTCACAACCCTAGCGTCACCGAACCTTAAGTGTGTAGACCCTACGGGTTCGGGAGACAAGCAGACATGACCGAGACGACTCTCCAGTCAATAACCAACAGCGGGATCTGGATACCCATGTTGGCTCCCACATGCTCCACGATGATCTCATCGGATGAACCACGATGTCGAGGATTCAATCAACCCCGTACGCAATTCGCTTTGTCAATCGATATGTTACTTGCCCGAGATTCGATCGTCGGTATCCCAATACCTCGTTCAATCTCGTTACCGACAAGTCACTTTACTTGTACCGTAATGCATGATCCCGTGACCAGACACTTGGTCACTTTGAGCTCATTATGATGATGCATTACCGAGTGGGCCCAGCGATACCTCTCCGTCATACGGAGTGACAAATCCCAGTCTTGATCCATGTCAACCCAACAGACACTTTCGGAGATACCCGTAGTCTACCTTTATAGTAACCCAGTTACATTGTGACGTTTGGTATACCCAAAGCACTCCTACGGTATCCGGGAGTTACACGATCTCATGGTCTAAGGAAAAGATACTTTGACATTGGAAAACTCTAGCAAACGAACTATACGATCTTGTGCTATGTTTAGGATTGGGTCTTGTCCATCACATCATTCTCCTAATGATGTGATCTCGTTATCAATGACATCCAATGTCCATAGTCAGGAAACCATGACTATCTGTTGATCAACGAGCTAGTCAACTAGAGGCTTACTAGGGACATGTTGGTGTCTGTTATTCACACATGTATTACGATTTCCGGATAACACAATTATAGCATGAATAAAGAC
Organism: Triticum urartu; assembly: GCF_056163025.1. Lineage (NCBI taxonomy): Eukaryota > Viridiplantae > Streptophyta > Magnoliopsida > Poales > Poaceae > Triticum > Triticum urartu. The sequence continues at coordinate 713,778,786 of NC_141879.1, forward strand.
AATTATCATGAACAAGGAAATATAATAATAATGCTTTTATTATTGCCTCTAGGGCATATTTCCAACACCCACCAGCCGCCGCACCAGCCCGAAATAGCTCCTAGGCAGAGCCTCTCCAGGCCACAGCCGAACTATGAGGCCCTTCATGGCCTGTTCGGCCGCCTTGTGGAGCTCGACCAGTTGCTTCAGCTGGTCGCTCAGGGGCACGGGGTGTCTGGCCTCAGCATACTGAGACTAGAACACCTTCTCTGTCGAGCTGCCCTCCTCGGCTCGATAGAATGCGGCGGCATCGGTCACGCTACGGGGAAGATCTGCGAATGCTCCTGGAGAGCTCCGGATTCGGGTAAGTAACAAGTAACTCACGTCTATGTGTTTGCTTTGCATAAAGAATGCCTTACCCACCGCTATCTTTTTCACCGCATCCAACTCCTAGAGGGTCTTTTGGGATTCGGCCTTGGCAGACTTGGCATTTTCAATAGCCACCGCGAGCTCAGACGCTCGCGTCTTTGAGTCAAGATACAAACTCTCATGTTTTTTCATGAGAGCCTGGAGCTCTTGCTGCACCTTGCCAACCTGGGCCTCATACTTCTCCCGCTCGGTGCGCTCCGTGGCTGCCCTCTTCTCGGCCTCGGACAGTGCTTGCTTAAGGGTCGCCACCTCAGACATGGCCCCTACAATAGCCACGATAATCCTGTCATTTTTTGCAATTGCACCTTTTTTTATATATATTTAAACAAGGTATTTCTTACCTTCCTTGTCCTCGAGCTGCTTCTTGGCACGCCCGAGCTCTTGCTCGGACTACTCGAGGTTCTGCTTTAGCGTGTCCACTTCCGCAGTCAGTGCGGCGGACGCCAGCAGAGAAGCCTGCATACGCATATTGACTCATTTTTGATAGACTCCTGCGAATTTTATTTGATCCTCTATTCGGCTTTTCTTCCCGAACGCCAAACAGAGCATCAAGGGCTACTATCTATGCGGTAATATTATTTACACATTCTTTACTTACCTCAAAGCCTGTTAAAAGGCTAGCACAAGCTTCAGTCAGTCCGCTCTTGGCGGACTGAACCTTCTGGACCACCGCACTCATAATGGTGCGGTGCTCCTCGTCGATGGAGGTGCCTTTGAGCACCTCCAACAGATTGTCCGGCGCCTCCGGTTGGAGGGGGGTCACCGGCACGGTGGGCTTGCTCCTCTTGGAAGGAGGTCGCCCGCTGGACTCTGGAACCTTTGAAGGTTCCAGAGCGGTGTCCGGCCTAGAGCCGGACTTGGAGCCCTGGGGGCTTTATCCCCTTTACTCCTGGAGTCCGGGAGGTCGCCTTGCGGCGCCTCCAGGACCACCTCCTCCTGGCTTGGAACCTGTTGGGACAACACTTCGGCATCGTCCGTAGGGCGGGGGGAGGTAGCCGTCGGAAGCGAATTCACATCCAACGAGTCCAGTGAACGGCTCGACGACGCGTCGAGCCGGTCTTTGGGTGGGCTGCATAATCATATTCGACATAAGGGAAAGCTGTGCAATAAAGGAATACTATAAATTACTCTGGTATCCGGATACTTACAATTTCACCAGGGGCTTGGCCCTGAGCGGCCACTCCTCTCCGCCGTCGGCGTTGGTGGAGTAGTCCGGAGGAAGGGTTTTCCCCTTCTTGGACCCTTCGGCCTCCCCAGTAAGGGCGGCCTTCCTTTTCTTCTCTCCTCCCGCTGGAGGGGGAGAGGTCTCTTCTTCCTCCTCCTCGTCTTCACGGGAGGAATGCGCCTTGGAGCCGTCGAATGATGAACCCGACACCTCCTGGCGCCGGGCACTTGTTCGAGTCCCCGTGGCCTTCTTCGTGGCCTTCTTCTCCGGCACCACATAGGGTGCCGGAACCAGCAGCTTCGCCAAGCGGGCATCGGCTGGGTCTTCGGGCAAAGGAGCCGGACAGTCGATCTGTCCGGACTTCGCCTGCCAATCCTGTCAAAGGTAAGGGAGCTTAGATCCCGCATAAAGTTTAACTATGAAAAACTAATACCCTGTAAAAGGTACAAACAACTTACCACGCTATCGTGACGCTGCGCGCTGAATCCGCGATCCTCGGTAGCGGATGCGGGAGCCTCAGCTTCCTTGAAAAGCACCTTCCAGGCATCTTCGTACGTCGTGTCGAAGAGCCTGCTCAGAGTTCGGTGCTGCGCCGGGTTGAACTCCCACATATTGAAGGCCCGTTGTTGACACGGGAGGATCCGGCGGATGAGCATAACCTAGACTACGTTGACAAGCTTGAGCTGCTTGTTCACCAGGGTTTGGATCCATGTTTGCAGTCCAGTCACCTCTTCTTTGCTGCCCCACGACAGGCCAGTCTCTTTCCAGGACGAGAGCCGCGTTGGGGGTCCGGACCGGAAATCGGGGGCTGCGACCCACTCAGGGTCGCGCGGCTCGGTGATGTAAAACCACCCCGATTGCCACCCCTTTAGGGTCTCCACAAAGGAGCCCTCGAGCCATAAGACGTTGGACATCTTTCCCACCATGGCGCCTCCGCACTCTGCTTGGTTTCCGTGCACCACCTTTGGCTTGACATTGAAAGTCTTGAGCCATAGGCCGAAATGGGGGCGGATGCGGAGGAAAGCCTCGCACACGATGATAAACGCCGAGATGTTGAGGATGAAGTTCGGGGCCAGATCATGGAAATCCAGGCCGTAGTAGAACATGAGTCCCCGGACGAATGGGTGAATAGGAAAGCCCAGTCCGCGGAGGAAGTGGGGAAGGAACACTACCCTCTCATGGGGCCTTGGCGTGGGGAGGAGCTGCCCCTCTTCGGGAAGCCGGTACGCGATGTCGTTAGACAAGTATCTGGCCTTCCTCAGTTTTTTGATGTGCCCCTCCGTGACGGAGGGGACCATCCACTTGCCTCCCGCTCCGGACATGGCTGGAGAAGGTTGAGGTGGGGAGTGCGGACTTGGGCGCTGGAGCTCGAGTGCGCGTAAATGGATAGGCAAAGGAGGAATAAGGCGTAGGTGAAAAGGTGGATCCTTATCCCCTTATATGGGTGGACGCAACTACGTGTCCCCACCAGCCTGGTAAAACTCGCTTATCTCCAAGCGCCGTAATCAATGGCGTAGTTGGGTTACCCACGCCCGTATTGATGAGAATCCCGGAATAAGGGGACACGATCTCTGCTTTAACAAGACGTGCCAAGGAAACCGCCTCGCATGACACGCTGAGGTGGGATAATAAAACGATTTGAATAAAGGCTTGGCCGTGGTGTTGTCATGCTACGGAATACGTCAGCAGATTAGATTTGTGTAAATATTATTCTCTCTATGGCAATATGTGGAAACTTATTTTGCAGAGACGAACACTATCTTTGTGTTCAAAATCTTCTATGAAGTACTTGGAGGAGGAACCCGCCTTGCAATGTCGAAGACTGCGCGCCGGACTCGTCATCATTGAAGCCTGGTTCAGGGGCTACTGAGGGAGTCCTGGATTAGGGGGTGTCCGGATGGCGGACTATACCTTTAGCCGGACTCCTGGACTATGAAGATACAAGATTGAAGACTTTGTCCCGTGTCCGGGAGGGACTTTCCTTGGCGTGGAAGGCAAGCTTGGCGATACGGATATGTGGATCTCCTACCATTGTAACTGACTTTGTGTAACCCTAACCCTCTCCGGTGTCTATATAAACCGGAGGGTTTTAGTCCGCAGGACAACATACGGAACAACAATCATACCATAGGCTAGCTTCTAGGGTTTAGCCTCTCCGATCTCGTGGTAGATCTACTCTTGTACTACCCATATCATCAATATTAATCAAGCAGGACGTAGGGTTTTACCTCCATCAAGAGGGCCCGAACCTGGGTAAAACATCGTGTCCCTTGCCTCCTGTTACCATCCGGCCTAGACGCACAGTTCGGGACCCCCTACCCGAGATCTACCGGTTTTGACACCGACACTATTGCTCAAGGCTTCTACCCCTGCATGATTCGTGGACCTCAGCCTGCTAATGCCGACCCATCGTCTCTGTTATGGTGTCGTGAAGATAATATGTTCAAGCGCAATTATCAGGCTGCAAAGAACTCGGCCAAGGAAAACAAGAAGTCTTTGGGATTAGACATCAACCCAGGCCCCTCTGAACCACGAGCTGATGGCACACGCGAAGCTGAACCCAATCTTATTGGGCCCTTCTACAACTTAGAAGGTCTCATCACTCACATTCAGGTTCAAGGGGCAGCCGCGGACCACTCTGCAGATGACTCTGATTCTGGTGAAAACTCTGGCCACTGCACCTCCTGAAGCCAGTGTGCAGTCTGAAGATCTCTCACGCATCTCCAAGTCTGCCAAGTTGAAAAAGCCCATGCAACCCACTAGTCAAGCACTGACCCCTGCTGCTATTTTGAGAAATGAGAATGACGCCATTGATCTGTCCAGCGATGATGATCTTGGCGATGACGCTCTTGAGCAGTTGATAAAGAGAAAGCAAGAGGCAGAAATCTTCAATGATCTTCCCCTCTTTGATGTGGAGATCTTATACAAGTTTATTGATGAGTGATTTGACAGCCCAGATGTCAGTTTTGATGATCTTTAGCTTCCAATTGGCCTCAGCGTCTCCTTCCACAGAGCCATTGCTCCTGAGTTGGCTCTTGCTCAGAAAATTGTTGAGTTGAAGGATAAGATCGATTATGAAAAGGCTCAGTTCAAGAAGCACATGGCCAAGCTCAATGTTGAAGACATTCAAAACTTCAAGGTCGTGATGCATGAGCTCAAGGAGGCATTCCACAAGAAACGAGAAGAAGCAAAAGGTTCTCATGAGTGCATGAAGAATCTTGCTGCCAAATGTGTTCAATGCTACAATGAAGCTGAAACACGCAAGGCCTTGGGGCGACCAGGCATCGACCCCAGAATGGCTGCCAAGAAGAAGAAGCAGCCAGCTGTGGCAGAACCAGAAGCATCAAGGCAGGAAGAACCTCGCATTGTCTTCCCAGCCAGTATGACAGGCTCGAAGCCTAAGGTCCCCACAGTGGCTTCAGAATTCAAGAAAACTAGAGCAGCTGAAGCCGAAGCCAGAAAGCGCAAGACCAAAGCCACCACTGATGATGCTCCCCCAACCAATAAAATAAAAACAAAGAAGAGAGACTGGGTTGCTTCCACAGAGCCCCTTGTTGTCGAGCCAATTTCTGTTGCTCGTCCTACGTCTGAACAACGTGAACGTCGTCTGGTAGTTCATGAGCCTGCTTTCACAGAGGCTCCTGAATCTAAAGAGAATCCAGCTGTTGACCCCACCACAGCTGAAGACATTGGTCCTCATGACAATGTTGAAGATGATGAAGTCCTTCCTCAGATCGAGCACAATTTGGTATCATCGCCTATTCTCACGAATAGCGAACTCATCAGCATTGGTCGTCCATTGACGCCAATTGCTCGGGATGACTCATGGGCTGATCACCCTCAAGAATCCCCTCATGCTGAAGAAACACCAGTCACTCCCCTACCACAGGTCACCACTCCGGTGATTGACAGTGAAGACTTTGAGGCCCAACCAACTCCATCTCCACAGGCGTCGCCAGCATTTCGCAGGCTTTGCAAAGGACCAAGGCCACAGGTCACATTGTCAAGTGTTCCAGAAGGAGAAGAGCGCCAATACTTTTCACGCGAAGTCTTTCCTGAAGCCTCTCCTACTGTGAACATTCCTAAATCTGAAGCCAAAACGGCTGAAGATATTCCGGCTGCATCAGCCGATGACCATGAAGAACCAAGAGAAGAAGACGTTTTGGTACACCCCCGTCCAACCCTGAAGTTGTTCTCGAGGAGAACATGACCGACCCTCCAGCTCCTGAAGTGGAGGTTACCAATACTGAGGCGGCCACCAACATCAACACTGAAGCCAATAACGTTGTCATGGTTGAAGCTAATGTGGCGCCTAAAGCTAATGTGGTGCCAGAAGTGAATGCACCTGAAGCCAATGGAGCACCCGAAGCAAATCCGCTACCTGAAGCCAATGCCTCTACTCCTGTACCTCCTCCAAGGCCACACACCACCGAGCAAGCATATGATCGTGGACAGGTTGTTACTGTCCGCTAGCCAATCCTGGTTCCTCCGCCTGCTCCCGGACCTCAGTTTGCCTATCATGTGGAGCACAGGCCTCAGGTCTAGAAGCCAAAGCCAAGGCTACCACGGTTTCCAGGTACTACAACTTCACCAGGATCATTTAATCTGAATGGATTCAAGGCACACAACACATTGTTCAACAGCGCCAAGAACCCCTACACAAGGCCAAGAATCTCTTCGGACTGATTCTGGAGTTATCAGAAGTGAAGCTATTATTCATGCATCTTGTACAATCAGGGACGCATCTTCCCTCACATGCATCTTGATTGTGAAGCCATTGCTGGACTGCCATGCCTCGAAGAAGCCCTTGACTGCTTACGTGATGCGGGTCTGCTTAATTTTGTGACCGGCAAGGAACACTGGAATGAAGAACTTTTGCTTCAATTCTATGCTACCCTCCACATTCGTGGATACAACAGGGATCCGAAGACTTGGATCCTTGAGTGGATGACAGGAGATGTTCATCATGAAGCTAAAGCTCAAGACATCATTGAGCTCACAGCCCTGCCCACTCCTGGTGAATACTATGAACCAGGTTGTCAACAACACCAGAATGCTTTGGAGAGCATTTTTCAGAAGCCAGAACCCAACATGAGCCAAATGCTAAGCATGATGAAGCCTCTGCCACGCGATGCTAATACCCAATGGAATTCTTTGTCGAAGACCTAGAGTATCTGCCCCGTACCATTTACCATATCATCAGGAAAACTCTATGGCCTGTCAAAGTATATTCATCTGCAGTGAAGCTTGAAGGAGCAATGAAGACTTTGGTTTTCTATATCTTTAATGGCATCAGCTTCAATTCTCAAGACTTCTTCATTAGGCAGTTGGCTGCATCTGGCTCCGACATTTTTGGTCTGAAGTTCTATGCTCCATGGGTAATGCGTCTTATCAAGCTTCACACTGCCTTTAAATATCAGCCGTCTGCGCGCAATCATCTTGTATTCTTGCCAGAGGTTGATATGTCTGTTGAAGCTATTTACCCAGAGCCTGCTGAGGATCCGATTTATCTTCACAATGTTGATCGTCAAAGCTTCACCCATCCCATTGAAGGAGTTCAGGCAATCTCTCGTGTTTATCCCTTGGCTGGTAACACACGCGCCCCTGCGCCCAAACTGGCGCCACTGGAAGCACCATTGCCCAAAGGCCTCGGAAGCGATCTCGTGTTCTCAATGACCGAGAGCTTCTCGTCGTGCTACATCAGAAACAGGATAAGCATCATGACTGGCTTAAGCGTCAGATGCAAAGCCTCTTGGTGGACGTCAATCGCATTCGCAAACTTGCCACCAAGAATTCCTTTGTTACACATGAAACCTGTCGGAGGTCTTGGAAGAGTTTGACTTTGCTCACTGCTGAAGAAGATCTTCAATACGATGGCTTCACAGAAAGATTCAAGTTTGACTCCACTCCTCCAAGGAATGCTCACTTGCGTCGGACTCCCTCCCTTGAAGACTCTGACTATTCTTCCTCAGCTGCCACGGTGAATGCCAGAGTTATCGATGATCAAGATGATGCCACTTCACAACCCCCACCTTCAGCGCGTCTCGACACTGCACCAAGTTCTTCTGCACCACCGGACCTCAACGACGACCATGCTGCTTCGCTTGCACCTCATGGGAACGAGTAGAAGCTCTATGTCTTCAAACCTTTTTGGTCCTTACTGACAAAAGGGGGAGAAGCATATGAGTTGATAGTCTTCAAGTGGGTCCATATGGGTGGTTGCTTTAATTTTTTCTACTTTTGCCAAGTGCTTACAACTCCCACTTTTGAAACATTTGGTTTGTTTTGAGTTGTAACACTTAAACTTGATGGTCGTCTGCTACCTTTTTCGACACTATGTGATGCGATGATAAATTCCGCATGTGCGACGATAAATTCCGCACAAAGTCATTTTGCAGACATCCATTTTTCATTATGCATGTCATTAAGTTCGATATATCCTTTCATGCATGATGAATTGTCTTCATAAGTAAAAGAGGAGCTCCGCAAGTACAACCTGCCATGTGCATTTGCATTCAAAAGCAAAATACTTATATGCACATCTTCAGGGGGAGCCTTTCTGCTACTTACGAAGACAATACTTAAATCCTTTACAATTTCACATATTTCTATCCCCGTTGAAAACTTCAACCATTTTGTCATCAATCACCAAAAAGGGGGACATTGTAAGTGCATCTAGTGCCACCCCTAGTTGGTTTTGGAGTATTGACGACAAACCTGGTTGAGGGACTAATGTGTTTGTGAGAATTGCAGGATAACACAGGTAGAAGTCCCTCATTGATTCAGTTTTCCTTCTAGAGATGACCCCTAAAAATGTATGAAGACATTGAAGTCAGAGGTGGTATGTGAAGACATTCACATTGAAGACTATGACAAGAGAACACATCGCGTGAAGACAATGGAGCGCGAAGACTTAGTTGTTTCGTCGTTCTTTTTCTTCTTTGTTGAGTCATAGGAACCACCGTACTATTAAGTGGGGTCCAAGTAAACCAGCCAGAATGACTGAAGTTATACTTAACCAAAATCCTATGTCTTCGAGCGAAGACAATGAGAGCAAATCTTATCCAGAGCTGGATAAGTCAGCTTTGCTTGTAGCTCAAGTAAAGTTGCCGTGTGTGTTTGAAATCTGACCGTTCGAACACGTGTCAGTTCCTTAGTGACCCAGGGTCATTTCGAACAAATCAGGTTGGGTTGCCTAGTGGCTATAAATAGCCCACCCCTACACCATAAATTGGTTGGCTGCTCAGAGTTAGTGCACGGCTTTTGTCGTTTGAGAGCAACCCACCTCGAAGCCTTTGAGAGAGAAATCCTTGCGAGGACAAAGCCCTAAACACCCAGAGCCAAAGAGTGTTAGTCATCACTTAAGTCTTATTGTCTGTGTGATCTGAAGACTTATTACACTTGAGGACTGTGAATCCTCCAGCCGGTTAGGTGTCGCGTTCTGAGCATCAAAGAGTCATTGTGGATCGCCAGTGAACGAAGTCTGTGAAGGTTTGGAAGTCTACCTTGAAGACTTACCAGAGTAATTGGGAGAGGACTGGGTGTCCTTAGCTCAAGGGCAATAAGGTGAAGACGCGGTCTTCTGAGTTGAATCTCAGCCTCCCTAACCAGACGTACAGTTGTCATAGCAACTGGAACTGGTCCACCAAATCATTGTCTTCAACGAGCCACTGGTTCTATCCTTCCCATCTCTTTATTTGCATATTGTTCCTTGTGAAGTCATTTCTTGTTTGCATTATATATTTGTCTTCACTGTGTGACTTCTTGTTCTGATTGGCTTCATACTATCTTCCATCCTGATCTATACTGCCTAGCTGCTATTAGTCTTTGTGCTTTCATTTCATTGAATACTTGACTATGGCTTGCTTAGTGTAGTCTACCTTCCGCTGCATGGTAATAGGTTTATTTCTATCGTTTGTCTTCGAAACCTTCATGTTTTGAATACTTTCATAAAAATCGCCTATTCACCCCCCCCTCTAGTCGATCACTAGCACTTTCAATTGTACCCCTGGGGGTTGACCTATAAAACCCCCAGGAGCCCTCATGCAGAGAGAGAGAGGAGAGATATAGACACACCAGAGAACTCATTCCATCACACTGGCCAAGTTAGTAACACCTAAGGAGAGGGAACTGCCTAATCCTTGGCCAGTTTCCTTCCTCTTCCATACAGCTCCAGGAGCGACATTGTACTATCGATCATCCAACAACACTCGGCAGGACTAGGGGTGTTATCTCTCCGGAGAGCCCCGAACCTGGGTCTGTCCGGCGTCCCGCGCCCGCTCATGCCAACCTCGTCTCTGGAGCCCACCAGCGCCCTCGAGCCTCCTCCTCTCTTTAGCCATCCCTTGGCATCTGCCGTGCACCCACCACGACAGTTGGCGCCCACCATGGGGCAGCTCGAGGACCTGGTCGGGAGCATGCTTCAGACGAGGCCCTTTTCCTACACCGACGAGTCCGTCGCGCTGGCGGACGATGTCATCGGTGCGCTCGCCGCCTCCTTCGCCGCGCTGCGCATCTCCGATGGGTTCGCGACCGACGAGTACCCCAGCGAGGTGCTTAGCTACTCCGACTCTCCCCTCTACCTCGACGGCAGCGCCCCCGTCGGGGCAGCGGAGGTTCATGTGGAGGTCTTTGCCACCGGTGACGGCGTCTCCTCCTCGTCGAGCGAAGCGAGGAAGGTCGCCGAAGCCAGGGCCGCGGCGGAACGGATCGAGCCATCCGATCCATTGCGCGCTGCAATGCGGAGCCTCCGCATCCCCATCAGCACCGATGTCGATGCCACCAACATCGCCGAGGCCCGAACCCAGCTCGAGGAAAGGCGCCAGCAGATACTGGACCTGTCCGAGACGCTCGCCGCCACTCGGCGTCGCCTGGACGCTGCTCAACTGGAGCGCAATGCCGCCTACAGATTCACACCCGCCGCGGCCGACCCAAGCCGGGTCGCCGATGTGCTTGCCCGGGGAGGAGCGATCGGTCGGGCCCTCGGCACCGTCCCAATCGTCTACGAGACCCCAGTGAAGAACATGCGCGCTGCCCAGGCAGCCGCAGCTGGCCTGGACCAGCTCGCGGGTGAGGAGCTGAAAGAGCGCATCGGGCGGATGCGCGAACTCCTCCACGCTGCCAACGCCCAACAGGACCGCCTCAACCAGCTCGCCAAGCCGACGGGATCCGGCTCCGCCCGCCTTGGCGGGTCCGGCGAACTTCTGCACACCGCTTCCTCGCCACCCGGCGAGGCGCACTCTGGCTGAACCCGGACTCGGCGTGACCCGGCCGCTATAGCCGCCGATGGATTGGGTGATGAGCCCGTCCTAAAGATCCAGCGCGGACCCGGCCAGCACGACCGACGTGCGGCTCCAACCGACCCGGCCCCCCGTGGCCTGGGCGCAAGTCGACTCGGCCCGCTCGCCACGACGACGCCGATGCTCGCCACCGCCTCGATCGGCTCACTCACTCCCTAGAGATGGAGGGGAGCGGCGCTATCGGGTCAGCGTGCTTCGGACCCCGCATCCGGGAGGAGCCTTTTCCCAAAGGATTCATGCTCCCACGCGACACCCCCAAGTACAACGGGACGGTGAAGCCAGAAGACTGGCTCACCGATTACACCACGGCCATTGGCATCACCGGTGCCAATCGTCATCTCGCCGTGCGCTACGCACCGCTCATGCTCCAAGGGTCGGCCCGCACATGGTTGAACAGCCTGCTGAAGGGCAGCATCAACACGTGCGTGGACTTCGAGGAAGCCTTTATCCGCAACTTCACGGGTACCTACAAGCGGCCCGGCCGCCCTAGCCAGCTCACCATGTGCGTGCAAGGGCCTACGGAGACTGGCCGCGAGCACCTCGCACGCTGGACCGAGCTCCGGAACAGCTGCGACGGCGTCCATGAAGTCCAGGCGATCCAGTACTTCGTCAGCGGGTGCCGAGACGGCACCCTCCTCAAGCACAAGCTCTCTTACGCTCCGAGCCGACCACCATGGCCGCACTCATGGTGACGGCGGACAAGTACGCCAACGCCAACTCCGCCATGAAGATCCAGGTGGCGCTGGATGAAGTCGGCAAGGCAAAGCCGGTTCCCCCTCCGAAACCAGCCGGCGAAAGCAGCCGACAGCAGCATCACCAGAACAACAAGCGCAAGGCCGACAAGCCGGAGCCGCGTCGCGACAACCGGCTCGTCGCGGCCACCGAGCCGGCGGTGGACCCGGTGGCGAAGCACCGGCAAACCGGCAAGACGGCATGGCAACCCGCCATGAGCTTCGAGCAGATGCTCGACGCCCCTGCAAGAACCACAGCCCCTCCACGCACAGGCTTCGGCAGTGCGCCATCACCAAGCACATCATGAGGGGCGACGTCCCGCCCCCTCCGGCTCCGGCTCCGGGCGTTGGACAGCCGCCACCTCCTCCACCGCCGCCTCCAGCTGGCGGCGCGATGCGCGACGACGCCTACCCGGACCAGAACGCGGCCTACATCGTCTTCACCAGCCTCGGCGACGACAAGCGTAGCGAGTGCCTCCTTCGGCAGGAGGTGAACACCATCGTCCCGGCCAAGCCAGAGTGCATGCATTGGTCGGATCGCCCAATCACCTGGACCCGGGAGGAGCACACGGCAGTCATGCCAAGTCCGAGTGGTTACGCCCTCGTCCTCAACCCCACCATCATCGCGCGGCGCACATGCAAGTTCTCCCGAGTCCTCATAGATGGCGGTAGCAGCATCAACATCCTCTACCGCGGCACGATGACCAAGCTCGGCCTTAAGGCCGAGGACCTGGAGCCGACCCGGACGATCTTTCACGGCATCATGCCCGGCCTCTCCTGCTCCCCCATTGGCCGGGTCCGGCGAGACGTCTTGTTCGGTGACAGCAGCCACTTCTGGCGCGAACCGATCTGGTTCGAAGTGGTGGACCTGTCCAGCGCGTATCACGCGTTGCTGGGCCGGCCCGCGCTCGCCAAATTCATGGCGGTTTCCCACTACGCGTACCTGAAGATGAAGATGTCGGGTCCCAAGGGCCTCATCACCATCACAAGCGATTACCGCAAGTCCCTGGAGTGCGCCCGAGACGGCTCCAAGTTGCCGAGTCGCTGGTCATTGCCGAGGAGCGTCGCCAGCTCGACCAGATCGTCGCCCTGGCAGGCGAGGCCTCCGCTGCGTCGATCCCGACCTCGGACCCGGCCGACGAGGCCGCCTTCAAGCCCTCCAAGGAGATCAAGAAAGTGAAGCTCAACCCAGAAGACCCCAGCTGCAGCAAGTACGTTGTCGTAGGCGCCCGCCTCGACAGCAAATAGGAAGGCGAGCTCGTCGACTTCCTCTGTGAGAATCGGGATATCTTCGCATGGACCCCCAAGGACATGTCGGGTATCCCGAGGAAGTACACTGAGCACAAACTTCACGTCCGCAAGGATGCCAAGCCCGTCCGTCAACCTCTACAACGATTTTCCGAAGAGAAGTGAAGAACCATTGGTGAAGAGGTCGCCAAGCTTCTGGCGGCCGGCTTCATAATGGAAGTGCTTCACCCCGAGTGCCTGGCCAACCCAGTCCTCGTCCAGAAGAAGAACAAGACCTGGCACATGTGTATCGACTACACCAACCTCAATAAGGCCTGTCCCAAGGATCCATTCGCCCTCCCACGGATCGACCAAGTCATCAACTCGACCGCCGGATGTGAGCTCCTGTCCTTCCTGGACGCTTACTCCGGCTACCACCAGATCAAGCTGGACCCGCCCGACGCCCTGAAGACGTCCTTCATCACGCCCATCGGGGCGTATTGCTACGTCACCATGTCGTTCGGCTTGAAGAACGCCGGCGCCATCTTCCAGGGCTGCATGCAGAAATGCCTGCTGTCGCAACTCGGCCGCAATATCCACGTGTACATGGACGACATCGTGGTGAAGACCAAGCAGGACCTCACGCTCCTCGACGATTTGAAGGAAACATTCACCAACCTCCGCGAATACAAGGTCAAGCTTAACCCGGAAAAATGCATCTTCGGCGTTTCGGCCAGAAAGCTACTCACTTTCCTCGTCTCGGAACGCGGCATTGAGGCGAACCCGGAGAAGATCAAGGCCATCGAGCGCATGCGCAAGCCGGCTCGGTTGCGCGATGTCCAGAAGTTCACTGGGTGCTTGGCCTCGGTCAGCCGGTTCCTAAGCCGGCTGGGCGAGAGGGCGCTACCCCTATACCAGCTGATGAAGAAGACGAGCCCGTTCGAATGGAACGGCAAGGCAGACAAGGCCTTCCAAGACCTCATGCACATGCTCTCCACCGCACTAGTCTTGGCCGCGCCGACCGACAAGGAGCCGCTATTGCTCTACATAGCCGCGACCCCGCGGGTGGTCAGCACGGTGCTGGCGGTCGAGCGACCGGAGAAGGTCAAGATCCAAGCCGTCCAGCGCCCAGTCTACTACCTGAGCAAAGTGCTTTCCAACTCTAAGCAGAACTACCCGCACTACCAGAAGATGTGTTCCGGCGTGTACCTCACCGCCAAGAAGCTGAAGCAATATTTCCAAGAGCACATTGTCATTGTGGTCAGCACGGCGCCTATCGAAGAAATCATTGGGTGCCAGGACGCCTCTGGCCGGGTTGCCAAGTGGGCAATCCAGCTAGCCGGCCACACCATCCTCTACGAACCCCGCACCTCGATCAAGTCTCAAGCCCTGGTCGACTTCCTCGTCGACTGGACCGAGACCCAGTACTTGCCACCGCCTCCCGACTCGACGCATTGGCGCATGCACTTCGACGGGTCCAAGATGTGACTCGGCTTAGGGGTCGGCATCGTACTGTAATCCCCGAAGGGCGACCGGCTCCACTACGCGCTCCAGATCCACTTCGCCGCCTCCAACAACATCGCCGAGTACGAAGCCCTTGTGCACGGCCTTCGGCTTGCCAAGGAACTCGGCATCCGGCGCATCCTGTGCTACGGCAACTCGGACCTGGTGGTACAGCAGTGCTCCGACGAATGGGACGCCCGCGACTCCAACATGGCAAGCTACCGCTTTCTCGTCCAGAAGCTGTCCGGATCCTTCGAGGGCTGCGAGTTCCTCCACGTCCCGCGCGCGGAGAACGAAGCAGCCGACACGCTCGCCAAGATCGCCTCGTCATGACAAGCCATCCCATCCGTCGTCTCCCTCGAGCACCTGCGCAAGCCGTCCGTCAAGCCATCACCGGACTCTGAGTCTATCCACGTTCCAGACAACCCGGCCGCACCTCAACCCGGCCCGAGGACTGCTCAGCCCAGCCCGGGGACTGCTGAACCCGGCCCAGGGGCTGCCCAGCTCAACCCGGCCACCATCTTCCCAGACCCGGCCGTCGCCATACCCGACCCGGGGACTGCTCAACCCGGCTCGGGGGCTGCCGACTCGGAACCCACCCTGGTGGCCGTCCTCGCCGTGGTTACGGCTCCATCTTGGGCCCTTCCAATATCAGCATTTTTGGAGAATGGGGTTCTCCCCATGGACGAGACCGAAGCTCGGCAAGTGCAGCTTCGGGCGTCCGCCTACAACATCATCAACAACGGGCTCGTCAAGCGCAGCTCCACCGGCGTGTTCCAGCGCTGCGTCGAGCAGGAACGGGGCATCGACATCCTCCGCGACATACATCAGGGCGAGTGCGGGCACCACGCCGCATCACGATCCCTGGTGGCCAAGGCGTTCCACCACGGTTTCTACTGGCCCACGGCCCTCGAAGATGCCGAGTTGCTCGTCCTCAGGTGCATGGGATGCCAGCGCTTCAGCAAACGCAGCCACCAGCCGGCGTCAGCACTCCGCACCATACCGATCGCCTGGCCCTTCGCGCTGTGGGGACTCGACATGGTGGGACCCTTCAAAACCGCTCGAGGCGGCATGACGCACTTGCTAGTGGCAGTGGACAAATTTACCAAGTGGATCGAGGCAAGACCAATCAAGAAACTGGACGGGCAAACAACCGTCCAGTTCATCAAAGACATAGCGGTGCGCTATGGCATGCCAAACAACATCATCACCGACAAAGGCACCAACTTCGCCAAGGGTGCGCTCGAACAATACTGCTCCGTCTCCGACATCCGCCTCGACCTGGCCTCCGTTACGCATCCGCAGTCCAATGGGCAGGTCGAGCAGGCCAATGAACTCATCCTCTCCGGCATCAAGCCGCGACTCGTCGAGCCACTCATCCGCTCACCCGGTAGCTGATACGTCTCCAATGTATCGATAATTTTTGATTGCTCCATGCTATATTATCTACTATTTTGGACATTATTGGGCTTTATTATCCACTTTTATATTATTTTTGGGACTAACCTATTAACCGGAGGCCCAGCCCAGAATTGTTGTTTTTTGCCTGTTCTAGGGTTTCGAAGAAAAGGAATATCAAACGGAGTCCAAACGGAATGAAACCTTCGGGAACGTGATTTTCTCAACAAACAAGACCCGGGAGACTTGAACCCTACGTCAAGACACAAAAGGGGAGGCCACGAGGTAGGGGGCGTGCCCACCCCTACCAGGCGTGCCCTCCAACCTCGTGGGCCCCTTGTTGCTCCACCGACGTACTCCTTCCTCCTATATATACCTACGTACCCCCAAACGATCAGATAGGGAGCCAAAAACCTAATTTCACCGCCGCAACTTTCTGTATCCATGAGATCCCATCTTGGGGCCTGTTCCGGAGCTCCGCCGGAGGGGGCATCGATCACGGAGGGCTTCTACATCAACACCATAGCCTATACGATGAAGTGTGAGTAGTTTACCTTAGACCTACGGGTCCATGCTTAGTAGGTAGATGGCTTCTTCTCTCTTTTTGGATCTCAATACAATGTTCTCCCCCTCTCTTGTGGAGAACTATTCAATGTAATCTTCTTTTTGCGGTTTGTTTGTTGAGATCGATGAATTGTGGGTTTATGATCAAGTCTATCTATGAATAATATTTGAATCTTCTCTAAATTATTTTATGTATGATTGGTTATCTTTGCAAGTCTCTTCGAATTATCAGTTTGGTTTGCCCTACTAGATTGATCTTTCTTGCAATGGGAGAAGTGCTTAGCTTTGGGTTCAATCTTGCGGTGTCCATTCCCAGTGACAGTAGGGGCAGCAAGGCACGTATTGTATTGTTGCCATCGAGGATAACAAGATGGGGTTTTCATCATATTGCATGAGTTTATCCCTCTACATCATGTCATCTTGCTTAAGGCGTTACTCTATTTTTAACTTAATACTCTAGATGCATGCTGGATAGCGGTCGATGAGTGGAGTAATAGTAGTAGATGCAGGCAGGAGTCGGTCTACTTGTCTCGGACGTGATGCCTATATACATGATCATACCTAGATATTCTCATAACTATGCTCAATTCTGCCAATTGCTAAACAGTAATTTGTTCACCCACCGTAGAATACTTATGCTCTCGAGAGAAGCCACTAGTGAAACCTATGGCCCCCGGGTCTATCTTTATCATATTAATCTCCTACTACTTAGTTATTTCCTTTGCTTTTTTACTTTACCTTTATTTTACTTTACATCTTTATCACAAAAATACCAAAAATATTATCTTGTCATATCTATCAGATCTCACTCTCGTAAGTGGCCGTGTAGGGATTGACAACCCCTATTCGCGTTGGTTGCGAGGATTTATTTGTTTTGTGCAGGTACGAGGGACTCACGCGTAGCCTCCTACTGGATTGATACCTTGGTTCTCAAAAACTGAGGGAAATACTTACGTTACTTTGCTGCATCATCCCTTCCTCTTCGGGGAAAACCAACGCAGTGCTCAAGAGGTAGCAAGAAGGATTTATGGCGCCGTTGCCAGGGAGGTCTACGCAACAGTCAACATACCAAGTACCTATCAAATACCCTTATCTCCCGCATTACATTATTTGCCATTTTCCTCTTGTTTTCCTCTCCCCCACTTCACCCTTGCTGTTTTATTCGCCCTCTCTCTCTATCCTCCCTCTCTTTCTCTATTTGCCTCTTTTTGCCCGCTTGCTTTTTGTGTTAGTTTGCTTGCTTGTCACGATGGCTCAAGATAATACTAAATTGTGTGACTTCAACAATACCAACAACAATGATTTTATTAGCACTCTGATTGCTCCTCTTACCGATGCTGAATCTTGTGAAATTAATACTGCTTTGCTGAATCTTGTCATGAAAGATCCGTTTTCCGGCCTTCCTAGTGAAGATGCCGCTACCCATCTAAATAGCTTCGTTGATTTGTGTGATATGTAAAAGAAGAAAGATGTGGATAATGATATTGTTAAATTGAAGCTATTTCCTTTTTCGCTTAGAGATCATGCTAAAGCTTGGTTTTCGTCTTTGCCTAAAAATAGTATTGATTCATGGAATAAGTGCAAAGATGCTTTTATCTCTAAGTATTTTCCTCCCGCTAAGATCATCTCTCTTAGAAACGATATTATGAATTTTAAGCAACTTGATCATGAACATGTTGCACAAGCTTGGGAGAGAATGAAACTAATGATACGTAATTGCCCTACTCATGGTTTAAATTTGTGGATGATTATACAAAATTTTTATGCCGGATTGAATTTTGCTTCTAGAAATCTTTTAGATTCGGCCGCGGGAGGCACTTTTATGGAAATCACTTTAGGAGAAGCTACTAAACTCCTAGATAATATTATGGTTAATTATTCTCAATGGCATACTAAAAGATCTACTAATAAAAAGGTGCATGCGATAGAAGAAATTAATGTTTTGAGTGGAAAGATGGATGAACTTATGAAATTATTTGCTAATAAGAGTGTTTCTTCTGATCCTAATGATATGACCTTGTCTACTTTGATTGAGAATAATAATGAATCTATGGATGTGAATTTTGTTGGTAGGAACAATTTTGGTAACAAGGCGTATAGAGGAAATTTCAACCCTAGGCCTTATCCTAGTAATCCCTCTAATAATGATGGTTATTCCTACAACAATTCTTATGGAAATTATAACAAGATTCCCTCTGATTTTGAATCTAATATTAAAGAATTTATTACTTTGCAAAAGAATTTTAATGCTTTGATTGAAGAAAAATTGCTTAAGATTGATTAGTTGGCTAGGAAGGTTGATAGAATTTCTCTTGTTTTTGATTCTTTGAAACTTAGATCTATTCCACCTAAGCATGATATCAATGAGTCTCTCAAAGCCATGAGAATTTCCATTGATGAGTGCAAAGAAAGAACTGCTAGGATGAATGCTAAGAAAGATGCCTTTATCAGAGCATGTTCTTCTAGTTCCTATGAAAATAAAGATGAAGATCTAAAAGTTATTGATGTGTCCCCTATTAAATCTTTGTTTTGCAATATGAATCTTGATAATGATGGGACTGAATATGGTCCACCTTTACCTAGAAGGCGTTCCATGAATTTGGAATTTGTTGATCTTGATGCTAAAATTGATAAAAGTGGGATTGAAGAAACTAAAACCCTAGATGTTGCTAAACCCACTATTATGGATTTCAAGGAATTTAATTATGAAAATTGCTCTTTGATTGATTGTATTTCCTTGTTGCAATCCGTGCTAAATTCTCCTCATGCTTATAGTAAAAATAAAGCGTTTACTAAACATATCGTTGATGCCTTGATGCAATCTTATGAAGAAAAACTTGAATTGGAAGTTTCTATCCCTAGAAAACTTTATGATGAGTGGGAACCAACTATTAAAATTAAAATTAAAGATCCTGAATGCTATGCTTTATGTGATTTGGGTGCTAGTGTTTCCACGATTCCAAAGACTTTGTGTGATTTGTTAGGTTTCCGTGATTTTGATGATTGCTCTCTAAACTTGCACCTTGCGGATTGCACTATTAAGAAACCTATGGGAAGAATTAATGATGTTCTTATTGTTGCAAATAGGAATTATGTGCCCGTAGATTTTATTGTTCTTGACATAGAATGCAATCCTTCATGTCCTATTATTCTTGGTAGACCTTTTCTTAAAACGATTGGTGCAATTATTGATATGAAGGAAGGAAATATTAGATTCCAATTTCCATTAAGGAAAGGCATGGAACACTTTCCTAGAAAGAAAATTAAATTACCTTATGAATCTATTATGAGAGCCACTTATGGATTACCTACCCAAGATGGCAATACCTAGATCTATCCTTGCTTGTTATGCCTAGCTAGGGGCGTTAAACAATAGCGCTTGTTGGGAGGCAACCCAATTTTATTTTTATTCCTTCCTTTTTGCTCCTGTTTAGTAATAAATAATTTATCTAGCCTCTGTTTTGGTTGTGTTTTTTGTGTTTAATTAGTGTTTGTGCCAAGTAGAACCGTTGGGAAGACTTGGGGAAAGTCTTGTTACACTTGCTGTAAAAAACAGAAACTTTAGCGCGCACGAGAACTGCTGTCATTTTTATTTGGAAAGTTCTATTTAGTTAATTATTTTTGCAAATAATTAATAGATAAATTCCTCACGTCCAACAATTTATTTTAGAATTTTTGGGGTTCCAGATCTTGCGCTAGCTACTGATTACTACAGACTGTTCTGTTTTTCGTGTGTTGTTTGCTTATTTTGATGAATCTATGGCTAGTAAAATAGTTTATAAACCATAGAGAAGTGGAATACAGTAGGTATAATACCAATATAAATAAAGAATGAGTTCATTACAGTACCTTGAAGTGGTCTTTTATTTTCTTTCGCTAACGCAGCTCACGAGATTTCCTACTTTAAGTTTTGTGTTGTGTAGTTTTCAAGTTTTGGGTAAAAATTTGATGGATTATGGAACAAGGAGTGGCAAGAGCCTAAGCTTGGGGATGCCCATGGAACCCCCAAGATAATATAAGGACACCTAAAATCCGAAGCTTGGGGATGCCCCGCAAGGCATCCCCTCTTTCGTCTACTTCTATCGGTAACTTTACTTGGAGCTATATTTTTATTCGCCACATGATATGTGTTTTGCTTGGAGTGTCTTGTATGATTTGAGTCTTTACTTTTTAGTGTACCACAATCATCCTTGTTGTACACAACTTTTGAGAGAACCATACATGATTTGGAATTTGTTAGAATACTCTATGTGCTTCTCTAATATCTTTTGAGTTATGTAGTTTTACTCTAGTAGTTCACTTATATCTTTTAGAGCGCGGTGGTGGATTTGTTTTATAGAAACCGTTGATCTCTCATGCTTAACTTAGATTATTTTGGGAGTCTTAAATAGCATGGTAATTTTCTTAAAATCCTAATATGCTTGGTATACAAGATTAACAATAAAACTTTCTTATGAGTGTGTTGAATACTATGAGAAGTTTGATGCTTGATAATTGTTTTGATATATGAAGATGGTGATATTAAAGTTGTGCTAGTTGAGTAGTTGTGAATTTTAGAAATACTTGTGTTAAAGTTTGTGATTCCCGTAGCATGCACATATGGTGAACCGTTATGTGATGAAGTCGGAGCATGATTTATTTTTTGATTGTCTTCCTTATGAGTGGCGGTCGGGGACGAGCGATGGTCTTTTCCTACCAATCTATCCCCCTAGGAGCATGCGCATAATACTTTGCTTTGATAACTTGTAGATTTTTGCAATAAGTATATGAGTTCTTTATGTCTAATGTTGAGTCCATGGATTATACGCACTCTCACCCTTCCACCTTTGCTAGCCTCTCTAATACCGCGCACCTTTCGCCGGTATCATACACCCACCATATACCTTCCTCAAAACAGCCACCATACCTACCTATTATGGCAATTCCATAGCCATTCCGAGATATATTGCCATGCAACTTTCCACCATTCCGTTTATCATGATACACTCCATCATTGTCATATTGCTTAGCATGATCATCTAGTTGACATCGTATTCGTGGCAAAGCCACCATTCATAATTCTTTCATATGTGTCAGTCATGCATCATTGCATATCCCGGTACACCGTCGGAGGCATTCATATAGAGTCATATCTTGTTCTAACTATCGAGTTGTAATTGTTGAGTTGTAAGAAAAATAAGAGTGTGATGATCATCATTATTAGAGCATTGTCCCAGTGAGGAAAGGATGATGGAGACTATGATTCCCCCACAAGTCGGGATGAGACTCCGGATGAAAAAAAAGAGAAAGAAAAGAGGCCATAAAAAGGGAAAAGTCCCAAATAAAAAAATGAGAGAAAAAGAGAGAAGGGACAATGTTACTATCCTTTACCACATTTGTGCTTCAAAGTAGCACCATGATATTCAAAGTAGAGAGTCTCTCATGTTATCACTTTCATATACTAGTGTGAATTTTTCATTATAGAACTTGGCTTGTATATTCCAATGATGGGCTTCCTCAAAATGACCTAGGTCTTCATGAGCAAGCAAGTTGGATGCACACCCACTTAGTTTCTTTTTGAGCTTTCATATACTTATAGCTCTAGTGCATCCGTTGCATGGAAATCCCTACTCACTCACATTGATATCTATTGATGGGCATCTCCATAGCCCGTTGATACGCCTAGTTGAAGTGAGACTATCTTCTCCTTTTTTGTCTTCTCCACAACCACCATTCTATTCCACCTATAGTGCTATATCCATGGCTCACGCTCATGTATTGCTGAAAATTGAAAAGGTTTTGAGAGTGTCAAAAGTATGAAAAAATTGCTTGGCTTGTCATCGGGGTTGTGCATGATTTAAATATTTTGTGTGGTGAAGATGGAGCATAGCCAGACTATATGATTTTGTAGGGATAACTTTCTTTGGCCATGTTATTTTGAGAAGACATAATTGCTTTGTTAGTATGCTTGAAGTATTATTATTTTATGTCAATATTAAACTTTTTTCTTGAATCTTTTGCATTTGAATATTCATACCACAATTAAGAAGAATTACATTAAAATTATGCCAAGTAGCACTCCGCATCAAAAATTCTGTTTTTATCATTTACCTACTCGAGGACGAGCAGGAATTAAGCTTGGGGATGCTTGATACGTCTCCAACGTATCTATAATTTTTGATTGCTCCATGCTATATTATATACTGTTTTGGACATTACTGGCTTTATTATCCAATTTTATATTATTTTTGGCACTAACCTATTAACCGGAGGCCCAGCCCAGAATTGTTGTTTTTTGCCTGTTTTAGGGTTTCGAAGAAAAGGAATATCAAACGAAGTCCAAACGGAATGAAACCTTCGGGAACGTGATTTTCTCAACAAACAAGACCCGGGAGACTTGGACCCTACATCAAGACACAAAAGGGAGGCCACGAGGTAGGGGGGCACGCCTACCCCCACCAGGCGCGCCCTCCACCCTCGTGGGCCCCCTATTGTTCCACCGACATACTCCTTCCTCCTATATATACCTACGTACCCCCAAACGATCAGATATAGAGCCAAAAACCTAATTCCACCACCGCAAGTTTCTGTATCCACGAGATCCCATCTTGGGGCCTGTTCCGGAGCTCCGCCGGAGGGGGCATCGATCACGGAAGGCTTCTACATCAACACCATAGCCTCTCCGATGAAGTGTGAGTAGTTTACCTCAGACCTACGGGTCCATAGTTAGTAGCTAGATGGCTTCTTCTCTCTTTTTGGATCTCAATACAATGGTCCCCTCCCCCTCTCTTGTGGAGAACTATTCGATGTAATCTTCTTTTTGCGGTGTGTTTGTTGAGACCAATGAATTGTGGGTTTATGATCAAGTCTATCTATGAATAATATTTCAATCTTCTCTGAATTCTTTTATCTATGATTGGTTATCTTTGCAAGTCTCTTCGAATTATCAGTTTGGTTTGGCCTACTAGATTGATCTTTCTTGCAATGGGAGAAGTGCTTAGCTTTGGGTTCAATCTTGTGGTCTCCTTTCCCAGTGACAATAGGGGCAGCAAGGCACGTATTGTATTGTTGCCATCGAGGATAACAAGATGGGGTTTTCATCATATTGCATGAGTTTATCCCTCTACATCATGTCATCTTGCTTAAGGCGTTACTCTGTTTTTAACTTAATACTCTAGATGCATGCTGGATAGCGGTCGATGAGTGGAGTAATAGTAGTAGATGCAGGCAGGAGTCGGTCTACTTGTCTCGGATGTGATGCCTATATACATGATCATACCTAGATATTCTCATAACTATGCTCAATTCTGTCAATTGCTCAACAGTAATTTGTTCACCCACCATAGAATACTTATGCTCTCGAGAGAAGCCACTAGTGAAACCTATGGCCCCCGGGTCTATCTTTATCATATTAATCTCCTACTACTTAGTTATTTCCTTTGCTTTTTACTTTACCTTTATTTTAATTTGCATCTTTATCACAAAAATACCAAAAGTATTATCTTATCATATCTATCAGATCTCACTCTCGTAAGTGGACGTGTAGGGATTGACAACTCCTATTCGCGTTGGTTGCAAGGATTTATTTGTTTTGTGCAGGTACGAGGGACTCACGCGTAGCCTCCTACTGGATTGATACCTTGGTTCTCAAAAACTAAGGGAAATACTTACGCTACTTTGCTGCATCATCCCTGATACGTCTCCAACGTATCAAATTTTTGATTGCTCCATGCTATATTATCTACTGTTTTGGATGTTTATGGGCTTTATTATACACTTTTATATCATTTTGGGACTAACCTATTAACCCAGAGCCCAGTGCCAGTTTCTGTTTTTACCTTCTTTTAGAATATCACAGAAAAGGAAAACCAAACGGAGTCCAATTGACCTGAAACTTCACGGAACTCATTTTTGGAAGGAAAGAAGCCCACAAGACTTCGAGTGCACGTCAGGGGACCTTCGAGGAGGCCACGAGGTAGGGGGCGCGCCCCCTAGGGTGCGCCCTCCACCCTCGTGGGCCCCTCGTGGCCCCCCTGACGTACTTCTTCCGCCTATATATCTCCATATACCCTAAAAACATCCGAGAGCACAATAGATCGGGAGTTCCGCCGCCAGAAGCCTCCGTAGCCACCGAAAGCCAATCTAGACCCGTTCCGGCACCCTGCCGGAGGGGGCAATCCTTCTCCGGTGGCCATCTTCATCATCCTGGTGCTCTCCATGACGAGGAGCGAGTAGTTCTCCCTCGGGCCTGAGGGTATGTACCAGTAGCTATGTGTTTGATCTCTCTCTCTCTCGTGTTCTTGAGGTGATACGATCTTCATGTATCGTGAGCTTTGCTATTATATTTGGATCCTATGATGTTTCTCCTCCCCCTCTGCTCTCTTGTAATGGATTGAGTTTCCCCTTTGAAGTTATATTATCGGATTGAGTTTTTAAAGATTTCAGAACACTTGATGTATGTCTTGCCGTGCGTATCTGTGGTGACAATGGCATATCACGTGATTCACTTGATGTATGTTTTGGTGATCAACTTGCGGGTTCCACCCATGAACCTATGCATAGGGGTTGGCACACGTTTTCGTCGTGATTCTCCGGTAGAAACTTTGGGCACTCTTTGAGGTTCTATGTGTTGGTTGAATAGATGAATCTGAGATTGTGTGATGCATATCGTATAATCATACCCACGGATTCTTGAGGTGACATTGGAGTATCTAGCTGACATTAGGGTTTTGGTTGATTTGTATCTTAAGGTGTTATTCTAGTACGAACTCTAGGACTGTTTGTGACACTTATAGGAATAGCCCAACGGATTGATTGGAAAGAATAACTTTGAGGTGGTTTCGTACCCTACCATAATCTCTTCGTTTGTTCTCCGCTATTAGTGACTTTGGAGTGACTCTTTTTTGCATGTTGAGGGATAGTTATGTGATCCAATTATGTTATTATTGTTGAGAGGACTTGCACTAGTGAAAGTATGAACCCTAGGCCTTCTTTCAACGCATTGCAATACCATTTACGCTCACTTTTATCATTAGTTACCTTGCTGTTTTTGTATTTTCAGATCACAAAAACCTTTATCTACCATCCATATACCACTTGTATCACCATCTCTTCGCCGAACTAGTGCACCTATACAATTTACCATTGTATTGGGTGTGTTGGGCACACAAGAGACTCTTTGTTATTTGGTTGCAGGGTTGCTTGAGAGAGACCATCTTCAACCTACGCCTCCTACGGATTGATAAACCTTAGGTAATCCACTTGAGGGAAATTTGCTACTGTCCTACGAACCTCTGCACTTGGAGGCCCAACAACGTCTACAAGAAGAAGGTTGTGTAGTAGACATCAAGCTCTTTTCTGGCACCGTTGCCGGGGAGGTGAGTGCTTGAAGGTATATCTTTAGATCTTGCAATCGAGTCTTTTAGTTTCTTGTTTTATCACTAGTTTAGTTTATAAAAGAAAACTTTAAAAAATGGAATTGAGTTTGTCTCATACGCTTCACCTTTTTAATATCTTTCATGAGTATGATGGAAAGGATAATTGTGCTTAAGTGCTAGAAGAAGAAATCTATAAAATGTTTGGCACTAAATATTTGAATGATGAGCATGATTGCAATGTTGTTAGTATGAATTCCTTGAATATCCATGATGCTAATGATATGCAAAGCCACAATCTTGGGGAAGCTATGTTTGATGAAGATGATATTTTTTGTCCCCCAAGTTTTGATGAGAAAATTTATTATGATGGAAGCATGCCTCCTATCTATGATGATTATTATGATGACACGTATGCTTTAAAGAATAATTATAACCATGAAACTTGTCATATTGATCTTAATTTTCAATCACATGATAGTTATTTTGTCGAGTTTGCTCCCACTATTATTCATGAGAAGAAATTTGCTTATGTGGAGAGTAGTAAATTTTCTATGCTTGTAGATCATGAAAAGAATGCTTTAGGTGCTGGTTATATTGTTGAATTCATTCATGATGCTACTGAAAATTATTATGAGGGAGGAATATATGCTTGTAGGAATTGCAATAATATTAAGTTTCCTCTCTATGTGCTTAAAGTTTTGAAGTTATGCTTGTTTTACCTTCCTATGCAAGTTGATTCTTGTTCCCACAAGTTGTTTGCTAACAAAATCCCTATGCATAGGAAAAGGGTTAGACTTAAATGTGCTAGTCATATTCATCATGATGCTCTCTTTATGTTTCAATTCTTATGTCTTATGTGAGCATCATTGAAATCATCATGCCTAGCTAGGGGCGTTAAACGATAGCGCTTGTTGGGAGGCAACCCAATCCTATTCTTGTTCCTTGATTTTTGTTCCTTTTTAGTAATAAATAATTCATCTATCCTATGTTTAGATGTGGTTTTATGCTTCTAATTAGTGTTTGTGCCAAGTAGAACCTTTGGGAAGACTTGGGAGAAGTCTTGTTGATCATGCTGTAAAAAACAGAAACTTTAGCGCTCACGAGAATTTCTGCCAATTTTATTTGGAGAGTGCTATTTAGTTAATTCTTTTTGAAGATGATTAATAGATAAATTCCTCAGGTCCAGAAATTTATTTGAGAATTTTATGAGTTCCATAAGTATACGTTTGATTCAGATTACTACAGACTGTTCTGTTTTTGACAGATTCTGTTTTTCATGTGTTGTTTACTTATTTTGATGAATCTATGGCTAGTAAAATAGTTTATAAACCATAGAGAAGTTGTAATACAGTAGGTTTAACACCAATATAAATAAAGAATGAGTTCATTACAGTACCTTGAAGTGGTGATTTACTTTCTTATACTAACGGAGCTTACGAGTTTTCTGTTAAGTTTTGTGTTGTGAACTTTTCATGTTTTGGGTAAAGATTCGATGGACTGTGGAATAAGGAGTGGCAAGAGCCTAAGCTTGGGGATGCCCAAGGAACCCCAAGGTAATATTCAAGGAAAACCAAAAGCCTAAGCTTGGGGATGCCCCGGAAGGCATCCCCTCTTTCGTCTTCATTCATCGGTAACTTTACTTGGAGCTATATTTTTATTCACCACATGATATGTGTTTTGCTTGGAGCATCAATTTATTTTGTTAAGATTTGCTTTCTGTTATTTATAAAAATGTCTTGCATCTTTTATTTCAATAAAAGTGTCATTGATAACCTTTACTATGCCTATGTTAGAAGTCCACATGTTGCTGTTTGAAAACAGAAAGTTTATCGCTGTTGCAATAATTCCCTAGAAAAGTTGGAATGTGATAAAATGTTGAAACCTTTTGCATATTAAGATCTGATAAATTTACTACAGTGGGAATTTTCTGTCATAATTTTTGGAGCTAGGGAAGTATGGATGTTGCTGCATTCTTTTAAAGACTGTCCTGTTTAGGCAGATTGCTGTTATGTTTGCATTGTTTGCATATGTTTGCTTCTTTAATGATTCTATTTGAGGATAGGACTATTAAATATGCAGAGGCATTTAGTATGCAATGTTGAATAATAATTTTAGTGATTTGCTACAGTAAAATATGATAAGGTTTTTGCAATGGTTTATACTAACTCATCTCACGAGTCCTTGTTGAGTTTTGTGTGGATGAAGCTTTTGAGATTTAGGGAGACCATGATATGAGAGGGATTATGGAGACACAAAATCTCAAGCTTGGGGATGCCCAAGGCATCCCAAGATAATATTTCAAGAAGTCTCAAGCGTCTAAGCTTGGGGATGCCCCAGTTGGCATCCCACCTTTCTTCTTCAACAACTATTGGTTAGTTTTGGTTGATCCTAAGTTTTTGCTTCTTCACATGATGTTTGCCATTCTTAGAATGTCATTTTATTTAGTTTTGCTTGCTGCTTGAATAAAATACCAAGATCTGAAATTATTAAATGTTAGAGAGTCTTCACATAGTTGCATAATTATTCGACCACTCATTGATCTTCACTTATATCTTTCGGAGTAGTTTGTCGTTTGCTCTAGTGCTTCACTTATATCTTTTTAGAGCATGGTGGTGGTTTTATTTTGAAGAATTAGATGAACTCTCATGCTTCACTTATATTATTTCGAAAGTCTTTAGAACAGCATGGTAGTTTGCTTTGGTTATGAAACTAGTCCTAATATGATGGGCATCCAAGAGGGATATAATAAAAACTTTCATATATAGTGCATTGAATACTATGAGAAGTTTGATACTTGATGATTGTTTTGAGATATGAGGATGGTAATATTAGAGTCATGCTAGTTGAGTAGTTGTGAATTTGAGAAATACTTGTGTTGAAGTTTGTGATTCCCGTAGCATGCACGTATG
Organism: Triticum urartu; assembly: GCF_056163025.1. Lineage (NCBI taxonomy): Eukaryota > Viridiplantae > Streptophyta > Magnoliopsida > Poales > Poaceae > Triticum > Triticum urartu. Next base: position 713,807,346 of record NC_141879.1, read on the forward strand.
GTGAACCGTTATGTGATGAAGTCGGAGCATGATTTATTTATTGATTGTCCTCCTTATGAGTGGCGGTCGGGGACGAGCGATGGTCTTTTCCTACCAATCTATCCCCCTAGGAGCATGCGCGTAGTACTTTTCTTTGATAACTTGTAGATTTTTGCAATAAGTATATGAGTTCTTTATGACTAATGTTGAGTCCATGGATTATACACACTCTCACCCTTCCACCTTTGCTAGCATCTCTAATACCGCGCACCTTTCGCCGGTATCATACACCTACCATATACCTTCCTCAAAACAGCCACCATACCTACCTATTATGGCATTTCCATAGCCATTCCGAGATATATTTCCATGCAACTTACCACTGTTCCGTTTATTATGACACGCTTCATCATTGTCATATTGCTTTGCATGATCATGTAGTTAACATCGTATTTGTGGCAAAGCCACCATTCATAATTCTTTCATACATGTCACTCATGCATCATTGCGCATCCCGGTACACCGCCGGAGGCATTCATATAGAGTCATATTTTGTTCTAAGTATCAAGTTGTAATTGTTGAGTTGTAAGAAAAATAGAAGTGTGATGATCATCATTATTAGAGCATTGTCCCAGTGAGGAAAGGATGATGGAGAATATGATTCCCCCACAAGTCGGGATGACACTCCGAACAAAAAAAAAGAGGCCATAAAAAAGAGAAGGCCCAAACAAAAACAAAAAAATGAGAGAAAAGGAGAGAAGGGACAATGTTACTATCCTTTTACCACACTTGTGCTTCAAGGTAGCACCATCATCTTCATGATAGAGAGTCTCTCATTCTGTCAATTTCATATACTAGTGGGAATTTTCCATTATAGAACTCGGCTTGTATATTCCAATGATGGGCTTCCTCAAAATTCCCTAGGTCTTCGTGAGCAAGCGAGTTGGATGCACACCCACTTAGTTTCTTTTGTTGAGCTTTCATATACTTATAGCTCTAGTGCATCCATTGCATGGCAATCCCTACTCACTCATATTGATATCTATTGATGGGCATCTTCATTGCTCGTTGATACGCCTAGTTGATGTGAGACTATCTTCCCCTCTTTTTGTCTTCTCCACAACCACAGTTCTATTCCACATATAGTGCTATATCCATGGCTCATGCTCATGTATTGCGTGAAGATCAAAAAAGTTTTGAAAATGTCAAAAGTATGAAACAATTGCTTGGCTTGTCATCGGGGTTGTGCATGATTTAAATACTTTGTGTGGTGAAGATGGAGCATAGCCAGACTATATGATTTTGTAGGGATAGCTTTCTTTGGCCATGTTATTTTGAGAAGACATAATTGCTTAGTTAGTATGCTTGAAGTATTATTATTTTTATGTCAATATGAACTTTTGTCTTGGATCTTTCGGATCTGAATATTCATGCCACAATTAAGAAGAATTACATTGAAATTATGCCAAGTAGCACTCTGCATGAAAAAATCTGTTTTTTATCATTTACCTACTCGAGGACGAGCAGGAATTAAGCTTGGGGATGCTGATACGTCTCCAATGTATCTATAATTTTTGATTGCTCCATGCTATATTATCTACTATTTTGGATGTTTATGGGCTTTATTATACACTTTTATATCATTTTTGGGACTAACCTATTAACCCAGAGCCCAGTGCCAATTTCTGTTTTTACCTTGTTTTAGAATATCGCAGAAAAGGAAAACCAAACGGAGTCCAATTGACCTGAAACTTCACGGAAATCATTTTTGGAAGGAAAGAAGCCCATAAGACGTGGAGTGCATGTCAGGGGACCTTCAAGGAGGCCATGAGGTAGGGGGCGCGCCCTCCACCCTCGTGGGCCCCTCGTAGCCCCCTGACGTACTTCTTCCACCTATATATCTCCATATACCCTAAAAACATCTGAGAGCACAATAGATCGGGAGTTCCGCCGCCAGTAGCCTCCGTAGCCACCGAAATCCAATCTAGACCCGTTCTAGCACCCTGCTGGAGGGGGCAATCCTTCTCCGGTGGCCATCTTCATCATCCTGGTGCTCTCCATGATGAGGAGGGAGTAGTTCTCCCTCGGGGCTGAGGGTGTGTACCAGTAGCTATGTGTTTGATCTCTCTCTCTCTCGTGTTCTTGAGGTGATACGATCTTGATGTATCGCGAGCTTTGCTATTATATTTTGATCCTATGATGTTTCTCCTCCCCCTGTACTCTCTTGTAATGGATTTAGTTTCCCCTTTGAAGTTATCTTATAGGATTGAGTCTTTAAAGATTTGAGAACACTTGATGTATGTCTTGTCGTTCGTATCTGTGGTGACAATGGGATATCACGTGATTCACTTGATGTATGTTTTGGTGATCAACTTGTGAGTTCCTCCCATGAACCTATGCATAGGGGTTGGCACACTTTTTCGTTGTGATTCTCCGGTAGAAACTTTGGGCACTCTTTGAGGTTCTATGTGTTGGTTGAATAGATGAATCTGAGATTGTGTGATGCATATCGTATAATCATACCCATGGATAGTTGAGGTGGCATTGGAGTATCTAGGTAACTTTAGGGTTTTGGTTGATTTGTGTCTTAAGGTGTTATTCTAGTACGAACTCTAGGGCTGTTTGTGACACTTATAGGAATAGCCCAACGGATTGATTGGAAAGAATAACTTTGAGGTGGTTTCATACCCTACCATAATCTCTTCGTTTGCTCTCCGCTATTAGTGACTTTGGAGTGACTCTTTGTTGCATGTTGAGGGATAGTTATGTGATCCAATTATGTTATTATTGTTGAGAGGACTTGCACTAGTGAAAGTATGAACCCTAGGCCTTGTTTCAACGCATTGCAATACCGTTTACGCTCACTTTTATCATTAGTTACCTTGCTGTTTTGTATTGGGTGTGTTGGGGACACAAGAGACTCTTTGTTATTTGGTTGCAGGGTTGCTTGAGAGAGACCATCTTCATCCTACGCCTCCTACGGATTGATAAACCTTAGGTCATCCACTTGAGGGAAATTTTCTACTGTCCTTCAAACCTCTACACTTGGAGGCCCAACAACATCTACAAGAAGAAGGTTGTGTAGTAGACATCAATCCCTTCCTCTTCGGGGAAAACCAATGTAGTGCTCAAGAGGTAGCAGTAGCTGGCTCGACGAGTTGCCAGCCGTTCTTTGGAGTCTACGCACCACGCCGAATCCGTCGACGGGGTTCACCCCGTTCTTCCTCGTCTACGGAGCCGAGGCCATCATCCCGACCAACGTCGAGTTCAACTCGCCGCGCGTCGCGATATACACCGAAGCCGAAGTCAGGGAAGCCTGCGAAGATGGTGTCGACCTGCTTGAAGAAGCACGCCTCCTGACGCTAAGTCGCTCGGCCATCTATTAGCAAGGCCTGAGGCACTAACACAGCAAGAAGATCAAGCCCCTCGCGTTCCGCGAGGGCAACCTCGTCCTCCGACTTGTCCAAGAGCAGGAAGGACGAACAAGCTGTCCCCTCCATGGGAGGGCCCATTCATCGTGAGCAAGGCCTTGCGCGACTGCAACGCCTACTACCTCATCGACGCGTGCAAGTCAAGGAAGCGCAAGAAGGACACCGCCGGTGAAGAAACGACCCGGCCGTGGAACGCGGAACTCCTCCGCCCGTTTTACAATTAGCCGCACGAGCGTATGTATCGTTGCCTTTTGTAAATGCATGAAACCATGGGGTCCCCGAACGAGACTCGGGGGCTGCATTTTGTCGACCAATTTATTGTGTCCATATTTTCTTGCATCACTATACCACTGAACCCAACCACCGGTCTGACTCGCTCGACCCGGGGGCTCGGGGGCTGGCCGGCTCGGTCGCCACCCTGTCGCCTTACTTGGTGATTCCTGATAAAGTTAGGATGCCGCGGTCCCCCACTTCGCCCTAAAGCCACAGATCCAGCTTTGGCTGTCGGCTGGCAAGTACAACGGGCAAAAGCGCCTTTACGCTTCATACACTAAGTCAAAGGCTGCCGGGTCGATCAACCCAGCCCACCATTCATCAAATGAACAGCCGCACGACCGGCTGCTCGCCAACCAGCTTCGCCGGATTGCCGCCAGCCGGCCCAGTGGGTGTTTCGCTCGCGCTCAAACGTTTCGAGGGACCCAAGTCCTGCACGCAACTCTCAAAGAACCAAGCCCCTTGTCACGGACCGGAGCCTCGGCCGTCTGACTCGCGGGGGGGGGAGGTTTGAGAAAGGAAAAACGCATGAAATCGGTCCAAAAACGGAAGGCAAAAAAGCAAAAGCACCCACGACATCCACACAAATATTTAAATAAAGGCCCACAGCCCGAGTTCATTACACCCTAAAAACCCCCAGTGGGTGGGTGGACCTGCTATTTAACAAATTCTACAAAGTGTCTCAGGCATCTCTAGCGCCGCGTCGCAACGTCGATGGCTCTCCCCTTGCAGCCTCCGGGCCCGCCATGGCGCCGGTGTCCTCCTCAGCACCCGCGTCGCGGTAGACGCCCGTCTCCTCCGAGCTCCCCTCCGGATCATGGAGGAGCAAGCCGTCGTCTTCACCGTCCACGGCCCTGCAGTCTTTCGTCCGCTCCGGATGGAACTCATCGTGGAAGGCGAACTCGGTGATGTAGCTAGCCCGGGAGGCGATCCGGCCGGCTTGCTCCTGCAAGTGCTGCTCCAAACTGGCCCGCTGGCCCATCAACGCGTCCAGCTGCAGGTCCGGATGCCAGGACAGTGCGAACCGGAGCGCCATCTCAGCACCAGCGTGAGCGGCGGAGACGCGCCACTCGGCAAGCCGGTCCGGCCCCATCTCCAACCAATGCGCCAGGCGCGAGAAGCTGCTCGGCTGGACAGAGCCCGGCCATAGGGCCGCCGTCATCGCAGTACCGGCCTGGGACAACCGCCCTAGCTGCATCCCCGGGGCCTCCAGGCGGGCCTCGGTGGCGGCGATGATCTCCGGGAAGGTCCAGGCCACCCGTGGATCCGTCCCGGACCCAACCACGCCGGCCGGGTCGCGCTGATGGCGGACGGCTTCCTCCGCTAGCCGCTGCGTCTCCGGGAAGGCCCCTGCTAATAACCCACAAGTATAGGGGATCGCAACAGTTTTCGAGGGTAGAGTATTCAACCCAAATTTATTGATTTGACACAAGGGGAGCCAAATAATATTCTCAAGTATTAGCAGCTGAGTTGTCAATTCAACCACACCTGGAAACTTAATATCTGCAGCAAAGTATTTAGTAGCAAAGTAATATGATAGTGGTGATAACGGTTGCAAAAAGGTAACAGTAGTAAAAGCAATGTTTTTGGTATTTTGTAGTGATGATAGTAATAGCAACGGAAAAGTAAATAAGTGAAGCACAATATATGGAAAGCTCGTAGGCAATGGATCGGTGATGGAGAATTATGTCGGATGCGGTTCATCATGTAACAGTCATAACCTAGGGTGACACAGAACTAGCTCCAGTTCATTGATATAATGTAGGCATGTATTCTGAACATAGTCATATGTGCTTATGGAAAAGAATTTGCATGACATCTTTTGTCCTACCCTCCTGTGGCAGCGGGGTTCTTACGGAAACTAAGGGATATCAAGGCCTCCTTTTAATAGAGAACCAGAACAAAGCATTAACACATAGTGAATACATGAACTCCTCAAACTATGGTCATCACCGGTAAGTATCCCGATTATTGTCACTTCGGGGTTAACGGATCATAACACATAATAGGTGACTATAGACTTGCAAGATAGGATCAAGAACACTCATATATTGATGAAAACATAATAGGTTCAGATCTGAAATCATGGCACTCGGGTCCTAGTGACAAGCATTAAGCATAGCAAAGTCATAGCAACATCAGTCTCAGAACATAGTGGTCACTAGGGATCAAACCCTAACAAAACTAACTCGATTACATGATAGATCCCATCCAACCCATCACCGTCCAGCAAGCCTACGATGGAATTACTCACGCACGGTGGTGAGCATCATGAAATTGGTGATGGAGGATGGTTGATGATGACGATGGCGACGGATTCCCCTCTCCGGAGCCCCGAACGGACTCCAGATCAGCCCTCCCGGGAGGTTTTAGGGCTTGGTGGCGGCTCTGTATCGTAAAACGTGATGATTTCTTCTCCCTGATTTTTTTCGCATCAAAACTCAATATATGGTGGTGGAGTAGGAGTCAGAGAGGCAACAGGGGGCCCACAAGGTAGGGGGTGCGCCCCTCACCCTCGTGGCAAGGTGGTGGGCCCCTTGGCCTTCATCTTTGGCAGGTATTTTTCTTATTTTCTGAAAAGTGTCTCCGTGAAGTTTCAGGTCATTCCGAGAACGTTTGCTCCTGCACATAAATAACACCATGGTAGTTCTGCTGAAAACAGCGTCAGTCCGGGTTAGTTCCATTCAAATCATGCAAGTTAGAGTCCAGAACAAGGGCAAAAGTGTTTGGAAAAGTAGATATGTTGGAGACGTATCAACTCCCCCAAGCTTAAACCTTTGCTTGTCCTCAAGCAATTCAGTTGACAAACTGAAAGTGATAAAGAAAAACTTTTACAAACTCGGTTTGCTCTTGTTGTTGTAAATATGTAAAGCGAGCATTCAAGTTTTCAGCAAAGATTATAACTAACCCCATTCACAATAACGCATAGGTCTCAAGTTTACTCATATCAATAGCATAATAAACTAGCGAGCCATAATAATAAAACTCGGATGATAACACTTTCTCAAAACAATCATAATATGATATAACAAGGTGGTATCACGCTAGCCCTTTCTGAGACCGCAAAACATAAATGCAGAGGACCTTTAAAGACCAAGGACTGACTAGACATTGTAATTCATTACATGGTAAAAGAGATCCAGTCAAGTCATACTCAATGTAAACTAACAATAATGAATGCAAATGACAGCGGTGCTCTCCAACTGGTGCTTTTTGATAAGAGGATGATGACTCGGCATACAAGTAAATAGATAGGCCCTTTGCAAAGGGAAGCAGGGATTTGTAGAGGTGCCAGAGCTCGGTTTTGAAACAAAGGTGAATAATATTTTGAGTGGTATACTTTCATTGTCAACATAACAACCAAGAGATGGCGATATCTTCCATGCTACACACATTATAGGCGGTTCCCAAACAGAATGGTAAAGTTTATGCTCCCCCTTCCACCACAAGCATCAATCCATGGCTTGCTCGAAACAACGAGTGCCTCCAACTAACAAGAGTCCCAGGGGGAGTTTTGTTTGCAATTATTTTGATTTAGTTTGCATAAAGCATGGGACTGGGCATCCCGACCAGCCATTTATCTCGTGAATGAGGAGTGGAGTCCACTCCTCTTGAGAATAACCCGCCTAACATGAAGATACAAACAGCCCTAGTTGATACATGAGTTATTTGAGCATACAAAATAGGATACTTATTTGAAGGTTTAGAGTTTGGCACATACAAATTTACTTGGAACGCCAGGAAGATACCGTATATAGGTAGGTATAGTGGACTCATGTGGAGTAACTTTGGGGTTTAAGGAGTTTGGATGCACAAGTAGTATTCCCGCTTAGTATAGGTGAAGGCTAGCAAAAGATTGGGAAGCGACCAGCTAGAGAGCGACAACAGTCATGAACATGCATTAAAATTAATCAACATCGAATGCAAGCATGAGTAGGATATAATCCACCATGAACATAAATATCGTGAAGGCTATGTTGATTTCGTTTCAACTACATGCGTAAACATGCGCCAAGTCAAGTCACTTAAATCATTCAGAGGAGGATACCACCCTATCATACCACATCATAACCATTTTAATTGCATGTTGGCACGGAAGGTAAACCATTATAACTCATAGCTAATCAAGCATGGCACAAGAACTATGATCTCTAGTTGTCATTGCAAACATGTTTATTCATAATAGGTTGAATCGGGAATGATGAACTAATCATATTTACAAAAACAAAAGAGGTCGGGTTCATACCAGCTTTTCTCATCTCAGTCAGTCCATCATATATCATCATAATTGCCCTTCACTTGCACGACCGAACAATGTGAATAATAATAATAATAGTGCACATGCATTAGACTAAGCTGGAATCTGCAAGCATTCAATAAACAGAAGAGGACAATGCAATATGGGCTCTTTTGTCAGATCAACAATAATGCATATAAGAGCCAATTCAACAATTTAATCATGGTCTTCTCCTATCGACCCCCAAAGAAAAGAAAAGAAATAAGACTATATACACGGGAAAGCTCCCAACAAGCAAAAGAAGAACATGAAATATTTTTGGGTTTTCTTTTTAATTACTACTACAAGCATGGAAGGTAAATTAATTAAAAGCTACAACTAATTTTTTTGGTTTTTCTTAAGGTTTATTAAACACACAAGAAGAAAGCATGAAAAGGAAATTAAACTAGCATGGATGATACAATGAAAAAGTATGAGCACCGACATCTAGCAATGAGTGTGTGAGCATAAATGTAATGTCGGTGGGAAATACGTACTCCCCCAAGCTTAGGCTTTTGGCCTAAGTTGGTCTATGGCCACGGCTGGCCTGGAGGATATCCATAATAATAGTTGTTGGGGTCGTACTGTGACGCAGCAGCTATCACCTGCTGAGCTGCAGCATGGCGACGAGCGGCCTCCTCTCTCCTCTCGTACTCATCTGCCTCCTCTCTGGTAATAGTATATCCTCATCTTGCCTGGTAATCAAAGAAAGCAGGAGCAGGGAGAGTAATACGGACAGCACGGCGTCTGTCAAAGATTAGTCGATACTGGAGAGGTGATCCATTCCTCTCGACAAACTGGTGGTGAACCATAGCATTAGAATCTAGATAGGCAGGAGGTAATTCAATATCATCTTCGCGCACATCTATACCAAGAAAATTAGCTACGCGGGTTGCATAAATTCCACCAAAGAAATCTCCATTATGTCTATTAAGATGCAACCTACGCGCAACAATGGCTCCCAAATTATATGATTTGTCTCCTAACACAGCACTCCTAAGAATACTGAGGTCAGGGACACACATGTGACATGCCTCATCTTTACCATTTATGCATCTACCTATGAAGAGAGCAAAATAATGTATGGCAGGAAAGTGAATGCTCCCTATGGTAGCTTGTGTAATATCTCTAGATTATCCCACAGTTATATCAGCAAGAAAATCTCTAAATTCAGATTTGCGAGGATCCCTTATACTACCCCATTGTGGAAGTTTGCATGTGGTGGTAAAATCCTCTAATACATGGTATAAGATTTATCATAAAGATCAAATAGGACAGTTGGAGAATTACGCGAAGTGGAAAATCAAACCTCCTCACAAAGGAGCTAGTGAGTTCATGATACTGAGTGCACTTCTCTTCCTCGAAGCTCATGAGCTCAGCGTTATGCAAATATGAGTTGAATTCTTCTTTTATTCCCGCTTGATCCATAAAATTTTCAGAAGGCCACTCACAAGGACGCACTGGAGCGTCTCTCGGTGGCTCTTCGTCAGGATCCACTACAAAAAAGACACATCTGTGACATTTTGGGCCGAACGAATTTTTTTCTGTCATACATATGACACTTCTATGACGATAATTGTGACAAAACCCGGTATCATCATAGATGTGGTGGGCTCCTACTTCTATGACAAAAAATCATGATAGAAAATGGGTTTTTCGTCCTGGGCGGGCCGGAGACGTAGCTGCATGACATTCTTTGGGCTGTCCATGACGGAAAAAAAAACTATGGTAGAAGCGAGGGCGAGGAAAATTTTGGGGAGTTCCCGGTTACGGTGGGAGGTCGGGGGCCGAGCGATGCGCGCTTCTCGTACACGTACGCGTGTGTGTGTGTGTGCGAGGCGTTGGCTCTAACTGAACCCGAGCGAGGCACTGGGCTCTAACTGAACCCGAGCGATTGCACTGTAGGCTACGCATTACTGAACCCGAGCGATCGATCGATGGCTGTTAACTGAACCCGATCGAGCGATTCCTTCGCTACTGCTGCTAACTGAAGCCGATCGATGCTGCCTCTGGATGAACAGTGAGTGTTGCAGGGGGGTTTGGATGAACAGTTCCCGGTGGGGGTGGATGAACAGGACCCCGTGGTGTTGCCTCTGGATGAACAGGACCCCGATCAATCGAGCCAGTTGGGGCAGGATGAACAGGACCCCGTGGAGGGCTGGATGAATAGGACCACCCCGTGGAGGGCAGGATGAACAGTAGCCCGTGGAGGGGCGGTTGAACAGTAGCCCGTGGAGAGGGCTGGTTGAACAGTAGCCGGTGGAGTAGCGCGCGGTGGAGGCTGGATGAACAGGAGCCCGTGGATGAACAGTCGCAGGTGGAGGCTGGAGGAGGTCAACGGTGGATGAACAGTAGCTCGTGGAGGCTGGAGGGGGTCGACGGTGGAGTTGAACAGTATCCCGTGGAGTCCCATTTTGCGGTACGCCACACCCCTCCCGATGAACAGGACCCCCGTTTCAACCGTATCGCTCCAACACAAGTCCGTTTCCTTAGTTTGGCGGTACGCCACACCCCTCTCGATGAACAGGACTCCCGTTTCGACCGTAGGAGGTTTGTTTCCTCCGTTTTGCGGTATGCCAAACCCCTCCCGATCAACAGGACCCCGTTCCGAACGTAGGAGGTCCATTTCCTCCGTTGTGTGGTACGCCAGGCCTCGTTTCCATCGCCTGTTCCGTCCAAGCCCTCCCGATGAACACGACCACACATTCCGTTCCGACCCAGTCGGTTGGCTCCCACGCATTCCGTTGCCTCCCCATGAACACGATGCATTTCGTTGCCTCCCCATGAACACGACGCATTCCGTTGCCTCCCCATGAACACGACGACGACGCTGTTTCTCCGTTCCGACCCAGCCATGTACATGAGCCCTCGCCGTACGTATGCGCGAGTAGGCGTTCCAGACCCCGCCCGTATGTACACATACGTGGCCGTATTTTCATTCTTGCACCCTGGCCGCTGTACGTACGTGTACATGCTACATGCACGCCTCTACTACGACACGTGCACGCCTCTACATCGACCAGTATGTACGTACATGTTCGCGACCAGAATGACAACGCTACGTACGCTTCGACCAGGTGGGTCCCGACTGTCAGGCACTTCCTTGTCTGTGAAGATGTAGCTGGTGGGTCCCAGCAGTCAGGGGGCGAATCTTTTTTTGCCTGGATGCACTTCCTTGCGTGCGAAGATATAGCCGGTGGATCCGAGCTGTCAGCGGCGGTAATGTTTTTTTCGCGAAATACAGAGGCCGTTTTGGTGGGTCCTAGCTGTCGGGTGGAGGAAATCATTATTTTGCGTGTAATAAGGAGGCATTTCCTTGCGTGCGGCCGTGGACCCAGCTGTCAGCCTCTCCACGTACAGTCCACTTCAGATGCATGTCGGTCGTTGACCACGCTGACCACGCCACGCCGAGAGCACCAGGGCGGTGGACGATGGCGAGGCCTAGGAAGGGGACGAACGGAGGCATGGAAGACTCGGCAGTTGTTTCCCACGCGGAGGGGAGTACGACTGTACGAGGGTTTACTGGTTCTTCTGCCGTCGCCGGAGAATAACAGCAGGTGTGGGTGAGTAGAGGGATGGCTAGGCCAGCGATGGGAGTACGGTCGGGCGGTGAGGCCTGCGCGGCAGCACAGCCGGCCACGAGGAGGAAGGAGCAGGCAGTCCCGCCGGCGCTTGTTTGAGCGGCTGGAGCAGGAGGAGCAGAGATTGAAGAAGCACGACAGCCGTTGGATGGACATCCAACAGTCAGTGCTTGTGCGTCAACCTTTTTTTAGGAAAGCCTCAAATCTATGGAAAACAGAATACAGCCCATCTGCCATTATTTCTAATAATTTACAGCCCATTTGCTAATTCTTAAGGTTTTTTTGGAGCCCATATTCTTTTTGTTAGCATTACAGCCCATATTGTGGCAACGGTTAAAACATTATATGAAATTTTGCATATTTCGATGCGGTCCGAACTGTTTTTAATCCCGAAATTTCAACTCACATTCAAACTGATTTTAAAAATAAATGTATATCAATATAAAATCCAACAAATTCTCCATGCATAAAAATTAATGTAATTTAAAATCTTGAAATGAAAAAAAAGATATTTGAAACTAATTGTCGGTTTGATGTGTTTTAAAAATGTACAACCCATTTCTCATTACTGATGGGCCATTTTCTCGGCCAGCCGAATGAAAGCTCTCCTCGTCTTGAAAGATTTGCAGCCCAACAGGCCTGACAAAGCGACTTACTTGGCAAATCACAAAAAAACTGGGATGTGGCCGTGGACCCAGCTGTCATCCTCTCCACATACAGTACTCTTCCGATGGAAGTCGTTCCTTGACCACGTTGACCACGCCACGCGGAGAGCACCACGGTGGTGGACGACGGCGAGGCTTAGGAAGGGGACGACGCGGCAGTGGAAGCCCGCGCAGAGAGGACTACGAGGGTTCACTGGTTCGTCTGCGGTGTGAGGCTGCCGTCGCCGCAGGGCCTGGCCAGCGGTGGGAATAGTAGGGGGCGGTGAGGCCTCTGCGGCAGCACAGATGGCCACGGGAGGCAGGAGCATGCGGCACGACCGGCGCTCCTTTGGGCAGCTGGAGCAAGAAGACCAGAGGTTGAAGAAGCACTACGGCCATTGGATGGACATCGTACGGTCAGTGGAGCTAGAATCGTTCATATTGACTAACTTGACAAAGCCCTTTGTCCCTGTCAACTTAGTAGGCCCACAAGTTAGCCTCCCAGCAAGGTGGGTCCCAGCTAGCCGGGGGAGTATTCTTTTTTGTGCGTAATAAGTAGGCACTTCCGGTGGGTCCGAGCTGACAGCAGGGGGACGTTTTTTTTTTGCGAAATACGGTGGCCCGTCCGGTGGGTCCCAGCAGTCAGGGGGAAACAATTTTTTCGCAAAATACTGGTGTCCCATCCGGTGGGTCCCCGCTGTCAGGTGGAGGAATAATTATTTTGCACGTAATAAGGAGGCACTTCCTTGCTGCGGCCGTGGACCCAGCTGTCAGCCTCTCTACGTACAGTCCACGTCCGATGGAAGCCGTTCCTTGACCACGTTGACCATGCCGCACCGAGAGCACCAGGGCGGTGGACGACGGCGAGGCCTAGGAAGGGGACGACGCGGAGCCGGGGAAGACGCGGCAGTGGATGCCCACGCGTAGAGGAGTACGAGGGTTCACTGGTTCTCTGCGGTGTGAGGCTGCCGTCGCCGCAGAATAACAGGGGGTGTGGGTGAGTAGAGGGATGGCCTGGCAGCAGTGGGAGTAGTAGGGGGCGGTGAGGCCTCCGCCGCATCGCAGCCGGCCACGGGAGGTAGGAGCATGAGGCACGACCAGCGCTGGTTTGGGCGGCTGGAGCAAGAAGACCAGAGGTTGAAGAAGCACTACGGCCATTGGATGGACATCGTACGATCACTGGAGCTAGAATCGTGCATATTGACTAAGTTGATAAGGCCCTCCATCCCCATCAACTTAGTAGGCCCACAAGTCAGCCTGCCACTAAGGTGGGTCCCAGCTAGCAGGGGGTATTCATTTTTTGTGCGTAATAAGGAGGCAGTTCCGGTGGGTCCGAGCTGACAGCAGGGGGAATGTTTTTTTCGCGAAATACGGTGGCCCGTCGGGTGGGTCCCAGCAGTCAGGGGCAAACTTTTTTTTTGCGATATACTGGTGGGTGTCTGGTGGGTCCCTGTTGTGAGGTGGAGGAATAATTATTTTCCGTGTAATAAGGAGGCACTTCCTTGCGGCTGTCATGGACCCAGCTGTCAGCCTCTCCACGTACAGTATTCTTCCAATGGAATTCGGTCGTTGACCACATTGACCACGCCGCGCCGACAGCACCACGGCGGTGGATGACGGCGAGGCCTAGGAAGGGGACGACGCGGAGCCGGGGAAGACGCGACAGTGGATGCCCACGCGGAGAGGAGTACGAGGGTTCACTGGTTCAGCTACGCTACCGTCGCCGCAGAATAACAGGGGGTGTGGGTGAGTGGAGTGGAGGGATGGCCTGGCCAGCGGTGGGAGTAGTATGGGGGCGGTGAGGCCTCTGCGGCAGCACAGCCGGCCACGGGAGGCAGGAGCAGGTGGCACGACCGGCACTGCTTTGGGCGGCTGGAGCAAGAAGACCAGAGGTTGAAGAAGCACTACGGCCGTTGGATGGACATCGTACGGTCAGTCGAGCTAGAATCATGCATATTGACTAAGTTGAAAAAGCCCTTCGTCCCCGTGAACTTAGTAGGCCCACTATACTGGGTCCCAGCTAGTAGGGGGAGTATTCATTTTTTTGTGCGTAATAAGGAGGCACATCCTTGCGTGCGAAGATATAGCCGGTGGATCCGAGCTGCCAGCGGCGGTAATGTTTTTTTCGCGAAATACAGAGGCCGTTTCGGTGGGTCCTAGATGTCAGGTGGAGGAAATCATTATTTTGCGCGTAATAAGGAGGCATTTCCTTGCGTGCGGCCGTGGACCCAGCTGTCAGCCTCTCCACGTACAGTCCACTTCAGATGCATGTCGGTCGTTGACCACACTGACCACGCCACGCCGAGAGCACCAGGGCGGTGGACGAAGGCGAGGCCTAGGAAGGGAACGACACGGAGGCAGGGAAGACTCGGCCGTTGTTTTTGTTTCCCGCGCGGAGGGGAGTACGACTGTACGAGGGTTTACTGGTTCGTCTGCCGTCGCCGGAGAATAACAGCAGGTGTGGGTGAGTAGAGGGATGGCTAGGCCAGCGATGGGAGTACGGTGGGGCGGTGAGGCCTGTGTGGTAGCACAGCAGGCCGCGGGGAGGAGGGAGCTGGCAGTCCCGCCGGCGCTTGTTTGAGCGGCTGGAGCAGGAAGAGCAGAGATTGAAGAAGCACGACGGCCGTTGGATGGACATCCAACAGTATACAGGCCATCTGTGGAAAGCCTCAAATCTGTGGAAACAGCATACAGCCCATCTGCCATTATTTCAAATAATTTACAGCCCATTTGCTAATTCTTATGGGTTTTTTTGGAGCCGATATTCTTTATGTTAGCATTACAGCCCATATTGTGGCCACGGTTAAAAAATTATACGAAATTTTGCATATGTCGGTGCGGTCTGAACTGTTTTTAATCCCGAAATTTCGAGTCACATTCAGACTGATTTTAAAAATAAATGTATATCAATATAAAATCCAATAAATTGTCCACGCATAAAAATCAATGCAATTTAAAATCTCGAAATGAAAAAAAGATATTTGAAAATAATTGCCGGTTTGATGTGTTTTAAAAATGTACAGCCCATTTCTCATTACTGATAAGCCATTTTCTCGGCCAGCCGAATGAAGCTCTCCTCGTCTTGAAAGATCTGCAGCCCAGCAGGCCTGATAAAGCGACTTACTTGACAAATCACAAAATAACTGGGCTAGCCATTTTCAGAAAGAAAAAAAACTACTGGGCTGGTCTGTGGTAAACATAAAAGAAAATGTTGTCTAGAGAGGTCAGAGTGTCCCGCACAGCCCAGTTGACACCCTGCTTCCGTCTCAAAAACAAATTAGATAAATGCCACTCCAATTATGGCGATTCATAAAAATGCCACTGCAATTTCCAAACTTTGAAAAATGCCACTATAATTTTTGCAAACTTTGAAAAAAGCCACTGCAGTTTGCAAACTTTGAAAAACGCCACTCCAGACTTCGAAAAATGCCAATAGAAATGGCACGAAATGGCATTTTTCAAAGTTTGGAAATTGCAGTGGAATTTCTCGGATACACCAGATTTGGAGTGGCATTTATCAAATTAACTCAAAACAAAAATAACTGGGCGAGCTGCTGGGTCCCTGGTGTCAGCCGCTCGTTGTGCAATTCTCTCGTGTATTGACTACGTTGACAATGGCATGGGACCCAGATGTCAGAAATCCACTAGGAGGAGCCATTTTTTATTGGCTTGAAATAAGGAGGCACTTGCTTGTGTACTGCCATGACCTTGGCGGGTCCCTGCTGTCATCCTCTCCACGTAGAGTACCAGTTAGTCGTGCTTCAAAACTGATCGGCATGCCATTAAAAATTAAAGGTCGATAACTAATGCGGCACCTCAGGACAACGCGGCCAGATCACATTTTGCACGAGAAATTACACACCATGTTTCATTGACATGTGGTCCCGTTCCAACATATCAGTGAGACGACGGCGAGTAGTAGGAGTATTTCTGAACGGACGTGTAGGCCGGGGTGCCTCTTCGTGAACCGTGGCAAACTCGCAACTGTCCACCGACTCTTCGCCTTTCCCTATCAATTTGGAACTGTTGTCGCACACTCTTCCTCTCCCTCCTCCATTTTCCTTCAGCCCTTCACCCTTTCTTCTGCCATTGTTCGATCGTCTTCTCCATGGAGGGAACAGGCTGGAAATGACCCCATTATTCTTGCCCCGATCTAAAAGATGACGTGGTGGAGGAACTCATTGATCGGTGCGACGTCATCACCTAGGCTAGCATGGCAGGTTCGTTCAAGCCCATTCTCGACTCAACTAATAACATCATTACAAAGAACCCAAGAGTCAAGGAGCGGTTTGATCTCCCCTATCTTCTTCGCCGTGACCCTGATGACTGGCGCCGGCACGACGGAGGCCTGGCCCTATGCAAGTTGATGCCGCTTGATAGTGATACGTATGATGTTAAGATGCCATCGCTTGAGGGCAAGGCTTGGGCGGGCGCAAATGGAGATTGGGTTGTTTACATTGGGTCCAACTACGAGTGGGAACTTGTGAATGTGTACACTCGTCACCGGGTTCCACTTCCAAAAATCTCAGCACACTGCCCAGAGGTTGAGCACACCGGTAATGTACGCGCGTTCAAATACGATCATGGTGACTGTCTTCTACGGAAGATAGCAATTTGTCGAGTTCCCAACCGCTCATGGAATTACAACAACTATGAAGTTATTGCTATCTTCGACAAGCTTGTTGCCATCCTTAGTGGTTTGACTCGATGGACATTGCTCAAAAATCAGTTTTTGTGCACGAATGAGTACTGTGATGCAATTCAATACGAGGGCCTTGTGTTTGCTGCCACCACTCGTGGAACTCTTTTTGCATGGTATCCTCGTAGTTTCGGTACGTTTGTCTTCCACCGTAATTATAATTGTTTCATCCACATGCATGCGAGTTAGCAAGTTTCCCTTTACTAATTAACCTTTTTCTTGTGTTTCCAAGGTCCTGTGAACAACCCACCACCTATACTTGAAAATTTTTATAACCAAGGGGGAGCTGCCGATGGTGATGATCACGAGCAGCGCCGATATACTCTGTGGCGCCTGGCAACTAATTCCGATGGATCACCTCTTCTTGTGTGTATACAGCCTACTGATGATGTTACTGCTAAGGAAGAAGGTGTCTCCCATGGTCGCACTCTCCGAACCTATTCCAACACCCGTTGCATGGTATTCGGGATGGATACTAGTGTGCTAGTGCCAACTCCTTCTCCCTGGCACAGAATTGATAGTCTTGGAGAAAACTCGCTCTTCCTTGGACAAAACTATCTGATGATGGTGAAAGGCGATCCAACTGTTGTTGACACATTTATGAGAAGCAACTATGTCTATACCTCGGACATTTGGGTGGTTCCCTACCCTGGTACTGATATAGTAGGCCACTTCAGCCTGGATGATTAGTCCTGCGTTGGTCTCCAGATCGACAATGGATGGCCCGTCCCAGAGAATCACTTGTGGTTCAAAGCAAGCGTTTCCAACGCCGCAGAATGGTTGAGTTGAAGTTCATTTCATGGCTTGTTATTTGTTGTGTGGTGAAAAATTTAGTATTTATAATGTATCCTCGTTGTCGATGCGGTTTGATGACCTGTTGTATGTAATAAAATGATATGCCTGTGATAAGCTTACTAAATTTATGAATGGCTTTCGAGTCGCTTCTCTAAATTTATACTACTAGCTTCACATGCTTCACGCGTCGGGCGTGTGTTTTTACTGTAGCCATATGTTAATGTGTTCGTTGTACATAACCAGTACCTCGAATCCTCGATACTAGTATACTATATACTAGTAGGAGTAAGTAGTAGGAGTAGTAGAGTGGCATGGGCCAGAACAAGCATTCAAGTCCAGGAGTACGGCACACGCCACCACCACGACATCCATCTGACACCATATTATTTCTTGGAGTCCATGCTAGAGCAATCTCTTCAACCTCGTCGTTTCTCTAACTTCAGCCAACGCGCGGTGGGCGAGGTGGGGGTTTGCCGATAGTCCGTTTCCTTCACTGCGGTCCCACTTGTAAGGCCAACTCCAATGCATGACCCCAAACGGACCTCTGTTTTGCACGAACTCCAACGATAATTTTGACTAGAAAAGCAAGAGCAAAGAAAACAAGAACCACAAGAATACATTTTACTACTCCTTTAAGTTGGATTAGTGCCTTCTCGATGCATTCATTGTTGATCTGCGGAGGCTCGATCTTGCGTGCTTCTTTCTTCTTCGAGTGTAAAGAATTAGACATTGCTTCCTCGCATCTAGTCTCATGTCTAGCCTCTATTCTAGTAGGAGTATCAACAAGTGCACTAATCTCATTCGAGAGCAGAACCGAAGATTTGGTCGGGTTCTTCCTCCTTTTGCCGACTCGTGGGACATCCAGCATCCAGGTCGTGTCATGAAAGAAAATAGAGTGGTAGTTGAAGCCACGAGATGTGCGTGTTGGGTTAAACTGTAAATAGAATCTTACTACTCTTGAGTAACTCCAAAAGCGGCCACCGAAGATCTTTATTGGATTTGTTTTTCATCACCAGCATGTCGAGGTGAAAGATGTGCAGGTTCAGTGGGTCCTCTTGCATTTTCACTGACATGTGGGGCCGCATGTGAGCAAACAGACGATGGGC
Source organism: Triticum urartu (assembly GCF_056163025.1). NCBI lineage: Eukaryota > Viridiplantae > Streptophyta > Magnoliopsida > Poales > Poaceae > Triticum > Triticum urartu. The sequence goes on from NC_141879.1 coordinate 713,826,130, forward strand.
TCCGCACGTCCACTGGCTGGCTGAGAAGAGAGATAGAGGAGGGCTGAGCACGGACTGCAGGAAATTTGTTCTACATACCTCGATATAGGCTCGATATAGGCCCTGTTTGGATACTCTAACACAGTTAGAGTTAGAGTTATTTTCTAACCCACTCTAACCCAAATAAGCACCTCTCCACCGGGATAGTTGGGTTAGATGAAACTAACCCACTCTAACCCTCCCTGTTTGGATACTTTTGGGTTATTTTAGCCTCCAACTAACCCAAACTAGCTCTAACACCATGATCCAAACAGGGCCATAGTGGGGTGGCATGGGCCATAACTCAGTAGCATTCACGTCTAGCAGTACGGCACACGCCACCCACACAAGTCCCATCCGACACCAATTTTCTTGGAGTCCATGCTACAGCCATCTCTTCTCCCTCCTGTTTTCTCAGCCATCGCGCGGTGGGCGGGGTGGGGGTTTGCCGATAGTCGGTTTGCTCAACTACGGTCCCACTTGTAAGTGAAAATGCAACACCGCACGCATTCCCGCTTGAGCGGCGTGCCGGACCAACCGTGTGGGGGTGCGACACGAACACGGCAGGCTTTTCCTTTTGAAATCGTAACTTGTAAAATTTGGTTCTGCTCCATGGCGCGATCGATAGATAGAAAATAACGATTTTGCCTAGAGTAATGAGAAGTTTGGTTCTGGTGTCGTTCATGCATGGAGTACGTACGAAAATTATGAAGTTGATGTGAAAGGTAAGATAATTACTGTAGTATCATATACTACTACATGGATTTGACGGAAAGATAAAAATACATACGGATCCATCAACGTTCAACGCATCCTCACGCCCTAGTGCGCCGGGTCACCAACCGACGTGTGAGGAGCAACGGCATTGGCGGCGAGCTCAACGTGCTTCTGAACAGTGTCGTCCAAGGTTGCCCTGCGCTCCAAGAAGGCCAGTGTCCTATCATCCTCCTCTTGCATGTAGTAGTCCTTGTGGACGATTTGTGCATAGACGTGGGTGATTATGTCGATGGTGTCTTGCTGCGCCAGGCGCTACGCGGCGAGCACGACCTCGAGGTGGACATTCTCCGGCGCGACGGCGGGCAGTCGCAGGGCCACCAGTGCATCGAAGAGGTTGTTACCATAGTGGCCCTTGAGGGTGGCGGGCATCGCAGAGCCTGGGCGCGTCGGCTGGAGGCTTACGTCAAAGTCGTCTGCAAGCTTCTTGACGACGGTGAACTTGTCGAGGAAACCGACGAGGACCTCGTCGAACAAGGAGACTAAGCTGTTGTCCAAGCGGCCCCTCGCCCTGGCGGCCTCAAGCAATACTACCTGGAGACGTTCCTCGGTGCCGGTGGACGTGGTAGTACTCCTAAATCCAGACGGTAGTGCTACAAGTACTAGTAGTAGTACTACCAATGTAGTAGTAGGAGTACTAGCACTGTACTACCCGTTGGTCAAATTATTACGTGCTGCTCCTCACAATGAAGTGACAAGACCCTGCGCCGGAGATGACACCTGAGTATAGGCGCCATGTTCGGCATACCATGGTCAGCCTCACCGTCTGCAGTCACTATCATCATGGCTGTAGAGCTAGCCTGCTTACAACTAGCCCTGTTCGACATAATTTCCCGTGCGTAGATGCTCGTGCATTGCACAAACACCAAGATTGGGGGTGGACGGCTCCGGCAGCGGCCATCGCGCCAGATTTTTCCACGGCTTTCTACTCCTAGATTGTGAGAGACAAGGAGTTGTTTGTAAATAGGGAACAAGTGCGGGCATCTTTTTGCAAAAATGGAGAAGCTTGGTTTGTATGCGTCAGATCTAGATCCCACGGCTATTGGTGAAAGATGGGAGGCACAACATCATCACCAACTCAGGACCTGTTTGATTCGCGGGATTTCGAAAACGCAGGAATAGGACACGGCAATATTATAAGTTTCAAACTGATATTACAAATGTTAGGAGTAATGCTGCACCTACGAAGAGGGAATACTAGGAAGTTTATGTAAGAACTTTCGTTACTTTAGGTGGATGCAGCATTATCGTACAAACTAAAATCCACCGCCCTGACAAGTCACTAATGGGCAAATAAGTTTTCGAGTCTCTAGCCACTTGATGTTTCAAAAACAAATTCAGCTTTTGCGGAGAAATGAGCTCCACCGTGTACCCGTGCGGGTGTGGCTGGGCACGAAGCGTGAGTACATGCACGGTGCACCTATTCTCTTCTTGTATACGTACACCACCTACGTGGGGTTGTGTGAGAGAGATACAAACCTAGAGAGATATAGTGTGTGGGTTCTTGAGAGTTTTTTTTTGTGGGGGGGGGTCAATCAAAAAATTTAACATATGCAATGTGTGTGAAATAGAGTCCTGGATATAACATATATATAGGGGACGATCCACGAGAAGAGAGTGGAGGTATAATCGGCTTGAGGTGTCCACAGAATCGAAGAGAGGGATGATGTGTGTGTGTGTGTGCGCGCGCGCATGATCGATAAAGAGAGCCATCGAATTTGTGTGTGCCCACGTCAAAGATATAGAGTGGCTGGCCTACTGGAACGTGAGATGGGACATGTGCAGTTTGTCTCTGTGGCATGGATACCTCCCTGCAGCGCTCGACTATCGGTGTGTGGTGGGGGAAGAGGGAGGCCCAATTAACTATAGAGGTACAATGGCTGGTATATGTGTGGAGGAGGAGAGAGGCCTACCTCATGTATTAAGGAGATCGATCTGCCTCATGTATTAAGGGAGATCGATCGGCATCCATGCATATGTGCAGGAGATGGATAAGGTTGGGAGAGAGACAGAGCTAGAGTGTTGGAGGGGATGGTAGTGGAGTTGCTTCTAACAAATGGTGGGATAGGCTTGCTAGACAAACGGAGGTTGCGCCCGCAATATCAATAAGAGAGGAGATGGCTGCTTGTTGTCTGTGCACGTGCGTGTGAGAGACGGGTCAGGAGGCATGCATGAATGATGAGGGGGGACGATGTGGCTGTGGTAAGCAGACGTAACTACATAGGAAGATCAATCGCCCTTTGTAAGAGAAAGGAGAGACATAACTTGTGAGGTACGTCGATCGATCGGGGGTAGTTAAAGTCGATCTAGGTATATGTTGGGAGATCGATCGGTATACATGCATGTGTGTGTTAGAAGCAAATGAGGCACGAGGAGAAGGATAGAGAGAGAGGGATGCATGTAGGAAGTGGTACGAGAGGCATACTATATCGAGGGGGAGGAGTGTGCGAGTACGAGAACGATGAAAAGAGTGGTGGGAGTGAGGCATGGACGGTGACAAGAGAAGAGGGGAAGCTTGTGTTTGTGCTAGGCACACCTGGCTAGAGAGGCATATCGATCGATGTGTGTCGTAAAGAAGGAGCTGGGGGGCCTACACACACCGTGGGTGAACGACCTAAAGTGAAAAGACGAATTTGCGTAATGGAGCTAGAGAATGCTGAGGGAGGGTGAGAGGGATGCGGGCGTGTGCACGCACAAGAGAAAGTTAGCGCTAGCTACAAAGATAAGAGGGTTGTGTGGGTGTAAAAGATGAATAGAGATCATATATACTTCATTATAAAAAGCGAATTCGGATATTTGAAGAATTTATCATAGTGTTTCAAACCGACAGATGTGTGAATATATATAACGGTGATACACATGGTGTGGTTATGAACATGGTATACTACATTTAATATATTTTATCTCTACTCTTATAAAAAACGAAGTTGTTGATGATGGTGTGCCTGCCATCCTGCATTATAGGCCGTCTGGTTTATATCTGGCGGATAGCAAGGAAACTATGATGGTTGAAGTTGGCAACAATCATGATTGTAGATTCTTATTGAAATAGAGAAACGAATTCAAAGTTAGTTCGAATTGCAGCGGTAGTATAGACATTTCGAATGCACTAAAATGTTGGTATGAGTAGATTACATGCATTATACAGCAAGCAAAAAAATTAATCGGACATAACATGGATTCATACTCCCTCCTTCCATCTATATAGGGCGTAATGAGATTTTTAAGACCGCCTTTGACTATTGACAAGATTAATAGTACATGACATGCACAATGTGAAAATTATATCACTGAAAGAACCTTTCACAGACGAATTTAACGGTGTGCTTTGTGTAAGTTGCATGTCATATATCATTGCTCTAATATCTGGTCAAAGTTAGCATCGAAAAACACATTAGGCCCTATATAGATGGAAGGAGGGAGTAGCTTTGAATAGCATTTGTATAGTAAAATGGGGCAAGACTCTCTCTTTGTGTGGTGTGAATAGTTTTATTTTTTCGTTTTCTTTTTGGTTGAGGGAAGTGCGAATTGATTTGGTACGTACAAGTACAATATTACTACACATTAGGCTTGTCCCTAAAATTAAACCCGCGTCTTGTTATATCCCGAAAATTCAGATATCGTGCTCCCAAAACTGGCGCCTTCACAACCCGCGCCTTGCTATCCCGAAATTACAATGCGCGCGAAAACTCCCTCCAGCTGCCAAATCCCGACACGCGAAATCCCCCTTCTAACCCTGAGCCGAAAGGGCCGCTAGTTCAAATCGGTGGGGGGTACTTTTGTAACACACCCTACATTTTGGACAAGCGCGTTCCTAAGTCATGCTTCACCCCCTCCCATCGGCCTCTTTTCGCCATTCGAAATCCCAAGCCGCCATAACCTCTCCATTCCTGCCGCGAAACCCCACCCTCCTTTGTCTGCCACGTCACCGCTGCCCAGCCGGAGCCTCTTCCCCGATGACGTCATCCACCGCAACAGCTCGATGTCCCTCATCCACCTCCCCAGATGAGGATCCGTCGTCCATCTTGCCGTCCCTCCGGTTCAGCCGCCCCGTCCTCCACCTCCAAGGAGCTGCTCTGACGATCGCCTCGTCTATTGCGGCTGCTCCATCCCCACAGCGCCGCCTTAACCTGCTCCACCGGAATCGCAGCATCCTCACCGACTCCTCGGACGAAGCCGAGGCCTACTCGGCGCCACCAAAGAGGTTGTACACTCATCGCATCGCACCTTCTCCTTAACTCGACCTCCCGGCGCCGACGGTGCTCCATCTCGCACCCCCATGGAGCGGCTACCTTGAAGCCGGCGCCGCGGGCGACATCTCCACGGCGGCTCTCCCCCAATGCGAGGCCCCTTCGGCGGCGGCGGCCATACCAGCCGGAACTGGTGCTGCTGCTCCGGCTCTCGCTCGAACGCTCGCTCGCCCAGCTACTGCTGCTGCTTCTCTCCCCCTCGCTCATGCTGCTGCTCTGCTCCGATTAAGCCACACTTCAGTCTACTGAATCGACTTTTGGGTCAGTCGATTTTCAGGGGTTGGGGGGGCTCGCCGGAGTTAAGGAAGAACCACCCGCAGCGGAGACGGGGGCTCGCCGGAGAGGTACCCCACTATCTATCTTAGGGTTCAGGGTCGGGGGCAGGGGCCTAGAGGGCTGGCCGGGGAGGCGGTGGCGAGTTGTTTTGGGGCGGCGAGGCAGCGCTGGGGCCGGCGGTGGCTATCGGCTCAGGGGGTGCAGGTTGAAGATGAACTGCAGGCCCTCCCTAAACTACATGTCAAGTGCCTCTCTGCTACCATTGCGTTCAGTTCCGACAGTAGCATTCAGATTCCACAGTAAATTTCAGTTTTGACAGTTAAGTTCAGAGTCAACAGTTTTTACCTCATCTGTTGTAGTCAGGTGGTTTTTGGTGATGTTAATTTTACATCCATTTTACATCATCTATTGGAGATGCTATTAGAATACCACTTGAGATTGACGATGTTTGTCTTGTGCTGCTTCAGCCTTGACGTCTTACGGCTCACCGGAGCTGCTCCAATGACAGAACGGTCCGTCACAACAGAGCAGTGCCCTGGACGCCATCTACAGATTCCTCAGATCTTCCTCCACACCTCCGACAGCCACCTCTACCTCAACTGCTTCAGCGACCAACCCAATGATGCTGAGGTCGACACGGCTACAGCAAAGAGGTTGTACACTTGTTGCATCACTTATTACTATACATTCACGTCGATCCATTAGGGCTATTTTGGTTCAACGGAAAAATATCGATCCACTGGTTGTTACCATCACTCTAAATTTCTGCATGCTCTCCTTACATATCTCACCATATTTTTTCGTATGCATGTTAGATACAGTCATGCAGAACATGTAGAGAAAAAGAGAAGAGTTTTGCGCGGCAATACAATGTCATGCAGACATCGCTCCATGGTGGGTTCAATGGCAAACCCTCCCTACCCCTCTCCAGATTGTAATCCAGAGGAAGATATATGTTCTGAGGCGGATTCGGATGCCGCTGACCACTCCTATTTACCCCCAAGGTGTTTGCTCTACCTTGGCATGATGATGTTAGTCATATCATGCATACGTTGCCTTGCAGTGCCTAATTTTGACATCATATATGTCATCTGCTTAGTTTAGACATGTTCTGTAATGCCACCTGTTTAGTTTCTATATCATATATGGGAATTATGCAGTCTCATGTCTTTTAGCCAGCCATAATATATGTGAAATGTGCAATGCCATCCTATTTAACCATGCATCATATATTTGAATGATATCTTGCCCATCCTTTTCTTCATTACATTTCCATTTGTCGACAATGTTTGTACATTAAACTACTCTTCCTGTGAATCAGCCATTTTGGTGGGAGATGGAAAAATCTGGAGTGCAAACAAGGCCTTTAGAGCAGACAGTGCTACCTGTCGAAGCAGATCTCTTGTTGGGTCCCGATAGCTCCTCAGAGATGGATTCAGAGACAGATGACCAGTCCTATTCCCCCACTGAGGTGTATGCTCTAACTTGGCATGGTTATACTGCTCATATCATGCATACGGTGTCTTGCATTGCATAGTTTAGACATCATATACACAATATTCAACACCATGTTCTTAGTTCAGACATCATATCGAATGTCCTCTATTTAGCATATAAATCACATATGTGAATTAAATGATGCGATCCTGATTACTTAGATAACATGTAGGTGAATTATGTCATGCCATCTTGTTTAGTTATTCATCATATCTTTAAATTATGTTATGCTATGCTATCCAGTTTAGATAGACATCATATATGTGAAATTATGTCATGCTATTCGTTTTAGTTAAACAATATACATGTCAACTATTTCATGCCCTCTTTTTTCCACACTATCTATTGCATCTGTCTCTCATACAATGTCTGTACATTCAACTATGTTTCATGTTTATCAGCCATTTGAATTGGAGCGGGTGATGCCAGTATCTAGCAGACTAAAAACACAGTCTTCAAATAAAACAGTGCTACCTCTTGGTGGAGATAGCACCCCGGTTGTACATGCACCTACCACACATAACCCAAACTCTCGCAGATTGTACCCCTACTACGATGGACAGAGAACCAACTTCACCCAATCTAACCCCAACCCAGTTCCTGTTGACACAGCACCATCTCCACCACAGAGCTCCCAAACAAGAGCAGTTAGTAAGGCAGCTCCAGTGCCCAAAGGGCCAGTACTATCACGGCGAACCCCAACTCCACTAGTTAGTACGCCTATTCCTGTGGAGGAAGCACAACCAGCTAGTCGTAGTTTAGCATCTATCGCATTTGATGTTGTTAAATCGTATGTGCGTATCTTCCCATCTTGGAAATATTATACTGAAGATGAAGGAAAATGCCAGTTGCAGGTGTTTGTCCATGAGTTATGTGTAAGTAATGTTATTCATGGCAATTACTTTGCTTCGTCCCATACATCCTACCTCCATGATGGTTATAATACAGCAAATTTTCACATTTTTCTCTATAGAGAAGGACCGATTTGGAAAATCAGGATGAGGTAACCTGTGCTAATACCTCTGCTATCTTCAAGAATGCTTGGTGGCAGTATCGGAATTACCTGAAGAAAACATACTCCACCGGCAAAGAAACTCATCAAATTCCCTTACGTTCTCCTGAGACACATTTACTGAACGATGACTGGGAACGCCTTGTTCTGTACTGGTCCCGAACCAAGAATGTAGTAAGGTCTATGAGCTCATTTTCTATTTTTAAGTATTATATTCTTGCATCTTACTGTACTCTGTTCATGTAGAACAAGTGCCTAAACCTGAAGAACAATTGCTCCAATTTAAGATTCCATTGCTACCATAGGACATAGATATATGTTTGTTTGATGCTTTTATTATGTACTAGTACTTGGCAATAGAAGACTTGGTAGTTTAATCCTGTCCACCTTACTAATGAACTGGTTCACCGAAATGAGTTTCATATACTAGTACATGCTAAACTTGTTATGTGTCTGCTTGTTTCTTCTTTTAGAATGCTGACAAAATATTGGGGAAGAGTGCCTTATTAAGCAACGGTAAAGGAAGTAATGCAGATAAGGTTCAGGATAGTGACACATCCTGTCTTGGTTTAGTGTTGGAGTTACTGGCCACTACCGCTTGCACAAGCTATTCAAACTCACTGTCTGAATCAGTTCGGTTTCTTGAGTCTCAACTACAAGCTGAAAGACATCGATCAGCTGTGCTGCGACAAGAAGCGGAAGGACTGTGGAAGTCCCTGGAGCATTCAGATGCATACTTTCTGGTGCAACAACAAGCGTTGGAGGATTTTAGTGCCAAACAGGACAAAGCTAATCAGCTTGCTAAGCTTATTGCCAGCATGGTGGATACCCAAGATAATGTTTCATGAGCTCTTCTGAAGTTGTTTCAGTTATGCTCTTGTTTTGCTACCGCATTTATTTGCACCGGTGACCAATTTTGACGGCCAGTATATATGATATGCTGCTTTGTTACCTATATTTGCACTGGTGGCGAACTTTGATGCCCAGTGGGTGTAATATGTGTAATAGCCGTGATAGCCTAGCGTTAGTTGCTTGCTTATTTATTTCCTTGTTGTCTTTTTTATTTGTTTTCTTGTAGTCATTGCAGTTCTTTTTCCGCGGTTAACTAGTGGCTGCAATAACCTATTTTTTAAAACTAGGCCACAATAACCATGGGCTAATATTTACTGTAGTGACACTGGGCCTCCTATGGGCCGTAGAAACAGTGGGCCTTCTACGGGCCATAGAAACAATGGGCCTTCTACGGGCCGTATCATCAATGGGCCTTATACGGGCCGTATGATCGATTGGCCAAACATGGGCCAATAACAGGCCGCATTATGGTTGTAAACGGGCTAGAGATGGAATCGTCCGTTCATGGGCCGACCGTAACGGGCCATCGCTAATAGGCCATATTTGATGACGCTATGAAAACGGCCCAACATATTAATGGACCACAAATGGGTCGACTGTAACCATGGGCTGAATTTGGCCCACAAGCAGAAAATGACAGTAACGGGCCGTAAGTAAACGAATGCTGGAAATGAGCCCAAGAATAAATGGGCTCTAAGAAGGCCGAAAGATAACATGGGCTGGAAACGGCCCAACGAAATAACGGGCCGTTAATGGGTATAAAGTGATACACTATTCATTACGGGCCGTTAATGGGTGTAAAGTGATACAATGTTCATTACGGGCCAGTTTCACCACGGGCCGTTAATAGGCCAAGAGTTACATAGGGCCTCATATGGGCCGAAAGACGTCATGGGCCATACATGGGCCAGAAGTGAAAACGGGCTGGAATCATATTGGATGGCCCAGATGACGCTACTGGGCCTAATTCGGATAGGGCGTAACGGGCTGTAAATGGGCTATATGCGAACAGGTCGTTAACAGGCTTTACATGGGCCGGCCCGCCACCTTTTGACCAAGTCAAATGGGCCGGCCTTTTCACAGGAATGGGCCTCTGTTGGGCCGTGCCACATGTCAACGTATCATAGGCGCCTATCTGACCCACTAACGAGCTAACACGTGTTTCGTCTGGCCAATAAGAATTTTACACGTGGAAATTTCCCATTGGTCGGGGCTGTTAACGGATTATCGGATCCAAAACCCGACCCGATAGCTTAACGGCGTTCCGTTACGGTGGATGCCACGTGTCGGTCACCCTTGATGAAAGCACTTCTGTGACGCGCAATTTATCGTCATGGAAGTGGACACTTCCGTGATGATAATTTTGGTAATGTCATGGAACACTTCTACGACAGCACAGGTATGACTATCTTGATTCTGTCATAAATTTGTCATGGATGTACATGCATGACAAAAAAAGCGACCTACTGTGACAAACATGTATCATCACGGAAGTGTATTTTTTTGTAGTGATCACGCATTGCAAGCCTGGGTCCTTGCTTCTTTGAAGAACCACCTTGGAACATTTTCCTAAGCATTTTTCTTCCTCTGAAAAATTCTGAAAATTTTTAGTAACTTCAAAATAAAAGTAAACCAAACTCAATAATATTGATACTAACTACTCCTACAAGTGCCTAGGGCCTATATCATGCATCAAAACTACTTTTGACCATATAAATTTGACATGCAAGCTCAAGAATAGGGTCACCTAAGCAGCAAAAATTTGCAATGAATAAAGCACTAGAACAAAAACTAATTGGACCAATGGAGGAGTCACATACCAAGGAACAATCTCCCCAAGCAGTTTTGTGAGAAGTGCTTTGAGCAAGGAGATCGAAAATGGCAGCAAGATGAGCTAGAACTCGTGCTTGAGCTGGATATTCATGTTTGGGGAGGAATATGAAGTGTGTGGGTGCAGGAATAAGTGGAGGAGGGCCACCGTGGGCCCATGAGGCATGGGGCGCACCCTAGAGGGGTAGGCGCGCCCTCCACCCTCGTGGCAAGGTGGCTGCCCCCCCCCCCCCGGTGTGTTCTTTGTTCCATAAATCCTCAAATATTCTAGAAAAAATCATATTTAATTTTCAAGGTATTTGGAGAACTTTTATTTTCGAGGTATTTTTATATTGCACGGATAATCAGATAACAGACAGAAAAATATTTATTTTTATTTTATTTAATATAAATAACAGGAAGTAAAAGTGGGGTATAGAAGGTTGTGCCTTCTAGTTTCATCCATCTCATGATCATCAAAAGGAATCCACTAACAAGGTTGATCAAGTCTTGTTAACGAACTCATTCCGAATAACATGGAACCGGAGAAATTTCGAATAACACTATGTTACCTCAACGGGGATATGCACATCCCCAATAATAAGAATATCATATTTCTTCTTGACATTAGGAAGGGGAAATTCAAAACCTCCAAATATAATTGAAGGAATTTTTCCAATAGAGTTGATACTATGAACTTGAGGTTGTTTCCTCGGAAAGTGTACTGTATGCTCATTACCATTAACATGAAAAGTGACATTGCCTTTAGTGCAATCAATAACAGTCCCTGCTGTATTCAAAAAGGGTCTTCCAAGAATAATAGACATACTATCGTCCTCGGGAATATCAAGAATAACAAAGTCTGTTAAAATAGTAACGTTTGCAACTACAACAGGCACATCCTCACAAATACCGACAGGTATGGCAGTTGATTTATCAGCCATTTGCAAAGATATTTCAGTAGGTGTCAACTTATTCAAATCAAGTCTACGATATAAAGAGAGAGGCATAACACTAACACCGGCTCCAAGATCACATAAAGTAGTTTTAACATAGTTTCTTTTAATGGAGCATGGTATAGTGGGTACTCCTGGATCTCCAAGTTTCTTCGGTATTCCACCCTTAAAAGTATATGGGTTTTTATCATTTATGCCACTAGTTATGTCCCACTACTCAGTTTTGCCATTAGAAGTTACAACTGCTCAAAAATGCCATCAATCCGTGAGATGCTTGCTCAAAAATGCCATTAGATATCTCAAAAATGCCATCGTTCTGCTAGAGGTTTGCTCAAAAATGCCATTAGACATTATTGTTTTTACGTCAAACCCGTTGACCATGTTCTATGACAAAAATAAGCCTAGACCCACATGCCAGTTCTCTATATCTCACAATGATATGTGTGGCCCCACTTGTCAGGAGTAACCAAGTGAATAATTTTATAGGAAAATAAGAACGCTGTTGGGATCAAGTGAGCCCCATACTTTATTGTAGTGAGATAGAGGGAGAGCTGGCATGTTGGTTCATAGGTATTTATGTCATTATAACATGGCAAAAGAGATTTGAGATCACAATAATGGTGTTTAGTGGCATTTTTGAGCATGTGTCTAATGAAGAGATGGCATTTTTGAGCAGTTGAAATTTCTAGTGGCAAAACTGAGTAGTGGGACACAAAGTATAATTAGCAAGCATGGTGGAAATTTCAGCTTCCGGTATCTTTCTCTTATTTGTAATAATATCTTTCATATACTTAGCATAAGCATTGGTTTTGAGCATATCAGTTAATCGCATGCGTAAAAAGATAGGTCTAATCTTTTCAGCAAAGTGCTCAAAATCCTCATCATCCTTTTTCTTGGATGGTTTAGGAGGAAAAGGCATGGGTTTCTGAACCCAAGGCTCTCTTTCTTTACCATGTTTCCTAGCAACAAAGTCTTTCTTATCATAACATTGATTCTTTGATTGTGGGTTATCAAGATCAATAGCAGGTTCAATTTCTATGTCATTGTCATTACTAGGTTGGGCATCATCATGAACATTATTATTAACATTATCATTAGTTTCAGGTTCATTTCCAGATTGTGTTTCAGCATCATAAATAGAAATATCATTTGGATTCTCAGGTGTTTCAACAGTAGGATCACTAGAAGCATGCAAAGTCCTATCATTTTCCTTTTTCTTCTTTTTAGAAGAACTAGGTGCATCTAAATTATTTCTCTGAGAATCTTGCTCAATTCTCTTAGGGTGGCCTTCAGGATACAAAGGTTCCTGAGTCATTCTACCACCTCTAGTCATAACTCTAACAGCATTATCATTATTTTTACTATTCAATTCATTGAGAAAATCATTTTGAGCTTTAAGTACTTGTTCTACTTGAGTGGTAACCATAGAAGCATGTTTAGTAATAAGTTTAAGTTCACTTTTAACATTAGCCATATAATCACCCAAGTATCCAAGAATATTTGAATTGTATTTTAATTGTCTACCAAAATAAGCATTAAAGTCTTCTTGCTTAGCCATAAATTTATCAAACTCATCTAAGCATGGGCTAGCAAACTTAGTAAACGGGATTACAGCTTTATCATATCTATAGAGAGAATTTACCTTTACTATCTGTGTCGGGTTATCAAGACCATGAGTTTCTTCAATAGGTAAAGGATTTGGATTATATGTTTCTTCAGCAGGCGGTAAATTAAGACCGTGTATTTCTTCAATGGGAGGTAAATGCTTAACATCTTCAGCTTTAATACCCTTTTCTTTCATAGATTTCTTTACCTCTTGCATATCTTCAGGACTGAGAAATAGAATACCCCTCTTCTTCGGAGTTGGTTTAGGAATAGGCTCAGGAATTGGCTCCGGAGGTGTCCAATTATTTTCATTTGTCAGCATATTATTCAATAGAATTTCAGCTTCATCTGGTGTTCTTTCCCTGAAAACAGAACCATTACAAATATCCAGGTAATCTCTGGAGGCATCGGTTAGTCCATTATAAAAGATATCAAGTATTTCATTTTTCTTAAGAGGATGATCAGGCAAAGCATTAAGTAATTGGAGAAGCCTCCCCCAAGCTTGTGGGAGACTCTCTTCTTCAATTTGCACAAAATTTGGCCTTGGAGATATCGTTCACTCCGCGCGCGACCTGCGTTGCGAATAGCCTCGTCGACCCCATGCGGTTAGGGTCTTGAAGGCGGACCATCTCTCCGATGAGGCAGGAGCGCCCCTGAAGCGGAAGAACCCGGCACTTGATCAACGCGGCGAGGAGGTCGGTGCTGGTGAGCCCCTCCTGCGTCCTCATCACTATCACCCGCTCGCAGAGATTGATGATCTCCTGCGACAGGCACCGGGGCAGGTAGCCCCAGTTCGTCTTCGCCCGCGGCCGTGCGATGGCGAAGGCCGGAAGATTGATGTGGTCAGCGCCAAGGTTGCACACATAGAAGAAGGAGTTCTGCCACTTCTTGGCAGAATCCTCCAGTGGGATCTTACGGAAGTCCTCCCCCGACCGCTTCGAGATGACGGGGCGCCGCAGTCGGCGAACTCCCCGGCCGACGGGCCCTGCTGCTTGAAGGAGAAGAAGTGCGCCGAGAGGTCGATAGTAGGCTCGACCCCCCAGGTACCCCTCACAGAGGGTGACGAAGCCGGAGAGCTGGACGATGGCGCCGGCGCCAAGATGATGCGGCTGGAGCCCGAAGAACTCCAAGAACGCAAGGAAGAAGGTGCTCACCGGCAGCCCGAATCCGCGCTCAAAATGTATGAGGAAGACCACGCGCTCCTGCCCCTTGGGCTGAGGCCTCTGCTCGCCCCACGGTAGGCGGATGCTGACGTCCATCTCCTGCGGCAGGCGCCACGATGCCCGGAGGCGGGTGATGTCCTCGGAGGTGACGTTCGAGCCCATCCAGGAGCCCGATGGCAGTGACATGATCGAAGGAAGAAGGAAAACGGACGGAGAAGGAGTTCTGCTCGAGCAGCGGGCGCCGCAGTGCGTCGGTTGCAAGAGGCAGAGTGAGAGCAGGGGGACAGGCGGGCGCGAGCGAGAATGAAGTTCGCCGCCCCCTTTGCCCCCCAATTTATAACCCTCGGTTTGAACGTGGGGAAGTGGGGAGGTGGGATCGTCTGCACGCACCCGTTCCACTATCCCACAATAAGTGCGCACGTACACGCGCAGTAACTGCCCGGGGAAGAGCAACTGGCCCCCAGACGCCGCAATAAATCCGCGCACTTGGGCCGAGGGCGCGCAGCGGTGGGCCCCAGCCCGTCGCCCGGTCCCGTCATGTGCGTGGTCTATCAGGCCCCTCCGGCTTCCGAGCACCACCTGGCGACCGCGCGAAACCCAAGGGATTGCCCCAAGATTCGGTGAACTTCTCGGTCCCCGCCGCGGTCGGGATGCCGTGATCCGGTTTTCGAGAAACCCGACACACAATGGGTGTTGCCGGACCCGGCGCTCACAGAATCTACCTTGCTAAAGGGGAAACTGCGAAGGCCCACTCATCCGAAGACGGCGGACCTTCACAGCTTCGGGGACTATTGTCGGGGGATGGACCCCGGGCAGGCAACGGAACCCGGATCTTCTTAAAAAACAATGGGGTCAGCACTGCCCCTCAATACCGGCACGCGCTTGGCCGGATTGCTCGACCCGGCCAAGCCCCGCAAGCCGGCCAGACTAGCCGACCCGGCAAGACACGTCGACTCGGCCTCAACAACTAGCGCAAGACAGCCGAACCCGGCACGACCAAAGCTTCCTCGACAAGACAGCACCACCCGTAGCGTGCTACACAATCCAACCGTGGGTCAGCACCAGTCTCATCCAGGCCGTGCGATGGGACAAGGCTTCAATCAATGATGACCGAGGCGACAGTGCCCCGCCCATGCCTTTGGTTAGCTGGTACATAGCAACAGTGCTCCTCACCTACCCGCTGACCAAGGCCGGCATTGCTATAGTGCCCCCGCCCCCACCGCTGACAACAGCAAGCGGCGACTTGACGGAGAGCACTATACACGACTCGACTCGGCCACGCCCTGACGATTGACAAGACAGCGCACAGTCCCCCTAGGCACGCGGGGCCCGCACCTAGGGGAACCCGGCGAACCACAAGCCCTCAGCGGGACCCAGGCCGGGTCCCCGGACGCCGACACTATGGACCCACCAACTTGCAACATTACCATTGTACCCCTGGGGGGTTGACCTATAAAACCCCCCAGGAGCCCTCATGCAGAGAGAGAGAGGATAGATATAGATACACCAGAGAACTCATTCCATCACACTCGCCAAGTTAGTAACACCCAAGGAGAGGGAACTTCCTAAGCCTTGGCCAGTTTCCTTCCTCTTCCGTTCAGCTCCAGGAGCGACATTGTACTATCGATCATCCAACAACACTCAGCAGGACTAGGGGTGTTATCTCTCCGGAGAGCCCTGAACCTGGTTATGTCCGGCGTCCCGCGCCCGCTCATGCCAACCTCGCCTCTAGAGCCCACCAGCGCCCTCGAGCCTCCTCCTCTCTTTAGCCATCCCTTGGCATCTGTCGTGCTCCCACCACGACACTTTCCTTAATGGAAATTGGAATATAATATTTCCTTCCTTCATATCAATAATTGCACCAATCGTTCTAAGGAAAGGTCTACCAAGAATAATATGACATGAAGGATTGCAATCTATGTCAAGAACAATAAAATCTACGGGCACATAATTCCTATTTGCAACAATAAGAACATCATTAATTCTTCCCATAGGTTTCTTAATAGTGGAATCCGCAAGGTGCAAGTTTAGAGAGCAATCATCAAAATCATGGAAACCTAACAAACCACACAAAGTCTTTGGAATAGTGGAAACACTAGCACCCAAATCACATAAAGCATAGAACTCATGTTCTTTAATCTTAATTTTAATAGTTGGTTCCCACTCATCATAAAGTTTTCTAGGGATAGAAACTTCCAATTCAAGTTTTTCTTCATAAGATTGCATCAAGGCATCAACGATATGGTTAGTGAACGCTTTATTTTGACTATAAGCATGAGGAGAATTTAGCACGGATTGCAACAAGGAAATACAATCAATCAAAGAGCAATTTTCAAAATTAAATTCCTTGAAATCCAAAATAGTGGGTTTAGCAACATCTAGGGTTTTAATTTCTTCGATCCCACTTTTATCATTTTTAGCATCAAGATCTAAAAACTCCGAATTCTTGGAACGTCTTCTAGGTAAAGGTGGATCATATTCAGTCCCATCATTATTAAGATTCATATTGCAAAACAAAGATTTAATAGGGGACACATCAATAACTTTTAGATCTTCATCTTTATTTTCATAGGAACAAGAAGAACACGCTCTTATAAAGGCATCTTTCTTAGCACGCATCCTAGCGATTCTTTCTTTGCACTCATCAATGGAAATTCTCATGGATTTGAGAGTCATTGATATCATGCTTAGGTGGAATAGATCTAAGTTTCAAAGAATCAACATCAAGAGAAATTCCATCAACGTTCCTAGCCAACTCATCAATCGTAAGCAATTTTTCTTCAATCAAAGCATTGAAATTCTTTTCCGAAGTAATAAATTCTTTAATATTAGATTCAAAATCAGAGGGCATCTTATTATAATTTCCATAAGAATTATTGTAGGAATTACCATAATTATTAGAGGGATTACTAGGATAAGGCCTAGGATTAAAATTTCCTCTATACGCGTTGTTACCAAAGTTATTCCTACCAACAAAATTCACATCCATAAATTCATTATTATTCTCAATCAAAGTAGACAAGGGCATATCATTAGGATCAGAAGAAACATTCTTACTAGCAAATAATTTCATAAGTTCATCCATCTTTCCACTCAAAACATTAATTTCTTCTATCGCATGAACCTTTTTATTAGTAGATCTTTCAGTATGCCATTGAGAATAATTAACCATAATACTATCTAGGAGTTTAGTAGCTTCTCCTAAAGCTCAACAAAAGAAACTAAGTGGGTGTGCATCCAACTTGCTTGCTCATGAAGACCTAGGGCATTTTGAGGAAGCCCATCATTGGAATATACAAGCCAAGTTCTATAATGAAAAATTCCCACTAGTATATGAAAGGGATAACATAGGAGACTCTCTATCATGAATATCATGGTGCTAATTTGAAGCACAAGTGTGGTAAAAGGATAGTAACATTGTCCCTTGTCTCTTTTTCTCTCATTTTTTATTTGGGCCTTTTCTCTTTTTTTATGGCCTCTTTTTTTCGTCCGGAGTCTCATCCTGACTTGTGGTGGAATCATAGTCTCCATCATCCTTTCCTCACTGGGACAATGCTCTAATAATGATGATCATCACACTTTTATTTTCTTACAACTCGATACTTAGAACAAAATATGACTCTATATGAATGCCTCCGGCGGTGTACCGGGATATGCAATGAATCAATAGTGACATGTATGAAAGAATTATGAATGGTGGCTTGGCCACAAATACGATGTCAACTACATGATCATGCTAAGCAATATGACAATGATGGAGTGTGTCATAATAAACGGAACGGTGGAAAGTAGCATGGCAATATATCTCGGAATGGCTATGGAAATGCCATAATATGTAGGTATGGTGGCTGTTTTGAGGAAGGTATATGGTGGGTGTATGATACCGGCGAAAGGTGCGTGGTATTAGAGAGGCTAGCAATGGTGGAAGGAAGAAAAGTGCGTATAATCCATGGACTCAACATTAGTCATAAAGAACTCATATACTTATTGCGAAAATCTACAAGTTATCAAAGCAAAGTATTACGCGCATGCTCCTAGGGGGATAGATTGGTAGGAAAAGACCATCGCTCGTCCCCGACTGCCACTCATAAGGAAGATAATTAAAAAATAAATCATGCTCCGACTTCATCACATAACGGTTCACCATACGTGCATGCTACGGGAATCACAAACCTTAACACAAGTATTTCTCAAATTCATAACTACTCAACTAGCATAACTTTAATATCACCATCTTCATATCTCAAAACAATTATCAAGCATCAAACTTCTCATAGCATTCAACACACTCATAAGAAAGTTTTTTTTATTCTTGAATACCAAGCATATTAGGATTATTTAAGCAAATTACCATGCTATTTAAGACTCCCAAAATAATCTAAGTGAAGCATGAGAGATCAATAGTTTCTATAAAACAAATCCACCACCGTGCTCTAAAAGATATAAGTGAAGTACTAGAGCAAAACTATATAACTCAAATGATATAAGCGAAGCACATAGAGTATTCTAACAAATTCCAAATCATGTATGGCTCTCTCAAAAGGTGTGTATAGCAAGGATGATTGTGATAAACTAAAAATCAAACACTCAAATCATACAAGACGCTCCAAGCAAAACACATATCATGTGGTGAGTAAAAATATAGCTCCAAGTGAAGTTACCGATAGAAGTAGACGAAAAGAGGGGATGCCTTCCGGGGCATCCCCAAGCTTTGGCTTTTAGGTGTCCTTAGATTATCTTGGGGGTGACATGGGCATCCCGAAGCTTAGGCTCTTGCCACTCCTTGTTCCATAATCCATCAAATCTTTACCCAAAACTTGAAAACTTCACAACACAAAACTTAGAGTAGAAAATCTCGTGAGCTCCGTTAGCGAAAGAAAACAAAAGACCACTTCAAGGTACTGTAATGAACTCATTCTTTATTTATATTGGTGTTAAACCTACTGTATTACAACTTCTCTACGGTTTATGAACTATTTTACTAGCCATAGATTCATCAAAATAAGCAAACAACACACAAAAACAGAATCTGTCAAAAACAGAACAGTCTGTAGTAATCTGTAGCTAGCGCAAGATCTGGAACCCCAAAAATTCTAAAATAAATTTCTGGACGTGAGGAATTTATATATTAATCATCTGCAAAAATAATTAACTAAATAGCGCTTTCTAAATAAAAATGGCAGCAGTTCTCGTGAGCGCTAAAGTTTCTGTTTTTTACAGCAAAATTAACAAGACTTTCCCCAAGTCTTCCCAACGATTCTACTTGGCACAAACAATAAATAAACACAAAAAACAGCCTAAACAGATGCTAGATAAATTATTTATTACTAAATAGGAGCAAAAATCAAGAAATAAAAAACAAAATTGGGTTGCCTCCCAACAAGCGCTATCGTTTAACGCCCCTAGCTAGGCATAAAAAGCAAGGATAGATCTAGGTATTGCCATCTTTGGTAGGTAATCCATAAGTGGATCTCATAATATATTCATAAGTTAATTTAATTTTCTTTCTAGGAAAGTGTTACATGCCTTTCCTTAACGGAAATTGGAATCTAATATTTCCTTCCTTCATATCAATAATTGCACCAATCGTTCTAAGGAAAGGTCTACCAAGAATAATAGGACATGAAGTATTGCAATCTATGTCAAGAACAATAAAATCTATGGGCACATAATTCCTATTTGCAACAATAAGAACATCATTAATTGTTCCCATAGGTTTCTTAATAGTGGAATCCGCAAGGTGCAAGTTTAGAGAGCAATCATCAAAATCACGGAAACCTAAGAACACACAAAGTCTTTGGAATCGTGGAAACACTAGCACCAAAATCACATAAAGCATAGAACTCATGTTCTTTAATCTTAATTTTAATAGTTGGTTCCCACCCATCATAAAGTTTTCTAGGGATAGAAACTTCCAATTCAAGTTTTTCTTCATAAGATTGCATCAAGGCATCAACGATATGTTTGGTGAACGCTTTATTTTGACTATAAGCGTGGGGAGAATTTAGCACGGATTGCAACAAGGAAATACAATCAATCAAAGATAAATTTTCATAATTAAATTCCTTGAAATCCAAAATAATGGGATTAGCAACATCTAGGGTTTTAATTTCTTCGATCCCACTTTTATCAATTTTAGCATCAAGATCTAAAAACTCCGAATTCTTGAAACGTCTTCTAGGTAAAGGTGGATCATATTCAGTCCCATCATTATTAAGATTCATATTGCAAAACAAAGATTTAATAGGGGACATATCAATAACTTTTAGATCTTCATATTTATTTTCATAGGAACTAGAAGAACACGCTCTTATAAAGGCATCTTTCTTAGCACGCATCCTAGCGGTTCTTTCTTTTTACTCATCAATGGAAATTCTCATGGCTTTGAGAGACTCATTGATATCATGCTTAGGTGGAATAGATCTAAGTTTCAAAGAATCAACATCAAGAGAAATTCTATCAACCTTCCTAGCCAACTCATCAATCTTAAGCAATTTTTCTTCAATCAAAGCATTGAAATTCTTTTCTGAAGTAATAAATTCTTTAATATTAGATTCAAAATCAGAGGGCATCTTATTATAATTTCCATAAGAATTGTTGTAGGAATTACCATAATTATTCGGGGGATTACTAGGATAAGGCCTAGGATTAAAATTTCCTCTATACGCGTTGTTACCAAAATTGTTCCTACCAACAAAATTCACATCCATAAATTCATTATTATTCTCAATCAAAGTAGACAAGCGCATATCATTAGGATCAGAAGAAACATTCTTACTAGCAAATAATTTCATAAGTTCATCCATCTTTCCACTCAAAACATTAATTTCTTCTATCGCATGCACCTTTTTATTAGTAGATCTTTCAGTATGCCATTGAGAATAATTAACGATAATATTATCTAGGATTTTAGTAGCTTCTCCTAAAGTGATTTCCATAAAAGTGCCTCCTGTGGCCGAATCTAAAAGATTTCTAGAAGCAAAATTCAATCCGGCATAAAAAATTTGTATAATCATCCACAAATTCAAACCATGGGTAGGATAATTACGTATCATTAATTTCATCCTCTCCCAAGCTTGTGCAACATGTTCATGATCAAGTTGCTTAAAATTCATAATATCGTTTCAAAGGGAGATGATCTTAGCGGGAGGAAAATATTTAGAGATAAAAGCATCTTTGCACTTATTCCATGAATCAATACTATTTTTAGGCAAAGTCGAAACCAAGCTTTAGCACGATCTCTAAGTGAAAAAGGAAATAGCTTCAATTTAACAATATCGTTATCCACATCTTTCTTCTTTTGCATATCACACAAATCAACGAAGCTACTTAGATGGGTAGCGGCATCTTCACTAGGAAGGCCGGAAAACGGATCTTTCATGACAAGATTCAGCAAAGCAGTATTAATTTCACAAGATTCAGCATCGGTAAGAGGAGCAATCAAAGCGCTAATAAAATCATTGTTGTTGGTATTGGTAAAGTCACACAATTTAGTATTATCTTGAGCCATCATGACAAGCAAGCAATCCAACACACAAGCAAACAAAAAGCAAGTGGGCAAAAGGAGGCAAATAGAGAAAGAGAGGGAGGATAGAGAGAGAGGGCGAATAAAACGGCAAGGGTGAAGTGGGGGAGAGGAAAACAAGAGGCAAATGACAAATAATGTAATGCGGGAGATAAGGATTGTGATGGGTACTTGGTATATTGACTTTTGCGTAGACTCCCCGGCAACGGCGCCAGAAATCCTTCTTGCTACCTCTTGAGCACTGCGTTGGTTTTCCCCAAAGAGGAAGGGATGATGCAGCAAAGAGCGTAAGTATTTCCCTCAGTTTTTGAGAACCAAGGTATCAATCCAGTAGGAGGCTACGCGCGAGTCCCTCGCACCTGCACAAAACAAATAAATCCTCGCAACCAACGCGATAAGGGGTTGTCAATCCCAACACAGCCACTTACAAGAGTGACATCTGATAGATATGATAAGATAATATTTTTGGTATTTTTATGGTAAAGATGCAAAGTAAAATAAAAGCAAAGGAAATTACTAAGTATTGGAAGATTAATATGATGAAGATAGACCCGGGGGCCATAGGTTTCACTAGTGGCTTCTCTCAAGAGCATAGGTATTCTGTGGGTGAACGAATTACTGTTGAGCAATTGACAGAATTGAGCATAGTTATGAGAATATTTAGGTATGATCATGTATATAGGCATCACGTCCGAGACAAGTAGACCGACTCCTGCCTGCATCTACTACTATTACTCCACTCATCGACCGCTATCCAGCATGCATCTAGAGTATTAAGTTAATGAAAACAGAGTAATGCCTTAAGCAAGATGACATGATGTAGAGGGATAAACTCATGCAATATGATGAAAACCCCATCTTGTTATCCTCGGTGGCAACAATACAATACGTGCCTTGCTGCCCCTACTGTCACTGGGAAAGGACACCACAAGATTGAACCCAAAAGCTAAGCACTTCTCCCATTGCAAGAAAGATCAATCTAGTAGGCCAAACCGAACTGATAATTCGAAGAGACTTGCAAAGATAACCAATCATACATAAAAGAATTCAGAGAAGATTCACATATTGTTCATAGATAGACTTGATCATAAACCCACAATTCATCGGTTTCAACAAACACACCGCAAAAGAAGATTACATGAATAGATCTCCACAAGAGAGGGGGGGACATTGTATTGAGATCCAAAAAGAGAGAAGAAGCCATCTAGCTAATAACTATGGACCCGTAGGTCTGAGGTAAACTACTCACACTTCATTGGAGGGGCTATGGTGATGATGTAGAAGCCCTCCGTGATCGATGCCCCCTCCGGCGGAGCTCCGGAACAGGCCCCAAGATGGGATCTCGTGGATACAGAAAGTTGCGGCGGTGGAATTAGGGTTTTGGCTCTGTATCTGATTGTTTGGGGGTACGTAGGTATATATAGGAGGAAGGAGTACGCCGGTGGAGCAACAGGGGGCCCACGAGGGTGGAGGGCGCGCCTGGGGGGTAGGCACGCCCCCTACCTCGTGGCCTCCTCCTTTGTTTCTTGATGTAGGGTCCAAGTCTCCTGGGTCTTGTTCGTTGAGAAAATCATGTTCCCAAAGGTTTCATTCCGTTTGGACTCCATTTGATATTCCTTTTCTTCAAATCCCTAAAATAGGCAAAAAAACAATAATTCTGGGCTGGGCCTCCGGTTAATAGGTTAGTCCCAAAAATAATATAAAAGTGGATAATAAAGCCCAATAATGTCCAAAACAGTAGATAATATAGCATGGAGCAATCAAAAATTATAGATACGTTGGAGACGTATCACACTCCTCATCCTGCTAAAGCGGCCGTGCCGCCTCATCGTACACCCACTCGCCGCAGGACATGTCGCCGCCCGCCCCACCGCGAACGGCAGCGACACCACCGCCACCTCTGTCGAGCGGGAGCCCGTGACCTTCTCCTCCGCGGCGGCGACATGGGGATGGGCCCTAGGGTGGTGGGCGCAGCGGTGGCGGGGCGGTGGGGTGGTCAAGGAAGGGCTGGTGGAGCATGGAGGATAAGGGGCGACAGGCATGCGGGAGAGAGAATTTTTTTTGCATGCATTGCACGTGGTGGGCCTAGCCAAAAAAAGGATGAAGAGAAATATTATAGAGGCTGGCAGTGGGCCTTTTGCAGCCAAAAAATAGTGTTGGCACCCCCAGCTGCCCCTCGATTCCCTGAGTATGCCTTGCGTGCGCCAGTCGTAGTTTTCATCAAATCCGGCAGAAAACGAGCCCATGGGGTGCGGCTGTGACGCTTTTTGATTGTCGGTTCTAAAAAAAGGCTCCTAAGGCTGTCTTGGGGGCTCGGCAGGAGATGTTCTTACCGCTCTAACTCGTGCAGTAAGGAAAAAAGAAAAAGAAAAAGCTGAGCGATCACCTCCTGCCCTCCCGAGTTAAATACTATGAGTTGTTGGTTTAGCTGAATATCGGGGAGGATATTAATCCTAGCGCCTACTCCTAGGTCCTAGCACCCCGTGTTGTAGGTGTCCTAATTAATCTCCAGCTGGAGTTAGAGCAAGTACAACGTTAACATAAGCATGCTATAAGGACTAAAATATTATATCTTTCTTAGTTGAAGGAGAAAGAAAGAAGCAGACTACACAAACGATGGGTTGTGCCTGATTTGTAGACGACAAGCTATTGGAGCCATCGATCACTTGGGTTCATGTGGGTTGTAGCCATCGATCATGACGTCGCCTGAAAATCGTCTGGCAACTTGTCGTGTGCATAGTAATTTTGCTTTAGTAGCCAGCTACAAAACGAGGCCCAAGACAGTTTGTGAGGTTGTAAGAGCATGGTTAATAGTATAGCCAGCTGTTGACTATATGGTCTTGCCACATCATTTATAACCAAGTTTATAGCTGGCATTGCAAGCCTGGGTCCTTGCTTCTTTGAAGAAACGCCTTGGAACATTTTCCTAAGCATTTTTCTTCCTCTGAAAAATTCTGAAAATTTTTAGTAACTTCAAAATAAAAGTAAACCAAACTCAGTAATATTGATACTAACTACTCCTACAAGTGCCTAGGGCCTATATCATGCATCAAAACTACTTTTGACCATATAAATTTGACATGCAAGCTCAAGAATAGGGTCGCCTAAGCAGCAAAAATTTGCAATGAATAAAGCACTAGAACAAAAACTAATTGGACCAATGGAGGAGTCACATACCAAGGAATAATCTCCCCAAGCAGTTTTGTGAGAAGTGCTTTGAGCAAGGAGATCGAAAATGGCAGCAAGATGAGCTAGAACTCATGCTTGAGCTGGATATTCATGTTTGGGGGAGGAAGATGAAGTGTGTGGGTGCAGGAATAAGTGAAGGAGGGCCACCGTGGGCCCATGAGGCATGGGGCGCGCCCTAGAGGGGTAGGCGTGCCCTCCACCCTCGTGGCAAGGTGGCTGCCCCCCCCCCCCCCGGTGTGTTCTTTGTTCCATAAATCCTCAAATATTCTAGAAAAAATCATATTTAATTTTCAAGGTATTTGGAGAACTTTTATTTTCGAGGTATTTTTATATTGCACGGATAATCAGATAACAGACAGAAAAATATTTATTTTTATTTTATTTAATATAAATAACAGAAAGTAAAAGTGGGGTACAGAAGGTTGTGCCTTCTAGTTTCATCCATCTCATGATCATCAAAAGGAATCCACTAACAAGGTTGATCAAGTCTTGTTAACGAACTCATTCCGAATAACATGGAACCGGAGAAATTTCGAATAACACTATGTTACCTCAACGGGGATATGCACATCCCCAATAATAAGAATATCATATTTCTTCTTGACATTAGGAAGGGGAAATTCAAAACCTCCAAATATAATTGAAGGAATTTTTCCAATAGAGTTGATACTATGAACTTGAGGTTGTTTCCTCGGAAAGTGTATTGTATGCTCATTACCATTAACATGAAAAGTGACATTGCCTTTAGTGCAATCAATAACAGCCCCTGCTGTATTCAAAAAGGGTCTTCCAAGAATAATAGACATACTATCGTCCTTGGGAATATCAAGAATAACAAAGTCTGTTAAAATAGTAACGTTTGCAACTACAACAGGCACATCCTCACAAATACCGACAGGTATAGCAGTTGATTTATCAGCCATTTGCAAACATATTTCAGTAGGTGTAAACTTGTTCAAATCAAGTCTACGATATAAAGAGAGAGGCATAACACTAACACCGGCTCCAAGATCACATAAAGCAGTTTTAACATAGTTTCTTTTAATGGAGCATGGTATAGTGGGTACTCCTGGATCTCCAAGTTTCTTCGGTATTCCACCCTTAAAAGTATATGGGTTTTTATCATTTATGCCACTAGTTATGTCCCACTACTCAGTTTTGCCATTAGAAGTTACAACTGCTCAAAAATGCCATCAATCTGTGAGATGCTTGCTCAAAAATGCCATTAGATATCTCAAAAATGCCATCGTTCTGCTAGAGGTTTGCTCAAAAATGCCATTAGACATTGTTATTTTTACGTCAAACCCGTTGACCATGTTCTATGACAAAAATAAGCCTAGACCCACATGTCAGTTCTCTATATCTCACAATGATATGTGTGGCCCCACTTGTCAGGAGTAACCAAGCGAATAATTTTATAGGAAAATAAGAACGCTATTGGGATCAAGTGAGCCCCATACTTTATTGTAGTGAGATAGAGGGAGAGCTGGCATGTTGGTTCATAGGTATTTATGTCATTATAACATGGCAAAAGAGATTTGAGATCACAATAATGGTGTTTAGTGGCATTTTTGAGCATGTGTCTAATGAAGAGATGGCATTTTTGAGCAGTTGAAATTTCTAGTGGCAAAACTGAGTAG
Source organism: Triticum urartu (assembly GCF_056163025.1). NCBI lineage: Eukaryota > Viridiplantae > Streptophyta > Magnoliopsida > Poales > Poaceae > Triticum > Triticum urartu. The sequence goes on from NC_141879.1 coordinate 713,852,696, forward strand.
TGGGACACAAAGTATAATTAGCAAGCATGGTGGAAATTTCAGCTTCCAGTATCTTTCTCTTATTTGTAATAATATCTTTCATATACTTAGCATAAGCATTGGTTTTGAGCATATCAGTTAATCGCATGCATAAAAAGATAGGTCTAATCTTTTCAGCAAAGCGCTCAAAATCCTCATCATCCTTTTTCTTGGATGGTTTAGGAGGAAAGGCATGGGTTTCTGAACCCAAGGCTCTCTTTCTTTACCATGTTTCCTAGCAACAAAGTCTTTCTTATCATAACGTTGATTCTTTGATTGTGGGTTATCAAGATCAATAGCAGGTTCAATTTCTATGTCATTGTCATTACTAGGTTGGGCATCATCATGAACATTATTATTAACATTATCATTAGTTTCAGGTTCATTCCCAAATTGTGTTTCAGCATCAGAAATAGAAATATCATTACTAGGTTGGGCATCATCATGAACATTATTATTAACATTATCATTAGTTTCAGGTTCATTTCCAAATTGTGTTTCAGCATCAGAAATAGAAATATCATTTGGATTCTCAGGTGTTTCAACAGTAGGATCACTAGAAGCATGCAAAGTCCTATCATTTTTCTTTTTCTTCTTTTTAGAAGAACTAGGTGCATCTAAATTATTTCTCTGAGAATCTTGCTCAATTCTCTTAGGGTGGCCTTCAGGATACAAAGGTTCCTGAGTCATTCTACCACCTCTAGTCATAACTCTAACAGCATTATCATTATTTTTACTATTCAATTCATTGAGAAAATCATTTTGAGCTTTAAGTACTTGTTCTACTTGAGTGGTAACCATAGAAGCATGTTTAGTAATAAGTTTAAGTTCACTTTTAACATTAGCCATATAATCACCCAAGTGTCCAAGCATATTTGAATTGTATTTTAATTGTCTACCAAAATAAGCATTAAAGTCTTCTTGCTTAGCCATAAATTTATCAAACTCATCTAAGCATGGGCTAGCAAACTTAGTAAACGGGATTACAGCTTTATCATATCTATAGAGAGAATTTACCTTTACTATCTGTGTCGGGTTATCAAGACCATGAGTTTCTTCAATAGGTAAAGGATTTGGATTATATGTTTCTTCAGCAGGCGGTAAATTAAGACCGTGTATTTCTTCAATGGGAGGTAAATGCTTAACATCTTCAGCTTTAATACCCTTTTCTTTCATAGATTTCTTTACCTCTTGCATATCTTCAGGACTGAGAAATAGAATACCCCTCTTCTTCGGAGTTGGTTTAGGAATAGGCTTAGGAATTGGCTCCGGAGATGTCCAATTATTTTCATTTGTCAGCATATTATTCAATAGAATTTCAGCTTCATCTGGTGTTCTTTCCCTGAAAACAGAACCATTACAAATATCCAGGTAATCTCTGGAGGCATCGGTTAGTCCATTATAAAAGATATCAAGTATTTCATTTTTCTTAAGAGGATGATCAGGCAAAGCATTAAGTAATTGGAGAAGCCTCCCCCAAGCTTGTGGGAGACTCTCTTCTTCAATTTGCAAGAAATTATATATCTTCCTTAAAGCAGCTTGTTTCTTATGAGCAGGGAAATATTTGGCAGAGAAGTAATAAATCATATCCTGGGGACTACGCACACAACCATGATCAAGAGAATTAAACTATATCTTAGCATCACCCTTTAATGAGAACGGAAATATTTTAAGGATATAGAAGTAGCGAGTTCTCTCATCTTTAGTGAACAGGGTAGCTATTTCATTCAATTTAGTAAGATGTGCCACAACAGTTTCAAAATTCATAACCATGAAAAGGATCAGATTCAACCAAAGTAATTATATCAGGATCAACAGAGAATTCATAATCCTTATCAGTAACAAAGATAGGTGAACTAGCCAAAGCAGGGTCAGGTTTCATTCTATCATTTAGGGATTGCTTACTCCATTTAGCTAATAATTTTTTAAGTTCAGTTCTATTTTTGCAAGCTAGAATGGCTAAAGAAGCATCTTGATCAAATACATAACCCTTAGAAATAGCAAGTGGTTCTTCATCATCACTTTCATCAGTATCATCAGATTCATTATTTTCAATTTCTCTAGCCCTAGCAAGTTGTTCATCAAGAAAATCACTAAGTGGCATAGTAGTATCAGGCATAGAGGTAGTTTCATCATAAGTATCATGCATAGCAGAAGTGGCATCATCAATAACATGCGACATATCAGAACGAATAGCAGAAGCAGGTGTAGGTGTCGAAAACTTACTCATAACAGAAGGTGAATCAAGTGCAGAGCTAGATGGCAGTTCCTTACCTCCCCTCGTAGTTGAGGGATAGATCTTGGTTTTTGGATCTCTCAAGTTCTTCATAATGATAAGCAGATATATATCCCAAGTGACTCAAAGAATAGAGCTATGCTCCCCGGCAACGGCGCCAGAAAATAGTCTTGATAACCCACCAGTATAGGGGATCGCAACAGTTTTCCAGGGTAGAGTATTCAACCCAAATTTATTGATTCGACACAAGGGGAGCCAAAGAATATTCTCAAGTATTAGCAGTTGAGTTTTCAATTCAACCACACCTGGAAACTTAATATCTGCAGCAAAGTGTTTAGTAGCAAAGTAATATGATAGTGGTGATAACGGTAGCAAAAAGGTAACCATAGTAAAAGCAATGTTTTTGGTATTTTGTAGTGATGATAGCAATAGCAACAGAAAAGTAAATAAGCGAAGCACAATATATGGAAAGCTCGTAGGCAATGGATTGATGATGGAGAATTATGCCGGATGCGGTTCATCATGTAACAGTCATAACCTAGGGTGACACAGAACTAGCTCCAGTTCATTGATATAATGTAGGCATGTATTCCGAACATAGTCATACGTGCTTATGGAAAAGAACTTGCATGACATCTTTTGTCCTACCCTCCCGTGGCAACGGGGTCCTTACGAAAACTAAGGGATATTAAGGCCTCCTTTTAATAGAGAACCGGAACAAAGCATTAACACATAGTGAATACATGAACTCCTCAAACTACGGTCATCACCGGTAAGTATCCCGATTATTGTCACTTCGGGGTTAACGGATCATAACACATAATAGGTGACTATAGACTTAAAAGATAGGATCAAGACCACTCATATATTGATGAAAACATAATAGGTTCAGATCTGAAATCATGGCACTCGGGCCCTAGTGACAAGCATTAAGCATAGCAAAGTCATAGCAACATCAATCTCAGAACATAGTGGACACTAGGGATCAAACCCTAACAAAACTAACTCGATTACATGATAGATCCCATCCAACCCATCACCATCCAGCAAGCCTACGATGGAATTACTCACGCACGGCGGTGAGCATCATGAAATTGGTGATGGAGGATGGTTGATGATGGCGATGGCGACGGATTCCCCTCTCCGGAGCCCCGAACGGACTCCAGATCATCCCTCCCGAGAGGTTTTAGGGCTTGGCGACGGCTCTGTATCGTAAAACGAGATGATTTCTTCTCCCTGATTTTTTTCTCATCGAAACTCAATATATGGAGGTGGAGTTAGAGTCGGAGAGGCAACAGGGGGCCCACGAGGTAGGGGGCGTGCCCCCACCCTCGTGGCAAGGTGGTGGGCCCCCTAGCCTTCATCTTTGGCAGGTATTTTTCTTATTTTCTGAAAAATGTCTCCGTGAAGTTTCAGGTCATTCTGAGAACATTTGCTCCTGCACATAAATAACACCATGGTAGTTCTGCTGAAAACAGCGTCAGTCCGGGTTAGTTCCATTCAAATCATGCAAGTTAGAGTCCAAAACAAGGGCAGAAGTGTTTGGAAAAGTAGATACGTTGGAGACGTATCACCTGCCGCAAAAGAAGAAGCAAGTTAGAAAAAGAATGACAAGGAAGAAAGGCCGGATCTCGACCCGGCGAACAACAAGAAAAAAGCACTTACTGGAGAAGGTCTCTTCCAGGTGCTGCGCTTCAAGCAATGTACCGCGCCGCTCCCGTTCGATGGCGCGATCGCGCTCCTTGAGCGCCTTCTCTAGATCGGCCGCCATGGCAAGGGCCACCTTCAGCTCGGCGCCCTTGTCCTCGGCCGCCTCGCGGCGATAGGCCTTGTCTTGACGAGCCCCCTCAGCAGTGGCAACCTGCTCCCACAGGCGGTCCACCTCGGCCTGGAGCTGGCCCTTGTCGTCGGCCAGCTGGCCGCGCTACTGGTCCGCCTCCACCAGGGCCCACTACGCCTCTACCGCCTTGGCGGCCTCCGCATTGAGGAGCTCCACCTAGGCCTCGAGGCTGCTCTTCTGACCCGCCAGCTGCTCATGCAGCCGGCTGGCCTCGTCGAGAGACCGCCGAGCCGCGGCCGCTTCCGCCCTTGCCTGCGCCGCCTCAACGCCAAGACGGCCGGTGTCGGCGACGAGCCGGTCGTAGTGATGACCAGCCCGGAGCAGACGAGTCCGCCAGGACAGCACCTCGGCTGTGAAGAAGAAGGACTCGGTAGAAGAAGAGATAAAACCAAGACTTAAGATTTGGCCCAACTACTACATAGTTGGCCCGAATCTCGGGGGCTACACCCAGTGGGTGCGCTAGCGCGCCCCCACTAGAAAAAAGCACAAGAAGTACCTGCGGCGATGCGGAGCTCCTCCTCCTTGGTGGCGAGCTGCTCCTTGAGCTCCCGGTGCTTGCCCAGGAGACGATTGAAGGCGGCGACCCGAAAAGCATCAAGATGCTAAAAGAAGCAGAAGTCGGAACAAGGCCAACACTCCAAAGATTTGACCCAACTACTACGTAGTTGGCCCGAACCTCGGGGGAAACACCAAGTGGGTGCGCTGGCGCGCCCCCACAAAGAAGAAATTACAAGAAAGCTTACCAAAACGGCGCGCTCCAGGTCGCGCGTCCGCTCCACCTCGGCCTCGAGCCATTCCGTCCGGCCTCGCAGGCGGCGGCTGATGGCGTGCATCGCTGCCTCCTCCTGGGTCTGGGGCCCGAAGACAACGGCGCTCCCGCTCCGCGCCGGCTGCGGCACGGCAGCTCGGCGCCCTCGCTGGCCGCTTGCGATGCGGCCAGCACCTCCTCCGACACCCCTCCCGGCACCGACGACGACCCAGACGCTGGCACGCCCTGTGTCGCCATCTCTAACCCGGACGCCGGGATGCCCTGCATCACCGGCTCCGGCCTAGCTGCCGGGGTGGCCTCCGGCACCATCGCCCGCGGCATCTCCTCCGGAACGGCGCCGCCTCCACCACCATCGGTCCCCGCCCGCTCGACCACGTTGGCCCGCGGCGGGGAGTCGTCCGCCACTTCCACGACCGCCCAGTCGGGGGTCACCACCGCAGCCCGGCCTCCACGGCTGTGCTCCCTCACCTGCGACGGCTCAATGACCGTTGCCGCCACCACCGTGCCCTCCGGCATCTCGCGCCAGGCCGGCTCCGCGTCGGTCCAAGCGCGGACCGACGTCGCCTTCAGCTCCGCCTCGGCCCGGTTCCTGTCCCGCCAGGCCACGGCTTCGGCGTCGTTTGGATCCAGGCCGAGGTCCGAGTCGGCCTGTTCCTCCACCTCGGCCTGGTCGGCGAGGTCGGATCGGCTCCTGCGGTACTCGGCCCCTTCGGCGGCCGCGGCTTCCGCCGCCGCCCTCGCCAGCGTGATTGGCGACCTAAAGAAGAAGATGGAATAAGAAGAAAAGAAACAAGACTAGCTCAAGAAAATAAAAGCCAAGCGCAAACAAGAGATGAGGCTTACCCTGCCAAGACCGGGACCGGGGTTGGCCCCCCGTGCCCGCTGTCGCGCTTCCTCTTGGTCGGCCTCCCGGCCCCGACTCGGTCCGCCGCGCGCTTCGGGGCCTGGGGCCGCAGCGCGACGCTATCTTTCCCATGCGGGCGGCTCGGCGCCGCCCAATGCGAGGATCCGGCTCCGCCCGCGTCGCCGCCTCCCCCGCCCAACGCCGCTACACCAACAACTGGAGCCAGCATTGACCGTTCCGAGCCGCGATCAGCAGTTCAAGACACATGAGACTTACCCGTACGACGCCCAGCGCCGGCGTCGGACTCGGCCTCCTCCTCCCCGCCTCGAGCCGCGGGCTCCTCTGGCGCCACCGGCGCCACCTGCGACGAGGCCCAGGCGTAAGGATACCGAATCGTGTTCAGAAGTACCACCCGCGTCGCGTCAGGATGGACGATAAGGTGCACGGTGGCAAAATAAGAAGACCAGACGCTCACCTGCGGCGCCGGGTTCAACCGGCTATACGGCGCCTTGCCGAACTCCCAGTCCTCCCCAAGGTTGGCCTTGGAGATATCATTCACTTCGCGCGCGACCTGTGCCGCGAATAGCCGCGTCGACCCCATGCGGTTAGGGTCTTGAAGGTCGACCATCTCGCGGATGAGGCAGGAGCGCCCCTGAAGCGGAAGAACCCGGCACTTGATCAACGCGGCGAGGAGGTCGGTGCTGGTGAGCCCCTCCTGCGTCCTCATCACTATCACCCGCTCGCAGAGATTGATGATCTCCTGCGACAGGCACCGGGGCAGGTAGCCCCAGTTCGTCTTCGCCCGCGGTCGTGCGATGGCGAAGGCCGGAAGATTGATGTGGTCAGCGCCAAGGTTGCACACATAGAAGAAGGAGTTCTGCCACTTCTTGGCAGAATCCTCCAGTGGGATCTTAGGGAAGTCCTCCCCCGACCGCTTCGAGATGACGGGGCGCCGCAGTCGGCGAACTCCCCGGCCGACGGGCCCTGCTGCTTGAAGGAGAAGAAGTGCGCCGAGAGGTCGATAGTAGGCTCGACCCCCCAGGTACCCCTCACAGAGGGTGACGAAGCCGGAGAGCTGGACGATGGCGCCGGCGCCAAGATGATGCGGCTGGAGCCCGAAGAACTCCAAGAACGCAAGGAAGAAGGTGGTCACCGGCAGCCCGAATCCGCGCTCAAAATGTATGAGGAAGACCACGCACTCCTGCCCCTTGGGTTGAGGCCTCTGCTCGCCCCACGGTAGGCGGATGCTGACGTCCATCTCCTGCGGCAGGCGCCACGACGCCCGGAGGCGGGTGATGTCCTCGGAGGTGACGTTCGAGCCCATCCAGGAGCCCGATGGCAGTGACATGATCGAAGGAAGAAGGAAAACGGACGGAGAAGGAGTTCTGCTCGAGCAGCGGGCGCCGCAGTGCGTCGGTTGCAAGAGGCAGAGTGAGAGCAGGGGGACAGGCGGGCGCGAGCGAGAATGAAGTTCGCCGCCCCCTTTGCCCCCCAATTTATAACCCTCGGTTTGAACGTGGGGAGGTGGGATCGTCTGCACGCACCCGTTCCACTATCCCACAATAAGTGCGCACGTACACGCGCAGTAACTGCCCGAGGAAGAGCAACTGGCCCCCGGACGCCGCAATAAATCCGCGCACTTGGGCCGAGGGCGCGCGGCGGTGGGCCCCAGCCCGTCGCCCGGTCCTGTCACGTGCGTGGTCCGTCAGGCCCCTCCGGCTTCCGAGCACCACCTGGCGACCACGCGAAACCCAAGGGATTTCCCCAAGATTCGGTGAACTTCTCGGTCCCCGCCGCGGTCGGGATGCCGCGATCCAGTTTCCGAGAAACCCGGCACACAATGGGTGTTGCCGGACCCGGCGCTCGCAGAATCTACCTTGCTAAAGGGGAAACTGCGAAGGCCCACTCATCCGAAGACGGCGGACCTTCACAGCTTCGGGGACTACTGTCGGGGGATGGACCCCGGGCAGGCAATGGAACCCGGATCTTCTTAAAAAAACAACGGGGTCAGCACTGCCCCTCAATACCGGCACGCGCTTGGCCGGATCGCTCGACCCGGCCAAGCCCCGCAAGCCGACCAGACTAGCCGACCTGGCAAGACACGTCGACTCGGCCTCAACAACTAGTGCAAGACAGCCGAACCCGGCACGACCAAAGCTTCCTCGACAAGACAGCACCACCCATGGCGTGCTACACAATCCAACCGTGGGTCAGCACCCGTCTCATCCAGGCCGTGCGATGGGACAAGGCTTCAATCAATGATGACCGAAGCGATAGTGCCCCGCCCATGCCTCTGGTTAGCTGGTACATAGCAACAGTGCTCCTCACCTACCCGCTGACCAAGGCCGGCATGGCTACAGTGCCCCCGCCCCCGCAGCTGACAACAGCAAGCGGCGACTTGACGGAGAGCACTATACATGACTCGACTCGGCCACGCCCTGACGATTGACAAGACAGCGCACAGTCCCCCTAGGCACGCGGGGCCCGCACCTAGGGGAACCCGGCGAACCACAAGCCCTCAGCGGGACCCAGGCCGGGTCCCCGAACGCCGACACTATGGACCCACCAACTTGCAACATTACCATTGTACCCCTGGGGGGTTGACCTATAAAACCCCCCAGGAGCCCTCATTCAGAGAGAGAGAGAGAGGAGAGATATAGACACACCAGAGAACTCATTCCATCACACTCGCCAAGTTAGTAACACCCAAGGAGAGGGAACATCCTAAGCCTTGGCCAGTTTCCTTCCTCTTCCGTACAGCTCCAGGAGCGACATTGTACTATCGATCATCCAACAACACTCAGCAGGACTAGGGGTGTTATCTCTCCGAAGAGCCCTGAACCTGGGTATGTCCGGCGTCCCGCGCCCGCTCATGCCAACCTCGCCTCTGGAGCCCACCAGCGCCCTCGAGCCTCCTCCTCTCTTTAGCCATCCCTTGGCATCTGTTGTGCGCCCACCACGACACTTTCCTTAATGGAAATTGGAATATAATATTTCCTTCCTTCATATCAATAATTGCACCAATCGTTCTAAGGAAAGGTCTACCAAGAATAATAGGACATGAAGGATTGCAATCTATGTCAAGAACAATAAAATCTATGGGCACATAATTCCTATTTGCAACAATAAGAACATCATTAATTCTTCCCATAGGTTTCTTAATAGTGGAATCCGCAAGGTGCAAGTTTAGAGAGAAATCATCAAAATCACGGAAACCTAACAAATCACACAAAGTCTTTGGAATCGTGGAAACACTAGCACCAAAATCACATAAAGCATAGAACTCATGTTCTTTAATCTTAATTTTAATAGTTGGTTCCCACCCATCATAAAGTTTTCTAGGGATAGAAACTTCCAATTCAAGTTTTTCTTCATAAGATTGCATCAAGGCATCAACGATATGTTTGGTGAACGCTTTATTTTGACTATAAGCGTGAGGAGAATTTAGCACGGATTGCAACAAGGAAATACAATCAATCAAAGATAAATTTTCATAATTAAATGCCTTGAAATCCAAAATAGTGGGTTTAGCAACATCTAGGGTTTTAATTTCTTCGATCCCACTTTTATCATTTTTAGCATCAAGATCTAAAAACTCCGAATTCTTGAAACGTCTTCTAGGTAAAGGTGGATCATATTCAGTCCCATCATTATTAAGATTCATATTGCAAAACAAAGATTTAATAGGGGACACATCAATAACTTTTAGATCTTCATCTTTATTTTCATAGGAACTAGAAGAACACGCTCTTATAAAGGCATCTTTCTTAGCATGCATCCTAGCGGTTCTTTCTTTGCACTCATCAATGGAAATTCTCATGGATTTGAGAGAGTCATTGATATCATGCTTAGGTGGAATAGATCTAAGTTTCAAAGAATCAACATCAAGAGAAATTCTATCAACGTTCCTAGCCAACTCATCAATCGTAAGCAATTTTTCTTCAATCAAAGCATTGAAATTCTTTTCCGAAGTAATAAATTCTTTAATATTAGATTCAAAATCAGAGGGCATCTTATTATAATTTCCATAAGAATTATTGTAGGAATTACCATAATTATTAGAGGGATTACTAGGATAAGGCCTAGGATTAAAATTTCCTCTATACGCGTTGTTACCAAAGTTGTTCCTACCAACAAAATTCACATCCATAAATTCATTATTATTCTCAATCAAAGTAGACAAGGGCATATCATTAGGATCAGAAGAAACATTATTACTAGCAAATAATTTCATAAGTTCATCCATCTTTCCACTCAAAACATTAATTTCTTCTATCGCATGAACCTTTTTATTAGTAGATCTTTCAGTATGCCATTGAGAATAATTAACCATAATACTATCTAGGAGTTTAGTAGCTTCTCCTAAAGCTCAACAAAAGAAACTAAGTGGGTGTGCATCCAACTTGCTTGCTCATGAAGACCTAGGGCATTTTGAGGAAGCCCATCATTGGAATATACAAGCCAAGTTCTATAATGAAAAATTCCCACTAGTATATGAAAGGGATAACATAGGAGACTCTCTATCATGAATATCATGGTGCTAATTTGAAGCACAAGTGTGGTAAAAGGATAGTAACATTGTCCCTTGTCTCTTTTTCTCTCATTTTTTTATTTGGGCCTTTTCTCTTTTTTATGGCCTCTTTTTTTTCGTCCGGAGTCTCATCCCGACTTGTGGGGGAATCATAGTCTCCATCATCCTTTCCTCACTGGGACAATGCTCTAATAATGATGATCATCACACTTTTATTTTCTTACAACTCAACAATTACAACTCGATACTTAGAACAAAATATGACTCTATATGAATGCCTCCGGCGGTGTACCGGGATATGCAATGAATCAACAGTGACATGTATGAAAGAATTATGAATGGTGGCTTGGCCACAAATACGATGTCAACTACATGATCATGCTAAGCAATATGACAATGATGGAGTGTGTCATAATAAACGGAACGGTGGAAAGTAGCATGGCAATATATCTCGGAATGGCTATGGAAATGCCATAATATGTAGGTATGGTGGCTGTTTTGAGGAAGGTATATGGTGGGTGTATGATACCGGCGAAAGGTGCGTGGTATTAGATAGGCTAGCAATGGTGGAAGGAAGAAAAGTGCGTATAATCCATGGACTCAACATTAGTCATAAAGAACTCATATACTTATTGCGAAAATCTACAAGTTATCAAAGCAAAGTATTACGCGCATGCTCCTAGGGGGATAGATTGGTAGGAAAAGACCATCGCTCGTCCCCGACTGCCACTCATAAGGAAGATAATTAAAAAATAAATCATGCTCCGACTTCATCACATAACGGTTCACCATACGTGCATGCTACGGGAATCACAAACCTTAACACAAGTATTTCTCAAATTCATAACTACTCAACTAGCATAACTTTAATATCACCATCTTCATATCTCAAAACAATTATCAAGCATCAAACTCCTCATAGCATTCAACACACTCATAAGAAAGTTTTTTTTATTCTTGAATACCAAGCATATTAGGATTATTTAAGCAAATTACCATGCTATTTAAGACTCCCAAAATAATCTAAGTGAAGCATGAGAGATCAATAGTTTCTATAAAACAAATCCACCACCGTGCTCTAAAAGATATAAGTGAAGTACTAGAGCAAAACTATATAACTCAAATGATATAAGCGAAGCACATAGAGTATTCTAACAAATTCCAAATCATGTATGGCTCTCTCAAAAGGTGTGTATAGCAAGGATGATTGTGATAAACTAAAAATCAAATACTCAAATCATACAAGACGCTCCAAGCAAAACACATATCATGTGGTGAGTAAAAATATAGCTCCAAGTGAAGTTACCGATAGAAGTAGACGAAAAGAGGGGATGCCTTCCGGGGCATCCCCAAGCTTTGGCTTTTAGGTGTCCTTAGATTATCTTGGGGGTGCCATGGGCATCCCGAAGCTTAGGCTCTTGCCACTCCTTGTTCCATAATCCATCAAATCTTTACCCAAAACTTGAAAACTTCACAACACAAAACTTAGAGTAGAAAATCTCGTGAGCTCCGTTAGCGAAAGAAAACAAAAGACCACTTCAAGGTACTGTAATGAACTCATTCTTTATTTATATTGGTGTTAAACCTACTGTATTCCAACTTCTCTATGGTTTATGAACTATTTTACTAGCCATAGATTCATCAAAATAAGCAAACAACACACAAAAACAGAATCTGTCAAAAACAGAACAGTCTGTAGTAATCTGTAGCTAGCGCAAGATCTGGAACCCCAAAAATTCTAAAATAAATTTCTGGACGTGAGTAATTTATATATTAATCACCTGCAAAAATAATTAACTAAATAGAGCTTTCTAAATAAAAATGGCAGCAGTTCTCGTGAGCGCTAAAGTTTCTGTTTTTTACAGCAAAATTAACAAGACTTTCCCCAAGTTTTCCCAACGGTTCTACTTGGCACAAACACTAAATAAACACAAAAAACAACCTAAACAGATGCTAGATAAATTATTTATTACTAAATAGGAACAAAAATCAAGGAATAAAAACAAAATTGGGTTGCCTCCCAACAAGCGCTATCGTTTAACGCCCCTAGCTAGGCATAAAAAGCAAGGATAGATCTAGGTATTGCCATCTTTGGTAGGTAATCCATAAGTGGATCTCATAATATATTCATAAGGTAATTTAATTTTCTTTCTAGAAAAGTGTTACATGCCTTTCCTTAATGGAAATTCGAATCTAATATTTCCTTCCTTCATATCAATAATTGCACCAATCGTTCTAAGGAAAGGTCTACCAAGAATAATAGGACATGAAGGATTGCAATCTATGTCAAGAACAATAAAATCTATGGGCACATAATTCCTATTTGCAACAATAAGAACATCATTAATTCTTCCCATAGGTTTCTTAATAGTGGAATCCGCAAGGTGCAAGTTTAGAGAGAAATCATCAAAATCACGGAAACCTAACAAATCACACAAAGTCTTTGGAATCGTGGAAACACTAGCACCAAAATCACATAAAGCATAGAACTCATGTTCTTTAATCTTAATTTTAATAGTTGGTTCCCACCCATCATAAAGTTTTCTAGGGATAGAAACTTCCAATTCAAGTTTTTCTTCATAAGATTGCATCAAGGCATCAACGATATGTTTGGTGAATGCTTTATTTTGACTATAAGCGTGAGGAGAATTTAGCACGGATTGCAACAAGGAAATACAATCAATCAAAGATAAATTTTCATAATTAAATTCCTTGAAATCCAAAATAATGGGATTAGCAACATCTAGGGTTTTAATTTCTTCGATCCCACTTTTATCAATTTTAGCATCAAGATCTAAAAACTCCGAATTCTTGAAACGTCTTCTAGGTAAAGGTGGATCATATTCAGTCCCATCATTATTAAGATTCATATTGCAAAACAAAGATTTAATAGGGGACATATCAATAACTTTTAGATCTTCATATTTATTTTCATAGGAACTAGAAGAACACGCTCTTATAAAGGCATCTTTCTTAGCACGCATCCTAGCGGTTCTTTCTTTGCACTCATCAATGGAAATTCTCATGGCTTTGAGAGATTCATTGACATCATGCTTAGGTGGAATAGATCTAAGTTTCAAAGAATCAACATCAAGAGAAATTCTATCAACGTTCCTAGCCAACTCATCAATCTTAAGCAATTTTTCTTCAATCAAAGCATTGAAATTCTTTTCCGAAGTAATAAATTCTTTAATATTAGATTCAAAATCAGAGGGCATCTTATTATAATTTCCATAAGAATTGTTGTAGGAATTACCATAATTATTCGGGGGATTACTAGGATAAGGACTAGGATTAAAATTTCCTCTATACACGTTGTTACCAAAATTGTTCCTACCAACAAAATTCACATCCATAAATTCATTATTATTCTCAATCAAAGTAGACAAGGGCATATCATTAGGATCAGAAGAAACATTCTTACTAGCAAATAATTTCATAAGTTCATCCATCTTTCCACTCAAAACATTAATTTCTTCTATCGCATGAACCTTTTTATTAGTAGATCTTTCAGTATGCCATTGAGAATAATTAACCATAATACTATCTAGGAGTTTAGTAGCTTCTCCTAAAGCTCAACAAAAGAAACTAAGTGGGTGTGCATCCAACTTGCTTGCTCATGAAGACCTAGGGCATTTTGAGGAAGCCCATCATTGGAATATACAAGCCAAGTTCTATAATGAAAAATTCTCACTAGTATATGAAAGTGATAACATAGGAGACTCTCTATCATGAATATCATGGTGCTAATTTGAAGCACAAGTGTGGTAAAAGGATAGTAACATTGTCCCTTGTCTATTTTTCTCTCATTTTTTTATTTGGGCCTTTTCTCTTTTTTTATGGCCTCTTTTTTCGTCCGGAGTCTCATCCCGACTTGTGGGGGAATCATAGTCTCCATCATCCTTTCCTCACTGGGACAATGCTCTAATAATGATGATCATCACACTTTTATTTTCTTACAACTCAACAATTACAACTCGATACTTAGAACAAAATATGACTCTATATGAATGCCTCCGGCGGTGTACCGGGATATGCAATGAATCAAAAGTGACATGTATGAAAGAATTATGAATGGTGGCTTGGCCACAAATACGATGTCAACTAAATGATCATGCTAAGCAATATGACAATGATGGAGTGTGTCATAATAAACGGAACGGTGGAAAGTAGCATGGCAATATATCTCGGAATGGCTATGGAAATGCCATAATATGTAGGTATGGTGGCTGTTTTGAGGAAGGTATATGGTGGGTGTATGATACCGGCGAAAGGTGCGTGGTATTAGAGAGGCTAGCAATGGTGGAAGGAAGAAAAGTGCGTATAATCCATGGACTCAACATTAGTCATAAAGAACTCATATACTTATTGCGAAAATCTACAAGTTATCAAAGCAAAGTATTACGCGCATGCTCCTAGGGGGATAGATTGGTAGGAAAAGACCATCGCTCGTCCCCGACTGCCACTCATAAGGAAGACAATTAAAAAATAAATCATGCTCCGACTTCATCACATAACGGTTCACCATACGTGCATGCTACGGGAATCACAAACCTTAACACAAGTATTTCTCAAATTCACAACTACTCAACTAGCATAACTTTAATATCACCATATTCATATCTCAAAACAATTATCAAGCATCAAACTTCTCATAGCATTCAACACACTCATAAGAAAGTTTTTTTTATTCTTGAATACCAAGCATATTAGGATTATTTAAGCAAATTACCATGCTATTTAAGACTCCCAAAATAATCTAAGTGAAGCATGAGAGATCAATAGTTTCTATAAAACAAATCCACCACCGTGCTCTCAAAGATATAAGTGAAGTACTAGAGCAAAACTATATAACTCAAATGATATAAGCGAAGCACATAGAGTATTCTAACAAATTCCAAATCATGTATGGCTCTCTTAAAAGGTGTGTAAATCAAGGATGATTGTGATAAACTAAAAATCAAATACTCAAATCATACAAGACGCTCCAAGCAAAACACATATCATGTGGTGAATAAAAATATAGCTCCAAGTGAAGTTACCGATAGAAGTAGGCGAAAAGAGGGGATGCCTTCCGGGGCATCCCCAAGCTTTGGCTTTTAGGTGTCCTTATATTATCTTGGGGGTGCCATGGGCATCCCCAAGCTTAGGCTCTTGCCACTCCTTGTTCCATAATCCATCAAATCTTTACCCAAAACTTGAAAACTTCACAACACAAAACTTAAAGTAGAAAATCTCGTGAGCTCTGTTAGCGAAAGAAAACAAAAGACCACTTCAAGGTACTGTGATGAACTCATTCTTTATTTATATTGGTGTTAAACCTACTGTATTCCAACTTCTCTATGGTTTATGAACTATTTTACTAGCCATAGATTCATCAAAATAAGCAAACAACACACAAAAACAGAATCTGTCAAAAACAGAACAGTCTGTAGTAATCTGTAGCTAGCGCAAGATCTGGAACCCCAAAAATTCTAAAATAAATTTCTGGACGTGAGGAATTTATATATTAATCATCTGCAAAAATAATTAACTAAATAGCGCTTGCTAAATAAAAATGGCAGCAGTTCTCGTGAGCGCTAAAGTTTCTGTTTTTTACGGCAAAATTTACAAGACTTTCCCCAAGTCTTCCCAACGGTTCTACTTGGCACAAGCACTAAATAAACACAAAAAACAACCACAACAGATTCTAGATAAATTATTTATTACTAAACAGGAGCAAAAATCAAGGAATAAAAACAAAATTGGGTTGCCTCCCAACAAGCGCTATCGTTTAACGCCCCTAGCTAGGCATAAAAAGCAAGGATAGATCTAGGTATTGCCATCTTTGGTAGGTAATCCATAAGTGGATCTCAGAATATATTCATAAGTTAATTTAATTTTCTTTCTAGGAAAGTGTTACATGCCTTTCCTTAACGAAAATTGGAATCTAATATTTCCTTCCTTCATATCAATAATTGCACCAATCGTTCTAAGGAAAGGTCTACCAAGAATAATAGGACATGAAGGATTGCAATCTATGTCAAGAACAATAAAATCTATGGGCACATAATTCCTATTTGCAACAATAAGAACATCATTAATTCTTCCCATAGGTTTCTTAATAGTGGAATCCGCAAGGTGCAAGTTTAGAGAGCAATCATCAAAATCACGGAAACCTAACAAATCACACAAAGTCTTTGGAATCGTGGAAACACTAGCACCAAAATCACATAAAGCATAGAACTCATGTTCTTTAATCTTAATTTTAATAGTTGGTTCCCACCCATCATAAAGTTTTCTAAGGATAGAAACTTCCAATTCAATTTTTTCTTCATAAGATTGCATCAAGGCATCAACGATATGTTTGGTGAACGCTTTATTTTGACTATAAGCGTGAGGAGAATTTAGCACGGATTGCAACAAGGAAATACAATCAATCAAAGATAAATTTTCATAATTAAATTCCTTGAAATCCAAAATAATGGGATTAGCAACATCTAGGGTTTTAATTTCTTCGATCCCACTTTTATCAATTTTAGCATCAAGATCTAAAAACTCCGAATTCTTGAAACGTCTTCTAGGTAAAGGTGGATCATATTCAGTCCCATCATTATTAAGATTCATATTGCAAAACAAAGATTTAATAGGGGACATATCAATAACTTTTAGATCTTCATATTTATTTTCATAGGAACTAGAAGAACACGCTCTTATAAAGGCATCTTTCTTAGCACGCATCCTAGCGGTTCTTTCTTTGCACTCATCAATGGAAATTCTCATGGCATTGAGAGACTCATTGATATCATGATTAGGTGGAATAGATCTAAGTTTCAAAGAATCAACATCAAGAGAAATTCTATCAACGTTCCTAGCCAACTCATCAATCTTAAGCCATTTTTCTTCAATCAAAGCATTGAAATTCTTTTCCGAAGTAATAAATTATTTAATATTAGATTCAAAATCAGAGGGCATCTTATTATAATTTCCATAAGAATTGTTGTAGGAATTACCATAATTATTCGGGGGATTACTAGGATAAGGCCTAGGATTAAAATTTCCTCTATACGCGTTGTTACCAAAATTGTTCCTACCAACAAAATTCACATCCATAAATTCATTATTATTCTCAATCAAAGTAGACAAGCGCATATCATTAGGATCAGAAGAAACATTCTTACTAGCAAATAATTTCATAAGTTCATCCATCTTTCCACTTAAAACATTAATTTCTTCTATCGCATGCACCTTTTTATTAGTAGATCTTTCAGTATGCCATTGAGAATAATTAAACATAATATTATCTAGGATTTTAGTAGCTTCTCCTAAAGTGATTTCCATAAAAGTGCCTCCTGTAGCCGAATCTAAAGGATTTCTAGAAGCAAAATTCAATCCGGCATAAAAATTTTGTATAATCATCCACAAATTCAAACCATGAGTAGGATAATTACGTATCATTAATTTCATCCTCTCCCAAGCTTGTGCAACATGTTCATGATCAAGTTGCTTAAAATTCATAATATCGTTTCAAAGGGAGATGATCTTAGCAGGAGGAAAATATTTAGAGATAAAAGCATCTTTGCACTTATTCCATGAATCAATACTATTTTTAGGCAAAGACGAAACCAAGCTTTAGCACGATCTCTAAGTGAAAAAGGAAATAGCTTCAATTTAACAATATCGTTATCCACATCTTTCTTCTTTTGCATATCACACAAATCAACGAAGCTATTTAGATGGGTAGCGGCATCTTCACTAGGAAGGCTGGAAAACGGATCTTTCATGACAAGATTCAGCAAAGCAGTATTAATTTCACAAGATTCAGCATCGGTAAGAGGAGCAATCAGAGCGCTAATAAAATCATTGTTGTTGGTATTGGTAAAGTCACACAATTTAGTATTATCTTGAGCCATCATGACAAGCAAGCAATCCAACACACAAGCAAACAAAAAGCAAGTGGGCAAAAGGAGGCAAATAGAGAAAGAGAGGGAGGATAGAGAGAGAGGGCGAATAAAACAGCAAGGGTGAAGTGGGGGAGAGGAAAACAAGAGGCAAATGACAAATAATGTAATGCGGGAGATAAGGATTGTGATGGGTACTTGGTATATTGACTTTTGCGTAGACTCCCCGGCAACGGCGCCAGAAATCCTTCTTGCTACCTCTTGAGCACTGCATTGGTTTTCCCCAAAGAGGAAGGGATGATGCAGCAAAGTAGCGTAAGTATTTCCCTCAGTTTTTGAGAACCAAGGTATCAATCCAGTAGGAGGCTACGCGCGAGTCCCTCGCACCTGCACAAAACAAATAAATCCTCGCAACCAACGCGATAAGGGGTTGTCAATCCCAACACGGCCACTTACGAGAGTGAGATATGATAAGATAATATTTTTGGTATTTTTATGATAAAGATGCAAAGTAAAATAAAAGCAAAGGAAATTACTAAGTATTGGAAGATTAATATGATGAAGATAGACCCGGGGGCCATAGGTTTCACTAGTGGCTTCTCTCAAGAGCATAGGTATTCTGTGGGTGAACGAATTACTGTTGAGCAATTGACAGAATTGAGCATAGTTATGAGAATATCTAGGTACGATCATGTATATAGGCATCACGTCTGAGACAAGTAGACCGACTCCTGCCTGCATCTACTACTATTACTCCACTCATCGACCGCTATCCAGCATGCATCTAGAGTATTAAGTTAATGAAAACAGAGTAATGCCTTAAGCAAGATGACATGATGTAGAGGGATAAACTCATGCAATATGATGAAAACCCCATCTTGTTATCCTCGGTGGCAACAATACAATACGTGCCTTGCTGCCCCTACTGTCACTGGAAAAGGACACCGCAAGATTGAACCCAAAGCTAAGCACTTCTTCCATTGCAAGAAAGATCAATCTAGTAGGCCAAACCAAACTGATAATTCGAAGAGACTTGCAAAGACAACCAATCATACATAAAAGAATTCAGAGAAGATTCACATATT
This sequence comes from Triticum urartu, assembly GCF_056163025.1. NCBI lineage: Eukaryota > Viridiplantae > Streptophyta > Magnoliopsida > Poales > Poaceae > Triticum > Triticum urartu. The sequence continues at coordinate 713,871,899 of NC_141879.1, forward strand.
GTTCATAGATAGACTTGATCATAAACCCACAATTCATCGGTTTCAACAAACACACCGCAAAAGAAGATTACATGAATAGATCTCCACAAGAGAGGGGGAGAACATTGTATTGAGATCCAAAAAGAGAGAAGAAGCCATCTAGCTAATAACTATGGACCTGTAGGTCTGAGGTAAACTACTCACACTTCATTGGAGGGGCTATGGTGATGATGTAGAAGCCCTTCGTGATCGATGCCCCCTCCGGCAGAGTTCCGGAACAGGCCCCAAGATGGGATCTCGTGGATACAGAAAGTTGCGGTGGTGGAATTAGGGTTTTGGCTCTGTATCTGATTGTTTGGGGGTACGTAGGTATATATAGGAGGAAGGAGTACGCCGGTGGAGCAACAGGGGGCCCACGAGGGTGGAGGGCGCGCCTGGGGGGTAGGCGCGCCCCCTACCTCGTGGCCTCCTCCTTTGTTTCTTGATGTAGGGTCCAAGTCTCCTGGGTCTTGTTCGTTGAGAAAATCACGTCCCCGAAGGTTTCATTCCGTTTGGACTCCATTTGATATTCCTTTTCTTCGAAACCCTAAAATAGGCAAAAAAACAATAATTCTGGGCTGGGCCTCTGGTTAATAGGTTAGTCCCAAAAATAATATAAAAGTGGATAATAAAGCCCAATAATGTCCAAAACAGTAGATAATATAGCATGAAGCAATCAAAAATTATAGATACGTTGGAGACGTATCACACTCCTCATCCTGGTAAAGCGGCCGTGCCACCTCATCGTACACCCACTCGCCGCAGGACACGTCGCCGCCCGCCCCACCGCGAACGGCAACGACACCACCGCCACCTCTGTCGAGCTGGAGCCCGTGACCTTCTCCTCCGCGGCGGCGACATGGGGATGGGCCCTAGGGTGGTGGGCGCAGCGGTTGCGGGGCGGTGGGGTGGTCAAGGAAGGGCTGGTGGAGCATGGAGGAGAAGGGGCGACAGGCATGCGGGAGAGAGAATTTTTTTTGCATGCATTGCACGTGGTGGACCTAGCCAAAAAAGGAAGAAGAGAAAGATTATAGAGGCTGGCAGTGGGCCTTTTGCAGCCAAAAAATAGTGTCGGCGCCCCCAGCTGCCTCTCGATTCCCTGAGTATGCCTTGCGTGCGCCAGTCATAGTTTTCATCAAATCCGGCAGAAAACGAGCCCATGGGGTGCGGCTGTGACACTTTTTGATTGTCGGTGCTAAAAAAAAGGCTCCTAAGGCCGTCTTGGGGGCTCGGCAGGAGATGTTCTTACTGCTCTAACTCGTGCAGTAAGGAAAAAAGAAAAAGAAAAAGCTGAGCGATCACCTCCCGCCCTCCCGAGTTAAATACTATGGGTTGTTTGGTTTAGCTGAATATCGGGGAGGATATTAATCCTAGCGCCTACTCCTAGGTCCTAGCACCCCGTATTGTAGGTGTCCTAATTAATCTCCAGCTGGAGTTAGAGCAAGTACAACGTTAACATAAGTATGCTATAAGGATTAAAATATTATATCTTTCTTAGTTGAAGGAGAAAGAAAGAAGCAGACTACACAAACGATGGGTTGTGCCTGATTTGTAGACGACAAGCTATTGGAGCCATCGATCACTTGGGTTCATGTGGGCCGTAGCCATCGATCATGACGTCGTCTGAAAATCGTCTGGCAACTTGTCGTGTGCATAGTAATTTTGCTTTAGTAGCCAGCTACAAAACGAGACCCAAGACAGTTTATGAGGTTGTAAGAGCATGGTTAATAGTATAGCCAGCTGTTAATTATATGGTCTTGCCACATCATTTATAACCAAGTTTATAGCCGGCAAGTACAATTAATAGTTGCATGTAAATATATACTACTTTTATTATATATGGCCCACATCCCTTTCTCACAACGTGCCTAGGAGCACGTGTTGCAGCCGGGTGTTAATCAATAACCTGCTTCTCTTCTATCAGCGTTGCTATACAGCCGACGGTTCCAGTCGATACGCAGTCGATGTGTCCCATCAGGCCGTTTGTAAAATTGATACTGGGCAATCTGACGGTGTAGAGCTTGTGTCGGCTGCACATCAGGCATTGCATGTCGTGTGCACATCAATTTCGCTTTTCTATTTCATCCTCTCTCTCGTTCAACTCATTCAAAATATAATATTTAAAGGCTTACAGTCCGCCTAGGTCATCCTATTATACTTGCTCTGAGATGGACCAACTATTCATAAAGTAGTACACATTAAAATGTACCATTATATATAGAGGTTGACTGTAAATAATATGGCAGCTCCTTATAGCCGATTGTTGGCTCTATTACTATTAACCATGCTCTTAGCCTCACACGAGCTGAGCGTGCACGTCGACCTCTTCTCACATTCACACGCTTCGGGCCACGATCGACCACAAAACCTAGCCCTATAGGATGACCTCGCCGCCCCTCACATTTCCCCTTTATAACCGCCGACATCGTCCCCCAATTGATGGTTGGCCCACATGTCATATGCACCAAAAGACAATTAACATTACGATACCGAAGCTACATCCGATTGGAAGATGGAGGCCATTCAGCGGGGTGTATGGTGACGGCGCTTTGTACTTAAGAAAATTCCTCATTTGACAACGGTAAATAACGACCACCTTATTTGACCCTCCAAATTCCGAACTTCCTTGTTTGACCCTGAAAAGTACTCCCACTGTTCCGAATTACTCGTCGCAGAAATGGATGTATCTAGAATGATTACTCGTCACAGAAATGGATGTATTTAAATGTTTTTTAGTTCTAGATACATTCATTTCTACGACGAGTAATTTGAAACGGAGGGAGTAACATTTGTAGTACTCCGTGAGAAGAAAAAAAGATCAAATGCAAACAAAAACGAGGGGATCCTGGTAGCACAAGTAATGTACTAGCTACTGCCTACCAGGTGGGAGGGGAAAGGTGGGGGTTTTCCAGAGCTACCAGATGCAGTTGCGATGGGGGCCTCGATGGCGTTCCCCCCGGCTGCTAGTTCCAGGCGGCGGCGGACCGGGCCTCATCAGCGCGCTCCCCAACGACCTGCTCCTCCTCGTCCTCACTCGCTTCCCCTGCGCCGGTGCCGCCGCGCGCACAGGCGTCCTCTCCCGCCGGTGGCGTGGCCTCTGGGCCCGCCTCTGCCGGATCGCATTCCGCGACGTCGCGCTCCCCTCGCTGGAAGCAGCACTCGGCCGCGTCCCCGGGCCCCCGCCCGCGGTTTCCCTCCTCGACATCCGCGTGCCCAGGCAGCGCGGGCGTGTCACCGAGCAGCACAGGGCCGACGCCGCCAGCAGCTTGAACTTGCTGCTCCGCGCTGCCGCGCGGCTCGTCCCGGAGGAGTTCGTCTTTGAGCTCAAAGGCTTTGGTTCCCACGTCGTTGATCTGCCTCGCTTCCACCGCGCCACCTCCATCGTGCTGGACCTTTCCCCCACCATCCGCTGCGTGCCAGCCGGCGTCGAGTTCCCCGCACTCGAGACGCTGTCTCTCTCGTACTGCACTGCCGACATCGAGCGCTTGCTCTCCTGCTGATCGCGCCTGCGCACGCTCCGCCTCATCAACGTTTATTTCGACAAGTGCAACCTGAGGGTCAACTCGGCGATGCTGCAGGAGCTTGTCGTGGATCACGGGAAATGGAGGCAACGTGTCAATGGTGTGAACATCGTTGCTCCCGTGCTGAAGAAATTGATCGTGGCCTTTTTCACCTCCAAAGTCAGCATTTCCATCTTGGCACCAATGGTGGAGAAGGTTTCGTGGCACTGCTTCTTTGGGGTGTCTATTGTGTTTGGTATTTGGCGACCCAAGCAGGTGGAGTGAATTGCAAGAAACCACCACATTTGGGGCTTATCTTGCAGAAAACAACGTGGTCGCTAATCATTTGCAAAAGCCACCGCGGATTCAGTAACAGTTTTGCAGATTGCACTGAACATGTCATTTGGCTCGGTTGAGGGCGTTTCCGACATGTGGGGCCCAATATGCGTGACATGGCGTAATGGACGCGCTGACGGCGCCGTTTGCTTAAGACAGACGCAGTCGGGTCGCCAGAGACAGACCGCCCGCGCCCGACCACATCTCGCTCGATTTCTCTGCTCTCACGCTCGCTCTCTCTGCTCCCACACTCGCTCGCTCCCCTCCCATTTGCTCCTCTCCTCTCCGGTCACCGTCGGCCGCCATCCGCCATGGTGTCCTGGACCGACAGTGAGAGCACAAACGGCTCCGCCGCGCAGTACATCTCCTCCGACGACTCCCCTGTCAAGGTCAGAACATTCTATTCCTCATTTCTGTTCTAGGGTTTGTAGGGTTGAACATTTGCTCGATTTGAACACATTTTTGTTGGATTTCTCAGATCCCAGCTACAATTGATGAGCCGTCGTTCGAGGGTCTTGCTGACGACTTGAATGTGATTTGTGAGCATGGGAATCCAGGGAGGAAGTATGTTGCATTTGAGGGGATAAGCACTGGTAGGAGGTTCATTGCTTGTGCCACTGAAGTAAGTTTTAAGTTGTGTTTGCAGCATTCCAATTCTTGTTCTAGGGTTTGTAGTAACTGTTCTTGTTCTAGGGTTCATAGTTACTGTTCATGTTTTAGGGTTCATAGTTACTGCTCATGTTCTAGGGTTTATAGTTACTGAATTTAGTTCTAGGATTCATAGGTAGTGTTCTTAGTTGTAGTTTTCATAATTATTCATCATTAAATGAATGTGATTCTGGTACATTAATAGATCAGCTATTTAACTGAATCTGTAAGTAATGTCTGTATTTTTGAACTGATTTTTTCTATTGTAGGGTGTTGCAAATTGTGGATTAGTGCAGTGGGTAGATGAGCATTGGCCAGAGCATCTGCAGAATGCTATTCATAAGCTCTAGCTTATGTATGAGCATAGCCAGCATGAAAACGGGATGGCATGCCTGGAGCATGCAAGCACTGTACACAATCTCACACAGCAGAAAAAAGAGTTGCAGGAGACATATGAGAAGCTTGTTGAAGATGTGAACAACCTCTTGGATTATAAGGATAGCCAGCCTGAGGTAAACCAGAAGAATGATGCTGACAACATTTCAGTTAGTGTGGAAAGCAGCATGACAAAGGATGCTGAGATAAAAAAATTAAAGGCTGTTGTTGACCAGTTAAAGCAAATTCAAGTAGCTCAAGCCACTGTCATTAGGAATTTGAAGTTCAACCATCTTAAGGAGAAGGAAAAGTTGAGCTCTGATAAGAGGACTTTGGAGATTTGCTATGCTGACCTGAAGAAAGAGAAGGATGACCTGAAAAAAGAAGGATAAGCTAGATTGTTGCATTGCTGAGCTGATGAAAGTGAAGGAGAAGTTGACCATGGAGAAGAGTACTCTTGCTTCCTGCATTGTTGAGCTCAAGACAGCAGGTGATAGCAACAAGAGGAAGCTTCACCAGATTAAGGCTATTTGTGATGAGGACTAATTTGTGTTGCTGTCTGACCATGTGTGTCAATGATGTCTTTTGTAGTAGCTATGGAGGAAAGCTTGTAATGTGTTAAGCTTTATTGTGGTGAACTCTATTATGTCTGTAGCAATGAACCTTGGATTGTATGTTGTTTGTGAGAGTACTATGTTTGTGATGAATTATCAGCTTTTATTAAGTTCAGTTTGTGATGAATTAACAGCTTGGATTATAGCAAGTAGATAGTGAACATAGATAGCAAGTTCATAGTGCATAGATAGTCTGACATAGATAGTGGCATACTAACATAGATAATAGCTGCATAGATAGTCTGACATAGATAGTGGCATACTAACATAGATAGTAGCTGCATAGATAGTCTTGCATAGATAGTGGCATACTAATTAGATAGTAGCTGCATAGATACAACTGAAATAGATAGAACTGGCAAACTAACATACTGACGAAACTGAACTTTTTCTTCTTCTGACGAAACTGAAGACAGCATGTCACTCCTCCTTCTTCAGCATCTTCAGGCATAGGGAGCGCCGCACGTCATTGATGTTCACCGCCGCCCTCTTCTTCTTGGCCAGCGCTGGCTCCACCACATCTTCACCGCCTCCCTCCTCTTCTTGCTTCACGACGATGAGCTCTGGGTTGTCGGCGACCTCCGGTGGCTTATCCATATCAATTGGGCTATTCTTCTGCCCCTCGACGGCGTGGAGGACGGGCTCCAGGAGCTGCACATCAGGCTCGATGGAGGAGGAGTCGGAGGAGAGTACGACGACCTCATCCACCTCATCGTCAGAGGAGTAGCCGTCAGATTCGTTAGAGTCGTAGTCGTCAGAGGACTCGGACTCGGCGTCGGAGTCGTCGTCTGGCCCGAGCACCCTGTTGGGGAACGTAGCATAAATTCAAAATTTTCCTACGTATCACCAAGATCTATCTATGGAGAAACCAGCAACGAGGTGAAGGAGAGTGCATCTACATACCGTTGTAGATCGCGCGCGGAAGCGTTCAAGAGAACAGGGTTGATGGAGTCGTACTCGTCGTGATTCAAATCACCGATGATCCTAGCGCCGAACGGACCGCACCTCCGCGTTCAACACACGTACGGAACGGAGACGTCTCCCATGCCTTGATCCAGCAAGGAGGAGGGAGAGGTTGATGGAGATCCAGCAGCACGACGGCGTGGTGGAAGTAGCGGGATTCCAACAGGGCTTCGCTAAGCGCTGCGGGAGGAGGAAGATGTGTCATGGGAGGGAGAGGGAGGCGCCAGGCCTTAGGTTGGTTTGCTCCTCCTTTTCCCCACTATATATAGGGCCAAGGGAGAGGGGGAGGCGCAGCCCTTGCCCCTTCCTCCAAGGAAGGGTGCGGCCAAGGGTGGGGAGGAGTCCATCCTCCCCAAGGCACCTCGGAGGTGCCTTCCCCCTTTAGGACTCTCCCCTTTTTCTCTCTCTTGGCGCATGGGTCTCTTGGGGCTGATGCCCTTGGCCCATATAGGCCAAGGCACACCCCCTACAGCCCATGTGGCCCCCCGGGGCAGGTGGCCCCACCCGGTGGACCCCCGGGACCCTTCCGGTGGTCCCGGTACAATACCGATGACCCCGAAACTTGTCCGATGGCCGAAATAGCACTTCCTATATATAATTCTTTACCTCCGGACCATTCCGGAACTCCTCGTGACGTCCGAGATCTCATCCGGGACTCCGAACAACTTTCGGGTTACCGCATACTAATATCTCTATAACCCTAGCGTCACCGAACCTTAAGTGTGTAGACCCTACGGGTTCGGGAGACATGCAGACATGACCGAGACGTTCTCCGGTCAATAACCAACAGCGGGATCTGGATACCCATGATGGCTCCCACATGTTCCACGATGATCTCATCGGATGAACCACGATGTCAAGGACTTAATCAATCCCGTATACAATTCCCTTTGTCTATCGGTATGTTACTTGCCCGAGATTCGATCGTCGGTATCCATATACCGTGCTCAATCTCGTTACCGGCAAGTCTCTTTACTCGTTCCGTAACACATCATCCTGTGATCAACTCTTTGGTCACATTGCGCATATGATGATGTCCTACCGAGTGGGCCCAGAGATACCTCTCCGCTTACACGGAGTGACAAATCCCAGTCTCGATTCGTGCCAACCCAACAGACACTTTCGGAGATACCTGTAATGCACCTTTATAGTCACCCAGTTACGTTGTGACGTTTGATACACCCAAAGCACTCCTACGGTATCCGGGAGTTGCACAATCTCATGGTCTAAGGAAATGATACTTGACATTAGAAAAGCTTTAGCATACGAACTATACGATCTTTGTGCTAGGCTTAGGATTAGGTCTTGTCCATCACATCATTCTCCTAATGATGTGATCCCGTTATCAACGACATCCAATGTCCATGGTTAGGAAACCGTAACCATCTATTGATCAACGAGCTAGTCAACTAGAGGCTTACTAGGGACATGGTGTTGTCTATGTATCCACACATGTATCTGAGTTTCCTATCAATACAATTATAGCATGGATAATAAACGATTATCATGAACAAGGAAATATAATAATAACCAATTTATTATTGCCTCTAGGGCATATTTCCAACAGTCTCCCACTTGCACTAGAGTCAATAATCTAGTTCACATCGCCATGTGATTAACACTCACAGGTCACATCGCCATGTGACTAACACCCAAGAGTTTACTAGAGTCAGTAGTCTAGTTCACATCACTATGTGATTAACACTCAATGAGTTTTAGGTTTGATCATGTTGCTTGTGAGAGAGGTTTTAGTCAACGGGTCTGAACCTTTCAGATCCGTGTGTGCTTTACAAATCTCTATGTTATCTCCTAGATGTAGCTACCACGTTCCATTTGGAGCTAATCCAAATAACTGTTCTGCTTGGAGCTATTCTAAATTGTTGCTCCATTATATGCATCCGGTATCTTTACTCAGAGCTATCCGGATAGGTGTTAAGCTTGCATCGACGTAACCCTTTACGACGAACTCTTTTACCACCTCCATAATCGAGAAAAATTCCTTAGTCCACTAGTTACTAAGGATAACTTTGACCGCTGTACTGTGATCCATTCTTGGATCACTCTTGTACCCCTTGACTGACTCATGGCAAGGCACACTTCAGGTGCGGTACACAGCATAGCATACTGTAGAGCCTATGTCTTAAGCATAGGGGACGACCTTCGTCCTTTCTCTCTATTCTGCCGTGGTCGAGCTTTAAGTCTTAACTTCATACCTTACAACTCAGGCAAGAACTCCTTCTTTGACTGATCCATCTTGAACACCTTCAAGATCATGTCAAGGTATGTGCTCATTTGAAAGTACCATTAAGCGTTTTGATCTATCCTTATAGATCTTGATGCTCAATGTTCAAGTAGCTTAATCCAGGTTTTCCATTGAAACACTTTCCAAATAACCCTATATGCTTTCCAGAAATTCTACATCATTTCTGATCAACAATATGTCAACAACATATACTCATCAGAAATTCTATAGTGCTCCCACTCACTTCTTTGGAAATACAAGTTTCTCATGAACTTTGTATACACCCAAAATCTTTGATCATCATCAAAGCATACATTCCAACTCCGAGATGCTTACTCCAGTCCTTAGAAGGATTGCTAGAGCTTTGCATACCTATCAGCATCTTTTAGGATTGACAAAACCTTTCGGTTTGTATCACATACAACCTTTCCTCAAAAATCGTCGAGGAAACAATGTTTTGACATCCTATCTGCAAGATTTCATAAATAATGCAGTGATCGCTAACATAATTCCAACAGACTCTTAGCATCGCTACGAGTGAGAAAATCTCACCGTAGTCAACTCCTTGAACTTGTCGGAAAACATCTTAATGACAAGTCGAGCTTTCTTAATGGTGACATTTACCATCATTGTCCGTCTTCCTTTTAAAATCCATCTGTACTCAACAGCCTTATGACCATCAAGTAGTTCTTCCAAAGTCTACACTTTGTTTTCATATATGGATCCTCTCTCGGATTATATGGCCTCGAGCCATTTATCGGAATCCAGGCCCACCAGCGCTTCTCCATAGCTCGTAGGTTCATTGTTGTCTAGCAACATGACTTCCAAGACAGGGTTACGTACCACTCTGAAGTAGAACGCATCCTTGTCATGCTACGATGTTTGGTAGTGACTTGATCTGAAGTTTCATGATCACCATCATAAGCTTCCACTTCAATTGGTGTAGGTGCCACAGGAACAACTTCCTGTGCCCTGCCACACACTAGTTGAAGAGACGGTTCAATAACCTCATCAAGTCTCCACCATCCTCCCACTCAATTCTTTCGAGAGAAACTTTTCCTCGAGAAAGGAACCGATTCTAGAAACAATCCTTTAATGCTTTCGGATCTGAGACAGGAGGTATACCCAACTGTTTTTGGGTTGTCCTATGAAGATGCATTTATCCGCTTTGGGTTCGAACTTATCGGCCTGAAACTTTTCCACATAAGCGTCGCAGCCCCAAACTCTTAAGAAATGACAGCTTAGGTTTCTCTAAACCATAGTTCATACGGTGTCATCTCATCGGAATTACGTGGTGCCCTATTTAAAGTGAATGTGGTTGTCTCTAATGCCTAACCCATAAACTATTGTGGTAATTCGATAAGAGACATCATGGTATGCATCATATCCAATAGGGTGCAGTTATGATGTTCGGACACACCATCACACTATGGTGTTCCAGGCTGTATCAGTTGTGAAACAATTTCCACAATGTCTTAATTCTGTGCCAAGCTCGTAATTCAGATATTCATCTCTATGATCATATCATAGATATTTTTATCCTCTTATCACGACGATCTTTCAACTTCACACTGAAATTACTTGAACCTTTCAATAATTCAGACTCGTGATTCATCAAGTAAATATACTCAACATCTACTCAAATCATCTGTGAAGTAAGAACATAACGATATCCACTACATGCCTCAGCACTCATTGGACTGCACACATCAAAATGTATTACTTCCAACAAGTTGCTTTCTAGTTCCATTTTACTGAAACGAGGCTTTCAGTCATCTTGCCCATGTGGTATGATTTGCATGTCTCAAGTGATTCAAAATCAAGCGAGTACAAAACGGTCCATTTGCATGGAGTTTCTTCATGCATATATACCAATAGACATGGTTCGCATGTCTCAAACTTTTCAAAAATGAGTGAGTCCAAAGATCCATCTACATGGAGCTTCCTCATGCGTTTTATACCGATATGACTTACGTGGCAGTGCCACAAGTAGGTGGTACTATCATTACTATCTTTTGGCATGAACATGTGTATCACTACGATCGAGATTCAATAAACATTCATTTTAGGTGTAAGACCATTGAAGGTATTATTCAAATAAACAGAGTAACCATTATTCTCCTTAAATGAATAACCGTATTGCGATAGACATAATCCAATCATGTCTATGCTCAACGCAAACACCAATCTCGATGGTAGAGGGAGCGTGCGATGCTTGATCATATCAACATTGAGAACACTTCCAACACATATCGTCAGCTCACCTTTAGCTAGTCTCCGTTTATTCCGTAGCTTTTATTTCGAGTTACTAACACTTAGCAACCAAACCGGTATCTAATACCCTGGTGCTACTAGGAGTACTAGTAAAGTACACATCAACACAATGTATATCCAATATACTTCTATCGACCTTGCCAGCCTTCTCATCTACCAAGTATCTAGGGTAATTTTGCTCCAGTGGCTGTTCCCCTTATTACAGAAGCACTTAGTCTCGGGTTTGGGTTCAACCTTGGGTTTCTTCACTAGAGCAGCAACTGATTTGCTGTTTCATGAAGTATCCCTTCGTGCCCTTGCCCTTCTTGAAACTAGTGGTTTCACCAACCATCAACAATTGATGCTCCTTCTTGATTTCTACTTTCATGGTGTCAAACATCACGAACATCTCAAGGATCATCATACATGTCCCCGATATATTATAGTTCATCACGAAGCTCTAGCAGCTTGGTGGTAATGACTTCGGAGAAACATCACTATCTCATCTGGAAGATTAACTCCCACTTGATTCAAGTGATTGTTGTACTCAGACAATCTGAGCACAAGCTCAATAATTGAGCTTTTCTCCTTAGTTTGCAGGTTAAGAAAATCGTCGGAGGTCTTATACCTCTTGACGTGGGCACGAGCCTGAAATTCCAATTTCAGCCCTCAAAACATCTCATATGTTTCGTGACATTTCAAAAAACATCTTTGGTGCCTCAATTTTAAACCATTTAACTGAACTATCATGTAGTTATCAAAACGTGTATGTCAGATGTTCACAACATCCACAGACAACGTTTGAGGGTCAACACACTGAGCGGTGCATTAAGGACATAAGCCTACTAAGAAGCAATGAGGACAATCCTCAGTTTACGGACCTAGTCCGCATAATTGCTACTATCAACTTTCAACTAAATTTTCTCTAGGAACATAACTAAACAGTAGAACTAAAGCGTGAGATACGACATAATTTGCAAAATCCTTTTTGACTATGTTCAGGATAATTAAGTTCATCTTATGAACTCCCACTTAGATAGACATCCCTCTAGTCATCTAAGCGATTACATGATCCGAGTGAACTAGGCCGTGTCCGATTAACACGTGAGACGGACTAGTCAACGTCGGTGAACATCATCATGTTGATCGTATCTTCTATACGACTCATGCTCGACCTTTCGGTCTCTGTGTTCCGAGGCCATGTCTTCACATGCTAGGCTCGTCAAGTTAACCCTAAGTGTTTTTGCATGTGTAAATCTTGCTTACACCCGTTGTATGTGAACGAAAGGATCTATCACACCCGATTAACACGTGATGCTTCGAAGCGACGAACTGTAGCAACAGTGCACAGTTAGGGGAGAACACTTCTTGAAATTTTAATGAGGGATCATCTTATTTACTACCGTCGTACTAAGTAAACAAGATGCATAACATGATAAACATCATATGCAATCAAATAGTGACATGATATGGCCAATATCATGTAGCTCCTTTGATCTCCATCTTGGGGCTCCATGATCATCTATTACAAGAACATGATTAATCTCATACATTACATATATCATTCATCACATCCTTTTGGCCATATCACATCACATAGCATACCCTGCAAAAACAAGTTAGACGTCCTCTAATTGTTGTTTGCATGTTTTACATGGCTGCTATGGGTTTCTAGCAAGAACGTTTCTTACCTACGCAAAACCACAACGTGATATGCCAATTGCTATTTACCCTTCATAAGGACCCTTTTCATCGAATCCGATCCGACTAAAGTAGGAGAGACAGACACCCGCTAGCCACCTTATGCAACTAGTGCATGTCAGTCGGTGGAACCTGTCTCACGTAAGAGTACGTGTAAGGTTGGTCCGGGCCGCTTCATCCTACGATGCCGCCGAATCAAGATAAGACTAGTAACGGCAAGCATATTGAACAAAATCAACGCCCACAACTACTTTGTGTTCTACTCGTGCATAGAATCTACGCAATAGACCTAGCTCATGATGCCACTGTTGGGGAACGTAGCAGAAATTCAAAATTTTCCTATGTGTCACCAAGATCTATCTATGGAGAGACTAGCAACGAGGGGAAGGAGAGTGCATCTACATACCCTTGTAGATCGCTAAGCGGAAGCGTTCAAGAGAACGGGGTTGATGGAGTCGTACTCGTCGTGATTCAAATCACCGATGATCCTAGCGCCGAACGGACGGCACCTCCGCGTTCAACACACGTACGGAACGGAGACGTCTCCCATGCCTTGATCCAGCAAGGAGGAGGGAGAGGTTGATGGAGATCCAGCAGCACGACGGCGTGGTGGAAGTAGCGGGATTCCAACAGGGCTTCGCTAAGCGCTGCGGGAGGAGGAAGATGTGTCACGGGAGGGAGAGGGAGGCGCCAGGCCTTAGGTTGGTTTGATCCTCCTTTTCCCCACTATATATAGGGCCAAGGGAGAGGGGGAGGTGCAGCCCTTTCCCCTTCCTCCAAGGAAGGGTGCGGCCAAGGGTGGGGAGGAGTCCATCCTCCCCAAGGCACCTCGGAGGTGCCTTCCCCCTTTAGGACTCTCCCCTTTTTCTCTCTCTTGGCGCATGGGCCTCTTGGGGCTGGTGCCCTTGGCCCATATAGGCCAAGGCACACCCCCTACAGCCCATGTGGCCCCCCGGGGCAGGTGGCCCCACCCGGTGGACCCCCGGGACCCTTCCGGTGGTCCCGGTACAATACCGATGACCCCGAAACTTGTCCGATGGCCGAAATAGCACTTCCTATATATAATTCTTTACCTCCGGACCATTCCGGAACTCCTCGTGACGTCTGGGATCTCATCCGGTACTCCGAACAACTTTCGGGTTACCGCATACTAATATCTCTATAACCCTAGCGTCACCGAACCTTAAGTGTGTAGACCCTACGGGTTCGGGAGACATGCAGACATGACCGAGACGTTCTCCGGTCAATAACCAACAGCGGGATCTGGATACCCATGATGGCTCCCACATGTTCCACGATGATCTCATCGGATGAACCACGATGTCAAGGACTTAATCAATCCCGTATACAATTCCCTTTGTCTATCGGTATGTTACTTGCCCGAGATTCGATCGTCGGTATCCATATACCTTGTTCAATCTCGTTACCGGCAAGTCTCTTTACTCGTTTCGTAACACATCATCCCGTGATCAACTCTTTGGTCACATTGCGCATATGATGATGTCCTACCGAGTGGGCCCAGAGATACCTCTCCGCTTACACGGAGTGACAAATCCCAGTCTCGATTCGTGCCAACCCAACAGACACTTTCGGAGATACCTGTAATGCACCTTTATAGTCACCCAGTTACGTTGTGACGTTTGATACACCCAAAGCACTCCTACGGTATCCGGGAGTTGCACAATCTCATGGTCTAAGGAAATGATACTTGACATTAGAAAAGCTTTAGCATACGAACTATACGATCTTTGTGCTAGGCTTAGGATTAGGTCTTGTCCATCACATCATTCTCCTAATGATGTGATCCCGTTATCAACGACATCCAATGTCCATGGTTAGGAAACCGTAACCATCTATTGATCAACGAGCTAGTCAACTAGAGGCTTACTAGGGACATGGTGTTGTCTATGTATCCACACATGTATCTGAGTTTCCTATCAATACAATTATAGCATGGATAATAAACGATTATCATGAACAAGGAAATATAATAATAACCAATTTATTATTGCCTCTAGGGCATATTTCCAACACACCCATGGATTGCGCCTTTCCCAGTAGGCGTTGTTGATGGGGGCTGGGAGAGCGAGGACGGCGTCGATGATGTCATCCGCGGCGGTCGGCGGCGTGGTGGATGAGCGGTACATCCACCAACGGGCGCGCTGCCTGGGGTCGGGGGAGCGCTGCACCCCACGCATCGCCCACAGGAGAATGGTCGCCGGCGGGACGGTGCAGCCGGCAGGGAATGCACGCTGCCTTTCGGCAGGTGTCATCACCTTCACCAGGCCGGGCATGGTTCCTCAGCATCTCCGCGCTGGGGAACCAGCGCGCGATCTCCCTGTACTGCACGCGCAGCTTGCGGTTGTTGCCGGCGAGCTCTTCGATGGCCAGCTGCCAGTCCATGGCGACGGCGGTGGGGGTGGCTCTCGGCGGTGGTTTCGACGGGAGAAAGGGGGAAGAGGAGTGGGCGGTGCGGGCGGCGAGTGGGCGAGTGATCGAAGAGAGCGGTAGGTGGACACGTATTAAAGGCAGAAACCGAAACGACTAGTTATACTAAACGGACGTTCACCACGCTGGCGGCCTCAACGCACTCTCAACATAGTGCGTGCCTAACTAAATATAAGTAAAATTGCGGATGCTATTAAAACAACATCACTAGTACTATCCTATTGGTATTGAACCCTTGGTTACTACCCACTGGTCCTGGGTTCGATCCCCAGGCCAAACTATTTTTGTGCAATTTTTTTGGATTTACAAAATTAATATGTCAGTAACTTCTTAGGGTTTTTATTTTTGTGCAATTTTTTTGGATTTACAAAATTAATATGTCAGTAACTTCTTAGGGTTTTTTCGACTCCGAGGCACCCTAAATGCCCTAGTGGAGACATTTTAGGTTTTGTCGACGCCGAGGAACCCTAAATGCCCAAGTGGCGACATTTTGGGTTTTGTCGACGCCGAGGCACCCTAAATGCCCAAGTGGAGACATGTTGGGTTTTGTCGACGCCGAGGCACCCTAAATGCCCAAGTGGAGACATTTTAGGTTTTTTCGACTCCGAGGCACCCTAAATGCCCAAGTGGAGACATTTTAGGTTTTGTCGACGCCGAGGCACCCTAAATGCCCAAGTGGAGACATTTTGGGTTTTGTCAACACCGACGCCGAGGCACCCAACTTGTTGCAACACATCATAACACATCATATCAACAGCATGAAAACTAAGATCATCATCATATCAACAATGAAACTATGCTCATCATCACAACAACAGAATGAAAACTTGTTGCAAAACATCATAACTAATAAATTCATCATCACATCATCATAACCAGAGTATCATAGTGCATCACAACCATTAGGTACATTACATAGTCCACCACTTGGACTTGAACTAACTGGTTTCAACATGAAATTCTTAATACTCTTCATCACAAACTAGCCAAAAAGGCTGAATTAAACATGTTTCAACATTACATCACTTCTTGCTGCTTTGAGAACAATTGAACCATTCAGACATCTTGTATGATGGCTTTCTCACTCTTCCAGTACCTGACAGTCTTGGTGGTATGAATGTTTTCTTTCCCCTTGACCTAGCAGCAGTAGCAGAAGATGAACTAGGCCTATCAGCAGCAGAAGAAGATGAACTTGGCCTTGTTGGAGCAGGAGCAGAAGGAGCTGCCCTAGGTACAGCCCTAGTTGCAGTCCTAGCTGCAGCTGGAGCTCTTGCCCTTGCTACTAGTGGAGCTGTCCTTGGTGTTGCACTGGTTGCAGCAGGAGCTCTTGCCCTTGCTGCTGGTGGAGCAGATAGAGCTTCCATTGGTGCATCAACTCTCCTGTTTTCCTGCAGTGAGAACATATAGACAGATTAGAACATAGTATTAAATATACACAAGATTTAACATGCAGTGACAACATATATAAACAAGATTTAACTTGGTGTTGGTTCCTTCTCATTGCTAGGGCTGACTTTAGATTTTTGTGGCAGCTAGTATACTTATGCCCTGTCAAGTTGCATTTGCTGCAGGTTATTGTTGCCATCCTTGAAGTATCTTTGGGAGCTGACTTCTCAAACTGATTCTTTCTCCTCTTAGTCTGCTTCTTTCCTGGCTTGTCTCTGAAAACTGGTGGCTCTATGTCAAGGGTCCCAGTATTTGGCCATAGATCAGGCACAGGATACACAATTGGATTGTAGGCTGCTTGGTACATTGGTTTCTTGAAGAAATCACTAACAAAATCTTCTGGATGAAGTTTTGCCTTGTTAATTGCAGAAACACCATGCTTGCAAGGAACACCAGTCATGTCCCATTTGCTACACCCACATGTGTGCACTTGCAGATTTACTGCATATGTGCTTTCTCCACTGCTAACCTGGTATAGATCAGGTCCTGCTTTGATTGACTGACAATATCTAGCATGGTGTTTTGCTTCTTCTAACTTCTCAGCATATGTTGGGCATATCTGCCACTTGGCTGTCTCAGTCTTGGTCCTATTGGCATTGAACTTAACTAGCAATTTTGTTCTGATGCCATCAACCATGGTTTTAATTGGTTTCCCTCTCACATCAAGTATCATTTTGTTGAACACTTCACTAATATTGTTAACAACCAAATCAGTTTTACAATTCTTGTCCATGGCATGTCTAGCCCATGTATGCTTGGGTATCTTTCTAAGCCATTTCCAAGCTGCCTCACACTCTCTTTTCATGCCTTCCATTGCTTGTTCAAAACCATGCTCAGTATATGAATAACTAGCCTGATCCATATACTTCTTTAACTCTTCACCTCTAAAGCCAGCTGTTTGAAAGTTCTGATAAATATGTCTAAGGCAGTATCTTTGAGGGCAATTTGGGAAGACATTGTTTATGGCTTTAAGAAGGCCCTGTTTAAATAACTAGTGTTCAAAATATAGTATAACAACACACTATTTGACAGTACTAAGCATGGTAAAACTTCAGTAAAAATAAGAATTATGATGTATGAGGTACCTTTTGTCTATCAGATATGATAGTGTACTTGTCATACTTTCCTGACTCACCACCAAGAGCATACTTGAGCTGGGTTAGAAACCAGGACCAGCTGGCAGTGTCCTCCTTGTCAACAATAGCAAATGCAATGGGAAAGATTTTGTTATTACCATCTCTTCCAGTTGCAGCCAATATTTGTTTCCCTGTTGTCAACTTAACAAAGCAACCATCAACACCTACAACCAAACATAACACATTAGCACCAAACATAAACAAAAGCAATGGCAAATATGTTGGGAAAATAATTATGCAAGTACCTATGAAGGGTCTGCAACCATTTAGGAAGCCCTCTTTGCAAGCATTGAGGCACATGAACAAGCCATGAAATCTAGGGTTTTTGCTAGGATGAAGCTTTAAATGCTTTGTTGTCACAATGCATCTACTTCCAGGATTGGTATCCAGCACAGCTTGGAGGTAATCCCTTATCCTAGTGTATTGTGCCCTCTGATCTCCTTGGACAACTTCCTTAGCTGCTTTCCTTGCCCTGTAGGGCATGTGAATGGACACTTCAATTCCATGTTTTTTCTTCAATTATTGTTAAGAGGTCTCATTGGTGGCAACAGAAATTCAGTTTAGAGTGTTAAAATCCAGTTAACAGTGTAAACAAAATTCAGTTAACAGCATACAGTTATCAATAAATTCAGTTAACAGTTAACAGTGTTCACAATATTCAATTAACAGAGTTAAAATTGTTGGCAACAGAAATTCAGTTAACAGTGTTAAAATCCACTTAACAGTCTTCATAAAATTCAGTTAACAATATACAATGTTCAATAAATTCAGTACACAGTTAACAGTTTACTGAAAATTCAGTTAACAGCTAACACTAACCCTAATGCTAGAACCCTAACACTACAACCTTAGCCGTACTACAACTACCCAAGAACACCAACCATAGAACCCTAACACTACAACCCTAACCCTAGAATACCAATCAGGGAAATGACAAAGGAGGAGGAGGATGACTTACTCCACACCGCCAAAGGAGGAGGCAAAATGGTGGCTGCCCGTCGGATTGGCCTTCACCGCCTGGGCGAACGTAGTAGCCACCGCGTATTCCAACGACTTCGGCGGCGACGGCGGTTGGGGAAGAGGCAGCGCGCTCGACGGATTGGAGCTCCCGCAGAACTCCGGTGGATCTCTAGCACCGCCGCCCGGAGCATCCCCACCGGCAGCAACTCCCCCGCCGCCGTCCACACCACTAGGTTTCGTCGTCGCCATGGATTGGAGCTGGAGGGAGAGGACGGAGCAGATCTGGTCTGGTCGGGCGCCGTCGGTCGGTCGGTCCGGCTCGACAAGATGTACGCTCAAATGGCACCGTCAGCGCGTCCGTTACGCCATGTCACGCATATTGGGCCCCACATGTCGGAAACGCCCTCAACCGAGCCAAATGACATGTTCAGTGCAATCTGCAAAACTGTTACTGAATCCGCGGTGGCTTTTACAAATGATTAGCGACCACGTTGTTTTCTGCAAGATAAGCCCCAAATGTGGTGGTTTCTTGCAATTAACTCAAGCAGGTGTTGCTAAAGACAGCAGAGAGACAAGGGCAGCCCCCCTCGCTGTGCATTCATGCCTCTGTTCGTCCCTTCCCCTGCTCAATTTACTGCATTCATTGACCACTAAGTTCTGTGATTGATATATATATCCTGCTAATTTGTTTTCTCAGTGCTTCTCCGTTTCCAATGGCGAGGCGGATACCTTTACACAGGAGATAGAGAAGCATATGATTGCTGCCTTCTCTGTTTTGGAGCTACGTCTCACAACCAATGGCCATGTTTATGGAGCATTTGTGTTTAAACTCCTTGGGATGGATCAAATTCATTGTGGTATGCAGAAGCTTAAGATCTTCCTGCAGATATCAGTGGTAATTCTCTGCTCTTATCGTAATCGTATAACCTGATAATACATTGTGTGGTAATTATAGCTTTCTGGTTTTAGATGAAAAAGAAGATGCCCACCAGCGGTGGTGGACCTTGAACGAAATTTGAGAGGGGGGTGGGCATTTTTTTCTCTTCATAAGATATGTGGATTTTTTGGGTGATGATGCACACTGCTTAGGAAAAAATCAACACCACGGCCTGCTGCATGCTTCTTGTTTTGCCTTTTTTTAAGAAGCTATCACCTGAAAAGAGATTGGGCCCATGAAGCAATTACATGCCTGCTTATAGTAGTGCTCCAATGGTGCAATGTGCTTGCCTGTTCGGCCTATAAAGCAGATAGGCCCAAGGTGTTCTAGGCACTTGGGAAAGGCTTCTCATTTGTACAACCAAAAAGAACGGGCCATCGATTGGTCAAATGGCATATTGCAGAAACGGCTGACGGGTTATTGGAAAACTTTCAATTTTGCAGGAGGGGCGACAGCCCATGTTCTCCCCACTGAAACTCCACCACTGCCCACTAGATTGTCACTGTGATTCTTCAGACTGGAGGTCACAAACTATCTCCTTGACTGCTCTTGAAGAAGTGGAGATCAACGGCTTCAAAGGAGCAGAACATGAGTTTGATTTATTGAAACTGATACTTAGATCTGCACCAATTCTTAAGAAAATGACTGTGAAGCTTTCATAGGAAGCCTCATCAAGTACGGATGGATGCGCAAAAATATACAACATCCTCAAGGCTTGTTCTTCCGTGGAATTCTATATTTATCATGGCTCTGGTGAGTATGTGTTTTGTATGTTAGTTTAGCATGCTCCTAAACGCGTTAAGGATATAACTGTTAATCCTTGTAAGTTTGGCCAAAACCTGAAGTCAAGCAGTTAGTTGCTTTCATGTTTTGCAAAATCTCTAGGGTGATTCAAATGTGGCATTGACATGTGCAAATTATAAAGGCTGGTGTATAGTTTTATCCTAGTTATTACTGAATATGCTTTACTGCTGAAAGTGTGTGTGCAAACTCTGGTATCATTATCAAATAGAGTTGAATGGTGTAGTGGGCGATAAACAATTTGAATGTTTTTATGCAGTCTTCCTTGCCTTTTTCTTAATGCAATCTGCGCGTTGAATATTTTATTATGCCATTGTATTTTGCATCAGTATTTCACTATTCAGTAGCAAAATGCCATTGTATTTTGCGATATGTATTTCACTATTCAGTAGCAAAAGGACAGTTTCTAGCTTACCTGAACTTAATGTCTCATCTGAATTTCATTGTCCTTGTTTAGTTCCAGTCAAATTCTGTTTGAGTACTACTCTGGTATTTGGCTCTGCCGTCAGCATGTACTGTGTTTTATTTGCCAGTGACAGTAAATCTTTATTCATGCAACGACATTTCGATGCTGACCAGAGCGTGTTTGGTCTTGCCGCCTCTGCAGGGTTAATGCTGGGCAGCCAAAGTTGGTCCACGACTTGATTTTCATGCTTACGTCGTCTGTGGATCCGTGGTGCGCATCGACAAGACCTTTCTTTCCCACGGCGGCCAGTTCTGTAACCTGGTCTAGGAATTACGATTTTGCTGTGTTGCTTCAACCGGTTACCTGAGGTGTTGTTGTTGTTCTGTCAGTGTGCTGTAGCTTTATATATGGCTCTAAGTGGTGGACTCTTAGTTAGATGACATTCAGTTATCCATGTAAATGCACTGAACCAATGCCAGTCATGTACTCCAGGCTAGCGACCAGCTAACCCTATGATTTCAGTTACCTTCATCTTGGCAACGCACTGTGTGTTGCCACCAGCAGGAGATGTTAGCTTTGTGATTATATGAGCCACATTCCCTCTGTGGTCTGCTCACCCTCTTAACTTGGGAGTTGCTTTCGGTTCCCTTGCTTTTCTCAACTACTGCACCCTAGTGAATGTGCTTCA
Organism: Triticum urartu; assembly: GCF_056163025.1. Classification (NCBI taxonomy): domain Eukaryota; kingdom Viridiplantae; phylum Streptophyta; class Magnoliopsida; order Poales; family Poaceae; genus Triticum; species Triticum urartu. The sequence goes on from NC_141879.1 coordinate 713,893,371, forward strand.
CCCACCCAAAACCAACCCTATCTACCCAGGAGCCACACTTGAGCACAAACACATACTGACCGGAACCCCTCCAGCGACCTAACACTCACATCTCTCACTCATTTCCCCTGAGATTGTTGCAGTACACTTCTGCAGCATGTTTCCACACGTGTGACACGGTGTGAGGAGCAAGAGCAAGATACAGGACAAGTTCACGCGGTGACCATGCGGGCTGACGGCCAGAGCGGCGCGCTCTGCAACATTGCACCACACGCGCGGGCAGCCCAGAGTACTTTGCGCCAGCCTCATCCTTGCAACCTTTCGCAGCACCAGCGCTGGCTTTCCCCCTCGGCCATTTCCTCCTCGTGACGCCACAGCCGACCGTTGCTTTGCTTGCACTTCTCCCTTAGAGCAACTATAATAGGGCGACCCATTTCGTCCGCCCGCGTTCGCTTGGGTCGGCGCGGACAAAAATGAAGGCCCAACGTGCCGACCCAAACTCAAATCGTGTTCGCCTGGCGTCCGCGCCAACCCATTTCCGGCCCAAAATTGCGCCTGGAATGCGTCGGCGCGGACGTGCCGCGCGTCTCCTCGCCGTCCGCCGTGTCTCCACCTGACGGCCGTCCAACTACGACGGTCAACATTATTTATGACGACCGTTCACCTTGGGCCCATGCGTCAGCGACGGCGGTCGTCCTTTTTTAAGCCGGGCGTGCGGCGGGGCCGTCCTCATCCACTGCCACTCGCCCCCGTCCCCATCTGGCCACCCCTGCCCCATGCCGGCGACAACCCTAGCCACCGTTAGCATGGGCTTCTTCTCCGGTATCGGCAGCAACGGCAAGGGCAAGGCCCCCGCCCTCCCCGCGCCGCCACGCGCTCCCCGGCAGAGGCAACGCATCAATGTGCCAGTACACCAGCCGAGTGGCACTAGCAGCACCGCGTGCCTCTGCCGTACCCCGACGCGACGCTGACACATATGACTGGCATTTGGATCCGGAGAGGATCCCAGTGCCGGCGGGCGTTGCTGACGCCGGAGCAGCGCGCCGAACCGCACTACGCCGTCGACTCGCCCAACTGGGCTCCGTCAAAAAATGTTTCAGTTATAATTGTCTTGGCTGGTATCATTTGGATCTGTGTGTGTGATCCTGCTTATGTTTATCCGAGAGTGCATACTCCTTTACTGATCAAGAATTGGCCAGACAAGATTTATTTATAGCCAGTTAACTGAGGGCAATCTTGAGCTGAATCTTTGAGTTGCAACCCTGACAGCATGTTCTCTTTTCTTTTCTTTGCGTTTCCCTTTCTTTTGGTCCTGTGAATATTTACCTTTCTTTTTGCAATAGAACTATGAAGTAGGGCATTGCACTGCTGTTTTCTGGGTCAAAAGATATATAATCTTGAGCCGAAAAGAACATCTCTACAAGCTGCTGGGGTGGCTAGCTAGCATGGTGGGCGGTGTCTCTCCACCGACGCGCCTTTGTTCTGCGGCACCGACAACGATCGCCTCCTCTCCAGGGTTCGTCGCCATGCCAGCCCTGAATCTACCTGCCTCTCAGCCATCGCCACTATGGCATGGCATACTCTCTGATCATCGCGGCAGCCGCTAGTTCTGGCGTGGAAACCGTCGACTGTCCTGGACTCAGTGGCCAGCAACTTGTCCCTAGATGCCTGCTCTCATCAGCCCTCACCAAATTTAGCCCATTTTCCATAGCTAAAGAGACCGGACGAAGATATAAGTCATTCAGCGTATTCTTTTTGGCAGAGGCAAAAGATTTGCCCCATCGATATCAATTTAGAAGATAATTGCCCACTTAATTCAGCGTATGTTCGTTTCACTTTGAAACAACGATATTGTATATGTATAGTATACACATGCATGCCTGGTACCGCGCGCTTGCCTTGCCGGTGGGCATGAAATCGTTCCTGAAATACTGTTTCATTTAAACAGAAGCTTCCATCTACTATACTCTGTGAGCAACAATACGTGCTGTCTTCACAGTGGCGGCAATTATGGTGTTGATGATTTCACAGGAAGCATAACTTCATGGTCTCTTGTCTGGAGAAAAGAACAGGAAGATTGAGAATCATGGAAATTGGTAGAAAAAATAGAAAAATAATAAGTCCTTTTTAGCTAGTCCCACTAGGACAAGTGGTACTTGATTGTTGGCCCTGCATATTAATCCGTGTGCTGATGCCTGAACCTGAGCATGATCCAGCTTCAATGCTCCAGAGCAGCTTCTCTGATGCAAGAGATTGCGCATGAATGTCAAGTGATCCCGCTTGGAAGCGATTTGCTGTACTAACTCGTTTATTAACTTGCCGCATGCATGAATATAAACACTTTCTTCAGTATGAATTGTATAACTAGGTAAGTATTTGAGTACTGCAATTTTTTGTATGGACTTGCTAATTCCTATCTACTCCCCCGTTCCTAAATACAAGTCCTTTTAGAGATTTCATTATAAACTATATACGAAGCAAAATGAGTGAAACTATATTTTAAAAGACGTCTATATACATTCGAATGTAGTCTTTATAGTGGAACCTTTAAAAGGACTTATATTTAGGAACAAAGAGAGTAGATGAGAAAGAATTGACAAACCGTCTAATTTGTGGGCGTGGTGCAGTCGGCGAGGTGGTGTTGGGCTCTGTGGCGGTGGCTCCAGTTAGCGGCGACCTCATCTTCTCATCCTCCTCGCGGTGGAGGCGCGTCGACGTGCTGCTTTGGCGGTGGATCAGGGCGACGTGCCCTGATCCGGTGGGTGTCGGCCATCAGCGGGATGCAACAGCGCTGGCTATTCGGAGCCGTGCGAGTGGCTGCTCTGGTCGGCTCTCGGCTGCGAGGGAATTGGAGTTGCTACTCCCGACCTACATGGCCCGCCAGGCGTCACTGCTCGGTCGGGGCGGTGCTTTGGTGAGGTTGTGGTGGTGTGCTCTGGCTGGCGTGGTGCTGGTTTGGGCTACTGGACTTCCCTCTTAGAGCTAGTTTGCATGGTGGGTGTGGGAAGCGTTGGTGGCTTGACGGAGCCCTTGCTGCAATGGTGGCTTGTCGGAGCCCACGCTCTCCATGGCTGAGCGTTAGGGTGGGTTCTAGACCCATGCAACATGAAAATCCTTCATAAAAGCGTCGATGGAGGGTGAATGCTTGTCATGCTCCTTATATAAGTGACCCAACATCTCACACACCGCACACCAATCGAAGAGCTATCATACTTCACTAGGAAGTTTTTCCTTTTACCACCCCTTATGATCCACACCGCATTTTTGGTAGGTTTGCTCACATGAATTTTCCGTCGAGCACAGAAGAAATTGCCCGAGAAATCAAGTGAGCTACCATTCTCAGCAACAAACTCGCCCACCTTGGATGTAAGAGATGGCACACGATGACCATACATGCCTGCAAGATCATGTATCTGAATCCACAACTTCAGGCGGTTAAGTTGAATACTACATGGTTTGGAGAATTCATCGTCAGGAGCCATGAGCACACTGTCGTCGTGGAAAGTCCACGGTCCACCCTCCATTACCTTTTCCCAATCACCCGAGCAAGAAAACTACTCCCTCCGTAAACAAATATAAGAGTGTTTAGAATAGTGATCTAAACACTCTTATATTTCTTTATGGAGGGAGATCTAAACACTCTTATATTTCTTTACGGAGGGAGTACATGCTTGTGTTTTTCCTGTTTTTTGTTTGCCTGTTTAGGCCGGTTTTAGTCATTTTTTCATTATTTTCTTTTTCTTTTACATTTCAGTTTACTTCTTTCATTTAAATTTTAGTGATGTTTTTTTTTCAAATTCATGAACTTATTTTCTTGACTTTATGAACTTTTATCAATTTCAATTCCTTTTCAAATTCACGATTTTTTCTTAAATTTGTGAACTTTTTGTTCAAATTCATAATCCTTTTACAAAATTTTGAATTTTTTCTCAAATGAGTAATAATTTTTTCAAATCTATGAACTTTTTTAAAATTTCAAGAAATCCATGAACTTTTTCCAACCCATGATCATCTTTTAAACTCGTGAACTTCTCTCAAATTCATGAATTTTTTTCAAATTTATGATTTTATTTAATTTTCGCAAAATACATTATATATTTTTGAAATCCATGAACTTGATGCAAGCTCGTGAATTTTTCTCAAATTCATGATTGTTTTTTAAAATTTATGATTTTTGTTTCAGTTATCCACAAACTTTTTCAAATCCATGAACAATTTATATACCGTATAATTTTTTCCAAACAGGTGAACTTTTTTCTAATTCATAAACTCTCTTCAAATTCGTAATTTTTTAGATCCACGAGCTTTTTCAAATGATTGACAGTGCGGAACCAAAGAAGCTACTAATGAGTTTTTTTTTAGAAGAAGCTACTAATGACTTTTTTTAGGGGGGAGCTACTAATGACTCGTGAGGGCGAAATGTTTTTTTTTTAGACAAGGGCGAAATGTGGTGGAAACGGAAGAAGCGAGCAACGAGCCCGCTGGCTGGGCCGGCCCACGCGAGATGGCTGTGAGCGCCAGCTTAGCGAACTCCTTTCCTACAGAGGCCCATCAAGGGCCCACGCGTGACCGCTCCAAAACCCACCTCCTCCTGCCCCCTCGCAGAACGAACGGAACGGAACAAACCCCATCGCCATGGCCGCCGCCGCCGCCGCCGCCGCGAGGTCGCGCGCCACCGCCGCCGCCGCGTGGGCTCGCCTGATCTCCCACCGCCACGTCGCCGCCGCCGGCGCGTCCGGATCGCTGCTGCCCCACCTGGCAGGCCCGCAGATCGCGCCCCAGCGCCGCCACTTCGCCTTCTCCTCCGTCTCCCCCGGCGCCGGCGGCGGGGGCAGGGACAAGGAGCCGCTGTTCACCGAGCAGACCGTCTACGACCTGCTGTTCCAGCTGGAGCGGGAGCGGCAGAAGGAACGCGAGGATCGGCGCAAGGCCGGGGCCGGCGGCGGCGGCGAGAAGGGGGACGAGGGGGAGGAGGAGGAGGAGGAGGAGGACTTCATGGGCGTGAAGCCGCTGATCGAGAAGCTGGAGCGGCGGAACGCCAAGGAGGCCAACCTCCCCGACGAGTCCTTCCTGGAGCCCAGCGACTCCGAGTCCGACGAGGACGACGAGCGCTTCTCCTCCGACTCCATCCGCCGCCGCGTCGACGAGTTCGACCGCAAGTGCAAGCGCCAATCCGAGCTCCTCCGCTCCTTCGCCGAGGCCGGTATGCATAGCTTCCCCTCCCCCCTCCATTCCTCTCCATTTCCACCACATTTCGCCGTCATGAGTCATGTGAATCCATGGCTGTCCTCTTATACAATGCATCAAGCACACGGCATGCCACACGTATATGTAGGAAAATATAGGGTTGATTGTTGGAGAGGAAAAGTACATCCTCTAATAAATTCGGTATAAGATACCACATCTGTAAAGCCTCACATATATATTACCATGACCTGACTGAGGTATTTGGTTTGTGTATGTAGCAGTGAGCAAATGTACTATAACTGTCGGAGCGATCTCTGTAAGCACAAATAGCTTAATGGCCCCAATATCTTAATTAGTAAATTGTAAAGGAATCCATATATGTTTTGCTCTGCCTGACCACAGGCAATTTTGCGCTGACAACCATCAGTCACAGATACAACAAGTGATGCATTTCCATTTCCTGAATGTTGCTTTGTTCCTGAATGTCGCTGACAGCCATCACAGTCACAGATACTAGTCATGTATTTCCATTTCTTGAATGCTGCCATGTTCCTGAACAAATCTCCTTCTGCGTTGATGTTGATGTTGCCGAACAGAGACCCTTGATGATGCTCACAAGATCATGACGAAGATCGACAAGTTCGAGCAGCGCCATCTGAGCCTGCCGCTGGAGTACAGGGTCATCGGGGACATGATGAACCGCCTCAAGGACTCCACGGGGAAAGAGCGCTTCATCCTCCTGCAGAAGCTGAACCGGGCCGTCAGGCTCATGGAGTGCAAGGAGGCATACGACCCCAGCAACCCCGCAAACTTCGGGCTTATCCAGCACCAGCAGGTCGACTCTCCGGACGATGTGATTGATAACGCTGGCTTCGACAAGGAGAAGCAGATGATCCAAGGAGAGAGCCTCGATGACGAGGATGAGGAGTTCAATGAAGACAAGGAGAAGGACGATATGCTCATCGAGAAACTAAATGCTATTGAGAAGAAGATCGAGGACAAATTGGCGGACCTGGATCATACGTTTGGTAAGAAGGGCAGGGTTTTGGAAGAGGAAATAAAGGATCTGGTGGAGGAGAGGAACTCCCTGACGGACAAAAAGAGGAGGCCTATGTACAGAAAAGTAAGTGATGCTTTATCACTGGAGTTCATTGAATTGTTATAGCAGGCACCTTATGGCTGGGCGTGCCCTTCATTGATGTTCTTAATTTTACATTTGTAACTCCATTGTGCCAACCGCATTGTTGCCTATACTAACACATTTGGTATGCTTTTGACAGGGTTTTGATGTGAAGGTCATTGATGTTAATCGGACATGCAAAGTTACAAAGGTGAATGCTCTTTTTCTGGATGTTCATAAATACTAGTTATAGATTATCCCTATGATTAATTCTGCATTTCTCTTCTCAGGGAGGCCAAATAGCAAAATACACAGCATTGTTGGCAACTGGAAACTACCATGGTGTTGTAGGTTTTGCAAAAGCTAAAGGTCCAACAGCAAAGATTGCAATACAGAGGGTATGGATGTCCCCTGTTCCAAACAATATATCGAACTTATATTTGAGCTATTGAATCATTTCCTTCCTCTCCATCTATATCATCCATTCCACTATTAGCTCATTTTCTTTTCTCGTTTGTGGTTTACACATGCGAGTCTCAAGCGATGGTGACCAAGCTGTGCATATGTGTGTACAGTACAGGGTTAGCATGCAGATTAATAATATTGATAGTGAAACATGGGTTATATATCTTATTCATTTCAGAACTGGGAATTCAAATTGCTGAATATGTCCAGCTTTATATTTTTTTTGATGCAAGATGCTAAATCTGGTAGATTCATATGACATTTGCTTCCACTGGAAACAAAATTTGCTGGTCCAGTACGGCCCGTAAGTTTGTTATATATCTAGCTATGTTTTTAAAGCGTCCTTAAGGCGACGCCTAGGCGTCGAAGCGCTCCCCCTCCGCTTTGGAAAATCGACCGCTTTGGGCGCCTAGGCGCCAAAGCGCCCCCCCTCCCTAAGGCGGTAAGGCGTCGCCTTAAAAACATAGATATCTAGTGAAATTTCTCTAAAATAGTCATACTGAATTGTCAATGCTGGCATATGAGCAATACTTTTCTGGTATATGCAGATATTCTAAATACTTTTCTGAATCTTAGATATGGTAAATACTGAGTTACTACTACTTTTAGGCTTCAATTGTAATTCAATACCTCAACTGAAAATCCTGGCTCTTACATGACATTTGCTTCCTCTCAAAACAAATTTTTTTGGTCCAGTATGGCCCATAGGATAGTATGTATAGTGAAGTTCCTTAAAAATATAGTCGTACTGAATTGTTAGTTGCTTAATATGTTCATCTGGATAATGCTTATTTAGTATGCAGATATGCAAAATAGTAAATTCTGAGTTATTACTATCTTGGGCTTCAGTTGGATATGGATACCTCAACTAAAAAGTTCAGCTCTTACATGAAGCTCCTTGTTCTGTTTCCACTTTCCAGGCCTATGAGAAATGCTTCCAGAACCTACATTACATGGAGCGTTATGAGGAGCACACAATTGCTCATGCAATTCAGGCCAAATATGAGAAAACAAAGGTAAAATATACACATCTGGGCATCAAATCGGCTTCTTCTTGATCAGCTGCTGTAAGGCATCTTTTCTGGATATGATATCTCACTGTGTTGCATCTTAAGATCTACCTCTGGCCCGGACCAATGAGGAGCGGGATGTGCGCCGCCGGCAGGACTGTCGAAACTGTGATGTATCTAGCCGGGTTTAGCAATGTCAAGTCAAAGGTGTGCTTATGCTGTACTAGACACTAGACAGGACCACTAGTCACTCTGGATTTGCAAAGTGGTAACCTTATGTCTTTATTGTTATTATCTTGCAGATTATCGGATCGAGGAGCCCGCTCAATGTTATCAAGGCTCTCTTCATAGCACTGAATGCCGTGCGTGCTCTATTACTCGGGATATTTACTTACAGTGCTTTTGTGTCCTCCGGCTTTCGTTCCTAAGCGATCTGCTATCTGTATTTTTGTTTGTTTTGCAGATTGAAACGCCCAAGGATGTGGAGCAGAAGTTTGGACGGACTGTTGTGGAGTCGTACTTGTTGTAGCGAGGTAGTCATCTGTTTCTGTTTGTGGAGATCACGTCACGTCAGGCCTGCTGGAGTGGCAAGGGAAGACCGAAAGGAGGAGCCGGTGGCAGATCCGACCATGAGACCTCTGTTTGCATCCGTGATCCCAACTATTTGTTTGTCCTGCGACCGGTCCCCTGTTAACCGGGTACTGTAATATTTTGAACTGATCAATGCATAGTGTAACCAGATAGCAGGTGGTCATATTTACTTGGCAAAGAGAATGAAGGCCACGTTTGGTCGCTGTTTATTTGGTTTTGTTAGCAGATATTATGCAATTCTGTCATGGTGGCCTGCCTGGTTGCTTGGGAGGTTAGATCTTAGATGGATCCAAACTTGGTAGAATGAATAAAAACCCTTGGTCTCTTGTTCTTCTGCTCTGCTACCCCTTGGTTTGCTCGTTTCATCATTCATATATACTGTATGTTCAAGTCTACGGAGAAGTAAACAAATTTGCTGGAGCTGGCTGACGGATGTATATCACACACTGACTATCCTGGATTGGTTAATTGGTTTGAATGTGTTTCAGACATGCTCCCTCCGTTCCGAATTACTTGTCGCAGGCATGAATGTATCTAGATGTATTTTAGTTCTAAATACATCCATTTCTTTTTCAGAGATGTATTTTAGTTCTAAAGGCATTCATGAATGTATCTAGATGTGTATGCCTCTGGAGTAGATGGATGTTCACTAGTCATTTATTGTTATTCACCTGGAGTCCTGGACTGATTTGAATAATTTAGGGCGAGTTAATTACTCAAATGTAAATGTGTGCTTGATTGTAGACAGAGTAGTTGCATTCATCAGGCTGCATTTTGCTTCTCCCCTGCATTCATCACTGTTCATCCACTAGAATTTTGGCACTGGATATCAAAAGAGGCATCCGTTCCAAGATCAAAGGAGGCATCATCCATTACATCTTGCCACAAACACCATAGTCAGACGAGCCTACACTTACAACCAGCGATTTCTTTTCCAGAGAACCAGACGGTTAGCCTCCAACAAGGTGGGCGTCGAGCTCGCCAAGATCGCCGTCGTCATCTTGTAGGCGAATGGCGTCCAGCTTCTGCCTCAGGACCGTGATAGCATTCATGATCAACTCATAAGCCGTGATGGCGCCGGTCGTTTCCACGGTGAACACAAAGCTGTCCTCCTTGGCGTTGATCTCCACCAGTCCTGGCTTCCCCATGGCCTCTGCTTTCTTGATCACCTCATCGTCGTATGTGTATGCCTCCGGATCCACAACCGTCACCTGACAGTGACGCAAAAGTAGGCAGGCATGATCAAAATCAATGGTTTGTTATATGCAATAAATAAGACAACTGGCCACAGAATTGCAGGTCTGGGCCAACTGCCACACAATAGTAAGCATGCGCACATCATTCTAGTATACCACTCCAGTATTTAGAAGTAGACAGCTCCATGGCTTGATTTGCCCTTGCAGATATGAGAAGAAATTGCAACCCCATCTACCATAAAAATTTGAAAACATTTTAAACAGATAGGCATTTGATAACATTTACTGTTTTATGAGCATAAAAAAGTCAGCCTGACAGACAATGACATTTATCTTTTGATCATTCTTTTAGAATGAGCTATGCTACATAACGTGTAATTGTTTACAAAGCACAGAGTGACAGAAGTTCCTCAAGATATGCTTAAAAAGGCATGTACCGCAAGTCCTAAGGCATTTGCCCCAAGCATGACGTGGTTTATTGAGCAAAACAAGACCCATCAAGGGAATGAGGAGGTCAGGTGGAATGAACTTTCAACAGGCCAATTCAGGAGTTGACAAAGTGTAAATCCACTCTCTACGCATGTGCAGATTTTAAATAATCTATACAAAACAATTCCTTAAAATGATAGCATGTGATGATGCCAATTTTTTGGCTATTTATCGTCATATGAGATATGCACAAAATGTGGCAGGTATCAGGCATGTAATGGGCTATCTACTTACACGGAAACATAGCATTTATACTTTACACTTATGATTGGCAGGTGTAGGGCCTCAAGTAAACCCATCGCCTTAGATTGAAAGAAACTTTGGTTCAAAGGAGAAGTGGATGAAACACGTAGGAATGGGTATTTCTCCTATGGTGGTACTATTCAAGCCTTTGGTTCAAAGGAATGTAGCAAGAAAGATACAGAGGAAATTTCCCTTTGGTCCCTGTTTCAGAGGGAAAACACAGAAACTTTACAACCCACTTGCACCTCTTTTTCAACTTCCTACACACGAAGAACAAGATTGAGATTCTTAGTGGCATAACATGATGATTATACCTTTCCATGTGGTTTGACTTTGATTTGACTCTGTTTGTTAGGATTCATGTATTTTTTCTATCCCCTTTAACCAAGCACCCAAGTCTGCAAAATTCCTATGTTTCCAATCCTCTGTTTTACACATGCATTCATATTCAATTCCTGCGTTTTTAGAATCATGTGAGCCAAATGAGGCCTTACATGATGCTAGTAGATCCACCTTCACTTAGTGGCTGCAAACAGTGCATGTGATTTGGATGGTGATAGGATAATTTAACCGAACAAGGACATGCTAGAAGAAGGCATTCATGAAATTTAAACTTTAGCTAGTAGAGCTCCGAGGGTTTAGAAATGTCTTTGAACAATCATTAGCATGGTTTGCATATGTTGTTGTGGTTGCTGATTTGCCGTAATTTTGTGCTCTCGCACTTAAATGTGGAGAAGCAATTGAGTTTGAACAAACAATATTTTTGGGGTTTCTTCTCGTTGACTCATGACAAGTGCCTACCCAAGAGTTCGGTAAATAGAACAGCGCAATTTGCAGTATCTCCATCAGGAATGGAAACATATATTTGGCAACAGGAAAGAAAATTTTAGTCACATGTTACTAGTAAATATATCGACACAACAATTATTGCTCTGAGTAGTCCATTTTTAATAGAATTTGCCGTTAAAATCACTACTACGAAGCATCAGTGCAATGTGTATTGATATGTCAAGTTGCCAACCAGACCAAAAAACAAATTCAGGTATTTGACAGTAATTTAATCCGAACAGCCAGAAAAATAGATAGAACATATAAGTACACAAGCATTGAACAGAAACACATGCACTACTTACGATAGCAGGTGCTGTGTTACAACTGTAGTGACAGATTGCAGCATCAGCAAATATAGATGGCTTATCTAAAGTAATGCATGTAGACTGCACAACATCATAGTTGTGGTGTTGAATGATTTGACCAATAATGTAAGATGTCTGATGAATCTAGGAATAGTTCGCGTGCGCGCGCGCACACACACACACAAACTCACAATGAATCTAGCAATTGTTTATCATAGCATATGAAAAACCCAAAAACTCCGGATTCGTTGATGATGTTATTGAAACAAGTGATGGAGACGCACTAGTAGAGAACAAGCTGACCTGTTGGGTGACAGGATCAATGTCAAATACTTTGGTAGGGCTGCTCTCCACCCAGCTTTGTTTTTCCTCAAGTGTAAGTGTCTCCATGAGCTCTTCATTAATACATATATCAGGCTCATACATGAAGGTCACAGTAGCAGCTGGAGACCATTTGGCATGGTCCTTTCCAATTCCCTTCCTAGCAATTGCTCGAAGACGCAGCTCTTGCCCACAACGCAGCTTTACAATTAATATGCCCCTGAAATAAGATATTATTTAAGGCTCAATACCAATAAGCATTAGTTAAACAAGATAAAACTTAAGGGCACTTTTCAGACATTTATTTTCAACTAACTGCTTACAAAGGAAAATGATTTGGTTAACTTATAAAGAGAAGGAAAGATACATGTGCCATACACAGTAGTATTCCCAACATAAGTATTTACAATCTGCACTCTCAAATGGGATATGGAGAACTGAGTCATTTTCAGTGTTTATCCCACATAAGATTAGTGTGTGCAATCATCATGTAAGATCCACTAATAACCAAATGCTCAGCACTTCCATTCATAAGGTAGCTTAATTTTTATTGTGGCAGCAGAAGAACATATCAATAGTGCATGCTCTGTGCATGTAGGTGAAGATTTATAGTATTATTAATCCTTTGGACCTACTTAATAAGCAGAGTACGCTTGCATTTAGAAGCACATAAAATCAAAGATCAGTGTCAGATAGATAGACAGTCAAATGCCCAAATTTCATAATCAAATAGTTAAATGTGCATCCAACCTAGAAGTTATTCAATCAAACCCTTAAGGGATAAAAAGTCTTATCCCCTCCTAAAGATGCCACTGACGGTAAGTCTGGTATACACAGATAACTGTGGCCTCACCATTTGTACTGCTGTCTCCACATAACATTAGTGTGTACAATTAACATGTAAGATTAACTAATAACATTAGTGTCACCAGTTTTACTTCCATTCATTGCACCCCCTTATGCTGGAATGACAGAAAAGGAGAAAGGAGATTGTACAAAAAAAAATGCCTCTTTTTTTTTATAACTAACTGCTTACAAAGGAAAATGATTTGGTTAACTTATGAATAGAAGGAAAGATACATGTGACATACACAGTAGTATTCCCAACATAAGTATTACAATCCGCACATTTAAATGGGATATGGAAAATTGAGTCATTTTCAGTGTGCCCCCCCATAAGATTAATGTGTACAATTGACATGTAAGATCAACTAATAACCAAATGCTCAGTACTTCCATTCATAATGTCCCATTATTATGGAATGAAAGAGGAGGGAAAATAAGATTGTACAAAAAAAAGGCTATGTTACTTTTTTTTTAACTAACTGCTTACAAAGGAAAATGAATTGGGTAACTTATTGTAGAAGAGAAGAAAAGATACATGTGACATACTGACATATAGAGTGGTACTCCCAACATAAGCATTACAATCTGTACCCTTTGAATGAAAATGGAAAACTGAGCAAATAATAGGCAGATAAACATACAGTATATGGATGAACCCCATGGAACAATGAGGTGATGAGAAGTAGGGTAAGAGTTATAATAACACTATGGCAGAAGGCGCATACAACTTAGGCTCTACTCTGCAGCCATCAAGCTCGTTTGTTTACATTATTGAAAAGTAAAGGGAAATTGGATGGTAGCTTCTTTTGTGTCTCTTTTTTACAACCTGTTATTGCCCCCCTTCATTTTCTAAAAGTGGTATCAAGGTCTAAAGTAAATAATTTCGCTGGGCAAAGGATGCACAAAATGTCGACCATGTAGTATGTATATAACCCAGAAAGGTATCTAGACAAGCATAGAATGTGCATATCGAACAAGGATAAATAGTTTATAATTCACTGGACAAGAGTTTTTGGAGGCTTTAACAAGAGATGGCAACATTATTACTAGTTACCAGGAAATGCTGGTTTAGTCCAGATATATATATAGTAGAAGGATGCAAAAATGAGTGTTCATTGGAATCAACAATACAAGATTGCTTTGGCGAAATACATATATTCCTTCGTCTTAATCCTGATCCCACTTGAAAATGTTGTAGAACGATACAAATATAGTTTCACTCAAGTAATTGCAATTTTAAGGCAGTGAAAGCGTACGGTGGTGTAAGTGAGGACAACTACCATTTTGGCATAGATAGAGTAAAATGCTGGCCCCTTGGCTTCCTACTACGTACTAACTGAACCTATAAGCAATTGTAGCATTGGATAATCTGAAACTGAGACCTGGTTGAGCATGATTGAGTTACATGCGCTGCTAGACTGCAAGCAACCCAATGCTGATTTAAAATAAAGTGTAATTTTGACCTTTCGATACAAATTAACCATCAAACTGAATCATGTACAGATACGATGACGAACATGCATGAGGTACTTCAAATAGTGCAGTCACAAGATAACATTTTATACATCTGCCTTCCAAAGAAATAAAAAATGCATTTAGAGGCAAGACAAAGAGTCAGAGACAAATAAACCAGTTAGTACAAAGCATGATTAATTTGACAAACAAAAAAACACAACAAACTAGATATATATATATATATAGAGAGAGAGAGCCAGAGAGGTGAATTAGGAATCCATCATACAGATAAGCTACTAGCCAGTAGATAGAATGACTACATAGGGTTAGTTGGGTTCTGTAGATCAGGCAGAGGTCATCATTTCATCAGATTAACACTTGGGGGCTTTAACAAGTAAAGAACACAATGGGCCGTAATGGAGAGCGCGATCGACTTGCCTGCTGTCACCGGCGGCGTCGGCCTGGTCGACGGGGCAGACCTTGGGGTCGGTAGAGCGGAGGTCCATGGCGGTGACCTCGAGCGTCTGGCCGGAGTTGGTGGCGCGGGCGGCGAGGTGGAACTCGATGGAGCAGTACTCGCAGGAGCCGTCGCCGTCGCAGGCGTCGCAGTCGCGGGAGAAGCGCATGGCGGACATGGCGGCGGAGGAGGTGAGCGGGATGAGGCCGAGGCGGTGCGCGATGAACTCGTCGGTGAGCACGGAGGAGTTGCTCTCGATCTCGACGAGGTCGATGGCGACGGTGGGGACCTCCGCGATCATGACGCGGCGGAGGGCGTTGGCCATGCTCGCGTCGGTGTCGCGGAGCTCGAACTTGGCGTACTCGTCCCTCAGCTCGCGGATCCGCACACGCGGGAACCGCTGGTAGGAGGCGCCCGCCGCCGGGCGCTCCATGCCGCCGGAGGTGGAGTGGGTCGTGGCGAGGGTTTTTGGTCGGGCGGCGGATTTGGGGGGAAACGGAACAGGCGGAGGAGAAGACTGGAGGACGGGGTTTTTGTCTGTCTTTTGCCCTTCTTTTTTTCTTTATATAAAAAAATGTCTCTCTTTTGCCCTTTCGCTTGATGCGCCGCGTTAAGATTCGTGCCGGATCAAATGCGTGGCTTCGTGGCATCTAACGGTCCATTTTGTTGCGGCTGGTTGCGGAATGTGTCTTTTGCGGGCGAAGCGTTTTCTGCTGTGAGGCGACCTATCAAGGCGACTAGATTTTCTGCTGGTCCAACCCGGCCGCCTCCTTGGCGGCAGCGCGGTGGCCGGCACCTTTGCTGTGTCAGGTCGGGGCTTTGAGCGTCGGTGCTGCTGTTCTCTCTCTCTCTCTCTCTCTCTCTCTCTCTCTCTCTCTCTCTCTCTCTCTCTCTCTCTCTCTCTCTCTCTCTCTCTCCGTAAGACGATCTAGATGGTCAATGAGGTCAATTGGTGTAAGCCGTTTCAGTACCCAACATCGCTGGTAACAGTTAAGAAGTCGCTCGGATCCCAAAGAAGCAGCACGACCAAGAAAAAACAGTTCACGAGTGCATTGGTGATCTTCGAGAGGAAACCACCGCTACATTGATCGCCAAGCCCATCATGATATGCAGAAACAAAACACTGGGTACTAAGGACAGTAGATGCCAAACCACCAACATTCCATGTCATATGCGCCCCATGCTTCCCACCATTTTCCTGCCCAAGAATGCACCACAAGAGTTCAGGGTGTAAGGTGCCCATCCAAAAACCTAAGCGATCTCCCACTAGAGCAGTGCACTGTCATATTGTAACGTATTGTTGCTCCCATGGCTTGAATAGGCAGAACCGAGACAAAGTACACTACATGATAGAGTGTTGTTATCAACTAGAGTAGTACGGTTGTCAAATAGCCCCTGAAATCCACATCAAACTTGAGACCCACTGAAGCCTGAAAAATAAAGCACTCGTGGTATTCATATTTCAGGAAAACCTTCATGTTGTTGATGGTGTCACTACCCAGTTGCAAGTGCAAGCCATATATGAAGCTGACACATAGATTAATCATAGTGTAAATTGGGTTTTGCACCGCCACCACTCTACTGATTAGCAACAGAGATCGTGGAAGCTTGGGCTGCAATAAGAACACTTCCTCACATACTTCATTGGTTAGTTGTCGACATGGACTAACCCTTACTTGCAACACCCTTGATGATGTAGTAACAGGGAATATTTCCGCGAGGGAATTCTTCCCGAGGGTAGCAATTGAAGAGGGTCATGCTCCCAGAACTTGACAACAATCTACCATTGTTTCCTCATGTTTGCCCAAGCAGTAGGAAGACATTAGCCTTTGAATTTCCTTGAGTACCAAAAGGTGGCTTCCATGAGTACTCTGCTTCATCTGTGCCGACACTCTCGCCAAGGTATATTGTCAGACCATGTGCAGCCTTGGCAGCGCCCATGGCCTTGGCCGTAGCCCTTGGCATTGCCGCATGATACTCAGGATCACATGAACATCTCAGTGTTATTGATGAGGCACCTTGTCGAACACCTCGAGGATGACTTGGTGTCCAGTTCGAGGCAACAAACAACCATCACGGCTGGGCTGGCCAAAACTCTGGAGGCTCCGTGAAGGATGCAACCACACTCCACGGAGTCAGTGTCTGCATCCCTAGGTTGCTTCCGCCGTGGCTACTGGTTGAGTAGGGGGTGGGGATCAATGTAGCGCCGCTGCTAGCAATGTTGTCGAGGGTTTCGTCGCTTGCCGCAGGTGCAATGAGCACGGGGAGGATAGCGACAGTGGCCGTGAGCAACGTAGGTGTCGTGGCTGGGGTGAATGCAGAAGCCAATGTGGCACCCTTGTAACTTGGGAATTCGGTCAAACACATGGCATGCAACATGGTGGAAGAGCTGCTGGTTGTAGAGGGGACAACCTCAACAACCTCCTCGAAGGCAACAGTTGGTAGTGAGGAGACGTGAGGCAGGACCTCATCGATGCAAACGTCGAGGCTGGCACCAGGGATAATCACCACAGGTGCAAGACTGGCAGTGGCATTGTCGTGGTCAACCTCAATCTCTTGGGTCGTTGGTGCTGGTGTGGGAGACTTGATTTCAGCGTCTGCGCCGACCAACTCCAGCAACTCGCACACGGCGTCCCGGATTCGACCGAATTGCTCAGCTAGGCCGCTCATGGTGACTACGGTGGGGGAAAATTTGGAGGTGGTGGACTGGCTCTGAATACCAAATGATACGGTCCTAGGTATCAAGCACTGGATTTCACTCACAATCGACGAATTCAATATAAGAGGGTAGCTAGGGTTCATCATCAAGAAGGGGAATGGGAAGTAGAGTCAGGAGTGATACGTCTCAAACGTATCTATAATTTTTGATTGCTTCATGCTATATTATCTATTGTTTTTGGACATTATTGAGCTTTATTTTCTACTTTTATATTATTTTTGGGACTAACCTATTAATCGGAGGCCCAGCCCAGAATTGCTGTTTTTGCCTGTTTTAGGGTTTCGAAGAAAAGGAATATCAAACGGAGTCCAAACGGAATGAAACCTTCGGGAACGTGATTTTCTCAACGAACAAGACCCGGAGACTTGGACCCTATGTCAAGACACAAAAGAGGAGGCCACGAGGTAGGGTGGCGCGCCTACCCTCCCCAGCCGCGCTCTCCACCCTCGTGGGCCCCCTGTTGCTCCACCGGCGTACTCCTTCCTCCTATATATACCTACGTACCCTCAAACGATCATATACGGAGCCAAAAACCTAATTCCACCGCCGCAACTTTCTGTATCCACGAGATCCCATCTTGGGGCCTGTTCCGGAGCTCTGCCGGAGGGGGCATCGATCACGGAGGGCTTCTACATCAACACCATAGCCCCTCCGATGAGATGAAGTGTGAGTAGTTTACCTCAGACCTACGGGGCCATAGTTAGTAGCTAGATGACTTCTTCTCTCTTTTTGGATCTCAATACAATGTTCTCCCCCTCTTTTGTGGAGAACTATTCGATGTAATCTTCTTTTTGCGGTGTGTTTGTTGAGACCGATGAATTGTGGGTTTATGATCAAGTCTATCTATGAATAATATTTGAATCTTCTTTGAATTTTTTTATGTATGATTGGTTATCTTTGCAAGTCTCTTCGAATTATCAGTTTGGTTTGGCCTACTAGATTGATCTTTCTTGCAATGAGAGAAGTGCTTAGGTTTGGGTTCAATCTTGCGGTGTCCTTTCCCAGTGACAGTAGGGGCAGCAAGGCACGTATTGTATTGTTGCCATCGAGGATAACAAGATGGGGTTTTCATCATATTGCATGAGTTTATCCCTCTACATCATGTCATCTTGCTTAAGGTGTTACTCTGTTTTAACTTAATACTCTAGATGCATGCTGGATAGCGGTCGATGAGTGGAGTAATAGTAGTAGATGCAGGCAGGAGTCGGTCTACTTGTCTCGGACGTGATGCCTATATACATGATCTGTGACGCCCCCGATTTAATCGTACACTAATCATACACGCAAACGTGTACGATCAAGATCAGGGACTCACGGGAAGATATCACAACACAACTCTACAAATAAAATAAGTCATACAAGCATCATATTACAAGCCAGGGGCCTCGAGGGCTCGAATACAAGAGCTCGATCATAGACGAGTCAGCGGAAGCAACAATATCTGAGTACAGACATAAGTTAAACAAGTTTGCCTTAAGAAGCCTAGCACAAACTGGGATACAGATCGAAAGAGGCGCAGGCCTCCTGCCTGGGATCCTCCTAACTACTCCTGGTCGTCGTCAGCGGGCATCACGTAGTAGTAGGCACCTCCGGTGTAGTAGGAGTCGTCGTCGACGGTGGCGTCTGGCTCCTGGGCTCCAACATCTGGTTGCGTCAACCAGGTAGAAGGGATAGGGGGAAAAGAGGGAGAAAGCAACCGTGAGTACTCATCCAAAGTACTCGCAAGCAAGGAACTATACTACATATGTATGCTTTGGTATCAAATGGAATAAGGGTATCATATGTGGACTGAACTGCAGAAAGCCGGAATAAGGGGGGATAGCTAGTCCTTTCGAAGACTACGCTTCTGGCAGCCTCCGTCTTGCAGCATGTAGAAGAGAGTAGACTGAAGACCTCCAAGTAGCATCGTATAGCATAATCCTAACCGATGATCCTCCCCTCGTCGCCCTGTGAGAGAGCGACCACCGGTTGTATCTGGCACTTGGAAGGGTGTGTTTTATTAAGTATCCGATTCTAGTTGTCATAAGGTCAAGGTACAACTCCAAATCGTCCTGTTACCGAAGATCACGACTATTCGAATAGATTAACTTCCCTGCAGGGGTGCACCACATACCCCAACACGCTCGATCCCATTTGGCCGGACACACTTTCCTGGGTCATGCCCGGCCTCGGAAGATCAACACGTCGCAGCCCCACCTAGACCAACAGAGAGGTCAGCACGCCGGTCTAAACCTAAGCGCCCAGGGGTCTGGGCCCATCGCCCTTAGCACACCTGCACGTTGCGAACGCGGCCGAAAGCAGACCTAGCCTAGTGGCCTTCCAGTCCAATTCGGCGCGCGCCACTCAGTCGCTGACGTCACGAAGGCTTCGGCTGATACCACGACGCCGGGATACCCATAACTACTCCCGCGTAGATGGTTAGTGCGTATAGACCAAATGGCCAGACTCAGATCAAATACCCAGATCTCGTTAAGCGTGTTAAGTATCCGCGAACGCCGACCAGGGCCAGGCCCACCTCTCTCCTAGGTGGTCGGAACCTGCCCTGCCGCTCCGCCTCAAAACTCCACTCGCGGGTGCTCCTCAAGCCGACCCGTCTTTAGTCACCACATGTATCATGTATAAAGTATATAGTATATACCCG
Source organism: Triticum urartu (assembly GCF_056163025.1). Taxonomy (NCBI): domain Eukaryota; kingdom Viridiplantae; phylum Streptophyta; class Magnoliopsida; order Poales; family Poaceae; genus Triticum; species Triticum urartu. The sequence continues at coordinate 713,913,226 of NC_141879.1, forward strand.
TGATCAACTCCCGAGTGATCACGGCCCGATAGTATAGCATGGCAGACGGACAAGGATGTAGGGCCACTGATGATAAACTAGCATCCTATACTAAGCAATAGGATTGCAGGTAAAGATAACAACAGTAGTAGCAAGGACAGGCTATGCATCAGTATAGGATTAACGGGAAGCAGTAACATGCTACGCTACTCTAATGCAAGCAGTATAGAGAAGAGTAGGCGATATCTGGTGATCAAAGGGGGGGCTTGCCTGGTTGCTCTGGCAAGAGAGAGTGGTCGTCAACTCCGTAGTCATACTGGGTAGCGGCGGTGTCGGTCCCGGTGTCTAGCGAGAGAAGAGGGGGGAGAAACAATAAATATTTAAGCAAACAGATGCGTAGCGATGCATGACATGACAAGTATCGGTGCTAGGGGTGCCCTATCGCGGTATGAGGTGATACCGGTGAAGGGGGGAAACATCCGGGGAAGTATCCCCGGTGTTTCGCGTTTTCGGACAAATGAAACAGAGGGGGAAAGTTACGTGTTCGCTATGCTAGGGACGTGTGGCGGATAAACGGGCTGCGTATTCAAATTCGTCTCGTCGTTCTGAGCAACTTTCATGTACAAAGTTTTTCCATCCGAGCTACGGTTTATTTTATATTAATTTTAAAAGATTTAAATCATTTTTAGGATTTATTTATTTAATTTAATCAACATTATCCAGAATAGTGTCTGATGACGTAGGCATGACATCAGGGTGATGTCAGCAGTCAACTGTGCAGTTGACTGGGTCAACTATGTGTGGGTCCCGCATGTCATTGACTGATTAGGCTAATCAGGGGTTAATTAAGTTAACTAGTAATTAGGTTAATCTAATCCTGATTAATTAATTTAATTTAATTAATTCTTTAATTAATTAATTAATTAATTATTATTTTTTTACATATTATTTTTAATTCTTTTTTTTACAAAACGTTCTGGGGCTGGGGCCCCCATGTCAGTGGCCCCAGGGGGCCTTAACGGGCGCCGGGTACTGGGTGCAGGGCGCAGGCGCCGCCCGAATGGGCGTGGGCGCTGCGGGCGTAGCCCCAGAGCGATGCGGGGCGCCGGTGCTGGCCCCAGGCGCGGGCGCTAGCCCGACTGGGCACTGTCCCAGGCCAGCCACGGCGAGGCTTGCCGGCCGGAGCAGTGGCAGGCAGCGCTGCGGCGGAGCGGGAGCAAGGGCGGCGAGCACGACGCGTAGTTCAGCGGCTCCCTGCAGCAAGCGGCGGTGTGAGTGGGAGGCGCGGGGCGCGGTCATGGCCGGGCATAGCGACGCGCGGAGCAGATGGTGTGGTGGCGCGGGCGAGCGCCGGAGTGAGGGCACGGGGAGGAGGACCGGGGTCCTCACCAGCGTTGCTGAGCAGGGGGGCGGCGAGGCTCGGTGGAGCCTTTGGGGAGGAGGACGAGGACGTGTCGTCGGCGAGGAGGAGACGAGGAGGACGAGGCGACGGGCGGTGGCGGGGTGCGGTGATGAAGAGGACGGCAGCGGCGGCGGGGTGGCTCCGGGCGGCGAGCACGACGCGGACGAGGTGGCGTGGGTCCCGGGCGGCGTCCCGGACGGTGAGCGTTGGCGACGGGGTTGGGGCGCCGTGCGGGAGCGAGGGCAGTGAGAGGGGGGGGCTCGCCCCGATTGGATCGGGAGGGGAGCGGGGGGGGGGGGGGGCGAGCGGGGTGGCGCGAGTGGGGGGGAGTGGGGATCGGGTGGGTTAGGGTTTGGGGGGGAATGGATAAGGGGAGGGGGGGAAGGACGGTTGGGCCTGCGCCCGAATGGGCCGGCCAACTGGGCCAGTAGGCCGTGGGAGGGGGGTTCCCTCTTTCTTCTTTTTTTTGTTAGTTTCTTTCTTTTATTTATTTTCCTTTTCTGTCTTTATTTATTTTAAAATACTTAGGCAGTTTATAAAATTGTGTTTATTACACCATATTGACCTATGTAAAATATGGCATCTCCCGAACACTTTTGTTTTAAATTTTGAAAAACTTTTATTGTTTGCTTTGATTTTGAAATTTGAATTCGAATGGGATTGAATCATCGCGAGGTTTACAACAGTAAGAGTGGTGACGAGGCATCATTAGCAGAGGTTACTGTAGCTTGATTATCCGGGCGTTACAAATCTCCTCCACTACAAGAAATCTCGTCCCGAGATTTAGGAGGTAGAAGGAAACAGTGCAGGGTATTCATCTCGAAGACGATCCTCGCGTTCCCAGGTGGCTTCGTCTTCAGAGTGATTCGACCACTGGACCTTGAGGAACTTGATCGCCTTCTGACGGGTGCGGCGTTCAGCTTGGTCGAGAATGCGGACCGGATGCTCTTTATAGGAGAGGTCCTGTTGCAATTCGAGCACTTCATGGTCCACTGCTCGGATTGGGTCCTTGAAGCAGCGTCGGAGTTGTGACACGTGGAACACATCGTGAACCTGAGAAAGGTTCGGCGGAAGCTCCAGTTGATATGCCACTTTTCCACGCCTTTCGAGAATAGTGAAAGGACCAATATAGCGGGGAGCTAACTTTCCTTTGATCCCGAAGCGGTGTGCACCCTTCATTGGTGTAACTCGAAGATAAGCCTTTTCGCCAGGTTGATAGACCATGTCTTGGTGATGACGGTCATACTGACTTTTCTGACGTGACTGAGCAGTCTTGAGATTCTCGCGAATAATGCGTCTTCGGCCTGTTGGATAATATCCGGACCAAAGAGTGGACGCTCCCCAGTTTCTGACCAGTTCAGAGGGGTTCGACACTTTCGTCCATATAGCACTTCGAAGGGGGACATCTTCAGACTAGCTTGATAGCTATTATTATAAGAGAACTCGGCATATGGAAGAGATTCCTCCCATTTCTTGCCGAATGAGATTACACAAGCTCGAAGCATGTCTTCGAGAACTTGGTTGACACGTTCAACTTGCCCTTGCGACTGAGGATGGAACGCAGTACTGAACGACAGATGAGTCCCCATAGCTTCTTGGAAACTCGCCCAAAACCTTGAAGTGAATAAGCTGCCACGGTCTGAACTGATAACCAGTGGGATACCGTGAAGTGAAACAATTCTGGCCATGTAGAGAGTAGCAAGCTGACTAGCCGTGATTGTCTCTTTGACCGCCAGAAAATGGGCAACTTTGGAAAGCCGGTCAATGACGACAAGAATAGCATCATTACCTTTCTGCGATTTGGGAAATCCAGTGACGAAGTCCATTTCAACATGGTCCCATTTCCATTCAGGAATAGAGATAGGTTGCAGAGTTCCAACAGGCCTTTGATGCTCTGCTTTGATTCGGCGACAAATGTCACACTCAGCAACATAACGAGCAATGTCCTGCTTCATATTAGACCACCAGAATCTTTGACGAATATCCTGATACATCTTTGTACTACCAGGATGGATGGACAGAGGCGTATCATGAGCTTCTTGCATAACCCTTTTAGTCTTATCCAGGTTTTTCTTCGAACATGGTACCACTAAGCGGCCTTTGAAATACAAGGCGCCATCGTCGGCGATCGTGAAGAATGAGGGCTTTCCCCTTTTGAGGTCGCGCTTAATCTTGAGGACTTCATCGTCACACTTATGTATCCATTTTATGGTGTCCACAAGATCTGGTTTCGCAACCAGGGTATTGAGAGAACCCTTGGAAACAACATGGAGGTTCTGTTTGGGGAAACCTTCGGGAGGGGGAGCGAGTGATCCCGGGGGAACAATATGGAGGTTCAGCCTTCTAAACTCTTCGGCAAGCGGGGGCTGAACTTTGTGGACCTGGAGGTGGTTGCAGTAAGACTTGCGGCTCAAGGCATCAGCCATTACATTAGCCTTGCCGGGGGTATAGGATATACCCACGTCAAAGTCTGCAACAGTCTCCATCCATCTTTGCTGGCGTAGGTTCAAATCTGGCTGAGTAAACAGATACTTCAGACTTTGATGGTCGGTGAAGATCTCGCAACGATTACCGAGAAGGTAATGTCGCCACTGCTTCAGTGCATGAATGACAGCAGCAAGCTCGAGGTCGTGAACTGGGTAGTTTTCTTCGTGAGGGCGCAATTGACGAGAGGCATAAGCAATCACTCTGCGCTCTTGCATTAGGACACAGCCTAATCCTTGACGGGAAGCGTCGCAGTAAATGACGAAGTCCTTCTTAGTATCAGGTGGAGCAAGTACGGGGGCAGAAGTCAACTTGTCTTTGAGCGCCTGGAAACTTTCATGACACTTGTCTGTCCAGTCGAACTTGACACCCTTATGCAACAAATTAGTCAGAGGCCTGGCAATCTTGGAGAAGTTCTCGACGAATCGACGGCAATAGCTGGCGAGACCGAGAAAACTTCGGACTTGCTTCACATTCTTCGGAGGAGTCCAATCGAGTATAGCCTGAACTCGTTCAGGGTTGACGGCAATACCATCCTTGGAGATGACAGGCCCAAGATAGGTTACTTCGGGGAGCCAGAATTCACACTTGGAATACTTAGCATACAGTTGATGTTCTCGAAGCTTCTCTAGCACAAGACGCAGATGTCCAGCATGTTCTTCCTCGTTCTTGGAAAATACAAGGATATCGTCCAGATAAACCACGACGAACTTGTCGAGGTAATCCATGAATATATAATTCATCAGACGAGAGAAGGTGGCGGGAGCATTCGTTAAGCCGAATGACATGACGGTGTACTCATATGATCCATACCGAGTCACGAAGGCGGTTTTTGGGATGTCCTCTTCACGAACACGGATCTGGTGGTAACCCAACCTCAAGTCGAGTTTGGAGAACACTGATGAGCTAGCCAGTTGATCATAAAGATCATTGATTCGAGGAAGAGGATATTTATTCTGAATGGTAGCTTGGTTTATAGGACGGTAGTCTTGGACTAATCGGTTTGTCCCATCCTTCTTCTTAACAAAGAGAGAAGGTGCTCCCCAAGGAGAGCAACTTGGGCGAATGAAACCTTTGACAAGAGATTTGTCGAATTCCTCCTTAAGCTCAATGAGTTCATGCGGCGGCATCTTGTAGGGTCGTTTAGCTATAGGGTAGTGCCGGGTTTCAAGTCGATGATGAATTCGACAGCTCTAGCAGGAGGAATCCCTGGAAGTTCTTCTGGGAAGACGTCTTGGAATTCACGAATGACGGGAATGTTTTCAATGCCCTCGAGTGGTGCAGCGTTCAACGCATTCAAGGCATAAAGTCGTGCCTCGGCGTTCTGAACTAGATGAGCTTGGTAAGCTATTATTTCGTCAGAAGGGTGTAGCAGATGGACGGCCTTAGTGGCGCAAACTATAGAAGCAATATGCGCTTTCAACCAATCCATTCCCAGAATGAGGTCGATGCTACAGGACTTTAGTACGATGGGGGAGGCAAGGAACTCCAGTCCTTCGATTTCAACGGGAACGTTGTGACTAACCATAGAGGTTTGACACTGGCCCGCAGGGGTGTGTACCACAATCGCAGTGTTCATCTCTTCGTATTTGATGCCATGCATGAATGCAAACTCAGCTGATATGAAAGAATGTGATGCTCCTGTATCAAATAAAACAGATGCTGGTACTGAATTTACGAGGAGTGTACCCATCACGGTAGCAGGCTGGTCTAGAACTTCATTGAGATCAACATGGTTGGCATGAACACGACCATAAGACTTGGCACTGTTGTTGCGAGGCTGGTTGCTTCCACGGCCAGTTGCTGGAAGGGCCAGTTGATTCTGTTTCTGGTTGCATTCCCTAGCACGGTGCCCTGGTTGTCCACACCTGAAGCACAAACCATTCTCGGGAGTAGGAACAGGAGCTTGGGGTGGTGGAGCTGGAAGCCTTGACTGCCTAGTTGGAGCCGTAGGCAGACGAGGTGCAGCATAGGACTGCCTTGGGGCAGGTGCACTTGGCTGGTACATGCTGTTGGGAATCCATATCTTGCGCTTCTGCGAGGACGGGCCCGAAGATGAGCCCGTGTCACGGCTGCGCTTGTGAGAGCTCTGGTATTCCTGCAGACCTGTTTCGACATTGATGGCTTTGTTCACCAGAGTGGCGAAATCAGCAAAATCATGCACTAGAAGTGCGAGTTTGATGTCAGCTTGAAGGCCATCCCGGAACTTCTCCTGTCTGCGTGCATCAGTTGCAATGTCTTCTTCAGCATAGCGGGACAAGTCCAGAAACTCCCGCTGATAAGCTTCCACAGTTTTGTTGCCTTGGGTGAGGTTGCGGAACTCACGCTTCTTTCGGTCCATGACTCCCTGAGGAATGAAGCGAGCACGGAAGGCAGCTTGGAAGTCTGGCCAGGTGATGATTGTTCCAGCTGGCAGAGTACGCCTGTGGCTGTCCCACCATTGAGCTGCGGGTCCCTTCAGGAAGAAGGAAGCAAAGGTGACATAGCTGGCAGGGGCTACATCAGCAGACTCCATCTCATAGGTGATGTCACAGAGCCAGTCGTCAGCATCCAGAGGCTGAGTTGAGCTGCGGTACACGGTTGGGTTGAGGCGCATGAAATCTTGCAGAGTCACTTGGGTTGGCTGCTGGTTCATATTGGGGCGAGGAAACTGAGCCATAATATTCTCCATGAACTGACGATTCAGCTCAAACTGTTGCATCATCCCAGCCATGTACTCAGGTGGTGGTGGGGCGTTGCCACCACGACCACGACCACCTGGTCTAACCATCCTGCTAATATTTAACAGGGGTAGTTCAGCATTGAGGAATTGTAAAAACAAGAATCATTCATGATGAAACATGCACAACGAATGTAGCATGATAGATACTACATAGTAGTCGGCATATCTTACAAAAGAGATCAGCACAGAGTTCGTTACATGGAGTTCGGTACATAGGCTAAGACATCATAGGCGGCACACAGGCTCGCGGCGAATGCAGCTAACACTAATAAGCGAGTCTACGTCAGTCCCATGCGGTACTGCGGAGGTAGGTGTAGCCCGACAGCTGGTAGTGATGCGAAGGGAAGACCTCCACGCGAGTAGCCTGGGGCCCACGGATACTCTGGTGCGGAACCCGATGCTCAAGTGGCAGAAGAGGACCAAGTGCAGGAGAGTAGCCTCCCACATCTGGCCAGCCGACGCCCTGAGGCATCACGGTCCTGGCAGGGTAGACCGCAGAACGCGACAGATTACCAGATCGGACAGAGGGGTGCAACTGCGTCAGAGCACGATACAGGTGCTGACGGGTGGTGTACAACTCGTGGCGAAGAGCTCGGTTAGCTCTATCCAGCCCATCAGCATGCAGAACCAGGTTCTGATGGTAGAAGGGCTCTAGGGTGACAGTGGAGTAGGTAGCAGTGTAGTATCCCTCCGCGCCAACATCGGACGCGATAGCAATGTGCCTGAAGGGGGAGGTGTCCAACTCCTGATACTCTCCTCGAAGACGTGTCAGAGCAGCATAAGCAGCATCGTGGACCGCCATGTCGATGGTCACTCCAACACCATGAGCAGTGTGCAGCACGGTAGTGGAGTCATACTCCCGAGAGTAGAGGTGGACGATGGCACGGTACTGCTCCTGGTTGAAGTCCTGATACTCCTCATAGACGGTGTACTCAGGGTGCCAGCGATAACCCAGATAGGTCATCATCTCAACCAACACAGCAGGTGATCCTGAGGCACCAATGGCCGTCGTGTGGCGCACGACCTGCCTCGTGGGTTCCATCTGAAAACACAGATGTTTTCACAGGAGTCAAATGACAATGTGGATAATGTTCAAATACAATTCTAAAGAATAACTAGGGCTTATCCAACTTTGGGGTGAATGTCGTAACGGGATCCTAGTGTCAGAGTTAGTAAATTCGTTTAACCCGAGTAGAAGAGAGTTCAGAGTCCTAGAGTAAAGGTCGAGGAGTAAAAGATCCTAGTACCACCCGATGGCGACGTGGGCCCTTAAGGCACACAGCCAAGTTAGTAAAAGGTTTTGCAATGTCTAGACTCGACTTCGGCCAAGGAGTGTGGAAGGGGGGTTCCTACAGGCAGTCGGCTCTGATACCAACTTGTGACGCCCCCGATTTAATCGTACACTAATCATACACGCAAACGTGTACGATCAAGATCAGGGACTCACGGGAAGATATCACAACACAACTCTACAAATAAAATAAGTCATACAAGCATCATATTACAAGCCAGGGGCCTCGAGGGCTCGAATACAAGAGCTCGATCATAGACGAGTCAGCGGAAGCAACAATATATGAGTACAGACATAAGTTAAACAAGTTTGCCTTAAGAAGCCTAGCACAAACTGGGATACAGATCGAAAGAGGCGCAGGCCTCCTGCCTGGGATCCTCCTAACTACTCCTGGTCGTCGTCAGCGGGCATCACGTAGTAGTAGGCACCTCCGGTGTAGTAGGAGTCGTCGTCGACGGTGGCGTCTGGCTCCTGGGCTCCAACATCTGGTTGCGTCAACCAGGTAGAAGGGATAGGGGGAAAAGAGGGAGAAAGCAACCGTGAGTACTCATCCAAAGTACTCGCAAGCAAGGAGCTATACTACATATGTATGCTTTGGTATAAAATGGAATAAGGGTATCATATGTGGACTGAACTGCAGAAAGCCGGAATAAGGGGGGATAGCTAGTCCTTTCGAAGACTACGCTTCTGGCAGCCTCCGTCTTGCAGCATGTAGAAGAGAGTAGACTGAAGACCTCCAAGTAGCATCGTATAGCATAATCCTAACCGATGATCCTCCCCTCGTCGCCCTGTGAGAGAGCGACCACCGGTTGTATCTGGCACTTGGAAGGGTGAGTTTTATTAAGTATCCGGTTCTAGTTGTCATAAGGTCAAGGTACAACTCCAAATCGTCCTGTTACCGAAGATCACGACTATTCGAATAGATTAACTTCCCTGCAGGGGTGCACCACATACCCCAACACGCTCGATCCCATTTGGCCGGACACACTTTCCTGGGTCATGCCCGGCCTCAGAAGATCAACACGTCGCAGCCCCACCTAGACCAACAGAGAGGTCAGCACACCGGTCTAAACCTAAGCGCCCAGGGGTCTGGGCCCATCGCCCTTAGCACACCTGCACGTTGCGAACGCGGCCGAAAGCAGACCTAGCCTAGTGGCCTTCCAGTCCAATCCGGCGCGCACCACTCAGTCGCTGACGTCACGAAGGCTTCGGCTGATACCACGACGCCGGGATACCCATAACTACTCCCGCGTAGATGGTTAGTGCGTATAGACCAAATGGCCAGACTCAGATCAAATACCCAGATCTCGTTAAGCGTGTTAAGTATCCGCGAACGCCGACCAGGGCCAGGCCCACCTCTCTCCTAGGTGGTCGGAACCTGCCCTGCCGCTCCGCCTCAAAACTCCACTCGCGGGTGCTCCTCAAGCCGACCCATCTTTAGTCACCACATGTATCATGTATAAAGTATATAGTATATACCCGTGATCAACTCCCGAGTGATCACGGCCCGATAGTATAGCATGGCAGACGGACAAGGATGTAGGGCCACTGATGATAAACTAGCATCCTATACTAAGCAATAGGATTGCAGGTAAAGATAACAACAGTAGTAGCAAGGACAGGCTATGCATCAGTATAGGATTAACGGGAAGCAGTAACATGCTACGCTACTCTAATGCAAGCAGTATAGAGAAGAGTAGGCGATATCTGGTGATCAAAGGGGGGGCTTGCCTGGTTGCTCTGGCAAGAGAGAGTGGTCGTCAACTCCGTAGTCATACTGGGTAGCGGCGGTGTCGGTCCCGGTGTCTAGCGAGAGAAGAGGGGGGAGAAACAATAAATATTTAAGCAAACAGATGCGTAGCGATGCATGACATGACAAGTATCGGTGCTAGGGGTGCCCTATCGCGGTATGAGGTGATACCGGTGAAGGGGGGAAACATCCGGGGAAGTATCCCCGGTGTTTCGCGTTTTTGGACAAATGAAACAGAGGGGGAAAGTTACGTGTTCGCTATGCTAGGGACGTGTGGCGGATAAACGGGCTGCGTATTCAAATTCGTCTCGTCGTTCTGAGCAACTTTCATGTACAAAGTTTTTCCATCCGAGCTACGGTTTATTTTATATTAATTTTAAAAGATTTAAATCATTTTTAGGATTTATTTATTTAATTTAATCAACATTATCCAGAATAGTGTCTGATGACGTAGGCATGACATCAGGGTGATGTCAGCAGTCAACTGTGCAGTTGACTGGGTCAACTATGTGTGGGTCCCGCATGTCATTGACTGATTAGGCTAATCAGGGGTTAATTAAGTTAACTAGTAATTAGGTTAATCTAATCCTGATTAATTAATTTAATTTAATTAATTCTTTAATTAATTAATTAATTATTATTTATTTAATTATTATTTTTTTACATATTATTTTTAGTTATTTTTTTTTACAAAACGTTCTGGGGCTGGGGCCCCCATGTCAGTGGCCCCAGGGGGCCTTAACGGGCGCCGGGTATTGGGTGCAGGGCGCAGGCGCCGCCCGAATGGGCGTGGGCGCTGTGGGCGTAGCCCCAGAGCGATGCGGGGCGCCGGTGCTGGCCCCAGGCGCGGGCGCTAGCCCGACTGGGCACTGTCCCAGGCCAGCCACGGCGAGGCTTGCCGGCCGGAGCAGCGGCAGGCAGCGCTGCGGCGGAGCGGGAGCAAGGGCGGCGAGCACGACGCGTAGTTCAGCGGCTCCCTGCAGCAAGCGGCGGTGCGAGTGGGAGGCGCGGGGCGCGGTCATGGCCGGGCATAGCGACGCGCGGAGCAGATGGTGTGGTGGCGCGGGCGAGCGCCGGAGTGAGGGCACGGGGAGGAGGACCGGGGTCCTCACCAGCGTTGCTGAGCAGGGGGGCGGCGAGGCTCGATGGAGCCTTTGGGGAGGAGGACGAGGACGTGTCGTCGGCGAGGAGGAGACGAGGAGGACGAGGCGACGGGCGGTGGCGGGGTGCGGTGATGAAGAGGACGGCAGCGGCGGCGGGGTGGCTCCGGGTGGCGAGCACGACGCGGACGAGGTGGCGTGGGTCCCGGGCGGCGTCCCGGACGGTGAGCGTCGGCGACGGGGTTGGGGCGCCGTGCGGGAGCGAGGGGAGTGAGAGGGGGGGGCTCGCCCCGATTGGATCGGGAGGGGAGCGGGGGGGGGGGGGCGAGCGGGGTGGCGCGAGTGGGGGGGAGTGGGGATCGGGTAGGTTAGGGTTTGGGGGGGGGAATGGATAAGGGGAGGGGGGGAAGGTCGGTTGGGCCTGCGCCCGAATGGGCCGGCCAACTGGGCCAGTAGGCCGTGGGAGGGGGGTTCCCTCTTTCTTCTTTTTTTTGTTAGTTTCTTTCTTTTATTTATTTTCCTTTTCTGTCTTTATTTATTTTAAAATACTTAGGCAGTTTATAAAATTGTGTTTATTACACCATATTGACCTATGTAAAATATGGCATCTCCCGAACACTTTTGTTTTAAATTTTGAAAAACTTTTATTGTTTGCTTTGATTTTGAAATTTGAATTCGAATGGGATTGAATCATCGCGAGGTTTACAACAGTAAGAGTGGTGACGAGGCATCATTAGCAGAGGTTACTGTAGCTTGATTATCCGGGCGTTACATGATCATATCTAGATATTCTCATAACTATGCTCAATTCTGTCAATTGCTCAACTGTAATTTGTTCACCCATCGTAGAATACTTATGCTCTCGAGAGAAGCCACTAATGAAACCTATGGCCACCGGGTCTATTTTTATCATATTAATCTCCTACTACTTAGTTATTTTCTTTACTTTTTACTTTGCCTTTATTTTACTTTGCATCTTTATCACAAAAATATCAAAAATATTATCTTATCAGATCTATCAGATCTCACTCTCGTAAGTGGCTGTGTAGGGATTGACAACCCCTATTCGCGTTGGTTGCGAGGATTTATTTGTTTTGTGCAGGTACGAGGGACTCGTGCGTAGCCTCCTACTGGATTGATATCTTCGTTCTCAAAAACCGAGGAAAATACTTACGCTACTTTGCTGCATCATCCATTTCTCCTCGAGGAAAACCAACGCAATACTCAAGAGGTAGCGAGGAGGTGCGAGTAGGAGTTCGCCCAACGGCGCCAGGTTCAGGTCTCTGTTCTTCGATGCCTATTTGGCCCGTTGGGTGGTGAATATATATCTTCGGTCACTAGACCAGCCAGCTCCCGACTTCTTTGGGTTGGAGTTCCTCTCTCTCTCCCTTGGGCCAAGCGGTTGTCCTTGGGCTTCTCATGGCACGCTATTGCATACAAGACAGGTCTTCCACTAAGCTTACTAGTCATTTCTAAAAATGTGCTTCCCTGTTTGGCCCCGGAAAAAGAAACCATCCCTATTTGCGCACACCTAATTTTCATCTAACATTCTTAGTAGCCAAAATTGACAAAAGGTGTCATATTACCAATAGAATTTAGCCCATGTGTAATACAGGGAAGAGACCATCATTAGTAGCCAATATTGGCGGAAATGTGAAATTAGGGATACAATTTATGTCCCGTGCCAAATAGGAAGTATTTATTTCTGGTCCAAATGGGGAAACACATTATTAGAGAAGGTCTGTATAAAGGAATTCTCTCTTCGTTGTCTCAGATGGAAGGGGAACATCGGAGTTTTAGCAAAGATCTGATGGAGTTGAGATGGGGGCGTCGTCGCCGGCGTTCCTCCCAACCACTGCTCGATACCTTAGGAAGTGAAGCGGACCACATTAGTGCTCTCCCTACCGACCTACTCCTCCTCATCCTTGCCCGACTCAGATGCATTGCCGCCGCCGCGCGCACCAGCGCCCTCTCCCGCCGGTGGCGTGGCCTCTGGGCCCACCTCCAACAGATCGTCTTACTCAACATCACCTTCCCCAAGATCGAAGCGGCGATGGGCCACGTTCCTCGGCCCCCGAGCATGATTTCCCTCCTCGAGATCCATGTCGCCAAGGAGGGCTGGCACGTCCCCAAGAAACAAAGGCGCCTCCATGGGCTCCGCAAGCCTAATGTAACCTCGCTGCTCCATGCTGCAGCACGACTTGGGCTGAAGGAGGTCATCTTTGGCCTCCCCTTGGAAATAATCAATCCCTATATCGTGGATCTACCTTGCTTCCACCGCGCCACCTCGATCACGATGGAACTTCCCGTCGTCATCTGTCGTGTGCCAGACGGTGTCGAGTTCACCGCACTCAAGACGTTGATTCTGTCGTCCTGCTACATCAACATCGTTGCCATGCTCTCATGTTGCCCGTGCTTGCGCACGCTCCACCTCAAGCGTGTTGGCATACATGAGAACAACCTGACAATCCACTCTCCGTCACTTCAGGAGATTGTAGTGGACGGGAATTCATGGATAGACCATGTAGACATCTTTGCCCCCATGCTTAAGAAATTTACCATGTCCTTTGCCACAATGGCGGAGTCCAAAATTTTCTTCTTGGCCCAGTGGTGGAGAAGGTGTCATGGAACTGGTTACCTAGATGGCCCATTGTGTTTGGTCTTTGGCAACTCCAACTGTTGAGATTGCAGGCACCAGTTGAGAGACAAGGACAATTCCCTTCACTCCGAATTGATGTCTGTGCGGTGTGTCCCCTCTCCTATTCAGTTTATTGCAAACTCATATTAAACAGTTTTCTTTTGTGAATTATATGTATCCTTCCAAATTGTTTCCCAGTTGTCATCTAATTTCCTTGATGAGTTGGCCAACTTTACACAAGAGATAGAGAAGCATATGGTTGTTGCCTTCTCTGTTGTAGAGCTACATCTCACAACAAAGGGGCATGTTTTTGGAGCGCTTGTGTTTCATCTTCTTGGGATTAATCTAATGGGCACTGCTATGCAAAAGCTTAAGGTTTTTTTTGTGGAGAACAATGGTAATTATTAGCTCTGATTACATATCTCGAAAATGCATTATGTGATTCGTGAAAAAATTTACATTATGTGGTCATTTACATCTATTTTTTGTCTCAGGTGCAAGAAGAATGCAAACCAGAGTGTCCATGTGCGCCCACAAATTGGAGAACCCAAAACATCTCACTGACTACTCTCAAAGAAGTGGAGATCAATGGCTTTGAAGGAGTAGATCATGAGTTTGATTTCTTGAAACTCATACTCAAATGTTCGCCAAACCTTAAAGGAATGACTTTGAATCTGTCACATGAAGTCTGGTCAAGGAAAGGTGGATGCGAAATGGCACAAAACATCTTCGGGGCATATCCTTCTGTGAAGTGCCATGTTTATCTAATGTCTGGTAAGTTTGGCCGAAGCCTAAAGGTTAAGCTGACATTGCTTTTCGTGATATGGAAAATCTCTAGGGTGCTTCAAATGTGGAATTGACATTCCAATTACAAAGTCTAGTTGTGTACGTGTATCTCACTTATTAGCTAATATGATATATAACTACTGAGTTTGTGTGAGCACACCCTAACATCTTTACCAATACGTATGAAAGCTGAAGTGTAGAGTTAGGATTATTATTTTTGGATTTTTTTATGCAAGCTTTCTTAACTTAGTTGCCCTTTTGTCACATGCAATCTCCTCTATGTATTATGCCCTTGTTTCTTTTGCATATTTATTTAGGAGCCAAAATGAGTTTGTAAATTAGCCGGTACTTGTTTTCTCATCTGAATTTTATTACCATTCGTGTTTTGTATTAAATTCTAGTTAATCACATTAAACACTTAGTTTGCTTGCTCGTATTTTCCATTGGCACCATTATTTGCTTATGTTATGGCTATACATTTGCATGTTTCTACACCGATTAGGGCTTGTTCTCATTTGTCTCATTTTGCAGAGTCAATGCATAGAAATCAAGATTGCACGTGGACATGATTCTCATCCTCCAGTTTTTGGATTGGTGGTGCGCATTGGGAAGAGTATCCTTTCCCATGACAATCAACTCCTTATAGTATTATTTGGTTTCAGGATTTTGCGTAGTTTGGTAGAAGCCTGCAACCGTTAAAGTGAAGCTTTGTTTTGGTAGTTCACCGCTACAATTGGCTTTAGGAGCGTTGTGCTCTTGGCTATGCTCAATCAACAAAGTGACATATTTTGATCAACATGTGTCAGTCATGCACTCCAAGTTATCTATGTTTTGATGGTTGCATGAACCAAATAAGCTCTATGCAATCAGTTGAATTCTCATAACATGAGAACACCATTTTGTTTTCTCTCTTTTCTAAATCACTACACATGCATGATGAACAATGATGCTCTGTATTCATTGTAGCTATTAAAATTTTGGGGAATATGGTCTCTTTGTAAAGTCACGGTGGCTGTCCCCCGACAAACTCAAGCCTTCTTGGTTTGCACGTATTTGCCTTCTTTATTTTTTGAAAGATTGTCGATGAAAGTGCATGCAATATCCAACAGCATAGCCGAGTGCGAGTTTGACTTGGAAGCAATTCAAACATGGTTCCTCAATTTTCATTCATTTTTACAAGTCTCACAAATGATTCCACTCATGTTTGAATGCATTTGCCCAAAACATTCAATCACATTTTGATTATCTTTAGATACATTTGACACGCATTTCAAACATTTCATGCGATTGAACAAGTGTATGAGATAATCCACTCAACTTCCATAATAGCTGAGCACATGCAACAAACATCCCAGGCAATTCTTTAAACCTACCATTTGTCCATTCCCATTCCAGAAAATATTTTTAAATTTTTGAACCAGGTTTCGCTAAGAAAGTCAGACCATTCATATTTGAATTAATTTTGGATACATTTAGCGGGCATTTGAGGCAACTTTCAATCAATCCAGTCATATTTTTTTTACGAATAACAGGATCACTCGACATGCATTACACACAAATCTAGTTGAATTTCATATGCCCCAGCACACCTCACGAAAATATATATAACATAAATTTCAAAAGCATTTCAAGCGCATTTGAGTGTAATTTCAAAACCTTTCCATAGAGATTCTAGAGCCATCACATGAATTAACCTATTCAGACATCTTGTAAAACCGAGTCAGGTTTCTCCTAAATTGTGATAAAATAGAAGGAAAAGGAAAAAAAAAAGAACACCTGTGAGATCAGAACTACTTATTATATAATTAACACTTGTTCAAGGAAAAACAAATCTTTTTTTTCCTCCCGTAACTCTAGGCGGCTAGACAAACTCTCCCCTTCAGCTTTCACCGGTGAGCCCTCCAATTCAATCAACCGTGAAAAATCTCTACTACTTAAAAAATCGTAAGGTTCCCATTTCACCTTTCCTCCCATCACCCCTTCGTCCAACCTTCCCCGTATAATAATCAATTATATTAATTTACTTACCTTATGAACCAATTTCATTACAATTTACTTACAAAACTTTTGATCAAAATATAAGGTAAATTACAGGCAGATTTGATGAACATTTATTTACACAATCGCATATTATGGGCAGATAAATCACTTCTTATCAAAATATATGGTAAGTTACGAACATAATTTAATGATGCGTTTATTTACACAATATTTACACAATTAGTACATATTATGAATAGCCAAAACACAAACTAACATAGTAAAATATTTATATCTGCATTGTTCTAGTAACACCAACATCTCATTAGGGGAAAAAGCACCGACTGCCCAAGGGGAGGGCGGGGGCCGACGCTTCGCTCACATCGCCAGAACGCCTGCGCCTTTTCCCTTCTTCTTCCTCTCTCTCTCTCTAAAAAGAAACGCCTGCGTCTCCATCCACGGATCCACCTCCCGCCCCCGCGCGGCCCCGCGCGCCGCCGCTCGCCGGAGCCCGCCTCGCTGCCCCTGTCAAACCCGCCCCCAATCGTCAACTGTGGTAAGCGCCTCTCTACCCGCTCCCTCCCCCCTTTCAGCAACATTCCGATCCGCTCATTCGCTCCGGTCGTCGCGGGGCTGCGCGCCGGCGATCCGGTCCGGGTCTCCCTACCCTCTCTTACCAATCCCGCGTCTCCGGTTAGATCTCCCGGGGCAGGGGTTAACGCTCGTCGGTTGCCGACTGTGGATGGAACAGCCACCCGCAACACGTCGGTGAATCTGACCCTCGCCCTTTCTTTTTTCCCCATTCCGCGTGGAGGTCATCGTACCTACCGCCAGCCCTGGCCCTGGTCCAGTGTCTGCTCTGAATATATGTATGTTAGGGGTTTGTTTGTTACAGTAGATTTTAATCTGACGAAGTAACCGCCCCGAATTTTGATTCGAGAACCGGGCTTGAGGCTGTGAAGAAAGCATTTCGCAGTCAATCCGTCCGTGTGGTTATTGGGCTTGATTGCCCCTTGATTTCCTTTCAATCATCTTCGGTGTGATGTCTTTGATGATGTGAATGCAGTCACAGCCATTCAATTTATTACCTGCAAGTTTGCATCTGTTAGAGCATCTCCAACAGCCGCCCAATGCGCGGCGCCTAAAAAACAGGTTTACAGCGCGCAAGTAAATTTTTTTAGGGCGCTACAAGACGTTTGCTCCAACAAGCGCTGCAAAATATGCTGCACGTGCGAGTCCAACGGTCCCAATCAAGCGGTCCCATCTGCAGCAGCCCAGAGTTTGCAGCACGCGCGACCGGGCGCACTAAATATGGTGCGCGCGATGTCTTTTTGATGCGTGCGCTGCATTAGTTATAGCGCGCGCGCTTTTTGTGCGGTTGCTGGAGATTCCAAACCGGGTCCGCGCGCGCTAAAAGCAGTTTTTATACCGTGCGGCGCTCATATAGCGCTTCTGTTGGAGATGCTCTTAGTTGCTGCTGCCTTTTGTGATTACCATACCAGTCCAACTTTTTTTTTATAACACAGCTTGTATCTTTGATGCAGAGCCTGAATTGCTAGCGGACGACAGGGGGCGTTAGTGAGCTTCGGAGGGAACTATTCAGAGCCAGCCAGTCTTCTTCTGTAAGTGCTTTCCTACAACTCCTGCTTTCGTATGCAGTCTGTTGAAGAACCAGCTCAGTATCCAGTTCCCTTATTATTTGTTTTGTTTAGGTTCCATAGTTGCACTAGGGCGAACTTCCTTCTTTGGGAACCGGTCTCAGTCCCATCCTTCCTCACTACCAGATAGACGGCACTCAGGAGATCTATGCAGGTGGAGTTCCCTGTTTGTCTGCGGTGCACCGTACCTGGCAGTCCTTTGTAGCCATGGTGAGTTACTTGCCATCTCCTTCTCCCAGACCTTGTCATTCCTTGGACGCTATTGTCACCGAATTTGGGCAGCCAACGGGTCTGACTTGGCCAAATTGGAAGCGAAGTTCTGTTTTGAGCGTTAAGTTGGCACATAAAGATTGGTGCCATTTTGGATGTGCTCTGTTTTTCATTACCGAAGCCGGTACTGCTACACTAACCTGTGCAATGCACCTCAACACCTCATTACAAAATTCCTGTTTATATTTTCTGGTTACTTAACAGAGCATGTTTGGGAAGGTCCTGGAAGCTGATGTTAAAGTAGAGCCCCAGATAATTCTAGTTTCATATCATCACAGTTTGCGATCCATAATACTCCCTCTGTTCCAAAATAAGTGTCACTTGACTGTTTTTTTTTGTCCATCCTCTGATGGAGCTATATGACACTTCCATTTGCAAGCTAAACTTATAAGCCATATAGTTGTATGTTGTATTCTGCTTATGCCAGTCAAGGTAGTCCAAACAGGAGAAAGTTTAATAAGGTGACATCAATCTTGTGGTTCAGAGTACTTCAGCTAGAGTTACTCCTTTAGAAACACCTTTCATGGGTTTAAGTGTTTAACGAAGGTAATATCGATGGTTGCAAATAGCTATCAAATGTGCTCATCGCTTGCTTTAGTTTCCCATGCTAATTTTGTTGGTTCTAGTTTGGTCATGGTTAACGTTAACTATGCAATATCTGAGCACCATATGCATTTATCCCTCATGGACAGGTTTATCACTCTAGTTTCATTGACGATGATGGGATCACAAAAGCCTGTGGGTGTCCTTTGCTTCCACTAAAAACTCATATAAAGGGCCCAGCCCCAGCCGCGGATTCAGGTGCCGTTACAACATCATACACATTTATAATGATGTAATTCCATTCCTGTACGACCATGTCAAACTGCTTATTAACGTTGATGCTATTACAGATAAGGCGGATATAGTTGATGAAGCGATAACTTTCTTCCGAGCAAATGTTTTCTTCAAAAACTTCCATGTCAAAAGCCCAGCAGACAAATTGCTCATCTATCTGACATCTTACATCAATATTGCCTTGAAAAGATTAGAAACCTGCCGGACGCTGGCTGTCGGAACTAAGGCAATCATTAACCTGGGGTTGGAAAAAGTTCCTGTGCCTGGGGAACCAGGGTTTCCATTCCCTGGACTTTTCACTCTCCCCCAATCTGGGGAGGAAGCAGGTATATATAGCTCCATCAACTTCAATTGCATATCTGCACGTGCATAGACTTTTAGTGAAAGTAACTAAGCTAAACTCTTCTCTGCAGAAGTTGTTTGCTTGGTATTTCACGTAATTTAGTTCTTGAGAGAGAAAAAAGTACTCCCTCCGATCCATATTACTTGTCGTTCAAATGGATGTATCTGGATGTATTTCAGTGCTAGATACATCCGTTTGAGCGACAACTAATATGGATTGGAGGGAATAGTAGTCTTTTATTCAAGCCTTAGGCTAGTTCAGCTATAAATTGTTAGACACCGACCAAGTCTAACAGCAGAATATTCTAACTCCCATGGATTGTGATCCTCTCTAATGCAGAACTGTTGAGGAACTATCTGAAGCAGATAAGGGAGGAAACGAGCGGGAGGCTGCTCAACTGCGCATACAGGGCTAATGGCACTCCAAACAAATGGTGGTTGGCTTTTGCAAAGAGGAAGTTCATGAACGTTGTCATCCTTTAGAGCGTAAGCATATCAGCAACAGCTTAAGAGGCGTTCGTGTAAATCCTGATTGCACCTGCACATTTATTCCTCCGGTGATGTAAAGATTCTTTCTCTTGAAGACTTCAAGTATACAATGCTGAAAACATTTTCTGGCAATGCACCTGCTGTTATCGTGGCCTTCACTGGATGAATCCTTCATGTTCTTCCTGTGGGTCTGGCCTGAAACTGGACCGGGTTTACTGTCGATGCACTGTTATGCAGATTGGATAATCTATCTCGGTTACAATTCTTATGATTGGTATCGGCGCCATAATGTAGGTACGATGAACTGGCTAGTTAGCAAGTATTTATGGGGACCAGGTTAATGGCCTGACAAGCGCATTTGGACCTTGTTCAGTTTTACGGTGATGCAATGGTGTAGTTGAAGTTTCCAGCGTGCTAAGCAGATAAGTGCTATCTCCTTTAAGCACCGCACCAGGGATGCAATCGTGTGACACACACTCCTGCTAAATATATTGATTCTAAGTCTAGTTTTGGGATGGTGACCTCCTGGCTTTGTTTTCCCTTCAGTGTCGAACGATGCAACTCTCTTTGATATTTAATAAGGGTCTATCTAGGGCACATCTAGATGACATTTAAATGACTTAATCAAGTATAAAAAGAAAAAGAAAAAAGAAAATACCCCATGAATCTCCGCGTAAGATTAATGACATAGGATTTAGATGTGCAATACTCATGGCATATCTAGATATGCTTTAGCAAAACTGATAAGTTTGAAGAAATTATTCAAGATTTTTAACTTTTTTTTCATTTCTGCGTCCTTTCAAAATAAATTGCAGGAAATTTATGAAGCCTTCTTATACTGTTTTTCAGTAGAGAACGGCCATATGTTCCATTTAAGTTTGATATTTCATTATTTTAGAAAACTAGCATGTTGGTGCCCTGGGATGACACAGCGCTGTTTGTGAGATGACTGTAAAATCAGGAATAATGTCGGAGGCGAGGGTAAATCAGGTAGTATTAGGTGAAGTGAACAAGATCAGGTGACATGAGATTATAGAATCCATAGAAACTGGTTCTGATAGCAAACCTTGAGCATAGTTTGGACTAGCCTACAGTAAGGGTGGGAGAGATATACCAGTTCAGGATACTACACTAGTAGAAAAAGGGTCAAACGTGAAGCACATTAGTGCCGGTTTGTATTTGAGCCGGCACTAATATATACATTAGTGCCGGTTCCAACGGCTAGCCGGGCCGCTTTCATTAGTACCGGTTCGTGGCGAACCTTTAGCACCGGTTCGTGCTACGAACCGGTACTAATGAGAGTGGTGGCAGGATGTTGTCAGACGGGGGCCCCTCCAGCCCCTTTAGTACCGGTTCTTGGCACGAACCGGTACTAAAGGTCGTCCTACATAAACCCTTCGTCCACCCGAGCTCGCTCTGTTCTTCCCCTTTCCCCTCTCCTCTCTGTTCTTCCCCTCTTCCTCTCGAGCTCATCACACATTTTGCTCAAAATTTGTCAAGATTTGAAGGCCCCCATCCATTCAAATGATCACAAAGGTTAGCAACTTTGTCCTTTCATCTCTCATTGTTAGATTAGCTCTTGCAATGCTTTATATAGTGATTAATTTGTGAGTTTAGTAATTTAGGAGGATATATATATATATATGTGTGTGTGTGTGTGTGTGTGTGTGTGTGTGCTAGTATTTGATTTATATGCAATTTGAGGTCAAAAATAACACTTAGTTTGCATATGTAGGTGTGGTTTACTTAGTGCCTTCTAAATCTCCGTCGTAACCACCGTCGATCGCCCGCACCGTCCCGTCGCCGGCACCACCTTGTGGTGAGCCTCTTGTTCATGAAATTTTATATAAAAATTGATATTTGTGTGATTTGGATATATAGTTACTCGTATAATTATCTTACCCGTATGTTGTTTGTTATACATATAGTGCCATGGTTTTGATATCCGTCCCCGTCGGCCCTCGTCCTTGTTATGATTCGGATGTGGTATATATATTCTCTTTTAAAACTAGTTGCATTTCGTGTTTATGACAAATTATGCCCATCAAGTTGACATAGAAATTTTTTCTAGGAGGTATGTGAACCGGAAATTCCAACCGACCCTATTGTCGAGAGGTTAAATTTAGTTGAAAAAGAAAACGAGTACTTGAAAGAAAAATTGAAAAGAATTGAGGGGGAGAAGATGGAATTGGAGTTGCATGTTGCCGATGTCGTCGATGATCACAAGATCATGTTGGGGAACATAGTAATTTCAAAATTTTCCTACGCACACGCAAGATCATGGTGATGCACAGCAACGAGAGGGGAGAATGTTGTCTAGGTACCCACGCAGACCGACTGCGGAAGCGATCACACAACGTAGAGGAAGTAGTCGTACGTCTTCCCGATCCGACCGATCCAAGCACCGTTACTCCGGCACCTCCGAGTTCTTAGCACACGTACAGCTCGATGACGATCCCCGGGCTCCGATCCAGCAAAGCGTCGGGGAAGAGTTCCGTCAGCACGACGGCGTGGTGACGATCTTGATGTTCTACCGTCGCAGGGCTTCGCCTAAGCACCGCTACAATATGATCGAGGTGGAATATGGTGGCAGGGGGCACCACACACGGCTAAGGAA
This sequence comes from Triticum urartu, assembly GCF_056163025.1. NCBI lineage: Eukaryota > Viridiplantae > Streptophyta > Magnoliopsida > Poales > Poaceae > Triticum > Triticum urartu. The sequence continues at coordinate 713,935,571 of NC_141879.1, forward strand.
CGATCTCAAGGATCAACTTGTGTATCTAGAGGTGCTCCCTGCCCCCGTATATAAAGGATCCAAGGGGGAGGGGCTGGCCGGCCAAGGGTGGCGCGCCAGGAGAGTCCTACTCCCTCTGGGAGTAGGATTCCCCCCCCCAATCCTAGTTGGAATAGGACTAGGGGAGGGGGGAGGCGCGCGGCCACCTTGGGCTGCCCCTTTCTCCTTTCCACTAAAGCCCACTAAGGCCCATATAGCTCCCGGGGGGTTCCGGTAACCTCCCGGTACTCCGGTAAAATCCCGATTTCACCCGAAACACTTCCGATATCCAAACATAGGCTTCCAATATATCAATCTTTATGTCTCGACCATTTCGAGACTCCTCGTCATGTCCGTGATCACATCCGGGACTCCGAACTAACTTCGGTACATCAAAAATGCATAAACTCATAATAACTGTCATCGTAACGTTAAGCGTGCGGACCCTACGGTTCGAGAATAATGTAGACATGACTGAGACTCATCTCCGGTCAATAACCAATAGCGGGACCTGGATGCCCATATTGGCTCCTACATATTCTACGAAGATCTTTATCGGTCAGACCGCATAACAACATACGTTGTTCCCTTTGTCATCGATATGTTACTTGCCCGAGATTCGATCGTCGGTATCCAATACTTAGTTCAATCTCGTTACCGGCAAGTCTCTTTACTCGTTCTGTAATACATCATCCCGCAACTAACTCATTAGTTGCAATGCTTGCAAGGCTTATGTGATGTGCATTACCGAGAGGGCCCAGAGATACCTCTCCGACAATCGGAGTGACAAATCCTACTCTCGAAATACGCCAACCCAACATCTACCATTGGAGACACCTGTAGAGCACCTTTATAATCACCCAGTTACGTTGTGACATTTGGTAGCACACAAAGTGTTCCTCAGGCAAACGGGAGTTGCATAATCTCATAGTCATAGGAACATGTATAAGTCATGAAGAAAAGCAATAGCAACATACTAAACGATGGGGTGCTAAGCTGATGAAATGGGTCATGTCAATCAGATCATTCAACTAATGAGGTGACCTCGTTAATCAAATAACAACTCTTTGTTCATGGTTAGGAAACATAACCATCTTTGATTAACGAGCTAGTCAAGTAGAGGCATACTAGTGACACTCTGTTTGTCTATGTATTCACACATGTATTATGTTTCTGGTTAATACAATTCTAGCATGAATAATAAACATTTATCATGATATAAGGAAATAAATAATAACTTTATTATTGCCTCTAGGGCATATTTCCTTCAGTCTCCCACTTGCACTAGAGTCAATAATCTAGATTAAACTGTAATGATCCTAACACCCATGGAGTCTTGGTGCTGATCATGTTTTGCTCGTGGAAGAGGCTTAGTCAACGGGTCTGCAACATTCAGATCCGTATGTATCTTGCAAATCTTTATGTCTCCCACCTGGACTAGATCCCGGATGGAATTGAAGCGTCTCTTGATGTGTTTGGTCCTGTTGTGAAATCTGGATTCCTTTGCCAAGGCAATTGCACCAGTATTGTCACAAAAGATTTTCATTGGACCCGATGCACTAGGTATGACACCTAGATCGGATATGAACTCCTTCATCCAGACTCCTTCGTTCGCTGCTTTCGAAGCAGCTATGTACTCCGCTTCACATGTAGATCCCGCTACGACGCTTTGTTTAGAACTGCACCAACTGACAGCTCCACTGTTTAATGTAAACACGTATCCGGTTTGCGATTTAGAATCGTCCGGATGAGTGTCAAAGATTGCATCAACGTAACCTTTTACGGTGAGCTCTTTGTCACCTCCATATACGAGAAACATATCCTTAGTCCTTTTCAGGTATTTCAGGATGTTCTTGACCGCTGTCCAGTGATCCACTCCTGGATTACTTTGGTACCTCCCTGCTAAACTTATAGCAAGGCACACATCAGGTCTGGTACACAGCATTGCATACATGATAGAGCCTATGGCTGAAGCATAGGGAACATCTTTCATTTTCTCTCTATCTTCTGCAGTGGTCGGGCATTGAGTCTGACTCAACTTCACACCTTGCAACACAGGCAAGAACCCTTTCTTTGCTTGATCCATTTTGAACTTCTTCAAAATCTTGTCAAGGTATGTGCTTTGTGAAAGTCCAATTAAGCGTCTTGATCTATCTCTATAGATCTTTATGCCTAATATGTAAGCAGCTTCACCGAGGTCTTTCATTGAAAAACTCTTATTCAAGTATCCCTTTATGCTATCCAGAAATTCTATATCATTTCCAATCAGTAATATTTCATCCACATATAATATCAGAAATGCTACAGAGCTCCCACTCACTTTCTTGTAAATACAGGCTTCTCCAAAAATCTGTATAAAACCAAATGCTTTGATCACACTATCAAAGCGTTTATTCCAACTCCGAGAGGCTTGCACCAGTCCATAAATGGATCGCTGGAGTTTGCACACTTTGTTAGCTCCCTTTGGATCGACAAAACCTTCCGGTTGCATCATACACAACTCTTCTTCCAGAAATCCATTCAGGAATGCAGTTTTGACATCCATCTGCCAAATTTCATAATCATAAAATGCGGCAATTGCTAACATGATTCTGACAGACTTAAGCATCGCTACGGGTGAGAAGGTCTCATCGTAGTCAACCCCTTGAACTTGTCGAAAACCTTTTGCGACAAGTCGAGCTTTGTAGACAGTAACATTACCATCAGCGTCAGTCTTTTTCTTGAAGATCCATTTATTTTCGATTGCTTGCCGATCATCGGGCAAGTCATCCAAAGTCCATACTTTGTTCTCATACATGGATCCCATCTCAGATTTCATGGCTTCAAGCCACTTTGCGGAATCTGGGCTCACCATCGCTTCTTCATAGTTCGTAGGTTCATCATGATCTAGTAGCATGACTTCCAGAACTGGATTACCGTACCACTCTGGCGCGGATCTCACTCTGGTTGATCTACGAGGTTCAGTAGCATCTTGTTCTGAAGTTTCATGATCATTATCATTAACTTCCTCACTTATTGGTGTAGGTGTCGCAGAAACAGTTTTCTGTGATGTACTACTTTCCAACAAGGGAGCAGGTACAGTTACCTCGTCAAGTTCTACTTTCCTCCCACTCACTTCTTTCGAGAGAAACTCCTTCTCTAGAAGGATCCATTCTTAGCAACAAATATCTTGCCTTCGGATCTGTGATAGAAGGTGTACCCAACAGTCTCCTTTGGGTATCCTATGAAGACACATTTCTCCGATTTGGGTTCGAGCTTATCAGGTTGAAGCTTTTTCACATAAGCATCGCAGCCCCAAACTTTAAGAAACGACAACTTTGGTTTCTTGCCAAACCACAGTTCATAAGGCGTCGTCTCAACGGATTTTGATGGTGCCCTATTTAACGTGAATGCGGCCGTCTCTAAAGCATAACCCCAAAACGATAGCGGTAAATCAGTAAGAGACATCATAGATCGCACCATATCCAGTAAAGTACGATTACGACGTTCGGACACACCATTACGCTGTGGTGTTCCGGGTGGCGTGAGTTGCGAAACTATTCCACAATTTTTTAAATGTACACCAAACTCGTAACTCAAATATTCTCCTCCATGATCAGATCGTAGAAACTTTATTTTCTTGTTACGATGATTTTCAACTTCACTCTGAAATTCTTTGAACTTTTCAAATGTTTCAGACTTGTGTTTCATTAAGTAGATATACCCATATCTGCTTAAGTCATCTGTGAAGGTGAGAAAATAACGATATCCGCCACGAGCTTCAATATTCATCGGACCACATATATCTGTATGTATGATTTCCAACAAATCTGTTGCTCTCTCCATAGTACCGGAGAACGGTGTTTTAGTCATCTTGCCTATGAGGCACGGTTTGCAAGTACCAAGCGATTCATAATCAAGTGGTTCCAAAAGCCCATCAGTATGGAGTTTCTTCATGCGCTTTATACCGATATGACCTAAACGGCAGTGCCACAAATAAGTTGCACCATCATTATCAACTCTGCATCTTTTGGCTTCAACATTATGAATATGTGTATCACTACTCTCGAGATTCAATAAGAATAGACCACTCTTCAAGGGTGCGTGACCATAAAAGATATTACTCATATAAATAGAACAACCATTATTCTCTGATTTAAATGAATAACCGTCTCGCATTAAACAAGATCCAGATATAATGTTCATGCTTAACGCTGGCACCAAATAACAATTATTTAGGTCTAATATTAATCCCGAAGGTAGATGTAGAGGTAGCGTGCCGACCGCGATCACATCGACTTTGGAACCGTTTCCCACGCGCATCGTCACCTCGTCCTTAGCCAATCTTCGCTTAATCCGTAGCCCCTGTTTCGAGTTGCAAATATTAGCAACAGAACCAGTATCAAATACCCAGGTGCTACTGCAAGCATTAGTAAGGTACATATCAATAACATGTATATCACATATACCTTTGTTCACCTTGCCATCCTTCTTATCCGCCAAATACTTGGGGCAATTCCGCTTCCAGTGACCAGTCTGCTTGCAGTAGAAGCACTCAGTTTCAGGCTTAGGTCCAGACTTGGGTTTCTTCTCTTGAGCAGCAACTTGCTTGCCGTTCTTCTTGAAGTTCCCCTTCTTCTTCCCTTTGCCCTTTTTCTTGAAACTAGTGGTCTTGTTGACCATCAACACTTGATGCTCCTTCTTGATTTCTACCTCCGCAGCTTTCAGCATCGCGAAGAGCTCGGGAATAGTCTTGTTCATCCCTTGCATATTATAGTTCATCACGAAGCTCTTGTAGCTTGGTGGCAGTTATTGGAGAATTCTGTCAATGACGCAATCATCTGGAAGATTAACTCCCATCTGAATCAAGTGATTATTATACCCAGACATTTTGAGTATATGCTCACTGACAGAACTGTTCTCCTCCATCTTGCAGCTATAGAACTTATGGGAGACTTCATATCTCTCAATCCGGGCATTTGCTTGAAATATTAACTTCAACTCCTGAAACATCTCATATGCTCCATGACGTTCAAAACGTCGTTGAAGTCCCGATTCTAAGCCGTAAAGCATGGCACACTGAACTATCGAGTAGTCATCAGCTTTGCTCTGCTAGACGTTCATAACATCTGGTGTTGCTCCAGCAGCAGGCCTGGCACCCAGCGGTGCTTCCAGGACGTAATTCTTCTGAGCAGCAATGAGGATAATCCTCAAGTTACGGACCCAGTCCGTGTAATTGCTACCATCATCTTTCAACTTTGCTTTCTCAAGGAACGCATTAAAATTCAACGGAACAACAGCACGAGCCATCTATCTACAATCAACATAAACAAGCAAGATACTATCAGGTACTAAGTTCATGATAAGTTTAAGTTCAATTAGTCAAATTACTTAAGAACTCCCACTTAGATAGACATCCCTCTAATCCTCTAAGTGATCACGTGATCCAAATCAACTAAACCATAACCGATCATCACGTGAGATGGAGTAGTTTTCAATGGTGAACATCGTTATGTTGATCATATCTACTATATGATTCACGCTCGACCTTTCGGTCTCCGTGTTCCGAGGCCATATCTGCATATGCTAGGCTCGTCAAGTTTAACCTGAGTATTCTGCGTGTGCAAAACTGGCTTGCACCCGTTGTAGATGGACGTAGAGCTTATCACACCCGATCATCACGTGGTGTCTGGGCACGACGAACTTTGGTAACGGTGCATACTCAGGGAGAACACTTCTTGATAATTTAGTGAGAGATCATCTTATAATGCTACCGTCAATCAAAGCAAGATAAGATGCATAAACGGATAAACATCACATGCAATCAATATAAGTGATATGATATGGCCATCATCATCTCGTGCTTGTGATCTCCATCTCCGAAGCACCGTCATGATCACCATCGTCACCGGCGCGACACCTTGATCTCCATCATAGCATCGTTGTCGTCTCGCCAATCTTATGCTTCCACGACTATCGCTACCGCTTAGTGATTAAGTAAAGCATTACATCGCGATTGGATTGCATACAATAAAGCGACAACCATATGGCTCCTGCCAGTTGCCGGTAACTCGGTTACAAAACATGATCATCTCATACAATAAAATTTAGCATCATGTCTTAGCCATATCACATCACAACATGCCCTGCAAAAACAAGTTAGACGTCCTCTACTTTGTTGTTGCAAGTTTTACGTGGCTGCTACGGGCTTTAAGCAAGAACCAATCTCACCTACGCATCAAAACCACAACGATAGTTCGTCAAATAGACTCCGTTTTAACCTTCACAAGGACCGGGCGTAGCCACACTCGGTTCAACTAAAGTTGGAGAAACAGTCACCTGCAAGTCACCTATGTGCAAAGCACGTCGGGGAAACCAGTCTCGCGTAAGCGTACGCGTAATGTCGGTCCGGGCCGCTTCATCCAACAATACCGCCGAACCAAAGTATGACATGCTGGTAGGCAGTATGACTTATATCGCCCACAACTCACTTGTGTTCTACTCGTGCAAATAACATCAAACCATAAAACCTAGGCTCGGATGCCACTGTTGGGGAACGTAGTAATTTCAAAATTTTCCTACGCACACGCAAGATCATGGTGATGCACAGCAACGAGAGGGGAGAGTGTTGTCTACGTACCCACGCAGACCGACTGTGGAAGCGATCACACAACGTAGAGGAAGTAGTCGTACGTCTTCCCGATCCGACCGATCCAAGCACCGTTACTCCGGCACCTCCGAGTTCTTAGCACACGTACAGCTCGATGACGATCCCCGGGCTCCGATCCAGCAAAGCGTCGGGGAAGAGTTCCGTCAGCACGACGGCGTGGTGACGATCTTGATGTTCTACCGTCGCAGGGCTTCGCCTAAGCACCGCTACAATATGATCGAGGTGGAATATGGTGGCAGGGGGCACCGCACACGGCTAAGGAACGATCTCAAGGATCAACTTGTGTATCTAGAGGTGCCCCCTGCCCCCATATATAAAGGATCCAAGGGGGAGGGGCTGGCCGGCCAAGGGTGGCGCACCAGGAGAGTCCTACTCCCTCTGGGAGTAGGATTCCCCCCCCCCAATCCTAGTTGGAATAGGATTCCTTAAGGGGGGAAAGAGAGAGAGGGGGGCCGGCCACCTCTCCTAGTGCTAATAGGACTAGGGGAGGGGGGAGGCGCGCGGCCACCTTGGGCTGCCCCTTTCTCCTTTCCACTAAAGCCCACTAAGGCCCATATAGCTCCCGGGGGGTTCCGGTAACCTCCCGGTACTCCGGTAAAATCCCGATTTCACCCGGAACACTTCCGATATCCAAACATAGGCTTCCAATATATCAATCTTTATGTCTCGACCATTTCGAGACTCCTCGTCATGTCCGTGATCACATCCGGGACTCCGAACTAACTTCGGTACATCAAAAATGCATAAACTCATAATAACTATCATCGTAACGTTAAGCGTGCGGACCCTACGGTTCGAGAATAATGTAGACATGACTGAGACTCATCTCCGGTCAATAACCAATAGCGGGACCTGGATGCCCATATTGGCTCCTACATATTCTACGAAGATCTTTATCGGTCAGACCGCATAACAACATACGTTGTTCCCTTTGTCATCGATATGTTACTTGCCCGAGATTCGATCGTCGGTATCCAATACTTAGTTCAATCTCGTTACCGGCAAGTCTCTTTACTCGTTCTGTAATACATCATCCCGCAACTAACTCATTAGTTGCAATGCTTGCAAGGCTTATGTGATGTGCATTACCGAGAGGGCCCAGAGATACCTCTCCGACAATCGGAGTGACAAATCCTACTCTCAAAATACGCCAACCCAACATCTACCATTGGAGACACCTGTAGAGCACCTTTATAATCACCCAGTTACGTTGTGACATTTGGTAGCACACAAAGTGTTCCTCAGGCAAACGGGAGTTGCATAATCTCATAGTCATAGGAACATGTATAAGTCATGAAGAAAAGCAATAGCAACATACTAAACGATTGGGTGCTAAGCTGATGAAATGGGTCATGTCAATCAGATCATTCAACTAATGATGTGACCTCGTTAATCAAATAACAACTCTTTTTTCATGGTTAGGAACATAACCATCTTTGATTAACGAGCTAGTCAAGTAGAGGCATACTAGTGACACTCTGTTTGTCTATGTATTCACACATGTATTATGTTTCTGGTTAATACAATTCTAGCATGAATAATAAACATTTATCATGATATAAGGAAATAAATAATAACTTTATTATTGCCTCTAGGGCATATTTCCTTCAGATCAAGATGGAGAAAATGCGCTTGAAGATTAGAAAGATTAGAAAATATGCCATCGATAGTGAGGCTTGGTATCATTATGCTGTTGGATCCATTGTTACCTTAGTTGCGATTTTGATTGTATTTGTTGTTGCATTTAAATGCTTTAGCTAGAGAGTTATTTGTTTGTTGCATTTAAGTGTTGTATGAACTTTATGTATGAACTTGTATTAATTTGGTCTATTCGGTGTTGTGTAATGAAGATGAGCCGGCAATGGATGTACGATGACCGATGCTCTCCCCAGTTCGTTGAGGGCGTGCATACTTTTCTGCTTGCGGCTGAGGCAAACAAGCGGGGGATGGTTTTATGCCTTGTCCATGTGCTCGCTGTAAGAATGGTCACAATTACTCTACGTCAAGAACCATTCACGTCCACCTGTTTAAGTCCGGTTTTATGCCCCACTATAATGTTTGGACCAAGCACGGAGAAAGAGGGGTTATGATGGAAGACAATGAAGAAGAAGAGGACGACGACAGCTATCCTGGCCATGGGTTCCCTGAATACGATGATACAATAATGGGGGAAGAAGCTGAGCCGGTAATGCGGGAAGAAGCTGAGACGGCAATGCGGGAAGAAGCTGAAGAAGAGGCATCAGATGAGCCCGTTGATGATCTAGGTCGGGCCATTGCCGATGTAAAGAGAAACTACGCAAGTGATTTGGAGAAGAAGAAGTTGCAGCGCATGTTAGAGGATCACAAAAAATTGTTGTACCCGAATTGCGTAGGTGAGAAGAAAAAGCTGGGCACCACACTGGAATTGCTGCAATGGAAGGCAGAGAATGGTGTATCTGACAAGGGATTTGGAAAGTTGCTGGTAATGATAAAGGATATGCTTCCAAAGGACAACGAATTGCCCGAGAGTACGTACGAAGCAAAGAAGGCTATCTGCCCTCTAGGGTTAGAGGTGCAGAAGATACATGCATGCCCTAATGATTGCATCCTCTACCGCGGTGAGTACGAGGATTTGAACGCTTACCCGGTATGTGGTGCATTGCGCTATAAGATCAGCCGCGATGACCCTGGTGATGTCGAGGGCGAGCGCCCCAGGAAGAAGATTCCTGCCAAGGTGATGTGGTATGCTCCTATAATACCACGGTTGAAACGTTTGTTCCAAAACAAAGAGCATGCCAAGGCGATGAGATGGCACAGAGAAGACCGTAAGAAAGACGGAAAGTTGAGAGTACCCGCTGACGGGTCGCAGTGGAGAAAAATCAAAAGAAATTATGGGAAGGAGTTTGCAGATGACGCAAGGAGCGTATGGTTTGGTCTAAGCGCAGATGGCATTAATCCTTTTGGGGAGCAGAGCAGCAACCATAGCACCTGGCCTGTGACTCTATGTTTGTATAACCTTCCTCCTTGGTTGTGCATGAAGCGGAAGTTCATTATGATGCCAGTGCTCATCCAAGGCCCTAAGCAACCCGGCAACGACATTGATGTGTATCTAAGGCCATTAGTTGAAGAACTCTTACAACTGTGGAATGGAACAGGTGTACGTGCGTGGGATGAGCACATGGGGGAAGAATTTGACCTAAAGGCGTTGCTGTTCGTGACCATCAATGATTGGCCTGCTCTCAGTAACCTTTCAGGACAGACAAACAAGGGATACCGCGCATGCACGCACTGTTTGGACAATACCGACAGTATATATTTGACTAATTGTAAGAAGAATGTGTACCTGGGACATCATCGATTTCTTCCGAGCAGGCATCCCGTAAAAAAGAAAGGCAAGCATTTCAAAGGTGAGGCAGATCACCGGACGAAGCCTCGCCACCGTACTGGTGCTGATGTACATGATATGGTCAAGTATTTGAAGGTGGTCTTTGGAAAGGGTCCTGGTGGACAACCTGTTCCGAATGACGCTGACGGACGCGCACCCATGTGGAAGAAGAAATCTATATTTTGGGACCTGCCCTATTGGAAAGACCTAGAGGTCCGCTCCGCAATCGACGTGATGCACGTGACAAAGAATCTTTGTGTGACCCTGCTTGGCTTCTTGGGTGTGTATGGGAAGACAAAAGATACACCTGAGGCACGAGAGGACCAGCAACGTATGCACGGAAAAGACGGCATACATCAGGGTCATGCAAGCTACGCTCTTACCAAAGAAGAGAAGGAAATCTTCTTTGAATGCCTGCTCAGTATTAAGGTACCGTCTGGCTTCTCGTCGAATATAAAGGGAATAATAAACATGGCAGAGAAAAAGTTCCAGAACCTAAAGTCTCATGTCTGCCACATGATTATGACGCAACTGCTTCCGGTTGCATTGAGGGGGCTTCTACCGGAAAACGTTCGATTAGCCATTGTGAAGCTATGTGCATTTCTCAATGCAATCTCTCAGAAGGTAATCGATCCAGAAATCATACCAAGGTTAGAGAATGATTTGGTGCAATGTCTTGTCAGTTTCGATTTGGTGTTCCCACCATCCTTCTTCAATATCATGACGCACGTCCTAGTTCACCTATGCGAAGAGATTAACGTTTTGGGTCCTGTATTTCTACACAATATGTTCCCCTTTGAGAGGTTCATGGGAGTCTTAAAGAAATATGTTCATAACCGTGCTAGGCCAGAAGGAAGCATCTCCAAGGGCCGTCAAAATGAGGAGGTCATTGAGTTTTGTATTGACTTTATTCCTGACCTTAAGCCGATTGGTGTTCCTGAATCGCGGCATAAGGGCAGACTGGATGGAAAAGGCACGCTAGGAGGGGAACAAATAATATGTATGGACGGACATTCTCTCACTGAAGCACACTACACAGTTCTACAGAATTCCGCCTTGGTGGCTCCGTATATGGATGAACACAAGAATTTGCTACGCTCCAAACACCCGGAGCGGTCTGATGACTGGATTACACGTGAACAAATCAGGAGTTTCGCCAGCTGGTTGCAGACACGTACCATGCATGACACCTCTATTAAAGATGACCTGTACTTGCTGTCCCAGTTACCATCTTTGAATATAATGACTTTCAAAGGGTATGAGATAAATGGTAATACATTTTACACGATCGCCCAAGATAAGAAGAGCACCAACCAAAATAGTGGTGTCTGCTTTGATGCAGAAACCAAGACGGGAAAGGAAACATATTATGGTTATATACAGGACATATGGGAACTTGACTATCGACATGGTTTGAAGGTCCCTTTGTTTCGGTGCAAATAGGTCAATATGACACGAGGCGGGGTAACTGAAGACCCGCAGTACGGAATGACAACAGTGGATCTCAACAATCTTGCGTATGCAGACGAACCATTCGTCCTAGCCAATGATGTGGCACAGGTTTTCTATGTGAAGGACATGTCTACCAAGCCAAGAAAAAGAAAAGATAAGGAAGCGAATGCATCGTACGATGAGCCAAAGCGGCACATAGTTCTTTCTGGGAAGAGAAACATCGTGGGAGTGGATGACAAGACAGACAAGTCAGAAGATTATGAAAAGTTTGATGAAATTGCTCCATTCACAGTGAATATTGACCCGAGCATCCCGTTAAATGATGAAAATTTTCCATGGTTACGGCGCAAAGGGACACACGCGAAGAAAAAGTTTCACACCCAAAGATCTGGGATGTGATCGGCTTCACTATCACCACTTTCTTCTGTGTTTCACACCCACAAGGGAATCTCTGTAATAGTTAGGGTAGTTAATTATGTGTTTTGGCATTTGAAACGCGAAGAAATTTTATGTGCAAACAAATTCTTTCATGCCTTTACTGATTTTTAAAGTTAAGTTATTCACAAACTAGTGATTCACACTAATTTCAAATAATTCAAAATTTAAACTATTCAAATTTGAAAACTACGGGCACTAACAGAAAGTTTGTAATTTTTTATACCTAAAGCAAAAATATTCACAAAGAAACTCTAAATACACAAAGAAACAACTCAAAAATAAATAAAGCAAAAAAAATTAAAAAAAGGCCGCCTACTAGGCCAGAGCAGCCTGCATACGACTAGAAACCCAACCTGTTGTTGGGCCAAGATGCAGGCCGGCAAAGGCCCAGTAGGCCAACAGGGCAGCACAGAACATGTAGGCCCAGTAGGCCTGCTTTGGAGAGGAGTTCGAGAGAGATACCGCACGGGGGTTTGTAAACCAATGCGGTCGCCCCTCGGCTAGCGAGGTGGGACTAAACTTGCGCACCGCACCTGTGCCAGCGCACCCCCTTTAGTACCGGTTCGTGGCACCAACTGGTACTAAAGGGGGGCCTTTAGTACCGGTTGGAGCCACCAACCGGTACTAAAGGGTGTGCGGTTCCCGCCGCTTGGCCTGGCCAAAACAGGCCTTTAGTACCGGTTGGTGGCTCCAACCGGTACTAAAGGTGCCTTCTATATATACAACACTTAAGAAAATTTCACTCTCCCTCTGTTTCTTCCTCTGTTTCCCCATTGAAGCGCCGCCCGCGCGCCCCGATCGATCGACGTCGTCGCCGTCACCGCCCCCGTCCCCGTCCCCGTCGCCGCCCCCATCCCCGTCGCCGCCCCCGTCCCCGTCGCCGCCCCCGTCTCCGTCGCCGCCCTGGGCCCGTCCCCGTCGCGCCGTCCCCGCGTCGCCGCCCCCGCGTCACGCCCCGGCCCGTCGCCGCCCCCGGCCATCGCCGTCGCCCCGCTGTGAGCTCTCCCCCTCTAACCCCTCTCCCTCGCCCCCGGCGGCCACCATGGGCGCCGCCCTTCCCCGAGCCCATACACACACACACAAGCGTGATGAACACACACACACACACGTACATATGTATGAATTAATGCATGTATATATTAGTATATACATATTTTGTATGTTTAATTAGTTTAGATTATTTAGATTATTATTTTTTCACTAGTATATATGTATGAATGCATGTTAGATGGATATAATTAGTGTTTAATTAGTATGGAAATTTTTTTATATAATGTTGTTTTTCAGTTTTTTAATGGATGTATAAAAGTTGTGTTTTCTGTTTTTAGTGTTAGATGCTTAATTAGTATGAAATAGCATATAGAATTTTGACATATGCAATGATAGCATAATTAGTGTTATATAGAAATGTTAGAAATTTTAGTTATCAAAATCCTATCATTAAAAAAATGTTACTTTTTGCGGGCATATAGCTAGTATTTGTTCTCGACGATGCCCGGCCCGCATCCTTGCCGTCGACCCGTCCGCGACGACGTCCGACTGACCCATGTCCGGGACTGGGCTCCGCCGGGCTGGCACTGGGAGGTGCTGCCTGGAGGGGCGCGCCGCTTGATGAGGAACCCGGCCCCGGGTCCCATCGTCGACCCTGATCTCGTTTGGTGGCGTTCGCATGGGCCAGTTTCGGTGCGGAGGGAGCCGGCCCCGCCGGAGGTGGTACGTCGCCGTGTCAGGGAGGAGGACGAGCACGTCCATCGCTACATGGTTGCGTTAGAGGGCGGCAGGTTCTCCAATACCTGACTGTTTCTTCAGGGATCTCACTTCAGCTATGATCCTGTGAGGGTTCCTTCTCTTTGGGTGTCCACCGCCCGCGCCGCAGGAACCGCAAGTGTCCTAGATTCTTCTGTAGTATTCGATCTTTATTAGCTACCTAGCCAGTGATGTACTCGATATATAATATTCAAGACGATGTATTCGAGATTATATATTATTCGAGACGATGTATTCGAGATTATATATTATTCGAGACGATGTATTCGAGATTATATCTATTATTCGAGACGATGTATTCGAGATTATATCTATTATTCGAGACGATGTATTCAAGATTATATCTATTATTCGAGACGATGTAATTTGAATACTAAATTGTTTTATATTTCTTTTGGCATAGTTAAATAAAAGCTATGGCGGACAATACCGACAAAGAGGGAGAACAAACCATGTTCGATATAATACGTGGGCCAGATGATGATCAGAATGAAGAAGATTATGACGGCTCCGAATTTCTAAACAACACCGGAGAGGGTGATATGATATTCGATCGCGACGACCGAATTGATGAAGTCATGAACTACGATTATGACAACACCGGAGAGGTATATATATTTATATAAGCAGGCATCTGGTGATCATCACATGTTTTAAATGAGTTGAAGATATATTAACGAATCGATCTTTCTTCTTTCAGCCATCCAGATCGAGCAAATCTTCAGGCAACAGGACGAAACGAGGCCCGAACAAAAAGTTGAAGGAGGGCGTAAAGTATAATATCGAGGCAGTCAAACCTAATGGCGAACGATTAGCGCCTAAGAAGATTGCGGACAAGTTCGTTCGTCAGTGCGGAGTTCTTGTGAAGGACCAAATCCCGATTTCCCTTCAAGAATGGAGAGAGCCAGCAAAGCCATGTCCAGATCTTACTTTTGTCGACGACAGACAAAAAAGTCTGCTTTGGGATACTCTCATGGAACATTTCACCCTACCAGATCATTTCACAGAAGCAGATGTGCAGAAAGTCAAGGACGCTGCTCTTAGGAAGATGGCGGTTGCATTCAAGAACCACAAGAATCGTGAATGGGACAAGTACGTCAAGGGAGGAAGGAAGACTCTAGTATTCGAGGGAACACTAGAGAATCAAAGTGCTCATTGGGACGATTTTGTGAAATTCAAGGATTCAGAATTATCTAAGGAACGGTCAAGAATAAACAAGGCCAATGCCGCAAAAAGGATAAGTTTCATAAGCTGGGGCCAGGTGGCTATGCGGTGGGAATGCCTAAGTGGGATAAGTCTGAGAAAGAGATGCTGGATGCAAGTGTCACTCCAGAAACATTGAGCTGGCCCCCCAGGTGCAGGACTTGGTTCTATGCGCATGGGGGGGAGTTGGACCCGAAGACAGGCAAAGTTTCCAAGAAGGCATGTCTGGACGGAGCCAAAGATAAGCTACTTGTTGCAATAGAAGAGGCTCGATCCGGGTTGTTCGAGCCCAACAGAGAGAACGACGAGCTTACGCGTGCCCTGGGAAATCCTGAACACCCGGGAAGAACACAAGGCATGGGCGCTATTCCGTGGTATGAGGGGTTTTCGGACTGGAACGTCGACTACAGAACCCGTGCGAGAAAGAAGATTGCGGAGGAGAAGAAGAGGAAGATGGAGGAGGAGCAGAGGAAGCTCGACTATGAACGCCTTCAAGGCCTAGAATCAGCGCACACGGACTTGGCAATCAAATTCCAGCGGCAGCAGGAGCAGATCGACTCACTTAGCCAGCAAAGGGGGTCTCAGCAGCTGCAGCAGCTAGCGGATGATCCAGCATTGGATACCACCGCCCCATCCATGCCGAGAAGCAGCGTGGGTTCCGCCCCGTTTGACGCAATGCTGGATAGATACCCTGTGGATGACATCGCGGAGAACACTAACGGCGAGCTACACTTCAAAATTAAGAACATATCCTTGAAGGTGGCGGACGGCGTTGCTTATACAAATTCCCCCGATGCAACCTTCCATTGCAACCTGATTCCAGCAGGCTATGCTCGTGTCGTGGTTGATGAGGTGGTGGACCAATATTCGGGGCTAGAGCTTGACATTCCTGGAGGTGACGAGGAGCACACACTCGGAGATGCCAAACATCGTATCATCCTATGGAGAAAGGATTGCATCATCTTTCGAAGGCCACCGACACCGCGTCACCCGACTCCTCGTCGAAGTCCGCCACCGAGTCAGCAGACTCCCGCTCCTCCAAGTCCACCAACGCGTGAGGCCACTCCTCCTCCTCCAAGTCCGGCAAAGTGTCAGGCCACTCCTCCTCCAAGTCCGACACAGCGTCAGACGTCCACTCCTCCTCCAAGTCCGGCACAACCTTAGGCCACTTCAAGTCCGACACAGCTTCAGGCCACTCCTCCTCGTCCAACTCAGCCCCGTCAGCCGTCTCCGCCGCCTCAGCAATCGCAGAAGAGACACCCCGCAGCTATGGTGCGTAGCGGTACGAGTCGAGGTCATAGTACAGGAAGTACAGGCGGAGGCAAGCGATATAAATATGGTCCAAACCTCACTACTCCTCTTCCTGAGAGGGCTTACGACAGGACCGAGGAGCAAACCAATGCCATAGTGCGGGCAGAAGTCGACGCCCATTTTGGACCGAAACCGCCACCGCCGCCAAGGGAGAAAGTGCCTGTGGAAGTAGTTGACCACTTCATTCGTATGGCTCAACCACCAGCTCCTAAGCCTGTTGACACAGACTATGAGCGCCACATCAGGAAGTTACATCGACAACGTCTACAGAAGAAGGCGAGCTCGAGCTCGAGCAAACAACAAGCAGCTGTCAAAAAATGCGGGAAAACCGTTGCCCAGTTGGGAGAACAGGCGGCGCAATCGATCCCCCCGCTTGTTGTGCCGTGAACAACACGTGACAGTACGCGCGCCCAATATTATTGTGGGCAAACAGTTTACGTTCCCGAGGTGGGCGATGTGGTAATAACCCAGGAGCATATAATGCAGGCTGAAACTCTCAACATCACTGTTGGACAACTCCTCGAGATCGAGGACATGCCGGTGCTTACAGAGGAGGAAATAAAACGGAAATATGTCCGGGGCCAACCTTTGGTCAAACCAGAAGAGGTCAAGAAGCTCCCAACGAGAATGTATGAATTGCATCAATGGTACATGGACATTACCAAGAGATCCGATCGAGAGTCCCTCATGGTGCAAGTCAAGAAGGATCATTACTACCATGAGAATCCTGTGACCGTTGAATATTCTGAACTGTTTCAGTTATACAATCAAGACGCACTCGACAAATCTATCGTCAGTTGCTATTGTCTGTAAGTGATTTCTTTCTGTAATTTAAGTCTCAAAGCTAGTTGTAGTGATCCTTTTGATCAATCATTACCTGTAATTATCCCCACTATATTCTTTTCGGTGGTATTATGCAGGATGAAGATGTATGAAATGAGAAAAGGTGGACGCTATGGCATTGGGTTCATTGACCCAAACACCGTTAATGAATACACATGGAAAATAAACAAGCATTATGAAAAGCAGGTAGAGGACAGCATGCTAGAGTTCTTGAAGCACCTCAAATACAATGAAGATATACTACTTCCTTACAACTTCCAGTGAGTCACACTTTCTTGTACTACAAATTCTCTGTTTTTGCCTACTAGCTAGCTACATGTTTTTGCTTACATATGCCCGCTTAATTAAGACATGCAAACGTGTGTGCATGCAGATTTCACTGAATCTTGTGTATCATTAAAGTTGACGCCGGAACAGTTCAAATACTGGACTCACTACTCAAAGCAAATAGTGACTATAACATTTTGTTTGGGATAGTCAACAGGTAATTTCAATCATTATTAACTATATATCTCAGCCTATTTAGTTCGTCATTTCATGATATGAACTATTTAATAACCCCTTTATTCATTTTCTTTATCGGCGGGCAGGGCTTGGGCAAGGTTCATCAGCGTCACGGAAGGCGAATGGAAACGACAGCTGAAATGGTTTCGACCCAAGGTAAGTAATTAAGTAGTACTAGCTAGCTAGCTAGCTGCCATCTCTTTAATTATCATGCTTGATTAATTATTATCTGATCAAATTAAATTCCATTCTCGTAATAAAGGCCCTAAAGCAGGCGCAGGGGACTGATCTGTGTGCATTCTGCGTTTGCGAGAACATTCGCATGATGGCGTCCGAAAGGAGCAGATCTCAAAGACAGGAATGGGTACGCTTGTCGGAACACTATTCACAATTTTTACACCATTATCGATATCTAGTCACACAACTAATACACATGCATATTAATCTCCTTCTTAACAGTTCAAAGAGGTGCGGGACAAGCTCCTAGAAACGGTGCGCGTAAAAGCACTTCAAGAGGAAATAGCGGGATTTTTACTCGACCAGGTCACAAATCCGAAGGGAGAATACTATTACCCTCTACCGCCCCCATCGACCAGGTCATGAACCACTTCCAATTGTCATCATGCTCCGAAGGCACCAATTAGGCTAATGCCACTGGCTCCGAAGGCAACATGCATATGTAGGAGAAATTGTATATAGCTGTGACGCCCCCGATTTAATCGTACACTAATCATACACGCAAACGTGTACGATCAAGATCAGGGACTCACAGGAAGATATCACAACACAACTCTAAAAAATAAAATACGTCATACAAGCATCATATTACAAGCCAGGGGCCTCGAAGGCTCGAATACAAGAGCTCGATCATAGACGAGTCAGCGGAAGCAACAATATCTGAGTACAGGCATAAGTTAAACAAGTTGCCATAAGATGGCTAGCACAAACTGGGATACAGATCGAAAGAGGCGCAGGCCTCCTGCCTGGGATCCTCCTAACTACTCCTGGTCGTCGTCAGCGGGCATCACGTAGTAGTAGGCACCTCCGGTGTAGTAGGAGTCGTCGTCGAAGGTGGCGTCTGGCTCCTGGGTTCCAACATCTGGTTGCGACAACCAGGTAGAAGGGAAGGGGGGAAAAGAGGGAGAAATGCAACCGTGAGTACTCATCCAAAGTACTCGCAAGCAAGGAGCTATACTACATATGTATGCATTGGCATCAACTGGAATAAGGCTATCATAGGTGGACTGAATTGCAGAATGCCGGAATAAGAGGGGGATAGCTAGTCCTTTCGATGACTACGCTTCTGGCAGCCTCCGTCTTGCAGCATGTAGAAGAGACTAGACTGAAGTCCTCCAAGTATCATCGCATAGCATAAACCTAACCGATGATCCTCCACTCGCCGCCCTGTGAGAGAGCGAGCACCGGTGTTATCTGGCACTTGGAAGGGTGTGTTTTATTAAGTATCCGGTTCTAGTTGTCATAAGGTCAAGGTACAACTCCAAGTCGTCCTGTTACCGAAGATCACGGCTATTCGAATAGATTAACTTCCCTGCAGGGGTGCACCACATTCCCCAACACGCTCGATCTCATTTGGCCGGACACTCTTTCCTGGGTCATGCCCGGCCTCGGAAGATCAACACGTCGCAGCCCCACCTAGACCAACAGAGAGGTCAGCACGCCGGTCTAAACCTAAGCGCCCAGGGGTCTGGGCCCATCACCCTTAGCACACCTGCACGTTGCGAACGCGGCCGAAAGCAGACCTAGCCTAGTGGCCTTGCAGTCCAATCCGGCGCGCGCCACTCAGTCGCTGACGTCACGAAGGCTTCGGCTGATACCACGACGCCGGGATACCCATAACTACTCCCGCGTAGATGGTTAGTGCGTATAGACCAAATGGCCAAACTCAGATCAAATACCCAGATCTCGTTAAGCGTGTTAAGTATCCGCGAACGCCGACCAGGGCCAGGCCCACCTCTCTCCTAGGTGGTCGGAACCTGCCCTGCCGCTCCGCCTCAAAACTCCACTCGCGGGTGCTCCTCAAGCCGACCCGTCTTTAGTCACCACATGTATCATGTATAAAGTATATAGGATATACCCGTGATCAACTCCCGAGTGATCACGGCCCGATAGTATAGCATGGCAGACGGACAAGGATGTAGGGCCACTGATGATAAACTAGCATCCTATACTAAGCATTAGGATTGCAGGTAAAGGTAACAACAGTAGTAGCAAGGACAGGCTATGCATCAGTATAGGATTAACGGGAAGCAGTAACATGCTACACTACTCTAATGCAAGCAGTATAGAGAAGAGTAGGCGATATCTGGTGATCAAAGGGGGGCTTGCCTGGTTGCTCTGGCAAGAGAGAGGGGTCGTCAACTCCGTAGTCGTACTGGGTAGCAGCGGCGTCGGTCTCGGTGTCTAGCGAGAGAAGAGGGGGAGAAACAATAAATATTTAAGCAAACAGATGCATAGCGATGCATGACATGACAAGTAACGGCGTTAGAGGTGCCCTAACGCGGTAGTAGGTGATACCGGTGAAGGGGGATAACATCCGGGAAAGTATCCCCGGTGTTTCGCGTTTTCGGGCAGAGGAGCCGGAGGGGGAAAGTTACGTGTTCGATAGGTTAGGGGGGTGTGGCGGACGAACGGGTTGCGTATCCGTAATCGTCTCGTCGTTCTGAGCAACTTTCATGTAGAAAGTATTTCCATCTGAGCTACGGTTTATTTTCTATTAATTTTAAAAGATTTAAATCATTTTCATGATTTATTTAATTATTTTAAAACAACATTATCCAGAACGTGTGGACTGGTCAACTGACGTGTGGGACCCACTGGTCATTGACTGTTTAGCCTAATAAGTGTTTAACTAAACTAACTACTGTTTAATTAAACTAATTAGTTAGTTAGGTTAATCTAATTATGATTAATTAACTTAATTAATTAATTAATTAAATTATTATTATCTATTTATTTATTTTATTTATTTTACATGTTATTTTTAATTCTTTTTTTTAGCAAAACGTTCTGGGGCTGGGGCTGGGCCCCATGTGTCATTGGCCCTAGGGGGGCATAATGGGTGCACGGGCGTTGGGGCGTTCCGGGCGGAGCCCCGTGAGTGTGCGGGCGCTGGCCCGGGTGTGGCCAACGGGGCGGCTGGGGGACGGCGGCAAGACGCCGGCCAGGTGAGGTGTCGGAGGTGAGGCATGCGGCGGCGCGCGCAAGCTACAATGGTGGAGGTGGTGGCGGGGTCGCGCGATGGAGCAGTGGTCAGGGGCGGAGGGGCGAGGCTAAGGCGAGCAGCAGCGGCTGCAGGGAGGACACGGCGAGGCGCGGCAGTGCGGCGCGCGCAGAAGCTGGCGAGCGTGGTGGCGCGTGAGCAGAGGAGCAGGGCACCGACGAGCACGTGGGGGTGAGCACGAGAGGGGCGGGGCTGGTGAGATCAGTAGGCGGCAGGCGCGGGCCGGGCGCGCACGATGGGTGTGGCCACCCCGCGGTCAGGGCGCGATGGCGGCTACGGGAAGACGCGGGGCATGGTCGAGAGCTGCAGGGGGGCGACGACGCCGTAGAGTGCGCGGGACAGGGGAGAGAGAAGAGGGCATGACCCTCACCGAGTAGTGTAGGGGAGTGGAAGTGGGGGGTCGCAGAGGAGGACGAAGACTACAGGCGGCAACGGGGGAGCTCCGGGTGGATGGCGCTCGGCGCCGGCGGTTCGGGGTGGCGTCGGGGTCGGTGGAGCACATCGGGGAGGAGGCGAGGCGGTCCGGCGAGGCGGCGGGGGTTGGCGATGGGGACGTGTGCCGGGGCGGCGACGGGGTGGCGTCTTCGGGTGGCGGCGATGGGGTCGGCCCGATCCGGTCTGGATCGGGTGAGATGGAGGAGATGAGGGGGGGCGTGGGGGTTTCGTCCCCGATCCAATCTGGATCGGGAGGGGGTGGGAACGACGTGGGGGGGACGAGTGGGTGGCGGCTAGGGTTGCGGGGGGTGAGGAGAGTGGATAAGGAGAGTGAGGTGGGCTGGCCGGTTGGGCCTTGTCTTGCTGGGCCGAAGCCCAGGGGGCAGGGGGTTTTCTCTTTCTTTTTTTTATGTATTTTCTTTTATTTATTTATTTCCTTTTCTGTTTTGGCTAATTGTTTGGGCACTAAATGAGTTTTGTATAACATGAGAGTTGGCCCAAAATTCACAACACAATATATCCTACCACCAAAAACTAGTTTGGTGTAACTATCATTTCATATTTATTTATTTTATTAATAAAAAGGTTAGTAAATATTGTTTTCAGCCACTGTTTGAGGTTGTTTAAGTCACTTATCAAATTTCAATAATGTTGCTTACAATTTTATCATAGCCTCTGATTTATCTACTATTTATTGAACATTTTAGTTCTAATATTTGAAAAACTTTTATTGTTTGCTTGATTTTGATTTTGAATTTGAATCGGTTTCGAACTAACGCGAGATTACTAACAGTAATCAAAGTGACGTGGCATCGTTAACGTGGGATTACTGTAGCCTAATTATCCGGGCGTCACAATTCTCCTCCACTACAAGAAATCTCGTCCCGAGATTTAGGAGCGGGAGTAAGGGAAAGGGGTTTGGTTACGAAATTCTAACGAGTGTTCTCGGTCTTGGTTGCTCTTCTCGAAGTGGTCGATCCATAGCGCTGATGTCTTCATTTCTCTGCTTCAGGTCATCATAATGAAGTTGTCGTCCTTCCTTCAGTATCTTCACCGTACATACGAAAGGGTAAGAAGGGAAAACTCGATATGGATGGATTCTAACAAGATCGAGCATCAGACGGTTAACTCAGGGAAGAAGCATAAGTATCTCTCGATTTGAAACTTAAGAAGATATCGAGAGTGAAGTAAGAAGGTACCATGAGAAGCTTCAAACGGATAGGCAATCGTTCGATGCCTAACCAGAAGGTGAAAGGGTTTCAGGGCAACGAGAATAGGTATTGCGTCTCATACCAGAATAGATCACTAGACGAGTGGTCCGTGAATTACATACAAAGTCAAGCGCGAGGAACAACCTTGGAAACAGGGTGTATAGGAGAGTCAGGTTTCGATCCTGGGAACTGTGGGTTATGGGCCCACCATGTGGGTTAAAACTAGGAAGGGCGTTGACATCTTGCACGATCATGTGAGCAAGGCATGTCAGAGGATAGTCCGTCGGTTAAGTCGGCAACAACATTGGTACCAAAGGGACGAAGAGAACCATTCTCCTGCTCATTGAAACGAGGCGGACCAATAGGCAAAGTCCTCGTCCATCGGTGGTTACCGAATGTCATCAAGAATCGCAACAGGGTCTTGCGGACAGAGTGGTACAACGAGGTGTTTACACAAGCAGGGAAATATTACTGCTTATATATTATAGATCACAAGGAGGTTTAAACAAACCAATGGAAGGAAAATGTGATCATCAGATCAAACCGAACGGTGTAAAGGATAACGTGTTTGACACATATACCAGGGGTATACCCTTCCCAAGGACAAGCAGAGTATGATATCCATGACAGGATATAATGTAGAAAACTCTTTAGGTAGGGGAGAGAAATTTCATGACATTACCCATACAACGGTGTTTGAAGAATTGAGCAGGAAACATTTAGCATTGGGCTTTAAATGTTCTTGTTGAAAATTGGAGTACCATAGACATGCTTTGAGATAGCATTGACATAGTCTTCAAGCAAAGGTCGTACTTTGGATACACCAAGGATTCATCAGGAACAACTTATAGAATAAGTCTTGCAATTTCCTCATGGAAGAATGGATAACCTTGCTAATAAGAAAACTATAACAGTAGATCCTCCGGCCAGGGGTGCTGGCATGACATCACCTTACCAGGTCATATGAGGATCAATGTTATAACTCTTGAAAGTATGTTCCAACCATCATATCTGATCGAGATTCCGATCTGATCGGTGTTAGGAAACCTCAGACTCAAGATGCCTGAGAAGAAAAGGTGCAAGACAAATTGACGAGACGACATTGTAAGATTCTCGGGAATTGAACTGTGGAAGCAAGTTCCGAATCATGAGGTCATTATTAAATCAAGGGTAGAATGAGGAGGTGGCTGATGGAATCAGCAAAAATTCATCAAGATTAACAAAAGATGGATTTCCACAATTAAGTGAACAAGGAGATAACATTTGTCAGATCAAATGATATAAGGAAGTATGCTCACGGAAAACATACACAATTAAACATTGGTTGAAAGGTGCGCCCAAAATATGGGTTGGGTTGCACGACCAATGTCAGAATGGTGATTCAATAATCAATAGTCTAAGAACGAACGGCCGACCATTAACTTCAAAGCAATAGGGTTGCTAGAAGGGCAGAATCCAAACAGCACCATTCACCTGTTGGTATCCCGGTTAGATCCAACACGGGGACCAAGAAAGAATGGTGATGGTGATAAGTATTACCTGTATCAAGAATTCTTAGGAGGTGGTGAAATTCTCACGACATTCTGGACATAAAAGATGGTAATACTCCAAGGTATCAAAGAATAATTGCTGGATAGCACGGGTCTCCAGGTATAACACAAAACACAAACAAGTTTGTGTTGGAGGGAAAGCAATAATGTTGTCGGTGATAACACAAATCATCGAGGGACAAGGATGGTTACATGTCATCATACATTTGGTTGATATTCTAGAAGGAATCAAAATGTTGTTTGATGACCACGACAAATTTAGTCAAGAGGCTCCACGAAGATGTAATCGATCGGCGATGACATCAAGTGAAAGGAATGATGAAGCGAATGGTTATTGGAACCATGGGTATGACACAAAATCGAAATCAAGTTTGCTGTTCAGGGAGAAATGATATGATGAGGAAAATCGACGTAAGCTTAGCTCATCGTCGAGAATTGTGCTCCGTGAAGGACCAGGTAGCACAGTTAAAATTTAGCACAATGATGATATAGCCGATCAGGCTAGGAATGACTTAAATGAATATTAACTCATAAGCAACAACATTTACTTAAGGGTTATTGAATCAGAGTGCGGACTCGATTCACTATTCGATGTTCTCGGTTGACGACAACCCAGAACCTAGGAACAATTGGATCCGGCGAGTGATAATGGTTTATGAAGAACCCATAAGAAGTTATGATGTCCCATGATATTCCCGAGATACCAGGGTGTAATACTCGACGGTAGATCAAAGTAAAGGTTGGACTGGTGTATTGGTCCACACAAGACAAGTGCTTAAACTTGCCCGAGAAATGGGGTCAAAGAAGAACATATGGTCGGAACCACGATTGCAAGGATCAATTCACAGATACCAAATGATATTATATCAAGGAGGATAGTTATTATTGCAAGAAGCTTCCATGATAGGATATACATCGTGTCCATGGGCATGAACACAAGTTCAAGGTCGACTCCCACTTCTTCAATGCATAACCTTTCATTCACTGCTCTAGATAAAACTGATTTCAGTGTCAAAACCTACCCGGTGAATTATCAGAGGAGTATGACCCGTGAAAACTTTCGAGTTCACACAGTTTTAGAGAAGGCATATGTTCAACCCATAGGGGCTTCTTAGAAACATATACCACAAGTTTCATGAGTAGATATTACCAGCTCGAAAGCAGAGCATGGTTGGCAAAAGGAGAGGATACAAATTACCAAAGGCATTATGTATCGGAGAAAGAACTCACAAGGTGATTAATTATGAAGGGCATTGTCGGATAATAATCCAACAGTGGATATGGTGACCCACAATGGAGCTCATGTGAGTATCGATACCCAATCAGAGGAAGAAAGAATGCAAATGCATCGTTTTACAGAACATCTGAATAATTCAACGTTTAAATAACAAAGGAATTATGATTTTCAAATCAAGGGATCAGGAGCAAACGCTCTGATCAAGGACGGACAAGTTGAATAGACTTAGGGGTACAATCGATGGCAATCTGATTGGCCGAGGACCAGCTCACGTTTTAAACGACATCTGAGCTAGAAGGATGAATTCTACGATCTGAGTGAGGATTGCGAGAATTCGCAACATATTGAGTCAATGGACTCAAAATGATATTGACAAAGGTAGCCAATAAGATTACTATACTTATGGGATTAACCATAATGCAAGCAAGCAAGAATTTCAGGAGCAATGGTTTGCTCAGGATTTTCGGAAGACCGAATGGTATTTCAAAGAATTTTGTGAACTGCATGAATATCTGGGGATGAGCGGATACTCGATAAATGCGAGTAATTATCCGTAGTGGTATGCATGTGGCAAAGAACTGCAAGGCAGTAGGCACAAAGTATTCTCGGGGTATCTTATAATAACAAGATCGACTGGGAATAAAAGTAAGCACGTCAGGTCTAAATACTTATCCATAGGGATATTTCGGTGGTAGGGACTTGCAAAAGCAACGGCATAAGGTTTCAACAGAATATCGGAGAGTATCTTCGAAATCCTCTAGTGCAGCCGACGATCGTCTGGACTGAAGGGGGTTCTCCGGGAGAAAGTATTTTCGAGAACCTAAGTTAGATTTTTAGTAAATTTATTAAACCCGAATAGAAGAGAGATCAGAGTCCCGGAGTAAGGTTCGAGGAGTAAAAGATCCTAATACCACCCAGATGGCGACGTGGGCCCATGGGCCGCACAGCCATGTTAGAAAAACAGTTTTCATCGACTAGACTCAACTTCGGCCAAGGAGTTGGAAAGGGGATTCCTACAGGCAGTTGGCTCTGATACCAACTTGTGACGCCCCCGATTTAATCGTACACTAATCATACACGCAAACGTGTACGATCAAGATCAGGGACTCACGGGAAGATGTCACAACACAACTCTAAAAAATAAAATACGTCATACAAGCATCATATTACAAGCCAGGGGCCTCGAAGGCTCGAATACAAGAGCTCGATCATAGACGAGTCAGCGGAAGCAACAATATCTGAGTACAGACATAAGTTAAACAAGTTGCCATAAGATGGCTAGCACAAACTGGGATACAGATCGAAAGAGGCGCAGGCCTCCTGCCTGGGATCCTCCTAACTACTCCTGGTCGTCGTCAGCGGGCATCACGTAGTAGTAGGCACCTCCGGTGTAGTAGGAGTCGTCGTCGAAGGTGGCGTCTGGCTCCTGGGCTCCAACATCTGGTTGCGACAACCAGGTAGAAGGGAAGGGGGGAAAAGAGGGAGAAATGCAACCGTGAGTACTCATCCAAAGTACTCGCAAGCAAGGAGCTATACTACATATGTATGCATTGGCATCAACTGGAATAAGGCTATCATAGGTGGACTGAACTGCAGAATGCCGGAATAAGAGGGGGATAGCTAGTCCTTTCGATGACTACGCTTCTGGCAGCCTCCGTCTTGCAGCATGTAGAAGAGAGTAGACTGAAGTCCTCCAAGTATCATCGCATAGCATAAACCTAACCGATGATCCTCCACTCGCCGCCCTGTGAGAGAGCGAGCACCGGTGTTATCTGGCACTTGGAAGGGTGTGTTTTTATTAAGTATCCGGTTCTAGTTGTCATAAGGTCAAGGTACAACTCCAAGTCGTCCTGTTACCGAAGATCACGGCTATTCGAATAGATTAACTTCCCTGCAGGGGTGCACCACATTCCCCAACACACTCGATCTCATTTGGCCGGACACACTTTCCTGGGTCATGCCCGGCCTCGGAAGATCAACACATCGCAGCCCCACCTAGACCAACAGAGAGGTCAGCACGCCGGTCTAAACCTAAGCGCCCAGGGGTCTGGGCCCATCGCCCTTAGCACACCTGCACGTTGCGAACGCGGCCGAAAGAAGACCTAGCCTAGTGGCCTTCCAGTCCAATCCGGCGCGCGCCACTCAGTCGCTGACGTCACGAAGGCTTCGGCTGATACCACGACGCCGGGATACCCATAACTACTCCCGCGTAGATGGTTAGTGCGTATAGACCAAATGGCCAAACTCAGATCAAATACCCAGATCTCGTTAAGCGTGTTAAGTATCCGCGAACGCCGACCAGGGCCAGGCCCACCTCTCTCCTAGGTGGTCGGAACCTGCCCTGCCGCTCCGCCTCAAAACTCCACTCGCGGGTGCTCCTCAAGCCGACCCGTCTTTAGTCACCACATGTATCATGTATAAAGTATATAGGATATACCCGTGATCAACTCCTGAGTGATCACGGCCCGATAGTATAGCATGGCAGACGGACAAGGATGTAGGGCCACTGATGATAAACTAGCATCCTATACTAAGCATTAGGATTGCAGGTAAAGGTAACAACAGTAGTAGCAAGGACAGGCTATGCATCAGTATAGGATTAACGGGAAGCAGTAACATGCTACACTACTCTAATGCAAGCAGTATAGAGAAGAGTAGGCGATATCTGGTGATCAAAGGGGGGGCTTGCCTGGTTGCTCTGGCAAGAGAGAGGGGTCGTCAACTCCGTAGTCGTACTTGGTAGCAGCGGCGTCGGTCTCGGTGTCTAGCGAGAGAAGAGGGGGAGAAACAATAAATATTTAAGCAAACAGATGCATAGCGATGCATGACATGACAAGTAACGGCGTTAGAGGTGCCCTAACGCGGTAGTAGGTGATACCGGTGAAGGGGGATAACATCCGGGAAAGTATCCCCGGTGTTTCGCGTTTTCGGGCAGAGGAGCCGGAGGGGGAAAGTTACGTGTTCGATAGGTTAGGGGGGGTGTGGCGGACGAACGGGTTGCGTATCCGTAATCGTCTCGTCGTTCTGAGCAACTTTCATGTAGAAAGTATTTCCATCTGAGCTACGGTTTATTTTCTATTAATTTTAAAAGATTTAAATCATTTTCATGATTTATTTAATTATTTTAAAACAACATTATCCAGAACAGTGCTTACTGACGTCATCATGATGTCAGCATGACGTCAGCAGTCAACAGAGGTGTTGACTGGTCAGCTGACGTGTGGGACCCACTGGTCATTGACTGTTTAGCCTAATAAGTGTTTAACTAAACTCACTACTATTTAATTAAACTAATTAGTTAGTTAGGTTAATCTAATTATGATTAATTAACTTAATTAATTCCTTAATTAATTAATTAATTAAATTATTATTATCTATTTATTTATTTTATTTATTTTACATATTATTTTTAATTCTTTTTTTTAACAAAACGCTCTGGGGCTGGGGCTGGGCCCCATGTGTCATTGGCCCTAGGGGGGCATAATGGGCGCACGGGCGTTGGGGCGTTCCGGGCGGAGCCCCGTGAGTGTGCGGGCGCTGGCCCGGGCGTGGCCAACGGGGCGGCTGGGGGACGGCGGCAAGACGCCGGCCAGGTGAGGCGTCGGAGGTGAGGCATGCGGCGGCGCGCGCAAGCTACAACGGTGGAGGTGGTGGCGGGGTCGCGCGATGGAGCAGTGGTCAGGGGCGGAGGGGCGAGGCTAAGGCGAGCAGCAGCGGCTGCAGGGAGGACACGGCGAGGCGCGGCAGTGCGGCGCGCGCGGAAGCTGGCTAGCGTGGTGGCGCGTGAGCAGAGGAGCAGGGCACCGACGAGCACGCGGGGGTGAGCACGAGAGGGGCGGGGCTGGTGAGATCAGTAGGCGGCAGGCGCGGGATGGGCGTGCACGATGGGTGTGGCCACCCCGCGGTCAGGGCGCGATGGCGGCTACGGGAAGACGCGGGGCATGGTCGAGAGCTGCAGGGGGGCGACGACGCCGTAGAGTGCGCGGGACAGGGGAGAGAGAAGAGGGCATGACCCTCACCGAGTAGTGTAGGGGAGTGGCAGTGGGGGGTCGCGGAGGAGGACGAAGACTACAGGCGGCGACGGGGGACCTCCGGGTGGATGGCGCTCGGCGCCGGCGGTTCGGGGTGGCGTCGGGGTCGGTGGAGCACATCGGGGAGGAGGCGAGGCGGTCCGGCGAGGCGGCGGGGGTTGGCGATGGGGACGTGCGCCGGGGCGGCGACGGGGTGGCGTCTTCGGGTGGCGGCGATGGGGTCGGCTCGATCCGGTCTGGATCGGGTGAGAGGGAGGAGATGAGGGGGGCGTGGGGGTTTCGTCCCCGATCCAATCTGGATCGGGAGGGGGTGGGAACGACGTGGGGGGGACGAGTGGGTGGCGGCTAGGGTTGCGGGGGGTGAGGGGAGTGGATAAGGAGAGTGAGGTGGGCTGGCCGGTTGGGCCTTGTCTTGCTGGGCCGAAGCCCAGGGGGCAGGGGGTTTTCTCTTTCTTTTTTTTTATGTATTTTCTTTCTTTTATTTATTTCCTTTTCTGTTTTGGCTAATTGTTTGGGCACTAAATGAGTTTTGTAAAACATGAGAGTTGGCCCAAAATTCACAACACAATATATCCTACCACCAAAAACTAGTTTGGTGTAACTATCATTTCATATTTATTTTTTTATTAATAAAAAGGTTAGTAAATATTGTTTTCAGCCACTGTTTGAGGTTGTTTAAGTCACTTATCAAATTTCAATAATGTTGCTTACAATTTTATCATAGCCTCTGATTTATCTACTATTTATTGAACATTTTAGTTCTAATATTTGAAAAACTTTTATTGTTTGCTTGATTTTGATTTTGAATTTGAATCGGTTTCGAACTAACGCGAGATTACTAACAGTAATCAAAGTGATGTGGCATCGTTAACGTGGGATTACTGTAGCCTAATTATCCGGGCGTCACAATAGCTATACATGTGTGTATGTGTGAATTAATATGGTGGTTTGTGAGACATTGATGATATATATATGATTGGTTCTATTAGAAATGTGTAGTATCGTAAAATAACAGCAAACGAAAAAGAATTAAAATGGAAAACACAAAATTAAATGAAAAAGAAATCATAAAACCAAAAACCCCCCAAACATTTTAGTACCGGTTGGTGTTACCAACCGGTACTAAAGGGCTCCCGGCCCCCGGAGCTGACTCGTGCCACGTGGTTGCCCTTTAGCACCGGTTCATGCTGAACCGGTACTAAAGAGGGGGGGGGGGGAGGGGCTTTAGTGACCACACTTTAGTGCCTGTTATGAAACTGGCACTAAAGTGCCTTACGAACTGGTGCTATTGCCCGGTTCTGGACTAGTGCTACTTCAGTTCGTCGGGGATTAAACTAAAGCCTACCAAATAATAAACCATGTGGAAGATGGGAAGAACTTCACTGTATGTTTGTCTCACCATCAAAAACTGCAAATTGGTGTATGTATATTGCACATTCGGTATAATGGAAATATTCTAGATCTTTAGAATGATACACCTATATCAGATGAACAGAAGTTGCATCTTCACTGTCTGTTTGTCTCAGCGTCAAAAACTGTAAATTGGTGTGTGCATACTGCACATTGGGTATTACGCGAATATTTTAAATCTGCAGAATGATATACCTATATCAGGTGAACAACAGAAGCTGCCTCTTTTCTCATGGAACCGTGTGTTCATGCTCTATTGTTTGGTGGTGACTTGGTAAAATGGTAAGCCAATGGCTGGAGATTTTTATTTTGAAAAGTAAATTCAAGGCTTCAAGGTTCAAGCCTCTACACACAAGTATAATTTAATTACAGAAGATTTCAGACATCTAGCCAAGATAAATCGTCTTATAGAAGCAAAAATAAAATAAAATTGCAAGGCGTCAACTTCGGAATCCCCACAAGCCTCACAACTGTCATAATTCTTTCGCCAATTACCTCTATCCACCACCCACCAGCCGCAGAAGAAATGTCTGTTGCTGACTACCGAAGCCACAACCGCACCACCCGCAAATCCACTGCCGCCAGACATATGTGCCACGATAATATCAATTTTTTTGTCATGTTTGTATCTCATATTTTGTAGATTGGTTTATCTGAAGACGGATTTCATTCATCCTCTCAGGATAAAAAATCCAGTAGCAATTTCTGCATCGTGCAAATGATAACACGGTGGTAAATGCTCAGTGAGAATCACATCCAAGGGCATCAGTGCGGCACTGCAGCATACATCCTTGCCACTGATTGTTCAATCCGACTGTGCTTCTTTGGTAAAAGCTGTGGAAAGTCCAGAGACAGACAAATCAATTGTAGGTCACCTTGTAATGGAGATTAAGGAGATGATGAGAGAAAGGAAGCTTGTGATACGTCTTGTTGGTCGTTTGCAGAATAGAACTGCAGATCGCCTTGCCTATATGTCGAGAGTGGAGCACAACACCGATTTGTGGCTGCAGGTGCCTCCAGCTGCTCTTGTGAGCTATCTGGCAAGCGATTGTACAACTATTCCATAATTAATAAAGCCCCTTTTTCAGTCGCCAAAAAAAAATATGAACATGCTATTGTAGTTGACATCTGTGTAAACATTGTTATCACTGGGAAATAATATTGAACTAAATAACTTGTGCCAAACCGACACAATGCCGTCTAGCATGATGCCCCTTGAAACGCTGTAACACCGATTTGTTTTTTTATTGTAGCGCGACAACAAGTTTTTTCTGTTTGTTTCTTTATTGTAGCGCGACAAAAAAAATTCTAACGGGCGCAGTGTGTTAACCCAGAGTTGAACTCGGGACCTAATTCAGGGTAACAAGAGAACCTACCAGTCCAGCCAAAGCCACCGTTGAGATTGAAGAAACAGAAAACAGTCAACAACAATACAGCGTTCGGATTAGAAGACATGTTTGAAACTTTTGAAACCTTTTTAAAATATTGTGATTTTTTTCTTCAAATGAAGGATATTTTCGAAAACACAAATAATTTAAATTTCGAAAATTATTTTTCAAATGTGAACAAACATTATAATTTTGATTTCATTTTTGAAAAATAAAAATAAAATTCGGTATTCTGAATAATTGCTTCGCGAACAAATTTTGAAACATGGACAATTTTCAAAAATCCTCGAAGAGTTTTTAGAGTGTCTACACTTTTGAAGATTGCAAACATTTTCTAAAAAACGCGAATGAATTTATTCTACTTTTAGTTTAATAATAAATTCCAATATTTTTTGCACCATTTAAAATTTCAAATAACATTTTGTGATGTTTAAAGAATGTATTATACAATTGAAAAAATCGGAACATTCAAAGAAATGTTTGTGGCAATTTTTTAAAAGAAACTTCACGCATTTTAAAAAGACACGACATTTTCTAGAATTTCCTTATGCAATGTAAATAAAATGTTTACATAATTTTTTTGAAAAAGTTTCGTGCCATTTAGGGAAACGATCGGTAGGAATTAAAAAAATGTTTACTATGTATTCTAAAAGATGCTCAGGCATGTATTTGAAAAAAAATATTCATCATGTATTTTACAAAAAAGTTCAACGTTTGTTAAAAAAAATGTTCCCCGGGCATACAAAAAAATACACAGTGTGTATTACAAAGTGGATATGTTTGAAAAAAATACAACTATGTAGGGGTACTGGGTTCGAAATGAGTTGCGTGCTCAGAGAGGACATACAACTATGTTAGGCATGAGTTGCATGTTTGACTTGGAAATGCAACTGGGTCGGGCGGGTTTACATTTTGGGGTTGGACATGGAAGTAGAGGTCGGGGCAAGTTGCGTGTTAAAAACAAAGCACAAGCCTACTTGCGAGTCAAATGGTGGGCTTGCAACTAGGAGAACTACGAGCTGAGTTATGAGTTGAGGATATACTTACAACTGGGACAACTACAAACTATGAGACCAGTTGCAAGTCAAGGGTCTGACTTGCAACAGGGATAAAACAAACTATGGTCCTAGTTGCGAGTCAAGGATGGACTTGCAACTAGGATGAAAGACAAAAACATAGGCCCTGTTGCGAGTCAAGGGTGGGCTTGCGACTAGGATAAAAAATATGGGCCTAGTTGCGAGTCGAGGGTGTACTTGTAACTGAGACAAAGTATATAAAACTACGATATGAGTTGCGAGTTGAGGTTGGACTTGCAACTGAGATGAAAAAAACACATCCCAGTTGCGAGTCGAGGGTAGACTTGCAACTGGGACATCAACAAACTATGGGACTAGTTGCGAGTCGAGGGTGAACTTGCAACTGGGACAACAAAAGACTATGATCCTAGTTGTGAGTAGAGGATGGACTTGCAATAAAGACAACTATGAAACAAATGACCCAGTTGTGAGTCAAGGGTCAACTTGCAACTAGGATGAAAGAAACTATGGTCCCAGTTGCAAGTCAAGGGTGGACTTGCAACTGGGATAAAAACAAAACGGGTACCTAGTTGCAAGTCGAGGATGAGCTTGCAACTGGGAGAACTATGAGCCCAATTGCGAGTCAAAGGTGGACCTGCAACTGGGACAACTATGAAATGACAAGCCCGACTACAAGTAAAGGGTCGACTTGCAACTAGGATGAAACAAACTACAGTCCCAGTTGCGAGTCAATGGTGGACTTGCAAATGAGATGAAAGACAAAATATAGGCCCAATTGCGGGTCAAAAGGTGGGCTTGCAACTCGGAGGGTGGGCTTGCACATCGGACAACTACGAGCCCAATTGTGAGTTAAGGGTGGACTTGCAATTGGGACAAGTACGAAACTACGAACCCAGTTGCGAGTTAAGGGTCGACTTGCAACTAGGATGAAATAAGCTATGAGCCAGTTTCAATTAAAAGGTAAACCTGCAACCGGGATGAAAAACAAAACACATGCTCTAGTTGTGAGTAGAGGGTGGGCTTGCCACTTGGACAACTACGAGCCCGGTTGTGTGTCGAGGGGGACTAGCACCTAGGACAACTATGAAACTACGAGCCAGTTGCGAGTCAAGGGTCGACTTGCAATTGGAGCGAAACAAGTTATGGGCCCAGTTGCGAGTCATGGGTGGACTTGCAACTGGGATGAAAAACAAAAATATAGTTGCGGTCGAGGGTGGTCTTGCAAGTTTGACAACTACGAGCCCGATTGCTACTCGAGGGTGGACTTGCAACTGGGACAAGTACGAAACTACAAGGCCAATTGCGAGTTAAGGGTTGACTTGCAACTAGGATGAGAAAAACTACACGTCCAATTGCGTGTCAATGATGGACTTGCAACTAGGATGAAAAACAAAAATACATGCTCCGATTGCGAGTCGAGGGTGGGCTTGCAACTCGAACAACTACAAGCCCGGTTGTGAGTCAAGGGTGGACTATCAACTAGGACAACTACGAAACTACGAGGCCAGTTGCAAGTCAAGGGTCGACTTGCAACTGGGATGAAACAAGCTATGAGCCAGTTGCAATCAAAAGGTAGACTTCCAACTGTGATGAAAAACAAAACACATGCTCTAGTTGTGAGTAGAGGGCGGGCTTGCAACTTGGACAACTACGAGCCCAGTTGTGAGTCGAGGGGGGCTTGCACCTAGCACAAGTACGAAACTATGAGCTAGTTGTGAGTCAAGGGTCGACTTGCAATTGGGATGAGCAAGCTATGAGACCAGTTGCGGGTCAACCGTGGACTTGCAACTGGGATAAAGACAAAAACAAATGCTCCAGTTGCGGGTCGAGGGTGGGCTTGCAAATCTGACAATTACGAGCCCAGTTGCAAGTCGATGGTGGACTTGCGCCTATGACAACTACAAAACTACGAGCCCAGTTACAAGTCGATGGTGGACTTGCACCTAGGACAACTACGAAACTACGAGCCCGGTGAATAACCAGGGTCAAAGATAGGTCATTGAAGATGGGGGATAAGCTTCATAGTTGAGCCCCCTAAACAACAACATATATAGGCCCATGTGAAAACAAATGCAAGAACATGACGACCCAAAACAAACGGGACAAAGAGGACGCGCGACAAAAAAGAACAAGCTAACACGGGCGTACATGATCGAGTTTGTGCAGACATTAAATCAAACAAATCAGACAGTTATAGACTTAGATGAGGTAAAACTTATCTAGATTACACTCCTCTCTAGCTACACGGTCAAACCAAAAATAAAAGAAAACAAGGAATAGAAAGACACGTGTTGCTTCACAAAAAAAGCTAAGTCCCCCCCAAAAAAACCAATACATAAAACATAATAACGGCCCACTAAAAAAATGTCATATCGGGTCTCGCTGCTACATGAGGGAAAAAAAAGAAAACACGACACAAGGACAACGAGCATGACTCAAAAGCACGTGTATTTACCGGTATATGAGCTAGATGAAACATTGTAAACTCTCATTTAGATAATAATTGGGAAACCAATCCGAATCAGGACCTTATACCGCGTCACGGAAACGGCCCAACAAAAGACACATGCACGAACAAAGTCGACAAGAAGATACCAAACACACGACGCGACACAGAGCGCGCGTGACAAAATAACCTGCAATCAAGATTTGCACAACATTTAAAGCGAACATATGACAAAGTGGAAACAAGTTCATGAATTTTAAACAAATAAATGAAGAATGAAAGGAAAAATATAAAAAAATTGGCAAGGGTGAAAATAGAAAATATAAATAAAAAATCATGAATTTAAAATAGTTCATAATTTAAAACAAATAATGAAATAAAAAACAGAAACAAAAAAACAAATACTAGGAGTCAAATGGGACATGAGAGTGTAGAAAAATAAGAGGAACTAGGAGTGAGTGTAGCACAGACATCTGAAAAGAAATTGAAAAAGGCAGTCGAACACCTCGCACTAGCAAACGGCCTTCAGGAGCATAGGCGAAAAGCAACAACGTACCAACCTCGATCAGCAACGAGCCGGACACAGGCAGCGCGCGAGACAAGGCGCCGTGAGCCAGCGGAGCAGCCAGATCGTTGTGTTTTGCACGAATATTAAAGAAAGATGATCCAATGGCTCTGGACTTAGATGTGAGATAGTTATTTCACATTTAGATGTGAAATAGCAAACCCGTTTAAACTTTGATGGTGACCAAGAAAATATAATACCATTCGGACAATTAAACCGAATGTGAGAAGACGACTCTAAAGAATATCAAGTTATAGTCAACAATTGGCCTTCACTATACTGGTGGGTCATGTCTGCAGTTATGCGATGCCAAGGCGGAGGACGGACGCGGTCCAAAGGCGATGCCAGCAGCGGGCGCAGCAGACTGAATTGATGCAAGCGGGGACTTCAAGGTGCAATGCAAACCGACTCCTTGTAGCAGCGAGAAGTCATCAAGTCAACCAAATGCTTTTCCATACAAGTGCATTGCATACCTTTAGATGGAGACAGAGAGATCAACAATGGCGCAGCAAGGCACGAACAGGTGGTGGTGAATCGCGGGGCAAATCTCCTTTGGCAGATAGACAAAAGAGCAACGTAAGAGGCGTAAGCCACATCCATATCCCTCTGCCAATGGAGCAGTTGCCCTGCAATGCACCTTCACACTCACATACATACATCATATAAACACCTATCTCACTCGCCAGAGACATGGGTTCCTTCATGTTCTAGCTATTGTGATTGCGATATTGTCGTCGGCATTGGTTGGTGAGAGGAGGAGAACCAACGACCATCGTATTTATGCACTACCAAAAATGGCATATCCACCGAGAACATGCTACTTTGGTTGCATTTGCAGCCGATGCCGTGGATCTATCCCAAAAGGAGGCGGAAAGAAAGGTTTGCTAAATAAAATGCCAAAGGAAAAGAAAGGAATATCACTGCTTTATTCTGAGATCAGATTAGATCGGATGCCAATTCCTGTTTGGGACTTGGGATTTTCGCGATTCCTTCTTTATGAGAAAGCTCTGTCCATTCACGTGAGAGAGAAAGCTTGCACAGGGGAACCAATCAAGGATCAGAAGGAGAATGTGCTACCGCTACAAGCCAGGCAGAGGATCAATCTCGCACAACCTTTCTCTCGCTCCCAGCAGGATGCCCTGGACCATGGTCCACGGAATGCGATGTGATTGTGAGCATTTCCATCTTTTTCTACATATACAATGACCTCTTTTGCATCATACGTACAGTGACCTTAACTTGCCACGGCATGTGCGTGATGGCGCTAGTGTGATACGCTTTTTTGTTCCTTCTCTATTTGTACTGAGTGTTATACTTGGGTGGAGGTTAGCTCCAGAATTCGTTGAAATAATGCATGTTTGTAAAAAAGAATTCGTGCTATAAGATAGTAGAAAATTACAGCTTTTGCGAAAGGTATGCAAACATCTTTGAAACATGATGAATTTAATGTAAACCTAATTAGATTCTTTTCAGAAACAATAAGATGATTAAAATGTTACTTCTGACCCAAACAATATTGCTTATGTTTTAATTTTATTACTCCTACAAAAGATTTCAAACACCTAGACGAGATAAATCATCTTATAAAAGAGAAAACAATAATTGCAAGGCATCGTCTTTGGAACCACCACTAGTCTCACAATTGTAATCTCGTCCATTGACTGCCATAACTGAATTTTGTGAATGATATATATATATATATATATATATATATATATATATATATATATATATATATATATATCCTGCCAAGTTGTTTTTTCAGCGCCCCTCTATTTTCAACGGTCAAGCGGCCAACTTTATGCAGGAGATAGAGAAGCATATGGTTGTTGCCTTCTCTGCTTTGGAGCTTCAGCTCACAACAAGGGGGCATGTTTTTGGAGCATTCGTGTTTCACCTCCTTGGGAAGGATCCAATTCGTTGTGCTACGCAGAGGCTTAAGATCGTCCTACAGAAATCAATGGTAATTATTGGCCCTGGTTATTTGTCTCGATATAATACATTGCAGCAGTAAGCAATTCACATATAATTTGTGATTTTAGGTGGAACAAAGGTGCCCACCACATTGTCCATGTGAACCCACAAACTGGCGATCCCAAACTATCTCCTTGACTGCCCTCGAAGAAGTGGAGATCAACGGATTCGAAGGAGGTGAACATCAGATTGATTTCTTGAAACTGATATTCGAATGTGCGCCAACGCTTAAAAGAATGGTCGTGAAGCTGTCACATGAGGCATCTGCAAGTAAATGCTAGATGCACACAAATACACAACATCGCCAGGGCCTACTCTTCCGTGGTATTCTGTGTTTTGCCTTAACGGGAGTAGAAGTAGAAGGAAATGGCATATGACCGACATGTGTGTAATGGGTAGAGAGGAACCGTTACCAACGGTGATGCGAGTGGCAGTATGAACAGGAGTGGCGGACGTGAGGTTACCGGGATGAGCAGTCATGTGAGCCAGTGGCGGAGCTACATGCAGTGTTGGGGTGGCCACTGCCCCCCCCCCCCCACACCCTGGCCTAATCACTGAAGGAATTTTTTTGAAGGGTTAAATTAAGGAAAGTCTAGCCATTTGCCCCTCCCCCCCCCCCCCCCACCCTGGCCTAATCACTGAAGGAATTTTTTTGAAAGATTAAATTAAGGAAAGTCTAGCCATTTGCCCCCCTCCCCCCAAATATGTGTATTCCTTGTTTGCCCCCCCCCCCCCCCCCCCCTAGATCTTCTGCTAGCTCCGCCACTGATGTGAGCGGTGGCGCCCGAATCCATGTACCAGTCACCGCCGCCATCGTAGGAACTCGGTGACGAGGTGGAGTACAGAGCAGCGAGAAGGGCCGGGTCCCACGGTGGCGGCACCTAAAACCCTCCGTAGGCCGGCGCGGCCCCATAGGCGGGCGTGGGCGGGGCGCGATGCCGCCGCTGTAGGGGGCGGCGTTCTGCGCGGCGAAAAGGGCCTGGTGACTCGCCGGACGAGGCCCAAGGATGTAAAACTCGATCTGTGTCCACTAAACTTTGCAACCACACGAAAGACTGAAACACTACCGGGTGCGCACCTTTCGACCAGAATATGTACTTTTCTGCTTTCTTGGTGAAAAATTGCTGCATGGTCGACGTCTCACGTAGAACTGAATTTTCTTTTGATGGGCTCACGTAAAACTGATTAATAACGAAATAATCCCGCGACTCATGACGTTTAGCAACCCTAGCGCATCTTTTTGAGGGAAACCCTACGCCTAGAGATCTGGAGCGGCCGATTTTGGTATGCTTTCGCAAGGTCCGATGGACTGCATCGAGAGGCCAGGCCTAGGTAGCCACCGCGGCCGAGTGGACCGCATCAGCGCCCTCTCCGACGACCTGCTGGTCCTCCTCCTCGCGCGCCTCCGCTGCGCCGCCGCAGCGGCTCGCACCAGCGTCCTCTCCCGCCGGTGGCGTGGCCTCTGGACCCACCTCCGCCAGATCGTCTTCCGCGGCGTCGCGCTCCCATTTCTTGAAGCAGCGGCCGGCCGCGTGTCTCCGGCGGTTTCCCTTCTCGAAATCCACGTGCCGGTCCCGGTCCCGGTCCTGGCTGGTCGCCTTGCCTGGCTCGAACCGGCGGGGATCCGTTCGCTGCTGCGCGCCGCCGCGCGAACCGCGCCTGAGGAGTTTGTCCTTGTCGTGCCGCGGCGCTCGATACAGTGTGCAATCGACGCCGACCTACCGTGCTTTCACCGTGCCACCTCCATCGTTCTGGACTCGCTCTTCCTCCTCCGCGTGCCGGACGGAGTAGAGTTCCCCGTGCTCGAGACGCTGTCCCTCACGGGCTGCATTGTCGTCGACCTTGACGCTTTGCTCTCCCGCTGCCCCCGCCTGCGCGTGTTCCGGCTCAAGATGTCGCGTTTTTACTCCGACGGCTAACACCTGACGGTCCACTCGGCGTCGCTGCAGGAGCTTGTTGTGGACACCAAGGAATCACGGATACAACATTTAGACATCGTTACCCCGTCGCTCAACCAATTGACTATGTGCCTAATCCCCTGGAAGAAGGCAATCATCGCTGTCTTGGCACCAATGGTGGAGAAGGTCTCGTGGTCCTATACCCAGGGGTCTCCTGCCTATGGTCTTTGGCGACTCAAGGAGATGCGGCTTCTGGGGGCGGAGAGACAAGGACAACTCCCTTCACTGCATATTCATGCATGCGCGGTGTGTACTCTCTCCTGGTCAATTTGTTGCACGCTCTGACTTATCAAAGGTTTTGATGTTTTGTGAATGATATATATCCTGCCAATTTTGCTTTTGTAGA
This sequence comes from Triticum urartu, assembly GCF_056163025.1. NCBI lineage: Eukaryota > Viridiplantae > Streptophyta > Magnoliopsida > Poales > Poaceae > Triticum > Triticum urartu. The sequence continues at coordinate 713,975,949 of NC_141879.1, forward strand.
GCTCGGATTACTTTTACGGTGAAGAGGACGGATTTACGCGGGACATAGAGAAGTATATGATTGCTGACTTTTCTAGTTTAGAGCTACATCTCATAACAAAGGGACATTCTTTTGAAGCACTCATGGTTCATCTCCTAGGGACGAATCGAATTTGTCGTGCTATGCAGAGACTTAAGATCATCTTACAGAAATCAACGGTAATTTTCCGCCCTGAATATATATATCTCAATAATACATTTTAGCCAGCAATTCACATATAATTTGTGATTTTAGGTGAAAGAAACATGCCCAACACGTTGTCGATGTAAACCCACAAACTAGCAATCCCAAACTATCTCCTTGACTGCTCTTGAAGAAGTGGAGATCAACGGATTTGAAGGAGGCGAACATGAGATGGATTTCTTGAAACTGATATTCGAATGTGCGCCAGTGCTTAAAAGAATGACCGTGAATCTGTGACATGAGGCATCTGCAGGTAATGCTGGGTGCACACAAAAACACAACATCTCCAAGGTCTACTCTACCGTGGAATTCTGTGTTTTGCCTTAGCGCTGGTGAGTACATGTTCTGCATGTATGGTTAGTATGCTTCTAGTTGAAAAGAAGATGTAATCGTTAGTCCCTGTAAGTTTTTTGAAACCTAAAGTCGTGCCGTCGATTATAAATCCTGGTTGAGCATATTACACTGAAGTTCTTCCCATCTTCCACATAGTTTAGTATCCTGAACTGGTATCTTGCCTACCCTAGCTGTCGGGTCGTCCAAATTATGCTCATGGTTTGCTATCAGCACCAGTTTTCATTGGATTCTATAGTACTATCATATTTCCTGATCTTGTTCTATTCACTTAATATTTGGTTTATACTCGCCTCCAACATTTCCCTTGTTTTACTGTCATCTCACAAACAGCGTTGTGTCATCCTGGGGCACCACCGTGCTAGTTTTCTAAAATGATAATATCAAATTTAAATGGAACATATGCCCGCGCTCTACTTAAAAACAGTATAAGAAGGCTTCAGAAATTTCCTGCAATTTATTTTCAAAGGCGCAAAAATGAAAAAAAAAACATTAAAAATCTGGACTGAGTTCCTCGGACTTACCATTTCTAAATTGGAATTCCTTTTCAGGTAGGAAAAGAAAAGCTTAATTTATAGCACAGTAATCAGTGGCGGAGACAGGGGGGGACGAGCAGGGGCCTGGCCCCCCTATCGATCGACAATTCCTTCAGCAGCTACGAGTAATTAGCGCTGGATCAAGGGAATACACGAAGTTGGCCCCCCTTAACTCAAACGATGGTGAAAACTGAGAATAAAATCTGAAAAAAAGGCCCATCGGAAAGCCCATTCATGGCCTCCTCCGTTCCTAGTACACTTCCGGCTTTATTTTACGCTAAAAAAGGTCAACCATGGCGTGACTAAGGCATGACTTGAGGCGATTAGATCTCGTAAAAAAGCTTGAGGCGATTAGAGCTGGCGGCGGCCGCGGCCTAATCAGGCAACACCAGTACCGTGATTGGGAAATCCTGGAGCACACTCTTCCAGTATTCTAGAGGTCCAGCGCCATGGTTTGCACTATGGAGTACTACCCCTCACAACTCTCATCTTGTACGTGTTGAAATTATACATCAAATTTTAGTTATTTTGATGGCGAGGTCAATGATTCTAATTCATTTTTAATTTCATTTGATTGCTTGATTTCCGAGGTGATCATGAAGAGCAAAGTGCAGACAAACTTCATAAAGATTAATTTGATTTGATTTTTAAACATGAGGCTAATGCACGAGTTACCAATCCTAGTCCAATGGAATATGACTTGCTTCGAAATTGCATGATGATATACATTCATAGGAAATTACTGTAGAAATTAGGTTATCTTCGAATGAAATTATTAATATTTTTTATCTTAGTGGCAATTGTAGGGAAAAAAAATTAAACTAGTAACAGTACAAATATATTTGTGTTTTAATTGCATTGAGACGACACATTATTATGGTACTTATTTTTTGCGTTGCACTTTTTTTAAACTTGGCTCGGCCTCCCCTATACCCAAATCCTGCCTCCGCCCCTGACAGTAATCACATAATGCCTACAAATTACAAAGTAGGGTGGATTATGAATGGCAGGGCAAATCATCGTTTGGCAGGGACGGACCAGCAGTCTCGCCGACCGGCTGACTGTCAGCCTACATGCCAGAGGAGAACCGCACTGTGATTTTCACCCTCTACCTGATACAGCTAATTGTGTCATGTGCACGGCACACTATATGTTTCTTTGATGGCAGCTAGCAGTCTATCCTACTTGGGAGACGAAATCTGGATATGCCTGGCATGTTCTACCGAGCGGGAACGATATATTCTTGGGAAGCTTCTCTTTTAGCTAACGGTGCTGTGCCGCGCTGCATGTACACGTGCCTTTGATTCTAGCTTGGATATGGAAGTGCATGTGTTGCATTCACCAGGTTGTGTCGTGTAAAAGCCAAATCACTTTCCAGTATTCTTTGTCTGTTATTCTCAATTTAGGCCAAAATGTGTTCATAAAATCTCGCAAGGTTTGGATGGCATTTACAATAGACTGGAAAATACACGGCATAGTTTTGATTTTGCCAGACTTGCAGTAAACAAGAGAGTGGAGGAAATACAAACTCAATCCTTTGACTGAATTGAAGTCAATCTGTTTTCTCAATAAGAGGATTTTATTGACTTGAACATCGCTTCTAGGCGATACAACCACGCAGTGGCAAGTTAAGGTTTGAGCCGCTGGACCCTCGATCTCCTCAAGAAAGGAAACATTGATGATGCTTCTTCTTGCTATTCGTCCTAGTGAGCAGAGCGCTAAACAATGTAGGTACAAAAAGATGGAAATGGTCGTGAACTCACGATCACATCACATTTCGTGGACCATGGCACATGGCGTCTTGCTAGTGGAGCGAGAGAAAGGCCTAGCCTGTGGCGGCAGCACATTCTCCTCCTGATCTCCTTGGTTGATTCCCCTCTGCAAGCTTTCTCTCTCGCTGCGTGAGAGCTTTCTCAAGGAGAAGGAATCGCAAAATCCAAGTCGCAAACAGAAAGGGCATCCGATCTAATCTGATATTGGAATAAAACAGTAATATTCTTCTCTTTTTCTTTGGCATTTCCTTTCAGAGAACCTTTTCTTTTCTCCTCCTTTTGGCCTTGATCCACGGCATCGGTTGCAAACGCAATGAAAGGAGCATGTGCTCCATGGATATGCCGTTCTCGGTAGCGCATAAATACATGTCGCGCCATCGGTTCTCCTCCTCTAACCAACCAACACCGACAACAGCAACAACAATAGCTGCTAGAACAGGAAGGAACCCATGTCGGTGGCGGTGATTACCAAGGGAGATAGATGTATGATGTATGTGTGTGAGTGTGAAGGTGCATTGCAGGGCAACTGCTCCATTGGCAGAGGGATGGATGTGGATTACCCCTCCTACGTTGATGTTTTATCTGTCTGCCAAAGGAGATTTGCCCCGCGATTCACTGCCACTTGTTCGTGCCTTGCTGCGACTATTGTTGGTCTCCCCATCTGAAGGTATGCAATGCATGTGTATGAAAAAGCATTTGGCTGAATTGATGACTTCTCTGCTTGCCTTTCTCCCAGCAGCAGAGGGAGGAAGAACCGCATCAACTCAGTGCCCTCTCGGACGACCCGCTGCTCCTCTTGGGCCTGCCTCCGCTATGCAGCACAGCACCGCCTCCGTCCACCGCCTCGGTATCACACAATTGTTTGACTATAACTTGGTTTACTCCCCCCATCACAGTTTAAAGGGGGTACCTCACATCTTTCTGGGCCCAAGGTTGCTAGCGATTGGTAGGAATAACCGATGCATTGAAGCTGCAGTAGTTAAGGATATGCGCCTAATTAATCGCCAAACAAACACATAGTAACCTCCCCGTCCAGTAAAAGAAGGAAACCATCGCATGCATTGGTGAAGTAATTTCAGTTCACACCATGCATGCGCACCAGGAAGGTAAACGGAAGGAGCTAATTCCTCCCAAAACGATGCAGTTAATAGGCTAATTAATGACATGCGCCCTATTTCCCTCTAATTGTGAAAAATTCTGGTTTTGAAGATACGCCCTTTAAACTGTGATAGAGGGAGTATATTCTTTGGAATAATTATATCTAGCATCTTCTCAAATTCAGTCAAACTAATTGAATGACATTATTTTTTACTCAATCATCACTAAAGTTTGAAATAGCGACCTCGCTATAGCGTTTTGAGGGGCATCATGCTAAACAACACCATGTACAATTTAGCACATTCTATGGCTGCCGCTATGCTAGCTATTTAAAATTTTGGTCCTTACTGAGAAGCGAATTATTGTTGATGCTGATTTTTGTCTCTTGGTATGTGTTGCATTATATTTGCCAGCAGCAACAATCTTTGCTCATATAATGCCCCTGCACTAGCATGCATGTACCGTATCAAGCATGCCAATCAAAATTGTTTGTGGACAAGATTTTCATCCTCCAGATAGTGGATTCATGTTGTACATTGACAAGATCATCATTTCCGACGATGGCCAACTCCTTATAACACCATTTGGTTCCAGTAATTTGCCTGGTTTGCTGCACCAGTAAGCTGAGCAGCACGCACTCTTAGTTATATTCAACTGTCGAAGTGATGCAAGTAAACTGAACATCCTCTGCAGATTTATCTAGTTTTGTTGAAGAAACACATGGTGTCGACATTTAGAACCGCTGCTTAGCAGAATCAGTAGGAGCACATGAGTATTGAGAAAGGTTGGCCAAATATAATATATCACATCCATGATTGATTGGCATGGCAAGCACTACACAATTCACTTAAGTTAATCGGTTAAAGCAACCAAGCAAAAGTACTCCAGAAACTACGCAAAATGTATGGAGTTTCTCAGCATGGGAAAGGATGATCTTGCGGATGTGAACCAAAGAATTTGCAGAGGTATGGATGAGGATCATGTCAGTCATAATTTTGGTAGCCATGCATGAACCCTGAGGAAGAGGCAAATTGAAACAAGCTCTGGTCAATAATTCAGTATAGTGTATAGTGGTTAGGTCAGCAAAGATTGTTGGCAACTGGCAAAGGGAAATTAGCAAATTAATTCTTAAAACAGAATTTAACAGGAAATTATAGTTTATACCAAACCCGAATGCCCGTAAAATTCAGATGAGACAACTAGTTCGCTTCAGCTAATTTAGAAACCCATTTTGGCTACTGAATGCATATCCAAAGCAGAACAGAAGGTCGTGAGTAACAGAGGATTGCATAAAACAAAAGGAGCAACCATGGTAAGGGAGCCTGTGCTAAGGAGATCAAACTAATTACTGCCAATTCCGTAGTAATATAGATGTGAGGATGTGTGCGCATAGGTTAAGCAGTAAGATATCATATTGAGCTAATTACAGGGATACACATGTGCAGCCAGACTTTGTAATTGGCATGTCTATGTTCAGAACTTGAAAAGCATAAGCACTAACTTAAGTTGGCATTAGGCTTCAACAAAACCTAAAAGGATTAACAGAGCACGCAGAACATACACTTACCAGAGCAAAGATAAACATAGCATTGCACGGAAGGATACGCCTTGAAGATGTCGTTTATTATTGTGCGTCTATGTTCCCTTGACCACACATCACGTGACAGCTTCAAAGTCATTTTTTTAAGTGCCGGAGAACATCCGAGCATCAATTTTAAGAAATCAAACTCATGACCCGCCCCTTCAAAGCCAGTGATCTCCACTTCTTGGAGATGAGTAAAGGAGACAGTTTGGGATCTCCAGTCCATGGGCTGACATGGACAATTCGGTAGGCATCTTTCTCTCACCTAAAACCAAAAAAAATGTGAATTACTACTACACAATGTACATTACTGAGATACGTAATCAGAGCTGAGAATTACCGATGTTCTCCATAGGACGAGCTTAAGCCTCCGCACAGCTGGACGAATCCGATTCATTCCAAGGAGAAGAAACACAATTGCTCCAAAAACATGCCCGATTGTTTCGAGATGAAGCTCCAGAGCGGAGAAGGCAACAACCATATGCTTCACTATCTCTTGCGTGAAGCTGATCGCCTCGCCGGGGAAATTTGACCGGAACTGAAAAGTAATTGAAGGATACTTATACAGATAATATTTTTTGGTTACTCCATCGCAGTAAATTGAGAGCAGGAGAGGAGACATACTATGGAGGCATGAATCTGCAGCGAAGGGAGCTGTCCTTGGCTCTCTGAGGTCTCTAGAGAGACCTGCTCAAGCTCCCAAAGACCAAAGGTAACAGACCCCGCCCTGTAGCAGCAGTGCCACGAGACCTTCTCCACCATTGGAGCCAAGACGGAGATGCTGACCTCTGTGGCTATCAAGGACACGGACAATTGCTTGAGCGCGGGGGCGACGATGTCGACGCGGTGTGTCAGCCCGCTCTCGCGGTCCACGGCCAGCTCCTGCAGCGACGCCGAGTTGACCCTCAGGTCGCCTTGGTCAAACAAGAAGCCGCCGAGCCGGAGCGTGCGCAGGCGCGGGCAGTGGCGGAGCAGGGCGTCGAGGTGGGCGTGCGCGATGCCGCAGGACAGGGACAGCGCCTCCAGCGCCGGGAACTCGGCGCCGTCGGGCACGCGGAGGATGAGAAGGAAGATTCGCAGCGCGATGGAGGTGGCGCGGGGCAAGCAAGGCAGGTCGACGACGAGGGAGCCGGTGACCAGATCGGAGGGGAGGTCGAAGACGAGCTCCTCCGGCTCGAGCCGCGCGGCGGCGCGGAGCAGCGAGTTGGCGCGGGCGGTGCCGACGCGGAGCAGCGAGTTGCCGCGGGCGGTGTCGGCGCGGCGCTCCTTGGGGACGCGGATCTCGAGGAGCGAGACCGCGGGGGAGAGGCGGCCGAGCGCGGCTTCGAGCCTGTGGAGGGCGACGCCGCGGAAGACGATCTCGCGGAGGCGGGCCGCGAGGCCGCGCCACCGGCGCGAGATGAGCCCCGTGCGCGCGGCGGCGCGGGCGCAGCGGAGGCGGGCGAGGACGAGGAGGAGCAGGTCGTCGGGGAGGGCGCTGATGCGGTCCGCTCCGGCGCGCAGCCGGGCGGAACGCCGGCGAAACTCCATTGACGGCCAGATCTCAGGGGATAGGCGGGGCGACCACCTACTCTCCTCGCTCTCTTACTCTTTTTTTTTGCGACTTTATTACTGTATAACTCTTTTCTTTTTTTTTTACTTTTCTTTTCTTTTTTAAACTGCGCTCACCGGATTTTATTCATTTAACGCTCTATAGCCTCCATATCACACTTTTTTTTTGCGGGAAAGAACTTGTATTACTCAATAGCATTGTTGAGGAAATCGTTAACTGGTAGCTGCTCGCTTGGTTGGTGAGTAGGGGAATCGGCAAGTTAATCGGTCATTTAATCAATTAATCGAATGATTTATCGGGTTATCGGCTACTCGGGGACCCATGAGTAGGGATTAATCGACAAGTTAACTGGTTAATCGGATGAATTCTTGAACAGGACTCAATAGTAGTATCCTTAAAATCAATTGCAACAGCCTGAAGGACCTCCGGTGGTCCAGACCCAACCCAGGTCATTGTTCTAGTGCCGTCTCTAGCAAAAATTGCCAAAGAGATACTAGCTAAATTCTGAGTCTTAAATACATGAGTAATACAAGAATTATTGCTTCTAAGTAACTTCTTAACATCGCGCACGAGGAACGCGAACCTTGATCTATCATCCACTTCACTTTTTAACAACATTGCGGCAGTGGCAGAATTCACCTCAACTTGAATGGGCAACGTACTTTTTTGTATAGCAATCTCCAGCCCCTCTTTGCAGGCATACAGGACAGCTTCTAGTATCTCGCGACATGAGTATAGTTTTCTGCAGGAGGAAAAAAGTGATGTTCCCCTCGGCGCTCCTGAGAATCATTCCTGCTCCTGCTTCCCCGCCATCACCGAGCGTGCCTGCAACATTTAGTTTAACTCGGCCAAGTGGTGGTGGAGACCACTTCAAAGTAGGTAGACTAGGCTTGCTTGAGCCCATTCCTCTAGGATCAGCCTCCATATCACACTAATGTGCTACATGATTAAGGCTGGCCATAGTGGTAACATAAGTAATATCATGCACTTGGGACTCACACATATGCTTATATGGCAGGCAATTAAAGAAGAGAGGGATGGTTAGGCTGGTCATAGTGGGGAGTAACTTATAATAATATCATTCACACTAGTAAAAAAACGACCTAATGTGAGACACATTAGTCCCGGTTTGATTTTGATCCGGTACTAATGGTATCATTAATGCCGGTTCGAACGGCTATGCATTAATGTCGGCTCGTGTTGAACCTTTAGTACCGGCCGGTACTAAAGGTTCAACACGAGCCGACATTAATGCATAGCCGTTCGAACCGGCATTAATGATACCATTAGTACCGGATCAAAATCAAACCGGGACTAATGGCCGGTAGTGGCAGCTGCCCCATGTCCTCTCTTTTTTTCTTTAGAGATAGTGCCAACTTGTACGCACTTTTAACTGAGAGAATCCCCGAATGTTCAAAATGCCAAGCAACAAAATCACCCTCTCCTGAAGACTGAATACGCAACCTCAGTATCTCCTCCGCATCATATGAGTAAAACAGGTGCCTAACCAAATTTTCATCCCATCTCGTCGGACCACTCAATATCAAGTCAGACACCCATTTGATCCTGGTCCTATTCTTCCTTGCGGTAATTTTAAGGCCGGATAATCTTGGGAGCCAGTTATCTCTCCAGATATTAATATTAGAGCCGTCACACACTCTTCAAATAACTCAGGCCTTAAGTAAATCCAAGCCATGCAATATACCTTGCCAAGAGAGCAGGGACGGAGCCAGGATTTGAGCATAGGGGGGGGCGAAGACAACGGCATAAGATTTTCTTTTCTTAGGTTAACACCTTTACACTAATTTCACAATAGAACTAACCCGCCTCTTACAATGATAAAAGGACAATGGTATATAGCAAACTAATACTCCTATAAAGACAACGACACAAGAGATGTAGATTCATGAAATTTTATTAGTGGCATAATTGTTTGATTAGGAGTTTGCATAAGAACTAAATTATGTTCCGGCTATTACCTTGGTTCTTGGAATCCCCATATTCATCTTTCCTCCGAAGGGAGATGATTTGGACAGTAACCACCTGATGCAATCAATAGAGAAAAATTATTAAATATCATGTATTATGAAATTCTAAATGTTCAAAATTAAATACTTCTTGCCTACACCGTGGCATCAATTGAAGTGTTGCACATCGTTTGCAGTAGCATCATATTCCGACAGTTGAGAGCTTGAATCAACTGGGTTTAAAAAATATGAATTGATTCTGCTCTCTTCCTCTTCACATCTACACAAGCACAAATGATAACTAAAAATGACATAATTTGATTCTTAATGCCTACCGTGTATGATTATTCTTCAATAATTTGTAAAGCCACGAACTAATCTGATGCGAAATAAAATACCTTTTCCCCTCATGTTGTTGCCGCACATCCATGCATCCGGCTTGCCGGCAACCTGTCCGTGGTCCGCTGATCGACGCATGTCTGTCTTGGCGTCCCCTTCCCTTCTCCGTTTCTAGATGGCGGCGCAACAGCGCGAGCGCGATGGACAGATCCGATCGCAGCAGGCCTACAGTTCATGGCGGCTTCGAAAGGGAGATATTAGCAGCGATAGACATGTTTTTTTTAGATCTGTCCCCGCGTAGTGGCTGCAACTAACAAGCCACTTTGCCTTCCACGATGGCCTTTTTCTATCGAAGAGACCACGATGGGCTGCATAGCATTCTTCTTTACGTGGACTTTGTGTTTTTAACTTGCAAATGGACTATATATAGGCTCGGGCTTCACGTTAATAAAAAGGCCCAAGAGGCATAGGGGGGGCGAACGAGCTACGATCAAGTGCGCACGTGATTTTTTTTAGCGAACAAGCCATCGCTGTCAAGGGACGAGGCGATCGTTGGGGGGGGGGGGAGGGGGGGTCTCGCCCCCCCTCGTCCCCCCCTAGATTCGTCCCTGCAAGAGAGTGAGGCTGGCTATGGAAAGGCATTATCCAGAATATGCCCTTGGGGGTAATATTTTGCCTTGATCACTTTGGCGCACAGAGAGTCGGGATTAACCACCAGTCTCCAAGCCTGCTTAGCTAGGAGAGCCTGATTAAATAATCCAAGATTGCGGAAACCCATACCACCCTCACATTTAGGCCTAGTCATTTTATCCCAGGCCAGCCAATGAGTCTTCCTCCTATTCTCTTCATCACCCCACCAGAAATTTCTAATCATCTGCGACAGCTCCTCGCATATATAGTGATGCTGGGAATTTAAAGATCATGGCGTACACCAGCAACGCCTGCAGAACAGATTTAATCGAAGTTTCTTTCGCCCCACATGAAGCATATTTTTCTATCCAATCCTATAAAAATTTGAGAGCTTTCTCTTTAGTAGATTGGAATTTACCGGCCTTCATTCTCCCTTGTGGCACCAGAAGCCTAAGGTATTTGTCCTCAAATCCCTCCGCAGTGATGCACAAAATTACCATCACCGCCACTTGAGCTTGCATATATACTACACTTCTTTCCAAACATAATAGACCATTTATCTGGACTCAGTAACTGACCCGTCCCCTTCTCATAAGTGAAAATGATATTTTTAATAGTCAAAGCTTGATCAATGGACCCCTTGACAAATAAAAGACCGTCATCAGCGAACATATGGTGTGATATACCCGGAGCCTGCCTGTTAACCTTGAATTTCAGAAGCGATCCTCTATTACACACATCCTGTAACAGCAAAGAAAGTGCCTCGGCCACAAACAAGAATAAATATGGAGATAGCGGGTCTCCTTGCCTGATACCACAAGACGGGGAGAACGTCTCCAAGAGCTGGCCATTGCAACGGACAGAAAGTTTAACTGAAGTGACACAAGTCCGTAGACCACGTGAGAGGATTCATTTTTGGCTACTTGATATAAAAGTATACTGCCGCCTTCTCCCGAAACAAAAGTGCATGATCACACTGCCTGAAAGTATGGAACAAAGTTTCATCACCATGGCTACATATAGGGCAGACCGAGAGCACTTTGACATGCCTCCGCTTCAGCTCGCTCTGTAACATGGTAGCATGTCATTGACCATCCGCCTCCAGAAAATACGGATTATTGGTAGTACCCGCAGTTTCCAAAGCGCCCTCCTAGTCTGATCGCTCCTTCGAGAGCTTCCAACACTAGATTGTTCTTGAGATAATCTTCTATCCATGATCTCCCGGTATGTTGAGCGAACAATAAAAATACCTGATCGATCCCACACCCATTCCCATATATCTTCCCTAGAGTTTCTAGGCCTTGGCGTTGTTAATATCGCCTCAACATCTGGAGCAAAAAACACCTGTTGAATCAGGTCAATATTCCAGTCACCAGTTTCAGGAATAATGGTACCATTGACAAGCTGGATTGGACTCTCAATTAATTTTCCCATCGGTCTCATAGAGTTTGTGCCCATGATCAAATTGTCCGACGTGCACAAACTCGGCGACCCAGTTTTTTGTTCTTCTCCCATCACCAACTCGGCGTATCAATCCGGTTTTGAGCAGTTCTCTGCCAATGATAATTACCCGCCATGTCTTTGACACTCCCCGTGGACACCCAGCGGTGAGAAAATCCCCATCTGGGTAATATCTCCCTTTCAATACTCTTGCACAAAGACTCTCTCTGGATTCTCAAGTAAACTCCAGGCTTATTTAGCAAGCATTGCATCATTAAAAATCTCCATATCCCTAAAACCAAGGTCACCTTTTGATTTAGGAACAACCATCTTATCCCAAGTTTGCCAATGGATTCCTCTCTTCTCCAATGATCCAGCCCATCAATGTTTTGACATAGTCATGTAAGTTTTTTGCACAATCCTTTTCAGAGTTTAAAACAACTATAGAATAGGTCAGTAATGCCAGGACCACTGCCTTCAAGAGGACTTCTTTTCCTGCACATGACGTAAACCTCTCACACCACCCTTGCACTTTTGCCCTCGACCGCTCATTCATATGCACAAATTGTTGCTTAGTGATTCTGCCAGTCATCGTGGGTAAGCCAAGGTATAAAACAAACTCCACGGTAAAATATTGGCTTAACTTAATGCATGTGTATTTGTAATTGAGACATTAGAATTGTATATCGAATACAATAATCGATCTTGGAACACTATATGTTGTCATTTGTGCTAATATAAATATAAACTAATAACAACTAGTAGCTTATAAAAAGTAAAACATTTTAGTGTAAATCCACAATTGAGATTTTTGTGTTGACCGAGGATGGCCATCTGCTGCCCTGCGATACCTGGACATCACCAGTTTAAAAATCATGGAAAGTCGAAGCTGCCAGAAACTAAAAAAAATCCATGTGCGATTAATTGAAACCAAAAAGGTCATGAGAACCCTAGAACAAACATTGCCCACTTGGGACAAAGATTTACTCATTTTTCTGTTGGTAGTGCCAACCACATGCTTCTCATGCTTGAACGTCAGGTGTGTTTTCCACCTTCAGTAACATCTCCTTTGACTTTTTTTGTCGATCTCATTGAGCGCAATAGGATTTGCGGTGATCTCCTCATGATTTTTATTTTGGACAGAACTTCAACTCCAACCAATAGGTGACTTACCTGGCAAGAGGCTGTTGATTTCGCTCCATATGAATTCTCTCGTTGCTGGGCCTTGCATTACACGTCATGTACCCTGGAAGACTCAAAGGCAAAAAACATTTTATGTATAGGGCAGACAAGATTTAGGTAAGTCATTTTTTTTCTTTTATAGCATAACCAAAATTTCATATCCATATTTTTCAAAATCAAATAAAATATAAAGATAACACATACTTCATTGCATACTGAAACATCATTTGCAAATTAAACATTAATTATAAATAAATTAAACGCTACTACGATCATAATTAAACATCCCTTCTACACGTCGAGAAAAACTAGCTACATTGCGATTAAAAGTAGGTGTCAGAGGGGCCTCTCCTGGGTGTCAAATATTTCCTCATCCTCGTGGATGAGCTCGGTGAGCTCCTCCAACATTTCCTCGCACTTGGGAGTTAAGGCAGGCAAGCTCGCGGCACTCATGCTCCATGGAATCAGAGAACAAGCGGTTATCGGATGGGCCCAAGCGGCACGAATGTGCCACGGTGACCTAGCTGAACCTCAAAAATGGCGGCGAGGAGCTCAGAGGATGGCGGCGTTGAGGCTAAGGAAGGGCAACGAGGAGTTGTGGGATGATCGAAATCATCCAACGCAAAAGGCGGGAGAACCCTATTAGCTTCAAAAATCCACATTCAGGTTTTCTATATTATAGAACATATAATCTTCAGGGAAGAGTGCACAATATTAAAAACATTTTTTCGGAAATAAAGTCGGGTAATCATAGCTAATGTTTAGAGATGGAACAATATGATCATTATTTTATGTGTTTTCCCACTCATTCAGCGTGTGTTGCACCCGTCCCCGAGATGCCGACGGACAAACTCCGAGATTGTGGCATACTGGCTTGCCCGTCTCCGATCGCGTGCTCGTCTCTGACATGGTACATGCATCGCCCAAGGAAGTTCGACAACTACACCCTCGCCTATAGAACATTTGGCCTTTGCGGATGGAGCATTTGGCTATTCTTATATACTTCACACGAGTTTGGTGTGGTGGAATATTCGGTACTCATAATTTGATATTTAATGGAGTGAGTGGTGGGACTTAAACTTGCATCTTATGTTTCTTGGGTACACGACTTCAAATTTCATATGTTTGCTCATTATAACGTGGCATGTCGATATTTGTTTTCACGCACAGAGAGAGAGAGAGAGAATGTGTGTGCGCACACGCGCGTGCCAATGGGTGTCGGGCCTTACCCTAAAAAAATGGGTTTCGGGCCTACATGTGAAGTGGCCCGGCCAAGATAGATATGGTCGTCAACTTGTTCGGGCCGCTGCGGCATCAAAGTCCCCACCACTTCAGTGGGTGTGGCCCAGCCCTACAGTGGTCATCAAGATTGACTCCAGTAATGCAAGTTCTTTGGAAAAGTGAAATGAAATGGTCATGCAATGCTTTCATTTTCTCAAAGTTGGACACTCTCACTCTCCACCCCACGAACTAGACTTGATTTGAAGAATCCAATTCGGCTGGTAGCTACTCATTCACCCATTCATTCATTCTAGTAGTTGTACTACTCTTTTACTTTCTCCATGCTCTAGTAAATCTATGATTATTTTTTTGAGGTGTAAATCTATGATTATTACTCATAAGGGATGTGTGTGAAACCATGTTCACCAAATCCGCATCCCATATATATCCTAAATAAATCTTGTGCAATCCCTTTGAGCCTAAGTCTATATCTATATCTATACCTACTAATAAAGCAATGTGCGTTTCGTCAAATTTTTCATCCGTTCACCCGTATTATTAATTATACTTTTGAGATTTTAACTATCCGAGGTGGTACTAATAGTTTCTGCCTGTGTGATTTTATTCCGGTCAGTTCTCATGGGCCTTAATTATTTTGTTTGTACGTCGTTCTGGGCCGCACACAGCTGGTTCAGGGGAGAAAATGTTTTGTGGGCCGAACAAAAAATAATAGGCATAGGGTTTGACCTGACCAGCAATCATTACGGCTACTGCCACATGAGCTAGCTAATACTTGTGAATTGTTTTTTATAGTCCGTTCGTCATAGAATTTATTAGTACTACAGCGCTCCTATACACGAAAACCGACCAATTTAGATACATAGACAAATTGCTTGAACATCAGTGAGCCACCTGGGCAAAAGTGGAAAGCCATCCCGTAATAAGGAAGGAAATAAAGAAAGTAAAGAAGGAAAGGAAGGGGAAGGAAAGTGAATATAGAAGGAAGGGAGGGATTTCAGATTTTTTTTAAAACAATAGATTTCTCAAATGCGGACGTGAAATGGGATTGTATACTCGCATGCAATGATTGATTTATGACATAAGGGCCAATGCTTCCGTCTAAAAATATATACACGTCAATCTTTCTCCCGATGCAAAATGGTTAAAGGTTTCCTTTATTCTTGAATTGAGCTTTTTTCTATATCTTCATGTCATAGGAGTCGCAGTTTTCTTCGTTTTTTTAGATTGCTCACCATCCATGCTGAATGGCTAGGAGTCGTAGTTTCAGATCATCTACACACCTGATATAAGTCAATTTAACTTGAAAAAAGCAATAAAACCTAACAACTTTTGCATGTTTGACAAAGCTTTCCGCAAAAACAAACAAGAATCTAGATGTTTGTATTTTACTTTTAGTGAAACAACTTTAATTTCACAATGTTATTATAGGGAGAGTAATCTTATTTGTGACGTTTGTCAGAGTTGAATACAAAAGATGGCACATAGTGGTACGCGGTGCAGGTTTTGTGTTTTCATTCGCCCGTCACCAAAGTACAAAGAGTCGTACTCGGATTCAAATTTGTGTGCGACACAAACTCCATACTTTTCTCTATAATATTAGCCATGGATTAATGATTTTTGTACAACGCTCCTAATATCATTAGACACAAATAGTGCTATGCTACACAGTCCGTAAACCTAGCAAACACTGGTTCATGGAAATTTGTGTTGCCTTAGTAGTGAAGCAAATACATTGTACTAAAATGAAATTAACTATTTTTGGTAGAATGCGCGATTTATTGGGCATCACTGAGCAACGCCAACAAAGACGTGAAGAGATACTCGCAACCAGGTGCTTTTCTCTCCCGTTGCAACGCACGGGCATTAGTGCTAGTAATAATAATTTTAGAAACAAAGACAAGGACATGCCAGTAGTATGTGTGTTGAGTGTTAATTTGGAGGATCCAAATCGGGTAGCTACTCATTCATTCTGCTCCTTAATTTGTGCATGGCGCCTCCTAATTAGATCTTGTGCAATCCCTTGGATGCTAAGTAATAATAATTCTAGATAGCCCAAAGATAGATATAGGATGCGCCAATATATCATGACAATATATATATATATACAAATACAGAGAAAGTAAGACCATTGACCCAACCGCGTTGCATGCATCCGCACCTAGAAAATGCATTGAATACTTCATATCCTATCAAACCAAAGACACCGGGGCCACTTTCCAGTCAAACAAACATGACGGGCTGCGCCACACCACCCCCGGTCGGCGCGCCCCCAGCCCGAGCCGCCCCGCGCACTCTCGCTCGCTCGCCTATTTATGCCGTCGCCACCGCCCACCGGCTTCCATCCACCACCGCACCCAACCACAACCAAGCACATCATCGCCGCCTCGCCGGGCAACCAACACCAGCCCAGCCTAGCAAGATGGGTTCGCGGTACGAGGTGGAGGTGACCGTGGGCGCGGCCCGGGACCTGAAGAACGTCAACTGGCGCAACGGCGACCTCAAGCCCTACGCCGTGCTCTGGGTCGACGCCGGCGCCCGCTGCTCCACCCGCGTCGACCTGGACAACAACGAGAACCCCGCCTGGGACGAGAAGGTCGTCGTCCCGCTGCCCCCCGCCAGCCGCCTCCAGGACGCCGTGCTCTACCTCGACGTCGTCCACGCCAACGCCGCCGAGGGCGTCAAGCCGCTCGTCGGCTCCGCCCGGCTCCCGCTCCGCGACGTCGTCGACGACGCCGGCGTCGGGGCCAAGGCGTCCAGGAACCTGAAGCTGAAGCGGCCGTCCGGTAGGCCCCAGGGGAAGCTTGACGTCCGCGTCGCCGTGAAGGAGCCGGCGAGGTACTACGAGTCCAACCCTGGCGCCTACCCGGCGCCCGCGGGGCACGGCTCCTCCCGTGATGCCTATGGTGGTGGGTACGGCGCTGGTGCGGGCGCGTACGGCGCCGCGGCGGCAGCTGGAGGCTACGGCGCGTACGCCGCGGCGGCGCCTCCGTCAGCTGGGTACCCCGGCTACGGCTCCACCGCGCCGGCTCCCCTGGCCGCAGCACCGTACGGCTCTGCTCCACCGCCCTACGGCGCCGCACCGCCGACACAGGGAGCAGGCGCGTACGGCTCCTCTGCTCCGGCTTACAGCGCCGCGCAGCCAGCTCCGGCGGCGGGGTACGGCACGACGGGGGTGGCCCTGGACCAGAGCGGCGGGAAGAAGAAGAAGGGGATGGGCATGGCTGGCGGGCTGGCGGTGGGCGCGGCGGCGGGCGTGCTTGGCGGGCTGGCGCTGGCGGGTGGGGCGAGCTACGTGGAGCACAAGATCGAGGACCGCGTGACGGAGCGCGTGGAGGAGGACATGTACGGCGGCGACTACTAGGCGCATGGATCCTTCCCGTAGCATGAATCTTTATGTTTTGGACCGGACCGGAGAGTTGAGAAGAAGAGAGGTTATTTTCTTGTGCTGTCTGTGCGTATCATGAAGATGAAATTAGGATTGTTGATTGCATAAATTTAGCTAATCTCCATCCATGCATGCATGTGGATGAGAATCGGGTTGAATGAATTTGTTCTTGTCTGCATTCGTGCAGCTTGCAATGGCGGCTTCCACCACAAGTCTATTGGAACACTGGTAGAAAAAGGACCTATAGTCTCGGTTCGTAAGGGCCTTTAGTCCCGGTTTCGGAACCGGGACTAAAGTGTCGGTACTAATACCTCCTTCCTTTAGTCCTGGTTCAATCCAGAACCGGAACTAAAGGCCCTCCACGTGGGCAGTGCGCAGAGCCCAGTCAGGAGACCCTTTGGTCCCGGTTGGTGGCACCAACCGGGACCAATAGGCATCCACGCGTTAGCATTTCTGTGGCTGGAGTTTTTGTTTTTTTTGAAGGGGGGGGGGGGTTGGGGGTTTTGAGGGGTTAATTTAGGTGTTTTATATATTGTGTTAGCTAGCTATAATTAATAGAGAGAAGTGTCCTCTCTTATGTCCGTGCTTGGTCGACGCTACGTACTATACATACGTATAGAGAGGACTAGACACGCTGGCTAGCTAGTAAGCAAACGAAGGAAACAGAAGATCGTCATGAACATATATGCATACAGAGAGAAGTGATATCGACCACCTCTCCTTCTCCGAGAGATTGGTCGAACAACAAGTTCTCGTATATCTATCTGACACTACCGGCTACATATATACAATAATTATCTCTGGTCCACATAGAATTCTCCGTCTTCAGGGATCACGTGGTCAAGAAAGAATGCCGCCAATTCCTCTTGAATTGCTCGCATGCGAGCTGGTGCTAGGAGTTCATCCCGCTTCCGAAACATCTAATTTGAAGAAGGGGGTCAATACATATATATATGAATGAATGAAACTCAACACAAATGATGGTAATAAAATAAAATTGTGAATGTTGTTATTTACGTACTTCATATTGTTCGTTAGAGTACCCGCCCCGCTCACAGGTCGTGTGGCGGATGGACTCGCAGATGTAGTATCCACAGAAATCATTCCCTTGTTCCTGCCACAACCACTTTACAAGAAATAGAGGTCAATCAAACTGATAAGTAAGAATGCTAAATGGTATTGATGAAACTAGCGCTTGAATCACTAGGAGATGCGCGGAACATGCTACTATAGTACTTACTTTCGGGTGTCTAAATTCCAGCTCCTTCGGTAGTCCCGGAACTGTTCTGGTGAATTTTCTCCAAACCCTGCCGGACAAAGAAAACAATTACTTGATATCAGGAAATGAACAAAGTTGCTGATATGGTGGATAATGATCGATTTAACTTACTTCTGGAGTATTTGAGTCATGTCTGCATAGTCCTGGGGATCTTTTCGTTTAGAGTCTAAGACGGTTACTACTCCCTGCTCAAGCTTAATCTCTAGGAGAATATAGTGGAAACTAGCTACCTAATCATAGTAAGCTATCGGGAGGGGCTATATATCGACAACGATGACACTACATCTATGTCCCTCGACGACCCTCGTTCTCGATAAAAAAAGGAAGAAGAAGAAAAAAAAGAGGAGAAGAAAGAATAGAGGAGAAGAACCCTCGAACCCTCGACCCCTAGACGACCCTCTTCTTCCTCTCATGTTCGAGAGGATCGCCGAGGGGTCGGGAGGTTGCCTAGTGTCAAAGGATTCAACAAAACCATGTCTTCATCATTAGGCGAAAGTAACATGTGCATGATGGTACGAAGCTCTTCAAAGTTTTTCTGGAACGGAGTCCCAGATAGGATAATTCGCTTTTTGGTACAAAGTTTAGCAAGAGCCTTCCGAATATCGCTATTTGGAAGGCCTTTGCTGAATTCGTACCAAAAGGCGGATTATTCTATCCGGGACTCCATTCCAGAACAACTTTGCAGAACTTCGTACCAACATGCCCTGGTTACTTCCGGCTAATGATGAAGGCATGGATTTCTTCAATACTTTGACACTAGGAAACCTCTCTCGACCCCTCAGCGATCCTCGACCCCTCGAACCCTCGACGACCCTGGAACCCTCGACCCCTAGACGACCCTCTTCTTCCTCTCATCTTCGAGAGGATCGCCGAGGGGTCGGGAGGTTGCCTAGTGTCAAAGGATTCAACAAAACCATGTCTTCATCATTAGGCGAAAGTAACATGTGCATGATGGTACGAAGCTCTTCAAAGTTGTTCTGGAACGGAGTCCCAGATAGGATAATCCGCCTTTTGGTACAAAGTTCAGCAAGAGCCTTCCGAATATCGCTATTTGGAAGGCCTTTGCTGAATTCTTACCAAAAGGCGGATTATTCTATCCGGGACTCCATTCCAGAACAACTTTGCAGAACTTCGTACCAACATGCCCTGATTACTTACGGCTAATGATGAAGGCATGGATTTCTTCAATACTTTGCCCCTAGGAAACCTCTCTCGACCCCTCGGCGATCCTCGACCCCTCGAACCCTTGACGACCCTGGAACCCTCGACCCCTAGACGACCCTCTTCTTCCTCTCATGTTCGAGAGGATCGCCGAGGGGTCGGGAGGTTGCCTAGTGTCAAAGGATTCAACAAAACCATGTCTTCATCATTAGGCGAAAGTAACATGTGCATGATGGTACGAAGCTCTTCAAAGTTGTTCTGGAACGGAGTCCCAGATAGGATAATTCGCTTTTTGTACAAAGTTTAGCAAGAGCCTTCCGAATATCGCTATTTGGAAGGCCTTTGCTGAATTCGTACCAAAAGGCGGATTATTCTATCCGGGACTCCATTCCAGAACAACTTTGCAGAACTTCGTACCAACATGCCCTGGTTACTTCCGGCTAATGTGAAGGCATGGATTTCTTCAATACTTTGCCCCTAGGAAATTAACCTCTCTCGACCCCTCGGCGATCCTCAACCCCTCTTCTTCTTCTTTCTTTCCTCTTCTTATTTTCTTCTTTCCTATCCTTCTTTTTCTAAAATTGTAATTTTTGCATATATAAAACTTTTCTAAAATTGTAATTTTCTATATAAAACTTTCCTATCGGGAGTGGGAGAAGATCGAAGAAAAAAAAGAGGAGAGGAAGAAAGGAATAGAGGAGAAGAAGAAAAAATAGAAAAATATTTCTATTTTTTCTTCTTCTCCTCTATTCCTTTCTTCTTATCCTCTTCCTTTTCTTCCTCTCCTCGTCTTCTCCTTCTTCTTCTCCTTCTTTCTCTACTTATTTTCCTTTTCCTTATTTTACTTTTTCCTCTCCACTAACATAAAATGCACTAACCTAAAATGCAACAAACATAAAATGCACTAAAGAGGCTCAACTAACCTAAAATCAGTGATAAAATGCACTAACCTAAAATCGATATCTACTAACAACTTAAAAAAATTAATACATATATGAAAAAATGCATATATGAAAAACTTTTGTATATATACATCAACATATATATATATACACTAACCTAAAATGCACAAAAATGCTATCGGAGAGGGGGTATATCGACCCCCCTCATGTATCCACATACATACATCTATACATACATACAAAAATGCACAAAAATGAAATTTGAATCGGATTCAAATAACTTGTTGAAAACCTATTCTAAACCTCTCCAAAAATTCTGAAATTTTGCCATCGCCTTTGTCTTGCATCAGTACCTCACCACAAATTTTGCCAAAGCCATCTAGCATTTCATCAAACACCTTCTATATGGACAAAAAAATTCAGAAACTCCAAAAAATTCAGAAAAGTGGACAGCGCGTTGCTGCTGCTCCACTTCTCCTCTCCTCTACTTCTCCTCTCCTTCTGCTCTTGAATGCATCAGGGCCGGCGGCGACCATGGAGCAGGGGCGGAGCAAGGGGCGCTCGGGCGCAAGAGTGGCACTCGAGAGGGGGGCTCACTTTGAGGGGGGCGGCGACGGCTGGAGTCCGGCGACGAGGACGGCGGGCTCGGGGCGGCACGCGGTGACGGGGACGGCGGCCTCGGGGCGGCACGCGGTGACGGGGACAAGGAGGCGGGCTCGGGGAGGCACGCGGCGACGGGGACGAGGGCGGCGGGCTCAGGGATGCCGGCGACGAGGACGACGCGGGCTCAGGGAGGTGACGATGTGGTCCGGAGGGCTCAACGGCGACGAGGACGACGAGCAGCCTGGCGGCATCGTCGGAGGAGAGGACGAGGAGATCGATCGAACTGAATCGAGAATTTCACGAGTGTTGGCTTATATAGCCAGAGCATTGGTCCCGGTTCGTGAAACCAACCGGGACTAATGCCACCTTTAGTCCCGGTTGGTGCCACCAACCGGGACCAAATGCCAATTTTCAGCAGCCCAAAGGGCGGGAAGTGGCGGCCTTTGGTCCCGGTTGGTGGCACCAACCGGGACTAAAGGGGGGCATTGGTCACGGTTGGTGCCACCAACCGTGACCAATGCCCCCCTTTAGTCCCGGTTGGTGCCACCAATCGGGACCAATGGCCTTGTGCCGCCCCGCGCCCAAAAGTTTAGTCCCACATCGCTAGCTGAAGGGCGCCTGCACTGGTTTATAAGCGCTGGTGTGCCTCCCCATTCGAGCTCCTCTCTAATGCAGGCTTTCGGGCCTAAACTTGCTACTGCCTGTGGGCCTATTGGGCCTTCTGCGGGCCTGAATCCTGGCCCATGTAGGGTTTCTAGTCGTATTCAGGCCGTGGAGGCCCGGTAGGAGGCATTTTTTTGGTTTTTTCTTTTTTATTTCTACATTTTTTGGTTTTTTATTTTTTTATTTCTACTTACAACTAAATACTTACAGTTTTTTAGTGATTTCTTTTTGCTTTTAGGTCACAAAAATTATAAACTTTCTGTTAGTGCCATTAGTTTTAAATTTTGAATAGTTTAAATTTGAATTTTTAAAAATTTGTGTGAATCACTAGTTTATGAATAACTTTACTATAAAAATAGAAATTTTTTTCTATTTATTTTTTGTTTCTACTTACAACTAAATACTTACAGTTTTTTAGTGATTTCTTTTTGCTTTTAGGTCACAAAAATTATAAGCTTTCTGTTAGTGCCATTAGTTTTAAATTTTGAATAGTTTAAATTTGAATTTTTAAAAATTTGTGTAAATCACTAGTTTATGAATAACTTTACTATAAAAATAGAATTTTTTTTCTTCTTTGCTATTTATTTTTATTTATACTTACAATTAAATACTTATAGTTTGATTTTAGGTCACAAAAATTATATTCTTTTTGCTATTGAAGAATATTATAGTTTTATTTTAGTTGATCATAACATAATATTTTAATTGATTGTTTTTATTTTCATAAAAGTTTTGTAGTTCATTCTGTTTGCTATTAATTCATTCTTTGAGCTAAATGACTCTGAAATTGGAAAGTATTTCAAAATGAACTCTGAAAAGGTTGAAAGTTGGCATGGTATCATCATTTCACCCACATAGCATGTTCCAAAAAGTAGAGAGGGTTACGACAAAAACTTGATGCACTTCGTGTACAAAATGGACAATCACTTTTGAAGTATCAAAGTTTCGAACCATAAGACATGAAAGCATTTCAAATGAACTCTGAAAAAATTGAAAGTTGGGATGGTATCATAATTTCACCCACATAGCATGTGCATGTACAAAACGGACAATGGTAGCATGTTCGTCTGTTACAAATTTGGCATGGTATCATCATAATAGTTGTAAGAATATTTTTCCTTTCAGAAAGAAGATAAGAACAAGAAGCTCACCACGGTGGTGTCGGTGATGAGATCGGCACGGGTGATCGACGGCGGTGAAGACGGGGACGGGGCGTGACGGACCGCTAAATCTAGACAAATCTCGAGGAAAATGGAGTTTGAAGGTCGAGCTTCGAGAGAAGAAAGCTTAAGTAGTGTGGCTCGGGCATTTCATCGAACACCTCATATGCATAGGAGGTGAGCTAGAGCACCACAAAGCCCTCTCCCCCTCGGCCAGAAAAAACAGAGCACTGTGCTCTGCTCTTGCGCGAGGGGGTATATATAGGCACCTCATTGGTCCCGGTTGATGACATGAACCGGGACTAAAGGGAAGCCTTTGATCCCGGTTCAAGCCACCAACCGGGATCAATGGTGGTGGGCCAGGAGCAAGGCCCATTGGTCCCGGTTCGTCCCACCAACCGGGACCAAAAGGTCCAGACGAATCGGGACCAATGGCCCACGTGGCCCGGCCGGCCCCCTGGGCTCACGAACCGGGACTAATGGGCTGAACCGGCCTGGACCATAGCCCTGTTTTCTACTAGTGAAAAAAGTTACTTTGTTAATTACCTACAGTTAGTTATGCGGTCTGAAATTCATTAGCCTGTGGGTTTGGGCGTTTGGCACAAGTTATTTAGTTCACGTGTTATTTGCCAGTGACAACGATGTTTACAAATATGGCGACTACTTTAGCATGTTACGATACTGACAGGAGCTGCTTGCCTTCTTCGCAGGGTTCATGCATGCCAACCAAGATTGTCCATTGACATGATTCTCATCCTCTAGTTTGTGGATTCACGATGCGCGTCGACATGACGACCAACTCCTTATGATTTACCCCGCAATTTTTTTTTTTGCTTATGATTTGATTTGGTTTCAGGAATTTGCCTGGTTTGGTGCAGGCTTTCAACACAGCCATTGTTTTAGCAGTTCACTGTAGTTTTTTCGATAAAGGGTAGATCTTATTCACTTAAAATGAAGTAACAAGCGGATACAAGCACATTGAGTACACACCCGGCCTCTGCACACTTAGGATGCACACAGTCAACACGAACGCGCACACACAGAAAACAGGCCGGCAAAGCACAAATTCATACAAGACCAAAGCTATGCCTAAGCAAGGAAAAAAACCACGAAGCGATCATCAAAGTACCACAACAACCATATACAATGACATTGAGGTTCTGCAACAATAACGCCTATATGAAGGGAACGACGCTCAAGCGCCACCGTCATTGAATCCAACCACCAATCCAAATCTAGGTTTTCATCCTGAAAAACATACCCGAGCATATCCGAGCAATGCCTTCAATAATGTAACAATGCAAAACATAGCAATTGCCAGGTATAACCAACTCAGGTCAACAGCTGTAGGCTAGTTATATTCAATTGTCTTTTTATCGAAAAGTCAAAAGCTATATTCGTTAGCTATGTGAGTAATGATCTGGTGGTTTTTTTGCGCCATTGCTATGGATGAAAGGAAAGGGAAAACATTTGCTGATCAGAAATTAACGGATCGGAAACTTAGCTCCTTCCTTTTTCACAACGTCAACGACGGCTGCACCGGTCTCGCTCCTCCCCGTGCCGGCCTCTACAGGCACAACCCTCCTCCACTGCTCAGTTGGTCTCAGGTCTCCACCAGCTGAGGTCCTCCACCAGGTGTACACCCAACAGGCTGCTCACCAAGCAGATGATGCAGCATGGTCCCGAGGGGCCTTACCTGCGCCTCATCGGCCGGAACAATTACCAAGGGGAGAAGCAACGCTATTCGGTCTCTTGCGACGAAGATCCTGATAGGATTTTAAAGAAGCATACAAGAAGCATCGCCATAAACCGCATCACCACACCACTCGCACCGCCACCGCCGAGAGGGACAAGAAACAAAACCACTATGTGAGGAGTTTCTCTAGGCCACACTGACTTTGACGGTGATGACATGTGTAGAGTGATGTACCACCTTTAGCTTCTAACCCACTCGAGACCAAAACAAACCCGAGGGAGATCTTCACAGCGCCCGCATAGCTGCAAGTCCTTGCGCAACCTCCCTTTAGCCACCACCTTATGGCATTTCTAACGGATCCCCTATAACCGGTTAGTGGAGTATATTTAGCTTTTTAATCCACTAACCGGCACCTAGCCGATCCCCAATTTGGTCTAACGGAGTAAAATCTTACTCATCCCCCTAAAAAATCCCCTATATTCACTCCATCTTTGCTCCACCGAGTAAAACGGCGCGACTCTCCTCTGCTGCCTCTCCCTCCCCTCCCGCGCCGCATCTTCGCCCCTGCTGCCCCTCCTACCCCTCCCCCTCCCCGCCGGCACAGGCCGGCAACGGGGAAGCCTTGTAAGCCTCTGTCGCTGTCCTCCACCACCTCCTCGTCCTGCCGCCGGCCAAAAATCGAGGGGATCTGCGGTTGTTGTCGCCGCCGCCGGATTTGGTGTTTCCTTCCACCGGCAGCTACACCTTGCCATGGATTGGCCAGGAAGCGGCCCACGCAGCCTCGGAAAAGCCTACACACAACATGCAGGTATCGGCTCTTCCTCTAGCCACTCTAATCGCTCCCGCTGTCGGTTCTCCAGCAACTACACGGCCGACCGTCGCCTGGGCTCGGCGCTCATGCAACGGCTCACTGACTTGCAGCCGCCAGTCATACAATGCGACGACTGCACATGGCAAGTGGTGTGCCGAGTTTCTACCACTCTGAAACATTCCGGATGGGTGTTCTTCAAATGCACAAACCATGGGGTATGTGCTTGTTTTGATTCGGTTTTTCACCAGATTCGATTCAATTTTGGTAGCTCATTTATGCTCATATATGTGTGTAGGATGATGGATGCTCATTTTGGTATTGGGAAGAAGAATACATTGATATTTTGATAGCACAAAAATTAGTAGATGTTCGTGCACTCGTTGCTAAAATTGAGGCTAAACATGAGACTAGATGTGAGATTAGAGAAGAAATTAGAGGGGAAGCAACGTCTACTTTAGAATCAAAGAAGAAGAATGAAGTATGCAAAATCGAGAATCCGCAGATCAACAATAAAGGCATCGAGAAGATATTAATCCAACTAGTGGGAGTAGTTATGGGAGTTGGGTATCTTCTAAAATGTCTAATTGTGGTTCTTATTTTCTTTGGTCTTGCTCGTGTAGCAAAGAATTGATGAATTATTATGTAATCCAATGTCATTGAGTGAAATAAAGAAGCAAAGAAATGTGTTTCGGTGGCCGGAATTGAAATGGAAATGAAAAAAAATTACTCCACTAACTTTAGGGAATCGGCTAAGTCTGGCCAAAACTTAGTGAAGTATTTATACTCTATTAGGCCTTTTACTCCCTTAAGCTTTAGGGGATCGGTTAGAAATTCCCTTACATGAGGGGTTTCCCAAAATCCATCACCCATATAGATAAGATGTAATGCCGCACAACATGACCGCCTCATGGTCCAAGCTATGCAGACGGCCGCCCACATCCTATTGCCACCACACTAAAATTTGGGGTAGTTACTTGAACCAACTCCAATAGAGGGGAGGTGGAGTGATGGGCGTGGAGTCGTGGACTGATCGTGTTGCTTCACATGTAAGTATATATCTCAATAATACATTATAGTCAACAATTCACATATAATTTGTGATTTTAGGAGAAAGAAAGATGCCCAATAGATTGTCGATGTAAACCCACAAACTGGTGATCCCAAACTATCTCCTTGACTGCTCTTGCGCGGTCGTAGCAGGCGCAGGCGAAGATCGATGACACGAGCTCATGCACGTCCTCCATGATGCTCGTGCTGGCGTGCTCCTCCGAGTGCTCTGTGCGTCAGCCTGGAGGAGCGAGTTGCTCGTCCGCACGCCGGCCTGGAGGCCACGCCTTGCCCGTGGTGGTTCCGGCCTAGAGCTGCGAGTTGCATGGAGCGCGCATCAGCCTGTATCTGGTGGGCTCGGTGGGCCGACCAGCGGGTTTTAATGTCAGAGAACTCCTTTTTCTGCTTGCCGAAAATCATGGAGAGTGTGGTGCAAGGAGGAGATGGAGGCGGTGCGGTGTGGTTCTTGCCAGGCGTCTGGCCACGTTTAAATAGCGCACGGACATGAGGCGCCAACCGGAGTAGGTTTAATGATGGCCAGCTCATGGAACGACATTTGGTCGGAGTAGGTTTCTCGGCACACACATGAGTTTAATGGAGGTAGGCGGGCAGACGGATGCCCTGTCATTGGGGAGAGAATTCGTATGCAACGGGTGGCGCCCGACTTCAATGGTGGCTCCAGTGAGAGGTCGCGTCCTTTCTGGGCCGGGATGAATGTGGCGCTGACACTCTGGAGCTAGGCAGCTGACTTTAGGCGAAAAAGGGTGCGAGTGAGGGAGAAGGTTTTTGGGTGGGCTAGGATTGTCGGACACTTGTGTGCCAATGGTCCGTACTTCTCCCCCGCTCCGTGGTTTGCGGGAAAAAAGGACGTCTGGACAGGCCAACGAACTGATGGGGTATTGCCTTGGATGGCAAAACACGTCCGGATGCGGGTGGTTTGAGGGTCCATGTTGGAGATGCCCTTATGCAACCTAATCATATTACAATCCATGAAATCAACAATATTTGAGGTACGGTAATGAAAAGTTCACTAGTAGAAAAAGGGTCAAATGTGAAGCACATTAGTGCCCGTTTGTATTTGAGCCAGCACCAATGTATATATTAGTGCCGGTTCCAACGGCTAGCCGGGCCGCTTTCATTAGTACCGGTTCGTGGCGAACCTTTAGCACCGGTTCGTGCCACGAACCGGTACTAATGAGAGTGGTGGCAGGATGTTGTCAGACTGGGGGCCCTCCAGCCCCTTTAGTACCGGTTCTTGGCACGAACCGGTACTAAAGGTCGTCCTACATAAACCCTTCGTCCACCCGAGCTCGCTCTGTTCTTCCCCTTTCCCCTCTCCTCTCTCTGTTCTTCCCCTCTTCCTCTCGAGCTCATCACACATTTTGCCCAAAATTTGTCAAGATTTGAAGGCCCCCATCCATTCAAATGATCACAAAGGTTAGCAACTTTGTCCTTTCATCTCTCATTGCTAGATTAGCTCTTGCAATGCTTTATATAGTGATTAATTTGTGAGTTTAGTAATTTGGGAGGATATATATATATATATGTGCTAGTATTTGATTTATATGCAATTTGAGGTCAAAAATAACACTTAGTTTGCATATGTAGGTGTGGTTTACTTAGTGCCTTCTAAATCTCCGTCGTAACCACCGTCGATCGCCTGCACCGTCCCGTCGCCGGCACCACCTTGTGGTGAGCCTCTTGTTCATGAAATTTTATATAAAAATTGATGTTTGTGTGATTTGGATATATAGTTACTCGTATAATTATCTTACCCGTACGTTGTTTGTTATACATATAGTGCCATGGTTTTGATATCCGTCCCCGTCGGCCCTCGTCCTTGTTATGATTCGGATGTGGTATATATATTCTCTTTTAAAACTAGTTGCATTTCGTGTTTATGACAAATTATGCCCATCAAGTCGACATAGAATTTTTTCTAGGAGGTATGTGAACCGGAAATTCCAACCGACCCTATTGTCGAGAGGTTAAATTTAGTTGAAAGAGAAAAAGAGTACTTGAAAGAAAAATTGAAAAGAATTGAGGGGGAGAAGATGGAATTGGAGTTGCATGTTGCCGATGTCGTCGATGATCACAAGATCAAGATGGAGAAAATGCGCTTGAAGATTAGAAAGTTTAGAAAATATGCCATCGATAGTGAGGCTTGGTATCATTATGCTGTTGGATCCATTGTTACCTTAGTTGCGATCTTGATCGCATTTGTTGTTGCATTTAAATGCTTTAGCTAGAGAGTTATTTGTTTGTTGCATTTAAGTGTTGTATGAACTTTATGTATGAACTTGTATTAATTTGGTCTATTCGGTGTTGTGTAATGAAGATGAGCCGGCAATGGATGTACGATGACCGATGCTCTCCCCAGTTCGTCGAGGGCGTGCATACTTTTCTGCTTGCGGCTGAGGCAAACAAGCGGGCGGATAGTTTTATGCCTTGTCCATGTGCTGGCTGTAAGAATGGTCACAATTACTCTACGTCAAGAACCATTCACGTCCACCTGTTTAAGTCCGGTTTCATGCCCCACTATAATGTTTGGACCAAGCACGGAGAAAGAGGGGTTATGATGGAAGACAATGAAGAAGAAGAGGACGACGACAGCTATTCTGGCCATGGGTTCCCTGAATACGATGATACAACAATGGGGGAAGAAGCTGAGCCGGTAATGCGGGAAGAAGCTGAGCCGGCAATGCGGGAAGAAGCTGAAGAAGAGGCATCAGATGAGCCCGTTGATGATCTAGGTCGGGCCATTGCCGATGCAAAGAGAAACTGCGCAAGTGATTTGGAGAAGAAGAAGTTGCAGCGCATGTTAGAGGATCACAAAAAATTGTTGTACCCGAATTGCGTAGGTGACAAGAAAAAGCTGGGCACCATACTGGAATTGCTGCAATGGAAGACAGAGAATGGTGTATCTGACAAGGGTTTTGGAAAGTTGCTGGTAATGATAAAGGATATGCTTCCAAAGGACAACGAATTGCCCGAGAGTACGTACGAAGCAAAGAAGGCTGTCTGCCCTCTAGGGTTAGAGGTGCAGAAGATACATGCATGCCCTAATGATTGCATCCTCTACCGCGGTGAGTACGAGGATTTGAACGCTTGCCCGGTATGTGGTGCATTGCGCTATAAGATCAGCCGCGATGACCCTGGTGATGTCGAGGGCGAGCGCCCCAGGAAGAAGATTCCTGCCAAGGTGATGTGGTATGCTCCTATAATACCACGGTTGAAACATTTGTTCCAAAACAAAGAGCATGCCAAGGCGATGCGATGGCACAGAGAAGACCTTAAGAAAGACGGAAAGTTGAGAGTACCCGCTGACGGGTCGCAGTGGAGAAAAATCGAAAGAAAGTATGGGAAGGAGTTTGCAGATGACGCAAGGAGCGTATGGTTTGGTCTAAGCGCAGATGGCATTAATCCTTTTGGGGAGCAGAGCAGCAACCATAGCACCTGGCCTGTGACTCTATGTTTGTATAACCTTCCTCCTTGGTTGTGCATGAAGCGGAAGTTCATTATGATGCCAGTGCTCATCCAAGGCCCTAAGCAACCCGGCAACGACATTTATGTGTACCTAAGGCCATTAGTTGAAGAACTCTTACAACTGTGGAATGGAACAGGTGTACGTGCGTGGGATGAGCACATGGGGGAAGAATTTGACCTAAAGGTGTTGCTGTTCGTGACCATCAATGATTGTCCTGCTCTCAGTAACCTTTCAGGACAGACAAACAAGAGATACCGCGCATGCACGCACTGTTTGGACGATACCGACAGTATATATTTGGCTAATTGTAAGAAGAATGTGTACCTGGGACATCGTCGATTTCTTCCGAGCAGGCATCCCGTAAGAAAGAAAGGCAAGCATTTCAAAGGTGAGGCGGATCATCGGACGAAGCCTCGCCACCGTACTGGTGCTGATGTACATGATATGATCAAGGATTTGAAGGTGGTCTTTGGAAAGGGTCCTGGTGGACAACCTGTTCCGAATGACGCTGACGGACGCGCACCCATGTGGAAGAAGAAATCTATATTTTGGGACCTGCCCTATTGGAAAGACCTAGAGGTCCGCTCCGCAATCGACGTGATGCACGTGACAAAGAATCTTTGTGTGACCCTGCTTGGCTTCTTGGGTGTGTATGGGAAGACAAAAGATACACCTGAGGCACGAGAGGACCAGCAACGTATGCACGGAAAAGACGGCATACATCAGGGTCATGCAAGCTACGCTCTTACCAAAGAAGAGAAGGAAATCTTCTTTGAATGCCTGCTCAGTATTAAGGTACCGTCTGGCTTCTCGTCGAATATAAAGGAATAATAAACATGGCAGAGAAAAAGTTCCAGAACCTAAAGTCTCATGTCTGCCACATGATTATGACGCAACTGCTTCCGGTTGCATTGAGGGGGCTTCTACCGGAAAACGTTCGATTAGCCATTGTGAAGCTATGTGCATTTCTCAATGCAATCTCTCAGAAGGTAATCGATCCAGAAATCATACCAAGGTTAGAGAATGATTTGGTGCAATGTCTTGTCAGTTTCGAGTTGGTGTTCCCACCATCCTTCTTCAACATCATGACGCACGTCCTAGTTCACCTATGCGAAGAGATTAACGTTTTGGGTCCTGTATTTCTACACAATATGTTCCCCTTTGAGAGGTTCATGGGAGTCTTAAAGAAATATGTTCATAACCGTGCTAGGCCAGAAGGAAGCATCTCCAAGGGCCGTCAAAATGAGGAGGTCATTGAGTTTTGTATTGACTTTATTCCTGACCTTAAGCCGATTGGTGTTCCTGAATCGCGGCATAAGGGCAGACTGGATGGAAAAGGCACGCAAGGAGGGGAACAAATAATATGTATGGACGGACATTCTCTCACTGAAGCACACTACACAGTTCTACATAATTCCGCCTTGGTGGCTCCGTATATGGATGAACACAAGAATTTGCTACGCTCCAAACACCCGGAGCGGTCTGATGACTGGATTACACGTGAACAAATCAGGAGTTTCGCCAGCTGGTTGCAGACACGTACCATGCATGACACCTCTATTGAAGATGACCTGTACTTGCTGTCCCAGTTACCATCTTCGAATATAATGACTTTCAAAGGGTGCGAGATAAATGGTAATACATTTTACACGATCGCCCAAGATAAGAAGAGCACCAACCAAAACAGTGGTGTCCGCTTTGATGCAGAAACCAAGACGGGAAAGGAAACATATTATGGTTATATACAGGACATATGGGAACTTGACTATCGACGTGGTTTGAAGGTCCCTTTGTTTTGGTGCAAATGGGTCAATATGACACGAGGCGGGGTAACTGAAGACCCGCAGTACGGAATGACAACAGTGGATCTCAACAATCTTGCGTATGCAGACGAACCATTCGTCCTAGCCAATGATGTGGCACAGGTTTTCTATGTGAAGGACATGTCTACCAAGCCAAGAAAAAGAAAAGATAAGGAAGCGAATGCATCGTACGATGAGCCAAAGCGGCACATAGTTCTTTCTGGGAAGAGAAACATCGTGGGAGTGGATGACAAGACAGACAAGTCAGAAGGTTATGAAAAGTTTGATGAAATTGCTCCATTCACAGTGAATATTGACCCGAGCATCCCGTTAAACGATGAAGATTTTCCATGGTTACGGTGCAAAGGGACACACGCGAAAAAAAAGTTTCACATCCAAAGATCTGGGATGTGATCGGCTTCACTATCATCACTTTCTTCTGTGTTTCACACCCAGAAGGGAATCTCTGTAATAGTTAGGGTAGTTAATTATGTGTTTTGGCATTTGAAACGCGAAGAAATTTTATGTGCAAACAAATTCTTTCGTGCCTTTACTAATTTTTAAAGTTAAGTTATTCACAAACTAGTGATTCACACTAATTTCAAATAATTCAAAATTTAAACTATTCAAATTTGAAAACTACGGGCACTAACAGAAAGTTTGTAATTTTTTGTACCTAAAGCAAAAATATTCACAAAGAAACTCTAAATACACAAAAAAACTCAAAAATAAATAAAGCAAAAAAAATAAAAAAGCCCGCCTACTAGGCCAGAGCGGCCTGCATACGACTAGAAATCCAACCTGTTGTTGGGCCAGGATGCAGGCCCGCAAAGGCCCAGTAGGCCAACAGGGCAGCACAGAACATGTAGGTCCAGTAGGCCTGCTTTGGAGAGGAGTTCAAGAGAGCTACCGCACGGGGGTTTATAAACTAGTGCGGTCGCCCCTCGGCTAGCGAGGTGGGACTAAACTTGCGCACCGCACCTGCGCCAGCGCACCCCCTTTAGTACCGGTTCGTGGCACCAACTGGTACTAAAGGGGGGCCTTTAGTACCGGTTGGAGCCACCAACCGGTACTAAAGGGTGTGCGGTTCCCGCCGCTTGGCCTGGCCAAAACAGGCCTTTAGTACCGGTTGGTGGCTCCAACCGGTACTAAAGGTGCCTTCTATATATACAACACTTACGAAAATTTCATTCTCCCTCTGTTTCTTCCTCTGTTTCCCCATTGAAGCACTGCCCGCGCGCCCCGATCGATCGACGCTATCGCCGTCGCCGCCCCCGTCCCCGTCGCCGCCCTCGTCTCCGTCGCCGCCCCGGGCCCGTCCCCATCGCGCCGTCCCCGCGTCGCCGCCCCCGCGTCACGCCCCGGCCCGTCGCCGCCCCCGGCCGTCGCCTCGCCGTCGCCGTCGCCCCGCTGTGAGCTCTCCCCCTCTAACCCCTCTCCCTCGCCCCCGGCGGCCACCATGGGCGCCGCCCCTCCCCGAGCCCATACACACACACAAGCATGATGAACACACACACACACATGTACATATGTATGAATTAATGCATGTATATATTAGTATATACGTATTTTGTATGTTTAATTAGTTTAGATTTTTTAGATTATTATTTTTTCACTACTATATATGTATGAATGCATGTTAGATGGATATAATTAGTGTTTAATTAGTATGGAAAATTTTTATATAATGTTGTTTTTCAGTTTTTTAATGGATGTATAAAAGTTGTGTTTTCTGTTTTTAGTGTTAGATGTTTAATTAGTATGAAGTAGCATATAGAATTTTGACATATGCAATGATAGCATAATTAGTGTTATATAGAAATGTTAGAAATTTTAGTTATCAAAATCCAATCATTAAAAAAATGTTACTTTTTGCGGGCATATAGCTAGTATTTGTTCTCGACGATGCCCGACCCGCATCCTCGCCGTCGACCTGTCCGCGACGACGACCGACTGACCCATGTCCGGGACTGGGCTCCGCCGGGCTGGCATTGGGAGGTGCTGCCTGGAGGGGCATGCCGCTTGATGAGGAACCCGGCCCCGGGTCCTGTCGTCGACCCTGATCTCGTTTGGTGGCGTTCGCGTGGGCCAGTTTCGGTGTGGAGGGAGCCGGCCCCGCCGGAGGTGGTACGTCGCCGTGTCAGGGAGGAGGACGAGCACGTCCATCGCTACATGGTTGCGTTAGAGGGCGGCAGGTTCTCCAACACCTGGCAGTTTCTTCAGGGATCTCACTTCAGCTATGATCCTGTGAGGGTTCCTTCTCTTTGGGTGTCCACCGCCCGCGCCGCAGGAATCGCGAGTGTCCTAGATTCTTCTATAGTATTCAATCTTTAATTAGCTACCTAGCCAGTGATGTACTATTCAATATTATATATTATTCGAGACGATGTATTCGAGATTATATCTATTATTCGAGACGATGTATTCGAGATTATATCTATTATTCGAGATTATATCTATTATTCGAGACGATGTAATTTGAATACTAAATTGTTTTATATTTCTTTTGGCATAGTTAAATAAAAGCTATGGCGGACAATACCGACAGAGAGGGAGAACATACCATGTTCGATATAATACGCGGGCCAGATGATGATCAGAATGAAGAAGATTATGACGGCTCCGAATTTCTAAACAACACCGGAGAGGGTGATATGATATTCGATCGCGACGACCGAATTGATGAAGTCATGAAATACGATTATGACAATGACGAGGTATATATATTTATATAAGCAGGCATCTGGTGATCATCACATGTTTTAAATGAGTTGAAGATATATTAACGAATCGATCTTTCTTCTTTCAGCCATCCAGATCGAGCAAATCTTCAGGCAACAGGACGAAACGAGGCCCGAAAAAAAAGTTGAAGGAGGGCGTAAAGTATAATATCGAGGCAATCAAACCTAATGGCGAACCATTAGCGCCTAAGAAGATTGCGGACAAGTTCGTTCGTCAATGCGGAGTTCTTGTGAAGGACCAACTCCCGATCTCCCTTCAAGAATGGAGAGAGCCAGCAAAGCCACGTCCAGATCTTACTTTTGTCGATGACAGACAAAAAAGTCTGCTTTGGGATACTCTCATGGAACATTTCACCCTACCAGATCATTTCACAGAAGCAGATGTGCAGAAAGTCAAGGACGCTGCTCTTAGGAAGATGGCGGTTGCATTCAAGAACCACAAGAATCGTGAATGGGACAAGTACGTCAAGGGAGGAAGGAAGACTCCAGTATTCGAGGGAACACTAGAGAATCAAAGTGCTCATTGGGACGATTTCGTGAAATTCAAGGATTCAGAATTAGCTAAGGAACGGTCGAGAATAAACAAGAAGAATGCCGAAAAAAAGGATACATTCCATAAGCTGGGGCCAGGTGGCTACGCGGTGGCAATGCCTAAGTGGGATAAGTCTTAGAAAGAGATGGAGGATGCAGGTGTCACTCCGGTTACTAGGAGCTGGCCCCCCAGGTGCAGGACTTGGTTCTATGCGCATGGGGGGGGGGAGTTGGACCCGAAGACAGGCAAAGTTTCGACGAAGGCATGTCTGAACGGAGCCGACGATAATATACTTGTTGCAATAGAAGAGGCTCGAACGGGGGTGTTCCAGCCCAACAGAGAGAACGACGAGCTTATGCGTGCCCTGGGAAATCCTGAACACCCGGGAAGAACACGAGGCAAGGGCGCTATTCCGTGGTATGAGGGGTTTTCGGACTGGAACGCCGACTACAGAACCCGTGCGAGAAGGAAGATTGCGGAGGAGAAGCAGAGGAAGATGGAGGAGGAGAAGAGGAAGCTGGACTATGAACGCCTTCAAGGCCTAGAATCAGTGCATGCGGACTTGGTAGTCAAATTCCAGCGGCAGCAGGAGCAGATCGACTCACTTAGCCAGCAAAGGGGGTCTCAGCAGCTGCAGCAGCTAGCAGATGATCCATCATTGGATACCACCGCCCCATCCATGCCGAGAAGTAGCGTGGGTTCCGCCCCGTTTGACGCAATGCTGGATAGATACCCTGTGGATGACATCGAGGAGAACACTAATTGCGAGCTACACTTCAAAATTAAGAACATATCCTTGGAGGTGGCGGACGGCGTTGCTTATACAAATTCCCCCGATGCAACCTTCCATTGCAACCCGATTCCATCAGGCTATGCTCGTGTCGTGGTTGATGAGGTGGTGGACCAATATTCGGGGCTAGAGCTTGACATTCCTGGAGGTGACGAGGAGCACACACTCGGAGATGCCAAACATCGTATCATCCTATGGAGAAAGGATTGCATCATCTTTCGAAGGCCACCGACACCGCGTCACCCGACTCCTCGTCGAAGTCCGCCACCGAGTCAGCAGACTCCCGCTCCTCCAAGTCCACCAACGCGTGAGGCCACTCCTCCTCCTCCAAGTCCGACACAGCGTCAGACGTCCACTCCTCCTCCAAGTCCGGCACAACCTCAGGCCACTCCTCCTCCAAGTCCGGCACAGCTTCAGGCCACTCCTCCTCGTCCAACTCAGCCCTGTCAGCCATCTCCGCCGCCTCAGCAATCGCAGAAGAGACACCTCGCAGCTATGGTGTGTAGCGGTACGAGTTGAGGTCATAGTACAGGAAGTACAGGCGGAGGCAAGCGATATAAATATGGTCCAAACCTCACTACTCCTCTTCCTGAGAGGGCTTACGACAGGACTGAGGAGCAAACCAATGCCATAGTGCGGGCAGAAGTCGACACCCATTTTGGACCAAAACCGCCACCGTCGCCAAGGGAGAAAGTGCCTGTGGAAGTAGTTGACCACTTCATTCGTATGGCTCAACCACCAGCTCCTAAGCCTGTTGACACAGACTATGAGCGCCACATCAGGAAGTTACATTGACAACGTCTACAGAAGGAGGCGAGCTCGAGCTCGAGCAAACAACAAGCAGCTGTCAAAAAATGCGGGAAAACCATTGCCCAGCTGGGAGAACAGGCGGCGCAATCGATCCCCCCGTTTGTTGTGCCGCCAACAACACGTGATAGTACGCGCGCCCAATATTATTGTGGGCAAACAGTTTACGTTCCCGAGGTGGGCGATGTGGTAATAATCCAGGAGCATATAATGCAGGCTGAAACTCTCAACTTCACTGTTGGACAACTCCTCGAGATCGAGGACATGCCTGTGCTTACAGAGGAGGAAATAAAACAGAAATATGCCCGGGGCCAACCTTTGGTATAGCCAGAAGAGGTCAAGAAGCTCCCAACGAGAATGTATGAATTGCATCAATGGTACATGGACATTACCAAGAGATCCGATTGAGATTCCCTCATGGTGCAAGTCAAGAAGGATCATTACTAGCATCCGAAACCTGTGACCGTTGAGTATTCTGAACTGTTTCAGTTATACAATCAAGACGCACTCGACAAATCTATCATCAGTTGCTATTGTCTGTAAGTGATTTCTTTCTGTAATTTAAGTCTCAAGCTAGCTGCAGTGATCCTTTTGATCAATCATTACCTGTAATTATCCTCACTATATTCTTTTCTATGGTATTATGCAGGATGAAGATGTATGAAATGAGAAAAGGTGGACGCTATGGCATTGGGTTCATTGACCCAAACACCGTTAATGAATACACATGGAAAATAAACAAGCATCATGAAAAGCAGGTAGAGGACAGCATGCTAGAGTTCTTGAAGCGCCTCAAATACAATGAAGATATACTACTTCCTTACAACTTCCAGTGAGTCACACTTTCTTGTACTACAAATTCTCTATTTTTGCCTACTAGCTAGCTACATGTTTTTGCTTACATATGCCCGCTTAATTAAGACATGCAAACGTGTGTGCATGCAGATTTCACTGGATCTTGTGTATCATTAAAGTTGACGCTGGAACAGTTGAAATACTGGACTCACTACTCAAAGCAAATAGTGACTATAACATCTTGTTTGGGATAGTCAACAGGTAATTTCAATCATTATTAACTATATATCTCGGCCTATTTAGTTCGTCATTTCATGATATGAACTATTTAATAACCCCTTTATTCATTCTCTTTGTTGGCGGGCAGGGCTTGGGCAAGGTTCATCAGCGTCACGGAAGGCGAATGGAAACGACAGCTGAAATGGTTTCGACCCAAGGTAAGTAATTAAGTAGTACTAGCTAGCTAGCTGCCACCTTTTTAATTATCATGCTTGATTAATTATTATCTGATCAAATTAAATTCCATTCTCGTAATAAAGGCCCTGAAGCAGGCACAGGGGACTGATCTGTGTGCATTCTGCGTTTGCGAGAACATTCGCATGATGGCGTCCGAAAGGAGCAGATCTCAAAGACAGGAATGGGTACGCTTGTCAGAACACTATTCACAATTTTTACACCATTATCGATATCTAGTCACACAACTAATACACATGCATATTGATCTCCTTCTTAACAGTTCACAGAGGTGCGGGACAAGCTCCTAGAAACGGAGCGCGTAGAAGCACTTCAAAAGGAAATAGTGGGATTTTTGCTCGACCAGGTCATAAATCCGAAGAGAATACTATTACCCGCTACCGCCCCCATTGACCAGGTCATGAACCACTTCCAATTGTCATCGTGCTCCGAAGGCACCAATTAGGCTAATGCCACTGGCTCCGAAGGCAACATGCATATGTAGGAGAAATTGTATATAGCTATACATGTGTGTATGTGTGAATTAATATGGTGGTTTGTGAGACATTGATGATATATATATGATTGGTTCTACTAGAAATTCTATATATATATATATATGCATAACGTGTACAATGTGTAGTATCGTAAAATACCAGCAAACGAAAAAGAATTAAAATGGAAAACACAAAATTAAATGAAAAAGAAATCATAAAACCAAAACCCCCCCAAACATTTTAGTACCGGTTGGCGTTACCAACCGGTACTAAAGGGCTCCCGGCCCCCGGAGCTGGCTCGTGCCACGTGGTTGCCCTTTAGCACCGGTTCATGTTGAACCGGTACTAAAGGGGGGGCCTTTAGTGCCCACACTTTAGTGCCGGTTATGGAACCGGCACTAAAGGGCCTTACGAACTGGTGCTATTGCCCGGTTCTGCACTAGTGGTTATTACCCACTCCACCATTCAACTTGAGCAGTAATAGAGTGGTAACTAGGATACATGCTCAACCGCACTTTGTAATTGACATGTCAACCAACCTAGAGACGGTTTACAAAATGAAAAGGCACTAAAAACTTAACTGTATATTTTAAGAAAACTTAGAAGAAATAACAATTATATTATTGTTTCTCCTATGATGATGCTAGTGATGCATGCATGACACATACTCACCAGAGCTAAGATAAACACGACATTCCACGAAAGAATATAGCCTAAAGAGGTTGTATATTTTTGTATATCCATCGCTACTTAATTATACCTCATGTGACAACCTCACAATCACTCTTTTAATCATTGGCGTGGACTTGATTATCAGTTTCAAGAAATCAAACTCGCGATCCTCTCCAATGAAGCCATAGATTTCCATTTCTTCGAGAGCAGTCAAGGCAATAGTTTGGGTTTTCCAGTTCACAGGATGACAAGCACAATTTGTTGGGCATCCTTCACTACCGGACTCGCGGTCTATGCCTACGGCCACGGGCCGTCGGCATAGGGGCTGTGCTGTCGGCATAGACCCGTCGGCGTAGATATCGTCAGCGTAGCCTTGTCAGACCGTCGGCATAGTATAGCCGTCGGCATAGGGCCCTATGCCGACGGCCTGGCGCAGCCGTCGGCAGTGTTTTCCGTCTGACAGCAACGGACGGCGCCGTCAAAAGTGCTGACGAATCGTGCAACAGCACGTGGCAGAGGTATGCCGACGGCTTTGCCGTTGGCATACCTTTGCCACGTGGCATCCCGTGGTGCTCCTGGTGGCAGGGCTATGCCTACGGCAAAGCCGTAGGCATAGATGGATCTATGCCGACGGCTTTGCCGTAGGCATAGCTCTGCCACGTGTCATTCCCTGGTTCCTCCTGGCGGCAGGGCTATGCCTACGGCAAAGCCGTCGGCATAGATCTGCCACATGGCGAGCCCTAGTAACTCCTGGGCTTATATATGCCGACGGCTTTGCCGTAGGCATAGTTTTTTTTATTTTCCCTGTTTTCTCTTTTCCAATTCATTTGACAGCATTTCAAAGCAGAATAATATGGAATTATGCAGAAATATGACAGTTCATCATCTAAACATACTCAAGTTCATCTAAACATACTCAAGTTCATCATCATCATCTAAAGATCATCACCGGCGGAAGTTCATGAACATAAAAGTAGTGCAAGACATGGAACATCATAAAAGTAGGAACATGAAAGGCATGGCACGATGACCACATGCACGGAATCATCAAGCAAGACCACCTCCGCCAAAACCACCACCACCAAGACCACCTCCGCCAAAACCACCACCACCAAGACCACCTCCGCCAAAACTGCCATCGCGACCACCATCACTCTGCCAGATCGGAGTGACTGGGGTCGACGGAGCAGGAGTCGAGCCACCGGTCCCCTACATGTTTCGGAAAAGATTCTAACGGCAAATATGATATGATAGTGTTGAATGAACGAGAAATAGTTTGCCAGTAGTTAGGCAAATGTACTAACCGGACTATCACTGCCTAGTGCTACCCATTCATCGAACATGGGAACGTGTGGGGGTTCTCCCGCAGGTGGTGGTGGGGGTCCCATTTGTGGTGGATCCGTGCGGTTACTCCAAGATGACAACATAGCCTGGATGTTAGTTAAACAAGCAAACTAGAAGGTCAGAAGGAATGAAAGTGCAAAAATTTAGCTTGGTTTTAAGAGGGCAAAACTAACCGTCATCAGATGACGGTTGTAATCATCGTTTGCCTTCACACGTTTCAAGTACTCCCGCACCTCGAGATTCCTATGCTCGACAAACTCCTTATATGCCTACATAATTTAGGTTGTTTCTAAGTGAGCAATGCTGAAAATAAACTGAGAATGCTAGAGAGAAAAAGATAAAGAGGAAGTACTTACAGCATGCTGGCGGGCTAAGGGAGTCTGTGAACGCCCCGTACTCTCTAACTGGCTCGAGTTGGTAGCCCGAAGCCGTGTGTACGAGATTGAAGGAGTGATCAAGCCATCGAAACACGGATACCGGCCATTCTTCTTCCCCTGGATGGCCACCACCGCCGTGTCGTCGATCTGAGACTGGGCGACCTCAGCAACAGGAACATCCGGATGCAACTTCTGAAAGTGATGAGTGTAAGACCCCAGGTGCACCTCGGTCTTGCCGTAGTACTGGCTCTCGCCCTCCTTGGGATGACTCCGCTCGCGGGACAGCTTCCACGACTCCATGTCTGAGAGCGGCCTCTTCAACTTGTCCTCCTGCAACGTCAAACAGAA
Organism: Triticum urartu; assembly: GCF_056163025.1. Classification (NCBI taxonomy): domain Eukaryota; kingdom Viridiplantae; phylum Streptophyta; class Magnoliopsida; order Poales; family Poaceae; genus Triticum; species Triticum urartu. The sequence continues at coordinate 714,017,214 of NC_141879.1, forward strand.
GTTAGCCATACATAAAAACATGACGGTAAAGAAGAACAAAAATGCATCATGCACATAGACATACCTTCATGGCCTTGAAGCCCCAGTGGTTCCTGTTTCCTTGGCCGTGTGTCCCGTCGTTTCCACGGTTAGCCCGGGCCTTGATGCTCTTGGAAGCAAACTCTGCATCGTCGCCAAGCCACCTATCCACAAACTCACCCATCCGTCATGCCTTCCATAGCACCAACGAGGAACAACCTATGCAAATTTTGGAAGCATGACATGTGAGCACGAAACATATAGTTGACTGCTTGAAACAATGAAAAGTTAGTAATAGTTACAATCATGAACTGCTCCTTGTTCAAGGTAAGTCGTTGCTTCTGTGCTTGAGTTTTGGTCATCTTTTGGTGCGGGTAGATGTGGTAGTACTGCGAGACGGCAACCCAGCGCACCTCGTACTGCAACTGACGAGCTTTCTTCTTCGCAGCTGCAAGCAAGACCACATCGGCTCTAGCCTTGTGCTCGTCAAGAACTCTATAGAGTTGCTGCAATCATGCATAAACCAGAAGCAAACAAGGCATGAGTTGAGTGATTCAATGATAAACCATGAACGAAACTGAAGACAAGTGATTCAGAAGAGAACTTACCCAAAATTTGGTGATCACGGCCTTAGCGGCCGTCCCATACTCCGCGTTGCTGCAAGCCTCGTAGTGGGCCCAGCTCGTGGCCAAAACCCGCAGCTGTGGGTCCCTATCTGGCTGCGGGCAGAATAGGCCAGGCCAAAACTGCTTCAACAGGACAGTGATAAGGCCGTTCGGTTTATGGCCCTTTCCGCGAAGGATCCAGTTTCTGCAAAAGAATCAAAGGATTGCCATGTGTACAATAAGAAAATGTTGTCATGTGTTGAAAATATGATTGAGAGGCACTTAATCTGTCCCCATAGGTTCAATGAGCCACTTGTGCTCCTCGATAGAAGGTGGTGTAGGTAGTCCGGCATTACCACACAGCCACCCCTGCGGAGCACCCGGTGGCAAGTCACCCCACAACTCGGGATCAACCTCCCCTCCACCACTCTCCTCGCCCTACTCCTCACCCTCCTCCTCCTCGCCCTCCTCCTCACCCTCCTCCTCCTCGCCATCAGGAACATACTCTTCCTCCTCAGACTCAGAAGGTGCCTCTGTATAGGAGGGCATCGAAGAAGACCCTCCTATTTCGGACACGGCCCGGAGTTTTTTGCCCCGGCTGCCTCTCCCCCACCTCCTCCTCCTCTAGGGGCTCTCCCCCCACCGCCTCCTCCTCTAGGGTCTCCTCCCTCGACCCCTCCACCTCCCTGTGAGGTGTCATCCTCGCGTAGTTGGGAGGGAACCTTGTGGGCTCGTCCACTCCGAGTAAGTCCTTTGAATTTACTGAGGAAACTGGCGCCGTTGGACTTGCCCATGATTAGCAAACCTGCATTGGGAAGAGAATAAACAATTAGTAAGGATATCAATTAAACAAGCATACAGGAAAAACATTAATAGCAGAAGAGCACATTAAGCATACTATTGTAATGATCATTAAAAGAACTTACATTTTCTAGAACCCATATGAATCATCACTATTGTAATCTATTTGTGGACCGGTCTCATCATCACTATCACGCATATCTTCTTCGTTGTCTGACGGAGGTGGAGGCTCTTCCTCATCGTCAGCGTCTTCATTTAACTTTTCAAGCATAATTATGTCTCTTTGATTCACAACTGCCTCACCATCAATCCGTGCGTCGTCGTCGTTTGGGTCCAGGTCAACATAACCCAAGTCATCATCCTTGTTGTTTCGGACCATGTCATCATGTTCCTCTTGATAGAACACTCCCTCGTATGTCATGGGGTTTATGTTGTAGTAATCATCATCGTTCGGGTCCGATAGCTTACCATGTGGCGACACCTTGAACACAACTTCCCAACCCTTTAGGTACTCTTTCTGGCATGGGTAAGGCAGATAATATACTTGTGTGGCTTGGGTAGCGGCGATAAAGAGATCAGCTCCGGCATAGACAGTTGATGGTTTAACTTCAACTAAACCAACAGAAGGCGTATGTCTCAGACCCTTTTTGGGGTCGAACCATCGGCATTTGAACACAGTGAGACTTAGGTGTTCGCGGCCACGTTTGGATGTAAGCTCATATATTTTTCCTACCCTTCCGTAGTAATCTACTTTATTATCTCCTTTAGTGAAGACTCCGGTATTTATGGTTTTGGAATCAAGCCGACTGTTCTGGTGCTCCTCTGTATGGAAGCGATACCCATTCACATCATACTTTTGGCATGTCATGACGGCAGGGTCAAAACCCATGGAAACCTATCTCAATTCTTCATCCATTGATTCGGTCGGATCATTTCCCTACAAGTTTAATTGAAATTATAGGGTGCATGAGTTTAATTGAAATTATAGGGTGCATGAGTTTAATTGAAATAGGTAATAGGGAAGTGTGAAAAATTACTTTCTCCACGAACCATGCAACGAAATTTTTCCTTCCATCAGCACCCTTTCGGCGAAGAGCAAGTGCCTCCGCTTCAGTAGGAGGCAGCATTCCCATCCATTCTGTTGGGGAACGTAGTAATTTCAAAAAAATTCCTACGCACACGCAAGATCATGGTGATGCATAGCAACGAGAGGGGAGAGTGTTGTCTACGTACCCTCGTAGACCGGAAGCGGAAGCATTAGCACAACACGGTTGATGTAGTCGTATGTCTTCACGGCCCGACCGATCAAGCACCGAAACTACGGCACCTCCGAGTTCTAGCACACGTTCAGCTCGATGACGATCCCCGGACTCCGATCCAGCAGAATGTCGGGGAAGAGTTCCGTCAGCACGATGGCGTGGTGACGATCCTGATGTTCTACCGTCGCAGGGCTTCGCCTAAGCACCGCTAAAATATTATCGAGGATTATGGTGGAGGAGGGCACAACACACGACTAATAGATCTCAAGGATCAATTGTTGTCTAGAGGTGCCCCCTGCCCCCGTATATAAAGGAGCAAGGGGGAGGGGCGGCCGGCCAGGAGGAGGCACGCCAGGGAGGAGTCCTACTCCTACCGGGAGTTGGACTCCCTCCTTTCCTTGTCCAACTAGGAGAGGGGGAAGGAAGGGAGAGAGGAGAGAAAGGAAAGGGGGGCGCCGCCCCTCCCTCCTTGTCCAATTCGGACTAGAGGGGGAGGGGGCGCGTAGCCTGCCCTGGCCGCCCCTCCTCTGCTCCACTTTGGGCCCATGAGGCCCATTAACGCCCCCCCGGGGGGGGGGGGGTTCCGGTAACCCCCGGTACTCCGTTTTATATCCGATAACTCCCGGAACCATTCCTGTGTCCGAATATAGTCGTCCAATATATCAATCTTTATGTCTCGACTATTTCGAGACTCCTCGTTATGTCTGTGATCACATCCGGGACTCCGAACAACCTTCGGTACATCAAAATATATAAACTCATAATGAAACTGTCATCGTAACGTTAAGCGTGCGGACCCTACGGGTTCGAGAACAATGTAGACATGACCGAGACACATCTCCGGTAAATAACCAATAGCGGAACCTGTATGCTCATATTGGCGCCTACATATTCTACGAAGATCTTTTATCGGTCAGACCGCATAACAACATACGTTGTTCCCTTTGTCATCGGTATGTTACTTGCCCGAGATTTGATCGTTGCTATCTCAATACCTAGTTCAATCTCGTTACCGGCAAGTCTCTTTACTCGTTCCGTAATACATCATCCCGCAACTAACTTATTAGTTGCAATGCTTGCAAGGCTTATGTGATGTGAATTACCGAGAGGGCCCAGAGATACCTCTCCGACAATCAGAGTGACAAATCCTAATCTCGAAATACGCCAACCCAACAAGTACCTTCGGAGACACCTGTAGAGCACCTTTATAATCACCCAGTTACGTTGTGACGTTTGGTAGCACACAAAGTGTTCCTCCGGTAAATGGGAGTTGCATAATCTCATAGTCATAGGAACATGTATAAGTCATGAAGAAAGGAATAGCAACAAACTAAACGATCAAGTGCTAAGCTAACGAAATGGGTCAAGTCAATCACATCATTCTCCTAATGATGTGATCCCATTAATTAAATGACAACTCATGTCTGTGGTTAGGAAACATAACCATCTTTGATCAACGAGCTAGTCAAGTAGAGGCATACTAGTGACACTATGTTTGTCTATGTATTCACACATGTATTATGTTTCCTGTTAATACAATTCTAGCATGAATAATAAACATTTATCATGATATAATGAAATAAATAATAACTTTATTATTGCCTCTAGGGAATATTTCCTTCAGTCTCCCACTTGCACTAGAGTCAATAATCTAGATTACACAGTAATGATTCTAACACCCATGGAGCCTTGGTGCTGATCATATTTTGCTCGTGGAAGTGGCTTAGTCAGCGGGTCTGCAACATTCAGATCCGTATTTATTTTGCAAATTTCTATGTCTCCCACTTGGACTAAATCCCGAATGGAATTGAAGCGTCTCTTGATGTGCTTGGTTCTCTTGTGAAATCTGGATTCCTTTGCCAAGGCAATTGCACCAGTATTATCATAAAAGATTTTCATTGGACCCGATGCACTAGGTATGACACCTAGATCGGATATGAAATCCTTCATCCAGACTCCTTCATTTGCTGCTTCCGAAGCAGCTATGTACTCTGCTTCACATGTAGATCCCGCCACGACGCTTTGTTTAGAACCGCACCAACTGACAGCTCCACCGTTCAGTAAAAACACGTATCCGGTTTGCGATTTAGAATCGTCCGCATCAGTGTCAAAGCTTGCATCAACATATCCGGGATGGGGCGGTGGTGACGCGGGTGGTGGCGGCAGGGGGCGCGGGCGAGGCGAGTGGGCGGAGGCAGGGGGCGTGGGCGAGTGCGGCGGCGGCGAGTGGGCGGCGGCAGGGGGCGGGGGCGAGTGCGGCGGCGGCGACAAGGGGCCGGGAGTAGGCGGCGGCGGCGAGCAGTTCGGGTGTGGTCGGGGTCGGGGGCAGCTAGCTAGGGGAGAACGAGTGGCCAGGGCCACTACTAGAAAAAGGGCTATAGATGGGATTGACACTAATGCTATCCAGAAATTCTATATCATTTCCAATCGATATATGTCATCCACATATAATATCAGAAATGCTACAGAGCTCCCACTCACTTTCTTGTAAATACAGGCTTCTCCAAAAGTCTGTACAAAACCTAATGCTTTGATCACACTATCAAAGCGTTTATTCCAACTCCGAGAGGATTGCACCAGTCCATAAATGGATCGCTGGAGCTTGCACACTTTGTTAGCTCCCTTTGGATCGACAAAACCTTCTGGTTGCATCATATACAACTCTTCTTCCAGAAATGCATTCAGGAATGCAGTTTTGACATCCATTTGCCAAATTTCATAATCATAAAATGCGGCAATTACTAACATGATTCGGACAGACTTAAGCATCGCTACGGGTGAGAAGGTCTCATCGTAGTAAATCCCTTGAACTTGTCAAAAATCTTTTGCAACAAGTCGAGCTTTATAGACAGTAACATTAGCGTCAGTCTTCTTCTTGAAGATCCATTTATTCTCAATTGCTTGCCGATCAACGGGCAAGTCATCCAAAGTCCACACTTTGTTCTCATACATGGATCCCATCTTAGATTTCATGGCTTCTAGCCATTTTGTGGAATCTATGCTCACCATCGCTTCTTCATAGTTCGTAGGTTCATCATGATCTAGTAGCATGACTTCCAGAACAGGATTACCGTACCACTCTGGTGCGGATCTTACTCTAGTTGATCTACGAGGTTCGGTAGTAACTTGATCTGAAGTTTCATGATCATTATCATTAGCTTCCTCACTAATTGGTGTAGGTGTCACAGAAACCGGTTTCTGTGATGTACTACTTTCCAATAAGGGAGTAGGTACAGTTACCTCATCAAGTTCTACTTTTCTCCCACTCACTTCTTTCGAGAGAAACTCCTTCTCTAGAAAAACTATGAATTTAGCAACAAAAGTCTTGCCTTCGGATCTGTGATAGAAGGTGTACCCAACAGTCTCCTTTGGGTATCCTATGAAGACACATTTCTCTGATTTGGGTTCGAGCTTATCAGGTTGAAGCTTTTTCACATAAGCATCGCAGCCCCAAACTTTCAGAAACGACAACTTTGGTTTCTTGCCAAACCACAGTTCATAAGGCGTCGTCTCAACGGATTTCGATGGTGTCCTATTTAACGTGAATGCAGCTGTCTCTAGAGCATAACCCCAAAACGATAAAGGTAAATCAATAAGAGACATCATAGATCGCACCATATCTAATAAAGTACGATTACGACGTTCGGACACACCATTACGCTGTGGTGTTCCGGGTGGCGTGAGTTGCGAAACTATTCCGCATTGTTTCAAATGTAGACCAAACTCGTAACTCAAATATTCTCCTCCACGATCAGATCGTAGAAACTTTATTTTCTTGTTACAATGATTTTCAACTTCACTCTGAAATTCTTTGAACTTTTCAAATGTTTCAGACTTATGATTCACTAAGTAGATATACCCATATCTGCTTAAATCATCTGTGAAGGTGAGAAAATAACGATATCCACCACGAGCCTCAACATTCATTGGACCACATACATCTGTATGTATGATTTCCAACAAATTCGTTGCTCTCTCCATAGTACCGGAGAACGGCATTTTAGTCATCTTACCCATGAGGCACGGTTCGCAAGTACCAAGTGATTCATAATCAAGTGGTTCCAAAAGTCCATCAGTATGGAGTTTCTTCATGCGCTTTACACCAATATGACCTAAATGACAGTGCCACAAATAAGTTGCACTATCATTATCAACTCTGCATCTTTTGATTTCAACATTATGAATATGTGTATCACTACTATCGAGATTCATCAAAAATAGACCACTCTTCAAGGGTGCATGACCATAAAAGATATTACTCATATAAATAGAACAACCATTATTCTCTGATTTAAATGAATAACCGTCTCGCATCAAACAAGATCCAGATATAATGTTCATGCTCAACGCTGGCACCAAATAACAATTATTTAGGTCTAATACTAATCCCGAAGGTAGATGTAGAGGTAGCGTGCCGACCGCGATCACATCGACTTTGGAACCATTTCCCACGCGCATCGTCACCTCATCCTTAGCCAATCTTTGCTTAATCCGTAGCCCCTGTTTCGAGTTGCAAATGTTAGCAACAGAACCAGTATCAAATACCCAGGTGCTACTGCGAGCATTAGTAAGGTACACATCAATAACATGTATATCACATATACCTTTGTTCACTTTGCCATCCTTCTTATCCGCTAAATACTTGGGGCAGTTCCGCTTCCAGTGACCAGTCTGCTTGCAGTAGAAGCACTCAGTCTCAGACTTAGGTCCAGACTTGGGTTTCTTCTCCTGAGTAGCAACTTGTTTGCTGTTCTTCTTGAAGTTCCCTTTCTTCTTCCCTTTGCCCTTTTTCTTGAAACTGGTGGTTTTATTGACCATCAACACTTGATGCTCCTTCTTGATTTCTACCTCCGCGGCTTTTAGCATTGCGAAGAGCTCAGGAATAGTCTTATTCATCCCTTGCATATTATAGTTCATCACAAAGCTTTTGTAGCTTGGTGGCAGTGATTGAAGAACTCTGTCAATGACACTATCAACAGGAAGATTAACCCCTAGTTGAGTCAAGTGATTATGATACCCAGACATTTTGAGTATATGTTCACTGACAGAACTATTCTCCTCCATCTTGCAGCTATAGAACTTATTGGAGACTTCATATCTCTCAATCCGGGTATTTGCTTGAAATATTAACTTCAACTCCTGGAACATCTCATATGCTCCATGACATTCAAAACATCGTTGAAGACCCGGTTCTAAGCCGTAAAGCATGGCACACTGAACTATCGAGTAGTCATCAGCTTTGCTCTGCCAGACGTTCATAACATCTGGTGTTGCTCCTGCAGCAGGCTTGGCACTTAGCGGTGCTTCCAGGACATAATTCTTCTATGCAACAATGAGGATAATCCTCAAGTTACGGACCCAGTCCGTGTAATTGCTACCATCATCTTTCAACTTTGCTTTCTCAAGGAACGCATTAAAATTCAACGGAACAACAACACGAGCCATCTATCTACAATCAAACATAGACAAGAAAGATACTATCAGGTACTAAGTTCATGATAAATTTAAGTTCAATTAATCATATTACTTAAGAACTCCCACTTAGAAAGATATCCCTCTAATCCTCTAAGTGATCACGTGATCCAAATCAACTAAACCATGTCCGATCATCACCTGAGATGGAGTAGTATCAATGATGAACATCAATATGTTGATCATATCTACTATATGATTCACGCTCGACCTTTCGGTCTCCGTGTTCCGAGGCCATATCTGTTATATGCTAGGCTCGTCAAGTTAAACCCGAGTATTCCGCGTGTGCAACTGTTTTGCACTCGTTGTATTTGAACGTAGAGCCTATCACACCCGATCATCATGTGGTGTCTCAGCACGAAGAACTTTCGCAATGGTGCATACTCAGGGAGAACACTTATACTTTGATAATTTAGTGAGGGATCATCTTATAATGCTACCGTCAATCAAAGCAAGATAAGATGCATAAAAGATAAACATCACATGCAATCAAGATAAGTGATATGATATGGCCATCATCATCTTGTGCTTGTGATCTCCATCTTCTAAGCACCGTCACGATCACCATCGTCACCGGCGCGACACCTTGATCACCATCATAGCATCGTTGTCATCTCGCCAATCTTATGCTTCCATGACTATCGCTACCGCTTAGTGATAAAGTAAAGCATTACATCGCAATTGCATTGCATACAATAAAGCGACAACCATATGGCTCCTGCCAGTTGCCAATAACTTGGTTACAAAACATGATCATCTCATACAATAAAATTTAGCATCATGTCTTGACCATATCACATCACAACATGCCCTGCAAAAACAAGTTAGACGTCCTCTACTTTGTTGTTGCAAGTTTTACGTGGCTGCTACGGGCTTAGCAAGAACCGTTCTTACCTACGCATCAAAACCACAACGATAGTTTGTCAAGTTGGTGTTGTATCAACCTTCGCAAGGACCGGGCGTAGCCACACTTGGTTCAACTAAAGTTGGAGAAACTGACACCCGCCAGCCACCTATGTGCAAAGCACGTCGGTAGAACCAGTCTCGCGTAAGCGTACGCATAATGTCGGTCCGGGCCGCTTCATCCAACAATACCGCCGAACCAAAGTATGACATGCTGGTAAGCAGTATGACTTATATCGTCCACAACTCACTTGTGTTCTACTCATGCACAACATGAACGCATAAAACCTAGGCTCGGATGCCACTGTTGGGGAACGTGGTAATTTCAAAAAAAATTCTACGCACACGCAAGATCATGGTGATGCATAGCAACGAGAGGGGAGAGTGTTGTCTACGTACCCTCGTAGACCGGAAGCGGAAGCGTTAGCACAACGCGGTTGATGTAGTCGTACGTCTTCACGGCCTAACCGATCAAGCACCGAAACTACGGCACCTCTGAGTTCTAGCACACGTTCAGCTCGATGACGATCCCCGGACTCCGATCCAGCAGAATGTCGGGGAAGAGTTCCATCAGCACGACGGCGTGGTGACGATCTTGATGTTCTACCATCGCAGGGCTTCGCCTAAGCACCGCTACAATATTATCGAGGATTATGGTGGAGGAGGGCACCGCACACGGCTAATAGATCTCAAGGATCAATTGTTGTCTAGAGGTGCCCCCCTGCCCCCGTATATAAAGGAGCAAGGGGGAGGGGCGGCCAGCCAGGAGGAGGCGCGCCAGGGAGGAGTCCTACTCCTACCGGGAGTAGGACTGCCTCCTTTCCTTGTCCAACTAGGAGAGGGGGAAGGAAGGGAGAGAGGAGAGAAAGGAAAGGGGGCGCCGCCCCTCCCTCCTTGTCCAATTCGGACTAGAGGGGGAGGGGGCGCGCAGCCTGCCCTGGCTGCCCCTCCTCTGCTCCACTTTGGGCCCATGAGGCCCATTAACCCCCCGGGGGGAGGGGGGTCCGGTAACCCCCGATACTCCATTTTATATCCGATAACTCCCGGAACCATTCCGGTGTCCGAATATAGTCGTCCAATATATCAATCTTTATGTCTCGACTATTTCGAGACTCTCGTTATGTCCGTGATCACATCCGGGACTCCTAACAACCTTCGGTACATCAAAATATATAAACTCATAATGAAACTGTCATCGTAACGTTAAGCGTGCGGACCCTACGGGTTCGAGAACAATGTAGACATGACCGAGACACGTCTCCGGTCAATAACCAATAGCGGAACCTGGATGCTCATATTGGCTCCTACATATTCTACGAAGATCTTTTATCGGTCAGACCGCATAACAACATATGTTGTTCCCTGCTACTTGCCCGAGATTTGATCGTCGGTATCTCAATACCTAGTTCAATCTCATTACTGGCAAGTCTCTTTACTCGTTCTGTAATACATCATCCCGCAACTAACTTATTAGTTGCAATGCTTGCAAGGCTTATGTGATGTGCATTACCGAGAGGGCCCAGAGATACCTCTCCGACAATCAGAGTGACAAATCCTAATCTCGAAATACGTCAACCCAACAAGTACCTTCGGAGACACCTGTAGAGCACCTTTATAATCACCCAGTTACGTTGTGACGTTTGGTAGCACACGAAGTGTTCCTCCGGTAAACGGGAGTTGCATAATCTCATAGTCATAGGAACATGTATAAGTCATGAAGAAAGCAATAGCAACAAACTAAACGATCAAGTGCTAAGCTAACAAAATGGGTCAATTCAATCACATCGTTCTCCTAATGATGTGATCCCGTTAATCAAATGACAACTCATGTCTATGGTTAGGAAACATAACCATCTTTGATCAACGAGCTAGTCAAGTAGAGGCATACTAGTGACACTATGTTTGTCTATGTATTCACACATGTATTATGTTTCCGGTTAATACAATTATAGCATGAATAATAAACATTTATCATGATATAAGGAAATAAATAATAACTTTATTATTGCCTCTAGGGCATATTTCCTTCACATTCTTCTTCAACGAATCGACTACAATAAGAAAAGCGGTATAAGAACTAGGCAAAGTGAACATAACGAATTGACTAAAAGAATGGTGCAAAGGTATTACCTCATCCACTCATCCTCAACTTCCTTGATGTTGTGCAAGATATAGAACATGCCACCCTCCCACTCATCTCGTGGCATGAGATAAGGTGTCGAGCATCCAGCCCTGCCACCTTGCCCGATGAATAATGGCAACTTGGGTTCTTCTGTATTGTATCGAGACACCTTATTGTGAAACTTGGGAACATGGTCCGGATATTAGGCTATCCTGAGGTCTGCCACCTCCTCTAGGATAACTGTCTCAGCTATGGAAGCTTCAATCTTAGCTTTGTTTCCACATTTCTCTCTCAGATGCTTGTTCTGTCTCTCAGGGCCGTACTGCCAACGATTCTGCACAGCCCCCCCCCAACAATACCTCGTTCGCGAGGTGCAAAATGAGATGTGTCATCGGAGTAAAGAAGCCTGGCGGGAAGATCTTCTCTAGCTTGCATATCAACTCCGACGCCTTCTTATGCATTTCTTTTATCTTCTCAGGACATACTTCTTTAGCACAAAGCGTGCGGAAGAAATGGCTTAACTCCGCAAGAACACGCCAGACACGCTCGGGAACATAGCCCCGAACCATCACCGGCATAATCCGCTCAATCCATACATGATAGTCATGACTCTTGAGCCCGGTCACTCTGCCCGTTGAAAGATTGACCCCCTTACTTATATTCGACGCATAACCATCAGTGAACTCCACGACATGTTTCAGCCACTTGAATGCCTCCATCTTATGATCCTTTTTAAGTATGAAGTCAGGATCTGGCTTGAACCAAGATTTTCGACTGCCTGTGGGAGGCTGCATGTGTAGATGTGGTCTATCACAAATATTCTGTTGATCGACTCTAGCATTAACATTATCCTTTGTCTTATCAGGAATGTTGAGGATCGTGCGAAAAAGGGACTCTGCGACATTCTTTTCGGTGTGCATCACGTCTATGTTGTATGGAAGTTTGAGGTCCTTAAAATAGGGAAGCTGCGTGAAGGGGGTAATGTGAGTCCAGTTGTGCGTCTCACCATATCCTTCAAAACATTTTTCCCTTTACCTTTTCCTTTGCCCTCGCCCTCGTCTTCGTCTGTGGCTTTGCCTTTGCCTTTGCCTTTGCCTTTCCCTTCACCGGCAGGCTTAAGAGCTTTCAGCTGAGCAAGCACATCCGCACCAGAAAACGTTGGAATCTCGTTTACTTCATGGACAACTTTGCCTTTTGTGAAGTTCTTCTTGTCTTCCCTATCAGGATGGTCTGGAGGGAGGAACTGTCGATGTAGGTCAAATGCAACATACTCGCCACCCTTCTTCAGCCAAATGAAAATCAAGGCCTGCATGCACACTGGGCAAGGCATCTTTCCACTTGTACACCATCCGTAGAACAGGGCATAACCGGGAAAGTCATGCATGCAATATTGTAGCCAAACTTTCATCAAGAAATTTTTCTGCAGATGTCGGTCATATGTCAACCTCGGGAAGTGCCAAGAATGGTGCAAATCATCCACCAATGGCTGCAAAACACACTCAAATTCTTCCCCAGATATTCAGGTCCCGGAATTATAAGCGAAAGGAACATGGTCTTGCGTTGCATTATGGCGCCGGGAGGGAGATTGAGCGGAATAACAAATACGGGCCAACAGCTGTATGGATTAGACGACATACCATATGGATTGAACCCATCACCTCTTATAGCAATTCTGACATTCCCAGCCTCGGCTGCTTCCTCCGGGTACTCTATATCGAATGACTTCCATGCTTCACCTCCTGATGGATGTACAATTTTTTTTGGATTGTACTTTTTCCCTTCCTTGTGCCACTTCATCATTTTGGCAGACTCCTCGGTGATGAAAAGGCGCTGCAGTCTTTTTATAAAATCAAGATGCCAAAGAACCTTCACATGGATTTTTAGCTGCTGCTTCTGACCATGCTTATCGACCACCTCAATATACTGAGAGGAACCGCACTTCCTACAATACTTGTCATCTGCATACTCATGCCTAAACGAAAGGCAATTCTTTGGACAAACATGTATTTTCTCATAGTCCATGGAGAGCGCCTTCATGATTTTCTTTGTAGCATACATGGTTTTCGGCAGTTCATGGCCCTCAGGCAGGCTGTTAGACCATACTCCCAGAAATGCTTCGAAGCAACCTCGGCTACAGCCGTACTCAGCCTTGACTGCCATCAGTTGCGAGATGGCATCCAGCACAGACAGCTTGGCACCCTCATAGAGAGGTTTCCATGACGAGGCCAAGATTTCCAGGAAGGCCTTTGCGGTTTCCTCCGGTTCCTCCGGTTCATTCGCTGAATGTGACGGAGGTGTCGGCTGTGCAGCAAAGACATCATCTAGCATGTCTCTAACCCCATCGTCCTCATAACTAGTGACGCGTTGTCGTATCACATCCTCTCTACAACGGTCCCGCTGGGCAAAGTTTATCGGCATATTAAAGTTGGGCATAAATCCATCCGTGCGAAGGTGCTTAGTCATCTCACTCTTATCTCTGCGGATACGTCTCTTACATCTGGCACACGGGCATTCTGGCACCATCCTCATTGGACTACGGAATATCTCTTTCAAAAACACATCAGTTTTCTCGACCCACTCTGTTGTTACTTGATTCTGACAGAAAAACCCACTATACATCCACTAATTATCTGCCATCTCTGCTTTATTGGAAGCCACACAACAAAATTAAGGATTCATTTAAATTACTCACATCAATATTTTATTTTTTACAAGGTTGACGAGAAACAACATTTAATCCACCTACATCTCTAATAGGTAAAGATGGGTCCTAATCCCACCTGAGAATGTGTAGATTGAGTACGTTGTCCATGCTCTACCCCATTCTGAGACAAAATTTCGGCAGCACCTCCCCACTGTTCTCCAAATACACATCTCGGCAAAATGCCGAGAGAATGTGCATCCGGAGAACAACAGGGAGGCGGCGCCGAAATCCTGTCTCGGAACGGGGTAGAGCATGAACAACGTACCCAATCTACACATCCTCGGGCTATCCGTGGAAAGCGCTGGACAATCCGAAAGAGCTGCGGTGATAAATATGCAATATAATGCATATTTATCGATGCAACCCTTTCGGACGGGAGACCTAGGTTACGCGACTTGATGTGAAAATTTAATCTAGTGACATGGAAAAAAAGTGGATGAGGTCATGGAATTGTTGCTCACCCTCCGATGTAGAGGATGTAGTCGATCAAAGGAGGGACGATCGTGGACCAACACCTCCAACGTCGACGGTCACTCCACGAAGATGGGAACACCACAAATCCTGTTAATTCCATCAAGTGAAAAAAATTAGGTCTTCACCTCACATTAACCATTTGGCACAACATTATGAATCGACATGAAACAACATGTCAAATTGCAAAAAAAAAATCTTTATTAAGTATTTTAGAAACCAAGTGCCACGATTTGCTTCTTATATATGAATCAACATGACCATAACACTAACTTGACCAAATACTAACTTGACCAATATCCATCCATCTATCACAAACTTAACCAAAATCTATTCATCTATATTTAACAAACTAAGTGTGTAAAACATTTGTTAACTTGACTAATATCCATTCACAAACTTAATAAAAATTATCTACTATGCATCTAAAAACCTAATAAAACTAAACAAAACAAAAAAAACTACATTTTATTCATATATCAAGCATACACATCTAATATCCATTCATCCATGCATCTAATATCCATTCATGCATCTAACAGTGGCATTCATCTAACAAATGAAATAAATTGAAAAAAAGAAGGCTAGCTCACCTCACCGAAGAAGGAGCAGGCAGGGAGTCGGGGGCAGGGCAGGGCGTCCGAGATCGGGGCAGGGCAGCGGTGGCAGGGGAGGAGGTGGAGTAGGCAGCGACGGCACGCGTGGGTCGGGGGCGAGTGGGGCGGTGGCGACGCAGGGGCAGGGGCGAGTGGGGCGGCGGTGGCGAGGGGGCAGGGTGGAGTGGGAGGCTACACGGGGCGGGGGCGAGCGTGGCGACAGCGGCAAGGGGTGGGGAGTCGGGGGGTGAGGCGGCGGCAGGGGACGAGGTGGAGTGGGATGGGGCGGTGGTGACGCGGGTGGTGGCGGCAGGGGGCGCGGGCGAGGCGAGTGGGCGGAGGCAGGGGGCGTGGGCGAGTGCGGCGGCGGCGAGTGGGCGGCGGCAGGGGGCGGGGGCGAGTGCGGCGGCGGCGACAAGGGGCCGGGAGTAGGCGGCGGCGGCGAGCAGTTCGGGTGTGGTCGGGGTCGGGGGCAGCTAGCTAGGGGAGAACGAGTGGCCAGGGCCACTACTAGAAAAAGGGCTATAGATGGGATTGACACTAATGGCGCACCAGACAAGCGGTGCGCCATTAGTATATACTAATGGCGCACCACCTTCTGATACGCCATTAGAGTTGAAACTACTAATGGCGCACCTGGCCCAGGGTGCGCCATTAGTATCAATTTTTTTTAACTAGTGCGCCTGTCCAAACATACTAATGGCGCATCCAGACACAGTGCGCCATTACTAGTTACACCTGCCGGAAAGTGCGCCACTAATGTTGTTTTTTTATTATATTTTTATTCCCTTTTTTGCAAAACTACTAATGGCGCACTGCTCCACTGTGCGCCATTACTATTTTAAACTAGTAATGGCGCACTGTGGGACAGTGCGCCATTAGTATGTTCTTTTTTGCAAAACTACTAATGGCGCATCACCAGAAGGTGCGCCATTAGTAACCTGGATTACTAATGGCGCATTTAGAGTTGGTGCGCCATTAGTAAGTGGGCAGCAACAAGATATTTTGGACAGCCTCTCCTACCCACACTCACTTTCTCCCCACTTCATTCTCTCCACCTCCTCCTTGTCTCGGGTGCCTCCTCTTTTTCACCTCATTTCCACCATAGATTCATTCAATTTAAGTGGTTAAATTACCTTGTTTTGATAGGTAAGTAAGGGGGGAAGCTATATTTATGTTGTTCTCCCTACAACAATGTGCACATGCACTTTTTACGGCCTAGCTAGATCTATGTATGTTCGTGGTGTTGCATATGTTTGTGGTGTTGCATATGTGTTTGTGTTTGGAGGTGTACCGGTATTTGAAATGCGATAGTTGCCAATATTTTGCTGGAATGTTGATTCATTTCCGTTTCGGCGAGAATTTTGGCATTAAGCTTTTTTTTGGGTCCTATTTTTAGGGAAAGTCATGCCAAATTTTTTCTTGGTTCTAAAATATCGTTTTGCTCTACCCCGCAGGCGACCATGGTCCGCATGATGACCGAAGGCATCGTGAATAGGTTTTTGAGGTCCGCGAAGGCCGAGATGCTTCAAAAGAACGAGACAGAGATAAGATGTCCGTGTCGAAGATGCAAGCTGAAGAGCCTTATTGCGGACCCGGAATCCGGGCAGGTGCGGGACCACCTGCTCTTGCGTGGTTTCATGGATGGCTATCGGTGGCAAGGTGATGAAGATGACTACGAAGTCGTCCATGGGGGCCGAGCAAGAAATGAGGAAGGGCAGCAAGACAACCACCGCGGCTCGGGCGGGCGAGAAGACGAAGAATCCCCAGGAGATGATCACGACGGTGATGCTATACACAGTCATCATGTAGAAGATGCAGGACATGATGATGAGGAAGATGCCGAAGCAGACGACGGGCATGATCATGAAGATGATGATGCCGGCAGAGCAGACGACGCTGGACCATCGATGGGCTGGGTGCAGGACCCTCATATTCAAGAGCTGCTTCTCAAGCAGACGGATAACGCAAGAGCTGCCGCCCGAGAGAAAGCCAAGATGGATCAACTTGAGTTAGACGCGGTTACTCCATTGTATGAAGGATGCAGGCCCGAGGATACCTGCCTGAAAGTAACGCTCATGGCTCTGGAGATGAAGGTAAAACACAAAATGACCGACGCATGCTTCAACGAGAACATGTCATTCTGGCACGAACGTCTTCCCAAGGGGAACAAGTGCCCGACCAGTTTGGAGGAGGCGAAGAAAATCATGTGTCCTCTGGATTTACTGCACGTGAAATACCATGTGTGCATGAACAATTGCATCATTTATCGGGACGAGCACGCGGAGTCTACCATATGTCCGGTGTGTGGCGTCACTCGATACAAGAAGAGGAAGAAAGCTCCTCGAAAAGTGGTGTGGTACTTTCCGATCACTCCTCGTCTGCAGCGGTATTTCGCGGACCCTAATGTAGCAAAGCTCCTGCGTTGGCACGCGGATAGGGAGGAGAAGAAGCGAGAAGATGACGCAAATGATCCGGAGATAGATAAAAAAGAAAAGATGCTGAGTCACCCTAAGGATGCGAGCCAGTGGCAAGCGTTGAACTTCGAAGACCTAGAATTTGGGAACGATCCAAGGAACATCGTGCTGGGCGCGAGCACCAATGGAGTCAATCCGTTTGGCAGCCAGAGAAGCACACATAGCACCTGGCCTGTGTTTGTGTGGATGTACAACCTTCCCCCCTGGTTGTGCATGAAGAGGAAGTACATTCACATGAGTATGCTAATTGAAGGACCGAAACAACCAGGGAACAACATCAATCTGTATCTAGGGCCGCTGAAAGAGGAGCTTGACACGCTGTGGAAAACGCCAGCCAATACGTGGGACGCTGCAGAGAAAGAATATTTCCCTATGAGAGCCGCGCTGCTCACGACGGTGCACGACTATCTCGGTTACGGATATGTCGCGGGGCAGGTGGTCCACGGATTTTCTGGATGCGTCAGGTGCATGGATGACACAACGTATCGCCAACTAGATAGAGATCCCGGGTCTTAGAAAACCGTGTTCATGGGACATCGAAGGTGGCTTCGCGACGATGACCCATGGAGAAAACGCAAGGATCTGTTCGATGGTGAAACCAAACCCCGAGGACGCCCGCGTACGAGGAGCGGCGAGGAAATAGACGAGCTGTTGAAAAATTGGAAAGACTGCCCACTACCGGGAAAGAAGCAAAAGGCGCCAGAGCCGGGAAAGAAGCGAAAGGCGCCAGAGCCGCTGCTGAAGGTATGGAAAACGAGGTCTGTTTTCTGGGACTTGCCGTACTAGAAGATCCACCGTGTGCCTCACAGCCTTGATGTCATGCATATCACGAAGAACGTGTGCGAGAGTCTGCTTGGTACCCTGCTCAACATGCCAGAGAGGACCAAAGATGGGCCGAAAGCAAGGGCAGACTTGAAATCAATTGGCATCAGGCAGGAGCTTCACGCTATATATGATGATCATGATGATGATGATGATGATGAGGCGAAGCAGGACACAGAAAGTCGTCGCAAAGGCAAAAAGGCCAAGAAGACCGGAAATGACTACCCTCCCGCGTGCTTCACTCTAAGTCAGGAGGAGATCGAGCAGTTTTTCACCTGCCTCGTAGGAGTAAAACTTCCTTACGGTTACGCGGGGAAGATAAGCAGATACCTAGACCCAGCGAAGCTGAAGTTCAGCGGGATGAAGTCTCACGACTGTCACGTGCTGTTGACGCAGATACTTCCAGTTGCAATCCGTGGGATCATGGACGCGCACGTCCATGAAACCCTATTTGTCCTATGCAACTTTTTCGACGTCATCTCTCGGAAGTCTGTTGGCGTGAGGCAACTCAGAAGGCTACAGGAAGAGATCGTGGTGATACTATGCGAGCTTGAGATATACTTCCCGCCCGCATTCTTCGACGTTATGGTGCATCTGCTGGTCCATATCGTGGATGATATCATCCAACTCGGGCCGACGTTCCTGCACAGCATGATGCCGTTCGAAAGTATGAATGGTGTCATCAAAGGATACGTTCGCAACATGTCACGTCCAGAGGGAAGCATAGCCAGGGGCTTTCTGACCGAAGAGTGCATCTCCTACTGCACGAATTATCTAGGCATCGAGAACCCCGTTGGTCTGCCCATCAACAGGCACCTCAGCAGGCTCGCTGGATGGGGTCACCGTGAGGGTCGTCGCGAAATGCATGTCGACTTCGAGGGTCGACTCGCCGACTTTGAAAGAGAAAACCTAGTCGCGCTACAACACATAGACGTGGTCGATCCTTGGGTGGTACAGCACAAAACCTTTATTAAGAAGACGTACAATGACCGAGGCCAACAGAGGACGGACGAAGATATACTCAAAGAGAACAACTCATGTTTCACGCGTTGGTTCAAGCAGAAGCTTCTGTCGTACCCTTTACATGAGGATTCTTCCGCGGAAGAACAACTCATATTCGCCTTGTCATAGGGCGCCGAGCACAACCTGATGACCTATGAGGCGTACGATATCAACGGCTACACATTCTACACCGAGGCCAAGGACATGAAGAGCGATGGTTATCAGAACTCCAGGGTAACGATGGAATCCTACACCGGTAACGACAAGGACAGATACTACGGAAGGATCGAGGAGATCTGGGAGCTGAGCTACGCTGGAGAGAAGGTCCCGATGTTCCGTGTCAAATGGGCCAAGAGCGTCCTAAGAGAAGACCGGTATTTCACCACCATGGTTATACCCGAAGCCAAATCCAAGACCGCGGGCGCAAACGTCACCGCGAGAAATGAGCCATGGGTACTGGCTTCCCAAGTGGACCAATGCTTCTTCATTACCGACCCGTCAAAGCCCAGTCGTGTTATCATGAGGAGAGGCAAAAGGAAGATCATCGGAATGGATGGAGTAGCCAATGAGCAAGACTTCGACAAGTACAGCGACCCGAGGATCGAACATGACGACGATGATGAAGTAGCAGCATACACCACAAGAAGAAGCAGGACCACCCTACCTAAAGGACGTCCGTTCCACAGAAGAACTCCATTTGCGAAAAAGAAGGGCAAGAAGATTGTGAACAGATAGCTAGCTAAGATCGATTGTATTTAAATTGTAGCCTTCATTTCTCGATTGTATTTCATGGGCACTTTTTGAACTATCATGAATATTTTTAAATTTCATGGACACTCGATCTTGATCCCCCTCCATCTCGATCACTGTCCCACCTCGCCAGATCCGGTCCCCCTCGCCGCCGAGCACCCCCTGGTCCACCGGCCGCCGCCGCCGACCCCCCGCACCCTCGATTCCCCTACTCAACCGCCGCTGCCGACCCCCCGCACCCCTCCCCTACTCAACCGCCGCCGCCGACCCCCCGCACCCCGCGCACCCTCCCCCGCTCCACCGGCATTACTGTTTGATGATATTTTTAAAAAAGTTATTACTGTCTTATTTAAAAAATATTACTGTTATGATTTAAACAAGTTTGAACATATTTAAACACAAATAAGTATCAAACAGCATTTTAAATGCATAAAAAAAATTTGTGGAGCCTGGGAATCGAACCCAAGACCTCCTGGTGTGAGAACTGGCTGCTGACCAGTCGAGCTAGTAGAGGGGACTTGGTGTGGATCAGGTCAGGTGGAAGATAACCTGTTGGCCCGAGCAGAAATAAAAAAAAATACTAATGGCGCACCACGGTGAGGTGCGCCATTAGTATGGATGTACTTATGGCGCACCGAGGGCTGATGCGCCATTAGTATTGTGCCATTGCTATAAGAAAAGAAAAACTACTAATGGCGCACCACGGTGAGGTGCGCCATTAGTATGGATGTACTTATGGCGCGCGGAGGGGTGGTGCGCCATTAGTATTGTGCCCGATCCCCCCTTCTCTCTCCCCCTTCGCCCGATCCCCCCTTCCCTCCCCCTCGCCAGTTCCCTCTCCCTCCCTCCACCGCGCCGCCGCCGCTGCCCCGACCCACTGCGCCGCAGCCGCCCACGCGCCCCCGCCGCCTCCCTCTCCCCTTCCTCCCCCTCGTCGCCGGTGGCCCGGACGCCGCCCCATCCACACCGCCCCATCCACCTCATCGGGCTCCTCCTCCCGCTCCGCGTCCTCGGGCTCCTCCCGCTCGCGCTCGTGCTCCCGCTCCCTCTCGTCGTCCTCCTCATCGCCGCTCCCCTCCCGCCGCCAAGCGCAGGTGAGCAACCGCCGCCCTTCCCTTCCCCTCCCCTCCCCTATGCCTCCTCACGACCGGCTCTACGGACCTGTCGGCTTCGTTTTCTGCGCTGGATCAATTTAGTTACTGTGATTGATTTCGTTGCTAGTTGAGATTCGCCAGTGGGCTTTATGATGAGGTGCAGGCAGCATGCACGATGTAATAGAATGAATTGGTTTATTCACATTTACCGCCATTTTAGCTGATCATTCTGCCATTTAGTACTCTATATCAATGTGCAAGCTTAGTAGTGCTCTTCTCTGTGCTGCAGTTTATTTTCAGTCATTTGTCTGAAATGTTTGGTCAAGTTGTTTGCATGCTGCCAGAGTCCTCTGCTAGCTAGTGCCGACTATGATGATGTAAATTGATATTGCCTATGTTTCTTTGCTCATAACCATTGGTTAGGAATAGTTGTTATGTCAGAGGGTCTGATAGGTTAGGCTTTGATGTTTTCCCACTTCCACCCTGGATGTCTTCAACTACAAGAGGAAAACTCCAGTGTCTCCGAGACAAAATAGTTGTCTTAAACTACAAGGGGAAAACTCCAGTGTGTCCCCAAAGACAAAATACTCCACTGCTGCTTTATGTGTTCGGTCATTAATCTGAAATGTTTGATCCAGTTGTTTATATGCTCTGCTAGAGTCTTGTGCTAGTCAGTGCCATGTGTGATGATGATAAACTGATTATGCAAATGTTTCTTTGCTCAGAACTATTGGTTAGGACTCTAGATGTTGAGAGTGTCTGACAAATTAGGTTTTGATGTTTTCCACTCCACTGTCCCCAGGACGATAACAGTCCATTAATTTTTGTTTGTTTGTTTGAGGGGAATAATAATCCATAGTTGATCAACTACATTTTTGTTTGTTTGTGGCCAAGTAGTGTGCCTCTGTTGCTTGTTTGCATCAAGTGGCACCCGTCTCATTTACCCCGTACTTGGTACAAACAACAGTCGTCTCATGTTTTTGCCTGCATATTTTAATTTTAATCCTAGTTGATCAACTGTTGTCAAACCTGGAAAGTGTAGCTTCCAACCAGCTGAAGGAAAAGGCCTTCATCTTTTGTGTGGGTAAAAAGTGAAGTTTTCTGAGCATTATTTACAACGTGTTGTTGTTTTTTTCTTCCTGGGAGGTTGTGGACATTTCGGAATTTTTACTAGATTGGGTTTTGTATCTTCTTCATCCAGATCTGTTTCTAGCACACGGTTAATTTGGTCGATTAGTCAACATCTTGGTTCTAGCACAATAATTGATCTGATTTGATTACTCGCCACCTTGCCGAGCTTCCTGATTACGTACTGCAAAGTTGCTGGTTTTATACGGCTGTATTTCTGAAATGTGGTGATGATCTTATCTGCAAGAATGAAAATGATGAGCTATGTTTCTAAAATGTGGTGATGATCTTATCTTAGCTGTATTTCTGAACTGGTAGCTAAGTGTATTACTTGTGATGATGATGCTGCTGCTGCTGTACTACTTGTGATGATGTTGCTGCTGTACTACTTGTGATGCTGCTGCTAGTTGTGATTTTGTCAAGTGATGCTGCTGCTACTTGTGATCTTCTAAAATGACCCCTTTCTCCTGAAACGTTGATTAATTTCCGTTTCGGTTGAGAAATGGGGCACTCCTAGGTCAAGAAAATTAGCAAAGGTCATGCCCAATTTTCTTGACCTAGAAGGTGCCCGATTCTCAACCGAATAAAAATTAATTTGCTTTAGTGGTTGGATTAGTTTAGTATTTTTTTCACACACTCAGACACCCTTGCTTGCCATGTGTGTGAGAGAGATAGTGAGAGGAGACAAGAAGAAGGGGGTTAGGAAGATGTTGCCTGCTCATCAAAGCTAACCATCTCCCCCTTTTCACCCCTTTTCCTTTGTCTTTTGTGGGTTGCAAGGAAGCTACTGTCTTAGCTAGCTTAGCTTGTGCACAAATCCTAGTGTTACAATCTAGAAAATTAGCCTGCAAAGATGAGGTCCCATGCTGGCTGTACCACTGCATCATGCAACAGTGCCTTCAAGATCCAAGGCAATATCACAAACATCATAGGCAATTTGACCAAACTCACAACCTTGTATCTTTGCAGCAACCAACTTTCTAGACACACCCCTCAAGAACTAGGTTACCCTGAGAATGTGGACTTGGACCTTAGCAACAACACACTAACAGGTTCTATCCCAAAACACCTAGGCAATATCACAAACATCTCTCAATTGTTCCTTGACAATAACCAACTTTTTGGCGACATTCCTCGAGAATTAGGTTATTTGGTCAACTTAGAGATCTTGTTCCTTGACAATAACCAACTTTTTGACCAAACTTTGTTCCTATTTATAGAGAAACATGGCCAACAACGATGAGGCCGGGGGTTCGGGCGGCAAGAAATTCTGGGAGCTGTCCCAGGAGATGGAGGAACAACCTCAGTTGTATGAGGACGCCGCCTTCCCCACCGATCCTGAGACCACTGATGGTACCGCCGAGGATGACCCCACTGATGCCACCACTGATGGTGTCGCCGAGGATGCCACCACTGATGATGGCGGCGCATGCACAGATGGCAGCCAACCGAAGAGGCAACGGAAGGACCGGCGCCCGACCATGCTCCGCACCCTCAAGGAGGAAGTTACTGAAGTGGACTCCGACGGGAATCCAACGGCGCCCGAACGAATAGTCAAGGGGTACTCGCTTCAGCTCGGGTGCATTCTCCGGAGCACCGTCTCGATCAACACCGAGAACCTGAGGCATCCTGACCGAGGGAATTTGCGCAACCTCCTCTTCACGAAGCTGCACGAACGATACAAGTTCCCCGCTGAATTTGAAAACACAAGCCTCAAAGGGAATAAAGTGAACAATGCTGCCCTCAAGAAGATGAGCAAGGCCCTGTCTACTTGGAAAAGCAATGTGAAGAGAATGATCGAGAAAGGTGAGAGTTATGAGAAGATCAAGGAGAAAAATCCTTCGATCACCGAAGATGACTACAACGACTTCAAGATCAATTGCTCGAGCACCGCAAACTCCGAATCAAGTAAGTGGGGGAAAGAAATGCGGGAGCTGAACTTAGGGGAACACACACTCGGTCCCGACGGTTACAGAGTGGCGGAGCCTATATGGGACAAGGAGGAGGCAGACCGTGCCGAGCAAGGCCTACCGCCCCTCTTCGATAAATACGGTGACAAGCAGACCAGGAACTTTGTCAGGGCCCGGTACAAGAAGGACCCGAAAACAAAGGAGCTTACCACGGATCCGAAGACCAGGGCGCTTGAGCTTGTTCTGGTAAGGAATACACCCCCGCGTAATTAGCTCCATATGGTTGCATTCTAATTAATGAAGCCAAATTTCTAAATGGTTCACATTCCTTCCGCAGGCGACTGAAAGCAGTAGCGCGGGGTCGACTAAGAGCAACCCTTGGGACACCACTCTAAATAGGGCGTTGAATGTAATGAAGAACAAGGATAAGCTCAGTAAGCCGACGTCAGCTGGTCGTGTGGCCGGCAAAGGCTTGTCGACAAAATGGTCGTCATACTATAACACTGGTGGGCGAAAGGAGAAAAAGACCAGCTCGGAAAGCCAGGCGCGCGAGGTTCAAGAACTCAGGGCACAGGTGGCGCAGATTCCGGAGATTGTCCAGGAGCAAGTGCAACAACAACTCGGAGCGACGATCACCGCCATTGTGCCTACCTTGATCCAGGGGATTAGTGCGTGGATTGCGGGCGGCCAACAGGGGCCGCCCCCGATTCCTAGCTTCACGGCCAGCAACTCGCAGAACGCGATGGCGGGGCCATTGGTGTCTCCGGCGGAGGCGGCATTGGTGTCTCCGACGCCGGCACAGGAGCTTAATGCACCCGGGTGTACGTCGGCCGGCACCTCTGCAGCAAGCGGCCCCTCCGTCAACTGCACGCCCGCCGTTGGCGGTGCCTCGACATTAGCCGAGCTCGACGCCATCATCACGGTAACTAATTAAGCCTCTCTCGGCCGAGGACTTCTCTCCTTGCCTTTGACTGGGCATCCCTGACGCCCTACATGTTTTCGCAGGGCGCCGCCGACGTTCCATGCACTCTCCTGCACTTCGTGAACAACGAGTTGGTCGATGTCGCCAAGGGCAAAATCGTTCAACCGGGCAACCCCTTGTTCCACGGTACCCAGATGCCACCCAACTTGTATAGGGTTCAACTGGTTCGGGTGCTGCCAGGCTGCGACGAGTTGTTACCTCCGATTTGACCCGTTGGGGCCGACGATGATGACGTGATGACCCTCAGCGCCTGCCTGAGCTGGCCCCTGCTTTGGCCGAAGAGCCAGATTCGTTTGGGGGCGGGGGACACCACCCCAAAGACAACACCGCCAGTCGTGCCGGCGCCAAGTCGGCCCCATGGCAAGACCGCCACAACGGTGCCGGACATCCCTATGCCACTAGATCCAAACATGCATATGGCACAGGATCAGAACGACGACGACGACGATACATTTGCCAACGTCGATCAGTACTTTGCCGATCATGGGTACGGTGGCGACTTCATGGGGCCTCCTTCTCAAGAACCCAACCCAACAAAAGACGTGCGCGATCTAGCTGGTACCGCGGAGAAGCCAAGTTGCAACAGGCGTCGTCTGCAGTTCAGCTCTCAGGAGACGCCTCCAGCTGCCGACTTCACCGAGCCTCAGATAGGCGAGGTGCGAAATATGATCAGCCCCAACACACTCAAGAAGGCGGTCTATGAGCAGAACTCGGTCCCATTACAGGAGAAGAAGAAGGCACGCAAAAGAAAGACTAACAAGGGTGCGGGCCAGCCGGCACCGAGTACGATCCGTGCTCAGGACGGGCCACCTTCACTTGAGGATATCTTGAGGAGGGTGCATGTGGCGGGTAGGCCGATGCTACCGAGAAATATGCTCGATGCTGCAACCGGTGCTATGCGGAGTCTGCATGACAGTGTTCTTTCTTTGGAGAAGCGGCGTCTCGGAGAGAAGGATGTGGCATACCCGATTTTCGCGGCCAAGGTGCCAGAGGGCAAGGGCTTTGTGGATAACTCCATCGGGGGTACGATCGTCCTACGGTTTGATGACATCCACGCTATGTTGAACCTTCATCCGCTGCACTACACCTTCGTTCGGCTATTTTCGCTGAGTATGGAGATGCGGATCATTCGCGACAAGACCCCGGACATCGTGATAGTCGACCACTTCTACATGCGTGCCAAGATCTTGGGCAGCGCTGGGGACCGGCAAGTCGCGAGTTCTTACCTCGAAGGCGTCATTCTGGCAAACCAAGATAAGGATAACTTCCTCGTGCCTTACTTTCCCGAGTAAGTCCTCCCCTCAACCGCCCCGTAACATATGAATTCTTAGATTTCGATCGTTTTTCTTTTAACATTCCGTGTTTTCTGCAGTGACACACGTTGCACGCTCATCCTCCTAAGCCCCAAATATTCCATGGCCACGTATTTCGACCCGGACCGTCAATCGAACGTAGACTACACAAATGTCAAGAAGGTTCTTGATGATGTTCTCCCTGGCTACGTCAAATCTGGAGGCACCTTCACCAGGCCTATTCGTAAGTACGGCAAGCACGTGTTCTCCCACAATACGACGTTCTGCTGCGTCAAGCAGCCGCCTGGCGGTCAGAAGGGTGCCTACTACGCCATCCATCACATGCGGGCGATCGTACGGGACCATCATCAACTTCTGCTACCGAGTAGACTCAAAGATTGGGCCGCGAGCGTGTCGGCAATCCAGGACGCTGACATCAGACAAGAATTCTTTCGCATCCAGTCGGAGTTTGCGGAAATCATCCATCAAGATGTCCTTCGTACCGCGGGGCAGTTCTACCTCAGAAATCAACCGTCCAACAGTGACATCGACACAATCCTACAAATGCAGGCTGACAACGCCTGTTGTTTCATGACTCCCACGATAGACGGCGGCTTCATCCACGCTCCGGTCCCTTGAGTCGAGTCGAAAGCAGTGATGCTGTGTCTAGTTCTGAAACATCGATTGGCTCATGTTGTAATTAAACTTTAATGAACTTGTAATATGTCTCTTTGGTTTCGAGAGTCGTTCAACTTAGATGTAATCGATGCTATTAATGTCTTGCTTTTCTCTTCCGATCGTTCTGTTGCATACTTATATATTGCTTATGTATTATCTGTGAATTGGTACTAACGTTTCGTTTGGCTACTGCATAGCGATGCCGTGGTATGTCGTGTACAAGGGTAAGGTTCCCGGAGTCTAGGACGACTGGGAGGAGTGTCGGAGACAGGTTCACCGATTCAGCGGTAACAGTTACAAAGGGTACGCCACTAGGGCCGAGGCCGAATCTAGATACGCCCGCTATCTAGCGGGAGAGGGGAGGGAGCGTTGGAGGAACCGGATGAAGACGAGTTTCATCATGATGATGCTCATCGTGATGACCGCAGCTCTCTTCTATGTGATGGTAGTTTAGATGATCGATATCGACTTGTAATGTGAAGACAAACTCGCGGTCTCGAGACTTGTAATATAATGTTCTATCTTTGTTCGGTCTTTTCAATTCGGAGACTAATATGATGAATTGTATTCGGAGACTAAAATGATGAATTGTATTCAGAGACTAATCTTCTATTGTATTCAATGAATCTGTTGTTGATGTGTGCTGTCTATATTTTGTCCAATTATACATTTTGTAACCTGTGCAAAAAACAGAAAATTAAAAAATAAAAAAACCCTAATATTCATACTAATGGCGCATCACATCATAGTGCGCCATTAGTGTGCCTCAGGATACTAATGGCGCATCATTAAACAGTGCGCCATTAGTATGCCGAAGTTACTAATGGCGCATCCTGTTGTCGTGCGCCATTAGTATGCCAAAGCACCTGGGTATACATGGCCCCCTGGGAGGCATACTAATGGCGCACTATTGTATATACTAATGGCGCATCTGAGGTGTGCCATTAGTATACCATATACTAATGGCGCACCAGTGGTGCGCCATTAGTAAAATATAGTAATGGCGCACCACTAATGCGCCATTAATGGCCAAATTAGGTGCGCCATTAGTAGGCCTTTTCCTAGTAGTGGGCGGTGAGCGAGGGGATAAGGCATTCTAAGCCGACGGCTGCCGTCGGCATAGATGCCACGTCAGCGATCCGCGTGAAACACCCCCAATGGCCGCAGCTATGCCGACGGCTTAGCCGTAGGCATAGTTATATTTTTTTATTTTTTAAATGTTTTTAATAGTTTATATTTTTTCTTCTTTATGTTTTTTTATTTCATATAAATTTTTTGATGTTTTTATAGTTATATTTTTCCTTTTCATGTTTTTTATGTATTATTATTTCATATGGATTTTTAATGTTTTTTTAACGCCACTCGGCCCTCTCCTCTCCCAGAACCACACAGAGGGGAGGGGAGGGGAGGCGCTGAACTCGAGCAGCTTCGTCCGCCGAGGCTGTGGCCTGGTTGCGGGTGTGGGAGCGCATGGCCGCCGCCTCACGTGCTCGATCTGGAGCTTACTAGGTCAGGTGACTGAAGGGGGAGGGGGTCGTCGACGTGGGGGTGGGGGTGGGGGCGGCGGCGGATCCAGGTACGGACGTGCTTTGACCAGCGGACCTCCCCACCCGGTTGTGTTAGGTCAGCCCATAGGAACACTTTGGAGCAACAACCGGGCCAGACCCACAACAAGATCCCCTCTGTGTAGACCCGACGCGTCCGTTTCCCCCCTCCAGGTGCCGGCGGCAGCGCCGTCCGTGAGGGAGGGCACACCCCGGACACGCGTGCCGCCGCTTCGAACATGCCACAACACCAACCCGCATGTATGAGGGGCCGGTGCGACGCTCCGGTGGCATTGCTACCCCCAGGGCCCCCGTCCCGCCTAACCCTGTAGCGGTTGACCATGAGATCTAGCCCTGTAACTTTCCACGGACCGGATTTAAAGAGTGGACCTCTCCACCCGGCTGTGCCAGGTCAGCCCAGAGGGACACCTGGGAGCAACATCCGAGGCCAAACAGACAACTAAATCCCCTCCGTGTAGACCCGATGCGTCTGTTTCCCCCCTTCAGGTGCCGGCGGCGGCGCCGTCCGTTAGGGGGACCACGCCCCGGAGATGCGTGCCGCCTCTTCGGACATGCCACAACACCACCCGGTTGTGGTAGGTCATCCCATAGAAACACTTCGGAGATGCGTCCCCTCCGTATAGACCCGATGCGGCTGTTTCCGCCCCCTCCAGATGCTGGCGGCGACGCTGTCCGTGAGGGGGGCACACCGTGGCGCTGCCCTCCAGATGTTTCGGCATAGCTGTTTTTGATTTTAATAAAATATAATGTCCTATATTCAAAAGAACATGACGGCACATTATTAATATGCTCGAAAAAAATACAAACTATATATATATATATATATATATTCATAATCTATGAAAAAATTACAAACTACACATATATTCATATAATACATAAAAAAGCATAAAAACATATGTAAAAAAGCATAAAAACATATGTAAAAAAAGCATAAAAACATATGTAAAAAAAGCATGAAAACATATGTAGAAAAATCATAAAAACATATGTAAAAAAACACATGTAAAAAAATAACTATGCCGACGGCACCATACATACGGCAGGGTTTAGGCGGGCGTCGTGCCGCGGATCGATGTCGTGGCGCCTATGTCGACGGCTGCCGTCGGCATATCTGCGCCGCGGATCAGTGACGTGGCATGCGGAGGTATGCCGGCGACCGCCCGTCCCGACCGTCGGCATAGCTTTGACGCCATTAGCCGCTGGTCACGGGCGGGGTCGCCGGGCCCACATGTATGCCGACGACAGCTGTCGGCGTTTATTAAACTATATCGATGGCTGATCTGTGCCGACGGTTGCCGTCGGTGTAGGTAGGGGTAGCCCGACGGCAAGGATAAGCCGACGGCCAGGACTAGGCTGTCGGCATAGATACAAGTAGGTCGACGGCTGCCGTCGGCATAGTTTTGGCCGTCGGCGTAGAGCCGTTTTCCGGTAGTGCTTCTTTCTCCTATAGCTAGAAAATATTAATAACTACACAACTGGTTATTTAGGAGAATACGATAAAAAAAACTAAAATTACCTTCGATCTCCATAGGACGGCCTTAAGACTCCGCATAGCACTACGAATCTGGTTGATTCCGATGATATGAAACATGAATGCTCCAAAAACATGCCAAATTGTTCCTAGATGTAGCTCCAAAACAGAGAATGCATAAATCATATGCTTCTCAATCTCCCATGTACCCATTTTCGCTTGATCAGGAGAAATATGTGAGCTCTGAGAAAACAATTTGGCAGGAATACATATCATTTACAAAATTTAGTTAGTCCGCAACTCGAGTAATTAAATTGAGAATTAGAGGAAACACACATTGCAGGTAGTGGCATGAATTTGTAACGAAGTGGGGTTTCCCTGTTTCTCAGCCGTCTCTAGCAGCAACCTTTCAAGGCACCAAGGAGCAAAAGCAATTTTCCTCGCTACCCAGGCAAACAAGCGCTGCCACGAGATCTTCTCCACCATTAGCGCCAAGACGGAGACGTTGAGCTCAAGGTAAGTGCTCATGGACATCGCCAATTGCTTAAGTGAGGGAGCCACGACGTCAACACTGCGTATTCATACATTCTCCACGACAAGCTCCTCTTGTGATGCCAAGTGGACCCTCATGTCCCTGCCGCGATACCCAAATTTCGTCCGCTTGAGCCTGAGCACACGCAAACGCGGGCAATGGGGGAGCACGTCGTCAACCTGGTCGATCATGCATTGCAATAGAGAAAAAGTTTCAAGCACAGGAAACTCGACATCAGAAGGCACATAGATGGATAAGTAGGGTGAATCGAACACAACCGAGGTGACATCAGAAGCCACACAGATGGATATGGTGGAGGCAGGCCCAGAGGCCGCGCCACCGGCGGGAGAGCATGCTGGCTCACGCGGCGGTTGCGGCGCAGCAGAGGCGGGCGAGGACGAGGAGGAGCAGGTCGTCGGGAAGGTCGCTGATGTGGTCCGCTCCGCCGCCTGGGATACCTAAACCTAACTGCTGGGAGGAAAGCTGGCGACGATACTCGGAATTTAACTCCGTCGACGCATGCAGAGCCTTGCCGATGAATCGATGCTGTAGCAGATGAACTCGTTGCACGGCAGAAATCGTTGGATACGTGGGATGCGCTAGCTAGGCTAGGCCACGGCACGTACGGCGGCAGCCTTTCTGTCGACCCGCTAGCTAGGGCTTAATTTCTGTCGTGTGTCTCCCTGCTTTTGTTTGTTTGTTTGTTTGGTAGTCAACACACGCATCAATCTGTACTAGTTCAATCCTTGATCGGAAAAGCCAAGTTTATGTACTACCATGAGTATTTCTGTACTTGGTGTACATCGTTTTAGTGCAAGTAGAATTGTATTCTTGTCGAAACAAGCTCTCACTTCCACTAGTGCAGAACCGGGCAATAGCACCGGTTTGTAAGGCCCTTTAATGCCGGTTCGGTAACCGGCACTAAAGTGTGGGCACTAAAGCCCCCCCCCCCCCCCCTCTTTAGTACCGATTCAGCATGAACCGGTGCTAAAGGGCAACCACGTGGCACGAGCCAGCTTCGGGGGCAGGGAGCCCTTTAGTACCGGTTGGTGTCACCAACCGGTATTAAAAGGTTGGGGGGGCGGGGTTTATGATTTCTTTTTCATTCAATTTTGTATTTTCCATTTAATTCTTTTTCGTTTGCTGGTATTTTACGATACTACATATTGTACACGTTATGCATATATATAAATAGAATTTCTAGTAGAACCGATCATAATATATATATATATCATCGAATGTCTCACAACCACCATTAATTAATTCACACATAGATACAATTAACTAGCTATCTACAATTTCTCCTAATTGGTGCCTTCGGAGCCAGTGACATTAGCCTAATTGGTGCTTTCGGAGCACGATAACAATTGGAAGTGGTTCATGGGGGCGGTAGCGGGTAATAGTATTCTCCTTTGGAATCTATGACCTGGTCGAGCAAAAATCCTGTTATTTCCTCTTGAATTGCTTCTATGCGGTCCTCTGTTAGGAGTTTCTCCCACACCTCTTTGAACTGTTAAGAAGGAGATCAATATGCATGTGTATTAGTTGTGTGACTAGATATCGATAATGGTGTAAAAATTGTGAATAATGTTCTGACAAACGTACCCACTCCTGTCTTTGAGATCTGCTCCTTTCGGACGCCATCATGCGAATATTATCGCAAACGTAGTATGCACACAGATTATTCCCCGGCGCCTGCTTTAGGGTCTTTACGAGAATGGAATTTGATCAGATAATAATTAATCAAGCATGATAATGAAAGAGATGACAACTAGCTAGTACTACTTAATTACTTACGTGGGGTCGATACCGTTTCAGATTTTGTTTCCATGGGCCTGGAGTGGCCCTGATGAACTTTGCCCAAGCCCTGCCCGCTGACAAAGAAAATGAATAAATGGGTTATTAAATAGTTGTTATCAGGAAATGACGAACTAATTAAATAGGGGCCGAGATATAGTTAATAATGATTGAAATTACCTGCTGACTATCCCCTTCACGATGGTGTAGTCATTTGCTTTCTTAAGTAGTCAGTCTAGTACTTCAACTGTTCTTCATCAACTTTAATGATTAACAAGATCCAGTGAAATCTGCATGCACACACGTTTGCATGTCTTAATTAAGCGGGCATATGTAAGCAAAAACATGTAGCTAGCTAGTAGGCAAAAACAGAATTTGTAGTACAAGACAGTGTGACTCACTTGAAGTTGTAAGGAAGTAGTATATCTTCATTGTATTTGAGGCGCTTGAAGAACTCTAGCGTGCTTTCCTCTACAATTTTTTCGTAATATGGATCTAATTTCCATGTGTATTCATTAATGGTATTTGGGTCAACGAACCCAATGCCATAGCGTCCACCTTTTTTCATTTCATAAATCTTCATCCTGCATAATACCATAGAAAAGAATATAGTGAGGATAATTAGAGGTAATGATTGATCAAAATGATCACTACAGCTAGCTTGAGACTTAAATTACAGAAAGAAATCACTTACAGACAGTATCAACTGATGATAGATTTGTCGAGTGCGTCTTGATTGTATAGCTGAAATAGTTCTGAATACTCAACGGTCACAGCTTTCTCATGGTAGTAATGATCCTTCTTGACATTCACCATGAGGGACTCTCGATTGGAAATCTTGGTAATGTCCATGTACCATTGATGCAATTCATACATTCTCGTTGGGAGCTTCTTGACCTCGTCTGGCTCGACCAAAGGTTGGCCCCGGACATATTTCTGTTTTATTTCCTCCTCTCTAGTCGGAGACATTGGCTCGATATCGAGGAGTTGTCCAACAGTGATCTTGAGCGTTTCAGCCTGCTCAATATGCTCCTCGGTTATTACCACATCGCCCAGCCCGGGAACGTTAACGGTTTGCCCACAATAATATTGGGCGCGCCTACTCTCATGTGTTGTTGGCACAACAAGCGGGGGGATTGATTGCGCCGCCTGTTCTCCTAGTTGGGGAACGGTTTTACCACTCCTTTTGCCAGCTGATTTGCTCAAGCTCGAGCTCACCTCTTTCTGTAGACGTGCTCGATTTAACTTCTTGATGTGGCGCTCATAGTCTGTGTCAACAGGCTTGGGAGCTGGTGCTCTAGCCATACGAATGAAGTGGTCAATCTTTTCCTCAGGCACTTTCTCCCTTGGCGGCGGTGGCGGTTTCGGTGCAAAATGGGCTTCCACCTCGGCCTTCGATATGGCTACGTTTTCCTGCTCGGACTTGTCGTAAGGCCTCTGCGGAAGAGGCGCGAGGCTTGGGCCATATTGAAATCGCTTGCCTCCGCCTGTACCTCCAGTACTACCTCGACTTGTACCGCTACGCACCATAGCTGAGGCAGCTCTCTTCCGTGATTGCTGAGGCGGCGAAGACAGCTGACGTGGCTGAGTTGGAGGAGGAGGAGTGGCCTGAAGCTGTGCCGAACATGGAGGATGAGTGGCCTGAAACTGTGCCGGACTTGGAGGAGGAGTGGCCGGACGCTTTGCCGGACTTGGAGGAGGAGTGGCCTGAAGCTGTGCCGGACTTGGAGGAGGAGTGGCCTGACGCGTTGGTGGACTTGGAGGAGCGGGAGTCTGCTGACTCGATGGTGGACTTCAACGAGGAGTCGGATGACGCGGTGTCGCTGGCCTTCGAAAAATGATGCAATCCTTTCTCCATAGGATGATACGATGGTTGGCCTCTCCCAGTGTGTGCTCATCGTCACCTCCAGGAATGTCAAGCTCTAGCCTCGAATATTGGTCCACCACCTCATCAACCAAGACACGAGCATAGCCCGCTGGAATCGGGTTGCAATGGAAGGTTTCCTCGGGGGGATTTGTAAAAGCAAGGGCGTCCGCCACCTTCATGGATATGTTCTTCATTTTGAAGTGTAGCTCGCAGTTAGTGTTCTCCATGATGTCATCCATTGGGTAGCTATCCAGCAATGCGTTGCCCGGGGCGGAACCCACGCTGCTACTCGGCATGGATGGGACAGTGCTATCCAATGCTGGATCATCCGCTAGCTGCTGCAGCTGCTGAGACCCCCTTTGCTGGCTAAGTGAGTCGATCTGCTCCTGCTGCCGCTGGAATTTGAATGCCAAGTTCGCGTGCGCTGATTCTAGGCCTTTAAGGCGTTCGTAGTCTAGCTTCCTCTGCTCCTCCGCAATCTTCTTTGTCGCACGGGTTCTGTAGTCGGCGTTCCAGTCCGAAAACCCCTCATACCACGAAATAGCGCCCATGCCTCGTGTTCTTCCCGGGTGTTCAGGATTTCCCAGGGCACATGTAAGCTCGTCGTTCTCTCTGTTGGGCTGGA
Organism: Triticum urartu; assembly: GCF_056163025.1. Taxonomy (NCBI): domain Eukaryota; kingdom Viridiplantae; phylum Streptophyta; class Magnoliopsida; order Poales; family Poaceae; genus Triticum; species Triticum urartu. The sequence goes on from NC_141879.1 coordinate 714,052,160, forward strand.
ACACCCCCGACCGAGCCTCTTCTATTGCAACAAGTAGCTTATCTTCGGCTCTGTCCAGACATGCCTTCTTTGAAACTTTGCATGTCTTCGGGTCCAACTCCCCCCCACCATGCGCATAGAACCAAGTCCTGCACCTGGGGGGCCAGCTCAATGTTTCTGGAGTGACACCTGCATCCTCCATATCTTTCTCAGACTTATCCCACTTAGGCATTCCCACCGCATAGTCACCTGGCCCCAGCTTATGGAACTTATCCTTTTTTTGCGGCATTGACCTTGTTTATTCTCGACCGTTCCTTAGATAATTCCAAATCCTTGAATTTCACGAAATCGTCCCAATGAGCACTTTGCTTCTCTAGTGTTCCCTCGAATACTGGAGTCTTTCTTCCTCCCTTGACGTACTTGGCCCATTCACGATTCTTGTGGTTTTTGAATGCAACCGCCATCTTCCTAAGAGCAGCGTCCTTCACTTTCTCCACATCTGTATCTGTGAAATGATCTGGTAGGGTGAAATGTCCGGGACTGGGCTCCGCCGGGCTGGCATTGGGAGTTGCTGCCTGGAGGGGCATGCCGCTTGATGAGGAACCCGGCCCCGGGTCCTGTCGTCGACCCTGATCTCGTTTGGTGGCGTTCGCGTGGGCCAGTTTCGGTGTGGAGGGAGCCGGCCCCGCCGGAGGTGGTACGTCGCCGTGTCAGGGAGGAGGACGAGCACGTCCATCGCTACATGGTTGCGTTAGAGGGCGGCAGGTTCTCCAACACCTGGCAGTTTCTTCAGGGATCTCACTTTAGCTATGATCCTGTGAGGGTTCCTTCTCTTTGGGTGTCCACCGCCCGCGCCGCAGGAATCGCGAGTGTCCTAGATTCTTCTGTAGTATTCGATCTTTAATTAGCTACCTAGCCAGTGATGTACTATTCAATATTATATATTATTCGAGACGATGTATTCGAGATTATATCTATTATTCGAGACGATGTATTGGAGATTATATCTATTATTCGAGACAATATATTCGAGATTATATCTATTATTCGAGACGATGTAATTTGAATACTAAATTGTTTTATATTTCTTTTGGCATAGTTAAATAAAAGCTATGGCGGACAATACCGACAGAGAGGGAGAACATACCATGTTCGATATAATACGCGGGCCAGATGATGATCAGAATGAAGAAGATTATGACGGCTCCGAATTTCTAAACAACACCAGAGAGGGTGATATGATATTCGATCGCGACGACCGAATTGATGAAGTCATGAACTACGATTATGACAATGACGAGGTATATATATTTATATAAGCAGGCATCTGGTGATCATCACATGTTTTAAATGAGTTGAAGATATATTAACGAATCGATCTTTCTTCTTTCAGCCATCCGGATCGAGCAAATCTTCAGGCAACAGGACGAAACGAGGCCCGAAAAAAAAGTTGAAGGAGGGCGTAAAGTATAATATCGAGGCAATCAAACCTAATGGCGAACCATTAGCGCCTAAGAAGATTGCGGACAAGTTCGTTCGTCAATGCGGAGTTCTTGTGAAGGACCAACTCCCGATCTCCCTTCAAGAATGGAGAGAGCCAGCAAAGCCATGTCCATATCTTACTTTTGTCGATGACAGACAAAAAAGTCTGCTTTGGGATACTCTCATGGAACATTTCACCCTACCAGATCATTTCACAGAAGCAGGTGTGCAGAAAGTCAAGGACGCTGCTCTTAGGAAGATGGCGGTTGCATTCAAGAACCACAAGAATCGTGAATGGGACAAGTACGTCAAGGGAGGAAGGAAGACTCCATTATTCGAGGGAACACTAGAGAATCAAAGTGCTCATTGGGACGATTTCATGAAATTCAAGGATTCAGAATTAGCTAAGGAACGGTCGAGAATAAACAAGAAGAATGCCGAAAAAAAGGATACATTCCATAAGCTGGGGCCAGGTGGCTACGCGGTGGCAATGCCTAAGTGGGATAAGTCTGAGAAAGAGATGGAGGATGCAGGTGTCACTCCGGTTACTAAGAGCTGGCCCCCCAGGTGCAGGACTTGGTTCTATGCGCATGGGGGGGGAGTTGGACCCGAAGACAGGCAAAGTTTCGACGAAGGCATGTCTGAACGGAGCCGACGATAATATACTTGTTGCAATAGAAGAGGCTCGAACGGGGGTGTTCCAGCCCAACAGAGAGAACGACGAGCTTATGCGTGCCCTGGGAAATCCTGAACACCCGGGAAGAACACGAGGCAAGGGAGCTATTCCGTGGTATGAGGGGTTTTCGGACTGGAACGCCGACTACAGAACCCGTGCGAGAAGGAAGATTGCGGAGGAGAAGCAGAGGAAGATGGAGGAGGAGAAGAGGAAGCTGGACTATGAACGCCTTCAAGGCCTAGAATCAGCGCATGCGGACTTGGTAGTCAAATTCCAGCGGCAGCAGGAGCAGATCGACTCACTTAGCCAGCAAAGGGGGTCTCAGCAGCTGCAGCAGCTAGCAGATGATCCATCATTGGATACCACCGCCCCATCCATGCCGAGAAGTAGCGTGGGTTCCGCCCCGTTTGACGCAATGCTGGATAGATACCCTGTGGATGACATCGCGGAGAACACTAACTGCGAGCTACACTTCAAAATTAAGAACATATCCTTGGAGGTGGCGGACGGCGTTGCTTATACAAATTCCCCCGATGCAACCTTCCATTGCAACCCGATTCCATCAGGCTATGCTCGTGTCGTGGTTGATGAGGTGGTGGACCAATATTCGGGGCTAGAGCTTGACATTCCTGGAGGTGACGAGGAGCACACACTCGGAGATGCCAAACATCGTATCATCCTATGGAGAAAGGATTGCATCATCTTTCGAAGGCCACCGACACCGCGTCACCCGACTCCTCGTCGAAGTCCGCCACCGAGTCAGCAGACTCCCGCTCCTCCAAGTCCACCAACGCGTGAGGCCACTCCTCCTCCTCCAAGTCCGGCAAAGTGTCAGGCCACTCCTCCTCCAAGTCCGACACAGCGTCAGACGTCCACTCCTCCTCCAAGTCCGGCACAACCTCAGGCCACTCCTCCTCCAAGTCCGACACAGCTTCAGGCCACTCCTCCTCGTCCAACTCAGCCCCGTCAGCCGTCTCCGCTGCCTCAGCAATCTCAGAAGAGACACCCCGCAGCTATGGTGCGTAGCGGTACGAGTTGAGGTCATAGTACAGGAAGTACATGCGGAGGCAAGCGATATAAATATGGTCCAAACCTCACTACTCCTCTTCCTGAGAGGGCTTACGACAGGACCGAGGAGCAAACCAATGCCATAGTGCGGGCAGAAGTCGACGCCCATTTTGGACCAAAACCGTCACCGCCGCCAAGGGAGAAAGTGCCTGTGGAAGTAGTTGACCACTTCATTCGTATGGCTCAACCACCAGCTCCTAAGCCTGTTGACACAGACTATGAGCGCCACATCAGGAAGTTACATCGACAACGTCTACAGAAGGAGGCGAGCTCGAGCTTGAACAAACAACAAGCAGCTGTCAAAAAATGCGGGAAAACCGTTGCCCAGCTGGGAGAACAGGCGGCGCAATCGATCCCCCCGTTTGTTGCGCCGCCAACAACACGTGATAGTACGCGCACCCAATATTATTGTGGGCAAACAGTTTACGTTCCCGAGGTGGGCGATGTGGTAATAACCCAGGAGCATATAATGCAGGCTGAAACTCTCAACGTCACTGTTGGACAACTCCTCGAGATCGAGGACATGCCTGTGCTTACAGAGGAGGAAATAAAACAGAAATATGCCCGGGGCCAACCTTTGGTATAGCCAGAAGAGGTCAAGAAGCTCCCAACGAGAATGTATGAATTGCATCAATGGTACATGGACATTACCAAGAGATCCGATTGAGAGTCCCTCATGGTGCAAGTCAAGAAGGATCATTACTAGCATCAGAAACCTGTGACCGTTGAGTATTCTGAACTGTTTCAGTTATACAATCAAGACGCACTCGACAAATCTATCATCAGTTGCTATTGTCTGTAAGTGATTTCTTTCTGTAATATAAGTCTCAAGCTAGCTGCAGTGATCCTTTTGATCAATCATTACCTGTAATTATCCTCACTATATTCTTTTCTATGGTATTATGCAGGATGAAGATGTATGAAATGCGAAAAGGTGGACGCTATGGCATTGGGTTCATTGACCCAAACACCGTTAATGAATACACATGGAAAATAAACAAGCATCATGAAAAGCAGGTAGAGGACAGCATGCTAGAGTTCTTGAAGCGCCTCAAATACAATGAAGATATACTACTTCCTTACAACTTCCAGTGAGTCACACTTTCTTGTACTACAAATTCTCTGTTTTTGCCTACTAGCTAGCTACATGTTTTTGCTTACATATGCCCGCTTAATTAAGACATGCAAACGTGTGTGCATGCAGATTTCACTGGATCTTGTGTATCATTAAAGTTGACGCCGGAACAGTTGAAATACTGGACTCACTACTCAAAGCAAATAGTGACTATAACATCTTGTTTGGGATAGTCAACAGGTAATTTCAATCATTATTAACTATATATCTCGGCCAATTTAGTTCTTCATTTCATGATATGAACTATTTAATAACCCCTTTATTCATTCTCTTTGTTGGCGGGCAGGGCTTGGGCAAGGTTCATCAGCGTCACCGAAGGCGAATGGAAACGACAACTGAAATGGTTTCGACCCAAGGTAAGTAATTAAGTAGTACTAGCTAGCTAGCTAGCTGCCATCTTTTTAATTATCATGCTTGATTAATTATTATCTGATCAAATTAAATTCCATTCTCGTAATAAAGGCCCTGAAGCAGGCGCAGGGGACTGATCTGTGTGCATTCTGCGTTTGCGAGAACATTCGAATGATGGCGTCCGAAAGGAGCAGATCTCAAAGACAGGAATGGGTACGCTTGTCAGAACACTATTCACAATTTTTACACCATTATCGATATCTACTCACACAACTAATACACATGCATATTGATCTCCTTCTTAGCAGTTCACAGAGGTGCGGGACAAGCTCCTAGAAACGGAGCGCGTAGAAGCACTTCAAAAGGAAATAGCGGGATTTTTGCTCGACCAGGTCATAAATCCGAAGGGAGAATACTATTACCCGCTACCGCCCCCATCGACCAGGTCATGAACCACTTCCAATTGTCATCGTGCTCCGAAGGCACCAATTAGGCTAATGCCACTGGCTCCGAAGGCAACATGCATATGTAGGAGAAATTGTATATAGCTATACATGTGTGTATGTGTGAATTAATATGGTGGTTTGTGAGACATTGATGATATATATATGATTGGTTCTACTAGAAATTCTATATATATATATATGCATAACGTGTACAATGTGTAGTATCGTAAAATACCAGCAAACGAAAAAGAATTAAAAGGGAAAACACAAAATTAAATGAAAAAGAAATCATAAAACCAAACCCCCCCCCAAACATTTTAGTACCGGTTGGCGTTACCAACCGGTACTAAAGGGCTCCCGGCCCGGAGCTGGCTCGTGCCACGTGGTTGCCCTTTAGCACCGGTTCATGCTGAACCCGTACTAAAGGGGGGGGGCCTTTAGTGCCCACACTTTAGTGCCGGTTATGGAACCGGCACTAAAGGGCCTTACGAACCGGTGCTATTGCCCGGTTCTGCACTAGTGGTTATTACCCACTCCACCATTCAACTTGAGCAGTAATAGAGTGGTAACTAGGATACATGCTCAACCGCACTTTGTAATTGACATGTCAACCAACCTAGAGACGGTTCACAAAATGAAAAGGCACTAAAAACTTAACTGTATATTTTAAGAAAACTTAGAAGAAATAACAATTATATTATTGTTTCTCCTATGATGATGCTAGTGATGCATGCATGACACATACTCACCAGAGCTAAGATAAACACGACATTCCACGAAAGAATATAGCCTAAAGAGGTTGTATATTTTTGTATATCCATCGCTACTTAATTATACCTCATGTGACAACCTCACAATCACTCTTTTAATCATTGGCGTGGACTTGATTATCAGTTTCAAGAAATCAAACTCGCGATCCTCTCCAATGAAGCCATAGATTTCCATTTCTTCGAGAGCAGTCAAGGCAATAGTTTGGGTTTTCCAGTTCACAGGATGACAAGCACAATTTGTTGGGCATCCTTCACTACCGTACTCGCGGTCTATGCCTACGGCCACGGGCCGTCGGCATAGGGGCTGTGCTGTCGGCATAGACCCGTCGGCGTAGATATCATCAGCGTAGCCTTGTCAGACCGTCGGCATAGTATAGCCGTCGGCATAGGCCCTATGTCGACGGCGTGGCGCAGCCATCGGCAGTGTTTTCCGTCTGACAGCAACGGACGGCGCCGTCAAAAGTGCTGACGAATCATGCAACAGCACGTGGCAGAGGTATGCCGATGGCTTTGCCGTTGGCATACCTTTGCCACGTGGCATCCCGTGGTGCTCCTGGTGGCAGGGCTATGCCTACGGCAAAGCCGTAGGCATAGATGGATCTATGCCGACGGCTTTGCCGTAGGCATAGCTCTGCCACGTGTCATTCCCTGGTTCCTCCTGGCGGCAGGGCTATGCCTATGGCAAAGCCGTCGGCATAGATCTGCCACGTGGCGAGCCCTAGTAACTCCTGGGCTTATATATGCCGACGACTTTGCCGTAGGCATAGTTTTTTTATTTTCCCTGTTTTCTCTTTTCCAATTCATTTGACAGCATTTCAAAGCAGAATAATATGGAATTATGCAGAAATATGACAGTTCATCATCTAAACATACTCAAGTTCATCTAAACATACTCAAGTTCATCATCATCATCTAAAGATCATCACCGGCGGAAGTTCATGAACATAAAAGTAGTGCAAGACATGGAACATCATAAAAGTAGGAACATGAAAGGCATGGCACGATGACCACATGCACGGAATCATCAAGCAAGACCACCTCCGCCAAAACCACCTCCGCCAAAACCACCACCACCAAGACCACCTCCGCCAAAACCATCACCACCAAGACCACCTCCGCCAAAACTACCACTGCGACCACCATCACTCTGCCAGATCGGAGTGACTGGGGTCGACGGAGCAGGAGTCGAGCCACCGGTCCCCTACATGTTTCGGAAAAGATTCTAACGGCAAATATGATATGATAGTGTTGAATGAACGAGAACTAGTTTGCCAGTAGTTAGGCAAATGTACTAATCGGACTATCACTGCCTAGTGCTACCCATTCATCGAACATGGGCACGTGTGGGGGTTCTCCCGCAGGTGGTGGTGGGGGTCCCATTTGTGGTGGATCCGTGCGGTTACTCCAAGATGCCAACATAGCCTGGATGTTAGTTAAACAAGCAAACTAGAAGGTCAGAAGGAATGAAAGTGCAAAAATTTAGCTTGGTTTTAAGAGGGCAAAACTAACCGTCATCATCTGACGGTTGTAATCATCGTTTGCCTTCACACGTTTCAAGTACTCCCGCACCTCGAGATTCCTATGCTTGACAAACTCCTTATATGCCTACATAATTTAGGTTGTTTCTAAGTGAGCAATGCTGAAAATAAACTGAGAATGCTAGAGAGAAAAAGATAAAGAGGAAGTACTTACAGCATGCTGGCGGGCTAAGGGAGTCTGTGAACGCCCCGTACTCTCTAACTGGCTCGAGTTGGTAGCCCGAAGCCATGTGTACAAGATTGAAGGAGTGATCAAGCCATCGAAACACGGATACCGGCCATTCTTCTTCCCGTGGATGGCCACCACCGCCGTGTCGTCGATCTGAGACTGGGCGACCTCAGCAACAGGAACATCCGGATGCAACTTCTGAAAGTGATGAGTGTAAGACCCCAGGTGCACCTCGGTCTTGCCGTAGTACTGGCTCTCGCCCTCCTTGGGATGACTCCGCTCGCGGGACAGCTTCCACGACTCCATGTCTGAGAGCGGCCTCTTCAACTTGTCCTCCTGCAACGTCAAACAGAAGTTAGCCATACATAAAAACATGACGGTAAAGAAGAACAAAAATGCATCATGCACATAGACATACCTTCATGGCCTTGAAGCCCCAGTGGTCCCTGTTTCCTTGGCCGTGTGTCCCGTCGTTTCCACAGTTAGCCCGGGCCTTGATGCTCTTGGCAGCAAACTCTGCATTGTCGCCAAGCCACCTATCCACAAACTCACCCATCCGTCATGCCTTCCATAGCACCAACGAGGAACAACCTATGCAAATTTTGGAAGCATGACATGTGAGCACGAAACATATAGTTGACTGCTTGAAACAATGAAAAGTTAGTAATAGTTACAATCATGAACTGCTCCTTGTTCAAGGTAAGTCATTGCTTCTGTGCTTGAGTTTTGGTCATCTTTTGGTGCGGGTAGATGTGGTAGTACTGCGAGACGGCAACCCAGCGCACCTCGTACTGCAACTGACGAGCTTTCTTCTTCGCAGCTGCAAGCAAGACCACATCGGCTCTAGCCTTGTGCTCGTCAAGAACTCTATAGAGTTGCTGCAATCATGCATAAACCAGAAGCAAACAAGGCATGAGTTGAGTGATTCAATGATAAACCATGAACGAAACTGAAGACAAGTGATTCAGAAGAGAACTTACCCAAAATTTGGTGATCACGGCCTTAGCGGCCGTCCCATACTCCGCGTTGCTGCAAGCCTCGTAGTGGGCCCAGCTCGTGGCCAAAACCCGCAGCTGTGGGTCCCTATCTGGCTGCAGGCAGAATAGGCCAGGCCAAAACTGCTTCAACAGGACAGTGATAAGGCCATTCGGTTTACGGCCCTTTCCGCGAAGGATCCAGTTTCTGCAAAAGAATCAAAGGATTGCCATGTGTACAATAAAAAAATGTTGTCATGTGTTGAAAATTCGATTGAGAGGCACTTAATCTGTCCCCATAGGTTCAATGAGCCACTTGTGCTCCTCGATAGAAGGTGGTGTAGGTAGTCCGGCATTACCACGCAGCCACCCCTGCGGAGCACCCGGTGGCAAGTCACCCCACAACTCGGGATCAACCTCCCCTCCACCACTCTCGTCGCCCTACTCCTCACCCTCCTCCTCCTCGCCCTCCTCCTCACCCTCCTCCTCCTCGCCATCAGGAACATACTCCTCCTCCTCAGACTCAGAAGGTGCCTCTGTATAGGAGGGCATCGAAGAAGACCCTCCTATTTCAAACACGGCCCAGAGTTTTTTGCCCCGGCTGCCTCTCCCCCACCTCCTCCTCCTCTAGGGGCTCTCCCCCCACCGCCTCCTCCTCTAGGGTCTCCTCCCCCGACCCCTCCACCTCCCTGTGAGGTGTCATCCTCGCGTAGTTGGGAGGGAACCTTGTGGGCTCGTCCACTCCGAGTAAGTCCTTTGAATTTACTAAGGAAACTGGAGCCGCTGGACTTGCCCATGATTAGCAAACCTGCATTGAGAAGAGAATAAACAATTAGTAAGGATATCAATTAAACAAGCATACAGGAAAAACATTAATAGCAGAAGAGCACATTAAGCATACTATTGTAATGATCATTAAAAGAACTTACATTTTCTAGAACCCATATGAATCATCACTATTGTAATCTATTTGTGGACCGGTCTCATCATCACTATCACGCATATCTTCTTCGTTGTCTGACGGAGGTGGAGGCTCTTCCTCATCGTCAACGTCTTCATTTAACTTTTCAAGCATAATTATGTCTCTTTGATTCACAACTGCCTCACCATCAATCCGTGCGTCGTCGTCGTTTGGGTCCAGGTCAACATAACCCAAGTCATCATCCTTGTTGTTTCGGACCATGTCATCATGTTCCTCTTGATAGAACACTCCCTCGTATGTCATGGGGTTTATGTTGTAGTAATCATCATCGTTCGGGTCCGGTAGCTTACCATGTGGCGACACCTTGAACACAACTTCCCAACCCTTTAGGTACTCTTTCTGGCATGGGTAAGGCAGATAATATACTTGTGTGGCTTGGGTAGCGGCGATAAAGAGATCAGCTCCGGCATAGACAGTTGATGGTTTAACTTCAACTAAACCAACAGAAGGCGTATGTCTCAGACCCTTTTTGGGGTCGAACCATCGGCATTTGAACACAGTGAGACTTAGGTGTTCGCGGCCACGTTTGGATGTAAGCTCATATATTTTTCCTACCCTTCCGTAGTAATCTACTTTATTATCTCCTTTAGTGAAGACTCCGGTATTTATGGTTTTGGAATCAGGCCGACTGTTCTGGTGCTCCTCTGTATGGAAGCGATACCCATTCACATCATACTTTTGGCATGTCATGACGGCAGGGTCAAAACCCATGGAAACCTATCTCAATTCTTCATCCATTGATTCGGTCGGATCATTTCCCTACAAGTTTAATTGAAATTATAGGGTGCATGAGTTTAATTGAAATTATAGGGTGCATGAGTTTAATTGAAATAGGTAATAGGGAAGTGTGAAAAATTACTTTCTCCATGAACCATGCAACGAAATTTTTCCTTCCATCAGCACCCTTTCGGCGAAGAGCAAGTGCCTCCGCTTCAGTAGGAGGCAGCATTCCCATCCATTCTGTTGGGGAACGTAGTAATTTCAAAAAAAATCCTACGCACACGCAAGATCATGGTGATGCATAGCAACGAGAGGGGAGAGTGTTGTCTACGTACCCTCGTAGACCGGAAGCGGAAGCGTTAGCACAACACGGTTGATGTAGTCGTATGTCTTCACGGCCCGACCGATCAAGCACCGAAACTACGGCACCTCCGAGTTCTAGCACACGTTCAGCTCGATGACGATCCCCGGACTCCGATCCAGCAGAATGTCGGGGAAGAGTTCCGTCAGCACGATGGCGTGGTGACGATCCTGATGTTCTACCGTCGCAGGGCTTCGCCTAAGCACCGCTAAAATATTATCGAGGATTATGGTGGAGGAGGGCACAGCACACGACTAATAGATCTCAAGGATCAATTGTTGTCTAGAGGTGCCCCCCTGCCCCCGTATATAAAGGAGCAAGGGGGAGGGGCGGCCGGCCAGGAGGAGGCGCGCCAGGGAGGAGTCCTACTCCTACCGGGAGTTGGACTCCCTCCTTTCCTTGTCCAACTAGGAGAGGGGGAAGGAAGGGAGAGAGGAGAGAAAGGAAAGGGGGGCGCCGCCCCTCCCTCCTTGTCCAATTCGGACTAGAGGGGGAGGGGGCGCGCAGCCTGCCCTGGCCGCCCCTCCTCTGCTCCACTTTGGGCCCATGAGGCCCATTAACCCCCCCGGTACTCTGTTTTATATCCGATAACTCCCGGAACCATTCCTGTGTCCGAATATAGTCGTCCAATATATCAATCTTTATGTCTCGACTATTTCGAGACTCCTCGTTATGTCTGTGATCACATCCGGGACTCCGAACAACCTTCGGTACATCAAAATATATAAACTCATAATGAAACTGTCATCGTAACGTTAAGCGTGCGGACCCTACGGGTTCGAGAACAATGTAGACATGACCGAGACACGTCTCCGGTCAATAACCAATAGCGGAACCTGTATGCTCATATTGGCGCCTACATATTCTACGAAGATCTTTTATCGGTCAGACCGCATAACAACATAGATTGTTCCCTTTGTCATCGGTATGTTACTTGCCCGAGATTTGATCGTCGGTATCTCAATACCTAGTTCAATCTCGTTACCGGCAAGTCTCTTTACTCGTTCCGTAATACATCATCCCGCAACTAACTTATTAGTTGCAATGCTTGCAAGGCTTATGTGATGTGCATTACCGAGAGGGCCCAGAGATACCTCTCCGACAATCGGAGTGACAAATCCTAATCTCGAAATACGCCAACCCAACATCTACCTTTGGAGACACCTGTAGAGCTCCTTTATAATCACCCAGTTACGTTGTGACGTTTGGTAGCACACAAAGTGTTCCTCCGGCAAATGGGAGCTGCATAATCTCATAGTCATAGGAACATGTATAAGTCATGAAGAAAGGAATAGCAACAAACTAAACGATCAAGTGCTAAGCTAACAAAATGGGTCAAGTCAATCACATCATTCTCCTAATGATGTGATCCCATTAATTAAATGACAACTCATGTCTATGGTTAGGAAACATAACCATCTTTGATCAACGAGCTAGTCAAGTAGAGGCATACTAGTGACACTATGTTTGTCTATGTATTCACACATGTATTATGTTTCCTGTTAATACAATTATAGCATGAATAATAAACATTTATCATGATATAATGAAATAAATAATAACTTTATTATTGCCTCTAGGGAATATTTCCTTCAGTCTCCCACTTGCACTAGAGTCAATAATCTAGATTACACAGTAATGATTCTAACACCCATGGAGCCTTGGTGCTGATCATATTTTGCTCGTGGAAGTGGCTTAGTCAGCGGGTCTGCAACATTCAGATCCGTATTTATTTTGCAAATTTCTATGTCTCCCACTTGGACTAAATCCCGAATGGAATTGAAGCGTCTCTTGATGTGCTTGGTTCTCTTGTGAAATCTGGATTCCTTTGCCAAGGCAATTGCACCAGTATTGTCATAAAAGATTTTCATTGGACCCGATGCACTAGGTATGACACCTAGATCGGATATGAAATCCTTCATCCAGACTCCTTCATTTGCTGCTTCCGAAGCAGCTATGTACTCTGCTTCACATGTAGATCCCGCCACGACGCTTTGTTTAGAACTGCACCAACTGACAGCTCCACCGTTCAGTAAAAACACGTATCCGGTTTGCGATTTAGAATCGTCCGGATCAGTGTCAAAGCTTGCATCAACATAACCATTTACGATGAGCTCTTTGTCACCTCCATATACGAGAAACATATCCTTAGTCCTTCTCAGGTATTTCAGGATGTTCTTGACCGCTGTCCAGTGATCCACTCCTGGATTACTTTGGTACCTCCCTGCTAGACTTATAGCAAGGCACACATCAGGTCTGGTACACAGCATTGCATACATGATAGAGCCTATGGCTGAAGCATAGGGAACATCTTTCATTTTGTCTCTATCTTCTGCGGTGGCCGGACATTGAGTCTTACTCAACTTCACACCTTGTAACACAGGAAAGAACCCTTTCTTTGCTTGATCCATTTTGAACTTCTTCAAAACCTTGTCAAGGTATGTGCTTTGTGAAAGTCCAATTAAGCGTCTTGATCTATCTCTATAGATCTTAATGCCCAATATGTAAGCAGCTTCACCGAGGTCTTTCATTGAAAAACTCTTATTCAAGTATCCCTTTATGCTATCCAGAAATTCTATATCATTTCCAATCAATATATGTCATCCACATATAATATCAGAAATGCTACAGAGCTCCCACTCACTTTCTTGTAAATACAGGCTTCTCCAAAAGCCTGTACAAAACCAAATGCTTTGATCACACTATCAAAGCGTTTATTCCAACTCCGAGAGGATTGCACCAGTCCATAAATAGATCGCTGGAGCTTGCACACTTTGTTAGCTCCCTTTGGATCGACAAAACCTTCTGGTTGCATCATATACAACTCTTCTTCCAGAAATCCATTCAGGAATGCAGTTTTGACATCCATTTGCCAAATTTCATAATCATAAAATGCGGCAATTACTAACATGATTTGGACAGACTTAAGCATCGCTACGGGTGAGAAGGTCTCATCGTAGTAAATCCCTTGAACTTGTCGAAAACCTTTTGCAACAAGTCGAGCTTTATAGACAGTAACATTAGCGTCAGTCTTCTTCTTGAAGATCCATTTATTCTCAATTGCTTGTCGATCAACGGGCAAGTCAACCAAAGTCCACACTTTGTTCTCATACATGGATCCCATCTTAGATTTCATGGCTTCTAGCCATTTTGTGGAATCTGTGCTCACCATCACTTCTTCATAGTTCGTAGGTTCATCATGATCTAGTAGCATGACTTCCAGAACAGGATTACCGTACCACTCTAGTGCGGATCTTACTCTAGTTGATCTACGAGGTTCGGTAGTAACTTGATCTGAAGTTTCATGATCATTATCATTAGCTTCCTCACTAATTGGTGTAGGTGTCACAGAAACCGGTTTCTGTGATGTACTACTTTCCAATAAGGGAGTAGGTACAGTTACCTCATCAAGTTCTACTTTTCTCCCACTCACTTCTTTCGAGAGAAACTCCTTCTCTAGAAAAACTCTGAATTTAGCAACAAAAGTCTTGCCTTCGGATCTATGATAGAAGGTGTACCCAACAGTCTCCTTTGGGTATCCTATGAAGACACATTTCTCTGATTTGGGTTCGAGCTTATCAGGTTGAAGCTTTTTCACATAAGCATCGCAGCCCCAAACTTTCAGAAACGACAACTTTGGTTTCTTGCCAAACCACAGTTCATAAGGCGTCGTCTCAACGGATTTCGATGGTGTCCTATTTAACGTGAATGCAGCTGTCTCTAAAGCATAACCCCAAAACGATAAAGGTAAATCAATAAGAGACATCATAGATCGCACCATATCTAATAAAGTACGATTACGACGTTCGGACACACCATTACGCTGTGGTGTTCCGGGTGGCGTGAGTTGCGAAACTATTCCGCATTGTTTCAAATGTAGACCAAACTCGTAACTCAAATATTATCCTCCACGATCAGATCGTAGAAACTTTATTTTCTTGTTACAATGATTTTCAACTTCACTCTGAAATTCTTTGAACTTTTCAAATGTTTCAGACTTATGATTCATTAAGTAGATATACCCATATCTGCTTAAATCATCTGTGAAGGTGAGAAAATAACGATATCCACCACGAGCCTCAACATTCATTGGACCACATACATCTGTATGTATGATTTCCAACAAATTCGTTGCTCTCTCCATAGTACCGGAGAATGGCATTTTAGTCATCTTACCCATGAGGCACGGTTCGCAAGTACCAAGTGATTCGTAATCAAGTGGTTCCAAAAGTCCATCAGTATGGAGTTTCTTCATGCGCTTTACACCAATATGACCTAAATGACTGTGCCACAAATAAGTTGCACTATCATTATCAACTCTGCATCTTTTGATTTCAACATTATGAATATGTGTATCACTACTATCGAGATTCAAAAATAGACCACTCTTCAAGGGTGCATGACCATAAAAGATATTACTCATATAAATAGAACAACCATTATTCTCTGATTTAAATGAATAACCGTCTCGCATCAAACAAGATCCAGATATAATGTTCATGCTCAACGCTGGCACCAAATAACAATTATTTAGGTCTAATACTAATCCCAAAGGTAGATGTAGAGGTAGCGTGCCGACCGCGATCACATCGACTTTGGAACCATTTCCCACGCGCATCGTCACCTCATCCTTAGCCAATCTTTGCTTAATCCGTAGCCCCTGTTTCGAGTTGCAAATGTTAGCAACAGAACCAGTATCAAATACCCAGGTGCTACTGCGAGCATTAGTAAGGTACACATCAATAACATGTATATCACATATACCTTTGTTCACTTTGCCATCCTTCTTATCCGCTAAATACTTGGGGCAGTTCCGCTTCCAGTGACCAGTCTGCTTGCAGTAGAAGCACTCAGTCTCAGACTTAGGTCCAGACTTGGGTTTCTTCTCCTGAGTAGCAACTTGTTTGCTGTTCTTCTTGAAGTTCCCTTTCTTCTTCCCTTTGCCCTTTTTCTTGAAACTGGTGGTTTTATTGACCATCAACACTTGATGCTCCTTCTTGATTTCTACCTCCGCGGCTTTTAGCATTGCGAAGAGCTCAAGAATAGTCTTATTCATCCCTTGCATATTATAGTTCATCACAAAGCTTTTGTAGCTTGGTGGCAGTGATTGAAGAACTCTGTCAATGACACTATCAACAGGAAGATTAACCCCCAGTTGAGTCAAGTGATTATGATACCCAGACATTTTGAGTATATGTTCACTGACAGAACTATTCTCCTCCATCTTGCAGCTATAGACTTATTGGAGACTTCATATCTCTCAATCCGGGTATTTGCTTGAAATATTAACTTCAACTCCTGGAACATCTCATATGCTCTATGACATTCAAAACATCGTTGAAGACCCGGTTCTAAGCCGTAAAGCATGGCACACTGAACTATCGAGTAGTCATCAGCTTTGCTCTGCCAGACGTTCATAACATCTGGTGTTGCTCCTGCAGCAGGCTTGGCACTTAGCGGTGCTTCCAGGACGTAATTCTTCTATGCAACAATGAGGATAATCCTCAAGTTACGGACCCAGTCCGTGTAATTGCTACCATCATCTTTCAACTTTGCTTTCTCAAGGAACGCATTAAAATTCAACGGAACAACAACACGAGCCATCTATCTACAATCAAACATAGACAAGAAAGATACTATCAGTTACTAAGTTCATGATAAATTTAAGTTCAATTAATCATATTACTTAAGAACTCCCACTTAGAAAGATATCCCTCTAATCCTCTAAGTGATCACGTGATCCAAATCAACTAAACCATGTCCGATCATCACCTGAGATGGAGTAGTATCAATGATGAACATCAATATGTTGATCATATCTACTATATGATTCACGCTCGACCTTTCGGTCTCCGTGTTCCGAGGCCATATCTGTTATATGCTAGGCTCGTCAAGTTAAACCTGAGTATTCCGCGTGTGCAACTGTTTTGCACCCGTTGTATTTGTACGTAGAGCCTATCACACCCGATCATCATGTGGTGTCTCAGCACGAAGAATTTTCGCAATGGTGCATACTCAGGGAGAACACTTATACTTTGATAATTTAGTGAGGGATCATCTTATAATGCTACCGTCAATCAAAGCAAGATAAGATGCATAAAAGATAAACATCACATGCAATCAAGATAAGTGATATGATATGGCCATCATCATCTTGTGCTTGTGATCTCCATCTTCTAAGCACCGTCACGATCACCATCGTCACCGGCGCGACACCTTGATCACCATCATAGCATCGTTGTCATCTCGCCAATCGTATGCTTCCATGACTATCGCTACCGCTTAGTGATAAAGTAAAGCATTACATCGCAATTGCATTGCATACAATAAAGCGACAACCATATGGCTCCTGCCAGTTGCCAATAACTCGGTTACAAAACATGATCATCTCATACAATAAAATTTAGCATCATGTCTTGACCATATCACATCACAACATGCCCTGCAAAAACAAGTTAGACGTCCTCTACTTTGTTGTTGCAAGTTTTACGTGGCTGCTACGGGCTTAGCAAGAACCGTTCTTACCTACGCATCAAAACCACAACGATAGTTTGTCAAGTTGGTGTTGTATCAACCTTCGCAAGGACCGGGCGTAGCCACACTTGGTTCAACTAAAGTTGGAGAAACTGACACCCGCCAGCCACCTATGTGCAAAGCACGTCGGTAGAACCAGTCTCGCGTAAGCGTACGCATAATGTCGGTCCGGGCCGCTTCATCCAACAATACCGCCGAACCAAAGTATGACATGCTGGTAAGCAGTATGACTTATATCGTCCACAACTCACTTGTGTTCTACTCGTGCACAACATGAACGCATAAAACCTAGGCTCGGATGCCACTATTGGGGAACGTGGTAATTTCAAAAAAAATTCTACGCACACGCAGGATCATGGTGATGCATAGCAACGAGAGGGGAGAGTGTTGTCTACGTACCCTCGTAGACCGGAAGCGGAAGCGTTAGCACAACGCGGTTGATGTAGTCGTACGTCTTCACGGCCTAACCGATCAAGCACCGAAACTACGGCACCTCCGAGTTCTAGCACACGTTCAGCTCGATGACGATCCCCGGACTCCGATCCAGCAGAATGTCGGGGAAGAGTTCCATCAGCACGACGGCGTGGTGACGATCTTGATGTTCTACCATCGCAGGGCTTCGCCTAAGCACCGCTACAATATTATCGAGGATTATGGTGGAGGAGGGCACCGCACACGGCTAATAGATCTCAAGGATCAATTGTTGTCTAGAGGTGCCCCACTGCCCCCGTATATAAAGGAGCAAGGGGGAGGGGCGGCCGGCCAGGAGGAGGCGCGCCAGGGAGGAGTCCTACTCCTACCGGGAGTAGGACTGCCTCCTTTCCTTGTCCAACTAGGAGAGGGGGAAGGAAGGGAGAGAGGAGAGAAAGGAAAGGGGGCGCCGCCCCTCCCTCCTTGTCCAATTCGGACTAGAGGGGGAGGGGGCGCGCAGCCTGCCCTGGCTGCCCCTCCTCTGCTCCACTTTGGGCCCATGAGGCCCATTAACCCCCCGGGGGGAGGGGGGTCCGGTAACCCCCGGTACTCCATTTTATATCCGATAACTCCCGGAACCATTCCTGTGTCCAAATATAGTCGTCCAATATATCAATCTTTATGTCTCGACTATTTCGAGACTCTCGTTATGTCCGTGATCACATCCGGGACTCCGAACAACCTTCGGTACATCAAAATATATAAACTCATAATGAAACTGTCATCGTAACGTTAAGCGTGCGGACCCTACGGGTTCGAGAACAATGTAGACATGACCGAGACACGTCTCCGGTCAATAACCAATAGCGGAACCTGGATGCTCATATTGGCTCCTACATATTCTACGAAGATCTTTTACCGGTCAGATCGCATAACAACATATGTTGTTCCCTGTTACTTGCCCGAGATTTGATCGTCGGTATCTCAATACCTAGTTCAATCTCGTTACTGGCAAGTCTCTTTACTCATTCTGTAATACATCATCCCACAACTAACTTATTAGTTGCAATGCTTGCAAGGCTTATGTGATGTGCATTACCGAGAGGGCCCAGAGATACCTCTCCGACAATCAGAGTGACAAATCCTAATCTCGAAATACGTCAACCCAACAAGTACCTTCGGAGACACCTGTAGAGCACCTTTATAATCACCCATTTACGTTGTGACGTTTGGTAGCACACGAAGTGTTCCTCCGGTAAACGGGAGTTGCATAATCTCATAGTCATAGGAACATGTATAAGTCATGAAGAAAGCAATAGCAACAAACTAAACGATCAAGTGCTAAGCTAACAAAATGGGTCAATTAAATCACATCATTCTCCTAATGATGTGATCCCGTTAATCAAATGACAACTCATGTCTATGGTTAGGAAACATAACCATCTTTGATCAACGAGCTAGTCAAGTAGAGGCATACTAGTGACACTATGTTTGTCTATGTATTCACACATGTTTTATGTTTCCGGTTAATACGATTATAGCATGAATAATAAACATTTATCATGATATAAGGAAATAAATAATAACTTTATTATTGCCTCTAGGGCATATTTCCTTCACATTCTTCTTCAACGAATCGACTACAATAAGAAAAGCGGTATAAGAACTAGGCAAAGTGAACATAACGAATTGACTAAAAGAATGGTGCAAAGGTATTACCTCATCCACTCATCCTCAACTTCCTTGATGTTGTGCAAGATATAGAACATGACATCCTCCCACTCATCTCGTGGCATGAGATAAGGTGTCGAGCATCTAGCCCTGCCACCTTGCCCGATGAATAATGGCAACTTGGGTTTATACTTGGGTTCTTCTGTATTGTATCGAGACACCTTATTGTGCAACTTGGGAACATGGTCCGGTAGGCTATCCTGAGGTTTGCCACCTCCTCTAGGATAACTGTCTCAGCTATGGAAGCTTCAATCTTAGCTTTGTTTCCACATTTCTCTCTCAGATGCTTGTTCTGTCTCTCAGGCCGTACTGCCAACGATTCTGCACAGGCCCCCCCAACAATACCTCGTTCGCGAGGTGCAAAATGAGATGTGTCATCGGAGTAAAGAAGCCTGGCGGGAAGATCTTCTCTAGCTTGCATATCAACTCCGACGCCTTCTTATGCATTTCTTTTATCTTCTCAGGACATACTTCTTTAGCACAAGCGTGCGGAAGAAATGGCTTAACTCCGCAAGCACATGCCAGACACGCTCGGGAACATAGCCCCGAACCATCACCGGCATAATCCGCTCAATCCATACATGATAGTCATGACTCTTGAGCCCGGTCACTCTGCCCGTTGAAAGATTGACCCCCTTACTTATATTCGACGCATAACCATCAGTGAACTTCACGACGTGTTTCAGCCACTTGAATGCCTCCATCTTATGAACCTTTTTAAGTATGAAGTCAGGATCTGGCTTGAACCAAGATTTTTGACTGCCTGTGGGAGGCTGCATGTGTAGATGTGGTCTATCACAAATATTCTGTTGATCGACTCTAGCATTAACATTATCCTTTGTCTTATCAGGAATGTTGAGGATCGTGCGAAAAAGGGACTCTGCGACATTCTTTTCGGTGTGCATCACGTCTATGTTGTATGGAAGTTTGAGGTCCTTAAAATAGGGAAGCTGCGTGAAGGGGGTAATGTGAGTCCAGTTGTGCGTCTCACCATATCCTTCAAAACATTTTTCCCTTTACCTTTTCCTTTGCCCTCGCCCTCGTCTTCGCCTGTGGCTTTGCCTTTGCCTTTGCCTTTCCCTTCACCGGCAGGCTTAAGAGCTTTCCGCTGAGCAAGCACATCCGCACCAGAAAACGTTGGAATCTCGTTTACTTCATGGATAACTTTGCCTTTTGTGAAGTTCTTCTTGTCTTCCCTATCAGGATGGTCTGGAGGGAGGAACTGTCGATGCAGGTCAAATGCAACATACTCGCCACCCTTCTTCAGCCAAATGAAAATCAAGGCCTGCATGCAGACTGGGCAAGGCATCTTTCCACTTGTACACCATCCGTAGAACAGGGCATAACCGGGAAAGTCATGCATGCAATATTGTAGCCAAACTTTCATCAAGAAATTTTTCTGCAGATGTCGGTCATATGTCAACCTCGGGAAGTGCCAAGAATGGTGCAAATCATCCACCAACGGCTGCAAAACACACTCTAATTCTTCCCCGGATATTCAGGTCCCGGAATTATAAGCGAAAGGAACATGGTCTTGCGTTGCATTATGGCACCGGGAGGGAGATTGAGCGGAATAACAAATACGGGCCAACAGCTGTATGGATTAGACGACATACCATATGGATTGAACCCATCACCTGTTATAGCAATTCTGACATTCCCAACCTCGGCTGCTTCCTCCGGGTACTCTATATCGAATGACTTCCATGCTTCACCTCCTGATGGATGTACAATTTTTTTTTGGATTGTACCTTTTCCCTTCCTTGTGCCACTTCATCATTTTGGCAGACTCCTCGGTGATGAAAAGGCACTGCAGTCTTTTTATAAAATCAAGATGCCGAAGAACCTTCACATGGATTTTTAGCTGCTGCTTCTGACCATGCTTATCGACCACCTCAATATACCGAGAGGAACCGCACTTCCTACAGTACTTGTCATCTGCATACTCATGCCTAAACGAAAGGCAATTCTTTGGACAAACATGTATTTTCTCATAGTCCATGGAGAGCGCCTTCATGATTTTCTTTGTAGCATACATGGTTTTCGGCAGTTCATGGCCCTCAGGCAGGCTGTTAGCCCATACTCCCAAAAATGCTTCGATGCAATCTCGGCTACAGCCGTACTCAGCCTTGACTGCCATCAGTTGCGAGATGGCATCCAGCATAGACAGCTTGGCACCCTCATAGAGAGGTTTCCATGACGAGGCCGAGATTTCCAGGAAGGCCTTTGCGGTTTCCTCCGGTTCCTCCGGTTCATTCGCTGAATGTGACGGAGGTGTCGGCTGTGCAGCAAAGACATCATCTAGCATGTCTCTAACCCCATCGTCCTCATAACCAGCGACGCGTTGTCGTATCACATCCTCTCTACCACGGTCCCGCTGGGCAAAGTTTATCGGCATATTAAAGTTGGGCATAAATCCATCCGTGTGAAGGTGCTTAGTCATCTCACTCTTATCTCTGCGGATACGTCTCTTACATCTGGCACACGGGCATTCTGGCACCATCCTCATTGGACTACGGAAGATCTCTTTCAAAAACACATCAGTTTTCTCGACCCACTCTGTTGTTACTTGATTCCGACAGAAAAACCCACTATACATCCACTAATTATCTGCCATCTCTGCTTTATTGGAAGCCACACAACAAAATTAAGGATTCATTTAAATTACTCACATCAATATTTTATTTTTTACAAGGTTGATGAGAAACGACATTTAATCCACCTACATCTCTAATAGGTAAATATGGGTCCTAATCCCACCTGAGAATGTGTAGATTGAGTACGTTGTCCATGCTCTACCCCATTCCGAGACAAAATTTCGGCAGCACCTCCCCACTGTTCTCCAAATACACATCTCGGCAAAATGCCGAGAGAATGTGCATCCGGAGAACAACAGGGAGGCGGCGCCGAAATCCTATCTCGGAACGGGGTAGAGCATGAACAACGTAGCCAATCTACACATCCTCGGGCTGTCCGTGGAAAGCGCTGGACAATCCGAAAGAGCTGCGGTGATAAATATGCAATTGAATGCATATTTATCGATGCAACCCTTTCGGACGGGAGACCTAGGTTACGCGACTTGATGTGAAAATTTAATCTAGTGACATGGAAAAAAAGTGGACGAGGTCATGGAATTGTTGCTCACCCTCCGATGTAGAGGATGTAGTCGATCAAAGGAGGGACGATCGTGGACCAACACCTCCAACGTCGACGGTCACTCCACGAAGATGGGAACACCACAAATCCTGTTAATTCCATCAAGTGAAAAAAATTAGGTCTTCACCTCACATTAACCATTTGGCACAACATTATGAATCGACATGAAACAACATGTCAAATTGCAAAAAAAAATCTTTATTAAGTATTTTAGAAACCAAGTGCCACGATTTGCTTCTTATATATGAATCAACATGACCATAACACTAACTTGACCAAATACTAACTTGACCAATATCCATCCATCTATCACAAACTTAACCAAAATCTATTCATCTATATTTAACAAACTAAGTGTGTAAAACATTTGTTAACTTGACTAACATCCATTCACAAACTTAATAAAAATTATCTACTATGCATCTAAAAACCTAATAAAACTAAACAAAACAAAAAAACTACATTTTATTCATATATCTAGCATACACATCTAATATCCATTCATCCATGCATCTAATATCCATTCATGCATCTAACAGTGGCATTCATCTAACAAATGAAATAAATTGAAAAAAAGAAGGCTAGCTCACCTCACCGAAGAAGGAGCAGGCAGGGAGTCGGGGGCGGGGCAGGGCGTCCGGGGTCGGGGCAGGGCGGCGGCGGCAGGGTAGGAGGTGGAGTAGGCAGCGGCGGCACGCATGGGTGGGGGGCGAGTGGGGCGGTGGCGACGCAGGGGCAGGGGCGAGTGGGGCGGCGGTGGCGAGGGGGCAGGGTGGAGTGGGCGGCTACGCGGGGTGGGGGCGAGCGTGGCGACAGTGGCAAGGGGTGGGGAGTCGGGGGGTGAGGCGGCGGCGGCAGGGGACGAGGTGGAGTGGGATGGAGCGGCGGTGACGCGGGTGGGGGCGGCAGGGGGCGCGGGCGAGGCAAGTGGGCGGAGGCAGGGGGCGTGGGCGAGTGCGGCGGCGGCAGGGGGCGGGGGCGAGTGCGGCGGCGGCGACAAGGGGCCGGGAGTCGGCGGCGGCGGCGAGAAGTTCGGGTGTGGTCGGGGTCGGGGGCAGCTAGCTAGGGGAGAACGAGTGGCCAGGGCCACTACTAGAAAAAGGGCTATAGATGGGATTGACACTAATGGCGCACCAGACAAGCGGTGCGCCATTAGTATATACTAATGGCGCACCACCTTCTGATACGCCATTAGAGTTGAAACTACTAATGGCGCACCTGGCCCAGGGTGCGCCATTAGTATCAATTTTTTTTAACTAGTGCGCCTGTCCAAACATACTAATGGCGCATCCAGACACAGTGCGCCATTACTAGTTGTAACTAGTAATGGCGCACCTGCCGGAAAGTGCGCCACTAATGTTGTTTTTTTTATTATATTTTTTATTTCCTTTTTTGCAAAACTACTAATGGCGCACTGCTCCACCGTGCGCCATTACTAGTTTAAACTAGTAATGGCGCACTGTGGGACAGTGCGCCATTAGTATGTTTTTTTTGCAAAACTACTAATGGCGCATCACCAGAAGGTGCGCCATTAGTAACCTGGATTACTAATGGCGCATTTAGAGTTGGTGCGCCATTAGTAAGTGGGCAGCAACAAGATATTTTGGACAGCCTCTCCTACCCACACTCACTTTCTCCCCACTTCATTCTCTCCACCTCCTCCTTGTCTCGGGTGCCTCCTCTTTTTCACCTCATTTCCACCATAGATTCATTCAATTTAAGTGGTTAAATTACCTTGTTTTGATAGGTAAGTAAGGGGGAAGCTATATTTATGTTTTTCTCCCTACAACAATGTGCACATGCACTTTTTATGGCCTAGCTAGATCTATGTATGTTCGTGGTGTTGCATATGTTTGTGGTGTTGCATATGTGTTTGTGTTTGGAGGTGTACCGGTATTTGAAATGCGATAGTTGCCAATATTTTGCCGGAATGTTGATTCATTTCCGTTTCGGCGAGAATTTTGGCATTAAGCTTTCTTTTTGGTCCCATTTTTAGGGAAAGTCATGCCAAATTTTTTCTTGGTTCTAAAATATCGTTTTGCTCTACCCCGCAGGTGACCATGGTCCGCATGATGACCGAAGGCATCGTGAATAGGTTTTTGAGGTCCGCGAAGGCCGAGATGGTTCAAAAGAACGAGACGGAGATAAGATGTCCGTGTCGAAGATTCAAGCTGAAGAGCCTTATTGCGGACCCGGAATCCGGGCAGGTGCGGGACCACCTGCTCTTGCGTGGTTTCATGGATGGCTATCGGTGGCAAGGTGATGAAGATGACTATGAAGTCGTCCATGGGGGCCAAGCAAGAAATGAGGAAGGGCAGCAAGACAACCACCGCGGCTCGGGCGGGCGAGAAGACGAAGAATCCCCAGGAGATGATCACGACGGTGATGCTATAGACAGTCATCATGTAGAAGATGCAGGACATGATGATGAGGAAGATGCCGGAGCAGACGACGGGCATGATCATGAAGATGATGATGCCGGCGGAGCAGACGACGCTGGACAATCGATGGGCTGGGTGCATGACCCTCATATTCAAGAGCTGCTTCTCAAGCAGACGGATAACGCAAGAGCTGCCGCCCGAGAGAAAGCCAAGATGGATCAACTTGAGTTAGACGCGGTTACTCCATTGTATGAAGGATGCAGGCCCGAGGATACCCGCCTGAAAGTAACGCTCATGGCTCTGGAGATGAAGGTAAAACACAAAATGACCGACGCATGCTTCGACGAGAACATGTCATTCTGGCACGAACGTCTTCCCAAGGGGAACAAGTGCCCGACCAGTTTGGAGGAGGCGAAGAAAATCATGTGTCCTCTGGATTTACCGCACGTGAAATACCATGTGTGCATGAACAATTGCATCATTTATCGGGACGAGCACGCGGAGTCTACCATATGTCCGGTGTGTGGCGTCACTCGATACAAGAAGAGGAAGAAAGCTCCTCGAAAAGTGGTGTGGTACTTTCCGATCACTCCTCGTCTGCAGCGGTATTTCGCGGACCCTAATGTAGCAAAGCTCCTGCGTTGGCACGCGGATAGGGAGGAGAAGAAGCGAGAAGATGACGCAAATGATCCGGAGATAGATAAAAAAGACAAGATGCTGAGTCACCCTAAGGATGCGAGCCAGTGGCAAGCGTTGAATTTCGAAGACCTAGAATTTGGGAACGATCCAAGGAACATCGTGCTGGGCGCGAGCACCAATGGAGTCAATCCGTTTGGCAGCCAGAGAAGCACACATAGCACCTGGCCCGTGTTTGTGTGGATGTACAACCTTCCCCCCTGGTTGTGCATGAAGAGGAAGTACATTCACATGAGTATGCTAATTGAAGGACCGAAACAACCAGGGAACAACATCAATCTGTATCTAGGGCTGCTGAAAGAGGAGCTTGACACGCTGTGGAAAACGCCAGCCAATACGCGGGACGCCGCAGAGAAAGAATATTTCCCTATGAGAGCCGCGCTGCTCACGACGGTGCACGACTATCTTGGTTACGGATATGTCGCGGGGCAGGTGGTCCACGGATTTTCTGGATGCGTCAGGTGCATGGATGACACAACGTATCGCCAGCTAGATATAGATCCCGGGTCTTAGAAAACCGTGTTCATGGGACATCGAAGGTGGCTTCGCGACGATGACCCATGGAGAAAACGCAAGGATCTGTTCGATGGTGAAACCAAACCCCGAGGACGCCCGCGTACGAGGAGCGGTGAGGAAATAGACGAGCTGTTGAAAAATTGGAAAGACTGCCCACTGCCGGGAAAGAAGCAAAAGGCGCCAGAGCCGGGAAAGAAGCGAAAGGCGCCAGAGCCGCTGCTGAAGGTATGGAAAACGAGGTCTGTTTTCTGGGACTTGCCATACTGGAAGATCCACCATGTGCCTCACAGCCTTGATGTCATGCATATCACGAAGAACGTGTGCGAGAGTCTGCTTGGTACCCTGCTCAACATGCCAGAGAGAACCAAAGATGGGCCGAAAGCAAGGGCAGACTTGAAATCAATGGGCATCAGGCAGGAGCTTCACGCTATATATGATGATCATGATGATGAGGCGAAGCAGGACACAGAAAGTCGACGCAAAGGCAAAAAGTCCAAGAAGACCGGAAATGACTACCCTCCCGCGTGCTTCACTCTAAGTCAGGAGGAGATCGAGAAGTTTTTCACCTGCCTCGTAGGAGTAAAACTTCCTTACGGTTATGCGGGGAAGATAAGCAGATACCTAGATCCAGCGAAGCTGAAGTTCAGCGGGATGAAGTCTCACGACTGTCACGTGCTGATGACGCAGATACTTGCAGTTGCAATCCGTGGGATCATGGACGCGCACGTCCGTGAAACCCTATTTGGCCTATGCAACTTTTTCGACGTCATCTCTCAGAAGTCTGTTGGCGTGAGGCAACTCAGAAGGCTACAGGAAGAGATCGTGGTGATACTATGCGAGCTTGAGATGTACTTCCCGCCCGCATTCTTCGACGTTATGGTGCATCTGCTGGTCCATATCGTGGACGATATCATCCAGCTCGGGCCGACGTTCCTGCACAGCATGATGCCGTTCGAAAGGATGAATGGTGTCATCAAAGGATACGTTCGCAACATGTCACGTCTAGAGGGAAGCATAGCCAGGGGCTTTCTGACCGAAGAGTGCATCTCCTACTGCACGAATTATCTAGGCATCGAGAACCCCGTTGGTCTGCCCGTCAACAGGCACCTCAGCAGGCTCGCTGGATGGGGTCACCGTGAGGGTCGTCGCGAAATGCATGTCGACTTCGAGTGTCGACTCGCCGACTTTGAAAGAGCAAACCTAGTCGCGCTACAACACATAGACGTGGTCGATCCTTGGGTGGTACAGCACAAAACCTTTATTAAGAAGACGTACAATGACCGAGGCCAACAGAGGACGGACGGAGATATACTCAAAGAGCACAACTCATGTCGTACCCATTACATGAGGATTCTTCCGCGGAAGAACAACTCATATTCGCCTTGTCACAGGGCGCCGAGCACAACCTGATGACCTATGAGGCGTATGATATCAACGGCTACACATTCTACACCGAGGCCAAGGACATGAAGAGCGATGGTTATCAGAACTCCGGGGTAACGATGGAATCCTACACCGGTAACGACAAGGACAGATACGACGGAAGGATCGAGGAGATCTGGGAGCTGAGCTACGCTGGAGAGAAGGTCCCGATGTTCCGTGTCAGATGGGCCAAGAGCGTCCTAAAAGAAGACCGGTATTTCACCACCATGGTTATACCCGAAGCCAAATCCAAGACCGCGGGCGCAAACATCACCGCGAAAAATGATCCATGGGTACTGGCTTCCCAAGTGGACCAATGCTTCTTCATTACCGAACCGTCAAAGCCCAGTCGTGTTGTCGTGAGGAGAGGCAAAAGGAAGATCATCGGAATGGATGGAGTAGCCAATGAGCAAGACTTCGACAAGTACGGCGACCCGAGGATCGAACATGACGACGATGATGAAGTAGCAGCATACACCACAAGAAGAAGTAGGACCACCCTACCTAAAGGACATCCGTTCCACAGAAGAACTCCATTTGCGAAAAAGAAGGGCAAGAAGATTGTGAACAGATAGCTAGCTAAGATCGATTGTATTTAAATCGTAGCCTTCATTTCTCGATTGTATTTCATGGGCACTTTTTGAACTATCATGAATATTTTTAAATTTCATGGACACTCGATCTCGATCCCCCTCCATCTCGATCGCTATCCCACCTCGCCAGATCCGGTCCCCCTCGCCGCCGAGCACCCCCCGGTCCATCGGCCGCCGCCGCCGACCCCCCGCACCCTCGATTCCCCTACTCAACCGCCGCTGCCGACCCCCCGCACCCCTCCCCTACTCGACCGCCTCCGCCGACCCCCCGCAACCTGCGCACCCTCCCCCGCTCCACCGGCATTACTGTTTGATGACATTTTTTAAAAAATTATTACTGTCTTATTAAAAAAAATATTACTATTATGATTTAAACAAGTTTGAACATATTTAAACACAAATAAGTATCAAACAACATTTTAAATGCATAAAAAAATTTGTGGAGCCTGGGAATCGAACCCAAGACCTCCTGGTGTGAGAACTGGCTGCTGACTAGTCGAGCTAGTAGAGGGGACTTGGTGTGGATCAAGTCAGGTGGAAGATAACCTGTTGGCTCGAGCAGAAATAAAAAAAATTCTAATGGCGCACCACGGTGAGCTGCGCCATTAGTATGGATGTACTTATGGCGCACCGAGGGCTGGTGCGCCATTAGTATTGTGCCATTGCTATAAGAAAAGAAAAACTACTAATGGCGCACCACGGTGAGGTGCGCCATTAGTATGGATGTACTTATGGCGCGCCGAGGGGTGGTGCGCCATTAGTATTGTGCTCGGTCCCCCCTTCCCTCTCCCCCTTCGCCCGATCCCCCCTTCCCTCCCCCCTCGCCAGTTCCCTCTCCCTCCCTCCACCGTGCCGCTGCCCCGACCCACTGCGCCGCAGCCGCCCACGCGCCCCCGCCGCCTCCCTCTCCCCTTCCTCCCCCTCGTCACCGGTGGCCCGGACGCCGCCCCGTCCACACCACCCCATCCACCTCGTCGGGCTCCTCCTCCCGCTCCGCGTCCTCGGGCTCCTCCCGCTCGCGCTCGTGCTCCCGCTCCCTCTCGTAGTCCTCCTCATCGCCGCTCCCCTCCCGCCGCCAAGCGCAGGTGAGCAACCGCCGCCCTTCCCTTCCCCTCCCCTCCCCTATGCCTCCTCACGGCCGGCTCTACGGACCTGTCGGCTTCGTTTTCTGTGCTGGATCAATTTAGTTATTGTGACTGATTTCGTTGCTAGTTGAGATTCGCCAGTGGGCTTTATGATGAGGTGCAGGCAGCATGCACGATGTAATAGAATGAATTGGTTTATTCACATTTACCGCCATTTTAGCTGATCATTCTGCCATTTAGTACTCTATATCAACGTGCAAGCTTAGTAGTGCTCTTCTCTGTGCTGCAGTTTATTTTCAGTCATTTGTCTGAAATGTTTGGTCAAGTTGTTTGCATGCTGCCAGAGTCCTCTGCTAGCTAGTGCCGACTATGATGATGTAAATTGATATTGCCTATGTTTCTTTGCTCATAACCATTGGTTAGGAATAGTTGTTATGTCAGAGGGTCTGATAGGTTAGGCTTTGATGTTTTCCCACTTCCACCCTGGATGTCTTCAACTACAAGAGGAAAACTCCAGTGTCTCCGAGACAAAATAGTTTTCTTAAACTACAAGGGGAAAACTCCAGTGTGTCCCCAAAGACAAAATACTCCACTGCTGCTTTATGTGTTCGGTCATTAATCTGAAATGTTTGATCCAGTTGTTTATATGCTCTGCTAGAGTCTTGTGCTAGTCAGTGCCATGTGTGATGATGATAAACTGATTATGCAAATGTTTCTTTGCTCAGAACTATTGGTTAGGACTCTAGATGTTGAGAGTGTCTGACAAATTAGGTTTTGATGTTTTCCACTCCACTGTCCCCAGGACGATAACAGTCCATTAATTTTTGTTTGTTTGTTTGAGGGGAATAATAATCCATAGTTGATCAACTACATTTTTGTTTGTTTGTGGCCAAGTAGTGTGCCTCTGTTGCTTGTTTGCATCAAGTGGCACCCGTCTCATTTACCCCGTACTTGGTACAAACAACAGTCGTCTCATGTTTTTGCCTGCATATTTTAATTTTAATCCTAGTTGATCAACTGTTGTCAAACCTGGAAAGTGTAGCTTCCAACCAGCTGAAGGAAAAGGCCTTCATCTTTTGTGTGGGTAAAAAGTGAAGTTTTCTGAGCATTATTTACAATGTGTTGTTGTTTTTTTCTTCCTGGGAGGTTGTGGACATTTCGGAATTTTTACTAGATTGGGTTTTGTATCTTCTTCATCCAGATCTGTTTCTAGCACACGGTTAATTTGGTCGATTAGTCAACATCTTGTTTCTAGCACAATAATTGATCTGATTTGATTACTCGCCACCTTGCCGAGCTTCCTGATTACGTACTGCAAAGTTGCTGGTTTTATACGGCTGTATTTTTGAAATGTGGTGATGATCTTATCTGCAAGAATGAAAATGATGAGCTATGTTTCTAAAATGTGGTGATGATCTTATCTTAGCTGTATTTCTGAACTGGTAGCTAAGTGTATTACTTGTGATGATGATGCTGCTGCTGCTGTACTACTTGTGATGATGTTGCTGCTGTACTACTTGTGATGCTGCTGCTAGTTGTGATTTTGTCAAGTGATGCTGCTGCTACTTGTGATCTTCTAAAATGACCCCTTTCTCCTGAAACGTTGATTAATTTCCGTTTCGGTTGAGAAATGGGGCACTCCTAGGTCAAGAAAATTAGCAAAGGTCATGCCCAATTTTCTTGACCTAGAAGGTGCCTGATTCTCAACCGAATAAAAATTAATTTGCTTTAGTGGTTGGATTAGTTTAGTATTTTTTTCACACACTCAGACACCCTTGCTTGCCATGTGTGTGAGAGAGATAGTGAGAGGAGACAAGAAGAAGGGGGTTAGGAAGATGTTGCCTGCTCATCAAAGCCAACCATCTCCCCCTTTTCACCCCTTTTCCTTTGTCTTTTGTGGGTTGCAAGGAAGCTACTGTCTTAGCTAGCTTAGCTTGTGCACAAATCCTAGTGTTACAATCTAGAAAATTAGCCTGCAAAGATGAGGTCCCATGCTGGCTGTACCACTGCATCATGCAACAGTGCCTTCAAGATCCAAGGCAATATCACAAACATCATAGGCAATTTGACCAAACTCACAACCTTGTATCTTTGCAGCAACCAACTTTCTAGACACACCCCTCAAGAACTAGGTTACCCTGAGAACGTGGACTTGGACCTTAGCAACAACACACTAACAGGTTCTATCCCAAAACACCTAGGCAATATCACAAACATCTCTCAATTGTTCCTTGACAATAACCAACTTTTTGGCGACATTCCTCGAGAATTAGGTTATTTGGTCAACTTAGAGATCTTGTTCCTTGACAATAACCAACTTTTTGACCAAACTTTGTTCCTATTTATAGAGAAACATGGCCAACAACGATGAGGCCGGGGGTTCGGGCGGCAAGAAATTCTGGGAGCTGTCCCAGGAGATGGAGGAACAACCTCAGTTGTATGAGGACGCCGCCTTCCCCACCGATCCTGAGACCACTGATGGTACCGCCGAGGATGACCCCACTGATGCCACCACTGATGGTGCCGCCGAGGATGCCACCACTGATGATGGCGGCGCACGCACAGATGGCAGCCAACCGAAGAGGCAACGGAAGGACCGGCGCCCGACCATGCTCCGCACCCTCAAGGAGGAAGTTACTGAAGTGGACTCCGACGGGAATCCAACGGCGCCCGAACGAATAGTCAAGGGGTACTCGCTTCAGCTCGGGTGCATTCTCCGGAGCACCATCTCGATCAACACCGAGAACCTGAGGCATCCTGACCGAGGGAATTTGCGCAACCTCCTCTTCACGAAGCTGCACGAACGATACAAGTTCCCCGCTGAATTTGAAAACACAAGCCTCAAAGGGAATAAAGTGAACAATGCTGCCCTCAAGAAGATGAGCAAGGCCCTATCTACTTGGAAAAGCAATGTGAAGAGAATGATCGAGAAAGGTGAGAGTTATGAGAAGATCAAGGAGAAAAATCCTTCGATCACCGAAGATGACTACAACGACTTCAAGATCAATTGCTCAAGCACCGCAAACTCCGAATCAAGTAAGTGGGGGAAAGAAATGCAGGAGCTGAACTTAGGGGAACACACACTCGGTCCCGACGGTTACAGAGTGGCGGAGCCTATATGGGACAAGGAGGAGGCAGACCGTGCCGAGCAAGGCCTACCGCCCCTCTTCGATAAATACGGTGACAAGCAGACCAGGAACTTTGTCAGGGCCCGGTACAAGAAGGACCCGAAAACAAAGGAGCTTACCACGGATCCGAAGACCAGGGCGCTTGAGCTTGTTCTGGTAAGGAATACACCCCCGCGTAATTAGCTCCATATGGTTGCATTCTAATTAATGAAGCCAAATTTCTAAATGGTTCACATTCCTTCCGCAGGCGACTGAAAGCAGTAGCGCGGGGTCGACTAAGAGCAACCCTTGGGACACCACTCTAAATAGGGCGTTGAATGTAATGAAGAACAAGGATAAGCTCAGTAAGCCGACGTCAGCTGGTCGTGTGTCCGGCAAAGGCTTGTCGACAAAATGGTCGTCATACTATAACACTGCTAGGCGAAAGGAGAAAAAGACCAGCTCGGAAAGCCAGGCGCGCGAGGTTCAAGAACTCAGGGCACAGGTGGCGCGGATTCCGGAGATTGTCCAAGAGCAAGTGCAACAACAACTCGGAGCGACGATCACCGCCATTGTGCCTACCTTGATCCAGGGGATTAGTGCGTGGATTGCGGGCGGCCAACAGGGGCCGCCCCCGATTCCTAGCTTCACGGCCAGCAACTCGCAGAACGCGATGGCGGGGCCATTGGTGTCTCCGGCGGAGGCGGAATTGGTGTCTCCGACGCCGGCGCGGGAGCTTAATGCACCCGGGTGTACGTCGGCCAGCACCTCTGCAGCAAGCGGCCCCTCCGTCAACTGCACGCCCGCCGTTGGCGGTGCCTCAACATTAGCCGAGCTCGACGCCATCATCACGGTAACTAATTAAGCCTCTCTCGGCCGAGGACTTCATCTCCTTGCCTTTGACTGGGCATCCCTGACGCCCTACATGTTTTCGCAGGGCGCCGCCGACGTTCCGTGCACTCTCCTGCACTTCGTGAACAACGAGTTGGTCGATGTCGCCAAGGGCAAAATCGTTCAACCGGGCAACCCCTTGTTCCACGGTACCCAGATGCCACCCAACTTGTATAGGGTTCAACTGGTTCGGGTGCTGCCAGGCTGCGACGAGTTGTTACCTCTGATTTGACCCGTCGGGGCCGACGATGATGACGTGATGACCCTCAGCGCCTGCCTGAGCTGGCCCCTGCTTTGGCCGAAGAGCCAGATTCGTTTGGGGGCGGGGGACACCACCCCAAAGACAACACCGCCAGTCGTGCCGACGCCAAGTCGGCCCCATGGCAAGACCGCCGCAACGGTGCCGGACATCCCTATGCCACTAGATCCAAACATGCATATGGCACAGGATCAGAACGACGATGACGACGATACATTTGCCAACGTCGATCAGTACTTTGCCGATCATGGGTACGGTGGCGACTTCATGGGGCCTCCTTCTCAAGAACCCAACCCAACAAAAGACGTGCGCGATCTAGCTGGTACCGCGGAGAAGCCAAGTTGCAACAGGCGTCGTCTGCAGTTCAGCTCTCAGGAGACGCCTCCAGCTGCCGACTTCACCGAGCCTCAGATAGGCGAGGTGCGAAATATGATCAGCCCCAACACACTCAAGAAGGCGGTCTATGAGCAGAACTCGGTCCCATTACAGGAGAAGAAGAAGGCACGCAAAAGAAAGACTAACAAGGGTGTGGGCCAGCCGGCACCGAGTACGATCCGTGCTCAGGACGGGCCACCTTCACCTGAGGATATCTCGAGGAGGGTGCATGTGGCGGGTAGGCCGATGCTACCGAGAAATATGCTCGATGCTGCAACCGGTGCTATGCGGAGTCTGCATGACAGTGTTCTTTCTTTGGAGAAGCGGCGTCTCGGAGAGAAGGATGTGGCATACCCGGTTTTCGCGGCCAAGGTGCCAGAGGGCAAGGGCTTTGTGGATAACTCCATCGGGGGTACGATCGTCCTACGGTTTGATGACATCCACGCTATGTTGAACCTTCATCCGCTGCACTACACCTTCGTTCGGCTATTTTCGCTGAGTATGGAGATGCGGATCATTCACGACAAGACCCCGGACATCGTTATTGTCGACCACTTCTACATGTGTGCCAAGATCTTGGGCAGCGCTGGGGACCGGCAAGTCGCGAGTTCTTACCTCGAAGGCGTCATTCTGGCAAACCAAGATAAGGATAACTTCCTCGTGCCTTACTTTCCTGAGTAAGTCCTCCCCTCAACCGCCCCGTAACATATGAATTCTTAGATTTCGATCGTTTTTCTTTTAACATTCCGTGTTTTCTGCAGTGACACACATTGCACGCTCATCCTCCTAAGCCCCAAATATTCCATGGCCACGTATTTCGACCCGGACCGTCAGTCGAACGTAGACTACACAAATGTCAAGAAGGTTCTTGATGATGTTCTCCCCGGCTACGTCAAATCTGGAGGCACCTTCACCAGGCCTATTCGTAAGTACGGCAAGCACGTGTTCTCCCACAATACGACGTTCTGCTGCGTCAAGCAGCCGCCTGGCGGTCAAAAGGGTGCCTACTACGCCATCCATCACATGCGGGCGATCGTACGGGACCATCATCAACTTCTGCTACCGAGTAGACTCAAAGATTGGGCCGCGAGCGTGTCGGCAATCCAGGACGCTGACATTAGACAAGAATTCTTTCGCATCCAGTCGAAGTTTGCGGAAATCATCCATCAAGATGTCCTTCGTACCGCGGGGCAGTTCTACCTTAGAAATCAACCGTCCAACAGTGACATCGACACAATCCTACAAATGCAGGCTGACAATGCCCGTTGTTTCATGACTCCCACGATAGACGGCGGCTTCATCCACGCTCCGGTCCCTTGAGTCGAGTCGAAAGCAGTGATGCTGTGTCTAGTTCTGAAACATCGATTGGCTCATGTTGTAATTAAACTTTAATGAACTTGTAATATGTCTCATTGGTTTCGAGAGTCGTTCAACTTAGATGTAATCGATGCTATTAATGTCTTGCGTTTCTCTTCCGATCGTTCTGTTGCATACTTATATATTGCTTATGTATTGTCTGTGAATTGGTACTAACGTTTCGTTTGGCTACTGCATAGCGATGCCGTGGTATGACGTGTACAAGGGTAAGGTTCCCGGAGTCTAGGACGACTGGGAGGAGTGTCGGAGACAGGTTCACCGATTCAGCGGTAACAGTTACAAAGGGTACGCCACTAGGGCCGAGGCCGAATCTAGATACGCCCGCTATCTAGCGGGAGAGGGGAGGGAGCGTTGGAGGAACCGGATGAAGACGAGTTTCATCGTGATGATGCTCATCGTGATGACCGCAGCTCTCTTCTATGTGATGGTAGTTTAGATGATCGATATCGAGTTGTAATGTGAAGACAAACTCGCGGTCTCGAGATGAGACTATCTTTGTTCGGTCTTTTCAATTCGGAGACTAATATGATGAATTGTATTAGGAGACTAAAATGATGAATTGTATTCAGAGACTAATCTTCTATTGTATTCAATGAATCTGTTGTTGATGTGTGATGTCTATATTTTGTCCAATTATACATTTTGTAACCTGTGCAAAAAACAGAAAATAAAAAAATAAAAAAAAACTAATATTCATACTAATGGCGCATCACATCATAGTGCGCCATTAGTATCCATTAGTGTGCCAAAGGATACTAATGGCGCATCATTAAACAGTGCGCCATTAGTATGCCGAAGTTACTAATGGCGCATCATGTTGTCGTGCGCCATTAGTATGCCAAAGCACCTGGGTATACATGGCCCCCTGGGAGGCATACTAATGGCGCACTATTGTATATACTAATGGCGCACCTGAGGTGCGCCATTAGTATACCAGATACTAATGGCGCACCAGTGGTGCGCCATTAGTAAAATATACTAATGGCGTGCTACTAATGGCGCACCACTAATGCGCCATTAATGGCCAAATTAGGTGCGCCATTAGTAGGCCTTTTCCTAGTAGTGGGCCGTGAGCGAGGGGATAAGGCATTCTAAGCCGACGGCTGCCGTCGGCATAGATGCCACGTCAGCGATCCGCGTGAAACACCCCCAATGGCCACAGCTATGCCGACGGCTTAGCCGTAGGCATAGTTATTTTTTTTATTTTTTAAATGTTTTTAATAGTTTATATTTTTTCTTATTTATGTTTTTTTATTTCATTTAAATTTTTTGATGTTTTTATAGTTATATTTTTCCTTTTCATGTTTTTTATGTATTATTATTTCATATGGATTTTTAATGTTTTTTTAACGCCACTCGGCCCTCTCCTCTCCCAGAACCACACAGAGGGGAGGGGAGGGGAGGCGCTGAACTCGAGCAGCTTCGTCCGCCGAGGCTGTGGCCTGGTCGCGGGTGTGGGAGTGCATGGCCGCCGCCTCACGTGCTCGATCTGGAGCTTACTAGGTCAGGTGACTGAAGGGGGGGGTCGTCGATGGGGGGGGTGGGGGTGGGGGCGGTGGCGGATCCAGGTCCGTCGGAGAAAGATGCTTCGCGCGGGGACTCCTAGGAGCAACATCCGGGCCAAACCACAGCTACATCCCCTCCGTGTAGACCTGACGCGTCCGTTCCCCCCTCCAAGGGCAATCCGAGTATTTAATAATATTCACGCCGGATCGTTACCGCAGAACGTCTACTACTGTGTCATCGCCGTCCGTGAGGGGGAGCCACGCCCCGGAGACGCGTGCTGCCTCTTCGGACATGCCACCACACCACCCCGCATGTATGAGGGCCCGGTGCGACGCTCCGGTGGCATTGCAACCCCCAGGGCCCCCGTCCCGCCTAACCCTGTAGCGTTTGACCACGGGATCTAGCCCTTTGACTTTGCACGGACGGGCTTTGACCAGTGGACCTCCCCACCCGGTTGTGTTAGGTCAGCCCATAGGAATACTTTGGAGCAACAACCGGGCCAGACCCACAGCAAGATCCCCTCCGTGTAGACCCGACGCGTCCGTTTCCCCCCTCCAGGTGCCGGCGGCGGCACCGTCCGTGAGGGGGGCACACCCCGGACACGCGTGCCAGGCGTTTGCAACCGCCACAACACTTCCAGACTTGTGAGAGGCCGCCTACGCAAGATTTGGCGGCATGCTAGCCCCCGGAGGCCGCCGGCCATAGCCGTAGGTGCGCGAAGGGCAATCCGCATAGAGGGAATTTTTCGGATACTTCTCCATCACCAAAAATTATGAAACAATACCACCATTCCTATAGCACATGTGCCCACGTCATGCAAAAAACTCATGATTTTATCGCGCTCCGAGTATTTAATAATATTCACGCCGCATCGTTACCGCAGAATGTCTACTACCGTGTTATCGTCGTCCGTGATAGGGGGCCACGCCCCGGAGACGCGTGCCGCCTCTTCGGAGATGCCACCACACCACCCCGCATGTATGAGGGCCCGGTGCGACGCTCCGGTGGCATTGCTACCCCCCAGGGCCCCCGTCCCGCCTAACCCTGTAGCGTTTGACCACGGGATCTAGCCCTTTGACTTTGCACGGACGGGCTTTGACCAGCGGACCTCCCCACCCGGTTGTGTTAGGTCAGCCCATAGGAACACTTTGGAGCAACAACCGGGCCAGACCCACAACAAGATCCCCTCTGTGTAGACCCGACACGTCCGTTTCCCCCCTCCAGGTGCCGGCGGTGGCGCCGTCCGTGAGGGGGGGCACACCCCGGACACGCGTGCCGCCTCTTCGAACATGTCACAACACCACCCCGCATGTATGAGGGGCCGGTGCGACGCTCCGGTGGCATTGCTACCCCCAGGGCCCCCGTCCCGCCTGACCCTGTAGCGGTTGACCACGAGATCTAGCCCTGTAACTTTCCACGGACCGGATTTAAACAGTGGACCTCTCCACCCGGCTGTGCCAGGTCAGCCCAGAGGGACACCTGGGAGCAACATCCGGGGCCAAACAGACAACTACATCCCCTCCGTGTAGACCCGATGCATCTGTTTCCCCCCTTCAGGTGCCGGCGGCGGCGCCGTCCGTTAGGGGGACCACGCCCCGGAGATGCGTGCCGCCTCTTCGGACATGCCACAACACCACCCGGTTGTGGTAGGTCATCCCATAGAAACACTTCGGAGATGCGTCCCCTCCGTATAGACCCGATGCGGCTGTTTCCGCCCCCTCCAGATGCCGGCGGCGGCGTTGTCCGTGTGGGGGCCACACCGTGGCGCTGCCCTCCAGATGTTTCGGCATAGCTGTTTTTGATTTTAATAAAATATAATGTCCTATATTCAAAAGAACATGACGGCACATTATTAATATGCTCGAAAAAAATACAAACTATATATATATATTCATAATCTATGAAAAATTTTACAAACTACACATATATTCATATAATACATAAAAAAGCATAAAAACATATGTAAAAAAGCATAAAAACATATGTAAAAAAAGCATAAAAACATATGTAAAAAAAGCATGAAAACATATGTAGAAAAAGCATAAAAACATATGTAAAAAACACATGTAAAAAAATAACTATGCCGACGGCACCATACATACGGCAGGGTTTAGGCGGGCATCGTGCCGCGGATCGATGTCGTGGCGCCTATGTCGACGGCTGCCGTCGGCATATCTGCACTGCGGATCAGTGACGTGGCATGCGGAG
This sequence comes from Triticum urartu, assembly GCF_056163025.1. Lineage (NCBI taxonomy): Eukaryota > Viridiplantae > Streptophyta > Magnoliopsida > Poales > Poaceae > Triticum > Triticum urartu. The sequence continues at coordinate 714,091,059 of NC_141879.1, forward strand.
GTATGCCGACGACCGCCCGTCCCGACCGTCGGCATAGCTTTGACGCCGTTAGCCGCTGGTCATGGGCGGGGTCGCCGGGCCCACATGTATGCCGACGGCTGACTTATGCCGACGGTAGCTGTCGGCGTTTATTAAACTATATCGACGGCTGATCTGTGCCGACGGTTGCCGTCGGTGTAGGTAGGGATAGCCCGACGGCAAGGATAAGCCGACGTCCAGGACTAGGCTGCCGGCATAGATACAAGTAGGCCGACGGCTGCCGTCGGCATAGTTTTGGCCGTCGGCGTAGAGCCGTTTTCCGGTAGTGCTTCTTTCTCCTACAGCTAGAAAATATTAATAACTACACAACTGGTTATTTAGGAGAATACGATAAAAAAACTAAAATTACCTTCGATCTCCATAGGACGGCCTTAAGACTCCGCATAGCACTACGAATCTGGTTGATTCCGATGATATGAAACATGAATGCTCCAAAAACATGCCAAATTGTTCCTAGATGTAGCTCCAAAACAGAGAATGCATAATCATATGCTTCTCAATCTCCCATGTACCCATTTTCACTTGATCAGGAGAAATATGTGAGCTCTGAGAAAACAATTTGGCAGGAATACATATCATTTACAAAATTTAGTTAGTCCGCAACTCGAGTAATTAAATTGAGAATTAGAGGAAACACACATTGCAGGTAGAGGCATGAATTTGTAACGAAGTGGGGTTTCCCTGTTTCTCAGCCGTCTCTAGCAGCAACCTTTCAAGGCACCAAGGAGCAAAAGCAATTTTCCCCGGTACCCAGGCAAACAAGCGCTGCCACGAGATCTTCTCCACCATTAGCGCCAAGATGGAGACGTTGAGCTCAAGGTAAGTGCTCATGGACATCGCCAATTGCTTAAGTGAGGGAGCCACGACGTCAACACTGCGTATTCATACATTCTCCACGACAAGCTCCTCTAGCGATGCCGAGTGGACCCTCATGTCCCTGCCGCGATACCCAAATTTCGTCCGCTAGAGCCTGAGCACGCGCAAACGCGGGCAATGGGGGAGCACGTCGTCGACCTGGTCGATCATGCATTGCAATAGAGAAAAAGTTTCAAGCACAGGAAACTCGACATCAGAAGGCACATAGATGGATAAGTAGGGTGAATCGAACAAAACCGAGGTGACATCCGAAGCCACACAGATGGATATGGTGGAGGCAGGCCTAGAGGCCGCGCCACCGGCGGGAGAGCACGCTGGCTCGCGCGGCGGTTGCGGTGCAGCAGAGGCGGGCGAGGACAAGGAGGAGCAGGTCGTTGGGAAGGTCGCTGATGTGGTCCGCTCCGCCGCCTGGGATACCTAAACCTAACTGCTGGGAGGAAAGCTGGCGACGATACTCGGATTTCAACTCCGTCGACGCATGCAGAGCCTTGCCAATGAATCGATGCTGTAGCGGATGAACTTGTTGCACGGCAGAAATCGTTGGATACGTGGGATGCGCTAGCTAGGCTAGGCCACGGCACGTACGGCGGCAGCCTTTCTGTCGACCCGCTAGCTAGGGCTTAATTTCTGTCGTGTGTCTCCCTGCTTTTGTTTGTTTGTTTGTTTGGTAGTCAACACACGCATCAACCTGTACTAGTTCAATCCTTGATGGAAAAGCCAAGTTTATGTACTACCATGAGTATTTCTGTACTTGGTGTACATCGTTTTAGTGCAAGTAGAATTGTATTCTTGTCGAAACAAGCTCTCACTTCCACTAGTGCAGAACCGGGCAATAGCACCGGTTTGTAAGGCCCTTTATTGCCGGTTCGGTAACCGGCACTAAAGGGTGGGCACTAAAGGCCCCCCCCTCTTTAGTACCGATTCAGCATGAACCGGTGCTAAAGGGCAACCATGTGGCACGAGCCAGCTTCGGGGGCAGGGAGCCCTTTAGTACCGGTTGGTGTCACCAACCGGTATTAAAAGGTTGGGGGGTTGGGTTTATGATTTCTTTTTCATTCAATTTTGTATTTTCCATTTAATTCTTTTTCGTTTGCTGGTATTTTACAATACTACATATTGTACACGTTATGCATATATATAAATAGAATTTCTAGTAGAACCGATCATAATATATATATATATATATATATATATATATATATATATATCATCGAATGTCTCACAACCACCATTAATTAATTCACACATAGATACAATTAACTAGCTATCTACAATTTCTCCTAATTGGTGCCTTCGGAGCCAGTGGCATTAGCCTAATTGGTGCTTTCGGAGCACGATAACAATTGGAAGTGGTTCATGGGGGCGGTAGCGGGTAATAGTATTCTCCTTTGGAATCTATGACCTGGTCGAGCAAAAATCCCGTTATTTCCTCTTGAATTGCTTCTATGCGGTCCTCTGTTAGGAGTTTCTCCCACACCTCTTTGAACTGTTAAGAAGGAGATCAATATGCATGTGTATTAGTTGTGTGACTAGATATCGATAATGGTGTAAAAATTGTGAATAATGTTCTGACAAACATACCCACTCCTGTCTTTGAGATCTGCTCCTTTCGGACGCCATCATGCGAATATTATCGCAAACGTAGTATGCACACAGATTATTCCCCGGCGCCTGCTTTAGGGTCTTTACGAGAATGGAATTTGATCAGATAATAATTAATCAAGCATGATAATGAAAGAGATGACAGCTAGCTAGTACTACTTAATTACTTACGTGGGGTCGATACCGTTTCAGATTTTGTTTCCATGGGCCTGGAGTGGCCCTGATGAACTTTGCCCAAGCCCTGCCCGCCGACAAAGAAAATGAATAAATGGGTTATTAAATAGTTGTTATCAAGAAATGACGAACTAATTAAATAGGGGCCGAGATATAGTTAATAATGATTGAAATTACCTGCTGACTATCCCCTTCACGATGGTGTAGTCATTTGCTTTCTTAAGTAGTCAGTCTAGTACTTCAACTGTTCTTCATCAACTTTAATGATTAACAAGATCCAGTGAAATCTGCATGCACACACGTTTGCATGTCTTAATTAAGCGGGCATATGTAAGCAAAAACATGTAGCTAGCTAGTAGGCAAAAACAGAATTTGTAGTACAAGACAGTGTGACTCACTTGAAGTTGTAAGGAAGTAGTATATCTTCATTGTATTTGAGGTGCTTGAAGAACTCTAGCGTGCTTTCCTATACACTTTTTTCGTAATATGGATCTAATTTCCATGTGTATTCATTAATGGTATTTGGGTCAACGAACCCAATGCCATAGCGTCCACCTTTTTTCATTTCATAAATCTTCATCCTGCATAATACCATAGAAAAGAATATAGTGAGGATAATTAGAGGTAATGATTGATCAAAATGATCACTACAGCTAGCTTGAGACTTAAATTACAGAAAGAAATCACTTACAGACAGTAGCAACTGATGATAGATTTGTCGAGTGCATCTTGATTGTATAGCTGAAATAGTTCTGAATACTCAACGGTCACAGCTTTCTCATGGAAGTAATGATCCTTCTTGACATTCACCATGAGGGACTCTCGATTGGAAATCTTGGTAATGTCCATGTACCATTGATGCAATTCATACATTCTCGTTGGGAGCTTCTTGACCTCGTCTGGCTCGACCAAAGGTTGGCCCCGGACATATTTCTGTTTTATTTCCTCCTCTCTAGTCGGAGACATTGGCTCGATATCGAGGAGTTGTCCAACAGTGATCATGAGCGTTTCAGCCTGCTCAATATGCTCCTCGGTTATTACCACATCGCCCAGCCCGGGAACGTTAACAGTTTGCCCACAATAATATTGGGCGCGCCTACTCTCATGTGTTGTTGGCACAACAAGCGGGGGGATTGATTGCGCCGCCTGTTCTCCCAGCTGGGGAACGGTTTTACCACTCCTTTTGCCAGCTGATTTGCTCGAGCTCGAGCTCACCTCTTTCTGTAGACGTGCTCGATTTAACTTCTTGATGTGGCGCTCATAGTCTGTGTCAACAGGCTTGGGAGCTGATGCTCTAGCCATACGAATGAAGTGGTCAATCTTTTCCTTAGGCACTTTCTCCCTTGGCGGCGGTGGCGATTTCGGTGCAAAATGGGCTTCCACCTCGGCCTTCGATATCGCTACGTTTTCCTCCTCGGACTTGTCGTAAGGCCTCTGCGGAAGAGGCGCGAGGCTTGGACCATATTGAAATCGCTTGCCTCCGCCTGTACCTCCAGTACTACCTCGACTTGTACCGCTACGCACCATAGCTGAGGCGGCTCTCTTTCGTGATTGCTGAGGCGGCGAAGACAGCTGACGTGGCTGAGTTGGAGGAGGAGGAGTGGCCTGAAGCTGTGCCGGACATGGAGGAGTGGCCTGAAACTGTGCCGGACTTGGAGGAGGAGTGGCCAGACGCTTTGCCGGACTTGGAGGAGGAGTGGCCTGAAGTTGTGCCGGACTTGGAGGAGGAGTGGCCTGACGCGTTGGTGGACTTGGAGGAGCGGGAGTCTGCTGACTCGGTGGTGGACTTCAACGAGGAGTCGGATAACGCGGTGTCGGTGGCCTTCGAAAAATGATGCAATCCTTTCTCCATAGGATGATACGATGGTTGGCCTCTCCCAGTGTTTGCTCATCGTCACCTCCAGGAATGTCAAGCTCTAGCCCCGAATATTGGTCCACCACCTCATCAACCAAGACACGAGCATAGCCCGCTGGAATCGGGTTGCAATGGAAGGTTGCCTCGGGGGGATTTGTAAAAGCAAGGGCGTCCGCCACCTTCATGGATATGTTCTTCATTTTGAAGTGTAGCTCGCAGTTAGTGTTCTCCATGATGTCATCCATTGGGTAGCTATCCAGCAATGCGTTGCCCGGGGAGGAACCCACGCTGCTACTCGGCATGGATGGGACAGTGCTATCCAATGCTGGATCATCCGCTAGCTGCTGCAGCTGCTGAGACCCCCTTTGTTGGCTAAGTGAGTCGATCTGCTCCTGCTGCCGCTGGAATTTGAATGCCAAGTTCGCGTGCGCTGATTCTAGGCCTTGAAGGCGTTCGTAGTCTAGCTTCCTCTGCTCCTCCGCAATCTTCTTTCTCGCACGGGTTCTGTAGTCGGCGTTCCATTCCGAAAACCCCTCATACCACGAAATAGCGCCCATGCCTCGTGTTCTTCCCGGGTGTTCAAGATTTCCCAGGGCACATGTAAGCTCGTCGTTCTCTCTGTTGGGCTGGAACACCCCCGACCGAGCCTCTTCTATTGCAACAAGTAGCTTATCTTCGGCTCCGTCCAGACATGCCTTCTTTGAAACTTTGCATGTCTTCGGGTCCAACTCCCCCCCCCCACCATGCGCATAGAACCAAGTCCTGCACCTGGGGGGCCAGCTCAATGTTTCTGGAGTGACACCTGCATCCTCCATATCTTTCTCAGACTTATCCCACTTAGGCATTCCCACCGCATAGTCACCTGGCCCCAGCTTATGGAACTTATCCTTTTTTTGCGGCGTTGACCTTGTTTATTCTCGACCGTTCCTTAGATAATTCCAAATCCTTGAATTTCACGAAATCGTCCCAATGAGCACTTTGCTTCTCTAGTGTTCCCTCGAATACTGGAGTCTTTCTTCCTCCCTTGACGTACTCGGCCCATTCACGATTCTTGTGGTTTTTGAATGCAACCGCCATCTTCCTAAGAGCTGCGTTCTTCACTTTCTCCACATCTGTATCTGTGAAATGATCTGGTAGGGTGAAATGTTCCATGAGCGTTTCCAAAAGCAGAAGTTTTTGTCTGTCGTCGACAAAAGTAACTCCTGGACGTGGCTTTGCTGGCTCTCTCTATTCTTGAAGGGAGATCGGGAGTTGGTCCTTCACAAGAACTCCGCACTGACGAATGAACTTGTCCGCAATCTTCTTAGGCGCTAATGGTTCGCCATTAGGTTTGATGGCCTCGATATTGTACTTTACGCCCTCCTTCAACTTTTTGTTCGGGCCTCGTTTCCTGTTGCCTAAAGATTTGCTCGATCCGGATGGCCAAAAGAAGAAAGATCGATTCGTTAATATATCTTCAAGTCATTTAAAACATGTGATGATCACCAGATGCCTGCTTATATAAATATATATACCTCGCCGGTCTTTGTTGTTTCAAGATCAACATTTTCTTCGTCATGTTCATAGTTCATGACTTTATCAATTCGGTCATCGCGATCGAATATCATATCACCCTCCCCGGTGTTGTTTAGATATTCGGAGCTGTCATAATCTTCTTCATTCTGATCATCATCTGGCCCGCGAGGATTGCGTATGATATTGAACAGGGCCTCTTCTCCCTCTCTGCGGTATTGTCCGCCATAGGTTTTTGTTTAACTAATCCGAAAGAAATATATTCAAATTACAATGCATGGATGCAATCAATTAATAAGGAAAACTGAATCAATCATAGTACATAATAAGCATCATCGAATATAATCTCGAATACGTTGTCTCGAATAATAGACATAATCTCGAATACATCGTCTCAAATAATATATATAATCTCGAATAAATCATCTCGAATATTATATATCGAATACATCACTAGCTAGCTAGCTAATAAAGATCGAATACTAGAGAGTAATCTAGGCGGTGGACAATGTCGTGGTTCCAACTCTAACAGTGATGTAGGGGGGTGAGTATGGAGAGGCTAGATCCTAGCTATTGGGAAGTTGTTACACGCGAGGTTTACGAGTTCAGGCCCTTCTCGGAGGAAGTAATAGCCCTACGTCTCGGAGCCCGGAGGCGGTCGACTGGATTATGCGTGTATGGATTACAGAGGTGCGAACCCTTCATACTGAGGAGGGGGGTGGCTTATATAGAGTTCGCCGGGCCCCTCCTGCCCTCAGTAATGCAGGGTTTAAGGTACATTTAAGATTGGGCGTTACTGGTAACGCCTCTAATAAAGTGCTATAATGGCCATGAAGGCTACTTAACAGCTGACCGTTTGCCTACGGAGTGACTGTAGGTCTCCTGGCAGTCGAGTGATTAGCTTCATGGTCGAGTGGTAGCTTCTTGGTCGAGTGTCTTGAACCTGTCGAGTGGAGTACCTTCAAGTCGATTGATAGGTGATTGCTTCTAGGGATGTCCTTGGGTAGGACTCTTTGGACGGGTCCGTGCCCCTACCCCAGGTACATAGCTTCATCATTAGCCCCCGAATGGATCGAGGTTAGAGTGGGGAAAGAGTTGGGGATCCTTTCCGACTGGTTCTTTGGGGCTGTATGAGTGCCTCGTTTAGGGTCAGTTGTCACGGATGACGTCATCAACCTCTTTCAGTCGCCTTGATCCATTCCAGGCCCTTCGTCGAGTGAATATCTTTGCTTGCGACACGCCGAGTGTTGGTGCGAGCGGGATACTCTGTTTTTGGCAAGCGGTTCTGCGGCCCGCGGATCTCACGAGATTTGGATTTTGGGAAGCGCGCGGGACGGGAGCAGCCGCAGTAATCGGAAGTGATAAAGCGGAAACTCCTCGATCCTCGTGTCGCCTTTTTCGCCACGTACTGCGCGCGCGTCTGCTGCGGGATTTGACTGGACTGCCTGGGCCTACCAGTCAGCCACTCGGGAGCAGCCCCTTATAAGTTGCCTGCTCGGGGTTTCCAAGCCACGCGCTTCTCTTCTTCTTCCTTCTTCCTCTCTCCCTTCGCCAGCCCTCCCGTGACCTTCGGCCGTACCCTAGCGCCATTAGCCCGTGTGAGACCTTGCCGGCGATGATGGTGAAGGGCAAGACCACTGCTTTGGAGCGCGCGAAGAAGGTGGCGGCGGTGGGGAAAGGAAAGAGGTCCGCACGAGGCGGATCTTCCTCTCGGACCGCCCTGCCCAAGGGTTGGATTCAGGGCGACTGGATGCCATCGGTGCTCCGGCAGGAATATCTCGACGACATGGTCGAGGGAGGAGCCATTCCCCACGAGGCTGCACGTCTCCCGGGGGGGAGATCGAGCCTCATCCCTGCGACGGTGAGTGCGTGCTCCTCGCCACCCACATCGACCGAGGGTTTTCTCTGCCTCCCCATCCATTCTTCCGGAGCTTCTTGAATTTCTTCGGAGCGCAGCTCCATCACTTTACCCCCAACTCCATAGTCTATCTTGTCGCGTTCATTTCCATGTGCGAGGCCTTCCTGGGTTGCCGTCCGCATTGGGGGCTTTTCAAGCATATTTTTACTTGCCGCTCTCAGTCGGTTAAAAAGGCCAAGTCGAGTGATGAGAAGACGCAAGTGATCCAGCTGTGCGGGGGCCTGGCGATCCAGACGAGGGGGAAGAGCTGTTTCCCCTCTATCACCTTCCCGGAGTCGGTCCGCGGCTGGCAGTCAACCTGGTTCTACTGCCAGGACCAGGCGACCCCCGGACAGTCGACTGGTCTTCCTCCTTTTTCCCTCGACCGAGCCGAGAAGCCTGTCTCTCTGAAAGTCACGCCGGAGGAAAGGGCCCAAGTCAAGGTATTGGCGGGTCGAGTGGTTGAGCTTGTCCGTGAGGGGGTGACTGGGATGGACCTGTTAGAGGTATTTCTCCAGAGGCGCATCCAACCGCTCCAAGCGCGAGGCCACCCGATGTGGCTGTATTCTGGCCTTGACGACACCACTCGGATCCACCCGGAGGAGGTCACCGACGAGATGCTGGAGGGGTGGCTGTCAAGCATCACGGGGAACAAAGACAACCCCCGAGGAGCCAGAAGGGTAATTCCACTCGACAACTCATATGAAGTGGATCAGGTATGTCTTTGTGTCGGATATCTGGCCTTCTGTATTGGTCTTCTTTGGGTAAGTCGATTGACTTTCGTCCTGTCTGTTGTCTTCCAGGCGACCACTGAGATGTACTCGACGCCCAACGGGGCACAAGGGTCGACTGAGGAAGGTGAGGGGAGCGGAGGCGAGAGCGGGGACGACCAGGTCGAGTGGGAGTCCGACGGTGAGGGAGAGGAAGGCGATGACATCTTCTCCAGCGAAGAGGAGGAGGAGGCTGAACCCTCCCGCCCGGAGGGGCGATCCAAGCTCACCCATGATCCAGCGCGGGAACGTGGCAAGGCGACTGCTCCTGTTGGGCAGTCGTCGAAACGCCCTCTGACTTCTTCTCCTCCGCCGACCGGGAAGGCTCCCAAGCACCCACGAGCGATGCCATCCAAGCTGCCCAAGGCCTTGCCCAAGATGAAGATAGCTGTTCCCACCATTTCTAGGTAACAATAACACTTGCTTTCCTTTGTCGACTGTGGACGGATCCTTGGTAGATTCACTGGGCCAACTGACTAACTTTCGAGATTTGCAGTGGTCCAACTTCTGAGGTCTCCGCCAGGAACGACGACCAAGAGATGGAGGACGCTGTCACCTCCAACCCTGGTACGATCACTAACGTCCTGCTTTCGAGTCGACTGAAACTTTATTGCGATTGAATGTTTTCCTTGCAGCTCCTCCTCATGTTATTGACCTCCCGGACGACGACGACAACGAACCACTGAGAGTGAAGAGGAAGAAGAAGGCGTTGGCTGGCAAGACTCCGCAATCCACTCCGGCGCCTGAGGCCGTAGTTCGGGACGATGGCGAACCCACTCGGGCTTCCGTGACTTTCGCTGTTCCTCTGACGAGTGTGCGGCCTTCAGCATCAACTGCGGATCCGTCTTCGCTTTTTGCTGCGTACCCCGTCCCTGAGGACCAAGCGGCTGCTGCGAAGGAGGCTGTACGCCAGGCTGGAATCATGATGGAACAGGTGAAAGTGGCTCGGGAGGCTTGCCAGGCGGCTTATGACGCAAGCTCGGCTCTTCAGAGCAATGTCCAGGTCAGTCGACTTCAACACTTGGTCTGTTTCGATATGTCCTTTGAAGAATCTCTTTTTCGAAGATCTTTAAGTTTGTACACCCAGTGGGTGTGTTTGCCAATTCTTGGACGAGTGGGGGCACGCTAAGTGCACCCACTGGGTGTAGTCCCCGAGACTACGGTGGACTGCTGGCAGTCGACTGTAGTCTTTAAATTGAGTCGTTGTAGTTGAGTTTCTTCGCTCTGTCTGATCGGGTCATGTCGAATGGAACGGTATCCTGTCGACTGCGGGCAGTCGACGTCTTTCTCTTTTTTTACTGTGGGGGCACGCTAAGTGCACCCACTGGGTGTAGTCCCTGAGGCTACTGTCGAATGTTTCGCTTCGGCTGAAGTCTTAGAAACTCCATTATTGTCTCTTAGCTGCTCGGAAGCAACTTTTCTTGGACTCGACTTCAGGGGTCGGTCGGGTGGGATAGGAACCGGTGGGGGCACGCTAAGTGCACCCACTGGGTGTAGTCCCCGAGACTATGGTGGATTGCTGGCAGTCGACCGTAGTCTTAGTATTTATTGCCTTTGTTGCTTTTTTTTACTGAAATTGTAACTCCTCCCCTTTGACTTCAGAAATCTTGTGATCTTGGAACCCGCTTGGCTGACTTGGAGAAGCAGCAAATTCAAATGAACCTTGATCTGGAGCTGGCCAGGACAGAGTTGCAGAAGGTCAGAGACGGCGCCGCAGGTAAGACGCCTTTGTCGACTGATTAGTTTTTAGGCTTGAGTATCTTTTCGCTTTCTCCGACTCAATCATCATTTTTTTACAGAAAAACTGAAAGAAGCTCTGGTGAAGAAGGATCAGGACTTGCTTCTGCCCGTAAGGAGGCTGATGACAAGACCGCTCTGGCCGCGCAGAAGCTGGCTTCGGTCGACCAATTAGAAGGAGAGAATACCAAGTTGAAGACCGCTCTGAATGAAGCCAACAGGGAGTGTTCGCGTTGGAAGAAGGAGAACCTCACCCTCAACGAGAAGGTGGAAGGCATCGCTCGCAGGAGGGATGACCTGGAGAGCTACTTGAGAAGCCTTGCCAAGAAGTTGTACATCAAGCTCGAAGGTGCACACTCAGTTCCGACTGGTGTTTTTTGTGTCGACTCGGTTTTACGAAATTTGACTTATCCTTGGGTCGTGTATGCAGAACTTTGCCAGAACTTTGAAGAGGAGACTGGGCGGATCGAAACAGGTTTGGATCCAATCAACTCTCCGGTGAAAGATGAAGCTGCCATGAACCTGCTCCGACTGGAATCTCGTGTTGACGGCATCGTGGATTACTTGGCTCGACTGAAGGTTGCCATGACGCGGATCGACCCGACGCTTTGGCCAGAGTCTACGCTCCAGAATGATCTTGAGTCTCTGATGACTCGACTCAACGGAATCCCTGACCGAGTGCAGGAGTGGAAGAAGTCTTCAGCTCGGTGTGGCGCTGACGTGGCTCTATCTCTGGTCCGCGTCCATTGCAAGGAGGTGCGGGAGGAGAAGCTGGCCGCCATCCAAGTCGCCAACACGAGGAAGCACAACTTCCAGGACTTCATGGAGACATTTATTGCTGCTGCTACCCGTGTCGCAGACGGGATCGACTTGGATGAGTTTGTCGCCCCTGCCAGTCCTCCTCCTCCTGAGGAATGAAAAAACTCGCCTCGGAATGCCGAGTGTATTTTGTAATCCGTTAAACTCTGCCTTAAATTTGCCTCGGAATGCCGAGTGGAAGTGTAACAGTTAAACTCTGCCGAGCCGGGGGCTCGAGTACTTTGATCTGAGGTCTCTGGGACCTTTTAGGCTTTATTTGAACTTGATTTGTCGTTGAATCTCTTTGTGGATGACCCGTCGAGTGGAATTTGGTCTTCACTCGAAATAACTTTGTGTCTGTGGTGCAGCTCCGAAGGAGAAGGTGGCAGTCGACCTGCCCCTCGTCGTCCTTGGGAAATGAGATGTGTTTCATACTTAGGCGAGCGCTGGGCTGCAGCTAAGCCTCCGAGCGGGAGGTTTGCTCTCGTCCGGTAGGATTTCAAACTTAGGCGAGTGCTGACCACAGCTAAGTCTCTTCGTAGGAGAACTTAGGCGAGTGCCGGACCGCAGCTAAGCCTCCGAGTGGGAGGTTTGCTCTCTACTCGGTAGGATTTTTCAAACTTAGGCGAGTGCTGACTCCAGCTAAGTCTCTTCGTAGGAGAACTTAGGCGAGTGCTGGACTACAGCTAAGCCCCCGAGTGGGAGGTTTGCTCTCCACTCGGTAGGATTTTTCAAACTTAGGCGAGTGCTGACTGCAGCTAAGTCTCTTCGTAGGAGAACTTAGGCGATTCCTGGACTGAAGCTAAGCCCCCGAGTGGGAGGTTTGCTCTCCACTTGGTAGGATTTTTCAAACTTAGGCGAGTGCTGACTGCAGCTAAGTCTCTTCGTAGGAGAACTTAGGCGAGTGCTGGACTGCAGCTAAGCCCCCGAGTGGGAGGTTTGCTCTCCACTCGGTAGGATTTTTCAAACTTAGGCGAGTGCTGACTGTAGCTAAGTCCCTTCGTAGGAGAACTTAGGCGAGTGCTGGACTGCAGCTAAGCCCCCGAGTGGGAGGTTTGCTCTCCACTCGGTAGGATTTCTCAAACTTAGGCGAGTGCTGACTGCAGCTAAGTCTCTTCGTAGGAGAACTTAGGCGAGTGCTGGACTGCAGCTAAGCCCCCGAGTGGGAGGTTTGCTCTCCACTCGGTAGGATTTTTCAAACTTAGGCGAGTGCTGACTGCAGCTAAGTCTCTTCGTAGGAGAACTTAGGCGAGTGCTGGACTGCAGCTAGGCCCCCGAGTGGGAGGTTTGCTCTCCACTCGGTAGGATTTTTCAAACTTAGGCGAGTGCTGACTGCAGCTAAGTCTCTTCGTAGGAGAACTTAGGCGAGTGCTGGACTGCAGCTAAGCCCCCGAGTGGGAGGTTTGCTCTCCACTCGGTAGGATTTCTCAAACTTAGGCGAGTGCCAGGTATTGGAGAACCTGACGTCCATAACAGCCATGTAGCGATGGACGTGCTCGTCCTCCTCCCTGACACGGCGACGTACCACCTCCGGCGGGGCTGGCTCCCTCCGCACCGAAAGTGGCCCATGCGAACGCCACCAAAGGAGATGAGGGTCGACGACGGGACCCGGGGCCGGGTTCCTCACCAAGCGTCGTGCCCCTGAAGGTAGCACCTCCCAGTGCCAGCCCGGCGGAGCCCAGTCCCGGACATGGGTCCTCTGAAGCAGGACGTCGTCGCGAACGGGTCGACGGCGAGGATGCGGGCCGGGCATCGTCGACAACAAATACTATATGCCGCAAAAGTAAAGTAACATTTTTTAAATGATGGATTGTGATTTCATATATGCAAATTCTAAATTTTATAACTAAAACTAACATTTCTAATATTTCTATAACTAAAACTAACATTTCTAATATTTCTATAACTAAAAAACATTTCTATATAACTAACATTTCTATATAACTAACATTTCTAATATAACTAACATTTCTATATAACTAACATTTCTAATATTTCTATATAACTAACATTTCTATATAACTAACATTTCTATAACTAAAACTAACATTTCTAATAATTCTATAACTAAAAAATAGAAAGATTGCTAACAATTCTATAACAATGTGTGTGTGTGTGTGTGGTTGGCGGCCGGGGCAGGAGCTCACCGGCTAGGCGCGACAACGGGGGGCGGCGACGGGGACGGGGACGGAGACGGAGACGGGGATGGGGCGGCGACGACGGGGACGGGGACGGGCCGGGCGGGGACGACGGGAGGACGGGAGGACGGGGCGCGGCGCGGCGCGGTGACGGGGACGGGGACGGCGATGGCGACGGACGGCGACGGGGGCGGCGACGAGGGGCGGCGGCGACCGGGCAGAGGAGAAAGAAGCAGAGGGAGAGATGAGAAACTGACAACTTTTTTGAAGTGTTTTCTTATATAGAACCCACCTTTAGTACCGGTTGGAGCCACCAACCGGTACTAAAGGTCTGTTTTGGCTAGGCGAAGCGGCAGGAACCGCACCCCGTTTAGTACCGGGTCGTGGCACCAACCGGTACTAAAGCCCCCCCCTTTAGTACCGGTTGGAGCCACGACCCGGTACTAAAGGGTGTACGCTGCCAGGTGAGGGGCGCAGAAGTTTAGTCCCACCCCGCTAGCCGAGAGGCACTCGCACCAGCTTATAAGCCCCGCCGCCGCTGCTGTCTCGAGCTCCTCTCTTAAGCAGGCCTTCTGGGCCTACCTCTGCTGCGATGCCCTGTTGGGCCTACTAGGCTAGCGGGCCTGCATCCTGGCCCAACTAGAATTTGGGTTTCTAGTCGTATGCAGGCCGCTGTGGCCCAGTAGGTGGGCTTTTTTTCTTCTTAATTTTTTTTGCTTTATTTATTTTTGTTTTATTTATTTTTGAGTTGTTTTTTGCTGTATTTAGAGTTTCTTTGTGAATATTTTTGCTTTAGGTACAAAAAATTACAAACTTTCTGTTAGTACCGGTAGTTTACAAATTTGAATAATTTAAATTTTGAATTATTTGAAATTTGTATGAATCACTAGTTTGTGAATAACTTAACTTTGAAAATAGATTTTTCAGTCATTCTTTTTTCTTATGTTTAATATTAGTGTGTTTTATCATTATATTCAATTTGGTAATGCTTAGGTTATTTAAAAAATGAAATGCCTTTGTAACGGATGAGTTTTTGTCTGAAACCCTGATACTTCGAAAGAGATTGTCCATTTTGTACACGAAGTGCATCCAGTTTTTGCGGTAACCCTCTCTACTTTTTTGCACATGCTATGTGGGTGAAATTATGATACCATGCCAACTTTCAACCTTTTCTGAGTTCATTTGAAATGCTTTTCAATTTCAGGGTCATTTAGCTGGAAAAAAAATCAGTAAATGCATGAAAGAATTTGCTTGCACATAAAATTTCTTCGCGTTTCAAATGCCAAAACACATAACTAGCTACCCTAACAATTACAGAGATTCCCTTCTGGGTGTGAAACACATAAGAAAGTGATGATAGTGAAGCCGATCACATCCCAGATCTTTGGGTGTGAAACTTTTTCTTCGCGTGTGTCCTTTTGCGCCGTAGCCATGGAAAATCTTCATCATTTAACTGGATTCTCGGGTCAATATTCACTGTTAATGGAGCAATTTCATCAAACTTTTCATAATCTCCTGACATGTCTATCTTGTCATCCACTCCCACGATGTTTCTCTTCCCAGAAAGAACTATATGTCGCTTTGGCTCATCGTACGATGCATTCGCTTCCTTATCTTTTCTTTTTCTCGGCTCGGTAGACATGTCCTTCAGATACAAAACCTATGCCACGTCATTGGCTAGGACGAATGGTTCGTCTGCATACGCAAGATTGTTGAGATCCACTGTTGTCATTCCGTACTGCGGGTCTTCCGTTACCCCGCATCATGTCATATTGACCCATTTGCACCGAAACAAAGGGACCTTCAAACCACGTCGATAGTCAATTTCCCATATGTCCTGTATATAACCATAATATGTTTCCTTTCCCATCTCGGTTTCTGCATCAAAGCGGACATCACTGTTTTGGTTGGTGCTCTTCTTATCTTGGGCGATTGTGTAAAATGTATTACCATTTATCTCGTACCCTTTGAAAGTCATTATATTCGAAGATGGTAACTGGGACAGCAAGTACATGTCATCTTCAATAGAGGTGTCATGCATGGTACGTGTCTGCAACCAGCTGGCGAAACTCCTGGTTTGTTCACGTGTGATCCAGTGATCAGACCACTCTGGGTGTTTGGAGCATAGCAAATTCTTGTGTTCATCCACATACGGAGCCACCAAGGCGGAATTTGGTAAAACTGTGTAGTGTGCTTCAGTGAGAGAATGTCAACCATACATATTATTTGTTCCCCTCCTAGCGTGCCTTTTCCATCCAGTTTGCCCTTATGCCGCGATTCAGGAACACCAATCGTCTTAAGGTCAGGAATAAAGTCAATACAAAACTCAATGACCTCCTCATTTTCATGGCCCTTGGAGATGCTTCCTTCTGGCCTAGCACGGTTATGAACATATTTCTTTAAGACTCCCATGAACCTCTCAAAGGGGAACATATTGTGTAGAAATACAGGACCCAAAACTTTAATCTCTTCACATAGGTGAACTAGGACGTGTGTCATGATGTTGAAGAAGGATGGTGGCAACACCAACTTGAAACTGACAAGACATTGCACCAAATCATTCTCTGACCTTGGTATGATTTCTGGATCGATTACCTTCTGAGAGATTACATTGAGGAATGCACATAGCTTCACAATGGCTAATCGAACGTTTTTCGGTAGAAGCCCCCTCAATGCAACCGGAAGCAGTTGCGTCATAATCACGTGGCAGTCATGCGACTTTAGGTTCTGGAACTTTTTCTCTGCCATGTTTATTATTCCCTTTATATTCGACGAGAAGCCAGACGGTACCTTAATACTGAGCAGGCATTCAAAAAAGATTTCCTTCTCTTCTTTGGTAAGAGCGTAGCCTGCATGACCCTGATGTATGCCGTCTTTTCCGTGCATACGTTGCTGGTCCTCCCGTACCTCAGGTGTATCTTTTGTCTTCCCATACACGCCCAAGAAGCCAAGTAGGGTCACACAAAGATTCTTTGTCACGTGCATCACGTCGATTGCGGAGCGGACCTCTAGGTCTTTCCAATAGGGCAGGTCCCAAAATATAGATTTCTTTTTTCACATGGGTGCGCGTCCGTCAGCGTCATCCGGAACAGGTTGTCCACCAGGACCCTTTCCAAAGACCACCGTCAAATCCTTGACCATATCATGTACATCAGCACCAGTACGGTGGCGAGGCTTCGTCCGGTGATCCGCCTCACCTTTGAAATTCTTGCCTTTCTTTCTTACGGGATGCCTGCTCGGAAGAAATCGACGATGTCCCAGGTACACATTCTTCTTACAATTAGTCAAATATATATTGTCGGTATCGTCCAAACAGTGCGTGCATGCGCGGTATCCCTTGTTTGTCTGTCCTGGAAGGTTACTGAGAGCAGGCCAATCATTGATGGTCACAAAGAGCAACGCCTTTAGGTCAAATTCTTCCCCCATGTGCTCATCCCACGCACGTACACCTGTTCCATTCCACAGTTGTAAGAGTTCTTCAACTAATGGCCTTAGGTACACATCAATGTCGTTGCCGGGTTGCTTAGGGCCTTGGATGAGCACTGGCATCATAATGAACTTCCGCATCATGCACAACCAAGGAGGAAGGTTATACAAACATATAGTCACAGGCCAGGTGCTATGGTTGCTGCTCTGCTCCCCAAAAGGATTAATGTCATCTGCGCTTAGACCAAACCATACGTTCCTTGCGTCATCTGCAAACTCCTTCCCGTACTTTCTTTCGATTTTTCTCCACTGTGACCCGTCAGCGGGTACTCTCAACTTTCCGTCTTTCTTACGGTCTTCTCTGTGCCATCGCATCGCCTTGGCATGCTCTTTGTTTTGGAACAAACGTTTCAACCGTGGTATTATAGGAGCATACCACATCACCTTGGCAGGAATCTTCTTCCTGGGGCGCTCGCCCTCGACATCACCAGGGTCATCGCGACTGATCTTATAGCGCAATGCACCGCATACTGGGCAAGCGTTCAAATCCTCGTACTCATCGCGGTAGAGGATGCAATCATTAGGGCATGCATGTATCTGGGCAATGCACCGCGGTAGAGGATTCGGCTTCGGGGAAAACCCTTGATCTTGTGTGACCGGACTATGGCGTGCGACTCCTTTGCGTCGTTTCCCCGCTTGAGGGCTTCTTCCTTGGATCTGGGCATTTGCAAGTGTGACCAGTGGGAGGCGGCGATGTTGCCGCCATGGCTTCTGTGGCAACGATGGTGGAGGCGAGTGAAGTCAGAGACATGGCAATGGTTGTAGTAGTTGGTTGTTTTAGACGTAACCATGGGATTACCTCGGGTTGTTTTGTTGTGCTGAAGTCAGAGCGGCGGGCGCGGGGCCCATGTGGTGATGATGATAGGCAGCAGGTGGTCTGTTCGGCGGTCTTCCAAGGCGCCAAGCTTGCATAGTTCTCATTCGGAGCTCTCCATCAGAGTCAGAGCTGTTTTGCCCTCGGTGCGGGTGGCTGAAGTTGGCACGAGTCTTCTTGTATTTCACATAGCCTCTACGGCGAGGGTTGGGTTGACGTTCGTCTTTGGCAAAGACGAAGTCTTTTGCTCGGAGATTAGGGAGGGCGATGACGCCTCTTGGGGAAAAGTGATGACGATGACACCATAGTGTATTTTGACGAGACCCTCTCTATTGAGGTATGTGTGTGGGGGGGGGGGGGGTGGGGGGGCGCTATCATGTGTGTGACGCTTGACAATTTGTGACAGTTTTGGCCTATTTTTTCATTAATTAACAGGACAACTCTCTTCTGCTTTATTTAATTGATGAGACAAATCCTGCCTCCATTTCGACAAAAAATAAATATGTATTTCACTCAATTTCAGTTTTTCAGATATTATTCACAAATATTGACACATATCTTACTCATTTTAGTTATATTTGAATCAATTACAGAAAAAAAGTTCCACATGCATATTTCACAAACATTTCAAGCAATTATTTAACACATATTCAACGTTTTTGAATATTAACTCCATTTATGTTCTTTCAAATATCATTCCCCTCAATTTCAAGTTTTGAGAAAAATATTCATAAAAATTCACACATAGGTTAACCATTTTATTTATATTTTAATCAATCAGGGAAAACATCCCACATGCATTTTTCGCCAGTATAAAATTATCTTAGTGAGATGTTAATTATTTTAAGCACTTTTTTTACAAAAGTGCCCACACATTTCAGTAACATTTCACACGATATGTTTATTCAGGTAAGTCTAGGTCGCGGCAAGGTTTTGTTAGTTTGTTTTAACCCACAAAAAGTTTTTTTTTGTGTAAATGTAGTCAGCTTTTTGGTGTATCAGTCGGGTGCTTTGTTTATCGTTGTTGAAGCGGAGCTGCTGTGTCATGTGGTGGCAACTGACAATAACGAGTGATGGTTTGAATTTCCACTCTTGGAGCTCTTTTTTTGAGCGTAATAACTTTATTCCTCAAATAACAGCAAGATCGTTTACATAATGGTGGAGAATAAAGTCAGGGACGATGGTCTCCCACTCTTCTGATTTACTAATGCTGAAACAGTGCTTTGCTAAACCATCCGCTATCAAGCTTGCCTCTCTAGTACAATAATCAAAACTGATAGAAGCATAATCCATTGACATGAAGGAGCATTCTGCTATGATTGGGACATCCACTCCCATGTAGGCATTAGGATCAGATATGGCCTCCAGCGCAGTCAAACTATCAGACTCGATGATAAGCTTCATACAACCCAGTTTCGCTGCTAGGTACAGACCACATCGAATAGCAAATAATTCAGCTGAACCTGCACTAGACACATGTGGTAGGACATGAGTTGTTGCCCCCAAAAATTTGCCATGGTCATCTCGTGCAACAGCTCCGCAAGCTCCTGTGAACTTATCCTCATGAAATGATGCATCGACATTGATTTTTACAACTCCCGCACTTGGCTTCTTCCATACATGATCAATCCTACGTATAGGGTGGTTTGGTGAATGAGCACGAACAAAATTTGTGGCAAGTACTTGAATAGAAATAGCTGTTTGATTCGGTGTCTGTACTGTCTCCCCTCTTGTACGTTGCCTTCTTTGCCACCAAATGAACCACATGGCCACCAATATAAATTCGGCTGTTGGTATGGTATGTGTCACTGTGCGCAGCCGAATCAATATATCTAGGGTGATAGAGCCAGATCGGTCTTGCCGAGCGGCTTGTTCAATCACCTCCGATAGTCCTAGAGCAGTCCACACTTCAGATGCACAGATACACGTAAATAGACAGTGCTGGATATCCTCTAGACCAATTTTGCATAGCGGGCATTGCGGGATCAAGGGTACATGTCTGCCTGCGAGAACACCGTAACATGGTAATACCCCCTTTAATACTTTCCAGCCAAAATGTTTGATCTTCCCTGGAAGGCGAAGTTGCCATAATTCTTTCCAAACTGCATTCAACTGAGCACTCCCTAGGCTATTCAAGCTTGCGTAATGACGTCCTAACTGATGATCGAACTCCACATGGTATGCCGAACAAACTGAGAAAGTTCCAGATCTCGTATAATGCCACGCCACAAAATCTTCCATAGTTTCAACATGGAGGGGGATTTGAAGTATTCTGTGCACATCCACTGGTGAGAACACACTATGCAATAGTGCCTCATCCCACTGTCCCGTGTGGGGGTCGATTATATCTTCCACCTTTGTTAACATAATTCCTCCTCTAGGGGTAATAAGTTTCCTGGTTTCGCTAGAAGGGATCCAAGGGTCCTCCCAGATGTTAATTTGGGAACCAGTGCCCACTCGCCAGATGCAACCCCTTTTGAAAGTTTGTATCCCAGCAACAATACTTTGCCAAGTAAAAGATGATCCTTTCTTTGGACCAGCTTTGAGGATATCGCCATTAGGATAATATTTTGCACTCAGAACACGTGCACACAAAGAGTCAGGATTTTGGAGAAGTCGCCAACACTGTTTTGCTAACATAGCAAGGTTAAAACTGTGAAGGTCTCTAAACCCCATGCCTCCCTTCTTCTTCGTGACACACATTTTCCACCATGCAAACCAATGCATTTTCCTTTTCTCCTCTCCATCACCCCACCAGAAACCCGATATTTCATCAGTGATTGATTTACATATCCCTTTCGGTAACTTAAACACAGACATAGCATAGGATGGAATTGCCTGCACCACAGATTTCAGGAGAATCTCTTTACCTTGCATTGATAAAGTCTTTTCTTTCCATCCCTTCAGTCTCTGGCACACTCTGTCAACTAGGTGCTGAAAACAGTCACTACGGTCAACCCCAACCATAGTTGGTAAACCCAGATACTTATCTGACAAAGCTTCAGTTAATATGTCCAGCATTCCGCAAACACTCTCCCTGTCATTTACTCTGGTATTAGGACTAAAAAATATACTAGATTTTGGGGTACTTACACGCTGCCCTGAACTAACACAGTACATGTCGAGAATCCTTTTCAGCGTGTTTGCATTCTGATTAGTTGCTCTCATCAGTATCAAAGAATCATCTGCAAATAAAAGATGAGAAATAGATGGGGCATTCCTTGAAACTTTTATACCTTCAATTCCATCAATTTCTTCCTCATGAGCTAACAGACTTGATAGGCCTTCAGAACATATCAAAAAGAGGTATGGGGACAAAGGATCGCCCTGTCGAAGGCCTCTGGCTGGTAAAAACTCCTCTGTTTCCATGTCATTAAATCTGATTTGGTAGCTTACGGAGGAGACACACTCCATAATAAGTTCAACCCATTGCGAATGAAAACCCAACCTTATCATCATCTGCCGAAGAAAATCTCATTCTACTCTGTCGTATGCTTTTAGCATGTCCAACTTAACAGCACAAACACCATTTGAGCCATGTGTTCGCTTTTTAATGGAATGAAAGCATTCATAAGCGACCAACACATTATCAGTTATTAACCTGCCTGGTACAAAAGCACTTTGTGTCGGGGAAATCACATCAGGAAGGATTTTTTTCAGTCTATTGGCCAGCATCTTTGAGATTATCTTGTATACCACGTTGCATAAACTAATGGGTCTGAATTGGGTTATTACCTCAGGGCTGTCCACCTTTGGGATTAGCACAACATTGGTAGCATTCCACCCATCTGGGATCTTCTTATTGTTGATAGCATCAAGTACTTCTCTAGTAAGCTCCTCTCAACAATGTGCCAGAAGCGTTTGAAGAAAATAGCATGAAGGCCGTCCGGTCCAGGAGCCTTCATATCGCCAATTTGGAATAAGGCTTTCTTTACTTCCTCCTGTGTATATGGTGCAATTAATAAAGCATTCATATGCGGTGTAACCACTGGTTTAACAGTGGACAGCAAATCCTCATCTATCATTCCTGCATCAGAATCAAAGAGGCTCCGAAAGTAATCGAAAATGAGGGGCTTGAGGTTATCATTCCCCTCAACCCATTCATCATTATTATTTTTCAATCTCTTAATTAAATTACGGCGCCTACGGGATGAAGCATACTGATGATAAAATTTTGTGTTACGGTCGCCGCGTCGCAGCCAATTCGTATGACCTCTTTGAGCCCAATAGATTTCCTCCTGTTCAAGAAGGTTTTCAATCTTCAGTGTAAGTTCTTGCTGCTTCGACTTAATCTCAGCAGTAAACGGCACACGCATGATCATTTCCAATTCCTGTTGTGTTGCCTTCAATCGAGCACGAGGGCCCTTCAAAACTTTTCGATCCCACAAATGGAGATCCTTATGCACAGCAGACAGTTTGTCGCTAGCCGAAGGACAAAGCCCTTGGACGACTGCCTTTTGCCACGCTGTTCTAGCCTAAGAAAATGTTTGACTGAGATGCCGCGTTCCATAAAAAATGTGAGTTTTTTGTTTGAGCAAATAAAAAAAATCTGAGGTGCCGGGCCTGAAAGTAGAAACGTAAATGGGCAGTGTTGGCCCGAAGATGGCCATTTCACAGGCCCATTTCGGCAGCAGGAGAAAATCAGTCTCTCCAGACTCCCTCCAGCGGCGTCCGCACAGCACGCAGCCGGCTCCTGCTAAATCAGCGGCCAGGGTTCCCGAATCCCGATTCCAGTTCAAAAAACCAGGGTTCCCCGGCGGCCGCCTCCTCCACCCACCGGCGATCGCCTCTTCCGCCCCAGCCGCTCTCGAATTCCCCTACCACCAACCACCCTCCCTCCTCCGCCTCACTCGCGGCCGGCAAGGAAATGGCCTCGTCGCTCATGTCCATCCCAGATCACCTCAAGGCGGAGATCTTCGTCCGGCTGCCTGAACCAGAAGATCTCGCCCGCACAGCTGCCACCTGCGTCGCCTTCCGCGGAGTCCTAGCCGACGGCTCCTTTCGCCGCCGCTTCCGCCTCCTCCACGCCCCGCCCCTTCTCGGCATCCTCGATCGCGACGGCTTTCATCCCGCCCTCCCGCCTCACCCCGCCGCGTCCGCCGCCCGCGCGCTCGCCCACGCAGCCGACTTCACCTTCTCCTTCCTACCCTCCCACCGCCGCTGGGCCGTGCAGGACGTTCACGACGGCCGCGTCCTCCTCGCCGCCAACCCTGATCCCCAAGTGTTCACGGAGCTCGTGGTGTGCGACCCTTTGCACCAGCGGCACATCCTGCTTCCCCAAGTGCCTCATGACCTAGCTGCTTCGCTGGAGTTTCCAGTCCATATGGTACACCGGTGCCAGCTTTTAAAAGCTTCCCCCGGAGCAGGCGAGAACGAGGCAGCTGCAGCCATGGAAGAGGCGGCAAGGGCATTCATAGTGGTCATGATAGCACATTGCGAAACTGGTCCAGCTGCCTTCGTCTTCTCATCGAGCACCCGACAATGGCGAGCCGCTGCATCCAATGGTTGGGACGATTTGTTCCCCAACCAGGGAGAGTCAACCATGATCTCATCAATGCACAGCAAGTTGGTCGGGTGCCATTACGCTTATGGCTGCTTTTATTTGGAGTCCACAATGAATAACAAGTTGCTTGTGTTTGACACCTGGAGGATGGAGTTCTCCATCCTCGACGTCCCATGCGAAACATCAAACATGTTCGGTCTAGCCATTGTGGAGGCAGGAGAAGGCAGGCTCGGGATGTTGGATATCCATGATGAAACTTTAGGTGGCAAATGTGAACTCTGTTATTACATTAGAGGAAACAGAGGTGAGAATTCTGGCCAGTGGAAGATCGAGAAGACAATATCACTACCTTATGATTATCAGTACTATATCCAAGCTTCAACTAAGAGGTACTTGCTCCTAAGAAAGCTTGGACCCCTGCAGTCCATAAGCTCATCTCTGGAGGTGGAATATGTCTCAATGGACGTCAAGACATTGCAGCTTCAGTGGGTTTGTGGTGTATCTTTCGGGTTTAGCTTGGCCAGCACGCGCATATACACCAACTTCCCTCCATCCTTGTTGTCTGCACCGACAATATGAAGTGGTAAATTTACTATTGCATCCTAGTTATATCCTCCCCTTCATAGTTAGCACACAGCTTGCCTAATGCTTAATAGTTCATTGTTGTGATTGATCATTCTTGTTCATATGATGCAGTAGTGCTTATTTATCTTGTGCTTGTGGGAAAGCCAATCTTGCTGAGTAATTTAATTGTGATTTTTGTTGTTTTATTTGTTCCAATTTCCTTATGGAGAGAATCTTACAAGAGAAGATTTTTCATATAGCTTATGCATCACTGTTATTTAGGCCTCATGAAATCACTAAAATGGTAGAGCAATTCTTTTACAGGAATACTTATGGTAAAGGTGTAGAAGGACTACTAGTATAGATTCAACTTACCTTCGAATGTTCCACTCAGCTCATGGAAATTCGTTCAATTCAAGCACGACTCATCTTGTTCGCTTCTTTTATATATAACCATAAGAAGGCAGAAAAGTTTCCTTTTAGAGTTTGAAGCATCTTCACATATATAATTTTATCTTCAATTGAATAACTGCTGCGATCACAAATAAGAGACTCACTACTCTGTATAGCAAGAATAGCTTATGCCGCACAAGCTGTTTGATTAGAATCAGCCTCATAAGATCAGTTATAGGCGGGGCACCCAGTTTTTGTTTTTCTTTCCATTTTAAGGTAGTTTGAACAATTTCCCGTATCTCTTTAATGGACGGCAAATATAAGCACGCAAAATTTGTCGGTTCTGACAAGGACTCTTGATTTTTTTCCTGTCACGACCATATAAGTTTTAAGTTTTTTTTAACTGACCTAGGTTATGTCCTCCCCTTCATAGTTAGCACACAGGTTGCCTAATGATTAATAGTTATATTGTGATTAGTCATTCTTGTTTATACGATTCAGTAGTGCTTATTTAGCTTGTGCCTCTGGGAAAGCCAATCAAGCTCAGTAATTTCATTGTGATTTGTTGTTTTATTTGTTCCAATCACCTTCTGGTTATATTGTGATTAGTCATTCTTGTTTATACGATTCAGTACTGTTATTTAATTTAGGCCTCATGAAATCAGAAAAAGGGCAGAACAATTATTTTACGGGAATACTTTATGGTCAAGGTGTAGAAGGAATACTGGTATGGAGCCAAATTTCCTTCCGAGTGTTACACTCTCACGCAAATTCATTCCATTCAAGCACGAATCATCTTGTCTACTTCTTTTATATATAACCATAAGGTGGCAGAAAAGTTTTCGTTTAGACTTTAAGGCATCTTCACATGTATAATTTTATCTTCAATTGAATAACTGCTGTAGTCACAAAACAAAGACTCACTACTCTGTATAGCAAGAGTTGTGTGTGCTGCACAAGCTGTTTGATTTGAATCAGACTCATAAGATCAGTCATAGGCGGGGCACCCAGTTTTTCCTTTTCTTTCCATTTTAAGATAGTTTGAACTATTTCATGTGCCTCTTTCCGAGTCTCCCAATGGAACGCAAATATAAGCACGCAAAATTTGTTGTTGTGGCAAAGACTCTTTGATTTTGTTTTCTTTCGGAGGCTTAAGTTAAAAAAAATCTTGATACTGACCTAGGTTAAAAGTTTGTTAGACTACTATGTAGTATACATAGTCCTTCAAAGGCTGCAGCACAAATCTACCTTTTTGCATGATCTAAGTTTTACTGGACTCATTTACTTATATTTTCATGCCTCGGTCGGGCTATGTATTCCAGCTTGGATTGCAAATTACACTGCATAAAGGTGAAAGTATGCAGTTACACATAAAAGTGCTCATGACTCGTGTCTTTGC
This sequence comes from Triticum urartu, assembly GCF_056163025.1. Classification (NCBI taxonomy): domain Eukaryota; kingdom Viridiplantae; phylum Streptophyta; class Magnoliopsida; order Poales; family Poaceae; genus Triticum; species Triticum urartu. Next base: position 714,116,616 of record NC_141879.1, read on the forward strand.
TGTGCTTCCTTTCAACCGATCACGTGGCTACTCCTTGCCTTAGTAAGTACATGAGACTGAAGTTTAATAGTTGTGATTATCATTTGTGAGATTAGGGTGCCAACATGGCCACAATTTAAGAGGATGTTTCTCTATGACAGTGTGAGGCTTGTCATCTACTACCTCCCTCATAAAATATAAGACATTGTTGTAGGCTAATTTAGTCTACAAAACGTCTTATATTTTGAGACGGAGGTAGTATGCTTACTATGTTTACAGGGTTTGCTAAACCTGGTTAGCCGCCGGCATTATCTCTGTTTTGTCTTGCCTATGTAGGAGTATATATCAATGCATGGTGTAACATGACCTGTACGTGGGGCACAAAGTTAACTAATGTGATTAGGCTTCAATCCGAATAATCTATATTTTGCTCCCATAACTCCATAATACGTTGGTGTCTATCTTTCAATCAACAAATTTTTTATTGTTTCACCAAGAGCTAAACCTAAACATTGATGGCTTGTATCTGAATCTGAATTGCTTGATGTTTTTTTTTTCAATTACTTGAATGCCATTTCTATATATGTTTTAATCCTACTCAAATTTCTGGTGTCATTTGTCTATATAAATCTGTAATATCTGTAAAACGTTCCATCACACTCACTCTATGTGGAATAAGTGTGACGGCTTGCTTATTTCCTGTTTAATAATTTATAGAGCTAATAAATTGCAAGATCTCTGCAACAAAACTGACAACCAACCCAACACTTGACAAACACTATTGCAGCATGTCATTGGACTGTTTTTTAATTATTATTATTTTGTTTGCTCATCTACCATGATGCCAAACCTAGATCACAAATAACAGTCTGAGCGATTGCTCTGAATAGCAAGAACAGTGTGTGCTCACAAGCTGTTTGATTTGAATCAGCCTCATAAGAATAGTTGTAGGCTTCACATCTATGCTTTGTTGATTGTGAGTAACCAAGATTCTTCATAGGTATCTTCCTTCCGTGGCCTAAGTTAGAAGGTTTTTAATGAAAGTATGAAACTGACCTAAGGTAGTAGTCTGTTATACTAGAAAAAGGAATTATAGGAAAAACAAGACCCCCCCCCCCCCCCCCCCTTGTGGTGCGACACCGGGGCTAAAGGCAGCGTCGCTGCCACTTCCCTCTAGGACGGTCACCCCTCCACCGCTGCTGCCGGCCCTCGCCGCGGCATCGGCGAGCCCAGCTGCCAAAGGTTGTGTGGGAGGTTCTGGCGGCGTCAGAGTGTTGCTGCTGCGTCTGGGGTGGCAGCGGCCTACTTGTTGGGGCATAGAGGCTGGGTGGCCTCCCCGTGCCGTGGTGGTGGAGACCCTCTCTGGTGGGTGGTTGGTAGCCGGGCGACAGGGGTTGCGGGGCCTGTGTGTGGTGGCTCGGTTGCTCTCAAGATTTCGCGGCGATTGAAGTCGCTGCTTGTCGTTCGTCGGCCGTTTTGTGGCGCGGCTGCATGTGGGCTCCTGGCAGCAGATCTGCGCACGCAGGGCCAATTGGCCTACGAGGCGGTGCCTGGCGGGGCTAGTGGAGGAGGTGTTCCGGCGCAACGGTGGCATGCTCCGGGTCGTCCTCGGCGGCTCCTTGGCGAGGTCTGCGCCGGGGCTCAGGATCCGGCATGTTCTTGTCCTACCCTCTCCGACAGCACCTTGCTGTGGGGCTTCGGGCCCAGGTCTGGCCAGTGGGCGCTGGAGAGCGCGGGGATGTGCTCGGCTCGAGGTTGTTCTGGTGCTGCTCGGTTTTGCGTGCAGTGCAGCTGCCGGTGGAAGAAGGTTGCCGAGGCGGCGGCCTCAGGTTGTGATCGTCGTAATGGAGGTGTTTGCCACGACGTGAGGTGGCACGGTGGGTGCTACATGCGGAGGTGGGCACATGTGGTTGGTGGCAATGCCGGCAGTGGCGCGTCAAGCGGGCGTGCGGTTTGGATGGTGGCGGTTGTGGGAGTGCCGGAGCCTCGGGTGAAAGCCCTGCTCCACCCTTGTTGGTGCCCCCGCCGATGGCTCCCATGGGCGTCGTTCCCCTCCCTGGAGGCGTCGTATTGGGTGCTTCGGCTCATCTTTTGCCTCCACTAGCTTTGGTTCCTTCGGGTGAAAGTCTAGTTCCTGGTTTCTGTCGGGGCTGGCTATGGTGGCGTTCTCACCGCTTCCTACTTGGAGGCATCGGCTTAGGAGGCCATGACCTGGCTAGACGATCCTCTGATGTGTGATGTTGCCATGTCGGTGTGCATAGAAAACACCATGGTCGAGCCATTGGATCGTGTGGTGCGCGGCTTCGGGGCCATTGTGGAAGTCAGAGCGGAGGCTTTGGATCTCGTCGTCTTCGAAGGGTGTTGGCACTTGTCGCTTGGGTGATAGTGTCGTTGGCTGGCCTAGTGCACACCTTGGGGTCGGCGGGGATGTTGGAGCAGCAGCTCGAGAGATGGTTTTAGGGTGTATGCTTCGGTTGCTCGGGTGACGGAGCATGCGGCTTGCTTGTTGTGTGGCCTTGGGGTCGTCGTGTGTGTTGCTTGCATTTGTATGTCGGAGTGGGAGCTCCAGGGATGGTTGTAGAGTGTCGGCTCCGGTTGCTCGGGTGATGGAGCAGGCGACTCACATGGTATGCGAGCTGAGCGCCTGCATGGATGCCGGAGTGGCGGCATCGGATAGGGTCGTAGGATATTGGCTCCGATTGCTTGGGTGATGGAGTCAGCAGCTCGCCTGGCGCGCAGGGTCGGGGTCGGTGTGTGCATTGCTGATGTATCGGTTTTTGACCAGTTTTCCTTATTAACTAGTCAATTCTCCTAAATGAAAAGCAGAGCTCCTACTGATTCGTCAAAAGAAAAAAGGAAATATATGAAGCAATCAACAGGAAACTGTCAAATTAGCATGACATAATATTTCCAGGGCTTTTTATTTATTTATTACTTATGATGCCTCTTTCTGTCTATGCGTACCGACTTGGATTGCAAATTATATTGCCAAACACACAAAAGCAAGTCAGTCTTTCTGGTCACATGTTTCAGATTCAGCTGAGATCAATATTACCCATGGGACAATTGCTCTTCTGCTTGTTCTTGTGATAGTCATCTTTACAAATATAAGAGCTATAACTTGTTTCTTTTAGCTCGTATAAACTCTGAATGTGTGTACACATTCAAGCTAAAATTCTACTCGGGTGTCTAACCTCCTGTCTTGTTGTTCAGATTTGATGGAGCCGTAATCAGATCAACATTCTTAATTCAAAGTGACTGTGAGATTTCAATAGCGGGGAGTTGGATCACCTTGCCTACAGGGATGACACAATGTCACATTCTAGATTGCTTCGCCTGGTGTTGGTCATGTCTATGTTTGGGTTAATTATACTGTAGCATCGATGTGGTTGTTGTTCGCTGCCTGAGAGTGACATTGGAATTTACAGTATTTCAGTTCGCAGTGGTGTTTATGCTGTTATTGTATCCTGGTTAGGAAAGTAACATTGAAATGAACGTCCGTCTTGATATCACAAAAAGAATAGTAAATCTAGCTGATGTACACATTGTTGGTTTTCTATCTACATTATCTTTGTCTATCTTTTTTTGGTGGGGATATTTTTTTTCTATCTATATCAACCATTTTTCTGTTTCAGCGGTAGCCTAACCATAAGTTCAAACAAGCGCTATCTTTTTTCTTTTTCTTTTATCTTTGGACATATACACAAATGCTACCTGGAATACTCGTACTTGACGGTTGCCGCTCTGCTGATATCTAAGAACATCCACATTCTTTAGAAAAATGTCTCTATAAATGCCTTGAAGGAGGTCAGGGTTGGGGTTCTCCCTGCTGGTTGAAGCTGAGACCTCTCTTGGGTGGCGATGTAGTATTGTGGTCGGACCTGGCTATCAAGTAAGATTTGGAGATGGCAGATGGATCTACGGCCCCTAATATTGAACACACCAGATTCTTTCTGGTGAGGGTTAACGACCAATGGCATATATTCTGCTGCTTGTGCTTTCAGCTTTCCTCCATGGCTCGATCGAAGCAGACCACGCTAGGTTTTGGTGGGAGTTTCATGAGCCTTTAAAAGGGAAGTTCTTAAGATTTTGATGACGCGCAACAACTGCTAGAATATATGGACGCCTGACGAGTCGTGGTATCAAAGGCCGATCATCTATACTTAGTGGCAATGTTCAGAAATCATTTGACCATCTCTTAATGCAATGTGCCAAATGACAGATTATTTGGTTACTGCTGAGAACCACAAAGGGGAACTCGCTACATTTTTCCTGTTGAGCGATAAAACCATCACTACAGTAGACTACCCTACCGAGACTGTGGTTAACATTTTGTTTTTGCCAAACGGCCTCGTCCCGGATGTGGCCTGTTACCCAGCAAGGCCCATTTTGGCAGCACGCAAATCACTCACACTTCACATCTCCTTACCCTCAACAACGACGAAAAAAAGACTCCCAATCTCCTGTCCCCTAGGGTTCCCAGCGGCTGGCTGCTCTTCCGCCGGCGGCCAACTCCTGATGGCCACCGATAAAAAAGGGGAATTGCTGCTGACGAAGATCCCAGACCACCCCCTGACGGAGATCCTCCTCCGCATGCCCACCCCAGAAGACCTCGCCCGCGCATGCGCCGCGTGCAGCACCTTCCGCCGAATCGCCACCGACGGCTCCTTCCGCCGCCGATTCTGCCGCCTCCACAACCCACTACTCCTCGGCTTCGTTGACCGCGAAGGGTTCCGCCCCGCCGTCCCTCCTCACCCCGCCGCGCCGGCCGCCCGCGCGCTCGCCCGCACCGCCGACTTCTCCTTCTCCTTCCTCCCCTCCGACTGCAGCTGGACTGTCCGGGACATCCGCGATGGCCGTGTCCTCCTCGCCCGCGACCCCGACACCCAACAGCATGATCAGCTCCCAGTATTCACGGATCTCGTGGTCTGTGACCCCTTGCACCGGCGATACATCCTGCTTCCCCCCATTACCCCATGACCTAGCCGCTTCCGTGGAGGACCCAGACCCTGTATTTTTCAGGCGCTTCTGCGAGCCCAGCCTCATCCCACCCAACGAGGAAGAGGCGGCGACCGTGGAAGATACGACGTTCAGAGTGATCTGGTTCGTGCCTTCCAACATCAAGCTATACATCCTCGTCTTCTCTTCGAGCACCAGACAATGGCGAGCCGCTGCATCCCAGGGCTTGACGGATTTGCTTGTTGGGGAGGGCGAGTTGCCCATGATTACATTGCAGCACCCTTTGTTTCTCGGGCACTATTATGCTTGTGGATGCGTCTACTGGAAGTGGATGACAAATGAAAGGTGGAAGAAGTTGCTCATTCTGGATACTTGGAGGATGGAGTTCTCGATTGCTGACTTGCCACTTGAAACATGGAACATGGCAGATATAGCTATCGTGGAGGCAGGGGAAGACAGGCCTGGGTTGTTTGGTACTCGTGATGAATTTGAGGGTATCATGTGTTATATGGTTGGGTGAAAACAAGGTGAGAATCTTAGCCACTGGCAGACGGAGAAGACAATCTCGCTAAATTATAGCTACCAACATTGTATCGGAGCTGCAACAGGGAGGTACTTGCTCCTAGAAAGGGAAGAAGGCTCGCTGTTTAGGTGCCTTGGGTTGGACTCGCCAAATATGGAATATTTCTCACTTGATGTCGAGACATTGCATCTTGAGAGAGTTTGCGATAAACCTATCTCGTCTGGCACATCAAGGACACACCTATATACCAACTTCCCACCACCGTTATTGTCTTCACCGACAATATGAAGGGGTAAATTTTCTGTTGCATCCCAGTTATCTGTTTCCCTTCATAGTTACTCCCTCTGTAAACCAATATAAAATGTTTTAGATCACTAAAGTAGTGTTGTAAAACGTCTTATATTTATTTACAGAGGGAGTATTACATAAATTTTCTAATGCCAGATAACTCATTATCACAATTGACCATTCTTGTTTACACAATTTAGTAGTGGTTACTTTTCTTCCTTGTGGGAGAGGTAATCAAGCTCAGGAATATAAGTTTAATCCATTGTCTTGTTTGTTCCATTGGCCGTTTAACGGTAGTCAGATACGGAAAAATAACTATGGCATAGCTTATGCATCACCTGTTATTTAGGTCTAGTCAATTCACAAAATTGCTAGATCACATCATTTATTTGCAATGACTAGTTTTTATAGTCAAGGCCTTTGAAAATAAATACAAGTATAGATCCAGCTTACCTTTGGAGGAGGCAATTGAAAAGGTATAGTCGTGACGTTGTACATCCCAGCACTAGTGCAGAACTGGGCAATAGCATCGGTTTGTAAGGCCCTTTAGTGCCGGTTCGGTAACCGGCACTAAAGTGTGGGCACTAAACCCCCCCCCCCCCTCTTTAGTACCGGTTCAGCACAAACCGGTGCTAAAGCGCAACCACGTGGCACGAGCCAGCTTCGGGGGCAGGGAGCCCTTTAGTACCGGTTGGTGTCACCAACCGGTATTAAAAGGTTTGGGGGAGGGGGGGTTGGGTTTATGATTTCTTTTTTATTTAATTTTGTGTTTTTCATTTAATTCTTTTTCGTTTGCTGGTATTTTACGATACTACATATTGTACACGTTATGCATATATATAAATATAATTTTTAGTAGAACCGATCATAATATATATATATATATCATCGAATCTCTCACAACCACCATTAATTAATTCACACATATATATACAATTAGCTAGCTATCTACAATTTCTCCTAATTGGTGCCTTCGGAGCCAGTGGCATTAGCCTAATTGGTGCCTTCGGAGCACGATAACAATTGGAAGTGGTTCATGGGGGCGGTAGCGGGTAATAGTATTCTCCTTTGGGATCTATGACCTGATCGAGCAAAAATCCCGCTATTTCCTCTTGAATTGCTTCTATGCAGTCCTCTGTTAGGAGCTTCTCCCGCACCTCTTTGAACTGTTAAGAAGGAGATCAATATGCATGTGTATTAGTTGTGTGACTAGATAGTGATAATGGTGTAAAAATTGTGAATAGTGTTTTGACAAACGTACCCACTCCTGTCTTTGAGATCTGCTCCTTTCGGACGCCATCATGCGAATGTTCTCGCAAACGTAGTATGCACACAGATTATTCCCCGGCGCCTGCTTCAGGGCCTTTACGAGAATGGAATTTGATCAGATAATAATTAATCAAGCATGATAATTAAAGAGATGGAAGCTAGCTAGTACTACTTAATTACTTACATGGGGTCGATACCATTTTAGATTTTGTTTCCATGGGCCTGGAGTGGCCCTGATGAACTTTGCCCAAGCCCTGCCCGCCGACAAAGAAAATGAATAAATGGGTTATTAAATAGTTGTTATCAGGAAAAACATGTAGCTAGCTAGTAAGCAAAAACATGTAGCTAGCTAGTAGAAAAAAACAGAATTTGTAGTACAAGACAGTGTGACTCACTTGAAGTTGTAAGGAAGTAGTATATCTTCATTGTATTTGAGGCGCTTGAAGAACTCTAGCATACTTTCCTCTACACTTTTTTCGTAATATGGATCTAATTTCCATGTGTATTCATTAATGGTATTTGGGTCAACGAACCAATGCCATAGCGTCCACCTTTTTTCATTTCATAAATCTTCATCCTGCATAATACCACAGAAAAGAATATAGTGAGGATAATTAGAGCTAATGATTGATCAAAATGATCACTACAGCTAGCTTGAGACTTAAATTACAGAAAGAAATCACTTACAGACAATAGCAACTGATGATAGATTTGTCGAGTGCGTCTTGATTGTATAGGTGAAATAGTTCTGAATAATCGACGGTCACAGCTTTCTCATGGTAGTAATGATCCTTCTTGACATTCACCATGAGGGACTCTTGATTGGAAATCTTGGTAATGTCCATGTACCATTGATGCAATTCATACATTCTCGTTGGGAGCTTCTTGACCTCGTCTGGCTTGACCAAAGGTTGGCCCCGGACATATTTCTGTTTTATTTCCTCCTCTCTAGTCGGAGACATGGGCTCGATATCGAGGAGTTGTCCAACAGTGATCATGAGCGTTTTAGCCTGCTCAATATGCTCCTCGGTTATTACCACATCGCCCAGCCCGGGAACGTTAACGGTTTGCCCACAATAATATTGGACGCGCCTACTCTCATGAAGTTTTTGTCTGTCGTCGACAAAAGTAACTCCTGGACATGGCTTTGCTGGCTCTCTCCATTCTTGAAGGGAGATCGGGAGTTGGTCCTTCACAAGAACTCCGCACTGACGAATGAACTTGTCCGCAATCTTCTTAGGCGCTAATGGTTTGCCATTAGGTTTGATGGCCTCGATATTGTACTTTACGTCCTCCTTCAACTTTTTGTTCGGGTCTCGTTTCCTGTTGCCTGAAGATTTGCTCGATCCGGATGGCTGAATGAAGAAAGATCGATTCATTAATATATCTTCAAGTCATTTAAAACATGTGATGATCACCAGATGCCTGCTTATATAAATATATATACCTCGCCGGTCTTTGTTGTTTCAAGATCAACATTTTCTTCGTCATGTTCATAGTTCACGACTTCATCAATTCGGTCGTCGTGATCGAATAACATATCACCCTCCCCGGTGTTGTTTAGATATTCGGAGGCGTCATAATCTTCTTCATTCTGATCATTATCTGGCCCGTGAGGATTGCGTATGATATTGAACAGGGCCTCTTCTCCCTCTCTGCCGATATTGTCCGCCATAGGTTTTGTTTAACTAATCCAAACGAAATATATTCAAATTACAATCCATGGATGCAATCAATTAATAAGGAAAAACTGAATCAATCATAGTACATAATAAGCATCATCGAATATAATCTCGAATACGTCGTCTCTAATAATAGACATAATCTCGAATACATCGTCTCGAATAATATATATAATCTCGAATAAATCATCTCGAATATTATATATCGAATACATCACTAGCTAGCTAGCTAGCTAATAAAGATCGAATACTAGAGAGTAATCTAGGCGGTAGACAACCAAAGTGAAGGAACCATCACTGGATCATAGCTCGGGTGATCTCCCCAAAGAACCTACCAGGTATTGAAGAACCTGACATCCATAGCAGCCATGTAGCGATGGACGTGCTCGTCCTCCTCCCTGACATGCCGACGTACCACCTCCGGCGGGGCCGGCTCCCTCCGCACCGAAAGTGGCCCACGCGAACGCCACCAAAGGAGATGAGGGTCGACGATGGGACCCGGGGCCGGGTTCCTCACCAAGCGTCGCGCCCCTGAAGGTAGCACCTCCCAGTGCCAACCCGGCGGAGCCCAGTCCCGGATATGGGTCCTCTGAAGCAGGACGTTGTCGTGAACGGGTCGACGGCGAGGATGCAGGCCGAGCATCGTCGACAACAATACTATATGCCGCAAAAGTAAAGTAACATTTTTTAAATGATGGATTGTGATTTCATATATGCAAATTCTAAATTTTATAACTAAAACTAACATTTCTAATATTTGTATAACTAAAACTAACATTTTTTAATATTTCTATAACTAAAAAACATTTCTATATAACTAACATTTCTAATATAACTAACATTTCTATATAACTAACATTTCTAGTATTCTATATAACTAACATTTCTATATAACTAACATTTCTATATAACTAACATTTCTATAACTAAAACTAACATTTCTAATATTTCTATATAACTAACATTTCTATATAACTAACATTTCTATAACTAAAACTAACATTTCTAATAATTCTATAACTAAAAACAGAAAGATTGCTAACAATTCTATAACAATGTGTGTGTGTGTGTGTGTGGTTGGCGGCCGGGGCAGGAGCTCACCGGCGAGGCGCGACGACGGGGGGCGGCGACGGGGACGGGGACGGAGATGGAGACGGCGACGGGGACGGGGCGGCCACGACGGGGACGGGGACGGGCCGGGCGGGGAGGACAGGGCGGGGCGTGACGACGGGGCGCGGCGCGACGACGGGGACGGCGATGGCGACGGACGGCGACGGGGACGGCGACGGACGGCGACGGGGGCGACGGCGACGGGGCAGAGGAGAAAGAAGTAGAGGGAGAGATGAGAAACTGACAAATTTTTTGAAGTGTTTTCTTATATAGAACCCACCTTTAGTACCGGTTGGAGCCACCAACCGGTACTAAAGGTCTGTTTTGGCTAGGCGAAGCGGCGGGAACAGCACCCCCTTTAGTACCGGGTCGTGGCACCAACCGGTACTAAAGGCCCCCCCTTTAGTATCGGTTGGAGCCACGACCCGGTACTAAAGGGGGTGCGCTGCCAGGCGAGGGGCGCAGAAGTTTCGTCCCACCTCGCTAGCCGAGGGGCACTCGCACCTGCTTATAAGCCCCGCCGTCGCTGCTGTCTCGAGCTCCTCTCTTAAGCAGGCCTTCTGGGCCTACCTCTGCTGCGATGCCCTGTTGGGCCTACTGAGCTAGCGGGCCTGCATCCTGGCCCAACTAGAATTTGGGTTTTCTAGTCGTATGCAGGACGCTGTGGCCCAGTAGGTGGGCTTTTTTTTCTTTTTTTTGCTTTATTTATTTTTGAGTTGTTTTTTGCTGTATTTAGAGTTTCTTTGTGAATATTTTTTCTTTAGGTACAAAAAATTACAAACTTTCTGTTAGTACCGGTAGTTTACAAATTTGAATAGTTTAAATAATGAATTATTTGAAATTTGTGTGAATCACTAGTTTGTGAATAACTTAACTTTGAAAATAGATTTTTCAGTGATTCTTTTTTCTTATGTTTAATATTAGTGTGTTTTATCATATATTCAATTTGGTAATGCTTAGGTTATTTAAAAAATGAAATGCCTTTGTAACGGATGAGTTTTTTTTCCGAAACCCTGATACTTCGAAAGAGATTGTCCATTTTGTACACAAAGTGCATCCAATTTTTGCGGTAACTCTCTCTACTTTTTTGCACATGCTATGTGGGTGAAATTATGATACCATGCCAACTTTCAACCTTTTCTGAGTTCATTTGAAATGCTTTTCAATTTCAGGGTCATTTAGCTGAAAAAATTAGTAAATGCATGAAAGAATTTGCTTGCACATAAAATTTATTCGCGTTTCAAATGCCAAAACACATAACTAGCTACCCTAACTATTACAGAGATTCCCTCCTGGGTGTGAAACACAGAAGAAAGTGATGATAGTGAAGCCGATCACATCCCAGATCTTTGGCTGTGAAACTTTTTCTTCGCGTGTGTCCCTTTGCACCGTAGCCATGGAAAATCTTCATCATTTAACTGGATGCTCGGGTCAATATTCACTGTGAATGGAGCAATTTCATCAAACTTTTCATAATCTCCTGACATGTCTGTCTTGTCATCCACTCCCACGATGTTTCTCTTCCCAGAAAGAACTATGTGCCGCTTTGACTCATCGTACGATGCATTCGCTTCCTTATCTTTTCTTTTTCTCGGCTTGGTAGACATGTCCTTCACATAGAAAACCCGTGCCACATCATTGGCTAGGACGAATGGTTCGTCTGCATACGCAAGATTGTTGAGATCCACTGTTGTCATTCCGTACTGCGGGTCTTCCGTTACCCCGCATCGTGTCATATTGACCCATTTGCACCGAAACAAAGGGACCTTCAAACCACGTCGATAGTCAAGTTCTCATATGTCATGTATATAACCATAATATGTTTCCTTTCCCGTCTTGGTTTCTGCATCAAAGCGGACACCACTGTTTTGGTTGGTGCTCTTCTTATCTTGGGCGATCGTGTAAAATGTATTACCATTTATCTCGTACCCTTTGAAAGTCATTATATTCGAAGATGGTAACTGGGACAGCAAGTACAGGTCATCTTCAATAGAGGCGTCATGCATGGTACGTGTCTGCAACCAGCTGGCGAAACTCCTGGTTTGTTCACGTGTAATCCAGTGATCAGACCGCTCCGGGTGTTTGGAGCGTAGCAAATTCTTGTGTTCATCCATATACGGAGCCACCAAGGCGGAATTCTGTAAAACTGTGTAGTGTGCTTCAGTGAGAGAATGCCCGTCCATACATATTATTTGTTCCCCTCCTAGCATGCCTTTTCCATCCAGTCTGCCCTTATGCCGCGATTCAGGAACACCAATCGGCTTAAGGTCAGGAATGAAGTCAATACAAAACTCAATGACCTCCTCATTTTCATGGCCCTTGGAGATGCTTCCTTCTGGCCTAGCATGGTTATGAACATATTTCTTTAAGACTCCCATGAACCTCTCAAAGGGGAACATATTGTGTAGAAATATAGGACCCAAAACGTTAATCTCTTCACATAGGTGAACTAGGACGTGCGTCATGATGTTGAAGAAGGATGGTGGAAACACCAACTCGAAACTGACAAGACATTGCACCAAATCATTCTCTAACCTTGGTATGATTTCTGGATCGATTACCTTCTGAGAGATTGCATTGAGGAATGCACATAGCTTCAAAATGGCTAATCAAACATTTTCCGGTAGAAGCCCCCTCAATGCAACCGGAAGCAGTTGCGTCATAATCACGTGGCAGTCATGAGACTTTAGGTTCTGGAACTTTTTCTCTGCCATGTTTATTATTCCCTTTATATTCGACGAGAAGCCAGACGGTACCTTAATACTGAGCAGGCATTCAAAGAAGATTTCCTTCTCTTCTTTGTTAAGAGCGTAGCTTGCATGACCCTGATGTATGCCGTCTTTTCCGTGCATACGTTGCTGGTCCTCCCATGTCTCAGGTGTATCTTTTGTCTTCCCATACACGCCCAAGAAGCCAAGCTGGGTCACACAAAGATTCTTCATCATGTGCATCACGTCGATTGCGGAGCGGACCTCTAGGTCTTTCCAATAAGGCAGGTCCCAAAATATAGATTTCTTCTTCCACATGGGTGCGCGTCCGTCAGCGTCATTCGGAACAGATTGTCCACCAGGATCCTTTCCAAAGACCACCTTCAAATCCTTGACCATATCATGTACATCAGCACCAGTACAGTGATCCGCCTCACCTTTGAAATCCTTGCCTTTCTTTCTTACGGGATGCCTGCTCGGAAGAAATCGACGATGTCCCAGGTACACATTCTTCTTACAATTAGCCAAATATATACTGTCGGTATCGTCCAAACAGTGTGTGCATGCGTGGTATCCCTTGTTTGTCTGTCCTGAAAGGTTACTGAGAGCATGCCAATCATTGATGGTCACGAACAGCAACACCTTTAGGTCAATTTCTTCCCCCATGTGCTCATCCCATGCACGTACACCTGTTCCATTCCACAGTTGTAAGAGTTCTTCAACTAATGGCCTTAGGTACACATCAATGTCGTTGCCGGGTTGCTTAGGGCCTTGGATGAGCACTGGCATCATAATGAACTTCCGCTTCATGCACAACCAAGGAGGAAGGTTATACAAACATAGAGTCACAGGCCAGGTGCTATGGTTGCTGCTCTGCTCCCCAAAAGGATTAATGTCATCTGCGCTTAGACCAAACCATATGTTCCTTGTGTCATCTACAAACTCCTTCCCATACTTTCTTTTGATTTTTCTCCACTGCGACCCGTCAGCGGGTACTCTCAACTTTCCGTCTTTCTTACGGTCTTCTCTGTGCCATCGCATCGCCTTGGCATGCTCTTTGTTTTGGAACAAATGTTTCAATCGTGGTATTACAGGAGCATACCACATCACCTTGGCAGGAATCTTCTTCCTGGGGCGCTCGCCCTCGACATCACCAGGGTCATCACGGCTGATCTTATAGCGTAATGCACTGCATACTGGGCAAGCGTTCAAATCCTCGTACTCACCGCGGTAGAGGATGCAATCATTAGGGCATGCATGTATCTTCTGCACCTCTAACCCTAGAGGGCAGACAGCCTTTTTTTCTTCATACGTACTCTTGGGCAATTCGTTGTCCTTTGGAAGCATATTCTTTATCATTACCAGCAACTTTCCAAATCCCTCGTCAGATACACCATTCCCTGCCTTCCATTGTAGCAATTCCAGTGTGGTGCCCAGTTTTTTCTTGTCACCTACGCAATTTGGGTACAACAATTTTTTGTGACCCTCTAACATGCGCTGCAACTTCTTCTTCTCCAAATCACTTGCGCAGTTTCTCTTTGCATCGGCAATGGCCCGACCTAGATCATCAATGGGCTCATCCGATGCCTCTTCTTCAGCTTCTTCCCGCATTGCTGGCTCAGCTTCTTCCCGCATTACCGGCTCAGCTTCTTCCCTCATTGTTGTATCATCGTATTCAGGGAACCCATGGCCAGGATAGCTGTCGTCGTCCTCTTCTTCTTCATTGTCTTCCATCATAACCCCTCTTTCTCCATGCTTGGTCCAAACATTATAGTGGGGCATGAAACCGGACTCAAATAGGTGGACGTGAATGGTTCTTGACGTAGAGTAATTGTGACCATTCTTACAGCCAGCACATGGACAAGGCATAAAACCATCCGCCCGCTTGTTTTCCTCAGCCGCAAGCAGAAAAGTACGCACGCCATTAATGAACTCGAGAGAGCATCGGTCATCGTACATTCATTGCCAGCTCATCTTCAATACACGGCATCGAAAACACCAAATTAATACAATACATAAAGTTCATACATAAAGATCATACAACACTTAAATGCAACAAACAAATAACTCTCTAGCTAAAGAATTTAAATGCAACAACAAATGCGATCAAGATCGCAACTAAGGTAACAATTGATCCAACAGCGTCATGATACCAAGCCTCACTATGAATGGCATATTTTCTAATCTTTCTAATCTTCAAGCGCATTTTCTCCATCTTAATCTTGTGATCATCGACGACATCGGCAACATGCAACTCCAATTCCATCTTCTCCCCCTCAATTCTTTTCAATTTTTCCTTCAAATCCTCATTTTCTCTTTCAACTAAATTTAACCTCTCGACAATAGGGTCGGTTGGAATTTTCGGTTCAACTACCTCCTACATACAAATATCTATGTCAACTTGATGGGCATAATTTGTCATAAACACGAAATGCAATGAATAGTTTTAAAAGAGAATATACCACATCCGAATCATAACCCGGACGAGGGCCGACGGGGACGGATATCAAAACCATGGCACTATGTATAACAAACAACGTATGTGTAAGATAATTATACGAGTAACTATATATCCAAATCACACAAACATCAATTTTTTATATAAAACTTCATGAACAAGAGGCTCACCACAAGGTGGTGCCGGCGACGGGACGTTGCGCGGTCGACGGTGGTTACGACGGAGATTTAGAAGGTACTAAGTAAACCACACCTACATATGCAAACTAAGTGTTATTTTTGACCTCAAATTGCATATAAATCAAATACTAGCACATATATATAATTCCTCCCAAATTACTAAACTCAAAAATCAATCACTATATAAAGCATTGCACGAGCTAATCTAGCAATGAGAGATGAAAGGACAAAGTTGCTAACCTTTGTGATCATTTGAATGGATGGGGGCCTTCAAATCTTGATAAATTTTGGGCAAAATGTGTGATGAGCTTGAGAGGAAGAGGGAAAAGAACAGAGGGGAGAGGGGAAAGGGGAAGAACAGAGCGAGCTCGGGTCGACGAAGGGTCTATGTAGGACGACCTTTAGTACCGGTTCGTGATACGGCCCGGTACTAAAGGTGCTGGAGGGGCCCCGAACTGACAACATCCTGTCACCACTCACTTTTGTACCGGTTCGTAGCACGAACCGGTGCTAAAGGTTCGCCATGAACCGGTACTAATGAGAGCGGCCGGCTAGTCGTTGGAACCGGCACTAATGCACACATTAGTGCCGGCTCAAATTCAAACTGGCACTAATGTGCTTCACATTTGACCCTTTTTCTACTAGTGTTCATAGATCAAGCACAAAGCACAGTATACGACCTAACGATACGTAGTAGTGAGTAGGTCATCTTGCAAAGTAGATCCCGAGATAACTGGCCACGTTGCTGAAATATAACACGGCAGGCCTAAAAACTACGTCGCGATACGCTCTAGGACATGTAAGGTCCACAACAACGCCCTCAGCAGGGGGAGGAGGGGGACGACACAAAGCGTTGCCGCTAGCGAGTCCGAGATAGACTTGGGTCTTCAGCAAGAACCTTGACATGGAGAGAAGAACCACAGCGATGTCCTCGAGAGGAAAGCGGCACCCACAGGTGTCGCCAAAGTGCAAAGCTTTCGCTCGTCAGCTGACCCATGCCACCACAAGGTATCAGGACAACCGCCATGAGCACAAGTCTATAGGTCCAGATCTGGGTGTCGCCATCGCCAACGACACAGAGCCAGCCCAAGCCCACCGCTACCCCTCGTCTCCCAGGCAACCAAAACGCATAGCCACCCTGACCCCTAGGGCGTCTGTCGGAGAGCCAACCATGCAGACTGCTATCCTTGGGATGTCGCCCTGGCATCCATGCCCCGAGACACCGGCAACCATCTGCAAGGCAACATGCCAACAATGGTAGGAAGAATGGAAGGCACCTCCTTCCACCCCAAGCCCAACATCAACCAACCGGGTTTGGGTCAACACATCCACCATAGGAGGCGCCAATGCATGCGTTCCCAACCGGTCCAGGTGGGCGTGGGGGGAGGGGGTGGACACAACCCAATGGTTGCCGACAGCCACTGCCGAGGAAGCCCCTATCGATGCCCTCTGGCCATGGCCTAGCTGAGCTCACACACCACCATGCTCGTGGCTGATGGTGTTGATCCGCCGATGCCACAGCCATGCCAGGGAGCTCGACTCGGACTGACACCACGAACGAACCATAGGCCAGGAGAGCACAAGACGGAAGTTTGCACCAGCACGGACAAGTCGGCCTTCCATACATGCACGCTGACCGATGCTGTCCACCACCTTGGAGCCGCAGCACACCGCTCACGCAGCAGGCGAGCGCACCACCTCCATCTCAAGCCCCTTACACAGCCTTCCTGGAGCATGTTGATCTTCGGGAGCGATTCTGCAACCTATAGCCCCCATGTATATTTCGCCCCACCCACGAGCAGTTGGCCAGCTGCCGCCCACGTCCAAGGCAGGTGCGTCGGAGCCATAACAAGGAAGGCCCGCCAGATCTACTTGTGGCAGCCCGTGACCTAGATTTGACTCCGCGCCGCCGCCACAGGCACGCAACCGCCGCACCACAAGCAACCTCAGAGTTGCCCTCCATATGCGCACATACCTTCGAGCCCTGCGTGCACCCGACACTACCATCTGGTCAAGCCGCCCCACACTAACCACCCCCGAGCAGAGAAGAAAAGAGTCATGCCACCATCCACATATGAGCGATCGTGGGATCACACCGACAATTTGTTGGGCATTTTCCTAGACTTGACACTGGTACTCACATTTTCCTAGAGTTTAAGTCCTAAATTTGACACTGGTGCTCGCATTTTACTAGATTTATTTCAGGCCTTCAAGCGATGTGCGTGCAGTGGGAGGAGACATTCCCGCCGACAATGCAGATGTATGTGGCGACTTCGACAAACTCAACATGATGTGCCGGTTCAGTCTCTCAGAGGTGCTCATTGGGTAGGGTGTGCATGTGTGCGTTCATATGGGGTGAGTATATGTGCATATGTATGACTGTCCGTGTTTTAAAAAAGTGGCAACATGATGACCAAGTTCTTCCCTCAAGTAGTTTCACAACTTCCTGTACAACACAAGTAGCCTACTACTCTAGCATAAGCACTATATAGAGATAAAAAGTTCCAAAGGAATAGCTCAAACAGACAAAGATGCATCTTATCATATAGGCTGCAGTAATTTCCTGGAGAGGAGGCAATGGGCACTTGTCAAGTAAAGATAGTGAGCTAACCAGAGAGGCAGAGACTGAGTTCATTTGGTTCAAATATGAGGAAGAGCATTCAAAATGTGATGAAACAGTGAAAAGCAATAGAAATCACAGGCGTAACAGAGAAACTTGGTGCACATATTGACATAGGTCAAGCACAGTAACTTTGACAATTAAACATGGTTTGAGGCTTTCGGCACAATAAGTTCAACACTTCGACAACTGAGTATATGCTGAGCATAACTACCTGAACGTGTTGATTATTGTAGCACTGTGGGCATATAGCTGTCTCCAAAATAGCAAGCAGGCTAGAGTGCAATATTCTGTGCCTAAGCTGCATTGAAGTGTGGAAAATAACACGGCAACATCTCAGTTTATTGGTAGAAGTAACCAAAGCCAAATCCTGAAACTACTTGATATATATGGAGTTGGTCAGCACGTCGAATGACTATCTTGTTGATGCACATCATGAATTCACAAATAGAGAATCATGTCGACAAACAATTTTGGCTGCCATGCATTAACCCTGCAGTGGAGGCAAATTGAAACCAGCTCCGGTAAGTATTGCAACTTGCAAATGAAGATTTGTTATATCAGTAAATATTGTTACCATTCGCAGATCAAATGCAATGAATGCTGACGGAAGAGAGGAATACCAAAGTACTCGTCAAACAATATATAGATGGAGATGAATAATTTGTGCCCAACCCAAAATTAAATAAAATTCAAATATTAAACAGTTAACCTAGAAACTATCTTTTGTGCAACTAAATATGGATGCAAAGTAGGAGGGCAAAATCAACAGAGAAGACTGCATAAAAAAGGAACTAAGTTAAGGAAGCCAGTAAATTATTTATGACTACATCGTTCAGCTTTTATTGTATAGAGATATGAGGGTTTGTGCACAAATTAACCAATGACAACAATCTAAAGCATGATGATCACGCCATCGGAGAAACTTATAAGGATTAACAGTTATATTCTTGAGGAGCATGTTAACCATGCATGCAGAACATATACTCACCAGAGTTAAGACAAACACAACATTCCACGTAAGAATAGGCCCTAAAAATATCATATAGTTTTGTGCATATATCACTACTTGACGAGTCCTCCCGTGACAGCTTCACGGTAACTCTATCAAGATTTGGCGCAGACTTGAATACCAATTTCAAGAAATCAAACTCATGATCCTCGCCTTCGAAGCCGTCAACTTCCATCTCTTTGAGGGCGGTCAAGGACATGGTTTGGGTTTTCCAGTTCATGGGATCACACCGACAATTTGTTAGGCATCCTTCTTTCTGCTAAAACCAAAATCAAGAGTAACTACAAAATTGATGATCAAAATATATATATAGTAAAACAGAGAATTACCATTGATCTCTGTAGGACGACCCTAAGCCTCTGCATAGCACTATGAATGCAATTCATCCCAATGAGATGAAACACGAAAGTTCCGAAAACATGCCCAGCTGTTTCAAGATGTAGCTCCAAAACAGAAAATGCATCAACGATATGCTTCTGAATAGCCTCCCTGCAGCTGCCCACTTCGTTGAGAAGACTATACGACCTCTGGAAAAACAACAATTTGTCAAGGTATATATGTCACATGCATATCTCTACTCCTATAGTGTACCAGTTCAAATTTTGGATTTACCACCTCCGCTACAGTCTTTCCCGCCAAAGAGAGAGATGAAATCAATTTCAACCGTCAATTTCTTCCTCTGTATTAACATCCACCCTCCATCGCACGCTAACATACCAGATCTGACGGTCCATCTTTGCTGGATTCGCCCACCTCTACCCAGTTCCCACCTGTGTGGAATTTGCCAGCACCTTCGCGATGGCTCCTCACGTGACTCTCTGGAAAATCAAAATCACCCCGCGCGCGAAACCAATCTGGGAGCCCACACGAGCCAGCGCGCCAAACAGCAGCTTCTCCTTCCACTCCGCAGCCCACACCCCACCGCTGCCAAACAGCAGTTTCTCCATCCCCTCCACATCCCACCGCCGCGTCCACCTGCTGTCTACTCCGATTTGGTTTCCATCTTCTTCTTTTGAGTGCTTGCAACTCGTGGGATCTAGGCTGGGAGGAGCGGAAGTGCCCTAACGTACATGTGAGTCCGTTGCACAGCTGTTTTTCTTTTCACGCTGGTTCCGATTTTCTTGATCTTTTTCTCATACGAGATTATCATGTAAGTTGATGCTTCTTGCAAATAACTATCTATTCTCTCCATGTTACAAATCAAAACGAAATGATGACATTTTCTGTCCCTTGTGGAGGGTATGCATTTTTTGTGCACACAAGGTGTCTGTGTATTTGCCCAAACTGTGATGAAGAGATAGAGGCCACCGGAAGGCAAAGGATTAATGTACGGTCATGTATCTGCATACCAGAATCTGATGTATAAGTGGAATGGTCATATTCATACTTTTGTATTCTTGTTAGTTGGTTCTTGGTTCCTAATATAATGTTTTGATTTGTTCAGAAGTTATACTCATTTGAGAAACTTACATATGATGTTCTCTTTATTTTTTGATGAGATTAGAGACTAAAAAACTGCAGCTCCGTAATTTGATCAGAGCTAAACTGAACTAAACTTTCAGTTCAGTCATTACATATTGTCTCATAACTTTGTATATCTACATGAGAGTAATATTGTCAGTCAAAGCATTATTTATCTAAATAACCTATTATGTTGTTTAAACTAAATCTGCAGTTTTGAGTTGGCAACTTCGAACGATCAACCTCGCGGGCCAGCATGACTCTGTTTCGGCACTCTGTTGGAAATACCAGCCCATTTGCTTCTCCTTCATCAGTCCCAGGTACATAAGTCTTCCCCTAACATATAGGTACAAAATCTGCAATCATGTGGTTTCCTGTTCTAAGCACATACTATAGATACCTTTGTGGTCTCCTCAGATGTATAAAAGAAGAGATTAGAAATAGGGTTAATCATATGAAGGATACAAGCAATTATGTATGCTCAACTGCTCATCATATGAATGCAGATAACTACAGAGAACGATGCACTCAGTTGGAAGAACGAACTCCTTTAAAAAATATTACTAATGCCCCAGTGGTTAATTCAACAACACCATCAGAAGCGAAACAAGGTTCTATATCTTTGGACTCAAATCATGTTCCTGAAGATTGATTAAGATTTGTATTTACTTTTGTAATTGACTTATCTTTTGTTTGCTAATTTTTCAGTGCTGAATAATTATTTTGTTGAACAAAGAAATGTATCAATAAATCCTGTACACCGTAAGCGTTTTCGTGATCGGAATAGATACTTGCAAATGACACCAGTTCAAAGAGAAACCTATTTACAGAGGAATCGCGAGTACAAACGGGCTAAGAGAGAAAACTATGCAGTTAGTAGCAGTGCGCAGTCCATAACTGGGCAGAGAAATATGAGTTGGAGTGACCACATACACAAGCTTATGAACTCTTCTCAGGTGGCAGAAGGTACTTTATAGTGGTTTATGATAAATATAATTTTAGTTACCATTACGTGTGCTTGGTGAAGGAATTAATATCTTTTTTTCAGGTTGCTGCATGGACATTCCAGCGGTCGATCAGCATGGTTTCTCATCAAAAATGAAGCAAGGTTTGATAAAAAGCTGTATTTACCATCAGAATCTATTTTTAGATGTATTACTAATAATAATATAATCTAATTTTGTGTGTGTGTGTTTATCATGTCAAAAGCAGTGGCCACATTTGGTAGTTTTGGGATATCTAAGTCTGGTAAAGACATATCTGAATTGGACCAGCACCTTATTCTTCAGTCAAATATGTGCCACCTAGATCATGGAACTCGACTGACAGTCAGTCCATCGGAAGTATATGTATCATCTATTTCTCTTGAAGATCATGGTGCATATAATGCATTGACAAACAGTAGTCGACGTAAGCGACAACGTGGCACTAAGTGGTACTCAAACTTGGCACCTGAACAAAAAGAAGCATACTTACAAAGGAATCGTGACTATAAGAAAAGAAGAAGCTCTCATGGAGCGGGTTGTAGTAATGCACATGATACAACTGACAAGGCGAGTTGTAATACACAGAATGTAACTGGACAAAGTGACAACTTGGTTCATCAACATATGCCTATGGAAATTCAACAGCATAATGATCATGAATCTGAAGACACAATCTACATGCCAACTGATTTTTTTCCTGCTATCCAAGGTAATTTTTAGCACCAGATGACAATGATTTTCTAATTTACTTTCCTCATAAGTATTAATTATGTCAAATAATTTGCTAAATTGATTTAATACTCAACAGATAAAATTGGGGAAACTGGAGATGATATAATAGGTGAATATGGGAAAACCCAATATATGCTTGAAGCCGATGATGAAGATTGTGATAGCTGTTTATTCGGCGAAGGAGGTAAGTATTTTAGTATATATCTTGTCAAATGGAGGGAAAAAACAGATATTGGTATCAAGATAACTATTATACTATTTTCTCACTTCCAAATAACGATGGACAGGTTCTGAATATGAATCATATCAAGAACCAGACCATGCTATTTGTGAAACACAAGTTGATCCGTATGATCACATATATAAAAATTTGCCAAGTGGTCATCATGTTTTGGAGGCAGTACCCAATTGCAGATATTGCACCGCAAAAAGGTTTCAGTACGAGAAACCAACTTTTTGTTGCATGGGTGGCAAGGTCAAGTTAGTGACTCCACTTGTTCCTGAAGAAATGCATCGATTGTACACAAGTCAAGATCCAGAAGCAAGGTATTTCCAAGATAACATAAGGTACTTCAATTCACACTTTTCTTTTACCTCTCTTGGGGTTATGTTGGATCAACGATATTGCAATAAAAGGTCTGGAGTTTACACTTTCCGTGCACAAGGTCAGATTTACCACAGGATTGACCAATTGGTTCCAACAGGGGATGGGCCCAAACATCTACAATTGTATTTTTATGACACAGATGATGATTTGCAACATAGATTCCGATACTCTTCTAATCTTGATAAAGTTCTTATCTGCAAATTGACGCACATACTTCCACATAATCCTTATGCCCAGATATTTCGAAGCCTTGGTTCTGTGCCAAAACTTGATGAATATCGGATTGAGCTGAACACAGACATTTGTTTAGATCAACGAGTATATAATACGCCCACTGCGTCCCAAGTAGCAGCAATTTGGGTAGAGGGAAATAATCCTCAAGGTCACTTTGACAGGAGTATAATTGTATACGGTAAATCAGATAAGCCACAATACATAAAAGCATACCAAGGCTGTTATGATCCACTATCATACCCACTTTTCTTTCCCAGCGGGGAAGTTGGATGGAACTTAAATATACCGAAAGTGGGAACAAATTCTAATATTTGTGTTAGTAGACATCGAGTAAACGGCCTCGAGGAAGAAGGTTAGTTTTATCATATTTTGATGGTGTTGTCATTTTTAATTGTTTTATATATTTCTATCTAAATCAAATTTCATTTTATAGGGCAAGAGTAGAACTCTGGTTCTTGTGTTTCACCAAGGGAATATTATTGTTTCAAACTACAAATTCAAGCCAAAGAATTTAATGTGTTACTTTTTGGAAAACGACTCACTCAACAATATATTGTTGATATGTACATAAAGATTGAATCGATAAGATTGGCATTCTACTTAAAACCAGCAAATCAAATTCTCATACGAGCAGATCTATATCAAGGGCTGGTTGATAGTGTTATTGCTGGTGAGACACGTGCATGCATGATTGGCAAGCGCATTGTGCTCCCTGCCTCTTTCATTGGAGGTCCAAGGGACATGCGCCGAAGGTATCTAGATGCTATGGCTTTGGTCCAACGGTTTGGAAAGCCAGATTTATTTTTAACAATGACGTGCAACCCAAGTTGGGAAGAGATCATAAAAGAACTCGCACCAGGCTAATCAGCACAAGACCGACCAGACTTGGTAGCACGGGTCTTTAGGGCAAAATTAGAGGATCTGAAAAAGCTTATATTCAAGAAGAAATTCTTTGGCGAGGTTGCTGCTTACGTGTATGTCATTGAATTTCAAAAAAGGGGACTGCCTCATGCACATTTCTTGATAATCCTAAAGTCAAATTACAAAATAAACAACCCTGACCAGTATGACCATATTATATCCGCTGAAATTCCTGATAAGGATAAGTACCCTGTGCTGCATGATTTAGTTATTAAACACATGATGCATGGTCCATGTGGTGTTCTCAATAGTAAAAATTCGTGCATGCAAGACGGAAATTGTAAATACCACTATCCCTGCCCGTTCTCAAAGGTTACGTTGCAAGGAGAGGACTCATATCCGATCTATAGACGCAGGGATGATGGTCGCCAAGTGCGCATTAGGGGAGCTGTTTTAGATAACAAATGGGTTGTGCCATACAATCCGTACTTACTTATGAGATACAATTGTCATATCAATATTGAAGTTTGCTCCAGCATTAAGGCTGTTAAGTATTTATTCAAGTACATATACAAAGGCCATGATCGTGCCTCTTTTATCCTAGAAGCCACGGGAGATAAAATTATTAATGAAATTCGTGAATATAGAGATGCCAGGTTTATATCACCTCCAGAAGCAATATGGAGGATTTATTCTTTTAATCTCAGCGAGATGTCTCCTCCTGTTCTACAATTACAGGTTCACTTGCCAAATATGCATATTGTGCACTATAAAGATTCTGATAATTTGGGGAATGTGATAAATAGAAATTCATCTTCCAAGACAATGCTAACTGAGTATTTCAAAATGAACTCCATTGATAGTTATGCCAGAAATTTTTTATATAAGGAATTTCCTGAATTTTATGTATGGCAAAGAAACCACAAAACATGGAGACGTCGTACGCAGAGGATTCAAATAGGTAGACTTGTGGCTGCTCACCCTGCAGAGGGCGAGAGATATTACTTGAGGGTATTGCTAAACCATGTCAGGGGGGCTACATCTTTTGAGGATTTACGTACTGTTGAAGGCATAGTTTGTTCCACTTTTAGAGAGGCTGCAGAGAGAAGGGGACTCGTTGAAGCAGACAATAGTATTTCTGATTGTCTCACGGAAGCTGCAACATTTCAAATGCCTTATGCACTTAGGAGGCTTTTTGCTACAATTTTGGCCTTCTGTGAGGTAACACATGTTCGTGCATTGTGGGACAAGCACTTTGAAGCCATGTCTGATGATTTTCGTAGGGAGAGCATAAGTAATGAAGCAATTGAGCAGAGGGTGCTTAGAGATATTGGAGATTTGCTATACTCTATGGGTAAGGACATCCAGAGCTTTGATCTTCCTGATCTAATGGATGCCGCTGATTTGGAAAGCTTAGAGCAGAAAGAATTAACTGAAGAGATGTCTATTTTAGTTGATAAAGAAGACTTACAATTGTGTGAAACTTTGAACAATGAACAACAGCTTGCTTTTGATGACATAATGAACCATGTTATACAAAAGAAGGGTAAGGTCTTCTTCATTGATGGTCCAGGAGGCACAAGGAAGACATACCTTTATAAAGCCTTGCTGGCTAAAGTGCGGTCCATGGGACTAATAGCCATCGCAACAGCAACATCAGGCATTGCGGCTTCTATTATGCCTGGTGGCAGGACTGCCCATTCCAGATTTAAAATACCAATAAATATTCAAGAAGACACTATGTGTAACTTCACTAAGCAGAGTGGAACAGCAGAATTACTTCGAAGATCATCTTTGATAATTTGGGATGAAGTTGCCATGACAAAACGACAAGCCGTCGAGGCACTTGATAGAACACTGCAAGATATTACAGGTTGTAGATCACCATTTGGAGGAAAGACAATAGTGTTTGGGGGTGATTTCAGGCAAGTCCTCCCTGTGGTGAGGCGTGGCACTAGAGCACAAATTGTTAATGCCACTCTTAGAAAATCTTATCTCTGGGAGGATATGATACAAATAAAACTCAAACACAATATGAGAGCAAAATCTGATTCATGGTTCTCTGATTTTCTTTTGAGAATTGGAAATGGTACTGAAGAATCAATTGGTGAAGACTATGTGCGGCTACCTGAAGAGATAGTTATAGGTTACACAAATTCAAAAGCGGCTGTTACTAAGTTGATCGATGATGTATTTCCATCACTTAATGAGAATGGTAGATCATCATCTTACATAAGTTCCCGTGCCATTCTTTCCACTAAAAATGAATATGTGGACGAACTAAATGCAATGCTTATCGACCAATTTCCTGGAGAAGAAAAAATATACTACAGTTTTGACTCAGCAGTGGATGATACACACAATCACTACCCACCTGAATACCTAAATTCTCTCACACCTAATGGCCTGCCTCCACATGTTCTTAGATTGAAGATCAATTGTCCGGTCATCTTGCTTCGAAATTTAGATCCATCTAATGGGCTATGCAATGGCACAAGGCTCATTATTAGGGCATTTCAAGGTAATGTTATTGATGCAGAGATTATTGGAGGACAACATTCTGGAAAACGAGTTTTTCTTCCACGAATTCCTATGTACCCTTCTGAGGATGATGTGCTTCCGTTTAAATTCACAAGAAAGCAATTTCCTATTCGTCTTAGCTTTGCAATGACAATCAATAAAGCTCAGGGTCAAATGATTCCAAATGTTGGCATCTACCTTCCGGAACCTGTATTTTCTCATGGTCAGCTTTATGTTGCTTTGTCTAGAGGGATATCAAGGCAAACGACAAGAATACTTGCCAAGCCAAACAAGGATATCGACCCATCAGGGAAAAGTACTAAAAATATTGTCTATAAGGATGTTTTGATGTGATAAATGTAACATAGATGGACTGCTGTTCTACAATGACCAACAGAGGTAATAATAACTCATCAGTGTTTTTGAATCATGTGAATAACACCATGCCTTTTCTGCTCCTTTATCTAGCTGTAATATTGTGATATCGAAATAGCATAATTTAGATATTAGTCAATACTTTCCAGTGACTGGTCCATTTGATGCTTCTAATATGATTCTTGCATGATTTCTACAGGAAGACTCCAAAGCTGCACTATTTCAGTCTGTGTGGATTCAAGCGCCGGTCATTCTGTCAATCTCCGGGAATAGGAGGGATTTCTCCTCCTTTTGTTTCCTATTCGACAAAGTAAACAAGAAACTTGCTTCTCTACATAGTTTCAGGATATATATAGTGTAATCCTGTAGTCCATAGTTTAGCTGTGCAGATGTCATTCGTTTATGGTTAGATGACATGCCTAATGACACGAAGCAGCTTGTCTTGGAATATATTGTGATATGTTTTAACAGTATGTTGCAATGAAGCTTTCTCTTTTCATGGTAAAGAAAAAGCCAGCCGTGTGCTCTTATGATCTGCGTGGTAATGCCAAGCTTGTCAAACTACTGTTTGTGAGAGTAAAATCCAAACTGGGCAAACTGCTTTGTGTCATGTTTTGCTGAATATGCAGCATACATCGCGTAAAGGCAGAATCATTGCTATATTTTTGTTTTCATGGTATTGCACCATTAAACAATTCATCAAAAAATAATGTCATTTTCATTGTGCACAATACAACTTCAACATTACAAGTTCGACAAAATACTGGCATTTCATTCCTATGCTTCGAAGTTCGAACCATCCCTAGAACCACACTTTGCCAAGAATTACCATTTTCATTGCATATATCTTCAGTAATTCTTCGCATTGCATAGAAACAACCAGCACGCACTCAAAAGAAACTTTAAAATTCATATACAAGGAGTACTTTTCTCCCTTATGGATCATCAGGCGGCATGGGTTCACCCGATCTCCACTCCCAAGGTGATTGGGAAGGAGCCAGAGGTACTCCTCTACGACGTTGTGGTCGGCATCAATGTCAGGGGCTCGGGGCGAGGCTCGGGATGGCGGGTACGCGAGGTGGTGGGTGGCGCAGTACTGAGAGAGGCGAACAGATCCTGCACTTTGACAAACTGAAATTTCAGATTAACTTAATTTCAGAACAATACCTGCCTTTACACAGAGAGGTCGAGACCGGCTGCTGGTATCCCATGGCCCTCGGTCGTCGTAGAAGTTCAGGCGGGGGTGCAGCCATCTACAATTGCCGACCGAAGGGCGGGCAGCGGCTTCTCGCTGAGAGGTAGAGACCAGCGACAGGATAGGGTTCATATATAGCAGCACAACCTGAGAGGTAGGACGCTGCAGTGGAGGGTGGCGCAGGTGGTAGTCGATGATGGGAGGGCGAGGAGGCAGCGGTGGGTATTGCTGACTCCTGTGGTCAGATTTAAGTGCGGAGGACTTGGGGTGTCGATCTGAGAGAGGACGAAAGCTTTTTTTTTTTTGAGAGAGGACGAAAGCTAGAGCAGAGGGGGATCGGGTGAGGAGGGCCGGCGGAGAACGGGGGAGTAACTTTTTTTTTTTAGCGTTAATGAACGGGGGAGTAACCGAGTAGATGCGGTGCGTGTGTTGTAGTAGGCCAGGCTTACTGGGCTAGGCCAATGGGTTCATGTGTATGTTTTTTTTTTGTGCGGGGGACGGACAACTAATAAAGGAAAAGTGAACCTTACTTATCTGTATGTATATATACGTTTTTTTATTGTTCAAAATCTAAAAGAAAAAAAGGTATGTGTATACGTGTGCATATGTCGTTTCCTTTTAATTTTATAAACCAACTAAAAAATGAAACGGCATAATAGTGTAACATGTTAGCAAATTCAAACACATTGGTTCTGTTTTTTTATTTCTTATATCTATCACTATGACTTAATTTGATGGTCATAAATTAAAACTAATGTTTTGGACAAAGAAGCCATCACGTTGGTATTATTACATCTTTTATTTTGTAATCATGTATACACGGGGCGTACATTGCACGTGCACTTTTACTAATAACTCGAATAAATTATAAAAGAAAGGAGACACAATTTGTTGGTATATGCATGAATGTGTAACGAAGTTAGCTGTCCTTGTCTCTCAGCCGTTTGTAGCCGCAACTTACCGAGGCACCAAAGACCAAAACCAGCTTTACCACGCACCCTGACATACAAGCACTGCCATGAAACCTTCTCCATCATTGGTGCCATGACGGAGATGTTCTTATCAATGTAAGAGACCATGGACATCGTCAGTTGCTTAAGCGAGGAGGCGACAATGTCGACATTGCGCATCCATTTATTCTCCACGACAAGCTCATGCAGCGACGCGGAGTGGACCATGCAGTGGGGGAGCAGTGCATTCATGTCGACCATGCAGCCCGACAGGGACAACGTCTCGAGCACGGGGAACTCGACGCCAGCAGGCACACGGAAGAAGAAGAGCGCTTCCAGCACGATCGAGGTGGCACGGTGGAAGCTTGGCAGCTCGACGTCGTACGTGTTTCGTGTTGATTAGTCTGGCTAGCAACTCGAATAAATTATGAAAGAAAGGAGACACACTTAGTTGGTATATGCATGAATGTGTAACAAAGTGGGCCGTCCTTGTCTCTCAGCCATTTGTAGCCGCAACTTACCGAGGCACCAAAGACCAAAACCAGCTTTACCACGCACCCTGACATACAAGCACTGCCACGAAACCTTCCCCGTCATTGGTGCCATGACGGAGATGTTCTTATCAATGTAAGAGACCATGGACATCGTCAGTTTCTTAAGCGAGGGGGCGACAATGTCGACATTGCGCATTCATTTATTCTCCATGACAAGCTCGTGCAGCGACGCGGAGTGGACCATGCAGTGGGGGAGCAGTGCATTCAGGTCGACCATGCAGCCCGACAAGGACAGCGTCTCGAGCACAGGGAACTCGACGCCAGCAGGCACACGGAAGAAGAAGAGCGCTTCCAACACGATCGAGGTGGCACAGTGCAAGCTTGGCAGCTCGACGTCGTACGTGTTTCGTGTTGATTAGTCTGGCTAGCAACTCGAATAAATTATCAAAGAAAGGAGACACACTTTGCTGGTATAGGCATGAATGTGTAACGAAGTGGGCTGTCCTTGTCTCTCAGCCGTTTGTAGCCGCAACTTACCGAGGCACCAAAGACCAAAACCAGCTTTACCACGCACCCTGGCATACAAGCACTGCCACGAAACCTTCTCCATCATTGGTGCCATGACGGAGATGTTCTTATCAATGTAAGAGACCATGGACATCGTCAGTTTCTTAAGCGAGGGGGCGACAATGTCGACATTGCGCATCCATTTATTCTCCACGACAAGCTCGTGCAGCGACGCGGAGTGGACCATGCAGTGGGGGAGCAGTGCATTCAGGTCGACCATGCAGCCCGACAGGGAGAGCGTCTCGAGCACGGGGAACTCGACGCCAGCAGGCACACGGAAGAAGAAGAGCGCTTCCAACACGATCGAGGTGGCACAGTGCAAGCTTGGCAGCTCGACGTCGTACGTGTTTCGTGTTGATTAGTCTGGCTAGCAACTCGAATAAATTATGAAAGAAAGGAGACACACTTTGCTGGTATAGGCATGAATGTGTAACGAAGTGGGCTGTCCTTGTCTCTCAGCCGTTTGTAGCCGCAACTTACCGAGGCACCAAAGACCAAAACCTGCTTTACCACGCACCCTGACATACAAGCACTGCCATGAAACCTTCTCCATCATTGGTGCCATGACGGAGATGTTCTTATCAATGTAAGAGACCATGGACATCGTCAGTTGCTTAAGCGAGGGGGCGACAATGTCGACATTGCGCATCCATTTATTCTCCACGACAAGCTCGTGCAGCGACGCGGAGTGGACCATGCAGTGGGGGAGCAGTGCATTCAGGTCGACCATGCAGCCCGACAGGGACAGCGTCTCGAGCACGGGGAACTCGACGCCAGCAGGCACACGGAAGAAGAAGAGCGCTTCCAGCACGATCGAGGTGGCACGGAGGAAGCTTGGCAGCTCGACGTCGTACGTGTTTCGTGTTGATTAGTCTGGCTAGCAACTCGAATAAATTATGAAAGAAAGGAGACACACTTTGTTGGTATATGCATGAATGTGTAACAAAGTGGGCCGTCCTTGTCTCTCAGCCATTTGTAGCCGCAACTTACCGAGACACCAAAGACCAAAACCAGCTTTACCACGCACCCTGACATACAAGCACTGCCACGAAACCTTCCCCATCATTGGTGCCATGACGGAGATGTTCTTATCAATGTAAGAGACCACGGACATCGTCAGTTTCTTAAGCGAGGGGGCGACAATGTCGACATTGCGCATTCATTTATTCTCCATGACAAGCTCGTGCAGCGACGCGGAGTGGACCATGCAGTGGGGGAGCAGTGCATTCAGGTCGACCATGCAGCCCGACAAGGACAGCGTCTCGAGCACGGGGAACTCGACGCCAGCAGGCACACGGAAGAAGAAGAGCGCTTCCAGCACGATCGAGGTGGCATGGAGGAAGCTTGGCAGCTCGACGTCATACGTGTTTCGTGTTGATTAGTCTGGCTAGCAACTCGAATAAATTATAAAAGAAAGGAGACACACTTTGTTGGTATAGGCATGAATGTGTAACGAAGTGGGCTGTCCTTGTCTCTCAGCCGTTTGTAGCCGCAACTTACCGAGGCACCAAAGACCAAAACCAGCTTTACCACGCACCCTGACATACAAGCACTGCCACGGAACCTTCTCCATCATTGGTGCCATGACGGAGATGTTCTTATCAATGTAAGAGACCATGGACATCGTCAGTTTCTTAAGCGAGGGGACGACAATGTCGACATTGCGCATCCATTTATTCTCCATGACAAGCTCGTGCAGCGACGCGGAGTGGACCATGCAATGGGGGAGCAGTGCATTCAGGTCGACCATGCAGCCCGACAGGGAGAGCGTCTCGAGCACGGGGAACTCGACGCCAGCAGGCACACGGAAGAAGAAGAGCGCTTCCAGCACGATCGAGGAGGCACGATGGAAGCTTGGCAGCTCGACGTCGTACGTGTTTCGTGTTGATTAGTCTGGCTAGCAACTCGAATAAATTATGAAAGAAAGGAGACACACTTTGCTGGTATAGGCATGAATGTGTAACGAAGTGGGCCGTCCTTGTCTCTCAGCCGTTTGTAGCCGCAACTTACCGAGGCACCAAAGACCAAAACCTGCTTTACCACGCACCCTGACATACAAGCACTGCCACGAAACCTTCTCCATCATTGGTGCCATGACGGAGATGTTCTTATCAATGTAAGAGACCATGGACATCGTCAGTTGCTTAAGCGAGGGGGCGACAGTGTCGACATTGCGCATCCATTTATTCTCCACGACAAGCTCGTGCAGCGACGCGGAGTGGACCATGCAGTGGGGGAGCAGTGCATTCAGGTCGACCATGCAGCCCGACAGGGAAAGCGTCTCGAGCACGGGGAACACGAGGCCAGCAGGCACACGGAAGAAGAAGAGCGGTTCCAGCACGATCGAGGTGGCACGGTGGAAGCTTGGCAGCTCGACGTCGTACGTGTTTCGTGTTGATTAGTCTGGCTAGCAACTCGAATAAATTATGAAAGAAAGGAGACACACTTTGCTGGTATAGGCATGAATGTGTAACGAAGTGGGCCGTCCTTGTCTCTCAGCCGTTTGTAGCCGCAACTTACCGAGGCACCAAAGACCAAAACCTGCTTTACCACGCACCCTGACATACAAGCACTGCCACGAAACTTTCTCCATCATTGGTGCCATGACGGAGATGTTCTTATCAATGTAAGAGACCATGGACATCGTCAGTTGCTTAAGCGAGGGGGCGACAGTGTCGACATTGCGCATCCATTTATTCTCCACGACAAGCTCGTGCAGCGACGCGGAGTGGACCATGCAGTGGGGGAGCAGTGCATTCAGGTCGACCATGCAGCCCGACAGGGAAAGCGTCTCGAGCACGGGGAACACGAGGCCAGCAGGCACACGGAAGAAGAAGAGCGGTTCCAGCACGATCGAGGTGGCACGGTGGAAGCTTGGCAGCTCGACGTCGTACGTGTTTCGTGTTGATTAGTCTGGCTAGCAACTCGAATAAATTATGAAAGAAAGGAGACACACTTTGCTGGTATAGGCATGAATGTGTAACGAAGTGGGCCGTCCTTGTCTCTCAGCCGTTTGTAGCCGCAACTTACCGAGGCACCAAAGACCAAAACCTGCTTTACCACGCACCCTGACATACAAGCACTGCCACGAAACTTTCTCCATCATTGGTGCCATGACGGAGATGTTCTTATCAATGTAAGAGACCATGGACATCGTCAGTTGCTTAAGCGAGGGGGCGACAGTGTCGACATTGCGCATCCATTTATTCTCCACGACAAGCTCGTGCAGCGACGCGGAGTGGACCATGCAGTGGGGGAGCAGTGCATTCAGGTCGACCATGCAGCCCGACAGGGACAGCGTCTCGAGCACGGGGAACTCGACGCCAGCAGGCACACGGAAGAAGAAGAGCGCTTCCAGCACGATCGAGGTGGCACGGAGGAAGCTTGGCAGCTCGACGTCGTACGTGTTTCGTGTTGATTAGTCTGGCTAGCAACCCGAATAAATTATAAAAGAAAGGAGACACACTTTGTTGGTATATGCATGAATGTGTAACGAAGTGGGCTGTCCTTGTCTCTCAGCCATTTGTAGCCGCAACTTACCGAGGCACCAAAGACCAAAACCAGCTTTACCACGCACCCTGGCATACAAGCACTGCCACGAAACCTTCTCCATCATTGGTGCCATGACGGAGATGTTCTTATCAATGTAAGAGACCATGGACATCGTCAGTTTCTTAAGCGAGGGGGCAACAATGTCGACATTGCGCATCCATTTATTCTCCACGACAAGCTCGTGCAGCGACGCGGAGTGGACCATCCAGTGGGGGAGCAGTGCATTCAGGTCGACCATGCAGCCCGACAGGGAGAGCGTCTCGAGCACGGGGAACTCGACGCCAGCAGGCACACGGAAGAAGAAGAGCGCTTCCAGCGCGATCGAGGAGGCACGATGGAAGCTTGGCAGCTCGACGTCGTACGTGTTTCGTGTTGATTAGTCTGGCTAGCAACTCGAATAAATTATGAAAGAAAGGAGACACACTTTGCTGGTATAGGCATGAATGTGTAACGAAGTGGGCTGTCCTTGTCTCTCAGCCGTTTGTAGCCGCAACTTACCGAGGCACCAAAGACCAAAACCTGCTTTACCACGCACCCTGACATACAAGCACTGCCACGAAACTTTCTCCATCATTGGTGCCATGACGGAGATGTTCTTATCAATGTAAGAGACCATGGACATCGTCAGTTGCTTAAGCGAGGGGGCGACAATGTCGACATTGCGCATCCATTTATTCTCCACGACAAGCTCGTGCAGCGACGCGGAGTGGACCATGCAGTGGGGGAGCAGTGCATTCAGGTCGACCATGCAGCCCGACAGGGACAGCGTCTCGAGCACGGGGAACTCGACGCCAGCAGGCACACGGAAGAAGAAGAGCGCTTCCAGCACGATCGAGGTGGCACGGAGGAAGCTTGGCAGCTCGACGTCGTACGTGTTTCGTGTTGATTAGTCTGGCTAGCAACTCGAATAAATTATAAAAGAAAGGAGACACACTTTGTTGGTATAGGCATGAATGTGTAACGAAGTGGGCTGTCCTTGTCTCTCAGCCATTTGTAGCCGCAACTTACCGAGGCACCAAAGACCAAAACCAGCTTTACCACGCACCCTGGCATACAAGCACTGCCACGAAACCTTCTCCATCATTGGTGCCATGACGGAGATGTTCTTATCAATGTAAGAGACCATGGACATCGTCAGTTTCTTAAGCGAGGGGGCAACAATGTCGACATTGCGCATCCATTTATTCTCCACGACAAGCTCGTGCAGCGACGCGGAGTGGACCATGCAGTGGGGGAGCAGTGCATTCAGGTCGACCATGCAGCCCGACAGGGAGAGCGTCTCGAGCACGGGGAACTCGACGCCAGCAGGCACACGGAAGAAGAAGAGCGCTTCCAGCACGATCGAGGAGGCACGATGGAAGCTTGGCAGCTCGACGTCGTACGTGTTTCATGTTGATTAGTCTGGCTAGCAACTCGAATAAATTATGAAAGAAAGGAGACACACTTTGCTGGTATAGGCATGAATGTGTAACGAAGTGGGCTGTCCTTGTCTCTCAGCCGTTTGTAGCCGCAACTTACCGAGGCACCAAAGACCAAAACCTGCTTTACCACGCACCCTGACATACAAGCACTGCCACGAAACTTTCTCCATCATTGGTGCCATGACGGAGATGTTCTTATCAATGTAAGAGACCATGGACATCGTCAGTTGCTTAAGCGAGGGGGCGACAATGTCGACATTGCGCATCCATTTATTCTCCACGACAAGCTCGTGCAGCGACGCGGAGTGGACCATGCAGTGGGGGAGCAGTGCATTCAGGTCGACCATGCAGCCCGACAGGGACAGCGTCTCGAGCACGGGGAACTCGACGCCAGCAGGCACACGGAAGAAGAAGAGCGCTTCCAGCACGATCGAGGTGGCACGGAGGAAGCTTGGCAGCTCGACGTCGTACGTGTTTCGTGTTGATTAGTCTGGCTAGCAACTCGAATAAATTATAAAAGAAAGGAGACACACTTTGTTGGTATATGCATGAATGTGTAACGAAGTTAGCTGTCCTTGTCTCTCAGCCGTTTGTAGCCGCAACTTACCGAGGCACCAAAGACCAAAACCAGCTTTACCACGCACCCTGGCATACAAGCACTGCCACGAAACCTTCTCCATCATTGGTGCCATGACGGAGATGTTCTTATCAATGTAAGAGACTATGGACATCGTCAGTTTCTTAAGCGAGGGGGCGACAATGTCGACATTGCGCATCCATTTATTCTCCACGACAAGCTCGTGCAGCGACACGGAGTGGACCATGCAGTGGGGGAGCAGTGCATTCAGGTCGACCATGCAGCCCGACAGGGACAGCGTCTCGAGCACGGGGAACTCGACGCCAGCAGGCACACGGAAGAAGAAGAGCGCTTCCAGCACGATCGAGGAGGCACAATGGAAGCTTGGCAGCTCGACGTCGTACGTGTTTCGTGTTGATTAGTCTGGCTAGCAACTCGAATAAATTATGAAAGAAAGGAGACACACTTTGCTGGTATAGGCATGAATGTGTAACGAAGTGGGCTGTCCTTGTCTCTCAGCCGTTTGTAGCCGCAACTTACCGAGGCACCAAAGACCAAAACCTGCTTTACCACGCACCCTGACAGACAACCACTGCCACGAAACTTTCTCCATCATTGGTGCCATGACGGAGATGTTCTTATCAATGTAAGAGACCATGGACATCGTCAGTTGCTTAAGCGAGGGGGCGACAATGTCAACATTGCGCATCCATTTATTCTCCACGACAAGCTCGTGCAGCGACGCGGAGTGGACCATGCAGTGGGGGAGCAGTGCATTCAGGTCGACCATGCAGCCCGACAGGGACAGCGTCTCGAGCACGGGGAACTCGACGCTAGCAGGCACACGGAAGAAGAAGAGCGGTTCCAGCACGATCGAGGTGGCACGGTGGAAGCTTGGCAGCTCGACGTCGTACGTGTTTCGTGTTGATTAGTCTGGCTAGCAACTCGAATAAATTATGAAATAAAGGAGACACACTTTGCTGGTATAGGCATGAATGTGTAACGAAGTGGGCTGTCCTTGTCTCTCAGCCGTTTGTAGCCGCAACTTACCGAGGCACCAAAGACCAAAACCAGCTTTACCACGCACCCTGACATACAAGCACTGCCACGAAACTTCCTCCATCATTGGTGCCATGACGGAGATGTTCTTATCAATGTAAGAGACCATGGACATTGTCAGTTGCTTAAGCGAGGGGGCGACAATGTCGACATTGCGCATCCATTTATTCTCCACGACAAGCTCGTGCAGCGACGCGGAGTGGACCATGCAGTGGGGGAGCAGTGCATTCAGGTCGACCATGCAGCCCGACAGGGACAGCGTCTCGAGCACGGGGAACTCGAGGCCAGCAGGCACACGGAAGAAGAAGAGCGGTTCCAGCACGATCGAGGTGGCACGGTGGAAGCTTGGCAGCTCGACGTCGTACGTGTTTCGTGTTGATTAGTCTGGCTAGCAACTCGAATAAATTATAAAAGAAAGAAGACACGCTTTGTTGGTATCGGCATGAATGTGTAACTAAGTGGGCTGTCCTTGTGTCTCAGCCGTTTGTAGCCGCAACTTACCGAGGCACCAAAGACCAATACCAGCTTTACCTCGCACCCTGACATACAAGCACTGCCATGAAACCTTCTCTATCATTGGTGCCATGACGGAGATGTTCTTATCAATGTAAGAGACCATGGACATCGTCAGTTGCTTAAGCGAGGGGGCGATAATGTGAACATTGCGCATCCATTTATTCTCCACGACAAGCTCGTGCGGCGACGCAGAGTGGACCATGCAGTGGGGGAGCAGTGCATTCAGGTCGACCATGCAGCCCGACAGGGACAGCGTCTCGAGCACGGGGAACTCAATGCCAGCAGGCACGCGGAAGAAGAAGAGCGCTTCCAGCACGATCGAGGTGGCACGGCGGAAGCATGGCAGCTCGACGTCGTAGGTGTTTCGTGTTGATTAGTCTGGCTAGCAACTCGAATAAATTATGAAAGAAAGGAGACACACTTTGTTGGTATAGGCATGAATGTGTAACGAAGTAGGCTGTCCTTGTCTCTCAGCCGTTTGTAGCCGCAACTTACCGAGGCACCAAAGACCAAAACCAGCTTTACCACGCACCCTGACATACAAGCACTGCCACGAAACCTTCTCCATCATTGGTGCCATGACGGAGATGTTCTTATCAATGTAAGAGACCATGGACATCGTCAGTTGCTTAAGCGAGGGGGCGACGATGTCTACATTGCGCATCCATTTATTCTCCACGACAAGCTCGTGCAGCGACGCGGAGTGGACCATGCAATGGGGGAGCAGTGCATTCAGGTCGACCATGCAGCCCGACAGGGACAGCGTCTCGAGCACGGGGAACTCGACGCCAGCAGGCACACGGAAGAAGAAGAGCGCTTCCATCACGATCGAGGTGGCACCGTGGAAGCTTGGCAGCTCGACGTCGTACGTGTTTCGTGTTGATTAGTCTGGCTAGCAACTCGAATAAATTATGAAAGAAAGGAGACACACTTTGTTGGTATATGCATGAATGTGTAACAAAGTGGGCTATCCTTGTCTCTCAGCCATTTGTAGCCGCAACATACCGAGGCACCAAAGACCAAAACCAGCTTTACCATGCACCCTGACATACAAGCACTGCCATGAAACCTTCTCCATCAGTGGTGCCATGACGGAGATGTTTTTATCAATGTAAGAGACCATGGACATCGTCAGTTGCTTAAGCGAGGGGGCGACATGAAGGAAATATGCCCTAGAGGCAATAATAATGTTATTATTTTATTTCCTTATATCATGATAAATGTTTATTATTCATGCTAGAATTGTATTATCCGGAAACATAATACTTGTGTGAATACATAGACAAACCAAACGTCACTAGTATGCCTCTACTAGACTAGCTCGTTAATCAAAGATGGTTATGTTTCCTAACCATGGACAAAGAGTTGTTATTTGATTAACGGGATCACATCATTAGGTGAATGATCTGATTGACATGACCCATTCCATTAGCTTAGCACCCGATCGTTTAGTATGTTGCTATTGCTTTCTTCATGACTTATACATGTTCCTATGACTATGAGATTATGCAACTCCCGTTTGCCGGAGGAACACTTTGTGTGCTATCAAACGTCACAACGTAACTGGGTGATTATAAAGGAGCTCTACAGGTGTCTCCAAAGGTACATGTTGGGTTGGCGTATTTCGAGATTAGGATTTGTCACTCCGACTGTCGGAGAGGTGTCTCTGGGCCCTCTCGGTAATGCACATCACATAAGCCTTGCAAGCTTTGCAACTAATAAGTTAGTTGTGAGATGATGTATTACAGAACGAGTAAAGAGACTTGCCGGTAACGAGATTGAACTAGGTATTAAGATACCGACGATCGAATCTCGGGCAAGTAACATACCGATGACAAAGGGAACAACGTATGTTGTTATGCGGTCTGACCGATAAAGATCTTCATAGAATATGTGGGAGCCAATATGAGCATCCAGGTTCCGCTATTGGTTATTGATCGGAGACGTGTCTCGGTCATGTCTACATTGTTCTCGAACCCGTAGGGTCCGCACGCTTAAGGTTTTGATGACAGTTATATTACGAGTTTATGCATTTTGATGTACTGAAGTTTGTTCGGAGTCCCGGATGTGACCACGGACATGACGAGGAGTCTCGAAATGGTCGAGACATAAAGATTGATATATTGGAAGCCTATATTTGGATATCGGAAGTGTTCCGAGTGAAATCAGGATTTTACCGGAATACCGGGAGGTTACCGGAACCCCCTGGGAGGTATATGGGCCTTAGTGGGCTTTAGTGGAAGAGAGGAGAGGTGGCCAGGGCTGGGCCGCGCGCCCCTCCCCCCTAGTCCAAATAGGACAAGGAGAGGGGGGCGGCGCCGCCCCCCCCCCCCCCCTTCCTTCTCTCTCTCCTCTTTCCCCCTCCCGAATCCTATTCCAACTAGGAAAGGGGGGAATCCTACTCCCGGTGGGAGTAGGACTCCTCCTGGCCGGCCGCACCTCCCCCTACTCCTTTATATACGGGGGCAAGGGGCACCCCTAGACACACAAGTTGATCCACGTGATCATATTCTTAGCCGTGTGCGGTGCCCCCTTCCACCATAATCCTCGATAATATTGTAGCGGTGCTTAGGCGAAGCCCTGCGACGGTAGTACATCAAGATCGTCACCATGCCGTCGTGCTGATGGTACTCTTCCCCGACACTTTGCTGGATCGTAGTCCGGGGGTCGTCATCGAGCTGAACGTGTGCTAGAACTCGGAGGTGCCGTAGTTTCGGTGCTTGATCGGTCGGGCCATGAAGATGTACGACTACATCAACCGCGTTGTGCTAACGCTTCCGCTGCCGATCTACCAGGGAACGTAGATCACACTGTCCCCTCTCGTAGCTATGCATCACCATGATCTTGCGTGTGCGTAGGAAATTTTTTGAAATTACTACGTTCCCCAACAGTGGCATCCGAGCCTAGGTTTTATGTGTTGATGTTATATGCACGAGTAGAATACAAGTGAGTTGTGGGCGATATAAGTCATACTGCTTACCAGCATGTCATACTTTGGTCCGGCGGTATTGTTGGACGAAGCAGCACGGACCGACATTACGCGTACGCTTACGCGAGACCTGTTCTCCCGACGTGCTTTGCACAAAGGTGGCTAGCGGGTGACAGTTTCTCCAACTTTAGTTGAACCGAGTGTGGCTACGCCCGGTCCTTGCGAAGGTTAAAACAACACCAACTTGACAAACTATCATTGTGGTTTTGATGCGTAGGTAAGATTGGTTCTTGCTTAAGCCCGTAGCAGCCACGTAAAACTTGCAACAACAAAGTAGAGGACGTCTAACTTGTTTTTGTAGGGC
This sequence comes from Triticum urartu, assembly GCF_056163025.1. Lineage (NCBI taxonomy): Eukaryota > Viridiplantae > Streptophyta > Magnoliopsida > Poales > Poaceae > Triticum > Triticum urartu. Next base: position 714,156,803 of record NC_141879.1, read on the forward strand.
ATGTTGTGATGTGATATGGTCAAGACATGATGCTAAATTTTATTGTATGAGATGATCATGTTTTGTAACCGAGTTATCGGCAACTGGCAGGAGCCATATGGTTATCGCTTTATTGTATGCAATGCAATCGCGTTGTAATGCTTTACTTTATCACTAAGCGGTAGCGATAGTCGTGGAAGCATAAAATTGGCGAGACGACAACGATGCTACGATGGAGATCAAGGTGTCGCGCTGGTGACGATGGTGATCACGACGGTGCTTCGAAGATGGAGATCACAAGCACAAGATGATGATGGCCATATCACATCACTTATATTGATTGCATGTGATGTTTATCTTTTATGCATCTTATCTTGCTTTGATTGACGGTAGCATTATAAGATGATCTCTCACTAATTATCAAGAAGTGTTCTCCCTGAGTATGCACCGTTGCGAAAGTTCTTCGTGCTGAGACACCACGTGATGATCGGGTGTGATAGGCTCTACGTTCAAATACAACGGGTGCAAAACAGTTGCACACGCGGAATACTCAGGTTATACTTGACGAGCCAAGCATATACAGATATGGCCTCGGAACACGGAGACCGAAAGGTCGAGCGTGAATCATATAGTAGATATGATCAACATAGTGATGTTCACCAATGAAACTACTCCATCTCACGTGATGATCGGACATGGTTTTGTTGATTTGGATCACGTGATCACTTGGAGGATTAGAGGGATGTCTATCTAAGTGGGAGTTCTTAAGTAATATGATTAAATTGAACTTAAATTTATCATGAACTTAGTCCTGGTAGTATTTTGCAAATCATGTTGTAGATCAATAGCTCACGTTGTTGCTTCCCTGTGTTTATTTTGATATGTTCCTAGAGAAAATTGTGTTGAAAAATGTTAGTAGCAATGATGCGGATTGGATCCGTGATCTGAGGTTTCTCCTCATTGCTGCACAGAAGAATTATGTCCTTGATGCACCGCTAGGTGACAAACCTATTGCAGGAGCAGATGCAGACGTTATGCACGTTTGGCTAGCTAAATATGATGACTACTTGATAGTTTAGTGCACCATGCTTAACGGCTTAGAATCGGGACTTCAAAGACGTTTTGAATGGCATGGACCATATGAGATGTTCCAGGAGTTGAAATTAATATTTCAAGCAAATACCCGAGTTGAGAGATATGAAGTATCCAACAAGTTCTATAGCTAAAAGATGGAGGAGAATCGCTCAACTAGTGAGCATGTGCTCAGATTGTCTGGGTACTACAATCGCTTGAATCAAGTGGGAGTTAATCTTCCAGATAAGATAGTGATTGACAAAATTCTCTAGTCACCATTACCAAGTTAGTAGAACTTCGTGTTGAACTATAGTATGCAAGGGATGACGAAAACGAATCCCGAGCTTTTCATGATGATGAAATCGATGAAGGTAGAAATCAAGAAATAGCATCAAGTGTTGATGGTTGACAAGATCACTAGTTTCAAGAAAAGGGCAAAGGGAAAAGGGGGAACTTCAAGAAAAACAGCAAGCAAGTTGCTGCTCAAGTGAAGAAGCCCAAGTCTGGTCCTAAGCCTGAGACTAAGTGCTTCTACTGCAAAGGGACTGATCACTGAAAGTGGAACTGCCCCAAGTATTTGGCGAATAAGAAGGATGGCAAAGTGAACATAAGTATATTTGATATACATGTTATTGATGTGTACTTTACTAGTGTTTATAGCAACCCCTCAGTATTTGATACTAGTTCAGTTACTATGATTAGTAACTTGAATCAGGAGTTGCAGAATGAACAAAGACTAGTTAAGGGTGAGGTGACGATGTGTGTTGGAAGTAGTTCCAAGATTGATATGATCATCATCGCACACTCCCTATACTTTTGGGATTAGTGTTGAACCTGAATAAGTGTTATTTAGTGTTTGCGTTGAGCATGAATATGATTTGATCATGTTTATTGTAATACAGTTATTCATTTAAGTAAGAGAATAAATTGTTGTTCTGTTTACATGAATAAAACCTTATATGGTTACACACCCAATGAAAATAGTTCATGTAGGGTTTCGTAGTAATTTCAAAAAAATTCCTACGCACACGCAAGATCATGGTGATGCATAGCAACGAGAGGGGAGAGTGTGATCTACGTACCCTTGTAGATCGACAACGGAAGCGTTAGCACAACGTGGTTGATGTAGTCGTACGTCTTCACGGCCCGACCGATCAAGCACCGAAACTACGGCACCTCCGAGTTCTAGCACACGTTCAGCTCGATGACGATCCCCGGACTCCGATCCAGCAAAGTGTCGGGGAAGAGTTCCGTCAGCACGACGGCGTGGTGACGGTCTTGATGTACTACCGTCGCAGGGCTTCGCCTAAGCACCGCTATAATATTATCGAGGACTATGGTGGAAGGGGGCACTGCACACGGCTAAGAATATGATCATGTGGATCAACTTGTGTGTGTAGGGGTTCCCTCTGCCTCCGTATATAAAGGATCAAGGGGGTGCGGCCGGCCAGGATAGGGCGCGCCAGGAGGAGTCCTACTCCCTCCGGGAGTAGGATTCCCCCCCTTTCCTAGTTGGAATAGGATTCGGGAGGGGGGAAAGAGGAGAGAGAGAAGGAAGGGGGGCGCCGGCCCCCTCTCCTTGTCCTATTCGAACTAGGGGGGAGGGGCGCGCAGCCCAGCCCTGGCCACCTCTCCTCTCTTCCACTAAGGCCCATATACCTCCCGGGGGTTCCGGTAACCTCCCGGTAATCCGGTAAAATCCCGATTTCACCCGGAACACTTCCGATATCCAAATATAGGCTTCCAATATATCAATCTTTATGTATCGACCATTACGAGACTCCTCGTCATGTCCGTGATCACATCCGGGACTCCAAACAAACTTCGGTACATCAAAATGCATAAACTCATAATATAACTGTCATCAAAACCTTAAGCGTGCGGACTGTCGGAGTAAATAGCCATGGGTAGCCTAGCCGGCTTCCCCTGGCACTTCTGAGAAAATTACGAGCCAGCCCGGCTCTCAAGAACCCAAGACATGGGGCCGCCTTCCCCTAGCCGGCTGCGATCAAGGCCGGCTTTCGGAAGGCGGTCCGACTTTAGCCCTCATGAGAGAGCCGACTCCAAGAAGCCGGCTGTGAGAAGGCCGACTCCTACGAGCCGGCTCCCCGTAAAGCAGTCAAGACCGTACCCACAAAGTTTGCACCCACCTAACGGCGGTGCGACGGGGCGTGGCTACAGAAGAGCCTGCCACCCTCGAATCCTGGGGCACGCCTGGCACAGTGCGCCGTACGGGGGAGGCATGACCCGTCTGGCGCAGCACTGTTGCCATGTTGACCCTGGCCTCACCCACGACGGGCCGCCAGCGCGGCCCACAGGCGGTGGGCCCCTTAGAGCAGAGAGACGGCTGAAGGCGGCCACGCTTCCAACCAGTCGGCCCAAGACGGAGCCGGCTCTCCGCAGCCGGCTTGCCGCCTCCCTCGAAGAAGACGCCCCATTAAGGAGACAAGACGCGGTAAGGCTACAGCGATCGTCCGACAGGCGGCGGTACTGTAGCCGCGCTTACCACGACGAAGCTCACGTCAACAAGATGAGGCTATAGTGACCAGCCGCCGACCTGGCCCCGGACAGTGGGGCCTGCCTGTCGGCCAAGGAGTTGGCAGCCGGCGGGCCCCAGCAGCCGGCGCAGAAGCCGGAGAGCGCAGTCACAGACGGCTGGGCCCCGCGCCCAGCCGGATTACCATTGTACCCCCGGGGGGTAGGCCTATATAAACCCCCCGGGGCACCCATGCAAAGGGTTGGACCCCCTGCTAGTTCTAGACACCATGAGAGGAAGCAGGCTAGCCGTGCCCTTTCTTCCTCCTCCCCCCCCCAAAAAAACAGCTCAAGGAGCGTCGTGTAGCTACTAGATTCATCTAGTGAGCATGCGGAGACCCCGCAGAGCAGAAGTAGGGGTGTTATCTCCTCGGAGAGCCCCGAAGCTGGGTAAGATCCGCCGGCGTGCATGTCCTCGCCTCAGCCCGCTTCCAGGCACCGGCGATGTCTTACTGGTTCCCACAAAGATAAGCCACCCGTTGGCATATGTCGCACCTACCACCCGACACGGACCCTACAGGTTCGAGAACAATGTAGACATGACCGAGACACGTCTCCAGTCAATAACCAATAGCGGAACCTGGATGCTCATATTGGCTCCTACATATTCTACGAAGATCTTTTATCGGTCAGACCGCATAACAACATACATTGTTCCCTTTGTCATCGGTATGTTACTTCCCGAGATTCGATCGTCGGTATCTCAATACCTAGTTCAATCTCGTTATCGGCAAGTCTCTTTACTCGTTCTGTAATACATCATCTCACAACTAACTTATTAGTTGCAATGCTTGCAAGGCTTATGTGATGTGCATTACCGAGAGGGCCCAGAGATACCTCTCCGACAATCGGAGTGACAAATCCTAATCTCGAAATACGCCAACCCAACATCTACCTTTGGAGACACCTGTAGAGCTCCTTTATAATCACCCAGTTACGTTGTGACGTTTGGTAGCACACAAAGTGTTCCTCCGGCAAACGGGAGTTGCATAATCTCATAGTCATAGGAACATGTATAAGTCATGAAGAAAGCAATAGCAACATACTAAACGATCGGGTGCTAAGCTAATGGAATGGGTCATGTCAATCAGATCATTCACCTAATGATGTGATCCCGTTAATCAAATAACAACTCTTTGGCCATGGTTAGGAAACATAACCATCTTTGATTAACGAGCTAGTCTAGTAGAGGCATACTAGTGACACTCTGTTTGTCTATGTATTCACACATGTATTATGTTTCCGGTTAATACAATTCTAGCATGAATAATAAACATTTATCTTGATATAAGGAAATAAATAATAACTTTATTATTGCCTCTAGGGCATATTTCCTTCAGTCTCCCACTTGCACTAGAGTCAATAATCTAGATTACACAGTAATGATTCTAACACCCATGGAGCCTTGGTGCTGATCATGTTTTGCTCGTGGAAGAGGCTTAGTCAACGGGTCTGCTACATTCAGATCCGTATGTATCTTGCAAATCTCTATGTCTCCCACTTGGACTAGATCCCGGATGGAATTGAAGCGTCTCTTGATGTGCTTGGTTCTCTTGTGAAATCTGGATTCCTTTGCCAAGGCAATTGCTCCAGTATTGTCACAAAAGATTTTCATTGGACCCGATGCACTAGGTATGACACCTAGATCGGATATGAACTCCTTCATCCAGACTCCTTCATTTGCTGCTTCTGAAGCAGCTATGTATTCCGCTTCACATGTAGATCCCGCCACGACGCTTTGTTTAGAACTGCACCAACTGATAGCTCCACCGTTTAATGTAAATACATATCCGGTTTGCGATTTAGAATCATCCGGATCAGTGTCAAAGCTTGCATCGACGTAACCAGTTACGATTAGCTCTTTGTCACCTCCATAAACGAGAAATATATCCTTAGTCCTCTTCAGGTATTTCAGGATGTTCTTGACCGCTATCCAGTGATCCACTCCTGGACTACTTTGGTACCTCCCTGCTAGACTTATAGCAAGGCACACATCAGGTCTGGTACACAGCATTGCATACATGATAGAGCCTATGGCTGAAGCATAGGGAACATCTTTCATTTTCTCTCTATCTTCTGCAGTGGTCGGGCATTGAGTCTGACTCAACTTCACACCTTGTAACACAGGCAAGAACCCTTTCTTTGCTTGATCCATTTTGAACTTCTTCAAAACTTTTTCAAGGTATGTGCTTTGTGAAAGTCCAATTAAGCGTCTTGATCTATCTCTATAGATCTTTATGCCTAATATGTAAGCAGCTTCACCAAGGTCTTTCATTGAAAAACTCTTATTCAAGTATCCCTTTATGCTATCCAGAAATTCTATATCATTTCCAATCAATAATATGTCATCCACATATAATATCAGAAATGCTACAGAGCTCCCACTCACTTTCTTGTAAATACAGGCTTCTCCAAAAGTCTGTATAAAACCAAATGCTTTGATCACACTATCAAAGCATTTATTCCAACTTCGAGAAGCTTGCACCAGTCCATATATGGATCGTTGGATTTTGCACACTTTGTTAGCTCCCTTTGGATCGACAAAACCTTCTGGTTGCATCATATACAACTCTTCTTCCAGAAATCCATTCAGGAATGCAGTTTTGACATCCATCTGCCAAATTTCATAATCATAAAATGCGGCAATTGCTAACATGATTCGGACAGACTTAAGCATCACTACGGGTGAGAAGGTCTCATCGTAGTCAATCCCTTGAACTTGCCGAAAACCTTTTGGGACAAGTCGAGCTTTGTAGACAGTAATATTACCGTCAGCGTCAGTCTTCTTCTTGAAGATCCATTTATTCTCAATTGCTTGCCGATCATTGGGCAAGTCAACCAAAGTCCATACTTTGTTTTCATACATGGATCCCATCTCAGATTTCATGGCTTCAAGCCATTTTGCGGAATCTGGGCTCACCATCGCTTCTTCATAGTTCGTAGGTTCATCATGATCTAGTAGCATGACTTCCAGAACAGGATTACCGTACCACTCTGGCGCGGATCTCACTCTGGTTGATCTACGAGGTTCAGTAGTATCTTGTTCTGAAGTTTCATGATCATTATCATTAGCTTCCTCACTGATTGGTGTAAGGTGTCACAGAAACAGGTTTCTGTGATGTACTACTTTCCAATAAGGGAGTAGGTACAGTTACCTCGTCAAGTTCTACTTTCCTCCCACTCACTTCTTTCGAGAGAAACTCCTTCTCCAGAAAGTTTCCGAATTTAGCAACAAAAGTCTTGCCTTCGGATCTGTGATAGAAGGTGTATCCAATAGTTTCCTTTGGATATCCTATGAAGACACATTTCTCCGATTTGGGTTCGAGCTTATCAGGTTGAAGCTTTTTCACATAAGCATCGCAGCCCCAAACTTTCAGAAATGACAACTTTGGTTTCTTGCCAAACCACAGTTCATAAGGCATCGTCTCAATGGATTTTGATGGTGCCCTATTTAACGTGAATGCGGCCGTATCTAGAGCGTATCCCCAAAATGATAGCGGTAAATCAGTAAGAGACATCATAGATCGTACCATATCTAGTAAAGTACGATTACGAAGTTCGGACACACCATTACGCTGTGGTGTTCCGGGTGGCGTGAGTTGCGAAACTATTCCACATTGTTTCAAATGTACACCAAACTCGTAACTCAAATATTCTCCTCCACGATCAGATCGTAGGAATTTTATTTTCTTGTTACGATGATTTTCAACTTCACTCTGAAATTCTTTGAACTTTTCAAATGTTTCAGACTTGTGTTTCATTAAGTAGATATACCCATATCAGCTTAAGTCATCTGTGAAGGTGAGAAAATAACGATATCCGCCACGAGCCTCAACATTCATCGGACCACATACATCTGTATGTATGATTTCTAACAAATCTGTTGCTCTCTCCATAGTACCGGAGAACGGTGTTTTTGTCATCTTACCCATAAGGCACGGTTCGCAAGTACCAAGTGATTCATAATCAAGTGGTTCCAAAAGCCCATCAGTATGGAGTTTCTTCATGCGCTTTATACCGATATGACCTAAACGGAAGTGCCAGAAATAAGTTGCACTATCATTATCAACTCTGCATCTTTTGGTTTCAACACTATGAATATGTGTATTACTACTATCGAGATTTAATAAGAATAGACCACTCTTTAAGGGTGCATGACCATAAAAGATATTACTCATGTAAATAGAACAACCATTATTCTCTGATTTAAATGAATAACCGTCTCGCATCAAACAAGATCCGGATATAATGTTCATGCTTAACGCTGGCACCAAATAAAAATTATTTAGGTCTAATATTAATCCCGAAGGTAGATGTAGAGGTAGCGTGCCGACTGCGATCACATCGACTTTGGAACCGTTTCCCACGCGCATCGTCACCTCGTCCTTAGCCAATCTTCGCTTAATCCGTAGTCCTTGTTTCGAGTTGCAAATATTAGCAACAAAACCAGTATCAAATACCCAGGTGCTACTGCGAGCATTAGTAAGGTACACATCAATAACATGTATATCACATATACCTTTGTTCACCTTGCCATCCTTCTTATCCGCCAAATACTTGAGGCAGTTCCGCTTCCAGTGACCAGTCTGCTTGCAGTAGAAGCACTCAGTTTCAGACTTAGGTCCAGGTTTGGGTTTCTTCTCTTGAGCAGCAACTTGTTTGCTGTTCTTTTTGAAGTTCCCCTTCTTCTTCCCTTTGCCCTTTTTCTTGAAACTAGTGGTCTTGTTGACCATCAACACTTGATGCTCCTTCTTGATTTCTACCTCCGCAGCTTTCAGCATTGCGAAGAGCTCGGAAATAGTCTTATTCATCCCTTGCATATTATAGTTCATCACGAAGCTCTTGTAGCTTGGTGGCAGTGATTGGAGAATTCTGTCAATGACGCAATCATCTGGAAGATTAACTCCCAATTGAATCAAGTGATTATTATACCCAGACATTTTGAGTATATTCTCACTGACAGAACTGTTCTCCTCCATCTTGCAGCTATAGAACTTATTGGAGACTACATATCTCTCAATCCGTGCATTTGCTTGAAATATTAACTTCAACTCCTGGAACATCTCATATGCTCCATGACGTTCAAAACGTCGTTGAAGTCCCGATTCTAAGCCGTAAAGCATGGCACACTGAACTATCGAGTAGTCATCAGCTTTGCTCTGCTAGACGTTCATAACATCTGGTGTTGCTCCAGCAGCAGGCCTGGCACCCAACGGTGCTTCCAGGACGTAATTCTTCTATGCAGCAATGAGGATAATCCTCAAGTTACGGACCCAGTCCGTGTAATTGCTACCATCATCTTTCAACTTTGCTTTCTCAAGGAACGCATTAAAATTCAACGGAACAACAGCACGGGCCATCTATCTACAATCAAACATAAATAAGCAAGATACTATCAGGTACTAAGTTCATGATAAATTTAGGTTCAATTAATCATATTATTTAAGAACTCCCACTTAGATAGACATCCCTCTAATCCTTTAAGTGATTACGTGATCCAAATCAACCAAACCATGTCCGATCATCACGTGAGATGGAGTAGTTTCATTGGTGAACATCAATATGTTGATCATATCTACTATATGATTCACGCTCGACCTTTCGGTCTCTGTGTTCCGAGGCCATATCTGTATATGCTTGGCTCGTCAAGTATAACCTGAGTATTCCGCGTGTGCAACTGTTTTGCACCCGTTGTATTTGAACGAAGAGCCTATCACACCCGATCATCACGTGGTGTCTCAGCATGAAGAACTTTCGCAACGGTGCATACTCAGGGAGAACACTTCTTGATAATTAGTGAGAGATCATCTTATAATGCTACCGTCAATCAAAGCAAGATAAGATGCATAAAAGATAAACATCACATGCAATCAATATAAGTGATATGATATGGCCATCATCATCTTGTGCTTGTGATCTCCATCTTCGAAGCACCGTCGTGATCACCATCGTCACCGGCGCGACACCTTGATCTCCATCGTAGCATCGTTGTCGTCTTGCCAATCTTATGCTTCCACGACTATCGCTACCGCTTAGTGATAAAGTAAAGCATTACAGCGTGATTGTATTGCATACAATAAAGCGGCAACCATATGGCTCCTGCCAGTTGCCGATAACTCGGTTACAAAACATGATCATCTCATTTAATAAAATTTAGCATCATGTCTTGACCATTTCACATCACAACATGCCCTGCAAAAACAAGTTAGACGTCCTCTACTTTGTTGTTGCAAGTTTTACGCGGTTGCTATGGGCTTAAGCAAGAACCAATCTTACCTACGCATCAAAACCACAACGATAGTTTGTCAAGTTGGTGCTGTTTTAACCTTCGTAAGGACCGGGCATAGCCACACTCGGTTCAACTAAAGTTGGAGAAACTGTCACCCGCTAGCCACCTTTGTGCAAAAGCACGTTGGGAGAACCGATCTCGCGTAAGCGTACGCGTAATGTCGGTCCGGGCCGCTTAGTCCAACAATACCACCGAACCAAAGTATGACATGCTGGTAAGCAGTATGACTTATATCGCCCACAACTCAATTGTGTTCTACTCGTGCATATAACATCAACATATAAAACCTAGGCTCGGATGCCACTGTAGGGTTTCGTAGTAATTTCAAAAAAATTCCTACGCACACGCAAGATCATGGTGATGCATAGCAACGAGAGGGGAGAGTGTGATCTACGTACCCTTGTAGATCGACAACGGAAGCGTTAGCACAACGTGGTTGATGTAGTCGTACGTCTTCACGGCCCGACCGATCAAGCACCGAAACTACGGCTCCTCCGAGTTCTAGCACACGTTCAGCTCGATGACGATCCCCGGACTCCGATCCAGCAAAGTGTCGGGGAAGAGTTCCGTCAGCACGACGGCGTGGTGACGGTCTTGATGTACTACCGTCGCAGGGCTTCGCCTAAGCACTGCTATAATATTATCGAGGACTATGGTGGAAGGGGGCACCGCACACGGCTAAGAATATGATCACGTGGATCAACTTGTGTGTCTAGGGGTGCCCTCTGCCTCCGTATATAAAGGACCAATGGGGGGGTTGTGGCCGGCCAGGATAGGGCGCGCCAGGAGGAGTCCTACTCCCTCCGGGAGTAGGATTCCCCCCTTTCCTAGTTGGAATAGGATTCGGGAGGGGGGAAAGAGGAGAGAGAGAAGGAAGGGGGGCGCCGGCCCCCTCTCCTTGTCCTATTCGGACTAGGGGGGAGGGGCGCGCGGCCCAGCCCTGGCCACCTCTCCTCTCTTCCACTAAGGCCCACTAAGGCCCATATACCTCCCGGGGGGTTCCGGTAACCTCCCGGTAATCCGGTAAAATCCAGATTTCACCCGGAACACTTCCGATATCCAAATATAGGCTTCCAATATATCAATCTTTATGTCTCGACCATTTCGAGACTCCTCGTCATGTCCGTGATCACATCCGGGACTCCGAACAAACTTCGGTACATCAAAATGCATAAACTCATAATATAACTGTCATCAAAACCTTAAGCGTGCGGACCCTACGGGTTCGAGAACAATGTAGAAATGACCGAGACACGTCTCCGGTCAATAACCAATAGCGGAACCTGGATGCTCATATTGGCTCCTACATATTCTACGAAGATATTGTATCGGTCAGACCGCATAACAACATACGTTGTTCCCTTTGTCATCGGTATGTTACTTGCCCGAGATTCGATCGTCGGTATCTCAATACCTAGTTCAATCTCGTTACCGGCAAGTCTCTTTACTCGTTCTGTAATACATCATCTCACAACTAACTTATTAGTTGCAATGCTTGCAAGGCTTATGTGATGTGCATTATCGAGAGGGCCCAGAGATACCTCTCCGACAATCGGAGTGACAAATCCTAATCTCGAAATACGCCAACCCAACATGTACCTTTGGAGACACCTGTAGAGCTCCTTTATAATCACCCAGTTACGTTGTGACGTTTGGTAGCACACAAAGTGTTCCTCCGGCAAACGGGAGTTGCATAATCTCATAGTCATAGGAACATGTATAAGTCATGAAGAAAGCAATAGCAACATACTAAACGATCGGGTGCTAAGCTAATGGAATGGGTCATGTCAATCAGATCATTCACCTAATGATGTGATCCCGTTAATCAAATAACAACTCTTTGTCTATGGTTAGGAAACATAACCATCTTTGATTAACGAGCTAGTCTAGTAGAGGCATACTAGTGACACTCTGTTTGTCTATGTATTCACACATGTATTATGTTTCCGGTTAATACAATTCTAGCATGAATAATAAACATTTATCATGATATAAGGAAATAAATAATAACTTTATCATGTTATTATTTTATTTCCTTATATCATGATAAATGTTTATTATTCATGCTAGAATTGTATTATCCGGTAACATAATACTTGTGTGAATACATAGACAAACCAAACGTCACTAGTATGCCTCTACTTGACTAGCTCGTTAATCGAAAATGGTTATGTTTCCTAACAATAGACATGTGTTGTCATTTGATTAATGGGATCACATCATTAGGAGAATGATATGATTGACATGACCCATTCCATTAGCTTAGCACCCGATCATTTAGTCTGTTGCTATTGCTTTCTTCATGACTTATACATGTTCCTATGACTATGAGATTATGCAACTCCCGTTTGCCGGAGGAACACTTTGTGTGCTACCAAACGTCACAACGTAACTGGGTGATTATAAAGGAGCTCTACAGGTGTCTCCAAAGGTACATGTTGGGTTGGCGTATTTCGAGATTAGGATTTTTCACTCCGATTGTCGGAGAGGTATCTCTAGGCCCTCTCGGTAATGCACATCACATAAGCCTTGCAAGCATTACAACTAATGAGTTAGTTGCAAGATGATGTATTACGAAACGAGTAAAGAGACTTGCCGGTAACGAGATTGAACTAGGTATTGAGATACCGACGATCGAATCTCGGGCAAGTAACATACCGATGACAAAGGGAACAACGTATGTTGTTATGCGGTCTGACCGATAAAGATCTTCGTAGAATATGTGGGAGCCAATATGAGCATCCAGGTTCCCCTATTGGTTATTGATCGGAGATGTGTCTCGGTCATGTCTACATTGTTCTCGAACTCGTAGGGTCCGCACGCTTAAGGTTTTGATGCTAGTTATATTATGAGTTTATGCATTTTGATGTACCGAAGTTTGTTCGGAGTCCCGGATGTGATCACGGACATGGCGAGGAGTCTCGAAATGGTCGAGACATAAAGATTGATATATTGGAAGCCTATATTTGGATATCGGAAGTGTTCCGAGTGAAATCGGGATTTTTACCGGAGTACCGGGAGGTTACCGGAACCCCCCGGGAGGTATATGGGCCTTAGTGGGCTTTAGTGGAAGAGAGGAGAGGTGGCCAGGGCTGGGCCGCGCGCCCCTCCCCCCCTAGTCCGAATAGGACAAGGAGAGGGGGGCGGCGCCCCCCCCTTCCTTCTCTCTCTCCTCTTTCCCCCTCCCGAATCCTATTCCAACTAGGAAAGGGGGGAATCCTACTCCCGGTGGGAGTAGGACTCCTCATGGCGCGCCCTCCTCCTGGCCGGCCGCACCTCCCCCTGCTCCTTTATATACGGGGGCAGGGGGCACCCCTAGACACACAAGTTGATCCACGTGATCATATTCTTAGCCGTGTGCGGTGCCCCCTTCCACCATAATCCTCGATAATATTGTAGCGGTGCTTACGCGAAGCCCTGCGACGGTAGTACATCAAGATCGTCACCACGCCGTCGTGCTAACGGAACTCTTCCCCGACACTTTGCTGGATCGGAGTCCGGGGATCGTCATCGAGCTGAACGTGTGCTAGAACTCGGAGGTGTCGTAGTTTCGGTGCTTGATCAGTCGGGCCGTGAAGACGTACGACTACATCAACCGCGTTGTGCTAATGCTTCCGCTGTCGATCTACAAGGGTACGTAGATCGCACTCTCCCCTCTCGTTGCTATGCATCACCATGATCTTGCGTGTGCGTAGGAAATTTTTTGAAATTACTACGTTCCCCAATAGTGGCATCCGAGCCTAGGTTTTATGTGTTGATGTTATATGCACGAGTAGAACACAAGTGAGTTGTGGGTGATATAAGTCATACTGCTTACCAGCATGTCATACTTTGGTTTGGCGGTATTGTTGGACGAAGCGGCCCGGACCGACATTACGCGTACGCTTACGCGAGACCGGTTCTCCCAACGTGCTTTGCACAAAGGTGGCTAGCGGGTGACAGTTTCTCCAACTTTAGTTAAACCGAGTGTGGCTACGCCCGGTCCTTGCGAAGGTTAAAACAGCACCAACTTGACAAACTATCGTTGTGGTTTTGATGCGTAGGTAAGATTGGTTCTTGCTTAAGCCCGTAGCAGCCATTTAAAACTTGCAACAACAAAGTAGAGGACGTCTAACTTGTTTTTGCAGGGCATGTTGTGATGTGATATGGTCAAGACATGATGCTAAATTTTATTGTATGAGATGATCATGTTTTGTAACCGAGTTATCGGCAACTGGCAGGAGCCATATGGTTTTTGCTTTATTGTATGCAATGCAATCGCGCTGTAATGCTTTACTTTATCACTAAGCGGTAGCGATAGTCGTGGAAGCATAACATTGGCGAGACGACAATGATGCTACGATGGAGATCAAGGTGTCGCGCTGGTGACGATGGTGATCACGATGGTGCTTCGAAGATGGAGATCACAAGCACAAGATGATGATGGCCACCACGCCGTCGTGCTGACGGAACTCTTCCCCGACACTTTGCTGGATCGGAGTCCGGGGATCGTCATCGAGCTGAACGTGTGCTAGAAGTCGGAGGTGCCGTAGTTTCGGTGCTTGATCGGTCGAGCCGTGAAGACGTACGACTACATCAACCGCGTTGTGCTAACGCTTCCGCTGTCGATCTACAAGGGTACGTAGATCACACTCTCCCCTCTCGTTGCTATGCATCACCATGATCTTGCATGTGCATAGGAAAATTTTTGAAATTACTACGTTCCCCAACACGACAATGTCGATATTGTGCATCCATTTATTCTCCATGACAAGCTCGTGCAGCGACGCGGAGTGGACCATGCAGTGGGGGAGCAGTGCATTCAGGTCGACCATGCAGCCCGACAGGGACAGCGTCTCGAGCACGGGGAACTCGATGCCAGCAGGCACACAGAAGAAGAAGAAGAGCGCTTCCAGCACGATCGAGGTGGCACGGTGGAAGCTTGGCAGCTCGACGTCGTACGTGTTTCGTGTTGATTAGTCTGGCTAGCAATTCGAATAAATTATAAAAGAAAGGAGACACACTTTGTTGGTATAGGCATGAATGTGTAATGAAGTGGGTTGTCCTTGTCTCTCAGCCGTTTGTAGCCGCAACTTACCGAGGCACCAAAGACCAAAACCAGCTTTACCATGCACCATGACATACAAGCACTGCCACGAAACCTTCTCCATCATTGGTGCCATGACGGAGATGTTCTTATCAATGTAAGATCCATTTATCTCAATGGCTTGCCGATCATCGGGCAAGTCCACCAAAGTCCATACTTTGTTCTGATACATGGATCCTATCTCGGATTTCATGTCTTCTAACCATCTGTCGGAATACGGGCCCACCATCGCTTCTCCATAGCTCGTAGGTTCATTGTTGTCTAACAACATGATATCTAAGACAAGATTACCGTACCACTCAGGAGTAGTACATATCCTTGTCGACCTACGAGGTTCGATAGCAACTTGATCTGAAGCTTCATGATCACTATCATTAACTTCCTCTTCAACAGACGTAGGCGCCACAGAAAACATCTTTCTATGTTGCATCACTCTCTGGTTGAAGTAAAGGTTCGACAACCTCATCAAGTTCTATCTTCCTCCCACTCAATTCTTTCGTGAGAAACTCCTTCTCGAGAAAGGACCCGTTCTTAGCGACAAACAATTTGCCCTCGGATCTGAGATAGAAGGTGTACCCAACTGTCACCTTTGGGTATCCTATGAAGATGTGTTTGTCCGCTTTGGGTTCGAGCTTCTCCGGCTGAAGCCTTAAGCATCGCAGCCCCAAACATTAAGAAACGACAACTTTGGTTTCTTGCCAAACCAATGTTCATATGGCGTCATCTCAACAGACTTATATGGTGTCCTATCTAAAGTGAATGCAGCTGTCTCTAATGCATAACCTCAAAATAATAGCGGTAGATCGGTAAGAGACATCATAGATCGCACCATATCTCATAAGGTTCGATTACGACGTCCGGACACACCATAACCCAGTGGTGTTCCAGGTGGATTCAACTGTGAAACAATTCCACAATGTCTTAAGTGTTTGCCAAACTCATAACTCAGAAATTCTCATTGATCAGATCATAGGAATTTGATCTTCTTGTTATGATGATTCTTAACTTCACTCTGAAATCGCTTGAACTTTTCAAACGTTTCAGACTTGTGCTTCATTAAGTAAATATACCTATATTGTGACACCCCAAAATTTTAACCTTGTTTTATTAATTAAAATTTTTCCAGGAAATTTAAACTTTTAATTTTCTGGATTTTCTTTTGATTTCAGAGCCAACCTTTTCCTTATTATGGGATTTTTACCTCAAGTGAAAAACTTTCCAAATGTATTATTGGCCTTGTTTTCCCCCTCAAGAAAAATATTTTTATTATAAGTGGATTTAATTACATAATTATTTCTCTCTGAGCTTTATTCATTAAAGTGAGTTTTCTTGGGTTTTAGGGCCCCATTTGCACTGCAACCCTTTTATAAATTCATCTAATATTCCAACCAAAATTTGGAGATGTCATGTGATGTTTGTAAATCACTTTTATGCAGAAATATATTCCATTCTTTTAACATTTTGAGCTCTACACCAAGTTTTAAAATCTGGTCCAGAGAGCAATTTTACACTACAACCTATTCAAATATTTCTTTAAAACCTCCACCAAAATTGTGGGATGTTAGTAGTGGTATGTAATTCAACTCTATGCAAAAACCCAATGGTGTTCTTTGAAAAATTTGAGTGAATCAACCTCTTTTGCTTTCTGATCCAGTTTGGCTTTTTCTACAGCAACCCTAGTTTAATTTGCTCTAGTACCCTTGAGTTTTCTCCTGCTTATAGCCCACCTTGCAAAACCCTTAAGTCCAGAAGAGGGGACCCATTGGAAGATTTCTGGATCATGAAACAATGCCATTTACATGTTGTCCAGAACTGAAATTTTGCAGAACTTGCACTAACAAGTGTTTGTTTTTGTTAAACTAACCTCACCACCCTCTTACTCATCCAAGGAGACACTGATCTGGAGAATTTGGCCACCCCAAGAGTTGCCTAGATGCCATTGGCATTTTGTCTAACACCTTGAGTGCATGACCAGTTTTGGCTTAGTTTCTGGTTTGTGTTATGAACTTGATCCCCTGACTAGACCAGCATGTGACATGGATTTTCCCAAGCCTATAGCCCCACCCTGCTAACTCTCTTGTGGATTGGAGCCCCCTAGCATGCCCTGGCATTTGGTCGAACACGTCGCGTACGTGCTCTGGGCGCGCCCAGAGCGCACGTTTTGCACGCGCGTGCACCGAGCCGCCGCGTCGCACTGCCGTCGCCTCGCGCTCGTTCTGGCCCTTCCCCGCTCGCAGCCAACACCCCGCCCCTTCCCCTCGCCGCAGAGCCACCCCTGGCACTCCACAGAGCCGCCGTCAGGTCGGCCGTGGCCACAAGCGGCCGACTACAGCAGCCCTGCCATGGGCGGCGCCGCCCGAGCCACCCACGCGCGCCAGCTCGCCCCCTTGAGCAGTAGGGAACTCGGCGGAATGCGCCGGCCAGCCCAAACCACCGCCACGTCGCCCTGCAGCACAGTACAGCTGTCGCCGACGATCTTATCCCCGGCCGCCACGGAACTGCCCTTGGCCGCCTATATAAGAAGCCCCCGAGCTCGTCAGGCCCTCAAGCAACTCATCTCGCTCCCTCACTGACCCTCCCATAGCAGTGGATAGACCGGAAGTGCTCGTCTTCTCCTTCTCCGGCAACCACAGCCGCCGCCCCTGTCTCGGCCACTCCGACACCACCAGGGCCTCCCCCACCCTTCCAGCACCACCACCCGACTCCTCTTCGTCTTGCGGAGCCGCCCAGACCCCCAGCTACGACGGAGCACCACCCTAGCCAAGACCCCCAAATCGGCCTGAAGCTATCTCCGTCGCGAAGCTCACCGCCGGCGATTCCTTTTGTCCCCACCTACCTAACGACCACCGGGAGGACCGCCCCAGACCCGCGGATCCATCCTCGCCCTCATCTCCCCGCGAGGAACCGCCGTTCGCCGGCGACGATCGCCGGAGCCCTGCCTCCGCTCGGGCAAAGGAAGAGGAGGGAGTGGAGACCAGTCAAACCTGACCAGTGGGCCTGCTGGACCCACTGTCAGTGACCCACCCGCGGTCCAGCTGGATAAGTGAAGACGTAAAACACCAGAGTACGTCTTCGCTGCACCGAAAACGCTTTCTTTTTTCGAGACGTTTTCTTTTTCTGTTTATTTTAAAAACAGAGTTTGACGGCAACTTTAACTGGCCATAACTTTTTAAATATAAGTCCAAATGAATTGATTCTTTTTCCTACCACTCTCAAATTTCATCTAGTTTATTTTAAGATTTATTTCAAAAATAATTAGGACAACTTTTTGTACTGTTTTTAAAGTATGTGTTGATTTCAAATTTTCTTAAATAGGATTTTTGGAGAGAGAAGAAACTTTCAAAAGTTTTGGAAAGCACCTCACCCCTCCACACCTGGAAGGCAAGCATTCTGAACCCTGGCATAATGTTTTGTGGGTTGTTCGATACGGTTATAACACCACCTCGACATGAAGCGTTGGTTATTTTTATATGACGATATGATCATACACCTTGAGTGCATAAATGAAAATTCTTGTTGTTGGAAATGGATAAGCTTGTGATAGCAATCACCCTCATATGCCTCTCATGTCTACCGGGAAGGACCCGGGAAAGTCTCAGTCTTGTGTAGACACGAGCTTGTCCCTCGTCGAGACGGTTATGACCGGTAGGGCAGGGGGAGGTATGATAAGTGGTGGTTGTGTCTGATGGCTGTGAAATATAATTCTTGAGCTAACCATGCAGGAAATACTTAAGCCTCCTGAGTCGGCCGTAGATCGAGTCTTGTTCTAGTAACCCCCATACTTGTTTCATGCTGCCACTTGCCCCTGCCGTAGGTAGGGTACGGTTCAGGAAGTTGTCAACCCCTGCCCTAGCACACACCGTACAGAGAGGCCATGGTGGAAGATACCGGTTGTAGCTGGTAGGCATTCCACCTGGTCCGGGGGCATGGGTGTTTCCGGTTGGGACCGAGAGGGGAGGCCACCCCTTAGAGCGCGCGATAAAAAATTGATCCCATGCTACGCGAGGTTGTAGCCTCCCCACTTAGAGTTTTACTTAACAGGTGTCTGGGTGGTTCCAGACACGAGTAAAGTTAAGCTGGTGTGTGCAAGTCAGGCGTGTTTTCGACTAAAAGACCGTAGACGGAATTAGTTCTGATGGACTAAAGAAATCCGTTACTCGTGGGTAAAGAGTACACCCTCTGCAGAGATATTGAACCTATTCGAATAGCCGTGTCCATGGTTAAGGACTACAGTCTGGGATGGGTCAAGCGTCGGTCTTAGTGTCGGTCTTCGGAGGAGAAACTACTAAACCAGAATATGGATCATAACTTGTGACGTATGATGATTATGATTATTATTTTTATGGACTAATCATTTATGTTATTTGAATTATTGAGTATACCTGGGACGGTTCTACCTCCTGGATATTCACCGTGATTATTCTTATATAAGCCCTTTATGTGGTGTCGCCCAGACGCCCGACTGTGGCATGCGTGTTATTTCATTTACTTATAATCCCTTTATGTGGTGTCGCACAGACGCTCGACTGTGGCATGTCCGTTATTTCATTTACTTATAAGCCCTTTATGTGGTGTCGCACCGACGCCCGATTGTGGCATGCTTGTTATTCCTTTTATATGTAAGCCCTTTGTGTGGTGTCGCTCAGACGCCCGACTGAGGCATGCTTCATATTATTATCCTTTCGAGGCATCGCTTCAGACACCCGATCGGTGCTTTATATTTTTACACCCTGATTGTTTACTCGTGATTTATTTAAATGATCTACTTGCGTGCATCATGAACCTTATTTCATAACTGACGAAGCGATCATAGAACATTTTAAAGCATGATTTTCAGTGGCTATATTATACCTGTGTTCTTAATGTTTGCGAGTACATTCAAAGTACTCACTGGCTTGTCCCTGGCTATTGTCTTGGCCAGATTTCTTGCGTGGAAAGGAGCGTTGCGATGAAAGCCCCGGAACCTACGTAATGGTGATGGAAGCCTCGCGAAGATAGGAGTTATCCTGGTCAGCTGTACCTGTGGGAAATGGAGTCCCATAGACGCTGATGATCCGCAAACCACTTCCGCCATCAACCTCTAGAAACAAATTGTTGTACCTATAGGCCAGAATGGTCTTGTACTTCATATTTTGTATTTTGCTTGGAGTTTCTGTAACAAGTTGTTGTCTCATCACCTAACAGTAATCCTGGGGCTGGTGAGCACAAGGGCCACTTTTGGGAAATTAATATCCCGAAAGTCCGGTCCTGACAAACTTGGTATCAGAGCCAGGCTGACCATTGGCTAATCCTATCTTAGCCAGGTCGAAACACCTAGGTAAACCAACCCACCAGATCTTAACCAAGCCCCGGCCAAGCTTCTCGTGTAAGATAGCCTCACAATGACCCGACACCTTTTGGAAGTCGGTGCCCAACCTATCAGCCTAACCTGTCAGTCACACGCCAGTGACCAGCCCCTAAATAGTCTTTCTCGCAAGCGTGCGAAGGAAGACTCCGTTCCCTTTTTCTATAAAAGGGCACGCTAGCCTCAACCCAGCACAGCACAGCCTCTACCCCACACCAAGCCATAATGCCTGGCCCCATTGTTCACAATGAGACCACAGCAACCAACCTTGGAGGTTTTGTGACCGTGCTAGCAAACCTCACCCGCCGTGCCTTTGCATTAGAAGAGCCCCCGGAGTATGTTGTGTACCAAGGGCCCATGAGCGGTGAGAGCCGTCAATTTTGGGCCACTGTGCACGTCTATGGTAGGGGTCTATCGCCAGAACGCCCCTACAGGTTCACCGGAAGGACAACTTCCTTTGAGCCACAAGCCATCCAACTAGCTGCCCGAGAAGCTATAGTTCAACTCCGGCACTTGTCGCCCAGAGTTAACTGTCGCTCCTTCTACTACTACCCCAGCCGTGACGGGTATGGTAGACCACCCCAAGTCGCCAACAGAGATCACGAGACGGATCCTGCATTATTGCATCTGGTGCGCTATGTAAGTGCACTAGAGGGGCTGTTCGATCAAATCACCCTTGATCTGATCGCAGCTCGTGGAGAACTGGTTCGCCGAGCCCCGGCAAGAAGATAGGCTGAGCCCGACGCTGACAACCCAGTCATGTTGTTCGGACAACCAATCGAGACCTTGAGATCAGCCCCGGCCATCGACCAAGGTGCTTTGATAACCCCAGAAGTGCTCCGTCGCCTTTTGGGAACACACTCCAACGGGATTGTGGCCAACAATCCCCGCGATGGTCATCAGCACTACCCCGGCCCTGCAGTTCCTCAACCCCCTCTAGCTAACCCCAACGGTGAAGCCAATGGAGAAGCCTCGGCATCCACAAGGCACGCCCGCTTAGACATAAACGAAGTGGACTAAGTCACTCGAGTAGTACCGAGTCTCAGTATATCCACACCCTGTAATTGTGTGATCTCGTATCGCCATATTGGAATACTATATGCTCGTGCATCCCTATTTTGAATAGTGGCCATGCTTGAGTGCGTTGGTGTACGACTGCATTTTTAATTCTGGGCGTAACTACCAAAACCAACCCCGACGGCACCCACGGTAACACGTCACTTTTTGGAGATGTGTGTAACTGTGGCTTTGACCCCGACCCCATAGGGCAGAACCGACAAACTAGTTGCCCTTCACCGCGGTAAATAACCCAGCCCAGTTGCTTTATAAAAGGGACACCTCGTGACCTTGCCGAGTACCCCTCATCTTGTGCGCAACCCTCACAACCATTTCTTGCCATGCCGAGCCCTAGCATTTATCTGAGAACCCCGGATGCAACCCCGGGTAGTTTTGTTAAAATATTGTGGGACTTTACCTGCAGTACCATGGGTTCTACCCAGCCACCCCAGTACGAGCTGCTCAAATCGAGGATCACCTCTTCCACCTCGAAATATTGGGCAGTAGTGCACATCCCTCCCGTAAACTCAAATCAGGACCCAACGGAAGTCTCCTTCCTAGGGAAATCTATGCCGACTCCGCAGATGGCCATAGAAGCGGCTGCACACGAAGCGATTGTTCGCCTTCGATTCGCGGTACCCTATGCCAGCGAACGAGGGTATTATTACTTTCCGAGCCGTGCAGCACCCGGGGAAGTGACATCTTTTCCCGGTGGACGAATTGAGAGAGACCCAGTACTGGCCAACCTTGTCCAGTATGTCATCGCTCAAGAGCGTTTGACCCAGCGAGTAATGGGTTATCTCGAGAGCCTCGCTGATTTAAATCCTCAGATCGCCATCGGCAGACCACTGAGGCCCGACCAGGAGAGACGCGTTCATCGACTGATTAATCCGCTTCCTCGATAGAAGAAGAGTGCGCCCCAGTACCAGAGACGTTTTCTCGGGACCCCGTCCAGTTGCCATTTTCATTCTAGACGTCACTGCTATGTTCTTGTATTCTCGCATTTAGTTAAGTGTTGTAACTCATGCGTGTTATTCTAAACCTTGTGCGATGAGATGAACATTTGGTTTCAATTGTAATGAGTAATTTTTGCTGCTGTAAATTTTGATTAACTAATTTTTTCCTCGCAAGAAATCCTGGAGTGAGATTTCTTTTCCCTGAGTTGCTACAGCATATGTCTCCTCATGACATGGAATTTTATTCACGCAGCACCACGGCAGCAGACTCACAACCGCAACCACTCGAACACATACACTAGTTGCAACACCACGTAACCGTGTTGCATCTGGCTAATCATCTCCCAACGGACCACAGTCTCTGAAAGAGAGATTAGTGGATAATCATCCGGATATGAGTTACCTCCCGCACCCCAACAACAGTTAGCACCCGAGACCACACCTACTCCTCGTGATCACCGCCACCGCGGAGAGCCAACACTCGAGCGGCAGTATCACGACGATCATCGAGGATCATCGCACACAGGAGCACGGAGAACCCCAGCAATGCCGCCAGCCCTCCGCACATCAGGATCACGTACCAATCCAGCATCACCTCCGCCATTAAAACCTCGTCTCTAGCTTCTGTAAACGGAAATGGAGGAGGAAGAAGGAGAAGCGAGGCCAGGTGTGAGGAAGAAGAGAGAAGCACCTCGGCCGTTTTATAGCTCGAGCTCGGTGTACGGTGGGCGAAGTCCACCAGCGCCGCTCGTCGCCCGATCGCCGGTGTTCGGAGGCGAATTCGCGAGCAGTGCCGACAGCACGCTGGCCCGCAAGGTGAGTGCACGCTGCACCGGCAGCTAGCACGCCACGCACTACCGCGGGTACGGCCTAGATGCCCTACGCGCTAGACGTCGCCGATGGAGAAAGCGCGGGAAAGCGCGCGGGAGGGAGGAAGAAGAGAGAGCCAGAGGAAGAAGAAGAGGCTGACAGTGGCCCCGGGTCCACC
This sequence comes from Triticum urartu, assembly GCF_056163025.1. Lineage (NCBI taxonomy): Eukaryota > Viridiplantae > Streptophyta > Magnoliopsida > Poales > Poaceae > Triticum > Triticum urartu. The sequence continues at coordinate 714,180,110 of NC_141879.1, forward strand.
TGTCAGCCGGAGAGAGCACTGTGCTCTCGAGTACGACCAGCGTATTTTAAATTTAGGATTTATTCTAAATTTACTGTATCCAACGTAGAAATCTCTCATTTTCCCCCTAACCGTAGATTTTCCCACGCAGCGCCAATGTTCCACATTGTGGTTTTACACCACTTATTGCCCACTCACTGTAGCCACATTTTATTGCTTATATTTTCTTAAAGCAACTTTTAGCAAATCTCGAGGACGAGATTTTTCTTAAGGGGGGTAGTGTTGTGACACCCCAAAATTTTAACCTTGTTTTATTAATTAAAAATTTTCCAGGAAATTTAAACTTTTAATTTTCTGGATTTTCTTTTGATTTCAGAGCCATCCTTTTCCTTATTATGGGATTTTTACCTCAAGTGAAAAACTTTCCAAATGTATTATTGGACTTGTTTTCCCCCTCAAGAAAAACATTTCTATTATAAGTGGATTTAATTACATAATTATTTCTCTCTGAGCTTTATTCATTAAAGTGAGTTTTCTTGGGTTTTAGGGCCCCATTTGCACTGCAACCCTTTTATAAATTCATCTAATATTCCAACCAAAATTTGGAGATGTCATGTGATGTTTGTAAATCACTTTTATGCAGAAATATATTCCATTCTTTTAACATTTTGAGCTCTACACCAAGTTTTAAAATCTGGTCCAGAGAGCAATTTTACACTACAACCTATTCAAATATTTCTTTAAAACCTCCACCAAAATTGTGGGATGTTAGTAGTGGTATGTAATTCAACTCTATGCAAAAACCCAATGGTGTTCTTTGAAAAATTTGAGTGAATCAACCTCTTTTGCTTTCTGATCCAGTTTGGCTTTTTCTACAGCAACCCTAGTTTAATTTGCTCTAGTACCCTTGAGTTTTCTCCTGCTTATAGCCCACCTTGCAAAACCCTTAAGTCCAGAAGAGGGGACCCATTGGAAGATTTCTGGATCATGAAACAATGCCATTTACATGTTGTCCAGAACTGAAGTTTTGCAGAACTTGCACTAACAAGTGTTTGTTTTTGTTAAACTAACCTCACCACCCTCTTACTCATCCAAGGAGACACTGATCTGGAGAATTTGGCCACCCCAAGAGTTGCCTAGATGCCATTGGCATTTTGTCTAACACCTTGAGTGCATGACCAGTTTTGGCTTAGTTTCTGGTTTGTGTTATGAACTTGATCCCCTGACTAGACCAGCATGTGACATGGATTTTCCCAAGCCTATAGCCCCACCCTGCTAACTCTCTTGTGGATTGGAGCCCCCTAGCATGCCCTGGCATTTGGTCGAACACGTCGCGTACGTGCTCTGGGCGCGCCCAGAGCGCACGTTTTGCACGCGCGTGCACCGAGCCGCCGCGTCGCACTGCCGTCGCCTCGCGCTCGTTCTGGCCCTTCCCCGCTCGCAGCCAACACCCCGCCCCTTCCCCTCGCCGCACAGCCACCCCTGGCACTCCACAGAGCCGCCGTTAGGTCGGCCGTGGCCACAAGCGGCCGACTACAGCAGCCCTGCCATGGGCGGCGCCGCCCGAGCCACCCACGCGCGCCAGCTCGCCCCCTTGAGCAGTAGGGAACTCGGCGGAATGCGCCGGCCAGCCCAAACCACCGCTACGTCGCCCTGCAGCACAGTACAGCTGTCGCCGACGATCTTATCCCCGGCCGCCACGGAACTGCCCTTGGCCGCCTATATAAGAAGCCCCCGAGCTCGTCAGGCCCTCAAGCAACTCATCTCGCTCCCTCACTGACCCTCCCATAGCAGTGGATAGACCGGAAGTGCTCGTCTTCTCCTTCTCCGGCAACCACAGCCGCCGCCCCTGTCTCGGCCACTCCGACACCACCAGGGCCTCCCCCACCCTTCCAGCACCACCACCCGACTCCTCTTCGTCTTGCGGAGCCGCCCAGACCCCCAGCTACGACGGAGCACCACCCTAGCCAAGACCCCCAAATCGGCCTGAAGCTATCTCCGTCGCGAAGCTCACCGCCGGCGATTCCTTTTGTCCCCACCTACCTAACGACCACCGGGAGGACCGCCCCAGACCCGCGGATCCATCCTCGCCCTCATCTCCCCGCGAGGAACCGCCGTTCGCCGGCGACGATCGCCGGAGCCCTGCCTCCGCTCGGGCAAAGGAAGAGGAGGGAGTGGAGACCAGTCAAACCTGACCAGTGGGCCTGCTGGACCCACTGTCAGTGACCCACCCGCGGTCCAGCTGGATAAGTGAAGACGTAAAACACCAGAGTACGTCTTCGCTGCACCGAAAACGCTTTCTTTTTTCGAGACGTTTTCTTTTTCTGTTTATTTTAAAAACAGAGTTTGACGGCAACTTTAACTGGCCATAACTTTTTAAATATAAGTCCAAATGAATTGATTCTTTTTCCTACCACTCTCAAATTTCATCTAGTTTATTTTAAGATTTATTTCAAAAATAATTAGGACAACTTTTTGTACTGTTTTTAAAGTATGTGTTGATTTCAAATTTTCTTAAATAGGATTTTTGGAGAGAGAAGAAACTTTCAAAAGTTTTGGAAAGCACCTCACCCCTCCACACCTGGAAGGCAAGCATTCTGAACCCTGGCATAATGTTTTGTGGGTTGTTCGATACGGTTATAACACCACCTCGACATGAAGCGTTGGTTATTTTTATATGACGATATGATCATACACCTTGAGTGCATAAATGAAAATTCTTGTTGTTGGAAATGGATAAGCTTGTGATAGCAATCACCCTCATATGCCTCTCATGTCTACCGGGAAGGACCCGGGAAAGTCTCTGTCTTGTGTAGACACGAGCTTGTCCCTCGTCGAGACGGTTATGACCGGTAGGGCAGGGGGAGGTATGATAAGTGGTGGTTGTGTCTGATGGCTGTGAAATATAATTCTTGAGCTAACCATGCAGGAAATACTTAAGCCTCCTGAGTCGGCCGTAGATCGAGTCTTGTTCTAGTAACCCCCATACTTGTTTCATGCTGCCACTTGCCCCTGCCGTAGGTAGGGTACGGTTCAGGAAGTTGTCAACCCCTGCCCTAGCACACACCGTACAGAGAGGCCATGGTGGAAGATACCGGTTGTAGCTGGTAGGCATTCCACCTGGTCCGGGGGCATGGGTGTTTCCGGTTGGGACCGAGAGGGGAGGCCACCCCTTAGAGCGCGCGATAAAAAATTGATCCCATGCTACGCGAGGTTGTAGCCTCCCCACTTAGAGTTTTACTTAACAGGTGTCTGGGTGGTTCCAGACACGAGTAAAGTTAAGCTGGTGTGTGCAAGTCAGGCGTGTTTTCGACTAAAAGACCGTAGACGGAATTAGTTCTGATGGACTAAAGAAATCCGTTACTCGTGGGTAAAGAGTACACCCTCTGCAGAGATATTGAACCTATTCGAATAGCCGTGTCCATGGTTAAGGACTACAGTCTGGGATGGGTCAAGCGTCGGTCTTAGTGTCGGTCTTCGGAGGAGAAACTACTAAACCAGAATATGGATCATAACTTGTGACGTATGATGATTATGATTATTATTTTTATGGACTAATCATTTATGTTATTTGAATTATTGAGTATACCTGGGACGGTTCTACCTCCTGGATATTCACCGTGATTATTCTTATATAAGCCCTTTATGTGGTGTCGCCCAGACGCCCGACTGTGGCATGCGTGTTATTTCATTTACTTATAATCCCTTTATGTGGTGTCGCACAGACGCTCGACTGTGGCATGTCCGTTATTTCATTTACTTATAAGCCCTTTATGTGGTGTCGCACCGACGCCCGATTGTGGCATGCTTGTTATTCCTTTTATATGTAAGCCCTTTGTGTGGTGTCGCTCAGACGCCCGACTGAGGCATGCTTCATATTATTATCCTTTCGAGGCATCGCTTCAGACACCCGATCGGTGCTTTATATTTTTACACCCTGATTGTTTACTCGTGATTTATTTAAATGATCTACTTGCGTGCATCATGAACCTTATTTCATAACTGACGAAGCGATCATAGAACATTTTAAAGCATGATTTTCAGTGGCTATATTATACCTGTGTTCTTAATGTTTGCGAGTACATTCAAAGTACTCACTGGCTTGTCCCTGGCTATTGTCTTGGCCAGATTTCTTGCGTGGAAAGGAGCGTTGCGATGAAAGCCCCGGAACCTACGTAATGGTGATGGAAGCCTCGCGAAGATAGGAGTTATCCTGGTCAGCTGTACCTGTGGGAAATGGAGTCCCATAGACGCTGATGATCCGCAAACCACTTCCGCCATCAACCTCTAGAAACAAATTGTTGTACCTATAGGCCAGAATGGTCTTGTACTTCATATTTTGTATTTTGCTTGGAGTTTCTGTAACAAGTTGTTGTCTCATCACCTAACAGTAATCCTGGGGCTGGTGAGCACAAGGGCCACTTTTGGGAAATTAATATCCCGAAAGTCCGGTCCTGACAAACTTGGTATCAGAGCCAGGCTGACCATTGGCTAATCCTATCTTAGCCAGGTCGAAACACCTAGGTAAACCAACCCACCAGATCTTAACCAAGCCCCGGCCAAGCTTCTCGTGTAAGATAGCCTCACAATGACCCGACACCTTTTGGAAGTCGGTGCCCAACCTATCAGCCTAACCTGTCAGTCACACGCCAGTGACCAGCCCCTAAATAGTCTTTCTCGCAAGCGTGCGAAGGAAGACTCCGTTCCCTTTTTCTATAAAAGGGCACGCTAGCCTCAACCCAGCACAGCACAGCCTCTACCCCACACCAAGCCATAATGCCTGGCCCCATTGTTCACAATGAGACCACAGCAACCAACCTTGGAGGTTTTGTGACCGTGCTAGCAAACCTCACCCGCCGTGCCTTTGCATTAGAAGAGCCCCCAGAGTATGTTGTGTACCAAGGGCCCATGAGCGGTGAGAGCCGTCAATTTTGGGCCACTGTGCACGTCTATGGTAGGGGTCTATCGCCAGAACGCCCCTACAGGTTCACCGGAAGGACAACTTCCTTTGAGCCACAAGCCATCCAACTAGCTGCCCGAGAAGCTATAGTTCAACTCCGGCACTTGTCGCCCAGAGTTAACTGTCGCTCCTTCTACTACTACCCCAGCCGTGACGGGTATGGTAGACCACCCCAAGTCACCAACAGAGATCACGAGACGGATCCTGCATTATTGCATCTGGTGCGCTATGTAAGTGCACTAGAGGGGCTGTTCGATCAAATCACCCTTGATCTGATCGCAGCTCGTGGAGAACTGGTTCGCCGAGCCCCGGCAAGAAGATAGGCTGAGCCCGACGCTGACAACCCAGTCATGTTGTTCGGACAACCAATCGAGACCTTGAGATCAGCCCCGGCCATCGACCAAGGTGCTTTGATAACCCCAGAAGTGCTCCGTCGCCTTTTGGGAACACACTCCAACGGGATTGTGGCCAACAATCCCCGCGATGGTCATCAGCACTACCCCGGCCCTGCAGTTCCTCAACCCCCTCTAGCTAACCCCAACGGTGAAGCCAATGGAGAAGCCTCGGCATCCACAAGGCACGCCCGCTTAGACATAAACGAAGTGGACTAAGTCACTCGAGTAGTACCGAGTCTCAGTATATCCACACCCTGTAATTGTGTGATCTCGTATCGCCATATTGGAATACTATCTGCTCGTGCATCCCTATTTTGAATAGTGGCCATGCTTGAGTGCGTTGGTGTACGACTGCATTTTTAATTCTGGGCGTAACTACCAAAACCAACCCCGACGGCACCCACGGTAACACGTCACTTTTGGGAGATGTGTGTAACTGTGGCTTTGACCCCGACCCCATAGGGCAGAACCGACAAACTAGTTGCCCTTCACCGCGGTAAATAACCCAGCCCAGTTGCTTTATAAAAGGGACACCTCGTGACCTTGCCGAGTACCCCTCATCTTGTGCGCAACCCTCACAACCATTTCTTGCCATGCCGAGCCCTAGCATTTATCTGAGAACCCCGGATGCAACCCCGGGTAGTTTTGTTAAAATATTGTGGGACTTTACCTGCAGTACCATGGGTTCTACCCAGCCACCCCAGTACGAGCTGCTCAAATCGAGGATCACCTCTTCCACCTCGAAATATTGGGCAGTAGTGCACATCCCTCCCGTAAACTCAAATCAGGACCCAACGGAAGTCTCCTTCCTAGGGAAATCTATGCCGACTCCGCAGATGGCCATAGAAGCGGCTGCACACGAAGCGATTGTTCGCCTTCGATTCGCGGTACCCTATGCTAGTGAACGAGGGTATTATTACTTTCCGAGCCGTGCAGCACCCGGGGAAGTGACATCTTTTCCCGGTGGACGAATTGAGAGAGACCCAGTCCGCATCATTGCTTACAATATCTTTCAACTTGGTCTTTCTCTAGGAACGTATTAAAACAGGGAGCTACAACGTGAGCTATTTATCTACAACATATTTGCGAAGACAATTTAGACTATGTTCATGATAATTGAGTTCATCTAATCAAATTATTTAATGAACTCCCACTCAGATAGACATCCCTCTAGTCATCTAAGTGAAACATGATCCGAATCGACTAGGCCGTGTCTGATCATCACGTGAGACAGACTAGTCATCAACGGTGAACATCTCATGTTGATCGTATCTTCTATACGACTCATGTTCGACCTTTCGGTCTTCCGTGTTCCGAGGCCATGTCTGTACATGCTAGGCTCGTCAAGTCAACCTAAGTGTTTTGCATGTGTCCTGAGGCCATGTCTGTACATGCTAGGCTCGTCAACACCCGTTGTATTCGAACGTTAGAATCTATCACACCCGATCATCACGTGGTGCTTCGAAACGACGAACCTTCGCAACGGTGCACAGTTAGGGGGAACACTTTTCTTGAAATTTTAGTGAGGGGTCATCTTATTTAAGCTACCGTCGTTCTAAGCAAATAAGATGTAAAACATGATAAACATCACATGCAATCAAATAGTGACATAATATGGCCAATATCATTTTGCTCCTTTTGATCTCCATCTTCGGGGCTCCATGATCATCGTTGTCACCGGCATGACACCATGATCTCCATCATCGTGTCTTCTTGAAGTTGTCTCGTCATCTATTACTTCTACTACTATGGCTAACGCTTTAGCAATAAAGTAAAGTAACTACATGACGTTTATGTTGACACGCAGGTCATAAATAAATTAAGACAACTCCTATGGCTCCTGCCGGTTGTCATACTCATCGACATGCAAATCGTGATTCCTATTACAAGAACATGATCAATCTCATACATCACATATATCATTCATCACATCCTTTTGGCCATATCACATCACAAGGCATATGCTGCAAAAACAAGTTAGACGTCCTCTAATTGTTGTTGCAAATTTTTACGTGGCTGCTATAGGTTTCTAGCAAGAACGTTTCTTACCTACGAGAAAACCACAACGTGATATGCCAATTTCTATTTACCCTTCATAAGGACCCTTTTCATCGAATCCGATCCGACTAAAGTGGGAGAGACAGACACCCGCTAGCCACCTTATGCAACTAGTGCATGTCAGTCGGTGGAACCAGTCTCACGTAAGCGTACGTGTAAGGTCGGTCCGGGCCGCTTCATCCCACGATGCCGCCAAATCAAGATAAGACTAGTAACGGCAAGTAAATTGACAATATCGACACCCACAACTGCTTTGTGTTCTACTCGTGCATAGAAACTACGCATAGACCTAGCTCATGATGCCACTGTTGGGGATCGTAGCAGAAATTTAAAATTTTCTACGCATCACCAAGATCAATCTATGGAGTAATCTAGCAATGAAGGGAAGGAGATTGCATCTACATACCCTTGTAGATCGCTAAGAAGAAGCGTTCAAGTGAACGGGGTTGATGGAGTCGTACTCGTTGTGATCCAAATCACCGATGATCCTAGCGCCGAACGGACGGCACCTCCGCGTTCAACACACGTACGGTTGGGAGACGTCTCCTCCTTCTTGATCCAGCAAGGTGAGAGGAGAAGTTGAGGGAAAACTCCGACAGCACGACGGCGTGGTGGTGATGGAGCTCGTGGTTCTCCGGCAGGGCTTCGCCAAGCACTACGGAGGAGGATGAGGTGTTGGAGGAGGAAGAGGGCAGCGCCAGGGGAAGGGTGCGGCTGCCCTCTCTCTCCCTCACTATATATAGGGGGAAGGGAGGAGGGGGAGGCGCCCTAGGGTTCCCTAGGGGAGGGGCGGCGGCCACAGGGGAAACCCTAGATGGGTTTGGGCGCCCCCACCCCCTAGGAAACTTGCCCCCCAAGCCGGGAGGGGCGGCTGCCCTAGGGGTGGCGCCCCCACCTCTCCTGGTTACGTGAGATGGGGTGGGAGGGGCGCTCAGCCCCTTAGTGGGCTGATGTGCCCTCTCCCCTTGGCCCATAAGGCCCCCCAACGCTTGCCGGGGCCTCCGAAACCCCTTTCGGACACGCTGGTCATCACCTGGTACCCCCGGAACAATTCTGGACTCCAATACCCTTCGTCCAATATACCGATCTTCACCTCCGGACCATTCCGGAGCTCCTAGTCATGTCCGGGATCTCATCCGGGACTCCGAACAACCTTCGGTAACCACATACTATTTCCCATAACAACTCTAGCGTCACCGAACCTTAAGTGTGTAGAAGCTACGGGTTCGGGAACCATGCAGACATGACCGAGACAACTCTCCGGCCAATAACCAACAGCGGGATCTGGATACCCATGTTGGCTCCCACATGTTCCACGATGATCTCATCGGATGAACCACGATGTCGAGGATTCAATCAATCCCGTATACAATTCCCTTTGTCCAGCGGTATTGTACTTGCCCGAGATTCGATCGTCGGTATCCGATACCTTGTTCAATCTCGTTACCGGCAAGTCTCTTTACTCGTTCCGTAACACATCATCCCGTGGTTAACTCCTTGGTCACATTGTGCACATTATGATGATGTCCTACCGAGTGGGCCCAGAGATACCTCTCCATTTACACGGAGTGACAAATCCCAGTCTCGATTCATGCCAACCCAACAGACACTTTCGGAGATGCCTGTAGTGTACCTTTATAGCCACCCAGTTACGTTGTGATGTTTGGCACACCCAAAGCACTCCTACGGTATCCGGGAGTTGCACAATCTCATGGTCTAAGGAAATGATACTTGACATTAGAAAAGCTTTAGCAAACGAACTACACGATCTTGTGCTAGGCTTAGGATTGGGTCTTGTCCGTCACATCATTCTCCTAATGATGTGATCCCGTTATCAACGACATCCAATGTCCATGGTCAGGAAACCGTAACCATCTTATTGATCAACGAGCTAGTCAACTAGAGGCTTACTAGGGACATGGTGTTGTCTATGTATCCACACATGTATCTGAGTTTCCTATCAATACAATTCTAGCATGGATAATAAACGATTATCATGAACAAGGAAATATAATAATAACCAATTTATTATTGCCTCTAGGGCATATTTCCAACAATACCACCTCCTCTCCTTCCTCTTCTTCAACCTTCTCTTCCTACCAGAAGGCAACCTTGGAACTTCTTCTTCATCACTAAGACCAAAATCACCTGGAAAGCAGTATTCATCAGGTTCAAGCACCCAATCTTCTAGTTGGTGTGTTCAGGCTCACTGTGTGACTTGCTAGTTGGGCCTGGATTTCTGACAGGATTAAGCTGCTTTGCTCCTTTCTCTGGTACAACTGAGGGTTCTTCATGTTCAGAAAGGATTTGGTCTTCCTCCCAAAACTCAGAAGGTTCTGAGTTTGCTCCACAATAGTGATCTGCAGGTTCTTCCTCTCCCCTAGTCTTATGGCTTGTCCATGTGCCTGCCTCATCTTCACCCCTACACCAAGCCTTGTATGATATATTCTGCCCTTTGTAATCACCCCTAAAAAACTCAAAATCTGAAGAGGATTTGTCCATCTCATCTTCATCTTCATCTTCATCATGTTCTACTTCTACATCTTCTTCTTCTTCCACAACATTTTTCCCTTGTTGAAATTACAACTGTGTTGTGTGTTAAGATAGGGCTCCTCAGGGATTGCTGGTGCCAAAGTTGCATTATGGAGCGGATACAGGACACCTTGTTGGGAAACACTATAAACAACAGGTTCACCAACATGATCAATGGGGATCTGCTCCTCAAGTATGATGTGATCCATGTTAACATCTGCTGGGCTTGGATCAGTAGGCTTTCTGACAGTGATGTTCAGGATCTTCTTATCAACAAACCAGTCAAGCATTTCCTCTAATGCCTCCTCATTATCTAGGACCTCCACCCCCTCCAAGCCCTTTCCCTCTTCCTTTACATAAGTCAGACAAGCATCCATTCCATAACCCTCCAACTCAGCCAATGCTAATATGGTCAGATAACTAATGTCTGAAGAAACTGAATAGTTTCTCTCCATGTTATCTGTTCCTTGAAAATGTAGCCTCATGTCCCAAATCTCATCATCTAATCTGTAGGATTAAATTGACAAACAATTAATTTTTAACTCACTAAAACTTAAAACAATGACCAAATGTAATGAACATTACTGAACTTTCTTCTAATTACAGTGCATGCACTGACCAAATGAACTAACCAAATGCACTTTCTTCTGCAGTGACTTAACCAATAAAATAAAGTACCATGCCAAGAACAAACAATTACTAACCCTAGTTCTAAATTGAACTAAAGGACCCAGAAATTTGTAATTTGAACTAAAAGTAAGAAGGGCCCAGAAATTTCTTACCTCACTCCACCAAAGGATGAAGCCCAAGTGTGGCCGCCTTCTGGATCCGCGTGGATGGACTTCGCCACTGCCCTAGCCGCGCGGACTACTGGATCTGAGCTCGCCGGATCGACCTCAGCCGCGGGCGGTGATGGCTGCTGCAACCGCTGCGCCGGGAAGCTAGAGCTGCCTCGCCCTGGGGCCACCTCTGGATGTCCACCGCCCTCCTGGCCGGTGACGCCTTGGCTCAATAGCTCGCCGCCGACAGCATTTGGCTGCACCGCCGCCATCGCCAACCTAGGTCACTGCGGGGGAGAGGGGAGAGGAGGGGGAGACTGAGAGAGAGTGCGGCCCGACCAGCTCCTTTCATTCCGACCGGGCCGCACGGGCTAACGGCCGTCAACGGCCGCGCCGTGAGTGCGCGTGGCCAGGTGGCCTGACATGTGGGTCCAGACGGTCAGAAAAACGGTTCAATCGCTAGTCACCGGCGTTTTGGGTTTTTTGAAACAGCGAACCGCGCGATTGATAGGTTTTTGAGAAAAATTAAAAAGTGGTAGTTTTTTGAAACCCTAACCTGTAAACTAGTAGTTTTATGCTATTTACTTGTATTTATGCTTGATAATGTCTAATCAAAGACCACCTTCGCCAGTTAGCATCTTCCAAGCCCACTTGGCAATCAGGCACCGGTTCCTATGCTTGGTAACACAGAACTCTAATTGGTGCTGTTCCGCTTTCAATCCATGCCACGGCTATTTTTTTTTTGAAATAGCAATGGTGTGGGCATATTTGGTATACCACCACTAATAGGTTACTGGTGGTGTGGCTGCTTTTTCAAATGCCACCGGTGTGTGGGGCCAAGTGTCCTGACCCGGCATAAGTTAGTGGTGGCCTGTGACACGTATGTCGGTACAATTGAAACCAAGGTATACCCAAAAGCATCACCATAATGAGTTAATCTGAAGCGACCTGTTGGCACAGAGAAAGAGACACGACGTAAGATAGAAGATCAAGGATGAACATCCGCGTCCCGGGTAAAAGCAGGAGTAGGGACTGACATGCATGATGGCCAAGGACCCCCAGCACCGGTGGAAGCAAACCCTTATAGTAAGACTAGTCACAATGGGGAGTAAATTAAAGTAGTAACATGCATATGTTACTAGTCTATGTTACTACCTTCACAGTGGTTAGTAACATATGTGTTGTGTCATGCATCACTTCATTTATTACGTCGTAGACTCTTCTTTTTTTGTTATGTGTGATGTTCCAGTAACTAGCTATGTTACCACATGTCTCTCTTTTGTCATTAATTACATGCCACATCATCTATTTTGCCTAGATAAATGTGATGTTATCACCTACTCCTTCTGTTTTTATTTAGTCCGCATATTAACTTTGGTCAAAGTCAAACTTTATAAACTTTGACCAAGTTTATAAACAAAAATATTAACATATACAATAACAAATCAATACTATTATATTTATTTTTAAATGTACTTTCACATCATATAGATTTGTTACGGTAAAAGTTTATATTTTTTTCTATAAACCTGGTCAAACTTTACGAAGTTTGATTTCAGTCAATTCTAATATGCAGAGTAAATAAAAACGGAGAAAGTATGCTACTCCCAGCGTGGGTAGTCTAAAAAATGATCCAACACTTAATGCGAGCACTGGCTACGAACTACACCCCCATCACGGGGTGGGCGCCCACTTCTACATGTACCCGTTCACACAATCACCCAAACCTGTCCCTTAAACCTACCCATACACATTCTTAAAAAATAAAACCTATCCGTACACAGTTTGGATTTGTCAAATGTTTATGTTGTTCAAATGACATGTATAGTGGTTAAAAAGAGTCATCTCATCAACCTGTTCATTTCTCATCCTGTCAACCCAAACATAAAATTGGCTATCCCTAACTACTTCTCATCCTCTCAACCAAACGTAAAAAATGGCTATCCCTAGCGAGTTGATAGGGGATACCCACAATGGCCCAAACATATCCGTCAAATCAAACACGCCCTAAATATCAGACGAATCGTGCTACTCCCCATTTTCTGTTTCCCCACACTCAGCATCGGCTCTCGAAAGTCGAAACACTGACCTCGGCGCTTCGCCTGCTAGCTAGCTAGCTGCCGAGCCTTGAGCAAATTAAAGCCCGGCTCATCGTTTCACTTAGGCTGATCATAGTGGGAGTAACTTAACAAGTAACATAACACATCCCAAGAAAATTTTGCTCACATGGCATGTATTTAATGTGAAGAGAGATGGTTGGAGTAACATAATACTCCCTCCGTCTCAAAATTCATGTCTTAGATTTGTCTAAATACAGATGTATCAAGTCACATTTTAGTATTAGATACATCCGTATCTAAACGAATTTAAGACAAGAATTTTAGGACGGAGGGAGTGTGTTACTGTAACATAACATATACCAAGAAAAAATGAGTCTACATGTTAATAAATGATGACTTGTATGATACCATATACATGTTACTCCCCACTATGAAGATAGTAACATACTAATCTAAGTTACTCCGCACTATGACTAGCCTTATTACATGGACATGCCACTGAGTTTCCCTATAGAAACTTGTCAGTGACCATTGAGAGCCACCTTCTTGCTGAAAGAACCCCCACAAAGTCTTGCTTGCTTGCATCTTGCATGCACGTTAAACTCGAATTAAACGTAGTGCTCTCAAGCTAGCTAGCTAGCTGCCGCATCCATGCAGAAGACGACATGCACCAAGTCCAGTCTCCATCCACTCTCTAGCTAGCCAGTCACATGCCACACCGGACAAAACGCACGCACAGTAAGATAACGCAGCGGCCGCTAGCTGGCCTGCTGGTGCATGCACATCAGCACATGCATGCTCGTACGTACTACTGGTTTCACGGGTGGCATGGCGCCAAAGGGACACAGGCTCTCCCCGCACTTTTGCGCCTATCGTTGCGCTCCGCCGCAGAGCATGTCGCAGCCGTCCGTCCGTGTCCGTACGTGACCAGATCTCACACGAGATCCTCTTGCTACCGCTGCAAATTACGTAGTATACCACCGACGTTGAGAAGAAATAGTGATAATCCGTGCATGCACTGTCACAGTCATGCATGCATGCATCAACAAACTCCTAGTCACCATCGATGTCCAATCCACTAACGACTAGTCACTCTGGATTGAACAGCTCTGTGAATTATTCATGCCATGGAATGTTACTACTGGTGTTTGCAAGCTTAACCAATTGGCCATCAGCTGTGACCAGGACTGGCTGTGACCACACAATTAAGTAATCAGTACACGCACCGATTATCACCTCTTGCACCGATCAAACCAGAGCACGCAGACCTAACCAAACAGATAAAGGAAACCACAAGAAATGAAGAAAAGCAAACACGCACTCATCGATCCCTTCATAGCTGATCGATCAATCTCTTCTTCTTGCTCGCTACGTACTACGACCACGTTCGACATCCTCTCATGTCGATCCATCCATGATCCACCATCTCCACGTGCACTGACTCACCGAGCTTAGCTCGACTAGATGGAGCAGGTGTAGCCGGTGGGAGGCGTCTTGCCGCAGGTGAGGAGGAGCTGGAGGGCGAGGGGCAGGACGAGGTTGATGTTGAGCAGCTTGAGCCGGATGGTGGTGCACAGGCAGACCGCCGCCTCCAGCTCCACAAGCCCCTCCAGCAGCGGGCAGCACTTGTTCACCACCGGGTCGCCGAGCCCCACGTGCACCAGCCCGCCCAGCAGGTCCACGCACGCGCCGATCTTCAGCGAGTCCACCGGGCACGTTTGCGCCGCGGGCGTCGCCGGTGGTGGCGGAGGGCATGGCGTGTTCACTGGCGGCGTCGGGTACGTGACCGGGGGAGCGGTGACTGGAGGTGAAGGGTATGTGACCGGAGGGGCGGTCACCGGTGGCGCAGGGTAGGTGACCGGAGGGGTGGTCACCGGTGGCGCTGGGTATGTGACCGGAGGCGCGCTCACCGGCGGCGTGGGGTGGGTCACCGGCGGGCCGACGACGACAGGTGGCTTGGTGACCGGCGGGCGCGTGATGGGGCCCTTGGGCGGACCGTAGACCGGCGGCCGGGGCACGTGGCCCTTCGGCGGGCCGACGACCGGCGGGCGAGGGACGTGGCCCTTCGGCGGGCCGACGACCGGCGGGCGCGGGAGGTGGCCCTTGGGCGCCGGCGACGGGTAGGTGGGGCCCTTGGGTCCCGGCTTGGGGTCCTTGGTGGGGGGCTTGGTCTTGGGCGGGTGGGAGGGCTTGGGGGCCTTGGGCTTGTCGCAGTCGCAGTCGATGGCGGGCGCCGCGACGGCGGCGGTGAGGAGCAGGAGGAGGGTGAGCAGGAGCGGACGGAGCTTCTTCGTGCTCGCCGCCATGGCTGCCAGCTGGTGGTAGTGGTGGACGAGCGTGGTGGTGGACAGGAGGAGTGATGCGTGCTTCTAGGGTTTGTGAGTACTGTAGTTTTATAGAGCGAGCTGGGTGCATGGGATTGGAGGCCCGTGATCTCGTTGGTGGCTAGGGTTTTCAAATTGTGCGTCTGTGACTGAGTGACTTACTGTGGACTGCGATGTGTTGTTCGAAGCTTCACCAATCACCACCCACGGGGCCAAATTATATTACATCCAAACGAAACACACGCGAATTGAGACTTTTCATTTCCTTGCCGTGTAGTGCGGTGCCTGAAAAATTATGTTAGTCAAATTTTTAGACCGTTAGATCACAGTCCAACAGTCACGATCCTGGGTGCACTATTTGTCTTCAACGTCTAGCTGTCTTCCTCCTGCAGCCTGATCCCCCACAGGCCAGCTCACTGCCTGCTTCCTCCACCTCCACTCGGCGGCGCTTTCGCGATCGCCTTGCCGCCCCACCCTCCCTTGCCCTCATCGAACACCTGATTTCTCTGACGACCCCACACCCAATTGCCGCAACCCGCACCAATCAACATGTTTCTTGGCCTTCACCTAGGACATCGAAGCTCACCGTCTCGAACACATCAAGGGCAAGGTGCAGCCCGAAAGTTGTCGGATGTACCACTGTGGCGTCCGAGCCGGCGACGATGTCCGCGGCGGTGAGCACGGATGGGGGGACTGCAGCGTCGGTGCTGGCAGCGGAGCTACGAGACGTCTGGGGTAGAGGAGGAAGAAGAGAGGAGAGAGCAAATGAAATCGGTAGGTCAGGAAATGGATTTGGCGCAATTTGTGATGTTGTCGTGGTGTTGGGTTCGACGTGGAGGTCGCGCCTGGGCCTCCTCATATATACCCTACATTTAGGCTGTAAGGGTGCCGGTCAGCCCGGTGTTTAACACATGTTTGAAGCGTGCGTAATGGTCGCAAAAAGAATTTTTACGCCCGGGCGATTGAGGAGCCCGGCCGTAGATGATCTCACATACGATCCTTTTGGTACCACAGCAAATTACCACCACACAAGATTCTCTTGGTACCACTGCAAATTACCACCGACATTGAAAATAGATACAATCCGTGCATGCACTGTCGCAGTCATGCCTGCATGCACCAACATACTCCTAGTCAAGATCGATGTCTAATCCAATCACGACTGGCCACTCTGGAACAGCTCTGTGAATTATTCATGACATGGAATCTTACTACTACTGTTTACTTGTTTTCTTCTTATTATTTGCTAGCTTAACCAGTTGGTCATCAGTTGTGACCAATTAATTAATCAGCACACATCGATTATCACCTCTGGCATCAAACCACAACACGCAGGCCTAGCCAAACACAAAATAAAAATCACAAGAAAAACAAACACTCATCGATGCATTCTTAGCTGATCGATCGATCTCTTCTTGCTCGCTACTAGCTACTAGCTAGACGACGACCATGCATCGACATCCTCTCATGTCGATCCATCCATCCATCCGTCTCCACGTGCACTGGCACTGTGGCACACTGACTCGCCGAGGTTAGGTCGACTAGATGGAGCAGGTGAAGCCGGGTGGCGGGGTCTTGCCGCAGGTGAGGAGGAGCTGGAGGGCGAGGGGCAGGGCGAGGTTGATATTGAGGAGCTTGAGCCGGATGGTGGTGCACAGGCACACCGCCGCCTCCAGCTCCACCAGCCCCTCCAGCAGCGGGCAGCACTGGTTCACCACCGGGTCGCCCAGGCCGATATGCACCAGCCCGCCCAGCAGGTCCACGCACGCCCCGAGCTTCAGCGTGTCCACCGGGCACGTCTGCGTCGCCGGCGGCGCTGGCGCTGGCGGCTGCGAACCGCAGCCGCACCCCGGCGACGACGGGGGAGTGTTCCCCGGCGACGACGGGGGAGTGTTCCCCGGCGTCGACGGGGGAGCGGTGACCGGCGGAGACGAGGGAGTGGGAGTGGTGGCCGGCGGCGACGGGGGAGTGGTGACCGGAGGGGCGATCACCGGTGGCGCGGGGTATGTGACCGGCGGCCCGACGACGACGGGCGGAGTGGTGACCGGCGGGCGCGGGGTGGGCCCCTTGGGCGGAGGGTTGGTGATGGGCGGGTAGGTGACCGGTGGGCCGACGACGACGGGAGGAGCGGTGACCGGCGGACGCGTGATGGGCCCCTTGGGAGGGCTGTAGACCGGCGGGCGAGGGACGTGGCCCTTGGGTGGGCCGACGACCGGCGTCGGCGTGTGAGGGGCGTTGCCCTTGGGCGGGCCGACGACCGGCGTGCGAGGGAGGTGGCCCTTGGGCGGGCCGACGACCGGCGGGCGAGGTACGTGGCCATGGGGCGGGCCGTAGACCGGAGGGCAAGGTACGCGGCTCTTCGGCGGGTGGGCGGGGGCCTTGGCCTTGGGCGGGTGGGAAGGCTTTGGGGCCTTGGGGGGCTTGTGGCACTCATCGCAGGCGAGGGTGGGTGCCGCAATGGCGGTGGTGATGAGGAGGAAGAAGGTCAGCAGGAGTGACCGGAGCTTCGTCCTGCTCGCCGCCATGGCTGCTACCTAGCAGCTAGCTTCTGGTGTGGAGCACGAACGAGGTGGAGCACTGATGTGTGCTTCTAGAGTTTGTGAGTAGTGTGGCTTTATAGAGCGAGGAGCGTGCACTGGAGGCCCGTGATCTCTACGGTGGCTAGAGTTTTCATACTGTGCGTGTAGGTGACTGGGGAGTGACTTACTGTGTACTGTCATGTGTTGTTCGAAGCTCCATCCCGCGCGGGAGCAAATTATGTTAGTTATACATATACTCCCTCCGTAAACTAATATTAAAACGTTTAGATCATAACAAAACACGCGTGAAAATGAGACTTTCTATTTCCAGGTCGTGTGGTTGTTTTAAATTAAGGAGTGCCTAATCAATTAGTCAAGATGCCTGAAAAAAAAATCACGTCAGTCAAATTTTTGCATGCACAGTTTGGGCATTTCAACTTTTCAAGCCAGTCTCTTATATTTGAACTCCTTATATGCCATTTAATCTTAACTACTTGTACTTTGAGGAGCTAAACGATGGCCAGACGTAGCAGAACCCTTATATTTAACCCTCTAATTTCTTTTCTTTTTACCAATTCTTCTAGCCTATGTCACATACTCCCTCGGTAAAGAAATATAAAAGCGTTTAGATCACTACTTTAATGATCTAAATGCTCTTATATTTCTTTATGGAGGGAGTACATTTCAAATAATTTCATGATATTTCATGAATCATTTGAATGACTTAATTTGAATATACACAAACAAATCAACCGTAAACATGCATATGGTTCATCTAATCGAGCAATTCAAACTAAAGCATGCATGTAGTTCATCCAAAGGGCACCACGTCGATCAAGTTTGATCCAAAATCACCACACCATAGTATGGTCCTATGGCGTGGATCGAGCCCTACCAAAGACATGTTTCATGCTCGCCAAGTGAAGCACTTTTGTGGTCATCACCTCCAAAGAAATCATCAACACCCCACCACCATCATCCCCACGGCCACCACAGCCTCCATGGACACCACCACCATCACCCCCACGACCACAACCATATCACCCCCACAAGAGGCCTCCGATTGGACTGTGGTCTCTAAACGAGTGAGCTCCATTTCTTCGGCCTTCATCCCAATACGTGTTTGCCACGGCATCCGTCATGCTTGGGTCCATGAACATGGTAGCCCTCTCTTCAGCCTTCTTCTCTTTTGCAAATCTTTCCTCCTCGAGTGCAATCATATGCTCCTCCTTCTCTTCACCTTCCTCTCTTTGGCCGCCAACTTTGACCTCCACTTCTCGTCCTCCAAGCACTTGACCTCGTTCCACCTTGCCACCTTGTCTTCTTTGTGTTCGGCCTCCAATGCTTTTCTTGGTCTCAATCATAGCACAGAGCTCTCCTTCATGTAGGTATCGGCGCTTCCACACGGTTCTTCCTCTCTTTTACAAGCTTTTGCACATCCGGCCTCCTGTAAGGATTTTCATCCTCCTCGTCATCGCTCGCTGCACCCACACCCACTCCTTAGACACCGTCTGATCTTGTTCTTCCACAGTTCACATGGCTCCATGCCGCCAAATAAGGTGCTTCATCTAAATCTTCAAGACTTCTAAAACCCTAACCCTAACTCTTAACCAAAGTTTTAAATCGTGGGATGATTTTGTGACAACTTCTCTCGGCATCTATAGTGGGTGCTATTGAGGATAATCATTGATGTAGCAAGCACTTTTCCAGTCAGAGGAGATTATTTTCATAGGTTATTGCTCAATTTCGGGCGTTTAGCTACATTTCTGTAGGATTTCGCAATGGTGGCCCCCTAGCAGCTATAGCCCCGCTATAGCGGCAATTTCGTGGGACATTTAGTTTCATGCTCTTAGCTCGTCTCTCTTCCGGCTGGAAGGGGTGTGCGCCCTTTACATGAAGTCCCTACCTCGGCTCAAAATGTTCTTCCCATCACTGAGTCCAATCTGGCTTGCTAGACAAGAAGAAGATGAAAGATCAAGGAAGAGGACATATCTTGAATGAAAAGAAAAACTTTGGTTGTCGATCACTAAATATAAAACAATAGATGTAAGTTAGTACGTCAATGCAACCAACAGGAAACAGTATCAGACGGTAACTAGATAGGCAATGATACAAATAATGCCTTTGGAGCACGGCAGATTGAGCCCCTTTTTAAGTTAAAAAAGAAGAGTTAATTCCATTTTTTACCCCCTCTTTTGTCCTTTTTGACAAGGATTACCCCATATAAGCAAAAGTCATCCATCTTACCCCATTTAACTAAATTTGTGCCAGAGTTTACCCTTTTTTTTGCACATTCTGTCAATCTTTTATTTTTTGCAGCCCGTTTCTTCCCCGCTCGATTGCACACCCGGTTCTTTCTTCGGTTCTACATCACGCAGGCCCCTTCCATGTCGTTCCTCCATCTCGCTCCATGTCTCCCTCCTCCATCGCTACTCCTCCTTGTCCTGTTATACCGCATCCGCTGCCACTAGAACATCAACCGCTTTGCATCTCTCCCGAGCCCCCTCTACGAATTGGGCGTTCTTTGCAGATGTTATGTCAACCAAAACAAATGTCTGCTTGTATTGCATCTCATTTCAAACATTTGATAGCGTACATCAATTTGCAAGTGCCTTTGCAAGTAGTAGCACCTAGCGCTACGCACAATATGGAGTAGGGGCTAATGCGAAGCACAAAACAAAAACATGGCACACGAAGCAGACCAACCAGCAGCAGCACGCAGGCAACAGACCAAGCAACAGCTAGCTTGCACCTACAGCAACTGGCAGACCAAGCAACAGCTACCATAAGTTGCGAGTGTGGCGAGGCGGCAGCGCTAGAATAGGAGAAGGACGCCGAGTATGTCACACACGCGCGCGCACGCGGCTCAGCTCAAACTCGATCACGAGCAGGTCACGCGCGCAAAATGGCTAAACTAGCATGGGCAGGAGTCGATGGAATTGATCAATTTGATGGGTCCTAATTCCTAAACGAGGAGTAGATCAAGATAGGTCCGAGTGTATTTATCTCCACCGCTTGGAGCCGAACCGGATGTGCGGTCGAGGAAGTGAATAAAACTGGCTACAGACAAAGAAAAATGCCTATAAATCATGTGGGAATCAATCGACAGAATGAGGAAAAATCTAAAGAGGGGTAAAATCTGGCATATATTTTGGTTAAATGGGGTAAGATGGATGAATTTCGCTTAAATGGGGTAATCCCTATCAAAAAGGACGAAACGAGGGGTAAAAAATGGAATTAACTCAAAAAAGAATTACGGCCTGAAAAATTCCAAAATTTTGTGTACCTGTAGTATAGTAGTGTACTATAATTGCGCAAATTTATATCAATATACGTGCTTGCATGTGAAAGACACAAAAAGGACAAATACATGAAAAAATTTTGGATTTTTTGTTGATTTTTGGGCCAGAAGTTTGTCTTCTTTGGTTAGCGTGCAATACAACATACTATTGAATGAAATTTAACATACACTTAGACCACGTGCATGTGTATTCATGTAAAATAATCAAATCTTTTCGAAATTTTTAAGCACCATTTTTTAGGGGTTTAAAAAACGTTTTCTAATGCAACCGTGCTCCAAAAGTCCGCTTTAGGCAATGATACAGCTACTATATATGAGTAGTATGTTGAAAGGAGTTGCAAGTGCCGGTGATTTCGGCCTGGGTACAGGATCGCCGTCTCGTGACTAATGTACGGCGATGGTGCTCTCTTCCTAGGTTGTTGTTCTCCGTTGAATAGAAGACAATGGAGTACAGTACGTATTTTGTACTCCTACGTACATACGTACGTTTCGCGTCGAGATGGATCTGCACATGCATGCTATATCCTTCCATCCGATTGGACATGACAAATCAATCCGCATTTTCATGGAAGCCTCATTTTTCATGCACGCGTGAGAGCGTCATCTAGCTAGCCCCCAAGGAGCCCCAAATGAATGTACAGTACTGTGCTGAGTATCTCTGACCGACTGAGCTTAAGAAAACGGAAATGCTTTCTGGCGTCTGTTCCCCAGGAGGAAATCCCCAGAGAACATCCCTCGTAGCCACAGGATTAAGATCTGACTATGGCAGTTTTTAAATAAAAATAAACGAAATGCCATTGAGCCCCTTTCTTAGAAGTTAAAAAATGAAACTTTATGTCCTGAAAAATTCTAAAAAAAAGTGCTTGCAGTAGTAGTGTACTATAATTGTGCAAATTTATATCAATATATGTGCTTGCATGCGAGAGACACAAAAAGACAAATACTTGCAAAAAAATAGGATTATTTTTTTGTTGATTTTGGGGCTGGAATTTTGTTCTTTTTGTGTAACATACAACTACAACGTATTATTGGATAAATTTTAACATGTACTTAAACCACATGCATGTGTATTCATCTAAAAAAAACAAATCTTTTCGAAATTTTTAATCACCATTTTTTAGGGGTTTAAAAAACATTTTCCAATGCAACCGGGCTCAAAAAGTCCGCTTTAGGCCCTCCATTTCAAAATATAGTGCGCCGGCGTTTTTCGACTGTGGACGGAGAAAAAATTATATAATTGAAAACTTCTTTCGAATACGAATTCACTGATATAATTTTTGCTCCCGCCGCAATCGGTTTTGGTAGTTAAATTTACGGTCAAAGTTAAAGCATGTGGATAGAGGAAGCACTATATTGTGGAATGGAGTGAGTACTATATATGAGTAGTATGTTGAAAGGAGTTGCCAACTGCCGGTGGTTTCGTCCTGAGTACATGATCGCCGTCTCGTGACTATATGCACAGTACGTATGGCTCTTCCTAGGTTGTTGTTCTCCGTTGAATAGAAGACGATGGAGTACAGTACGTATTTTGTACTCCGACGTACGTACGTTTCGCGTCGAGAACTCGAGATGGATCTGCACATGCATATCCGATTGGACATGAGAAATCAATCCGCATTTTTATGGAGGCCTCATGTTTCATGCACGCACGAGAGCGTCATCTTGCTAGAAGCCCCCAAAGAGCCCCAGATGAATGTACAGTACAGTGCTGAGTATCTCTGGCCGACTGAGCTTAAGGAAAACGGAAATGCTATCTGTCGTCCGAGGAAATCTCCAGCGAACATCCCTCATAGCAACAGGATCAAGATCTGACGGTGTGGCAGTTTTTGAGTGAAACAAACACTAAAATAAATGAAATGCCATGCTTTTGAGCAAAATGCCATCCCAGAATACCTAAAATGCCAGCCGCGAGTGCCATCTAGCTGGCTATTGCAGTCCAAAGAAAATTGTCGCGTCCTTTGAATCACCGCAGCATGCAATGCTGCATCAGCGCGTACGTACGTACGTACGTCCGGACCGTGTGGCTGGTGGAGCTTTGCTACCTAGGTACACTCCGTACTCCTACATCTAGTACATGCCTGCATGCATGGCCAGCCGGCCCACAGTCCTCTGCACTCTGCACTGTGCTACGCGTGCCGCTGGGGCCACGCACGAGACCGACTAGCCACCACTCGCGGTGCTACATGGCCGATATTTTGCGGCCGACTTCCCTATCCCTACGACAGAAATCGCAGCCAGCCATGTATCCCATTCGGTCAGTGGCTACAGCCGTCGACCGATTTTCGTACGCTAACTATCGTCTTCACTGTAATTCCGATATCCTCCTCTTTGGTTGTATCGGTTGTCCCTTCCCTCCTGCGACTACACACGCGTATATACATACTCTCTCGGTCTCTCCAATTCATATCAGTTGTCAATGATTTAGCCCACAGTTGTACTAAATCAGCGACAATTTATATGGATTTCGTAATTTGCCCAAGAGCGATAAAATCAGAGGACGAGGGCTACACGTGCATGCTGGGTTTGCACCAGGTGTGGTGTGTGTGGTGGATCAAGTCGGGCGGAGGGAGGTAGCTAGCCGTCCGTGATCCTGGTGGGGCAAGTGTGAAGTTGGATCCATGCGGCTCCGTGACCCGGCCGGCAGCCACGTCCTATCCTGTTCCAAGATACTCCTCCAGTCCTCCTCGCTAGCCCTCCGTCCGACGCTACTCGTCGTCTTGTCCAAAATTGTTCTCCTCCCTCGCAAAGCGCAAATCTATGGGAGCCAGCGCGCGGTTTCACGTGGGCTCACTGCTCACAGCTCCGATTGGACGGGTGGTACGTGGCTTTGTTTAGGCGACAGCACGTACGGACGGTTCAGGATGCATGCAATGCAGTCGACCTGCTGCCGTCTCATGTCCGTACTGTTCACATTGCTTGAATTCTATTCTTTTTCTTGCATTAGAAACGAGTAGTATATTGTTTAGAGCTTTACTTAGCTTGGAGGTCGACGTACTGTGTGCAAATTAAGTCCATGCGTACGTTACGAATCTCTCTTACATTGGTCGTGTGCGCCCATGCAATATATACACACATTCTTGGCGGTGGAGCCCATGTGCGATCTTGGCATGTATACTCCACGAGATACATCATACATCTTCTGACACAGCAAAGAACAAAGGTGTACTCCCTCCATTCCACAATGTAATGATTTCTTTATCTCCGTGCTTCAACTTTGATCGTAAATTTAACTATCAAGACCGATTGCGGCGGGAGCAAAAGTTATATCAGTGAACGCGTATTCGAAAGAAGTTTTTAATTATGTAATTTTTTTCTCCTGACGCAGTCGATCTCGTTCGTTAAATATATGGTCAAAGTTTGACTTCGGAAAGCGTGGGCGTACTATATTTTAGAATGGAGAAAGTATCTTTTCAACTCCACCTCATCAAAAACCATTGTGTGAGGTGTTCTTGCCACGGCACCCATGTGCCCGTCCTTTGCCCCGATCTCCCGGTAATTCTCCGGTACAATCGAAGGAGGCAATAAGCTTTCTTTTTGTTTGTTTGAAATTGCTGGCAAATAATAAGCTTTCGTCTCAGCGCGTCGGCAGGCATGCTATCATATCACCTTGCGCCACTTGCTCAACTGGCGCTGGGTGCCAAAGAGATGTTCCAAAGCTAGTCAAATAGTGGGGGTGACCCACTGCCATCCACTTCTGTTTTGCCTTGTGTTCTTTCATAAGCAGAGGAGGGCACGAGATTACAGGAGCAGGCTCAATATTTATTTCATATAAATTCACTTTGGAAAGGGTTTGAACTTTTAGCAGAGTTTAAAGGAAACACCTCGTTGCAAGGAACGATACCAACTTTCCACATTTGTTCTCTATCTTTTAGGCAAATTTAAGAGTGCTATTCAAGTGAGGTTAATCAGGCGTGCCATGTCCAACATAAAGCACTTGGGCAGGCGCTTAAGAAAATACTCACTCCGTCTCATAATATAAGACTTTTTAAAGCTATTTTAGCTTACAAAAAACATCTTATGTTGTGGGATGGAGAGAGTGTAAATTATTATTTTTAGCTTAACAGTTTTGCTACCACCTCCATTCCCAACATAAACAGCTATGAGCTACCCAGCAGGCACCTCACCTTGATTCTTTCTGTACTCATACCTGGAACTCTCGCCCTAGAGTCAGGAGACTTAGTCGGCATCGATGCAAAGTAAAATCCTAGGATTGCTGGCTCGCTAGGGTAACGCCGTAACGGCCAGGAAATTCATCTTGGTGCCTCGTGCTAGCGCCCTCGTTGGAGGTGCTCTTCAGACTCATCATTGGCGTCGCTCCCTTATAGTGAATTCTCCTAAGGTGCTAGCGGGCCTAATGCATTCCTGGCACTAGGAAGCCATGAGTGCAGGCATAAGTAACACACATGCTTTTCTCCGGGGCGAAGGCCCATTATCTCTCCTTGCCGTCAGACCAGATAGCATTAATGTACGGGCATCATAACCATGATGAAACAACAATTTTGACTTGAAGAGGTGATGTACCCATGTTTGGGCTAGATGGTTTTCACTTTCAATGAGATTTTTATGAAATTCATTAATTCCAGTCATCTCACCAAACAGTGACATATTTACCTTTTGGCCAAAATATTACGGGAATTTCATTAATACATATGAATTCAAATATTTTCCATAATTTTCAAATATTTAATTGAATTCAAGTGAATATTTTGTCCGTTTGGCTGAAATGCAAACAAAAATCACTGAAATTTCAGTGATTTTAGTTGGTGCTAAGAATTATCTGGAACTGAAATTGGAAACCATGGGCTTGGTCGGACCTTAAAAAATCGGCATATGAGCGGAAATCTCTCTTGAAAGTGTTGTCTTGTAGGGTTGTGCTTTGTGTTTGATTACCTCTAGTTTTCTACTGGTGGATATGTTTGACACTAGGTTAGCGATAGTTCGTGAAGAATATAGCCATTGCTTGAGGCTAGTGTAAAGATGATGACCTCTAACTTCTGTTGAGAGGATGTGTTCGGTCTTGATGTCCGACGTCATCTTTGATATAAAATTTGCTTCATTTTCAAAGAAAGGAAAATCTTGCATGATGCCTCAATTTTGCCCCGGTTTATTCAATGATCTCATCATTTAACCATGCATGACACAGAGAGATTGAACTGCCATGTGTTTAGAATTCTACAAATAAAAAATGCCATGCTTTAAAAAAAAAGAATACAGGCCATGTACTGAAGCACTCTGGAGGTCATATTGGTCCATCTTTGTCTGAAGGACCGTACTGTCCATTTTCGCCAAGCAAGTTTTTTTTTAACTTATTTTCGCCAAGCAAGTTGACTACGTTAATTAGCACCCGTTCGATAATCCACAAAGCTCTATTTTCCTGTGAACAACGAAAAATCCACAAATGGCTGCCCCAAACGACAAAAGGCCCAAAGCCTCAAAGGCCCATGATAAAGCTCTCTTCAGGAAGCAGCACAGCGCTCCACGCCTCCACCCATTCCCCAGTATGAAGCGCAGAGCAACGACCACCTAGTTTCGTCCCACCTCGGCTAGCGAGGAGGAATTCGACCGGCTTAAATAGCTCGCTCCACCCGCAGAATCGCCGAGCTCACTAGCGAGAGCTTGTCACCCAAGTGGGGGCTTTAAGGTGGTGTTGGACGCTGTTGTGGGGCTGTGGGCCTGGTCCAGTTGTGCTGTTGCCGGCCCGCCCGTTCCAACTTGAGAAGTGGCCAGCCTCACAGAGCAGCGCCTACTGCCCGTTTCCAACGTTGGAAGGATAACGGGCCGGTGCACATCTGGCCCGCTTGGGCCTCACAGCCTACTCCAGCGAATCACCATTATTTTTTCCTTCATTTTTTTGACTACAAAATTTTAGTTTGTGCAAAAACACATTGGTCTTTCATTTTTCATGTGCTCAATTTTCCTGTAATATCTCCCAAGCGAACATGGCCCGCCCGTTCCAAGTTGAGTAGTGGTCCGGCGGGGCTTATGCGAAAGCTGGGCTTCACGGCCCATGATGTGGCAGGCACAGCGTGAGGCTGGCCTCACAGAGCAGCGACTACTGCCCGCTTCCAACGGTGGAAGGATAACGGGCCGGTGCGCATCTGGCCCGCTTGGGCCTCACAGCCTACTCCAGCGAACCACCATTATTTTTCCCTTCATTTTTTTGACTACAAAATTTTAGTTTGTGTCCCAAAAACACATTGGTCTTTCATTTTTCATGTGCTCAATTTTCCTGTAATATCTCCCAAGCGAACATGGCCCGCCCGTTCCAAGTTGAGTAGTGGTCCGGCGGGGCTTATGCGAAAGCTGGGCTTCACGGGCCATGATGTGGCAGGCACAGCGTGAGGCTGGCCTCACAGAGCAGCGACTACTGCCCGCTTCCAACGGTGGAAGGATAACGGGCCTCACAGCCTACTCCAGCGAACCACCATTATTTTTCCCTTCATTTTTTTGACTACAAAATTTTAGTTTGTGTCCCAAAAACACATTGGTCTTTCATTTTTCATGTGCTCAATTTTCCTGTAATATCTCCCAAGCGAACATGGCCCGCCCGTTCCAAGTTGAGTAGTGGTCCGGCGGGGCTTATGCGAAAGCTGGGCTTCACGGGCCATGATGTGGCAGGCACAGCGTGAGGCTGGCCTCACAGAGCAGCGACTACTGCCCGCTTCCAACGGTGGAAGGATAACGGGCCGGTGCACATCTGGCCCGCTTGGGTCTCACAGCCTACTCCAGCGAACCACCATTATTTTTCCCTTTATTTTTTTGACTACAAAATTTTAGTTTGTGTCCCAAAAACACATTGGTCTTTCATTTTTCATGTGCTCAATTTTCCTGTAATATCTCCCAAGCGAACATGGCCCGCCCGTTCCAAGTTGAGTAGTGGTCCGGCGGGGCTTATGCGAAAGCTGGGCTTCACGGGCCATGATGTGGCAGGCACAGCGTGAGGCTGGCCTCACAGAGCAGCGACTACTGCCCGCTTCCAACGGTGGAAGGAT
Source organism: Triticum urartu (assembly GCF_056163025.1). Lineage (NCBI taxonomy): Eukaryota > Viridiplantae > Streptophyta > Magnoliopsida > Poales > Poaceae > Triticum > Triticum urartu. The sequence goes on from NC_141879.1 coordinate 714,208,009, forward strand.
AACGGGCCGGTGCACATCTGGCCCGCTTGGGCCTCACAGCCTACTCCAGCGAACCACCATTATTTTTCCCTTCATTTTTTTGACTACAAAATTTTAGTTTGTGTCCCAAAAACACATTGGTCTTTCATTTTTCATGTGCTCAATTTTCCTGTAATATCTCCCAAGCGAACATGGCCCGCCCGTTCCAAGTTGAGTAGTGGTCCGGCGGGGCTTATGCGAAAGCTGGGCTTCACGGGCCATGATGTGGCAGGCACAGCGTGGGGCTGGCCTCACAGAGCAGCGACTACTGCCCGCTTCCAACGGTGGAAGGATAACGGGCCGGTGCACATCTGGCCCGCTTGGGCCTCACAGCCTACTCCAGCGAACCACCATTATTTTTCCCTTCATTTTTTTGACTACAAAATTTTAGTTTGTGTCCCAAAAACACATTGGTCTTTCATTTTTCATGTGCTCAATTTTCCTGTAATATCTCCCAAGCGAACATGGCCCGCCCGTTCCAAGTTGAGTAGTGGTCCGGCGGGGCTTATGCGAAAGCTGGGCTTCACGGGCCATGATGTGGCAGGCACAGCGTGAGGCTGGCCTCACAGAGCAGCGACTACTGCCCGTTTCCAACGGTGGAAGGATAACGGGCCGGTGCACATCTGGCCCGCTTGGGCCTCACAGCCTACTCCAGCGAACCACCATTATTTTTCCCTTCATTTGTTTGACTACAAAATTTTAGTTTGTGTCCCAAAAACACATTGGTCTTTCATTTTTCATGTGCTCAATTTTCCTGTAATATCTCCCAAGCGAACATGGCCCGCCCGTTCCAAGTTGAGTAGTGGTCCGGCGGGGCTTATGCGAAAGCTGGGCTTCACGGGCCATGATGTGGCAGGCACAGCGTGAGGCTGGCCTCACAGAGCAGCGACTACTGCCCGTTTCCAACGGTGGAAGGATAACGGGCCGGTGCACATCTGGCCCGCTTGGGCCTCACAGCCTACTCCAGCGAACCACCATTATTTTTCCCTTCATTTTTTTGACTACAAAATTTTAGTTTGTGTCCCAAAAACACATTGGTCTTTCATTTTTCATGTGCTCAATTTTCCTGTAATATCTCCCAAGCGAACATGGCCCGCCCGTTCCAAGTTGAGTAGTGGTCCGGCGGGGCTTATGACAAAGCTGGGCTTCACGGGCCATGATGTGGCAGGCACAGCGTGAGGCTGGCCTCACAGAGCAGCGACTACTGCCGGCTTCCAACGGTGGAAGGATAACGGGCCTCACAGCCTACTCCAGCGAACCACCATTATTTTTCCCTTCATTTTTTTTGACTACAAAATTTTAGTTTGTGTCCCAAAAACACATTGGTCTTTCATTTTTCATGTGCTCAATTTTCCTGTAATATCTCCCAAGCGAACATGGCCCGCCCGTTCCAAGTTGAGTAGTGGTCCGGCGGGGCTTATGCGAAAGCTGGGCTTCACGGGCCATGATGTGGCAGGCACAGCGTGAGGCTGGCCTCACAGAGCAGCGACTACTGCCCGCTTCCAACGGTGGAAGGATAACGGGCCGGTGCACATCTGGCCCGCTTGGGCCTCACAGCCTACTCCATCGAACCACCATTATTTTTCCCTTCATTTTTTTGACTACAAAATTTTAGTTTGTGTCCCAAAAACACATTGGTCTTTCATTTTTCATGTGCTCAATTTTCCTGTAATATCTCCCAAGCGAACATGGCCCGCCCGTTCCAAGTTGAGTAGTGGTCCGGCGGGGCTTATGCGAAAGCTGGGCTTCACGGGCCATGATGTGGCAGGCACAGCGTGAGGCTGGCCTCACAGAGCAGCGACTACTGCCCGCTTCCAACGGTGGAAGGATAACGGGCCTCACAGCCTACTCCAGCGAACCACCATTATTTTTCCCTTCATTTTTTTGACTACAAAATTTTAGTTTGTGTCCCAAAAACACATTGGTCTTTCATTTTTCATGTGCTCAATTTTCCTGTAATATCTCCCAAGCGAACATGGCCCGCCCGTTCCAAGTTGAGTAGTGGTCCGGCGGGGCTTATGCGAAAGCTGGGCTTCACGGGCCATGATGTGGCAGGCACAGCGTGAGGCTGGCCTCACAGAGCAGCGACTACTGCCCGCTTCCAACGGTGGAAGGATAACGGGCCGGTGCACATCTGGCCCGCTTGGGTCTCACAGCCTACTCCAGCGAACCACCATTATTTTTCCCTTTATTTTTTTGACTACAAAATTTTAGTTTGTGTCCCAAAAACACATTGGTCTTTCATTTTTCATGTGCTCAATTTTCCTGTAATATCTCCCAAGCGAACATGGCCCGCCCGTTCCAAGTTGAGTAGTGGTCCGGCGGGGCTTATGCGAAAGCTGGGCTTCACGGGCCATGATGTGGCAGGCACAGCGTGAGGCTGGCCTCACAGAGCAGCGACTACTGCCCGCTTCCAACGGTGGAAGGATAACGGGCCGGTGCACATCTGGCCCGCTTGGGCCTCACAGCCTACTCCAGCGAACCACCATTATTTTTCCCTTCATTTTTTTGACTACAAAATTTTAGTTTGTGTCCCAAAAACACATTGGTCTTTCATTTTTCATGTGCTCAATTTTCCTGTAATATCTCCCAAGCGAACATGGCCCGCCCGTTCCAAGTTGAGTAGTGGTCCGGCGGGGCTTATGCGAAAGCTGGGCTTCACGGGCCATGATGTGGCAGGCACAGCGTGAGGCTGGCCTCACAGAGCAGCGACTACTGCCCGCTTCCAACGGTGGAAGGATAACGGGCCGGTGCACATCTGGCCCGCTTGGGCCTCACAGCCTACTCCAGCGAACCACCATTATTTTTCCCTTCATTTTTTTGACTACAAAATTTTAGTTTGTGTCCCAAAAACACATTGGTCTTTCATTTTTCATGTGCTCAATTTTCCTGTAATATCTCCCAAGCGAACATGGCCCGCCCGTTCCAAGTTGAGTAGTGGTCCGGCGGGGCTTATGCGAAAGCTGGGCTTCACGGGCCATGATGTGGCAGGCACAGCGTGAGGCTGGCCTCACAGAGCAGCGACTACTGCCCGCTTCCAACGGTGGAAGGATAACGGGCCGGTGCACATCTGGCCCGCTTGGGCCTCACAGCCTACTCCAGCGAACCACCATTATTTTTCCCTTCATTTTTTTGACTACAAAATTTTAGTTTGTGTCCCAAAAACACATTGGTCTTTCATTTTTCATGTGCTCAATTTTCCTGTAATATCTCCCAAGCGAACATGGCCCGCCCGTTCCAAGTTGAGTAGTGGTCCGGCGGGGCTTATGCGAAAGCTGGGCTTCACGGGCCATGATGTGGCAGGCACAGCGTGAGGCTGGCCTCACAGAGCAGCGACTACTGCCCGCTTCCAACGGTGGAAGGATAACGGGCCGGTGCACATCTGGCCCGCTTGGGCCTCACAGCCTACTCCAGCGAACCACCATTATTTTTCCCTTCATTTTTTTAACTACAAAATTTTAGTTTGTGTCCCAAAAACACATTGGTCTTTCATTTTTCATGTGCTCAATTTTCCTGTAATATCTCCCAAGCGAACATGGCCCGCCCGTTCCAAGTTGAGTAGTGGTCCGGCGGGGCTTATGCGAAAGCTGGGCTTCACGGGCCATGATGTGGCAGGCACAGCATGAGGCTGGCCTCACAGAGCAGCGACTACTGCCCGCTTCCAACGGTGGAAGGATAACGGGCCGGTGCACATCTGGCCCGCTTGGGCCTCACAGCCTACTCCAGCGAACCACCATTATTTTTCCCTTCATTTTTTTGACTACAAAATTTTAGTTTGTGTCCCAAAAACACATTGGTCTTTCATTTTTCATGTGCTCAATTTTCCTGTAATATCTCCCAAGCGAACATGGCCCGCCCGTTCCAAGTTGAGTAGTGGTCCGGCGGGGCTTATGCGAAAGCTGGGCTTCACGGGCCATGATGTGGCAGGCACAGCGTGAGGCTGGCCTCACAGAGCAGCGACTACTGCCCGCTTCCAACGGTGGAAGGATAACGGGCCGGTGCACATCTGGCCCGCTTGGGCCTCACAGCCTACTCCAGCGAACCACCATTATTTTTCCCTTCATTTTTTTGACTACAAAATTTTAGTTTGTGTCCCAAAAACACATTGGTCTTTCATTTTTCATGTGCTCAATTTTCCTGTAATATCTCCCAAGCGAACATGGCCCGCCCGTTCCAAGTTGAGTAGTGGTCCGGCGGGGCTTATGCGAAAGCTGGGCTTCACGGGCCATGATGTGGCAGGCACAGCGTGAGGCTGGCCTCACAGAGCAGCGACTACTGCCCGCTTCCAACGGTGGAAGGATAACGGGCCGGTGCACATCTGGCCCGCTTGGGCCTCACAGCCTACTCCAGCGAACCACCATTATTTTTCCCTTCATTTTTTTGACTACAAAATTTTAGTTTGTGTCCCAAAAACACATTGGTCTTTCATTTTTCATGTGCTCAATTTTCCTGTAATATCTCCCAAGCGAACATGGCCCGCCCGTTCCAAGTTGAGTAGTGGTCCGGCGGGGCTTATGCGAAAGCTGGGCTTCACGGGCCATGATGTGGCAGGCACAGCGTGAGGCTGGCCTCACAGAGCAGCGACTACTGCCCGTTTCCAACGGTGGAAGGATAACGGGCCGGTGCACATCTGGCCCGCTTGGGCCTCACAGCCTACTCCAGCGAACCACCATTATTTTTCCCTTCATTTTTTTGACTACAAAATTTTAGTTTGTGTCCCAAAAACACATTGGTCTTTCATTTTTCATGTGCTCAATTTTCCTGTAATATCTCCCAAGCGAACATGGCCCGCCCGTTCCAAGTTGAGTAGTGGTCCGGCGGGGCTTATGCGAAAGCTGGGCTTCACGGGCCATGATGTGGCAGGCACAGCGTGAGGCTGGCCTCACAGAGCAGCGACTACTGCCCGTTTCCAACGGTGGAAGGATAACGGGCCGGTGCACATCTGGCCCGCTTGGGCCTCACAGCCTACTCCAGCGAACCACCATTATTTTTCCCTTCATTTTTTTGACTACAAAATTTTAGTTTGTGTCCCAAAAACACATTGGTCTTTCATTTTTCATGTGCTCAATTTTCCTGTAATATCTCCCAAGCGAACATGGCCCGCCCGTTCCAAGTTGAGTAGTGGTCCGGCGGGGCTTATGCGAAAGCTGGGCTTCACGGCCCATGATGTGGCAGGCACAGCGTGAGGCTGGCCTCACAGAGCAGCGACTACTGCCCGCTTCCAACGGTGGAAGGATAACGGGCCGGTGCACATCTGGCCCGCTTGGGCCTCACAGCCTACTCCAGCGAACCACCATTATTTTTCCCTTCATTTTTTTGACTACAAAATTTTAGTTTGTGTCCCAAAAACACATTGGTCTTTCATTTTTCATGTGCTCAATTTTCCTGTAATATCTCCCAAGCGAACATGGCCCGCCCGTTCCAAGTTGAGTAGTGGTCCGGCGGGGCTTATGCGAAAGCTGGGCTTCACGGGCCATGATGTGGCAGGCACAGCGTGAGGCTGGCCTCACAGAGCAGCGACTACTGCCCGCTTCCAACGGTGGAAGGATAACGAGCCTCACAGCCTACTCCAGCGAACCACCATTATTTTTCCCTTCATTTTTTTGACTACAAAATTTTAGTTTGTGTCCCAAAAACACATTGGTCTTTCATTTTTCATGTGCTCAATTTTCCTGTAATATCTCCCAAGCGAACATGGCCCGCCCGTTCCAAGTTGAGTAGTGGTCCGGCGGGGCTTATGCGAAAGCTGGGCTTCACGGGCCATGATGTGGCAGGCACAGCGTGAGGCTGGCCTCACAGAGCAGCGACTACTGCCCGCTTCCAACGGTGGAAGGATAACGGGCCGGTGCACATCTGGCCCGCTTGGGTCTCACAGCCTACTCCAGCGAACCACCATTATTTTTCCCTTTATTTTTTTGACTACAAAATTTTAGTTTGTGTCCCAAAAACACATTGGTCTTTCATTTTTCATGTGCTCAATTTTCCTGTAATATCTCCCAAGCGAACATGGCCCGCCCGTTCCAAGTTGAGTAGTGGTCCGGCGGGGCTTATGCGAAAGCTGGGCTTCACGGGCCATGATGTGGCAGGCACAGCGTGAGGCTGGCCTCACAGAGCAGCGACTACTGCCCGCTTCCAACGGTGGAAGGATAACGGGCCGGTGCACATCTGGCCCGCTTGGGCCTCACAGCCTACTCCAGCGAACCACCATTATTTTTCCCTTCATTTTTTTGACTACAAAATTTTAGTTTGTGTCCCAAAAACACATTGGTCTTTCATTTTTCATGTGCTCAATTTTCCTGTAATATCTCCCAAGCGAACATGGCCCGCCCGTTCCAAGTTGAGTAGTGGTCCGGCGGGGCTTATGCGAAAGCTGGGCTTCACGGGCCATGATGTGGCAGGCACAGCGTGGGGCTGGCCTCACAGAGCAGCGACTACTGCCCGCTTCCAACGGTGGAAGGATAACGGGCCGGTGCACATCTGGCCCGCTTGGGCCTCACAGCCTACTCCAGCGAACCACCATTATTTTTCCCTTCATTTTTTTGACTACAAAATTTTAGTTTGTGTCCCAAAAACACATTGGTCTTTCATTTTTCATGTGCTCAATTTTCCTGTAATATCTCCCAAGCGAACATGGCCCGCCCGTTCCAAGTTGAGTAGTGGTCCGGCGGGGCTTATGCGAAAGCTGGGCTTCACGGGCCATGATGTGGCAGGCACAGCGTGAGGCTGGCCTCACAGAGCAGCGACTACTGCCCGTTTCCAACGGTGGAAGGATAACGGGCCGGTGCACATCTGGCCCGCTTGGGCCTCACAGCCTACTCCAGCGAACCACCATTATTTTTCCCTTCATTTTTTTGACTACAAAATTTTAGTTTGTGTCCCAAAAACACATTGGTCTTTCATTTTTCATGTGCTCAATTTTCCTGTAATATCTCCCAAGCGAACATGGCCCGCCCGTTCCAAGTTGAGTAGTGGTCCGGCGGGGCTTATGCGAAAGCTGGGCTTCACGGGCCATGATGTGGCAGGCACAGCGTGAGGCTGGCCTCACAGAGCAGCGACTACTGCCCGTTTCCAACGGTGGAAGGATAACGGGCCGGTGCACATCTGGCCCGCTTGGGCCTCACAGCCTACTCCAGCGAACCACCATTATTTTTCCCTTCATTTTTTTGACTACAAAATTTTAGTTTGTGTCCCAAAAACACATTGGTCTTTCATTTTTCATGTGCTCAATTTTCCTGTAATATCTCCCAAGCGAACATGGCCCGCCCGTTCCAAGTTGAGTAGTGGTCCGGCGGGGCTTATGCGAAAGCTGGGCTTCACGGCCCATGATGTGGCAGGCACAGCGTGAGGCTGGCCTCACAGAGCAGCGACTACTGCCCGCTTCCAACGGTGGAAGGATAACGGGCCGGTGCACATCTGGCCCGCTTGGGCCTCACAGCCTACTCCAGCGAACCACCATTATTTTTCCCTTCATTTTTTTGACTACAAAATTTTAGTTTGTGTCCCAAAAACACATTGGTCTTTCATTTTTCATGTGCTCAATTTTCCTGTAATATCTCCCAAGCGAACATGGCCCGCCCGTTCCAAGTTGAGTAGTGGTCCGGCGGGGCTTATGCGAAAGCTGGGCTTCACGGGCCATGATGTGGCAGGCACAGCGTGAGGCTGGCCTCACAGAGCAGCGACTACTGCCCGCTTCCAACGGTGGAAGGATAACGAGCCTCACAGCCTACTCCAGCGAACCACCATTATTTTTCCCTTCATTTTTTTGACTACAAAATTTTAGTTTGTGTCCCAAAAACACATTGGTCTTTCATTTTTCATGTGCTCAATTTTCCTGTAATATCTCCCAAGCGAACATGGCCCGCCCGTTCCAAGTTGAGTAGTGGTCCGGCGGGGCTTATGCGAAAGCTGGGCTTCACGGGCCATGATGTGGCAGGCACAGCGTGAGGCTGGCCTCACAGAGCAGCGACTACTGCCCGCTTCCAACGGTGGAAGGATAACGGGCCGGTGCACATCTGGCCCGCTTGGGCCTCACAGCCTACTCCAGCGAACCACCATTATTTTTCCCTTCATTTTTTTGACTACAAAATTTTAGTTTGTGTCCCAAAAACACATTGGTCTTTCATTTTTCATGTGCTCAATTTTCCTGTAATATCTCCCAAGCGAACATGGCCCGCCCGTTCCAAGTTGAGTAGTGGTCCGGCGGGGCTTATGCGAAAGCTGGGCTTCACGGGCCATGATGTGGCAGGCACAGCGTGAGGCTGGCCTCACAGAGCAGCGACTACTGCCCGCTTCCAACGGTGGAAGGATAACGGGCCGGTGCACATCTGGCCCGCTTGGGCCTCACAGCCTACTCCAGCGAACCACCATTATTTTTCCCTTCATTTTTTTGACTACAAAATTTTAGTTTGTGTCCCAAAAACACATTGGTCTTTCATTTTTCATGTGCTCAATTTTCCTGTAATATCTCCCAAGCGAACATGGCCCGCCCGTTCCAAGTTGAGTAGTGGTCCGGCGGGGCTTATGCGAAAGCTGGGCTTCACGGGCCATGATGTGGCAGGCACAGCGTGAGGCTGGCCTCACAGAGCAGCGACTACTGCCCGCTTCCAACGGTGGAAGGATAACGGGCCGGTGCACATCTGGCCCGCTTGGGCCTCACAGCCTACTCCAGCGAACCACCATTATTTTTCCCTTCATTTTTTTAACTACAAAATTTTAGTTTGTGTCCCAAAAACACATTGGTCTTTCATTTTTCATGTGCTCAATTTTCCTGTAATATCTCCCAAGCGAACATGGCCCGCCCGTTCCAAGTTGAGTAGTGGTCCGGCGGGGCTTATGCGAAAGCTGGGCTTCACGGGCCATGATGTGGCAGGCACAGCATGAGGCTGGCCTCACAGAGCAGCGACTACTGCCCGCTTCCAACGGTGGAAGGATAACGGGCCGGTGCACATCTGGCCCGCTTGGGCCTCACAGCCTACTCCAGCGAACCACCATTATTTTTCCCTTCATTTTTTTGACTACAAAATTTTAGTTTGTGTCCCAAAAACACATTGGTCTTTCATTTTTCATGTGCTCAATTTTCCTGTAATATCTCCCAAGCGAACATGGCCCGCCCGTTCCAAGTTGAGTAGTGGTCCGGCGGGGCTTATGCGAAAGCTGGGCTTCACGGGCCATGATGTGGCAGGCACAGCGTGAGGCTGGCCTCACAGAGCAGCGACTACTGCCCGCTTCCAACGGTGGAAGGATAACGGGCCGGTGCACATCTGGCCCGCTTGGGCCTCACAGCCTACTCCAGCGAACCACCATTATTTTTCCCTTCATTTTTTTGACTACAAAATTTTAGTTTGTGTCCCAAAAACACATTGGTCTTTCATTTTTCATGTGCTCAATTTTCCTGTAATATCTCCCAAGCGAACATGGCCCGCCCGTTCCAAGTTGAGTAGTGGTCCGGCGGGGCTTATGCGAAAGCTGGGCTTCACGGGCCATGATGTGGCAGGCACAGCGTGAGGCTGGCCTCACAGAGCAGCGACTACTGCCCGCTTCCAACGGTGGAAGGATAACGGGCCGGTGCACATCTGGCCCGCTTGGGCCTCACAGCCTACTCCAGCGAACCACCATTATTTTTCCCTTCATTTTTTTGACTACAAAATTTTAGTTTGTGTCCCAAAAACACATTGGTCTTTCATTTTTCATGTGCTCAATTTTCCTGTAATATCTCCCAAGCGAACATGGCCCGCCCGTTCCAAGTTGAGTAGTGGTCCGGCGGGGCTTATGCGAAAGCTGGGCTTCATGGGCCATGATGTGGCAGGCACAGCGTGGGGCTGGCCTCACAGAGCAGCGACTACTGCCCGCTTCCAACGGTGGAAGGATAACGGGCCGGTGCACATCTGGCCCGCTTGGGCCTCACAGCCTACTCCAGCGAACCACCATTATTTTTCCCTTCATTTTTTTGACTACAAAATTTTAGTTTGTGTCCCAAAAACACATTGGTCTTTCATTTTTCATGTGCTCAATTTTCCTGTAATATCTCCCAAGCGAACATGGCCCGCCCGTTCCAAGTTGAGTAGTGGTCCGGCGGGGCTTATGCGAAAGCTGGGCTTCACGGGCCATGATGTGGCAGGCACAGCGTGAGGCTGGCCTCACAGAGCAGCGACTACTGCCCGCTTCCAACGGTGGAAGGATAACGGGCCGGTGCACATCTGGCCCGCTTGGGCCTCACAGCCTACTCCAGCGAACCACCATTATTTTTCCCTTCATTTTTTTGACTACAAAATTTTAGTTTGTGTCCCAAAAACACATTGGTCTTTCATTTTTCATGTGCTCAATTTTCCTGTAATATCTCCCAAGCGAACATGGCCCGCCCGTTCCAAGTTGAGTAGTGGTCCGGCGGGGCTTATGCGAAAGCTGGGCTTCACGGGCCATGATGTGGCAGGCACAGCGTGAGGCTGGCCTCACAGAGCAGCGACTACTGCCCGCTTCCAACGGTGGAAGGATAACGGGCCGGTGCACATCTGGCCCGCTTGGGCCTCACAGCCTACTCCAGCGAACCACCATTATTTTTCCCTTCATTTTTTTGACTACAAAATTTTAGTTTGTGTCCCAAAAACACATTGGTCTTTCATTTTTCATGTGCTCAATTTTCCTGTAATATCTCCCAAGCGAACATGGCCCGCCCGTTCCAAGTTGAGTAGTGGTCCGGCGGGGCTTATGCGAAAGCTGGGCTTCACGGGCCATGATGTGGCAGGCACAGCGTGAGGCTGGCCTCACAGAGCAGCGACTACTGCCCGCTTCCAACGGTGGAAGGATAACGGGCCGGTGCACATCTGGCCCGCTTGGGCCTCACAACCTACTCCAGCGAACCACCATTATTTTTCCCTTCATTTTTTTGACTACAAAATTTTAGTTTGTGCAAAAACACATTGGTCTTTCATTTTTCATGTGCTCAATTTTCCTGTAATATCTCCCAAGCGAACATGGCCCGCCCGTTCCAAGTTGAGTAGTGGTCCGGCGGGGCTTATGCGAAAGCTGGGCTTCACGGGCCATGATGTGGCAGGCACAGCGTGAGGCTGGCCTCACAGAGCAGCGACTACTGCCCGTTTCCAACGGTGGAAGGATAACGGGCCGGTGCACATCTGGCCCGCTTGGGCCTCACAGCCTACTCCAGCGAACCACCATTATTTTTCCCTTCATTTGTTTGACTACAAAATTTTAGTTTGTGTCCCAAAAACACATTGGTCTTTCATTTTTCATGTGCTCAATTTTCCTGTAATATCTCCCAAGCGAACATGGCCCGCCCGTTCCAAGTTGAGTAGTGGTCCGGCGGGGCTTATGCGAAAGCTGGGCTTCACGGGCCATGATGTGGCAGGCACAGCGTGAGGCTGGCCTCACAGAGCAGCGACTACTGCCCGTTTCCAACGGTGGAAGGATAACGGGCCGGTGCACATCTGGCCCGCTTGGGCCTCACAGCCTACTCCAGCGAACCACCATTATTTTTCCCTTCATTTTTTTGACTACAAAATTTTAGTTTGTGTCCCAAAAACACATTGGTCTTTCATTTTTCATGTGCTCAATTTTCCTGTAATATCTCCCAAGCGAACATGGCCCGCCCGTTCCAAGTTGAGTAGTGGTCCGGCGGGGCTTATGACAAAGCTGGGCTTCACGGGCCATGATGTGGCAGGCACAGCGTGAGGCTGGCCTCACAGAGCAGCGACTACTGCCGGCTTCCAACGGTGGAAGGATAACGGGCCTCACAGCCTACTCCAGCGAACCACCATTATTTTTCCCTTCATTTTTTTTGACTACAAAATTTTAGTTTGTGTCCCAAAAACACATTGGTCTTTCATTTTTCATGTGCTCAATTTTCCTGTAATATCTCCCAAGCGAACATGGCCCGCCCGTTCCAAGTTGAGTAGTGGTCCGGCGGGGCTTATGCGAAAGCTGGGCTTCACGGGCCATGATGTGGCAGGCACAGCGTGAGGCTGGCCTCACAGAGCAGCGACTACTGCCCGTTTCCAACGGTGGAAGGATAACGGGCCGGTGCACATCTGGCCCGCTTGGGCCTCACAGCCTACTCCAGCGAACCACCATTATTTTTCCCTTCATTTTTTTGACTACAAAATTTTAGTTTGTGTCCCAAAAACACATTGGTCTTTCATTTTTCATGTGCTCAATTTTCCTGTAATATCTCCCAAGCGAACATGGCCCGCCCGTTCCAAGTTGAGTAGTGGTCCGGCGGGGCTTATGCGAAAGCTGGGCTTCACGGGCCATGATGTGGCAGGCACAACGTGAGGCTGGCCTCACAGAGCAGCGACTACTGCCGGCTTCCAACGGTGGAAGGATAACGGGCCTCACAGCCTACTCCAGCGAACCACCATTATTTTTCCCTTCATTTTTTTTGACTACAAAATTTTAGTTTGTGTCCCAAAAACACATTGGTCTTTCATTTTTCATGTGCTCAATTTTCCTGTAATATCTCCCAAGCGAACATGGCCCGCCCGTTCCAAGTTGAGTAGTGGTCCGGCGGGGCTTATGCGAAAGCTGGGCTTCACGGGCCATGATGTGGCAGGCACAGCGTGAGGCTGGCCTCACAGAGCAGCGACTACTGCCCGCTTCCAACGGTGGAAGGATAACGGGCCGGTGCACATCTGGCCCGCTTGGGCCTCACAGCCTACTCCATCGAACCACCATTATTTTTCCCTTCATTTTTTTGACTACAAAATTTTAGTTTGTGTCCCAAAAACACATTGGTCTTTCATTTTTCATGTGCTCAATTTTCCTGTAATATCTCCCAAGCGAACATGGCCCGCCCGTTCCAAGTTGAGTAGTGGTCCGGCGGGGCTTATGCGAAAGCTGGGCTTCACGGGCCATGATGTGGCAGGCACAGCGTGAGGCTGGCCTCACAGAGCAGCGACTACTGCCCGCTTCCAACGGTGGAAGGATAACGGGCCTCACAGCCTACTCCAGCGAACCACCATTATTTTTCCCTTCATTTTTTTGACTACAAAATTTTAGTTTGTGTCCCAAAAACACATTGGTCTTTCATTTTTCATGTGCTCAATTTTCCTGTAATATCTCCCAAGCGAACATGGCCCGCCCGTTCCAAGTTGAGTAGTGGTCCGGCGGGGCTTATGCGAAAGCTGGGCTTCACGGGCCATGATGTGGCAGGCACAGCGTGAGGCTGGCCTCACAGAGCAGCGACTACTGCCCGCTTCCAACGGTGGAAGGATAACGGGCCGGTGCACATCTGGCCCGCTTGGGTCTCACAGCCTACTCCAGCGAACCACCATTATTTTTCCCTTTATTTTTTTGACTACAAAATTTTAGTTTGTGTCCCAAAAACACATTGGTCTTTCATTTTTCATGTGCTCAATTTTCCTGTAATATCTCCCAAGCGAACATGGCCCGCCCGTTCCAAGTTGAGTAGTGGTCCGGCGGGGCTTATGCGAAAGCTGGGCTTCACGGGCCATGATGTGGCAGGCACAGCGTGAGGCTGGCCTCACAGAGCAGCGACTACTGCCCGCTTCCAACGGTGGAAGGATAACGGGCCGGTGCACATCTGGCCCGCTTGGGCCTCACAGCCTACTCCAGCGAACCACCATTATTTTTCCCTTCATTTTTTTGACTACAAAATTTTAGTTTGTGTCCCAAAAACACATTGGTCTTTCATTTTTCATGTGCTCAATTTTCCTGTAATATCTCCCAAGCGAACATGGCCCGCCCGTTCCAAGTTGAGTAGTGGTCCGGCGGGGCTTATGCGAAAGCTGGGCTTCACGGGCCATGATGTGGCAGGCACAGCGTGAGGCTGGCCTCACAGAGCAGCGACTACTGCCCGCTTCCAACGGTGGAAGGATAACGGGCCGGTGCACATCTGGCCCGCTTGGGCCTCACAGCCTACTCCAGCGAACCACCATTATTTTTCCCTTCATTTTTTTGACTACAAAATTTTAGTTTGTGTCCCAAAAACACATTGGTCTTTCATTTTTCATGTGCTCAATTTTCCTGTAATATCTCCCAAGCGAACATGGCCCGCCCGTTCCAAGTTGAGTAGTGGTCCGGCGGGGCTTATGCGAAAGCTGGGCTTCACGGGCCATGATGTGGCAGGCACAGCGTGAGGCTGGCCTCACAGAGCAGCGACTACTGCCCGCTTCCAACGGTGGAAGGATAACGGGCCTCACAGCCTACTCCAGCGAACCACCATTATTTTTCCCTTCATTTTTTTGACTACAAAATTTTAGTTTGTGTCCCAAAAACACATTGGTCTTTCATTTTTCATGTGCTCAATTTTCCTGTAATATCTCCCAAGCGAACATGGCCCGCCCGTTCCAAGTTGAGTAGTGGTCCGGCGGGGCTTATGCGAAAGCTGGGCTTCACGGGCCATGATGTGGCAGGCACAGCGTGAGGCTGGCCTCACAGAGCAGCGACTACTGCCCGCTTCCAACGGTGGAAGGATAACGGGCCGGTGCACATCTGGCCCGCTTGGGCCTCACAGCCTACTCCAGCGAACCACCATTATTTTTCCCTTCATTTTTTTGACTACAAAATTTTAGTTTGTGTCCCAAAAACACATTGGTCTTTCATTTTTCATGTGCTCAATTTTCCTGTAATATCTCCCAAGCGAACATGGCCCGCCCGTTCCAAGTTGAGTAGTGGTCCGGCGGGGCTTATGCGAAAGCTGGGCTTCACGGGCCATGATGTGGCAGGCACAGCATGAGGCTGGCCTCACAGAGCAGCGACTACTGCCCGCTTCCAACGGTGGAAGGATAACGGGCCTCACAGCCTACTCCAGCGAACCACCATTATTTTTCCCTTCATTTTTTTGACTACAAAATTTTAGTTTGTGTCCCAAAAACACATTGGTCTTTCATTTTTCATGTGCTCAATTTTCCTGTAATATCTCCCAAGCGAACATGGCCCGCCCGTTCCAAGTTGAGTAGTGGTCCGGCGGGGCTTATGCGAAAGCTGGGCTTCACGGGCCATGATGTGGCAGGCACAGCGTGAGGCTGGCCTCACAGAGCAGCGACTACTGCCCGCTTCCAACGGTGGAAGGATAACGGGCCGGTGCACATCTGGCCCGCTTGGGCCTCACAGCCTACTCCAGCGAACCACCATTATTTTTCCCTTCATTTTTTTAACTACAAAATTTTAGTTTGTGTCCCAAAAACACATTGGTCTTTCATTTTTCATGTGCTCAATTTTCCTGTAATATCTCCCAAGCGAACATGGCCCGCCCGTTCCAAGTTGAGTAGTGGTCCGGCGGGGCTTATGCGAAAGCTGGGCTTCACGGGCCATGATGTGGCAGGCACAGCGTGAGGCTGGCCTCACAGAGCAGCGACTACTGCCCGCTTCCAACGGTGGAAGGATAACGAGCCTCACAGCCTACTCCAGCGAACCACCATTATTTTTCCCTTCATTTTTTTGACTACAAAATTTTAGTTTGTGTCCCAAAAACACATTGGTCTTTCATTTTTCATGTGCTCAATTTTCCTGTAATATCTCCCAAGCGAACATGGCCCGCCCGTTCCAAGTTGAGTAGTGGTCCGGCGGGGCTTATGCGAAAGCTGGGCTTCACGGGCCATGATGTGGCAGGCACAGCGTGAGGCTGGCCTCACAGAGCAGCGACTACTGCCCGCTTCCAACGGTGGAAGGATAACGGGCCGGTGCACATCTGGCCCGCTTGGGCCTCACAGCCTACTCCAGCGAACCACCATTATTTTTCCCTTCATTTTTTTGACTACAAAATTTTAGTTTGTGTCCCAAAAACACATTGGTCTTTCATTTTTCATGTGCTCAATTTTCCTGTAATATCTCCCAAGCGAACATGGCCCGCCCGTTCCAAGTTGAGTAGTGGTCCGGCGGGGCTTATGCGAAAGCTGGGCTTCACGGGCCATGATGTGGCAGGCACAGCATGAGGCTGGCCTCACAGAGCAGCGACTACTGCCCGCTTCCAACGGTGGAAGGATAACGGGCCTCACAGCCTACTCCAGCGAACCACCATTATTTTTCCCTTCATTTTTTTGACTACAAAATTTTAGTTTGTGTCCCAAAAACACATTGGTCTTTCATTTTTCATGTGCTCAATTTTCCTGTAATATCTCCCAAGCGAACATGGCCCGCCCGTTCCAAGTTGAGTAGTGGTCCGGCGGGGCTTATGCGAAAGCTGGGCTTCACGGGCCATGATGTGGCAGGCACAGCGTGAGGCTGGCCTCACAGAGCAGCGACTACTGCCCGCTTCCAACGGTGGAAGGATAACGGGCCGGTGCACATCTGGCCCGCTTGGGCCTCACAGCCTACTCCAGCGAACCACCATTATTTTTCCCTTCATTTTTTTAACTACAAAATTTTAGTTTGTGTCCCAAAAACACATTGGTCTTTCATTTTTCATGTGCTCAATTTTCCTGTAATATCTCCCAAGCGAACATGGCCCGCCCGTTCCAAGTTGAGTAGTGGTCCGGCGGGGCTTATGCGAAAGCTGGGCTTCACGGGCCATGATGTGGCAGGCACAGCGTGAGGCTGGCCTCACAGAGCAGCGACTACTGCCCGCTTCCAACGGTGGAAGGATAACGGGCCGGTGCACATCTGGCCCGCTTGGGCCTCACAGCCTACTCCAGCGAACCACCATTATTTTTCCCTTCATTTTTTTGACTACAAAATTTTAGTTTGTGTCCCAAAAACACATTGGTCTTTCATTTTTCATGTGCTCAATTTTCCTGTAATATCTCCCAAGCGAACATGGCCCGCCCGTTCCAAGTTGAGTAGTGGTCCGGCGGGGCTTATGCGAAAGCTGGGCTTCACGGGCCATGATGTGGCAGGCACAGCGTGAGGCTGGCCTCACAGAGCAGCGACTACTGCCCGCTTCCAACGGTGGAAGGATAACGGGCCGGTGCACATCTGGCCCGCTTGGGCCTCACAGCCTACTCCAGCGAACCACCATTATTTTTCCCTTCATTTTTTTGACTACAAAATTTTAGTTTGTGTCCCAAAAACACATTGGTCTTTCATTTTTCATGTGCTCAATTTTCCTGTAATATCTCCCAAGCGAACATGGCCCGCCCGTTCCAAGTTGAGTAGTGGTCCGGCGGGGCTTATGCGAAAGCTGGGCTTCACGGGCCATGATGTGGCAGGCACAGCGTGAGGCTGGCCTCACAGAGCAGCGACTACTGCCCGCTTCCAACGGTGGAAGGATAACGGGCCGTTGCACATCTGGCCCGCTTGGGCCTCACAGCCTACTCCAGCGAACCACCATTATTTTTCCCTTCATTTTTTTGACTACAAAATTTTAGTTTGTGTCCCAAAAACACATTGGTCTTTCATTTTTCATGTGCTCAATTTTCCTGTAATATCTCCCAAGCGAACATGGCCCGCCCGTTCCAAGTTGAGTAGTGGTCCGGCGGGGCTTATGCGAAAGCTGGGCTTCACGGGCCATGATGTGGCAGGCACAGCGTGAGGCTGGCCTCACAGAGCAGCGACTACTGCCCGCTTCCAACGGTGGAAGGATAACGGGCCGGTGCACATCTGGCCCGCTTGGGCCTCACAGCCTACTCCAGCGAACCACCATTATTTTTCCCTTCATTTTTTTGACTACAAAATTTTAGTTTGTGTCCCAAAAACACATTGGTCTTTCATTTTTCATGTGCTCAATTTTCCTATAATATCTCCCAAGCGAACATGGCCCGCCCGTTCCAAGTTGAGTAGTGGTCCGGCGGGGCTTATGCGAAAGCTGGGCTTCACGGGCCATGATGTGGCAGGCACAGCGTGAGGCTGGCCTCACAGAGCAGCGACTACTGCCCGCTTCCAACGGTGGAGGGATAACGGGCCGGTGCACATCTGGCCCGCTTGGGCCTCACAGCCTACTCCAGCGAACCACCATTATTTTTCCCTTCATTTTTTTGACTACAAAATTTTAGTTTGTGTCCCAAAAACACATTGGTCTTTCATTTTTCATGTGCTCAATTTTCCTGTAATATCTCCCAAGCGAACATGGCCCGCCCGTTCCAAGTTGAGTAGTGGTCCGGCGGGGCTTATGCGAAAGCTGGGCTTCACGGGCCATGATGTGGCAGGCACAGCGTGAGGCTGGCCTCACAGAGCAGCGACTACTGCCCGCTTCCAACGGTGGAAGGATAACGGGCCGGTGCACATCTGGCCCGCTTGGGCCTCACAGCCTACTCCAGCGAACCACCATTATTTTTCCCTTCATTTTTTTGACTACAAAATTTTAGTTTGTGTCCCAAAAACACATTGGTCTTTCATTTTTCATGTGCTCAATTTTCCTGTAATATCTCCCAAGCGAACATGGCCCGCCCGTTCCAAGTTGAGTAGTGGTCCGGCGGGGCTTATGCGAAAGCTGGGCTTCACGGGCCATGATGTGGCAGGCACAGCGTGAGGCTGGCCTCACAGAGCAGCGACTACTGCCCGCTTCCAACGGTGGAAGGATAACGGGCCGGTGCACATCTGGCCCGCTTGGGCCTCACAGCCTACTCCAGCGAACCACCATTATTTTTCCCTTCATTTCTTTGACTACAAAATTTTAGTTTGTGTCCCAAAAACACATTGGTCTTTCATTTTTCATGTGCTCAATTTTCCTGTAATATCTCCCAAGCGAACATGGCCCGCCCGTTCCAAGTTGAGTAGTGGTCCGGCGGGGCTTATGCGAAAGCTGGGCTTCACGGGCCATGATGTGGCAGGCACAGCGTGAGGCTGGCCTCACAGAGCAGCGACTACTGCCCGCTTCCAACGGTGGAAGGATAACGGGCCGGTGCACATCTGGCCCGCTTGGGCCTCACAGCCTACTCCAGCGAACCACCATTATTTTTCCCTTCATTTTTTTGACTACAAAATTTTAGTTTGTGTCCCAAAAACACATTGGTCTTTCATTTTTCATGTGCTCAATTTTCCTGTAATATCTCCCAAGCGAACATGGCCCGCCCGTTCCAAGTTGAGTAGTGGTCCGGCGGGGCTTATGCGAAAGCTGGGCTTCACGGGCCATGATGTGGCAGGCACAGCGTGAGGCTGGCCTCACAGAGCAGCGACTACTGCCCGCTTCCAACGGTGGAAGGATAACGGGCCGGTGCACATCTGGCCCGCTTGGGCCTCACAGCCTACTCCAGCGAACCACCATTATTTTTCCCTTCATTTTTTTGACTACAAAATTTTACTTTGTGTCCCAAAAACACATTGGTCTTTCATTTTTCATGTGCTCAATTTTCCTGTAATATCTCCCAAGCGAACATGGCCCGCCCGTTCCAAGTTGAGTAGTGGTCCGGCGGGGCTTATGCGAAAGCTGGGCTTCACGGGCCATGATGTGGCAGGCACAGCGTGAGGCTGGCCTCACAGAGCAGCGACTACTGCCCGCTTCCAACGGTGGAAGGATAACGGGCCGGTGCACATCTGGCCCGCTTGGGCCTCACAGCCTACTCCAGCGAACCACCATTATTTTTCCCTTCATTTTTTTGACTACAAAATTTTAGTTTGTGTCCCAAAAACACATTGGTCTTTCATTTTTCATGTGCTCAATTTTCCTGTAATATCTCCAAGCGAACATGGCCCGCCCGTTCCAAGTTGAGTAGTGGTCCGGCGGGGCTTATGCGAAAGCTGGGCTTCACGGGCCATGATGTGGCAGGCACAGCGTGAGGCTGGCCTCACAGAGCAGCGACTACTGCCCGCTTCCAACGGTGGAAGGATAACGGGCCTCACAGCCTACTCCAGCGAACCACCATTATTTTTCCCTTCATTTTTTGACTACAAAATTTTAGTTTGTGTCCCAAAAACACATTGGTCTTTCATTTTTCATGTGCTCAATTTTCCTGTAATATCTCCCAAGCGAACATGGCCCGCCCGTTCCAAGTTGAGTAGTGGTCCGGCGGGGCTTATGCGAAAGCTGGGCTTCACGGGCCATGATGTGGCAGGCACAGCGTGAGGCTGGCCTCACAGAGCAGCGACTACTGCCCGCTTCCAACGGTGGAAGGATAACGGGCCGGTGCACATCTGGCCCGCTTGGGCCTCACAGCCTACTCCAGCGAACCACCATTATTTTTCCCTTCATTTTTTTGACTACAAAATTTTAGTTTGTGTCCCAAAAACACATTGGTCTTTCATTTTTCATGTGCTCAATTTTCCTGTAATATCTCCCAAGCGAACATGGCCCGCCCGTTCCAAGTTGAGTAGTGGTCCGGCGGGGCTTATGCGAAAGCTGGGCTTCACGGGCCATGATGTGGCAGGCACAGCGTGAGGCTGGCCTCACAGAGCAGCGACTACTGCCCGCTTCCAACGGTGGAAGGATAACGGGCCGGTGCACATCTGGCCCGCTTGGGCCTCACAGCCTACTCCAGCGAACCACCATTATTTTTCCCTTCATTTTTTTGACTACAAAATTTTAGTTTGTGTCCCAAAAACACATTGGTCTTTCATTTTTCATGTGCTCAATTTTCCTGTAATATCTCCCAAGCGAACATGGCCCGCCCGTTCCAAGTTGAGTAGTGGTCCGGCGGGGCTTATGCGAAAGCTGGGCTTCACGGGCCATGATGTGGCAGGCACAGCGTGAGGCTGGCCTCACAGAGCAGCGACTACTGCCCGCTTCCAACGGTGGAAGGATAACGGGCCGGTGCACATCTGGCCCGCTTGGGCCTCACAGCCTACTCCAGCGAACCACCATTATTTTTCCCTTCATTTTTTTGACTACAAAATTTTAGTTTGTGTCCCAAAAACACATTGGTCTTTCATTTTTCATGTGCTCAATTTTCCTGTAATATCTCCCAAGCGAACATGGCCCGCCCGTTCCAAGTTGAGTAGTGGTCCGGCGGGGCTTATGCGAAAGCTGGGCTTCACGGGCCATGATGTGGCAGGCACAGCGTGAGGCTGGCCTCACAGAGCAGCGACTACTGCCCGCTTCCAACGGTGGAAGGATAACGGGCCGGTGCGCATCTGGCCCGCTTGGGCCTCACAGCCTACTCCAGCGAACCACCATTATTTTTCCCTTCATTTTTTTGACTACAAAATTTTAGTCTGTGTCCCAAAAACACATTGGTCTTTCATTTTTCATGTGCTCAATTTTCCTGTAATATCTCCCAAGCGAACATGGCCCGCCCGTTCCAAGTTGAGTAGTGGTCCGGCGGGGCTTATGCGAAAGCTGGGCTTCACGGGCCATGATGTGGCAGGCACAGCGTGAGGCTGGCCTCACAGAGCAGCGACTACTGCCCGCTTCCAACGGTGGAAGGATAACGGGCCGGTGCACATCTGGCCCGCTTGGGCCTCACAGCCTACTCCAGCGAACCACCATTATTTTTCCCTTCATTTTTTTGACTACAAAATTTTAGTTTGTGTCCCAAAAACACATTGGTCTTTCATTTTTCATGTGCTCAATTTTCCTGTAATATCTCCCAAGCGAACATGGCCCGCCCGTTCCAAGTTGAGTAGTGGTCCGGCGGGGCTTATGCGAAAGCTGGGCTTCACGGGCCATGATGTGGCAGGCACAGCGTGAGGCTGGCCTCACAGAGCAGCGACTACTGCCCGCTTCCAACGGTGGAAGGATAACGGGCCGGTGCACATCTGGCCCGCTTGGGCCTCACAGCCTACTCCAGCGAACCACCATTATTTTTCCCTTCATTTTTTTAACTACAAAATTTTAGTTTGTGTCCCAAAAACACATTGGTCTTTCATTTTTCATGTGCTCAATTTTCCTGTAATATCTCCCAAGCGAACATGGCCCGCCCGTTCCAAGTTGAGTAGTGGTCCGGCGGGGCTTATGCGAAAGCTGGGCTTCACGGGCCATGATGTGGCAGGCACAGCGTGAGGCTGGCCTCACAGAGCAGCGACTACTGCCCGCTTCCAACGGTGGAAGGATAACGGGCCGGTGCACATCTGGCCCGCTTGGGCCTCACAGCCTACTCCAGCGAACCACCATTATTTTTCCCTTCATTTTTTTGACTACAAAATTTTAGTTTGTGTCCCAAAAACACATTGGTCTTTCATTTTTCATGTGCTCAATTTTCCTGTAATATCTCCCAAGCGAACATGGCCCGCCCGTTCCAAGTTGAGTAGTGGTCCGGCGGGGCTTATGCGAAAGCTGGGCTTCACGGGCCATGATGTGGCAGGCACAGCGTGAGGCTGGCCTCACAGAGCAGCGACTACTGCCCGCTTCCAACGGTGGAAGGATAACGGGCCGGTGCACATCTGGCCCGCTTGGGCCTCACAGCCTACTCCAGCGAACCACCATTATTTTTCCCTTCATTTTTTTGACTACAAAATTTTAGTTTGTGTCCCAAAAACACATTGGTCTTTCATTTTTCATGTGCTCAATTTTCCTGTAATATCTCCCAAGCGAACATGGCCCGCCCGTTCCAAGTTGAGTAGTGGTCCGGCGGGGCTTATGCGAAAGCTGGGCTTCACGGGCCATGATGTGGCAGGCACAGCGTGAGGCTGGCCTCACAGAGCAGCGACTACTGCCCGCTTCCAACGGTGGAAGGATAACGGGCCGGTGCACATCTGGCCCGCTTGGGCCTCACAGCCTACTCCAGCGAACCACCATTATTTTTCCCTTCATTTTTTTGACTACAAAATTTTAGTTTGTGTCCCAAAAACACATTGGTCTTTCATTTTTCATGTGCTCAATTTTCCTGTAATATCTCCCAAGCGAACATGGCCCGCCCGTTCCAAGTTGAGTAGTGGTCCGGCGGGGCTTATGCGAAAGCTGGGCTTCACGGGCCATGATGTGGCAGGCACAGCGTGAGGCTGGCCTCACAGAGCAGCGACTACTGCCCGCTTCCAACGGTGGAAGGATAACGGGCCGGTGCACATCTGGCCCGCTTGGGCCTCACAGCCTACTCCAGCGAACCACCATTATTTTTCCCTTCATTTTTTTGACTACAAAATTTTAGTTTGTGTCCCAAAAACACATTGGTCTTTCATTTTTCATGTGCTCAATTTTCCTGTAATATCTCCCAAGCGAACATGGCCCGCCCGTTCCAAGTTGAGTAGTGGTCCGGCGGGGCTTATGCGAAAGCTGGGCTTCACGGGCCATGATGTGGCAGGCACAGCGTGAGGCTGGCCTCACAGAGCAGCGACTACTGCCCGCTTCCAACGGTGGAAGGATAACGGGCCGGTGCACATCTGGCCCGCTTGGGCCTCACAGCCTACTCCAGCGAACCACCATTATTTTTCCCTTCATTTTTTTGACTACAAAATTTTAGTTTGTGTCCCAAAAACACATTGGTCTTTCATTTTTCATGTGCTCAATTTTCCTGTAATATCTCCCAAGCGAACATGGCCCGCCCGTTCCAAGTTGAGTAGTGGTCCGGCGGGGCTTATGCGAAAGCTGGGCTTCACGGGCCATGATGTGGCAGGCACAGCGTGAGGCTGGCCTCACAGAGCAGCGACTACTGCCCGCTTCCAACGGTGGAAGGATAACGGGCCGGTGCACATCTGGCCCGCTTGGGCCTCACAGCCTACTCCAGCGAACCACCATTATTTTTCCCTTCATTTTTTTGACTACAAAATTTTAGTTTGTGTCCCAAAAACACATTGGTCTTTCATTTTTCATGTGCTCAATTTTCCTGTAATATCTCCCAAGCGAACATGGGGGTCAACTTATTTCCTTTTGAACCTAGAGAGGGAACCAGGAGGGCTCTCAGTCCCACTGATGATCTAAAAGGCAGCGATACGGCAATGCAATCACATATACACATGACCATCATCGCACAAGTATGCCCACGGCCCGAGCATAGAAAAGATCCAACCCAAGCACATTCACGTTCTTACAGCAGCACAAGTTGTAATTAAGCACACCTTATTGACTCGTAAAGCCACATTGGGATGGCAAATAGATCCCAGATATCCAACAAGCACGCCTCAACTTGTGGAAGCACAAGTTATCAACAACCCTAACATGACACCGAATGATAGTTTGAGCAAACATGGCATACCACAAGGAACTGAGACAGCACGCCAGCAACAGCGTTGCACAAATATACCCCATGCTAGATAAAAGCAGATGCGGAAGAAAAAAAAACTTCAAACGCAGCAACACAAGATGTTCTCAAGCTCATATATTATTACTGACTCATAATATCAATATCACACTCCGTTTCGGAATAACACGTCATATCACACAGCAGCGTTTAAATCAGTTCCACATAGAGATCCCAGACAAAGAGAGCGCCCACTTGGGCGTTAACAATATTTACGGGGCTGTCAGATATGAGCAGCCCTTGACAACTGACGGCGAAGCGAGTGAACATTGCATGAGCCGTACCTGCAAAACAGAGAGAATAGAGTAAGATGTTAGTTCGTCACAGAATGAAACTGTTCAAGAATTAAAGGGCGTGTGTGTGTCAGCAGTGTCATGCTGTACTACATAATACTGTGTGTTGACAAGTACCACTTTGCCATGGTAAATTGGTAGTGCATATGGCAGCCAGCAGTGAAGGAGTTTAATAATTAGTTTCCATGTCTGTTATTTCATTAAGATTAAGTGCTAACCTTTGGGTTTGTTTATTATCACTACTAGTATACCAGAAACTATCCTATGCCACACCCTTTAATCTGAATCCAATCTCAATCAGTGAATTTTCTATATGTGATACCGTCATACTTCATTTTCTACCTTCACAAACAAAAGGACAAAACACCCAGCCCCTGTCATCTGGATGAGTTCCAAGACCACCGGCTTACTGATCTCCAAGATTCCAGTTAATTGCAAGTGTTGAACAAGATCCATCACTTGGATGAATCATGAATGCCAGTGAAATTATGTTGTAAACACAGAGCAATAGAAGTCTTATCTATGTGCGACTAAGATTCATGGTTCTATCTATCCAAAAAAATAATGGTTCTAAATTGCTGATATAGGATCAAGGCAAACTGGTTATGGCATATGAAGTATAAGGGGTACATCGAAGTTTAATAGCACATAATGTGCCTTTCTAGCATGAAGCTAATTCTGATGTTGCTTTTCATGCCATTTACAGTTTTATAACCACAGCAAAAAGGAGAACAATGAAAGATTGGCATCACACAGAGTGAATGGATCAAAAGGTAACTTTTGCACAATGGGTAAATCATCCAAATGGCAAGTGAAAATTATCCTCCAACCATTCCCAAAATATAAGGTGTATTAGTTTTTTCAAAAGTCATACTTGTGCATGTTTGGCCAAGTTGTTAAAATAATGTATCGGTGCCTAAAATACTAAATTGCCGCCCCCCCCCCCCCCAAAATAAAACTGATGCACCTTATATTCTACATTGACGGGACTATATGCCCTTGTGATATAATCAAAATGACTTGGCGAAAGGATGTGGAGCTATAAATTGCAGATATATAGGCCAGTACATCTCGATACCATCATTATTTTGTACCATGGAAGTACTTCCTGGATTAGGCACCTAAGCATAGCTTTCAGACTGAACTTCAACTTATTGAACACAACGAACATGCATAATATAGTACAAACTCCAACACATGCAAAATATCCCTATATGGTACTCCCTCCGTCCGAAAAAGATTGTCCCTCTAATGGAGTAGATACATCCATTCGAGGGACAAGCTTTTTCAGACGGAGGGAGTATATCACACCCTCAATTGCATACCGTAAATAATATGTCAAATAGAAGGGTGTGTTCATACACATAAACCTAAAAGGCTTGATAGAAGCTTGACAACATATGCACAATAGTCAGTGTTGCTATCTTTTGTTGTTATTATTGTTACAGCCTTACAGGTATCATGTACTAATCTGAAATCTATCTTTTTAAGTGTAAAACTGAACCAGAAGCACCACATTATTTCTCAAACTTATCAGCTAAAGAATTCCAAATCGGAAGGCTTGAAAGAATCACCACATTATTTCTCAAACTTATCAGCTAAAGAATTCCAAATCGAAAGGCTTGAAAGAAGCACCACATTACTTCTTAAACTAATCAGCTAAAGAATTCCAAATCGGAAGGCTTGATAGAAGCACAACATTATTTCTTAAACTCATCAGCTAAAGGATTTCAAATCAAAAAGCTTGAAAGAACTTTGACAACATTATACACAATATTCAGTGTTTGCTATCTTTTGTTGTTATTATGTACTAATGTGAAATCTTCAATTTTAAGTGTAAAACTGAACCAGAAGCACCACATTATTTATCAAACTTATCAGGTAAAGAATTCCAAATCAAGAGGCTTGAAAGAAGCACCACATTACTTCTTAAACTTATCAGCTAAAGAATTCCAAATCGGAAGGCTTGAAAGAAGCACAACATTATTTCTTAAACTTATCAGCTAAAGGATTCCAAAACGAAAGGCTTGAAAGAAGATTACATACGCACCACGACAACCTAACAATCACAAATTCTCATCATAGCTGATGAGACGACATTAGAGGACCAAGTCTCAAGTATAAAAGGTAAACAATATGGTGCAGCAGCAGGCAAGTAGTATACAATATGATATACAATGCTCTTGACCTTGAAAGAAGCTCGGTGTTATACACGATATGCAAAGCTAGCTAACCTTCGCTCTTACAGTTGTTAGCGGTAACATGTTAGGACAAATATTAGTTGTACAAATGTAAATCTAGAATAATGCAGGTGCAAAACTAAGCCAGAAGCTAAAAAAAGCTTACATAAGCACCAGGACAACCTAACAACCACAAATCCTCATCATACTTGATGAGACGACATTATTACAGGACACAATTTTTCTTATGTACTCCCTCCGTCCCAAAATTCTTGTCTTAAATTTGTCTAGATACGGATGTATCTAATACTAAAACGTGACTTGATTCATCCGTATTTAGTCAAATCTAAGACAAGAATTTTGGGACAGAGGGAGTAAAAACTATAAACAATATTGTGCAGCAGCAGGCAATTAGTAGTATATCACTCGTTCATTCGTATACGAGGGGCCAGGCTTAGATCTAAATAATCACCTGAAGTGAAGTGAAAGCCGTCGTTCAGCCGCGGGCCTTGAGCTCAGCGAGGCGGCGGGTGAGGTCGTCCTCGTCGACCTTCTCCTTCTCCTTGGCGGCCGGGATGGCGTGGGCGGCGGCCTGGGGGAGGCCGACGGAGACCTCGAGGCCGTAGTCGTCGGCGACCTGCTGCATGAGGGAGTTGACCTCGGTCTCGGGCGTGGAGAGGGAGGTGGAGCCGGCCATGGCGCCCTCCATGAACTCGGCCTGGACCTCCATGTTGACGAACTGGCGCTCGAAGCTGTCCATGGTCTCGGACATCTTCTGGAGGTTGCCCGTGGCGAGGGAGGAGTCGAGCGACTTGACGATGTTGCCCATGGACTTGCCGATGGCCTGCATCTTGGCCTGCGTGTCGAGGCGGGCGACGACGGCGTCGAGGCGGGAGGCGAGGCGGAGGTAGTTCATGTGCTCGGTGCGCTTGCGGATGGCGTTCTCGGCGTAGATCCGGGCGCCGTCCACGTTGCCCTTCTCGATGGCCTTCTTCACCTTGAGCTTCTGCTCCTTCTCCTCCTTCTCGCACTTGCGCGCCTGCCGCTGCAGCGACTTGGACGTGAACTTGAGGTCGAAGATCTGCGCCATCAGCTTCTCCGGGTTGCCCATGGCTGCCTAGCTAGGGTTTCGGGGCGGGGCGAGGGATTCGGTTTGCGGCGGAGGTCTGGTGGGGGTCGGGGCTGGGAGATCGGGAATTGGGGATTGCGGAGAGGATTGGGGATTTTTTAGGGGAGAGACGGCCAGGCCACACGCGGTTTGGTTGTGACACGGCGAAGCAACGAGCCGCTGCGTGTGGGGTCGGCCGACGGCGCGTGCCGTGCGTTCCATGGACTAGGGGTCTGACTTTTTTCCCCTTGCTATATACTCCCTCTTTTTTTTGAACTTCATATACACTCTCTCTGAGAGTATCCGTTTTTTCAACGGTTTTGCTAATTCTCGGTCGCCTACGCATTGCGAAGTTTTTAATGGCCGTCGAGATTTTCGTTCTTGCGATCACTTTTGTGATTTCGAGTGCATCGATCCTCGGAGGGGAAGAGAATGTATCATGGGATCCGTGCAGCACTGATGTGCGCGGAGATGATGACGATGGTGATCTGATTTTCGCATCGGTGGTTAGAGTGAAGCCGATGCTCGCGCATGATGTAAGTGATGGCTTCGTGATTTGTACTTGATCTGATGTTATTGCTAGACTAGATGCTTGCGGACTCGCGATTCCGCAGGTGTTGTTTCAGATACGACAGGGTTCTCCGACTTGACTAGACCTAATGGGATTCCACCATTGACCGGGGTCGTCGGTTCGAGGTGGTAGCGATTTAAGTTTAGAAGTAAGTATTTTCGGCCGCACGGGGGTGTGCTTCGCATGTGGGCTTCGAGGGTGCATCCCTGTTGGGTGGCTTGTGGATCAGGAAACGAGGGCAATGTCAGCGACCCGTGTTGGTCTGGACAGTGGACCATCACCTTGGGCCTGGCCTGCCCTGACGGTAGCAAGCAGAGGCCCTACAAATAGCAGGAAGAGGGAAACAAAACGGAGCTTGGACCAGAATGGACTGGCGGCTTCGGTCGAGGCTCTCTCGATAGGATAGGTCATGTTCACCGTCTCCTTCCTCTGATACCCTTCTTCCTGGTAATCGTCTGTCATTTGTGGCTATAATCAATGGACCAGTCATCAATTGAGAGTACTTTGCATACCACCCCACCCCGTGCGCCTCCAGTGTATGAACCGACCCACTTAAGTTTTTGGCCAGAACCTTTGCTGAATCAGTTTTCTCCTGGTTTTTTCTTTTACATTTTCCCTTTTTCTTTTCTGTTTTTCCTTTCTTTTGTTTTGATTTTCACTACTTCTTTTCTTTTTTTCATGCTCAAATATTCTTTCTATTTTCCATTTTATTTTATTTTTTATTTCTACTTGATTTTCTAAAAAGTTGTGAATATCTTAGAAATTCGTAAACATTTTTTGGAATGCTGAACATTTTATGAATTCGTGAACATTTCTGGGAAATCATAAACATTTTTTAAATGCTTTTTTTTCATATTCACAAAGATCTTATTCAAATCCACAAAGACCTTTTGAAATTATGCACATTTTTTGAAATTGTGTATAGTTTTTGGAAACTCATGAAAAACTTTTCAGTTGGCATAGTTTTTCTAATGGACTAACATTTTTTTGAAATGCGTGACATTTTTTAAATGTTAGGGAACATTTTCTGAAATGCATAAGTATTTCTTCGAATCCATGAACATTTTTTGACTTATAAAAATCGAATTTATGAACTTTTAAATTTTGGGAAAAATTGAAATTCGATTTGTTTTTGATTTTTTGTGAACATTTTTTAAATTTTCATAATTCTTTTTGAATTTGCAAACATGTTTTCATATTCATGAATATGTTTTAATCATCCGATTTTTTTTAAGTCATGAACATTTTATAATTTCCTAATTAATTTTCCAAAATCATGATCATTTTTTGAATATGTGAATATTTTTTCAAAATCACGGACATTTTTTGAATCAAAGAACATTCTATATTTTCTCTAGCATTTTTCAAAGTTAGGAACATTTTATAATTTCACGAACAAGTTTTTTAAAAATTCGCATTTTTTATTTTTTAAATCCTGTATTAAGGAAGGAAAAACTGAATTAGAAAAGAGTAAAGGAAAGAAAAAAAGTAATGATAAAAATATGCTTTTGTATTGTAAAAAGTAGAAACTGACACACAATAACTCAAGGAAAGATAACCGCATCTCAAAGCAAAGCAAAGATGAAAGAACGGTGCAGGATATGCCGCTACCTAGCAGTTCCGCTAAATTTTCTGCTTTGCGGCCTCCTCCTCCTCCTCCGCTGGCTCCGTCGGTGGGGGTGTGCGCAGAGGCTTCGATATACCGATTGGAGCCGTAGTTTCCTCCTCTTGGAGCATTAGATATGTCTTTGTCCTTCCCTCAAAAAAAAAGAGATAGGTCTCCGTCCGATGGTCGTGTGACGATAGTGTCATTATCAGTGTGAAATAAAATATCCCTGCCTTATCCTTGCTTCGGTGATGCTTCCTCGGATCACCGGGAGGCATGTGAAAGCTGGTGTGTCCTCAGATCTTGTTCTTTCGGTTTGGCATTTTTTTTGTAGGTTTGTCTTGCCTGCACTGTCCCGCAATGCTGAGTATATGGTTGTACATCTTGATCCACGATGCATGAAGTTATGAATCAGACATATACGGAAAAATTATATGTTCTATTTAAAGAAGTTTTTGAAGAAGCTTATGATAAGATTAATTGGCTTTCCCTCATTTTTTTCCTTGAAAAAGGTTTCCTCACGACCATATATTAATTGGATCATGCAGATTGTGACACATGGTAAAGTAGTGGTGATGGTCAATGACCAAAATGGCCCGTTTTCACAACAACAACAAAAGGTCTGATGCACCAGGATTGTATGTCTCTTATTTTTGTTAAAATTATTGTACATCTTCTTAGTTTACTTATTTCTCAAGCACACTGGCATGGTTAGCTGCAGGGGCTAATTCCAAATTTTCTAAATTATATTCTTGGTTTATTTGATTTTTTCTTCTCTTTTCTCATTGCATATTAAATCATCTCCATAGCAGAAGGAAAATGCAGCTTATCATAACAACTACTCCATCCATCCATATTTATAGGGCCGTTGAGATTTACTTTGATCACTACATAGATCAATAATTATGATGTGTGTTACAAAAGTATACTAATTTGAAAGGAGTTTCTAATGGCATAGTTTTTATAGCATGCACCTTATACATTATCGGTCTTGTCGATAGTCAATGCAGTTCTTGAAATACGTATTATTAGGCCCTCTGTTTTCCGGATTGAGCGTGTAGGATCATGCCCGACCAAACATGCTTTTAGATTTGCATAGCATGAATTTATAACCCCACCAATGTGAGTTTAATTAGGTTTTGGTGCAACTTATAGAGATTTGTGCACGAAGCTAGCTAAGAGCCACAGATATATGATCGGAGGTTACACCATAGTGGCATTCCACGGAAGGATGTGCCATGGAGAAGTCGTGAACTTTTGCATTGCTCGGTGTGTCCTCATCCGACAGTTTCAGGATCATATTTTTAAGCATCGGCGCGCATCTTAATACTCTCTCCATTCCTAAATATTTGTTTTTCTAGACATTTCAAATGACTACTACATACGGATGTATGTAGACATATTTTAGAGTGTAGATTCATTCATTTTGCTTCGTATGTAGTCATTTGTTAAAATGTCTAGAAAGACAAGTATTTAGAAACGGAGGGAGTAGATGTTTCAGGAAGTCAAACTCGTGGTCGTCTCCTTGAAAACCATCGATTTCCACTTCTTCAAGCTCGGTCAAGGTGATAGTTTGGCTTGTCCAGTCATTAGCCTCGCACGCCCTCACCCGAGTGCTTGAGAATCACATTGATGAGCATTGGTGCACATCTCAATAGATGTTCCAGGAAGTCAAACTCACGCTTGTCTCCTTGGAAACCATCGATTTCCACTTCTTCAAGCTTCGTCAAGGAAACAATTTGGCTTGTCCAATCGGCTGGCTCGCAGCCACAATATTCTTGACATTTCTCTTTGTCCTAAGAATAAAAATTAATATAATTAATCTCTACTATTAAAAGAGAATCGAACGTCGTGATGGTTCAACCAGTTTCCTCCCATTCATCTCACCCCTGGCTTCCGCACCATTGAAAATTTCACGCACAAAGAAACCAACAAAAAAAGCGAGTACAAATCGGAAACCACCATCCACGCACGCAGCCAACCTCCACCCACGAGTCCACGACTCCCCCCACATCCTACGACCCGCCGCCGTCTTGACTACCCGTCGTCACCCGCGGCTGTCTTCCTGGACGAAGTATGGTTGGCCGCCATCGCCGTCTTCCTGGTTGACGGCGAGCTCCCTTGTCCTCGCCGTCCGCGCCCATCCCTGCCTTCCTATTCTCCATGGGAGCTCGACTTCTTCCCTTCTCTCTTGTCGGTCGGCGTCCTGGTGCAGCGGTGCCCCAGCGGCGCACGAGCTCAATGCCTCACTCACGCTGCCACCCCAGTGACAGCGCCGCCCCGGTGCGGCACAGCCTCTTTGGGCACCATATTTCTGGCGCTACCAGCAGCCCAAGGCTTCCACGGCGAGCTGTAGGCGGAGAAGTGCACGCCCCCACTCCACTCAATTGAACACCGCATCGCATCGCCGATTGAGGGGTCGACCTAGAAGAAGTGGCAATTTCCTGGAGAGAAAAATTCACTATAGGTCACAAAACTTGAGCCGGATGACACTTTGGTACCACTACTTCAAAATACCCGAACTACGGTCCATATACTTGCGCACAGGGTTCACTTTGGTCCGTATGTACGATTTCGTCTACGTATTTGCTGACTTGGCCAAGTCAGCGGCCGCCAGCTAGGCTTTGACTGCCACCTGGTCGTACCTGGGTTAATACTACTACATCCAGGGGGGGTTTGCAAAATCGCCTGAGCCCCTGTCGATACTGGCCTCTGTAGCGGCTCCCCCGGCCCAGGTCTCGGCGCCGTAGCCGTCGTACTTTCCGTCGATCCAGTCCCCCTCGTACCTGCCTCTCATGTAGTAGTAGTAGTAGACGCCACTGCCAGTGCACCGCCCACGGTTGAACTGGCCCTCGTAGACATCACCGTTGCTGTACACCTGGACAAAATGGCCGGTGGTGGGCGCAGACGCGAAGGCGGAGAGAGAGGAGCCGATGGACCAGAGGATCGGGGATCAGCGAGGCCGGCGGAGCGGGAGGTGGAAGGGGAGCGGGAACGGGAGGCGGGGGAGGGAGAGGCAGAGGAGCAGGAGCAGCGCGCAGGAGAAGGCCGTGGCGGAGAGGAAGTCGGCGAGGAGGGAGCGCGAGAGGATGGCGGGCGACGGGGAGAGGAAGTAGAGGGTCGAGAGCTTCCCCAGCAGCTATGCGGGCGTCTACGCAGCGCAATAGCTTTCGATTAGGACGAGGGGAATAGCGGGCGGGCGAAGCAAGCGGCGAGGAACGCGCCGCGATTCTCACCTGTCACGGCGGGGGCGCCCGGTCGATGCCGGCGGCCGCCGTCCTCGGCGGGGCCATACCAACGGGGGAAGATCGGCAGGCACGCGACGTCGGCCAGGCGCACGCCGCGACGCTGGATGGTGGCTTGAACGCCGGGTAGCTGAACGGGGCCGCGCAGAGCGCGGTCTGCTCGTCCATGGTCATCGTCGAGTACAGCGTCGGCGAGCGCGCGGTTGTCCCGGAAGAAGAGGCAGCGGAGGTGCTGGTTGCCATGGCGTGGCAGAGCCGCACCCACGCAGCGGGGTTCGAGCTGACTCCACCGTCCACCTCTGCTTCGCCATGAAAGTCGTCGGACTTTTGTTTATGCACTTCTCTCGCATTTTTTTCCCAAGCTGAAAAAAGGATCAACGAGGACTTTTGTGTAGGCAAATCAACGAGGAATTTGTGTTTTATTAGGGGAAAACAACGAAGAAAGTCGTCGGCCTGTGGTCACCGGCAGCGATCAAGTCGGCGCTGATGACGACG
Organism: Triticum urartu; assembly: GCF_056163025.1. NCBI lineage: Eukaryota > Viridiplantae > Streptophyta > Magnoliopsida > Poales > Poaceae > Triticum > Triticum urartu. Next base: position 714,241,479 of record NC_141879.1, read on the forward strand.
ACCGACGTGCGCACTAGGATGACACGCTGATCGTCGACGAGACCACCGGGAGGCCGAACTGCTTCGCCATGACGGACCCCAGTTCCGTCGCCGCGAGGAAGAGGGCCACAGCATCCTCGCCAGTCCCGAAGAGCACGACGCGGCCGTCGTCGCAGAGGAGTGAGCCGGCGAGCTGCAGGAAGAGGCCGAGCGCATCGGCGACCGCTGCCCAGACGACGTGCGGCCTCGTCACCACCAACTTCACCGTGTTGTGCTGGTCGTCGACCTCGTCGGCGGCGGACAACGCGACGGTGATGTTGCTGTTGCCTACGATTCTCCCTAGCTGGTGCGTCCCTGACGAGTCATCGTGCGAATGCAACGTCTTCCCACGGTCCGTGGAGCTCTGAACGAGCGCGCACGGGCGACGGCGTGATCTGCAATAGGGTGTGCGGCATCTAGCGCCTATTGTAGTAGCAGTTGCCGTAGAACCCGGCGCCGGCGCGCGGGAGCGAGGCGTGCAAGAGCGGCCGAGCGTTCATGGCGAAGCAATGTTTGCTGTAGATGCCACTGCCGCTTCAACATCAGTACAAACCACTAGTAGTATTATTCAACTGTAGGCGTGCAAGTTACAACCACGGCAATCTTGCTCGGGTCTAGGTGCTCTGCTATCTGCTGCGTGCGGCGGCGAGCTCTTGGACGTGGCCCTGGTACGCGTGCGCGAGCTCGAGGGTCTCGCACTTGCCTCGCGGAGCTGCACGCACAGCCGCTCCTCGGCCTCCTCCGCTGCCTCGGCGCGCAGCTGCGCAGCCTCCAGCTCCGTCCGCAGAAGCGCCACCTCCTGCTCCAGCTCGATATTTCAGGAGCAGCGCCTCCGGGCTGACCTCCCGGGGGCGTCGGCGTCGAAGGAGAAGGCGAGCAGGTGGCCGCCGCCGTCGTCGCGCTCCAGCCGCAGGGTATGCCCCTTGACGTTGACGCCGGCGCTCACCACAACGGCCCTCTGCCGCTCCACGTGCGTGGGGAACGGCACCGGCGGCGGCGCCGCCGGCGCCTGGGTGCCATGGCGGGTACTGGTGATAGTACGGCGGGGGCATCCCATGCAGATGAGGCCGCGGCGGTGGCAGGTTGGGGCGGCCGCTGCTTCCGGCGTTGCCCATCGTTAGCGACGACAAGCAGAGAGGTTGCGGGAGGAGAGGAGACAGCGAGCGGGTGCGGGTGGAGAGGGAGACAGCGAGCTGGTGCGGTCCGAGCAGGTGGGCTGGTTTAATGGTATTAGCGTTTTTTCAAAAAGCCCCCCGGATGGACTAGTATTGACCCTAGGCTCGACCAGGTGGCGGTCAAAGCCGAGCTGGCGGCCGCTGACTCAGCCAAGTCAGCGAATACGTAGACGAAATCGTATAAATGGACCAAAGTGAACCCCTTACGCAAGTACGTGGACTGTAATTCGGGTATTCTAAAATAGTGGTACTAAACTGTCAACCGGATCAAGTTTAGTGACCTACACTGAATTTTTCTCTTTCCTGGACGACGCCGCTGCCAACGACGAGGACGCTACTGCTTTCAGTACACCAGGCTCCAGGGTCCTCCCATCACCGATGGCTGCCCTCGGTGCTGTACTGGGCCTCCCTGACCTCTGCTTCTTCGTAGGACACGGGAGATGAGCAGGGTGTTCTCAAGCGGCAGCTCCAGGTCTTCGGCGGCGCCATGATCAACAAGGTGGTTTTCATACTCAGCTGTCTGTATGATTCTGTATTCATGCCATCTGCACCAATATTTCCTTCCTATAGCACTGAGCACCATATGTTCCTTATGTATGAGGAGTTGCAACGGGCATCGGAAGTGTATAGGAATACATGATCGTCAATGACATATATTCTTCAATAGCACATGTTTCTGTAGAGAGGATCTGTACAGCCTTCTTCAATCTGGATCAAAGTATTGAGGTAACTTTATTGTCATTCAGGTTCACCGGGCTAGCTAGGTTGAACAGCTCACAGAACGATGTGGTGATTTTAGTCCTAAAGCCAGGAACTGAAGATGGATTGGTCGCCAGTCTGAATTTTATCTATCTTGCTTCATATGTTTTTGGCTCCATGACCTGTACGGTTCCACCAAGGTAACTGACCATTCTGCTAGCTGCTGCGATCTGACCGTCAGTTCAGTTGTTGCCACTAACCACTAGCCACCATGTTGATTGCGTGCAGATAGATGTCAAGGTGAGGGTCATTTCCGGCGTGGTGACCACCGAGTCGTGGCGAACACATGCAACGTTGGTCATACACAACAGGTAATGTCACAACAGCTCAATTTCTTCAGAATTGGCATATGTAGTCATATACTCTATACTCATGTGCTGCTATTTCTAGAGGTAGCCCCCTAATCAAATAAGTAAATATTTGGTGTCTAATTCATCATAAAATATTTGTGCTTGGCGGAATAAATTTCACACATGACTTGATTTTGTTAGTCGAATGGTTTATATGAGCAGGAGATAATCTTCTTAAACTGGACACTTAGAATAGTTCGTTACTTGTTTGCTTAGTTGTGTTATCTATCCCATCTCTTGTGCATGGAACATAACCTCAAAATCTGCACATAATATTCCAAGGTCTCCATCACGATATGTCATGTAAATCTCAAAAAGTGAGTTGATTAATTTCCATGTGATGTGTAAGTTATTAGTGGCCATTTTTTTAACCATCCAGTTTGAGTTCACTTCTGGCAGGTAGACTTGTAGAATATGACACTTTCAAGATTTTTTCGATTATGCGATGTAGCAACGTCAGATGTGGTAGAAAATGCATTCATGGTTCGTGCGAAAAAGGGCAAAAGCTTTGCCTCTGCTTATACTAACCATTAGTTTAGGATAGTATACACAGATCTATGTTGCATTAGGTTTTTAAACTCTTTACGGCAGCTGGTTTGTGCATAATTTACAGAGATTGTTTTCCTGATTGACTTACATGCTGTTTGTTCTAGAAAAATAGAAAATATATGCATGTGAATGGTGGGTATGCCTGAATGTTTTCCCGCTAAAGAAAAAGGATACAACTGAAACTTATGGAACCTTTATCCAACTCCTAGGTTTTTGCCAGCGGCTGAGGTAGGAAATATACAAATCACAAGCAACCATATTGTACGTCTTGATTAGGCCATCAAGAGAGCAAATTTCCGCAAATTCCAGTTCTCAAAAAAGTTGCTCACTTTCAGAAGTATTAGCTATTGGATAATATGTGTCTCTGCGGAAGTCTTTATTTATTTTGGTCTGTGCATATGTGACAGGTCTAAACTCGAGGGGGGTGATTGATATTGTCATGCGTGTGAAGGTGTGCTTAACAAATGCTCTTCTGCTTGGGAACATAGAACTGCAAGATTTGCTTCCAATGGTTATGCCTTAGATCATGAAAACGAAAGTGACACCCAGGTAATGGAAGTCTTTTTTTCTTCTAAATTTGATAAATTACCAGTTATGTATGTGCTATTGCTGTGTGCCTTGAACATTGTGTTGTACAAAAGATTGGGATGATTTTCAGAAGATGCAATGATATATATGTGTCTAGGATTAGAAATAGATAGTGGATTGGTAGACACGATTATCCTTGATCTTTTAATCATCATTCTAAGTTAAGGAAACAAATGCATGTATCCTCTCTTTTTGCTCTATGTCCATGTTTTATTGAAGATTGATAGAAATAAACAATATTCTTGATCATGATGTATGAAAAAAGCTCCTCACGTCTCATGTGAATGTGATTGACTTGTCTATTAAGACGAATAGCAAGATAATAAGGTCATGCTTGCACGCTACCGAAAACACTCCCTGGCGTCTATGTGTGGCTACAACAAAAACAATATTTGTGTTCTCTATTTTTTTTTTGGTGAAGTAGAGTAGGGCCAGGCAACGACGAGAGAGAGAGAGGGAGAGGGAGAGGGAGGTCAAGATTTCCAATGTGGGGTGGAGCCAAGTAGAAAGCAAAACCATGTATAGACGGAAAAAAAGCATGCCTTATTATGTGTGGTATATTTGAGTTGAAGTTGAACTGGGTATCATTTCTTTTGCATAAGAGTGTGAAGCAAACTAGGAAACGAGGGCCTATTCGGATTGGTTTCTATCCTTCACATTTCAAGAGACAAAAATATATTACTTAAGACTTGATGAAAAGAAACATCACAATAGCTAAACATCAGTCGCCTGAATGGTCAGTCGATTTTTGCTAGAAGGAAGGAGGCACCGGAGGGAAGGAAGAAACAGCGTAGCGGGGGGCTAGCCGGAGAAGCTTCACCATAATCTATCTTAGGGTGGGGGTGGGGGCGGTGGTGCAAGTTTGCCGGAGAAAAAACCGGTGAGGCCCGGGGCTAAGGGATGGTTGGGGAAGGCGGCAAGACCGGCGGTGTGGGAGGTTGAGGGGAGGGCGGTGTGGCGAGGCGGCCACGAGAGCGCCGCAAGCCGTGGGCGGCGGCAGCAGGCGGCCTGGCTGGTGGTAGTAGGCGGCGGGAGGAAGAAGAAGACGGACACTGCAGCGATGTGATCTGTAAAACGTTTGGAGGAAGAAGACATAATCTAGGCCGTTCGTTTTTTATCTAACGCTTGTAACTGATCGAGGCCAAATTGACTAGCCCAAATAAAAATTCCTGTCGATTGACTCTTAGCCATTCACAAATGACATCTTTTCCTATAGTATTTGAGATACATGACATCTTATTTCCTATAATTTTACTATATTTCTAAAATAATCATATCCTATATGAGTCAAAGGGGCTTTATTTTTCCGTGGCAGCGCACGGGCAGCAAATTAGTCTCAATAGATGTTCCAGGAAGTCAAACTCACGCTTGTCTCCTTGGAAACCATCGATTTCCACTTCTTCAAGCTTCGTCAAGGAAACAATTTGGCTTGTCCAATCGGCTGGCTCGCAGTCACAATATTCTTGACATTTCTCTTTGTCTTAAGAATAAAAATTAATATAAAAGGAAGAATCACTATATACACAATATGAAAATAACTGATATGTTGAACAAGGACTACCGTGGATTGGGGTACGGCAACCCTGAGCCTACGTATGGCAGTACAAATTTTATGCATCCGGAGGAAGTAAAAAGCTACTGCTCCATCTGAAGGAAATATGCCCTAGAGGCAATAATAAAGTTATTATTTATTTTCTTATTTCATGATAAATGTTTATTATTCATGGTAAAATTGTATTAACCGGAAACTCAGTACATGTGTGAATACATAGACAAAACAGAGTGTCACTAGTATGCCTCTACTTGACTAGCTCGTTGAATCAAAGATGGTTAAGTTTCCTAGCCATAGACATGAGTTGTCATTTGATTAACGGGATCACATTATTAGAGAATGATGTGATTGACTTGACCCATTATGTTAGCTTAGCATTTGATCGTTTAGTATATTGCTATTGCTTTCTTCATGACTTATACATGTTCATATGACTATGAGATTATGCAACCCCCGAATACCGGAGGAACACTTTGTGTGCTACCAAACGTCACAATATAACTGGGTGATTATAAAGGTGCTCTACAGGTGTCTCCGATGGTACTTGTTGAGTTGGCATAGATCGAGATTAGGATTTATCACTTTGACTGTCGGAGAGGTATCTCTGGGCCATCTCGGTAATGCACATCAGCCTTGCAAGCAATGTGACTAACGAGTTAGTTGCGGGATGATGCATTACAGAATGAGTAAAGAGACTTGCCGGTAACGAGATTGAACTAGGTATTGAGATACCGACGATCGAATCTCGGGCAAGTAACATACCGATGACAAAGGGAACAACGTATGTTGTTATGCGGTTTGACCGATAAAGATCTTCCTAGAATATGTGGGAGTCAATATGAGCATCCAGGTTCCGCTATTGGTTATTGACCGGAGACGTGTCTCGGTCATGTCTACATAGTTCTCGAACCCGTAGGGTCCGCACGCTTAACATTAGGTGACGATCGATATTATGAGTTTATGTGTTTTGATGTACCGAAGGTTGTTCGGAGTCCCGGATATGATCACGGACAAGACGAGGAGTCTCGAAATGGTCGAGACATAAAGATCAGTATATCGGACGATTATATTTGGACATCGGAATGGTTCCGGGTGAGATCGGGCATTTACTGGGTACCGGAAGGTTACCGGAACCCCCCGGGAGGTATATGGGCCTTATTGGGCCATAGTAGGAGAGAGGAAAAGGGAGCAAAGGAGGGGGCGCCCCCCCGAAGCCCAATCCGAATTGGGAGGCCCCCCCTTTCCTTCCTCCTTCCTCCCCCTTCCTTCTTTCCTAATCCAACTAGGGAAGGGGGGAATCCTACTCCCGGTGAGAGTAGGACTCCCCTTGGGGCGCGCCTAGGAGGCCGGCGCCCTCCCCCTCCTCCACTACTTTATATACGGGGGAGGGGGCACCCCATAGACACACAAGTTAATCATTGATCTCTTAGCCGTGTGCGGTGCCCCCCTCCACCATAATCCACCTCGGTCATATCGTCGTAGTGCTTAGGTGAAGCCTTGCGCCGGTAGCTTCATCATCACCGTCATCACGCCATCGTGCTGACAAAGCTCTCCCTCGACACTCTTCTGGATCGTGAGTTCGTGGGACGTCACCGAGCTGAACTTGTGCAAATCATGGAGCTGCCGTACCTTCGGTGCTAGGATCAGTCGATCGTGAAGACGTACGACTACATCAACCACATTGTCATAACGCTTCCGCTTACGGTCTACGAGGGTACGTGGACTACACTCTCCCCTCTCGTTGCTATGCATCACCATGATCTTACATGTGCGTAGGAAATTTTTGAAATTACTATGTTCCCCAACAGTGGTATCCGAGCTAGGTTTATGCGCAGATATTATATGCACGAATAGAACACAAGTGAGTTGTGGGCGATAATAGTCATACTGCTTACCAGCATGTCATACTTTGATTCGGCGATATTGTTGGATGAAGCGGCCAGGACCGACATTACGCGTACGCTTACGCGAGACTGGTTCTACCGACGTGCTTCGCACACATGTGGCTGGCGGGTGTCAGTTTCTCCAACTTTAGTTTAATCGAGTGTGGCTACACCCGGTCCTTGTTGAAGGTTAAAATAGCACATACTTGATAAAAAATCGTTGTGGTTTTGATGCGTAGGTAAGAATGGTTCTTGCTCAGCCCGTAGCAGCCACGTAAAACTTGCAACAACAAAGTAGAGGACATCTAACTTGTTTTTGCAGGGCATTTGTGATGTGATATGGTCAAGACATGATGCTAAATTTTATTGTATGAGATGATCATGTTTTGTAATGGAGTTATCGGCCACTGGCAGGAGCCATATGGTTGTCGCTTTATTGTATGAAATGCAAACGCCATGTAATTGCTTTATTTTATCACTAAGCGGTAGCGATAGTCGTAGAAGCAATAGTTGGCGAGACGACAATGATGCTTTGATGGACATCAAGGTGTCAAGCCGGTGACGATGGTGATCATGACGGAGCTTTGGAGATGGAGATCAAAGGCACAAGATGATGATGATCATATCATATCACTTATATTGATTGCATGTAATGTTTATCCTTCATGCATCTTATTTTGCTTAGTTCGACGGTAGCATTATAAGATGATCTCTCACTAAATTTCAAGGTACAAGTGTTCTCCCTGAGTATGCACCGTTGCGAAAGTTCATCGTGCCGAGACACCACGTGATGATCGGGTGTGATAAGCTCTACGTTCACATACAACGGGTGCAAGCCAGTTTTGCACACGCAGAATACTCGGGTTAAACTTGACGAGCCTAGAATATGCAGATATGGCCTCGGAACACTGAGACCGAAAGGTCGAGCGTGAATCATATAGTAGATATTGATCAACATAGTGATGTTCACCATTGAAAACTACTCCATCTCACGTGATGATCGGACATGGTTTAGTTGATATGGATCACGTGATCACTTAGATGATTAGAGGGATGTCTATCTAAGTGGGAGTCCTTAAGTAATTTGATTAATTGAACTTTAATTTATCATGAACTTAGTCCTGATAGTATTTTCATAACTATGTTTTAGATCAATAGCTCGCGATGTAGCTCCCCGTTTATTTTTGATATGTTCCTAGAGAAAAACTATGTTGAAAGATGATAGTAGCAATGATGCGGACTAGGTCCATGATCTGAGAATTATCCTCATTGCTGCACAGAAGAATTATGTCCTTGATGCACCGCTAGGTGCAGATGCAAACGTTATGAACGTTTGACAAGCTCGATGTGATGACTACTTGATAGTTTAGTGCACCATGCTTTACGGCTTAGAACCGGGACTTCAAAAATGTTTTGAACGCCGCGGAGCATATAAGATGTTCCAAGAGTTGAAATTGGTATTTCATACTCATTCCCGTGTCAAAAGGTATGAGACCTCTGACAGTACTTTGCCTACAAGATGGAGGAGAATAGCTCAACCAGTGAGCATGTGCTCAAATTGTCTGGGTATGACAATTGCTTGAATCAAGTGGGAGTTAATATTCCAGATAAGATAGTAATTGACAAAGTTCTCTAGTCACTATCACCAAGTTACTAGAACTATGTGATGAACTATAATATGCAAGGGATGACGAAAGTAATTCCCGAGCTCTTCGCGATGCTGAATCAGCGAAGGTGGAAATCAAGAAATAGCATCAAGTGTTGATGGTTAACAAGACCACTAGTTTCAAGAAAAGGGCAAATGATAGAAAGGGAACTTCAAGAACAATAACAAGCACGTTGTCACTCCCGTGAAGAAGCCCAAAGCTAGACCCAAGCCTGATACTGACACTACAAAAAAAAGACACATCCGTGACATTTTGGGCCGAATGAATTTTTTTCTGTCATACATATGACACTTCTATGACGATAATTGTGAAAAAACCCGGTATCATCATAGATGTGGTGGGCTCCTATTTCTATGACAAAAAATTATGACAGACAATGGGCTTTTCATCCTGGGCGGGCCGAAGACGCGGCTACATGACATTCTTTGGGCCGTCCATGACGGAAAAAACCGTGGTAGAAGCGAGGGGGAGGAAAATTTTGGGGAGTTCCCGGTTACGGTGGGAGGTCACGGGCCGAGCGATGCGCGTTTCTCTCGTACACGTACACGCGTATGTGCGAGTGTCACAGCCCTAGAATTGTTTGGAGATAGTTGCATCAGTGAGCATCATGCATCCTGTTAATTTCAACAAACTTGAAATGAGGAAAGTGAAAGCCTCAAAAATCAATTTAAAAGAAGGGCAAGAACCCTTTAAATTGCATTCATTGTTTCCAAAATGCCTTCATAAATGTTTGTTAATTTTGGCAAGGCTTTGAGACCAAACCAAAAATAGGGAACATTTTGTGGAATATTTTGGGCACTGAATTTAAATCACTATCCTATTTGAATTTGGAAATATACCCAAATATATATAGGATATATCTCCAAATACCTCTAATATATTTTATGTGCATTTGGAAAAGTCCATTTTGCAACATGAAATTATTAGAGGATAATTGACACTATTTTTGAAACTGTTTTGAATTTTAAAAGCAGTGGCAAAGATAAAATAAAAACAAACAGAAACAGAGAGAGAGTTACCTGGACTTACCTCTGCAGCCCACCTGGCAGCCCAAGTGGCCGGCCCAGCCCACCACCGCCTCCTTCCCTGTCGTCTTCCTCCTCTGCCAGAAGGACGGGCGCATGCCCGACGCGCGCGCACCGCAGTGCGGCCACCTCCACCCTGCCTGGCTGCCCCCTCGTCGCTCTGGACCCTCCCCGCGACGCCACGCAACCTCCCCGACCCCCTCGAGCTCTCTCCCGTGCCTCTCCCCTCCTCTGGTCCTCTCTCCCTCTCGCTCCGAGCACCACTGTCGCCGCCGCCCGCTATCCCCGTGGCCACCGAGCTCCCCTCGCCTCTCCAAGCAGACCACGGGCTCCGCCTCCATCTCCCGCGTCTCTCCGTCAGCTCGCACGACGCCGGACGCCCTGCCTCGCCCTCTACCCCGCCATCTTCGTCGTCTCTGCCCCGAGATCGCCGGCGGCCGCACGACCTCATCATCCCCTCCCCGAGCACGCCGAGGCCACCTCTGCACTCGCCGTGAGCCCCTGCTCCCAACCCCTCTCTCCCCTTCGTCGATTTCCTCCTCTAGCCCCTTTGGCCACCCCGACCGAAGCTCGCCACCATTGCGCTTCGTCGCCGCCGTGGCTAGAGCCCACCTCCGCCGCGCCTGAGAGCGTCATCGTGCTCAGCACGTTTGCAGGAGCCCGTAGCGCCCACCAGCTCCTCCTCACATGCACCGTAGCGCCGTACCCGTCATTGCCGAACTCTGGCCGCCGCCTTGGAGCTCGCCGTCGTTGGCTCCGGCCACCATAGGCCCGGCCTCCATCACCACTAGACGCGCCCCTGCAAGAGCTCTCCAACGAGCCCAAGAACAGCCTCGCCCGTGCCCTGTGGGCATTTTCCGAGCCGCACCACCGTCTCGGGCCTCGCCGGCGTCGAGTTGCCGGCAGGTTTGACCTGTTCGACCCAGGGTTTGACCTCCCTGGGGTCAACACACGTGGGCCCCACCCCTGACTAGATTAGTTTAGGACTAATTACCCCGCTGACACTGACAATGGGCCCAGTGGCTGTTAATTTCATTAGTTAGATTTAATTAACCCTGTTAATTAATTGTGTCACTGACGTGTCGACCCCACTGGTCAGGTTTGACCTGGACCAGGTCAGTTGACCTGCTGATGTCATGGTGACGTAGTGCTGACGCCATAACTCATTTTCTGGATTAATTTTAATTCAGGAAATTCCAGAAAATACCCAAAACTTCAAAAATTCATAGTAATTCAACCGTAACTCCAAATCAAACAAATTATATATGAAAAATTATCAGAAAAATGCAATCTATCCATCTGTACCATTTTCATGCATGACAAACTAAGTTATACCTGCTGTATAACTGAAAACATGTTAATGGCATTTAAATAACCACATGTGGAATTTGAATTTGAACCTTGGGTTCAAACCAACTTCATTTAAATTGTTGCTAGCTGCATTAGCTCAACTCACACCATATTGCCATGAAATTATCATGCATCATAATTGTTGCATTGCATTGATTGTGTTCTTCTTTGTTTGCCGGTAATTGTCCCCTCTCGATAGACGTGGTTTCGACGATGAGTTCGATGACACCGATGAAGAGCTATAATATCTTCAGAAGTGCCAGGCAAGCAAAAACCCCTTGTTCATTCTGATACAATCCCACTCTCTCGCTCCTGCTCTCTTTTACTGCATTATGACAACAATGATTCATCTATTACTTGCTGCGGTAGCTGAACCCCTTTATCCTTTGCATGACCTGTCATTGCCACAGTAAATAGATGAAACCACTAGCATGAGTAGGAGTTGTTTGAGCCCTGATGTGCCTACTCTTTCATGCTTGTTTGTCATGCCTGCTACTGCTTAGAGTTGAGTCAGGTCTGATTCATCGGGGATGAATTGGAATGGTGTTGAACATGTCCTACTGTGTGTGAGCTAAGTGTGTGAACACGATTTGGTAAAGGTAGCGGTGAGAGGCCATGTAGGAGTACATGGTGGGTTGTCTCATTGAAGCCGTCCTCAGGAACTGAGTTCTGTGTTTGTGATCCATGAAACAGTTACTACCACGCATTGGGCCCGAAACCAATGGACCCTCTCGGCTTCTTGATCACCCTTGTCCTCTGTCCAGGAGTTGCAAGTAGTTTCTGGTGTTTGTAGTATGCTGGGGGCCGCACGCAGCGCTGACCGTAGGGGTGGGCTGTGTTGCGGTAGGCACGTGGCCGGGCATGCCGGGCGCCCGTTTGGTGTCTCGGAACCCTGTACACATCGTTCGGGGCCGTATGTGGAAACCTCGGCCGGACTCCCTGCGGATGGAACATGAATAGGCGATAAACCTAGACTAGAGACTTTAGTGTTTAGGTAGGCCGTGGCCGACACCCTCGTTGGGCTTCCGCTTGAAGGTTGCCGAGTACATGTCGTGTAAACGGTGGTAAGTGGTGAGAGCGTGTGTGAAGAAGTACACCCCTGCAGGGTTAACATCATCTATTCGAATAGCCGTGTCCGCGGTAATGGACTTCTGGGTTGCCTATAACAGTTCATAGACAAGTGAAAGTGCATACTCTAAAATGCGCAAGATAAGCGTGAGTGCTATGGATGGTGTTCTCGTAGGGAGACGGGAGCGGATCCATAGTGGTGTATTGTTATGGTGAATATGTGGACTCGTGTGCGCCACCTCAAAAGAGTTGCTTGCAGTCGTAGTTCAGGTTAGCCACTGAGTCAAAGCTGGCTTGCTGCAGTTAAACTCCACTACCCCCTTTGTTGATACCGATGCATATGTAGTTAGTTCTGATGTAAGTCTTACTGGGTACATTTGTACTCACGTTTGCCTATTTTATGTTTTTGCAGAGAGACGTCAGTCTCGCTAGTAGTTCTGTGTGGACCCCGACGTTTAGCTCAATACCTCAGCTACGATCTTGTGCCCTCGGCAGGATCTGGTAGATAGTCAGGCTTCTCAGCCTTTTTCATTTGTAGATGTCTGTACTAAGACATGTTAAGCTTCCGCATGTGCTTTGACTTGTATGCTCTGAATGTTGGGTCATGAGACCCATGTTTGTAATATCTCGCTTCTCGGAGCCTAATGAATAAATACTTTAAGTCGTAGAGTTATGTTGTGATGCCATGTTGTATTTACACATATCGAGCATATTGTGTGTATGATTGAAATGCTTGGTATGTGTGGGATCCGACAATCTAGTTGTTTATCCTTGGCAACCTCTCTTATGGGGAAATGTAGTCTAGTGCTTCCATGAGCCATAGTAGTCCGCTACAGCCCGGTTCACCGGAGTCCTGCTAGCCCAGCACTACTGCTCAGGACACTTGACTGGCCGGCATGTGTTTCACTTCGCTCCTGTGTCTGTCCCTTCGGGGAAATGTCACGCGGTGATATCCGGAGTCCTGCCTTGCCTGCTACAGCCCGGGTTACCGAAGTCCTGTTAGCCCAGTGCTACAGCCCGGATTCACACGCTGTTGACCGACATGCTCGAAGTTGATTCATGTATGCCTGTCCCCATGGGTTAGTGCCGCTTTGGGTTCACGACTAGCCATGTCGGCCCGGGTTCTTTGTCATATGGATGCTAGCGAAACTATCATATACGTGAGCCAAAAGACGCAAACGGTCCCGGGCCAGGTAAGGTGGCACCCGTGGGAATACCGTGCGTGAGGCCGCAAAATGATATGATGTGTTACATGCTAGATCGGTGTGACTTAGAATCAGGGTCCTGACAGCGAGGCGTTGGCTCTAACTGAACCCGAGCGAGGCGTTGGGCTCTAACTGAACCCGAGCGAGGCGTTGGGCTCTAACTTAACCCGAGCGATTGCACTGCAGGCTACGCGTTACTGAACCCGAGCGATCGATCGATGGCTCTTAACTGAACCCAATCGAGCGATTCCTTCGCTACTGCTGCTAACTGAAGCTGATCGATGCTGCCTCTGGATGAACAGTGAGCGTTGCGGGAGGGGGGGGGTCTGGATGAGCGTTCCGCGGGCATAAAAAGACGATCGTGCCCCTCTTCACGAATCATTTTTGACAGATCTCAGCCGTCCTTGTGTTTCTTCCCCTCGCGTTCAACCCAGGGGGGAGCACCGGAGCAGAAACGGTCCTCGAGGGCGGAGTAGGCCGCGGAGGCGCAACCTGAGAGCACCAGCGTTGTGAGCGCGGGGAATAATTCACCGGTAGCCGGCGGCCCGACGGAGACGGAGGAGTAGAGCGAGATGGAGGTGGCGCGCTGGAAGCACGGAAGCTCGACCCTCTTGTACACATCTTCGCCCGATGGGACCGCGAGGACGAGCTACTCCGGCGAGAGCCGCGCGGCGGTGCGCAGCAGCGAGGAGACACGGACGCAGGGCTCCCCCGCGCGGACCGAGAAGGGTCGATTCGATGGTCGGATATCAAGACGGGACACTGTCGAGGCGGAGCCAGAGGAGACCACGCGGGCGAGCACCGCTTCAACGGAAGGGAAGGGGACGTCGCGAAAGACGAGCGCGGGGAGGCGGGTCCAGAGGCCGCGCCACCGGCGGGATATGACACTGGCACGCGCGGCGGTGCGGACGCAGCCGAGGCGGGCGAGGACCAGCAGGAGCAAGTCGTCTGGGAGGTCGCTGATGCGATCCGCCGTGCCTGGACCGCTGGATGGCGACGGCGCCGGCGAGCCGAAGAGACTTCCCGATCTCAGCAGCGACAACGTCTCAGACTTGGAGGTGAACACGAGCTCGAAGATCCGAGCCACCAGCCGGGAGTAACGGGCGCGTGCACGGCGGCGTGCTCCTACTCCTCCATCGGAGCTAAGGTGCCGCCACCATCGCCGCCACTCCATACAGATCGATCGATTGATATGGTTCACCCCCCTGATCAACTGGGTTGGGCCGGGCGCATTTAGTTTTTCTCTCTCATTTTTTTTCAGAAGTCTGGAATACTCCTTCCGACCCATAATATAAAATGTTATTATATTTTTAAGATGTTATTACATTTAATATGTGAGTATATTATATGTAATAATGTCATATATTATAAGACGGAGGAAGTATTACTTTCTTTGTTGTTGTTTTTTCCATTTGAAAAAGATTACGTATACAGATGCATATGAAACGATGCAGGAAAAACCATCGACATATGAACATTCGTTTTGATCCATATGAACATATTTTTTGTGCATCCATGTGATTATAAACAACCATGTAAGTTTTTCTTCGTACTAGATAGTAATTATTGGAATTCTCTCCTCCCTCTCCCATGCATCCAAAGTATGACATCAACAGATTCTGTCAAAAATGCTAAAACTTCAAAAGTTTTATCTTATTGGTGATCCTTTTTCCACTGATGGCTTTTCACTGGAAATTTTGACGTGGCCTGTCTTTATTTTTCTAACATTTGCACATGTAATAGGAAAATAGTATATATTGACAAAAAATATAGTAAAATCCACATAATCATCAGAATAAAGTTGATACAGCCCTTCTGTTTGTTAATTTTTTGACTTGTATATGATAAAATCTACTTCATAGTTCATACAAGCCCTTTTCATGATCATGAATGGATATTTTCTTTCTTTGCCCTCTGTAACTTAATATAAGACGGCTTGACACTGTCATGGACTCTATTTTTTTAAAGAGGGAGTACATTGGTTTGTTTTGAACTTCTGTTTCCTTTTTACACGCATGTGACAAATTCTGCCCAATGGAATGAAAATGCAGTCCTCAAAAGTTCTAAAAGAGGTAAAATCAACAAGAAGCCACCATATAGCATAAGAACTAGGATATATGCATCTATAATCAAGCTTGATATATGTCATCTTCCCACATTTGCAAGGCTCCAACAACATGAGTTTAATAACGTTTTCACGGAACCTAAATTCTCATAGCGTCACTACCTAGGGAGCCATATGGCCGTCGGCATCGAGCCCTGTTCCGGTCCACATCTCTAGTCCATGCCATGCCAATCATTGAACTTTCTGAAATAATTATCTTGAAAGGATATTAATTCAATGAGCTATATGTTGTTATAAATTACCAAAACCACCCGGGGATTAGTTGCACTTTCAGATGCAGAGGAGGATTACTTCGGCGCCGGAAGGATTTGGATGTTTTTTTCATTTTCTGTAAGGTTTAAGGGGTTGTGCTACTTAATATATGGCCTTTGGTCTTTTGCAAAAAAACAAAGTCGTGCTATAATTCAATATTTTTTATTAACGAGAATATTAGGAAATATAACTTTTTTCACAGTAGATAAACATTATTACAACACACAGAACAATTAGTGCAATTGACCAGAATTAGTTAATTCTATGTCGACAATGCTACATTTTTTCTTTTATATAAGCACATTATAAGAATAGGTCTTTTTTTGCTTTAATCTGTATGCTAAATTTGTAAAATCATCACAATGTTAGTTAACTCTCAATCAACTAGGTGATAGGTATACTCCATTTTCATTAAGGAAGGATGAAGATTCGGGGTCGGCAAAGAAATTTACGACCCTATAGAATGTGAGCTTCAACCCGGGCAATATTTTTTTAATGTTTCATTGGTTCCTTTTTAGTTTATGCTTTTGTTGGTTAATTTTGACTTGTATATGCTAAAATCTACTTCGGACAAGTCCTTTTCATGATCATGAATGGATGCCTTGTGGTTGGGGCAAAATAATTTGTTTGAGTTTTTCTTTGTTTGTTACTCCTATGTAACTTAATATAAGACGGCTTTGACACTGTCTTGGACTCTAAAAACAAATTTAAAGAGGGAGTACCTTGGTTTGGTTTACACAGCATGTGACAAATTCTGCCCAACGGGATGAAAATGCAGTTCTCAAAAGTTCTAAAAGTGGTAAAATCAACAGGAAGCCACCATATAACATAATAACTAGGATATATGCATGTATAATCAAGCTTGATATATGTCATCTTCCCACATTTGCAATGCTCCAACAACATCAGTTTAATAATGTTTTCGCGGAACCTAAATTCTCATTGCATCACTACCTATGGAGCCATAGATACAGAAACAGAAGATATAACATAGTGCCATTCCACAGAAGGATGCGCTAAGGAGAACTCGTGAATTTTTGCTTCACTTGGCACGCCCTCACCGGAGTGCTTGAGAATCACATTGATAAGCATTGGTGCACATCTCAATAGATGTTCCAGGAAGTCAAACTCACGCTTGTCTCCTTGGAAACCATCGATTTCCACATCTTTAAGCTTCGTCAAGGAAACAATTTGGCTTGTCCAATCGGGTGGCTCGCAGCCACAATATTCTTGACATTTCACTTTGTCCTAAGAATAACAATTAATATAAAAGCAGGAATTACAATATACACAACAAGAAAATAACTGATATGCTGAACAAGGACCGCAATTAGTATATATAATCACAAACCTACCGTGGTTTGGGTTACGGCAACCTTGAGCCTACGTATGGTAGTACAAATCGTATGCATCCGGAGGAAGTAAAACGCTACTGCTCCATAAACATGGCCCAAAGGTGCAAGGTGCAGCTCCAAGTCCAAGACAGAAAAGTGCACCGCAACCTGCATCCGTAGATGTTTCTCTAATTCACGAGAAAAATCATCTTGCGCCCAAAATACATGCCGGTAATAATATGGTTCCTGCATGTT
This sequence comes from Triticum urartu, assembly GCF_056163025.1. NCBI lineage: Eukaryota > Viridiplantae > Streptophyta > Magnoliopsida > Poales > Poaceae > Triticum > Triticum urartu. Next base: position 714,258,634 of record NC_141879.1, read on the forward strand.
TGAGCAAACAATTCCATGATAAATCCCTTTGAACCACGTCTTTAAAACTTCGGGCTGGGAACTTGGATTCTTGAGAAGTACTCCCTCCGTCCCAGAATGTAAAATGTTATTTGACACTAGCATATTATACTCCTGCGAGTGACGAACTAACCTTGATTGCGCTAATGCGTAGCACCGGGAGTTGTGGTCCGTCTGCCGCCGCCGCCGCCCTCGTGGTTGATGACAGCAAGCTCACTGTCTGGAGTGTCCAGTCAGGGAGCTCCTTGAACCCGCCGTTGTAATGGCAGCGCCACGAAATATTGCTTGCCATCGGCGCCAAGACGGAGACACTGCTGGGGCCCGCGATGTGGGAGGACAGGGTTAGTCGCTCGAGCATGGGCGTTGCAACGTCGATATGCCGTACCCATGTCCAACGATCTGGGGTGTCCTCAATGACGAGCTCTCGCAGCGACAACGAGCGCACCGTGATGTCCAGTACGAAGCCGCCGGGTAGGGTGTACCTGAGCACGCGCAGGCGCGGGCAGCGGAGGACCAGGTCCTCGAGGTCGGAGTAGGCCGCGGAGGCGCAGCCTGAGAGCACCAGCGTTGTGAGCGCGGGGAATAATTCACCGGTAGCCGGCGGCCCGACGGAGACGGAGGTGTAGAGCGAGATGGAGGTGGCGCGCTCGAAGCACGGCAGCTCGACACTTTTAAAGAAATCCTCGCCCGATGGGATGGCGAGAATGAGCTGCTCCGGCGAGAGCCGCGCCGCGGTGCGCAGCAGCGAGGCGAGGCTGACGCGGGGCTCCCCCTCGCGGACCGAGAGGGGTCGATTCGGGGGGCAGATAACAAGACGGGACACCGTCGAGGTGGAGTCAGAGGAGACCACGCGGGCGAGCACCGGTTCGACGGAGGGGAAGGGGATGTTGTGGAAGACGAGCGTGGGGAGGCGAGTCCAGAGGCGACGCCACCGGCGGGATACGACACTGGCGCGGGCGGCGGTACGGACACAGCGGAGGCGGGCGAGGACCAGGAGGAGCAGGTCGTCAGGGAGGTCGCTGATGCGGTCCACGCCGCCTGGACCGCTAGATCGCGGCGACAGCGCCGGCGAGCCGAAGAGACTTCCGGGCCGCAGCGGGGACAGCGAGTCGGACTTGGAGGTGAGCACGGGCTCGAAGATGCTGGCCACTAGCTGGGAGGAACGGGCGCGTGCGCTGCGGCCTGATCGTTCACCACCACTGGAGAGGGTGCTGATGCGGTCCAGTCGGCCGGCCGATCGAGGCGGTGCTGGCGATAGGCGCAGCTCCATCGATCTATCTCGTGCGATAGGGTATTCGGGCTTTGCAACAACGTGGGTCAATATAAGGTTTTGAAGCTTTGGGTCAATATAAGTCGGATACACGGATTGGTGTACGTTTGGCAACAACGTGGGTCAATATAAGTCGGATACTTGGATTGGTGTACGTTCGGCCTCTCACTACAGGAAAAACTCGCCTAGTATCGTTGCGTAAGCCGAGTGCTGAAACACGGGTTTACGGCTTACCTACGTGTACACCATGAACATAGCGGTCCGGCACTTGGCTTAAACAACGAACGGCGGCGTACCCTCAAGTAAGCCGAAGTTGCCTCGGAGAAGCACTCGGCTTACAGTGCAACTCAGGGCAAAGCGTACCTTCCAGGTGGCTCGCACGCCGCCCGCTAACCGCTCTGTAACGGTGCTGTAGGTAAGCCAAGTACATGATATAATACACTCGGCTTACAGAGCACAAAATATAAATATTGCAAGAAATGATTAAGTTGGTGAGTTGGACTTATAACTATGAAAAGTAGGCCCCAACGGACATGGCCAAATTCTTATTAAAGCCTTCTTTACCATTGATCGAATTCGGCCTTCGGGGTCAACCCAGCGGCTTCTATGAGGAAGGCGGCACAAAGGAGGCTCGAGGGCTTATTAAGGAAGGCGGCTAAGGCCGCTGAAGGGGGGAAAACGAAAGGCGTTTTCTGGGCGTAGATCTACGGATTTCACCCCTACATACGAAATTTCACTCTCCTCTGTCTCACCCAAGTGAATTGGTTTCGAGAGCATTCCGCCACTTTTTGACGACTTTCAATTTCAACCCGATTCACCATCTACATGCCCTTTACGCCCAAAATCATACACACAGGAAAAGAAAAACGAATTTCTATCAAATCAATAGAAGGAAGGATCCTTTCCCTGATTTGAATCCCGTCCTCCTTCAAATAGGATATCTCTAGACTTCCCTATAATAACTGCAATGATTTTATCCATTTTGTGAATTCCTACTTTGTTTTAAGTATATTTATTACTTTGTTTATAGATACATTATGTAAATTGATCAACTTTAAATAGAAAAAATAAAGTAAAGAGTAAATAAGAAAACAGAATATTCTGTCTCGTAGTTCTGAAATAGAGTTCTTTGGGTACCAAGGTAACCCTTAGAATCAAAGCATTTTTATCTATTAAGGACTTACTGAAAAAGGCTCAAAAAACAGGAATCAGTTGGAGGAAACTAAGGACCAGGTTCACATTATCAGTGAGTGAGATCACACCAGTGGTACAAGAAGCTCCAAAGACTGTTGAAAACAAAGGGAGTGGACAGACAAAGAAGAGAAATGAACAAGAACCCAGTCGTCGAACCAGTATAAAGCCCTAGGCGTTTCTTTGTTGCCAGCTGAGAAATAATACTCGTTCTTATTGGATGAGGGGGAGTGTCTTTGTTTGTTCAACGTGCAGATCCGGGAGGAAGGGGCAGGACTTGTTGTTTGGGCAGTCTAGTTTTGGTTTTGTTTGAATTGCGTTATCGGAGCCGAGCCAGGAATAGCCGTTAATGGACACCTACCACTTTTCACCAATTAGAGAGGCCCTCTTTAATACATTAAGAAAATATGTTCACAGGGGCCAGAAAGACTCGGTCATAGGAACTTAGACCACCTACGCGCCGGTAAACGAAAACCACCTCGACCGGATCTACCGTCCCCGCCAGTTCGCTAAGTATACTAACTCTACCGAGAGGCAGAAGAAGATCAAGCCGATAAGGGGAAGCGCTGAGAAAAATCTTGTACTTCTAAAGATTATATAATTTATATCGATTCGAAAGATTCTTTTGATCTCCTTTTTTGGCGTCTATGCATGCAGCTGATTTCGTTTTGCTGAAATAACCGAGCCAGAACAGAAAAAAAAGTAGAATAGGTATAAATAAGAAAATCTTAGTTAAGAGGGTTCATGTAAAGAACAGGTTCCAAATCACGATCGATTCCCTTTTCAAAACCTGCAGCAGCAGCTGGGGCTCTTCCTGCATGCCATAAATGGCTCACAAAAAAGAAGAATCCTAGAACAAAATGAGAAGTTGATAACCAACTTCTAGGAGAGACATAATTAACTGCATTGATCTCGGTAGCTACCCACCCACGGAATTTAAAGAGCCTAAAGGAGCGTGGGTCATATATTCTGCTGAGCGTCGTTCTTGCCAAGGTTGTATGTCTTTTTTCAACCTACTCAAGTCCAAACCGTTGGGGACCCTTAGAAGTTCTAACCATGGAGCACGAAGGTCCCAAAAACGTCACAACTCTAAAATAAGGAGAATCAGCTCAAGATAAAAGGGCTCGCACTCAATTGATCCGGGTCAACACTTCCTGTATTTGGTTTCGACTTTATTTTGACTCCTTGTAGGGGCTCATGACAGTCCTGTAGGGGATCCAAAGGCCTTCGAGCAGTAGCGGCAGCGGGGGCGCTTCCGGTTCTGTGCATGCTTCAAACAATTTTGTCTTCTCCATATTACCATATCTCTAGAGCCAATAATTTTCTGTGAGGAACTACCGAACTCAATCACTTGCAGCCGTTACTCAACAGTTTTCTGTTGAGGTCTATCCCGTAGAGGTAGTCTACCTTCCCGGGTAGGGGCGGCCGGAACCCTCCCAAGTCATCGCTCAAGAAAGCACCACAGTCACACGAGAAAGAGTTTGGACTATGACGAAGACGAAGTAATGTCACTCGACTATTATCGACGTGACTGCAATCTTTTTCTGTCGGTAAGGATTGCACCAGAGCACCTTCTACTTCTAATAGGCCATGAACTATAGATAGAGAAGAATCATTCTGAGCCAGTACATAAGAAGCGATCCACTTTTTTTCATCGGTTCCAGGGGAAGACCAAAGATCTTGCGCGACAGGTCCCTAGGCGAAAAAAATATTAGACATTCCATTTTCGGAAACCCGCACTGTCGGTGTACTAAAGTAGGGGCACTCCTTTGTACCCCTTTACTTGTGCACGGACAGTCAGAGCCGCGCCCACGACCACACTTAGCAGGGCAGAGGAGGGAGGCCGGGGAGAAGCCGGAGCATAAGACGGTCAAGGCAACGCCAAGACCAGAAACACCAAAGAGCAAGAGGGCGAGGTGGACTCCCCCGACAAGGCTCTTGCCGGGGCGGCCTTCGCGGCCTCGGCAAGAGCCTTGCTGGGGCAACTTGCCCGATGCCAGCAGAGCAGGCCACCCTTGAGCCCGTGGGTTCCAACACCAGCCAACCAACTACATTGGAACCAGGGCTCGGGAGGCGCCTCTATGGTGGCATGCAGATCTTCAAGATCATAAACATCTGAGATCAGATGAGGACCAGAAGACGGCGACCCTCAGCGGGATCCCAGCCGAGGGAATCCACAAGACCCACCACAAGCACTTTGTCGGGGACGACTGCAACGCCAAGGCAAGACCCTTGCCGGGCTCCCGGCAAGGCCCTTGCCGAGGACATCAGCGGGGCCACAGCCAGGCCCGCGTCGGCCAAGGCTTCGCCGCCGTTCGCATGCAGCTGCCAGCCCAATCAGCTGGGCAAGCACCTGCGTGGCAACATGCGGCTTCCAGGCCAACTCAGCAAGCACCTGCGTGGTGGCATGCAGATCTTCGTGAAGGCTCCACCACCGCGCCACCTCAGTAGCCTGCCTACCTACATGGCACGGCACGCATCGCTGGCCTAGGCGCGTGTCGAAGCGAGGCAAAGCGGCGACGTACGGGATGGGCCTCATTCCCGTCCCCAATAAAGCTAATGGACACCTAAGTAGCGCATTTAATACGCTTTATCCTGTAACGCCGGGCGATAAGCTCGCGCACTGTAGACCTTTCCACTTTCTGTGTGCCACTGTGGCCACCCCTTTTGCCTATAAAAGGAGGCCCGAGGCGACCAAAAGGGGGATTCGGCTTTTGGGCAAGTTACACCCCGTAGCTAGCTCAAGAACACAAGCACACTCAATACATCCACCAAAGCAGGACTAGCGTATTACGCATCCTCGCGGCCCGAACCTGGCTAAACGATCCGTGTGCTTCCTGTTGGACCTGCTCTTCTCACGACCCCGCGCCCGCCAACCGTAGAAGGTATTCCAGTGATCCCATAGGTGTCATTTCCCCGACATCTTTGGCGCGCCAGGTAGGGGGCGCAGTCGTGAGAATCTGATCTAGCAGTTCGCCTAGCGGTTCTTCATCGCCATGGCTCCCAAGAAGAAGACAATCACGGCGATCGGCTCGTCGGGAGCCGAACGGCCCGTGCCAGTGCGGACGCGCAGCGGGCCGGTCGCGGACAGAACCCGAGCCGCGGCCCGCGAGCACCAGCATCACCCTGGCAGTCAGAGCCTGGCGACCGGTGTCGTTCGCTCCAGACGACGAGCCACACGCCGCCAAATCCAAGGACGGGGCCGGGCCCCCCGCAGGTAGCGCGGGGCCCTCTAGGGGAGTCGCGCGCCAGACGACGAGCCACACGCCGCCAAATCCAAGGACGGGGTCGGGCCCCCACGGGCGTTGCGGGGCCTTCCAGGGGCGTCGCTGTGCCCCCTACGGGCGGCGCAGCGACCTCCAAGACGCCCACCCCGGCGCCCATGGCGCGCTCTTCCCATGGTGTGCGCGATGAGCAGCGTCACCACGCCGGTGACCCTGGACACCGCCGTGGGAAGAGCCCTGTGCATCATCCGCGGGACAAAGGAGCCCAGCATGCCCGCCGAAGTGCTAGCGGAAATGGCACGCATCCGCTGGGCCATGATAGAGCTCCTTCTAACGTTGTTAGAAGTCGAAGCGCGCCACGGTCGACGCAGCTGTCGCCATCACCTACGCCAGCAGAAGCTTTGGCGCGCGCGCAGCTGCTCCTCGACTTCCCTCCTGCCGCGGAGAAGCTCGACGAGTGGAGAGCCACCATCCGGAGCCTCGTCGCCGTCGCCAATAAAGATGATCCGCGACCGGCGGGGCCCTCGAACCGGCGCTCCGTCGAGCCACCACATGCCAGCAGTGGGAGAACCGGGGGAGCTGCAGCCACAGTAGACTCTCCTACCCCGCGCCAGTTGCCGCCGGTGCCGGTCCGTCATGACGATGCATGTGATAACATTTCCATAGCGTCGTCCGACCCACGGACCCACCGCGACTAGTGCCAAGTTCTTCGAGAACGATCACATGAAGACGCTCGAACCACTATCGAGCGCCGACGCGATACACGCCACCAGTCGGATAAGCGGGCAGACCCGCTATGGACCACCCGACACCGGGGGGCTCCGGCGGCCTACCTTACGAGGTGGGTTGCCCAACCTTTACCCGTGAGCTGCGGCGGTTCCAGTGGACGTCCCACCGCACATGCAAGCCCGACGTCGGCGAGAAGTACAACGGCAAGACCCATCCGTCAGAGTTCCTCAGCATCTACACCATGGTGATGCAAGCTGCTGGAGCTCGCGACGACAAGGTGCTTGCCAATTACTTCCGTTGGCACTGAAGCCCAACGTCATGTATTGGTTGATGCACTTGCCGGAAGATTCCATTTCTTCTTGGTCGGATCTGTGCCATGAGTTCGTTGGTGCCTTCACAGGAGGCCACCAAGCTCATGGCCAGGCCAGTGATTTGCATATCATTCCCCAGAAGGAAGGGGAAACCCTGCACAAGTACATCCAGAGGTTCAGCCGTGTGTAGTACAACATCCTCGATGTTCATCCCGCCGCCATGATTAGCGCGTTCCATCAGAACATGCGCAACCGCAAGATGCGCAAAGAGCTGGCGATGAAAAAGGTTAAGGATGTGGCCGAACTTTATGTTCTGGCCGATCGGTGCACCCGGGCTGAAGAGGGAAGGAAGTACCCCAGCAAGGACGCCGACGTGGAAACCGACTCTACTGATGAAGACACCGCCGCCCCGACGAAGAAGGGCCGGCGTTGCAACAGGAAACGCAAGGGCAAGACTGTGCTTGCCGTCGACGGATCCGACGACACCGGCGCCGCCAAGAAGGCCAAGGCAGACGACCCAAGCAAGGAAATTGCCGGGTGCGCCGCTTGCCTGGCCTTGGCGGCTGCCGACAAGCCAGGGGGCTCTGACAAGCAGTATTGCAAGATCCACCGCACCAAGGGCCGCGACCTCTAGAACTGCCGACAGGTCAAGCTGCTTGCCGAAAAGCAAAAGGCCGAGTATGAGAGGCGGGACAAGGAGAAGGGCCAAGACGGTGCCGAGGGATCCGGCAAGAAGCGTGGCGGCCAAGGAAGTCGTCATGGCAAGGATAACCAGCAAGAGAGGCCCGCTCGGGGCCGCGGCAAGAAGCAGGAAGACGATGATCATGACGAAGACAACGAGTCCGGCGAGCATGAGTTCCAGAAGGCTACAGAGGCCATGTGCGTCGATGGTGGGGCCTCGCTGCATACCTCTCACCGCCAGCTCAAGCAGTGGGCGCGTGAGATCACCGCAGCGGAGCCATCATTCGACGCTCAGAAGCCACTGAAGTGGTCCAGCACGCCTATCATCTTTGACGCCGAGGACCACCCTGATCGCACAACTGCGGTCGGGTGCTTGCCATTGTTGGTTTCACCAACGATACGCAACCTCCAGGTGAACAAGATGTTAGTCGATGGCGGGGCCGGTCTGAACTTGATCTCGCCTGTTGTGATCAAGAGGCTGCAAATTCCTGATGGAGACCTTGAGGAAACGGGCACATTTCAAGGGGTTAATCCGGGAAGGAGTCAGCCGAAGGGGAAGGTCATGCTGCCTATGATGTTTGGGGGCAAGTTGAACTACAGGACGGAGAGAATCGTCTTCGACGTAGCCAAGATCCCCTTGCCTTACAACGGGATTCTCGATCACCCGGCACTAGCCAAGTTCATGTAGGCGTCACATTACGCCTACAACACGCTGAAGATGCTGGGGCCGATGACCATCATCACCGTTCCTTGTGACAAGAAGGATGCGCTGATCTGCGCAGACCTACTCTACCGGGAAGCAGTTGCAGCGACTGCCGCCAAGGCAGCTGCTCCTGCCGCTGAAGCCCTGGGAGGGAAGAAAAAGACCGGTAGGACCCCTCGCACGCACTCCGGCAAGCGCACTGAGGGAGTCCTGTATTAGGGGGTATCCGGATAGCTGGACTATAACCTTTGGCCAGATTGTTGGACTATGAAGATACAAGATTGAAGACTTCGTCCCGTGTCCGAATGGGACTTTCCTTGGCATGGAAGGCAAGCTTGGCAGTACGGATATGTAGATCTCCTTCCTTGTAACCAACTCTGTGTAACCCTAGCCTCCTCTGGTGTCTATATAAACCGGAGGTTTGGTCCGTAGAACAACAACAATCATATCATAGGCTAGCTTCTAGGGTTTAGCCTCTCTGATCTCGTGGTAGATCTACTCTTGTACTACCCATATCATCAATATTAATCAAGCAGGAGTAGGGTTTTTACCTCCATCGAGAGGGCCCGAACTTGGGTAAAAACATCGTGTCCCTTGTCTCCTGTTACCATCCACCTAGACGCACAGTTCGGGACCCCCTACCCGAGATCCGCCGGTTTTGACACCGACATTGGTGCTTTCATTGAGAGTTCCTTTGTGTCGTCGTCATTAGGCTTGATGGCTCCTTCAATCATCGTTAGTGATGCAGTCCAGGGTGAGACTTTTCTCCCCGGACAGATCTTTGTATTCGGCGGCTTTGCACTTTGGGCCAATTCGCTTGGCCATCTGGAGCAGATTGAAAGTTACGCCCCTGGCCATCAGGTCAGGTTTGGAAGCTTGAACTACACGGCTGATATCCGCGGAGACTTGATCTTCGACGGATTCGAGCCTCGACCGAGTGCGTCACGCTGTCACGATGAGCATGATTTAGCTCTGCTGCCAAACAGTGTCCTGGAGACCGCACCGGCATCCGCTCCGACCTTTAATTCGGAGCCAACTGCGCCATCCGAGGGCGGGTGGTTAGACCCCGCCACGGAGGCAGCAGCCTCGACGGCGATCGAGCCAAACGCCAACCTTACCCTTCACGAAGTCCATGACTCCACCTTACCGGACTCTCCTCCGGACTCTGAACCATCCGCGCCCCTGCCAATCGAATCCGATTGGGCGCCGATCATGGAGTTCACCGCCGCGGATATCTCTCAGCACTCGCCCTTCGGCGACATACTGAATTCACTAAGGTCTCTCTCTTTGTCAAGAGAGTCCTGCCGGATTATGACCGGCAGGATTGGGATGCAGACGACGAAGAAATTCGATGCCCACACACCACCCTCTTCATAGACACTGTCGATGATTTGACCGACATGCTCGACTTCGACTCCGAAGACATCGACGGTATGGAAGACGATGCAGGAGACGAACAGGAACCACCGCCCATAGGGCACTGGACAGCCACCTCATCCCACGATGTATACATGGAGGACACACCCAAAGGAAACGACGACGAAGAGCGGAAGGACGATGCAAAGGATCATTCCCTCGAAAACCAGTCAAAGCGGCGGCGTAAGCGCCGCTCCAAACCCCGCCTCGACAGAAACAGCGGTCATACAGACCCAGCCACAGAACAGGGCGAGCCAGCGGACGACGAACATGGCATCGAACAACCGTCCGAAGAAGGCAAATTGGATAATCAAACCAAACAGCTTGTCCCCGGCGAAGATAACAGTCCGGATGACCTCACGCCGGACAAATTCCTGGAGCAGAAGAACCTCCATAAAAGGCTCGTTGCCACTGCGCGTAGCCTGAAGAAGCAGAAGCGGAAGCTCAAGACTGCAGAAGATGCACTCAGAATCAGATGGAGCAAAGTACTCAACTCCGCAGAAAAATATGGCGGCAGTCGCCACACAAAGAGCTACCCGAAGTGAAAGCTACTGCCCGAATTCGATGAGGAGGCCTTAGAGCCCCCGCAATCAAAAAACAAAGCAGCCACCCGGGCGGATAGACGACCTCATGGCCAACACAGGGCGGCAAACGACGCCACACACAAGCCAGCACACGATCCACACGAGGATTCGCATCAAAAAGACGGCCCAGCCAGATCTATCTACAGGCCAAGAAAGCATGCTCTAGCAAGCAATGCAACACAACAAATATCCGAACACCACGGCACACCCAAGTACATGGGTGCCGTACACCCCCTATGTTTCACTGATGAGGTGCTGGACCATGAATTTTCAGCGGGATTCAAACCCGTAAACATAGAGGCATATGACGGAACGACAGACCCGGGGGTCTGGATTGAGGATTATATCCTCCATATCCACATGGCTAGAGGAGATGACCTCCACGCCATCAAATACTTACCTCAAGCTCAAAGGGCCAGCCCGGCATTGGCTCAAAGGCCTTCCCGAAAACACCATTGGAAGTTGGGAAGAGCTCGAGGACGCTTTTCGGGCAAATTTTCAAGGGACCTATGTCCGACCTCCGGATGCAGACAATCTAAGTCACATAACTCAACAGCCCGGAGAGTCAGCCCGAAAGCTTTGGAACAGATTTCTTACTAAAAAGAATCAAATAGTCGACTGTCCGGACGCCGAAGCCTTAGCAGCTTTTAAACACAGCGTTCGAGACGAATGGCTCGCCAGACACCTCGGCCAAGAAAAACCAAGAACAATGGCCGCATTAACAAGCCTCATGACCCGCTTTTGCGCAGGCGAGGACAACTGGTTGGCAAGATGCAACACCAGCGACCCAAGTACATCCGAAGTCAGGGACGGAAACGGGAAGCCATGACGCAGCAAAAACCAGCGCCGGAATAAGGAAAACAGACCGAAGAGCACGGCGGTAAACATCGGATTTAAAAGCTCTTGGCAAGGTCAGCAAAAGCTGCCTCTCAAAGATAACAGGGATGGACTATCCAGCCTAAACAAAATTCGGGACAAGATATGTCAAATTCACAGCACCCCTAGTAAGCCTGCAAATCATACCCACAGATAATGTTGGGTCTTCAAGCAATCCGGCAAACTCAACGCCGAACACAAGGGGATGGATACACCAAGTGAAGACGATAACGAACCCCACAAGCAAAACGCTGGGGAACAGAAGAAATTCCCACAAGAAGTCAAAACAGTAAATGTGTTACACGTGACAAAGGGGGAAAACGAAGTGGTGCCCACAGAGGTACGTGCTCTGCGGCCTATCACAACAAAGTTCCGCCACTTGTTGTCCAAACCGATCACCTTCGACCATCGGGATTACTCCGCAAGCATCCGGCACGCAGGATGGGCTCCTGATACGTCTCCAACGTATCTATAATTTTTGATTGCTCCATGCTATATCATCTACTGTTCTGGACTATATTGGGCTTTATTTTCCACTTTTATATTATTTTTGGGACTAACCTATTAACCGGAGGCCCAGCCCAGAATTGCTGTTTTTTGCCTATTTCAGTGTTTCGAAGAAACGGAATATCAAACAGAGTCCAAACGGAATAATCCTTTCTGGAATGTGATTTTCTTCCCGAATAAGATCCAGGAGACTTGGACCCTACGCCAAGAAAGCTCCGAGGAGGGCACAAGGTAGGGGGGCGCGCCCTACAGCCCCAGGCGCTCCCCCACCCTCATGGGCCCACCGAAGCTCCACCGACATACTTCTTCCTCCTATATATACCCACGTACCCCCAAACGATCAGAACAGGAGCCAAAAACCTAATTCCACCGCCGCAACTTTCTGTATCCATGAGATCCCATCTTGGGGCCTGTTCCAGAGCTCCGCCGGAGAGGGCCGTCATCACGGAGGGCTTCTACATCATCATAGCCTCTCCGATGAAGTGTGAGTAGTTTACCTCAGACCTTCGGGTCCATAGTTATTAGCTAGATGGCTTCTTCTCTCTTTTTGGATCTCAATACAATGTCCCCCGCCTCTCTTGTGGAGATCTATTCGATGTAATCTTCTTCATTTGTGGTGTGTTTGTTGAGACCGATGAATTGTGGGTTTATGATCAAGTCTATCTATGAACAATATTTGAATCTTCTCTGAATTCTTTTATGTATGATTGGTTATCTTTGCAAGTCTCTTCGAATTATCCGTTTGGTTTGGCCGACTAGATTGGTAATTCTTGCCATGGGAGAAGTGTTTAGCTTTGGGTTCGATCTTGCGGTGTCCTTTCCCAGTGACAGAAGGGGCAGCAAGGCACGTATTGTATCGTTGCCATCGAGGATAACAAGATGGTGATTATTTCATATTGCATGAATTTATCTCTCTACATCATGTCATCTTGCTTAAAGCGTTACTCTGTTTTTAACTCAATACTCTAGATGCATGCTGGATAGCGGTCGATGAGTGGAGTAATAGTAGTAGATGCAGAACCGTTTCGATCTACTTGTCACGGACATGATGCCTATATACATGATCATGCCTAGATATTCTCATAACTATGCTCAATTCTGTCAATTGCTCAATAGTAATTTGTTCACCCACCATAGAAAACTTATGCTCTTGAGAGAAGCCACTAGTGAAACCTATGGCCCCCGGGTCTATTCTCATCATATCAATCTCCATCACTTTAATCTTGCTTTGTTTTTTACTTTGCTTTTACTTTTCACTTTGCATCTTTATACCAAAAATACCAAAAATATTATCTCTATCAGATCTCACTCTCGTAAGTGACCGTGAAGGGATTGACAACCCCTAATCGCGTTGGTTGCGAGTTGCTATCGATTTGTGCAGGTACGAGGGACTTGAGCGTGGCCTCCTACTGGATTGATACATTGGTTCTCAAAAACTGAGGGAAATACTTACGCTACTCTGCTGCATCATCCTCTCCTCTTCGGGGAAAACCAATGCAAGCTCAAGAGGTAGCAGCTGCCTTGGTGTTAGAACCTGATAATTGACGGATACCACTTTACACGAGTCCTGATGGACGGCGGCAGTAGTTTAAACCTGATATATCAGGACACAGTCCGCAAAATGAGGATGGACCCAACAAAAATTGGCCATAGCAATACTTCCTTTAAAGGAGCAACGCCAGGCCCAGAGGCCCATTGCATGGGCTCCCTCCTACTAGAAGTTATGTTCGGCTCCCCCGATAACTTCCGTAGCGAAAATCTAATCTTCCACATCGCTCCGTTTAAAAGCGGTTATCAAGCACTATTGGGACGCGAAGCTTTCGCTCGCTTTAACGCAATACCACATTATGCGTCTCTCACGCTGAAGATGCCCGGTCCACGAGGCATCATTTCATTAAAGGGAAATATTGAGCGCTCAGCGCGCGTGGAATACTGTGCGGCTGCCTTGGTAGCCACACACTAAAACGTCCTCACCAATTAGAGCATCTAACAGGTCGTTAAGACCACAGACACGACTACACGAGTCCGGCATAACCATATAATTGATAAAGGTGGGATAGCCATACACCCCTATACAAGGGGCTCCACGCATATAAACAGGCGGCAATAAGGCTCAATTTTACCCATCTTGAATTATACTTTGTTCATTCAGTATAACACACATTTTGCACGACTACTTTTTCAACTAAGTACCTCTCTTTTATAGATAACCATCGTGCTACACCCGTCCAGGATACGGCACAACGGAGACACAGGAACAGACGTGTAGCAGGGACCCGTTCCAAGGATTCTTTTTAGATTAAGACCCTGCATAAACCTTTTTTACTGTCTCTTGTTGATACGCATCCCCCGGATTCTCAGTATAACCGAGAAGGAGGCTGGCGTCTTGGCATGTGGCCACGTCAGAATATTGCACGTACCTGGACACTAGGGGCTTATTACAAAGGGCACTGTTCAGCCCGTTTAAAATCATAAAGACCGAATACCTTAGGGAGTGTTCGGCGTCGCGAGTTTGGCCTTATATGCATCAGCTCCGAATCATGTCTTTGGTCAAATGTTGGGTTTGCCCGAATCCTGTGTTTTGCTGCCTTACGTTCCGCTCTATGGGCTAAGGCGGCACCAGGAGAACTACTGCGATTGTGCCCTGGTTCAGCCAGGCGAGCACCTCAGTAGAGAAAGCCGAAAACTGACTGTCATGATATAGCGTGAGACTGGTCAACCACTCGATGACCTAGCGGAATCTTCGGGATTCCTCCGCCTTGACGAAGGGCCGTTTCCCGGCCAAGCACACACGCACCCCGAATTCGGGTGAGCGCGGCGCCACCAGGGGCTATATAGTAGCCCCACTGTCAAACTCCTATGGCTAAGTGAAAGTGATAAAGCATTATAGTCCGATTGCCTAGTTCGCCGCGCTACCACCTCCTTAATGGACCAAGACGTTGGATCAAGTGTGAAAATGCGCCTTCTGCGAACACCCCCGCATTATATGCGTGGGGGCTGAAGCCGATGACTGCCATCTTTCAGGTTATATACATATATACATTAATGACCACACAGGAGGTGTTATAATTCTTGCAGGCACAAGTATAAAAAGCTTCTACATTTCAGCAAAATATTGTTTTCAATGAGAATACATGCTATTCGAACATAATATCCTTCGAGCACTGCGTCTCTATTAAACGAGCGCCCTCCAGAACTTCTTGAAAGTAGTGCTTGGAAGGTACTCGGCTTTCATCCGAATCTTGGGCTGCAACGGCGGTGGCCTCCATCTCTGCCCAGTATGTCTTGACACGGGCAAGGGCCATCCGCGCACCCTCCACGCACGTTGACCTCTTCATCACGTTGATATACGGCACCGCACCAAGGAACTGCTGCACCAAGCTAAAATAACTGTTCGGCTTTGGCCTCTCCGGCCACAGATGATCCACGACATACCTCATGGCAAGTCCGGACAACCTATTCACCTCGGCCCATTCGGCCAACCGATCAGTCAATGGAAGCGGACGCTCTGGATTGTTGAATTGTGACCAGAACAACTTTTCCACTTCGCGATCCTTTTGATCTTTGAAGTGTTCGGCTGCATCAGCAGCACTTGCCGCTAAATCCAGATATGCGTCCGCAGAACTCCACATCCGGTCCAAAGGAGCATATTTAGGATCTCCGAACTTCATCCGCAGCATAAAGGGCTTCCCAGCCGCGATATCTCCGGCTTGACGCAGCTCCTCCTTCATCGCTCTCATTGCAGAACGAGTATCCTTCCGCTGTCATGGCCTTCTCAAGGTCTGTCCGCCTCGCCTGGTCTTCCTTTTCAAGAAGATTGCAACGGTCAGCAGCGTTCTTCAACTTCACAGCCATCTTGGCCATCTCCTCCTTGCTTCGGCAGTGAGCAGCCTGTTCGGCTTTTAGCTCCTCAACCGCCTTTAGGGCAGCCGCATCGCTTTTTCTGGCTTGTTCTTTGACTCGGGCAAGCTCTTCCCGAAGTTTCTCCATCGCTGCAGCTCCATCTGCATTAAGCACACACGTTATAAGATACTGGCATCATGCTCCTCTTACCAGGTGTCTCCGGAGAAATTACATACCTTGTGCCTCGTCAAGCCGCTTGTTGACAAGCACGATGTCGGCATCTGCCACGTCAAGTTGCCACTTTAGCTCGGCAAATTCATCAGTCCGGCTGGCCACCGGACACTTTGCCACCTACATATGAAGGCGGAAAAATTATACCTGGGACTATGATTCGCTGCGTGCCGTCGTCTTCGACAGCACCCAGAGTCTCGGGGGCTACTATCTGCACAGGGTGCATCTTAAAGTATGCGGTACTGTCAAAAGGTACATCATTTCACGTACCTCAAAACCTGTTAGTAAACTCCTGACAGCTTCATGCAACCCGCTTTACGCGAACGAAATCCTTTTGATCACCGCACCCATCAACGCACGGTGCTCTTCTGAGATAGACGCCCACCCTAGCAGCTCCTTCAGTACCTCCGACCGCGCACCAGACGGTGCCGGACTACTTCGATGGCTCTTTTCAAAAGCCGGACACTAAGGGCTTCGGGTGGCCATAGGACTACCTTCTGGCCTTGCCGGATCAGGAGAAACCCCTCCGTGATGACACCTAAGGGTCGCCCGCCTCTTGAGGCAGTATGGCAGGGGGAGGCATTCCGCTCTCCATCATCTCTGGAAGAAGATCCCCTGAAGACGAGCTCTGCTGAGAAGGGCTAAGATCCGAACTTCAAGATAAATGCTTCGGTTACTTTCCTTAGAAGTAAAGCAAGGATTTCTCTCATTACCAAACACCCTTTTACTTACGGCTCGGTGGAGGGTTGATCCCCTTGAGGGTGTAGTGCGGCTGGAATATCCCCCGGTGCAGGACCTTCTGGCGAAGATTTCTTCCCCCGCTTCGAGACCATTGTCTCCGGGTCTTCAGAGGCGGTCCTCTTCTTCCCCTGAGGAGAGGAATTTTCAATTCCTCCCTTCCGGACAACCTCCTCTACGGAGGCCGTAGCTTCCTTGTTCCCCCCTTCATCTTCTTCCAAAGGCGTGATCTCCAGCATCCGGGTTAACACAGGATCTGGCGAGGTCTCAGGAAGAGGGGCCGGACACCTGATCAACTTTGCCTTCGCTATCCACTCCTGGTTCAAGAACAACTCTTTTTAAGGGCGATGTTGCGATAAAAACAAAACGAATGGCGTGTTCGGGCACAGGGCTACTTACTTGGGTATCCGGACTATTGCAGCCCAGGCCTGCGTTCTCGGTAGGGTCCGGACACATCATTTGTGGTCCGAAGAACAATTTGTACATCTCCACGGGCGTCATGCTAAGGAAATGTTGAACAGCTCGTGGTCCCTCCGGATTGAACTCCCACAAGCGGAGCGTACGATGTTTGCAGGGCAGAACTCGGCGAATTAACATGACCTGCGTCACCGTGACCAGACTGACATCTCTCTCTAGGAGATCTCGGATGCGGCTCTGCAATAGGGGCGCATCCTTTACTGGCCCCCAGTCCAGCCCCTTATTGACCCATGACATTAGTCGTGGCGGGGAACCTGAGCGAAAAGCAGGCGGAGCCACCCACTTGGTACCCCTGGGAGCTGTGATATAAAACCACTCTTGTTGCCATAAGTCGGACTCCTCTTGGAAAGAGCCCTCAGGCCATAGGGCATTGGCATTTTTGCTTATTACAGCACCTCCGCACTCCGCGTGCCGTCCCTCGACAATCTTCGGCTCCACTTTGAAGGTCTTGAGCCACAGTCCGAAGTGAGGGGTGATACGGAGGAAGGCTTCACACATGACGATGAACGATGAGATGTGGAGGATAGACTCCGGAGCTAAGTCGTGGAAGTCCAGCCCATAATAGAACATGAGCCCCCTCATGAAGGGATCCAGCACGAAGCTTAGCCCTCGGAGGAAGTGAGATACGAACACGACGCTCTCACCAGGCTTAGGAGTGGGAATAACCTTACCTTGAGCAGGCAGCCAATGCGGGATTTCGCCGGTCAAGTACCTGGCCTCCCTTAGCTTTAGTACGTCTTCCTCCGTGACAGATGAAGGCATCCATCGGCCTTGAAGGTTGGATCCGGACATCATCGAAGGTCCGAAGCGCCCAAATCGGAAGCTTCGGGTGTTGGAACTCAAGGCGGGAGGCGGATTCGATTGAGATCGAAAGAAAAAGTGAGGTCTTGGTCTCTTTATGAAGAGGTTGAATACCAAGAGCCTTCCCCGTGACCGTTTGGGACTTACCTTTGATCGAGGGGACATACCAACGGGCACGATTGGGTTACCCATGTCCGTGTTGATGAGAATCCCGTAAATAAAGGGGACACGATCTCTGCTTCGACAAGACGTGCCAAGGAAACTGCCTCGCGAAACGCATTGAGGTGCGAGTAAAAACGAATAAAGGCTTGGCTGTGGTGTGATGTCACGCTACGGAATACGTCAGCAGGATAGATTTCTGGAAATATAATTCTCTCCACGGTGGTGCGTGGAACTTGTTTTTCAGAGCCGGACACGATCCTCGTGTTCAAAATCTTCTATGAAGTATTCGGAGGAGGAACCCGCCTTTCAATGCCGAAGACAATCTGCGCGCCGGACTCATCGTCATTGAAGCCTGGTTCAGGGGGTACTGAGGGAGTCCTGGATTAGGGGGTATCCAGACAGCCGGACTATAACCTTTGGCCGGACTGTTGGACTATGAAGATACAAGATTGAAGACTCCGTCCCGTGTCCGGATGGGACTTTCCTTGGCGTGGAAGGCAAGCTTGGCGGTACGGATATGTAGATCTCCTTCCTTGTAACCGACTCTATGTAACCCTAGCCCCCTCCGGTGTCTATATAAACCAGAGGGTTTGGTCCATAGAACAACAACAATCATACCATAGGCTAACTTCTAGGGTTTAGCCTCTCTGATCTCGTGGTAGATCTACTCTTGTACTACCTATATCATCAATATTAATCAAGCAGGAGTAGGGTTTTTACCTCCATCGAGAGGGCCCGATCCTAGGTAAAAACATCGTGTCCCTTGTCTCCTATTACCATCCGCCTAGACGCACAGTTCGGGACCCCCTACCCGAGATCCGCCGGTTTTGACACCGACACGCACCTCTTTGGAGTGTTGTGCTACCGTCGAGGACGTGCCGGAGAGCTCCACCGGCAAGAGCAAGAAATCCAGAGCTGCACCACCAGAGACCAAGAAGGTGTCCGTCAAGGAGGATGGCACAACTTTCACTATAAGCTCCACCCTTGACAGCAAATAGGAAAGCGCGCTTGTCACTTTCCTGCGGGCGAATGTCGATGTGTTTGCATGGCAAGCATCTGACATCCCCGACATTCCCAGGGAAGTGATTGAGCACCATCTTGCTGTCTGCCCCCACGCGCGACCCGTCAAGCAGAAGGTCAGGAAAAAAGCTTTGGAACGGCATGAGTTCATCACAGAGGAGATCAGGAAGTTGGAAGCAGCAGGCTTGGTGAGGGGAGTGCTCCATCTGATGTGGTTGGCCAATCCGTTGGTGGTGCGCAAGGCAAACAGGAAGTGGAGGCTGTGTATTGACTACACAGATATCAATAAGGCTTGTCCTAAGGACCCCTTCCCGTTGTTGTGCATCGACCAGATTGTTGACTCCACGGCCGGCCGTCCCCAATAAAGCTAATGGACACCTAAGTAGCACATTTAAGGCGCTTTGTCCTATAACGCCGGGCAATAAACTCGCGCACTCTAGGCCTTTCCACCTCCTGTGTGCCACTGTGGCAACCCCTTTTGCATACAAAAGGAGGCCCGAGGCGACCAGGAGGGGGATTCGGCTCTTTTGGGCAAGTTACACCCCGTAGCTAGCTCAAGAACACAAGAATTCTCAATACATCCACCAAAGCAGGACTAGGGTATTACGCATCCTCACGGCCCGAACCTGGGTAAACGATTCGTGTGCTTCCTGTTGGACCTGCTCTTCTCACGACCCTGCACCCGCCAACTGTAGAAGGGATTCCAGTGATCCCGTAGGTGTCATGTCCCCGACACGCACTTTTGATGTTACTTGGCATATAATAATCTCTATATGTCTATTATGGATCTGTACCCCTTGGGATCGATAAACCTTTTGGATTTTATTAACCAAAGAGATACGACTTTGGGCTATGGGTGGGTTGGTTATATACTGCGCCTTCCTTCTTCGAACCTTTTGGTATGTATTGCCCCTAACTATAGATCAGATCCACCCGACCAGAAACCTAATTCCGCACTGCTGCTGAGTCATCGGACACCACCCACCCCTTCTGCGTCGCCCGCGCAGGCGACGGGGAGGGAACCCTAGCCGCCGCCGGTCTCCTCCCCTCCTCCCGCCACCTTCTTTTCCGCTGCCTCCATAGGGCATGCCCAGGTAAAGCATGACTAGCGCCGGCGGCAGCGGGCCTCTGATACGTCTCCGTCGTATCTACTTTTCCAAACACTTTTGCCCTTGTTTTGGACTCTAACTTGTATGATTTGAATGGAACTAACCCGGACTGACGCTGTTTTCAGCAGATTGCCATGATGTTGTTTTATGTGCAGAAAACAAAAGTTCTCGGAATGACCTGAAACTCCACGGGGTGTCTTATAAAAAATAATAAAAAATCCTCGCCAAAGGTGAAGACCAGGGGGCCCACACCCTGTCCACGAGGGTGGGGAGCGCCCCCCCCTCTAGGGCACGCCCCCTACCTCGTGGGCCCCCTGGAAACCCTCCGACGCCAACTCCAACTCCAACTCTATATATTGGCTTTCGGGGAGAAAAAAATCAAAGAGAAGGAATCATCGCGTTTTACGATACGGAGCCGCCGCCAAGCCCTAAAACCTCTCGGGAGGGCTGATCCGGAGTCCGTTCGGGGATCCGGAGAGGGGGATTCGTCACCGTCGTCATCATCAACCATCCTCCATCACCAATTTCATGATGCTCACCGCCGTGCGTGAGTAATTCCATCGTAGGCTTGCTGGACGGTGATGGGTTGGATGAGATTTATCATGTAATCGAGTTAGTTTTGTTAGGGTTTGATCCCTAGTATCCACTATGTTCTGAGATTGATGTTGCTATGACTTTGCTATGCTTAATGCTTGTCACTAGGGCCCGAGTGCCATAATTTCAGATCTGAACCTATCATGTTTTCATGAATATATGTGAGTTCTTGATCCTATCTTGCAAGTCTATAGTCACCTACTATGTGTTATGATCCGGCAACCGCGAAGTGACAATAATCGGGACCACTCCCGGTGATGACCATAGTTTGAGGAGTTCATGTATTCACTATGTGCTAATGCTTTGTTCCGGTTCTCTATTAAAAGGAGGCCTTAATATCCCTTAGTTTCCAATAGGACCCCGCTGCCACGGGAGGGTAGGACAAAAGATGCCATGCAAGTTCTTTTCCATAAGCACATATGACTATATACGGAATACATGCCTACATTACATTGATGAATTGGAGCTAGTTCTGTGTCACCCTATGTTATGACTGTTACATGATGAACCACATCCGACATAATTATCCATCATTGATCTGGTGCCTACGAGCTTTCCATATACTGGTTCTCGCTTATTTACTTTCCCGTTGCTACTGTTACAATCACTACAAAATACCAAAAACATTACTTTTACATCCTTTACTTTTGTTGCCGTTACCACCACTATCATATTACTTTGCTATTAAAAACTTTGCTGCAGATACTAAGTTTCCGGGTGTGGTTGAATTGACAACTCAGCTGCTAATACTTGATAATATTCTTTGGCCCCCCTTGTGTCGAATCAATAAATTTGGGTTGAATACTCTACCCTTGAAAGCTGTTGCGATCCCCTATACTTGTGGGTTATCAAGACTAATTTCTGGCGCCATTGCCGGGGATCATAGCTCTATTCTTTGAGTCACTTGGGATTTATATCCGCTGGACACTATGAAGAACTTGAAAGACGCTAAGACAACAATTTATCCCTCAACTACGAGGGGAGGTAAGGAACTGCCATCTAACCTTGCACTTGATTCACCCTCTGTTATGAGTAAGCTTGCGACACCTAAACCTGCTTCAGCTATTCATTCCGATATGTCGCATGTTATTGATGATGCCACTTCTGCTATGCATGGTACTTATGATGAAACTGCTTCTATGCCTGATACTACTGTGCCCCTAGGTGAATTTCTTGATGAACAAATTGCTAGGGCTAGAGAAAAAGAAATTATTGAATCTGAATATAATGATGAAAGTGATGATGAAAATATGCCTGTTATTCCTGAGGGTTATGTTTTTGATATAGAATCTTCTGCCGCTATTTTAGCTTGCAAAGATAGATATGAGCTCAAGAGGTTACTAGCTGAGTGGAACAAAGAATCACTTAGAGATAAAATGAAACCTGACCCTGCTTTTGCAACTTCGCCTATTTGTGTTCCCGATAAGGATTATGAATTCTCTGTTGATCCTGATATAATTACTTTGGTTGAATCCGATCCTTTTTATGGCTATGAATCTGAAACTGTTGTGGCACATCTTACCAAATTAAATGATATAGCAGCCCTGTTCACTAACGATGAGAGATCGCGTTACTTTTATATACTGAAAATATTTCCGTTCTCGTTAAAGGATGATGCTAAGATATGGTTCAATTCTCTTGATCCTGGTTGTGTGCGTAGTCCCCAGGATATGATTTATTACTTCTCCACTAAATATTTCCCTGCTCATAAGAAACAAGCTGCTTTAAAGGAAATATACAACTTTGTGCAAATTAAAGAAGAGAGTCTCCCACAAGCTTGGGGGAGGCTTCTCAAGTTACTTAATGCTTTGCCTGGTCATCCTCTTAAGAAACCTAAAATAATGGACTAACCGATGCTTCGAGAGATCACCTGGATAGTTGTGCTGGTTCTCTTTTCAGGGAAAGAACACCAGATGAAGCTTAAATTCTATTGAATAATATGTTGACAAATGAAAATAATTGGGCACCTCCTGAGCCCGCTCCTAAACCAACTCCAAAGAAGAGAGGTGTTCTATTTCTCAGTCCCGAAGATATGCAAGAGGCAAAGAAATCTATGAAAAAAAGGTATTAAAGCTGAAGATGTTAAGAATTTACCCCCTATTGAAGAAATACATGGTCTTAATTTACCGCCTATCGAAGAAACATATGATCTCAATCCCTTATTTATTGAAGAACCTCCAGATCCCGATATCCCGACACAGGTAGTAAAGGTAAATTCTCTCTATAGATATGATAAGGCTGAAGTCCCTCCTACTAAAATTGCTAGTCAGTGCTTGGATGAGTTTGATGACTTTATGTTTAAGCAAGATGACTTCAATGCTTATTTTGGTAGACAATTAAAACAAAATGCCGATATGATTAAATACTTGGGTGATTATATGGCTAATATTAGAGGTGAACTTAAACTTGTTAGCAAACATTCTTCTATGGTTACCACTCAAGTAGAACAAGTACTTAAAGCTCAAAAAGAAGTACTTGATGAAATGAATAGTAAGAAAAATGATTATGCTGTTAGAGTGGCTACTAGAACTGGTAGAATGACCCAGGAACCTTTGTATCCTGAAGGCCACCCTAAGAGAATCGAGCAAGATTCTCAGAGAAATAATGTTGATGCACCTAGCTAGTTCTTCTAAGAAGAAGAAAAAGAAAAATGATAGAACTGTTCAAACCTCTAGTGAACCTATTGCTGAACCACCTGATAATTCTAATAATATATCTATTTCTGATGCTCAAACACAATATGGTAATGAACATGAACCTAATGAAAATGTTAATGATGATGCTCAACCTAGTAATGATAATGATGTAGAAATTGAACCTGTTGTTGATCTTGATAACCCACAATCAAAGAATCAACGTTATGATAAGAGAGATTTTGTTGCTAGGAAACATGGTAAAGAAAGAGAACCTTGGGTTCAGAAACCCATGCCTTTTCCTCCCAAACCATCCAAGAAGCAGGATGACGAGGATTTTGAGCGCTTTGCTGAAATGATTAGACCTATCTTTTTGCGTATGCGATTGACTGATGTGCTCAAAACGAATCCTTATGCTAAATATATGAAAGATATCATTACTAATAAAAGAAAGATACCGGAAGCTCAAATTTCCACCATGCTTGCTAATTATACTTTTAATGGTGGAATACCAAAGAAACTTGGAGATCCCGGAGTACCTACTATACCTTGCTCCATTAAAAGAAATTATATTAAAACTGCTTTATGTGATCTTGGAGCCGGTGTTAGTGTTATGCCTCTCTCTTTATATCGTAGACTTGACTTGAATAAGTTGACACCTACTGAAATATCTTTGCAAATGGCTGATAAATAACCTGCTATACCTGTCGGTATTTGGGAGGATGTGCCTGTTGTGGTTGCAAACGTTACTATTTTAATGAACTTTGTTATTCTTGATATTCCTGAGGATGATAGTATGTCTATTATTCTTGGAAGACCTTTTGTTAATACTGCTGGGGCTATTATTGATTGCAACAAAGGCAATGCCACTTTTCATGTTAATGGTAATGAGCATATGGTACACTTTCCGAGGAAACAACCTCAAGTCCACAGTATCAACTCTATTGGAAAAATTCCATCGATTATATTTGGAGGTTTTGAATTTCCTCTTACTACCGTCAAAAAGAAATATGATATACTTATGATTGGGGATGTGCATATCCCCGTTGAGGTAACTTCGTGTTATTCGAAATTTCTCCGGTTTCATGATTATCGGAATGAGTTTGTTAACAAGACTTGATCAACCTTGTTAGTGGATTCTTTTTGATGAGCATGAGATGGATGAAACTAGAAGCACAACCTTCTGTACCCTCTTTATACTTTCTGTTATTTAGTAGAAATAAAGTAAAAATAGTATTTTTCTGTCTGTTTCCTGTCTTATCCATGCAATATAAAAATATCCCGAAAATAAAAGTCCTCAGAATGACATGCCAATTTAATATGATTTTTTCGGGAATATTTGAGGATTTACTGTGCAAAAATTACCGCGGGGGGAGCTGCCACCTGGCCACGAGGGTGGAGGGCACGCCCTACCCCCCTGGGCGCCCCCCCTGCCTCGTGGGCCCACGGTGGCCCTCCTCCACTTATCCCAGCACCCATGTTTTTCCTCTGCCTCACACAAACCCGAAAAACCAACTTAAGCACGAGTTCTAGCCACTTTTGTTGTGATTTTCGATCTCCTTGCTCAAAGCACCTCTCACAAAACTGCTTGGGGAGATTGTTCCTTGGTATGTGAATCCTCCATTGGTCCAATTAGTTTTTGTTCTAGTGCTTTATTCTTTGCAAATTTATGCTGCATAGGTGACCATGTTCTTGAGCTTGCATGTCAAATTTATATGGTTCCAAGTAGTTCTAATGCTTGATATAGGCTCTAGGCACTTGTAGGAGTAGTTGCTATCAGTTTTATTGAAGTTGGTTCACTTTTGTTTGAAGTTACTAATTTTTTTCCAGAATTTTATAGAGAAAAGCAATATTCTTAGAAAGATGTTCCAAGGTGGTTCTTCTAAGAAGCAAGGACCTAGGCTTGCTACACTACAGGAATCCAGTACTTTGCCGTCTGCCATGGCGGACGGCAAAGGCAGGGACGGCTGACGGCAAAGCACTTTGCCGTCCACCACGGTCGGCAAACAGTGACGGCAAAGATAGGGTCGGCAAACAGGTCCTTTGCCGTCGACTTTTTATGGCGGACAGCAAAGAGCCCTTTGCCTACAGCGGCTGACGGCAAAGAGGGGGGACGACAAAATGTTGCACGTCCGCCAGCGTCACTCCGTTAGGCGGCTAACGGCGGCCTTTGCCATCCGCCAGCGGACGACAAATTTGAGCGCCTCTTTGCCGTCCGCCAGACGACGTCAGCTATACGTCAGCGCCCGCTCTTTTTTGCCGTTCGCCCGGCGGATGGCAAAGGCAAAGTCTTTGCCATCAGCTTGGCTTTGCCGTCCGCCACGGTAGGCAAATTGGCCAAATGGTCCATCCCCAGGAAGCCCAGGTGGGCGCCACGTGCCCCCTTTGCCGTCTGCCACCGACGGCAAAGGGGTCTTTGCCGTCTGCCGTGGACGGCAAAGAGCCTGCACTGCCTCTTTTTTGTTCTGTTTTTCTTATATCCAACAATTATCACAACAAATATTTCACAGCACATATATATCCATCACATAAATATCCAGCACATATATATCCAACATAATAAATATCCAGCACATATATATCCATCCATACATACATTGTAGGTTGCACATAGTTCCATCGATCCATACATATTACAATATGCAAAGTTTCATCATAGCAAGCGAGCAGAATACAAGAAGTGCATCAAAGGAAAAAACAGGAAAAAGCAAGCAATCCATCATAGGAAGCTGGCTTCCGTGAAGTGAACGAAACCTGCAAAATGACAAATAAGAAAGTTAGAAAAAGAAGACTAGAAGAAGAATTAGACTAGAAGAAAAAGAATAGAAGAAGAAGACTAGAAGAAGAAGTATATGCCATATATTAGCTAACTTAGGTGAAATGCCACGTTTATGAGCTAACCTAGGTGAAATGGGTAGTTTATGAGATAACCTAGGTGAAATAGGTTGTTTATGAGCTAACCTAGGTGAAATGGGTCATTTATGAGCTAACCTAGGTCAAATTTGTCGTTTATGAGCTAACCTAGGTGAAATTGATCATTTTGGAGCTAACTTAGTTGAAATGAGTCTTTCATGAGCTAACTAAGGTGAAATGCCACGTTTTTGAGCTAAGTAAGGTAAAATGGATCATTTTTGAGCTAACTTAGGTGAAATGGGTCGTTCATGAGCTAACCTAGGTGAAATTGATCATTTTGGAGCTAACTTAGTTGAAATGGGTCTTTTATGAGCTAACTAAGGTGAAATGCCATGTTTTTGAGCTAACTAAGGTAAAATGGATCGTTTTTGAGCTAACTTAGGTGAAATGGGTCGTTTATGAGCTAACCTAGGTGAAATTGATCATTTTGGAGCTAACTTAGTTGAAATGGGTCTTTTATGAGCTAACTAAAGTGAAATGCCACGTTTTTGAGCTAAGTAAGGTAAAATGGATCGTTTTTGAGCTAACTTAGGTGAAATGGGTCGTTTATGAGCTAACCTAGGTGAAATTGATCATTTTGGAGCTAACTTAGTTGAAATGGGTCTTTTATGAGCTAACTAAGGTGAAATGCCACGTTTTTGAGCTAAGTAAGGTAAAATGGATCGTTTTTGAGCTAACTTAGGTGAAATGGGTCGTTTATGAGCTAACCTAGGTGAAATTGATCATTTTGGAGCTAACTTAGTTGAAATGGGTCTTTTATGAGCTAACTAAGGTGAAATGCCACGTTTTTGAGCTAACTAAGGTAAAATGGATCGTTTTGAGCTAACATAGGTGAAATGGGTCGTTTATGAGCTAACCTAGGTGAAATTGATCATTTTGGAACTAACTTAGTTGAAATGGGTCTTTTATGAGCTAACTAAGGTGAAATGCCACGTTTTTGAGCTAACTAAGGTAAAATGGATTGTTTTTGAGCTAACTTAGGTGAAATGGGTCGTTTATGAGCTAACCTAGGTGAAATTGATCATTTTGGAGCTAACTTAGTTGAAATGGGTCTTTTATGAGCTAACTAAGGTGAAATGCCACGTTTTTGAGCCAACTAAGGTAAAATGGATCGTTTTTGAGCTAACTTAGGTGAAATGGGTCATTTTGGAGCTAACCTAGGTGAAATGGGTCATTTTGGAGCTAACCTAGGTGAAATGGGTCATTTTAAAGCTAACGTAGGTAAAATGGATCATTTAGGAGCTAATCTACGTAAAATGGGTCATTTTAGAGCTAACTTGGATAAATTGGATCACTTGTAAGCTAACTAAGGTAAAATAAGTCATTTTAGAGCTAACTTAGGTAGAATGGATGGTTTATGAGGTCAGTAAGCTTATTAAGTCATTTTGGAGGAAAAGAAGCTACCTCTAGGTCATTATGGTAAGCATATTGAAGGAAATAAAGCTAAGTCTAGGTCTTTATGCATTTGTTAAGCAAAACACTAGAGAAACTTACCGTGATCACGGAGATGTAGGAGCGGGCTGGCTCGCGCCGGTAGCTGGAGAAGGAGCGGGCTGGCTCGCACCGGTAGCTGGAGAAGGATCGTGCGATGCGTTTCTGGAGTTAAGCTGCACCAAAGATCATTTCCAATGTCTCGTTAGCATTATGACACTCAAATGTTAAGACTAGCAAGTAATGTCCATTCAAATTAAACTCACCGTGCTCCCAGGAGCAATCACTGGCATCGGCGGAGTGGTCTGACCGGACTTCTCGCACACAGACTACACATTTGGTTTTCACAACAGAGTCATACTAGTTAGTAATGAGACTCAAATGTTAAGACTAGCAAGTAATCTGCAGAAGAAACTTACCACAAGGAGCTCGTACATGGCCCTTGCCTGCATGTCATTCCATGCCCTCTCCTCCTCCAACATCTTTGTCGTCCTCTCCTCCAACTCCCGCTGCCTCTCCGCCGCCTCCGCCAGAAGTTTCTCCGTTCTATCTCTCTCACTCTGTATAGCAGCCTGCAACACCACTCACATGACCATTTGTAATCATTGATGGAAGCGCACACAATGTAATGGAGAAAGATAGCTGAGTACGTATAACTAACCTTGAAGGCGAGTTCGACTGGCCGTTGACGAGGCCTTATCTCAGGAGCGGAGCTCGACTGGTGCGCCTTGATCTCCAGGAGAGTGCTAGGACAACGGATAAGTCCATCTCCCATGGCTATGGAGCCATGGGACCTCCCTCCACCAGATATCATCAGCAACTCTGTATCAATGGGACCCTGGCTTGGGTTAAAGTCCTCCCCTTTCCTCGCCTTCCCCTGATCTCTATATTGCACGAGCTTGTCGTGGGCGGAGATGTTGGTGAAGTTCTTTGGATCATCGAGGTCAGACACAGAGAATGCCTTGACTTTCTTGTAAGGGCCAGTGTGGGCCATGGCATACAGGTCGTACACCTCTGGCACCTTATCCGCCTTATTGTAGCGTGCCTGAAAGAGAGAAACAAAGTAAATTAGTAATTAAAGGGCTAAAGCTAGCATGGTGAATGAATTTCATGAATCATGAAGCAAACCACATACCCAGTTTCGCCCATCCTGAAATAAGTTGGAGCTGCCTTGGTGGTGTGGCACACCTTCCATTTGGGCACGTTTGTCCTTGGCCTCTTTGTGGGTGGCCAGCCATTCTTTTGAGCACCACTCATTGACCAACACCTCCCAACAATCCATCCGATCCGCACACCATCTCGGAGGGGCCTAAGTTAGCAAATAGAAACTTGAGCACTATGGCTATGAATTACTAAATGAAGGAAGTAAGTACAAGGCCTTAAGAATTACCTTCATATACTTCTCCTTACTCAAGAACTTATCGCGGCACTCCTGCTTGGGCTTCTTGATACCACGCCCGACGTAGTAGTCTCGAACAGCCTGCACCCGAACCTCATGCCGTAAGTTCTGAAGTAGGCGCTTGCACTCCTTGTGGATAACATGATCCGCCTCCTCCTCGTATCCCTCCTCACACCTGTAGAATGTCTGCAATCAAATGAGACAATATTGATTAGTACAATTAATAACTAGCTAGTTGAAGATTTTTAATTGTGTAAAGGAGCAATTACCCAGAACTTTCTGATCACGACGTCTGCCCTCGTCTTGCACAAGACACCGTCGATAATCTCACCCGGCGGGGCCAGGGCAGCCAAGTAGTGCTCCCAAGTCAATCCAACCTCTAGAAGCCGACCCTCACCAGGCAACGTGACAGACCCCGGGAAGTTTTGCCGAATCAGAACTCCAAGGACGGAGTTGGGCCGGCGGACACTTTCATGGTGGTCCCAACCCCTGCAGCATGACAAGGCCAACACATCAGTTATTTGAAGAAACGTGAATGCAGAAGGTACAAAAAGATTAAATGCACTTACCTCTCCCCATCAGGGAAAATCAACCACCTCTGCTCGCGGGTCGCCGGCACGGACGGGAGCCGTCTAGCACCATGCTGGTAGACGTTGCCCCCCTCCTCCCCCTCCTCATCAATCGGCTCCCCGCCATCAACAGCATGGCCACTCGGCTCCCCGCCATCATTAGCGTGGCCACTCGGCTCCTCAGGCCAGGTACCCCATCCAGACGTGTGCTCCTCCAGGGTCTCGTGGGTCAAAGGCCCATCGACCCGAGGCTCGTGGGCCGAAGACCCGTGGACCGGAGGCTCATGGACCGGAGTCCGTGCAGCCTCCTCCTCAGACGAGTCCACCCTAGCAGTCACGTGCTTAGGTGAAACAGCTGGGGGCGGCGGCGAGGAAGGCGCCGTAAGAGTCACCCTACCTCCTCTCCCGCGACCACGTGCTCCACCTCCTCTCTTCTTTTTACCTCGTCCCCTGCTGGGTACCGCGGTCGACAAAGAAGGGCCCGGCGGTGTCGCCATACTGTCCAGCAACGCTCGGCGGAGAGGTGCGTGTGGAATGGAAGACCTCGCACCACGCGCCGACGAAGAAGGGGCCTCGGCGCGCTCCCGACCAGCCCCCACCATCTTTCAACACCTACCATGACAAAGAATAAACGAAATTAGTACAACATAAAAAAAGTACCGACATGAATAATAATATGTATATCACTTAAGTGTATCATCATCAAGTACAACATAAAAAAATAGAATACCTGACACTACTAATAATCTCGATCATATCATCAATAAATGCATAATCATCATCATCACCATAATCAATGATGGGCTCATAGGGTTCATTGGCATCAACATGTGCAAGGCCACCTTGATGTAATCGGTCAAGCATTGACAGGTCATCCGCAGCAGTAACCTCTTCTTGTTCCGGCTCTTCTTGTTCCTCCTCTGGGGTGATGTCGGATTCATTGTCGCTGTCTACTTCAATGTTTTGGGGTGAAGTATAGCGGTTCTTGAAACGCTTTTTGGAAAGACGTGTCTCTTGGAAGAATTCTCCTTCATATGTGTCTGGGTTAATGTGAGGTTCATAATCCTCTTCCTTTGGGGGAGAAAGTCTAGCACGTGGCGGCACTTCATAAACGACATCCCAACCTTTCAGATTTGGATTAGTTTGGCAGGCCCACGGTAGATAGAATACTTGGGTCACCTGTTGAGCCGTAATATAGACATCAGGAACATCTAAATGGGTGCTTTGGTTGATTTCAACTAGCCCTATATGTTCATGAGTCCTTCTAGTCTCCTTCGGCTGAAACCAATAACATTTGAAGACTACGACATTCGGTGGGTTTTCACCATAGAACAGAAGTTCATAAATTGCTTCAACTCTCCCATAATACTCGGTACCTCCTTCGCCGATAGAAGATACACAACAATTTGTAGACTTTCGGTCGGCCATAGATAGCTCTTTGCCATAGGTACGAAAGCGATACCCGTTGATGTCGTACTTGTCAAATGAACGGACCTTATAGTCAAAACCATTAGCGACTTGTCTCACTTCGGCGTCCATAGACTGTGAATTAGCCTACAAGTTTAATATGAAAGGATTGTTGCATTATGCACAAATTAGCGAATGAAATGAAATTGTCTAATAGAAATTACCGTTTGTTTGAACCAAGAGATGAAACCGGGATAGCCGCCTCCTTGCTTTGCGAGAAGCTCATACTCTTCGACGGAATCCTTTTGGATCTCCGCTCCATACGAGAATATGGCGACGTATCGACTGTATGACATATCCAGGAATAAGAGCAGTTCAAAGGAAATAGAAGTTGCGAAACAATGTACCGAGAACTTACTCGATTTACGGCCGCACTTCTATCAGGTTGTTGAAGATATACAACGAAATGGTCCGCCATTCTTCGTTATCCAAAGATACTAGATGTGAAACACTAGCTGGTGCGAGATTCCCTTTGAATAGGCTGAGGTTGGATCCACCCTTTTTAGGCTCGTTAGCATTGTACCGAGGCTTCGGATTATGCAAATGACGATTTTTGGTTTCATAGTGCGCTGTTACGAAGTTTGCCGCCTCCTCTGTGATGAATGCCTCAGCCATCGATGCTTCAATTCTATGTTTATTTTTACATTTTTCTCGAAGCGTCTTCTGCATCCTCTCAGTTGGGTAGCACCAACGATTTTGCACGGGCCACCCCAATCTTGCCTCGGTCGGGAGATGCAAAATCAAATGCTGCATTGGATTAAAGAAGCCCGGTGGAAAGATCTTCTCTAACTTGCAGATCAACTCCGGCGCCAACTCTTCCATTTCTTCTAGCACGCCAGGTGATAGTTCTTTCACACAAAGAACACGGAAGAAATAGCTGAGTTCTGCCAGCACTAGCCATTCATCCTTAGGGATGAAGCCACGCAACATCACCGGCATTACCCGCTCAATCCATATGTGCCAATCATGACTCTTGAGACCAAATATCTTCAGTTTATCAAGATTCGCTCCCCTCTTTAGA
This sequence comes from Triticum urartu, assembly GCF_056163025.1. NCBI lineage: Eukaryota > Viridiplantae > Streptophyta > Magnoliopsida > Poales > Poaceae > Triticum > Triticum urartu. The sequence continues at coordinate 714,290,552 of NC_141879.1, forward strand.
TTCGCTGCATACCCATTAGGGAACATCAACTGCTATTGCACCCACAAGAGAATTTCCCTCATAGCTGGCCTTCCAAGATTGAACCATGCCTTTGGCTTCGTCCAGTTCTGCTTTCCTTTCGGTTCTTTCATGTTTTGTAACGGCCTATCACATAGCGCCTCCAGATCGACTCTAGACCTAGTATTATCCTTTGACTTCCCATCTATGCCGAACAATGTACCAAAAAGTGCCTCGGCGATATTCTTCTCAGTGTGCATCACGTCGATGTTGTGTGGGCAAAGGAGATCTTTGAAGTAAGGCAGATCCCATAAGCATGTTTTGTGAGTCCACGCGTGCTTAGTATTATACCCCTTGAAGTACCCTGGACGTTGTGGATCTGGCTCGAGAGCGTTTAACTGATCCAGGGTCTGTTCGCCTGTCAATGCAGGTGGTGCAGAGTTTTTGACAACTCTACCCCTGATGAAGTTCTTCTTGTCTTTCCTGAACTTATGGCGAGGATCCAGGAACTGTCTATGCATGTCGAAGCAAGAAAACTTGCGACCGGCCTGAAGCCAACGAAACTCAAGAGCTCCCTTGCATGTGGGGCACGGGAACCTTCCATGCACACACCAGCCAACGAATAGCGCATACGCCGGCAAGTCATGCGTCGAGTACATGTACCAGACATGCATTATGAAGTTCCGTTTGCTAAAGGCGTCGTATGTCTTAAACCCATTATCCCAGGCTTCTTGCAATTCATCCTTAAGCGGCTGCATGTACACATTCATATTTTTCCCCGGATAGTTGGGTCCTGGAATTATCAACGTCAGGAAAATGTTCTTTCTTTGCATAATCTGTCTGGGGGGGGGGGAGATTGAGTGGAAAGACAAATACGGGCCAACAACTGTATTGGGCTGCCGTCATACCAAACACACTGAACCCATCCGTGCTGATGCCGACTCGAGGATGCCTCGGATGTGCCGCTTTGTCAGCATGTAATTCATCAAACTTTTTCCACGCAACACCATCTGATGTGTGTACCATCATCAGATTCCCATCTACATCTAGTTCGGTTCTTTTGCCTATTTTGTGCCATGTCATCTGTCTGGCCGTCTCTTCGACCATGAAAAGACGTTGAAGTCTTGGTACGATTGGCATATACCGAAGAACACTAACGGGGATTTTGGTCTATGTCTTCTCACCCATACCGTTGTCTACCACAATATACCTGGAAGACTTGCAAATGGGACAATAGTTCAAGTCCGCATAGTCAAGCCTAAATAAGGCACATCCTTTCTCACAGGCATGTATCTTCTCATAGGGCATCTTCAATGCATGGAGGATTTTGTCCGACTGGTACAGGTTTGCAGGCATTACATGGCCTTTGGGTAGAAAGCGTCCAAATACTGTCATAATTGCGTCATAGCATTCTCTGCCCAAGTTGAACTGAGCCTTCAGAGCCATTACTTGTGAGATGGCATCCAACTGACATAGCTCAGTGTGCTCGTGGAGCGGACGTTTTGAAGACTCCAACATTTCATTGAAGGCCTTTGCAGATTCCTCCATCTCCTCGTCCGAATCCCGAGCATCATCATAGTCTTGCACCATGTTTTCCATCCCGATACCATGCTCGTCGGTGCGACGACGATCCACCTCAGCTCGGTCACGTTGGGCAGACTCACCATGAAATGTCCACACCATATAATCGGGCGTAAAACCACTCTTCTGCAGGTGTTTGCCCATTTCAGCCTCTGTCTTCTTTTCCCAATTGCCGCACCGGAAATAGGGGCACCAGGTTTTCTTTTGGCCATTTGCAAATGCGGCTTGCGCAAACCCCTTGGTTTTTGTGAACCATTCAATGCTCCATTTGTTCTGACCAGTGTGACCGGTATACATCCACGCACGGTCACTCATCTTGACTTTTAGAGCTACTGGACAAACAACAATTATATATGTAATTCACCATGTATATATTCATCAGTTGATCTACTTTGTCAATTTTATTACGTCCATGCAACCTACACTCTAATAGGTAATGATTGGTCCTAATCCCACCCGTGTATGTGTAGATTGGGTTCATTTTCCCATGCTATGCCCCGGATCCAACGCAAAATTTCGGTAGCACCTCCCCGCTGTTCTCCTGATACACGTCTCTGCAACAACAGGGGAGGCACTGACGAAATTTATGCGTCGGATCTGGAGCAAAGCATATGGGAAAACGAACCCAATCTACACATACTCGGGCTGTCCACGGATAGCGTTGGACAATTCGAAAGAATCAAGGTTATAAATATGCAAATGCATGCATATTTATAACTATGACGCTTTCGAACGGGAGACATATTGGTTACGCATACTGATGATTCAAGACACATATATAGCTAGCTATCAAGTTTCATCGGAATAGATCAAATAATTAATGGGGGAGGAGGACTTGTCATTTGTGCTCACCCACGAATGAAGGGGCAGAGCTCGTCAAACGCACGGCGAGGTCGTCGAACACAAAACCTCGCAGCGATGAAACAACTGCACATTTAAAACTACACGATCAACACAATTATATATGATGTTTTTCATAACAAAATTGAAAAATATATGACCTAACTAATAATTCACAAATATATGACCCCGTCGGTCTCTGGAAGGCAAAAGAACACCTTTTCGGGAGGTGTCGGGGGTCGGGGTGTCCTGTCGGTGTCGGGGTGCCGTGTCGGGGTCGGGGGGTCGGGGTGTCATGTCGATGTCGGGATAGTGCCGTGTCGGTGTTGGGGTGTTGTTTCGGGGTCGGGGTGTGGTGTCGGGGTCAGGGTGTCGGGTCAGGCTCGGGGTCGGGGTGTCGGGGTCGGGGTCGGGGTGTCGGGGTCGGGGTGTCGGGTCAGGCTCGGGGTCAGGGTGTCGGGGTCGGGGTCGGGGTGTCGGGGTCGGGATCTCGGGGTCTCGGGGTCGGGGTGTCGGGGTCGGGGTCTCGTTGTCGGGGTGTCGTGTCGGGGTGCCGGGTCGGGGTCTGGGTACCGTGTCGGGTCGGGGTGTCGTGTCAATGTCGGGGTTGTGCCGTGTCGGTGTCGGGGTGTTGTTTCGGGGTCGGGGTGTGGTGTCGGGGTCAGGGTGTCGGGTCAGGCTCGGGGTCGGGGTGTCGGGTCAGGCTCGGGGGGTCGGGGTGTCGGGGTCGGGTCGGGGTGTCGGGGTGTCGGGGTCGGGGTGTCGGGTCAGGCTCGGGGTTGGGGAGTCGGGGTCGGGGTCGGGGTCGAGGTCGGGGTGTCGGGGTCGGGGTCTCGGGGTCTCAGGGTCGGGGTCGGGGTCGGGGTGTCGGGGTCGGGGTCTCGGGGTCTCGGGGTCGGGGTGTCGGGGTCGGGGTCTCGGGGTCGGGGTGTCGTGTCGGGGTGCCGGGTCGGGGTCTGGGTACCGTGTTGGGTCGGGTTCTTTTTCCTTTTTTTTCCTTTTCTTCTTCTTCCTCTTCTTCCTTTTTTTCCTCCTCCTCCTCCTCCTTCCTCCTTTCCTTTTTCCTCTTCTTCTTCTCCTCCTCTCCTCTTTTTTCTTCTTCTTCTTCCTCTTCTTCTTTTTTCTTCTCCTCCTCCTCCTCTTCTTCTTCTCGTCTCCTCTTTTTCTCTTCTTCTTCTTTCCTAAAACTAAACTAAACCTAAACCTAAAACTAAAATCAGAAAAAGGAAAAAACTAAATCTAAACCTAAAACTAAACTAAAACTAAACCTATAAACCTAAAACTAATCCTAAAACTAAAACTAAATCTAAACTAAACATAAACCTAAAACTAAAAAAACATAAAAAAGGAAAAAAAGGAGGCAGGAGAGCTCACCTGGGTGGAGGAGGGGGGCGGGGCGGCCTGGGGCGGTGGAGGAGGGGGGCGGGGCGGCCTGGGGCGGCGGAGGAGGGGGTCGGGGCGGCCTGGGGCGGCGGCAGTGGCGACGGGGCCGGGGCGCCGGGGCGTGGCGGCGCCCAGACGGCAGGGCGACGGGGGCGAGGGGGCGCCGGGGCGGCGGCGGGGTGGTGGGGCGACGGGGCGGGGGGGGGCACTGGGGCGGCGGCGGGGTGGTGGGGCAACGGGGCGGCGGCGAGGGGAGAGAAAGAGAGAGAGGGGTGGGGTGGGGCGACCGTTAACGTTAGTGGGGCCCTCCCTCTTTGTCGTCCGCCCCCCTTTGCCGTCCGCTAGCGGACGGCAAAGAGGGGGGGCCGTTAGGTTTTTTTTGCAGCTCGTCAGTGGGGCCCCCTCCCTCTTTGCCGTCCGCTAGCCGACGACAAAGAATCTTTGCCGTCTGCTAGCCGACGGCAAAGAACTGGATGATGGCAAATTATGTCTTTGCCATCAGTCAGTTCTTTGCCGTCTGCTTTTTGGTAGCTGATGGCAAAGAGCTTCTTTGCTGTCTGCTAGCTGACGGCAAAGAGCTGGCAGATGGCAAAGTAGCTGATTCCAGTAGTGCTATGCGTGATGCTGACGAGGAACCACCAAGAGACGCTCCAGTACGGCCTTGCGAATGGCCGTCAGAAAATTTTATGGATCGGGAAGGAATTAAAGAAGAATTTAACGCATATTTGCGTAATGCCGGTCTTGAGGATTTTGAAGCTGACAAATGCCCCCAATATCATGATCTCACAAGTTCTTTTGTGAGGAGGTTTGAGTATTCATCTTCGCGTAATTCTCCTTCAGTCATGTTTGATCTTTATGATAAATCCTATACCATGGACTTAGAGGATTTTACTCTTGCTTGCAAACTTCCACAATGGGGTAGTGTTAGAGATCCCCCTAAATCTGAATTTAGAAACTTTCTTGCTAGTATAACTGTAGGGGAATCTAGAGATATAATGCAAGCTACCATAGGGAGCATTCACTTTCTTGCTATACATTATTTTGCTCTCTTCATAGGTAGATGCATAAATGCTAAGGATGAAGCATGTCACATGTGTGTCCTTGACCTTAGCATTCTCAGGAGTGCTGTGTTAGGGGACCAATCTTATCATATGGGAGCCATTGTAGCTCGTAGGTTGCATCATAATAGACATAATGGAGATTTCTTTGGAGGAATTTATGCAACCCGCTTAGCTAAATTTCTGGAGATAGACGTTCATGAAGGAGACATGGAGTTGCCTCCTACCTATTTAGATTTTAATTCTATGGTTTCCCACCATTTTGTTGAGAGGACTGAGTCACCTCTCCAGCATCGATTAATTTTTAACAAACGGCATGTTGTCCGTATTACTCTCCCTGCTCCTGCCTTCTTTGATCACCAGGCAAACGGAAGATATACTATTACTAGAGAGGAGGAAGATGAGTACGAAAGGAGAGCGGAGGCAGCCCGACTCCACGCTACAGCTCAGGATGCGATAGCTGCTGCATCACAGCACAACCCCAACTATTCCTCGTCGCAGTACGACCCCAGCTACACCTGCGGATATCCGCCAGGCTATCCCTGGCAATAAACCAACTTAGGCCAAAAGCCTAAGCTTGGGGTAGTACGTATTTCTTACCGACATTACATTTATGTTCACACTCATTGCTAGATGTCGGTGCTCATACTCTTTCACTATAATATCCATGCTAGGTTAATTTTTTTTCCTGCTTTCTTCTTGTGTGTTTGTTAAACCTTAAGAAAAACAAAAAAAATAGTAGTAGTTTACTTTCTTGCTGTAGTAGTAATTAAAAAGAAAACCCAAAAATATTTCCCGTTCTTATTTTGCTTGTTGGGAGTTTTCCCGTGTAAATAGTTTTTTATTTCTTTTCTTTTCTTTGAGGGTTAGTAGGAGAAGACCATGATTAAATTCTTGAAGTGGCTCTTATATGCTTTATTGTTGATTTAACCAAGAGCCCATATTGCCTTGTCTTCTCCTGTTTATTGAATGCTCGCAGATTCCAGCTTAGTCCAATGCACGTGCACTCTTATTATTATTCACACCGTTCAGTCGTGCAAGTGAAAGGCAATTATGATGATATATGATGGACTGACTGAGATGGAAAAAGCTGGTATGAAATCAACCTCTTTTGTTTTTGTAAATATGATGAGTTCATCGTTCTTGATTCAGCTTATTATGTATAAACATGTTTGCAATAACAATCAGAGATTATAGTTGCATGTGCCATGCTTGATTAGCTATGAGTTATAATGATTTACCTTGCGTGCCAACATGCTATTGAGATGGTTATGATGTGGTATGATAGGGTGGTATCCTCCGTTGAATGATTTAAGTGACTTGACTTGGCACATGTTCATGCATGTAGTTGAAACAAATCAACATAGCCTTCACGATATTTATGTTCATGGTGGATTATATCCTACTCATGCTTGCATCCAATGTTTATTAATTTTAATGCATGTACATGGCTGTTGTCGTTCTCTAGTTGGTCGCTTCCCAGTCTTTTGCTAGCTTTCACTTGTACTAAGCGGGAATACTACTTGTGCATCCAATCCCTTAAACCCCAAAGTTATTCCAGATGAGTCCACTATACCTTCCTATATGCGGTATCTACCTACCATTCCAAGTAAATTTGTATGTACCAAATTCTAAACCTTCAAATAAACATTCTGTTTTGTATGCTCGAATAGCTCATATATCAACCAAGGTTGCCCTTATCTTCCATGTTAGGCGGGTTATTCTCAAGAGGAGTGGACTCCGCTCCTCACTCACGAGAAAATGGCTGGTCACCGGGATGCCCAGTCCCATGCTTTATGCAAACTAAATCAAAATTAATTGCAAACAAAACTCCCCCTGGGACCTGATGTATGTTGGAGGCACTCGTTGTTTCGAGAAAGCCATGGATTGATGCTTGTTGGTGGAGAGGGAGTATAAACTTTACCATTCTGTTTGGGAACCGCCTATAATGTGTGTGACATGGAAGATAGCGCCATCTCTTAGTTGCTATGTTGACAATGTAAGTATACCGCTCAAAATATTATTTATCTCTAATTCAAAACCGAGCTCTGGCACCTCTACAAATCCCTGCTTCCCTCTGCGAAGGGCCTATCTATTTACTTTTATGTTGAGTCATCACCCTCTTATTAAAAAGCACTAGCTGGAGAGCACAGCTATCATTTGCATTCATCACTATTAATCTATGTTGGGCGTGACTATGATTGGATCTCTTTTACCATGAATTACAATGTCTAGTCAGTCCTTGATCTTTAAAGGTGCTCTGCATTTATGTTTTGCGGTCTCAGAAAGGGCTAGTGAGATACCATCTTGTTATATCATATTATGATTGTTTTGAGAAAGTGTTGTCATCCGAGATTTATTATTATGGCTTGCTAGTTGATTATGCTATTGATATGAGTAATTATGAGACCTGAGAATTATTGCAAATGTGGTTAGTTATGATATATGTTGAAAACTTGAATGCTGGATTTACATAGTTACAACAACAAGAGCAAACAGAGTTTGTAAAAGTTTTTCTTTTTCTCTTTCAGTTTGTCAACGGAATTGCTTGAGGACAAGCAAGGGTTTAAGCTTGGGGGAGTTGATACGTCTCCGTCGTATCTACTTTTCCAAACACTTTTGCCCTTGTTTTGGACTCTAACTTGTATGATTTGAATGGAACTAATCCGGACTAACACTGTTTTCAGCAGAATTGCCATGATGTTGTTTTATGTGCAGAAAACAAAAGTTCTCGGAATGACCTGAAACTCCACGGGATGTCTTATAAAAAATAATAAAAAATCCTCACCAAAGATGAAGACCAGGGGGCCCACACCCTGTCCACGAGGGTGGGGGGCGCGCCCCCTACCTCGTGGCCCCCCCTGGAAACCCTCCGACGCCAACTCCAACTCTATATATTGGCTTTCGGGAGAAAAAAACCAGAGAGAAGAAATCATCGCGTTTTACGATACGGAGCCACCGCCAAGCCCTAAAACCTCCCGGGAGGGCTGATCTGGAGTCTATTCAGGGCTCCGGAGAGGGGGATTCATCGTCGTCGTCATCATCAACCATCCTCCATCACCAATTTCATGATGCTCACCGCCGTGTGTGAGTAAATTCCATCGTAGGCTTGCTGGATGGTGATGGGTTGGATGAGATTTATCATGTAATCGAGTTAGTTTTGTTAGGGTTTGATCCCTAGTATCCACTATGTTCTGAGATTGATGTTGCTATGACTTTGCTATGCTTAATGGTTGTCACTAGGGACCGAGTGCCATGATTTCAGATCTGAACCTATTATGTTTTCATGAATATATGTGAGTTCTTGATCCTATCTTGCAAGTCTATAGTCACCTATTATGTGTTATGATCCGGCAACCCCGAAGTGACAATAATCGGGACTACTCCTGGTAATGACCATAGTTTGAGGAGTTCATGTATTCACTATGTGCTAATGCTTTGCTCCGGTTCTCTATTAAAAGGAGGCCTTAATATCCTTTAGTTTCCAATAGGACCCCGCTGCCATGGGAGGGTAGGACAAAAGATGTCATGCAAGTTCTTTTCCATAAGCACGTATGACTATATACGGAATACATGCCTACATTACATTGATGAATTGGAGCTAGTTCTGTGTCACCCTATGTTATGACTATTACACGATGAACCGCATCCGGCATAATTATCCATCATTGATCTGGTGCCTACGAGCTTTCCATATACTGGTTCTCGCTTATTTACTTTCCCGTTGCTACTGTTACAATCACTACAAAATACCCAAAACATTACTTTTACGTCCTTTACTTTTGTTGCTGTTACCACCACTATCATATTACTTTGCTTTGACAACTCAGCTGCTAATACTTGAGAATATTCTTTGGCTCCCCTTGTGTCGAATCAATTCGGTTGAATACTCTACCCTCGAAAGCTGTTGCGATCCCCTATACTTGTGGGTTATCAGCCTCCTCGTCCTCTGGCGTGTGGCGCCGGTGCGGGCTGCTTCCACGGGCTAGGGCACCACGGTTGGTGGGTCGCGGCGGCGCGACGGGTGCCCCTCCGACGATGTCAGCCGGTGGCTTCTGCGGTGCGTCGGGCTGTTGGCTGGAGGGTGATATGTCTCCAACGTATCTATAATTTTTGATTGTTCCATGCTGTTATATTATCAATATTGGATATTTTATATTCATTTTATAGAAAATTTATATCATTTTTTGGGACTAACCTATTGATATAGTGCCCGATGCCAATTGTTGTTTTTTGCTTCGCAGAATATCAGTACCAAACGAAGTCCAAATGCCACGAAACTTTTTTGTGATTTTTTTCTGGACAGAAAACAACTTGCGAGCCAGGGAAGTGCTGTTGGGGAACGTTGCATGGGAAAAAAAAATTTCCTACGCTCACCAAGATTAATCTAGGAGATGACGATCTACGAGAGGAGAGATAGGATCTACATACCCTTGTAGATCGCTAAGCGGAAGCATTAAGAAACATGGTTGATGTAGTCGAACGTCTTCACGATCCGATCAAGATCTGTCCCGCGAACTCCCGATCCAAGTGCCGAATGGACAACACCTCCGCGTTCAGCACACATGGCTCGATGACATCTCCTCCTTCTTGATCCAACAAGCAAGAGAGTAGAAGTAGATGGAATCTCAGCCAGCACGACGGCGTGGTGGAGATGGTGGTGGTGCAACCCCGTCAGGGCTTCACCAAACACTGCCGGAATCAATCTGAGGAGAAAAAGAGTATTGGGAGAGGTAGGCCTGCCGCCGGGGTGTGGGATTTGGTGTGTCTAGCCCCTACCTCTCCCCCACTATTTATAGGAGGCAAGGGGGAGGTCTAGGGCGCATCCTTGGCCCCTCCTCCAAGGGAGGTGGTGCGGCTAGGCCTAGGGACGTTTCCTCCCTTCCCAAGGCACCTCGGGGGTGCCTTCCACCCTTAGGACTCTTCATTTATCCTCTTCCCTTGGCCGCCAATGCACACCCCCTACAGCCCATGTGGCCCCGGGGCAGGTGGACCCCCGGACCCCTTTCGGCACTCCCGGTACAATACCGATAATGCCCAAAACCTTTCCGGCGACCAAAATAGGACTTTCTATATATAAATCTTTACCTCCGAACTATTCAAGAGCTCCTTGTGAAGTCCGGGATCTTATTCGGGACTCCGAACAACATTCGGGCACCAATGTACATATCCCAATACTACTCTAGCGTCACCGAACGTTAAGCGTGTGGACCCTACGGGTTCGAGAATCATGTAGACATGACCGAGACACCTCTCCGACCAATAACCAATAGCGGGATTTGGATGCCCATATTGGTTCCTACATATTCAACGAAGATCTTTATCAATCGAACCATGATGCCAAGGATTCAATCAACCCCGTATGCAGTTGCCTTTATCTATCGGTATGTTACTTGCCCGAGATTCGATCGTCGGTATCTCCATACCTAGTTCAATCTCGTTACCGACAAGTCTCTTTACTCATTACGTAATGCAAGATCACGTGGCCAACTCTTTGGTCACATTGCTTCCAAGCTTATTGTGATGTTGTATTACCGAGAGGGCCCAGAGATACCTCTCCGTCATATGGAGTGAAAAATCCCAGTCTTGATCCATGCCAACTCAGCAGACACCCTCGGAGATAACTGTAGAACACCTTTATAGTCACCCAGTTACGTTGCGACGTTTGGTGCACGCAAGGTATTCCTCCGGTGTCAGTGAGTTGCATTATCTCATGGTCATAGGAACATATAATAGACCTGCAGAAAATGATAACAATAAACTTGATACGATCATATGCTACGTTTATGGTTTGGGTCTTGTCCATCACATCATTCTCCTAATGATGTGATCCCGCTATCAAATGACAACTCATGTCTATGGCCAGGAAACTACAACCATCTTTGATCAACGAGCTAGTCTGGTAGAGGCTCACTAGGGACATGTTGTTGCCTATATCGACACATGTATCTGAGTTTCCGATCAATACAATTCTAGCATGGATAATAAACGATTACCATGAACAGGGAAATATGATAATAACCAATTTATTATTGCCTCTAGGGCATATTTCCAACAGTCTCCCATTTGCACTAGAATCAATCGTCGAGTTCACATCACCATGTGATTAACACCCAATGTGTTCTGGGGTTTGATCATGTTTTGCTTGTGAGAGAGGTTTTATTCAACGGGTCTGCAACATTCAGATCCATGTGTACTTTGCAAATCTCTATGTCATATTGTAGATGCTGCTATCATGCTCCACTTGGAGCTATTGAAGGAAATATGCCCTAGAGGCAATAATAAAGTTGTTGCTTATATTTACTTATATCATGATAAATGTTTATTATTCATGCTAGAATTGTATTAACCGGAAACTTAGTACATGTGTGAATACATAGACAAATAGAGTGTCACTAGTATGCCTCTACTTGACTAGCTCGTTAATCAAAGATGGTTAAGTTTCCTAACCATAGACATGAGTTGTCATTTGATAAACGGGATCACATCATTAGGGAATGATGTGATTGACTTGACCCATTCCGTTAGCTTAGCACTTGATCGTTTAGTATGTTGCTATTGCTTTCTTCATGACTGATACATGTTCCTATGACTATGAGATTATGCAACTCCCGAATACCGGAGGAACACTTTGTGTGCTACCAAACGTCACAACGTAACTGGGTGATTATAAAGGTGCTCTACAGGTGTCTCCGATGGTGTTTGTTGAGTTGGCATAGATCGAGATTAGGATTTGTCACTCCGATTGTCGGAGAGGTATCTCTGGGCCCTCTCGGTAATGCACATCACTATAAGCCTTGCAAGCAATGTGACTAATGAGTTAGTTACGGGATGATGCATTATGGAATGAGTAAAGAGACTTGCCGGTAACGAGATTGAACTAGGTATTGAGATACCGACGATCGAATCTCGGGCAAGTAACATACCGATGACAAAGGGAAAAACGTATGTTGTTATGCGGTTTGACCGATAAAGATCTTCGTAGAATATGTGGGAGCCAATATGAGCATCCATGTTCTGCAATTGGTTATTGGCCGGAAACGTGTCTCGGTCATGTCTAAATAGTTCTTAAACCCGTAGGGTCCGCACGCTTAACGTTCGGTGATGATCGGTATTATGAGTTTATGTGTTTTGATATACCGAAGGTAGTTCAGAGTCCCGGATATGATCATGGACATGACGAGGAGTCTCAAAATGATCGAGACATAAAGATCGATATATTGGACGACTATATTTGGACATCGGAATGGTTCCGGGTGAGATCGGGAATATACCGGAGCACCGGGAGGTTACCGAAACCCCCCGGGAGGTATATGGAATTATTGGGCCTTAGTGGGAGAGAGGAGAATGGAGTAAAGGAGGGGGCGCGCCCCCCAAGCCCAATCCGAATTGGGAGGGGGGCCGCCCCCCTTTCCTTCCTCCTTCCTCCTCCTTCCTTCTCTCCTAATCCCACTAGGGAAAGGGGGGGATCCTACTCCCGGTGGGAGTAGGACTCCCCTTGGGGCACGCCTAGGAGGCCGGCCTCCCTCCTCCTCCACTCCTTTATATACGGGGGAGGGGGGCACCCCATAGACACACAAGTTGATCATTGATCTCTTAGCTGTGTGCGGTGCCCCCCTCCACCATAATCCAGCTCGGTCATATCGTTGCAGTGCTTAGGCGAAGCCCTTCGCCGGTAGCTTCATCATCACCGTCATCACGCCGTCGTGCTGACGAAGCTCTCCCTCGACTCTCTGCTAGATCATGAGTTCATGGCACATCACTGAGCCGAACGTGTGCAGATCGCGGAGGTGCCGTACTTTCGATACTAGGATCGGTCGGATCGTGAAGACGTACGACTACATCAACCGCGTTGTCATAACGCACTTCCTCTTACGGTCTACGAGGGTACGTGGACAACACTCTCCCGCTCGTTGATATGCATCACCATGATCTTGCGTGTGCATAGGAAATTTTTGAAATTACTGCGTTCCCCAACAGCTATTCCAAATGGCTGCTCCACTATACGTATCCGGTTTTCTACTCAGAGTCATTCGGATTGGTATCAAAGCTTGCCTCGACGTAATCCTTTACACCGAACTCTTTATCACCTCCATAACCGAGAAACATTTTCTTATTTCTCTAAGGATAATTTTGACCGCTATCCAGTGATCCACTCCTGGATCACTTTTGTACCCCCCTTGCCAAACACGTGGCAAGGCACACATCAGGTGTGGTACACAGCATGCCATACCGTATAGAGCCTATGGCTAAGGCATAGTGATACATCTCCAACGTATTTATAATTTATAAAGTATTCATGCCATGTTTACAACAATTTCATATGATTTGATTAGAACTAATCCGAACTGACACTGTTTTCAGCAGAACTACCATGGTGTCGTTTTTTATGCAGAAATAAAAGTTTTCAGAATGGGGTGAAAATTTACGGTGTTTTTTTATGGACCAAAAGAGACCCCGGAAGCACAAGAGTTGGCCAGAACAGTCTCGAGGCAACGACAAGGGTGGAGGGCGCGTCCACCCCCCTAGGACGCGCCCCCCTACCTTGTCGCTGCCAAAAATTTCTATAAATACCAAAAACCCCAGAATTAGTCGCTCGAGCATGGGTGCTGCTAAGTTTATCTTGTGTATTCATGTCCAATGATTGGTGTCCTCAATGACGAGCTCTCACAGCGACAACGAACGCACCGTGATATCCTGTAGGAAGCCGCTAGGTAGGGTGTACCTGAGCACGCGTAGGACTAGGTCCTCGAGGACAGAGTAGGCCGCGGAGGCGCAGCCTGAGGGCACCAGCGTTGTGGGCGCGAAGAATAATTCACCGGTAGCCGGCGGCCAGACGGAGACGGAGGAGTAGAGCGAGATGAAGGTGGCATGCTGGAAGCACGGAAGCTTGACCCTCTCACTACATGAATCAGTTTATTTGCCGTCTGCCATGGCAGACGGCGCTGCCCCCAACGGTAAACCTGCCCGGCAAAGAGAGTGACGGTAAACATGTTCTTTGCCGTCTGCTTCCGCAAAGCGGACGGCAAAAGACCTTTATCGTCTGTGGCGGACGGCAAAAACCATGCGTTAGCCATGTTAGGTGGCTAATGGCAGCCTTTGCTGTCCGTCAGCCGACGGCAAAGCTGCATAGTTCTTTCACTACTATGAAAATGCTTATAGATAGACATTTTGCATCTGCAGATGTTTCTCTACTTCACCCGCTAAGTTATCTTGCATCCATAACCAATCCGAGAAGAGGTACCTATGCTGCACAAGTGCAGATTCCAGCAAATACTTCCATCCATCATAAAACTCAGTGTCAATGTATATATAAGGGACTAAAGAGGTGACAAACAAACCTTGAAAACTCGCATCTGCAGCACTGGAGCTTGTCGTCCCGCCGGGGGCGACATCACCAAGCTCACTCTCTCAAGCGCCCAGCCTCCCATCCCCATGGACTTGCTGCGGTAACGGCAGAGCCATGACACATTTTTTGCCATCGGTGCCAGGACGGAGACTCTGAGGTCGTCTCTCACGCGGGCGGACACGGTTAGTTGCTCCAGCTTGGGTGCGGCGACCATGATGCCGCGTACGCTCGTTTGGCTCTCCACCTTGAGCGCGAGCTCCTGCAGCGACGGCGAGCGGACCGTGATAGTGTCGAGAGTGATGCCAGTATACAAGGCGACTGTGCCGGAGAACCTGAGCACGCGCAGGAGCGGGCAGCGGGGGACCAGGTCGTCGAGGGCGTCGGCAGTGCAGCCGGAGAGTATGAGTGCTGTAAGCGCCGAGAGTTCGTCCATGGCCAGCGCGTGGAGGAACACGAAGGAGCACGCGGAGAGCGAGATGGAGGTGGCGCGCTGGAAGCGCGGCAGCTCGACCATCTCGTGAGGCGCGGCCGCATCCCACGGAAGGGCGAGGATGAGCTGCTCCGGGGAGAGCCGTGCTGCGGCGGACAGCAACGTGGAGACGGTACCGCGCGGCGCCGCCCCGCAGGGCGACCAGTCACGCTGGGGGACGCGGATGTCGAGGAGGGACACCGCGTTGGCGGAGGCCACGCGGCCGAGAACCGTTTCAAGGGAGCGCAAGGCGACGTCGCGGAAGACGAACGACGGGAGGCGGGTCCAGACTCCGTTCCACCGGTTGGAGAGGACGCTGGCGCGCGCGGCAGTGCGGACGCAGCGGAGGCGTGCGAGGACCAGGAGGAGCAGATCGTCCGGGAGGGCGCTGATGCGGTCTGCCCCAGCTGCAGATCGCGGCGACGCCGGCGAGCCGACCCTACGCCCCGATCCCAGATTCATGGATTAGCGATTGACCTTGATCAGGAGAAGAGGTTTTGAGGTTCGGAAACTTTGGGGGTCGAACGTACGTACTGTGTAGCCCCAACAACAGAAGTCGATCTACTTAATTTTATTTTTTTGTATATAAATAAGAAGTAGACCCAGCTCAAAAAAAAATGTCTTGTCTTTTGTTGAAGGAAAATGGCTCTATATTAAGTGGAACAGAGCATGACACACGAGCCGTCAAAGGGCACCTCCCGCGTTCTCGATGATCATGTTGGCTCTACATCTTGGCCACGCTCATTCTCGATGATCATGTTGTGCATGATCACACAAGCGTGCATTATGTATCAAAGCATCTTTTAATCTCAAAATCTAGCCGGTCCTCTCACAATAGCAAATTGGGCTTGCAACGCGCCTGAACAACTCGGTGCTCATCCTAAACCGGCGACGAAAATATGACTCGGGGTATGTGGGATTCTCCGCAAAATAATGCTTGATCAATCTGTTGTGGGCATCGGTCCTATCCCTCCAAATTTTTTGCCGATCCATAACCGAACCACCGTGCTTCGGTTTTTTATTAATATGCATAGCTAGGATCATTGCAAGATCCTCCTCCTCTTCCATATCAAATTCTTCTTCGAAAGAATCATACGACGAACTCATCTACAATGTTGAATACTATGCTATAATTAAAAAACTACAATCAACATGCACGAAATTCATGGCTTTTGAGCAATACATACCTTCTAGGCGTTTTGTCGAACACCTTGCGGGCGCCGAGCGGCAGCGAGCGCGCGGGCACTGTTCGTCGGCGGACCAGCACGCGCGCGGGGCGGCGGGCCTAGAGGGAGCCCGAAGAAAGCGCGCGCGGGGCGGGGATAGCCGGGGAAGCGCCGGAACGGTCGCCGGGTGGCGCGGTCGACGGCGGCGGCGCGGCTAGATGGGGGGTGGGAGGTGCGAGCGAGCGCGTGAGAGTCCAACGCGCGGGAGCGGGCGCAACAAATAAGCGGCCGCGATTGCGTTTCGGCTCGCGCTAGACTACGTATGCCCCGCTGGAGCAACTATTCCGGTTGCGCGCGCGCTAAAAGAAGGGATTTTGTGGCACGGCGCTAGTTTGACGCATCTGTTGGAGATGCTCTAAGCATGCATTGCCGCATGAAAGAGAAGAATTAGTTGAGAGTTAAGACAAACGGGCTCATTTGGAAAGGAGGAGAACACTGCGATCCTAATCAGAGATGACTTGTGGAGGAACCGATCTCGGGCATCGTCTAAAGATCATACGACTGAGAGACAGCCGACGGGCGGAGCGGAGTGGCTGCGCCGTCAAAGATCTTGGGGCGGCAACCGGAGGCTGGGAGAAGGAGCGGCCGGCCCTGTGCGACTGCGATGGTCGCCGGACTGTTTGGGCGGCTGATGAACTGCTTGAGAATGAAGGGCATACCTATGAACTAAGATGAAGGACAATTTTTTTTTCACAGATCTGATTATACCTACGTTAAAATTAACATTAAGAAAAGACAAATCCACCCTAACAGCCAATTACCAAAATGTCCTAGGGAGAAAAAAACTGAGGATCAATAATGACCATCGGATCAGTTATATACTACCAATTATTTTCGGTAGTACAATGCACCGTAAAATGTCTCTTTCTAAAAATTACAGTCTCGGGATGATATGGTCTGACGACGTAAGATTTTTTTGTATCTCAGTTGGACGTTGCGCATACTTCATTGACTAATCTGCACATAGGCGTCAAGTTTGTAGGACTGCCAGCGCAAGTTCCTCTGAAAAATAAATACATACGAACTCTAGTTTGACACAAGTTGCTTTCCATTTCACTATTTCCTGTGTATGTACAGCAATCGGCCGGCGCCATGGACTTCCAACGCGACCCCCCGGATTCTCGGAGCAAGCAAGGGGTCAGAGTCGGCTCAGCCCATACCTCTGCCGCCAATCATGTACGTACGCTCGTTATGTGGTTTAACACAAACGAGAGGCGACTCAAATTGACTAGTAGTATGCCCGTGCGTTGCCACGGGCTTCTGAAATATATTGCTGAAGGTATATAAAATAATCCATGTAAAACATTATAGGAAGAAACAATATAGTATGGACACAATTGCATAATAATTGAAGTCTACTTCACTTGTAATGTAAATTGATAACAAAAAGGCAAATTGACGATGTATACACATAAATCGATGATCCAACTAAAAATATATTACAAATAATTCAAATCTACTTAATGCGCTTAAGAAATTCTCGCACAATATCAAGAAAGTTTTTTTTCTTCATTCGCACGATGCTTGAGCAAGTATAATAAAAACTGTTTTCTCAACTCATACCCGTCATGCAAAAACAATACTAAAACACCCATGCGTTGCTACGGGCTGCTACGGACAACAATGCATATAAATGAGTCAGAGAAACAATTAAAGTCGTATTCACGTCTAAGCTTATTTTTTTCCTCATACGTCCGAATGTGTTCGGACATCAAACGGGCTACTACAGCTGTCTTGATAGTCCGGGTGCCCCAAATCTGGCCCATATATAAGAAAGAAATGTTGCTATCCAGACTATTCGTGATGTTATTTCCAACATGTGAAACCAACACAAAACCGCACCACCACGACACACCCTCTCCTTTTCTCATCGGACCCTACCCTCTCTGCTTTGTTTCCCGCCATAGTGGGCGACGTCCGCCTCACTTTCACCATGACACCCTCTCTCCTTCACACTATACTTCCTCATAGACCGTTAAGGAGGAGTTCCCCATAATGCCTGCCCCGCTCTCTGCCATGATCCCCTCCCCCGTGTCCGTGTGTTTTCACCACTGCCATCAAGAGGGAGGAGGTATTGCGCCGCCTGTGGCGCCCCCAAAGCCAAGAATGCAAATTTGTAAGTAAATATACCAAACCCAACCTCCGTCCTGCTCACTCTTATCACAAAATCCATCAGCTTGTATTTTAAGTGAGTCGGTGATCAACATCGCCGTGGTCGTCCAGCGGCAAGGGATAAGGGCGGCAACCACCTTCCCATCTTAGTGCTAGTACCTCCTGGTTCTATACTGGACCCACCCTTCATCCCAGGCTCTACAACGACAGCTCCACACTCATGTGTTCTCATAGAAAAGAAAGCTATGCATAAAAATGTTCGTCCAGAGCATGAAAAATGTCAATGAAAAATGTCAATGGTTCTCTCCTCTTCCCTCCTCATGCGCACATGCCCGATTCAATCAGATATTAGTGAATAAACCAAATAGATAACTAAACGACATGTCTGAAGCACACACACACACACAACACACACTATATATACATGGTAATACTATTCATCACTCAGGGTGGAGTATAAGTTATTCTTCACCCGAGGTAATATTACAATCGGTTCATAAATAAATTTAATTTGTTTACAGAGGGAGTACATTAGTAGTCTTTTTAGAGATACATGAGTATTTATTCCTAGTAATAGCAATTAGCAACTTGGCATAGTACAACCATAATCTTGGAGCCGTCTAACATTTCGATAATAGGTAGTTGCTATAAATGCAATTATGATGACTGTGTTACGAATTTGCACAGAGCAACCCTTTTACAAACTGAACAAAATAACAAGTCAATCCCATTCACACTACAACTGATTCATGCATTAAGGAATGGCACACAAAGTAAATAGGAATCCAAACTAACAACAAGGGACGACAACATGGATGCTATCTTATTCATTTCGAGGTGGATAGCAACCATATCCGTCGGGATGCATGAAATAGTCCTATTCTTTACAACTTCATAAAAAGCTAGACTTAATCCAAAAATAATTATGAAGAGAGGGTAGTAAGTAAAACTAAGTCATGACTAAACTATTGAAGGGAGAAAATGATTGTTTTTTTCAAAGATAAATAACCCAGTATAATAACCAGTGGCATTGTGCAAGCATCGACAGCAATACAAATAGCAGTAGCCTCTCAATCCTTTGCTATCTCTCTAAAGCTCTCTACTACTCTCTTTTATTCCTCTCCCAAGACCACACACGGCACCAACAACACGCTCAATCTCTCTTCTTCCTCCCAAAATCAGCGGCCACTCTCTTCTTCCTCTCAAATCGAACATAAATAGCCCAGGCACCGCCGACCACCACACCTATCACCTTCCGCAACCGCCTGGCCGTAACTGTTGCAGCTAGCGGGCGTGTGTAGGAGGAAATCAGGCTGCCCCAGCTATAAGTTGAATTGCCCGTTTATTACTGAACCAGAAAATTACATATTTTATATTTGATCAGCAACCTGCTTGGATCATCAAGAAAATAGCTTAGCTTGCCCAAAAGACATGTAAATTGCTAGACGTGTTCAAACTATTATCTACATGAATCTAGACGTGTTGTTGAGGAATATATGAAAATGATACATAGTAAAAGTCATAATTCTGTCCCAATTATCAACTTTTTGTACTTCACATACAAATTTAATTGATAAGAAATAAACTAATCAAGGCAGCCAATTTTTTTACCGAAAAGTCTGTCGGTTAATGTTCTCTTCATCCACCATGACCTACTCTGTTTTCCTGCAAAATCCACAACAACAAAACTAATCTTTGTTTCTATGATGCATGACATTAAATAGATAGCACAAATGGTCAACCGAATAGTCATCTCACGATCCAAGTGGCCAAGCCCTTCTTCCATCTCCTCCCGCCCGGTTAATCACATGCAAGATCTTTATATATAGTTAGAAGCAGATGCATTGCTAGAACTCTTTAATCAATATAACGTTACTATGTATTTCTTTTCTCTTTATCCCTTCTTCCCTCTCCTCCCGCCCGGTTAATTTTCTCTAATTATTTGTTTTCAGTTTTCTTGTCAAGCTTATAGAAAAAAGATCAAAATGATCACATGAAAGAGAAAACCGATTATTTTAGAGTGGCAAAGAAAATTGAAAGATGAGACGATACCTTGATAATAATATGTGCAGATCCACTTGTGCGACTGCTTGGGTCATTGTTCAAATACATTCCCCAAATGGGCTTGCTATTCATGGATCACAATTCAACACTTGCATTACACTTGAAATGGATTTAATCAGTCAAGAATTGTTTAATCACAAAGCATGGCCGACAGTTCGAGTAGTCTAAGGTGATGATATACGAAATTAATAATAATATAGAGCAATTATAATGCCCTGGGTATATATTCCAAACTATCCCGCAGATCTAGGTTGATCCTTAATGGCACTTATACGCAATAGTAAGTGATTTTACTATAGAAATTATAAAAAAGTGATTTGACTACAGTGATTTATTAAAAATATGCTATTATGAGGATCAGATGTGCTCAAACAAGTGTTTTCATCATTCCAATTCCCATTGAACTGATCCTTGATTCTTTTTTTAAGGTAATGTTGAGTAGGAGAGTCTCCTGTATATTTCATCAAGTAGCTGATCCTTGAATCTGGTGCATACCTATAAGAAAGAACACATATTTATGTATATTCCATCAAGTATATGTCAGAAATATTAACAAGCGAAGTTGAATGTAAACATGTGCAGTTTGACCTCAAGTCCCACCATCCTAGAAACAGATGGATCATCATCCTTGTGTATGGAGTGCTTTTCATCCTTGCTCTAGAAACAAATTTGTATATATGATTTTATTCCAGCATACTGCCCCTTGATATGTTTTGCTTATGTAGAAATGCTTTAAAAAATACTCATACAGATTTCGTTCTTTATGTGCTGAAGTAAAAGTAGCTACTATCCATATAAACACAAGTGATTCTGTTCATCTAAAACACATCAGGAAATGTAAAGAAAAGACATATTGGTGAAATTTAGATCTTAGACTGAATATCTGAAACAAACAACAGGAGCAAGTCTCAGTCCAAAAATACTGCCTACAGCTAACATGTTACAGAACATAAAACTAACACATACACCTTATCAACTGGCCACCTAGTCACAGTAGCTCATGTGTTTTTTAAGCTCATTCCTGGAGAAACAAGACATCCACTTTAATAGTAAACTCACACTGTTTATTTTTTCGAAACATGAGCGCTGCTCATATGAAGTAGGATGCATGTACGACATTAATTCAATGTTCAGTTAGTCGAAGGAGAGAGAATGTCAGTGTAAATACACATAGAATCCTATCGGTTCTCAATGTTCCGGAGAAAATGATGTTGGCAGGTTGCTTTCAACATCATTATACCGATGATGTTCTATATAAGACCTCAACCATCGAGCGAGATTAGAAAACGTTGATATTTGGATTTTTATTTATAAAAATTCTTTGAGACCCCCCACATTCCAATTCCCATGAATCATTCAAGTAACCTCTGACCGATAAAATTCGAAATGTTGAGATTAAAAATAAAAACAGTAGAGCAAGCCATTAGATTGCAAAACTTAATAACGAAACATCATACAAATTACGACACCTACAGGATGGAGTAGAAGCTCACCTGGAGCTTAGGTGTTTTGCCCGCCATCTACACTCTGAATAAAATGGATGGCGATGAGCAAGGGGAGGGTCGAGAGGGCAAGCGGAGGAGCACGCGCAAGGGATCAGACCTGCTGCAAATTCCTGCACAAAAGGCGACCCTCTACTTAGTTTCTGTAGATTCAGGCTCTAAAGAAAGTCAATACACAAACCAACCGAGACCATCAGTTTCAAGCTTACTCGAAATAAGAAAATGATACGTGAATAATATCTCTTATAATATATCTAGATTTGTCAAATCCACCGATTGATCAAAAATGGAATATGTTTCAGTTAACGATATCGATAGAAAAATTTCTGTGTGTGCTCAGTAGGCAAAGGATACGCAACATACATGTCCTCTGAAGCTAATGTGAAATCATCTTGAGTAATAGGCAACCACACCATAACAGGATTAATAATTTTTGAAGCAAGCTAACAAAATCTGTGAATAAGTATTACTGTTCAGACGAAGACAAAGGAGAGAAGTAATTATTATTCAAATTTTAGTGTCATTTTGAGAAAATGACCAGACAATAGCATGATTTTAAAAAGTATTTGTGTGCATTTTAGTGTGCATGAACTACTTTGGTTTTCCATTGGAATTTTTTTATGCTTTAGAGCCGCCCCACCTTATTTATTTTTCGTCCTCCGCCATCCAGTGCATATTATCGAAGTATTGTCTCTTCCACAACTCAAAAGAATTACAAAGATTTTCATACAAAGTTTTCAACCTTATAAAATTCTGAACCAGCAACAAATTGACACTTACCTACTATTTTTTATATTATGAAAACACGAAGATAGTCTTGCCCACACACATTTGGGATTTTATCGGTGGATGCAATCAATGTACAAGTCTTCTATTTCTTGGATCAGGCCCAGTCTACATTTTTATCGGTGAAGCTTGTATTTGTTTCTTTTTCGAGAAATGTATGTGCATAAATAGATATCAGAATTATCAAAGTTTAAGATGTGGGAATTATATATATTTCTGGCTATGTTCAACTTTTTTGAAAAAAATATTTTGTCTCGTTGCAACGCACGGGCATTGAGCTAGTGAAAAACAAAATAGCCATACACATTCCTGCAATTTTTAAAATTAATAATATAAATAATATAGTGATAACAAAAATAAATGTTTCTATTATGAATTCATTACCCATCTATACTCGTTGGAATGCCAAACGGAAGTAAACATTGTCATTTAGATATATCGGAATTCCAACCAGACAGCTTTTTTTCGAGTGCTTCTTTGAAATCCCTTGCAAAACTTTGCATGTCTTCAAACATTCATCATCTACTCCCTCCTAAAAGTTATAGGGAGTTACTGGTGCACTTGTCTTCCACAGCTCATTAAAGTGGAACCTTAATATTTACATGGTGTAATGTAACTTCTCGAACTTCATCCTGGCTCATTAACTCCACCACAGAAGCGCAAACACAAAATAATGATTATACTGTGTAGAACAAAGAACAAAAATGACTTCACATGCTAAATAATGATTCTGACAAGGACATACTGTTTTGAGAAGCTGATCAATACTCGTAAGATCTGCAGTAGGTACAGATGTTGCAGAAGTTGATGTACTTTCTGAAGCTTCCCCAAAGATATCACTGTCATTCACCGGGGCAATCAACATAGCCTATTGAGCACATTCCACTAGTAGAAAACAGGGCTTTGGTCCAGGCCGGGTCAGCCCATTAGTCCCGGTTCAGTCTAGAACCGGGACCAATGTGGGCATTGGTCCCGGTTCGTGAGCCCAGGGGGCCGGCCGGGCCACGTGGGCCATTGGTCCCGGTTCATCTGGACCTTTTGGTCCCGGTTGGTGGGATGAACCGGGACCAATGGGCCTCGCATCTGGCCCACCACCATTGGTCCCGGTTGGTGGCTTGAACCGGGACCAAAGGCTCCCCTTTAGTCCCGGCTCATGTCACCAATCGGGACCAATGAGGTGCCTATATATACCCCCTCGCGCAAGAGCAGAGCAGACTGCTCTGTTTTTTCTGGCCGAGGGGGAGAGGGCTTTGTGGTGCTCTAGCTCACCTCCTATGCACATGAGGTGTTCGATGGAATTCCCGAGCCACACTACTTAAGCTTTCTCCTCTCGAAGCTCGACCTCCAAGCTCCATTTTCCTCGAGATTTGTCTAGATTTAGCGGTCCGTCACGCCCCGTCCCCGTCTTCACCACCGTCGATCACCCGCGCCGATCTCATCACCGACACCACCGTGGTGAGCCTCTTGTTCTTATCTTCTTTCTGAAAGGAAAAATATTCTTACTTGTATGTTTATTATTGCATCTTATATAGTGCGATGGTTTTGGTATCCGCCCCCGTCGGCCCTCGTCCTGTCTATGATTCGGATGTGGTATGTATATTATCTTTATAACTATTGGTTCATTTATTGTTTATGAAAATTATGCCGACCAACGTGACATAGATTTTATTTATCTAGGATGTATGTGAATCGGAAATGCCAACCGACCCTATTGTCGAGAGGTTAAATTTAGTTGAAGAAGAAAACAATTTGTTGAAGGAAAAAATAAAAAAAATTGAGGAGGAGAAGATGATATTGGAGTTGCATGTTGAGGATGTCGTCGATGATCACAAGATCAAGATGGATGCAATGCGCTTGAAGATTATAAAGATTAGAAAATATGCCATTCATACCGAGGCTTGGTATCATTATGCCGTTGGATCAATTGTTACCTTGGTTGCGATTATGATCGCATTTGTTTTCGCATTGAAATGTTTTACATAGTTTCAATGTATGGTTTAATTAATTAGATGCTCTGGAGAGCTATATGTTGTTAGATGAGAACTATGTATGCACTTTGGTTTTAATGTGATGATGAAATTCTATTAATTTTGGACACTTAATTATATATAATGCACGCAGATGAACCAGCAATGGATGTACGGTGACAGACACACCCGCGAGTACATTAAGGGCGTGCATGAGTTTCTCGATGCGGCTGAGGCAAACAAGCAGAATGGTTTTATGTGTTGTCCATGCACTGAATGTGGGAATACGAGGTCTTACTCTAACTGGAAAATCCTTCACTCCCACATGCTTTACAAGGGTTTCATGCCACACTATAATGTTTGGACAAGGCATGGAGAAATAGGGGTTATGATGGAAGACAGCGAAGAAGAAGACTACGATGACAACTATGTGCCCCCTGAATACGGTGATGCTGCAACGGGGGGAGCTGGTGAAGATCAAGAGGAACCAGACGATGTGCCCAATGATGCTGGAACGGGTGAAGCTGCTGAAGATCAAGAGGAACCAGACGATGTGCCCGATGATGATGATCTCCGCCGGGTCATTGTCGATGCAAGGACGCAATGCATTAGTCAAAAGGAGAAGCTGAAGTTCGATCGCCTGTTAGAGGATCACAAAAAAGGGTTATACCCCAATTGCGAAGATGGCAACACAAAGCTCGGTACCGTACTGGAATTGCTGCAGTGGAAGGCAGAGAATGCTGTGGCTGACAAAGGATTTGAGAAGCTACTGAAAATATTGAAGAAGAAGCTTCCAAAGGATAACGAATTGCCCGACAGTACATACGCAGCAAAGAAGGTCGTATGCCCTCTAGGATTGGAGGTGGAGAAGATACATGCATGCCCTAATGACTGCATCCTCTACCGCGGTGCATACAAGGATCTGAACGCATGCCCGGTATGCGGTGCATTGCGGTATAAGATCAGACGAGATGACCTTGGTGATGTTGACGGCGAGCCCCCCAGGAAGAGGGTTCCTGCGAAGGTGATGTGGTATGCTCCTATAATACCACGGTTGAAACGTCTGTTCAAAAACGAAGAGCATGCCAAGTTGATGCGATTGCACAGTGAGAACCGAAAGAAAGATGGGAAGTTGAGAGCACCCGCTGACGGGTCGCGGTGGAGAAAAATCGAGAGAAAGTACTGGGATGAGTTTGCAAAGGACCCAAGGAATGTATGGTTTGCTTTAAGCGCGGATGGCATTAATCCTTTCGGGGAGCAGAGCAGCAATCACAGCACCTGGCCCGTGACTCTATGTATGTATAACCTTCCTCCTTGGATGTGCATGAAGCGAAAGTTCATTATGATGCCAGTTCTCATCCAAGGCCCTAAGCAACCCGGCAACGAAATTGATGTGTACCTAAGGCCATTAGTTGAAGAACTTTTACAGCTGTGGAATGAAAACGGTGTACGTACGTGGGATGAGCACAGACAGGAGGAATTTAACCTTAAGGCGTTGCTGTTCGTGACCATCAATGATTGGCCCGCTCTCAGTAACCTTTCAGGACAGACAAACAAAGGATACCACGCATGCACGCACTGTTTAGATGACACTGAAAGTATATACCTGGACAAATGCAGGAAGAATGCGTACCTGGGCCATCGTCGATTTCTTCCGACCAATCATCAATGTCAAAAGAAAGGCAAGCATTTCAAAGGCGAGGCAGATCACCGGAAGAAGCCCGCCATGCGCACCGGTGATCACGTGCTTGCTATGGTCAATGATTTACACTACGTAATCTTTGGAAAGGGTCCCGGGTGGACTAGCTGTTCCGAATGACACTGAGGGACACGCACCCATGTGGAAGAAGAAATCTATATTTTTGGACCTACCCTACTGGAAAGACCTAGAGGTCCGCTCCTCAATCGACATGATGCACGTGACGAAGAACCTTTGCGTGAACCTGCTAGGCTTCTTGGGCGTGTATGGGAAGACAAAAGATACACCTGAGGCACGGGAGGACCTGCAACGTTTGCACGAAAAAGACGGCATGCCTCCGAAGCAGTATAAAAGTCCTGCCAGCTACGCTCTTACGAAAAAAGAGAAAGAAATCTTCTTTGAATGCCTGTTCAGTATGAAGGTCACGACTGGCTTCTTGTCGAATATAAAGGGAATAATAAATATGCCAGAGAAAAAGTTTCAGAACCTAAAGTCTCATGACTGCCACGTGATTATGACGCAACTGCTTCCGGTTGCATTGAGGGGGCTTCTACCGGAAAATGTCCGATTAGCCATTGTGAAGCTATGTGCATTCCTCAATGCAATCTCGCAGAAGGTGATCGATCCAGAAATCGTACCAAGGCTAAGGAGTGATGTGGCGCAATGTCTTGTCAGTTTCGAGCTGGTGTTCCCAACATCCTTTTTCAATATCATGACGCATGTCCTAGTTCATCTAGTCGACGAGATTGTCATCCTGGGGCCCGTATTTCTACACAATATGTTCCCCTTTGAGAGGTTCATGGGAGTCCTAAAGAAATATGTCCGTAATCGTGCTAGGCCAGAAGGAAGCATCTCCATGGGCCATCAAATAGAGGATGTTATTGGGTTTTGTGTTGACTTCATTCCTGGCCTTAACAAGATAGGTCTCCCTAAATCGCGGTATGAGGGGAGACTGACTGGAAAAGGCACTCTTGGAAGAGACTCAATAATATGCAGGGACGGATATTCTTGGTCTCAAGCACACTACACAGTTCTACAGAGCTCTACCTTGGTGACCCCGTATGTCAATGAACACAAGAACAGTCTGCGCTCCAAACATCCGGAGCAGTGCGACGACTGGATTACATGTGAACACATCAGGACTTTCAGCAGTTGGTTGGAAACACGTCTCAGAGGTTACAACACTGTTTGTGATGAGTTGTACTTGTTGTCCAGGGGACCATCTTTGACTGTATTGACTTACAAAGGATACGAGATAAATGGGAATACATTTTACACGATCGCCCAAGATCAAAAGAGCACCAACCAAAACAGCGGTGTCCGCTTTGATGCAGCAACCGAGAGCGGAAAGGATACATATTATGGTTACATAGTGGACATATGGGAACTTGACTACGGACCTAATTTTAAGGTCCCTTTGTTTAAGTGCAAATGGGTCAATCTGTTAGGCGGCGGGGTACAGGTAGACCCACAGTACGGAATGACAACAGTGGATCTGAAAAATCTTGGGTACACTGACGAACCGTTCGTCCTAGCCAATGATGTGGCACAGGTTATCTATGTGAAGGACATGTCTACCAAACCGAGAAAAAGAAAAGATAAGGAAGCGAATACATCATACGATGAGCCAAAGTGCCACATAGTTCTTTCAGGAAAAAGGGACATCCTGGGAGTGGACGGCAAGACAGACATGTCGGAAGATTATGAAAAGTTTCATGAAATTCCTCCCTTCAATGTCAAGGCTGACCCAAGCATCCTGATAAACAATGAAGATTATCCATGGTTACGGCGCAATAAGCAAATGACACAAGCGAAGAAAAAGTGAAGACTTTCTCCCGCAACTATTATGATGATACCATGCCAAATTTGTAACAGACGAGTATGCTATGCCAACTTTTTCAGAGTTCATTTGAAAACTATGAATTTAGGTCGAATTTTCTCTATAGGTGCATCTATGTTCAAATTTTAACTATTCAAATTTGAAAACTAATGGCACTAACAGAAAGTTTATATTTTTTCTAAAACTAATGGCACTAACAGAAAGTTTATAATTTTGCTGACCTAAAAGCAAAAAGAATTAAAAAATAAAGCAAAAAACAAAAGAAAATAAATAATACAGAAAACAAAACAAAAAAACTGGAAAAAAATAAAAATAGCAACAATAAGTATTTTGTTGTAAGTAGAAACAAAATAAAATAAATAAAGCAACAAACAAACAAAAAAACACTTTGGAGAGCTTCGTACCATCATGCACATGTTACTTTCGCCTAATGATGAAGACATGGTTTTGTTGAATCCTTTGACACTAGGCAACCTCCCGACCCCTCGGCGATGCTCTCGAACATGAGAGGAAGAAGAGGATAAAAAAATAAGAGGAAGAAGAAAAAAAAGAGGAGAAGAAAGAATAGAGGAGTTCTTCTCCTCTATTCTTTCTTCTCCTCTTTTTTTCTTCTTCTTCCTCTTTTTTTTATCGAGAACGAGGGTCGTCGAGGGACATAGATGTAGTGTCGTCGTTGTCGATATATACCCCCTCCCGATAGCTTACTATGATTAGGTAGCTAGTTCTACGTTTGGCACTAGTATATCCATCTGTCATGTTTGAATAATAATTGCCATGTTGTAAATATTTGTAGAAACTATGGACACCGCCCTAGACAAAGCAAAAGAAGAGTTGTTGAGGGACATAATCGCAAAAGGAAGTGATGCCGTCTCGTTGTTTCTCAACGACACCGATGGTCTGGAAGGAGAGGGTGAACAAGCTGGCTACGGTGACCTAATGCCGGTGCAAGAATAAGAACATGAGGACGGCTCCGGTGACCCAATGCCGGTGCAAGAAGGAGACCGTGATGACGGCTCCGGTGACCGAACCGAGTCCGGCCAGGTATATATATTAGTTAAGCCTGTGCTGACTAGCTGATTGATGCATTCATTGTTTTGGTATGTACACATATTAATTAAGTCTTTGTTCTTTTTTCTAGCCCACCGGATCGAGCACAACTTCGGTAAAGAGACGAGGCCCGAAGAAAAAGTTGAGCTCGGATGAAAAGTTTGAGATCATAGCAATCGCGCCCGACGGCCAACCGATTGAACCCATCCGGACAAAGAGCGCATTTGTTGCTCAGTGCGGGGTTCTGGTTAGGGACAAGATCCCGATAAGCATCCAACAATGGTTTAAGCCGGCTACAGAAGACCCTGAGGTGTCTTATGTCAATGATATGTAGAAAAATGATCTTTGGACTGAGCTGAAGTCAAATTTCACCCTACCGCCAGAGGATAATCTAGAGAACCCAGTTAAAGAGAAATTAATCAAGTCTTTTGCTCTTAAGAGGATGGCAGAACTATTCAGGAGGTGGAAGAAAGAGATGAATAAGTTTGTCGAAAATAATGAGACACCAGAATTCAAGGGCAGATATGAGAAGATTAGAGATCACTGGCCCGCCTTTGTGGCCCACAAGACATCGGAAAAGAGTAAGTAAGATGTCGGCGACAAACAAGCAAAATGCTGCGAAGAAGATGCTTCACCATCGCACGGGGTCAGGTGGCTACCTCGTAGGCCGGCCTAAGTGGGCCAAGACTGAGAATGATCTGGTTGATAAAGGGATCGAACCAGAGACAATTAGCTGGCCAGACCGTTGCCGGACTTGGTTCTTCGGGGCTGGCGGAACCTTGGACCCTGTAACAGGGAAGTGCATTTGGACGAACGATCAAATGGACATACCAGTCAGGAAGCTTAAGCAGTATATCGAAGCAGCGCGGCAAGGGAAGTTCTTTCCAGACAGAGAGAACGACGAGCTCACAATGGCCCTCGGGAATCCTGAGCACCCTGGACGGACACGAGGCACGCCAGGCTCCATTCCATGGAAGGTTGGGTTTCCGGACGCAGGCGGTTACAAATCCCATGAGAGGAGGAAAAAAATGCAGCAGACCCAAATGCAGGCGCTGCAAGCAAGGGTAGACGGAGGAACGAGAAGCAAATCGCAGCAAACGTACTGCCGAAGCCTCCCCGAAGCTACCCCGCCATCTCAGCGTAGAAGCAGCATGGCTTCCACCGAGCTGCTTCAGCCGGAGCATGCCTTGATGGCTCCTGCCAGCTATCCCGTGGATGCTATCACAGAGTCTCAAAATTGCCACCTTATGACGCAATGGATGAATTTGAAGGTCAAGGCGGCTGTTGGCTCTGTTTATCCTACTGAACCCGGCGCAACTTTTCACTGCCGGCCGATTCCATAAGGATATGCTAGGGTGATGGTGGATGAAATAACGGAGGGATTTGAGGACCTCCAGCTTGACCACCCTACCGGTGAAGGGGAGACTCGGCTGGGGTCTGCTCTGAAGACTCCATGCCTATGGCGGAAGGAGCTCATCAACCTTCCGAACTGGACGCCTCCGCCTCCTCCTCCTCCTCCGGCGAGTCAGGGCACTCCGCCTACTCCACCGCCTCCTCCTCCGGTGAGTGACGATCAGGGCCCTTGGCCGGCTCCTTCTCCGGCGCGTGGCGGCACTCCGCCTCCATCTCCGCCTGCGCCGACGCGCCCGAGCAGCCAGCCTCCTCCTTATCCGCCTTGTCAGCAAGGGCGGAAGAGACCTGCTGCCGCTCCAGCTGCTCCGGCGCGTCGTAGTCCTTCTCCTCCGCCTCGTAAGCAAGTAAAGAAGACAACCGCTCTGTCTGCTCGGTCGGCGTCTAGCAGTACAACCAGAGGCGGGAGGACATACAGATTCGGTCCTTCTCTGAAGACTCCACAGAAGTTACCATATGAGAGGACCCCGGAGGAGAACGCCGAGATCGCGCGAACCGAAGTGGATGACTGGTTTCAAGGGTTGAAAGCAAAGAGACATCCACCTCCGGAGGAGAAGGTAGATCCGGTGAAAGTGAAGCGCACTCTGGCTGCCCTGGCAAAACCACCCAAGTCTCCGCCGAAAGGCAACTATGAGCGCATTATTGCAAAGACATGGGCCGAAGCGGAGCGGTCGGGAAGTACAGTCAGTGATCAAAGGCTGAAAGAACGACGAGCAGCTGGGAAACAAATTGCCCAGCTCGGCGAACAAGCGAAGCAATCGTGCCCCCCCCCTCAAGGTGCCTAGCGACATCGTCCATCCGAGGATGGTGCCCGGTTATGGCAATGTTGACGATTACCTGCCCGACGATGTACATTATGATCCCATGGAGGTGCAGATACACAGATACGAGTACGGGAAGCCTCTCGTCAAAGATGAAAAATCTTTAACAACGATGATGCGAAGATTACATGATTGGTACTTGAAAATCTACAGAGAGTCTGGGGGGAGGAGTACTTTGTATGCGAGAGTTAAACCGGAGCATGACCTCGTTGGAATTGAACTGTTGCCTATTCCATTTGAGGAGTTCTATCAGTTTTTCAATCAATTGGCCCTCGATAAAACAACGATCACCTGCTACTGTCTGTAAGTACTACTACTTCTGTCATTAAGTCTCTCTATATAGCTCATCTCTTTCATTGCATGTATTTATAATTATCCTCACTATATTATGCAGAATGAAGATCGCCGAATTGAAGAAAAGACAAATCGGTGATATTGGGTTCGTTAACACATATCTCATAGATGCAATTGAGGTTCAACATCGTCCCGGAGATACCGAGGCCAACTTGCTACGATCATTCAAAAAAATGAAAACAAAGATATAATACTCTTTCCTTACAACTTCAAGTGAGTGTTACTGTCTTGTGCATATTCTGTTTCCCTTATATATTAGTCCAGGTTATAGTAATGTAATTGATGAGTTATGCATGCGTGTGCAGTTTCCACTATATTCTCCTAGAGATTAGGCTTGAGCAGGGAGTAGTAACCGTCTTGGACTCTAAACGAAAAGATCCCCAGGAGTATGCGGACATGACTGAAATCCTCAAGAAGTAAGTCAAATCGATCATTATCCACCATATCAGCAACTTTGTTCATTTCCTGATATCAAGTAATTGTTTTCTTTGTCCAGTAGGGTTTGGAGAAAATTCACCAAAAAAGTTCCGGGACTGCCGAGGGAGCTGGAATTTAGACACCCGAAAGTAAGTACTATAGTAGCATGTTCCGCGCATCTCCTAGTGATTCAAGCGCTAGTTTCATCAATACCATTTAGCATTCTTGCTTATCAGTTTGATTGACCTCTATTTCTTGTAAAGTGGTTGCGGCAGGAAAAAGGGAATGATTTCTGTGGATACTACGTCTGCGAGTCCATCCGCCACACGACCTGTGAGCGGGGCGGGTACTCTGACGAACAATATGAAGTACGTAAATAACAACATTCACAATTTTATTTTATTACCATCATTTGTATTGAGTTTCATTCATTCATATATATATATGTATTGACCCCCTTCTTCAAATTTGATGTTTCGGAAGCGGGATGAACTCCTAGCACCAGCTCGCATGTGAGCAATTCAAGAGGAATTGGCGGCATTCTTTCTTGACCAAGTGATCGCTGAAGATGGAGAATACTATGTGGACCATGAGTCCGTATGATTATATTTGTAAGAGATAATTATTGTATATATGTAGCCGGTAGTGTCGGATAGATATACGAGAACTTGTTGTTCGACCAATCTCTCGGAGAAGGAGAGGTGGTCGATATCACTTCTCTCTGTATGCATATATGTTCATGACGATCTTCTGTTTCGTTCGTTTGCTTACTAGCTAACTAGCATGTCTAGTCCTCTTTATACGTATGTATAGTACGTAGCGTCAACCAAGCACGGACATAAGAGAGGATACTTCTCTCTATTAATTATAGCTAGCTAACACAATATATGAAACACCTAAATTAACCCCCCAAAACCCCCAAACCCCCCCCCCCTTTCAAAAAAACAAAAATCCCAGCCACAGAAATGCTGACGCGTGGATGCCTATTGGTCCCGGTTGGTGCCACCAACCGGGACCAAAGGGTCTCCTGCCTGGGCTCTGCGCACTGCCCACGTGGAGGCCCATCAGTCCCGGTTCTGGATTGAACCGGGACTAAAGGTACAGGACATTAGTACCGACACTTTAGTCCTGGTTCAGGAACCGGGACTAAAGGCCCTTACGAACTGGGACTATAGGCCCTTTTTCTACCAGTGTTCAAATGTCATGTTCAGTATTGATATTTATTTACAACTCGTGCAAGGTACTTTGTTCAGTTTTCTTCATATTGATAAGGAGAGGAGCATATAGTATTACTTAAATATTTCAGTCTTAGAGCTAGTCTCACAAAAGTTATGGACTTTTTACACCATGAGACAGATACTTATTTAGAAGCTATGCGACACGATGATTGGATATGCGCCATAACTCACCTCACCACAAAGTTCTTCAAAGAAACTCTTTACATCTAATTGAGTAACCTGCAGAGAAAACATGTAAATTGTAATTAAACATCTGATTTGATTGCGGTGTCTTGAAATAAAAAAAAATGTAAGATGAGAAAATGAGCAAGTGAAAGACAATATGATGTCAAAGTAGAACACGAGTGTGTACCTTCTTATCCATATTTTACAATAAACCGTTTATAGGACCATTTCTTTCTAATCCTCCATCTACGGGCCAGGAAGAATATGATATTGTTGTTAGTATTGTGGATAAGTAGAATAGAGCTGGCAGAAGGTGAAACATCAAACAACCTACCACCGGAAGAATTTCTGGATTCACAGGTAAGATAGTTGTGTTTGAAGGCAAGACTCTAACAGAGTAGAACCCAAGCATTGTGCTACCAAGGTTAAGTGCAGCTCTAGCACCCGCTATATTAAATGTGCCATGTATCAAACCATCAATTAACTGTTGAAAACGTAAATGTAGCATCTGAAGATATAATAATACCTTCTGCACCGAACTCGATAAATGCAAACGTATCAGCAAATCTTTCGTCTGTCACCTAACATATTGTCAAAATTATTAGATCTAACATGCACCCAAGAATATAGCTATGCACACTAAGACAATCGTCAATCACCCACGGTATGGTCCGGTTCAGAGACATAAACGGTTCGTAAAATGCTGTCTGGCCTCCTCATTCACGTAAAAAATGGATCTTAGTGCACAGGAAATAAATCTTCACCTGAGATTGAAGAAAGAAAATATGATGAGCTCACCTTAGACCTGACCTTGCCTTGAAGAGAGACGTGTCAATGGCCGAACCAATAGAATTCCAACAAAGAAATGATGCATTTTTTGATTACTAATTAAGCATCTCTGCGGTTAAAAGATCCCAGGCTCCTACTGTATTCATCGGCCACGGAAAACTGAATTCGTTAACTGAATCACATAAATAGAAAGCGCTTGCTCAAGGGCGGTACTTAGTATTAACTTTCCCATAATACCTAATAATAAAATCAAATAGGCATTGCACCAATGGGAATAAATTGAGAAGATGCACACATATTAATAGGATATGGAACAAAGATGTTTACTAAATAATATTTAGGCCAAGAAAGCGGTATAACAGTATCATTTAGCCTTAATAATTAGTGTTAGCATCTATTCAGAACAGTAGCCAGACAAACAAGACACTCAACACCAGGATCTCCATGCCACTACGCCACCTCCTTTGTGTCTTCTAGTTGAAAATATGCCCAATAAATTATCAAACAAACAACAGATGCATAGGGAGAAGCTAATCTTATTTAGTAACAAAAGAATCACACACCCAGTTAAAAGCATTGAAGGTATAAAGTTAAGTACTGTGAGTTCGATCTTGAGTGACAATTTTTTTTCCAAGGTGTATTAGGATAACAAAAATTGCGCAGGGAATTAACATGCGATTTTGGCTTAGGCCTTTAAGAACAGTGTATAAACATAGCTAATAAACTGAAGTAGCACATAGGATCAATGAAATTGGTGGAGGTGAATATCCACGCCCGGTGGGTAGCATGATGTAGAGAAGTGGAAGAAGAATGTCCGTCTCCCGTATAGGTTTTAATTATCCATGTATTCTACAGAAAACAGTGAACATGCATGAGCTTCAAGACCATGGTTCGTACCTACTAAAGATCGATTCGAAGCAGAGGAAGAGGAAGCAGGTACAGTATTGAAAGAACCTGAACAAACAACAAATGTTTTGGCGGCCATCGTTAGGATAGTAGGAATGCGCAGTGACGGAGCAAATCATACACAACAACAATTTAGACAGGCACGCACACACAATATCAAATAAGACAGGCACGCGCCTTGGAATAGAGCAATGCGCTGCATACCAGGGTGGCCGCACGGAGGTGGAGGGGGTTGTCGCCTTCGTACCGCTGACGGACAGATTTGCTCCCGGTTGCGCTTCTCCATGGGCTCACTGTCTCAGTCTCCCTCCTCTCTTCATCTTGTCCTCCCATCCCCTTCTCAGCCCAAGGACGACGACCGGGACGGCTCTTGGTTGCGCTTCTCCATGGGCTCGCCGTCTCCCTCTCCCTCCTCTCTTCATCTCGACCGCCCCTCCCCATCTCAGCCCAAGGACGACGACGCAGACGGCCATCTCCGTGGCCGACCAGCTCCGGCCGGCGCTCAACCTAGCACGACAGAACGAGAAATCGATGGCGGCGATGAGAACCTACGGAGGGGGCTGTGGTGCGGGCGTGGGCGGCAGCTGCAGGCGGAGGGTTGCCACGGGCCAACAAATAGATCTATCATGCAGGAGATCGGGCCCCGCATGAGATCCCACGGCGGATTGTCAGTGAGGTCGGCGGCGGCGAGGAACCTGAAAGAGGGCGAACGCACGAGTTCCGACTGCGGTTTGTCCGTCAGGTCGTCCGCGGCGGCGGCGGCGGTGGCTACTAAGCTGACAGGGCGCAATGGATCAGGATCGCGCGAGGGGTTCGGGAGTACGTGATCGCACGAGGGGAGGGGATCGTGATCGCACGAGTGGTTTTTTTTCTGCGTGCTGTTTTTTTTTTGTTGCGTGCGGGTGAGGTGGGGGTGTGGGAGATCGATGGGAGGTGGGAGGGAGGACAAAAAAAAACAGGACGAAAATAAAATCCGGAATGCGACCTACCAACTGAGATATTAGAAGTAGAGATTAAAACCCGACAAGAAAGATAAGCAATGCTGCAGCACAAATGACGACCACGTGCAGCGTGTGACTGTCACTGCATAGATAACGGAAATCCTAAACGCCAAGACTTCGAGTCAGAAATTATGCATGCGCTTCACAATAAACGTGTTCCACAACACACAAACAATGTTTCATAGTTCACAAAAATGTATCCATCCATAAAATCAGCTGGCAATGGCATGCTTGCTATATGGAATTCATTTGTTGAATTCAAATAATCTGTATTGTAAAAATATGTAATCAAACTGGTCGGTTTAACAATGCACTCGGGAAAGCACCCCATTATACATACGTACATACATACATACATACATACATACATACATACACTTGTTTCTCTCGGAATAATCCCCTGTTACGGTCAACAACATAGACTAGTACTCACAGCATTTTCATCACAAATAACATTAGACAATTGTTCCATGTATTCCCAGCCTACTAGAGCAAATGGAATTCAGAACTTATTATACTATAGTGGAAGAGTTCGCATGCACCAGTTCTTACTAGCTTGTGATGACTACATCTTCGATCATTCTATGACCTCCACACGAAGGGTAGACGAAGCTGAATTGCCAGGTCCCGGTAGGAATGGGCCTAGAGAATGCATGAGGTGTAGGACATGCGTGATGAACTCTCCACCTGTGCTAAGACGCTGATAATGGAAAGCACTCCCACAACGAGGTGCGGTGTAGTAAAGCATCTCTGACCACACCGCAGCGATGAGACCCCACCGCTCACCTTCGTCATCAATACCCATGAGCTCCTGGGCCACCTTAGATGCATTAGGTAGCACTGGAGAATAAATAGCATCTGCCATGCTCTCTAGGAGTTTCTTTAGATCACCAGAGGTAGTATCATCTGCATCAACCGGTTGTTCTTGTTCCCCATTCACTGTTGAGGGTGATTGTTTATCTTTTATGCCTTCAAACACCTTCATGATAGCTTCTGCCCCTGGATTAACCATCTGTGGCTGCTGCAATTGAAGAACTTTCTTCATTTTAACATGTACTTTGTGATGAACAAGTTGGGAGCTGCTGGTAAGCATCACACCACACTTGAAAACAAGGTACAATATATAATTTGACAGCTCTCTGCTCATGTTCTTCTTCTTCTTCAATCTATCACATTCTGTGTTGGTCGAGCTGCTGCTTCTAGAGTAGTAGCAAATGTCTGTTGCAATATGCCAGATTAGGATGCTTGTGGGGAAATCCTTCACCTCGTTGATGCTATAATACAGAGCCTCCGTCCCTGGACCATTCTGCCTCCACTCTTGAAGTGCTAGCTGGCCACGGAAATCGGCAAAATTGTACTGTTTTTTAATTCCAAACTGTACCAATTTGTTGAGGACAAACCCCTTGAGTTCTTCGGTGACCTGTGTGTGTGTCATGCTTGGATCCAATAGTTCGACACCGCAAGCTATTAAATGCTTGCCAATCCATTGCCGCACATATGGCATGCCTCTAGCATCTCCTGTGGCGTACCTCTTAACCATGCTGTATTGCGCTAACTCCTCGGACCACTGTCTTTTGCAACATGTTGGCTGAATGTAGTTGGCCACACTGAGGACAATGGTTTTAATCCTACCTCCAAAAATGTTGAATCTCGCAGAGGAAAGAATGGACATGGAGGCAGAGGGAAAGTCTAGGATTATGGCTCCTATGAGCAATATGTAGGACACAATGACATCAGCTCTATTATGGATTTGGTACTCCTTCTCAGCCAGGGTGAAGAGCACTAGGGCTATTGGGATTGGAAAAATTTGGAGCAGGATAGCTATCAACCAGATAATCACACCAGCGGAACAAAAAATGAACTCTCCAATACCTAAATTTCTCCATTCCACGGAGAAAAGGTCGACAGCGTCCAATTGGCAGAAATGTAAAAGTGGACTTTTTGTGTAGAAGTTCTCGTAACATTTTGCCAAACTTCTGCCAACACAATCATATGGCTCGTGGAGGCACGAAGTTGATTGAAACTTGACTAGCATGCTTGGCAGATCATCCCGAACTAAAACACTCTCCATCCTGTTTGGAGGAGCATCCACCGACATGATTGCCACGACATCTGGATCTATTTCCTCCTCCCAAAACAAAACCGACTTGTCAGATTTACCCAGCATCAAATCCAATTTGTCATTCCAACGCTTAAGGAACAAATTTCTATTTGTTCCGGCATTTGCCACGGTAACCTTCAGCACCCTTAGTGTTTTTGACAAAATATGCATGGATTGATCCCTGATTTTTGCTGGCCTGGCAAAGAAAAGGCAGGAGG
This sequence comes from Triticum urartu, assembly GCF_056163025.1. Taxonomy (NCBI): domain Eukaryota; kingdom Viridiplantae; phylum Streptophyta; class Magnoliopsida; order Poales; family Poaceae; genus Triticum; species Triticum urartu. The sequence continues at coordinate 714,328,892 of NC_141879.1, forward strand.
TGCGGCCAGCGTACTTGAAGCTCCCAGAGAGGAAGACGAGCACGGTGGCGGCCAACAACCGCCTATCTGACCAAGATGACTTGGACACGACGTAGCCGGCCACAGCCACCTGGGACACGAAGCCCAGGAGGTGACGTGTCCACAGCTCGTTGTCTTGCATGGAGAGGGCGGTGATGGTATCCTGCCCACCCAGGTGCACGAGCAGGAATGGGGCCCAGAAGGTGATGAGCTCGTGTTGTGGCCCGCTCGCGCGCGCGGCAAGGTGGCCAAGGACGAAGACGGCCACAGAGTCAGCCGACAGGTAGGCGAGCCACAGGACGGTGCCGAGGACACGCGATGTGCTGCGCCTCCGCATGCCTGCTGTGAAGAAGAGGAGGAATTGCAGGCCCAAGCTCGCGAGTATGAGGCAGTGGATCTCCCATTCGTTCCACAGATCGCTCAAGGGTACCAACCTATAGAGAATTTGCCACGTTTGCACGTAGCAATACAGTGGAAAGGATAGTTAATTGTTTGTCATTTGCTCTGCAAAAATTATGCAGTTTCTACTTAACACTAACAGTCTTACTAAGTCTTAGTCGACTCAGTCGATCCTATATTCGTGAGATCTTACATTGAGATCGGCGCAAAATTTCTTTTTAGTTTTTTCTTTTTCTCTCTTGCGTGTTATGTCACTTGAGTGAGACTTGGTTAAATCTCAGTCAACTTAGACCTAGCCACACCCACTAAATATACACAAGCCCTCCTCCCTACCTGTTCCCACCCTCCTGACATGAGAATCGCAAAAAAATATGATATCTTTCTTCTTTGATTGATGTGGACATTACTAGCTTGCATCTTTGACTGAAGATAATAGTTAGTTCTTTTAACATCATCTCTTTTGGTGATATCCTAATACATTACATGCATCCACTGACGGACATGGGATTTTCGTGTGAGAAAAGTATATTTTGTGTCTGTCAAGTTTACTGAAAGTCAACATTTGGTCCTTCAAGATTTTCTGGGCGACATTAACTCTCTCAAGTCTCAAAACCGAATAATTTTCGTCCAAAACAAGACAATGGCGCCTAGAAGGTGACATTAACTCCCTCAAGTCTCAAAATCGGCCATGTGTTTACTTAAAATAGGACGAGCCGGGGATGTCTAGTTACCCTTCGCGTCTCTCTCTCTCTCTCTCTCTCTCTCTCTCTCTCTCTCTCTCTCTCTCTCTCAGAGGGGCCCACTGGCTAGCTGTCGTCGTCTTTAACCTCCATCTCAGACCACATAGCAGACGGGTCGAGGTCACCGTCGTCATTCTGCTACACAGAACCACCCGCCGATGAAGGTGTAGAGACGATCACGTCTCGCCGCACCCGTCGGAGGCAGGCTCGTGCGGGTTAACATTTGAGGAAGCATAGGCTTTCCTACACCCCCTTATCTAGCCATCTATTTCTGCATCGCGATTTGTGCAAGTACATTTGTCTTTTTTGTTTCTTCCAAATAGAACAACATATGAACTTCAAACTTTGCAGGACAACAAAACATTCTTACTACAATGTGGGAAAAACCAGATTTTTTCGTGAATCATATATAGTAAATATTATATTTTTTACTCAAGAAAATCTCATTTTGTATATTTATGTTGGACGAAAAAATCTGAAAGTTTTTTCCCACATTGTAGTCAGAATGTTTTGTTGTCCTGAAAAGTTTGAAGTTCGTATGATGTGTTGTTTTGAAGAACCAAAAAGAGAAAATGTCATGTAGTAAGTTAGTTGTGTAGAACAAATCTCAAAGCAATATTGGAGGGTAAAGATAAGAGGTGTCTGAAAGCCTGAGCTTCAAAAATCCACGTTCCCACGTGCGGCTACCCCCCTCCAATTCCTCGTGCCAATAGGCCAGGAGGTCGAACCCAATGATCGCCCTTCGTCAGTTTCACAAGGAAGCGCTGCTTGAATCTACTCGGCGATGCCCTGCCATTGGCCCATTGCCATGCCTTCGGTGTGTAGGGCGACCCTTCCCGTGAGCCCCATGTGCTCTCCATGGCCGGCCGGGAATTGCTGGCAGACATTTTTGTCGGAGGAGGACGAGGGCAGCTTCCCTACTAGATTCCTCAGGCGGGGAGGTTGCTGGAGTGTGGAGGGGAAGAATGGAAGGCTCGCTATGGCTCTGGGTTGCTCCATATGGGCGCAGAACCGGTAACAGAGGGATCACCGATTGCCAGAATTGGGAACCTCCAGATCTAGAGGCAAACGCTAGCGGTTGCCCGCGAAGGTATTTCCCACGGATAATCTGAAGCCATAGGCCACCCTCCTCAGTCTGGATCCGCCAAAGCCATTTGGACAGGAGGGCAATATTCATTCTCTTGGAAGAAATAACCCCCAAGCCTCCCTAGTCCTTAGGTTTGCAGATCTCAGACCATTTGACCATATGGTACTTCTGTTTATTGTTCTCGCCCGCCCAGAAGAATCGGGAGACCAGTTTGGTAACTTCCTGATGGAGGGCTTCGTGTAGACTATAGAATCTCATGATGTACATCAATAAGCTAATAAGGGAGGAGTTCATAAGAATCACTCGAGCGGCTTTGGAGAGCCATCTCCCTTGCCAAGGCTCCATATAGTACTCTTTTTTGGCTGGATAGATGGGCGGGTTCCCGCCCCCTTGCAGATCACCTTTTTGCGCTATTCTCTATCTATGTTCGGCCATAGATCTCTGTGGCTGCGGCCCTGGAGAACCTCGGCGCGATTTCCTTCCGCCGCACCTTCGGGGCGGTTGAACTCGCGCAATGGGATGAGTTACTAGAGTGTATTGCCCTGCACTCTCCTTCGCTGGAACCAGATTCGCTCTCTTGGCACCTCGAGCCAAGCGGCAGATTTTCGACTAGATCCCTGTACCAGGCGATTGTTCCTACTCCTGGTCCAGTGGAGCTCGCGGTGCTTTGGGAGATCAAACTTCCTCTGAAGATCCGCATATTTCTCTGGCAATGGGCTAGAGGTCGTCTCCCCTCAGGCACTGAGGTCCGTAAGCGTAATGGACCGGGGGATGGTCTCTGCCCCATTTGTTTGGTACCGGAGGATTGTAACCACATCATCTTCCGGTGCCCGGTAGCCCAGTTCTTATGTAGTTGCTTCCGGGAAGTGGTTGGGGGCACGTGGTGCCATGACAACCTTCCGGATTTGTTCAGGGAGTGGTTGGGGGCACGTGGTGCCATGACAACCTTCTGGATTTGTTCGGGGAGGTATTTAGGCTCCCCGGGCCTAGGCGCGCCCCTATTTGGGTCACGCTAGGCACCCTTGCCTGGTCCCTTTGATGTACCCGCAATAAATTAGTCATCGAATGAGTGATTTCATCTCGTGTGACTGATGTGATCTACAAAATGTGTGGCTTCTTGCAGCTCTGGAGACCGCTTAGTAAGCGGAGCGATCGAGGCGTCATTGACAACATCATGGCGGGTCTTCGTGCCTCGGCAACGTCTTTTGCTCCTCCTCCACCGCCGCCTCCCCCCCTCTCAAGCCGGATTAGCTTCTCCTGTTAGTTTTATTTGGGGCTTGTCTTGCTGTGCCCCCAGCATGATTCTATGACTTATTGTACTTGACATTGTTATGTTGGATGCTTGGTGGTATGCTTTATAATATAAAGCGGGGGGAAACCCTTTTTCGTATGAGGGAATCATCCAAAAGAATGGGAGAATGTTGTGTGGACTAATGGCGGTGATAGGCTGAGCAGGAGAAGTACATGGAGTCTCCCAGGGTTTGCTCTTAAGCCTGGAGACAGCGGGGAGTGGGAGGAGTGGAGCAGCGTGCCATGGCATGCTGAGAAGGGCTAGCCGTGGCCAGGAGGAGAAGAGGAGGTGCTCCTCAGTGGAGCTGCTCACGACGCCGACCGCAGAGGAAGAATGGGAAGAAGCGGGCTCGTCACGGGTGCCTGAGTGGCAAGACGAACATGATCGTTCGGCGAGACACGGGGTGAACATCAGGAATGGTGGCTCGGGCAGCCGCTACTCTATGCACCAAGGTGCTCGACAGGTGGATCTGGAGCTCAAGGAGAAAACCATTGACATGTGGCCGGTTTTTTTCCCTCTAAACTGTGTTTGAACGAAAGTTATCCAGTTTTCAGACATGAGGGACATAATGTCGTCGAAAAAAAAATCTTTTTTAGACTATCGGTAAACTTCAGGGACAAAAAAAATTACTTTTCTCTCTTTGTATTGGGTTTCACACTAGTACTCCATAATACCATACAAGTATAAAATTTGCTAGAAGTAATACATAACAAATACTTGACTTACACTGGTAGAAAAAGGGTCTGTTGTCCCGATTCGTAAGGGCCTTTTGTCCTGGTTCTGGAACCGGGACTAAAGGGTCGGTACTAATGCCCTGTCCCTTTAGTCCCAGTTCAATCCAAAACCGGGACAGATGGGCCTCCACGTGGCCTGTGCGCGGAGCCCAGGCAGGAGACCCTTTGGTCCCGGTTGGTGGCACCAACCGGGACCAATAGGCATCCACGCGTCAGCATTTCTGTGGTTGGGGTTTTTTTTAAAGGGGGGGGGGTTGGGGTTTTGGGGGGTTAATTTAGGTGTTTCATATATTGTGTTAGCTAGCTATAATTAATAGAGAGAAGTGTCCTCTCTTATGTCCGTGCTTGGTCGACGCTACGTACTATACATAAGTATAGAGAGGACTAGACACGCTAGTTAGCTAGTAAGCAAACGAAGAAAACAGAAGATCGTCATGAACATATATGCATACAGAGAGAAGTGATATCGACCACCTCTCCTTCTCGGAGAGATTGGTCGAACAACAAGTCTCGTATATCTATCCGACACTACCGGCTACATATATACAATAATTATCTCTTACAAATATAATCATACGGACTCAGGGTCCACATAGTATTCTCCGTCTTCAGGGATCACGTGGTCAAGAAAGAATGCCGCCAATTCCTCTTGAATTGCTCGCATGCGAGCTGGTGCTAGGAGTTCATCACGCTTCCGAAACATCTAATTTAAAGAAGGGGGTCAATACATATATATATGAATGAATGAAACTCAACACAAATGATGGTAATAAAATAAAATTGTGAATGTTGTTATTTACGTACTTCATATTGTTTGTCAGTGTAGCCCCGCTCACAGGTCGTGTGGTGGATGGACTCGCAAACGTAGTATCCACAGAAATCATTCCCTTGTTCCTGCCACAACCACTTTACAAGAAACAGAGGTCAATCAAACTGATAAGCAAGAATGTCAAATGGTATTGATGAAACTAGCGTTTGAATGACTAGTAGATGCGCGGAACATGCTACTATAGTACTTATTTTCGGGTGTCTAAATTGCAGCTCCTTCGGCAGTCCCGGAGCTTTTCTGGTGAATTTTCTCCAAACCCTGCTGGACAAAGAAAACAATTACTTGATATATCAGAAAATGAACAAAGTTGCTGATATGGTGGATAATGATCGATTTAACTTACTTCTCGAGTATTTGAGTCATGTCTGCATAGTCCTGGGGATCTTTTCGTCTTGAGTCTAAGACGGTTACTAGTCCCTGCTCAAGCTTAATCTCTAGGAGAATATAGTGGAAACTGCACACGCATGCATAACTCATCAATTACATTACTATAACCTTGACTAATATATAAGGGAAACCGAATACGCACAAGACAGTAACACTCACTTGAAGTTGTAAGGAAAGAGTATTATATCTTTGTTTTCATTTATTACCAACGATCGTAGCAAGTTGGCCTCGGTAGCTATGGCATGAAATTTAACCTGAGTTGCATCTATGAGATATGTGTTAATGAACCCAATATCAACGACTTGTCTTTTCTTCAATTCGGCGATCTTCAAACTGCATAATATAGTGAGGATGATTATAAATACATGCAATGAAAGAGCTGAGCTATATAGAGAGACTTAATGACAGAAGTAGTACTACTTACAGACAGTAGCAGGCGACCGTCGTTTTATCGAGGGCCAATTGATTGAAAAGCTGATAGAACTCCTCAAATGGAACATGCAACAGTTCAATTCCAACGAGGTCATGCTCCTTTTTTACTTTCACATACAAAGTACTCCTCCCCCCAGAGTCTCTGCAGATTTTCAAGTACCAATCATGCAATATTCGCATCATCGTTGATAGAGATCTTTCATATTTAACGAGAGGCTTCCCGTACTCGTATCTTTGTATCTGCACCTCCATGGGTTCATAATGTACATCGTCGGGCAAGTAATCTGCAAGATTGCTATAAACGGGCACCATACTCGGATCATTAGCGACGTTGTGGCTAGGCACCTTGAGCGGGGGGCACGATTGCTTTGCTTGTTCGCCGAGCTGGGCAATTTGTTTCCCAGCTCGTCGTTCTTTCAGTCTTTGATCACTGACAGTACTTCCCGACCGCTCCGCTTCGGCAAATTCCTTTCCAATAATGCGCTCATAGTTTCCTTTCGGCGGAGACTTGGGTGGTTTTGTCAGGGCAGCCAGAGTGCGCTTCGCTTTCACCGGATCTACCTTCTCCTCCGAAAGTGGATGTCTCTTTGCTTTCAACCCTTGAAACCAGTCATCCACTTCGGTTCGTGCGATCTCGGCGTTCTCCTTCGGGGTCCTCTCATATGCTAACTTCTCTGGAGTCTTCAGAGAAGGACCGAATCTGTATGTCCTCCCGCCTATGGCTGTACTGCTAGACGCCGGCCGAGCAGACGGAGCGGTTGTCTTCTTTACTTGGTTACGAGGCGGAGGAGAAGGACTACGACGCGCCGGAGCAGCCGGAGCGGCGGCAGGTCTCTTCCGCCCTTGCTGACGAGGCGGAGAAGGAGGAGGCTGGCTGCTCGGGCGCGTCGGCGCAGGCGGAGATGGAGGCGGAGTGCCGCCACGCGCCGGAGAAGGAGCCGGCCAAGGGCCCTGATCGTCACTCACCGGAGGAGGAGGCGGTGGAGTAGGCGGAGTGCCCTGACTCGCCGAAGGAGGAGGAGGAGGCGGAGGCGTCCAGTTCGGAAGGTTGATGAGCTCCTTCCGCCATAGGCATGGAGTCTTCAGAGCAGACCCCAGCCTAGTCTCCCCTTCACCGGTAGGGTGGTCAAGCTGGAGGACCTCAAATCCCTCCGTTATTTCATCCACCATCACCCTAGCATATCCTTCTGGAATCGGCCGGCAGTGAAAAGTTGCGCCGGGTTCAGTAGGATAAACAGAGCCAACAGCCGCCTTGACCTTCAAATTCATCCATTGCGTCATAAGGTGGCAATTTTGAGACTCCATGATAGCATCCACGGGATAGCTGGCAGGAGCCGTCAAGGCATGCTCCGGCTGAAGCAGCTCGGTGGAAGCCATGCTGCTTCTCCGCTGAGATGGCGGGGTAGCTTCGGGGGAAGCTTCGGCAGTACATTTGCTGTGATTTGTTTCTCGTTCCTCTATCGCTTGTACCCTTGCTTGCAGCACCTGCATTTGGGTCTGCTGCACTTTTTTCCTCCTCTCATGGGATTTGTAACCGCCTGCGTCCGGAAACCCAACCTTCCACGGAATGGAGCCTGTCGTGCCTCGTGTCCGTCCAGGGTGCTCAGGATTCCCGAGGGCCATTGTGAGCTCGTCGTTCTCTCTGTCTGGAAAGAACGTCCCTTGATGCGCTGCTTTGATATAGTCCTGAAGCTTCCTGACTGGTATGTCCATTTGATCATTCGTCCAAATGCACTTCCCTGTTACAAGGTCCAAGGTTCCGCCAGCCCCGAAGAACCAAGTCCGGCAACGGTCTGGCCAGTTAATTGTCTCTGGTTCGATCCCTTTATCAACCAGATCATTCTCAGTCTTGGCCCACTTAGGCTGGGCTACAAGGTAGCGACCTGACCCCGTGCGATGGTGATGCTTCTTCTTTGCAGCATTTTGCTTGTTTGTCGCCGACATCTTCTTACTCTTTTCCGATGTCTTGTGGGCCACAAATGCGGGCCAGTGATCTCTGATCTTCTCATAACTGCCCTTGAATTCTGGTGTCTCATTATTTTCAACAAACTTATTCAGCTCTTTCTTCCACCTCCTGAATAGTTCTGCCATCCTCTTAAGAGCAAAAGACTTGATTAATTTCTCTTTAACTGGCTTCTCTGGATTATCCTCTGGCGGTAGGGTGAAATTTGACTTCAGCTCAGTCCAAAGATCATTTTTCTGCATATCATTGACATAAGACACCTCAGGGTCTTCTGTAGTCGGCTTAAACCATTGCTGGATGCTGATCGGAATCTTGTCCCTAACCAAAACCCCGCACTGAGCAACAAATGCGCTCTTTGTCCGGTGGGGTTCAATCGGTTGGCCGTCGGGCGCGATTGCTATGATCTCAAACTTTTCATCCGAGCTCAACTTTTTCTTCGGGCCTCGTCTCTTTACCGAAGTTGTGCTCGATCCGGAGGGCTAGAAAAAAGAACAAAGACTTAATTAATATGTGTACATACCAAAACAATGAATGCATCAATTATCTAGTCAGCAGAAGCTTAACTAATATATATACCTGGCCGGACTCGGTTCGGTCACCGGAGACGTCATCACGGTCTCCTTCTTGCACCGGCATTGGGTCACCGGAGCCGTCCTCACGGTCTCTTTCTTGCACCGGCATTAGGTCATCGGAGCCATCATAATCAGCTGCTTCCAGACCATCGGTCTCGTTGAGAAACAACAAGCAGATGGCATCACTTCCTCGTGCGATTATGTCCCCCAACAACTCTTCTTGTACTTCGTCTCGGGCGGTGTCCATAGTTTCTACAAATATTGACAACATGACAATTATTATTCAAACATGACAGATGGATATATTAGTGGCAAAAACGTAGAACTAATATTAATTAGTGGCCTCGACGCTGCTTCTCTAGGGTTTGGGGTGGCCTCGACAACGCTTCAAGGATAAAAAAGAAGAGGAAGAAGAAAAAAAGAGGAGAAGAAAGAATAGAGGAGTAAGACTCCTCCTCTATTCTTTCTTCTCCTCTTTTTTTTCTTCTTCTTCCTCTTTTTTTTATCGGGAAGAGGGTCGTCGAGGGTCACCGAGCGATAGAGGAAACCCTAAATAGCAAGTATCGTGGGTGTGAGATACATGTGGCCGTCGGTGTCGGACACTACATCACGTCCCACAAGTGACGTGGGCGTCGAAGCCCGCGCCACTTGTGGGACGTGGATGTAGTGTCCGACACCGACGGCCACATGTATCTCACACCGACGATACTTTCTATTTACGGTTTCCTCTACCGTTCGGCGACCCTGACCCTCGACGACCCTCGTTTCCGATAAAATAAAGAGGAAGAAGAAGAAAAGAGAGGAGAAGAAAGAATAGAGGAGAAGAACTCCTCTATTCTTTCTTCTCCTCTTTTTTTCTTCTTCCTCTTCTTTTTTTATCCTCTTCTTCCTCTCATGTTAGAGAGGATCGCCGAGGGGTCGGGAGGTTGCCTAGTGTCAAAGAATTCAACAAAACCATGTCTTCATCATTAGGCGAAATAACAGGTGCATGATGGTATGAAGCTCTCCAAAGTTATTTTGGAGCGGAGTCCCAGATAAGATAATTCGCTTTTTGGTACAAAGTTCAGCAAGAACCTTTCAAATATCATTATTTGGAAGGCCTTTGCTGAAATTCATACAAAAAGGCAAATTATCCTATCCGGGACACCATTCCAAAATAACTTTGGAGGACTTCGTCATGCCCTGGTTACTTCCGGCTAATGATGAAGCCATGGATTTCTTCAATACTTTGACACTAGGAAACCTCTCTCGACCCCTCGGCGATCCTCGACCCCTCGAACCCTCGACGACCCTGGACCCCTCGAACCCTCGACGACCCTAGACCCCCTCTCGACCCCCTCATGTCGAAATTATCAGGTAGGGGGTATATCGACAACGACATACCCAATACATGCATACATACATACATATCACATGCATCCATACATATATGAACAAAATTAATATCTACTAATTAACAACCTAAATAAAAAAACTAATACATATAGGAAGAAGAAGAAAAAAGAAGAGAAGAAAGAATAGAGGAGAAGACTTCCTCTTCTTCCTCTCCTCTTCTTCTCCCTCTTCTTCTCCCTCTTCTTCCCCTTCTTCCCTCGACCCCCTAAACTAGTTCTCAACCCTCGACCCCCTAAACTAGTTCTCGACCCCCCCTCATGTCGAAGTTATCAGGGAGGGGGTATATCGACCCCCCCTCATGTCAAAGTTATTGGGGAGGGTTATATCGACCCCCCTCCTGTCGAAGTTAACGGGGAGGGGGTATATCGACAATGACATGCATACATGGAAAAAATGCTATCCATCTATACATACATAGCCACATACATATATACATGGAAATAATGCTATGGAAAAAAATATGAACAAAAAAATGCTATGAACAAAAAAATAATACACATAAACAAAAAAAATACATATATGAACAAAAAGTGCTCTGAACAAAAAAAATAATACACATATATGAACATCTATACATACATATAGCCACATACATATATACATTATATATACGTACAAAAAAATGAAAAAATGATAAACAGGTGGCGGCGGCTCACAGCAGCGAGGTTGACTGGCGAGGGCGACGGCGGGGGCGGCGAGGGCGGCGGATGGCTCGGGGAGGAGGGCGGCGAGGGCGACACGGGCTCTGGGAGGAGGGCTCGGGGACGACGGCGAGATCGGGGGCGGCGCGGGCTTGGGGACGACGGCGAGCTCGAGGGGCGGCGCGAGCTCCGGGGCGGCACGGGCTCGAGGGTGGCGCGGGCTCGAGGGCGGCAAGGGCTCGGGGGCGGCGCGGGCTCGAGGAGCGGGTGGCGGCGGCGACGAGGAGCGGGCGGTGACGGCGACGGCGAGCACGGGCAGCCTGGCGGCGTCGTCGGGGCGGGATCGAAGGAACTGAACCAAAATTTTCACAAGTGTGGCTTATATAAACGGAGCATTGGTCACGGTTCATGGAACAAACCGTGACCAATGCCCCATTTAGTCCCGGTTGGTGCCACCAACCGAGACCAAAGGCCTCTTTTCAGCAGCCCAAAGGGCGGGAAGCGGCGGCCTTTGGTCTCGGTTGGTGGCACCAACCGGGACTAAAGGGGGGCATTGGTCACGGTTTGTGCCACGAACCGTGACCAATGGCCCCCTTTAGTCCCGGTTGGTGCCACCAACCAGGACCAAAGGCCTTGTGCGGCTGCTGCGTCGAAAGTTTAGTCCCACCTTGCTAGTTGAGAGGGGTGCGCAGTGGATTATAAGCCCCACTGCCGCACCCCTCTCGAGCTCCTCTCCATTGCAGGCTTACGGGCCTAATTGTCACTGCTATGCATGTGGGCCTACTGGGCCCCCTGCGGGCCTGAATCCTGGCCCTTGGATGGGTTTCTAGTCGTATTCAGGCCGTGGGGGCCCAGTAGGTGGCATTTTTTTGTTTTTTTGTTGATTTATTTATTTTCTTTTGTTTTTTGCTTTATTTTTTAATTCTTTATGCTTTTAGTTTTAGAAAAATTATAAACTTTTTGTTAATGCCATTAGTTTTCAAATTTGAAAACACTTTTTTTGTTTTTTTTTTCTTTGTTGCTTTATTTATTTTATTTTGTTTCTACTTACAACAAAATACTTATTGTGGCTATTTTTCCCAGTTTTTTTGTTTTGTTTTCTGCATTATTTATTTTCTTTTGTTTTTTGCTTTATTTTTTTATTCTTTTGCTTTTAGTTTTAGAAAAATTATAAACTTTCTGTTAGTGCCATTAGTTTTCAAATTTGAAAACACTTTTTTAGTTTTTTTGTTTTCTTTGTTGCTTTATTTATTTTATTTTGTGATTAACTTTACTATAAAAATAGTTTTTCTTGTTTTTTTGATTTGTTTTTTGCATGATTTATTTTCTTTTGTTTTTTGCTTTAATTTTTAATTCTGTTTGCTTTTAGGTTAGCAAAATTATAAACTTTCTGTTAGTGCCATTAGTTTTAGAAAAATTATAAACTTTCTGTTAGTGCCATTAGTTTTCAAATTTGAATAGTTAAAATTTGAATTCTTTGAAAATTGTTTGAATCACAAGTTTGTGATTAACTTACTAAAAAATGAGAATAGATGCGCTTATAGAGAAAATTCAACCTAAATTCCTAGTAAATTTTATGAATTTTAGAGAAATTCACTATGAATTTAGGTTAAACTTTTCTCTATTAGAGCATCTATTTTCACTTTGAGAGGAGCTCAACAAGGCAGAGAGGGAAGGACTTATAAACCGGTGTGAGCCCCCTTCGGTTGGCGAGGTGGGACTAAACTCTGCTCGCAACGAGGACCAACCCTTTAGTCCCGGTTTGTGGCACAAACCGGGACTAATGGTCAAGGGCCAAGGGCGAGGAGCAAAATTATAAACTTTCTGTTACTGCCATTAGTTTTAGAAAGTTGAAAGTTGAAAGTTGGCATGGGCCAGGGACTAATGGTCATGGTATTACGAGGGCCGAACCATAATACATGAAAGCATTTCAAATGAACTCTGAAAAAGTTGAAAGTTGGCATGGTATCATAATTTCACCCACATAGCATGTGCATGTACAGAACGTACAATGGTAGCATGTTCGTGTGTTACAAAGTTGGCATGGTATCATCATAATAGTTGCGGAGAAAGTCTTCACTTTTTCTTCGCTTGTGTCATTTGCTTATTGCGCCGTAACCATGGATAATCTTCATTGTTTATCAGGATGCTTGGGTCAGCCTTGACATTGAAGGGAGGAATTTCATGAAACTTTTCATAATCTTCAGACATGTCTGTCTTGCCGTCCACTCCCAGGATGTCCCTTTTTCCTGAAAGAACTATGTGGCGCTTTGGCTCATCGTATGATGTATTCGCTTCCTTATCTTATCTTTTTCTCGGTTTGGTAGACATGTCCTTCACATAGATAACCTGTGCCACATCATTGGCTAGGACGAACGGTTCATCAGTGTACCCAAGATTTTTCAGATCCACTGTTGTCATTCCGTACTGTTGGTCTACCTGTACCCCGCCGCCTGACAGATTGACCCATTTCCACTTAAACAAAGGGACCTTAAAATCAGGTCCGTAGTCAAGTTCCCATATGTCCACTATGTAACCATAATATGTGTCCTTTCCGCTCTCGGTTGCTGCATCAAAGCGGACACCGCAGTTTTGGTTGGTGCTCTTTTGATCTTGGGTGGTCGTGTAAAATGTATTCCCATTTATCTCGTATACTTTGTAAGTCAATACAGTCAAAGATGGTCCCCTGGACAACAAGTACAACTCATCACAAACAGTGTTGTCACCTCTGAGACGTGTTTCCAACCAACTGCTGAAAGTCCTGATGTGTTCACATGTAATCCAGTCGTCTCACTGCTCCGGGTGTTTGGAGCGCAGACTGTTCTTGTGTTCATCGACATACGGGGTCACCAAGGTAGAGTTCTATAGAACTGTGTAGTTTGCTTGAGACCAAGAATATCCGTCCCTGCATATTATTGAGTCTCTTCCAAGAGTGCCTTTTCCAGTCAGTCTCCCGTCATACCGCGATTTAGGGAGAGCTATCTTCTTAAGGCCAGGAATGAAGTCAACACAAAACCCGATAACATCCTCTGTTTGATGGCCCATGGAGATGCTTCCTTCTGGCCTAGCGCGGTTACGGACATATTTATTTAGGACTCCCATGAACCTCTCAAAGGGGAACATATTGTGTAGAAATACGGGCCCCAGGATGACAATCTCGTCGACTAGATGAACTAGGACGTGCGTCATGATATTGAAGAAGGATGGTGGGAACACCAGCTCGAAACTGATAAGACATTGTGCCACATCACTCCTTAGCCTTGGTACGATTTCTGGATCGATCACCTTCTGAGAGATTGCATTGAGGAATGCACATAGCTTCACAATGGCTAATCGGATGTTTTCCGGTAGAAGCCCCCTCAATGCAACCGGAAGCAGTTGCGTCATAATCACGTGGCAGTCATGAGACTTTAGGTTCTAAAACTTTTTCTCTGGCATATTTATTATTCCCTTTATATTCGACGAGAAGCCAGTCGTGACCTTCATACTGAGCAGGCATTCAAAGAAGATTTCTTTCTCTTCTTTCGTAAGAGCGTAGCTGGCAGGACCTTTATAGTGCTTCGGAGGCATGCCGTCTTTTTCGTGCAAACGTTGCAGGTCCTCCCGTGCCTCAGGTGTATCTTTTGTCTTCCCATACACGCCCAAGAAGCCTAGCAGGTTCACGCAAAGGTTCTTCGTCAGGTGCATCACGTCGATTGAGGAGCGGACCTCTAGGTCTTTCCAGTAGGGTAGGTCCCAAAATATAGATTTCTTCTTCCACATGGGTGCGTGTCCCTCAGCGTCATTCGGAACAGCTAGTCCACCGGGACCCTTTCCAAAGATTACGTAGTGTAAATCATTGACCATAGCAAGCACGTGATCACCGGTGCGCATGGCGGGCTTCTTCCGGTGATCTGCCTCGCCTTTGAAATGCTTGCCTTTCTTTCGACATTGATGGTTGGTCGGAAGAAACCGACGATGGCCCAGGTACACATTCTTCCTGCATTTGTCCAGGTATATACTTTCAGTGTCATCTAAACAGTGCGTGCATGCGTGCTATCCTTTGTTTGTCTGTCCTGAAAGGTTACTGAGAGCGGACCAATCGTTGATGGTCACGAACAGCAATGCCTTAAGGTTAAATTCCTTCTGTCTGTGCTCATCCTGCGTACGTACACCGTTTCCATTCCACAGCTGTAAAAGTTCTTCAACTAATGGCCTTAGGTACACATCAATTTCGTAGCCGGGTTGCTTAGGGCCTTGGATGAGAACTGGCATCATAATGAACTTCCGCTTCATGCACATCCAAGGAGGAAGGTTATACATACATAGAGTCACGGGTCAGGTGCTGTGATTGCTGCTCTGCTCCCCGAAAGGATTAATGCCATCCGCGCTGAAAGCAAACCATACATTCCTTGGGTCCTTTGAAAACTCATCCCAGTACTTTCTCTCGATTTTTCTCCACTGTGACCCGTCAGCGGGTGCTCCCAACTTCCCATCTTTCTTTCGGTTCTCACTGTGCCATCGCATCAACTTGGCATGCTCTTCGTTTCTGAACAGACGTTTCAACCGTGGTATTATAGGAGCATACCACATCACCTTCGCAGGAACCCTCTTCCTGGGGGGCTCGCCGTCAACATCACCAGTGTCATCTCGTCTGATCTTATACCGCAATGCACCGCATACCGGGCATGCATTCAGATCCTTGTATGCACCGCGGTAGAGGATGCAGTCATTAGGGCATGCAAGTATCTTCTCCACCTCCAATCCTAGAGGGCATACGACCTTCTTTGCTGCGTATGTACTGTCGGGCAATTCGTTATCCTTTGGAAGCTTCTTCTTCAATATTTTCAGTAGCTTCTCAAATCCTTTGTCAGCCACAGCATTCTCTGCCTTCCACTGCAGCAACTCCAGTATGGTACCGAGCTTTGTGTTGCCATCTTTGCAATTGGGGTATAACCCTTTTTTGTGATCCTCTAACATGCGATCGAACTTCAGCTTCTCCTTTTAACTTTCGCATTGCGTCCTTGCATCGACAATGACCCGACGGAGATCATCATCATCGGGCACATTGTGTGGTTCCTCTTGATCTTCAGCAGCTTCACCCGTTGCAGCATCATTGGGCACATCGTCTGGTTCCTCTTGATCTTCACTAGCTCCCCCCGTTGCAGCATCACCGTATTCAGGGGGCACATAGTTGTCATCGTAGTCTTCTTCTTCGCCGTCTTCCAACATAACCCCCATTTCTCCGTGCCTCGTCCAAACATTATAGTGTGGCATGAAACCCTTGTAAAGTAGGTGGGAGTGAAGGATTTTCCGGTTAGAGTAAGACCTCGTATTCCCACATTCAGTGCATGGACAACACATAAAACCATTCTGCTTGTTTGCCTCAGCCGCATCGAGAAACTCATGCACGCCCTTAATGTACTCGCGGGTGTGTCTGTCACCGTACATCCATTGCCGGTTCATCTGCGTGCATTATATATAATTAAGTGTCCAAATTAATAGAAGTTCACCATCACATTAAAACCAAAGTGCATACATGAAGGAAATATGCCCTAGAGGCAATAATAAAGTTATTATTTATTTCCTTATATCATGATAAATGTTTATTATTCATGCTAGAATTGTATTAACCGAAAACATAATACATGTGTGAATACATAGACAAACAAAGTGTCACTAGTATGCCTCTACTTGACTAGCTCGTTAATCAAAGATGGTTATGTTTCCTAACCATGGACAAAGAGTTGTTATTTGATTAATGGGATCATATCATTAGGTGAATGATCTGATTGACATGACCCATTCCATTAGCTTAGCACCCGATCGTTTAGTATGTTGCTATTGCTTTCTTCATGACTTATACATGTTCCTACGACTATGAGATTTTGCAACTCCCATTTGCCGGAGGAACACTTTGTGTGCTACCAAACGTCACAACGTAACTGGGTGATTATAAAGGTGCTGTACAGGTGTCTCCAAAGGTACATGTTGGGTTGGCGTATTTCGAGATTAGGATTTGTCACTCCGATTGTCGCAGAGGTATCTCTGGGCCCTCTCGGTAATGTACATGACATAAGCCTTGCAAGCATTGCAACTAATGAGTTAGTTGTGAGATGATGTATTACGGAACGAGTAAAGAGACTTGCCGGTAACGAGATTGAACTAGGTATTGAGATACCGACGATCGAATCTCGGGCAAGTAACATACCGATGACAAAGGGAACAACGTATGTTGTTATGCGGTCTGACCGATAAAGATCTTCATAGAATATGTAGGAGCCAATATGAGCATCCAGGTTCCGCTATTGGTTATTGACCGGAGACATGTCTCGGTCATGTCTACATTGTTCTCGAACCGTAGGGTCCGCACGCTTAAGGTTTCGATGACAGTTATATTATGAGTTTATGAGTTTTGATGTATCGAAGGAGTTCAGAGTCCCGGATGAGATCGGGGACATGATGAGGAGTCTCGAAATGGTCAAGACGTAAATATCGATATATTGGACGACTATATTCGGACATCGGAAAGGTTCTGAGTGATTCGGTTATTTTTCGGGGTACCGGAGTGTTACGGGAATTCGCCGGGGAGTATATGGGCCTTATTGGGCCATACGGGAATAGAGGAGAGAGGCCAAAAGGAAGGAGGCCTGCGCCCCCCCTCTGGTCCGAATTGGACAAGGGGCGCAGCCCCCTTTTCCTTCTTCCTCTCCCCGTCTTTCCCCTTCTCCTACTCCAACAAGGAAGGAAGGAGTCCTACTCCCGGTGGGAGTAGGACTCCCCTTGGCGCGCCCCCTCCTAGGCCGGCCGCCCCCTCCCCCTTGCTCCTTTATATACGGGGGCAGGGGGGCACCTCTAGACACACAAGTTGATCTTCATGATCGTTCCTTAGCCGTGTGCATTGCCCCCCTCCACCATATTCCACCTCGGTCATATTGTAGCGGTGCTTAGGCGAAGCCCTGCAACGGTTGAACATCAAGATCGTCACCACGCCGTCGTGCTGACAGAACTCCTCCCCGAAGCTTTGCTGGATCGGAGCCCGGGGTGCGTCATCGAGCTGAACGTGTGCCAAGAACTCGGAGGTGCCGGAGTAACGGTGCTTGGATCGGTTGGACCGTGAAGACGTACGACTACATCAACCACGTTGTGCTAACGCTTCCGTTGTCGATCTACAGGGGTACGTAGATCACACTCTCCCCTCTCTTTGCTTTGCATCACCATGATCTTGCGTGTGCGTAGGAATTTTTTTGAAATTACTACGTTCCCCAACAGTGGCATCCGAGCCTAGGTTTTATATGTTGATGTTATATGCACGAGTAGAACACAAGTGAGTTGTGGGCGATATAAGTCATACTGCTTACCAGCATGTCATACTTTGGTTCGGAGGTATTGTTGGACGAAGCGGCCCGGACCGACATTACGCGTACGCTTACGCGAGACCGGTTCTCCCGACGTGCTTTGCACAAAGGTGGCTAGCGGGTGACAGTTTCTCCAACTTTAGTTGAACCGAGTGTGGCTACGCCCGGTCCTTGCGAAGGTTAAAACAGCACCAACTTGACAAACTATCGTTGTGGTTTTGATGCGTAGGTAAGATTGGTTCTTGCTTAAGCCCGTAGCAGCCACGTAAAACTTGCAACAACAAAGTAGAGGACGTCTAACTTGTTTTTCAGGGCATGTTGTGATGTGATATGGTCAAGACATGATGCTAAATTTTATTGTATGAGATGATCATGTTTTGTAACCGAGTTAACGGCAACTGGCAGGAGCCATATGGTTGTCGCTTTATTGTATGCAATGCAATCGCGCTGTAATGCTTTACTTTATCACTAAGCGGTAGCGATAGTCGTGGAGGCATAAGATTGGCGAGATGACAACGATGCTACGATGGAGATCAAGGTGTCGCGCCGGTGACGATGGTGATCACGACGGTGCTTCGAAGATGGAGATCACAAGCACAAGATGATGGTGGCCATATCATATCACTTATATTGATTGCATGTGATGTTTATCTTTTATGCATCTTATCTTGCTTTGATTGACGGTAGCATTATAAGATGATCTCTCACTAATTATCAAGAAGTGTTCTCCCTGAGTATGCACCGTTGCGAAAGTTCTTCGTGCTGAGACACCACGTGATGATCGGGTGTGATAGGCTCTACGTTCAAATACAACGGGTGCAAAACAGTTGCACACGCAGAATACTCAGGTTATACTTGACGAGCCAAGCATATACAGATATGGCCTCAGAACACGGAGACCGAAAGGTCGAGCGTGAATCATATAGCAGATATGATCAACATAACGATGTTCACCAATGAAACTACTCCATCTCACGTGATGATCGGACATGGTTTAGTTGATTTGGATCACGTAATCACTTAGAGGATCAGAGGGATGTCTATCTAAGTGGGAGTTCTTAAGTAATATGATTAATTGAACTTAAATTTATCATGAAACTTAGTCCTGGTAGTATTTTGCAAATTATGTTGTAGATCAATAGCTCGCGTTGTTGCTTCCCTGTGTTTATTTTTATATGTTCCTAGAGAAAATTGTATTGAAAGATGTTAGTAGCAATGATGCGGATTGGATCCGTGATCTGAGGTTTATCCTCATTGCTGCACAGAAGAATTATGTCCTTGATGCACCACTAGGTGACGGACCTATTGCAGGAGCAGATGCAGACGTTATGAACGTTTGGCTAGCTCAATATGATGACTACTTGATAGTTTAGTGCACCATGCTTAATGGCTTAGAATCGGGACTTCAAAGACGTTTTGAACGTCATGGAGCATATGAGATGTTCCAGGAGTTGAAGTTAATATTTCAAGAAAATACCCGAGTTGAGGGATATGAAGTCTCCAACAAGTTCTATAGCTAAAAGATGGAGGAGAATCGCTCAACTAGTGAGCATGTGCTCAGATTGTCTGAGTACTACAATCGCTTGAATCAAGTGGGAGTTAATCTTCCAGATAAGATAGTGATTGACAGAATTCTCTAGTCACCCTCACCAAGTTAGTAGAACTTCGTGATGAACTATGATATGCAAGGGATAACGGAAACGATTCCCAAGCTCTTCGTAATGCGGAAATTGGCGAAGGTAGAAATCGAGAAAAACATCACGTGTTGATGGTAGACAAGACCACTAGTTTCAAGAAAAGGGCAGAGGGAAGAAGGGGAACTTCAAGAAGAACAGCAAGCAAGTTGCTGCTCAAGTGAAGAAGCCCAAGTCTGGTCCTAAGCCTGAGACTAAGTGCTTCTACTGCAAAGGGACTGGTCACTGGAAGCGAAACTACCCCAAGTGATTGGCGGATAAGAAGGATGGCAAAGTGAACATAAGTATATTTCATATACATGTTATTGATGTGTACTTTACTAGTGTTTATAGCAACCCCTCAGTATATGATAATAGTTCAGTTGCTAAGATTAGTAACTCGAAACGGGAGTTGCAGAATAAACAGAGACAAGTTAAGGGTGAAGTGACGATGTGTGTTGGAAGTGGTTCCAATATTGATATGATCATCATCGCAGACTCCCTGTACTTTCGAGATTAGTGTTGAACCTAAATAAGTGTTATTTGGTGTTTGCGTTGAGCATGAATATGATTTGATCATGTTCATTGCAATATGATTATTCATTTAAGTTAGAGAACAATTGTTGTTCTGTTTACATGAATAAAACCTTCTATGGTCATACACACCAACGAAAATGGTTTGTTGGATCTCGATTGTAGTGATACACATATTCATAATATTTTAGCCAAAAGATGCAAAGTTAATAATGATAGTGCAACTTATTTGTAGCACTGCCGTTTAGGTCATATTGGTGTAAAGCGCATGAAGAAACTCCATGCTGATGGGATTTTGGAATCACTTGATTATGAATCACTTGATGCTTGCGTACCATGCCTCATGGGCAAGATGACTAAGACTCCGTTCTCCGGAGCGAGCAACTGACTTATTGAAAATAATACATACTGATGTAAGCGGTCCGATGAGTGTTAAGGCTCACGGCAAGTATCGTTATTCTCTGAACTTCACAGATGATTTGAGCAGATATGGGTATATCTACTTGATGGAACATAAGTCTGAAACATTTGAAAAGTTCAAAGAATTTCAGAGTGAAGTGGAAAATCATCGTGACAAGAAAATAAAGTTTCTACGATCTGATCGCGGAGACAAATATTTGAGTTACGAGTTGGGCCTTCAGTTAAAAACAATGTGAAATAGTTTCACTACTCACGCCACCTGGAACACCACAGCATAATGGTGTGTCCGAACGTCATAACCGTACTTTATTAGATATGGTGCGAACTATGATGTCTCTTACCAATCTACCACTATCATTTTGGGATTACGCATTAGAGACAACTGCATTCACGTTAAATAGGGCACCATCTAAATCCGTTGAAACGACACCATATGAACTATGGTTTGGCAAGAAACCTAAGCTGTCGTTTCTTAAAGTTTGAGGTTGCAATGCTTATGTGAAAAAGTTTCAACCTGATAAGCTCAAACCCAAATCGGAGAAGTGCGTCTTCATAGGATACCCAAAAAGAAAATTTTGGGTACACCTTCTATCACAGATCCGAAGGCAAGATATTCGTTGCTTTGAATGGATCCTTTCTAGAGAAGGAATTTCTCTCGAAAGAAGTGAGTGGGAGGAAAGTAGAACTTGATGAGGTAACTGTACCTGCTCCCTTATTGGAAAGTAGTTCATCACAGAAATCTGTTCTTGTGACTACTACACCAATTAGTAAGGAAGCTAATGATGATGATCATGTAACTTCAGATCAAGTTACTACCGAATCTCGTAGGTAAACCAGAGTGAGATCCGCACCAGAGTGGTACGGTAATCCTGTTGTGGAAGTCATGTTACTAGACCATGACGAACTTGCGAACTATGAGGAAGCGATGATGAGCCTAGATTCCGCGAAATGGTTTGAGGCCATGAAATCTGAGATATGATCCATGTATGAGAACAAAGTATGGACTTTGATGGATTTTCCAGATGATCGGCAAGCCATAGAAAACAAATGGATCTTCAAGAGGAAGACGGACGCTGATAGTAGTGTTACTATCTACAAAGCTAGACTTGTCGAAAAAGGTTTTTTGACAAAGTTCAAGGTCTTGACTACGATGAATCTTTCTCACTCATAGCGATGCTTAAGTCTGTCCAAATCATGTTAGCAATGGCCGCATTTTTATGAAATCTGGCAAATGGATAAACAAAACTACATTCCTTAATGGATTTAAAGAAGAGTTGTATATGATGCAACCAGAAGGTTTTGTCAATCCTAAAGGTGCTAACAAAATATGCAAGCTCCAGCGATCCATCTATGGACTGGTGCAAGCATCTCGGAGTTGGAATATACGCTTTGATAAGTTGGTCAAAGCATATAGTTCTATACAGACTTGCGATGAAGCCTGTATTTACAAGAAAGTGAGTGGGAGCACTACAACATTTCTAATAAGTATATGTGAATGACATATTGTTGATCGGAAATAATGTAGAATTATTCTGCAAAGCATAAAGGAGTGTTTGAAAGGAATTTTCCAAAGAAAGACCTCGGTGAGGCTGCTGACATATTGAACATCAAGATCTATAGAGATAGATCAAGACGCTTGATAAGTTTTTTTCAATGATTACATACCTTGACAAGATTTTGAAGTAGTTCAAAATAGAACAGTGAAAGAAAGAGTTCTTGTCTGTGTTACAAGGTGTGAAATTGAGTAAGACTCAAAACCCGACCACGACAGAAGATAGAAAGAGAATGATTTTGTATACCTATGCCTCAGCCATAGGTTCTATAAAGTATGCCATGCTATGTACCAGATCTATTGTATACCCTACACTGATTTTGGCAAGGTAGTACAATAGTGATCTAGGAGTAGATCACTGGACAATGGTCAAAATTATCCTTAGTGGAATAAGGATATGTTTCTCGATTATGGAGGTGACAAAAAGGTTCGTCGTAAAGGGTTACGTCGATGCAAGTTTTGACACTAATCCAGATGACTCGAGGTCTCAATCTAGATACATATTGAAAGTGGGAGCAATTAGCTAGAGTAGCTCTGTGCAGAGCATTGTTGACATAGAAATTTGCAAAATACATACGGATCTGAATGTGGCAGACCCGTTGACTAAACTTCTCTCACAAGCAAAACATGATCACACCTTAGTACTCTTTGGGTGTTAATCGCATAGCGATGTGAACTAGATTACTGAATCTAGTAAACCCTTTGGGTGTTGGTCACATGAAGATGTGAACTAATCACATAAAGATGTGAACTATTAGTGTTAAATCACATGGTGATGTGAACTAGATTATTGACTCTAGTGCAAGTGGGAGACTGAAGGAAATATGCCCTAGAGGCAATAATAAAGTTATTATTTATTTCCTTATATCATGATAAATGTTTATTATTCATGCTAGAATTGTATTAACCGGAAACATAATACATGTGTGAATACATAGACAAACAGAGTGTCACTAGTATGCCTCTACTTGACTAGCTCGTTAATCAAAGATGGTTATGTTTCCTAACCATGGACAAAGAGTTGTTATTTGACTAACGGGATCACATCATTAGGTGAATGATCTGATTGACATGACCCATTCCATTAGCTTAGCACCCGATCGTTTAGTATGTTGCTATTGCTTTCTTCATGACTTATACATGTTCCTATGACTATGAGATTATGCAACTCCCGTTTGCCGGAGGAACACTTTGTGTGCTACCAAACGTCACAACGTAACTGGGTGATTATAAAGGTGCTGTACAGGTGTCTCCAAAGGTACATGTTGGGTTGGCGTATTTCGAGATTAGGATTTGTCACTCCGATTGTCACAGAGGTATCTCTGGGCCCTCTCGGTAATGCACATGACATAAGCCTTGCAAGCATTGCAACTAATGAGTTAGTTGTGAGATGATGTATTACGGAACGAGTAAAGAGACTTGCCGGTAACGAGATTGAACTAGGTATTGAGATACCGACGATCGAATCTCGGGCAAGTAACATACCGATGACAAAGGGAACAACGTATGTTGTTATGCGGTCTGACCGATAAAGATCTTCGTAGAATATGTAGGAGCCAATATGAGCATCCAGGTTCCACTATTGGTTATTGACCGGAGACATGTCTCGGTCATGTCTACATTGTTCTCGAACCGTAGGGTCCGCACGCTTAAGGTTTCGATGACAGTTATATTATGAGTTTATGAGTTTTGATGTACCGAAAGAGTTTGGAGTCCCGGATGAGATCGGGGACATGACGAGGAGTCTCTAAATGGTTGAGATGTAAAGATCGATATATTGGACGACTATATTCGGACATCGGAAAGGTTCCGAGTGATTCGGGTATTTTTCGGAGTACCGGAGAGTTACAGGAATTCGCCGGGGAGTATATGGGCCTTATTGGGCCATACGACAATAGAGGAGAGAGGCCAAAAGGAAGAAGGCCTGCGCCCCCCCTCTGGTCCGAATTGGACAAGGGGCGCAGCCCCCTTTTCCTTCTTCCTCTCCCCCTCTTTCCCCTTCTCCTACTCCAACAAGGAAGGAAGGAGTCCTACTCCCGGTGGGAGTAGGACTCCCCTTGGCGCGCCCCCTCCTAGGCCGGCTGCCCCCTCCCCCTTGCTCCTTTATATACGGGGGCAGGGGGGCACCTCTAGACACACAAGTTGATCTTCGTGATCGTTCCTTAGCCGTGTGCGGTGCCCCCCTCCACCATATTCCACCTCGGTCATATTGTAGCGGTGCTTAGGCAAAGCCCTGCGACGGTTGAACATCAAGATCGTCACCACGCTGTCGTGCTGACAGAACTCCTCCTCGAAGCTTTCCTGGATCGGAGCCCGGGGTGCGTCATCGAGTTGAACGTGTGCCAGGAACTTGGAGGTGCCGGAGTAACGGTGCTTGGATCGATTTGACCGTGAAGACGTACGACTACATAAACCACGTTGTGCTAACGCTTCCGTTGTCGATCTACAAGGGTACGTAGATCACACTCTCCCCTCTCGTTGCTATGCATCACCATGATCTTGCGTGTGCGTAGGAATTTTTTTGAAATTACTACGTTCCCCAACAATACATAGTTCTCATCTAACAACATATAGCTCTCCAGAGTATCTAATTAATTAAACCATACATTGAAACTATGTAAAACATTTCAATGCGAAAACAAATGCGATCATAATCGCAACCAAGGTAACAATTGATCCAACGGCATAATGATACCAAGCCTCGGTATGAATGGCATATTTTCTAATCTTTCTAATCTTCAAGCGCATTGCATCCATCTTGATCTTGTGATCATCGACGACATCCGCAACATGCAACTCCAATATCATCTTCTCCTCCTCAATTTTTTTTATTTTTTCCTTCAACAAATTGTTTTCTTCTTCAACTAAATTTAACCTCTCGACAATAGGGTCGGTTGGCATTTCCGATTCACATACATCCTACATAAATAAAATCTATGTCACGTTGGTCGGCATAATTTTCATAAACAATAAATGAACCAATAGTTATAAACATAATATATATACCACATCTGAATCATAGACAGGACGAGGGCCGACGGGGGTGGATACCAAAACCATCGCACTATATAAGATGCAATAATAAAAGTAAGAAAATAATACAAGTATCTATATAAACATACACGTAAGAATATTTTTCCTTTCAGAAAGAAGATAAAACAAGAGGCTCACCACGGTGGTGCCGGCGATGAGCTCGGCGCGGGTGATCGACGACGGTGAAGACGGGGACGGGGCGTGACGGACCGCTAAACCTAGACAAATATTATGGAAAATGGAGTTTGGAGGTCGAGCTTGGAGAGGAGAAAGCTTAAGTAGTGTGGCTCGGGCATTCCGTCGAACACCTTGTGTGCATAGGAGGTGAGCTAGAGCACCACCAAGCCCTCTCCCCCTCGGCCAGAGAAAAACAGAGCACTAGGGTGCTCTGCTCGCGAGCGAGGGGTATATATAGGCACCTCATTGGTCCCGGTTGGTGACATGAGCCGGGACTAAAGGGGAGCCTTTGGTCCCGGTTCAAGCCACCAACCGGGACCAATGGTGGTGGGCCAGGAGCGAGGCCCATTGGTCCCGGTTCATCCCACCAACCGGGACCAATGGCCCACGTGGCCCGGCCGGCCCCCTGGGCTCACGAACCGGGACCAATGCCCACATTGGTCCCGGTTCTGGACTGAACCGGGACTAATGGGCTGACCCGGCCTGGACCAAAGCCCTGTTTTCTACTAGTGTTAGAGCATGTATAATATAGCCAGTTGATGGCCATATGAAACAACCATGTCATCTATAGCCATAATTTATAGTCATGAATACAATTATGTTTCCTATAAGGTTGGCTATCACATTGGTGTTTTCTTCTATCTTTTTTTTCTCTTTCTTCACATTTATTGTATTTGCCTAGAAATATATAGCTAGGTTCTTAGGCTGGTCATAGTGGGGAGTATCATATACTAGTATCATGCATATGATACTAGTGTATGATACTACATCCATAGTGCATAGTATCATAGATTAGTATCATAGGTCGTCTCATTTATTGCCATGCATGACACATAGTAATATAACATTTATTATGACACGGTATCTATCTATGTTACTATAACCCTCTCTCTCTTCTTTAATTTCTGCCACATAAGCATGTTTGTGAGTCCCAAATACATGATACCACTTATGTTACCCTCACTATGGCCAGCCTTTCATGAGAGTACACTCACTTGACTTTTTCACATCTCTCTACTCCATGTAGGCAAAAGTGCCATGTATAAGCCCGCTATTGTACTTGCTCTTAGGTCTCATTGCAGCATAAATGCCACAACAAATAACCAACTGCACTTCTAAGCACAGTATGTTGAAGCCGGGTGATTGTAGTGTTTGAATTTATATATGTCACACACTTTTGTTACTTAATTACCGATCAATTCCAATGCAAACAACATTTATTGTCGCAAAACAATGGTGGGCTATATTTAGTTTCTAGGGCCCATAACTTTATTATTTTATCAAAGCTAGCTAGTTTAAGAAATTTCCATTAGAAAGGCTGCTCGTGGCAATTAATACACAAGTACATAACAAACATCTTGCATGCAAACAAAATATATGTGAGAAACTGAGTCATGTTACCTTAGCTTTCCCGTCAGATTTTCCCCACCAACATCTTGGACATTTCTCAGCACCCTCATTTCAGTAGTGTGGATAAAAAACTGCACGGCTTGGAACATATGGGGTCTTGCCCTGCTGACCCCATATATAAATATGCAGATGGTGGTAGTGTAACTCTCAAAGTTTGAGCGCCCATATATGCTTTGCTTCCGTGGAGAGCAATCGTCCATGTGTACCAGCAAAGCTAGCTGCATCAGCCGCGTCTTCAGAGAGGGGCCAGATCCAACTGCCCGAGGATACGTCGTGGGCTTTTTTCCACCGGAGCTTGAATCCATCATCGTCGATGGAGACCACCGAAGGCAAATCCTTACGCAGCACAGAATTCCGCCATCCTCCAAACACTTGACTACACAAGTAAAACCACAATCATACCGTCATACCGCCAAATCCATCTTCGTGTGGTAACTATGACGGCATGACAGTATGACACCCATCATTGAGTTCAATAGATGGATTTGGCGCCATACCGTCAAATCCATCTATTGGCTTCTCGTTCAGTAGCGACATATAGATCCTGAAAAGAGAAGCCAAGATCTATTGAACTCAACGATGGGTGTCATACCGTCATGCCGTCATAGTTACCACACCACTATGTGGAAAAGGAAGGCATGCCACCACCGCCGCCACACAGCTCGATTGACCGGCTTACAGTTTGTTACCCTGTCCGTATAGTTTGCCACGATGCAGAGTAGTATTCGTTGCCTTTTATTTTGCTTTCCAAAAGAGAAGTTCTCCTCACTTTGCTTGTATTTGGGGTATGGCATTGATCTTCTGCGATCTAGTACTTCCTTTGCCCTTGATGCGAGGCTTTGTGACCACTGGGAATTGTTCTTTCGCTCCGTGTCGTCGCAAGAAAGATCATGGTTTTCTTCTATTTTCTCGGAGAGCATTTTTTTTTTAGAAAAACTTCCTTCACTTTCTTGCACCAGACTACCACTACTATAGTACTACTTCCATTTCTAAATATATTTAGGTGAATCTCCCTGTTAAGCAACGTCTTGTGGAATGAGTTAGTGCTGCCTATTATGAGCATTATAGCTTAGTGCTAGAATGTAGAAGGCCTAGAGTCTTTATTCTTAATTATCCACCATCCATGACCTGTAACTGAAGCTGTACGCGTTGTATAGAAACTGAGCAATACTAGTGCAAAGTTATCACGGCAATTCTACCTCTTGACTTGGCCGGCACCGCTGCTGCCAGCTCCAGCTCTTCAGCTCCGATCTCTGTCACGTCACTCGCCAACCTTATCACGATCCGTCTCTCACGGGATAACTTCCTGCTATGGAAGACCCAGGCCGTTCCTGCCCTCGCCGCGAACGGGCTGTACGGCTATGTCGCCGGCACCATGAAAGCACCACCTCACACCATCATGGAAGGAACCGGTGAGGCGGCTGTCGAGGTGGCCAACCCGGAGTTCCTTCACTGGTACCAGCAAGACCAGCTCGTGATGATCGCTCTCTTAGGATCCATGACCGAGGATATTCTCGGTCAGATGACGCAGTTGACGACCTTTGCTGCTGTTTGGACTGCTCTCCACGACATGTTTGCATCACAAAATCGAGCTCGTGTTATGCAACTGAGGTACCAGCTCTCTAATCTGAAGAAGAACGACCTCTCCGCGTCGGAATATTATCGCAAGATGAAGGGGTTCGCTGATGCCATGGCGTCCATCGGCAAGCCCTTAGCTGATGATGAGGTGCTTGGGTACATGCTTGCTGGGCTGGGGGCCGAGTTCGAGCCTCTTGTCGCGTCGATCACAGCGCGTAATGACCCCGTGAGCCTCAGCAGCTTTTATGCATTTCTTCTCAGCGCTGAACTTCGTCTTGAGCAGCAGAACTCGACCAGAGAGATCCATCCCTCCGCCAACGCTGCAGCACGTGGCAACGGTGCACATGGCGGGCAAGGCGGACAAGCTCATGGTCGTGGCGGGCGTGGCCGCGGCAATGGGCGCTCCAACCTGAAGTGTCAGGTGTGTGGCAAGTTTGGCCACGACGCGCTCCACTGCCGCAATCGCTTCAACCACGCGTACCAGCCGGAGGAGCACCGTGAGCGCTCCGGCAACGTCGCCAACACCGGCTCCTACTCTGTGGACATGGACTGGTACGCGGACACTGGCGCTACCGACCACTTGACGAACGACCTCGACCGCCTCACCATCCATGAGCGCTACGGTGGCAAGGACAAGATGCACGTCGCCAATGGGGCAGGTTTGTCTATCTCACATGTTGGTCATTCCACTATTTCCGGCTTGTTCAAACCTCTTTATCTTCGCAATATTTTGCATGTTCCTCACGTAAACAAACACTTGCTATCCGTGCACAAGCTAGTCTCTGACAATGATGTTTTCGCTGAATTTCATCCTCACTTGTTTTATCTAAAGGACCGAGCAACAAGGAAAATTCTTCTTCAAGGTAGATGTCATGGAGGTCTTTATCCGGTGCCAAGCTTCAAGTCCCCACCTATTGTGTCTGGTCGTCGCGCCTTCTCCGGTGTCAAGCTCTCCTCGGATCTTTGGCATCGAAGATTAGGCCACCCATCCAAAAGTGTCGTTGAGTCAGTTCTTAAATTAAATAAATTTGCTTGTGCATCTTCGATTGAGTCTAATGTTTGTGATGCATGCCAACGAGCTAAGGTCCATCAATTACCTTTTCGGGATTCGAGTCATGTTACTCATGCTCCACTTGAAATTATTCATTCTGATGTTTGGGGCCCTGCTATTACCTCGGTTGGAGGCTTCAAATATTATGTGAGTTTTTTGGATGACTTTAGTCGTTTCACATGGATTTACCTTCTCAAATGAAAATCTGATGTCGAGCAAGCATTTTACACTTTCCAAAAACATGTTGAACGCTTGCTTAATACTAGAATCAAAATTGTCCAGTCCGATTGGGGTGGGGAGTACCATCGCCTATCTAGATATTTTCGGCAGGAAGGCATTACTCATCGTGTATCCTGCCCACACACCTCACAGCAAAATGGCATCGCTGAACGCAAGCATCGCCATATCGTTGAAACCGGCATCGCACTTCTCGCTCATTCCTCTCTCCTGGTCCGTTTTTGGGATGAAGCCTTCATGACTGCTTGCTATTTAATTAATCGCATGCCAACTCGTGTTCTTCAAAACACCGCGCCACTCACGTGTCTTCTTAACGAGAAACCAGATTATACATTTCTCCGTGCCTTTGGATGTGCATGTTGGCCGAACCTCCGCTCGTATAATAATCGTAAACTCAATTTTCGTTCCCGACAGTGTGTATTCTTGGGCTATAGCTCTATGCACAAAGGCTACAAGTGCCTTGATCGATCAACTGGTCGTATATACATCTCTCGCGATGTTGTATTTGATGAACAAAATTTTCCATTTGCAGCTGCATCTTCCACTACTTCCACCACCACTCCCATTCTTCCTACACCTCCTTCAGTTTTTCCTGTAGCCGAGCCGGCCGTAGTGGATGATCGCATGCAGAGATATGATTTAACCTTGCTTACTAATGCGTCGTCAAGTCCTTCTGATGTGCATGCAGATTCCAGCGACTCGGCATCCTCTGGCTCTACGTCACCATGCACACCACATCATCACCATGCAGACGGGCCGGCTTCGACGTCCCCCGTCCTTCCAAGCGCGTCGCAAACTCCAGCCTCATCCATAGCGGAGTCTAGCACCTCGTCCGGCCCAGGCATGAGCTCTCCTGGCGCGGCGTCCCTGGCTTCTCCGAGCGAACAGGAGCCTCCTGCTGCTTCCACTCTCGAGCAGCGTCCGCCTGCTGCTCCTGCCACACGCGCTTCACATCCGATGGTGACGCGTCTCCATAAGAACATCGTGAAGACGCTAGTGCCCACGGATGGCACCGTGCGCTATGATCCTCGGCGTCGGGCCTTCCATGCTGAGCCACGCACGTACCGCGACGCACTCTAGGCTGAACAATTGCGCCCCGCCATGGAGGCCGAGTTCTCCGCTCTTCAGCAGAATAAGACATGGACTTTGGTTCCACGGCCTCCCGGAAAAAATGTTATTGGATGCAAATGGGTTTTCAAGGTGAAGCACAAGTCTGATGGTTCTCTCGACAAGTTCAAAGCTCGTCTAGTCGCATGCGGCTTCACACAGCAGTATGGAATTGACTACTCCGACACCTTCTCACCCGTGGTTAAGCCTGCAACAGTGCGACTTGTGCTCTCTCTTGCAGTTTCCCGTGGATGGCAGCTTCGTCAGGTTGACATTAGCAATGCATTCCTCCATGGTATTCTCACTGAAGAAGCTTATATGCAGCAGCCACCTGGCTTCCAGGATCCCTCACGTCCAAATTATGTGTGCAAGTTGCATAAAGCTTTATATGGCCTGAAACAGTCTCCTTGTGCCTGGTACGCCCGACTCAGTGAACATCTTCAGCAGCTGGGTTTTCATCCTTCAGCAGCAGACACATCTTTGTTCATTTTTGCACGTGGCGGTGTCACCATATACATGCTGGTTTATGTTGATGACATAGTCATTGTGAGTTCTTCATCATCGGCCATGACACGACTTCTTCAACAGCTCTCCGCCACATTTCATGTGAAAGATCTTGGCTCTCTTAATTATTTTCTCGGCATTGAGGTGCTTCGCAATTCCGGGGGAATCACTCTTACACAGAAGAAGTATGCTCTTGATCTTTTACAACGTACAGACATGGCGAATTGCAAACCTGTCTCAACACCGATGTGCACTCATCAGAAGCTTAGTCGGGAATCTGGTCATGGGCTGTCCGAAGATGAAGTTTTTCGCTACAGAAGCACGGTTGGAGCTCTCCAATACTTAACCTTAACACGGCCTGATCTCTCTTTCGCCGTTAATAAGGTGTGCCAGTACTTGTCCTATCCTACTGATATTCATTGGGAAGCAATGAAGAGAATTCTTCGGTTTGTAAAAGGCACGGTGTCCGCCGGCCTAAATATTCAGCGCTCGCCTTCAACTCTATTGAGTGTGTTCACGGATGCAGATTGGGCTGGTTGTGGCGATGATAGGCGTTCTACTGGCGGGTTTGCAATTTTCTTTGGTCCAAATCTTATTTCATGGAGTGCACGCAAGCAGCCGACCGTGTCGAGATCATCGACAGAAGCGGAGTACAAAGCTTTGGCAAACGGTACTGCTGAAGCAACTTGGATACAATCATAATTAAAGGAACTACGTGTTCCTCAGCTTCGTGCGCCTGTCTTGTGGTGTGACAACCTCGGCGCAACATATCTCACGGCGAACCCGGTGTTCCATGCCCGCACGAAACACATCGAGGTTGATTTTCATTTTGTGAGAGAGAAGGTAGCCATGGGTGCTTTGGAGGTCAAATTTATTTCTTCAGCAGATCAAGTAGCTGATGCATTCGCCAAGCCTCTCACTAAGGTTATGCTTACTCGATTACGTTCCAATCTGAACCTTAGCACAGGCTAAGATTGTGGGAGAATGTTAAGCAACGTCTTGTGGAATGAGTTAGTGCTGCCTATTATGAGCATTATAGCTTAGTGCTAGAATGTAGAAGGCCTAGAGTCTTTATTCTTAATTATCCACCATCCATGACCTGTAACTGAAGCTGTACGCGTTGTATATAAATTGGGCAATAATAGTGCAAAGTTATCACGGCAATTCTACCTCTTGACTTTCCCCACCGCCACATAGCTCCCATGACAACGCCTTCAAAAAGGACGCGAGGCCAAGAGCACCGTCGGTGGACCCAAATGACGTCTCCAGGAAGAAAAAGGCACCCTCGGGTGTCGTCGCCGTCGCGGCCGGCAGGAGCCGACCTGGGAATTATCGCAATCCGGATCCTCACCTCCCGCTCAGTCCCAACCCAGTAACCGGCTAGTAGCACGGCCATGTCCAATAAGATGGAGTGCACGCAACATAGGTTGGAGGAAGGAGCAGCACGGCACCGTTGGCCGCCAAGGCAGCAAGCCGCGGCACCAACCCGCCGGTGAATCGCCGGCCACCCGGTCCGATCCCGGCAGCCCACCTGCCCGGCTGTGCCACCGGATGGGGAAGCCTCACCAAAGAGACTGTTGTCCTTGATCCATGGATCGTAGCCGCCGTACTAGCGCCGAGCAACAGGAGAAGGGGTGCGCCGCCACCTTCCTCGGAGCCATCCAGACTTTGCCGGAGGGCGCCTTAGGCGACGGCGAGGGGAGGAAGGTGCGGCGGAGGAGGAAGAGGTGTCCGGGTGAGGTGGCGGTGAAGGAGGGATCTGGCGGAGGCGCTAGATCGCGAGCCCCCCTGGCCGGAGCGAGTCGCGCAATACTTGTGCATCAGTTGGTGGCCCGTAGTTTGTGTGTATACTGAAGTGGTCCAGAAAATCTTACATGTTGCTTGCTATGGCAAATCTATCTAGCTATCTACTACTCCCTCCGTTCAAAAGTTGAGTCACTTATTTTGGGACGGATGGAGTACTATACTACTCCTTCCATTTATATATATATATATATATATATATATATATATATAGACGGTCTATTCTGCTAATATTAGCAGAATAACTATTCTGAACACCACTTCGGCACTGCACGCTCAACAGAAGCGCACTGCATCATTTTGACGGCGAGTACTGCAATAGAGACTAATGAACTTCTCGTCGGAAAAAACTGCACGCGTTATTTTTTCGGTACTGTTTTTACTCTAATTTTTTAACCGTTTATCGGAATGAGGCGTGTAATATACCATTGAAAATCTATGAATTAGGCGCAACTTCGACATGTTGAACACTTTTCGAGATTCCACACGGTTTAAGAGCAGTTTTGAAAATAGTGCGGCGAATGATGAGTGGCAGCGAGCGTTTTTTCGTGTTTTTTTCTAAACCGCTTGTTGGAACGAAGCAAATGATACGCCGTTGAATAGATATCGTCGAGGCGCATCTTTTTCATATATAAATCTTTCTCTAATTCATTACGGTTTAAGAGCAGTTTCAAATTTACTAAATCGCGGAACTCTGTTTTTCAAAAAATTTTAAATTTTCGATACTGTTTTTGCTCCAGTTTTCTAACCGTTTGTCGAAATGCGACATATGATACGCCGTTGGAAAGCTACGGACAAGACGCAACTTTCATATGTTGAAATGGTTTGAGATTCCTTACGTATTTTAGTTAATTTTGAAAATCGTGCGGCTGACTTCGAGAGGCAGCGGCTGTTTTTTCACGAAATTTTTACGAACGGCTGGTCAGAATAATTCAAATCATACGCTGTTGGAAAGATATCGACGAGACGCAACTTTTTCATGTAGAACACTCTCTCTAATACCTTACGGTTTAAGAGCAGTTTCGATTTTACCGAAAAGCGGACACTCTGTCCTTCGCGAGACCAAAATCGTCATATTTACTACATCGGACGGAAGAACACACTGCTTCAGACGAAATACCGCACTTCATTAGATGGTCAAGAGCACTGCATGGTTTCTTTTTGTTTAGACGTATTTTTTCTCGGACGGGGAAAGAAGAACGCACTGCTTCAGACGGAATACCGCACGTCATTAGATGGGCAAGTGCAATGCATGGTTTTTTTTGTGGGACGTAAAATTTTCCAAACGTGGTGGAGTGCACTTCGTGTCGAGCGTTGGTACTGCAGGGACGAGGTGAGTGCACTGCATCAATTTTTCTTTTTCCAATATTCTTTCTACTGCACACAACAACAGAGTGAGCTGCATTAAAAAATGAACCACTGGGAGAGAGAAGATCACTGCGGCAATGAAACAAGTGAGCTGCACCTAAACAATTTTTTTGTTGTTTTCTTCAATGAATGTTTCCGAGAGAGCTGCGATCTGTACATATCTGGACTACGAGCCGGGGCGAACGAACTACAGTGATCCTCTTTTTAATCCATAGTACAAACACACACAAATTACAATGACGAGGAACTACTACAACAACAAAAAAAGAACTCCACTTTTTTGCACAAACCGAGCTGCACTTGAGTGGCACCAGGAACTGCAACACGCCATGTAGAGCACCTCCTCTCTCACTCCAGCGATCTGCAAAGGACAGCATGGCCAACCACACAGAGAGCGACCGCTGGCACATCCACGACACCGCACCAAGATCATAGGCGAACTGCAGACAAGCAAAATCTGAAGAAAAAGAAGGTCCCAAAGTGCAATAGAATGACGGTGACGCACCGCACCACAGCATGGGGAACCAAGCGAACTGCAAGCCGGCGGCACCCTATCCTCAACTGAATGCCGATGATGGGAGACAAGATTGAGATGCCCATGGCGGCACCTGCGGGCATAAGGGTGATGAAGTTGCAGCCCACCACCACCACACCCCCAGCGGTCGAAGTCCAGCGGGCCGCGCATGGCATGGCGCGCAGGCCTGGTTGCCCGGATCCAGGGGCGCGCGGTCAGGAGGGGCAGCATGAGACGGACGACGATGGAGGATGGTGGTCGGGGTCAACACGAGATGCACTGAAATGCATGCACTCACCGAACGCACTGCACGCACGAGCGCCACCGAGCTGCACCACGAGCGCCACCGAACTGCAGAGAGTCCTCTCGCCTAGGAGCCACCGGAGGCATGAGCGACCTGGACCCATCAGCCGTCAAGTCTAGGATGGGGAGGAGGCCGGACGGGGGAGCTGCCCCGGCCGCAGCGGCGGGGGTCCAGGCGGGACGCGATGGAGGCGGATCCCACCGGATCCAGCACAGGGAGAGGTTGTTGAAGGAAATATGCCCTAGAGGCAATAATAAAGTTATTATTTATTTCCTTATTTCATGATAAATGTTTATTATTCATGCTAGAATTGTATTAACCGGAAACATAATACATGTGTGAATACATAGACAAACAAAGTGTCACTAGTATGCCTCTACTTGACTAGCTCGTTAATCAAAGATGGTTATGTTTCCTAACCATAGACAAAGAGTTGTTATTTGATTAACGGGATCACATCATTAGGAGAATGATGTGATTGACTTGACCCATTCCGTTAGCTTAGCACTCGATCGTTTAGTATGTTGCTATTGCTTTCTTCATGACTTATACATGTTCCTATGACTATGAGATTATGCAGCTCCCATTTGCCGGAGGAACACTTTGTGTGCTACCAAACGTCACAACGTAACTGGGTGATTATAAAGGAGCTCTATAGGTGTCTCCAAAGGTACATGTTGGGTTGGCGTATTTCGAGATTAGGATTTGTCACTCCGATTGTCGGAGAGGTATCTCTGGGCCCTCTCGGTAATGCACATCACATAAGCCTTGCAAGCATTGAAACTAATGAGTTAGTTGCGAGATGATGTATTACGAAACGAGTAAAGAGACTTGCCGGTAACGAGATTGAACTAGGTATTGAGATACCGACGATCGAATCTCGGGCAAGTAACATACCGATGACAAAGGGAACAACGTATGTTGTTATGCGGTCTGACCGATAAAAGATCTTCGTAGAATATGTAGGAGCCAATATGAGCATCCAGGTTCCGCTATTGGTTATTGACCGGAGACGTGTCTCGGTCATGTCTACATTCTTCTCGAACCCGTAGGGTCCGCACGCTTAAGGTTTCGATGACAGTTCTATTATGAGTTTATGCATTTTGATGTACCGAAGTTTGTTTGGAGTCCCGGATGTGATCACGGACATGACGAGGAGTCTCGAAATGGTCGAGACATAAAGATTGATATATTGGAAGCCTATGTTTGGATATCGGAAGTGTTCCGGGTGAAATCGGGATTTTACCGGAGTACCGGGAGGTTACCGGAACCCTCCGGGAGGTATATGGGCCTTAATGGGCTTTAGTGGAAGAGAGGAGAGGTGGCCAGGGCTGGGCCACGCGCCCCTCCCCCCCTAGTCCGAATAGGACAAGGAGAGGGGGCCGGCGCCCCCCTTCCTTCTCTCTCTCCTCTTTCCCCCCTCCCGAATCCTATTCCAACTAGGAAAGGGGGGAATCCTACTCCCGGAGGGAGTAGGACTCCTCCTGGCGCGCCCTCTCCTAGCCGGACGCACCCCCCCTTTGATCCTTTATATACGGAGGCAGGGGGCACCCCTAGACACACAAGTTGATCCACGTGATCATATTCTTAGCCGTGTGTGGTGCCCCCTTCCACCATAGTCCTCGATAATATTGTAGCGGTGCTTAGGCGAAGCCCTGCGACGGTAGTACATCAAGATCGTCACCACGCCGTCGTGCTGACGGAACTCTTCCCCGACACTTTGCTGGATCGGAGTTCGGGGATCGTCATCGAGCTGAACGTGTGCTAGAACTCGGAGGTGCCGTAGTTTCGGTGCTTGATCGGTCGGGCCGTGAAGACGTATGACTACATCAACCACGTTGTGCTAACGCTTCCGTTGTCGATCTACAAGGGTATGTAGATCACACTCTCCCCTCTCGTTGCTATGCATCACCATGATATTGCGTGTGTGTAGGAAATTTTTTGAAATTACTACGTTCCCCAACAGTGGCATCCGAGCCTAGGTTTTATATGTTGATGTTATATGCACGAGTAGAACACAAGTGAGTTGTGGGCGATATAAGTCATACTGCTTACCAGCATGTCATACTTTGGTTCGGCGGTATTGTTGGACGAAGTGGCCCGGACCGACATTACGCGTACGCTTACGCGAGACCGGTTCTCCCGACGTGCTTTGCACAAAGGTGGCTAGCGGGTGACAGTTTCTCCAACTTTAGTTGAACTGACTGTGGCTACGCCCGGTCCTTGCGAAGGTTAAAACAGCACCAACTTGACAAACTATCGTTGTGGTTTTCATGCGTAGGTAAGATTGGTTCTTGCTTAAGCCCGTAGCAGCCACGTAAAACTTGCAACAACAAAGTAGAGGACGTCTAACTTGTTTTTGCAGGGCATGTTGTGATGTGATATGGTCAAGACATGATGCTAAATTTTATTGTATGAGATGATCATGTTTTGTAACCGAGTTATCGGCAACTGGCAGGAGCCATATGGTTGTCGCTTTATTGTATGCAATGCAATCGCGCTGTAATGCTTTACTTTATCACTAAGCGGTAGCGATAGTCGTGGAGGCATAAGATTGGCGAGATGACAACGATGCTACGATGGAGATCAAGGTGTCGCGCCGGTGACGATGGTGATCACGACGGTGCTTCGAAGATGGAGATCACAAGCACAAGATGATGATGGCTATATCATATCACTTATATTGATTGCATGTGATGTTTATCTTTTATGCATCGTATCTTGCTTTGATTGACGGTAGCATTATAAGATGATCTCTCACTAATTATCAAGAAGTGCTCTCCCTGAGTATGCACCGTTGCGAAAGTTCTTCGTGCTGAGACACCACGTGATGATCGGGTGTGATAGGCTCTACGTTCAAATACAATGGGTGCAAAACAGTTGCACACGCGGAATACTCAGGTTATACTTGACGAGCCAAGCATATACAGATATGGCCTTGGAACACGGAGACCGAAAGGTCGAGCGTGAATCATATAGTAGATATGATCAACATAGTGATGTTCACCAATGAAACTACTCCATCTCACGTGATGATCGGACATGGTTTAGTTGATTTGGATCATGTAATCACTTAGAGGATTAGAGGGATGTCTATCTAAGTGGGAGTTCTTTAAGTAAATTAATTGAACTTAAATTTATCATGAAACTTAGTACCTGATAGTATCTTGCTTGTTTATTCTTGATTGTAGATAGATGGCACGTGCTGTTGTTCCGTTGAATTTTAATGCGTTCCTTGAGAAAGAAAAGTTGAAAGATGATGGTAACAATTACATGAACTGGGTCCGTAACTTGAGGATTATCCTCATTGCTGCACAGAAGAATTACGTCCTAGAAGCACCGCTGGGTGCCAGGCCTGCTGCTGGAGCAACACCAGATGTTATGAACGTCTGGCAGAGCAAAGCTGATGACTACTCGATAGTTCAGTGTGCCATGCTTTACGGCTTAGAATCGGGACTTCAACGACGTTTTGAACGTCATGGAGCATATGAGATGTTCCAGGAGTTGAAGTTAATATTTCAAGCAAATGCCCGGATTGAGAGATATGAAGTCTCCAATAAGTTCTATAGCTGCAAGATGGAGGAGAACAGTTCTGTCAGTGAGCATATACTCAAAATGTCTAGGTATAATAATCACTTGATTCAATTGGGAGTTAATCTTCCAGATGATTGCGTTATTGATAGAATTCTCCAATCACTGCCACCAAGCTACAAGAGCTTCGTGATGAACTATAATATGCAAGGGATGAATAAGACTATTCCCGAGCTCTTCGCAATGCTGAAAGCTGCGGAGGTAGAAATCAAGAAGGAGCATCAAGTGTTGATGGTCAACAAGACCACTAGTTTCAAGAAAAAGGGCAAAGGAAAGAAGAAGGGGAACTTCAAAAAGAATAGCAAGCAAGTTGCTACTCAAGAGAAGAAACCCAAACCTGGACCTAAGCCTGAAACTGAGTGCTTCTACTGCAAGCAGACTGGTCACTGGAAGCGGAACTGCCCCAAGTATTTGGCGGATAAGAAGGATGGCAAGGTGAACAAAGGTATATGTGATATACATGTTATTGATGTGTACCTTACTAATGCTCGCAGTAGCACCTGGGTATTTGATACTGGTTCTGTTGCTAATATTTGCAACTCGAAACAGGGACTACGGATTAAGCGAAGATTGGCTAAGGACGAGGTGACGATGCGCGTGGGAAATGGTTCCAAAGTCGATGTGATCGCAGTCGGCACGCTACCTCTACATCTACCTTCGGGATTAGTATTAGACCTAAATAATTGTTATTTGGTGCCAGCGTTAAGCATGAACATTATATCTGGATCTTGTTTGATGCGAGACGGTTATTCATTTAAATCAGAGAATAATGGTTGTTCTATTTACATGAGTAATATCTTTTATGGTCATGCACCCTTAAGTAGTGGTCTATTCTTATTAAATCTTGATAGTGGTGACACACATATTCATAGTGTTGAAACCAAAAGATGCAGAGTTGATAATGATAGTGCAACTTATTTGTGGCACTGCCGTTTGGGTCATATCGGTATAAAGCGCATGAAGAAACTCCATACTGATGGGCTTTTGGAACCACTTGGTTATGAATCACTTGGTACTTGTGAACCGTGCCTTATGGGTAAGATGACAAAAACACCGTTCTCCGGTACTATGGAGAGAGCAACAGATTTGTTAGAAATCATACATACAGATGTATGTGGTCCGATGAATGTTGAGGCTCGTGGCGGATATCGTTATTTTCTCACCTTCACAGATGACTTAAGCAGATATGGGTATATCTACTTAATGAAACACAAGTCTGAAACGTTTGAAAAGTTCAAAGAATTTCAGAGTGAAGTTGAAAATCATCGTAACAAGAAAATAAAATTCCTACGATCTGATCGTGGAGGAGAATATTTGAGTTGCGAGTTTGGTGTACATTTGAAACAATGTGGAATAGTTTCGCAACTCACGCCACCCGAAACACCACAGCGTAATGGTGTGTCCGAACGTCGTAATCGTACTTTACTAGATATGGTACGATCTATGATGTCTCTTACTGATTTACCGCTATCGTTTTGGGGATACGCTATAGAGACGGCCGCATTCACGTTAAATAGGGCACCATCAAAATCCGTTGAGACGACGCCTTATGAACTGTGGTTTGGCAAGAAACCAAAGTTGTCGTTTCTGAAAGTTTGGGGCTGCGATGCTTATGTGAAAAAGCTTCAACCTGATAAGCTCGAACCCAAATCGGAGATATGTGTCTTCATAGGATATCCAAAGGAAACTATTGGATACACCTTCTATCACAGATCCGAAGGCAAGACTTTTGTTGCTAAATTCGGAAACTTTCTGGAGAAGGAGTTTCTCTCGAAAGAAGTGAGTGGGAGGAAAGTAGAACTTGACGAGTTAACTGTACCTACTCCCTTATTGGAAAGTAATACATCACAGAAACCTGTTTCTGTGACACCTACACCAATTAGTGAGGAAGCTAATGATAATGATCATGAAACTTCAGAACAAGATACTACTGAACCTCGTAGATCAACCAGAGTGAGATCCGCGCCAGAGTGGTACGGTAATCCTGTTCTGGAAGTCATGCTACTAGATCATGATGAACCTACGAACTATGAAGAAGCGGTGGTGAGCCCAGATTCCGCAAAATGGCTTGAAGCCATGAAATCTGAGATGGGATCCATGTATGAGAACAAAGTATGGACTTTGGTTGACTTGCCCAATGATCGGCAAGCAATTGAGAATAAATGGATCTTCAAGAAGAAGACTGACGCTGATGGTAATATTACTGTCTACAAAGCTCGACTTGTCGCAAAAGGTTTTCGGCAAGTTCAAGGGATTGACTACGATGAGACCTTCTCACCCGTAGCGATGCTTAAGTCTGTCTGAATCATGTTAGCAGTTGCCGCATTTTATGATTATGAAATTTGGCAGATGGATGTCAAAACTGCATTCCTGAATGGATTTCTGGAAGAAGAGTTGTATATGATGCAACCAGAAGGTTTTGTCGATCCAAAGGGAGCTAACAAAGTGTGCAAGTTCCAGCGATCCATTTATGGACTAGTGCAAGCCTCTCGGAGTTGGAATAAACGCTTTGATAGTGTGATCAAAGCATTTGGTTTTATACAGACTTTTGGAGAAGCCTGTATTTACAAGAAAGTGAGTGGGAGCTGTGTAGCATTTCTGATATTATATGTGGATGATATACTACTAATTGGAAATGATATAGAATTTCTGGATAGCATAAAGGGATACTTGAATACGAGTTTTTCAATGAAAGACCTCGGTGAAGCTGCTTACATATTAGGCATTAAGATCTATAGAGATAGATCAAGACGCTTAATTGGACTTTCACAAAGCACATACCTTGACAAAGTTTTGAAGAAGTTCAAAATGGATCAAGCAAAGAAAGGGTTCTTGCCCGTGTTACAAGGTGTGAAGTTGAGTCAGACTGAATACCCGACCACTGCAGAAGATAGAGAGAAAATGAAAGATGTTCCCTATGCTTCAGCC
The DNA here is from genome assembly GCF_056163025.1 of Triticum urartu. Taxonomy (NCBI): domain Eukaryota; kingdom Viridiplantae; phylum Streptophyta; class Magnoliopsida; order Poales; family Poaceae; genus Triticum; species Triticum urartu. The sequence continues at coordinate 714,370,501 of NC_141879.1, forward strand.
ATAGGCTCTATCATGTATGCAATGCTGTGTACCAGACCTGATGTGTGCCTTGCTATAAGTCTAGCATGGAGGTACCAAAGTAATCCAGGAGAGGATCACTGGACAGCGGTCAAGAACATCCTGAAATACCTGAAAAGGACTAAGGATATGTTTCTCGTTTATGGAGGTGACAAAGAGCTCATCGTAAATGGTTACGTTGATGCGAGCTTTGACACTGATCCGGACGATTCTAAATCGCAAACCGGATACGTGTTTACATTAAACGGTGGAGCTGTCAGTTGGTGCAGTTCTAAACAAAGCGTCGTGGCGGGATCTACGTGTGAAGCGGAATACATAGCTGCTTCGGAAGCAGCAAATGAAGGTGTCTAGATGAAGGAGTTCATATCCGATCTAGGTGTCATACCTACTGCATCGGGTCCAATGAAAATCTTTTGTGAAAATACTGGTGCAATTGCCTTGGCAAAGGAATCCAGATTTCACAAGAGAACCAAGCACATCAAGAGACGCTTCAATTCCATCCGGGATCTAGTCCAGGTGGGAGACATAGAGATTTGCAAGATACATACGGATCTGAATGTAGCAGACTCGTTGACTAAGCCTCTTCCATGAGCAAAACATGATCAGCACCAAGGCTCCATGGGTGTTAGAATCATTACTGTGTAATCTAGATTATTGGCTCTAGTGCAAGTGGGAGACTGAAGGAAATATTCCCTAGAGGCAATAATAAAGTTATTATTTATTTCCTTATATCATGATAAATTTTTATTATTCATGCTAGAATTGTATTAACCGGAAACATAATACATGTGTGAACACATAGACAAACAGAGTGTCACTAGTATGCCTCTACTTGACTAGCTCGTTAATCAAAGATGGTTATGTTTTCTAACCATGGACAAAGAGTTGTTATTTGATTAACGGGATCACATCATTAGGTGAATGATCTGATTGACATGACCCATTCCATTAGCTTAGCGCCCGATCGTTTAGTATGTTGCTATTGCTTTCTTCATGACTTATACATGTTCCTATGACTATGAGATTATGCAACTCCCGTTTGCCGGAGGAACACTTTGTGTGCTACCAAACATCACAACGTAACTGGGTGATTATAAATGTGCTCTACAGGTGTCTCCAAAGGTACATGTTGGGTTGGCGTATTTCGAAATTAGGATTTGTCATTCCGATTGTCGGAGAGGTATCTCTGGGCCCTCTCAGTAATGCACATCACATAAGCCTTGCAAGCATTGCAACTAATGAGTTAGTTGTGAGATGATGTATTACGGAACGAGTAAAGAGACTTGCCGGTAACGAGATTGAACTAGGTATTGAGATACCGACGATCGAATCTCGGGCAAGTAACATACCGATGACAAAGGGAACAACGTATGTTGTTATGCGATCTGACCGGTAAAAGATCTTCGTAGAATGTGTAGGAGCCAATATGAGCATCCAGGTTCCGCTATTGGTTATTGACCGGAGACGTGTCTCGGTCATGTCTACATTGTTCTCGAACCCGTAGGGTCCGCACGCTTAAGGTTTCGATGACAGTTATCTTATGACTTTATGCATTTTGATGTACCGAAGTTTGTTCGGAGTCCCGGATGTGATCACGGACATGACGAGGAGTCTCAAAATGGTCGAGACATAAAGATTGATATATTGGAAGCCTATGTTTGGATATAGGAAGTGTTCCGGATGAAATCGGGATTTTACCGGAGTACCGGGAGGTTACCGGAACCCCCCAGGAGGTATATGGGCCTTAATGGGCTTTAGTGGAAGAGAGGAGAGGTGGCCAGGGCTGGGCCGCGCGTCCTTCCCCCCCTAGTCCGAATAGGACAAGGAGAGGGGGCCGGCGCCCCCCCTTCCTTCTCTCTCTCCTCTTTCCCCCCTCCCGAATCCTATTCCAACTAGGAAAGGGGGGAATCCTACTCCCGGAGGGAGTAGGACTCCTCCTGGCGCGCCCTCTCCTGGCCGGCCGCACCCCCCCTTTGATCCTTTATATACGGAGGCAGGGGGCACCCCTAGACACACAAGTTGATCCACGTGATCATATTCTTAGCCGTGTGCGGTGCCCCCTTCCACCATAGTCCTCGATAATATTGTAGCGGTGCTTAGGCGAAGCCCTGCGACGGTAGTACATCAAGATCGTTACCACGCCGTCGTGCTGACGGAACTCTTCCCCGACACTTTGCTGGATCGGAGTCCGGGGATCGTCATCGAGCTGAACGTGTGCTAGAACTCGGAGGTGCCGTAGTTTCGGTGCTTGATCGGTCGGGCCGTGCAGACGTACGACTACATCAACCACGTTGTGCTAACGCTTCCGTTGTCGATCTACAAGGGTACATAGATCACACTCTCCCCTCTCGTTGCTATGCATCACCATGATCTTGCGTGTGCGTAGGAATTTTTTTGAAATTACTACGTTCCCCAACAGCGGCCCGGACCAACATTACGCGTACGCTTACGCGAGACCGGTTCTCCCGACGTGCTTTGCACAAAGGTGGCTAGCGGGTGACAGTTTCTCCAACTTTAGTTGAATCGAGTATGGCTACGCCCAGTCCTTGCGAAGGTTAAAACAGCACCAACTTGAAAAACTATCGTTGTGGTTTTGATGCGTAGGTAAGATTGGTTCTTGCTTAAGCCCGTAGCAGCCACATAAAACTTGCAACAACAAAGTAGAGGACGTCTAACTTGTTTTTGCAGGGCATGTTGTGATGTGATATGGTCAAGACATGATGCTAAATTTTATTGTATGAGATGATCATGTTTTGTAACCGAGTTATCGGCAACTGGCAGGAGCCATATGGTTGTCGCTTTATTGTATGCAATGCAATCGCGCTGTAATGCTTTACTTTATCACTAAGCGGTAGCGATAGTCGTGGAGGCATAAGATTGGCGAGACGACAACGATGCTACGATGGAGATCAAGGTGTCGCGCCGGTGACGATGGTGATCACGACGGTGCTTCGAAGATGGAGATCACAAGCACAAGATGATGATGGCCATATCATATCACTTATATTGATTGCATGTGATGTTTATCTTTTATGCATCTTATCTTGCTTTGATTGACGGTAGCATTATAAGATGATCTCTCACTAATTATCAAGAAGTGTTCTCCCTGAGTATGCACCGTTGCGAAAGTTCTTCGTGCTGAGACACCACGTGATGATCGGGTGTGATAGGCTCTACGTTCAAATACAACGGGTGCAAAACAGTTGCACACGCGGAATACTCAGGTTATACTTGACGAGCCAAGCATATACAGGTATGGCCTCGGAACACGGAGACCGAAAGGTCGAGCGTGAATTATATAGCAGATATGATCAACATAGTGATGTTCACCAATGAAACTACTCCATCTCACGTGATGATCGGACATGGTTTAGTTGATTTGGATCACGTAATCACTTAGAGGATTAGAGGGATGTCTATCTAAGTGGGAGTTCTTAAGTAATATGAATAACTGAACTTAAATTTATCATGAACTTAGTCCTGGTAGTATTTTGCAAATTATGTTGTAGATCAATAGCTCGCGTTGTTGCTTCCTTGTGTTTATTTTGATATGTTCCTAGAGAAAATTGTGTTGAAAGATGTTAGTAGCAATGATGCGGATTGGATCCGTGATCTGAGGTTTATCCTCATTGCTGCACAGAAGAATTATGTCCTTGATGCACCGCTAGGTGACAGACCTATTGCAGGAGCAGATGCAGACGTTATGAACGTTTAGCTAGCTCAATATGATGACTACTTGATAGTTTAGTGCACCATGCTTAATGGCTTAGAATCGGGACTTCAAAGACGTTTTGAACGTCATGGAGCATATGAGATGTTCCAGGAGTTGAAGTTAATATTTCAAGCAAATACCCGAGTTGAGAGATATGAAGTCTCCAACAAGTTCTATAGCTAAAAGATGAAGGAGAATCGCTCAACTAGTGAGCATGTGCTCAGATTGTCTGATTACTACAATCGCTTGAATCAAGTGGGAGTTAATCTTCCAGATAAGATAGTGATTGACAGAATTCTCTAGTCACCATCACCAAGTTAGTAGAACTTCGTGATGAACTATAATATGCAAGGGATAACAGAAATGATTCCCAAGCTCTTCGTGATGCTGAAATCGATGAAGGTAGAAATCGAGAAAAACATCAAGTGTTGATGGTAGACAAGACCACTAGTTTCAAGAAAAGGGCAGAGGGAAGAAGGGGAACTTCAAGAAAAACAGCAAGCAAGTTGCTGCTCAAGTGAAGAAGCCCAAGTCTGGTCCTAAGCTTGAGACTAAGTGTTTCTACTGCAAAGGGACTGGTCACTGGAAGCGGAACTACCCCAAGTGATTGGCAGATAAGAAGGATGGCAAAGTGAACATAAGTATATTTGATATACATGTTATTGATGTGTACTTTACTAGTGTTTATAGCAACCCCTCAGTATTTGATACTAGTTCAGTTGCTAAGATTAGTAACTCGAAACGGGAGTTGCAGAATAAACAGAGACTAGTTAAGGGTGAAGTGATGATGTGTGTTGGAAGTGGTTCCAAGATTGATATGATCATCATCGCACACTCCCTATACTTTCGGGATTAATGTTGAACCTGAATAAGTGTTATTTGGTGTTTGCGTTGATCATGAATATGATTTGATCATGTTTATTGTAATACGGTTATTCATTTAAGTAAGAGAATAAATTGTTGTTCTGTTTACATGAATAAAACCTTATATGGTTACACACCCAATGAAAATAGTTCGTTGGATCTCGATCGTAGTGATACACATAATCATAATATTGAAACCAAAAGATGCAAAGTTAATAATGATAGTGCAACTTATTTGTGGCACTGCCGTTTTGGTCATATTGGTGTAGAGCGCATGAAGAAACTTCATGCTAATGGGTTTTTGGAATCACTTGATTATGAATCAGTTGATGCTTGCGAACCATGCCTCATGAGCAAGATGACTAAAACGCCGTTCTGTGGAACTACGGAGCGAGCAACTGGCTTATTGGAAATAATACATACTGATGTATGAGATCCGATGAGTGTTAAGGCTCGTGGCGGGTATCATTATTTTCTGACCTTCACAGATCATTTGAGCAGATATGGGTATATCTATTTAATGAAACACAAGTCTGAAATATTTGAAAAGTTCAAAGAATTTCAGAGTGAAGTGGAGAATCATCGTAACAAGAAAATAAAAGTTTCTACGATATGATCGCAGAGGTAAATATTTGAGTTACGAGTCTGGCCTTTAGTTAAAACAATGTGAAATAGTTTCACTACTCACGCCACCTGGAACACCACAGCATAATGGTGTGTCCGAACATCATAACCATACTTTATTAGATAAGGTGCGATCTATGATGTCTCTTACCGATCTACCACTATCGTTTTGGGGTTATGCATTAAAGACAGCTGCATTCACGTTTAAAAGGGCACCATCCAAGTCCGTTGAGACGACACAATCAGAACTGTGGTTTGGCAAGAAACCAAAGTTGTCATTTCTTAAAGTTTGGGATTGTGATGCTTATATGAAAAATTTTCATCCTGATAAGCTCAAACCCAAATCGGAGAAATATGTCTTCATGGGATACCCAAAGGAGACTATTGGGTACACCTTCTATCACAGATCCGAAGGCAAGACATTCGTTGCTAAGAATAGATCCTTTCTAGAGAAGGAGTTTCTCTTGAAAGAAGTGAGTGGGAGGAAAGTAGAACTTGATAAGGTAATTGTACCTTCTCCCTTATTGAAAAGTAGTTCATCACAAGAAATCTGTTCCTGTGACTACTACACCAATTAGTGAGGAAGACTAATGATGATGATCATGTAACTTCAGATCAAGTTAATACCGAATCTCGTAGGTAAACCAGAGTGAGATTCGCACCAAAGTGGTACGGTAATCCTGTTCTGGAAGTCATGTTACTAGACCATGATGAACTTGCGAACTATGAGGAAGCGATGATGAGCCTAGATTCCGCGAAATGGCTTGAGGCCATGAAATCTGAGATGAGATCCATGTTTGAGAACAAAGTATGGACTTTGATTGACTTGCCCAATGATCAGCGAGCCATTGAGATTAAATGGATCTTCAAGAGGAAGACGGACGCTGATAGTAGTGTTACTATCTACAAAGCTAGAATTGTCGCAAAAAGGTTTTCGACAATTTCAAGGTGTTGACTATGATGAGAGTTTCTCACTCGTATCTATGCTTAAGTCTGTCCGAATCATGTTAGCAATGGCCGCATTGTATGAAATCCAGCAAATGGATGTCAAAACTGCATTCCTGAATGGATTTCTGGAAGAAGAGTTGTATATGATTCAGCCGGAAGGTTTTGTCGATCCAAAAGGGGCTAACAAAGTGTGCAAGCTCCAGCGATCCATTTATGGACTGGTGCAAGCCTCTCGGAGTTGGAATAAACGCTTTGATAGTATGATCAAAGCATATAGTTTTATACAGACTTGCGGTGAAGCCTGTATTTACAAGAAAGTGAGTGGGAGCACTACAGCATTTCTGATAAGTATATGTGAATGACATATTGTTGATCGGAAATAATGTAGAATTATTCTGCAAAGCATAAAGGAGTGTTTTTAAAGAAGTTTTTCAAAGAAAGACCTCGGTGAAGCTGCTTACATATTAAGCATCAAAATCTATAGAGATAGATCAAGACGCTTGATAAGTTTTTTCAATGAGTACATACCTTGACAATATTTTGAAGTAGTTCAAAAATGGAACAGTCAAAGAAAGAGTTCTTGGCTGTGTTACAAGGTATGAAATTGAGTAAGACTCAAAGCCCGACCACGGCAGAAGATAGAAAGAGAATGAAAGTCATTCCCTATGCCTCAGCCATAGGTTATATAAAGTATGCCATGATGTGTACCAGATCTATTATATACCCTACACTGTGTTAAGCAAGGGAGTACAATAGTGATCTAAGAGTAGATCACTGGACATTGGTCAAAATTATCCTTAGTGGAATAAGGAAATATTTCTCGATTATGGAGGTGACAAAAGGTTCGTCGTAAAAAGTTACGTCGATGCAAGTTTTGACACAGATCTGGATGACTCTAAGTCTCGATCTAGATACATATTGAAAGTGGGAGCAATTAGCTAGAGTAGCTCCGTGCAGAGCATTGTAGACATAGAATTCGCAAAATACTTACGGATCTGTATGTGACAGACCCGTTGACTAAAATTATCTCACAAGCAAAACATGATCACACCTTCGTACTCTTTGGGTGTTAATCACATAAATGATGTGAACTAGATTATTGACTCTAGTAAATCCTTTGGGTATATAACGTTGTTCTATAACGAGGGCTCAAATCTGACTTACAAATTAGCCAGGTACTGGGCAGCACAAGGAGACATCGGATCAGTGGCAAAGGTAGGAATAATTTATAGGTGTGGCGGATTTCACGAGGTAAAGACCAATGTACAATATAACTATGTGCCGCTCGTGCTCTGCCTCGCCCGCCCGTGGCCACTGCCATGCCCGGCCCGGCACTTCCAAGCTCACACGGTTGCTCTCTGATCGATGCCTTACTCGATCTTCTGGCACTTAGCCGGCTAGGGACGGCAGGTCGAAACCAGGAAAGAATCACACGAAGCTATGCAGGCTCGCGAGTTTGGAGAGTAGCTGTGCGGAGTGCCACATTTAATGGGTATTCAAAGTCTAGAATGAAAATCGAAAACATAAAGGTTCACAAATCGTTCACCGCAAAACATAAACGTTTGTCGGTGTTGAATTAGTGCTCTTTGAAGCTTTCTTCCATTTTTTTCTAAAATTGCTTATTAGTCTCTCTAGTTACTACTCCCTCCGTCCCAGTGTGAAAAAACGTCTTACATTATGGGACGGAGGGAGTACATAGTAGATTCCTTTTTTAACACAACTTACTTCATTGATCAGAAAAACAAATTCACTGATGATAGATCACAGAACAACTAATCGAATTCCCCTAAAAAAACAACTAATCGAATTTATAAAAAAGATTTGATGTTTACTAGTGTATGGACTGAAAAAATGGACACAAGAAGTACGAAATTTTAGAACCAATACGGCCAGGATCCTGACCTGACATCATTGCTCCGGCCTCGCCGTTGTTGACACATAGAGGCATTAAGCACGTCGCTTTTGGGTCTGCGCCGCGGCTCTGTCACTCGCCACCTAATTCCCTGCAGTGCCACCCGCCGCCGCCGCGTTCGTCGAGCATGGTCGCCGCCGGAATCCCCGTAACCGAGAGCTAGATTCCGTAATTGCGGTTGTGTCTCTGCGTGATTTCCATCAGCGGGCTCGATTTGTAGCGTAACTGGACTACTAGAGGCTGGAGCTGGGCTTTTTTTTTGGAAAAGGACTGGAGCTGGGCTAACATGCAGCTAGGTGGGCTGCTGGAAGGATAATTGGGCCATGGGCAATTCGACGCGCCTCTGAGAGTGTTCTCCTCCTCCCAACTAACGAAACTGAACTCAGCTCAAATCTTGAGACAAGTATAGTATATATACATAGTATTTTTGCCAAATTTTAGGTATCGCACTTGCCAAACCTCGCGCTATTCGTCACCCTGGGTGAGGCATAGTTATTCTTCACCCCCCCCCTCTATTTTACCATCAATGCACCGTAAATTTACGTTCCGTAAGTTTTGTCTTATTTCCGACGCAAAAAGGGACCGTGAGAAAATATATAATCGCCTAAAAATATTTTATGTTATGTAAAATTACAAACATAAAAACATAGTCTAAAATACACATAAACTGCAAATTTTCTTGTCTTATGACCTATATTTTTATTTTCTTATGTCAAATTTTACGTAGTGAATCAATAGGAATGTAACTATTTGAATTTGAAATGTAATTTAACTATGAAATGATCGTAAGATTACCTCGGGTGAAGAATAACTTATTCTGCACCCTCGTTGATGAATAGTAACACTAATATATATATATATATATATATATATATATATATATATATATATATATATATAACTTTCTAGAGATTTTAATGTGGGCTACATACGGATGTATATAGATATACTCCTTCCGTTTCAGTTTACAAGTCCTGCGCGTATACCTAGGTTGCCAATTTTATCACCGTAATATAAACTATATAACACAAAAATTATACCGTTTGAAAGTAGAACATCTGAAGTTTATAATGGTATGTTTTTGTAATATATGACTTCTATTAGGTTGGTCAAATTGACAACCTAGGGGTATGCGCACAGCTTGTAAACTGGGAGAGGGAGTATATATTTAGAGTGTAGATTCATCAATTTTGCTTTGTATGTAGTCCATATTAAAATCTTTAAAAAGACTTATATTTAGAAATAAAGGGAGTACTGTAACTATTAAATAAGCAAGAGCTGGCCGTCACCTGTGCATTCATCCTGTCCGGATTCGCTGTTGCATTTATCACCCGAGAGGCCGTATGAACAGACATGCTCTCACACGTTTAAGGTCATACATAGTATATTGTGGTTTTTTTTGAACCAAGATGCAAGGAGCGTCCGGTTTTAAATTAATAAAGCCACCGACAGGCAGCATCCAACAAGTTCATCGCAGTACTACAACAGAAGATAAATGGCTGTAGCCAAAGTAGGGTACATGCAACCGGCCTGAGCCTGATAGATAAAGAAGAAACAACAGCACACAAGCGACCGGTCCAAAATAACACATTGAGCAGCATCCTAGTGACGGGCTTCATACTGAATCGTGCGGATCCGCTCCATGGCCTCCGTCATCCGATCTGCATCACGTCGTTTCCCCAACGGTGTCCATGTCTGAAGAAACAAGTGACATTTGAAGATAATATCAGCAGGATGGTTAGGGAACTTGTGTTCAATAGTCATCTTATTACGAGTGGTCCATAATGCCCAGCACAGCGCCCCTACGCATCTCCACAAAACTCGCCCAAAGCCACCCCTATGAGCGAGAAGGATCCCACGGGTCCGAAGCCGTATGTGGATTCCAATTCTGCGCAAACGCCTCGCGGACGGCGCTCCAAGCAAATCGAGCTAGGTGGCATTTGAAGATGTGGTTAGCATCTTCATGCGCTCCACACAACGCACAAGTCCCATCCGAAGGGCCGTGTCTAATGGCAATGTTGCTAGAGGAGGGAAGACGGTCACGGAACAATTGCCAAAGAAAAACTTTTATCTTCAAAGGGATAGACGCTTTCCATAGCCCCCTAGATATGTCTAGAGTCGGTCCCTCGGCCAGCTTGTTGTATAGCAACTGGACCGTGAACTTTCCTGAGCTCGAGAGGGACCACGAGACCGTGTCGGCCTCAGGGCAGAGAGTCACTCCATGCAAAGCAGTTAGGAGCCCGTCCCAACATGCCCGTTCATGGGCGAGGAGTGGTCTTTTGAAAGAAATGGCGGGAGGATTTGTTCTGAGCGCATCGGCCACAAGAATATCAACATTAGTGGCTAAGGATGGCAATTTTATCCATGGACATGGATATCCATGGATATCCGACCCGAATAGATAGGGTTTGGATATGCTTTTGTGTCCATGGGCGGCGCCCAAACCCGACCCGATTGTTCGTGGATAGGGCATGGATATAATCTTGTATCCATGGATATACACAAACCCAACCCGCTAGTATGAATGAATGGGGGGGGGGGGAATCTGCTATCCCTGCCCCACGATCATATGTCCCACAACAATTTTACACTTTTTTATCTAAAACATGCATAAGAAATTACACAATCCCCATCATAACTTTCTTTAGTTCACATTCAATCCCCTCTGTAACATACTCCAACACCCCTTCCCTTATTTTTACCTCCTTCTTAAATGCCTCGTCATTCTCATCTGTTAGAAAAATACTAAATGATCTTAGGTTGTTAGTGGATGTTGATTTACCATAAGTGAAGCCTAGCCTACCACGAGGTGAAGAATGGAAGAGTTTATGTTAATATTGTGTTATGTGTTATTTATATGTCTCAAGAGGACCCAATGGATATCCAATGGGTATGGATATCCATCGGATTTGAACATGGACACAATTTTTCACCCATGGATTTTTTCATGGGCGGGCAAAGACTGTCTTCATGGACATGGATATGGATTTGAGATTGTTCAACCCGATCCAAACCCGACCCATTGCCATCCTTATTAGTGGCTAATTGGTAGATGACAGAGTGACTGCGCCAAAGAGGTTCCGGCCCAAGCCAATGGTCGAGCCAAAACCTCGTGGAGTTGCCATTCTTAACGCAAAACTTGGCTCCTAACGTGAAGGCAGGCTTAACAGCCTGGATCCCGTTCCAAAAAGGCGATCCCTTAGCCTTAGAGGTGAGGAAATTCCCATCGGGAAAATATTTAGCGCGAAGGATATCCACCCAAAGCCCTTGTTCATTCTGGGAAAGTTTCTAGATCCACTTGACGAGGAGCACAACGTTCATGAGTTTGGAGTTAAGGATCCCTAGGCCACCGAATTTCTTGGGTCGGCAAAGCGCCGCCCACTTGATCAGGTGGTATTTCTTTTTTGTCCCAGTTCCTTCCCAAAAGAACTTAGACCGAGGGGTGTCGAGCTTGGCGTGGACTCCATCAGCCAGCAAGAACATGCCCATAGTAAATAAGGGCAAGGAGGACAGACTAGAGTTTGTCAAAATCATCCTAGCCGCGGAAGATAGAAACCTGCCGCGCCAGGGGCTCCCGGTTTGCCATCTTGCCGTACAAGGGTTCCCATTCAAGAATCGAGATGTGTTTGTCCGAGATGGGGAGACCTAAGTACTTAATTGGAAAGCTCCCTAGCTTGCAGTTAAGCAGGTTGGCAATGCGTGTGGCAAGGGGATAGTCCATCCCAATGGCTATCACCTGACTCTTAAGAAAGTTGATCTTCAGGCTTGAGATGATCTCGAAAGCGAGGAGGATGAGCTTAATCGAGGCTATACTATGGTCATTGGGCTCGAAGAGCAACAAAGTGTTGTCCGCATATTCTAAGTGAGTGATCCCTCCGGGAATGAGGTGAGGCACCACACCACGAATGTGGCCGGCGTTCTTGGCCTTGTTCACCATGGACGAAAGGGCATCAGCAACAAAGTTAAAGATCAAAGGCCAGGAGGGATCTCCTTGTCTGAGACCTTGTTTGTTGCGGAAGAAGATCCCCACTTCTCCGTTAATCGACACTGCAGTCTGTCCCCCCGAGACAATTTGCATGATGCGGTGTACAAAACCCGACTCGAATCCCTTCCGAGTCAGCACCTCGCGAATGAACTCCTAGTTCACTCGGTCGTAGGCTTTCTCGAAGTCAAGCTTAAAGAGCACGGCCGGCTGACGCATGCGCTTAAGCTCGTGAACAATCTCTTGCAATACTACCGGTCCTTCTAGAATGTTGCGGCCTTTGAGGAAGCCCGACTGGCTGCGGTCGATCACACGCTGTGCGGCCGGGGCAAGTCTCGTACTGTAGGCTTTGGAGCAAATTTTGAAAGGCACGTTAATAAGGGTAATGGGGCGGTATTGCTTAATCGTGTCGGCCCCTTTAACTTTTGGAATGAGGCTGATAACGCTGAAGTTAAGGCGCGAGATTTCTATCGTGCCTAACGCCAAACCGTTGATAATATCGTAGAAAATGTCCTTGAGAGCCGGCCAGAACCGGCGGAAGAAAGACACCGGCCAACCATCCGGCCCTGGAGCAGTATCAATCTTCATCGAGCCAAGCGCATCGTCAATCTCCCCCATGGAGAATGACAAGGCCAGGGCATCATTCTCATCATGCGACACTCGTGACTCTTCCCCCCAAAAGTCGGCATGAAGGTGCAGAGACTTCCCTTCCGCTGTACCCAACAGGTTAAGGAAGAAATCATAGATATGACCCGAGATTTCGGCTTGACTGACCAACAGCCCGTGGTCCGATTGCAATCTCAGGATCGAGCATTTCTGTTTGCGGCCGTTGGCGAAGGCATGAAAATAGCCCGTATTCGCATCCCCCTTGGTAATCCACTTGACGCCGCCCCTACGCCGCCAATATTCCTCCTCTTCCCTGAGGATGGCCACTTGGCCAGCACTTGATTTTCGAGGGCATAACGGTTAGCCCACTCCGCTTCCGAGAAGGTTCTAGTGTCAGCTTACACATCAAGGGCTTTAATTTCCTCGATAAGAGCTTCCCTTGCTCGTTTAGCTTCACTCCCGTGGTTTGCACCCCATCCACGGAGGAAACCACGCAGGGCCCCGGCCGCCGAAACCCAAGTGTCAAGAGGACCCCTGGAACGACCAGCCGCAGCCCTAGCTTGCTCCCAACGCGCAAGGAGCAAGGGGACGAAACCCTCTACCTCGAACCAACCTGTTTCAAAGTAGAAACGGGGGCTCCGTTTGATCATATCCTCCCCAGAGGCCAAGATCAGCGGTACATGGTCAGAACCAATGCACGTTTCAGCGACCAACGTACACATGGGGAAGATCACTTCCCAGTCTGCCGTAACAAACACACGGTCCAGAGCTCCGTACCGGAGTTAGTTGCTTGTTTGTCCACGTGTATCTAGCCCCTGTCCTAGCAATTTCCCGCAACACGCAAGCCGCAATGGCATTGTTAAAGAAGAAGACCCGCAGTATATTGTGGTTTTAAAATAGCAGATCTTCCAGACAAGAAGACCCGCAGTGTTGAGAGCAGTGTTCCGAGAAGTTAAGCAATGGAGCCTAGCTAGTATTGGAGTTGGTAGTTTAACACATTTTGTGAGAGAGTAGCTCTAGAGTGTTGTGTCAGGTGTTAAGGGTGTTGGCCAAGCTTGGATGCTCTCATCTGGCTCGTGCCGTTCTTGTATATTTATTCTCTTCTTTTTATAAAAATATGATACATGTACTCTTGAAAAAAAAACATGTCTTGAAAATTGCACCCATGATGGTAGATTTTGTTGGCTTTAGAACGCTAGCTCGTATCCTCCAAAAACAATGCATCCGTGCAGGCTAGCAGACACAAACAACTACCGTGTATGTGCAAAGCTAGCAGGCGGGCAGCTTAATTGATTCTGGACGAACTCTTGCCGTAGACGTACGTACGAGACTAGCTTCTGCTGGATCGTTTCTGTTAGAGTTGTGTTGAATATTGTTGTACAAGGTAGGTTACAGTTGGACTTGATTTTGGACCGTGTATAAATAGGGTAGGAGTGGTGTCCTAATAGGACACTTGTATCCTACGCCAACATAATAGCACAGGTACGCAGGGGGGAGCCAGCGGCGTGTGCCGGCACCCGGGTGACCACTGTGCGGTATTGTGACGGTGTCACGGGGAGGAGCGCCCATAGTCAGGCCCCGGAGATATAGCCATATCGGTGAACCTCGTTAACAAACCTTGGTGTCGTGCCTCGTGTGATTGCTTGGTCCTCGATAGATCGACGGTAGCCTTGGATTTTTTTTTGCGGGGGGGCTTGTATTTATTCTAACAAGTGTTATCATCAGCAATGTTCGATAAGGTTGAAGTGGTTGATATAGAGGTGAAGCCGAAGGTTGCGTAAGAAATTAGTTCGATTCATGGTGTGTCATGAAATCGGGAGAAATCTCGTTGGTGGTGGACGGCAAACCAGGACTATCGATGGAATTTTCCGAAGCAGCGGAAGTCGGTGAGTACACAAAGGAAGCGCAAGCAGCAGGTCAGATCGGTGCGTGACCTGGAGAAGGCCCATGCAAGAGCGAGCGATGCAGGCAGGGCCACGTAGCAGCGCAACTTGGGCCTTGGCCCAGGCGGGGCTCCGCCCATGAGGGAGCGACGGCGGACCAGGGGAGCAAATGTTTGACCGCACGTCTACAGCAGCTCCCAGGTGACTAACCCACTTCGCTGGGTCTCTAGCTAGGTCAAACTGCCCACGCATTTCATGCGGCTACGTGCGCCCGCACGCCCTGCATGGCAGGGGTGCGGTTGTACTCTCTCTCTCTCTCCCTCTCTGTACTCTTTCGATATAAGCCCATCGAGGCCAACGTAAAGTGTGTGGGAGAGATATACAACTCAACTTGGTATCAGACACCTTCGATCCTTCTTCTTCGTTTCTACTTCCGCCATGGATCGACTCCTTCGTCGCTCCCGCTCTGCCGACCTCGAGTCTGCCTACGTCTCTCGCTCCGTCCGGCATCTCTTCGCCACGGACCCAGTCGCCGTGAACCCCGCTGCACCGGTCGCGGCCCCCATCGCCGTGCCCATCGTGGTCACCGTGGCCTCCGTTGCGACTCTCGCGGCCTCCGTTGCGGCTCCCGCGGCCCCCGCTCCAAGCCTCGCGCCCGTGGTCGTCCGTGGCAAGGAGCCCATCCCCGAGGCTGCCCCTCCTTCCTCGTCGACGGCGGCCCCCGGCCTCCACCTCGCCGCGTCTTCTTCTGCTTCACCCGCCGCGACTCAACTTCGCCTAGCCGCGAGTGTTTCGGTCCTGCACCTCGACAACGCCACGCTCCCCCACCTGGCCCCGCCGGACGTCGGCTCGTCCTCCTCCGTCGGCCTCCCAATATCCATCGCGCATCACTTTCAATCCCGGCTGGAGTTGGAATCTGGTAACTACACCAAGTGGCGCAAACTCTTTTACTGCATCTGTCATCGCCACAACGTGCAGACCCATCTCGACGAGCCTGCTGCGCCACTTCGCGAGAGCGCGGCTTGGCGCAACGACGACCTCACGGTCGTTCTGTGGTTCCATGGGGTTGTCGCCGACGAGCTCCTGGACGTCGTCGCCTCGCCGGAGAGCACCGCGTTCGACATCTGGTCCGAGCTGCACCTGCTGTTCCGCGACAACCAAGCGGGGCGTGCGCGTCATCCTCGGCGCGGAGTTTCGCAACCTGGTCCAGGGGGACGTGTCCATCGCTGAGTACTATCGGCGGCTTAAGTCCCTCGCCAACGAGCTCGGGGACGTCGGCAACCACATCACCGATCGGGCCCTGACTCTCCAGCTGATCTGCGGGCTCTCCCGCAAAATTCAGATCATGGCGACGCTCCTTCCGATGCAGACGTTGTTTCCCTCGTTTGTGCAGGCGCGCTCGCTGCTCCTCATGGAGGAAATCACGGCCAATGAGTGTGCTCGCCTCGACGGCCGCCCCGAGGCCACTGCCATCGCCCTCACCAACGCCGGTGGCGCAAACTCCTCCACCGACCGGGCTCCCTCGGGCTCCTCTGCGGACCGGGGCTCCTCCGCAGACAAGGGAAAAGGGGGCGCTGCCTCCCCGACCGGCGACCCAGGCTCTCGCGGGCGTGGGCGTGGCCGCGGAGATGGCCGTGGGCGCAGCTCGTCCTCCTCTGCTGGTTCCTCGACCGGGCGCTGCGCTGCTACACCAAACCAGGCCCGCCGCTCTCTGGCTTCTTCGCCCCGTACGGCACCATGCTCCCCGGCCCGACCCCGCCTCATCCTACATGGGCTGCGCCGAACGCCGCGGGTGTTCTCGGCCCACGCCCGCCGCCACCACACCTGGCTTATCCGGTGGCCGCTGCGCCGCCGAACGTGCGGGCCTTCATGGGAGCAGTACAACCAGCTCTACACAGCTCTTCAGAACCTGTCCATGCAGCACAACTCGGGCGCAATACGCGGCGAGGTCCTAGTTCGGCTGGCTCGTGCGTGCATGCTGGAGTTGTGTGCAGCAGATTGACACGAGTTTTTTGTTGAGAAAAAAAGGTCAGATAATGCAGGCCATCTTATCAATTGGATGTGTCCCAGAAAACAAATAAAAAAGGATGGGAGTATAGACCCAGGCGTCATGTGATGATGGAGTTCTCTCTTTGGTACGTGTACGCATGCTGGACATCTATAAGGCTCTATGTTTGGCTCTTTGTTTTGGGCATGAATTGAATACAGGATGGAAGCAGGATTATGACGCGGAGCCGCAAATTCACAGGTGATTGATGGAGTTGGCAGGTTATGCTATATATTCAAGTGTTGCACCAGATATGCAGGAAGTATACTTGAAGCGGTAGCAGGAAGCCAAGTTGATCAAGATGAAGTGCATGCGGCCGGAGAAGGCAACATGTGTATAAGACTCGAAGGAGTCTGGAGTGCGTTGTGGCAAGATCATGCATACACAGGGCATTAAGTAAGGCATGGAGATGTGTAGGGCGGACACGACGCAGGGTGGAGCATGGTTGCAGTCGGATAATTTCGGCTGGGTCGGACTGGACAGTCTGATGGATCGACATGGATGTCGGTTGAGCAGGAGACGGCGATGATTTTAGCGACAACGACACAGGAGCGTGATACTGATGGTGGCCGACTTCTGGGGCATGGAAATACATGGTGCATGCCCGAGGGCTTGTGCGGTTTCGACAAGACTATGGCGCAGGGTTAATTCAAGGCACTGTACACATGATAGCTTGAAGTCGACAGAGCGCGGGGTTGCACGGCCAACTACATAGAGTCATGTTGAAGGCGGAGCTGGAGTTTGATGGACGACTTCACTCTGTGCTGATGGAGGGGCTACGGCGTAAATGCATGGAGAGTCGAAGCCTATTTCAGTGGGATAGCGAGAGACACGTGGATCGGATTGGGTACCAATGGTCTGATGGAGACGTGATACTCGACATCGATCGGTGATGATCGGTGGTTCTCTGCAGTGGGGGTTGAGTGATGTGGGTTCGCGACCTTGGGAGACTCAGCACGGTGATAGCGGCGAGGCGTGCGGTAAGTATGGGACACAGCAATAGGCCAAGGCACTGGTGGTCAGATATGTTGTTAGACAGAGTGTGCAGGGGTGCTGAAGCAGTGTTGACGAGTACCAGATTCAAGTTGGTGACTGGGTCTATTGGTGCCGGTTGATGGACAGGAGTTGACCATGAAGAATCTGAGAAAGTGGCGGAAAGTCTTAATTGTCAAAAGCTGAGAGAGTACATGGCCATATATTCTGTGGTGTTCAGTGCACATGGCAAAGTGTGGATGAAAAGTACAGAAGGAGGCGGAGTGCTATCGTTGTGGGCATGCGAGAGACTATCCGGAAAAAAGATGAGACAACTGCGAATTTGACTTAGGTGACACAGGGCGACGGTGAAATTCCTTCAAGTTTCAGACAGATGGTCAAGAAAGAGTGGTGATGTTGAGTTTAGGTAACTGTTATATGTGGCGTCCAATATGTGAGTTGCTCACTTTCACGCAGGTTAGTGATCAGTATGTGATGACGTTGAATGGATTCTTCGGAAGTTGGGAGCACAGAGTAGAGTAATGAGGAACTTAATTTTGCTCGAGTGTTGGCTGTGAAGAAAACGAGAATGGACTACAGTTGCAGGTTGAGTCACATGAAGTATGGGAGTAGCAGCGGTGCTCATGGCGTATCTCAAGTCCAATGTACATGGAGGTTCGACGTATGAATGAATTCAAGGTGATGAAGAATATTCGCCAAGGTGGAGTTTGTTAGAGTTGTGTCGAATATTGTTGTATAAGGTAGGTTACAGTTGAACTTGGTTTTGGATTGTGTGTAGACAGGATAGGAGTGGTGTCCTAATACACTACAGGAAACAAATAATTTGCCATCTGTGGATTACAGACGGCAAAGACCTAATTCCAGACGGCAGTCTTTGCCGTCTTGGAAGCAGACGGCAAAGTCAGACGTCAAAGATAAGTCAGCAAAGAATACTTTGCCGTCTGCTGTTTATTGGGATGACGGCAAAGAGTTTGCCGTCAGTCAATAGGGTTCACCGTGAGCGGACTAGCCGGACGGCAAAAATATGCCAACACACGGAGCGGTCGCACTAACGGACGGCGTCGAGTACTTTGCCGTCAGCTACCTATGTCTTTGCTGTCATCCTCATATACCCACACAGCAAAGAAAATATTTTTATTTTTAAAAAACGAAACAATGTAAAAGCCGTAGATGGCCGAAGGCGTAGGAAAAATCTTTCACAGCTATGATGAGCGAACAAATTTTTACGAGACAAAAGTACTCTCTTTACATACTATATATTCATCATCACAGTATAGTTACACAATATAATGTTCTTCATTTACAAAACGGACGAACTGGCCGTGGTGTGACGGACGAACGAACGAAACAGCACCAAAAAAATTACTACAAAACGGACGAACTGGCCCTTGCCAGCGTCGAGATCCGAGAGCGGGCGTCGAGCTCGAGGAGGCGAAGGGTGGTCTTCGGGCGGAGTTGACCATGGCGCCATGGATCCCCTGGATCGGGAGGAGGTGTGGGGTCACAGACGGGGAGGAGGAGGATCCCTTTGCGGCCTCCAGCTCAGGCAGCGGTGAGGCGGGGTCGACCAGGCGGGAGGCTGTGCTGCAGAGGAGCTCCGGCGAGCTCTTGGCAACGGCGCCGCCGTGTCGAAGGGCGGCGGCCGTTGACGAGCAGGGGTTGACGAGCAGGGGAGGTGGAGGAGGATCCCGCGCCGGCCACGGCTCAGGCGACGTGCGGGATCGACCGGCGGCAGTTGGACGAGCAGGGGATAAGAGAGGGAGAGATGCGGTCGATCGTGAGGGGTGGGGGTTGTGCGGCAGAAGGAGGGATCGAGGGAGAGATGCAGTCGGTCGTGGTGGGGCCTTGGGGATAAGAGAGAGAGATGGGATGGGTGGTTGGGGCGCGCGTGGTGACTGGTGAGAGACATAGGCGGGTGCGGGCGGCCCAGATCACGCCATGTCACCGATCCGTGGAATCAATCCGCATGTTGTGTTTTCTCTTTGCCGTCTGCGATTTTTTTTACAGACGGCAAAGAACAGACTTTGCCGTTTGCAATTTTGTTTACAGACGGCGAAGAGAGCTCTTTGCTGTTTGTAAAAAAAATCCCAGACGGCAAAGAGTTTTTGCCGTCTGTGTTTTTTTAGAGACGACAAAGTATGTATGACGGCAAAAACTCTTTGCCGTCAGTTGTTCTTTACCGTCAGCTGCTGTCGGCAAAATTTGTCTTTGCTGTTTGGCCCGACGAAATGCTGACGGCAAAGAACAGTACTGACGGCAAATCTCCTATTTCCCGTTGTGATAGGACACTTGTATCATAGGCCTCTCATATATATCGGGGGTAGACACACGATGTAATCTATACCAACATAATAACACAGGTATGCAAGGGAAGCCGGCGGCGTGTGCCGGCGCCCGAGTGGTCGGTGTGCGGTATTGTGACGGTGTCACGGAGAGGAGCGCCTATAGTTAGGCCCCGGGATATAACCATGTCGGTGAACCTCGTTAACAAATTTTGGTCTCATGTCTCGTGTGATTGCTTGATTCTCGGTAGATCAACAGTGGCCTCGGATTTATTCTAACATGTTGGATCTTGGCGGAACGTAGCGACTTCTCCCGACGAAGCGAACGGGAAACACAAAATTGATGTGATGGCCACATGTGCCTGTCGCACCCGTTGAATATTTTGTATCCTAATTACTTAATCATGCACGCGCTCGCTAGCTAAATCGAGCGGCCGGCGAGTCCCACCTGCAGGTGCTACTTGGTCGGAGATGAGACTCGCTACGCGACAGGCTCTTTCTCTCGACCAATTTTTCCACCGCGGCACTGCCCCTGCTTCTCCCCTACCGCTCCTCTCGTTCCCTTTCTCCCCATGGCGCCGCCCTGCTCTTCCCCTTGCTCCCCATGGCGTCCCTCCTCTCCTTCCCTTCGTCTCTCCATGGCGCCACCCTGCTCTTCTCCTTCTTCACCATGGCGCCAGGCCTCTCCTGCCCTTCCTCCCATGGCGCTGCCCTGCTCCTCCCCTTCTTCCCCATACTCGATGTTGCTGCTGAGGATGGTGGGGCCAAGGACGACGGCGCGGCCAAGAACGATGGCTCAGTCCACCATGACATCCTCCCCAACCGTCGGATTCCGATGTCTCCTTGTGCTGCCCAGTACCTGGCTAATTTGTAAGTCAGATTTGAGCCCTCGTTATAGAACAACGTGTGCTGCATGTTGCTTTGGATTTGATTTCTCTTTTGACGCTTAATTAGCCCAATGGTGACACACAGAGTAGTTCTACAATTTTGTCCTCCATTTTGGTAGTGTTTATCTTACTCTGACTATTGATTTGACTACAGTAACATTCATTGGGTTACATCGGAACAAATAAGAAACTATTGAACTGAAAATGTTCTTTATATGAAACTAATTTAATAAAGTTGTTTTGGTAGTGATGTAAGGCTGTGAAAAATTGAAGTTCTGAAGATTTTATATCGCTGTTGGTATCCTTTTATGGACGATGTTTTTGTTTAAGTTGATCTATTTTTATTAGTCATATTTTTAGTTGGAATCCACAGTAGTTGTAGTTGCACACATAGTTGTTCTCCGTTGGATATGATCCTTAGAAAATTGCAAAACACGACAATACTAATATGGTTAGATGATGTCTCGTGCTCACATTGCTTACTCAAGTATAGCTAGACACGCGGCATTGTAAACTCGACCAACTACCACTGACAAAGTGAAAGCATGTCACACACGCACGGCCACGGAGTTGCACACTCTTATCGTTATAGTCGCACACGCGTGGCCACGAAGATGCACATTCTCATCGGCATTGTAGCTCACGCACGGCTGTGGGAGTTGCACACGCGGGATGGCATAGTTGCACACACACGACCATGGAGCTGCACACTCTCGCCGCGTAGTAGCACACGCACGGCGACAGCTCGTCGGTATAGTCGCACATGCATAGCAGCGGAGGTGCACACCCTCGCCTGCATAGTTGCACACGAAGAGGCCATGAAGTTGCACACTATCATCGACATAAATGTCCACTCTCGTTGGCTGCGAGAGTTGCAATCTCATCAGCATAGTACTTCACGCACAATTATGAAAATTGCACACGCGAGACTGCATAGTCGCACACAGGACCATAGAACCACACACTCTAGTTGGCGTAGTAGCTCATGCACGGCCGTGGAATTGCACACCCCTGTAGGCATAGTCAAACATGCATGACCACGGGGTTACACCACTAGTAGAAAACAGGGCTATGGTCCAGGCCGGATCAGCCCATTAGTCCCGGTTCAGTGTAGAACCGGGACCAATGTGGGCATTGGTCCCGGTTCGTGAGCCCAGGAGGCCGGCCGGGCCACGTGGGCCATTGGTCCCGGTTCGTCTGGACCTTTTGGTCCCGGTTGGTGGGACGAACCGGGACCAATGGGCCTCGCTCCTGGCCCACCACCATTGGTCCCGGTTGGTGGCTTGAACCGGGACCAAAGGCTCCCCTTTAGTCCCGGTTCATGCTACCAACCGGGACCAATGAGGTGCCTATATATACCCCCTCGCGCAAGAGCAGAGCACAGTGCTCTGTTTTTTCTGGCCGAGGGGGAGAGGGCTTTGTGGTGCTCTAGCTCACCTCCTATGCACATGAGGTGTTCGATGGAATGCCCGAGCCACACTACTTAAGCTTTCTCCTCTCGAAGCTCGACCTCCAAGCTCCATTTTCCTCGAGATTTGTCTAGATTTAGCGGTCCGTCACGCCCCGTCCCCGTCTTCACCGCCGTCAATCACCCGCGCCGATCTCATCACCGACACCACCGTGGTGAGCATCTTGTTCTTATCTTCTTTCTGAAAGGAAAAATATTCTTACTTGTATGTTTAGATAGATACTTGTATCATTTTCTTACATTTATTATTGCATCTTATATAGTGCGATGGTTTTGGTATCCGCCCCCGTCGGCCCTCGTCCTGTCTATGATTCGGATTTGGTATGTATATTATCTTTATAACTATTGGTTCATTTATTGTTTATGAAAATTATGCCGACCAACGTGACATAGATTTTATTTATCTAGGATGTATGTGAATCGGAAATGCCAACCGACCCTATTGTCGAGAGGTTAAATTTAGCTGAAGAAGAAAACAATTTGTTGAAGGAAAAAATAAAAAAAATTGAGGAGGAGAAGATGATATTGGAGTTGCATGTTGCGGATGTCGTCGATGATCACAAGATCAAGATGGATGCAATGCGCTTGAAGATTAGAAAGATTAGAAAATATGCCATTCATGCCGAGGCTTGGTATCATTATGCCGTTGGATCAATTGTTACCTTGGTTGCGATTATGATCGCATTTGTTTTCGCATTGAAATTTTTTACATAGTTTCAATGTATGGTTTAATTAATTAGATGCTCTGGAGAGCTATATGTTGTTAAATGAGAACTATGTATGCATTTTGGTTTTAATGTGATGATGAACTTCTATTAATTTGGACACTTAATTATATATAATGCACGCAGATGAACCGGCAATGGATGTACGGTGACAGACACACCTGCGAGTACATTAAGGGCGTGCATGAGTTTCTCGATGCGGCTGAGGCAAACAAGCAGAATGGTTTTATGTGTTGTCCATGCACTGAATGTGGGAATACGAGGTCTTACTCTAACCGGAAAATCCTTCACTCCCACCTGCTTTACAAGGGTTTCATGCCACACTATAATGTTTGGACGAGGCACGGAGAAATAGGGGTTATGATGGAAGACGGCGAAGAAGAAGAGTACGATGACAACTATGTGCCCCCTGAATACGGTGATGCTGCAACGGGGGGAGCTGGTGAAGATCAAGAGGAACCAGACGATGTGCCCAATGATGCTGCCACGGGTGAAGCTGCTGAAGATCAAGAGGAACCAGACGATGTGCCCGATGATGATGATCTCCGCCGGGTCATTGTCGATGCAAGGACGCAATGCATTAGTCAAAAGGAGAAGCTGAAGTTCGATCGCATGTTAGAGGATCACAAAAAAGGGTTATACCCCAATTGCGAAGATAGCAACACAAAGCTCGGTACCGTACTGGAATTGCTGCAGTGGAAGGCAGAGAATGCTGTGGCTGACAAAGGATTTGAGAAGCTACTGAAAATATTGAAGAAGAAGCTTCCAAAGGATAACGAATTGCCCGACAGTACATACGCAGCAAAGAAGGTCGTATGCCCTCTAGGATTGGAGGTGGAGAAGATACATGCATGCCCTAATGACTGCATCCTCTACCGTGGTGCATACAAGGATCTGAACGCATGCCCGGTATGCGGTACATTGCGGTATAAGATCAGACGAGATGACCCTGGTGATGTTGACGGTGAGCCCCTCAGGAAGAGGGTTCCTGCGAAGGTGATGTGGTATGCTCCTATAATACCATGGTTGAAACGTCTGTTCAGAAACGAAGAGCATGCCAAGTTGATGCGATGGCACAGTGAGAACCGAAAGAAAGATGGGAAGTTGAGAGCACCCGCTGACGGGTCGCAGTGGAGAAAAATCGAGAGAAAGTACTGGGATGAGTTTGCAAAGGACCAAAGGAATGTATGGTTTGCTTTAAGCGCGGATGGCATTAATCCTTTTGGGGAGCAGAGCAGCAATAGCACCTGGCCTAAGCGCATTGCAGAGCAGAAAGTATGGGAAGGAGTTTGCAGATGACGCAAGGAACGTATGGTTTGGTCTAAGCGCATATGGCACTAATCCTTCTGGGGAGCAGAACAGCAACCATAGCACCTGGCCTGTGACTCTATGTTTGTATAACCTTCCTCCTTGGATGTGCATGAAGCGGAAGTTCATTATGATGCCAGTTCTCATCCAAGGCCCTAAGCAACCCGGCAACGAAATTGATGTGTACCTAAGGCCATTAGTTGAAGAACTTTTACAGCTGTGGAATGGAAACGGTGTACGTACGTGGGATGAGCACAGACAGGAGGAATTTAACCTTAAGGCGTTGCTATTCGTGACCATCAACGATTGGCCCGCTCTCAGTAACCTTTCAGGACAGACAAACAAAGGATACCACGCATGCACGCACTGTTTAGATGACACTGAAAGTATATACCTGGACAAATGCAGGAAGAATGTGTACCTAGGCCATCGTCGATTTCTTCCGACCAACCATCAATGTCGAAAGAAAGGCAAGCATTTCAAAGGCGAGGCAGATCACCGGAAGAAGCCCGCCATGCGCACCAGTGATCACGTGCTTGCTATGGTCAATGATTTACACTACGTAATCTTTGGAAAGGGTCCCGGTGGACTAGCTGTTCCGAATGACGCTGAGGGACACGCACCCATGTGGAAGAAGAAATCTATATTTTGGGACCTACCCTACTGGAAAGACCTAGAGGTCCGCTCCTCAATCGACGTGATGCACGTGACAAAGAACCTTTGCGTGAACCTGCTAGGCTTCTTGGGCGTGTATGGGAAGACAAAAGATACACCTGAGGCACGAGAGGACCTGCAACGTTTGCACGAAAAAGACGGCATGCCTCCGAAGCAGTATAAAGGTCCTGCCAGCTACGCTCTTACGAAAGAAGAGAAAGAAATCTTCTTTGAATGCCTGCTCAGTATGAAGGTCACGACTGGCTTCTCGTCGAATATAAAGGGAATAATAAATATGCCAGAGAAAAAGTTTCAGAACCTAAAGTCTCATGACTGCCACGTGATTATGACACAACTGCTTCCGGTTGCATTGAGGGGGCTTCTACCGGAAAACGTTCGATTAGCCATTGTGAAGCTATGTGCATTCCTCAATGCAATCTCTCAGAAGGTGATCGATCCAGAAATCGTACCAAGGCTAAGGAGTGATGTGGCGCAATGTCTTGTCAGTTTCGAGCTGGTGTTCCCACCATCCTTCTTCAATATCATGACGCACGTCCTAGTTCATCTAGTCGACGAGATTGTCATCCTGGGGCCCGTATTTCTACACAATATGTTCCCCTTTGAGAGGTTCATGGGAGTCCTAAAGAAATATGTCCGTAACCGTGCTAGGCCAGAAAGAAGCATCTCCATGGGCCATCAAACAGAGGATGTTATCGGGTTATCTATGTGAAGGACATGTCTACCAAACCGAGAAAAAGAAAATATAAGGAAGCGAATACATCATACGATGAGCCAAAGCGCCACATAGTTCTTTCAGGAAAAAGGGACATCCTGGGAGTGGACGGCAAGACAGACATGTCTGAAGATTATGAAAAGTTTCATGAAATTCCTCCCTTCAATGTCAAGGCTGACCCAAGCATCCTGATAAACAATGAAGATTATCCATGGTTATGGCGCAATAAGCAAATGACACAAGCGAAGAAAAAGTGAAGACTTTCTCCCGCAATAAGCAAATGCTATGTGGGTGAAATTATGATACCATCCCAACTTTCAACTTTTTCAGAGTTCATTTGAAATGCTTTCATGTCTTATGGTTTGAAACTTTGATACTTCGAAAGTGATTGTCCATTTTGTACACGAAGTGCATCAAGTTTTTGTCGTAACCCTCTCTACTTTTTGGAACATGCTATGTGGGTGAAATGATGATACCATGCCAACTTTCAACCTTTTCAGAGTTCATTTTGAAATGCTTTCCAATTTCAGAGTCATTTAGCTCAAAGAATGAATTAATAGCAAACAGAATGAACTACAAAACTTTTATGAAAATAAAAGCAATCAATTAAAATATTATGTTATGATCAACTAAAATAAAACTATAATATTCTTCAATAGCAAAAAGAATATAATTTGTGTGACCTAAAATCAAACTATAAGTATTTAATTGTAAGTATAAATAAAAAATAAATAGCAAAGAAGAAAAAAAATCTAATTTTATAGTAAAGTTATTCATAAACTAGTGATTCACACAAATTTTTAAAAATTCAAATTTAAACTATTTAAAATTTAAAACTAATGGCACTAACAGAAAGTTTATAATTTTTGTGACCTAAAAGCAAAAAAGAAATCACTAAAAAACTGTAAGTATTTAGTTGTAAGTAGAAAGAAAAAATAAATAGAAAAAAATTCTAATTTATAGTAAAGTTATTCATAAACTAGTGATTCACACAATTTTTTTAAAATTCAAATTTAAACAATTTAAAATTTAAAACTAATGGCACTAACAGAAAGTTTATAATTTTTGTGACCTAAATGCAAAAAGAAATCACTAAAAAACTGTAAGTATTTAGTTTTAAGTAGAAATAAAAAAATAAAAAACCAAAAAAATGTAGAAATAAAAAAGAAAAAACCAAAAAAAATGCCACCTACTGGGCCTCCATGGCCTGAATACGACTAGAAACCCTACATGGGCCAGGATTCAGGCCCGCAGAAGGCCCAATAGGCCCACAGGCAAAGCAGTGTCAAATTAGGCCCATAGGCCTGCAGTTCAGAGGAGTTCGAGAGGGAGGAGGCAGCAGAGCTTATAAACTGGTGTTGGGCGCTGTCAACTAGCGATGTGGGACTAAACTTTTGGGCGTGGGGCAGCACAAGGGTATTGGTCCCGGTTGGTGGCACCAGCCGTGACCATTGCCCCCCTGTAGTCCCGGTTGGTGCCACCAACCGGGACCAATGGCCTTCGCTTCCCGCCCTTTGGGCTGCCGAAAAGAGGCCTTTGGTCCCGGTTGGTGGCTCGAACCGGGACTAAAGGGGGCAATGGTCACGGTTGGTGCCACCAACCGGGACCAATGCTCCGTCTATATAAGCCACACTTGTGAAAATTTTGGTACAGTTTCTTCGATCGCCGCCAGGCTGCCCCTCTGCTCGCCTCGCCGTCGCCGCCGTTGCCCCTGCCCCGCCCCTGAGCGCGCCCTGCCTCGCCGTCGTCGCCGACCCCGAGCCGCCCAGCCGTCGCCCTCGCCCTCGCCCTCGAGCTCCGCCGTCCCCGAGCCCTCGAGCTCCTGCCCCGCGCGCCCCCGGCCCGAGCTCCGCCGTCCGCCGCCGCCGAGCGCGCCCCACCGTCGCCCTCGCCGACCCCGAGCCCGTCCTCGTCGCCGTCGCCCCCGACGCCGGCCGCCCGCGTCTCCTCCCCGATCCCTCCGGGAGAGGTAGCCCATCCTCTCCTTCCTTCCCTGCTCCAAATTTGCAAAATATTGATATGATGTAGATGTATGTGTGTATGTATGTATGAGTTGGGGAGAAAGTTTATAATTTTTGTTCATATATACTGTAGATGCATGTATGTATGATGAATTTTGATATTTTTTTGTTCATATATAATGTAGATGTATATGTATGTATGGAATGATATCGATGGATGTATGTATATAGAACATTCGTAGAAAATATGACCAATGTCCCCCTCCGGTTCACTCGGGAACACTATTCGTAGAAGGAGAAGAAGAAGGAGAAGACGAGGAGAGGAAGAAAAGGAAGAGGAGAAGAAGAAAGGAATAGAGGAGAAGAAGAGAAAATTAGAATATATATTCTATTTTCTCTTTTCTCCTCTATTCTTTTCTTCTTCTCTTCTTTTTTTTCTTCTTTTTTTTCTTCGACACATGGGGGGGGGTCGAGAACGTCGGACATTCATGAGAGAGGCGAGGAAGAAGGGGAAGAAGAGGGAGAAGAAGAGGAGAGGAAGAAGAGGAAGTCTTCTCCTCTATTCTTTCTTTTCTTCTTTTTTCTTCTTCTTCTTCCTCTTTATTTTATCGGGAACGAGGGTCGTCGAGAGGTCGAGGAGCGGTAGAGGAGAAACCCTAAATAGAAAGTATCGTCGGTGTGAGATACATGTACCGTCGGTGTCGAACACTACACCCACATCCCACAAGTGGCGCGGGCTTCGACGCCCACGTCACTTGTGGGACGTGGATGTAGTGTCCGACACCGAAGGCCACATGTATCTCACACCCACGATACTTGCTAGCTATTTAGGGTTTCCTCTACCGAAAAGAAGAGGAGAAATAAATAAAAAGAAGAAAAAAGAAGAAAAAGAAGAGGAGAAGAAGAAAGGAATAGTGGAGAAGAAGAGAAAATAGGATTTCTATTTTCTCTTCTTCTCCACTATTCCTTTCTTCTTCTCCTCTTTTTTTTCTTCTTTTCTTCTTCTTCTTCTTCTTCTTCTTATTCTTATTAGCCGAAAGTAGAGAGAGGTTTCCTAGTGTCAAAGTATTGAAGAAATCCATGCCTTCATCATTAGCCGGAAGTAACCAGGGCATGTTGGTACGAAGTTCTGCAAAGTTGTTCTGGAATGGAGTCCCGGATAGAATAATCCGCCTTTTGGTACCAATTCAGCAAAGGCCTTCCAAATAGCCATATTCGGAAGGCTCTTGCTGAACTTTGTACCAAAAGGCGGATTATCCTATCTGGGAGTCCGTTCCAGAACAACTTTGAAGAGCTTCGTACCATCATGCACATGTTACTTTCGCCTAATGATGAAGACATGGTTTTGTTGAATCCTTTGACACTACGCAACCTCCCGACCCCTCGGCGATCCTCTCGAACATGAGAGGAAGAAGAGGATCGTCGAGGGGTCGAGGGTTCCAGGGTTGTCGAGGGGTCGAGGATCACCGAGGGGTCGAGAGAGGTTTCCTAGTGTCAAAGTATTGAAGAAATCCATGCCTTCATCATTAGCCGGAAGTAACCAGGGCATGTTGGTACGAAGTTCTACAAAGTTGTTTTGGAATGGAGTCCCGGATAGAATAATCCGCCTTTTGGTACCAATTCAGCAAAGGCCTTCCAAATAGCCATATTCGGAAGGCTCTTGCTGAACTTTGTACCAAAAGGCGGATTATCCTATCTGGGACTCCGTTCCAGAACAACTTTGAAGAGCTTCGTACCATCATGCACATGTTACTTTCGCCTAATGATGAAGACATGGTTTTGTTGAATCCCTTGACACTAGGCAACCTCCCGACCCCTCGGCGATCCTATCGAACATGAGAGGAAGAAGAGGATAAAAAAAGAAGAGGAAGAAGAAAAAAAAAGAGGAGAAGAAAGAATAGAGGAGATCTTCTCCTCTATTCTTTCTTCTCCTCTTATTTTTCTTCTTCTTCCTATTTTTTTTATCGGGAACGAGGGTCGTCGAGGAACATAGATGTAGTGTCGTCGTTGTCGATATATACCCCCTCCCGATAGCTTACTATGATTAGGTAGCTAGTTCTACGTTTGGCACTAATATATCCATCTGTCATGTTTGAATAATAATTGCCATGTTGTAAATATTTGTAGAAACTATGAACACCACCCTAGACGAAGTAACAAAAGAAGCGTTGTTGAGGGACATAATCGTAGAAGGAAGTGATGCCATCTCGTTGTTTCTCAACGAAACTGATGGTCTGGAAGGAGAGGGTGAACAAGCTGGCTACGGTGACCTAATGTCGGTGCAAGAAGAAGAACATGAGGACGGCTCCGGTGACCCAATGCCGGTGCAAGAAGGAGACCGTGATGACGGCTCCGGTGACCGAACCGAGTCCGGCCAGGTATATATATTAGTTAAGCCTATGCTGACTAGCTGATTGATGCATTCATTGTTTTGGTATGTACACATATTAATTAAGTCTTTGTTCTTTTTTCTAGCCCTCCGGATCGAGCACAACTTCGGTAAAGAGACGAGGCCCGAAGAAAAAGTTGAGCTCGGATGAAAAGTTTGAGATCATAGCAATCGCGCCCGACGGCCAACCTATTGAACCCCTCCGGACAAAGAGCGCATTTGTTGCTCAGTGCGGGGTTCTGGTTAGGGACAAGATCCCGATAAGCATCCAACAATGGTTTAAGCCGGCTACAGAAGACCCTGAGGTCTCTTATGTCAATGATATGCAGAAAAATGATCTTTGGACTGAGCTGAAGTCAAATTTCACCCTACCGCCAGAGGATAATCCAGAGAACCCAATTAAAGAGAAATTAATCAAGTCTTTTGCTCTGAAGAGGATGGCAGAACTATTCAGGAGGTGGAAGAAAGAGCTGAATAAGTTTGTCGAAAATAATGAGACACCAGAATTCAAGGGCAGATATGAGAAGATCAGAGATCACTGGCCCGCATTTGTGGCCCACAAGACATCGGAAAAGAGTAAGAAGATGTCGGCGACAAACAAGCAAAATGCTGCAAAGAAGAAGCTTCACCATCGCACGGGGTCAGGTGGCTACCTCGTAGCCCGGCCTAAGTGGTCCAAGACTGAGAATGATCTGGTTTATAAAGGAATTGAACCAGGGACAATTAACTGGCCAGACCGTTGCCGGACTTGGTTCTTTGGGGCTGGCGGAACACTGGACCCTGTAACAGGGAAGTGCATTTGGACGAACGATCAAATGGACATACCAGTCAGTAAGCTTAAGCAGTATATCGAAGCAGCACAGGAAGGGACGTTCTTTCCAGACAGAGAGAACGACGAGCTCACAATGGCCCTCGGGAATCCTGAGCACCCTGGACGGACACGAGGCACGCCAGGCTCCATTCCATGGAAGGTTGGGTTTCCGGACGCAGGCGGTTACAAATCCCATGAGAGGAGAAAAAAAATGCAGCAGACCCAAATGCAGGCGCTGAAAGTAAGGGTAGACGCGATAGAGGAACGAGAAGCAAATCGCAGCAAACGTACTGCCGAAGCCTCCCCCGAAGCTACCCCGCCATCTCAGCGCAGAAGCAGCGTGGCTTCCACCGAGCTGCTTCAGCCGGAGCATGCCTTGACGGCTCCTGCCAGCTATCCCGTGGATGCTATAACGGAGTCTCAAAATTGCCACCTTATGACGCAATGGATGAATTTGAAGGTCAAGGCGGCTGTTGGCTCTGTTTTTCCTACTGAACCTGGCGCAACTTTTCACTGCCGGCCGATTCCAGAAGGATATGCTAGGGTGATGGTGGATGAGATAACGGAGGGATTTGAGGACCTCCAGCTTGACCACCCTACCGGTGAAGGGGAGACTCGGCTGGGGTCAGCTCTGAAGACTCCATGCCTATGGCGGAAGGAGCTCATCAACCATCTGAACTGGACGCCACCGCCTCCTCCTCCTCCTCCGGCGAGTCAGGCACTCCGCCTCCACCGCCTCCTCCTCCGGCGAGTGACGATCAGGGCCCTCGGCCGGCTCCTTCTCCGGCGCGTGGCGGCACTCCGCCTCCTTCTCCGCCTGCGCCGACGCGCCCGAGCATCCAGCCTCCTCCTTCTCCGCCTCGTCAGCAAGGGCGGAAGAGACCTGCCGCCGCTCCAGCTGCTCCGGTGCGTCGTAGTCCTTCTCCTCCGCCTCTTAAGCAAGTAAAGAAGACAACCGCTATGTCTGCTCGGTCGGCGTCTAGCAGTACAACCAGAGGCGGGAGGACATACAGATTCGGTCCTTCTCTGAAGACTCCAGAGAAGTTACCATACGAGAGGACCCAGGAGGAGAACGCCGAGATCGCGCGAGAAGAAGTGAAGAAATTCTTTGAAGGGGTGAAAGCAAAGAAACATCCACCTCCGGAGGAGAAGGTAGATCGGGTGAAAGTGAAGTGCACTCTGGCTGCCCTGACAAAACCACCGAAGTCTGATCCGCCGAAAGGAAACTATGACCGCATTATTGGAAAGGAATTTGCCGAAGCGGAGCGGTCGGGAAGTATTGTCAGTGATCAAAGGCTGAAAGAACGACGAGCTGGGAAACAAATTGCCCAGCTCGGCGAACAAGCGAAGCAATCGTGCCCCCCGCTCAAGGTGCCTAGCCACAACGTCGATAATGATCCGAGGATGGTGCCCGGTTATAGCAATCTTGCAGATTACCTGCCCGACGAAGTACATTATGAACCCATGGAGGTGCAGATACAAAGATACGAGTACGGGAAGCCTCTCGTCAAAGATGAAAGATCTCTATCAACGATAATGCGAAGATTACATGATTGGTACATGAAAATCTGCAGAGACTCTGGGGGAGGAGTACTTTGTATGTGAAAGTTAAAAAGGAGCATGACCTCGTTGGAATTGATCTGTTGCCTATTTCATTTGAGGAGTTCTATCAGTTTTTCAATCAATTGGCCCTCGATAAAACAACGGTCGCCTGCTACTGTCTGTAAGTAGTACTACTTCTGTCATTAAGTTTCTCTATATAGCTTAGCTCTTTCATTGCATGTATTTATAATCATCCTCACTATATTATGCAGATTGAAAATCGCCGAATTGAAGAAAAGACAAGTCGGTGATATTGGGTTCATTAACACATATCTCATAGATGCAACTCAGGTTAAACTTCATGCCGCAGCTACCGAGGCCAGCTTGCTACGATCGTTCGTAATAAATCAAAACAAAGATATAATACTCTTTCCTTACAACTTCAGGTGAGTGTTACTGTCTTGTGCGTATTCGGTTTCCCTTATATATTAGTCAAGGTTATAGTAATGTAATTCATGAGTTATGCATGTGTGTGCAGTTTCCACTTTATTCTCCTAGAGATTAAGCTTGAGCAGGGAGTAGTAACCGTCTTGGACTCTAAACGAAAAGATCCCAAGGAGTATGCGGACATGACTGAAATCCTCAAGAAGTAAGTTAAATCGATCATTATCCACCATATCAGCAACTTTGTTCATTTCCTGATATCAAGTAATTGTTTTCTTTGTCCGGCAGGGTTTGGAGAAAATTCACCAAAACAGTTCCGGGACTGCCGAAGGAGCTGGAATTTAGACACCTGAAAGTAAGTACTATAGTAGCATGTTCCGCGCATCTCCTAGTGATTCAAGCGCTAGTTTCATCAATACCATTTAGCATTCTTGCTTATCAGTTTGATTGACCTCTATTTCTTGTAAAGTGGTTGTGGCAGGAACAAGGGAATGATTTCTGTGTATACTACATCTGCGAGTCCATCCGCCACACGACCTGTGAGCGGGGCGGGTACTCTAACGAACAATATGAAGTACGTAAATAACAACATTCACAATTTTATTTTATTACCATCATTTGTGTTGAGTTTCATTCATTCATATATATATGTATTGACCCCCTTCTTCAAATTAGATGTTTCGGAAGCGG
Organism: Triticum urartu; assembly: GCF_056163025.1. Lineage (NCBI taxonomy): Eukaryota > Viridiplantae > Streptophyta > Magnoliopsida > Poales > Poaceae > Triticum > Triticum urartu. Next base: position 714,403,984 of record NC_141879.1, read on the forward strand.
GATGAACTCCTAGCACCAGCTCGCATGCGAGCAATTCAAGAGGAATTGGCGGCATTCTTTCTTGACCACGTGATCCCTGAAGACGGAGAATTCTATGTGGACCCTGAGTCCGTATGATTATATTTGTAAGAGATAATTATTGTATATATGTAGCCGGTAGTGTCAGATAGATATACGAGAACTTGTTGTTCGACCAATCTCTCGGAGAAGGAGAGGTGGTCGATATCACTTTTCTCTGTATATATGCATATATGTTCATGACGATCTTCTGTTTCCTTCGTTTGCTTACTAGCTAGCTAGCGTGTCTAGTCCTCTCTATATACGTATGTATAGTACGTAGCGTCGACCAAGCACGGACATAACAGAGGACACTTCTCTCTATTAATTATAACTAGCTAACACAATATATGAAACACCTAAATTAACCCCCCAAAACCCCCAACCCCCCCCCCCTTTCAAAAAAAAACAAAAACCCCAGCCACAGAAGTGCTGACGCGTGGATGCCTATTGGTCCCGGTTGGTGCCACCAACCGGGACCAAAGGGTCTCCTGACTGGGCTCTGCGCACTGCCCACGTGGAGGGCCTTTAGTCCCGGTTCTGGATTGAACCGGGACTAAAGGGAGGAGGTATTAGTACCGACACTTTAGTCCCGGTTCTGGAACCGGGACTAAAGGCCCTTACGAACCGGGACTATAGACCCTTTTTCTACCAGTGCACACTCCCATCGGTATAGTTGCGCACGGGCGGTCGTGGAGGTGCACACAATCGTTGGCATAGTAGCTCATACACAACTATGAGAGTTGTACACGTGCGGTGGCATAGTCGCACACGAATGATCATGGAGTTGCACACTCTCGTCGGCGTAGTAGTCATGCACGACGAAGGAGTTGCACAGTCCTGTCGGCATAGTCGCACACGCGTGACAGCAGAGTTGCACCCTCTCACTCGCATAGTCGCACACACTGCCCCGTAGTTGCGCACTCCCATCGACATAGGTGTCCACTCTCATTGGCTACGGGAGTTGCACACTCTTATCGGCACAGTCGCACACGCATGGCACCGGAGTTGTACAAGCGCGGCAGCATAGTTGCTCACATAGGACCACTGAGTTGCACTCTCATTGGTGTAGTAATTCACGCACGTCCGTGGTAGTGCACACTCTTGTTGGCATAGTCGCACACGCATGGTGGCAGAGTTGCACACACACGACCACAGAGTTGCACACCCTCGTCGGCATAGTCAGGCACGCGCGGCTGCGGAGGTGCGTACTCTCGTTGACATAGTAGCTCACGCACGACTGCGGTAGTTGCACACGTGTGGCGGCATAGTCGCACACGCATGACCATGGAGCTGCACACTCTCGACAGCGTAGTAGCTCACGTACCACCGCAGAGTTGCACACTCCCGGCTTATGTAAAAAAATTGTACATCAACTGTCAGGTAGTTGCACATTGACTGGTAGGCAGTTGCACTTAATGGGAAGAAAATTGCACAAATAAAGTTCGTCAAAGCATACTCATACGGGTCTACTTTGAACATCACATTACGGGGATTCTTATGGTGAATAAAAAGCTTATGGCAATATTTTTACAAAAATCAAAACCTAAATTAAATGTGTTCACAATTGTTCGCATGAGTGAAAACTGCATGTCCATGAATAGGTAGAAAATTGCACACCGACTATCATGTAGTTGCACATTGACTGCTAATAGTTGCACAAAATAGGATTTAAATTGCATATTTTTTTCCACCGAAACATGCCCATGCGGGGTCTAGTTTCAAAGAGCATCTCGCGAAGGTTCCAAAGATGAAAACATATCTTAATTTTGACGCGCGGTTTGAAACATATCAATTTTTGAAAATATGGAAATCTGAATTTAATACACAGCAAGACAACAATGAGATTGCATTTAATGGAGAAGGCATGCACGGGGTGGGTGCTTGATTAGCAGTCTTTTATGCACGGGATTTGACCACTTTCTTTTTTATTAACGTGAGGACGGGTAATCCAGAAATAAGGAATGCAGTCACTCCCGGGCTCTCTCAGAGTTTAGCAACCCTCGGCCGTTGGATCGGGTTGCTTGATGGATCTTGGGCCGTCGGATGGACCGCGTGGAAGACCTGGCCGTCGGATCAAAAAAAGTTACTGCTGGAATGAATAGTTACCATCTCGTTCGTGCCACCGCGCGTAATTACACTGCCCCGCCGAGGGCATTTTCGTCATTTCGCTTCCTGGGGGTATAAAAGGCGGCCACGCCCGTGGTGAAACCCTAGCCGCCTCGCTCCCTTTCTCGCGCGTCGCCGCCTGCCTCCTCTCCTCCCCGCGACCCCGCACCACGTCTTCTCCCAGGCGCCCACTCGCCCCGCCCCCGATTGAACCCTAGCCGCCACTCCTCGCTGGCCATCCTCCCCGTCCACGGCCGCCACGCGCATCGCCGCCAGAGGGCGTCGTCGGTTGTGGGCGCGCCTCCGCGGATTCGCGCCGCGGTTGCCGGAGGCGTGGGCGCCGCGGGTCAACCTCCTCGGGGACGATGGGCGCGGCCCCGCCGTCCCGCCCTGCCCGCCGCGGCTGCCATGGACGAGCTCGAGCTCGACTGGGGAGCAAGGGGCCGCCCCGCCGTCCCGCTCGCCATGGCCATGGCCATGGCCGATGACCGCGGCCCCGCCCGCCGCGGCGGCCATGAACGATCTCGAGCTCGATGGGGGAGCAACGGGGAGAGGAACGTGAGGCTATGGGGGAGGAAGAAGATGGCCCCCTCGTTCTTGCCGTCAGTTCGTCGCTCGATTTGTGCCAGCCTACTGCGTCAAATGTGATGGATTCGCTGTGCGATACCGGTGTTCCTTGTTCTTGTCGTCGTTGCGCTAGATGTGATGGTGCGTTCATCAATTTGTGGGTAGGCATTTATTTTGCCCCGTTCTTGGTCATTCCCTGCAGCTTAACCGTGATTTTGTACTCTGATTTTGCTGCGGATTGATCCATCGTTTGCAGGTGCTCGTTCTTCTCGTCAGTTCGTCGCTCGATATGTGCCAGCCTGCTGCGTCTTCAACCAGGGATGTACAGGTCGACTGCTTTTCCTCTCCTTCTTTGTGCTTCTCTTCTTTCCAGGCCTAGGGTTACATTTGTGAAGTAGTGTATATTCCTTGTCTTTTCTATATGAGTACGCTGCTAGATTCGGTCTATTGTGTGCAGGCTGGCCAATGAGAGGCAAAGGGTATTATTCCCTGGTTGGATTTATGTGGTGTCCTATCTTCCTTAATTCCTGGATTATAGGTGTGTGCTTCTTGTTCCTTGTCTGGATCGTGCTAGGCCCTAGGTTTTTTTGTTCATTTGCACATGATTCTGGGTGCTTTTGTTCTTTTCTTTGTTTTGTTTACTATTTATTTTTGGCTTTATACCAATAGCCTGCTGGTTTGTCGGTTGGTCCTGCTCGTCCTCTGTTGTGATATTGAGGCATGTAGGCTTCAATTTACTGTTGTCCATTTGAGTTAGGCTGCTTAATTTAGGTTTGTTTACTAAGTTAATTATATTTCTAATTTAGTGATTATACCTCCTTTGGTTTTTTATGGAATTTGGATATACGTGCCTTTGCTACCTATTCAGTCAATGCTCTGCTCAGTTTTAGTTTCTTTGGGTGTGTGCTTTATATAGCTTTCTGGTCTCTCCTTCCGGCCTACCATACTGTTTTATAATTTGTCTCTCTTCACAAACCTAGGCTTAGCCAGTGTTATACCGTACTAGATTATGTGTTCTGCCCAGCAGCGTATTTATCTGTGCTTCTTGGTTTGTCCAGAGAGTCTGATTAGAGAAAGGTCAGTTCACCTCTGTAGCTTTTGTATAGCAGTACACATGTGTGAATAGAAACTCTTCATGCAAGGTGGCAGTAAACGGCCTTTTGATTTTACCTTAGGCACTACAAGCAGCCAATAGATAGGCCCATTGCTTGCATGCTGATATATTTTGCACACAAGAATGTTCTAACAAATATTATCTTTGATTGCAGCTAAAAGAGAGCTGACTAGGCCCGCCTGGGAAAGCAGGTAAGCACATTCGTGTCTGGTGTGTCAGATCTGCTAAATTGAACTCTTGCACTTCAAGATAGATTTCCATGTATTATTACTTTTGACTGACAGCGAGTTCATAAATTGTTGCTCTGTAGTGATAATACTCTTAGATAATTTCAGCCTTATTGATTTGAATGCTGAAATATCTTTATGACCCTATACAAAAAATTATTGTTTTGTGTAAATAATGCATCGCATATTTTTTACTGTTGGCAAATAAATTATTTATGTATAGTTACTACCAAATTATCAGAATAATAAATCTATCACTCGCTCCAATTATTTATAATTCTGGGTTAGGCTTTTCTTATCTAAACTACTTGATGTGACAAAATATCTTAAACAAGCTCTGTGATTTGTATGCTCTCTTATATTATCAAAGATGATTGCACTTATATGATATGTTGGATAGTTCCTATATACTCCAAAAGAAAAAATAGCTGATGTTCCGCTCCCTGTAGGCCTGCACTCGCCTCGCGCCCTTTCCTCTCCCTGCTGCCTCGCCTCTCTCCCTGCCTGCTCGTTGCCCCGGTCGTCTCTGATGGTGCTCCTAGATGTGCTATACATCACCTCCTCACCTCCTTGGCCACTTCGATGCCCGTGGCTTTCGTGCTCGTCGGCGGGATGGTGCAAGGCGCAACTCCGACGTGGTTCCTCACTGGTTGGATGGCGTTCAAGCGCAGCCCCGGTGCCCTCTGAGTACTGCCTCGGCTACAACCTCCCTCTGTGAGCTCCATCTTCCCCTGCTCTGCTTCGGCTACTATATGGGACATGACCATATGATGATCAGTTATGGCTGATATAGGCATGCTCTCAAGCAGTCGAGGCACTTGTGGGTATTAATTTGGATCCTCCCTCGTTTCTTTGAGCTGTTTTGATCACGTTCTTATTTTAGTGGCTCTGTCCTTGGATGGTCATTTCTAATGAGTGATAACCAGGGCAGTTAAACCCTTGTAAGAACATATTGATCCGGTGATCCATCCAGAAATCCAGAAATAAGAGAAGAATGTCTCACCGAGCTCTCATAGCGATTAGGGACTCTCGGCCGTTGGATCGGTTTGCTTGATGCGATTCTGGGCGATGGATCTCGCTCCGGATTGATCTCGGCCGTTGGATCGAGCCTGAACTCCTGCAGTAATGAATAGTTACTCCCAAAATGAGATATCTCGTGCCACCGCGTTTGAATCACGTGCCCCATCGGTCGGAAGCCATTCTTGCTAGGGCGATGATGATTAGCCGTGGGTATCAAGTTGGGTCCTCCCTCTTGTCTCTAGAATCCTTTTTTATCCTGTGATACTTATTGTTCTGTCCTTTGGATGGTCATTCTTATTGAGTGATAACCAGGGCAGCTCCACTGTATAAACAGATTGATCTGGTGATAAGAGATGATGGGGGTAGATTATATGATCGAGGAAAGGCAAATATGAGCCCATATGCATTGAACCCTGAACCCTTTTTATTCGCATGTGCCCCACCGGTCGGAAGCCATCCTTACTAGGGCGATGATGATTCGCTGTGGCTGAAATAAGTGTGCCTTTGAGCAATCAAGGCACCTGTGGGTATCAAGTTGGGTCCTTCCTCTTGTCTCTAGAATCCTTTTTGGTCATTCTTGCTGAGTGATAACTGTTAAGTATATATGTTGTGTTTGTCTTGTACAGGCCCAGGCCCATAGTCTAGAGTGAGGCCCAGGCCCATGTAACCTTGTATATATCTCTCTCCTCAATACAGAAAATTGTTCGGTCATTCTCTCTTCCTCATGTTTTCTAACATGGTATCAGACCAGGACCAAACCCTAGTCCCTCTTCCAGCCGCCACCCATGAAATCGCCGCCGGTGAGGTGATTCAGGCGGATCTGTCTGGTGAGGAGACATCCACATCGCTGCCCCATCCCATCTTCGTCATCAACCTGTAGGAGCTGCTCTCCAGCAGCTCCTCTGTGTGTCCTCACATCTACTCTATGAGAATACTTCCCCTGCTCTCCAGCAGCCATCTCCAGCAAGCTCTTGGTGCCTTCCCTGCTCTACAGCAAGCTCCAGGCGTTACCCTTCTATCCAGCAAGATCCAACAAGCTCCACCTTCTATCCAGTGAGATCCAGATCCAGCTTCTGTTTTTGGCTGTCTGCTGCTCTTCTCTTGTTGCTGCCTGCAGCTGCTATCAGATTGGGTGTTTCCAGCTGCTGACCGCTCACCACTATGGCAAGAAATGATTTCAGATTTGGTTCTTTGATCATAGATATCAAGCTTGATGGTTCAAACTACAGGGAATGGGCATTTTCTGCCCGGACTGTCTTGAGGACAACTGGTTTTGTTTCTCATCTGACAGATGATCCACCTAGTCCAAATGATGATGCAGCAAGGAAGTCTTGGCAAAAGATCGATGATCGTGTGATGGGAGTTTTAATTCTGGGTGTTGAACCCTCACTCCGAATGAGTCTTGAGCATCACACTTCAGCTAAAGAGATATGGAAGTACTTTGAGCAACGCTACCTTCAGCCTAGCAGTGCACTTCATTTCTCCTTGTTGCAGAATTTACACAACACTCGGCAGCCAGAAGACATGTCCATAGAAGAGTACTATGGAGCTTTCACTCGCATCACTGGGCAGCTAGGTTCCATGGTTCCAAAGGGTAATTCTGGTTGTGAGTCATGTGCAGCAAAGGAAAAGTATGACCATCAGACTCTCATGTTTCAGTTTGTGATGGGTCTCAAGCCAGACTTTGAGAACATTCGCACTCAATTGCTTGGTCGTACGACTCCTCCCACCTTGACAGAGGCACTTGCTAGCTTGATCGCTGAGGAGACTCGTCTCCGTTCTCTTGGGGCTACTTCTGCGCAGACTCTACACACTAGTGTTCTGGCTTTTCCTCAGCGGCCAGGTGCCTCCAAGGCCACACCTTCAACTGTCGTCTGCTCGTTCTGCAAGAAGGCAGGACACCACAGAGATGGTTGTTTCAAGCTTCATCCAGAGCTGTTAGCTGAGTTTCAGGCTAGACGGGCCCTCAATCAGCAGCGTCGTGCACCCCAGGCTCCTTATCAGCAGCAAGCTCCTTATCAGCAGCAAGCGAGGGGTGCTTCTACATCTGTTCTCTCTCAGCCCGCTGTTGCTGCAACCCAGCCTTGGGTTCTGGACTCTGGAGCTTCTTTCCATGTGACCTCTGATCACTCTCAGCTTGTGTCTTGCCAGCCAGTGCGGGATGGTGCCTCTGTTCAGACTGCTGATGGTACACCTTGTTCTATTACTCATCAGGGTTCTCTTTGCACATCCAAGTTTTCTGTTCCTGCCATCTCCTTTGCTCCAGAGCTGTCCATGAATCTTATGTCTGTTGGCCAGCTTGCTGATATGAACTACTTTGTTGGTTTTGATGACTCATTTTGTTATGTGCAGGACCGTCAGAGCAAGAGGGTCATTGGAACTGGCCATCGCCGTAGAGGATCCACATCCGTCTACATCCTTGACACCTTATACCTTCCTTCAGCTTCCACCACATCCGCGTTCCAGATGGCTGCATCAACATCAAGATCCACTTCGTCGTTTTCTTTTGCCCAGTTGCACCATCGCTTAGGTCACTTGTGTGGTTCTCGTTTATCTACCCTTGTTCGACAAGGTGTTTTGGGTCATGTTTCCATAGATGCTGGTTTTCACTGTAAGGGTTGTAAGCTAGGGAAACAAATACAGCTTCCATACTCTTCCAGCACTACTCATTCTAGCCATCCTGATGTATGGGGTCCTTCCTCCTTTGTTTCGAAAGGTAGCCACAAACATTATGTCATATTTGTTGATGATCACTCTCGACATACTTGGGTCTATTTTATGAAGCATCGTTCTGAGTTGTTTTCTATATATAAGGCTTTTGTACATATGGTCCATACTCAGTTTTCCAGTGTTGTTCGTGTTTTTCGTTCTGACTCCGGGGGGAGTATCTATCTACTGCTTTTCGTGAGTTTCTCTCATCTGAGGGTACTCTCCCTCAGCTTTCATGCCCTGGTGCCCATGCTCAGAATGGCGTTGCTGAGCGTAAGCATCGCCATATTGTTGAGACAACTCGTACCCTTCTGATTTCTTCCTTTGTCCCCACTCATTTTTGGGGTGAAGCTATCTCAACTGCTGTTTATCTTATCAATCTCCAACCTTCTACTCGCCTTGAAGGCAAGTGTCGTGGTGAGGTTTTGTTTGGTTCTCCGCCCACGTATGACCACCTCCATGTCTTTGGTTGTACTTGTTATGTTCTTTTAGCACCTCGTGAGCGTACCAAGTTGACTGCTCAGTCTGCTCAGTGTGTCTTCCTTGGATATAGTCTTGAACATAAGGGCTACCGTTGCTATGATTCTTCTGCTCGCCGCATTCGCTTTTCTCGTGATGTCACTTTTGTTGAGGATCAACCCTTCTTCTATTCCCCTTCCACTAAACCATCATCCTCAACTTCTTTAGAGTCCATAGCTGAACAACCTTCCTCTGTCCTAACATCAGAACCATCTCCACCACATGTTTCATCTCCTTCCTCACCAGCTCCTTTCTCTCTTCCACTAGCTCCACCTCCAGATAGTCTTCCTTTCCATTACACTCGTCGTTATTCTACTCCTCCAGTCAATACTTTCCATTACACTCGTCGTTCTAAAGTTCCATGTGACACGCAGTCATCTATGCCTTTGTCTTCTACTCCTCCAGCCAGTACTACTGATCCTTGCACTGACGGCTCTTCTCTAGCAACGCGATACAAAAAGGACTTATATGCAGGGGCTGTTTCTGAGCCTAGTACCTATCAGGAGGCAGTTGTGTCACCTGAGTGGCAACTGGCTATGTCTGAGGAGCTTGCAGCCTTAGAGCATACTGGTACATGGGATTTGGTACAATTACCTCCTTGTTCAGTCCTTATCACTTGCAAATGGGTGTATAAGGTTAAAACCAAGTCAAATGGTTCTGTGGAACGCTACAAGGCTCGCCTTGTTGCAAGAGGTTTTCAGCAGTCTCATGGGAAAGATTATGATGAGACATTTGCTCCTGTTGCTCACATGACTTCAGTTCGAACTCTAATTGATGTGGCTGCTACTCAGTCATGGAAAATTTCCCACATGGATGTGAAGAATGCCTTCCTTCATGGTGATTTACATGAGGAAGTATATATGCAGCCACCTCTAGGTATCAAGGTTCCATCAGGTCATGTTTGTCGTCTTCGAAAGGCTCTTTATGGGCTTAAGCAAGCCCCTCGTGCCTGGTTTGAGCGGTTTAGTTCTGTGATTCAAGCTGCCGGTTTTTCTCCTTGTGAACATGACCATGCACTCTCATTCATACATCTGAGCATGGCCGTACATTGCTTCTACTTTATGTAGATGACATGTTGATCACTAGAGATGATGTTGGGTATATTGATTTTGTTAAGAAAAAATTGAGTGAACAATTCCAGATGTCAGATTTGGGGTCTCTCAGCTATTTTCTCGGGATTGAGGTCGAGCATACTGATGATGGTTACTATATCTCCCAGCAAAAGTACACTCAGGATTTGATTCTTCGCTCAGGTCTCACTGACACGCGCATTGCTGCTACACCTATGGAGCTTCATCTGCAGTTGCGTCCTACTGATGGCACTCCTCTTGAGGATCCCTCTCGCTATCGTCACATTGTCGGCAGTCTAGTGTACCTCACAGTGACCAGACCTGACATCGCACATGCAGTCCATATTCTCAGTCAATTTGTCTCTGCTCCCACCTCAGTTCATCATGGTCACCTATTCCGAGTCCTTAGGTATTTAAGGGGAACTACATCTCGCCGCTTGTTCTATGCTAATTCCAGTCAGCTCCAGCTTCATGCTTACTCTGATTCCACTTGGGCGAGTGATCCTATTGATCGTCGCTCGGTCACTGGCTATTGCATATTTCTTGGTACATCTCTCATTGCATGGAAATCAAAGAAGCAAACTGCTGTGTCTCGCTCCAGCATCGAGGCAGAGCTTAGGGCTCTCTCTACTACTACAGCAGAGATTCTATGGCTTCACTGGCTATTGGATGATCTTGGTGTCTTATGTCATACACCAACACCTCTTCTTTGTGACAACACTGCTGCTATTCAGATTGCTAATGATCCAGTCAAGCATGAGTTGACCAAACACATTGGTGTGGATGCCTTTTTCACTCGATCTCATTGTCAACAATCCACTGTAAAGCTACAATATGTCCCATCAGAGCTTCAAGTCGCAGATTTCTTCACCAAGGCACAAACTAGAGATCAGTATAGGTTTCACACTCTCAAACTTGGTGTATCAGATGCTCCTAACCCACCTTAAGTTTGAAGGGGGGTGTTAAGTATATATGTTGTGTTTGTCTTGTACAAGCCCGGGCCCATAGTCTAGAGTGAGGCCCAGGCCCATGTAACCTTGTATATATCTCTCTCCTCCTCAATACAGAAAACTGTTCGGTCATTCTCTCTTCCTCACGTTTTCTAACAATAACCAGGGCAGCTCCACTGTATAAACAGATTAATCTGGTGACAAGTGATGGCGGGGGTAGATTATATGATCGAGGAAAGGCAAATCTGAGCCCACTATGCATTGAATCATGAACCCTTTTTATTTGTATTTAAAGGTGTTGCTTATTTATGCTCCAGTGTTTATAGTCGTCTTATGTGAATATTTCTTCTCTCTCATACCTTTATTGCATATAAGTTCTTGACTTTTATTGTTTGTTGTTGGTCCTTGATTTCATCTGGTTAAGAGTAAGCAAGTTGTCGGTTCAATGGCTTGTTTTAGTTTGTTGATAAGCTAGCAGAAACCACGGTGTCATGTTTCTAATAACAGCGTCTTTAGGCTGGTTAATGTTTGTATTGGAGCCCACTATCTTTTATTTCGCTTGTTTCTTACCATCTTCCTTGCTTCTCTGGCTGTTTCACGGTTGGGACGGTGGCATGGCGTTGGGGCTGTCTTGCTGGTCGGCCAGAGAGGGAGCACACCGAGTGGGCTTCTAAGATGGCTGAGGTGATTATTTGCTCCCTTGTTTGTCTTTCCCTTTGTGATGTGTATGTGCTCATCAAGGGCTTTGTTGTTTTTTAGGGATTTCTATAGGGTTTCCTGGTTAATCCATTCTGATTTTGGTCTGCTCATGCTCTTGGCTTCCGGACCATGGTGCTCAAGGTGGTCTGGCTGTCGCCGCCGCCCCTGCTCGACGATGCTGCACCCCTGCTCGATCACTTTATAAAAATAGCGTATGCAGAAGTGAAAACGAGTCAAACAGATGATCAGTGCCTCAGTCCTTCAGTACTTGAGGTCATTGGGCTTTAGGTATGTGTTGACTGTATTAATGCTGTTATGTTTTTAGTGGCCAATATTTCTGACGAGTGTATAAACCCATAGTTGACCATGGTCCGCATATGAGTTTAATTGGTGTCTAAGATAATTAGTGGCATGATTTTATAAAGCTCCAGTTCCATGGTTCTGAGCACTTGGTAATATGTTGGAGTTTACTTTTCCTGTGGCATACGTTTATTTTGGAAGTTATTTGCATGTGTACTGGTATGCGATTGTCTACGTGCCCTTACAGTTGCTTATTATCTATAACTATAAGTGGTGAAAATTATTTTCCCGAGTTTAATTGTATGTATCAAGCCGCTTGGTGGAAAGACTTCCTATTGTATCTTGACATATGAATTGAATGATGTGGTTATATTAACATCGCTCTTTGTTTTGTTGTCTACTTCTTTATTTCCCTTTGGATAGGCGCTCATGTCGGCGTGGGGCACAGCGCCGAGGGAGCTGAGCCGGCGGATGTGGAGGCTGCCGAGCGGCGGTGCTCGTGTGAAGGAGGAATATGATGATGCGTGGAGTGGCGTGGGATACCAATCATCTTCATCGAGTGGCGGTGCTCGCGTGAAGGATGAGTTCGTGTTAGTCCCCCTATCCTGATCTGGATTTTATGGATCTTTCAAAAAAAGTTCTTGTTAGGGATTTGAGTTTTTCCATTTAACATGCTCTCATGTAGGGTAGTAGCACTCTCTCGGTTGTGGCTGCACGTTCAACTGGCCAGTCAAGGAGCTCCAGCAAGCAGGTCCTCCTACTCTCCTTTCCCCTGAGCTCCTACAACTACACAAATCATCTTCCTGGTATTTTCTCATTTCTGATTCACAGACTATGTATTGTAGTTAGTTCTGGTGATTATCAATTGATCTAAGACCACTGTACGTGCATATCTCAGACTTGAGAAGAATGCACATAGCCTTGCTGAGAACATAATATTGTTTCGATGATTATCTTGTTTGTGCGCTTGTTTTGATAAAACACAGGGGTTATAGAGGAATTGAAACATGTTACATTGAAATCAGAGAGCATGTCGTTGTTGCTTAATTCCGTTAATCGTGGCTGTCACTGTATACCTTGAGATTCAGGTAGAAGCAATAGAATCCAGGAAAAAAATACCTACCTGCATGTGTTCCTTAGAGAGTTTGTTTTCTTCATACCCCACCATTCTTGATATATATGGTCATCTCTGTTCTGGATATCACACTCGACGGCCTCTCTTCATGGCACAAAACTGAAACTAAGCCATGAATATATTTATTCAATGAAATAGCTGATTCGAATCATTCATCAACTAGCTTTCTTTTAATAACAGCAATAAGTCATGATATCTTGAAATTGCTTGATTGGTGATTATACATTTTATATGGTGTTTTTCACCTGCAAGCTCTGCACTTCTTTCCTTTCAACTTTATCTCTCTTGCTTTATTTCATGAATATATTCCTCTTCTCATTCTATCATTCAGTCTATTTGCAACAAAATCCTGATTCATACTCTCTTTTTTAAATGCTTGGCACATCCTAAACAAATCCTGATTAAACGATAGGCTTGGCATATCTTTTTTATCACTATGGTTGCTTTTATCCGCAACTGATTTCTCTGATTCCTTTCCCATGCTGTAATGCAATTGTTTTAGGCAATTCCCCAAGGCCTTATGTTTTATGTTATTGGGAACTGCAGGACACCCAGGAGTGTTTAGGATCCCACACACGGCAGTTCTTGCATGCTCCTGGCACACCTTGGACTATCATCGGCTCAGTATGAACGCGTTGTTCATGAGGACGGCAAGACCCATGTTGTAAATTGTCTGTAAGCGACGTGTTGCTATATCTTTTATGCCTAAAACGTCTGTAAGCGACGTGTTGTCGTATCTTCTATGCCTAAACGTCTACGTTATGCCTAAAACTTAAAGTTATCTATGCATAGTTGTAAATTGTCTTTAAGCGACATGTTGTCGTATCTTCTATGCCTAAGATATTTGGTGCTAACCTATCGTGAAACATGATTTTTATGTTCATGCATTGTTAAGTAGCTTCTTATTATGTGCATACAAACGTTTGGACCGGCACCCTCGTGCTACGGCGCGATCCCGATCTAGTTTCCATTTAAGTCGGCCGCTCGGATGACCTCCATGGCGCCCACACGCTGACTAGACGTGTCCACTTTGTATTGCTTTTCTCTTTCGTTGGTTTGGTTCTTACAGGGAGCTTTACATGGCTATAAATAACAGCCAAGACGTACAAGCTAATACTAGTCGGACTACTAATTAGGAGTACTACTCGGACACAGGTGCGAGTACAACTCGGACTTAGTACACGTCTTGTTTAGCTCTAACATTCACCTCCCTAAACATGACGTGGTCGTCACTATCGACCTGGATCCCAAATACGTCTACGCATACGTTTTACCTTCGGCATTGCCTTTGCCGTTTCTTGTAGCATCCTAGCCACCGACTTTACTACCGTCAGCTCATCCATAGCTTGATGACATTATTTGTTCTTGGGCGCGTCTTCAACCTTTACCTGTTCTTCGGTGCTTAGTAGATTGTCATTTGGATCGTCGAGGGGTCTTTTGAACCCGAGCGGGACCAATCTTTGGTCTAACTTTGAGTTCCAAGCTCTTGGCGCTTGCTTCAGCCTGTAAAAAGTGCCTTCTTGAGCTTGTAAACTCTCCCTTCTTCGCCTTTCTTCTTGTAGCCAAGGGGTTGTTCCATATGAGGTCACCGTTGAGGAAAGCAGATTTAACATCCATATGATGAACCTTCCAACCGTCTTGTGCTGCCAAAGCTAGGAGCACTCTCACCGTCTCGATTCGAGCAACCGGTGCAAACACCTCCTCATAGTCAACTCCTTGATGTTGTATGTAGCCCTTTGCAATGAGTCTTTCCTTGTACTTCACAATGGCACCCTTCGTGTCCTTCTTTAACTTGTAAACCCACTTCAAACCTATCGCCTTTTGGTTCGGAGGTCGGGTTACCAAAGTCCACGTGCCATTGCTCTCGATTGCCTTCATCTCCTCATCCATGGCGTGCATCCAACTTGAACTTGTGCTCGCCTCTACGAAGTTCGCTGGCTCCTCAACTCCAAGCAAACATACACTAGTAGAAAAAGGGTCAAATATGAAGCACATTAGTGCCGGTTTGAATTTGAGCCGGCACTAATGTGTCCATTAGTGCCGGTTCCAACGGCTAGGCGGGTGGACATCATTAGTACCGGTTCGTGGTGAACCTTTAGCACCGGTTCGTGCCACGAACCGGTACTAAAGTGAGTGGTGGCAGGATGTTGTCAGTCCGGGACCCCTCCAGCACCGTCCTACATAGACCCTTCGTCCACCCGAGCTCTCTCTGTTCTTCCCCTTTCCCCTCTCCTCTCTGTTCTTTTCCCTCTTCCTCTCAAGCTCATCACACATTTTACCCAAAATTTGTCAAGATTTGAAGGCCCCCATCCATTCAAATGATCACAAAGGTTAGCAACTTTGTCCTTTCATCTCTCATTGCTAGATTAGCTCGTGCAATGCTTTATATAGTGATTGATTTTTGAGTTTAGTAATTTGGGAGGAATTATATATATGTGCTAGTATTTGATTTATATGCAATTTGAGGTCAAAAATAACACTTAGTTTGCATATGTAGGTGTGGTTTACTTAGTGCCTTCTCAATCTCTGTCGTAACCACCGTCGATCGCCCGCAACGTCCCGTCGCCGGCACCACCTTGTGGTGAGCCTCTTGTTCATGAAGTTTTATATAAAAAATTGATGTTTGTACGAATTGCCCGAGAGTACGTACGAAGCAAAGAAGGTTGTCTGCCCTCTAGGGTTAGAGGTGCAGAAGATACATGCATGCCCTAATGATTGCATCCTCTACCGCGGTGAGTACGAGGATTTGAACGCTTGCCTGGTATGCGGTGCATTGCGCTATAAGATCAGCCGCGATGACCCTGGTGATGTCGAGGGCGAGCGCCCCAGGAAGAAGATTCCTGCCAAGGTGATGTGGTATGCTCCTATAATACCATGGTTGGAACGTTTCTTCCAAAACAAAGAGCATGCCAAGGCGATGCGATGGCACAGAGAAGACCGTAAGAAAGACTGAAAGTTGAGTGTACCCGCTGACGGGTCGCAGTGGAGAAAAATTGAAAGAAAGTATGGGAAGGAGTTTGCAGATGACGCAAGGAACGTATGGTTTGGTCTAAGCGCATATGGCATTAATCCTTCTGGGGAGCAGAGCAGCAACCATAGCACCTGGCCTGTGACTCTATGTTTGTATAACCTTCCTCCTTGGTTGTGCATGAAGCAGAAGTTCATTATGATGCCAGTGCTCATCCAAGGCCCTAAGCAACCCGGCAACGACATTGATGTGTACCTAAGGCCATTAGTTAAAGAACTCTTACAATTGTGGAATGGAATAGGTGTATGTGCGTGGGATGAGCACATGGGGGAAGAATTTGACCTAAAGGCGTTGCAGTTTGTGACCATCAATGATTGGCCTGCTCTCAGTAACCTTTCAGGACAGACAAACAAGGGATACCGCGCATGCACGCACTGTTTGGACGATACCGACAGTATATATTTGGCTAATTGTAAGAAGAATGTGTACCTGGGACATCGTCGATTTCTTCCGAGCAGGCATCCCGTAAGAAAGAAAGGCAAGCATTTCAAAGCTGAGGCGGATCACCGGACGAAGCCTCGCCACCGTACTGGTGCTGATGTACATGATATGGTCAAGGATTTGAAGGTGGTCTTTGGAAAGGGTCCTGGTGGACAACCTGTTCCGAATGACGGTGACGGACGCACACCCATGTGGAAGAAGAAATCTATATTTTGGGACCTGCCCTATTGGAAAGACCTAGAGGTCTGCTCTGCAATCGACGTGATGCACATGACGAAGAACCTTTGTGTGAACCTGCTTGGCTTCTTGGGCGTGTATGGGAAGACAAAAGATACACCTGAGGCATGGGAGGACCAGCAACGTATGCACGGAAAAGATGGCATACATCAGGGTCATGCAAGCTACGCTCTTACCAAAGAAGGGAAGGAAATCTTCTTTGAATGCCTGCTCAGTATTAAGGTACCGTCTGGCTTCTCGTCGAATATAAAGGGAATAATAAACATGGCAGAGAAAAAGTCCCAGAATCTAAAGTCTCATGACTGCCACGTGATTATGACGCAACTGCTTCCGGTTGCATTGAGGGGGCTTCTACCGGAAAACGTTCGATTAGCCATTGTGAAGCTATGTGCATTCCTCAATGCAATCTATCAGAAGGTAATCGATCCAAAAATCATACCAAGGTTAGAGAATGATTTGGTGCAATGTCTTGTCAGTTTCGAGGTGGTGTTCCCACCATCCTTCTTCAACATCATGACGCATGTCCTAGTTCACCTATGCGAAGAGATTAACGTTTTGGGTCCTGTATTTCTACACAATATGTTCCCCTTTGAGAGGTTCATGGGAGTCTTAAAGAAATATGTTCATAAACGTGCTAGGCCAGAAGGAAGCATCTCCAAGGGCCATGAAAATGAGGAGGTCATTGAGTTTTGTATTGACTTTATTCCTGACCTTAAGCCGATTGGTGTTCCTGAATCGCGGCATAAGGGCAGACTAGATGGAAAAGGCACGCTAGGAGGGGAACAGATAATATGTATGGACGGACATTCTCTCACTGAAGCACACTACACAGTTCTACAGAATTCCGCCTTGGTGGCTCCATATATGGATGAACACAAGAATTTGCTACGCTCCAAACACCCGGAGCGGTCAGATGACTGGATTACACGTGAACAAACCAGGAGTTTCGTCAGCTGGTTGCAGACACGTACCATGCATGACGCCTCTATTAAAGATGACCTGTACTTGCTGTCCCAGTTACCATCTTCGAATATAATGACTTTCAAAGGGTACGAGATAAATGGTAATACATTTTACACGATCGCCCAAGATAAGAAGAGCACCAACCAAAACAGTGGTGTCCGCTTTGATGCAAAAACCAAGACGGGAAGGGAAACATATTGTGGTTATATACAGGACATATGGGAACTTGACTATCAACATGGTTTGAAGGTCCCTTTGTTTCGGTGCAAATGGGTCAATATGACACGAGGCGGGGTAACGGAAGACCCGCAATACGGAATGACAACAGTGGATCTCAACAATCTTGCGTATGCATACGAACTATTCGTCCTAGCCAATGATGTGGCACATGTTTTCTATGTGAAGGACATGTCTACCAAGCCGAGAAAAAGAAAAGATAAGGAAGCGAATGCATCATACGATGAGCCAAAGCGGCACATAGTTCTTTCTGGGAAGAGAAACATCGTGGAAGTGGATGACAAGACAGACATGTCAGGAGATTATGAAAAGTTTGATGAAATTGCTCCATTCACAGTGAATATTGACCCAAGCATCCAGTTAAATGATGAAGATTTTCCATGGCTACGGCGCAAAGGGACACACGCGAAGAAAAAGTTTCACACCCAAAGATCTGGGATGTGATCGGCTTCACTATCATCACTTTCTTCTGTGTTTCACACCCAGGAGGGAATCTCTGTAATAGTTAGGGTAGCTAGTTATGTGTTTTGGCATTTGAAACGCGAAGAAATTTTATGTGCAAGCAAATTCTTTCATGCATTTACTGATTTTTTAGCTAAATGACCCTGAAATTGAAAATCATTTCAAATGAACTCAGAAAAGGTTGAAAGTTGGCATGGTATCATAATTTCACCCACATAGCATGTGCAAAAAAGTAGAGAGGGTTACCGCAAAAACTGGATGCACTTCGTGTACAAAATAGACAATCTCTTTCGAAGTATCAGGGTTTCTGACGAAAACTCATCCGTTACAAAGGCATTTCATTTTTTAAATAACCTAAGCATTACCAAATTGAATATAATGATAAAACACACTAATATTAAACATAAGAAAAAAGAATCACTCAAAAATCTGTTTTCAAAGTTAAGTTATTCACAAGCTAGTGATTCACAGAAATTTCAAATAATTCAAAATTTAAACTATTCAAATTTGTAAACTACCGGTACTAACAGAAAGTTTGTAATTTTTTGTACCTAAAGCAAAAATATTCACAAAGAAACTCTAAATACAGAAAAAAAACAACTCAAAAATAAATAAAACAAAAATAAATAAAGCAAAAAATAAGAAAAAAGCCCACCTACTGGGCCACAGCGGCCTGCATACGACTAGAAACCCAAATTCTAGTTGGGCCAGGATGCAAGCCCGCTAGCCTAGTAGGCCCAACAGGGCATCACAGCAGAGGTAGGCCTAGAAGGCCTGCTTAAGAGAGGAGCTCAAGACAGCAACGATGGCGGGGCTTATAAGCAGGTGCGAGTGCCCATCGGCTAGCAGGTGGGACTAAACTTCTGCGCCCCTCGCCTGGCAGCGCACACTCTTTAGTACCGGGTCATGGCACCAACCGGTACTTAAGGGGGGGGGGTGGCTTTAGTACCGGTTGGCGCCACGACTCGGTACTAAAGGGGATACGATTCCCGCCGCTTCGCCTGGCCAAAACAGACCTTTAGTACCGGTTGGTGGCTCCACCCGGTACTAAAGGTGGGTTCTATATAAGAAAACACTTCAAAAAATTTGTCAGATTCTCATCTCTCCCTCTGCTTCTTTCTCCTCTGCCCCATCGCCGCCGCCCCTCGTCGCCTCCCCCGTCGCCGTCCCCGTCGCCGTCGCCGTCCCCGTCGCCGTCGCCGTCCCCGTTGTCCCCGTCGCCGCGCCGCGCCCCATCGCCGCGCCCCGCCCCATCCCCGTCGTCGCCGCCCCGTCCCCGTCGCCATCTCCGTCCCCGTCCCCATCGCCGCCCCCCGTCGTCGCGCCTCGCTGGTGAGCTCCTGCCCCGGCCGCCAACCACACACACACACACACACATTGTTAAAGAATTGTTAGCAATCTTTCTGTTTTTTAGTTATAGAATTATTAGAAATGTTAGTTATATAGAAATGTTGTTTAGTTATAGAAATATTAGAAATGTTAGTTTTAGTTATAGAAATATTAGAAATGTTAGTTTTAGTTATAAAATTTAGAATTTGCATATATGAAATCACAATCCATCATTTAAAAATGTCACTTTACTTTTGCAGCATATAGTATTTGTTGTCGACGATGCCCGGCCCGCATCCTCGCCGTCGACCCGTTCACGATGACGTCTTGCTTCAGAGGACCCATGTCCGGGACTGGGCTCCGCCGGGCTGGCACTGCGAGGTGCTACCTTCAGGGGCGCGACGCTTGGTGAGGAACCCGGCCCCGGGTCCCGTCGTCGACCCCCATCTCCTTTGGTGGCGTTCGCGTGGGCCACTTTCGGTGCGGAGGGAGCCGGCCCCGCCGGAGGTGGTACGTTGCTGTGTCAGGGAGGAGGACGAGCACGTCCATCGCCACATGGCTTCTATGGACATCAGGTTCTCCAATACCTGGCAGGTTCTTTGGGGAGATCACCCGAGCTATGATCCAGTGATGGTTCCTTCACTTTGGTTGTCCACCGCCTAGATTACTCTCTAGTATTCGATCTTTATTAGCTAGCTAGCTAGTGATGTATTCGATATATAATATTCGAGATGATTTATTCGAGATTATATATATTATTCGAGACGATGTATTCGAGATTATATATATTATTCGAGACGACGTATTCGAGATTATATTCGATGATGCTTATTATGTACTATGATTGATTCAGTTTTTCCTTATTAATTGATTGCATCCATGCATTGTAATTTGAATATATTTCTTTTGGATTAGTTAATTAAAACCTATGGCGGACAATACCGGCAGAGAGGGAGAAGAGGCCCTGTTCAATATCATACGCAATCCTCGCGGGCCAGATGATGATGAGAATGAAGAAGATTATGACGGCTCCGAATATCTAAACAACACCGAGGAGGGTGATATGATATTCGATCGCGACGACCGAATTGATGAAGTCATGAACTATGAACATGACGAAGAAAATGTTGATCTTGAAACAACAAACACCGGCGAGGTATATATATTTATATAAGCATGCATCGGGTGATCATCACATGTTTTAAATGACTTGAAGATATATTAACTAATCGATCTTTCTTCTTTCAGCCATCCGGATCGAGCAAATCTTCAGGCAACAAGAAACGAGGCCCGAACAAAAAGTTGAAGGAGGGCGTAAAGTACAATATCGAGGCCATCAAACCTAATGGCGAACCATTAGCGCCTAAGAAGATTGCGGACAAGTTCATTCGTTAGTGCGGAGTTCTTGTGAAGGACCAACTCCCGATCTCCCTTCAAGAATGGAGAGAGCTAGCAAAGCCACGTCCAGGAGTCACTTTTGTCGATGACAGAAAAAACTTCTGCCTTGGGAAACGCTCATGGAACATTTCACCCTACCAGATCATTTCACAGATGCAGATGTGGAGAAAGTCAAGGACGCTGCTCTTAGGAAGATGGCGGTTGCATTCAACAACCACAAGAATTGTGAATGGAAAAGTACGTCAAGGGAGGAAGGAAGACTCCAGTATTCGAGGGAACACTAGAGAAGCAAAGTGCTCATTGGGATGATTTCGTGAAATTCAAGGATTCGGAATTATCTAAGGAACGGTCGAGAATAAACAAGGCCAATGCCGCATAAAAGGATAAGTTCCATAAGCTGGGGCCAGGTGGCTATGCGGTGGGAATGCCTAAGTGGGATAAGTCTGAGAAAGAGATGGAGGATGCAGGTGTCACTGCAGAAACATTGAGCTGGCCCCCCAGGTGCAAGACTTGGTTCTATGCGCATGGGGGGAGTTGGACCCGAAGACAGGCAAAGTTTCGAAGAAGGCATGTCTGGACGGAGCTGAAGATAAGCTAGTTGTTGCAATAGAAGAGGCTCGGTCGGGGGTGTTCCAGCCCAACAGAGAGAACGACGAGCTTATGCGTGCCCTGGGAAATCCTGAACACCCGGGAAGAACACGAGGCAAGGGCGCTATTCCGTGGTATGAGGGGTTTTCGGACTGGAACGCCGACTATAGAACTCGTGCGAGAAAGAAGATTGCGGAGGAGAAGAAGAGGAAGATGGAGGAGGAGCAGAGGAAGCTAGACTATGAACGCCTTCAAGGCCTAGAATCAGCGCACGCGGACTTGGCAATCAAATTCCAGCGGCAGCAGGAGCAGATCGACTCACTTAGCCAGCAAAGGGGGTCTCAGCAGCTGCAGCAGCTAGCGGATGATCCAGCATTGGATAGCACTGTCCCATCCATGCCGAGAAGCAGCGTGGGCTTCGCCCCGGGCGACGCATTGCTGGATAGCTACCCAGTGGATGACATCATGGAGAACACTAACTGCGAGCTACACTTCAAAATGAAGAACATATCCATGAAGGTGGCGGACGCCGTTGCTTTTACAAATCCCCCTGAGGCAACCTTCCATTACAACCCGATTCCAGCGGGCTATGCTCGTGTCTTGGTTGATGAGGTGGTGGACCAATATTCGGGGCTAGAGCTTGACATTCCTGGAGGTGACGAGGAGCACACACTGGGAGAGGCCAACCATCGTATCATCCTATGGAGAAAGGATTGCATCATCTTTCGAAGGCCATCGACACCGCGTCATCCGACTCCTCGTCGAAGTCCGCCACCGAGTCAGCAGACTCCCGCTCCTCCAAGTCCACCAACGCGTCAGGCCACTCCTCCTCCTCCAAGTCCGGCAAAGCGTATGGCCACTCCTCCTCCAAGTCCGGCATAGCTTCAGGCCACTCCTCCTCCTCCAACTCAGCCACGTCTGCTGTCTTCACCGCCTCAGCAATCACTGAAGAGAGTCGCCTCAGCTATGGTGCGTAGCGGTACAAGTCAAGCTAGTACTGGAGGTACAGGCGGAGGCAAGCGATTTCAATATGGTCCAAGCCTCATGCCTCATCCGCAGAGGCCTTACGACAAGTCCGAGGAGGAAAACGCAGCCATATCGAACGCCGAGGTGGAAGCCCATTTTGCATCGAAACCGCCACTGCCGCCAAGGGAGAAAGTGCCTGAGGAAAATATTGACCACTTCATTCGTATGGCTAGAGCACAAGCTCCCAAGCCTGTTGACACAGACTATGAGCGCCACCTCAGGAAGTTAAATCGAGCACGTCTACAGAAAGAGGCGAGCTTGAGCTCGAGCAAATCAGCTGACAAAACATGCGGTAAAACCGTTCCCCAGCTAGGAGAACAGGCGGCGCAATCAATCCCCCCGCTTGTTGTGCCAACAACACATGAGAGTAGGCGCGCCCAATATTATTGTGGGCAAACCGTTAACGTTCCCGGGCTGGGCGATGTGGTAATAACCGAGGAGCATATTGAGCAGGCTAAAAGCCTCATGATCACTGTTGGACAACTCCTCGATATCGAGCCCATGTCTCCGACTAGAGAGGAGGAAATAAAATGGAAATATGTCCGGGGCCAACCTTTGGTCGAGCCAGACGAGTTCAAGAAGCTCCCAACGAGAATGTATGAATTGCATCAATGGTACATGGACATTACCAAGAATTCCAATCGAGAGTCCCTCATGGTGAATGTCAAGAAGGATCATTACTACCATGAGAAAGCTGTGGCCGTTGAGTATTCAGAACTATTTCAGTTATACAATCAAGACGCACTCGACAAATCTATCGTCAGTTGCTATTGTCTGTAAGTGATTTCTTTCTGTAATTTAAGTCTCAAGCCAGCTGTAGTGATCATTTTGATCAATCATTACCTGTAATTATCCTCACTATATTCTTTTTTGTGGTATTATGCAGGATGAAGATTTATGAAATGAAAAAAGGTGGACGCTATGGCATTGGGTTCGTTGACCCAAATACCATTAATGAATACACATGGAAATTAGATCCATAGTACGAAAAAAGTGTAGAGGAAAGCATGCTAGAGTTCTTCAAGTGCCTCAAATACAATGATGATTGATACGTCTCCAACGTATCTATAATTTTTGATTGCTCCATGCTATATTATCTACTGTTTTGAATGTTTATGGGCTTTATTATACACTTCTATATCATTTTTGGGACTAACCTATTAACCCAGATCCCAGTGCCAGTTTCTGTTTTTACCCTGTTTTAGGGTTTCGAAGAAAAGGAAAATCAAACGGAGTCCAATTGACCTAAAACTTCACGAAACACATTTTTGGAAGGAAAGAAGCCTAGAAGACTTGGAGTGCACGTCGGGGGATATGGGAGGAGGTCACGAGGCAGGGGGGCGCGCCCACCCCCTGGGCGCGCCCTCCACCCTCGTCAGCCCCTCGTGGCCCCCTGACGTTCTTCTTCCGCCTATATATCTCCATATACCCTAAAAACATCTGAGAGCACAATAGATCAGGAGTTCCGCCGCCAGAAGCCTCCGTAGTCACCGAAAGCCAATCTAGACCCGTTCTGGCACCCTACCAGAGGGGACAATCCCTCTCCGGTGGTCATCTTCATCATCCCGGTGCTGAGGGAGTAGTTCTCCCTCGGGGCTGAGGGTATGTACCAGTAGCTATGTGTTTGATCTCTCTCTCTCTCTCTCGTGTTCTTGATTTGGCACGATCTTGATGTATCGCGAGCTTTGCTATTATAGTTGGATCTTATGTTTCTCCTCCCCCTCTTCTCTCTTGCAATGAATTGAGCTTCCCCTTTGAAGTAATCTTATCGGATTGAGTCTTTAAAGATTTGAGAACACTTGATGTATGTCTTGCGTGGGATACCCGTGGTGACAATGGGGTATTCTATTGATCCACTTGATGTATGTTTTGGTGATCAACTTGCAGGTTCCGCCCATGAACCTATGCATAGGGGTTGGCACATGTTTTCATCGTGATTCTCCGGTAGGAACTTTGGGGCACTCTTTGAGGTCCTTTGTTTTGGTTGAATAGATGAATCTGAGATTGTGTGATGCATATCGTATAATCATACCCACGTATACTTGAGGTGACATTGGAGTATCTAGGTGACATTAGGGTTTTGGTTGATTTGTGTCTTAAGGTGTTATTCTAGTACGAACTCTAGGGCTATTTGTGACACTTATAGGAATAGCCCAACGGATTGATTGGAAAGAATAATTTTGAGGTGGTTTCGTACCCTACCATAATCTCTTCATTCATTCTCCGCTATTAGTGACTTTGGAGTGACTCTTTGTTGCATGTTGAGGGATAGTTATGTGATCCAATTATGTTAGTATTGTTGAGGGAACTTACACTAGCGAAAGTATGAACCCTAGGCCCTATTTCCTATCATTGCAATACCGCTTATGCTCACTTTTATCACTTTCTACCTTGCTGTTTTTATTATTTCAGATTACAAATACCTTTATCTACTATCCATATACCACTTGTTTCACCATCTCTTTGCCGAACTAGTGCACCTATACAATTTACCATTGTATTGGGTGTGTTGGGGACACAAGAGACTCTTTGTTATTTGGTTGCAGGGTTGCTTGAGAGAGACCATCTTCATCCTACGCCTCCTACGGATTGATAAACCTTAGGTCATCCACTTGAGGGAAATTTTCTACTGTCCTACAAACCTCTGCACTTGGAGGCCCAACAACGTGTACAAGAAGAAGGTTGTGTAGTAGACATCAAGCTCTTTTCTGGCGCCGTTGCCGGGGAGGTTAGCGCTTGAAGGTATATCTTTAGATCTTGCAATCGAGTCTTTTAGTTTCTTGTTTTATCACTAGTTTAGTTTATAAAAGAAAACTATAAAAATGGAATTGAGTTTGTCTCATACGCTTCACCTTTTTAATATCTTTCGTGAGTATGATGGAAAGGATAATTGTGCTCAAGTGCTAGAAGAAGAAATCTATAAAATGTTTGGCACTAAATATTTGAATGATGAGCATGATTGCAATGTTGTTAGTACAAATTCTTTGAATATCCATGATACTAATGATGATTGCACTAGTTATGATGAAAATGTCTCCTATAAACATGTCAATTTTTGTGGAGTGCATTGGGTTTGTAAGTACACACAAAATAGGGAAGATAGATATTGCAAGAGGCATAAATACTTAGAAACTGAATTGTTGCAAGAAAGCCTTGATGATTGTGCTGAAAAATTCAATATTTTTCACGCCCCTTGTGAACTTTGCAATGAACATGGTCATTTAAATCTCCAATGCAAATTGTTTCATGACCGAATCGTATCCAAAAATTGTGATAATTTGATTACCCTTGAGCATCATAAAGAGATTAGTCTTCTTCTGGGGTATGAGGAAATGAAACGTATAACTGAGGGTATTCCAAAGTTTAATCTTGATAGAGTTCTTCATTTTGACCTAGAGGAAATTTATATGTATTGTGCGGTGAATTGCATTGAAAATCCTTATATTGCCAATTACATAAAGAAAAGAAAACAAATAGAAGATGAAGAGAATACTAATAAAAGGGAAGAGACTTCCCAATATCCTCCTATTATTTCTTATGATGAATCAGGTAACGAGGAGGAGCCTCCTATTCAACCAATCTCATTAATAAGGAGCTCCAAAAAGAGGATTGAACCCACACATGATGTGGTGAAGAAGAAGAAAAGAAAAAGGAAGAGAGGTAACAAGATATCTCTCCCAAATAATGCTGCTCCTATTACTATTGTGCCTCATGAAAATATAATTGTGGAAGATAATGATACTTCTTATGATCTTGAAAATCTTTTTGGCACTTGCTTGGACGAATATGATAATTGCTATACTATTGGTGCTATCCATACTATTAATTATGAGAGTGATTATGCTTATGATATGAAAAGGCCCAAGCTTGGGGATGCTATGTTTAATGAAGATGATGTTTTTAAGAATATATTTGCTGCAATTAGTGTTTGTCCCAAGCTTGGGGATGCTACGCTTAATGAAGATGATATTTTTAGTATCCCAAGTTTTGATATGCAAATTTATAATGATAATAACATGCCTCCTACTTATGATAATTATTGTGATGATACATATGCTATAAAAAGTAGTGAGGATTATGTTTATAAAACTTGTCATGATTATGGTTACCCCTTTTCTGAACATTACTCTTTTAATGTGGAAACAATTTATAGTATCCAAGTCTCTTATGATACTCCCACTGTCCCGAATGAGAAGAATCTTGCTTATGTGGAGAGTAATAAAATTTCTATGCTTGTAGATCATGAAAAGAATGCTTTAGGTGCTGGTTATATTGTTTAATTCATTCATGATGCTACTGAAAATTATTATGAGGGAGGAATATATGCTTGTAGGAATTGCAATAATACCAAGTTTCCTCTCTATGTGCTTAAAGTTTTGAAGTTATGCTTGTTTTACCTTCCTATGCAAGTTGATTCTTGTTCCCACAAGTTGTTTGCTCACAAAATCCCTATGAATAGGAAGAGGGTTAGACTTAAATGTGCTTGTCATATGCTTCATGATGCTCTTGTTATGTTTCAATTCTTATCTTTTATGTGAGCATCATTGAAATCATCATGCCTAGCTAGGGGCGTTAAACGATAGCGCTTGTTGGGAGGCAACCCAATTTTATTTTTGTTCCTTGCTTTTTGTTCCTGTTTAGTAATAAATAATTCATCAAGCCTCTGTTTAGATGTGGTTTTATGATTTTAATTAGTGTTTGTGCCAAGTAGAACCTTTGGGAAGACTTGGGGAAAGTCTTGTTGATCATGCTGTAAAAAAAACAGAAACTTTAGCGCTCACGAGAACTGCTGACATTTTTATTTGGAGAGTGCTATTTAGTTAATTATTTTTGCAGATGATTAATAGATAAATTCCTCAGGTTCAGAAATTTATTTGAGAATTTTATCAGTTCCAGAAGTATATGTTTGATCCAGATTACTACAGACTGTTCTGTTTTTGACAGATTCTGTTTTTCATGTGTTGTTTACTTATTTTGATGAATCTATGGCTAGTAAAATAGTTTATAAACCATAGAGAAGTTGGAATACAGTAGGTTTAACACCAATATAAATAAAGAATGATTTCATTACAGTACCTTGACATGGTGATTTACTTTCTTATACTAACGGAGCTTACGAGTTTTGTACTTTAAGTTTTGTGTTGTGAAGTTTTCAAGTTTTGGGTAAAGATTCGATGGACTATGGAATAAGGAGTGGCAATAGCCTAAGCTTGGGGATGCCCAAGGCACCCCAAGGTAATATTCAAGGATAACCAAGTGTCTAAGCTTGGGGATGCCCCGGGTGGCATCCCCTCTTTCGTCTTCGTTCATCGGTAACTTTACTTGGAGCTATATTTTTATTCACCACATGATATGTGTTTTGCTTGGAGCATCATTTTATTTTATTTATCTTTGCTTGTTGTTTGAATAAAATATCTGTTGGAAATATGCCCTAGAGGCAATAATAAATTGGTTATTATTATATTTCCTTGTTCATGATAATCGTTTATTATCCATGAAGGAATTGTATTGATAGGAAACTCAGATACATGTGTGGATACATAGACAACACCATGTCCCTAGTAAGCCTCTAGTTAACTAGCTCGTTGATCAATAGATGGTTACGGTTTCCTGACCATGGACATTGGATGTCGTTGATAACGGGATCACATCATTAGGAGAATGATGTGATAGACAAGACCCAATCCTAAGCCTAGCACAAAGATCGTGTAGTTCGTATGCTAAAGCTTTTCTAAATGTCAAGTATCATTTCCTTAGACCATGAGATTGTGCAACTCCCGGATACCGTAGGAATGCTTTGGGTGTGCCAAACGTCACAACGTAACTGGGTGGCTATAAAGGTGCACTACGGGTATCTCCGAAAGTGTCTGTTGGGTTGGCACGAATCGAGACTGGGATTTGTCACTCCGTGTGACGGAGAGGTATCTCGGGGCCCACTCAGTAGGACATCATCATAATGTGCACAATGTGACCAAGGAGTTGATCAAGGGATGATGTGTTACGAAACGAGTAAAGAGACTTGCCGGTAACGAGATTGAAAAAGGTATCAGATACCGACGATCGAATCTCGGGCAAGTACAATACCGCTGGACAAAGGGAATTGAATACGGGATTGATTGAATCCTCGACATCGTGGTTCATCCGATGAGATCATCGTGGAACATGTGGGAGCCAACATGGGTATACAGATCCCGCTGTTGGTTATTTACCGGAGAGTCGTCTCGGTCATGTCTGCATGTCTCCCGAACCCGCAGGGTCTACACACTTAAGGTTCGGTGATGCTAGGGTTGTAGAGATATTAGTATGCGGTAACCCAAAAGTTGTTCGGAGTCCCGGATGAGATCCCGGACGTCACGCGGAGTTCCAGAATGGTCCGGGGGTAAAGATTTATATATAGGAAGTCCTATTTTGGCCACCGGAAAATGTTTGGGATTTTTCGGTATTGTACCGGGAAGGTTCTAGAAGGTTCCGGAGTGGGGCCCACCTGCATGGGGGGACCCACATGAACGTGGGTAGTGGGGGCAAGGCCCCACACCCCTGGTCAAGGCGCACCAAGATCCCCCCTTAGAAGGAATAAGATCATATCCCGAAGGGATAAGATCATATCCCGGTGGGGAAGGGAATGATGGGATTTCTTTTCCCCACCTTTGCCAACGCCCCAATGGACTTGGAGGGCAAGAAACCAGCCCCCTCCACCCCTATATATAGTGGGGAGGTGCATGGGAGCCGCACCCTAGCCCCTGGCGCCTCCCTCTCCCCTCGTAACACCTCTCCCTCTCGCTGAGCTTGGCGAAGCCCTGCCGAGATCCCCGCTGCTTCCACCACCACGCCGTCGTGCTGCTGGATCTCCATCAACCTCTCCTTCCCCCTTGCTGGATCAAGAAGGAAGAGACGTCTTCCCCAACCGTACGTGTGTTAAACGCATAGGTGCCGTCCGTTCGGCGCTCGGTCATCGGTGATTTGGATCACGACGAGTACGACTCCATCAACCCCGTTCTCTTGAACGCTTCCGCTCGCGATCTACAAGGGTATGTAGATGCACTCCTCTCTCTCGTTCCTAGATGACTCCATAGATTGATCTTGGTGATGCGTAGAAAATTTTAAAGTTCTGCTACGTTCCCCAACAGTGGCATCATGAGCTAGGTCTATGCGTAGTTTCTATGCACGAGTAGAACACAAAGTAGTTGTGGGCGTCGATTTTGTCAATTTACTTGCCGTTACTAGTCTTATCTCGATTCGGCGACATCGTGGGATGAAGCGGCCCGGACCGACCTTACACGTACACTTACGTGAGACAGGTTCCACCGACTGACATGCACTAGTTGCATAAGGTGGCTAGCGGGTGTCTGTCTCTCCCACTTTAGTCGGATCGGATTCGATGAAAAGGGTCCTTATGAAGGGTAAATAGAAATTGGCATATCACGTTGTGGTTTTTGCGTAGGTAAGAAACGTTCTTGCTAAGAAACCTATAGCAGCCACGTAAAAATTTGCAACAACAATTAGAGGACGTCTAACTTGTTTTTGCAGCATATGCCGTGTGATGTGATATGGCCAAAAGGATGTGATGAATGATATATGCGATGTATGAGATTGATCATGTTCTTGTAATAGGAATCACGACTTGCATGTCGATGAGTATGACAACCGGTAGGAGCCATAGGAGTTGTCTTAATTTATTTATGACCTGCGTGTCAACATAAACGTCATGTATTTACTTCATGAAGACACGATGATGGAGATCATGATGATGGAGATCATGGTGTCATGCCGGTGACGATGATGATCATGGCGCCCCGAAGATGGAGATCAAAAGGAGCAAAATGATATTGGCCATATCGTGTCACTATTTGATTGCATGTGATGTTTATCATGTTTTACATCTTATTTGCTTAGAACGACGGTAGCTAAAATAAGATTATCCCTCGCAATAATTTCAAGAAAAGTGTTCCCCCTAACTGTGCACCATTGCGAAGGTTCGTTGTTTCGAAGCACCACGTGATGATCGGGTGTGATAGATTCTAACGTTCGAATACAACGGGTGTAAGCCAGATTTACACATGCAATACACTTAGGTTGACTTGACGAGCCTAGCATGTACAGACATGGCCTCGGAACACGAAAGACCGAAAGGTCGAACATGAGTCATATAGAAGATACGATCAACATGAAGATGTTCACCGATGATGACTAGTCTGTCTCACATGATGATTGGACACGGCCTAGTTGACTCGGATCATGTATCACTTAGATGACTAGAGGGATGTCTATCTAAGTGGGAGTTCATTAAATAATCAGATGAACTTAATTATCATGAACATAGTCAAAAGGACTTTGCAAATTATGTCGTAGCTTACGCTTTAGTTCTACTGTTTTAGATATGTTCCTAGAGAAAATTTAGTTGAAAGTTGATAGTAGCAATTATGCGGACTGGGTCCGTAAACAGAGGATTGTCCTCATTGCTGCACAGAAGGATTATGTCCTTAATGCACCGCTCAGTGAGCTAAACCTCGAACGTCGGTTGTGGATGTTGCGAACATTTGACATACACGTTTTGATGACTACATGATAGTTCAGTGCGTAATGCTAAATGGTTTAGAATTGAGGCACCAAAGACGTTTTTGAAACATCGCAGAACATATGAGATGTTCCAAGGACTGAAATTGGGATTTCAGGCTAGTGCCCACGTCAAGAGGTATGAGACCTTTGACAAGTTTCTTAAGCCTGCACACTAAGGAGAAAAGCTCAATCGTTGAGCATGTGCTCAGATTGTATGAGTACTACAATCGCTTGAATCGAGTGGGAGTTGATCTTCCAGATGAGATAGTGATGGTTCTCCAAAGTCACTGCCACCAAGCTACTAGAGCTTCGTGATGAACTATAACATATCAGGGATAGATATGATGATCCTTGAGCTATTCGCGACACCGTGAAAGTAGAAATCAAATAGGAGCATCAATTGTTGATGGTTAGTAAAACCACTAGTTTCAAGAAGGGCAAGGGCAAGAAAGGGATACTTCATGAAACGACAAATCAGTTGCTGCTCTAGTGAAGAAACCCAAATTTGAACCCAAGCCCGAGACTAAGTGCTTCTATAATAAGGGGAACGGTCACTGAAGCAGAACCACCCTAGATACTTGGTAGATGAGAAGGCTGGCAAGGTTGAAAGAAGTATATATTGGACATACATAATATTAAATGTGTACTTTACTAGTACTCCTAGTAGCAGCAGGGTATTAGATACCGGTTCGGTTGCTAAGTGTTGGTAACTCGAAATGAAAGGCTACGGAATAAACGGAGACTAGTCAAAGGTGAGACGATGATATGTGTTGGAAGTGTTTCGAAGGTTGATGTGATCAAGCATCGCACGCTCCGTTTACCATCAGGATTGGTGTTATTTGGTGTTTGCATTGAGCATAGACATGATTGGATTATGTTTTTCGCAATACGGTTATTCATTTAAGGAGAATAATGGTTACTCTGTTTATTTGAATAATACCTTCAATGGTCTTGCACCTAAAATGAATGGTTTATCGAATCCCGATCGTAGTGATACACATGTTCATGCCAAAAGATATAAGATAGTACCACATACTTGTGGCACTGCAATTTTAGTCACAATGGTATAAAACGCATGAAGAAGCTCAATGTTGATGGATCTTTGGACTCGCTTGATTTTGAATCACTTGAGACATGCAAATCATACCACATGAGCAAGATGACTGAAAGGCCTCGTTTTTCAGTAAGATGGAACAAGAAAGCAACTTGTTGGAAGTAATACATCTTGATGTGTGCAGTCCAATGAGTGCTGAGGCATGTAGTGGATATTGTTATATTCTTACTTCACAGATGATTTGAGTAGATGCTAAGTATATTTACTTGATGAATCACGAGTCTGAATTATTGAAAGGTTCAAGTAATTTCAGGGTGAAGTTGAAGATCGTCATGACAAGAGGATAAAATATCTATGATATGATCATAGAGATGAATATCTGAATTACGAGTTTGGCACAGAATTAAGACATCGTGGAAAAAAATTCACAACTAATACAGCCTGGAACACCATAGTGTGATGGTGTGTCCGAACATCATAACTGCACCCTATTGGATATGATGCATACCATGATGTCTCTTATTGAATTACCACGATAGTTTATGGGTTAGGCATTAGAGACAACCACATT
Source organism: Triticum urartu (assembly GCF_056163025.1). Lineage (NCBI taxonomy): Eukaryota > Viridiplantae > Streptophyta > Magnoliopsida > Poales > Poaceae > Triticum > Triticum urartu. The sequence goes on from NC_141879.1 coordinate 714,436,350, forward strand.
CACATTAAATAGGGCACCACGTAATTCCGATGAGATGACACCGTATGAACTATGGTTTAGAGAAACCTAAGCTGTCATTTCTTAAAAGTTTGGGGCTGCAATGCTTATGTGAAAAAGTTTCAGGCTGACAAGCTCGAACCCAAAGCGGATAAATGCATCTTCATAGAGTACCCAAAACAGTTGGATATACCTCCTGTCTCAGATCCGAAAGCAATAGGGATTGTTTCTAGAATCGGGTCCTTTCTTGAGGAAAAGTTTCTCTCGAAAGAATTGAGTGGGAGGATGGTGGAGACTTGATGAGGTTATTGAACCGTCACTTCAACCAGTGTATAGCAGGGCACAGGGAGTTGTTCTTGTGGCACTTACACCAATTGAAGTGGAAGCTTATGATAGTGATCATGAAACTTCGGATCAAGTCACTACCAAACCTCGTAGGACGACAAGGATGTGTACTACTTTAGAGTGGTACGTAATGCTGTCTTGGAAGTCATGTTGCTAGACAACAATGAACCTACAAGCTATGGAGAAGCGATGGTGGGCCCGGATTCCGAAAATTGGCTCGAGGCCATAAAATCCGAGAGAGGATCCATGTATGAAAACAAAGTGTAGACTTTGGAAGAACTGCTTGATGGTCATAAGGCTGTTGGGTACATATGGATTTTAAAAGAAAGACGAACAATGGTGGTAAGTATCACCATTAAGAAAGCTTGACTTATCGTTAAGATGTTTTCCGACAAGTTCAAGGAGTTGACTACGATGAGACTTTCTCACTCGTAGCGATGCTAAGAGTCTGTTGGAATTATGTTATCAGTTACTGCATTGTTTATGAAATCTTGCAGATACGATGTCAAAATATTGTTTCCTTGACGATTTTATTGAGGAAAGGTTGTATGTGATACAACCAGAAGGTTTTGTCAGTCCTGAAAAATGCTAACAAGTATGCAAAGCTCCAGCAATCCTTCTAAGGACTGGAGTAAGCATCTCGGAGTTGGAATGTACGCTTTGATGAGATGATCAAAGCTTTTGGGTTTATACAAAGTTTATGAGGAACTTGTATTTCCAAAGAAGTGAGTGGGAGCACTATAGAATTTCTGATGAGTATATGTTGTTGACATATTGTTGATCTGAAATGATGTAGAATTTCTGGAAAGCATATAGGGTTATTTGAAAAGTGTTTTTCAATGTAAAACCTGGATTAAGCTACTTGAACATTGAGCATCAAGATCTATAAGGATAGATCAAAACGCTTAATGGTACTTTCAAATGAGCACATACCTTGACATGATCTTGAAGGTGTTCAAGATGGATCAGTCAAAGAAGGAGTTCTTTCCTGAGTTGTAAGGTATGAAGTTATGAAGTTAAAGCTCGACCACGGCAGGAGAAAGAGGAAGGACGAAGGTCGTCCCCTATGCTTTTGTCATAGGCTCTATACAATATGCCATGCTGAGTACCGCACCTGATGTGTGCCTTGCCACATGTCTGGCAAGAGGGTACAAAGGTGATCTAGGAGTAGATCACCAGATAGCGGTCAAAATTATCCTTAGAGGAATAAGGATATGTTTCTCGGTTATGAAGGTGATAAAGAGTTCGACGTAAAGAGTTACATCGATGCAAGCTTAACACCTATCCGGATAGCTCTAAGTAGAGATACCGGATACGTATAATGGAGAAACAATTTAGAATAGCTCGAAGTAGAACAGTTATTTGAAATGGCTCCAAATATAGCGTAGAGATTTGCGAAGTACATACGGATCTAAATGTTGCAGACCCATTGACTAAAACCTCTCTCACAAGCATAACATGATCAAACCCAGAACTCATTGAGTGTTAATCACATAGTGATGTGAACTAGATTATTGACGCTAGTAAACTCTTTGGATGTTGGTCACATGGTGATGTGACCTGTGAGTGTTAATCATATGGCGATGTGAACTAGATTATTGACTCTAGTGCAAGTGGGGGACTGTTGGAAATATGCCCTAGAGGCAATAATAAATTGGTTATTATTATATTTCCTTGTTCATGATAATCGTTTATTATCCATGATAATCGTTTATTATCCATGATACATGTGTGGATACATAGACAACACCATGTCCCTAGTAAGCCTCTAGTTAACTAGCTCGTTGATCAATAGATGGTTACGGTTTCCTGACCATGGACATTGGATGTCGTTGATAACGGGATCACATCATTAGGAGAATGATGTGATGGACAAGACCCAATCCTAAGCCTAGCACAAAGATCATGTAGTTCGAATGCTAAAGCTTTTCTAAATGTCAAGTATCATTTCCTTAGACCATGAGATTGTGCAACTCCCGGATACCGTAGGAATGCTTTGGGTGTGCCAAACGTCACAACGTAACTGGGTAGCTATAAAGGTGCACTACGGATATCTCCGAAAGTGTCTGTTGGGTTGGCACGAATCAAGACTGGGATTTGTCACTCCGTGTGACCGAGAGGTATCTCTGGGCCCACTCGGTAGGACATCATCATAATGTGCACAATGTGACCAAGGACTTGATCACGGGATGATGTGTTACGGAACGAGTAAAGAGACTTTCCGGTAACGAGATTGAACAAGGTATCGGATACCGACGATCGAATCTCGGGCAAGTACAATACCGCTGGACAAAGGGAATTGAATACGGGATTGATTGAATCCTCGACATCGTGGTTCATCCGATGAGATCATCGTGGAACATGTGGGAGCCAACATGGGTATCCGGATCTCGCTGTTGGTTATTGACCGAAGAGTCGTCTCGGTCATGTCTTTATGTCTCCCGAACCCGTAGGGTCTACACACTTAAGGTTCGGTGATGCTAGGGTTGTAGAGATATTAGTATGCGGTAACCCAAAAGTTGTTTGGAGTCCCGTATGAGATCCCGGACGTCATGAGGAGTTCCAGAATGGTCCGGAGGTAAAGATTTATATATTGGAAGTCCTATTTTGGCCATCGGAAAATGTTTGGGATTTTTCGGTATTGTACCGGGAAGGTTCTAGAAGGTTCCGGAGTGGGGCCCACATGCATGGGGGGACCCACATGAACGTCGGTAGTGGGGGCAAGGCCCCACACCCCTGTTCAAGGCGCACCAAGATCCCCCCTTAGAAGGAATAAGATCATATCCCGAAGGGATAAGATCAAGATCCCTAAAAAGAGGGGATAACAATCGGTGGGGAAGGGAAATGATGGGATTTCTTTTCCCCACCTTTGCCAACGCCCCAATGGACTTGGAGGGCAAGAAACCAGCCCCCTCCACCCCTATATATAGTGGGGAGGCGCATGGGAGCCGCACCCTAGCCCCTGGCGCCTCCCTCTCCCCTCGTAACACCTCTCCCTCTCGCTGAGCTTGGCGAAGCCCTGCCGAGATCCCCGCTGCTTCCACCACCACGCCGTCGTGCTGCTGGATCTCCATCAACTTCTCCTTCCCCCTTTCTGGAACAAGAAGGAGGAGACATCTTCCCCAACCGTACGTGTGTTGAACGCGGAGGTGCCGTCCGTTCGGCGCTCGGTCATCGGTGATTTGGATCACGACGAGTACGACTCCATCAACCCCGTTCTCTTAAACGCTTCATCTCGCGATCTACAAGGGTATGTAGATGCACTCCTCTCTCTCGTTGCTATATGACTCCATAGATTGATCTTGGTGATGCGTAGAAAATTTTAAAATTCTGCTACGTTCCCCAACAATATCAAGATCTGAAATTATTAATTGTTAGAGAGTCTTCACATAGTTGCATAATTATTCGACTACTCATTGATCTTCACTTATATCTTTCAGAGTAGTTTGTCATTTGCTCTAGTGCTTAATTCACTTATATCTTTTAGAGCATGGTGGATTTGTTTTATAGAAACTATTGATCTCTCATGCTTCACTTAGATTATTTTGAGAGTCTTAATAGCATGGTAATTCGCTTAAAATCCTAATATGCTAGGTATACAAGATTAATAATAAAATTCTCTTATGAGTGTTTTGAATACTAAGAGAAGTTTGATGCTGGATGATTGTTTTGAGATATGGAGGTAATAATATCAAAGTCGTGCTAGTTGAGTAGTTGTGAAATTGAGAAATACTTGTGTTGAACTTTGCAAGTCCCATAGCATGCACGTATGGTAAACGTTATGTAACAAATTTGAAACATGAGGTGTTATTTGATTGTCCTCCTTATGGGTGGCGGTCGGGGACGAGCGATGGTCTTTTCCTACCAATCTATCCCCCTAGGAGCATGCACGTAGTGCCGAGGTTTTTGATGACTTGTAGATTTTTGCAATAAGTATGTGAGTTCTTTATGACTAATGTTGAGTCCATGGATTATACGCACTCTCACCCTTCCATCCTTGCTAGCCTCTTCGGTACCGTGCATTGCCCTTTCTCACATTGACAGTTGGCGCAAACTTAGCCGGTGCATCCAAACCCCGTGATATGATACGCTCTGTCACACATAAACCTCCTTATATCTTCGTCAAAACAGCCACCGTACCTACCTATTATGGCATTTCCATAGCCATTCCGAGATATATTGCCATGCAACTTTCCATCATCCAGTTTATCATGGCACATTCATCATTGTCATATTGCTTAGCATGATCATGTAGTTGACATCGTATTTGTGGCAAAGCCACCGTTCATAATTTTCCATACATGTCACTCTTGATTCATTGCATATCCCGGGCAGCCATGATCATGCATGCATGCATGCACATGCACTCCTCTGGTTTTCTGATGGCAGCAGTGGTGGTTCCGAGAAATGGCGGTGCCTAGCTAGAACTGGAATCGCGTGTTCTGGTCGTGTCCCTCCCGTCCATGCTGGGTATCACGTGCGTGCACCCATTGCTGGGCGCACGTGCTCTTGTCACGGTGCATCTTTTCTATATCAGCAACATGCCGGCACGATCTGGTCGGGATCCGGATCACCAGATCCAGCCCAATCGAAAACGTTTGTATCGACGCGTCCAGACCATTTTTGCAGTCCAACACGATGCCTCGTGTGTTCATGGATGTGTTTGCATGTTGAATTCTCACAAACCAGATGAAAAGGTTTGCGGGTGTCCAGACCTTCTCACATAGGGCTATGACAACTCCAGCCCATCCATAACCCATCAAGAGTCCGTCCTATTTTGCCACGCCCGCATAATTTTAATGCCAAAGTTTGCTCCCACCTCTCTAGCCGATCACCGCCGCCCTTCATCCTATTCTCACCATTTCGTTCGTGCGTATCATGGACCCGTTTAGTTTGTCGTCAAAGCCAGAGGAGGATTCAAAGGTGGTGGCACCCGTAAGATCAACTCGTCGACCCGCAACGGCGGGCCGCCAAGTCCAAAGGACTAGGGAGCAAGCAACTTATCCGGTCGCGGACGTCGGGCGTGGATCACTGCAGCTTATCCGGCCGCGGACGTTGGGCATGGATCAACTCGGTGCCCGCTCTCTATTTGCTCATATGTCTCAGGCGCAACGATGACTGATCACAAGCAGATGTTGGACATCATCCACGACAGAGGTCGCTTCGAGGACGGATAAGTGGATGACTCTTAAGATCAAGTTTTTTCCCTAACCCTAAACCCTCTGGAGGCGCTGGGGGCGATTAGGGTTTGGACGTGAAAACAAGACTTTGTCCGGTGATCTATTGCCAGTGCGAGAGATCCGTCGGGGGGGACCTTGCGTATGGCAGGATCCAACTCTGCGGAGGGGGCGTAGCCGAAGAACGATCCACTCGCGGGTCGCGCGGCCAGGAAACAACTGGAGGAAGCCCTAGGGAAACTTGACATCTCCGAGGAAGAGGCGTCTCCTTTGATACTTGATGATCGCATCGAGGATGGTCCGGTGAAGTGGCTGTTGGCTGGTAAGGTACTACACCGTAATCAACTCCATATCCAGACTATCACCAACGCCTTGCGGCCGGCATGGGGAAACCCACGGGGTCTTCAATTCAGACCTGCCGGAGTTAACATCTTTGTGGCAGAGTTTGAGAATCAGAGAGATAGGGATCGTGTTTGGGGAGGATCCCCCTGGCATATCAACAAGAATACAGTGGTGTTAGCAGAATTCGATGACTGTATCAGGTCGGATGAGGTGAAGTTCGATAAGCTGCAAGTATGGGCTAGGGTTGTTAACCTGCCATACAATTTGCACGATGAGGCATGGTGGAAGCCAATAGCTCAGTGGATTGACAAGAACGCTCTTTCGGTAAATTTTGACCACAATGGTGGGTTTCTGCGAGCGAGAATTTCCATCGATGTTGCTAAGCCGATCAGGCGTTGGATCCTGATAGATTCTGCCAGGAGGAAGAAGGTGGATATGTATGACATCCAGTATGATCATAGAGGGGGGGCGAGTACGGCCAATGGAGTAGAAACTGTTGGCTAGGATGGTGAGACTTCTGCTAGTAATGAAGTGGAAGGTGATGACTTCGTACGGGACCCCAAGAAAAAGAAGCCCACTCCAGAAAATTTGGCAGAGATCGCGCTGCGGTCCTGCCCGACATAATGACGTGCTTGAGCTGGAACTGCCGGGGGCTTGGGAACCCCGAGGCAGTTCATGAGCTTCGCAGTATTGTGAAGCTGGAAGGACCCACTCTCCTCTTTGTAATGGAAACGAAAATTCAAGCAAAAAGAGTTGAGGCTTTGAAGTATTCTCTCGGTTTTGGAGGTTGTTTTGCAGTAGACGGTGTCGGCCTTAGTGGTGGCATTGGTCTTTTCTGGTCACGCGATGTGAATGTTGAGTTGAAAAATTTCAGCAAGTGTCACATTGATGTGGTGGTTCATAGCAATAATGAGAGTTTATCAGTTTGGAGATTCGATGGACTATGGAATAAGGAGTGGCAAGAGCCTAAGCTTGGGGATGCCCAAGGCACCCCAAGGCAATATTCCAGGACAACCAAAAGCCTAAGATTGGGGATGCCACGGAAGGCATCCCCTCTTTCGTCTTCGTTCATCAGTAACTTTACTTGGAGCTATATTTTTATTCGCCACATGATATGTGTTCTGCTTGGAGCGTCATTTTATTTTATTTAGTTTTGCTTGCCGTTAAATAGAATAAAAAGATCTGAAATTCTTTAATGTTAGAGAGTCTTCATATAGTTGCATAATTATTCGACTACTCATTGATCTTCACTTATATCTTTCGGAGTAGTTTGTTGTTGCTCTAGTGCTTCACTTATATCCTTTTAGAGTACGGTGGTGGTTTCATTTTAAAGAAATAGATGAACTCTCGTGCTTCACTTATATTATTTTGAGAGTCTTTAGAACAGCATGGTAGTTTGTTTTGGTTATGAAACTAGTCCTAATATGATGGGCATCCAAGAGGGATATAATAAAAAACTTTCATATAAGTGCATTGAATACTAAGAGAAGTTTGATACTTGATGATTGTTTTGAGATATGGAGATAGTGATATCAAAGGTGTGCTAGTTGGGTAGTTGTGAATTTGAGGAATACTTGTGTTGAAGTTTGCAAGTCCGGTAGCATGCATGTATGGTAAACGTTGTGTAACAAATTTGAAACATGAGGTGTTATTTGATTGTCTTCCTTATGAGTGGCGGTCGGCGACGAGCGATGGTCTTTTCCTACCAATCTATCCCCCTAGGAGCATGCGCATAATGCTTGCTTTTTGATGACTTGTAGATTTTTGCAATAAGTATGTGAGTTCTTTATGACTAATGTTGAGTCCATGGATTATACGCACTCTTACCCTTCCATCATTGCTAGCCTCTTCGGTACCGTGCATTGCCCTTTCTCACATTGAGAGTTGGTGCAAACTTCCCCGGTGCATCCAAACCCCGTGATATGATACGCTCTTTCACACATAAACCTCCTTATATCTTCCTCAAAATAGCCACCATACCTACCTATTATGGCATTTCCATAGCCATTCCGAGATATATTGCCATGCAACATTCCACCATTCCGTTTATCATGACACGTTCATCATTGTCATATTGCTTAGTATGATCATGTAGTTGACATAGTATTTGTGGCAAAGCCACCGTTCATAATTATTTCATACATATCACTCTTGGTTCATTGCATATTCCGGTACACCGCCGGAGGCATTTATATAGAGTCATACTTTGTTCTAGTATCGAGTTGTAATAATTGAGTTGTAAATAAATAGAAGTGTGATGATCATCATTCAATAGATCATTGTCCCAAAAAAAGGCCAAATAAAAAAAGGGAAGGCCAAATAAAAAAAGGGAAAGGCCAAATAAAAAAGGGGCAATGTTACTATCCTTTTGTTGGGGAACGTAGTAATTTCAAAATTTTCCTACGCAAACGCAAGATCATGGTGATGCATAGCAACGAGAGGGGAGAGTGTTGTCCACGTACCCTCGTAGACCAAAAGCGGAAGCGTTATAACAACGCGTTTGATGTAGTCGTACGTCTTCACGGCCCGACCGATCAAGCACCGAAACTACGGCACCTCCGAGTTCTAGCACACGTTCAGCTTGATGACTATCCCCGGACTCCGATCCAGCAAAGTGTCAGGGATGAGTTCCGTCAGCACGACGGCGTGGTGACGATCTTGATGTTTTACCGTCGCAGGGCTTCGCCTAAGCACCACTACAATATTATCGAGGATTATGGTGTAGGGGGCACCGCATACGGCTAAGAGATCTCAAGGATCAATTGTTGTGTCTATGGGGTGCCCCCCTGCCCCCGTATATAAAGGAGCAAGGGAGGAGGAGGCCGGCCCTAGGAGTGGGCGCGCCAAGTGTGGAGTCCTACTAGGACTCCTTATTCCTAGTAGGATTCCACCTCCCATATGGAATAGGAAAAGAGGAAGGGAAAAGGAGAAGGAAGGAAGGGGGCGCCCCCCTTCCCTAGTCCAATTTGGACCAGACCAAGGGGAGGGGTGCGGCCACCCTTGAGGCCCTTTTCCTTCTTTCCCGTATGGCCCAATAAGGCCCAATACGTATTCCCATAACTCTCGCAACTAACTCATTAGTTGCAATGCTTGCAAGGGTTTAAGTGATGTGCATTACCGAGAGGGCCCAGAGATACCTCTCCGACAATCGGAGTGACAAATCCTAATCTTGAAATACGCCAACCCAACAAGTACCTTTGGAGACACCTGTAGAGCACCTTTATAATCACCCAGTTACGCTGTGACGTTTGGTAGCACACAAAGTGTTCCTCCGGTAAACGGGAGTTGCATAATCTCATAGTCATAGGAACATGTATAAGTCATGAAGAAAGCAATAGCAACAAACTAAACGATCAAGTGCTAAGCTAACGGAATGGGTCAAGTCAATCACATCATTCTCTAATGATGTGACCCCGTTAATCAAATGACAATTCATGTCTATGGCTAGGAAACTTAACCATCTTTGATTCAATGAGCTAGTCAAGTAGAGGCATACTAGTGACACTCTGTTTGTCTATGTATTCACACATGTATTATGTTTCCGGTTAATACAATTCTAGCATGAATAATAAACATTTATCATGAAATAAGGAAATAAATAATAACTTTATTATTGCCTCTAGGGCATATTTCCTTCAGTCTCCCACTTGCACTAGAGTCAATAATCTAGTTCACATCGCCATGTGATTTAACATTAATAGTTCACGTCACCATGTGATAAACACCCATAGTTCACATCGTCATGTGACCAACACCCAAATGGTTTACTAGATTCAATAATCTAGTTCACATCGCTATGTGATTAACGCCCAAAGAGTACTAAGGTGTGATCATGTTTTGCTTGTGAGAGAAGTTTAGTCAACGGGTCTGCCACATTCAGAACCGTAAGTATTTTGCAAATTTCTATGTCAACAATGCTCTGCACTAAGCTACTCTAGCTAATTTATCCCACTTTCAATATGTATCCAGATTGAGACTTTGAGTCATCTGGATCAGTGTCAAAACTTGCATCGACGTAACCTTTTACGACAAACCTTTTGTCATCTCCATAATCGAGAAACATATCCTTATTCCACTAAGGATAATTTTGACCAATGTCCAGTGATCTACTCCTAGATCACTATTGTACTCCCTTGCCAGAAAAAACAATAGTGTAGGGTATACAATAGATCTGGTACACAGCATGACATACTTTATAGAACCTATGGCTGAGGCATAGGGAATGACTTTCATTCTCTTTCTATCTTCTGCCGTGATCGGGTTTTGAGTCTTACTCAATTTCACACCTTTGTAACACAGGCAAGAACTCCTTCTTTGACTGTTCCATTTTGAACTACTTCAAAATCTTGTCAAGGTATGTACTCATTGAAAAACTTATCAAGCGTCTTGATCTATCTCTATAGATCTTGATGCTCAATATGTAAGAAGCTTCACCGAGGTCTTTTTTTTTGAAAAACTCCTTTCAAACACTCCTTTATGCTTTGCAGAATAATTATATATTATCTCCGATCAACAATATGTCATTCACATATACTTATCAGAAATGTTGTAGTGCTCCCACTCACTTTCTTGTAAATACAGGCTTCACCTCAAGTCTGTATAAAATTATATGCTTTGATCAACTTATCAAAGCCTATATTCCAACTCTGAGATGCTTGCACCAGTCCATAGATGGATCGCTGGAGCTTGCATATTTTGTTAGCACCTTTAGGATTGACAAAACCTTCTGGTTGCATCATATACAACTCTTCTTTAATAAATCCATTAAGGAATGCAGTTTTGTTTATCCATTTGCCAGATTTCATAAAATGCGGCAATTGCTAACATGATTCGGACAGACTTAAGCATAGATACGAGTGAGAAACTCTCATCGAGTCAACACCTTGAACTTGTCGAAAAACCTTTTTGCGACAAGTCTAGCTTTTGTAGATAGTGACACTACTATCAGCGTCCGTCTTCCTCTTGAAGATCCATTTAATATCAATGGCTCACCGATCAATGGGCAAGTCAATCAAAGTCCATACTTTGTTCTCATACATGAATCTCATCTCAGATTTCATGGCCTCAAGCCATTTCGCGGAATCTGGGCTCATCATCGCTTCCTCATAGTTCGTAGGCTCGTCATGGTCAAGTAACATGACCTCCAGAACAGGATTACCGTACCACTCTGGTTTACCTACGAGGTTCGGTAGTAACTTGATCTGAAGTTACATGATCATCATCATTAGCTTCCTCACTAATTGGTGTAGTAGTCACAGGTACAGATTTCTGTGATGAACTACTTTCCAATAAGGGAGTAGGTACAGTTACCTCATCAAGTTCTACTTTCCTCCCACTCACTTCTTTCGAGAGAAACTCCTTCTCTAGAAAGAATCCATTCTAGGCAATGAATAACTTGCCTTCGGATCTGTGATAGAAGGTGTACCCAATATTTTATTTTGGGTATCCTATGAAGACGCACTTCTCCGATTTGGGTTTGAGCTTATCATGTTGAAACTTTTTCACATAAGCATCGCAGTCCCAAACTTTAAGAAACGACAGCTTGGGTTTCTCGCCAAACCACGGTTCATACGGTGTCGTCTCAACGGATTTAGATGGTGCCCTATTTAACGTGAATGTAGCTGTCTCTAATGCATAACCCCAAAACGATAGTGGTAATCGGTAAGAGACATCATAGATCGCACCATATCTAATAAAGCACGGTTACGACGTTCGGACACACCATTACACTGTGGTGTTCCAGGTGGCGTGAGTAGTGAAACTATCTCACATTGTTTTAACTGAAGGCCAAACGCGTAACTCAAATATTTTACTTTTGCGATCATATCGTAGAAACTTTTATTTTTGTTACTATGATTCTCCACTTCACTCTGAAATTCTTTGAACTTTTCAAATATTTCAGACTTGTGTTTCATCAAGTAGATATACTCATATCTGCTCAAATCATCTGTGAAGATTAGAAAATAAAGATACCTGCCGCGAGCCTCAATATTCATCAGACCACATACATCAGTATATATGATTTCCAACAAATCTGTTGCTCGCTCCATTGTTCCAGAGAACGGAGTCTTAGTCATCTTGCCCATGAGGCATGGTTCGCAAGCATCAACTGATTCATAATCAAGTGATTCCAAAAGCCCATCAGCATGGATTTTCTTCATGCGCTTTACACCAATATGACCTAAACGGCAGTGCCACAAATAAGTTGCACTATCATTATTAACTTTGCATCTTTTGGCTTCGATATTATGAAAATGTGTATCACCACGATCGAGATCCAACAAACCATTTTCATTGGTTGTATGACCATAGAAGGTTTTATTCATGTAAACAGAACAACAATTATTCTCTAATTTACATGAATAACCGTATTGCAATAAACATGATCCAATCATATTTATGCTCAACGCAAACACCAAATAACATTTATTTAGGTTCAACACTAATCCCGAAAGTATAGGGAGTGTGCGATGATGATCATATCAATCTTGGAACCACTTCCAACACACATCATCACTTCACCCTTAACTAGTCTCTGTTTATTTTGCAACTCCCGTTTCGAGTTACTAATCTTGGCAACTGAACTAGTATCAAATACTGAGGGGTTGCTATAAACACTAGTAAAGTACACATCAATAACATGTATATCAAATATACCTTTGTTCACTTTGCCATCCTTCTTATCCGCCAAATACTTGGGTAGTTCCGCTTCCAGTGACCAGTCCCTTTGTAGTAGAAGCACTTAGTTTTCAGGCTTAGGACCAGACTTGGGCTTCTTCACTTGAGCAGCAACTTGCTTGCCGTTCTTCTTGAAGTTCCCCTTCTGCCCTTTGCCCTTTTCTTGAAACTAGTGGTCTTGTCTACCATCAACACTTGATATTTTTCTTGATTTCTACCTTCGTTGATTTCAGCATTACGAAGAGCTTGGGAAATGTTTCCGTTATCCCTTGCATATCATAGTTCATCACGAAGTTCTACTAACTTGGTGATGGTGACTAGAGAATTTTGTCAATCACTATCTTATCTAGAAGATTAACTCCCACTTGATTCAAGCGATTGTAGTACCCAGACAATCTGAGCACATGCTCACTGCTTGAGCTATTCTCCTCCATCTTTTTAGCTATAGAACTTGTTGGAGACTTCATATCTCTCAACTCGGGTATTTGCTTGAAATATTAACTTCAACTCCTGGAACATCTCATATGGTCCATGACATTCAAAACGTCTTTGAAGTCCCGATTCTAAGTTGTTAAGCATGGTGCACTAAACTATCAAGTAGTCATCATATTGAGCTAGCCAAACGTTCATAACGTCTGCCTCTACTCCTGCAATAGGTCTGTCACCTAGTGGTGCATCAAAGACATAATTTTTCTGTGCAGCAATGAGGATAAACCTCAGATCATGGATCCAATCCGCATCATTGTTACTAACATTTTTCAACATCATATTTCTCTAGGAACACAATAAACTGGGAGCAACATCGCGAGCTATTGATCTAGAACATAGATATGCTAATACTACCAGGTCTAAGTTCATGATAAATTAAAGTTCAATTAATCATATTACTTAAGAACTCCCACTTAGACAGACATCCCTCTAATCTTCTAAGTGATCACGTGATCCATATCAACTAAACCATGTCCGATTATCACATGAGATGGAGTAGTTTTAATGGTGAACATCACTATGTTGATCATATCTACTATATGATTCACGCTCGACCTTTCGGTCTCCGTGTTCCGAGGCCATATCTGTTATATGCTAGGCTCGTCAAGTTTAACATGAGTATTCCGCGTGTGCAACTGTTTTGCACCCGTTGTATTTGAACGTAGAGCCTATCACACCCGATCATCACGTGGTGTCTCAGCACGAAGAACTTTCGCAACAGTGCATACTCAGGGAGAACACTTATACTTTGATAATTTTAGTGAGGGATCATCTTATAATGCTACCGTTAATCAAAGCAAGATAAGATGCATAAAAGATAAACATCACATGCAATCAATATAAGTGATATGATATGGCCATCATCATCTTGTACTTGTGATCTCCATCTCCGAAGTACCGTCATGATCACCATCGTCACCGGCATGACACCTTGATCTCCATCATAGCATCATTGTCGTCTCGCCAATCTTATGCTTCCATGACTATCGCTACCGTCTAGTGATAAAGTAAAGCATTATAGCGCGATTGCATTGCATACAATAAAACGACAACCACATGGCTCCTGCCAGTTGCCGATAACTCGGTTATAAAACATGATCATCTCATACAATAAAATTTAGCATCATGTCTTGACCATATCACATCACAACATGCCCTGCAAAAACAAGTTAGACGTCCTCTACTTTGTTGTTGCAAGTTTTACGTGGCTGCTACGGGCTTAGCAAGAACCGTTCTTACCTACGCATCAAAACCACAACGATAGTTTGTCAAGTTGGTGCTATTTTAACCTTCGCAAGGACCGGGCGTACCCACACTCGGTTCAACTAAAGTTGGAGAAACTGACACCCGCCAGCAACCTGTGTGCAAAGCACGTCGGTAGAACCAGTCTCACGTAAGCGTACGCGTAATGTCGGTCCGGGCCGCTTCATCCAACAATACCGCCGAACCAAAGTGTGACATGCTGGTAAGTAGTATGACTTATATCGCCCACAACTCACTTGTGTTCTACTCATGCACAACATCAATGCATAAAACCTAGGCTCGGATACCACTATTGGGGAACGTAGTAATTTCAAAATTTTCCTACGCACACGCAAGATCATGGTGATGCATAGCAATGAGAGGGGAGAGTGTTGTCCACGTACCCTCGTAGACCGAAAGCGGAAGCGTTATAACAACGCGGTTGATGTAGTCGTATGTCTTCACGGCCCGACCGATCAAGCACCGAAACTACGGTACCTCCGAGTTCTAGCACATGTTCAGCTCGATGACGATCCCCGGACTCCGATCCAACAAAGTGTCGGGGATGAGTTCCGTCAGCACGACGGTGTGGTGACAATCTTGATGTTTTACCGTCGCAGGGCTTCGCCTAAGCACCACTACAATATTATCGAGGATTATGGTGGAGGGGGGCACCGCATACGGCTAAGAGATCTCAAGGATCAATTGTTGTGTCTCTGGGGTGCCCCCCTGCCCCCGTATATAAAGGAGCAAGGGAGGAGGAGGCCGGCCCTAGGAGGGGGCGCGCCAAGTGTGGAGTCCTACTAGGACTCCCTATTCCTAGTAGGATTCCACCTCCCATATGGAATAGGAAAAGAGGAAGGGAAAAGGAGAAGGAAGGAAGGGGGCGCCCCCCTTCCCTAGTCCAATTCAGTCCAGACCAAGGGGAGGGGTGCGGCCACCCTTGAGGCCCTTTTCCTTCTTTCCTGTATGGCCCAATAAGGCCCAATACGTATTCCCGTAACTCTCCAGTACTCCGAAAAATACCCGAATCACTCGGAACCTTTCCGATGTCCGAATATAGTCGTCCAATGTATCGATCTTTATGTCTCGACCATTTCGAGACTCCTCGTCATGTCCCCGATCTCATCCGGGACTCTGAACTCCTTCGGTACATCAAAACTTATAAACTCATTATATAATTGTCATCGAAACCTTAAGCGTGCGGACCCTACGGGTTCGAGAACAATGTAGACATGACCGAGACACGTCTTCGGTCAATAACCAATATCGGAACCTGGATGCTCATATTGGCTCCCACATATTCTACGAAGATCTTTATCGGTCAAACCGCATAACAACATACATTGTTCCCTTTGTCATCGGTATGTTGCTTGCCCGAGATTAGATCGTCGGTATCTCAATACCTAGTTCAATCTCGTTACCGGCAAGTGTCTTTACTCGTTCCGTAATACATCAACTCGCAACTAACTCATTAGTTGCAATGCTTGCAAGGCTTTAAGTGATGTGCATTACCAAGAGGGCCCAGAGATACCTCTCCGACAATCGGAGTGACAAATCCTAATCTTGAAATACGCCAACCCAACAAGTACCTTTGGAGACACCTGTAGAGCACCTTTATAATCACCCAGTTACGTTGTGATGTTTGGTAGCACACAAAGTGTTCCTCCGGTAAACGGGAGTTGCATAATCTCATAGTCATAGGAACATGTATAAGTCATGAAGAAAGCAATAGCAACAAACTAAACGATCAAGTGCTAAGCTAATGGAATGGGTCAAGTCAATCACATCATTCTCTAATGATGTGACCCCGTTAATCAAATGACAACTCATGTCTATGGCTAGGAAACTTAACCATCTTTGATTCAACGAGCTAGTCAAGTAGAGGCATACTAGTGACACTCTGTTTGTCTATGTATTCACACATGTATTATGTTTCCGGTTAATACAATCCTAGCATGAATAATAAACATTTATCATGAAATAAGAAAATAAATAATAACTTTATTATTGTCTCTAGGGCATATTTCCTTCACCTTTTACCACACTTGTGCTTCAAAGTAGCACCATGATCTTCACATAGAGAGTCTCTTGAGTTATCACTTTCATATACTAGTGGGAATTTTCATTATAGAACTTGGCTTGTATATTCCAACAATGGGCCTCCTCAAGTGCCCTAGGTCTTCGTGAGCAAGCAAGTTGGATGCACACCCACTAGTTTCTTTTGTTTTTGCTTTCATACATTTATAGCTCTAGTGCGTCCGTTGCATGGCAATCCCTACTCCTTGCATTAACATCAATCGGTGGGCATCTCCATAGCCCATTGATTAGCCTCGTTGATGTGAGACTTTCTCCTTTTTGTCTTCTCCACATAACCCCCCTCACTATATTCTATTCCACCCATAGTGCTATATCCATGGCTCGCGCTCATGTATTGCGTGAAAGTTTATGAGTTTGAGATTACTAAAGTATGAAACAATTGCTTGGCTTGTCATCGGGGTTGTGCATGATGAGAGAATTCTTGTGTGATGGAAATGAAACATGACTAAACTATATGATTTTGTAGGGATGAACTTTCTTTGGCCACGTTATTTTGAGAAGACATAATTGCTTAGTTAGTATGCTTGAAGTATTATCATTTTTATGTCAATATAAACTTTTATCTTGAATCTTATGGATCTGAATATTCATGCCACAATTAAGAAGAATCACATTGAAATTATGCCAAGTAGCACTCCGCATCAAAAATTCTATTTTTATCATTTACCTACTCGAGGACGAGCAGGAATTAAGCTTGGGGATGCTGATACGTCTCCAACGTATCTATAATTTTTTATTGCTCCATGCTATATTATCTACTGTTTTGAATGTTTACGGGCTTTATTATACACTTTTATATCATTTTTGGGACTAACCTATTAACCCAGAGCCCAGTGCCAGTTTCTGTTTTTACCTTGTTTATGGTTTCGAAGAAAAGGAAAATCAAATGGAGTCCAATTGACCTGAAACTTCACAGAACTCATTTTTGAAAGGAAAGAAGCCCAGAAGACTTGGAGTGCACGTCGGGGGATCTGCGAGGAGGTCACGAGGAAGGGGGGCGCCCACCCCCCTGGGCGCGCCCTCCACCCTCGTGAGCCCCTCGTGGCCCCCCTGATGTACTTCTTCCGCCTATATATCTCCATATACCCTAAAAACATCTGAGAGCACAATAGATCAGGAGTTCCGCCGCCAGAAGCCTCCGTAGCCACCGAAAGCCAATCTAGACCCGTTCCGGCACCCTGCCGGAGGGGGCAATCCCTCTCCGGTGGTCATCTTCATCATCCCGGTGCTCTCCGTGACGAGGAGGGAGTAGTTCTTCCTCGGGGCTGAGGGTATGTACCAGTAGCTATGTGTTTGATCTCTCTCTCTCTCTCGTGTTCTTGATTTGGCACGATCTTGATGTATCGCGATCTTTGCTATTATAGTTGGATCTTATGTTTCTCCTCCCCCTCTTCTCTCTTGTAATGAATTGAGTTTCCCCTTTGAAGTAATCTTATCGGATTGAGTCTTTAAAGATTTGAGAACACTTGATGTATGTCTTGCGTGGGATACCCGTGGTGACAATGGGGTATTCTATTGATCCACTTGATGTATGTTTTGGTGATCAACTTGCGGGTTCCGCCCATGAACCTATGCATAGGGGTTGGCACATGTTTTCGTCGTGATTCTCCGGTAGGAACTTTGGGGCACTCTTTGAGGTCCTTTGTGTTGGTTGAATAGATGAATCTGAGATTGTGTGATGCATATCGTATAATCATACCCACGGATACTTGAGGTGACATTGGAGTATCTAGGTGACACTAGGGTTTTGGTTGATTTGTGTCTTAAGGTGTTATTCTAGTACGAACTCTAGGGCTGTTTGTGACACTTATAGGAATAGCCCAACGGATTGATTGGAAATAATAACTTTGAGGTGGTTTCGTACCCTACCATAATCTCTTCGTTCGTTCTCCGCTATTAGTGACTTTGGAGTGACTCTTTGTTGCATGTTGAGGGATAGTTATGTGATCCAATTATGTTAGTATTGTTGAGGGAACTTACACTATCGAAAGTATGAACCCTAGGCCCTATTTCCTATCATTGCAATACCGTTTACGCTCACTTTTATCACTTGCTACCTTGCTGTTTTTATTATTTCATATTACAAATACCTCTATCTACTATCCATATACCACTTGTTTCACCATCTCTTCGCCGAACTAGTGCACCTATACAATTTACCATTGTATTGGGTGTGTTGGGGACACAAGAGATTCTTTGTTATTTGGTTGCATTTTTGCTTGAGAGAGACCATCTTCATCCTACGCCTCCTACGGATTGATAAACCTTAGGTCATCCACTTAAGGGAAATTTGCTACTGTCCTACAAACCTCTGCACTTGGAGGCCCAACAACGTCTACAAGAAGAAGGTTGTGTAGTAGACATCAATGATATACTACTTCCTTACAACTTCGAGTGAGTCACACTGTCTTGTACTACAAATTCTGTTTTTGTCTACTAGCTAGCTACATGTTTTTGCTTACATATGCCCGCTTAATCAAGACATGCAAACGTGTGTGCATGCAGATTTCATTGGATCTTGTTAATCATTAAAGTTGATGAAGGAACATTTGAAGTACTAGACTCACTACTTAAGAAACCAACTGACTACACCATCGTGAAGGGGATAGTCAACAAGTGATTTCAATCATTATTAACTATATCTCGGCCTATTTAATTAGTTCGTCATTTCCTGATAACAACTATTTAATAACCCATTTATTCATTTTCTTTGTCGATGGGCAGGGCTTGGGAAAAGTTCATCAGTGTCACTCCAGGCCAATGGAAACGAAATCTGCAATGGTATCGACTCATGGTAAGTAATTAAGTAGTACTAGCTAGCTGCCATCTCTTTAATTATCATGCTTGATTAATTATTATCTGATAAAATTCCATTCTCGTAAAGGCCCTGAAGCAGGCGCCGGGGAATAATCTGTGTGCATACTACATTTGCGAGAACATTCGCATGATGGCGTCCGAAAGAAGCAGATCTCAAAGACAGGAGTGGGTACGTTTGTCAGAACACTATTCACAATTTTTACACCATTATCGATATCTAGTCACACAACTAATACACATGCATATTTATCTCCTTCTTAACAGTTCAAAGAGGTGCGGGAGAAGCTCCTACCAGAGGACCGCACAGAAGCAATTCAAGAGGAAATAGCGGGATTTTTGCTCGACCAGGTCATAGATCCCAAAGGAGAATACTTTTACCCGCTACCGCCCCCATGAACCACTTCCAATTGTTATCGTGATCCGAAGGCACCAATTAGGCTAATTTCACTGGCTCCGAAGGCACCAATTAGGAGAAATTGTATATAGATAGCTAATTGTATATATATATACATGTGTGTATATATGTGTGAATTAATTAATGGTGGTTGTGAGACATTCGATGATATATATATATGATCGGTTCTACTAGAAATTATATTTATATATATGCATAACGTGTACAATATGCAGTATCGTAAAATACCAGCAAACGAAAAAGAATTAAATGGAAAGCACAAAATTAAATGAAAAAGAAATCATAAACCCAAAACCCCCCAACCTTTTATTACCGGTTGGTGTCACCAACCGGTACTAAAGGGCTCCCTGCCCCCGGAGCTGGCTCGTGCCACGTGGTTGCCCTTTAGCACCGGTTCGTGCTGAACCGGTACTAAACGGGGGGGGGGGGGCTTTAGTGCCCACACTTTAGTGCCGGTTACCGAACCGGCACTAAAGGGCCTTACGAACCGGTGGTATTGCCCGGTTCTGCACTAGTGATAGTCCAGAGTACTCGAGCGTAACTGTCTTTGCATACTTGTAGAGTTTCTTGAGAGTCTTGTAGCGATGAGGCCCGAAAGAACCCGTCGTGGCTTGCGAAGGGGGCCACACAAATTGTGTCGGCGTCGATGCACTTGAGGAAGATCGTTGAGTCTCGAGCGTGGTAGATGCCAGATCATTGGCATCCTCGTCGTCGGCGTAGTCATCGTGACCGTGACCATCATCTTGATTGTCATCGTCACTATGCGCCTCGTTATCGAGATCTCCGCCCGTGTCGTGTGCGTCGTTGTCCCTATCACCTTGCGACCCATGCGCGTCGTCGTCGGTGTCGGCACCATGGTGATCACTACCATTGCAGTCACCTTGGTTGGGTGTCTTGCCAACCACCTGGACGTCTTCCCCTGCATCATCATCAATTGGAAATTCAACTGTGAATATATTACCGTTTGGAGCATCGTTGGTTGCTGGGCTCCAATTCTACGCTTGATTTTCTTCAAACACAACGTCACGTGAAATCCGTAGACGCTTGGTTCGTGGATCGTATAAGCGGTATGCCTTGGTGCCGGAACTCCTCTCGTATCCGATGAACACCAGCTTGGTGCTACGGTCGGCAAGCTTTGAGAGATGCGGCTCCGCCGTCTTCACATGTGCCACGCACCCAAACGTCCGTAGATGAGACACATTTGGCTTACGTCCGTAAATTGCTTCGTGCGGAGTCTTGCCGATCACCGCCTTCGTTGGAGCCCGATTGAGAAGATAGACCGCCGTCGAGACACCTTCTCCCCAAAAGGTCCCCGGCAAGTTCTTGCTTTTGAGTAAACTTCTCGCCATGTCAAGGACGGTTCGATTGCGCCTTTCAACAACCCCGTTCTTCTACGGCGTATAAGGTGCCGTGAGGAACCTCTTCATGCCAATCTGCTCCCAGTAGTTGTTGAAATCGTTCAACGTAAACTCTTCGCCGCGATCTGTTCTTAGAGCGTGAACCTTCAGCTTGTGTTCAATCTCCATTGCAGCCTTCAGCTTATTGGACACTTCAAACGCCTCGTCTTTAGATCGTAGGAGAATGACCCACATGTATCTCAATTAGTCATCTACCATAAGGAAGAAGTACTTCTTTCCTCCGTGAGTTGCCGGTGTGATAGGGCCACATAGATCACCGATGTCGCTTGAAGCTACGTCGGTATTTCCCCAAAGAGGAAGGGATGATGCAGCATAGCGGCCGTAGGTATTTCCCTCATATATGAAACCAAGGTTATCGAACCAGTAGGAGAACCAAGCAACACAACGTAAACAGCCCTTGCACACAGATAACAAATCCTCGCAACCTGACGTGTTAAAGGGGTTGTCAATCCCTTCCGGGGTACGGTGCCTCAAGTGGCAAACGGACGTGAGATAAATTTGTAGTAAATTGATAGATCGAACGCAAACTAAAATAAATAAGGAAAAAATCTAGCAGGGTATCTTTGTATTTTTGCTTTATTAGATCTGAAAATAAATGCAAGGAAAAAGTAGATCGCAAAGGCAAATATATGAGAAAGAAGACTCGGGGGCCGTACGTTTCACTAGTGGCTTCTCTTGAGAAAAATAACAAATGGTGGATAAATAAATTACTGTTGGGCAATTGATAGAACTTCAAATACTCATGACGATATCCAGGAAATGATCATTATATAGGCATCACATCCAAGATTAGTAGACCGACTCCTGCCTGCATCTACTACTATTACTCCACACATCGACCGCTATCCAACATGCATCTAGTATATTAAGTTCATGGAGAAACAGAGTAATGCAATAAGAACGATGACATGATGTAGACAAGATATATCTATGTAGAGATAGACCCCATCGTTTTATCCTTAGTAGCAATGATACATACGTGTCGTTTCCCTTTCTGTCACTGGGATCAAGCACCGTAAGATCGAACCCACTACAAAGCACATCTTCCCATTGTAAGATAAATAGATCAAGTTGGACAAACAAAACCCAAATATCGGAGAAGAAATACGAGGCTATAAGCAATCATGCATATAAGAGATCAAAGAAACTCAAATAACTTTCATCGATATAAAAGGATATAACTGATCATAAATTCAAAGTTCATCAGATCCCAACAAACACACCGCAAAAAGAGTTATATCATATGGATCTCCAAGAGACCATTGTATTGAGAATCCAGCGAGAGAGAGAAAGCGATCTAGCTACTAACTACGGACTCGAAGGTCTACAAAGAACTACTCACGCATCATCGGAGAGGCATCAATGGAGTGGTGAATCCCATCCGAGATGGTGTCTAGATTGGATCTGGTGGTTCTGGAATCTACGGCGCCTGGATGAATATTTCGTCGATGCTTTTAGGGTTTCTGGAATATTGGGGTATTTATAGAGCAAAGAGGTGGTCCGAGGGGCACCCGAGGTGGGCACAACCCACTAGGGTGCGCCTGGGCCTCCTGGCGCGCCCTGGTGGGTTGTTCCCCCTCAGGGCACCCCCCACGCGCAGCTAGGGCCCGTTGTGTTCCTTCTGTCCCATAAAAATTCTTCGTGAAGTTTCAAGGCATTTGGACTCCGTCTAATATTGATTTTCTGCGATGTAAAAAACATGGAAAAAATAGCTACTCGCACTTGGCACTATGTCAATAGGTTAGTACCAAAAAATGATATAAAATGACTATAAATGATTGTAAAACATCCAAGATTGATAATATAACAACATGGAACAATAAAAAATTATAGATACATTGGAGACATATCAGCATCCCCAAGCTTAATTCCTACTCGTCCTCGAGTAGGTAAGTGATAAAAACTGAATTTTTGATGTGGAATGTTGCCTAACATGTCATATCATATTTATTTTCTTTATAGCATGGACATTTGCACTTTTAGTTGTTCAAAGCAATAGTTTAGTTGGTAATTTAGATACTCAAGCATATCAATAATCAACCACGTCTTTCAAAATATCAATGTTAAAATAAGTTATCCCTAGCCCATCATGCTCAACCATTGAGCCATTCATGAAACAAACTCGAATATTAGCTACACCCAATACTTCAGTACGATCATATTGCCTCCTAGTTGTTGCTTTTATAAGAGAAGATGGTGACTCAAATTCAAAAATAAAAATTGCATAAAGTAAAAGAAAGGCCCTTCGCAGAGGGAAGTAGGGATTTGTAGAGGTGCCAGAGCTCAAAGCGAAAAACTTAGAGATAAAAACATTTTGGGAGGTGTATCCATCCCACCAATGAAAACGACTTAGAGTTCCCAACACTTTCCATGCTAGATATATCATAGGCGGTTCCCAAACATAAAATAAAGGTTATTCCTTTTTCAACCATACTTTCACTTTCCATGGCTAGCCGTATCCACGGTTGCCCTCCATATCAACACTTTCCAATGAATTTATTATTTGACAACATAAAGTAAATTCATTTTTCATTTCGGGACTGGGCATCCCTAATACCTTTGCCTTACTCTCGTGCAATGACATGCGAATAAACACTCATCGTGAGAATAACACATCTAGCATGGAAAATATTAGCTACCCCTCACCGCTCCACGAGCGAAACAAACACATCTAGCATGAATAACACATCTTAGTTGTTTGCTCATTTTTGGATAATAGCTTGGGATGCCGGGGCATCCCCAAGCTTAGACTCTTCTATCCTTTATTCCTTCATCCATCGTAAGATAACCCAAAACTTGAAAACTTCAATCACACAAAACTCAACAAAACCTTCGTGAGATCCGTTAGTGTAAAAAAATAAACCACTACTATAAGTGTTGTGTCAAACCAATTAATATTTTGTTTTTGTATTATATCTACTGTATTCCAACTTTTCTATGGCAAAAACTCATCAAAGAAAACCATAGAGCCATCAAAATAAGCACACAACACAAAGAAAACAGAATCTGTCAAAACAGAACAGTCTGTAGCAATCTGATTATTTCGAATACTTCTGGAACTCCAAAAACTCTAAAAATTAGGACGACCTCCGAAATTTGTATATTAAACTACTGCAAATAGAATTGGCATTAAAGCACACTCTGATAAAAAATGAGAATTGTTTTCGTGAGCGCAAAAGTTTCTATTTTTTAGAAAGATCAAACAACTATCACCCAGGAAGATCCTAAAGGCTTTACTTGGCACAAACACTAATTAAAACACAAAAAACACAATCATAACAGTAGCATAATTGTGTTAACACTCAATAACAGAAAGCATAAAGCAAAAATAAATTTTATTCATTGGGTTGCCTCCCAACAAGCGCTATAGTTTTACGCCCTTAGCTACGCATAAAATTTTAGTGATGCTCACACGAAAGATAAGGATTGAAACACATAGAGACCATCATGAAATATATGAAAAACACATTTAAGTCTAACATACTTCCTATGCATAGGAATTTTATAGGAAAACAAATTATCAAGACAAGAAATATCTAGCATATGCATAGGAGAGGAATAAAACATTGACAATCTCAGCACAACGAGAGGAAATTTAATAACATGAAAATTTCTACAACCATATTTTCCTCTCTCATAATACTTATGTGTAGGATAATAATCAAATCCAATATTATAACTATCATATAAAATTTTCTCTTTATGATCCACATGCATGCAAAGTTGACACTCTTCCAAAATAGTGGGATCATTTTTAGCTAAAGTTGATAGTCTTCCAAACCCACTTTCAATATTATCGCAAACATATTCATCATGAGGCTTAAATAAATTTTAAAGATCATACGAAACATTATCACCCCAATCATGATCATTGCAATAAGTAGTGGACATGACAAAACAAGCATCCCCAAGCTTGGGGTTTTGCATATTATTAGCACAATTAACATTAATAGAATTTATAGTAAAATTATTCCAATCTTGCTTTTCATTCAAGGAGCTATCATGAATCACTTCATAAATTTCTTCATTACAATTTTCAGATTCACGATTCTCAAGCAAAACTTCATAAAGATAATCTAATGCACTCAACTCACTAGCAATTGGTTCATCATGATTGGATTTTTTAAAAATATTAGCAAGTGGATGGGGATCCATATCAATATATTTTTAGCAAGCGAAGATGCAAGCATGTAGAAGGCACATGGTAACACAAGCAAACATAAGATCGAACGAGAAAAATGCGAACGAAAATGAGGCGAACAAAATGATAATTTTTTTGTGAAGTGGGGGAGAGGAAAACGAGAGGCAAATGGAAAATAATGTAAATTGCAAGGAGATGAGATTTGTGATTAGGAACCTGGTATAAGTTGAAGATCCTCCCGGCAATGGCGCCAGAAATTCCTTTTGATGTCGCTTGAAGCTACGTCGGTATTTCCCCAAAGGGGAAGGGATGATGCAGCACAGCGGCGGTAGTATTTCCCTCAGATATGAAACCAAGATTATCGAACCAGTAGGAGAACCAAGCAACACAACGTAAACAGCCCCTGCACACAGATAACAAATCCTCGCAACCCAACGTGTTAAAGGGGTTGTCAATCCCTTCTGGGGTACGGCGCCTCAAGTGTCAAATGGACGTGAGATAAATTTGTAGTAAATTGATAGATCGAACGCCAACTAAAATAAATAAGGAAAAATTGCGGCAAGGTATTTTTGTATTTTTGGCTTAATAGATCTGAAAATAAATGCAAGGAAAAAGTAGATCGCAAAGGCAAATATATGAGAAAGAAGACCTGGGGGCCGTAGGTTTCACTAGTGGCTTCTATCGAGACAAATAGAAAATGGTGGATAAACAAATTATTGTTGGGCAATTGATAGAACTTCAAATACTCATGACGATATCCAGGTAATGATCATTATATAGGTATCACGTCCAAGATTAGTAGACCGACTCCTGCCTACATCTACTACTATTACTCCACACATCGACCACTATCCAGCATGCATCTAGTGTATTAAGTTCATGGAGAAACGGAGTAATGCAATAAGAACGATGACATGATGTAGACAAGATCTAAATATGTAGAGATAGACCCCATCGTTTTATCCTCAGTAGTAACGATACATAAGTATCGTTTCCCTTTCTGTCACTGGGATCAAGCACCGTAAGATCGAACCCACTACAAAGCACCTCTTCCCATTGCAAGATAAATAGATCAAGTTTGCCAAACAAAACCCAAATATCAGAGAAGAAATACGTGGCTATAAGCAATCATGCATATAAGAGATCAAAGAAACTCAAATAACGTTCATGGATATAAAAATATATAACTGATCATAAACTCAATGTTCATCAGATCCCAACAAACACACCGCAAAAAGAGTTACATCATATGGATCTCCAAGAGACCATTGTATTGAGAATCCAGCGAGAGAGAAAGCCATCTAGCTACTAACTACAGACCCGAAGGTCTAGAAAGAACTACTCACGCATCATCGGAGGGGCACCAATGGAGGTGGTTAACCCCACCCGAGATGGTGTCTAGATTGGATCTGGTGGTTCTGGACTCTGCGGCGGCTGGATGAATATTCCGTCAATGCTTTTAGGGCTTCTGGAATATTGGGGTATTTATAGAGCAAAGAGGCGGTCCGGGGGGCACCCGAGGTGGGCACAACCATTGTGCCCCCCTCGGGGCACCCCCAGGCGCAACTAGGGCCCGTTGTGTTCCTTTTGGTCCATAAAAATTCTCCGTGAAGTTTCGGGCCGTTTGGACTCCGTCTGATATTGATTTTGTGCGATGTAAAAAACATGAAAAAACAACAACTAGCACTTGGCACTATGTCAATAGGTTAGTACCAAAAAATGATATAAAATGACTATAAATGATTGTAAAACATCCAAGATTGATAATATAACAGCATAGAACTATCAAAAATTATAGATACATTTGAGATGTATCAATCACCATGGAACAGCTCGAGTGCATCACTTGCACGATAGGTAAAGTGAGCAGGGAACGGCCTGTAGTGTTGTTTTCCAACCAAGCACCCATCATATACTCGGTCAACATGGTCGATAAATGGCATCCCATATACCATCTCCATCTTCGACATCTTCTTCAAGGCGTAGAAGTTAACATGTCCAAATCTAGCATGCCATAACCACGGATCATCATCACTCTTGGCGAGCCAACTATCCGGTTTAGATTGATCATGCTTGATGATATAGAGCCTGTTCCGCATGCGATTCACACGCACTAGCACGTTTTGGAGGTTGTCGAAGATCGTCATCACTCCGTTCTCAATATCCACCTTGAATCCATTCTCGTCAAGTTTCCCGACAGAGATGATGTTGTTGCGAAGCCGTAGGATGTAGTACACTCCGATGAGTATGTGATATTCTCCTGTGAGACCCTCAAAGAGGACAGAACCTTACCCGCAAATCTCCACATTTGAACCATCACCAAACTTGACCGAGCCTTGAACAACATATTCTAACTCGAGGAACTTCTCCTTGCACTCCGTCATGTGGTTACTGGCACCCGTGTCTAGATACCATGACACGTTCTGGTTTCCGGATAACTTCGATATTACTTTGTTCTCATGAAGTATCACCTTCCGGCTTGGTTTCACAACCACCGTTTGGACGAGATCACAAACTTCGGCCATCAGAAGACTTGGACGTTCGTCTTCCTGCTTCGCCAAATTTGCCTTGATCTCCCGCTTGTTAGGCTCCGAACAATCCTTCGCAAAGTTACCCATCTCATTGCAGTTATAGCACTTGACCTCGGACATATCCAAGTTCCGTGGCTTCCGCTCTTTAGATCGGTCCGCCTTATCACGACCTTATGGATTTCCTTTGCCTTTGCCTTTTCAGGTTTGTCCGCCGCTCTTCGCGTTGTTTGAGTCTTCGCCAACATTGCGCCTTCCTTTGCTACTTGGGGACTCCCAATCTGCGCGCGAGTACATCAGTTGGTCACCACCTCCTCCTTTGCCCTCCCGACAGCCACGCGCATTCTCTTCCCACGTCCGCAAGCGTCCGATCGCCTCCGTTATGGTCATGTCGTCGATGTCGTAAAGCTGCTCGAGCGTGCCGATGATGGACGTGAATTTATCAGTCACCGAACTAAAAAACTTCTCCACAATCTCGGTCTCATCGAGCTTTGCACCAAGCGCGCGGATCTCTCCCACCAAAGTAGTCAGACGCATGGCATAGTCGTTCACCGATTCAGTTTCCTCCATCTGCAACTTGTGAAATTGGCGCTTCAACACTTGTGTCCGAGCCTTCGTGACGCGATCTTCTCCGATCCTCATCTCTTTGAGTGTGTTTCACGCCTCTCTTGCTGTCTCGAACTCCGCCAATGTCATCAACACGGAATCTGGCACAGACTGGGCTATGGCGGCCATGACACCTTCGTCGCATTCCTCGTCGATGTCGTCGTCCGTAATAGCCTTCCACACTCTAAGGGTTCAGAGAATAATCTTCATCTTGACCGCCCACACGCCGTAGTTGGCGTCGGTGATGCGCCTGCACGTTGGCGCCACACGTTCCGTCACCATTGGTCGCTGACTTGCCGCCCTTCTTCACTTTTTCGATGTTTTTGTTCGCCTTGGAACTGCCGTTGATGGACTTGTTCACCTTGGAACCGCCGTCGACGAACTTGTTTCCCTTAAAACCGCCGTTGCCGGATTTGACGGACTCAGCGTCGCTGTCCATCATCGTAGATCATCGAGGCTCTGATACCAATTGTTAGCTTTAGAATGCTAGCTCATATCCTCCAGAAACAATACGTCCGTGCAGGCTAGCACACGCAAATAGCTACCATGTATGTGCAAAGCTAGCAGGCGGGCAGCTTAATTGATTCTGGACGAACTCTTGCCGTAGACGTACGTACGAGACTAGCTTCTGCTGGATCGTTTCGATCTTGGCGGATCATAGCGACTTCTCTCGACGGAGTGAACAGGAAACACAAAATCGATGTGATGGCCACAGGTGCCTGTCGCACCAGTTGAATACTTTGTATTGCTTTTCTCTTTCGTTGGTTTGGTTCTTACAGGGAGCTTTACATGGCTATAAATAACAGCCAAGACGTACGAGCTAATACTAGTCGGACTACTAATTAGGAGTACTACTCGGACACAGGTGCGAGTACAACTCGGACTTAGTACACGTCTTGTTTAGCTCTAACAGATTTGACACTGACTTATTGTAGCGATGCGCACCCCCATTGGTATTGTCAAGGGTAAATAAGAAATTTCTGAACTAGGCAATTGTTTCTTCATTTGAATGGCATCACTTTCCAACGATGAATCTCTTAACTGGTACCAACGCACAAGTCACATCCGAATCCTTGCACAAATGAGGCCTCGACAAGATAAGTTTATGCAGTCTCAATAGAACTTAAATCCCAGTTGCATCCTGCTGATAGATATATATAGCTAGGAGCCATTGATAGACAGTTGCAGACTAAGAAGATAAAACACATTCCACAAAAGGATGCGCCTTGAAGATGTTGTGAATTTTCTCTTCGCTTGGCGCGACCTCGCTCGACTGCTTCACCGTCATTGTTCTAAGCATCGGCGCACATCTGAACACCATCTCCAAGAAACTGAACTCATAGTCGTCTCCTCGGAAGCCGACGATTTCCACTGCTTCAAGCTCCGTCGAGCAGATAGCTTGGCTTCTCCAGCTGGGCCCGCAATAACAGCCCTCCATGCACTACCGGAACAGGGCTCTAAGCCGACAGCCAAATGTATGCCGACGGCAACCGTCGGCCTAACCAGAGCTATGCCGACAGCTAGGTCCTGGCCGTCGGCGTACAATGGCCGTCGGGCTATCCCCGTCTACGCCGACAGCAGCCGTCGGCTTATCCCAGACTACGCCTACAGCAGCCGTCGGCATAGATGCGGGCCCGCCGACAACACTCATCACGGCCGGCTAACGACGTCAAATCTATGCCGACGGCCGTGACGGGTGGCCGTCGGCATAGATACGGGTGACACGTCACCGATCCAGAGCGCACCGACCAGGACCTATGCCGACGGCTGCCGTCGGCATATCTGACACGTCATCGATCCGCGGCGCTGTCCATCTGCCCTGGCCGCAGCTATGCCGTCGGCATAGTTGTTTTTCTTTTTTTCTTTTTCCCATATAGTATTATTATTATTATTATTAAGCATACAGTATGGGTTAATAAGCATACATATAGATTGTGTTAATAAGCATACATATAGTATGTGTTAATAAGCATATAGTATGTTAATAAGCATATAGTATGTGTTAATAAGCATACATATAGTTTTTTTTCTTTTTCTTCACTGTTTTCTTTATTATTATTATTTAACTAACTTACATACAGTATGTGTTAATAAGCATACATACATTATTTTTCGGTTCTGTACAGAGCGGTGTGACCCCCCTCACGAACGGTGCCGCCGCCAGCCGGCAACTGGAATGGGGAACAACCGCATCGGGTCTATACGAAGGGGACTTTGCTCCAAGTGTTCATATATATATCGGATGACCTACCACAATCAGATGGTGTTATGCCATGTCCGAAGAGGCGGCACGCATCTCCGGGGTGTGGCCCCGTCACGGACGGCGCCGCCGCTGGCACCTGGAGGGGGGAACGGATGCGTCGAGTCTACATTGAGTGGATGTATCTGTGGGTTTGGCCTGGATGTTGCTCCCGGGTGTCCTTATGGGCGGACCTGACACAACCGGGTGGAGAGATCCACTGGTCAAAACCCGTCCGTGCAAAGTCAAAGGGCTAGATCCCGTGGTCAAACGCTATAGGGTTAGCCGGGACGGGGGGCCTGGGGGGTAGCAATGCCACCGGAGCGTCGTACCGGGCCCTCATACATGCGGGGTGGTGTTGTGGCATGTCCGAAGAGGCCGCACGCGTCTCCGGTGCATGGCCCCCCTCACGGACGGCGCCGCCGCCGGCACCTGGAGGGGGGAAACTACCGCATCGGGTCTACACGGAGTGGATTTAGCTGTGGGTTTGGCCCAGATGTTGCTCCCCGGTGTCCCTCTGGGCTGACCCGACACAACCGGGTGGAGAGGTCCACTGGTCAAAGCCCATCCGTGCAAAGTCAAAGGGCTAGATCCCGTGGTCAACCGCTCCAGGGTTAGGCGGGACGGGGGCCCTGGGGGGTAGCAATGCCACCGGAGCGTCGTACCGGGCCCTCATACATGCGGGGTGGTGTTGTGGCATGTCCGAAGAGGCCGCACGCGTCTCCGGTGCGTGGCCCCCCTCACGGACGGCGCCGCCGCCGGCACCTGGAGGGGGGAAACTACCGCATCGGGTCTACACGGAGTGGATTTAGCTGTGGGTTTGGCCCAGATGTTGCTCCCCGGTGTCCCTCTGGGCCGACCCGACACAACCGGGTGGAGAGGTCCACTGGTCAAAGCCCATCCGTGCAAAGTCAAAGGGCTAGATCCCGTGGTCAACCGCTCCAGGGTTAGGCGGGACGGGGGCCCTGGGGGGTAGCAATGCCACCGGAGCGTCGTACCGGGCCCTCATACATGCGGGGTGGTGTTGTGGCATGTCCGAAGAGGCCGCACGCGTCTCCGGGGTTTGGCCCCCCTCACGGACGGCGCCACCGCCGGCACTTGGAGGGGGGAAACGGACGCGTCGGGTCTACATGGAGGGGATGTAGCTGTGGGTTTGGCACGGATGTTGCTCCCAGGTGTCTGGGAGCACCAACCATCTCCCTCCGACGGACTTGGATCCGCCGCCGCCCCCACCCCCACCATCGACGACCCCCTCCCCCTTCACTCACCTCACCAACTAAGCTCCAAATCGAGCACGGAAGGCGGTGGCCATGGCGCTCCCGGACCCGCGACCAGGCCACGACCTCGGCGGACGAAGCTACTCGAGTTCGGCGCCTCCCCTCCCCTCCTCTCTGTGTGGTTCCGGGAGAGGAGAGGGCCGAGCGGTTAAAAGAATTAAAAAATCTATATGAAATAATAATACATAAAAACATAAAATGCAAAAATATTACTATAAAAAAATCTAAAAAAATAACTATAAGAAAATATTAAAAAATCTAAAAAAAGAAAAATATAACTATAAGAAAATATTAAAAAATCTAAAAAATATGTATGCCTACGGCTAAGCCGTCGGCATATGTGACACGTGGCATCGTCAGATATGCCGACGGCTTAGCCGTCGGCATACATCGCCTTATCCACTCACGGGCTCGCCCCCTCCACCCATTCCCCATCGCGCCCCGACTCCCCACCCGCCACGCTGCGCTGCCTCCTCCTCCACACCCGCGCCGCCTCCTCCTCCACACCTGCGCCGCCTCGCCTCCACCCCGGCCCAGCCCCGTCCCCGCCTCTCCAGCCCGGCGCCGCCGCGCGCGCCCCCGCCCCTGCCCTCTCCACCCCCGCGCCGCCTCACCTCCACCCCGGCCCAGCCCCGTCCCCGCCTCTCCAGCCCGGCGCCGCCGCGCGCGACCCCGCCCCTGCCCTCTCCACCCCCGCGCCCTGACCTCCCCGCCGGCCGCACCGCCCTGGCCCTCCCGTTGGCCGTGCTTCTCTGGCCGGCCCAGCCACGCCCCGGCCCTCCCGTCCCCTACACCGCCGGCCCCAACTCCACAGCCGTGACACCGCTCTCCTCGGTGAGCTAGCACTCCTTTGTCTTTTTTTCTTCATTTTTTGCATGATTTAGCTACTATTGGATGTATGAATGGATGGATGTTGGATGTATGAATGGATGGATGTTGGATGTTGTTAGGTTGTTAGATGGATGAATGTTCTATGTGTCTTAGATGGATGGATGAATCTGGGCAAAATGAATGGATGCATGATTTAGTTTTTATTTTTAGTTTGTGATGTTGTTAAGTAGCTATGTGAGATGTCTTCAAATTTGGGATATGATAAGTGGTTATTTCATCATGATGATCTTGCTAAAAAAATGATATGTCAGTGCTTAATGTGAGGTGATTACCTAAATTGGGATATGATAAGTGCTTCCAAAATTGACACTTGAGAAAATATGATTTTTTTTCATAGTTTAATGTGTCAATGCTTAATGTGAGGTGATGACCTAATTTTTTCCACGGACACTCCCGCCCCAGTGAGCTCCTCCCTCCATCGCCAGACGCCGCCGTGCCCGCTCCCAGCCCCAGTGAGCACCCGTTGTTCTTGTTGCTTGTGTTCATGGATTTTTTTTTTGCAATTTGACATTTGTTTCATGTCGATTCATAATGTTGTGCCAAATGGTTAATGTGAGGTGAAGACCTAATTTTTTTCACTTGATGGAATTAACAGGATTTGTGGTGTTCCCATCTTCGTGGAGTGACCGTCGACGTTGGAGGTGTTGGTCCAGGATCGTCCCTCCTTTGATCGACTACATCCTCTACATCGGAGGGTGAGTAGCAATTCCATGACCCCATCCACTTTTTTTCCATGTCACTAGATTAAATTTTCACATCAAGTCGCGTAACCTAGGTCTCCCGTCCGAAAGGGTTGCATCGATAAATATGCATTCAATTGCATATTTATCACCGCAGCTCTTTCGGATTGTCCAGCGCTTTCCACGGACAGCCCGAGGATGTGTAGATTGGGTATGTTGTTCATGCTCTACCCCGTTCCGAGACAGGATTTCGGCGGCGCCTCCCTGTTGTTCTCCGGATGCACATTCTCTCGGCATTTTGCCGAGACGTGTATCTGGAGAACAGCGGGGAGGTGCTGCCGAAATTTTGTCTCGGAACGGGGTAGAGCGTGGACAACGTACTCAATCTACACATTCTCGGGTGGGATTAGGACCCATCTTTACCTATTAGAGATGTAGGTGGATTAAACGCGGTAGAAACTGAAAATTTGATGTGATTAATTTAAGTGAATCCTTAATTATGTTGTGTGGGTTGCAAAAAAGCAGAGGATGGCAGATAATCAGTGGATGTACAGTGGTTTTATCCGTCGGAATCGAGTAACATCAGAGTGGATCGCGAAAACCGATGTGTATTTGAAGGAGATATTCCGTCGTCCAATGAGAATTATCCCACCATGCCCCTGTGCGAGATGTGCCAGACGTCACCGTAGAAATCAGACGGACATGAGTGAGCACCTTCGCACGCACGGATATATGCCAAACTTTGACATGCCGCCGATAAACATAGCCGAGCAGGACCGTGGTAGAGAGGAGGTGATGCGACAACGCATCGATGGATATGAGGACGACGGGGTCAGGGACATGCTAGATGATGTCATTGTTGCAGAAACGGCAAATGCGACACCTTCAGAGAATGAACCGGAGGAGCCGGAGGCAACCGCAAAGGCCTTCTTGGAGGTCTTGGCCTCGTCGAAGAAACCTCTTTATGCGGGTGCGAAAATATCTCAGCTGGATGCCATCTCGCAACTGATTGCAGTCAAGGCTGAGTACGGCTGTAGCCAGAAATGCTTCGAAGCATTCCTGGGAGTATGGGCTAACAGCCTCCCTGAGGGTCGTGAACTGCCGAAAAGCATGTACGATACAAAGAAAATCATGAAGGCACTCTCTATGGATTATGAGAAAATAGATGTTTGCCCGAAGAATTGCCTTTTGTTTAGGCACGAGTATGCGGATGACAAGTACTATAGGAAGTGCGGTTCATCTCGGTACATTGAGGTGGTCGGTGAGGATGGTGAGAAAAAGCAGCTAACCATCCCCGTTAAGGTTCTTCGCTATCTTGATTTTATAAAAAGACTGCAGCACCTTTTCATCACGAAGGAGTCTGCCAAAATGATGAAGTGGCACAAGGAAGGTATAAGGTACAATCCAAAAAAATCATACATCCATCGGGAAGGGAAGCATGGAAGTCATTCGATGAAGAATACCCCGAGGAAGCAGCCGAGGCTGGGAATGTCAGAATAGCCATATCAGGTGATGGGTTGAATCCATATGGTATGTCGTCCAATCCATACAGCTGCTGGCCTGTGTTTGTAATTCCGCTCAATCTTCCTCCCGGTGCCCTAATGCAACGGAAGACCATGTTCTTGTCGCTCATCATTCCGGGGCCTGACTACCTGGGGAAGCAATTGGGTGTGTTTATGCAGCCGCTTGTGGATACTTTGCACCATTATTGGTACTTTCCGAGGTTGACATACGACCGGGATCTGCAGAGAAATTTCTTGATGAAAGTTTGGTTGCACTATTGCATGCATGACTTTCCCGGCTATGCTCTATTCTGCGGATGGTGTACAAGTGGTAAGATGCCATGCCCAGTGTGCATGCAGGCTCTGCGAATGATTTGGCTGAGTAAGGGTGGCAAGTATGTAGCCTTTGACCTGCATCGACAGTTCCTCCCTCCAGACCATCCAGACAGGGAAGACAAGAAGAACTTCATGAAAGGCCGGGTTGTTCATGAAGTAACCGAGATTCCAACATTTTCGGGGGCAGATGTTCTTGCTCAGCTAAAAGCTCTCAAGCCTAAAGTCAAAGGCAAAGGCAAAGCCAAAGCCAAAGGCTTCGAGGGATATGGTGAGACGCACAACTGGACGCACATTACCCCCTTCTCGCAGCTTCCCTATTTCAAGGACCTCAAACTTCCTTACAATATTGATGTGATGCACACCGAAAAGAATGTGGCAGAGTCCCTTTTCCACACGATCCTCAACATTCCTGATAAGACGAAGGATAACGTAAAAGCTAGAGCCGATCAACAGAGAATTTGTGATAGACCACGCCTGAACATGAAGCCTCCCATAGGCGGTCGAAAAAACTGGTTCAAGCTAGATGCTGACTTTGTCCTTAAACCGCCAGAAAAAAAAAGTACTTATCTGGCTGAAACAAATTTTGAAATTCACCGATGGTTATGCATCGAATATAAGTAAGGGAGTCAATCTTTCAACGGGCAAAGTGACCGGCCTGAAGAGTCATGACTACCATGTATGGATTGAGCGGATAATGCCGGTGATGGTTCGAGGCTATGTCCCCGAGCATGTCTGGCGAGTGCTTGCCGAGCTTAGCCATTTCTTTCGCACGCTCTGTGCTAAAGAAGTAAGTAAAGAGGTGATTGAAAAATTGCATAAGAAGGCACCGGAGTTGATAGTCAACCTAGAGAAGATCTTTCCGCCAGGCTTCTTTACTCCGATGACACATCTCATTCTGCACCTCGCGAACGAGGTATTGTTGGGGGGCCCTGTGCAAAATCGCTGGCAGTACAGCCCTGAGAGGCAGAACAAGCATCTCCGACGGAAATGTGGAAACAAAGCTAAGATTGAAGCTTCCATAGCTGAGGCAGTTATCCTAGAGGAGGTGTCAGACCTCAGGACATCATACTATCCAGACCACGTTCCCCATCTGCATAACAAGGTGCCTCGATACAATATAGAAGAGCCCAAGTATCAACCCAGACTCGATCTATTCAACGCGCAAGGTGGGAGGGCTGGGGCCTCGAAATCTTATAACATGCCACGACAAGAGTGGGAGGACCTCATGTTCTATATCTTGCACAACATCAAGGAAGTTGAGGAAGTGTGGATGAGGTAATACCACTACACCATTCCTTTATGTCTTCCACATCATCATGTTTCATGTTCACTTAGTCCCGGTCTAACACCGCTTATCTTTTTTTAGTGATTTCGTTCAAGAGGAATGGACGGGAGTGAATCCTCCTACTGAGGCGGAGGCACTTACTCTTCTCCGTCATGGAAACCCTGGACGTAAAAATTTTGTTGCTTGGTTCATGGAGAAAGTAATTTTCCACAATCCTCTATTAAATACCTACTTCAACATTTATTAGTTAACCGAACTAATGCACGCAACAATTTCCATTATACTTGTAGGGAAAAGATCTGAACATATCTATGGATGATGAATTGAGATGGGTTTCCATGGGTTTTGACCCTGCCGTCGTGACATGTAAAAAGTATGATGTGAATGGGTATCGCTTCCATACAGAGGAGCACCAAAACAGCCGCCCCAATCCCAAAACTATAAATACTGGAGTGTACACCCCCGGTCAAAATTCAGTAGACTACTACGGAAGGGTACAAAATATATACGAGGTTAAATTCCGCCAGGGGCGTGAGACCCTAAGTCTGCCTGTGTTCAAATGCCGATGGTTCGATCCGCGGGAGGGGGTAAAACATACGCCTTCCATTGGTTTGGTCGAAGTTAAACCATCAACCGTCTATGCTGGAGCCGATCTCTTCATTGCGGCTACCCAAGCTACACAAGTATATTATCTGCCTTACCCATGCCAGGAAGTGTATCTAAAGGGTTGGGAAGTTGTGTTCAAGGTGTCGCCACATGGTAAGCTACCAGACCCGAATGAAGACGATTACTGCAACATTAACCCCATGACATACGAGGGAGTGTTCTATCAAGAGCAACCTGATGATGATGATGATGTGGTTAGAAACAATGACGCTAGACCATTGGGTGATGATGATGTGGACCCAAACGTCGACGATGCACGGAATGATGGTGAGACCATTGTCAATGAAAATGACATACTTATGCTAGAAAAGTTAAACGAAGACGCTAACGACGAGGAAGAGCCTCCACCTCCGTCGGACAACGAAGATGATATGATTGATAGTGATGATGAGACGGACCGAGAAAGAGGTTACAACAGTGATGATTCATATGGGTTCTAGCAGATGTACGTTTCAAGTATTTTTTTTCTATAGTTTAGGAATATGCCTTTTTATGCATTTTTATTAATGTGTTTATTATCATGCCTTTTCCTTCATTTCATTAATTTACTAATTGCTTTTTCTCTTTTCAATGCAGGTTCGTGGAACATGGGCAAGGGGAAGGCCGACGGCGTGGGTTTCCTACGCAAGGTCGTCGGCCTGCCTAGTCGGAGTGGTCGAGCATGTAATCCTCCCCCTCGGCTACTTGACGATGACTCCTCACAGGGAGGTCGAGGGAGAGGTGCCCCTAGAGGAGGAGGGGGCGGGGGGAGAGCCTCTAGAGGACGAGGTGCTGGGGGGAGAGCCACTACAGGGGGTCGCGGCCAGAAACAGCGCACCCTCACCGACTTAGGGGTGTTGTCTTCGAGGCCCTCCTCTAGTGAGGTACCCTCCTCTAGTGAGGTACACTCTAGGGAGGAGGAGGAGGAGGAGGAGGAGGCAGGCGAGGAGGAGGAGGAGGAGGAGGAGGTTGGGGAGGAGGTTGGGGAGGGGAGGCAGGCGAGGAGGAGGGTGGTCGCGGGGATGATGGTGGTGACGGGAAGGGGGTTGACACGAAGGGGTGGCTGCGTGGCAACGCAAAGCTACCAAAGCAGGTTCCTGCTACTGAGGAGCAGAAGTGGCTCATTGAGCCCACGGGAAAAGAGTAAGTGGTTCATTATGTTGCTTGTCACATGCTTATTTCGGTTGTTATTTATTTTTCTTGTCACATGCTAATAGTTCATTCTTTTGCAGCAACTGGATATATTCTAAAGGGGTCCGTATTCCCAACGGCCTCATCACCGTCTTGCTGAAGTTATATTGGCCGGGGTTGTACTGTCCTGATCCAGTCAGGCAGCCGGACCGTCGGGTTTTGGCCACGAGCTGGGACCACTGGGAAGCGGCCCGCCATGCGGACCATGAGACCCATGCCAAGGCCGTGATCACTACTTTCTGGGTGAGTTCTCTTCAGAAGCACAAGTCCATTCTAGTTTCATGAATGATTTAACTCATGGCTTCTCCCATTCTTGTTTCATGCATGATTGTAGAAATTCTATCGAGTTCTTCCGGAGCACAGGGCTAGAGCGGACCAGATCGTGCTGCGCCAATGCAAGAAGAAGGCCCGCCAGATGCAGTACGAGGTGCGCTATGTGGCCATCTCCACATACTACCACGACTATCTTGGTGTGAAGATGACCAAGGAAGAAGCGCGGAGGATGGGCATTACCTTGGAGAGGCCCGAGTTCTTGGCGGTAAGTATAAAAGATTTTTCATTATGCTTTCATTACCTTGTGGTACATTATGCTTTATGCTTTATGCTTTATGCTTCCATAACACCAATTTGGACACACCTACATGCCATTATGCTTTTATTATGTAGGTGTGTCCAAATTGGTGTTATGGAAAAGACGAGTCCTAGGCGGCATTGGTGGATCTTTGGTGTGATGAGGCTGGAGCCTGGGCGGCTATGAGAACCCAAAATAAGGCTAACCGAGGGACGGAGGGAGTACATGCTCAGGGAAACCGAAACCGCTATCTCCACAAGGCAGTTAATGTATGACTAACCCCATTAAACATTCTTCTTCTTCTATTTACCATCACTTTCTTATGTATGACTAACCTCTGTTTGGTGGTGCAGGAGGAGAAACTGAAGCGGCCGCTCTCACACATGCAGGCGTGGGAGATCGCCCATACGCGGAAGGACCCCAAGCCTGGCGAGCCCAAGTACTACGGCAAGAAGACCGCAGGGAGGAAGAAGGCCTACTCCGAAGCGTATCTGGAGTTACATCCTGACACACCTGACCCCATTGCGGCGCCTCTGGACGACATGGCGGTGGTGAGGATGGGGCCCAAGGAGCACGGTCGGGACGCGGTTCTCGATGCTGTGATCACTCCTAGTATCTCCTACACACAGCTTCGTCGGATCGACCCGAGCCTGAGCCAGCGCACGAGCCAGCCAGTGACTAGTACACAGTCCCTCTTTCAGGAGCAACAATCTGTAAGTATTTTCCCTCTTATCTTCATTTCTCACTTCATTTTCCGCATTTAGTAGTTTTATGAGTTCCATCATGTCATATCGTAGGCCTACATGGAGTACACACGCCAGGAGACCATGGCGTGGCATCAGAGGCTTTATGAACACCAAGTGCAGAGGGATAGCCAGATGCAGCAGGCTTTTCAGGATATGGCGGCCGGCAGGTGTCCTTAGTTCCCTACAGCACAATGCCCTCCAGCACAACCAGTGCTGATGAGCTTTGAGGAGTTTGTGGCACAGAACGCTGGCCCCTCGCCGGTTAGTTCATCCCCAATCTATTCACCCAAAGCATGTCATGCCTTTCAACACAGTCATAGATCCCGTGCATATGTCTTTTCAACATGCAGGGAACAGGTGGATCTACCGTTGGCGGTGGTCTTCGCAGCACTCCGGAGACACGGAGCCCGACCACTCCGATCCATGGAGGCGGAGGCGGTCTTGGCGGTAGCGCTGCCGCTAGCACTGATGACCTGGACTTTGGCCGTCTTGGCGGTGACGACCTACGCGGTGCTCGATGATGCTTGAGATGTGATGATGATGCTTGAGATGACTTGTGTGTGCTGATGATCATTTAGCTGACTTGTGTCATGATGCTTATGCTTATGCTTACATTCGTTGATATGCTTATGCTTGTGTGATGATGATCTATTGTTGTGATGATGCTTATGCTTACGTTCGTTGATATGTGCTGATATGTGCTGCTGATATGTGCTGTTATATATGTGATGTTATTTGAATTGAACTGATTTGAAAACAAACAGAAAAAAGAAAAAAATTTAAAAGCAAACTATGCCGACGGCTAGGCCGTCGGCATAGGGCCAGCGTGAGCTCCCAGTTGCTGACACGTGGGCACCTATGCCGACGGCCTAGCCGTCGGCTTAGTTTGAAACTGTGCCGACGGCCTGGCCGTCGGCATAGGTGCCCACGTGTCAGCAACTGGGATCTCTGTTTGAAGGACTATGCCGACGGACTGGCCGTCGGCTTAATTTCAAACTATGCCGACGGCTGGGCCGTCGGCATAGCCCTGGCCCACGAGCAGCGGCCGGTCGGCACGTGGCACATCTATGCCGACGGTCTAGCCATCGGCACAGTTTTTGACTAAGCCGACGGCTAGGCCGTCGGCATAGGGGTGCCACGTGGAGACAAGTCGTTGGGCAGACTTGACGGCGGCCGCCGTTAGGCGATAACGTTGCCGACGGCCATGGCCGTCGGCATAGATGTACGGACACCGTCGGGATAGGTCGCCGACGGCCTTTCTATGCCGACGGCATTCCTGGCTACGCCGACGGCCCTATGCCGACGGGGGCCGTCGGCATAGGCCTGTCCCGACGGCCATTCAGGGCTATGCCGACGGCCCTGGCCGTCGGCATAGGGTGCGATTCCGGTAGTGATGGGGGGGACGTCCGTCAAGGTGAAAGTTTTGCATCCCTCCACATCCTCCTAAGAACACAGTGTGCGTGAATTAGGGCCGGCATATATAGCAGAGCAGAGCTGAGAGGAGGATTATTAGTTAAATAGTACCCTGCGTTCAGGCATGAGTAGCGCGAGCTTGAAGCTGCGCGCAGCAGTGCGAACCGGACGCGTCCCGAGGAGATGCAACACGAATGCTCCATAGACGTGGCCTAGAGACGTGAGATGCAGCTCCAAATCAATGGCGGACAAGTCGGCGGCAACCCGCTGCTGCAGATGTTTCTCTAACTCTTGCTCCAAGTGATCGGCTGGGTAATCGTCGGCTGTAAATAACCAGTCATTCCCCGATCCCTGCAAAAAACGAACAAACTTTTGCATCATTGCAAATTCATGAATCCGGTAATTAAGATGGTCTTCGCACGTAATGAGAAAGAAGACAGAGGTGGGTGAATTGACTGATCGGACTGACTTTTCAAGCATCAATGCGCAGCAGCGTAGGTCGCTCTATCTCTGCCGTCGGGGCCGGCGGTGGTGACGGCGAGAATAAGCTCACCTTCTCAATTTCCCAACAACCAAACCCTGTAAACCAGCCGCCACCATACCGGCAGCGCTACGAGACCTTCTCCGCCATCGGCGCCAGTACGGACACGGTGAGGTGCTCGAGCGCGGGCGCCGCGATGTCAATGCGGCGTACAAAATTGATCCCGCTTTCCTCCACTACGAGCTCGTGCAGCGTCGAGCCGTCGACGAGTGGACGGTGATGGCGTAGTCCTCGTAGTCGGGATGGTACTGGGCGGCGTACCGGAGCACTCGCAGGCGCGGGCAGTGGGGGGGAAGGGTGGCAAGGCCGTCTTCGATGTAGTAGCCGCAGAGGTCGGGCGCCGTGAGGGCGGGGAATAGGCACTTGCCGACGCCGGCTGCCTCCATGGCGTCGGACGGCGGCACGCTGAGCTCGACGGAAGTTGTGTCCATGAGAAGGGACAGCGTGGTGGTGCGTTCGGAGCCGAAGCACGGCAGGTCGACGGGATGGTACTGGTTCCCGACGCCCGATGGAACGGCGACGGCGAGCTCCACCGGCAAGAACCACGCGGCGGCGCGCAGCAGCGAGCTGACTCCGCGGGTGGATCTGGGCTGGTCGGCGACGCGGATGTCGAAGGAGGAGACGGCCGTGTCCTTGCGACCGAGGGCGTCGAGCGCCTTCCCGAGGGAGTGGAACGGGGCGTCGGGGAAGGCCAGATCTAGGAGGTGGGCGAGGACGCTGGTGCGCGCGGCGGTGGTGACGCAGCCGAGGCGCGGCAGCTCGTCGGGGAGGGCGCTGATGTGGTCCGGCTCGGAGGGAGTGAAGCCCAGCCTGGCGCGGCGGCGCGCTTCGCCGGAGGCGATGAACCGCCTCGATCGCAGCTCCATGATAGCCAGGCAGTTTCCCGATCGGCTTAATTATCGCCGCCTATGCGCAGTACCCGTTCGGCCTGAAAACGTCAAAAATCAGGCTGCAGGTGGGACTGCCCGTGGGCAACCCACCTCAGTCCACCTGATCCCACTATGAATTGGTGAGAAATATTGTGTAGCCCACATCGATTAAGCGGGTGAAGGTGGGATCCCACTAAAGAATACAAGCGCAAGACATCTGGATACAACAGCTACAATGCGTCTCGCCTCCTCCCTAACGCTGCGCCAGCGCGGCGTGCGTACTCCTCCCATCCGGCGGCCGCGGTGCTGAACTGCATGAACGCGCCCTGCCGGAGGCACTCGCCTTCATCCAGCAGTTCAAGAGCAAGACGGTGGTGGTGAAGTACGGCGGCACGGCTATGACGTCGCCGAGCTGCATGCGTCAGCCTGCGCCCCGTGCTCTGTGTTTTGATTTTCGGTTTGAGCTTTTTTCCGCTCTAGGCTGAGATGGCCGAAATTCGGTCATTTTCAAAATTTTCGGCTAAAATTTGACTGCAATTTGATTTAAAGTTGACCAAAATTTATCAAATTTGATCAATTTCGGTCTAAAGATATTTTCCGCCCCAGGCCGAGATGACCGAAATCCGTTTTTTCCGGCCGAAAATCAAAAGGCTCGTGCGTGGCAGCGGTCCAGAGATCAACTCCTGACTGTAGCACATCGGCGTCGAGCCGCAGCTCCGCAACGGCCTCCACGTCACCGACGCTCTCACCATGGAGGGTCGTCGAGATGGTGCTGGTCAGCAAGGTCAACATTAACAAAGCAGCTCGTCTCCCTCATCAGCCTCGCTGGTGCCACCGCTGTCGGCCTCTGTGGCAAGGACGTGCACCTCCACACCGTGCGCCCCTCCCCCGACACCGCAGCCCACGGGTTCGTCGGCGAGGTGACGCGCGTACACCCCTCCGTGCTCCACCCGATCATCGCGTTCGGCCACATCCCAGTCATCGCCATCGTGGCCGCCGACGAGACTGGGTAGGCCTACACTAGCAACGGCGCCGAAACTGTTGCGAGGAAGATCGTGGCTGCCATTGGCACCGAGAAGCTGTTGCTTTTTTTTAGAAGACGAGAAGTTGTTGCTGATCACTGCGATTGGCGACGGGATGAAGTGGGACTCCAATGGGCTAATAGAGCTAGCCCACCTAATTTTCTTCTTGTCCAATGGGAGCCCATTAGAACAGTTTAAGTGGGATGGGATGGCTAATCCCACTTTTTTTTGACAGGAATAAGACTTTATTCTCAAATGATAGTCATGTCACTTACAAGTATGTGAGAAATAAAGTCTGGGGATTAATCTTCCCAAAAACTAGAGGATCTAGTGCTATAGGAATGACTAGCTAAACAATCAGCCACTTCATTTGCCTCCCGGAAGCAATGAGAATAGGACACTTTTGAGAACTGTAGTCTTAGCTGATTGCATTCTGATATGGTTGCAACCTCCGTGCCATTATAATCATCCTGCTGTTGAATTGCCTCAACCGCGGAGCTAGAATCAGACTCAATGATCACAACACTACATCCAATTCGAGCAGCTAGATATAGCCCGTGCTTGATAGCTGTTACCTCTGCAGACTCCGAACTACTGGCATAAGGCAATACCCAGGTTGCAGCGGCAATGAACTGTCCTTTATCATCCCGGGCTACAGCCCCAGTGGCTCCATCTAGAGTATCTTGAAAGAAAGCAGCGTCCACATTTATTTTTACTATGGCTAATCCCACTTAGTCCCACTCCCACCTGCAGCCTGAGTCAAAAATCTGACGTTCGGGCGTCATCTATTCCGAAAATTTATGGAAAGTAATACTGAAATATAGGAGTACGGCAAATTGACTGGGAGATGAAGAAATAAGTGGCTGCAAGACCTTTTTAGGTCAATATATAATAACACGCGCGCTGTTCCTCCTGAGGCTCTCCTCATAAAACCACTTCCAGTGATCCTTCCGAGCACACCATCAAGAGCATCTACAGACAAGATTACCAAATCTGGCACCCTGTTCGTTCCAAGACGTGCCCGGGCGTGCCCACGGACAGTGACAAAAAAGAATTTTCCCTCTGTTTATATATTATAAAGCAACCACCGAGCTCAAACAAAATTTTAGGTTCGAAGAGAGTAAAACAGGTGTGAATACAAGAGGTCCAAAATAATAGAGTCTAGCGGGAGGCACAGCACAACAACCCCTGCGAAATAGAGAACAATCAAACTAATCCGGCTCAGATGATGGTAGCGGGGTCGGTGGAGCAAGGCGCGGGGCGACGGACCGGAGCACAGAGATGATCCTATCGATGGAGTCTCGGAGTCATTGCTGCTTACTAAGCGGTCTCCAGAGCTGTAAGAAGCCACACAGTTTATAGATTGCGCTAGTTATACATAGAGGAATAACATGCTCAA
Organism: Triticum urartu; assembly: GCF_056163025.1. NCBI lineage: Eukaryota > Viridiplantae > Streptophyta > Magnoliopsida > Poales > Poaceae > Triticum > Triticum urartu. Next base: position 714,481,252 of record NC_141879.1, read on the forward strand.
TCACTAACTTATTGTGGATGGTCATAGCGTTCACACAAATGCAGCCACTACCACCCACATGGCGGGTCGTGCATGGGAGTGGAGGCTTAGGACCTCCCTAAACATGTCGGGAAGGTTGTCGTGGCACCAACCGCCACCTACAGCCTCCCTAAGGCAACTCCATAAAAAAAATCGTGGACGGCCATGTGAACAAAATGTGGTTGGAGTCTTCCGGCGTCAACGGTAGTGTTCGTCACCCAGCTTGGCGCAGGCAAGGAACATGAGAGTTGGAGTTGAGTGAGGCGCTGAGAACGTACGAGAAGAGGCGGTAGATGCTGATGGCGGTGTAGGTCACCCACCCAGCTCGACCAAGGTGAGGAAGATGAGCAGGATGGGGGATAGACGGGGATTTGAAGAGGACTCGGAAGGGCCGCGCGAGCATGACCAGGTCGTTACCGAGTCGAATCCGTAACTTCATGTGGCTGAGCTGTCATAGGACGGTGCAGAGGCTCTGGTCAAAGGCGACCATGATGTATGTGTCACCGCCGGCCACGCACGAGAGAGGAAGAAGCCGAGGCTCAGGAGCCAGCCAGCCGAGTGGACGTGCCGAGGCTCGGGAGGTTGAAGGCAAGCGAGGGAGCTCATGCGACGAGGCTCGGTGGCGAGATAGCGCAGAACAGTGATGTAGGGGAGCCGCAACCACGATCATTGCGGAGAGAAAGGATGGAGAGAGATAGGGCAAGGGAGTCCTGCTGCAGGTGGAGCCCGAGCACCACTTGACGGGCGATGCAAGGAGTCGCAGGGCTTTCTGCAACTACTCCCTCCGTTTTAAATTACTTGTCTTGGATTTGTCTAGATATGGATATATCTAGACTTATTTTAATACTAGATATCTCCGTATCTACACAAATCTAAGACAAGTAATTCGGAACGGAGGAAGTATATTGGTGAGGGTTGGTGTGGGGAGGCTGGGAGAGCTGCCTCCTAGGGGCGCTGGTTTGTGTCGACGTGTGCGTCATGTGAACTGCTACAAAATTGCTGGATATGTGTGTATCTATATGTGTGCAGCTGCTAAAGTGGATGTATGTGTGTTTGTGCGTGTGCTGCTGCTAACTTGCTGTCTATATATAGTTGGCTTCTGAGAGAATTACTTTGAGATATTACACACGAACGTATGATCACAAGAAGAGAAATACGTAGCACTGTGATTGTTCTTGCTCAACAATTACAAGAACAAACAAACTACTGCCCCAGGAATTCAGCCATTTCAAAAAACAAAAAAAACTCTGCCAAGAAAGAAAGAGGAGAAAAGGAACAAAAAGGTAAGTAAAATATACTGAGAAGAAGAGACAAAAATATATAATGGTGTTATATTGATTTAGAAGTCGTAGCAATGCACAGGCTTCTAATTATATATCTTTACTTGTTCAGTAGCAACACATGGTAGCAGCAGCAGAGGCGGTATATTATGTTGGCGATCATTTGGCGAGCGAGCGGTTGAATTGCTGCTGGCGTGCGTTGTAGGCAATGTTTTAAATGGCGGGCTATGGCATTTAGCGGCGACCCTTAAAAACAGCTATAGCTAGGCTATAGCGGGCTATAGCGGGGCTATAGCAGCAAATTGTACATGAAATCATTTAGCGACAACACCCTCAAACAACTATAGCGGAGCTATAGCTAGGCTATAGCTGGCTATTTAAAACTATGGTTGTACGGGGGCATGTTTGCTTGGGGCTTGGGACTAAATCGACCAAGTCAATAAATCTTTTTTAGAGGAGATTAGACCCTCGGCCTCTGCATCATTCATTATGATGCACACAAATATTTTTATTAATTATTAAGTAGAGTACATAGCAAAGTCAACCATGAGTCGAACCATTAGATATGAAATAGACATCTACGACTAAGTCGACTTCTGTTGCAACATCTCTTCAAGAAGGGATAAACTTTCTCGCGCCATCATCATCACATCCGGTCGAAGATGGCCTAGAAACTGATTTTCATCCTGCTTGTCGTGACCAACTAATGAAGATCAACACATAAACAAGAAGACACTACAACAAGGTAACGATGCAAATTCGCCGCCTTTGAGCCCAACCAATAAAGGATAAGATAAGAGTTTCCACCCTGAACATGAAATGGTGTCCTAATCAGCATCTTGAAGATGAATTGTTCGATAGTCACATCCAGTAGAAGATCAAGAGCGATTTGGGATGTGGGATGGAAAACTCTGTGCAAGGGACAAACATATGGTTGTGGATAATGTTCACATTCAGACATGTATTTTCTTTGGTCGCGGATCCTTCCCTGTTGTATAGGCACCTACAAATCTTCAAAAAAACTTTGATAAAGTTTAGTAATTACTATGTCAAGACATATGCACAAAGTTGAATTTGATTATAAAAAGTAGAAAATTTGGAATTTATTTTAATTGTTTATGTTTATGATACACTGTGGACTGTGGATGGTTGGTATTGCTCAGAGTTAGATATGTATTTTCTTTGCACCCATAAACAAAAAGAAATGCATTTTCTTTCTTATTACCCAAACCATGCATTGAATTTTCATTCAGGAAGTTAATGATACATGCATCTATTTTTCTCTTCACGTCGTGATCCTCAAATCATGCATCTTTTTATTCTGTCATCAGCAACCGCTGTCACATGACATAGTTCGTCGATCTGGCCAACCTTGGTTCATAGGAACTGGTATATTTCCCCGTTGCAATGCATGGGCATTTGTGCTAGTGGCGCCTAAAAAAACCAGCCTGCATTGCAATATCTTGTACTATCTACAATATTTTTTATATATTGTTATCATAAAGATCAGCAGGGATGGACTTATGCATTGCTAATCTTGGCGTTGTGCTGAGTGAGTGGCGTAGAATTTATTTGAGCTAATGAAGTTTACACGATAAACTGGCTGGCTAGTCATAGGAACATGCTAAACGTTGCCACTTTTTTACCCTCTCCGTCAGTTTAATAATAGAGACGTCAATCCCTGGCCGGCTAATTATAGGGACATTCTAAACTCTACCTTTTCCCCCCTCTCCTTCAGTTTTCCCCAGAGCAAAGCAGTCCTCGATCCATCTGGACCGATCCCTTTGCTGGTACGGAAACCTATCTTGCTTGGATCGTTGTTCATTCATTTTGCTCCCTTCTTCTATCTGCTGTGAACAATTGAATATATTCTTTTCCTTTGAAGATCAATCCCAGTCGACGCCATCCCATCCTATGCCCTGCATTTTACAATTTTTCCATACCATCTGATCGCATTTTGCTCATATTTTGCTTCATTTTTCTATATGTTTATTCACAATTCCTTACCGGAAATATTACCATACAGGGACGGTGACAGGCAAATGCAGCTTAGAATTTTAAGTTTCTCCTGTTGTTGATCATGGTCCTTTTTTTTTGAGTAACAGGGAGATCATGGCCCCTGGTCCATTATGCGTAATGAGTTGATCACAAGTTCAAATGGACCCTCCAGTTGCCGATCCTGGACCAACCAAGGGTGAAGGTCAGCAACACATATCAGAATGAAGAACGTTGTTTGTCAACTTTAAGTCACTCATGGTGATTCCAAGTTATGGCTACATCGGTTATAATGCTTGACATTTGTGTTTGCAGGTGTTGGATCTAAGGGCGAAATGGATCTCCCAGTTGCCGGACCAGTGAGGGATGAAGGTGAGCTTCTCCGGTGCCCGTTTTGCGATTCTGAAGCAGTGTACAAACTAGCACAATTCTTGCTCCCTGGTTTGGCTGCGGTCTGTATCGACGGTACAACTGGTGGTCTGTTCAGGAGCCCATCTGATGTTGCTGTCGACCTCAGAAAAGAAATGGTGGACTGGATTACACAAAGAAGTGAAACATTCATAGCCGATATTGAGGCGGAACAAAACGCTGAGAATGAAATGTCGGATGACCCTTATGAGATTGTGTCAATCTTCATGGATGATTTCAGTCGCACAAAAAGGAATATCATTGGCCATGTCTCTGGGTGGTTGCTGAGTGACAGCCGCGATGATAAGATCGATGACTTTGTCCAAGAAATGGAGATGACCCGCTTCTGGCCGTTTGAGAGGAGAGAAGCAATTGCCGAGGTCCTCCTCAGGAATGTGGACATTAAAACCAAGTTCCACTGCCCTGAGAAATATGAAAACGAGGAACGTCTTGCTGATCACAAAGCACAGTGTAGCTTCAGGCCTGTCACTTGCCCAAACGAGGGATGCCGAACAAAAGTCTCTGTTCGTTGCATACAGGATCATGATGCAACTTGCCTTTTCAAGATCCTTCAGTGTGAGCAAAACTGTGAGAAACGGCTTCTGCGGCGCGATATGGATAGACATTGTGTCACTGTCTGCCCCATGAGGCCCATGAAGTGCCCTTTCGGGTGTGATGATTCGTTCAGTGAACACGACCTCGAGGAGCACTGTTCAGAGAGTCTCCAGCAACACTTGCTTAAGGTCCTTCAGGTGATTCACAAGAATAATTTTACAGCTGATGAGCTAAAGGAAACTGCTCTACGACTGGAGAAGGTTAGGCTTTTTTTATCTTGGAATTTGCAAGCTGCAACATATCTGTTTTCACTGCTCTTTTAGGGCATCTCCAATACAGTGTCGCAAAACGGACTCACTATCCATCCGTGGACACGTCCATGGACACGGGTACAGAAGCGTGCCATCCAACCACAATGCCCAAAACGTCCGCTTCTATTACATTTAAAAAAGATGCAAACTTCGGCCAAATGGCTAAAATCAACCTTCTGCTAAACAGCACAGCTATGGGCCGTAGTCTTCCGCCAAATGAGATCAACTTTCCGCCAAATAGCTAAAATTATGCAATGATTTAACATTCTCCTCCCGCCAAACAGCCAGCAATAGCCACAGTCTTCCGCCAAATAGCATGATTATACAATGATTTAATCACGTAGGTATTATCCTTCCACCAAATAGCAGCAGACGTGGGGTACGTGGTGGCTTTGATTGACTAGGCGGACGTCCAAACTCCCGCAAACCTCCCGCGAGTTAGCTTCTGGTTTGCGGGATTTCAGACGCGTGGATGTATGGGACACCATGTTGGATGGCAAAAATGGTCCAGATGCGTCGGTACGACGCTTTTGGGAGTTTTGCAACATGGTGTTGGAGATGCCCTTATTTGTATTTAATCATTGTCATCAATATGTATGTATATCTTTAGAACAAATGAATAGACTGAACATATGTTATTACTAAATGATCTCTGCAGTCTGAAGATCGTGGTAAACTGGCTAAAGCTCGGGATGCTAGATCTCTAACTAGTATTGTGAAGGATCTTGAAGCAAAGAAATTTCAATGTTCTGGTGTAGTATCTCATGTAAACCTTGGTGGTTGACACGTGAGGTGTGGAGATGGAGATAACCACAGGATAACACCGTACATGGAGATGGAGATCACCATGGGACCGCCGTGTAGATAGAGATGAAGATTATCATCGGTTGCCAAAAAGGGGCTATACCGTATCATACTTGTATAAACTGTTTGTGAAAGTTTATCCCATATATATATGCACCCTTCTTTTACATGGTAAGATTTTTAAGGTGATCTTTCAAAGAATGTTAGTAAAGTTGACTCCCCAATTGTCGTAAAATCACATGTCAAGTATATTTAGTGGTGCGATTATAAAATTAGTGTTCTGCTGTTCCTCCTTGACGTGACGGGTTTGTGTCAGATAGTTATGTGTGAAGCATTGGCTAACTTGTTAATGCTACCAAAATAATTTTGGGCCTGGAGACATAAGAGTTCGCGAGACATGTGTTGTGCCCAACAAACAAGTCACATAGAGATATTACCAAGTGTTGCTTACCGTGTGATCTAGTCTTCTAGAAGCGATGCAAAAGCTCAGTAATCGACATGTTGACCTCGGATCTTAAATCATCAAGTATTGACGGAGGATTGTTGATTTTAGTGGGAGTATTATTACAAAAATGTTCAATATGGATTACTCTTGGTGAACACATGTAAGAAAAACTTGCGAATATATGTGTTCAACTTGTTTGGTTGCAACTGAGGGACGTAGTATTTCATTCGTCGATTCGAGACGATGGAAGCTTTCCCGAACCCCAAATCCCGTGCTCTCAGCCGTCATTCTCTTCGATTTCAGTCTCGACGCCCTCGTCTCCTCCTTCCCACAGTCTTTCTATAGGTGTGGTTGTAGGAGTGGTTGTCAGATACATCAACAGCTAGTACCAACTGCTGATGTACTTGTAGGCACTAGTACTGTCGCCTGCCTTTGTCTCTCCCCTCTTTTTTACCCAAGGTCACTAGTAAAGCGGTGTTTAATCCATTCACTTCTTGACATGAATTGGGTTTATTAGAGAGCAGGTGGTTCTCAGTTCCCTACATTTGCCTACCCCTTCTGTTTTGAGACATGACTTTTCGTCGCCCCCCCCCCCCCCCCATAAAATAAGATCCCTCACTTAAAGCTCGAAGGGTGCTAGATTTATCATGTAGTAGTACAACTATTTTTGTTGGTGAAGTTCTTGACTTTTGTTATAGTGTTCATGGAACAGAGCAAGATTTGTCCTCAACTTTACTCCTGCATTTTTAATCCGCTGCGAGATTCTTGCTGGTGTTTAGGTTCGGGGCTTCGGGCTCTTTTGTCATGTCAAGTAGTACCTAATCGAAGTAGCTTTGTAAGGGCATTTTTAACCGATCCCCAATACGGCCATAAGGGTTTACTCCCTTTCGACGGACCGAGACGATCCCCTAAAAATGTTAACAGAGTATAATTTTTTACTCCAACTCTCTATTCCCCCAAAGACTTTCCTAAATATACTCCATCGTGTGATGGCCGGGTACAACTCCCTCTCGCCCTCCCGCGCCGAGCTGCCTCCCGCCCCCGCCACCTCTACCGATGACCTCTGAGCCGACCAGAATGGATAGACAACCCTCCCCCCTCACTCACCCCGCCGGCCACCGGCGCCGGCTTTTCGCCTCCAAAAACCATCGACGCGCCGCCGCCGGTGCCGAAAAAAGCTTGGCGATGACAAAGAACCACTAGGGTCCAAGCTCCGCCTCCAACCACGCCAATGGTGTCCGGGGTGGCCACCGTGTCTCCAGCAATGACATGCGCACCCTCCTGCCGCACCTACCAGAGGCAAACGGGCTTGAAAGCCGACGGCGGTGGCATTGGCGCACGCCGAGGCGGCTGCCATGAAGAAGATAAAGAAGACGGTGCCGGCGCCTTCCAAAGCCTATGCCTCATGTGGCAACCTCGGCTGCCCCTATGGCGACTGCTCTGGCGCGAGCGACGGCCGCAGCCGGCAACAAAAAACGCGGCTGCCAAGTGCTCGATGAAATGCCAACAGAGTAAAAATAAAACCCTGCGTCCCGTTGGTATTCGATAGTGATTGTTCGTGATCAGTACTGATTGTTTATAATGCTTGCTTTGACATTGTAGAGCGGAGATGAACACGGCAGAATTCCTCGCATCATTGGGGTCCTCAGCCACCGTTGGTCTTGATGATCTCAACTATGACTCGTTTTGGAATCATTCGGCCACCAAGACACGGAGGAGGCCGGGGAGGAGGTCCAAGAGGTGGTGGCCGAGGAGGAGGTGGTGGAGGTGACCGAGAGGATGGTGATGGTGGCCGAGAGGGTGGTGGTGGTGGTGATGGTGGCCGAGAGGATGTCTAGGTTGATTTCTATGCCGAGGACGTCGTTTAAGTGGTGGTGGCCGAGAGAGTGGTGGTGCATGCCAAAGATTGGCTCGATCCACAACATATACATGTTATGTTTGTGGTGATTTTGAATCAAATATTGTGTTTCAAGTGATGCCCTTTGGGTGAACTTCGCATGTTTAAATTTGAAAAACGTGGTGATGAAACTTTATGTTATGACGCTCATTGATGTCCATGCTTTAATTTGAATGATTTTAAGATATGTATTGTGCAGAGATTGTGTTTGTGTGGCTAGTATACAAAACGGCCACAAATTTGATTTTACTCCGCTAACTATAGGGGATCGGCTATGTGCAGCCACCGTTAGTGGAGTAAAATTTTACTCGACTAACTTTACTTCAACTTTTACTCCACTAACTTTTAGGGGATCGGTTAGATGTTGGTTGGAAACTGGAAGATATATGAGTGTAGAAGTAGAACTACTATTGATCTAAGAAAATGTTCTCTGAATGTAGCCAATCTTCTATGTTTATGCAAGTAATCATTATGAGTCAAAATGGATATGCCCTGAACAATGCATGCAACAGTAAAGTTCCTCTTTCCGTGGCTCAAAGTTATGAGTAGTATACCTTTCAGGTTCATGTAGAAAAACACATGGTCATTTCTGCTATTGTTCCTTGAGTGTGTATTTTCTACGTACCTCAAAACATATTCGTTTCTTCTAGAGAAGTAACCATACTCCAATAGCACGCCTTTATGCTCTAGGAAATAGAAGTAGTATATGCAAAACAAGCTTCAGCTTGTGTAGAAGGACCAAAATAGGCATACTAGTCTCTCTGTCCTTTAGTTAATTATCATAGAATCATATATATGTTCTGGTTTTAGTCCAAAGACTCTTACAACAAGGATCTATAGAATTAAATAAAGCTTAACACTGGCACCAGTAGTTGATCAGTTTAGTAAATGTGCACCAGTACTTGATTGTTTCAGGTCAGGAGTAATCAGGAAGAACTAATCTCGCAAAAAAAGGAAGAACTAATAGGTTCAGTCGTGGACTTGGACAATGAGGCGCCATGTTTGTTTCTTCCCGTGAATGAAAGGGGTAAATTTCCCGTGCAATTTTACTTCTGTGTGTGGGTAAAACCCCTTGTACACATGAAACAGAGCAGGAGCTACTAGATTCTTGCTCATGTTCATGTTCAGGCCTTTTTTCATGTCAAGTACTATGGTTTTTTTTCAAATTTTACTGGTGGATTTGATGCAATTTAAAATTCCCTTTATCAACTTAAGTATTTGAAGTTATTCTTAGCATTACTATTTCCTTCTATGATAAATGCAACTAAAATATTGATGCGACTTTTGCTGCTTCCTCGAACTTTACATTTGATAGTTTGTATACATGATTCTCATCATATTTGCAGGGCAAAAAAGGAGCCTCAAGTTCAACCAATATCAAGTCTTACTTTGATGCAAGTCAAGTCAAGCCACAAATTGCAAAATGGCAGTCGTAATTTGATTATTTGGATTTTGCTTTATGGATCTGCTTATGATTGTGTGCCGCAACTTGTTCCCGACAATTGTAATTTGATTCATTATGCGGATTTTACTTTATGGAGTTGTTTATGATCGTGTGTTGCAACTTGTTCATGACGTTGTAATTTGATTTTGTAGATTTTGCTTGATGGAGCTGCTTATGGTTGTGTGATGCAACTTGTTTTATGTTCGCATGAAATTTTAATTTTGAAAAGATGAGTTTGTTGCATTTTCTAAGCCATGATTGGTCTGGGTTTATTGAATTCTTGCCAGAGTGGCAGGCAAACAGGATGTACAGATCATTTCAAGTGTCACCTGAACATGATATTTTGATTTGGGATCATGATTCAACCAAATGAAATATCAGCATACATTGCATTTCATTTCATTTCCAGCAAATGAAATGAGAGGTGCCAAACAGGTTGTTAGAGTTTTAGCATTTTTATGTTGTAGATCAATGGCACCACCTACTCAAGTTTCCAGTTTTGCATTGAAATCAATCCTTGGTAAATATAAACCTGTTGTAGAAATCCAAGACTTGTTCTCAGGCATGATATAAAAGAACATGTTCTAGAGGAACCACTTTGAGAGGAACATGCTGAAAATACTAATGCTGCTGTCTGGAACGCCTGTGGGGGGCTTGTTGATGAGTTAACTAAAATCAGTTGCCTCACTCTTGCATGCCTCGATCCGGGCATGCAACAACAGTTCCTGAAAATAGAGGCTTTTGGTATGATCGAGAGTCTCAAGGGTATGTTCAAAACAGAAGCAATGACCGAGAGATAATGTCCAGAGGCCCTTGATAGAGTGCAAGCTAAAAAAGGTGATCCGCTTAGTCCACATGTGAGAAAAATTGTTGGTTACATGTAGACTCTAGAAAGGCCTAGCTTCTCTTTAGGCCCTGAGTTGGCCATAGATACAATTTTGGCTTCACTTTTGGCTAGATATGGCTCGTTCATCTTGAACTACTACATGCATGGCATGGATAAGAAACTCACTAAGTTGCATGAAATGCTTTAAGATGGCAAAGCAGGACATTAATAAAGGTGCACATCAAGTGTTGATGGTGCAGAAGCTGACAAAGTTTAAGAAGAGTTCTTGTGCAAAGAAAAAAGCTAAATCAAAGGGCAAGGATAAGGTTGTGATCCTCACTCCAGCTGTTGAGCCAAAGTCGGGGCCAGATTCAAAGACCATGTGCTATTATTACAAGGAAACTAGTCATTAGAAGAGGAAATGCATCAAGTAGCCGGAGGCCCACGGCAAGAAAAGTGGAAATACAACTTCTTCTTCTTCTCGAGGTACACTTATTGTATATGTTACAACCAATTATCTTGTTGATGTTTCTACTAGCTCTTGGGTACATCATATACCAGATCAGTTGTTCATATTTATAGCTCGATGCAGGAGATAAGAAGAACTACGAATGTCCCAAGAGGAGAAGTTGACATATGCGTCGGTGAAAGGATTGAGATGGACCTAGAAGGGGGTGAATAGGTACAATTACAAATTTTAATTCTTACTTAGCAATTTTAGGCAATAATGCGGACTATGAAAGTGAGTCTAACATTTGCAAATGTGGATCTAGTGCTAAGAAATATATTCAACAACAACAAGAAGAAGAAGCAAGGTCAGTAAGCACAATATATTGTAAGTAAAGACTAGGAGACAAATAGCCACAAGTAGGGAGTTATGGTTAGGGATAACCACAACTCCGGGAGACAAGGATGTATGCTGATGCTCACGTATTTTGAGTGAAGCTAGTAACCATTGGAGGGGAAGATGTTACCACGAAGGCTCGCCCTATTCTCCCCTTGAGACAACACCACAAAGGCGTTTGTCAACCACTAGCGGTAGAACTTGAGGTGGTGTCCAAACCTTCACAAAGTTTCCGGGGGTAATCACGGTTCCTCCTCGGAGTACTCCTACCGCCTAGGAGTCTCCAACCTCCAAGAGTAATAAGATCTAGGGGGGGAAACTTAAGACCTGCTCAAATCATGATTTGCTTCGTTCACAAGAAGGGTAAGGAGTGGATCTTTCTTTTGATTGGAACAACTCTCAAGAACTCTCACAAATCGTCTCGACCTAAGATTTAGTTTAGGAGAGTATGAGAGGGAGTGCTTGTGTTCTTGGCAAAAATGTAAGTGTAGTAGTCAACTATCTACCAGAGTGGGAGAGGTGTATTTGTAGTTCCCAAGAAAAGTGACTATTTGGTGCACAAACTGACCTGCCCGGATGATCCGGATATCTACCTAGATGATGCAGGCATTGCCCGGACAGTCCAGCTAGGAATCCGAATGTTCTGGGTGGGTCAACAAGAACAACTCACGGAAAAGAGGTCCGGATGTCCGGGGGGACTCTAGGTGCAACTTGAAACTGATGGTTGTGCAAAGGGCAGACCTGATGTCCGGGATGCCATCCGAACGATCTGGACGTAACCGGATGAAAATGCCATCTGTTTAGTCATCCGGGTGTAACCCTATGAACACACTCTCTGTTTAGTCATTCGGGCATTCCATCCGGGCTGCGGTCGGATGATCCGGATTGGGAACTGGACGATCTGGGCAACGCCTGGACGATCCGACTACCTGTCCGTATGATCCGACTTCAGCTCAAACCTTCGGGTGTCTCCTGGTCCTCTAGCTAGACGATCTGGGATAGAGTCCGGATGATCTAGGCGATGCCTGGATGATCCGACAGAGAGACCATGTAGATGCATATTTTGACTTGGGTTTTGGCTAAGTGGTTTTTCTGAGTGCAATTAAGTGAGGTACTGGTAAGGACATATACGAAGATGGGTATGTGTAGGATGATAGTGACATGAAGATAACTTGAGCAAATCTTGAATGGACCCCTTCGATCCCCTCTTAATAGTGCAGAATCCCTGTAACTCAAGGTTAAATGAAAAAGCCTACGCTTCTTTTCTTATTATAGTCATGCTTGAGTCATATCTCGTTTTGATGTGTCCATGGTACATATACAATGATGCCAAAGGGACGAACGTCCTGTGTATACACTTAGCAAACATAATTAGTCCCCTGTATGTATTTCTTCATCAAAATCAAAGTATGATTAAGGGCATGATTGCACTTTCAGTCGGGAATAGAGCAACAATTTCTGCATTAGCTGTCGACACCATGCAATTTAATTTACCTTTAGGATTTGTACTGAAACTCGATAATTGTTATGATGCTTCAACTTTAAATTGAAACATTATATCTGCCTTATGCTCTATGAGACAAGGTTATGAATTCAGTATCAAGGACAATGGTTTTTCTATATATTTGACTAATATATTTTGTTTCTTTGCACCAATTGTGAATGGGTTATTCATATTAGTTCTTGAAGGTGAATCTGTCTATAAAATAAATGTCAGGACTTAAGCCTAACATATGCGATTGCATAGTTCTAGATTAGATACTTGAGCCACTCATCATGTTTATAATTGGACGGAGCCGGGTATAGTATATGAATTACTTGAGTACTCTCCACATCACACACGCCACTATCGTAGTTTCCCCGCTCGATTCTCACTACTAATTAAGGGTTTCCCATGGACACGGTCACAGTAAGGGTTCTCCGTCAATCCCCTGTCAATTGCAAAGGCGGGGACGAGAGGATATTACTCTCACCTCTTTACCCCTATATCCCAACCTTTACAATGACATTAACATGCACCATGGCCATACATGGCGGATATGCTGAGTAGGGGCCCTTCACAACATTAACGAAGGTTATCAAATCAAACATTCAATAGAGGATCTCATATATCTATAAGCGTCCAACACCTATACATACTAGGGTTTACCCATAATCCTGAGAACTAAGGGGATTACTCAGACATGGAGATAACAAGCATTATATGAATGGCGGTGACAAACATGAATGATAGATCAAGCAATCCTCTTGGGTTCGATATTACAATGGAATGGAGATGAGATGGCAATGAAGATGATAATGGAGATGGTTGACATCGGCGTCTCCTTGTACGTGGTGTTGGTGATGGCGATATCCTCCTTGCTGATTTCCCCTTCGAACCCCTTGAGGCTAGGCCCTCACATTGAGGGACACAACGAGGCTGCCTCACCACCACCGCCATGACCGATAGGATCAGAAATGACCCAACATGCCAAGTTCAGGAAGAGGTGTCGCTGGGACACGAGAGGCATTACTATAGAGCGGTAGAGCACTTGCCGTAGCTTTTGGACACACAAACCAAATCTTGCTTGCCCGAGCTACCATAGGTTAAGGGAGCACACATCTAAACTGAGCTGGCCCGCAATACGCAAACGAGGAAGAAGAGAAATCACGACCGAGCAATAAGCCCCGCCGACAACATCGGCCGCCCCGTGGCCTCGTCCAATGGTGGTGAGGGGTTTAGAAGGGTTGCTTGAGGAGTGGCCTCCAGAGACGTTTCTTCTGGCATACCTCTTTACCGAATCAAACTACGCTCATGCACGTAACATTGAGTTCATTGCATATGTAAAAAAGAATATATTTCTGAATTCGCTGTCTTTATGTACACACCAGCTACCTCAGCTGCATAAACCGAAATAAGAATGAAATGCGTTTTTCCCTAATGAAAACAACAATTTGAAAAGGTCTCCGAACAACAAAGAAAGCAGATCTGCGAGGGCCCCTCTCTTCCTCTCCCGTCCAACTCCACTCCTCCGCCGTCCACCGCTCCCTCCACCGTGCCGCCGCCGGGCCTCCCCTTCCCCCGACGCCTCTCTCGAGCCTCGGACCGACGTCGGAGCGGTGAACTCCAGGTCAACATCGTCGCCCAGGACCCCTTTCTCTCCCGCCGATTCCTCGGCCGCCGCCGCCCCCGCCCCCACCGCCGCCGCCGCCGCCGCCACAGGTTCGGCCTCTGTAATCGCGTTAATCCATACGCCCAGCAACCACCGATGCGGCGATTTGTATTTCCGAGCATTATGATCCCCCCATTGCTAGCTAGGATGTTCATGGTCCGGTTTCAGCTTTTTATCCCAAACTCCCCATATCCTGAACATGCGATACATGAAAACCGCCATTCCCCGTTCCTGAAAAAGTTCCATCTCAACTGGGGCCAGATCCTTCCGCATTTGAGTATAGGCACGGTCTTAGCCCATCTTCTAGTAGTTTGTCAAGCTAGGGTACCCTTGCTTCTTTCTTTTTCTTTTTACAGCATATCCTGCTCTTGTTTTAGTATCACATTGTTTCAGTATACTTGTCTGCATTGCAATACCTTGTAGTATCTACAAAAAGTTGCTATGTTTTTATCGCGTGGCGAATAGAGTGGCTCGTACACGAACTTGTCATGAAGTTGTGTGTCCATGGCTTCAGCAGGGATGGGCTTGTGCATTCTATTCCTGCTATTGTGCTGACTGAATGACTGAGTGAGTGGTGTAGCATTTATCAGAGTTAATAACTGTTTTCCTAATTATAGAACATTCTGAACGTTGCCTCTTTTCCCCCTCTCAGTCAGTTTAATAATAGATAGAGGGGTCAGTCCCTTGCTGGCTAATTATAGGAGCATTCTAAACACTGTCATTCCCCTCATCTCTGTCAGTTTTACCCAGAGCAGAGCAGTCTCTCGATCCATCTGGACCCAATCCCTCTTTGCTGGTAAGGAAATCTGTCTTGCTTGGATCGCTGTTCGTTCGATTCGCTCTCTTGTTCTCTCTGCTGTGAACAATTAAATCTGTTTTCCTTCGAAGATCAATCAATCCCAGTCGACGCCATCCCATCCCATGCCCCCGTTTTGCAACTTCAGTACTACCTGACCGGGTTCTGTTCACATTTTTTCCTTTTCTTTTTTTAGATGTTTATTCACAATTCCTGGGTAGAAATAGTACCATCCAGCGGCGGTGCCAGGGCCTCCAGATCAGAATGTCAAATGCATCTTAGAATTTTAAGCTTCTCTCGTCTTGATCATCGCCCTTTTCTTTTCTTTTTAGAGTAACAGGGAGATCACGTCCCCTGTTCCATTATGCATGATTAGTTGATCCTGGTCCTGACTATGTTGCTTGTCACGCATCTATAGGTGTTTGATCACAGGTTGAAATGGACCCTCCAGTTGCCGATCCTGGACCAACCAAGGATGAAGGTCAGCAACACATATCAGAATGACGAACGTTGTTTATCAACTTTAAGTCACTGATGGTGACTCCAAGTTATATGTTTGCAGGTGTTGGATCTAAGGGTGAAATGGATCTTCCAGTTGCCAATCGTGGACCGGTGAGGGATGAAGGTCAGCTTCTCCAGTGCCCATATTGTGATTCCGAAGCAATGCACAAACTAGCGCAATTCTTGCTCCCTGGTTTGGCTGCGGTCTGTGTCGACGGTACGACGGGTGATCTGTTCAGGAGCCCGTCTGTTGTTGCTGTTGACCTCAGGCAAGAAATGGTGGACTACGTTACACAAAGAAGTGAAACGTTCATAGCTGATACTCTCATTGAATCGGAGGTGGAACAAAACGCTGAGAATCAAATGCCAGATGACCCTTATGAGGTCATATCAATCTTCATGGATGATTTCAGTCGCACGAAGAGGAACATCATTGGCCATGTCTCTGGGTGGTTATTGAGCGACAGCCGCGAAGATAAGATCGATGATTTTGTCCAGGAAATGGATATGACCCGCTTCTGGCCACTAGAAAGGAGAGAAGGGATCGCCGAGGTCCTCCTCAAGAATGTGGACATTAAAACTAAGTTCCACTGCCCTGAGAAATATGAAAACGAGGAACGTCTTGCTGATCACAAGGCACAGTGTAGCTTCAGGCCTGTCACTTGCCCAAACGATGGATGCCGAGCGAAAGTTTCTGTCCGGTGCATGCAGAATCATGATGCAGCTTGTCTCTTCAAGATCCTTCAGTGCGAGCAGAACTGCGAGAAACGGCTTCTGAGGCGTGATATGGATAGACATTGTGTTACTGTCTGCCCCATGAGGCCCATGAAGTGCCCTTTTGGCTGTGATTCTTCGTTCCCTGAACATAACCTCGAGGAGCACTGTTCAGAGAGTCTCCAGCAGCACCTGCTTAAGGTCCTTCAGGTGATTCACAAGAAAGGTTTGACGGGTGATCAGCTGAACGACCGTGCTCTAGAGCTGGAGAAGGTTAGGCTTTTGATCTTGCAATTTGCAAAGTGTAACATATCTTTCTTCACTACCCTCTTATTTGCATTTTGTATTGTCATAAATAAATATATATCTTCGAAACAAATGAATAGACTGAACATGTGTTATTACTAAAATGATCTGTACTTTCTGCAGTCTGAAGATCGTGGTAAACTGGCTAAAGCTCGGGATGCAAGATCTCTTACTAATATTGTGAAGGATCTTGAAGCAAAGAAGACACCACCAAGTTGATTAGCTTGAAGGATCTAATATATGCCAGAAATGTGAGCTGGATATTGGCATGGATTAGTTGCAGAGTTGTTTCCACACAAAGTATATAGAGAAGTAACCTAAAATTTGAGTCTTTCTGTCACATCTTTTATTTTTCGTTATGATTTGCAGACAATCAGTTAGGTTTTTCCTGCGTGTTTTTGTTTGAACGGAAATCAATCCAGTTTTTTTGGATGTATTTTTTTCCGTTATTGATGTATATTTGCAATTTTTGTTTCTATGTAACAAGAAGTACATGAGATGATAATGTATTTTCTTGAACAAACAGTTCTACGCTTGATTAGAGCTTGGAGTGTGTGTTCTAGTTCCTGGTGGTCCTTTGGAAACATAATTGATATTTCGTTCCCTATTACAGTTTCTACAGCCCCATTTGCAGAAGCTCGTGATCATTCAACCAAAAACTCCAGCACCAGCCCACCCACAAGGGTTTTTGCCACAGGGCAGATGCCCAGCCAAACATTCAAAATGCATTTTCATGCCATACGACTCCTGTTATGGTAGGTTGCTCAGTTTGATATGGAGGCATTGTCCATGAAAGGTGGTAAACTTGTCTCTGGGATGCAGTGTTTTTCCTCCTGTACTGATTTGTAGCTCATGTTGTTGACACTGGTGGGAAAAAATAACGGACTCACTGTAATGCTTATGTACCCTTTTGGGAACTGCCGGATAGATCATATTGACATTCCGATATATGTATTTTCCAAACTTATTTATTAGTCTGTTGAAAATTTGACAGTGGAATAAAATGGAAAATATTTGTACTTCATTCATGGTTTCTTGAGTTGTTTGGAGGGCAATTTTTGGTTTGTAGCCTAAGGTTTTCATGCCATAACACCTCAGACATGTGTTTGGTTCATTGTTATAGTTGTGGCTTTGCCACAATTCCTTAACTGTATAGTTCACATGCTAATTAATACTATAATTCTTGCCAAATCTTGTGGTGAACATTTTGTTCGCCACACTTTGCCTAAGAACAGTCGTGCCAAAGTTAGTCATCAACTAAACACAATCTGAGAAATAGGGGGCATGCCAAACTTTGATATGTGGCCTATGAGTAGTTTGATCGATTATGTTTTTGTCAAGTTTTTTTAGCGTTGTCCAATGCAATTTTTTTGTTACAATTCTCAATTACAATATGTTATAAAACCATAACAGAAAAGGGCATACCACAAAAGGAAATCTTCAAGACAAATCCAATGCGAAAAATTTCCAAACAGGCAAGTGCTATCCTTTGAATAGATGAAGAAGAATATTACCAAAAATCAGCATATTTCGCTTACAAAAGTGTAGGACCACTTCAGCCCCTATCATAGAGATGTAGAACAAACTTTTTCCTCCAACTTTCAACTTCCTTTTGAAATTTAATAGATTATAATAGAGTAAATAAATGTGTTGTAGCTGGGCAAAAAATAAATATGATAAGTGCCACATGTATCGCACGAAGGCACTCGGTCCAAACGCCTTAATCACCATTGGATCAATTAGCATATGAATATTGAAACAAAAACCAGCACCCACACGTGTGGCACCTAAGAGCATCTACAACCACTCCGCGTCCGGGTGCGTTCGTGGACACTCATCGGTCAAGCCTCAGATAATGCAATTCACATTCAGATACCTCAAATTAGAAACCTCAAATCCATATTATTACATGCAACATAGTGATTTTTAAGCGGAGCTCGTCCGGTCGGCGACTCGCCGTGGCCATGCCCTATGGCCGGCTGTGCTCCCCAGAGTATTGGTCCGGTCGCCGGCAATGTAGAGTAGGGCAGTGGACACGAGCCGGCTGAGGGGACTCAAGGCGTCGTCGTCTCACATGCCCTATACTATTCCTTGTCGGAGCCCGAAACCCGTTGGGTGCCGGTGGACGTCAGATCGATGATGGATCCATCATGAGACGAGCCGTCGACATCCACCATGACGTGGTTTGCGGCACCCGGAGTGGTGCACCATACAGGGCGCCGGAGAATGCGACTCCACCTCGCCAACGCCCACCGGCGCGAGCGCTGCCGCCACCTCCAGCGCCCGCTGCCACGCACGGCGGGCATGCCGTGCCATTCATGTTTGTGTCGGACAACACCCATGATGCATCCATGGCCTCGGTGTGCCAACAGAGGGGTTGCATGTCCGCCACCACGTTCGAACGTCAGACGGACCGCACCGCCTTTGGTGAGGCCGCGGCAACTGCCCTAGCATTGGATTCATGCGCCATTTGGGCGGACGTAATGGATTCCCGACAGAAGGAGTCTGAGCGCCGGCGTGCACGGGCCTCCTCCCGAGAGCGGCGGAGCGCAAGCCGGACGACCATATCCTCCTTGGGGCCACGTGGGATGAGCTCGGGGTTGGCGGATATGGAGGTGAAGGACTCGGATCCGCCGCCCACCATGCCAGAGATGGTCGGACGCCGCCGGAGATGAGCTTGGGTGGAGGAGGGGAGTGGAGTCACGTGGCTAGGGTTTGGTCCGACCAGCAGATGGGGAGTAATATATGTGGGGTCGGATGGGCCAGTGTGGGCCGTATACGACGTGGCGAGAGCGTCCGGGCGTGCCCATGGGCCCCCATATCCGCCCCATATTTGGGCTTGATATGAGGGATGCAGATCAGTCCGAGCGTTTGAGGCCCGTTTGGGACGACGGGCTGGGTCAAAAATTCCGTGACCGGTCAGTGACCGGGCAGCACGCCCGGACATTTGAGGAGGGTTTGGGATGCCCGATTGTAGATGCTCTATGGATTCGTGCCACACGTTTTCCCTTCCCGTTCACATATGCATGCATATAAAGAAGAAACAGATGATGGCAGCATGAATCCTTTTGTTCTTTCAAACTTTAAAATGGTTTATCTCTTAAATAAAAAGCTGATTAAATTTCTTTTTTCACCTTTTAATTCACCGCGATGAGATCTTCAAAATTAGATCACATATTGGTATGCTTCGCCAACTTTTTTGGGGGCAAACGTTACCATGTCTATAGCACAAAAATTGCCATGGTGTTTACACTACAGTTACCATCTGTTGTTTCAACTATCTTTTCTCCTAGTTTTGAAGCTACCATTGCATTTCAACTACTTTACACTCATCGGGCGAGGGTCCTGGTGAGCTACGGTGATGACCCGTGGACCCCGAGCAGATATGGGGGGGGGGGGGGGGGTGATGCGCGCCATGGCGGGCTCCTGGGACACAAATGCGTCAAGGAGATTCTTAGGTGTGTCTCGACGTGTGGTGGCAGGGGGAGAGGGGTTGTGGGTCGGGTGGAGAGGTCGGCAATGTGGTGTTGCGCCCGCGGCGACTCTTTTTTCTGTCCATGGCAAATCTACTATACACACCTATCACCCATGGCGAACTCTTTTCCCTTTTTTGTCCAATGCAAATATATTTTTTTCATGGCAATTTAAGATGTGTTCTTGCGATGGCAAATAAACAGGTGTACTTCATGGATCACTGAAATGTTTAGTAGCTCATCACGGCAATTTTATTATTTTGACCATTGCAATTTTTGTTTTTTGGCCATGATAGTCAATTTTTTGGTATGAACCATGGCAAATTTAGTGCATGGGTCATGGCAAATTTGAGTAATCCACCATGGAATTTTAGTACTTTGGCCATCCCTATTATTATTTTTCTATGAACCATGACAAAATTAGTGCATGGATCATGACAAATTTGAGTAATTCACCATGGCAATTATAGTTTACGGTTAATGTCAACTTTTAGTTATTGACCATGATATTGTTTTAATAATTGATGATGATTTTTTTAATTATAAACCATGTCAATTTGTAGCTTTTATGAGATTAGGGCAAGTGTAGTCTACACATCACGACAATTTTACCTTTTTCGTACATGGCAAAATTCATTTATTTTGTAACATGTTAAATTTTACTTTAAACTTAGAATAAAAATAGTCGAAACATATCATTGCAACTTCAGTGCAAATACCGTGGCAACTTTTGACCCAAAAAAGAAGTCATCAAACAACACCGTGGATGCCACTTCAGGTCACATCCAAGGCTCTGTTCGACACCATTGGGGTACCATTGAAGGTCAATGCAACCGATGGTCTAGTTGTGATCTAAGTCAACCATGCGCCACCGAGCAGTGTGAAAAAGAGTATGGGCCTATCATCCAAGATCTTTTCAAGAAATAAAACAAGAACTTTGGTCAGAAGTCTTTCACATTATTTCATTGCTACAAAAAAATCTCTAGCAATAAGAAGTGGATTAGGAGAAACTCAAAGACCACACCAAAGAGATTAAGGTTAATTACACCTATTGAAGGTGTTGACAAGGACGATAAAAGTCCCAACAAAAGAACAAATGATAATATGCAAAAGAGGGACATAAAAGAGGAGCACTCAGCGACACATACAAAGACCAAGAAAGCCTTGGAGGGCGAACGAAAGAAAAAAAAAGGCGACAAGATGAGTTGGAAGAGAAGAAATGCAGGTCAAAGATTGCGGCCGAAGAGAGGAAGTTGGAAGCGGAGGAGCATATTATACTAAATATTTTTACTTATTTTATACTATCACTAGCCTTATGTTTCCGTTGATACACCTTACAATCTTGGCAAGTTATTAAATATATGTGACAACATTTCACACATATATTTATATTATAGCTCAAAATTGATCATTATGTATACATGTCAAACTCTTATCGGTACACATACAACAGTAGAATGGTGGAACTCCATTTCTTCTTCATGTTTTTGTAAATTTGTTTTAAAAAAATTCATTGAATTAATCTAAATCTTGGCCAAATCACATTCACCTAAGCTGTAATTTGTGCCACTTAGATGCACGATGGTGTGTTTATATGTTTTGTGTCTGTTTTTAGTATCTTTAAATATCATGATCAAGATTTTTTGACAACGTACAAGTCCAAGACAAATATCATAAAATAGGTTTGCAGAGTAGGTTTATCTAGTTTAGGTGTACCTAAGAGAACAATTGAAAAGCGTATGAGGTTTAAATGTTGTCCTTGAATTATTCTCGCGCCGTCAAATCCACGTTGCTTGTTTTATCATGGTTAAATATTTCATACTTCTCCTTAAGCCTCATTCGACAAGCCGGTGTTGACATGGTTTGTAGACTTTTTGCGGGTCCAGGCTGAACATCCCCGAAATTGCCCTATGGACCATTTGGAACAAAAGACTGTCAAGATGTTTGTAAAAAGGCGTGAATAGTTTGATGTTTGGAATGAAACACTGGATCAAGGTGTTGTCTATGTAACTGAAATTTGAGTTTTCTGTATCCACAATATGATGTTCCAGCAATTATGATGTTCCAAGAAACTAAGATGTTGCCTTGCCTAAACTAATTCCAGCCATCTATCATCCAAAGACCGAGGATGATAGATTAATGAGGTAAATACATCAGGAGTCATAGAACTTGCACGCGACGGTCAGTTTGGTGTACAAACTTGTAAAATACGTGTTTCTGGTCATCAAACTTGCACAAACGTTCATATACGGTCACATTTCATATACGCAGACGTATCTGTGGCCTATGTGGCATGCCAGCATGGCCAGGGCCCACCGTAACCCCGCGACGCATGGTAGATCTGCATGCTTTTTCTTTATTTACATATTATGCACCTATTTTTTAACTTATTAAGCCCCTAAAATAAAATGATTTTTTATTTACGTATAAAGCCCCTAAAATGAAATGGAAAAACAAGGGACGGTTCGGTTACGAACTAGGGACGTGCCCCTACTAGGCTCGGGTTAACAACCACCAAACCGATGATCATTCATGTCTAGGTAGCACAAATAATTTTTGTATCATATAAACACGGCTGAAAAATCAATTTTACAAGAAATGTAACCCCAAAAAAGGAAGCACCGTGGCTCGACTATGTGACCTCGTGGTCAATGTTAACTAAGATTACCACCGGGTTTTGAAAACACAACATATCCAAATGGGATAAATATTTTTCATGTTGTTATTCCTTCTTGTTCTATGTAAGAAAAAAAATATTCTTGTGTTTGTGATATTTAATAAATGTTTATGTGTTACAAAAAAAAGGTGTGTGACATTTAAAAAAATGTTTAAACATTGTAAACCACATTTGTGTAATTAAAAATGATACTTTGCATTTTTAAAATGTTCGTGCATTCCAAAAAAACTGGTCATGACATTTTTTAAATGCCTATACAATGTATAAAATTGTTTGTGTAGCTTAAAAATGTTTGGTACCATCCGAAAATGTTAAAAACATAGTTGAAAAAAGTTTCAAAACTTGTATTTGAAAAAAATGTTAATCATATGTTTAAAAAGTATTAAGCATATTTTTTAAATACTCCAAACATAGATGTATACCGGAGTATTTAAAATATATATATGTGTGTATCATAACATAGATGTATACTGGAGTATTTAAAACATCAAAACATATGTGTATCATATGGAGTATATGTTTCCATACACATAAGTTTCAAAACCTGTATTTGAAAAAATGTTAATCTGGACGTGTTGTGTTGATTAACATTTTTTCAAATACAAGTTTTTGGAACTTTTTAAAATGTCGCATACCTTTTTTTGTAACACATAAATATTTTTTGAATGTCACAAACACAAGAATATAAATTGTTTTCTTACATCTGGACGTGTTGTGTTGTCGGTGGTAACCTTAGTTAACCTTGACCACAAGGTCACATGGTCGAGCCACAGTGCTCATTTTTTCCGTGTTACATTTCTTGTAAAATTTATTTTCAGTCAATGTTTATATGATACAGAAATTAGTCGTGCTATATAGATATGAATGATCAGTAGTCTGATGGTTGTCCACGTGAGACTACTGGGCATGTTGCAGCTTCCAAACCCCATATCGCTTGTTTTTTCATTTTATTTTTAGGGGTTTAATACGAAAAAAGCCAAAGGCTTCTCTGCAGATCTACATGCTACAACGGATGACAATGGGCCCTGGCACACTGGAATGCCACATAGGCCATGGATACATCCGTGTACATGAAATGTGACCGTATATGAACGCTCGTGCAAGTTTGATGACCAGAAACACGTATTTTACAAGTTTGTGCACCAAACTGACCATCACATGCAAGTTCTATGACTTCGGGTGTAATTACCTCTAGATTAATTGTAATCGTTAATTTTTAAATACCATGTGTTCTAAACAATTGGATTATTAGTTGATTGTAAACGACTATTAATTTACAATATTACCATCCGTGCCCACTAAAAAAGTACTTCAGTAGAAAGAGGACTTTGACTGGAAGACAATTCAAGGAAATTGGCTCATGTAATCCAGTACCCCTAGGGCTTGAAATACCCCTCTCCCAACAAATCCTTGGGGACTATGACAGTATGACTAGTTACTTAGCGGTCATAGGTGCTATGTCCAAGCTGATAGCATGATTCAAACTTCAAATATCGCCTTTACACATATGTGAACGTGTTTCAATACAAATGAGATCAACATAATTATTTAGTCGATCAAATAATGAGGTATTAGAAACTAATAAGTTACCAGCTTATATCACTGCCGATCATGGAGTTGTAACTTGAGAAGTATCTTTTCACTGGTCAATCAATAAGGGAATATATGCCGAACTAGGAGATTCGGCTGCAAAACATATCTTCTTTTTTCTTTTCTTTTTTTGCGATGAAAAACATATCTTCTTCGGAGGGCCATAACAATGGGCTGCACTGTTCCCGAATTTCTAAGCCAGATCACTCACACTCTCACATAATTGAAGGTTCCATCAGTCAATCAGTGCATCGTCATGGGAAACTGTTAACCAGCTCAGCTAGCCAATACACCATGCGAACACGGATCGAATTCTGCCTCGCAAAAAGGAAAACAAAAAAGAACGCGATCGGATTATTGAGTATCATTGGCAGCAGAGCAACCACCAGTCAACGAGCAAGTTTTTCTTTATTTTCAAGTTCCTTTTTTTTTAGAACTGGGCCTAGCCCTCAGGAGCCCATCAGTAGCCACAAGTCCAACACGAAACAGGCCCACGTCCCAGCAGCCCGTAAGCTGCAGCAGCAGCATCTTGTCTTGTTTAGTACCACATCGACGCCACAAGAAGATTAGAGGAGGAGGGCTGGCTACATTAAGACCCCTAGGTGCGACATTGCAACATACTTACCTGGACGGGGTCGACGGTTGATCAAGAAGGGTCGTGGCCTAGATCAATGGCTCGCATTGCATTTGGTGAGTGTGTTGATCTACCATCTTCCCAAGTGGGAGAATGGACGTCATAATTTGTGGTAGAGGAGGTACGCGTTCGCGCGGCCCCTACCAAATCAAAAATGTAAAATTTAGTGATCTTGCTTTATTACTTGACTTGATTATTATTTTCTACTTTTTGAAATTTTGATTTGATAATTATTTTCCTCCTGGATTTTTAGTTCAAACAAGAGGCAATTTGAATGGAAGAAAATGGGCAAAATGCAGCACCCATCCCAGACACATTCCATATTTAGCAGGACTGTGGGTTGCACTGCTCTCATGTTTCCCAGCCAGATCCTCACACTCTCACATAACTGAAGGCTTTATCAGTCAATCGGTCCATGACCATCAGAAAATGTTCAGTCAGCGGCACAGAAGCTTGAAAAAATAAGAAATAAAATTCAGAGTAACCTATGGCGATTACATAAACACGACCGTTTTAGCAGTGTGTCTGCGTCCATGACATGTTCCACGAGTAAGCTCTCTCACAGATGAATAATAAAATGAAATGAAATCAGCCTCACAGATAAGATAGACAGACTTGTTATGGTATATTGCTATGGTATTGGTATTGATCGCTACCACTGTACCAGTCTTGTTCCCCTTTATAGCAACGGTTACGCCAGTGGATGCATCTTTCAGTTTTGTGTATGGAGGCTAATCTGTAGCTGAGTTCCTGATCTAGTGCTGCTGCTTTCGGAAAATGTTGCGTAGCCTCCTATCTGGGTAATATTGATGCATTTCCTATCTGTAACTTCTTTATGTGACAGTTTCTTATGTGGATAATATTGATGCAAGGTTCTGGCTTGAGCGGTGGTTAAATGTCGGCGCACCAGAACTTGATCAAATTATGCACCAAAAAGAATTGCTGGATGGACGATGGATCAGACACCTACCTGGACTACTACCACTGTTCAGTTTACCAAGGCGTGGAATGATGCGTGAATGCATATCCCGGGTTCAGTTGGTCCAAGGGCAGCCAGGATTGTGTTTCCTGGAAATGGACTGCAAATGGCGTGCTCTCCTCGGCGTCCGCTACTCCGCCTACGCCTTGCAGTTGGAGGGATGTTGTCGACCTGCTTCTCGGCATCTTTTGTCGTTGGGCGCCTGAAGATGCTTCGCACTTGCTGGCTAGGTGTCTTTGAGGGCTCATGCTAAACCATTGTAGGCTACCAGCAACCTTGGGCGACCAACGCAGGTAACTCTGTCATCCCCAACAAGAAAGAAAGGTTGGTGCAATCTATTTGGTGGAAAGAAAGAAACGAGAGGATTTTCCATAGCAGAGTTTCTTCGGTAAATTCAGTTTTTCCATCTTGTCATGGACAAGATCACACTATGGAAGGTGGCCAGCCGTCCCAAGATACTGACTGAGTAGCCACATAGTTGAGTCAGTTATCTCCAAGATTCCGTCGATGAGCATCCTCGGCGAAATTTATGCAAATCCTGGGAATCCCTAGAGTCGACTGTCAGGCTTCTGAAACAATATGCTATGTGAAAATAAGCAGCGAGATGGCCAAAAATAGAAAGAAAAAAAACAAAGCGAGGAATCAGTACAGTGATCTGCATCTATATGTATGAAAAACACTAGGGGCAGACCAGTTGACCATCTGAAAATTTTAGTTTGCTAGTGGTTCTCAAGTTGCCTTGTTTGGATCTGGAATACAAGGAAATGAGGTCCGTCAATGCTGCGGCACAAATCTAATACAAGCATATCACAAAAAAAAAATTGTAATACAACCGTCAAAGTTCTATAAATACAAGTGGTCAGAGTTTTTCTTATGGTTAGAATTTTGTGCTTGTGTTGTGTCGAATTTTGTTTTTCAAATCCGACTCGGGCACGATTCCTTTTGCCTCCTCTCATCTTATCTAACCTGAAGATCAGTCATCGACACACGCACACGCACCCAGCCATCCATCCTTCTCGATCTTAGCCATGGATGCATCAACACAATCCATATGGGGTGATCGCCATCGAAGGAGACCGAGGCGTGGTGGCGTGGGTCGGCTCGAGCATCGCATCCTCTTCTGTGACATGCTCTCTGGGAGCCCCATGATCCACGGCCCCATCAGCCTGCTGCCGCCGATGCCTCCCAGTAAGGGGGTTCGAGACCGGCGACCCACATGGCAGCCGGGACGTGGCTGTCGTCGTCCGCTCGATTAGGTTCACCTATCTTTAAGATTTTGAATCGTGTTGATCTCCTTGGCAGGCTCCTCTCAATTTAAGATAATAAAATATTGATTTTACATGGAGTGTCATGTTAGTTTGGAGCTAAGATTTGAGTAAACCGCGGGCCAAAACTCAGAAATAAATTGCTTCACGTTCAGATGCATGGAAAAAAAATCTAGTTCCGTTGCCCCATTACTATATGGTTTAGATCCAGTGACCAATTGCCAACAAATTTAAGCTACTTTTTTGTTAAGTTGTTCTAATTTCCTAAGTTGATTTGATGGTTACTAAAAAAATAATATTTATCTTATATTCTTATAACATAAAATCTATTGAAAATTTATTAATAATGTATCAATATTACAATTAATAGAAAAAAGATTTGGCATGTTGCTTTCTCCTATCGGGTTGGACAGTTAATCGCTAAAAAATAATTAGTTTTCCTTGGACTAGATAGTGTTCTGAGTATTTTAGAAATCTCCGTTGAATGCTAGATGTTAAGTCATAAATTATTTTTCACGCAGAACAAATTAAAATTTACTATGTAAGTTTATAAAACTTTTAGACTTACATCATGTCTTCAGGCATCCGGAGCATAGCTTCACCCATGTGTCTTGTCATCGGTTTTTAATTAACAATTATTTAGATGGATTAGGATTTGCTCTAACTTATTTTCCATCATGTATAAATTCTTTTTGTATTATTATTTGTGATTAAATTAATAATAAACATTCTAAAAAGATCATTTATATCAAATATTTTTACTTATTTATAAACCATTCAGTCAGTAAGTCTTACATTTTTTATTCATACAACTTAAAATCCTTACAACTATATATCATAAAAGTCTTTTTGTTATCATATAAAAATAATGTGAGGGGGTTCAATTTTTCATTATTATATTGTTATTTTGTATAAACTAGCTACGGACATTTTGTTGAATAGATTATCTATATGTCAGCAATTAATATAAAAAACATAGCATATTGACGTTCACGTATGGTATAATTTGTGTGCCACTTAGATGTGCTAGCGTGTTTATATGGGTTTGTGTCTATCTTTAGTTATCACAATGCACAAGTCTATCAAAATATCCTGAAAAGATTTGTGGAGTATATCAAGTTTAGTTGTAGGCCTAGGGCATCTACAATGGAGAGGCGCTTGTGTGGGCGTTTAGAACATTAAAAAAGTATTTAAAGAAGAAGCATCGATGGAGGAGTCTCTTGGGGCAACGCATGAGCGCCTATTTGAGCGCTACCGTACTCAGCGGAGGATTTGTAGCGCTGGTTAGAAAGGGCCATGCGAGCGAAAAGGAGACCAGGCGCCCGACGACTGCCTTGGCATCGATGCCAGGCAGAATCCTGGGATTGATCGGGATTTAATCAAAACGGACAGGAATTGAAACCTAGCGCCTGGTCTTAGCACCTGCGTTGTAGATGCCCTTAGCAGACAGGGAGAGGGAGAGGGAGGGACGGAGGGAGAGTGAAGCCATATAATATGCTGACAACGGTTATTACTATAGTGCTACTTCCTCTATTCCATAATGTAGTGCATATTTTTTTTCAAAAGCCAAATATTACAAACTTTGACCATGTCTATAGGCAAAAATATGTACACTAAAAATACCAAATGTATATCTTTGGATACATCATCAATTATATTTTCATATTGTATAAATAGTTTTCTCTGCAAACATGGTCAAATTTTGCTTAATTTTGCTTTTTCAGAAAATCTATACACACTACGTTATGGAACGGAGGGAGTATTGTACAACACCACAATTTTACGTCTTACATTTATTATCTGATACGGCTGCAAATAAAATAGCTCCGATAACAAGTGCTAGCTGCTATGCAACTTCCATTATTGCAGGATCATATCATTTCAGCTCGATTGTCTCGAGTCGAGGCTCATCTTTTCCTCCATGTTATGCTCATCAGCAAACAGGAGGTGTGCATCTCTACCGTTGTATCTCGTACTAATGCCCGTTGGCCATGTCTTTGAGTAGGATATGCCAAGCCTAAAGACAGATACAGAACATTCCTAGATTCCACTACCTGTAACGCTATCCTTTGGTTCTCTATGCAGCCAAACTGTCAGGTCAACTATCACCAAGGTTCTATCTAGAAGAGCATTATTGGCATACTTATGCAGATCAAGCAAATCCCTGAATGTGTTATCTGTTGGGCTTCTTGTGGCAAACATCTCAAGCAGCAGTATGCCGAAACTATAAATATCACCAGGTGCAAGTGAATCCGTGGATGTGTCATCTGTTGGGCTTCTCCCAGCAAACATCTCAAGCAGCAATATGCCAAAACTATAAATATCACCAGGTGTTCAGATCAAAATGCCTTCCCTATACTCTGGAGTTATGCAAAAAGTTATGTGGTACCATGCCATATTTGAATGAAAAGTAAAAGATGATATTATAAGTGTTTCAGTCACCTAGACCAACATAGCCTATGAAACCTCTAATACCGGTCGAGCTATATGAAACTTGCATCCCTTCCTTGTAATTTCATGAAGGATCCTTGATAAGCCGATGTCTCCAACTCGGGCGCTCATGTCTTCCGCAAGAAGAATTGCTTGGCTTAAGATCACAATGGATTACATGTGGTTGACAGAGGAGGTGATGATGTTCAACTGCATCCATGATATCGCCAGCAATATCCAGCCTGTGAGCAAGGCTGAACGTGTTGCTTCTAGTTAGTTTTTGACACTTCGGTTGAATCCAACCATCTAAGTACCATTAGACATAAACTCAAAACCATTGCCTTAAACTCTCGACCTTCAGTATCAAAACTTGAGCAACATGTTATGATCTTTATTAGATAATGGTCCCATATCCTTCTCATGGCCTCACATTCAACCTGAAAACTCTTGTAAGATCCGAGTTGCTGAAGATCAAATACACTTATAAACTGCACTGTAACTTCCTCTCCCAAGCATACTAGCTTCTGAAAACCCATTAGTTCATATAAATAGCGCTTGTTATGGATTCTTTCATGAAGAATAACTGGAAGTGACAGCAAGATTGCTCTAGCTATTGCTAAAAAAATTAAAAGAGACTTTGGCAACCTTTTTTTGTTCTTGTTTAAGGGTCAAGTGGAGCATGGAGCCAAGTGAAACCGAGGTGCGCCACCACACAAATTGATATTTCTAGCAACTGCTATGTAAGTAATGTTTCTAAAAACACTTCCGTGTGGCACCTCACCTTGCAAACTACTGAAGGATACATCTAATTGGACAATGTTGCAGATTCTGTAGAATTGTCGATATTACCATGTTAAGTTGTTGTGTGCTAGGTACAGTTCCTGCAGGTTTCCAATATTACCAAGGGCACCATGAATATTACCAAAGAACTTATTCACAATAGATCCAGGCAATTTTCCACCGAAAGAGTAGCCTCCTAGTGTCAACCACTCTAGATTTTTTTTTTTTAAAGAAGGATGACCCCCGGCCTCTGCATCTGCCAAAGAGGTGATCAATTCCCACCCCTTGTTGTCATTTGTTTCAAGCTTATTGTCAATGAAGTCTAGATACTCGAGAGGTCTCTTAGATTCTCAAATGTGGGAGGCACATACCCACTAAATCTATTATGCCCGAGGCCAAGTGTTCCGAGGAAAGATATATTGGATATTGAGGAAGGGGTGGTTCCTGCGAAGTGATTATCACCCAAGCCAAGATATTTCAGTTTGGGGAACTTGTTGCCGATATCATCTGGAATGTTTCCGCATAAAAAATATTTGACCTTACGTCAAATGCTTAGCGAGGACCAGTTGTAGAGAGAAGGTGGGACCATAAGAGAGAGGTTGTTGAGATCGAATAGGCACATGCTCTGGATGCTGCCGAGCCCTGGTGGGATTGAGCCTAGGATCAGGTTATTGGAGAGATCAAGCTTTTGCAGATAGGTCAAATTCAGCAGTTATCAGTACAGGAAAATCATTTTTTGCCTTGTGTTTGTTTCCCAATACGCCGAGATGTCGCCGCGAGCCGTTGCGCGTCCATCGTGAGGACGCCCCAGGAGCTCTGCATGTACCACTCCGAGACCGGGCCCTGGACCACCAAGAGGCCGGCGGGGCCGCGGAACGTGCCATACTACTAGCACTGCACGCACAGGGCGTTCGCCATCGGAGGAGACCGCGGCGTGGTGGCGTGGGTCGGCCTAGAGCGGGGCATCTTCCTCTGCGATGCGCTTGCCGAGAGCCCCACGGTCCGTGGTCTCGTCCGCCTGCCGCCGCTGATGCCGCCCAGCGAGGGCACAGTGCAGCCGCGACGTGTCCATCGTCGGCGGCTCCATGAGGTTTCACCCAGCTGGAGATCCGCATCGTGCCGGGGTCCTTCGTGGACGACGGCCGCGTCGTCTTAAACGGCTGGAGGGTCGCCACATGGAGCATGCCTTTCAACGGCGCCGACCCGATGTCCATAGCGGCGGCGCCGGCTTGGCGCAGGGACTACAAGCTCGACTCGGGCAAGATCTACGAACCGAAGGTGCGGTCCGACGCCGGCCCGGCACCTCCGCCGACCCTGCGGAGGCTCCACACTGGCATGCCCGTCCGCAGCCTGCGAGACGACTGCATCGTTTACTTGCTTGGGAAGATCGACTACCGGGACAACGAGCAAACGGCGTGGGCGCTCGCCGTTGACATGGAGACCAGGACAGTGCAGGGAGTGGCCGAGTTTGGGGCAGGCAACACCATTGGTTTGGGCCAAGCCTATATTATTGCCAGTCATGTCTCCAAGTATCTCAAAATGTAATTGACTCTTGTTGTGATTTACTTGCTTGAGGCAGCGTGGTCTTGTTTTTGCTTCAAATCAAGATCTCAAATACAAATGTAAGCACCAGGACGGTACTTAATTCTCATTTATGCTACCCCGCAAGTGTTGCAAAACCAAACCACATGCTCGACGACTTTGTCGTGGCAATGGATCAGAAAAATAACTTCCATAAGCCTGACCATAGTGTTGGTATCTTAGCCAGTATCATGCACTTGGGATTAACAAATAGGCTGATGTGGCAGAGAATTAAAGAAAAGAAAAAAGGTTATAGTAATATAGATAGATAGATACTGTATCATAAAAGATGTTATGTTACTTTGTGTCATGCATGACAATGAATAAGATCATCTATAATTCTACTCTATAATAGTATCATATACAAGTTATTTGGTACTCTACTGCACCAAGCAACTACGAAAATTTGTGCAGGAAGTGACAATCGTATTGTATTTCTCTACTTTGTTTCACCGGTTTTTCTTTAGTTTTTTCGTATTTTCTTTTTTCTCTTTATTTTTCATTTTTTTTAAATTCACAAACTTTTTTACAAATCACAGACTTTTCTTAATGTTTTTAATATTTTTATATCCGTGAACATTTTTCTTCAATTCATGAACTTTTTCCCAAATTCGTGAATTTTTTTTTCATATGCATAAAATATTTTCAATTTTTATGAACTTTTTTCAAATTTGTAAGAAAAAATGAAAATCTATTAAATTTTCATTTTGAAATTTTTCATAATTCGTGAACTTATTTCATTTTTCATGAAAAATTACAAATTCATGCACTTTTCAGAATTGGTGCTCTTTTTCAGATTCACGATTTGTTTTTCAAATCCGTGAACTTTTTTCAAATTTGTAAACTTTTTTTCAAGTCCACGCACTTCATAATATTTGTGAACTTTGTTTCAGCGATGTTTTTTAAATTCGTGAACTTTTTTACTTTAAGAAAACAGCAGTGAACAACAAACCATAAAAAAGAAAATTGAGGGAAAAAGTGAACCAATGAAAAAGAAAAAGAAAATTGAGTGAGCTTAGGACGCGAGCAAGCGAGCGATGGACACGAGCGAGCAAGCGACCATCGGCCTGTGTTTGGTCAGGCGTAGTCGGCTAGCGCCGCCATGGAAGGTAAGTAGTACTACATGCGCCAAAGAGGAGGTCTCGCTCAAATATGCAGCGGGCCAGTAGGACTATTGACATTATTTAAAAGGGTCCGTCTATGTCACATTTAGATGTGAGATAATATCATCTCACATCTAAGTTTTTTTTGTCCTATTTGTTTGTCCTGTTTCTTTGATTTTAATTTGTCAATGCCCAAAACTAAAAATTACCTCGTGGTGCGTCCGCCTTGGTCACCAGCCTATACGCAAATCTGGTCACTAGCTCCCCTCGTAAAAAAAATTCTGGTTGATAGCTACCGGTACAAGGAACCTGATCGCTAGCTTTTTCTAAATCGCTACTGAATTCTCTTCCAAAAGTGCTTACAAGCATTGCTTCAACAATCTTCAGCTTTCACCAAGGCAAAGACCCAAAATTGTTCCTATGCAGGTCATTTCCTTTCTTAATCAGGTGTGGGAGGATAAGCAAATGGCACCAAGAGTTCAGACATTTGCTTGGAGGCTTCTTAGGAAAGCACTTCCTACAGGTAAGAGGGCAGGTAGGTACTCCAAACATATCAATGAAAACTGCTCTAGATGTGGACTATTAGAAGATGAAATGCATATGTTGTTTCTCTGCCCTTTTTCTAAAGCTGCATGGTTTTGCTATCCTTGATTTATTATAACGGAACCTCTGGCTAAAAATTATCATTCTATTCCTGATATAATTCGTGCTTTGATTACATCTCAACATATAAAAATAAACTTGACTACTTTCTATACTTTTCTGTGGTGTATTTGGAAAGCTCGGAACGACTGTCTATTTTGCAGCAAATTATGCAAGCCTTCCTAGGTGTATGCTTCAGCAAATGCAATAATTGAAGCAACCAATTTAGAAGATAAGAACTTCGCTCAACAACAAGAAAGCGATAAAGCTCAGGAGCAGTTGCAGGCTTCTTCAACAACCACGCATACACATGACTGTAATAACCTTACAGGGAATGTCATCTTTTGCGACGCAGCCTGGGAAAGACGCACAGATTCAGAGTTGGGCCATGCTGGCTTAGGAGTAATCATCACCATGCAAGACAATCGGCACCTCCAACGACTACACGTCTCTGCGCTTTCGCCTCCAGTTTCATCACCCCTCCAGGCTGAGACTTATGGGCTGCTACTAGCTACTAAGTTAGCAGATCTTCTGCAGGTTCAGAACCCTCACTTTTGCACCGACTGCTCGGTGTTAGTTTCGGCGGCAAGGTCATCAACGGTATTTGCTGCTCCAGGATGTTGGGAGAACAGACCTCTCCTTGCAGAGATCCAAGCCTCTCCCTCTTTTAGTCGTAAGAAGATCACTCACATCAACAGAAGCAACAATGTAAAAGCTGATCATCAAGCTCGATTAGCTTTGCGGATTCAGTCAAGGTCCTTAGCTCTTCGTTGCTTATGTACACAAGCAGATCAAGGTCAATGTCCCGGAAAGGACATAGTTTCTGGTTCTAGCATGAGTCCCTTCATGCTTCTTTCTGTAAAATGCACCTGATCATCAATAAAGTTTTCTTGTGTTCAAAAAAAAATTGACTTGTTAGCTTTTGCCTATCATTACACATTTACAAGGACATCTCCCAGAGCTAGCTTCTAGGCAACCAACGATTTATTTTATTTTTTGCCTTTATGTTTTTTGCATTTTTCACTATTATATTTTATAATTAATTTTTCCGCAAAAAATATATTTTATAATTAATTTTCAGTAAAGAACAAAATTTCATCAACACATATTTCAAAAACATGTTCACGAATTTACATAAGTTTTTTCAAATTATAAAAAATGTTAAGGAATACCAAAAATGTTCTAATATATGGTGAACAATGCTTTATATGATGATCATTTTCTAAATACACACTAATTTTTTTCCAATACACACTGAACATTTTTTTGATATACATGAACTTTTTAATATATGATGAACTAAAAGTGAAAAAATTTATATACATTGAACTAAAAGCGAACAGGAAAAAACAAAATAGAGAAAATATATAAATAACAAGACAAAAAAACACATTTTGATTTGCTTTGAAAAATTGATCAACATGAACAATTTTAGAAAAATGAACTAATTTACAAATTTTGAAACATGTATTGAAACTTGTGAATTTATGAACAAACAAAAAATTATCAGAATATAAAAAACAATGAGATCAACTTTTGAAAATATAAAATAAAAAGGAGATGAAAAACAATGAAGAAACATGATAAATAAAAAAGCAGAAAGAACACGAAGAAAATGAAACAAAACAAAAAAAGGTATCCTAACTACTTGGGCCGGCTCATCTGCAGTTTTTTCGCTGACTAGGGCGGACTTGAAACTAGGAAAAAAATATTGGACCCCCAATGGCAAGTCGAGGGTGGACTCTCAATTGGGAACAAAAAAGGTCGGGCCCCAGTTGCGAGTCGAGTTTGGACTTGCAACTGGGGACAAAAATGGTTGGACCCTAATTGCGAGTCAAGGGTCGACTTGCAACTGGGACTAGAAAGGGTCGAACCCCAGTTGCGAGTCGACGGTGGACTTGCAACTGGGGTAAAAGGTCGGCCCAGTTACGAACGGAGGGTGGGCTCGCAATTAGGACTAAAAAATGCCGGGCACCAGTTGCGAGTTGAGGGTGAACTTGCAACTCGAAAAAAGGTTCGGCTATAGTTGCGAGTCGAGGGTGGACTTGCAACTCGGACAAAAAATGTTGGGCCCCAGTTGCGAGTCGAGGACGAACTTGCAACTCAGACAAAAAAATGTTGGACCCTAGTTGCGACTCGAGCGTGGACTTGGAACTCAGACAAAAAAGGTTGGGCCCAAGTTGCGAGTCCAGGACGAACTTGCAACTTGGACAAAAAAGGTTGGACCTTAGTTGCGAGTCGAGAGTGAACTTGCAATTCGGACAAAAAAAGGTTGGGCCCCAGTTGTGAGTCGAGGACGCACTTGCAACTCGGAAAAAAAAGGTTGTGCCCTAGTTATGAGTCGAGGGTGGACTTGCAACTCGGACAAAAAATGTTGGGCCCCAGTTGCGAGTCGATGGTGGACTTGCAACTTGGGAAAAAAAAGTCTAGCCCCATTTGCATTGAGAGTGGACTTGCAACTAGGAGAAAAATGGTTC
The DNA here is from genome assembly GCF_056163025.1 of Triticum urartu. NCBI lineage: Eukaryota > Viridiplantae > Streptophyta > Magnoliopsida > Poales > Poaceae > Triticum > Triticum urartu. The sequence continues at coordinate 714,517,179 of NC_141879.1, forward strand.
GGCCACAGTTGGACTTTCAACTGGAAAGAAAAGGCTGGACCCCAGTTGTATGTCGAGGGTGGACTTGCAATTAGGACAAAAAAATATTCAGACCTAGTTGCGAGTTGAGTGCAATTCCAACCAGGAAAAAAGGCCAGGCCCAGCTGTGACTCAAGGGTGGATTGCAACTAGGACAAAAAAGGGCCATGTCCGAGTTACAAGTCAAGGGGGGTGTTGCAACTGCGACAAAAAGGTTCGGTCCCTAACTGTGAGTCGAGGGTGGCTTGCAAATAGAAAAGAAAGTCAGGCCCCATTGCGAGTTAACGATGGACTTGCAACTAAGACAAAAAAAGTCCGGGTCCCAGAATCGAGAGTGGACTTGCAATTGGGAGGAAAAAAATATCAGACCCGAGTTGCGAGTCGAGGACGGACTTGCAACTAGGACAAAAAAAGACTGGGCCCTAGTTGCGAGTCGAGGGTGGACTTGCAACTAGGACAAAAAATGCCAGGGCCCAGTTGCAAGCAAAGGGCGGACTTGCAAATGGGACAAAAAAGAATGGATCCCAATTGCGAGTCGAGGATGGACTTACAACTAGGACAAAAAAAGGCCAGACCCCAATTATGAATTGAGGGCCAACAAAAACAGAGTCGAATAGGCCTAGGCCAACAACATGATACACAATAAACAAACAACGACAAGGGAGGCGGAAGGTAGAGCTTGCAGGAAATGATGAAAAATAAATCAAATGATGAATTTAAAAAGTACTTATAAAATTTTAAAAATCATGGACAAAAGAGAAAAGAAGTTTTAAAAAACGGGACCTCTATTGCATGTCAGTGTGTGGTTGGACTTGCACCTAGAACAAAAAATGGATTGGGCCTCAGTTAGGGACAAGTAGATAAAACATAACAAGGAGACACTGGAATACATCATCCAACGCCGGGAGATCAAAATTTTACGCGAAAATTACAATAATAAAAAAACTTGCAACATAATATAAAAATATGTTGGACCGAGTTGCATCTCGGTGGTTTACTTGCAACTGCGACAATAAAAAAAGAGACGAGCTCCAGTTTGCATGTCGGTGGTCAACTTGTAACTAGAATAAAAAATAAAAAGGCGAACCCAGTTAGGAGTACACTTGTAGGACCAAAGCGGTTTGGACAAGATATATGTCGGTAATCGACTTGCAACTGGAACAAGAATAATAAAAAAGACACAAGGTTCTTACATATTAGGGTTAGACATGAGAACAAAAATAAAAACAAGAAATTGGCCGTTGCCCGTCATTGTACTATTTAGAAACTTGGCCGGGTCGCCTCTACTCCTTAGACAAAGAGCAATGGGATAGATAGAGCGAAGAAACAGAGCCGACGATCGAGCGGTCAGCTCGTCTCTCCAACTTATACAGGCAACACTTATCTTCAACTACAACACAGAAAAAAAGATCATGAAAAACGGTCCAAAAAAGAAAAACGCATGGTGTGATGGGCTGTAAAATGAACATGATTTACAAAATTCCATGGGACAAATGAACATGAATATAAATGATTTTGATACATGATTTACAATATCATGGACACGTTGCATAGATGAATACAAATCAAAACAACCAAAAATATGCACGAACAATCATACAGTATATACACGCACAAAGGAGATGCCTGCACACGTCATCTAATATATACACATATCATAGTATCACAAGTGGGAGAAAAAAGAAATGAAAAAAAGACAAAAAAAATACCTCACAAACTGCAACAACTGCAGTGTATCGAGACAATACAACAATAGACAAAAGAAAAAACAGAAAGGAAAGGCAGCCCACGCTGGCACTCTGCATGCCGGCTGCGCTAGCGCACGCTACAGATCGCCAGATCGTATAATCAAACGCGAACAAATCGTCAGATCATCAGTGCACGAATTTTAAAGATAAAACAAATCCAACGATAAAGGACTTAGATGTGAGATAGTTATTTCACATCTAGATGTGAAATAGCAAATCCGTATTTAAAGATACTCAAGCACGATGTCATCTTCCTGAAAAATAAATTTTGTCAACTGAAACATTTTATGGCTTGGGCATTAATAACTTGGATTTTCAAACAATTGTCTTCTTATGAAATTTGCAAATAATTAGTTCCATTTCACAACATCACATGCACACTTTGTTTAATTAGTAAAACCATATATTTATTTCATATTTTCGATATATATTTAGAAAAAAAATCAAGTAACATAAATAATTACTAGTTGGATTCTCATTTACAATGGTTGTGTTTTTTACGTTGTCCGATTATTGAATTAAATCATAGCAGGCGTAATCTAGCCAAACCTATGAAATTTGGTTAACATTTGTTACTATATATGAGTTCAATGCGTTGTTGATATGACCTTCACTTATCTTATCAAGATCATAAATTTAATAAATTATTATGCAAATGTTATAATTATGATTTATTTGGTTGATTATAAGGTTACATCAGAATCTAATTTATTTCTTAAACTATAATTGATGTTTAAGAATAAAAAAATAAAACAGTAATTTTTTATTTATATTAAATATTTTTATTTATTTTATACTATGGTCTATTAGTATTCCTTATATTTTTTTTCCATTGATACACATTACAAGCGTGGCAAATTCTCTATGTATGTGACGACATTTAACACATGTATATATATTACAACTCAAAATTCAAAAAATAAAACTCAAAATTGATCATTATATATACAGTTCAAACTATTATCAGTACACGGACAAAAGTAGTACGGTGGAACTCCGATTTTCTTTAAGTTTCAGTTATTTGTTTTTATAATTTTGTTGTGAACATTTTATAACTAAATTTCATCTAAATCTTGACAAAGGACATTCACCTAAGGTGTAATTTGTGCCACTTAGATGCAATATAGTGCGTTTATATGTATTTGTGTTTGTTTTTAGTATCTTTAAATATCATGATCAAGATTTTTGACAATGTACAAGTCTAAAACAAATATCATAAAAAGGTTCGCACAGTAGGTTTATCTAGGTTTGGTGTAGCTAAGAGAAGAATTGACAAGTGCATGAGGCTTAATGGTTTGTCCTTGAACTATTTTCTCAGTCTCAAGTCCACATTGCTTGTTTTTCCATGGTTTAATATTTCATACGTCTCCTTTGGCCTCGTTCGGCAAGCTACTATTACCATGGTTTGTAAAGCTTTTGCCCGGCCAGGCCCAACATCCCCAAAATTCCCATATATGCAGGCCGACTCCTGGTTTTGGAAAAAGAAGAAACCTCGAAAGTCTGCCCCTGCTCCAGTTGAACCACATCGAGGAAGCCCACCCCTGTGCCACAATGCAGTGCCGCGCCTCCTGAGTCTAGCAGAGCACGAGATGAATGGACATCTCCAGGGGGGCAATGCCGAACTTCATGTGCATCGCGGCCGCAGCAGCCGCGAGATTAACCTGGGGGCGCGTGCCCACGATGGTGACCACTACCGCACAAAACAATTCCTCCATCCTTGCAATCTCCTCATATGCCTCTTGGAAATAGTGTGTCGGCTCAACCGCGGCCGGCACCGTAGCACCCGGCGTACCCACCGACCCCGCAAACGGCACACTGAAATCAGGCCCAACAACGCCGCCCACCGAGCAAGCGCGCAATGAAATCTCCCTCTGCTAACCAAATTCTTGCGGATTATGATTGGTTCACTAGCGTCATAGGAGCTATATCGAAAGTGATATCATGATTCAAACATCAAATATCATCTTTACACAGGTGTAAATGTGTCTCGATACAAATGAGATCAGCACATTTATCTATTTTTCCTAGTTGATCAAATAATGAGTTATGATAAATTAATAATTGATATCCTTTTTTTGCAGGAAAAACTTCCAATCTATTCATCTTCAATCATGGTAGTACAACGAACACTAGAAATAATAAAAGTTACATCCAAATTCATAGACCACCTAGCGACGACTACAAGCACTGAAGCGAGCCGAAGGCGCGCCGCTGCCATCGCCCCTCCCTCATCGGAGCCGGGCAAACCTTATTGTAGTAGATAGTCGGGAAGTCGTCGTGCTAAGCCCCCATAGAACCAACGCACCAGAACAGCAACCGCCGCAGATGAAGAATGTAGATTAAAAGGATCCAGCCTGAAGACACACGAACGAAGACGAACGACGAACAGATCTGAGCAAATCCACCAAAGACAGATCAGCTGGAGACACAACTCCACACGCCCACCGATGATGCTGGACGCATCACCGAAACGGGGGCTAGGCGGGGAGACCTTTATTCCATTTTCAAGGAGCCACCACCGTCTCGCCTTCCTGAGCAGGACACAAACCCTAACAAAACTCAAAAAAGATCTAAAAACAGAGCCCTCCCACCGTCAAGGGGCGAGATCCACTCCGCCTCCATGTCCCTAAGGCCACCGGAGACGAGACGGACTGGTGCCCGCGCCGGCGTCGGCGCCGGCAGGAGGCAGAGTACCCTAGCATTTTGGAGGGGTGGTTGGCTAGGTCAAAGAGGCAGTAATTAATAACAGATATCCAACTAGCAATCTCCCAAAGGAGGAATTGAAGTGGGCATTGCGGGCTAAGGTTCGCAAGATCGTCCAAGGGGATGACAACACTCAGTTCTTTCACATGATTGCCAATGGCAAGCACCGCAAGAAGAGGATATTTCAACTTGAGCAGGATGAGGGGACGATTGTAGGTCAAGAAAATATGAAAGTCTATATTACGAATTACTATAGGTAGCTGTTTGGGCCGCCGGAAGATAACTGTGTGTCCCTAGATGAGTCCAGGGTTGAGGATGTACCTCAACTTGCGTCGGACGAGAATGGAGTCTTGACTGCCCCTTTTACGGAGAAAGAGGTGTTTGAGGCTATTTCACAAATGAAGAATAATAAGGCTCCCGGGCCAGATGGCTTCCTGACAGAGTTTTATAAAAAATGTTGGCACATCATCAAAGGGGATTTACTCCCAATGTTCCATGATCTTTTCTCTGGACAGCTTCAGTTATTTCAACTTAATTTTGGAATGATTACTCCCCAAGAAGACAGAGGTTGTTCGTATTGAGCAGTTCCGACCCATCTGTCTTCTTAATGTAAGTTTCAAAATCTTCACCAAGGTCGGGACTAATAGGCTTACGCAAATCACACACTCTATGGTGCAGCCGTCCCAAACTGCTTTCATGCTAGACAGAAACATCCTGGAAGGGGTTGTCGTTTTGCATGAAACACTCCATGAAATCCACTCAAAAAAACTAGATGGAGTAGTTTTCAAAGTGGACTTTGAGAAGGCATACGACAAGATCAAATGGCCGTTCCTTCAGCAGGCTTTGCGTATGAAAGGTTTTGATCAAGCCTGGAGACACCAGGTCGACTCCTTCACGCAAAAAGGGAGTGTTGAAATTAAAGTGAATGATGACTGTCGAAGTAATGGGCCACGGGTAGGCTAACCCGACGCCCATAACCTTTCAAGACATCGGGGCTGACCGCGCCCCTCAGGATGCCAAGGAAAAGAGCTGCCTTCTAGAAGCCGGCTGGAGAAATAGTCGGCTGCCTTAGACAGCCGAGTCCAGAAGGCAAGGTTGAGACGAGCCGACTCCTGCCAGGCGGCTTCCAGAGAAGTCGGCTCCGAGGAGTCGGCCCGCGGCCCCTTCGAAGCCCGTACCCACATCAAGGGGGACGGGGCGGGGGATGGCTATAGTGCAGCCCATCCCCTCCCCTTCCTAAGGGCTGGCACAGCCACAGTGCGATGTACCAATGAGGAGCCCCACCCGGCGCGGCATTTTTGCCATGCCAGCCCTGACGTCACCATGAGCAGGCGGAGTCCTGCTCCCACGACGGTCTGTCTGTATGGCCCAAGGACGACGGCCCCCACCAGTTAGCGAGAGTCCAGAAGACGGCGAAGAGCCCTACCAATCGGACCCAATGGGAGTCGGCCCCTAGGAGTCGGCCTGCTCCTCCCACGGGCCCCACGCGCCATTAACCAGACTAGACGGGAAGTGGCTACAGTAATCGCCCGCCATGACGGCGGTGCTCTAGCCATGATCCTTCGACCAAGCCTGCGTCATTAGAAGCGCGGCACAGTGATCAGCAGCCGGCAAGACCCCCAAGCGGCAGGTACGGCCTGTCGGCTCCGTACCAGACCAGTCGGCGGGGCCCCCAATCGGCAGGCCCCAGCAGTCGGTGGAGAAGTCGGCGGCCGAAGAGACTGACGGCTGGGCCTACGCCCAGTCATATTACCCTTGTACACCTGGGGGGTAGGCCTATATAAACCCTCCAGGGCACCCATGCAAAGGGTTCGGACCCATTAGAACTAGACCAGAGATATAGGTAGGAGAAAGCTAGCCTTGCCTTCTCCTACCTCCAGCATACAGCTCGAGGAGCACCCTTGTACTCACTTGGCCTTAGTGATCATGCGGAGACCCCGTAGAGCAGGACTAGGGGTGTTATCTCCTAGGAGAGCCCCGAACCTGGGTAAAGGACGCCGACGTTCGTGTCTACGCCTAATCCTGCTTCCGGGCACCGGCGACGTTCTACTCGCTCCCACCATGATAAGCCATCCTTTGGCATATGTCGCACCCAACCCCTGACATTTGGCGCCCACCGTGGGCGAGGTGCACCGTCGTCCGGAGACCTGTTCTGGACGGGAACCCTTTTTCTCCCTGGCGAGCGCAGCCAGCCCGGCACGCCAGACGGAGTCTGCGCCAATGCGCTGCTTGGCGCAGAAATCGCCTGCGCGGCCAGTTGCCTCGCCGATCTTGTCGGCGAGGTCCGCCTCTCCAACGAGCCCGCATCCGACGCGGGCACAGGTGACCCCGAGAGCCTCCTCGTGGGCCTCCTCAACCAACTCCACGTCGCCAGCGAGCGTGCTGTGGACTTAGAGTCCGTAGGCTCCACCGACCCGATGCTGGTCGAATCCGACACCGCATCGCTCGACGTGTTTCCCACCAACGTGGTGGTCTACAACGAGCCGCTCCCTCGCGCGGAGAGCGGCGGAAGCACCATCACGGAGGTACTTGTCATCGGTCACGGCGAGCACTCCGACGGAGGTGCTCGCGACCCGCTTGATGCGGCACTACAAGACCTGACCGCGCCCATTCCCGAAGACGCTGATGCCGAGATGCTGGAGGCGCGCCGCCTTCAGCTTGTCGAAGGCGCCAAGAAGCTGGCCAGCATGAGACGCCTGTCGGAGGCCTATCAGCGCGAGATGGACCGTGCTGTGGGCGTCACGCCGGCTCTCGCTGGGCCCAGCCGCCTTGGCGTAGTCCAGCAGCGCGACGTGGCCATCGCCAACCTATTCGGGGCAGATCGCCCCGTCTATGCCACGCCGGCGGAAAACATCCGAGCTGCCCAAGCGGCAGCAGACGAGCTGGACAAGTTCGAGGGCGAGGAGCGTCGCCTGATGGCGGAGCACGTTCAGCGGCTCCTCGACGCGGCCGCCGAGCAGAACGAGGCCGGCTGCCGCACCAATGCGTTGCGACGGCAGAATGACGACCTGCACCCCCGCCGAGACCACGGCGCGACGTCTCGGACGCCGATCGTCGGCGTGCATGGAAGAAAAGACAAGGAACCGGCTGCTAGCCGCAGTCAGACTCATATCACCATAGAGCGCGACCAAGACGGCCGTCCAAGAGCAGTGGAACGACGGGACGACTGTCCTCCTCCTCCCCCTCGCAGGGAAAGGCGAGTCTCCCTGCCGCCTGTTGACCACCCGACGCTCGGCGACCGTCTTGGCCGCCGAGAGGGAGTCGGAGAGAATGATGCCCGCCACCGGATCGACCGTCTCCACCGATCCCTGGCGCTTGAAGAAAAAGATGAGCTGGGCCCGCGTGCTTCGGCCCCCGCATTCGAGACGAGCCTTTTCCCATAGGGTTCACACTCCCAAGAGACACGCCCAAATACACCGGCTCTGTGAAGCCGGAAGATTGGCTGATTGACTACTCCACAGCAGTCAGCATAGCAAACGGCAACAAGCGTGTTGCTGTGAAGTATGTTCCGCTCATGCTCCAGGGCACGGCCCGGACTTGGCTGAACAGCTTGAAGCCCCGCAGCATCAACAGTTGGGTCCACTTCACCGATGCCTTCATCCGCAACTTCACCAGCACGTACGAGCGACCTCCCAAACCTTGTCAGCTTTCCTTGTGCGTGCAAGGCCCCAACGAGTCAACTCGCGACTACCTCATGCGCTGGGCCGAGCTCTGTAACTCCTGCGAGGGCGTGCACGAGGTGCAGGCCATCGAATACTTCACCGCCGGGTGCCGAGAGGGCACCCTGCTCAAGCACAAGCTCCTCTGCGACGAGCCAGAGACTCTCGATGAGCTGCTGATCATAGCAGACAAATATGCCACGGTCGACTCCTCCATGAAGGCGGAAATCCAAGTTAGTGCGACTGGCAAGGTGGATCCTCAGGCTCCTCGAACCCCGGCTAGAGACGCCAGTCAGCGTCAGCAACAGAACAACCACAAGCACAAGGCCACGCAGCCGGCTTCCATCAGCTGGCAGGTGGCAACAGTCGAAGACCAGCAGCCGGAAAGGCCGCCTCCGCCCAAACGACAGAAGGGCGGGAAGCCCAATTGGTTGCCGACTTTCTCATATGAGCAGACTTTGGATGCTCCCTACAAATTCCATAGTGGTGCGAAGTCGTCCAACCACACCACTCGGAAGTGCCACTGGCTCACCAGGATCGTCAAGGGAGACGGCCTCATGCCACCCCTGCCTGCTAGGCAGCCTCCTCCTCCTCCCCCCAGCAGCCGGCGGTCAGACCAGTCGGCGCAATACAAGACGAATACCCAGAAGAGCATGGAGCCTATGTCATCTTCACCAGTGTGGCCAATGATCGACGCAGGAGGCGGCTGCGGCAACAAGAAGTAAATGCGGTAGCATCAGAGACCCCAGAGTTCATGCATTGGTCTGAAAAGCCCATCAGCTGGAGCAGAGCTGATCACCCGGAGGTGATGCCAAAGCCCGGCTCCTATGCCCTGATTTTGGACGCCACCTTTGCCACGGACAAGCGAGCAACTCGCTTCTCCCGAGTCCTGATAGACGGCGGCAACAGCATTAACATCCTATACAAGGATACCATGGAGAAATTAGGAATCAGATAGAGGCAGCTTCAGCCCAGCCGGACAGTATTCCATGGCATAGTTACTGGCCTTTCCTGCTCCCCAATCGGCAAGATTCTGATAGACGTCCTCTTTGGCGACAAATATCATTTCCGCCGAGAGTCAGTATGGTTTGAAGTGGTGGACCTTGAGAGCCCATACCATGCATTACTTGGCCGGCCTGCCCTGACCAAGTTCATGGATGTTCCCCACTATGCCTACCTCCAGATGAAGATGCCAAGTTCCAAGGGGATTCTGACCATAACTGGCGACTACAAGAAGTCGTCCGCCTACGCAGCAGAGAGCAGTCGATTGGCCGAGTCCCTCGTGATCGTAGCTGAGAAGCGGCTCCATGACCAGGTTGTGGCGATGGCAAGCAAGCAGCCAGAGATGTCGTCCGATCCCAAGGAGTCAGAAGCTAAGGGATCATTCAAGCCGACCAAAGAAACAAAGAAGATACCCTTGGAACCAGAGCACCCGGAGAGGTACGCTGTCATAGGTACAAACCTCGACAGCAAATAGGAAGGCAAGCTCGTCGATTTCCTTCGTGAGAATCGGGACATCTTCGCATGGTCCCCCAAAGACATGTCAGGTGTCCCGACGGATTTCGCCGAGCACAAATTACACGTCCGGTCTGATGCCAAGCCAGTCAGGCAGCCCTTGCGCCGCCTGTCAGAAGAGAAGAGAAGAGTCGTCGGAGAAGAAATTGCCCGGCTGCTGGCAGCCGGCTTCATCATGGAGGTGTTCTTTCCAGAGTGGTTGGCCAACCCGGTCCTTGTGCTGAAGAAGAACAAGCAGTGGCGTATGTGTATTGATTACACCAGCCTCAACAAAGCATGCCCCAAGGACCCGTTTGCTTTACCAAGAATCAACCAAGTAATAGACTCCAGAGCCGGATGCGAGCTGTTGAGTTTTTTGGATGCATATTCAGGATACCACCAGATCAAGTTGGACCCGGCTGACAGACTAAAGACCGCCTTCATCACGCCATTTGGATCCTTCTTCTACTTGACTATGACGTTCGGCTTGAGGAATGCTGGCGCCACCTTTCAACATTGCATGCAGAAGTGCCTCCTCAAGCAACTCGGCAGAAACGCCCATGTTTACGTGGACGATGTGGTGGTGAAGACGGAGAAGCGTGGAATGCTGCTAGAAGACCTCAAGGAGACCTTTGAGAATTTGCTCCAATTTCAAATCAAGCTCAAACCAGAGAAATGCGTCTTCGGAGTACCAGCCGGCCAGCTTCTTGGTTTCCTGGTCTCCGAACGCGGCATAGAATGCAACCCTATGGAGATCAAGGCCATTGAGAGGATGGTACCCAGCCGACTGCTGGACGTACAGAAGTTCACCAGCTGTTTGGCATCCATCAGCCGATTCATCAGTCGGCTGGGCGAGAAGGCTCCCCCCTATACCAACTCATGAAGAATACCACTTTTTCGAGTGGAACCACAAGGCTGACGAAGCTTTTCTCCAGTTGAAGAAGATGTTGACCACTCCACCTCTCCTGGCGGCTCTGACTCCTAAGGAGTCCATGCTCCTATACATCGCCGCCACCAGCCGAGTGGTCAGCACAGTCATCGTAGTAGAGCACAAGGAGGAAGGCAAAGCCCTACCAGTCCAGAGATCGGTATATTATTTAAGCGAAGTACTGTCGACCTCTAAGAAAAACTACCCCCACTACCAGAAGATGTGCTACGGTGTGCACTTTGCCGCCAAAAAATTGAAATCGTACTTTCAAGAGCATCCAATCACTGTGGTCTGCACAGCTCCACTGGTCGAGATCATTGGAAGTCGGGATGCTTCAGGCCGAGTGGCCAAATGGGCCATAGATCTGCCCCCCTACACCATCTACTACCAGCCTCGCACCGCCATCAAGTCACAAGCGCTGGCCGACTTCCTCGTCGACTGGGCCGAGACCCAGTACTTGCCGCCAACACCTGACTCCACCCATTGGCGAATGCATTTTGACGGCTCCAAAATGTGCACCGGCTTGGGAGCCGGCATCGTCCTCACCTCTCCCAAAGACGACAAGCTCAAATATATGCTGCAAATCCACTTTGCCGCCTCCAACAACGTCACCGAATACAAGGCACTCATTCACGGGCTCCGGCTTGCCAAAGAGCTCGGCATTCGCCGGATCCTGTGCTATGGGGACTCCGACTTGGTGGTCCAGTAGTCGTCAGGCGACTGGGACGCCAAAGATGCAAACATGGCGAGCTACCGCTTCCTCGTACAACAACTCAATGGATATTTTGAGGGATGCGAGTTTCTCCATGTGCCAAGAAACGACAACGACCAAGCAGACGCCCTGGCACGAATCGGCTCCACCCGTCAAGCAATACCAACCGGCGTTGCCCTTCAGCGCCTTCTCAAACCGTCTGTCAAGCCATCACCAGAGTCAGATTCTATCTTCGTGTCGGCTCCTCCTGAAGCAGTCGGATCCGACTTGACAGCTCAATCAGCCGGCACAGGAGTTCTGACAGACGGCTCGAGGGTCGCAGCAGTCGCACCCGGCCCGGGGACTGCAGTGACTAGCCCGGGTACTTCAGAACTCGGCCTGAGGACTGCACCAATCGGCCTGGAGACTTCATCAACACAGCAAGCAGCTGCCGACTCCAACCCGCCGCCTCCCGGCCCAGCCGCCCTTGTCCAAGTTGCAGTCCTGACAGTTGCAGGAGCCGCAGCACCTTCATGGGCCCAGCCCATCCTCAGTTTTTTGGTGAACAAAGAGCTACCAACTGATGAGATCTCGGCCCGGCAAGTGCAACATCGGGCAGCAGCCTACACCATTGTCAATAGAGAGCTCGTGAGGCACAGTGTCACTGGTGTCTACCATCACTGCGTGGAGCCAGAGCAAGGCCAAGCAATTCTCAAAGACATCCATCAAGGCGATGTGGCCACCACACGGCTTCAAGAGCACTCGTCGCCAAAGCCTACCGCCATGGTTTCTTCTGGCCGACTGCTCTTGAAGACGCCAAGGAATTGGTCCAAAAATGCAAAGGGTGCCAGAAGTTTCGTTCCAAGCCACATCAGCCGGCTTCTACGCTCAAGACTATTCCCATTGCCTGGCCCTTTGCTGTCTGGGGCCTGGACATGGTGGGACCATTCAAAATAGCGCAAGGCGGCATGACCCATCTACTTGTCATGGTGGACAAGTTCACCAAGTGGATAGAGGCCAAACCAATCAAGAAGCTGAACGGTCCGACTGCTGTGACTTTTATCTCCGACATCATCATCAGATACGGCATACCGCATAGCATCATCACCGACAATGGCATAAACTTTGCCAAAGGCGCCTTGGCCCATTTCTGCGCGACGCAGGGCATCAGACTGGACTTAGCGTTCGTTGCCCATCTGCAGTCAAACGGACAAGTAGAGCGAGCAAACGGCCTCATCTTGTCCGGCATCAAGCCTCGACTGGTCGAGCCTCTGGAGCGTTCGGCCGGTTGTTGGCTCGACGAGCTGCCGGCCGTCCTCTGGAGCCTGCGCACAACTCCAAACAAGTCAACCGGCTTCACGCCCTTCTTCCTCGTCTACGGTGCCGAAGCCGTCATCCCAACATACATATAGTTCGACTCCCCTCGAGTCACCATGTACACCGAAGAGGAGGCAGAAGAAGCACGTCAAGACGGCGTCGATCTGCTGGAAGAGGGCCGATTGTTAGCACTCAGTCGGTCCAGCATCTACCAGCAGAGCCTGCGCCGATATTATAACCGGAAGGTCAAGCCGAGATCTTTCCAAGAGGGAGACCTTGTGCTCCGGCTGATCCAGCAAACAGCCGGTCAGCACAAGCCTCAGCGCCTTGGGAAGGCCCCTTCGTCATCAGTAAAGTGCTAGGCAACGACTCCTACTACCTGATCGATGCTCAGAAGCCTCGAGCACGCAAGAGGGACGACTCCGGCAAGGAGATGGAACGGCCGTGGAACGCAAACCTCCTCCGAAGATTTTACAGTTAAAGCAGTATGTACCACGGTACCTTTTGTATTAAGTACGAAAACTCCGGGTCCCCGAGGCAAGCTCGGGGACTGCCCTATTTTATCTATATGATAAGAATCATGCCCATAAGTGTGTTATTTTTTATGCCGCTTGGCACCGGGTCCGACTAGGCGGCCCGGGGACTTGCCGCCTTGCACTACGAAATGCTTCCTACAGCCGAACAAGTAATGGGTGGCACCTAAGCCGTCTCCTGCCAGAAGCCGCAGCTCGCAGAGCGACTGGACGGTGGGCAGGAGTAAGGTAGAAAGGGTGCCCATATGAAAAATGGCTAAGGACACAAGCATGGGCATAGTCTAAGCCGGCTTCCCGCCTCTTACGCCGACTGTTGAGCAGCCGGCTCGCCATGTTCTACTTAACTTGCCAAAGAACTCTAAATGGCTAAGTACCTGCCTTCCCAAAAGAAGCTAAGTACTTGATCCAGCAACAGTCCGCAGAACGGCTCTCTGACTGGCAAGACGGCAACCAAGGGAAGGCGGCAAAGGAAAAAAGCCAGCAACAGGCAAGAAGAGATAGAACTCGGAATATATTTACATAGCAAGGCCCTTGGTGAAAGTGCGTTATATCGACTAGAGGGGGGTGAATAGGCGATTTTTATGAAATTCTTCACTGAGGAATTTGCCGGTGAGGAAATTCCTTAGCAAAGAACTAATAGCAGCGGAATAAGTACTCAAAAGTAAACATAACAGAACACAAGCATAGTGATCATGATGAAATGAAGACATGCACAGAGTACAGGAAGCGTAAGCACAGGATAACACAGGATGAAGACAAACAGACTGAAGAAATTGAACTGAGGAAATTGAGAAAGTCTTCAGTCAAAGTCTTCAAACACATATATGAACAAACACACAACATAGTTATGAGGAAATGGAAGAGTTGAGGGAATAGAACCAGTAAGCTTGGTGAGGACAATGATTTGGTAGACCAGTTCCAACTGCTGTCTTAGTTGTACGTCTGGTTGGAGCGGCTGAGTATTTAAACTTGAGGACACACAGTCCCGGACACCCAGTCCTGAACACGCAGCTCAGGACACCAAGTCCTCACCGTATTTTCCTTGAACTAAGGTCACACAGACCTCGTCCAATCACTCGTGGTAAGTCTTCAGGTGACTTCCGAACCTTCACAAACTTGGTCACTCGGCGATCCACAATTCCTCTTGGATGCTCTAGACCATGACGCCCAACCGTCTGGAAGAAGCACAGTCTTCAAAGTAACAAGCGTCGGATCCATGCAGGATCAATCTCTTCAGTGATGCTCAATCACTTGGGGTCTGTAGGTGTTTGGGTTTGGGTTTTCCTCACTTGATGATTTTCGCTCAAAGTCCTCAAAGGATGGGTTGCTCTCAAATGACAAGTGTCAGTTTCTCTCGGAGCAGCCAACCAGCTAGTGGTTGTAGGGGGCGGCTATTTATAGCCTAGGGAGCAGCCCGACATGATAAGACATAAATGCCCTTCAATGATATGACCGTTAGGTGGATAGATATTTTGGGACAGCTGGCGCATAGTACAGCAACGGTCGGAATTTTGAGTAGCAAAATCCTCAGGGCTATCATGTTCCTCACTGTGTAGGCAATCCGCACTGGCGAATTCCTAACTCCTCAGTCAGAACAAATTCCTCAGAGACTAGAAGAACTTCGTCTCTTTCACTGAAGAATATGACTGGACTGTATGAGATGTCCAATGGCTTCAATCGAAGGGATTGGTAGGTGTAGGATTTTGAGTTGAGCATCACATGGAAATTTTTCCTTAGTATTTCCTCGACCCCCTTTAACAGTACGGTGTTTCCTACGACTGAAGAAAGAGAAAATGAAACTACGAAAACAAAAGTCTTCACGCTTCATGTTCCTTGAATGAATACCAAGTCTTCAAGGTCACACCAATTTCTTCACTTTCAAAGTCTTTAGAAAGTCTTCAGAAATCCAAAATCTTCAGTCGAAGAACTTCATTGTTAGGGGTCGACTTTCTCTGTAAATATCAAACTCCTCATAGACTTATAGACCTGTGTATACTCACAAACGCATTAGTCCCTTAACCTATAAGTCTTCAATACACCAAAATCACTAAGGGGCACTAGATGCACTTACAATCTCCCCCTTTTTGGTGATTGATGACAATATAGGTTAAGTTTTCAACGGGGATAAACATGTGAAGTGTAAATACTGATATTGAGGAATTTGATTGCAAGATATAGAAGAACTCCCCCTGAATATGTGCATGGTGAGGTATTTGCTTTTGAAGCATTGCACACTTGAAGAGTAGAATCATGGAGATCTCCCCCTATATCTTGTAATTCATACACGCATTTGACATATCAAAGTGAAGAATTTGAAATGCATGATGAAATATGGTGACTGATGTAATTCAGCATGCGTGCAATAATATTAATAAGGAATAAGCATGCAGAGAAACATCTCAAAAGTATCAAAGCACCATCGGGTTTAAGTTTACAACTCGATCCAATAAAGTTCTAGAAGAACGAGAGTTGTAACTTAGCAAAAAAAACGCCCATATAAATAGACCCGCTTGAAGACTAACTCAAATTTCTCCCCCTTTGTCATCGAATGACCAAAAGGATCGAAAATGAGGACTAACGCCCCTGAACAATATCAAGATGATGAAGGAGTGCCAGCGTTGTTGGGGTCATTTGTCGTAGTAGGGCCTGCCGCAGTGTCGTCAAGTCTTCATTCTCATTGGTGTCGCGCGATGAAGAATATGAGCTGGCCACCAAGGAAGGAACCTTGACCTTCTTGAATTTCTTTGGTGGAGGTGTAGACCAGTCAAAATCTTTCTTGAGACCCATTTTCTTGAGATCTTCTTCACCATACATATGTGACAGAATGGCACAGGTGCAACCGAAGACTTCATGGAGGTAGTAATGGTTTTTCTTCACTGCATTGTGTGTAGTAGTCATGTTGTGAAGAAATGAACCAAACTGACGCTTAACCCATTTATGATTTCGATCCACCTTCTGGTGAAGACTAAGCAGAAGCTCACGAGGAGTAGACTTGGGTGCATTGGCAGAGTCATGTGTGGTAGAGTCATCATTGGTGGAATAAGAGGCTGCTTTGCGAAACTGTCCATCCAATGGATGAATGCATTCATCTATAACAGCTGGTGCCTTGCCCTTTTCATCAACTGAGGAATAGGTCCGCTTGAGGACTTCAATCGGGGGCAAATAGCTGAGGTGATTCTGAAAATCAGCTTTGTAGTTGAGTGAAGACCTTGCCCTAAGGAATCTCATAATCCAAGGTGCATAAGGCTTCAGCTCAAACGGAGACAGTGCAACATTTGCCAGAGTCCTCATGAAGAAATCATGATAGTTGACAGGAATGCCATGAACGATATTGAATACCAGATTCTTCATGATGCCAACAATTTCCTCATCAGATGAGTCGTGGCCTTTGATAGGACTCATTGTCCTCGTAAAAATATGATAGACAGTTCTGGGCACATAAAGTAATTCCTTCACGGGGAATTTGGTTCGTGGGGCCTGACCT
This sequence comes from Triticum urartu, assembly GCF_056163025.1. Classification (NCBI taxonomy): domain Eukaryota; kingdom Viridiplantae; phylum Streptophyta; class Magnoliopsida; order Poales; family Poaceae; genus Triticum; species Triticum urartu. The sequence continues at coordinate 714,533,754 of NC_141879.1, forward strand.
GGCTTCAAAGGTTTCATCAGAACTTGCATGTAGTGATTTGTAAGCTCAGGTTCACTGTAGATGCAACGAGCTTCTTCAAGAGGAGGACTGAGTGGTAAGGCATGAAGCAATTCAGTAGTTGTTGATGTGTATTGAGTGTTCTCAGACATCCAGTCTAGCACCCATGAATTCACATCTTCAGAATCTCCTGTGATGTGCAGCGTCGCATAAAATTGAAGAATCAGTTCTTCATTCCAACCACAGATGTCAGAGCAAAACTTTAACAGTCCGGCGTCGTGAAGAACACTGAGGACTGGCACGAAGCACGACAGAGATTCCATATCCACGTGAGGAATGTGCTCATGGTAGAAGATTTTCTCTTTGTTGAACAGCACTGAGGAATAGAAATTTGCTTGACTAGTAGTCCAGAAACGCCTCTTCCTTATGCGAGTAGAATCATATGGGTTGTAGTCTGCGAAGAATATGTGCTCGCCAAAGAAATCATCAGCCTTGATCTTTTGCTTGCATGAGAATGGATCCTTTGGCTTGGGCAGAGGAGTGTCAGTGAGTTGCATCACAACCTTAGGAATCGCAATCTCAGGTTCTTCAGGCTGAGGAATTTCTGGTTCCTCTTCAGTCGCAGTCTGCGTCTTCAGATGTTCAGCAGCACCAGTTTCTTCAGCACTAGTGGTTGGAATTTCTTCACGTACAGATGAAGTGGGGTGAGTTTCTTTGGAGCCCATTTGAACAGTTTGTGCAGGGGACTGAGGTATTTGCTGCAATGGTGTGAACATTGGAGAGTTTGGATGCTGACTTTCCCATAATTCATCACTCATCACTGGTGTGGAGCAGCCAACGTCCACATCTTCATCTTCCATTTCTTCAATGCTAGCCTCTTCAGCTGTGAACTGAGGCATAGGCGAGGAGATAACAGGTGTTGAAGGGATCGTATCCACTTCAATTTCTTCATCAATCTGCTCTGATGAAGCAGCAGAATGATTTTCTTCATCAGACCTGCTAGGGATCTCATATTCTTCACCAAAAGGAACAAGATCATTTGATGGCATGGTTGAGATCAGAACAGCATCAATGGGATTAGCAAATGAACTTGGCATAGGCTTCATCTTCTTCGGAGCTGATGAATTTGAAGCAGCTGATGGTTTCCTTTTCTTCACTGCTGCACGCTCTGCAGCCTTGGTCTTCTTCACATCTGATGCATATGGAAGGATCGGAGTTGGAGTTGGTGCAGGAGGAGCAGAGGAATCTGGTTGATTTTCTTCAGGCACAACTGATGCAGTTTCCCTGATTTCTTCAGTTTCTTCAGGAGCACCACTAGTGGATGCTCTGGCAATTTCTTCAGCGGCTGGGATGCAGTCATCAGCCCTGGAACTCACAATTTCTTCAGCAGCCTGATTTTCATCAGCGGTGCTGGCATGTTCTTCAGTCGGCTGAGCAGATGCTTCAGCCTGAGGAACTTCCTGTTGCATTGGGGCTGCAACATTTGAAGTGAAGTTATCAACAAGTCTCAAAAAATGAACCTTGGCTCCAAGCCAATCAGCGTGGTATGCGTCAAATTCATCACTGAGTTTCTTGATCTCAGTTTGAATAGTGACAAGTTCTTCAGTTGTCATAGAGACAACGTTTTTCTTCAGATAGCGCTCCTTCTTGTACTATGCTTTCTTGATCTGCCTGGCCTTCTCAAATTTCCATTTTTCTTCTTGTATGAAGTGGGTCAGCATGTGACTTTGGCCAGGAGTCAGCTTGATGTCAGGCATGGGAGTGTTGGGGTCCTTGTGCCAAACGTCAATGTATTCGAGGGTCAACTTTGGATCCAAAAGTAGTGGCACATTTGTTCCCTTGGCTCTAGCGGCCCTGACTTGCCTATCTCTAATGATTTCAGCAAGTTCATCATCATCAGCTTCGTCTTCTTCAGACGGCACTTGGAAGGCGACCTGCTTCTTCTGAGGACTAGGGCGAGGACCTCGTCCAGCAGTGGCCTTTGTCTTCAGCAGTGAGGGACCAGCTGAGGAACTTGGAGCAGCAGAGGAACTAGCGGAGGCTCCTGAGGCAATTGAGACGCCTGTGGTCCTTTGACACATGGCGAGATGCACAGGTGCAGAGGACTTTGTCGAAGCGGCCGAAGACTTTGGCGGAGGAGCTGAGGACTTTGGAGGAGTAGGAGCAGCATGAGGAATTGGCCGTGAGGGCTTTGAGGATTCTGGCCGTGAGGGCATTGCTAAGGAACTTGGCCTTGAGGGCATTGTTGGTGATGCACTTGGCTTGCGCGCAGGCTTCTTTGACATAGCCTTCTTCGGCTTGACAGCAGAGGCAGCAGCAGCAGCAGAGTCTTCATTGAATTTCCTCACTGCTTCTCTGGCTTGCTTAGCCAACTTGGCTTGGCGCTTGGCCCATTCATCAGGATAGTCCTCACCGCGCTTGAGGCTGGTGGGATCTGCTTCTTGGCCAGGTGCCAATGGAGCTCTTTGGCATGGAGGATTGAGTGCGAATTTCTTCATGTATTTTGGAGTTACGTACCTGTACTCCCTCCATTCTCTTGCCCATCTCCTCTCTATCCTCTGGATGCGCACCTTGCACTGATTTTTATCTTCCTCAGGAGGAGTGCAGTACCCAGCATAGATGTCATCAGGGATCTCAAAGGCAGTCATGACCTCAGGCTTCTTTCCGCCTTTCTGTGGCCTCTTACCGTCAGCCATTTTCTTCAGTTGAGGAATTTGAACAATTGAATTCTCTGAAGAAGTATGCAACTTTTCTTCGAGGAACGCTGCAAATGAGTTAAGTTGATGAGAACCTAGTGATTCAGCAGTTGACATGAGTACCTGTGAACAGAGCATAGTTGCGAGGAATTTGGAGAGGTCATATGCATTCTTAGAAGGTTTTTCAGAAAGAACAAGTTTGAGGAATTTGACCAGATAAGTCTTGAAGAATTTCTCTAAGCGTTCTTTGTCTTAGGTTCTAGAGTTGTATAGATCAAAGATCCACACAATTGAGGAATCTTGAAGAAAAATGATGCTTAGAGAAACGAATCAAGAACAGATGACTTGTGAGGTGTTTAGTGTGTTAGGAATTGAAGAATAAAACACCTTTGAAGATTTTGTAGATAATCATTTGAATCAATGAGGGCAGTAAAAGTAACTTTTAATTACCCTGAACGAAGAACACGATGAACTGGAGTGAGGAGATGTGAAGTTCGTCTGTGTAGATCTTCCACGCCCTAACTCGGCGGAGGAAGACGGCTACGGCGGCGGCGGAGTGAAGATTTCCGCGGCCGGCGCGAGTATGGCGGCGACGAGGTCGAGGCAGTGAAGCTCTTCCTCACCGGCGATGATGAAGTAGCGGCGGCGCTAGGGTTTGAGAAACTCGAGCTGGAGAGAGGTCGAGCGGAGTAAAAGAAGTGAGGAAGGGGAAGAGGGGTATTTATAGCCATGGTGAAAACCATTCGCCCAAAGAAATTGGACGAATGTGCCCCTGACCCTTCTCATTCGCTTGATATGTGTCACCCACGTACTGAGAGGTGGAGATCGTGTTAGATCGTGGGTGAGTGGATAAGTATATCGTGGGATGCGGAACGGTTTGAGCGGCAAGGCCAAAAATTTAGATAGGATAGGTTTAAAGTTCCGTTCGCAATTTCTTCAGCTGACAAGGACACAGTGAAGATTTTGAATGAGCTTCAAATAGAACGCACATGAAGAATTTGTGAATAGATTGGGTTGAGTTTAGCATAGAGGGGGAAGGGTCCGATCACATTCACTTAGCAGAAAAACCAACTTGAAGAATTAGCAATAAGTGAATGTTGTAGAGGACGTAAACTCGTATATATTTATAGCCAATGAAGAAAAACGACGGAAACAGTGAAGATAATGCAAAGTTGAAGAATATTGAACAACTGAGGAATTTCAACTTTTGGTGGTGGCGTGACCCACCGTATAAGAATGATGATTTCAGACACTGCATACAATTATCGTAGGGTTCTGAGAATCAATTCTTCGTTAATTTCTTCACACTTAGAGTGTTATTCTTCATTGATTAAAGAAAAATGTTTCTTCATGTGTTGCACATCTAAGTCATCAATTTTGCATAAGTGTTAGGATGAGTGTCCTTTTCAAAGAACATTCGAAGATTCTAGGATATTTAGCTCACACCGCAACTTGCTAAATCTCTTCTCATCCAAGGGCTTTGTGAAGATATCGGCTAGCTGTTCTTTAGTCTTCACATGCTCAATAGAAATGTCGCCCTTCAACACATGATCACGAAGAAAATGATGATGAATCTGAATGTGCTTAGTCTTCGAGTGCTGAACTGGGTTATGAGCAATCTTGATGGCACTCTCATTGTCACAGAAGAGAGGCACATTCTTCATGTTGACGTCGTAGTCCTTGAGAGTTTTCTTCATCCATAGCAATTGAGCACAGCAAGAACCGGCGGCAATATACTCAGCTTCAGCAGTAGATAGTGATACGAAGTTCTGTTTCTTCGAGGACCAACAGACCAAAGATCGTCCGAGGAAATGACATGTACCAGATGTTGACTTGCGGTCCACACAATCACCAGCATAGTCAGAGTCAGAATATCCAATGAGATCAAAAGTCAAACCCTTGGGGGTACCATAATCGAAGTGTTGGTGTGTGAGCTAGATATCGAAGAATATGCTTCACAGTCTTATGGTGTGATTCCTTCGGTGTAGCTTGAAATCGGGCACACATGCAAACACTAAGCATTATGTCTGGCCTAGATGCACATAAGTACAATAAAGAGCCAATCATGGAGCGGTATACCTTATGATCAAAGTCGATACCATTTTCATCAGTGCACAGATGGCCATTTGTGGGCATAGGAATTTTGACGCCTTTGCAATCTTGCATGCCGAATTTCCTCAGTACTCCCTTGAGGTATTTCTCCTGAGATATGAATATGACATTGCGTTGTTGACGAATTTGAAGACCTAAGAAGAATTTCAACTCTCCCATCATAGACATTTGATATTCTTCACTCATCATATAGGCAAATTCATCACTATAACATTGGTCAGTACAGCCAAAGATAATATCATCAACATATATTTGGCACACAAACAATTCACCATCATAAGATTTAGTGAAAAGAGTAGGGTCGAGTGAACCGGGTTTGAAGCCTTTCTTCATGAAGAATTCCTTCAAGGTATCATACCACGCCCGTGGGGCCTGCTTGAGGCCATAGAGGGCCTTGTTGAGTCTGAAGACTTTGTCAGGATTCTTTGGATCTTCAAAACCTGGGGGTTGAGCAACATAAACTTCTTCCTCAAGCTTACCATTGAGGAATGCACTTTACACATCCATTTGATATAAAGTGATATCATGATGCTTAGTATAAGCAAGTAATATGCGAATAGCCTCAAGTATAGCAACAGGTGCAAAAGTTTCATCGAAATCAATTCCTTCAACCTGTGTATAGCCTTGAGCTACAAGCTGTGCCTTATTCCTCACCACAAGGCCATTTTCATCTTGCTTGTTGCGGTAGATCCACTTTGTGCCAATGATATTGTGCTTGCGAGGATCTGGACGTTTGACCAGTTCCCAGACATTGTTGAGCTCGAACTGATGTAATTCTTCTTGCATGGCCTGAATCCACTCAGGCTCCAGAAATGCTTCATCTACCTTAGTGGGCTCTATGATAGAGACAAAAGCATAGTGCCCACAAAAGTTAGATAAATGTGAAGCTTTTGAGCGTGTGAGAGGACCTGGCTCTTTGATGTCATTGATGATCTTTTCAACTTGCACTTCTTTTGCAATGCGAGGATGAGCTGGTTGTCGTTGAGGAATTTGATCAACATTCTCTTCAGCACCATTTTCTTCAGGTGCATTAGCTCGATGTTCTTCATGTTCTACAATGAATTCTTCAGCAGATTCTTCAGTAGGAATGACATCCTCAGTAGCCTTGAACTTGATAGTTTCCTCAGGTGTTGTTTCATCTATCATAGTAGGTAGGTGCTCTCTTTGCGAGCCGTTAGTTTCATCGAACCGCACATCTACAGTTTCAACAACCTTGTGAAGAACGTTGTTGAAGACTCTGTAGGTGTGCGAGTCCTTTCCGTAACCAAGCATAAAACCTTCATGTGATTTCGGTGCAAATTTTGAGTTGTGATGAGGATCTCTAATCCAACATTTAGCACCGAAGACTTTGAAATAACTTACATTGGGTTTCTTATCAGTGAGGAGTTCATAGGAAGTCTTCTTGAAGAATTTGTGAAGATATACTCTGTTGATGATGTGGCACGCAGTATCAATTGCCTCAATCCAGAAACGACGAGGCGTTTTGTATTCATCAAGCATAGTGTGAGCCATCTCAGCAAGAGTCATGTTCTTGCGCTCCACGACACCGTTCTGCTGAGGAGTGTAAGGAGCAGATAACTCATGAGTAATACCAAGTTCATCAAGATAGTCATCTAGACCAGAATTCTTGAACTCGGTTCCATTGTCACTTCTGATGTGCTTGATCTTCACACCAAAGTTGGTTGAAGCCCTCGAGGAAAATCGTTTGAAGACTTCCTGCACTTCATGTTTTTAAGTAACAATGTGTACCCATGTGTATCGAGAGTAATCATCAACAATAACAAAGCCATATTGAGATGCCTCATTTGAGACTGCAGAATAATGGTTAGGTCCGAAGAGATCCATGTGAAGCAATTCAAATGGACGAGTAGTGGTCATGATAGTCTTCGCTGGATGCTTAGCCTTTGTCATTTTCCCAGCTTCACAGGCTCCGCATAGGTGATCCTTGAGGAATTTGACATTCTCGATGCCGATGGCATGCTTCTTCTTTGCAAGTGTGTGCAAATTCCTCATCCCTGCATGACCAAGTCGTCGATGCCAGAGCCAGCCTTCTGAATCTTTTGCAAGTAGGCACACGGCTGGTTGTGGTCCTGTAGAGAAATCAACAATATACAGGTCTCCTCTCCTAAAGCCTTCGAAGACTTTGGAATTGTCAGCTTCCATAACCACAACACAACGGTACTTGCCAAAGACAACAACCATATCAAGATCACAAAGCATTGAGACAGACATAAGGTTGTATCCTAAGGACTCAACAAGTATGACTTTGTCCATGTGTCGATCCTTTGTGATCGCAACCTTACCTAGACCCAATACCTGACTTTTGCCTTTGTCGGCAAAGATGATATGCTTCAGATGCGACGGAGATAATGGAGCATCCATCAATAGATTCTTGTCACTAGTCATGTGATTTGTACATCCACTATCGAGGACCCACTCAGTGGCTTACAAACTCATATACTTCATCAGTGAAGAATATGACATCAATTCATTAGATCAATTTCATCAAGCAAAAGAATAGATAAAGAAGTATGAGGACGTGAGAAATGAAAGTTCATTTCTTCATGATTAGCCTGCGTCCTTTCAGGCATACTCAGGTCTCCAACAAATTCTTCAGACGATTACGTACGTTTGGAGACCTGGCCCTGCAGAAGAGATTAGTTCCTTTTCTTCACCACCCACATCTGAAGGGGTGGCAAAGAGTTCATCGTTCTGCGATCTCCATAAGAGAAAGGTGGCATAGATGCCAATCCAGTTCGTTTCACATAAGAGGGGTTAGAGTAAGCATAAGAGTAAGTAGAGAAATTCTTCGAGGACTTATGGACATAATGATTTGAAGAATAATGCACATATCCATAATCCTTAGATCTTCCCTGCGAAACAGACGGGTTAGCATGATGATGTTCATATGAGGACTTTGATCCATATGAAGAATTTGGTCCATATGAGGAATTTGATCTGGGGTTCCTATTCTTCAGAGGTGGCGTCGTGATGACATTCACCTGAATATTTTCAAGGCATCTTTTGGGAACCTAGATTTTCTTCATAGGGGAACCATTCCTGCAGTTAGTGCCAACATATCTAGCAAATATTTCACCATTCTGATTTTTGAACAATTTATAGTTGGAGTCAAATGACTCATCATCAGAACGAGGAGATTCACATGCAAATCTAGATAAGTTAGATGGATCAACTGGAGGTCCCTTTGCAGCAACCATGTAGTTTTGGGGTACTGCTCAGGCTTCCAATATGTACCATCAGCATTGAGTTTCCTCTCAAAGGCAATACCCACTTTCCTAGGGTTCTCGTTGAGGATCTTCTTTTTAAGCACATCACAAAGAGTCGGGTGCCCTTTGAGGCTTTTGTACATGCCTGTCATGTACAATTCCTTCAGCCCTGCATCGTCAGTGATACTAGCAATGTCCTCATATGAGGAATTAGTGATAGTAGAGGCATGTGAAGAATTTGAAACATTAGTAGCATTTGAACATTCAGGTGAAGAATTAGCAGATTCACGTTCAATGCACTTCAAGCATGGAGGGACAAATTCTTCCTGAGAAGCGCTGATTTGTTGAGCAAGTAATGAATCGCGCTCATTCTGAAGATCTTCATAACTCACTCTTAGCTTCTCAAGGTCTTGATTTCTTTGAAGAAATTCATAAGAAAGCTTCTCATGATCAGATAAGAGAGTGTTATGATGATCTTGAAGGGTGTCATACTTAGTATGAAGTCTTTGAAGACTTTCAGCCAAAGCTTTTGGCTGATCCATTTCTTCACCCAACATATCATCGCTCTTATTTAACATGTATTGAAATTTTTCCAAAGCTCTTTGTTGTTTAGTGGCAAGGGAAGCAAGTTTGACATAGCTAGGTCCAAATTCATCACCAGATTCATCATCATTAGACTCGGATAGGTAGCATTCAGTTACCTCAGCATCTTTTGCCATAAGGCATGATGCAGAAGATGATGATTCTGGTTCGAATGTCATCGCTTTGAGAGATTCCTTGAAGTCCTCAAACCAAGGATCATGACGGGTTCGATGACCTTCATAGACCTCAGAGATATGGTCCCAGATAAGCTTCGCATGATCGAGATGCATGATATTCCTGAACTGATTTTGAGATAGACAGGAGCAGATGACGTCCTTCACCGTGAGGTTGAGAAGAGTGTACTTGCGAATGTCATCTGCTTCCGCCATCTTGCATGGATCGGTCAGACCAATTTCAGTGACGGTCCACAGCTCGCTTTTCATCACCATGAGGCGCTTCTTCATCATGGCTCCACTTGGTATACTCATGACCGTCAAAGATGGGGCATGTCACTTTCTTCATACCTGCGGTCGACATAACTAAACTCCAGACGGTTAAACCAAAATCACACAGAACAAGGGAGTACCTTGCTCTGATACCAATTGAAAGTGCGTTATATCGACTAGAGGGGGTGGATAGGCGATTTTTATGAAATTCTTCACTGAGGAATTTGCCGGTGAGGAAATTCCTTAGTGAAGAACTACTAGCAGCGGAATAAGTACTCAAAAGTAAACATAACAGAACACAAGCATAGTCATCATGATGAAATGAAGACAGGCACAGAGTATAGGAAGCGTAAGCATAGGATAACACAGGATAAAGACAAACAGACTGAAGAAATTGAACTGAGGAAATTGAGAAAGTCTTCAGTCAAAGTCTTCAAACACAGATATGAACAAACACACAACATAGTTATGAGGAAATGGAAGAGTTAAGGGAATAGAACCAGTAAGCTTGGTGAGGACAATAATTTGGTAGACCAGTTCCAACTGCTGTCTCAGTTGTACGTCTGGTTGGAGCGGCTGGGTATTTAAACTTGAGGACACACAGTCCCGGACACCCAGTCCTGAACACGCAGCTCAGGACACCAAGTCCTCACCGTATTCTCCTTGAACTAAGGTCATACAGACCTCGTCCAATCACTCGTGGTGAGTCTTCAGGTGACTTCCGAACCTTCACAAACTTGGTCACTCGGCGATCCACAATTCCTCTTGGATGCTCTAGACCATGACGCCTAACCATCTGGAAGAAGCATAGTCTTCAAAGGTAACAAGCGTCGGATCCACGCAGGATCAATCTCTTCAGTGATGCTCAATCACTTGGGGTTTGTAGGTGTTTGGGTTTGGGTTTTCCTCACTTGATGATTTTTGCTCAAAGTCCTCAGAGGATGGGTTGCTCTCAAATGACAAGTGTCAGTTTCTCTCAGAGCAGCCAACCAGCTAGTGGTTGTAGGGGGCGGCTATTTATAGCCTAGGGAGCAACCCGACATGATAAGACATAAATGCCCTTCAATGATATGACCATTAGGTGGATAGATATTTTGGGACAGCAGGCGCATAGCACAACAATGGTCGGAATTTTGAGTAGCAAAATCCTCAGGGCTATCATGTTCCTCACTGTGTAGGCAATCCGCACTGGCGAATTCCTAACTCCTCAGTCAGAACAAATTCCTCAGAGACCATAAGAACTTCGTCTCTGTCACTGAAGAATATGACTGGACTGTATGAGATTTCCAATGGCTTCAATCGAAGGGATTGGTAGGTGTAGGATTTTGAGTTGAGCATCACATGGAAATTTTTCCTTAGTATTTCCTCGACCCCCTTTAACAGTACGGTGTTTCCTATGACTCAAGAAAGAGAAAATGAAACTACGAAAACAAAAGTCTTCACGCTTCATGTTCCTCGAATGAATACCAAGTCTTCAAGGTCACACCAATTTATTCACTTTCAAAGTCTTTAGAAAGTCTTCAGAAATCCAAAGTCTTCAGTCGAAGAACTTCATTTTTAGGGGTCAACTTTCTCTGTAAATATCAAACTCCTCATAGACTTATAGACCTGCGTATACTCACAAACGCATTAGTCCCTTAACCTATAAGTCTTCAATACACCAAAATCACTAAGGGGCACTAGATGCACTTACACATGGCCAATCTTCAAACAACAGTTCAAGATACACCCCACGGGTGGAATTGTGCAAATTAACAAAGTTCATCGAGACCGATAAGAAGGTATAAAAAAAGAGGTAAAGTGGCAGCCTAGGAAGAGCAGCAGGCGGGCTTGGTGGAACGGCGGAATCGGCGGCGCCGGCTGGTGAAGCGGCCGGCTGGGAAGTCTCCGCTTGGTCGCCTCCAGTGGTAGCCGGCTCGGTTGGGCGTGGCTCATTGTTGGAGGCGCGGTCGAGCTGAGGCTGGCCGTCCGCTCCGAATTTCGGCGCCTCCCCTTCGCCTTCCTCCTCCGCCCCGCCTTCTTCCTCGCCACTGGAGTCGATCACCTCCGCTGAATCCTCGCCGTCAGCCGGACTCATCCCGAACCATTCCGGTGGCGCCTCGTCGCCATTCTCAGCCCGCTCCGGGACGAAGACGCTGGTGTCAGTGTACTCGGCGATCGACGCCGCGCGCTTGACGAGGTCATCTTCCATGACCGCCAACTCCGCCTGAGCTTCTAGCCGGAACATGGCTAGCTGGGCTAGACTTAGCCCAGGATACCACGCCTTGACAAACTCTAAGGCCCGGCGCGCTCCATCCCGGGCCGAAGAGCCCTTCCAGGCTTAAAGGCGGCCAGCCACTACCTCCAGCCAGCCGGCAGTCCGACTTGGGGTGCGCGGTGCCGGCATGTCTGGCCATAGGGTGGCGATCGCCTGGGCGCTGACATGTTGAAGCCGGCGCGGCATCCGGTGAGCCGACCGAAGACGAGCCTCAATGCTCAGGATCTACTTGTTAAGGGTTCGGGGGGAGTCAATGGCGATCTTCGCGCCATCCGCCCTCCGCCCTTTACGATCAGCCTCGATGGCCTGGTTGGCGGCATCCGAGTGGCCAGGGAAGAAGTCTGCCAGGACAGGAAGGCAAAGAGCACATTAGAAGATTAGAAGCCAGTTCGACCAACAGCCGGCAGCTCAAAGAAGAAAAGTGAGGAGAGGCTCACCGTCGACGAGATCCTCGATCTCATGGAAGCCAGAGGACACCATCGCCTCCTTGTCGGTCCCGGAGGAGCGCTCGAACGCGAATTCGGCAAGGAGGGCGGTCTCCTTGTCCTCCGTCTCTTTCTGGGCCTTTTTGAGCAGCTCCTTCTGCTCCGCCAGCTGCGTGGCCAGCCGGTCGTGCTCCTCAGCCAGCTAGCCGCACTCCTCCTCCTTGATGCGCATGGCGGTGTTGGCCTCACCCAGCTGCTGCTGCAGGGCGGCGTTGGTCTTTGCAAAAGAAAGAAGAGAACAAGGTATTAGTCACCAACAGAACAAAGAATAATCGCCGGGGAGATCCGGCCCGACTACTCAGCAGTTGGCCCGAATCTCAGGGACTACAACCCGCGGGTGCGCCAGCGCGCCCCCACAGAGAAGGAAGAGGACTCACTCCGGCTTTCCGACAAGTCGTCGGTCCGCTTGGCCAGCTCCTCGACATTGGCGTTGAAGGTGGTCACGCGAAGATTGTGGTAGTCCTGTGACAAAATTTCAGACAAGTATTAGTACTTGGAACTCGCCCATCAGAGTTCCGAGCCGCCTGCTTAGCAGTCGGCCCGAAACACGGGGACTACACCCAATGGGTGCACTGGCATGCCCCCACCGAGAAGAACAAGAAACAGAGACAAAGAAGAAGGGAACATACCCGGACGGCTTCTCGTGATGCCAGATACGCCTTGGTGCAGTTCTTGATGGCATCGCCCTCGGCTCAGAGCTTGGCTTGGACGTCCAGAAGCGCCCGGTTCAATGGGCCCATCCCGCCTCCCCGCACCCACCTAGTGGGCGCCGCGCTCGTTGCTTCGGTGTCCGGGATCATGGAGCTCGCGGCGCCGGTCTCCAGAGGGCGCGGCGCCGAAGCCGCCTTCGTGAGATGGCGATGCGTCGGCGTGCCGACCTGGAGAACTAGGCCCGCCACCACCTCGTCTTCAGTCGGCGGCACCGGCGGGTCCGCCGGCTGCTCGCCTTGCACGCTCCTAGATGGCGGCGGTGGCGGCATGATCACGTCCGGCGTGGCGGTGTCACCGCCATCCCTCTCCATGACCGGGTTATTGCCACCGGCCTCCCCAGTCTGCGCCGTGAACTCCGGGGGTGGCGGTGTGGAGTTCGGAGGAACGACAAAAACCGCCGACTGGCGGTGCGCGGCTTCTTCAGCTCGCTTCTTCACCGCATCAGCGGCCTCGGCCTCCGCCAGTCTCTTCTTGGCAGCGGCCTCCACCTTCTCAGCCTCCGCCTTCTTCAGGCGGGCGGCTTCCTGCTCTTCACGCACCTCTCGTGCGTTCCGCTCTGTTGCCTCCCGGAGGTCGGCGGCAGGGTCAATCCGCCGAGTGGTGGCGGAAGTCTCCGCCGACCCTACGATGGAGGCGGCAGCGACCTTGTCAAGAGAGAGGGGAGCCCTAGACCCAAGGGCGGCAAGCAAGCAAACTCAGACAAGATCAACGAAAGAAAAAATGAAAGCGCAAGAAAGGTAGCACTTACGCGGAGACCAGCGGTGGCTTCTTCACTTCCTTGCGGAAGCGGTGGGCCTTTGTGGCCGCCTCGTCCTGCTTGGTCGCCCCGGCCGAGCCCTTGGGCTTCTTCGGCCGGCTGCCGAACAGGCTCGGCGCGGCCCTGCGCTTCTTCGCGCCGCCTTGGGCGTCCGGCGCGGCAGAAGAGCTCGCGCCGGGCTGGCCGGCTCCTGGCTGGTGGCGTGGGGCGACCTCCTCCGCGTCATTGTCAGGCCAGTCCTTGAAACTGGCCTCGAGCCTCGGGCCGCCCACTTTGCCGCTTCCTCCCTCGGCGTTGTCCTCCAAGCCCGCCGCCCCCAAGTTGGGGTCGTCGACGTCGCGCTCCGCCTGGTCGGGGAGAAATTCGCGGACTGGCCCCACGGTGCCGGCTGCCAGATGAAGGAGGGGATTCTAACCAAAGCCGATTGGTCAAATTGGGCAAGACGGACTTGGCGGCAAAGGAGTCAAAGAAAAAGGAAAAGAAACAACTCACCATGGGCGGAGGGTTGGCGCGTGAATACGGCTCCTTGCCAAACTGCCACTCTCCCGTGAGCTCGCAGTTCGCAAGGTAGTTCACCATGTGAGCTACCTCCGTGTGAGGCATCTCCTTGGTGCACAGACGACTCGGGTCCCAATGCCCGCTCATCTGGCAAATCATGTGGGGGCGACTTTGGAGTGGGAGCACTCGGCGCGCCACGAAGACGGCCAACAAATCCGGCTCGGTCAGGCCCTCCGACTGCATCAGCACTCGGAGTCGCGCGATGGCGCCGACTCCAGCGGGTGTCAGCGTCCTGGCCCGATATGACCAGTTGGGCTGCCTCCCAGCCGATGGGCCGGCTACGTAGGCCGGCAGATTGACCCAGTCGCCCTCCGCGAAGACGCTCTTCACGTAGAAGTACGACCGCTGCCACATCTTCACCGACTTTATCAGTCGGATGGGGGGAAACGGGTTGTCGGCCCCCGACCTCTGCATGGCAATGAACGCGTCACACTGAGCCGGCACGCCTGCGGCTTGGGTGCCGAGCTTGGAGTAGAAGAACTCCCCCCAGAGCTCGATGGTGGGGAGAACTCCAAGGAAACCTTTGTAGGATCTTGAAGTAGATGTGTCTAGAGGGGGGGTGATTAGACACTTAATGCTAAAGTTGCAATTTTTAAGCTTTTTCGGTTTAAGTAGAGTTTAGGCATAATTTCAACATTCACAATACATATCAAGCAAGCATGAAAAGAGTATATGAGCAGCGGAATGTAAAGCATGCAACTTGCAAGAATGTAAGGGGAAGGGTTTGGAGAATTCAAACGCAATTGGAGACATGGATGTTTTTCCCATGGTTCGGATAGGTGGTGCTATCCTACATCCACGTTGATGGAGACATCAACCCACGAAGGGTAACGGTTGCGCGAGTCCACGGAGGGCTCCACCCACGAAGGTTAATGGTTGCGCGAGTCCACGGAGGGCTCCACCCACGAAGGGTCCACGAAGAAGCAACCACCCACGAAGGGTCCACGAAGAAGCAACCTTGTCTATCCCACCATGGCCATCGCCCACGAAGGACTTGCCTCACTAGCGGTAGATCTTCACGAAGTAGGCGATCTCCTTGCCCTTACAAACTCCTTGGTTCAACTCCACAATCTTGTCGGAGGCTCCCAAGTAACACCTAGCCAATCTAGGAGACACCACTCTCCAAGAAGTAACAAATGGTGTGTAGGTAATGAACTCCTTGCTCTTGTGCTTCAAATGATAGTCTCCCCAACACTCAACTCTCTCTCATAGGATTTGGATCTGGTGGAAAGAAGGTTTGAGTGGAAAGCAACTTGGGGAAAGCTAGAGATCAAGATTCATATGGTAGGAATGGAATATCTTGGCCTCAACACATGAGTAGGTAGTTCTCTCTCAGAAATAGGATGCTGGAAGTGTAGGCTTAGTCTGATGGCTCTCTCTACGAATGAAGAGGAGGTGGAGGGGTATATATAGCCTCCACACAAAATCCAACCGTTACACACGATTTACCAATCTCGGTGGGACCAAATCAACAAACTCGGTCAGACCGAAATAGGAAACCTAGTGACCGTTAGAGATTTTCGGTGGGACCGACTGGATCAACTCGGTGGGACCGATGTGCTAGGGTTAGGGTAAATCCAAAACTCGGTTTGACCGATTACTCAAACTCGGTGGGACTGATTTGGGTAATAAGTGAAACAGAGAGTTGGCCAAGCAAACTCGGTGGTGCCGATTGCATATCTCGGTGGGACCGAAAATATTGCAATAGGTAACAGAGAGTTTGCAAGTCCATCTCGGTGAGACCGAGATCCCATCGGTGAGACCGAACTGATTAGGGTTTCTGGCAGTGGCTATGACAGGTGAAACTCGGTGGCGCCGGATAGGAATAATCGGTAGGTCCGAGTTTGGCTTTGGGTTTAGGTCATATGTGGAAGTGGGAAAGTAGCTGAGGATTTTGGAGCATATCATTAAGCACATGAAGCAAGAGGCTCATTAAGCAACACCTCATCCCTCCTTGATAGTATTGGCTTTTCCTATGGACTCAATGTGATCTTGGATCACTAAAATGTAAAATAAAGAGTCTTGAGCTTGAAGCTTTAGCCAATCCTTTGTCCTTAGCATCTTGAAGGAGTTCCCACAACCATTAGTCAATGCCACTCCATTGTTGAACTTATCTGAAACATGCTAGATAGAAATGTTAGTCCAACAAGAGATATGTTGTCATCAATTATCAAAACCACCTAGGGAGCACTTGTGCTTTCAACCTTCGCACAAGACGACGAAGGCGGACAGCGGCACCACCGTGTTGGGGTGAGGTGGTGTGGCTGGAGACCGTAGAACTCGAGAAAGGCGCGGAAGAAGCCGCTCGCCGGAAGGCCAAGGCCGCGTAGGCAGTGCGAGCGGAAGACGACCCGCTCGCCCTTCTCCGGCGCCGGCGATATTTCCTTCTTCGGCGTGAGACGGACCCTCACGAAGTCCTTGCCGGGCAGCCGCCATGTCATGCGGAGGAAATCTATGTGATCATCGTGGACCTCCGAACCATCCCAGGTGCCAGAGTGCACCGCGGGGGGCGTGGCGGCGGAAGAAGAGCTCATCGGGAACGGGTCACCGCGGCGCTCGGCGTGGCTTGGGGCGCGGCGGCGAGAGAAAGAAGAGAAGGAAGCAATGAGGAGGAGGGGCACGCGTGCTCTGCCGCTCCCCCTCCTCCCCCTACTTATAGACCGGTGGGTTGCGAAGCCGAGGGGGGCGGGTGTGGGATTTACTGCACCCACTACCCCACGCCTCCCATGTTTATCACACAAAGTTACTGCGCGCATTAACTCCGCGGGAATCTCAACCGTCCACCCCGGCCATAGCGGATCCGCTCGCGTGCCGTGGCGTGGTAGTGGTGGGCCCCGCCTATAGGCGTGTCCCGTCGCGCGCGTGGGTGGGCAGACTGGCCCAGCCGCACGTCGCCACGTGACAGGCCCGAAACGGGTGGCGGCCCGGAAGCTTAGCTAGCACGCCACTTGGATCCCGCCGAGGCGTTCGAAAATTTTGGACAAGTCAGATTGGGCGAGTCCGACTCTTGCCAGTCGGCCCGGCAAAAGTCGAACGACGCTTCGCCTCAAGCACTAGCTCGGAGAAAAGAAACTGCTGAGGCTCCTCGACCAGTCGCCCGCGGCGCCTCACCAGCTTCGGGGACTACTATCAGAGTAATGGGCCACGGGTAGGCTAACCCGACGCCCATAACCTTTCAAGACATCGGGGCTGACCGCGCCCCTCGAGATGCCAAGGAAAAGAGCTGCCTTCTGGAAGCCGGCTAGAGAAATAGCCGGCTGCCCATAGACGGCTGAGTCCAAAAGGTGTATCAAGGGGGACGGGGCGGGGGGTGGCTATAGTGCAGCCCATCCCCTCCCCTTCCTAAGGGCTGGCGCGGCCACAGTGCTTTGTACCAACGAGGAGCCCCACCCGGCGCGGCACTGTTGCCATGCCAGCCCTGACGTCACCACGAGCAGGCGGAGTCCTGCTCCCACGACGGCCTGTCTGTATGGCCCAAGGACGACGGGCCCCACCAGTCAGCGAGAGTCCAGAAGACGGCGAAGAGCCCTACCAATCGGACCCGATGGGAGTCGGCCTGCTCCTCCCACGGGCCCCACGCGCCATTAACCAGACTAGATGGGGAGTGGCTACAGTAATCGCCCGCCATGACGGCGGTGCTGTAGCCATGGTCCTTCGACCAAGCGTGCGTCATTAGAAGCGCGACACAGTGATCAGCAGCCGGCAAGACCCCCAAGCGGCAGGTACGGCCTGTCGGCTCCGTACCAGACCAGTCGGCGAGGCCCCCCGATCGGCGGGCCCTAGCAGTCGGCGGCCGAAGAGACTGACAGCTGGGCCTACGCCCAGTCATATTACCCTTGTACCCCTGGGGGGTAGTCCTATATAAACCCCCTAGGGCACCCATGCAAAGGGTTCGGACCCATTAGAACTAGACCAGAGATATAGGTAGGAGAAAGCTAGCCTTGCCTTCTCCTACCTCCAGCATACAGCTTGAGGAGCACCC
Organism: Triticum urartu; assembly: GCF_056163025.1. Lineage (NCBI taxonomy): Eukaryota > Viridiplantae > Streptophyta > Magnoliopsida > Poales > Poaceae > Triticum > Triticum urartu. Next base: position 714,551,564 of record NC_141879.1, read on the forward strand.
TTGTACTCACTTGGCCTTAGTGATCATGCGGAGACCCCGTAGAGCAGGACTAGGGGTGTTATCTCCTAGGAGAGCCCCGAACCTGGGTAAAGTACGCCGACGTTCGTGTCTACGCCTAATCCTGCTTCCGGGCACCGGCGACGTTCTACTCGCTCCCACCATGATAAGCCATCCTTTGGCATATGTCGCACCCAACCCCCGACAATGACATAGGACACTATTTCCAAACACACAAAGGACTGAGGCAAGAGGATCCGATGTCTCCTGTCCTCTTCAACATAGTGGCTGATATGTTGGCAATTTTTATAGGAAGGGCCAAGGATGCAGGTCAGGTAGGAGGCCTCGTCCCACACTTAGTAGACGGAGGTGTATCCATTTTACAGTATGCCGATGATACCATCATTTTTATGGAGCACGACTTGGCTAAAGCCCGCGACATGAAGCTCATGTTATGCTTGTTCGAACAATTGTCCGGGTTAAAGATTAACTTCCACAAGAGCGAGTTGTTTTGTTTTGGAAGAGCTAATGATGAACAAGATGCGTACAAGCAATTGTTCGGATGTGAATTGGGGGCTCTACCTTTTACGTATTTAGGTATACCAATTCACCATCGTAAGCTAACTAACAGAGAATGGAAGTGTATTGAGGATCGCTTTGAGAAGAAATTGAGTTGTTGGAAAGGCAAGCTGATGTCATACGGAGGACGATTAATTCTAGTTAATTAGGTCCTCACGAGTATGCCCATGTTTCTTCTCTCGTTCTTCAAGGTTCCGGTGGGAGTCCGGAAGAGGTTAGATTTCTATCGATCACGATTCTTTTGGCAGAGTGATGATGTTAAGCGAAAATACAGACTTGCTAAATGGGATATAATCTGTAGGCCGAAAAACCAAGGGGTCTTGGTATTGAGAATCTGGAAGTGAAGAACAGATGTCTCCTTAGCAAGTGGTTGTTCAAGCTTTCTGTCGAGACGGAGGCCACTTGGGCTCAGATCTTGCGGAACAAGTACCTTCACTCCAGAACCTTATCCCAGGTGACAGTGAGGCCGACTGATTCGCCTTTTTGGAAAGGACTGATGAGAGTTAAATCACTCTTTTTCAATAGGACAAGATTCATAGTGGGAAACGGTACTGCTACAAGGTTTTGGGAGGATACATGGCTAGGGGAAACGCCCCTCGCACTCTAATATCCTTCCTTGTATAACATCGTTCAGCGTAGAGATGCCTACGTTGCAACAGTGATGCAGTCCATTCTGCTTAATATCCAGTTTAGGAGGACGCTAGTGGGGACCCGTTGGGAAGCGTGGCTCAATCTTGCCCGAAGATTAATGGATGTTCAGCTGTCTCAACTGCCAGATCAGTTGTGCTGGAAACTAACTAAGAATGGCGAATTTTTGGATGTTATCAACTCTAGTGCGATTCCTCGATCGAAACATCTTTGGAAAGTCAAAGTTCCTTTGAAAATCAAAGTGTTTATATGGTTTGTGCATAAACAAGTTATTTTAACGAATGATAATCTAGCAAAACGCAATTGGACAGGATCTACCAGATGTAGTTTCTGCGACCAACACGAATCCATCAAACATCTCTTTCTGGATTGTCCTTTGGCAAAAAATTTGTGGCGGTCGGTCCACATAGCTTTTAACATCACTCCACCAAATTCCATCAATACGTTATTTGGGACGTGGCTAGATGGGATAAATTTTGAGACTACGAGACTCATTCATGTGAGAGTGTGTGCTTTATTATGGGCAGTCTGGAATTACATAAATGATTTGGTTTTTAATAGAACAACAAATATTCACTTTTTGCAGGTTATATTCAGGGCCACTGCGTTGATCCGTATGTGGTCGCTACTCACTCCGACGAAGGCCAGAGAGCGTTTGGTTACTGCGTCTACCCGATGAGAGATGGTAGCACGGGGTATTTTCAACCGGTTTGGATGGCGGTCATGTAATAGGATAGACATGTAATGCTATTCTCTTTCTATGCCAGCCGGTTGTGGCTTTTCTTTATTTCTGTTTAGCTCTGGTGGAGCCTTTTACCTTTATTGGTCGAGACTTGGAGACTGTTGTTGGATATTTTGCTTTTTAATAGTATTAGCCGTATGCATCATTTAGATGTAGAGGCTGTGGCATACCCCTTTTTCAAAAGAAAAAAAGGTATCCAACTTATATTACTCCAGATCATGTTGTGACGAAATCTGCATCTTGCTACTGGTCGATCAATAAGGGAATATAGTTTAAACAGGTGATTCGATTGAAAATTGAGAAGAAAAAGGAAAAGCATATCCTCTTATGAGGGCTATAATATAATCAGGTAGGCATGCATCACAAATGACAACCCCACCATGTCATTCCATGGGTAATAACACTTGGGTGCTCCCGCATTTCTAAGCCAGATCAATCACACTCTCGCGTAACTGAAGGTTCCATCGTCCAGTCACTGTATCATCGTCGAAAACAGTTCCATTCGGTGAAACTGAAAGCCCAAAACACACGCACGCACGCACGCATGCACGAAAGCAAAGCGGCAATTACATGGTTATTTTCTCTTTGCGAGTATACATGGCCTGACACATACGCGAACATGTTCAACTAGTTATGCAACGAAATCACAAACCGATGGTGACGCCATGCATATATACACGCATCTAACAAAAATTAACGAGCTCAACTAGCCAATGCACCATGCAATGCAACACACTGATCGAATTCTTTCGGTACCACCGGCAGCAGAGCAACCAGAAGTGAGCAAGCAGCCATTCTTCTTTTTCTTTTTTGTCTTTTCTTTTAGGGGATTTTTTGTCAAGAGCTAGGCCCAGTTACCGGAATAGGAACTTGAGGCAATTCGAACTGAAAACCAATAAGGAAATAAGAGAGTATATTTATTTCCAAGGGCCAGAAGAAAATCAGTAAGAATGCAGCACAATGACAACACAGAGCATGACATTCCTTGCTTGATAACACTGGGTTGCAGTGTACTACTCTCAACAACTTTCCCAGCCAGATCCCTCACACTCACACAACTGAAGGTTCAATCAGTGCATGATCATCAGAAACTGTTCCGGTCAGCGACACGAAAGCTTAACAGAAAAGAAGAAAAACTCCGAATAACTTGCGGCGATTTTACATCAAGCACGACTTAGGGAGTAGAGAGAAACTTTAGGTTGAGAGATTTAGCGGTCCCTCCATCACATGTCCCACGAGTACGCGCCGCCACCCTGCTGCTCCCCCATGAACAGACCGCTCTCTGCGAGTTCGCTGCTGATGAGATGGTCGAGCTCGTCCTCCTCGTGCATGGATTCCGCTGCCTTAGGACTCGCTGTGTTGCCGGAAGCGGCCACGCCAGCAGCTGGGTTGCTGCTCACCGACTTGAAACTGCTGCATCGTTGGACGATGCCGGCTCCACTGTTGATCAGATTGCTGGGCCCTGTCGTACCCGTTTGAGCGGCACCCTTCACGGCTCCGTTATTCATCTGATGTGCCTGGTCTCCACTAGCAGGTTTGTTGGTGTTCACGGGTCCCAACACGCTAGGAGGCTGCTGCTGCTGCTGTGCCATTACACGGCTGTTGCTACTCTTGGCTTCTTGCAGCAGCTGCTGGATAAGGTGCTGCTGGTACTGTGTGCTCGCACCAGCCCCGAAACTGTTCTGCTGATGCTGGGGCATGGCTTGGTGAAACGACATGGGATGCTGCTGGAACTGCCCGAGCTGACCCGCACGGAAAGATCTGGACACTTCCAGCTGAACGCCATTGTGCATTCCTGTAGGACCTTTAAACATACTCGATGCCTCGTGCTGAAGCAAGCTCTGGTTCGCGCTCGAGCTCCTGAGCATGTTCTGGTAATTGTTTAGCGCCGCAGCGTTCTGCGACGCCTCCTGCTGAAGCTGGTTTGCACTTGAGCTTCTAAGCATGTTCTGGTAATTGTTCAGTGCCGCGGCATTTTGTGACGCCTCCTGCTGAAGCAAACCCTGGTTTGCACTTGAGCTTCTCAGCATATTCTGGTAGTTATTTTGTGCCACGGCATTCTGCGGACTGCTACAAACGGTTCCGACACCTGGGGCCTCGCTATTCCCATGGGTGCTAATTTCTGTGTTGGCCCCCTTTGCCTCAAGCATGTTCTGCATTGTCAGCTTTGGCCCGTTTTGTCTGGGATAGTTCTTCAGGCTCTCTGCAGTTACAGGAAAACCATTAAGCAATTTACACCATAGATCACTTGGTCGAAACAGGAAGAGCTGAGCATCGCTGAATCTTCTAGGGAAAAAGATCGGCTGTTTCTTAAAGAAGTGAACACAAATAGTATGACTAGTTCTACAGTCTGATGCAAACTACAGACAAATCATTGGTCATGAAGAAACTGTTTTACAAAAATATAATTCAGCACCCAGGTGAACACTTAAGATGATGCTGATTGGTGAATGTGCATGGTCATACCTATAGGGCCAAGCTTGTTCTTGTGGCTGAAATCAATCAAGTCCTTCATGTTATTCACCACCTCTGATATCTGAGAAGAGCACACAAGCAATCAACACACTGTAGACAGAATCATATAAGGGGAAGAAGCATCCAATATAACTAAGTAAAAGATCAAAGTAATTTTCAGATAATATCGAGGGAAAAGATGGATAAATACTACAAAGGGGACTCTAGTTACCTGCAAGCACCGAACATATCTTTTAGAAAGCCCATGTTCATTTAAGCTGTGGTGGTCTAGATTTTTCGCTAGTTGTTGTGATGCTGACGCAAACCTTTGAGAACAACCAAAAAAAAAATCCTCACATTGATTAGAATATAACAGAAAGCTAGATCTTATACAGAATGAAATACATATGTCTGTGATTTATAATGCCAAAAGGAACTGTAAGAAGCAAATGAATTATACAGTAGCGATGCATGCTGGGTTTACTAACATGTTGCAAATGGCTTGTGCATCATTGGTCGATACCCCAGCAGGCCCACTTTCATTGGCAGCAGCTTGATACTTCTGGGCAATTTGCAGCAGATGATTAACCTGATAAAATAGAAGCATGTATTTAAGAAAAATACAAAGGTGCCAAAATTAAAAGATTTATAGTTTGCAGACTGGTCTTGCATAATTGCCTGGAAAGCAGAAGCCACACATCAAAAGACTGAAATTGACCAAAACACAAGCTTTTAGAGTAACAAAAATGTCGTATCCACACTTTGCACCTTGAAGCAGCAGATGAGGAAAAGAAAAGCAGTCTCACTATGCTAAACAACTTAAGTTCCTCAAAACATAGCAAAACAAGAAATAGCTTGTGCCAATAATGATTCCAAAATTCAGCAGCCATAACACGTAATAGCTAATTTCATGTAGTCAATAATATCGTTTTTTTTCTACACAGCCTGTTCTCCAACAAAGAACCAGTACTCTTAGACAGCTGGTTGAAAACAAACCTGGCATGGCTCGTTCCAATCACCAAGCATTTCATTAATTAGAATCTGGCGCTATTAGCTCAACATATATAATGGTAACTATTTAGTAAGTTAACATGAGAAAATGCAATATGGAGGTATACCACCCATGGTACGATGGTTTTGCACAAAATCGTAGAAAAGAAACAATACCAGATCACCAGTATCTTCTAACATAGAAAAGGCACACAAAAAACTCATCTTGGCCATAAAGATCGATATTACACATATGAAAAACCATATTCTGCAGACCAAAGCAAACAAAAGCTGCTAGTAATACATGGGATTTCAGGAGAAGAAACCAGCTCATTCTACAAAGAATAAGCAATGTGCGAGTCAATATGATTATGAGCAGCATTACTGTTCGACTTCCTTCGTGAATTCACCCAGAGCAACTGCCAAAGCATCAGAACTTTCCATGTCCAAGTGATTTGTAAACCGCGTGACAGGTTCTTCCACTGGCTGGCCCACCTTGATCGGTGTGGACCGTGGACCGCCTTGCCCCCTCTGCGACCAAGCACCACCTCCTCCTCGCCTGCCCCTTCTCTCATCAGGTATGGTACGAGACTCTGGCCTGGCTAAGGATACCCTGCCACCCACCCCCCGACAGCGAGACATCACTCAACGCTTGGTGGCACTCGGCGCGGCAGCTTACCCCCAAGCCAATGGACAAAGGTCTCGCCTCCGCGGCTCTACTCATCTCCTGGATGCTTCGGAAGCACCGGAACAACTGTGCCTTTGACAGAGGCCGCCCCTCGGTCCATGCCCTGGTGACGAAGATCAAGGAAGAGGCAGCCCTTTGGGCTTGCGGCAGTGCGCTCGGACTTGGGGCTGTCATCCCCCAGACCTGGGACGTCCACTGATTTCATATTTTGGCTCTGTAATTGGCTAATTGCCTCCTAGGAGGATTGTAACTCAAACCCTTCCTCTTTAATGAAATGAAACGCAAAAATCTTTTGTGTTTTCTTAAAAAAGTGATTTGTAGACTTGTCCAGCAGGAGAATGTGAGGGTGTGATTATCACACAGATTCAGATTTATAATTAGGTACACACTTGCTACTGCTACATAGTTAAAAAACATATATAGAGAAATGTCGAAGAAAAGAACAGATGATTTTCAAATGTGCAAAACAGGAAGAGCGTCTAATACCTGCGGTGCTAGAAACCTGCGAGTGATATACTCGTCATGCCGTCGTGAACAGAACTCCCAAGACATAATCTGCATAGGCAGCAATCAGCAGATAAGAATGGTTCTTGTTTGTACCTCATTTATAACATCCAGATGCTCACGAATGGTCCACAAAATAAGGCACCCAAGACATGGGTGCCATGGCATGGGCAAGCTACTACATCTAGCAACATACCTTTAGTTCCGGAGTAAATATTATTCTCAGTTGCCCCTCGTGCGTAACATGTAGATGATCATAGATGCTCTTCTGAACAACTTTGGTATGCTCCAGGAGAAGTAATCCATTGGGCAACCGGAATTCATTGGGCACGTCAAGGAATAGATATTCATCTACAACACCATGGTCAAATCGAATTTGACAGAGTCTAGGAAGTATTTCGTAGGTAGCCTCTGTAAGATGGATATAAGAAATGAAAGGGGGTAAGCTCAAAGAGATACATTTTGAAATAAATACAGAAAATGAACTAAAATATCTACAGAGTAAAGTACAAGTTAGGCCGCTGGTATACTTCCGATTTGAACCGTCCACAAATATTTTTACACTATTAACAGCCTCCAGATTACTAAATTTTTTTGCAAACAAAAAGAAGATTACTACTCCCTCTGATCCATATTAATTGTCGCTGACTTGTACAACTTTGTATCAGAGGGTGTACTTATTTTTTAGCCTACTATCCTTCTTTTTTGCTTTGGGGATGTTTATGGCAGAATAAGTCCCAAAAAATTAGGTGACTTATATTTTAGATATGGTTTTCTTTCATATGTGAGTATATACTATATACTATACAAAACATAAGATATGTGAATGCGCATTGCACATGCACATGTGTGTTTTCTAGTCTGAGAATAACACATTGAAGGAGCAAAACATAAAGAGCCCGAAAAGGAGATGTTAAGGTGTACACCAAAAAACAGGAGGAGCAAAGTGCAGGATTACATAAACAAAACAGGAGGAGCAAAATGCAATGCCAAAACCACACACTGCAACACTACCATCTTTCCAAGAGTTCCTTATGACAAGGTGTTATTTACAACTAAAGAAAATTATAGCATGCTCGAGTAACACAACCTATACAAGTTATCGTGCTTAACTGTTTTCGCACGAACTACAAGAACACTGAATTTGGTGATTATTACAGAATAATCCCATAAGAAAACAGCATTCATCTTCCAGAAGCAGCCATGGAGAAGGATTGAGCAAACTTAGCCAGAAATCAACTTACCATATCCTTTCCCAGTATGTGTATTACAAATATCACAACGCCATGTATCCTGTAACAAGGAGAAATATGACCATGTGATAGATGATTTCATAGATTTTATCTACCATAGAAGGATAACTACCCTTGCTATTGACCATATATGCAGACTAGACAAAGAATCAGCTTTATCAGCTTACAATGGATTCATTACATGGAACATATTTTACAATCATATTAATTATTGCATGACAGATTACAATAGCCATTGCCAGCTACTCCCTCCGTCCCAAAATAAGTGTCTCAAGCTTAGTACAACTTTGTACTAAAGATAGTACAAAGTTGAGACACTTATTTTGGGACGGAGGGAGTACAATACAAGTATGGTGTTCCTCACTACCATCACAGATACTTCATAATCAAAGTGTTCAATGATCCTAGCAGAGCCTTAAGGAGATGTTAAATAACTTTATTTTGAACATCAATATGAAAGTGATGTTGGACATGGCAACTTTCGAGTATTCGACAGAAATTTCAGGTGAAAACTGTCAACTAACCTGAGCTGTCGGAATAGCAATTGGAGAATTCCCTCTTTTTTCATATGATGACACACACCATCTTTCTCTTGCTCGTGGTGCAAAATATTCATCAATAAGCTTCCTCCAGTATGTTATGGGATTATTCTACAAGACAATATGTGAGTAAGCTGATCTTTCAATGGCTCATGTCTTCTAATCAATGTATATAATGAAGAGACTCTCACCTCTGGATGCTGACGCTTATGATACAAATACTGCATTAACCTTCGAGAACAAAGCCCGCTCTCGACAGGAGTCCTAACAGGCCCAGGTAGTTGCATCCCAGGCTGTGCTAGCGGCGGCCTCAACTGCGGCTGTCGAGGTATGCCAACTTGAGATTGCTGAATCTGAGGAAATTGTTGCGACAACTGATGCTGCTGTAGATGCTGAATATGTGCCAGTTTCTGCTGCCGGATTAATGCTTGAAGCTGTGGGTTATGTTGGCCCTGGAAATGAAGAGAACTCTGACCTTGGAGCAGCTGCTGAATCAAGTGCTGTTGCAGGATATCATCTTGCCTAATATCAACCCTTGGTTTCTTCTGCCCATGAAATGCACCATCAACCTCAATTCCAGGTTGTGATGTTGCACTAGATGATCTCCGCTTCTGCATCTGCTCTTGGGGTGGACTTTGCTGCATGGTGGACCCATCAATGACGGAAGAGCCAGATATGTTATTGGATGAAAATGACATCGGTGAGGAAGGAAGGCGCATGAATGAGTCAGCATTCATGCTCGTACTATGCTGAAACTGGGCACCTCCAGAGAGTGATGAGTTGCCATCGGTCACCAAAGAGCTAACACCAATACTTGGCCCAGAGGAATTTGCAGAACTAACTGGAATACCACCATTCATGTCCCTGGGAACAAGTCCAAGATTGAAGTGTGGAGCCACAGACATGGAGATCAGCAGTGTTGCAACTCAAGCATCACCTTGAAGGATCTTGCTTATTGGCAAAGAACACCACTCGATGCGTGCTACCGAGTATCTTCAAATCTTTTAGCTGGAAAATTTAAAGTGTGCTTATATCAGTAAATACTTGGAAGCCATGCAAGACAATAAGGAACCTGTCAACATAAAAAATTCTCAAAGCAGAGAGTCTATGAACCAACAGCTCAATAATGTCCTGATTTAAAATTGTAAATCTCAACACTAGAGCAAAAATCTCGTCATAGGGTCAGTCTAATGAACAGAAATTGACATAGCAAGATAATCATGTGAAATTCGAAGGACGTATTTTTATTGCACAGCAGAGAAAGGAAAAAATATATTTTTTTCTTTTAAATGTGATAAGAAATCACCAGGAATTTAAATCACTAACAAGGAACTATGAAAGGCGTCAAAAATATTCTGCAATATCCGTTTGGACATCGAAGTTAGGTCGTCCTGCGGCTTATCAAATTCAACTAGCGGGGATCAAAAGTTACCGCTTTTTTAGCTTCTGCAACTGGTGGAGTTATCTAAGGCTAGACATTTCTAACACCAGAGGTGATCCTTCTGCTTTTTTGGCCTATATCAGCTCTCACCAAGAACTAGTGACCGACTCGTCAAGACTATAATCTTCGAATCAAGCCTAGGAAACAAAATTTATCACAAACATTCACACTCACAACCTACCACCAACTTACAACACTCCATGGCGTAATGCACATAAAAAAAGCTAATATTTCTTTTTAAAATAGGGGATGTGAGTACAGGCAGGAGCTGAAACTAGATGCACACACAAAAGACAGATCCCTCCTACAGCTAAAGTGCTAGAATAAGAATCTACCACCAACACCTTGAAGAACCTTGCTTATTGGCATCAAGCTTATATAGAAACTAAAATTAACAATGTGATGGAATGCACATAAAAAAACTACTATTTGATTAAAAAAAGATGGATTTGAGAACAAGAATCACACAAGAGACAGATCCCTCCAACAGGCTAAAGTGCTGGAACAAGAATCTCCTGCCGCACAACATAAGCCACAGATAATGAACGGGAAACAGCCTCGCCCCTTCTACCAACGCTACCATCCGCGCTGAGCGGACGTACAGAAAAATCCCCAAATCTTTCCTCCCCGGGCCGCCGTCGCGGGTAAAGTAAAACCCTAGCCTTGCTCGCCCGGCGCGGACGCAACCCACCCCGACAGAGGGAAAAAGAGGGGGCGGGAGACCCCCGAGCAAAATCCGCCCGGCGGCCGGCCGGGAGCTGCATTGGGGGCGCCGGGGCCCCTCTCCCCGGGCCCAAGAAACGGAAAATAAAAAGCTCCCCCGGGACGCCCCAGCGCGGACGAACCCCCGCGGGAGGAGGAGCGCGGGCGGGGAGGCGGAGCAGCGTTGGAGAGGCGGTCGGGAGCGGGGAAAGGACCTCACCTTCGCCGGCGAGCTCCAGTCGGCGCCCACGGCCGGGCTACTCCAGTCGCTCCTCGCCTTGCGTGGGTCTGCGAGACGGGTGGGCGACCGACCGGGACCCCGACCCGGCCCGCTTTGACCGCCCTTGAAGCGCCCCCGGCCGTCGGATCGGGATCGCTCGCGCATGGGAGGTCGGCGCGGCGGGATTGGGCTCGCGGCCCAGGTGTCAGTGGCGCGGCTCGCTTCGGGCGTGGCGGGCCGTGGCCGCGTGCACGTGGAGCTTGGCGCCGACACGCGGGCTCCCCCAACGTGGCCCCGCCTTCCGGTGAGCGGTGCCGTGCGTGCGGGTCGGAGGGCCGGTGTAGGTTTATTGTAGCTTGGTACCCGTACAGCAGTTATTTTCCTCAATCAATAACGACAGTTGTCTCCCCTAAAAAAAGACCGTTGTCATTGAGTCGTCGGTCTATTCTTTTACTGACACAAAGGAAAACATTTTTTTTCAAGTGAAAACGGTTCTGACCACTTTCGCAGATACCTAAACCCTTGTACTACAATGCTAGATGCTTAGGAAGGTGCTTAGAAAAATAAATCGGATTTTTCTGAAACATCAGTGCCTATTTTTACGGAAGAGACGTATAATTAAGCGTCTAACCTGTACAAATAAGTATCGGTGCTTAAAAAAGCCTGGTTTATCTCTACTACTATTAAAAAAGCAAACATAAGTTTTTCTATAGACACACCGCGAAGTACACACGGAGAAATCATGAACGTCCGATCTAGCAGGCTAAATCACATTCAACGGTTAAGATGAAATGTTCTGCCGGCAGACCTGCCCTCGCACGTCATGCCAGACAACCCAAGACCCAACGGTCGCTACATCATAGGAGCAAAATTCGAGCGGTTTCCTTTTTTCCTTGATGGTGATTAACTGATGGCCTGCACGCAAGGAAATCAATTAAAGCTTGAGACTATGGCCCTGTTTGGTTAAGTCCTAAAACTTTTTCTAGTCCCAACTAAAAAGTCTCTAGTCCCTAAAAAGTCCCTCCCTGTTTGTTTCCAGAGACTAAAAAGTTCCTAGTCCCTTCCTAGAGGTTATTAAATGACCATATTGCCCCTAGTATATAGAGAAATAACAATTAAACAACATCATGGGGTGGCGGGCCAATGAATGTATGGAGGGGCATTGTTGGAAAAGTCCCAAAAAAGACTCACCTTGAGAGTCTTCTTTATTTAGTCTCATATGCCTAGTTTAGTCCCTAAAAAGTCCCTCCCGTTTGATAAAAAAATCTTTAAAAGGGATTTTTTCTAGTCCCTACACAAAAAAGTTTCTGGAAACAAACACTCCCTATAATGGAGCTATGCATGCAGCCCTTCAGGCCAAACATTGCGGCAGATTTGTTTCTGATCCCGATGCCACTTTCCAACTGGGTCCTGGGGCGTGGCCGCTTCCGGTCATCGGCAAGCTCCTTGACGTCGTAGGCAAGCTGCCGCATGGATCCCTAGGGCGCTTCGCTGAATAATACGGCCGCTGATGACGCACCGGCTAGGCACGGTCGTCATGAACGTCGCCTCCTCCGCGGCTACAGCCTGGGATCGACGCCGAACACCTTATGTCCTCCATGCGGCTTCACATGTATGTGTTGCAGCCGCAGCTGCGGGACGATGACCTCGGCATGCTCCGTGGCGTCCGGCCTGAGGCCGGCCATCGTCGGCCACCCGGTGTTCGTGTCCATGATGGACCTACAGTGATGCTTGATGCGTCATGTTGTCGGCCGCCACTGGGGACATGGACGCACGCCGGCACGCGGCGTGGCCGCCGGCGAACAACGCTACATGTGTGCCCGCGGTGCGGAGCCCCTGCCGGTTCAAGATCCACACCGGTCTCTTCACCGCCGTCACCGTGCTCCCTGCTGCCAGTCCGCCCTCCTCCAGCACTATCTCCTCGGCAAAGGGGCGGCTCCATCCATGGGTGCCTAGAAGGTAGCAACCATGCCATCTTTTTCCCTCTCAATCCTTCTTTTGTGTTGTTTGTGCATGGACATTCAATGAACACACGAGAGCACGGCGGCGGGTTCAGATAAGCTCTTGCCTCTGTCATGTCCCTCGCTCAATGTGCTCCTCCTGTATTTGTTGTCTCCAGCGGCCGCTGTAGGGCACGCGCGACAAGAAGGGTTGAGGGAGCGGGGTCGGTTGTCGCAGGGGGTGCGGCGGCCGAAGGTCGACGACAAGCGGAAGGGCACACGTGGCTGATGGACTGAGTCTACCCCACAATCTCTATCCCCAATCTTGTCTCGCGTCTCTCGGCTAGGGCTGAACGGCGCGGCGTCAGCTGGCCTTTGTGGGAACCAACCATCTTCCCAGAGCTAAGCAGGTTTGAGTTGGGCATTCAGTTAAACATGTGCAGTTTCCAGAATGTGTTGAATAGCTCATGATGGATCTATGTGTGTCTTGAATCAATGCTTGTGTGGTGTCTGATACTTGATTCAAGGCCTTGTTCAGAAGTGGAGTTGTTTGATGCATTGCTGCTGGCGTGTTGTGTGCTCGATGCACTTTCAAAGAAATATGTATTTGGTCTCTCACTGGGCACAGTCAAGTGGCAATTACAAGCACACGGAAGATGATGTTCCACTTGATGCACTTTGCAAAGAAAAGAAGGTTGATACAGTTCAACAACAAAAATGCCATTGGTCTGATATATGCACACAACATATGCAGTGATATCGTGGAGAATGTGTTGTTCTGCTGATGTTTTGAGCTACTGTGCATTTTTTTAGCTATTGTGCAGAATATTTCTTCAGAAAATGTGTTATTGCGCAGAATATTTCTTCAGAAAATGTTTTATTGTGCAAAATACATTTCTTCAGAGAATGTGTTATTGTGCGGAAACTACATCAAAGTCGTCGGACGAGAAGATCCAGTGAACTCATCACTCATCTACATCGGATTGGTGATATTATGTTGTATGTTTCCTGATCTGCGTGCTATCTCATTGTATTTCTGTCCAGAAACAAATTTTGATACTTTAGAGGCATGCCGTATATCTCTAACAAGATTCAGGTATTATGAATATTGTACATATCCAAGTCCTTCGACCAGTCTATCGTCCGTCGAAGGTCGCATTCAGCATTGACAAGATTTCACCCAGCCTCGGTGGTATGTGTGCTTCGATCTATTTTCATGTTATTTTCTTGGGCGCTTGACAAATGCTTCACAAATTAAGCTCCTGTTAACATACACAACTATGTAAGATGCTTTTACCTCTCTGTAATGTACTTCTAGTCTGGCATACATTGCCGATTTGTATTGTTTGTAAGCACAAAAAAAATTATATGTATCAATCGTATATTTTTCTGAAGCCGCTAAATTTGACCTGTACTGAATTTTGCTATAAATATATATTCAAACTTATATGAGATATATCCTTCCATTTGTCCCCGACATAGAGAGGTTAATGCTCAATAATTTTTATCTGTAATGCTTGTGGTTGTAACCTACCTTGTGATTCAAGAGTCAAGACTACTTTGTTCTTTCTAATAGCTATCCGGATGTTTCTCTTTGTAGGCGACTTATAGTCGATATATGATTATTTTAATGGATATCTGGAGTATCTTGCGAGAGCAAAGGGAGTGTTTTTATATTAATAGATTTTAAGCCATAAAGTTGGATCTGTTCCTGTCAATAGTTATGTCCACATGCATTTCCAAGCATTCGCTATATGTTGTTATCAATTGATTCAGTTCTAATGCATTGCTTCCTCACTAAATATATATTTGTTTATTGTACTTCTTTTCTTATAAACTACTGTTCTCAAGTGGAGACATGGTTGTAAAGATCATCCCTGTTGTAATCTCAAATGGAATAAACATATGTCTACCTTCTGTTGGTGTACATAGAAATTTGTCTTCTCTTTATTGGCATACTGTAGAATAGGCTACACGAAATTGTTTTGAATTTGGTTGTATATACATCAACTAGATGATTGTCATATCAATAATTGGCAACGTCGCTTTTATTTTGAAGAGTCAATTCATTTCCAAAGCTTATGTTCAATGCTCATCTTAGAGTTAAGAAAATGTATTCAGGTCAGTCCGTTCAGAAAGATTATGTTTTACTGTTCATGACTCTATTTACTTGATGGTTCTTGACAGTTGATATTACGACCTATCAAATTGATGGTGAATTAGTTCATCAGATTGACATCTTCAGCCATGGTACCAACATTATTCCTAATTCTTCTTTTGTTTACGGTTTGAATTATTGCTTAGTTGTATTGCAGAGTGACCATTATTCACCGCAACATGTGGTTGCCTTTATGGATGGGGAAGAATGCAACTCGGCTTGGTACCACACACAATATGCAAGGCAGAAGCCGTCGTCGCCTTCATGGCTGCCAGAGTTGATTGGGTGTGCGGAAGGGGAAGACGCGGTAAATGTCGACGACATGGACGGTGAGCGGTTGGCCAAGTGGAGGAGGATGGTCTTCGAGGTTGCAAGGCAGGACCGCATTATTTGCTTCTACCTGCTCAACAAGACTCACCTCGCCTCATGGCCATAGTAATACTACATACTTTACTTCTTGTGATTTTATTTCTCCTTGTTGAAGTGAGGGATTTTCTGTGATGCCACTGATGATTGCTTCACAATGGTAACACAACGTGGTATATATGTGGTATTGTCCCAGTTTTTTCCTTCAATGGGTAAAATTCAGTCAATGCTAGCACAACTTGAAACTCAGTCAATTTTAGTTCAGATAAAATTCAGTTTACACAGTGCAAGTTTCAAATGATATTACATATTTTCATGTGTATTTTGTCATCTTTATAACCAAGGATCATCAGCCTATGGCACCTTCATAGAAGTCAAAGGTCGTGACAGCAATGTTTGTGTTCCTTAGATGCATAAGCTTGTATCTTAGAACTTTGATGAATTATGTCATTATACCGACTTATTTGGAAACCACTTATTTCCATTACCTCTATACACACACTTGCATATCAATTTTTATTTATTTTTCGGTGGCTACTGTAATGACCCATTAATAGGAACCAAATAGAAGGAAATAAGCTTGATATATTTTTTGATTGGAAATAATATAACTCATATTTAGTTAAAATTGGATACAATGATGAAAAATCTTAGACAGAACATGCTATGAAGTTATGTCCGTGATATAGGACAAATAGTGACAATGATGTCTCTGATACATGACAAACATCTACTATGTACCATGGTTAAATAGTCGTAGTGATAGAGTTATTATATTTCATATGTATTTTAGTTGAGACGTGCATTGCACATGCACACTTTACTAGTTTCTCCAAGCACCAAATTCTAAGCACCTTGCATTGTATAAGGCCTAATATGAGTAGCCAAACACGAACGTGCCGGCAATTAAAGGGAGACTAGCAGGCGGAGGCATGGCGTCGCGCCCGTCGTGAAGCCCATGTGCGTGGTTGCGTTGTTTTTTTTTTATCTATATCTATTATATATTATCTATTACCAATATAAAAACCCAAATGGGCAGATTTCGTTAATCTCGGCCATTAAATCATGTCAATCCAACGACCTAAACTGCTTCAATGTCGAGCGCTTAACACGTTTAGTGTGCAGTTAATTTCATACCAAATATAGTGCTAATCATATAATAACACGCAAATAATATCCTACTTAATATCCGCATGCACTTAATATACTTTCAAATTAACGTGCATTGCACGTACACATTAACTAGTAAAAGAAAATAGGAAAGTGGGTAAACCAGCTAACAGTCGCTAATGTGTAATTCAAGTTAACTTGATAAATACCAAAAGGTACCCAAAATCAGTTCACCCATGGTTATAAACACATAACCACTCGGGAGGTTGCAGACTTCCTCGTTGCTAGCCTTCGTCTCAGCTACTCCCTCCCTCGGCGTCTTCGGAGGAGGCCTTAAGGCGGACGGTGGTGGCGGGGACATGTGTTGCCTCACCTTGGTGCCTACAACCCGTCAGCGTCTAGATCCAAGGTTCCGGAGCCGCCATATCTTGTTCGGTCGCCGTGTGATGCCCTGCTTTAACAAAACCCTCCTTTAGGTAGTTTTATTTTTACTTGGTCCAAAGACTTCTTTCGCTTAAGCGTGAAGGCCTGCCACGTGGGTACGGCGGGTGAGTGGGTTGAGCCCTCACAACTTAATGGCCGAGAACCGAACCGCCACCACTTGTGGTGGAGCAGAGTCGTCTTGTCAACAGTTATTACTGAGCATGTCACGACTCGAGAATGTTTCTATTGGCACGACTTGTCAATAAAGAGATCGTGCTCCGAGGTTCCAGTGATATCATCAACGCAATCCCTTAATCCTCGCTCGCATATATGACACAGTATGTTGGGAATTGGCGATTTTTACAGCATGGCGTGGAGACCCTTGGCCTTTTACTAACCTATAACAACGAAGTGGTAAATCGATTTTACCTAGACTCTCCTTCTCTGCTCCATTGCCAAGAACTTCTCGAAAGCTCAATCGCGAGAAGGAATCATACATAGGTTGTAGTTGAGCCAAAGGTATGAACCCGACCATGCGAAACAACAAGTCACCTCTCCAAGGGAGAGTAAGAGCTTATTCGCAGTCATAGTGGTCACAGTGCAGGGACACTCTGTTATCAAAGCTCAAAGGAATGGCGGTGTTAGAGGTATGGATGTAACACCGATTTCTAGATTCCAGAGCATTCTAAAATCTATTGAGATATGTGTCCATGTGGGTAAGCAATCATTGGCTCGGCGGGCACGAGCTCATAGCATATCTTGAGCTGAAAGGAGAGGAGCTCACCTTCGCTGTTTTGTAGCCGATGCCAAACATCGCCACCACCCGTTGCACGGCGGTAGGACCAATGGAAGGCGCCACCGAGGCTGGAGGCGGAGCCCTAGCAACACGCACCTTTCCTGGCACGATGAAGTGATGAAGCCCTTCTCTCTGTTGTACCCAATTAATCATGCACAAACATGGACAACACAAATGACAAATCTTGAGCTAAAATTGGAAGAAAATTAAAGAAGAAATCATGTCAGATGCTGGAAAGAAAGGAGCGTCTTAGCTTAGCTAGCTCACCTATCTTTGATGGTAGAGCAGGGCTCCATCGACTCGAGCTTTGCGGCGACTCACCCCATGCAGCCGTCGGTGACCTTGTTTTGGTTCAGAAATAGTGTGTTCCCGATCAGAAGCTGCACACACATCGCAACACAAAGGGGAGAAGTCAAACAATGAGATATATATGTGTATGCATATTTGGGTGTGCTTTGTTTCTTCGGACTTTGGGTCGGATGGGAGTGAGATAAACATGAGGTAGCTATGTATGAATAGAGAATAGTTAGTAGCTATGAAGAAATTGGGGATTTCTAGAGAATTGGTGAGGGAGTCCTGGATTAGGGGGTATCCGGATAGCCGGATTATATCCTTTGGCCGGACTGTTGGACTATGAAGATACAAGATTGAAAACTTCGTCTCGTGTCTGGATGGGACTCTAGTTGGCGTGGAAGGCAAGCTAGGCAATACGGATATGTATATCTCCTCCTTTATAACCGACCTTGTGTAACCCTAGCCCCCTCTAGTGTCTATATAAACCGGAGGGGTTTAGTCCGTAGGACAACATACAATCATACCATAGGCTAGCTTCTAGGGTTTAGCCTCTCCGATCTCGTGGTAGATCAACTTTTGTAATACTCATATCATCAAGAATAAATCAAGCAGGACGTAGGGTTTTACCTCCATCAAGAGGGTCCGAATCTGGGTAAAACATCGTGTCCCCTGCCTCCTGTTACCATCCGTCTTAGACGCACAGTTCGGGACCCCCTACCCGAGATCCGCCAGTTTTGACACCGACATCGGTGCTTTCATTGAGAGTTCCTCTGTGACGTTGCCGTAAGGAAGGATGCCTCGTCTCATTGTTAAAAGCAACATTACCGTCAGGGGAGCTCTGGCTGTCGGCCAAACTATCCGGCTAGTTAGTTTCGTCATGACTGTTGTTCGGCCGCTGCACCGACGATGACTTCTTGGGTCATCAAAAACAGCCTCCACATCGGCTCGGAAGTCGCCGAGCAGATGTATCCAATGGAGCTCTCTTTCCTAAACGAACTCTTGGATCACATCGCCGCCTTGGGAGTCGCTACGGACTATGATCGGATTGGGCTTAAACCCGATCAAAGGGAGATTAACTCTCCATCGGTCACCCATCACGTTGCGGTGGTGAAGGAACAATACGGCAACTCTTCCTCTATTTTGAGGACTAACCATGTCCGGATTCCTGAGCTCTCCGAGCCGGATACCCGCTTACGGGAGGACATTACCCAAGCCCTGAACCTAGAATCAGGCAGCGGGCCAGACTTATCGGGTAACACTCCGGAACCCGAACTTCCAAGATTGGAAACTCCTCGGCCCCTGGGTCTCAGATCGGGTAGCGGTTCGGACTCAAATCCACCCACCCACCCAGACATAAATGATCTTTCCCACATCAGGCAAGAGCCCCATGAAACAACACATCATTATTGGGCCAGATTCCTCCTTGTGATGAACAAGGTTAAGGACTGTCACGAGGAAGATGCAGTCTCACTTTTCTGCAATAATTGCATGGACAAGGGAATCCTTAACGCCTTAAGTCGCCGTGACATATCACGCTTCGCTGACTTGCCATAGTACGAAAGTACTGTGCGATGGAAAGCGCCTGGAAAACCGAAACGAAATTTTGGGATAATCCGGCTCCGAATATACACCCAGTCCGAAGTAAAAGGGTGCACTATCATAAGACGCCCGAGCTAGTTTCAAAGAAGCAAAAACCCTCTACAGGGCATGGAACCATACTGGAGGGATGGCTTAACGGACCCTGCAAAATTCATAGTACAACGGATACAATACCAACACACAGCCTTAGAGCATGTTGGATACTCCGGCAGGTGGCCAAAAGTGGTGAGGATCTTTTTATCCCAAATGCCACAGAGCACCATCCCAAGGATCCGAAAATGGCGGCCTACCGAAATGCCGTCCTAAAAATGCCAGCTCGGTTCGAAGGGCTCGAATTTCACCATGTGGCCCGGGAAAACAATCAAGCGGCGGATATCCTCACCCGCATCGGCGCAAAACGCAATGCGGTCCCCCCCAACATATTTCTGGAAAGGCTGTTCAAGCCATCCGTAGTATGGGAAGGGGACACCGGTAACAATAGTCCGGACCCGGCCAAAATGCTCGATACCGAACACTCTGACACAATCGGAGGCTCCGCCACCGAAATAACACCTTCAACCCACGTAATAATGGCCATTATAGCCCTGTGGACAGAACCATTCCTGGCCTACCTAACTAGGCAGGAACTTCCGGAGAACCAAAATGAGGCACACTGCATAGTATAGCGATCTAAGGCCTACAGGGTCCATGAGGGAGAATTGTATAAAAAAAGCACTACCTAAGTCCTTCAAAGGTGCATCTCCAAAGAGGAAGGGTGGAACCTTTTGGCAGAAATCCACGCCGGACTCGGCGGTCACCACGCCGCAGCCCGGGCTCTTGTAAGCAAGGCCTTCCGTACAGGATTCTATTGGCCAACGGCCCGGGCAGATGCACAGGACTTGGTCCAACATTGCGCTGGTTGCCAGCTCTTTACAAATCAAAGCCACATGCCACCCACCGCCCTCAAAACAATCCCCATTACGTGGCCCTTCGTGGTCTGGGGGCTTGACATGGTTGGACCCCTTAAAGGGGGAACCCACAAGAAAAAATACTTACTGGTCATGGTGGATAAATTCACCAAATGCATAGAGGCCAAACCTGTTAAAACCGCCGAATCCGGACCAGTGATAGACTTTATATCTGGGGTCGTACACCGTGTCCCCCACAGCATCATCACTGACAATGGCACACACTTTATAGCCGATGAGGTAAAACTCTGGTGCAGCAAAATGGGCATCAAGCTCGATTATGCTTTAATCTATCACCCACAAACCAACGGCCAAGTCGAGCGAGCAAACGGTCTTATAATGAGCGGCATTAAGCCCAGATTAGTGCGTTCCTTAACGGAGTCTAACACACACTGGGTAGAGGAGCTCGACTCCGTACTCTGGGGACTGCGGACCATGCCGAATCGTAGTACTGGATATACACCCTTCTTTATGGTGTATGGCGCAGAGGCAGTCTTGCCCTGTGACATAATTCATGACTCAGCTCGAGTGCGCATGTACGAAGAAAGAAAAGCCGAGCTCGATCGGCAGGATAGCCTGGACACCCTGGAGGAGGAGCGCGACGTAGCCAAAGCCCGTTCCATATTTTATCAGCAACAGGCTCGCAGATAGCAAAGCAGAGAAGTACGGACCAAAACTTATAACGTTGGCGAACTAGTTCTACGCCTGCCGGATAAGAAAAAGAACAAACTCAAGCCCAAATAGGAAGGTCCCTTCATTATTGACCAAGTTCTGACCGGTGGAGCGTACCGACTGCGGGATGCATCGACTAGTCGACTCGAGCCGAACCCATGGAACGCGGCCAGGCTCCGAAGATTCTACGCCTAGCACCGGACTCCATGTTCGTCCCCTCCCTTTGTCCATTTTTTGCATATACATTATCTGTCTTGTTTTTTTTCTTCCTTTCTTTTATTCTTTCTCCAGGCCTTCAAGGGCCAACTTGTGCCTCGCTTGCACATTATAGATGCGCTAGCCGCGCTCATCATACCTGGGGGCTTCTTTCACAGAAGCTTAATTATTTATCTGGGCCTCAGGCCCCGCACATGTGTCATGCTTTCGCATGTACCTTTTTTTTGCCATTATATGCATCGATATAACTTAAGTTTTGGCCAAGCTGGGTTGTATGGCTCTTGTATTTATGCCCTACGTTCCCGTTAATTCGGCTAGGGCATAAGGGGAGCACCTCTGCGATTGTTACTGTCGGGTCAGCCGGATGTGTACCTCAGACTGGGTGAAGCCGAAAGCTAGCATTCTTAAGGGAATATTCGGTCGGTGAACAAAAGATGATTTTTATTTATTATCCATGTCTGCCCCCAGATGTTTTTTCTGCGTTTCCTATCACAGTCCGGACATGCACCTTAGGGCATGCTTACCCAGGGAAAGGAACCCTTAACGGAACTATTCTCCCTGGAAGATGTTTCTTACTACCCGTGTAATATAACATAACTAGTTGGGCACTTGTCTGTTCAAGCATTAATGACCCCTACGCCTGGTCTCCACGCATACTCCGGTTCTTATATAACTGAACGGGTATTCGGGTACACTCTGGACTATTGGGTCCCGAGGTTGAAGCGAAAAGGTCCGCCAAGACAAATGATCTACAATCCGGCTAGAAGGCATTATACATGTCACTTTAATTACATAGTCATGCAGACTGACTAAATTCCTCTTCTATGCCATGTAACAGGCGCTCTAGCTTACAATCCTATTGGGAATACTTTGCGGCTAATTCTACTTACCCATAAACTAAGCTAACGGAGATCTCTTTTTCGTCGGGCCCCACAGGTCCGACCTCGGCCAGGTGATTTGGGTCTGCCTTGGTATACCGCGTCTTCACCATGGCTCAGGCTTCTCTAGAACCCTGTCGGCAGGCTGATATCTTCCATAATTTGAAGCGCCGCCGTGCTCCCTTGAGCTTCTCCGTAAGCTCTGCAACGCCCTCTGGCAGGGAGATGGATGGCCACAAGACCTGGGCAACACCTTGCATCACCTGCCGAACTTGTTCATGAAAATGTGAGAGCTCGGATAGAAGATCACCCGCAGACCCAGGCATTTCCTCCGCGGGGCGACCCGTCAGCATACTCACAGATATAACGTTGTTAGTCGGCTTCTTCGCCGAACTCCTTTAAAAGGATTCGTTCAAGCACTTACTGAAAGTGCCGCGCCGAAGCCGCTTATTCTCCTTCTCGGAGTCTGCAAGCTGGGCTCGAACGTCTTTTAGTTCCATGCTCAACTTGATATTGGCGTCTTGGAGATTGTTTTTCTCCCGCCTAACCTCAGTCAGCACGCGTTTGCCAGCCTCTAGCTGCCGCATAACATGCTGGTCCTCTGGATTTTCGCCGGATTCATCTGCAACATCTATTGTTAGATCTGCAGCCACGCCGCACACTATATGGTCACCATCATTCTTTAAAGTAAATGTTACTAGCGGGTGACTTTTTCGGTTCCTGCAGTGCGGCAATAGCGGCCTGCAGTTGGGTCTTGCATTCCTCTAGCTCCTGTGACAGTCTAGTATTCTTCTCTGTAAGAACCTGCACAATAAAGATGATCCTTAAATCAGTTCTGCTAACTGTTTCAAGTCTCAGGGGCTACTGATACATATAAATCGTCAGATTTACTTACCCGTACATCCTTTACATACTGATCTGTGGCTCTGGCTAGACCATCTTGAGCAGCTCGGAGATACGCCTCTCCAGAATTGAAGGCATCAAATGCCTCTGGCGAGAAACAAGCGTCACGGAGTATATGGCCCGGCGGCGCCTATGATTCATGGCGCTTTCCACTTCTGAGTTTGTAGCGGATAATCTATCCACATCCTCTGTAGGGGGATTATCCGGCGCCCGCCCCATATCGGCTTCCGCCTCTATGTCCGGTCCTGGCGCCCGACTGGTGGAAGCGTGATTAGTAACATCGCCGGACATATTCCGGTGAGTGTTTTTTCTGTTAAAGAAACACGGGCGCCATTATATTTCGAGAAAGACGACAACCACGGAGCGGGATTTGTCATACCTTTGTGCCGGCATCTCCGTCCTGACCGCCTTCCTTTTTGGCCTACCCGGCCTCGGTGCCTCTTGTTGGCGCGTTGCTGCGGGTTCGGCAGGGTGTCCCGAATGCCTTCCCTGTAAAAATGCCATGTGTATATGTTGGGTGAAGTGTCTAAAAGGGGATCCTAGTTTTGGAGTTGGGATTTTTGGTTTTTCTTACGTGCGATGCAGGGAGCAGTCCGGGATAGTCGACCGTAATGGCCACCATGGCATCATCGCAGCTTAAATGACAGAACTGCCGGTCTATCAGCTCCACGAATATAACCGAATCTTCTTCAAGTCCGGAGTCGAGGGCCCGGTCAGGGTCCTCTGGTTGTGAAGAAGGGCTGCTGACCTCCTTTATGGCTTTTCACAGTTCCTGCCGCAAAGTGGCAAGGTGAATACTTACGACAAAGAATGCGGAAAAAATGGGAGTAGGGAGATATAACTTACCCAGCTTGGAGGATTGTACATGGAGAATCCATCCCGTGGCTTGATGCGGGTGAACTCCTCTTCCTCACCCTTGAACAATTCGGACAGAATTTTCGCTAAAGCGGCAGCATTGTCCGGACCCTTACGCCCGCAGCGGGTGGCGTCATCCGCCCTGTTATAACACCACAAGGGGTGCCCATGATATTGAAGTGGTTGCACTCCCCGCATTATGCAAATCTACATAACTTCGATTACTGTCAATCCTGATCGAGCCAGTGCTTTAATCCGGTTCATCAGATAGAGGACTTCTCCATTGTCTTCCACCTGGGGGCTCCGTGGGCGCCAACTTCGGCGTTTCTTCAGAGGAGCATTGTTGAACTCAGGAAGACCCCGCCGAACAGGGTCCGGAAGGGGAACATCCTTCATATAAAACCATTTTGAAGGCCAGTCTTCGGATGACTTCTTCGGAGTACCGGACAGGTATCCGGTATCGGCGATGCGCCATATTTCGGCTCCGCCCACTTGATAAAGTGACCCCCTCTATGTGTGAGGGACGAGGCAAAATAGCCTTTTCCACAGCTCGAAGTGAGCCTCGCAGCCCAGGAACAACTCGCAGAGAGCAACATAGCCGGCGATATGTAGGATGGAGGCGGGGGTGAAATTGTGTAATTGGAGGCCGTAGAACTCCAGGAGCCCGCGGAGGAACGGATGAATTGGAAATCCGAGTCCCCTTAATAGATAGGGAACAAGGCAGACCCGTTCCCCCATAGAGGGATAGGGAAAGCTCTCCGCTTGCTCCCCGCCATTGTAGGTGGCAAGCCCGGCTCGAACGGGCACCATGTACGCCGGAGGGAGAAATCCCTTAGTCTGCAGTTCGACTAAACGACTGTGTGGGAATGAACACCTCTCCCAATCACCGGGCTTAGGGCTTCGGGGGCGGGAGGAGGAGCTGCGGAGGTCGGCCATGCTGGAATGGATCTTTCCGGAACGTGCTCTGATGGATTCTTGCTGGGGGAGGATGGTATGGATCGGATCTAAGGATCTCCATCCCTTTAATAGACAATTTATTTATCTGGCTAGGGGGGCGAATGTAAAAACACCCCGACGCCTCGTATTCATTCGACGCGTGGGAGAAAGCCCTTATTGGGCACAGAAGCCAAGAGGTCCAAACATTTATGGAACCGGACACTGCTTTACAAACGTTTGAAAGATGGAGAGGAACCCGCCATGCAATGCCGAAGACAACACTGCACGCCGGACTCATCGTCATTGAAGCCTGGTTCGAGGGCTACTGAGGGAGTCCTGGATTAGGGGGTATCCGGACAGCTAGATTATATCCTTTGGCCGGACTGTTGGACTATGAAGATACAAGATTGAAGACTTCGCCTCGTGTCCGGATGGGACTCTACTTGGCGTGGAAGGCAAGCTAGGCAATACAGATATGTATATCTCCTCCTTTGTAACCGACCTTGTGTAACGCTAGCCCCCTCTGGTGTCTATATAAACCGGAGGGGTTTAGTCCGTAGGACAACATACAATCATACCATAGGCTAGCTTCTAGGGTTTAGCCTCTCCGATCTTGTGGTAGATCAACTCTTGTAATACTCATATCATCAAGAATAACTCAAGCAGGACGTAGGGTTTTACCTCCATCAAGAGGGCTCGAACCTGGGTAAAACATCGTGTCCCCTGCCTCCTGTTACCATCCTCCTTAGACGCACAGTTCGGGACCCCCTACCCGAGATCCGCCGGTTTTGACACCGACAATTGGCCTAGGAACAAAAGAATGGGATGGGTCGAATTGTAGTATCCATAGGCCATCATCCTTAAATAGTAGCCAAATGAGCTAATATAATTAAGCACAAATAGTAGAGAAACCCATGAAACAGAGCATTGTAGAGCAGAGGAAGGAGAGGAGCTGGAGTGGCTCACCGTGGCACTTGTGTAGCCAGCTGATGCTCATCAACAGAAACACCCCCCCCCCCCCCCCCCCGCGGTCGCAAAACCACTTGCCTGGCACGACTCGCCAAAACCTCACGGGAAAAAAACAGATTTCTCATCTTATGCCGAGACATAGACATCTTAGGATTGATAACATTTAAATGCGTTGTGATTGTGTGAGTACTAAAACCATCATTGGCGATAATAAGAAGGAGGATAAGTGGTAACGCAGATGAGATGCCATCTGTTAAAAGAAAGGACATGGACATATTAGAATCTTCAGTTAAAACAATTTGAAGCACGGGATCTTCATTCATGTTTATTGGGTTAGGAAAGTGTGGTATTTCTTTTTTCCTGTTACAACGTCTTTTCTGTAAAGTGAAAAAGCTTCTAAGTCTTGGTCCATTCTCGTTTTTTCAATGAATATCGGCAGTCTAGTCTACTCTATCTAGTAATGATTCTATGGAGGAAAAGAAATTCGCTAAGGTTCTCGTAACCATGTGGGCTATATGGTGAGCGAGGCATGAACAAATATTCCAGAGCCCTCTGTCCACAATAAGTTTTATTAATAAATATATGGAGGATCTTGATATGATCCTGAGCAAGAATCGATATGGAGGAACGCCAAAGGTTTCAGTGCGGAGAAAGTGATTGATGGCCCCGTATGGATTACTCAAGATTAATGTGGACGCAGCCATATCCAGACATGAGAATGGAGGCGCTTGCGCTGCTATTTTTAGAGACGGTCAAGGTAGATATATTGGTGCATCCGTGACATCCTAAGGGGTCATCGATTCCAGAGATTCTGGAAGCGTACGCTTGCTGTGAAGCCTTTTATCTAGCTGAAGACCTGAACATTTCGAGTATGTACATTGTTACTAATTGTACTGCTACGATGAATCATTTAAAGGGTGAGTTCAGGGGAATGTTGGCGGTCATCAAGGAGATTCATTCCAAGCGGAGAAACTATACTTAAGCGTCCATGAAGGAAGGGGGCAAACCACGAAGCTCATGATCTTGAGAAGGCGGCAACTACTCTAGCTAGGGGCCGCCATGTTTGGCTTATTACCACTCTAGATATTATGTGTATTAGAGATATTATTAGTGCTTAATAAAGTGGTTGATTGCTCAAAAACAAATCCAGTAGGATAATAAAAGGAAAAAGCTTACCTTCTACCGGCCGATCGCGCGCACTCGTCCGCCGGCTCCGTGGTCGTTTGATCATGTGTTCATCAGACGGTCGACAGTGTTCTCGTGTCCGTCGAAGCCGCGTCTGTTTTCCTGCAACTCACCTGTTGTTTCAAGACAATCATTCCTGCAGCTGGCTAACAGTACGGGGGCTCGTCTGTAAGTCACATCTGTTTTCCTGCAACTCACATGTTATTTCAAGACAGTCATTCCTGCAACTAGGTAACAGTAGGGGGGTTTTGGGGCCCCTCTGGATTAGAGGGCGAGCGGCTGGATTTGGGAGCCGGCGGATGGGCGTGGTGGCGCAAGGCATTGGGCCACCAGGCCTTATCCACCACGGTGGCGACGACGACTTGCTTGAGATCGGCGGTCGCCGGCATCAACTCAAGCAGGTACCATTCAGAGATCGGCGGTTTCTGCAACAAAGATCTTGTTTCAGAAATAAAAGAAGATTCAGTGGTGAAGTTTTTTGTCAGCAACATGGTCTTGTTTTAGAAAGTTTCTGCAATGCAGGTCTTGTTTCGGAAAAATAATAATTCGACGGCGAAGTTTTTTTTCCTGCAACATGGGTCTTGCTTCAGAAACATAGCCCCGGTTGCAAAAAGCGTTGGAGGGGCACACGATGTTAGAGCGTACGAGGCCAAGCATTGCAACACGATGCATGTTTCAGAAACATAGCTTCAGTTGCAGAAATCGTTAAAGAAGTGCCCACCGTGGGAGCTCGTCGCTGTCATGCTGGAGTAGAGGCTGCGGCTGTTCTCGAAGCAGCCCCCCTCGGTGAGCTCGATTTGCGTCAGATCCAACCATGATGCACCATTGTGTTGCAGAAACTTTAATTTAGTTCCTGCACGCCGGCGGCGGGCTGATTTTGCGGTGGATTGCCGATGGTGTCGCGCGAGGCGCAACTCTATCGAGGCGGGGGCAATAGTATTGTTTCCACAATAGAGCGTTTGTTGCGGGAAATAATGAGTGGGCATGCGAGGTGCGAACACTAGATCTGACGGCTATCAGTTTGACCATCCAACGGCAATCAAGGCGACGGATAAAATCTAAACATCGGCCAGCGGACGCGTAGCGTCGCCCTTCCCTTTAGCAGCGTTTGTTTAGCGGTTTAGCCATGGATTGTACTCCATATATAGCCGCGTACGTATACAACCGTGAGAGGTTAGGATTCTATAAGACTTTTATATATATATATATATATATATATATGTATGTATGTATGTATGTATGTATGTATGTATATATCCGAATCTGGGTGAACAATACATCTCATACACGACGGCTGGATTGGAGGCTGTACGAGCTGAAGAAGATGCAGATCTTGGTGGTCCTCCCGAAACCCAACCAGCCCAAGCACCCCAACCGCATCGCGCTGGAGGTCTCGGCCGGAGACACGGTGGCGAGCCTCAAGGCCAGGATCAAGAACGCCGACGGGGTCCAGCCGTGGCGGCAGCGCCTCGTCTTCGATGGCTCGTTCCTGCCTGACGGCAGCGCGACGCTGGCCGAGCTCGGCGTGGTCAACTCGTCCATGATCCAGCTCGTGGAGACAAGCATGCAGGTGTTCGTCCGGGCGGACAAGTCTGTCACCTTCTCCGACATCGCAAGCAGTGACACCGTCGAGAGCTTCCGAGCAAGGTTCCATGAGTGGATGGGGTGCCCTCCAGCGCAGCAGCGCTTCACCTTCTCCGGCAGGCAGCTGGAGGACTGCCACACTCTAGCCGACTACGGCGTCCGGGACTGCTCCACGCTGGACTTCAACCCCCGCTTCCCCTACCATAGAAGTAGGTTCGTCAGGCTGTACATTGAGGTTACAGACACGGTGAGCAGGATCAAGGAGCGCCTGGAGGAGGCCGAGGGGGTCCCGACCGAGTGCCAGAGGTTCTACGTCCGTGGCAAGCAGCTGGACGATGGCCGTGCGCTCGCGGACTATGACGGCGCCTTGGAGAGAGACACTCCCGTGCATGTTGTGTGCCGACGGTGTTGGCCGGAGACCACCACCAAGACGGCCAAGGGAAAGGTGCCGCCGGTTGTCGCCGCCGGAACGCTTAAGAGACGCACAGACGTTGAGGTCGGTGCTGTGGGAAAAAGGATCAAGATGGGGCCCGATCAGGTGGAGCAGATTCCGGCCGTGCAACGGAAGCGCTTGACCGTCATTCTGACCGATCCGCGCCCGGAACAATAACAGAACCGTCTCTGTCTTACATGTCTTTAATCATTCGTGACTCGAATCCTAGAAGTAATTTTCAGTTTTTCCCTCATGTTTCATCCCTGATGTTACATCATTTAGCAAAAATTGTCTAATAAGTACTCCTTCCGTTCTTTTTTTGACACTGTTTTATACTACACTAGTGCAAAAAAGGTCTTACATTATTGAACGGAGGGAGTACTTGTTTATCTTGTCTCCCACCTGCCTAGTTCGGCTCCACGTGACACCTTTTTTTATTTTGCATCTAATCATGAATTTTATTGATGAATCATAGTTCTATTACAATCAGCTCGCAAGCACTTCAACTATGGTGTGGGATCTCAGACAGCCAGCACTCTGTCACTCCCGGCTTTCAAGCAAGTTTTTACCACAAAGATGAGAAGAAAAAAAGAAAGCAAATACCTCATTACATGTTGTATCAAGAACGAAGCCAAGTTAAGGGATCTTCCCCCATAATTCTTGCAGAATAAGTGCTGCAATTGAATGAGATTTCTGACATGACGCCTAGAGGTTGACCACCTCTAAGCAATCTACCTCCATCACCACAAGATATAGCCACACAATTGAGCAAAGATATATAACACCCTCTCAAAGAGCCACTCGACAAAACTGTAAGACGAACCACGCCGAACACTCTGCACCCACTTGTATGTGTGTCTAGAGTTAGGTTTTCGCAAACGGCAGCAACTTTGATCATCCACGGCATAGACACCAGAGAATCAAGAGGCACGTGGGGGAAAGAAGAGATCTGACTCGACGCATCTCGATCGTTGGCGATCACCTCCTCGTTGTGTCTGCCACTTCTCGCCTCCTGTGTTGCCTCCCTTTCGAAGGGCAAAGAAGTGTGCAGAGATGGCAAGAAGGCAATGGGGCCTAATTTGACCATGTAATGTGATAGAGGCACGCAATGCCGTATCATTGGTTGGTTACCACACATTTTGTAATAATATACTAGTTTTAGAGGGAAGCATATCACATGTTTTGGTTGTTCACTTGTGCTTTGTTCTGCACTTGAGTCTATTGCATGTTCGCAATTGATCTGCACGGCCTGTTCACATGACATTGTTGTTTTTTAGCTGTGATTTCTGAATATATTTAGAGAGTTTTGTGACCATGTGTTAGCTATATGTTCGTATGAGAGTGGTTTTAGCCGATTTCCATGATCTGCTTACATCTCGTTACCGGTGTTTAGCTGTTTTGGGAGTGATGTGTTGACGCTCTCTCTCTTTCACTAGTAAAAACATGGCTTTGGTTTGGGCCTGGCCAGCCCATTAGTCCCGGTTCTTCACGAACCGGGACCAATGGGGGGCATTAGTCCCGGTTCATGAGCCCAAGGGGCCGGTCGGGGCCTCGTGGGCATTGGTCCCGGTTCGTCTGGATCCATTTGTTCCGGTTCTAGGTACGAACCGGAACCAATGGGCCACGCTCCTGGCCTACAACTATTGGTACCGGTTCGTGCCTAGAACCGGTACAGAAGGGTGGGCTTTAGTCCCGGTTCCTGTCACGAACCGAGACAAATAAGCTGCCTATATATACCCCATCGCCGCAGCAGAGCACTCCACAGTGCTCTGTTTTTTCTGGCCAGCGAGGGGAGGGCATTTGGGTGCTCTAGCTCACCTCCTATGCACATGAGGTGTTCGATGAAATGCCCGAGCCACACTAGTTAAGCTTTCTCCTCTCGAAGCTCGACCTCGGAGCTCCATTTTACCCGAGATTTGTCTAGATTTAGTGGCCCGTCACGTCCCGTCCCTGTTTTCACCGCGGTCGATCGCCCGCGCCGATCTCGTCGCCGGCACCACCGTGTTGAGCCTCTTGTTCTTATCTTCTTTCTGATTTTTTTACTTTAGATAGATACTTGTCTGATTTTCTTACTTTAGATAGATACTTGTCTGATTTTTTTACTTTTGACACACATAATTATATATAATGCACGCAGATGAACCGGCAATGGATGTATGGTAACACACACCTCCGAGTACATTAAGGGCGTTCATAATTTTCTCGAAGTGGCTGAGGCAAACAAGCAGAATGGTTTTATGTGTTGTCCATGCCCTATATGTGGGAACATGAAGTCTTACTCTAACCGGAAAATCCTTCATACCCACCTGCTTTACAAGGGTTTCATGCCACACTATAATGTTTGGACGAAGCACGGAGAAATAGGGGTTATGATGGAAGACAACGAAGAAGAAGAGGACAATGACAACTATGTGCCCCCTGAATACGGTGATGCTGCAACGGGGGGAGCTACTGAAGATCAAGAGGAACCAGACGATGTGCCCGATGATGCTGCAACGGGGGAAGCTGCTGAAGATCAAGAGGAACCAGACGATGTGCCCGATGATGATGATCTCCGCCGGGACATTGTCGACGCAAGGACGCAATGCTAAAGTCAAAAGGAGAAGCTGAAGTTCGATTGCATGTTAGAGGATCACAAAAAAGGGTTGTACCCCAATTGCGAAGATGGCAACACAAAGCTCGGTACCGTATGATAACCCACAAGTATAGGGGATCGCAACAGCTTTCGAGGGTAGAGTATTCAACCCAAATTTATTGATTCGACACAAGGGGAGCCAAAGAATATTCTCAAGTATTAGCAGCTGAGTTGTCAATTCAACTACACCTGAAAACTTAGTATCTGCAGCAAAGTGTTTAGTAGCAAAGTAATATGATAGTGGTGGTAGCGGCAACAAAAGTAAAGACAACAAAAGTAATGTTTTTGGTATTTCGTAGTGATGGTAAAAGTAGCAGCGGAAAGTAAATAAGCGTAAACTAGTATATGGAAAACTCGTAGGCACCGGATCAGTGATGGATAATTATACCGGATGCGGTTCATCATGTAACAGTCATAACATAGGGTGACACAGAACTAGCTCCAATTCATTAATGTAATGTAGGCATGTATTCCGTATATAGTCATACGTGCTTATGGAAAAGAACTTGCATGACATCTTTTGTCCTATCCTCCTGTGGCAGCGAGGTCCTATTGGAAACTAAGGGATATTAAGGCCTTCTTTTAATAGAGAAACGGAACAAAGCATTAGCACATAGTGAATACATGAACTCCTCAAACTATGCTCATCACCGGGAGTGGTCCCGATTATTGTCACTTCGGGGTTGCCGGATCATAACACATAGTAGGTGACTATAGACTTGCAAGATAGGATCAAGAACTCACATATATTCACGAAAACATAATAGGTTCAGATATGAAATCATGGCACTCGGGCCCTAGTGACAAGCATTAAGCATAGCAAATTCATAGCAACATCAATCTCAGAACATAATGGATACTAGGGATCAAATCCTAACAAAACCAACTCGATTACATGATAAATCTCATCCAACCCATCACCGTCCAGCAAGCCTACGATGGAATTACTCACGCATGGCGGTGAGCATCATGAAATTGGTGATGGAGGATGGTTGATGATGACGACAGCGACGAATCCCCCTCTCCGGAGCCCCGAACGGACTCCAGATCAGCCCTCCCGAGAGGTTTTAGGGCTTGGCGGCAGCTCCGTATCGTAAAACGCGATGATTTCTTCTCTCTAGTTTTTTTCTCTCCGAAAGCAAATATATAGAGTTGGAGTTGGCGTCGGAGGGCATCCAAGGGGCCCACGAGGTAGGGGGGCGCGCCCTAGGGGGGGCGCCCCTACCCTCGTGAGAAGGGTGTGGGCCCCCTGGTCTTCATCTTTGGTGAGGATTTTTTATTATTTTTTCTAAGATGTTCCGTGGAGTTTCAGGTCATTCCGAGAATATTTTTTTTCTGCACATAAAACAACACCATGGCAATTCTGCTGAAAACAGCGTCAGTCCGGGTTAGTTCCATTCAAATCATACAAGTTAGAGTCCAAAACAAGGGCAAAAGTGTTTGGAAAAGTAGATACGACCAAGACGTATCAACTCCCCCAAGCTTAAACCCTTGCTTGTCCTCAAGCAATTCAGTTGACAGACTGAAAGAAAAAAAGAAAAACTTTTACAAACTCCGTTTGCTCTTGTTGTTGTAACTATGTCAAGCCAGCATTCAAGTTTTCAGCATAGATCATAACTAACCACATTTGGAATAATTCTCAGGTCTCATAATTACTCATATCGATAGCATAATCAACTAGAAAGTCATAATAATAAATCTCGGATGACAACACTTTCTCAAAAACAATCATAATATGATATAACAAGATGGTATCTCGCTAGCCCTTTCTGAGACCGCAAAACATAAATGCAGAGCACCTTTAAAGATCAAGGACCGACTAGACATTGTAATTCATGGTAAAAGAGATCCAATCATGGTCATACCCAATATAAATTAACAGTGATGAATGCAAATGACGGCTATGCTCTCCAGCTAGTGCCTTTTAATAAGAGGGTGATGACTCAACATAAAAGTAAATGGATAGGCCCTTCGCAGAGGGAAGCAGGGATTTGTAGAGGTGCCAGAGCTCGGTTTTGAAATAGAGATAAATTGTATTTTGAGCGGTATACTTTCATTGTCAACATAACAACCAAGAGATGGCGATATCTCCCATGCTACACACATTATAGGCGGTTCCCAAACAGAATGGTAAAATTTATACTCCCCCTCCACCAACAAACATTAATCCATGGCTTGCTCGAAACAACGAGTGCCTCCAACATACATCAGGTCCCAGGGGGAGTTTTGTTTGCAATTAATTTTGATTTAGTTTGCATAAAGCATGGGACTGGGCATCCCGGTGGCCAGCCATTTTCTCGTGAGTGAGGAGCGGAGTCCACTCCTCTTGAGAATAACCCGCCTAACACGGAAGATAAGGACAGCCTTGGTTGATACATGAGCTATTCGAGCATACAAAAAAGAATGTTTATTTGAAGGTTTAGAGTTTGGCACATACAAATTTACTTGGAACGGCAGGTAGATACCGCATATAGGAAGGTATGATGGACTCATCTGGAATAACTTTGGGGTTTAAGGGATTGGATGCACAAGCAGTATTCCTGCTTAGTACAGGTGAAGTCTAGCAAAAGACTGGGAAGCGACCAACTAGAGAGCGACAACAGCCATGTACATGCATTAAAATTAATAAACATTGGATGCAAGCATGAGTAGGATATAATCCACCATGAACATAAATATCGTGAAGGCTATGTTGATTTTGTTTCAACTACATGTGTGAACATGTGCCAAGTCAAATCACTTAAATCATTCAAAGGAGGATACCACCCCATCATACCACATCATAATCATATCAATAGCATGTTGACATGCAAGGTAAACCATTATAACTCATAGCTAATCAATCATGTCACAAGCAACTATGATCTCTAATTGTCATTGCAAACATGTTTATTCATAATAAGCTGAATCAAGAACGACGGGCTCATCATATTTACAAAAACAAAAGAGGTCGAGTTCATACCAGCTTTTCTCATCTCAGTCAGTCCATCATATATCATCATAATTGCCTTTCACTTGCACAACTGAACGATGTGAATAATAATAATAATAGTGCACGTGCATTGGACTAAGCTGGAATCTGCGAGCATTCAATAAACAAGAGAAGACAAGGCAATATGGGCTCTTGGTTAAATCAACAATAATGCATATAAGAGCCACTTTAACAATTTAATTATAGTCTTCTCCTACTGACCCCCAAATAAAAGAAAAGAAATAAAACTATTTACACGGGCGAGCTCCCAACAAGCAAAAGAAGAACAGGAAATATCTTTGGGTTTTCTTTTTAATTATTACTACTACAGCAGAAAAATATACTACTGCTAATTTTTTTGTTTTTCTTAAGGTTTAACAAACACACAAGAAGAAAGCATAAAAGGAAATAAACTAGCATGGATATTACAGTGAAAAAGTATGAGCACCGACATCTAGTAATGAGTGTGTGTGAGCATAAATGTAATGTCGTGAGAAATACGTACTCCCCCAAGCTTAGGCTTTTGGCCTAAGTTGGTCTATGGCCACGGCTGGCCTTGCGGATATCCATAATAATAGTTGTTGGGGTCGTACTGTGACGAGGAAGAAGAAGGCTCCGATTGCCACTGGCTGGCAATCATCTTCGGATCCCACTGATAATTAGACTACCGTGAAGGATCAAATTGTGGTTCCGGTTTTGGCTCCTCAGTTGGTGCAGGGTTCCGGTAGGCGTGAATAGCCGTCAACGAAACAAGGTACGTGCCTGCAGTCAAATCAAACAAAGAAGGAGCAGGCAATGTAATAGTCTCAGGATGATGTTTATTAAAGAACAATTGATATTTAAGCTCCCCTGCCCTATTTTTAACAATAAAATCATGTGCCACCATACTTTTATGATCTAGATAAACACGGGGCAGCACCTTTTCTTCCTTCTCAGCATGCCTAATAGGTATGTTAAAATGTGCGGCTAGGCGTGTAGCATAGATGCCTCCAAAGATGGGGCCCTTAGTACGGTTCATATTTAACCGTCTAGCAATAATACCGCCCATACTAAAAGTGTTATCACTGTATAAACCTTGGAGCAGAATAATTATATCAGGGATACTAAGGTTTCCACAGTTTCCGTGTCCAATTAAACAACGACTAGCAAATAATGCAAAGTAACGTAAAACAGGAAAATGTATGCTAGTGATTCGTGCATCGGAAACCTTCCTGGTTTCTCCTACAGTGATATTATTGATAAATCCCTCCACATCATCATGATGTGGTTCTCCTGTCTTGCCCTCAAAAGGGACTAAACAAATCTGACAGAAATCATAAAGTGACATCTCCTTATGCTCGTCATATAAATGAAACTCCACCGTAGGTGGTGAGTTCCTAGAATGAAAATGAAAGTTTTGCACAAAGATATTTGTGAGCAAGAGATACTCATCGCATTGGTCGTGGAGGAAAGCGGTGAGGCCTGCTGAGCTGCAACATGGAGCCGGGCTGCCTCCGCTCTCCTCTCGTACTCTTCTGCCTCCTCTCTGGTAATAACATATCTTCTTTTTGTCTGTGAATCAAAGAAGGCAGGAGCAGGGAGAGTAATACGGAAAACACGTCGTTTATCAAAAATTAAACGATATAAGAGAGGTGATTCAGGCCTCTCGACAAACTGATGCGAAGCCATAGAGTCATAATCTAAATATGCAGGAGGCAACTCCGTATCACCCTCACGAATGTCTATCTCAAGAAAATGAGCTAAGCGGGTTGCATAAATTCCTCCAAAGAAATCTCCATTATGTCTATTATGATGCAACCTACGAGCTACAATGGCTCCCATATGATAAGATTGGTCTCTTAACACAGCATTCCTAAGAATGCTAAGATCAGGGACACATATGTGACATGCTTCATCCTTAGCATTTATGCATCTACCAATGAAGAGAGCAAAATAATGTATAGCAGGAAAGTAAATGCTCCCTATGGTAGCCTGTGTTATATCTCTAGATTCCCCCACACTTATACTAGCAAGAAAGTTTCTAAATTCAGATTTAGGGGGATCCCTAACACTACCCCATGATGGAAGTTTGCATGCAAGAGTGAAATCCTCTAGGTCCATGGTATAAGATTTGTCATAAAGATCAAACATGACTGAAGGAGAATTACGCGAAGATGAATACTCAAACCTCCTCACAAATGAACTTGTGAGATCATGATACTGGGGGCATTTGTTAGCCTCAAAATCCTCAAGACCGGCATTGCACAAATATGCTTTGAATTCTTCTTTAATTCCCGCACGGTCCATAAAATTTTCCGACAGCCATTCGCAAGGCTGTACCGGAGCGTCTCTTGGTGGATCCTCGTCAGCATCGCGCATAGCAATCCTGGGTCCTTGCTTCTTA
Source organism: Triticum urartu (assembly GCF_056163025.1). Classification (NCBI taxonomy): domain Eukaryota; kingdom Viridiplantae; phylum Streptophyta; class Magnoliopsida; order Poales; family Poaceae; genus Triticum; species Triticum urartu. The sequence continues at coordinate 714,588,574 of NC_141879.1, forward strand.
GAAGAACCACCTTGGAACATCTTCCTAAGCATATTGTTTTTCTCTGAAAAATTCTGAAATTTTTAGTAACTTCAAAAATAAAAGTAAACCAAACTCAATAAAACTGGTAGCAACTACTCCTACAAGTGCCTAGAGCCTAAATCAAGCATTAGAACTACTTGGAACCATATAAATTTGACATGCAAGCTCAAGAACATGGTCACCTATGCAGCACAAATTTGCAAAGAATAAAGCACTAGAACAAAAACTAATTGGACCAATGGAGGAGTCACATACCAAGGAACAATCTCCCCAGGCAGTTTTGCGAGAGGTGCTTTGAGCAAGGAGATCGAAAATCACAGCAAAAGTGACTGGAACTCGTGCTTGAGTTGGTTTTTCGGGTTTGTGTGAGACAGAGGAAGAAGATGGGTGCTGGGATAAGTGGAGGAGGGCCACCGTGGGCCCACGAGACAGGGGCGCACCCTAGAGGGGGGGGGGCGCCCACCACCCTCGTGGCCAGGTGGCAGCTCCTCCCGCGGTAATTTTTGCACAGTAAATTCTCAAATATTCCCGAAAAAATCATATTAAATTGGCATGTCATTCTGAGGACTTTTATTTTCGGGATATTTTTATATTGCACGGATAAGTCGGGAAACAGACGGAAAAATACTATTTCTACTTTATTTAATATAAATAACAGAAAGTAAGAGTGGGGTACAGAAGGTTGTGCTTCTAGTTTCATCCATCTCATGCTCATCAAAAAAGAATCCACTAACAAGGTTGATCAAGTTTTGTTAACAAACTCATTCCGAAATCATGAAACCGGAGAAATTTCGAATAACACTAAGTTACCTCAACGGGGATATGGACATCCCCAATAATAAGTATATCATATTTCTTCTTGACAGTAGGAAGAGGAAATTCAAAACCTCCAAATATAAACGATGGAATTTTTCTGATAGAATTGATACTATGAACTTGAGGTTGTTTCCTCGGAAAGTGTACCGTATGCTCATTACCATTAACATGAAAAGTGACATTGCCTTTGTTGCAATCAATAACAGCCCCTGCAGTATTAAGAAAAGGTCCTCCAAGAATAATAGACATACTATCATCCTCGGGAATATCAAGAATAACAAAGTCCGTTAAAATAGTAACGTTTGCAACCACAACAGGCACATTCTCACAAATACCGACAGGTATAGCAGTTGATTTATCAGCCATTTGCAAAGATATTTCAGTAGGTGTCAACTTATTCAAGTCAAGTCTATGATATGAAGAGAGAGGCATAACACTAACACCGGCTCCAAGATCACATAAAGCAGTTTCAATATAATTTCTTTTAATGGAGCAAGGTATAGTAGGTACTCCGGGATCTCCAAGTTTCTTTGGTATTCCACCCTTAAAAGTATAATTAGCAAGCATGGTGGAAATTTTAGCTTCCGGTATCTTTCTTTTATTAGTAATGATATCCTTCATATATTTAGCATAAGGATTTGATTTAAGCACATCAGTTAATCGCATACGCAAAAAGATAGGCCTAATCATTTCAGCAAAGCGCTCAAAATCCTCATCATCCTTTTTCTTGGATGGTTTGGGAGGAAAAGGCATGGGTTTCTGAACCCAAGGCTCTCTTTCTTTACCATGTTTCCTAGAAACAAGGTCTTTCTTATCATAACGATTCTTTGATTGTGGGCTATCAAGATCAACAGCAGGTTCAATTTCTACATCATTGTCATTACTAGGTTGAGCACCATCATGAACATCATCATTAATAGTATTACTAGGTTCATGTTCATTACCAGATGGTGTTTCAGCATCAGACATAGATATATCATTTGGATTATCAGGTGGTTCAGCAATAGGTTCACTAGAAGTTTGCACAGTTCTATCATTTTTCTTCTTCTTCTTCTTCTTCTTTTTAGAAGAACTAGGAACATCAATATTATTTCTCTGAGAATCTTGCTCAATTCTCTTAGGGTGGCCTTCAGGATACAAAGGTTCCTGAGTCATTCTACCAGTTCTAGTAGCCACTCTAACATCATAATCATTTTTCTTACTATTTATTTAATCAAGCACTTCTTTTTGAGCCTTAAGTACTTGTTCTACTTGAGTGGTAACCATAGAAGCATGTTTGCTAACAAATTTAAGTTCACCTTTAATATCAGCCATATAATCACCCAAGTGTCTAATCATATAAGCATTTTCTTTTAATTGTCTACCAAAATAAGCATTGAAGTCGTCTTGCTTAAACATAAAGTTATCAAACTCATCCACGCACTGACTAGCAATTTTAGTAGGAGGAACTTCAGCTTTATCATATCTATAGAGTGAATTTACCTTTACTACCTGTGTCGGGATATTGGGATCAGGAGGTTCTTCAATAAATAAAGAATTGAGATCATATGTTTCTTCAACAGGCGATATATTAAGACCATGTATTTCTTCAATAGGCGGTAAATTCTTAACATCTTCAGCTTTAATACCTTTTTCTTTCATAGATTTCTTTGCCTCTTGCATATCTTCGGGACTGAGAAATAGAACACTTCTCTTCTTCGGAGTTGGTTTAGGAATAGGCTCAGTAATTGGAGCAGGAGCTGGCTCAGGAGGTGCCCAATTATTTTCATTTGTCAACATATTATTCAATAAGATTTCAGCTTTATCCGGTGTTCTTTCCCTGCAAAGAGAACCAGCACAACTATCCAGGTAATCTCTGGAAACATCGGTTAGTCCATTATAAAAGATATCAAGTATTTTGGGTTTCTTAAGAGGATGATCAGGCAAAGCATTAAGTAACTTGAGAAGCCTCCCCCAAGCTTGTGGGAGACTCTCTTCTTCAATTTGCATAAAATTATATATATCCCTCAAAGCAGCTTGTTTCTTATGACCAGGGAAATATTTAGCAGAGAAGTAATAAATCATATCCTCGGGACTACACACACAACCAGGATCAAGAGAATTAAACCATATCTTAGCATCACCCTTTAATGAGAACGGAAATATTTTGAGTATATAAAAGTAACGCGATCTCTCATCATTAGTAAACAGGGCAGCTATATCATTTAACTTAGTAAGATGTGCCACAATAGTTTCAGATTCATAGCCATAAAACGGATCAGATTCAACCAAAGTAATTATATCAGGATCAACAGAGAATTCATAATCCTTATCAGGAACACATATAGGTGAAGTAGCAAAAGCAGGGTCGGGTTTCATTTTATCTCTAAGTGATTCTTTGTTCCATTTAATTAATAACCTCTTAAGCTCATATCTATCTTTGCAAGCTAAAATAGCGGCAGAAGATTCCATATCAAAAAGATAACCCTCAGGAATAACATGCATATTTTCATCATCACTATCATCATCGTATTCAGATTCAATAATTTCTTTTTCTCTAGCCCTAGCAATTTGTTCATCAAGAAATTCACTAAGGGGCACAGTAGTATCAGACATAGAAGCAGTTTCATCATAAGTATCATGCATAGCAGAAGTGGCGTCATCAATAACATGCGACATATCAGAACGAATAGCAGAAGCAGGTGTAGGTGTCGCAAACTTACTCATAACAGAAGGTGAATCAAGTGCAGAGCTAGATGGCAGTTCCTTACCTCCCCTCGTAGTTGAGGGATAGATCTTGGTTTTTGGATCTCTCAAGTTCTTCATAGTGTCCAGCAAATATAAATCCCAAGTGACTCAAAGAATAGAGCTATGCTCCCCGACAACGGCGCCAGAAATTAGTCTTGATAACCCACAAGTATAGGGGATCGCAACAGCTTTCGAGGGTAGAGTATTCAACCCAAATTTATTGATTCGACACAAGGGGAGCCAAAGAATATTCTCAAGTATTAGCAGGTGAGTTGTCAATTCAACCACACCTGGAAACTTAGTATCTGCAGCAAAGTGTTTAGTAGCAAAGTAATATGATAGTGGTGGTAGCGGCAACAAAAGTAAAGACAACAAAAGTAATGTTTTTGGTATTTTGTAGTGATGGTAACAGTAGCAGCGGAAAGTAAATAAGCGTAAACCAGTATATGGAAAACTCGTAGGCACCGGATCAGTGATGGATAATTATGCCGGATGCGGTTCATCATGTAACAATCATAACATAGGGTGACACAGAACTAGCTCCAATTCATCAATGTAATGTAGGCATGTATTCCGTATATAGTCATACATGCTTATGGAAAAGAACTTGCATGACATCTTTTGTCCTACACTCCCGTGGCAGCGGGGTCCTATTGGAAACTAAGGGATATTAAGGCCCCCTTTTAATAAAGAACCGGAACAAAGCATTAGCACATAGTGAATACATGAACTCCTCAAACTATGGTCATCACTGGGAGTGGTCCCGATTATTGTCATTTCGGGGTTGCCGGATCATAACACATAGTAGGTGACTATAGACTTGCAAGATAGGATCAAGAACTCACATATATTCATGAAAACATAATAGGTTCAGATCTGAAATCATGGCACTCGGGCCCTAGTGACAAGCATTAAGCATAGCAAAGTCATAGCAACATCAATCTCAGAACATAATGGATACTAGGGATCAAACCCTAACAAAACTAACTCGATTACATGATAAATCTCATCCAACCCATCACCGTCCAGCAAGCCTACGATGGAATTACTCACGCACGGTGGTGAGCATCATGAAATTGGTGATGGAGGATGGTTGATGATGACGACAACTACGAATCCCCCTCTCTGGACCCCCGAACAGACTCCTGATCAGCCCCCCCGAGAGGTTTTAGGGCTTGGCGGCGGCTCCATATCGTAAAACGCGATGATTTCTTCTCTCTAGTTTTTTTCTCTCCGAAAGCAAATATATAGAGTTGGAGTTGGCGTCGGAGGGCATCCAGGGGGCCCACGAGGTAGGGGGCGCGCCCTGGGAGGGGGGCACCCTCGTGAGAAGGGTGTGGGCCCCCTGTTCCGTGGAGTTTCAGGTCATTCCGAGAATATTTGTTTTCTGCACATAAAACAACACCATGGCAATTCTGCTGAAAACAGCGTCAGTCCGGGTTAGTTCCATTCAAATCATACAAGTTAGAGTCCAAAACAAGGGCAAAAGTGTTTGGAAAAGTAGATACGACGGAGACGTATCACCGTACTGCAATTGCTGCAGTGGAAGGCAGAGAATGCTGTGGCTGGCAAAGGATTTGAGAAGCTACTGAAAATATTGAAGAAGAAGCTTCCAAAGGATAACGAATTGCCCGACAGTACGTACGCAGCAAAGAAGGTCGTATGCCCTTTAGGATTGGAGGTGCAGAAGATACATGCATGCCCTAATGGCTGCATCCTCTACCGCGGTGCATACGAGGATTTGAACGCATGCCCGGTATGCGGTGCATTGTGGTATAAGATCAGACAGGATGACCCTGGTAATGTTGATGGCGAGCCCCGCAGGAAGAGGGTTCCTGCGAAGGTGATGTGGTATGCTCCTATAATACCACAGTTGAAACGACTGTTCAGAAACGAAGAGCATGACAAGTTGATGCAATGACACACTGAGGACCGTAAGAAAGACAGGAAGTTGAGAGCACCCGCTGACGGGTCGCAGTGGAGAAAAATCGAGAGAGAGTACTGGGCTGACTTTGCACGTGACCCAAGGAACATATGGTCTGGTTTAAGAACGAATGGCATTAATCCTTTCGGGGAGCAGAGCAGCAATCACAGCACCTGGCCCGTGACTCTATGTATGTATAACCTTCCTCCTTGGATGTGCATGAAGCGGAAGTTCATTATGATGTCAGTTCTCATCCAAGGCCCTAAGCAACTCGACAACGCCATTGATGTGTACCTAAGGCCATTAGTTGAAAAACTTTTATAGCTGTGGAATGGAAACGGTGTACGTGCGTGGGATGAGCACAAACAGGAGGAATTTAACCTGCACGCGTTGCTGTTTGTAACCATCAATGATTGGCCCGCTCTCAATAACCTTTCAGGACAGACAAACAAGGGATACCACGCATGCACACACTGTTTAGCTGACACCGAAAGTATATACCTAGACTAATGCAGGAAGAATGTGTACCTGGGCCATCGTCGATTTCTTCCGACCAACCATCAATGTCGAAAGAAAGGCAAGCATTTCAAAGGCGAGGCAGATCACCGGAAGAAGCCCGCCATGCGTACCGGTGATCACATACTTGCTATGGTCAATGATTTACACGTAATCTTTGGAAAGGGTCCCGGCGGATGATACGTCTCCAACGTATCTATAATTTTTTATTGTTCCATGCTATATTATATCTTGTTTTGGAAATTATTGGGCTTTATTATACACTTATATTATTTTTGGGACTAACCTATTAACCGGAGGCCCAGCCCAAAATTGTTATTTTTTTGCCTATTTCAGAGTTTCGCAGAAAAAGAATATTAAACAGAGTCCAAACGGAATGGAACCTTCGGGAACGTGATTTTCGGAATGAACGTGATCCAGAGGACTTGGACCCTACGTCCAGAAAGCAACCAGGAAGGCACGAGGTAGGGGAGCGCGCCTACCCCCTAGGCGCACCCTCCACCCTCATGGGGCCCACGTTGCTCCACCGACATACTCCTTCCTCCTATATATATATACCTACGTACCCCCAAACTACCAGATACGGAGCCAAAACCCTAATTCCACCGACGTAACATTCTGTATCCACGAGATCCCATCTTGGGCCTTTTCCGGAGCTCCGCCGGAGGGGGTATCGATCACAGAGGGCTTCTACATCAACACCATAGCCTCTCCGATGAAGTATGAGTAGTTTACTTCAGACCTACGGGTCCATAGTTATTAGCTAGATGGCTTCTTCTCTATTTTTGGATCTCAATACAAAGTTTCCCCCCTCTCTCGTGGAGATCTATTCGATATAATCTTATTTTGCGGTGTGTTTGTTGAGATCGATGAATTGTGGGTTTATGATCAAGTTTATCTATGAACAATATTTGAATCTTCTTTGAATTCTTTTATGTATGGCTGGTTATGTTTGCAAGTCTCTTCGAATTATCAGTTTGGTTTGGCCTACTAGATTGATCTTTCTTGCAATGGGAGAAGTGCTTAGCTTTGGTTTCAATCTTGCGGTGTCCTTTCCCAGTGACAGTAGGGGCAGCAAGGAACGTATTATATTGTTGCCATCGAGGATAACAAGATGGGGTTTATATCATATTGCATGAGTTTATCCGTCTACATCATGTCATCTTGCTTAAAGCGTTACTCTGTTCTCTTGAACTTAATACTCTAGATGCATGCTGGATAGCGGTCGATGTGTGGAGTAATAGTAGTAGATGCAGGCAGGAGTCGGTCTACTTGTCTCAGACGTGATGCCTATATACATGATCATAACTAGATATTCTCATAACTATGCTCAATTCTGTCAATTGCTCAACAGTAATTTGTTCACCCACCATAATACTTATGCTCTCGAGAGAAGCCTCTAGTGAAACCTATGGCCCCGGGTCTATTTTCCATCATATTAATCTTCCAATACTTAGTTATTTCCTTTGCCATTTATTTTACTTGCATCTTTATTTCTCTTTATCATAAAAATACCAAAAATATTATCTTATCATATCTATCAGATCTCACTCTCGTAGGTGACCGTGAAGGGATTGACAACCCCTTTATCGCGTTGGTTGCGAGGAGTTTATTTGGTTGTGTAGGTGCGAGGGACTCGTGCGTGGCCTCCTACTGGATTGATACCTTGGTTCTCAAAAACTGAGGGAAATACTTACACTGCTCTGCTCCATCACCCTTTCCTCTCCAAGGGAAAACCAACGCAGTGCTCAAGAGGTAGCAAGAAGGATTTCTGGCGCCGTTTCCGGGGAGGTTCGCGCCAAGTCAAGTCAAGATTCGACTCCCGACAACGAGCCATTTCTGGCACCGTTGCCGGGGAGTCTACGCAAAAGTCAACATACCAAGTACCCATCACAAACCCTTATCTCCCGCATTACATTATTTGCCATTTGCCTCTCGTTTTCCTCTCCCCCCACTTCACCCTTGCCGTTTTATTCGCCCTCTCTCTCTCTCTCCGTCCTCCCTCTCTTTCTCTATTTGCCTCTTTTTGCCCGTCCCTTGTTTGCTTGTGTGTTAGATTGCTTGCTTGTCACGATGGCTCAAGATAATACCAAATTGTGTGACTTTACCAATACCAACAACAATGATTTTATTAGCACTCCGATTGCTCCTCTTACCGATGCTGAATCTTGTGAAATAAATGCTGCTTTGCTGAATCTTGTCATGAAAGATCCGTTTTCCGGCCTTCCTAGTGAAGATGCCGCTACCCATCTAAACAACTTTGTTGATTTGTGTGATATGCAAAAGAAGAAAGATGTGGACAATGATATTGTTAAATTGAAGCTATTTCCTTTTTCGCTTAGAGATCGTGCTAAAGCTTGGTTTTCGTCTTTGCCTAAAAATAGTATTGATTCGTGGAATAAGTGCAAAGATGCTTTTATCTCTAAGTATTTTCCTCCTGCTAAGATCATCTCTCTTAGAAAAAACATTATGAATTTTAAGCAACTTGATCATGAACATGTTGCACAAGCTTGGTAGAGGATGAAATTAATGATACGTAATTGCCCTACGCATGGTTTGAATTTGTGGATGATTATACAAAATTTTTATGCCGGATTGAATTTTGCTTCTAGAAATCTTTTAGATTCGGCAGCGGGAGGCACTTTTATGGAAATCACTTTAGGAGAAGCTACTTAACTCCTAGATAATATTATGGTTAATTATTCTCAATGGCACACTGAAAGATCTACTAATAAGAAAGTGCATGCAATAGAAGAAATTAATGTTTTGAGTGGTAAGATGGATGAACTTATGAAATTATTTTCTAATAGAAGTGTTTCTTCTGATCCTAATGATTTTCCCTTGTCTACTTTGATTGAAAAATATAATGAATCTTTGGATGTGAATTTTGTTGGTAGGAATAATTTTGGTAACAACGCGTATAGAGGAAACTTTAATCCTAGGCCATATCCTAGTAATTCCTCTAATAATTATGGCAATTCCTACAACAATTCTTATGGAAATTTTAATAAGATACCCTCTGATTTGGAATCTAATATTAAAGAATTTATTACTTCACAAAAGAATTTCAATGCTTCGATTCAAGAAAAATTGCTTAAGATTGATGAGTTAGGAACGTTGATAGAATTTCTCTTGATGTTGATTCTTTGAAACTTAGATCTATTCCTTCTAAGCAAGATATCAATGAGTCTCTCAAAGCTATGAGAATTTCCATTGATGAGTGCAAAGAAAGAACCACTAGGATGCGTGCTAAGAAAGATTGCTTTTATAAAAGCGTGTTCATCTAGTTTCCATGATAACAAAGGTGAAGATCTAAAAGTTATTGATGTGTCCCCTATTAAATCTTTGGTTTGTAATATGAATCTTCATAATTATGGGACTGAATATGATCCACCTTTACCTAGAAGGCGTTCCAAAAATTTGGAGTCTTTAGATCTTGATGCTAAAATTGTTAAAAGTGGGATTGAAGAAGTCAAAACTTTAAATACTAATGAACCCACTATTTTGGATTTCAAGGAATTTAATTATGATAATTGCTCTTTGATAGATTGTATTTCCTTGTTGCAATCCGTGCTAAATTCTCCTCATGCTTATAGTCAAAATAAAGCCTTTACCAAACATATCTTTGATGCTTTGATGCAATCTTATGAAGAAAAACTTGAGTTGGAAGTTTCTATCCCTAGAAAACTTTATGATGAATGGGAACCTACAATAAAAATTAAAATTAAAGATCATGAGTGTTATGCTTTGTGTGATTTGGGTGCTAGTTTTTCCACGATTCCGAAGACTTTGTGTGATTTGCTAGGTTTCCGTGATTTTGATGATTGCTCTTTAAACTTGCACCTTGCGGATTCCACTATTAAGAAACCTATGGGAAGAATTAATGATGTTCTTATTGTTGCAAACAGGAATTATGTGCCTGTAGATTTTATTGTTCTTGACATAGATTGCAATCCTTCATGTCCTATTATTCTTGGTAGTCCTTTCCTTAGAACGATTGTTGCAATTATTGATATGAAGGAAGGGAATATTAGATTCCAATTTCCGTTAAGGAAAGGCATGGAACACTTCCATAGAAAGAAAATTAAATTACCTTATGAATCTATAGTGAGAGCCACTTATGGATTGCCTTCCAAAGATGGCAATACCTAGATCTATCCTTGCTTTCATGCCTAGCTAGGGGCGTTAAACGATAGCGCTTGTTGGGAGGCAACCCAATTTTATTTTCATTCCTTGCTTTTTGTTCCTGTTTAGTAATAAATAATTTATCTAGCCTCTGTCTTGGTTGTATTTTTTGTGTTTAATTAGTGTTTGTGCCAAGTAGAACCGTTGGGAAGACTTGGGGAAATTCTTTTTAATCTTGCTGTAAAAAACAGAAACTTTAGCGCTCACGAGAACTGCTGCCATTTTTATTTGGAAAGTGCTGTCTAGTTAATTATTTTTGCAGATGATTAATAGATAAATTCCTCACGTCCAGCAATTTATTTTAGAATTTTTTGTGTTCCAGATCTTGCGTTAGCTACAGATTACTACAGACTGTTCTGTTTTTGACAGATTCTGTTTTCCGTGTGTTGTTTGCTTATTTTGATGAATCTATGGCTAGTAAAATAGTTTATAAACCATAGAGAAGTTGGAATACAGTAGTCTTAACACCAAGATAAATAAATAATGAGTTCATTACAGTACCTTGAAGTGGTGTTTTGTTTTCTTTCGCTAACGGAGCTCACGGGATTTTCCACTTTAAGTTTTGTGTCGTGAAGTTTTCAAGTTTTGGGTAAAGATTTGATGGATTATGGAACAAGGAGTGGAAAGAGCCTAAGCTTGGGGATGCCCATGGCACCCCCAATATAATCTAAGGATACCTAAAAGCCAAAGCTTGGGGATGCCCCGGAAGGCATCCCCTCTTTCGTCTACTTCTATCGGTAACTTTACTTGGAGCTATATTTTTATTTACCACATGATATGTGTTTTGCTTGGAGCATCTTGTATTATTTGAGTCTTTATTTTTTAGTTTTCCACAATCATCCTTCCTGCACACACCTTTTTGAGAGAGACACACATGATTCGGAAATTGTTAGCATACTCTATGTGCTTCACTTATATCTTTTGAGTTATATAGTTTTTGCTCTAGTGCTTCACTTATATCTTTTAGAGCACGATTTGTTTTATAGAAACCATTGTTCTCTCATGCTTCACTTAGATTATTTTGAGAGTCCTACAAAACAGCATGGTAATTTGCTTTAATTATGTTAGGCATTCAAGATTAATAATAAAATTTTCTTATGAGTGTGTTGAATACTATGAGAAATTTGAGACTTGATAATTGTTTTGAGATATGGAGATGGTGATATTAGAGTCGTGGTAGTTGAGTAGTTGTGAATTTGAGAAATGCTTGTGTTGAAGTTTGTGATTCCCGTAGCATGCACGTATGGTGAACCGTTATCTTAATAAGTCGGAGCATGATGTATTTATTGATTGTCCTCCTTATGAGTGGCGGTCGGGGACGAGCGATGGTCTTTTCCTACCAATCTATCCCCTAGGAGCATGCGCATAGTACTTTTCTTCGATAACTAATAGATTTTTGCAATATGTATGTGATTTCTTTATGACTAATGTTGAGTCCATGGATTGTATGCACTCTCACCCTTCCACCATTGCTAGCCTCTCTAATACCGCACACCTTTCGCCGGTATCATACACCCACCATCTACCTTCCTCAAAACAGCCACCATACCTACCTATCATGGCATTTCCATAGCCATTCCGAGATATATTGCCATGCAACTTTCCATCGTTCCGTTTACTCTGACACACTCCATCATTGTCATATTGCTTCGCATGATCATGTAGTTGACATTTTAGTTGTGGCAAAGCCACCGTTCATAATTCTTTCATATAAGTCACTCATGCATCATTGCTATCCCGGTATACCACCAGAGGCATTCATATAGAGTCATACTTTGTTCTAGTATCGAGTTGTAATCATTGAGTTGTAAATAAATAGAAGTATGATGATCATGATTCATAGAGTATTGTCCCAATAAAAAAATAGAAAGGCCAAAAAAAGAAGGGGCAATACTACTATCCTCTTTTTCCACACTTGTGCTTCAAAGTAGCACCATGATCTTCATGATAGAGAGTCTCCTATGCTATCACTTTCATATACTAGTGGGAATTTTTCATTGTAGAACTTGGCTTGTATATTCCAACGATGGGCTTCCTCAAAATGCCCTAGGTCTTCGTGAGCAAGCAAGTTGGATGCACACCCAGTTAGTTCTTTTTTTGAGCTGTCATATACTTATAGCTCTAGTGCATCCGTTGCATGGCAATCCCTACTCACTCACATTGATATCTATTAATGGGCATCTCCATAGCCCGTTGATACGCCTAGTTGATGTGAGACTATCTTCCCCCTTTTTGTCTTCTCCACAACCACCATTCTATTCCACCTATAGTGCTATGTCCATGGCTCGCGCTCATGTATTGCGTGAAGATTGAAAAAGTTTGAGAACACTAAAAGTATGAAACAATTTCTTGGCTTGTCATCGGGGTTGTGCATGATTTAAATACTTTGCGTGGTGAAGATGGAGCATAGCCAAACTATATGATTTTGTAGGGATAACTTTCTTTGGCCATGTTATTTTGAAGAGACATAATTGCTTAATTAGTATGCTTGAAGTATTATTATTATTATTTCTATGTCAATATTGAACTTTTGTCTTGAATATTTTGGATCTGAATATTCATACCACAATTAAGAGAATTACATTGAAATTATGCCAAGTAGCATTCCACATCAAAAATTCTGTTTTTATCATTTACCTACTCGAGGACGAGCAGGAATTAAGCTTGGGGATGCTTGATACGTCTGCAACATATCTATAATTTTTGATTGTTCCATGCTATATTATATCCTGTTTTGGACATTATTGGGCTTTATTATACACTTTTATATTATTTTTGGGACTAACCTATTAACCGGAGGCCCAACCCAGAATTGTTGTTTTTTCCTATTTCAGAGTTCCGCAGAAAAATAATATCAAACGGAGTCCAAACGGAATGAAACCTTCGGGAACGTGATTTTCGGAATGAACGTGATCCAGAGGACTTGGACCATACGTCAAGAAAGCAACCAGGAGGGCACGAGGTAGGGGGCGCGCCTACCCCCCCAGGCGCGCCCTCCACCCTCGTGGGGCCCATGTTGCTCCACCGACATACTCCTTCCTCCTATATATACCTACGTACCCCCAAACTACCAGATACGGAGCCAAAACCCTAATTCCACCGGCATAACTTTATGTATCCATGAGATCCCATCTTGGGGCCTTTTCCGGAGCTCCGCTGGAGGGGGTATCGATCACGGAGGGCTTCTACATCAACACCATAGCCTCTCCGATGAAGTGTGAGTAGTTTAATTCAGACCTACGGGTCCATAGTTATTAGATAGATGCCTTCTTCTCTCTTTTTGGATCTCAATACAAAGTTCTCCCCCTCTCTCGTGGAGATCTATTCAATTTAATCTTCTTTTGAGGTGTGTTTGTTGCAATGAATTGTGGGTTTATGATCAAGTTTATCTATGAACAATATTTGAATCTTCTCTGAATTCTTTTATGTATGACTGGTTATATTTGCAAGTCTCTTCGAATTATCAGTTTGGTTTGGCCTACTAGATTGATCTTTCTTGCAATGGGAGAAGTGCTTAGCTTTGGGTTCAATCTTGCGGTGTCCTTTCCCAGTGACAGTAGGGGCAGCAAGGCACGTATTTTATTGTTGCCATCGAGGATAACAAGATGGGGTTTATATCATATTGCATGAGTTTATCCGTCTACATCATGTCATCTTGCTTAAAGCGTTACTCTGTTCTCTTGAACTTAATACTCTAGATGCATGCTGGATAGCGGTCGATGTGTGGAGTAATAGTAGTAGATGCAGGCAGGAGTAGGTCTACTTGTCTCAGACGTGATGCCTATATACATGATCATACCTAGATATTCTCATAACTATGCTCAATTCTGTCAATTGCTCAACAGTAATTTGTTCACCCACCGTAAGACTTATGCTCTCGAGAGAAGCCTCTAGTGAAACCTATGGCCCCGGGTCTATTTTCCATCATATTAATCTTCCAATACTTAGTTATTTCCTTTTCCATTTATTTTACTTGCATCTTTATTTCTCTTTATCATAAAAATACCAAAAATATTATCTTATCATATCTATCAGATCTCACTCTCGTAGGTGACCGTGAAGGGATTGACAACCCCTTTATCGCGTTGGTTGCGAGGAGTTTATTTGTTTGTGTAGGTGCGAGGGACTCGTGCGTGGCCTCCTACTGGATTGATACCTTGGTTCTCAAAAACTGAGGGAAATACTATGTGCATTCCTCAATGCAATCTCTGAGAAGGTGATCGATCCAGAAATCATACCAAGGCTAAGGAGTGATGTGGTGCAATGTCTTGTCAGTTTCGAACTGGTGTTCCCACCATCCTTATTCAATATCATGACGCACGTCCTAGTTCATCTAGTTGACGAGATTGTCATTCTGGGCCCCGTATTTCTACACAATATGTACCCCTTTGAGAGGTTCATGTGAGTCCTAAAGAAATATGTTCGTAACCGCGCTAGGCCAGAAGGAAGCATCTCCATGGGCCATCAAACAGAGGATGTCATTGGGTTTTGTGTTGACTTCATTCCTGGCCTTAAGAAGATAGGTCTCCCTAAATCACGGTATGAGGGGAGACTGACCGAAAAAGGCACGCTTGGAGGGGACTCAATAATATTCAGGGACGGATATTCTTGGTCTCAAGCACACTACACAATTCTACAGAACTCTACCTTGGTGACCCCGTATGTCGATGAACACAAGAACAGTCTGCGCTCCGAACACCCGAAGCAGTGCGACGACTGGATTACATGTGAACACATCAGGACTTTCAACAGTTGGTTGGAAACACGTCTCAGAGGTGACAACACTATTTGTGATGAGCTGTACTCGTTGTCTAGGGGACCATCACTACAGGAATCAGCTACTTTGCCGTCTGCCACGGCGGACGGCAAAGGCATGAACGGCGGACGGCAAAGGCCTTTGCCGTCAGCCGTGGATGGAAAAAGGCTCCGGCAAAGTAGGCTACGGTAAACAGCTACTTTGCCGTCTGCTTCCTGGCGGCTGACGGCAAAGGCCCTTTGCCGTCTGCGACGGACGGCAAAGAGAGCGGACGGTAATAATTGCGCTGTCAGTCCATTAAGCGGCTAACGGCAGGCCTTTGCCGTCCGCCGCTGACGGCAAAATTTCTAGTGTCTTTGCCGTCCGCCGTATGATGTCATCTACACGTCACTACATGGCAGGTTCTTTGCCGTCTGCCACTGATGGCAAAGTGCAGGTTCTTTGCCGTCCGCCACTGATGGCAAAGTCTTTGCCGTCCGCCACTGATGGCAAAGTCTTTGCCATCTGCCACTGTAGGCAAACTGACCAAATGGGTCAGCTCCCAGGAAGCACAGCTAGATGCCACGTGTCTTCTTTGCCATCCGCGGCAGACGGCAAAGAGCCCGTTGCCGTCGGTGGCAGACGGCAAAGAGCCTGCATATTGGCTCTTTTATCCGTTTTTTATTAAATCCAACAATTTTCATCAAAAATATATATGACATATATAGATATATTTCAAAAGGCCATTACAGAGCAAACATATAAGATATCCAACACATAACTTCATCATCCAACCATATATATTACATGCATAGTTCCATCATACATAACAAGTTCAACATAGAGGCATCCAACCATATATATTACAATAGTTTCATCCAACGATACATGCATAGTTCAACGATACAAAAGAAACAGAGAAAGGGATAAGAAGCACTCCATCTATGCAAGCTTTCGTCAAGTGAATGAAATCTGCAAAATGAAAAATAAGAAAGTTAGAACAAGAAGAGTAGAACAAGAAGAAGATTAGAACAAGAAGAAGACTAGAACAAGAAGAGTAGAACAAGAAGAAGACTAGAACAAGAAGAGTATGTCATTTATGAGCTAACTTACGTGAAATGGATCATATATGAGCTAACTAAGTTGAAATGGGTCGTTTATGAGCTAGCTAAGGTGAAATGGATCATTTATGAGCTAACTTAGTTGAAATGGGTTGTTTATGAGCTAACTAAGGTCAAATGGATCGTTTTTGAGGTAACTAAGGTGAAATGGATCGTTTTTTAGCTAACTTAGGTGAAATGGATCATTTATGAGCTAACTTAGTTGAAATGGATCGTTTTTGAGCTAACTTAGGTGAAATGGATCATTTATGAGCTAATTTAGTTGAAATGGATCTTTTTGAGCTAACTTAGGTGAAATGGATCATTTAAGAGCTAATTTAGGTGAAATGGATCGTTTTTTAGCTAACTTGGTGAAATGGATCGTTTATGAGCTAAATTAGTTGAAATGGATCGTTTATGAGATAACCTAGGTAAGATGGGTCATTTTGGAGTTAACCTAGGTGAAATGGGTCATTTTAAAGCTAACGTAGGTAAAATGGATCATTTAGGAGCTAATCTAGGTAAAATGGGTCATTTTTGAGCTAACTTGGATGAACTGGATCATTTATAAGCTAACCTAGGTAAAATGGGTCATTTTAGAGCTAACTTAGGTAAAATGGATCGTCTATGAGCTAACTAAGCTAATTATGCAATTTTTGACATAAGTAAGCTAAGTACAGATCGTTTTAGAGCTAACTTAGGTAAAATGGATGGTTTTGGAGGTCAGTAAGCTTATTAAGTCATTTTGGAGGAGAAGAAGCTAAGTGTAGGTCATTATGGTAAGCATTGGAGGAAATAAAGCTAAGTCTAGGTCTTTATGCATGTGTTAAGCAAAACACTAGATAAACTTACCAAGATCCAGGAGGTGTAGGAGCGGGGTGGCTCGTGTCGGTAGCTGGAGAAGGATCGTGCGATGCTTGTCTGGAGTTACGCTGCACCAAAGATCATTTCCAATGTCTTGTTAGCATGATGACACTCAAATGTTAAGACTAGCAAGTAATGTCCATTCAAATAAAACTCACCGTGGTCCCAGGAGCAATCACTGGCATCGGCGGAGCGGTCTAACCTGTCTTCTCGCACACAGACTGCACATTTGGTTTTGACGACTCAGTCATACTAGTTAGTAATGAGACAAACACTACATGAATGTTTTGGCTAATCTGCAGAAGAAACTTACCACAAGGATCTCATACATGGCCCTTGCCTGCATGTCATTCCGTGCCCTCTCCTCCTCCATCATCTTTGTCGTCCTCTCCTCCAACTCCCGCTGCCTCTCCGCCGCCTCCGCCAGAAGTTTCTCCGTTCTATCTCTCTCACTCTGTATAGCAGCCTGCAACACCACTCACATGACCATTTGTAATCATTGATGGAAGTGCACACAATGTAATGGAGAAAGATAACTGAGTACGTATCACTAACCTTGATGGCGAGTTGCACTGGCCGTTCACGAGGCCTTATCTCAGGAGCGGAGCTCGACTGGCGCGCCTTGATCTCCGGGAGAGTGCTAGGACAACGGATAAGTCCATCTCCAATGGCTATGGAGCCATGGGACCTCCCGCCACCAGATATCATCAACAGCTCTGGATCAATGGGACCCTGGCTCGGGTTAAAGTCCTCCCCTTTCCTTGCCTTCCCCTCATCTCTATATCTCACGAGCTTGTTGTGGGAGGAGATGTTGGTGAAGTTGTTTGCATCATCGAGGTCAGACTGAGAGAAAGCCTTGACTTTCTTGAAAGAGGCAGTGTGGGCCATGGCATACAGGTCGTACACCTCTGGCACCTTATCCGCCTTATTGTAGCGTGCCTGAAAGAGAGAAACAATGAAAATTAGTAATTAAAGGGCTCAAGCTAGCATGATGAATGAATTGCATGAATCATGAAGCAAACCACATACCCAGTTGCGCCCGAACTGATATAAGTTGGAGCTGCCTTGATGGTGTGGCACACCTTCCATTTGGGCACATTTGTCCTTGGCCTCGTTGTGGAGGGCTAGCCATTGTTTTGAGCACCACTCATCGACCAACACCTCCCAACAATCCATCCGATCCGCACACCATCTCGGAGGCGCCTAAGTTAGCAAATAGAAACTTGAGTGCTACGGCTAAGAATTACTAAATGAAGGAACTTAAGTAGAGAAGGCCTTAAGAATTACCTTCATGTACTGCTCCTTACTCAGGAACTTATCGCGGCACGCCGGCTTGGTCTTCTTGATACCACGCAAGGCGTAGTAGTCTCGAACAGCCTGCACCCGAGCCTCGTGCCGTAAGTTCTGGAGTAGGCGCTTGCAGACGTTGTCGATAACATGTGCCGCGTCCTCCTCGTATCCCTCCTCACACTTGTAGAATGTCTGCAATCAAATGGGACAATATTGATTAGTACAATTAATAACTAGCTAGTTGAAGATTTTTAAATGTGTAAAGGAGAAATTACCCAGAACTTTCTGATCACCATGTCTACCCTCGTGTCGCACACGACACCGTCGATAATCTCATCCGGCGGGGCCGGGGCAGCCACGTAGTGCTCCCAGCTCAATCCAAGCTCTGGAAGCCGAACCTCACCAGGCAACATGACAAACCCCGGGAAGTTTTGCCGGCAAAGAACTCCAAGGACGGAGTTGGGCCGGCGGACACTATGATGGTGGTCCCAACCCCTGCAGCATGACAAGGCCAACGCATTAGTTATTTGAAAAAACGTGAATGCACAAGGTACAAAAATATTAAATGCACTTACGTACCTCTCCCCATCAGGGAAAATCAACCACCTCTACTCGCGGGTCACCGGCAGGGACGGGAGCCGTGTAGCACCACGCTGGTAGACGGTGCCCCCCTCCTCCTCAAGATCAGTCGGCTCCCCGCCATCATCAGCATGGCCACTCGGCTCCTCGGGCTGATCCGGCCAGGTACCCCATCCGGACGTGTGCTCCTCCAGGGTCACGTGGGCCGAACTCTCGTGGGCCGAAGGCCAGTCGACCCGAGGCTCGTGGGCCCAAGACCCGTGGACCGGAGGCTCGTGGACCGGAGTCCGTGTAGCCTCCTCCTCGGACGAGTCCACCCTAGCAGTCATGTGCTCGGGTGAAACAGCTAGGGGTGGCGGCGAGGAAGGCGCCGTAGCAGTCACCCTACCTCCTCTCCCACGACCACGTGCCCCACCTCCTCTCTTCCTACCTCGTCCCCTGCTGGGCACCGCGGTCGACGAAGAAGGGCCCGGCGGTGTGGCCATACTGTCCAGCAACGCTCGGCGGAGAGGTGCGTCTGGAATGGAAGACCTCAGACCACGCTCCCGACCAGCGCCCACCATCTTTCAACACCTGCCATGACAAACAGTAAATGAAATTAGTACAACATAAAAAAAGACCGACATGAATAATAATATGTGTATCACTTAAGTGTATCATCATCAAGTACAACATAAAAAAATGTAATACCTGACACTACTAATAATCTCGATCAGTATCATCAATAAATGCATAATCATCATCATCACTATAATCAATGACGGGCTCATAGGGTTCATTGGCATCAACATGTGCAAGGCCACCTTGACGTAATCGGTCAAGCATTGACAGGTCATCCGCAGCAGTAACCTCTTCTTGTTCCGGCTCTTCTTGTTCCTCCTCTGGGGTGATGTCGGATTCATTGTCGCTGTCTACTTCAATGTTTTGGGGTGAAGTATAGCGGTTCTTGAAACGCTTTTTGGAAAGACGTGTCTCTTGGAAGAATTCTCCTTCATATGTGTCTGGGTTAATGTGAGGTTCATAATCCTCTTCCTTTGTGGGAGAAAGTCTAGCACGTGGCGGCACTTCATAAACGACATCCCAACCTTTCAGATTTGGATTAGTTTGGCAGGCCCACGGTAGATAGAATACTTGGGTCGCCTGTTGAGCCATAATATAGACATCAGGAACATCTAAATGAGTGCTTTGGTTGATTTCAACTAGCCCTACATGTTCATGAGTCCTTCTAGTCTCCTTCGGCTGAAACCAATAACATTTGAAGACTACGACATTCGGTGGGTTTTCACCATAGAACAGAAGTTCATAAATTGCTTCAACTCTCCCATAATACTCGGTACCTCCTTCGCCGATAGCAGATACACAACAATTTGTTGACTTTCGGTCGGCCATAGATAGCTCTTTGCCATAGGTACGAAAGCGATACCCGTTGATGTCGTACTTGTCAAATGAACGAACCTTATAGTCAAAACCATTAGCGACTTGTCTCAATTCGGCGTCCATAGACTCTGAATTAGCCTACAAGTTTAATATGAAAGGATTGTTGCATTATGCACAAATTAGCGAATGAAATGAAATTGTCTAATAGAAATTACCGTTTGTTTGAACCAAGAGATGAAACCGGGATAGCCACCTCCTTGCTTTGCGAGAAGCTCATACTCTTCGACGGAATCCTTTTGGATCTCCGCTCCATACGAGAATATGGCGACGTTTCGACTGTATGACATATCCAGGAATAAGAGTAGTTCAAAGGAAATAGAGGTTGCGAAATAATGTACCGAGAACTTACTCGATGTACGGCCACACTTCTATCAGGTTGTTGAAGATATACAACGAAATGGTCCGCCATTCTTCGTTATCCAAAGATACTGGATGTGAAACACTAGCTGGTGCGAGATTCCCTTTGAATAGGCTGAGGTTGGATCCACCCTTTTTAGGCTCGTCAGCATTGTACCGAGGCTTCGGATTATGCAAATGACGATTTTTGGCTTCGTAGTGCGCTGTTACGAAGTTTGCCGCCTCCTCTGTGATGAATGCCTCAGCCATCGATGCTTCAATTCTACGTTTATTTTTACATTTTTCTCAAAGCGTCTTCTGCATCCTCTCAGTTGGGTAGCACCAATGATTTTGCACGGGCCCCCTAATCTTGCCTCGGTCGGGAGATGCAAAATCAAATGCTGCATTGGATTAAAGAAGCCCGGTGGAAAGATCTTCTCTAACTTGCAGATCAACTCCGGCGCCAACTCTTCCATTTCTTCTAGCACGCCAGGCGATAGTTCTTTCGCACAAAGAACACGGAAGAAATAGCTGAGTTCTGCCAGTACTAGCCATTCATCCTCAGGGATGAAGCCACGCAACATCACCGGCATTACCCGCTCAATCCATATGTGCCAATCATGACTCTTGAGACTAAATATCTTCAGTTTATCAAGATTCCCTCCCCTCTTTAGATTCGCTGCTTACCCATCGGGGAACATCAACTGCTGTTGCACCCACAAGAGAATTTCCCTCATAGCTGGCCTTCCAAGATTGAACCATGCCTTTGGCTTCGTCCAGTTCTGCTTTCCTTTCGGTTCTTTCATGTTTTGTAATGGCCTATCACATAGCGCCTCCAGATCGACTCTAGCCTTAGTATTATCCTTTGACTTCCCATCTATGCCGAACAATGTACCAAAAAGTGCCTCGGCGATATTCTTCTTAGTGTGCATCACATCGATGTTTTGTGGGCAAAGGAGGTCTCTGAAGTAAGGCAGATCCCATAAGCATGTTTTGTGAGTCCATGCGTGCTAAGTATTATACCCCTTGAAGTACCCTGGACATTGTGGATCTAGCTCGAGAGTGTTTAACTGATCCAGGGTCTGTTGGCCTGTCAATGCAGGTGGTGCAGAGTTTTTGACAACTCTACCCCTGATGAAGTTCTTCTTGTCTTTCCTGAACTTATGGCGAGGATCCAGGAACTGTCTATGCATGTCGAAGCAAGAAAACTTGCGACCGGCCTGAAGCCAACGAAACTCAAGAGCTCCCTTGCATGTGGGGCACGGGAACCTTCCATGCACACACCAGCCAACGAATAGCGCATACGCCGGCAAGTCATGCGTCGAGTACATGTACCAGACACGCATTATGAAGTTCTATTTGCTAAAGGCGTCGTATGTCTTGAACCCATTATCCCAGGCTTCTTGCAATTCGTCCTTAAGCGGCTGCATGTACACATTCATATTTTTGCCCGGATAGTTGGGTCCTGGAATTATCAACGTCAGGAAAATGTTCTTTCTTTGCATAATCTGTCCGGGGGGGGATTGAGTGGAAAGACAAATACGGGCCAACAACTGTATTGGGCTGCCGTCATACCAAACACACTGAACCCATCCGTGCTGATGCCGACTCGAGGATGCCTCGGATCTGCCGCTTTGTCAGCATGTAATTCATCAAACTTTTTCCACGCAACACCATCCGATGTGTGTACCATCATCAGATTCCCATCTGCATCTAGTTCGGTTCTTTTGCCTGTTTTGTGCCATGTCATCTGTCTGGCCGTCTCTTCGACCATGAAAAGACGTTGAAGTCTTGGTACGATTGGCATATACCGAAGAACACTAACGGGGATTTTGGTCTGTGTCTTCTCACCCATACCGTTGTCTACCACAATATACCTGGAAGACTTGCAAATGGGACAATAGTTCAAGTCCGCATAGTCAAGCCTAAATAAGGCACATCCTTTCTCACAGGCATGTATCTTCTCATAGGGCATCTTCAGTGCACGGAGGATTTTGTCCGACTGGTACAGGTTTGCAGGCATTACATGGCATTTGGGTAGAAAGCGTCCAAATACTGTCATAATTGCGTCATAGCATTCTCTGCCCAAGTTGAACTGAGCCTTCAGAGCCATTACTTGTGAGATGGCATCCAACTGACAAAGCTCAGTGTGCTCGTGGAGCGGACGTTTCGAAGACTCCAACATTTCATTGAAGGCCTTTGCAGATTCCTCCATCTCCTCGTCCGAATCCCGAGCATCATCATAGCCTTGCACCATGTTTTCCATCCCGGTACCATGCTCGTCGGTGCGACGACGATCCACCTCAGCTCGGTCATGTTGGGCAGACTCACCATGAAATGTCCACACTGTATAATCGGGCGTAAAACCACTCTTCTGCAGGTGTTCGCCCATTTCAGCCTCTGTCTTCTTTTCCCAATTGCCGCACCGGAAACAGGGGCACCAGGTTTTCTTTTGGCCATTTGCAAATGCGGCTTGCACAAACCCCTTAGTTTTTGTGAACCATTCAGCGCTCCATTTGTTCTGACCAGTGTGACCGGTATACATCCAAGCACGGTCACTCATCTTGACTTTCAGAGCTACTGGACACACAACAATTATATATGTAATTCACCATGTATATATTCATCAGTTGATCTACTTTGTCAATTTTATTACGTCCATGCAACCTACACTCTAATAGGTAATGATAGGTCCTAATCCCACCCGTATATGTGTAGATTGGGTTCATTTTCCCATGCTATGCTCCGGATCCGACGCAAAATTTCGGTAGCACCTCCCCGCTGTTCTCCTGATACACGTCTCTGCAATAAACAGAGAGGATGTGTACCCGGAGAACAACAGGGGACGCACTGACGAAATATATGCGTCGGATCCGGAGCAAAGCATATGGGAAAACGAACCCAATCTACACATACTCGGGCTGTCCATGGATAGCGTTGGACAATTCGAAAGAATCAAGGTTATAAATATGCAAATGCATGCATATTTATAACTATGACACTTTCGAACGGGAGACACATATTGGTTACGCATACTGATGATTCAAGACACATAGATAGCTAGCTATCAAGTTTCATCGGAATAGATTAAATAATTAATGGGGGAGGAGGACTTGTCATTTGTGCTCACCCACGAACGAAGGGGCAGAGCTCGTCAAACGCACGACGAGGTCGTCGAACACCAAACCTCGCAGCGATGAAACAACTGCACATTTAAAACTACACGATCAACACAATTATATATGATGTTTTTCATAACAAAATCGAAAAATATATGACCTAACTAATAATTCACAAATATATGACCCCGTCGGCCTCTGGAAGGCCAAAGAACACCTTTTCGGGAGGTGTCGGTGGTCGGGGTGTCCTGTCGGTGTCGGGGTGCCGTGTCGGGGTCGGGGTGCTATTTCGGGGTCGGGGGGTCGGGGTGTCGTGTCGATGTCAGGGTAGTGCCGTGTCGGTGTCGGGGTGTTGTTTCGGGGTCGGGGTGTGGTGTCGGGGTCAGGGTGTCGGGTCAGGCTCGGGGTCGGGGTGTCGGGTCAGGCTCGGGGGGTCGGGGTGTCGGGGTCGGGGTCGGGGTGTGGGGTCAGGCTTGGGGGGTCGGGGTGTCGGGGTCGGGGTCGGGGTCGGGGTCGGGGTGTCGGGGTCGGGGTCTTGGGGTCGGGGTCGGGGTCTCGGGGTCGGGGTGTCGTGTCGGGGTGCCGGGTCGGGGTCTGGGTACCGTGTCGGGTCGGGGTCGGGGTGTCGGGGTCGGAGTCGGGGTATCGGGTCAGGCTTGGGGGGTCGGGGTGTCGGGGTCGGGGTCGGGGTGTCGGGGTCGGGGTGTCGGGGTCGGGGTCGGGGTCGGGGTCGAGGTCGGGGTGTCGGGGTCGGTGTCGGGGTCGGGGTCGGGGTCGGGGTCTCGGGATCGGGGTGTCGTGTCGGGGTGCCGGGTACCGTGTCGGGTCAGGTTTTTTTCCTTTTCTTCTTCTTCTTCCTCTTTTTCCTTTTCTTCCTTTTTTTCCTTCTTCTTCTTCTTCTTCTTCTTCTTCTCCTCCTTCTTCTTCTTCCTCCTTTCCTTTTTCCTCTTCTTCTTCTCCTCTCCTCTTTTTTCTTCTTCTTCTTCCTCTTCTTCTTTTTTCTTCTCCTCCTCCTCCTCCTCTTCTTCTTCTTCTCCTGATCTCCTCTTTTTCTATTTTTCTTCTTTCCTAAAACTAAACTAAACCTAAACCTAAAACTAAAAAAACAGAAAAAGAAAAAAACTAAATCTAAACCTAAAACTAAACTAAAACTAAACCTATAAATCTAAAACTAAAACTAAATCTAAACTAAACATAAACCTAAAACTAAAAAAAATAGAAAAAAGGAAAAAAAAGGAAGAAGAGACTTACCTGCAGGGTGGAGGAGGGGGGCGGTGCGGCCTGGGGCGGCGGAGGAGCGGGGCGGGGCGGCCTGGGGCGGCGGAGGAGGGGGGAGGGGCGGCCTGGGGCGGCGGCGCCGGGCCCGGCCGGGGCGGCGGGGCGCGGAGGTGCCGGGGCGCCGGGGCGTGGCGGTGCCCAGACGGCAGGGCGGCGGGGGCGGCGGGGCGGGGGGGCGCCGGGGCGACGGGGGGGTGGTGGGGCGACGGGGCGGGGGGCGCTGGGGCGGCGGCGGCGGGGTGGTGCGACGGGGCTGGCGAAAGGTGGGAGAGAAAGAGAGAGAGAGGGGGGTGTGGGGCGCGGCCCCGTAAACGTTACGTGGGGCCCTCCCTCTTTGCCGTCCGCCACCCTTTGCCGTCTGCCTTCTTGCTCTTTGCCGTGCGCTAGCGGACGGCAAAGAGGGGGCCCGTTAGGTTTTTTTTGCAGCTCGTCAGTGGGGCCCCTCCCTCTTTGCCGTCCGCTAGCCGACGGCAAAGAATTTTTGCCGTCCTCTAGCAGACGGCAAAGAACTGGCTGATGGCAAACTTGGTCTTTGCCATCAGCCAGTTCTTTGCCGTCCACTTTTTGGAAGCTGATGGCAAAGAGCTTCTTTGCCGTCCGCTAGCGGACGACAAAGAACTGGCAGATGGCAAAGTAGCTGATTCCAGTAGTGCATCTTCGACTGTATTGACTTACAAATGATACGAGATAAATGAGAATACATTTTACACGACCGCCCAAGATCAAAAGAGCACCAACCAAAACAACGGTGTCCGGTTTGATGCAGCAACCGAGAGGGGAAAGGACACATATTATGGTTACATAGTGGACATATGGGAACTTAACTACGGACATGATTTTAAGGTCCCTTTGTTTAAGTGCAAATGGGTCAATCTGTCACGAGGCGGGGTACAGGTAGACCCACAGTACAGAATGACAACAGTGGATCTGAACAATCTTGGGTAAACTGATGAACCGTTCGTCCTAGCCAATGATGTGGCACATGTTATCTATGTGAAGGACATGTCTACCAAACTGAGAAAAAGAAAAGATAAGGAAGTGAATACATCATACGATGAGCCAAAGCGCCACATAGTTCTTTCAGGAAAAAGGAGATCGTGGGAGTGGAGGGCAAGACAGACATGTCCGAAGATTATGGAAAGTTTTATGAAATTCCTCCCTTCAAAGTCAAGGCTGACCCATGTTGGGGAACGTAGTAATTTCAAAAATATTCCTACGCACACGCAAGATCATGGTGATGCATAGCAACGAGAGGGGAGAGTGTTGTCCACGTACCCTCGTAGACCAAAAGCGGAAGCGTTAGCACAACGCGGTTGATGTAGTCGTACATCTTCACGATCCGACCGATCAAGTACCGAACGCACGACACCTCCGAGTTCTGCACACGTTCAACTCGATGACGTCCCTCGAACTCCGATCCAGCCGAGTGTTGAGGGAGGGTTTCGTCAGCACGACGGCGTGGTGACGATGATGATGTTCTACTAACGCATGGCTTCACCTAAGCACCGCTACGATATGATCGACGTGGATTATGGTGGAGGGGGGCACCGCACACGGCTAAGAGATCAAGAGATCAATTGTTGTCTCTTTGGGGTGCCCCCTGCCCCCGTATATAAAGGAGTGGATGAGGGGGAGGGCCGGCCCTCTCTATGGCGCGCCCTAGGGGAGTCCTACTCCTACTGGGAGTAGGATTTCCCCTTTCCTAGTAGAACTAGGAGCCCTTCCAAGTAGTAGGAGTAGGAGGGAAGGAAAGGGAAGGGAAAAGGAGAAGGAAGGAAGGGGGCTGATGAAACTATGTACCTAGGGTAGGGGCACGGACCCGTCCAAGGAGCCCTACCCAAGGACATCCCTAGAAGAAGTCACCTTTCAATCGACTTGAAGGTATCTCACTCGACGGGTCCAAGACACTCGACCAAGAAGCTACCACTCGACCATGAAGCTAGCCACTCGACCGCCAGGAGATCTGAAGTCACTCCGCAGGCAAATGGTCGGCTATTAAGTAGTCTTTATGGTCATTGTAGCACTCTATTAGGGGTGTTACCAGTAACGCCCAACCTTAAATGTACCTTAAACCCTGCATTACTGGGGGCACGAGAGGGCCAACGAACTCTATATAAGCCACCCCCCTCCTCAGTATGAAGGGTTCGCACCCCTGTTATTCACACGCCAGTAATCCAGTCGACCGCCTCTGGGCACCGAGATGTAGGGCTATTACTTCCTTCGTGAAGGGCCTGAACTCGTACATCTTGGTGTGTTTACAACTTCCCAATAGCTGAGATCTAGCCTCTCCATACATACCCCCCTACATCACTGTCAGAGTTAGAACCACGACAGTTGGCGCCCACCGTGGGGCAGGAATCTTAGCGCCTGATTGGAGAAGTTGCGATTTTTTCGATCCCTTTGATCATGGTTTCGTGCGGAGTTTTGATGGAGGGCCGCGAGATCCGCCTCGGCGCGCTCACGTTCATCACCGACGACTCCGCCTGGCTTCAGGAGGCGCCACTCGACATCGACGTGCTCCCCGTCCGCGGTGCGATGCATTTCCGCGCATGCGTTCGTGGCGTCCTCCTGCGGCAGCCGTCGACCCAGTATCGGTCGGCCCCCGTATCGTCTCCCCACTCCGTCTCCCACCGGCGCAAGCGCTCCGGTCGGTCGAGACTTCAGAGGTGGGTGAGGCATGCCGTGGCTCGCCAGTCGGCCGCCCCGCAAGTCGCGGCAATCAAGCCCGACGAATCCCTCTGCGGCCTGTTCGACTGGCTCCGCGGAGACCGCATTCGAGTGCGACAGCAGCGACCCAGCGGCTGAGATCCTGGCGGTCGATGGAACGCACAGTCCTCCCGGTTTCCCTCACGCTGGTGGAGGCGCAGGTGGGGGCGACCCGTCGCTTCCCCACGATGAGTATCTCCCCGAACCTCTCACGTCATTGCAGCGAGAGGAGCTTCGCCGCGGGAACACGGACGCACTCCGCACTCCTATCGTCGGAGAGTCCCCCGAGGCCCGGGCCTTGGAGGACGCGCGCTTGGCTAATTTGGCCGAGCGCACTCGACTGTAGAATCTCCAGCGAGCACTCGACGAGCAAGCGCGTCAGCGGGCTCCTGAGTCTAGTCGACGTCAGCTCTTCCCGCCGACGCAGGTATACCGAACCCCAGTTCAGAATTTGGCCGCCGCGGCCCGTATAGCAGAATCGATTCAGCCCTCCCAGTCGGAGGCTGCCAGGGGCTTGTTACAGATCAGAGCGTTGCTCCGGGCGGCGGGAAACCAGAATTCCGCTGTTTCTCAGTCGCGGAACAGGATCCACAGTCGATCCGTTGCAACAGATACAGTCCAGTCAGCTCACAGCCCGAGATCGCCCCCGAGGCGTGAGGGACGTGGTGACCAGCATGATCAGTACAGGAGGAATGAGCAGTATGATCACCGGTTCGATCGTGATGATCGACATCGAGTGCCAACCCCTCCCCCGAGGAGTGGGTCGTATCCGCCTCGACGGCAAGATGACAGACGCCCTCATAGTGTTGGGCAGAGGATTCCAGTCGACCCCAGGGGCCCAGGCTTTGATGCGAGATCCATCCTCGTTCAAGGTTTGGTTGACAGGAACAGAGCTCATCGAGAAGGCCACAACAGAGATGTGCCTGCCAGCAGCGGAGTACATGCTTCAGGGCCAGAGTGTTTCAGTCGAGCCATCAGAGCCGCAGTGATTCCTCCCAATTTCAGGCTGGCGACTGGAATCAGCAAGTTCACCGGTGAATCTAAGCCTGACACTTGGCTCGAAGATTACCGAGTGGCTGTACAGATTGGCGGTGGCAATGATGAGGTGGCCATGAAGCATTTGCCTCTCATGTTAGAGGGCTTAGCCAGAGTGTGGCTAAATCAGTTGGCACCCAGCAGCATTTACACTTGGGAGGACCTCTCCCGAGTGTTTATCACAACCTTTGAAGGAACATGCAAGCGACCTGCAGGCCTTACAGAGTTGCGGTCTTGCGTGCAGAAGCCGAATGAAACTCTGAGGGAATACATCCAGAGGTGGATCACACTGCATCACTCGGTTGAGAATGTGCCAGACCATCAAGCAGTTTGTGCCTTCAAGGAAGGCGTTAAATACAGAGAGTTGAATCTGAAGTTCGGTCGAACTGGAGAGATGTCTCTGAATCGGATGATGGAGATTGCCACCAAGTACGCTAATGGTGAAGACGAGGACCGACTCCGGAGTGGCAAGCACAAGGCAGTCGCCCAAGAAACCGGAGGAAACTCCAGTCGGAAACAAAAGCGGAAGGCCAAGCCAGCCGCTCCTGGGGAGGCCCTGGCCGTAGCCCAGGGAAACTTCAAGGGAAAACCCAAGGGCACCTGGAAGCCCAAGAAAGTTAAGGATCAGGATGGAAACGATGTTTTTGACCTGCCATGTCACATCCACACCAAGAAAGATGAAGAGGGTAATTTTATTTACCCAAAGCATACCACTCGACAGTGCCGGCTCCTAATCCAGCAGTTTCAAGGCAAACAGTCCAAGGATAAGGAAAAAGAGTCAGACAGAGTCGAGGACAAGGAAGATAGCGACGACGGATACCCCCAAATCAATTCCACCCTAATGATTTTTGCTGATGTCGAAAGCAAAAGTCGACTGAAAGTCATCAACCGTGAGGTGAATATGGTTGCTCCGGCAACACCCAGTTATCTGAAGTGGTCTCAGACTGCCATCACGTTTGACCAGTCTGATCACCCTACGCACATTGCCACCCCTGGGAGGCAAGCTTTGGTGGTCGATCCAATTGTCGAAGGCACTCGACTGACCAAAGTCCTGATGGATGGTGGCAGTGGCCTGAACATACTGTACACCGAAACTTTGAAAGGAATGGGCATTCCGATGTCCAGACTAAGTACCAGTAACATGAGCTTCCACGGAGTCATTCCTGGCAAGAAAGCCAAATCACTTGGCCAGATTACTCTTGATGTGGTTTTCAGCGATTCAAAGAATTACCGCAAGGAAAAGTTGACATTCGAGGTTGTGGACTTCCAAAGTGCTTATCATGCCATTTTGGGCAGGCCAGCTTACGCACGCTTCATGGCTCGACCATGTTACGTGTACCTCAAACTGAAGATGCCTGGCCCTAAAGGTGTAATCACTGTTACAGGCAACCGAAAGAAAGCAGAAGAGTGTTTTCAGAAAGGCTCAAAGATCGCTGATGCTCAGATGGCAGTGGTCGAGCTGCAAGAGTACCAAAAGACTGCCGATCCGAGTGAATTGCTACGAGCCAAGAAGCCTGCTTCAGAATCAGCTTTCCAGTCATCCGGTGAAACAAAGCCAGTCCACATTCACCCGACCGACCCCGATGCTGCCCCGACTCACATCTCAACGACGCTCAACTCCAAATAGGAAGAAGCGCTCGTCCAGCTCCTCCGTGAGAACTGGGACATCTTCGCATGGAAGCCCTTTGACATGCCTGGAGTTCCCAGAGGGCTGGCTGAGCACCGTCTACGAGTCGACCCAAAATTCAAGCCTGTGAAGGAACATCTTCGACGGTCCGCCGTCCAGAAGAAGCAAGCCATTGGCGAGGAGGTAGCTCGGCTCTTAGCAGCGGAGTTCATCCGAGAGATTTACCACTCCGAGTGGCTCGCCAATGTCATCATGGTCCCCAAGAAGGACAAGTCACTTCGCATGTGCATTGATTTCAAACATATCAATCGGGCCTGCCCGAAAGATCATTTTCCTCTCCCTCGCATCGACCAAATAGTCGACTCGACTGCGGGGTGCGAGAGATTGTCTTTTCTAGATGCCTATTCCGGGTACCATCAGATCCGTCTCTATGGACCCGACGAGATCAAAACAGCTTTCATCACTCCATTCGGATGCTTCTGTTACGTCACCATGCCGTTCGGCCTCAAGAACGCCGGAGCCACGTTCATGAGAATGATTCAGAAGTGTCTACTCACTCAAATCAGTCGGAATGTGGAGGCATACATGGATGATATTGTGGTCAAGTCACGGAAAGGTTCCGACCTGCGGGCTGACCTTGCTCAAAACCTTTGCCAACCTCAGGAGGTATGATATCAAGCTCAATCCGTCAAAGTGCATGTTCGGAGTTCCAGGTGGAAAGTTACTCGGTTTTCTCGTTTCCGAACGGGGGATCGATGCCAATCCTGAAAAAGTTGGCACCATACTTCGGATGAAGCATCCTGAACGCGTGCACGATGCCCAAAAGCTTACAGGCTGCTTGGCCGCTCTAAGTCGATTCATTTCTCGTCTCGGTGAAAAGGCGTTGCCTCTTTACCGACTGATGAAGAAGTCTGACAAGTTCGAGTGGACTCCAGAAGCTGACGCAGCATTTGCAGAGCTCAAAGCTCTGCTCTCCACCCAGCCGGTGCTTGCTGCCCCAATCAGCAAAGAGCCTCTGCTGCTTTACATTGCAGCCACAGGACAAGTTGTCAGTACAGTACTTACGGTCGAGCGGGAAGAAGAAGGAAAGGCCTTCAGAGTTCAGCGCCCAGTCTATTATTTGTCTGAAGTTTTGACCCCTTCAAAACAAAGATACCCTCACTACCAGAAGCTTGTATATGGGATTTACATGACCATGAAGAAGGTTGCACATTACTTCTCTGACCACTCCATTACAGTCGTCAGCGACGCCCCACTGTCAGAGATTCTGCATAACAGAGATGCAACTGGTCGACTGGCCAAGTGGGCGATTGAACTCCTTCCCTTAGATATCAAGTTTGAAGCAAAGAAGGCTATCAAGTCCCAAGCAATCGCAGATTTCATCGCCGAGTGGATTGAACAGCAACTTCCGACTCAAGTTCGCTCGGAGCACTGGACCATGTTCTTCGATGGATCTAAGATGCTGAATGGTTCCGGTGCTGGGGTAGTTCTAGTCTCCCCCCAAGGAGATAAGCTCAGATATGTTCTCCAGATTCACTTCGATTCCTCCAATAATGAAGCAGAATATGAAGCACTTTTGTACGGGTTGCGCATGGCCATTTCACTCGGCGTCCGTCGCCTCATGGTCTATGGCGACTCAGATTTGGTAGTTAATCAGGTGATGAAGGAGTGGGATGTCAGAAGTCTGGCTATGACTGGTTATTGCAATGCAGTGAGAAAGCTAGAAAAGAAATTTGAGGGGTTGGAGCTTCATCACATCCCCCAACTGAAAAATCAGGCAGCTGACGATTTGGCAAAGATAGGCTCCAAGAGAGAAGCCATTCCCAGCAACGTGTTCCTGGAGCACATTCACTCGCCGTCGGTCCAAGAAGATCCTTTTACAGAAGAAGCCCCGCAGCCGAAAAGTGCCACAGATCCGACTGAAGTCAAAGTTCCTGCTGTGGTCGACCTAATCATGGAAGTATTGGCAATCACTCCCGACTGGACGATACCGTACATCGCGTATATCCTAAGGAAAGAACTCCCAGAGGACGAGGAAGAGGCTCGACAGGTCGTCCGCCGATCCAAGGCCTTCACAGTCATAAAGGGGCAGTTGTATAGAGAAAGCGCGACTGGAATTGGTCAGAAGTGCATAACACCAGAAGAGGGTCGGATAATCCTTGATGATATCCACTCGGAGACCTGTGGTCACCATGCGTCCTCTCGGACCATTGTGGCTAAAGCATACCGAGCGGGATTTTACTGGCCTAGAGCAAATGAGATGGCAAAAGAGATAGTCGACAAGTGTGGAGGGTGCCAGTTCTACTCCAACATGTCACACAAGCCTGCGTCAGCCCTGAAGACCATTCCACTTGTCTGGCCCTTTGCTGTCTGGGGACTAGACATGGTTGGTCCACTGAGAACAGGCAGAAGTGGTTTCACTCATGTGCTTGTGGCAGTTGACAAGTTTACCAAATGGATTGAAGCTAAGCCTATCAAGAATCTTGATGCTTGCACTGCTATCAGTTTCGTCAGAGGGCTAACATTCAGATATGGAGTCCCGCATAGCATCATCACTGACAATGGGTCAAACTTCAATTCGGACAAGTTCAAAGCTTTTTGTGCCTCTCAAGGCACTCGAGTCGACTACGCATCGGTCACCCATCCCCAGTCGAATGGACAAGCTGAAAGAGCAAATGGTCTGATTCTCAAAGGACTAAAGCCTCGACTGATGCGTGATCTCAAGCACGCGGCAGGTGCTTGGGTCGACGAGCTTCCGTCAGTTCTGTGGGGATTGAGGACCACCCCTAACCGATCGACTGGAAGAACTCCATTCTTTCTAGTTTATGGAGCCGAAGCAGTTCTGCCAAGTGATCTACTCCACAACGCGCCCCGAGTCGAGCTTTACACCGAAGATGAAGCAGAACAGGCCCGGCAAGACGCAGTCGACCTCCTAGAAGAAGAGAGGGAGATGGCCATGATCAGATCGACCATTTATCAGCAAGACTTGCGTCGATTCCACGCCCGGAATGTGAAGAGTCGAGCCTTCCAAGAAGGAGATTTGGTCCTCCGAGTGGATCAACAGAAACCACACAAGCTTGCTCCTACTTGGGAAGGCCCCTTCATCATCACCAAAGTCCTCCACAATGGAGCGTATCACCTCTACAATGTTGATTGCCAGATCGACGAGCCACGAGCTTGGAATGCGGAATTACTCCGCCCCTTTTACACTTGAGTTCTCCCTCGGACGAGATGTAATAAGAAAAATTTCTGCAGTTTGTTTTTATCAAAGACAAGAGTGTTCCAATAATTGCTGTCACTTCTGTTTGCTTGCGAAATCCCCCAGTGGGTGACTTAGTTGCGAATCCGTTTCGCCTAAGTTCGAAAAATCCTACCGAGTGGAGAGCCAGACTCCCACTCGGAGGCTTAGCTGCAGCCCAGCGCTCGCCTAAGTTTGAAAAAATCCTACCGAGTGGAGAGCAAACCTCCCACTCGGGGGCTTAGCTGCAGCCCAGTGCTTGCCTAAGTGTTCAAAAAATCCTACCGAGTGGAGAGCAAACCTCCCACTCGGAGGCTTAGCTGCAGTCCAGTACTCGCCTAAGTTCTCCCACTAAGAGACTTAGTTGCAGTCAGCACTCGCCTAAGTTTGAAAAAAATCCTACCGAGTGGAGAGCAAACCTCCCACTCGGAGGCTTAGCTGCAGTCCAGTACTCGCCTAAGTTCTCCCACTAAGAGACTTAGCTGCAGTCAGCACTCGCCTAAGTTTGAAAAAAATCCTACCGAGTGGAGAGCAAACCTCCCACTCGGGGGCTTAGCTGCAGCCCAGCACTCACCTAAGTTCTCCCACTAAGAGACTTAGCTGCAATTAGACGCTCGCCTAAGTTTGAAAAAAAAATCCTACCGAGTGGAGAGCGAACCTCCCACTCGGGGGCTTAGCCGCAGTCCAGCACTCGCCTAAGTTCTCCCACTAAGAGACTTAGCTGCAGTCAGACGCTTGCCTAAGTTTGAAAAAATCCTACCGAGCGGAGAGCAAACCTCCCACTTTGGGGCTTAGCCGCAGCCCAGTGCTTGCCTAAGTGTTCAAAAATCCTACCGAGTGGAGAGCAAACCTCCCACTCAGAGGCTTAGCTGCAGTCCAGTACTCGCCTA
Source organism: Triticum urartu (assembly GCF_056163025.1). NCBI lineage: Eukaryota > Viridiplantae > Streptophyta > Magnoliopsida > Poales > Poaceae > Triticum > Triticum urartu. The sequence continues at coordinate 714,622,997 of NC_141879.1, forward strand.
AGTTCTCCCACTAAGAGACTTAGCTGCAGTCAGCACTCGCCTAAGTTTGAAAAAAAAAATCCTACCGAGTGGAGAGCAAACCTCCCACTCGGGGGCTTAGCTGCAGCCCAGCGCTCGCCTAAGTGTTTAAAAATCCAACCGAGTGGAGAGCAAACCTCCCACTCGGGGACTTAGCTACAGCCCAACACTCGCCTAAGTGTTTAAAAATCCTACCGAGTGGAGAGCAAACCTCCCACTCGGGGGCTTAGCTGCAGCCCAACGCTCGCCTAAGCGTTTAAAAAATCCTACCGAGTGGAGAGCAAACCTCTCACTCGGAGGCTTAGCTGCAGCCCAGTGCTCGCCTAAGTACAAGACACAACCCAATCCGCGAGTCGACTGCTACCTTCCCCTTCGGAGCTGCGCCACAAATACAAGGTTATTCCAAGTGGAGCTCAAGATCCACTCGACGAATTAAACCATGAAGATATTCAACGAGAGATCAAAATCAGATAAAGCCTAAAAGGTCCCAGACCTCAGATCAAAGTACTCAAGCCCTCGGCTCGGCGGAGTTTAACGGTTACAAATCCACTCGGCATTCCGAGGCAAATTTAAAGTGAAGCATAAAAGTTTTTCATTCCTCAGGAGGAGGACTGGAAGGGGCAACGAACTCGTCCAAGTCGATCCCGTCTGCAATACGAGTGGCAGCAGCAATAAAAGTCTCCATGAAGTCCTGAAAGTTGTACTTCCTGGTATTGGCAACTTGGATGGCGGCCAGCTTTTCTTCTCGCGCCTCCTTGCAATGGACGCGGACCAGAGACAGAGCGACATCAGCACCACATCTAGAAGAAGATTTCTTCCATTCCGCCACTCGACCCGGGACTTCATTCAGTCGGACCATCAGGGACTCGAGGTCATTCTGAAGTGTCGTTCTGGGCCAGAGTGATGTGTCGATCCGCGACATCGCAACCTTCAGCCGAGCAAGATAATCAACAACGCTGGTAACACGAGACTCCAGTCGGAGCACGTTCATAGCAGCCTTGTCCTTCACGAGAGAATTGGCGGGATCCAAGCCTGGCTCCACTCGACTGGTTTCCTCTTCGCAGCTCTGGCAGAATTCTGCAAACACGATTCAAGAATAAGACAGTGGCCGTACGCGGGCTCGGCAACTACAAGACAGCCGGGTTGGAATAATTACGTTCGAGCATGACGAACAGCTTCTTGGCGAGTCCACCGAGATAAGCCTCCAGATCTTTTACCTTCCCTGCTAGCTCACCCGCCTTGTCGTGCAGAGCCATCTTTTCTTTCTTCAATCGACTGGCATCTCGATTAGCTGTCTCGAGAGCAATTTTCAGTCTGGAGTTCTCCTGTTCAAGAGTTCCGACCGAAGCCAGCTTCTCTTCTGCGAGCTTCATTTTGCTCGAGGCCTCCTTCTGTGCCTTTGCAAGGTCTTGATCCTTCTTCTTCAGAGCTTCCTCCAGTTTATCTGCGGCGCGTCGGGTGGAACCAACATCAAGAATGGACAAGAAAGAAAAGCCACCCGTTAAGAATGGAGAACCTCACCAGCCATACCTTTTGCTTCTTCTTGCGCCTTCTTCAAATTCTCCTGAGCAAGCTTCAAGTTAAGGTTGAGCTGGATCTGCTGATTCTCCAACTCAGTATAGCGAGCTACAAGTTCGCAAGATTTCTGTAAAAAGAAAAATCAGTCGACAGACGTCCAAGATAAGTTGCTTTCGAGTAACTAAGAGACAATGATGACGTTTCTAAGACCACAGCCGAATCAAAAACATTCGACAGTAGTCTCGGGGACTACACCCAGTGGGTGCACTCAGCGTGCCCCCACTGGTTCGACCAAAAAAAAGAAAAGAGAGAAAAAGTCGACTGCCTGCAGTCGACCGGATACAGTTCCACTCGACCTAGCCCGACCAAACCGAGTGAAGAAATACAGCTACAACAACACAATGTAAAGACTACAGTCGACTGCCAGTAGTCCACCATAGTCTCAGGGACTACACCTAGTGGGTGCACTCAGCGTGCCCCCACTCGTCCAAGGATTGGCAGACACACCCAGTGGGTGTACAGATACAGATACAAAAGATCTTCGGAAAAGAGACTCTTCAAACAGCATATCATAACAGACCAAGTGTTGAGTCGACTGACCTGGACGTTGCTCTGAAGAGCCGAACTCGCGTCATAGGCTGCTTGGCTGGCCTCCCGAGCCATCTTCAGTTGCTCCATCATGATCCCCGCCTGGCGTATAGCCTCTTTTGCAGCAGCCGCTTGGTCCTCAGGGACGGGGTATGCGGCAAAAAGCAAAGACGGATCCGCAGTCGACGACGAGGGCCGCGCACTCGCCAGAGGAATGGCGAAGGTCATAGAAGCCCGAGTGGTGTCACCACCATCCCGAGCCACGGCCTCGGATGCTGGAGCGGATTGGGGGGTCTTGTCAGCCGACGCGCTCTTGTGCCTCCTCACTCTCAACGGACCGTCGTCATCGTCATCCGGGAGGTCGATAACATGAGGAGGGGCTACAAAGGAAAAGTTCAATCGACCAGGGTTGCAATAAATGATCAGTCGACTCAAATCAGAACGACAGTAATCGTACCAGGGTTGGAGGTAACAGCATCCTCCATCTCTTGGTCGTCGTCCTTGGCGGAGACCTTAGAAGTAGCAGCGCTGCAAATCTCGAAAGTCAGTCAGTTGGCTCAATGAATCGACCAAGGATCTGTCCATGGTCAACGAAGGAAAGCAAGTTTTATTATTACCCTGAAATGGTAGGGACAGCTATCTTCATCTTGGGCAGAGCCTTGGGCGGCTTGGACAGCGTCGTGCGTGGGTGCTTGGGAGCCTTCCCAGTCGGCGTAGGGGAAGAGGTCCGAGGGCGTTTCGACAACTGCCCAACAGAATCAGTCGCCTTGCCACGTTCCCGTGCTGGGTCGTGTGTGTGCTTGGACCGCCCCTCTGGGCGAGGGGGTTCGACCTCCTCCTCCTCCTCCTCTTCGCTGGAGTCGACGTTGTCGTCTCCCTCTCCTTCACCGTCGGACTCCCACTCGCCTTGGTCGTCCCCACTCTCACCTCCGCTCGCCTCCCCTTCCTCAGTTGGCTCCTGAGCCCCGTTGGGCGTCGAGTACATCTCGGTGGTCGCCTGGAAAGCAATAGACAAGACGAAAGTCAATCGACCAACTCAAAGAAGACCAATGCAGAAAACAAGATTTCAGTCGGGAGCATAAAGACATACCTGGTCCACTTCATACGAGTTGTCGAGTGGAGTTACCCTCCTGGCTCCTCGGGGGTTGTCTTTGTTCCCCGTGATGCTCGACAGCCACCCCTCCAGCATCTCGTTGGTGACCTCCTCCGGGTGGATCCGAGTGGTGTCATCAAGACCCGAGTACAACCACATCGGGTGGTCACGGGCCTGGAGCGGTTGGATGCGCCTCTGGAGGAAGACCTCCAGCAGGTCCATCCCAGTCACACCCTCACGGACAAGCTCGACCACTCGACCGGCCAACACTTTGACTTGGGCCCTTTCCTCCGGCGTCACTTTCAGAGAAGCGGGTTTTTCAGCTCGGTCGAGGGAGAAAAGAGGAAGACCAGTCGACTGTCCTGGGGTCGCCTGGTCCTGACAGTAGAACCAGGTCGCCTGCCAACCACGGACCGACTCCGGGAAAGTAATGGATGGAAAACAGCTCTTCCCCCTCGTCTGGATCGCCAAGCCCCCGCACAACTGGATCACCTGCGTCCTCTCGTCACTCGACTTGGCCTTCTTGACCGATTGACAATGGCAGGTAAAGATGTGCTTGAAAAGTCCCCAATGGGGGCGGCAGCCCAAGAAAGCCTCACACATGGAAATGAAAGCGGCAAGGTATACAATGGAGTTGGGAGTAAAGTGGTGGAGCTGCGCTCCGAAGAAGTTCAAGAAGCTCCGGAAAAAAGGATGGGGTGGCAGAGAAAACCCTCGGTCGATGTGGGTGGCTAGGAGCACACACTCACCGTCGCGGGGTTGAGGTTCGATCTCTCCCCCCGGAAGACGCGCGGCTTCATGGGGAATGACTCCCCCCTCGACCATGTCGTCGAGATCCTCTTGCCGGAGCACCGACGGCATCCAGTCGCCCTGGATCCAACCTTTGGGCAGAGCGGTCCTAGAGGAAGATCCGCCCCGAGCAGACCTCTTCCCTTTCCCCGCCGCCGCCACCTTCTTCGCGCGCTCCAGTGCAGTCGTCTTGCCCTTCACTATCGTCGCCGGCGAAATCTCAAACAGGCTTGCGGCGCTAGGGTGAGAACGGAGGTGGCGGAAGGACTTGCGAAGGAAGAGAGGAAGAAGAAAGCAGAAGGGAGCACACTGTTTGGAAACCCCGAGCCGGCAACTTATAAGGGGCCGCTTCCGAGTGGCTGACTGGTAGGCCTAGGCTATCCAGTCAAATCCCGCAGCAGACGCGCGCGCAGTACGTGGCAAAAAAGGCGACGCGGGGATCGAGGAGCTTCCGCTTTATCGCTTCCGATTACTACGGCCGCTCCCGTCCCGCGCGCTTCCCAAAATCCGAATCCTGCGACATCCGCGGGCCACAGAACAACTTGTCAAAACAGGAGACCCCGATCGCGCCGACGCTCAGTATGTCACAAGTAAAGAAATTCACTCGATGATAGGATTGGAATGGATCAAGGCGACTGAAAGAGGTTGATAACGTCATTCGTGACGATTGGCCCAAAACGAGGCACTCGTGTAGCCCAAAGAACCAGTCGGGAAGATCCCCAACTCTTTCCCCACTCTAACCTCGATCCATTCGGGGGCTAATGATGAAACTATGTACCTAGGGTAGGGGCACGGACCCGTCCAAGGAGCCCTACCCAAGGACATCCCTAGAAGAAGTCACCTTTCAATCGACTTGAAGGTATCTCACTCGACGGGTCCAAGACACTCGACCAAGAAGCTACCACTCGACCATGAAGCTAGCCACTCGACCGCCAGGAGATCTGAAGTCACTCCGCAGGCAAACGGTCAGCTATTAAGTAGTCTTTATGGTCATTGTAGCACTCTATTAGGGGTGTTACCAGTAACACCCAACCTTAAATGTACCTTAAACCCTGCATTACTGGGGGCAGGACAGGGCCGGCGAACTCTATATAAGCCACCCCCCTCCTCAGTATGAAGGGTTCGCACCCCTGTTATTCACATGCCAGTAATCCAGTCGACCGCCTCCGGGCACCGAGACGTACGGTTGTTACTTCCTCTGCGAAGGGCCTGAACTCGTACATCTTTGTGTGTTTACAACTTCCCAATAGCTGAGATCTAGCCTCTCCATATATACCCCCCTACATCACTGTCAGAGTTAGAACCACGACAGGGGCGCCCCCCCTCCCTAGTCCAATTCGGACCAGCCCATGGGGAGGGGTGCGGCCACCCTTTGAGGCCTTTCTCTCCTTTCCCGTATGGCCCATTAAGGCCCAATACGAATTCCCGTAACTCCCCGGTACTCCTAAAAATACCCGAATCACTCGGAACTTTTCCGATGCCCGAATATAGTCGTCCAATATATCGATCTTTACATCTCGACCATTTCGAGACTCCTCGTCATGTCCCCGATCTCATCCGGGACTCCGAACTCCTTCGGTACATCAAAACACGTAAACTCATAATATAACCGTCATCGAACTTTAAGTGTGCGGACCCTACGGGTTCGAGATCTATGTAGACATGACCGAGACACATCTCCGGTAAATAACCAATAGCGGAACTTGGATGCTCATATTGGCTCCTACATATTTTACGAAGATCTTTATCGGTCAAACCGCATAACAACATGCGTTGTTCCCTTTGTCATCGGTATGTTACTTGCCCGAGATTCGATCGTCGGTATCTCAATACCTAGTTCAATGTCGTTACCGGCAAGTCTCTTTACTCGTTCCGTAATACATCATCCTGCAACTAACTCATTAGTTGCAATGCTTGCAAGGCTTATAGTGATGTGCATTACCGAGTGGGCCCACAGATACCTCTCCGACAATCGGAGTGACAAATCCTAATATCGAAATACGCCAACCCAACAAGTACCTTCGGAGACACCTGTAGAGCACCCTTATAATCACCCAGTTACGTTGTGACGTTTGGTGGCACACAAAGTGTTCCTCCGGTAAACAGGAGTTGCATAATCTCATAGTCATAGGAACATGTATAAGTCATGAAGAAAACAATAGCAACAAACTAAATGATCAAGTGCTATGCTAACGGAATGGGTCAAGTCAATCACATCATTCTCCTAATGATGTGATCCCGTTAATCAAATGACAACTCATGTCTATGGTTAGGAAACATAACCATCTTTGATCAATAAGCTAGTCAAGTAGAGGCATACTAGTGACACTCTATTTGTCTATGTATTCACACATGTATTATGTTTCCGGTTAATACAATTCTAGCATGAATAATAAACATTTATCATGATATAAGGAAATAAATAATAACTTTATTATTGCCTCTAGGGCATATTTCCTTCAGTCTCCCACTTGCACTAGAGTCAATAATCTAGTTCACATCGCCATGTGATTTAATACCAATAGTTCACATCACCATGTGATTAACACCCATAGTTCACATCAACATGTGACCAACACCCAAAGTGTTTACTAGAGTCAATAATCTAGTTCACATCGCTATGTGATTAACACCCAAAGAGCACTAAGATGTGATCATGTTTTGCTTGTGAGAGAAGTTTAGTCAACGGGTCTGCCACATTCAGATCCGTAAGTATTTTGCAAATTTCTATGTCAACAATGCTCTGCACGGAGCTACTCTAGCTAATTGCTCCCACTTTCAATATGTATCCAGATTGAGGTTTAGAGTCATCTGGATCAGTGTCAAAATTTGCATCGACGTAACCCTTTACGACGAACCTTTTTGTCACCTCCATAATCGAGAAACATATCCTTATTCCACTAAGGATAATTTTGACCGCTGTCCAGTGATCTACTCCTAGATCACTATTGTACCCCTTGCTAAAAACAGTGTAGGGTATACAATAGATCTGGTACACAACATGGCATATTTTATAGAACCTATAGCCAATGCATAGGGAATGACTTTCATTCCCTTTCTATCTCCTGCCGTGGTCGGGCTTTGAGTCTTACTCAGTTTCACACCTTGTAACACAGGCAAGAAATCTTTCTTTGACTGTTCCATTTTGAACTACTTCAAAATCTTGTCAAGGTATGTACTCATTGAAAAACTTATCAAGCGTCTTGGTCTATCTCTATAGATGTTGATGCTCAATTTGTAAGCAGCTTCACCGAGGTCTTTCTTTGAAAAACTCCTTTCAAACTCTCCTTTATGCTTTGCAGAATAATTCTACAGTATCTCCGATCAACAATATGTCATTCACATATACTTATCAGAAATGTTGTAGTGCTCCCACTCACTTTCTTGTAAATACAGGCTTTACCACAAGTCTGTATAAAACTTTATGCTTTGATAAACTTATCAAAGCGTATATTCCAACTCCGAGATGCTTGCACCAGTCCATAGATGGATCACTGGAGCTTGCATATTTTGTTAGCACCTTTAGGATTGACAAAACTTTCTTGTTGCATCATATACAACTCTTATTTAATAAATCCATTAAGGAATGTAGTTTTGTTTATCCATTTGCCAGATTTCATAAAATGTGGCAATTGCTAACATGATTCGGACAGACTTAAGCATAGATAGTCAACACCTTGAACTTGTCGAAAACCTTTTTCGACAAGTCTTAGCTTTGTACATAGTAACACTACTATCAGCGTCCGTCTTCCTCTTGAAGGTCCATTTAATCTCAATGGCTCGCCGATCTTTGGGCAAGTCAATCAAAGTCCATACTTTGTTCTTATACATGGATCTCATCTCAGATTTCATGGCCTCAAGCCATTTCGCGGAATCTGGGCTCATCATCGCTTCCTCATAGTTCGTAGGTTCGTCATGGTCAAGTAACATGACCTCCAGAATAGGATTACCATACCACTCTGGTACGGATCTCACTCTGGTTTACCTATGAGGTTCGGTAGTAACTTGATCTGAAGTTACATGATCATCATCATTAGCTTCCTCACTAATTGGTGTAGTAGTCACAGGAACAGATTTCTGTGATGAACTACTTTCCAATAAGGGAGCAGGTACAGTTACCTCATCAAGTTCTACTTTCCTCCCACTCACTTCTTTCGAGAGAAACTCCTTCTCTAGAAAGGATCCATTCTCAGCAATGAATATCTTGCCTTTGGATATGTGATAGAAGGTGTACCCAACATTTTCTTTTGGGTATCCTATGAAAACGCACTTCTTCGATTTGGGTTTGAGCTTATCAGGTTGAAACTTTTTCACATAAGCATTGCAACCTCAAACTTTAAGAAATGACAACTTAGGTTTCTTGCCAAACCATAGTTCATACGGTGTCGTCTCAACGGATTTAGATGGTGCCCTATTTAACGTGAATGTAGTTGTCTCTAATGCATAACCCCAGAACAATAGTGGTAAATTGGTAAGAGACATCATAGATCGCACCATACCTAATAAAGTACGGTTACGACGTTCAGACACACCATTACACTGTGGTGTTCCAGATGGCGCGAGTAGTGAAACTATTTCACATTGTTTTAACTGAAGGCCAAACTCGTAACTCAAATATTTTACTTCTGCGATCATATCGTAGAAACTTTTATTTCTGTTACAATGATTCTCCACTTCACTCTGAAATTCTTTGAACTTTTCAAATGTTTCAGACTTGTGTTTCATCAAGTAGATATACTCATATCTTCTCAAATCATCTGTGAAGATCTGAAAATAATGATACCTGCCGCGAGCCTCAATATTCATCGGACCACATACATCAGTATGTATGGTTTCCAACAAATTTGTTGCTCACTCCATTGTTCCGCAGAACGGAGTCTTAGTCATCTTGCCCATAAGGCATGGTTCGCAAGCATCAAGTGATTCCAAAATCCCATCAGCATGGAGTTTCTTCATGCGCTTTACACCAATATGACCTAAACGGTAGTGCCACAAATAAGGTGCACTATCATTATTAACTTTGCATCTTTTGGCTTCAATATTATAAAAATGTGTATCACCACGATCGAGATCCAACAAACCATTTTCATTGGGTGTATGGCCATAGAAGGTTTTATTCATGTAAACAGAACAACAATTATTCTCTAACTTACATGAATAACCGTATTGCAATAAACATGATCCAATCATATTCATGCTCAACACAAACACTAAATAACATTTACTTTAGGTTTAACACTAATCCCGAAAGTATAGGGAGTGTGCGATGATGATCATATCAATCTTGGAACCATTTCCAATACACATCGTCACTTCACCCTTAACTAGTCTCTGTTCATTCTGCAACTCCCGTTTCGAGTTACTGTTCTTAGCAACTGAACTAGTATCAAATACTAAGGGGTTGCTATAAACATTAGTAAAGTACACATCAATAATATGTATATCAAATATACCTATGTTCACTTTGCCATCCTTCTTATCCGCCAATTACTTGGGGTAGTTCCGCTTCCAATGACCAGTCCCTTTGCAGTAGAAGCACTCAGTTTCAGGCTTAGGTCCAGACTTGGGTTTTTTCACTTGAGCAGCAACTTGTTTGCCGTTCTTCTTGAAGTTCCCCTTTCTTCCCTTTGTCCCTTTACTTGAAACTAGTGGTTTTGTTTAGCATCAACACTTGATGCTTTTCTTGATTTCTACCTTCGTCGATTTCAGCATCACAAAGAGCTTGGGAATCGTTTCCGTTATCCCTTGCATATTATAGTTCATCACGAAGTTCTACTAACTTGGTGATGGTGACTAGAGAATTCTGTCAATCACTATTTTATCTGGAAGATTAACTCCCACTTGATTCAAGCGATTGTAGTACCCAGACAATCTGAGCACATGCTCACTTCTTGAGCTATTCTCCTCCATCTTTTAGCTATAGAACTTGTTGAAGACTTCATATCTCTCAACTCGGGTATTTACTTGAAATATTAACTTCAACTCCTAGAACATCTCATATGGTCCATGACGTTCAAAACGTCTTTGAAGTCCCGATTCTAAGCCGTTTAAGCATGGTGCACTAAATTATCAAGTAGTCATCATATTGAGCTAGCCAAACGTTCATAACATCTGTATCTGCTCCTGCAATAGGTTTGTCACCTAGCGGTGCATCAAGGACATAATTCTTCTGTGCAGCAATGAGGATAATCCTCAGATCACGGACCAAGTCCGCATCATTGCTACTAACATCTTTCAACTTAGTTTTCTCTAGGAACATATCAAAAATAAAACAGGGGAGCTAAACGCGAGCTATTGATCTACAACATAGGTATGCTAATACTACCAGGACTAAGTTCATGATAAATTTAAGTTCAATTAATCATATTACTTAAGAACTCACACTTAGATAGACATCCCTCTAATCCTCTAAGTGATCACGTGATCCATATCAACTAAACCATGTCCGATCATCATGTGAGATGGAGTAGTTTCAATGGTGAACATCACTATGTTGATCATATCTACTATATGATTCACACTCGACCTTTCGGTCTCAGTGTTCTGAGGCCATATCTGTTATATGCTAGGCTCGTCAAGTTTAACCTGAGTATTCCGTGTGTGCAACTGTTTTGCACCCGTTGTATTTGAACGTAGAGCCTATCACACCCGATCATCACGTGGTTTCTCAGCACGAAGAACTTTCGCAATGGTGCATACTCAGGGAGAACACTTGTACCTTGATAATTTGTGAGAGATCATCTTATAAAGATACTGTCGAACTAAGGAAAATAAGATGTATAAAAGATAAACATCACATGCAATCAAAATATGTGACATGATATGGCCATCATCATCTTGTGCCTTTGATCTCCATCTCCAAAGCTTCGTCATGATTTCCATCGTCACCGGCATGACACCATGATCTCCATCATCTTGATCTATATCAATGTGTCGTCACATGGTCGTCTCGCCAATTATTGCTCTTGCAACTATTGCTATCACATAGCGATAAAGTAAAGCAATTATTTGGCGTTTGCATCTTATGCAATAAAGAGACAATCATAAGGCTTTTGCCAGTTGCCGATAACTTCAACAAAACATGATCATCTTATACAACAACTTATATCTCATCACGTCTTGACCATATCACATCACAACATGCCCTGCAAAAACAAGTTAGACGTCCTCTACTTTGTTGTTGCAAGTTTTACGTGGCTGCTACGGGCTGAGCAAGAACCGTTCTTACCTACGTATCAAAACCACAACGATAGTTTGTCAAGTTAGTGTTGTTTTAACCTTCTCAAGGACCGGGCATAGCCACACTCGGTTGAACTAAAGTTGGAGAAACTGACACCCGCCAGCCACCTATGTGGAAAGCACGTCGGTAGAACCAGTCTCGCGTAAGCGTACGCGTAATGTCGGTCCGGGCCGCTTCATCCAACAATACCGCCGAACCAAAGTATGACATGCTGGTAAGCAGTATGACTTATATCGCCCACAACTCACTTGTGTTCTACTTGTGCATATGACATATACGCATAAAACCTGGCTCGGATGCCACTGTTGGGGAACGTAGTAATTTCAAAAAAATTCCTACGCACACGCAAGATCATGGTGATGCATAGCAACGAGAGGGGAGAGTATTTTCCACGTACCCTCATAGACCGAAAGCGGAAGCATTAGCACAACGCGGTTGATGTAGTCGTACATCTTCACGATCCGACCGATCAAGTACCGAACGCACGACACCTCCGAGTTCTGCACACGTTCAACTCCATGACGTCCCTCGAACTCCTAATTCAAATGAGTGTTGAGGGAGAGTTTCGTCAGCACGACGGCGTGGTGACGATGATGATGTTCTACCGACGCAGGGCTTCGCCTAAGCACCGCTACAATATGATCGAGGTGGATTATGGTGGAGGGGGGCACCGCACACGGCTAAGAGATCAAGAGATCAATTGCCGTCTCTTTAGGGTGCCCCTTGCCCCCGTATATAAAGGAGTGGAGGAGGGGGAGGGCCGGCCCTCTCTATGGCGTGCCCTAGGGGAGTCCTACTCCTACCGGGAGTAGGATTTCCCCTTTCCTAGTAGAACTAGGAGCCCTTCCAAGTAGTAGGAGTAGGAGGGAAGGAAAGGGAAGGGAAAAGGAGAAGGAAGGAAGGGGGCGCCCCCCTCCCTAGTCCAATTCGGACCAGCCCATGGGGAGGGGTGCGGCCACCCTTTGAGGCCTTTCTCTCCTTTCCCGTATGACCCATTAAGGCCCAATACGAATTCCCGTAACTCCCCGGTACTCCCGAAAATACCCGAATCACTCGGAACCTTTCCGATGTCCGAATATAGTCATCCAATATATCGATCTTTACGTCTCGACCATTTCGAGACTCCTCGTCATGTCCCCGATCTCATACGGGACTCCGAACTCCTTCGGTACATCAAAACACATAAACTCATAATATAACCGTCATCGAACTTTAAGCGTGCGGACCCTACAGGTTCGAAAACTATGTAGACATGACCGAGACACGTCTCCGGTAAATAACCAATAGCGGAACCTGGATGCTCATATTGGCTCCTACATATTCTACGAAGAACTTTATCGGTCAAACCGCATAACAACATGCGTTGTTCCCTTTGTCATCGGTATGTTACTTGCCCGAGATTCGATCGTCGGTATCTCAATACCTAGTTCAATGTCGTTACCGGCAAGTCTCTTTACTCGTTTCGTAATACATCATTCTACAACTAACTCATTAGTTGCAATTCTTGCAAGGCTTATAGTGATGTGCATTACCGAGTGGGCCCAGAGATACCTCTCCGACAATCGGAGTGACAAATCCTAATCTCGAAATACGCCAACCCAACAAGTACCTTCGGAGACACCTGTAGAGCACCTTTATAATCACGTAGTTATGTTGTGACGTTTGGTGGCACACAAAGTGTTCCTCCGGTAAATGGGAGTTGCATAATCTCATAGTCATAGAAACATGTATAAGTTATGAAGAAAGCAATAGCAACAAACTAAACGATCAGGTGCTATGCTAACGGAATGGGTCAAGTCAATCACATCATTCTCCTAATGATGTGATCCCGTTAATCAAATGACAACTCATGTCTATGGTTAGGAAACATAACCATCTTTGATCAACAAGCTAGTCAAGTGGAGGCATACTAGTGACACTCTGTTTGTCTATGTATTCACACATGTATTATGTTTCCGGTTAATACAATTCTAGCATGAATAATAAACATTTATCATGATATAAGGAAATAAAAAATAACTTTATTATTGCCTCTAGGGCATATTTCCTTCAACCCATGCATCCTGATAAATGATGAAGATTATCCATGGTTACGGCGCAATAAGGAAAGGACACAAGCGAAGAAAAATTGAAGACTTTCTCTCCACAACTATTATGATGATACCATGCCAACTTTCAACCTTTTCTTAGTTCATTTGAAATGCCTGTTGTAACAGACAAGTTTCCGTATGAAATCCAGATACTTCGAAAGCGATTGTCCATGTTGTACACGAAGTGCATCCAGTTTTTGCCGTAACCCTTTCAACTTTCTTGCACATGCTATGTGGATGAAATGATGATACCATGCCAACTTTCAACCTTTTCAGAGTCCATTTGAAATGCTTTTCAATTTCAGGGTCTTATAGCTCAAAATAGTCAGTAAATGCATGAAAAATAACAAATGAAGTCAGAAAGGGTTGAAAATTGATGATGTGGCTTTGAATGATGCATTTTGAACACACAAAAAGTCAGGAGCTAGTTCACAGAATTTTCATAAAGAACTTTTTTGTTATAAACTTTAATAGCAAAAATAATTATCATAAAATAAAATAAATAAGTAATTAGAAACAAAACAATATAAACTTTAATAAAATATACAAGTAGAAACAAAATATAATAAAGTAAAATAAACTTTAATAACATAAATAAAATTTATGAAACTAAAATTATCAAAGTATTTTCTGTTCAAAACATTATAAGCAACTCTAGTATTATTAAAACTAAAATTATATGAAATTGATGCAACTAAAATTATCAAAGTATTTTCTGTTCAATATCATTAAAAGCAAAAAGAATTTTCATGAAGAACTTTCTTTGTTAGAAACTTTAATAGCAAAAAGAATTATCATAAGGTAAAATAAATAAGTAATTAGAAACAAAATAAAATAAAATAAATAAGTTTTTTGTTGTAAGTAGAAACAAAACAAAATAAATAAAACAAAAAAACTGGGAAAAAATAAAAAATATGCCACCTACTGGGCCACCACGGCCTGAATACGACTAGAAACCCATCCATAGGCTAGGATTCAGGCCCGCAGAAGGCCCTGTAGGCCCATTAGGCATAGCAGTCACAATTAGGCCCGTAAGCCTGAAATGGAGAGGAGCTCGAGAGGGGTGTGACAGTGGGGCTTATAAACCACTGCGCGCCCCTCTCAGCTAGCGAGGTGGGACTAAACATTTGGGCACGGGCAGCACGAGGCCTTTGGTCCCAGTTGGTGCCACCAACCGGGACCAAAGGCCCCTGCTTCCCGCCCTTTGGGCTGCTGAAAAGAGATATTTGGTCCCGGCTGGTGGCACCAACCGGGACTAAAGGGTGGCATTGCTCCCGGTTGGTGCCACGAACCGGGACTAATGCCTCGTCTATATAACCATGACTTGTGAATTTTTCATTCAGTTCCTCATCATCCCGCCGCGACGCCGCCAGGTGCTACGTCTTGAGCTTGTGTTAGTTTTCCCCGAAGAGGAAGGGATGATGCAGCAGAGTAGTGTAAGTATTTCCCTCAGTTTTTGAGAACCAAGGTATCAATCCAGTAGGAGCCCACGCTCAAGTCCCTCGTACCTGCACAAAGCGATAGCTACTCGCAACCAACGCGATTAGGGGTTGTCAAGCCCTTCACGGTCACTTACGAGAGTGAGATCTGATAGATATAATAAGGTGCCGTTAGATGTGAACGACCATGATACGTAGCTGATTAGGCAGAAGGGTTCATGTTCTTTATTTTAACATGGCATCACATTTGTGTTGCCGACAATGACCTCCATGCTGACGCAACAAAAAGGCGGCTTAATGTGATTAGTCCTAAGGCCCCTCTCTCTCTCTCTCGTGCTTGTTATTCTTTTCTTTTTCATTTTTTTGATGAGGGGGCTAGGGCTTGTTATTCTTATTCCGCATGATGTACTACAACGTTAATGCATTAGCACACTGCCAAAAAAAAGTATGTATACATACTATTAGAACATATGTACTTGTTCATTATTTTCTTACTGTAGATATATTCATTCTTGTTTGTACACTAGCTAATTGTTATAATTCTTATATAGGAGGAAGAGGAATGCAGATAGTGTTGCAACTGTGCGCGTACCAATAACTGGAGAAGCGAAGTTGTCTCCTTGACAGAGCTCACAGAAGTGGAAATCGACGGCTTCGAAGGAGACGACCACGAGTTTGATGTCCTGAAACATCTACTTAGATGTGCCCCCATGCTTAAAAGGATGACCCTGAAGCAGTCACACAAGGTCGCCCCAAGTGACGCAAAAGTTCATGACTTCTTCAAGGCACACCCTTTTGTCGAATGCTACTACATTTCATCTTCCGACACTACACCTATGGCTTGCTAGCTTGATGAAATGAGACTTTTAAGTTCCACCGAAACCTAATTAGACACAAGTTGTTGGTGTCTTAGTTTCAGGTTATGCAAATTTGACAGTTACCAAGTTTGACCATGCACCTGTGCACTAGCAGCCCATGGATGACAACACGCCCCGCAAGGGTGAAAGTGGTTAGGATAATTTATGTATGAAACCATTTCCGAATCCATTATTTTAGGATATGGTAACAGATTTTTTACATGCGACAATAATCTGATCCGAATCCGAGTCCGGTTGATAGGATATGGGCGACGCTACGCGTCAGCCAGCGGATGTTTTTACAAGATCCGTCACCTCGGCAACTTTTTGATCCGAAGTCATCCAGCTACACGACCCTTTCCTCAGAAGTGCAACAAGGGCAGTGTTGCAGAACCCTTTGCAATAGACCTCATGTTGTGGTAACATTTGCAACAGTCTATTGCAGAATTATGACTTTTTTCGTCTTAACTTTTTTACAATATGAGTGTTGTTGCGAAAGGACTTCTGCAACACAGATGATGCTGCAGAATTCTTTTTTCATCTTAACATTTTTGCAACATGGATGTTGTTGCGGAAGGACTTCTACAACACAGATGATGTTGCAGAAAAATTGCCACAGTGGCAACGCACGCGTCCAGTGGCGGCCGGCAAGAAAAGGAGGAGAGGAGACCAAGAGAGGGAGGAAGGAAGGCAGGAGGTGGTCGAGGGGTCACCAACAACGGCGGGTGGCCGGGCTCGACGCGCAGCAATCAGAAGAGGAGCTGACCATGGCGGGGGACTGGCGTTCATGGTTGGCCGCGAACACGAGGATAAAGAAAGGTGAGGGAGGAAGGGAACGAGGTGCGGTGGTGAACGCGGGGCTCGACGTCGGCGGAGCTCCAGCGACTGGTTGAACGATGCGGCGACACATGGATTGAATCGGGCGAGGTGGTGCCGCGGCTCCCGGACTGATTTGGACGGAAGACTCCAGGGTTTTGCAACATCTAGTCTTTTGCAATCGGAAGTTTTGCAACATCTAATGTGTTGCACTAAGAATCTAAGATGTACGTTGTGCGCCGTCTGGTGAAATTCGGATCTGACGGCCGCGTCGGCGGCGGTCTACGTGTGATCCATCAGCAGATTCTAATTGTTTTCCATAGGATATGGTATTACTAATATACGGTGTAGTAGGATAATCCGTTTATTCTAGCCAGATAATCTGACCTTTTAATTTCCGATTCTGATTTATGGGTGAAGTTATAAGTATCAACTAGCAATGTGTGAATGCTATCTTTGCTTAGGAGACAAAACATTCGCTTGTTAGTGATTTATTTGTCTAATTTTGTTATCATCTAGTGATTTATGTGTTAGTAAAGTATATAGGTATTAATATTTGCTCATTCTTTATGTATATTTTAGTTTAAGGCATTTATATATTTCTCGTATATGAATATGGTAAATAACGTAGACTAAGGCATAGCCTAGTGGTGGAAAGGGCTTGACACCTTCCCACCCACCAAGGTTCAAGCCATAGTACTTGCATTTTGGGTTTGTTGCACCAATTATACTGTAGGGGCTTTCCTTATAGTCTTTCCATCAAAAAAGGTAAGTAACCGTTTCCGATCCGACGTCGTATCGGTATGTACCATGCCTGAATCCACATAATCCCGTATTTGAATCCGCATTTGTTCTGCTGTCATATCCAAAACTAAACATGTGTAATACGATACGGTATAAGGGTTATCCATCTGAATCCGATTCGGTGTCACCCCGATGCCGTATCAGTACGTACCATGCCCGAATCCACATAATCCCGTATTTGAATCCGCATTTGTTCCGCTGTGAGATTCAAAACTAAATATGTGTAATACGATACGGTATAAGGGTTATCCGTCTGAATCCGATTCGGTGTCACCCCTAACGTATTGAACCATCATGTGTTGCAAATCATTTCTGTGCGCTACCAAAGTTCATGCTACTGTTTCTTATCCTGTGATACTTCTAGGGGATCATAGTTTGCTCATCAAAATCAATTTTACAAAGAGTGAATCGTCTGGTGTTCATGTATCTATCACTCAAAGCACATCATTTTGTTGTGGTTTTTACTTTTGCAATGAAAGGGTTACGCTTTACACTTTTATGTGATATGTGTTCTGCCCATCATGATCATTTTCAATTCAAATTTGAAATGTCTCCAACTTACAAAGATGTTCTGCCTTTATTAGCCTGTTGCATAGCATGTTATCGTATAAAATGATATTTCTTTTTTTATACAGGCATGTAAACCTCGATGTCTGGCTACCATGGCTCGGCGGACGACGACGGCATGTTGTATAGCATTTGCAGTTGTACGTGCAGACATATGCATATGCATCACTATTCGTTTGGCGTTTGAAAACTGAAACATATTTATTTGGAAGGACCACTGATGCACATCAGTTCCTAATGTATAAATTTGATTGCAGATTAGGTGTGTGTATTACGTTCATGAATCCACTTGGTAGATTGTAGTTCAGATATGGATTGCAGAACTTGCAGTTTGTAACTTGCGCATTTCTAATCTTAAAGTGCAAATTTGATTCACTAGTTAAAAATGTTGTTATTGTACTTATATGTTGGAAGCATTTGTATTTCATGTAATATTGGTCAACTGGCCAAGAAATATTATGTTCCTCCAATAAATTGTGAGATATGTGTTGTTATGTTCCTGTCATGATAAATAATTGATTCCCCCCTTAACTCGATTTAATAATCTCACTGGAAACATATCAATTATTCTAACTTTTGCCCTTGCAAATAAATTATTCAGACTTTTAATTGTACTAGCTCTAAACATTTTGATCATGTATTTTTCTAATAAATAATGAATCAATACAATTTGCCAACTTACTCTGTAAAAATGGTCATTGCTCTGCCTTGATTATTATTACTATCTGACAGACGTAAATGTTGCTTCTTCAGTTTATAAATCCTCAACCTCACTCCCTGCTCTAATCTAGTTCTCAATAGCTGAGTCACAAGCTTGTTCTGGCACACGATTACTTCTTCAACACAGTAGCATGTCTCTATTTTCGCTTATAGCAGTTTGGGTGGATGTAATAAGAAAGAACCAATATATTTTGCTGTTTCAGGGTGGTCACCTAATGGGCACCACGTATCCCCTTCAGCTTTGGTGCAGACACCATTGGGATGGTGATGGTCGCGTCATAACCTTCATGTTCGGCTAGTACACTTCGTTGGACTACGTCCTCCTTGGCTGCTACCTCGACATCCCCTGCAGCGCGATGATAGTGGTTTTGCTGCAACTATGCGGTGTTGTCTGCCCCTTCCTTGGTTTTTGTGAGTCATTGATTCCATCTCCATCTCTCTGACCTGAGATGCCTTGGCCATTGAGCCGTGTCCACTTGTTGTGCCGGCCATCGAGCCGTGTCCTACTATTATTTATGATGTTTTTATGCATAATAATGCTTTTTGAAGTAATTCTAATGTCTTTTCTCTCATGATTTGCAAGGTACACACAAAGAGAGAGAATTTCGGCAGCTGGAAATCTGGATCTGGGAAAGCTACGTCAGTCTACCTATTCTGCACAACTCCAAACAAGCTGAAACTTCACGGAGAACTTTTATGGAATATATGAAGAATATCGGAGCAAATAAGTATTAGAGGGGGCCCACCAGGTGGGCACAACCCACCTGGGCGCGCCAGGGAGCCCAGGCGCGCCCTGGTGGGTTGTGCTCACCTAGGCCCACCTCCGTTGCCCATCTTCTGGTATATAGGTCATTTTGACGTAGAAAAAATAAGGAGATGACTTTCTGGATGGAACGCCGCCGTCTCGAGACGGAACTTGGGCAGGAGCACTTTTGCCCTCCGGCGGAGCGATTCCGTCGGGGGAACTTCCCTCACGGAGGGGGAAATCATCGTCATCATCCTCACCAACAACTCTCCCATCTTGGGGAGGGCAATATCCATCAACATCTTCGACAACACCATCTCATCTCAAACCCTAGTTCATCTCTTGTGTTTAATCTTGTTACCGAAACTATAGATTGGTGCTTGTGGGTGACTAGTAGTGTTGATTACATCTTGTAGTTGATTACTATATGGTTTATTTGGTGGAAGATTATATATTCAGATCCAATATGCTATTTAATACCCCTCTGATCTTGAGCATGATTATCATTTGTGAGTAGTTACTTTTGTTCTTGAGGTCATAGGAGAAATCATGTTGCAAGTAATCATGTGAAATTGATATGTGTTTGATATTTTGATAGTATGTATGTTGTGATTCCCTTAGTGGTGTCATGTGAACGTCGACTACATGACACTTCACCATATTTGGGTCTAAGGGAATGCATTGTGGAGTAGTAATTAGATGATGGGTTGCGAGAGTGACATAAGCTTAAACCCTAGTTTATGCACTATTTTGTAAGGGACCGATTGGATCCAAAAGTTTAATGCTATGATTAGAATTTATTCTTAATACTTTTCTCGTAGATGCGGATGCTTGCGAGTGAGTTAATCATAAGTAGGAGGTTTGCTCAAGTAAGAACAACACCTAAGCATCGGTCCACCCACATATCAAATTATCAAAGTAGCGAACATGAATCGAACCAACATGATGAAAGTGACTAGATGAAACTCCCGTGTACCCTCAAGAACGCTTTGCCTATTATAAGAGACCGTTTTGGCCAGTCCTTTGCCTTAAAAGGATTGGGCTACCCTGCTGCACTTTTGCTACTATTATCATTACTTGCTCGTTACAAATTATTTTGCTATCAAACTACTCTGCTACTTACAATTTCAGCACTTGCAGACATTACCTTGTTGAAAACCACTTGTCATTTCCTTCTGCTCCTCGTTGGATTCGACACTCTTACTTATTGAAAAGAGCTACAATTGATCCCTTATACTTGTGAGTCATCAGCCAACACAATCTTGTGATTGTGATGATGCCGTTGTTGAAATTGGTCCGTTTTCTGGTTAGGCCTTTGTGCTTCTTATATATGCTACTCCTTCCATCCCAAATTAATTGACTTAGATTTGACTACATATGTATCTAGAAAATAGATACATCTGTATCTAACCAAATATGAGACAACTAATTCGGGACGGAGGATGTATTTGTTTGCGTCTAAAAATTCTGATAGTATTTAGTGTTCTTATATTCCTTTTCACATGATACTGTCTATCTCTAGTCATATTTTTTTGTAACAGTTTTATTACGTGTGGTCATCTTCTAGCTTATCTTGGTTCATGATGGAATCATTGTTGCATTTTCCTATAGCTTACTCCCTTGTGCTACATGTATATGATATTCATTGAGATTTGGTAAACATTTCGGGTCTTGTCATGAAACTGCCCTGGGTGTATAACGTGATAACATATTTGTTACTTTAGTTGCATGACCATGGAGGATTTATTGGCCCTTCTTTCCTGGTTGCTTCCTGCTTGTAAGAACAATTACTATGTTTTATCTTTTTTCAACCCATACGAAAATGCAAGTACTTGTTTGTATGCCTTGTTCATTCTTATAATCTTTCCATTGCACAGTCCCTTTAGCATGATACGGTCTATCTTTGCTCATTGTTATACATACTCACATTATTGATACTGATCTATTATGTGTGATCTTGGTCTAGCTTATTTTGGGTTCATGATGGAATCATGGTTCCATGTTCCTGCAGCATGGCTATGTGTTTGTGTTGATTAGTATTAAATATTGGAATGCTATCATTTTGTGTTATGCCCATTCAAGAGACATGAGTTGGTTGTTTGAATGAATATTGCATGAGAGCATAATTAAAGAAAAAAAACCTAATTTTCAAGTCATGTTTGCTATAGGCTGAGGGAACTTGATGCTCTCAAGGGACACATGGAGTCGGTTGTCAAGCTGAAGGGACTCGACATCCAGCAATCCCTACACGGTAGGATGATCTGGGCTGCAGTTTCCTCTTCGCTGATGAGTTTGATGTGGTTGGGTTCCACCTCTCTACTATGTTATTTCCTGCATTTTACATGAACTTAATCAATGGATCATGATCCTGCAGAAAGCATCACTATTGATTTTCCATTGCTTCAGTTGCAAATCGCCATCACACACAGCAAAAGATATTAACATGTGTGATGCCATGTGCATCAGGTTTCTCATTTGTACCGGTTACTTTATGAATCTGTAATGAGTGTGCATAGTATACTCCACCACGCATCTTTGTTGCTCAGGTGTGTTTCTTATATGGTTCTTATGTTTAGGATTATGTAAAAGTAGGACTTATGTGCATTTTAGTGTGTACGGATTACTTTGATTTCGCATCAATTTTTTTTTATGCTTTACGGACCCCTCGTCTCAATTTTTTCTATCCTCTGCCACGAAATGCAGGGTATGGCTCTTGCCATCCGACATACAACCCTTCCGATCATTGTTCAGTCGGATTTCTCAGAGGTCTTATTGACCTTATCACGCCGTGGGCTAGATCGTTCGGCGTATGGGCATCTGCGGTAGAGATTAAATCATGCATGAGCCGCAACTTATAGTCGCACGGAGTGTACTACTTTGGTGTAGTTAGACCATAGTCCCCCTTGTATTGAGCAACTTTTGCTTCTCGAGTGTAACTCTATAATTCATGAACTCCCTTTTCACCCCTCAAAAAAACAAGAAGAATACATATTGAAAGATTTCAAAAAAAACAAATAAACTGAAAATCATCCAAAAAATAAAATAGTTCATCTCAAAACTATATACAAGGAAAAGGCAAGACCGGATCTTCTAGCAATTAAGAATGATATATGACGCAGGTATAGGATGCCTTGTTTAGGGCATCTCCAGCCGTTGGCCCCTTAGGGGGCGCCTAAAATCGCCGCCTGGGGGTGAGCCGGCGCAAAAATTGGGCCTGGGGGCGAGTTGGTCCCCAACCGCCGGCCCCAGGGCCGCCCCCAGGCACATTTTAAAATAAAAGAAGTTCGGCGAAGTTCGGCTTAAATATGATAAAATTCGGCCAAACACGATAAATTTCGGCCAAACACGATAAATTTCGGCACATTTCGGCGAAGTTCGCGGATTTTCATTACATAGCACATATACATAAACTAATCTAAAGGAAAAAGTGGCTGAAGTCGCCGCTGTCGCCGCCATCGTCGTCGTCGGCCTTCTCCTCCTTGACGCGGGCGCCCCTGCTGGACCCCTGCCCGGCGTCGCCATGGCGGACTGGTGGTGGCGCATCGTCGTCGTCGTCGTCGTCGCTGTCGCAGATGACGACGACTCCGCCTTCGTCGCGGCCGCGTCGATGTTCCGCGAAGCGAAGCAGGGCGGCGCACTGGCGCTCCTTCGCCTTCTCCAGGCGCTCCTTCTCCATCGCTATGGAGTCCCCGCGCACCCATTCCAGGGCCACTTCGTCGTCGTCGAGCTCCGTCGTCACCGGCGCGGCCGGCTCCTTCTTCACCGGCGCGAGCCCCGGCTCCGTCTTTGGCTTGACGAAACACGGAGGAGGAGCCGACGAGGAGGCGCGCCGGCCGCCCTCGTTGATGACGATGCAGGCGCTGCGGGTGCGCCGGCCGAGCGGCGTCTCCGCCGCGGGCTCGGCCTTGACGCCGAGCAGGGCCGGAGTGCCGGAGGAGTGCGATGAAGATCGGGAGGAGGAAGAAGAGGAGGAGGACCCGAACCTCCTTGGCGCCCATGGCCCGGCGCGTCGGTGCTGCGCCGGGGCGGCCGCCCTCGCTGGGTACGCCAACGGCGGGTCGTTGCCGCCCTCGAGGTACGTCAGCACGTCCTCGAGTGTGCGGCCGGGGACGCCCCACCACAGGTGGCGCCCCTCGCTGTTCTGCCGGCCGCCAACCACCGGCGCGCCTTTGATGGACGCCAAGCGCTGCTGCTGGCGGCGCTCGAAA
The DNA here is from genome assembly GCF_056163025.1 of Triticum urartu. NCBI lineage: Eukaryota > Viridiplantae > Streptophyta > Magnoliopsida > Poales > Poaceae > Triticum > Triticum urartu. The sequence continues at coordinate 714,646,489 of NC_141879.1, forward strand.
TACGCCGCCCAAGCCGCGTGGTTGTCGGCGGCGTACTGGGGGAGGGAGAGTTGGGCGTCGGTGAGGGAGGCGCGCACGACCCCGACTTCCTCGGCGAAGTACGTCGGCTTCGCCACGGCATCGGGCAACGGGGGAATGGGCACTCCCCGGGCGCTGAGCCTCCACCCCGTCGGCCCGACGCGCATGTCCGGCGGCACCGGGATGTTCGTCTGGAACAGGAGCCAGGACTCCTGTTCGTGGAGCGAACGGCGGCCGAAGCCGTTGGCCGCCGCCTCGTCTCCGGGGTAGCGTTCCGCCATAGCGACGAGCTCGGGAGAGGTAGAGAGATAGAGGGAGGGGCTGGGCGGCGGCGCTCGGGAGAGGTAGGGAGAGAGAGGAGCTGGGCGTCGGCGAGGGGCGGGGCTGGTGTGGGCACAGGCGAGTGCAGGCCACCGGCTATATAGCCGCACCGCACCCGTGTGTACGCGTGCGAGGGAGGGGAGGCGTCGGCGCGCCGTCCCGTGACGCGCCGCCCGTGAGGAATCAATGGCAAGGCTGACCGGCGGCAGCCTTGGCATTGATTCTCCGTGGGAACCGAGGCCGTTGGGGGAAGACGAGGCGCCGTGTCGCTGACGCGGCGGGCCCGCTGCTGTTTCGCGCCAAAACAGTTCGCCCCGGCACCCCCCAGCGCGCCGGGTTCGGCCTGGATCTGCCGGCGCTGTTTTCGGCCCAGGCCGGCGAAAATCGGGTTCCTGGGGCACGACTGGGCCGTTTTTTTGGTGCCGGCGCAAAAAAATCACCTAGCGAGGCTTTCCTGGGGCGCGGCTGGAGATGCCCTTAGCTACGTATAAACGTTATGGCTTCCAACCGTGAGAGTTTTGGATCCTTCGAATGGAAAAAAATAGAGTTTTGGATCCTAACAAACTTATACTTACCATTATTATACCCTAATTTATGTGTGTATCACAACAACACCGCATATGACGGCTGGTAAGTAATTGGAAAGCAGATTCAATCGGTTCATCATGTCCTTCGCCCAACGGCAAGCTCCTTGGCTCTCCTACCTCCCCGACCACCTCCAGCGCTGCCGAGGCCAGCGGGTACCACTTGCTTGTTGTCGAAGGCCACTCGCGCACCCGCGCACCCATCCGATCTCACAAGTTCACGGTCGGAGGCCATCGCTGGTGCATCCTCTACTTACCTGACGGCCATCACCTCTACAAGGCCGGTTCCATATCGTTGGTTCTTTTCCTCGCCGAGAGTACCGCTGCAAAGCCTGCAGTGAAAGCGCAGTTCGAGTTTAGTTTTGTGGACGAGAGCTTGAAGCAGGAGCCGACACGTATCCGTGACCATACCCAAATATTTGAGCTCAGAGGGTTGGACGGAGCCTACGGATACGGAAGGTTCGTCGAAATAAACTCCTTGGAGAAACACCTCAAGGATGACAGTTTCACCGTCAGGTGCGATATCATTGTCAGCAGTAATGTAATTGAGGTACCGGTGCCGGTGACTTTGTCTGACAAGCATCACAATTTCAAGGGCTCTTTCGACATGAAAAACTATAATAATTGGCTACCACGGTGTGTTCTCACCGCGCTTTCTACAATAAATGTGATGGCAGCAAAAGTCAAGAAGGAGAAGATGAGAGCGAAGAAGATCCAGGTCTTCGTGGTCGTGCCGAGGCACCACTAACAACCTGTCACCCTAGTCGCCCTAGAAGTCTCAACCGACGACACCGTGGCGAGCGTCAAGGGCAGGCTCCACGACATGGAGGGCATCCCGCCAAAACGGCAGCGACTTGTGTATGGCGACTCAGCCCTGCCGGACGACGACGTAACAACCCTGGCCGACAATGCAGCTAGTGGAGACGAAGATGCAAGTATTCGTGCACGCGCACCGCACCCTCGTATTCAACGGCCTTGAGAGCAGCGACACAGTGGAGAGCTTCCGCGCCAAGTTCGAGGAGCGGGAGGGATGCCCGCCGGAGCAGCAGTGGCTCAACTATTGTGGCATGCCGCTGAAGGACGGCCACATGCTGGCCGACTTTGGTGTCCCACTACCGGACTCGCGATCTATGCCTACGGCCAAGGGCCGTCGGCATAGATCTATGCCTACGGCTGCCGTCGGCATAGACCCGTTGCCGTAGATATTGTCAACGTAGTCTTGTCAGACCGTCGGCGTAGTATAGCCGTCGGCATAGGGACCTATGCCGATGGCCGAGGTCAGCCGTCGGCAGTGTTTTTCCGTCTGACGGCAACGGACGGCGCCGTCAAAAGTGCTGACAAGTCATGGGACGCCACGTGGCAGAGGTACGCCGACGGCTTGGCCGTCGGCATAGGTAGAAATCTATGCCGACGGCCTAGCCGTCGGCGTACCTCTGCCACGTGGTGTCCCGTGGTGCTCCTGGTGGCAGTGCTATGCCTACGGCAAAGCCGTAGGCATAGATGGAATCTATGCCGACGGCTTTGCCGTAGGCATAGTCCTGCCACGTGTCTTCCCCTGGTTTCTCCTGGCGGCAGGGCTATGCCTACGGCAAAGCCGTCGGCATAGATGAAAATCTATGCCGACGGCATTGCCGTAGGCATAGATCTGCCACGTGGCAAGCACTGGTAAGTCCTGGGCTTATATATGCCGACGGCTTTGCCGTAGGCATAGTTTTTTTTCCCCTGTTTTCTCTTTTTCAATTCATTTGACAGCATTTCAAAGCAGAATAATATGGAATTATGCAGAAATATGACAGTTCATCATCTAAACATACTCAAGTTCATCATCATCATCTAAACATAGTCAAATTCATCATCATCATCTAAAGATCATCACCGGCGGAAGTTCATGAACATAAAAGTAGTGCAAGACATGGAACATCATAAAAGTAGCAACATGAAAGGCATGGCACGACGGCCACATGCACGGGATCATCATCGACATCAAGCAAGACCACCTCCGCCAAAACCACCACCAAGACCACCTCCGCCAAAACCACCACCACCAAGACCACCTCCGCCAAAACCGCCACCGCGACCACCATCACTCTGCCAGATCGGAGTGACTGGGATCGACGGAGCAGTAGTCGAGCCACCGGTCCCCTACATGTTTCAGAAAAGATTCTAACGGTAAATATGATATGATAGTGTTGAATGAACGAGAACTAGTTTGCCAGTAGTTAGGCAAATGTACTAACCGGACCATCACTGCCTAGTGCCACCCATTCATCGAACGTGGGCGCGTGTGGGGGTTCTCCCGCAGGTGGTGGTGGGGGTCCCATTTGTGGTGGATCCGTGCGGTTACTCCAAGACTCCAACATAGCCTAGATGTTAGTTAAACAAGCAAACTAGAAGGTCAGAAGGAATGAAAGTGCAAAAATTTAGCTTGGTTTTAAGAGGGCAAAACTAACCGCCATCATCTAACGGTTGTAATCATCATTTGCCTTCACTCGTTGCAAGTACTCTCGCACCTCGAGATTCCTATGCTCGACAAAGGCCTTATATGCCTACATAATTTAGGTTGTTTCTAAGTGAGCAATGCTGAAAATGAACTGAGAATGCTAGAGAGAAAAAGATAAAGGGGAAGTACTTACAGCATGCTGGCGGGCTAAGGGAGTCTGTGAACGCCCCGTACTCTCTAACTGGCTCGGCTTGGTAGACCGAAGCCGTGTGTACGAGATCGAAGGAGTTATCAAGCCATCGAAACACGGATACCGGCCATGTGCCTTCCCCTGGATGGCCACCACCGCCGTGTCGTTGATCTGAGACTGGGCGACCTCGGGAACAGGAACATCCGGATGCAACTTCTGATAGTGCTGAGTGTAAGACTCCAGGTGCTCCTCGGTCTTGCCGTAGTACTGGCTCTCGCCCTCCTTGGGATGACTCCGCTCGCGGGCCAGCTTCCACGACTCAATGTCTGAGAGCGGCCTCTTCAACTTGTCCTCCCGCAACGTCAAACAGAAGTTAGCCATACATAAGAGCATGACGGCAGAGAAGAACAAAAATGCATGATGCATATAGATATACCTTCATGGCCTTGAAGCCCCAGTGGTTCCTGTTTCCTTGGTCGTGTGTCCCGTATTTTCCACGGTTAGCCCGGGCCTTGATGCTCTTGGCAGCAAACTCTGCATCATCGCCGAGCCACCTATCCACCAAACTCGCCCATCCGTCATGCCTTCCATAGCACCAACGAGGAACAACCTATGCAAATTTTGGAAGCATGACATGTGAGCACGAAACATATAGTTGAATGCTTGAAACAATGATAAGTTAGTAATAGTTACCATCATGAACTGCTCCCTATTCAAGGTAAGTCATTGCCTCTGCGCTTGAGTTTTGGTCATCTTTTGTTGCAGGTAGATGTGGTAGTACTGCGAGACGGCAACCCAGCGCACCTCGTACTGCAACTGACGAGCTTTCTTCTTCACAGCCGCAAGCAAGACCACGTCGGCTCTGGCCTTGTGCTCGTCAAGAACTCTATAGAGTTGCTGCAATCATGCATAAACCAGAAGCAAACAAGGCATGAGTTGAGTGATTCAATGATAAACTATGAACGAAACTGAAGACAAGTGATTCAGAAGAGAACTTACCCAAAATTTGGTGATCACGGCCTTAGCGGCCGTCCCGTACTCCGTGTTGCTGCAAGCCTCATAGTGGGCCCAGCTCGTGGCCAAAACCCGCAGCTGCGGGTCCCTGTCTGGCCGCGGGCAGAATAGGCCAGGCCAAAACTCCTTCAACAGGACAGTGATAAGGCCATTCGGTTTACGGCCCTTTCCGCGAAGGATCCAGTTTCTGCAAAAGAATCAAATGATTGCCATGTGTACAATAAGAAAATGTTGTCATGTGTTGAAAATATGATTGAGAGGCACTTACTCTGTCCCCACAAGTTCAATGAGCCACTTGTGCTCCTCGATAGAAGGTGGTGTAGGTAGTCCGACATTACCACGCAGCCACCCCTGCGGAGCACCCGGTGGCAAGTCACCCCACAACTCGGGATCAACATCCCCTCCACCCTCCTCGCCCTCCTCCTCACCCTCCTCCTCGGCCTCCTCCTCCTCGCCCTCCTCCTCGCCCTCCTCCTCCTCACCCTCCTCCTCCTCGCCATCAGGAACATACTTCTCCTCCTCAGACTCAGAAGGTGCCTCTGTATAGGAGGGCATCGAAGAAGACCCTCCTATTTCGGACACGGCCCGGAGTTTTTTGCCCCGGCTGCCTCTCCCCCCACCTCCTCCTCCTCTAGGGGCTCTCCCCCCACCGCCTCCTCCTCTAGGGTCTCCTCCCCCGACCCCTCCACCTCCCTGTGAGGTGTCATCCTCGCGTAGTCGGGAGGGAACCTTGTGGGCTCGTCCACTCCGAGTAAGCCCTTTGAATTTACTGAGGAAACTGGCGCCGCTGGACTTGCCCATGATTAGCAAACCTGCATTGAGAAGAGAATAAACAATTAGTAAGGATATCAATTAAACAAGCATACAGGAAAAACATTAATACCAGAAGAGCACATTAAGCATACTATTGTAATGATCATTAAAAGAACTTACATTTTCTAGAATCCATATGAATCATCACTATTGTAATCTATTTGTGGACCGGTCTCATCATCACTATCACGCATATCTTCTTCGTTGTCTGACAGAGGTGGAGGCTCTTCCTCATCGTCAGCGTCTTCATTTAACTTTTCAAGCATAATTATGTCTCTTTGATTCACAACTGCCTCACCATCAATCCGTGCGTCGTCGTCGTTTGGGTCCAGGTCAACATAACCCAAGTCATCATCCTCGTTGTTTCAGACCACGTCATCATGTTCCTCTTGATAGAACACTCCCTCGTATGTCATGGGGTTTATGTTGTATCAATCATCATCGTTCGGGTCCGGTAGCTTACCATGCGGCGACACCTTGAACACAACTTCCCAACCCTTTAGGTACTCTTTCTGGCATGGGTAAGGCAGATAATATACTTGTGTGGCCTGGGTAGCGGCGATAAAGAGATCAGCACCGGCATAGACGGTTGATGGTTTAACTTCAACTAAACCAACAGAAGGCGTATGTCTCAGACCCTTTTTGGGGTCGAACCATCGGCATTTGAACACAGTGAGACTTAGGTGTTCGCGGCCACGTTTGAATGTAAGCTCGTATATTTTTCCTACCCTTTCGTAGTAATCTACTTTATTATCTCCTTCAGTGAAGACTCCGGTATTTATGGTTTTGGGATCAGGCCGACTGTTCTGGTGCTCCTCTGTATGGAAGTGATACCCATTCACATCATACTTTTGGCATGTCATGACGACAGGGTCAAAACCCATGGAAACCCATCTCAATTCTTCATCCATTGATTCGGTCGGATCATTTCCCTACAAGTTTAATTGAAATTATAGGGTGCATGAATTTAATTGAAATTATAGGGTGCATGAGTTTAATTGAAATAGGTAATAGGGAAGTGTGAAAAATTACTTTCTCCATGAACCACGCAACGAAATTTTTCCTTCCATCAGCACCCTTTCGGAGAAGAGCAAGTGCCTCCGCTTCAGTAGGAAGCAGCATTCCCGTCCATTCTTCTTCAACGAATCGACTACAATAAGAAAAGCGGTATAAGAACTAGGCAAAGTGAACATAACGAATTGACTAAAAGAATGGTGCAAAGGTATTACCTCATCCACTCATCCTCGACTTCCTTGATGTTGTGCAAGATATAGAACATGACATCCTCCCACTCATCTCGTGGCATGAGATAAGGTTTCGAGCATCCAGCCCTACCACCTTGCCCGATGAATAGAGGCAACTTGGGTTTATACTTGGGTTCTTCTGTATTGTATCGAGACACCTTATTGTGCAACATGGGAACATGGTCCGGATAGTAGGCTGTCCTGAGATCTGCCACCTCCTCTAGGATAACTGCCTCAGCTATGGAAGCTTCAATCTTAGCTTTGTTTCCACATTTCTGTCTCAGATGCTTGTTCTGTCTCTCAGGGCCGTACTGCCAACGATTCTGCACAGGGCCCCCCAACAATACCTCGTTCGGGAGGTGCAAAATGAGATGTGTCATCGGAGTAAAGAAGCCTGGCGGGAAGATCTTCTCTAGCTTGCATATCAACTCCGGCGCCTTCTTATGCATTTCTTTTATCTTCTCAGGACATACTTCTTTAGCACAAAGCGTGCGGAAGAAATGGCTTAACTCCGCAAGCACACGCCAGACACGCTCGGGAACATAGCCCCGAACCATCACCGGCATAATCCGCTCAATCCATACATGATAGTCATGACTCTTGAGCCCGGTCACTCTGCCCGTTGAAAGATTGACCCCCTTACTTATATTCGACGCATAACCATCAGTGAACTTCACGACGTGTTTCAGCCACTTGAATGCCTCCATCTTATGATCCTTTTTAAGTACGAAGTCGGCATCTAGCTTGAACCAAGATTTTCGACTGCCTGTGGGAGGCTGCATGTGTAGACGTGGTCTATCACAAATATTCTGTTGATCAACTCTAGCATTAACATTATCCTTTGTCTTATCAGGAATGTTGAGGATCGTGCGAAAAAGGGACTCTGCAACATTCTTTTCGGTGTGCATCACGTCTATGTTGTATGCAAGTTTGAGGTCCTTAAAATAGGGAAGCTGCGTGAAGGGGGTAATGTGAGTCCAGTTATGTGTCTCACCATATCCTTCAAAAAAATCCCCTTTACCTTTTCCTTTGCCCTCGCCCTCGTCTTCGCCTGTGGCTTTGCCTTTGCCTTTGACTTTGCCTTTGCCTTTCCCTTCACTGGCAGGCTTAAGAGCTTTCAGCTGAGCAAGCACATCCGCACCAGAAAACATTGGAATCTCGTTTACTTCATGGACAACTTTGCCTTTTGTGAAGTTCTTCTTGTATTCCCTATCAGGATGCTCTGGAGGGAGGAACTGTCGATGCAGGTCAAATGCAACATACTTGCCACCCTTCTTCAGCCAAATAAAAATCAAGGCCTGCATGCACACTGGGCAAGGCATCTTTCCACTTGTACACCATCCGCAGAACAGGGCATAACCGGGAAAGTCATGCATGCAATATTGTAGCCAAACTTTCATCAAGAAATTTTTCTGCAGATGTCGGTCGTATGTCAACCTCGGGAAGTACCAAGAATGGTGCAAATCATCCACCAACGGCTGCATAAACACACTCAAATTCTTCCCCGGATATTCAGGCCCCGGAACTATAAGCGACAGGAACATGGTCTTGCGTTGCATTATGGCGTCGGGAGGGAGATTGAGCGGAATAACAAATACGGGCCAACAGCTGTATGGATTAGACGACATACCATATGGCTTGAACCCATCACCTGTTATAGCAATTCTGACATTCCCAGCCTCGGCTGCTTCCTCCAGGTACTCTATATCGAATGACTTCCATGCTTCACCTCCTGATGGATGTACAAATTTTTTTGGATTGTACCTTTTCCCTTCCTTGTGCCACTTCATCATTTTGGCAGACTCCTCGGTGATGAAAAGGCGATGCAGTCTTTTTATAAAATCAAGATACCGAAGAACCTTCACGGGGATTTTTAGCTGCTGCTTCTGACCATGCTTATGGACCACCTCAATATACCGAGAGAAACCGCACTTCCTACAGTACTTGTCATCCGCATACTCATGCCTAAACAAAAGGCAATTCTTTGGACAAACATGTATTTTCTCATAGTCCATGGAGAGCGCCTTCATGATTTTCTTCGTAGCGTACATGGTTTTTGGCAGTTCATGGCCCTCAGGCAGGCTGTTAGCCCATACTCCCAGAAATGCTTCGAAGCAACCTCGGCTACAGCCGTACTCAGCCTTGACTGCCATCAGTTGCGAGATGGCATCCAGCACAGACAGCTTGGCACCCTCATAGAGAGGTTTCTTTGAGGAGGCCAAGATTTCCAGGAAGGCCTTTGCGGTTTCCTCCGGCTCCTCCGGTTCATTCGCTGAATGTGACGGAGGTGTCGGCTGTGCAGCAAAGACATCATCTAGCATGTCTCTAACCCCATCGTCCTCATAACCAGCGACATGTTGTCGTATCACATCCTCTCTACCACGGTCCCACTGGGCAAAGTTTATCGGCATATTAAAGTTGGGCATAAATCCATGCGTGCGAAGGTGCTTAGTCATCTCACTCTTATCTCTGCGGATACGTCTCTTACATCTGGCACACGGGCATTCTAGCACCATCCTCATTGGACTACGGAATATCTCTTTCAAAAACACATCAGTTTTCTCGACCCACTCTGTTGTTACTTGATTCCGACGGAAAAACCCACTATACATCCACTGATTATCTGCCATCTCTACTTTATTGGAAGCCACACAACAAAATTAAGGATTCATTTAAATTACTCACATCAATATTTTATTTTTTACAAGGTTGACGAGAATCGACATTTAATCCACCTACATCTCTAATAGGTAAAGATGGGTCCTAATCCCCGTTGTTCTTCAAATACACGTCTCGGCAGTGCTATGGTGTGCATCCGGAGAACAACAGGGAGGCGCCGCCGAAATCCTGTCTCGGAACGGGGTAGAGCATGAACAACGTACCCAATCTACACATCCTCGGGCTGTCCGTGGAAAGCGCTGGACAATCCGAAAGAGCTGCGGTGATAAATATGCAATTGAATGCATATTTATCGATGCAACCCTTTCGGACGGGAGACCTAGGTTACGCGACTTGATGTGAAAATTTAATCTAGTGACATGGAAAAAAGTGGACGAGGTCATGGAATTGCTGCTCACCCTCCGATGTAGTCGATCAAAGGAGAGGGACGATCGTGGACCAACACCTCCAACGTTGACGATCACTCCACGAAGATGGAATACCACAAATCCTGTTAATTACACCAAGTGAAAAAAAATTAGGTCATCACATATCACATAAAGCATTGACACTATATTATGAACCAACATGAAACAACATCTCAAATTGCAAAAAAGCTTTATTTAAGTGTCCTATGGAACAACATGACCTAACACTAAACATGACAAATAACGTATCATATGAAACAACATGACCAAACACAAAACTTACAAATATTCATCAATCCATCCATCTAACAAAATTTCATCCATCCATCTATCACAAATCCATCTAACAAATTCATTAATCCATCCATCTATCGCAAATTCATCTAACAAAACATAACAACATTCATCAATCCATCCATCTACCAATATTCATTAATTCATTTAACAACTAGTAACATAACAACTATCACAAATTTCATCCATGCATCCATGCACATAACAACTAGTAACATAATGCAAAAAAAATTCATCCATGCATCCATCTCACCGCTGTAGGGGTCGCCGGGGCAGGGGTCGGGATGGGCGGCGGGGCCACCGCTGCAAGGGTCGCCGGAGGAGGGCTCCGAGCCCCGGCCGGCACGGCGAGGGCCGAGGCCCGGGCAGGAGGGAGGCGGACTCGGGGCGGCCTGGCTGGGGCGGCGCGGCGCGAGGTGGGTGCGGAGAGGGGCGCGGCGCGAGCAGGGGGGCGGTGGGGTGAGGGGGCGGGCTGGAGGCGGCGGCGAAGCTGGGTCGGGGTGGCGGCGCGGCACGAGTAGGGAGGAGAGGGGCGCGGCGCGAGGAGGGGGCGGAGAGGGTCGCGGCGGCGACGTGGGTCCGGGTGTCAAGGCTGACGGCGGCGGCGCAAGGAGGTGGGCGGAGAGCGTGGCGGCGGCGGCGTGGGTCAGGGTGGAGCGACGGCGCAGCGTGGCGGGTGGGGAGTCAGGGGCGCGATGGGGAATGGGTGGAGGGGGCGAGCCCGTGAGTGGATAAGGCGAAGTATGCCGACGGCTAAGCCGTCAGCATAGCTGACGATGCCACGTGGCACCTATGCCGACGGCTTAGCCGTAGGCATATATTTTTTTTTAGATTTTTTAATATTTTCTTATAATTATATTTTTCCTTTTGTATTTCATATAGATTTTTTAATTTTTTTATAGTAATATTTTTCCATTTTATGTTTTTATGTATTATTATTTCATATAGATTTTTTAATTCTTTTAACCGCCCGGCCCTCTCCTCTCCCGGAACCACACAGAGGGGAGGGGAGGGGAGGCGCCGAACTCGAGTAGCTTCGTCCGCCGAGGCCGTGGCCTGGTCGCGGGTCCGGGAGCGCCATGGCCACCGCCTTGCATGCTCGATTTGGAGCTTAGTTGGTTAGGTGAGTGAAGGGGGAGGGGGTCGTCAACGGTGGGGGTGGGTGCGGCGGTGGATCCAAGTCCGTCGGAGGGAGATGGTTGGCGCTCCCAGACACTTGGGAGCAACATCCGGGCCAAACCCACAGCTACATCCCCTCCATGTAGACCCGACGCGTCCGTTTCCCCCCTCCGGATGCCGGCGGCGGCGCCGTCCGTGAGGGGGGCCACACCCCGAGGACGTGTGTCGCCTCTTCGGACATGGCACCACACCACCCCGCATGTATGAGGGCCCGGTGCGACGCTCCGGTGGCATTGCTACCCCCAAGGGCCCAGTCCCGCCTAACCCTGTAGCGTTTGACCACGGGATCTAGCCCTTTGACTTTGCACGGACGGGCTTTGACCAGTGGACCTCTCCACCCGGTTGTGTTAGGTCAGCCCATAGGAACACTTTGGAGCAACAACCGGGCCAGACCCACAGCAAGATCCCCTCCGTGTAGACCCGACGCGTCCGTTTCCCCCCTCTAGGTGCCGGTGGCAGCGCCGTCCGTGAGGGGGGCACACCCCGGACACGCGTGCCGGGCGTTTGCAACCGCCACAACACTTCTAGACTTGTGAGAGGCCGCCTACGCAAGATTTGGCGGCATGCTAGCCCCCGGAGGCCGCCGGCCACACCCGTAGACGCGCGAAGGGCAATCCGCGTAGAGGGAATTTTTCGGATACTTCTCCATCACCAAAAATTATGAAAAAATACCATCGTTTCTATAGCACATGTGCCCACGTCGTGCAAAAAACTCATGATTTTATCGTGCTCCGAGTATTTAATAATATTCACGCCGCATCGTTACCGCAGAACGTCTACTACCGTGTCATCGCCGTCCGTGAGGGGGGGCCACGCCCCGGAGACGCGTGCCACCTCTTCGGACATGCCATCACACCACCCTGCGGTGTATGAGGGCCCGGTGCGACGCTCCGGTGGCATTGCTACCCCCCAGGGCCCCCGTCCCGCCTAACCCTGTAGCGTTTGACCACGGGATCTAGCCCTTTGACTTTGCATGGACGGGCTTTGACCAGCGGACCTTCCCGCCCGGTTGTGTTAGGTCAGCCCATAGGAACACTTTGGAGCAACATCCGGGCCAGACCCACAGCAAGATCCCCTCCGTGTAGACCCGACGTGTCCGTTTCCCTCCTCCAGGTGCCGGCGGTGGCGCCGTCCGTGAGGGGGGCACACCCCGGAGACGTGTGCCGCCTCTTTGGACATGCCACCACACCACCCCGCATGTATGAGGGCCCGGTGCAACGCTCTAGTGGCATTGCTACCCCCAGGGCCCCCGTCCCGCCTAACCCTGTATCGTTTGACCACGGGATCTAGCCCTTTGACTTTGCACGGACGGGCTTTGACCAGTGGACCTCCCCACCCGGTTGTGTTAGGTCAGCCCATAGGAACACTTTGGAGCAACATCTGGACCAGACCCACAACAAGATCCCTTCTGTGTAGACCCGACGCGTCCGTTTCCCCCCTCCAGGTGCCGGCGGCGGCGCCGTCCGTGAGGGGGGGGGCACACCCCGGAGACGTGTGCCGCCTCTTCGGACATGCCACCACACCACCCCGCATGTATGAGGGGCCGGTGCGACGCTCTAGTGGCATTGCTACCCCCCCCCCCCCCAGGGCCCCGTCCCGCCTAACCCTAGAGCGGTTGACCACGAGATCTAGCCCTTTGACTTCCCACGGACGGGCTTTGACCAGTGGGTCTCTCCACCCGGTTGTGTCAGGTTAGCACAGAGGGACACCTGGGAGCAACATCCGGGCCAAACCGGCTACATCCCCTCCATGTAGACCCGACGCGTCCGTTTCCCCCTCCAGGTGCCGGCTGCGACGCTGTCTGTGAGGGGGGCCACGTCCTGGAGAGGCATGCCGCCTCTTCGGACATGTCACAACACCACCCGGTTGTGGTAGGTCATCCAATATATAAAGTCCCTTTCCTATAGACCCGATGCGGCAGTCCCCCACTCCAGGTGCCGGCCGTGAGGGGGCTCACACCCCTCCGTATAAACCGAAAATAATGTATGTATGCTTATATTAACACATGCTATATTTAAGTTAGTCAGATAATAATATGTAAGAAAACATAAAATATAGCTATGAAAAAAAGGAAAAAATATATGTATGCCGACGGCTTTGCCGTCGGCATAGTTGTGGCCAGGGCAGATGGACGGCGCGGTGCGGATCGATGACGTGGCATCTATGCCGACGGCAGCCGTCGGCATAGGCCTTGGTCGGTGCGCCTTGGATCGATGACGTGGCGTTCGTATCTATGCCGACGGCCGCCCGTCCCAGCCGTCGGCATAGATCTGACGCCGTTAGCCGCCTGTCAAGGGCGTGGTCGTCGGGCCCGCAGCTATGCCGACGGCAGCTGTAGGCATAGATTCGTCTATGCCGACGGCATTTCTTTGCCGACGGGGGCCGTCTGCGTACACTGGGATAGCCCGACGGCTGTTGTACGCCGACGGCCTAGGGCCAGCTGTCGGCATAGTCTGGATTAGGCCGACGGTAGCCGTCGGCATACTTGTGGCCCTCGGCATCGAGCCCTGTTCCGGTAGTACGCTAGAATTCCTCCTACGATGGGCTGTGGCCTTGCGCGCCCAAGGTAAGCGCCCTAGAAGTGTAAATGCATCTCCAACACGGGGTGCTTGAAGGGTTCCCAGTTTAAACTAGCGTCAATTAGCACCGACAGTTGGCGTCTCGCATGGGGAGACATGGACCAGACATGGGGTGCTTGGAGAGCCGCCATGATCCCTTTTCTATTATTGAGCACTTCAAACCTCAATGTCTTGCTTTGTAGTACTTCAAACCTCCTCTACACTTGTACTCTGCATGAACCCGATTGTGTGATTAATAGAAAACCAAAATATTTTAGCCTCTTCATTTTCACATGATATTACATTGATTTGTCCAACGACACTGATCCCAGATTTTCCACCACTTCTGCAACGCCTGGGGAAACTGAAAAATCTGGTAGAATACCACCCGAAGTGAAGATTCTTAATATGTGCCATAATATATAACTTCGAGGGAGCAACATACCATTAGAAACATGTAGACATACCCACCGGATTGTTCATGTCCACCTTTTAGAAATCACATAGCAATCACCATGGAGTGCACTAGGAGAAATTTGATTTCTTCAACCCTTTGGCACGTGTCTAACATCCTTGAGCACATGTTTAATATCATTTTCAGTCTTGATCTTGACATCTCCATGGCTGAAAACTACAACACAAAAAAGCCCATGTTTTTGCTGAAAAGGGCCTAAAACAAAAACAACACTTAAAAGTTGTCGTGTGTAAGCAATGACAAAAATGTCGTGTTGAGTGCTGTAGTTAGCTTCAATTAAGATGATATGGCACCTGTATTCAAAAAATACACAGAAAATTGCATAAAAAAGCTTCAGCTTCAGCATAGCGTACTGAAAAATGCCCATGTTTCAGTGAATTGTTTTTACAATGGCACTATGTACAATGACTTGACATGACGCTATATTTGAGCTTCCATCGCAAACATATCGCTTTTACAGGAATAAAAATAACAATGTACTCAAAACTCCACATAACTACTCCCATCGCACTACAAGAAAATTTGCTAGGTGTCAGGGCAAATGATTAATGGCCAGTTCTTTTGGCGGCTTTATAAGCCGCCTCCTCCCCAGCTTTCCTCATAAGCCGCATCCCTCATTCATCGGTGGGCGGATGGTGCAGCGCTCGCTCGTCCCCAAGCCCAAGCTCAAGACGGCGGTCGCTCCTGTCTCACCGCTCTCTGTGCCCGCTCCTCGAAAGCGTCGACGGAGTAACACATGCGCGCCCGAGGCACGTGCATTACCGGTAGTGTGCATGCTTCCAACCGTCCTCATGCTTGAGATCGTCGCACGTTCCTACCAATCCACCCTCATTCACTGCGCTGCCGCCTGCAAGGACCTCCGCCGTGAGATCCTAAACCCACCGTTCATCCGCCATGTGACCCAACAAGGAGGCATTCTACCACCCCGCATCCTCGCTTAACTCCACGTCCATGATAACGTCGATGCTCCGCCTCCACCCCTCACTCTTGTGCAAGCAACCACGCCCGCCGCCATGTCCTTCTCCGACCATCTGTCTCCCTTCATGTCATGCAAAGCCGCTGATCTGCTTGCCAAATATAGACTCTTGACGCCGTGCGGCGGTCTCGTCCTCCTATGCCGCCGCTTGTGACACATCAACAGACGGAAGAAATCCGAACGCCGCTCTGACCTGTGCGACTACGACTCCATAACTGGTGAGCGCACCTTCTTTTCTAAGCCACCAGACATCTCTTACATTCGCTGCAAGATCAGCACGCATGTCCTACTCACTGCTGCAGATGGAATCTACAATGACTGCTGCTTCACGCTCTTGGTCGCAGATCTCAGCGGCTATGTAGATTGTTGGGATAGTATAACGATTCAGACAATATCGTCAAATGCCGGTGGCACATGGTCGCCTTCCATTCATGTTGGCCACCTTGGCTTCCCATGGTGGTCTCTCCAGGAGCACCGCGACGCCGTTGTTCTTCCTAGTGGCATCATCCACTGGCTCGTCTGGCATGGTGACAACATCCTCACATATGACATCCACACAAAAAAACCCAGCACGCTAAAGATCCCAGTCCCACCCTCAAACTGTGAAGCAAGCCAACGCCACCTTGGGACGTCGCCCGATGGGACACTGCGCTTTCTTGCCGCTGACGAGTTCATGATATTGGTGTGGAAGTTACACTCGGGTTGCTGGACGCTGGACGACGTCATCAACACAGAGGGGAAATTGCGGGCGCTGGACCCCAATATTCCTTCCGGGCCTGTGATGATTGAGTTTGAGTACAGATCTGGGGAGAGGAGCGGGGTAGTTTTGCTACGGGTATGCAGTCCCGACAGGCTGCTCAACAAGGACCGCCGGCTCATCGTCCTAGACTTGGAGACGAGACAGATGCGTAAGCAAGACTCGTCCTCATTTGTGTTGTTGGAGATTGACATGTTATCTCATGTAAGAACCATGAAACTTTTTTCCTAGCTAGTACGCCTTAGCTAAGTAGTCATGCTATCAAAACATTTGGAGCTGGCGTGAAACAGACAAAGTGATTTGAAACTCAATATGGGTTCTAGAAGTACTGTCGACAAACAAACCCAGTAGACGTACCTCCCCACTTACAAATCTTGAATAAATCGGATGACTCTGAATTAATCAACACTAGATGCGTATAATACTGGTCATACAGTAAAGAAAAAAATATATTGTCCCAATCATCAGTTTACTGTGTGCTTAATGAGAGAAAAAGTTAATGAGATAACCTAGGAAAAATCAAGGAAAATCCAAAACCCCAATAAGAACCCGGAAAAATAAAATGCATGCAGAAAAAAAAACTATGGGACATGTGACGACAGTTGGGCGCACCACGCGGCGCGCTGGGGCTTTCCCACATGCGTCCGATGGGATTCCTCCGAAGTGGTGCCCGTTGATTAGTTACTCCCCGGTAATCGTGGCAGGCCATCTTCCTAAGCGTAAAACTTGTCCATCTTCTCGCCGGCCTCTTGATCTCTACTCCCAACCCCTCCAAACCACTATCGAGTCGATCGGTCAGTGGGATATGGCTCAGCCATGCACTTCCGTCACCGAAGACCACTTGGCCGGTCTCCTGGAGGAGTCTTCTTCCACATGACTGTCACTGGTTGCTGCTTCCTCCATCTCTTCTAGAAGAGCCGTTCTCTGCCTTTCCTCGGCTACATCAAACACTGCAGCTCAACGAACTTCTATTTGAGGGGCGCGTTGTATGCCATGAGGGCCGATCGTATGCCACTTTTTTCGTTTCTTTACTAATTTGTTTTGTTTTCTCTTGTCTTTCTTTTATATTTAATATGTCGTTTTTCTTATTATTTGACAAGATATAATCCTTTTTAATACAATGTTAAGGTGTATTCTTGTTCTTCCCGTTTGTCCTTTTTATATATAGACAAATACACAATCTTTTTTTTTCAATTCATAAATAATGTTTAGACATTATATGAACAATAAAGTAAATAGCACCTACATTTTCTTAAAAATATCTGAACATTTCTTTAAAGGCATGAACTCATTTTGAAATCACACAAACACTATTTAGACTACAAGAACACTTTTACTTACATGAATATTTCAAAATTCATGAACGCATGTTTTAATCACAATAATATATGAGACATTTAAAAAAATCTCTAGCATTGTTAAATACCTTTTTTTAAAGTATGTGATTTTTCATGTACATACATTTTTTTATTTGGCCCAATCATCTCCAGATATGGGCCAAGGCTACCTCCTGCTCGCATACTTTAATTACCACCCTAAGAAGTTATGGAAATTTATGGTAAGGTTCAAATGCAACACAGCCATCAAATGTGTCCCATCGTTCTTCGGCCACTTTGCCCTATCCAAGCTTTCAACCTCTTCCAACACTAGTAGAAAAAGGGTCAAATGTGAGACACATTAGTGCCGGTTTGCATTTGAGCCGGCACTAATGTGTTCATTAGTGTCGGTTCAAACGGCTAGGCGGGAGGAGATCTTTAGTATCGGTTCAATGTGAACCTTTAGTACCGGTTCATGCCATGAACCGGTACTAAAGGGGCTGGGGCCGGTACTAAAGGGGCTGGGGCCCGGCCAGCCCCTTTAGTACCGGTTCGTGGCATGAACCGGTAGTAAAGAGGTTGTGGCAGGCTGTTTTTAGTCCCACCTCGCTCTCCTAGCAAGATTTTACCACTTTAAATATGTTACTTCTCAAACTATCACAAGCACTTGGTCTTCGTTGAACTCTATGTGTAGAATTTGTGGTCGCAATATGAGCATTCACCGGTTTCTAAACCGTTGAGGACTCATGTTGACAATTCAGTTTGTACACAAAAAGATCATTGATAATCAATGTATTTTTATGTATATTTTTACATGTTTACGCCCTCACTCTCTCCACTCACACGGTCTCCCCCTCAATCCCCCCGCGCCGGTCCTCCCCCTCGGCCGCCCCTCACTCTCTGCTGACATGTTTACGCCCTCACTCTCTCCACTCACTTGGCAAAAAATGGACGCACTTCGTGTACAAACTGGACAATCTCTTTCGGAATATCAGGGTTTCGGACGAGAACTCATCTGTTACATGGGCACTTTATTTTTCTAAACTTATTTGAACTCCAGACTTTTATTGTGTTCCGTATGCACCATTCAAAGCGACGTCATCAATTTTCAACATTTTCTGACGTCATTTGCTATTTTTCAGTCATTTACCGATTTGTTTTGAGAGCTAAATGACCGTGAAATTGAAAATCACTACAAAATGAACTCTGAAAATGTTGAAACTTGGCACGATATCATCATTTCACCCACATAGCATGTGCAAAAAAGTAGAGAGGGTTACGGCAAAAACTGGACGCACTTCGTGTACAAACTGGACAATCTTTTTCCGAGTATCAGGGTTTCGGACGAGAACTCATCTATTACACGGGCACTTCATTTTTTTAAACTTATTTGAACTCCAGAATTTTTTCGCGTCCGTATGCACCATTCAAAGCGACGTCATCAATTTTCAACACTTTCTGACGTCATTTGCTATTTTCAGTCATTTACCGATTTGTTTAGAGAGCTAAATGACTGTAAAATTGAAAATCACTACAAAATGAACTCTGAAAATGTTGAAACTTGGCATGGTATCATCATTTCACCCGCATAGCATGTGCAAAAGAGTAGAGAGAGTTACGACAAAAACTGGATGCACTTCGTGTACAAACTGGATAATCTCTTTCGGAGTATCAGAGTTTCAGACAAGAACTCATCTATTACACGGGCACATCATTTTTTAAACTTATTTGAACTCCATACCTTTTTCGCGTTCCGTATGCACCATCCAAAGCAACGTCATCAATTTTCAACACTTTTTGACGTCATTTGCTATTTTTCAGTCATTTATCGATTTGTTTAGAGAGCTAAATGACCGTGAAATTGAAAATCACTACAAAATGAACTCTGAGAATGTTAAAACTTGGCATGGTATCATCATTTTACTCACATAGCATGTGCAAAAGAGTAGAGAGGGTCACGGCAAAAACTGGACGCACTTCGTGTACAAACTGGACAATCTCTTTCGAAGTATCAGGTTTCGGACGAGAACTCATCTGTTACACGGTCACTTCATTTTTTTTAAACTTATTTGAACTCCAGACTTTTTTTGCGTTCAGTATGCAGCATTGAAAGCGACGTCATCAATTTTCAACCCTTTCTGACATCATTTGCTCTTTTTCAGTCATTTACCGATTTGTTTAGAGAGCTAAATGACCGTAAAATTGAAAATCGCTACAAAATGAACTCTGAAAATGTTGAAACTTGGCATGGTATCATCATTTAACCCACATAGCATGTGGAAAAGAGTAGAGAGGGTCACGGCAAAAACTGGACGCACTTCGTGTACAAATTGGACAATCTCTTTCAAAGTATCAGGGTTTCGGATGAGAACTCATCTGTTACACCGACAATTCAAAATTTTAATAACTTATTACAACTCCGGACTTTTTCTGCATTCAGCAAGCGCCATTCAAAGTCACGTTACCAACTTTCAACCCTTACTGACATAATTTGCTATTTTTAATGCATTTACTGATTTGTTTTGAGCTAAATGGCCCTGTAATTGAAAAGCACTATAAATGAACTCTTAAAAGCACTACAAATAGAAGAAAATAAAGCAGAAAATAAAAAACTATATAAGAAAACTACTCAGAAACAAATACAAGAAAATAAATAAAGCAGAAAATAAAAAAACTATATAAAAAACTACTCAAAAACAAATACAAGAAAATAAATAAAGCAGAAAAGAAAAAAACTATATAAAAAACTACTCGGAAACAAATACAAGAAAATAAATAAAGCAGAAAAGAAAAAAAACTATATAAAAAAATTACTCAGAAATAAATAGAAGAAAATAAATAATGCAGAAAAGAAAAACTATATAAAAAATTGTTAGGGCGCTGCCCAGTGGGCCTGCCAGACCTCGGGTGTGCAAATTCAGACCCAGAAGGCCCAGCAGGCTCACAGGGCAGCGCGTCATAGTTAGGCCCAGAAGCCTGCTATATAGAGGAGTTCGAGGGAGCAGCCGCGGCTGGGTTTATAAAACAATGCGGCTGCCCTTCGCCCGGCGAGGTGGGACTAAACTTTGCGCCCCTCGCCTGCCAGCGCACCCCCTTTAGTACCGGGTGGTGGCTCCAACCGGTACTAAAGGCCCCCCTTTAGTACCGGTTGGAGCCACCACCCGGTACTAAAGGGGGGTACGGTTCCCGCCGCTTCGCCTGGCCAAGACAGACCTTTAGTACCGGTTGGTGGCTCCAACCGGTACTAAAGGTGGGTTCTATATAAGAAAACACTTCAAATAAATTCGTCAGTTCGTTCTCCCTCTGCTTCTTCTCTCCTCTGCCCCGTCGCCGCCGTCCCTCGTCACCGCCCCCGTTGTCGTCCGTCGCCGTCGCCGCCGCCCCCGTCGCCGTCCTCGTCGCCGCCGCCCCCGTCCCCTCTGCCTCGTCATCCCGTCGCCTCGCCGTACGTCCCGTCGCCTCGCCGTCGCCGTGGCCGTCGCCCGCGCTGTGAGCCCCTCTCCCCGGCCCCTCTCCTCCCTCCAATCGAAGCCGCCGCGCCGCCGGCGCCGTAGGTGCACACGCGCACGCGCGCGCGCGCACACACACACACGCACGCACACACATAGACACATGATTCTGTTTTTAGTTTTTTCTGTTTTTTATACAAATGTTTTAGATGAATTAATTAATTATATATATATATTAGATTAATGTCAAACAGTATATAGAAATGTTACAGAATGTTAGAAATTTTAGAAATGTTAGTTTTAGCTAGATGAATTAGATTAATTTCAAATTGTTATAGAAATGTTAGAAATGTTAGTTTTTAGTTTCTTATAATTTTAGTTATAGAAATTTAGAATTTGCATATAAGTCACAATCCAATCAATTAAAAAATGTTACTTTTGCGGCGTATAGTATTTTTTCTCGACGATGCCCGGCCCGCATCCTCGCCGTCGACCCGTTCGTGACGACGTCCTGCTTCAGAAGACCCATGTCTGGGACTGGGCTCCGCCAGGCTGGCACTGGGAGGTGCTACCTTCAGGGGCGTGCCGCTTGGTGAGGAAGCCGGCCCCGGGTCCCGTCCTCGACCCTGATCTCCTTTGGTGGCGTTCGCGTGGGCCACATTCAGTGCAGAGGGAGCCGGACCCGCCGGAGGTGGTGCGTCGCCGTGTCAGGGAGGAGGACGAGCACGTCCGTCGCTACATGACTGCTATGGACGTAAGGTTCTTCCATACCTGGCGGGTTGTTTGGGCAGATGATCGGAGATATGATCATGTGATGGTTCCTTCTCTTTAGGCGTCCACCGCCCGCACGTTAGGAACCGCGAGTGGCCTAGATTCTTTTGTAGTATTCGATCTTTATTAGCTGCCTAGCTAGTGATGTATTCGATATATAATATTTGAGACGATGTATTCGAGATTATATATATTATTAGAGATGATGTATTCGAGATTATATATTATTCGAGACGATGTATTCGAGATTATATATTATTCGACACGATGCATATTATATATGTACTATATGATTCAGTTTTTCCTTATTGATTGCACCCATGCATTGTAATTTGAATACTAAATTGTTTTATATTTCTTCTGGATTAGTTAAATAAAAGCTATGACGGACAATACCGGCAGAGAGGGAGAAGAGACCCTGTTCGAGATCATACGCAGCCCTCGCAGGCCAGATGATCTGAATGAAGCAGATGACGGCTCCCAATATCTGAACAATACCGGGGAGGGTGATGATAAGATATTCGATCTCCACGACCGAGCTGATGAAGTCATGAACTATGATTATGATTATGATTATGATGACGCGGACAATGTTGATCTTGAAATAACAAATACTACCGGCGAGGTATACATTTATATAAGCAGGCATCTGGTGATCATCACATCTTTTTTTTATTTGAAGATATATTAACGAATCGATCTATCTTCTTTTAGCCCTCCGGATCGAGCAAATCTGCTTCTACGGACAGCAGGACAAAGCGAGGCCCGGGTAAAAAGTTGAAGGAAGGTGTAAAGTACAACATCGACTCCATCAAAGCTAATGGCAAACCCCTTATGCCTAAGAACATTGCGAACAAGTGGACTCGTCAGTGCGGAATTCTTGTGAAGGACCAACTCCCGATCTCCATTCAAGAATGGAAAGAGCCAAAAAAATAAACGTCCGGATGTTACTTGGGTGGACGACAAAGCAAAAAATGCTTTGGGAATCTCTGATGGAACATTTCATGCTACCAGATCATTTCATTGATGCAGATGTGCAGAAAGTCAAGGACGCTGGTCTTAGGAAGATGGCAGTTGCATTCAACACCCACAAGAAAACTGTATGGGCCAACTACGTCGTTGCAGAAAGGAAGACTCCAGAATTCAAGGGAACACTGGAGAAGCAAAGAGAACACTGGACCGCTTTCGTGAAATTAATGGAATCAGAATTATCTAAGGAACGGTCGAGAAAAAACAAGGCCAATGCCGCAAAAAAGACGCAGTTCATAGGTTGGGGCCAGGTGGCTACGCGGTGGCAATGCCTAAGTGGGATAAGTCTGAGCAAGATATGCCGGATGCAGGGGTCACTCCAGTTACTAGGAGCTGGCCCCCCAGGTGCAGAACTTGGTTCTATGCGCATGGGGGAGCGTTGGACCCGAAGACAAGCCTGGTTTCCAAGAAGGCTAGTCTAAAAGGAGCCGAAGAGAAGTTACTTCAAGCAATAGAAGATGCTCGAACGGGGGTGTTCACGCCCAACAGAGAGAACGACGAGCTTACGCGCGCCCTGGGAAATCCTGAACACCCGGGAAGAACACGAGGCAAGGGCGTTATTCCCTGGTATGAGGGCTTTTCGGAGTGGAACGTCGACTACAGGACCCATGCAAGAAGGAAGATGGAGGAGGAGAAGAAGACGAAGATGGAGGAGGAGCAGAGGAACCAGGACTATGAACGCCTTCAAGGCCTAGAATCAGTGCACGCGGACTTGGCAGTCAAATTCCAGCGGCAGCAGCAGCAGATTGACTCACTTAGTCAGGAAAGGGGGTCTCAGTAGCGGCAGCAGCTACTGGATGATCCAGCATTGGATAGCACCATCCCATCTATGCCGAGAAGCAGCGTTGGTTCCGCCCCAGGGGACCCACTGCTGGATAGATACCCTGTGGATGACATCATGGAGAACACCAACTGTGAGCTACACTTTAAAATGAAGAACATATCCATGAAGGTGGCGGACGCCGTTGCTTATACAAATCCCCCTGAAGCAACCTTCCATTGCAACCCGATTCCAGCCGGCTATGCTCGTGTCGTGGTTGATGAGGTGGTGGACCAATATTCGGGGCTAGAGCTTGACATTCCTGGACAGCACGACACTACTAGGAAAAAGGCTACTAGCAGCGCGGGTACCCGCGCTACTAGTATCGCGCTACAGCTAATAGTTAGTAGTAGCGCGGGTAAACCCACGCTACTACTAACATTTTAGTAGTAGCGCAGGTGCAAACCCACGCTACTAGTAATGAAATAGTAGTAGCGCAGCAGGTTTTTCCCCACGCTACTACTAAAAAGTTAGTAGTAGCCCGGTTTCAAACCCACGTTGCTACTAACGAAGTAGTAGTAGCGCGTTTGGTTTTTCCCACGCTACTACTAACTAATTAGGAATTAAAAAAATAAAAGCCACCAATTCCATTCTATGCATACAATTCCAGCAACTAAAACAAACACATATTTGCAATAAACCAGCTGCATTACACATCATTACTAATCCAAGATTTATAATAAACCAGCGGCATTAGAGCACATCCTGTAAGAGCATACAGAATTGTCATGGTTTTCAAGCCTTCAATTAAAACACCTACACTTCTTGCCAGCTAGTGCAAACACAGTTACAAGCAAACCAAAATGCATAAAAACGCCAAACAGTGGCATCTCTCCAAATGATCGGCTCCCTCTACATCCTTGCAAGCATCTTCATGATAAGCAAATCTATAGGAAAAAGTCAACTTAGCATGTGCTCCCTCTGTCAACTCTCCAGAGTAGATTTTATCCATTGCCCTGGCCATGTTCAAGAAACACTAAATTAAGAATATTTCTACTCTAAATACAGGAGGCATCAGGACAGAAAACAAAAGATGAGCAATATCATATGAGCAGAATAAAAAGGAGTTTGGACCATAGCATGGTTAACAATAAAATATAGTGCTCTAACAAAAGCAAGAGTGCAACACGTTGCCCTGTTCCCTTTCAAATATAACAACTTCTCACTGAAGAAGATAATGCAAAAGCACAGTAAGATTAAAAGATAGCCGGCATGGAGTTGGCCATTCACATTCAAGTAACCAGTTCCATCGTGGGCTTGAGGGTTGGAACCATACATCATTAGGTACTGCTGATGTGTTACTGTTAGCTGATACAACAGAGGTCCTTCACCATTCTAGTCCCTCTTAATTATGTCGGTCAATGTGCAAGATTTTTCACTGACAAATAGAGCATAAGACAGAGAAGCCATGTTAGTCATCTCCATGGTCAAATTCTGTGTTGCAGAGATAGTTTACAAGTCCGTTAAATGCAGCAAAGGACAACGATAGAGCAATATGAAATCAAACATTGATCACATGGTTCATAGACCGGACCATCCATAACAAAAAGAAGCACTTGGAGTTTAATACACAGTCCATTTGTGCAAAGTTGCCCAAGGGTGAAGAAATGCTTACTGGACAGAGCTTCTACCGGACCTGCCTCCAGTCCCCTGCGCTGGTCCTTGAGAGTGTTGAGCTTTTCTGCCATAAAGAGATGCATCAGTAGAATCAATCACTCGCCGTTTCGTCAGCATTAGTAATTCACATATCGTAGTGCAGCCCCCTGTTCAAGAATTCATCCGATTAACCAGTTAACTTGCCGATTAATCCCTACTCATAGGGTCCCCGAGTAGCCGATTACCCGATAAATCATCTGATTAATTGATTAAATGGCCGATTAACTTGCCGATTAGCCTATTAATCCCCTACTCACCAGCCGACCGAGCAGCTACCAGTTAACGATTTCCTCGACAATGGTGCAGCCCATGGTAACTAATCGTCCGAAAGCTACACCCTCAACAGGCAGGAATTTTAAGCACAAACAAACTTAGATTTGCAAATTTAACCGGCTCGCCACCATCGCTGAACTGGACAGTTGTACTACGCTTCAAACATTGGCCCCGTGCATGCGCATCGACCAGCGAGTTCCCGAACGGAAGAGGAACGACAACGGGGGAGGCGCGTACCTCGGTGTGCAACACTGCCGCTGGCGAGCAAGCGGGCAGAAAGGCAATCTGTCCGCTAGATTCACAAATTCAAAGAATCAATCTCTACAATCAGCAGTACTTCTAGATTCACATATTCAACGGATTTTCTAGGGAAATATCTGTCCACCGGGTTCCATTTTAGCCCACATCCATACTTTGACAAACTTTATTTCTTACTTGGAAACAGAAGCATACTAAGATCATCGCATGATCTTGCTGAAAGTCAGTACAACTTTCCAGTTTAACCAGTGGCTGGCCTTGCTGCTAGTTGCTGCAGTAAGGCACTCCTAGCATAATATAGTTTCTAGAATCATCTGCAAAGAGAACGACATTGGTACGATGATGAATTTACAATCTTTAGTCTTAGCCAACACAACATACAACCTTTACAACCTTAAAAATATAATAATCGTTCTTTCCTAAAGTTGTGCATCCTTCTAGCTCTGTATCCTAATTTTCTAAGATATCTTCTAGTTCTAGACATAGGAGATTTTTGTTTAATCCTTTAAGAAATCTATACTACTACAAATGGTCAATGAAAAATATTTTAATTGACTTCCTTATAAATCACCGGGACCCAAATTTTTTTTCTTGAGTTGACAGCTTTAATTTAACATGGTCCATGGAAAATTCAGGTTTGGACGGCGAGCTGGACGCCCCGGCGCTCCGCGGCCTTGCGGAGGAAGGAGAGCCACGGCAGCAGCTGGGCGCCATGGCGTCCCTCGAAGCCACCGCCCATGAAATATAAGGCACTCATCATGCATCCAAGGTGCTCCTGCTCCTCAAAACTAACGCCATTCCCAATCCGTACAGGTTCTACCGAAACGAATTGAGCCCCAGGCATGGCCGCACTAGCTGGCTCGTGAATAACGGCAGCATCCCCCACCCAAATCCACAAAATCGAGCCAACTAACGGATCCGCGTCCCACCAAGCTAGCTACCCGTCCGAGATCGATCGAGGTCCGTCTAGCATGGCGTCGTTGCACACAGGCCCCAGGAAATGGAATCCAGAGAGGGAGGGAGAGAGCAGAACCTGGCGAGGGGTCGAGGCCGCCTCTTGCGGTGGCTTGCGTGGGGAGGGAGGCGAGGGCGCGGAGGAGAACGACGAGGAGGAGGGGAGGGGGAGGATGCGCAGGCGCGAGATCGCCATGGCCGCCTACAGCCCTGAGCCGTAGGCGGCGGCGGCGCTGGGGGGCGGGCCCTGCGCGGGCGGCTCCCCCTCCATGGCGGGTTGGGACTTGGGAGAGGAGGAGAGGAGGTGGGAGCGGAGACGGGATTGGGGATCTGGATCGGGCGTTGAGTGTTTTTTTTTAGACATGGCGTGGGATGGTTGGTGGGGTGGGAGCAGATGCAGGTGGTAGCGTGGGGTTTATAACCTGCGCTACTACTATCGACTTAGTAGTAGCGTGGGTTTATAACCCACGCTACTACTATGGCTGGTCTCGGGAGGCACGGTGGAAATCACTTAGTAGTAGCGAGGGGTAAAAACCCACGCTACTACTATCAGGTTATTAGTAGCGCGGTTTCCTCAAGCTCGCTACTGCTAATTAGCAGTAGCGTTTGTTTTTAAACCGCGCTGCTGCTAAGATTCTGTGTATAAGGTTTTTCCTAGTAGTGCGAGGAGCACACACTGGGAGAGGCCATACATCGTATCATCCTATGAAGAAAGGATTGCATCATCTTTCGAAGGCCACCGACACCGCGTCGTCATCCGAATCCTCCTCGATGTGAGGCCACTCCTCCTCCAAGTCCGGCACAGCAACAGGCCACTCCTCCGGCTTCAAGTCCGGCACAGCGTCAGGCCAGTCCTCCTGCTTCAAGCCCGACACCGCGTGAGGCCACTCCTCCTGCTTCAAGTCCGGTACAACGTCAGGCAACTCCTCCTGCTCCAACTCAGCCACGTCAGCCGTCTCCGCCGCCTCAGCAATCGGGGAAGAGGGCTGCCGCAGCTATCGTGCGTAGCGCTAAGAGTCGAGGTAGTACAGGAGGTACAGGCGGAGGCAAGCGATATAAATATGGTCCAAGCCTCGCTCCTCTTCCTCGGAGGCCTTACGGCATGACCGAGGAGCAAAACAGAGCCATAGTGAAGGCCCAAGTGGACGCCCATTTTGGACCGAAACCGGCACCGCCGCCAAGGGAGAAAGTGCCTGAGGAAACGATTGACCACTTTATTCGTATGGCTAGCCACCAGCTCCCAAGCCTGTTGACTCAGACTATGAGCGCCAAATCAGGAAGGCACATCGAGCACGAGTACAGAAGGAGTCGAGCTCGAGCTCGAGCCAAGCAGCTGGCAAAAAATGCGGGAAAACCGTTCCCCATCTGAGAGAACAGGCGACGCAATCGATACCCTGCTTGTTGTGCCAACAACACGTAAGAGTACCGGCGCCCTATATATATGTGGGCAAACCGTTAACGTTCCCCAGCTGGGCAATCTGGTAATAACCGAGGAGCATATAATGCAGGCTGAAATGCTCGATATGACTGTTGGACAATTCCTCGAGATCGAGCCCATGTCTCCGCTTAGAGAGGAGGAAATAAAACGGAAATATGTCCGCGGCGAACCTTTGGTCAAGCCCGAGGAGGTCAAGAACCTCCCAACGAGAATGTATGAATTGCTTCAATGGTACATGGAAATGAGAAAAGTTGGACGCCATGGCATTGGGTTCATTGACCCAAATACCATTAATGAAGAGACATGGTCATATGAACATTATAAACAAGAAGTAGAGAATAACATGCTAGAGTTCTTGAAGCGCCTCAATACCAATGCAGATATACTACTTCCTTACAACTTCCAGTGAGTCCACACTGTCTTGTACTATAAATTCTATTTTTGTTACTAGCTAGATACCACTAGATCTTGGTAGACATTAAAGTGCGCATGCAGGTTCCGCTGGATCTTGGTAGACATTAAAGTTAAAGAAGGAAAAGTTGAAGTACTGGACTCACTGCTTAAAGAAGCTAAAGAGTACTCAATCGTGAAGGGGATAGTCAACAGGTAATTTCAATCTCATTATATATATATATATGTCCTGATATCAACTAATTAATAACTCCTTTATTCATTTTCTTTCCGGCGGGCCGGCAGGGCTTGGCAAAAGTTCATCGAAGACGTTCCAGGCCCGTTCAGAGATAAACTGTATTGGTATCGACCCACCGTAATTAATTAAGTAGTACTATAGCTAGCTACCATGCAATCTCTTTGATTCTATAGTTTCAATAATATTAATTATCAGACTTGATTAATTATTATCTAATTGAACTCTATTCTCGTACAGGCCATGAAGCAGGAGCCAGGGAATGATTTATGTGCATACTACGTTTGCGAGAACATTCGCATGATGACGTCCGAAAGGAGCACATCTGATAGACAGATATAGGTACGTTTGCCAGAACACACTATACACAATTTTTACATCATTATCGGTATCTAGTCACACAACTAATACATGCATATTGATCTCCTTCTTAACAGTTCAATGAGGTGCCGCAGAAGCTCCTACCAATGGATCGCATACGACCAATTGTAGAGGAAATAGCGGGATTTTTGCTCGACCAAGTCATAGATCCTAAAGGAGATTTCCATTACCCGCTACCACACTAATGTCTCCATGTAGGAGAAATTGTATATACCAAATTGTATATATATACGTACATGCATGTGTATGTGTGAATATGGTGGTGCGAGACATTCGATGATATTCTGATCACGGGATCAGAATAATATTCTGATCACAACCTGACCTGCCCCGCTAGTAGTACGTTGAACTTCCCTGTGAACTAGGTTGAACTTCCGCCAACATTGCTCAAATGGGGCTTGCCATATACCGTTGGAAAGCTATGGACATCAGTATCATGACCCAACTTAAATTTTTGACAAAATATAAGTGGTTTAAGAGCAGTTTTGAAAACCGTTTTTTCTTCGCACAAAAAACGTGAATCGTATTTTCGATCGCATTTCTAAACCGTTTATCGGAATGAGGCATATAATATGGCATTGGAAAGCTGCTGCAAAACCGCTCCTTCCACATGTTGAAAGTTTTCTCTAATTTCCTATAGTTAAAGAGTAATTTGAAGAAACGTAAATTTTCGTAAACCGAACAGCTGAGTTCGTTTTTTCGATGTCATTTCTAAACGGCTAATCCAATGGAGGCATATGATACGGCGTTGGAAAGCTTATGAAAATGCACTACTTTTTCATCTTGAAAGTTTTTTTCTAATTTTGAATGGTTTAAGAGTAATTTAGAAAATGGTCCAAGTCCTACCGAGTTTGTATTTTCGAGCTAATTTTTTAACCGTTCATCCGAATGCAGCAAATGATATGGCGTTGGAAAGCTTGAACAGATGCGAAACTTTTTGGTATGTATTGTTTCTCCCAATTCTTTACGGTTTTAAGTCAGTTTCGAAAATGGTGAAAAACGTATTTTCACCGTAATTTCTACAAACTTTATCGGAATGGGGCAAATAGTATACCGCTGAAAAGCTACGGAAAATGCAAAACTTTTTCATGTTGATGGTTTTCTCTGATTCCTATATCACCATTTTCAAGTAATTTCGAAAACGGCAGGATCATGCATTCTGCCTATATCGCGAAACAGATTCTTCGAAAATGCACCGCGTGAAGAACCTGAACTTCTCGGCGCGTGTACCTGAACTTCACTCTGTTTTTCACGTGATTTTTTTTCTCGTAGATCTTCATCCACTGCTCGTAGCTCTCCATCTCACTCACGGGAATTGAGCGGGTGATATACCGATGGAAAGCTGCTGTAAACACGCAACTTTCCCGTGTTGATCATTTTTTCATACTCGCGGCGATTTTGAAAGTTTTTCATCTGAATTCATTCAGTGTAGTAGGTGAACTTCCTGTTGTTTTCACGTTGAACTTCTGTGACGTATTTTCGTTTGCAGCAATTGAACTTCTGTGTTGTTTTCACCTCTATCACAAGAATTTTTGAACTTTCTCTGGCCGAGCACTTGAACTTCTAGCAAGAAAACTTTAGGCTTTTCATTTTCATTCTTTTTTAATACAAAATGCACACCGTGTACTACGTGAACTTTTGGCAGTTATCGATCTGAACTTCTGAGATCATGCGTTCTGCCTTCATCGAAATAACAGAGTCTCTGAAAAAGCACTTCGTGAAGAGATTGAACTTCTGGATCAGTTCTTTTTGGACTTCACTCTATTTTTCACGTGTTATTTTTTACCCGTAACTCCCCAACCACTTATCAGAATTGAGAAAATGATATATCAATGAAAAGCTGTTGAAAACACGCACCTTTCCCGCGTTTATCATTTTTTCATACTTGTGACGGTTCAAAATATTTTTTTCATTACACAAAAACGTGTTTTAATTGGTATACATGAAACTTTTAAACTGTACATCGGAATGTAACATATAATATACCGTTGGAAAGCTTATGAATAGGAGCATCTTTTTCATATAGACAGACGTTACAACTTTTTGTCGTTTGAGAGTAGTTTTAAAAATGGAAAAAACAACGTCGTTTTTCGCCTGTTTTTTACATGTAATTAAAGGTTGGATGTCCCGCACTAGAGATCTTGAACTTCACCATGAGGAGCACGTGAACTTCTTGCAACAAACTTTATAAGCTTTTTATTTTCTATTCTTATATTCCTATCTAAAATGCATTTCCTGTACTAGTTGAACTTCCCGTTGTTTTCACCTTGAACTGCTTAGTTTTCTAAATCTGAACTTCTTAGAGTCCCTTTTTTAAAAAACAACTAAAGTTACTAAAAAAGAATTCTCTAGTTTCTAAGAACTTAATATATTGTATATTATTGTGACTTTTTTATTTTTCGTGTGACACTTTTTATGCATTTTTTGTTCTCGGTGAAATGGCCTAGGCAATTCTTTTTTTTGGATGAAATTCATCTATATGTTATACCTCTGAACTTCGAATTTTCTTGAAGCATGAACTTCACATGCTTTTGAAAAGAAAAAAATTACACACAAGAATACACGTACACAATACACCAATTCGTAGTATGCACAACACTCTAGTACACACATTACGCTGGTGGAGGTGCTTAGGAGCAGTGCAGACGGAGTTGTGGGTGTTAGTCACGTCCCATCGGCATAGGGAGGTTCATTAATTTTTGTACATGAACTTCTACACGATTTTTTCTTCAAAATTCTAATGTTGATGTTGTGAAATGTCAAAATACATACAGGTAGTAATATATGAACTTTTGGGGAAATATAAATGAACTTCTAAAACACAATTTTGTTTTCTCACATAAACAAAATAAGAAACACAAGTCAGGGTAAAACTAGTGTCAATTTCTACACCCAAAATTTTCCCTTTTTGTGTGTGCAACCTCTCATCTGAACATATGCAAACCTCTAGTCAAATTACAGTGTAGCAAATCCCAAAGAAATCACGAAGCTTTGAACATTACAGGGAGCAACAGGATCAATTTTTCTGGAAAAAAAATTGACCATCAGACGAGATGAGAGGAGGAAGTGGGGAGAAGAGAGAAGGAGGAAGATGGAGTGAGTAGGCAGGAGGAAGTTGTTCGGGGGAGGGAGGGTGGGGATGGAGCTGTGGAGGAGGAGTAGGAGGGCGACGCCGGACCAAAGGGCAGGCCGCGCCAGAAGGGAGGGAAGGTCGCGGTGGCGTAGCAGGAAGTTCACGCCAGACGCACGCCTGGGAAGGAGAGCACGCTGCAGGGGGAGGCAGATAGGAGGATTGGGAGGGTGGGGCTCGCCGGCCCTGGGCGGATCCGCGCCTGTGGACGGCCTTGGTTACCGGATCCGCGTCCATGGAGGGCGGCGCTGGCGCGGGATCTTGGACCGCACCGGTTGCTCGGGTGGTGGTGTTGGGGAGCCGCGGTGAAGACGGGGATCCACGACGGCGGCAGTGGACGGAGGCGACGGGGAACTGCGTCGGCAGCGAGTGGAGGTCCTGGGGAGGCGCGGTGGCCGTGGAAGATGGTGGGAGGCTGCGCTGGTGGGAGAAGGTGGCTGGAGCGCGGCGACTGGCGAATGTGCGTGGTGGCCGTGGCGGAGGACATCCGTAGGGGCTCGCCGGCGGCGGAGGACAGTCGTGGGGGCCGGGATGGCCGCGCGCCGGAGCCAGGGCGGTGGCGCTTGCCCCGGGTGGGTGGGGGGAGTCGCTGGATCGGGGAGGGGAAGTGGTGGGCGTGGGGCATTTCTTTTTTTTATCTGCAAGTTCAGGAAGTTCGGGAGGGAGCTGTTGGGCCCTTATAGGGCTGGATGTGATCCAAATAACTATTCTAATTCTGGGATTAGAATAGTGTTGTCCTATATATATATATATATATATTATATAGGGCTGGACTATTCTGTTACTAGTAACAGAATAATATTCTGTTACCCTAGCGCCCTACATAGGATGGGCTGCGTTTTTCTCCACCGGTACGCGAACAAAAAATGAATCTGGATTGGGTCAACCCACCCTGACCCCGAGTACCATCGTGCCCACCTTCCTCCGACCGCCGCGCCGCCATCTACCACCTTCCCCCGGCGGCCGCGCCTCCGGCCACCTTGCCCCTGCGACTGCGCCTCAGGCCACCTTCCCCCTGCGGCCGTGCCTCTGGTCACCTCTCCCCCGGCAGCCACGCCTCCGGCCACCTTCCCCCTGCGGTCGTACCTCTGCTCACCTCTCCCCCGACCAACGCGCCTCCCGTCACCTCCCCCCGCCGCCACCACGATTTCAGCCACCTCCTTCCCTAATCCCCAGCGCGCCTTCGATCCTGTCGTCCCCGGCGCCCAAACACGCCACCTACCTGAGCCACGCCCCCGCTTCCTCCTATCAGTCTCGGTGACACTCGCGCCCTCTCCCGCACCTCACCTCCTGCCGGTGAAGCATAGCGGCCCAGCCCGGCGCGAGGCACTCGAGGCTCAGGACATGGCATAAATCTCGCGCGTCGACCATCTCTGAGGGAGGCGCCGCGACCACTGCCTCCTACCTTCTGCAGCATGACGTGCCTCACGCGGCCCTCTGAGCTCAAGTCCCGTCACCGACCGTCCGCTCCCGGCTTCGCTCACCTGTTTGTGCTTGACGGAATCGAGCTTTTCCATGGTTTTGCAGTCCAACTTCTAGCTCCACCTCCGGTCGCTCAATGAATCACGTGTAGGCCACCCCCGTGCTCCGCCCCTATATTCGGTTCGGTTGTTAGCTCCTGTTCCAGGTCCGGCATCCCCCCTGTACTTCCTCAATCTCTCAAAATTTGTTTGAAGCTGACTGTACTTATTCTGATACTCTGGTTGACCTTATGCTTGCGGGTGACTATACTTGTTCTGATGCTCTGAAGACCTTATGCATGCAGCTGAGTTGGACTGCCTCCTATTCAAATTCTTGCAACTTACAATTATGTTTTGTTTGAAAGCTACTTACTGTAAAGTAGTATATGTGCTAGCATTTCAGTATAGCTTCCAAAAATATGTGGTTCAAGTTCTCAATTTGTTTAGAAGAAGATAGGACAGGAAATCTTGAATGGAAAGCTCATATGAGTGTGGATGGTTTGAGTAAATTGGTGACTGGTGGAGATCATTCATGTTGATTATTTTTGACAATAATGATAGGTCCACTAGAGAATTTGCGGATAACTTTTTAAGTAAAAAGATAATCTTTATATGGACACTTGGACTATAAACATTTGCTATAGTTCACCTTTAATAACTTTGTAAGTACAGAGATATCACCTAAATGTAATATGTAACTATGTGTTGCAATCTGAGCAATGGGTGTGTAAATTGTAGTCTCTACATGCACAGTCGAGATGTGTTCAGTCCAACCCCATGGCATCAGGGAGGTCGAGTTCATCGCGAGCAGCAGTACATGGTTGTCGGCTTCAACTTTCTTCCACCAAGGTGCTTTCACTCGGTGATGCAAGGATGGTAATCTTCTCCCTTGTGTGCTCTCTCTCTCACACACACACACACTGTCTGTGTTCATGTTTACTACTGCTTCAATTTCTTTGTGATGCAAATGTTGTCGGTGAACATACTTTGTGTAGAAAAAAGTTATGAAAAATCACATTTTCTGGTTGTGAAATTTTCCAAATTTGATCTAATCTAGCATTTCAACATGTATTGTATCATCAAAACACACTTCATATGCATCAACATATACAGTCAGTACATCAGTTCATAATAAACAAAAACAAATGAAGATCAGTGCGTGTCCAACAAAAACAAATGAAGATCAGTGGTTTTCATTGCTGCTGGTTTTGTATCTCATGGTGGTTCGCAGGTATAAGATGGGATTTTCATAGCTTTACATTGTTGTTTTGGTTTGTGGCACTTAGATGCTTTTGAAAAATGTTCTGCACATGTTTTGTTGGATTCAGTTCCTCCCAAAAAAGCACTAAAGGAGGTTAAAAAAGCATGGTTCTGCTTGCTTATGTCATTTTTCCCTTCATCGACAGAAAAACTAGTTCAACTACAAAAGAATACATCAGTTCAATGTTGGAAAAATACCAGTTCAAAAAATAAATAAAATAACTTAAGTATACGCCATCATGAAGTGCTTGCCTTCAAGATTTATCTCTTGCTCTTATTTTTCCCTTTCCAGGTTTACGTTCTAGCATACGATTTTTTCTTATCAATTACTCCCTCAGTACAACTTCTGTATGCTCTCGTGTTCACAAATCTTTTAGTACTTTTTTTCAAAAAAATCTTGTAGTACTATGTAAAGCAAGTGTGGCCAACACATAGTTTAGGTGTCGCGGTAGTACTCACTGTTGATGGTGGCCTTCTTTTGTTCCGCTACTACTTTGCCACCTAGAGTCACTAGTAGAAAAAGGGTCAAACGTGAAGCACATTAGTGCCGATTTGATTTTGGCCCGGTACTAATGGTACCATTAGTGCCGGTTCGAACGGATTTGCATTAATGCCAGTTCGTGTTGAACCTTTAGTACCGGTTCATGGCACGAACCGGTACTAAAGGGGTGGTGGCACGAACCTTTAGTACCGATTTCAATTTTCCTGACGCCAGCCTGCCACCACCCCTTTAGTACCGGTTCGTGCCACGAACCGGCATTAATGCAAATCCGTTCGACCCGGCACTAATGGTACCATTAGTACCGGCTCAAATACAAACCGGCACTAATGTGCTTCACATTTGACCCTTTTTCTACTAGTGTAAGCTTGCATCTTGTTACTTCTATGGAAGCATTGACCTCGTAATTTTATTGGACCAACCACTAACATAAGAATTAGACATGGTGCTTAGTGTATTCTCTCAATCTTGGTTGTTCTTACAGTGCTTATAATCTTGACATCTTTGATGAATCCAGCCCGAACTGAAGCATGTCGGCAAGCCAGGCGTTGGGCTAACCATTGTCGTCTGTCTACCTCCTTCCCCGGTGAGCCCATGCTCTTCTGCTCTTGACGCTTGAGCCGCCTGCAATTCTTTTCTCTGTTCGAAAATTCCAAAAGCACCAGTAGTTTGTATCAGGATACACCATGTTATTTCTACAAATTTCCATTATGCTTGTATGTCCAAAATGTGTACATTTACTGCTTTTGATTTGTTGTAGTGCAGAGAAGTTACCCAGTTGTGGGCTGACTTGGAGGCTCCTTCTCCACGTCGACACAATTGCAGGACCAATGTGCTACTGACCGCGCAAGCTTTCTCAAGGAGCTCGTGTCCAACGATACTGAAAGGAAAATGGAGTGAAAGTGCTACTGCACCAGTTTTGAACTTCTTATTCAGTCATGCTATTACTGAGTGAAAAATGGAGTGAAAGTGTATTGCAATTGATCTCTCTTAGACCCCTGGCAATCCTCTATTTATCCTTTGTTTGTTTGTTTTTTGGTCTGTAATTCAAGAACTTTGACCTTCGTAATTCGGTTTTTGGTTAATTTATTATGCCCGTTACAAACCTTTAAATCTGAAGAGGCTTCTAATATATAGCAAGAAAATGTGCAGTCGGTGTGTTGTATATGTCATTCATGTATGAAAATATGCAGTCGATGTGGTTTATATGTTATTAATGTACATGTATTATGTGTGTGAAAAAATTTCTGTATATGATGAGATGATTGCTACTTCTTTAAATAAGGTATACATGACTGCTTGATGTGCGTGCAAGAATAAAAAAAGTTTAATTATTAATAGCATATAAGTTCAAAAAATAAAACGATGTCAGTTCGTCTATTGACTTGAGGAATATATGCTCAAAGAAAAAACATAACACATTTATTTGGTTAAAAAGTTTATTTTAGTTCAGCTACACGAACCATATAGGTTCGATGATGATGGTACCATAAGTTCGGACAAGAAAACAAATATGACTTAAAACCAAAAACTTTCACTTCTATAAGGTCAAGTGCTATTAATGTGGCTGCTCCATGTAATTAGCCCATTTGTTGGGTGAATCTCCTACTACTTGCTAGATTTGTAATTATAAAAACACAATAAGTTCACAATTTAAAAAGTTGTAAGTTCAACATGACATATCAGATAAGTTTTAGGAAAAAGCTCAAACAAAAAGAAACCTCACGGAAATTCAAATGGTAAAAGTTCAAGTCGTGGAATGAGAGAAGTCCGGAACAAAGTTGAAAAATTTGTAGAGTTGGAAAAAAACACATAATACTTTTCGGTGGTCCGTTCGGAATAAAAGAAATGACAGAAATTCAAATCGTAAAAGTTCAAGCAAAAGGAAACGCCATGCAATTCGAATGGTAAAAGTACAATTCGAATTATCGGGTGAGTTCAAACTAGAAAGACAGATAAGTCCAAAACCTGCACAGCAAAAAAGTTTCACCTGCAAAAGAAAATGTGGCACTTCCACATGAAGTTAATAAACAAGGGTTTGAAAAAAAAGGATGTTTATATAAAAAAAGTGCTCAAAAGTTCAATTACTCTCTGTGTGAACGCTCATACACTCTGTTTCCAAAAGAGAGTGCACATTTTACTAGGAAAAAACTTGGGTAAGTTCAAGGACAGAAAAAACCGGAACTTCAAAATCGACAAAATAGCAGAGAGGAATACAAAGTAAAGTCATGTTTGTGAAAGCAATGAGCAGTACAATGCAGAGGAAGGCCTGGACATAAACGGAGAGGACAGTCTAAGCTGTTGTGCCTGAATTAGGCCTTGACAAGAACAGCTAAATTCAGTAACACATACACACCTTGTAGCCACACATGCCTGTCATGCTGCTGGCAGACGTCTTGGCTGAGCAGGGGCCCGCTGTCCACCGGCAATTTCTCCTCTTTCCTTTTCTTAGTTCTTCCAGAGAAACAAAGAGAGCGGATGAGAGAAAGGCTAGCAGGCCACCGTCGATCCATCCCTCGCTAGTCGCTACCCGCACCCACCAGTCATCGTCATAGCCTGCCTTTGGCTGTCACCGATGCACTCTCGGCTCCGATTTCATCCCCACCCACCGTCTCTTGGTCGCATTTGTCCGCACAGCACTGCGGTGTGCCACCACTTTCTTGCAAGGGGTTCGGCCGACAGCCGCGAGAAGCCGCCGTCTGCTGCATCCTCTATCCCATCCCTAACTCTCTGCTGCCCCTCCCCTTTCCAAGCCTCTCTCCTTCTTCCCACAAGATCGACATCCCTGATGGGATGGCCACTGAGTCACGGAGGGGCAGTCGATGGCGGTGGATGAGGAGATAGACGCCACAATCACTGCACTCCATCACTTCCTACCTGCATCCCTCCTTCCTTGCAAGTCGACGGTGCCATCATGTTGGAGACGGTTGTTGGTCTTGCGTTTCTCGGAGCTCTTCTCCTTCCTACTACGTGCTGGATCCGCGGGGATTTAATTTGACCGTGGCGCCCTTGATGCCTCGCAATTCAGCACGTTACCTCGCCCGTGCCTGCTACTGATGCGACCATGTTGATTTGAGCCGAGGCGCGAGCAGCGCGGCGGAGACGTTGAGCGTGGGGATGAGCCCGTGGTGAGGCTAAGCTTCATGGCGATCGCTGTGTACACCATGCTGATGAGCAGCGCCGCCACCATCCCACGGACCGTCACCTGCTCGCGCCACGGCGGCTCCGCCGCCGTCGGCTCCAACTCCATGTCCGATGCACCGGCCTCGCGCGGCGTCTTGTCGATCTCGCCGGACGCGCCCAGGTCGTGGCGGTCCATTTCGGCGCCCACGAAAGCCCTCAGGGCGAGCAGCTCGAGCTCCTCGACGGCGACAGGGGCTGTGGCGACTACGCCGCGGGGATGAAAACGCCATTAGCCCAATAACACAGGTCCAAACTGAGAGCATCAATTCATAAAAGAGACGATCAGTTCGACAAAAATGAGAGCATCACTTCAACCCCTCGAATTCGTCAGTTCAAGAAGGGTAACAGAATAATATTCTGTTACGCGTAACAGAATAGCCCATATATATATATATATATATATATATATATATATATATATATATATATATATATATGCATAACGTGTACAATATGTAGTATCGTAAAATACCAGCAAACGAAAAAGAATTAAATGAAAAACACAAAATTAAAGGAAAAACAAAAACAAAACCAAAACCCCCAAACATTTAATACCGGTTGGTAAACACCCACCGTTACCTGCAGTGTTCATGAGAATTGGGGTAACAATGTGGGCAATCTGGAATGCAAGGCACATGGCAATTCATGAGAAGATATAGCAAAGCCCGTTGCCTAGAGATTGTTCCATTAAGCGTTTCTTGGCAGTTAATTAATACCCCGCAATACCAAGCAATCAAATCAACTATCGATATCTCCTTGTATGTAGAGTAGTACAAGATTGGCAGGTAATTAACTTAATCGTCATCATCGATCTTTTAGCTGGAAATCAATAAATACCCCGCGATCTCCATAGCTGCAGCACCCAGCAGATGTAGAGCAGATCCTTGGGAGTTGAGGGAGTAGGACACAATGCCGGGGACAGTCATACCACGCGGTCTCCTGCTCGTCGGCGTCGTCCTGGCGGCACAGCTCTGTGCGTGCCCGGCGCAACAGTACGTTGGCAGCCGCGGCGCCAACGGGTTTAGCGTGGAGTTCATGCACCGGGACTCCGTCGGATCGCCGTTCCACGACCCATCGCTCACCGCCCACGGCCGCGTGCTGGCGGCCGTGCGGCGGTCGACGGCGCGCGCCCGCGCCATCGACGACGCCACCGTGTCCGAGGCCGTCCACAGGTCGTTCGAGTACCTGATGGCCGTGGGCATCGGCACTCCACCCACACGGATGCTCGCCATCGCCGACACCGGCAGCGACCTCATCTGGTTCAACTGCAGGAACAGCACCGGCGCCGCACCTGTCCATCCTCCGAGCGTCGTCGTGTTCGACCCTGACAACTCGACGACGTTCGGCCTCGTGGGCTGCAAGTCCCGCGCATGCCGTGCTATCCCCGACGGCACCACCTGCACCCTCGGCTCCAACTGCAAGTACATCTACTCCTACGGAGACGGCTCCAGGACGAGCGGCCTCATCTCCACCGAGACCTTCACCTTCGCCCACGTCCCCGGCACCGCCCGCGGCCATCGGGGCCGGAGGAAGCGCGTGGCCACCGTGAACTTCGGCTGCTCCACGGCCACAGCCGGCACGTTTGAAGCGGACGGCGTGGTGGGCCTCGGTGGCGGCGCCCTCTCCCTCGTCACCCAGCTAGGCGCCCACAAATCGCTCGGCGGCCGGAGGTTCTCCTACTGCCTCGTGCCCTACTCCGTGAACGCCTCCTCCGCGCTCAACTTCGGTGCCCGCGCCACGGTGGAAGAGCCAGGCGCGGTGACCACGCCACTGATCCCATCCCTAGTGGACACATACTACACCGTCGACCCCCAGTCCGTAAAGATCAGGAACGCGATCTTCGTGGCGCCGGACGGGCACCGCCACGTCATCGTCGACTCCGGCACCACGCTGACGTTCCTCGCCAAGGCGCTGCTGGACCCAATGGTGAAGGAGCTGAGCCGGCGGATCAAGCTCCCGCGGGCGCCGTCGCCCGACAAGCTCCTGACGCTGTGCTTCGACGTGAGCCAGGTAGGGGAGAGGCGGGCGAAGGCGATGGTCCCTGACGTGACGCTGGGGCTGGGCGGCGGCGCGGCGGTCACGCTCAAGGCGGAGAACACCTTCGTGGTCGTCGAGGAGGGGACCATGTGTTTGGCGGTGTCGGAGGTGCCGGAGCGGCTCCCGGCCTCTATCCTCGGGAACATCGCGCAGCAGAACATGCACGTCGGGTACGACCTCGACAAGCGCACCGTGACCTTCGCCGCGGCGAACTGCGCGGGGTCCTATCCTGTTCCTATCCATCCCCTCCGCCTGTGTAACGTGTAGAAGAAACCACATATTTCATCACCACCATTAATCTATTTTCTTTCTATCTATCTTTCTACTCCTTCCGTCCTTCAAAGAACTAGTAATAATGTGCGTGCACGTTTATATTAGGTAGAATATTAGTTACATGTTATATTAGGTAAGATATATCTGTTGCACGTTCGTATTTGGTAAGATATCAATTACTTTTTTGCCGGAATGGTAGGATATTAATTACATGGCATATTTCTTGGGATTACTTTTTAAGAGCGTTAAACGTGTTTGGTGCTCAACATTGAAACGATTTGAACCGCTAGATAACATGATTTGACGGTCTACCTACCTTTTTAGGTCTTTTTATATTGGTATAGATATAGATATAGATGTACTTCCAACTTTGTGGAAAACTCAAACTATCTCAAAGTTTTACCGAGTTTGTGCAAAAATATAGAAAAACGTTGACAGCCGGTGCCAGCCGAGCGAAGCGCCGGTCGCGTCCACGCATGAAGTGTTATCTCTCTCGTTTAGGCAGCCACGTGGCATGGTGGCCCACCAAATTAGTTTTCCTCCCTTTTGTTTCTCTCTGTTCTTGCGCCTTATCCCCTACCTCAGCCTCCTTTTCTTCCAGCGAGCCAGTACGCCGGCGTAACCAGCGGAAACAATGCGCCGCGTACCACTCGATTCCGGCGAGCGCATCCACCATGGTCATGCACCACATCCGCCTAGTCCTCCTCTCGCCGTGGTCATGGCGCCCGCCTAAATCCTCCCCGCTTGGCTGTGCTACAACCATCGACCATTTATGCTACAACCGGCCATCGGATATGCTGCATCTGGCGACGGGGAGATTGCGGCTGCCGCCGCCGACAATGCACTTTTTTGCTACAACCGGCAATGGAAAAGCTACCAGCGACCGGCGGATTTGTTGCACCGGTGTTGCAATTTGCCAAAGCCGGCCACGTTTGCTGGAAGCGACCATCGCAAGATTGATGAAATGTTGCAATCAGCCTGGTAATTTGCTGGAACCATTGTCACGGTTTGCTGGAACTGGCTTTTCCGCCCTCGATGGTGACCATGGTGACAACGGCGCATGCAATGCGTTTTTCCCTCTCTATTTTTTTGTTGGAACCAGTGTCTATTTTTGCTGCAACCAGACACATTTTTTGCTACCATTACCTTTTGATTTGCTGGACTATACCAAATTTTGCTACCACCGTATTTTAATTTTGCTGGAAGCAGCCTTATTTTTTTGCTGCAACTGTCTTCTGGTTTTGCAACGGTGGTCATGCCGGAAACCGTTGGTAGCGGGAGGGCTGCTACCATTGGCGACCGTTGGTTGCAAGGCGGAGCTGCATCCATGGCAATTGATTGAAGCTCTCTCTATCATCTGGTTGAAACCTTTTCAATCTAAGATTGAAGCATTTTGCGCGAGCGGTTGCATCTCCCCTTGATTCGCAGTGCCGATTGAAGCTTTTCCATATAGGGGTTGAAGCTTTTCCATCCAGGGGTCGAAGCTTTTTTTCCAGCGTTTGCAACACAGGGGGTTTGCGACGGTTTCAGTGGCGTCGACTGACCGGGTGGCCGTCGTCGTTGTCTGCAGTGAGCATCAACGGCGAGGGGCGGCGACGGAGCTACCCCGGTCGCCATTGAGAGCTGCAACAGCAGGTGCGGCTGTTGCATAGGTCGAGGCGACGACGAAGACGACCGATGAGGATAGGGACTAGCGACTAGGACAGCCAGCTGTCGAGGATGGGGACTAGCGAACGAGGACGAACAGCGAGTGTCGGGACCGGCGACTAGGACGGCCACTAGAGGGGACTAGAGGCGCAACGACGAGGATGCCGAGCGGGAGCTGCATATCTAGCCCGAGGTAGACGAAGCCCGGGACGAATCGTTTTTTTTCTTTTTTTTTTGCTGCATCCAATGGCCACGCGGGCTCGCATCCAAGGGCAGGGGTGCGACCGGATGAAACTTTCGGCCGGCGCGCCGGCGCCTAGCATCGCCCAAGAGGAAAATGGTTGTCATTTTGACACGTTATAAGCTGTCATGATCAAGAGTCCGATTGCTGTACTGAATGTGGACACCTTCACTCATGCAATGCGGGGATTGTATCTCCATGTCAGATATTTGATATTTCTTCTAAACAAAGTAATCAAGCTTCAAAAGGATCCATCCACTCGTTGTCTTCTCTTATGGATTGTTCCGACCATTCTTTCAACTTTTCAAGCTCACCTGACGATTCTAATCTGCTGACTGAAATCAGAGGAATGCAACTGATGTTACAAAATCCTCTGTCCCAAAATAAGTGTCTGAACTTTAGTACAACTTTGTACTCTGAACTTTTGTACTAAAATTAGTACAAAGTTGAGACACTTATTTTAG
This sequence comes from Triticum urartu, assembly GCF_056163025.1. Lineage (NCBI taxonomy): Eukaryota > Viridiplantae > Streptophyta > Magnoliopsida > Poales > Poaceae > Triticum > Triticum urartu. Next base: position 714,689,623 of record NC_141879.1, read on the forward strand.
AACAGATGATAACTTTGTTGCAATGCTTACTGCTTAGTGCAAATGATGAAATCAAAAGTGCATTTGCTGATAATTAATTGTGGACCTAGTATCTACTTGTTTAATTTTAGAAGAATGTTCAAAACAGTTCTCATGTCGAGTACATGAGGTTAATAGAAAGTTAGAGCTATGAAGATAAATCTTGGAATCGAAAGGTTTTTGAGTTAGTAGAACTAAAACCGAGTAGATGAGATGCGGTTTCAATACAACTAGGCATGAGAAGGAGGATGTTAGCCTTGATGGGTAGGTGGTGTCTTAGAAGAACACCTTTCGATATTGTGGTATACTGCAGAAGGATAGGGATATCGATAAAGATGTGAATCATCAAATAAAATTCGAATGGATGAAGTGGCGCCAAGCTTTTGGAGTTCTTTGTGACAAGAGTGTATCATAAAGCTAAAAGGCAGGTTCTATAGGAGGGCGATTTGACATACAATGTTTATGACGCTGAGTGTTGTCCGACTAAAATGCGACATGTTCAATAGTTAGGTTTGTCGGAAATGCACATGTGTATGTTGAGATGAATGTGTGGCTAAACAAGGAAGGACCGGATCGGGAATGATGATATACGAGATAGACTTGGGGTAGCACCGATTAAAGAGAAGCTTGTGCAACATTGTTTGAGATAGTTTGGGCATATTCAACGTTGGCCTCCAGAAGCCTTTATGCGTAGCGAATGACTAAAGCCTACCGATAATGTCAAGAGAGGTCGGAGTAGAACGAACTTAACATGGGAGGAGTCTATAAAAAGAGATCTAAAGGACTGAAGTATCACCAAAGAACTAACCATGAACATGGATGTGTGGAAACTTACTATCCATACACCATCACCATATGGGGAGAATACCATACGGAAACTGGCGAAAACCACGAGAAGGAGATGTTTTGAATTTTAAAAAAAACCTGAAAAAATACGGGATATTAAGAGGATGATGTTTTATTGCCACACAAAATGTCAAGTTGAAACACATTACGAGATGTGTCCTATGAAAAAGATAAAATCAGCGTTGAATAGTGTCGAACAATAATGTCATTATTCAGGGCTGAATTTATCTTTTTTATAGCTCATATCTCATAATGTGTTTCGACTTGAAATTTTGTGTATCAATAAGACAGCACCCTCTTAACATCCCCTACTTTTTTAGATTTTTTTCAAAATTTTCAAATGTGGTTTCCACAAAATTTTCAATAAATATTCGTTTCCGTATGACATTCTTCCCACCATATGTTGATTGCGAGATTTTATGGATTTTAGCTCTGGTCTTTTCCAAGTTGTTGTTTTCTCATACACATTTATACTGCACCGGCGACATCTTGACTAAAAGAAACTTACGACGTGTTTGGTTCGCACTCAGGTACATATTCTTTCTGGTCGGGAAGCTCCGATTTCTGATGTTTCGATATATCAGCTTCGCTCCGACCATTTTTCCGTTTTGTGAATCGATATATCGAAAGACGCTGATACCTACTACATGGTCTGGGTATCTAATGTTGAATACCGAGCGTTGGATTCGGAAGCCGCGACTTTTCCACCGAACCAAGCACATCGTTACATGTCTTTAAAAAGTGGGACATCCACATGACTCAACTCCAAGCACAAGAACCTTTTTCGCCTTTTCAAAAGTCTAAAACACATATGCCCATATGAAGTGCTCTTTTGATTCATAGGATAGGAATATCATATGAATAAAAAATCATTAAAAAATTGCATCTCAATTTCTATGAAGAAAGAGATATCATTTGATAAACTAGCAATAGGCCCATGCGTTGCACGGAACATAAAATGCATTTACACGAGTTGTTTATCTTGTGGGAGACAAAGATGAACAAGGGAAGACCTTATCTGTAAATGTGGAGAAGGATGTGGATATCTTTTTGCAAAATTGCCATAGTTTGATTTCTATCCGTCAGATATAAATCGGACGGTCTATATTGCAAGATGGCAGACACACCATCATCACCAACTCGTTTTTTTTTATAAGAGTAGAGATAGGATAAATTTCGTACATTTATTTAAGTCTCGGCTAACGTTTTTTTATCTTTAAAATGTGAAGGAATCGATTTCTCTCCTATGAAGAAAACTACAGACCAAAAGGCTTCAAAGGATTTGTTGTCTTTGAAAATCCTACCCTGTAAATTTCCTGTAAAACAAAGGAGGCCGAAACTAGTTAGAACATAAACAGTCAGATTTCAGAAATCATATAACAGTCACGGGAGAGGATTTCAGAGTAATATAAAAAAGAAGACAGGCCACTCGAAAAAAAGATTGTTTTTTTATATATATAGAATTTAAAGAAAAAGACTCGGTGACTCGGTGTGTCCATCGGTCGCAAGCCGCGCCCGAGTCGAGCAGCAGGGGAGTCCGGTCCGGCGGCACCGAACCGACCGGCTCTTCTTCATCTTGCTCCGCAAGAAGCCCACCACGGCCGCAGCCGCATAAGCCCACTTCCCCCGACCAGCAGCAGCGGCGACCCCCTCCCCTCCTCCTTCCCCCAATCGAACTCGGCGGCCCCCGTTCCGGCGACTCCGGCCATGTCGGTGAGTGCCCCTGACCTCCCCCGTGCCGCCTCCTTTCAGATCTCGAATTCCCGGCCCGCCTGACGGCCCGCTCCCCCCGCCCCCGCGCAGATCTTCGAGTACAACGGCTCCGCGGTGGTGGCGATGGTGGGGAAGAACTGCTTCGCCATCGCCAGCGACCGCCGCCTCGGCGTGCAGCTGCAGACCGTCGCCACCGACTTCCAGCGGGTCTTCAAGATCCACGGCAAGCTCTACATCGGCCTCTCCGGCCTCGCCTCCGACGCCCAGACGCTGTGAGCCGCTCCCCAGATCCCCCCGCCCTCTCGCCTCTGCTCGATTTGTCTTTCTTAGGGTTTGTTTGTTTGTTTGTTTGTTGGCGTCGGCGCGCAGGTACCAGCGGCTCGTGTTCAAGCACAAGCTGTACCAGCTGCGGGAGGAGCGAGACATGAAGCCAGAGACCTTCGCCAGCCTCGTCTCCTCCATGCTCTACGAGAAGAGGTGAGTTTATATTTCTTTTTTACGATATGAAGAGTTGAGTGTTTTAAACACTAGTGCAACCCCAACACGAATCGAAGAGAAACTAGTGGAGTAAACCGGATGGCGCGCATATATAAGTTGAATGCCAATTTGGGGGGGTCTAGTACTGTGCAGAAATATGCAAATCAGGATGTTAACTGTCTAGTGTTATAGTGGTAAAATATATAGGCGCAACAATTTGTTCTAGGCTCCATTTATTCTTAGGTGGCTTAAGATCTTCTTAGTTATACAAACCAAAGAGTGATTAGAGGCAGCTAGTTTTATGATTCAGCATAGACATTTGCAGCAAGTATGCTTATGGTTTGTCTAATATTTACGACCTATATAAACATATAGGCGTATACTAAGAAGTAAGAACACAACTGCAAATCAGGTGCCATTACCTTGATTATCAAGTGGTTCATTTAGAGCCAGAAATATATTAATCTTCACAGGGCTTATAGCTTGCTAATTTGCTCAAACGTACTATCCACTATTTTACAGTCCAGTGACCTTTTGGAGGGTGTACTAGTACTACTTGTAGTTAAGAGCTACATCTGGATATGCAACGATGTACATGCACGTTTTAGATTCCTGCCTCTGTCCTTTTCCACTAAAGAGTTGAGCAGGGTACTTTGAACATGTTAGTTGTGAACCTCAAATATATGCAAATGTTTCTTTTTCTTATTTACAATCCAGGAGTGGGGTTTCTGATTAGCTGAGCATCAATAAAATTTATAGATAGCGTATAAAGTAAATCTGGACATTTCTAGAACTAGAATTATAGGCCCAGAGCTTCCATTTTCCAACAATGAAAGTCCTGGTAATTAGCTGGCTAATTCTGTTAGATATGAACCAGAATTTCTGATTGATAAGCATGATTCTGTAATGTTTCTACCTACACAGTAAAGTACTCAGTCTTTAGCCTTTCTATACTACTATTGACCTATGTCTTATCTAAAACCATGTGTCTTCATTATATGTGATTTGGTAACGGAGAGAGGTTAATCTAACTTCTGTGTGCTAATGACACACTCCAGATTTGGGCCATACTTCTGCCAGCCGATTATTGCTGGACTTGGACAGGACGACGAGCCATTTATTTGTACCATGGACTGCATTGGTGCAAAGTAGGTATCAGTTTCTTCGAGTATGCGTTTTTGCCTTCTGCACATATTTTTTTTCATCTATTTCACACATGCTATTCCACTTGATTATCTGCTTCTCATTGCCACCGTTTACTCTGTTGAATACTATGCCTGGTTTGGTTCATGGGGTAAGAAAATGTTCTCTTTACAATTTTCTAAATTATATATTGGTCTGTCAACTTTGCCAAAAGTGACCTGAGTCTGGAAAATCAGTAAATCATCAACAAATTGGCTCATATGACCATGACGGGAGTTGATTTTGCTTCCATCGCCAAAGTGAAAAAACCTGAATATTTGGGGATTTTGATTTGTATACCCACATATGTAGCAATGTAGCTAAAAACATTTGGGGAATTTTGTTTTTGGGAGAGCATATCACTACCCAGAATGGTGCTCATTTGATTCACCAACGAGTACACTTGCACACAATTGAAACAATATCTCTGTCCCATATAATTGATATGCTGGGCGTTGGTGAACTATGAGAGATCTACAAACCGTAGACATACCCAGCGGAAAACATAATTAAGTATTGTAGTCCATGAAATAGATGAAAGCACCAAAGGTCTTGTTTCATTACATATGAGGTGAGAAGGGAAAATGATTGCCAGCTTTAGAAAAGGAACAGTTGATGCCCTCCACTCTTGTCTAGTCATTCTTGTTAGCTAATTGTATATATTTATTCATATGCAGGGAACTTGCTAAGGATTTTGTTGTCTCAGGGACAGCTTCAGAGTCTCTATATGGTGCTTGTGAATCCATGTACAAACCAAACATGGTACGCATTTGTATTTGCCAATTTTAGCCAGTGCAACATGCTTTATTTGCTTGTTCTTGTGAGATGAAATCGTGGGATGCATCAAACTTCACATTTCTCTTTTGGGCCTGCCATATTATACTGTTTCATCGGCGATCATTGCCATGTACTTTAGTTTGCAAACTTTTATTTATTATTTTGTGTGATACAAGTTGCCTGATACCCATCCTATTTTCCATGGCAAAAGGAACCTGAGGAACTCTTCGAGACCATATCACAAGCTCTGTTGTCGTCAGTTGACCGTGACTGCCTCAGTGGGTGGGGAGGCTATGTTCTGATTGTGTAAGTTCACTGCTCGTTTCTCTTGTCGGCTCTCTGAATCAAACTCTTTTTAGTGTTGATGTGGTACTCACCTTGCACGTATCAGTAGGGGAAACAGGGGACAAGAGTGCATGGATAGAAACCTTGAAGCTGTAGTGCATCCATGTCTAGACCATTTGGCCACTCCCGTTAACCGACTATTGATCTAGTTCCTTGACGTCTTGTCCTTTGGGTTTGCAGGACACCGACCGAAGTTCAAGAGCGGGTGCTCAAGGGCAGGATGGACTAGATTATGCATGGCCTAGAGTTTGTCAGCTGCTTTCCGATGCCTGTACGATTGCTGTTTCAATATCCCTGTTGTGCCCTGGTTCCGAAGCGACCTTGTACTGTGAAAATCGATGATATTTGTCCGTAGAAGGAACATTTGTTTTCTTTTATTTATACTGTCTATGCTTTTATATTATATCAATGGCGAGACATGTCTGTCGTGTCGTCCGTCAGACCCTACGGCGAAACACATGGGATCGTCATTTTCTCTAAGGTTAGGGTACTACGCTCATATGCGTGCACCGAGTGCTTTGTGCGATTGACACCAATATATTACTGAGCGAGGGATTCCGCTTCCAATCTTGCAGGGATGGTAAAAGAAAGGAGGAAGAGATTGCTGAGATCTGAGTTTAATTTTATAGGCATTAGATGAGCCGGAAATACCCACTCGGGTTCTATCACAAGAATGAAGTTGAGTTGTGTAGGCATCATCTTCTTTGCCAAATCCATCTAAACCAGTGTTGATTGTAGGCACAAGTACACACAAGTTAATCGTGAAACTGATATTGGGAAACAAACCTGAACTCTTAGAGCATCTCCAATAGATGGTCCAAAATTTGGCGGTCTAAAACCGAAGATGTAAAATTTGGACCGCCAAAAAATGCGTTTTGGAGCTCCGAAAAGAGCTCATCTCCGACAGATGGTTCAAATTGATGGTCCAAAGAGCAAATCCAATAGATGGTCTAAAATGAAGATGTAAAACGACATACTACTAGTCCATTCAACATAGTTCAAACATCAAATTCAACATAGTTTCATACATCAACTTCAACTACTACTTATTCAAACTGCTAGATAAACTACTCCTCATCGGAGCTACGGAACTGCTCCTAGAACTCCTCCTTCGTCAGGTCGTCGCACCCCTCCTCCTCCTCCTCCTCCTCCTCCTCGGAAGAGGACTCGATGGGGATCACCGTCATGGGACCGGCCTCATCCTCCTTCTTCGGCCCCTTCTTCTTCTGCTCCGCCTCACGCTTCCAGTAGTACTCCAGCTCGGCCTGGACGTACTCCGGATGCTCCCGAGCAAACCTCGCCATCTCCTCCTCATCGGTATCGCCAGCACTGACGACAACCGACGGCTTCTTCATCTTCTTCTTCTTCGTCGTGATCTCCTTCATGTTGATGCCCATCGGTACAAGCATCTCCGCTACCGCCCGACTCTCGATCTCTGGAAAGTTGAGGTGGGACCAAGGCCTCTTGGCACGCCACACCGCCACGGCGTAGGCACGCGCGGCCTCGTGGGCGGAGGGGTACGTGCCGATCCACCAACGCCTTCCGCGCGTCGGAGAACTCCACACCGCAGTTGCCGAATGGCTTCTGCCTCACGTCGAAGAAGCCCGACTTGCCCTTCGACGTCTTCTTCGGCGCCATCGGGAGTGGCGTGCGGCCGGGGCGGTGGCGGATGGAGCCGGGCGGGGCGGCGATGGCGGGCAGAGCGGTGGCGGACGGAGGCGGGCGGGGCGGCGACGGCGTGCGGGACGGTGGCAGAGCTGTGGGACGGTGGTCGGCGGGCGGGACGGTGGCGGAGCTGCGGGGCGGCGGTCGGCGGGCAGGGCGGTGGCGGACGGAGCCGGGCGGGGCGGATCTGCGGGGCGGCGACGGCGTGCGGGGCGGTGGCAGAGCTATGGGGCTGCGGTCGGCGGGCGGGACGGTGGCGGAGCTGCGGGGCGGCGGTCGGCGGGCTGCGGGGCGGAGCGGCGGGGCGGTGGTCGGCGGGCGGCGACACGGCGTGGAAACAGCGGCGGGCGGCGGGGCGGCGGTCGGCGGGCTGCGGGGCGAAGCTGCGGGGCGGGCGGGCGGCGACACGGCGTGGAAACAGCGGCGGGCGGCGGGGCGGCGGTCGGCGGGCTGCGGGACGAAGCTGCGGGGCGGGCGGGCGGCGACACGGCGTGGAAACAGCGGCGGGCGGCGGGGCGGCGGTCGGCGGGCGGCGGTCGGCGGGCTGCGGGGCGAAGCTGCGGGGCGGGCGGGCGGCGACACGGCGTGGAAACAGCGGCGGGCGGCGGGGCGGCGGTCGGCGGGCTGCGGGCGGCGTGCGACGGGGCGGCGGCGGGGTGTGGAGGCGGCAGGGCGACGGCGGACGGGCGGGGGGGTTGCGGGTGAGCGGGCGGGAACGGAAATAAAGTGACGGTTTGGCGTTCGCGGGCGGCGGCTGGTTTTGGACCAGATGTATTTCATGATATATATTTGCATCGCGATCGAGGTGTTGCATATATGACGAGGAGGCCGCGGTTTAATTTTTTTTTTTCAGATGGACCATCTGTTGAAGCAGCGTTTTTTGCTTCAGACGGTCCAAAAGTTAGTTATTTTTATATTTGGACCATCTATTGAAGATGCTCTTAGAGTATGATTGCGGGTTGGAGGAAGCAGATGTAACAAGTGGAGAAAGCACTATATCAGAGAGAGAACCGTCCAGATGCGTGCATACATGTACTGGGGCCGACACGCGGGCCCGTTACGCTGAGGCCCACATCGCAGCGAGACGAAATGAGGTCGCTCGCCCGCTTGGTCACAGCCGGTCGGTCGGTCCACGGTGAGGAAGGCCAAGGGAGGGGGCTGGTTTTCCCTTCTTTTTCTGCTTGGATTGGAATTGGATTGGACGTAAGCTGCCGCCCATAAATACAAGGGAGAGAAAAGTGACTGTGTGAGAAGCCAGCCAGCCAGCAAGCCAAAGAGAAGAGAAGAGAAGAGAAGAGAAAAAAAAAGAGAAGAGAAGAGAGTTTTCCATCTCCCGCCGCTGCTGGTGGAGAGGGTTTTCCAGTCCTCATCGCCGATCGCATTTCGGCCGGCCGGCCAAGGTGAGCATACCTATCTACGGACCCTCCCTCCGCGTTCACTCCTGGATTCCTCCCTAACCCATCTGCCCGAGCCTCCGGGTTGCTGCGCTGTGTTGTTCCATTCCTCTCTGTTTCCTCGCCGGCCGATCGAGGGTTCGTACCGTACGTAGATCCGTCCAACCAAGCCGCCGGTAGGTAGATCGATGGGTGGCTTTCCCTGCGGCGGAATCGACCGACCGATCCATCGATCGCGTGGTCTCTGCCGCTCCATTAGTTCACCTTCTTCATGGGCTTGCAGCTTTGTGGGTGATGATGAATCATGAAACAGTCGCTGCTGCTCTTTGCTTGCCGGTTTCTTTTTGCGCACGAGGGTTTTCAGGCTGGTTTGGTGATACCTTTTTTTAGGGTTCTCCTTTTCTTTTCTTCTTATTAGTGCAAAGTGCAAACTGCAAAGTGCATGGTGATGTTGTAGTACTAATCAGTCATTTCCTTGTTCCTTAGTTTCCAGATTCCTGATTATTATTATTATTATTATTATTATTATGCCCAAACTTTTTCTTTGCTTGCTCCAAATCTCACCTGGATCGGAGTTACAAGCAGAACCCCTAGCCTGATTTCTCTTTTCTTTCCGGGAAACATACCATGCATGATGCATGCATCATAAATCATCTTCATGCATGCGACACAAATTGTGTTATTCCCATTATTATTAGTTTGCTTCGTATAGTTTGTTTCATTTCTCTCTGTTTCCTTGCCAGCCGATCGACGGCTCGTAGATCCATCCTAGTCACCGCTGGTAGGGATAAGACATTCGCTAGATCGATCGGCGGTTCTTGAGGTTTCTCCCCACAGCGGAATCGACAGATCGTGTGGTTTCTGCCGCTGCATTAGTTCATCTTCTTCATGGTTCGCCCGTCATACAAAGTTAGGGCTCGGGCTTTAATTTTCTGAGTGATGATGAAACAGTTTATTCGCTAGTGCTTGCTTGCCGGTTTCTTTTGTGCACGAGGGTTTTTAGGCTGGTTTGGTGATGCGTTTTTTCTTCTTTTCTTTTCTTTTCTTCTCGGTGCAAAGTATGGTGATGTTGTACTAATCAATCGTTTCCTTGTTTCGTAATATTTTCCAGATTCCTGATTATTAGTATTATTGTGTCCATACTTTTTCTATGCTCGATCTAGATCTCACCTGGATCGGAGTTAAGATACAAGCAGTGCCCCTAACTTAATTTCTCCTTAATTTCTTTGTGGGAAGCATACCATGCATGCATCATAGCAAAAATCATTTTCATGCCACACAAGTTGGATTGTTCCCATTATCAGTGTGCTTCATATAATTAATTGAATTCATGGAAAAAATATATGAAAAACACATATGGAACTAATTAATCGTGGAGCGCTGCACACAGGTAGTGCTTGTGCTTGAAAAAAGAATGGAACAATTAATGCCTGGTTAATTCCCTGCCCAACTTAATATATATAGCCTTGTTTGGTCAGATTTCCTTGCTGTGTTTTTCTTTGTAGATGAGTAGCAAGGGTGATCCAAATCCAAGCAAGTCCCATGGCGGACCCAGCAAGTCACCAATGTCCCACACTGAAAAGGGCGATAAGACGGCCACGCCTCGGAGGCTTCCTATCACGAGGCCACGTGAGCTTGGCAAGAGAGGGCAGACCATACAGCTACTCACGAACCACTTCAAAGTCTCTGGGAATCCAACACATGACTTCTTTTACCACTACAATGTAGGAGAACATGCCTCGTCCTACCTACATTACATAGCTAGTCCATCACCATTCCAGTTCTTGAAATTAATTTCCATGCATGGCTACATTTTGACAGTTGGTTTTCAATTTTGTTGGATCATATCGACCGCAGGTGGATCTCAAGTATGAAGACGATCATCCGGTAATCGGGCAAGGAGTATGCAGAAAGGTGATGAAGCAGCTGCACGAGACCTATGCCTCTTTGCTTGATGGCAAGCAATTCGCCTACGATGGCGACAAAAGCCTCTTCACCTCTGGGCCTCTCCCATTTGCCACCAATGATTTTGACGTTGTCATAGATGGCGATGCTTCGTCCAGAAAGTAAGGCATTCATCAGCTCCAATCCATCACCTATTTCTCACCAGGGAAAGCTTATCTGTTCTTGAGCTCGTCGATCTCTTATTCTCTTGTTGGTTGGGGGAATTGTCTTGCCATTTACCTGCAGGATTGCAACGAGCCAGAGCCCGGGAGCAGATGGCAGTCCAGGACCAAGCGACAAGAAAAGAATGAAACAGGCAGGACAGAGCAAAAGGTTCAAGGTGGATATTACCTTCACAGCAAAGGTTCCGATCAGTGCCATTGCCCTCGTCCTTGGTGGCGGTCAGGATTCTGAGAACTCGCAGGAGGTTCTTCGGGTTCTTGACATCATTCTGAGGCAGCACGCTGCAAGACAGTATGTTGTTGTGTTTATTTATGAACAACTTCGTCTATCTTTTATCTAATGTTGCAAACTCTATGATTAGTCACTCGTTCTTAGGTTCTTATTATACTCAGATTTCTTGTTGGCTGGCTGCATGCAGGAATCGCCTCTTAGTCCGACAGTCTTTTTTCCGTAGAGATTCCGATTGCATCAAGTTGGGTGGCGGTGTTCTAGGTTGTCAGGGTTTTCATTCTAGCATTCGACCCACTCAAAGTGGGCTTTTACTCAATTGTGGTATGTTTATAGCCTAGCTAGAGGCCTAATTTGCACTAGGTTCGTGGTAAAATGTTTTTTTACAACATTGATGGTGCATGATATATAGATTTTTGAATTTTTGCAGATTTGTCCACCACTATGGTAGTGGAACCTGGGCCTGTGATTGCATTTCTGCTCTCCAACCAGGGTGTCAAGGACACTTCTAGCATTGACTGGGGCAAAGTAAGCTGAAACTTAGTGATTTCTTATTAATATATTCTTAGCCCATCAAAAATTGTTCATTTCTACACTACAATGTTTCCCTGCTCTAATCTTGGTCGTCCATGACATAATTTTAGGCTAAACGGGCACTGAATAAATTAAGGATTGAAACCACTCACACGAAGGCGGAATTTAGGATTGTCGGATTGTCCGAAAACAGTTGCTATAACCAGACGTAAGATGTTACTCTTGATTTGAATCATGATATGCGAGCTCAGGGCACATGCCTCAGCTGCTCTCATTTCAATATAATTCATATATAAATTCTTGATCTAGGTTCCCACTAAAGCAAAAAGATGGCAACGGTACTGTGGATGTAACTGTCTATGATTACTTCATGGACCGTTGGTCGATGAAGCTGGAGAAGTCTGCTCATATGCCATGTCTAAATGTGGGGAAGCCAAACCGCCCAACATACCTCCCGCTGGAGGTCCGTCCCTCGCTTCCTATTCTTGTTTTGAATCAGTCTTTTGGTAGATATGTCTTCTTTTTTTGTGTGCTCATTTCCATGTTTGCAACAGGTTTGCCGTCTAGTGCCATTGCAAAGGTATAAAAGGTCTTTGTCCACGTCGCAAAGGTCAAAGCTGGTGGAGGCATCCAGGCAGAGGCCGGATCAGAGGATGTCGAAGTTGTATGGTGTAAGTTACACTGATACCCTGAATTCAGCTAAACTGCGGTAGATATGTTCACAACATCTCCTAAAAACATCGAAAAGACAAAAAATAAATTCTCAATTTTGTTTACCTATCATGATAGGAGTTGCGTGCCAATGATTATGATTCCGAGCCAATGATGAAGGAATGCGGCATATCAATAGTTCCAGACTTTACCCAGGTTCAGGGTAGAGTCCTTGAGGCACCACAGGTTGGCAGAGCCCTACCTGTTCTTTTGACTGGCTGTTTTTGAATGCGTACTGTGCGCATGCCCTTTTCTGCTTTGCATCTAATTAAATATCGTAATGTGCAGTTAAGCGCTGCAGATGGTAGACAACTATATACACCTAATGGGAGGTGGAATTTCAATAAAAATGTGAGCAATCGAGCATACCTGTTCTGTTGATTAAACTCCACACATGTGCACCGTAAACTCTTTGTTTTCGCGTCGATGCGGTAACTTTCCTGGTTCAATTCTTCAGAGGTTTTTTCGGCCGATTGAGTTTAAGAAGACCTGGCCATGGGGAGTTGTTAATTTTTCTACACGACGTGATGTTGAACATCTTGTCGAGCACCTTCTCCAATCCGGTAGCGAGAAGGGAATCGTAAGTTCACTGCTTCACCTAATATTGAGCCTTTTCAAATGTCTTAGCCAGTTTGATTTGCAGAGTATGGAGAAATATAGCGCTGTAATTCAGGAGATTCATAAAATGAAACATCAATCTCCGGCAAAAAGGGTGGAGGATATGTTTCGGCAGGTAAATATAGCATTCGGAGGAAATAATCCAGAGTTTCTCCTGTGTTTTCTTCCTGAGAAGAACTCTGACATATATGGTATGCTCTGCTAACTCAGCCTTGTAAGTAAGCTTCATTATGCTTCTACCTGCCATCCAAACGTTTCTTGTTCTTATCAGGACCATGGAAGCGTGAATGCCTTGCACAACGTGGCATTGTTACACAATGCTTGGTTCCTCCTCCCAACGTCAAAGATCAGTACCTCACAAATGTGCTGCTAAAGATAAATGCCAAGGTTTGGAGTGTGATTTGCATTGCCATCTTCAATGTACTTTGGATTTGTTAGCTGAAAACTGAATGCTTTGCTTTTATTAAATTTGTCCTGCCAAACAGCTTGGCGGGTTAAATTCATTGCTGAAAAAGGAAATAACCCATGCTATTCCTCACGTGTCGAGGATTCCAACCATCATCTTTGGTATGGATGTTTCCCATGGTTCACCAGGACGTGACGTGCCATCGGTTGCTGCAGTAAGTAACATATCATGCTTCTGTTTTCAGTTTCCTGCAGTAAGAAACTTAGGTGTCAGCTGATAGTCCTTGAGAGATTTTCCAACCGATAATTTGCTGACTCACCCTGGTATTTTTGGCTTTTACCTAGGTTGTTAGTTCATTGGAGTGGCCAATCATCTCAAAATACAGAGCTTCTGTGTGCACTCTGCCACCCAGGCAGGAAATGATCAAAACCTTGTTTAAGCAAGATGGAGATACTGATCATGGCCTCATTAAGTGAGTCTCTGCTGCATAGGTTTTAGATAAGTGAAATTTAAACAATGTTAATAACAGTGCTTCCTAACCGTATGCTTTTCTTTTTCTTCTTTTTGCTCACTGGGGTATAACATTTCAGGGATTCACTAGTTGCCTTCCTCGGAAAAAACAATAAACCGAAGCCGGAACAAATTATCATTTTCAGGTCAGTTGTCCTCCTGGGATAATGTGTGCAAACGCTAACTGATAGTGTACTTTGTACTTCAGCATCATAACTTTTCTTTTTTGAAAATAATCATAACTGTCGTGTAGAAATTGGTTTATTAATTGTGTGTTGTCCCTCAGAACACTCCCCACATTTTATTCATAGTCCTAAGAGTACAAACTGACTCTAATACTTGACGTCTTCAATAAGTTTACTTTGGCACCCTGATGCTGGCTAAGGAGTTTTGTTGTCTTGATATTAGGGATGGGGTTAGTGAGAGCCAGTTCGATCAGGTGTTGAATGATGAGCTAGGCCAGATCATGGAGGTAACATAAATGACATCCAATTCTTCCTCATGCGCCGGTTCTTGATGTAATGATGTAATTCTAATTGATACTACAGGCATGCAAGTTTTTTGGCGACAAGCATTTTGGTGGCAACTGGTTCCCCAAGTTCACAGTGATAGTTGCACAGAAGAATCATCACACAAGATTTTTCTTGCGGAATGGAGTGAATAATGTCCCCCCTGGTAACCTATATCTTTTATCCAAGTACCTTTACATTCTTTCAAAAAAAATTCTGAATTTTCAATCTTTCAATTTTAGTGGAGGACGGCAATCATCGGGACTGCTAGCTTGTTCCGTTTGTATATACGCATTCACACGAAATCAAAAGCACTTAATAAGAATCTCTACACACCTAGCTACCAGAGAACTATTATTTGCAATTTTGTATGGATCAAACAAGCTCAATTTCTATGCTTTTTGTACACATACATTCTTATCATAGTCCTACTTTCCCCTTGTTTAGGTACTGTGGTTGATGGAGTAATCTGCCATCCCAGGAACTATGATTTCTACATGTGTGCTCATGCTGGCATTATCATATGTTCTCTCTATACCTTGTGTGAGTTGTGATTGTAATTCACTGCTTTGCAAATGCTTATTTGAATCTAATTAAGTCAGTCCTCTATGCTCGTGTGTTAATTCCAGGGGACTACAAGGCCAACACACTACCATGTGCTCCATGATGAGATAGGCTTCTCTACTGACGATCTGCAGGAGCTCGTGCACTCCCTGTCCTACACGTATGTGCACTGAAACAGTTACAAAAGATTCAGTTGTTACCTTAATTTGCCTCTGGTCGATGATCATCGTTGCACTCTTTGTGACATTTTGATGCTTGTGTACTCGTTTCAGGTATCAGAGGAGCACCACAGCCATCTGAGTAGGTAAGTAAGCATGATTTGCCATTACTTGATTGATCTCGCAACAACTTATCAGTCAAAACGGCATGCATGGCTGATCGAGTAAATTGCAAAAAACCACCACAATTGAGGACCCTAATTCATAAAACCACCATTTTTCGTTTTTTTTTCAAAAAACCACCACCATTGTGTTGACAGTTTTCAGAAAACACTGAACAAGCAATTAGAGTTGTTTGAGTGAAAATCTGACCAGTGGGTCCCAATGACAGGTGCCACGTGGCCCGGGTAAAGACGGTGCTCGTTACACGCCGTTAGAAAGTTTCGCTCCATGTTAAGTTAGACGTAGGACCCACCCATCAGTGTGCTTGCTCCTTCCTCTTTTTTCAAGCATTCTTACAAACACCTCCCGTGCGCCGCCGTCGTCGTCTCCATCACGGAGCTCGAGCTGCTCATCCAGGGGTTCAGGCAAAGCTGGCATCGGTGCGGAGTCCTCGCCGACTGATGGCGTCGGACACGGTGCGAGGTGGCGGCGCAGCCATGGCCGTAGCCAGCAAGGTGGCTGGTCGTGGCACAGCCGGGTCATGCGCGCGGCTCCGTCCGTAGCCGGCGGCGAGCGGAGCATGGAGCAGGATACATGAGGAGGAGGGGAAGCGCGCGGGGACGAGCTGGAGGTGGCTTGCCACAGCCGGCGAGGTGGGTAGTCGTGGCCGAGCCGAGCGGCATGGTGCGGTAGGACGCCCCCGGAGAGCACTGCCTTGCTACCGCGTAGCCACCGCTAACGAATCGCCGCCAGACCATGTCCATGAGCTCCGCCTCCTCGCGCTGATATCCCTCGCCGACGGATTCGAGCAGGGACGCCCGGAGACGACCGAATCGAGCTTTTCTCCGCTGCTTGCACCGGCCGCTCCTCGCCGTCAATTCGCCGCCTCCAAGCCTTCCCAGTACCCACTGAGCTCTCCCACCACATCGAAGTGAGCTGCTCTCAGTTTCCCCCCATCTTCTCTGCTCTATTTCGCACTGTAGCGCCATCCCCCAAGAGCTCCGAGCACGACCACCGCCATGGCCGACGAACTCAAGCAGGTCGTGCTTCCCTGCCTAGTCCTGTAGTCCAGTAGCATGCGCAGGCTCCAGGAGCTCCTTCGATTCCCCTGAGAACCTCTTCGTCTCACCCCTGTCGTGGTCTGCTCCCGGCGGCCTCCTGCAGTCCGGCGACGGCTGCTTCGTCGGCCTGAGGCCCGTACAGGAACAGGAGCTTTTGGGCATGTCCTGCATCCATATTCAGCTTGTGGCCGGAGGACATGGCAAGCGGCCGAGCGTGCTGCTGCGTGGCGCAGGAACTAGCGGTGCTGGGAGGCTCGTCGGCCGGCAGCCTGGCTGGCCGGAGCCGCAGGGCGTGCATGTACACGGAAGCGCTAGGGGGGGGGGGGGGGGGGGGGACGGGGACGGGGTTGACCAGCTGTGCCGTCACGTGGACATGTCATCAGGACCCACTGGTCAGATTTTCACTTAAACAGTTTTAATTGAGTGATTAGCGTTTTCTGAAAACTGTCAGTACAATGGCGGTGGGTTTTTGAAAAAAAACGAAAGGTGGTGGTTTTGTGAATTAGGGTCCCCAATTGTGGTGGTTTTCTGCAATTTACTTATGGCTGATCATCTGATTTTCGCTCTCTCTCTCAGTTGCTCCCATCTACTCCCTCCGTTCCTAAATATTTGTCTTTCTAGACATTTTGAATGACTACTACATACGGATGTACGTAGACATGTTTTAGAGTGTAGATTCACTCATTTTGCTCTGTATGTAGTCACTTGTTAAAATGCCTAGAAAGACAAGTATTTGGAAGCGGAGGGCCTCCGTTCCTAAATACTTGTCTTTCTAGGCATTTTAAATAAACTCAACATACGGATGTATGTAGACATATTTTAAAGTGTAGATTCACTCATTTTACGCCATATGTAGTCACTTGTTGAAATCTCTAGAAAGACAAGTATTTAGGAACGGAGGGAGTACTATGCACACCTTGCCGCGGCGCATGTGGCCAAGTTCACCAGGCTCGATGACGGCATGTCGGAGACGTCATCCCAGGCTGAGGCTGCGCCGGTGCCGGAGCTGCCTCGTCTGCATCCCAATGTGGCATCGTCCATGTTCTTCTGCTGAGTCGTCCCGCGGTTTGCCCATCGTCCGTTATTAGTGACTGGAACTTTATCAAATGCTACATGGAACCGAATGGCGCTTTTGGTTTTAGCTGCTAGTAGATTTAATGGATGTTATGTGGAAGAACAATCTTTGATTGCTACCATATGGTACTTTTGGAGCTCCTTGGCAATAATATATAATCTGAACTTTCGATAGTCAGGACCTTAAACTCTGCTCATGTGCATCGTGCCAACGTATTCGGGATGTCAAGCTGATAAATGTCCAACGGTTTATAATCTTTAGCTTAACAACAAGGGTCATTATAGTTTTTTTGATTCTATACTTTGTTGTCAATTACTTAAATTAGCAAGGAAAGGCATGGCTGTTCAGCCTGCTTACAGGTTAGAGGAGATTGTAGTGAAATGAAATATGCTACTCCCTCCGTTCACTTTTGTAAGTCCTTTCAGACAACTTAATATATATTGTTTTGCACATTGTCTGAAATGTCTTCAAGGTCTTAAATAGAGGGAGTAATATAGGTGGAAAGCAATAAGTAAAATATAGGAGTACCCATTATTAAATTTATTTCTTCTACGAAGCACTGGTGCTAGGTAACCACAAAAATGCAACAAAGAGATAATTATGTGAGGATAACACTAATTAGGCCACAAGTTGCAATCAAGAAGTAATTTCCAGATCTCAAACTGAAATATAATTTGCATTATTCAGATCAGTGCAAAATAAAGGAGAGAGAGGGAAAAAACCTTCCATCCTCATCTAGGCAATCAAGCCAACCCTTCTCATATTTTGACTCCAATTTACACCTGAAGCTCAACCCTGTCCAGCGCCTTCACGGTGGTGCCGATGGCCATTAGATCTGGCGCCTTTGACCTGCCCCTGTCGGAGTTCCACTTGGATCTGGCCACGGGGGACCTGTGTAGTGTGCTTGTCTCGGCTGTGGGCACCAATTGACGGAGGGATTTGGGTTGCGGAGTGTGGTAGAGTTGCACCAGTCGGGCTAGATGAATGTCGGCAGGAAACAGGTGAGGTTGGTCTCTCGGATCCGGCTTTGATGGGAGGCGGGCGGCGAGTGGACGGCGGATCTGGTTACATCCTGTGGAGCGTCTCTGCCTCCTTTAGTGGCGGGTCTGAAGGTTATCACCACGCTCAGCTCATCTACCTGTTGACATCAGATTTGGCACCAAAGAAAAGATTATTAAGATGGCATCAAATGAAGAGGCGCTCTACATGAAGTTTCATATTGGCAACATGAACATATTTAAAGTTTGGGTCATTGTCATCTGAACTCATCTCGAGGGCCGAAGTTATACTTGAAATACTAAGATTTTGTATTCAGAGTACCATTCGGCCTATTACGCCTCCAAAACGGCCTCATATGAGAAAATCATCTACATGGGTTGTTTTCATCTCGTTGAAATAGTCGATTTTGATATAAAAATCATCTTAATACGAAGTCGTATGCAAAATTCAGAGCCTGCGCAGTGTGACCCTACTATGAGTAAAAAATGACGTCCAAGTGGTTTTCACTTTCAGTGAGATTTTGATGAAATTCACTGAATTTCAGTAATGTTAGTAGACACTAAAATATTTATCTTTCCGCCAAAATATTTCAGCAATTTTAGTAATACACAGGAATTCAAATATTTTTTGAAAATTCAAAATATTTAG
This sequence comes from Triticum urartu, assembly GCF_056163025.1. Lineage (NCBI taxonomy): Eukaryota > Viridiplantae > Streptophyta > Magnoliopsida > Poales > Poaceae > Triticum > Triticum urartu. The sequence goes on from NC_141879.1 coordinate 714,708,350, forward strand.
TTGAATTCAAGTGAATATTTCAGCCCTTTAGCCGAAATGCCAACGGAAATCACTGAAATTCGGTGATTTTGGTTGGTGCTGAAATTTTCATGAAAGTGAAAATGAAAACACAAGGTCACACTCATATGACTATGTCTAATGGGTAGCATGAGTTATTAACTATTTTGCGGTAGTGATTTGGCTGTGAAGATGGCCTCGGATTGAAAAACGTTCAACATGACAATTATTCGTCTCGTTGAAACAGTCAAAATTGCTTTTGGGCATGTCTCCATACGAGGTCGTTTACTGCCTAAGAATGACTTGCAAGGTGCAGCCAGTTTTGAACCGTACAATTTTAGAAAATTCGGACCAAACCATCCAAATTGGACTCAAACTAGGGTTTTTGACGTGAATCCAAGCATTTTCCTTGCACATGAAGTCTAGCTGCGTCTTATATACCTAAGGGTGAAGACTGATTGAACAACACACAATTGCAAAACCTATCTACCACCTTTTCTCCGTTCATTCTTCTTGTTACAGGGTTGCGAACCTCAAGGCCCTAATTGCGATTAGGTCGACCTAGGGCAGCCCATAGCCGCCGATGGTGGCCCTCCGATGGCCATCTTCTGCTATATGGAGTCTTTCGATGAGAAGAAAATAATAAGCCATCTCCTCGGACGAAACTCCGCCGCCACGAGGCGGAACCTTGGCGGAACCAATCTAGGGCTCTGGCGGAGCTGTTTTGCCGGGGAAACTTCCCTTCGGGAGTGGGAAATCATCGCCATCGTCATACCAATGCTCCTCTCATCGGGAGAGGGAAATCTCCATCAACATGTTCATCAACACCATCTCCTCTCAAAACCCTAGTTCATCTCTTGTATCCAATTCTTGTCTCCAAGTCTGGGATTGGTACTAGTAGGTTGCTAGTAGTGTTAATTACTCCTTGTAGTTGATGCTAGTTGGTTTATTTGGTGGAAGATCATATGTTCAGATCCTATATGCATATTAATACCCCTCTGATTATGAACATGAATATGCTTTGTGAGTAGTTACGTTTGTTCCTGAGGACATGGGAGAAGTCTTGCTATTAGTAGTCATGTGAATTTGGTATTCGTCCGATATTTTGATGAGATGTATGTTGTCTCTCCTCTAGTGGTGTTATGTGAACGTCGACTACATAACACTTCACCATTATTTGGGCCTAGAGGAAGGCATTGGGAAGTAATAAGTAGATGATGGGTTGCTAGAGTGACAGAAGCTTAAACCCTAGTTTATGCGTTGCTTCGTAAGGGGCTGATTTGGATCCATATGTTTCATGCTATGATTAGGTTTACCTTAATACTTTTGTTGTAGTTGCGGATGCTTGCAATAGAGGTTAATCATAAGTGGGATGCTTGTCCAAGTAAGGACAGCACCCAAGCACCGGTTCACCCACATACCAAATTATCAAAGTACCGAACGCGAATCATATGAACGTAATGAAAACAAGCTTGACGATATTCCCATGTGTCATCAGGAGCGCTTTTCTCTATATAAGAGTTTGTCCAGGCTTGTCCTTTGCTACAAAAAGGATTGGGCCACCTTGCTGCACTTTATTTACTTTTGTTACTTGATGCTCGTTACAAATTATCCTATCACAAAACTATCTGTTACCACTTATTTCAGTACTTGCAGAGAATACCTTGCTGGAAACCGCTTATCATTTCCTTCTGTTCCTCGTTGGGTTCGACACTCTTACTTATCGAAAGGACTACGATAGATCCCCTATACTTGTGGGTCATCAAGACTCTTTTCTGGCGCCGTTGCCGGGGAGTGAAGCGCCTTTGGTAGGTGGGATTTGGTAAGGAAAATTTATATAGTGTGCTGAAATTTACTGTCACTTGTTACTATGGAAAGTAATCCTCTGAGGGGCTTGTTTGGGGTATCTTCACCCCGACCAGTAGAGCAAAGAGTTGCTCCTCAACCTACTGAACCTACTGAAAATGAAAATGTCTGCTTTGAAATTCCTTTGGGTATGATAGAAAAACTGCTAACTAATCCTTTTGCAGGAGATGGAACAACGCAGCCTGATGAGCACCTAATATATGTGGATGAAGTTTGTGGATTATTTAAGCTTGCAGGTGTACCCAGAGATGTTGTTAGGGCATCTCCAGCCGGCCCCCCAGGATGCCCCCCACGAGCACTTTTTGGACGCCGGCGCTTAATTGTTCTCCCCCGGGACCCCAAGAGCTCAAATAGCGCCGGATTTGGCCGAAGTTACGTCCGGCGGTCCCGATCCAAACCCAAAAAGCCGGGAGGCACTTGGGGGCGCCGGCGCTCCTTTTTGCATGCAAAACCCCCACATGTCGGCCTCTCTCCTCACTCTCTCTCCTCCTTTTCCTACTAGGCCCACCCGTGCATGTGGGAATCTTTCCCTCGCCCAGCCCCGCCTTCTCCATCCCGCCCCACCGAGCTCGCCGCCCCGCCTGCTCCGCCCGCGCGCTCGCCTCCGCCCCCGCAGCCTCCCCCACCGGCTCGCGCTCACTCCCTCCTCTGCTTCGCCAGGTCGCCTCCCCCACCTCGCTCTGGCTCGCGCTTGCCCTCTCCGCCAGGTCGCCTCCCCCGCCGTGCTCTGGCTTGCGCTCTCGCGGCTGTGTTGCTTTCTTCGGGTGGAAGGCTTTGCTTGGACTGCATGGAGCCGCGGCATGGGCGGGCACCCGACTCCGCCCCCGCGGCATGCCGGAGCCGTGGCAGCTCGTCCGCCGGCGTGTGGTTGTGGCGTGGCCGGGCCGGAGCTCGCTGCGTGTGGCCATGGCGTGTGGGCGGGCGGGCGGGCGCGGCGCTGCCTGGGCGGATGGGCGCGGCTGTGGGCTCGATTGTCCTTGCCCTCGTCGTCGGGAGAGCAACAAGGAGGAGGACGACCAGTGGACGCTCTTCATCGATCTGCCGGTGCTGGAGGCCGCCACCGCCGGCTTCTCCGACGGCAACCTGCTCAGCCGCGGCGGCTTCGGCCCCGTCTACAAGGCAAGCGACCAGCAACCTCCTCCTCCTCCTTGTTGCTCACACCGTCGTCCTCGCGCGGTGCCTCGGCAACGCCGTCGTCGGGAAGGAGCAGGAGACAGTGGAGGACGCCATGATGAGGTAGGGCGCAGCTGTGGCCTGGACAGCGCGGCGCGGGCGGGACGCGTCTACTACGCCCGCCGGCCACCGCGTCCTGGGCGCCCGCCCCGTCCCCGTGCAGCCCGCTGACGGGGCGCGTTGAGGCGGCGAGCAGCGGGCGCGGCCGCGGTCAAGATGCTCGATGAAATGCTGCTGCCTCCGTGGGAGCCCAGTGCTGCTCGTGCTCATATCCTTGTGGTCTTCCGCCAGGCCTCCGTCGACGCTCGCGCTCCTTCGCTGGCTGGAGGTCGTCGACGCCGCCGCGGTCAAGGTGCTCGACGAAATGACGCTCCAATTGTGGGAGTCCAACGCTGCTCGTGGGGAGGCAACGAGTGGAAGTGGTTTGGCCCCCAAGGCCTAAGTTCTCGCCGGCAGCCCCCCATGAGGCGAAAAAAGGTGCCTCCTGGGGGGCAAACGGCTGGAGATGCCCTTAAGAAGAAGGTCTTCCCTTTATCTTTGAAGGAAGATGCATTGACATGGTATAGGCTATGTGATGATACGGGGTCATGGAACTACAAACGATTGAAATTGGAATTTCATCAGAAGTTTTATCCTATGCATCTTGTTCATCGTGATCGCAATTATATATATAATTTTTGGCCTCGCGGAGGAGAAAGCATCGCTCAAGCTTGGGGGAGGCTTAAATCAATGTTATATTCATGCCCCAATCATGAGCTCTCAAGAGAGATGATTATTCAAAATTTATATGCTCGGCTTTCTGATAACAATCGCACCATGCTCGATACTTCTTGTGCTGGCTCTTTTTATGACGAAGACTATTGAATTCAAATGGGATTTATTGGAAAGAATTAAACGCAACTCTGAAGATTGGGACCTCGACGAAGGTAAGGAGTCAGGTATGACACCTAAGTTTGATTGTGTTAAATTTTTTATGGATACCAATGTTTTCCGTAAATTTAGCACTAAATATGGACTTGACTCTGAGATAGTAGCTTCTTTCTGTGAATCTTTTGCTACTTATGTTGATCTCCCCAAGGAGAAGTGGTTTAAATATCATCCTTCCATAGAAGTAAAAGTAGCTGCACCTATTAAAGTTGAAGAAAAGACTCTCACTTATAATGATCCTATTGTTCCTACTTCTTATGTTGAGAAACCACATTTCCATGTTAGGATAAAGGATCATGCTAAAGCTTCAACTGTGGTTCGTAAAAGCAATATTAAAACTTATACACCTTCTGAGCAAATTAAAGTTGAACCTGATATTGCTATTGTTAAAGATCTCTTGTCTGATAATATTGATGGGCATGTTATTCATTTCCTTGATGAGACTGCTAGAATTTCTAAGCCTTGTGCTAAAGATAAAAACAGACCTGTGGTAGGCATGCCTGTTATTTCTGTTAAAATAGGAGATCATTGTTATCATGGCTTATGTGATATGCGTGCTAGTGCTAGTGCAATACCTTACGACTTATACAAAGAAATTATGCATGATATTGCACCTCCTGAGATAGAAGATATTGATGTCCCAATAAAACATGCCAATAGAGATACTATTTCACCAATGGGAATTGTTAGAGATGTTGAAGTCTTGTGTGGGAAAACTAAATATCCTGATGATTTTCTTGTTCTTGGTTCCCCACAAGATAGCTTTTGTCCCATTATATTTGGTAGACCCTTCTTAAACACTGTTAATGCTAAGATAGATTGCAAAAAGGATGTTGTTACTATCGGTTTAGATGATATGTCTCATGAATTTAATTTCTCTAAATTTAGTAGACAACACCTTGAAGAAGAATTACCTAGTAAGGATGAAATTATTGGTCTTGCTTCTATTGCCGTACCTCCTAGTGATCCTTTAGAACAATATTTGCTAGACCATTAAAAATGATATGTTTATGAATGAAAGAAGGGAAATAGATGAAGTATTCTTTAAACAGGAACCTATTCTGAAACACAATTTTCCTGTTGAAATCCTAGGGGATCCTCCTCCACCCAAGGGTGATCCTGTGTTTGAGCTTAAACCATTGCCTGATACTCTTAAATATGCTTATCTTGTGAGAAAAAGATATATCCTGTTATTATTAGTGCTAACCTTTCAGAGCATGAGGAAGAGAGATTATTGAAAACTCTGAAGAAGCACCATGCTGCTATTGGGTATACTCTTGATGATCTTAAGGGCATTATCCCACTCTATGTCAACATAAAATAAATTTGGAAGAAGATGCTAAACCAGTTCGTGATCATCAACGACGGCTGAATCCTAAAATGAAAGAAGTGGTGCGAAAGGAAATACTAAAGCTCCTTGAGGCAGGTATAATCTATGCCCTTGCTGGTAGTCAGTGGGTAAGTCCTGTCCATTGTGTCCCTAAGAAGGGAGGTATTACTGTCGTTCCTAATGATAAAGATGAATTGATTCCTGAAAGAATTATTACAGGTTATAGGATGGTAATTGATTTCCTCAATTAAATAAGGCCACTAAAAAGGATCATTACCCCTTACCTTTTATCGATCAAATGCTAGAAAGATTATCCAAACATACACATTTTTGCTTTCTAAATGGTTATTCTGATTTCTCTCAAATACCTGTCTCAGCCAAGGATCAATCAAAGACTACTTTTACTTGCCCTTTTGGTACTTTTGCTTATAGACGTTTGCCTTTTGGTTGATGTAATGCACCTGCTACCTTTCAAAGATGCATGATGGCTATATTCTCTGACTTTTGTGAAAAGATTTGTGAGGTTTTCATGGACGATTTCTCCGTCTATGGATCTTCTTTTGATGATTGCTTGTGCAACCTTGATCGAGTTTTGCAGAGATGTGAAGAAACTAATCTTGTCTTGAATTGGGAAAAGTGCCACTTTATGGTTAATGAAGGTATTGTCTTGGGGCATAAAGTTTCTGAAAGAGGTATTGAAGTTGATAAAGCCAAGGTTGATGCTATTGAAACGATGCCATGCCCCAAGGACATCAAAGGTATAAGAAGTTTCCTTGGTCACGCCGGATTTTATAGGAGGTTCATTAAGGACTTCTCAAAAATTTCTCGGCCTCTGACTAATTTATTACAAAAAGATATACCATTTGTCTTTGATGATGATTGTGTAGAAGCATTTGAAATACTTAAGAAAGCATTGATCTCTGCACCTATTGTTCAGCCACCTGATTGGAATTTACCCTTTGAAATTATGTGTGATGCTAGTGATTATGTTGTAGGTGCTGTTCTAGGGCAAAGAGTTGATAAGAAATTAAACGTTATTCAATATGCTAGTAAAACCCTAGACAATGCTCAAAGAAATTATGCTACTACTGAAAAAGAATTCTTAGGAGTTGTATTTGCTTGTGATAAGTTCAGACCTTATATTGTTGATTCTAAAGTAACTATTCACACTGATCATGCTGCTATTAAATATCTTATGGAAAAGAATGATGCTAAACCTAGACTTATTAGATGGGTTCTCTTGCTACAAGAATTTGACTTACATATTGTTGATAGAAAGGGAGCTGAGAACCCCGTTGCAGATAACTTGTCTAGGTTAGAAAATGTGCTTGATGACCCACTACCTATTGATGATGGCTTTCCTGATGAGTAATTAAATGTCATAAATGCTTCTCATACTGCTCCATGGTATGCTGATTATGCTAATTACATCGTTGCCAAATTCATACCACCTAGTTTCACATACCAGCAAAAGAAAAAGTTCTTTTATGATTTGAGGCATTATTTTTGGGATGACCCACATCTTTATAAAGAAGGAGTAGATGGTGTTATTAGACGTTGTGTACCTGAGCATGAACAGGAACAGATCCTACGCAAGTGTCACTCCGAAGCTTATGGAACACCATGCTGGAGATAGAAATGCACATAAGGTATTGCAATCTGGGTTTTATTGGCCTACTCTCTTCAAAGATGCCCGTAAGTTTGTCTTATCTTGTGATGAATGTCAAAGAATTGGTAATATTAGTAGACGTCAAGAAATGCCTATGAACTATTCACTCGTTATTGAACCATTTGATGTTTGGGGCTTTGACTATATGGGACCTTTTCCTGCCTCTAATGGTTATACACATATTTTAGTTGATGTTGATTACGTTACTAAGTGGGTAGAAGCTATTCCAACTAGTAGAGTTGATCATAACACTTCTATTAAAATGCTTAAAGAAGTTATTTTTCCAAGATTTGGAGTCCCTAGATATTTAATGACTGATGGTGGTTCACATTTTATTCATGGTGCTTTCCGTAAAATGCTTGCTAAGTATGATGTTAATCATATAATTGCATCCCCTTATCACCCTCAGTCTAGTGGTCAAGTAGAATTGAGTAATAGAGAGCTCAAATTAATTTTGCAAAAGACTGTCAATAGGTCTAGAAAGAATTGGCCCAAGAAACTTGATGATGCATTATGGGCCTATAGAACTGCATATAAAAATCCTATGGGCATGTCTCCGTATAAAATGGTTTATGGAAAAGCATGTCACTTACCTCTCGAACTAGAACACAAGGCATATTGGGCTATTAAAGAGCTCAATTATGACTTTAAACTTGCCGGTGAGAAGAGGTTATTTGATATTAGCTCACTCGATGAATGGATAACCCAAGCCTACGAAAATGCCAAGTTGTTTAAAGAAAAAGTTAAAAGATGGCATGATAAAAGGATACAAAGGCGTGAGTTTGATGTAGGTGATTATGTATTGCTATACAACTCTCGTTTAAGAATTTTTGCGGGAATAATTCTCTCTAAATGGGAAGGTCCTTACGTTATCGAGGAGGTTTATCATTCCGGTGCCATAAAAATCAACAACTCCGAAGGCACAAATCCGAAGGTGGTGAGCGGTCAAAGAATCAAACATTATATCTCACGTAATCCCATAAATGTTGTAACCAATGTTATTGAAACCGTAACCCTGGAGGAATACATAAGGGACACTTTCCGGAATGTTTCAGACTCCGAAAAGGAATAGTACGTGGTACGGTAAGTAAACCGACTCCAAAACAGTTTTTAAAGCAATATTTCTACGTTTTGGAATATTTAGAAAAATAGAAAAATAAGAAGCAGTCCGGGAAGGACATGAGGGCTCCACGATGGTGGAGGGCGCGCCCTACCCTCCTGGGCGCGCCCCCCTATCTCGTGGGCACCTCGTGCGCTCTCTGGACTTCGTTTCTTGCACAATACGTATTTTGGTCGGTAAAAATTCATTATATAATCTCCCGGGGGTTTTGACTCCCGTATCACGCAAAAATCTCTTGTTCTTGTTTTGAGCTATTTTCTGCCAGGGTTGTCAAAGCTAAGCATCATGTCATCTCCCTCCTCCTCCAACAATGAGGGCAATGACGCTTGGCTAATGAAGATGGAGCTGAAGAGAGAAGAACCCGCGGAGATCAACGAGGATGAAGGGATCAAGAAGGCCACGGAGGACCAAGTTCTGGCAACAGAAGACATCCTTCAACTTGATCACAATCTTCTTACCCCAACTGAGATCGAAGCTTTCAAGATGATTGAGCTAGCTCTTATAAAAAACAAGTATCTCACACATGAAAATATTTTGTTGAAGGAGCATATCATCGCACTCAAGGGCATTATCCGCAAGTTGGAAGACCTCCTACGCTCAATGTGCGACTACCCATCATCACCACCATCTTCTCCACCAACAAAGAAGAATTGAGTATCTGGTATGGGCACTCCCCTTGGCAACTGCCAAGCTTGGGGGAGTGCCCCGGTATCGTATCACCATCACTTTTATCTTTACCGTTTTCTTAGTTTGATCCTTTTGATAATATCTTGATCTAGTAGCATAAAGTTTTTAGTATGATCTAGTTGTGAGTTTTGCTTTATGATCCTTCTATGTAATCGAGTCCATGAGCTATATAATAAAGATTAGTGTTGAGTCAAGGGCTCGATTATTTTGCCATGATCCTAAGTGAATAAAAGAAAAGAGAAATAAACAAAAAATGAAACAAAGAGATCATATGGATCTTATGGAGAGTAATGAGCTCACATAGAAAAAGTATGATGAATAAAAGTTGTTGAGAGTTGACAAACATAGTTTTGGTCATCGTTGCAATTAATAGGAAGTAATAAAGAAAGAGAGGTCTTCACATATCAATATACTATCTTGGACATCTTTTATGATTGTGAGCACTCATTAAAATACTGTGGCGATCGGGTTTTCCAGGTATAAATTTCCAGAAAAAGACCGTCGTGCTCATCAGCCCCAGGATTACTGTTAGCTGATGAGGTTCCAACTTGATACAGAAATTCCAAGCAAAATACAAAATATGTAGTACAAGACCATTCTGGCCTGTGAGTACAACAAATGGTTTTTAGTGGTTGAGGGCGGAAGCGGTTTGTGAATCATCGGTGTCTAGGGGACTCCATTTCCCACAGGAACAGCTGACCAGGTTAACTCCTATCTTCACGAGGCTGCTATCATCGTTGCTTAGGTTCCAGGGCTGTCATCGCGTCGCTCCTCTCCGTGCAAGAAAATCTGGCCAAGACAATAGCCAGGGACAAGCCAGTGAGTACTTTGAATGTACTCGCAAACATTATGAACGCAGGTATAATATAACATTGATGTGCTGAAAATATTTATGCTCATGACGCCAGTCACAAAAAATAAATCTCTGATGCATGTAAGCAGGTTATTTATGAAAATGTAATAACATAATAATAATAAAAGGCACCGATCGGGCGTCTGGAGCGACACCACATAAAGGGCTTATAAAAGAAATACCACAGTCGGGCGTCTGAGCGACACCTCATAAAGGGCTTATAAAAGAAATGCCACAGTCGGGCGTCTGAGCGACACCACATAAAGGGCTTTAAAAGAAATGCCACAGTCGGGCGTCTGAGCGACACCACATAAAGGGCTTTAAAAGAAATGCCACAGTCGGGCGTCTAAGCGACACCACAAAAAGGGCTTTTAAAAGAAACAATCATAGTGAATATCCGGGAGGTAGAACCATCCCAGGGATACTCGATAATAACAATAATATCATGGGTTAGTCAACAATAATAATAATCATAGTTATCACAAGTCACAAGTAGCGATTCCAGTCCTGGTTTAACATATTCACCTCCGAAGACCGACACTAAGACCGACACTAGACCCATCCCAGACTGTAGTCCTTAACCATGGACATGGCTATTTGAATAGATTTAATCTTTGCAGAGGGTGTACTCTTTACCCACGAGTAACGGATTCCTTTAGTCCATCGGGACTAATTCCGTCTACGGTCTTTTTGTTGAAAACACACCTGTCTTGCACACACCAGCTTAACTCACACGTGTCTGGAATCACCCACGACACCTGTCAAGCAAACTCTAAGTGGGGAGGCTACAACCTCGCATAGCATGGGATCAAATTTATATCGCGCGCTCTAAGGGGTGGCCTCCCCTCTCGGTCTCAACCGGAAACACCCATGCCCCCGGACCAGGTGGCCTGCCTACCAGCTACACCGGTATCTTCCACCATGGCCTCTCTGTACGGTGTGTGCTAGAAAGAGGTTGACAACTTACTGAACCATACTCTACTTGTTGTAGAGACGAGTGGTAGTATGAAACAAGTATGGGGGTTACTGGGACAAGACTCGATCTATGGTCGACTTAGGAGGTTTAAGTATTCCCTGCATGATTAGCATAACGAATATATTTCAACCAACAGAGTCACCGCTCATATTACCTTACCATACCATACCAGACATAACCGTCCCGACGGAGACCGGCGACAAACTCATGCCTACCCAAGGCAGAGGTTTTCCCGGGTTCCTGCCGGTATGCATGCAAGGCACATGAGGATGATTATCTTCACAAGTGTGTTCATTTCCAACAGCATGGAAATCACTAACATGCACCCATGCATATGATCATATCACATGAAATAACAGTTTTCTCCAAAGTGAGATGATGTTATAAACGTGTCATCGAACACACAAAAATATTATGCCGGGGTTCAGAATGCTTGCCTTCAGGTCATGGGAAAACAGGGTGCAATACAAAACATCTTGAAATCTTCAAAAAATCCTATTAAAAGAATATATTTGAATTAACACACAAAAATCAAAACAGCACAAAAAGTTGTTTTGATTTTTTTTAAATAAATCTTAAAATAAACTAGACCATATTTGAAAGAGGTAGGAGAAAGAATTAATTTATTTGGAGTTATATTTAAAAAGTTATAAGCAGTCAAAGTTTGGTCAAAATCTGTTATTTAAAACAAAACAGAAAATAAAACGTTTCGGGCAGAATACGCCTTCGAACAGGGGAGACGTACCCGGGGTTTTGCGCTTCCACTTAAACACGTGGAGGCGGGGCTGGGTCTCTGACAGTGGGTCCAGGGGCCCACTGGTCAGGTTTGACCAGTCCCCACTCCCTCCTCCTCTCTGCCCGAGCAGAGGCGGGGCGTCCGGCGATCGCCGCCGGCGAACGGCGGTTCTTCGCGGGCATCCAAGTGCAGGGATGGATCCGCCACTCCTAGGCGGTCCTCCCGGTGGTCGAGGGAGTGATGGGGACAGAGGGAGCCGTCGGCGACGAGCTCCGCGGCGGAGGAGGCTCCGGGGACAAAGTGAGTTTGGGGCTGCGGTGGTCTCCGGCCAAAATTGAGCGTGGGGTTGTGCTCGCGAGAGGGAGGGAGAGTTCTTGGTGGAGAGAATGGAGAGGGAGAGGCACTGGTGGCGACGGAATTGGCCGGAACTTGGCGGCGGCCGAACCGGCCGGACTCGGGGAAGAAGGCCTTCCCTCTCTCGACTGCTGGCCAAGGCAGCACTAGGATGATCATATGAGGTTGCTCGAGGTCTCGCTTGAGCTCCGGGGTCCTTATATACGTGGTGGAGGTCGGGTCCGAGGCGGCCGGCGATAAGGACGACGGCGAACTGCCTCCCTGTAGTGTCAGGGCGTCGTGGCGACGACGGGAGCTAGCCGATGAGCGAGGGGATAAGCTTGCGCTGTTCCCAGGGGCAGGTGGCGAGCCGGGGGTTGCTTTGGCGGCGCCGACCGTGGCAGAGGCGCGCTGCGGACGCCGGTGTGCCGCCAAAAGCTCTGTCGGCGTCGCTGTAGGCTGCCAGGGCGGCTTGGCGCGTTGCTGTGGGGGTAGTGCGTGGCATGGTGCTGCAGAGCGGGCCAAAACCAGAGGGGCCAGCGTGTTGGCTTGGGCGTGGTTTGTGCAATACGCGCGCTCTGGGCGCGTCCAGTGCAGGCATGGAAGGTGTTCGATACAATGCCGTGGCATGCTACAGGTCACAGGTGAGGTTGGCAAGCAACAGGACTAGGCTAGGTTTAGTAAGGGTAACAAGGGACAAGGTGGTTTGGTCAGGTGGTCAAGTTCATAATGCAAGCAACCATTCATGACAAATCTGATCATGCACTCCAGGTGTTTGACAAAATGTCACAGGCACCTAGGCATTTCTTGGAGGGGTCAAATCTTCCAGATCAGTGTCTTTGGATGCACAAGAGGGTGGTGAGGTTAGTTGGTGAAAAGCACAAACTTGCTAGTGCAAGTTTTGCAGAACTTCAAATCTGGACAGGATGTGAAGGGCATTATTTCATGAACAAAAAATATGCCAATGGTTGCATGCTCCTGGACTTAGGGGTTTAGCATGGAGGACTACAAGTAGGGAAAAGAATCTAGGGCCAAGGAGTAATAAATAATATGGATGCTGTACAAACCATCATGTTGGACCAGAATGAAGATGAGGTTGATTCACTCAAAATTTCAAAGAACATCCCTGGATTTTTGCATAAGGTTGAATCATATGCTGCTACTAACATCCCATAATTTTGGTGGAAGCTAGAAAGAAATATTTAAAAGGGTTGTAGTGCAAAATTGCCCATTGGACCAGAGAAGAAAATTGGGTGTAGAGCTCAAATTATTTCATGAATAAAATATATTTTTGCATAAAAGTGATTTAAAAACATCACCTGACATCTCCAAATTTTGGTTGGATTTTTAGTTAAATCTATCAACAGGTTGTAGTACAAAAAGAGCTCCAAAACTTAAAACAAGTCATTTTAATGAATGAAGCTCAGGGTGAAATAAATTAATAAATAAATCTATTGATGGATAGATGCTTTTAATGAGAGGGCATATAAGTCCAATATGTTTTGGAAGGATCCACTTGGGAAAAATTCCTCAATATTAAAAGAAAAGTTTTGAAATCAACAGAGATAATCTTGTAGGCAAAAAATTTAAACTCTTGGCAAAATTTTAATAACTAAAACCTGGTTAAATTTTTGGGTTGTTACAAATATGACATGCTAAAGAGTTTACGTTGGACAAGGAAGACAACGTAATGGGTTATGTTTTCTTACATCTGAGATAAATTATATTGTCATGGATCATCCCACATTGTTGAGCTTGTCTTTCCCCCTCATGCTAGCCAAATTCATCGCACCAAGTAGAGATACTACTTGTGCTTCCAAATACCCTTAAACCAGTTTTGCCATGAGAGTCCACCATGTTGGAAATATACCCTAGAGGCAATGATAAATTGGTTATTATTATATTTCCTTGTTCATGATAATCGTTTATTATCCATGCTAGAATTGTATTGATAGGAAACTCAGATACATGTGTGGATACATAGACAACAACATGTCCCTAGTAAGCCTCTAGTTGACTAGCTCGTTGATCAATAGATGGTTATGGTTTCCTGACCATGGACATTGGATGTCGTTGATAACGGGATCACATCATTAGGAGAATGATGTGATGGACAAGACCCAATCCTAAGCCTAGCACAAAGATCGTGTAGTTCGTATGCTAAAGCTTTTCTAATGTCAAGTGTCATTTCCTTAGAACATGAGATTGTGCAACTCCCAGATACCGTAGGAGTGCTTTGGGTGTGCCAAACGTCACAATGTAACTGGGTGGCTATAAAGGTACACTACAGGTATCTCCGAAAGTGTCTGTTGGGTTGGCACGAATCGAGACTGGGATTTGTCACTCCGTGTAACGGAGAGGTATCTCTGGGCCCACTCGGTAGGACATCATCATAATGTGCACAATGTGACCAAGGAGTTGATCACGGGATGATGTGTTACGGAACGAGTAAAGAGACTTGCCGGTAACGAGATTGAACAAGGTATCGGGATACCGACGATCGAATCTCGGGCAAGTATCGTACCGCTAGACAAAGCGAATTGTATACGGGATTGATTGAATCCTTGACATCGTGGTTAATCCGATGAGATCATCGTGGAACATGTGGGAGCCAACATGGGTATCCAGATCCCGCTGTTGGTTATTGACCGGAGAGTTGTCTCGGTCATGTCTGCATGGTTCCCGAACCCGTAGGGTCTACACACTTAAGGTTCGATGACGCTAGGGTTATAGGGAATAGATATACGTGGTTACCGAATGTTGTTCGGAGTCCCGGATGAGATCCCGAACGTCACGAGGAGTTCCGGAATGGTCCGGAGGTAAAGATTTATATATGGGAAGTCCTGTTTTGGTTGCCGGAAAAGTTTCAGGTTTTATCGGTAATGTACCGGGACCACCGGGAGGGTCCCGGTGGTCCACCAAGTGGGGCCACCAGCCCCGGAGGGCTGCATGGGCCAAGTGTGGGAGGGGACCAGCCCCAGGTGGGCTGGTGCACCCCCCCACCAGGGCCCAAAGCGAAGAGAGAAGGGAAAAGGGGGAAACCCTAGGCTCAGATGGGCCTAAGGCCCACCAAGTGGTGCGCCCCCCCTCTCTCCCCCCTTGGCCGCCCCCTAGATGGGATCTAGGGCTGGCCGCCACCCATAGGGGTGGAAACCTAGGTGGGGGCACAGCCCCTCCCTTTCCCCTATATATAGTGGGGGTTTTGGGCTGCCAGAAACACGAGAACATCTCCTTCTTGGCGCAGCCCTACCTCTCTCCCTCCTCGTCTCTTGCGGTGCTTGGCGAAGCCCTGCAGGAGTACCACGCTCCTCCACCACCACCACGCCATCATGCTGCTGCTGGATGGAGTCTTCCCCAACCTCTCCTTCTCCCCTTGCTGGATCAAGGCGTAGGAGACGTCACCGGGCTGTACGTGTGTTGAACACAGAGGTGCCGTCCGTTCGGCACTAGGATCATCGGTGATTTGGATCATGACGAGTACGACTCCATCAACCCCGTTCACTTGAACGCTTCCGCTTAGCGATCTACAAGGGTATGTAGATGCACTCTCCTTCCCCTCATTGCTAGATTACTCCATAGATTGATCTTGGTGATGCGTAGAAAATTTTGAATTTCTGCTACGTTCCCCAACACACCATACCTACCTATGGATTGAGTAAGATCCTCCAAGTAAGTTGTCATCGGTGCAAGCAATAAAAATTGCTCTCTAAATATGTATGACTTATTAGTGTGGGATAAAATAAGCTTTATACGATCGTGTGATATGGAAGAAATAAAAGCAACAGACTGCATAATAAAGGTCCATATCACAAGTGGCAATATAAAGTGACGTTCTTTCACATTAAGATTTTGTGCATCCAACCATAAAAGCGCATGACAACCTCTGCTTCCCTCTGCGAAGGGCCTATCTTTTACTTTCATCTCCTACCTTGCATAAGAGTCATGGTGATCTTCACCCTTCCTTTTTACATTTTATCCTTTGACAAGCACACTATGTTGGAAAGATCCTGGTATATATGGCCAATTGGATGTGAGTTTTCGTGAACTATTATTGTTGACATTACCCTTGAGGTAAAACGTTGGGAGGCAAAACTATAAGCCCCTATCTTTCACTGTGTCCGATTAAAACTCCATACCCATAAGTACTGCGTGAGTGTCAGCAATTGTGAAAGACTATATGATAGTTGAGTTTGTGGACTTGCTGAAAAGCTCTTATATATTGACTCTTTCCTATGTTATGATAAATTGCAATTTCTCCAATGACTGAGATTATAGTTTGTTAGTTTTAAATGAAGTTTACGATTCATACTTGAAATTGTGATTGAATTATTACTCTAGCATAAGAAATCATATGACAAGAATTATATAAGTTGTTGTCCTAAGTACGATCATGATGCCCTCATGTCCGTATTTTATTTTTATCGACACCTCTATCTCTAAACATGTGGACATATTTTTCGATTTCAGCTTTCGCTTGAGGACAAGCGAGGTCTAAGCTTGGGGGAGTTGATACGTCCATTTTGCATCATGCTTTTATATCGATATTTATTGCATTATGAGCTGTTATTACATATTATGTCACAATACTTATGCCTATTCTCTCTTATTTTACAAGGTTTACATAAAGAGGGAGAATGCCGGCAGCTGGGATTCTGGGCTGGAAAAGGAGCAAATATTAGAGACCTACTCTGCACAGCTCCAAAAGTCCTGAAACTTCATGGAAGACGTTTTCAGAATATATAAAAAATACTGAGCGCAAGAAGTTCACCAAGGGGGCCACACCCTACCCACGAGGGTGGGGGGCGCGCGCCCCTACCTCGTGGGCCCCCTGGTGGCCCTCCGATGGCCATCTTCTGCTATATGGAGTCTTTCAATGAGAAAATAATAATAAGCCATCTCCTCGGACGAAACTCCGCCGCCACGAGGCGGAACCAATCTAGGGCTCTGGTGGAGCTGTTTTGCTGGGGAAACTTCCCTCCGGGAGGGGGAAATCATCGCCATCGTCATCACCAACGCTCCTCTCATCGGGAGAGGGCAATCTCCATCAACATCTCCATCAACACCGTCTCCTCTCAAAACCCTAGTTTATCTTTGTATCCAATTCTTGTCTCCAAATCCGGGATTGATACTAGTAGGTTGCTAGTAGTGTTAATTACTCCTTGTAGTTGATGCTAGTTGGTTTATTTGGTGGAAGATCATATGTTCAGATCCTATATGCATATTAATACCCCTCTGATTATGAACATGAATATGCTTTGTGAGTAGTTACATTTGTTCCTGAGGACATGGGAGAAGTCTTGCTATTAGTAGTCATGTGAATTTGGTATTCGTCCGATATTTTGATGAGATGTATGTTGTCTCTCCTCTAGTGGTGTTATGTGAACGTCGACTACATAACACTTCACCATTATTTGGGCCTAGAGGAAGGCATTGGGAAGTAATAAGTAGATGATGGGTTGCTAGACTGACAGAAGCTTAAACCCTAGTTTATGCGTTGCTTCGTAAGGGGCTGATTTGGATCCATATGTTTCATGCTATGGTTAGGTTTACCTTAATACTTTTGTTGTAGTTGTGGATGCTTGCAATAGAGGTTAATCATAAGTGGGATGCTTGTCCAAGTAAGGACAGCACCCAAGCACCGGTTCACCCACATACCAAATTATCAAAGTACCGAACGTGAATTGTATGAACGTGATGAAAACAAGCTTGACGATATTCCCATGTGTCCTCGGGAGCACTTTTCTCTATATAAGAGTTTGTCCAGGCTTGTACTTTGCTACAAAAAGGATTGGGCCACCTTGCTGCACTTTATTTACTTTTGTTACTTGATGCTCGTTACAAATTATCCTATCACAAAACTATCTGTTACCACTTATTTCAGTACTTGCAGAGAATACCTTGCTGGAAACCGCTTATCATTTCCTTCTGTTCCTCGTTGGGTTCGACACTCCTACTTATCTAAAGGACTACGATAGATCTCCTATACTTGTGGTTCATCAAGACTCTTTTCTGGCGCCGTTGCCGGGGAGTGAAGCGCCTTTGGTAGGTGGGATTTGGTAAGGAAAATTTATATAGTGTGCTGAAATTTACTGTCACTTGTTACTATGGAAAGTAATCCTCTGAGGGGCTTGTTTGGGGTATCTTCACCCCGACCAGTAGAGCAAAGAGTTGCTCCTCAACCTACTGAACCTACTGAAAATGAAAATGTCTGCTTTGAAATTCCTTTGGGTATGATAGAAAAACTGCTAACTAATCCTTTTGCAGGAGATGGAACAACGCAGCCTGATGAGCACCTAATCTATGTGGATGAAGTTTGTGGATTATTTAAGCTTGCAGGTGTACCCAGAGATGTTGTTAAGAAGAAGGTCTTCCCTTTATCTTTGAAGGAAGATGCATTGACATGGTATAGGCTATGTGATGATACGGGGTCATGGAACTACAAACAATTGAAATTGGAATTTCATCAGCAGTTTTATCCTATGCATCTTGCTCATCGTGATCGCAATTATATATATAATTTTTGGCCTCGCGAAGGAGAAAGCATCGCTCAAGCTTGGGGGAGGCTTAAATCAATGTTATATTCATGCCCCAATCATGAGCTCTCAAGAGAGATGATTATTCCAAATTTATATGCTCGGCTTTCTGATAACAATCGCACCATGCTCGATACTTCTTGTGCTGGCTCTTTTTATGACGAAGACTATTGAATTCAAATGGGATTTATTGGAAAGAATTAAACGCAACTCTGAAGATTGGGACCTCAACGAAGGTAAGGAGTCAGGTATGACACCTAAGTTTGATTGTGTTAAATTTTTTATGGATACCAATGTTTTCCGTAAATTTAGCACTAAATATGGACTTGACTCTGAGATAGTAGCTTCTTTCTGTGAATCTTTTGCTACTTATGTTGATCTCCCCAAGTAGAAGTGGTTTAAATATCATCCTTCCATAGAAGTAAAAGTAGCTGCACCTATTAAAGTTGAAGAAAAGACTCTCACTTATAATGATCCTATTGTTCCTACTTCTTATGTTGAGAAACCACATTTCCATGTTAGGATAAAGGATCATGCTAAAGCTTCAACTGTGGTTCGTAAAAGCAATAATAAAACTTATACACCTTCTGAGCAAATTAAAGTTGAACCTGATATTGCTATTGTTAAAGATCTCTTGTCTGATAATATTGATGGGCATGTTATTCATTTCCTTGATGAGACTGCTAGAATTTCTAAGCCTTGTGCTAAAGATAAAAACAGACCTGTGGTAGGCATGCCTGTTATTTCTGTTAAAATAGGAGATCATTGTTATCATGGCTTATGTGATATGCGTGCTAGTGCTAGTGCAATACCTTACGACTTATACAAAGAAATTATGCATGATATTGCACCTCCTGAGATAGAAGATATTGATGTCCCAATAAAACATGCCAATAGAGATACTATTTCACCAATGGGAATTGTTAGAGATGTTGAAGTCTTGTGTGGGAAAACTAAATATCCTGATGATTTTCTTGTTCTTGGTTCCCCACAAGATAGCTTTTGTCCCATTATATTTGGTAGACCCTTCTTAAACACTGTTAATGCTAAGATAGATTGCAAAAAGGATGTTGTTACTATCGGTTTAGATGATATGTCTCATGAATTTAATTTCTCTAAATTTAGTAGACAACACCGTGAAGAAGAATTACCTGGTAAGGATGAAATTATTGGTCTTGCTTCTATTGCCGTACCTCCTAGTGATCCTTTAGAACAATATTTGCTAGACCATTAAAAATGATATGTTTATGAATGAAAGAAGGGAAATAGATGAAGTATTCTTTAAACAGGAACCTATTCTGAAACACAATTTTCCTGTTGAAATCCTAGGGGATCCTCCTCCACCCAAGGGTGATCCTGTGTTTGAGCTTAAACCATTGCCTGATACTCTTAAATATGCTTATCTTGTGAGAAAAAGATATATCCTGTTATTATTAGTGCTAACCTTTCAGAGCATGAGGAAGAGAGATTATTGAAAACTCTGAAGAAGCACCATGCTGCTATTGGGTATACTCTTGATGATCTTAAGGGCATTATCCCACTCTATGTCAACATAAAATAAATTTGGAAGAAGATGCTAAACCAGTTCGTGATCATCAACGACGGCTGAATCCTAAAATGAAAGAAGTGGTGCGAAAGGAAATACTAAAGCTCCTTGAGGCAGGTATAATCTATGCCCTTGCTGGTAGTCAGTGGGTAAGTCCTGTCCATTGTGTCCCTAAGAAGGGAGGTATTACTGTCGTTCCTAATGATAAAGATGAATTGATTCCTGAAAGAATTATTACAGGTTATAGGATGGTAATTGATTTCCTCAATTAAATAAGGCCACTAAAAAGGATCATTACCCCTTACCTTTTATCGATCAAATGCTAGAAAGATTATCCAAACATACACATTTTTGCTTTCTAAATGGTTATTCTGATTTCTCTCAAATACCTGTCTCAGCCAAGGATCAATCAAAGACTACTTTTACTTGCCCTTTTGGTACTTTTGCTTATAGACGTTTGCCTTTTGGTTGATGTAATGCACCTGCTACCTTTCAAAGATGCATGATGGCTATATTCTCTGACTTTTGTGAAAAGATTTGTGAGGTTTTCATGGACGATTTCTCCGTCTATGGATCTTCTTTTGATGATTGCTTGTGCAACCTTGATCGAGTTTTGCAGAGATGTGAAGAAACTAATCTTGTCTTGAATTGGGAAAAGTGCCACTTTATGGTTAATGAAGGTATTGTCTTGGGGCATAAAGTTTCTGAAAGAGGTATTGAAGTTGATAAAGCCAAGGTTGATGCTATTGAAACGATGCCATGCCCCAAGGACATCAAAGGTATAAGAAGTTTCCTTGGTCACGCCGGATTTTATAGGAGGTTCATTAAGGACTTCTCAAAAATTTCTCGGCCTCTGACTAATTTATTACAAAAAGATATACCATTTGTCTTTGATGATGATTGTGTAGAAGCATTTGAAATACTTAAGAAAGCATTGATCTCTGCACCTATTGTTCAGCCACCTGATTGGAATTTACCCTTTGAAATTATGTGTGATGCTAGTGATTATGTTGTAGGTGCTGTTCTAGGGCAAAGAGTTGATAAGAAATTAAACGTTATTCAATATGCTAGTAAAACCCTAGACAATGCTCAAAGAAATTATGCTACTACTGAAAAAGAATTCTTAGGAGTTGTATTTGCTTGTGATAAGTTCAGACCTTATATTGTTGATTCTAAAGTAACTATTCACACTGATCATGCTGCTATTAAATATCTTATGGAAAAGAATGATGCTAAACCTAGACTTATTAGATGGGTTCTCTTGCTACAAGAATTTGACTTACATATTGTTGATAGAAAGGGAGCTGAGAACCCCGTTGCAGACAACTTGTCTAGGTTAGAAAATGTGCTTGATGACCCACTACCTATTGATGATGGCTTTCCTGATGAGTAATTAAATGTCATAAATGCTTCTCATACTGCTCCATGGTATGCTGATTATGCTAATTACATCGTTGCCAAATTCATACCACCTAGTTTCACATACCAGCAAAAGAAAAAGTTCTTCTATGATTTGAGGCATTATTTTTGGGATGACCCACATCTTTATAAAGAAGGAGTAGATGGTGTTATTAGACGTTGTGTACCTGAGCATGAACAGGAACAGATCCTACGCAAGTGTCACTCCGAAGCTTATGGAGGACACCATGCTGGAGATAGAAATGCACATAAGGTATTGCAATCTGGGTTTTATTGGCCTACTCTCTTCAAAGATGCCCGTAAGTTTGTCTTATCTTGTGATGAATGTCAAAGAATTGGTAATATTAGTAGACGTCAAGAAATGCCTATGAACTATTCACTCGTTATTGAACCATTTGATGTTTGGGGCTTTGACTATATGGGACCTTTTCCTGCCTCTAATGGTTATACACATATTTTAGTTGATGTTGATTACGTTACTAAGTGGGTAGAAGCTATTCCAACTAGTAGAGTTGATCATAACACTTCTATTAAAATGCTTAAAGAAGTTATTTTTCCAAGATTTGGAGTCCCTAGATATTTAATGACTGATGGTGGTTCACATTTTATTCATGGTGCTTTCCGTAAAATGCTTGCTAAGTATGATGTTAATCATATAATTGCATCCCCTTATCACCCTCAGTCTAGTGGTCAAGTAGAATTGAGTAATAGAGAGCTCAAATTAATTTTGCAAAAGACTGTCAATAGGTCTAGAAAGAATTGGCCCAAGAAACTTGATGATGCATTATGGGCCTATAGAACTGCATATAAAAATCCTATGGGCATGTCTCCGTATAAAATGGTTTATGGAAAAGCATGTCACTTACCTCTCGAACTAGAACACAAGGCATATTGGGCTATTAAAGAGCTCAATTATGACTTTAAACTTGCCGGTGAGAAGAGGTTATTTGATATTAGCTCACTCGATGAATGGATAACCCAAGCCTACGAAAATGCCAAGTTGTTTAAAGAAAAAGTTAAAAGATGGCATGATAAAAGGATACAAAGGCGTGAGTTTGATGTAGGTGATTATGTATTGCTATACAACTCTCGTTTAAGAATTTTTGCGGGAAAACTTCTCTCTAAATGGGAAGGTCCTTACGTTATCGAGGAGGTTTATCATTCCGGTGCCATAAAAATCAACAACTTCGAAGGCACAAATCCGAAGGTGGTGAGCGGTCAAAGAATCAAACATTATATCTCACGTAATCCCATAAATGTTGTAACCAATGTTATTGAAACCGTAACCCCGGAGGAATACATAAGGGACACTTTCCGAAATGTTTCAGACTCCGAAAAGGAATAGTATGTGGTACGGTAAGTAAACCGACTCCAAAACAATTTTTATGGCAATATTTCTCCATTTTGGAATATTTAGAAAAATAGAAAAATAAGAAGCAGTCCGGGAAGGACACGAGGGCTCCACGATGGTGGAGGGCGCGCCCTACCCTCCTGGGCGCGCCCCCCTACCTCGTGGGCACCTCGTGCGCTCTCTGGACTTCGTTTCTTGCACAATACGTATTTTGGTCGGTAAAAATTCATTATATAATCTCCCGGGGGTTTTGACTCCCGTATCACGCAAAAATCTCTTGTTCTTGTTTCGAGCTGTTTTCTGCCAGGGTTGTCAAAGCTAAGCATCATGTCGTCTCCCTCCTCCTCCAACAATGAGGGCAACGACGCTTGGCTAATGAAGATAGAGCTGAAGAGAGAAGAACCCACGGAGATCAACAAGGATGAAGGGATCAAGAAGGCCATGGAGGACCAAGTTCCGGCAATAGAAGACATCCTTCAACTTGATCACAATCTTCTTACCCCAACTGAGATCGAAGCTTTCAAGATGATTGAGCTAGCTCTTATAAAAAACGAGTATATCACACATGAAAATATTTTGTTGAAGGAGCATATCATCGCACTCAAGGGCATTATCCGCAAGTTGGAAGACCTCCTACGCTCAATGTGCGACTACCCATCATCACCACCATCTTCTCCACCAACAAAGAAGAATTGAGTATCTGGTATGGGCACTCCCCTTGGCAACTGCCAAGCTTGGGGGAGTGCCCCGGTATCGTATCACCATCACTTTTATCTTTACCGTTTTCTTAGTTTGATCCTTTTAATAATATCTTGATCTAGTAGCATAAAGTTTTTAGTATGATCTAGTTGTGAGTTTTGCTTTATGATCCTTCTATGTAATCGAGTCCGTGAGCTATATAATAAAGATTAGTGTTGAGTCAAGGGCTCGATTATTTTGCCATGATCCTAAGTGAATAAAAGAGAAGAGAAATAAACAAAAAAAGGAAACAAAGAGATCATATGGATCTTATGGAGAGTAATGAGCTCACATAGAAAAAGTATGATGAATAAAAGTTGTTGAGAGTTGACAAACATAGTTTTGGTCATCATTGCAATTAATAGGAAGTAATAAAGAAAGAGAGGTATTCACATATAAATATACTATCTTGGACATCTTTTATGATTGTGAGCACTCATTAAAATATGACATGCTAAAGAGTTTACGTTGGACAAGGAAGACAATGTAATGGGTTATGTTTTCTTGCATCTGAGATAAATTATATTGTCATGGATCATCCAACATTGTTGAGCTTTCCTTTCCCCCTCATGCTAGCCAAATTCATCGCACCAAGTAGAGATACTACTTGTGCTTCCAAATACCCTTAAACCAGTTTTGCCATGAGAGTCCACCATACCTACCTATGGATTGAGTAAGATCCTCCAAGTAAGTTGGCATCGGTGCAAGCAATAAAAATTGCTCTCTAAATATGTATGACTTATTAGTGTGGGAGAAAATAAGCTTTATACGATCGTGTGATATGGAAGAAATAAAAGCGACAGACTGCATAATAAAGGTCCATATCACAAGTGGTAATATAAAGTGACGTTCTTTCGCATTAAGATTTTGTGCATCCAACCATAAAAGTGCATGACAACCTCTGCTTCCCTCTGCGAAGGGCCTATCTTTTACTTTCATCTCCTACCTTGCATAAGAGTCATGGTGATCTTCACCCTTCCTTTTTACATTTTATCCTTTGACAAGCACACTATGTTGGAAAGATCCTGGTATATATGGCCAATTGGATGTGAGTTTTCATGAACTATTATTGTTGACATTACCCTTGAGGTAAAACGTTGGGAGGCAAAACTGTAAGCCCCTATCTTTCTCTGTGTCCAATTAAAACTCCATACCCATAAGTACTGCGTGAGTGCCAGCAATTGTGAAAGACTATATGATAGTTGAGTTTGTGGACTTGCTGAAAAGCTATTATATATTGACTCTTTACTATGTTATGATAAATTGCAATTGCTCCAATGACTGAGATTATAGTTTGTTAGTTTTCAATGAAGTTTACGATTCATACTTGAAATTGTGATTGAATTATTACTCTAGCATAAGAAATCATATGACAAGAATTATATAAGTTGCTGTCCTAAGAACGATCATGATGCCCTCATGTTCGTATTTTATTTTTATTGACACCTCTATCTCTAAACATGTGGACATATTTTTCGATTTCGGCTTTCGCTTGAGGACAAGCGAGGTCTAAGCTTGGGGGAGTTGATACGTCCATTTTGCATCATGCTTTTATATCAATATTTATTGCACTATGGGCTGTTATTACATATTATGTCACAATACTTATGCCTATTCTCTCTTATTTTACAAGGTTTACATAAAGAGGGAGAATGCCGGCAGCTGGGATTCTGGGCTGCAAAAGGAGCAAATATTAGAGACCTATTCTGTACAGCTCCAAAAGTCCTGAAACTTCATGGAAGACGTTTTCAGAATATATAAAAAATACTGAGCGCAAGAAGTTCACCAGGGGGGCCACACCCTACCCACGAGGGTGGGGGCGCGCCCCCCTACCTCGTGGCCCCCCTGATGGCCCTCCGATGGCCATCTTCTGCTATATGGAGTCTTTCAATGAGAAAAAAATAATAAGCCATCTCCTCGGACGAAACTCCGCCGCCACGAGGCGGAACCAATCTAGGGCTCTGGCGGAGCTGTTCTGCCGGGGAAACTTCCCTCCGGGAGGGGGAAATCATCGCCATCGTCATCACCAACGCTCCTGTCATCGGGAGAGGGCAATCTCCATCAACATCTTCATCAGCACCGTCTCCTCTCAAAACCCTAGTTTATCTCTTGTATCCAATTCTTGTCTCCAAGTCCGGGATTGATACTAGTAGGTTGCTAGTAGTGTTAATTACTCCTTGTAGTTGATGCTAGTTGGTTTATTTGGTGGAAGATCATATGTTCAGATCCTATATGCATATTAATACCCCTCTGATTATGAACATGAATATGCTTTGTGAGTAGTTACGTTTGTTCCCGAGGACATGGGAGAAGTCTTGCTATTAGTAGTCATGTGAATTTGGTATTCGTCCGATATTTTGATGAGATGTATGTTGTCTCTCCTCTAGTGGTGTTATGTGAACGTCGACTACATAACACTTCACCATTATTTGGGCCTAGAGGAAGGCATTGGAAAGTAATAAGTAGATGATGGGTTGCTAGAGTGACAGAAGCTTAAACCCTAGTTTATGCGTTGCTTCGTAAGAGGCTGATTTGGATCCATATGTTTCATGCTATGGTTAGGTTTACCTTAATACTTTTGTTGTAGTTGTGGATGCTTGCAATAGAGGTTAATCATAAGTGGGATGCTTGTCCAAGTAAGGACGGCACCCAAGCACCGGTTCACCCACATACCAAATTATCAAAGTACCGAACGCGAATCATATGAACGTGATGAAAACAAGCTTGACGATATTCCCATGTGTCATCTCGAGCGCTTTTCTCTATATAAGAGTTTGTTCAGGCTTGTCCTTTGCTACAAAAAGGATTGGGCCACCTTGCTGCACTTTATTTACTTTTGTTACTTATTGCTCGTTACAAATTATCCTATCACAAAACTATCTATTACCACTTATTTCAGTACTTGCAGAGAATACCTTGCTGGAAACCGCTTATCATTTCCTTCTGCTCCTCGTTGGGTTCGACACTCTTACTTATCGAAAGGATTGCGATATATCCCCTATACTTGTGGGTCATCACTTGCCGCCCCCCGCCGCTATAAAAGTCGGCCCCTCCCTCGCCGGTTAGCGCACACCCTCCATCGCCAAACGTCTCCCCCTCTCGACCTCTCACCGTCGACCCGTCTCTCCTCTCTTCCCCCGACGACGAGCATGGCCGAGCACTACCCAGGCGATGGTGCAGCGGCCAACGGCTTCGGCCGCCGCCACCTGCACGAGGACGAGGCACGCCTCCTCTACGAGGCCGACTTCTCGGCGCTGCCGGACATGCGGGTGCCGAGTTCCTGGAGGCTCAGCGCCGGCGGCGTCCCGGTGCCTCCAGTGCCCACCGTAGCTGATCAGCGCGCCGAAATCGCGCGCATCCGGTCCTCACTACCGGCAGTGGCGAGGAACGAGCCGAGGTACGCCCCCGATAGCAACGCGCTGTGGACGACATACTTCACCCGACGCCACGAGGAGCAGCTCGCCTCCACTAACGACGACGAGCCCCGCAGCTGCCTCAACTCCGACGGGCGGCGCCAATGGTGGGGCGTCCCCGGCCGCACCCTCGAGGTCGTCCTCGAGTACATCGAGGCTGGCAACACGGCGCGCCTGGAGTACCTGGCGCCCCCTCCTTCTCTCGCCGCTGCGGCAGCTCCTGGCCGCCTCAGCGAATGGAAACGGCGAGCTCCTCATCGTCGCGCTCCCTCTCCTCCGGCTCACTGGCGCTGTGCCCCGTAAAGCTGGAGCCACATGAGACGCCGCTCAGTCGTCGCACCCATGGCGGCGCCCTCGTTATCAACAAGGGCGGTCGTGGCCCCTCTCCTCCCTCTTCCCGCCTCATCTGGTCAAAGACCGAGCCGAGGCTGCTCCCCGTGAAGGAGCACGTGGCCATGGCCGCCGACAAAGAGATCGCCCTCAAATGGGCGCGGGAGGACTACGTCCGCGAGGAGATGGCGCGCCAGCGCTGTGCCCTCAAGGAGATTGCCGCTCTACGCCGTAGCCGCAAGGACGGCGACATCGTCATCCTCGACGAAAGTGACGAGAAGGCGCCCGGGCTGAACACGACGTCATCATGTCATCGCTCCGACGTTGATCCTTCTTCGCATCTTCAAGTTCTTCTCTCGGTCCAAAGCCTTGGTTAGGATGTCCGCCAGCTGATCATCGGTGCAATTGTAGTTGACATCTATGTTGCCTTCTTCCACGCAATCCTTCATGTAGTGATACATCGTATTAATGTGCTTGCTCCTATCACACCGCACTGGATCCTGGTGTAGAAAAGTTGTAGACTCACTGTCAACATTGAGCACCGCTGGTTCCGGATCTCGATCCATGAGATCACCGTGTAGCCTTCCTAGCCGTACACCTTGACGCTCTGCTTCACTTGAAATCGATTCCATCACTTTCTGCTTTTGTGATAGCCAGCTTACTATGCTTCCACCAAGGAAATATGTCACGCCCTACGAACTCTTAGGGTTGTCAACAATCCCTTCCTTGTCACTACCACTATAGACGAGTAGTTTCACCATCTCCTTCTTGCTCAGCTCAAGACAAGGTTCCATTGAAGCATCAATTGTATTGCAATCTTTCATGCCATAGCTTTCAAATACCTTCCGTGTGTATGCTTCTTGGCATAGTGTGATCTCCTCCAGCTTTTGTTGTACCTCTATCCTGAGGCGGTAACTCAAAAGACTTAGATCATCTATCTTGAAAAGCTCTTTCATTTGTAGCTTGAATTTTGCAATCATCTCTACTAGTGTGATGATTACAGGGATTCTCGTTCGCTCTTACCAAGTTTAATGGATAAAAGTTTAAGGCAGCTTTTTGTTGGTCGTAATCATAAAAATCATGATTTCATTGGTCGCCTGTACTAAGTTTCATGAGCTGAAACTTCATATTTATTTTAAAATTCTTGAAAATGTATTCAAGATGGATCTTAGTTGAAAGCACTCGTCACAAGAAATACAAATATAAAAACAGAACTTAATTTGAACCTTTTATTTAAAAAATATAAAGTTTGAAAATCAAAAGCCAAAAAATGCACATGTGGGTGACTCGATAGATCATTTATCTTGAAACGCTCCTTCATTTGTAGCTTAAATTTTACAATCATCTCTACCAATGTGATGATTACAAGGGCCAGGTACATGTATATATACTGGTCTAGACTAGCTACCTACATGACCGGGTCGGTCAGGACTACTAATCCAAGCTGAGCTGCACGGTGGAGGCAGCGACGGATGGTGGAAGGGTGCTTGCGTGTTGGCGGATAATTAAAGGTATAGCATTGGATGGCCGACTACTATATCAGTATCCGGACATCGATCCGGACCGGTGTGTGCACGTATACGGTGTCTGATTTAGGGTCAGCTTTGAAGGTGCCCTTATGACTTGGTTTTTGGGTCAGGCTCTGTCACTGTTGCCAAAGTACGAGGGGATATCCCCCGAAAATTCACTGACGTGCCACACGCATACCCTACCTTTATGAACACCTTCGAGAGACTGAGCCGACATATCATCTTGAGATTTACGAAGTCACCGTAGGCACCTTGTCGTCGACGGGAACGTTTCCTGTCTAGGAATAATGCAAGCACCAGGACTTGAACCCTGGTGCAGTGGCGGAGCTACAGTACCAAACATGGGCGGGCCGATACAAAGAAAAGCCCATTATTTTCCTTAAATTGGCCCAGTCTAATATGAACCCTCCACTGTTTTTGCTCTGGGCTGGGCGGGCCGTGGCCCATCCAACCTTGCTGAAGCTCCGCCAGTGCCCTGGTGGGTTGGGGATACTACTGTTCCTTTAACCATTCAACCACAAGTTGATTTAGTGCACGTGGGGTAGTTAATGTGTACACTTTGACGGATACCCGATGGTTATACAGTTTTTGTAGACGGGCATGCAGGACATAACGACGGCGTCACGACACTGTACCAACGTGGGCCGTAGGCAAACGGCATGGAAAACGGTGGGATCGTCCTTTTCCACTGCCTCCCGGCCGATGGCGGCCTCATCTACGTCGACGGCTGCTTCCTCCGCTACGGCGCTGGCAACTTCACCGCCGCCGTCTCCGACATCAGCGACATGTTCCTTTGTTTAAACGACACCGTACGGGCCGCACCGGCCACACCGGCGTTCGCTACCGCTGCCGCCTCGCTGGTGCGCGACGTCACGGGGACCGCACCCGGGGCGAGGGGGTACTACTACGTCGGGTCGGCGTACGCGTCGGTGATGCCGACCAGCGCGCGGGTGTACGCGGCGGCACAGTGCTGGAGGTCGCTGAACGCCACCGCGTGCTCGGCCTGCACAGCGACCGTGCGCGACCGGGTGGTCCGGCGGTGCCTTCCCGGCGCCGTCGAGGGGTACGGGCTCAACGCCGGCTGCGGCGGATCATCCAGTGAGTACTGCACACATTCTTGGTCCAAGTGTCGTGCATTGTCGTGTCTGAATTCTGCTGACAGCAACAACACATTCACATAGTGATATTTCAGGTTTCAGATCCTGAAACAGCAAAATAAATCTGTATGAAACACCACGAATATGACATCTTCTTTCTTCTTCTGAATTATCCATGGCAGCGCGGCACATAATCATCATCGTCTTCGCGTCCATCCTCTCGCCATGGCAGTCATCGGCACAGTATTCATCTGGACACGAATGAAGCCCAGGAGAGACGACCTACACGACGGTATGCCAAACTGTAAAATTACAATCACATGCGTCTGATGTTGCACTATGATTTGATGATAGTTTCTGACACTTTGTAGACATGGATGGCTCAGGCGAGATCATCCGCACCATCATGTCATCCCAGCTCAGCATCCGCGGCCGGTAAGAGGAGCTCGGCCAGGGTGGCTACGGTTCAGTTTACATGGTACATTGCCGTGCCATTTGGAACACCACACATTGGCACAAATGCAACACCGATTTCATTGATCATCTTTCTTGAAATGCTTGCTTCATCTGAATTTGAGATCCTGATAATATGCTGGATATCACAGGGTGTGCTTCAGATCATCGTGAAGCGGCTCTACCTCGTAGTGCTTCATCTGAATCTGGGTTCCTGATTGTACATTGATCAGATTGTGGACGGTTTGACATGACAAGATTGTAATTTTTTCGGAGATAATTGTAATTCTTGTTTGATGGTATAAAGACTTCAAAATTAAGTTTGTCTCCCTTATTCTAAAAATAATGAAATGTGGAATTGCATATACTTCAAAACTGTGATGTCAGGAACGACACAGACTTCAGCCAAGATTACAAAGATTGTTTCTCTTATTAATGACGGATACTTGTCAAAGAAAAAATGTCTTGCATACATTGTACAGAGTACAAAGAGATCTGCATTTACTTGCAACTTGACTAATACAATCCTTGCAAACTCTTAGATTACAAAGAAATGTCAGAATGATTGAACTACAGGCCTTTCAATTTATATACATATTTATTTTTTGCGGAAATCAATTTATATACACATGTTTGAGCATTTGTCATGAAAATTTCCTGGTATCTTATTTGTAGGTGGGTGTATGTCCAGCTTCTGCTCTTGTCTTGGCATCCTCATTTCACATACAGCAAAGAGCATGTTGACATTCTCGAGTCAATTTTGACAGTGGCTTGATCATGCTCCACAGGAAGAACCATTGAAGACATATATTTTCAAAACAATCTCTTTTTTTCACACCCATCGCATGGCAGATTTCAGAACATCCATATGTATTTTAGATAAAAGAATAATACATTGTGCATTATTAATCCTTTGAAACCATCTATAAATAGCTCAATGAACACATCACCCATTCACACTTGATTCTGTCAATCCCACACCTGTACAGCTCCACGGCCCCTGCACCAACAAAGTTAGAATCGTCAATCCCACACCTAACAACTCCACTGCCCTAAACCAGCAAAGTTAGAATCATCAGTTTATCTCAATTTTCAACAGTAAAGTTAGAATCTCCGGCCTCACTTTGCTCCTAAGATTACTTTCAGTTTCTGAAGGCCGTATGACAAGCCCAGTGCATTGCAGTACAGAGTACAGACAACAGCACTAGATGTATGGTGCAATTGTTCACCATGTGTGATCAATGAAACACGAACTAATTCATCACGGAGACAAAAATTTAACACACCTCATTTTAAATCTCAATTTAGGATCAAAATCACAAAATTGATGCTTTGAATAAAGCATTATGACCAAACCCAGGTTCTGAAAATTGGAGTAGCAAACATATGCAGGAGAGATTGTGCTGGTTGCTCACCATGTAGTTGATAGTCGAGGTTCCCGACCACGGGGATCACCTCCGACGCGCCCAACACCTCCCAGCGGCGGACGAGATAGGCCGTGCCATTGGGGACCGAGATTGGGTAGAGCGGCGGCAGCAAGCGAGAAAGGCAAAGGATATCTGGAGCCGAGCGTCGTTCGTCGTCGTCGCACTGAGCAGAGGTGGTGTAAGAGCAACTCTAGCAAACCCCGCATCCACTCCCGACCCGCAAAATAACCGTCAAAATGCGGGTACGGATCGGAAAACCTGCCCGACTAGATCCCGCATTTCGCCCCGGCCCGTAAAAAATTTTAGGGGCGCGGCAAATTTCCGGCCCCAATCCGGGAAAACGCAGGTTTTCCCTTCGCGGCTGCGGTGCCCTGCATCACAGAGAAGCAGTTGGCGGGAGGGACATTTCAGCCCGTGCTCTTTTCCTCCTTCCGCCGCCGCCCGCCCACCGCCGGCGATTCCGGCCATATCTATGGGCGGAATCGCTCCGCGAGGCCGCCCCACACCCTCCCGCGCCGAGCCGCAGCACCGCCCCTTCGGATCCAGCGAGAAGAGCCGCCCCCCAGTCGCCGCCGCCGCTAGGATCGACCACCGCCGAGCGCCCCACCCTCGTCGCCGCCTGGGATCACTCGCCACCGGTTAGTCCCTTTTTTGTGATTTTCGTGAGCTGTGTAGTAGATTGACGCGCCGGCGTGCGTGTAGATGGAGTTGACCCCGTGCGAGAAGTTCTTGCTATCCGATTCGTCCGATTCGGACGACTCGGGTGTGGAGACCATGCTTGCGACCTTTCGGCGGCAAACATTGGTCATGGCGCTTGCCGTGAAGGAGCATGAAGACGAGTACCGAAAGAGGAGGCGAGGATCTACTGTCAGGCGTCTGTGCATTTCGTGGAATCGCCATCTTGGAAACGAGATGTTGATGCAAGATTATTTTTCAGAGAATCCTACATATCCTGCACACCTCTTCCGCAGAAGGTACCGAATGCGCCGATCCCTTTTTGTGAAAATTGTTGAAGCTTGCGAGGCAAATTGCCGGTATTTCACTCAGATAAGGAATGCCGCGGGCTTAAAGGGATTTAGTGCATATCAAAAAATCTACGCAGCTATGCGGGTGATTGCATATGGCGTTCCGGCTGACTATGCCGATGAGTATCTTCGCATTGGTGAAGATAGCACAATTGAGTTTGTGCGTAGATTTGCGAAAGTGATTGTCCATGTCTTTGGTCCCGAGTATTTTCGGGTACCAAATGAAGATGACATAAAGAAATTGATGGCAGCTAATGAGAGGAAAGGTTGGCCTGGGATGCTAGGTAGCATTCATTGTATGCATTGGAATTGGAAAAATTGCCCCAAGGCTTGTCAAGGAATGTATTGTGGCAAGTCTCGTGATGCAACAATTGTGCTAGAAGCCATAGCATCTGAGGATTTATGGATTTGGCATTGCTTTTTTGGTATGCCCGGAACACTCAATGATATCAATGTGTTGCAACGCTCTGATTTGTTTGCTAGGCTTGCTAGTGGTGATGCTCCTGCTTGCAACTACACTATCAATGGGCATGAATACACAAAGGGGTACTATCTTGCACATGGTATATATCCTCCTTGATGCACATTTGTCAAGAGCAAAAGAACCCAAAACAAAAAAAACAATGTGAATTTGCAAGGGTGCAAGAGGCAGCCCGAAAAGACATTGAAAGAGCATTCGGTGTTTTGCAATCTAGGTTCGCCATTGTCCGTGGTCCTGCTCGTTTTTGGATAAGAAAACCCTGAAGAACATCATGACTTGCTGTGTTATTCTGCACAATATGATTCTTAAAGATGAGAGAGGAATGGACTTAGAATTCTTTCACACAATGTGGGTAGCCGTGTCAAACCAGCTAGAGACCCAAACCACGTTAGAGCTTTTCTTCAGACATACAAGGAGATTGAAAATGCAGACACACACTTTCAACTTCAGAAAGATCTCATTGAGCACCATTGGCAAAGGGCTGGACAGTGACTAATTTTTGTATTCATTTGTATTTGTATTCATGACAAGTTTTGTATTGCATTATTTTAAGTTTGCTACGGTGATTTGAATAATTATTTGTAATGCGGATGATTATTGTTTTATGTTTGATTTGAATAATTCAGTTTGTTTTCGATTGTTGAATTATGTTGGAATTGAGATTTACGGGGATGCAGCGGCGCAAAGAGCAGAACCCGCATAGCCGACCCGTAAAAAAGCATATTCCGCTAATATACTTTTTTACGGATCCGTTTGGAGGGTCTGCATCTGTGCCAGCCCGCGCCGGCCCGCAAAAGCTGTTTTGCGCGAACTGCATATGCGTTTTGCAGGCCGGCGTTTTGCAGGGTCTACTAGAGTTGCTCTAAATTACCAGAGTTAATTACACGATAGTACCACATTTGGGGCGGTGGTGGCGAACTGATACCATTTTTGAAAATTTTTACGTGTCAGTACCACATTTGAGTCGAACCGTTGCGAATCGGGCTAAACCTCGTATTTCTATGTATTGACGCTGAAACTGACCGCCCGGACCCGCTGAGGGAGTCCTGGATTAGGGGGTGTCCGGATAGCCGGACTATACCTTCGGCCGAACTCCTGGACTATGAAGATACAAGATTAAAGACTTCATCCCGTGTCCGGAAGGGACTTTCCTTGGCGTGGAAGGCAAGCTTGGCGATATGGGTATGTAGATCTCCTACCATTGTAACCGACTCTGTGTAACCCTAGCCCTCTCCGGTGTCTATATAAGATGGAGGGTTTTAGTCCATAGGACGAACAACAATCATACCATAGGCTAGCTTCTAGGGTTTAGCCTCTCTGATCTCGTGGTAGATCTACTCTTGTACTACCCATATCATCAATATTAATCAAGTAGGACGTAGGGTTTTACCTCCATCAAGAGGGCCCGAACCTGGGTAAAACATTGTGTCCCCTGCCTCCTGTTACCATCCGCCTAGACGCACAGTTCGGGACCCCCTACCCGAGATCCGCCGGTTTTGACACCGACATTGGTGCTTTCATTGAGAGTTCCTCTGTGTCGTCACTTTTAGGCCCGATGGCTCCTCCGATCATCAACGACAATATGATCCAGGGTGAGACTTTTCTCCCTGAAAAGATCTTCGTATTTGGCGGTTTTGCACTGCGGGCCAATTCGCTTGGCCATCTGGAGCAGATCGAAAGCTACGCCCCTGGCCGTCAGGTCAGATTTGGAAGTTTAAACTACACAGCGGACCTCCGCGAAGACTCGATCTTCGACGGATTCGAGCCGCAGCCGAGCGCGCCGCGTTGTCACGATGGGCATGATCTAGCTCTGCCGCCGAACAATGCCCTGAAGGCCGCACCCGCATCAGCTCCGACCCTTAATTCAAAGCCAACTACGCCAATCGAGGACGGGTGGTTGGACACCGCCTCGGGGGCTGCAATCACTACAGTGATTGAGCCGAACACCAGCCCTATTCTCTGCGAAGCCCGTGACTCCAAGGAGCCGGACTCCTCTCCAGACTCCGAGCCCTCCGCGCCCCTACCGATCGAACCCGATTGGGCGCCGATCATGGAGTTCACCGCCGCGGACATCTTTCAGCACTCGCCCTTCGGCGATATTCTGAATTCACTAAAGTCTCTCTCTTTATCAGGAGAGCCCTGGCCGGACTATGGTCAACAAGGTTGGGATGCGGATGATGAAGAAATTCAAAGCCCACCCACCACCCACTTCGTAGCCACTGTCGATAATTTAAACGACGTGCTCGACTTCGACTCCAAAGACACCGACGGTATGGACGACGATGTAGGAGATGAACATGAACCAACGCCTATAAGGCACTGGACAGCCACCTCATATCATGATGTATACATGGTGGACACAGCCCAAAGAGCACGGCGGTCAACGCCGGATTCAAAAGCTCGCGGCAGAATCAGAGAAAGCCGCCCCTCAAGGATAACAGGGATGAGCTATCCAACTTAAACAAAATCTTGGACAAGATATGTCAAATACACAGTACTCCCGGGAAGCCTGCGAACCATACCCACAGAGATTGTTGGGTTTTCAAGCAATCCGGCAAACTCAACGCCGAACACAAGGGGCTCGACACACCAAGTGAGGACGACGACGAACCCCACAAGCAGAGCACCAGGAAACAAAAGGATTTCCCACAAGAAGTCAAAACAGTAAACTTACTTCACGTGATGAACAGAATGGCGCCAACAGAGATACGCGCCATACGGCCTATCCCAAAGGAGTCTCGCCAATGGTTGTTAAAACCGATCATCTTCGACCATCAGGATTACTGAATGCAGGATGGACTGCCTTGGTATTAGATCCAATATCGGCGGACTCCATTTTACAAATGTCCTGATGGACGGCGGCAGTGGTCTAAACCTGTTATACCAGGACACAATCCGCAACATGGGGATAGACCCAACAAAAATTCGCCATAGCAAAACCTCCTTTCAAGGGGTAACGCCAGGCCCGGATGCCCGTTGTATGGGTTCTCTCCG
This sequence comes from Triticum urartu, assembly GCF_056163025.1. Lineage (NCBI taxonomy): Eukaryota > Viridiplantae > Streptophyta > Magnoliopsida > Poales > Poaceae > Triticum > Triticum urartu. The sequence goes on from NC_141879.1 coordinate 714,744,353, forward strand.
GCTACAAGTTATGTTCGGCTCCCCCGATAACTTCCCTCGTGAACAGCTAACTTTTCACATCGCCCCATTCTCAAGTAGCTATCAAGCACTGCTGGGGCGCGAAGCTTTCGCCCGCTTTAACGAAATACCGCATTATGCATCTCTCACGCTTAAGATGCCCGGTCCACGAGGCATCATCTCATTAAAGGGAAAACATTGAGTGTTCCTCCCGCGTGGAAGACAATGCGGCTGCCTTGACAGCCCCACAATAAAGCAGCTTCACCAGCCAAAGCACCTAAACAGGTCGTCAAGACCACGGACACGGCTAGACGAGTCCGGCACAAATATACAATTGATAAAGGCTTAATAGCCGTATACCCCTGTACTAGGGGCTCCGCGCATATAAAACAAGAGACAATAAAGCTCAGTTTTACCCATTTCGATTTATACTTTGTTTATTTAGTATAACTCATGTTCGGCACGATCTTTCTTTAACTAAGTTCCTCTCTTTTACAGACGAACACCGTGCTACGCCCGTCCAGGATACGGCACAACGGAGACACAGGCGCAGACGTGCAGCAGGGACCCGTTCCAAGGATTCTTTTCAGATTAAGACCCTGCGTAAACCTTTTTTACTGTCTTTTGTTGATACACATCCCCTGGTTTCTTGGTATAACCAAGGAGGAGCCTGGCGTTTTGGCATGTGGCCACGTTAAAGTTTTGCGCGTACCTGGACACTAGGGGCTTATTACTAAGGTCGTTATCTCGCCCGCCCTCACAAAGACCGAATATCTTAGGGAGTGTTCGGCGTCGCGAGTTTGGCCTTATATGCATCAGCTCCGAATCATGTCTTTGGTCAAATGTTGGGTTTGCCCGGCTCCTGTGTTTTGCTACCTTACGTTCCGGTCTATCGGCTAAGGCGGCACCAGGAGAACTACTGCGATTGTGCCCCGGTTCGGCCAGGCGAGCACCTCAGTAGAGAAAGCCGAAAACTGACTATCATGATATAGCGTGAGACTGGTCAACCACTCGATGACTTACCGGAATCTTTAGGATTCCTCCGCATTAACGAAGGGCCGCTTCCCGGCCAGGCACATACACGCCGCGAGTTCGGGCGAGCGCAGGCGCCACCAGGGGCTATATAAGTAGCCTCACTGTCAAACTCCTATGGCTAAGTGAAAGTGATAAAGCATCATATTCCGATTGCCTAGTTCGCTGCGCTATCACCTCCTTTGTAGGACCAAGACGTTGGATCAAGTGTGAAAATGCGCCTTCTGCGAACACCCCCGCATTATGTGCGTGGGGGCTGAAGCCGACGACTGTCATCTTTCAGATTATATATACATATATGTTAAACGGCCGCACATGAGGTATTATAATACTTGCAGGCACAAGTATAAAAAGCTTCTACAATTTATCAAAATATTGTTTTACAATAATATATGCTATTCGAATATAGTATCCTTCGAGCACTGCATCTCTATTAAACGAGCGCCTTGCAGAACTTCCTGAAAATAGTGCTCGGCAGGTACTCGGCTTCCATCCGAGTCTGGGGATGCAACAGCAGTGGCCTCCATTTCCGCCCAGTATGTCTTGACACGGGAAAGAGTCATCCGCGCACCCTCTATGCACGCTGACCTCTTCATTGCATTGATATGCGGCACCGCACCAAGGAGTTGCTGCACCAAGTTGAAATAACTTTTTGGCTCTGGCCTCTCTGGCCACAGATGACTCATGACATACTTCATGGCGAGTCCGGACAACCTATTTAGCTCAGCCCATTCGGCCAAACGATCGGCTAATGACAGCGGACGCTCCGGATTGTGGAACTGCGACCAAAAGAGCTTTTCCACTTCGCGATCTTCTTGATCTCGGAAGTGTTCGGCCGCATCTCCGGCACTCGCTGCCAAATCCAGATAGGTGTCCGCCGTACTCCACATCCGGTCTAACGGAGCGTGTTTAGGATCACAGAACTTCCTCCGCAGCATAAAGGGCTTTCCAGCCGCGATCTCTCCGGCCTGACGCAGCTCCTCCTTCATAGCTCTCATCGTAGAGCGAGCATCCTTGGCATCGGCAATGGCCTTCTCCAGGTCCTTCTGTTCCGCCTGATCTTCTTTTTCAAGAAGCTTGCAACGGTCAGCAGCGTTCTTTAGCTTCACGGCCATCTCGGCCATTTCCTTCTTGCTTCGGCAGTGAGCAGCCTGTTCGGCTTTTAGCTCTTCAATTGCCTTTAAGGCAGCCGCATCACTTTTCCTGGCTTGCTCCTTGGCTCGGGAAAGTTCCGCCCGAAGATTCTCCATGGCAGTAGCACCATCTGCATCAAGCGCACACATTGTAAGATACTGGCATAAAGCTCCTCTTACCAGGTGCCGCCGGAGTAATTACATACCTTGTGCCTCGTCAAGCCGCTTGTTGACAAGCACGATGTCAGCATCTGCCACGTCAAGTTGCCGCTTTAGCTCGGCAAATTCATCAGTCCGGCTTGCCACCGGACACTTCGCCACCTACGTATGAAGGCGGCATATTAGACCTGGGAATATGATCCTCTGCACGCCGTCACTTTTGACAACGCACAGAGTCTCAGGGGCTACTATCTACACAGGGAACATCTTATTTATGCGCAACTGTCCAAAAAGGGTACATTATTTCGCGTACCTCAAAACCTGTCAGTAAACTCCTGACGGCCTCGTGCAATCCGCTCTCCGCGGATGAAATCCTCTCAATCACCGTACCCATCAATGCACGATGCTCCTCTGAGATAGATGCTCGCCCTAGCAGATCCTTCAGCTCCTCGGACCGCACACCAGACGATGCCGGACTCGTCCGATGGCCCTTTTCGAAGGCTGGACGCGGAGGGCTTTGGGGGGACATATGACTACCTTTCGGCCCTGCCGAATTTGGAGAAACCCTCCGCGACGATACCTCAGGATCGCCCGCCTCGCAAGGCGGTACGGCAGAGGGAGGCGTTCCGCTCTCCATCATCTCCGGAAGAAGATCCCTCGAAGACGAGCTCTTCTGAGAAGGGCTAAGGTCCGAGCTACAAGGTAAATTTTCGATTACTCTTCTCAGATATAACGCAAGGATTTCTCTCATTTCTTAAAAAGAAAAACTCCTCTCTACTTACGGCTCGGTGGAGGACTGATCCCCTTGAGGGCATAATTCGGCCGAAGTATCCCCCGGCGAAGGACCCTCTGACGAAGATTTCTTCCCCTGCTTTGAGGCCATGGTCTCCGGGTCGTCAGAGGTGGTCCTCTTCTTCCCCTGAGGAGAGGAATTTTTGATTCCTCCCTTCCGGACAACCTTCTTCGAGGAGGCTATAGCTTCCTTGTCCCCTCCCTCGCTTTCCTCCGAAGGCACAACCTCCAACATCCTGACTAGCATGGGACCCGGCGTGGTCTCGGGGAGGGGGGCCGGACACCTGATTAGCTTTGCTTTCGCTATCCACTCCTGTTTAAAGGACAGCTCTTTTAAGGGCAATTTTATGATAAATATGCGGATTGCGAGTCCGGGCACAGGGAAACTTACTTGAGTATCCGGGAGGTTGCAGCTCAGACCTGCGTCCTCGGTCGAATCCGGACACACTACTTGTGGTCCGAAGAACAATTTGTACATCTCCATGGGCGTCATGCCAAGAAAATGTTGGAGAACTCGTGGTACCTCCGGGTTGAACACCCACAGGTGGAGGGGACGACGTTTGCAGGGCAGAACTCGGCGAATTAACATAACCTGCGTCACCACGACCAGACTGATGTCTCTTTCTAGGAGATCTCGGATGCGGCCCTGCAACAGGGCCACGTCCTTTGCCAACCCCCAGTCCAGCCCCTTATTGACCCATGACACTAGTCGTGGCGGGGGACCCTAGCGGAAAGCAGGCAGCGCCACCCACTTGGTGCTCCTGGGAGCTGTGATATAAAACCGCTCTCGTTGCCATAAGCTGGACTACCCTTGAAAAGAGCCCTCGGGCCATGGAGCACTAGCATTCTTGCTTATAAAAGCACCTCCGCACTCCGCGTGTCGTCCCTCGATCATCTTCGACTCTACTTTGAAGGTCTTGAGCCATAGTCCAAAGTGAGGAGTAATACGGAGGAAGGCTTCACACATGACAATGAATGAGGAAATATGGAGGATGGACTCCGGAGCTAAGTCGTGAAATTCCAGCCCATAATAAAACATGAGCCCCCTCACGAAGGGATCCATCGGGAAGCCTAGCCCCCGAAGGAAGTGAGACATGAACACCACACTCTCACCAGGCTTGGGAGTGGGAATGACCTGCCCTTGAGCAGGCAGCCTATGCGAGATTTCGCCGGTCAAGAACCTGACCTCTCTCAAGTTCAGCACGTCCTCCTCCGTGACGGAGGAGGGCATCCATCGGCCTCGAAGGTCGGAACTGGACATTGTCGAAGGTCCGAAGCGCCTGAAATATGGAGCATTGGGTGTTGGAACTTGAGGCGAAGGGCGAACTCGTTTGAGATTGAAAAAAAGGAGTAAGGCCTTGGTCTCTTTATAAGAGGTTGAATACCAAGGGCCCTCCCCGTGACCGTTTGGGACTCGCCTTTGATCGAGAAAACATACCAACGGGCACGGTTGGGTTACCCACGCCCGTATTGATGAGAATCCTGGAATAAGGGGACACGATCTCTGCTTTGACAAGACATGCCAAGGAAACTGCCTCGCTAAACGCGCTGAAGTGGGACAGTAAAACGATTCGAATAAAGACTTGGCCGTGGTGTGATGTCATGCTACGGAATACGTTAGCAGATTAGATTTGTGTAAATATTATTCTCTCTATGGCAATATGTGGAAACTTATTTTGCAGAGTCGTACACTACCTTTGTGTTCAAAATCTTCTATGAAGTACTTGGAGGAGGAACCCGCCTTGCAATGCCGAAGACAATCTGCGCGCCGGACTCGTCGTCATTGAAGCCTGGTTCAGGGGCTACTGAGGGAGTCCTGGATTATGGGGTGTCCGGATAGCCGGACTATACCTTCGGCCGCACTCCTGGACTATGAAGATACAAGATTGAAGACTTCGTCCCGTGTCCGGAAGGGACTTTCCTTGGCATGTAAGGCAAGCTTGGCGATATGGATATGTAGATCTCCTACCATTGTAACTGACTCTGTGTAACCCTAGCCCTCTTCAGTGTCTATATAAGCCGGAGGGTTTTAGTCCATAGGATGAACAACAATCATACCATAGGCTAGCTTCTAGGGTTTAGCCTCTCTGATCTCGTGGTAGATCTACTCTTGTACTACCCATATCATCAATATTAATCAAGCAGGACGTAGGGTTTTACCTCCATCAAGAGGGCCCGAACCTAGGTAAAACATTGTGTCCCCTGCCTCCTGTTACCATCCGCCTAGACGCACAGTTTGGGACCCCCCTACCCAAGATCCGCCGGTTTTGACACCGACACCCACGCGTCAGTTGCCACGCTGGCGAATGGGTACCCACCCGCTCGCTCGATAGGTGCGGTCCGGCTCGAACCGGACCGGCCCGTGCTCTGTCTCTCTTCCTCCTCGCTCGTGCCTCTCTGCTCGCTCCTCTCTCGCCGCCCTTGTCGCCGCCCGCCATGGTTTTCGAAGACGAAACCAGTGACGACACTTCCAGCCTGTCGTACATGCACTCGACCTCATCCATGGATGGGCTGAACCAGGTGACTTTCCTTGAGCTAGGTTTAGGGTTAGTGTTACAGATTTGGGGGTTTTTGATTTGATTGATTTCGCTGGGTTTTGATTTGGGCATTTTGTTTGTATGAGCTTCGGCAGGTCCCTTTCAGCGTTGAAGATCCAGTTTACCACGGGCTTGAGCTGGAAACAATGTCGGTATGTGAGAAGCACGGGAAGGCATCTGAGAGGCTTGTCGCATTTGAAGGAACAGACACAGGGAGAAGGTTCTTAGCATGTGCAGAGCCGGTATGAACTGTAGGCTGATAGTGGGATATTATATGTCATATTATTCCTCATGCGCACATCCCTCATGTTCCAAGCTAACATACATAACCTTATCACTTTTACATGAGTTACAAGAAAAAGTGATAAAGGGAGACTTACATGTCACAAGGATAACTGATCTGCTATATAGTATGTTCACATTAGTAAAAGGGCTGATTATTAGGGCATATTTAGCTTGGTAGTGGAATCTTTACTGTCAATATGTTAGGGCTGATTATTCACTTTTGCAACAGCAGTAGCTTGTGTAGTTTAATGACAGTGGTACTGTTATTTTGCAGTGGGATTGTTTTTGCCCACATGTGAAATATTCAGTTTGAGACTTCTACAGGTTTTAAGTTGTTATTGTGGCATTTTTATGTAGTTGAATGACAGTGGTACTATTTAATTATGTTGCTGTTACTTTTGCTCATGTTTGGAACTAAATATTGATTGAACTATTAGTTTTATGTTGGGATGCACCTGCTGTTATGTATGTAAATGCTACAAATATTCAGTTGAATGGATAGTATGTACTGCAAATGCTTTGGCAGTTCACCAAGTTTGCAGTTTGAGATTGCTTTTGTAGGTGATTAGCAAAAACTAGTTTAAATCTGTAGCTGACTAGTGTTGTAATTTGGCATGCTGTTATTTAGTGGGTAGGTACATCTCAATTACCAATGTAGCTTAGTGTTGTTATTATTACCAATGTAGAAAGGACAAAACAGTGTTATTGCTTTGCACTTGTTATGCACTAACTTGTTTATTTTTTATCTTTTTTCTTTCTTTTTGCAGGAAGGGCAGAATTGTGGGTTTGTTGAATGGGTTGATCACCAGTGGCCCCCAACAATGCAAAATGCATTGTTGAATCTGTGGGCAATGGTTGAAGATAGCAAGAGTGCTAGGGTGAATGATAATCTTGAAAGTTCTTTAACTATCCACCATCTGACAGAAGAGAAGAATAACCTGGAGGCCAACTATGACAAGCTAGTCCAAGATGTGCATCAGCTTATGAGCTTCCAGGAGGATAGGGTGGTGGATTTCAGACATCTGTAGTCTGCCATTACATATCAGCATGAATGCAGAAGTGAACTGGTGGCTGATATGAATGCACAGATGGCAAAGAAAGATGCAGAGTTTGAGAAGTTTAAGCAGAATTATAATGTGCTACTGAACCTGACAAGAGATCAAGCTACAGTCATCCAGAACCTGAAGTTGAAGCATATTACTGATAAGCAATTGCTTACTGAAGCTAAGATGAACTTGGAGTTGAAGAATGCAGAGCTCACAAAGTCTGAGGAGAAGCTCACCCAAGATAAGCTAGAGTTGAAGTTTCAGGTTGCTGATTTGCTCAAGGGAAAGGAAAAGCATGGTGAAGAGAAGGGGCAGCTAGAGCTTCAGATTGCTGAGCTGATTAAGGCAGAGGAGAAGCTGAAGGAGAAGATCAAGGGGATCCAGGCCATCTTAGAGAAGTGAAGAAAATGAATATGAGAGTAGTGGGCAATGCTGACCTTTTGGGCATGATGGTTGTGTAGTGTATGGCTCTACTAAATGTGAACTTCTCTAAGATGAACTATGGTTGTGTATGTATGTAGTAGATATGCTTTTCATCCTTTTGTGAGAAAAGGATGAACTATGCATCTAAACTCCACTATGTATTGTGAACAATGGTTGTGTACTTTATAATATGTTGAACTATAGTAAGTATTGTGTGTTATGTGTGTTACGTTTGCTGGATCAGATATTCTGTGTTATGTTTGCTAGACTTCAGATTATGATTTCTCATGCACTAGGTTTTGATGATTATGTTAGCATTGGAAGACTATTTGATGGTTATGTAAGCACTGGATTATTAGATGGTTATGTTATATCATGCATTGGAAGCCTATGTTTAGGTGGATCTGTCGACCCCGAGTCACCGTAAACCCTAATGGTTAGGTTTAGGTGGCTCCGTCGACCCCGAGTCACCATAAACCCTAATGGTTAGGTTTAGGTGGCTCCGTCGACCCCGAGTCACCATAAACCCTAATGGTTAGGTTTAGGGGGCTCCGTCGACCCCGAGTCACCATAAACCCTAATGGTTAGGTTTAGGTGGCTCCGTCGACCCCGAGTCACCGTAAACCCTAATGGTTAGGTTTAGGTGGCTCCGTCGACCCCGAGTCACCGTAAACCCTAATGGTTAGGTTTAGGTGGCTCTGTCGACCCCGAGTCACCGTAAACCCTAATGGTTAGGCTTAGGTGGCTCCGTCGACCCCGAGTCACTGTAAACCCTAATGGTTAGGCTTAGGTGGCTTCATCGACCCCGAGTCACCGTAAACCCTAATGGTTAGGCTTAGGTGGCTCTGTCGACCCCGAGACACCGTAAACCCTAATGGTTAGGCTTAGGTGGCTCCGTCGACCCCGAGTCACCATAAAACCTAATGGTTAGGTTTAGGGGGCTCCGTCGACCCCGAGACACCGTAAACCCTAATGGTTAGGTTTAGGTGGCTCCGTCGACCCCGAGTCACTGTAAACCCTAATGGTTAGGCTTAGGTGGCTCCGTCGACCCCGAGTCACCGTAAACCCTAATGGTTAGGCTTAGGTGGCTTCCTCGACCCCCAGTCATCGTAAACCCTAATGGTTAGGCTTAGGTGGCTTCCTCGACCCCGAGTCACCGTAAACCCTAATGGTTAGGCTTAGGTGGCTCCGTCGACCCCGAGTCACCGTAAACCCTAATGGTTAGGCTTAGGTGGCTCCATCAACCCCGAGTCACCGTAAACCCTAATGGTTAGGCTTAGGTGGCTCCGTCGACCCCGAGTCACCGTAAACCCTAATGGTTAGGCTTAGGTGGCTTCCTCGACCCCGAGTCACCGTAAACCCTAATGGTTAGGCTTAGGTGGCTTCCTCGACCCCGAGTCACCGTAAACCCTAATGGTTAGGCTTAGGTGGCTCCGTCGACCCCGAGTCACCGTAAACCCTAATGGTTAGGCTTAGGTGCCCCCGTCGACCCCGAGTCACCGTAAACCCTAATGGTTAGGCTTAGGTGGCCCCGTCGACCCCGAGTCACCATAAACCCTAATGGTTAGGCTTAGGTGGCCCCATCGACCCCGAGTCACCGTAAACCCTAATGGTTAGGCTTAGGTGGCTTCATCGACCCCGAGTCACCGTAAACCCTAATGGTTAGGCTTAGGTGGCCCCGTCGACCCTGAGTCACCGTAAACCCTAATGGTTAGGCTTAGGTGGCTTCATCGACCCCGAGTCACCGTAAACACTAATGGTTAGGCTTATGTGGCTTCATCGACCCCGAGTCACCGTAAACCCTAATGGTTAGGCTTAGGTGGCTTCATCGACCCCGAGGCACTGTAAACCCATCTGCTTAGGTTTAGGTTGGTTCATCCACATGACCAAATAGCAAAACAATAACATTAACGAATGAACATAAACCATCAACTATTCCACCCAAATGGCATCAATCTATGAACCATCAAGTTATCCACCCAAGTGCCATAAATCCATGCACCATTAAGTTATCCCCAACAGAACCATCAAGATATCCATTGGCATCAGCACAAGTTGCTTTAGTGGCATCAAACTCTAAATAATACACATGTTGCATGAGCACAAGTTGTTGATGTGTCATCAAAGCAAAATAAAGCACAATGTATCATCAGCACAAGTTGCTTGCAGTGGCATCAAACCAAAATATTGCTACAATGTATCATCAACACAAGTTGCTGCAGTGGCATCAAACCAAAATAAAGCACATTGTAGCAGCAGCACAAGTTACTAGAGTTTGCATCACCGTCTGCCACCTCTACTAGCATTGAACCAAGCCATCCATCAAGTGTGTGTGCCATCAGTTGGTGGAGGAGCACTAGAAGTTGAGGCACCATACTGCCTTGGGGCAGAGAAAGGCCTTGAAGAATGAGCACCTCTCCCAGCAGAAGATTGAGCACTAGAAGATGCTCTTCCAGATCCTCTTCCACCACCAGACCTTCTTCCAGCACCTCTACCAGCACCACTTCCAGTTCTTCCTCCAGCTGGAGCATCTCTTGGTGTTGGTGCAGGAGCTCTAGTTGTTGGTGCAGAAGATGTAGTTGTTGGTGGTGCAGGAGCTCTAGTTGTTGGTGCAGGAGCTCTAGGTGTTGCTGCAGGAGCTCTAGGTGTTGTTGCAGGAGCTGTAGGAGCAACACCTCTTCCTTGTGAATTCCTTGCAGCAGGCTTGGAAAACAATTCAAAGGAAACACACTTAATAATACTAAAAGTAAAAAATGCACAAGGGAGCAAGGTAATTTACAGAAACAACAAACTGAAGAAGTAGTTCAAAGGGGCTTACCACATGTTTGTTCTTTCTTAAGGCCAACTCAGGTTTCAACTGTTTAAGGCAACTTGTGTATTTATGCCCTTGCAATCCACAATTGCTACAAGTAATTGTCCCCATTCTTGAGGTGGACTTTGGCTTTGGAACTTCAAATTTTCCCTTTATCCTCTTCTCTTTCCTTCTTCCTTTCTTGATTTTAAATGCTGGTGGTTCTATGTCTGGACCTTGGGTCTTTGTCCAGTCATGCTCACCAGGGACAGGATATATCATAGGTTCATATGCTGCCAAGTAATATGGTTTCTTGAAAAATTTGCTTACAAAGTCCTCTGGAAACCTTTTTGCCTTGTTAATTGCTGAGATGGCATGGTTACATGGGATGCCACTGAGGTCCCACTTTCTGCAACCACAGGTTTCAAGTTCCAAATTTACAGCATGTGTTTGCTCCCCACTAGTTACTTGCCACAAGTTAACACCTGCTTGAATGGGTTTGCAGTACCTGGCCCTTTCCTTTTCACTCTCCAACTTCTCACTGTAATGTGGTGTGATCTCCCATCTAGCCTCCTTTCCACTCTCTCTATTCCTATGCCAGCTGACCATCTGCTTATCCTTTATGCCATCACACATAGTTCTTATTGTTTTTTCCTATGATCTAGCATGTACTTGTTGAACACCTCAGACAAATTGTTGACAACTAAGTCAGTCTTGCAATTTGTGTCAAATGCATGCCTAGCCCAGGTATTCTTGGGTATTGCACTAAGCCACTGCCAAGCTTGCTCACTCTCAGCTTTGAGATCATCCATTGCTTTATTAAATTTGTGCTCATTATATGCATAACTGGCATTATCCATGCACTTCTTAAGGTCTTCCCCCCTAAAGCCAGCATTTTGGAAGTTTGCATATATGTGTCTTAAGCAGAATCTTTGATTACTGTTAGGAAAAACTTTACTCACTGCATACAGTAGCCCCTGGTGCACACAATTTAAACAGCTAAGCTACTGTGTAATACACATGTCAACACATATTTAGCAGGCAATGCAAGGTGGATAGACATACCTTCTGTCTGTCTGACATTATAGTATATGGACCATACTGTCCAACTTCTCCTCCAAGACAAATCTTCAGTTGGTGTAGAAATCAGCACCAGTTTGCTTTGTCCTCTTGTCCAACAATGCCAAATGCCAGTGGGTATATGTTGTTATTGCCATCTCTACCAGTGGCAGCAAGGATTTGTGCACCAATGGTCAGCTTGATAAAACATCCATCAACACCTAAAACATGATGTAAACATAACATGTTAAATGCATTTATATGTGCAATCTATTGAGACTTAAAAAAATCAAAGTAGTGCACAAGCTAAAATGAACTAACCAATGAATGGTCTACACCCCTGTAGAAATCCCTCCCTTGCTCCATTGATGCAGTAAAACATTGCATGGAATCTGGGTCCTGGATGTGGGATTTTTTGAGTGGGTGCTGGAGTTACAGTGGTGACTACAACCCTACTCCCAGGGTTTGTATCCATGACAGTCTGAGCATAGTCTCTCAGCCTTGGGTATTGCTTCCTATGATCTCCCAACACAGCCTCAACAGCTAGGTTTTTTGCCCTATATGCCATTGCCTTGGGCACATCCACACCATACTTTTCCATGCAGGCATCAATAAGTGTATGTATGCTAGTACTGACATCAGATCTGAATAGTGGCTCATATTGCTTTGCAAGCCACTTGGCACTTACCCTGCTTGTTTCAGTAGAACTAGGGCAAGTGTGTTGTAATCTCATCTTCTTAATTGCAAAAGTGTTTTCCCCTTTTATAACAGCTGCCACAATGCAGAACTTGCATTGTGAATTCTTGCAATGCACAATGATCCTCTGATCTGAGTTCCTGTGATACTTGAAGTCTCTGCACTAAGTGATGTCCAGGCTCAACAAAGCATCTATGAATTGATGTTGATCTCTGAAACACATTTGCAGTTGTAGTTGTTGGTGTGGTTGCTCCAAATCCTCATTGTACCATACTCTAGGTGGCCTCTTCTTTGCCCTGCTCTTCCTTTTTTCTGGTAGCACAAATGCTAGTGGCTGAAACCCATCATCTTCATTGTCCTTAAGTAAACTATTATCTTCTTCATCTGATGATGGTTTCCAATCAGGTTGCACTTCTTCTAAAACACTGGAATGTGACCTTGTTGTTGGTCCCCTCCTTACTTGCAGCTTCTGCTTCTTCTTTGCTGGCACATATATTTTTTCTTCCTCTTCTTGAACAATAGGCTCATCATCCTCCAACTCAAATAATTCCTCTACCTCTGTGTCACCCTCATAATGCACTGGTTCTTCCTCCTCTGTTTCTTCTTCTGATTCTTCTTCCTCTGTTTCTTCCTCATTTTGTTCTTGTGCTTCTTCCTCTTCCTCTTCTGGTTCTCTCTGTCTGTTTCCCTCTTCCATCTCCATGTCTTCAGCATCATTCATTTCCTCATTATAGTTAGGCCTTAAATCCCCCATGTAATAAGGGTTAGTGTCACTGTCATATTGCCCTTCAGATGAAGATGCATAACTGGCATCATATCCATCTTGTTCTTCTTCCACAACTTCTTTTAACTTTGGATTTACAACACTCCTGCTCTCTTGTGTTAAAATAGCAGGGCCTATAGGTGCAATAGAGCAGCTACTCTGACGTTCATAAGCAACACCTTGCTGATCAACAGCATAAACAGGAGGATCAGCCAGATCATAAACCACAGGCTCAGAATAAACAATAGGATCTAAATTTTGCTTCTCTGCAAAACCCTTCTGTGCTACACTAACAGCTGGTGGACAAGCCCTAAATAACAAATTAAGCACCAAACTCTCCTCATTCTGCCTCTTGATCAACTGTAGTTTAACATTACTATCAACCAATTCCAAACCCTGCTCTCCTGGGGTCTCCATGTAAAACAGCAGTGAAACATCAATACTAAAGCCTTGTGTTTCCATCAAAGCAACCATATTCAGATATGTCACATCTGAACAGCTTAACTTCCTCTCTAACAGATCATTATTGTCAAAATGGATCCTAACATTCCATATGTCTTCATATAAACTACAATTCACATGCAATTTGCCTAATCAGTACACTATAACCCTAATTACAAATTAAATGAGAACAAAAAAAGAGAGAAAACTTACAGGACGCCGCCGAAGCCGTGGGTCGGCTCGTGGCTACAGCTAGAGTTCGCCACCCATTGTTGTGCCAGCCGTACCCGCTGCTCCATGGACAGTGCGGGCTCCATGAACTCCTCGTCATCGCTGGAATACGAGTCAGAGCTCGAGTAGCCGTCGCCGCCCTCGATTGGAGATCTCCCGTCGATTCCTCCTGCCGCGCGGCTGCTGAAGCGGGGATTGTTTGCGTCGCCGCCATCGCCGTTGCCGCCACCGCCGCTGCCGCCACCACCGCCCGGGGTCGCCGCCGCCATCGCCGTACAGACGTGCGGTGGAGCTAGGGTTCATCGACGAAAAGAGGAACAGAGGAAAGGAGAGAGAGACAGAGCACGGGTCGGTCCGGTTCGAGCCGGACTGCACCTATCGAGCGAGCGGGCGGGTAGCGATTCGCCAGCGTGGCAGCTGACGCGCGGGCCCGGGCGGTCAGTTCCAGCGTCAATACGTAGAAATACGAGGTTTAGCCCGATTCGCAACGGTTCGACTCAAACGTGGTACTGACACGTAAAAAATTTCAAAAATGGTATCAATTCGCCACCACCGCCCCAAATGTGGTATTATCGTGTAATTAACTCAAATTACCGGCATGAAGCTAATCTGCTAGTGGAAGACCGGGAGAGGATTTGGGACAAACAAGTACGGGGCACCGAGTCACCCACATGTGCATTTTTTGGCTTTTGATTTTCAAACTTTATATTTTCTAAATAAAAGGTTCAAATTAAGTTTTGTTTTTATATTTGTGTTTCTTGTGGCGAGTGCTTTCAACTAAGATCCATTTTGAAGAATTTTGAAAATAAATATAAAGTTTCAGCTCATGAAACTTAGTACGAGCGACTGATGAAATCATGATTTTTATGACTACGACCAACAAAAAACTGCCTTAAAGTTTTATCCATTAAACTTGGAAGAGCGAACGAGAAAAACTCGCAAGTTTTTGTTTTCTTTTTTGAGAAAAAGGTCACAATTTTCAAATGAAAATTGTAAATTTCAACGACTGAAACTTAAAATTTAAGGTGACATCATGCATGATCCAATTACTTCATGAATCGCGAGGCAATCGAGCTGCCAGACAATGCTTGGCAGGCGCATGCCATAGAAAATTCACACCTACCAGCTGGCTTTTTTTTCTTTCCCAGCAAAAAAATTACCAGCTGCCTGAACAGCCCAGGTAACCACTCACAACCAAATCCTATAAGCATTTTCCCGTTCAGTTATTACAACAAAAGCAAAAAATATTACTCAAAATAAACGCTACATATTTCCTTCTGGCAAGCATTACTTTCCCCAGACCAACATTTGAAAGTTCAACCGCCATCTAGCCTGAGAATCCAGGACGCCCAACTGCGTTTGGCTTGAACGATTTCAGCCGCGACTCCTTCCAGGAGCTTTGCGCACCGCTGCTGCCCCAGTCTTGTGTCCTCCTTCGCCTACAAAATGCTCCAATCATTAATCCAAAACGTAACTGTGGAAAGAACCGCACTTGGTTCTGAAGGCCATTTATTCTTGCGTGAAGTAAATAAAAACATATAAATTATGAGTCAATCAACAAGTGAGGAAAAATTAAAAAAAAGTACATGAAAAGGAAGGATAATAACAAAAATTTGAAGAAAAAAATTAACATGAAAACCAAAATACTAATATCGATACATAAAAAATGGTGGAACCACGAAAAATAACACAACAAAAGTAATAAGTACTCCCTCCGTAAACTAATATAAAAGCGTTTAGATCATTAAAGTAGTGATCTAAACGTTCTTATATTAGTTTACAGAGGAAGTACACACTAGTGTGTAGGCAGGTCGGGCATCCACTCCCTCCAGCTTTATGGGGAAACTAAGAGCAATTTTAACAGAGTTGTCATATCCACCGGATCACTTGCAATTTCATAAATCTGCACGCACCGTTGGGGATTCCACAAGGACCTGGAATGAACCGTGGGAGGAAGGGCACGATCTCAGTTCTCAACACGGCAAGGGGGAGAGTTTCTCGTAGCGACTCAATGACCCGAGCGAGACGGATTAGAGGGACGTGGATAGCGCATAGAAGCCGATATCTAATTACTTGTCGCTCAAATGTAGTGCTAGATGCATCCATTTGTTCTAGCACCATTTTAGATTCACAAATTAGATACCGGCTTCTATGCAGGCCGATCCAGTTGTAGAAAAATATTTTGTCCTGAATTATTTGTCGCTCAAATGTAGTGTTGGATACATCTATTTGAGCGACAAGTAATTCCGGACGGAGATAGTAATATTTTTCGGCCGGTTATGAAATAGCTCTTTCTTCTATATATACACAGAGAGAAGACATAATATGCACATACATCAATGCTTTAACATTGCATTTTTCATTTGGTTTGCAGGACGTATTTGCAGGGGCTACCGAGACCACACGGAACACATTGGCATGGGTCATATCAGAGCTTATGCACAACCCTCACACTATGGCTAAAGCACAGCATGAAGTACGCGATGTGTTCGGTGAAAGCCGATCTGTCATTACTAATAGTGAGCTTGGTGAACTCCACTATATGCGGATGATCATCAAGGAGGCCCTTAGGTTGCATCCACCTGGTCCTCTGATTCCCTGTATGGCCAGAGAGGACTGTACAGTTAAGGGTTATGATATCCCTAAAGGCACTAATGTATATATTAATATTTTCGCAATTTCTCGGGATCCTAGATATTGGATCAATCCTGAAGAGTTCATGCCAGAGAGATTTGAGAACAACAATGTGAACTACAAAGGGGCTTACTTTCAGTTCATTCCCTTCAGGGCTGGGAGACGGCAATGCCCGGGGATTCAGTTTAGCTCATCAATCACTGAGATGGCATTAGCAAACCTTTTTTATCACTTCCATTAGATGCTCCCTAATGGTGTTAACCTTGCTTCGTTTGACACGTCCGAGAAATTTGGGTTTGCGGTAAGCAAAAAGTATGACCTGAATTTGAGAGCTATTCCACATGTGTGGTCCAATGCTATGACGTCGAAGTGACACGAGGAGCCTGCATATTCAGGTAGCAATGCATGTTTACGTACCTGCACTTTCAGCACGTGTCAATGATGTCACTATTGTGGTGCATGGTTGTAACTTTATGCAAGCAAACATTATGGTATTGCATCTACAAACTATTACGACCTTTTGTATATTAGTTCAGGTCAGAAGATATTGCATTGTACTACATGATCATATAGGACATAATTGTACTCCCACTAAAAACTAATATAAGATCTTTTAAAACACTAAAGTAGTGATCTAAACGATCTTATATTAGTTTACAGAGGGAGTATTATTCTACTATGAATTAACTATGCGATTTGCCTTTATAACTTGCTGGATTTCAGTAGGTACAATTGATTTGTGATCAG
Organism: Triticum urartu; assembly: GCF_056163025.1. Lineage (NCBI taxonomy): Eukaryota > Viridiplantae > Streptophyta > Magnoliopsida > Poales > Poaceae > Triticum > Triticum urartu. The sequence goes on from NC_141879.1 coordinate 714,761,119, forward strand.
AAACATTGTGTTAATGTTTATCACAATTTACAAGCAAAAATTCATATCCCGTTATGGCCACTCCGATGTGTTTGCCCCATCGACCCTGATGCCCACTGCTAAACCTAGGCCATTGCTTGCCACCTGCCACCTTCACTAACCATGTGGCGCGTGCAACAGCGACAAATTGTGTAGGTGGCATCAACGTCGTGGCAGCAATGCCAATCACACCCTCGATGAGGCTTCCATGCATAACTTCTAGCAATGGTTAATCATGTCTACATTCTAGATCTTTCACTATAAAAGACAGCAGACCAACTCATACAGCATTAAAGTGCGCTTGAGTTGGACAGAGGAACTAAAATAGTCCCATAGTTTTTGGTTAATTTTTTTAAACTTTTTCCATCGTGGACGGGCGACAAATAACCTTGGATGATATAATATACTTGCTCTAGGATGTCCTCAAATCTCCATGGTGTGGCAAAGCGCATTATTCATGCTAGTGTTCCCATATTTGCAAGGGGTCACTTTATATCCAACAAAGGATTAGACCTCACTTGTATTTGCACAAGGTTTATTAGAATGTTGTGTTTGTCATTGCCAAGGTTTTTTCGAGGAACATTTTTTTTTCATTCAAATATTTTAGCTAGCTGAAACACTCTTCATTTAAAAATGAATGGAAAACATAACCGGATTATTTAACATTCCTGGAACTTACCACATTCTACAGCCTATCACTGCTAAAATCAGAGTCTAACAAGTAATTAATCTCAACCTTGTTGTAAGCCATATGAGATTGTGGGGTGCTGCTGAGAGTCAAAATCAGTGTGTTTAGATCTGTGCATAATACAATATATGCTCAATCTGGAGTGAAATGTGCCACTAGTCTATTAACTCAAATTGATTGCACACTTTAGTCTAATAATTCAAGAAGTGGTCAAATTTAGTCCATAAACTTGTTTCTTTGATCAGTTAAGCTAAAACCAGTTCAGAAGAGAAAAACCCATCCACATGGCTGCCGCCTCGGCGTAGCTTGGACTGTTCATGCTTGGTTTAATTTCTACATGATTTTTTTTGCAAAATTAGCTAGGCACTGATGTTATTTGGGTTGGATGAGATTTATCATGTAATTGAGTTAGTTTTGCTAGGGCCTGATCCCTAGTATCCACTATGTTCTTAGATCGATGTTGGTATGACTTTGCTATGCTTAATGCTTGTCGCTAGGGCCCGAGTGCCATGATTTCAGGTCTGAACCACTTATGTTTTTACGAATATATTTATGTTCTTGATCATATCTTGCAAGTTGTATGCACCTATTATGTGTTATGACCCGCGTACCCCAAGGTGACAATAATTTGGATTCTTTCTGGTGATTGTCGTAGTTTGAGGAGTTCATGTATTCAATATGTGTTAATACTTTGTTCCGGTTCTCTATTAAAAGGAGACCTTAATATCCCTTAGTTTCCTTATGGACCCCGCTCACACGGGAGGGTAGGACAAAAGATGTCATGCAAGTTCTTATTATAAGCACGTATGACTATATACAGAATATATGCGTATATTACATTGATGAATTGGAGCTAGTTCTATGCTGCCCTGGGTTACAACTGTTACATGATGAATGTTATCCAACATAATTATCCATCATCGATCCAATGCCTACGAGCTTTTCACAATTTGATCTTTGCTACGTTACTATTGTTGCTGCTGTTACAATCACTACAAAAAGTGTTACTGCTACTGTTGCCATTACAATTGCTTTTGTTGCCATTGCTATCAAACTATCGTACTTCCGTGCTACTGATCACCTTGGTGTGGATATTTAGTTCTCCAGGTGTGGTTGAATTGACAACTCAACTGCTAATACTTGCAAATATTTTTTGGCTCCCCTTGTGTCGAATCAATAAATTTGGGTTGAATATTCTACTCTCGAAAACTGTTGCAATCCCCTATACTTGTGTGTTATCAACGGTACCTAACATGCACCACGGATGACGACGCATGACAGACGCATAGTGCGCGCCTATTCATCAATAGTGACCAGGGTATGGCCCTCTTGTTCGCGTCGGGCCAGATGTGATGTCGCAGTTGACTTCGGGGAGCCGGCTGGCTGGAGCAACCGGCTGCGGGCGCAAGCCAGGGCAGCCGGCCCGGGCAGGCGGGCACCCTGCCCGACTCGCCGTCTTGGGACTACCCGGGGTCCCCCTCCCCCAGACAATGGGGTGTTGCGTCCTCTAGATTTTGTTCTTTAACATTTTCTTTATTTTCTTCAAAGTCTAGAGGTTTTAGCAATTAAAGACACAAAAGCATGCAAATGCCCTTCACGACATTTTCTCAATAGATTACTCCAAATAAAATTAAAACCTTGCATGTTTTGGTTAGAAAAATTACATGCATAACTAAAAATTTATAGATACATTTAGGATGTATTATCATCACCGAAAAATTACTGGTAAGTAGTAATAAGTTAATGCTCGATCGATTCACCAACTAATAAATTGTGTAATTGACATTATAACGTGTTTAGGTGTTGTCGACATTGTGTAAACTGTAGCAATATAATTTGTGATGATAATTATCAATCAGTAAATTGCTCTATGCTCGTTCAAAATGTCTAGGTACGGTAGTTGGGTAGTTGCTCAAGATGTCACAGATTGATTTGGTAATGACTAATTTCGTTTTTAGCAATAATATATGATATATTTCCAAAAACAATACATGTTTAATTTATAAATTAATTGAAAATATGATTTAGTTACATTGGTTTTTTTTAATTATAACAAAATTTCAAATTTTAAAACCCCATTTTCCATTTCATTGAAACAAACAAACCTAATTGAGAAGATGTGGAAAACTACTGTTGATGCGGATCAAAACATAAATGATTGCTTTGAAATATCTTGGTCTGCTTCTCATAATGATTGTGAAAATCAGTTTGTCGAAAACAATAATCCTTCCTGGTTTCTAGTGTAATCTATCATGGTCAAAATATTAGTTTTCTGAAGTATTTGGTTGTGATTGTACTATTTAATTGAACTTGGGTAATTCAACACAAACATTATCACATATTTATACTAAATAAATTTACTTTTGTTGTCGATGTAATAAATCTCAATAATTTTTTTGTTGATGTCATATATATCATACATTATTAACTATTATATTTTATTGTATTTTAACAATATTTAATCACACAATTGCATTGGTAATATTGTAATTAAATCTTGCAATTAGATGCATATTAGTACGAAAACACCAATGCCAAATTATAAACCATTTATTATGGAATTTGTGTTACTTCTAGTTTTTGATATTTTGGTGAACTGGATTTTATCTAACCAAAACCAGGCATATAAGATGACAAAACCACATATAATGTGTATTTATATGTTTTTGTGCCTACTTCGGTATTTGTAAATATCTTGTTAGATTATTCCATAATGCACAAATGTGCCGCATATACAAAAAAGTTAATAAAAGGTATACTTCCATATAGCTTTGGAAAAAATTGTATTTTGTTAAAGCACACCTTCTAGAATACTACTTTAGCAATTACTATTTTTGTTTGTAGATATAATTTTTTTTGTATCTCTCATTGTGGAAAACATGTGATAATAAATCGTAGATGTATGCTCTACGCCTTAAAACTACTATCGTTAGAAAAATAATGTTGACCAAACTATATAGCAAAATTCGACAACAAGGAAACTTTGTAAGCCTACAACTCTTGCTCATATATCAGACAAGTTTTGGGAGTGGAAGTTGACTCGTACAATATCATGATGTTGTGCATTGCGAACTCCTACTCCCTGCCATCTGCTGATTTAGTTGTTTTTTAGTATCAATCTCTTGTGCGGACGGTGTACGAGTCTCGGCAATTTTATCGAGGTCATGAATTATTGTGGAGAGGCATTGATTTTCCTTTTTGTATCATTGGTAAGTTTGAGCTAGCCACTTAGGAATTGCCTTGTGGCATGGATTTTGAAATTCCATCTCTGGATTGGCGTTCAACCAACAATAGGCGTATGATAAAGATTCTTGGTAAGATCTGCAAGTTATCCCGCTGCAACCATCACAACTCAAATTTGAATGGGTGGCATTCAGTTGAAGGAATCGTAGAATTTGAATCAAGAATTATGAGGATGGTCTGAAATTGTATCGATGTGTTCAACCACGTGCATTGTTATCAGGGGGGGGATTTAGTTCCCATTCAGTACCCATAAGCACATGAACTTTAGTTCCCATTCGGTATCCATAAGCACACGGTCAAGTTTCTCATGTTGGCAATAAGCCATTAATTACCCAAGTGAATTGGCGGCCTCACCTGAGAAACTAACCTCTCAGATGTCCAAACTGTAAATAACAACGTTCAACAAAAAGGGCCAACGTGTGTCGAAATGGTTGTTGTTTTTCTCTGGCTGGTACCATAGGATATTAAAATCCCCGCAATAAGCTTGGGGTGTGGGTTATATTTTGCAAGATTCAGCAGAATACTTCAGCTTTGCTGGGCAACCCTTTTTTGACTGTGAGTAAGCAAGAGAAACATTCATTCGGATAGAACTCAACATGCTTCATAACCCTGAACATTCATGGTCTCTGTTGCTATGCCCTTCCTGTGCACATTCACACACCTGTGCATGATTGTCTTTAGTGGGTCCAGTTCTGTAGCAGTAGTATATATGTAACAAAAAAATGGAGCTCCATCACATTCCAAACTTACCCTGTAACATTCACTACAGAATTGGTTGAACCATCAATGGTGCCGATCCCTGTATACGTACATTTGAAGCTGCTGTAACCTACCTATGGTAGATTATGCAGTCCAGGCGAAGGAGCCTAGATTCCCATTAATCAAATTTGAATCGCTCAAAATATACACATTTCAGATTTGGGGTTTGAATTGGTGAGACTTGTCCAATCCAAACCACCGCCGACGTCGATAAAGACAGGCATCACAGACGGTGTAGCACAACATAAGGGATAAGGGAGATGATCGCGCGTGCGATTCTCAAGAGAGAATGCTACTCCACTTACTGGTACGTGAATTAAACCAGGAGACCAATGAGCACAATAACTTGTAGCAACTCCTTATTCATCAAGACAACAGCTCATTTCTCTTGGTCCAGATTGGACTGCTTAGTGTGATCTGAATGCATCTTAACCAGGAGACCAATGAGCTGCTCTTCCAGGTCATCTTCCTTGCTCCGCCTGCTCACGGTCGTCTTCCCGCTGCTTGTGACCATGACAACCACGTCTTTGTAGTTCGCTAGCTCGTTCGCCACCACCACATTCATACCATACTTTCTCAAAGCCGCCTCTGCCTTCTGTATAAGGATGTCTGGATCCGTCTCGAGCTGCAGTTTTGCAGGTACGCATTGCGGACAATCAGAATCATTACGCTGGATCTAGATCATAGTATGCCAGCACTTGCAGGAAGTACTGAGTTCGGTTACTTTTCTTGAAAGCAGAAAAGGGGGTAGCCATTACTAGCTTACATCAGAATTTAGAAGGTGCAGGAAAAGGACATAACTAAGAACCTGACCTTGAAGGATACACAAAATGCAGAAGGGGCCCAATGGTTTCTGAGGATGAAAAGCATCTTAGGAACTTGACTGAGCTGCATGTTCAAAGGGCCACCTGCTGACTGGATTTTATGTTTAGCCTGCGATAACGCTTGTGTCAGGGATGAAAACAACTGAGACCTTGTAATGGTGCCAAACTATTATGTATCTTAGCAGAAGTTCCAGGGACCAGTTCTCTGACAGCTATCAACAAATAGTAACCTCCAGATACTAGTGCAACGCCACCACAAGTATGTGTACCATAATGCTTGCAAGGCTGCAACTACTTGTGCGTGTCACTTATGTAACTCCCTTCCTGCAAATGCGAATCTCGGGAGGGAGGGAGCATTTCAAGATTTGTGTGTTGTCATGTAAGCCTAACATGATGCTGAACGATGGACGGTTATCTATTAAAGAAGTATCAGGCAACATGGCAGCATAAGAGGACAATGAATACTAGGCATCGAGGCAGTTTGAACATTCTTCTCACATATATTTTTCTATCAACAAACTGATTTTCATGGACCAAGTGACTCATTAAACCTGACCACACCATCTACACAACGAACAAAGCAAAATTATAAACCACGTACACTGACGATGGCAATATAGAATCCTATCGTCGTGATCATCCGCTAGGCACTAACTGATTGGTTTGTTTAAATATAAACGTTTTGTTGATAAACCAGTTTCAAAGGGCCACCTGCTCACTCAATTTTATGTTTAGCCTGCGATAACGATTGTCTGGAGGAATAAGAAATGGGACCTTGTAATGGTGCCAAATCATTATGTATCTTAGCAGACGTTTCACGGACCAGTGCTCTCAGTGCTATCAACAAATATTAACCTCCAGATACTAGTGCGATACCACCACAAGTATGTGTGCCATAATGTTTGCGAAGCTGCAACTACTTGTGCATGTCACTTCTGTCACTCCCCTCCGCCTGCAAATGCGAATCTTGGTAGGGAGGTAGGATTTCAAGATTTTTGTGTTTTCAGGTAACCCTAACATGATGCACGCTAATCTATTAAAGTATCAGGCAACACGGCAGCATAAGAGGACAATAAACATTAAGCATCGAGGCAGTTTGAACATTTTTATCGCATAAGTTTTCCTTTCAACAAACTGATTTTCATTGGACCAGGTGACTTGTTAAACCTTGCTATGCCCTCTACACAACGACAAAGCAAATTTATAAATCAAGTACACTGACGATGGCAATATAGAAACCTATCGTTGTGATCATCCGCTATGCACTAGCATATTGGTTTGTTTAAATATAAATAGTGAGCATACAAAAAAATAAATGAAGATAGATCCTACCATACTCTCCCATGGAACATAGAAGTCGGACACTGCAGCAGCACAATAAAACATTCCATGGCGCTCCAAGCAATTCATAGCAGTGGATACAAGCTGCAGTAACTGTTCGCAATACAAACAGAAACAGGTATTGCATCAGTATCTCATTCACAGGGTGAACGCATCATGAACCTGTAGCTAAGCTTTTACTGAATAAATAAATAAATAAATGACTAGTTGCCACAAGTATTACATTCCATTTCTAAGACTGAGTGCAAAAAAAACATATTATATCCTACTCCCTCTGTTCACAACTATAAGATGCTTTGGATATTTCAATATGGGCTACATACGGACTGAAATGAGTGAACGAACAGGCTAAAACGTGCCTATATACATCCGATTCAGAAAAAAAGTTAGAACATCTTATATTTGTGACCAGAGGGAGTAGTTTTCTTCCAACATTGTCCTCAGTATAACCCGGTAAGGCACTGAACCAAAGCTGTGATGAATTCGTGAGAAACCACAAAAGACAATAATATACCATCTCTGATCCAACATACTACAAAAATGTTTTATGGGCAGTATAAAATGTAGCAGCATGTGCTGGTAGGAAATAGGCGTGCAATACCTGAAGGTACTCGAAAATTGTGGTGAAGGGGAGTTTCAGAAGTAGACCTTCATCAATTGCCTGCAATCCAAGAATACAAGCCAGTGGTCATGGTAACATGTCTTCAATCTGAGTGGCAGCTGATGCATCACAAGTGAATTCGGCATAAATAAATAAATAGGGGTGTTTGTAAATTATCGATATACCTTGCGATAACTGCTGATCGCTGTCTTGACCACCGTGGTGTGAGACTCTGGGACTGAGACAAATAGCTCAAATGAGCACATAAGTTTCAAAGCAGGATATTTGCAGAGTCATTTACTTAAACTACTGCACAGCATTCAGGTGAGAAGGTTTGGAGACCGAATAAATAAACGAGAAAGAAGAATACAGGAAGCAAAGAACATGAAACAAGCGTGGATTTATGGCAAGAGTGAGAAAGAGGCACAGATGGATCTGGTACAGTTTGCATGACATGGATGACTCAGGACTGCAATCAACAGACCTTGGATCTCTGATCCTTCGCCGAGCTCGAAAAGGTCGAGAAACGAGTCCTCCGGAAGAAACCTGCAGTAAGGCTGCTTGCTCCCGCTGCAAAGGGGAGCAGAGGGAGTGTCAACTCTCAACTCGCTGTTGACATTCATAACTGAATAAAAAATTGCTACCGTGGAAACCAACTAGGCTAGCAACATCTGGATTAAAAATTGATCCACTAAAAGCCTTGCATAGCAAACTTGAGCCAGAAAGACTCACCGGCGATGGACGAAAATGACGGCGTAGCCGGCCTTGAGAAAGTACCTGCATTTGCACGAACGGTCGTCGGTCAGTCTGAACAAGCCGAAACTCGACAGTCAGGGGAAGCGGCTGCCGGTGCTACATACTCGGTGGACGCGGCCCCGCGCTGGCCGGAGCTGAAGTTGTCGATGTAGCGCACGCAGCGCTGCTCCAGGGGCACCGTGGTGCCGCCGGAGGTGACGCAGACCACCCCCGCCACCCCCCGGGGCCCTCCTCCTCCTCCTGCGCCGGCGCCTGCAGCGCGCACACAAAAAGAACCGTCTTTTAGTTCCGTCGAGGCGAACCTAAAATTGGGGATTGATTCGTAGGGGGCGACTTGCCGGCGGCGGAGTGTGCGCGGTGGCGGGCGACGAAGGCGGCGAGGCTGGCGGCGACGGCGTCGCGGTCGCGGAGGGGCGGCGCCGCGCGGAAGAAGGCGGCCGCCTCGTCGTCGGGGCTGTGGTGGGCAGCGCTGGTTGGTGGATCCATGGCGGCTGCCGCGCTGGTCTGGTGTGGGGGCTGTGGGCGGGGGAGGGAGGAGAGTGACGGCAGTGACGCGGTGCGAATCTCGGAGGAGGGGACGGATGGAAAAATCGGTGGAGGAAGGGGAAAAAAAGGAACCGGATTTAAAGTTCGGGGATTTGAACCCGACGTGAATCGAACACGCAACCTTCTGATCTGGAGTCAGACGCGCTACCATTGCGCCACGGATCCGGCGATGTCTCTTCAACGATATTGCCTCACTCTACTGCTGCACCCAAGGATTAGTGGGCTGTATTAGTCTTCTTGTGCTGCGTCATGTAAGCTTGAGGCCAAATGTATTCTTTTCAAATGCAAATCATCTTCAGAGAAAATCAATTGACATGCTTTCCCCGTGTTCTAAAGGAGCCAGCACAGCGCTAACAACATGAATGTAGAACGCATTTCTGCAAAATAACCATTTGTAACACCGCCTTATAGAGATAGAGATGACTCATGGTCCAAAAACCACACACAAGTTATGGAGAGAAAAAATATATATATAGATTGGCCTGATATAGAACAACAGATATTTTCACCTAGCATTCGCCTGTAAGAAAACAATGTTTTGTTGATTTACAAAAGTGGAAAACTAAAAAGGAGGGTGAGTTATGGTACACCTTTCAAATGAGTAACCTTTTGTTAGGAAGAGACTAAACTCGGTCTAACATATAATAATTTACACGTCGGGAAATGAAAACCACCTCAAGCATCTTCATTCAGCAAATGCACGCCAACTAGATGAGACTACACTTGGACTTGACATGCCACTATTTCTCAGCTATAATGTATTCCCTCCGTTTCTAAATATTTGTCTTTCTAGACATTTCAAATGACTACTACATATGGATGTATGTAGACATATTTTAGAATGTAGATTCACTCATTTTGCTCCGTATGTAGTCATTTGTTGAAATGCCTAGAAAGACAAGTATTTAGGAACAGAGGGAGTAATAATGTGGCATCTTCCCATCTATGATTTATTGGAAAGAAAACAATTAAATAGGTACTGTGAAGAACACTATGGTGTGGTAATCACACATAAAAAAGAGAACCATAGGGGCAAAGCAGATTATACGATGTACGTACCGAATAATCAATTGCTTCTACAGTAGTAGCAGCTCCATTAACCATCGTAAGAGTACAACTAACCTCTAAAGCAAACAGTTTGATATATGCACAAAATGAATCAATTTTTTCTCAAAAGATGTTTAAGCCGATCTGTAATACAGTCAACATGCTCGAGTAGGATGGATCAAAAGAAAAAAAAAATCAAAGGAGATCACTTTGCTCTATTGTCGGTAAGACATCCCATTGTAGAGTTAAAATATGAGGTTAATAATGAGAGGGAAAACGATGATCATCTAGATTTGGTTCTTTCATTTAATCATTTATGATATCAGCTAGACTAAAATAACCATTAGTCTGCATAATACACAACCTTAGGTGACCATAAGTGCATTTGCAGTCTAATGGCAGAAGGATTTCGATCTAGTAGATAATAGTGTTTTATGACAATAGAAGAAAAAAGTCAATTTTACTACCCAGATCTATTTTTCGGCTTCTTTTACCCCCCCTTCCCCCCCCCAAAAAAAAACAAACCCAAACCGGACAAAACACCCCCTCGGCTGGTTTTTCTCCACCCTCTGCTGATGTGGCACTAGTCAACGGCGGTTTTGACCTGGGTGGGGCCCCCTTGTCAGGTTTCTCTCACCTCTCTCTCTCTCCAGGCACACCTACCGACGAGCAGGGTAGGGCCAGGCGGGGTCGGCAGGAGGCGGTGGCGCGCGGGGTCGAGGCGGTGGCTACTCGGGGCGAGCTCGCGCGGCGGCGGGATGGCGTGGCCGACGGGGTCGGCAGGAGGCGGTAGCGCGCCGGCGAGCGGAGTAGGGCCAGGCGGGGTTGGCAGGAGATGGTGGCGCACGGGGTCGAGACGGTGGTGGCAACCATCGGCGCTGGGTACTCGGGGCGGGCTCGGGTGGCGGCGGGATGGCGTGGCCGGCGGGGTCGGCGAGGCAGCGGCAGCGCAAGGGCGGGGCGATCTGCGGCGGCACGGGACGAGGCTCCTCTGGTAGGACGCCGGCGCGATGGCAGGGAGAGGGCGGCGGCTCCTGGGCGATGCTACCTCTTGAGCACTGCGTTGGTTTTCCCGAAAGAGGAAGGAATGATGCAGCAAAGTAGCGTAAGTATTTCCCTCAGTTTTTGAGAACCAATGTATCAATCCAGTAGGAGGCTACGCGCGAGTCCCTCGTACCTACACAAAACAAATAAATCCTCGCAACCAACGCAAATAGGGGTTGTCAATCCCTATAGGGCCACTTACGAGAGTGAGATCTGATAGATATGATAAGATAATTTTTTTGGTATTTTTATGATAAAGATGCAAAGTAAAATAAAGGCAAAGTAAATAGCAAAGGAAATAACTAAGTAGTAGGAGATTGATATGATAAAGATAGACTCGGGGGCCATCAGTTTCACTAGTGGCTTCTCTCGAGAGCATAAGTATTCTACGGTGGGTGATCAAATTACTGTTGAGCAATTGACAGAATTGAGTATAGTTGGGGATCGTAGCAGAAATTTAAAATTTTCTACGCATCACCAAGATCAATCTATGGAGTAATCTAGCAATGAGGGGAAGGAGAGTGCATCTACATACCCTTGTAGATCGCTAAGCGGAAGCGTTGCAAGAACGCGGATGAAGGAGTCGTACTCGTAGCGATTCAGATCGCGGTTGATTCCGATCTAAGCGCCGAACCACGGCGCCTCCGCGTTCAACACACGTGCAGCTCGGTGATGTCTCCTACGCCTTGATCCAGCAAGGGGAGAAGGAGAGGTTGGGGAAGACTCCATCCAGCAGCAGCACGACGGTGTGGTGGTGAAGGAGGAGCGTGGAAATCCTGCAGGGCTTCGCCAAGCACCGCGGGAGAGGAGGAGGACTTGGGAGAGGGGGAGGGCTGCGCCAGAACTTGGGTGCGACTGCCCTCCCACCCCCCACATATATATAGGGGCAAGGGAGAGGGGGGCCGCCCCCTCAGATCCAATCTGAGGAGGGGGCGGCGGCCAGGGGGGTTGCCTTGCCCCCCAAGGCAAGGGGGGCGCCCCCCTTTTAGGGTTCCCCCAAACCCTAGGCGCATGGGCCCTAGGGAGGGGAGGCGCCCAGCCCACTAAGGGGCTGGTCCCTCTCCACACACAGCCCATAGGGCCCTTCGGGGCAGGTGGACCCTCCCGGTGGACCCCCGGAACCCCTCCGGTGGTCCCGGTACAATACCGGTAACCCCCGAATTATTCCGGTGCCCGTATGATGACTTCCCATATATAAATCTTTACCTCCGGACCATTCCGAAACTCCTCGTGACGTCCGGGATCTCATCCGGGACTCTGAACAACATTCGGTAATCACATACAAGTCTTCCTAACAACCCTAGCGTCACCGAACCTTAAGTGTGTAGACCCTACGGGTTCGGGAGACATGCAGACTTGACCGAGATGACTCTCCGGTCAATAACCAACAGCGGGATCTGGATACCCATGTTGGTTCCCACATGCTCCACGATGATCTCATCGGATGAACCACGATGTCAAGGATTCAATCAATCCCATATACAATTCCCTTTGTCTAGCGGTACGATACTTGCCCGAGATTCGATCGTCGGTATCCCCATACCTTGTTCAATCTCGTTACCGGCAAGTCTCTTTACTTGTTCCGTAACACATCATCCCGTGATCAACTCCTTGGTCACATTGTGTATATTATGATGATGTCCCACCGAGTGGGCCCAGAGATACCTCTCCGTTTACACGGAGTGACAAATCCGAGTCTCGATTCGTGCCAACCCAACAGACACTTTCGGAGATACCTGTAGTGTACCTTTATAGCCACCCAGTTATGTTGTGACGTTTGGTACACCCAACGCACTCTTACGGTATCTGGGAGTTGCACAATCTCATGGTCTAAGGAAATGATACTTGACATTAGAAAAGTTTTAGCATACGAACTACACGATCTTTGTGCTAGGCTTAGGATTGGGTCTTGTCCATCACATCATTCTCCTAATGATGTGATCCCGTTATCAACGACATCCAATGTCCATGGTCAGGAAACCGTAACCATCTATTGATCAACGAGCTAGTCAACTAGAGGCTTACTAGGGACATGGTGTTGTCTATGTATCCACACATGTATCTGAGTTTCCTATCAATACAATTCTAGCATGGATAATAAACGATTATCATGAACAAGGAAATAATAATCACTAATTTATTATTGCCTCTAGGGCATATTTCCAACAGTCTCCCACTTGCACTAGAGTCAATAATCTAGTTCACATCGCCATGTGATTAACACTCACAGGTCACATCGCCATGTGACCAACATCCAAGAGTCTACTAGACTCAATGATCTAGTTCACATCACTATGTGATAAACACTCAAAGAGTTCTGGGTTTGATCATGTTATGCTTGTGAGAGAGGTTGTAGTCAACGGGTCTTGCCATATTCAGATCCCTATGTATTTCGCAAAACTTTATGTCATATTATAGATGTTGCTACCACGTTCCACTTGGAGCTATTCCAAATTGTTGCTCCATTATACGTATCTGGTATCTCTACTCAGAGCTATCCGTATAGGTGTTAAGCTTGCATCGACGTCACTCTTTACGTCGAACTCTTTATCACCTCCATAACCGAGAAACATTTCCTTATTCCTCTAAGGACAATTTTGACTGCTATCTGGTGATCTGCTCCTAGATCACCTTTGTACCCTCTTGCCAGACATGTGGCAAGGCACACATCAGGTGCGGTACTCCGCATGGCATACCGTATAGAGCCTATGACAAAAGCATAGGGGACGACCTTCGTCCTTCCTCTTTCTTCTGCCGTGGTCAATCTTTGAGTCTTACTCAACTTCACACCTTACAATTCAGGTAAGAACCCCTTCTTTGACTGATCTATTTTGAACTCCTTCAAAAACATGTCAAGGTGTGCGTTCTTTGAAAGTATCATCAGGCGTCTTGATCTCTCTCTATAGATCTTGATGCCCAATATGTAAGCAGCTTTATCCAGGTCTTCCTTTGAAAATTATTCTTCAAACAACCGTCTATGCTTTCCAGAAATTCTACATTATTTCGGATCAACAATATGTCATCCACATATACTTATCAGAAATGTTGTAGTGCTCCCACTCACTTTCTTGTAAATACAAGTTTCTAGCAAACATTGTATAAACCTAAAAACTTTGATCACTCCATCAAAACATATATTCCGATTCCGAGATGCTTGCTCTAGTCCATAGAAGGATTGCTGGAGCCAGCATACCTTTTAGCATCCTTAGGATTGAAAAAACCTTTTATTGTATCACATACAACTTTTCTTACGAAAACTGGTAAGAAAACTTGTTTTGACATCCATCTGTAAGATTTCATAATCGAAAAATACAGCTAATGCTAACATGATTCCGACGGACTTAAGCATCGCTACGGGTGAGAAATTATCATCGTAGTCAACTCCTTGAACTTGTGAAAAGACTCTTTCCCACAAGTCGAGCTTCATAGACGGTAACATTACCGCCCACGTCCGTCTTCTTCTTAAAGATCCATTTATCTCAATGGCTTGCCGATCAACGGGCAAGTCCACCAAAGTCCATACTTTGTTCTGATACATGGATCCTATCTCGGATTTCATGGCTTCTAACCATTTCTCGGAATACGGGCCCACCATCGCTTCTCCATAGCTCGTAGGTTTATTGTTGTCTAACAACATGATATCTAAGACAGGATCACCGCACCACTCAGGAGTAGCACATATCCTTGTCGACCTACGATGTTCGATAGCAACTTGATCCGAAGCTTCATGATCACTATCATTAACTTCCTATTCAACAGACGTAGGCGCCATAGAAAACATCTTTCTGTGTTGCATCACTTTCTGGTTGAAATAAAGGTTCAACAACCTCATCAAGTTCTATCTTCCTCCCACTCAATTCTTTCGAGAGAAACTCCTTCTCGAGAAAGGACCTGTTCTTAGCGACAAATAATTTGCCCTCGGATCTGAGATAGAAGGTGTACCCAACCGTCACCTTTGGGTATCCTATGAAGATGTGTTTGTCCGCTTTGGGTTCGAGCTTCTCCGGCTGAAGCCTTAAGCATCGCAGCCCCAAACATTAAGAAACGACAACTTTGGTTTCTTGCCAAACCAATGTTCACACGACGTCATCTCAACGGACTTAGACGGTGTCCTATCTAAAGTGAATGCAGCTGTCTCTAACGCATATCCTCAAAATGAAAAAGGATAGATCCGTAAGAGACATCATAGATCGCACCATATCTCATAAGGTTCGATTATGACGTCCGGACACACCATTTATCTGTGGTGTTCCAGGTGGCTTCAAATGTGAAACAATTCCACAATGTCTTAAGTGTTTGCCAAACTCATAACTCAGAAATTCTCATCGATCAGATCGTAGAAATTTGATCTTATTATTATGATGGTTCTTTAACTTCACTCTGAAATCGCTTGAACTTTTCAAACGTTCCAGACTTGTGCTTCATTAAGTAAATATACCTATATCTACTCAAATCGTCAGTGAAGAGAGAAAATAGCGATATCCACCGCACGCTTCAATTCTCATTGGATCACACGCATCAGCATGCATGATTTCCAACAAGTCACTTGCCCGTTTCATTGTACCTAAAAACGGGGTCTTAGTCATCCTGCCCATGAGGCATGGCTCACATGTGTCAAGCGATTCAAAATCAAGTGACTCCAAACATCCATTGACATGGAGTTTCTTCATGCATCTTACGCCAATATGACCTAAGCGGCAGTGCCACGAGAAAGAGGTACTATCATTATTAACTCTACATCTTTTTGGCGTGAACATGTGTATTACCACGACCGAGATTCAATGAACCATTCACATAGGGTGCATGACCATGAAAGGTATTATTCATGTAAAGTATTATTCATGTAAACAGAATAACCAGTATTCTCTAACTTAAATGAATAACCTTATTGCAATGAACATGATCTAATCATATTCATGCTCAACGTAGACACCTGATAACATTTATCTAGGTTCAATACTAATCCCGAAGGCATATGGAGCGTGCGATGGTGATCTCATCAACTTTGGAAACACTTCAACACACATCGTCACCTCGCCCTTAGCCAGTCTCCGTTTAGTCCGTAGCTTTTGCTTCAAGTCACCAACAATAGTAACTGAACTGGTATCCAATACCCAGGTGCTACCAGGAGTACTAGTGAGGTACACATTAATAACACGTATATACTTTGTTGAAGTTGCCAACCTTCTTATCTACCATGTATTTGGGGTAGTTCCGCTACCAGTGACTGTTCCCCTTACAATAGAAGCACTCAGTCTCGGGTTTGGGTTCAACTTTGGGTTCCTTCACTGGAGCGGCAACTGGTTTGCCATCCATGAAGTTTCCCTTCTAGCCCTTGCCCTTCTTGAAACCAGTAGTCTTGACAAACCATCAACACTTGATGCTCCTTCTTGATTTCTACCTTTTGCGGTCTTAAGCACCGCGAACAGCTCCGGGATCAACTCCATCCCTTGCATGTCATAGTTCATCACGAAGATATAGTAGCTTAGTGATAGTGGCTAGAGAACTCTATTAATCGCTATCTTATCTGGAAGTTTAACTCCCACTTGATTTAAGTGATTGTAGCACCCAGACATTCTGAGCACATGCTCACTAGCTGAGCTATTCTCCTCCATCTTGTAGGCAAAGAACTTGTCAGAGGTCTCATACCTCTCAATACGGGCGTGAGCCTGAAATCCCAATTTCAGCTCTTGGAACATCTCATATGTTCTATGGCGTTCAAAACGTCATTGGAATCCCGATTCTAAGCCGTAAAGTATGGTGCACTTAACTATCAAGTAGTCATCAGGACGTATCTGTCAGATGTTCATAACATCCACAGACGACGTTGTAGGGGTTTGCACATCGAGCGGTGCATCAAAGACGTAAGCCTTCTGTGTAGCAGTGAGGACACTCCTCGGACTACGGACCTAGTCCGCATCATTGCTTACAATATCTTTCAACTTAATCTTTCTCTAGGAACGTATTGAAACAGGGAGCTACAACGTGAGCTATTTATCTACAACATATTTGCAAAGACAATTTAGACTATGTTCATGATAATTAAGTTCATCTAATCAAATTATTTAATGAACTCCCACTTAGATAGACATCCCTCTAGTAATCTAAGTGAAACATGATCCGAGTCAACTAGGCCGTGTCCGATCATCACGTGAGACGGACTAGCCAACATCGGTGAACATCTTCATGTTGATCGTATCTTCTATATGACTCATGCTCGACCTTTCGGTCTTCCGTGTTCCGAGGCCATGTCTGTACATGCTAGGCTCGTCAAGTCAACCTAAGTGTATTGCGTGTGTAAATCTGGCTTACACCCGTTGTATTTGAACGTTAGAATCTATCACACCCAATCATCACGTGGTGCTTCGAAACAACGAACCTTCGCAACGGTGCACAGTTAGGGGGAACACTTTTCTTGAAATTTTAGTGAGGATCATCTTATTTAAGCTACCGTCGTTCTAAGCAAATAAGATGTAAAACATGATAAACATCACATGCAATCAAATAGTGACATGATATGGCCAGTATCATTTTGCTCCTTTTGATCTCCATCTTCGGGGCTCCATGATCATCATTGTCACCGGCATGACACCATGATCTCCATCATCGTGTCTTCTTGAAGTTGTCTCGTCATCTATTACTTCTACTACTATGGCTAACGCTTTAGCAATAAAGTAACGTAATTACATGACGTTTATGTTGACACGCAGGTCATAAATTAATTAAGACAACTCCTATGGCTCCTGCCGGTTGTCATACTCATCGACATGCAAGTTGTGATTCCTATTACAAGAACATGATCAATCTCATACATCACATATATCATTCATCACATCCTTTTGGCCATATCACATCACAAGGCATATGCTGCAAAAACAAGTTAGACGTCCTCTAATTATTGTTGCAAGTTTTTACGTGGCTGCTATAGGTTTCTAGCAAGAACGTTTCTTACCTACGCCAAAACCACAACGTGATATGCCAATTTCTATTTACCCTTCATAAGGACCCTTTTCATCGAATCCGATCAGACTAAAGTGGGAGAGACAGACACCCGCTAGCCACC
Source organism: Triticum urartu (assembly GCF_056163025.1). Classification (NCBI taxonomy): domain Eukaryota; kingdom Viridiplantae; phylum Streptophyta; class Magnoliopsida; order Poales; family Poaceae; genus Triticum; species Triticum urartu. The sequence continues at coordinate 714,779,049 of NC_141879.1, forward strand.
TTATGCAACTAGTGCATGTCAGTCCGTGAAACCAGTCTCACGTAAGAGTACGTGTAAGGTCGGTCTGGGCCGCTTCATCCCACGATGCCGCCGAATCAAGATAAGACTAGTAACGGCAAGCAAATTGACAAAATCGACGCCCACAACAACTTGTGTTCTACTCGTGCATAGAAACTACGCATAGACCTAGCTCATGATGCCACTGTTGGGGATCGTAGCAGAAATTTAAAATTTTCTACGCATCACCAAGATCAATCTATGGAGTAATCTAGCAACGAGGGGAAGGAGAGTGCATCTACATACCCTTGTAGATCGCTAAGCGGAAGCGTTGCAAGAACGCGGATGAAGGAGTCGTACTCGTAGCGATTCAGATCGCGGTTGATTCCGATCTAAGCGCCGAACCACAGCGCCTCCGCGTTCAACACACGTGCAGCCCGGTGACGTGTCCTACGCCTTGATCCAGCAAGGGGAGAAGGAGATGTTGGGGAAGACTCCATCCAGCAGCAGCATGACGGCGTGGTGGTGAAGGAGGAGCGTGGCAATCCTGCAGGGCTTCGCCAAGCACCGCGGGAGAGGAGGAGGACTTGGGAGAGGGGGAGGGCTGCGCCAGAACTTGGGTGCGGCTGCCCTCCCACCCCCCACATAAATATAGGGGCAAGGGAGAGGGGGCCGGCCCCCTCAGATCCAATCTGAGGAGGGGGCGGCAGCCAGGGGGGTTGCCTTGCCCCCCAAGGCAAGGGGGGCGCCCCCTTTTAGGGTTCCCCCAAACCCTAGGCGCATGGGCCCTAGGGGGGGAGGCGCCCAGCCCACTAAGGGGCTGGTCCCTCTCCACACACAGCCCATAGGGCCCTCCGGGGCAGGTGGACCCTCCCGGTGGACCCCCGGAACCCCTCCGGTGGTCTCGGTACAATACCGGTAACCCCCGAATTATTCCGGTGACCATATGATGACTTCCCATATATAAATCTTTACCTCCGGACCATTCCGGAACTCCTCGTGATGTCCGGGATCTCATCCGGGACTCTGAACAACATTCGGTAATCACATACAAGTCTTCCTAACAACCCTAGCGTCACTGAACCTTAAGTGTGTAGACCCTACGGGTTCGGGAGACATACAGACATGACCGAGATGACTCTCCGGTCAATAACCAACAGCGGGATCTGGATACCCATGTTGGTTCCCACATGCTCCACGATGATCTCATCGGATGAACCACGATGTCAAGGATTCAATCAATCCCATATACAATTCCCTTTGTCTAGCGGTACGATACTTGCCCGAGATTCGATCGTCGGTATCCCCATACCTTGTTCAATCTCGTTACCGGCAAGTCTCTTTACTTGTTCCGTAACACATCATCCCGTGATCAACTCCTTGGTCACATTGTGCATATTATGATGATGTCCTACCGAGTGGGCCTAGAGATACCTCTCCGTTTACACGGAGTGACAAATCCCAGTCTCGATTCGTGCCAACCCAACAGACACTTTCGGAGATACTTGTAGTGTACCTTTATAGCCACCCAGTTACGTTGTGACGTTTGGTACACCCAAAGCACTCTTACGGTATCCGGGAGTTGCACAATCTCATGGTCTAAGGAAATGATACTTGACATTAGAAAAGCTTTAGCATACGAACTACACGATCTTTGTGCTAGGCTTAGGATTGGGTCTTGTCCATCACATCATTCTCCTAATGATGTGATCCCGTTATCAACGACATCCAGTGTCCATGGTCAGGAAACCGTAACCATCTATTGATCAACGAGCTAGTCAACTAGAGGCTTACTAGGGACATGGTGTTGTCTATGTATCCACACATGTATCTGAGTTTCCTATCAATACAATTCTAGCATGGATAATAAACGATTATCATGAACAAGGAAATAATAATCACTAATTTATTATTGCCTCTAGGGCATATTTCCAACGTAGGCATCACGTCCGAGACAAGTAGACTGACTCCTGCCTGCATCTACTACTATTACTCCACTCATCGACCGCTATCCAGCATGCATCTAGAGTATTAAGTTAAAAACAAAGTAACGCCTTAAGCAAGAAGACATGATGTAGAGGGATAGACTCATGCAATATGATGAAAACCCCATCTTGTTATCCTCGATGGCAACAATACAATATGTGCCTTGCTGCCCCTACTGTCACTGGGAAAGGACACCGCAAGATTGAACCCAAAGCTAAGCACTTCTCCCATTGCAAGAAAGATCAATCTAGTAGGCCAAACCAAACTGATAATTCGAAGAGACTTGCAAAGATAACCAATCATACATAAAAGAATTCAGAGAAGATTCAAATATTATTCATAGATAGGCTTGATCATAAACCCACAATTCATCGGTCTCAACAAACACACCGCAAAAAGAAGATTACATCGAATAGTTCTCCACAAGAGAGGGGGAGAACATTTTATTGAGATCCAAAAAGAGAGAAAAAGCCATCTAGATACTAACTATGGACCCATAGGTCTGAGGTAAACTACTCACACTTCATCGGAGAGGCTATGGTGTTGATGTAGAAGCCCTCCGTGATCGATGCCCCCTCCGGCGGAGCTCCGGAACAGGCCCCAAGATGGGATCTCGTGGATACAGAAAGTTGCGACAGTGGAATTAGGGTTTTGGCTCCGTATCTGATCGTTTGGGGGTACGTAGATATATATAGGAGGAAGGAGTACGTTGGTGGAGCAACAGGGGGGCCACGAGGGTGGAGGGCGCGCCTAGGGTAGGCAGGCGCGCCCCCCTACCTCGTGGCCTCCTCTTTTCTTTCTTGACGTAGGGTCCAAGTCTCCCAGGTCTTGTTCGTTGAGAAAATCACGTTCCCGAATGTTCCATTCCGTTTGGACTCCGTTTGATATTCCTTTTATTCGAAACCCTAAAACAGGCAAAAAAACAACAATTCTGGGCTAGGCCACCGGTTAATAGGTTAGTCCCAAAAGTAATATAAAAGTGGATAATAAAGCCCAATAATGTCCAAAACAGTAGATAATATAGCATGGAGCAATCAAAAATTATAGATACGTTGGAGACGTATCAGGCGACATGGCGAGGGAGGTGGGGCGCGGGTGGCTCGGGCTCGGATCGGCCCGAGGCAAGCTCCTTTGGCGGCGGCGGTTCTGACCCGGAGAGAGAGAGAGACCTAACAAGGGGGGCCCACCCAGGTCAAAACCGCCGTTGACTAGTGCCTCATCAGCAGTGGGTGGAGAAAACCAGCCCGGTGGGTCTTTTGTTCGGTTTGGGTTTGTTTGGGGGTAAAAGAAGCCGAAAAATAGATCAGGGGGTAAAGTAAACCGCCCACTTTATTCAGGGTAGTAAAATGGACTTTTTCATAATAGAACGATACTCTAAAATAAAATTATCTAATGCACAACCTTGGACGAAATAAAACTATCTAATGTACAACCTCGGACACACCTTACTCCATACCCTTCTCTCAAATCTGAGCCTTTGGATCGCCATCCAGCGGATCAGAGCATCACACCCAAAGTCACCCCTACTATGTAAGAATTTCTTTTATTTTTGGGTAGCTTCCTACCTCCAAAATAGGTAAAACCCTAATCTCTAGCCTTCTTCCCTGAAATCCTAGCCAGGCCTCATATATAAGATCCAGGGCCAAGATTCGGTCACAAAGCGCATCGGACAATGTCCGCCAAAAAGGCGGATGTGTCCGCACCTGCGGGAGCCATTGTCGCCTGCCACAACCGATATTTATACTAAACATTTTTACTTTTGTATTGACCTCTGTAACTAAATATTAATGAGATTTTCTCATTTGTGTCACATTTATAACACATCATTAACTATGATTTGCTTTGTGGTATTTAACATTACAGTTTTGCTAAAGCATATCTAGATGTGCTCTAACTATTGCACATCTAAGTCCTATGTTATTGATTTTATGCTAATATTCGTGCAAGCATTTTCTTATGTCCTTTTTTATTTTTTTCCTAGATTGATTGAGTCACTTAGATGTGAGATAATTAGGGCACATCTAAATATGCCCTAGACAGACCCTTAACATTATTAACATATAATGATGTTGGTAATATTATAATTCAATTTTAAAAAAATTAGATGTATATTAGTACGAATAGAACAATGTTAAATTATGAACCTTTTATACTGGAAATTGCTATATTTTTAGTTTTAGACTTCATATAAAGTGAATTTTATCTAATCTAAACCACATATAAACTATGCGAAAATCACATGCATATATTTGTATGTTATTGTGCCTATTTTTTTAATTTACCCACCTATTTTATTATATATATAAATATCTAGATAGATTCTTATTATATATAATACACGAAAGTAGGAGATACAACAAAAAGTCAAAGAAAAGGGTATAGTTCCAAGTTTTGAAAACATTATTCTTCCAAGAGTGCGCTGTCAGGGTGATGCTTTGTGTACACGTTGGCTTCCCTAATGGCCTACCCTCACAACCATGTGTGTTTTCTTACATTTGTAATAAATATGTGTGTCGTGGGGGCATGGCTATTTCTAAGTTGTTTAAAAATATTGGAGTCAAAATTTTCTCCAATTCTCATGTTCCTAATGCCTTCCTTCTCCTTTTCCTCCATCTTCCTCCACGCCCGCTTGCCTCCATGCATCTCCTTCGGCTATGATGGCACACCTCGCTGCCACACACCGCCTCATCCCCGCCTCTGGCGTGTTTGCTGTCTAATCCAAGCATGATTTTTTTTGGAAAAGCTCGCCTTGCCTCCACCTAAGATGTCACGATTGGTCTCGTCGTCCCCAGCTTGTGCCAAGCTCCACCTCGCCAATGGATCCGCGCCTTGCCGCAGCTCGGCAGCCCCCCCCCCCCCCCCCAATCTTTGGCTCGAGGTCACACTCTCTAGAAATTGACCGCTTAAGTTTGTGGTCAAACAAAAGTGCAGTTGTGCTCGCACTTTAGCGACTCTATATTAAGTGGCAATACAAAATTCAACAGAACGTTGCAAACTACATCCAGTTTGACCCATTCTGTGAATTATATCTAAATTAGTTGTACATGCTCAATACAGTACGATGTGTGAAAATGCGTCTTGGGCCCCGCGTGACATGGGCCCCGTGTCCAGTGTGCACATCCTCCTCCTTGGTTGTGATGCATGCCCTTTTTGGCCTTTGTATTCATCACAACATCATAGTCCGTATCTATTTCAGTTTGGGATTTCGCACAATCCACATGCCCCTCCTTGCATGTGATTTTCTTATGTTGATGGACTGGAGGGATGTTGGACATGGTCTTATTCACTGTTTCGGTTTTATGCAACATAGATGTAAGTTGGACTTACAAGAATATTTTCTGGACTTGATTGACAAGGTAACATACAAATTTGGACTTGATTAACAGAGTAATCTGGAGATCATGTTTAAGCACTCCAACAATTAACAGTGGACATCAAGCAAACATTTGTTAGCATTGAAAAAATTGTCCGTCTAGTGACCAGCAGCTAGCTGCTAGTCCACAAGACAGTGATTACAACTTAATCCAACACGTGAAATAAAAAAACACACAAGAAAAGATCATCAAAACGTAAGAAGGGAAGTAGAACCAGCCACCTCATCGCCGAGCTCCGCATCCAGAGCGTGCCAAACAACATCACTGCCGCTTGGCTTTACATAAGTGCAGTACAAGATGCATATACCGGTTGGAGTTGGAGTTAAACCCTATTTTGTTTTGGTCTTCTCCGATCCGTGGATACCGCTTTATTCGTTCCGGCAAGGGCGCATAACTCCAGCACCGACAACGTCGACGCATGCACAATCGACATGTGCGGGGTAGGGAGCATGGAGGGCTCCCGAGGACTGGAGTGTATTTCCTTTTCTTCTAGGGTTGTGTATGATTTCGGCTCCATTGTAGGGAAAAGAAAAGGTTAAGTACTTTTTAGGGGTACTTTTATTTTTCTTTGAGCATGGCGTGTTTGACAACCACATCCCACCTCCTCATCGCCTCCCTGTCCAACCCACGTGGCTGGGCTAAGAAACCCAGGGTAAGCCGCACCGCACAACACGCCCATGCCCGGCCGGCCTGGCTCCGCTCCATCTCTTTCTAGGTTTCCTACTCATGTATTTGTGTAGGGATCGTTTTGTTTGATGTCCACGAATTCGATTCTATAGAGGTGCGGTAGTACTACTTTGAGATGAAATTTAGCTTCTTTGCTAGATTGGTTCACTCTCACAATTGTTTAAGCAGGAAAATCCACCGCCATGTGAAGTTCATATACCAAAAATTTTTTGGGTGTGCAACTAAGACTGATTTTTATAATCATTCATTGGACACACAATATCATTCTGCAGAACTGGCATGGAAGATGAGAAATCATACGAGATGAGAGTTGTGTTTGTGAGGATCATTGGTTTAATTCTTGCGGTTCCATTTATTGCTAATACCAGTTAATCAAATGTTGGTCAATTTCATCTCTTGCTTACAGTTTACTGGTGGGACAATCGGTATTGGTAGGAGGCCGATAGCGGGTTGGATGGACTGCGGAAGCATGCTGTCGGAGATGCAAATATAATGATCGGTGAGTGTTTTTGCTTGGATCACTTATGCACACCCATGAAATTTTAGGTTCATAGTACTTGACTGGTCTAAATATGACGCCATATTTTAATAATGAATGTGAGTGATGGAGGATTCTTAACTTTCATGTTATGTCCATTTTCCTTTAGTGGCCTGATATTTGTTGTGTAAGAAATGCAAAAAAAAAAAACTATGCGTTCATCAAGCTCTTTTGCGTATACCTAGCATATATAGGTTATATCATCGTATCAAGAAAAGGCTGCAGAATCCGCAATAAAACACATTAGGTGCAACAACTAATTTTGGTGTCAAACACATGAACCTGCCATGGAAGCACAACTTTAGATTGACATGGTTTAACTTTGTAGCAGAGAACATGACAAGTTCATCTTAATATGGGGAAAAGAAAAACAAGACGGGTCATGCTAGCAAACTAATTTTAACAAAGAAGATCTATGAAAAGGCTGAATTCTACATGGTTGCTCATGGTAAGGATGGGGGAAGTGTTAAATATTCCTTCAAGTCGAATAGACCCTTACCGGCATGTCTTTTCAAAAAGGCATTACTAAGTCAGTACTCACTTTTATTCATGTTCTTTACTCACCTAATTTGTTTTTATTTTAGGTTGCGTTACAAGTGGAGTTTCAAAACTCTTTTTTATATATACACACAGGAAGTGTAGTTTCAATAATTCTTTTGTCATGCCTGCTGACGGCAGTACCATTGTATAAGTAGGGAAACCTACAATGTGGGTTATGTGGTTCCCTTCTCAAGCATGAGTCGGCAGTTGCTGCTTGAGGGCATATAATGGTAGACGAGAGCGCTTCTTTCCATGATTTATGCACTAACCTCTATACTGCACGAGCTTGACTTCCATAATATTTGTAGGTGGACATATATGAGTAGATTTATAATATAATTTAAATGCTTATCTATTTCTTGGGCACTCTGTCCGTGTATAAAGTAGATGCATGTTGCATATAAAGCTACTCATATAAGGGATAGTTATTGCCCATTTCTTGGATAGAAATTGGCTTCACTGTGCCTCCATGATTATTTTCTCATTGTGTTGGTTAGGCAAGATTAATGTGAGCCACACAATAAAAAAGCAGGCGCATACGCACCGTAATCATTGTTTAGCATGAGAGCAACATGTGATTCAGTTCACATGGCTTCAGTTTTGGTTAAATGATGAAGTCACTCTTTTTGCAAATTTTGAGTTTGAGTTTACATTATTTTGTTTTAAGTAGAACTAAATTATTTATTTTTGAATGCTTTCTGCAATATTTACACGCCCAAGGTTATACATGCTGGAGCCTGAAAGTTTGACCACATTATGTTGACAAGCCTAGTCTTGATGTATCCGTTGCTTTTCATGTTTTGTGGTGGTTAGGTGAAATGAAGAGCATGATGGTGACTTTCAGCCTAATCTACTATTGTGTTGATGATAGGTAGACAAATGAACAAGAGAGTAGTTATTTAGACAAATGATATTTCTGTTCTAAGTACATAATCTACAGTTTTGTATATGCAAGAAATGTCCAAGATTTCATATATGTTTCGTATGTTACTCACTAATGATGGAAGGGCTGGGCAACACATAGCCATTCTTCCATGTGCTCTTACCAATTGTCAAACACAAGTATGCTTTTTAATGTCGTTCTAACTTTTATGTTTGACACCCTAATAATGTCTTGCCCCATTATCAGTTCTTATGGTTGGGAGTAATTTTTGTCATAATAAAGTTTCACTAATAAAAAAGGTTGTAAACATATATGCTTGCATAAGGTTGGTCAGAGAGTAAACTGAAGAATAAAAAACTGTGCGGCAAGGCGCGCGTCACACACTAGTCGTCATCTATTTACACTAAACAATTTTGCCTTCTATATTGACCTCTACAACAAAATATTAATGAGATTTTTTCATTGGTGTCATATTTACTGCTCTGTGATATTTAACACTATTAACCATATAATTATGTTGGTGACGTTACAATTGAACGTTACAAAATCGGATGTATATAGTATGAATACAACAATTATAAAGTATATAAACCTTTTATCTTGTAAATTGTCATATTTTTAGTTTTAGACCTTTTAAAAAGTGACTTCTATCTAATGTAAACCACATATAAAGAATAAAGATGAAAAAAACCCGCATATGGTATATTTATATGTTACTACGCCTTTCTTTTACTTTTCCCTCCTATTTTATTATATATAAATATCTTGATAGATTCTTCTATAATGCACGAAACTAGGAGATATTAAAAAGTCAAAGAAAGAAGTATTGTTTCAAAATTTGAAAATACTATTCTTCCAAAAAAAAGTATACATAACCCCCTAAAGTATCACATTTTAGCCACATCACCCCCTCACCTCTAAAACCAGATACTTAATCCCCTGAAGTTTACAAAACCAGACAGAACACCCCCTCCCAAGATCATCTAAAGTTGTTTTGGCAGGTTGTTTTGCTGACGTGGACATCTAGCTCCGCCTATATACCGTGTTCAGGTCCTTCTTTATCCCGGTGTCTCCTTGTCCATCGCTGCATCAACACTGGGACTCCTATACTCAACACTCAGTAGCTCGTTGTAGATGACATGGCGCTCTCGGATGCTTCATTCATAGGTGGATATTGTGCTCCACCACAGACGTCGTGCGGGCATAACTATTTCTGCAACTAGTTCCTTCATCGGGGCTCCGTCAGGACGCGTCCTCTCCTCTACCAATAAGGACTCTCGATGCCAGCCCTTGGCTGGTGAGGCGTACCGCGTATGACTCCACGACGACATGTGTCGCGACCATGGCGGCCTTCGACGAAGAGGAGGGAGTGGAGGGAGAACGCGATGGGGGGGGGGAGGTAGGCGTCGACATGGCCGGACTGCAAGATCAAGATATGATCTGTGTAGGCGGTCGTGGGGTCTATCTCAGACCAACGTAGCTATTGTCTGGTCTTTGACTATCCCAATGCATGCCACATAGACAATACCGCCCACAGAAACTACTTAAAACAGGCCGAGGGGGTGTTTTGTATGGTTTAAAAACTTCAGAGGATTAAGATGTCAGTTTTAGAGGTGAGGGGGTGATGTAGCCGAAAGGTGATACTTTAGGGGGTTATGTATACTTTTTTCCTTCTTCCAAGAGTCCGCAGTCAGCCTGATTCTTTCGATGCAAGCTCCCCTACCGGCCTACCCCTCATAGCCATGTGCTTTTCCTACATTCATGTTTGCAAATAAGCTCTTAAGATAAAACTCATCAGTTAAGTGAACTAACAAACCTGGCCTATACAATAACATATGTGTCATAGGGGAGTGGCTATCTGTAAGTTGTCTATGATGCCAGCCAATTTTTTTCTCCCGCTCCTCCTCTTGCTCCTGGCTCCCTTCTTCCTTCCCTTCATCTTCATCATCCCTTCTTTCTCTTCCGACCATTCGCGTCCATGCTTCTCCTATGGTTGCAATTGGCGCGTATTGCTACCGCTCATCGCCTCATCCTTGCTCCTGGCAAGGTCGTTGTATAATCCAACCAGTAGTTAAAAAAAGCCCTACCTGCACCTATCAAGCCCCCACCTGAGATGTCATGACTGGTCCCGTCGTCTACGACTTCGGCTCGTTCTAGGCTCGACTCGTCGTCGGCTCTGCACCTTGCCACGGCTCGTGGCAAGCCCCCATCTCTGCCTCAGGGTCGCGCCATCTAGAAATAGACTGACACGAGTTACAAATTCAGGCAACTTACTGCTAGCAAATGCGGTGTCATAGATCAACGTCCATCTAGTACATTATTCAAACCATAGATGACACAAACAATTTCTACAACTATATTTTACACGGTGGAACAAGAAAGCACGTGATACTTAAGTTTGCGGTCAAACAAAAGTGGAGTTATGACCGCATTTTTATGACCCACTATTAAGTGGCAATGCATATTTCAACCGAACATGGAAACTACCTCTAGTTGACCCATTCTGTGACTTATATTTAAATTAATTCTAGATGCTCAATAGAGTATGAAGTGTGAAAATGCATTTTGCCCCCAGTGTTATCGGGCCTGGTATCTAGCCGCACATCTGCGTCCTGATTGCGACGCATGCCCTTTTTGGCCTTCGTATTCATTACAGTATAGACCATATCAATTACAGTTCGGGATTTCACACAATCTACATGCCCCTCCCCCGCCCGTGGTTTCCTTATGTTCACAGGCTTGAGGAACATTGGACATGGCCTCATTCACAATTATGGTTTTACAACATAAACATAAGTTGGACTTAAAAAGATGTTTCGGGACTTTATTGGCAAGATAACATCAAATTTTGGGTAGGAGATCATGTTCAAGCATTGCAACAATTAACGATGAAAATTAAGCAAGTATTTGTTGGAATTGAAGATTGCCTGTCCAATGAACCGTCAGCTACCCGCTAGTCCACAAGACAGTGATTACAACTTAATCCAACACGTGAAACAAAAAAATCAACATGAAAAGATCATCAAACTTCCGAAGGGAAGTAGGACCAGCCACCTCCTCACCGAGGTCCGCATCCAGAACGCGCCAAACAGCATCACCGCCGCTTGGCCTTACATAAGTGCAACACGAGATGTATATACCGGTTGGAGTTGGGGTTCTCTTCTTCCCCGATCCGTGGATATCGCTTTCTCCGTTCCGGCAAGGGCACATAACTCCAGCGCCGGCAACGCCGATGCACGCGCAATCGACATGTGCGGGGTAGGGAGGATGAAGGACTCCCAAGGAGTGGACTGTATTTTCCTTTTCTTCTAGGGTTGTGTACTGGTGTTTGATTTCGGCTCTTCTGGAAAAAGGAAAAAGGAAAAAAGAAAGTTACCTCCTTTTTTTCTTTGGCGTGGCGTGTCTGACAACCCTGTCCCACCTCCTCATCTCCTCCCTGTCCAAGCCGCGTGGCTGGGCTGAGAAACCCAGGCTGAGCCGCACCGCACGGCACGCCCACGCCCGGCCGGCCCATCCCCCCACTCCCACCAACGCCACGGCGAAGAAGCTGCTGGGTCTGGGAGGGTGGCGTTGACAGTTAGATTCGCCACCGCCGCGGGAGCCTCCGCCTCCGCCTCCGCCCCCGCCCCCGCCCCAGCTCCAATCTCCCTCTCGGGGCCGTCGGCGCGGAGGACTCCGCCCCACCCCGCCCCCAGCTCGATCCCGCCGCCCCGCCCCGCCCCGGAGGAGGGAGAGGCAGCGGGCCCGGCGATGGCGTCGGCGTCGTCGTCGTCCGCGGCCGCGAGGAGGACGCCCCGCGGCAGCCCCCCGAAGCACCGCCACGACGGCACCTCGCCGCTGCCGCTCGGCATGGACTGGAGCCCGCCCCCCAAGCGATGGGTAAGCAGCTCCCGCGATCCCCCTCCCCCCTCCCTGAATTCCCCGCCTCGATCCCGCCCGCGCTCTGATCCGTCCGGAGGCCGGCGCCGCGCCGGCCGGCCCGGTGGCGCTGGCCACTTCTGACCCTTCCCCGCAAGCGTCAGATTCGGCGCTCCCGTGTCCGATTCTGCCGCTGGATTGCTTCCGCTCTCGGGGTTGCTCTCCACCCGATCGCCCGAGCGGGCGGCGAGCAGGGTTTCAGCTCGGGTTCGTTGCGGATGTGCGGTCCGCGGCAGCAGCTAGTTAAGTCCGCCGATGTATTTAATGTTGGGGATAGGATCTATCTGCATTGGGATTTTGCAAATTAAGTGTTGCCAAGTTGCCTGCGGTTACTGATTCAGTGACTAGTGATTTGGAGCTTGCCCCAGGCTAGGGTTCAGACTTCTGAATCTCAACAAGTTGGGTTTATGAATTTTACCAGCCTGTTGGGCTTATGAATTTTATCGGCCTGAGTGGGCTGTAGCTTCGCCTGCCGAGCCTATGTCTGATAGTTGCATTTGAGTGCATAACTAGGTTAATTCATCTCATGGTAGATGTAGGTTTGGTCCTTCTTTTATTATTCCGAGCGTGCTATTGAATTGACCTCTTAGGCCTGCCTATGTTGTGTGCTGATCATGCCTGTACCCCTGTTTGAGCGACAGACATCCTTACCGTGCATTCGCCAGAAATGGTCTTACACAACCAACTGAATAACGCCTTTGTACTCAAAAACACCTTGGTTAATACACTGAGAATCCCTGACCCTTATTACTAGGGGTTGCGATCCTCTGCAGTAACGCACCATGCAGTATGGTTGCTGCATTTTTTTTTTGCCTAATCCCATGCATTGAATTTGTTCCCACCCAAAAAGGAAAGAAATTAACTGCTATGCACAACCGAACCAAGTGGATATTTTGTTTAATTAGCAAAATTTAGTAGTGCGTACGCAATTAGGAAGTTGCATGAAGAGTGAATTATTTTTTAGAACAGGTTCCGTCGCAAAGATGAGGGCGTTACCAACAGAATGCTCTGTACATTATCTGAGCCTTCTTACGAGCTCATATTTATTGCCTGCACGCAGGAGGGAAGGAACACCGTATGGCCACATAACCCTCAAACAGGCTGGAGTTACTGTGTGACTATACCTTCTTGGATTGCTCAAACACCCGAAGCCGGTGTAGCCTCTGACAACTTCTTGAAATCTATAGTTGTGAGTATCGTTTATCTTTTACCCTCTTGTTTTTCTCACTTATGTCGGTCCAGGAGTTTAGTCAATCAATTTTGTTACATGTCTGCAGATAGTAATTGACACGTCACCAGTATTAAAACTTCGTGCTATAACAAAATGAGCTAGTTGGAAATACAAGTGATAAAATTTCGACAGATCAATAAAAAGACAAAAATGGTTTGGCATTTATCAAGCCTATATCGAAGTTTTACTTGAGGGCTATCTAAGTTCATATCATGTGGATGTATTAATAAAATTTAGTATATCATGGAGACATGGACTTAAATTTAAGAATTCCAAGTTGTAGATGATATCTTGCACGTCACATTGTTCTATTTTTTGGCCTCATAGGCTTAGGACACAAATTTGCTTGTGGTCTTGCTTCATCTAAATGTTCCTGTTTTTCCATGACCTTTCTTTAATGCCCATAAAGGACAGTTTTACAGGATACATGTTGGTATACAATCACCAGAAGGCGTTAGCTCTAGCCATGGAGTTCTTCGAAGGTTTAGTGACTTTCTAAAGTTGTGCTCTGATGTAAGTTAATACAACTGTTGCTATGTTATTGTTTCACATGTCTTACATGTTAAAGCCGTGGAGTGCATTTTGTGATTTTATGAGTGTACTCTCGCTTCTCACCCACACAATGTGCATTCAGATAGTTGGTGCAGTGTCATTTGCTTTCAAGTGCATGCATATTTCTTGAGTATAACAATTGTATGGCATATTTCCATATTTGATGTGTTCCTGATAGAAGAAAGGATGACTATGTGCTTTGTAATGCTATAATGCAAGATTTTGTTTATATCATCACTCATCATGCTACAATTCTCCCATATTTCAGCTTAAGCGTGCTTTTCCCAGAAAAGACATCCCCCCTGCTCCACCGAAACATGCCTTCTTAAGAATAAATTCAAGCAGGTTGCTTCTAGAAGAGGTTAGCTGTACCCATTGTTAATTGCTACATTCTGTTGTGCTTTGCCTTTTGAACTTGTGGTTCTAAAAATGTTTTGGTTGCAGAGAAGGAATACTTTGGAGGAGTGGATGCAAAAGCTACTTTCTGATATTGACTTATCAAGAAGTGCTCATGTTGCTGCTTTTCTTGAACTTGAAGCCGCCGCACGCTCATGTATGTGCATCGGTCCATATTGAAGATTTTTTTTCTGTGTGTGCATTGATCCATGTCTTAATTGTGCGTGCTGAATATCATAATCGACAATTGAATTCTTCCATTTTACTGAATTCAGATTTCCAAGATTGGAATCAGCGTCCCCCCGAAGCAGGTACTTCAGTAAAAAGCAGTACAGACTCTTCTCGTCATTCTGATGATCCTGGTTCAGGTGCCCTCTCTGAGCCCAGTCAAATAAACCCAGGACTTGTTCGTAGCATCAGTCTGACAGGAGTAACTGGTAACGGTGTGCTGGGAGAATCTATATCAGGTCAGTCTGATCAGCATGCTGGTAGTGTGTCAAAAAGCAGGAAACAGGGTCTTGTCTTTTCAGAACATGATGGAAGGAATGGTTCAGTAGAGTCTTCCAAGGGAGTAGTTTCTGAAGAGGATTGTGATTCTAACCCTGGTCATGCTCGGAAGGATTCTTCTGAAAGTTTAGGCAGTGATTTGAGTTCTTTAAGAGGAAGTGAATTGTCAACTCCAGGGGCTAGTAGTTCCCTATGGGATGGTCCTGTGGATGTCCCAAGTGGTGTGGATGGACATAGTCAAACAGAAAATCTTGCTGGTGTAGATATGCAGTTTTTGTATGATATGGATGCCCAAGTCATCCTTCCAACTGATCAAAGACAGAAGTTGAGTAGACTTTTGGTAACCATGCAAAGAAGAATCGGGACAGCAAAAACTGGTCAAACAGAAAATCTTGCTGGTGTAGATATGCAGTTTTTGTATGATATGGATGCCCAAGTCATCCTTCCAACTGATCAAAGACAGAAGTTGAGTAGACTTTTGGTAACCATGCAAAGAAGAATCGGGACAGCAAAAACTGATATGGAGGATCTCATAGCACGCCTAAATCAGGAAGTAGCAGTCAAAGATTATCTTTCCACAAAGGTATCACTTTTTATCTGATATTTAACTTCTATGCTTTAGTGTAAATCAGGCTCTTGGTATTACAGGATTAGGCCAAGCGTCTTTTGTTGCTTTTATGCGTTTTTCATTGGCATTCAGTGGACTTTCTTGGGCCTCGTATAGTTATTATGTGGCTTCTAGGTACTTTCCTTCCACTGATGACTTCTGATGCAGGTAAAAGACTTGGAGGGTGAGTTGGAAGCTACAAAGCAAAAAGGCAGAGACACATTACATCAAGCTATCTTAGCTGAAAGAGAGAGGATTACCCAGATGCAATGGGATATGGACGAGCTTCGCAGGAAGTACTCTGAGATGGAGTCAAACCTGAAGGCGGAACAAGTCAGTTTTTTCACTGTTCCTGTGCCTTAGCATTTCTTAATTCATCATATTATGAGGATTCTGATTATCTTCCTCTATTTACTTACAGGATGAGAAAACTCGTGTGGAGTCAGAGAAAGCAACCGCCAGTGGTAATAGAGAAGAGTTAGCCGAAGAACTTGAAACGAAACGAAAAGAAGTTGAGAGTTTGCAACGGCAGCTTGGAGAAGTTGAGGCAAAGTCTAAAACAGATATGAAGGTTCTTGTTAAAGAAGTCAAGTCCCTTAGGAATTCTCAAAGAGAGATGAAGAAAGTGCTGAATCAGTATGTTGAGGAGAAGACTGAACTAGAGGTACTCGTAAAATTATAATCCATTCCTCCTTTGAGAATTGCAACAATAGCAATATTTAACATCGGTAGAGGCTTGCTGCCACCAGATTAACCCTGTTATGCCTGTTTACACCTTTAAACCAATTATTTATATGCCAACTCATCAATGTTTCCTTAACAGTATCCTACTTGTATGTGATCAGTGTTTCTCTCTCTCTAATTTTTAGTTATTTTCCATTTGTTCAGAGGATTATTAATAGAGAGAAGCAGCGGTCAGCACGTGTGAAGTCATCCCGTGAAAAAATGCTTCATGAATGCCGACTGCTCCGTGAGCGTCTACAAGAATGTAGTGCTAAATTTCTTGCAGAAGAACAAGATAACTTGACTGTTGACCCATCATCTTTGCCTGATGCACTAGACCTTCTGGCGACGTCTGACAATAGAATACGCCTTCTTGTTGCTCAGGTAAATTTTCTTCTTCTGGTAGGCTGTTTTCATTTGACATGAAGCCCTGCTTTGTCAAACTCCAGCTCTAGCTTGTCGTATAGAAGCCAAAGTCGTAAATTGGAGCTCGAGTTCCAGTTGAGAACTTGGACCATTGGAGTCCTACTTTTGTATTAGAAAGACTTTACTTACAGATCATTTTTGGTTCGGAGCTGCAGCCGTCATTGAAATAGCATTTATTTTAACTTGAAAGTACTGTAGCTAGACTTCCCTCGTTCCAAGTTTTGATCATGAATGTGTTACCTGTCAGCTAATTAGTACAGTCTGGAACATGCGCAATCAATCTCAATATCTTAATGTACGTACTTACTATCTTTCCTGCTGATTTAAAATGTGGGGAAAATCCTTGCTTTACGTTGGTGTCTGTAGGCTCAGCATCTAGCACTGGATGACGAACAGGGGGGCTCTTCCGATGATGGCGAAAATTCCGATGGTAAATCCTCAATTACCATGGGCAGCGAAGACTCAAGCCTCACCGATGAAGAGACAACAAAGATGTTATCTGACCTGCTCATCGACAACGCGCAGCTGAGGATGCACCTCAACTCCGTGATCCGCAACGCTGTAAATACCTCCGTGAAACCGGAGAAAGAAGACGCCGACGGAGTCGTCCCAAAAAAGACGGTCCTCAATTGGCTGCTGGACAGATAGAAACGCCGGTGTATATATCCTTGTGAATTAGCCCCCCTAGTTATGCGGCCTGATGAGAGTTGATATGATGAGTATACTGCCAGAGTAACAGCAGGAGGAGTCTCACACTGTCCTGCCCCCTCTGGTCTCGGCGTGGAGGCGGTACTGTCGTGGTGTTGTGTTATTGCTTGTTGACGTGGAAAATCCATGGGAGGATAATATATATATTTAGATGGATGTGGGGAGGTTTTCTGTTGCTGAGTGATGATGATAGAAAGAAAATAAACAAGTCCCCATTTTGTGCCATGCTTCTATATATGTAATTGCAGAGCTGCTAGTATACATGATTGCTTTATCTCTGTGTAGATGTTTGAGGTGGTGAGGTGAGAACTCCACTGCGCAGTTTGCTCCAGATGAATCTTCTTCCATGGAGTTTTGCGCTGTTTTGACTTTGTAACTGAGAAAGAATTGTGTTCTCTCATGGAGCATTCTGCATTTTGCCGAGCTGTTGATCAGCTGCATCTTGAATTCCTGTGACCAGTTATGAATATGCTTTCTGTTTCCTGCTAGAAGTGAATGGTTTTACATGAAACCTAACGAACTTCACGTTTGCTCTTGAAATTCTTGAAAGTCATGCGAGAATTGAAAGCATCCTGCATTCCGCTTCGTCTTGAATTCTTGTGACCAGTTGTGAATATGTTTTCTGCTTCATGTGAGAAATGGAATTTTTTTTACATGAAGCCTAATGAAATTCGCATTTGTGCTTGAAATTCATGCAATAAATGAAAATGTTTTTTTTTGTGTGTGAAACCTAATGATTCATGTTTGCTATTCTTCGATCACTTGGAAAATGATCTTATATTATGGTACAGAGGGAGTAGAATCTTTCATTCTCCGGTTCAAACACATGATAGTAAAGAAAACAAGAATATGATAAAATGTATGAACCGCGAGTCATGTCTTGCAAATTCATACAGGATTCTATAAACGGAGATGCTTCGGTTCACCCGACTGATTTCTAGAAGAAATCCGTCACATTCTTCACGCGGCATGTGTCGTGAGCCCTAGCAACATCGTTTTACCCTCCCTTATCCTTATCATTTCTCTAGACACTCATCTCATTCGCCCCCTTTCTCCTCCCTCCACCGACCACTGCTTCATCCACTGTCACTCAGCTACAACCTCACGTGCTATAAAGAGGGAAGAACCACTAATCTCGCCTGTGGCCGCTTCACCTCCCGCATCGGGGCGTTCCGCGCGATGTGACAACGACGACTGGTGGCCGTTGCTGGAAAGAAGGGGTGCGACCACCCACGAGTATGGCGCCCGATGACATGACGCGCGGGTGGCCGCACCGGGCTACATTGGTCTTAATTTTTTTGTTTTTAAACCCTTTCGGATGAAAAGGAGACCCCGGATCCTGCTGTTTCCTGTGTGTGCGCGTGTTTTTTTTGTTTGTTTTTAATAATGGGAAATGATCTCTGGTTGCGGCGGCGGTGATTGAAAAATGAAGGAATCATTTTCTTTCGTTTCAAACACTAACTAAAAACATATGAAGGAATCCTTGCTAGTGCCAAAAAACATTCGTAGATGCGTATAATTCTCAAAAGAAAATAATAATAATAATAATAATAAAAGATAATGGCGCCGCGTCATCCCATCGTCCTGGCTTTCTCCTTCCCACGGGCGACACGGCGACCGTCATCGGAGAGTAGCCCGACCGAAAGGCGCACGTGGGCCCCGCCCGTCAGCCGCGTCGCCGGGGGAAAAGCGCGTGCCCCGGCCAGGGTGGGGCCCGCCTGTCAGCCGCGTCCCGCCGCTGGAATTGGCAGGTGGTAATTCTCGACGCAAGCGTAGACAACAAGGGACAGCCAGCGCCCCCCTCCGATAAATACGAGGGGTCAGAGGGTCGGAGGAGCCTCGCCATTCTCCCCCCAGCCAACATCCATCCGCCGTCGCGATCCGTCCGGCCCGACCAGACCCGAAAGCCCATCCACCCTCCCGGACCGGGCCAGGCGGCGGGCGACGACCGGGGCGGAGGCGGCGGCGGATCGGGGGGGCGGACGGACGGATGGGCGGCGGGCAGTAGGACGGCGGCGAGACGCGGCGCGACCGGGAGGAGGACGAGGGCGGCGCCACCACCATGTCTGCGGTAGTCTGCGGCAAGAGGTCCTCCTCCATCTTCGCGGACGACCTGCTGCTCCAACAGGCCTCCTCCTCCCCTCCCTCCCCCCGCCACAGCCCCGCGCCCAAGCGCTCCCGCTACGCGCACCACCACCACCGCCGGGACGCGCTCCTCCAACACCTCCGGGCCGCCTTCCCCGCCATGGACCCCCAGGTAAAGACCACACCCCCGCTTTCCCTTCACTTTTCCCCTCGATTTGACCTAGTTTCCGAGTCTCCGGCGCCGAAAGGCGGCTCATTTAGGCGTTCCCTCGTAGATTCGTCGGCTAGATTTCCCGGCCATTTTTGGGCGGATTCCCCCGTTACTTTCAATTATGATGAATGGCATGGGACGGGGCCTTGTCCGCCGTTTCTAGATTTGAGATTTGCTATTACGGGCGCCTCGATGCCGAAAGCTAGATCCCCAAAGGTTTACGCGTGCTCGTCTCCTTGCCTGATGTGGATGTGCAAGGGGAGGCGTGCAAGCAACCCCAATCTGAATGGATTCAGCCTGGGTCGCGCAGGGGCAAGGCATCCCGATGTGGTCAGGAAACACAACTTGGTTCTGATGAATTCGGTCAGCGTCAACCCGGTCTGAGGGGGAGGCCGCCCTGCGATTCTGGACCAAGAGGGAAAAGTATTGGTCTTTTTTAGTAGACAGAAAAAATGCAATTGAGAACGCATATGCCTGTTATTCTTTTTGACTGAGGATGAGTTTAGTATACTATGGCATTCCTGGGAAGCTTAGAAGGGCAGATACAGGGAAAAGTAGCTGCTTCTACTTCAGTTTGATACATATGTAATACTGTACATGCTTAAGAATCCAGCCCAAGACGGGTAATTACTTGCGTATTGTGCGCTTGCGTGTGCTAAGGATGACTTGCAGGGGTTTCCTGCCCCCAGGGACCCTGACCTGGTTTTACCCTCCTCTTAGAATCCTGATGGGGTCAATTGCTTCTGTAGTTTATGAGCTCAATAGTTTATGGTCTCAATCGCTGTACCACTGACTAAATGTGCAGATGTTTGCTATTGTTTATGTTCATATAGCTGACTATGGTTTCTCATAATGATTTCAGCTGCTTGAGAGAGCCCTTGAAGCGTCTGGAGATGATTTGGATGATGCAATAAAGAGTTTGAAGGAGCTGCACCTCATGGAGTCAAATCAGGCTAACCTGCCAGCCACTGGATCCACATTTGAAAACGGGCTAACAGCAGTTCAGCCATCTGTTGAAGGTTCATTTTCCTCTAAAAGCTATTCCATTCCTAGGGTACATAGTAGTAACATGCTTCCTCATGCATTTGTCCTAGTTGTACTAACAACACACTCCAAACACTGCAATATTATTATCTTCGTATGATATATATAGAATCTCTGCAGGTTGCATTTACTTCTATTTTGTTGTTATATTTCTACAATGCCATGTGCTGTCAAATCAGAACAGAGAACATGTGTGGATCCATTTGTGTCATAAGAACTTCTGGAGTATGCATGTCACTGTATGTGATTGTCTACCCATATATTCAGATCACCGCACCCTTGCCCACTCTTATATGTTTCGCATTGAGTAGAATAGCAATTCATCTGTCTATCCAGTAGCACCAAGCACTCGATTTCTTGCACTATTGCATACTACATGACTGCTCTGTATTGAACATCATATGAGTAGTCGTATCTCACTATTTCCTAGCACATTTTGTTAATTTCATGAACTTAGAATCATATTAACAAGAACAACAAATTTTGCATATGTTGGCAGGCATTGTTACCAGCGGCGGTGTGGACACAGCTACTGAACACCAACCTGCTGCAGATGGCCAACAGCCAAGTAATAGTGGCCCTGAATGGGTTGATCTTTTTGTGAGGGAGATGTCAAATGCTTCTGACATGGATGACGCGCGGGCCCGTGCGTCAAGAGCTCTTGAAGCCTTAACGAAGTCCATCCTGGAGGGTGCAGGAGCTGAAGCAGCGCAGAGCTTGCATCAGGTACCCACCAAATATGTCTTGAGGAAATAAATAGCCTTAGGATTACAAGGAGGGAATTGCAATGCCTGACAAGATCCTGTTTTCCCCTTTCTTGGCAAAACAGGAAAACATGATGCTCAAGGAGCAGATGACAGCCGTCCTGTCGCAGAACGCGGTCCTGAAGCGCGCGGTGGCGATCCAGCACGAGCGGCAGAAGGAGTTTGACGAGCGGAGCAACGAGGTGCAGGGCCTGAAGCAGCTCGTCCTGCAGTACCAGGAGCAGCTGAGGACTCTCGAGGTGACGATCGACCCTAGGCCCCTCCTTTCGGCAAATTCACACATCCTTTTCTGTTTGATGACATATGAACTGAAGAATCTACTTTGTGTCGCAGATCAACAACTACGCGCTGCAGATGCATCTGAAGCAGGCCCAGCAGAGCAGCTCCATGCCCGGGCGCTACAACCCGGACGTCTTCTAATTTGGCTTGAGGGTGATGATGGTGAGCCCTGGCCCTTGGGGATTGAGAGTTGAGAATAGCGGTGCTCTGCCGTATGATGATGATGAAGATGACTAGAAAATGTTGTTGTCTGGGATTTGTTGGGTGGATGTTGGCTTGCTGACCACCCCGTTGGCCGTGGGATGGGGCGCAAGGCTCCCATGATAGATGATGTGCTGGTTCAAACGTGCTGCGTTTAAACGGTTTTTCGTATTTAATATATATACAAAACAATCCCGATTCTTTGCATGATTGTCACTCGGTCTGAAACTTGCTTATGTTTTGCGTTGAATTATGTATATTTTCAATAAGCCCTTAAAACTGTCATGTTGGGAGTTAGAGCACCTCTAGCAGATCCCTCAAAACTGTTGAAACTTCAACAAAATTTCTGAGAGCCCTAGAAAAACACCCTCGGCTCGCTCCTCCCGCCTATCTCTGAAACCAAAGCCATCTTTCTTTTGGCTTGTGAAGTTTCACTGCGTCCAATAGCCGCCCCGAACCCTTCCCGCCCCACCCGCCGCCCCGAACCCTTCCCATCCCACCCGCCGTGCCGAACCCTTCCCACCCCACCAGCTCCATCTCAATGCCACCACCATCCTTAAGCTCATCCCCGCCGTCGCGTGCCCCATAGCCCTATTTTGCCGCATGCTGACGTGTCCACTAAGCCATTGGCGTCGTCCGTAGCCTTCTTTGCGCCGCCAGAGTAAGCTGATGGGTTTAGCAGAATTATTACATCATCAGAAAATCCGATGTGTGGTTGAGGCGCTAAGGTCTTTTAAAGAAGCAACACTTGGCTCAAATTTGTGAGGAAATACTACATTGGTTTTCCGCATCCAACCCTTATGACACTCTTAATATTGACCGAGTTGGTTTGGTGTATAATGCTATGTGAATGGGCTGAGATCTCATTTGAGTATCAGTTACGTCCACCGAGACCAGTGAGACCGGCTGATGCATATTGGTTATATGTGGATTTAGAGCAAGGAACACCTGTCAGGAAACCGTTTCAGCAAGAAGAAATGGGAGCAAACGAACAAGAGGGAAAAAAAAAAGTAGAGGAACAATGTACGGAAATTTCACTACTAGCCCCGCAAACTGACAGTGTAAATACAACATCCATTCTGGTTTGTATTGTTGTTGTAGCACGAGAGGCCGAAAATATGCGGCTGTCCCAATTTTTTTGCAGCACTATTGATGCTTTGTTTTGGGCCCAAATATGTAAAAAAAAAGGGGGTCTAGGCACTAGCCTTATTTTTGTGTCATCTGCTTGAGATGCTCTTGTATCCTGTACTATTGTGCATTTCTTCCCAACCCGACCAAACAGGCCAGCCCACGAGCACGCGTGCCCGGCATGCGACTAAATGAACCATGCCTGGCCCGCGGCACATCGTGCTCGTCCGTTAAGGTGAGGCCCGCGTGCCAGGAACGACATGACATGTTTAGTAGCGGGCCGGCACGACATGCCGTGGTTTTCTTATCCTTTTATAATTTAGAGTAAGCTTTGTACTCTTTTTCCTTTTGAGGGATGGATGGTTTTAATGGTGCAACTACTAATGTGAATCAATCTGTGGTTGGATGGTTAGAGAGACAGTGGTATCTCCAGCCCATCAGGGTTCAAGTCCTGGTGCTCACATTATTCCTAGATTTGTTTCAGGATTTCCGGCGATGCGCTTTTAGTGGGAGGATACGTTTCTGTCGATGACGAGGCGCCTACGATGACTTTGTAAATTTCAAGATGTAGGGGTGAGTGTACGCGCGTATGTATGAGCGCTTGCGTCTGTACCGATGTTAAAAAAAACTACTAATCCTGCTCAGTATTTATCCCATATAACACTTTGCCTCATTTTTAGTTTTTCGCTTTTTTATTTTTATTTTCTCAGATTCTTCTCGATTTTCCAAAGGGACGAAGCCCACGTGCCGGCACAGCACGGCCCAGTGCCGTGACCGGGCCGGCCCGTTGGGCACCTTTGGTTTCTTCTCCCAACGGCCGTTCCGCCGCCACCGCCCGCCTGAGAGTATAAACAGTCACGGCCCCGCCCCGCCCGCATCCACCGGCCACACACCTCGCCTCGCCACACCGCAAACCATCGAGAGCAGGGACACCAAACGAAGGAGCGCGCGGCAAGCTCGTCGTCATCCAAGCCCCGGCCCCTTTCTCGCCGGGCCGGCCATGGCGGCGGAGGTCGAGGGCACCCGGAAGCGCGGGGCGGCGGCCTTCCTGGACGACCCCTTCGAGGTGCTGCTGCAGGCGAAGCGGGACCGGAGCTCGCCGTCCGCCGCGGTGGCCGACCTCGGCATCAGCATGGAGTTCGACCCCGTCGAGGCGCTCCAGTCCGTCTTCCCCGGCGCCGACCCGCAGGTGCCCGCCCCCGCCGCCGCGCCGTGCCTCTTTCTTTCGCTTCTTGTTCTTTCGGTTGATTGGTAGGCCATGCGCAGGAATATAGAGCCCGCCGATTTAGACATTTAGTTGACCGCAAGAACTGATTGAGCTTGGTTACGCCGCAAGAAAGATAGTGCCTTGAATCTTGAATTTTCTTTCCTGTTGTCGATTCACATCCCCTTTCTTGAATCAGACTAGACCAGAGTTCAGAGATTGATGGAATTGGAAATCAGTAGTTCAGAAGAATCATCCACGACGATTTTCCCTCTTGCGCGAGCCAAGCGCTCAGTGTATACACCGTTACAGAGGAAGCAGGGTAGGAATCACCCATGAGCAGGGATCATTCCACTTTGAATCCTCACATATGATGGCTAAATTTAGGATTCATCAGAAATAAACTGTCTGAACTAATAAATATCTCAAAACAAATAGCATGTACATCTGTTTTCTCCTTGTGCACACAAGTTCTTCCATGGTGTTCTGAAACCCTGATACAGCTTTGGTTTGTGTCACAACAGTGGACTTGAGAACCCCGATTTGCACCGTGTTGCTCTGTACACGCCTAATGGGTAATTTTGGGGGAATTTTTAGCTTCTGCGAGGCTATCTCCAAGCGTCGGGAAATGTCCTGGACGCTGCCATCAGAAGCTTCAGGGATTATTTGGCATCGGATTCAGCGACGACCAATGCCGGTGCCTCCACATCTGGAGGTATGGCCGACCCGACTGAAAAAGAAGCCCATCTGCTTGTTCCTCTTGTTATCTGATACTGATAGTAATGTCCAGAGATGTATATTTTTCATAGACCAGAACTAGTCTTGCAATGTGCATCTTTTCTAACTCTTGAACGATTGTTAATCGCAGTGGCATCTGACGCGCCGGTGATGAATGCTCCAACCAACAGCACTGAATGGGCGGAGCTAATTGTCAAGGGGATGTCGTCCGCTTCGGATCTGAACGACGCCAGGAATCGAGCCTTCAGGATACTTGAAATGTTCGGCAAATCTGCCGCAAACTGCAGTACTCCTGATGAAGCGCAGAAAATGCGTGAGGTAACTAATGCATCCGCAGTTGCTTGATACCCTCCCGTTCGAAAACATTGCATATCATAATCGTCCAAGTTCATACATTGACAGTGCAATAGTTAGAAAATCACAACACGGGGCACAAATCTAATGATATCAAATTTGTGCCCCCATAAAGTATATGTTATTGGATTAGCTTATAGAAAAGCAAAATACGCTTTATTTTTCTGGAAAGGGGTTAGTTGATGCTGCCAAATTGCCGGCTTCTTCTGAGATGTGTTTCTGGAAATATCGATGTGCTCACCTGTGTGGCTTTTCTCCTTTTGCTCCATCCATCCAGGAGAACAAGATACCGAAGCAGATGCTGGGAGCCCTGCTTCAGCAGGCCAGCATCCTGAAGCGAGCCGTCGTCATCCAGCACAACCGGCTCAACGACTACCAGAACATGGTGCAGGAGCGGTCCCAGTTCAATGAGACCGTCGCCAAGTACCAGCAGCAGATCAAGGAGCTGCAGGTCTGTGAAACTCGTCGAAAACGTATCGCCTTAATCTGCCATTCATCTCCATTCTCCATGGCTTTGCTTGCTCATCAGCTCTTGTGTTGCCTTTGGTTGCATGGGATGAACGATTTGCTGTCGTTCCATCTCAGGAGGGCGAATCAACAGAGTAGCATACCTGGGCGCCGCAACCCCGACGTCTTCTAGGCGGTCACCGCATCTGCGCTGAAGGTTATGTGCTGACTCTGACGCGAGATCCTGAAGCTGCGATTGTCGAAGGAGTCATATACAAGAAAACATCTTTGTGCAGTTTATGTTGGCGCGATATTTTCGAATTCGTGTCGGTAGCATGGACGAGCATGTGTGAATATGATGGTGATCACTGGGTATTATGTCTGGCAACACCACTGGTTGACTTTGGATGAGATGCAAATGCAACAAGTGATTAGCTTTTACTAACAAATAAGACGCTGATTGATCAGGCCTACTAAACTACTCTTAAGTGATGATGATTTAGACAGCTACAACGAAAACCAGTCCATTTTGGGAGCAACAATGGCAACAATGGCTAGCTCCTACATATAAGCTCCATAGGATGGTCCCAACTCCCAAGCCATGGCGGCGAACCACGAGAACCATGGCCTGCTCTTGGCCGCCGCTGTCCTGCTGCTCCCTCTTTTCCTCCTAGTCAAGCTCAGTCGGCATCGCAAGAAGTATGGTGGGGTGCCGCTGAATCTGAACCCGCCTCCGGGGCCATGGCAGCTGCCGGTGATCGGCAGCATGCACCACCTCGTGGGCGCGCTCCCGCACCGCGCCATGCGCGACCTCGCCCTCCGGCACGGCCCGCTCATGCTGCTCCGCATGGGCGAGCTCCCCGTCGTCGTGGCCTCGTCGGCGGCCGCGGCGAGGGACGTCCTCAAGACCCACGACGTCGCCTTCGCCACGCGTCCGAGAACGAACACCATCGCCACGCTCGCCGGAGACGGCCTCGGCTTCGCTCTCGCGCCGTACGGCGACCACTGGCGCCGCGTCCGCAAGCTCTGCGTCACGGAGCTGCTCGGCGCGCCGCGGGTCCGGTCGTTCCGCGCGACGCGCGAGGCCGAGGCGGCCGCCCTCGTCGCGTCCGTGGCCGCCGCGGCGGCGTCCGGGGACGTCGTGAACGTCAGCTCCCTCGTCAGCACGTACGTCGTCGACGCCGCGGTGCGCGTCATTGTCGGCGACCGGATCGCGGGCCGCGACGCCTTCCTGGCGTGCCTGGAGGAGGGCCTCAGGTTGTCCTCCGGGTTCAGCCTCGCCGACCTGTTCCCGTCGTCGCGCCTCGCGCGCGCGCTCAGCAGGAGGTCGCGCCAGGTGGAGGCGACAGCCCAGGAGATGTCCAGGGTCATGGACGGCGTCATCGAGGAGAAACGCGCGAGGAAGGCGGCCGGCATCGGCAGGGAGGAAGAGGAGGACATCCTGGACGTGCTTCTGGACGGCGGCGGTACCGCGCCTCTCGACATCGGGACCATCCGTGCCGTGGTGAGGGATCTCTTCGGAGCCGGGAGCGAGTCCTCGGCGTCGACGCTGCAGTGGGCCATGGCGGAGCTGATGCGGAAACCCGCAGCGCTCCGGAGAGCGCAGGCGGAGGTGCGCGGCGCGCTCGCCGGGCAGAGCCACGTCGGGGAGGAGGCCCTTCAGGAGCTGCCGTACCTGCGGCTGGTGATCAAGGAGACGCTCCGGCTGCACGCGACGGTGCCGCTGATGCTCCCGAGGGAGAGCCGCGAGGCCACCCGCGTCCTCGGGTACGACGTGCCCCAGGGCACCATGGTGCTGGTCAACGCGTGGGCCATCGGCCGGGACCCGGCGACCTTCGGCGCGGACGCCGAGGAGTTCCGGCCGGAGAGGTTCGAGGAGGGGACCGCGGCGGCGCTGGACTTCAGGGGGACAGACTTCGAGCTCCTGCCGTTCGGCGCGGGTCGGAGGATGTGCCCCGGGATCACGTTCGGGCTCGCCGTCATTGAGCTCGCGCTGGCGAGCCTCCTCTTCCATTTCAACTGGGAGCTCCCCGGCGGCACGGTGGAACTGGACATGGCGGAGACGTTCGGGGTCACGGCGAAGATGAAGAACGACCTGTGGCTGCATGCTACCGTCATCGTGCCACCTCTCTAAATAAATTTGCACGTGGAGATCGATCAACGATTCGTCTAGCTTGCGTCTCTGCAAATTTGTCTCAAAATTACCTGCTTGTGATAAATTATTTAAGGGTCTGTCTAGGACACATATCTAGATGTAACATAGTTATGTCACATCTAACTTGATATCCATTATGTTTGTGGTCTGTTTTTATTTTTTGTCCCAGTTTTTTTTTTGTTTCTTGCTGCTGCGTTATTTGTGGGGGATTAGATGTGACATCTTTAAAAAACATCTAGATGTGAATTAGACAAATTAATTATTTAAATTTTGCATCTTGAATAAAGCAAGGTGGGTGATTTCTCTAATTTTTTATCTGTTCATCACCCATATCATTGTTTTTGATTTGTTGAGATTTTTTAATATCCAAGATGATACTAAATTTTTGCGTAAATAATTTTATCTTGCAAAGCTTCTACTGGATTACAAAGTTCTTGAGTGGCAGCAAAATTTGCAACTTTGAAACTTTTGTCATACCTGCCAGTTCCATCACTAAAAACTTTAGGCTTAAATATACCTTTTTTAGCCCATGTGTTCGGGCGTGTAGCCACAGGAGATCCGGTGGTTGTCGTAGAGGATCCGTCACCTCGTACCAGCAGAGAATCCTCCTCGGCTATCGCCCGGTCGGGCGTGGGATCGCATGCCCGTGCGCCAGAGGCTGGGTCCACCGAATCCAACGTGGGATCACGCACCCGCGTGCCAGGAGATGGGTGGAAAGCGACCCGGACCCACCCGATCGTCGCAAGTTGTCAGAGGAGGGCCCCGCTGCATCGAGGCTGCCGCCCCGCACGGGAGACCGGCGCTGCGTGTTGCGCGTCGGCTGGCTGCCCGTTGGCCCAGCGCCTGGCGGTGTCGGAGGGGCGCCTGCATCAGGTTCTGCGCCAGGGTCTGCGTCGCCGCCAGATCTCTCGGGATCCGGCACGGCAGTTGGATCCGCCTCGGTTCTGGTGTCGGACCTGTTTGGACTCATCTGCTGCATAAAATGACGTTTCTGAGTGCTGTTTTTTTCACTGTTTTCATCAGCACAGCCTCCGTTAGTGGCAGTATTAAGGTTATTAAACACATGATCATCAGTACATTCACCCCCATGATCAGAAGGATTTAATAACTCCGGAGAAAGTAATAGGATTTCGGCACGAAGACGAGCGCCGGCGTTGGGATGAAGACTAGCAAAGGGAAAAATATTTTCATCAAAGATAACATCTCTGGAAATATAAACTCGTCCAGTGGATATGTCAAGACATTTAAACCCTTTGTGAAGATTGTTGTACCCAAGAAAAGCACATTGCTTAGAACGAAATTGAAGTTTATGATTATTGTAGGGTCTTAGGTTCGGCCAGCAAGCACACCCAAAGATTCTAAGAATGGAATAATTGGGTTTTTCATGGAAGAGTTTTTCAAAGGGTGTCTCAAACTTGATGACTTTGCTAGGAATTCGGTTTATCAAGTAGGTTGCCACAATGAAGGCCTCATCCCAGAACTTTAAGGGCATAGAGGCTTGAGCAAGAAGGGATAAACCTACTTCGACAATGTGTCGATGTTTCCTCTCAGCTGACCCATTTTGTTGGTGAGCGTGAGGACACGAAACGTGATGAGATATGCCTATCTTGATGAAGGAGTTCAACTTTTCATACTCTCCTCCCCAATCTGTTTGTAGAGCGAGGATCTTACGATCAAATTGACGCTCTACTAGGTTTTAAAAGTCATGAAACTTCTGAAATACTTTGGACTTGTGTTTGATCAAGTATATCCATGTGAATTTACTGAAATCGTCAATGAAACTCACATAGTATTTTTTTTCTTCCTACTATTTCAACAGCAGGACCCCAAACATCAGAGAACACAAGTTCTAAAGGAAATTTTGATTCACTTATTGACTTTGGATAAGGCAACTAGTGTCTTTTGCCTTTTTGACAGGCGTCACAAACAGAATCTTTATTGAAAGAATTTGCACACGGGAGATTATTCTTGCTAATGATTTTGCTAACAATAAGAGGAGATGGATGGCCTAGACGCCGGTGCCACCTATCCGAGGATAGCTTGGTGACACTGAGCATGTGCTTCTTGGCGTCGGATCCCGTGTGCCTAACTGGGTAGAGTCCTCTTCTACCCCTGCCTCGAAGGAGCACCTTCTTCGTTCCCCGTTCCTTAACAAGAAAAGAATAGGGATGAATTTCAACAAAAGCATCATTATCAACAGCAAGGCGGCTAGCAGAGATTAGACTTTTGTTGGCTTGAGGTACATGAAGGATGTTGTTTAGGAGGAGATCTCGATCAGGAGTATGAATAGCTGAATGACCAATGTGCTTGATAACCATACCTGAACCACTAGCAGTATGAATCTGCTCGTTTCCATCGTAGCGATCGCGTATGGTCAGCTTCTCCAAGTCTCCTGTGATGTGATCAGTGGCACCACTGTCCAGGTACCAGTTCGTGTCCACCCCGTACTGCGGTGCAGCGAGGTTGGCCGACTTTTCCTTTACGCCTTGATAGGATTCGTCGTAGCGCTTCCAGCACTTCCAGGCTGGGTGGCCCATCTTGCCACAGATCTGGCACTGGACCCTGGGGACGGAGGCATGATTGTTGTTGTAGTTGCCCCTGCCGCCGTTGTTGCCGCTGTGTCCGCCGCCGCGTCCGCCAGACTTGGAGTAGCCGCCACGCCCGCCGCGGTCACCACCATTGCCGCCTTGTCTGCGGCCGCGGTCACCACCGCCACCACCATTTCTACGGCCTCGGGTAGCGGCGTTGGCAGAGGATTGAGAACCCCCGCCGTGAAGGTTGAGCATCGTCTCGAAGCTCAGCAGCTGCGAGAACAGCTCAGCCACGGTCACCGGCTCCACCCGGGAACACATGGCCGACACCACCGGGTCAAAATCTTCGTCTAGCCCGGCCAGGATGTGGGAGACGATGTCGTCGTCGTCGTCCACCTTCTTCCCTGCAGCGATCAGCTCGTCGTAGAGGGACTTGATCTTCCCGACGTAGTCGGTGATGGAGGAGTTGCCCTTCTGCAAGTTTGCGAGGGCGATCCGAACATTGATGGCCTGGGAACGAGTGTGGGATGCAAGCATCCCTTCCACCGTGTTCCAGAGCTCAGCAGAGGTGTGACATGAGGCGACCTGGATAGCTATCTCGCGAGGAAGAGTCGTCAGGAGATAGGAGAAGACTTGTTGATCTTGTGCATACCAGGTTTGGAATTCAGGGTTCGGCGCTTTTGCCGTCGTCTTGCCATCGGAGGAGGTCACATCGATCTGCATGGGAGGTGGCTGCTGCTCGACGTCAAGGTACTTGGCCATCTGCGCTCCACGGATGGCCGAGAGCACCGTCGCGCGCCACAGGGCTTGGTTGCCCTTCGTCAGCTTCTCGGTGGCAGCGTGCACGAATGGCGAGGACGGGAAGGAGCTTGAAGACGACGCTGCCATGGATGTGTTCGAGGATGGCTCTGATTACCATGAAAGAACTAGGATTGGAAGCGTGTGCTCTCAGCAGGGACGCGTGCGTGTTTATATAGGCAATAGGTTACATGATGCGGCTAGGTTGTTGTAGACTTGATCCATACTCCAAGGCTATACAAGAGAGG
Organism: Triticum urartu; assembly: GCF_056163025.1. Lineage (NCBI taxonomy): Eukaryota > Viridiplantae > Streptophyta > Magnoliopsida > Poales > Poaceae > Triticum > Triticum urartu. The sequence goes on from NC_141879.1 coordinate 714,810,309, forward strand.
ATCTATCTATCCTAACAACCTGCCTAGATACAACAAACTCAACGTACAAACACGCACACATTACGTATTGTCACGTTACAACTTAAGCCTATAACTTAACATACATTAAAAAAACTGTACATAAAAGTTTGAAAAAATGTTAATGATGGGTTCAAAAAATGTTAAATGTGCATTTGATAATATTTCTGATGTATACATAAATTATTTAACCATATGAACAGAATTAGGTATCACACTATGTATGTGAAAGAAAATCTTGATCGTGCATTTGAAAAATTTCAGGCTGGTATACAAAATGTTCCTAGTGTATTCAGAAAGTGTACTACAAGGACTAGTGGAAGAAAGTATACATCAAAAATTATATTTTCAAAAATGTTAGTCATATGCTGAAAAATGTTAAACATGTATAAAAATGTTTATATGTATACAAAAAATGTACAATGTGTATGAAAAAGATAGACATCAAAACATTATTTTCGGAACTGTTTATCATGTACTTAAAAAATGTTAAATGTGTATAACTAAATGTTCCTGATGTATAAAAAATGTGTAAGGTGTTTTAAGAAACTATTGTTTTTAAACTGTTAATCATATATTGGAAAATATTAAATGTGTATAAAAATGTTTATATGTACATAAAAATATAATTTATATAAAAAAGATAGAGATCATAACATGTATTTTCAAAAATGTTAACCTTCAGTTGGAAAAATGTGAAACATCTATTAAAATAGGATTGTTCTAAGGCACATCTAGGTGTGCTCTAATTATTGTCCATGTAAGTGACTCAATCAAACTTGAAACGAAAAAGGAAAAAGGCAAAAAACAAAATGCTTGCACGAATCTTTGCGTAAAATCAATGGCATAGGACTTAGATGTGCAATACTTAAAGCACGTCTAGGTGTGTTTTAGCAAAACTCATAAAAATATTAGTTATGTACATAAAATTTTACAATGATAGGCATCAAAACATATATTTTATAATATGATAATCATTTATTTGAAAAATCTTAGACATGTATAAAAATATACCTGTGTGTACGAAAAATATATACTTGTTTTGAAAACACCGCGAAGAAAGCCAAAAAACAATTAAAGAAAATAAGAAACCATTGAAAACACCAAAAATCAAGAAAACAAACGAATTATAAGGAAGAAAAATAAAAAAATAATGGTGCAGGAACTAAAAAGTAACCGACGTATACCAAAGATAAAAAAAAAATAAGAACCAAAGAAACCAATGAAGAAATATTGAAAATTGAAGAAAAAAAGGAAAGAAAACTAAAGTGACGAATTAGAGAAGCAACCACGAGCGAGTGAGCGAACGACAAGGCTGGCCTTGTACTAAATCATGCTTGGAAATCTTTCACGCGAGTGCTTTCATCTCGTGATAAGTCTTGCGGGGCAGCGCTTAGTCTCGCTTATGCGAGGGATCACCATAAATGGGTCAGCCCATTTAGCTTCGATACAGTTTCATCTCGCTTCTGCTGTTTCATTCTTTCATTGTTTTGTCTTGTTTTCAAAAACATTGTAAATACATATATTTCAAACCATCAGTAACTCAAACATTAACAAACTTAAATTGAGAAAGGTTTAGCATAGTTAATAAATTGTTTAGCTTAACTAAAAACTGATAGCATTAAGGAACATGTTTGTGAAATTTTTAAAAGTATTCACATGATTCAGCAAATGCACGTGACATTTTTTTTACAACTTTTGAAAACTTTGTGTAATTCAAAAAATGTTTTGAACCATTCAAAAAATGTACATCACATTTTAAAAAATGTTGAAATGTTTAAAAAATATGTGCATGGCATGTCTTTTTAAATGTTTATGCAATCTAGAAAAATGTTTGCAGATTTTAATAAAAATCTTTCATATCATAAAAAAAGTGTTTCAATGTGTATTTGAAAAACTTGTTTAAAACGTTCTCAAAATCATGTGTTTGAAAAATGTTAAATGTATACAAAGAACTATTTTCGATGTATATATCAAATTTCAATGCGTACGAAAAACAGTAGGAATCAAAACCTATATTAAAAAAAATTATAGTCATGTATTTGAAAATTGTTAAACATGTATAAAAAACATTCCTGATGTATTTGAAAAATGTAGATTTTGCATGAAAAATATAGACATGTGTTTGTAAAAAGGAATGGAAAAAAGGAAATTGTTTATGTCATTAAAAAATGGTCAACATGTATTTGAAAAGGTTTACCATGTATTCGATTTTTTTTCAAACCATGTGTCAAGAAAATGTACATCGTGTATTTATAAAATGGCCGACTTGTATAAAAAAAGGTTCCACTGGTACAATGAAAATATATATTGTGTAAAAGTAGACATTTTTAGAAATAAATTAGAATAAAAAACAAAGAAAACCGTGATGAAACAAAGAAGTACAAAACCCCGACGAAGAAAAGCAAAGAAATAAACCCCCAAAGAAGACCGTGCAGAACAGTGGAAACAGAAAACCATACAACAGTGCTGGTACAAGACACGACCTCGACACGCCAGAGGCGTGGCCAGGCTATACTATGAGATATAGCCCTTGTGTGCAGCGGACACAATTAACGTACGAAATCATGGGCTGTGGGTTTATTCTCATAAAAATCAAGAGGTTTTGTGCAAAAGTTCATGACGGACCAAGAAACTTACCCCCCCCCCCCCTATTTATTACTAGCAATAGGGCTCGTGCGCTGTAACGGACGAAATTTCTTTTTCCAAACACCTCTAACCCAATAACCATGAGTCAAGACCTCAATAGGTCCATGTGCATACCATCTATGTTGCCACTTATCTTCCTTCTTAATCTTGCCGATGGTGGCCTCAGTGCTGACACATTCACAGTGCGTTTAAATATGGCCAATCCTAAGTTCTCTCTCCGCATAAGATGAGAGATTTGCTTTCTTTTCCGCCTGCGATGTTTCACCGAGGTGTGCATACATGGTTATAAATGATTCTTTTGTCTCCAATGTGCTTTTGTTGAGGTGTTGATTTTCAATCCGGATCTACACCGGTACGAAAGAAAAACGTATCGTGCACTATTGTTTAAGGTTGCACCCTAAATAGCATTATAAAAATGTTTAACTAATAAGACAACATCACATCTAGATCACATTTTTCTAACCAATTTTCATATATAACATGTCAAAATTGGAGTTATGATTTAAAATATATAGATATTAAAAAAACATTTGATTTTGCCAAAAAATAACGTTATTTTCTAAATGGTCCGCGAGTTTATTAACCAAAATATTACAGGGGTTTCTGCAAAAAACCAAAACATTTTCTAGAATCACTTAAAACATGACCACTGGTTAATTAACCGAAAGATAAGGGGGTTTTCTATAAAAAGCAAATATTTTTCTAGACTCACTTAAAACAACAACGCGGGTTGATTTGGTGAAACAGTAGGGGATTTTCTCCAGAATGCACGATGGACGGGCAGAAACGCTTCTTCCTTTAGGTATAGTTATTAACCAAAATATTAGAGGGGTTTCTGCAAAAAAAAACATTTTTTAGAATCACTTAAAACAGGACCATGGATTAATTAACCGAAAGATCATGGGGTTTTCTATAAAAAGTGAATATTTTTCTAGACTCACTTAAAACAAGAACGCGGGTTGATTTGGAGAAATGGTAGGGGATTTTCTCCAAAATGCATGATGGACGGGCAGAAACGCTTCTTCCTTTCGGTATAATATAGGTAGAAATTATGCCAGGTGTCACAAAAGATTGGAATTATGATTTATGCCAAAAGAAAATATATTTTAATGCATGAAACTTGAAGTGCTCAAATCCAAAAACAAAGTTCAGATTTGAGATCTGGTCAAGAATTCTTGGAACATGGTTACATGCACACCCGTTAGAACGAAAATCAACTTTTTTTTTAGAAAAACAAAGCAAAAATCTTTTGTTTAACATACATAGTGGACTCAGTGTACTCGCGTGTGAATATCATAAAGAAATGACATCTGTCATGGTCAGAGCAAAAATGATGAAATAGATTGTAAGGTCTCGACTCTTCACTAAAAATACAACGGGTGTCAATAATTTATGAAACTTCTCAGGTGAGTAGAACGGTCGACCAGGTCTGAACCCCCAAAATTTCAGAAATTTTAAAATTTCCCTGGTATTTTTTCTACTGCATTTTCTGTTCACGTGAGTAAGCTCGTGAAACCAGGTTTAGGCAGAAATCACTGTTCTGACCTAAGGACGAAATCAATTCACAAACTGAACTATCTTGAAAAAAATTTCACCCAACTGACCTTTTTTTATGGCGTCCGACAGTTAGGCGCTACACTACACTATGCAGCGCCTAGCACACAGGCGCTACACATCTGGACAGCGTGGCACCCCGGAGCCAGGCTTGGCCCCACCCCTAATGGTGCAGCGCCTAGGCGAAAGGCGCTACACTATCATATGCAACGCCTAAACGAAAGGTGCTACACATGCACTCACTAACCACCTCGGGGCAACAGAAAACAAAGCTGAAAATTGCTAAGTCAGTATGCAGCGCCTGAGAGTTAGGCGCTACACTATGCAGTGTAGCGCCTGACTTCTGGGCGCTGCATGATTGATCCACCACGCGTGGCCTGACCGGCGAGCTTAAACGCATAGGGCGCTGCACCATGTGTAGCGTCTTTCGTCTAGGCGTTGCAAAAAATTTCAAGACAGTTTAGTTTGTGAATTGATTTCGTCCTTAGGTCAAAACAGTGATTTCTGCCCCAGGTTTACCATGATATTTTGATTTGAGATTTACACACTTTTTTCTGCGCAAAATCCTTGGGCACGTAATCGGACGGTCGCTATCGGGCCGGCGTCCGATCGCACGGCACCGCGGCCGTGTCCTCCAAGGCTTCTCCCTCCCTCCCTCCCTCCTCCTGCCCCCACCAAACCGCCGTCGTCTGAGACTCTTGGGTAGATATAAACACGCATCGATCCACCACATCACACAGTTCGCCACCCCTCCCTGCATCTCTCTTCCACACCTCGCCGCAAGCATGACGGCGAAAGTGGCCGGCTGCCGGAAGCGCGGGGCGGAGGCCTTCATGGAGGACCCCTTCGCGGCGCTCCCGCCGCTGAACGCGAAGAGGGGGCGATGCTCGCCGTCCGCCGCCGCCGACGTGGCGGAGCTCGGGGTCAGCATGGACTTCGACCCCGTCGACGCGCTCCAGCTCATCTTCCCCGGCGCCGACCCGCAGGTACGTACCTTGGCCGCTGCGCCCTATGTTTCTTCTGCTTTTACTTCTGCTGATTCTTAGTAGATCATGTACAACACCGACTAAATTGATCACAAAATCCCCTCGCGAATCAACTGAAAAAGGTTGAATCCTGATGCAAACTTTTCTCTGAGGAAAAAACAACATCCTGATCCAAATTTATTCTGAGAGAGCCGTCATCAGGTAAAAGTAAAATCAGCGTCGGTAAAATAATTTGACAGTCAGATCACCATCCAACGGACAGGATCACGTTGCAACTGTTGTCTTCAATCTCCAATCGTCCTGTCGCTCGATCCACTGCAGGCCGGGCAGCTTGCTGCCACCACGGCCGGCCGGCGGAGCTCCGGCGATCGCCCCGCTGTTCCGCCCTCCGCGCCATCACCCTCGGCCATCCCTCTTAGCCTCCCGAGCAGTTGACTTTTCCGGCGAGCCCGCATACCCTCTCACCCCAATCTGCTTCTCTCGCCCTAGCGCCACCGTCTTCGACCTTGGAGCTGACACGAAAATTGACCGACGCGATTCACGTTTTGAGGTACATGAGAATTAGAAAAAACCATTATTTTAAAAGTCTGGAAAGGGAAGGCAGGCCCCTGCCTTGTTTATCCATACCCCCTTTTGAGGAAGTAGATCAATCATACTTCCTCTGTTTTTATTTACTCTGCATAAATATCTTTTACAAAAGTCAAACTTTATAAAGTTTAACCAATTAAGTTTATATAAAACTATTTGAACATTTACATTAAAAAGTACATATGATTTGAAAATATATTCGATGATGATTCCAGTTGTATTGGTTTGGTATTATAAATACTAGCAAACTTTTATATAAACTTGATCAAAGTTTACAATGTCTGACTTAAGACAAAGCTAATATGGAGAGTAAATAAAAGGGTACAGGGGAGTAGTAGAGTTCATCAAGGTAAATGGATATGCTATTCCTCGGGCAACTGAAAATTTGTTTGGATCGGTGGATTTTCTATGAAGAGAGCAACACAACACTGAGCTCAAGGGGACATCGCAGCTTGCTGTGGCGTCGCCAGCAAGGGCTTCTAAGGACCTTGTCGAAGGCAGAAATGACGAAGGAGAGGAAGTGGGTTCGCTGGTTGGGCTTTTTAATTTCGACCCCCCTGAGATTAGGCAGCGCTCGAGCTTGAGCCGGGACACCACGACCTGCCTCGATGTCGTCAGCGAGGGCTCGCGAAGACCAATCATCAAGCTGTAGACGATGTAATTCGGAAGAATCATCCACGGCCATTTCTCTCGCGGAAGGAGGTCATGAATCACCCATGAGGATTATTCCTCTGTTTTGTGGGATCATTTGACCACTACACACTTTTGCCTCGACAGATTGCCCGCTACTTTGGATCTTCAGAGATGATGACTGAAATAAGTATTCAGCAAAAAAAAAAAGGATTGAACTAAGAAACAGTAGCATGTGTATCAAAGTTGTCTGGTGGAAAACATCTAGGCCGAGGTTTTCTTGAATCCTGACATAACATTGGTTCATGTCACCATGGTGGAGACTTGAGAACCCTGGTTCATACAGTATTGCTCAGTAGGCATCTAATGGGTTATTCTGGGGATTTTTTTTAGCTTCTTCGAGGCTATTTCGAAGCGTCGGGAAATGTCTTGGATGCTGCAATCAGAGGCTTCAAGGATTATTTGGCGTCGGGTTCAGCACCGACCAATGCTGATGCGGCCTCATCTGGAGGTATGGTTGCACGACATTATGAATATTGTTCAAAATTGAACCTGGCCGTTTCTTCCTCATGTTGCCTGATGATTATGTCAGGTGATATAGACGAGCACTATTGTTACAATGTCGATCTTGTCTAACTCAAGTCGTTCATATGTGGATGATTGTTAATCACAGTGGCATCTGATGTCCCGGTGATGAAGATAAATAATCCGAAAAACGGCACTGACTGGGCGGAGCTAATTGTCAAGGAGATATCAGCTGCTTCAGATTTGATCGACGCCAAGAATCGAGCCTTCAGGATACTTGAATTGTTCGACAAATCTGCCGCAGACTGCAATACTCCTGATGAAAAGCAGAAAATGCGTGAGGTAACTGATGCATCTACCGTTGATTGATACACGCCCTGTTGATAATTATGACAAAGTATTTTGCTAGTCCCAAGTTCAGACACCGACAGTAAATCACAACCATAAGACACCAATTGATACATGATACTGCTAAATCCCATGTTACTTCTGGGATGTTACTCTGGAAATACCAATGTGCTCACCTGTGCTCGATCCATCCAGGAGCACAAGATACTGAAGCAGATGCTGGGAGGCCTGCTACACCAGAACGGCGTCCTGAAGAGGGCCTTTCTTATCCAGCACAACCGGCTCAAGGACTACCAGGACATGGTGCAGGAGCGGTCCCAGTTCAAGGAGATCGTCGACAAGTACCAGCAGCAGATCAAGGCGCTAGAGGTATGCAAAACTCGCCGAAAACGTATCGCTTTATTCTGCATATCATCTCCACTACAGGCTTTGCTTTGCTCATCAGCTCTTTGCGTTGCATTTGGTTGCAGGATAGGAACTATGTGCTGTCGTTGCATCTCGCGCAGTCGGATCATCGGAGTGGCATATCTGGGCACCGCAACCCCGACATCTTCTAGGCGTCTACTGCATCCTGCTGGATTCGGATGCGAGACCCTGAAGCTGTGATTGTTGAAGAAATCATGAATACAAGAAAACATCTTTGTGTAGTTATGTTGACACAATATATATGTGTGGTGCGATCGTTTCGAATTCGTATCGGTAGCATTGAGGAGCATTTGTGAACTCGTATCTGGTTGGCTCAAAGAGATGCAACAAGTGACAAACTCAAACTAACAAATAAGACTATGAATAATGATTGTTCTGATGATGCATACTCAAACTAACAAACATGTGACAAACTCAAGTTTTGGAACGGAGCTAGCAAGCATCTGCTAGCTTCTCAAACGGCATCCATCACCATCTTGAGAGCAACAGCTACATCTGCTAGCTCCTACATAAACCCAGACCGATTGGTTCCAAGCCATAGCCATGGCGGGGAACCACGAGAACCATGGCCTGCTTTTGGCCGGTGCCATCCTGCTTCTCACTCTTCTCCTCGTCGTCGACCTCAGGCGGCGTCGCAAGAAGTATGGTGGCTTGACGCTGAACCCGCCTCCGGGGCCGTGGCAGCTGCCGGTGATCGGCAGCATGCACCACGTCGTGGGCGCGCTCCCTCACCGCGCCATGCGCGACCTCGCCCTCCGGCACGGCCCGCTCATGCTGCTCCGCATGGGCGAGCTCCCCGTCGTCGTGGCCTCGTCGGCGGCCGCGGCGAGGGAGGTGATGAAGACCCACGACGCCGCCTTTGCCTCGCGGCCGAGGACCAACACCTTTGCCACGCTCACCAAGGATGGCCTCGGCGTCGCCCTCGCGCCGCTCGGAGACCACTGGCGCCGCGTCCGCAAGCTCTGCGCCACGGAGCTGCTAGGTGCGCCGCGGGTCCGGTCGTTCCGAGGGACGCGTGAGGCCGAGGCGGCCGCCCTCGTCGCGTCCGTGACCGGGGCGGCGGCGTCTGGGGACGTCGTGAACGTCAGCTCCCTCGTCACCACGTACGTCGTCGACGCCGTGGTGCGCGTCATGGTCGGCGACCGGATCACGGACCGCGAAGCCTTCCTGGCGTGCCTGGACGAGGCTGTCGGGGTGGCCGCTGGGTTCAGCCTCGCCGACCTGTTCCCGTCGTCGCGCCTCGCGCGTGCACTCAGCAGGACGGCGCGCCGGGTGGAGGCGGTGTTCGGAGAGATGTCCCGGCTGATGGACACCGTCATCAAGGAGAAACGCGCGAGGAAGGCGGCGGGCGTCGGCCGCGAGGAAGAAGAGGATATCCTTGACGTGCTTCTGGACGGCGGCGGCGACGGTGTGCCTCTCTCCATCGAGACCGTCCGTGCTATGATGAGGGATCTCTTCGGGGCCGGTAGCGAGACCTCGGCGTCGACGCTGCTGTGGGCCATGGCGGAGCTGATGCGGAAACCGGCGGCGCTCCGGAGGGCTCAGGCGGAGGTGCGCGGCGCGCTCGCCGGGCAAAGCCGCGTTCGGGAGGAGTCGCTGCAAGAGCTGCCGTATCTGCGGCTGGTGATCAAGGAGACGCTCCGGCTGCACGCAACGCTGCCGCTGCTGCTCCCGCGGGAGTGCCGTGAGGCCAGCCGCGTCCTCGGGTACGACGTGCCCCAGGGCGCCATGGTGCTGGTCAACGTGTGGGCCATCGGCCGGGACGCGGTGACCTTTGGCTCGGACGCCGAGGAGTTCCGGCCGGAGAGGTTCGAGGAGGGGGCCGTGGCGGCGCTGGACTTCAGGGGGACAGACTTCGAGCTCGTGCCGTTCGGCGCGGGGCGGAGGATGTGCCCCGGGATCACGTTCGGGCTCGCCGTCATGGAGCTCGCGCTCGCGAGCCTCCTCTTCCATTTCGACTGGGAGCTCCCCGGCGGTACGACGAAGCTGGACATGGCGGAGGCGTTGGGGATCACGGCGAAGAGGAAGAGCGACTTGTGGCTGCATGCTACCGTCATCATACCACCTCTGTAAATGAGTTCGTATTTGGAGATCGATCAGCGTACGTGTGGGTAATTGATCGATCGTCTAGCTTGCGCCTCTGCAAATTTGTCTCAAAATTCATATGGATGCATGTGGTAAATTATTTCACTTTTGCGTCCTGTGGAAATTCTTGAAGTAGTACATGTTAATGAGAGAAGTGCGAAAATGCCAAACGAAGACCGAGCTCCATGAAAACCTTATTTGGAAAACTTCAAAATTCAAACTTTCCAGCTTCAAAAAATTCTGCAAAAAAAATACACATATACCTAGATGAATATTGTACATATGCGCAAATTTTCAGATCGAAATACATTAAAATGAGATATACACACAAAAAAATCTGGGGCCTTTTAGCATATAACTGTTCATCTTCAAAGTCCATGATTTTAATTTTTTTTGTGCAGCTCGCAATTCAAGGCAAATTTTTGGCACATAGTACACTTCACATCCTTGCATACTTGTGTATTTATTTTCAAGAATTTTATTTTTCAAAATAAAGGCCTTTATGGAGTTGGCTTCGGCCCTCAAAATGCCCTGCTCAGAAGTGAGTATTTCAATCCTAAAGTCTAGGGATAGCTTAATTTACGGGACTGGCTAGCGGTAAAGTGACTGGATTTTTTATTTGGGTCAGTTATTTTTTTTCTTTGTCAAAAGGGCAGGCGTACATACTGGCCACGAACTGCAGTCGTACGTGGTATACTCGCGTCAGTGCGCCAGCACCTGAAGTATATACATTTGTGCTCTTATTAGTGACCTTTTCGTCATCCCGATATACATATACATCATGTAGGACTGTTTTCGGGAACCAATCATGGCATTTACCGAGGTACTTGACTGAAAATTTGGGACCGGCTACTACAGTATTTTGCTAGTCAAGTACTCCTTTCGTTTCATATTAGTTGTCGCTCAAACGGATGTATTTAGCACTTAAATAAGTCTAGATACATCCATTTCAGAAACAACTAATATAGAACTGAGGGAGTATGAGATGCTAGTGTCAACAAACGTCCTTTACTATGAGACGGAGGAAGCAATATTTACGATTTTTTAAAAACATTATCTTTTTAATAACAAATTACGAAAATATATGACCTAATTTGTAAATTACAAATATATAACCCTGCCGGCCTTGTTTAGCCCCAAGAGGCGATCTTCGGGCTACTGTAGGCCGAAGAACTATTTTCAAGCGCGTATATAAGCCGAAGACTAGAAGACCTGTGCCGAGCACACACTCCTCGGCGTTGGGTGGGCCGAAGAGATTATCTTTGAACGCGTCAAGACCGAAGAGTGATCTTCGGTTTTCTGGCGACCGAAGACTTCGGAGGGTGGGGTCAGCCACAGGAGTGCTGTGCGACCAAGACGGAGGTCCTGGCGATCCTGGTCATCAAGCTTATATCCATCCAATATGTTGACGGCGCACAAAAGTAAATGCATGGCCATTTTTGTCTGCTCGAAACTAGCCAGCTTAGAGCCAGAAATTGTTAATTTGGACCCCTAAATATCTGCGGGCGCGTTGGACGCGCCCGCGGACACTGACCAAGCACATCTTGAATTTTATTTCTCACAACCGAATACCTCAATTATTACATCTCAAATTCATGCAAAGACATGCTACGTTACGTGAACAATGCATCACACATTGTCTGGCTCCTACAACAAAATATGTGATCGGACTATCAAATTTTGGCATGTTCTACCTACATACTAGTTATGGAGAAGATCATCCATAGGCGGGCGTCCTTTTCCAAAACTATGATTAAGAATAAGAAGAAGAAAACGTGCGTGCAATGTCTCGGTGCTTGCCATCACAAACTCTTCGGTAGCCAGAAAACCAAGGATCTCTTCAGCCCACATAACACTGAAGAGTGTCTCTTCAGCCCAGCACATGTAGTCTTCGACCCTATACGCGACTGAAAAGCCACTTCGGCCTAAGCGAGGCCAAATAGTGACTCTTCGGCCTACACGAAGCCGACCGGGTCATATATTTGTAATTTACAAATTAGGTCATATATTTTTGTAATTTGTTATAAAAAAAGGTAATATATTTTTTAAAAATCGTATTTATGCTAGTTCAAGTTCAGACATGGACAGTAAATCACAACCATAAGACACCAATTGATACATAATACAGCTAAATCAAATGTTACTTCTGGGATGTTGTTCTGGAAATACACATGTCAAACCTTTGTGGCTGGTTATGCTTTCCTCGATTCATCTCGAAGCACAAGATACTCAAACAGATGTTGGGAGGCCTGCTTCACCATAACGGCGTCATGAAGAGGGCCTTTCTTATCTGGCACAACCGGCTTAGGGTCAGTTCTTTTGCAGCTTCTAGCAGCTTATTGTCAAAATAAGCCAAAAGCTCAAAAGAACTCGTTTTGGGGAAGTGAGCTTAGCTTATTTCCGCCTCCTTCACAATGGAAAAAAAGCTGGGGGAGCGTGGCTTCCCGAAGCTTCTGACTTAAAATGAAGGGGTATAGCAAAGTGTCCTTGTTGTTTCCTCTTATTTACACCAAAGTTGCCACTGCCCAGGCCCGTGTTTGAACTGACCCTCCCTCGACCCCCTCCCTCTCGCACTTGATCCCCTGTCCCTCTCGCTCCTGCAGGCTAGGGTTGCTCCAGCTCCACCTACCCGCTGCTGTCGCCGGTCCCCAGCTCCTCGACGAGGCCGTCTCCGGTGACATGGACGGCGCGCAGGCCTCCATCTCCCGCCGATACTCCTCTCCTTCCTCGGGGGCGATCCCTCCTTCCTTTCTCAGGCACGACCGCTACCTCGCTCGGTGTGCAGCAGCAGCAACACTCCGGTGGACGGCACCCCACTCCGGCCGACGTCCCCCTCCGGCGAAGAACCCCCGTGTTGGGGAACGCAGTATTTCAAAAAAATTCCTACGATCACGCAAGATCTATCTAGGAGATGCATAACAACGAGAGGGGAGAGTGTGTCTACGTACCCTCTTAGACCGAAAGCGGAAGCGTTAAGCAACGCAGTTGATGTAGTCGAACGTCTTCGCCAACCGATCAATTACCGAACGTACGACACCTCCGCGATCCGCACATGTTCAGCTCGGTGACGTCCCTCGAACTCTTGATCCAGCTGAGGCCGAGGGAGAGTTTCGTCAACACGTCGGCGTGGTGATGGTAATGATGAAGTTACCGGCGCAGGGCTTTGCCTAAGCACTACGACGATATGACCGAGGTGTGTTTCTGTGGGGGGGGGGGCACTGCACACGGCTAAGAGAAATTTCGGTGTGTCTTTGGGGTGCCTCCCTGCCCACGTATATAAAGGAGGGGGGAAGAGGAGGCCAGCCTAGGAGGGGCGCGCCTATAGGGGGAGTACAACTAGGATTCCCAATCCTAGTTGGAGTCCCCTTCCTTTTCCAAGAGGGGAGAGAGGGAAGGAGTAGGAGAGGGAGAAGGAAAGAGAGGGGGCGCCGCTCGCTCCCTAGTCCAATTCAGACTTGCCATGTGGGGGGGGGGCACCCCTTGAGGCCCTTCTCTCCTTTCCCGTATGGCCCATTAAGGCCCACTACTTCCCCTGGCGAATTCCCGTAACTCTCCAGTACTTCGAAAAATACCCCAGGACCTCGGAACCTTTCCAATGTCCAAATATAGCCTTCAAATATATAGATCTTTACGTCTCGACCATTTCGAGACTCCTCGTCATGTCCGTGACCTCATCCGGGACTCCGAACAACCTTCGGTACATCAAATCACATAACTCATAATACAAATCGTCATCGAACATTAAGCGTGCGGACCCTACGGGTTCGAGAACTATGTAGACATGACCGAGACACATCTCCGGTCAATAACCAATAGCGGAACCTGGATGCTCATATTGGCTCCTACATATTCTACGAAGATCTTTATCGGTAAAAACCGCACAACAACATACGTTGTTCCCTTTGTCATCGGTATGTTACTGATGGGGAACGTAGCAGGATTTAAAATTTTCTATGCATCACCAAGATCAATCTGTGGAGTTATCTAGCAACGAGGGAAAGGGGAGTGCATCTACATACCCTTGTAGATCGCGAGCGGAAGCGTTCAAGAGAACAGGGTTGATGGAGTCGTACTCGTCGTGATCCAAATCACCGATGACCGAGCGCCGAACGGACGGCACCTCGCGTTCAACACACGTACGGTTGGGAAGACGTCTCCTCCTTCTTGATCCAGCAAGGGGAAGGAGAGGTTGATGGAGATCCAGCAGCACGACGGCGTGGTGGTGGAAGCAACGGCGATCTCGGCAGGGCTTCGCCAAGCTCAGCGAGAGGGAGAGGTGTCACGGGAGGGAGAGGGAGGCGCCAGCGGATAGGGTACGGCTGCCCTCCCTCCCTCCACTATATATAGGGCCCCCGGCTCCGGCCCTAGATATTGGATCTCAAGGGGGGGGGGCAAGGGGGGTGGCTTGCCCCCCAAGCCAAGTGGGGGGCCCCCACCCCTAGGGTTTCCAACCCTAGGCATAGGGGGAGGCCCAAGGGGGGCGCACCAGCCCACCAGGGGCTGGTTCCCTTCCCCAATTCAGCCCATGGGGCCCTCCGGGATAGGTGGCCCCACCCGATGGACTCCCGGGACCCTTTCGGTGGTCCCGGTACAATACCGGTGACCCCCGAAACTTTCCCGATGGCTGAAACTGGACTTCCTATATATAATTCTTCACATCCGGACCATTCCGGAACTCCTCATGACGTCCGGGATCTCATCCGGGACTCCGAACAACTTTCGGGTTACCGCATACTAATATCTCTACAACCCTAGCGTCACCGAACCTTAAGTGTGTAGGCCCTACGAGTTCGGGAGACATGTAGACATAACCGAGACGACTCTCCGGTCAATAACCAACAGAGGGATCTGGATACCCATGTTGGCTCCCACATGTTCCACGATGATCTCATCAGATGAACCACGATGTCGAGGATTCAATCAATCCCGTATACAATTCCCTTTGTCAATCGGTACGTTACTTGCCCAAGACTCGATCATCGGTATCCCAATACCTCGTTCAATCTCGTTACCGGCAAGTCACTTTACTCGTACCGTAATGCATGATCCCGTGATCAACCACTTGGTCACATTGAGCTCATTATGATGATGCATTACCGAGTGGGCCCAGAGATACCTCTCCGTCATACGGAGTGACAAATCCCAGTCTCGATTCGTGCCAACCCAACAGACACTTTCGGAGATACCCGTAGTGCACCTTTATAGTCACCCAGTTACGTTGTGACGTTTGGCACACCCAAAGCACTCCTATGGTATCCGGGAGTTGCACAATCTCATGGTCTAAGGAAATGATACTTGACATTCGGAAAAGCTCTAGCAAACGAACTACACGATCTTTGAGCTATGCTTATGATTGGGTCTTGTCCATCACATCATTCTCCTAATGATGTGATCCCGTTATCAATGACATCTAATGTCCATAGTCAGGCAACCATGACTATCTTTTGATCAACGAGCTAGTCAACTAGAGGCTTGATAACCCACAAGTATAGGGGATCAATTGTAGCCTCTTTCGATAAGTAAGAGTGTCAAACCCAACGAGGAGCTAAAGGTAGAACAAATATTCCCTCAAGTTCTATCGACCACCGATACAACTCTACGCACACTTGACGTTCGCTTTACCGGAAACAAGTATGAAACTAGAAGTACTTTGTAGGTGTTGTTGGATAGGTATGCAAGATAATAAAGAGCAAGTAAATATAAAGTAGGGGCTGTTTAGATGAAGACACAACTAAATTAGTTTTGGTAAAGAGCTTTTGTCAACAAGAAGGCTATTTGTCCCTAGGCAATCAATAACTAGACCGGTAATCATTATGCAATTTTATTTGAGGGAGAGGCATAAGCTAACATACTTTCTCTACTTGGATCATATGCACTTATGATTGGAACTCTAGCAAGCATCCGCAACTACTAAAGATTCATTAAGGTAAAACCCAACCATAGCATTAAAGTATCAAGTCCCCTTTATCCCATATGCAAACAACCTACTTACTCGGGTCTGTGCTTCTGTCACTCACGCCACCCACCATAAGCAAATCATAAGCATATTGCAAACCCTACAGCGGGAATCCCTCACGCTTGCGCGACACGGAGAGCACCATAGGACAACACCAATAATAAAACATACAACTCAAACCAATCACGATCATCAAATAGCCATTAGGACAAAACGGATCTACTCAAACATCATAGGATAGCCATACATCATAGGGAAATAATATATAGCGTTGAGCACCATGTTTAAGTAGAGATTACAGCGGGTAAGAGAGAGGTTACACCGCTGCATAGAGGGGGGAAGAGTTGGTGATGATGGCGGTTAAGTTGTTGGTGAAGATCGCGGTGATGATGATGGTCCCCGGTGGCACTCCGGTGCCACCGGAAGTGAGGGGGAGAGAGCCCCCCTCCTTCTTCTTCTTCCTTGACCTCCTCCCTAAATGGGAGAAGGGTTTCCCCTCTGGTCCTTGGCTCCCATGGCGTGGGAGGGGCGAGAGCCCCTCCGAGATTGGATCTATCTCTCTGTCTCTCTCTGTTTCCGCGTTCTCTTCTGGCTCTGTTTCACCGTTTCGTGTATATATGGAGATCCGTAACTCCGATTGGCCCGAAACCTTCACCGTGATTTTCCCCCTAAAATTAGCTTTCTTGCGGCAAAAGAAGAGCGTCAACCGCCTTACGGGTGGCTCACGAGGGTAGGGGGCGCGCCCCCCTACCTCGTGACCACCTCGGGCACCGTCTCGCGTGGATTTTTCTTCCGGAATTTTCCAAATATTTCAAAAATAAGCTCTGTCCGTTTTTATCCCGTTTGGATTCCGTTTGGTATGGATATTCTGCGAAACGTAAAACATGCAACAAACAGGAACTGGCACTGGGCACTGGATCAATATGTTAGTCCCAAAAATAATATAAAAAGTTGCCAAAAAGTATATGAAAGTTGAATAATATTGGCATGGAACAATCAAAAATTATAGATATGACGGAGACGTATCAAGGCTCACTAGGGATGTGTTGTGGCCTATGTATTCACACATGTATTACGATTTCCGGATAACACAATTATAGCATGAACAATAGACAATTATCATGAACAAGGAAATATAATAATAACCATTTTATTATTACCTCTAGGGCATATTTCCAACAGTATCCCACTTGCACTAGAGTCAATAATCTAGTTACATTGTGATGAATCGAACACCCATAGAGTTCTGGTGTTGATCATGTTTTGCTCTAGGGAGAGGTTTAGTCAACGGATCTGCCACATTCAGTTTCGTATGTACTTTACAAATATCTATGTCTCCATTTTGAACACTTTCACGAATGGAGTTGAAGCGATGCTTGATATGCCTGGTCTTCTTGTGAAACCTGGGCTCCTTGGTAAGGGCAATAGCTCCAGTGTTGTCACAGAAGAGGGTCATCGGGCCAGATGCATTCGGAATGACTCCTAGGTCGGTAATGAACTCCTTCACCCAGATTACTTCTTGTGCTGCCTCCGAGGCTGCCATGTACTCCGCTTCACATGTAGATCCCGCCACAACGCTTTGCTTGCAACTGCACCAGCTTACTGCCCCACCATTCAAAATATACACGTATCCGGTTTGTGACTTAGAGTCATCCAGATCTGTGTCGAAGCTAGAATCGACGTAACCCTTTACGACGAGCTCTTCGTCACCTCCATAAACGAGAAACATATCCTTAGTCCTCTTCAGGTACTTCAGGATATTCTTGACCGCTGTCCAGTGTTCCATGCCGGGATTACTTTGGTACCTTCCTACCAAACTTACGGCAAGGTTTACATCAGGTCTAGTACACAGCATGGCATACATAATAGACCCTATGGCCGAGGCATAGGGGACGACACTCATCTTTTCTCTATCTTCTGCCGTGGTCGGGCATTGAGCCGTGCTCAATTGCATACCTTGCAATACAGGCAAGAACCCCTTCTTGGACTGATCCATATTGAACTTCTTTAATATCTTGTCAAGGTACGTACTTTGTGAAAGACCAATGAGGGGTCTCGATCTATGTCTATAGATTTTGATGCCTAATATATAAGCAGCTTCTCCAAGGTCCTTCATTGAAAAACACTTGTTCAAGTAGGCCTTTATGCTTTCCAAGAATTCTATATCATTTCCCATCAACACTATGTCATCCACATATAATATGAGAAATGCTACGGAGCTCCCACTCACTTTCTTGTAAACACAGGCTTCTCCATAAGTCCGTGTAAACCCAAACGCTTTGATCATCTCATCAAATCAAATGTTCCAACTCCGAGATGCTTGCACCAGCCCATATATTGAGCGTTGGAGCTTGCACACCTTGTTAGCATTCTTAGGATCGACAAAACCTTCCGGCTGCATCATATACAATTCTTTCTTAAGAAAGCCGTTAAGGAATGCCGTTTTGACGTCCATTTGCCATATCTCATAATCATAGAATGCGACAATTGCTAACATGATTCGGACGCACTTCAGCTTCGCTACGGGTGAGAAAGTCTCATCATAGTCAACCCCTTGAACTTGTCGATAACCCTTAGCGACAAGCCGAGCTTTATAGATGGTCACATTACCATCCGCGTCTATATTCTTCATAAAGATTCATTTATTTTCTATGGCTTGCTGATCATCGAGCAAGTCAGTCAAAGTCCATACTTCATTTTCATACATGGATTCTATCTCGGATTTCATGGCTTCTAGCCATTTGTTGGAATCTGGGCCCGCCATCGCTTCCTCATAGTTCGAAGGTTCAGCGTTGTCTAACAACATGATTTCCAAGACAGGATTGCCGTACCACTCTAGTGCGGAACGTGTCCTTGTGGACCTACGAAGTTCAGTAGCAACTTGATCTGAAGTTTCATGATCATCATCATTAACTTCCTCTCTAGTTGGTGCAGGCACCTCAGGAACATTTTCCTGAGTTGCGCCACTTTCCGGTTCAAGAGGTAATACTTCATCAAGTTCTACTTTCCTCCCACTTACTTCTTTCGAGAGAAACTCTTTCTCTAGAAAGGATCCATTCTTGGCAACAAAGATCTTGCCTTCGGATTTGAGGTAGAAGGTATACCCAATAGTTTCTTTAGGGTATCCTATGAAGACGCATTTTTCCGACTTGGGTTTGAGCTTTTCAGGTTGAAGTTTATTGACATAAGCATCGCATCCCCAAACTTTTAGAAACGACAGCTTAGGTTTCTTCCCAAACCATAATTCATACGGTGTCGTCTCAACGGATTTTGACGGAGCCCTATTTTAAGTGAATGCGGCAGTCTCTAAAGCATAGCCCCAAAATGACAGCGGTAGATCGGTAAGAGACATAATAGATCGCACCATATCCAATAGAGTGCGATTACGACGTTCGGACACACCATTACGCTGAAGTGTTCCAGGCGGCGTGAGTTGTGAAACTATTCCACATTTCCTTAAGTGCATGCCAAATTCGTGACTCAAGTATTCTCCCCCACGATCTGATCGCAAGAACTTGATTTTACTGTCACGTTGATTCTCAACCTCACTCTGAAATTCCTTGAACTTTTCAAAGGTCTCAGACTTGTGTTTCATTAAGTAGACATACCCATATCTACTCAAGTCATCAGTGAGGGTGAGAACATAACGATAGCCACCGCGAGCCTCAACACTCATTGGACCGCACACATCAGTATGTATGATTTCCAATAAGTTGGTTGCTCGCTCCATTGTTCCTGAGAACGGAGTCTTGGTCATTTTACCCATGAGGCATGGTTCGCACGTGTCAAATGATTCATAATCAAGAGACCCCAAAAGTCCATCTGCATGGAGCTTCTTCAAGCGTTTGACACCTATGTGACCAAGGCGGCAGTGCCACAAGTATGTGGGACTATCATTATCAACCTTACATCTTTTGGTATTCACACTATGAATATGTGTAACATTACGCTCGAGATTCATTAAGAATAAACCATTCACCAGCGGGGCATGACCATAAAACATATCTCTCATATAAATAGAACAACCATTATTCTCGGATTTAAATGAGTAGCCATCTCGAATTAAACGAGATCCTGATACAATGTTCATGCTCAAAGCTGGCACTAAATAACAATTATTGAGGTTTAAACTAATCCCGTAGGTAAATGTAGAGGTAGCGTGCCGACGGCGATCACATCGACCTTGGAACCATTCCCGACGCGCATCGTCACCTCGTCCTTCGCCAGCCTCCGCTTATTCCGCAACTCCTGCTTTGAGTTACAAATGTGAGCAACCGCACCGGTATCAAATACCCAGGAGCTACTACGAGTACTGGTAAGGTACACATAAGTTACATGTATATCACATATACCTTTAGTGTTGCCGGCCTTCTTGTCCGCTAAGTATTTGGGGCAGTTCCGCTTCCAGTGACCACTTCCCTTGCAATAAAAACACTCAGTCTCGGGCTTGGGTCCATTCTTTGGCTTCTTCCCGGCAGCTTGCTTACCGGGCGCGGCAACCCCCTTGCCGTCCTTCTTGAAGTTCTTCTTACCCTTGCCTTTCTTAAACTTAGTGGTTTTATTCACCATCAACACTTGATGTTCCTTTTTGATCTCCACCTCCGCTGATTTCAACATTGAATATACCTCAGGAATGGTCTTTTCCATCCCCTGCATATTGAAGTTCATCACAAAGCTCTTGTAGCTCGGTGGAAGCGACTGAAGGATTCTGTCAATGACCGCGTCATCCGGGAAATTAACTCCCAGCTGAGTCGAGCAGTTGTGCAACCCAGACATTTTGAGTATGTGCTCACTGATAGAACTATTTTCCTCCATCTTACAACTGAAGAACTTGTCGGAGACTTCATATCTCTCGACCCGGGCATGAGCTTGGAAAACCATTTTCAGCTCTTCGAACATCTCATGTGCTCCGTGTTGCTCAAAACGCTTTTGGAGCCCCGGTTCTAAGCTGTAAAGCATGCCGCATTGAACGAGGGAGTAATCATCAGCATGTGACTGCCAAGCGTTCATAATGTCTTGGTTCTTTGGGATGGGTGCATCACCTAGCGGTGCTTCTAGGATATAATCTTTCCTGGCAGCTATGAGGATGATCCTCAGGTTCCGGACCCAGTCCATATAGTTGCTGCCATCATCTTTCAGCTTGGTTTTCTCTAGGAACGCGTTGAAGTTGAGGGCAACATTAGCGTGGGCCATTTGATCTACAATACATATTGCAAAGATTTTAGACTAACTTCATGATAATTAAGTTCATCTAATCAAATTATTCAATGAACTCCCACTCAGATAAACATCCCTCTAGTCATCTAAGTGAAACATGATCCGAGTCGACTAGGCCGTGTCCGATCATCACGTGAGACGGACTAGTCAACATCGGTGAACATCTTCATGTTGATCGTATCTTCTATACGACTCATGCTCGACCTTTCGGTCTTTCGTGTTCCGAGGCCATGTCTGTACATGCTAGGCTCGTCAAGTCAACCTAAGTGTATTGCGTGTGTAAAACTGGCTTACACCCGTTGTATTCGAACGTTAGAATCTATCACACCCGATCATCACGTGGTGCTTCGAAACAACGAACCTTCGCAACGGTGCACAGTTAGGGGGAACACTTTCTTGAAATTATTGCGAGGGATCATCTTATTTAAGCTACCGTCGTTCTAAGCAAATAAGATGTAAAACATGATAAACGTCACATGCAATCAAATAGTGACATGATATGGCCAATATCATTTTGCTCCTTTTGATCTCCATCTTCGGGGCGCCATGATCATCGTCGTCACCGGCATGACACCATGATCTCCATCATCGTGTCTTCATGAAGTTCTCTCGTCATCTATTGCTTCTACTACTATGGCTAACGGTTTAGCAATAAAGTAAAGTAATTACATGATGTTATATGTTGACACGCATGTCATAAATAAATTAAGACAACTCCTATGGCTCCTGCCGGTTGTCATACTCATCGACACGCAAGTCGTGATTCCTATTACAAGAACATGATCAATCTCATACATCACATATATCATTCATCACATCCTTTTGGCTATATCACATCACACGGCACATGCTGCAAAAACGAGTTAGACGTCCTCTAATTGTTGTTGCAAGTTTTTATGTGGCTGCTATAGGTTTCTTAGCAAGAACGTTTCTTACCTACGCCAAAACCACAACGTGATATGACAATTTCTATTTACCCTTCATAAGGACCCTTTTCATCGAAACCGATCCGACTAAAGTGGGAGAGACAGACACCCGCTAGCCACCTTATGCAACTAGTGCATGTCAGTCGGTGGAACCAGTCTCACGTAAGCGTACGTGTAAGGTCGGTCCGGGCCGCTTCATCCCACGATGCCGCCGAATCAAGATAAGACTAGTAACGGCAAGTAAATTGACAATATCGACGCCCACAACTGCTTTGTGTTCTACTCATGCATAGAAACTACGCATAGACCTAGCTCATGATGCCACTGTAGGGGAACGTAGCAGAATTTAAAATTTTCTACGCATCACCAAGATCAATCTATGGAGTTATCTAGCAACGAGGGAAAGGGGAGTGCATCTACATACCCTTGTAGATCGTGAGCGGAAGCGTTCAAGAGAACGGGGTTGATGGAGTCGTACTCGTCGTGATCCAAATCACCGATGACCGAGCGCCGAACGGACGGCACCTCCGCGTTCAACACACGTACGGTTGGGAAGACGTCTCCTCCTTCTTGATCCAGCAAGGGGGAAGGAGAGGTTGATGGAGATCCAGCAGCACGACGGCGTGGTGGTGGAAGCAACGGCGATCTCGGCAGGGCTTCGCCAAGCTCAGCGAGAGGGAGAGGTGTCACGGGAGGGAGAGGGAGGCGCCAGGGGCTAGGCGACGGCTGCCCTCCCTCCCCCCACTATATATAGGGCCCCTAGGGGGGGCGCCGGCCCTAGAGATTGGATCTCAAGGGGGGCGGCGGACAAGGGGGGTGGCTTGCTCCCCAAGCCAAGTGGGGCGCCCCCCACCCCTAGGGTTTCCAGCCTTAGGCGCAGGGGAAGGCCCAAGGGGGGCGCACCATCCCACCGGGGGCTGGTTCCCTTCCCCACTTCAGCCCATGGGGCCCTCCGGGATAGGTGGCCCCACCCGGTGGACCCCCGGGACCCTTCCGGTGGTCCCGGTACAATACCGGTGACCCCCAAAACTTTCCCGATGGCCGAAACTGGACTTCCTATATATAATTCTTCACCTCCGGACCATTCTGGAACTCCTCGTGAAGTCCCGGATCTCATTCGAGACTCCGAACAACTTTCGGGTTACCGCATACTAATATCTCTACAACCCTAGCGTCACCGAACCTTAAGTGTGTAGACCCTACGGGTTCGGGAGACACGTAGACATGACCGAGACGACTCTCCGGTCAATAACCAACAGTGGGATCTGGATACCCATGTTGGCTCCCACATTTTCCATGATGATCTCATCGGATGAACCACGATGTCGAGGATTCAATCAATCCCGTATACAATTCCCTTTGTCAATCGGTACGTTACTTGCCCGAGACTCGATCGTCGGTATCGCAATACCTCGTTCAATCTCGTTACCGGCAAGTCACTTTACACTACTAGGGAAAAGCCTATACACAGAATTTTACCAGTAGCGCTGTACAAAATCAAGCGCTGCTGCTACTTAGTAGCAGCGCGCGTAAATAAACCGCGCTACTGCTATGACTTTAGCAGTAGCGCGTACTAGCGAAAAGCGCTGCTGCTACGTTTGAACTGGGCGCACATGGCTAGCCCAACCTAGCAGTAGCGCGTATAACGGCCCAGCGCTACTGCTAATATCCTTAGCTGCAACGCGCTTACGTGTAAAGCGCTGCTGCTAACGGAAATAAAATAAAGTGAAAAACAAGTAGAAAATTAAATGAAAATGAAAGAAATAGAAAAAGGAGAAAGGGAAAAAATAAAATGTAAATAAAAATAAAAGAAAAAGGGAAAAAAGGAGAAAGGAATAGCAGTAGCGGGTTCTGCAGAAAATTGCTATAGCTGCAGCGTGTATTCCAGAACGCGCTGTAGCTAACGTAGCAGTAGCGCCCTTTCTGGAACGCGCTACTGGTACTTCTGACTTAACCACGCGGTTCATCCTTCCCCACGACCACTTCATCCCCCTAATCAACTCCACTCTCGCCGCCGCCGTCGCCCCTCGGCCGCCGCGCGCTCTCCCCACGCTGCCCTGACCCCAGATTCAACGCCGGCCCCGCCCCCGACCTCAACGCCGCCCGGGACGCCGCCCCGACCCCGACCTCAACGTCGCCCCGGCGCCGCCCCCGCCGCCCCCGACCTCAACGCCGCCCCGGAGCCCCGACCACGACCTCGACGCCTCCTGCCCCTCCCTCGTCGCAGGCACCCGAGGTGAGCACGCCTGCTCCTCCCTCTCCCCTACCTCTGCCTAGGGTTTCTACCTCCATCAATAGGGTGGAAACGAATCGGATGCGGATGCGGCTCAAATGAGTTAGGGTTCATGTAAGGGTGGAAACGAATCAAATTTCTAAGATGAATCATAAAACGAGTAAAATTTGACCACTTATTTCACTTTATAGTTGGATAATTGGAATATCCGCTACCACTTTCCACCCCTATAGGTTCATCAAATTAGATGGTAATTAGGGCAGTAGTTCTTAGGTACTAATTAGTTAGTAAGAACTAGGTACTAATTAGGTACTAGAATATTTTTATTTATAGTAAGTTTATTTTTAGTAAGAACTAGTTGAATTAGTAGAACTAGTTAGTAAGAACTTGTTGCTATTTTTTTAGTTAAAGCAATTTTCCCGCATCAACGTTGAAGATGCCTGTCCCGCATCCTCGTCGTCGAGTCGGCGGAGGACGACACCTGCTTGACCAGATGGGCCATGTCCGGGACTGGGCTCCGCCGGGGTGGTACTGGGAGGCGCTACCTACCGGGGGGCGCAGGTTGGTGAGGAGCCAGCCTGTCGTTGACCCGAACCTTCTTTGGTGGAGGTCGCGTGGGCCAGTGACGGTCCAGAGGCTCGAGGACTCCGCGGAGGTGGTGCGTCACCGTGTCAGTGAGGAGGATGCGCACGTCCGTCGCTACTTGTTTGCGTTGGAGCACAGGTTCTCCAATACCTGGTAGGTTCTCTAGGGATCTCACTGGAGCTATGATCCCGTGATGGTTCCTTCTCTGTGGGTGTCCACCACCCGCGCCGATACCCGTCGTGTGCTAGGGTTTTAGTTGTACTAGGGATGTTATATGTATGACACTATTCGGGATGTATTAGTGATAATATTCGACGATGTATGGACGCATGAGATGATTTACTTTTGCTTATTGAATGCATGCTAATTTGAGTCTTATAAGATATTTTGAAATGTATATCTTGTGTTGCTCAATATCCAAGTGGCCGGTCATGTTTGCAGGTTACACCTCCGAGTGGCCTATGTTTTGCCGGAGTGTTGATTCATTTCCGTTCCGGCAAATTTCAGGCGCTCGATATATCCTATTTTAGCAAAGGTCATGCCGGATTTTTCCGTGAATTTTGGCATGACTTTTGCCAGAATATGTAGGAAATATCGAGTGCCCCGGATTTGTGTGTTGAGTATCCTAGTAGTTGTCTCCTATCGATTTTCAATTAATGTTTTAACTATGAACATAGGAAATGTCTGACGACAAAAAGGATTTTGGTATTTGCAAATACTGCGAAGACGAGCGCGGCCTGTGCGACGGAATCTTCCTAGATGATGATAGGCGCTTCAGCATCAAGCTGGACGAGAACTTCGAAGTGGATACAGTAAGTCACAACAACAAGTCTTTTTTCGTAATTAAGCATGACATTTGCTTCATTTGCTTCAACTTATATTTTTTTTTACTATTCTACTAGCGTATCCCCTGCCATGCAAGAGTTTTTGTATTGGATAAGATAGGTTTCAGTCATACTATGGAGGTAAAGAAAGTTTATTTGAAGACCGAGCATGGTTATATTTTCCACGCAAAATTATACAATTCAGACGACTACACCTATTTTGGATGCAAAACATGGCGAGCACTATGCAAGACTTATGCATTTCAGCCTGATATGGTTATCACCTTTGATATTCGTCCGGAAGATGATATTGAAGGTAATACCGACATCTGGGTCGATGTGTAGACGCCTCCAGTTACACCAAAATGTAAGTTTCTCAACCATATTTATGTCTTTGATATTGTTTATTCAAAAATAGTTGACAACTAATTTGTATTGTCAGCTTATTTCGGTGCAAGCAAACATGTCCAGCGCTTGGTAGACAGGACCTACTACTGTCCTGGGGTGAACTAAACTGCGAGGAGCTAAGTCATTATGTTTCATGGCTTGAGGATCTTGATACCGTCAAGACAAATTTTCTTCCTGGACCTAGAAATCTTAGTACTGAAAACGTGCGACCAATAGTGTTCGTCATGAACTACGGTCACATCTATTTAGGAAGGATGGTAAGATTTTTACTATTTGTCCTCAGTGCATCTTTTCCATACATTATTTGTGAAGCTAAACTTCATTGCTAAGTATGTGACCATATGATGTTCTTCAACAGGGACTCCCGATGAATGTTGTGCCTTATGGGATCGAGACTAAAGGTACCATGAGTATTATTAGCTTACGGCCAAGATATCCTACATGTTACTTTAGTGCATTCAAGATCAGCGATGAATGCTTAATAGTGCAAGACTGGACCAGATATGTGATGGGGGAGCGCAGACAAGTACTAGGGGGCAGCAAACAGATGTGCTACCCAAAATTAGGAGACAGGTTCATCTACATGCTCCAACTTGATCAAGGAGGAGAGCTACACATGTTTTATGTTGTTTTACCTAAGAGAGAGCAGCAGGAGTGATTAGCTAGAAATAAGTTTGAGGATGATGATGTGCTACACTATTACTATGATGATAAAATAGCTAGTGTTGGTGGTAATGACTGATGATTATTATTAGCTAGTGTTAGTGGTGATTAAATAAATATTGTTGGTGCTAATGATTATGATGATGATTAAATAGCTTGTGCTGGCGGATTAGATTCAAGTGGAGGCAACATGTGGTGCACATCGAAAGTACTACTAGTCCAAACTAGATCAAGTTTGGATTAGTAGTATACTTTTGACATGCACCACATATTGCCTCCACTTGAACCTAACACACCTTCATTTGACACACTGTTATGGACATAATGATGTAAACCTCATAACTGGTATTGTACCAATATTTGTACGATGGCGCATAAATACACTAAAAATAAAAAAATAAAAAACAATACTAGTAGCGATGGAAATAAAACACGCTGCCAGTAGTTACATTAGCAGCAGCGTGGGAGTGAACAAGCGCTGCAACTATTTGTCCTAGCAGTAGCGCGTGCGGCACGCGTTACTGCTAAGCAATAGCTGTAGCGCCTTATTAGTAGCGCGCCTACCCGCGCCACTAGTGAGCACAAAACCAGCACTACTGCTAGGGTTTTCCCTAGTAGTGTTACTCTTACCGTAATGCATGATCCCGTGATCGACCACTTGGTCACATTGAGCTCATTATGATGATGCATTACCGAGTGGGCCCAGAGATACCTCTCCGTCATACGGAGTGACAAATCCCAGTCTCGATTCGTGCCAACCCAACAGACACTTTCGGAGATACCCGTAGTGCACCTTTATAGTCACCCAGTTAAGTTGTGACGTTTGGCACACCCAAAGCACTCCTACGGTATCCGGGAGTTGCACAATCTCATGGTCTAAGGAAATTATACTTGACATTCGAAAAAGCTCTAGCAAACGAACTACACGATCTTTGAGCTATGCTTATGATTGGGTCTTGTCCATCACATCATTCTCCTAATGATGTGATCCCATTATCAATGACATCTAATGTCCATAGTCAGGAAACCATGACTATCTTTTGATCAACGAGCTAGTCAACTAGAGGCTCACTAGGGACGTGTTGTGGTCTATGTATTCACACATGTATTACGATTTCCGGATAACACAATTATAGCATGAACAATAGACAATTATCATGAACAAGGAAATATAATAATAACCATTTTATTATTGCCTCTAGGGCATATTTCCAACAGTTACTTGCCCGAGATTCGATTGTCGTTATCCTCATACCTAGTTCAATCTCGTTACCGGCAAGTCTCTTTACTCATTCCGTAAAGCATCTTCCCGTAACTAACTCTTTAGTCACATTGCTTGCAAGGCTTATAGTGATGAGCATTACCAAGAGGGCCCAGAGATACCTCTCCGACAATCAGAGTGACAAATCCTAATCTCGATCTATGTCAACTCAACAAACACCATCGGAGACACCTGTAGAGCATCTTTATAATCACCCAGTTATGTTGTGACGTTTGATAGCACACTAAGTGTTCCTCCGGTATTCGGGAGTTGCATAATCTCATAGTCATGGGAACATGTATAAGTAATGAAGAAAGCAATAGCAACAAACTAAACGATCATAGTGCTAAGCTAACAATTGGTCTTGTCCATCACATCATTATCTAATGATGTGATCCCGTTCATCAAATGACAACACATGTCTATGGCTAGGAAACTTAACCATCTTTGATTAACGAGTTAGTCAAGTAGAGGCATACTAGGGACACTCTGTTTGTCTATGTATTCACACATGTATCATGTTTCCGGTTAATACAATTCTAGCATGAATAATAAACATTTATCATGATATAAGGAAATATAAATAACAACTTTATTATTGCCTCTAGGGCATATTTCCTTCAGTCTTCCACTTGCACTAGAGTCAATAATCTAGTTCACATCATCATGTGATTTAACACCAATAGTTCACATCTTTATGTGATTAGTTCACATCTCCATGTGACTAATACCCAAAGGGTTTACTAGATTCAATAATCTAGTTCACATCGCTATGTGATTAACACCCAAAGAGTGATCATGTTTTGCTTGTGAGAGAAATTTAGTCAATGGGTCTGCCACATTCAGAGCCGTATGTATTTTGCAAAAAACAATTATGTCTACAATGCTCTGCACGGAGCTACTCTAGCTAATTGCTCCCACTTTCAATATGTATCCAGGTTGAGACTCAGAATCATTCGGATTGGTGTCAAAACTTGTATTGACGTAACTCTTTATGACAAACTTTTTGTCACATCCATAACCAAGAAACATATCCTTATTCCACTAAGGATAATTTTGATCGATGTCTAGTGATCCACTCCTGGATCACCATTGTACCCTCTTGCCAAACTCTTGGTGAGGTACACAATAGGTCTGGTACACAACATAGCATACTTTATAGAACATATGACCGAGGCATAGGGAATGACTTTTCATTCTCTTTGTATTTTCTGCCGTGGTTGGGTTTTGAGTCTTTACTCAATTTCACACCTTATAACTCAGGCAAGAACTCCTTCTTTGACTGATTCATTTTGAACTCCTTCAAAATGTTATCAAGGTATGTACTCATCGAAAGTCTTATCAAGCGTCTTTATCTATCTTTATAGTTTTTGATGCCCAATATGTAAGTAGCTTTACAGGTAATTCTTTCTTTGAAAACTCCTTTCAAATTCTCCTTTATGCTTTCCAGAAAATTCTAAATCATTTCCGATCAACAATATGTCATTCACATATACTTATCAGAAAGGCTGTAGTGCTCCCACTCACTTTCTTGTAAATACAGCCTTCACCGCAAGTCTGTATGAAACTATATGCTTTGATCAACTCATCAAAGTGTATATTCCAACTCCGAGATGCTTGCACCAGTCCATAGATGGATCGCTGGGGCTTGCACACTTTGTTAACACCTTCAGGATTGACAAAACCTTCTTGTTGCATCATATACAACTCTTCTTTAAGAAATCCATTAAGAAATGCAGTTTTGACATCCATTTGCCAGATTTCATAAAATATGGCAATTGCTAACATGATTCGGACAGACTTAAGCATCGCTACGAGTGAGAAAATCTCATCGTAGTCAACATCTTGAACTTGTCGAAAACCTTTTGCGACAATTCGAGCTTTGTATATAGTAATACTACTATCAACATTTGTCTTCCTCTTGAAGATCCATTTATTCTCAATGGCTTGCCGATCATTGGGCAAGTCAACCAAAGTCCACACTTTGTTCTCATACATGGATCCCATCTCAGATTTCTTGGCCTCAAGCCATTTTGTGGAATCTGGGCTCATCATCGCTTCCTCATAGTTCGTAGGTTCGTCATGGTCTAGTAACATGACTTCCAGAAAGGATTACCGTACCACTCTGGTGCGGACCATACTCTGATTGACCTACGAGGTTCGGTAGTAACTTGATCTGAAGTTTCACGATCATGATCGTTAGCTTCTTCACTAATTGGCGTAGGAATCACTAGAACTGATTTCTGTGATGAACTACTTTCAATTCGGGAGAAGGTACACTTACCTCATCAAGTTCTACATTCCCCCCACTCACTTCTTTCGAGAGAAACTTCTTCTCTAGAAATGATCCATTCTTATCAACGAATATCTTGCCTTCGGATCTGTGATAGAAGGTGTACCCAATAGTTTCCTTTGGGTATCCTACGAAGACGCATTTCTTCGATTTGAGTTCGAACTTATCAGGTTGAAACTTTTTCACATAAGCATCATAGCCCCAAACTTTAAGAAATGACAGCTTAGGTTTCTTGCTAAACCACAGTTCATATGGTGTCATCTCAACGGATTTAGATGGTGCCCTATTTAACGTGAATGCAGCTGTCTCTAATGCATAACCCCAAAAGGATAGTGGTAAATCGGTAAGAGACATCATAGATCGCACCATATCTAATAAAGTACGGTTATGACGTTCGGACACACCATTGCATTGTGGTGTTCCAGGTGGCGTGAGTTGCGAAACTATTCGACATTGTTTCAACTGAAGCCAAACTCGTAACTCAAATATTTTGTCTCTGCGATTAGATCGTAGAAACTTTATTTTCTTGTTACGACGATTCTCCACTTCACTCTGAAATTCTTTGAACTTTTCAAACATTTCAGACTTGTGTTTCATTAAGTAGATATATTCATATCTGCTCAAATCATCTGTGAAGGCCAGAAAATAACGATACCCGCCACGAGCCTCAACACTCATCGGACCGCATACATCAGTATGTATTATTTCCAATAAGTCAGTGGCTCGCTCCATTGTTCTGAAGAACGGAGTCTTAGTCATCTTGCCCATGAGGCATGGTTCACAAGCATCAAATGATTCATAATCAAGTGATTCCAAAAGTCCATCCGCATGGAGTTTCTTCATGCGCTTTACACCAATATGATCTAAACGGCAGTGCCACAAGTATGTTGCACTATCATTATCAACTTTGCATCTTTTGGCATCAATATTATTAATATGTGTATCACTACGATCAAGATTCAATAAACCATTTATATTAAGTGTATGACCATAGAAGGTTTTATTCATGTAAACAGAACAACAATTATTCTTTGACTTAAATGAATAACTGTATTGCAATAAACACGATCCAATCATATTATGCTCAACGTAAACACCAAATAACATTTATTTTAGGTTCAACACTAATCCCGAAGGTAAAGGGAGTGTGCGATGGTGATCTTATCAACCTTGGAATTACTTCCAACACACATCGTCACCTCGCCCTCAACTAGTCTCTGTTCATTTTGTAATTCCTGTTTCAAGTTACTAATCATAGCAGCTGAACCAGTATCAAATACCCAGGGGCTACTATGAACACTAGTAAAGTACACATCAATAACATGTATATCATATATACTTTTGTTCACTTCGCCATCCTTCTTATTCATCAAGTATTTGGGGCAGTTCCGCTTCTAGTGACCATTTCCTTTGCAGTAGAAGCACTCAGTTTCAGGCTTGGGTCTAGCTTTGGCTTCTTCATGGGAGTGGCAACTTTCTTGCCATTCTTCTTGAAGTTCTCTTTCTTTTCCTTGCCCTTTTACTTGAAACTAGTGGTCTTGTCAACCATCAACACTTGATGCTTTTTCTTGATTTCTACCTTCGCCGATTGCAGCATCGCGAAGAGCTTGGGAATCGTTTACGTCATCCCTTGCATATTATAGTTCATCACGAAGTTCTAGTAACTTGTTGATAGTGACTAAAGAACTTTGTTAATCACTATCTTATCTGGAAGATCAACTCCCACTTGATTCAAGCAATTGTAGTACCCAGACAATCTGAGCACATGCTCACTAGTTGAGCTATTCTCCTCCATCTTGTAGGCAAAATATTGTCATAGGTCTCATACCTCTCGACACGGGCATGAGTCTGAAATAATAATTTCAACTCTTGGAATATCTCATATGCTCCATGGCATTCAAAACGTTTTTGAAGTCCCGGTTTTGAGCCGTAAAGCATGGTTCACTAAACTATCAAGTAGTCATCATACCGATCTTTCCAAGCGTTCATAATGTCTGCATCTACTCCTGCAATAGGTCCGTCACCTAGCGGTGCATTAAGGACATAATTCTTCTGTGCAGCAATGAGGATAATCCTCAGATCTCGGACCCAGTCCGTATCATTGCTACTATCATCTTTCAACTTATTTTCTCTAGGAACATATCAAAAAATAAAATAGGGGAGCTATACGCGAGCTATTGATCTATAACATAGATATGCAAAAACTACCAAGACTAAGTTCATGATAAATTAAAGTTCAATTAGTCATATTACTTAAGAACTCCCACTTAGATAGACATCTCTCTAATCATCTAAGTGATCACGTGATCCATATCAACTAAACCATGTCCGATCATCACGTGAGATGTAGTAGTTTTTAATGGTGAACATCACTATGTTGATCATATCTACTATATGATTCACACTCGACCTTACGGTCTCAGTGTTCCGAGGCCATATCTACATATGCTAGGCTCGTCAAGTTTAACCCGAGTATTCTGCGTGTGCAAAACTGGCTTGCACCCGTTGTATGTGAAAGTAGAGCTTATCACATCCAATCATCACGTGGTGTCTCGGCACGACGAACTGTAGCAACGGTGCATACTCAGGGAGAACACTTATACCTTGAAATTTAGTGAGAGATCATCTTATAATGCTACCATCGTACTAAGCAAAATAAGATGCATAAAGGATAAACATCACATGCAATCAATATAAGTATATGATATGGCCATCATCATCTCGTGCCTTTGATCTCCATCTCCAAAGCACCGCCATGATCACCGTCTTGACACCTTGATCTCCATCGTAGCATCGTTGTCATTTCACCAACTATTGCTTCCACGACTATCGCTACCGCTTAGTGATAAAGTAAAGCAATTACATGGTGATTGCATTTCATACAATAAAGCGACAACCATATTGCTCCTGCAGGTGTAAAAAAACCATATGGCTCCTGCCAGTTGCCGATAACTGTGTTACAAAACATGATCATCTCATACAACAATTTATATAATCACGTCATGACCATATCACATCACAACGTGCCCTGCAAAAACAAGTTGGACGTCCTCTACTTTGTTGTTGCAAGTTTTACGTGGCTGCCACGGGCTTAGCAAGAACCGTTCTTACCTACTCATCAAAAACCACAACGCGGTATAGTGATTGCTTTTTGATCTTCAGAAAGAACCATGTTCATTGAATCCGATTCAACTAAAGTTGGAGAAAATGACACCCGCCAGCCACCTGTGTGCAAAGCATGTCGGTAGAACAAGTCTCATGAACGCGGTCATGTAATGTCGGTCCGGGCCGCCTCATCCAACAATACCGCCGAATGAAGAAACAACTAGTGACCGCAAGCAATATGTATATACCCACGCCCACAACTTCTTTGTGTTCTACTCCTGCATATAACATCTACGCATAGACCGGGCTCTGATGCCACTGTTGGGGACGCAGTATTTCAAAAATTTCCTACGGTCACGCAAGATCTATCTAGGAGATGCATAGCAACGAGAGGGGAGAGTGTTTCTACGTACCCTCGCAGACCGAAAGCGGAAGCGTTATGCAACGTGGTTGATGTAGCCGAGCGTCTTCGCGATCCAACCAATCAAGTACCGAACGTACGACACCTCCGCGATCTGCACACGTTCAGCTCGGTGACGTCCCTCGAACTCTTGAGATCCAGCTGAGGCCGAGGGAGAGTTTTGTCAGCACGACGACGTGGTGATGGTGATGATGAAGTTACCGACGCAGGGCTTCGCCTAAGCACTACGACGATATGACTGAGGTGTGTTTCTGTGGAGGCGGGCACCGCGCACGGCTAAGAGAAACTTTGGTGTGTCTTTGGGGTGCCCCCTGCCCACGTATATAAAGGAGGGGGGAAGAGGAGGCCGGCCTAGGAGGGGCGCGCCTATAGGGGGAGTCCAAGTAGGATTCCCAATCCTATCCTAGTTGGAGTCCCCTTCCTTTTCCAAGAGGGGAGAGAGGGAAGGAGTAGGAGAGGGAGAAGGATAGAGAAGGGGGGCGCCGCCCCCTCCCTAGTCCAATTCGGACTTGCCATGGAGGGCGACCATCCCTTGAGGCCCTTCTCTCCTTTTCCGTATGGCCCATTAAGGTCCACTACTTCCCCCGACGAATTCCTGTAACTCTCCGGTACTCCAAAAAATACCCGAATCACTTGGAACCTTTCCGATGTCCGAATATAGCCTTCCAGTATATTAATCTTTACGTCTCGACCATTTCGAGACTCCTATTCATGTCTGTGATCTCATCCGGGACTCCAAACAACCTTCGGTACATCAAATCACATAACTCATAATACAAATCGTCATCGAACGTTAAGCGTGCGGACCCTACAAGTTCGAGAACTATATAGACATGACCGAGACATATCTCCGATCAATAACCAATAGCGGAACCTAGATGCTCATATTGGCTCCTACATATTCTACAAAGATCTTTATCGGTCAAACCGCATAATAACATATGTTGTTCCCTTTGTCATCGGTATGTTACTTGCCCGAGATTCGATCGTCGTTATCCTCATACCTAGTTCAATCTCGTTACCGGCAAGTCTCTTTACTCGTTCCGTAATGCATCATCCCGTAACTAACTCTTTAGTCACATTGCTTGCAAGGCTTATAGTGATGAGCATTACCGAGAGGGCCCAGAGATACCTCTCCGACAATCGAAGTGAAAAATCCTAATCTCGATCTATGTCAACTCAACAAACACCATCAGAGACACCTGTAGAGCATCTTTATAATCACCCAGTTACGTTGTGACGTTTGATAGCACACTAAGTGTTCCTTCGGTATTCGGGAGTTGCATAATCTCATAGTCAGAAGAACATGTATAAGTAATGAAGAAAGCAATAGCAACAAACTAAACGATCATAGTGCTAAGCTAACAGATTGGTCTTGTCCATCACATCATTCTCTAATGATGCGATCCCGTTCATCAAATGACAACACATGTCTATGGCTAGGAAACTTAACCATCTTTGATTAACGAGCTAGTCAAGTAGAGGCATACTAGGGACACTCTGTTTGTCTATGTAGTCACACATGTATCAAGTTTCCGGTTAATACAATTCTAGCATGAATAATAAACATTTATCATGATATGAGGAAATATAAATAATAACTTTATTATTGCCTCTAGGGCATATTTCCTTCACCCCGTCCCCATCCCAGTCGGTGGCCGTGACCATGAGCAGCTCCTATGTTTTTTATTCCAAATTTTTCATCTAGATTTGCTATGAGCGGCTGCTAATGTATAACGTTTTCATACTGATTTGCTATGAGCTGTTGCTTATATATGGTAGAACTAATTTTGATATAGATGTGCTGATTGTGCCTGGTACAGGATTGTTGCCCTCTGATTGCTACCATTTCATTTGCATAGAAGAAACATTGATGGCTTGATGGCTTGTGTGTATGCTACCATATAGTATTTCAATTAGAAGAAATATTGATGGGAGAATCATGTAATAATTTGAAGATCTTTTCTAGTATTCATGTGTTCTTCTCAAGTACTCGTACGTGAGACCATGATGCATGTATGATATTCGTATGTGAGACAATTATCTTCCTTATGTTTGATTATAACATACTTTGGTGTTTTGAAGTCGAATTCATGTTCTTAGTTGCATGCAGCAAAATGCTGAAAAAAATAACACAATATCATTTAATCAGAACAACAATATAGTACAAGGGTATTATAGACTTTTGATTGATCATACCACGGATAATAAGATAAAAATAGGCACTGAAAAGAATTGACTAGCTTATTATTTGGAGCTTCTTTTTAAGCAAGCTTACCCGGAGCTTATTTCGACGGGATAGCTCAAAAGAACTGGCCCTTATTTAGGTGGCACGATGACGGTGGCATGCAGCCACAGGTCGCTCTTCCTCTTCGCCGTGATCCCGAACGCCTCCGCCATGTCCAGCTCATCCGTGCCCCCAGGGAGCTCCCAGTCGAAATGGAAGAGGAGGCTCGCCAACGCGAGCTCTATGATGGCGAGCCCGAACGTAATCCCGGGGCAAATCCTCCGCCCCGCGCCGAACGGCACGAGCTCAAAGTCCGCACCCCGGAAGTCCACCGCCGCGGCGGCCCCCTCCTCGAACCTCTCCGGCCGGAACTCCTCGGCGTCCGGGCCCCAGCTCGCCTCGTCCCGGCCGATGGCCCACGCGTTGACCAGCACCATTGCGCCCTGCGGCACGTCATAACCGAGGACACGGCTGGGCTCGCGGCACTCCCGCGGGAGGAGCAGCGGCCCCACCGCGTGCAGCCGGAGCGTCTCCTTGATCACCCTCCGCAAGTACGGCAGCTCATGCATGGACTCCTCCCCGACACGGCTCTGCCCGGCTCGCGCGCCGCGCACCTCCGCCTGCGCCCTCCTGAGCGCCGCCGGGTTCCGCATCAGCTCCGCCATGGCCCACTGCAGCGTCGACGCGGAGGTCTCGCTACCGGCCCCGATGAGGTCCCTTATCACGGCACGGATGGTCGGGATGTCCATAGGCGCACCGCCGCCGCCGTCCAGAAGCACGTCAAGGATGTCCTCTTCTTCCTCGCGGCCGACGCCCGCCGCCTTCCTCGCGCGTTTCTCCTTGATGACGGCGTCCATGAGCCGGGACATCTCTCCGAACACCGCCTCCACCCGGCGCGCCGTCCCGCTGAGCGCACGCGCAAGGCGCGACGACGGGAACATGTCGGCAAGGCTGAACCCGGCGGCCACCCTGACAGCTTCGTCCAGGCACGCCAGGAAGGCGTCGCGGTCCGCGATCCGGTCTCCGACCACGGCGCGCACCGCGGCGTCGGCGACGTACGTGGCGACGAGGGAGCTGACGTTCACAGCGGCTCCGGACGCCGCCTCCGCGGCCACGGACGCGACGAGGACGGCGGCCTCAGCTTCGCGAGTCCCCCGGAACGTCCGTACGCGTGGCGCGCTGAGCAGCTCCGTGACGCAGAGCTTGCGGACGGCGCGCCAGTGCTCGCCGTGCGGCGCGAGGGCGATGCCGAGGCCGTCGGCGGTGAGGCTGGCGGTGGTGTTCGTTCGCGGCCGCGTGGCGAAGGCGGCGTCGTGGGTCTTCATCACCTCCTTGGCCGCGGCCGCCGACGAGGCCACCACGACGGGGAGCTCGCCCATGCGGAGCAGCATGAGCGGGCCGTGCCGGAGGGCGAGGTCGCGCATGGCATGGTGCGGGAGCGCGCCGACGAGGTGGTGCATGCTGCCGATCACCGGCAGCTGCCATGGACCCGGAGGCGGGTTCAGAGGCATGCCAACGTGCTTGCGACGTCGCCTGAGCTGAGCTTGACTAGGAGGAGACGAGGGAGCGGTAGGATGGCGGCGGCAAGAGGAGGTGGCGATGGTTCTCGGTGGTTCCCATGGCCTGGGCCAACCAAGCGTAGTTTATGTAGGAGCAACCCAGCAAGTAGCTGCTCTCAAAATGGTAGGTGGTGCCGGCGGATGCCATTTGAGCACCTAGCAGAGATGCTTGCTTAGCTCCGTTCCAAAAAGGATCATCTTTCAGGACTATACATGCTGCTTTTCGTCAGAGCTGTCTAGATCATCACCGGTTAGAGTAGTTCATGCATTATTGGCTATTTGGAAATCATCATTTTGTCAATTTTGCATAGCTCACATGTTTACTTATTTCACCACAAAACTTTACACATATGTAATATACTCCCTCCGGATTTTTTTAGTTCGCATATAAGATTTTGTTTAAAGTCAAGCATCTTAAAGTTTGATCAACATTATCTACTACCACTATAAAAGAAAGAGAAGGCGGAGAACCAGATCATCCTATCCATCGAAACCTGCAATCTGATGGTCTACATCCCTCTAGCATACTATAAAAGGAAGAGAAGCCAGATCCAACTTATAATCTGAACCGTCTAATCACATCATCAACGGCCTAAATACATCATTAACGAAATAGTCTTCGTTAACGAAATAGTCTTCGTTAACGAAACGCTAATCCCCCGCTTCGTCTCACCCCGCACGTCCTCTGTTCAACAACCGCTCCGCGTTCGCCACTTCGCCCCACCTTCCCTTCACACCGCTCGCCCCGGCCCCCTTCACGCAGCCGCCGCCGCCGCCAGCGGCTTCGCCCCAACTCCCCATCACGCCATTGCCGCCAGGAGCTTGCCCCTGCCCCCTTCACGTCGCCGCCCTTACGCGTCCACCGCTCGCCCCGCCGCCCTTCGCTCAGTCAACTGCTCTGCCCCTCCACACCCGCCGCGCAGCCCCACAGCCTCTTCTTGAAGCCACCCACCCAGCCCCGCCGCACACTCTGCGCAGCCCCGACGAACCCCTACGCATCAACGACGAGAAGAAGAAAAAGGGCGACGCCGAGGAGGCGCAGAGTGACTGTAGTGAAGACGACATGGTGAGCAGGGAGGCCGCACACGCCCTCGATCCGGCCGACCAGGGGTTGGCGCCGCTTGGTAGGGGCACTAGCAGCACGCCCCCGACGTGGACGCCTCCGGCCCTGGACGATTTGAACCGTCCCTCCTATTTTCTGCTCGGCAGGGGCAGTAGCACGCCTCTGACGCGGACGCCTCCCACCATGTGGTTGCCGGATGCCCTAGGGTTGCTGTCGATGCCTTGCGACCTGCTGCTGCTGGTTGCTGCAAAAGCAAACTGAATATCCTGCTGTTGCTGGCTGCTGCAGACGCAAACTGAATTTCGTGTTGTTGCTGGCTGCTGCAGACGCAAATTGAATTTCCTGCTGTCGCTGGCTGCTGCAGACGCAAATGCTCAGGTTCAGGATGGATATATGGGTGAGTTTTTATTTTGCTCAATATTAGAAAACATTTGTTTTATCCTTTGGTTCTTATCTCTTGAGTACTTCCTCTGTGACATTTTTGTAGGAACCTTCCATGTGTGATTGTTGACAGCACTATGAAAAATCAAAAGCCTCCCGTATGTTTGTACTAACTGTTATTGTACAGATCTGGCCTTTTCCCCCTTGTATATGCGCTTCTGCTATGATCAAAGAAGAGCAAAATTCCTTCTATTTTACATACTCCATCAAACTATAATGAATTAGCTGCTATTTTACATGCAACTCCTGCCATTGTTATGCATGAATTTGCGTCAAAACAGATTTATTTCTTTTCCTTTTGTTTCAGGTTTTAAGTGAGGAATTTTTCTCTCAAAGTCGAGTGATCTAGGTAACTATAAGAGGTGGAATTACCGGAGACGCACTAATGTGATTATCTTAACATGTTATTAAGGTGAATAGT
Organism: Triticum urartu; assembly: GCF_056163025.1. NCBI lineage: Eukaryota > Viridiplantae > Streptophyta > Magnoliopsida > Poales > Poaceae > Triticum > Triticum urartu. The sequence continues at coordinate 714,849,721 of NC_141879.1, forward strand.
TGTCGAGTTGCAGTAACTATATTAGTTGTTGATAAGTCATGGTCTGCTGGAAAAATGATTTAGTGCAAACTACTCTAAAATAGCACTTAATTGTTGGTGTATCCTCCGTGAAGACTTGGTGCATCTGTCTAAAGATGCTTGCCAGTGCCTCCATTAGACCGTGGATAGTGCATATGATATTTAGAACTTACCATGTTCTTTACATTATTATGTTATATAACAAAATTATATTTAGAACATTCACATATAAGCGGCCAAGGTTATTATTTTGCTTTCAGTGGATTAACGATTTATGTTGGCGCGGTATGAAAATTTAGTTCATGGTCATTTCTCTTATCTTTGATGCAACTGGATCTTTCATTTTTACAGTGTTTTCGAGATTAGTATGATATTATGTACTTCTGGTTCTCAAATTAAACATGGTTGATTTTTCTCAATTTTTTTTAAAAAATCTGTGACATTAATCTCACCTTGTAATCAGAAGGGAGATAGATATGGTGAGAGATAGATATAGGCAATGCTACAAGAGCATCAAGTTTTAATATTTGGTTAACAATTTTGTAGGACACTGGAGTGAACATATTCGTATTTGTACAATCCAAACTAAATATATCATACTTATGGAGCATGAATTATATTGCTTCTGTCAGCCAGTGCAACTTAAATATTGCAGTTATTTCAAGGCCAGGTGCTTTGTCCTTAATGGTTCTTCCCTTTGTTCAATACATCACACCAACCAGCATTTATTACTGGATTTATTTTAGGATTTCCAGTGATGCGCATTCAATATATACTCTGTTGTTTTTAATCATGACCTATTATGGATGACTTATATCTTCGTCGGTTCTTTCGAAGTGGATGGAAGAAAGTGAAAACTGGTCACGAACATCATTTGGAAGAATGTCGGACTCAGACATAATGGTCCCTGATCTAACATGGAGTAAAGGGAACCCATTTACGGATTTAATTTTTCCGCGGCTAGACCGACGCGTTCGCATGTAATTCTCGATGTATGCTGGATTGTCTCTTTCTATATTTGTGGAACGACGTGCAATTCTCTTGTGCATTCGGGAACAAAATCGTGCAACCTTTAAATTCTATGAAGCCTTTGATACTTCTTCTTTTATCTTGTAAATTTCTTTTTGCAGTGTTAACGCACGACTTACCTATTATTATTATTTTCCACCGCCATTTTCTTTGTTAGTTATATATGTTGGGACTGTTCATTTTTGTTTTAGCCATTTTCAGTTCCTCACATTTGATTTCTGTTGAAGTTATTTTTACTGATCAACATGTTGCTATTTCTGCAGGTGACACTTCAATCTTCTTTATATTCAAGTGCAATCTGCTTTATATTCAAGTGCAGGAAGATTTCAGATTGTGTCCTCCTTTCTTCGTTGGCACTATCAGCTCACGCCCTCTTGCAATGCAAGATTATCCATATTTTGAAGTCATTTTTGTGCTGACGTCATTGTATTTTCTCAAATAGATAGATGTCATGAGTAAACACTTGTTGAGATGCAGGCTGGTATTGTTGAATTAGAGGCTGCTACTGACTACCAATATTGTAAAGATACTGATATGATGTGTTCCATACTGAGAATCACGAGGAGATTTTTATTGAGCTTGAGTGAGTAATTGTATCTACTTATTTTGTTAACCACCTTCGTAGTGTATGCTATATTTAGGTTGTGGACTTATTGATCCCTTAGGGTTGCTTGTAAATGCATGTAGAATAGACTGCTAGGAGCAGTTCACTAAACAATCTTGCAGAATGAATTGCATCTTAATGTGACTTGACTGAGTACCGTTTTAGCTTGTAGTTATATGTCAACACATACAGATTCATAGGGCTTGTAGAAAGCATATTAGAGCTGAGTATGGGATTAGCTTCAGCATTTAGAGCAGCAAGGAGCGACAAATGTTTACAGGGTTGATACCGTGCATAGAAGAAACCTAAGGAGCACGGTTACTATCATGTGCAAAAACTCTTTGATTGAGATAGCAACAGTAGCAAGGTGAATTGCAATGTACAAATATATTGTTATTTGTCTATTAGTTTGGCTTTGTGTAGATGGCTTGGTATTTGGAAAGTAAAACTCTTTCCGCTTTTTTGCAGCAAGGCTGGTGTGAATCTGGAGGAGATGCTATCATCAAATACTATTGAAAAATAGCAATTCTGCATGATGTGGTGGGATGGACTACCGCCTTCTTGATCTTTTACGGTTTTTTCATGTTGCTGAAGTGCAAATGTATGAGTCAAGGGTGGTAGTGCCCTGTGCTTTTTACACATGTCATTGTACTTGTGATCTCCTGAATATTTTGTTAAATAGTGAAGGATATTTTGGAACAATGATGTTTTCAATCTTCAAGACACATGATAAGAAACTAACTGGTGAAACTGGGCATCGCCTCACATATAGCTTTTTAGTTTAAGATAGTACTCCCTCTGTAAAGAAATATAGTGATCTAAATGCTCTTATATTTCTTTACGAAGGGAGTATGTTTTTATTTTCTGCTATGATTTGTCAAGTTGCTTATGATGTTTTGAACATCTAACCAATGTTGACAAAAAGAGCATGTTTGGTATGCCTTTCTTGCTCAGGTCCAAGGTTGGATAATCATAACATTAATGAAATTCCTGAGACTACGTGTGTTACACGTGCAAGCTTACTAGTAGAACAAAATACCAACATTCACAATATGAAATAAATATCAGTACATGTGTCATGACTTCAATTTTCATATTATATAACTTTAGTATGCTAGATGTTGATATTTTTTCATATAAATAAGGTCAAACTTTATGAAGTTTGACTTCAGACAATTCTTATATGCAGAGTAAAAAGGACCGGAGGGAGTACATACATATGATCACACGGAATTCTTTTCGGAATTTTTTAAAATTTAAGTGTGATTTATAAAGTATTTAAAATAAGGCCCTCCAATACACCCGGCTTCCAAAAATCCACTTAGATCAATAACTTTCTTATGTGTATAGTTTGAGTTCGGCACATGTATATATGCTCATTGAGAGCCAACTGAAATCATGTGCTGCCAGACCTAAAATCAAGTGGTGGCGAGCCCATTGATAAATCTTCTTGCAATTTTAGACAATTATAGCTTGGTATTAACAAAGGATAATTTGGCGAAAAGGAGATGGATTGGCAAAAAAAAAAAAACACCGCCCATTTTGGGGCAGGGAAGAAGGAATTCATCACTTGTTCATGCAATGCACTATTTCCAGAATGTTATGGAATATCCTGAAATGTGCTTTTTTTTCCGGAGGAGGAGCAGATTGCACAGGCGTGCTACGACGCCGCCATGGCGGAGGAGGAGCAGATTGCGCCGGCTCCTATGTCGGCGTTTGGCAGACGTAGAAGAAGCAAAGGTACATTTGCATCCGCAACGGCTGAAGCATGAAATCTTTGTCAGTTTCACATCTCTCCACCTCAAGATCCCATCTCAACGAAGAAACGTGAACATGATACCTTGCCCGGTTGAAACAAATAAGCAGCAGTGACTGTGGTACATGCGAAAAACTCGTACATCTATAAAAAGCTATCATCGGTACAACAATCAGCCAAAAACATCAGCATGACTAGAATAAGCACTATTTTTACACAACAAGGTTTCTCTTATTTGTGGCATGACAGTAATCCGACGCCGATATCGAGCAAGCTTCTGTATGGTGGGGTCGACCGCCTGCACGACCAACCTCTGCTTATAGTAATCCGGAGGTTGGGATCGCGTAGCGGCCGCTGCCGAACTTGCACGCTGAAACAGAACACTTCCACTTATTGGTTTTTCAAGCGAGATCCAAAGCAAAGCTGGCTGCTAAATAATTACATTATGTGAATACGATAGAAGCTCATAAAATAAGCGCTTAATTAAGTAGCATCATGAGCCACGACGAGCAAAGTATCTACACATATGTTTTGATTAGTACAGAGCAAGCAGAATATCCAAATTCTCTTCCACACACAAGACTTCGAGTTCTAGTGAATTCACTTCGTGAAGTCTAGAATTTCTATAAATAATTGTTCCAAAGCAAGTACTTATACTAGGTTTTAAAATAGATAGATACTACCTGGCAAAACGCATTTGTCTACTAGCATGCTTTTAGACTTTCAGTGTGTATCCATAGCAAGATTCCTACTATGTACAAAATTATAAAACAGTGTAATGGCAGGCCAGCTACATTTTACATATGGGAAGTTACACTATTACAGCTGGTGCAAGTCGGGCATAACATATTTTGATTTATGAAAGATGATGCAGGATCATAGAGATAGTCAAGAATGTGACACCATTTTGCTTGCGTCAAGGGAAAAAATATTGGATCTAGGAAAAAGAAGTACTGGACTATGCATTGGAAGACAATAGAAGGCCACATTATCGAAACCCAATTCGGTGCCCAAGCTCATCAGCACTCGGCCAGAAAAAATATAAATATGCGCGAGGTTCGCTTCAAATTTCAACTTATTTGGATATCTGAGCAGCTCTCACAAAAAAAAAACAAATCAGGTCAGAACAGTGTGTGAACAATAAACTTTTTTACAGATTCTGAATTTATCTTTTTTGCTGAGAGTTGCCCAGATGTCCAAATGAGTTGAAACTTGGAGCGCACCTCACGCACAAACTTATCTACCACACAAAAACAATTTAGAATTTTTTGAATTTTTTAGTATTTGTTCTGATTTTTTTTCGTTAGGGCGGGTGCAGATGAGCTCGGGAGCAGAAACGCCGCACTCGCCACATTATGCTCTTCATAAATTATTCTAGGGCAAGCAGGCAAAGGACTCTATTTCAATTACGACTTGGCAGTTGTTTGTTGCCTGATTAGAACGTGGTATATTTAAAAATTGAGTTCAGGACATGCAAAAGCAGCATTCCTAGACATTTAAAATAGGATTGCTAAATCTCAGTCGATTGAGACATAGCGAAGTCTCGGTCGATGGCTCGATGCTATATTCATCAGATTTTACGTGGATTCCAGTGTAAAGTTTTTTTTTAATATTATATTTCTTTTTTTTCGTCACTTGACTGAGACTTCGTAGGTCTTAGTCGACTGAGACTTAGGAACACCCTAGAACATTGTCCCGAGATGTTTTCGTTGGTATGATCCAGCTTTAGATGGTCAAGTGGAATTTGGAATATTTCAAAAAGTCCAAAGTTTTCCGTTTCCGGAGACATGTAAATAGGCAGATTCTGGAACGCGTATTAATAGCTAATGCACCATTTTTTAATCAAATCTCAGGGACATGGTCCAATCATGAGTCCCTACAAAAAAACAACTATATGCCCTATAAACTTGGTGGACGGTCGTAACTCTAATATAGGGCTTTGAAGCATAAAAAATCAGATGCAATCAAGTTTTTTTCATCTTTGCAACTCGCGATTTTCGCGAGAGAACCAAATCCAAGTTGGTGAACCTAAGAAGTATGTCTGGATGGATGACTCCACAGTGAAAGTTGGTAATGGCGATTGTTCATCTAAGTTACTGACGTGACCAACCACAATGAATGTCTTTAACCGCCTTCTCAAACTTGGATTGCCGCCTTTTCCATCTTTATATCAATCTATTTATAAGACTCAATACTACTATCCATGTGATCATCATAAAAAACTAGAATGCAAATTGATTAAACACTTGATAGATGAAGACTAAAAATTGCTAAATCAACTGCTCCTCTAGAATGGCTGGTAATACCACTTAAGTGCGGTGAGGGAGTCCTGGATTAGGGGGTGTCCGGATGGCCGGACTATACCTTCAGCCGGACTCCTGGACTATGAAGATACAAAATTGAAGACTTCGTCCCGTGTCCGGAAGGGACTTTCCTTGGCGTGGAAGGCAAGCTTGGCGATACGGATATGCAGATCTCCTACCATTGTAACCGACTCTATGTAACCCTAACCCTACCCGATGTCTATATAAACCGGAGGGTTTTAGTCCATAGGACAACATACACATCAACAATCATACCATAGGCTAGCTTCTAGGGTTTAGCCTCCTCGATCTCGTGGTAGATCTACTCTTGTACTACTCATATCATCAATATTAATCAAGCAGGACGTAGGGTTTTACCTCCATCGAGAGGGCCCGAACCTGGGTAAAACTTCGTGTCCCTTGCCTCCTGTTACCCTCTAGCCTAGACGCACAGTTCGGGACCCCCTACCCGAGATCCGCCGGTTTTGACACCAACATTGGTGCTTTCATTGAGAGTTCCTCTGTGTCGTCGCCATCAGGCTCGATGGCTCCGACGATCATCGATAGCGATGCAGTCCAGGGTGAGACCTTCCTCCCCGGACAAATCTTCGTCTTCGGCGGCTTCGCACTGCGGGCCAATTCGCTTGGCCGTCTGGAGCAGATCGAAAGCTACGCCCCTGGCCGTCAGGTCAGATTTGGAAGTTTAAGCTACACGGCTGACATCCGCGGGGACTTGATCTTCGACGGATTCGAGCCACTGCCGAGCGCGCCGCACTGTCACGACGAGCATGATCTAGCTCTGCCGCCGAACAGTGCCCTGGAGGCCGCACCCGCATCGGCTCTGACCCTTAATTCGGAGCCAACTGCGCCGATCGAGGATGGGCGGTTGGACGCCACCTCGGGGGCTGTGACCCCAACGGCGATTGAGCCATGCACCAGCCCCGTACTTTGCGAGACTCGTGACTCCAAGGAGCCGGACTCCTCTCCGGATTCCGAACCCTCCGCGCCCCTGCCAATCGAATCCGATTGGGCGCCGATCATGGAGTTCACTGCCGCGGACATCTTTCAGCACTCGCCTTTCAGCGACATCCTGAAATCACTGAAGTCTCTCTCTTTATCAGGAGAGCCCTGGCCGGACTACGGTCATCAAGGTTGGGGTACGGACGATAAAGAAATTCAAAGCCCACCCACCACCCACTTTGTAACCACTGTCGACGACTTAACCGACATGCTCAACTTCGACTTCGAAGACATCGACGGTATGGACGCCGATGAAGGAGATGATGAAGAACCAGCGCCTACTAGGCCCTGGAAAGCCACCTCATCGTATGACATATACATGGTGGACACCCCAAAATAGGGAGATGGCAATGGAACAGCGGAGGATGACCCCTCCAAGAAACAGCCTAAGCGCCGGCGTCAACGGCGCCGCTCAAAATCCCGCCAAAACAAACACGGTGATTCCAGCACGGGAGATAATAATACTCCGGAAAGCGCCAAAGAAAACCCCCTCTAGCAAGATTTAGCACAGGAGGATGGAGAAACCAGCCCTCATGAGAGAGCGGCAGACAGAGAGGTCGAGGACGATAATTATATGCCTCCCTCCGAAGACGAGGCAAGCCTCGACGACGACGAATTCGTCGTGCCATAGGATCCCGTCGAGCAAAAGCGTTTCCAACGCAGGCTTATGGCCACGGCAAGAAGCCTCAAGAAAAAACAGCAACAGCTCAGAGCTGATCAAGATTTGCTAGTCGACAGATGGACTGAAGTCCTTGCGGCCGAAGAGCATAAACTCGAACGCCCTTCCAAGAGCTACCCAAAGCGCAGGTTGCTACCCCAATTAGAGGAGGAAGCACTTGATGCGGTCGACCGACCACCTCGTGGTCGCGACAGAGAGGCCTCTCGGCCCTCCACTCAAGCCGCACCCTGTATCAAGGCACGGGAATATGCGCCGGACTTACGAGACATGTTGGAGGAAAAGGCGGCAAACAAGATCGATCTACGGATCGCGTGGGCGCCCCACGGCTCGAGACGGTAACTGTCACGCCGGCGACAAATTCGGCGGGGCCGAACACAGTAGACAAGGCTCATTGGAGCTACGTCATGATATAGCCCAGTACAGAGGCGCCGCACACCCACTCTGCTTTACAGACGAAATAATGGATCATTAAATCTCCGAGGGTTTCAAACCCATAAACATCGAATCATATGATGGCACAACAGATCCCGCGGTATGGATCGAGGATTATCTCCTTCATATCCACATGGCCCGCGGCGATGATTTCCACGCCATCAAATACCTCCCACTCAAGCTTAAAGGACCAGCTCGGCATTGGCTTAACAGCTTGCCAACAGAATCAATCAGTTGTTGGGAGGACCTGGAAGCCGCATTCCTCGACAATTTCCAGGGCACTTACGTGCGACTCCCAGACGCCGATGACCTAAGTCACGTAATTCAGCAGCCAGAGGAATCGGCCAGGCAATTCTGGACACGGTTCCTAACAAAGAAAAATCAAATAGTCGACTGTCCGGACGCTAAGGCCCTAGCAGCCTTCAAACACAATATCCGTGACGAGTGGCTGGCCCGGCACCTTGGACAGGAAAAGCCGAAATCTATGGCAGCACTCACGACACTCATGACCCGCTTTTGCGCGGGAGAAGACAGATGGCTTGCTCGTAGCAACAATATGACCAAGAACCCTGGTAATTCGGACACCAGGGACAGTAGTGGCACGTCGCGTCGCAACAAGCAGAAGCGCCGCATTAACAGCGGCAATGCTGAGGATACGTCAGTTAATTCCGGATTCAGAGGCTCTAAATCCGGTCAGCGGAAAAAACCATTCAAAAGGAATCCTAGGGGCCCATCCAGTTTGGATCGGATACTCGACCGCTCGTGCCAGATACATGGCACCCCCGAAAAGCCAGCCAATCACACCAACAGGGATTGTTGGGTGTTCAAGCAGGCAGGCAAGTTAAACGCCGAAAACGAAGACAAGGGACTGCATAGCGATGACGACGAGGAGCCCCAGCCGCCGAACAATAGTGGACAGAAGGGTTTTCCCCCACAAGTGCGGACGGTGAACATGATATACGCAACCCACGTTCCCAAAAGGGAGCGGAAGCGCGTGTTAAGGGACGTATACGCGGTAGAGCCAGTCGCCCCAAAGTTCAACCCATGGTCCTCCTGCCCGATCACCTTCAATCGAAGGGACCACCCCACTAGCATCCGTCATGGCGGATGCGCCGCATTGGTTCTAGACCCAATTATTGACGGATTTTATCTCACTAGAGTCCTTATGGACGGCGGTAGCAGCCTGAACCTACTTTACTAGGATACAGTGCGGAAAATGGGCATAGATCCCTCGAGGATTAAGCCCACCAAAACGACCTTTAAAGGCGTAATACCAGGTGTAGAGGCCAACTGTACAGGCTCAGTCACACTTGAAGTGGTCTTCGGATCTCCAGATAATTTCCGAAGCGAGGAGTTAATCTTCGACATAGTCCCATTTCGCAGTGGTTATCACGCACTGCTCGGGTGAACCGCATTCGCTAAGTTCAAAGCAGTACCGCATTACGCATACCTTAAGCTCAAGATGCCAGGCCCTCGAGGAGTAATTACGGTCAATGGAAACACTGAACGCTCCCTCTGAACGGAGGAGCACACGGCGGCCCTTGCAGCGGAAGTACAAAGCAGCCTCTCCAGGCAGTTCTCCAGTCCGGCCACTAAATGATCGGACACCGTCAAGCGCGCCCGGAGTAACCTACAACAAGACCATCTGGCACGATCCGAGCAGGCGTAGCGATGCGGCCCCAACCCTCGCAAAAAGGCGACGCCAGTACTTCGCGTACATAACTACGCTCTAAAGATACCATGGGTACGGGGGAGGGGCACCATCACGGCACGCCCAAAAATACGGCTTAAACTGTACCAGGGGCTGCCGATTTTTTAATTTTCTCTTACTTTCAGGACTCCATCCTTCGGAAGTCTTGTTCAACAGCTCAATTGCCGCACAAACGATGCAAGAACCAGGGAAGCAGACAAGCCACGCTGCATTACGAAACTCCCAGATGGTCTCTATCACGAGCAGTATACCTGTTTCACATATTATTCTGCAGCTTGCCCCTGGAGCGGACATGTTAGATAGTCCAACCTTTTGCTTATCGCATTATTTGTATCGTTCTGCTTTGATCACAGCCCTCCTTAATAAACAATGCATAGCTTTCGTCTATTTTTGCATTACCCTTTTTTCTTTATATATGTTCCTTAACGACATGTTGCACCCGTACACGTTGGTACGGCCAAAATACGCCAGGGGCTTTAGTACCCCTCAATATGGTGTGAGAAGTCCGAACACTTTAACAAGTGCGGCACCCCGAACTTATAGCATTATATGCATCGGCTCCGAATCATGTCTTGGGTCAATAGTTGGGTTTGCCCGGCTCCTATGTTTGTTGGGGAACGTAGTAATTTCAAAAAATTTCCTACGCACACGCAAGATCATGGTGATGCATAGCAACGAGAGGGGAGAGTGTTGTCTACGTACCCTCGTAGACCGATAGCGGAAGCGTTATGACAACACAGTTGATGTAGTCGTACGTCTTCACGGCCCGACCGATCAAGCACCGAAACTACGGCACCTCCGAGTTCTAGCACACGTTCAGCTCGATGACGATCCCCGGACTCCGATCCAGCAAAGTGTCGGGGAAGAGTTCCGTCAGCACGACGGCGTGGTGACGATCTTGATGTTCTACCGTCGCAGGGCTTCGCCTAAGCACCGCTCCAATATTATCGAGGATTATGGTGGAAGGGGGCACCGCACACGGCTAAGAATATGATCACGTGGATCAACTTGTGTGTCTCTGGGGTTCCCTTGCCTCCGCATATAAAGGATCAAGGGGGGGGGGGGTGCGGCCGGCCTAGGAGAGGCGCGCCAGGAGGAGTCCTACTCCCTCTCGGAGTAGGATCCCCCCCCCCCCAATCCTAGTTGGAATAGGATTCGCGGAGGGGGGAAAAGAGAGAGGGGGGCCGGCCCCCTCTCCTTGTCCTATTCGGACCAAGGGAGGGGAGGGGCGCGCGGCCCATCTTGGGCTGCCCCTTCTCTTTTCCACTGAGGCCCACTAAGGCCCATATAGCTCCCGGGGGGTTCCGGTAACCTCCCGGTACTCCGGTAAAATCCCGATTTCACCCGGAACACTTCCGATATCCAAACATAGGCTTCCAATATATCAATCTTTATGTCTCGACCATTTCGAGACTCCTCGTCATGTCCGTGATCACATCCGGGACTCCGAACAACCTTCGGTACATCAAAACGTATAAACTCATAATATAACTGTCATCGAAACCTTAAGCGTGCGGACCCTACGGGTTCGAGAACAATGTAGACATGACCGAGACACGTCTCCGGTCAATAACCAATAGCGGGACCTGGATGCCCATATTGGCTCCTACATATTCTACGAAGATCTTTATCGGTCAGACCGCATAACAACATACGTTGTTCCCTTTGTCATCGGTATGTTACTTGCCCGAGATTCGATCGTCGGTATCCAATACCTAGTTCAATCTCGTTACCGGCAAGTCTCTTTACTCATTCCGTAATACATCATCTTGCAACTAACCCATTATTTGCAATGCTTGCAAGGCTTAAGTGATGTGCATTACCGAGAGGGCCCAGAGATACCTCTCCGACGATCGGAGTGACAAATCCTAATCTCGAAATACGTCAACCCAACATGTACCTTTGGAGACACCTGTAGAGCACCTTTATAATCACCCAGTTACGTTGTGACGTTTGGTAGCACACAAAGTGTTCCTCTGGCACACGGGAGTTATATAATCTCATAGTCATAGGAACATGTATAAGTCATGAAGAAAGCAATAGCAACATACTAAACGACCGGGTGCTAAGCTAATGGAATGGGTCATGTCAATCAGATCATTCAACTAATGATGTGATCCCGTTAATCAAATGACATCTCTTTTTCCATGGTTAGGAAACATAACCATCTTTGATTAACGAGCTAGTCAAGTAGAGGCATACTAGTGACATTCTGTTTGTCTATGTATTCACACATGTATTATGTTTCCGGTTAATACAATTCTAGCATGAATAATAAACATTTATCATGATATAAGGAAATAAATAATAACTTTATTATTGCCTCTAGGGCATATTTCCTTCAGTCTCCCACTTGCACTAGAGTCAATAATCTAGATCACATCACCATGTGATTAACATCGATAGTTCACATCATCATGTGATTAACACCCATAGTTCACATCGCCATGTGACCAACACCCAAAGGGTTTACTAGATTTAGTAATCTAGTTCACATCGCTATGTGATTAACACCCAAAGAGTACTAAGGTGTGATCATGTTTTTCTTGTGAGAGAATCTTAGTCAACGGGTCTGCCACATTCAGATCCGCATGTATTTTGCAAATTTCTATGTCAACAATGCTCTGCATGGAGCTACTCTAGTTAATTGCTCCCACTTTCAATATGTATCTAGACCGAGACTTAGAGTCATCTAGATTAGTGTCAAAACTTGCATCGGTGTAACCCTTTACGACGAACCTTTTTTCACTTCCATAATCGAGAAACATATCCTTATTCCACTAAGGATAATTTTGACCGCTGTCCAGTGATCTACTCCTAGATCACTATTGTACTCCCTTGCCAAACTCAGTGGTAGGGTATACAATAGATCTGGTACACATCATGGCATACTTTATAGAACCTATGACCAAGGCATAGGGAATGACATTCATTCTCTTTCTATCTTCTGCCGTGGTCGGGCTTTGAGTCTTACTCAATTTCACACCTTGTAACATAGGCAAGAAACTCTTTCTTTGACTGTTCCATTTTGAACTACTTCAAAATCTTGTCAAGGTATGTATTTATTGAAAAAACTTATCAAGCGTCTTGATCTATCTCTATAGATCTTGATGCTCAATATGTAAGCAACTTCACCGAGGTCTTTCTTTGAAAAACTCCTTTCAAACACTCCTTTATGCTTTGCAGAATAATTCTACATTATTTCCGATCAACAATATGTCATTCACATATACTTATCAGAAATGTTGTAGTGCTCCCACTCACTTTCTTGTAAATACAGGCTTCACCGCAAGTCTGTATAAAACTATATGCTTTGATCAACTTATCAAAGCGTATATTCCAACTCCGAGATGCTTACACCAGTCCATAGATGGATCGCTGGAGTTTGCACATTTTGTTAACACCTTTAGGGTTGACAAAAACTTCTGGTTGCATCATATACAACTCTTCTTTAAGAAATCCATTAAGGATTGCAGTTTTGTTATCCATTTGCCAGATTTCATAAAATGCGGCAATTGCTAACATGATTCGGACAGATTTAAGCATAGATACGAGTGAGAAACTCTCATCGTAGTCAACACCTTGAACTTGTCGAAAACCTTTTGCGACAATTCTAGCTTTGTAGATAGTAACACTACTATCAGCGTCCATCTTCCTCTTGAAGATCCATTTATTTTCTATGGCTTGCCGATCATCGGGCAAGTCAACCAAAGTCCATACTTTGTTCTCATACATGGATCCCATCTCAGATTTCATGGCCTCAAGCCATTTTGCGGAATCTGGGCTCATCATCGCTTCCTCATAGTTCGTAGGTTCGTCATGGTCTAGTAACATAACTTCCAGAACAAGATACCGTACCACTCTGGTGTGGATCTCACTCTGGTTTACCTACGAGATTCGGTAGTAACTTGATCTGAAGTTACATGATCATCATCATTAGCTTCCTCACTAATTGGTGTAGTAGTCACAGGAACAGATTTCTATGATGAACTACTTTCCAATAAGGGAGAAGGTACAATTACCTTATCAAGTTCTACTTTCCTCCCACTCACTTCTTTCGAGAGAAACTCCTTCTCTAGAAAGGATCCATTCTCAGCAATGAATAACTTGCCTTCGGATTTGTGATAGAAGGTGTACCCAACAGTCTCCTTTGGGTATCCTATGAAGACATATTTCTCCGATTTGGGTTCGAGCTTATCATGTTGAAACTTTTTCACATAAGCATTGTAGTCCCAAACTTTAAGAAACGACAACTTAGGTTTCTCGCCAAACCACAGTTCATACGGTGTCGTCTCAACGGATTTAGATGGTGCCCTTTTTAAATGCGAATGTAGCTATCTCTAATGCATAACCCCAAAACGACAGTGGTAGATTGGTAATAGACATCATAGATCGCATTATATCTAATAAAGTACGGTTATGACATTCGGACACACCATTACACTCTGGTGTTCCAGGTGGCGTGAGTAGTGAAACTATTTCACATTGTTTTTAACTGAAGGCCAAACTCGTAACTCAAATATTTTACTTCTGCGATCATATCGTAGAAACTTTTATTTTTGTTATGATGATTCTCCACATCACTCTGAAATTCTTTGAACTTTTCAAATATTTCAGACTTGTGTTTCATCAAGTAGATATACTCATATCTGCTCAAATCATCTGTGAAGATCAGAAAATAATGATACCTGCCACGAGCCTCAATATTCATCGGACCACATACATCAGTATGTATGATTTCCAACAAATCTGTTGCTCGCTCCATTGTTCTGGAGAACGGAGTCTTAGTCATCTTGCCCATGAGGCATGGTTCGCAAGCATCAACTGATTCATAATCAAGTGATTCCAAAAGTCCATCAGTATGGAGTTTCTTCATGCGCTTTACACCGATATGACCTAAACGGCAGTGCCACAAATAAGTTGCACTATCATTATTAACTTTGCATCTTTTGGTTTCAATATTATGATTATGTGTATCACTACGATCGAGATCCAACGAACTATTTTCATTGGGTGTGTAACCATATAAGGTTTTATTCATGTAAACAGAACAAAAATTTATTCTCTTACTTAAATGAATAACCGTATTACAATAAACATGATCAAATCATATTCATGCTCAACGCAAACACCAAATAACACTTATTTGGGTTCAACACTAATCCCGAAAGTATAGGGAGTGTGCGATGATGATCATATCAATCTTGGAACCACTTCCAACACACATCGTCACTTCACCCTTAACTAGTCTCTGTTCATTCTGCAACTCCCGTTTCAAGTTACTACTCTTAGCAACTGAACTAGTATCAAATACTGAGGGGTTGCTATAAACACTAGTAAAGTACACATCAATAACATGTATATCAAATATACTTATGTTCACTTTGCCATCCTTCTTATCCGCCAATCACTTGGGGCAGTTCCGCTTCCAGTGACCAGTCCCTTTGCAGTAGAAGCACTTAGTCTCAGGCTTAGGACCAGACTTGGGCTTCTTCACTTGAGCAGCAACTTGCTTGCTGTTTTTCTTGAAGTTCCCCCTTTTCCCTTTGCCCTTTTCTTGAAACTAGTGATCTTGTCATCAACACTTGATGCTCTTTCTTGATTTCTACCTTCATCGATTTCATCATCATGAAAAACTCGGGATTCATTTTCGTCATCCCTTGCATACTATAGTTCATCACGAAGTTCTACTAACTTGGTGATGGTGACTAGAGAATTCTGTCAATCACTATCTTATCTGGAAGATTAACTCCCACTTGATTCAAGCGATTATAGTACCCAGACAATCTGAGCACATGCTCACTAGTTGAGCGATTCTCCTCCATCTTTTAGCTATAGAACTTGTTGGAGACTTCATATCTCTCAACTCGGGTATTTGCTTGAAATATTAACTTCAACTCCTGGAACATCTCATATGGTCCATGACGTTCAAAACGTCTTTGAAGTCCCGATTCTAAGCCGTTAAGCATGGTGCACTAAACTATCAAGTAGTCATCCTATTGAGCTTAGCCAAACGTTCATAACGTCTGCATCTGCTCCTGCAATAGGTCTGTCACCTAGCGGTGCATCAAGGACATAATTCCTCTGTGCAGCAATGAGGATAAACCTCAGATCACGGATCCAATCTGCATCATTGCTACTAACATCTTTCAACACAATTTTCTCTAGGAACATATCAAAATAAACACAGGGAAGCAACAACGCGAGCTATTGATCTACAACATAATTTGCAAAATACTACCAGGACTAAGTTCATGATAAATTTAAGTTCAATTAATCATATTACTTAAGAACTCCCACTTAGATAGACATCCCTCTAATCCTCTAAGTGATCACGTCATCCAAATCAACTAAACCATGTCCGATCATCACGTGAGATGGAGCAGTTTCATTGGTGAACATCACTATGTTGATCATATCTACTATATGATTCACGCTCGACCTTTCGGTCTCCGTGTTCCGAGGCCATATCTGTATATGCTTGGCTCGTCAAGTATAACCTGAGTATTCCGCGTGTGCAACTGTTTTGCACCCGTTGTATTTGAACGTAGAGCCTATCACACCCGATCATCACGTGGTGTCTCAGCACGAAGAACTTTCGCAACGGTGCATACTCAGGGAGAACACTTCTTGATAATTAGTGAGAGATCATCTTAAAATGCTACCATCAATCAAAGCAAGATAAGATGCATAAAAGATAAACATCACATGCAATCAATATAAGTGATATGATATGGCCATCATCATCTTGTGCTTGTGATCTCCATCTTCGAAGCACCATCGTGATCACCATCGTCACCGGCGCGACACCTCACCATCGTAGCATCGTTGTCGTCTTGCCAATCTTATGCTTCCACGACTATCGCTACGCTTAGTGATAAAGTAAAGCATTACAGTGCGATTGCATTGCATACAATAAAGCGACAACCATATGGCTCCTGCCAGTTGCCGATAACTTGGTTACAAAACATGATCATCTCATACAATAAAATTTAGCATCATGTCTTGACCATATCACATCACAACATGCCCTGCAAAAACAAGTTAGACGTCCTCTACTTTGTTTGTTGCAAGTTTTACGTGGCTGCTACGGGCTTAAGCAAGAACCAATCTTACCTACGCATCAAAACCACAACGATAGTTTGTCAAGTTGGTGCTGTTTTAACCTTCGCAAGGACCGGGCGTAGCCACACTCAGTTCAACTAAAGTTGGAGAAACTGTCACCCGCAAGCCACCTATGTGCAAAGCACGTCGGGAGAACCGGTCTCGCTTAAGCGTACGCGTAATGTCGGTCCGGGCCGCTTCATCCAACAATACCGCCGAACCAAAGTATGACATGTTGGTAAGCAGTATGACTTATATCGCCCACAACTCACTTGTGTTCTACTCGTGCATATAACATCAAACCATAAAACCTAGGCTCGGATGCCACTGTTGGGGAACATAGTAATTTCAAAAAATTTCCTACGCACACGCAAGATCATGGTGATGCATAGCAATGAGAGGGGATAGTGTTGTCTACGCACCCTCGTAGACCGATAGCGGAAGCATTATGACAACGCAGTTGATGTAGTCGTACATCTTCACGGCCCGACCGATCAAGCACCGAAACTACGGCACCTCCGAGTTCTAGCACACGTTCAGCTCGATGACGATCCCCGGACTCCGATCCAGCAAAGTGTCGGGGAAGAGTTCCGTCAGCACGACGGCGTGGTGACGATCTTGATGTTCTACCGTCGCAGGGCTTCGCCTAAGCACCGCTACAATATTATCGAGGATTATGGTGGAAGGGGGCACCGCACACGGCTAAGAATATGATCACGTGGATCAACTTGTGTGTCTCTCCCTGCCTCCGTATATAAAGGATCAAGGGGGGGGTGCGGCCGGCCTAGGAGAGGCGCGCCAGGAGGAGTCCTACTCCCTCTAGGAGTAGGATCCCCCCCCCCCAATCCTAGTTGGAATAGGATTCGCGGAGGGGGGAAAAGAGAGAGGGGGACCGGCCCCCTCTCCTTGTCCTATTCGGACCAAGGGAGGGGAGGGGCGCGTGGCCCATCTTGGGCTGCCCCTTCTCTTTTCCACTAAGGCCCACTAAGGCCCATATAGCTCCCGGGGGGTTCCGGTAACCTCCCGGTACTCCGGTAAAATCCCGATTTCACCCGGAACACTTCCGATATCCAAACATAGGCTTCCAATATATCAATCTTTATGTCTCGACCATTTCGAGACTCCTCGTCATGTCCGTGATCACATCCGAGACTCCGAACAACCTTCGGTACATCAAAACGTATAAACTCATAATATAACTGTCATCGAAACCTTAAGCGTGCGGACCCTACGGGTTCGAGAACAATGTAGACATGACCGAGACACGTCTCCGGTCAATAACCAATAGCGGGACCTGGATGCCCATATTGGCTCCTACATATTCTACGAAGATCTTTATCGGTCAGACCGCATAACAACATACGTTGTTCCCTTTGTCATCGGTATGTTACTTGCCCGAGATTCGATCGTCGGTATCCAATACCTAGTTCAATCTCGTTACCGGCAAGTCTCTTTACTCGTTCCGTAATACATCATCTCGCAACTAACCCATTAGTTGCAATGCTTGCAAGGCTTAAGTGATGTGCATTACCGAGAGGGCCCAGAGATACCTCTCCGACGATCGGAGTGACAAATCCTAATCTCGAAATACGTCAACCCAACATGTACCTTTGGAGACACCTGTAGAGCACCTTTATAATCACCCAGTTACGTTGTGACGTTTGGTAGCACACAAAGTGTTCCTCCGGCACACGGGAGTTACATAATCTCATAGTCATAGGAACATGTATAAGTCATGAAGAAAGCAATAGCAACATACTAAACGATCGGGTGCTAAGCTAATGGAATGGGTCATGTCAATCAGATCATTCAACTAATGATGTGATCCTGTTAATCAAATGACATCTCTTTTTCCATGGTTAGGAAACATAACCATCTTTGATTAACGAGCTAGTCAAGTAGAGGCATACTAGTGACATTCTGTTTGTCTATGTATTCACACATGTATTATGTTTCCTGTTAATACAATTCTAGAATGAATAATAAACATTTATCATGATATAAGGAAATAAATAATAACTTTATTATTGCCTCTAGGGCATATTTCCTTCAATGTTTTGGTGCCTTACGTTCCGCTATATCGGCTAAGGTAGCACTAGGAGAACCACTGCGATTGTGCCCCGGTTGAGCTGGGTCGAGCACCTCAGTGGAGAAAGCTAAAACTGACTGTCATGATGAAGCGAGAGCTGGTCGCTGTTCGCGAGGTTTTTCGAGTCCCTAAAGACTTATGCCGCTTTGGGCGAGGAGCCGGCTCTGTCCGGCCAAGGCGTGGATAGCGCCCCGAACTCGGTCTTCCGAATACCAGGGGCTTCGCCGAAATTTAAAATTATAGAATTCTATGGCTAAGTGAGAGTGTTCACGCATTATAGTCTGATTGCCTTGTTCGTTAGGCTGAGCGCCTCCCTCGAAGGACCCAAACATGTGAAAAAGAGCGCTCAGGTTTATCCCCGAACACCCCAGCACTAGCGGCACGGGGGCAGAAGCCGACGACTTGCCATCTCTCAGAATTGATAAACAGCCGCGCAGAAGGTAATATTTTAAATTCAAACAGCATTGCTTAGCGCATATAAACAAGTTTTCAACGCACAGGACAAAACAAGCGAGTTTTACTCAAAAATTACATCCATAGAACATTCATCCGCCACAAGGCGGGCACCCTTCAGAACATCCGTATAGTAATTCTCGGGCTTGCGATGCTCTTTCCCCGGTGGTGGCCCGTCCTTCACAAGCTTCTCAGCATCCAGCTTGCCCCAGTGCACCTTAGCACGGGCAAGGGCCCTACGGGCACCTTCTGTTGGGGAACGTAGCAGAAATTCAAAAAGTTTCTACGCATCACCAAGATCAATCTATGGAGTAATCTAGCAACGAGGGAAGGAGAGTGCATCTACATACCCTTGTAGATCGCTAAGCAGAAGCGTTCAAGTGAACGGGGTTGATGGAGTCGTACTCGTCGTGATCCAAATCACCGAAGATCCTAGTGCCGAACGGACGGCACCTCCGTGTTCAACACACGTACAGCCCGATGACGTCTCCCATGCCTTGATCCAGCAAGGAGAGAGGGAGAGGTTGAGGAAGACTCCATCCAGCAGTAGCACAACGGCGTGGTGGTGGTGGAGGAGCATGGTGATCCAGCAGGGCTTCGCCAAGCACCGCGAGATATGAGGAGAAAGAGAGGTAGGGCTGCGCCAGGGAGAGGTCAAGAACTCATGTGTTGGCAGCCCCCCCCCCCCAAGTGCTCAAGTATATATAGGGGAGAGGGAGGGGGTGCGCCCCACCTAGGGTTCCACCCTAGGGGCGGCGGCCAGCCCCAAAACCCCATCTAGTGGGGCGCCCAAGGGGGGGAGAGGGGAAACTTGCCCCCCAAGTTAGGTGGGTGCGCCCCCTCCCCAAACCCTAGGCGCCTTGGGCCCTTGTGGGGGGGGGGCACCAGCCCACCTGGGGCTGGTCCCCTCCCACACTTGGCCCATGCAGCCCTCCGGAGCCGGTGGCCCCACTTGGTGGACCCCCGGGACCCTCCTGGTGGTCCCGGTACGTTACCGATAAAACCCGAAACTTTTCCGGTGACCAAAACATGACTTCCCATATATAAATCTTTACCTCCGGACCATTCTGGAACTCCTCGTGACGTCCGGGATCTCATCCGGGACTCCGAACAACATTCGGTAACCACATACAAACTTCCTTTATAACCCTAGTGTCATCGAACCTTAAGTGTGTAGACCCTACGGGTTCGGGAACCATGCAGTCATGACCGAGACGTTCTCCGGTCAATAACCAATAGCAGGATCTGGATAGCCATGTTGGCTCCCACATGCTCCACGATGATCTCATCGGATGAACCACGATGTCAAGGACTTAATCAATCCCGTATACAATTCCCTTTGTCTAGCGGTACGATACTTGCCCGAGATTCGATCGTCGGTATCCCGATACCTTGTTTAATCTCGTTACCGGCAAGTCTCTTTACTCGTTCCGTAACACATCATCCCGTGATCAACTCCTTGATCACATTGTGCACATTATGATGATGTCCTACCGAGTGGGCCCAGAGATACCTCTCCATTTACACGGAGTGACAAATCCCAGTCTCGATTCGTGCCAACCCAACAGACACTTTCGGAGATACCTGTAGTGTACCTTTATAGCCACCCAGTTATGTTGTGACGTTTGGCACACCCAAAGCACTCCTACGGTATCCGGGAGTTGCACAATCTCATGGTCTAAGGAAATGATACTTGGCATTAGAAAAGCATTAGCATACGAACTACATGATCTTGTGCTAGGCTTAGGATTGGGTCTTGTCCATCACATCATTCTCCTAATGATGTGGTCCGTTATCAATGACATCCAATGTCCATGGTCAGGAAACTGTAACCATCTATTGATCAACGAGCTAGTCAACTAGAGGCTTACTAGGGACATGGTGTTGTCTATGTATCCACACATGTATCTGAGTTTCCTATCAATACAATTCTAGCATGGATAATAAACGATTATCATGAACAAGGAAATATAATAATAATCAATTTATTATTGCCTCTAGGGCATATTTCCAATAGTCTCCCACTTGCACTAGAGTCAATAATCCAGTTCACATCGATATGTGATTAACACTCAAGGTCACATCCCCATGTGACTAACACCCAAAGAGTTTACTAGAGTCAATAATCTAGTTCACATTACCATGTGATTAACACTCGATGAGTTCTGGGTTTGATCATGTTATGCTTGTGAGAGATGTTATAGTCAACAGGTCTGAATCTTTCAGATCCGTGTGTGCTTTACAAATCTCTATGTCATCTCCTAGATGCAGCTACCACGTTCTATTTGGAGCTATTCCAAATAACTATTCTACTATACGAATCCAGTTTACTACTCAGAATAATCTGGATTAGTGTCAAAGTTTGCATCGGCGTAACCCTTTACGACGAACTCTTTTACCACCTCCATAATCGAGAAAATTCCTTAGTCCACTAGTTACTAAGGATAACTTTGACCGCTGTCCTGTGATCCATTCTTGGATCACTCTTGTACCCCTTGACTGACTCATGGCAAGGCACACTTCAGGTGCGGCACACAGCATAGCATACTGTAGAGAGCCTATGACAAAAGCATAGGGGACGACCTTCGTCCTTCCTCTTTCTTCTGCCGTGGTCGAGCTTTAAGTCTTAACTTCATACCTTACAACTCAGGCAAGAACTCCTTCTTTGACTAATCCATCTTGAACACCTTCAAGATCATGTCAAGGTATGTGCTCATTTGAAAGTACCATTAAGCGTTTTGATCTATCCTTATAGATCTTGATGCTCAATGTTCAAGTAGTTTAATCCAGGCTTTCCATTGAAAAACACTTTCCAGATAACCCTATATGCTTTCCAGAAATTCTACACCATTTCTGATCAACAATATGTCAACAACATATACTCACCAGAAATTCTACAGTGCTCCCACTCACTTCTTTGGAAATACAAGTTTCTCATAAACTTTGTATACACCCAAAATCTTTGATCATCTCATCAAAGCATACATTCCAACTCCGAGATGCTTACTCCAGTCCTTAGAAGGACTGCTGGAGCTTTGCATACTTGTTAGCATCTTTCAGGATTGACAAAACCTTCCGGTTGTGTCACATACAACCTTTCCTCAAGAAAATCGTCGAGGAAACAATGTTTTGACATCCTATCTGCAAGATTTCATAAATAATGCAGTAATCGCTAATATAATTCCAACAGACTCTTAGCATCCCTACGAGTGAGAAAGTCTCATCGTAGTCAACTCCTTGAACTTGTCGGAAAACATCTTAACGACAAGTCGAGCTTTCTTAATGGTGATACTTACCATCATTGTCCGTCTTCCTTTTAAAATGCATATGTACCTAACAGCCTTACGACCATCAAGTAGTTCTTCCAAAGTCTACACTTTGTTTTCATATATGGATCCTCTCTCGGATTATATGGCCTTGAGCCATTTTGGAATCTAGGCCCACCATCGCTTCTCCATAGCTCGTAGGTTCATTGTTGTCTAGCAACATGACTTCCAAGACAGGATTACGTACCACTCTGAAGTAGTACGCATCCTTGTCATCCCACGAGGTTTGGTAGTGACTTGATCTGAAGTTTCATGATCACTATCATAAGCTTCCACTTCAATTGGTGTAGGTGCCACAGGAACAACTCCCTGTGCCCTGCCACACACTAGTTGAAGAGACGGTTCAATAACCTCATCAAGTCTCCACCATCCTCCCACTCAATTCTTTTGAGAGAAACTTTTCCTCGAGAAAGGACCCGATTCTAGAAACAATCCCTTATTGCTTTCGGATCTGAGACAGGAGGTATACCCAACTGTTTTGGGTGTCCTATGAAGATGCATTTATCCGCTTTGGGTTCGAGCTTATCAGCCTGAAACTTTTTCACATAAGCGTCGCAGCCCCAAACTTTTAAGAAATGACAGCTTAGGTTTCTCTAAACCATAGTTCATATGGTGTCATCTCATCGGAATTACGTGGTGCCCTATTTAAAGTGAATGTGGTTGTCTCTAATGCCTAACCCATAAACTATCGTGGTAATTCGATAAGAGACGTCATGGTATGCATCATATCCAATAGGGTGCAGTTATGATGTTCGGACACACCATCACACTATGGTGTTCCAGGCTATATTAGTTGTGAAACAATTTCCACAATGTCTTAATTCTGTGCCAAACTCGTAATTCAGATATTCATCTCTATGATCATATCATAGATATTTTATCCTCTTGTCACGACGATCTTTCAACTTCACCCTGAAATTACTTGAACCTTTTAATAATTCAAACTCGTGATTCATCAAGTAAATATACTCAACATCTACTCAAATCATCTGTGAAGTAAGAACATAACGATATCCACTACACGCCTCAGCACTCATTGGACTGCACACATCAAAATGTATTACTTCCAACAAGTTGCTTTCTAGTTCCATCTTACTGAAAACGAGGCTTTCAGTCATCTTGCCCATGTGGTATGATTTGCATGTCTCAGGTGATTCAAAATCAAGTGAGTCCAAACGGTCCATTTGCACGGAGTTTCTTCATGCATATACACCAATAGACATGGTTCGCATGTCTCAAACTTTTCAAAAACGAGTGAGCCCAAAGATCCATCAACATGGAGCTTCTTCATGCGTTTTATACCGATATGACTTAGGTGGCAGTGCCACAAGTAGGTGGTACTATCATTACTATCTTATATCTTTTGGCATGAACATGTGTATCACTACGATCGAGATTCAATAAACCATTCATTTTAGGTGCAAGACCATTGAAGGTATTATTCAAATAAACAGAGTAACCATTATTCTCCTTAAATGAATAACCGTATTGCGATAGACATAATCCAATCATGTCTATGCTCAACGCAAACACCAATCTCGACGGTAGAGGGAGCATGCGATGCTTGATCACATCAAGCTTGGAAAAACTTCCAACACATATCGCCAGCTCACCTTTAGCTAGTCTCCGTTTACTCCGCAGCCTTTTATTTCGAGTTTACTAACACTTAGCAACTGAACCGGTATCTAATACCATGGTGCTACTAGGAGTACTAGTAAAGTACACATTAACACAATGTATATCCAATATACTTCTATCGACCTTGCCAGCCTTCTCATCTACCAAGTATCTATGGTAATTCTGCTCCAGCGGCTGTTCCCTTATTACAGAAGCACTTAGTCTCGGGTTTGGGTTCAACCTTGGGTTTCTTCACTAGAGCAGCAGCTGATTTGCCGTTTCATGAAGTATCCCCTCTTGCCCTTGCCCTTCTTGAAACTAGTGGTTTCACCAACCATCAACAATTGATGCTCCTTCTTGATTTCTACTTTTGTGGTGTCAAACATCGCGAATATCTCAAGGATCATCATATATGTCCCTGATATATTATAGTTCATCACGAAGCTCTAGCAGCTTGGTGGTAATGACTTCGGAGAAACATCACTATCTCATCTGGAAGATCAACTCCCACTCAATTCAAATGATTGTTGTGCTCAGACAATCTGAGCACAAGCTCAACAATTGAGCTTTTCTCCCTTAGTTTGCAGGCTAAGAAAATCGTCGGAGGTCTTATACCTCTTGACGTGGGCACGAGCCTAAAATCCCAATTTCAGCCCTCGAAACATCTCATATGTTTCGCGACGTTTCAAAACGTCTTCGGTGCCTCAACTCTAAACCGTTTCACCGAACTCTCACGTAGTTATCAAAATGTGTATGTCAGATGTTCGCAACATCCGCAGACGACGTTCGAGGTTCAGCACACTGAGCGGTGCATTAAGGACATAAGCCTTCTGTGAAGCAATGAGGACAATACTCAGTTTACGGACCTAGTCCGCATAATTGCTACTATCAACTTTCAACTAAATTTTCTCTAGGAACATATCTAAACAGTAGAACTGAAGCGCGAGCTATGACATAATTTGCGAAGACCTTTTGACTATGTTCAGGATAATTAAGTTCATCTTATGAACTCCCATTCAGATAGACATCCCTCTAGTCATCTAAGTGATTACATGATCCGAGTCAACTAGGCCGTGTCCGATCATCACGTGAGACGGACTAGTCATCATCGGTGAACATCTTCATGTTTATCGTATCTACCATACGACTCATGCTCGACCTTTCAGTCTCTTGTGTTCCGAGGCCATGTCTGTACATGCTAGGCTCATCAAGTCAACCTAAGTGTTTCGCGTGTGTAAATCTGTCTTACACCCGTTGTATGTGAACGTTAGAATCTATCACACCCGATCATCACGTGGTGCTTCGAAACGACGAACTTTCGCAACGGTGCACAGTTAGGGGGAACACTTTCTTGAAATTTTAATGAGGGATCATCTTATTTACTACCGTCGTTCTAAGCAAATAAGATACAAAACCATGATAAACATCACATGCAATCAAAAAGTGACATGATATGGCCAATATCATTTTGCTCCTTTTGATCTCCATCTTCGGGGCTCCATGATCATCGTTGTCACCGGTATGACACCATGATCTCCATCATCGTGTCTTAATGAAGTTGTCTCGCCAACTATTACTTCTACTACTATAGCTAACGGTTAGGAATAAAGTAAAGTAATTACATGACGTTTATGTTGACACGCAGGTCATAAATAAATTAAGACAACTCCTATGGCTCCTGCCGGTTGTCATACTCATCGACATGCAAGTCGTGATTCCTATTACAAGAACATGATCAATCTCATACATCACATATATCATTCATCACATCCTTTTTGGCCATATCACATCACAAGGCATATGCTGCAAAAACAAGTTAGACGTCCTCTAATTGTTGTTGCAAGTTTTTACGTGGCTGCTATAGGTTGCTAGCAAGAACATTTCTTACCTACGCCAAAACCATAACGTGAATTGCCAATTTCTATTTACCCTTCATAAGGACCCTGTTCATCGAATCTGATCCGACTAAAGTGGGAGAGACAGACACCCGCCAGCCACCTTATGCAACTAGTGCATGTTAGTCGATGGAACCGGTCTCACGTAAGCGTACGTGTAAGGTTGGTCCGGGCCGCTTCATCCCACAATGCCACCGAATCAAGATAAGACTAGTAACGGCAAGATAATTGACAATATCAACGCCCACAACTACTTTGTGTTCTACTCGTGCATAGAAACTACGCATAGACCTAGCTCATGATGCCACTGTTGGGGAACGTAGCAGAAATTCAAAAAATTTCTACGCATCACCAAGATCAATCTATGGAGTAATCTAGCAACGAGGGAAGGAGAGTGCATCTACATACCCTTGTAGATTGCTAAGCGGAAGCGTTCAAGTGAACGGGGTTGATGGAGTCGTACTCATCGTGATCCAAATCACCGAAGATCCTAGTGCCGAACGGACGGCACCTCCGTGTTCAACACACGTACAGCCCGATGACGTCTCCCATGCCTTGATCCAGCAAGGAGAGAGGGAGAGGTTGAGGAAGACTCCATCCAGCAGCAGCACAACGGCGTGGTGGTGGTGGAGGAGCGTGGTGATCCAGCAGGGCTTCGCCAAGCACCGTGAGATATGAGGAGAAAGAGAGGTAGGGCTGCGCCAGGGAGAGGTCAAGAACTCATGTGTTGGCAGCCCCCCCAAGTGCTCAAGTATATATAGGGGAGAGGGAGGGGGTGCGCCCCACCTACGGTTCCACCCTAGGGGCGGCGGCCAGCCCCAAAACCCCATCTAGTGGGGCGGCCAAGGGGGGGGAGAGGGGAAACTTGCCCCCCAAGTTAGGTGGGTGCGCCCCCTCCCCAAACCCTAGGCGCCTTGGGCCCTTGTGGGGGGGGGCACCAGCCCACCTGGGGCTGGTCCCCTCCCACACTTGGCCCATGCAGCCCTCCGGAGCTAGTGGCCCCACTTGGTGGACCCCCGGGACCCTCCTGGTGGTCCCGGTACGTTACCGATAAAACCCGAAACTTTTCCGGTGACCAAAACAGGACTTCCCATATATAAATCTTTACCTCCGGACCATTCCGGAACTCCTCGTGACGTCTGGGATCTCATCCGAGACTCCGAACAACATTCGGTAACCACATACAAACTTCCTTTATAACCCTAGCGTCATCGAACCTTAAGTGTGTAGACCCTACGGGTTCGGGAACCATGCAGTCATGACTGAGACGTTCTCCGGTCAATAACCAACAGTGAGATCTGGATACCCATGTTGGCTCCCACATGCTCCACGATGATCTCATCGGATGAACCACGATGTCAAGGACTTAATCAATCCCGTATACAATTCCCTTTGTCTAGCGGTACGATACTTGCCCGAGATTCGATCGTCGGTATCCCGATACCTTGTTCAATCTCGTTACCGGAAAATCTCTTTACTCGTTCCGTAACACATCATCCCGTGATCAACTCCTTGATCACATTGTGCACATTATGATGATGTCCTACCGAGTGGGCCCAGAGATACCTCTCCATTTACACGGAGTGACAAATCCCAGTCTCGATTCGTGCCAACCCAACAGACACTTTCGGAGATACCTGTAGTGTACCTTTATAGCCACCCAGTTACGTTGTGACGTTTAGCACACCCAAAGCACTCCTACGGTATCCGGGAGTTGCACAATCTCATGGTCTAAGGAAATGATACTTGACATTAGAAAAGCTTTAGCATACGAACTACATGATCTTGTGCTAGGCTTAGGATTGGGTCTTGTCCATCACATCATTCTCCTAATGATGTGATCCCGTTATCAATGACATCCAATGTCCATGGTCAGGAAACCGTAACCATCTATTGATCAACGAGCTAGTCAACTAGAGGCTTACTAGGGACATGGTGTTGTCTATGTATCCACACATGTATCTGAGTTTCCTATCAATACAATTCTAGCATGGATAATAAACAATTATCATGAACAAGGAAATATAATAATAATCAATTTATTATTGCCTCTAGGGCATATTTCCAACACCTTTAATGCAGACGGAGCGCTTGATGACTTCGAGCCTTGGACAGGCCTCCACCAGCCGCCGCACCAGCCCGAAATAGCTCCCAGGCTGAGCCTCTCCAGGACATAGCCAAACTATGAGGCCCTTCATGGCCTGTTTGGCCGCCTTGTGGAGCTCGACCAGTTGCTTCAGCTGGTCGCTCAGGGGCACGGGGTGTCCGGCCTCAGCGTACTGAGACCAGAACACCTTCTCCATCGAGCTGCCCTCCTCGGCTCGATAGAATGCGGCGGCATCGGGCACACTCCGGGGAAGATCTGCGAACGCTCCTGGAGAGCTCCGGATTCGGGTAAGTAACAAGTAACTCACATTTATGTGTTTGCTTCACATAAAGAATGACTTACCCGCCGCTATCTTCTTCACCTCATCCAACTCCTAGAGGGTCTTCTGGGATTCGGCCTTGGCAGACTTGGCATTTTCAATAGCCACCGCGAGCTCGGACGCTCGCGTCTTTGAGTCAAGCTCCAAACTCTCATGTTTTTCCATGAGAGCCTGGAGCTCTTGCCGCACCTTGCCAACCTCGGCCTCATACTTCTCCCGCTCGGTGCGCTCCGAGGCTGCCCTCTTCTCGGCCTCGTCCAGCGCCTGCTTAAGGGTCGCCACCTCAGACGTGGCCCCTACAATAGCCACGATAGTCCTGTCATTCTTTGCAATTGCACCTCTTATATATATATATATATATATATTTAAACAAGGTATTTCTTACCTTCATTGTCCTCGAGCTGCTTCTTGGCACGCCCGAGCTCTTGCTCGGACCGCTCGAGGTTCTGCTTTAGCGCGTCCACTTCCGCAGTCAGTGCGGTGGACGCAAGCAGAGAAGCCTGCATACGCATATTGACTCCTTTTTGTTAGACTCCTGCGAATTTTATTTGATCCTCTATTCGTCTTTTCTTCCCGAACGCCAAACAGAGCATCAGGGGCTACTATCTATGCGGTAATATTATTTGCACATTCTTTACTTACCTCAAAGCCTGTTAAAAGGCTAGTACAAGCTTCAGTCAGTCCGCTCTTGGCGGACTGGACCTTTTGGATCACCGCACTCATAATAGTGCGGTGCCCCTCGTCGATGGAGGCGCCTTGGAGCGCCTCCAACATATTGTCCGGCGCCTCCGGTTGGACGGAGGTCACCGGCACGGCGGGCTTGCTCCTCTTGGAAGGAGGTCGCCCGCTGGACTCTGGAACCTTTGAAGGTTCCGGAGCGGTGTCCGGCCTAGGGCCGGACTTGGAGCCCTGGGGGGTTTCATCCCCTTTACTTCTGGAGTCCGGGAAGTCGCCTTGCGGCGTCTCCAGGACCACCTCCTCCCGGCTTGGAACCTGTTGGGACAACACTTCGATGTCGTCCGTATGGCGGGGGGAGGAGGCCGTCGGAAGCGAGTTCACATCCGACGAGTCAAGTGAGCCGCTCGACGGCGCGTCGAGCCGGTCTTTGGGTGGGCTGCATAAACATATTCGACGTGAGGGAAAGCTGTGCAATAAACGAATACTATGAATTACTCTGGTATCCGGATACTTACGATTTGGCCAGGGGCTTGGCCCTGGGCGCCCACTCCTCTCCGCCATCGTCGGCGTCGGTGGAATAGTCCGGAGGAAGGGTTTTCCCCTTCTTGGACCCTTCGGCCTCCCCAGTTGGGGCGGCCTTCCTTTTCTTCCCTTCCCCCGCTGGAGGGGGAGGGGTCTCTTCTTCCTCCTCCTCGTCTTCGCGGGAGGAGTGCGTCTTGGATTCGTCGGATGATGAATCCGACACCTCCGGGCGACGGGCACTCTTTCGAGTCCCCGTGGCCTTCTTCTTGACCTTCTTCTCCGGCACCACATAGGGTGCCGGAACCAGCAGCTTTGCCAATTGAGCGTCCGCTGGGCCTTCGGGCAAAGGAGCCGGACAATTGATCTGTCCGGACGTCACCTGCCAATCCTGTCAAAGGAAAGGGAGCTTAGATCCCGCATGGAGTCAAACTATGAAACACTGATACCCTATAAAAGGAAAAAACAGCTTACCGCAAGAGCGTGATGCTGCGCACTGAATCCGCGATCCTCAGTAGCGGATGCGGGAGCCACGGCGTCCTTGAAAAGCACCTTCCAGGCATTTTCGTACGTCATGTCAAAGAGCCTACTCAAAGTTTGGTTCCGCACCGCGTTGAACTCCCACAGGTTGAAAGCCCGTTGTTGGCACGGGAGGATCAAGCGGATGAGCATAACCTGGACTACGTTGACAAGTTTGAGCTTCTTGTCCACCAGGGTTTTGATGCATGTTTGGAGTCCGGTCAGCTCTCCTTTTTTACCCCACGACAAGCCCGTCTCTTTCCAGGACGTGAGCTGCGTTGGGGGTCCGGACCGGAACTCGGGGGGTGCGACCCATTCGGTGTCGCGCGGCTCGGTGATGTAAAACCACCCCGATTGCCACCCCTTCAGGGTCTCCACAAAGGAACCCTCGAGCCAGAGGACGTTGGCCATCTTGCCCACCATGGCGCCTCCGCACTCCGCCTGGCTGCCGCGCACCACCTTCGGCTTGACGTTGAAAGTCTTGAGCCATAGGCCGAAATGGGGGCGGATGCAGAGGAAGGCCTCGCACACGATGATAAACGCCGAGATGTTGAGGACGAAGTTCGGGGCCAGATCGTGGAAATCCAGGCCGTAGTAGAACATGAGCCCCCGGACAAATGGGTGGAGAGGGAAGCCCAGTCCGCGGAGGAAATGGGGGAGGAACACCACCCTCTCATGGGGCCTAGGGGTGGGGATGAGCTGCCCCTTTTCGGGGAGCCGGTACGCGATGTCGTTAGACAGGTATCCGGCCTTCCTCAGCTTTTTGATATGTCCCTCCGTGACGGAGGAGACCATCCACTTGTCTCCCGCTCCGAACATGGCTGGAGAAGGTTGAGGTGAGGAGTGCGGACTTGGGCGCTGGAGCTCGAGTGCGCAAAAATGGATAGGCGAAGGAGGAAGAAGGCGTAGGTGAAAAGGTGGATCTTTATCCCCTTATATGGGTGGACGCAGCTACATGTCCCCACCAGCCTGATAAAACTCGCTTATCTCCAAGCGCCGTAATCGATGGCGCGGTTGGGTTACCCACACCCGTATTGATGAGAATCCCGGAATAAGGGGACACGATCTCTGCTTTAAGAAGACGTGCCAAGGAAACCGCCTCGCATAACGCGCTGAGATGGGACAGTAAAACGGTTCGAATAAAAGCTTGGCCGTGGTGTGATGTCACACTACGGAATACGTCAGCAGATTAGATTTGTGTAAATATTATTCTCTCTATGGCAATATGTGGAAACTTATTTTTCAGAGCCGGACACTATTTTTGTGTTCAAAATCTTCTATGAAGTACTTGGAGGAGGAACCCGCCTTGCAATGCCGAAGACAATATGCGCGTCGGACTTGTCGTCATTGAAGCCTGGTTCAGGGGCTACTGAGGGAGTCCTGGATTAGGGGGTGTCCGGATGGCCGGACTATACCTTCAGCCGGACTCCTGGACTATGAAGATACAAGATTGAAGACTTCGTCCCGTGTTCGGGAGGGACTTTTCTTGGCGTGGAAGGCAAGCTTGGCGATACGGATATGCAGATCTCTTACCGTTGTAACCGACTCTATGTAACCCTAACCCTACCCGGTGTCTATATAAACCGGAGGGTTTTAGTCCGTAGGACAACATACACATCAACAATTATACCATAGGCTAGCTTCTAGGGTTTAGCCTCCTCGATCTCGTGGTAGATCTACTCTTGTACTATCCATATCATCAATATTAATCAAGCAGGACGTAGGGTTTTACCTCCATCGAGAGGGCCCGAACCTGGGTAAAACTTCGTGTCCCTTGCCTCCTGTTACCATCCAGTCTAGACGCACAGTTCGGGACCCCCTACCCGAGATCCGCCGGTTTTGACACCGACAGGCGGATAGACTGTCCACCCAGTGTCGCTGCCCATTTGATCCCCACGGTCGTGACGCCACTTTCTAAACAAAAGTTTCCAAAATCCAATGCAGAACCAAGCAGTACGAGAAATTCATGATTCCACTAATTGTATGCATAAAAAGGCCACGCACATTCAGGAAATTGCGTATACATGACATGCAAACCATCTTTTGATTACTAAACCTAGGCTGGCAAATATATACATTTCACTGAAGGAACTCAATTACATGCTTTGTTCCCATACTATTTTCAGATCCAGAAAATGCTGGGAGCCAACAATACATGCTTCTGGTTGTTCTATATGATTGCTGGTGTGGAAGCTTATGCACCTTTTCAAATATCAATGTCTAACATATCAGCAGTGAAGCAAAATAATAAGGAAATATTTGGCTTAACTAAAAGTAATAAAAATAATAATGACATCTGCTACTTCACCGTATGTGCAACCCTCTCATGGTTGGCCAGGGCAGAATGTGTACCCAACTGATCAACAAATGCTTATACACCAAGGGACGGCTCTTAGGCTAGTCATAGTAGAGAGTAATTTAGACTAGTAACATGTGCATGTTATTAGTCTATGTTATTACCTTCATAGTGGATAGTGTCATATGTGTGATAACATAGATGTCTTCATTTATTATTTTGTAGACTCATTTTGCGTTGGGAAGCGCTATGTGATGGTAACATATTATGTTACTCTATTTGTCTCTCTTCTCATTAAGGCTGGTCATAGTGGGGAGTAATTTATACTAGTGTCATGCATATGACACTAGTCTAAGTTACTATCTTTATAGTGCAAAGTAACATAGTAGTAGTGTCATAAAGGACTTCATTTATTAGTTTGTAGACTCATCTTGCATTGGGAAACGCTATGTTACAGTAACATATTAGGTTACCACTTCTCATTAACTACATGTCACATAAGCAAAATTTTCTTGGAGTGCGCTATGTTACTTGCTAAGTTACTCCCACTATGACTAGCCTAACTACTTACCACCTCACTATTTTTACTTATGTGGCATTTATGTTACTATCTATGTTACTTTCACTATGACCAGCCTTAAGGATTTGACTGTGTTGGAGGAAAACAAAGTCTTGAAAAAAACTTTTTTCTGAAAATGCTTTGACATGTACACATCCTGCTTGATATAGTATACTCCTTAAGAACCGTTTACTAGTTAAGGCTCATCAAGTGCAGCTCCAGGCAAAGTAACTGCTTATTGTTATTGACATTTTTGACTAGTTGAGTAAAAAACTATATACTGCTTTGCTTAGTCTCCTCGTTAACAACTCAACAAGGCAGAGGCACGCGGAGCTTGGGAACGAGGAGGAGATCGGAGCGCCGCCGCGTGGTGAGTCCCATGGCCTCGGCCATGTCCAGCTCCTCCCCGGGCTCCGGCACCTCCCACTCGAAGTGGTACAGGAGGCTGGCGAGCGCCAGCTCCACGTTGGCCAGCCCGAACGCCACCCCTGGGCACATCCGCCGCCCGGCGCCGAACGGGATGTACTCCAAGTCCGTGCCCTTGAAGTCCACGCCGCTGCCGTCGAACCGCTCCGGCCGGAACTCCTCGGCGTCGGCGCCCCAGCTGGCCGCGTCCCGCCCGATGGCCCACGCGTTGACCAGCACCATCGCCCCCGCCGGCACCTCGAACCCCAGCACCCGGCACGCGGCCCGGCACTCGCGCAGGATCAGCGTCGCCGGAGGGTGCAGCCGGAGCGTCTCCTTGATGACCAGGCCCAGGTAGCGGAGGCTCCCCAGGGCGTCCTCCGTGACGCGCCCGGCCACCTCCCGCCGGACCTCCTCCTGCGCCTTGCGCATCGCTCCCGGGTTCTTCACCAGCTCCGCCATCGCCCACTGCAGCAACGTCGCCGACGTCTCGCTCCCCGCCATGAACATGTCCTGTCCGAAAACAGAGAGAGCTTCACTCAGACACTCACTGGCAGAGAGAAAGTCAGAACAGATGAGCTCACAATGATAACGGTCTTGATGTCGTCGTCGGTGAGGGGAGGATCGAGCTCGCCCTCGCTTTGGACCCTGAGGAGGACATCGAGCAGGTCCTCGTCGTCGCCGGCGGCCACCCTGTTCTCCTGGTGCTCGCGGACGATGGCGTCGACGAACTCCATCATCTCGCGGCGCTCCCTCCTAATCCGGCACGGCATCGAGCTGACGAGCATCGCCAGCCGTGACGACGGGAAGAGGTCCGGCAGGCACTTGGCCGGCACGAGCTTCATCCTCCGCTCCAGCAGCCGCAGGAACGCGCCACGGTCCGCGAACCGGCTGCCGATGACGGCGCGCACCGCCGAGTCCGCCACGCACGCGGCGATCCGCTTGCTCAGGTTCACCGCGGCCGGAGCCGAGCCCGGCTCCGGCGCCAGGGAGCGGAGCAGCCGGCCGACCTCCTCCGCGCGCACGGGGCCGAAGGAGCGGACGCGGCGGGCGGTGAGGAGCTCGAGGGTGCAGATCACGCGGAGCTGCCGCCACGCGCGGCCGTAGGGCGCGGCGATGACGCCGGGGCTGTCCCCGAGGAGGACCCTGCCCGTGGGCGTCATGGGCCGGCCGGCGAAGGCGAGGTCGTGGGTCCTCAGCATCTCCCGCGCGGCGTCCGCGGAGGAGGCGACGACGACGCGCAGCTCGCAGAGCCGGAGCAGCATGAGCGGGCCGTGGCGGCGCGACAGGTCCCGCATCGCGCGGTGCGGGAGCGCGCCGGCGAGGTGGTGGAGGTGGCCGATGACGGGGAGCGCCCACGGTGACGGCGGCAGCCGCCGTTGGATTCCTCCGTTCTGACGCGACGACGGCCGGAACAGGTAGAGCAAGGGGACGATGACGAGCAGAGGAAGGAGTACGTAGAGAGGAGGAAATACTACTGGCTCAGTGAGCTCGCCCATGGCTCGAATTGTTTCGAATGCAGCTCGATCGAGCTAGCTAACGCTGCAGCAGAGCCTCACTTCTATAGTTCTTCTCAATTATTAGTTTGAATCTTATACTAGTAATACTAGCATCGAAATAAATATCGAAAATTATATCCATGACTCTGCACATGCCCTCCATTCAATTGCATTGAAACTTGCACACGCTGCAACTGTTTGCCCTCAGTTTTTTGACGCAGACACTCATACATACATACATATCCAGCATCATCTTCTTGGATTGACGAACTCGACACAGACGTCTTCGTAGTCGATGAAAAGTCTCCCCCACTGAATACACATCGCCAAAAGTCCTGAAACAAATCCAAGAAAATGCGAGCACCAATCAACCATAGGGTCACTGTCATCCTTGTGACACATGTTCTCTTCTGCCATGTTTCTCCTGCGCAACACATCTATAGTTGACAGGGAGTGGCTTCCACAGGAAGACTCCGATTTTTTTTATGGCACTGAAAACCTCCAAAGTGAAGTCCAGGATTTCTCTTCCTTTGCATTTCGGATGATCCACTCCTCCCTTCTAACCAGTTTTCTCTCTGAATTTGTGTTTTGATCATAATTTATATATGAAACTGACAGTAAAGCGGCCTTTTTTTATGCGGATGTCAAGCCTAGAAAGCAGTTGTATTTCTTGTGCACACCAGAATCTTTAAAATCTCATCTGCATCAAAAGGAATGAAGACCGAATGAACCAAGTCCATGTTCCAAGTAGCCATTGGTAGATCCGACAATTCAGATACTTCTGTTGGCGGATCAGGGACAAGAGATATAATCGGTCGAAGTGATGAACTCTTTGGTATCCAATTGTCCGCCCAAATATTTGTATCTTGTCCACTACCTATTATGCGGATAATTCCTTGCTTCATAATGTCTCTTCCTTCTAAAACTACACGCCAAACTTGCGATGGCCGGCTTCCAATTTCAACATCAAGGATACTACCATTAGGGAAATATGAGGCCTTGAGAATTCTAGCACTCAAGGATGATGGTTCCTGTGAGATTCTCCATGCCCGCCTTGCTAGCAAGGCCGGGTTGAATAGCTCCAGGTCTCTGAAGCCTAATCCCCCTCCCCCCAAGTACTTCGGTCTTGTCATAACCTCCCATGACACCCATGTTGATTTTCGCTGTCTTTGGTTGCAACCCCACCAAAACTTGCGATTGATAAAGTTAATATGATTGCATAAACCCCTAGGAAGTTTTAAAGCAAGACATGGAATATACTGGAATTGCATGGGCAACCGATTTGATAAGAACATCCTTCCCTCCCGTTGATAATGATTTGCCCTTCCAACCTTTCACCTTATCCTAGACACGGTCGCTCAAATTTTTGAAGGTTCCTCTCTTGAAATGTCCCATGTCGCTAGGCATTCCCAAATATCTATCACTCAAAGATTCATTAGGGACCTGGAGGTATCCCTTAACCGCGTCCTTCACAATCTGTGGGCATCCCTTAATGAAAAATATTGATGACTTTTCTTTGTTAATTCTCTGACCAGATACCCTGCAGTACATATCCAATATGTTTGACACCTCTTCTGCTCCATTTACACTTGCCTTAAAAACATCAGACTATCATCCACAAATAAAAGGTGGTTCACCGATGGGGCCGAAGGTGTCACCTTAATGCCGATGAGATGGACCGATTGGTTTTGAGACTTTAATAGACACGAAAGGCTATCAACTGTCGATTGGAAATGATATGGAGAGATATGATCTCCCTGTTGAATACCACGTGTGGGCTTGAACTCCTCCAACCCGCATCCATTAGAAATAATAGAGAAAGAAAATGAACTCACCATGTTCATAATTATTGATATCCATGGTGCCACAAGACCTAGTTTCTCCATAATTGCTTTTGGCTAACTCCATTCTACTCGGCGGTAAGATTTCATCATATCCAACTTGAGAGCACAAAAAGTATTATTCTTCGACCTATTCCTCTTCATAAAATGCAAACACTTGTAGGCTGAGATTATGTTGTTAGTTATAAGTCTCCCTGGAACAAAAGCCGTCTGGAAGAATCACCTTGAACCAGTTTGCTAGCACCTTTGAAGCTATCTTATAAAACACATTGCACAAACTGATAGGTCTAAACTGCGACAACAAAGTGAGATTTGATACGTTGGGGATTAGTACCAACATAGCGTCATTAATGCACTCGAGTACCGCCCTGGTGAGAGCAGCACCACAAATGTCCCAATAATGCTGCATGAAGTGAGCGGGGAATCCATCAGGCCAGGAGCCTTGGTGGGGAACATTTGAATAAGCCTCCTTTTTAATTACCTCTCCCTCCTCATATGGAGCCATCAAAACTTCATTCATCATTGCTGTAACTTTGGCAGGAACATGAGCAAGCGCTTCGTCCACACCCTGAACCCCTTCCAACATGTACAGGGTTTTATAAAACTCCAAGGCCAGCCGCCGCATCTCGGTGCGGTCCTCCGTGAGGTGCCCATCATGTTTCTGCAGCACCTTGATCAGGTTTTTCCGTCGGTGAATTGACGCGCCAAGATGGAGAAAGATGCCTGTTTCGATCGCCCCTGCCGATAGCCACTCGACACGCGACCTTTGCCGCCACAGAAGCTCCTCGCGCCTGTATAGCTGAATCAACCTGTCATTAATTTTTATTTCTGCATGATTTGGACCTATCCTTGAGAGTTGAGACATCACTTCACAGGCTGTCCACATACGTCAACAGCGTCCCGGAAGCCTTAAACTTGCGTCTGACTCTGACTAGCAAAGGTTTTTTTAGGGGTATGAGTAGCAGTGAGTTTTTTTGGAGCAGTACGCTTTATTGATCACAGGGAATGTTCAAAGGAATACAAATGGGATCATGCGGGTACCCTAGCCACAAATGGCGACCCCTACTAAGCGAAACTGAAAATTTTACCAAACTATGAGCTTCTTTGTTCGTGTCTCTCCCTTCATATATAATATCACACGCCTGAAAAAGCCTTTGGTTCTCCCTGATCTCAGGGATGATAGTGATGTTCATGCCACGAACATCATTTTTTTAATATCCTCCACAACCCCTTTGCTGTCGCATGAAATAGTGACTTTGCCTAGATTCAAATTCATGGCTAGTGCTTGAGCTTCTCGACATGCTAATGCCTCCAAACAGGCAGGGTCTATAACTCTCGGAAACACCATCGACGAGAATCCTAGGAACCGGCCTTCGTCGTCCCTACAAACTGCGGCAGAAGCACCAGGGGCGCCATCACGGGATAGCCTTCCATCAACATTGATTTTGACCATACCTGCTACTGGAGGTTTCCATCTCTGGGGTGCCTAGCTAGCGCCACACAAACAGTGCTATTTGGAACTTTTTTGATTGCCTCCAACTTTGATATGAACCGCTGCACAAAGAGATGAGTGGCATGTGGGCTCTCAAAGTTTGATTCGTGGATCGCCTTCTGCCTGGCTGTCCATATAGCCCAGAGAGTAACTGTCAACAGCAAAAATTTATCGTGTGAGAGTGCTTCAATCATCGCAAAAAGCCACTGTTTCGCCGATGGTTCTGTTGTGGCAATGAGGTGTTCAGCGAGATCCCCATCGGTCAAAGTCCATATACATCTCGAAGACGGGCACTCAAGCAAAGAATGGCGCCATGAGTCTTTAGCGCCACATAGCTGACAATTATCAGAGAGCGACATTTTCCTGCGTTTGCGGACATCTTCGGTAGGGATTGATTGTTTTGCTAGCCTCCAAATAAAGTTCCGAATCTTTCCCGGGACATCAACATGCCAAAGCTTCTTCCATCCTCCTTCTTCTGCTACCCTATTGAAAGAGATCGCGCGGCCCTCGAGCCATGCTTCATGCCTCCGTTTTGTGCTTGTGAGCATACGATATGATGACTTCACAGAGAAATGTCCATTCCTCTCAAAATGCCAACTCCAGAAGTCGGTCTCCTGTCTAGTAGAAAGCGGTATACTCATGATGGCCTCAACATCTGCCGGTAAGAATAATTGTTGTAGCAGTTCACGATTCCATGAAGCTTCTGTATGGTCACATATTTTTTTTAGCATCAAAGCAAGCTTTTATTCATCGAAAACCATAGTATGTGGGATACATCTCTCGTTATGGGATTGTCCGAGCCACACATGGCAACCCCTCCCCAACGAAATAGAATGCTTGGCTAACTTATGAGCTTCAGCATTAACGACGCGACTTTCAAAAGTAAAAGAACAACTAAAAGAAGCAGCTAAGTTGTTTATCTCCTGGACAATACTGTTGGAAATATGCCCTAGAGGCAATAATAAATTAGTTATTATTATATTTCCTTGTTCATGATAATCGTTTATTATCCATGCTAGAATTGTATTGATAGGAAACTCAGATACATGTGTGGATACATAGACAACACCATGTCCCTAGTAAGCCTCTAGTTGACTAGCTCGTTGATCAATAGATGGTTACGGTTTCCTGACCATGGACATTGGATGTCATTGATAACGGGATCACATCATTAGGAGAATGATGTGATGGACAAGACCCAATCCTAAGCCTAGCACAAGATCATGTAGTTCGTATGCTAAAGCTTTTCTAATGTCAAGTATCATTTCCTTAGACCATGAGATTGTGCAACTCCCGGATACCGTAGGAGTGCTTTGGGTGTGCCAAACGTCACAACGTAACTGGGTGGCTATAAAGGTACACTACAGGTATCTCCGAAAGTGTCTGTTGGGTTGGCACGAATCGAGACTGGGATTTGTCACTCCGTGTAAACGGAGAGGTATCTCTGGGCCCACTCGGTAGGACATCATCATAATGTGCACAATGTGATCAAGGAGTTGATCACGAGATGATGTGTTACGGAACGAGTAAAAGAGACTTGCCAGTAACGAGATTGAACAAGGTATCGGGATACCGACGATCGAATCTCGGGCAAGTATCGTACCGCTAGACAAAGGGAATTGTATACGGGATTGATTAAGTCCTTGACATCGTGGTTCATCCGATGAGATCATTGTGGAACATGTGGGAGCCAACATGGGTATCCAGATCCCGCTATTGGTTATTGACCGGAGAGTCATCTCGGTCATGTCTGCATGTCTCCCGAACCCGTAGGGTCTACACACTTAAGGTTCGGTGACGCTAGGGTTGTAGGGATATGTATATGCAGTAACCCCAATGTTGTTCGGAGTCCCGGATGAGATCCCGGACATCACGAGGAGTTCCGGAATGGTCCGGAGGTAAAGAATTATATATAGGAAGTGCTGTTTCGGCCATCGGGACAAGTTTCGGGGTCACCGGTATTGTACCGGGACCACCGGAAGGGTCCCGGGGGTCCACCGGGTGGGGCCACCTATCCCGGAGGGCCCCATGGGCTGAAGTGGGAAGGGACCCAGCCCAAAGTGGGCTGGGGCGCCACTTCCCCCTAGGGCCCATGCGCCTAAGGGTGGGGAAACCCTAGGGGAAGAGTCCTAAGAGGGGAAGGCACCCCTGGGTGCCTTGGGGGGGAGGGACTCCTCCCTTGGCCGCCGCCCCCCCTAGGAGATTGGATCTCCTAGGGCCGCCCCCCTTGGCCTCCCTATATATAGTGAGGGAAGGAGGGCCTCTCACCACGCGCCTTGGTGCCTCCCTCTCCCTCTCCAACACCTCCTCCTCCTCCATAGAGCTTAGCGAAGCCCTGCCGGAGTACTGCAGCTCCATCACCACCACGCCATCGTGCTGCTGTTGGAGCCATCTTCCTCAACCTCTCCTTCCCCCTTGCTGGATCAAGAAGGAGGAGACGTCGCTGCTCCGTACGTGTGTTGAACGCGGAGGTGCCGTCCGTTCGGCGCTAGGATCATCGGTGATTTGGATCACGACGAGTACGACTCCGTCAACCCCGTTCTCTTGAACGCTTCCGCACGCGATCTACAAGGGTATGTAGATCCACTCCTCCCTCGTTGCTAGATGACTCCATAGATAGATCTTGGTGACACGTAGGAAAATTTTGAATTTATGCTACGTTCCCCAACAGTGGCACCATGAGCTAGGTCTATGCGTAGTTTCTATGCACGAGTAGAACACAAAGTAGTTGTGGGCGTTGATTTTGTTCAATATGCTTACCGTTACTAGTCCAATCTTGATTCGGTGGCATTGTGGGATGAAGCGGCCCGGACCGACCTTACACGTACTCTTACGTGAGACTGGTTCCACCGACTGACATGCACTTGTTGCATAAGGTGGCTAGCGGGTGTTTGTCTCTCCCACTTTAGTCGGATCGGATTCGATGAAAAGGGTCCTTATGAAGGGTAAATAGCAATTGGCATATCACGTTGTGGTTTTTGCGTAGGTAAGAAACGTTCTTGCTAGAAACCCATAGCAGCCACGTAAAACATGCAAACAACAATTAGAGGACGTCTAACTTGTTTTTGCAGGGTATGCCTTGTGATGTGATATGGCCAAAAGGATGTGATGAATGATATATGTGATGTATGAGATTGATCATGTTCTTGTAATAGGAATCACGACTTGCATGTCGATGAGTATGACAACCGGTAGGAGCCATAGGAGTTGTCTTAATTTATTTATGACCTGCGTGTCAACATAAACGTCATGTAATTACTTTACTTTATTGCTAACCGTTAGCTATAGTAGTAGAAGTAATAGTTGACGAGACAACTTCATAAAGACACGATGATAGAGATCATGATGATGGAGATCATGGTGTCATGCCGGTGACGATGATGATCATGGAGCCCCTAAGATGAAGATCAAAAGGAGCAATATGATATTGGCCATATTATGTCACTATTTGATTGCATGTGATGTTTATCATGTTTATACTGTTGGGGAGCGTAGCATAAATTCAAAATTTTCCTACGTGTCACCAAGATCTATCTATGGAGTCATCTAGCAACGAGGGAGGAGTTGATCTACATACCCTTGTAGATCGCGCGTGGAAGCGTTCAAGAGAACGGGGTTGATGGAGTCATACTCGTCGTGATCCAAATCACCGATGATCCTAGCGCCGAACGGACGGCACCTCCGCGTTCAACACACGTACGGAGCAGCGACGTCTCCTCCTTCTTGATCCAGCAAGGGGGGAGGAGAGGTTGATGGAGATCCAACAACATGACGGCGTGGTGGTGGAAGTAGCGGGATTCCAACAGGGCTTCGCCAAGCGCTGCGGGAGGAGGGAGGTGTGTCATGGGAGGGAGAGGGAGGCGCCAGGGCTTAGGTTGGGCTGCCCTCCCTTCCCCCCACTATATATAGGGCCAAGGGAGAGGGGGGAGGCGCAGCCTTGGCCCTTCCTCCAAGGAAGGGTGCGGCCAGGGAGGAGTCCCTCCTCCCCAAGGCACCTCGGAGGTGCCTTCCTCCTTTAGGACTCTTCCTTTCCCTCTTCTCTTGGCGCATGGGCCTCTTGGGGCTGGTGCCCTTGGCCCATATAGGCCAAGGCGCACCCCCTACAGCCCATGTGGCCCCCCGGGGCAGGTGGCCCCACCCGGTGGACCCCCGGGACCCTTCCGGTGGTCCCGGTACAATACCGGTGACCCTGAAACTTGTCCCGATGGCCGAAATAGCACTTCCTATATATAATTCTTTACCTCCGGACCATTCTGGAACTCCTCGTGACGTCCGGGATCTCATCCGGGACTCCGAACAACTTTCGGGTTACCGCATACTAATATCTCTATAACCCTAGCGTCACCGAACCTTAAGTGTGTAGACCCTACGGGTTCGGGAGACATGCAGACATGACCGAGATGACTCTCCGGTCAATA
Organism: Triticum urartu; assembly: GCF_056163025.1. NCBI lineage: Eukaryota > Viridiplantae > Streptophyta > Magnoliopsida > Poales > Poaceae > Triticum > Triticum urartu. The sequence goes on from NC_141879.1 coordinate 714,892,409, forward strand.
ACCAATAGCGGGATCTGGATACCCATGTTGGCTCCCACATGTTCCATGATGATCTCATCGGATGAACCACGATGTCAAGGACTTAATCAATCCCGTATACAATTCCCTTTGTCTAGCGGTACGATACTTGCCCGAGATTCGATCGTCGGTATCCCGATACCTTGTTCAATCTCGTTACCGGCAAGTCTCTTTTACTCGTTCCGTAACACATCATCCCGTGATCAACTCCTTGATCACATTGTGCACATTATGATGATGTCCTACCGAGTGGGCCCAGAGATACCTCTCCGTTTACACGGAGTGAAAAATCCCAGTCTCGATTCGTGCCAACCCAACAGACACTTTCGGAGATACCCGTAGTGCACCTTTATAGTCACCCAGTTACGTTGTGACGTTTGGTACACCCAAAGCACTCCTACGGTATCCGGGAGTTGCACAATCTCATGGTCTAAGGAAATGATACTTGACATTAGAAAAGCTTTAGCATACGAACTACATGATCTTGTGCTAGGCTTAGGATTGGGTCTTGTCCATCACATCATTCTCCTAATGATGTGATCCCGTTATCAATGACATCCAATGTCCATGGTCAGGAAACCGTAACCATCTATTGATCAATGAGCTAGTCAACTAGAGGCTTACTAGGGACATGGTTTTGTCTATGTATCCACACATGTATCTGAGTTTCCTATCAATACAATTCTAGCATGGATAATAAACGATTATCATGAACAAGGAAATATAATAATAATCAATTTATTATTGCCTCTAGGGCATATTTCCAACAGTCTCCCACTTGCACTAGAGTCAATAATCTAGTTCACATCGTCATGTGATTAACACTCACAGGTCACATCGCCATGTGACAAACATCCAAAGAGTTTACTAGTGTCACTAAACTAGTTCACATCATCATGTGATTAAGACTCAATGAGTTCTGGGTTTGATCATGTTTTGTTTGTGAGAGAGGTTTTAGTCAACGGGTCTGCAACATTCAGATCCGTAAGTACTTCGCAAATCTCTATGTCATCTTGTAGATGCAGCTACTACGCTATATTTGGAGCCATTTCAAATAACTGTTCTACTTGGAGCTATTCTAAATTGTTGCTCCATTATACGTATCCAGTATCACTACTCAGAGCTATCCGGATAGGTGTTAAGCTTGCATCGACGTAAGTCTTTACGTCGAACTCTTTATCACCTCCATAATCGAGAAAATTCCTTAGTCCACTAGTTACTAAGGATAACTTTGACCGCTGTCCTGTGATCCATTCTTGGATCACTCTTGTACCCCTTGACTGACTCATGGCAAGGCACACTTCAGGTGCGGTACACAGCATAGCATACTGTAGAGAGCCTATGATAAAAGCATAGGGGACGACCTTCGACCTTCCTCTTTCTTCTGCCGTGGTCGAGCTTTAAGTCTTAACTTCATACCTTACAACTTAGGCAAGAACTCCTTCTTTGGCTGATTCATCTTGAACACCTTCAAGATCATGTCAAGGTATGTGCTCATTTGAAAGTACCATTAAGCGTTTTGATCTATCCTTATAGATCTGGATGCTCAATGTTCAAGTAGCTTAATCCAGGCTTTCCATTGAAAAACACTTTCCAAATAGCCCTATATGCTTTCCAGAAATTCTACGTCATTTCTGATCCACAATATGTCAACAACATATAATCATCAGAAATTCTATAGTGCTCCCACTCACTTCTTTGGAAATACAAGTTTCTCATAAACTTTGTATAAACCCAAAATCTTTGATCATCTCATCAAAGCGTACATTCCAACTCCGATATGCTTACTCCAGTCCTTAGAAGGATTGCTGGAGCTTTGCACACTTATTAGCATCTTTCAGGATTGACAAAACCTTCCGGTTTGTATCACATACAACCTTTCCTCATAAAAACATCGAGGAAACAATGTTTTGACATCCTATCTGCACGATTTCATAAATAATGCAGTAATCGCTAATATAATTCCAACAGACTCTTAGCATCGCTACGAGTGAGAAAGTCTCATCGTAGTCAACTCCTTGAACTTGTCGGAAAACATCTTAACGACAAGTCGAGCTTTCTTAATGGTGACATTTACCATCATTGTCCGTCTTCCTTTCAAAATCCATCTGTACTCAACAGCCTCACGACCATCGAGCCGTTTTGTCAAAGTCTACACTTTGTTTCCATACATGGATCCTCTCTCGGATTTTATGGCCTCGAGCCATTTTGGAATCCAGTCCCACCATCGCTTCTCCATAGCTCGTAGGTTCATTGTTGTCTAGCAACATGACTTCCAAGACAGGATTACGTACCACTCTGAAGTAGTACGCATCCTTGTCATCCCACGAGGTTTGGCAGTGACTTGATCTGAAGTTCCATGATCACTATCATAAGCTTCCACTTCAATTGGTGTAGGTGCCACGGGAACAACTCTTTGTGCCCTGCGATACACTAGTTGAAGTGACGGTTCAATAACCTCATCAAGTCTTCACCATCCTCCCACTAAATTCTTTCGAGAGAAACTTTTCCTCGAGAAAGGACCCAATTCTAGAAACAATCCCTTATTGCTTTTGGATCTGAGACAGGAGGTATACCCAACTATTTTGGGTGTCCTATGAAGATGCATTTATCCGCTTTGGGTTCAAGCTTATCAGCCTGAAACCTTTTCACATAAGTGTCGCAGCCCCAAACTTTTAAGAAATGACAGCTTAGGTTTCTCTAAACCATAGTTCATACGGTGTCATCTCATCGGAATTACGTGGTGCCCTATTTAAAGTGAACGTGGTTGTCTTTAATGCCTAACCCATAAACTATCGTGGTAATTCGATAAGAGACATCATGGTATGCATCATATCCAATAGGGTGCAGTTATGATGTTCGGACACACCATCACACTATGGTGTTCCAGGCTGTATTAGTTGTGAAACAATTTCCACAATGTCTTAATTCCATGCCAAACTCGTAATTCAGATATTCATCTCTATGATCATATCATAGATATTTTATCCTCTTGTCACGACGATCTTTCAACTTCACCCTGAAATTACTTGAACCTTTCAATAATTCAGACTTGTGATTCATCAAGTAAATATACTCAACATCTACTCAAATCATCTGTGAAGTAAGAACATAACGATATCCACTACATGCCTCAGCACTCATTGGACTGCACACATCAAAATGTATTACTTCCAACAAGTTGCTTTCTAGTTCCATTTTACTGAAAACGAGGCTTTCAGTCATCTTGCCCACGTGGTATGATTTGCATGTCTCAAGTGATTCAAAATCAAGTGAGTCCAAACGGTCCATTTGCATGGAGTTTCTTCATGCATATACACCAATAGACATGGTTCGCATGTCTCAATCCTTTCAAAAATGAGTGAGTCCAAAGATCCATCAACATGGAGCTTCTTCATGCGTTTTATACCGATATGACTTAAGTGGCAGTGCCACAAGTAGGTGGTACTATCATTACTATCTTATATCTTTTGGCATGAACATGTGTATCACTATGATCGAGATTCAATGAACCATTCATTTTAGGTGCAAGACCATTGAAGGTATTATTCAAATAAACAGAGTAACCATTATTCTCCTTAAATGAATAACCGTATTGCGATAGACATAATCCAATCATGTCTATGCTCAACGCAAACACCAATCTCGATGGTAGAGGGAGCGTGCGATGCTTGATCATATCAACATTGGAAACACTTCCAACACATATCGTCAGCTCACCTTTAGCTAGTCTCCGTTTATTCTGTAGCTTTTATTTCGAGTTACTAACACTTAGCAACCGAACCGGTATCTAATACCCTGGTGCTACTAGGAGTACTAGTAAAGTACACATCAACACAATGTATATCCAATATACTTCTATCGAACTTGCCAGCCTTCTCATCTACCAAGTATCTAGGGTAATTCTGCTCCAGTGGCTGTTCCCCTTATTACAGAAGCACTTAGTCTCGGGTTTGGGTTCAACCTTGGGTTTCTTCACTAGAGCAGCAGCTGAATTGCCGTTTCATGAAGTATCCCTTCTTGCCCTTGCCCTACTTGAAACTAGTGGTTTCACTAACCATCAACAATTGACGCTCCTTCTTGATTTCTACTTTTGTGGTGTCAAACATCACGAATATCTCAAGGATCATCATATATGTCCCTGATATATTATAGTTCATCACGAAGCTCTAGCAGCTTGGTGGTAATGACTTCGGAGAACCATCACTATTTCATCTGGAAGATCAACTCCCACTCGATTCAACCGATTGTTGTACTCAGACAATCTGAGCACAAGTTCAACAATTGAGCTTTTCTCCCTTAGTTTGCAGGCTAAGAAAATCGTCGAAGGTCTTATACCTCTTGACGTTGGCACGAGCCTGAAATCCCAATTTCAGCCCTCGAAACATCTCATATGTTTCGCGACGTTTCAAAACGTCTTCGGTGCCTCAACTCTAAACCGTTTAACTGAACTATCATGTAGTCATCAAAACGTGTATGTCAGATGTTCGCAACATCCACAGAGGACGTTCGAGGTTCAGCACACTGAGCGGTGCATTAAGGACATAAGCCTTCAATGAAGCAATGTGGACAATCCTCAGTTTACGGACCTAGTCCGCATAATTACTACTATCAACTTTCAACTAAATTTTCTCTAGGAACATATCTAAACAGTAGAACTGAAGCGCGAGCTACGACATAATTTGCGAAGATCTTTTGACTACGTTCAGGATAATTAAGTTCATCTTATGAACTCCCACTCAGATAGACATCCCTCTAGTCATCTAAGTGATTACATGATCCGAGTCAACTAGGCCATGTCCGATCATCACGTGAGACGGACTAGTCATCATCGGTGAACATCTTCATGTTGATCGTATCTACCATACGACTCATGCTCGACCTTTCGGTCTCTTGTGTTCCGAGGCCATGTCTGTACATGCTAGGCTCGTCAAGTCAACCTAAGTGTTTCGCGTGTGTAAATCTGTCTTACACCCGTTGTATGTGAACGTTAGAATCTATCACACCCGATCATCACGTGGTGCTTCGAAACAACGAACTGTCGCAACGGTGCACAGTTAGGGGGAACACTTTCTTGAAATTTTAATGAGGGATCATCTTATTTACTACCGTCGTTCTAAGCAAATAAGAAGTATATGTTGGAAATATGCCCTAGAGGCAATAATAAATTTATTATTATTATATTTCCTTGTTCATGATAATCGTTTATTATCCATGCTAGAATTGTATTGATAGGAAACTCAGATACATGTGTGGATACATAGACAAAACCATGTCCCTAGTAAGCCTCTAGTTGACTAGCTCGTTGATCAATAGATGGTTACGGTTTCCTGAACATGGACATTGGATGTCATTGATAACGGGATCACATCATTAGGAGAATGATGTGATGGACAAGACCCAATCCTAAGCCTAGCACAAGATCATGTAGTTCGTATGCTAAAGCTTTTCTAATGTCAAGTATCATTTCCTTAGACCATGAGATTGTGCAACTCCCGGATACCGTAGGAGTGCTTTGGGTGTACCAAACGTCACAACGTAACTGGGTGGCTATAAAGGTACACTACAGGTATCTCCGAAAGTGTCTGTTGGGTTGGCACGAATCGAGATTGGGATTTGTCACTCCGTGTAAACGGAGAGGTATCTCTGGGCCCACTCGGTAGGACATCATCATAATGTGCACAATGTGATCAAGGAGTTGATCACGGGATGATGTGTTACGGAACGAGTAAAAGAGACTTGCCGGTAACGAGATTGAACAAGGTATCGGGATACCGACGATCGAATCTCGGGCAAGTATCGTACCGCTAGACAAAGGGAATTGTATACGGGATTGATTAAGTCCTTGACATCGTGGTTCATCCGATGAGATCATCGTGGAACATGTGGGAGCCAACATGGGTATCCAGATCCCGCTGTTGGTTATTGACCGGAGAGTCATCTCGGTCATGTCTGCATGTCTCCCGAACCCGTAGGGTCTACACACTTAAGGTTCGGTGACGCTAGGGTTATAGAGATATTAGTATGCGGTAACCCGAAAGTTGTTCGGAGTCCCGGATGAGATCCCGGACGTCACGAGGAGTTCCGGAATGGTCCGGAGGTAAAGAATTATATATAGGAAGTGCTATTTCGGCCATCGGGACAAGTTTCAGGGTCACCGGTATTGTACCGGGACCACCGGAAGGGTCCCGGGGGTCCACCGCGTGGGGCCACCTGCCCCGGGGGGGCACATGGGCTGTAGGGGGTGCGCCTTGGCCTATATGGGCCAAGGGCACCAGCCCCAAGAGGCCCATGCGCCAAGAGAAGAGGGAAAGGAAGAGTCCTAAAGGGGGAAGGCACCTCCGAGGTGCCTTGGGGAGGAGGGACTCCTCCCTGGCCGCACCATTCCTTGGAGGAAGGGCCAAGGCTGCGCCTCCCCCCTCTCCCTTGGCCCTATATATAGTGGGGGGAAGGGAGGGCAGCCCAACCTAAGCCCTGGCGCCTCCCTCTCCCTCCCATGACACACCTCCCTCCTCCCGCAGCGCTTGGCGAAGCCCTGTTGGAATCCCGCTACTTCCACCACCACGCCATCATGTTGTTGGATCTCCATCAACCTCTCCTCCCCCCTTGCTAGATCAAGAAGGAGGAGACGTCGCTGCTCCGTACGTGTGTTGAACGCGGAGGTGCCGTCCGTTCGGCGCTAGGATCATCGGTGATTTGGATCACGACGAGTACGACTCCATCAACCCCGTTCTCTTGAACGCTTCCGCGCGCGATCTACAAGGGTATGTAGATCAACTCCTCCCTCGTTGCTAGATGACTCCATAGATAGATCTTGGTGACACGTAGGAAAATTTTGAATTTATGCTACGTTCCCCAACAGTGGCATCATGAGCTAGGTCTATGCGTAGTTTCTATGCACGAGTAGAACACAAAGTAGTTGTGGGCGTTGATTTTGTTCAATATGCTTACCGTTACTAGTCCAATCTTGATTCGGTGGCATTGTGGGATGAAGCGGCCCGGACCGACCTTACACGTACTCTTACGTGAGACTGGTTCCACCGACTGACATGCACTTGTTGCATAAGGTGGCTAGCGGGTGTCTGTCTCTCCCACTTTAGTCGGATCGGATTCGATGAAAAGGGTCCTTATGAAGGGTAAATAGCAATTGGCATATCACGTTGTGGTTTTTGCGTAGGTAAGAAACGTTCTTGCTAGAAACCCATAGCAGCCACGTAAAACATGCAAACAACAATTAGAGGACGTCTAACTTGTTTTTGCAGGGTATGCTATGTGATGTGATATGGCCAAAAGGATGTGATGAATGATATATGTGATGTATGAGATTGATCATGTTCTTGTAATAGGAATCACGACTTGCATGTCGATGAGTATGACAACCGACAGGAGCCATAGGAGTTGTCTTAATTTATTTATGACCTGCGTGTCAACATAAACGTCATGTAATTACTTTACTTTATTGCTAACCGTTGGCTATAGTAGTAGAAGTAATAGTTGACGAGACAACTTCATGAAGACACGATGATAGAGATCATGATGATGGAGATCATGGTGTCATGCCGCTGACAAGATGATCATGGAGCCCCAAGATGGAGATCAAAGGAGCTATATGATATTGGCCATATCATGTCACTATTATTTGATTGCATGTGATGTTTATCATGTTTATACATCTTGTTTACTTAGAACGACGGTAGTAAATAAGATGATCCCTCACTATAATTTCAAGAAGGTGTTCCCCCTAACTGTGCACCGTTGCGAAAGTTCGTCGTTTCGAAGCACCACGTGATGATCGGGTGTGATAGATTCTTACGTTCACATACAACGGGTGTAAGACAGATTCACACACGCAAAACACTTAGGTTGACTTGACGAGCCTAGCATGTACAGACATGGCCTCGGAACACAAGAGACCGAAAGGTCGAGCATGAGTCGTATGGTAGATACGATCAACATGAAGATGTTCACCGATGATGACTAGTCCGTCTCACGTGATGATCGGACACGGCCTAGTTGACTCGGATCATGTAATCACTTAGATGACTAGAGGGATGTCTATCTGAGTGGGAGTTCATAAGATGAACTTAATTATCCTGAACATAGTCAAAAGGTCTTCGCAAATTATGTCGTAGCTCGCGCTTCAGTTCTACTGTTTAGATATGTTCCTAGAGAAAATTTAGTTGAAAGTTGATAGTAGTAATTATGCGGACTAGGTTCGTAAACTAAGGTTTGTCCTCATTGCTTCATAGAAGGCTTATGTCCTTAATGCACCGCTCAGTGTGCTGAACCTCGAACGTCCTCTGTGGATGTTGCGAACATCTGACATACACGTTTTGATGACTACATGATAGTTCAGTTAAACGGTTTAGAGTTGAGGCACCGAAGACGTTTTGAAACGTCGCGAAACATATGAGATGTTTCGAGGGCTGAAATTGGGATTTCAGGCTCGTGCCAACGTCAAGAGGTATAAGACCTTCGACGATTTTCTTAGCCTGCAAACTAAGGGAGAAAAGCTCAATTGTTGAACTTGTGCTCAGATTGTCTGAGTACAACAATCGGTTGAATCGAGTGGGAGTTGATCTTCCAGATGAAATAGTGATGGTTCTCCGAAGTCATTACCACCAAGCTGCTAGAGCTTCGTGATGAACTATAATATATCAGGGACATATATGATGATCCTTGAGATATTCGCGATGTTTGACACCACAAAAGTAGAAATCAAGAAGGAGCGTCAATTGTTGATGGTTAGTGAAACCACTAGTTTCAAGTAGGGCAAGGGCAAGAAGGGATACTTCATGAAACGGCAATTCAGCTGCTGCTCTAGTGAAGAAACCCAAGGTTGAACCCAAACCCGAGACTAAGTGCTTCTGTAATAAGGGGAACAGCCACTGGAGCAGAATTACCCTAGATACTTGGTAGATGAGAAGGCTGGCAAGTTCGATAGAAGTATATTGGATATACATTGTGTTGATGTGTACTTTACTAGTACTCCTAGTAGCACCAGGGTATTAGATACCGGTTCGGTTGCTAAGTGTTAGTAACTCGAAATAAAAGCTACAGAATAAATGGAGACTAGCTAAAGGTGAGCTGACGATATGTGTTGGAAGTGTTTCCAATGTTGATATGATCAAGCATCGCACGCTCCCTCTACCATCGAGATTGGTGTTTGCGTTGAGCATAGACATGATTGGATTATGTCTATCGCAATACGGTTATTCATTTAAGGAGAATAATTGTTACTCTGTTTATTTGAATAATACCTTCAATGGTCTTGCACCTAAAATGAATGGTTCATTGAATCTCGATCATAGTGATACACATGTTCATGCCAAAAGATATAAGATAGTAATGATAGTACCACCTACTTGTGGCACTGCCACTTAAGTCATATCGGTATAAAACGCATGAAGAAGCTCCATGTTGATGGATCTTTGGACTCACTCATTTTTGAAAGGATTGAGACATGCGAACCATGTCTATTGGTGTATATGCATGAAGAAACTCCATGCAAATGGACCGTTTGGACTCACTTGATTTTGAATCACTTGAGACATGCAAATCATACCACGTGGGCAAGATGACTGAAAGCCTCGTTTTCAGTAAAATGGAACTAGAAAGCAACTTGTTGGAAGTAATACATTTTGATGTGTGCAGTCCAATGAGTGCTGAGGCATGTAGTGGATATCGTTATGTTCTTACTTCACAGATGATTTGAGTAGATGTTGAGTATATTTACTTGATGAATCACGAGTCTGAATTATTGAAAGGTTCAAGTAATTTCAGGGTGAAGTTGAAAGATCGTCGTGACAAGAGGATAAAATATCTATGATATGATCATAGAGATGAATATCTGAATTACGAGTTTGGCATAGAATTAAGACATTGTGGAAATTGTTTCACAACTAATACAGCCTGGAACACCATAGTGTGATGGTGTGTCCGAACATCATAACTGCACCCTATTGGATATGATGCATACCATGATGTCTCTTATCGAATTACCACGATAGTTTATGGGTTAGGCATTAAAGACAACCACATTCACTTTAAATAGGGCACCATGTAATTCCGATGAGATGACACCGTATGAACTATGGTTTAGAGAAACCTAAACTGTCATTTCATAAAAGTTTGGGGCTGCGACGCTTATGTGAAAAAGTTTCAGGCTGATAAGCTCGAACCCAAAGCGGATAAATGCATCTTCATAGGACACCCAAGACAGTTGGGTATACCTCTTGTCTCAGATCCGAAAGCAATAAGGGATTGTTTCTGGAATCGGGTCCTTTCTCGAGGAAAAGTTTCTCTCGAAAGAATTGAGTGGGAGGGTGGTGGAGACTTGATGAGGTTATTGAACCGTCTCTTCAACTAGTGTGTGGTAGGGCACAGGAAGCTGTTCCTGTGGCACCTACACCAATTGAAGTGGAAGCTTATGATAGTGATCATGAAACTTCAGATCAAGTCACTACCAAACCTCGTGGGATGACAAGGATGCGTACTACTTCAGAGTGGTACGTAATCCTGTCTTGGAAGTCATGTTGCTAGACAACAATGAACCTACGAGCTATGGAGAAGCGATGGTGGGCCTGGATTCTGATAAATGGCTCGAGGCCATAAAATCCGAGAGAGGATCCATGTATGAAAACAAAGTGTAGACTTTGGTAGAACGGCTCGATGGTCGTAAGGCTATTGAGTACAGATGGATTTTAAAAGGAAGACGGACAATGATGGTAAGTATCACCAATAAGAAAGCTCGACTTGTCGTTAAGATGTTTTCCGACAAGTTCAAGGAGTTGACTGCGATGAGACTTTCTCACTCGTAGCGATGCTAAGAGTCTGTTGGAATTATATTAGCGATTACTGCATTATTTATGAAATCTTGCAGATAGGATGTCAAAACATTGTTTCCTCGACATTTTTTTGAGGAAAGGTTGTATGTGATACAAACCGGAAGGTTTTGTTAATCCTGAAAGATGCTAATAAGTATGCAAAGCTCCAGCAATCCTTCTAGGGACTGGAGTAAGCATCTCGGAGTTGGAATGTATGCTTTGATGATGATCAAAGATTTTGGGTTTATACAAAGTTTATGAGAAACTTGTATTTCCAAAGAAGTGAGTGGGAGCACTATAGAATTTCTGATGAATATATGTTGTTGACATGTTGTTAATCAGAAATGATGTAGAATTTCTAGAAAGCATGTAGGGTTATTTGGAAAGTGTTTTTCAATGGAAAGCCTGGATTAAGCTACTTGAACATTGAGCATCAAGATCTATAAGGATGGATCAAAACGCTTAATGGTACTTTCAAATGAGCACATACCTTGACATGATCTTGAAGGTGTTCAAGATGGACCAGTCAAAGAAGGAGTTCTTGCCTGAGTTGTAAGGTATGAAGTTAAGAGTTAAAGCTCGACCACGGCAGAAGAAAGAGGAAGGACGAAGGTCGTCCCCTATGCTTTTGTCATAGGCTCTATACGGTATGCCATGCTGAGTACCACACCTGATGTGTGCCTTGCCACATATCTGGTAAGAGGGTACAATGGTAATCTAGGAGTAGATCACCAGATAGCGGTCTAAATTATCCTTAGAGGAATAAGGATATGTTTCTCGGTTATGGAGGTGATAAAGAGTTCGACGTAAAGAGTTACGTCGATGCAAGCTTAACACCTATCCGGATAACTCTGAGTAGAGATACCGGATACGTATAATGGAGCAACAATTTAGAATAGCTGCAAGTAGAACAGTTATTTGAAATGGCTCCAAATATAGAGTAGTAGCTGCATCTACAAGATGACATAGAGATTTGTGAAGTACATACGGATCTGAAAGATTCAGACCCGTTGACTATAACATCTCTCACAAGCATAACATGATCAAACCCAGAACTCATCGAGTGTTAATCACATGGTAATGTGAACTAGATTATTGACTCTAGTAAACACGTTGGGTGTTAGTCACATGGGGATGTGACCTTGAGTGTTAATCACATAGCGATGTGAACTGGATTGTTGACTCTAGTGCAAGTGGGAGACTGTTGGAAATATGCCCTAGAGGCAATAATAAATTAGTTATTATTATATTTCCTTATTCATGATAATCGTTTATTATCCATGCTAGAATTGTATTGATAGGAAACTCAGATGCATGTGTGGATACATAGACAACACCATGTCCCTAGTAAGCCTCTAGTTGACTAGCTCGTTGATCAATAGATGGTTACGGTTTCCTGACCATGGACATTGGATGTCATTGATAACGGGATCACATCATTAGGAGAATGATGTGATGGACAAGACCCAATCCTAAGCCTAGCACAAGATCATGTAGTTCGTATGCTAAAGCTTTTCTAATGTCAAGTATCATTTCCTTAGACCATGAGATTGTGCAACTCCCGGATACCGTAGGAGTGCTTTGGGTGTGCCAAACGTCACAACGTAACTGGGTGGCTATAAAGGTACACTACAGGTATCTCCGAAAGTGTCTGTTGGGTTGGCACGAATCGAGACTGGGATTTGTCACTCCGTGTAAACGGAGAGGTATCTCTGGGCCCACTCGGTAGGACATCATCATAATGTGCACAATGTGATCAAGGAGTTGATCACGAGATGATGTGTTACGGAACGAGTAAAGAGACTTGCCGGTAACGAGATTGAACAAGGTATCGGGATACCGACGATCGAATCTCGGGCAAGTATCGTACCGCTAGACAAAGGGAATTGTATACGGGATTGATTAAGTCCTTGACATCGTGGTTCATCCGATGAGATCATCGTGGAACATGTGGGAGCCAACATGGGTATCCAGATCCCGCTGTTGGTTATTGACCGGAGAGTCATCTCGGTCATGTCTGCATGTCTCCCGAACCCGTAGGGTCTACACACTTAAGGTTCGGTGACGCTAGGGTTGTAGGGATATGTATATGCAGTAACCCGAATGTTTTTCGGAGTCCCGGATGAGATCCCGGACGTCACGAGGAGTTCCGGAATGGTCCGGAGGTAAAGAATTATATATAGGAAGTGTTGTTTCGGCCATCGGGACAAGTTTCGGGGTCACCGGTATTGTACCGGGACCACCGGAAGGGTCCCGGGGGTCCACCGGGTGGGGCCACCTATCCCGGAGGGCCCCATGGGCTGAAGTGGGAAGGGACCCAGCCCAAAGTGGGCTGGGGCGCCACTTCCCCCTAGGGCCCATGCGCCTAAGGGTGGGGAAACCCTAGGGGAAGAGTCCTAAGAGGGGAAGGCACCCCTGGGTGCCTTGGGGGCGAGGGACTCCTCCCTTGGCCGCCGCCCCCCTAGGAGATTGGATCTCCTAGGGCCGCCCCCCCTTGGCCTCCCTATATATAGTGAGGGAAGGAGGGCCTCTCACCACGCGCCTTGGTGCCTCCCTCTCCCTCTCCAACACCTCCTCCTCCTCCATAGAGCTTAGCGAAGCCCTGCCGGAGTACTGCAGCTCCATCACCACCACGCCATCGTGCTGCTGTTGGAGCCATCTTCCTCAACCTCTCCTTCCCCCTTGCTGGATCAAGAAGGAGGAGACGTCGCTGCTCCGTACGTGTGTTGAACGCGGAGGTGCCGTCCGTTCGGCGCTAGGATCATCGGTGATTTGGATCACGACGAGTACGACTCCATCAACCCCGTTCTCTTGAACGCTTCCGCGCGCGATCTACAAGGGTATGTAGATCCACTCCTCCCTCGTTGCTAGATGACTCCATAGATAGATCTTGGTGACACGTAGGAAATTTTTTGAATTTATGCTACGTTCCCCAACAAATACCTCCATTGGGTCCGCGACACGCCCCATTAATCGATCCCACGACTTCTTTTGCATTAGACGCCACTATAATCGCATGGAGGTTAAGATCTTGCGCCAAAGCCAGTGCTTCCCTGCATGCTATTATCTCCAAGATGACAGGATCGTCTACTCCCCCAACGACTAGTGCTGAGCTCCCAAGGAAAACTCTGGCCGCATCTCGGCAAACTGCTGCAGCAGCTCCTCCCGCTCCTCTCAGGCATGCTGCGTCAACATGTATCTTTGCTACCCCTGTGGAGGAGCCTTAGGGCGCTGGTTGTTTGTTTGTCCCTGCCTTACAATCTGTGCTGTCACTGGTTTCCTGATAAGTTCAAGCTCCGTCAGATATCTTGCGATAAACCCTTGTATGGCATGTGGACTCTGAAAGATCCCCTCGTGGATAGCCTTGCGCCTAGTAGCCCAGATCCCATAATGTAACAGAAAGCTTGACAAAAAGCTCTTCCGATACAGCTTCCATTAGAGTGAAAAGCCACTGTTTTGCGCTCGGTTCCGAAACGAGTGCTATTTGTTGTGCTAACTCCTCATCCACCAATGCCCATGTACACCTTGACATCGTGCATTCGAGTAGGGAGTGTCTCCATGAGTCCTGAACCCCACACATACCGCACAAACTGCCGGTCGCCATATGCCGGGGTACTCTGACGTCATTTGTTGGTAAGGATTGTTTCGACAGCCTCCACAGAAACATTCGCACCTTCGCTGGGACTTGAACTCTCCATAGATATTTCCATGCCCCTTCTTCATTAGCAGTGCTCGATGCACTTGCTCTACCTTCGAGCCATTCCTCTCTCCGATGCCTCGTACTTACCAACATACGGTATGCGCTCTTTACTGCGAAGAGGCCGCTCCTTTCATGGCTCCAACTCCAGAAGTCTTCGACGTTACTTGTGCATAAAGGGATCCCAAGAACCAGCCTCGCATCCATTGGCAGAAAAGTGGCCAATACTTGCTGCCTATTCCATGTCCCTGAGGTGGTATCTATCATGTCAGAGACAAATTGCGATGGGTTGGTAGCGAGGCATCCACATGGTCTCATCATTTCATTGCGGGGTATCCAATTATCCTCCCATACCCTTGTGGTCTTGCCATCGCCTATCCTCCGAATCAGTCCCTGTTTTAGCGTGTCTTTCCCTTCAATTATGGCTTGCCACACTTGACTTGGATGGGTGCCGAGGGTGGCGTTCAGGAAAGACCCCTCAGGATAGTATATGCTCTTGAGCAAGCGTGCACTCAAACAATCAGGATGTTGCAGTATCCTCCAAGCCTGCCTAGCAAGCATTGCCAGGTTGAAAAGCTCAAAGTCCTTGAATCCTAGGCCCCCATGCCTTTTGGTTGAGTCATATCTTTCCATGAAACCCAGTGTGGCTTTCGTTTTCCTTCCTTGCTACCCCACCAAAACTTCCCGATCAGCTTGTTCAAATGTTCACATAAACCCCGCGGAAGCTTGAAGCAGGACATGGAGTATACTGGAACTGCTTGCGCTACTGATTTCACCAGAACCTCCTTCTCTGCTGCAGACATAGTGCTCTCTATCCAACCCTGGACTTTATTCCATAATCTGTCTTTTAGGTATTTGAAGGCGCCACTACAAATAAAGCCCAGCAGAACCGAGAAAATAAAGCCCAACAGCCCACGGCCGCGTCCTCCGCTCCGCCTGCTCCAACCCTCGCCGCCGCTCTACTGAACCCCCACCCCCTCCCCTCCCCTCCCGCCGCCCTAAACCCATCAAACTCCCCCCCTCCGACCGCGCCGCCTCTCACGCCGCCGCCCTCGCCCACTCCGCCTCCACCACTCCACCCCCCCTCCCATCCGCACCCCGCCGCGTCGCTCCCTCCGCTCCGCCGGCCTCCCCGACCGCGCCGTCGACCCGCCGCCGCCGTTCTTGGCTTCCCCACCCTGCCCGCGGGGACGAGATGAGCGACGACGTGATATGGCACTGCATCCGCCACAACCACTGCAGCTTCATGGCCAAGTGAGCGCCCACCCCGCCCGCCGCGGGCGGCGACGCCCTCCGCCCCCCTTCCCCGCGCTCTCCCCCGGGACTGATGAAAAAGTTTCCGCCTTTGTCTTTCTCAGGATCGAGACGGGGATATTCTGCCGGAACCCCTACAACGCCACCGGCATATGCAACCGGAGCTCCTGCCCGCTCGCCAACAGCCGCTACGCCACCATCCGGGACCACGACGGTATCTATATTTCTCTTCTCCTCTCCTCTCCTTCTAATTAGCCACCGGTTTTGCCCGATTGAGTTGGCCCCAGTGAGCGTTCAGTCACAATAGATAGTAAGTACTTGGTCAGTCAGTATGTTCCATCTTTCCCTTTTCACCGCAATTGATTTTCCAGCAAGGGCTCTTTCCATTGCCTTTGTTGTGAACGTTGACATGGCAAATTCAGTTATGTCCTGTCAGGGGGACAATCAAGTGTTCGGCGAGTCACTTAACTGATGGAATAGGCTGTAAGACCGAATCATGTGCTATATGAATGAATACTGCAAAAAAAGTTTTAATTAGAACAGTGGTTTAGTCAGAAACATGATGATTGAAGCAGCTATCCCTTCCATGCGTCATCACCTGTGTGATGTCAAAACATTGCTGTTTTACAAGCAGTAGTCATTGTGCTCTGCAGAGGCTAGAGTCACTTTTAACTGCTGGATGCTTCAGCTTGCCGCTGCTATAGATATCATGTCCTGCCAGTGATTACGAGTCGAACGACTAGTCTAGACTAGTCGCTCGACTAGTCTACGAGTCGCAGAGTGGATGTCGACTCATTTTCTCGTGTAGACTACAAATATGAGTCGAGCCGTGGATGGACTAGTCAACGACTAGTCTGGACTAGTCGACATATATGAGTCGAGCGACTCAAAAAAGAGAGCTGCCTCAGCTGGGACGAGGCGCCGCCAGCACCCACTGCCCTGCCACCGCCGCCGCCACCCACCGCAGGGACGGCGGATGGCGCAGCCAGGTGCGGCGGCCGGCCGGAGCTCGTGCTCAGGCGGCGGCCATGGCCGTGACCCGTAGGGGCACGCGGCCATGAGACGGGAGAGAAGGAAGAGAGAGAGAGGAGAGGAAAGGAGGAGGCATGGCGGTGGTCGGCGGGCTCGCCGGCGGCAGCGGCCGGGACCGGCAGAAGGCGGCAGGAGGCGCGGGTCGCGTGCGCGCGTGCTCTCGTCCGTGATGGCGCTGGCGGCGGCGATTGGAGAGGTCGGAAGCTAGGATTCCAGTGGCTGGGGGCTAAGTAGGCTGGCCATTTGGGCCCAAATGGGCCAGCTGGGGGGTGATGCGTGGTGCTGGGCTAGTATTTAGACAGTGGCTGGTCCTATTCCATACCCACTTGGGCCCAGAACACTGCATAGCTCAATGATTTAGACAGTGGCTGGTTTTATTGCATACTGTACTGTTAGTATATACTACATACTACCACTAGGTATTAGTAGCTGAGTACTACAGTACCATGTCGACTAGTCTAGCACTAGTCTAGACTAGTCTCGATTAGTCTATGAGTCTCTACCTCGGAACGACTCGTCGACTTGTCGACTCGTAAACCTTGTGGCCTGCATGCTTTAGTCGTTGTGCTCTTGGTTCTTCTTCGTAGGCAGCTATGCTTATCATCAGAAACACTTGGTGATGCTGTTCTTCTTTTTAACTTTGATCGCTCATGCAGGTGTATTCTACTTATACATGAAAACTGCTGAAAGGGCTCATCTGCCAAAAAAATTATGGGAGAGAGTCAAACTACCCAGGAACTATGAGAAGGCAATGGAAATCATCAACAAGCATCTTGTATGCATTTCTTACTGCTGTGCTTTGTCATTCCATTTGAACATGAGTCTAGTTAGCCTTATGACACCCCTTTTATTTCACCATGTAGGAATTTTGGCCCAAGCTACTTGTGCACAAGATCAAACAGCGCCTGACGAAAATGACTCAGTATCGGATAAGAATGAGGAGACTCCAACTTAAAGTGAGGTAAGCACTTATGGTGTTTTTACGCACACACACAACATACAGTTCGTGACAGTTATTTGTTCCTGAATTCTGGGTGTGACCTGATAGTAGTAAATGTGGATATATTGATTCCTGTTCAATTTTATCTGGGTGGCACTGTTCTGTTCGCTTTTCTTATGTGGTTTCCCAAAATGGTAGAATGTAAAAAAGAAAATACGTTCGAGATCGTTAAAGAGGAGATAGAATCTACAAAAGAAAAACTTTTGAGATCCTCACAGAGGACATAAATTAAGATCATTAGCAATGATCATGTGACAAGGCTTATTAGTTATGCTAAAGTTGCTACATGTTGAGCCCACAAACTTACTGGTAGATCCTCTTTGTTAAGGTTTACCCTGTGTATTATTTTGTGTGGCTCACTTTAGCAAACGTCGGCTGGAGTTAATGTAAGTTTGT
This sequence comes from Triticum urartu, assembly GCF_056163025.1. NCBI lineage: Eukaryota > Viridiplantae > Streptophyta > Magnoliopsida > Poales > Poaceae > Triticum > Triticum urartu. The sequence continues at coordinate 714,910,632 of NC_141879.1, forward strand.
TTGTCAGTTTAACCTCAGTTAGCGGACACCCTTTCCAGCTCTGGTGACTAGCCTGCACCAGCACATCACTTCAGTGTTTCATTATGTGAATCTGGTGTAATCCAACCTTATCTTGTCAAACCCTTTGGCCCCAAACCTAGCGTAGCCAACTCTAAAATGTTCCGTGCAGTCAATTGTGTGATTTCTTTTCCTTCTTCCACACACTTGACAGAGCAAGCTTTTGGGCCTGGTAGACGTGACGGCCTTAATTGCGAATAATGGTGACCTACAAAGTCAGACCATGCACTAAGAGCACATAAAAGAAAGAGAAATGCCTGGTCTGTGTAGGGAACAGGACCACTTCACTGTTCCAGTTTCAGTTTACAGTTTGCAGCTTATAACGTTTACAATTCCAGTTTCTGAGGTCTTGATGTCATATTTGGCTATGTGTTATGCTCTGCCATCAGATTGCTTGATTTTTGTATGGAAGGTACTAGGCATCGACCATATACTGGCAAACCTCCCCTCATGGCAGTCTCGCACCCCACCCCCTCCATTGCACTCGTCCCTTCTCCTCCAGCAGCCTCATCCTCTCGCTCTTCATCCTTCTGCTCCATAGTTGTTTTGCCGAAGGGTGGTGTCCTGCTCCTTTGCCTGTTTCCCCCCTACTCCCGCTCCACCGCGGCAGCAGTTATCAACGTCCCTCTGGTCACCAACCAGCCTTGCCAGCACTGCTCATCAGTCTCGCTGGTACAGCACCACCTCCACTCCATGCTTTCTCCTCTCCAGCTTCTTCCTTCCATCAATCAGGTGCCTTGGCCTGCGTAGCTTAGTAAGACTAAAGCCCAAACGTCTTCAAATTGGTTGTTTTCTACATTCAAAATATTAATAATGATATTATGTCGATTGCAAACCTGTTTGTGGCAGTACAGAAGAAACAAAGAAATTGACTATTGATGACTTGACTTGATGGTATGACATTTGTGCCATATGTAACCAGGTTATTCGCAAAAAAAAACATGTAACCAGGTTCAGTTACATGCTGATTCCATTTTTTTTTGCAAAAAAGTCACATGGTGATTCATCTTCTTGATGTCCATACTTTTACTGTTAATTTTTGACACAGAAAAAGCTGCTAACATATTCTTTTGCTCTTCAGAGAGAAGATAATGACAGTTCCCAGGAAGAAAACTCAGCGCGATCTCCGAAGATTGGAGAAAGCTGAAAAGGCTGCTCAACTAGATAAGGTTATTTTTTCTGATAATCTATATCACTTTACTATTATACATTGCCATGTTCTAACATCTTCCTTCTACTGGTCAGAGTATTGAAAGTGAGCTAAAGGAACGTTTGAGGAAAGGTGTTTATGGTGAAATATATAACTTCCCCTTCAAGCAGTTTGATACTATCCTTGACATGGAAAAGGATGAGTTGGCTCCTGAGATAGAAGAGGAAGAAGTAAGCACAGTACTGAGTATGAGAATTAAGCTAACTTTGCTATGTTCTTACTGCTCACAAGCTTTCCCATATATTGTGGATTTACTTGCCAATACAGGAAGGTGAGATAGAGTATGTTGAAGGTGATGATATCGAGATGGGTGACATGGATGATATGGAAGATTTTGAAGGCTTTGGTGATGAAGATGGTAAACATTTCCCTTGTTTCTGCTGATTTTAATTGGGCATGTTATAGAGTGCTCTGACTTGCAAAGATACTTCTCCTTTTTCTGTGTTCATTGGATAATGTAAAGAAGCTTTACTTTTTCTGAATTATGGCCCTTGAAAATTCATACTGATTTGTTTAATACGATTGCTATGTAGATATTCTCTTGGACAAAATTGTTACTCAGTATAGTAGTGCCAACTGCGAATCTAACCTCCATAAAAACATAAAATAATTGCAGATGATGGAGATGAAGATGATGATTTGGATGAGCCAGCAACAAAGAAGCCCAAGTTACCAGGCTCCGATTCAAGGTCAAAGATTGGGCGGAAGTCTACGAAGGTTATCACAGAGGTAAATTGACTGTTTCAGTACGAATATTCTTGATAGCATGATACACGACCGTGTCGCCTGAAAACATAGATAAAATAAAGCACATCTTATTGCCTTGATACTATTTGCTGCCCAACACATAAAGTAGTAGTGGCCTAGTGGGGATTCAGTATTATGCTTTCCTCTTTATTTACCTTGTCAAAAGTTGTATGGATTATCTCTTCATGGGAGAAGCTTTTTTCCCATAGAGCATGCATTTCGGGGCGTAATAATATAATATTAGGGTTTCTTTTCAAAACTGTTTCATTGTTGGGTAGGTTGTGTCTGAACTAGCACAAATTCCTGCTGGAGTATAATTTGTTTCTCTCCTTTCCGCAACAGGTGGAAGAAGACGAGGACAGGGGTAGCAGGCAAAGGACGCGAATGTGATTCACCGGGCGCGGCTTGAGTAGTATGCTCGGTGTTGATGATATGGTGTACGTTAGATAATTTTGCCTGTCTTCTCAAGATAATCTGTAGAATTCATATGTTGGTTATTTTGCGGCAAATATGGAAACTGACATGAGGTGTGACTTATAACAATGTTGTACCTGGAGCAGTGTTGAGCGTCTCTGATGAGAACAAGCTGCGGGGTATGTAAACTGTTAAGGTTAAGTTGTGTAATGGGATGCTTTTGAATTTACAATTACCCAAAAAATAACAAATCCAACTGTTTCAGATATTAGCCACGCTTAACAGCAAAACTGACAGATTGGGCCCATCTGTTGGTCTGAGTCGGCAAAAATGAAAGCCGCACAGACAGCGGCGTGCTTGGCATTTTGCCGAACACATAGAAGGCAAGGCAACGGGTGCCGGTGAAGCCATGGTCGGCAGGACCCAAGCCGTGGCCTGGTCGGCTTTCACCACGCGCGCGCTGGGTACTCGGCGGCGCGCGGCGAGCTTGACCGTAGCTCGTCCATGGCCGGCAGCAGGAGGCGCTGCAGGCGAGCCTGGGAAGAGGCAGCGACGTGGGGCTCTCACCAGCAGCTGAGGTCGTGGCTGGTGCTCTCACCGGCGCTCGCGTCCCTTCCAACAAGCCTCCCTTCCGCACGGGCTGCTCGGCTTCTCAGCGCTCGCATCCCTTCCAACGAGCCCGGGATGTTGCTAGACTCGAGGTGTACAGGCGTCCATGGCGAGCCCCAGCCGATGGGGGGCTGGCGGAAGTATGGCGCACGGGGAGTATGACAGGTGGGGCCCGTTCCACCTCAACACACTGTCCACATGTGCATGCCTAGTCAGCCTGACAGGTGGGCCAATCCTGTCGGTTTCTTGCTTAGTCGCTGCTCAATTTTGAATCAGTGGGATTTGTGATTCACTTGCCACACAAGTGGTGGTGATTTCGGAGAAGCGGCGGTAATTTAATACAATATCCTAGTCATAAATGTAGTGGTTTTAAGCAATTTACTCTCGGAAATCACAATAGACATGTATATCTAAACGGGGAGTTCGACCGAACTGAAATATTTTGCGGCAAAGTGGCAAAATTTTGAGAAATAACAGAGCAATCACAAAAAGATAAAAAGGTAAAAAACATTGGCGGGCCGAAAGATATCCCCTTCACTCATATTCCTCCTATCATCGGAGGCAGTTGAAAAGCATCCCCTCCTTTCCGGTGAGGCTGGCGAATTCGTGTACGGAAGCTCTCCCCCTTCCCCGAGGGTTCCGCTCCTCCTCACCTCTCTCGTCCCGCTCCGGCTGGCGATTACGTCCATGCGCATGACGCACGCCTTCCCAACTACACCCAAGACATGTTGATGATGTAAATGAATTGGTATGTTGTGTCATGTATATAGAACTTTGCCTATCAAATCATTGTTATATGCCCGCAGGCGATATGGCGTGTTAAATAGTAGGGTTTTCCCTACCAATATTTTACAAATCTATGGCGGGCTCCCAGACCTCAGACATTGCAGAATAGCACATTTCCGAAATGGGCAAACCGATCAAACTGTCTCGGAAAGGCATGAACCCAAAGTGGGTTGTAGAAGGAAATCACCATGGAATAACACAAATGTGCATACATGTGCTTGGCTCCCCCATCTTCCCATAGATGTGCATACTTATGCTTGTCTCTCTGCACTTAACCACTTAGATTTTAGGAAAAGTACATCTATTTCTATAATTTGGCACTCGTTATATCTTTTTTATTTACTCATTTGGCTTCTGATCTTTAATTCCTGGCTCCCGCCATTGCAAATGCACCAATCCGAGGGGACCAAAGGCTCGCCATGGAAAGACGCTTGAGATGATGATGCACAGCCGCTTGGCCATGCGTAGCCTTTTAATCCCTCCCCATCAATTGGGTGGCCTTAATTAGCGAGCTTTCTCCCTATCTCGATACGGGAGGGTTTCCTATTGCAGCCGCCGTCCCCTTGCCTCCGCCTGCCATCTTGGCGTTGATAGGTGGGGGGACCTCGTATATTCAAGAGTTCTGTATTCTTCGTCAACATCTAGTGATCATCGTTTTTTATCAGAATAAAATCACTCTCGTTCTTTTGGTGGTGTCATGAGATTAGAATGTTTTCTGTCTTTGCGGATCCGATTATTTGGATTTGGTGAGTTTATATTGGTGTGGTTTGATTATTTGTTGAGCTAAAGTCTTTCATCGACACCATGGTGAAGATATAGTGATCCGATGGCCCGCACTTCTAGGGGATCATCCCTGGCCCAAGTACGTTCATCGATCAAGGCTTTCCATCTTTTCAGACGGGCAACTCAGCGTGCTTTCAAAAACCATTATTGATAATGGTCAGGCCGATGAAAGAGTGGCAACATTATTGCTCAAGTCCAATTACAGCCTGTTTACCGAAGTCTTTGGAGTATTTCTTTGAGCAAATATTGATACTATGAAGAAGGCGTTTCCAAGAGATTTCATTGTAATTCTTCGTCAGAGTTCTTGGATCTTAGTTCCAAATCAGTGTATCTGTAATTATTATGAGTATGAATAAAATTACAGGTGTTTTCAAAAAAAAACCCTTAGTACACCCATGTGTGCTGCTTAACTATTAGCTGTCAGTGTCACCCATCCTTGCAGACGTACCAACACACGTTTCCTGCCATCTCGTCTCTCTATCATACACCAACGTACATGCACGGCTGCGTGCCAAACTCATCCCGAGTTCTTGGTCTAAAGCATGCAACCATTTGAATTAATGGACTGATGCCACATCTCACTCATGGAAGATTGTGGTTCCGTTCAGACTATTTTGTATATATATGGTGACTACCGAAGCAATCCCTCCCGATGGCTGATTTGCTACACTACTGATTCATGCCGTCGTCCTGCGTGTGCACGTTAGGTGGAGGTGTGGATTCTTGGTGTCATTCAAAGGACTATGTCATGGTGTATCTGGGCGTATCATCCGAGGACTTCTTTTTTTGAAAAACAACTTGAACTTTATTAATTAGTAATAATAGTTACATAGTCTATCAAGAGAGTTACAAGATTTTTGATGGGCTCCTCTATCCAATGGCTAGTCATGGAACATTTTGCTAATCTAGCAAGCTCATAAGTTATTTTATTCGCTTCCCTGTTACAATGTTTAAAATTGGTTTGAGGAAAATCACAGGCCATAAAAAAACAATCCTCAAAAATTGCAGCAGCCGCTCCCGCAGACTGTCCTCCATTATTCATTGTGTCAATGACCTTCATATTATCAGAATTGATAATTAGACGATTGCATTCCGTCTTTTGTGCCAACTGTAAGCCAAATCTGAGTGCTACCGCCTCCGCTGTCAGAGCATCCGCACAGTACTGAATCCTCCAGTTACCACCTACTATGAAGTTTCCTTTGTCATCTCTCATAACAGCACCCGCTGTGCCTCTTAGCTGATCATGATCAAAAGAAGCATCCACATTCAATTTAACAAACCCCCTAGGAGGTCTGCACCATCCTTCATTCTTTCTCTTTGCTTTAGGAGAGTGGGCATTTACATAGTTCGCTGTTATAGCCCTAATCCCCATCGAGGTCTGGGACGCCTCTTGAGACTTACCCTCATGGACTAGTTTCCGTCTATTCCACCATAAATACCAAGCAGCTATAGCGATTAGTTCCCCTGCATTCCGGGAGCCCAAGATGTGTAGTTAATGATCAGGCATAGGGAGTAAGAATTCAAGGACTGCCTCTCCTGCATGATCAATGACGCAAACTTTTTTCACCACTTCATACAACCCCAAATATTCCCACACTTCCTTTGCCTTCTGGCACAGAAATAATATATGTTTCGTGTCTTCTGGACCATCCAAACATGCTGGGCATATTGGCTGAGTTTTTATATGTCTGTTGGCCAATGTAACTCGACACGGTAGGGTCCCGTGGAGCGTCCACCAAATAAAATTTTTAACCTTTACCGGACAAGCTAACTTCCAGATCTTACCCCAAATAGGATTGACGTTACTTCTGCCCATGCCATTTGAGTATTCCAACTTCCTCCCATGTTGCTTATTCCATTCCTTCAAATAAGATGATTGTACAGTGAATAAACCATTTTTTGTATAGCTCCACGCAATAAATTCCGACATATTATGCATAGGTATCGGGATCGCTAGTACTCTACGGGCATCAATTGGCTACAAAGTTTGTCTCACCAACTCTTCATCCCAACCATTTGTGACTGGGTTAATAAGATCAGAAACTTTCGTCAGTAGATTCCCCCTTCTAGGTGTAATAATTTTCCTGTCTGCATAATTTGGGATCCATGCATCTCTCCATATGTCAATATTTTCTCCCGTTCCTACTCTCCATATATAGCCGTTCTTGAGAGAGTCCACTCCCGCCATAATGCTTTGCCAAGTAAAGGAGGCGCCCTTTTTTTAATACTGCGCTCATCAAATCACCTTCGGGGAAATACTTGGCTCTTAGGATTGTCGCACATAACGATTCATGATTATCCACGAGACACCACACTTGCTTCGCTAATAAAGCTAGGTTAAAACAGTGTATATCACGGAAACCCATTCCTCCTTGGTCTTTTGGAACACACAACTTCCACCATGCCATCCAGTGCATCCTTTTCTGATTGTCCTCGTCACCCCACCAAAATTGCGCCATCGCGTCTATGATTCCTTTGCAAATCTTTTTAGGAATTTGAAATACGGACATTGCATATGTTGGATAGCTTGAACAACAGACTTAAGCAAGATTTCCTTCCCACGCGCCGATAACAACTTTTCTTTCCAACCACTAATCTTCATAATAATACGATCAATCAAGAACTGAAAACAATCGCTTTTATCCATGCCCACATTGGCAGGTAATCCCAAATATTTATCATTAAGTGCCTCGGTCATAATATTTAGAATTGTACATATTTGCCTTTGTCCTCCACTTTCGTATTGGGACTAAAAAATATGCTGGATTTTTCGACACTCACCATCTGCCCCGAGGCGGCACAGTAAGAGTCCAGAACCGCTTTAAGGGCCTCAGCGTTCATTGCATTTTCTCGCACGAGGATCGAAGAATCATCCGCAAATAATAGATTGGAAACTGAGGGAGCTTCCCTGCTAACCTTTATGCCGGAGATACTTCCTCTCTCCTCCGCATTTGTTAAAAGGGCAGTCAGGCCCTCCGTACATAACATGAATAAGTAGGGGGAGAGGGGATCCCCCTGCCTTAGCCCTCTAGTGGGTTTGAAGCTATCAGTCTCATCTGCATTAAACCGAATCCTGTACTCCACATAGGACACACATTGCATAATCAAATTCACCAAGTTTTCTTTCAAACCCCGCTTCAACAAAATTGCTTTCAAGAAATACCACTCCACTCCGTCATAAGCTTTGTGCATGTCCAACTTGATTGCACAAAACCCTTCCCTCTCCATTCTTTTCTTTTTTTATTGTGTGGAAACACTCATATGCTACCAAAATATTATCTGTGATTAGTCTCCCAGGGACAAAAGCACTCTGAGTTGGGCTGATAATGTCTGACAAAATTAATTTGAGACGCGCTGCAATCATTTTTGAAATAATCTTATACACCACATTGCATAAACTAATAGGTCTAAATTGAGTAACCTTTTCTGGGGAGTTAACCTTTGGGATCATGACAATTGCAGTATCGTTCCATCCTGCCGGTATTGAACATGTATTCACCGCCTGGAGTACTTCTTTTGTCAGGTCCTCTCCCAATATAGGCCAAAATCTCTTATAAAAACTGGCGTGTAGACCATCTGGACCCGGCGCTTTTAAATCACCAATGTCAAACAAGGCTTTCTTAACTTCCACTATCGTATACGGGGCCATGAGTGCCCTATTCATCTCGTCTGTCAGTTTTCTTTTAACAAGATAGAGAACTCTCGGATGTGGTTGAGAGACTTCTGACGTGAAGAGTTTTGAAAAGTACCCTTTAATATAATCCATCATTTCCGCACCTTGCACCCAGACTCCATCGTCCCCAAGCAATTTTTTAATCTGGTTTCTTTTCTTTCTAGCCGTTGCCGCGTTATGGAAAAAAGAAGTCTTGCGATCCCCATGCAATAACCAATTTGCACGACTATGTTGTACCCAATAAATCTACTCTTGTTCCAGCAAATTTTCGATGAGAACCAAAATCTCCTTTTGTCATGCTTGGGAATCCACAGTCATAGGGCCTCTTCGTAGTTTTTCCAACTCTTTTTTGAGCTTTTTTATTCTCTGCTTTGGGCCTCTCAAAACCTCACGATCCCAAATGTACAAATCTAATTGAATCGCACGAGTACGATCATCGAGCTTTGGCCCAATACCCATCATCTTTGCCTTTTCCCATGTTGTACGAACAATTTCATCAACCGTTTCCTCCTTGATCCATCGAGCTTCAAGTTGTTTTACTCGTCCCCTTGGGGCGTTAAAAATATTTCCATCAAAATATTCCGTATCCAGTACGAGTGGACGGTGATCAGAATGAACGTGTTCCTCATTAATTATCGCGGCCCGAGGGAATTTATTCACCCATTCCACATTGCACACCGCACGGTCCAGCCTATCTCTAGTATCGCCTCTCCTCCAAGTGAATGGGTCACCAATACAACCCATATCCTCGAGGCCACACTCCCCTAAACAATTACGAAAATCTCTCATCATAGCATTTGGTCTTACATTTCCGCCCTCTTTTTCTGATGAGAGTAAAATTTCATTAAAATCCCCTAAGATCACCCAGGGATGATGACCCAGACTATGTAAATTCCTAATATTATCCCACGATAACTTACGATCACTCAAAACCAGATGACCATAAAAACCCGTGAACCGCCAATGTACATCATCATTCATAAAAAGAATGTCAATAAAATGAGACGACACATAATTCGAAACAACTTTATTCAACTTATTATAGTACAAGACTAGGCCACCGGCCCGACCATCACTCTCCACTACAATCATCGAATCAAAAGATAAATAACAACACAACTCATCGGCTTTACATTTATTCAAGTGTGACTCCGAGAGAAAAATCAAATCAGCCTTGGTACGCTGCTGGAGCTCCAAGAGCTCACGAACTGCCATGGGGGAGAGCATACCGCGATAGTTCCATCCTAGGATTCTCATTTGGCCCGGCGGTCCTCCTCCTAGGAGGCCGCCGATGCGCCATCATCTCCAACCGACTCCCTCCTCTGTTGCATGTATGCCTCCTCCTCCTCTGTTTCCTTTGCTACATGTGTGACTATACCATCCCCATCCCTCATAGTGTCAACTCTACCCATACAGACTCTTTTAGAAGAAACACTCATCTCACCATACAACACACGTTCATAGCTATCCATTTCCCTCTCAAAAGAAATTTTTTGGTCACTCCCTGTTGGTGGTACCCCAAAAGGATTACCCCTCTTTTCCCCTATGATCTCTTTTCGAGCACTCTCAGCTTTCTCTTCCCCTCCCTTATTTTTACCTTTCCTCTCCTTTCTTTTTGCGTGGCCCTACATAGGATTCTTTTTAGCAGCAAAAGTAAACATTGCAGAGTCCTTGCCCGTAGCTGGGTTAGCTAGCCTTGCAGCCACAGCTCCTGTAAGTGCCTCCAGCACCCCAGGCTGAAACAAAACCTGATTTTGCGTGTTAAAAATGCCAGCCGCTTCCGAAACGGCATTTGCTGCACCCATCGAGTGGATCCCCTGACCCTCCTGGCCAGCAGGACACTCCAGATGGACAGGAGCAGCAACCATCACTTGATAAGTTGGGGGAGCTCCCGGGTGCACATGGCCCTCCTGGCCTTGGTGCAAAGGTAGTGCAGGGGTAGCCATGCGTACAACCTGACCCTCCTGACCAGGGCCATCACCCTGCTTGGGATGTAGGGACGCCCCATGGTGTCGGCCCTCCTGGCCAAGTTGCAGCACCGCCCTGATGGGCTCACTCCTAGCCGCCAGTCCTTGGCCTCCTGGCCAAGGCTAGCGTGCTGAAGTGATCTGTGATCTGGGTCCGCCTGACCCGAAACAGCTCCAACGGGCGCAGGCAACGAAGGCACCTGCCCCGGCCCTCCTGGCCTAGCGAGTGGTCTCCCTGAACTGGTCCTCCAGCTGCGAGGATAACCGAAGTCGAAGATGACACTTCACCTTTTTCTTTCACAGTGAGGTCATTTACATCCTTAGTGACTTTGACCACCATACCTTCAGTAGCCTTGGAGGAATTTTTGTTGCTATATCCTGTGTACAAAAGATTTCTTCTACTAGATGCATTGCCTTTCCAGTAGGCCTCTACATTGAGGTTCTTTTTCAATAACAGCTACTCTATTCACTTTAGGAATCCTACAGAACCTTTCTGACATATGACCTACAAGCCCACAACACTCACAATATGATGGCAACTTTTCATAGCGAACATCAAATTGAAGTTCTTTTTTGCTGCCTAAGGGAGTGAACTCTGAAGGAAATATGCCCTAGAGGCAATAATAAAGTTATTATTTTATTTCCTTATATCATGATAAATGTTTATTATTCATGTTAGAATTGTATTATCCGGAAACATAATACTTGTGTGAATACATAGACAAACTAAAATGTCACTAGTATGCCTCTACTTGACTAGCTTGTTAATCAAAGATGGTTATGTTTCCTAACCATAGACATGTGTTATCATTTGATTAACGGGATCACATTATTAGGAGAATGATGTGATTGACATGACCCATTCCATTAGCTTAGCACCCGATCGTTTAGTATGTTGCTATTGCTTTCTTCATAAGTTATACATGTTCCTATGACTATGAGATTATGCAACTCCCGTTTGCCGGAGGAACACTTTGTGTGCTACCAAACGTCACAACGTAACTGGGTGATTATAAAGGAGCTCTACAGGTGTCTCCAAAGGTAAATGTTGGGTTGGTGTATTTCAAGATTAGGATTTGTCACTCCGATTGTCGGAGAGGTATCTCTGGGCCCTCTCGGTAATGCACATCACATAAGCCTTGCAAGCATTGCAACTAATGAGTTAGTTGCGAGATGATGTATTACGAAATGAGTAAAGAGACTTGCCGGTAACGAGATTGAACTAGGTATTGAGATACCGACGATCGAATCTCGGGCAAGTAACATACCGATGACAAAGGGAACAACGTATGTTGTTATGCGGTCTGACCGATAAAGATCTTCGTAGAATATGTGGGAGCCAATATGAGCATCTAGGTTCCGCTATTGGTTATTGACCGGAGACATGTCTCGGTCATGTCTACATTGTTCTCGAACCCGTAGGGTCCGCACGCTTAAGGTTTCGATGACGGTTATATTATGAGTTTATGAGTTTTGATGTACCGAAGTTAGTTCGGAGTCCTGGATGTGATCACGGACATGACGAGGAGTCTCGAAATGGTCGAGACATAAAGATTGATATATTGGACGGCTATATTCGGACACCAGAAGTGTTCCGGGTGATTTCGGAGAAAACCGGAGTGCCGGAGGGTTACCGGAACCCCCCGGGAGAAGTAATGGGCCATATGGGCCTTAGTGGAGAGAGAGAGGAGCAGCCAGGGTGGGCCGCGCGCCTCCTCCCCCCTGGTCCGAATTGGACTAGGAGAGGGGGGGCGGCACCCCCCTTTCCTTCTCTCTCCCCCTTCCTTTCCCCCTCCTAGTAGGAGTAGGAAAGAGGGGAGTCCTACTCCTACTAGGAGGAGGACTCGTCCTCCTTGGCGCGCCATAGGGCCGGCCGGGCTCCTCCCCTTGATCCTTTATATACGGGGGCAGGGGGCACTGAGGGAGTCCTGGATTAGGGGGTGTTCGGGTAGCCGGACTATACCTTCAGCCGGACTCCCGGACTATGAAGATACAAGATTGAAGACTTCGTCCCGTGTCCGGATGGGACTTTCCTTGGCGTGGAAGGCAAGCTTGGCGATGCAGATATTCAAGATCTCCTACCATTGTAACCGACTCTATGTAACCCTAACCCTATCCGGTGTCTATATAAACCGGAGGGTTTTAGTCCGTAGGACAACTTCATCAACTCCATAGACAACAATCATACCATAGGCTAGCTTCTAGGGTTTAGCCTCCTCGATCTCGTGGTAGATCTACTCTTGTACTACCCATATCATCAATATTAATCAAGCAGGACGTAGGGTTTTACCTCCATCAAGAGGGCCCGAACCTGGGTAAAACATCGTGTTCCCTGCCTCCTGTTACCATCCGGCCTAGATGCACAGTTCGGGACCCCCTACCCGAGATCCGCCGGTTTTGACACCGACATTGGTGCTTTCATTGAGAGTTCCTCTGTGCCGTCGCAATCAGGAAGGATGCCTTCTCCCATCTTCAAACACGGCGCCGTTGCTAAGGGAGCCTTGGCTGTTGGCCAAACCCTCCGGCTAGGTGGTTTCCTCATGACCGCATGTTCGGCTGTTGCGCCGATGGTGACCTCTCGGGTCATCAAAAGCAATCTACACGTCAGCTCGGAGCTCGTTGAGCAGTTAGATCCAATGGATCTCTCTTCCGTAAACGAGCTCTTGGATCGCATCGCCGCCCTGGGGGTCACCACGGATTACGACCAGGTTGGGCTTAAACCCGATCTAAGAGAAATTAACTCTCCCAAGTCACCCACCACGTTGCCGTGGTAGAGGCGCGGTGCGGCGACCCTTCATCTATTTTAAGGACTAGTTACGTCCGAATTCCCAATCCCTCCAAGCCGGATACCCGCGGAGGGGAGGATGTAACTCAAGACCTGAGCTTAGAATCAGGCAACGGGCCGAATTCGTTGGATAACGTCCAGGAATCCGAACTTCAGAATTCGGAAACGCTTCGGCCTCCGAATCTTGAATTGGGTGAGGTTTCAGATTCAACGACACCCACCCACCCGAACATAAGCGATCTCTCCCAAGTCAGGCAGAGGCCCGACGAAACAGTACATCATTACTGGGCCAGATTCCTCCTAGTTATGAACAGGATAAAAGATTACCGCGAGGGAGACGCGATATCAATCTTCTGCAGTAATTGCACGGACGAGGGAATCCTTAACGCCGTAAGTCGTCATGATATTACACGCTTCGCTGACTTGGCGTCCATAGTACAAAAATACTGTGCGATGGAAAGTGCCTGGAAAACCGAAACGAAATTTTGGGATAATCCGGCCTTGAATAGTAATCCCGTCCGAACTAAGAGGGTGCATCATCATAAGACACCCGGGATAAATAGCAAAAAGCCAAAACCCTTTGCAGGGCATGGAACCGTACTGGAAAGGTGGCTTGATGGACCCTGTAGAATTCACAGTACAGAGGACGCCACACCAACTCACAGCCTTAGAGCATGTTGGATACTCCGGCAGGTAGCCAAAATTGGCGAGGACCTCTTAAATCGGGAGGCCGCAGAAAGCCATCCCGAGGACACCAGTACCGTTCTCACAGTCTTCGAGACTTTCGCATCAAACAATATGTGAAAAAGAACACTCCGCAACCTCGCCGAAGTCTATCAAGTTGCAACAATAAATCCATGGAGCGACACTGCCATTACTTTCAATGCAAGTGATGAACCTAGATTCCGAACAGCCCCAGCACCAGCCGCATTGGTCCTCAGTCCCATAGTGGACGGCTTTCGCCTTACCAAGGTGCTCATGGATGGAGGCAGCGGACTGAACCTCATTTATGAGGAGACCCTTCAAAAAATGGAAATAGACTGGAACCGCGTCGAGCGAAGCAGCACAACCTTTAGAGGAATAATCCCCAGTCGGGAAGCGCGCTGCACGGGAAAAATCACACTAGATGTGGTGTTCGGCACGCCGGATAATTACAGGTCCGAAGACGTCACATTTCAGGTGGCCCCGTTTAAAAGCGGACATCACGCCTTACTAGGGCGGGAAGCATTCACAATCTTCCAAGAAATACCCCATTACGGGTACATGAAGCTCAAGATGCCCGGGCCGAATGGAATTATCACTCTAGCTAGTGATCCGGACATAGCACTCCGCGCCGAAAACAAAACGGCCACATTAGCCCTTGAGGCACTATCCGAAGCCTTAGCGGCCGAGGAACTGACGGCGCTGCGCTCCACGGTTAACAGGGATGATGTGATACTCGACAAAAGATCTAAATCCACATCCTTCAAGCCAGCAGACGAAATAATCAAATTCCAGGTCCATCCAACGGACCCCAACAAAACAGCTTCCATCGGGGCACGATTGAACCCTGATGTAGACGCCGCACTACGAGAGTTCCTACGAGAGAACTGGGACATCTTCGCCTGGCACCCTTCCGACATGCCAGGGATCCCACGCAGGCTGGCCGAACACAGCTTAAATATCCAAAAAGGATTTAAACCTGTCAAACAAGCCCTTCGGCGTTTTTCCGAACCCAAGAGACAGGCTATGGGAGAGGAGCTGGCCAAGCTATTGGAGGCCGGATTCATCAGAGACATAAAACATCCGGACTGGCTAGCAAACCTGGTGATGGTACCAAAGAAGGACAAATCCTGGCGCCTGTGTGTCGATTTCAAAGACCTTAACAAGGCGTGCCCAAAGGATCCCTTCCCCCTCCCCCGTATCGATCAAATTATCGATGCCACCGCAGGACACGATTCCTTGTGTTTCCTCGACGCATACTCTGGTTACCATCAAATCAAGATGGCAGAATTAGACCAAGCTGCAACAACATTCATCACACCATACAGACCATTCTGCTTCAACACAATGCCCTTCGGGCTGAAAAACGCCGGCGCAACATATCAACGCATGATCCAGACATGTCTGGGAAACCAAATCGGCAAAACAATGGAGGCGTACATGGATGATGTGGTCGTCAAATCAAGACATGTCGAATCTCTAGTAGACGACTTGAAGCTTACATTCGATAACCTCCGAAAATATGACATCAAGCTCAATCCAGAAAAATGTGTCTTCGGCGTTCCAGCCGGAAAGCTCTTGGGCTTCATTGTATCCGGTAGAGGAATTGAAGCAAATCCAGCCAGGATCCGAGCTTTGTCACAATTGGATGTCCCAAAGGACCTTAAACAAATACAAAAATTAACCAGATGCGTGGCGGCTTTAAGCCGCTTCATCTCCCGCTTGGGAGAAAAGGCACTACCCCTCTATCGCCTCCTTCGGTGCACCGAACACTTCGAGTGGACGGATGCCGCCACGGCCGGACTTGGTGAAATAAAAGCCATATTGGCAACAAACCCAGTCCTGGCCGCGCCAAACACCGGCGAGCCAAATGTTATTGTACATCGCAGCAACACACCAAGTTGTCAGCGCAGTGCTCGTTGTCGAGCGGGAAACGGACAGACACAAATTCCCCCTTCAAAGGTCGTTCTACTACGTCTCCGCCGTCCTCACTCCATGCAAATCACGGTACCCGCATTACCAAAAGATTGCATACGCGGTATTCATGGCATCCCGGAAGCTACGACACTACTTTCAAGAGTGTTCCATAACAGTAGCCTCGGAAGTACCACTCAACGATATTATCAACAACCACGATGCAACGGGCCGGATTGCAAAATGGGCCATCGAGCTCCTCCCGTTCGATATAACCTATAAGCCACGGCGAGCTATCAAATCACAAGTTTTGGCCGACTTCGTCGCAGAATGGACGGAGGCCGAACTCCCTAAAGAGTACGGCACATACTCAAACTGGATCATGCATTTAGACGGCTCCAAAATGTTGGCCGGACTGGGGGCTGGCGTCGTTTTGACGTCCCCAACAGGAGACACAGTCCAGTATGTACTCCAAATTATGTACACGGACTCCAACGACGTAGCCGAATACGAGGCCCTTCTACATGGCCTCCGGATGGCAGTATCCATGGGCATTCAACGCCTAGAGGTACGCGGGGATTCGAACCTCGCGATATCCCAAATAAATGGCGACTTCGACACCAAGGACCCAAAAATGGCAGCTTACCACAACGCCGTCCTACAAATGTCAGCTCGGTTCGAAGGGCTGGAGTTTCACCATATAGCCCGAGAAAACAATCAAGCAGCGGACGTCCTGGCACGCATCGGAGCAAAACGCGATGCAGTCCCCCCCAACATCTTTTTAGAAAGATTGTTCAAGCCATTCGTAGCATGGGAGGCGGAACCCACAAATAACAGCCCGGACCCAGCCGCACCACCTAATGCCGAACAATCTGACACAATTGGAGGCTCTGCCAATGAAATTACACCTTCAGCCCACGTAATAATGGCGATCATCGCCCCGTGGACAGAACCATTCCTAGCCTACCTTATTAGGCAGGAACTCCCGGAGGACCAAAATGAGGCCCGCTGCATAGTGCGGCGATCTAAAGCCTACAGAGTCCATGAGGGAGAGCTTTATAAGAAAAGCACTACCGGAGTCCTTCAAAGGTGCATCTCCGAAGAGGAAGGGCGGAACCTTCTGGCTGAAATTCATGCCGGACTCGGTGGTCACCACGCCGCTGCTCGGTCCCTTGTTAGCAAGGCTTTCCGTACAGGCTTTTATTGGCCGACGGCCCGGGCAGACGCTCAGGACCTAGTCCAACGATGCGCTGGTTGCCAACTTTTTGCCAACCAAAGCCATATGCCACCCACCGCACTCCAAACTATACCCATCACCTGGCCTTTTGCGGTCTGGGGGCTTGACATGGTCGGACCCCTCAAAGGTGGAACCCATAAGAAAAAATACTTACTGGTCATGGTGGATAAGTTCACCAAATGGATAGAAGCCAAGCCTGTTAAAATGGCCGAATCCGGACCTGTGATAGACTTCATATCCGGGGTTGTACACCGTTATGGCGTCCCCCACAGCATCATAACCGATAACGGTACAAACTTCACCGTCGATGAGGTAAAACTCTGGTGCAAAAACATGGGCATCAAGCTCGATTATGCTTCCGTCTATCACCCACAAACCAACGGCCAGGTCAAACATGCAAATGGTCTTATCATGAGCGGCATTAAACCCAGACTAGTGCGGTCCCTCAAGGAATCTAACACGCACTGGGTAGAGGAGCTCGACTCCGTGCTATGGGGGCTGCGGACCATGCCAAATCGCAGCACCGGTTACACACCATTTTTTATGGTGTACGGCGCAGAAGCAGTTTTGCCCTGCGACATAATTCATGACTCACCTAGAGTGCGCATGTACGAAGAAAGAGAAGCCAAGATCGATTGGCAGGATAGCTTGGACGCCTTGGAGGAGGAGCGTGACGTGGCAAAAGCCCGTTCCGCATTTTATCAACAGCAGGCCTGAAGATATCAAAGCAGAGAGGTACGGGCCAAAAATTACAATGTTGGCGAACTAGTTCTACGCCTGCCGGATAAGAAAAAGGACAAACTCAAGCCCAAGTGGGAAGGTCCATTCATAATCGACCAAGTCCTGACTGGTGGGGCGTACCGCCTGCGATATGCGTCGAACAACCGACTCGAGCCGAACCCATGGAACGCCGCCCGTCTCCGAAGATTCTATGCCTAGCGCCGGACTCTGTGTTCGTCTCCTTCCTCTGTCCATTCCTTTTTGAATTTTTCTGTCTTACATTTCTCTCCCTCCCATTCTTTCTTCTATAGCCCTTAAAGGCTCATATAGTGACGCGCCACTCGCGCTCATTAAACCTGGGGGCTTCTTTAACAGAAGCTTATTTATACGGGCCTCACGCCCAACACATGCGTTAAACTTCTGCATGTACCTTTTTCTTCACCATTATATGCATTGATATGACTTAAGTTTTGGCCAAGCTGGGTTGCCTGGCTCCTGTGCTTACCCCTACGTTCCCGATTGTTCGGCTAGGCGGTAAAGGGAGCACCTCTGTGATTGTTACTGCCGGGTCAGCCGGACGTGTACCTCAGACTGGGTGAAGCCGAAAGCTAGCGTTCTTAAGGGAATATTCGGTCGGTGAAATAAAAGATGATCTTTTTTACTCATTTTATGCGCCCCCAGATGCTTTTTCTGCGTCTTTTCACGTAGTCCGGACATGCACATTAGGGCATGCCTCCCAACGAAAGGAACCCTTAACGAAACTATTCTCTTTGGAAGATGTTTCTTACTAACCATGTAATATAACATAACTAGTTGGGCACTTGTCTGATAAAGCACTGATGACCCCTACGCCTGTTCTCCACGCATACCCCGGTTCTTATATAACTGCTAGGGTATTCGGACACACTCCGGACCGTCAGGTCCCTGTTGGGTTTCGTAGTAATTTCAAAAATTTTCCTACGCACACGCAAGATCACGTGATGCATAGCAACGAGAGGGGAGAGTGTTGTCTACGTACCCACGCAGACCGACTGCGGAAGCGTTGACACAACGTAGAGGAAGTAGTCGTACGTCTTCACGATCCAACCGATCAAGCACCGAAACTACGACACCTCCGAGTTCGAGCACACGTTCAGCTCGATGACGATCCCCGGACTCCGATCCAGCAAAGTGTCGGGGAAGAGTTCCGTCAGCACGACGGCGTGGTGACGATCTTGATGTACTACAGCAGCAGGGCTTCGCCTAAACTCCGCTACAGTATTATCGAGGACTATGGTGGCTGGGGGCACCGCACACGGCTAAGGAATAGATCACGTGGATCAACTTGTGTGTTCTAGGGTGCCTCTACCTCAGTATATAAAGGACCAAAAGGGGGGAGGCTGGCCGGCCACAAGGGGTGCGCCAGGAGAGTCCTACTCCCTCTGGGAGTAGGATTCCCCCCCCCCCAATCCTAGTTGGAATAGGATTCGCGGAGGGGGGAAAGAGAGAGAGGGGGCCGGCCACCTCTCCTAGTCCTAATAGGACTAGGGGAAGGGGGAGGCGCACAGCCCATGTAGGGCTGCCTCTTCTCTTTTCCACTAAGGCCCATCATGGCCCATTTAGCTCCCGGGGGGTTCCGGTAACCTTCCCGGTACTCCGGTAAAATCCCGATTTCACCCGGAACACTTCCGATATCCAAACATAGGCTTCCAATATATCAATCTTTACGTCTCGACCATTTCGAGACTCCTCGTCATGTCCGTGATCACATCCGGGACTCCGAACAACCTTCGGTACATCAAAATGCATAAACTCATAATATAACTGTCATCGTAACCTTAAGCGTGCGGACCCTACGGGTTCGAGAACAATGTAGACATGACCAAGACACGTCTCCGATCAATAACCAATAGCGGGACCTGGATGCCCATATTGGCTCCTACATATTCTACGAAGATCTTTATCGGTCAGACCGCATAACAACATACGTTGTTCCCTTTGTCATCGGTATGTTACTTGCCTGAGATTCGATCGTCGGTATCCTATACCTAGTTCAATCTCGTTACCGGCAAGTCTCTTTACTCGTTCCGTAATACATCATCTCACAACTAACATATTAGTTGTAATGCTTGCAAGGCTTATGTGATGTGCATTACCGAGAGGGCCCAGAGATACCTCTCCGACAATCGGAGTGACAAATCCTAATCTCGAAATACGCCAACCCAACATGTACCTTTGGAGACACCTGTACTGCTCCTATATAATCACCCAGTTACGTTGTGACGTTTGTAGCACCCAAAGTGTTCCTCCGGCAAACGGGAGTTGCATAATCTCATAGTTATAGGAACATGTATAAGTCATGAAGAAAGCAATAGCAACATACTAAACGATCGGGTGCTAAGCTAATGGAATGGGTCATGTCAATCAGATCATTCAACTAATGATGTGACCTCATTAATCAAATAACAACTCATTGTTCATGGTTAGGAAACATAACCATCTTTGATTAACGAGCTAGTCAAGTAGAGGCATACTAGTGACACTTTGTTTGTCTATGTATTCACACATGTATTATGTTTCCGGTTGATACAATTCTAGCATGAATAATAAACATTTATCATGATTATAAGGAAATAAATAATAACTTTATTATTGCCTCTAGGGCATATTTCCTTCAGTCTCCCACTTGCACTAGAGTCAATAATCTAGATTACACTGTAATGATTCTAACACCCATGGAGCCTTGGTGCTGATCATGTTTTGCTCGTGGAAGAGGCTTAGTCAACGGGTCTGCAACATTCAGACCCGTATGTATCTTGCAAATCTCTATGTCTCCCACCTGGACTAGATCCCGGATGGAGTTGAAGCGTCTCTTGATGTGTTTGGTCCTTTTGTGAAATCTGGATTCCTTTGCCAAGGCAATTGCACCAGTATTGTCACAAAAGATTTTCATTGGACCCGATGCACTAGGTATGACACCTAGATCGGATATGAACTCCTTCATCCAGACTCCTTCGTTCGCTGCTTCCGAAGCAGCTATGTACTCCGCTTCACATGTAGATCCCGCTACGACGCTTTGTTTAGAACTGCACCAACTGACAGCTCCACCGTTTAATGTAAACACGTATCCGGTTTGCGATTTAGAATCGTCCGGATCAGTGTCAAAGCTTGCATCAACGTAACCTTTTATGGTGAGCTCTTTGTCATCTCCATATACGAGAAACATATCCCTAGTCCTTTTCAGGTATTTCAGGATGTTCTTGACCGTTGTCCAGTGATCCACTCCAGGATTACTTTGGTACCTCCCTGCTAAACTTATAGCAAGGCACACATCAGGTCTGGTACACAACATTGCATACATGATAGAGCCTATGGCTGAAGCATAGGGAACATCTTTCATTTTCTCTCTATCTTCTGCAGTGGTCGGCCATTGAGTCTTACTCAGCTTCACACCTTGTAACACAGGTAAGAACCCTTTCTTTGCTTGATCCATTTTGAACTTCTTCAAAACTTTGTCAAGGTATGTGCTTTGTGAAAGTCCAATTAAGCGTCTTGATCTATTTATATAGATCTTAATGCCTAATATGTAAGCAGCTTCACCGAGGTCTTTCATTGAAAAACTCTTATTCAAGTATCCCTTTATGCTATCCAGAAATTCTATATCATTTCCAATTAGTAATATGTCATCCACATATAATATCAGAAATGCTACAGAGCTCCCACTCACTTTCTTGTAAATACAGGCTTCTCCGAAAGTCTGTATAAAACCAAATGCTTTGATCACACTATCAAAGCGTTTATTCCAACTCCGAGAGGCTTGCACCAGTCCATAAATGGATCGCTGGAGCTTGCACACTTTGTTAGCTCCCTTTGGATTGACAAAACCTTCCGGTTGCATCATATACAACTCTTCTTCCAGAAATCCATTCAGGAATGCAGTTTTGACATCCATCTGCCAAATTTCATAATCATAAAATGCGGCAATCGCTAACATGATTCGGACAGACTTAAGCATCGCTACAGGTGAGAAAGTCTCATCGTAGTCAACCCCTTGAACTTGTCGAAAACCTTTCGCGACAAGTCGAGCTTTGTAGACAATAACATTACCATCAGCGTCAGTCTTCTTCTTGAAGATCCATTTATTCTCAATTGCTTGACGATCATCGGGCAAGTCAACCAAAGTCCATACTTTGTTCTCATACATGGATCCCATCTCAGATTTCATGGCTTCAAGCCACTTTGCGGAATCTGGGCTCACCATCACTTCTTCATAGTTTGTAGGTTCATCATGATCTAGTAGCATGACTTCCAGAACAGGATTACCGTACCACTCTGGTGCGGATCTTACTCTGGTTGATTTACGAGGTTCAGTAGTATCTTGATCTGAAGTTTCATGATCATTATCATTAGCTTCCTCACTAACTGGTGTAGGTGTCACTGAAACAGTTTTCTGTGATGTACTACTTTCCAGTAAAGGAGCAGGTACAGTTACCTCGTCAAGTTCTACTTTCCTCCCACTCACTTCTTTCGAGAGAAACTCCTTCTCTAGAAAGGATCCATTCTTAGCAACGAATGTCTTGCCTTCGGATCTGTGATAGAAGGTGTACCCAACAGTCTCCTTTGGGTATCCTATGAAGACACATTTCTCCGATTTGGGTTCGAGCTTATCAGGTTGAAGCTTTTTCACATAAGCATCGCAGCCCCAAACTTTAAGAAACGACAACTTTGGTTTCTTGCCAAACCATAGTTCATAAGGTGTCGTCTCAACGGATTTTGATGGTGCCCTATTTAACGTGAATGCGGCCGTCTCTAAAGCATAACCCCAAAACGATAGCGGTAAATCTGTAAGAGACATCATAGATCGCACCATATCTAGTAAAGTATGATTACGACGTTCAGACACACCATTACGCTGTGGTGTTCCGGGTGGCGTGAGTTGCGAAACTATTCCACAGTTTTTCAAATGTACACCAAACTTGTAACTCAAATATTCTCCTCCACGATCAGATCATAGAAACTTTATTTTCTTGTTACGATGATTTTCAACTTCACTCTGAAATTCTTTGAACTTTTCAAATGTTTCAGACTTATGTTTCATTAAGTAGATATACCCATATCTGCTTAAATCATCTGTGAAGGTGAGAAAATAACGATATCCGCCACGAGCCTCAATATTCATCGGACCACATACATCGGTATGTATGATTTCCAACAAATCTGTTGCTCTCTCCATAGTACCGGAGAACGGTGTTTTAGTCATCTTGCCCATGAGGCACGGTTCGCAAGTACCAAGTGATTCATAATCAAGTGGTTCCAAAAGTCCATCAGTATGGAGTTTCTTCATGCGCTTTACACCGATATGACCTAAACGACAGTGCCACAAATAAGTTGCACTTTCATTATCAACTCTGCATCTTTTGGCTTCAACATTATGAATATGTGTATTACTACTATCGAGATTCAATAAGAATAGACCACTCTTCAAGGGTGCATGACCATAAAAGATATTACTTATATAAATAGAACAACCATTATTATCTGATTTAAATGAATAACCGTCTCGCATCAAACAAGATCTAGATATAATGTTCATGCTCAACGCTGGCACCAAATAACAATTATTTAGGTCTAATATTAATCCCGAAGGTAGATGTGGAGGTAGCGTGCCGACCGCGATCACATCGACTTTGGAACCGTTTCCCACGCGCATCGTCACCTCATCCTTTGCCAGTGCCCGCTTATTCCGTCGTCTCTGTTTCGAGTTGCAAATATTAGCAACAGAACCAGTATCAAATACCCAGGTGCTACTGCGAGCTCTAGTAGGGTACACATCAATAACATGTATATCACATATACCTTTGTTCACCTTGCCATCCTTCTTATCCGCCAAATACTTGGGGCAGTTCCGCTTCCAGTGACCAGTCTGCTTGCAGTAGAAGCACTCAGTTTTAGGCTTAGGTCCAGACTTGGGTTTGTTCTCTTGAGCAGCAACTTGCTTGCCGTTCTTCTTGAAGTTCCCCTTCTTCTTCCCTTTGCCCTTTTTCTTGAAACTAGTGGTCTTGTTAACCATCAACACTTGATGCTCCTTCTTGATTTCTACCTCCGCAGCTTTCAGCATTGCGAAGAGCTCGGGAATAGTCTTATTCATCCCTTGCATATTATAGTTCATCACGAAGCTCTTGTAGCTAGGTGGCAGTGATTGGAGAATTCTGTCAATGACGCAATCATCCGGAAGATTAACTCCCAATTGAATCAAGTGATTATTATACCCAGACATTTTGAGTATATGCTCACTGACAGAACTGTTCTCCTCCATCTTGCAGCTATAGAACTTATTGGAGACTTCATATCTCTCAATCCGGGCATTTGCTTGAAATATTAACTTCAACTCCTGGAACATCTCATATGCTCCATGACGTTCAAAACGTCGTTGAAGTCCCGATTCTAAGCCGTAAAGCATGGCACACTGAACTATCGAGTAGTCATCAGCTTTGCTCTGCCAGACGTTCATAACATCTGGTGTTGCTCCAGCTGCAGGCCTGGCACCCAGCGGTGCTTCCAGGACGTAATTCTTCTGAGAAGCAATGAGGATAATCCTCAAGTTACGGACCCAGTCCGTATAGTTGCTACCATCATCTTTCAACTTTGCTTTCTCAAGGAACGCATTAAAATTCAACGGAACAACAGCACGAGCCATCTATCTACAATCAACATAAACAAGCAAGATACTATCAGGTACTAAGTTCATGACAAGTTTAAGTTCAATTAATCAAATTACTTAAGAACTCCCACTTAGATCGACATCCCTCTAATCTTCTAAGTGATTACGTGATCCAAATCAACTAAACCATAACCGATCATCACGTGAGATGGAGTAGTTTTCAATGGTGAACATCGTTATGTTGATCATATCTACTATATGATTCACGCTCGACCTTTCGGTCTCCGTGTTCCGAGGCCATATCTGCATATGCTAGGCTCGTCAAGTTTAACCTGAGTATTCTGCGTGTGCAAAACTGGCTTGCACCCGTTGTAGATGGACGTAGAGCTTATCACACCCGATCATCACGTGGTGTCTGGGCACGACGAACTTTGGCAACGGTGCATACTCAGGGAGAACACATCTTGATAATTTAGTGAGAGATCATCTTATAATGCTACCGTCAATCAAAGCAAGATAAGATGCATAAAAAGATAAACATCACATGCAATCAATATAAGTGATATGATATGGCCATCATCATCTTGTGCTTGTGATCTCCATCTCCGAAGCACCGTCATGATCACCATCGTCACCGGCGCGACACCTTGATCTCCATCGTAGCATCGTTGTCGTCTCGCCAATCTTAAGCTTCCACGACTATCACTACCGTTTAGTAATAAAGTAAAGCATTACATCGCGATTGCATTGCATACAATAAAGCGACAACCATATGGCTCCTGCCAGTTGCCGATAACTCAGTTACAAAACATGATCATCTCATACAATAAAATTCAGCATCATGCCTTGACCATATCACATCACAACATGCCCTGCAAAAACAAGTTAGACGTCCTCTACTTTGTTGTTGCAAGTTTTACGTGGCTGCTACGGGCTTAAGCAAGAACCAATCTCACCTACGCATCAAAACCACAACGATAGTTTGTCAAATAGACTCTGTTTTAACCTTCGCAAGGACCGGGCGTAGCCACACTTGGTTCAACTAAAGTTGGAGAGACAGTCGCCCGCAAGCCACCTATGTGCAAAGCACGTCGGGGAAACCGGTCTCGCGTAAGCGTACACGTAATGTTGGTCCGGGTCGTCTCGTCCAACAATGCTGCCGAACCAAAGTATGACATGCTGGTAGGCAGTATGACTTATATCGCCCACAACTCACTTGTGTTCTACTCGTGCATATAACATCAACATAAATAACCTAGGCTCGGATGCCACTGTTGGGTTTCGTAGTAATTTCAAAAAATTTCCTACGCACACGCAAGATCATGTGATGCATAGCAACGAGAGGGGAGAGTGTTTTCTATGTACCCACGCAGACCGACTGCGGAAGCGTTGACACAACGTAGAGGAAGTAGTCGTACGTCTTCACGATCCAACCGATCAAGCACCGAAACTACGACACCTCCGAGTTCGAGCACACGTTCAGCTCGATGACGATCCCCGGACTCCGATCCAGCAAAGTGTCGGGGAAGAGTTCCGTCAGCACAACGGCGTGGTGACGATCTTGATGTACTACAGCAGCAGGGCTTCGCCTAAACTCCGCTACAGTATTATCGAGGACTATGGTGGCTGGGGGCACTGCACACGGCTAAGGAATAGATCACGTGGATCAACTTGTGTGTTCTAGGGTGCCTCTACCTCAGTATATAAAGGAACAAAAGGGGGGAGGCTGGCCGGCCACAAGGGGTGCGCCAGGAGAGTCCTACTCCCTCTGGGAGTAGGATTCCCCCCCCCCCCCGAATCCTAGTTGGAATAGGATTCGCGGAGGGGGAAAAGAGAGAGAGGGGGCCGGACACCTCTCCTAGTCCTAATAGGACTAGGGGAAGGGGGAGGCGCACAGCCCATGTAGGGCTGCCTCTTCTCTTTACCACTAAGGCCCATCATGGCCCATTTAGCTCCCGGGGGGTTCCGGTAACCTTCCCGGTACTCCGGTAAAATCCCGATTTCACCCGGAACACTTCCGATATCCAAACATAGGCTTCCAATATATCAATCTTTACGTCTCGACCATTTCGAGACTCCTCATCATGTCCGTGATCACATCTGGGACTCCGAACAACCTTCGGTACATCAAAATGCATAAACTCATAATATAACTGTCATCGTAACCTTAAGCGTGCGGACCCTACGGGTTCGAGAACAATGTAGACATGACCGAGACACGTCTCCGGTCAATAACCAATAGCGGGACCTGGATACCCATATTGGCTCCTACATATTCTACGAAGATCTTTATCGGTCAGACCGCATAACAACATACGTTGTTCCCTTTGTCATCGGTATGTTACTTGCCTGAGATTCGATCGTCGGTATCCTATACCTAGTTCAATCTCGTTACCGGCAAGTCTCTTTACTCGTTCCGTAATACATCATCTGACAACTAACATATTAGTTGTAATGCTTGCAAGGCTTATGTGATGTGCATTACCGAGAGGGCCCAGAGATACCTCTCCGACAATCGGAGTGACAAATCCTAATCTCGAAATACGCCAACCCAACATGTACCTTTGGAGACACCTGTAATGCTCCTTTATAATCACCCAGTTACGTTGTGACGTTTGTAGCACCCAAAGTGTTCCTCCGGCAAACGGGAGTTGCATAATCTCATAGTTATAGGAACATGTATAAGTCATGAAGAAAGCAATAGCAACATACTAAACGATCGGGTGCTAAG
Source organism: Triticum urartu (assembly GCF_056163025.1). Lineage (NCBI taxonomy): Eukaryota > Viridiplantae > Streptophyta > Magnoliopsida > Poales > Poaceae > Triticum > Triticum urartu. The sequence goes on from NC_141879.1 coordinate 714,937,607, forward strand.
CTAATGGAATGGGTTATGTCAATCAGATCATTCAACTAATGATGTGACCTCGTTAATCAAATAACAACTCATTGTTCATGGTTAGGAAACATAACCATCTTTGATTAACGAGCTAGTCAAGTAGAGGCATACTAGTGACACTTTGTTTGTCTATGTATTCACACATGTATTATGTTTCCGGTTGATACAATTCTAGCATGAATAATAAACATTTATCATGATTATAAGGAAATAAATAATAACTTTATTATTGCCTATAGGGCATATTTCCTTCAGTCCCGAGGTTGAAGCGAAAAGGTCAGCAACGACAAACGATCTACAATCTGGCTAGAAGGCATTACACTTGTCAATTCAAAATTACACAGTCATTCCCACTGATTGTACTCCTCTTCTATACCATCTAACAGGCTGTGTAATTTACAGTCCTACTGGGAATACTTCGCGGCCAACTCTACTTGGCCGTACACTAAGCTTACAGGGATCTCCTTCCCGTCAGGCCCCACTGGTCCGGCCTTGGCCATGTGGTTTGGGCCAGACTTCGTAAAACGGGTCTTCACCATGGTCCAGGCCTCCCTAGCGCCTTGTCGGCAGGCCAATATCTTCCACAACCGGAAGCGCCGCCGAGCTCCCTTCAGCTTCTCCGCAAGCTCTCCAAGGCCCTCGGGCACGGAGTGGGCAGGCCATAAGGCTTGGGCAACACCTCGCACTGCCTGCCGAATTCGCTCGTGCAGTTGCAAGAGTTCGGGAAGAAGGTCACCCGTAGAACCGGGCATCTCCTCTGCAGGACGACCTGTGAGCATACCTACAGACATTACTCTATTAGTTGACTTCCTCGCCGAACTTTTTTTTTTCAAAGTTCGTTCAAGCACTTACTAAATATGCCGCGTCGAAGCCGCTGATTCTCCTTCGTGGAGTCCGACAGCTGGCCACGAACATCTTTAAGTTCGACATCCAGCTTGGTGTTGGCATCCCGAAGATCATTCTTCTCCAGCCTCACCCTTGTCAACATACTCTCACCGGCCTTTAACCGGCGTAAGAGTTGTTGTTTGTCCGGATCTAGTCCGGCGCCATCTGCAATATGATCTGTCAGATTTGCACCCACACCGCACAATACTAATCTTTCGAAGTGTATCTTACCTGAGGGGGTCTCTTTGGGCTCCCCTGCTGTGGCTAGTGCGGCCTCTAGTTGGGCCTTGCACTTTTCTAGCTCCTGGGACAGTACGGTATTCTTCTCTGTAAGAACCTGCATATTAAATGATCCTTAAATCAGTTTCTCTAACCGGTTCAAGTCTCGGGGGCTACTGGCATATATATATATATATATTTAACCAAAATTTTCTTACCTGTATGTCTTTTACATACTGCTCCGTGGCTCTGGCTAAACCATTTTGAGCGGCACGGAGGTACGCATCTCCCGAATTAAAGGCATCTAAAGCCTCTTGGGAGAAACAACCGTCGCGTAGAACGGTCCGGCGACGCCTGTGGTTCATGGCACTCTCCACTTCAGAATTTGTGGCAGACAGCCTGTCCTCATCCTCTGTCGGAGGAGCGTCCGGTGCGCGCCTTGTGCTCGCCTCCGCTTCCTGGCCAGACGTTGGAGCCTGGCTGGTGGAGGCGCGATTGGCAACCTCTCCGGATTTAGTCCGGCGAGGTCTCTTCGTTCTGAAGAGAGCACGAACGTTAATATGCCCTGACAGAATAACTCCAGGGAAACAGAGGGCGCGCTATACCTTGGCGCCGGCATCTCAGTCCGGATTACATTCCTTTTTGCCCCACGGGGCCCGGCGACCCCTCGTTGGCTAGCCGCCGCAGGTTCGGCCTCCTGCCTCGGAAATCTCCCCTGCAAAACACGGTTATCGTTAGAAACACCGGAATACGTGAGAATGGAATCTCTTTCAAGGGAATGGGACTCCGGTTTCCTTCACCTGGGAGGCCAGGATTAACCCTGGGTAATCCGCCGTAATGGCCACCAGGGTATCGTCCTTGCTTAGCTGATAGAACACCCCGTCAATAAGCTCCACCGATATGTCCGGATCTTCTTCGGAGTCCGGATTGAGGGACCGTTCTGGGTCCTCGGGCTGTGGAGGACGGCTGTTTATATCCTTTACCTCCCGTCGCAGTTCCTGCATTGAAATCATTAGACTACCTATCTAACCGTGGGAGTATAAAGCAGATGGGCAAGCGCAATTGTTCACTTACCCAACTTGGAGGATCGTGCATACTGAATCCGGCCTGCGGATTGACGCGGAGGAATTCCTCCTTTTCTCCCTTGTACAAAGAGGATAAGATCTTTACTAAGGCGGCGGCTGAGGCCGGCCCCTTACGACCGTAACGGGTGGCATCATCCTCCCCGTTGAAATCCCACATGGGGTGGCCTCTATATTGAAGCGGCTGCACCCCCCGCATAATGCATGCGGCCATGACTCCAATCATGGTTAGTCCGGAATGAGCCAACAGTTTTATCCGGCCCATCAGGTAAAGGACGTCTCTGTCGCTTTCTCTTTGAGAGCTCCGTGGATGCCAGCTCAAGCGTTTCTTCAACGGGGCATTGTTGAACTCAGGGAGACCAACCCGGATAGGGTCCGGTAGCGGGACGTCATCCATGTAAAACCATTCCGAAGGCCAGTCCTCGGACGCCTTCTTCGGGGTTCCGGATAGGTATCCGGTCCCGGCGATGCGCCATACTTCGGCTCCGCCCACTTGATAGATAGACCCCTCTTGAGAACGGGGCACCAGGCAGAATAACCTCTTCCACAACGCGAAATGAGCCTCAACGCCTAGAAATAGCTCGCAAAGGGTGACGAAACCCGTGATATGTAATATGGAAGCGGGCGTGAGAATGTGCAGCTGGAGACCGTAAAACTTCATAAGCCCGCGGAGAAATGGATGAATTGGAAATCCCAGTCCCCTTATTAGATAGGGGACGAGGCACGCCCGCTCTCCTTTAGAAGGATTGGGGGTGCTCTCCGCCTGTTTTACGCCATTGTAGGTGGCGAGACCGGCTCGGACTGGGACCATGTATGCCGCGGGAAGAAATCCCTTGGCCTGAAGCGACACTAACTCGCTGTGCGGGATGGTGCAACTCTCCCAGTCCCCGGGTTTGGGACCGGAAGGGCGAGGGGAGGAGCTGCGACGGCTGGACATGTTGGAATGGACCTTTGCTGGAAGCGCTCTGATGATAACTCGCGGAGAGGAGGAGATGTGGTTTCAACCTGAATTCCCATCCAGTTAAATAGGCGGCTCGTTTATATGGCTAGGGGTGTGGATGTAAAAACGCCCCGGCTTTTCGCACTCGTTTGACACGTGGAAGACGGCCATTATTGGGCGTAGAAGCCAAGGAGCGCAACATTTACAAGAAACCGGACTTTATTCGACAGGTACACAGAATTTGGAGGAGAACCCGCCTTGCAATGCCGAAGACAATCTGCGCGCCGGACTCATCGTCATTGAAGCCTAGTTCGGGGGCTACTGAGGGAGTCCTGGATTAGGGGGTGTTCGGGTAGCCGGACTATACCTTCAGCCGGACTCCTGGACTATGAAGATACAAGATTGAAGACTTCGTCCCGTGTCCGGATGGGACTTTCCTTGGCGTGGAAGGCAAGCTTGGCGATGCGGATATTCAAGATCTCCTACCATTGTAACCGACTCTATGTAACCCTAACCCTATCTGGTGTCTATATAAACCGGAGGGTTTTAGTCCGTAGGACAACTTCATCAACTCCATAGACAACAATCATACCATAGGCTAGCTTCTAGGGTTTAGCCTCCTCGATCTCGTGGTAGATCTACTCTTGTACTACCCATATCATCAATATTAATCAAGCAGGACGTAGGGTTTTACCTCCATCAAGAGGGCCCAAACCTGGGTAAAACATCGTGTTCCCTGCCTCCTGTTACCATCCGTCCTAGACGCACAGTTCGGGACCCCCTACCCGAGATCCGCCGGTTTTGACACCGACAGGCACCCATAGACACACAAGTTGATCCACGTGATTGTTTTCTTAGCCGTGTGCGGTGCCCCTTCCACCATAATCCTCAATAATATTGTAGTGGTGCTTAGGCAAAGCCCTGTGACAGTAGAACATCAAGATCGTCACCACGCCGTCGTGCTGACGGAACTCTTCCCCGACACTTTGCTAGATCGGAGTCCGGGGATCGTCATCGAGCTGAACGTGTGCTAAAACTCGGAGGTGCCGTAGTTTCAGTGCTTGATCGGTCGGGCCGTGAAGACGTATGACTACATCAACCGCGTTGTCATAACGCTTCCGCTGTCGGTCTACAAGGGTACGCAGATCACACTCTCCCCTCTCGTTGCTATGCATCACCATGATCTTGCGTGTGCGTAGGAAATTTTTTGAAATTACTACGTTCCCCAATAGTGGTATCAGAGCCTAGGTGTTATGTGTTGATGTTATATGCACGAGTAGAACACAAGTGAGTTGTGGGCGATATAAGTCATACTTCTTACCAGCATGTCATACTTTGGTTCGGCGGTATTGTTGGACGAAGCGGCCCGGACCGACATTACGCGTACGCTTACGCGAGACCGGTTCTCCCGACATGCTTTGCACAAAGGTGGCTAGCGGGTGTCAGTTTCTCCAACTTTAGTTGAACCGAGTGTGGCTACGCCCGGTCCTTGCGAAGGTTAAAACAACACCAACTTGAGAAACTATCGTTGTGGTTTTGATGCGTAGGTAAGATTGGTTCTTACTTAAGCCCGTAGCAGCCACGTAAAACTTGCAACAACAAAGTAGAGAACGTCTACTTGTTTTTGCAGGACATGTTGTGATGTGATATGGTCAAGACATGATGCTAAATTTTATTGTATGAGATGATCATGTTTTGTAACCAAGTTATCGGCAACTGGTAGGAGCCATATGGTTGTCGCTTTATTGTATGCAATGCAACTGCGCTGTAATGCTTTACTTTATCACTAAACGGTAGCGATAGTCGTGGAAGCATAAGATTGGCGAGACAACAACGATGCTACGATGGTGATCAAGGTGTCGCGCCGGCGACGATGGTGATCATGACGGTGCTTCGAAGATGGAGATCACAAGCACAAGATGATGATGGCCATATCATATCACTTATATTGATTGCATGTGATGTTTATCTTTTATGCATCTTATCTTGCTTTGATTGACGGTAGCATTTTAAGATGATCTCTCACTAATTATCAAGAAGTGTTCTCCCTGAGTATGCACCGTTTTGAAAGTTCTTCGTGCTGAGACACCACGTGATGATCGGGTGTGATAGGCTCTACGTTCAAATACAATGGGTGCAAAATAGTTGCAAACGCGGAATACTCAGGTTATACTTGACGAGCCAAGCATATACAGATATGGCCTCGGAACACGGAGACCGAAAGGTCGAGCATGAATCATATAGTAGATATGATCAACATAGTGATGTTCACCATTGAAACTACTCCATCTCACGTGATGATCAGACATGGTTTAGTTGATTTGGATCACGTAATCACTTAGAGGATTAGAGGGATGTCTATCTAAGTGGGAGTTCTTTAGTAATATGATTAATTGAACCTAAATTTATCATGAACTTAGTACCTGATAGTATCTTGCTTGTTTATGTTTGGTTGTAGATAGATGGCCCGTGCTGTTGTTCCGTCGAATTTTAATGCGTTCCTTGAGAAAGCAAAGTTGAAAGATGATGGTAGCAATTACACGGACTGGGTTCGTAACTTGAGGATTATCCTCATTGCTGCACAAAAGAATTACGTCCTGGAAGCACCGCTGGGTGCCAGGCCTGCTGCTAGAGCAACACCAGATGTTATGAACGTCTGGCAGAGCAAAGCTGATGACTACTCGATAGTTCAGTGTGCCATGCTTTACGGCTTAGAATCGGGACTTCAACGACGTTTTGAACGTCATGGAGCATATGAGATGTTCCAGGAGTTGAAGTTAATATTTCAAGCAAATGCCCGGATTGAGAGATATGAAGTCTCCAATAAGTTCTATAGCTGCAAGATGGAGGAGAACAGTTCTGTCAGTGAGCATATACTCAAAATGTCTGGGTATAATAATCACTTGATTCAATTGGGAGTTAATCTTCCAGATGATTGCGTCATTGACATAATTCTCCAATCACTGCCACCTAGCTACAAGAGCTTCGTGATGAACTATAATATGCAAGGGATGAATAAGACTATTCCCGAGCTCTTCGCAATGCTGAAAGCTGCGGAGGTAGAAATCAAGAAGGAGCATCAAGTGTTGATGGTCAACAAGACCACTAGTTTCAAGAAAAAGGGCAACGGGAAGAAGAAGGGGAACTTCAAAAGAACAGCAAGCAAGTTGCTACTCAAGAGAAGAAACCCAAACCTGGACCTAAGCCTGAAACTGAGTGCTTCTACTGCAAGCAGACTGGTCACTGGAAGCGGAACTGCCCCAAGTATTTGGCGGATAAGAAGGATGGCAAGGTGAACAAAGGTATATGTGATATACATGTTATTGATGTGTACCTTACTAATGCTCGCAGTAGCACCTGGGTATTTGATACTGGTTCTGTTGCTAACATTTGCAGCTCGAAACAGGGACTACGAATTAAGCGAAGATTGGCTAAGGACGAGGTGACGATGCGCGTGGGAAATGGTTCCAAAGTCGATGTGATCGCGGTCGGCACGCTACCTCTACATCTACCTTCGGGATTAGTATTAGACCTAAATAATTTTTATTTGGTGCCAGCATTGAGCATGAACATTATATCTGGATCTTATTTGATGCGAGACGGTTATTCATTTAAATCAGAGAATAATGGTTGTTCTATTTATATGAGTAATATCTTTTATGGTTATGTACCCTTAAAGAGTGGTCTATTCTTATTAAATCTCGATAGTAGTGACACACATATTCATAATGTTGAAGCCAAAAGATGCAGAGTTGATAATGATAGTGCAACTTATTTGTGGCACTGCCGTTTTGGTCATATCGGTGTAAAGCGCATGAAGAAACTCCATACTGATGGACTTTTGGAACCACTTGATTATGAATCGCTTGGTACTTGCGAACCGTGCCTTATGGGTAAGATGACAAAAACACCGTTCTCCGGTAGTATGGAGAGAGCAAAAGATTTGTTGGAAATCATACATACAGATGTATGTGGTCTGATGAATGTTGAGGCTCGTGGCGGATATCGTTATTTTCTCACCTTCACAGATGACTTAAGCAGATATGGGTATATCTACTTAATGAAACATAAGTCTGAAACATTTGAAAAGTACAAAGAATTTCAGAGTGAAGTTGAAAATCATCGTAACAAGAAAATAAAATTCCTACGATCTGATCGTGGAGGAGAATATTTGAGTTACGAGTTTGGTGTACATTTGAAACAATGTGGAATAGTTTCGCAACTCACGCCACCTAGAACACCACAGCGTAATGGTGTGTCCGAGCGTCGTAATCATACTTGAAAGTGCAACTATCCCTAGGTGGTTTTGGTAATTCATAACAACATATAGCTCATTAAGCTAATGCTATTCCAAGATGATTATTTCAGGAAAGCTCAATGGTTGGCATGGCATGGATGTTGAAAGTGGATCCCTCAAAATGCTAAGGACAAAGGATTGGCTCAAGCTCAAAAGCTCAAGACTCTTCATTTTATATTTTAGTGATCCAAGATCACATTGAGTCTTTAGGAAAAGCCAATACTATCAAGGAGGGATGAGGTGTTGCTTAATGAGCCTCTTGCTTCATGTGCTTAGTGATATGCTCCAAAACCCTCAGCTACTTTCCCATATCCACATTTGACCTAAACCCTAAGCCAAACTCGGCCCTACCAATTCTTTCAACCCGGCGCCACCGAGTTTCACTTGTCATAGCCATTGCCAAACCCTAGCAAATCGGTTCTACCGATAGGGATCTCGGTCTCACCGAGATGGGATTGCAAACTCTCTGTTTCCCTTCCGTAACTTTTCGGTCTCACCGAAAGAGCGGATCGGTCCCACCGAGATTGCAATGTAAACTCTCTGTTTCCTTTTTGTAACTTTTCGGTCTCACCGAAAGAGCAAATCGGTCCCACTGAGTTTGCCTGACCAACTCTCTGGTTAGCTTATTACCAAAATCGGTCTCACCGAGTTTGTGTAATCGGTCTCACCAAGATTATGTTATGCCCTAACCCTAACAAAATCGGTCCTACCGAGTTGCATGTCAGTCCCACCGAAAATCTCTAACGATCACTAGGTTTACTATTTCGGTCTGACTGAGTTTGTTGATTCGGTCCCACCGAGATTGGTAAATTGTGTGTAACGGTTAGATTTTGTGTGGAGGCTATATATACCCCTCCACCTCCTCTTCATTCGTGGAGAGAGCCATCAGAACACATCTACACTTCCAACCCATATGTTCTGAGAGAGAACCACCTACTCATGTGTTGAGACCAAGATATTCCATTCCTACCATATGAATCTTGATCTCTAGCCTTCCCCAAGTTGCTTTCCACTCAAATCTTCTTTCCACCAAATTCAAATCCTGTGAGAGAGAGTTGAGTGTTGGGGAGACTATCATTTGAAGCACAAGAGCAAGGAGTTCATCATCAACACACCATTTGTTACTTCTTGGAGAGTGGTGTCTCCTAGATTGGCTAGGTGTCACTTGGGAGCCTCCGACAAGATTGTGGAGTTGAACCAAGGAGTTTGTAAGGGCAAGGAGATCGCCTACTTCGTGAAGATCTACCGCTAGTGAGGCAAGTCCTTCGTGGGTGATGGCCATGGTGGGATAGACAAGGTTGCTTCTTCGTGGACCCTTCGTGGGTGGAGCCCTCCGTTGACTCGCGCAACCGTTACCCTTCGTGGGTTGAAGTCTCCATCAACGTGGATGTAGGATAGCACCACCTATCCGAACCACGGAAAAAACATCCGTGTCTCCAATTGCGTTTGAATTCTCCAAACCCTTCCCTTTACATTCTTGCAAGTTGCATGCCTTACTTTCCGCTGCCAATGTACTCTTCGCATGCTTGCTTGAATTGTGTGATGATTGCTTGACTTGTCCTAAAGTAGCTAAAATCTGCCAAGAACTAAAATTGGGAAAAAGGTTAAGTTTTTATTTGGTCAAGTAGTCTAATCACCCCCCTCTAGACATACTTCCGATCCTACTAGTGGTATCAGAGCTTTGGTCTCCATTTGCTTTGATTTCCATAGATTTTGGTGGTCATAGCCTTGGTTTCACAACCTAGGAGAGTATGGCGTCTAGCGAGGGAAATTATCACCGTAGAGGTCCTTACTTTGATGGTACAAATTTTGCTAGTTGGAAGCATAAAATGAAAATGCATATTCTTGGACATAACCCCACTGTTTGGGCTATTGTGTGTGTTGGTTTGCAAGGTGAATTCTTTGATGGGAGAGAACCAAACCGTGAAGCTACCGCGGATGAGCTGAAGATGTTGCAATACAATGCTCAAGCTTGTGATATTCTCTTCAACGGATTGTGCCCCGAAGAATTCAAAAAAATCAGTCGTCTTGAGAATGCAATGGAAATTTGGGACACTTTGATTGATATGCACGAAGGTACCGACTCCGTCAAGGAATCCAAATTGGATGTGCTTCAAAGTCAACTTGACAAGTTCAAAATGAAGGATGGTGAAGGTGTCGCTGAAATGTACTCTAGGCTTGCTCTCATCACAAATGAGATTGCCGGCTTAGGGAGTGAAGAGATGACCGATAGATTCATCATCAAGAAGATTCTAAGAGCCTTGGATGGAAAATATGATACCGTGTGCACATTGATCCAAATGATGCCCAATTACAAAGATCTCAAGCCAACGGAGGTAATTGGAAGAATTGTTGCTCATGAGATGTCACTTAAGGATAAAGAGGAACTTCACAACAAATCAAGTGGTGCCTACAAAGCCTCATGTGAAGCCCCTACATCATCAAGTGAGAAACAAAACTTCAATGAAGAATTGAGCTTAATGGTGAAGAACTTCAACAAGTTCTACAAGAGTAGAAGCAAAGATAGAAGCTCCAAGTCAAGGTCCTACAATGACAAAAGATCTTCTAGTCGAGAGCGAAACTGCTACAATTGTGGAAGACCCGGACACTATTCCAATGAGTGTACGGCTCCCTACAAGAGAAGAGAAGACTCTCCAAAAAGAAGAAGCAAAAGAGAAGAATCACCACCAAGAGAGAGAAGGAGTAGAGATGATCATTATGAACGAAGATACTCACGGAGAAGCAAGGATTCGGAAAGGAAGGAAAAATCATCAAGGAGCTACATAAAACGAAGACATCAAGCTCACGTTGGTGAATGGGTATCTGGCTCCGACTCCGACGACCACTCCGAGAGAAGTTATCACTCCAACTCCGAATATACTCAAGATGAAGGTGTTGCCGGTCTAGCACTTGTGACAACCAACTCCTACGATATATTTGACTCACCAAATGAAGGAATTGGAAGATGCTTCATGACCAAAGGTCCTAAGGTAACACACCCCGAGTATGTAGATTTTAATAGTGATGAAGATGACTTGTTAGGTGATGATGATTTACTTGTTGACAACTCTAGTGATGAATACTATGATGAAACATCAATTAATCAAGCTAATCAAGATAAAATGAATGACAATGATAAGGATAAGATTGAGGCTCTAACTAAAGAACTAAACACTCTTAAGTTAGTTCATGAAACTATCTTCGAAGATCATCGAGAACTTTTAAGAGCTCATGAGAAGTTACGCTTTGAAAAGCTCAATCTTGAGCAAGAGCATGAGTTTTTAAAGGCAATCAATGATGATCTCCGCAAGAAAAGTTCTTCTTACATTGCCAAGCGTTTACTCTTATCCACTTACATGCCTCAAGTCAAGTCTAGTAACAAGAACAAGAAAGATTCTTCCTCTAGTAGTAACAATGATCATGCTAAATCCAATATTGTTGCTTCTAGTAGTTCTCTTGATTCCACTAATGATTCTCTTAGCCAAGTTACACTTGAGCAAGAAAATAGCTTATTGAAGGGAATTATAGAGAAAGGAGTGTACAAAAGCCTTGCCGGGAGTAAGCAATTCGAGGAAATTGTACGCAAGTAAGGAATGCACCGGAATAATCAAGGTGTTGGTTTTGAACGAAAGTTCAATGCCAATGGAGTTGAGTGGGAAGAAGATCAATACCCCAAGAAAAAGTTTGTTCCTCAACAAGAGAAGTATGACACTTCCTTCAAGGGGACACAAGCTCAAGATGATCTTCCACCACAAGACTACAAGCAAAAAGGCAAGGACAAGCTTCAAGAGGAAATTGATGCATTTGAAGAAGCTCCTAAGACCTTAGTCAAGTGGATTCCCAAGACCACTCCAAGTTCCACTTCATCAAGTACGACTATAACTCCAAGGATTCCCATCAAGATGGTGTGGATCCAAAAGAAGAAGAACTGGAGAGTTCTTGAGGGTGACTCCGCCAACATACTTCACTCTTATCATTTTGGCAAGAACAAGTGCAATCAACCTCCACATCTTGCACTAGTTCAAGGAGTCACAAACCCTCTTGTTGGTAAGACAAGGGACAAGGTAACCTAAAAGTTTTCATGGACATTATCTTGTGTGTGCATCACTCTATGTCTATGGATATCCTTGTTTGTTCCTTGTAGGACTAACCCATGTAGGTATTGAAAGTGCAATTCACTCAAATGGATAGCTCCAAGTGATCTACATCAACATTGAGCATCCACATCTTCAACATCTACATGAAGTCATCATCGACAAAACCCAAGGTTAGTTCATCCCTCTTAGGGGGGATATCACATCTAGGGGGAGCTTTACTCTAAGACTTGAGCTAAAGCAACTCTGAAGATGTGAACACAACAATGCTTTATGTAAAAGTGGTAACCCCACTTGAGCTTAAACGATGAGTATGACCTATGATCAAGTGTTCTCACTTGACTCCTAAGTCAATATACTCATATATAGATGACCTAGTCATCGCCAATTGCTTGATAGATGCTAGAATTGGTTGTGCATGCTTTGTCACATATTTCAATTGCCATTTTATTGTGTGAGCATGTTGGTTGCATATTTTACTCATTCGAGGACATCCACTTGTTGTTTTGATTGTTTGGTTTTATTTCCTTTTGCCAAGTGGATGGACAAGAATGCCTAAGAACCTCCTCTAGCTATCTATGCTTTTCTCGTCTCAAACTCTATTCATGCTACATCACAAAATTTGATCAAGTCAGATTCGAACCACTCTGTGTGAGGAGCACTCGGAGTCCCCAATTCGTCATAGACTTAAACTTCCAAAACCTCCTTATGATTCTCGGTCTGACCGATATCCTACTTTCGGTCCTACCGAGATCATTAAGTTGATCTAAATTTTTGATCTCGGTGCAACCGATTTGAACCATTTGGTCACACCGAGTTGCAATAACTGTATATAGTTTTGCATCTCGGTGCCACCGAGTTGTTCCACTCGGTCACACCGACAGGGTCGGGCTATACATAGTCACGGGAAAAAATTTGGAAATTTCTCTGAACCCCTTCGCCCGCGCGATAGCTCGCTCTGCCAACGTGGTCTCCGGATCATCTCCTCGCCGCCAGCCGCCTCCAGTCGCTGGTCTCCATCGCCGTCAACGGAATTCAACCCCGCCGTTGCCGCCGTAGCGAGTCTCCGCCGAACTAGGGTATGGACTCGATCACAGTGCTATTCCCCGTCCGATTCCTAGCACATTGTGTTCTTAATGATTCTTGCCACGATTGAAACACTCCTATCCAGTTAATGCGTTCGTAGATTAGTTTTGATTCGAAAATTTTAGGGTTAGGTTTCCGCTGAAACCATCTCGGACCCACCGAGTTGAAAAACTCGGTCCCACCGATTTGGCTCATGCCATTGCACAAGTAAGACTTGGTCTGACCGAGAATTACTAATCGGTGTGACCGATTTTGGAACTTTGTGAAACCCTAGCAGTCTCGGTGCCACCGAACTGTGACTCGGTCTGACCGAGTTCACTAGTTTAGGTTCCAAAACTGCTTCGGTATCACCGAGTTTAAAAATCGGTAGATCCGAGATGATTTCCGTGGGAAACTAAAACTAAGATTTTGAGTCATTCTTTTGCAAAAATCTCTGCATTTTGTGATGCTCATCTATTCTACCTCATCTATAAACTATTCACAGGGTCAGCAGACAGCTTGTTCATCATGTCAGATCAGAGTGACAGCCAGAATGTGTCAGAATAGCAAGTGCACATGAGTGAGGGCACTAGTCCCTCCAGTTCTTCTGATGAAGGCAGCAGGAGCACCCCTAGCAATCTGCCAAAAGCTGCCACCAGACAAAGGAAGAAGAGAACCTCAGACTCAGAGGATGAGGACTATGTGGCAGAAGAGGAAGCTACTTCCAAGAAAGTAGTGCTCAAGAAGGAGTATGGCTCAGCTCAAGGCACAAAGCCAGGATTGAAAATCAAAAGGCCAGCAGGTAGGCAGCCTATGCCAAAGGCCAGAGCTTCAACTCAGATTCCTGAAAAGCCTGCACCCATAGAGCTAGTTGCTCCTGAAGGGAAGAAGAGGAAGGAAAGGGTCAAAAAGACCACTGCCAGAGTGCTTGGGAGATCCTCAATCATGAGAGACTCAGAAGAGGAAGAGGAAGAAGAGGTTGCTGCACCAGCACCTAAGGCACCTAAGCTTATGGGTGATGCTATCAGGACAGGGGCTGCTGCATCAAAGCCCAAAGAAGCACCCAAAGCTGCCTCCAAGCCCAAGCCAGGACCAAAGAGGAATACAAGGAGCATACCAGCTGCTGAGAAGAACAAGGCCCCGGTGCCTGAAGCTGCTGAATAAGATGATGAAGAGCATGTTCTGAGAAAGCTCAAGCCCAAGATCCCAGATCACAATGATGCTCATCCTGTGGCTGAGGACATGAAGCTCAGAAGAGACTCAGGGCTGAGGAAGTGGAGAGAAGCAGACTCGTATGCTTCAAGGAGAAGAACTGCTGTTGATTACAGGTTTCATACCAAGGAACAACAAGATTTCTATGAGACAGTGCTGCTTGATAAGAATCCCATAGTTTGTGACATGAGATGGGTTGATTGGGGGTACATCAAGGACAATGAGGAACACTATCCTGGTGTGATTGACAGTTTTGGTGCTTGTGGAGTTGCAGACTTTGTTGGGCAGAAGCTCACAAAGTGGAATGAAGAGCTGATCATGCAGTTCTACTCCACAGCACACTTCTACCCAGATGGAAGGGTCACATGGATGTCTGAAGGTAAGAGGTACCAATCTACTGTTGCTGAGTGGGCACAGCTCATCAATGCCACAGAGGAGCATGAGGATGACTTGGATATCTATGCCAAGAAGATGGACCACAACTCTATGTCCAATATGTACAAGGAAATTCCAAACGAGGCACTTGATACTTTCAAGTTTGGGTCTGTGCATTATCTTCTGTCAGGGCTGCCAACCATTAACTGGATCCTTAGGCACACTCTGTTACCCAAGTCAGGTGATCACAAGATGATCAGAGGCCATGCAATCAATTTGCTTCATGTATTTGATGTACCTCAGAAATTCAAGGTCATGAGCCTCATAGTAGAGACTATCAAGAGGACTACAGCAGATCAGAAGAGGAGCTATGGTTATGCCCCTCAGATTCAGGAGTTGATCAACTCAAAGATGGGCACATGCATATACTTATTGGACAAGGAACACCTGCCCATCCATCCAGACTTTGAGGACAATCAAGTTGTCATGAATGAGAATGAACCATCATCTACACAAGCACAAGCAAAGAAGGAGAAGGCAAGGAAGGAGAAAGCCGCCAAGATGCCAACTCAAGCGGAGGCATCTGAGTATTTCTTGAAGACCAAACAAGAGCAGCTTGGTTACTTGATTGCATCCACACTGAGGATTGAGCAAGGACTGGCCACCCTCACTCAGAATCAGCAGAGCTTAGAGAGGATCATGGAACAAAAGTTCTATGACTTGGATGTCAAAGTAATAGAGATTCAGTCTGCAGTGGAACAATTACAGGATGATATGCAGGAGAGGAAGGGCAAGACTACAACTGATGCATTTGCCAGAGTGCCAAGAGCTCAGAGATCATATGCAGTGCCAGTTGCTGACACCAGAGCCACCACTTCTGCACCAGCTACAACTTCAGTTCAACCAGCTCCAGCATCTACTTCAGCTTCAACTCCAACCACGTCTACAGAAGGCTTCGTCCTTGGAGTGATCTAGACTCCACCACCACCAGAAGACCAAGCCTGAGAGTCGATCTAGCACTATGCATTTTCTAGGAACTTTTTGGTAACTTGTTGCCAAAGGGGGAGAAAAATGTATAGATCATAGGCTTCGAGAGAGAGAGTGTTGCTTTTATTCTCTCTTGCTTTATTTGGTGGTTTTTCGAACTTTGTTTGCTTTTGAGTGCTTGAGATACTATGTCGTTATCTGTGAGACATTGATGATCATGTGTTTGATCATAAGCTACACTTAATGCTTGGTGAATGCTATTATCTTATCTATCTTATGTGATCATTCACTTTTCTTGGTGATGAGTGCATGTATTTCATTCTTATCATTTTAAGCGCTGCACCAAGATGTATGTGACATGGAAGAGTAACCCATGACTCTAACTCTTTGTGCATTTGCAGTCCAAAGCAAATTTTAAATATGCACAAATTTAGGGGGAGCTCTTACTTATCACATACTTCTCAAAGCAACGATATATTTCATGCTTATTATCATTTGTCGAAGCTTTCATCTATATGTTGTCATCAATTACCAAAAAGGGAGAGATTGAAAGTGCAACTATCCCTAGGTGGTTTTGGTAATTCATAACAACATATAGCTCATTGAGCTAATGCTATTCCAAGATGATTATTTCAGGAAAGCTCAATGATTGGCATGGCATGGATGTTGAAAGTGGATCCCTCAAAATGCTAAGGACAAAGGATTGGCTCAAGCTCAAAATCTCAAGACTCTTCATTTTATATTTTAGTGATCCAAGATCACATTGAGTCTTTAGGAAAAGCCAATACTATTAAGGAGGGATTAGGTGTTGCTTAATGAGCCTCTTGCTTCATGTGCTTAGTGATATGCTCCAAAACCCTCAGCTACTTTCCCATATCCACATTTGACCTAAACCCTAAGCCAAACTCGGCCCTACCGATTCTTTCAACCCGGCGCCACTGAGTTTCATTTGTCATAGCCATTGCCAAACCCTAGCAAATCGGTTCTACCGATAGGGATCTCGGTCTCACCGAGATGGGATTGCAAACTCTCTGTTTCCCTTTCGTAACTTTTCGGTCTCACCGAAAGAGCGGATCGGTCCCACCGAGATTGCAATGTAAACTCTCTGTTTCCTTTTTGTAACTTTTCGGTCTCACCGAAAGAGCAAATTGGTCCCACCGAGTTTGCCTGACCAACTCTCTGGTTAGCTAATTACCAAAATCGGTCTCACCGAGTTTGTGTAATCGGTCTCACCGAGATTACGTTATGCCCTAACCCTAACAAAATCGGTCCTACCGAGTTGCATGTCAGTCCCACCGAAAATCTCTAACGGTCACTAGGTTTACTATTTCGGTCTGACTGAGTTTGTTGATTCGGTCCCACCGAGATTGGTAAATTGTGTGTATCGGTTAGATTTTGTGTGGAGGCTATATATACCCCTCCACCTCCTCTTCATTCATGGAGAGAGCCATCAGAACACATCTACACTTCCAACCCATATGTTCTGAGAGAGAACCACCTACTCATGTGTTGAGAACAAGATATTCCATTCCTACCATATGAATCTTGATCTCTAGCCTTCCCCAAGTTGCTTTCCACTCAAATCTTCTTTCCACCAAATTCAAATCCTGTGAGAGAGAGTTGAGTGTTGGGGAGACTATCATTTGAAGCACAAGAGCAAGGAGTTCATCATCAACACACCATTTGTTACTTCTTGGAGAGTGGTGTCTCCTAGATTGGCTAGGTGTCACTTGGGAGCCTCCGACAAGATTGTGGAGTTGAACCAAGGAGTTTGTAAGGGCAAGGAGATCGCCTACTTCGTGAAGATCTACCGCTAGTGAGGCAAGTCCTTCGTGGACGATGGCCATGGTGGGATAGACAAGGTTGCTTCTTCATGGACCCTTCGTGGGTGGAGTCCTCCATGGACTCGCGCAACCGTTACCCTTCGTGGGTTGAAGTCTCCATCAACGTGGATGTAGGCTATCACCACCTATCCGAACCACGGGAAAAACATCCGTGTCTTCAATTGCGTTTGAATTCTCCAAGCCCTTCCCTTTACATTCTTGCAAGTTGCATGCCTTACTTTCCGCTGCCAATGTACTCTTTGCATGCTTGCTTGAATTGTGTGATGATTGCTTGACTTGTCCTAAAGTAGCTAAAATCTGCCAAGAACTAAAATTGCGAAAAGGTTAAGTTTTTATTTGGTCAAGTAGTCTAATCACCCCCCCTCTAGACATACTTTCGATCCTACAATACTTTACTTGATATGGTGCGATCTATGATGTCTCTTACTGATTTACCGCTATAGTTTTGGGGTTATGCTCTAGACACGGCCGCATTCACGTTAAATAGGGCACCATCAAAATCTGTTGAGATGACGCCTTATGAACTGTGGTTTGGCAAGAAACCAAAGTTGTCGTTTCTGAAAGTTTGGGGCTGCGATGCTTATGTGAAAAAGCTTCAACCTGATAAGCTCGAACCCAAATCGGAGAAATGTGTCTTCATAGGATATCCAATGGAAACTATTGGATACACCTTCTATCACAGATCCGAAGGCAAGACTTTTGTTGCTAAATTCGGAAATTTTCTAGAGAAGGAGTTTCTCTCGAAAGAAGTGAGTGGGAGGAAAGTAGAACTTGACGAGGTAACTATACCTGCTCCCTTATTGGAAAGTAGCACATCAAAGAAACCAGTTTCTGTGACACCTACACCAATTAGTGAGGAAGCTAATGATGATGATCATGAAACTTCAGAACAAGATACTACTGAACCTCGTAGATCAACCAGAGTAAGATCCGCACCAGAGTGGTACGGTAATCCTGTTCTGGAAATCATGCTACTAGATCATGATGAACCTACGAACTATGGAGAAGCGATGGTGAGCCCAGATTCCGCAAAATGGCTTGAAGCCATGAAATTTGAGATGGGATCCATGTATGAGAACAAAGTATGGACTTTGGTTGACTTGCCCAAAGATCGGAAAGCAATTGAGAATAAATGGATCTTCAAGAAGAAGACTGACGCTGATAGTAATGTTACTGTCTACAAAGCTCGACTTGTCGCAAAAGGTTTTCGACAAGTTCAAGGGATTGACTACGATGAGACCTTCTCACCTGTAGCGATGCTTAAGTCTGTCCGAATCATGTTAGCAATTGCCGCATTTTATAATTATGAAATTTGGCAGATGGATGTCAAAACTGCATTCCTGAATGGATTTATGGAAGAAGAGTTGTATATGATGCAACCGGAAGGTTTTATCGATCCAAAGGGAGCTAACAAAGTGTGCAAGCTCCAGCGATCCATTTATGGACTGGTGCAAGCTTCTCGGAGTTGGAATAAACGCTTTGATAGTGTGATCAAAGCATTTGGTTTTGTACAGACTTTTGGAGAAGCCTGTATTTACAGGAAAGTGAGTGGGAGCTCTGTAGCATTTCTGATATTATATGTAGATGACATATTACTAATCGGAAATGATATAGAATTTCTGGATAGCATAAAGGGATACTTGAATAAGAGTTTTTCAATGAAAGACCTCAGTGAAGCTTCTTACATATTAGGCATTAAGATCTATAGAGATAGATCAAGATGCTTAATTGGACTTTCACAAAACACATACCTTGACAAAATTTTGAAGAAGTTCAAAATGGATCAAGCAAAGAAAGGATTCTTGCCCGTGTTACAAGGTGTGAAATTGAGTAAGACTCAATGCCCGACCAATGCAGAAGATAGAGAGAAAATGAAAGATGTTCCCTATGCTTCAGCCATAGGATCTATCATGTATGCAATGCTGTGTACCAGACCTGATGTGTGTCTTGCTATAAGTCTAGCAGGGAGGTACCAAAGTAATCCAGGAGTGGATCACTGGACAGCGGTCAAGAACATCCTGATATACCTGAAAAGGACTAAGGATATGTTTCTCATATATGGAGGTGACAAAGAGCTCATCGTAAATGGTTACGTTGATGCAAGCTTTGACACTGATCCGGACGATTCTAAATCGCAAATCGGATACGTGTTTACATTAAACGGTGGAGCTGTCAGTTGGTGCAGTTCTAAACAAAGCGTTGTGGCGGGATCTACATGTGAAGCGGAGTACATAGCTGCTTCGGAAGCAGCAAACGAAGGAGTCTGGATGAAGGAGTTCATATCCGATCTAGGTGTCATACTTAGTGCATCGGGTCCAATGAAAATCTTTTGTGACAATACTGGTGCAATTGCCTTGGCAAAGGAATCCAGATTTCACAAGAGAATCAAGCACATCAAGAGACGCTTCAATTCCATTCGGGATCTAGTCCAGGTGGGAGACATAGAGATTTGCAAGATACATACGTATCTGAATGTTGCAGACCCGTTGACTAAGCCTCTTCCACGAGCAAAACATGATCAGCACCAAAGCTCCATGGGTGTTAGAATCATTACTGTATAATCTAGATTATTGACTCTAGTGCAAGTGGGAGACTGAAGGAAATATGCCCTAGAGGCAATAATAAAGTTATTATTTTATTTCCTTATATCATGATAAATGTTTATTATTCATGCTAGAATTGTATTATCCGGAAACATAATACTTGTGTGAATACATAGACAAACTAAAACGTCACTAGTATGCCTCTACTTGACTAGCTTGTTAATCAAAGATAGTTATGTTTCCTAACCATAGACATGTGTTGTCATTTGATTAATGGGATCACATTATTAGGAGAATGATGTGATTGACATGACCCATTCCATTAGCTTAGCACCCGATCGTTTAGTATGTTGCTATTGCTTTCTTCATAACTTATACATGTTCCTATGACTATGAGATTATGCAACTCCCGTTTGCTGGAGGAACACTTTGTGTGCTACCAAACGTCACAACGTAACTGGGTGATTATAAAGGAGCTCTACAGGTGTCGCCAAAGGTAAATGTTGGGTTGGCGTATTTCAAGATTAGGATTTGTCACTCCGATTGTCGGAGAGGTATCTCTGGGCCCTCTCGGTAATGCACATCACATAAGCCTTGCAAGCATTGCAACTAATGAGTTAGTTGCGAGATGATGTATTACGGAATGAGTAAAGAGACTTGTCGGTAACGAGATTGAACTAGGTATTGAGATACCGACGATCGAATCTCGGGCAAGTAACATACCGATGACAAAGGGAACAACGTATGTTGTTATGCGGTCTGACCGATAAAGATCTTCGTAGAATATGTGGGAGCCAATATGAGCATCCAGGTTCCGCTATTGGTTATTGACCGGAGACATGTCTCGGTCATGTCTACACTGTTCTCGAACCCGTAGGGTCCGCACGCTTAAGGTTTCGATGACAGTTATATTATGAGTTTATGAGTTTTGATGTACCGAAGTTAGTTCGGAGTCCCGGATGTGATCACGGACATGACGAGGAGTCTTGAAATGGTCGAGACATAAAGATTGATATATTGGACGGCTATATTCGGACACCAGAAGTGTTCCGGGTGATTTCGGAGAAAACCGGAGTGCCGGAGGGTTACCGGAACCCCCCGGGAGAAGTAATGGGCCATATGGGCCTTAGTGGAGAGAGAGAGGAGCAGCCAGGGTGGGCCGCGCGCCTCCTCCCCCTGGTCTGAATTGGACTAGGAGAGGGGGGGCGGCGCCCCCCTTTCCTTCTCTCTCCCCCTTCCTTTCCCCCTCCTAGTAGGAGTAGGAAAGAGGGGAGTCCTACTCCTACTAGGAGGAGGACTCCTCCTCCTTGGCGCGCCATAGGGCCAGCCGGCCTCCTCCCCTTGCTCCTTTATATACGGGGGCAGGGGGCACCGCTAGACACATAAGTTGATCCACGTGATCGTTTTCTTAGCCGTGTGCGGTGCCCCCTTCCACCATAATCCTCAATAATATTGTAGTGGTGCTTAGGCGAAGCCCTGCGACAGTAGAACATCAAGATCGTCACCACGCCGTCGTGCTGACGGAACTCTTCCCCGACACTTTGCTGGATCGGAGTCCGGGGATCGTCATCGAGCTGAACGTGTGCTAAAACTCGGAGGTGCCGTAGTTTCGGTGCTTGATCGGTCGGGCCGTGAAGACGTACGACTACATCAACCACGTTGTCATAACGCTTCCGCTGTCAGTCTACAAGGGTACGTAGATCACACTCTCCCCTCTCGTTGCTATGCATCACCATGATCTTGCGTGTGCGTAGGAAATTTTTTGAAATTACTACGTTCCCCAACAAACTCTACCCTACTTTTGATTGGCTCACGCAGCGGGATTTTTACGCGTACACGCAAATACTTCTCTACGATCAGGTGGTCCTAGTGTGAGACTTTTATCACTTTCCCGAGTTGGTCCCCTAGAGACAAACCCACTTCTTCTGTTTTAAGCTCAAACGGTAGATCACGAACCTGGGCCATATAGCCATGGCACCAAGATCCACCTCCGCCGGGTTACCCTTTCCATCGAACTCGGCGAAAATGATCCCGTCGCGCTTATGGTGCCACGACTGGGCCTTCAGCACGAAGCGTCTGTCCACGCTGGCAGAAAAGTTGAGGATGAACCTCCCGTCGTCGCTGGCCACCTCCTGAACGGTGACCTCGCCTTGCAGCCTCCAAGCCGACGTAGCACGAAGGCCATCGACGAGGATGCGTGGATGTACTTGGAAGGGCGATAGAAATCATCCTACCACCGGGTATCCACTAACAGCCCTCCTCGTAGCCTCCATGTCGATGATCAGCAGGGAGCCATCCCCGCGAGGCCGCCTTGATCCCTTCATCCCCTCGCCATCAGGCGAAGGAGCTCGAGCAAATGAACCCCTCCCCATGGTCGCTGGTACAACCCCCGAACCCTGAACCACTTCCTTCTCCGCCTCCCCTCTCTTCTCCATCTTCCTCTTTCTCACTGTCACAACCCGTCCAGGGAAGACCACTAAGGGAGAAACTAGGAACACTAGCTGTGAATGATGCACTGGTGACCCGAGGCTCATCCCTCTGTTGAAGTTATAGTAATTCCCCTCTCCCAAATTCACCACAATCAGGACGAGAATTGTGCACTTAACAAAAATTAAAGGATCATAAATGGGCAGTTTCCATAACAAAATCCCACTAATTTCTCTATTTTCTTTTGGTGTACAGAAAATCTCGCCCCCCTAATTTCTCTCTTCCTCATCCAAATCTCTCAAAGAATCATTGTAATCCTGAGCAATAATATTAGTTTCCAAAATACTACTGGCACCCAAATTCGGACCCCCTTTCCCGGACTGGATCAAGACCAGAGAATCACCATATGGCAGTACGTCAAAATTGTTGCCGTTGTAGCCACCGGTCTTCACGCTCCCTTCCAGATCGGGTAGAGACTTCGCTGGATGCACACGCAGCATCTCCTCCGCTCGCCTCTTCATCCGTTTCTAAAATCTCTCCCGGTTTGGAGATCGCCGGAGAATTTGCCTTGATTCCGCCTTGATTTCTTCCCAATCCGGCGCGCCCGTTGCGCCCCCGATGGAAATCCCCCTCCTACTGGGATCTCGCCGCACCAAGGATTCCTCCTGGGGTGCCGCAGATGCCCCTCCCCCGATGGGGACTCGGCCCGCCGGGGCCTCCGCCAAATTCACCGATGCCATCACTCCCTCCTCTCTGTCTCCGTCGCCGCCAGATCGCCTATCGATCGCGGGAGCTACGTTTTTTTTGCAAAACTGCCCCTGTATCATCCGAGGACTTGGCTGAGCATATGAGCGCCAAGGTTAAACCAAATGCAAACCAATGGATGTTTTCCATGCACGAACCGTTATCGCATGCGGAATACTCGTATGGTGGTTACCATGTGGACCATATATATGAACAGCGTGCAGAAAAGCTATTCATTAGAATCTGCTTCCCCCCTCTCGGGACCGCGTCCCCCCCCCCCGTAGGCGATCGGCCGTGCGACCTCCCTCCTCCCTCCTTCCTGCCCGTCGCCTTCGCCGGCGCCCACGGCCGGCTTGGCCCCGGGGCTGCTGCTGGCGGCGGCCTCCCTGCCCTTCCTCTCCTGGTCGCTCTTCGGCGCGGGCGGAGCTGCACCGGGGGGCGCACTTAGGCGGCGGCGGTCTGGCATGGTGGCGGGGTTCCGTGGCACGACGCGGGCGAGCGGCTGGGCGGCGGCGCCACCATTGGAGGCGGGGCGGCGCAGCGGCGTGATCTGGCTTCGCCCGCTCAGCCCAGATCCGGGCCCCTCGGGTCCCATCTGGGCCTGGGCGGGCCAGCGGCGGGGATGGTCTCCGACGTGGCTTCCTGGAGGCGGGGGAGACGCGACGAGTGGCTGGGTGCTGGCGGCGCCGACGCCGGCCTACTGCAACATGGCCGGCGGGGCTTAACAGGCCCACTTCGGGCCTGGCTAGGCCAGGGGTGGCACGGCATGCCTCGCTACCGTGTTCGGACGGCGACCGCGACGGTGCCAGAGGCACGGGCCTCCCACACGATGGCGGTGGAGGTGGTTCCCTCCCGCTCGGCTTCGGGGTTGCTGCTCCCGTCGTGGTGCGTTTCTCTCCGGTCCTCTTGGCCTCGTGTGGTGTTCATAGTGAGGCGTCGTGGGTGGCGGCGCAACTGCGTTGGCGCATGGTGGTGGGCGGCGGTTTGGCGGGTCGGCTCCGTCCAGTTGGGCGGTTGGGTTTGGAGTGCGGGAGAAATCCCTGTCGGTTTCAGCCCTGATGCGGTGACACCTGCGGGTGCCACCATTCCTTCCTGGAGGGTGCCGGTGGTATCCATCCCCCACCTCCCTCCGCGTGCCAGGGGAAACCCTAGGACTCCTCTGGGCAACAGCGTCATCGGCGTCGCATTCCTTCTTGGAGGTGCTGGTTGGTACGCGGCGGTTCAGAGCCTCGGCATGTGGTGGTTTGTATCTGGTGGGCCCCGCGGTGGCGGGTCATCTGCGCTTTGCCGAGCTGCCATGGTTGGCATTTGTTTCTTTTTCTTTTGGCTTGTTGTGCTGCTCGCCATAGCGATCTTTATACTCGGTGTTGGTTGCTTTGGAATACAAAGCGGGGGAAACCCTTTTTCGGTAAAGCTTTTCATGAGGGTATCTTCCATAGCCCTCTTTTTACACACAATTTCGTTCAGTCCAATATATCAGAACTCAAGGAGCTTGCTGAATTTACTCTATTCATCGGTAGAGAGCTCTCCCAAGATCAAGGTGTCTTCCATGGGAAGACACGGGGAAGTGAACGTGGACATGGCTGTTGCAACTTGCAAGGGATGTAGAAAGAGGCGCCATTGGGCCATTCGTCGAGACAGTCAGGTTCATACTTGGGTTCCTCGGGCGGTTGTTTTCATGGGCCCTAGTTTTTAAGTCCTCATAATCAATTGAAGTCTTCAATTTGGAATCAAGTCATCCAATTTTGACCGGGTCAACAATTTTACAAAGAGCTCTCTCATTCTCAATTTTTTAATACACTATGCTCCCTAATTTTAGAGCTGTCCCATTCCATTGAGGTGTACAATTTTAATGCCTTTATTTTGAGTTGGTCAATCCTTGGTTGTTGCAATGAAATCTCTAACTTCATTAAGCTCTCTAATTTTAAAGCCCCCTCATTCAACTTAGGTCTTCAATTTGGATTGAATACACGATTGATTGGGTTGTTGACCTGTGCTTCATGATGGGAACTCTCGGTGAATGGGTCCCTTGGGTAGTGCCTGGATTGGTGTGTGCCTTCCTTAACAAAAGGAAGTGCCACCTACGACACACATGGCCAACGATGTAGGTAACTTTCTCATGTATTTGTATTAATTAAAAGACGCCCTTCAATCACACGGCAAAAAGATCCACCCAAAGACCATAATAAGATAAGAAAGATAGATACACTCATGGACAATTCGCTATGGATCGGTCATACTAAACACTCACCCACCAATCACTTCCGTGATTTCACCTTTGGAATCTCCCTCGATGGATTCCCACTCGATGTAACCATCAAGGTGAACATATATATGAGGAATCACCCTCGAGGTTCACACTTGAAGTGTTACACGACATAATCGTATTGGGAGTGGTGAAGGAGCAATCACCCTCGGCGACCACGATCGAATAGCTATACTACAGAGTTATCATCAGGAGTGCGTTATGAGGTATCACCCTCGACAGTCGATAGTAGCTCTGCAGAGTCATACAACTAGGGTGTGTGATGTGATGTGTCGGGCTCTGGACGTCGATCACGTTGATCGAGTCAGTGGTCATCAAGCCGAGGCAACTGGGACAAGGTGAGGGGTCACTGATGGATCACTAACCAACCTATACTAAGCAGTTTAGGATAGCAGGTAAGGTACAACAGCAGACTATGCATCAGAATAGGAGCAATTAAGTATAGTAGCAAAATCTAATGCAAGCATGAGAGAGAATAGGATGGATGATATCGGAATGATCAAGGGGGTTTGCTTTCCTGGTTGCTCAGACGAGAAGGAGGGGTCGTCGTCGATGTAGTCGATCACAGGGGTAGCATCGATCTCGGGGTCTACCAAAGAGAAGAGAGAAAAAGGTAAATACAAGCAAACAAATGCAACATAGACGCACGGCATGACAACATGCTGTGCTGGGGGTGTTCTAACGCTTTATTATGCGATACTGGTGAAGGGGGAAAACATCTGGAAATGTTTTCCCGAAGTTTGACATTTTTGACAAGATGAAACGGAGGGGGATGGTTCCATGTTCGCTATGCTAGGGGAATGTGACAGATGAACAGATTGCACATTCAGATTTGTTGGATTTTTCGGGGCAATTTTCATATATAAAATATTTTAATCCGATTTACGAATTATTTTGTATTAATTTTCAAAGTTTTATACATTTTCTGAAATTCAGGAATGTATTTAAAACAAAATATGCGCAGTAAATACTTTTGTCACACATCAGAAGGCTAGCCACCGAGGCTGACAGTGGGCCAGGGTCGCCTAGTCAGCATTGACTGGGTCAATGTTTGACCAGTCAAACTGACAGGTGGGGACCACTTGTCAGTCACACAGTTTTAAACGAGGTTAATTACTGATTTAATTGGCTTCTGTTAGCAGAGGGGCCCACCTGTCAGGGGCTTATTAGGGGGGATTAGGCCTAATCTACAAGGGTCGGCCCCACTTGGAATGGGCTCAAGCCGGCAGAGGACATGGCCGGGCTTGTGCGCTCGCACGCGAGAGTGCCGGTGGCCAGAGTCGTGTGGGCGGTGGGCAGAGGCGGCGGCGGCGGCGGGTCACAGCGCGCGGGATGGGCAAGGCCGGGAGCGCGACGAGCAGCAGCAGGGGGCGGCGCCGGCAGGCGGAGGTGGACGCCGTTGCAGCAAGCGGCTGGGCGATGGCGAGCGCGACAACGACGACCAGGGGACGCGTGGAGTAGGTGCGGGTGGCGGGGCGACCGCGGTCCGGGGCACTGGAAGCGGCCAAAGCATGGAGTAGGTAGCATCGGTAGCGCCGGTAGGTGAACACAGGGCGCGGGGGAGGCGCAAGAAGCAGTACGAAGCGGCAGCAGGAGCAGCAACGCGATGGCTCGAGCAGTAGCGTAGAGGCCGAGGGCGCGCGTGGGCGCGGCCGTATGAGCAGGGGACACTAGCTGCTGGTGTTCGTGTGGACGGGAGCGAGCGAGCGCGCGGGAGCGGAGCTTCGTCCATGGCGGATGGTGGTGCGGCAAATCACGAGGGCGACACTACGGGAAGCAAATGAGCATGGGGAGGAGGAAAAAAATGAAGAGCAGCTCACAACGGTCGCAGAGGAGTAGACAGCATGGTCAGGGAGGGTTCGACGGAGACGAATTTGACGACGGCGTGGCAACGACCATGGAGGAAAGAAGTAGTCGCCGCGGTCGACGCAGAGGCGAGGAGCTCCAACGGGTGGCACCAGTCAATGGAGAGGGCGACGACAAATCGTTCTGGCACGGCGGCGAGGTAAGGACTGGCCGGTAGCCGCGGTGGAGTGAGGTGGACGGTGGTGGCTGCTCTCGGGAGGAGGGGATCTGGCCGCTCTTGATAATTTGCCACCACTTACTTTGCACTTTGACAATTTGTCACTTCTTACATTAAAATTGATCTATTGCCACTCAATACTTTACACTTTGATATTTTGCCCTCTGTCAGGTGGGTCTCATATAAAATTACTTGAATACCCCTATTGACTATCCCCACCCTTTCACCCGCAACAACGCTAGAGAAAGTGGTCGGCGGTGGCACTCGCCATCCCCGGCCAATCCCCGCTCTGCCCCTCCCTCCCTCGATCTGCGCCATGGCTGCCGCCCAACAACCATGAGTCTTTTTTTTTGCGGAAAGCAACCATGAGTCTTGACCACGCAAGCGTTGGGCGGGCACCGGAACACTCACCGGCGAGAGCGCATGCTAGCGCGACTCGCTGTGCTTCAGCGGCCGGACCGTGCCCATCAGCCGCGCCGACGCGTGCGGAGTGGATCCCCCGGCTGTAGTCACCCTCGTCGCTGAGAAGGCCACGATGAAAAGAGCCGCCGCCGCCGCAGCAAGCCGCGCTCGTCGCCCCCATAAACCACGTCGCCGCTCCTCTGCTTCTTCCCCATAGACTACGTTGCTGCTCCTCTGCTTCGTCTCCATGGTGCTGCCCCCTTTCCACTCCGTCGAGCAGCAGCAGCACACGGCGGCGAGCATGCACACGCTACACATAGACAAGCTACCAAGGTAAGCTAACAGGCTGGTTGATCGATTCTTTGGAAGACAAGGACGCACACAGCTGCCTAAGCAGCTTAATTGATTCCGGCGAGTAATACAACAGGGCCGACGGCGGCGATGTACTGGTTCATCCCCCTTCAGATTTGATTTCAATTGGTGAATCGGCTGGTACTGGTCACACTATCACAAAGGGTATTTTGGTCCACTGATTTATGTTTACATTATGGCAATCATTTACAAATATTGTTTTTGTGTGAAAAAGTGGCAAAAAATCAAAGTGCCAAGTAAAGAGTGGCAAAAGATCAATTATAGTGTAAGGAGTGGCAAATTATCAAAGTGCAAAGTAAATGGTGGCTAAAAATCAAAAACCCAGAGAGAGAGAGAGAGAGAGAGAGAGAGAGAGAGAGAGAGAGTGCCAGCAAGAAAGAGATGGCAATATTTGGGGGCCGCGGTGGCTTCCTTATCTCCTCCCGCGGCGCTGTAGCAGCATGGCCTGCGAGGTGGCTCGGCGGCAACGCGCGGCGCGGGCGTTGGTCGGCTGAATATGGAAGGGGAAGACGACAGGGGAGGAGTTGGGCCAGCTCGGGTGGGCCGAGGCCCAGGGGATGCAGGGGGATTTTCTCCTTTTTTTTAATTAGCTTTGTTTTCCTTTTAAAACTTTCAGTTATCTAATTTCTTTTGTATTATTTTAGTTTTACAAAATATAAAACTTGCACCTAAAATTATACAATAAATTAGGCCCTACCACAAATAGTTTGGACCCAAAATAAAATAGTCTAATATTTTTATAAATTTAAAAGCAATTAAATTATCATTTTAGCCACTGTTTTAAAATAGTTTAGGGAACTTAAGCACTTTGTAAAAGGTTGGTTTCACCACCAAATTAGTTATGGATTATTTTTCACACGATGAACATTTTAGTTTTCATGTTTGAGAAATTTTGAATTTCACTTATTATTTGAATTTGAATTTGAACTTAGTTTGAAACAAGTGGAGTTTAGAAAATTTTAATCATGATGACCTGTCATCATTAACAAGGGTTTACTATAGCTTAACTATCAGGGTGTCACACTACTGATCATTAAAACTTAGCTTGATAGCCTTAAAACGGTACCAACGTACGGTTGGGCGGTGCCAAATTTCCATACTACTTGCTTTTCAAGGCGTTAAGGAAGACTACCCGGGGCTACTGATAACAACCCGTTCACAAGCAATTTGTCGTACCTAGATTATGATCGATGAATTTATATCTCACAAGAGTACGATCAGTCAAACGTTCACCATAATATGTACTAGGAATAGTACATGAGTTAAGTGTCGTAGTCATGACGTCTTGATCTTCTTGCGCATGCACATTATGTGTAGCAGTGGGAGGTGCAACCTTAGCTAATTATATGCTTAAGAAGAGAATGTGAATGGTGACTTCGATGCAAGATGCTTAAAGTGCCAACAATAGTATGTTTTTGGCTGTGCTACTAAAATATGAATAAGAGTGTCTGTCTATGGGTGTAGTTTTTAGAACCTTAACAATCAAAATCTTAATAAATCTTATTAGTAGTGTAACTGGGACACCCATGTTCAAGTACTAGACTTAGTATGTGTGCTCGTACTCCCCTGGGATTATTTCATGATTTAGCACCTTTTTTGTTGCAATGGTAAGTGTGCGTCCATCTAAGGGTGTAGCTGCTAGAACCTTGACATTAACATAGGCATCATCCCTACTCGAATTAACACATGCATGACCACATTCAAATTAACACATGATCAACATAAACCTTATTCACTTAAACCAATACCTAATTAACCTAAGGCACATGTATATTATAATTAATAAATGATTACCCTATAGTTAACATATACCAAACAAATTAAACAACTAAATAACCTAAACCTAAACATAGTAAACATAACCTAACAAAATCATTACGTAATTATTTTTACAGTTTTTATTAAAGCATATCTAGATGTGCCATAAGTATTACACATCTAAGTCCTATCTCATTCATCTTACATAAAGGTTTGTGTGGGTATTTTCTTTGTTCCTTTTCCTTTTATTTTCATACTTGATTGAGTCACTTAGATGTGCAATAACTAGGGCACATCTAGATGCGTCATAGACATATCCTTATTTTTAAGGAATCATTGCATAACTAGTTGAATTTAATAAACTATAATTTTTTTTGCACAATCTAGAAAAATCATCGGCACAAAGGCTGGTACCTGATAGTACAAGGTATTATACCTTACCATGGATGGGGGACATGCGGATGGCTACACTGGGCCTTTATCGTACGCGGCAGGATCAATCTTCTTGTTCTCCTGGCCAGGTTGTGCAAAACCGAACCCAAACCGAAAACCGAATGAAACAAAATGAATTAAAACTGCAAATTTGTTTTTTTTTCAGGTTCTAGTTATGGTTTCAATTTGCAAAACAGCAAACCGCACTCATTTAAGTTTTTCGGTTTAAAACCGAAGTAATTCAGTTAAACCAAACAAAACCAAAAAAACCCAGACGTTTCTTGGGTTAATCTCTCTTACATGCTAATCTGTCTCCTCAATTTCAAATACCATTGCTTATATATATCGTTCCGAATTCATCAACTATTTTCTTGTAGCTCATAACTGCAATCTATGGTACATCCATGTACCATTACTCAACTTCTCCGATGGTGGTGCATGCAGACTGCTGTTAATCAAAACTAGGTACAACTCGTCCCTTTTTACTACTCTAAACTGAGTTATCAGCCGAGCTAGGCACAGAGATCTAGTGACTCAGTCTCTATTGACATATAATGTTCACACGGTCTTTCTAAGTACTCCCTTTCTTTTCACTCCATTAAAGTTTTGTTCTAAGTCAAACTTTGTATAGTTTGATTAATATTATATTAAACAATATAACACCGAAGATATAAAATGCGAAAATTAGTGCCACGGCGCATCTAATGATATTGATTTGGTATTGTAAATGTTGATAGTTTTTCATATAAACTTGGCCAAAATTTATTATATATATTTGACTACCGGGGGCTACTGATAACAACCTATTCACAAATAATTTCTTGTACCTAGATTACAATCGATCAATTTATATCTCGCATGAGTACAATCACTCAAACGTTCAGCATAAGATGTACTAGGAATAGTACAAGAGTTAAGTGTAGTAGTACATAACGTTTTGATGTTCTTGCACATGCACATTATGTGTAGCAGTGGGGGTGCGACCGTAGCTTATTATATGCTTACTTCAGAGGAGAATGTAAAAGGCGACTTCGTTTGGAGATGCTTAAAGTGCCAACAATGGTAGTTTCTAGAATCTTAACAATTGTAATCTTAATAAATCTTATTAGTAAGTGTACCTCGGATGGTTTGGTTTATTGTGGTGGAACCTGGCCATCCTGGTTCAAGTCCTAGACTTAGTATGTGTGCTCGTACTCTCCTGAATTTATTTTATTATTTTTCAACAAAGGGAATATATTAATATCGCGGAGATACCAATTACACACAGCCTCTACAATAACGCAATATCGTAAAGACTTTACGGATGCACACAACCAAACGACAATAAGAAGAAGAAGAAGAAGAAGAAGAAGAAGAAGAAGAAGAAGAAGGAAAAAACGATCCTGAAACACTGATCAATTCCTCGTAGCTGCAACACAAACCACCACCTAGACAACGCCTGAAATCCTAATTCTCCAAAAGCGACGCTTTCAAGAAGAAAACAATGCAGAAGCACCGTCATCGCCCGATCCTAGATCTTAGGTTTTCACCTTGGAGAAGATGCGCGCTCTCAAAACAATGCCTTCAACAAGGTCACTGCTAGGCACAACCAATTAAGGCCAGACCTTGGGCTTTCAGCCAGAAAGCTAAGAATGATTTAACGCCTTTTTTGTTTCAATGGTAAGCGTGCGTCCATGTAATAAGGGTGTAGCCGCTAGAACCTTGACATTAACATGGGCATCATCCCTATTTGAATTAACATGTGCACAACCACATTCAAATTAACACATGATTAACATAAACCTTATTCACCTAAACCAATACCTAATTAACCTAAGCTAAAACTAACATATGCATGACTACACTCAGGCATGTCCATATTAGAATTAATAAATGAGTACTCTATAGTTAACATATAGCCAAACAATTTAAACAACTAATTAACCTAAATCTAAACATATTTAACATAACCTAACAAAATCATTGCACATTTTTTTAGGATCATTGCATAATTAGTTGAGTTTAATAAACTATGGCAAAATTAGCACAATCTTGAAAAATCAACGGCACAAAGTCTGGTAACTGGTAGTACAAGGTATTATACCTTACCATGGAGGAGGGACGGGCGGACGGCTACGCTTGGCTTTTATCGTGCGCGGCAGGATCGGCTTCTTGTCCTCCTGGCCAGTGTGTGCAAAACAAAACCCAAATAGAAAAAAGCTAGGAAAAAATGAAACTGAATCTGATTTTTTTTTTTCAGGTTTCAGTTTGCAAAACAGGAAATTGTACTCATTTCAGTTTTCGGTTTAAAATTGAAATACTTTGATTAAACCAATGAAAACCAAATTCCCAAATGTTTCCTCGGCCAATCTCTCTTACGTGCTAACCTCTCTCCTTAATTTCTTGTACCATTGCTTGTATATATCCTCCCAAATTCATCAACTAATTACCCACAAAAAAATCATCAACTAATTTCTTGTAGCTCATAACTGCAATCTACGGTACGTTGTTCTTGTTAATGTACCATTACTCTGGCTAGGCCTACTAAACTACTCCGATGGTGGTGCATCCAGACTGCTGTTAATGAAAGACTAGGTACAAGTCGTCCCTTTCATTAAACTGAATTATCAGTTGAGTTAGACATAAAGAGTGACCTGTTTTTTTATTTGACCCGTTCTTTATTGACGTATAATGTTTGCATGATCTTTCTAACGACTCCCTCCATTTATTTTTACTCCATACGAGTTTTGTTCTAAGTCAAACTTTGTAAAGTTTAAATAATATTCATATTTTTTGAAAATATGCACACACCGCTGCAAGGAATCATCAATCGAATTATGATTGACGCAACTCAAGGACCCACGGAGAGAGTTGGAGATTTCGTTATTTTCATATTCGAGTTTTTCTCGAATTTTGAAAAGAGGATCGTTTGATTTTAATTATTTTTCTCTGAAATATTTCTTTTATTAAAAATAAAAGAGAGATGATAAAATGACTTCCTCAAAATAGAGAAATATCAGAGATTTAATATTAAAAATCAAATAAGATTTTTATTCCAAGTTTTGTCGCTATTTTATTTGAATTAGGAAAAATATGCGTTTTTCAAAATTGCATTTTAGGCCGAAATAAATGTTTGCCTTGTCCGGCCTAGTTTTAGAGGACGGGCAAAATTTATTTTGGGATTTTTGGAGTCCGTTTAGTATTTCTTTTTTTCTTTTTCTGCACGTCGCAATTATTTTAAAAAATAAAGTCAAACCGACTTCGGGCCGTACCCTACCAGGACTCTTCGGGCCGGCCCCCTTTATAAGCCGCACCCCCGCAGCCCACCAGCCCCGCCACCCTAACCCTAAGCCGCGCCGCCACCCCGCGTCGCCGCCCCGCCGTCGCGCCGCACGCCGCCGCCCGTGCTGCCGCCCACGCCGCCGCCTCACGCCCGTGCCGCCACCCCGCGCCGCCCCGCCGTCGTCGCCACCGACCGCTGCCGCCGGAGCCGCCACACCACCGCCCGCCGGAGTTCGAGGTAGCCGCCGTTATTTTTTAAAACGATCGGTTTTATTTCGTAAACCCTAGTTTTCATTTTTTAGATCGGTTCGGTTTATTTTAATCGGTTTAGTTATTTAGCGGACGTTCGTCCGTACGTTCGGTTTAACGAACGGTTTTCATCGTTTAGCCGCAGACATCGAACGTTCGCTCGTTAGCCTGTTCGTCAGTTTTTCTTTTTCTCGGATTTTCCGCGATTATTTTCGATCGCGATTTCTGATCCGATTTTCGTTTTAGTATAACTTTTCGCTCGTTTATCGGAATCAGGCGATTCAAACGCCTAGAGTTTCATCTCGAAACCCTATTTCCGTTTAGCCAACTTAAACAAGTTTTTGCTACTGTAAAATTTGACTTTAATCCAGATTAGTAAACGAAGCTTGTTTCTTTCGCCGTTTGAGTTTTGTTGCTTCGTTTGATTTGATTCTTTTTGCAAACCGGAGTTCTTAAGTTGAACTTTCTGGTTAGATCTCTTAATTGAGTTTTACCCGTGCCCTTGATTGTTTGCTTATTGTATGTTTGTTTGTTTGCGATAGAGTACCCGGAGTGCGAAGCGTGCTACTACGAATCTCTAGGTTTCACGGATCATCGGCAAGGCAAGTAACACTTTGATCATAACTCTTTACTACCCAGTTTTACTGCAGTAGATCAATCCCCAAACAATTGCATGGTTAGGATCTGAATTAAATTGTGGGTTGGGAAGTAGCTGAGGTAGTACCTATTCACCTGTTTATTATCAAACCCTGGGAGTTACTTCTACGTTATGATTATATTGCTATGCTATGCTCGTAGACGTGGATTGTGTTTGAGAGTATTCATGACAGATGCGAGATTGTTAATTAATGGTTCAACTTAAGGTGGCAACTTGAATATACATCTGGGTGGATTGAGGCACCTGGGGAACCCAGTGATTGCTTGTATTTTTGGAAATCCCGGGATACCGTGTGATTCTCCTATGGACCGCCACCCAGGCTCAAAGGGATCATGAGATTATTCATACTAGAAACTTCCGTGTGCAGCCACAAGCTATTATGGGCTCTAGCATAGTTGATTAAGTCGTGTGAACTCTTACAGTGGTAGACTAGCAGATGTAGGGGATGTAGGTGGTACGGTCTATCCATCGTAAGGTGTTAACGCTTCTGAAAGACCGTGTCTCGGTTAAGGATAGCAATGGGTAGGGTATGGGGCGGGTAGAGCAATACCATACCCATACCCGTATAGTCAATGGATACAAAATTCTGCCCATACCCGTACCCATGGGTACGAAACTTTACCCGTACCCATACCCGACGGGTACCCATACTCATTGGGTACCCAACGGGTAAATCAAACAGTACACAAGTTATCACTATTTTACATTCATCCATAGCACATTTGACAAAAAAAATATCTCAACTCAATAACTGATAGACGAGTACTCCCTCCGTTTGGAAATACTTATCATCAAAATGAATAAAAGGGAATGTATCTAGATGTATTTTAGTTCTAGATACACCCCCTTTTTGTTCATTTTGGTGACAAGTTTTTCCAGACGGAGGGAGTACAAGACAACTATCTCAATTCAAATTGACAACTTTAACATTGAGTCAAATGCTCATGACACACTTCACTAGATAACATCCGCCAAATATGTAACATGTCAGTATAAATGGGTAGGGTATGGGTATATCCATGAGTACAAGACTATACCCATGCCCTTACCTCGGTCCGGGTTTATTAGGCCTCCTTGCATTTTGGGTCCAAGTTTGACCAAGTATTTGACAAAAATATATAAAATATATGCTACAGAAAGTATATTGTTAGATTTGTATTTGAAAAAAGTTTTTTATAGTATAATTTCAATGACATATAATTTACATTTTATTAATTAAATTCATGGTCAAACTTTGGCTCAAAACGAAAGGTGCCTAATAAACCCGGAGGAGGAAGTATTTTTTTTGTGTTGCACTCTCACTGCTATATATAATGTTCCGGTGCAGAGAAGAGGAGATGCACTCATCTCAAGTCATGGCGCAACAAGAACTAGATGCCACGTACTACTACAATCACCTCTTCATGGCCACCGTCCTGCTACTCCCTATCCTCCTCATCGCCATGTTCAAGCCACGCGAGCACGGCGGCGAGAACCTTCCTCCGGGGCCATGGCGGCTGCCGGTCATCGGCAGCATGCACCACCTCGTCGGCGCGCTCCCCCACCACGCCATGCGTGACATCGCCCGCCGGTACAATGCTCCGCTCATGCTGCTCCGCCTGGGGCAGCTTGACGTTGTTGTGGCCTCGTCAGCCGGTGCAGCGAGGGAGATCATGAAGACCCACGACGCGGTATTCGCCACGCGGCCGCGGACCGCCACCCTCCGCGCCATCACGAGAGACGACCTCGGCATCACCCTTACACCGCACGGCGAGCACTGGCGCCGCCTTCGCAAGCTCTGCGTCACGGAGCTACTCAGCGCGCGGAAAGTCCGGTCCCTCCGGGGATGCCGCGAGGCCAAGGCCGCCGCCCTAGTCTCCTCCATCGTCTCGTCGCTATCGTCTTCGTCGGATCCTGTGAACGTCAGATCCCTCCTCAGCACCTACGTCACCGACGTGGCGGTGCACGCGGTGGTGGGCAACCGGAACGGGGAACTCCGAGATGAGTTCCTGAAGCGCCTCAACGAGGGCGTCATGCTAGCCGCCGGGTTCAGCCTCGCCGACCTGTTCCCATCGTCGCGCCTCGCACGTGCCTTTAGTGGATCGACGCGCCGGCTGGAGGCGATATGCCACGATATGAGCCGGGTCATAGACCACATCATCGAGGACCACCGCACGAGGAGGTCGGCCGGCGCCGGCGGCGAGGAAGAAGACATCGTGGACGTGCTACTGAGGATCCAGAATGACGGTAGCCTCCACGTGCCTCTTGACGATGGAACCATCCGTGCCGTGATCACCGTAAGATCGACCTCCATGCTATAGAACTGCATACATGCACATATACTTCAGCAATATTTTCAGTGGTTCCTTTCGCATGTTATTTATTTAGTTATTTATATTGTGCTGAAAGTCCGGAAGGGAGGCTAATTCACACGGAAAATGTGCAGTGTCTTTGTGTTTCCTTGGATTATACTTGAAGAATAGGAAAAGAGTTAAATACGCGGGAGGTGTCTCAACTTGTCTTGTGTGATCAATTTAGCATCTAAAAGTTGTAAAATACATAAAATTGATGTTTGAATTTGTTCGGTCGTGCAAATACGGTGCCTCAATCCGTATCACGGCCGTACGCCCAGCCCACATGGCGTGCGAGTGGCCCACAGGTTAGTGGTTGAGAGCGGAAAGGTGCAGGCCCGTGCTTGAGGATTTTTTTAGAAAACCCTCTCACATTTTATTTAATCACATAGGAAAGCCCCACATATTAGAAAAAAGAATTTGCGTGATTGCATTGTGCGCCCAGGTTGTCCACCAAGCCATACTCTGCTCATTAGATATTGACGAGGTCAAAATGTTTATATTGCATTGCTATGCAAAAAGTAAGTTTGGAGAACGGGCACATTGTGTCATTTTTTTTTACAAAGTACAAAGAAACGGATTTTTACAGCTAAAAATATTCTAAAATTTTACGTACATGCACATAGAAGTGTAATATATATGTGTAAATTTTGATCAAAATATGTGTTTGTATGTGACAGATAAAAAAGGGGAATACATGAAAAATCAGCTTGGTTCTTTTGGCCAGATTTTTGTATTTTTTTGCAGGGTATAATATAACCTAAATTTGAACGCAATTTGAAAGTCACTTAGAGCATATGCATACGTTTCTGTGTGAAAACAATCAATTCTTTTCGAAACTTTAAGTGCCAGTTTTTAGCCTTTAAAAAACACGCTCAGTTGCTACCATGCTCCAAAAATTTATAATGAGTTTTTGAAAAATGTTCATCTTGCATTACAGAATTGACAACATGTATTTAAAAAAGTTCAACACAATAATTTTGAATAAATGTTGAATATTTTGCAAACTACAACGTTGTCAATTTTTTAATAATTGGGTATTTTTGAAATACAGATCAACAATAATTGTGTATGCTTGTGGTCTAGAATGAACATACATAAATTTACACATAATTTCTAATATATGTTTAACTATTTTAATCCCCATAATATTTTGAAATGTTCATATCTAGTTGTTCAAAGTACACAATAAGGAAAAGAGAAAAAGATAAAACAAAAAATAATTGCATATTGTATTTTTATATGGGAAAACTTACGTGTCATGAAACTAAATAGGAACTTGGAAAAGATAAAAATAAAACTGATAGATAATGTATAAAGAAACTTGCAGAGCGATACATGGAAAATGTCTACATAGGTCTAATAATAGTTGTATAGACGGCATATTTTGGCCGGTTAGCCAGATAGTTAACCAGAAGGTGCCAGATTCTACCCCCCATGATTTTTTCATGTTATTCCTCGCAACCATACATTGTATTTGAGGCCTTTCCTTCGTGATTAAATAATTAAATAAAATATGAAGGGGTTTTCTACAAAATAATTTCACACACGCGGGCCACCCAAAGTTTGCCCTCTCTCAGCTACTGACAAGTGGGCCGTTGCCACGCTGGCACATCACGCGGGCTGAAAGTACGCCCGGATATGGATGGAGGCACCGTATTTACATGGCCGGACAAGTTCGAGTACAAGTTTCATGTATTTTACAACTTTAGGCACTAAACTGACTCCACAGGACAAGCTGAAGCACCTCCCATGTATTTAACTCATAGGGAAAGTTGGCCCATCCATCCCCCACCCCCACACCCCGAAATTCAAGGGGTGAAAGATTATACTCCCTTCATTTTTGTATACAAGGCCACAAACTCATATTACAGGTACCAAGGTAGAAATTAATGCCTACTTAAGTCAATATTGCAAGCTAGTTTTTTTTCTCGCTTGACGTGTTAATTAATGTGCATTTTCTCTTCAACACACAACAAGACAACCCTCTCACTCCTCATTGGTTGATTAATGTGGTACACGAAAACCAACCTTCTCACTCCCACATGCATACAGGGGATATTAATGTCCTCGGTTGCTAGTACGAGGCAAACCTCATCAATTTTACCTCGATTGATGTTAGTGGCCTTGTATAGATGCTAGTAATTGTAATTTTGATAGTGGCCATATATACAAAAATGAAGGGAGTATGTTGATTATGGAGTGGGCCTGCATGCCACCACAATTAGCCCTTCCGTTCATACGTGTAATAGGTGGGTGGGTCCATCATGTTTAATTCCATGGCAGCGCGCTGCTATAGTACGTGGGGCGACCACTCTCAGGAAAACGGCATGCAAAAATTTGTAAGGGAATATAGTGCGTGGTCGGAACCTGACTTGTTGTGCGGAACGTTTCACGCGTTGGGACACTCGCGTGCGAAGGTATTAAATTTAATACCTCTTGGCTTTGATATATTTGGATGGATGGGTATTTTCACCGAAAGCTCAAACTGATGGAAAAAGGGTGCAATGCACTTATACTTCAGCACATGCATCTTTTAGCCAAAACCTCTCGGAGTTAAGTTCTTTTTTTGTAGGATCTGGTTTCGGGGGGTAGCGAGACCACGGCGACGACACTCCAATGGGCGATGGCGGAGCTCATGCGGAGCCCGGCGGCGCTCTGTAGGGCACAAGCAGAGGTGCGTGGTGCCCACACCAGGGAGAGCCGCGTCCGTGAGGAGGCCCTGAAGGGGCTGCACTATCTGCATTTAGTAATCAAAGAGACGCTTCGACTACACCCAGTGGTGCCGTTTCTCATCCCACGGGAGTGTCTGGAACCCTGCCGTGTCCTCGGCTATGACGTGCCCAAGGGCGCCATGGTGCTTGTCAACGCATGGGCAATCGGGCGGGATTCGGCGAGCTGGGGCACTGATGCCAAGGAGTTCCGGCCAGAGAGATTCGAGGAGGCTGGTGACGCGGCGGCGGACTTCAGAGGAACAAACTTCGAGCTCGTGCCTTTCGGCGCTGGTAGGAGGATCTGCCCTGGGATAACGTTTGGGCTTGCGGTTGTGGAGCTCATGCTAGCGAGCCTGTTGTTCCATTTCGACTGGGAGCTCCCCGGAGGAGGCGCCGGTGGGCTAGACATGGCGGAGGAGCTCGGGATCACGGCGAGGAGGAAGGGTGACCTATGGTTGCATGCCACAATTCATGTGCCGGCTCCTAATCCATAAATATTCAACCATGGGGTTGTCCATACTCTTTCTTGTCTTCGCACCTAAATAAAATGAGCTGAAGTAGTACGTTTTTAATGCTTCATCATGTGACCCGGGTTCTAAGTTGTTAATTTATTGTATGCGTTTTATTGTTATGTTATAAAAAATTATGTATCGCATGGACTCGATGCACTCTGGTGCTTTGTCATGTTATCTATCGTTTGAGTAAGGCTCTTTTTCTTTAAAGGTCAAAGGCCATATATATTAAGAGCACAAACCCTTAAAAAACATCCTTACAGAAATCGAAAAACGGTTTTGCTAAAGCTCAGCTAGCTGAGTTTTAATTTGATCTCATTCACAGCCACAACCGTCAGATCATATTGCGTCTAGATTCGTGCTGGGGTTTGGTGATGGTAGGAGCGACGCGGGTACACGGCTGGTTCATTTTTTTCACCTTTTTTAGGGTAAAGACTAGTTTCTTTTTTGCGGGAAAAAGACTAGCTTTATCGATCAAACTCCACACAAGGTGGGATACAAAATGGATCATGAGGGTGGAGCAACCACACATGTTGCCCCTGATCCAAAGAGTACGATGATTTAGCTAGTCTATCAGCATCTATATTTGCTAATCTACCTTCGAAAGTTATATTACAATTAAAAGAGGAAACAAGCTCGCTAATCTCCCTGATGATTGGCCCATACAGTCCATCAGCTCCATTCTGTATGTCATGCACAACTTGCTTCGCATCTGAAGCTATGATAATATCATGCAGGTGGATGTCTTGTGCCAATGCAAGCCCCTCACGAATAGCTAACGCCTCCATTGACGCCACACTTGTTACACCGTGAATAACCAGCGCTGAGCTTCCAAGGAAGTTTCCCTCGGCGTCTCTGCAAACAGTGACACAAGCACCTCCTGCATGGGATCTCGCCATCGCCGCATCTGTGTGGATCTGTGCTACCCCTGGCGGTGGTGCTTTTGGTCTTGCGACCCCTCTGTTTCCTCCCAAGCGGGCTTCTCTGGGTTTGGGTTTTAGTACTTCCAGCTCTTCGATGAACCTGCTGATGAACTGGTGTGTTGCCACTGGGCTTTGATATATTTGCTCATGAATAGCCTGTCGTCGTGCCCACCAAATAGCCCATAGCATCACGGCCAGGTTGACAAAGGCCGCATGCGATATAGACTCTTTCACCTGGTTGTTAGCATTCGGGTTGTGCCCATTTTCTTGGGCTGTCTTTTCGCGGGCCGAAATGTTTTTTCTCCCCCCACATAGTAGATTTAAGAGAGGAAAGGAGTCGCCAAGAGCAACTAATTAACAGGCGCTTCTTCGGGAGCCTCGCAACGATCAGCGTCACTTGGCGCTCCCAACCGCCCATCACGTGTCGCTCTCTGGACGCTCCCTCCGAATTTTTTTCCGCACGCGTTTTTGGCCTTTTAAAAGTTTTTTCCATGTTTCGGTTTTCCACCGGTCTTCCTGAACTTTTAGACCATTTTTTCAAAAAAAGACATTTTTTTGCGAAAAAATGTGTTTTCTTTTTTTCTTTCCGCGAGAGTCACGGTTTTGCTTTCGCGAGAGTGACGACTGTGCCTCTCGAAAACGAAAAAAAACACGTTTTCTGTTTTTTCTTCCCGCGAAGGCACATTTTTGCTTCTGAGAGGTACCGTTGCGCTCTCGCGAGAGTCACGGCCGTGCCTCTCGAAAACGAAAAACACGTGTTGTCTGTTTTTTTTTTCTTTCGCGAGAGGCACGATTTTGCTTCCGCGAGAGGCACAGTTATGCTTTCACAAGAGGCACGGCCGTGTTTCTCGGAAATGAAAAAAGAACGTGTTTTCTATTGTTTTCACGAGAGGCACGGTTTTGCTTCCGCGAGAGCCATGGTTGTGCTTTCGCGAGAGGCACGGCCGTGCCTCCACGGAAACGGAGAAAAACGCGTTTTTTCCTTTCGCGAGAGGCACGGTTTTGCTTCCATGAGAGGCGCGGTTGTGGTTTCGCAAGAGGCACGGACGTGCCTCTTTCGAAAAGGGAAAAAACACATGCTCCCGGTTCGGTTTTTTCGTCCGGTTTTTTCGTGAAAAAGTTCGTTATAACCTATGAACATTCGATCTACTTTTGATGATCTCGACGCGAGGAATCTAACGGTGAAAACGGTTCGAGATTTGGACGCACGGTTAAAGAGATAAAACGTTTTGAATAAACGAATATACGAAAAAAGGAAAAACACCCAGGGGAGGTGGGAGTGATCTTTGCAACGAGTACTCCTTAACTAGTGATTTCGGGAGTCGCCTTGGTCAATCAGCCATCGACCGGTCATGTGAGCAAATTTCTTTTTATTTTTGTGTGTTGTCCTATTTCCTTTTTTATATTTTCATCTTTTTTGCTTTAAACTTATTTTTGCCTTTTTTTGCGGATGAACTTTTTTTGGCTTTTCATTCTTGCTTTTTTGCTTTTCTTTTGTTCTTTCTCATTTTGTGTTTTTGCACTTTTTTATTTTTTTGTATGCGACAAGACGACGACGTGAGTTATAACTAAGGGCACCACTAGGCATCAGACTACTGATGCTTTGCATGTATCAGACTAATCGTAGACCATTGGATGGAAGCATGATGTCCGCCTGATCTGGTAGCTTAGGCCCGCGTGAGATTAGTTTTTTTTTTTTGAGATAGCGTGAGATTAGTTGTAGCCGCTAATTAAGTGCTTCCTAAATGCTCCCGTAACCCACGCCCTCCACGCTCGGGAATCGGGATAGTCTCTCCATCCTCCCTTTATTCCTCCTTCGGACGTTGCTTCCTCGGTGCAAAGTTCTCTCCAGATCAAGGAGATATGGCGCTCCCTCGCACGTTGCTTCCTCGGCGCAAAGTTCTCTCCAGATCAAGGACATGGCGCACCAGGCCCCTGAGGTTGAGTAATCGTAGTTGTGGGTTCTCCAATTCAGTATATCGTCCTGCTTCCACTGATCCAAATTGTTTGTGGACTGTGGCATGGGATTAGTTCAGAAACAAGAGGTGGTGGTGCAGATTGGTCCAATCGGCAGCTTACAAATCCCCTGATTGTCCATAGTGGCGGCGAACTGAAAAATCAAAGATGATTTGCAGTA
Source organism: Triticum urartu (assembly GCF_056163025.1). NCBI lineage: Eukaryota > Viridiplantae > Streptophyta > Magnoliopsida > Poales > Poaceae > Triticum > Triticum urartu. The sequence goes on from NC_141879.1 coordinate 714,980,379, forward strand.
TTTTCCCATGTTTCTGTAGTCCTTCTCATGTGTATTGGGAGCCGTACGATTTCTGCTGTATCTGAGGCATTGTTTTCATTAGCTCATGGTACCTGCGTTTGATGAGAGAAAATATCAAAATTGTGGCAGACAAGTTTGATGGATGCATTGTTTATTGAGTACCGATGCACTAGCATTTTGTTGTAGAAGCAATGTCCGCTGTCACAATACTGACAAGCATACAGGATTATTCCCTCCCATAGATAATGAATGTGCATACATGAATATGGTTCAGTTTGATTTGTGAAGCATTGGTTTTTGCTAGTTGATGCAGAAAGTTGTGATGAATTTAATTTCGATTAAGAATGGAAGCATTTTACAATAGGGTGGGTAGCAAGACTTATCAGATCATGAAGCATCGAGGGGAAGCTCCCTGGATGGAGAGAGTAGCCGAGACGACAATGGGTTTGCACTAGTAGAAAAAGTCCCATTACCCCCGGTTCTGGAACCGGGACTAATACCCAAAATCTTTAGTCCCGGTTCGCTTACGAACCGGGACACAAGGGGCTCCACGTGGCCGCTGCGGGGCGCCCAGGCAGGAGGATCTTTAATCCCGGTTGGTAACACCAACCGGGACCAAAAGGCTTCCATGCGTCAGTAGCTGGCAGGAGCTGGGAGTTTTTTTTTGAAGGAGGGGGAGGGAGGGTGGTTTAGGGGTTTCAGAGGGTTAATTTAGGGGTTGCATATTGTGTTAGCTAGCTAATAGAGAGAAGTGACCTCTCTTTATCTCCGTGCTTGGTCGACGCTAGCTACTATATGTATAGAGAGAACTCGACACGCTAGCTAGTAAGCAAATGAAGGAACCATTAATTACACAACACTAGTAGAAAACAGGGCTTTGGTCCAGGCCGGGTCAGCCCAGGGGCGGACCCAGAAACTATTCTAAGTGGGGGCAAACTATGGGAGTGGGGGCATACTTTGTACAAATTCACATAGTTTTGGCAAAAATTTCTGAAATTTCAAAGAAATATCACTGAAGTTTCATATTTTGAGTGGGGTCCTAGGCCCCCACTCCCATGAACGTGGGTCCGCCCCTGGGTCAGCCCATTAGTTCCGGTTCAGTCCAGAACCGAGACCAATGGGGGCATCGGTCCCGGTTCGTGAGCCCAGGGGGCTGGCCGGGCCACGTGGGCCATTGGTCCCGGTTCATCTGGACCTTTTGGTCCCGGTTGGTGGGATGAACCGAGACCAATGGGCCTCGCTCCTGGCCCACAACCATTGGTCCCGATTCGTGCCTCAAACCGGGACTAAAGATTAGACCTTTAGTCCCGGTTTGAGGCACGAACCGGGACTAATGGGGTTGAGACCTTTAGTCCCGGTTCGTGCCACAAACCGGTACTAAAGGTCCATTTTCAAACTCTACCCCCCCCTGTGGATCGTCTTTTCAGTTTTAGAAAAAATAAAAGAAAATGATGGAAATGTCAAAAAAAATAAAAGAAAATAAGTTTCCCATGTGATATGTGGTCTAGTTGTTGGGAAAATTTGCAAATATGAATTTTGACTTTATTTGCAAAATCTCTCTGAAATTTGTAAAAATGGGCATAACTTTTGCATACTAACTCGGATGAAAAAGTTTTTTTATATGAAAAATCATCTACTCGAAAAGTTACATCCAAACGGGAACCCCGTTAAACATTTTCAAAATCCTCAAAAACCTAATAGAAAAAAAGTTACGGGGTTTTTAAGATCTAGAGTGAAAAAAATCGAAAAAAATTCAAACAGTGGGCAAACAGTGGTCAAACAATGGTCAAACTAATTATTCTAGAATATTAGTGTTACTAAATAATTATTTCTGTTATTTCAATTTTGGTCAAATCTGGTCAAACTGTGGTCAAACAATGGTCAAACTAATTATTCAACAAATATTAGTGTTACTAAATAATTATTGTTTTTAAAACAATAGTTTCAAAATAAAACTATGAAATGTGTCACTTCATGCTCAAGCAAAATTCCTGAAGGTTAATAGGATTGACATCTTAGTATTGTCAGGAAAACAACAAGTGCAGACTTGGAGCGAGGGAGAATAGAACCCGGAAGTTAAGCGTGCTCAGGCTGGGGGAGTGGGAGGATGAGTGACCGTTCGGGAAGTTAAATGATTTGGAATGATGAGAGGTGATTAGAGGATAAATTGAGAAGTGATGAGGGGTGGTGATTACAGACTAGAGGTTAAAATAATTCAGAAATTTGAAAATCAAAAAAAATTTCATAAAATTTTTTCAAAAAAAAATCATAAAATTTCCTTTAGTCCCGGTTGGTGTTACCAACCGGGACTAAAGGTGGAGCTCCACGTGGCCGCGCCCTTTAGTCCCGGTTCTGGATTGAACCGGGACTAAAGGGATATGCATTAGTACCGACCCTTTAGTCCCGGTTCCAGAACCGGGACTAAATGCCCTTATGAACCGGGACTGAAGGCCCTTTTTCTACTAGTGCAAGATCGTCATGAACATATACAGAGAGGAATGACATCTCTTTCTCCGAGAGATTGGTCGAACAACAAGTTTTCGTATATCTATCCGACGCTACTAGCTACATATATACAATATAAGATGTCTTACAATCCCTAACATGTAATGTCAATTCCCACATGGTATTCTCCGGTTTTATTGATGACGTGGTCCAGAAAGAATCCCGCCAATTCCTCTTGAATTGCTCGTATGCGATCATGTGGTAGGAGTTCATCCCGCAACTGCCAGACCTAATTTAAAGAAGGGGGTCAATACATATTTATGAATGAAACTCAACACAAATTATGGTAATAAAATAAAATTGTGAATATTATTGTTTATGTACTTGATATTGTTTTTCAGAGTAGCCCCGCAGAGAGGTCGTGTTGTAGATGAACTCGCAAACGTAGTATCTACAAAAATCATTCCCGCCTTCCTGCCACAAGCACTTTACGAGAAATGGAGTTCAATCAACCTGATAATCAAGCATGATAAATGGTATATTGATGAAACTAGAATCAATGTGAGATGCGCGGAACTAGGTAGTAGTACATACTTTCGGGTGTGTAAATCACAGCTCCCTCGGCAGTCCCGGAACAATTTCGGTGAGCTCTTTCCAAACCCTGCCAGACAAAGAAAATAATCACTTAATATCAGGAAATGACTCAGTATCGGATAAGAATGAGGCGACTTCAACTTAAAGTGAGGTAAGCACTTACTGTGTTAGTATGCACACACAACATATAGTTGGTGACAGTTATTTGCTCCTGAATTCTGGATGTGACCTGATAGTGGTAAATGTGGATATATTGATTCATGTGCATATTTATCTGGGTGGCACTGTTCCATTTGCTTTTCTTATATGGTTTTGCCAAAATGGTTGAATGCAAAAAAGAAACAGATTTGAGATTGTAACAAAGGACATACAATTGATCATGATTATGACAGTTGGGGCTCGCAAACCATTTGTTTGACCGTCAACTGACATGTGGGGCCCACATGGTAGTGTGTCTTCCTCATATCTTAACATATATATTTTTCAAAAATGCAATCAGGTCCCTGTAAACATTTTAAAAATGCAATTTGGTCGATGCAAATATTTCAGAAAAGCAACCGGGGTCCCTGCAAACATATTTTGAAAAGCAATCAGGCCCCTGCCATGGCTGTCCTCCAGATATAGCTCCTCTGGCCGAATTTGTCATTGCTGCAGCCGTGCAACGGGCGGCCGCGGCAGGAGCATCTTGGCGGCCAGCTCCTGCCCGTGCTGTGGGCAGCCGCACCCAGCAGCCACCACCGCGCCGGTGAACCTCTTCTGCTCCGGCATCACGTCTATGGCTGTCATCGGTGCCAGCCGCGTCGGAGAAGGGCAGGGTGAGGGGGAGCTCGAAGGAGCCGCACCTGAGGCCGAGGTCGCCGGCTCTCCATCTACGGGCCACGCGCAAGGTCCAGTAGTGTGGATGGGGGCGGAGGCGGCCGCTGGTGCCTGGGCTCCTTCAGTGGCCATCTAGACCGCCGCGTCCAGGAGCTCGCCGCCTCAGGGACGCCATGGCCGTCGACGGGTGGGAATGCGGGGTCGCCGGTGGGGTGGGCATGTGAGGGAGGGAGAGGGTCGCCGGCGGGGCTAAAGAGAAGAGAGAGTATATGGGAGAACAGGAGAGAAAGAAAGAGAAGAAGAAAAAAGAAGCTGCCGGTCAAACTAAACGGTTTGTTTAGGAGCGGGTTCCAACTATCATAATAGCAATCAATTGCAAAGTACTCCGCGATTTGTTTTTTCCTGAAACACCCGACGTCGAAAGTGATAGTTATCTGTCACAAACAAATTTTCGATAGTTTCTTGAAACCATAACGCGAAAAGTGGTTGTTTTATGCTATTCATCGGGGGTTGTTTTCATGGGCATATATGATCCAAATACGATAGAGTCCCTTGCTTGCAGAAAAGCACAGACCCTAGCTGAATATTTGTTGCTCCAGGGGCTATGCATCACGTTAAGGTGGTGATCGAGGGCCTAAAGAAGGCACCCCAGGAACTTACAATGTCATTAGAAGTTCAAAGCCATTTTGTGGCCTTTGTTGCGTGCAACTTCGTTCATGAGATGCCAAACTACAATTATGAAGCTCATTATCTTGCAAACTATGCTACTTCATTAGGCATAGGGCGCCACCTTTGTGGATGGGCCTTCCGTATGACCCTCTATCTGTACTGATAAGCACTATGCTCTCGCTCATTAAAACTTAGTGGGATTCTTTTGACTTAAAAAACGGTACCAACATACGGATTTACGGTGCCAAATTCCCATGCTACTTGCTTTTCAAGGCGTCAAGGAAGAAAAAAAAGGAAGACTACCGGGGGGCTACTGATAACAACCCATTCACAAAAAAAAAAAATCTTTGTACGTAGAACATGATCGATCAATTTATATCTCGCATGCGTACGAATTACGATCGCTCAAAGGTTCACCATAATATGTAGCAACAGTACAAGAGGTAATTGTAGCAGTACATGACGTCTTGACTTCTTGCGCATCCCCATTATGTGTAACAGTGGGGTGCAACAGTAGATAATTATATGCTTAATGAATAAGAGCATGTGGAAGGCGAAGATGCTTAAAGTGCTACTTTCTTTATCCATCTATATAGGGCCTAATGCGTTTTGCAAGTCTAACTTTGACCACATGTTAGAATAATAATATATGACATGCAAGTTATACAAAGCATACCACCAAATTCGTACGTGAATGAAGCTTCAAATGATATAATCTCCACATTATATATCTCATATATGATTAATCTTATCAATAGTCAATTGTAATCTCGAAAAACGCAGAGGCCCTATACATATGGATGGAGGGAGTAACAATGATAGGCTGTGCTACTAAAATATGACTAGGAGTGCCAATCTAGAGGTGTAGTTGCTAGAACCTTTACATATGGATGGAAGGAGTAACAATGATAGGCTGTGCTACTAAAATATGACTAGGAGTGCCGACCTATGGGTGTAGTTGCTAGAACCTTCACAATCATAATCTTAATAACTCTTATTAGTAAACTAGTCATAACTCAGATGGTCATTCCTTATGGTGGAACCTCCTCACCCGGGTTAAAGTCCTATACTTGGTATGGGTGCTCGCACTCTCCTGAATTTATTTCATGATTTAACACCTTTTTTATTTCAATGATAAGCGTGTGTCCATCAATGGATGTATCTGCTAGAACCTTGACATTAACATAGGCATCATTCCTATTCAAATTAACACATGCACGACCACGTTGAAATTAACACATGATTAACATAAAACTAAACCTTATTCACCTAAACCAGTACCTAATTAACCTAACCTAAAACCAACATATGCATGACTCTACTCACGTATGTCCATATTAGAATTAATAAATGATTAGCCTATAGTTAACATACAGACAAACAAATTAAGCACCTAATTAGCCTAAACCTAAACATAATTAACATAATCTAAAAAATCATTGCACAATTAGTGGAATCTAATTAATTAACCATGGAAAAATTAGCACAATCTAGAAAATCATAGGCACAAAGGCCCGTACTACAATGTATTATGGCTTACCATAGACCGGGGGGGGGGGGGTACACGGGGACTTTATCGTGCGCGGCGGAATCGACCTCCTTGTCCTCTTGGGACGGTGCAGTGGGATGCGTTTGCCACTCCTGCTAGTGGAGGGCGTCAGCTTGGGATAGTCGAGATAGTGTCAGCAACAAGGTCGAGGTCGTGGTCCTCCCTGGACCCAGCGGTAGCCACGGGGCACCCCTATCGGTGGATGGCCTCTGCTTGGAGGAGACGAGACGACATGACAACATTTTCAGGGTAGGGTCCTCCTTGAAACTAGTGAGAGCTGTGGGACAACCCTATATGTGGAGGGCATTTTCTTGGAAGAGAAGATACAACGGCGGCAACAAATTCGGGGTAGGGGTCCTCCTTGGACAGTGCGGGAGCCAACGGCCACGCCTCGAGGGAGAATAGGTTGAGGTCAGTGGATGTGGGAGGGGCGTCGGGGGATCAGTGATGGCCATGATACCACAATGATGTGAGGCTGGGAGGGGGGGGGGTCCAATGGCGGCGAGTGGTAGTGGCACAAGAGGCATAGGCAGGGGTGACAATGCTACTACGAAGTGAGGTTAGGGTTTAAACACAGTTTCCTTGCTGTTAGGTCTTCTACCATGAAATTATCACATGCATTGGATATAGAAACCGCCTGAGATACTATTGCAAGAAACAGCAGGTAACAATATAATTATTTGAGCCAATTTGTTTAGAGAAACTAACTCTCTAGAAATGTTCGAATCGTTGCCCTCTAAACCACCACTAGTGTCTCCCAAAATTAATCCGAAATATGACTATAAAGTTAGGATTTACTGTGTACCGTTTATTCTTTGAATCGGCCATCTCTCGACTCCCGGGCTTATTGTTTCTTGTCTGTCGCCTCTATTGCGTGCATATCATGTATATAAAAAAAATCCAAAAATCATGTACTAAATTTTCCTATGGACCCGCTTAGGACATGTACAATGGTTGATATGACATTTTTATCTTGAATTCAACACGTAATCTAGAGATAGACAATTCAAAAACGGTGTCAAATGGATAATATCCTACTCTAATGTATATTTATCAGATATCTCTAAAATGTGCTGTGAGAAATTGTGCTAAGAAATCATCTCTTAATTATTAAGAGAAGTCAGACCTTTTCTTCCGCTTTCTCTCTTTTACATGCTACTAGTAAGCATGCACGTGCAACGCACGACTGATTAGTATGTTATTTTATATCCTAATTGAGCTTCTTGATGCCAGCGTTTTCAAGCATGGAGCGACATTTATTTTTCCTAGCTGCATCTGATACCATGCAAGATGGACACCAAAAAAATCAAACCAAGAAAAGCAATATAGAAAGAAGTCTTATAAGGATACAAATCCATACTTCACAAGATAGCCAAGGCAGCCGGAGCCGAGGTGTAAGGTGGATGTGCTTCTTCGGCCGCCTTCAATAACCCAGTCGCACTCATTTGCTAGATATGCTTAGCTGCACTGGATGATACAAATACATGAACTAAAGGGGCTAGTCCAATTAATTAGTAGGGACAAACCCAAACAGATATAGCCGGGCTATCCAGACGCTGGGCAGTGATGCTTATTGTAGATCTTTTATATGATAAAAGCACATGTTTCCTCAAAAAAGAAATGAATGAACATAATTCCATTTATCATAATGGTTGTTCAGATTAGCAACCCCAAAGCCTTTACAAATCCTCATAATGCTCAGCTCCACTAAAATAAGTTGATGCATGAAAAACAACATTGCCTAATTCTTTATGGAAACAGCTGACCAACAAAAAAAAGTTTTGAAATAAAAATGTTCACAACTTGATGCTCGTCCCTCTCAGAGCTGACACCAAGAAAGAAAATTAGTTTTTATACACAGCTTGTTAATGCCCCATTAGACGCCAATACTACATCAGGCTTAGAGCTGCTATACCTTTTGTCTTCAACAAGTCAAAAACTTACTGCGTGAGAGAAAAAAATAACTTAGATTTTTCAAAAGTATAGATAATGAATAGGCAAGAGCAGATAGGAAATAATCACCTGGGTGAGTCTGCTCATAGCTTAAGATGGTATGGGCATTAGTTAATGACAATCTAAATATTCGATAGCAGTGAAAGAGGAGGTACAAAATACATTAAGATGCGGTCAATGAGCTGATACCTGCGTTTCAAAAAAGGGTAATATTCTTGGGCTGCTGTACTCTTTATTGATCACAGTAGAGATATACTTTGCTCTCTGCCTAAGCCTGCTAGGGATGATGTATGCAACATATTTCACATAGGGAAGTGGAAAACGGTAGAAAACACCCACGTACATCTTGAACAAAAAGATGTTGCCTATTCCCGCAAATTTTTTTTTGCCAAGATAGAATGTTTTGCATGGCAAATCCAATACGTAAACTGCAAGCAAACAACAAACTGAGTTTGGTAATAATATCAAATTTGTATCCAGCCACCAAATGCACAAAGAAAATCAAACGCTTCTGACAATGTTCATCGTTCAACTGAGTCTCATATTGCGTGGCCGCTCGCCTCGGAAAGAAGATTAGCAGCAAGAAAGGACCGAAGGTGCAAATATGTCACTGCGCGAGAGAGAAAAATATTAGAGAGAGACAGAAAAAATGTATCTAGAGGTTGCATTCGTATTCGACTGGTTTTGGGGTGGATTATTGCTACGCGTGTTCCAGAACATCAATGGTTGCGCCGTCCCTTCTCCATTGGATGCATGCAGCTGATCACCAGCACTAACAGACGATTAACGATGGAGGCCACCCGCCGGCGAGGGGAGGAGCACCTACCCACAAACAGCAGGAACGAAACGGCAGACTCGACAGCCAACGACATCGATACATCGGGGAAGAACCATGACCTAGGATAGGAGACGGCGAGCAAGGGCAAAGAAAGGTAGACATGGAGGCCTGGAGGGCCAGCGAGTCGCGCGGGGAGGAGATGCAGCGGGCAGAGCAGCACAAGGGACGGCGGCGGCGGTGAAACCCTATCGCTCGTGCGCTGAGAGGTGTCATTTTCCTCGAATAGTGACGTGAACAGTAGATTCGTGATTTTTTCACAATGTAACGTGAATAGCGGGCCTGTAATTTTAGCACTCCTCCAGTCAGGTTTATTAGTATTTTTGTGATCCTCAGATGATCCAGAAATGCAAACCGTCCGCGTAATTAATCAGCCCTTAATCACATGCATCCGCCTCGCTCTTTCCTAGTGCGTGCCCCATGCGCTTCATTATATCTTTTCTCCATCCAATCTTTCCTTTTCTTGCGTGGTACATAATCATCCCTTTTAATTCATCATTAATACCTGAGTAGACCGAACCAATCCATGATAATGCTGCTGCATGCAGGCCACAAATCACGCGAATCAATTTATTCCTTTATTTTCTGGTCGCGTGATATATGGCAGGGTTGCGGACGCGGAGGTTTTCAGCCTGGTGGAGTACGGTCAGCCTAGGTAAATTGCTAAGCGTACACCAGATCGCGATTAGATTAATGATAGCTGTTAGATTGAGTCGTCTGGGCTTAATCCTGTGGTGGTTATGTGTCCACGGACGTTTGCTTGGGTGCGCGTAGAAAAGATAATGTTTAATTGTTTATTAGTAATAGAGATAATCTCTCTCCTTAATTTTTTTTGCGGCAGATCTCTCTCCTTAATTGCTTGTACATTCCAAATTCATTAACTAATTTCTTGTAGCCCATAACTGCAATCTATGGTACGTTACCTGCAAAACAAAAGCAATCTCTGGTACGACGTACGTTCATGTACCGTTATACTCTGGTAGGCCTACTCAACTACTCCGATGGTGGTGCATGCAGACCCCTGTTAATGAAAAAACAGTTTTGCTAAAGCACATCTAGATGTGCCATAAGTATTGCACATCTAAATTTTATGTCATTGATCTTACGTTGAGATTCGTGTGGATATTTTCTTTTTCTTTTTTTCTTCCTCTTTATGCTTAATTCACTCATTTAGATGTGCAATAACTAGAGCACATCTAGATGTGCCCTAAACACACCCAATTAAAAAATGTCACCATTTGTAATATCATATCAATATCATTAATTACACGCGTCATGGTAGTCTTGTAGATGTTCATATTTTTCAAAATTAAAGATTAGTCAAACATTACAAATTTTGACTTGGAACAAAACTTGTATTGAGTAAAAAGAAATGGAGGGAGTACTTAGAAAGATCACGCGAGCATTATGCGTCAATAAACCGGGTCGTTCTCTACGCCTAAGTCGACTGATAATTCAGTTTACTGAAAAGGTACGACTTGCACTTAGTTATTGCACATCTAAATGAGTGAATTAAGCATAAAAAGGAAGAAAAAAAGAAAAAGAAAATATCCACACGAATCTCAACGTAAGATCAATGACATAGGACTTAGATGTGCAATACTTATGGCACATCTAGATGTGCTTTAGCAAAACTGTTTTTAATATAAACTTGATCAAGCTTTATGAAGTTTGACCATTACAAATCTTATATTCCTTTGTGTTGCACTCTCACTGCTATATATAGTGTTCCGGCGCAGAGAAAAAGAAATGCACTCATCTCAAGCCATGGCGAAACAAGAACTAGATGTCACGTACTACTACAGTTACCTCTTCATGGCCACCGTGCTGCTACTCCCCATCCTCCTCATCGCCATGTTCAGACCGCCGCGCAAGCACGACGGGCGAGAACCTTCCCCCGGGGCCATGGCGGCTGCCGGTCATCGGCAGCATGCACCACCTCGTTGGCGCGCTCCCGCACCACGCCATGCGTGACCTCGCCCGCCGTTACAATGCTCCTCTCATGCTGCTCCGCCTGGGGGAGCTCGACGTCGTTGTGGCCTCGTCCGCCAGCGCGGCGAAGGAGATCATGAAGACCCACGACACAACATTTGCCACGCGGCCGCGGACGGCCACCCTCCGTGCCATCACGAGAGACGACCTTGGCATCTCCCTTGCACCACACGGCGAGCACTGGCGACGCCTCAAAAAGCTCGGTGTTACCGAGCTACTAAGCGCGCGGCAAGTCCGATCCCTCCGGGGATGCCGCCAGGCCAATGCTGCCGCCCTAGTCTCCTCCATCATCGTCTCGTCGCTATCGTCAGCTCCCTCCTCAGCAATGAGTTCCTGAAGCTCCTGGATGAGGGCGTCAAGCTGGCTGCCGGGTTCAGCCTCGCCGACCTGTTCCCATCGTCGCGCCTCGCACGTGTATTTAGTGGCTCGGCGCGAGATAGGCCAGGTCATAGACCGCATCATCGAGGACCATCGCACGAGGTGGTCGGCCGGTGCCAGCGATGAAGACCTCGTGGACGTGCTGCTGAGGGTCCAGAATGACGGCAGCCTCCACGTGCCTCTTGACGTTGGAAACATCCGTGCCGTGATTACCGTAAGATTGGCCTCCATGCTATAGAATTGCATACATGCAGTTATACTTCAGCACTCTCATCTGTGTGCCTCGCATGCATCTCTTTTAATTATACAGATTGTGCCAGAGTAGTTTTGAACTCAATACCTTTGGTTTTGATAACCTATAGAATTTGCATGCATCGGTATGTTATCCAAAAGCTTAAGCTGATGCGCAAGAGGTGCAATGCCTGTGAATTGGGGCTTGGGGCCAGCCCCAAAAAGCAGTTTAGGGGCTACATGGAGATGTTCTTGTTCTTCGACACATGCATCTTTCCACCAAAAACTCTCAAGTTAAGTTCTCTTCTTGTAGGATATGTTTTCGGGGGGAAGCGAGACCTCGGTGACAACACTCCAGTGGGCGATGGCGGAGCTCATGCGAAGCCCGGCGGTGAGAGTTGCATCGGTGAGGAGGCCCTGCAGGAGCTGCGATATTTGCATCTAGTAATCAAGGAGTCGCTCCGGCTACACCCGGTGTTGCCGCTGCTCCTCCCACGGGAGTGCCAGAAACCTTGCCGTGTCCTTGGCTATGACGTGCCGAAGGGAGCCATGGTGCTTGTCAACGTGTGGGCGATCGGGCGGGATTCTGCGAGCTGGGGCACCGATGACGAGGAGTTCAGGCCGGAGAGGTTTGAGGAGGCCGGTGACGCGTCGGTGGACTTCAGGGGAACGAACTTCGAGCTCGTGCCATTCGGCGCCGGCTGGACGATGTGCCCTGTGGTCACGTTTGGGCTTGCGGTTGTGGAGCTCATGCTAGCGAGCCTGTTGTTCCATTTCGATTGGGGGCTCCCTGGAGGAGGTGCCGGTGGGCTGGACATGGTGGAGGAGCTCGGGATCACGGCGAGGAGGAAGGGCGACCTGCTGCTGCATGCCACCGTTTCGTGTGCCTGCTCCTAATCCATGAATATTCAAACATGGCAATGTCGTATAGCCTTTGTTGTCTTTGTAGCTAAATAAAATGAGTCAGAGAAAAAAGTACTTAATGTTTCATTATGCAATCCAGGGTCTAAGTTGTTTGTTTAGTGTGTGTGTGTGTGTGTGTGTGTGTGTGTGTGTGTGTGTGTGTGTGTGTGTGTGTGTGTGTGTGTGTGTGTGTGTTTCACTGTTGTATTATCAGAGCACCATTGTCAGTATTGTCTATCACAGGAACTCGATGCACGCCGGTGCTTTGTCATGTTATCTATTACTAGCAAAAGAGGTGTATTGTAACGGGAAAGAAAAGTCCTTAAAAAACTGAAAAACAATTTTTGTTGGACACAGTAAGGACTTTTAAATTTTGATTTTTATTCCGATAGAGTCCTCCACGTGCATTGGTGACAGGAAACAACTGATCGAGCAAAGCAGGCATTTCCGAGGCGGCGCCTAGGATTGGAGCGTGTTGGTGACAGGTGCTGACTCCTCGACATGATTATTAGTGAAGACGTGAGGCCACGCTGCGCCCCGCACACATCTCATACACGTCCTTCATCGGTCGACGGCCCAATACTAAATGGTCAGACGTTGCCATACGAATCAAACATTATTGGATTGAATAGTTCTCTTCTTTATAGCAACTTTGCCCAGCCTATTCCTTAAGGGGCTTGTTGATTGTCTACCCACAGACATATATAAATTGGTGAGATTCGGTGTAGGTGGGACTATTGATTAACATGTCAAGTGTAAAACAACCAGGTGGGACATATATAAATTGTTGAGATCCCGGCAAAAATCGCTGTCCACATGTCAGTTGCTTGTGCGTCCTACTTTGCCGAGTACGTCCGAGTCAGGTCTTGGCGAAGACGACGTCTCGACACTCATTGGGCACAACGTGACGCGCTTCGGGCCCTCCGAGTTCGCCGGGTCCCTCTGGATGACTCTTGGCAAAGTGGCCTGCCACGTGGCTGCATCCGTCTTTTGCCGAGTATACCACTTGGGGATTGACAAAAGGTTTGCCGAGCCCCCAATGAACAACTCTCGGCAAAGTGGTTTTTGCCTAAAAGGTTCGGGCCGAATACTCTTAGCCGAGAACTACACTCGGCAAACTCTCTGCCGAGTGGGAAATGACTTTCGCCGAGTTTTCCTGACACTCGGGAAACTCGGAAATTCTAGTAGTGTATGTGTGCAAATATGTAGTTGAAATGTACTATGTAAACTAAAATTAGAAAGTAGGCAACTTTTTTACTCCAGGGGATCGGTTAAAAACGGCACTTCTTTTTTTCAAAAAAGAAAGATACTTCTTTAGAGGAGTAAATGTACTCCTCTAAAGATACTCGGCCATTTACCCCTCTAAATTATAGGGGGTCGTTTAGAGATGCTCTAGGATGGTTTTGGACCAAAGTGTATTCAAATTACCAAAGACTACAAGTTTCGCGACCAGTTCGTTGCTCCCACCGTGCAAGTTCATATCTCTATAATTATATATCCTCCCAAATTCATCAACTAATTTCTTGTAGCTCTTTATGACAATCAATGTACGTTTCGTGTAGTGCCATTATTATGGGTAGGCTTGCTCAACTACTCCAATAATGGAGGCGCGGAATGCTGTTAATGAAAACTTAGGTGAAATGGTACAAGCCGCACCTTTCACGTACTCCCTTTATAAAGAAATATAAAAGCATTTAGAAGGTGAAAAGGTACAAACCGCACCTTTCACGTATTCCCTCTAAAGAAATATAAAAGTGTTTAGACGATCTAAACGCTTTTATATTTCTTTACGGGGAGTACTAATTAAACCGAAGTATCTCAGTTTTAACACGTGGTATGCCAATTAAGTACTATGAAGTTGTCAATGTGCTCAGTTAAGATCTTAGAGTTGTCTGTGAACTTGTCGGTTCTCAATTGTTTGGTGGGTTATGTCCGTAACTATATATCACTGCTCATATATGAATTTTGATTTTGCTAACCACATGTTCCATGCGGTGTTGCACATGTTTCATGTAGAACCATTATTACGGCTAGGCCCTACTCAACTACTCCAATGGTGGTGCGGTCTTATTGACGTATATAATGTTCAACCGAACTACTCTCTCAACTATTCCAATGGTGGTGCGGTCTTTATTGACGTAGTAATTCGTAACTAGGAGTACTGAGCATCTATTCTTTTCTGTGCCCGCGCAGAGAAGAGAAGACGCACTCCCCGGCCATGGGACAACAAGATCAAGATGTCGTGGGCTACTACAATTACCTCTTCATGGCCACCCTCCTGCTACTCCCTTTCTTCCTCATCGCCATCTTCAAACCGCCGCGCAAGCACGAACGCGAGAACCTTCCCCCGGGGCCATGGCGGCTGCCGGTCATCGGCAGCATTCATCACCTCATCGGCGCACTACCACACCACGCCATGCGTGACCTCGCCCGTCGGTACGACGCCCCGCTCATGCTGCTCCGCCTCGGGGAGCTCAACGTCGTCGTGGCCTCGTCCGCCGTCGCGTCGAGGGAGATCATGACGACCCACGACGCGACATTCGCAACACGGCCACGGACCGCCACCCTCCGCGCCATCACGACAGACGACCTCGCCATCTCCCTTGCACCGCACGGCGAGCAGTGGCGCCGCCTCAAAAAGCTATGCGTCACCGAGGTACTCAGCGCGCGGCAAGTCCGGTCCCTCCGGGGATGCCGCGAGGCCAACGCCGCCGCCCTAGTCTCCTCCATCGTCTCGTCGCTGTCCTCTTCATCGGAGCCGGTGAACATCAGCTCCCTCATCACCACCCACGTCACCAACTTGGCCGTGCACGCATTGGTGGGCAAGCAGAACGAGGACCTCCGTGCAGAGTTCCTGAAGTGCCTGGACGAGGGCATCAAGCTGGCCTCGGGGTTCAGCCTCGCCGACCTGTTCCCATCGTCGCGCCTTGCACGTGCCTTCAGTAGCTCAATTCGCCGGATGGAGGCGTTAAACCACGAGATAAGCCAGCTCATCGGCCGGATCATTGAGGAGCATCGCACGAGGAGGTCGGCCGGCGGCGGCGAGGAGGAAGACATCGTGGACGTGCTACTGAGGATCCAGAGTGACGGTAGCCCCCACACGCCTCTCAACGCCAGGACAATTGGTTCCGTGATTATGGTAAGATGGAACTAAAGACTTCTTCGCTTTGGCTCTAGACTCTAGTATACCATGTACTCCCTCCGTCCACGAATAAGTGTACTTCTAGCTTTTGTCTTAAGTCAAAGTTTTGAAATTTTGACCAACTATATACAAAAGAGTAATAACATATATGACATCAAATTGATATCTTATGGAAGCACATTTCAAAATAGATTTAGTGATATTAATTTAGTGTCATAAATGCTAGTACTTTTTTGTATAAAGTTGATCAAAGTTTTAAAACTTTGACCTAGGACAAAAACTAGAAGTACACTTATTCACGAACGGAGGGAGTACTTCACATGCGCCAAAAGTTCACCTAAAGCCTAAGATCTCCAGTCCCCCCTCCTCTTCTTTTGGTGAACTTAAGAGCTCAAGCTGAAGGGGAAAGGAGTGTAATGCATTTATACTCATAGTCCTAAATAGTTGGCTATGCAGCTCAGCCAGAAGCTATGAAAAGTTATAGCGAAGCTATAAGTAATGAAGCTAAGCCGCATTTAGCTTTTTTACTTAAATCAAGAAAAATAAACATAAAATTAGGCAACATATTGATACTAATCAAGCATTTTAATTGACATAGACATGTTCAAGCATAGAAAAACATGGTACTAATCAAGCATTTTAATTCAATAACCATGGTTTGCATCAGTGCATCATATTGATAAAACAAGAAGGAATAGTATGACATAAATTTGGACCGTGCTGCGACATGATTTTGAAAAGCTTAGAAAATATTGGCCCAACCAAAGCTCGGCAGCGCTAAATATACTCAAAATTTAATGCTATAGCGGGAAATAGCGAGTTATCAGCGTCATATTTAATTCAGCCCTAAAAGTGCATAGCTTAACCGGAGAGTTCTCCAAATGTCATAGCATAGCGGGCTATTTAAAGCATTGCTGATACTTGAATTCATGCATCTCAATCCAAAAGAAATTAGTTCAGCCAAAACATCTCAACACTAAAGTTCTACTTTTTGTAGGATATGTTTTCGGGAGGGAGCGAGACCTCGGTGACAACACTCCAATGGGTGATGGCAGAGCTCATGCGGAGTCCAGCGGCTCTTCGGAGGGTGCAGGCAGAGGTGCGCAATGCTTTCGCCGGGCAGAGCTGCATCAAGGAGGAGGCCCTGCAGGAGCTGCGATATTTGCATCTAGTAATCAAGGAGTCGCTCCGGCTACACCCGGTGTTGCCGCTGCTCCTCCCACGGGAGTGTCAGGAACCTTGCCATGTCCTTGGCTATGACGTGCCCAAGGGCACCATAGTGCTCGTCAACGCATGGGCAATCGGGCGGGATTCAGCAAGCTGGGGCGCCGATGCCGAGGAGTTCAGGCCAGAGAGGTTCGAGGAGGCTGGTGATGCGGCGGCGGACTTCAGGGGAACGAACTTCGAGCTCGTGCCATTCGGCGCCGGTAGGAGGATGTGCCCTGGGATCACGTTCGGGATCGCGGTCGTCCAGCTCATGCTCGCGAGCCTGTTATTCCATTTTGATTGGAAGCTCCCTGGAGGAGGCGCCGATGGGCTAGACATGGCGGAGGAGCTCGGGATGACAGCCAGGAGGAAGAGCGACCTGTGGCTGCATGCCACCGTTCATGTGCCTTCTCCCAATCCATGAATATTCAAACATGGCAATGTCATATAGCCCTTTTTGTCTTCAGAGCTAAATAAAATGAGTAAGAGAAATAAGTACTTGATGTTTCATTATGTAATCCGGGGTCTAAGTTGTTTGTTTATTATGTGCGTGCGTGTGTGTGTGCGTGTGTGTGTGTGTGTGCGTGTGCGTGTGCGTGTGTGTGTGTGTGTGCAGAGGCGGAGGACGAATTTTTTTAAGGTGTGGCGAAGTCTTAAGGAAAGAATTTTTTTGATGCAAATTAAAAGAGTCAATACACATTACAAACGGAAACCCCAATACAATGAAAATGTAGGCATATTTCAATAGGAAAATAACCTAAAACAAACCAATAATAAAGATTTCAATGGCGTCTAGAACTGCGACGGTTGTGCATCTTATTAGCTTTTATGCATAATCATTTAAAAACAAAAACTTGTGCGTCCACAGTACACTAGCATGAATGAAAACATATAGACAAACTTTCCACCATATTGTACAAGGTCGCTACATAAATTTTTATCCGTTATATTCAGAATTACTGTAGTTGGTTTAGATCCTGCAGAATTGACCGAAGAAAAATTGCCAATACCCAACAAAGTGGCTGCAATTAGTCCTCTGGTTCGTACACCGGGGAATGACCAGGAAAATTCCCAACTGCCGTCGCCTGCTGGAACTTGCTTCTACCGCCACTGAAGCCGCCGCTTGCTTCCTTCGCTGGAGCTTGCTGCCGCAGCCCTCTAAGCCCCCAGCCTGCCGCCGCCGTCAGCTGCCCCCGTCATCAGTCGCCCGCCTGGTCCTCGCGACATGGCCAGCAGCCGCCATCACGCTAGCTGCTTAGGGTTGCGTCGCGTCTGGGTAGAGTTGGTCGCGTGCGTGCGTGTGCGTTGTGTGTGTGGCCGCTCGATCGAATCAAACCTTTTTTTAGACACTCTCAATCGAATCGAACCTGTCGTGCCTACCTGCGTGGCCCAACAGCTGGATGCGTCGGCCCATCAGGCCAGCGCTGCTGGCTGCGGTCGAACGAAACAGCCGATGCCGATCCAGAGTCTGCCGATCGATAGATGCATAGGTATAAAAAAAATTGCCCCAGAATCAAGGTATGGCGGATGCCATACCCTGCCCACCGGAACCCTCCGCCAGTGTGTGTGTGCGTGCGTGCGTGCGTGTGTGCGTGTGTGTGTGTGCGTGTGTGCGTGTGTGTGCGTGTGTGTGTGTGTGTGTGTGTGTGTGTGTGTGTTGCTCTATTGTCAAATATTATGTATCGCACGAACTCGATGCATTCTGGTGCTTTTTATGTTATCCATCATTTGAGTAGTGCTCAATTTATGTGGACAAAATTTTATTTTCCAATAACATTGTGATTTGTCTTGTTACACAATGAGAAAGAAGTGTTAATTAACTTAAATTCTAGTCCTCGCCAAAATATATATATCAATTGAGCTTTGAAAAACTCGAATGTTCAATATTGTGAAAACATGTTATTTTACCGAAGAGAACTTTGGATCTATTCATCATCTGCCATGGCGCATGGCGGTACAAAGAACACCAGAAGTAACAACAGTTACAACCATGTTCATATATAGATTCCCTAAATGACTATGAGCACTAGAGTGAGCCGAAGACGCGCCACCATCATTGGCCCTCCATTAGATCTATCCCCTAGCAACTTGTTCTAGTATATAGTCAAAGAGTCGTCCTGCTAAGGCCCAAAATGACCAGTGTACAAGAACAACAACCGTCACTGATGACGAGAAGTGTAGATTGGAAGGATCCAGCCTGTAGACGCACGAAGATTGGATCCAAACAGATCCACCAAAGGCCAGCACCGACCGAATCCGTCAAGATCCCCTGGAGACACACCCCCACACCCCCTTCGGCGTTGCTAGATGCATTGCCAAGACGTGCGCTAGATAGTGAGAACCTTATTCCATTTTTAGGAGCTGCGGTCTCAACTTTCTGAGTAAGACATAAACCTAAACAAGCTGATTTTTTTATAAATAAAGCAGGATCCCCCGACAAGGACCCGCGGCCAGATTTAAATTAATCAAATTCAAACTTTTTTAAAAATTAAAAAAAATACCGACAGGAGCCTCACGGCTGTTGGCATGGATATGACGGTGTCAACCGGCCGTTAGCAATGCAGATGGCCTGGTTTTTGCTGACGGCTGTCGCCGGCATAGGTACAATGCTGCTGATGGCCAAGCTTTCGCCGACGGCTTTTCGTCAGCTGTCGACATATCTGCTGGTATGCCGTCAGCCCCGACATAAAACTGTCGGCATATTAGATTATTCCCGCAGTGACTTCACTGAGCAGGCTTTTGAGCCTGGTGGATGTGACTGCCTTAATTTACACATCACTCGATAGTCTTATTTGTTACTCCCCATGTGATGATCTAAGTTATCTGTCAAGCATTCAATGGGAGTATTGCACATGGGAGCAGTTATGGGCACCCAAAAGATGGTGTCTGCCTTGCTCGTCAGTCGTGACCATCAGCATGTGCGGATGTGCCCTGTAGTTGCATTTGAGCTGTGCACATGTGGGCTCAGCTCGACAGCAACACTGACCATGTCAGAGCACATTACAATGGTGTAAAAGTCATTTGCTTGACCATTCAATGAGCTTTGTGTGGGTCTACTTGTCTCCATATTGGTAGGGGCCGTCTAGCCCGTTGCCACATCTAGGCCGTACACGTATGGTTCGGTGTGTGGCGTTGGGGGCGATGGCCATGAGCATCGATCAGAAGCAGCAGAGTCGTCTATGTTCTATATATCCAAAGTTCCATACAAGGGCCTAAGTCTCGTAACTGTCCAGTGTTTTTGCATGGGCTACCATTGTGAATAATGGTCACCTACAAAGTCAGAACATGCACTAAGAGGACAGAAAAGAAAGAGAAATGCCCATATGGCATGTGTAGGGAACATGACCGCCATACTGTTTGCCTTGTGAAAGCTTTGGTCGCTCTGTTTGCAATTTGATGGGTAAGAAGAAAAGCTATACATGAACTGGAGTTTCAATCACCACGGTAGACCTTAACTTTTAGAGCTGTTTTACGGTGATTGGGTTAGTACTCGGAGTACTTAGCAGTACTTACATGTCTGATCACGTCTGATTTTTATTAGCCGTCAGATCTTACGGGGAATTTTAATTGATTAAATTTAATATGTTAATTGCGATAAGGGTATAATGTTCCAGAGGGAAATATCTTTTCTTGAACCGATCACCTGAGGACCAGATCCATGTCTACTCGATCCAGTTCAGAATCCTCCTCCGATCTATTCGTCGCCGCTCGCCGCTCCTGACCTTCTCCGTCCTCGACCTGCCCGGCGAGAGGAATAAATTCATCGTCCTCGTCCTCCACCCAACCAACCCCAGCCCCCCACGCCGTCACTGAAGAAGAAGAAGGCCGGATCTACGCCGGCTGAATCGGCGGCGACCGCGGCGGGCGATCCCATCTCTTCGCGCGTACCATCCTTAAGGTATGAATTCGGCTTGGCGTTCTGCTCGTTCTCTTGGCCGTTGCGCCCCTCCACCGTGCATGCAGTACAACCTCAACCCCACAAGATCCGGGTACGGACTAGAACAACGAATGGAAAGCTTCATCGTGGCATAGTTTCTCTTGAGCTAATCGCATCATGTGTGTTTAAGTAAGATGTTGAGGGCATTGCTTACTTCCTTTGGTACCGCAGAAAAAAAGTGACTTACTTGACGTTTGAGATGAGATATACTAAAGGAAGATGAGATACTGGTTCCATAGTTCACTTAATTTAGTTTATTAAAGTCATCATCACTTTAGGTTTGCATAGTGCATGAAATATAGTTTAAAGTAAGATGAGATACTACTTGTTGGACGTTGATGATTGGTTTCCCTCACATGTCAAACAAGCAAAGTCTTTTCCATGCTCTTGTCTTTGCCTATGAGCTATTTTACACCTGCAACATTGATAAACAGAAAGATGTTGATGATTGGTTTCCCTCACATGTCATATGCAGGAAGACAAACAAGCAAAGTCTTTTCCATGCTCTTGTCTTTGCCTATGAGCTATTTTACACCTGCAACATTGATAAACAGAAAGATGTTGATGATTGGTTTCCCTCACATGTCATATGCAGGAAGACATGGCGTATGCAAGTGATGAGAGTATGTTCGAGTATGTAAATGTTGTCAGCAAGATGTTTGATAGTGAGGCTGAAGGCTATGAATTCTACAACAAATATGCTCTTGAAAAAGGTTTTAGTGTGAGGAAAAGCTACGTTGAGTGGGATGGATCCAACAAATACATAATTTTAAGGAAAATTGTGTGTAGTCGTCAAGGGTTTCGCGAAGAGAAGCACATGAAAAGAAAGATGGAAGATAGAAAGAGGAGGCCACGAAGTTTAACTCGTGTTGGGTGTAATGCTAAATTGGTCATTACGAGACAGGAGGAAACCGGTCGGTGGTTTGTCAAGGATTTCATCGATGAGCACAACCATCCTCTAGCCCCACGGGATCTTTCTTGTCTGCTGCGTTCGCACAGACGAATTAGCGATGAGCAGAAAGCGGACATGGAAAAATGTGGGATCCGCAAATACCGTATTATGGATATTTTGTGCTTTCAATACGGTGGATTTGATAAGGTCGGATGCATAAAGAGGGACGTTTATAATTTCTGCCATGCTAATAAGCAGGAGACAATCAGTGCCGGTGATGCTAATACGGTGATCATGCACATGATGGCGAGGCGAGAGCGAGATGTGGATTTTTTCTTCAAGTACTTGGTAGACGAGCATGGCCATCTGAAGGGACTGTTCTGGCTGATAGTCAGTCGCGACTTGACTACGAGGCTTTCTGAGACGTCATTGTTTTCGATAGCACATACAGAACCAACAAATACAATCTGCCATTCGTGCCGTTTGTCGGGTTGAATCACCACCGCAGCACTGTTATTTTTGGCTGTGGTATAATTTCTCATGAAACAAGCCAGGCATACGAGTGGATGTTGCGGACCTTTTCTGATTGCATGGCACAGAAGCATCCGATATCTGTGATCACAGATGGGGACCTTGCAATGCAGAGAGCAATAAGGGTGGTCTGGCCAGACTCAAACCATAGACTATGTATATGGCACATTCAGCAGAACATTGTACGCCATCTGCATGATGACGACGTAAAGGAGGAATTCAGATCTTTCATTTATGATACCTTTTCCATTGAAGAGCATGAGATAAAATGGATACAATTCTTACAACGGAATAAAGTAACCAGTGAGGAGTCTTGGCTGCATCAGATGTATCAGATGAGAAAGTTTTGGTGTGCTCCATATCTTGAGGGGCGTTGTTTCCTAGGATTGAGCAGCAATCAGAGGAGTGAGAGCTTGAACTCTGTGCTACATACGCATCTTGAGGGTAAGATGTCGTTGTTTGAAATGATAGAGCACTATGAGCGTTGCCTTGCGTCGCGACGGATTAACGAAGCTCTCCATGACGTCGAAGCTTTGCAGTCCGTTCCATTTATAGAGGAAAATGCTTCGCCGCTTGAGAAACACGCCGCAATAGTTTTCACACCTAGTGTCTTTAAGATGGTCTTATGGAGCATAGATGCTGTCAGCAAATGTCAGATCAGAGAGATACTAGATGGATCAGAAGATTCCACTTATGTTGTGTCCAAGCAGGAAAGAATGGATAAAAAGTTTGGAGTGCGCATTGAAGAGCAAGGAGGTCTTTTGCACAGGGTGAGTTGTTCTTGCTGTAAGCTGGAATGCGCAGGCACACCATGTTCCCACATTTTTTACATATTGGAGATTTTAAAACAAACAATTCTGCCAGGTTGTTGCGTTCCCACTAGGTGGACTATGAATGCAAAATGTGCATACGCACCTACCAGAAAAAACCAGATGTATGACTATTCGGTAAGCCTGCAGAGGTACCGCGAGTTGCGGAATTGTAGTCACGCCGCAAGTTCCAAGGCATGCCACTCTGATGAGGACTATCACCGTCTAAAGATGCTTTTGCAAGCATAACATCATGGCAAGCAATCAAGTTTTGAACAAGCTGACAGCAAGGAGTCAACTAATGCTCAGCATAACAGCATTAGGTTTGGCCCGTTGATGCCGCACTCAGAGAAAGTTCATAAGGTTCTGGATCCCGTGCATGTGCCAGGACGAGGTGCACCGAAGAAAAGGCTGCAGGCAAAGACAAAGAAGTCAAGATCACAGAATATCTGTGGCTATTGCAAGAAACCAGGTGACAATCGACGTAAATGCGCTAAATTGCTAGAGGTACGAAATATGTTCATATTTAGTTTTTGCATGTGTTTTACACATAATTGATGTCCATGTGATTTATTGTATTCTTCTGTGTAGGATCTTGAGGCTGAATTGTGATATCTACATACAGCATGAACCGATGATGAGCCAGAGAACGTCGTGTGCCATTCAGCTTTGTGTCACGTGGTCTTTACATTCTATTTCATCGTGACAGTAATTTAGTGAAGTGTGGTTGTACTGCCATGTTACTGTATTAGTTCGACATCTTTCGTTTCCATTTTCTATGTGTATCATTTGATGTCCAATTTTAAGAATGATGATGTATTTCGAACAGGAATAAGGGCTAGCATGGAGCACTTGTTATTGTCGAGTAGAATAATTATTGTGATGTATTTTTGCACGCACACATGGCCGCCAGACGGATCTCCCGCGTGATCCCACGGTCTGCATGGCTGGCTCGGTGCATGTCCATCGTTTAGGCGAGACTACCGACGCCATGCATGCATGGCAGGCCGTTTTCCTACGTCGACCCAAACACCGGCCCTTCCGAGGTTGCAGCTCCGGAAGGCCCACGTCGCGTACGATCTCGCACGTTGTTCTCGTCTAACTAAAAATAGTCCCACCTTGCCCCTCGAGCAGCTCCTTTACCTGCTTAAATACCTTCATCGAGGTGATTTTATCAAGCGTTGGTCATCATTGTAGGATGAATATGATTCTTCACCCTTACTATGGTTGTCATGCATATTCTTCATTTACAGAGCAATAATGACTGACGTATTTTTTAAATAAGCGGGGCCCACTGGGGTGTTCTTGGAAATCTTTGAGAAACCTCCATGCACGTTCATATTCGCTGCATGCAAATCGGGCGGCAGCTGCTGTGCCAGTAGCTGTCAAGGCCTTGATGAATCACTATTCACATGCAGGTCCCCGACTCTTGCATGCAGGTCCCCGACTCTCGCATGCAGGTTCCAAATTATCTTGTACATGGTGACCCACATGTGCCAAACATGTCTATGAAAGAAAATTTTGAAAAAAAATTATTTTACAATGCCCCCTTGAGGCATAGACTGATGTTTTCAGCAGTCAGTCTAGAGGGCATTATAAATTCAAAAAAATACAAAAACTTGGAAACCTAGTTTTGTTTGTGGAAGAGATCATGTGTGCCAAAATTGAGGTGATTTGGAGGTGGTCGAAAAAATGCCGGCATTCCGGAGGGACCATTTTGTCTAACTTAAGCCAGTTTTTGAAAAAAGGTGAATTTTTCCACCACCTCCAAATCACCCAAATTTTCTTGTACATGGTGACCCACATGTGCCAAACATGTCTATGAAAGAAAATTTTGAAAAAAATTATTTTACAATGCCCCCTTGAGGCATAGACCGATGTTTTCAACAGTCAGTCTAGAGGGCATTATAAATTCAAAAAAATTCAAAAAAATACAAAAACTTGGAAACCTAGTTTTGTTTGTGGAAGAGATCATCTGTGCCAAAATTGAGGTGATTTGGAGGTGGTCGAAAAAATGCCCGCATTCCGGAGGGACCATTTGGTCTAACTTAAGCCAGTTTTTGAAAAAAGGTGAATTTTTCCACCACCTCCAAATCACCCAAATTTTCTTGTACATGGTGACCCACATGTGCTAAACATGTCTATGAAAGAAAATTTTGAAAAATTTTATTTTACAATGCCCCCTTGAGGCATAGACCGATGTTCTCAGCAGTCAGTCTAGAGGGCATTATAAATTCAAAAAAATTCAAAAAAATACAAAAAACTTGGAAAATGCAGCATTAAATCAGGGTGTGTACAACTCTAGCTTGTTCTTGCCAACACTACTAGGAAAAGGCATGCTAGTGGCGCACCGATTTTGCCTTCTAATGGCGCACTACTGGTGCGCCACTGGATGTTGTTTTGGTGCTGTTTTGGTGCCATTTTGGATGGCTGCAGTGACTGTTTTGGTGCCATTTTTGATCTCCTAATATGGTTGCAGTGATCATTAATTTTAGAGCAAAATATGGCTGTTATTTTTTTATTTTGTTTCAGAAACAGGAGAAACCAAAGGGCCCACGTCTCCCCTCCAGAGTTTTCGAGGGCCAAAGGGCAGGACGTTTGAGTTTTGGAGGCAACTCCCCACGTCTCCCCTCCACTGGCAACTCCCCACAACCACGATGCAGGTAACTCCCCTCCTATTCCATTGCCGCTCCATATTCCTCCCTCTGCCTCCCTCCTCATTCCATTGCCACTCCATCTTCCTCCCTCTGCCTCCCTCTGCCTCCACCATCAAGCAACTCCCCTCTGCCTCCACCATCGCTGGCCAGGAGGGCAATGGCGGAGGAATCGTGGAGCAACTCCCCTTCGTCTGCCAAGAGAATGACGGAGGCATTGTGGAGCAACTCCCCTCCGTCTGCCAAGCATCACAGTGGTGAGGCGTCTGGCAAGGAGCCGCTGGTGGTCGACGACGACGTTCCGGTCCCCGGGCAGAAGCAGGACTACACCGTGCCGCTCATGGTTGATATCCACCTGAAGGAGAAACTGGATGTCGTATGCACCAGCAATCCAGACGAAGCCGACAAGAGGATCCACGACATGAGGAGGAGGCTCGGAGGCATGGTTTCTCGGTCGATCGGCGTTGATGTCGAGTATACCAGGGAAGACGAACCTCCGCAAATGGCTGCAGTTCTGCAGTTATGCGTGGAGGATCTCGTCCTAGTATACCACATCACCGCGGCAACCAAATGGTAAAAACATCCAGTTCTGAAGTTTCTATCTAATTAGTAGTTTCTGAAGTTTCTGAAGTAGATGCAATAGTTCTGAAGTTCTGAAGTAGATGCAATACTAGTTCTGAAGTTCTGAAGTTTCTGAAGTTCTGAAGTTTCTGTCTAATTAGTAGTTTCTGAAGTAGATGCAATAGTTCTGAAGTTCTGAAGTAGATGCAATACTAGTTCTGAAGTTTCTGTCTAATTAGTAGTTTCTGAAGTTTCTGAAATAGATGCAATAGTTCTGAAGTTCTGAAGTAGATGCAATACTAGTTCTGAAGTTCTGAAGTTTCTGTCTAATTAGTAGTTTCTGAAGTTTCTGAAGTTTCTGAAGTAGATGCAATAGTTCTGAAGTTTCTGAAGTAGATGCAATAGTTCTGAAGTTCTGAAGTAGATGCAATACTAGTTCTGAAGTTCTAAAGTTTCTGTCTAATTAGTAGTTTCTGAAGTTTCTGAAGTTTCTGAAGTTTCTGAAGTAGATGAAATAGTTCTGAAGTTCTGAAGTAGATGCAATACTAGTTCTGAAGTTCTGAAGTAGATGCAATACTAGTTCTGAAGTTTCTGTCTAATTAGTAGTTTCTGAAGTTTTTGAAGTAGATGAATTTGATGCACCAGATTAATTTGATGCAGGCCCAAGGAACTCTGCCCGCTCCTGCGGGAGAAGAAGCTGTACATCTTTGTTGGCTTGTCCATTGGACGTGACAAGGAGAAGCTGAAGTTGTCTGGTTTGGAGATCAACCCCGACAAGTACGTCGACATGCAGCGCAAATGGAGAGTTCCAAACAATGGAAAGAAGTGGCAGTCTTTGGCTGAGTTTGCAGCCAGCCTCATCCAACCATCCTACAAGGAAATGAAGGGGAAGATCAACAAGAAATTGGACCACAAACGATGGGGGGACAGCCCACTGCCAAACAACCTCATCGAGTACGCAGCGAAAGATGCGTACGTCACCTATGAGGCATCGAAGAAAATCGAAACCGTCAAAGAAGGTTTGGAGCAATGGGAAGAGGCCGAGGATCATTGGGATGACCCCTACTACTGGGGATATTGAGTTGTTTGTTGTATTATGTGTCTCAGTTTGTAGTTATGTGGTTGAACAAGTTTGCTTTTGTTATGTTGAACAACTTTGCTTTTGTAATGATGAACAAGTTTGCTTTTGTTAAGTTGAACAAGTTTGCTTTTGTAATGATGAACAAGTTTGCTTTTGTTATGTAGTTATGTGATTGTTATGATGCTGGTGCAGAACAGTTATGGTTGTGATGTGATGCTACTGCTATATAGTAGTGGCGCACCACATGACAGGTGCGCCATTAGTGTCGATTCCATCTATAGCCTTTTTCCTAGTAGTGCAAAATGCAGCATGATGGACTGGCTGCAATGGAAATAATGGTGACAAATGCAAAAAATGAAATATGACAAAAAAGCCCGCCTACTTGCCGCTTAAAGTTCACAATTCAACGGCCTGCATATGACTAGTAACCCAATCATTTATTGGGCCAGGATGCAGAGGCCCGTCAGATTGTGATAACAGGCAGCAAGTAGGCCCACAGGGCAGGGACGGAGACGGTTAGGCAATGTGCTGCCCGCTTTAGAAAGGAACTTGAGAGGGAAAGCTCAGCCCGCTATATAAACCGTGCTAGCTCCGCTCGCTCGGCGAGGTGGGACTAAACTCCCTGCACCCCTGGGATGTGCCCGGCACGACGCTCGCTTGGGCCTAATTCGGATGGGCCATCTCACGCCAGCCTCACCCGCTGGGTCGCTGGATGGACCGTTGGGCCATCTCATTGTCTGCGCCTGAGGCATGCATGCATGGGAATGGCTGCGACGTGGGTTTGCATGTGCGGGTGGCGGACGTGAACTTTATCTATCCGAACTATGTTATGATTTCTACCCGAAAACAAGCTCGCGTGCGATGCGCTCCCGTGCGACGCATGCCTCTCGCGTGATACGCGATTCCGATGCGACTGCGTGCCAAGTTTTATAGATGGAAACTTCTTTAGATGCAATGCCATCTCAAAAACAACTCAGAAACAACTGTATGATTGATCATAAAACACATGCATTGTTGTTCAAAGAACTATCTCATGAATAAATTGTACCATAATTGCGAACATAGTGTGAAACAGAAAAAAATGTTTGTTTGCAACAAAATAATCCTGGTTTGAAGCTTAAACTGGTTGAAAAACAATTGAGCCTACTCCATATTGTCTGTTGCACTGCCAAAATCCAGTGACCTCTTGCGTTGCGTCGTTGGAGATTGCGTCGGGCTTGGCGACGACTCATGTGCTTCAATCTTTTTCTCTTTAACATTAATGTAACCATACAACTTAAGTTGTTCTTGGTCTTTCTCTGCCAACTCTCTAGCAAGACCCTCCATTTCTTGGATTCTCACTTCCTGTAGAAAACCATAGGAATTGTATTAGGAAGAACTCAAAAAAGACGTGGCCATAAACTAGATGCATGTAACATGTAAAATTTGAACCTCTGAATCAATGTCATCCTCGGGAAAACAACCCGTAGTTCTATTGTACACAATGTACAGGTGACATGTCTTGCTGCCATTCAGATCAGAAAGCATTTTTGTACATCATCTGGTCCTGCAATCAAGAACATTCCTTCTGGCAGCTTCCACGCAGACCCGGGTAAGAAGTATTACAGTTCTGCTCCCAGTTTGCAACCAAAAGTATCTCTCATTTCACTCATAATGAGATCGTAGGTCACTTTGGCGGGTTCAAAAATTCTGACTTCTTCTGCGGGGTGTTCATCAAAGTATGCTCTAGGGACATGTGACATCTCATCATCCCTACTAACAAAAAATTCCATGACCAGCACCTAGTATCTCACATCAGAGTTAATACATTCAATGAGTAAAGGGGCAAACATAATTTTTTATGTGCATAGCAACATTGCGGCGTTGTTACCTGCTTTTGTGGAATGTATCCTTCATGTGGAGTGACTGGGGATTGTGCCATCTTAAACCTTCTCACCTTGTTATGTGGAATGTATCCTTCATGTGGTGTGACTGGGGACTCTGCCATCATAGGTTTCTTATCCTGCGTATGAAACGTCGACAGTGGGTTTACACACAAGTTTTGAAAGGTCATACCATATCTTGGGTATGCATCGTTGCGAGGTACTTACAAGGGGAGAATTGATGATATGTTGTTGGGGTGGACTGATGTGGCATTGAACGGGTGACTCTATCGCAATGTCTCGAGTGAATGGCGACTGTGCTGTCTCATGATGCTTAGCCTACATACAATCGCCAACATAAGGTTGCCACAAATTGAAGATGTTCGTATCATAGAATACGTAGGTCCTTAATATATAGAATCGGTGCGAGATACTTACAGGGGGAGAATAATTGAAGACATGTTGTCGGGGTGGCCGTGAGATCGCACGGTCTTCTAACATATGTCCTTCCAAGCGGACCTTCCCCGGCATGGCCTTATAATCCATGTCCGACCGCTCCTGTAGCAGCTTACTGTCCATATCCGCACGTGCTTGCAACACATACGCATCCATCCTGACTCGCTCTGTCTGTATAATACTATCCACAAGCTTCCGGTCCTTCTGCAACGTTTGATGCATTTCCTTGTAGCCAAGGACAAACTTTTTTTCCATGTACTCACAGTCCCGCTTATACTTTTCTTCAATCTCAAGACGCATCTTCGCCACATTACGGGAAAACTCCTCACGCTCCTCCTTTATCATCCTGTCCACGTATGAACGTTCTTTTTTCAGTTTCTTATCTACCTCATCGCGATCCTTTTGCACCTTCAAGTCGATCTCCCGGCGCGCTTCATGCAAAGACTTGTCGTACTCCGCACGGTTGTTATGCGCCTCTGAGACCATGGTCCCTACAGCAACACATATACCCATATTATGAAAACTGTATCCACAACCTCATCCAACTAATTCGAAACAATACGACCATGAAAAAATATTCAGAACCAGTTCGTACGATCAACTACTACAAACTATCAATCAAAAAGCTCTTGCATGACATCCTGTACTCGAATTACACCAGAACTACTCAACTATGGCAAAACCTGGATTTTCTAATCTCTTCGGAAATGACTTCTTGGTCGAATCAATGGAAAAAATAATCAGCACTGCAATCGAAGATGGGAGGAGCCGTGGAGGAGATCTTTTTAATCCGGCGTCGGTGTGGTCGCTTGAGAAGCGATGGCGCGATCCCGGCGATGGCTATGTGAGGAGAAACAAGGTAGATGGGGGTGGTTAGGATAGGGTAGATATGCGGTATAATGGGAAGGTATATATCCATGATTGTAGGGTTAATTAGTTATTTTGAAGTAATGCGCTTCGATGCAAGTTTTTTTAACGAGGGTGATCTTTTCGAGGCTTCCAAAACATGTGCATTGACCGCGGGTCCAACCACATATCACAGAAGCCCGAGCCATCGCCGTGCCCGTGCCAAGCCGCCGCCCACCATTGCCTCCCTTTCCCTTGCCCCACCAAATTGTTATTCTTCTCCGGCGACGAAGCCTGCCATCGCCGGCGGACGGTGAGATACGAGAGATGTCCATGTCCAGTTCGGCCTCTCCGTCATCATGGCCGCGGTATGGTTCACTGCCGATGACCAGATGCCCCGACTGCCCACGCATCACGCCACTGAAGCGTTTGACAACCATATCGGAGAAGAATGGAAACCATGGGCGGGAATTTGTGAAATGCGAGAGCAAACCAGAAGCGGGGAAGGTTAAATCTATGTTCTGTTGTGTCTTTTTGCTATGAATTCTGACCCCAGATTTATATTTATTTCCTCGGAATTGTGATTTAGGGTTTCCCTTCCCTATTTCAGAAGCTGAAAACATGCCAGCATTTTGAGTGGCTGGATGAATACGTTGAGAAGCTTCAAACGGATGGCTTAATTGATTTGCCCATTGATTTGAGGCAAGGGGCAACCCTAGAGGCAGATCTGCCATCGGCGGTGGATAATAAGGGCTATGCCAATGTTCCTCTGATGGTGGCGGATGCGGAACTCAAGGTGGAATTGAAGAAGATGAACAATAACTTAAGGCAGTTGATCGATCTGAATAAGCACGCAAATCTGATGGCCACGGGATTTTATTTTTCAATAATTGTTGTGGGATTTCTTTACTTGTTGATCATCATTCATTAGAAGTTGTTAAAAAATTATTTCAGTCAGCTTCCGTATAAGCAATGTCATTTGTGCTTAATGCCTTGTATGACCAGACCAAGGAAAAGCTCATTTGTAATCTATTGGAAAGGACAAATAAAATTGAAAACTGATTTCTTGTTTCCAAAATAAAATTTGTGCTTAATGCCTTGTATGACCATATTCTGCCATGTCTTGGGGCACAACACGATGAGGCAGTTTCTGTTTGAACAACAAATTTATTATGTTAGCAAATTTGTAACTTATTCTTCTCTAAAAAAGGAAGAGCAATAAATTCATTCCAAGAATTTGCAGAAATAATTGTCAACCCATTTTCGTTGGTAATTACGAGATATGTTTGGCGCAATTAGTGGCTAACAGGGTTTTTTTTGGAATAGTGGCTACTTGGTTTGATACATGCCAAACATTACGTTCAGATTAGTTGCATTATTTCGTTCATTTTTTACCCCAAAAATCTATACAAAGTGTTAATTCGACAATGTGAACAATGTGGCACGAAGGTTGTCGGATGGTACCGGATGGAATCCATTGTAAACCAACCCTAAACCCTAAACCCAAAAAACCAGAAAACCCTGAACCCTAAACCCTGATAACCCTACCCCCCCCCACCCCCCCCCACACAAAACCGTAAAAACATTCAAAATTTTGCACCACGTGGAAACCATTATGCCTGAATTCTCTATGGGGTCATGGGATGCCATGAAGAAAGTTAGGGATCATTAGTACATGTACACGCAAGTACGATCTCTGACACGCGCATTTCCGGTCCCTGTACATGTACATGTAAACCAACCCAACATCGATCCGGTTCAGTGGATGGATGCATGCTCTATGTGGCATGAAGTATGTCGGCCGAGCCAGTCGACGGACCAGATCGATGCTACCGGAGGGATTCCATTGTAGACCAACGCTCGACCTATGTCCGGTGTGTGTGATAGGTACACTGTAAGACAAACATAGTTCCGTCAACCCTAAAACCCTAAACAGTGATAACCCTAACCCCCCCACTAAACCGTAAAAACATTCAAAATTTTGCCCCACATGGAAACCATTATGCATGCATTCTCTACGGGGTCATGGGATGCCATGAAGAAAGTTTGGGATTATACACGCAAGTACGATCTCTGACACACGCATTTCCGGCCTAGCATATCAACACCCCGAAAGCACTAGCTGGGTTCCTCACCTGTATGAAACCAACCCAACATCGATCCGGTCTAGTGGATGGATGCATGCTCTATGTGGCACGAAGTTTGTCGGCCGAGCCAGTCAATGGACCGGATCGACGCTACCGGAGGGAATCCATTGTAGACCAACGCTCCATCAATGTCCGGTGTGTGTGCTACGTCCACCGTAAGACAAACATAGCTCCATCAACCCTAAAACCCTTAAACCCTAAACCCTGATAACCCTAAACCCCCCACTAAACCGTAAAAACATTCAAAATTTTGCCCCACATGGAAACCATCATGCATGCATTCTCTATGGGGTCATGGGATGCCATGAAAAAAGTTTGGGATTATACACGCAAGTACGATCTCTGACACGCGCATTTCTGGCCTAGCATGTCAACACCCCGAAAGCACTAGCTGGGTTCCTCACCTGTATGAAACCAACCCAACATTGATCCGGTCCAGTGGATGGATGCATGCTCTATGTGGCACGAAGTTTGTTGGCCGAGCCATTCAACGGACCGGATCGATGCTACCGGAGGGAATCCATTGTAGACCAACGCTCCACCAATGTCCGGTGTGTGTGCTACGTCCACCGTAAGACAAACATAGTTCCGTCAACCCTAAAACCCTTAAACCCTAAACCCTGATAACCCTAAACCCCCCCACTAAACCGTAAAAGCATTCAAAATTTTGCCCCACATGGAAGCCATTATGCATGCATTCTCTATGTGGTCATGGATGCCATTAAGAAAGTTTGGGATCATTAGTACATATACATGCAAGTACGATCTCTGACACGCGCATTTCCGGGCTTGCATGTCAACACTCAACCCTAAACCCTGATAACCCTAACCCACCCCTACTAAACCCTAAACCCTAACCCCCCCACTAAACCCTAAACACTGAACCCCTAAACCCTAAAACCCCTAAACCCTAATAACCCTAAACCCTAAACCCCTAAACCCCTGAACGAGTTGACAAGATTTTCTTATTTCTTTATATCATTTATCCAAATCTCACATAACTCACGCGGCCCACCCCTCCCTAAATCCCGCGATTACAGCTCCGCATTCTAACCACCCGGGCCGTCCGCACCTCCCACGACCACTGCAATATTAGATCGGAGACGCCGGTCGCCCACGGAATACAGGAGTCGGCGGCCACCACTCGCCGCCCACCGCCAACGTGATCTGAGGGCTCGGACGTCAGTGTTCTTCTTGCCGCCTCCTCCTCGCGTGAACGCGCCGTTTTTCCTTTGCGCCGTCGACCGCGCTATACTGGCACTTATAGTTTCCCATGCACTAACCGCCGCCATCT
The DNA here is from genome assembly GCF_056163025.1 of Triticum urartu. Taxonomy (NCBI): domain Eukaryota; kingdom Viridiplantae; phylum Streptophyta; class Magnoliopsida; order Poales; family Poaceae; genus Triticum; species Triticum urartu. The sequence goes on from NC_141879.1 coordinate 715,014,162, forward strand.
ACTCGGTGGCACCGTCTCCGAGATAAGGTATTACCTGATCGTAACTCTTTATAATCGTTGTCCGCCGCTCCTTTAGTAGTTGAACCCTCATAGGTTTTGCACCCAAATAGGTTATGTGCTTAAACCCATAAGTGGATCATATGTTAGATGACCCAGTTAATTTTGTGAAAATTAATTCTTTGCTAATTTTGTTATACATTTTCCAATTTTGTTCAGATTAATTGAGCCGGATTTTATCATTGCATACGAGCCAGCAATGTCAGTTTCAGATACGAACCTTCATAATGGAGAAAAGCCCATCTCCGAAATTACCGATGCGGTAAGTAATTGACTGTTTGTGTACAATCGTTTCGTACACATAATTCATGTGTACTCAGTATAATTTAATGGCATGTAGCAGGAACTCGCCGAAAAGCATGGTCATATGAAGTTAGTATGCTCACAGACAAGGTTCGGAAAAACCATGAAACTGTTGTCACAAGACCACAAAAAGTACATCATATCAGAAACCAGTCTTGGCGGTCTAACCCAGATGCATGAAGTGACTCTGCGGCGCATAATGTTGGTTAGACTAGCCAAGAGAAGATATGGACACGCAATCCATTACCATCGGTAAAACGCCAATTCCTATAACAAAAGAGGACGTGCAAGGTATATTTGGCATTCCGATAGAAGGGGAGGATATAGAGCCACATCTGGAAATGCAAACCGACACAGAATTGTTTACCGCCTATGCAAACAATGGGAAAATTTTGATTTCTGACCTTGAAACGGCGATCCGAGCTTCCAAAGCCCCAGACGCCGATTTCCTGAGACGGTTCATTCTGTACGCAATTGGCACTGTTCTAGCACCAACAGCACAACATTATGTGGACTCGAAATTTCTCAACCTTGTTACAGATCTTGAAAACCTTCGGAAATTTAACTGGGGATGTTTCACACTTAATCACTTCTTCAAGTCCGTTCACAAGTTTAGAAATCGAGATCACGTAAATCTACAAGGAAATCTAATTCTGCTCCAGGTTAGTGATAGATCACTACTTAATGTCCTTTAATTATTGTTCTGTTGCATATCTGTATGGTGATGAACTAATTTATTGTGTAGTATTGGTACTGGGAGTACGTGCGTAGTGGCCGATTAATGTATGCTTCTAGACCCCCTCCATTGATCGCATGATGGGACGAAATGATGGCTACTTTAAGAAGCGATGCTTACGAGAAAGGAGGTCTTCATAACGGGCTGGTACCTATCTACAATTGAACTTTCTATATCCGATTTTTTATTTGGTACAAATGGTTGATTATATTTTATAAAAATAGGTTGTCATGGAAATTTGTGCTCCTCAACGACCGTCCGAGAATTCTAATAATTTTCCAAGAAAAAAAGATGAACATGTGCATCAACATGATTCGTATCGAGCACCATCACAAGGACAACAATTTAGTAGCCAGCAAGTATGTACTCCAAGGACTATTTGTTTTTGCAATATCACAAATAGGTGTCATGGAACCTCATTCATTTAGCTATTGTTATCAACGGGGTTTTATTTTGTTTACATAGATTGAAATGGTAGATGAAGTCATGAATGCACGCATTGCTGATCATGAAAAGAAGGTATGCAGGAAGTTAATGGAAATTGAGCACATATTTGATGTCAAATACCAGACTCTAGGTGAAGACTTGATCGACATGAAGACTAAAACTGGCACTAATCCTAGGTTGTCGAAGGCCGAGGACAAAATTAAAGACTTAAGGAGGGAACTCCATGTATGTCATACTGTGCATTTTGTATTTTTTATGAATATGTTCCTTCATGTTCATTATTGTTTGCATTGTTACAGGAATTAAAATACGAATTTACAAGCAAACGACAATCAGTGTCACAGAAAGGAGGCGTGCAGGTGATCAATATGGCCCAACACGTCAATATCTAAAAGTAACAAACTAATGATGAACTACCTTTCTTCATTGTAGGATCAAGTCAATGTGTGCAATTCATCCTTGACAGGAACTCCTAGGGCTAGCCAATTCACGACAGGGACTTCGAGTACACCAAGTGCAAGACATGTGACGGAAAACAATGAGGAACCACAATTAACTCCGATGAAGCCTATCTTTGGTAATGATTACAAGTTCACGGATGAGGACATAGAGACAGCCGTTTACATCCGCGGAACATACGACCCTGTTGAAATAGCTAGAATCGGAGACATTTCCCTCACAGCAGAAAATCTGAAGCGAAATTTGGATGACAAATACATTTATGGTGATGTAAGCCCATTATACTCTATTCTACATCATTACTGCAACAACTGTCTTATTATTGTATGATTGAAAATGGCATGTTATTATGGCATATGCTCGCATTAGCCAAATTGAGAATGATACTACCTCAATCATATCCCCTCAAGAAACCGAAAAGCTGTTACAAATGAAGGGGGTGGTTCCTGTTGGACGTGCAACCTCATGGTTAGCTCGTGTAGCAGAAAAATTTGTAGGGCGCCGAAAGGTACATGTTTTCCACACTTTCATAGTTTACGTACACACTGTACACGACAAATTTCGGTTCTCAACCCAACCCAAATTTTACTGCAGGTGCATGTCCCACTCAATGTACACCAAAACCATTGGATGCTAATGATGTTTAATTTTGACAAAAAAGAAATTCAGACTCTGAACTCCATGAATTATTATTGCGACAAGACCAAGGAAGATTCTCTTGTAAGTGTTCTCTTGCTGCCTCTTTTGATCCGCATGGAACATGAGCTCCCAAAGTACCGTAACCCTATGTATAACTCGTCGTACCCTAGGTGGACTCGATTCAGTTCTGCATTGACGAAGCTGTCAAGAAAGGGTTGATATTACCAGCTAATAACATCAATTTTGCCGAATGGACCAAAAAACGCTATGAGAACATACCACAACAGACCGATGGGTACGCATGGCCTCATAAATTATTATTTGCGTACACGAATAAGATTACTGATCTTTAACTAAACATCGCAGGACTTCCTGTGCGGTTTGGACACTGCAGTACATGTTGTCATGGAACGGGGATGAAATGACCGATATTTTGAACCAGATAATTGAATGCCTAATTTAAATTTGTACTTTGTTTAGCTTGAAAGCTATGCTGACGTCAGTGTCGGTTATCCAATATAGGCAAGGATAGATATTTTCAGGTGGAAAATATGTACAGCCTTACTGCATTCAAATTGCAATGCACTTCGTCTCGAATCATATAAGTTCCCCATAACGGTTAGCGCTACATGAAGAATATATCATTTATTTCATAAGTCTCATGATTAGAACTAACGCAGCACTCTCTCTTATACAGAAGGAGGTGTACGATGCCCAGCAAGCAGTTCTACCTGATGCTTCAGAAGAGGACATACAATTAGTCAACAATCCTGATGGTTCCAACGAACCTGACACATCCAGCTCCCAGAAGGATACCGGTGCACCCAACTCCCCCAAAAATGGTGCACCCAACTCCCCCAAAAGGAAGAGAGCATGTGGACGCCCGAGAAAGCTAGTCGATCCCGAGCAAGCAGCAAAAACAAAGAGTCTTAAAGAACTGAAACTTAAATTTGACAGCAAGACCATAGCCAACCAAGTGTCTTCGTTATCATCACGGTCACGCAGAGAGCATAAACCAGCACCAGCTTTATTAAGCCCATTCAAACACAAATAGGTAGCATCAATTGATCATCAATTGATACATGCTCATGCTCATGTTCTACTTCTAACATCATTTGATACACGTTTTGTTCTTATCAGAAAGTGGAAATAGGTACTTTTGGCAATCATGAGCATCCTCTACTTATTGCAATATCTAATGCATTGATACATTCTCATGCTCATGCTCTACTTTTAGCATCATTTGATACACGTTTAGTTCTTATCAGAAAGTGGAAATAGGTACTTTTGGCAATCATGAGCATCCTCTACTTATTGCAATATCTAATGCATTGATACATTCTCATGCTCATGCTCTACTTTTAGCATCATTTGATACACGTTTAGTTCTTATCAGAAAGTGGAAATAGGTACTTTTGGCAATCATGAGCATCCTCTACTTATTGCAATATCTAATGCATCATCAGTACAAAGCTTGATTTGGCAATAGGTGGAATCGGCAATCATTTGCATGCTTTAATTTTGTCAAAAATTAATGCATAGTTCAGTTGTAACTGCTCATAGATATGGCAGGAACATGCTGAGTTATACACTAAACATAGTCATGCCAAGCTATAACTACCATAGTCATATTATTAGAGTTCCTAGCATGCATCACCGTATGGCAGAATAACACAGCAACCATAACATAGACCACCGTACGATACTTGAGGTGCTAAGGGCATCTCCAGCCGTTGGCCCCCCCAGGACGCATAAAAATCGCCCCCTGGGGGCGAGCCGGCGATACAATCAGCGCTGGGGGCGGTTTTGCGCCCAGTCGTCGCCCCCGGCTCGCCCCCAGGCGCCAAAATTGGCCCACTTTGCAGCCCAATTTCGGCGAATAAAGGGCCCATATGGGCGAGAATAGGCCCATATTCGGCGTGGTTTCGCCGTGTCTCGGCGTTCAATTATCAACACAATTATTTCTTATCACATATTTCATCACAGAAAAATCAAATACTTCAACAAAATAATACAACAACAAATAGTTCAATACAAATTATATAGTTCAACAAATAAAAACTCATATTTCATCACACGGCCTCCCCCTTGAGCCTCCATAGGTGCTCAATCAGATCTTTCTGCAGTTGATGATGCACATGTGGGTCTCGGATCTCCTGACGCATACTGAGATAGGTAGTCCAAGTTGCCGGTAGATGGTGATCAACTTCGGCTAGAGGACCCTGCCTGTAGTATGGTTCAGTGTCAAACACTGGGTCTTCTTGCTCGCTCTCGATGATCATGTTGTGCAAGATGACACAACAAGTCATAATCTCCCACATTTGATCTTTGGACCAGGTCTGAGCGGGGTACTGAACAACAGCGAATCGAGATTGGAGCACACCAAATGCCCGCTCGACATCCTTCCTGCAAGCCTCCTGAACTTTCGCAAACCAGGCGTTCTTGCCTCCTGCCACAGGGTTTGAGATCGTCTTCACAAATGTCGACCATCTCGGATAGATGCCATCTCCTAGGTAGTACCCCTTGTTGTATTGGTGCCCATTGATCTCGAAGTTCACCGGAGGAGAATGGCCCTCAACGAGCTTGGCAAAAACAGGAGAGCACTGCAGCACGTTGATGTCATTGTGAGTTCCTGGCATACCAAAGAAGGAGTGCCAAATCCAGAGGTCCTGTGTGGCTACCGCCTCAAGCACCACACTACAACCGCCTTTGGCGCCTTTGTACATCCCCTGCCAACCAAATGGGCAATTCTTCCATTTCCAATGCATGCAGTCGATGCTTCCAAGCATCCCAGGAAATCCACTTGCTGCATTCTAGGCTAGGATCCGAGCAGTGTCTTCCGCATTGGGTGTTCTCAAGTATTGTGGCCCAAACACTTCCACCACTGCCTGACAGAACTTGTAGAAACACTCTATGCTGGTGGACTTGGCCATGCGCCCATAGTCGTCGAGTGAATCACTGGGAGCTCCATATGCAAGCATCCTCATCGCTGTCGTGCACTTCTGGATGGAGGTGAATCCAAGAGCGCCAGTGCAATCCATCTTGCACTTGAAGTAGTTGTCGAACTCCCAGATGGAATTCACAATCCTGAGGAAGAGCTTTCGGCTCATCCGATAATGGCGCCGAAATGTTCTCTCGCCATGAAGTGGAGCATCGGCGAAGTAGTTGGAGTAGAGCATGCAGTAGCCTTGGAGACGATGCCGGTTCTTTGCTTTCACCCACCCCGGTGCCGAGCCACCTCGCCGCGGCTTTTCATTGCTCTCCAGCAGCTAGGCGAGGGCGGCGAGCACCATGAGATGCTCTTCTTCCTAGACGTCGGCCGCGGCTTCCTCCTGCAGCAGCGCGACGAGCTCTTCCTCCTCATCCGAGTCCATCGCCGAGGCAGGCAAAACGCCAAACACCTTGCACTCGGTGGGCGTGTACCCGCCGTTAAACCGCGCCTCCGCGGCCGGAAACGGCGGCCGGAAATGCCCAGCTGCTGTGGGAGGGGCTGCCGCGGCGAAGTGCTGCTATTTTTCGACGGGGAATGGCTATCTAGCGGAGTAGGGCGGCGGCCGTCGCCGGGATATAGCTAGTGGTGGCCGAGGTCGTGGGGGGTGGGAGGCGAGTCAGGGGAAGAAAACCTTGACTTTTCCCCTGTCGGTGTGGGCCAGGCGTGCTTTTCCCTAGCGCCGGAGCCCCCAACTACTCCCCAGTGCGCCGGGTTCGGCCTGTGACCGCCGGGCGGAAAAAAGGTCCGAACCGGCGATTTTCGGCGTCCTGGGGGCGCGACTGGGCCGTTTTTTCGGCCTTGTACAATGCAAGGTGCTTAGGGGAGTTGCTTATAGAAATAAACCAGGCTTTTCTTAAGCACATGTGCTTATTTGTACAGGGTAGATGCATAACTAGGCGTCTCTCCTGTAGAAATAGGCACCGGTGCTTCAGAAATACCCTGTTTATTTTTCTAAGCACCACCCTAAGCATCTAGCATTGTACAAGGCTTAAACATGCATCACCAAAATAGTATTAACAACTAGGAACACTAAACCAGAGTAGGAGCAAACTCTTAACATAAACGACAGATCAACCACCGCTCAGCATAGGTTCAGACACACCATAGGACATCAGTTTTAGACTCCAACAACAAACAAACATAGATAACATAACAGGACACGGCGGTCCTAGGGCAGCAGCAGCACTCTAGCAGCACATCACTTCTCTCCCTTCTTCAATGCATGTTGTAGGGCTCATTGACTTTGACAATCTCGAGGAAGCGTGCGTAGGCAGCATGTTTAGCCAGAGTACTGGCTTTATGCTTCTTACCATGTCCATTGCCAGTGCTGAAGGCATGCTGGATCATGCCATCTATGCCGCCACCGATCACCTTGCAACAGAAAGGGCACCCAATCTTGCCAAAGAAATGGTACTTGATCTTCCCAGCAATCAGATGCCTCAGGGTGTACCGGCTCTTGCTGTGCCTGCTGTCCATGTTGTAGTCCACGTCGTCGTCATCCTCCTGTGAATTAGTGAATTAGTACACATAGAAGAACTTAGCCAATCTATTATGGTACATTGACTTTAATTACAATGTTTTGAAAGTACACATGTGTAACATGGCAACTATCTATTTGCTAGAAACAAGGCGTATGTGCACATACATAATTGAGCCAAAGAAATTGACATGCATAAATATGGACGGTGCAATAGTTGCATTTATAGATTAGTGCACAGGTAGTACATAATTAACACATGAAAGACTTCATGAAGTGGCTTGGTTTAATGATATTTGATACTTGTTACAGGTGTAATTCTTATTGGAATCAGAAAAATGGCTTCATTATACTCCTCCATGTTTCACACAAGGGGGGTTTGTTCTATCTACTGGAATGAAGAAACCATTATTCTTTCTGATAGCGGCAATACTGCTTCTCCAACATTGTTAGACCCTGATAAGTTTCAGAAGAAAATTGGTAAAGGAGCTATGGGGTGTCTCACTGCTCATATTGATGAGAGATGTGGCTGTGATCATCTACATAACAAACTGTGGAAAATTGGCTAGATGAAATGTTTTGATTTTTTGGTATCCAGTGGATATGTACTGTCAGCCCATAATTATTAAGGGAGCGATCACTTCCTTTGCAAAATGGAAATCTGTATAGAATTTGCAAATGGATCATCTATGAACATGTGTGCAAACTAATCATCTATGAACATGTGTGCAAATTAATTCATCTACATAAACTAAAATGAATCAGGAACTGCAGCATTTTGTCACTGTCCTTGGGAAGCCAATGGAGAATCCTGCCATATGTCCATTGTTTAACCCACTTTTTTCATTAATGTATCCCTGCCATGAACATTTTCTTGTATTTGGGTTCATTACCCCACTTCTTTCATTAATGTATCCCTTTGTGAAACTTATGCTCATCTAGTTAACAAGACAAACCCCAATGCCATGAAAAAAACCCAGAGTATCTGCTGGAATCAGAATGTGAATCAGATTTAAAAATCCACATCCAACATGAAGATCTATGCTAGATCCCTACAATCCTACATACGTAGAACTAGCACGCCCAAGTGAAATTGATGCTCATCTAGTTTACAAGAAAAACCCCAATGTCATGAAAAAAAAGGAGCAAAAAACAGAGTACTACCTCAGATAGCTGTCGATGGCATCCTCGTCGAAGTCGCTGCTCTTCCTGCAATCTACTCGAACTCCTTTATGGCGTTCTCCTCGAAGAGCTCTTCGATTTCGTCATGCACCTTGCGCTTACGCCTTCTCATCTCCTCCTCCTCCAGATCTTCCCCGACCTTGTGCTCGCCGACGGGTGCCTCGACAGCTACGATGGCAGCGGGAGCAGGCACAATGGTCGCTGCACCGGCAGCTTCCGCCGCTACGGCGGACTCTGCCGCTCCACCTACGGCTGCAGCCACAGTAGCAGACTGCGCTGCTCCGATGGTTTCCTCCGGCTCGTCCTCCGCATCTTCACGTCCGCGCTTCATCGTCGGTCGAAGACAGGAGGAGGGAGGCGTAGGAAGGGAGGAGGGTGGTGAGGAAGGAGGAGAGGGTGGTGAGGTGGTGAGGAAGTTAGAGAGGATGGGGAGAGGACGAGGGTTTTCTACCCGATTTGGGGAAGAAATGCACTACTCCTGCCTCTTGGAGTTACCGAGAAGCCGCGGGTGCCGATTTGACTTGACACACCCACCCGGCCGTCCCCATTCCACGTGGGGATGTGGCGGTCGTGCACGCGGTCGTGCACCTCCTGCGGTTTGCCATCAATTGATATCGGTCTCACAAGTGGGTCCCCTTGTCATCCACACAACCGAGCCACCACATGTACCACATTTTTCTTTCTCCCCATCTCGACCACTCCACATCTTTCTTTCTCCCCTTCTCGACCAGCGCCGCCGCCGCCGCCATCTCCCGACGACCCCTCTCTTCGCCGCCGGTGCGCGGCCGCCGCCAACTCCGGCAAGTACGTGAGATCTCCCCTCTTCTTCCCTTCCCCAACCGCGTCTCCCTATGGAGGCGGATCTGAGCCGATTGGTTTGGACTGAAACTTAGTTTTAGGATTGGATCTTGATTTGGTTTCTATGGTTTGAGACCAAATCAATCAATTGGTTTGAGCCGCCACTACCACCTACTACTGCTTCAAATCCAAGAGCCGCTGTTGCCGGCCGGAGCTCATCGGCTCTCTCGAGCTTTGACACCATGTCTGATCTAGATTCATGACGTGCCCTCGCATATGGCTTTGTCCACGGTTTGATCCTTTGGATTCAATCCAAAAGTTGAAAACGGTTTGGACTGGGTTGGATGACGAGCATGTATAGTTCGGTTTGGTCTAGATTCTAAATGAAAATATCTGGATTGGTTTGGTTTTGATGTGTGCCGTGGATTGGACTGGTTTTAGTTCGGATGCCGAACTATTCCCAGGTTTAGATGAGACGGGCATTGCCATTGTCGTTGGCATTGCTTTATTACGTAGATGATATAAAATAGATTGATTGGCCATTGCCAGTATAGGTTATCACTATGATTTATTATATGTATGATCTTTGTATTGTACTATGTACAATTCAACTTAGAGTTCAACATGTTCTGTGTAGAATGGAGGAAGCACAATGTGGACGCTGCAACTCACGGTACCGGACCAGCCTTTCTACTGCCACGCTGTTCGGCATCTACTTCCAGCCTTCTTTTATTTTTGCAGCGGTAACAATTTATATGAACCTTCTGATAGTTCATTCTTTTTTTTTGCTATTTCCACTAATGTATTGTGTCTGTTATTTGTTTTTATCTTACACAGATCGTACCATCCAATGTGAGATTGGCATTCAATGAGCTCGTCGCAGACACCGTGACCTTCGACGCTCTTGGGGGCCCATACACTATGCAGGTCGAGAAGGGGCGAAAGATAACCCAGATAGGAGGAGATGATTGGGATCGTTTCATCGCCCGCATGCGTCTTAGTGGGGGTGAATTGATCAGCTTCTCCTTCAGAAGAGATAGGCCCAGGATTTCTGTTATCTATCTAAATTTGATTCCGGATAGTGAGGATGAAGTTCATGAGGAGGAAGATGGTTCTGATTCAGATGATGATGAGAACCCACTTATTGAATACCTGTATGCCCAAGGACTCAGACTGGGCGACGAGGAAATCGGCAACCTCTGGGACATGCTTCCGCTACGTGAAGACTACCTAGGGAAGCCATTCGTGACCCGCCTCACAAGGACGAATGTTAAACGGCATATCATGGTATGTTACTTAGTGTGGTAATTACATGATATGCATGCTTAGTTAGTGTAGTAGTTCATATGATATGCATGTTGTAGTACTGTGATGAGAGGCCTAGTTTAGAATTCATTTAGTGAAGAATTTTATGACATGCATGTAGTGTAGTAATATGCGATGATATGCTTAGTGTACGCAGTAATCTAATGATATGCCTAATTACTGTAGTAATTTGATGCTTGGCGTATAGTGTAGTGATGTGATGATATATATGCTCAGTGTTGAATCCAATGATATATGTGTCTTGAAGTGTATGCTTTGTTGATAATTGCACGTGACATGATCATATATCATGTCAACTGTTTTCAGAAATTACCTAAGAGGTTACTTGATAGCTGTGGCATCGACCCGAACGAAGAAGGCATGGCTGCTGGACTACGCCTTACCAGAACGGGCTCCATTACCAGCTGTGCCTATGCAGTGGAAACGGACGGTCGCACTGTCTTGAGCAGGGCAGGGTGGAAGAAGTTCCTTCGTGCCAAGAATCTTCAGCTAGGACAGGCCATCCTCCTCACTGTTGCGAACACCCGTTGCCATGACTTGAGGATGATGATCACCATCCACCTCATTTAGAACTGGGGTGGGCCATGTATCAATGTGAAATGAACTTGTTATGTGAGCTCTTGTTTGCGAGTACTTGTCGTGTATTACCGTACCTATATCTACTCATATCTAGGTACTATTGCTTGTGATGGATTGCAACTATTATTAACTGGTAACTAATGCTCTACTAGCTATGATTATTCCACTGTGTGTTGTTTTATAGGCTGTAGTGTGACATGGTAACTATTATATATGGTAGAGGCTTGTCTCTACAATGCAAGGTGCTTAGGGATGTGCTTCCACTGTGTGATGTTTTGTATGTGCCAGGTTGTAGTATGAAATGCTAACTGTTCTATATGGTAGTGGCTGGTCTCTAATTGGACCGACATGTTGAACTAGTATCAATGGTAGAGGCGTTTCGTTATGCGCCACATCCAATAGTTCACATAATTAATTATCCAAAGATTAAGGTATGAAACCCTTGGTCATACATAGCAACATTTCGTTCCTAAAAATTAAGGTACTTCCACATTCAAACTAACTAATACAACAAATTCGAAGGAACTACTTAATACATTAACAGCACATAGGGAAGTAGCCCTGGTCCAACGGCTTGAGAAATGACAAACAAAAACTGAAAGAAGAAGGATCAGCCAGTAGCAGCACCATCAGCCTCCCAGTCTCACAACTTCAGCCAGCCTAGTGAACTCCAGGTTTTTTCCTGCAAAACACACATGTGATGTTGGAGGCAAGAAAATAAATACGCCAGGGGTCTTGTCATGGCATCTAATCGCACGGAATGCTAGTACAAATGATGGAGAACAAAACATCCAACATGAACAAATTCATAGGAGTTCTAGATCCATGGATACCATCAAGAAAAAAATGCTCAGTTTTAATTCAGACACAAGACTTGGTGAAAACATGCATATTTCATATCAGCAACATTGATATGGCATCCTTGCAAGCTTGGGTCAGTGACTTGTCTTGTGTTTCATGGCATGACAATAATTTTAACAATAAATAGACATGAAATTGACCCAAACTCATGTACAAAGTTAGGCCATATGATGCATGGATTAATTCACACATAAATGACAAAATGCCAACTTTGTATAGAATTTGCAATACTGAAATATTTCAGTGTGTACCGGTGTGTACTGAAACTGCAGTAGTGAAATAATTCAGTGTGCATTGGTGTGTACTGAAATTGTAGTAACGAAATATTTCAGTGCCTACCGGTGTGTACCGAAATATTTCAGTGTCTACCACTACAACATTACAAATTTTGCCTAGGGCAGTACCGAAATATTTCAGTGCCTACCGGTGTGTACCGAAATATTTCAGTGTCCACCACTACAACATTACAAATTTTGCCTAGGGCAGTTCCGAAATATTTCAGTGCCTACCGGTGTGTACCGAAATATTTCAGTGTCTACCACTAGAACATTACTAATTTTTCCTAGGGTTCATATGATGCCTAGGGTTCACATACATCATAATCCATCCTCCAAATCCATGTACTCAAATGTTCATGCAATTCATTGAGATTAAAATGCCATCTAGCATTCCCTCTCTGAGCTATTACGATCAGTATCACCACGATGTAAGCACGAGCAGTAGGAAGATGAGGAGTGGGGAAGCTTACTCTAAACATAGCTACCGTCGTCGTTCAGACGAGGAGAGCGGCGAGGGAAGCGTGGAGAACGGCGGGGAAGCGAGGACGCGACCACTGTCCTCCTCATCTTGCGCTTCGGAGTCTCCGGTGACTCGGTTGGAGGCTGCACAATCTGCAACGGCACCTCGTGCACGGTGGGTTCCTAATCCAGTGGATGCTCTACCCTGGATCTGAACGCCCACCACCTCCGGCTGGTCCACTCGCTGGACGAATTGGCCTGCTCCATCGCCCAGAGGAGGATCTCGATCTTCCGAATCGGTTGCGCGGGCGGGGGGAAAAGCTTTGCCCTCTCCTTATTCATTAAATTCTTGAGAGTGGCCATTGCCGTCCAGCTCATCTGCCTTATGTTGTCAAACCAAGAACGGATCTCCCTCAGCCTGGCCAACTTGAGCTGGTCGCCGCCGGCGATCTGCACGAAGTCGGTGTTCTCGCCGCCGGCCATCAGCTCGATCTGCCGTGGAAGAGGGGGTGGGGGTGGGTGGGGGAGGGGGTTGCCTGAGTGGAGCGAAGTTGCAGCGGCAAGAAGGAGGAGATGACTGCGGTGGACTTGGAGGACAGGGAGGAGATGGCCGCCGATGAGTAATTGTGGAATGTGTAGCACCATGGCGGCGGTTATGCATTCGACGAGAGGGGCGGCGCGTGCAAATTTTCCTAGGACTAAACTGCCCCTAGATTTAACCGCGTCCCCACCTTGTCACGAGTACCGGCCCCACTCGTTTTAGTACTTTCACGTACTTTCATCGGAGTACTACCCAGTACTTCGTATTTGTCTGCCGTTAGATCGACATCAACGAATGGTTTTAAAAAAACGCAACCACTCTAAAACTTGTATAACTTTTATTAATAACTATCTTGGCGATTTGGCTCTGATCCCCGACAAGAAGAATGTATCACCGGAACATGCATGGTTGGGTCAAGATCAGCGTGGATGTACGTAGTGATCACGCGGAATGGCTAGAAGGGCTCCATATCGGTTGTATGTTGTGATGCGACTGGACTCTACTTGCGTGCCTCGGCTGTTGCAGTGAATGATATGATTGATCCTGAGATATTAGAGGCAATGGCTTGCAATGAAGCTCTTTCCCTGGTGTTGGATCTTAATGTTCACAATATTCAAGTGTTGACCGATTGCATTGCTATGGGTAAACACATTGTGGGGAAATATTTGAGGCCAAGTGAGGTTATCATCGATGGAATAAAGATGAAGTTGAGCTTCTCTTTTTCGGCCATAGTGATACATGAGAAGCGTGATCGGAATGTTGAAGCACGTATGCTCGCGAAAGTCTTGCTCACAGGAACTCCTGATATTGGGTGTATCCAAGTGACTTTGAATTTTAATAAAATGCTACATTTGCCCCTCAAAAAAAATGTGATGCTCCAAGTGTACTAAAAAAAATGGCATTCTCCCATCGAGAGGTTATGATACTAGCAAGAGTCCTATTCTTCTCCCCTTGATCCTGCCTTAGGTTATGTTTGACAAGGATGGTCAGTGAACTTCTATTGGATTCGAAGAAGGATAGAGATCCATTGGGGAGAGGGTCCATCTTTTGCACAAGACGCTCAGGCGGGCTGGCCCATTTACTGCTCAGCGTCGTAGCGAGCAAACCTCAAGTTTTATTTGATTTTTTATTTTTGTTATCTTTTAGTTGGTTTTATTTCGGAGTTCAATGAAAATACAAAATTAATTTATTTATAGAAATGCACAATTTTTGAAAACATGGACTTTTTCAAAAAAATCTGACTTTTTTTAAAAAAACAAGATTTTTTAAAACATTACTGAACGTTTTTAAGGTTACAACTTCTTTGAAAATTTGATGAACAATTTTCAAATTCGATGATTTTTTTTTTGAAATCAATGAGCTTTCTCTTTCCAATTCGATGAACTTTTTTGCATCTTCGGTGAACCTTTTTCAAAATGAACTATTTTCTCAAAGTCATGATTTTTTGGAGTTTGTGAACTTTTTTCAAAATCCATGAATATTTTTGAATTCATGACTTTTTTCTTCCATTTCTTTTCGAATGTCAACGGTTAACCGGTCAACGCCACCTGTCAAACATGATCAAACGCGTGCAAAAAAAAGCAATCGACCGCCCAAGGAGCGATTCCCTTCTTCTTGGACCGACCAAAGAGCAGAGGCGCGTGGGCACCAGCACCTGTTTGGGCGCTTTATGGCGCCAGCTCCAGGACCATGGTACGAAGTGTTTTCTCTCGCACTGCTGTTTATAGTTGTTTTTGGAATTATTTGGATTGCTTACCACATGTGTCACGTGGTACTACCGTTTATAGTTACGTTCATTGTTATGCAATTTTTTTTTATGTTTTCACAATGCGGCTATTTTTTCAAATTACGGTACAACTAGTTGCGCAACATTTTTATGCTGCTTATGAAAACTGTTTCTCTGAAGTACGTGACAACTGACAACAAGCCAAGGCACGGATCATATAGGCATCACGCCGTCTGTTTCCATAAAATTTGAGCAACCTTCTCTTGAATCGGCACAACACCAATATCATATCGCGCAACCTTCTCTTTTCCAAAAGGTAGAACCCGAACCATTTTTATCAACTATTACTACTGTAATTTGGCGGCACGGGCACTCGCGCCACGGGGACAAGCACGAGGTCGTGGCGCCGCCGCACGGTGACGCCCATCTCCTCCGCCATGTCCAGCTCGCCGGCCTCCGCTCCGCCCGGCAGCTCCCAGTCGAAGTGGTACAGCAGCCCGGCGAGTGCGAGCTCCACGTTTGCCAGCCCGAACGCCATACCGGGGCACATCCGCCGCCCGGCGCCGAACGGCGTGTACTCCATGTCCGTCCCCTTGAAGTCGGCGGCCTCGCCGCGCTCAAACCTCTCCGGCACGAACTCTTCCGCGGCCTCCCAGTGGACCGGATCCCTGGTGATGGCCCAGGCGTTGACGAGCACCATGGTCCCCTTGGGCACGTCGTAGCCCAGGACCCGGCAGCCGTCGCTCCGGCACTCCCGCGGCAGCAGCAGCGGCGCCGGCGGGTGCAGCCGGAGCACCTCCTTGACCACCAGGCGCAGGTAGTTTAGATCGGCGAGCGAGGACTCGGTCACCGTGGGCTGTCCGGCCAGCGCGAGCCGGACCTCGTCCTGCGCCTTCCGCATCGCTCTCGGGTTCCTAACGAGCTCAGACATGGCCCACTGCAGCGTCGTCGCCGCCGTCTCGCTGCCCCCGGCGAACATGTCCTGCATGACACAGACGGACACACCAACAATTTTTCTCATGGTGTTCTTACTTCTTAGTCGGATGGATGGAGATGATTTTCGGATTTACTCGTGGTGTTCGGTGCTTACTCCGACGGCCGACTTGATGTTGTCGGTAGACAAGGGGAACTGCAGGTCGCCTTCCCGCTGGATCCTGAGGAGCACGTCCAGGAGGTCCTCCTCCCCGTCGTCAGCCCGGCGGACCTCCTGGTGCTCCCGGACAATGGCGTCCATGAACGCGGCCAATTCCTGCCGGTGCTGCCTCATCCGGCCTGGCGTCCGGCTCAGGAGCATGGCCACACGCGACGACGGGTAGAGGTCCGGCAAGCTCATCCCGGCGAACAGCTTGGTCCCGCGCCGCAGCAACGCCAGGAACGCGTCCCGATCCTTGAATCTGCTGCCAATGACGGCGCGCACTGATGAGTCGGCGGCATACACGGACAGCAGCTCGCTGAGGTTCGCCGTTCCCCGCGATGCAG
The DNA here is from genome assembly GCF_056163025.1 of Triticum urartu. NCBI lineage: Eukaryota > Viridiplantae > Streptophyta > Magnoliopsida > Poales > Poaceae > Triticum > Triticum urartu. The sequence goes on from NC_141879.1 coordinate 715,030,501, forward strand.
ACAGCGCCACCGCACGGAGTAGCCGGCCGGCCTCCTCCTCGCGCACGGGGCGGAAGGAGTGCACGCGCCGGGCGCTGAGAAGCTCGACGGTGCAGATCTTGCGGAGCTGGCGCCACTCGTCGCCGTAGGGCGCGAAGATGATCCCCTCGGCGCCCTGAGGGATGGACAGGCGGACCATGCGGCTCATGTGGCGGGAGGCGAAGTCGACGTCGTGAGACACCATGACCTCGCGCGCTGCATCGGCGGAGGAGGCGACGACGACCGGCAACCCGCCGAGGCGGAGCATGACGACCGGGCCGTGCCGCCGCGCCAGGTCGCGCATGGCGCGGTGCGGCAGGTCCCATGCAAGGTGGTGGAGGTGGCCGAGCACCGGGAGTGCCCATGGCGACGGGGGAAGACGGACGGCATGGGCGCGGCGCCGACGCCGATGGTTGAGGCAGAGGAGTGGGACGATGGCAAGGAGAGGGAGGAGCAGCAGGCAGAGCGGCAGCGATTCCATGGCGCGTGCTCCACGGCCAACGGAAGAAGACAAGTGCAGCCAAAGTCCGGACGCTAGGCGATATATGGAAGGAGGAGTCTGCTCCTGTCAAGGATGATGGGGCAGCCGGCCGGCACTTGTTTGTTTCGGAAGATTCATGCTAGCCAATGCAGGCAAAGGATGGTATATGAAAATAACGAGTATATGCGTCAGCATTGGTTCAACAGTTCAATGCTTCCTTCCGTGCATTGGTAAAGATGCTTTTTCATTGCCACATGTCCTGGTCTTAGAGTTTGTAAAGAACTGGTGGTTGAATCATTCAGTAATATGTTAACGAAATATGTATGTGGCAGATTATATGCGTCAGCATTGGTTCAACAGTTCAATGCTTCCTTCCGTGCATTGGTAAAGATGCTTTTTCATTGCCACATGTCCTGGTCTTAGAGTTTGTAAAGAACTGGTGGTTGAATCATTCAGTAATATGTTAACGAAATATGTATGTGGCAGATTATAAAAACTACCACACGCATCCAGCATCGTCAGATCCGATCGCGCGCACCTGCCCTGCCATTCCGATTTCCTTTCTTCTATAGCTTTCCCGCACGTCCTCCCGATTTTATCGCGCATCCGCACCCGCATGTACCTCCCTAATTTTCGCGCCTCCCGATTTTTTAGGAGATCCAATCACGCGCGCCCGCCTCGCCCTTCCGATTTCCTTCCTTCTTTAGTTTTTGATTTTTGGGCAAAAATAGTGCTTGCAATGGGATTTGATCTTTGGTCTATAGGTAATCAATGAAGGGAGCTGACCATCTCACCTACAACTCATTGTTGAACAAGCTAAGGGAAAATACGGTTTTGACATGTTTTGCCTTTAATATGTTAGCACAGAAAATCTTTTCGTTTCAACTATCAAACCCGACACATAAACTTTTCCCGTGGTAAATTCTCCATCACCACCATGATAACTAACGCACCACCAACATGATAACTTTTGTATACCACACATTACATTATGTGTAAGAGCATGGTCATATAAGCACCGGAGGCGTGATAACTTTCGTGAAAGCATCGTGGTAACTTTGATGATTGGGGAAGAAATTTGTTGAACACCCCCCCCCCCCCCCCCCCCAACCCTTCGGTAATTTCAGTAAATAGCATGATAACTTTCACGCTATAGACCAGATAATTTAGATACAAACATCATCGTACCTTTAAACATTGGGGAAGAAAAACGTGAAAATATACCCGATAATTTCTGTGTAAATAGATGATAATATACGTAGCGCACATCTGATAACTGAGATAGAAACACCATGGTAACTTCGACCATAGGGAAGAAAATTATTGAAAAGATACTCCGGTAACTTATGTGTAAATAGCACGGTAGTATACCTCCCTCCCCTGGTATTTTTCTGTGTAATAGCATGAAAACATATGCACTGCGATAACTAAACACCATGATAAATTTTGACCCATGGGGGAAATTTTTGCTGAAATATACCCCTGATAAATTTTGTTTAAATAGCATGATTTTTTAAGCATGGCAGGCTTGATAGGTTATCTAGAATCACCATAATAACTTTTTGACCCGAGAAAAAGTTGTTCAAAACATTTCCGATAAATATTTTTGTGTAAATAACATGATAATACAAGCACCCATAACCGATAACTTACATATAAGCATCATGGTAACATTTTACCAAAGGAAAAGAAAGTTGTTAAAAACATACACTCGCCTCGCGGGGGCTCTTGGATGAACACAACACATGGTGTGCCACGAGAAAGTCACATAATATTTAGTGTCATGAGGGGCACACGTGCTTGTGAGTTGGCCGAAAAAAACGGTCCACTTTGACCCGCTATAGGCATGATAAGTTAAGTTACGCAAAAATTTCGTTGTAATTTTTCACCTATGGAAAAAGCTACTGAAACACACCCGGGTTTTTAGGTATAAGTACCATGATAATATACGAACCGTAGAATCAGTAACTCATGTACAATCCCCCATGGTAACTTTGACCGGAGGAGGTTGATGTAAACATACCTTGATAATTTATGTGTTAGTACCACGGTATATTACGCATCGAGGAGCTGAATAACTTGTGTATAAAACACAGTGGTAACTTTGAAAGAGGGTGTAGTTGTTGAAACATAGTACCTGATAAGTTTTATATAAATAACATGATAAGTTACGCAACATAGGCCTGATAACTTGCATACGAATACCATGGTAACTTTGATCCGAGGGAAAATCGTGGTAATTTTCTGTAATAACACGATTGTAAAAAAAGCGTCAAAAGGAATAGTTTTCTTTAGTTGAGCAACAAATCCCTAAGGATGAGTTGGTTGTGATGGTGCGCTTTGGTGCCTGGGGGTTGTGGGTTCGAATCCCACATGCGCAATTTTTTTATCACGTGGGAGACGAGAAGAAGTGACAGTTTTCCTGAGGGTGGGCGCGCGAGATGTGCGGGAAAAGCAGGTTTCTCGGGCGAGCCTGCGGGGTTGTTCGGGAGGATGAGGGATCGAAGAGAGGGGAAGTTGTTTTGTACTTAGAGGGAAATGGATAAGGTGTGTGTGGTAGTTTTAGCTATGTGGCACACGTGTGCCAAATATCACGGTCCATATGTTAAATCGAGCCAATAGGACATGTGAAATCCACCCTACTTTCAGTGCTATCCAATGTTCTTATTTTTACGAAAAGGGCGCTTTATTACTTAAAAGATTTAAGTAACACCCGGCCTCTGCATAACTAAGATGCACACAGCCAACAAAGTCCTCACGACAAGCGAAAATAAAATAGGAAGGCGAAATACAAAGAATAATGTATATTTGTATAGCGCCTAAACCGTCGGTGGCCCAATCCTAAGATCATGCTGCCACCCATGTTGGGTAAAAGTATCCCTCGCCATAGCCTCCAATCGTGTACACACCTTTGTAAACAGGTCTCAATTCTCCACTCGTTGTAGACAGGACCATAAATGAAGCATCCTAGTACATCTGTAGATAATCTGCATAAGCGAAGTACTTTTATCGTTAAAAATCTTATCATTTCTACATAGCCAAAGCGACCAAATCACGGCAAGCGCTCCCACCCTAAGTAGAATTCTGAACCTGTGATCAATCCCATGTAACCAGTTGCCAAATATATTAGCAACACTACAAGGAGGGTACAAGCCAGAAGCTATTTGGATGACTGACCATATAGAACGAGCCAATTTACATTGGAAGAACAAATGTTTTATTGTCTCATCACGCGGACAAAATACACATTGCGTGCTTCCATGCCAATTCCTCTTAATAAGGTTATCTTTAGTAAGAATGACTCCGCGACGAAGATACCATGCAAAGATTTTATTCTTAAGAGGTATCTTCATCTTCTAGATCTTCTTATTATTATCAACTGGCACGTTAGACTGGATCAAAGCTCTATACATACACTCCACTGAGAATTGCCCATTCCCATGTAGGTTCCAACGAAATAAATCGGACCCCTATGACAACTGTACCGTGGATAATCGTTGAAGTAGTATGTTCCACGATTGGAGTCTAGGTTCAATTAAATCCCTTCTGAACGTCACATTGGGCGGAAATGATTCCAAAACCTTGGCAATAGTATCACCCTTGTGACGTACAATATTATATAGAGCTGGATATTGTTCCCGGAGAGTAGCATTATTTACCTAATCACTTATCCTCCCAGAATTTAATTTCTGAGCCATTCTTAATTGAGAAGGACCCATAGCGGAAGAAATATTTCTTCGTTGCCATTAATCCCGCGCAAAAATGAGAGTCCCCAGGCTTCCAGTATACCTGGGATATCGCCTTTGAACCCACATAATTTCTCCTAAGGAGGGTTTGCCATACACCATCTTTGGTCAACAACTTAAATAACCATTTGCCAAGGAGGGCCCTATTCTTAACTTCAAGGTCATGAATTCCCAACCCTCCTTGGTCCTTGGGACGGCAAACCACACTCCATTTAGCCAGCCGATATTTCTTTCTCTCGCTATCTCCTTGCCAAAAGAATCTTGATCGGAAGTAATCCAATCTATGTAAAACTCCTTTCGGCAATTGGAAGAAGGAAATCATATACAGTACCATGTTACTTAGTACTGAATTTACGAGGACCAACCTCCCACCCAGAGATAGCAGTTTACCTTTCCAACTGCTAAGCCTTTTTTGTAGTCTCTCCTCGACGTGTTTCCATTCAGCATTTGTGAGTCTTCGATAATGTATAGGAATACCCAAATAAGTGATCGGAAACTGGCCCAACCCGCATCCGAACAGGTCGGCATACAGGTGGGCCTCGTCTTGAGCCTCGCCAAAACAAAACAACTCACTTTTATGGAAATTTATCTTAAGCCCTGAGAGTTGCTCGAATGCTGATAAAATTAATTTCAGATTTCTTGCTTTCTCGAGGTCATGATCCATAAAGAGAATCGTATCATCGGCATATTGAAGGGTAGAAATACCACCATCCACTAGATGATTCACTACCCCATCAATTTGGCCATCAACCTTGGCACACTCAATCATGACCGCTAACATATCCGCCACTATATTGAATAGCATGGGCGATATTGAGTCACCTTGTCGCAATCCTTTCTTTGGTTGGAAATAGTTGCCAACATCATCATTGACTTTAATGGCAACACTACCTCCAGCCACAAAACTATGGATCATTGCGCGCCACTCTGTAGAAAATCCTTTCATTATGAGAGTCTGTTGAAGAAAAGACCACTTGACTTTGTCATAAGCCTTTTCAAAGTCAATTTTAAGAACCACCCCATTCAGTTTTTTTCGATGCAATTCATGAACTGTTTCGTGAAGGACAACAACCCCATCTAGGATGTTCCTGCCTTGCATAAAAGCAGTTTGAGAAGGACGAACCACATGTTCAGCAACCGAATTGAGCCTAATAGTCGCTACCTTAGTGAAGATTTTAAAGCTAACATTAAGGAGGCATATTGGACGATATTGTTGTATCCGTTCAGCCTCATTAACCTTAGGTATTAAAATAATTTCACCGAAGTTTAAGCGAAACAACTCTAGTTGACCAACATGAAGGCAGCCAAACAAGAGTAGGAGATCATGTTTGATAACCTCCCAAAAGTTCTGGTAGAACTCAGCCGGGAAACCATTTGGACCCGGTGCTTTGTTATGCTCCATTAGGAAAACTGCCTTTCTAACTTCCTCCTCAGAAAATGGAGGTGTTAGAAGGCTATTTTCCGCATCAGAAACCTGGGGGATGTCATCTGTTCGAGACTCATCCATCGAGAAGTTTCCTTCCTGAGGAGTCCCGAATAGATTTTTATAATAACTAGTGATATAAGACTTAAGTTGCTCATGCCCTTCAATCATGCCATCCTCCTGTTGTAGGGAATGAATAAGTTTCTTCCGGTGTCTACCATTGGCGACACCATGGAAATATCTCGTATTCGAATCACCTTTGAGGATAAACTGAGAGTTTGAATGTTGGTACCACCTGAGTTCCTCCTCGCGCAACATGCGAGCTAACTTGGCATTTGATTGACTCTTGATCTCTAATTCGAGGTCAGAGAGAGCTCTAATCTCTGCCAAAGCTTCTAAATCATCAATAATGGATGAAAGACAAAGCTTCTCATTTTTGAGGATACCCGCGGTGTGCCTAGCCCAACCACGAAGGAACTTACATAATGCACGCATTTTGTTGTTCCATTTGTGTATTGGGGTAGGCCCGACAACCGGTTTATCCCACACCTCCTTGACCATTTCATAGAATCCATCTCGATCCAACCAACCTAGTTCAAACTTGAACTTGTGTCGGTGTTGTGGACGTGGCGATCCAGTGGTTAAGAGGATGGGTGCATGGTCTGAGATAGCCTCTATACGAGGAAGAGCGCGAACAAAAACCATAGGGAATTTGGATTCCCAGTCGGTATCCATTAAAACGCGATCTAGTTTCTCATATGTCGGCTCCGGAAGACTGTTCGCCCAAGTGAACTATCTTCCAATCATTGAAACCTCTCGCAAATCTAGACTGTCTATGACAGCGTTGAAAAGGAAAGGCCAGTGATTATCAAACCTACCTCGGCTTTTCTCAATTGGAAATCGTAGGAAATTAAAATCCCCACCAATAAGAATGGGGTAGGGATTATCTTTCGCTAGATTAACCAGTTCACGGAGAAAAACAACCTTGAGTTCATCCTGGGCTGCCCCATACACGGCGACGAGGGTCCATGTGAAGTTGTCAGCTTTGTTTCGGATATGGAGTTTAATGTGAAACTCTCCTTCTGAACTAGCCAAAACGTCCATAGTCTCTGTGTTAATGCCGAGTAAAATGCCCCCAGAACGACCTCGAGGTGGTCGTGAAATCCAGTTATAATCTATCCCGCCAGAAAGGCGATTAAGCAGACTTACTAAGAAATCACGTCTTCCCGTTTCAGATAAAGCCAAAAAAATCTAAATTGTACTCCCTATTACATTCCGCAATGAATAGATGTTTAGCCAAGTCACCAAGACCTCTGCTATTAAAGAACATGTCATTCATGAGGAAACAATAGGAGATTTAGGAAAATTCGCCCTTTAGAGGGTTTACGACCTTTTTTCGACCGATCATACTTTGATTTACGACCGGAAGCTGTAAGCTCAATCAATGAACTAAGCCCGGGTTCCTCCAAACCCACGTCCGAAACCTCCCCTACTACATGAGCGAGTAGCTGACCATCTGATGTGGCATGCAGCTCATCCTCATCTAGATGTGAGATAAAAGATTTGCTAGAAACTCATGGAGTAACCTTCAATCGGTCTTATTCCAAATGTCTCAAAGCGTTTGCGGAAACAGAAATATCATTCTCATTATTTCCTAGACTAATACCCACATTATTTAACTTAGCAACAATGGATGTAGTAGAAAAAGATAAAACTGATTTGGGCGATGACGAAGTACCTTGGTTGTCAAGGTTCTGCACAGCTTTACGCCGCATAGCCTTGGTCAAAGAGTTCTCGTCGGTGTCCGTCCTTCCATCATCGGCCACCGCATGACGGCCACTTCGGCGTGTGGATGTCACCCCCGGTGAAGGATGTCGCGCATGCACCGCTGCCGGAGGAGAGGATGAGGGTGGAGTAGCAACCCCCTCCCCGGCAATCTTGACCGCCGGTACACGTGGCGCCGCTGCCAAAGATGGCCTGACTGCAGGCATGGGTGAGGCGAACACGTCCGGCTCTGCCTGAGACCCAAGAGCAGCCGCGCACACGTCCGGCTCCGACTGAGACTGAACAACAGCCGTAGGTGGAACTATGCATGGTTGCACACCCTGGGGTAGGCCTTCACATCCGAGCCCACTAGAAGCATGCATGTCTAGCTCTACGTGAGCTGCATGCATGTCTTGCTCCACGTGAGCTGCCTGCTTGTCCGCTTCAACCGAAGCCATGGGTTGCCGGCTCACCATAGGCGTTGCCGGACGTCCCGCTATGGCTCCGGCGGCCTGCACCGGCTTGAAGACGGCTGGTTTGGCCGTCGCCGTCCGCGTCAGCGGCGGCGGCTGCGACGCCACCTTCGCAGCAGGTCGTAGGTGCACTGAAGAAGATTCCGAGCGCCCCGCCGAGTCGCCGGTGGCTTGCACCGACTGGAGGGCAGCGGACAACGATGATGCCGGCTGAGAATGCGATGATGGCTGCGATGCAAAAAAAGCGCACGGTGACGAAGTTGAGGACGACTCCTGTGTATGATCCCGCGGCGATCTTTCGAGAGAACTACTCAAAGTGGAGTTGACTCTAAGATTCGCGACAAGCTCCATGCCTCTTGGCATCTGCGGCGAAGAGTTAAACGGAGTGACCGTCCGAAGCACAGTATCACCTCTCGTTGCACCACCAGAGCCAGCACTCGACAGTTCCCGACGTTGAACTTGAGTCACATGAGTGTTATCCTTCGGGGCTAAACTAGACGTGGGATGGTTCGACGGATTTCCAGTGTGTTCCGAAGTGTCCATCTCATCATCCTTCTCCTTAGCGCCGCTATCATCGTCAGCGTCATCACCCTTGCGTCTCCAAATGAACGGGATAAAGTCAGGGTCCGGAATGTATCCTGCCGGCTCCCTCCCGAACGTGAACGTGTAGCCCTTGAGCTTAACCACCACATCTGATGCAACAAAAGGCCCAGCGTCGTCCTTGTCCTTTGACAAAATCTGAGAGTTAGTCATACCCACGAGAATACGAACAACTCCATGGCGACGTAAGCTAATAAGATCCACGTCCAAGGTCTTGCCCATCAAAGTACCCACGGCCCACAAGCCCCCAAAATGGCGCACCGTATGGGGAACCCCCTCGACATGGAGCCAAATCTTTTGGAGCTCTAGCTTATGCGGGATCTCCTGAGACCTCCATGCGGTAACGTTCATCTGAGAATTAACAGACGAAACGGTCATCTGTATACCATCCACCCTGTCCAAGTCCTCGAAAGACGGAAAGCTAACAAGGTATGCATCATGCCCGTGTTGGATAGCCTCCCACTTCCATTGATCATGTACCGGGCATCTCCTGGCAATCTGGCTCTCAACAATACTAGACGGTACCATCAAATCGGTAACCTGAACTCGGGCGATCGGAGACTGTGTTGGTGCTAAGTGATCTTTCACCACTCAATCAGGCAACTGGACAAAGTACGTCTCCTCAGCACCAACTCCCGAAACAAAAGCATTGGGTCTAGGGAGTTTGAGAACCGGACACTGTAGCGTTGGATGAGCGATTTTGTCACAAATATAACAGTAGTGTTGCACAGTGCAATCCTTCGCTGCATGCGTATCTGTAACACCCTCGATGCGACTATAGCTCCCACGTGTCGAGGCACGACTTAGAGACATAATCGCATTGAAGGCATATGTCGCAAGTTAGGCAATCTTCACAACATCCCATGCAATATGAATAATAAAGGGGAGAACATAGTTGGCTTACACTCGCCACGTCACATCAGAGTACATAAATAACATCCATCATACCAACACTCATGGCCCGACTACGGCGCCAAAATAGAAGAAAACCCAACATGCGACACGGCCCTGAATCGAACCCCAACTAGGCACCACTACTGATCATCAGGAAAAGACACGTAGTAACGCTGAGAGTCCTCATCGAACTTACACTTGAGCTCGTAATCGTCACCTGGAGCAGAATCACCTGGACCTGCATCTGGAGTTATAGTATCTGTGAGCCACAGGGACTCAGCAATCTCGCACCCTCGCGATCAAGACTATTTAAGCTTATAGGAAGGGTAGGCAAATATATGTGGAGCTGCAGCAAGCGACTAGCATATATGGTGGCTAACTTATACGCAAAAGAGAGCAAGAAGAGGAGGCAAAGCGCGAGCGAGAATCTAGAAAAACAACCTGCGCAAGCATTACTCCAACACCATGTCCACTTCCCGGACTCCGCCGAGAAGGGGCCATCACGGTAACACACTCAGTTGATTCATTTTAATTAATTAAGGTTCAAGTTATCTACAACCGGACATTAACAAATTCCCATCTGCCCATAACCGCGGGCACGGCTTTCGAAAGTTCGATCCCTGCAGGGGAGTCCCAACTTAGCCCATGACAAGCTCTCACGGTCAACGAAGGAATAGACCTCCTCCCAAGACATTCCGATCAGACTCGGTATCTCGGTAACTCAAGACACTTCGACAGGTTAAAACAAGACCAGCAACACCGCCCGAACGTGCCGACAAATCCCGATAGGAGCTGCACATATCTCGTTCTCAGGGCACACTCAGATAGGTCAAGCTACGACTAAAACCAACCCTCAAGTTTCCCCGAGGTGGCCCCGCAGGCTGCCCGGTTCGGACCAACACTCAGAGGGAGCACTGGCCCGGGGGGGGGGGGTTTAAAATAAGATGACCCTTGGGCTCCGGTAACCCAAGGGAAAAAGAGGCTAGGTGGCGAATGGTAAAACCAAGGTTGGGCATTGCTGGAAAAGCTTTAATCAAGGCGAAATATCAAGGGGTTCCCATTATAACCCAACCGCGTAAGGAACGCAAAATCCGGGAACATAACACCGATATGACGGAAACTAGGGCGGCAAGAGTGGAACAAAACACTAGGCGAGAGGCCGAGCCTTCCACCCTTTACCAAGTACATAGATGCATTAAGATAACATAACAATATAATGATATCCCAACAAGTAAATAAAAGATGTTCCAACAAGGAACGGCCTCCAATCTTCACCTGCAACTAGCAACGCTATAAGAGGGGCTGAGCAAAGCGGTAACATAGCCAATCAACGGTTTGCTAGGACAAGGTGGGTTAGAGGTTTGACATGGCAATTTGGGAGGCTGACAAGCAAAAGGTAGGCATCGTAGCATTGGCATAGCAAAGAACGAGCAAACTAGCATAGCAAAGATAGTAGTGATTTCGAGGGTATGATCATCTTGCCTGCACAGTTGTCAGAGTTGACTGGATCCTTAAAAGCAAACTCAACGGGCTCCTCGGTAGCGAACTCGTATCCCGGCTCTACCCAAACAAGACAAACAAGCAACAAGGATACAATCAACCACGTGCAAGACCAAGCAATATGATGAAATGATGACATGCTATGCGGGATGCAAAATGCAAGATATGACAGGAAATGCATGAACCTGGCCTAAACATGGAATTCCAAGGGTGCCACTGGAAAGATGAGATGAAATCGCTTGAAAACGATATAAAGATCATCGGAATCGGAGTTACGGTTTGGAAATGGCAAGCGTTTTAAGAATGACACCGGTCTGCAATTTACAGCAAGTAGGCATCTAAATGCAATGAAATGAACATGCTACAGCACCGAAACATGACAACAAAAAATATGGCAGGGATGCACACAAGATTCTTAACAAAATACTAGCACTGAGCCATGGCCAATTCATCCATTATGAGGTTCAAACAAGCGTGGCAAAAACGCAAATGCAAAACAGATTCCAGACTTAGTGAAATTAACACTTGTCTGAAATTTCGGATCACGAAGCCCTCTTCGGAGCAGCAAAACAACATGATACGTGACCTGATTAAGACAAGTAAGAACATGGCATGGAGCTACTCAACAAGCTTAACAAAAGTCCCTAAGTGACCTGGGGTCAATAGGGACCACAAAATATACTAACGGGCACACGAACATAGCTAAAACACAACCAGTTTTCAGACTTGATGAAAACTGAGACATGCTGAAATATAACTCACGAAGGCATGTAAACGAGCTCGATGCACTCACCACGGTGCAAGTCATGGCAAGGAAAGCATACATCCATTAAGAAGGCACAAAATACAAGCTAGACATGGCAAGAAAAATGACATAGCATGCACGGATCAACTACAACAACGCCGGCAAAATCGCAAACGAGTTGACGATCTGCCCAGATTCACCACGAAGCAAAAGTAGAGCTCGATTGACTCAAGCTAGGGTGCTACATAATTGCAAACAAAGACATGGATGGATAGATCATAACATGATTAACAAAACTCCTTTATTGATCATCCTCAAAAGAGGCACGGATCAGTAGGAAACAAGCTGAACATATGGCATCATGAACTAAATAATCCCAGACTTAGTGAAAACTACTAAGTCCCTGAAAACAGATTTTCCGGGTGCCTCTCTTTGCAAGCTTGCACAAGTCACCACACACATCCTAAAAATGCATGGGTTGCACCTCTGGAAAGAAGACAAAATCCTTAACAAAACATATGAAGGACTCACAGGCATAGCATGCACACAATAAACATGGCAAAAATGACAAAAGTCTAAGATGAACTAGCAGATCTGAAAATTAACTCACGAAGCCCTCTTCTAACAACATTTCAGGCATCATGATGAGCTCAAATGACAATGAGGCAATGGAATGAAATGATGTACTCGTCGAGACGAACATTTTGATATACTATATGCCCAAATTGGAGCTACGTATGCGGAGATACGGACGGTCAAATTAGGCATAAAAATTAGGGTTTGGAGGGAAAAGTCAACTGTGAGGAGATATTTTTCTCAGATCTGGATCTGGCACGCAATCCGAGGAATGCCGGAACACTATAGCTGGCCGGAACTTGGTCGCCGGAGTTCGTCATTGCCGGGGAAGGAGAGGAAGAAGCCGGCCTTGGCGCGGCTCCCGAGGACGGCGGCGGGCTTGGACGGGGCGGCGCCGGCGGCGAGGGTCGGCCGGGCGCGGGCGGCGTGGCGGCGAGGCGGCGCCGGCAGCGGTAGGCGGCGGCGGGCGGCGAGGCCGGCCGGGCGGCGCGGCAGCCAGGCGGCGGGGAGGACGCCGCGGCTCGGGCGGGAGGAGAGCCGGGCGGCTGGCGGCGGCGACCGGGCTCCGCGGGCCAGATCTGGGCCCGGGCGGGCCGCGGAGAGAGAGAGACGGCGGCGCGGATGAGGTGGCGGCGTGCGGTTGGCCGGGCGCGGCGGCGGTGCTGAGGTGGCGCGCTCTGATTGGTTGGAGCGATGTGGAGGGCGGACGTGTCCGGCCGGGTCGGACAATGTCCGGCCGGCGCGAGGGATTTTTAGGGTTTCGAGGAGAGGGAGAGATCCGAAATCGTGGGGGTCTATTTATAGGCATAAGTGGAGCTAGGAGAGTCCAAATGAGGTGCGGTTTTCGGCCACGCGATCGTGATCGAACGCTCTAGGACATGGAGCAGAGTTTGGTGGGTTTTGGGCCAAATTGGAGGGGTGTTGGGCTCAACACACACGAGGCCTTTTCGGTCCCTTGGTTAACCGTTGGAGTATCAAACGAAGTCCATATGGTACGAAACTTGACAGGCGGTCTACCGGTAGTAAACCAAGGCCGCTTGTCAAGTCTCGGTCCAATCCAGAAATGTTTAATGCCCACACACGAAAGAAAGTTAGAAATGACCACCGGAGGAGAACGAGGCGCCGGAATGCAAAACGGACTACGGGGAAAATGCTCGAATGCATGAGATGAACACGTATGCAAATGCAATGCACATGATGACATGATATGAGATGCATGAAAACGAAAACAACACATGGAGACAAATACCCGAACCCGAGAAATAAATATAACTTAACGCCGGAAACGGCAAGAGTTGGAGTACAAATTGGGAAAGTTACATCCGGGGTGTTACAACACTCCACCACTACGAAAAGATCTCGTCCCGAGATCTAGGACTGAAAGAACTCCGGGTACTCAGAACGGAGGTGATCCTCGCGTTCCCAGGTAGCTTCACGGTCGGAATGGTGTGACCACTTGACTTTGAGAAATTTGATTGACTTGTTGCGAGTCTTGCGTTCAGTCTCTTCAAGAATAGCAACTGGGTGCTCACGATAAGAGAGATCTTCTTGGAGCTCAATGTCCTCGAAGTTGATGGTGCGGTCAGGAGTCTTGAAGCACTTTCGAAGCTGAGAGACGTGGAACACATCATGAACGTTTGCAAAGTTTGAAGGAAGCTCGAGTTGATAGGCGAGGTTGCCTCTCTTGCTGATAATCTTGAAAGGTCCCACGTATCTAGGGGATGCTTCCCTTTGATACCGAAGCGACGAGTACCTTTCATAGGAGAGACGCGGAGGTAAACATGATCTCCGATCTCGAAAGCCAAATCACGATGCTTGCTATCATCGTAGCTCTTCTGACGGGATTGGGCTGCTTTGAGGTTATCACGAATGACTTTGCACATTTCTTCTGCTTCTGTGATTAAGTCATTACCCACAAGCTGACGTTCACCGGTTTCAGACCAGTTGAGAGGGGTACGGCACTTCCTGCCATACAGAATTTCAAATGGGGCCTTGCCCGAACTTGCTTGAAAACTATTGTTGTAGGAGAATTCAGCATAAGGAAGACAATCCTCCCATTTCATGCCGAAGGAGATCACACAAGCCCTGAGCATATCTTCAAGAATCTGGTTGACACGCTCGACTTGACCGCTTGTTTGAGGATGGAAAGCAGTGCTGAAGCGGATGTTAGTGCCCATGGCCTTCTGAAAAGAATCCCAAAACTTCGAGGTAAAAATGCTGCCATGGTCTGAAGATATCACTTGAGGAATACCGTGCAGAGAGACAATTCGAGAGGTATAGAGTTCCGCCAATTGAGCTGCAGTGATTGACTCTTTGATAGGCAGAAAGTGAGCCACTTTGGTGAGTTTGTCGATGACAACTAATATAGCATCATTGCCATGCTTGGACTTAGGAAATCCAGTCACGAAGTCCATTTCAATGTGGTCAAACTTCCATTCTGGAATGGCAAGAGGTTGGAGGAGACCCGCTGGCCTTTGGTGTTCTGCCTTCACTCTTCTGCAGACATCACATTCATTCACGAATTGAGCGATCTCGCGCTTCATTCGAGTCCACCAATAAGCTTGCTTGAGGTCCTGATACATCTTCGTACTCCCAGGGTGGATGGAGAGGAGAGAATTGTGAGCCTCGTTCATGATCACTTTACGAAGTTCACCTTTGGGCACAACAATACGATCCTTGAAGAAGAGAGTGTCCTTGTCATCAAGGCGGTAGCACTTGTACTTGGACTGACTCTTGGCAATCCCAACCTTCACCTTTTTCACCATAGCATCAAGAAGATGGGCTTGGCGAATCTGGTCTTCTAAGGTAGGAGAGACTTGAAGGTTGGCGAGGAAACCTTGAGGAACAACTTGCAGATTAAGTTTGCAGAAAGCTTCACAAAGCTCGGGTTGATAAGGCTTGAGAATAAGACTGTTGCAGTAAGCCTTTCTGCTCAAAGCGTCAGCAATCACATTAGCCTTGCCTGGAGTGTACTCGATACTCGGATTATACTCTTGAATCATTTCGACCCATCGAGTTTGCCTGAGATTGAGATTAGGCTGAGTGAAGATGTACTTGAGACTCTTGTGATCAGTGAAAATGTCCACTTTTCTTCCTAATAGAAGATGTCTCCAAGTCAACAGAGCATGCACAACTGCTGCCAACTCGAGATCATGAGTGGGGTAGTTCTTCTCATTAGGCTTCAACTGGCGAGATGTATAAGCAACAACTTTCTTCTCTTGCATCAAAACTGCGCCAAGACCTTGGAGAGAGGCATCACAAAAGACCTCATACGTCTTGGATTCATCAGGCGGAGTCAGAACTGGAGCAGTGATCAACTTCTCTTTCAAAGTGTTGAAAGCAATATCACACTCCGGAGACCAAACGTACTTGACGTGCTTCTGAAGAAGATTAGAGAGAGGCTTCGCATTCTTAGAAAAGTTTTCAACAAATCTTCGGCAATAGCTTGCGAGACTGAGAAAACTGCGGAGTTGCTTCACATTCTGAGGAGGTTCCCAATTCACAATTGCGGACACCTTCTCGGGATTCACGGAAATGCCCTTGGCAGAGATGATATGACCAAGATAAAGAACCTCATCGAGCCAAAATTCACACTTGGAGAACTTGGCGTAGAACTGATGTTCCCTGAGCTTATCAAGAACCAAACGCAAGTGCTTGGCATGATCTTCCTTGTTCTTCGAGAAAACCAGAATGTCGTCGAGATAGACCAAAACGAAGTCATTGGTGTAGGCGTTGAAGATGAAATTCATCATGCGAGATAACGTTGGAGGAGCGTTGGCGAGGCCAAAAGACATGACGGTGTATTCATATGAACCAAAGCTTGTTCTGAATGTTGTCTTGGGAATATCTTCTTCACGAATGCGAATCTGGTGATAACCCATACGGAGATCAAGCTTGGAGAATACTTGGGCACCTTTGAGTTGTTCAAACAGCTCATTGATGTTGGGAAGTGGGTATTTGTTCTTGATGGTCTTCTTGTTCACTGGACGGTAATCAACACAAAGTCGGTCCGTTCCATCCTTCTTCTTCACAAAAAGAACACCACAACCCCACAGAGAAGAACTAGGCCGGATGAGACCCATTCTTTCTTGCTCATCGAGTTGCTTCTTCAGCTCCTTCAACTCTTCAGGTCCGAGCTTGTAAGGACGTTTGCACACAGGTTCCGTGCCAGGCTCAAGTTCAATAACGAATTCAACTGACCGGTGCGGAGGCATTCCTGGGAGCTCTTCTGGAAAAACGTCTTGATATTCGCAAACGACTGGAATTTGGGAGATGGCATCCAATCACCCCTCTCATTGAGAGAAAATAGGCGGATGGTATTATCCCGAGCGGCAAAGACAATTACATCCTCAGACGAATGAGTCAATTGAATCTGCCTGGCTGCACAATCAAGCTGAGCCTTGTGCTTAGAAAGCCAATCCATCCCGAGAATAAGATCAATATCCGAGTTACCAAGAACCATTGGGGAAGAAAGGAACTTGTAGTCGCCCAACGTGATAGTAACATCTGGCACCTCCAGACTAGCACTCAAACGTTTGCCAGGAGAAACGATATCCATTTGTTTACCCAAATGAGAAGAAACGAACTCATGCTTGGTAAAAAATGGCTTAGACATGAAACAATGCGATGCACCCGTGTCAAAAAGAACTCTTGCAGGAATATCATTAACAGGAAGGTTACCCATGATCACATCTGACGAGTCCTCTGCCTGAGCTGCATTTAGCAAATTGACCTTGGCGTGCTTGGGGCTATGCTTGACCACAACTGTACTTGCCGATCTGACAGGAGGAGGAGGAAGACGCCTCTGGTTGAGACACTTGTTGGCATAGTGACCCTTCTGTTGGCACTTGTTGCACGTGACCTCTGAAAGCGGACGGTGATACGGAGCACTCGATCTAGGAGCTTGAGACGAAGTCTTGTTCTGAAAGCCAGGGTTGGGTGGGTGGGAAGAACCACTGCCACCTTTGCTCTTCTGCTGATACGGCTGACGGAACGGAGGAGGAGGAAGCCAAAACTTCTGCTGCTTGGCCACTTGAGTAGAGGAAGAAGGAGTAACATCTCTGACTCGCTTCTTGGAAGCATCACACCTCAACTGAGCAGCCTCTTGCTTCAGTGCCATGTTGTAGAACTCATCGTACCTCAAGGGCTCAAAGAGAACAAGAGCAAGCTGAATATCTTCTCTGAGACCACCCCTGAACTGGTATATCATGCTCTTCTCATCAGGCACGTCCTGCTTGGCAAAGCGGGCGAGCTTCTGGAACAACTTGTTGTATTCATAGACAGACAAAGAGCCTTGCTTCAGATTGCGGAATTCCTCACGCTTGCTTTCAACCACACTCTGCGGAATATGATGAGCTCGAAAATCTCGACGGAAATCATCCCAAGTGATAACATGTCCACCTCTGGAGTCCTTATACTGCTGGAACCATTCTGCAGCTTGATCTTTGAGTCGGAAGGAAGCGAACTTGATAAAGTCCTCAGGCCTGACGTTACTGCACTCGAAATGCTTACACAGATCCACAAGTCAATCGTCAGCATCGGTTGCCTCAACACAATTGCTGAAAGTCTTTGGACCGTTAGCAAGGAACTGGTTGAGTGTAGCAAAGTGACTCTGATTGCTGCCTTGATTCCCTTGACTGCCTTGATTGCACTCTTGAAGAATTTGCATGATCAGCTGTGTGTTTGCATTAGTTGCGGCCATCACAGCTTGCCATGCCTCTGGAGGAGGTGGAGGTGGTGGCGGATCAGGATTCGGAGTCGTGCATGTTGGAGGAGCCATCCTGAAGAGGTTGACCACCATTAGCACCTTGACAGACAAATATTGAAGCTGAATCCAACGGAATGAAAATTGCAACATATAGTCTTCACATCCGAACAAAATGAACACATGCATTCCTCTTCAAATGGTCACATATCCATAAATTGAGAAGCCGCGTAGAATTAAGGTAGAGAAATAAATCAACAAGGTACGGATCAAGAACGAATAATCGGTAAGAAATCCCAATCTCAAACCAATATCCATGGAAGAAGAACTAGAGCTACTAGAATTCCCACCTATGAAACTTCCGAACCTTTCCGGTTATGCAATCAGGTGTTGGGGATACAGGGGAAGCATAATATCTCACCCAAACTAGAAAATCCTACATCCAGCTGTATCCATCCTTCAACACATAACCAAGAAAACTTCGGACACCATCTACCTCAACCTTTGAAAAGCATCCGTTATACAAGTTATGGCGATACTCCCGAACTCCCGCCCCAGTACTGGGTGGCGTCGAAGTTATCTCACCAACGAACTGCATAAAAGAGATTTTCGATGTCGGCGAACATATCTCAAGTATTCTAGAATTGCAACGATAAAATTATGATGACAACACCTCAGAGCTCAACTCCCCGGGACACTTCCACTAAACCCCTGACAGGAGGCACCAAGTCAATGTTCTCATCATAAGCTATTGGAACGATTCCAAGATACTCGCGTGATCCTAAATTTTTTTAGTGAAATTTGAGAAGAGAAGAGTCAAAACTCTACGTCAGGATGCCTTACCAGAGCGATGAGGAGACTGGGAAGTAAAAAGAATTCCTAAACTCTCCGATATATAATTCCTAAAGACTCAAAACATTTTTCTAGACACAACTCGGCTGCTAAAAACGATCAAGCAATGGGGCTCCTAAGCTCGGGGAAGGCTCTGATTACCAACTTGTAACACCCTCGATGCGACTATAGCTCCCACGTGTCGAGGCACGACTTAGAGACATAATCGCATTGAAGGCATATGTCGCAAGTTAGGCAATCTTCACAACATCCCATGCAATATGAATAATAAAGGGGAGAACATAGTTGGCTTACACTCGCCACGTCACATCAGAGTACATAAATAACATCCATCATACCAACACTCATGGCCCGACTACGACGCCAAAATAGAAGAAAACCCAACATGCGACACGGCCCTGAATCGAACCCCAACTAGGCACCACTACTGATCATCAGGAAAAGACACGTAGTAACGCTGAGAGTCCTCATCGAACTCCCACTTGAGCTCGTAATCGTCACCTGGAGCGGAATCACCTGGACCTGCATCTGGAGTTATAGTATCTGTGAGCCACAGGGACTCAGCAATCTCGCACCCTCGCGATCAAGACTATTTAAGCTTATAGGAAGGGTAGGCAAATATATGTGGAGCTACAGCAAGCGACTAGCATATATGGTGGCTAACTTATACGCAAAAGAGAGCGAGAAGAGGAGGCAAAGCGCGAGCGAGAATCTAGAAGAACAACCTACGCAAGCATTACTCCAACACCGTGTCCACTTCCCGGACTCCGCCGAGAAGGGGCCATCACGGTAACACACTCAGTTGATTCATTTTAATTAATTAAGGTTCAAGTTATCTAGAACCGGACATTAACAAATTCCCATCTGCCCATAACCGCAGGCACGGCTTTCGAAAGTTCGATCCCTGCAGGGGAGTCCCAACTTAGCCCATGACAAGCTCTCACGGTCAACGAAGGAATAGACCTCCTCCCAAGACATTCCGATCAGACTCGGTATCTCGGTAACTCAAGACACTTCGACAGGTTAAAACAAGACCAGCAACACCGCCCGAACGTGCCAACAAATCCCGATAGGAGCTGCACATATCTCGTTATCAGGGCACACTCAGATAGGTCAAGCTACGAGTAAAACCAACCCTCAAGTTTCCCCGAGGTGGCCCCACACGCTGCCCGGTTCGGACCAACACTCAGAGGGAGCACTGGCCCGGGGGGGGTTTAAAATAAGATGACCCTTGGGCTCCGGTAACCCAAGGGAAAAAGAGGCTAGGTGGCGAATGGTAAAACCAAGGTTGGGCATTGCTGGAAAAGCTTTAATCAAGGCGAAATATCAAGGGGTTCCCATTATAACCCAACCGCGTAAGGAACGCAAAATCCGGGAACATAACACCGATATGACGGAAACTAGGGCGGCAAGAGTGGAACAAAACACTAGGCGAGAGGCCGAGCCTTCCACCCTTTACCAAGTACATAGATGCATTAAGATAACATAACAATATAATGATATCCCAACAAGTAAATAAAAGATGTTCCAACAAGGAACGACCTCCAATCTTCACCTGCAACTAGCAACGCTATAAGAGGGGCTGAGCAAAGCGGTAACATAGCCAATCAACGGTTTGCTAGGACAAGGTGGGTTAGAGGTTTGACATGGCAATTTGGGAGGCTGACAAGCAAAAGGTAGGCATCGTAGCATTGGCATAGCAAAGAACGAGCAAACTAGCATAGCAAAGATAGTAGTGATTTCGAGGGTATGATCATCTTGCCTGCACAGTTGTCAGAGTTGACTGGATCCTCAAAAGCAAACTCAACGGGCTCCTCGGTAGCGAACTCGTATCCTGGCTCTACCCAAACAAGACAAACAAGCAACAAGGATACAATCAACCACGTGCAAGACCAAGCAATATGATGAAATGATGACATGCTATGCGGGATGCGATGCGGGATGCAAAATGCAAGATATGACAGGAAATGCATGAACCTGGCCTCAACTTGGAATTCCAAGGGTGCCACTGGAAAGATGAGATTAAATCGCTTGAAAACGATATAAAGATCATCGGAATTGGAGTTACGGTTTGGAAATGGCAAGCGTTTTAAGAATGACACCGGTCTGCAATTTACAGCAAGTAGGCATCTAAATGCAATGAAATGAACATGCTACAGCACCCAAACATGACAACAAAAAACATGGCAGGGATGCACACAAGATGCTTAACAAAGGACTAGCACTGAGACACGGCCAATTCATCCATTATGAGGTTCAAACAAGCGTGGCAAAAACGCAAATGCAAAACAGATTCCAGACTTAGTGAAATTAACACTTGTCTGAAATTTCGGATCACGAAGCCCTCTTCGGAGCAGCAAAACAATATGATACATGACCTTATTAAGACAAGTAAGAATATGGCATGGAGCTACTCAACAAGCTTAACAAAAGTCCCTAAGTGATCTGGGGTCAAAAGGGATCACAAAATATACTAACGGGCACACAAACATAGCTAAAACACAATCAGTTTTCAGACTTGATGAAAACTGAGACATGCTGAAATATAACTCACGAAGGCATGTAAACGAGCTCGATGCACTCACCACGGTGCAATTCATGGCAAGGCAAGCATACATCCATTAATAAGGCACAAAATACAAGCTAGACATGGCAAGAACAATGACATAGCATGCACGGATCAACTACAACAACGTCGGCAATATCGCAAATGAGTTGACGATCTGCCCAGATTCACCACCAAGCAAAAGTAGAGCTCAATTGACTCAAGCAAGGTTGCTCCATAATTGCAAATAAAGACATGGATGCATAGAGCATAACATGATTAACAAAACTCCTTTACTGATTGTCCTCAAAAGAGGCACGGATCACTAGGAAACAAGCTGAACATATGGCATCATGAACTAAATAATCCCAGACTTAGTGCAAACTACTGTCCCTGAAAACAGATTTCCCGGGTGCCTCTCTTTGCAAGCTTGCACAAGTCACCACACACATCCTAAAAATGCATGGGTTGCACCTCTGGAAATAAGACAAAATCCTTAACAAAACATATGAAGGACTCACAGGCATAGCATGCACACAATAAACATGGCAAAAATGACAAAAGTCTAAGATGAACTAGCAGATCTGAAAATTAACTCACGAAGCCCTCTTCTAACAACATTTCAGGCATCAAGATGAGCTCAATTGAAAATGATGCAATGGAATGAAATGGTGTACTCGTCGAGACGAACATTTTGATATACTATATGCCCAAATCGGATCTACGGATGCGGAAATACGGCCGGTCAAAGTAGGCATAAAAATTAGGGTTTGGAGGGAAAAGTCAACCGTGAGGAGATAGTTTTCTCAGATCTGGATCTGGCACGCAATCCGAGGAACGCCGGAACACTGTAGTTGGCCGGAACTTGGTCGCCGGAGTTCGTCGTTGCCGGGGAAGGAGAGGAAGAAGCCGGCCTTGGCGCGGCTCCCGAGGACGGCGGCGGGCTTGGACGGGGCGGTGCCGGCGGCGAGGGGCGGCCGGGCGCGGGCGGCGTGGCGGCGAGGCGGCGCCGGCAGCGGTAGGCTGCGGCGGGCGGCGAGGCCGGCCGGGCGGCGCGGCAGCCAGGCGGCGGGGAGGGCGCCGCGGCTCGGGCGGGAGGAGAGCGGGCGGCTGGCGGCAGCGACCGGGCTCCGCGTCCCAGATCTGGGCCCGGGCGGGCCGCGGAGAGAGAGAGACGGCGACGCGGATGAGGTGGCGGCGTGCGGTTGGCCGGGCGCGGCGGCGGTGCTGAGGTGGCGCGCTCTGATTGGTCGGAGCGATGTGGAGGGCGGACGTGTCCGGCCGGGTCGGACAATGTCCGGCCGGCGCGAGGGATTTTTAGGGTTTCGGGGAGAGGGAGAGATCCGAAATCGTGGGGGTCTATTTATAGGCATAAGTGGAACTAGGAGAGTCCAAATGAGGTGCGGTTTTCGGCCACGCGATCGTGATCGAACGCTCTAGGACATGGAGCAGAGTTTGGTGGGTTTTGGGCCAAATTGGAGGGGTGTTGGGCTGCAACACACACGAGGCCTTTTCGGTCCCTCAGTTAACCGTTGGAGTATCAAACGAAGTCCAAATGGTACGAAACTTGACAGGCGGTCTACCGGTAGTAAACCAAGGCCGCTTGTCAAGTCTCGGTCCAATCCGGAAATTTTTAATCCCCACACACGAAAGAAAGCTAGAAATGACCACCGGAGGAGAACGAGGCGCCAGAATGCAAAACGGACCACGGGGAAAATGCTCGAATGCATGAGATGAACACATATGCAAATGCAATGCACATGATGACATGATATGAGATGCATGAAAACAAAAATAACACACGGAGACAAAGACCCGAACCCGAGAAATAAATATAACTTAACACCGGAAACGGCAAGAGTTGGAGTATAAATTGGGAAAGTTACATCCGGGGTGTTACAGTATCAACCGCACACTCCCAGCAACGTACCCATTTCTTAGCCTTGTACTTGGGCGTCGTATCCACCTGCACATCAGACACTGGAGTAGCCAACGGTGTGACATCGACAGTAGCAGACCCCTGTGGCGTATTCTGCACAACCTGTTGATATTGCCTGTGCTGATATGATTGCATGTGCTGCTGCGGTATGGATTGATGCTGAAATTGTTGTTGAACTGGCACATGCTGCGGGGGGTGATGAAAACCGTGTTGCAAATCTCCACCCGCATGGTGTTGCTGCTGCTGAGGCGGCTTCTTTTTTTGCGTTTTTGAGCCGGCTGAGCCACAACCCCACCGGGATGGAATAGCGAAGGGGTGGATACCCCGGTTGGCGCAACCCCGTACATGGACGGTTGCCCTCCGGCGACGACTGTACCATACGTCAAGGCGTACTGCCCTCCCTGGCCATATCCAGGCGGCTGTTGCAGTGGTGGGCCATAGTTGTAGACCGGCGCCGGATCTCGCTGCTGATGTGGAGGACCGGAGTATCCCGGCGCCTGAGCCGGAGGACGCGAAGGAGCGGGAGTCGGCCCCACGATCGGAGGGGCACGAGGGTTTGGCCCTCCCGAGGCTACGGCGCCACACGCCATCGGAGGAACGCCCGCCATGGGGCGCTGAAGCGCCGCCGCGTAGGAGCGGGCAACGACCCCGGCGCTTGGGGGTGGAGTCAAAGTTGGAGTCGGCGATCGTGCGGCGTGCAGAGGTTCGGCGGCGGACGAGGGCGACGATGAATTGAGCGATGGAGTTGCTGTGATCGCGGTCTTCTGATTAGGGAAACCTGCCTAGATCGCCCGCATACGCGGCTTTAGAAAGGCCCAGGAAAACACTGCCTGGCCCGTCTTTGTCGTTGCATGCATGGGCCCAAAGCCCGAGACCACATGAGTTTGAATTCCAGGTGATCTCGGCCCCGAACCCGGCTCCCGAACGACCTTAGATCCCGGCGAAGTTTCCGTCGCCGGCGTACACAGCCGATTTGCCGAGGTGGGGCTCCGCCTGGCCGCGTCCAAGAACTGCCCCAGCACCGGTGGAGGCGTCACCCGGCGCGGCGGCAGGGGTCCTCGCCAAGCCCCCATACGCGGTGGCCGGGCCATCCTCAAACCGGCCGACGTCAACATAGGCTTGCGGCCGACAAACTCCGGGGCCACCGATCCCGACGGCGACCTCAAACCTATGATCTCTGATCCCTCTGCGTCGTCGATCCCCGATCCATCAGGAATCAAAGACTCCCTCGGCGACACCGGCGACCGATGCTCCCTGAAGCGAGACACCGGTGTCGGGAAGCCCGCATCGTTCCAGAACTCCTAGACCAATTCCGCCTCCGTTTTCTTCTTCTGGCGATCCACCGTGGTCCACTTCCCACCTCCAGCATCCTCTCGAAGCACTTCTAGTGCTAGCTGCACGCAGACAGCCTGCGCATCCTCCTCGTCGGAGGACTCAATTTCCGATCCCAGGCAAGAGAACCTCGAACCAGACGAGACCTACGTCGCCGGCGACGTCGTCGGCCCGGCAGATGCCGGCGGGGGTGCCAGGGTCAGACGCCTGCCCCGCATAGTCCGTCAAGAGTGGAGTTGCCAGGGTCAGACGCCTAAATCCAATGTTCTTATTTGATCTAGGTTTTGCTTCACAATGCACATATGCTTATTGCTGAAACCACACCAGCTTGTGCTCCTCTTATGCACCTCCGGGTAGGAACGTCACACCTAATTCACAATGAGAGAGAGAAAGAGGAGAGCTCTCTACTGTTCTGTTCCTGCTGATCTCTATGTAGCCAAGTGTACCTGGGTGGATGTAGCGGTAAACACCACATTTTTGTGAACCGTCATGAAGCAGTCATGAAGTTTTATGTCTATAGGTGATTCACACTAGTCGGTATGTTGTTTATCATTATTTTTGCCCATCAATTAAGAATACAGAAACATGTCTATGACTTATGGTATAGTACATGGTCACTTATGTCATGCATAGATCATAAGAGATTCATTTCTTATTTTTTGGCACATGATGATGCTTTGCTCCCATGGGCGGCATATGTAACCTTATTTTCGGCTATGAACTAGGAGTAACACACTTGGACGGGAATGTTTGGTTCCTGGGTGTATATACACCCTATATGGAAAAATAAAATAGCAATTCAATAAAAAGTCAAAAAAATCTGAAAATATTTTTGAAATAAACTTTACCTTCTATTATACTTGTGAGAAAAATTTCACAAAAATAAAATCGCCCTTTGACTTCTTTTCAAAAAAGACAAATTTCACAAATATATTGTTTGACACGACTAACCAAATATATATCATATGTACGTTCAAAAAAAATATCCTATGATATGTGAAAAAAAGTATATGTTTAAGAACTTCATCCATGGATGAATCAAATGATATTATTTGGTGACATATACTCCCTCCGTTCCCAAATATATGACACTTTGGTAATTCAATTAAAAACTTCATCCATGGATGAATCAAATGATATGATTTGGTGACATACTCCCTCCATTTCTAAATATATGGCTCTTTGGTAGTTCAATTTGAACCACATATATTTTCCTGAAAAGGATAGCACATACTCCTTGAACGGAGTGAGTACCACATATATTTTCCTGAAGAGTATATATTTGGTTGACAACTTAAAAAGAACAAAATGCCCTGACCATCGAATAGAGGGAGTACCATAAGATCCAATTAACTCGGCCAATTAATTCTAGGTAACAGTTAATTCAACATGACTAGAGCCATTGATAGCTGACCGTTGGTCTTAATGACCTTTAAACCAAGTTCCCCGTAAAAAAAATGACCTTTAAACCAAGTTAACTGCATGCATCAATTAAATCTAGCTAGCTTGGTGACAGTTTGTGACATAGTCTCTACTACTAAATCTCTACTATTAAAGGAGGATCGACGTGATGGTTCAACCTCCTTCCTCCCTTCGAACGAAAACCATCGCGCGAGGGCCACACGCCTGGCCGCAGCAGCCCAAAAATCGCGAACCCAGCCCACGTACGAGATCCACATCCAAAAAACACAGATCGTCCCTTTCCTCCCCTCGTACGATAGCACACACGAAAAAAAATCTACCGACAATCTCGCGCACCACACCGAAGCAAAAACAGGGCAGAACCCACGTCCAACACCTTCTCCCCGACCCAATCTCCATCTCCAGAACAAGACCTCTCTCCCAATCCCGAACTACCCACGAAAAACAAGAGAAAATCCCGCACATCTGTACGACACCCACGATCTCCCCCGATCCAGGCGACGAACATCCCTACCGCCCTACACCATGCCATGGGTCCGCCGCGTCCTTTGACGAGGAGGTGTCACCGGAGGTCCCATCTGCCTCTTCCCTTCGCCCAGGCACGCCGACCCGTCGTTAACCAGTGGCGGAGGTGTCTACGAGTTCGTCCCGGGCCTGCGTGTGGAGCACGACGAGACGGCCAGCTGGGGGTTCCTTCTTGCCGTTGAGGACTTCCACGACTGAGTCCACAGTGCCACCTGCTTCGGGTGGATCAGGGGTAGTACAAGTACAACTACCAGTAAGCTCTTTTTCTTCCTTTTCCTCTCCGAAATTTTGTTTAGTTGTCTTCTTGATCTGGTTCCTGATACAGAACTCGAGCCCGATCTTGATTTCTTGGTTATGACCTGCACTATTATTGTTGGTACAAATTCATCGAATAACTTCTAATGGAGACGGAATAATAATAGTTATATTGTTCTTCTATTTCACGACTTACTGTGATTTCTTCATGGTTTGTGCCAAGTACGGTGCAGGTTCGTGTGCCCCTGCTAACCGTCATATTTTTCAGGTTAAAGAAAAGGTATGAGCATGGACCTCTAATATTTCTCTATACATTTGACATTTACATTATTTCTCAAAAAAAAGTAAATCCATCAGGGCATGTCCAACGCCGGCGCTTGTGATCGGCGCCAGGATCTAATTCCCGTCTGTTTTAGCCAGGTAGGCATGATTCCCGGTCTATTCCCAAGCGTCGCTGCCTAACGACGCGCCCGGCACTTCGTCCAAATTCTCTATACGCTAGGTGGGCCTTTATTTGTTTTTTAATCATCTAAGCGTCTCATAATTGCTCACTGCGTTGGAGGATAGGCTCCTAGGTGGGCGCTTCATGTCGTGAAAATCCCAAATCCTTCCTTAAGCGTCTAGATAAGCATCTCTGCATTGTAGATGCCCATTGCTGATATGTAGATGTAGGAGAAATTATTATTTTTTCAGTTTTGTAACTACTGACGGAGTTTTGCATTCTTTGTAGCAGAAATTTGATAGTCCTGTTTATCTTCTTACGCCATTCTCTACATATAGTCTTCTTGTTGTGATGGATAGGCCACGGGGACAACAATCGGAAGAGAGTTTCGCCGACGGGGTGGATAACTGACGAGGTTACACGTATGGCTGTAGCGGTACATCAGACTTAACTTCATATCGCTGACAATAATTTCCTCTTTATGTTTTGGTTTTGCTCAGTATCCCATGTGTTAGTTCTGCATGTATTTTATTTGTTTACTAAAACTAGGAGCAGTAGTACATCGGAGTAGTTACTGAAAATACTCCTACTACAGGAGGTACTGCATATGGTTTTGGCAGAGAATGCAACTTGTTTTCTGATTTTTATCTGATATCCATATTTGTGTTTGCTGTAACAGTGATTCAATACCAAGGTCAGGATAAGGTGGAAGACTGTAAGCTCCACAATGCCGAAATTTTTGGTAACCATCTGTTTACTTCTTCCGACTATTCAATGACCAATATATCCTGAAAATTAGCTACAATGATGTACTAAAATGCTGCTCAATCGAGAGCTTTCTGTACACACACCTACCTAATATCTGTGTGTTGCTACTTAAGATGATGCTTGATGTAGTACATGCCTTTTTTGTTAATTCCAGCCTTAAGATGTTGCTCTCAAATTTATATAAAAAGTTAGTTCTATAAAATTGTTATGAAGTGTACTTCACTTGATCATAACAATTTCTAGAGAGTATTTTAATGTTTTTCAAATAAAAAGTATGTGTTTAAAATAATAACATTAAGTATCTTTAGATTTTGTTCAGTAAATCACTGCAGATAGACGTATGTCTTTTTTGTAGCATTTTATAGTGAGGTAGTGGCACAGGTAAGTATATATGAGATGTACATTGTGTTCACATAACCTTTTCCCAAGAAGGAAAATACTACAAAGGTCTTAGAGCATCTCCAGCCGCGCCCCCAAGAGGGCCCCCCAGGCGATTTTTTGGCCGCCGGCACCAAAAAATCGGCCCACTCGCGCCTCCAAGGGCCCAGTTTTCGCCGGCTCGGGCCGAAATTGGCGCCGGCGGACCCAACCCGAACCCGGCGCGCTGGGGGTCGCTCGGAGGCGCCGGGCGAATCTTTTTTGGCGCGAAGAGCCGCGGGCCAACCGCGTCAGTGACTTGACTCTCTTCTCGCCGCTTCGTCGTCCTCATCGCCTCGTTTCCCGCGGCGAATCAATGCCAAAGCTGCGCGCTGCGCGTGCTGCCGCGCCGGTCAGCCTCCATTGATGCCTCACGGGCGGCGCAGTGAAGGTCGGGCGACGCGCGTCCCCTCGGCTGCCACACCATCAAGCCATGCGTAACGCGCCGACCAAGCCTACCACGCGGCGCCTCCGCCTATATAAGCCGACCACCGGCGCGCCGGAGGCACGCACAGACACTCCACCGCCGACGCGCCCATTGTCGTGGTTCTAAGTCTGACAGTAATGTAGGGGGTAGGTATGGAGAGGCAAGATCTTAGCTATGGAGAAGTTGTAAGCACACGAGGTTTACGAGTTCAGGCCCTTCTCGGAGGAAGTAATAGCCCTACGTCTCGGAGCCCGGAGGCGGTCGACTGGATTATGCGCGTATGAATTACAGGGTTGCGAACCCTTTACACTAAGGAGGGGGGTGGCTTATATCAAGTTCGCCAGACCCCTCCGGCCCTCAATTATGCAGGGTTTCAAATACATTAAGGTCGGGGGTTACTGGTAACGCCCCTAATAAAGTGCTATGATGACCATAAAAGCTACTTAATGACCGACCGTTAGCGTGCGGAGTGACTTTAGGTCTCCTGGCCGTCGAGTGGTTGGGTCTTTGTCGAGTGGTTGCTTCTTGGTCGAGTGTCTTCGAGTCTGTCGAGTGGAACACCTCCAAGTCGATTGAAAGGTGATTTCTTCTAGAGATGTCTTTGGGTAGGGCACTTAGGACAGGTCCATGACCCTACCCTAGGTACATAGCTTCATCATTAGCCCCCGAATGGATCGAGGTTTGAGTGGGGAAGGAGTTGAGAACTTCTCCGACTCATTTTTCATGCCATGAGCATATCTTGTTTCGGATCACCGGACTGAGTGACGACAGCAACTTCCTTTTAAGTCGCCTTGATCCATTCTTGGTTTTTTGTCAAGTGAGTTTCTTTACTTGAAAGGTTCCGAGTGGCGGTGTGGAGGAGATCTTTGGTCTGACAAGTTGTTCTACTACCCACAGATTTCGCGGGATCCAAATTTTGGGAAGCGCGCGGGACGGGGGAGGCCGCAGTAATCGGATGGGATAGGGCGGAGCCGCCTCGATCCCTGCGCCACCTTTTTCGCCACGTATCGCGCGTGCGATTGTTACGGGATTTGACAGGACCGCCGGGGCCTACCAGTCAGCCACTCGGAAGCGGCCTCATATAAGGCGTCGGACCGGGGTCTCTTGAACAGTGCGTTCCCATTATCTCTTCTCCTCTTCAGGCTCCTTCGCCGCACTCGCTCTCGCCCCAGCGCCACCGCTCCGTACGCGTCTCGCCGGCGACGATGGGGAAGGAGAAGACGGCGGCTCTGGAGCAGGCGATGGCAAAGGCGAAGGGGAAGGCGACCAGTCGGGGTGGATCTTCCTCGCGAACCGGCCTGCCGAAGGGCTGGATCCAGGGCGACTGGATCCGCTCGACGATCACCCAAGAGGACCTTGATGACCAAGCCGAAGGAGGGCTGATCCCCCATGAATCGGCGCGGCTTCCGGGGAAGGAATCCGAGCCGCAACCTCGGGAGGGTGAGCGCGTTCTCCTTGCCACCCACGTCGACCGTGGATTTTCCTTGCCTCCTCACCCTTTCTTTCGGGGATTTCTGAACTTCTTTGGGGCACAACTCCACCACTTCACTCCCAACACAATCGTTTATCTTGTCGCTTTCGTTTCTTTGTGTGAGAATTTCTTGGGTTGTCGGCCTCACTGGGGTCTCTTCAAGCACATTTTCACTTGTCGCTCTCAGACGGTGAAAAAGGCCAATCCGAGTGACGAGAGAACTCAAGTGATTCAGATGTGTGGGGGTCTTGGTGTTCAGACGAGAGGGAAAAGTTCCTTTCCGGCCATGAGCCTTCCCGACTCGGTTCGCGGATGGCAGTCGACCTGGTTTTACTGCAAAGACCAGTCGACGCCAGGACAGTCGACTGGCCTCCCTCCTTTTACCATGGATCGAGTGAGGAAACCCTCCTCTTTGAAGGTGCTCCCGGAGGAGAAGGCGCAGGTGAGGGTGCTGGTCGAGCGAGTGGTCCATCTCATCCGTGACGGGGTCACCGGTATGGATCTCTTGGAGGTCTTCCTTCAGCGGCGTATCCAGCCTCTTCAAGCCCGAGACCATTTGATGTGGATGTATTCGGGTCTTGACGACTCCACTCGGATTCACCCGGAGGAGGTCGATGACGACACACTGGAGAAGTGGCTGTCGGGCATGACCAGAAACAAGGACAACCCCAGGGGAGCCAGGAGAATTCCTCCATTCGACCAGTCCCATGTACCAGAGAAGGTCCGATTCCGAGCTTTTGATTGTAATCTGAATCCACTCGCGCAGCTGTCTGTACCGCGTTGACTGACTTTACTCTTCCTGCTTTCTTTTAGGCCCTTATCGAAATGTATTCAATGCCCAACGGAGAGCAAGAGCAAGATCTGGAAGGAGAGGCGAGCGGCGGCGACAGTGGCGAATGGACTTCTGACGGTGAAGGGGACGGAGAAAGTGACGACTCAAGTGACGAAGAAGAAGTAGAGTCGCCTCCTCGCAGGGAGAGGCGATCCAAGCTTGACAAAGAACGACCGAGCGCCCGCGAAAAGGCGACTGCTCAGGATGGTCAGTCTTCAAAGCGTCCTCGGGTCTCTTCACCAACCCCGGCCGAAAAAGCGCCAAAGCATCCCAAAGTTGCAGAGCCGAAGTCTCGGAAGGCGTTGCCAAAGATTAAGATTGACATCCCCGTCGCTTCTGCGTGAGTGTCTCCCTTTGTATTCACTCGACGCCCCGCGTTGTTTGTTTTTCTTGTTTTAACCAGACGAACTTTGGAACTGGCAGCGCTGCTACTTCCGGGACCTCAGCTTACAGGGACGAGGATGAGGCAATGGAGGATGTGGTCACTTCCAATCTGGATATGATTTCTGCCATTCTGTCTTTATTTGGTCGACTCAATTGCAATGTGAACCATTGGGTGATGTGATTTTGGCGATTGAACTTTGTACAGCTCCCAACATTATCGACCTCCCCGATGATGATGAAGAGCCCAAGAGGCCTTTGACGAGGAAGAATAGGCAAGCTCCTGCAAGCAAGGTGCCACAGTCGAGCCGAGGGCGGAACCAGTAGTTCAGGACACTGGCGATGCCAATCGGGGTTCTGTTACCTTCGCCGTGCCACTGTCGAGTGCCTTCCCTTCTTCGTCGACTGCTCTGGCCCCTGTCGACCCACCTTCAGTTTTCGCGACCCATCATGTCCCAGAGGACGAAGTGAATGCTGCCAAGGAAGCCATACGCCAGGCGGGCATCATGATGGAGAAGATGAAGATGGTGCGGGACGCCAGTCAGGCCGCCTACGACGCCAGCTCGGCTCTCCAAAGCGACGTTCAGGTTAGTTGGTCACCGCTTGTTCTGTTAGGATAAGCTGTCTTGAAGACTCTTTCCGCAAATCTTTGCATCTGTACACCCACTGGGTGCGTTGATTGAATTTTTGAACTAGTCGGGGCACGCTGAGTGCACCCACTGGGTGTAGTCCCCGAGACTATGGTGGACTGCTGGCAGTCGACTGTAGTCTTTGTATTTTGTCGAGTGTAAACCGAACTGGTAGTTTGTCTCTTCCACTCGGTCTGGTCGAGTGGGATCAGAACCGGTGGGGGCACACAAAGTGCACCCACTGGGTGTAGTCCCCGAGACCGCGGTCGACTGCTGGCAGTCGACTGTGGTCTGAGTTCTTCTCTCTTTTTTTTACTCTCTGCACTCGACTCCGGCGGGCCGGTCGAGTGGGATCAGAACCGGTGGGGGCACGAAAGTGCACCCACTGGGTGTAGTCCCTGAGACTATGGTGGATTGCGAGCAGTCGACCGTAGTCTTAGTACTTATTGTCTTTGTCATTTTTCGCTGCAAAATAACTTCTCCTCCTTGATTGCAGAAATCTTGTGATCTTGGAGCTCGCTTTGCAGACTAGGAGAAACAGCAGATCCAACTGAACCTTGACTTGGAATTGGCCAAGACAGAGCTGCAAAAGGACAAGGACGGCGCCAATGGTAAGACGCGCTTGTCGATTGGTTTGTCTTAGGCTTGAGTACCCTTCTGCCCTCTCTGAATCAAGCACCATTTTTTTGCAAAAAAACTGAGAGAAGCTCTGGCGAAGAAGGATCAGGATTTGGCTGCTGCTCGAAAGGAAGCTGACGACAAAACCGCTCTGGCAGAACAGAAACTGGCTTCGGTCGGCCAGTTGGAAGAAGAGAATACCAAGATGAAATCCGCTCTGAACGAAGCCAACAAGGAGTGCACACGCTTGAAGAAGGACAATCTCAATCTGTACGAGAAGATGGAAGGCATCGCTCGCAGGAGGGACGACCTGGAGAGCTATCTGAGGAGCCTTGCCAAGAAGTTGTTCATCAAGCTTGAAGGTACACATTTTGTTCTGACTGATTTTTTTTGTCGACTCAGCGTGCGAAAATTGACTTATCCTTGGACCGTGAATGCAGAGTTTTGCCAGGACTTAGATGAGGAGACTGGGCGGATTGAGCCAGGTTTAGACCCAATCAATTCTCCCGTGAAAGATGAAACTGCCATGAATCTGCTCCGACTGGAATCCCGCATCGACGGTGTTGTGGACTACTTGGCTCGACTGAAGGTCGCCACATCACAGATCGACCCGGCACTTTGGCCAGAGGCCACGCTCCAGAATGATCTTGAGTCCCTGATGACTCGACTTAACGAGATCCCTGACCGAGTGCAGGAGTGGAAGAAATCTTCTGCCCGGTGCGGTGCTGATGTGGCTCTGTCTTTGGTTCGTGTCCATTGCAAGGAGGTGCGACAAGAGAAGCTGGCACGAATCAAGGTCGCCAACACCCATAAGTATGACTTCTGATCTTTTATGGAGACTTTCATCGCTGCAGCCACTCGGATCGCCGACGGCGTCGGCCTAGACGAGTTCGTCGAGTCTGCTAGTCCTCCTCCCGCGGAGTGAACAAACTTTTATGCCTCACCTTAAATTTGCCTCGGAATGCCGAGTGGTTTTTGTAACCGTTAAACTCTTTCGGGCTGAATGCCTGAGCACTTCGATCTGTGGTCCGGATCTTTTGGGATTTATTTGAACTTGGTTTATCGTTGAATGTCTTTATGAATCCTCCATCGAGTGGAAATCGTTCTTCGCTCGAGACAACTTTTGTATTTGTGGCGCAGCCCTGAAGGAGAAGGTAGTAGTCGACCTGCACCTCGTCATCCTTGCGGGTCGGCGATGGAGTGCACGTTGTATTTGTGGCGAAGCTCCCAAGGAGGAGGTGGCAGTCGACCTGCACCTCGTCGTCCTTGCGGGTCGGCGATGGAGCGCACGTTGTATTTGTGGAGAAGCTCCCAAGGCGAAGGTGGTAGTCGACCTGCACCTAGTCGTCCTTGCGGGTCGGCGATGGAGCGCACGTTGTATTTGTGGCGAAGCTCCCAAGGAGAAGGTGGGAGTCGACCTGCACCTCGTCGTCCTTGCGGGTCGGCGATGGAGCGCACGTTGTATTTGTGGCGAAGCTCCCAAGGAGAAGGTGGCAGTCGACCTGCACCTCGTTGTCCTTGCGGGCCGGTGATGGTGCGCACGTACTTAGGCGAGTACTCGACTGCAGCTAAGCCCCCCGAGTGGGAGGCTGGCTCACCACTCGGTACGATTTTCAAATACTTAGGCGAGTACTGGACTGCAGCTAAGCCCCCGAGTGGGAGGGTCGCTCACCACTCGGTACGATTTTCAAATACTTAGGCGAGTATTGGACTGCAGCTAAGCCTCCGAGTGGGATGGTCGCTCACTACTCGGTAGGATTTTCAAATACTTAGGCGAGCACTGGACTGCAGCTAAGCCTCCGAGTGGGAGGCTGGCTCACCACTCGGTAGGATTTTCAAATACTTAGGCGAGTACTGGACTGCAGCTAAGCCCCCGAGTGAGAGGGTCGCTCACCACTCGGTAGGATTTTCAAATACTTAGGCGAGTAGTGGACTGCAGCTAAGCCTCCGAGTGGGAGGGTCGCTCACTACTCGGTAGGATTTTCAAATACTTAGGCGAGCACTGGACTACAGCTAAGCCTCCGAGTGGGAGGGTCGCTCACCACTCGGTAGGATTTTCAAATACTTAGGCGAGTACTGGACTGCAGCTAAGCCTCCGAGTGGGAGGCTCGCTCACCACTCGGTAGGATTTTTAAATACTTAGGCGAGTATTGGACTGCAGCTAAGCCCCCGAGTGGGAGGGTCGCTCACCACTCGGTAGGATTTTCAAATACTTAGGTGAGTACTGGTGCAGCTAAGCCTCCGAGTGGGAGGGTCGCTCACCACTCGGTAGGATTTTCAAATACTTAGGCGAGTACTGGACTGCAGCTAAGCCTCCGAGTGGGAGGGTCGCTCACCACTCGATAGGCTTTTTAAATACTTAGGCGAGTACTGGACTGCAGCTAAGCCTCCGAGTGGGAGGGTCGCTCACCACTCGGTAGGATTTTCAAATACTTAGGCGAGTACTGGACTGCAGCTAAGCCCCCGAGTGGGAGGGTCGCTCACCACTCGGTAGGATTTTCAAATACTTAGGCGAGTACTGGCCTGCAGCTAAGCCTCCGAGTGGGAGGGTCGCTCACCACTCGGTAGGATTTTCAAATACTTAGGTGAGTACTGGACTGCAGCTAAGCCTCCGAGTGGGAGGCTGGCTCACCACTCGGTAGGATTTTCAAATACTTAGGAGAGTACTGGACTGCAGCTAAGCCTCCGAGTGGGAGGGTCGCTCACTACTCGGTTGGATTTTCAAATACTTAGGCGAGTACTGGACTGCAGCTAAGACTCCGAGTGGGAGGGTCGCTCACCACTCGGTTGGATTTTCAAATACTTAGGCGAGTACTGGACTGCAGCTAAGCCCCCGAGTGGGAGGCTGGCTCACCACTCGGTAGGATTTTCAAATACTTAGGCGAGTACTGGACTGCAGCTAAGCCCCCGAGTGGGAGGCTGGCTCACCACTCGGTAGGATTTTCAAATACTTAGGCGAAACGGGTTCGCAGCTAAGCCCCCGAGTGGAAGGCTGGCTCACCACTCGGTAGGAAATTATTTTTACAAACTTAGGCGAAACGGATTCGCAACTAAGCCACTCGCTGGGGGATTTCTCATGCAAACAAAAACAATAACAATCACTGGGAAAGTCATAACGCTCTTGTCTTTGATAAATAAACTACAGAATTTTTTCTTATTACATCTCATCCGAGTGAGGATTCAAGTATAAAAGGGGTGGAGCAGCTCCGCATTCCAGGCTCGTGGCTCATCAATCTGGCGATCGATGTTATAAAGGTGGTACGCTCCATTATGGAGGACTCTGGTGACTTTGAAGGGACCTTCCCAAGTAGGAGCGAGTTTGTGTGGTTTCTGTTGATCCACTCGGAGGACCAAGTCTCCTTCTTGGAAGGCCCGACTCTTCACATTTCTGGCATGGAATCGACGCAAGTCTTGCTGGTAGATGGTCGATCGGATCATGGCCATTTCTCTTTCTTCTTCCAGGAGGTCGACTGCGTCCTGCCGGGCTTGTTCTGCTTCATCTTCAGAGTAGAGCTCGACTCGGGGTGTGTTGTGAAGCAGGTCACTTGGCAAAACTGCTTCGGCCCCGTAGACCAGAAAGAGTGGGGTTCTTTCGGTCGACCGGTTTGGGGTTGTCCTCAATCCCCAAAGGACTGATGGAAGCTCGTCGACCCATGCACCTGCTGCGTGCTTGAGATCGTGCATCAATCGAGGTTTCAGTCCTTTGAGAATTAAGTCATTTGCTCTTTCCGCTTGTCCATTCGACTGGGGGTGCGCGACCGAAGCGTAGTCGACTCGTGTGCCCTGAGAGGCGCAAAAGGCCCTGAATTTGTCGGAATCGAAGTTTGACCCATTGTCAGTGATGATGCTGTGCGGAACTCCATATCTGAATATCAACTCTCTGATGAAACTGATAGCAGTGCAAACATCAAGATTCTTGATCGGCTTATCTTCAATCCATTTGGTGAACTTGTCGACTGCTACTAGCACATGAGTGAAGCCGCTCCTGCCCGTTCTCAGTGGTCCAACCATGTCCAGCCCCCAAACAGTGAAGGGCCAGATGAGTGGAATGGTTTTCAGGGCTGACGCGGGCTTGTGCGACATATTAGAGTAATACTGACATCCTTCACATTTATCGACTATCTCTTTTGCCATTTCATTGGCCCTTGGCCAGTAGAATCCCGCTCGGTATGCTTTAGCCACAATGGTCCGAGAGGACGCATGATGACCACAGGTCCCGAGTGGATATCATCAAGGATCATCTGACCTTCTTCTAGTGTTATACACTTCTGACTGACTCCAGTCGCGCTTTCTCTATACAACTGTCCCTTTATGACTGTAAAGGCCTTGGATCGACGGACGATCTGTCGAGCCTCTTCCTCGTCCTCTGGGAGTTCTTTCCTTAGGATGTACGCGATGAACGGTATTGTCCAGTCGGGAGTGATGACCAAGACTTCCATGACCAGGTCGACCACAGCTGGAACTTCAACTTCAGTCGGATCTATGGCACTTTTTGGCTGCGGGGCTTCTTCAGTGAAGGGATCCTCCTGAACTGATGGCATGTGGATGTGTTCCAAAAACACATTGCTGGGAATGGCTTCTCTTTTGGAACCTATTTTCACCAAATCATCGGCAGCTTGATTTTTCAGTCGGGGTATGTGATGAAGTTCTAACCCCTCGAATTTCTTCTCCAACTTTCTCACTGCATTGCAATAGCCAGTCATGGCTGGACTTCTGACGTCCCGCTCCTTCATCACCTAATTAACCACCAAATCTGAGTCGCCATAGACCATGAGGCGACGGACGCCGAGTGAAATGGCCATGAGCAACCCATATAAAAGTGCTTCATATTCTGCCTCGTTATTGGAGGAATCAAAGTGGATTTGAAGAACATATCTGAGCTTATCCCTTCGAGGGGAAACCAATACCACTCCGGCACCGGAACCATTGAGCATTTTGGAACCGTCGAAGAACATGGTCCAATGCTCCGAGTGAACCTGAGTCGGTAGTTGCTGTTCAATCCACTCGGCGACGAAATCTGCTATTGCTTGGGACTTGATAGCTTTCTTTGCCTCAAACTTGATATCTAGAGGAAGGAGTTCAATCGCCCATTTTGCCACTCGACCAGTCGCATCTCTATTATGCAGGATCTCTGACAATGGAGCGTCGCTGATGACTGTAATGGAATGATCAGAGAAGTAGTGAGCGACCTTCTTTGTGGTCATATAAATCCCATATACAAGCTTCTGATAGTGAGGATATCTTTGCTTCGACGGGGTCAAAACTTCAGAAATATAATACACTGGGCGCTGAACTTTGAAGGCTTTTCCTTCTTCTTCCCGCTCGACCGTCAGTACCGTACTGACGACTTGTCCCATGGCTGCAATGTAAAGCAGCAAAGGCTCTTTGCTGATTGGGGCAGCAAGCACCGGCTGGGTGGAGAGCAGAGCTTTGAGCTCTGCAAACGCTGCATCAGCTTCAGGAGTCCACTCGAACTTGTCTGACTTCTTCATCAATCGGTAAGGAGGCAATGCCTTTTCACCGAGACGAGAGATGAATCAACTTAAAGCGGCCAAGCAACCAGTAAGCTTTTGGACGTCGTGCACTCGCACAGGACTTTTCATTTGGAGTATAGTACCGACTTTTTCCGGATTTGCGTCGATTCCCCGTTCGGAAACGGGGAAACCGAGTAACTTTCCGCCAGGAACTCCGAATGTGCACTTTGATGGATTAAGCTTGACGTCATACCTCCTAAGGTTGGCAAACGTTTCAGCAAGGTCAGTCAGCAGGTCGGAACCCTTCCATGACTTGACCACAATATCATCCATGTATGCTTCCACATTCCGACTGATTTGAGTGAGCAAACACTTCTGAATCATTCTCATGAATGTGGCTCCGGCATTCTTGAGGCCGAATGGCATGGTAACATAACAGAAGCACCCAAATGGGGTGATGAAAGCTGTTTTGATTTCGTCAGGCCCATACAGACGGATCTGATGGTACCCGGAGTAGGCGTCTAAAAAAGACAGTCGCTCACATCCCGCAGTCGAGTCGACTATCTGGTCGATGCGGGGGAGAGGAAAATGATCTTTCGGGCACGCCCGATTGATATGTTTAAAGTCAATGCACATGCGAAGTGACTTGTCCTTCTTGGGGACCATGACAACGTTGGCGAGCCACTCGGAGTGGTAGATCTCTCGGATGAACTCCGCTGCCAAGAGCCGAGCCACCTCCTCGCCAATAGCCTTTCTCTTCTGGACGGCGGATCGTCGGAGATGTTCTTTGACATGTTTTATTTTTGAGTCGACTCGTAGGCGATGCTCAGCCAGCTCCCTGGGAACACCTGGCATGTCAGAAGGCTTCCATGCGAAAATGTCCCAGTTCTCACGGAGGAACTGGATGAGCACTTCTTCCTATTTGGAGTCGAGTGTCGTTGAGATATGAGTTGGAGCAGCGCTGGGATCGGTCGGGTGGATGTGAGCTGTCTTCGTTTCGCCAGATGACTGAAAAGCTGATTCTGTAGAGGACTTCTTGGCTCGCAACAAATCACTCGGGTCTGCAGTCTTCTGGTATTCCTGTAGCTCCACCACTGCCATCTGAGCATCAGCGATCTTTGAACCTTTCTGAAAACATTCTTATGCTTTCTTCCGATTGCCCGTAACAGTGATCACACCTTTGGGACCAGGCATCTTCAATTTGAGATACACATAACATGGTCGGGCCATGAAGCGTGCATAAGCCGGCCTGCCCAAAATACCGTGATAGGCACTCTGGAAGTCTACAACTTCGAACATCAACTTTTCTTTGCGGTAATTCTTGGAGTCACTGAAAACCACATCAAGAGCAATCTGGCCGAGTGACTCAGCCTTCTTAACAGGAATGACTCCATGGAAACTCATGTTGCTGGTACTGAGTCTGGACATCGGAATGCCCATCCCTTTCAACGTCTCAGCATATAGTATGTTCAAACCACTGCCACCATCCATGAAGACTTTGGTCAGTCGAGTGCCTTCAACAACTGGGTCGACCACCAAAGCTTGCCTCCCAGGGGTGGCAATGTGCGTTGGGTGATCAGACCGGTCGAATGTGATGGCAGTCTCAGACCACTTCAGATAACTGGGTGTCGCCAGAGCAACCATATTCACCTCTCGGTTGATAACTTCCAGTCAACTTTTGCTTTCAACATCAGCAAAAATCATCAGGGTGGAATTGACCTGGGGGTATCCATCGTCACTGTCTTCCTTGTCCTCAACTTTGTCCGACTCCTTTTCCTTATCTCTGGGCTGCTTGCCCTGGAACTGCTAGATCAAGAGTCGACACTATCGAGTGGTATGTTTCGGGTAAATGAAATTACCCTCTTCATCTTTCTTGGTGTGGATGTGACATGGCAAATCCAACACATCATTTCCGTCCTGGTCTTTAACTTTCTTGGGGTTCCAACATCCTTTGGGTTTCCCCTTAAATTTTCCTTGGGTCACAGCCAAGGCTTCCCCAGGAGCAGCTGGCTTGGCTTTCCACTTCTGTTTCCGATTGGAATTTCCTCCGGTTTCTTGAGCGACTGGCTTGAGCTTGCCACTCCTGATTTGATCCTCATCTTCACCATTAGCGTACTAGTGGCAATCTCCATCATCCGATTCAGAGACATATCTCTGGTTGGACCGAATTTCAGATTCAGTTCTTTGTACTTGACGCCTTCTTTGAAGGCACAGACTGCTTGGTGGTCAGGCACATTCTCAACTGTGTGATGTAACGTGATCCACCTCTGGATGTAGTCCCTCAAAGTTTCATTCGGCTTCTGCACGCAAGACTGCAGTTCCGTCAGCCCTGCCGGTCGCTTGCATGTTCCTTCAAATGTGGTGACAAACACTCGGGCGAGATCTTCCCAAGTGTAAATGCTACTGGGTGCTAACTGATTCAGCCACACTCTGGCCGAGGCCTCCAACATGAGAGGCAGGTGCTTCATGGCCACTTCATCATTGCCGCCGCCAATCTGGACGGCCACTCGGTAGTCTTCAAGCCAAGTATCGGGTTTGGACTCACCAGTGAACTTACTGACTCGAGTCGCCAACCCGAAGTTGGGAGGAATCACAGCGGCCCTGATGGCTGTACTAAAGCACTGTGGCCCGAAACGTGTACTCTGCTGCTGGTAGGTGCATCTCTGTCGTGACCTTCTCGGTGAGCCCTGTTCCTATCGACCAAACCTTGAACGAGAATGGATCTCGCATCAAAGCCTGGTTCCCTGGGGTCGACTGGAATCCTTCGCCCAACACTATGAGGGCGCCTGTCGAGGCGCATACGACCCACTCCTCGGGGGAGGGGTGGGCACTCGACG
Source organism: Triticum urartu (assembly GCF_056163025.1). NCBI lineage: Eukaryota > Viridiplantae > Streptophyta > Magnoliopsida > Poales > Poaceae > Triticum > Triticum urartu. The sequence goes on from NC_141879.1 coordinate 715,071,591, forward strand.
TCGATCGTCACGATCGAATCGGTGATCATACTGCTCACGGTTCCCGTACTGATTACGCCGGTCCCCACGTCCCTCACGCCTCGGGGGCGATCTTGGGCTATGAGCCGACTGGACTGTGTCTGCAGCAACGGATCTGCTATGAATCCTGTTCCGCGACTGAGAAACAGCGCAATTCTGGTCTCCTACTGCCCGGAGTAACGCTCTGATCTGCAGCAAGCCTCTGCCAGCCTCCGACTGGGAAGGCTGAATCGACTCTGCTATACGGGCTGCAGCTGCTAAATTCTGAATCGGAGTTCGATATACCTGCGGGGGCGGAAAGAGCAAACGTCGACTGGATTCTGGAACCCGTTATCGCGCACGCTCGTCGAGTGCTCGCTGGAGGTTCTCCAGTCGAGTGCGCTCGGCCAAGTTTGCCAGGCGCGCGTCCTCCAAGGCACGAGCCTTGGGGGTTTCTCCAACGATAGGAGTGTGCAGTGCATCCATGTTCCGGCGACGCAGTTCTTCTCTCTGCAGCGACGTGAGAGGCTCAGGGAGATATTCCTCATGGGGACGCGACGGGTCGCCTCCACCGGCGCCTCCGTCGGTGCGGGGAAAACCGGGAGGACTGGGTGGTCCGTCGACCATCAGAACCTCCGCTGTCGGATCACTGCTGTCGCACTCGGATGCGGTCTCTGCAGAGCCAGTCGACAGGTCGAACAGGCCGTAGAGGGATTCGTCGGGCTCGATCGCCGCGACTTGAGGGGTGGCCGACTGGTGTGCCACCGCGTGTCTCACCCACCGCTGAAGTCTCGACCGACCAGAGCGCTTGTGCCGGCGGGAAACAGGGTGGGAGGACAGCACAGGAGCCGACCGATAGTGGGTCGACGGTTTCCGCAAGAGGACGCCGCGGACGCACGCGCAAAAGTGCGTCGCCCCGCGGACAGGGAGTGCGTCCACGTCGAGCGGAGCCTCCTGAAGCCAAGCGGAGTCGTCGGCGATGAACGTGAGCGCGCCGAGACAGATCTCGCGGCCCTCCACCAAAATTCCGCCAGAAACCATGATGATTTGGATCGGAAAAGATCACAACTCCTCCAACAAATCGCTAAAACACCTGCCCCAAGGTGGGCGCCAACTGTCGTGGTTCTAAGTTTGACAGTAATGTAGGGGGTAGGTGTGGAGAGGCAAGATCTTAGCTATGGAGAAGTTGTAAGCACACGAGGTTTACGAGTTCAGGCCCTTCTCGGAGGAAGTAATAGCCCTACATCTCGGAGCCCGGAGGCGGTCGACTGGATTATGTGCATATGAATTACAGGGGTGCGAACCCTTTACACTGAGGAGGGGGTGGCTTATATCGAGTTCGCCAGACCCCTTTGGCCCTCAGTTATGCAGGGTTTCAAATACATTAAGGTCGGGGGTTACTGGTAACGCCACTAATAAAGTGCTATGATGACCATAAAAGCTACTTAATGACCGACCATTAGCGTGCGGAGTGACTTTAGGTCTCCTGGCCGTCTAGTGGTTGCTTCTTGGTCGAGTGTCTTCGAATCTGTCGAGTGGAACACCTCCAAGTCGATTGAAAGGTGATTTCTTCTAGAGATGTCCTTGGGTAGGGCACTTCGGACAGGTCCATGACCCTACCCTAGGTACATAGCTTCATCACCCATTTCTCCCCCCTTCCTCCTCTCACCGTCTCCAGTTCAGAAGAATGCCCGAGCGCTTTCCAGGCGACGGGGAGGCGGCGAATGGCTTCGGGCGCCGTCATCTTCACGAGGACGAGGCTCGCCTCCTTTTCGAGGCCGAGTACCCGGTCCCGCCGGACATGCGGGTGCCCGAGGCTTGGAGGATCAGCGTCGGCGGCGTGCCAGTGCCACCACCACCCACCGGGGTGGCGCGGCGTGCGGAGATCGCACGTATCTGCGCGTCCCTGCCGCGGGCGGCGAGGTAGGGGCCACGGTACGTCCCCGACAGCCCGCTCTGGGAGCCCTACTTCCGCCGCCGTCACGCCGAGCAGCTCGAGGCCACCAACGGCGTCGTGCCCTCCGACAGGCTCAACTCCGATGGCCGGCACCGGTGGTGGGGCGTGCCCGGCCGCACATTGGAGGCCGTCCTCGAGTACATCGAGGGCGACAACACGCCGCGCCCCGAGTAACCCGCTCCCCCGTCCTTCTCACACCATCGTGGAAGCTCCTGGACGCCGAGGCGCATGGAGCGGCCCGGGGCGTCCTCCTCCTCGTCCGGCCGCTCGTCGGGCTCTCCCTGCCTCCGCCCCATCAAGCCGGAGCCCCAGGACACGCCTGTCAGCGCGCGCACCCGCAACTCCGCGTCCGCATCGGCGACTCCGCCCCCCCACCGGCCGCTTCATCCTCGTCGAGCCCAAGCCGGAGCCCGGCCTCCCTGCGGAGTATGAGGAGATAGCCCGGCGCGGCTTCTCTGACGAGGACGCCCTGCGATGGGCGCTGGACGACTACCCCTGGACGGAGATGACCCGGCAGACCCGGGCCCTGGAGGAGATCGCCGCCCGCAAGCGTGGGCGCGAGGACGAGCACAGCATCGTCGTCCTCGACAGCGACGACGCCGCCGCCGCCCCGGACTATCCAACCCGCCGCGCCAACCAGGGGAGGAATGCAGCAGGGACGGCGGCGGCGGAGACGACGACAACGACGACGGCGGCGACTACACGCGGTTCGACCGCCTCCTCGAGATGTAGAACTGCAAAGGCGGGCGGCGAGCGGCGAGGTAGACGGCTAGGAGCGGCGATGGAGACGGCGGGGGCAACCCGTGTTAGTTTTATTTTCTTTTTTTGTAAAATATGTTTAAATTTGAACCAACTCGCCGATGTTTTGCGATAAATTTGAGCCGTGTTTGCGCCGTATTTGACTTTTTCAAAAAAACATGGGCGCCGCAACTGGGGGGCATCACGCCCCCAGTGCACGGTTTAGCGCCGGTGCGCCCCCAGGGGGCGATTTTTAGCCCCTCCTGGGAGGCCAATGGCTGGAGATGCTCTTAGTGATACATCGTAGTTATTTTATTTATATTCATTATATACTCCCTCTGTAGCAAAATAAGTGTCTCAACATAAGTTAAAGTTGAGACATTTATTTTGGGACGGAGGGAATAGAATACATGTCATGCCTTGCAGGCTTGGTTCCTTCACTATCAATTGAGTACTTCTGTTTGTTCCACTATAACTATATCGGAGGCAAACATAATGTTGATATACCAGTGATTGATAAATTTAAGAAAATCACTTGAAAGTGGAAACCATGATGCTGATATACCTGTGACGGATATTTCATGCACTGCTGCATATTAGTACATCTACATGCTCTTATATTTCTTTATGGAGGGAGTACTACTTTAGTATTCAGACTTCACTAAAGAGGACAAAAATCTACATTCTTCCAACTTAGGTTTATCTTCACTATTGTTTTCTAGTTCTATTTTTCAGATTATAAACCACTTCTTTGGTTCGAAGGAAGAAACTCCATTGCCGCTTAGGACTTGGTGGTGAGTAATTTAAAAGGGCATGGTAACTATTTTTGTTTTGAAACTACAACTACATGTTAGATCTCATATGGATATACATGCACCAAGTATTTCATGTGTCCATTGTTAAAATAGAAAACCATAAAAAATGATGTTATGTTTTGAATAGAACACACAAACTCAACTAAGTACATTTGTGAAATCCTATGCAGAAGAGACTATATTGTCTTTTAAGCTAGGTATGCTGATGAACACCTTGAAGAGGATTGCTCTCACATTTGAAGAAGTTTTAACAGTCCACTGTTTATGGGATTCTGAAGGAAGGTTCACTAGTAGAAAAAGGGGCTTTCGTTCGGGCCTGGCCAGCCCATTAGTCCCGGTTCTTCCACGAACCGGGACCAATGGATGCATTCGTCCTGGTTCGTGAGCCCAGGGGGCTGGCCGGGGCCTCGTGGGCATTGGTCCTGGTTCGTATGGACCCATTTGTCCCGGTTCCAGGCACGAACCGGGACCAATGGGCCTCGCTCCTGGCCCACAAACATTGGTCCCAGTTCTTGGCTCGAACCGGGAAAGAAGGCTGGGCTTTAGTCCCGGTTCCAGCCATGAACCGGAACAAATGAGTTGCCTATATATACTCCGTCCCTACAGCAGAGCACTCCACAGTGCTCTGTTTTTTCTGGCCAGTGAGGAGAGGGCATTTGGGTTTTCTAGCTCACCTCCTATGCACACGAGGTGTTCGATGAAATGCCCAAGCAACGCTAGTTAAGCTTTCTCCTCTCGAAGCTTGACCTCCAAGCTCCATTTTCCCTGAGATTTTTCTAGGTTTAGCGGTCTGTCACGTCCCATCCCCGTCTTCACCGCCGTCGATCGCCCGCACCGATCTCGTCGCCTACACCACTGTGGTGAGCCTCTTATCTTCTTCTGAAAGAAAAAAATTCTTACTTTAGATAGATACTTGTCTAATTTTCTTACTTTTATTATTGCTTGTGCTTATATAGTGCGATGGTTTTGGTATCCGCCCCGTCGGCCCTCGTCCTGGCTATGATTCGGATGTGGTATATATTATCTTTTATAACTATTTGGTTCATTTATTGTTTATGACAATTATGCCCATCAAGTTGACATAGATTTTATTTATGTAGGCGGTAGTTGAACCGGAAATTCCAACCGGCCCTATTGTCGAGAGGTTAAATTTAGTTGAAAAAGAAAACAATTACTTGAAGGAAAAAATAAAAAAAATTGAGGAGGAGAATATGATATTGGAGTTGCATGTTGCGGATGTCGTCGATGATCACAAGATCAAGATGGATGCAATGCGGTTGAAGATGAGAAAGATTAGAAAATATGCCATTCATACCGAGGCTTGGTATCATTATGCCGTTGGATCAATTTTTACCTTGGTTGTGATTATGATCGCATTTATTGTTGCATTGAAAGGTTTCACATAGTTTCAATGTATGGTTTAACTAGATGCTCTGGAGAGATATATGTTGCTCAATGAAAACTATGTACTTTGTTTTTAATGTTATGATGAACTTCTATTAATTTGGTCACTCATCTATCCATGAGAGCTATATGTACTAAATTGATGATGTAGCTTTGAATGGTGCATTTTATACACAAAGTGCATCCAGTTTTTGCCGTAAGCCTCTCTACTTTCTTGCACATGCTATGTGGGTGAAATGATGACACCATGCCAACTTTCAACCTTTTCAGAGTTCATTTGTAGTGCTTTTCAATTTCAGGGTCTTATAGCTCAAAATAATCAGTAAATGCATGAAAAATAACAAATGAAGTCAGAAAGGGTTGAAAATTAATAATGTGGCTTTGAATGGTGCATTTTGAACACAGAAAAAAATATGGAGTTCAAATAAGTTCAAAAAATGAAATCCCATTGTAACAAACGAGTTTCCGTATGAAACCCTGATACTTCAAAAGAGATTGTGCAGTTTGTACACGAAGTGCATCCAGTTTTTGCCGTAAGCCTCTCTACTTTTTGCACATGATATGTGGGTGAAATGATGATACCATGCCAACTTTCAACCTTTTCAGAGTTCATTTGTAGTGCTTTTCAATTTTAGGGTCTTATAGCTCAAAATAATCAGTAAATGCAAGAAAAATAACAAATGAAGTCAGAAAGGGTTGAAAATTGATGATGCGGCTTTGAATGGTGCATTTTGAACACAAAAAATGTATGGAGTTCAAATAAGTTCAAAAAAATGAAATCCCTTTGTAATAGACGAGTTTCCGTATAAAACCCTGATACTTCGAAATAGATTGTGCATTTTGTACACGAAGTGCATCCAGTTTTTGATGTAAGCCTCTCTACTTTCTTGTACATGCTATGTCGGTGAAATGATGATACCATGCCAACTTTCAACATTTTCAGAGTTCATTTGTAGTGATTTTCAATTTCAGGGTCTTATAGCTCAAAATAATCAGTAAATGCATGAAAAATAACAAATGAAGTCAGAAAGGGTTGAAAATTGATGATGTGGCTTTGAATGGTGCATTTTGAACACAGAAAAAGTATGGAGTTCAAATAAATTCAAAAAAATGAAATCCCTTTGTAACAGACGAGTTTCTGTATAAAACCCTGATACTTCGAAAGAGATTGTCCATTTTTTACAAGAAGTGCATCCAGTTTTTGCCGTAAACCTCTCTACTTTCTTGCACATGCGATGTGGGTGAAATGATGATACCATGCCAACTTTCAACCTTTTCAGAGTTCATTTGTAGTGCTTTTCAATTTCAGGTTTTTATAGCTCAAAATAATCAGTAAATGCATGAAAAATAACAAATGAAGTCAGCAGGGGTTGAAAATTGACGATGTGGCTTTGAATGGTGCATTTTGAACACAGAAAAAGTATGGAGTTCAAATAAGTTCAAAAAAATGAAATCCCTTTGTAACAGACGAGTTTCCATATGAAACTCTCATACTTCGAAAGAGATTGTCCGTTTTTACAAGAAGTGCATCCAGTTTTTACCGTAACCCTCTATGCTTTCTTGCACATGCTATGTGGATGAAATGATGATACCATGCAAAAATAAAATTAACTAAAAAACTTTTATAAAACTGTAATAGCAAAAGGAATGAACTAAAAAGCTTTTATAAACCTCTAGTATTTTTTAAAATAAAATTATATAAAATTCATGCCACTGAAATTATCAAAGTATTTTCTGTTCAAAACATGAAAAGCAGAAAGAAACAAAATAAACTTCAATAAAAAGTAGAAACAAAACAAAATAAATTAAAATTTAATAAAATAAATAAGTACAAACAAAATAAAATATAATATAATATAATAAAATAAATAAGTGGAAACAAAATAAAACAAATTAAAATTTAATACAATAAATAAGTAGAAATAAAATAAACTTATATAAAATAAAGAAGTAGAAACAAAATAAACTTTATAAAAGTAAAATAAATAAATTTTAATAAAATAAATTAACTTTAATAAAATAAATAAAAATAGCAACATTAAGGTTTTTTTGTAAGTAGAAACAAAATAAAATAAATAAAGTAACAAAAAATTAAAAAAGTGCCAACTACTGGGCCACCACGGCCTGAATACGACTAGAAACCCTACCATGGGCCAGGATTCAGGCCCACAGAAGGCACAGTAGACCCATCAGGCATAGCAGTGACAATTAGGCTCGTAAGCCTGCAATCGAGAGGAGCTCTAGAGGGGTGCGGCAGTGGGGCTTATAAACCACTCCGCGCCCCTCTCAACTAGCAAGGTGGGACCAAATTTTTTGCCACGAGGAGCACGAGGCCTTTGGTCTCGGTTGGTGGCACCAACTGGTACCAAAGGGGGTCACCAACCGGTACGAATGCCCCCCTTTGGTACCGGTTAGTGCCACCAACCGAGACCAAAGGCCTCTGCTTCCCGCCCTTTGGCCTGCTGAAAAGAGACATTTGGTCCCGGTTGGTGGCACCAACCGGTACCAAAGGGGGGCATTCGTACCGGTTGGTGCTATGAACCGGGACGAAAGGTGTGACTATATAAGCCCACACGTAGAAAAATTTGCCCAACTGCTCCCATTATCCCCCGACGCCGCCAAGTCGCTCCTCTCGTCGCCATCGCCGATGTTGGGGAACATAGAAGAATTTTAAAATTTTCTACGCATCACCAAGATCAATCTATGGAGTCATCTAGCAACGAGGGAGAGGAGAGTGCATCTACATACCCTTGTAGATCGCGAGCGGAAGCGTTCAAGAGAACGGGGTTGATGGAGTCGTACTCATTGTGATCCAAATCACCTATGACCTAGCGCCGAACGGACGGAACCTCCGCGTTCAACACACGTACGGTTGGGAAGACGTCTCCTCCAACTTGATCCAGCAAGGGGGAAGGAGAGGTTGATGGAGATCCAGCAGCACAACGGCGTGGTGGTGGAAGCAACGGTGATCTCGGCAGGGCTTCGCCAAGATCAGGGAGAGGAAAAAGTGTCACGGGAGGGAGAGGGAGGCGCCAGGGGATAGGGTACGGCTGCCCTCCCCCCACTATATATAGGACCCCTAGGGGGGCGCCGGCCAAGGGGGGTGGAGTGCCCCCCAAGCCAAGTGGGGCGCCCCCCACCCCTAGGGTTTCCAACCCTAGGCGCAGGGGAAGGCCCAAGGGGGGCGCACTATGATGGCCTGGCTTATTAGGGATGATAGACTACTCATATCAATAAGGAATTCCTTCTTTTCCAGTAGCCCATTCGGACAGAACTCCAAAGTTAAGCGTGCTCAGCTTGGAGTAGTGTCAGGATGGGTGACCGACCGGGAAGTTGCTCCCGGGTGCGCATGAGTGAGGACAAAGTGCGCAGAAAAGACTAGTATTGATCTGTGGGGACAGTCTAGATCCCACCAGGAGTAACGACCACCGGCGGGTGTGTCTGGGGCGTTACACGCACCAGCACACTAGGGGCTGGTTCCTTTCCCACTTCAGCCCATGGGGCCCTCCGGGATAGGTGGCCCCACCCGGTGGACCCCCGGGACCCTTCCGGTGGTCCCGGTACAATACCGATTACCCCCGAAACTTTCCCGATGGCCGAAACTTGACTTCCTATACATAAATCTTCACCTCCGGACCATTCCGGAACTCCTCGTGATGTCCGGGATCTCATTCGGGACTCCGAACAACTTTCGGGTTACCGTACACTAATATCTCAACAACCCTAGCGTCACCGAACCTTAAGTGTGTAGACCCTACGAGTTCGGGAGACACGCAGACATGACCGAGACGACTCTCCGGTCAATAACCAACAGCGGGCACTACAAGAAATATGTCAACTTATGACCACCACTATTGGTCACTGAATGGTCACAAATTTCCATTTATGACCTTTTTGTGACAAAAAACATAAGGTCAAAAGCTAGGCGTCGTAAACTGACTATAGCGACCTTTCTTCTGGAATGGTCGTGGACGTTTATGACCAAAATACGTCTACTGTGGCGTTTTGGTCACTAGCAACCTCCCCAGGCCACATAGGCATCCAGCGTGGCAAGCTGACGTGGCACAAGATTCAGCCCGGTCCAATTCGATTTTCTACATGGGCCTACCCCAACAATTCGGCCTTTTTACTGTATTTTTTTCCTGTGCTTTTATTAGCTACATGGGTCTGGCCCAACAATTCAGCCTTATTAATTTCTTTGCGTGGCCCTTTTAATAGCATATTTTCTTTTTGATCATGTATTTTTCTGGGCCATTTCTTTGTTGGGCCTCTCATGTTTTTTATATGTATCATGGGTCCACTAGTCAAATGGATCCCAGTTATCATGTTCTCATAAGTGGGTCCAAGTTGTCAGGTTCTAGCAAGTGGGTCCGACTTGTCAGGGCCATATTCCTCATTTCATTTTGACAGTAAATAAATAACCAATATTTAAATTGGCACCGACAAAATACACATATAATACTTCAAATAACAACAACCAGATTCAGTATAGAGCCAGATTCTGTATGGAGCTCCTGCTCTACAAATAACACGCAATACAATGGTGCTCCTGCTCTACAAATAACTCTACAAGTGGAGTAACTAATTTACAAGCTCTACAAGCACTATATTCTTCAGGATGGAGCTCCTTCGATAGCATTAGAAACACACAAATGCACCTGCTCCTGCCATAGTCAGGACTGAGCTAATACGGTCGCCCTGTTACATGAATCAGGAGAGAAGAATCAGAAAACTGGGGCCAATATATTATGAAGAGACCATTCAATAAAAAGGACAAGTTCTTCAGAATGATAACACAAATTCAGCTAGCACAATGCTTTTAGAAGTTACAAAAAATAACGATTACTACATGGCAGATGATCATGAAGAGTATAAACACATCTTAAATCTTACTTGTAAAAACAGAGTACATTAGTGCAGGGGAGTTCAGGCAGAAAACATACTACCATAGTGTGCCCCTGGTTAGCCCGAATCAGCAGCTCGCCATACTCCTCCAACAGACTGAACCTCTACTTGCTGTCTCGCCTGACCGCCTACACGCGAGAAGGCAAAAAAACATTTACTTAAAGCATCTTACAATTCAAAACAAGTTCAAGACTGACCCAATTAATTTTACAGCATATAGAGATTTCACAATCAACGGTCATGGTGCTAGGCTGCTAGCTATCAAGATGAAAACAACATGTAGCAGATACATTGTACAAACAGGAATTCGGCTGAAATCCTAGGTCACAAACCCGCAACATCGCATTAACACTGTGTGTGCAATGATTTGGCTAACAAGTGCAAACAACACGAAACACATACTGTAGCACAACTAAGAACAACACAGGCCATAGAAATAATATAACCAGTCAAGGGCAGCTCTAAGCAAGCATAGTTGCACATGCAAATTCAACTGTCTAGTTAAATGCTCTACAGGTCTTCTAAATTGCTCGACAGATAAAAACAACGCAAAATACTTCATGAAAGCACGAAATCATTACATTGTACTGGTACTGAAACAGAAACAGGAACAAATCGAGCATCGGCTCCAACGCAGATCGGGAATACAGCAATACAGTATCAAAAATAAACTACTAGAATACATAGAAATTCCATGCAAATGAGTAATTCCATAATACAGTTTCTTTTTTTGAAGAGTTGCATATCACAATAAAAATAGATACAATGTTTAATTGCCCGAGGCCAGAATAGTATAGTAAAGAACACAGAACATTCAAGGCATGCATACATTATTAATTAAAAGAGAGGATCTATCAATAAGGATGAGTTAACCCATGCATTCCTTTCATATGAGAGCATTAGAATACAGTTAACAAATGCACTTTCACCGTCAAATCTGAAGTAATACAACCAATCATAGTTAAAATGGCTAGGATGCAACTCATATCGATACGCAGGTCACATACTAGCATAGATCTTAAATGAGCTGAGTTAAGGAAAAATTAATGACTGAAACAATTCTAACAGCAAGCTGGTTAAGCGGTGCAGCCTTCCAGGTACCATTGCATACCCAACTTATAATATTGCCATCAAACTTCCACATAAATGAAAAGTCAAACATGCTGATGGACAACAGAATTTAGCTCATACAATGCAAAACTATTGTACACAAAACCACAGTTTGGATCTATCTAGCAAACCGTTTTAAGAACAAATCACATCAAGACATGGACAGTAAAGGCAATCATTTTAGAAGGCTTGGACTGCATATACAAGTTGATAATGGAACTAACAGAGTTTAGCTTATGTAGTTCAAGAATTATACTCCCTCCGTCCGAAAATAAGTGACTCAACTTTGTACTAACTTTGTACTAAAGCTAGTACAAAGTTGAGTCACTTATTTTGGGACGGAGGGAGTACTTGACATTGGAACGCTAGCACGTGGAAATTGGAGGAACTGAAACTGCATGCACCGGGCAGAACCAGCTGTGCATGGCTATTGCAGCGGAAAAAGACTGCCTCAGTCAACCAATTATTTTGCTTGGGATGAGGATGATCTACAAAAATGAGTAAGATATTATTGGCATCAGCTGAACTAGCAGTAGTGCATCTAACTGAGATACGGATAAAGACAGGTAAAAGCTGAGACAAAGTAGCTACTGGCCTGCTACATCAAGGAATCCCTCTCTATCTCTCTGCTTGCATGTTTTCAAGCACACGAGGGAAAACAAACAAGCTACCAGTACAAACCTAATAAATAAAAAACAGAGGAGGCTCCACGTCCAAGGCCACCAGATGATTAGCATCTCCACCAGACGATCTACAATCACAAGTCCAAGGCCACCAGATGATTAGCAGTGGCTCGACTAATCAATTATTCACTACTGGAGTAATGATTACCAAGTTATCCGTCACATCTTGCTGTTGGCAACATCACACAAGAACCAGAGTGTCGTCGTCCACCTCGCCCTTGAGGTCAAGCAGCTCGAAGATGAGGCTCCACGTCGCGTGCACAACTACAAATTAACGCATGCATATGGATCAGTACAGGAATGCGCCAACCAAAAGCGGAATGGGAGGATCAGAGAAAGCAAGAGAAGGTGGAGGATGTGTGCAGGGAGGGGGGAATGTCAGTACCTGGAACCGGACGAAGAAGGTGGAAGATGGCTGCATGAGAATCCTCTCGGTGCCGCCGCACCCTCCTAGTGAGTGCAGATCCGGGGCCTCACTTGGTCACGACCAGATGTGACCCTTGTCGAGGACGTGGCCGATAACCGCGAGGACGAGCAAGATGCAGCTCGTCGTGGATCTGGGAGGGCCACTGCATCACCTGCTCGATCCGGGAGCGCTGGTGGTGCATGCACCTGCGTGAGGAGGGAAGACACAGCACGTAAGGTAGAGTAAGGGAAGCCGAGGGGAGAACAGCAAATCGACATATTGCCTTACCTATACGAGCAGCAGAAGCACGCGCGGATGGCGTCGTCGACCGAGCGGAAGCAGACGTGGGGATGCAGCCAACTCGCCATGGAAATGGAGCACCAGGTCCAACCCATGGGCGGATCTGGAAGCCGATGCCATGGAGGAGATGAGCTCCAGGTCCAGCCCCTGGGCGGATCTGGGAATAATCGAGGAGAGGTCGACGGCGGGGTGGTGCGGCCGCCGTGGGCGAGGATGATGGCGGGGTGGTGGCGGCCGCCGTGGGCGAGATCGACGGCGGGGTGGGGCCGGCGGTTGTGGACAAGCACGATGGATCCGGGCGGGGCTGGGGATGGGACCGGGGGAGGATGGTATCTACACGAGGCCATCGCTGTGGTTTGTGGCGTGGTGGAGGCAGCCGTGAGGAGGGAAGGAGGAGAAGGCGAGGGAGGGAGGGCGCCGCCGCCGGCGATGGGAAGCTAGGGTTAGAGAGGGGTGGCGGCGTCGATCTGGATCGGATCGAGATCTGAGGGAGGGAGAGGGCGGCGGCTGTGGGTGCGGGTTGTGTTATGTCTAGTTAGGTGAGACGGTGGGGGTCAAGTCTGCCGTTAGATCAGGGACGATCGGACGGTTCAGATCGCCTATGGTAGGGTGATCCGGGAGAGACGTCCTGATTGGTTGAAGACTATGGCTGTAATTTAAAATATAGTCTTTAAGTGCTAAAAACAAAGGGGTTTATGAAGCAACTACCAATAATATTTTGCAAAATGGAACCACTAAAATTTTCACTCAAGTTACACCACATTTTATGGATGATGATAACCAACTTGTATGCATTTCCAATCGTTCTAGCCTTTTTTGGCCATTTAAGTTTTGTAAGATTCCATCCGCAGCTACGAACGGTTATGCCCATGGTTTTAATCGCGTTTTGAAATTGTCATAAAGAATTAAAGAAATCAAAAAATGGAAAGCCTTTGCATTGTGTGATCTAGTGTCCAGGAAAAAACAAACTTCTAACACGATAATTACTTTTAAAAAGTCTACTTAAATAGTCAATCTTATGGTCACATTCTTGGCATAGTCTACTCAAATGACCTCATATCGTGCACAAGGGTGCATCCTGGAATGGCAAACAATTTTGCCTAAGGAATCTTTTATTTTCTTTGGACGAAAAATCAGTTTTCCATTTTTTCGATTGCCCAAAATGAGGTTTTTTGTGAAGGGCCTACCATATATTTGTTGCAAAATTGTACCTAATCAATTTTATAAAATACTAGGCCATATATAATGCACAATTGACCAAATGGTCGGGTGTAAAAAGTTTTGATCCACCTCTGGTGAAAAAGACAAATTCCCGCTGATTCAGTAGGAAGCGGGTCAAATTTGAACTGTAGCTACCTCGTAGTTTGCTATTTATTTTTTCCAAAAATCATTTCTAGGTACATAAGTATCTATTTAATTAGAGAAATACCAAAAAAATTCCAAGATTCAACCACTACCTAGGAACTGTCAAGCCCGCCGTTTTGACCGCATTTTGAAACGGGCATAAAAAATTCAAAAAATTGGGAAAACTTCGCATTGTGTCATTATATCTGACCAAGTTTTCAGGAAAAATAATAAACTTGTAATACGATGTTGCCTAAGGAAGTTTTCATTTATTTTGGACGAAAAAATCATTTTCCATTTTCAGAGTGCCCAAAATGAGTTTTTTTGTGAAGGACCTACCAAATAATTGTTGCAACTTTGGACAAATGAATTTTATAAAATACTAGGCCATATTTAATGCACAATTGACCAAATAGTTGGGTGTCACAAGCTTTGATCCACCTCTGGTGAAAAAGACAAATTTCTGCCGATTCAGCTGGAAGCGGGTCAAATTTGAACTGCAGCTGCCTCATAGTTTGCTATTTATTTTTTTCCAAACATAATTTATAGGTACATAAGTATCTATTTAATCAGAGAAACACCAAAAAATTTCCAAGATTCAACCACTAGCTAGGAACGGTCATTCCCGCCGTTTTGACCGCATTTTGAAATGGGCATAAAAAATTCAAAAAAAACAAAAAATTGGGAAACCTTCGCATTGTGTCATCATATGTGGCCAAGTTCCTAGGAAAAATAAAAAACTTGTAATACGGCAATTATTTTAAAAAAGTGTTCTCAGAAACGAGCTATCACGTGTGGAGATCAATGGCTTTCAAGCCAAATGATCAATCTTATGGCCACATTCATGGCATAGTTTGTTCAAATGATCTCATGTTGTGCACAAGGGTGCATATTGGAATGGCAAACAATGTTGCCTAAGGAAGTTTTCATTTTCTTTGGACAAAAAAACCATTTTCCATTTTTCGAGTGCCCGAAAGGAGGTTTTTTTGTGAAGGACCTCCAAAATAATTGTTGCAAAATTGGACCAAATAATTTTTCTAAAATACTAGGACATATTTAATGCACAATTGACAAAATGGTTGGGTGTAAAAAGTTTTGATCCACCTCTCATGAAAAAGACAAATTTCCGTCGATTCAGCTGGAAGCGGGTCAAATTTGAACTGCAGCTGCCTCATAGTTTGCTATTTATTTTTTCCAAAAATCATTTCTAGGTACATAAGTACCTATTTAATCAGAGAAACACCAAAAAATTTCCAAGATTCAACCACTAGCTAGGAACGGTCATTCCCGCCGTTTTGACCGCATTTTGAAACGGGCATAAAAAATTCAAAAAAAAAATCAAAAAATTGGGAAACCTTCGTATTGTGTCATCATATGTGGCCAAGTTCCTAGGAAAAATAACAAACTTGTAATACGACAATTATTATAAAAAAGTGTTCTCAGAAACGAGCTATCATGTGTGGAGATCAATGGCTTTCAAGCCAAATGATCAATCTTATGGCCACATTCATGGCATAGTTTGTTCAAATGATCTTATATTGTGCATAATAGTGCATATTGGAATGGCAAACAATGTTGTCTAAGGAAGTTTTCATTTTCGTTGGAAGAAAAAACCATTTTCCATTTTTCGAGTGCCCGAAAGGAGGTTTTTCTGTGAAGGAACTACCAACTAATTGTTGCAAAATTGGACCAAATCATTTTTATAAAATACTAGGCCATATTTAATGCACAATTGACAAAATGGTTGGGTGTAAAAAAATTTGATCCACCTCTCGTGAAAAAGACAAATTTCCGCCGATTCAGTTGGAAGCGGGTCAAATTTGAACTGCGGCTGCCTCATAGTTTGCTATTTATTTTTTCCAAAAATCATTTCTAGTTACATAAGGACCTATTTAATCATAAATACATGGTTTGGTGGCGATACGTCGAGGTTTGGGCGGTGGCTGAGGGCCCCAACTCTAGAGCGCGTAAACTCGCATGCCCGTCGCGTGGTCACCGCGTGACCGTAATGTTGCCATGTGTTCTGGGCAGCCTAGGCATGTCTAGTGGGTTGGGCACTCCCCAGGTTGGTGCTAGGAAGAAATTTACAATATAAGATTCTCACGAGGAGACCGATCGATGCTCAAACATGAATTAGCAGCCAAGTGTTTGATTAGCGGTACGGGAAATGCACATGGCCAATGGGCGTGAGTTTTGGCTGAGGATGATCATCTACTAAGGAGAATGTCTTCACAAATTTTGAGCTCAAAAGGAGGATCTTAGGTGTTACTTGCTTTGCAAAGTACCACGCTGGACAAAAATATGAATGTTGAAGATGGGCTCAAAATAATGAATGGAGTGAGCTGAAATTTTGTGGAGGATGGTTATTTGGGCATAGGAAAGCATTGTAGAAAATTGATACCATTTGGACATGCCAAAGTAGTACTTCCTTCACAATGCTCTTCTATGGACAGAAACTTGGGAAAACTAGTGAGAGAGATTGGATGAATGAAATGAGCTCAAAATTGGTGCAGGTAAGTTACTTAGGTATGGTCATGCGCTGGTAAATTTTCAGATCATTTGGGTAAGCCTAGCTAGTACTTACTTCACAAAGCTTCTCTCGAGGTAGAAACTTTGGAAATTTCCCGAGAAAGATTTACTAGGAAAATTGAGCTGAATATTATCATGTGGAAATGATTTTGGTATGGAAGAGTGCCCGAAAAGTTTGAGGGTAATAGGAGGGGTCTATATAACACTTGCTTTGCAACGTGCCAATTTGGCCATAAAATATAAATTGAACTTGGGCTCACATAGATGATTTTACTGAGATGCAATTTGGAGGAGGGTGATAATTTGGGCATATGAAGGAACTGTATAAATTTCATGTCATTTAGAGATATAAAAAAGGTACTTCCTTCACAATGCTTCTAGGTGGACAAAAACTTTGGAAATTTGCCGAAGAAGATTTGCTAGGCAAATGGAGCTGAATTTTGTCATGCGGTAATGATTTGGATAGGAAAGAGTGCCCAAAAATTCTGAGGGCAATCAAGAATATATAAATAGCACTTTCTTCATAAAGTGTTGTTGTGAACAGAATAGGAAAATGAATATTGTTGAATTAGTTTTGAACTAGGCAAGGAAGGATTTTTACATATTTGATGAAGATATGCCCCAAAGAATTTATGAGATTTTTTTGGGAATTTTGGGAATGATAAAAATATAGGTTGCTTCACAACCTAGGGCAAAAACTGCCACATAGACATGACACATAGGCAAAACCGATGAGATGGCGCCTAGTCATCACAACCCACCACAATCTACAAGGCTATGACCATCTATATTGGTCATTAACAACTAGAAATAAGGCAGCGGACTAGCACTGTTTGCTTTGTGACCATTTCGTGTAAGGAAATTACGACCTTTCTGACAGAAATGGTCGCAATGGTTTAGGGTTTGGAGCCCCCTGAACAGCTTTTGACCAATTGGTCTAAAATGGTCATAAATTTATGACCAATTCTTCGAGGGTCATTGACAAAAGGTCATAAGTTGACATATTTCTTGTAGTGGGGATCTGGATACCCATGTTGGCTCCCACATGCTCCTCGATGATCACATTGGATGAACCACGATGTCGAGGATTCAATCAATCCCGTATACAATTCCCTTTGTCAATCGGTACGTTACTTGCCAGAGACTCGATCGTCGGTATCCCAATACCTCGTTCAATCTCGTTACCGGAAAGTCACTTTACTCGTACCGTAATGCATGATCCCGTGATCAACCACTTGGTCACATTGAGCTCATTATGATGATGCATTACCGAGTGGGCCCAGAGATACCTCTCCGTCATACGGAGTGACAAATCCCAGTCTCGATTCGTGCCAACCCAACAGACACTTTCGGAGATACCCTAGTGCACCTTTATAGTCACCCAGTTACGTTGTGACGTTTGGTACACCCAAAGCACTCCTACGGTATCCGGGAGTTGCACAATCTCATGGTCAAAGGAAATGATACTTGACATTTGGAAAAGCTATAGCAAACGAACTACACGATCTTTGAGCTATGCTTAGGATTGGGTCTTGTCCATCACATCATTCTCCTAATGATGTGATCCCGTTATCAATGACATCCAATGTCCATAGTCAGGAAACCATGACTATCTTTTGATCAACGAGCTAGTCAACTAGAGGCTCACTAGGGACATGTTGTGGTCTATGTATTCACACATGTATTGTGATTTCCAGATAACACAATTATAGCATGAACAATAGACATTTATCATGAACAAGGAAATATAATAATAACCATTTTATTATTGCCTCCAGGGCATATTTCCAACAGTCTCCCACTTGAACTAGAGTCAATAACCTAGTTACATTGTGATGAATTGAACACCGATACAATTCTGGTGTTGATCATGTTTTGCTCTAGGGAGAGGTTTAGTCAAAGGATCTGCCACATTCAGGTCCGTATGTACTTTACAAATTTCTATGTCTCCATTTTGAACCCTTTCACGAATGGAGTTGAAGCGATACTTGATATGCCTGGTCTTCCTGTGAAACCTGGGCTCCTTGGCAAGGGCAATAGCTCCAGTGTTGTCATAGAAGAGAGTCATCGGTCCCGACGCATTGGGAATGACTCCTAGGTCGGTAATGAACTCCTTCACCCAGATTGCTTCTTGTGCTGCCTCCGAGGCTGCCATGTACTCCGCTCCACATGTAGATCCCGCCACAACGCTTTGCTTGCAACTGCACCAGCATACTGCCCCACCATTCAAAATATACACGTATCCGGTTTGTGACTTAGAGTCATCCAGATCTGTGTCGAAGCTAGCATCGACGTAACCCTTTACGACGAGCTCTTCGTCACCTCCATAAACAAGAAACATATCCTTAGTCCTCTTCAGGTACTTCAGGATATTCTTGACCGTTGTCCAGTGTTCCATGCCGGGATTACTTTGGTACCTTCCTACCAAAATTACGGCAAGGTTTACATCACGTCTGGTAGACAGCATAACATACATGATAGACCCTATGGCCGAGGCATAGGGGACGACACTCATCTTTTCTGTATCTTCTGCCGTGGTCGGGCATTGAGTCATGCTCAATCTTGTACCTTGCAATACAGGCAAGAACCCCTTCTTTGACTGATCCATATTGAACTTCTTCAATATCTTGTCAAGGTACGTACTCTGTGAAAGACCAATGAGGCGTCTCGATCTATCTCTATAGATCTTGATGCCTAATATGTAAGCAGCTTCTCCAAGATCCTTCATTGAAAAACACTTGTTCAAGTAGGCCTTTATGCTTTCCAAGAATTCTATATCATTTCCCATCAACAGTATGTCATCCACATACAATATGAGAAATGCTACAGAGCTCCCACTCACTTTCTTGTAAATACAGGCTTCTCCATAAGTCTGCGTAAACCCAAACGCTTTGATCATCTCATCAAAATGAATGTTCCAACTCCGAGATGCTTGCACCAGCCCATAGATCGAGCGTTGGAGCTTGCACACCTTGTCAGCATTCTTAGGATCGACAAAACCTTCCGGCTGCATCATATACAATTCTTCCTTAAGGAAACCATGAAGGAATGCCGTTTTGACGTCCATTTGCCATATCTCATAATCACAGAATGCGGCAATTGCTAACATGATTCGGACGGACTTCAGCTTTGCTACGGGTGAGAAAGTCTCATCGTAGTCAACCCCTTGAACTTGTCGATAACCCTTAGCGACAAGCCGAGCTTTATAGATGGTTACATTACCATCCGCGTCTGTCTTCTTCTTAAAGATCCATTTATTTTCTATGGCTCGCTGATCATCGGGCAAGTCAGTCAAAGTCCATACTTCGTTTTCATACATGGATCCTATCTCGGATTTCATGGCTTCCAGCCATTTGTCGGAATCTGGGCCCGCCATCGCTTCTTCATAGTTTGAAGGTTCACCAATGTCTAACAACATGATTTCCAAGACAGGGTTGTTGTACCACTCTGGTGCGGAACGTGTCCTTGTGGACCTACGAAGTTCAGTAGCAACTTGATCTGAAGTTTCATGATCATCATCATTAACTTCCTCTCTAGTCGGTGCAGGCACCTCAGGAACATTTTCTTGAGCTGCGCCACTTACCGGTTCAAGAGGTAATACTTCATCGAGTTCTACTTTCCTCCCACTTACTTCTTTCGAGAGAAACTCTTTCTCTAGAAAGGACCCATTCTTGGCAATAAAGATCTTGCCTTCGGATCTGAGGTAGAAGGTATACCCAATAGTTTCTTTAGGGTATCCTATGAAGACGCATTTTTCCGACTTGGGTTCGAGCTTTTCAGGTTGAAGTTTCTTAACATAAGCATCGCATCCCCAAACTTTTAGAAACGACAGCTTAGGTTTCTTCCCAAACCATAATTCATATGGTGCCGTCTCAATGGATTTCGACGGAGCCCTATTTAAAGTGAATGCGGCAGTCTCTAAAGCATAGCCCCAAAATGACAGCGGTAAATCGGTAAGAGACGTCATAGATTGCACCATATCCAATAGAGTGCGATTACGACGTTCGAACACATCATTACGCTGAGGTGTTCCAGGCGGCGTGAGTTGTGAAACTATTCCACATTTTCTTAAGTGCGTGCCAAATTCTTGACTCAAGTATTCTCCCCCACGTTCTGAACGCAAGAACTTGATTTTCCTGTCACGTTGATTCTCAACCTCACTCTGAAATTCCTCGAACTTTTCAAAGGTCTCAGACTTGTGTTTCATTAAGTAGACATACCCATATCTACTCAAGTCATCAGTGAGGGTGAGAACATAACGATAGCCACCGCGAGCCTCAACACTCATTGGACCGCACACATCAGTATGTATGATTTCCAATAAGTTGGTTGCTCGCTCCATTGTTCCTGAGAACGGAGTCTTGGTCATTTTACCCATGAGGCATGGTTCGCACGTGTCAAATGATTCGTAATCAAGAGACTCAAAAAGTCCATCTGCATGGAGCTTTTTCATGCGTTTGACACCTATGTGACCAAGGCGGCAGTGCCACAAGTATGTGGGACTATCATCATCAACCTTACATCTTTTGGTATTCACACTATGAATATGTGTAACATTATGCTCGAGATTCATTAAGAATAAACCATTCACCAGCGGAGCATGACCATAAAACATATCTATCATATAAATAGAACAACCATTATTCTCAGATTTAAATGAGTAGCCATCTCGAATTAAACAAGATCCTGATACAAAGTTCATGCTCAAAGCTGGCACTAAATAACAATTATTGAGGTTTAAAACTAATCCCGTAGGTAAATGTAGAGGCAGCATGCCGACGGCGACCACATCGACCTTGGAACCATTCCCGACGCGCATCATCACCTCGTCCTTCGCCAGTCTCCGCTTATTTCGCAGCTCCTCCTTTAAGTTACAAATGTGAGCAACCGCACCGGTATCAAATACCCAGGAGCTACTACGTGTACTGGTAAGGTACACATCAATTACATGTATATCACATATACCTTTAGTGTTGCCGGCCTTCTTGTCCGCTAAGTATTTCGGGCAGTTCCGCTTCCAGTGACCACTTCCCTTG
Source organism: Triticum urartu (assembly GCF_056163025.1). Classification (NCBI taxonomy): domain Eukaryota; kingdom Viridiplantae; phylum Streptophyta; class Magnoliopsida; order Poales; family Poaceae; genus Triticum; species Triticum urartu. The sequence goes on from NC_141879.1 coordinate 715,092,815, forward strand.
CAATAAAAACACTCAGTCTCGGGCTTGGGTCCATTCTTTGGCTTCTTCCCGGCAGCTTGCTTACCGGGCGCGGCAACTCCCTTGCCGTCCTTCTTGAAGTTCTTTTTACCCTTGCCTTTCTTGAACTTAGTGGTTTTATTAACCATCAACACTTGATGTTCCTTTTTGATTTCCACCTCCGCTGATTTCAGCATTGAATATACCTCAGGAATGGTCTTTTCCATCCCCTGCATATTGAAGTTCATCACAAAGCTCTTGTAGCTCAGTGGAAGCGACTGAAGGATTCTGTCAATGACCGCGTCATCCGGGAGATTAACTCCCAGCTGAGTCAAGCGGTTATGCAACCCAGACATTTTGAGTATGTGCTCACTGACAGAACTGTTTTCCTCCATCTTACAACTGAAGAACTTGTCGGAGACTTCATATCTCTCAACCCGGGCATGAGCTTGGAAAACCATTTTCAGCTCTTCGAACATCTCATATGCTCTGTGTCGCTCAAAACGCTTTTGGAGCCCCGGTTCTAAGCTGTAAAGCATGCCGCACTGAACGAGGGAGTAATCATCAGCACGTGACTGCCAAGCGTTCATAACGTCTTGGTTCTCTGGGATGGGTGCGTCACCTAGCGGTGCTTCTAGGACATAATGTTTCTTGGCAGCTATGAGGATGCTCCTCAGGTTCCGGACCGAGTCCGTATAGTTGCTGCCATCATCTTTCAGCTTGGTTTTCTCTAGGCACACGTTGAAGTTGTGGACAACGTGGGCCATTTGAGCTACAAGACATATTGTAAAGCTTTTAGACTAAGTTCATGATAATTAAGTTCATCTAAGTCAAACATGATCCGAGTCAACTAGGCCGTGTCCGATCATCACGTGAGACGGACTAGTCAACATCGGTGAATATCTTCATGTTCATCGTATCTTCTATACGACTCATGCTCGACCTTTCGGTCTTCCGTGTTCCGAGGCCATGTCTGTACATGCTAGGCTCGTCAAGTCAACCTAAGTGTATTGCGTGTGTAAATCTGGCTTACACCCGTTGTATTCGAACGTTAGAATCTATCACACCCGATCATCACGTGGTGCTTGGAAACAAGGAACCTTCGCAACGGTGCAAAGTTAGGGGGAACACTTTCTTGAAATTATTATGAGGGATCATCTTATTTAAGCTACGGTCGTTCTAAGCAAATAATATGTAAAACATGATAAACATCACATGCAATCAAATAGTGACATGATATGGCCAATATCATTTGCTCCTTTTGATCTCCATCTTCGGGGCTCCATGATCATCGTTGTCACCGGCATGACACCATGATCTCCATCATCATGTCTTCTTGAAGTTGTCTCGTCATCTATTACTTCTACTACTATGGCTAACGCTTTAGCAATAAAGTAAAGTAATTACATGACGTTTATGTTGACACGCATGCCATAAATAAATTAAGACAACTCCTATGGCTCCTGCCGGTTGTCATACTCATCAACATGCAAGTCGTGATTCCTATTACAAGAACATGATCAATCTCATACATCACATATATCATTCATCACATCCTTTTGGCCATATCACATCACACGGCACATGCTGCAAAAACAAGTTAGACGTCCTCTAATTGTTGTTGCAAGTTTTTACGTGGCTGCTATAGGTTTCTAGCAAGAACGTTTCTTACCTACGCAAAAACCACAACGTGATATGCCAATTTCTATTTACCCTTCATAAGGACCCTTTTTATCGAATCCGGTCCGACTAAAGTGGGAGAGACAGACACCCGCTAGCCACCTTATGCAACTAGTGCATGTCAGTCGGTGGAACCAGTCTCACGTAAGAGTACGTGTAAGGTCGGTCCGGGCCGCTTAATCCCACGATGCCGCCGAATCAAGATAAGACTAGTAGTGGCAAGTAAATTGACAATATCGACGCCCACAACTGCTTTGTGTTCTACTCGTGCATAGAAACTACGCATAGACCTAGCTCATGATGCCACTGTTGGGGAACGTAGAAAAATTTTAAAATTTTCTACGCATCACCAAGATCAATCTATGGAGTCATTAGCAACGAGGGAGAGGAGAGTACATCTACATACCCTTGTAGATCACGAGCGGAAGCGTTCAAGAGAACGGGGTTGATGGAGTCGTACTCGTCGTGATCCAAATCACCGATGACCTAGCGCCGAACGGATGGCGCCTCCGCGTTCAACACCCGTACGGTTGGGAAGACGTCTCCTCCAACTTGATCCGGCAAGGGGGAAGGAGAGGTTGATGGAGATCCAGTAGCACGACGACGTGGTTGTGGAAGCAACGGTGATCTCGGCAGGGCTTCGCCAAGCTCAGGGAGAGGGAGAAGTGTCACGGGAGGGAGAGGGAGGCGCCAGGGGCTAGGGTACGGCTGCCCTCCGCCAACTATATATAGGACCCCTAGGGGGGCGCCGGCCCTAGGAGATGGGATCTCCAAGGGGGGCGGCGGCCAAGGGGGTGGAGTGCCCCCCAAGCCAAGTAGGGAGCCCCCACCCCTAGGGTTTCCAACCCTAGGCGCAGGGGGAGGCCCAAGGGGGCGCACCAGCCCACTAGGGGCTGGTTCCTTTCCCACTTCAGCCCATGGGGCCCTCCGGGATAGGTGGCCCCACCCAATGGACCCCCGGGACCCTTCCGGTGGTCCCGGTACAATACCGATTACCCCCGAAACTTTCCCGATGGCCGAAACTTGACTTCCTATATATAAATCTTCACCTCCAGACTATTTTGGAACTCCTCGTGACGTCCGGGATCTCATTCGGGACTCCAATCAACTTTCGGGTTACCGTACACTAATATCTCAACAACCCTAGCATCACCGAACCTTAAGTGTGTAGACCCTACGGGTTCGGGAGACACGCAGACATGACCGAGACGACTCTCCGGTCAATAACCAACAGCGGGATCTAGATACCCATGTTGGCTCCCACATGCTCCTCGATGATCTCATCGGATGAACCACGATGTCGGGGATTCAATCAATCCCGTAATGCATGATCCCGTGGTCAACCACTTGGTCACATTGAGCTCATTATGATGATGCATTACCGAGTGGGCCCAGAGATACCTCTCCGTCATACGGAGTGACAAATCCCAGTCTAGATTCGTGCCAACCCAACAGACACTTTCGGAGATACCCTAGTGCACCTTTATAGTCACCCAGTTACATTGTGACGTTTGGTACACCCAAAGCACTCCTACGGTATCCGGGAGTTGCACAATCTCATGGTCTAAGGAAATGATACTTGACATTTGGAAAAGCTATAGCAAACGAACTACACGATCTTTGAGCTATGCTTAGGATTGGGTCTTGTCCATCACATCATTCTCCTAATGATGTGATCCTGTTATCAATGACATCCAATGTCCATAGTCAGGAAACCATGACTATCTTTTGATCAACGAGCTAGTCAACTAGAGGCTCACTAGGGACGTGTTGTGGTCTATGTATTCACGCATGTATTACGATTTCCGTATAACACAATTATAGCATGAACAATAGACAATTATCATGAACAAGGAAATATAATAATAACCATTTTATTATTGCCTCTAGGGCATATTTCCAACAGCCGACGCCGCACCCTGCCAAGACACCGCCCGACGCCGCTCGCCGCCATCATCCACCCCGACGCCGCCTAACGCCGCCCCGACGCCGCCGGACGCCGCCCCACTTCGCCGCCGCCGACGCCCTCGACGCCAACTGCCTCGACGCCGGCCGCCGTGCCCTGCCACCCTCTGTGAGCACACCTGCCGCTCCACGTGCTCTTGCGTGCGCCCGCCCCGACGCCGGCGCCGCTCCTCACGCACCTGCGCCCCTGCCCTACCCCGCCGCCGCTGCTGTCGTGGTTCTAAATCTGACGGTGATGTAGGGGGGTATGTATGGAGAGGCTAGATCTCAGCTATTGGGAAGTTGTAAACACACTAAGATGTACGAGTTCAGGCCCTTCGCGGAGGAAGTAACAGCCCTACGTCTCGGTGCCCGGAGGCGGTCGATTGGATTATTGGCGTATGAATAACAGGGGTGCGAACCCTCCATGCTGAGGAGGGGGGTGGCTTATATAGAGTTTGCCGGCCCCCTCCTGCCCTCAGTAATGCAGGGTTTAAGGTACATTTAAGGTTGGGCGTTACTGGTAACGCCCCTAATAAAGTGCTATAATGACCATAAAGACTACTTAACAGCTGACCGTTTGCCTGCGGAGCGACTATAGGTATCCTGGCGGTCGAGTGGTTGGCTTCATGGTCGAGTGATAGCTTCCCGGTCGAGTGTCTTGAGTCCGTCGAGTGGGATACCTTCAAGTCGATTGAAAGGTGACTTCTCCTAGGGATGTCCTAGGGTAGGGCGACTTGGACAGGTCCGTGCCCCTACCCTAGGTACATGTCTTCATCATTAGCCCCCGAATGGATCGAGGTTAGAGTGGGGAAAGAGTTGGAGATCTTTCCGACCGGTTCTTTGGGCTACGTGAGCGCCTCGTTTTGGGTCAATCGTCACGGATGACGTTGCCAACCTTTTTCAGTCGCCTTGATCCATTCCAGGCCTTTCGTCGAGTGAATTTCTCTGCTTGTGACATACTGAGCGCCGGTGCGATCGGGGTCTTCTGTTTTGACAAGTTGTTCTGTGGCCCGCGGATGTCGCAGGATTCGGATTTTGGGAAGCGCGCGGGGGGGGGGAGCGGCCGCGGTAATTGGAAGCGATAAAGCAGAAGCTCCTCGATCCCCGCGTCGCCTTTTTTGCCACGTACTGCGCGCGCGTCTGCTGCGGGATTTGACTGGATAGCCTGGGCCTACCAGTCAGCCACTCGGAAGCGGTCCCTTATAAATCACCGGCTCGGGGTTTCCAAGCAGTGCGCTCTCTTCTCCTTCTTTCTTCCGCCTCCGTTCCCGCCCCAGCGCAGCAGGCCCATGCGAGATTTCGCCGGCGATGATGACGAAGAGCAAGACCTCCGCTCTGGAGCGCGCGAAGAAGGCGGCGGCGGCAGGGAAAGGGAAGAGGTCAGCTCGGGGCGGATCTTCCTCTAGGACCGCTCTGCCCAAAGGTTGGATCCAGGGCGACTGGATGCCGTCGGTGCTCCGGCAAGAGGATCTCGACGACATGGTCGAGGAGGGAGTCATTCCCCACCAAGACGCGCGTCTTCTGGGGGGGGAGATCGAACCTCAACCCCGCGACAGTGAGTGCGTGCTCCTAGCCACCCACATCGACCGAGGGTTTTCTCTGCCGCCCCATACTTTTTTCCGGAGCTTCTTGAACTTCTTCGGAGCGCAGCTCCACCACTTCACCCCCAACTCCATTGTATACCTTGCCGCTTTCATTTCCATGTGTGAGGCTTTCTTGGGTTGCCGCACCCGTTGGGGACTTTTCAAACACATCTTTACTTGTCGTTCTCAATCGGTCAAGAAGGCCAAGTCGAGTGACGAGAGGACGCAGGTGATCCAGTTGTGCGGGGGCTTGGCGATCCAGGCGAGGGGGAAGAGCTGTTTTCCATCCATTACTTTCCCGGAGTCGGTCCGTGGTTGGCAGTCGACCTGGTTCTACTGTCAGGACCAGGCGACCCCAGGACAGTCGACTGGTCTTCCTCCTTTCTCCCTCGACCGAGCTGAAAAACCCGCTTCTCTGAAAGTGACGCCGGAGGAAAGGGCCCAAGTCAAAGTGTTGGCCGGTCGAGTGGTCGAGCTCGTCCGTGAGGGTGTGACTGGGATGGACCTACTGGAGGTCTTCCTCCAGAGGCGCATCCAACCGCTCCAGGCCCGTGACCACCCGATGTGGTTGTACTCTGGCCTCGATGACACCACTCGGATCCACCTGGAGGAGGTCACCAACGAGATGCTGGAGGGGTGGCTGTCGAGCATCACGGGGAACAAAGACAACCCCAGAGGAGCCAGGAGGGTAACTCCACTCGACAACTCGTATGAAGTGGACCAGGTATGTCTTTATGCTCCCGACTGAAATCTTGTTTTCTGCATTGGTCTTCTTTGAGTTGGTCGATTGACTTTCGTCTTGTCTATTGCTTTCCAGGCGACCACCGAGATGTACTCGATGCCCAACGGGGCTCAGGAGCCAACTGAGGAAGGGGAGGCGAGCGGAGGTGAGAGTGGGGACGACCAAGGCGAGTGGGAGTCCGACGGCGAAGGAGAGGGAGACGACACCGTCGACTCCAGCGAAGAGGAGGAGGAGGAGGTCGAACCCCCCCCCCCCCCCGCCTAGAGGGGCGGTCCAAGCACACACACGACCCAGCACGGGAACGTGGCAAGGCGACTGCCTCTGTTGGGCAGTCGTCGAAACGCCCTCGGACCTCTTCTCCTACGCCGACTGGGAAGGTTCCCAAGCACCCTCGCACGATGCTGTCCAAGCCGCCCAAGGCTCTGCCCAAGATGAAGATAGCTGTCCCTACCATTTCCGGGTAATAATAAAACTTGTTTTACTTTGTCGACCGTGGACGGATCCTTGGTCGATCCATTGAGCCAACCGACTGACTTTCGAGGCTTGCAGTGCTGCTACTTCTGAGGTCTCCGCCAAGGACGACGACCAAGAGATGGAGGATGCTGTTACCTCCAACCCTGGTACGATTACTGATGTTCTGTATTGAGTCGACTGATCATTTATTGCAACTCTGGTCGATTGAACTTTTCCTTCGTAGCCCCTCCTCATGTTATCGACCTCCCGGATGACGACGACAACGGTCCGTTGAGAGTGAGGAGGCACAAGAGGGCGTCGGCTGACAAGACCCCCCAATCCGCTCCGGCGTCCGAGGCCGTGGCTCGGGATGGTGGTGACACCACTCGGGCTTCTGTGACCTTCGCCGTTCCTCTGGCGAGTGCGCGGCCCTCGTCATCGACTGCGGATCCGTCTTCACTTTTTGCCGCATACCCCGTCCCTGAGGACCAAGAGGCTGCTGCGAAAGAGGCTATACGCCAGGCGGGGATCATGATGGAGCAAGTGAAGATGGCTCGGGAGGCCAGCCAAGCAGCCTATGACGCGAGTTCGGCTCTTCAGAGCAACGTCCAGGTCAGTCGACTCAACACTTGGTCTGTTATGATATGCTGTTTGAAGAGTCTCTTTTCCGAAGATCTTTTGCATCTGCATCTGTACACCCACTGGGTGTGTCTGCCAATTCTTGAACGAGTGGGGGCACGCTAAGTGCACCCACTGGGTGTAGTCCCCGAGACTACGGTGGACTGCTGGCAGTCGACTGTAGTCTTTACATTGTGTTGCTGCATTTCTTCACTCGGTTTGGTCGGGCCAGGTCGAGTGGAACTGTATCCAGTCGACTGCGTGCAGTCGACTTTTTCTCTCTCTTTTTTTTGGTCGAACCAGTGGGGGCACGCTGAGTGCACCCACTGGGTGTAGTCCCCGAGACTACTGTCGAATGTTTTTGATTCGGCTGTGGTCTTAGAAACGTCATCATTGTCTCTTAGTTACTCGGAAGCAACTTATCTTGGACGTCTGTCGACTGATTTTTCTTTTTATAGAAATCTTGCGAACTTGTAGCTCGCTATACTGAGTTGGAGAATCAGCAGATCCAGCTCAACCTTAACTTGAAGCTTGCTCAGGAGAATTTGAAGAAGGCGCAAGAAGAAGCAAAAGGTATGGCTGGTGAGGTTCTCCATTCTGAACGGGTGGCTTTTCTTTCTTGTCCATTCTTGATGTTGGTTCCACTCGACGCGCCACAGAGAAACTGGAGGAAGCTCTGAAGAAGAAGGACCAAGACCTTGCAGAGGCACAGAAGGAGGCCTCGAGCAAAACGAAGCTCGCAGAAGAGAAACTGGCTTTGGTCGGAACTCTTGAACAGGAGAACTCCAGACTGAAAACTGCTCTCGAGATAGCTAATCAAGACGCCAGTTGACCGAAGAAGGAGAAGATGGCTCTGCACGACAAGGCGGGTGAGCTGGCGGGGAAGGTAAAAGATCTGGAGGCTTATCTCGGTGGACTTGCCAAGAAGCTGTTCGTCATGCTCGAAGGTAATTACTCTGCCCCGACTGTCTTGCAGTTTACCAAGCCTGTGTAGGGCCACTGTCTTACTCTTGAATCGTGTTTGTAGAAATCTGCCAGAACTTTGAAGAGGAGACCAGTCGAGTGGAGCCAAGCTTGGACCCTGTTAACTCTCTTGTGAAGGACGAGGCTGCAATGAACGTGCTCCGTCTGGAGTCTCGTACTGCCAGCGTCGTTGACTATCTGGCTCGACTGAAAGTTGCGATGTCGCGGATCGACACATCACTCTGGCCTGGGACGACGCTTCAGAACGACCTCGAGTCTCTGATGGCTCGACTTAACGAAGTCCCAGGTCGAGTGGCGGAATGGAAGAAATCTTCTGCTAGATGTGGTGCTGATGTCGCTCTGTCTCTGGTCCACGTCCATTGCAAGGAGGCGCGAGAAGAAAAGCTGGGGCCATCCAAGTTGCCAATACCAAGAAGCACAGCTTTCAAGACTTCATGGAGACTTTCATCGCCGCTGCCACCCATATTGCCGACGGGATCGACCTGGATGAGTTCGTCGCCCCTTCCAGTCCTCCTCTTGAGGAGTGAAAAACTTTAAATTTACCTCGGAATGCCAAGTGGATTTGTAACCGTTAAACTCTGCCGAGCCGATGGCTCGAGTACTTTGAGGTCGGGGATCTTTTAGGCTTTATCTGATCTTGATTTCTCGTTTGAATATCTTCATGGTTTGATTCGTCGAGTGGACCTTGATCTTCACTCGGAATAACCTTGTATTTGCGGTGCAGCTCCGGAGGGGAAGGTAGCAGTCAACTCGCGGATTGGGTTGTGTCTTGTACTTAGGCAAGCACTGGGCTGCAGCTAAGCCTCCGAGTGAGAGGTTTGCTCTCCACTCGGTAGGATTTTTAAACACTTAGGCGAGCGTTGGGCTGCAGCTAAGCCCCCGAGTGGGAGGTTTGTTCTCCACTCAGTAGGATTTTTTCAAACTTAGGCGAGTGCCGGACTGCAGCTAAGTCTCTAGGTGAGAGAACTTAGGCGAGTGCTGGACTGCAGCTAAGCCCCCTAGTGGGAGGTTTGATCTCCACTCGATATGAATTTTTCAAACTTAGGCGAGTGCCGGACTGCAGCTAAGTCTCTAAGTGAGAGAACTTAGGCGAGTGCTGGACTGCAGCTAAGCCCCCTAGTGGGAGGTTTGCTCTCCACTCGGTAGGATTTTTTCAAACTTAGGCGAGTGCCGGACTGCAGCTAAGTCTCTAAGTGAGAGAACTTAGGCGAGTGCTGGACTGCAGCTAAGCCCCCGAGTGGGAGGATCGCTCTCCACTCGGTAGGATTTTTTCAAACTTAGGCGAGTGCCGGACTGCAGCTAAGTCTCTAAGTGAGAGAACTTAGGCGAGTGGTGGACTGCAGCTAAGCCCCCGAGTGGGAGGATCGCTCTCCACTCGGTAGGATTTTTTCAAACTTAGGCGAGTGCCGGACTGCAGCTAAGTCTCTAAGTGAGAGAACTTAGGCGAGTGCTGGACTGCAGCTAAGCCCCCGAGTGGAAGGATCGCTCTCCACTCGGTAGGATTTTTTCAAACTTACGCGAGTGCCGGACTGCAGCTAAGTATCTAAGTGAGAGAACTTAGGCGAGTGCTGGACTGCAGCTAAGCCCCCGAGTGGGAGGATTGCTCTCCACTCGGTAGGATTTTTTCAAACTTAGGCGAGTGCCGGACTGCAGCTAAGTCTCTAAGTGAGAGAACTTAGGCGAGTGCTGGACTGCAGCTAAGCCCCCTAGTGGGAGGTTTGCTCTCCACTCGGTAGGATTTTTTCAAACTAAGGCGAGTGCCGGACTGCAGCTAAGTCTTTAAGTGAGAGAACTTAGGCGAGTGCTGGACTGCAGCTAAGCCCCCAAGTGGGAGGATCGCTCTCCACTCGGTAGGATTTTTTCAAACTTAGGCGAGTGCCGGACTGCAGCTAAGTCTCTAAGTGAGAGAACTTAGGCGAGTGCTGGACTGCAGCTAAGCCCCCGAGTGGGAGGATCGCTCTCCACTCGGTAGGATTTTTTCAAACTTAGGCGAGTGCCGGATTGCACCTAAGTCTCTAAGTGAGAGAACTTAGGCGAGTGCTGGACTGCAGCTAAGCCCCCGAGTGGGAGGATCGCTCTCCACTCGGTAGGATTTTTTCAAACTTAGGCGAGTGCCGGACTGCAGCTAAGTCTCTAAGTGAGAGAACTTAGGCGAGTGCTGGACTGCAGCTAAGCCCCCGAGTGGGAGGATCGCTCTCCACTCGGTAGGATTTTTTCAAACTTAGGCGAGTGCTGAACTGCAGCTAAGTCACCCACTGGGGGATTTCGTAAGCAAACAGAAGTGACAGCAATTATTGGAACACTCTTGTCTTTGATAAAAATAAACCGCAGGAATTTTTCTTATTACATCTCGTCCAAGGGAGAGCTCAAGTGTAAAAGGGGCGGAGTAGTTCCGCATTCCAAGCTCGTGGCTCGTCGATCTGGCGATCAACATTGTAGAGGTGATACGCTCCATTGTGGAGGACTCTGGTGATGATGAAGGGGCCTTCCCAAGTAGGAGCAAGCTTGTGTGGTTTCTGTTGATCCACTCGGAGGACCAAATCTCCTTCTTGGAAGGCTCGACTCTTCACATTCCGGGCGTGGAATCGACGCAAGTCTTGCTGATAAATGGTCGATCTGATCATGGCCATCTCCCTCTCTTCTTCTAGGAGGTCGACTGCGTCTTGCCGGGCCTGTTCTGCTTCATCTTCGGTGTAAAGCTCGACTCGGGGCGCGTTGTGAAGATGATCACTTGGCAGAACTGCTTCGGCTCCATAAACTAGAAAGAATGGAGTTCTTCCAGTCGACCGGTTAGGGGTGGTCTTCAATCCCCACAGAACTGACGGAAGCTCGTCGACCCAAGCACCTGCCGCGTGCTTGAGATCATGCATCAGTCGAGGCTTTAGCCCTTTGAGAATCAGACCATTTGCTCTTTCAGCTTGTCCATTCGACTGGGGATGGGCGACCGATGCGTAGTCGACTCGAGTGCCTTGAGAGGCGCAAAAAGCTCTGAACTTGTCCGAATCGAAGTTTGACCCATTGTCAGTGATGATGCTATGCGGGACTCCATATCTGAATGTTAGCCCTCTGACGAAACTGATAGCAGTGCAAGCATCAAGATTCTTGATAGGCTTAGCTTCAATCCATTTGGTAAACTTGTCGACTGCCACAAGCACCTGAATGAAACCACTTCTGCCTTTTCTCAGCCGACCAACCATGTCTAGTCCCCAAACAGCAAAGGGCCAGATGAGTGGAATGGTCTTCAGGGCTGATGCAGGCTTGTGTGACATGTTGGAGTAGAACTGGCACCCTCCACACTTGTCGACTATCTCTTTTGCCATCTCATTTGCTCTAGGCCAGTAAAATCCCGCTCGGTATGCTTTAGCCACAATGGTCCGAGAGGACGCATGGTGACCACAGGTCCCCGAGTGGACATCATCAAGGATTATCCGACCTTCTTCTGGTGTTATGCACTTCTGACCGATTCCAGTCGCGCTTTCTCTATACAACTGCCCCTTTATGACTGTGAAGGCCTTGGATCGGCGGATGATCTGTCGAGCCTCTTCCTCGTCCTCTGGGAGCTCTTTCCTTAGGATATACGCGATGTACGGTATCGTCCAGTCGGGAGTGACTGCCAAGACTTCCATGATTAGGTCGACCACAGCGGGAACTTCGACTTCAGTCGGATCTGTGGCACTTTTCGGCTACGGGACTTCTTCTGTAAAAGGATCTTCTTGGACCGACGGCGAGTGAATGTGCTCCAGGAACACGTTGCTGGGAATGGCTTCTCTCTTGGAGCCTATCTTTGCCAAATCGTCAGCTGCCTGATTTTTCAGTCGGGGGATGTCATGAAGCTCCAACCCCTCGAATTTCTTTTCTAGCTTTCTCACTGCATTGCAATAACCAGTCATAGCCGGACTCCTGACGTCCCACTCCTTCATCACCTGATTAACTACCAAATCTGAGTCGCCATAGACCATGAGGCGACGGACGCCGAGTGAAATGGCCATGCGCAACCCGTACAAAAGTGCTTCATATTCTGCTTCATTATTGGAGGAATCAAAGTGAATCTGGAGAACATATCTGAGCTTATCTCCTCGGGGGGAGACTAGAACTACCCCAGCGCCGGAACCATTCAGCATCTTAGAACCATCGAAGAACATGGTCCAGTGCTCCGTGTGAACTTGAGTCGAAAGTTGCTGTTCAATCCACTCGGCGATGAAATCTGCGATTGCTTGGGACTTGATAGCCTTCTTTGCTTCAAACTTGATATCTAAGGGAAGGAGTTCAATCGCCCACTTGGCCACTCGACCAGTTGCATCTCTGTTATGCAGAATCTCTGACAGTGGGGCGTCGCTGACGACTGTAATGGAGTGGTCAGAGAAGTAATGTGCAACTTTCTTCGTGGTCATGTAAATCCCATACACGAGCTTCTGGTAGTGAGGGTATCTTTGTTTTGAGGGGGTCAAAACTTCAGACAGATAATAGACTGGGCGCTGAACTCTGAAGGCCTTTCCTTCTTCTTCCCGCTCGATCGTAAGTACTGTACTGACAACTTGTCCTGTGGCTGCAATGTAAAGCAGCAGAGGCTCTTTGCTGACTGGGGCAGCGAGCACCGGCTGGGTGGAGAGCAGAGCTTTGAGCTCTGCAAATGCTGCGTCAACTTCTGGAGTCCACTCGAACTTGTCAGACTTCTTCATCAGTCGGTAAAGAGGCAACGCCTTTTCACCGAGACGAGAAATGAATCGACTTAGAGCGGCCAAGCAGCCTGTAAGCTTTTGGACGTCGTGCACGCGTACAGGATGCTTCATCTGGAGTATGGTGCCAACTTTTTCAGGATTGGCATCGATCCCCCGTTCGGAAACGAGAAAACCGAGTAACTTTCCACCTGGAACTCCGAACGTGCACTTTGATGGATTGAGCTTGATATCATACCTCCTAAGGTTGGCAAAGGTTTTACCAAGGTCAACCCGCAGGTCGGAACCTTTCCGTGACTTGACCACAATATCATCCATGTATGCCTCCACATTCCGACTGATTTGAGTGAGTAGACACTTCTGAATCATTCTCATGAACGTGGCTCCGGCGTTCTTGAGGCCAAACGGCATGGTGACGTAACAGAAGCATCCGAATGGAGTGATGAAAGCTGTTTTGATCTCGTCGGGTCCATACAGACGGATCTGATGGTACCCGGAATAGGCGTCTAGAAAATACAATCTCTCTCACCCCGCAGTCGAGTCGACTATTTGGTCGATGCGAGGGAGGGGAAAATGATCTTTCGGGCAGGCCCGATTGATATGTTTGAAATCAATGCACATGCGAAGTGACTTGTCCTTCTTGGGGACCATGACAACATTGGCGAGCCACTCGGAGTGGTAAATCTCTCGGATGAACTCCGCTGCTAAGAGCCGAGCCACCTCCTCGCCAATAGCTTTCCTCTTCTGGACGACGGACCGTCGAAGATGTTCTTTCACGGGCTTGAACTTCGGGTCGACTCATAGACGGTGCTCAGCCAGCCCCCTGGGAACTCCAGGCAAGTCAGAAGGCTTCCATGCGAAGACGTCCCAGTTCTCACGAAGGAACTGGATGAACGCTTCTTCCTATTTGGAGTCGAGCATCGTCGAGATGTGAGTCGGAGCAGCGTCGGGGTCGGTCGGGTGAATGTGAGCTGTCTTAGTTTCACCGGACGACTGAAAAGCAGATTCTGAAGCAGGCTTCTTGGCCCGTAGCAATTCACTCGGATCAGCAGTCTTCTGGTACTCTTGCAGCTCAACAACTGCCATCTGAGCGTCAGCAATCTTTGATCCTTTCTAAAAACACTCCTCAGCTTTCTTCCTATTGCCGGTAACGGTGATCACACCTCTGGGGCCGGGCATCTTCAACTTGAGATACATGTAGCATGGTCGAGCCATGAAGCGTGCATAAGCCGGCCGGCCCAGGATAGCATGATAAGCACTTTGGAAGTCCACAACCTCAAATGTCAATTTCTCCTTGCGGTAATTCTTTGAATCACCGAAAACCACGTCGAGAGCAATCTGGCCGAGTGACTCGGCTTTCTTTCCAGGAATGATTCCATGGAAGCTCATGTTGCTGGCACTGAGCCTGGACATCGAAATGCCCATCCCTTTCAATGTTTCAGCATACAATATGTTCAGGCCACTGCCACCATCCATCAGGACTTTGGTCAGTCAAGTGCCTTCGACAACTGGGTCGACCACCAAAGCTTGCCTCCCAGGGGTGGCAATGTGCGTGGGGTGATCGGACCGGTCGAATGTGATGGCAGTCTGAGACCACTTCAGATAACTGGGTGTCGCCGGAGCAACCATATTCACCTCACGATTAATGACTTTCAGTCGACTTTTGATTTCAACATCAGCAAAAATCATCAGGGTGGAATTGATTTGGGGGTATCCATCGTCACTGTCTTCCTTGTCCTCAACACTGTCCGAGTCTTTTTCCTTATCCTTGGGCTGTTTGTCCTGAAACTGCTGGATCAGGAGCCGACACTGTCGAGTGGTATCCTTTGGGTAAATAAAATTACCCTCTTCATCTTTCTTGGTGTGGATGTGACATGGAAGATCCAAAACATCGTTTCCATCCTGATCCTTGACTTTCTTGGGCTTCCAGGTGCCCTTGAGTTTTCCCTTGAAGTTTCCCTGGGCTACGGCCAGGGCCTCCCCAGGGGCGGCTGGCTCGGCCTTCCGCTTCTGTTTCCGACTGGAGTTTCCTCCGGTTTCTTGGACGACTGCCTTGTGCTTGCCACTCCGGAGTCGGTCCTCGTCTTCACCATTAGTGTACTTGGTGGCAATCTCCATCATCCGGTTCAGAGACATCTCTCCAGTTCGACCGAACTTCAGATTCAACTCTCTGTATTTAACGCCTTCCTTGAAGGCACAAACTACTTGATGGTCTGGCACATTCTCAACCGAGTGATGCAGTGTGATCCACCTCTGGATGTATTCCCTCAGGGTTTCATTCGGCTTCTGCACGCAAGACCGCAACTCTGTAAGGCCTGCAGGTCGCTTGCATGTTCCTTCAAAGGTTGTGATAAACACTCGGGAGAGACCCTCCCAAGTGTAAATGCTGCTGGGTGCCAACTAATTTAGCCACGCTCTGGCTAAGCCTTCTAACATGAGAGGTAAATGCTTCATGGCCACCTCATCATTGCCACCGCCAATCTGTACAGCCACTCGGTAATCTTCGAGCCAAGTGTCAGGCTTAGATTCACCGGTGAACTTGCTGATTCCAGTCTCCAGCCTGAAATTGGGAGGAATCACTGCGGCTCTGATGGCTCGACTGAAACACTCTGGCCCTGAAGCATGTACTCTGCTGCTGGCGGGCGCATCTCAGTTCTGGCCTTCCCGATGAGCCCTGTTCCTGTCAACCAAGCCTTGAACAAGGACAGATCTCGCGTCAAAGCCTGGGTCCCTGGGGCCGACGGGAATCCTCTGTCCAACGCTATGAGGGCGTCTGTCATCATGATGTCGAGGCGCATATGACCCACTCCTCGGGGGAGGGGTTGGCACTCGACGTCGATCATCACGGTCGGATCGGTGATCATACTGCTCATTCCTTCTGTACTGATCATGCCGGTCGCCACGTCCCTCATGCCTCGGGGGCGACCGCGGGCTGTGAGCCGACTGGATTGTATCTGTTGCAACGGATCGACTGTGGATCCTGTTCCGCGACTGAGAAACAGCGGAATTCTGGTTACCCGCCGCCCGGAGCAATGCTCTGATCTGCAACAAGCCCCTGCCAGCCTCCGACTGGGAGGGCTGAATTGATTCTGCTATACGGGCCGCAGCGGCCAAATTCTGAACTGGGGTTCGATATACCTGCGTCAGCGGGAAGAGCTGGCGTCGACTAGACTCGGGAGCCCGCTGACGCGCTCGCTCGTCGAGTGCTCGCTGGAGATTCTCCAGTCGAGTGCGCTCAGCCAAATTAGCCAAGCACGCGTCCTCCAAGGCCCGGGCCTCGGGGGATTCTCCGACGATAGGGGTGCGGAGGGCGTCCGTGTTCCGGCGGCGAAGCTCCTCTCGCTGTGATGACGTGAGAGGTTCGGGGAGATACTCATCGTGGGGATGCGACGGGCCGCCCCCACCCGCGCCTCCATCAGCGCGAGGGGAACCGGGAGGATTGTGCGTTCCATCGATCGCCAGGATCTCAGCCGCTGGGTCGCTGCTGTCGCACTCGGATGCGGTCTCCACGGAGCCAGTCGACAGGTCGAACAGGCCGCAGAGGGATTCGTCGGGCTCGATTGCCGCGACTTGCGGGGTGGCCGACTGGCGAGCCACGGCACGCCTCACCCACCTCTGAAGTCTCAACCGACCGGAGCGCTTGTGCCGGTGGGAGACAGAGCAGGGAGACGATACGGGGGCCGACCGATACTGGGTCGACGGCTGCCGCAGGAGGACGCCACGAACGAATGCGCGGAAATGCGTCGCACCGCGGACGGGGAGCGCGTCGACGTTGAGTGGCGCCTCTTGAAGCCAGGCGGAGTCGTCGGCGAGGAACGTGAGTGCGCCGAGATGGATCTCGCGGCCCTCCACCAAAACTCCGCATGAAACCATGATCAAAGGGATCGGAAAAACCGCAACTTCCCCAATCAGGCGCTAAGATTCCGGCCCCACGGTGGGCGCCAACTGTCGTGGTTCTAACTCTGACAGTGATGTAGGGGGGTATGTATGGAGAGGCTAGATCTCAGCTATTGGGAAGTTGTAAACACACTAAGATGTACGAGTTCAGGCCCTTCGCGGAGGAAGTAACAGCCCTACGTCTCGGTGCCCGGAGGCGGTCGATTGGATTATTGGCGTATGAATAACAGGGGTGCGAACCCTCCATACTGAGGAGGGGGGTGGCTTATATAGAGTTCGCCGGCCCCCTCCTGCCCTCAGTAATGCAGGGTTTAAGGTACATTTAAGGTTGGGCGTTACTGGTAACGCCCCTAATAAAGTGCTATAATGACCATAAAGACTACTTAACAGCTGACCGTTTGCCTGCGGAGCGACTATAGGTCTCCTGGCGGTCGAGTGGTTGGCTTCATGGTCGAGTGATAGCTTCCCGGTCGAGTGTCTTGAGTCCGTCGAGTGGGATACCTTCAAGTCGATTGAAAGGTGACTTCTCCTAGGGATGTCCTAGGGTAGGGCGACTTGGACAGGTCCGTGCCCCTACCCTAGGTACATATCTTCATCAGCCGCCATGCCCTGCCCGGCTGGCCCCTAGAGCTTTCCTTTTATATTTTTTTGTTATATATATATGGTATTTGTTTAGATGTTTTCAGATGTTTTTAGTTGTTCATAAAATAAATTTAGATGTCAAAAATGTTTTTTATGTTCATATATAGAAAGTTTTTATAAAAATGTATATATGTATGTATGTTATTTGTGTATATATGTTCATATATGCAAAAGTTAGATTTTTAGAAAAGTTTCATCTATATATGTTCTCTGATTTAGTACATTAATTTTAGGTTAGTTTCATTTTTAGAAAAGTTTCATATATTTAGGAAGAAGGAAGAAGAAGAAAAAGTTTTATATATGCAAAAGTTACATTTTTTAGAAAAGTTCTATATATCTAGCTAGGAAAGGAAAGAAGAAGAAAAAGAATGAGAGGAAAAAGGAAAATAAGAAGAGGAAGAAAGGAGAAGAAGATGAGAGGAAGAAGAGGAGAAATAAATAAGAAGAGGGAATATTTTCTCTCCTTCTCCTCTATTCCTTTCTTCTTCTCCTCTTCTTTTTCTTCTTTTTTTTCTTCGTTGTCGATATACCCCGTCCCAATAAATTCGTTTAGTTTTAGGATTATTTTAGTTTATGTTTAGTTTAGGATGAAGAAAAGAAAAAGGAGAAGAAGAGGAGAGGAAGAAGAAGAGAAATAAATAAGAAGAGGAAAAAAGGGGAAAAAAGAGGAGAAGAAGAAAGGAATAGAGGAGAAGAAGTTCTCCTCTATTCCTTTCTTCTTCTCCTCTATTCCTTTCTTCTTCTCCTCTTTTTTTCTTTTTTTCTTCGATCTTCTCCTTTATTCCTTTCTTCTTCTCGTCTTTTTATTTCTTCTTCGTCTTCTTATTTTTTATCGGGTATGTCGTTGTCGATATACCCCATCCCCGATAACTTCGACATGAGGGGGGGGAGGGGTCACCCAGGGTTTGAGGGGCGAGGGGTGGAACTAGCTAGGGTAGAGGGTCGAGGGTCACCGAGGGGTCGAGGGTCGCTGAGGGTTCGAGGGTCGAGGGGTCGTCGTATGTTGTTGTTGTCGATATACCACCTCTCGACCGTGATAACTTATACCACGGGAGCACCCCCCGTCCCTCTCGCTCGACCAAAACTCTGGAGGACACCCAAACCCTAGAAAAAAACGATGTCGGTCTCCTACCCCGTCCCGCCGCGCCCCTACCCGATCGACAAATTCTCTTGAGGCCACCCAAATTTACCAAGTTAAAAGAGCGTTGTTGTCGAGGCCACCCCAAACCCTAGAGAAGCGTCGAGGCCAGGCCACTAATATGATTCCTTATTGTTCTTAGCTAGCTAGTTCAACGTTTGCCACTAATATGTCCATCTGTCATGTTTGAATAATAATTTCCATGTTGTAAATATTTGCAGAAACTATGGATCTGCACCCTCGAGACAAAGCACAAGAAGCGGTGTTGGGGGAGATAATCGCACACGGAAGTGATGCCATCTTGTCGTTTCTCAACGTCACATGCACCGATGGTCTGGAAACACAGGATGAAGAAGCAGACTACGACGATGATGATCAAACAATGGAGGGGAAAGGACACCGTGATGACGGCTCCGGTGACCGAATGGAGGGGGAAGGACACCGTGATGACGGCTCCGATGAACGAACGGAGGGGGAAGGACACCGTGATGACGGCTTCGGTGACCGAACGGAGTCCGGCCAGGTATATATATATATTAAGCATGTGCTGACTATAGCCAATTGATGCATTAATTTTTTTTGGTATGTACACATATTAGCTCTCTTCTTTTTCTTCTTTTCTAACCCTCTGGATCGAGCAACACTTCAATAATGAGACGAGGCACGAAGAGAAAGTTGCGCACGGATGAAAGGTACACGATCGTCGAAATTGATCGCGCTGGCCAACCGATTGAACCCCTGCGGACCAAGCAAAAAATTAATGCTCAATGCGGGGTTCTAGTTAGGGACATGATCCCGATCAGCATCGAGCAATGGTTGAAGCCTAAGGATAAAGACTCTCAGGTGTCTTATGTCAGCGATAGGCAGAAAGCTAATCTTTGGACCGCGCTGCAGGAAAATTTCACCTTCCCGCCAAAGGAGGATCCGGAGAATCCAGTTAAAAAGCCAATGATCAAGGCTTATGCTCTTAAGAAGATGGCTGAGCTATTCAGGAGGTGGAAGGATGAGCTGAAATCATCGTTTGTCGACCAAGACAAGACTCTAGAATTCATCGGCCGATTTGAGAAGATCAAAGATCAGTGGCCCGCATTTGTCACCAAAAAGAAATCTGAGAGAGCAGCGAAGATGTCAGCGACAAATAAGAAAAATGCTGGAAAGAAGAAGCATCACCATCGCACGGGGTCAGGTGGCTACCTGAAAGCCCGGCCGTTGTGGAACAAGGCTGAGAATGACCTCATTGCTAAAGGGATCGAACCAGAGACACGACGCTGGCCAGACCGTTGCAGGACTTGGTTCTTCGGGGTTGGGGAAAATTGGACCCTGTAACAGGGAAGTGCGTTTGGACCAACGAGCAGCTGAACACACCCATCGTGAAGCTTCAGGAGTATATCGAAAAGGCGCAGCAAGGGACATTCGTTCCGGAGAGAGAGAACGAGCTCACAGAGGCCCTCGGGAATCCTGAGCACCTCGGACGGACACGAGGCACGCCAGGCTCCCTTTTGTGGAAGGCTGGATTTCCCGACGCAGGAGGTTACAAACGCCGGGAGAGGAAGAAGAAAAAGGAGATGACCCAACTACAGGCGCTGCACGCAAGGGTACAAGCGCTAGAGGAACGAGACGAGGCCCGCAGCGCGCGACCTGCCGAAGCTGCTACACCCGAAGCTACCCCGCCATCTTAGCGGAGAAGCAGCGTGGCTTCCACGGAGCTGCTTCAGGAGTCTGTCTTCACGGCTCCTGCTAGCTACCCCGTGGACTTAATCACAGAGTCTCACAATTGCCACCTTATGACGCAATGGATGAATATGAAAGTCAAGGCGGCTGTTGGCTCTGTTGCACGTCCTGAACCTGGCGCAACCGGCCGATTCCAGAAGGATATGCTAGGATGATGGTCGATGAAATCATAGAAGGATTTGAGGACCTCCAGCTTGACCACCCTACGGGTGACGGGGAGACTCAGCTGGGTTCTGCTCTGAAGACTCTATGCCTATGGCGGAAGGAGCTCATCAACTTTCCGAACTAGACGCCTCCGCCTCCTCCTCCTCCTCCTCCGGTGAGTCAGGGCACTCCGCCTCGTCCACCGCCTCCTCCTCCGGCGAGTGATCAGGGCACTCAGCCTCCTTCTCCGGCGTGTGGCGGCACTCAGCCTGTGCCGGCGCGCCCGAGCAGCCACCAGCCTCCATCTCCGGCGCGTGGCGGCACTCCGTCTTCTTCTCCGCCTACACCGGCGCGACCGAGCAGCCACCAGCCTCCTCCTTCTCCGCCTCGCCAGCAAGGGCGGAAGAGACCCGCCGCCGTCCCGGCTGCTTCGGCGCGTCGTAGTCCTTCTCCTCCGCCTCGTAAGCAAGCACAAAAGAAGACAGCCGAAGTCGCTCCGTCTGCTCCGGCGTCTAGCAGTACAGCCAGAGGCAGGCAATACAGATTCGGTCCACCTCTCAAGCCCCTAGAGAAGTTACCATACGAGAGGACCGTGGAAGAAAACGCGAAGATCGTGGAAAAAGAAGTGAATGACTTCTTTGAAGGGGTGAAAGCAAAGAGACATCCACCTCCAGAGGAGAAGGTAGACCGAGCGAAAGCAAAGCGCACACTCGATGCCCTGAGGAACCACTAAAGTCTCCGCCGAAAACCAGCTATGCGCGCATTACTGCAAAGGTATATATCGAAGCGGAGCGGTCGGGAAATACTATCAGTGATCGAAGATTAGCAAAACCACAAGTTGGGAAAAAAATGCCCAGCTCGGCGAACAAGCGGACCAATCGTGCCCCCCGCTCAAGGTGTCTAGCGATATCGTCGCTAATGATCCGGGGATGGTGCCCGGTTATAGCAATCTTGAAGATTACCTGCCTGATGATGTACATTATGATTTCTTGGAGGTGGAAGAACACCAATACCATTACGGGAAGCCTCTTGTCAAAGATGAAAAATCTCTAACAACGATGATGCGAAGATTCCATGATTGGTACATGGAAACCTGCAGAGAGTCTGGGGGGATGAATACTTTGTATCTGAGAGTTAAGGAGGAGCACGACCTCGTTGGAATTGATTTGTTGACTGTTCCATTTGAGGAGTTCTTCCAGTGGTTCAATCAAAAGGCCCTCGATAAATTAACGGTCACTTGCTACTGTCTGTAAGTACTACTTCTGTCATTAAGTCTCTATATATAGCTCAACTCTTTCATTGCATGTATATATAATTATCCTCACTATATTATGCAGATTGAAGATCGTCGAGTGCAGAAAAGCATAAATGTATGATATTGGGTTCATTAACCCAAATCTCATAGATAAATTTGAGGTTGAAAAGAACGCCGATGATGCTGAGGCCGACTTGCTCAAATCATTGATAGTAAATCAAAACAAAGATAAAATACACATTCCTTACAACTTCGAGTGAGTGTTACTGTCTTGTGCATATTCGGTTTCCCTTATTACTCGAGCGAAGTTATAGTAATGTAATTGATGAGTTATGCATGCGTGCGCAGCTTCCACTATATTCTCCTGGAGACTAAGCTTGAGCAGGGACTAGTAACCGTCTTAGACTCGAGACGAAAATCTCCCGAGACCTATGCGGACACGACTAAAATGCTCGAGAAGTAAGTTCAATCGATCATTATCGCACCATATCGGCAACTTTTTGTTCATTTCCTGATATCAAGTAATTGTTTTCTTTGTCTTGCAGGGTTTGGAAAGTATTCACCGCACAAGCTCCGGGACTGCCGGGGGAGCTGCGATGGACATATCCAAAAGTAAGTAGTACTAGCTAACTAGTTCCGTGCATCTCGATCTCGTTGATTCTAGCTACTTTCATCAATGCCATTTATAATGCTTCATTATCAGTTTGGTTGACCTCTATTTCTCGTAAAGTGCTTGTGGCAGGAACAAGGAAATGATTTCTGTGGATACTACGTGTGTGAGTTCATCTACAACGCGACTTGGAAAGATAAGCAGGGCTACTCTAAAAGACAATTTGATGTGCGTAAGCAATAATATTCACAATTTCATTTTATTACACCGTCATTTCTATTGAGTTTCATTCATATATATGTATTAACCCCCTTCTTTAAATTAGACGTGGAAGATGCGGAATGGACTCCTACCAAAAGATTGCATGAAAGCAATTCAAGAGGAATTAGCGAGATTCTTTCTTGACCACATCATCAATAAAGCCGGAGAATACCATGTGGAACTTGATTGCAGATGCTAGGGGATTGTAACAGATCTTACATATTGTATATGTATGTAGCCAGTAGCGTCGGATAGATAATACGAAAACTTGTTGTTCGACTAATCTCTCGGAGAAGGAGAGGTCGATCACTTCTCTCGGTATGCATGACGAACTTTTGTACTTAATGGTTTTCTTCATTTTCTTACTAGCTAGCGTGTCGAGGGCCTCTCTATACGTATAGTACGTAGCGTCGACCAAGCACGGAGATAAGAGAGGACACTTCTCTCTATTAATTAATTAGCTACCTAACACAATATATGAAACACCTTAATTAACCATACAAAAACCCCAAATCCACCCCCCCTTTCAGAAAAAAAAACAAAAATCCTAGCCCCTAAACAGCTGACGCGTGGATGCCTATTGGTCCCGGTTGGTGTCACCAACCGGGACTAAAGGCCCTCCTGCCTGGGCTCGCCACGGCGGCCACGTGGAGGCCCATCTGTCCCGGTTCGTATAAGAACCGGGACTAAAGGCCAAGGGCATTAGTAACGACCCTTTAGTCCCGGTTCCGCAACCGGGGGACAGATGGGCCTTATGAACCGGGACAAATGGCCCTTTTTGTACTAGTGGTTTGTTCCAACATCTATCTCTGTCATTGGGCTGAACACGGCAGATCTAAGGGAACATTATATTTATATCCTTGGTCGGAAGCTTGGGAGGACTGCATACTTGCACTGAGATAAGTACATCTGAGCTGAAGGTTGTAGAGCTTGCAGGAATTGTTGTCAGCGCTTTGCCTATGTGCCATTCACAAGAATATTTTATAAGTAAAAATATTCTAGAGAAATGATGTGATCCAATAAATTTCAAACTTTTAAATACCTACTTTTTATTAATTGTTTTAATTCTACATAGTTTCTGCGATATCCTTGATTTTTTTTTCTAAATTTTGGGCTTTTTCTAATTTCTCATTTGATTTTATCATGCATGGTGAGCTTTAGATATGAGACACGCATGTGTGGTTAGAGGGCAGTACGTTGCCGAAAGCAAGGAGTAAATGAAGACGTCTGCATGAGGCCAAGGCATGATACTGTTAGCAGGGCCGTATCTCTGCATGTGCAACCGGAGCAGCCGCACAGGACCCCCAAAACTATGGGGCCCCTAATTTTGCTAAGCACGTACTAATAATAAGTGGATCGCAAACTAATGAACTGTGAAATGAAATTGTAAAGAGAAAAAAATAGCAGTCAACCGTGGAACCACCACCGACCGAGGCCCCACAACCAAACCTATCTCTCTGCATAACGCAAGGAGAACTCCTGAAGCAGATTGCTTATCAAGTTCTACAGTGCTCTTCTCTGTCTTCCTTGAGACCTCAGTGCTCAGTGGCAAATCAAACCCCCGAATTAATTCCCTGGAAATTAACTTTACATTGTTCTTTCTCGAGTCCGTGCACCCTCTGGTATCCTAATAGCTCAAAGTTTTTCTTTTAGTGTGATGTAATCCTTTGAAACACTGTACTACTACTACCACATTGCTAAAAAAATCTATACTACTACCACAAATATACAGTGATTAATAAAAATATTTTTTATTGGCTTTATTATACAACGGGGCCTAAATTGTGATCTTGCTCCGGGGCCTAGATTTCCGGGATACGGCCCTGACTGTTAGAAAGTATATATGTATTATTCGACGTATGTGTTCAAGTGACTCTTATTCCATTTCCAAATCATGTGCTTTTGTCAAAACAAGTGGAGGGATGTTAATTAAGAAGATCATTGTCATTATGTCAGTTAGGTGATGAAGAGGGTGGATATCGGTCTACAGACATAGAAGAGTGAAGCATGTTTATCTTCTTTCAAAGTCGATTTCTGAACAAAAAAAAGGTATTCATACTCTTTATTCCGTGGCAACCGCACGGTCAATCATGGTTATTTTGACATATGGTTTCAGAAAATGCAGAGCAATATGAGCTTGTCATAGCCGATATTTAGTTGGAAGAAAACATAGATTAAAGATGGACATATCAGATGTGGCTGCTTGATAGGATGCTTATTTAGTTATGTTGAGATGCAGTTATGCTTCGTTTGATGTGGTATGTGTTCTCTTTTAATATTTGCTTGCTTCTTACTTGTCTATCAGGCTACTTTAGTACATTTTAGAGAGAAATTTGTAACAAAGGGAGTACATTGCATAGAGAAGAAGGTATCATACTATTTTGTGAGGTGGGCGCATTAAGGAGGGGTTGTCTAGGCTACAAGAGGGCTTGTCGTGGGTTCGTTGATAACAGTGAGCAACTAGCAAGGTTGGATCAGCGTTGGCGGTGAATAACAATGCTGAGTGACACCCAAATTTATGTTCCGTGGCAACGTACAGGCACTCAACTAATACTAATAAGCTAGAGATGCTTCTAGTAGTACTCTTCTTCACACTTCTTCATGCCGGTCCACCATCTATACCCGGCGGCCCGCTTCGCCTGCATATAGGGATCCCACCCCTGCCACTCGTCCTCCCTGATGCCGTCATCCATGGCGACGAGGTGCTTGGCCAAGACGTCCTTGCCCTCCATGCACTTGCGCAGCGCGGCCGTCGCCTTGGCGCACGAGACGACATCGTCTCCGGGCTTGCTGTCGGCCATGGCTCTCCGCCGTTCCCGTTCGCTGCGGCACTGCTCCCTCGCCGTCCGGAACTCCTCGTGGCAACCACCGACTCGCATGTCGTGAACGACGCGCACAATTTCAGGGACTTTGGCGAACGTGTTTCTGACCCTCTTCCACCAACCCCCGTCCATGGCGAACGTGTTTCTGACCCACAATTTTAGGGTTATAGTTCCGCTCGTTCCCGGTGGAGGCTTTGATAGCTTGATTCCATCGGTGTTGGGTAGAGATTAATATATGTGGTGGATAGCATGCCTTGCCGTGTCCGAATTAGCCAGGGCTTTGTGGATCGATCGGCTTCATTTTCCGTCTCAAACTCTTCTTCCCGTACTTGTCCGCTTCCTTCTCCTAATTAGTCACTGCAAACTATAGCATGCATCACCGGTCAGTCGAGCTCTACGTACGCGGCTGCATGCAGGCATGCAAGCATAATCGTGCGGGTGACGAGAGAAGAAAAGGAGCTTATATATATATATATGTATATATATATATATATATATGTATATATATATATATATATGTATATATATATATATATGTATATATATATATGTATGTATATGTATATATGAAAAGAAGTATCGAAGCTATTAGCAAGAGAAGAAGCATTGGCTCTGGAACTTCTAGGGTTCAGTGGTCGACCGAGACCTTTTTCCATGCCGGGGCAATAGAGCGTGTAGACATATCGGAGTGGCATTGGGACTCCTCCCCGTTAGAGCATCTTCAGCCGTTGGCCCCCCAGGAGGCGCTTTTTTTCGTCGCTTGGGGGGCTGCCGGCGAAATTATTTGCCCGGGGATGAAAACTTGCCCGGCCGTGTCCACCCCCAAGCACAGCGTGGTGCACGGCGCGGGGAGGACGCCTTCCTGCTGCACAGCGTGGTGGCGCCCGACACCTCTGTCAGGGAGCCCGTGTCTGTGCTCGACTCCGGGAAGTAGTCGTCACCGGGGCCACGACGGCGAAGGGGAGGACGGCCGCGGCCTCCCGTTGAGCGAGTTGTGCGCGAGGCTGAGGAAGATGAGCTGCTAGCGTCGAACGACTGCAGCGCAAGGCAGCGGCCGATCTCAGGCGGGACGGCGCCGGAGAAGCGGTTGTTGAAGAGGTAGAGGCCGTGGAGGTCGGGGAGGAAGCCGAGCGAGCTGGGGACGGCCCCGGCGATGGCGTTGTCGTGAAGGCTGAGGCGGCGGAGTCGGAGCCCGCGGCGAGGCAGCGGTGACGCGGGGAGGCGAGCGTGGCCGGAGCGGCGAGGACGCGGGGAGGCGAGCGCGGCCGGAGCGGCGAGGAGGCGGGCGGCGAGCGCGGCCGGAGCGGCGAGGAAGCGAGGCGGCGCGAGGAGGCAGTGCGGGGAGAGAGGCGAGCAAATGTACGAGGATTCTCTTTCCATGTGGGTGGCCCTGCAGGAACGGGGAGAGATTCTTTTTGCATGTGGGCGAGTGGGGAGAGAGGAAAGAGAGGCTGGCATGTGGGGTTTCGGCATGCAAAAGGTAGTGCCGGCGGTCTCAAGTGCCCCCCGGCGGGCTAGGTGTGGGTCGGGGTCGCTGGGGCTATTTTTGCTCCAATCCGGCGAAAAACAAAGACTTGAGGGTCTGAGTGGGGCGTTTTTTGCCCGCCGGCGTCTAAAAAATGGCTTAGGGGAGGGGAGGGGGGGAAGGGGGGCCGTCTTGGAGGGCCTAGTAGAGATGCTCTTAGCACCAGCTTAGCACTGGTGTCATACTAACAGCGTTGGCATGCGGCGCCACTAACAACGTTTTTCAAACGCCGCTAGTAAGCATGTCTGCATTAGTGTTGGTTGATTTTGTAATGATAATATGTCGGACGCCTTATCACTACAATTTCCAAGCTCCCGGGAGTTGGAGGCCTGGGAGTGCTCGAGTGTTTTTTTTTACGAGGTGGACCCCCCGGTCATGGTGTTCTGAGCTGGTCAAACATTTGCTTCGTGTCGCTCCTGCAGTCGTGTTAGGAAAATTCACGAATATGTGGGGAGGAGGCAAATCGCAAAGCGGCAACGTCCTTCCTTGGTCTCCTCAAGGCATCTTCAATGGTTGTAAAATAGTTGTTGATAGATTTTGTCGTATAGGATTTTTGATGATGTGTCATATAATAAATGAGGAAAGAGAGAAATGTTGTATGTATATGAACCAACACCCTTTGCACAAGATTTAATGTAGAATGAAAGAGCACCTTATTTATTATTTCACATCCTATTAGGCAAACTATATACAACCCATTAGAGTTGTTGTATGTTAAGATATTGGTTGATGACATGGCATATTTTACCAACAAGCTAACATACAAACTGTTGGAAATGCCCTCATGCGCCGCCTCAAAAGCAAAATGGAAGGTTGGTCGAGCATGTGGTTTCTTTATTTACGCTATGCTCTAGTATCCTCCGCGTTGCTGCCGTTGCTCTGTTGTTAATCCTTGATCTGGAGGGAGGTTCCCCATTCTCCCTTTACTCAACTCCGAATTCACATGCTCGACCATCATGAGGTTGGGATTCAAGGGTCTCTTCGCTTCTCATCCCAATTGGATTTGGTCGGTTCTCGTTCGAGTTTAGGCGGGGAATCATTTGTTTGAGCTACCGCATGGCCTGATTCCTCGGCGGGAGGGACTTGAGGCATGATTCTGGTGGCCAAGGATTTCGGTTTCCTGTCATGGCCGGGCGCTGTGGGGCGGAACGGAGAAGGGCCCTGTCTTTTGTCCATTCCTCCACCGCACCTTTGGTTTCATACTAGTAGGTCGCACGTTCTTTGATGCTCACGGTGTTAGAATTATTGTATAGGGATAGAAGAGGTGTTTAACTTGTATCCAACTCTATCTCATCTTCTCTTTATCCCTTGTAACGACCTTCTTCTGGTCGATCTTCTCCCAACCGATCTCCCTCTCCTTTGATCGGTTTTCTCTCTGTAAACGTATGCATCAAGGCATTGCCTCAATATATACACGCGGCCCGAGACAAAGGGTTCTACGCTTCCCAAACTAATTCACATGGTAACAGAGCCTCTTCCTCATCAGATCGAAAGAGATCGCATCTAGCTACCTTCGCGACCGAGCCATGTCTACCACCTCCGCCTCCACGTCGCCCAGCACCATGGGCGCGATCACCACCACCTCCTCCGCCTCCACCTTTGCTTCCTCATCCACAGCTACAACCTCCTTCCTTGGATCGCCGCCCCAGGAGAAGCTGACTAGGGGGAACTTCCTCCTTTGGAAAGCCATCATGCTTCCCCAGATCAAGGGTGCTCAGATGGAGCATCACCTCGACGCAACAAGCCCACCGCCACCGGCCACCCTCACCATCACCAAGGATGGCAAGGACGAGCAAGTCGTCAACCTCGCCTGCACTCTCTGGTATGCCCAACAGCAACAACTCCAAGGGTTCTTGATGGGTTCTTTTTCCCGCGAGATTCTCTCTCAGGTGGCCACGCTCCAGACGCCGGCCGCGGTATGGCGCGCCATCAACGACATGTTTTCTGCCCAGAGCCAAGCGCAGGCGATCAACACCCGCATCGAGCTCACCAACCTTAAAAAAGGTAATATGTCTATGGCAGAGTACCTCGGCAAGATTAAGACGCTCACAGATGAAGTCGCGTGCACGGCCTCAGCGCTCTCCGACCCGGAGATCATCTCCAAGATCCTTGCTGGCCTTGACATGGAATATAACCCTGTCATCTCTGCTCTTGCTGCACGCGTAGAACCAATCACGGTCCCGGAGCTGCACAGTCAGCTCCTCAGTTTTGATGCCCGCCTCACCCTCCTCCACGGCGGTGATCTTCGGCAATCATCTGCATACTCCGCTGCACGGGGTCGCGACCGTGGCCGTGGTCACCAGGGCGGCAACCGTGCCGGTGGTCGCGGCCGTGGCTCCTCTTCGGGCGATGGCGCCCGCTCTGGCGGCGCCTACGGCCACAACACCAAGGGCGGCGGCTACGGCAACAACCATGGGGGTGGCGGCTTCAACTCCAACACTGGCCGCCGCCCCTCCTCCTCCTCCCGCAGCCTTCCTCGCTATCAGCTCTGCAAGAAGGCTGGTCATGAGGTCGTCGACTGTTGGCATCGGTATGATGAAAACTTCGTCCCGGATGCTCGCTTGGTTGCAGCTGCTATGCGCGAGCAAGGCGGGGATGGCGTTTGGTATGTTGACTCCGGCACTACGGACCACGTCACAAATGAGTTAGAGCAACTTGCTTTGCGCGAGACGTACCATGGCACCTATCAGATCCACACCGCTAGCGGTAAAGGTATGGATATTTGTCATATTGGTCAAGTTTCGCTTAATTCCCCTAACCTTCAACGTGATCTAGTTCTTAAGGATGTCCTTCATGTTCCTCAAGCTGATAAAAACCTTGCCTCTATGTCTCGCTTAGCCTCTGATAACAATGTTTTCTTTGAGACTCATCCTCACTATTTTTTCATTAAGGATCGGGCAACGAGGGCACTCCTCTATCACGGTAGATGCGTTGGCGGCCTCTACCCCATCTCATCCGGAGCACTTAGCAACAAGCATCGTCGAGTCTACTCCGTCATCAAGCCCTCTTTGGCAAGGTGGCATCAAAGATTAGGTCATCCCTCATCAGCCATAGTTAGGCAAGTCATCAATAAAGACAATCTTCCTTTGTCACTTAGTTCCAATAATGAGTCTGTTTGCGAAGCATGTCAATGTGCCAAGAGCCATCAGCTTCCCTATCCTACGTCTAGTAGTGTTTCTCATGCTCCCCTACAATTGATCTTCAGTGATGTATGGGGTCATGCCCGAGATTCGTTTGGTCGAAAAAAATACTATGTTAGCTTCATTGATGATTACAGCAAGTTTACATGGATTTATTTGCTCAAGTATAAATCTGAAGTTTTTTCCATCTTTCGAGAATTTCAGAAACTTGTTGAGAGACACTTTGATAAGAAAATCATCGCAGTACAAAGTGACTGGGGAGGGGAGTATGAAAAACTCAACTCCTTTTTCCGTAGTATTGGGATCACCCATTATGTATCTTGTCCCCATGCTCATCAGCAAAATGGCTCTGCTGAACGCAAACACCGCCATATTGTTGAGGTTGGTCTCTCTCTTTTAGCTCATGCGTCCATGCCCCTCAAGTATTGGGATGAGGCCTTCATCACAGCTACATATCTCATCAATCATCTTCCTAGTAAGGTTATTGGCAACTCTACTCCCTTAGAACGATTGTATAACCAAAAGCCAGATTACAATTATCTCAAAAAATTTGGGTGTGCTTGTTACCCCAATTTACGTCCATACAATCGTCACAAACTTGAGTTTCGCTCCACACAATGTGTTTTTCTTGGGTACAGTAATCTTCATAAAGGTTACAAATGTCTTGAACCATCCACTGGACGCATCTATATCTCTCGGGATGTTATTTTTGATGAGACACTATTTCCTTTCTCCAAGCTTCATCCCAATGCGGGTGCTTTGCTTCGTGCAGAAATCGCACTTCTCTCCGACTCTCCTACACGTCCTGATCACGGGGGTGAATTAACTGATCATGACCATGTGCAAAAATCCAATGAAAATTACGTTCCTAATACTTCTTGCGCAGATTCTACTTGTCATTTTATGTGCACACAGGACAAACCAGGACCGGACTCTGATGCTGATCCTTCTGCCAGCATGCAATCCGAGCCGGATTCGTGTCAGACTGCAGGCGCGCGATCTGGTGCAGATCCGCCCCTGCGCTCCCTGGTGGCCGACAGCGGTGCAGCCGACCAGGTGGGTCGTGCCAGTCCAGGCGCGTCGCGCTAATCTCTGCTAGCGCGCCCCGAGACGTCCATCGAGCGAGGCACGGGGGGAGCGAGTCCCTCGCCGCCACGTCACCTTGGGCCCCACCGACCGGTCCTACCAGTTCTGCTGCGACAACATGGGACCCGCCAGGCGGTTCTGATTCGCCGGTCGGCTCTGGCTGCGCGACAGACGAGGAGCAGCACCAGCAGCGTCAATCCTCCTCGGATCAGGAGCCGGATCTGCCTGGATCTTCTGTGCACAACGCCGAATCAGCAGGATGTCCTGCGCCACAACCAACAGAAACTGTTTCTCTGGCTCCTTCACCTCTTCGTCGAAACACCAGGTCTCGGTCAGGTATTGTTAAAGAAAAACAATATAGTGATGGTACAATAAGGTATAATCCGACCAAGCGTGCCTTCCTTGCCACTTCTGGTGAACCTATTAATTTGCATGATGCTCTTGCTAATAAAGATTGGAAGGAAGCCATGGATAATGAATATAATGCACTTATAAAAAATCAGACTTGACATCTAGTACCACCGCAACATGGTGCTAATATAATTGACTGTAAATGGGTATACAAGATCAAGAGAAAATCAGATGGCAGTATAGACAGATACAAGGCAAGGTTGGTTGCAAAGGGCTTCAAGCAAAGGTTTGGAATTGATTATGATGATACATTTAGTCATGTGGTTAAAGCAACTACTATTCGTCTTGTTTTGTCCATTGCTGTTTCCAGAGGTTGGAGCTTAAGACAGCTGGATGTTCAGAACGCGTTTCTTCATGGTGTTCTTGAGGAAGATGTGTTCATGCGGCAACCACCAGGTTATGAAAATCACAGCACACCACATTATGTATGTAAGTTGGATAAAGCCCTATATGGCCTGAAGCAGGCTCCAAGAGCATGGTATTCTAGGTTGAGCATGCAGCTACAGCATCTTGGTTTCACATCGTCCAAGGTAGATACGTCCTTGTTCTTTTATAGCAAAGGCAATATCGCTATTTTTGTCCTTGTTTATGTTGATGATATAATTGTTGCTAGCTCAAGTCAAGAGGCCACTACTTGTTTGCTTGGGGATTTAAAGCTTGAATTTGCTCTCAAAGATCTAGGTGATCTTCACTACTTTCTTGGCATAGAGGTAAAGCAGATCAAAGATGGAATACTTCTATCACAAGAGAAATATACAGCTGATGTTCTAAAGAGGGTGGGATTGGAGAATTGCAAACCAGTCAGTACACCAATCTCCACCTCAGAAAATCTTACAATTGACAGTGGAGAAGCTCTTGGTCCAGAGGATGCAACAAATTATAGAAGTGTTGTAGGTGCCTTGCAATATTTGACTCTTACATGCCCTGATATCTCTTATTCAGTAAACAAGGTATGTCAATATTTGCATGCTCCTAGAACCACTCATTGGACAGCAGTTAAAAGAATTCTGAGGTATCTTCAGTATTCTCAAGGACTTGGACTTCAGATTGTCAAGTCTCCTTCCTTGCTTGTTACTGCATATTCTGATGCCAACTGGGCAGGGTGTGCTGATGATAGGAGATCTACTGGTGGTTTTGCTGTGTTTCTGGGATCTAACCTTGTGTCATGGAGTGCAAGAAAGCAAGCTACTGTTTTAAGATCCAGTACGGAGGCTGAATACAAGTCGTTGGCAAATGCTACAGCTGAAGTGATGTGGATACAAACATTACTTTATGAACTTGGGATTAAAGCTCCAAAAGTTGCACGGCTGTGGTGTGACAATATTGGTGCAACTTATCTTTCAGCAAATCCTGTTTTTGATGCACGAACAAAACATATTGAAGTGGATTTCCACTTTGTCAGAGAGAGAGAGTAGCTCGAAAGCTACTTGAGATCCGGTTTATTCCTACAGGGGATCAACTTGCGGATGGGTTTACTAAACCCTTGACTGAGAGAAGACTAGACGAGTTCAAGTACAATCTCAACCTTAGCAAGGCTTGAGATTTAGATTGAGGGGGAGTGTTAGAATTATTGTATAGGGATAGAAGAGGTGTTTAACTTGTATCCAACTCTATCTCATCTTCTCCTTATCCCTTGTAACGACCTTCTTCTGGTCGATCTTCTCCCAACCGATCTCCCTCTCCCTCGATCGGTTTTCTCTCTGTAAACGTATGCACCAAGGCATTGCCTCAATATATACACGCGGCCCAAGACAAAGGGTTCTACGCTTCCCAAACTAATTCACACACGGCAGAGGAGATGGGTCAGGCGGGAGCCATCTTCTCGGTGGCGTGTGGGCTGTAGACGACTCTGTGCACCGGCGGCCGTCGGCTAGTTTGGGCTCCATGGCAGTGCGAACCAGATCGGGCCCCGGCGTCCTGTTTCTGTGAGGAGGCCGTGACGACCGCCGGGCGCATGGGGCCGGCGGCTCTTTCCGGCGTGGACCGGCGGCAACGATGAAGACCTGGGCCCCCGCGTCCAGTTCTGAAGGTGGTTGCGGCGGGCGTTGGGCGCGTGGGGCCAGCGGCCGCCGGCCGTGTGTCTGCGCGGTGGTGGTCTGGCTCGGGTTTGATGGTTGGATGTGCAGCACCGGGTGAAGACTTTGCTGCCGGATCTTGGGCTGGGGCAGGCGACGGCGACGCCTGCGGGTGCTGTTTCCTTCTTGCAGGCGTCGTTGAGGCGTTCCTGCTCGCTCCACTACGCAAGGATGCTCGGGGGAAACCCTTGATCCCCTAGGATCGGACGATGATGGCGACATGCGTCGCGCCTCTTGGGGCATTGATGACCCACAAGTATAGGGGATATATCGTAGTCCTTTCGATAAGTAAGAGTGCCGAACCCAACGAGGAGCAGAAGGAAATGACAAGCGGTTTTCAGCAAGGTATTCTCTGCAAGTACTGAAATAAGTGGTAACAGATAGTTTTTTGATAAGATAATTTGTAACGAACAACAAGTAACAAAAGTAAATAAAGTGGATCAAGGTGGCCCAATCCTTTTTGTAGCAAAGGACAAGCCTGGACAAACTCTTATATAAGGAAAAGCGCTCCCGAGGACACATGGGAATATCGTCAAGCTAGTTTTCATCACGTTCATATGATTCGCGTTCGGTACTTTGATAATTTGATATGTGGGTGGACTGGTGCTTGGGTGCTGTTCTTACTTGAACAAGCATCCCACTTATGATTAACCTCTATTGCAAACATCTGCAACTACAACAAAAGTATTAAGGTAAACCTAACCATAGCATGAAACATATGGATCCAAATCAGCCCCTTACGAAGCAACACATAAACTAGGGTTTAAGCTTCTGTCACTCTAGCAACCCATCATCTACTTATTACTTCCCAATGCCTTCCTCTAGGCCCAAATAATGGTGAAGTGTTATGTAGTCGACGTTCACATAACATCACTAGAGGATAGACAACATACATCTCATCAAAATATTGAACGAATACCAAATTCACATGACTACTAATAGCAAGACTTCCCCCTTGTCCTCAGGAACAAATGTAACTACTCACAAAGCATAAACATGTTCATAATCAGAGGGGTATTAATGTGCATATAGGATCTGAACATATGATCTTCCACCAATTAAACCAACTAGCATCAACTAAAAGGAGTAATTAACACTACTAGCAACCTACTAGCACCAATCCCAGACTTGGAGACAAGAATTGGATACAAGAGATGAACTAGGGTTTTGAGATGAGATGGTGCTGATGAAGATGTTGATGGAGATTGCCCTCTCCCGATGAGAGGAGCGTTGGTGATGGCGATGGCGATGATTTCCCCCTCCGGGAGAGAAGTTTCCCCGGCAGAACAGCTCTGCCGGAGCCCTAGATTGGTTCCGCCAAGGTTCCGCCTCGTGGCGGCGGAGTTTCGTCCCGAAAGGTTGCTCCTGGTTTTTTTCTCGACGAAAGACTTCATATAGCAGAAGATGGTCATCGGAGAGCCACCAGGGGGGCCACGAGGTAGGGGGGAGCTCCCTAGGGGGGCCGTCCCCCACCCTCGTGGATAGGGTGTGGGCCCCTGGTCTTCATCTTTGGCGAGGATTTTTCACTATTTATTATAAGGTATTCCGTGGAGTTTCAGGACTTTTGGAGTTGTGCAGAATAGGCCTCTAATATTTGCTCCTTTTCCAGCCCAGAATCCCAGCTACCGGCATCCTCCCTCCTTAAGTAAACCTTGTAAAATAAGAGAGAATTGCCATAAGTATTGTGACATAATGTGAAATAACAGCCCATAATGCAATAAATATCGATATAAAAGCATGATGCAAAATGGACGTATCAACTCCCCCAAGCTTAGACCTCGCTTGTCCTCAAGCGAAAGCCGATAACAATAAATATGTCCCCATGTTTAGAGGTCGAGGCGTCGATAAAAATAAAATACGGACATGAAGGCATCATGATTATTCTCATAACAACAACATATATAGATATTGTCATATGATTACTTATGTTCAAGTGATGATCTATTCACAATGCAAAAGTATGAATCAGAAACCTTATTGAGAACCAACAAACTATAACCTCAGTCATTGAAGCAATTGCAATTTATCATAACATCAGAAAGAGTCTATGTCAGAGCTAAAAAAAGCAAGTCCACATACTCAACTATCATCTAGTCTTTCATAATTGCTAACACTCACGCAATACTTGTGGTTACGGAGTTTTAATCGGACACAGAGAAAGATAGGGGCTTATAGTTTCGCCCCACAACCTTTTACCTTGAGGGTAATGTCAACAATAATAACTCATGCCCCCCTACATCCAATTAGATATATCTATCAGGATCTTTCCAACACACTGTGCTTGCCAAAGGATAAAATGTAAAAAGAAAATGTGAAGATCACCATGACACTTGCATAAGGTAGAAGATAATAATAAAAGATAGGCCCTTCACAGAGGGAAGCAGAGGTTGTTATGCGCTTTTATGGTTGGCTGCACAAAATCTTAATGCGAAAGAACGCCACTTTATATTGCCCCTTGTGATATGAACCTTCATTATGCACTCCGTCGTTTTTATTACTTCCACATCACAAGATCGTATAAAGCTTATTTCTCCCACACTAATCATACATATTTAGAGCAATTTTTATTGCTTTGCACCGATGACAACTTACTTGAAGGATCTTACTCAATCCATAGGTAGATATGGTGGACTCTCATGGCAAAACTAGTTTAAGGGTGTTTGGAAGCACAAGTAGTATCTCTACTTGGTGCTGAGAATTTGGCTAGCAAGAGGGGGAAAGGCAAGCTCAACATGTTGGAGGATCCATGACAACATACTTTATCTCAGATATAAGAAAACATAACTCATCACGTTGTCTTCCTTGTCCAATATTAACTCTTTAGCATGTCATATTTTAATGAGTGCTCACAATCATAAAATATGTCCAAGATAGTATATCTATATGTGAAGACCTCTCTTTCTTTATTACTTCTTATTAATTGCAACGATGAACAAAACTATGTTTGTCAACTCTCAACAACTTTTAAGTTATCATAATCTTCCTATGTGAAGTCATTACTTTCAATAAGATCAATATGAACTTTTGTTTCTTCTTATTCTTTTTCTCTTTTCTTTTATTCACCCAAGATCATAGCAAGAAAAACAAGCCCTTGACTCAACACTAATCTTTATTATATAGCTCACGGACTCGATTACATAGAGAGATCATAAGGCAAAACTCAAAACTAGATCATGCCATAAACTTTATTCTACTAGATCAAAATACTACTAATAGGATCGAACTAAGGAAAACGGTAAAGATAGGAGTTGTGATTGTGATACGATACCGGGGCACCTCCCCATGTTTGGCGGTTGCCAAGGGGAGTGCCCATACCCATGTTATTAGGTCTCCTTCTTTGTTGTTGGTGAAATATTCTTGGCGATGATTCCTCTCAGGATATGATTCTCTTCCTCGAGCTTGTTGACTTGCTGCTTGAGGTCCATTGTTTCCTTACGAAGCTTTCCTGTAACGGCTAAAGCTCCTTGCACCCAAGGGTGCTTCATAGCTGCGGGAGAACAAGTGACACTCCTCTTCATATTTTCATAAGAAAGAAATCTAACATTGGAAGGGATAACCGAGTTTGGAATAGCTGAGCTCTGTAGTTCCCCCATCGTGAACCCAGCTCGGAAGCGAGAGGTGACTTCTTGGTCCTCCATGGCATCTACCCTCATTAAGTCAGCCTCCATCTCTTCCTCCGTTGCTGGCCCAAAGTGGTCAGGGTCGCTGTTTGCCCTTGGTTCCGGTGCCGGATTAGATACCCGGCTCTCCCCGACTGACTCTTGAGAAGACATCTTGCTCTAATCTGCAGCAGCAACAGCTCGAAACAAAAACAGAGAATATTTGCGTGATACGGGAGTCAAAACCTTCGGGAGAATATATATTGAATTTTTACCGACCAAAATACGTATCGTGCAAGAAAACGGAGTCTGGAAGGCACACGAGGTGCTCACGAGGTAGGGGGCGCGCCCTCCACCCTCGTGGGGCCCCCGTGTCCTTCCCGGACTGCTACTTATTTTTCTATTTTTCTAAATATTCCAAAACGGAGAAATGTTGCCTTAAAAACTGTTTTGGAATCGGTTTACTTACCGTACCACATACCTATTCCTTTTTGGAGTCTGAAATGTTCTGGAAAGTGTCCCTTATGTATTCCTCCGGGGTTACGGTTCAATAATATTGGTTTCAACATTTATGGGATTACCTGAGATATAATGTTTGATTCTTTGACCATTTACGCCTTCGGATTTGTGCCTTCGAAGTTTTTGATTTTTATGGCACCGGAACGATAGACCTCCTCGATAACATAGGGGCCTTCCCATTTAGAGAGAAGTTTTCCTGCAAAAAATCTTAAACGAGAGTTGTATAGCAATACATATTCACCTACATTAAACTCACGCTTTTGTATCCTTTTGTCATGTCATCTTTTAACCTTTTCTTTAAACAACTTGGCATTTTCATAAGCTTGGGTTCTCCATTCCTCAAGTGAGCTAATATCAAATAGCCTCTTCTCACCGGCAAGTTTGAAATCATAGTTGAGATCGTTAATAGCCCAATATGCCTTATGTTCTAGTTTGAGAGGTAAGTGACATGCTTTTCCATAAACCATTTTATACGGAGACATACCCATAGGATTTTTATATGCAGTTCTATAGGCCCATAATGCATCATCGAGTTTCTTGGACCAATTCTTTTTAGACCTATTGACAGTCTTTTGCAAAATTAATTTGAGTTCTCTATTACTCAATTCTACTTGACCACTAGACTGTGGGTGATACGGAGATGCAATTCTATGATTGACGTCATATTTAGCAAGCATTTTACGGAAAGCATCATGAATAAAATGTGAACCACCATCAGTCATTAAATATCTAGGGACTCCAAACCTCGGAAAAATAACTTCTTTAAGCATTTTAATAGAAGTGTTATGATCAGCACTACTAGTTGTAATAGCTTCTACCCACTTAGTAACGTAATCAACAGCAACTAAAATATGTGTATATCCATTAGAGGCAGGAAAAGGTCCCATATAATCAAAGCCCCAAACATCAAATGGTTCAATAACAAGTGAATAATTCATAGGCATTTCTTGACGTCTACTAATATTAGCAATTCTTTGACATTCATCACAAGATAGGACAAACTTACGGGCATCCTTGAAGAGAGTAGGCCAATAGAAACTGGATTGCAATACCTTATGCGCAGTTCTATCTCCCGCGTGGTGTCCTCCATAAGTTTCGGAGTGGCACTTGCGTAGGATATGTTCCTGTTCATGCTCAGGTACACAACGTCTAATAACACCATCTACTCCTTCTTTATAAAGATGTGGGTCATCCCAAAAGTAATGTCTCAAATCATAGAAGAACTTTTTCTTTTGTTGGTATGTGAAGCTAGGTGGTATGAATTTAGCAACAATGTAATTAGCATAATCAGCATACCAAGGAGTACTACGAGAAGTACTTATGACATTTAATTGTTCATCAGGAAAGCTATCATCAATAGGTAGTGGGTCATCAAGAACATTCTCTAACCTAGATAAGTAGTCTGCAACGGGGTTCTCAGCTCCTCTTCTATCAACAATATGCAAATCAAATTCTTGTAGCAAGAGAACCCATCTAATAAGTCTAGGTTTAGCATCTTTCTTCTCCATAAGATATTTAATAGCAGCATGATCAGTGTGGATAGTTACTTTAGAATCAACAATATAAGGTCTGAACTTATCACAAGCAAATACAACTGCTAAAAGTTCTTTTTCAGTAGTAGCATAATTTCTTTGAGCATTGTCTAGAGTCTTACTAGCATAATGGATAACATTCAATTTCTTATCAACTCTTTACCCTAGAACATCACCTACAGCATAATCGCTAGCATCACACATAATTTCAAAGGGTAAATTCCATTCAGGTGGCTGAACAATAGGTGCAGAGACTAATGCTTTCTTAAATATTTCAAATGCTTCTACACAATCATCATCAAAAACAAATGGTATATCTTTTTGTAATAAATTAATCAGAGGCCGAGAAATTTTTGAGAAGTCCTTAATGAACCTCCTATAAAATTTGGCGTGACCAAGGAAACTTCTTATACCTTTGATGTCCTTGGGACACGGCATCTTTTCAATAGCATCAACCTTGGCTTTATCAACTTCAATACCTCTTTCAGAAACTTTATGCCCCAAGACAATACCTTCATTAACCATAAAGTGGCACTTTTCCCAATTCAAGACAAGATTAGTTTCTTCACATCTCTGCAAAACTCGATCAAGATTGCTCAAGCAATCATCAAAAGAAGATTCATAGATGGAAAAGTCGTCCATGAAAACCTCACAAATCTTTTCACAAAAGTCAGAGAATATAGCCAGCATGCATCTTGAAAGGTAGCAAGTGCATTACATAAACCAAAAGGCATATGTCTATAAGCAAAAGTACCAAAAGGGCATGTAAAAGTAGTCTTTGATTGATCTTTAGCCGACACAGGTATTTGAGAGAAACCAGAATAACCATCTAGAAAGCAGTAATGTGTATGTTTGCATAATCTTTCTAGCATTTGATCGATAAAAGGTAAGGGGTGATGATCTTTCTTAGTAGCCTTATTTAATTTGCGGAAATCAATTACCATCCTATAACCTATAATAATTCTTTGTGGAATCAATTCATCTTTATCATTAGGAACAACAATAATACCTCCCTTCTTAGGGACACAATGAACAGGACTTACCCACTGACAATCAGCAACAGGATAAATTATACCTACCTCCAGAAGCTTTAGTATTTCTTTTCTTACCACTTCTTTCATTTTAGGATTCAGATGTCGTTGAGGATCACAAACTGGTTTGGCATCTTCTTCCAAATTTATTTTATGTTGACATAGAGTGGGACTAACGCCCTTAAGATCATCAAGAGTATATCCAATAGCAGCACGGTGCTTCTTCAGAGTTTTCAATAATCTTTCTTCTTCATGCTCTAAAAGGTTAGCACTAATAATAACAGGATATATCTTCTTTTCATCAAGATAAGCATATTTAAGATTATCAGGCAACGGTTTAAGCTCAAACACGGGATCACCCTTAGGTGGAGGGGGATCCCCTAGGATTTCAATAGGCAAATTGTGTTTCAGAATAGGTTCCTGTTTAAATAATACCTCATCTATTTCCCTTCTTTCATTCATAAACATATCATTCTCATGGTCTAGCAAATATTGTTCTAAAGGATCACTAGGAGGTACGGCAATAGAAGCAAGACCAATAATTTCATCCTTACTAGGCAATTCTTCTTCACGGTGTTGTTTACTAAATTTAGAGAAATTAAATTCATGAGTCATATCATCTAAGCCAACAGTAACAACATCCCTTGTGCAATCTATGGTAGCATTAACAGTATTTAAGAAGGGTCTACCAAATATAATGGGACAAAAGCTATCTTGTGGGGAACCAAGAACAAGAAAATCAGTAGGATATTTAATTTTCCCACACAAGACTTCAACATCTCTAACAATTCCCATTGGTGAAATAGTATCTCTATTAGCAAGTTTAATAGTGACATCAATTTCTTCTAACTCAACAGGTGCAATGTCATGCATAATCTCTTTATATAAGTCAATAGGTATTGCACTAGCACTAGCACCCATATCACATAAGCCATGATAACAATGATCTCCTATTTTAACAGAAATAACAGGCATGCCTACCACAGGTCTAGGTTTATCTGTATCACGGGGTTTAGCAATTCTAGCAGTTTCATTATAAAAGTAAATAACATGCCCATCTATATTATCAGACAAGAGATCTTTAACAATAGCAATATTAGGTTCAACTTTAACTTTCTCAGGAGGTGTATATGTTTTAATATTGCTTTTACGAACCACAGTTGAAGCTTTAGCATGATCCTTTATTCTAACAGGGGAAGGTGGTTTCTCAACATAAGAAGTAGGAACAATAGGATCATTATAAGTAACAGTCTTTTCTTCAACTTTAATTGGTGCAGCTACTTTTACTTCTATGGGAGGATGATATTTAAACCACTTCTCCTTAGGGAGATCAACATAAGTAGCAAAAGATTCACATAAAGAAGCTACTATCTCAGAATCATGTCCATATTTAGTGCTAAACTTACGGAAAATATCGGTATCCATAAAAGATTTAACACAATCAAACTTAGGTGTCATACCTGACTCCTTACCTTTGTCGAGATCCCAATCTTTAGAGTTGCGTTTAATTCTATCCAATAAATCCCATCTAAATCCAATAGTCTTCATCATAAGAGAGTCAGCACAAGAAGTAGCAAGCATGGTGCGATTGTTTTCAGAAAGCCGAGCATAAATTTTTTGAAGAATTGTTTCTCTTGGGAGCTCATGATTGGGGCATGAATATAACATTGATTTAAGCCTCCCCCAATGTTGAGTGATGCTTTCTCCTTCGCGAGGCCAAAAATTATATATATAATTGCGGTCACGATGAACAAGATGCATAGGGTAATACTTTTGATGAAATTTCAATTTCAATCTTCTATAGTTCTATGATCTCGTATCATCACATAGCCTATACCATGTCAATGCGTCTCCCTTCAAAGATAAAGGGAAGACCTTCTTCTTGGCAACATCATCGGGTATACCTGCAAGCTTAAATAATCCACAAACTTCATCCACATATATTAGGTGTTCATCAGGATGCTTTGTTCCATCTCCTGTAAAAGGATTAGCTAGCAGTTTTTCTATCATACCCGAAGGATACTCATAAGGAATTTCATTTTCAATAGGTTCTGTAGGTTGAGGAGCAACTCTTTGCTCTACTGGTCGGGGTGAAGATACACCGAACAAGCCCCTCAGAGAATTACTTTCCATAGTAACAGGTGACAGTAAATTTCAGCACACTATATAAATTTTTCCTTACCAAATTCCACCTACCAAAGGCACTTCACTCCCCGACAACGGCGCCAGAAAAGAGTCTTGATGACCCACAAGTATAGGGGATCTATCGTAGTCCTTTTGATAAGTAAGAGTGTCGAACCCAACGAGGAGCACAAGGAAATGACAAGCGGTTTTCAGCAAGGTATTCTCTGCAAGTACTGAAATAAGTGGTAACAGATAGTTTTGTGATAAAATAATTTGTAATGAGCAACAAGTAACAAAAGTAAATAAAGTGCAGCAAGGTGGCCAATCCTTTTTGTAGCAAAGGACAAGCCTGGACAAACTCTTATATAAGGAAAAGAGCTCCCGAGGACACATGGGAATATCGTCAAGCTAGTTTTCATCACGTTCATATGATTCGCGTTCGGTACTTTGATAATTTGATATGTGGGTGGAACGGTGCTTGGGTGTTGTTCTTACTTGAACAAGCATCCCACTTATGATTAACCTCTATTGCAAACATCTGCAACTACAACAAAAGTATTAAGGTAAACCTAACCATAGCATGAAACATATGGATCCAAATCAGCCCCTTACGAAGCAACACATAAACTAGGGTTTAAGCTTCTGTCACTCTAGCAACCCATCATCTACTTATTACTTCCCAATACCTTCCTCTAGGCCCAAATAATGGTGAAGTGTTATGTAGTCGACGTTCACATAACACCACTAGAGGCTAGACAACATACATCTCATCAAAATATCGAACGAATACCAAATTCACATGACTACTAATAGCAAGACTTCTCCCTTGTCCTCAGGAACAAACGTAACTACTCACAAAGCATAAACATGTTCATAATCAGAGGGGTATTAATGTGCATATAGGATCTGAACATATGATCTTCCACCAATTAAACCAACTAGCATCAACTACAAGGAGTAATTAACACTACTAGCAACCTACTAGCAC
Source organism: Triticum urartu (assembly GCF_056163025.1). NCBI lineage: Eukaryota > Viridiplantae > Streptophyta > Magnoliopsida > Poales > Poaceae > Triticum > Triticum urartu. Next base: position 715,136,025 of record NC_141879.1, read on the forward strand.
CAATCCCGGACTTGGAGACAAGAATTGGATACAAGAGATGAACTAGGGTTTTGAGATGAGATGGTGCTGATGAAGATGTTGATGGAGATTGCCCTCTCCCGATGAGAGGAGTGTTGGTGATGACGATGGCGATGATTCCCCCCTCCGGGAGAGAAGTTTCCCCGGCAGAACAGCTCTGCCGGAGCCCTAGATTGGTTCCGCCAAGGTTCCGCCTCGTGGCGGCGGAGTTTCGTCCCGAAAGGTTGCTCCTGGTTTTTTTCTCGATGAAAGACTTCATATAGCAGAAGATGGTCATCGGAGAGCCACCAGGGGGCCCACGAGGTAGGGGGCCTCGCCCTGGGTGGGCGCCCCCACCCTCGTGGACTGGGTGTGGGCCCCCTGGTCTTCATCTTTGGTGAGGATTTTTCATTATTTATTATAAGGTATTCCGTGGAGTTTCAGGACTTTTGGAGTTGTGTAGAATATGCCACTAATATTTGCTCCTTTTCCAGCCCAGAATCCCAGCTTCCGGCATCCTCCCTCCTTAAGTAAACCTTGTAAAATAAGAGAGAATAGCCATAAGTATTGTGACATAATGTGAAATAACAGCCCATAATGCAATAAATATCGATATAAAAGCATGATGCAAAATGGACGTATCAGGCATCGTTCCAGGAGCTCCTTACCGGTCAGAGGGACCAGTGATAGGTGGGGGAGGTTGTTTGTGCTGCTCGGTCATGTCCGTCCGGCTATGGGGCGGTTTGGCTTCTATGGCAACGGTAACGGTGGTGAGCATTGTCGGAGGCATGGCATTGGTCGTGGTAGTCGGCTCTTCTCCGGCATGTCCGTGAGACTATCTCGGCTGCTGGTTGCTGTGAAGTCGAAGCTACGGTGCGGGGCACTGGTGGTGTACGATGACGAGCAACAAGTGGTCCATTCGGTGATCTTCCGTGGCGCCAATATTGCTTTGCTCTCTGTAGTTCTCCGCTGGAGTCGGAGCTGCGTTGTCCTGCTGTGGGTGGATGGCGTTCCACCATGTAAGGGTAGTGTTGTTCGGCGGCCAATTGGGTTGCCGCTTTTATTTTCTCTTTGATCTTCGGATCCTCCCCATGTTGTTCGTCCGCTGCTTTCTGCTTAATTTAATTGAAGCCAACAATTTGCTAGATCTTTCAAAAAAATTAAGCCTAGAACAGTTCTATTACATCTCCGAGCAGAGTAGGCTTCTACTGAGAGCACTTGTTTTGATCAGAGTAACAACCACAACCGTGCTACCATTGCTACTTCCTTGAGAGAAGAATGTCATGATGTGCTGGCACCGTAGGCCTCAGAACCGAAAATCACAATAGGCATGTAAAACAGGGTGTACATCCAAACCGGGAGTTCGACCGAGCTGAAAGATTTTGCGTTAAAGTGGCAAAACTTGAGAAATGTTGTGCTATGGCGAGTTCATGTACGGAAGTTCTCCCCCTTCCCCGAGGGTTCCTCTCATCCATGCGCATGACGCACACCTTCCCAACTACACCCACGACATGTTGATGATGTAAATGAAGTGGTGTGTTGTGTCATGTTTATAGAACTTTGGCTGTCAGATCATTGTCATATGCCCGCAAGCGACATGATGTGTTAAATAGTAGGGTTTTCCCTACCAATATTTTACAACTCATCTATGGCCGGCTCCCAAACCTCAGACATTGCAGAATAGCACATTTTCGAAATAGGCAAACCGATCAAACTGTCTCGGAAAGTCATGAACCCAAGGTGGGCTATAGAAGGAAATCGCCATGGAACAACACAAATGTGCAAACATGTGCTTGGCTCCCCCATCTTCCCATAGATGTGCATACATATGCTTGTCTCTCTGCACGTAACCACTTAGATTTTAGGAAAAAGACATGTATTTCTATAATTTGGCACACGTTATATCTTTTTTATTTACTCATTTGGCTTCTGATCTTTAATTCCTGGCTCCCGCCATTGCAAATGCACCAACCAAGGGGACCAAAGGCTCGCCATGGAAAGACGCTTGAGATGATGATGCACAGCCGCTTGGCCATGCATAGCCTTTTAATCCACCCCCATCAGTTGGGTGGGCTTAATTAGCGAGCTTTCTCCCTGTCTCTGTTAAACAATAGGCTTGTAGGATTGTATAGGCTAGTAATATGTGGCATGTTGTCACATCTTGTATATTGTGCATGCGTGTAAATCTTGTATGGCATGTTTTAGCTAGGATAGATCTTATCTATGTGTAGCTTGGAGTAAAGGCCAAGCCCGGCAACAACCTGCGCCCCATCTGTAATCTATCTTCTCTATATAACATGAATGCATCCCTGTCAAACAACATATGCTTCCACGCCTCTCATTCTTTCATGGTATCAGAGCAATCTTAGAGCTCATCCATGGCAATGTCTTCAAGTTCCTTCCCCTCCTTGATCTGGAGGGAGGTTCCCCATTCTCCCTTTACTCAACTCCGAGGGAACGGAGGGAGTACTTATGAAGCTCCTAAGATACTCGGGGGACGACGCGGTGGTCTGCATGTCCAAATGGTAGGGGTTCAACAAGATACCTGGAGGTAATATATCCACCATATGGAAGCTTAATTAGCTTTCTACCAAAATCTCTTTGTTTTACTTGCTAAATATAAATGACCGATTGAGTTGTGCATTGTGCCAACCAGGTGATCATGAGTACATTAATGTCATAACGGACAATGATATGACGATTTCAGAGCGTCTGATCGCGAATACGCATGGATGTGTTATGTGTATCATTCATTGATAGGAGGAAAAGAGTTCAAGCAGTTACATGAAACATAGGGTGAGCACCACACGTTGTGTGGGGGAAAGATCAGAACAAAGGGTGATCAGCCTATGAAGAACCCTAACTCTCTGGAAGCCAAACAAAGAGCATCTGATCATCGGCATTGACTTCAAGAGCCACTTTGAAATAAACGGAAGCAGCTCGACTCGCTTCCGGTGGTCTACGTCGGCACCCTTCCCATCTTGAAGCAGCAAAATGATCCCCAAAATAGAACTCAGTGCCCCTGCCCCTTTGGAGATCAAGATGAACAACATTTGTCCTTAAATCCTTTAAGCTCCTTAGATTTGAGCTCTTTTGGTGAATCGAGCATTATGGGGATTGCATGGCCCGCTTCGACAGAGGTGGCTCCTAGAGGAAGTCCAGCTGTGAAGTGAATAGCTGTTTGTGTGGGTGCTGGAAGGGGGATGTTGGGGACTAGGGTAGATCTTATTCGACGTCAAACGAATGCACAAGTCGTTGCTCCAATGGACCGGCCAATATTGGTTGATGCTACTCGATTTTCCTCATCACAGACACTATAATTCCTATTTTTCTTTTTTGTTGCTTTTTTGTTGCTTTTTCTGGTTTTGCGTTTGGTTTATTATTATCTTTCAGTTTACTTCCACTGTTCATTTTAGAAATGATCACACTTTTTTAAAAAAACATTCAGAAAATTGAGCTTTTTTTGTAAAAACTACATGGTTATTTTAAAGATATTCGTGGGTTTTATAAAATATTCATTTTAAAATTAAATTTTTGTAGTTTTGATGGGAAACAAATGAAAACTACAAAACCGAAGGAACCTGGAAAAACCCTCTTCAAAACCAAGTGATACCAGTAGGAAACCATCGAGCGGGCCGACCTGTATAGTGAGCGCTTTGTGTGTCATAGCGACATTTTGAAACACAGAGCGTCATATAGGAGGTTCCAGAGATTAGGTTGAGTAGTTATCATTGTTCCTTTCTCCATGGTAGTGTTCGAGGAGCTCGGATAGGGATCATGGTTTCGATGGCATGGGAGCCGGTTTGGCCGGCTACTGTCTTGCCATTGTGCGGGGTCGATTTCGTTCGTCTTTTTCTATCAGGGGAGGATTTCACTCGGGCGCCCGACGGTCGCTGATCAGGGGAGGGTCTCTGTCAGCTTTTTGGTTGTTGCTGCTCAGTAAAAAACGAACCAACACGCCAAATATCCCAACAAACAAACAAACAAACAATGCGAAATGTCCATAACACAAGCATGGAAAATACATTCCATCTATAAAAAACGGCTCGGCAAGGCGCGCATCATCCATTAGTAAATAGCAACTCTTAAGAAACACAAGAGCACGCGCACACGTACAGACAAAAATGATATATACATATTCCATCATTTTTTATTGGACAAAAAATGCCACAACTTGAGAACCAAAAAAAATTCTTCTCCCAATTTTCAAAGAAGCAAGGAAATGTGTTACCATTTTAACTGAATTAAAGAACAATATATTCTTTCTTTTTTTCAAAAAGGCCAAAGGCCATGTATTAAGTATCACAAACCCTTGCAAAAGCATCCTTATAGAAATTGAAAAATACATCAAAGTCCTTAGGGTTGCCGAAGTCTTCTTCCTCCTACATCCTCGGTAGAAGAACCTTGTTGAAAAATAGGAGCTTTTTGATGCAGTGGCCGGGAAGTCGATGAAGACCAGGGGACCGGAGTACGCAACCCGGGCTAACAGTCGGAGAACACAAATCACACACACTCCCTGACAAGGGCAAGCCTAGTCAATCTTCATCCGTTACAACTGGAGCCAGAGGGCCAAGATGTGCAAATATGTTGTCCGCTTTGCAACCCAAATTAACTTGGAAAAGAAAACGCTATGTCCGGAAAACCATATAGTCGTTGCCAAACGGAGGCAAATCCTAAATTTTTTCAAAACATACCGCCATCGGACCGAAGTTTTGGACCTCGCCACTTCCGATCATCGTAGCGACAAGCGGAGGAAGAGGAGTGCTACAAACTCGCCGGTAGTAAGGTAGACCATCGGTGGCCTTTGATCTGCTTAAGCAGCTGTTAGGGTACCTGGATATATATGAGATGTATCAACTACTGTAGATCAAATTAACTCCATCAATTAATTCCAGATGACAATTGATTCAACATGGCTCTACTAGATATGTGATCCAATAATTAACTCTGCCAATTGATAGTTGACGGTTAATTCAATTGTCAGTCTCAACAAAAGAGCAAAAGTTGGCAATTACAAGATGAATTATTCAATCTAACCTAGTATCAACCTAGTTAAGTCCGTCAGTTAAGCCTAGCTTGGGTGACAGTCTGAGATGATAAGCTAGAGCCAGGCTTCTAGTAGTCTTCTTCACTCTTCTTCATACCGGTCCACCACCTCCATCTCCCGTCCTCCTCCACCTCCATGTCGGGTTCCAGCCGCCGCCCCTCGTCCTGCTCGATGCCCAAGTCCATGGCGACGATGTGCTTGGCCAAGACATTTTTGCTCTCCATGCACTTGCGCAACGCCGCCGTGGCCTTGGCGCACGACTCGACGGACACGGGGAAGACCTCGCCGGGTTTCCTGTCGGCCACGCCTTTCCGGTGTTGCAGGTCGCGGTCGCACTGCTCCCTCGCCTTCTCGAACAACTTGATGCAATCACCCTCCATCATGTCGCTGAGGACATGAACCATGTCCGCGAGTTTGGCGAACCTGGTTCTGATCATCTTCCACCGACCCCCGGCCATGGCGACATCGTTAGGGTTTCGCTCGTTGGTTGGCACGTTGCTATGAGGCTTTGATTCCGTTGTCGTGGTGGTGGAAATTATATGGATGGATAGCGAGCCTTTCCGTATCCGAATTAGCCACAGTTTTGTCGATCGATCGGCTCCAGTTTCTGTCTCAACTCTCAAGTTCTTCTTCCCGTACGTCTCTTTTTTTTCTGAGGAAAACATGCTGGGCCTCTGCGGTGAAACTTCGCAAGGATGTCCATACTGGGCTTCCTTAGCCAGCAGGCCCATTTATTCCATCAGGCTAGAATCCAGATCGGCTCCCAGAGATTATTATATGGGCCACGCTATGCGTCGGCCAGTGGATAAGTTAAAAACATCTGCCGTTTGGCTAGCCATTGGATGCATGCGGGATGGCCGTCCGATGTACCCATCCAGGTGCGCCACCTCCTTTGCAACAAGAGCGGTGTTGCAGAAATATTTGTAACATACGTGGTGTTGCAGAAACCTTTCAACAGACGTGATGCTGCAGATTTTTTTTGCAACAAAGATTATGTTGCAAAAACGTCTGTAGAAATTTTTGCAACAAAGCTAAAGTTGCAGAGATAATTTTGTCTTCACTTTTATGTAGGTGTTTTGGAAGAAAATTTTGCAACATCACTGATGTTACAGGAATCTTTCCTACAACACGGAAGATGTTGCAAGAAATAAAATCATAGTCCGCCGTTCGCCACGGACTCCCGTCGAAAAGGGGTGAGGAAGGAGCGACGCTGGACCTCCGACCAGGTAGGCTCGCCGTTATCCTCCTCCCCGGCAAGGTGGGTGCATCGCGTGCGGCCGACGGTCGCGATGGAAGCGAGTGGCAACGGCGGCGACTGCGCCTGACCCCGAATACAACCGCGCCCCCATCCTCATCTCCGGTGAGGTGGGCGGCTGCCGGCAAGGGCATCAGTAGTGGTGACTTTTAGCGACAACTATCACGCAGCGATCGGTGTTGGCGAGAAGAAAGCAATGGAGATTTCCAGGGAAGAACACTCATGGAGGAAAAAAGTCACCGTCTCTATTGGGATAAGGTTGGGTGTGAGAGTAGTGGTGGATCTCCACTGGACACGCGTCACGCAAATGAGGTGGCGGAAGAAGTCCCAGTTATCCGTCGGTTGACGGTAAGTATTTCCCTTATTATATACTGTACCTCCTAAATCAACTTGCAGAGATTATAATTTAGAAGTGCCCCTAAAAATTAAGAACATGATTAGTTTGACTCTGTTGCTGGTTTGGTGAATAGAGAAATGGCTAGGATCCAGGTGTAAGTGTAATAGATTTGATTTTTTTTTCCTTAGCAGACAATGAGGATTTTTTTTTTTCCTTAGCAGACAATGAGAAGGATTAGTTTGATAGCAAATAGGCTTTTGGCAAGCCTATTGGCTAGCTATTTGGCATAAAAAATTGGCAACCCTTTAGAGGTGGGCAATGCAATTTGGTAACCAACCAAATGATCGTTATATTATTTAGGATTCGCTCAATCATTGTGAAGCCAAATTGTTGAAGGAAATATGCCCTAGAGGCAATAATAAAGTTGTTATTTATAGTTCCTTACATCATGATAAATGTTTATTATTCATGCTAGAATTGTATTAACCGGAAACATAGTACATGTGTGAATACATAGACAAACATAGTGTCACTAGTATGCCTCTATTTGACTAGCTCGTTAATCAAAGATGGTTAAGTTTCCTAGCCATGGCAAGAATTGTCATTTGATGAACGGGATCACATCATTAGAGAATGATGTGATTGACTTGACCCATCCGTTAGCTTAGCACTATGATCGTTTAGTTTATTGCTAATGCTTTCTTCATAACTTATACATGTTTCTATGACTATGAGATTATGCAACTCCCGAATACCGGAGGAACACCTAGTGTTCTGTCAAACGTCACAACGTAACTGGGTGATTATAAAGATGCTCTACAGGTGTCTCCAATGGTGTTTGTTGAGTTGGCATAGATCAAGATTAGGATTTGTCACTCCGATTGTCGGAGAGGTATCTCTGGGCCCTCTCGGTAATGCACATCACTATAATCCTTGCAAGCAATGTGACTAATGAGTTAGTTACGGGATGATGCATTACAAAACGAGTAAAAGGACTTGCCAGTAACGATATTGAACTAGGTATGATGATACGACGATCGAATCTCGGGCAAGTAACATAGCGATGACAAAGGGAACAACGTATGTTGTTATGCGGTTTGACTGATAAAGATCTTCGTAGAATATGTAGGAGCCAATATGAACATTCAGGTTCCGCTATTGGTTATTGACTGGAGATGAGTCTCGATCGTGTCTACGTAGTTCTCGAACCCATAGGGTCCGCACGCTTAACGTTCGATGACGATCGGTATTATGAGTTTATGTGTTTTGATGTACCGAAGGTAGTTCGGAGTACTGGATGTGATCACGGACATGACGAGGAGTCTCTAAATGGTCGAGACATAAAGAATGATATATTGGACGATGTTTTCGGACACCGGATGAGTTCTGGGGGTCACCGGATAAATATCGGAGTGCCGGAAGGATTATCGGAACCACCGGAAAAGTAATGGGCCTTATTGGGCCTAAGGGAGTGAGAGAGGGGCTGCCAAGGGCTGGCTGTGCGCCCCCCCATGGGCCTAGTCCGAATTGGACTAGGGGGAGGGGCGGCGCCCCCTCCTTCCTTCTCTTTCCCCCTCCTTCCTTCTCCTAGTAGGACTAGGAAAGGGGGGAGTCCTACTCCTACTAGGAGGAGGATTCCTCTCCCCTTCGCGCTCCTATGAGGGCCGGCCGGCCTCCCCCTCCCTCCTTTATATCACTATTAGGGAAAAGCCTAGCAGCAGCACGGGTTTTGGGTGTATCAGTAGCGCGGGTGCCTGCGCTACTGATACGGCGCCACAGCTAACTTGTAGTAGTAGCGCGTGTTGACACACGCTACTGCTATACATGGTTAGCTGTAGCGTGCATTGCAAACAGCTCTACTGCTAATTAGCTGTAGCGGGTCTTATACCCCGCGCTACTGCTATTACTTTCAGAAACAAAAAAAATCTCGATCCCGTGCGTGCTGTCAATGGCAGCAATGGTAAGATCTAGCGATGATTGGCATCGCTGGAGGCATGAACGGACAGCGGAAGACCAGATCCAGCAGTGGCTGTTGGAGAGGGCCTGTTTCTATGGCAGAGCCAGGCCGCGGCGTGGGGCTCCTCTTCCCGACCATGCCAGATAGCTCCGGGTCATCCATGGCGACGACCTGCACGGGCATGGACATGGGAGGGTGAGTCAAACCAGAGGGAGAGAGGAAGGTGATGTGGGGAGCAGAGGAGCTAGTCACCAGTGGCGAGGTGCTCCGGTGTGGTGGCGCGGGGCGTCGGCCTCCTAGACGTCGGTGGAAGACCGACGACGCCGGTGGCGCGAGGCGGCGGCCTCTTTCGGCGCCATGGAGGAGGATGGGTGCATAGGCAAGAGGTCCATGTGAGAGTGTATGAAAAGTGAGAGGAGAGAGTGGTGGAAGAGAGGAGGGATTTGGGGAGGAGATGGGAATTCGGCCGAGGATATGGCGACTTCACCTACCTCGTACTTAGTAGTAGCGAGGGGTATAAAACCGCGCTACTACTATCAACTTAGTAGTAGCGCGGGTTTATACCCCTCGCTACTACTATGGCATGTGTCGGGGGGCACGGTAGAGACCGCTTAGTAGTAGCGAGGGTTAAAAACCCGCGCTACTACTATCAACTTAGTAGTAGCGAGGGTTAAAAACCCGCGCTACTGCTAATTAGCAGTAGCGCTTCTTTTTGTGTCGTGCTGCTGCTAAGATTCTGTGTATAAGGTTTTCCCTAGTAGTGTATACTTGGGGAGGAGGCACCCTAGAAGACATCAAAGTTGATCTTAGCCGTGTGCGGTGCCTCCTCCACATATTTCTACCTCGGTCATATCATTGCAGAGCCTAGGCGAAGCCCGACGTCGGTAACTTCATCATCACCGTCGACACGCCATCGTGCTGACGAAACTCTCCATCAGCCTCAGCTGGATCAAGAGTACGAGGGACGTCACCGAGCTGAACGTGTGCAGATCACAGAGGTGCCGTGTGTTCGGTACTTGGATTGGTTGGATCGCGAAAACGTTCGACTACATCAACCGCGTTACTAAACGCTTCCGCTTTCGGTCTACGAGGGTACGTGGACACACTCCCCTCTCGTTGCTATGCATCACCTTGATGAATCTTGCGTGTGCGTAGGATTTGTTTTTTGAAATACTATGTTTCCCAACAATTGTAGCATCAAATCAGTCATGCTCTCACTCAAGCACTTGCAAAGTCCTGAGAAAGGTACCGTACACTCTCCATTACAAAATGTACTATCTATTATACTCCCTCTGTTCCTAAATATTTGATTTTGTAGAGATTTCAACAAATGACTACATACGAAGTAAAATGAGTGAACCTACATTCTGAAATATGTCTACATATAGCCGTATATTGTAACCATTTGAAATGTCTAGAATGACAAATATTTGGGAACAGAGGGAGTACAAATTAAAATGTGAAATAACAATTTTATAATACTACATGGATGCATAAAACTATAGTCTCTTTTGTGGTTTTGTAACTCTTTTTTCACACAGCCATACTTGTGATGTTGTAACTATAAATAAAACTTGCACAACATCTCACACAATCTCACATTTTACATGCAGTTAAATTAGGACGCTGATATTCACCACACGTGTGGCATGATAGGCATTCGCCCACATACCGTGTGTGGCATGAGTAGGGGGCAGCCCACACGTGCTGTGTGTGGGCGAACAGTAGAATTTCCCACACGTGTGGGCGCAAATACTTCATGCCACACGCCCAACAAGTACTACGCATCCCTATCCCGCGTGTGTGGCACGAAGCAAATATGCCCACACGTCCTGGCGTAACTACATTAGGCCCGCGGGATGACAATTTAGTTGTCATCCGGGATGGCAGATGTAGTTATCCGAGATGGCAAATATGGTTGTAAAAGCATGGCAACTCTCTCTGTTTTGGTTAACTATAGTTGCCATGTCTAATTTATGGTAGTTGCCACGTGTAATAAAACCATAGTTGTCGTGTGTGATTTACTACTTGCCACATGTAGTCAAACAATAGTTGTCATGTGTGTCTACCTAGTTGCCATGTATGTTTATCTGATTGCCACGTACGCGCAACTGCAGTTGCCGTCTAGCAAACGATTCGTAGTTGCCATGTGTGTTTCCCTAGTTGTCATGTATGCGCAACTGCAGTTGCCATCCAACAACATACGACTGTCGTATGGGCGAAAAGCAGTTCACTCACACACGCGTGGACTAGGTGGTGGCTGTGTGGGCAGAAACTAGTTCGCCCACACAGCGCAGCTGGCAACCGCGTGCTGTGGGGCGTGTGGGTGACTTCTCGAACGCCCACACACCGGCCTTGTCCTACGTGGCACGCGAAACCTGCCTCAGTGTGTCAAGATTCATGTAAACTTAACTAAACGGTGATACAGGCGTGTGGGCGAGTTTTAATGTTGCCACATGTGTGGCGTTAGTGTTTTCGTTAAATTATAGGTATATGACACATAATTATACGTTAAAGGTTTTTCATGATAAGCTGATAACATGAGTACGTGACAACAAATTTAAAATGGTTTTGTAATTGCAATCAATCATGGATTTTTTTTCCATAGGTTACCCATGGGCAAATAATTAAACTGATAAAGCATCTGTCACGTGGGGCTACAAAGATGTATCTGAAATTCCACTATAACCCTAATGTATGAGAGTACATGACCAGGATTTTATGGTAATTTCCAAGACTAGTAAATCTGACTTCTGTGCACATATCCTTGATCATCTACCATGTGGTTTCGACTACACATGGTGCTACCTCTTGAGCAAGCATTGGTTTTTCCTTGATGAGGAAAGGGTGATGCAGCAAACCAGCGTAAGTATTTCACTCAGTTTTTGAGAACCAAGCTATCAATCCAGTAAGAGGCCACGCGCGAGTCGTACGCACCTACACAAACAAATAAGAACCTCGCAACCAACGTGATAAAGGGGTTGTCAATCCCTTCACGGTCACTTACGAGAGTGAGATCAGAAAGAGATGATAAGATAATATTTTTAGTATTTTTATGATAAAGAGTAAAGGTAAAGAAAGCAAGTTAAATAGCGAAAGTAATAGCTTGTTGATGGTAGATTAATATGATGGAAAATAGACCCGGGGGCCATAGGTTTCATTAGTGGCTTCTCTCAAGATAGCATAAGTATTACGGTCGGTAAACGAATTACTGTCGAGCAATTGATAGAATTGAGCATAGTTATGAGAATATCTAGGTATGATCATGTATATAGGCATCACGTCCGTGACAAGTAGACCGATTCCTGCCTGCATCTACTACTATTACTCCATACATCGACCGCTATCCAGCATGCATCTAGAGTATTAAGTTCATAAGAACGGAGTAACGCTTTAAGCAATATGACATGATGTAGAGGGATAAACTCATGCAATATGATATAAACCCCATCTTTTTATCCTCGATGGCAACAATACAATACGTGTCGTTGCCCCTACTGTCACTGGGATCGAGCACCGCAAGATTGAACCCAAAGCTAAGCACTTCTCTCATTGCAAGAAAGATCAATCTAGTAGGCCAAACCAAACTGATAATTCGAAGAGACTTGCAAAGATAACCAATCACACATAAAAGAATTCAGAGAAGATTCAAATATTGTTCATAGATAATCTAGATCATAAACCCACAATTCATCGGATCTCGACAAACACACTGCAAAACAAGATTACATCGAATAGATCTCCAAGGAAATCGAGGAGAACTTTGTATTGAGATCCAAAGAGAGAGAAGTCATCTAGCTAATAACTATGGACCCGATGTCTGAGGTAAACTACGCACACATCATCGGAGAGGCTATGGTGTTGATGTAGAAGCCCTCCGTGGTCAATGCCCCCTTCGGCAGGACGTCGGAAAAGGCCCCAAGATGGGATCTCACGGGTAAAGAAGGTTGCGGCGGTGGAATTAGGTTTTCATAGTCGCTTCTGATGGTTTGGGGGTACGTAGGTATATGTAGGAGGAAGAAGTAGGTCGGTAGAGCCACGAGGGGCCCATGAGGGTGGAGGGCCCGCCTGGGGGGTAGGCGGGCCCCCCTGCCTCGTGGCCACCTTGTTGGTTGTTTGACGTCCACTCCAAGTTCCATGGATCATGTTTGTTCCAAAAATCACGCTCCCGAAGGTTTCATTCCGTTTGGACTCCGTTTGATATTCCTTTTCTGCGAAACACTGAAATAGGCAAAAAAACAGCAATTTGGGCTGGGCCTTCGGTTAATAGGTTAGTCACAAAAATAATATAAAATTATATAATAAAGCCCATTAAACAACTAAAACAGAATATAATATAGCATGGAACAATAAAAAATTATAGATACGTTGGAGACATATCAAGCATCCCCAAGCTTAATTCAAGCTCGTCCTCGAGTAGGTAAATGATAAAAACAGAATTTTTGATCTGGAATGCTACTTAGCACATTTTTCAATGTAATTCTCTTATTTGTGGTATGAATATTCAGATCTGAAAGATTCAAGATAAAAGTTTAATATTGACATAAAAGTAATAATACTTCAAGCATACTAACTAAGCAATTATGTCTTCTCAAAATAACATGGCCAAAGAAAGTTCATCCCTACAAAATCATATAGTTTGGGCATGCTCCATTTTCATCACACAAGAATGTTCTCATCATGCAGAACCCCGACGACAAGCCAAGCAATTGTTTCATACTTTAGTAATCTCAAACTTTTTTCAACTTTCACGCAATATATGAGCGTGAGCCATGGATATAGCACTATGGGTGGAATAGAATATGATGATGGCGGTTATGTGGAGAAGACAAAAAAGGAGAAAGTCTCACATTGACGCGGCTAATCAATGGGCTCGGGAGATGCCCATCAATTGATGTCAATGCAAGGAGTAGGGATTGCAATGCAACGGATGCACTGTTGGGGAACGTAGCAGATGTTGGAAATATGCCCTAGAGGCAATAATAAATTGATTATTATTATATTTCCTTGTTCATGATAATCGTTTATTATCCATGCTAGAATTGTATTGATAGGAAACTCAGATACATGTGTGGATACATAGACAACACCATGTCCCTAGTAAGCCTCTAGTTGACTAGCTCGTTAATCAATAGATGGTTACGGTTTCCTAACCATGGACATTGGATGTCATTGATAACGGGATCACATCATTAGGAGAATGATGTGATGGACAAAGACCCAATCCTAAGCCTAGCACAAGATCATGTAGTTCGTATGCTAAAGCTTTTCTAATGTCAAGTATCATTTCCTTAGACCATGAGATTGTGCAACTCCCGGATACCGTAGGAGTGCTTTGGGTGTACCAAACGTCACAACGTAACTGGGTGGCTATAAAGGTACACTACAGGTATCTCCGAAAGTGTCTGTTGGGTTGGCACGAATCGAGACTGGGATTTGTCACTCCGTGTAAACGGAGAGGTATCTTTGGGCCCACTCGGTAGGACATCATCATAATGTGCACAATGTGATCAAGGAGTTGATCACGGGATGATGTGTTACGAAACGAGTAAAGAGACTTGCCGGTAACGAGATTGAACAAGGTATCGGGATACCGACGATCGAATCTCGGGCAAGTATTGTACCGATAGACAAAGGGAATTGTATACGGGATTGATTAAAGTCCTTGACATCGTGGTTCATCCGATGAGATCATCGAGGAGCATGTGGGAGCCAACATGGGTATCCAGATCCCGCTGTTGGTTATTGGTCGGAGAGTCGTCTCGGTCATGTCTACGTGTCTCCCGAACCCGTAGGGTCTACACACTTAAGGTTCGGTGACGCTAGGGTTATAGAGATATTAGTATGCGATAACCCGAAAGTTGTTCGGAGTCCCGGATGAGATCCCGGACGTCACGAGGAGTTCCGGAATGGTCCGGAGGTAAAGAATTATATATAGGAAGTGCTATTTCGGCTATCGGGACAAGTTTCGGGGTCACCGGTATTGTACCGGGACCACCGGAAGGGTCCCGGGGTCCACCGGGTGGGGCCACCTGCCCCGGGGGGGCACATGGGCTGTAGGGGGTGCGCCTTGGCCTACATGGGCCAAGGGCACCAGCCCCAAGAGGCCCATGCGCCAAGAGATAAAAAAGGAGGAAGAGTCCTCAAAGGGGAAGGCACCCTCTAGGTGCCTTGGGGAGGAGGGATTCCTCCCTTGGCCGCCGCCCCCCCTAGGAGATTGCATCTCCTAGGGCCGGTGCCCCCCCCTAGGCTCCCTATATATAGTGGGGGAAGGAGGGCCTCTCAATCTAAGCCCTGGCGCCTCCCTCTCCCTCCCATGACACATCTCCCTCCTCCCGCAGCGCTTGGCGAAGCCCTGTTGGAATCCCGCTACTTCCATCACCATGCCGTCGTGCTGCTGGATCTCCATCAACCTCTCCTTTCCCCTTGCTGGATCAAGAAGGAGGAGACGTCGCTGCTCCGTACGTGTGTTGAACGCGGAGGTGCCGTTCGTTCGCCGCTAGGATCATCGGTGATTTGGATCACGACGAGTACGACTCCATCAACCCCGTTCTCTTGAACGCTTCCGCGCGCGATCTACAAGGGTATGTAGATCCACTCCTCCCTCGTTGCTAGATGACTCCATAGATAGATCTTGGTGACACGTAGGAAAATTTTGAATTTATGCTACGTTCCCCAACAGTGGCATCATGAGCTAGGTCTATGCGTAGTTTCTATGCACGAGTAGAACACAAAGTAGTTGTGGGCGTTGATTTTGTTCAATATGCTTACCGTTACTAGTCCAATCTTGATTCGGTGGCATTGTGGGATGAAGCGGCCCGGACCGACCTTACACGTACTCTTACATGAGACTGGTTCCACCGACTGACATGCACTAGTTGCATAAGGTGGCTAGCGGGTGTCTGTCTCTCCCACTTTAGTCGGATCGGATTCGATGAAAAGGGTCCTTATGAAGGGTAAATAGCAATTGGCATATCACGTTGTGGTTTTTGCGTAGGTAAGAAACGTTCTTGCTAGAAACCCATAGCAGCCACGTAAAACATGCAAACAACAATTAGAGGACGTCTAACTTGTTTTTGCAGGGTATGCTATGTGATGTGATATGGCCAAAAGGATGTGATGAATGATATATGTGATGTATGAGATTGATCATGTTCTTGTAATAGGAATCACGACTTGCATGTCGATGAGTATGACAACCGGCAGGAGCCATAGGAGTTGTCTTAATTTATTTATGACCTGCGTGTCAACATAAACGTCATGTAATTACTTTACTTTATTGCTAACCGGTAGCCATAGTAGTAGAAGTAATAGTTGACGAGACAACTTCATGAAGACACGATGATAGAGATCATGATGATGGAGATCATGGTGTCATGCCAGTGACTATGATGATCATGGAGCCCCAAAGATGGAGATCAAGAGGAGCAAAGTGATGATGGCCATATCATGTCACTATTTGATTGCATGTGATGTTTATCATGTTTATGCATCTTGTTTACTTAGAACGACGGTAGTAAATAAGATGATCCCTCATAATAATTTCAAGAAAGTGTTCCCCCTAACTGTGCACCGTTGCGACAGTTCGTTGTTTCGAAGCACCACGTGATGATCGGGTGTTAGATTCTAACGTTCACATACAACGGGTGTAAGACAGATTTATACACGCGAAACACTTAGGTTGACTTGACGAGCCTAGCATGTACAGACATGGCCTCGGAACACAAGAGACCGAAAGTCGAGCATGAGTCGTATGGTAGATACGATCAACATGAAGATGTTCACCGATGATGACTAGTCCGTCTCACGTGATGATCGGACACGGCCTAGTTGACTCGGATCATGTAATCACTTAGATGACTAGAGGGATGTCTATCTGAGTGGGAGTTCACAAGATGAACTTAATTATCCTGAACATAGTCAAAAGGTCTTCGCAAATTATGTCGTAGCTCGCGCTTCAGTTCTACTGTTTAGATATGTTCCTAGAGAAAATTTAGTTGAAAGTTGATAGTAGTAATTATGCGGACTAGGTCCGTAAACTGAGGTTTGTCCTCATTGCTTCATAGAAGGCTTATGTCCTTAATGCACCGCTCAGTGTGCTGAACCTCGAATGTCGTCTGTTGATGTTGCGAACATCTGACATACACATTTTGATAACTACATGATAGTTCAGTTAAACGGCTTAGAGTTGAGGCACCGAAGACGTTTTGAAACGTCACGAAACATATGAGATGTTTCGAGGGCTGAAATTGGGATTTCAGGCTCGTGCCCACGTCAAGAGGTATAAGACCTCCGACGATTTTCTTAGCCTGCAAACTAAGGGAGAAAAACTCAATTGTTGAACTTGTGCTCAGATTGTCTGAGTACAACAATCGCTTGAATCGAGTGGGAGTTGATCTTCCAGATGAAATAGTGATGGTTCTCCGAAGTCATTACCACCAAGCTGCTTGAGCTTCGTGATGAACTATAATATATCAGGGACATATATGATGATCCTTGAGATATTCGCGATGTTTGACACCACAAAAGTAGAGATCAAGAAGGAGCATCAATTGTTGATGGTTGGTGAAACCACTAGTTTCAAGAAGGGCAAGGGCAAAAAGGGATGCTTCATGAAACGGCAAATCAGCTGCTGCTCTAGTGAAGAAACCCAAGGTTGAACCCAAACCCGAGACTAAGTGCTTTTGTAATAAAGGGAACAGCCACTGGAGCAGAATTACCCTAGATACTTGGTAGATAAGAAGGCTGGCAAGGTCGATAGAAGTATATTGGATGTATTATATTAATGTGTACTTTACTAGTACTCCTAGTAGCACCAGGGTATTAGATACCGGTTCGGTTGCTAAGGGTTAGTAACTCAAAATAAAAGCTACGGAATAAACGGAGACTAGCTAAAGGTGAGCTGACGATATGTGTTGGAAGTATTTCCAAGGTTGATCAAATATCGTACGCTCCCTCTACCATCGAGATTGGTGTGTGCGTTGAGCATAGACATGATTGGATTATGTCTATCGCAATACGGTTATTCATTTAAAGAGAATAATGGTTACTCTGTTTATTTGAATAATACCTTCAATGGTCTTACACCTGAAATGAATGGTTTATTGAATCTCGATCGTAGTGATACACATGTCCATGCCAAAAGATAGTAATGATAGTACCACCTACTCGTGGCACTGCCACGTAAGTCATATTGGTATAAAACGCATGAAGAAGCTCCATGTTGATGGATCTTTGGACTCACTTGTTTTGAAAGTTTTGAGACATGCGAACCATGTCTATTGGTGTATATGCATGAAGAAACTCCATGCAAATGGACCGTTTGGACTCACTTGATTTTGAATCACTTGAGACATGCAAATCATACCACATGGGCAAGATGACTGAAAGCCTCGTTTTCAGTAAAATGGAACTAGAAAGCAACTTGTTGGAAGTAATACATTTTGATGTGTGCAATCCAATGAGTGCTGAGGCATGTAGTGGATATCGTTATGTTCTTACTTCACAGATGATTTGAGTAGATGTTGAGTATATTTACTTGATGAATCACGAGTCTGAATTATTGAAAGGTTCAAGTAATTTCAGGGTGAAGTTGAAAGATCGTCGTGACAAGAGGATAAAATATCTATGATATGATCATAGAGATGAATACGAGCTTGGCACAGAATTAAGACATTGTGGAAATTGTTTCACAACTAATACAGCCTGGAACACCATAGTGTGATGGTGTGTCCGAACATCATAATTGCACCCTATTGGATATGATGCATACCATGATGTCTCTTATCGAATTACCATGATAGTTTATGGGTTAGGCATTAAAGACAACCACATTCACTTTAAATAGGGCACCACGTAATTCCGATGAGATGACACCATATGAACTATGGTTTAGAGAAACCTAAGCTGTCATTTCTTAGAAGTTTGGGGCTGCGACGCTTATGTGAAAAGTTTTAGGCTGATAAGCTCGAACCCAAAGCGGATAAATGCATCTTCATAGGACACCCAAAACAGTTGGGTATACCTCCTGTCTTAGATCCGAAAGCAATAAGGGATTGTTTCTAGAATCGGGTCCTTTCTCGAGGAAAAGTTTCTCTCGAAAGAATTGAGTGGGAGGATGGTGGAGACTTGATGAGGTTATTGAACCGTCTCTTCAACTAGTGTGTGGTAGGGAACAGGAAGTTGTTCCTGTGGCACCTACACCAATTGAAGTGGAAGTTTATGATAGTGATCATGAAACTTCAGATCAAGTCACTACCAAACCTCGTAGGATGACAAGGATGCGTACTACTTCAGAGTGGTACGTAATCCTGTCTTAGAAGTCATGTTGCTAGACAGCAATGAACCTACAAGCTATGGAGAAGCGATGGTGGGCCTGGATTCCAAAAATGGCTCGAGGCCATATAATCCGAGAGAGGATCCATATATGAAAACAAAGTGTAGACTTTGGAAGAACTACTTGATGGTCGTAAGGCTGTTAGGTACATATGGATTTTAAAAGGAAGACGGACAATGATGGTAAGTATCACCATTAAGAAAGCTCGACTTGTCGTTAAGATGTTTTCCGACAAGTTCAAGGAGTTGACTGCGATGAGACTTTCTCACTCGTAGCGATGCTAAGAGTCTGTTGGAATTATATTAGCAATTACTGCATTATTTGTGAAATCTTGCAGATAGGATGCCAAAAACCATTGTTTCCTTGACGATTTTTGAGGAAAGGTTGTATGTGATACAACTGGAAGGTTTTGTCAATCCTGAAAGATGCTAATAAGTATGCAAAGCTCCAGCAATCCTTCTAAGGAATGGAGTAAGCATCTCGGAGTTGGAATGTATGCTTTGATGATGATCAAAGATTTTGGGTTTATACAAAGTTTATGAGAAACTTGTATTTCCAAAGAAGTGAGTGGGAGCACTATAGAATTTCTGATGAATATATGTTGTTGACATATTGTTGATCAGAAATGACATAGAATTTCTGGAAAGCATATAGGGTTATTTGGAAAGTGTTTTTCAATGGAAAGCCTGGATTAAGCTACTTGAACATTGAGCATTAAGATCTATAAGGATAGATCAAAACGCTTAATGGTACTTTCAAATGAGCACATACCTTGACATGATCTTGAAGGTGTTCAAGATGGATCAGTCAAAGAAGGAGTCCTTGCCTGAGTTGTAAGGTATGAAGTTAAGACTTAAAGCTCGACCACGGCAGAATAGAGAGAAAGGACGAAGGTCGTCCCCTATGCTTAAGAAATAGGCCCTACAGTATGCTATGCTGTGTACCGCACCTGAAATGTGCCTTGCCATGAGTCAGTCAAGGGGTACAAGAGTGATCCAAGAATGGATCACAAGACAGCGGTCAAAGTTATCCTTAGTAACTAGTGGACTAAGGAATTTTCTCGATTATGGAGGTGGTAAAAGAGTTCGTCGTAAAGGGTTACGTCGATGCAAACTTTGACACTAATCCAGATTATTCTGAGTAGTAAACTGGATTCGTATAGTAGAACAGTTATTTGGAATAGCTCCAAATAGAACGTGGTAGCTGCATCTAGGAGATGACATAGAGATTTGTAAAGCACACACGGATCTGAAAGATTCAGACCCGTTGACTATAACATCTCTCACAAGCATAACATGATCAAACCCAGAACTCATCGAGTGTTAATCACATGGTAATGTGAACTAGATTATTGACTCTAGTGAACTCTTTGGGTGTTAGTCACATGGGGATGTGACCTTGAGTGTTAATCACATATCGATGTGAACTGGATTATTGACTCTAGTGCAAGTGGGAGACTGTTGGAAATATGCCCTAGAGGCAATAATAAATTGATTATTATTATATTTCCTTGTTCATGATAATCGTTTATTATCCATGCTAGAATTGTATTGATAGGAAACTCAGATACATGTGTGGATACATAGACAACACCATGTCCCTAGTAAGCCTCTAGTTGACTAGCTCGTTAATCAATAGATGGTTACGGTTTCCTAACCATGGACATTGGATGTCATTGATAACGGGATCACATCATTAGGAGAATGATGTGATGGACAAAGACCCAATCCTAAGCCTAGCACAAGATCATGTAGTTCGTATGCTAAAGCTTTTCTAATGTCAAGTATCATTTCCTTAGACCATGAGATTGTGCAACTCCCGGATACCGTAGGAGTGCTTTGGGTGTACCAAACGTCACAACATAACTGGGTGGCTATAAAGGTACACTACAGGTATCTCCGAAAGTGTCTGTTGGGTTGGCACGAATCGAGACTGGGATTTGTCACTCCGTGTAAACGGAGAGGTATCTCTGGGCCCACTCGGTAGGACATCATCATAATGTGCACAATGTGATCAAGGAGTTGATCACGGGATGATGTGTTACGAAACGAGTAAAGAGACTTGCCGGTAACGAGATTGAACAAGGTATCGGGATACCGACGATCGAATCTCGGGCAAGTATCGTACCGATAGACAAAGGGAATTGTATACGGGATTGATTAAAGTCCTTGACATCGTGGTTCATCCGATGAGATCATCGAGGAGCATGTGGGAGCCAACATGGGTATCCAGATCCCGCTGTTGGTTATTGGCCGGAGAGTCGTCTCGGTCATGTCTACGTGTCTCCCGAACCCGTAGGGTCTACACACTTAAGGTTCGGTGACGCTAGGGTTATAGAGATATTAGTATGCAGTAACCCGAAAGTTGTTCGAAGTCCCGAATGAGATCCCGGACGTCACGAGGTGTTCCGGAATGGTCCGGAGGTAAAGAATTATATATAGGAAGTGCTATTTCGGCTATCGGGACAAGTTTCGGGGTCACCGGTATTGTACCGGGACCACCGGAAGGGTCCCGGGGGCCACCGGGTGGGGCCACCTGCCCCGGGGGGGCACATGGGCTGTAGGGGGTGCGCCTTGGCCTACATGGGCCAAGGGCACCAGCCCCAAGAGGCCCATGCGCCAAGAGATAAAAAAGGAGGAAGAGTCCTCAAAGGGGAAGGCACCCTCTAGGTGCCTTGGGGAGGAGGGATTCCTCCCTTGGCGGCCGCCCCCCCTAGGAGATTGCATCTCCTAGGGCCGCCCCCCCCCCCTAGGCTCCCTATATATAGTGGGGGAAGGAGGGCCTCTCAATCTAAGCCCTGGCGCCTCCCTCTCCCTCCCATGACACATCTCCCTCCTCCCGCAGCGCTTGGCGAAGCCCTGTTGGAATCCCGCTACTTCCACCACCACGCCGTCGTGCTGCTGGATCTCCATCAACCTCTCCTTTCCCCTTGCTGGATCAAGAAGTAGGAGACATCGCTGCTCCGTACGTGTGTTGAACGCGGAGGTGCCGTCCGTTCGGCGCTAGGATCATCGCTCACGACGAGTACGACTCCATCAACCCCGTTCTCTTGAACGCTTCCGCGCGCGATCTACAAGGGTATGTAGATCCACTCCTCCCTCGTTGCTAGATGACTCCATAGATAAATCTTGGTGCACGTAGGAAAATTTTGAATTTATGCTATGTTCCCCAACAGCAGAAATTCAAAATTTTCCTACGTGTCACCAAGATCTATCTATGGAGAAACCAGCAACGAGGGGAAGGAGAGTGCATCTACATACCCTTGTAGATCGCTAAGCGGAAGCGTTCAAGTGAACGGGGTTGATGGAGTCGTACTCGTCATGATTCAAATCACCGATGATCCTAGTGCCGAACGGACGGCACCTCCGCGTTCAACACACGTACAGCCCGGTGACGTCTCCCATGCCTTGATCCAGCAAGGAGAGAGGGAGAGGTTGAGGAAGACTCCATCCAGCAGCAGCACAATGGCGTGGTAGTGGTGGAGGAGCGTGGTACTCCAGCAGGGCTTCGCCAAGCACCGCAAGAGACGAGGAGGGAGAGGGGTAGGGCTGCACCAACAGCGGAAGAATTCGTGTGTATGGGCAGCCCAAACCTCAAGTATATATAGGGGGAGGGGAGGGTCTGCGCCCCCACCTAGGGTTCCCTCCCTAGGGGTGGCGGCAGCCCCCCAGATCCCATCTGGGTGGCGGCCACAAGGGGGAGAGGGGGAGGCGCACCTGGGGTGGGCCTTAGGGCCCATCTGCCCTAGGGTTTGCCCCCCTTCCCTCTTGGAGGCGCCTTGGGCCTTGGTGGGGGGGCGCACCAGCCCACCTGGGGCTGGTCCCCTCCCACACTTGGCCCATGCAGCCCTCTGGGGCTGGTGGCCCCACTTGGTGGACCCCCGGACCCCTCCGGTGGTCCCGGTACACTACTGGTAAAACCCGAAACCTTTCCGGTGACCAAAACAGGACTTCCCATATATAAATCTTTACCTCCGGACCATTCCGGAACTCCTCGTGACGTCCGGGATCTCATCCGGGACTCCGAACAACATTCGGTAACCACGTATATCTATTCCTTATAACCCTAGCGTCATCGAACCTCAAGTGTGTAGACCCTATGGGTTCGGGAACCATGCAGACATGACCGAGACGTTCTCCGGTCAATAACCAACAGCTGGATCTGGATACCCATGTTGGTTCCCACATGTTCCACGATGATCTCATCGGATGAACCACGATGTCGAGGATTCGATCAATCCCGTATACAATTCCCTTTGTCTATCGGTATTGTACTTGCCCGAGATTCGATCGTCCGTATCCCGATACCTTGTTCAATCTCGTTACCGGCAAGTCTCTTTTACTCGTTCCGTAACACATCATCCCGTGATCAACTCCTTGATCACATTGTGCACATTATGATGATGTCCTACCGAGTGGGCCCAGAGATACCTCTCCGTTTACACGGAGTGACAAATCCCAGTCTCGATTCGTGCCAACCCAACAGACACTTTTGGAGATACCTGTAGTGTACCTTTATAGCCACCCAGTTACGTTGTGACGTTTGGCACACCCAAAGTATTCCTACGGTATCCGGGAGTTGCACAATCTCATGGTCTAAGGAAATGATACTTGACATTAGAAAAGCTTTAGCATACGAACTACACGATCTTTGTGCTAGGCTTAGGATTGGGTCTTGTCCATCACATCATTCTCCCAATGATGTGATCCCGTTATCAACGACATCCAATGTCCATGGTCAGGAAACCGTAACCATCTATTGATCAACGAGCTAGTCAACTAGAGGCTTACTAGGGACATGGTGTTGTCTATGTATCCACACATGTATCTGAGTTTCCTATCAATACAATTCTAGCATGGATAATAAACGATTATCATGAACAAGGAAATATAATAATAACTAATTTATTATTGCCTCTAGGGCATATTTCCAACAGTCTCCCACTTGCACTAGAGTCAATAATCTAGTTCACATCGCCATGTGATTAACACTCACAGGTCACATCGCCATGTGACCAACATCCAAAGAGTTTACTAGTGTCACTAAACTAGTTCACATCAGCATGTGATTAAGGCTCAATGAGTTCTAGGGTTTTATCATGTTTTGCTTGTGAGAGAGGTTTTAGTCAACGGGTCTGCAACAATCAGATCCGTATGTACTTTGCAAATCTCTAGGTCATATTATAAATGCTGCTTCCACGCTCCACTTGGAGCTATTCCAAATGGTTGCTCCACTATACGTATCCGGTTTGCTACTCAGAGTCATTCGGATAGGTGTTAAAGCTTGCATCGATGTAACCCTTTACGCCGAACTCTTTATCACCTCCATAATCGAGAAACATGTCCTTATTACTCCAAGGACAATTTTTTGACCGCTATCTAGTGATCCACTCCTGGATCACCTTTGTACCCTCTTGCCAGACATGTGGCAAGGCACACATCAGGTGCGGTACTTAGCATGGCATACCGTATAGAGCCTATGACAAAAGCATAGGGGACGACCTTCGTCCTTCCTCTTTCTTTTGCCGTGGTCGAGCTTTAAGTCTTAACTTCATACCTTACAACTCAGGAAAGAACTCCTTCTTTGGCTGATCCATCTTGAACACCTTCAAGATCATGTCAAGGTATGTGCTCATTTGAAAGTACCATTAAGCGTTTTTAATCTATCCTTATAGATCTTGATGCTTAATGTTCAAGTAGCTTAATCCAGGTTTTCCATTGAAAAACACCTTTCAAATGACCCTATATGCTTTCCAGAAATTCTATGTCATTTCTGATCCACAATATGTCAACAACATATACTCATCAGAAATTCTATAGTGCTCCCACTCACTTCTTTGGAAATACAAGTTTCTCATAAACTTTGTATACACCCAAAATCTTTGATCATCTCATCAAAGCATACATTCCAACTCTTAGATGCTTACTCCAGTCCTCAGAAGGATTGCTGGAGCTTTGCATACTTATTAGCATCTTTCAGTATTGACAAAACCTTCCGGTTGTATCACATACAACCTTTCCTAAAGAAAATCATCGAGGAAACAATGTTTTGGCATCCTATCTGCAAGATTTCATAAATAATGCAGTAATCGCTAATATAATTCCAACAGACTCTTAGCATCGCTACGAGTGAGAAAGTCTCATCATAGTCAACTCCTTGAACTTGTCGGAAAAATCTTAACGACAAGTCGAGCTTTCTTAATGGTGACACTTACCATCATTGTCCGTCTTCCTTTTAAAATCCATCTGTACTCAATAGCCTTACGACCATCGAGCCGTTCTGCCAAAGTCTACACTTTGTTTTCATACATGGATCCTCTCTCGGATTTTATGGCCTCGAGCCATTTATCGGAATCCGGGCCCACCATCGCTTCTCCATGGCTCGTAGGTTCATTGTTGTCTAGAAACATGACTTCCAAGACAGGATTACGTACCACTCTGAAGTAGTACGCATCCTTGTCATCCCACGAGGTTTGGTAGTGACTTGATCTGAAGTTTCATGATCACTATCATAAGCTTCCACTTCAATTGGTGTAGGTGCCACAGGAACAACTTCCTGTGCCCTGCCACACACTAGTTGAAGAGACGGTTCAACAACCTTATCAAGTCTCCACCATCCTCCCACTCAATTCTTTCGAGAGAAACTTTTTCTCGAGAAAGGACCCGATTCTAGAAACAATCCCTTATTGCTTTCGGATCTGAGACAGGAGGTATACCCAACTGTTTTGGGTGTCCTATGAAGATGCATTTATCCGTTTTGGGTTCGAGCTTATCAGCCTGAAACTTTTTTCACATAAGCGTCGCAGCCCCAAACTTTTAAGAAATGACAGCTGAGGTTTCTCTAAACCATAGTTCATACGGTGTCATCTCATCGGAATTACGTGGTGCCCTATTTAAAGTGAATGCGGTTGTCTCTAATGCCTAACCCATGAACTATCGTGGTAATTCGATAAGAGACATCATGGTATGCATCATATCCAATAGGGTGCAGTTATGATGTTCGGACACACCATCACACTATGGTGTTCCAGGCTGTATTAGTTGTGAAACGATTTCCACAATGTCTTAATTCTGTGCCAAACTCGTAATTCAGATATTCATCTCTATGATCATATCATAGATATTTTATCCTCTTGTCACGACGATCTTTCAACTTCACCCTGAAATTACTTGAACCTTTCAATAATTCAGACTCGTGATTCATCAAGTAAATATACTCAACATCTACTCAAATCATCTGTGAAGTAAGAACATAACGATATCCACTACATGCCTCAGCACTCATTGGACTGCACACATCAAAATGTATTACTTCCAACAAGTTGCTTTCTAGTTCCATTTTACTGAAAACGAGGCTTTCAGTCATCTTGCCCATGTGGTATGATTTGCATGTGTCAAGTGATTCAAAAATCAAGTGAGTCCAAACGGTCCATTTGCATGGAGTTTCTTCATGCATATACACCAATAGACATGGTTTGCATGTCTCAAACTTTTCAAAAACGAGTGAGCCCAAAGATCCATCAACATGGAGCTTATTCATGCGTTTTATACCGATATGACTTACGTGGCAGTGCCACAAGTAGGTGGTACTATCATTACTATCTTATATCTTTTGGCATGAACATGTGTATTACTACGATCGAGATTCAATAAGCCATTCATTTTAGGTGCAAGACCATTGAAGGTATTATTCAAATAAACAGAGTAACCGTTATTCTCCTTAAATGAATAACCATATTGCGATAGACATAATCCAATCATGTCTATGCTCAACGCAAACACCAATCTTGATGGTAGAGGGAGCGTACGATATTTGATCAACCTTGGAAATACTTCCAACACATATCATCATCTCACCTTTTAGCTAGTCTCCGTTTATTCCGTAGCTTTTGTTTCAAGTTACTAACACTTAGTAACCGAACCGGTATCTAATACCCTGGTGCTACTAGGAGTACTAGTAAAGTACACATTAACATAATGTATAGCCAATATACTTCTATCGACAGCCTTCTCATCTACCAAGTATCTAGGTTAATTCTGCTCCAGTGGCTGTTCCCCTTATTACAGAAGCACTTAGTCTCGGGTTTGGGTTCAACCTTGGGTTTCTTCACTAGAGCAGCAGCTGATTTGCCGTTTCATGAAGCATCCCTTTTTTCCCTTGCCCTTCTTGAAACTAGTGGTTTCACCAACCATCAACAATTGATGCTCCTTCTTGATTTCTACTTTTGTGCTGTCAAACATCGCGAATATCTCAAGGATCATCATATATGTCCCTGATACATTATAGTTCATCACGAACCTCTAGCAGCTTGGTGGTAATGACTTCGGAGAAACATCAATATCTCATCTGGAAGATCAACTCCCACTCGATTGAAATGATTGTTGTACTCAGACAATCTGAGCACAAGCTCAACAATTGAGCTTTTCTCCTTAGTTTGTAGGCTAAGAAAATTGTCGGAGGTCTCATACTTCTTGACGTGGGCACAAGCCTGAAATCCCAATTTCAGCCCTTGAAACATCTCATATGTTCCGCGACGTTTCGAAAACGTCTTTGGTGCCTCAACTCTAAACCGTTTAACTGAACTATCACGTAGTTATCTAAACGTGTATGTCCGATGTTCGTAACATCCACAAACGACGTTCGGGGTTCAGCACACTGAGCGGTGCATTAAGGACATAAGCTTTCTACTGTCCGCATAATTGCTACTGTCAACTTTCAACTATATTTTCTCTAGGAACATATCTAAACAGTGGAACTAAAGCGCGAGCTTACGACATAATTTGCAAAGATCTTTTGACTGTGTTCAGGATAATTAATTTCATCTTATGAACTCCCACTCAGATAGACATCCCTCTAGTCATCTAAGTGATTACATGATCCGAGTCAACTAGGCCATGTCCGATCATCACGTGAGACGGACTAGTCATCATCGGTGAACATCTTCATGTTGATCGTATCTACCATACGACTCATGCTCGACCTTTCGGTCTCTTGTGTTCCGAGGCCATGTCTGTACATGCTAGGCTCATCAAGTCAACCTAAGTGTTTCGCGTGTGTAAATCTGTCTTACACCCGTTGTATGTGAACGTTAGAATCTATCACACCCGATCATCACGTGGTGCTTCGAAACAACGAACTGTCGCAACGGTGCACAGTTAGGGGGAACACCTTCTTGAAATTATAATGAGGGATCATCTTATTTACTACCGTCGTTCTAAGCAAATAAGATGCAAGAACATGATAAACATCACATGCAATCAAATAATAGTGACATGATATGGCCAATATCATATAGCTCCTTTGATCTCCATCTTGGGGCTCCATGATCATCTTGTCACCGGCATGACACCACCATCATCATGATTTCCATCATCGTGTCTCCATGAAGTTGCTCGCCAACTATTACTTCTACTACTATGGCTACCGGTTAGCAATAAAGTAAAGTAATTACATGGCGTTGTTCAATGACATGCAGGTCATACAATTAATAAAGACAACTCCTATGGCTCCTGCCGGTTGTCATACTCATTGACATGCAAGTCGTGATTCCTATTACAAGAACATGATCAATCTCATACATCACATATCATTCATCACATTCTTCATGGCCATATCACATCACATAGCATACCCTGCAAAAACAAGTTAGACGTCCTCTAATTGTTGTTTGCATGTTTTACGTGGCTGCTATGGGTTTCTAGCAAGAACGTTTCTTACCTATGCAAAACCACAACGTGATATGCCAATTGCTATTTACCCTTCATAAGGACCCTTTTCATCGAATCCGTTCCGACTAAAGTGGGAGAGACAGACACCCGCTAGCCACCTTATGCAACTAGTGCATGTCAGTCGGTGGAACTAGTCTCACGTAAGAGTACGTGTAAGGTCGGTCCGGGCCGCTTCATCCCACAATACCGTCAAAACAAGATTGGACTAGTAACGGTAAGCATATTGAACAAAATCAATGCCCACAACTACTTTGTGTTCTACTCGTGCATAGAATCTACGCAATAGACCTAGCTCATGATGCCACTGTTGGGGAACGTAGCAGAAATTCAAAATTTTCCTACGTGTCACCAAGATCTATCTATGGAGAAACCAGCAACGAGGGGAAGGAGAGTGCATCTACATACCCTTGTAGATCGCTAAGCGGAAGCGTTCAAGTGAACGGGGTTGATGGAGTCGTACTCGTCGTGATTCAAATCACCGATGATCCTAGTGCCGAACGGACGGCACCTCCGCGTTCAACACACGTACAGCCCGGTGACGTCTCCCATGCCTTGATCCAGCAAGGAGAGAGGGAGAGGTTGAGGAAGACTCCATCCAGCAGCAGCACAACGGCGTGGTGGTGGTGGAGGAGCGTGGTACTCCAGCAGGGCTTCACCAAGCACCGCAAGAGACGAGGAGGGAGAGGGGTAGGGCTGCACCAACAGGGGAAGAATTCGTGTGTATGGGCAGCCCAAACCTCAAGTATATATAGGGGGAGGGGAGGGGCTGCGCCCCCACCTAGGGTTCCCTCCCTAGGGGTGGAGGCAGCCCCCCAGATCCCATCTGGGTGGCGGCCACAAGGGGGAGAGGGGGAGGCGCACCTGGGGTGGGCCTTAGGGCCGATCTGCCCGAGGGTTTGCCCCCCTTCCCTCTTGGAGGCGCCTTGGGCCTTGGTGGGGGGCGCACCAGCCCACCTGGGGCTGGTCCCCTCCCACACTTGGCCCATGCAGCCCTCCGGGGCTGGTGGCCCCACTTGGTGGACCCCCGGACCCCTCCGGTGGTCCCGGTACACTACTGGTAAAACCCGAAACCTTTCCGGTGACCAGAACAGGACTTCCCATATATAAATCTTTACCTCCGGACCATTCCGGAACTCCTCGTGACGTCCGGGATCTCATCCGGGACTCCGAACAACATTCGGTAACCACGTATATCTATTCCTTATAACCCTAGCGTCATCGAACCTTAAGTGTGTACACCCTACGGGTTCGGGAACCATGCAGACATGACCGAGACGTTCTCCGGTCAATAACCAACAGCGGGATCTGGATACCCATGTTGGTTCCCACATGTTCCACGATGATCTCATCGAATGAACCACGATGTCGAGGATTCGATCAATCCCGTATACAATTCCCTTTGTCTATCGGTATTGTACTTGCCCGAGATTCGATCGTCGGTATCCGGATACCTTGTTCAATCTCGTTACCGGCAAGTCTCTTTTACTCGTTCCGTAACACATCATCCCGTGATCAACTCCTTGATCACATTGTGCACATTATGATGATGTCCTACCAAGTGGGCCCAGAGATACCTCTCTGTTTACACTGAGTGACAAATCCCAGTCTCGATTCGTGCCAACCCAACAGACACTTTCGGAGATACCTGTAGTGTACCTTTATAGCCACCCAGTTACGTTGTGACGTTTGGCACACCCAAAGTATTCCTACGGTATCCGGGAGTTGCACAATCTCATGGTCTAAGGAAATGATACTTGACATTAGAAAAGCTTTAGCATACGAACTACACGATCTTTGTGCTAGGCTTAGGATTGGGTCTTGTCCATCACATCATTCTCCCAATGATGTGATCCCGTTATCAACAACATCCAATGTCCATGGTCAGGAAACCGTAACCATCTATTGATCAACGAGCTAGTCAACTAGAGGCTTACTAGGGACATGGTTTTGTCTATGTATCCACACATGTATCTGAGTTTCCTATCAATACAATTCTAGCATGGATAATAAACGATTATCATGAACAAGGAAATATAATAATAACTAATTTATTATTGCCTCTAGGGCATATTTCCAACATGCACTAGAGCTATAAATGTATGAAAGCTCAACAAAAGAAACTAAGTGGGTGTGCATCCAACTTGCTTGCTCATGAAGACCTAGGGCACTTGAGGAGGCCCATTGTTGAAATATACAAGCAAAGTTCTATAATGAAAACTTCCCACAAGTATATGAAAATGACAAAACAAGAGACTCTCTATCATAAAGATCATGGTGCTACTTTGAAGCACAAGTGTGGAAAAAAGGATAGTAACATTGCCTCTTTTTATTTTTATATTTTTTGGGCCTTTTTTTGGTCTTTCTTTTTCTTTTCTTTTTTCATTGGGACAATGCTCTATGAATGATGATCATCACTCTTCTATTTATTTACAACTCGATACTAGAACAAAGTATGACTCTATATGAATGCCTCTCGCGATGTACCGGGATGTGGAATGAATCAAGAGCGACATGTATGAAAAAATATGCATGGTGGCTTTTCCACGAATACGATGTCAGCTACATGATCATGCAAGGCAATATGACAATGATGAAACGTGTCATGATAAACGGAACGGTGGGAAGTTGCATGGCAATATATCTCGGAATGGCTATGGAAATGCCATAATAGGTAGGTATGTGGCTGTTTTGAGGAAGATATAAGGAGGTTTATGTGTGATAGAGCGTATCGTATCACGGGGTTTGAATGCACCAGCGAAGTTTGCACCAACTCTCAAGGTGAGAAAAGGCAATGCACGGTACCGAAGAGGCTAGCAATTATGGAAGGGTGAGAGTGCGTATAATCCATGGACTCAACATTAGTCATAAAGAACTCACATACTTATTGCAAAAATCTACAAGTCATCGAAAACCAAGCACTACGCGCATGCTCCTAGGGGGGGTAGATTGGTAGAAAAAGACCATTGCTCGTCCACGACCGCCACTCATAAGGAGGACAATCAAATAACAGCTCATGTTTCAAATTTGTTACACAACGTTTACCATACGTGCATGCCGCGGGACTTGCAAGCTTCAACGCAAGTATTTTTCAAATTCACAACTACTCAACTAGCACAACTTCAATATTACTACCTCCATATCTCAAAACAATCATCAATCATCAAACTTTTCTTAGTATTCAACGCACTTATAAGAAAGTTTTTACTAATCTTGGATGCCTGTCATATTAGGACTAATTTCTCAATTCAAGCAAATTACCATGCTGTTTTGTAGTGCTCTCAAAATGATATAAGTGAAGCATGAGAGAAAAAAAGTTTCTATAGAACAAAACCACCGCCGTGCTCTAAAAGATATAAGTGAAGCACTAGAGCAAAAACTATATAGCTCAAAAGATATAAGTGAAGCACATAGAGTATTCTAATAAATTCTAATTCATGTGTGTCTCTCTCAAAAGGTGTGTACAGCAAAGATGATTTTGGTAAACTAAAAGGAAAAGACTCAAATCATACAAGACGCTCCAAGCAAAACACATATCATGTGGTGAATAAAAATATAGCTCCAAGTAAAGTTACCGATGGACGAAGACGAAAGAGGGGATGCCTTCCGGGGCATCCCCAAGCTTTGGCTTTTTGGTGTCCTTAGATTTACCTTGGGATGCCTTGTGAATCTCCAAGCTTTGTCTCTTGCCACTCCTTGTTCCATGATCCATCAAATCCTTACCCAAAACTTGAAAAGTTCACAACACAAAACTCAACAGAAAATCTCAGGAGCTCCGTTAGCGAAAGAAAACAAAACACCACTTCAAGGTACTGTAATAAACTCATTATTTATTTATATTGGTGTTAAACCTACTGTATTCCAGCTTCTCTATGGTTTATAAACTCCATTACTAGCCATAGATTCATTAAAATAAGCAAACAACACTCGAAAAAACAGAATCTATCAAAAACAGAACAGTCTTAAGTAATCTGTAACTAACGCAAACTTCTGGAACCCCAAAAATTCTAAAATAAATTGCTGGACGTGAGGAATTTATCTATTAATCATCTGCAAAAATAATCAACTAAATATCACTCTCCAGTAAAAATTTGTAGCTAATCTCGTGAGCGCTAAAGTTTCTGTTTTTTACAGCAAGATGGCAAAGACTTTCCCCAAGTCTTCCCAACGGTTCTACTTGGCACAAACACTAATTAAAACACGAAAAAAAATCTAACCAGAGGCTAGATCAAAGATTTATTCCTAAACAGAAGCAAAAGTCAAAAACTAAAAATAAAATTGGGTTGCCTCCCAACAAGCGCTATCGTTTAACGCCCCTAGCTAGGCATAAAAACATGGATAGATCTAGGTATTGCCATCTTTGGTAGGCAATCCATAAGTGGCTCTCATAATAGATTCATATGGCAATTTAATTTTCTTTCTAGGGAAGTGTTCCATGCCTTTCCTTAACGGGAATTGGAATCTAATATTCCCTTCCTTCATATCAATAATTGCACCAATTGTTCTAAGAAAAGGTCTACCAAAAATAATAGGACATGTAGGATTGCAATCTATATCAAGAACAACGAAATCTACGGGCACATAATTCCTATTTGCAACAATAAGAACATCATTAATTCTTTCCATAGGTTTCTTAATAGTGGAATCCGCAAGGTGCAAGTTTAAAGAGCAATCATCAAATTCACGGAAACCTAGCAAATCACACAAAGTTTTTGGAATCGTGGAAACACTAGCACCCAAATCACACAAAGCATAGAATTCATGATCTTTAATTTTTATTTTAATTGTAGATTCCCACTCATCATAAAGTTTTTTAGGGATAGAAACTTCCAACTCAAGTTTTTCTTCATAAAATTGCATCAAAGCATCAACGATATGTTTAGTAAAAGCTTTATTTTGACTATAAGCATGAGGAGAATTTAGCACGGATTGCAACAAGAAAATACAATCTATCAAAGAGCAATTATCATAATTAAATTCCTTAAAATCCAAAATAGTGGGGTCATTGCTATCTAAAGTTTTGACCTCTTCCATCCCACTTTTAGTAATTTTAGCATCAAGATCTAAAAACTCTGAATTTTTGGGACGCGTTCTAACTAAAGTTGACTCATCTCCAGTCCCATCATTATGAAGATTCATATTGCAAAACAAAGATTTAATAGGGGACACATCAATTACTTTTAGATCTCCATCTTTATTATCGTAAAAACTAGAAGAACACGCCTTCACAAAGCAATCTTTCTTAGCACGCATCCTAGCGGTTCTTTCTTTGCACTCATCAATGGAAATTCTCATGGCTTTGAGAGACTCATTGATATCATGCTTAGGTGGAATAGATCTAAGTTTCAACGAATCAACATCAAGAGAAATTATATCCACGTTTCTAGCCAACGCATCAATCTTAAGCAAATTTTCTTCAATCAAAGCATTGAAACTCTTTTGCGGACTAATAAATTCTTTAATGCTAGATTCAAAATCAGAGGGCATCTTATTATAATTTCCATAAGAATTGTTGTAATAATTACCATAATTATTAGAGGAATTACTAGGGAACGTTCTAGAATTAAAATTACCTCTATACGCGTTATTACCAAAATTGTTCCTACCAACAAAATTCACATCCATAGATTCATTATTATTCTAAATCAAAGTAGACAAAGGCATATCATTAGGATCAGCAGGAGCACTCTTATTAGCAAACAATTTCATAAGTTTATCCATCTTTCCACTCAAAACATTAATCTCTTCAATTGCATGCACTTTTTTACTAGTAGATCTTTCGGTGTGCCATTGAGAATAATTAACCATAATATTATCTAGGAGTTTGGTAGCTTCTCCTAAAGTGATTTCCGTAAAAGTGCCTCCCGCGGTCGAATCTAAAAGATTTCTAGAAGCAAAATTCAATCCGGCATAAAAATTTGGTATAATCATCCATAAATTCAAACCATGTGTAGGGAAATTACGTATCATTAATTTCATCCTCTCGAAAGATTGTGCAACATGCTCATGATCAATTTGCTTAAAATTCATAATATCGTTTCTAAGAGAGATGATCTTAGCGGGAGGAAAATACTTAGAGATAAAAGCATCTTTGCACTTATTCCATGAATCAATACTATTCTTAGGCAAAGACGAAAACCAAGCTTTAGCACGATCTCTAAGTGAAAACAGGAATAACTTCAGTTTAACAATATCATTATCCACATATTTCTTCTTTTGCATATCACACAAATCAACAAAGTTGTTTAGATGGGTAGCGGCATCTTCACTAGGAAGGCCAAAAAACGGATCTTTCATGAAAATATTCGGCAAAGCGATATTAATTTCACAAGATTCAACATGGGTAAGAGGAGCAATCGGAGTGCTAATAAAATCATTATTGTTGGTATTGGCAAAGTCACACAATTTAGTATTATCTTGAGCCATCGTGACAAACAAGCAATCCAACACACAAGCAAACAAGAAGATAGCGGAAAAAAGAGGGGAACGGAAAGAGAGCGAAAGGGAAAGAGGGCGAAAGGGAAAGAGTGCAAATAAAACGGCAAGGGTGAAGTGGGAGAGAAGAAAACAAGAGGCAAATGGCAAATAATGTAATGCGAGGGATAAGAGTTTGTGATGGGAACTTGGTGTGTCTTGACTTGTGCGTAGACTCCCCGGCAACGATGCCGGAAATCCTTCTTGCTACCTCTTGAGCATGCGTTGGTTTTCCCTTGAAGAGGAAAGGGTGATGCAGCAAAGCAGTGTAAGTATTTCCCTCAGTTTTTGAGAACCAAGGTATCAATCTAGTAGGAGGCCACGCGCGAGTCACACGCACCTACACAAACAAATAAGAACCTCGCAACCAAAGCGATAAAGGGGTTGTCGATCCCTTCACGGTCACTTATGAGAGTGAGATCTGATAGAGATGATAAGATAATATTTTTGGTATTTTTATGATAAAGAGTAAGTAATAGCTTGTTGATGGTAGACTAATATGATGGAAAATAGACCCGGGGGGCATAGGTTTCACTAGTGGCTTCTCTCAAGATAGTGTAAGTATTACGGTGGGTAAACGAATTACTGTCGAGCAATTGATAGAATTGAGCATAGTTATGAGAATATCTAGGTATGATCATGTATATAGGCATCACGTCCGTGACAAGTAGACCGACTCCTGCCTGCATCTACTACTATTACTCCATACATCGACCGCTATCCAGCATGCATCTAGAGTATTAAGTTCATAAGAACGAAGTAACGTTTTAAGAAATATGACATGATGTAGAGGGATAAACTCATGCAATATGATATAAACCCCATCTTTTTATCCTCGATGGCAACAATACAATACGTGTCGTTGCCCCTACTATCATTGGGATCGAGCACCGCAAGATTGAACCCAAAGCTAAGCACTTCTCTCATTGCAAGAAAGATCAATCTAGTAGGCCAAACCAAACTGATAATTCGAAGAGACTTGCAAAGATAACCAATCACACATAAAAGAATTCAGAGAAGATTCAAATATTGTTCATAGATAATCTAGATCATAAACTCACAATTCATCGGATCTCGACAAACACACCGCAAAAGAAGATTACATCGAATAGATATCCAAGGAAATCGAGGAGAACTTTGTATTGAGATCCAAAGAGAGAGAAGAAGCCATCTAGCTAATAACTATGGACCCGAAGGTCTAAGGTAAACTACGCACACATCATCGGAGAGGCTATGGTGTTGATGTAGAAGCCCTCCGTGATCAATGCCCCCTCCGGCAGGACGCCGGAAAAGGACCCAAGATGGGATCTCACGGGTACAGAAGGTTGCGGCGGTGGAATTAGGTTTTCGTGATCGCTTCTGATGCTTTGGGGGTACGTAGGTATATATAGGAGGAAGAAGTAGGTCGGTGGAGCCACGAGGGTGGAGGGCGCGCCTGGGGGGTAGGCGCGCCCCTGCCTCGTGGCCGCCTCGTTGGTTGCTTGACGTCCACTCCAAGTTCCCTGGATCACGTTTGTTCCAAAATCACGCTCCCGAAGGTTTCATTCCGTTTGGACTCCATTTGATATTCCTTTTCTGCGAAACACTAAAATAGGCAAAAACAGCAATTTGGGATGGGTCTCCGGTTAATAGGTTAGTCCCAAAAATAATATAAAAGTGTATAATAAAGCCCATTAAACTTCTAAAACAGAATATAATATAGCATGAAACAGTCAATATTATAGATACGTTGGAGACGTATCACATGGCATAGTCTACCAACACGTGAAATCCTACTTGGGATACATACCATTACAATAGACTTGTTAGCCTTTTCGACTTGTGAATTTCACCGGAAACGCTCCTTCGCATTCGCTCGTTGGAGCGATCGAATCTATCAAAGCGCAGCCTCCTCCGACAGCCTCCTCGTATCGCGCTGGGATCCACCACAAGATCGGAAAGACATGCCAGGACGTGCAAAGCCCATCCATTAATCTTCATATATATATATATATATATATATATATATATATATATATATATATATATATATATATATATATAATCTCCCCCCTGATTTTCAGGGGGCACGGGGCCCACACTAATTACCCCTTAAGCCTTTCCCTAATCCTGCTGAATACTTCCCAAATCAAGGCCCACACTAACGCCCTGTCGAAAATTGAGCATTCGCATGGGCGCCCGCGCATTAGCAACGCTCAAATTTCACATCAAATTTCACCTTCGAAATAGAGTTGATAATTTTATATGGAGCTTGGTCGCAGATTATGGGGGTGCCCAAGATGAGGATATTTCCATTTTCCTTTGGTAATTGGTTTACCTAGCTAAGAATAACCCACATCCAATGATTATTGGATTGGACTTTATATCCTTGGGCACAAGGAAGAGAAATAGAATGACCGCTTTGACACTCGGTGGCCTTTCTTATTTGATGTTGTTATTGACAGCTTGAATCCGTGAGAGGCATGATTTTGCTTCCACAAGAGGCACGGATTTGCTTCTGCGATAGGCAGGGCTATGCCTCACGGAAACGGATTCCGAAAAGGTGGAAAACGTGCTTCCGGTTCGATTTTTCTGTCCGTTTTTTCATGAAAAAAGTTTGTCAAAATCTATCAACGTGGGATCTAGTTTTAAAGATCTCGACGCGAGGAATTCAACGATGAAAACGGCTTGAGATTTGGACGCATGATTTAAAAGATAAAACATTTTAAATAAATGGATCTACGAAAAAGGAAAACTCACAGGTTGCGACAAGTGGCGCACATGCAGCGTGCCACTTATCACAACCTGAGGAGATGAGAATGATATTTGGAAGGAGTACTCCTGATAGTGATTTTGCTATCTTTACCCAGTATTGCTATGTGGGATGTAGCTGCCTCCTTTGATTTTGATTTAATGAGCTGGCTTCTTGTCACGTCCCAAGCCCATTGTATGATTGTTCTAAAAAAAAGCCCATTGTATGATTCAGTCTGAATAATATAATATCCTATGACAACCTGCCGATGCATGTGACTGTGAGAAATAAAATGTTGATGCTTTCAAAGAAAATATCCCATGACAACCAGCCGATGCTTCTCCTAAATTATTGAATTATGTGTAATAAATGGTTGCTATTCCACAACTCTGCATAAAAAATAATCATGGAAATCTAAACATTTATAAATTCATTCATAAGGTAGATCGGCGGCTACTTCTCCGATGCGGCAGTACTTGTGCATCGTTCATATACATATAGCAGCTTCAAATAGATATATATTGATATTATCTCTCTCTCTCTCTCTCAGCCCCTCCACGTGCACCAAGGTGGCATTTGGTTCCCAATTTAACGAATATTTGACTGAAAATAACAAAAAATGGCTATCCAACACAACCAATCCTATTCAACCAAACAATCAAATGTGGTTATCCCTAGCCAGGTGGTTGGGGATATCACCAGCCAATCCAACTTCGCCCTCGAACCAAACACCCTCTTAGAATACACGTTGGTTGATGGTGTTCAAGACGAACCACGTTGGTCCAATAGGTGTATCTTCGGGTGCCTTTGCTTCGGGTTGTCATTTGCATGAGATTCCACGTGCCCCCTCAGCCTGTCCCTCCTCGGCCTGGTGGAGTCAATGTCATAATGAAACAGTGGAAAAAAAGTAAGGGTTTGTAGAAAACTAGGTTGGGGCTGGTAGATTCACATTCGCAAAAAAAAGCCACATTCACAGTGTTTGGTAGTGGCTATGTGCTGCAGGTGGTCTGAGAGAGCCATTCAAGGTGTCAAGAAATTTTTCATGCTTGCATGAGAAGAAATAGCCGATTCGATCGTTCCTCTGATGCCACATTTTGAGGTGCTTTGAGGAATATGCTAAGAGCATCTCCACTAGTTGCGCCCCCTGAGAGGCATTTTTTCGCCGTCCCAGGGTTGCCCCGGCAACAGTTTTTGCTCTGGGGGGGCAAACTCTCCCAGCCGCCCCCTAGGCGATAGCATTTTTTTCTTTTCTTTTGGTCTTCTCTTGCCTGTCATTCAATCAAACAGGCTGTGGGTGTGGTGGTGCTTCAACGATGGTCGAGCTGGACGGCCGCCGGCGAGGAGAGCGGTGGCGGGAGTGCGAGGATCCGCCGGCGGGAGCACGGCGGCCCTGATCTACGCGGCGGCCTCCTCCATGGTCGCACACAGAGGAGCTTCAGGTGGCGCATCACGTGGTCGTCCGATGCCCACAACATGAACTCCACGAGCTTGTGCAGGTCCGCGCGAGCGCCGGAGCGCCCCGTCCGCCGTTGGCGAAGGGCCACCGCTGTAGGAAGTGTCGGAGGCGACGTCGTCGACATCGACCAAGAGGAAGAGCCACCGCTGGAGCTGCGCCTGCGTGCTTCTCCTGCTCTCCGCGCGGCCCAGCTCCCCCTGCTGCAGCTTCCAGGAGGCCATCTCCGGCGTGTTCGCGCAGCCCAGCGGTGGCTCCGCGGCAGGGCCGACGAGGAGCTCGTCCAGCGCCGGTGGAGACACCGCGGCCTGCACCGGCACCTGCATTTGCCCGAGGTGGAGGCTGCGAAGCTGCTCGGCCAGCGCGACGGCCAAGGCCTGGTTGCCGCCGAGCATGGCGAAGCGGCCGGTGCGGTCGTTGTTGACGATGCGGAGCTCGGAGTTCTCGAGGCGGAGCGCGGCGGCCTCGCGCGCGGCGTCGGCGCGGTGGCTGAGGTAGAGCTCGCGCGGCGTCCTGGTAATGGACCGCGAGGCGGGCCAGGCGCAAGCAGTGCTCCGTGGCCGCCGCATCATCGACGCGGGAGCCGGAGCGCCTTGGATGTCGGACACCGCTGCGACGACGCTGGACGCGACACTGACAAACGCCTTGGATGCCGCCGGGAAGCGCGAGACCTCGGACTGGTTCACGGCGGCGAGCGGGGGGTGGTAGATTGCCATCCCGGCGTCGCGGCACGCGCGCGGGTGGTGGGCGGGGGAGGTGAGGAGGTTGACCAGCGCCACCCTCGCTTCGACCCGTGCGGATCAGCACACGGGGATCTAGAGGAGAGCAGGGAGGCGTGGGGTAGGTGGAAAAGGGAGAGGGAGAGGGGAAAAGGGGCTGACTGTGGGCCAGTTGCATGCCAAAACATAGCGTTGGTGTCCCCAGCTCGCCCCCAGCTCCCTGGGTTCAGGTTGGGAGCGCCAGCTGTAACTTTCGTCGAATCCAGCAGAAAAGGAGGTCTTGGATGCATGGCTGGGGCAATTTTTTACAACCAACGCAAAAGAAAAGATCCTCGGAAGCTGTTGGGGGCCTAGTGAAGATGCTCTAAGCTGAGACCGGTAGATTGCTCAATAGCTGCAAAGGTGACTGATTGCTCAATAGTAACTTTCATGCAAGCCCACCTATTTTTTGAGCGAACCAAACATAACAGGCCATATTGTTGTATGTTCTGCAGAGTATCTTGGTGTATCTCGGTAGACGCCGCTGGTAGGTAGGCGTTCCACACACAAGAGGACGAAATGTAGGGGTTGTTTGGTTCTAGGACTAGCATTTTCATATTTTGCCATACATTTTTTTCAAACTTGACTAAGGTTAGTTCATTAAAATGAGAGCCACAAGTTGGCAAGCCTAAAGAAATCTTGCCACACTTTTTGTGTCTATGTCATGTGGGGCCCAAGTGTGGTTTGCCTAAGATGTGGCTTGAACCAAACACTCACCTAAGTTAGTCAAATTTGTCTAACTTTAGATGTGGCAATCTTTGACAAAGTTAATTACAAACCAAACAGCCCCATAGTACGGGGCATCTTCTTGGTGCCTTGCTCTTGGAGTACGTGAGCCATGTCGTTAGTGGGAGGGTGCTAGGCAAATGCACATGAGACGCGCATGCTGGCACACACGCGCATCTTAGGAACTCTAAAAATAAAGAAATAAGAAAAATTGAGATTGAGATGTAATGCTCATTTTAATTTTACTAGTAAGATACATATGCACTGTATGCATTAGATTTGGCAATCAAATTATAAATAAATACCACACTATGACATGTAAATTTTGAGTCATATACGCATGATGTAGATATTCGTTTAATTTTTATAGTTTATCTCATTCAAAATCAACTAGTTTTATAAAAAAATCATTTTAAGATTCATGAATTGCGCATTGTCAAGCATAAAGTAAAAATAAATAATGGCGATTCATTTAGAAAAAAAAGTTCATACAATTATGATATAGAAGAAAGTTTGTGCATTATACTTAAGTTCAACCATGGAATGTTCTAGATTGTACATGTGGAAGAATCTAGTGGAATGTAGATGATATCCAATGGCCAATAATGCTCGGATTTGTCATCTCTGTACCGTCAGATTGGTTTCATCCAACGACCATTTTTCAAAGTTATTCGCACAGTACATAGGGATATTGATACATGATTTATTCGCACCAAAGTTTGTTTGATTACAATACATGAAAAAACAATGAAACATTTTCCTTTTTTAAAAGAGACAATACGTCAGAAACACCCTTTAGTGATTGATCACCACCGATGGACAAAAAAGACCATCCGAGATTCTCCCTCCGTTACATAACGCCATGGTTTCAGTTCAATAACTACTGCTAATGGGCAGCCGATTACCCATTGGTGCCCGCATTGTTTTTGTTCTTATTAGTGGTGACATCATCACTATCATCGTGCCAGCCATATTTTCAGGCATGGATTTGACCTGTCAATTGTCGCATCCACACCGGCAACAAATTTGGCCTGGTAGGGATATGACGCGCCCCACGCCCATGCTCCTGCGACGCGCCGCTCCGGCGCCCGCAGCCACCTCTGTCGCCGCTTCCCCGCCCCAGGCCCTCTTCCAGGTCAGCTCCCCGCCATCCCCACTTCACCCGCCGGGCTTCCATGGCCTCTCGCCCCACGGGGGATGCCCACAACCCCCTCTCCGCTGCTTTTGGCGGCCGCGCCCTCTGCAGATCTGGCGACGCTGCCACGCGCGACTGCGGGCTCGTGTTCCTCCTCTGTTGCTGCCGCTTAGGCGGTGGGCTCTGTGCGGGATGTGGATGAGGGGCGGCAGCGCTCGGTAAGCTTTGCTTTCAATGCGGTGGTGCTGGATTTCACCCCGCCCCCTCCTATTCAAGGCGCGCATCGGCCTTGCCTCAAGACAGCTCCTGCAGGCGCCTTCAAGACCCGCCGGTGCGCGGCGTGGACATCCCGTCGCTCGAGCCCCGAGTCGGCCGTGTCTCCCGGCGCAAGCTCCGAGGAGGGTTGGCAGCTCGTCAAGGCGCCATACTGGTGGCGATCACTGCCCAGCTACCAGCATTGAAGACAGGGGAGGACCTCTGCTTCTTATTCCCCTCCACCGTGCAGATCCTTTGTTCCCCACCGCTTCCGCACCTGCCACCGCTGCCTCGACGTTGGTCACTGCAAAGCCGACTGCCGGAACCTGTTCAAGTGCCGGGCGTGTAGGCGTTGTGGCCACCGCGCTCGCGACTGCAGTGCGCCGCCCGCCTCCTCGCCCCAGTCTTCAAGGAGTGCTTCACCAACGCCAGCCGCACTCCCTGCATCCCCAAGTTCGGCGCAGTTCCAGCTTCTGTCGCCCCCGACCCTAGAGCCCCCTTGCGTCTGTGATGCCGCGCGTTGGCGATCCCTCGCTGCGCCCGGAGGAGGCCCATGTGGTCATCACCTCCACGCCGGCAATGGAGGCCAGCGCCGCCTCCCTCTCCAACCTGGGCGCGCTGGTCTGGCTTGGGGGAAACCGCCCTCGCGTCAACGCTGCTGAGATCAGGAACGCCATCGCCAGCAAGTTCGCCATCGATCACCAGTACATCAAGGTGGTGCCGCATTACCTGGAGGATTCTTCGCCCTCTTCACCCACCCGCATCACTGCGGCATCGTCACCGCCTCGCCTGGTCGCTTCAGCCATGGCGGCCTGGACATCCACATCGCCAAGTGGAGGCCGGAGGCCAACGCCGACCTGGTGGAGGTGTATTACCACGTCCATCTCCGCATCAAAAACCTGTCGCTCGATGTGTGGTGCAACGAGGTGGCGACGCAGGTGCTCGGCCTGGACACGTTTCTGCACTACTTCGACGTCGCCACCGTGTAGAGAGAGGACTCCTCCTCCCTCAACCTTTGGGCATGGTCTGCCAACCTCTCCGCCATCCCAAAGGTGCTGCGTCTGACGACCACCGGCAATCAGCTGGCCGGCTACAGCAGCGGGCCAAGTGCTGTGGTTGGCCGGCGCGGTTTCAAGCGGCGCGTTCTCGTGCACCTCGATCTGGTGGAAGATTTCACTCCGGACATCAACGGCAACATCCCTCGGCGCCCTCACTCCTCGCACCCGTTCTCCATCACCCTAGGGGTCATCGATGGCGAGTCAAGGGCAAGAGATAGGTCTGAGGTGGCTGTGCGCCGCCGGGAGGACGACCAAGACAGGGACCGGCATGATGACGACCGTGACCGCGGGCGTCGTGGCCGCGATGATTGCCCCTCTTCCTGGAGGGACAGTTTCTTCAGGAGCCGCTCGCGCGCTCCGGAGCGCCGTGATGACTTGGGCCGCCGCAACTCGCGTGATGGCCGGCGCGACGGCAGAGATGGTCGTCGTGATGACCGCGGCCGAGATGGACGCCGCCGCTGCCCTGAGGCCCAGGATGCGCGCCGCATCGACTCCAAGCTGGTGCAGCGCCTGCCGAACGGAGCGGTCATCCCGACCTCTGGTAGGCGCGGCCGACGCCGCCCTGATGACTGCCTGGAACGGCATGGGCGCCCTGGAGGTGTTGCAAGCCCGGTCTGCGAGGACTCCCGTGGACGCTCGCTCCCCCCCTCGCCACGGACGACCTCCTGTGATGTGGTGCAGCTTAGCTCCTCTTCAGGCGAGGCCACTTGGCGACGTTGGATTGCCCCCTGCTTCGGGTCCAGCCCTCGCCCGGTGTGCCCGGTCTCACCCCTGTCAGCGTCGACATCGCCACGCTCCACCAGGTTGGATGTGATCGAGATCGTCCCAGCCTCCTCCCCTGCGGCACAAGATGATGAGGCCACTGCCACACCAACCCGTGCTCCCTCTGTATGCTCGGAGCCTGAGTCGGCCATCCCGTTCACTGAGACAGAGTCGAACACCCCGGTCCACGTCTCGGCGCCAGAACCGCAGATTTGCACCCCTCTGTTCGCCGCCTGTCAGCCACCACTGCTCGCCGCGCCTAAATCACCATCGCCAAGACCACGACCACCAACGAAGAGAAGAAAGACACTGGCTGGAGTGGTGGGCTTCAATCTCACCCGCTCTAGTCCGCGTCTCTAGGATAAGCACAGGAAGCTGCCAATTGCCAAGCTGGCCGAGAAGATGTTGTGCCAGCGCATGGGGATCATTGATGAAGGGCAGCAAGTCACTAAGGAGGCAATAGACAAGTTTGTGGCCATGTTCCAAGGCCAGCTACCTGACATCACGGTGTCAGCTCTCCGGGCTCTGTTCAACCTCGACTGCAACCTGGCGAACGCTGTTGAAGCTGCACTGCTCGAGCACGGTGGACAGGCAGGGACTGAGCTCCAGGGAACAAGCGTGGATGTAGCCAGCGAGGCGGCGTGATGGAGTAGCCACAAGCTCATGCTAAAGACATCCTCCTCTTTCCATGATAGATACAACTCCTATGTACGTGTG
Organism: Triticum urartu; assembly: GCF_056163025.1. NCBI lineage: Eukaryota > Viridiplantae > Streptophyta > Magnoliopsida > Poales > Poaceae > Triticum > Triticum urartu. The sequence continues at coordinate 715,180,748 of NC_141879.1, forward strand.
TGTGTACGCCTGTTGTTTGCAGACGTCCATGTTGGTGTATATTCCCTGCTGCCTTGGCGAGGCTCGTATGTTTTCTCTTAGTTTTCCTAAGCTGCTTGTGCCACTCGATGGATGCCTGTGTTCTCTACACAGCTCCATCTCTGTTGTAACTTGGGTTATCCATGTTAGAACAAAATCTTAGTATCCTCAACTGGAATGTAAGAGGTTTAAATTGCCCAGACCATCGAGCAACCATCAGAGAAACGATCACTGCTACTCCATGCCACATAGTCTGTCTACAAGAAACCAAACTGGAGCTCGTCGACCCAGTCGTCGCTTCATTCCTTGGTGGCCACAAACTAAAGAACTTTGCCCAGCGCCCAGCCATTGGCACCCGCGGTGGCATCCTGCTGCTATGGGACGAGAGTGTCGTAGATGTGAAGGATGTGAGCATTGGCACATTCTACCTCTCCTGCAATGTCACGATTGTCTCCTCGGCCACAACCTTCAAGCTCACCACCGTTTATGGTCCGACGAGAAGCAATCTTAAGGAAGCCTTCTTCCAAGAGTTAATTAATGAGAAGCCCCCCCCCTATGCAAAATGGTTGGTCGTCGGTGATTTTAATCAAATCCACCATGCGCAAGACAAGAATAATACAAATGTCAACCGGAGTCGTATTGTTCGCTTCAGAAATGCACTTAATCTTTGCGAGCTCAAAGAGATCCACTTGCAAAACAAAAAATACACCTGGAGTAATGAGCAGAGCAACCCAACTCTCAGCAAACTCGACTCTTTCTTCTGCAATGAGGATTGGGACCTAGACTTTGGCACACACACATCCTTCATGCCCTCTCGTCATCCTTATCGGACCACTGCCCTCTCCTCCTTGCAAATGACAAAGGTCCGCAGAGGTCAAAGCCCTTCCGCTTCGAAAACTTTTGGATCAAAATGCCCGGTTTTAAAGATGTAGTCCAGGGAGCTTGGGGCAACAATTTTGGTCATTCTGACTCATACCTCAACCTCTCTCACAAGCTCAAAGAAGCAGGCAAAAAATTAAGGAAGTGGAGCAGGACGATGTTCGCACACTCGAAGGTGAAAATTCATATGGCCCTCGAAGTTATTCTCCGCCTGGATGTGGCTCGGGATCTTCGCCCCCTTAGTGCCAGCGAGCGAGATCTTCGAAAGAGACTTAAGCAGAAAGTGGTAGGCCTTGCTGTTCTTGAGCGGGCGCGGAAAAGACAAAGCTCAAGAATTACGAGCTTGAAAGAAGGTGATGCCAACACTCGTTTCTTCCACATGCGTGTAAACCATAGACGAAGGAAGAACTTTATTCGCCGCCTCAGGCACAACAACGGATGGGTTACTTCTCACGACCACAAGAAATCCATTATTCAAAACCACTTCACCGAGGTCATGAGACGCGGTCAGCCGCGCAGCATCGACATCAACTGGGACAACATCCCGGTGCCGGCTTGCGATCTCACCGAGCTTGGAGCTGCCTTCACGGAGGAAGAGGTGAAAAAGGTGATTTTTAATCTCCCCAGTGACAAAGCACCGGGACCGGATGGCTTCTCTGGGGCCTTCTTCAAAGCGTGTTGGGAGATCATAAAAGATGATGTTTTGCTTGCTGTTAATCACTTTTCCAATCTGCGCTCCACGAACTTAAACTGGCTCAACTCGATGAACATTGCTCTCATCCCCAAGAAGGATGGTGCGGACTGCATCTCAGATTTCCGCCCCATTAGCCTCATCCACGCCATCGCGAAGATCATTGCCAAGATGATGGCCAACCATCTGGCCCCCCACATGCATGATCTTGTCTCCAACACCCAGAGTGCATTCATCAAAAAGAGAAGCATCCATGACAACTTTTTGTTCGTCAGGAACTTGGCAAGAAAGTTTCATCGCAACCGCTCCCCGACGCTCTTATTCAAACTAGACATTAAAAAGGCGTTTGATTCTGTACGTTGGGACTTCCTTATGGATCTGCTGAAACACCTCCGCTTTCCGGACAGATTTCGTGACTGGGTTTCAGCTTTGCTCTCTACCGCCACCTCAAGGGTGTTGATCAATGGAGTTTTGGGTGATCCACTGAAGCATGGATGTGGCCTTCGCCAGGGGAACCCGCTTTCCCCTCTTCTCTTCGTCCTGGCTATCGATCCGCTCCACCACCTCCTCTGCAAGGCCACGACCCAAGGACAACTACACCCTCTGTGTGGTAGATCTTCACCCGTTCGGGCCTCGCTCTATGACGACGATGCCGCCATCTTTGTGAAGTCCATTAAGGAAGACGTCCAATCCCTTGCTGCTACCCTGGCCTCTTTTGGAGAGGTGTCTGGCCTCGTCACTAATTGTGCCAAAAGTCTGGTTGCTCCCATCTGATGCGACAACATCAACCTGGATGATGTTCTTCATGATTTTCCGGTGGTGCGCACCTCGTTCCCGATGCGCTACCTTGGACTTCCGTTATCCGTCAAGCGCCTCAAGCGAATCCACTTCCAGTACCTGGAAGATAAAATTGCGGGCAAGCTCCCTCCCTGGCAGGGAAGACATGTGGCCTCTGCGGGCCGTGTGGTTCTTGTTAAGGTCGTCCTAACTGCCATTGCTATCTACCATCTCACGCCTCTCGACATCCCGGTGGAGGTCCTCAAGAAAATCGAAAGTATTCGCTGTGCATATCTTTGGGCAGGCTCAGACAAGGTGTCTGGGGGAAAATGCAAGGTTAACTGGGAGCTCGTCTGTAGGCCCAAGGACAAGGATGGGCTCGGAGTGCTTAACCTGGATAAGTTCGCCAAGGCTTTGCGGCTCCGATGGCTATGGTTTGAATGGTCTGACAAGAGGATGCCATGGATTGGCATGGGGATGCCGTGCACGGAGGATGATCGACACTTCTTTGCGGCTGCCACTACGGTCCTTGTTGGCAACGGACGAACGGTGCAATTCTGGAACTCGACGTGGCTCAAGGGCTTGCGCCCCCGTGACATCGCGCCGGACATCTTTAACCTTTCTCGCAAGAAGAACTCAACGGCCCAACAAGCCATGACCAACAACATGTGGATCACTAATATTGATGGCACCAATGGTCTGTCCGTCACGCATATCGAGTAGTTTGCTGACCTTTGGGAAAAATTATCAACGGTGGCCCTTGAGGAAGATGTGGAAGACCATTATTTGGAAGTTCACTAAGGATGGGATTTACTCTGCTTCATCGGCATACAAGGCACAATTTGAAGGTTTCATATCCTCTGATCTTGTCAAGTCTGTGTGGAGGGTCTGGGCTCCCCCGAGGTGCAAATTCTTTGCTTGGCTCGTTCTTCAAAACAGAATATGGACATCAGACCGATTAATCCGCCGTGGCTAGCCCAACTGCGGCTTGTGTCCCCTTTGTAAGCAAGCACAGGAGTCCGCTGCTCACCTACTCTTCCAATGCCGCTTCACATTGCGCATTTGGAACGACATTCTTCCTTGGCTTGGAATGAACCACATCTCTACTACTACATGGACGGTGAGCGCTTCGGTCAAAAAATGGTGGGACAACAACCTTTAGATTCGACTCGGCTCTCCCAAAGCCCTTGCCTCATTGATGATACTCATCTCTTGAGAGGTTTGATCCAAGAGAAACGCTAGTCTTCCGCAACGTGGCGGTTCCATTGGTGGTCATCAACAACAAGATCAAGCATGGGGCGTCGCTTTGGGCTTTGGCGGGTGCCAAGCACTTGAGTATTGTAATGCCGCAAGAGTAATTTTTCTTTGTCTACCGCTTGCGGCTTCTGTCTAAAACCTTCTCCCTCAATTAATGAAATGGCAAGTCTTTTGCCTCGTTTCAAAAAAAAAATGGCCTGGTAATATTTGGCCACCCCACGAAACCCAAAATAAGCACAACTCAGACCCCTAAGGCATGCGGTTGCGGCCGGATCAACCCGCTCCTTGAGTTTTGCTACACCTACAAAGGATTACAAGGAGAGTTATGTGATGATTTGTCGGTGTTTAATTGAGCTTTAGTGGAGGCGCATAGCCGGTTAAGGTGTAAGGGACATTCGTAGGCTACATAAGAAGTTTACGTATGTCTAGCATTTTCGCCCTCTTCTCTTCCATTCCTCCTTGGAGAAAATCGACCTCCTCCGGTCGACGAGGTAGCGCATAACTGGAATCTCGCAGGTGATGGCGCAAGGGCCTCCTACTCCTAGTCTTCGGATGATAGCACAAGAGAGCAGCTAGGGCGCGCCCCTTATCCGCAACAGTTCCCTTTGGACTACCGACGAAGCAATGGTACAAACTATATGTTGGGGGCCTTTTTTGCGTTCTTACTTTTTATTTGAACGGTGGCATCGATAATTATATATGTTGGAGATGCTCTGAGATTTGAGTATTTTTGAATAGGAGAAATTCAGCGAACCAACCTCTAGTTAGATGGTTAGGGGAACAATGGTATCCTGGTCCATCAGTTTTCAAGTCATGGTGCTTGCATTATCATGCATTTATTTCAGGATTTTTTGACAATGCGCGTTTAGTAGGAGGAGAAGTTTCCATCGACTACGAGGCTTCCATGGCGACTTCATCAATCTCAACATGATATGCCGGCTCAGTCTCTTGAATATGCTCGTAGAGGTAGGATGTGCGTGTGTATTCATAAGGATAGGTGTACACCCGTATATATGAGTGTGTCGAAACAAATGCATGGCCGGGCTTTTGTCCATTCCTCCACTCGCATCTTTGATTTCATACCTAGGTCGCATGTTCTTTGATGCTCACAGCAAACCATGGAGTGTACCGCCCGTCTATATATGAAGCCGCACACTGATTGGTCAATGGCATCACGAAAATGGAGGACGCCGTGTACCTCGTCCTGGCCCTCGCGTCGCTGCTCGTCGTGCTGATCGCCAGGCGGTGGAGGCGCAGCCCGGCGGACGGCGAGGGCAAGCTGCGGCTGCCGCCAGGGCCGTGGACGCTGCCGGTGATCGGCAGCATGCACCACATCGCCGGGGCGCTCCCGCACCAGGCCATGCGCGACCTGGCGCGGCGGCACGGGTGGCCCGTCATGCTGCTCCGGCTCGGCGAGGTGCCCACGCTGGTGGTGTCGTCCCGGGAGGCCGCGCGCGAGGTGATGAAGACCCACGACGCCGCCTTCGCCACGCGCCCACTGAGCTCCACCGTGCGCGTGCTCACCAACGGCGGCCGGGACATCATCTTCGCGCCCTACGGGGAACACTGGCGCCAGATGCGCAAGATCGCCGTTACGGAGCTCCTCACGGCGCGGCGAGTGCTCTCCTTCCGTGCCATCCGAGAGGAGGAGGTCGGCGCCATGCTCCGGGCCGTCGCGTCGGCCGCCGGGGAGGGGGAGACGATCGACATGCGCGCGCGGCTGTCGGTGCTCGTGGCGGACACCACGGTGCGCGCCGTCATGGGCGACCGGTGCAAGGACCGCGACGTGTTCGTCCGGGAGCTGGACCGCTCCATCGGCCTAGCCGGCGGGTTTAACCCGGCCGACTTGTGGCCGTCGTCGCGGCTCGCCGTCTGGGCCAGCGGCGCCGTCCGCCGCGCCGAGGAGTGCCGCGACATCGTGTTCGGGATCCTGGACGGCATCATCGCTGAGCACCAGCAGAGGATGGGCACCGTCGACGGCGACGACGAGGACCTCATCGACGTGCTCCTGAGGGTGCAGAACGACGGCAGCCTCCAGCTCCCTCTCGACATGGACTCCATCAAAGCTGTCATCTTCGTAAGCAACCTCCAACGCGTACATAGTATCTCGCTCTGCCATGTCATCAGCGCGCACTACACTAACCGTTTCTTTCTCGCGCGCATATATAATATACGCAGGACATCTTCGGCGCCGGCAGCGAGACATCGGCGACGACGCTGGAGTGGATAATGGCGGAGCTGGTGAAGAACCCGAAGGTGATGAAGCGGGCGACGGCGGAGGTGCGGCGAGCCTTCGAGGCCGGCGGCAAGGTGGTGGAACAAAAGCTCGGCGAGCTGGTGCCATACCTGCACCTGGTGATCCGGGAGACGTTCCGGCTGCACGCCCCGGTGCCGCTGCTGCTCCCGCGGGAGTGCCGGGAGGAGCCGGCGTGCCGGGTGGTGGGCTACGACGTGCCGCGGGGCACGCAGGTGCTGGTCAACGTCTGGGCGCTGGGCCGCGACGAGCGGTACTGGCCCGACGCGCCCGAGGAGTTCCGGCCGGAGCGGTTCGAGGCCGAGGGCAGCGGGTCGGCGGCGGGGGTGGACTTCAGGGGCGCGGACTTCGAGCTCCTGCCGTTCGGCGCCGGGAGGAGGATGTGCCCCGGGATGGCGTTCGGGCTGGCCAACGTGGAGCTGGCGCTGGCCAGCCTGCTGCTGCACTTCGACTGGGAGGCGCCCGGCGTGGCTGACCCGGCCGAGTTCGACATGACCGAGGCGTTCGGCATCACCTCGCGGCGGAAGGCCGGCCTCCTGCTCCGCCCCGTCCTGCGCGTGCCCGTCCCCGGTGTCTAGCTAGTTGATTCACGTGCATGTGTGTACTCCCTCGGTACTTAAAAGAGTGTATTTTCAATTTTATTAAAAAGTCAAATTATCTCAAAGTTTGATCAAGTTTGTACAGAAATATAACAATGTTTGTGAAAATAAATAGTTATATATAATGAAAATATATTTTATCATGAATCTAGTGCTATTAATTTAATGTTATAAATGTTGATGTATTATTGTATAAATATGATCAAACATAAAAAAATGAGTTTTCAATAAAGTTGGTAGTACACTCTTTAAAGAATGGAGAAAGTATGCGAAAAACAAGCCGTCATCAATGTATTTGGTTGGTTCAGTTTGTGGTTGTTGAATCTACTTGACAGTGTGATGTAAAATAACGGGAGATGGACTTGTTAAAAAAAGACAAGTATGATTTTTCTAGCAGGCCCGGTTTCTACCAGATAGTGGGATGGCGCATATTTCGTTTGGGGATGTGTGCATGTATCGCTCTATTATGGCAATATCACATATTGTGTGACACATACACATCATACTACCTTCTCTCTTCTTCAATCAAGTTAATTTTTTTATCCATCTTGTGTGACATGTGGGACAGCTAGGGAGGAAGCCTCACAATAGAGTGACCGGCGGGTATGTTTGAAGTAAAAAAGTAGTATTACATCCCATCAACCCATACTTTTCAGCCTGATTACATAGTTTGTAGTATCAATTATATCTTTTGAACAAAATATCAGATTGACAAACCGTTTGGACATTAGTACTCACGATATTTAAGACTTCAAAACAAGATCAATTTTGGACACGCTTGTTTTTTCTTCAAATTCAAATTATTCTTCCGTTGCATGTTTTCAATGCTTTTTCCGTTGCATGTTTTCAATGCTTTTTCATTCTGAATATTGGGTACTATTTCATTTAGGTTTCGTTTCTATTGTTGGAGTCTTGAAATAAGTTTTCATATCATTTTGTTAAATTATCTTTCATGATTAGGCTGAGTTCTAAAGGTGGTTTCATACTTTCCTATACAATTTCATTTATGTGGCACCGCTATTTTACATGTTTTTTTTTTTTGATGCATTCGGTTTTGCATGTTTTTTTTCATTGTTTCATTCTATACATCATTAATGTTTCATCTATGATTTTCATTTTCCGTGTATTATACAAAGTTGATTGCATATTTATATAAAAAATGTTCATCATATATTGAAGAAAATATTCACCCTATATTAACAAAATGTTCAACATATTTTTTTAAATGTCCATTGTATTTAAAAATATTCAGCATATATAAAAGAATGTTCAATATCTATTTAAATATTGTTCAGTGTATATCACGAAAATGTTCAGTGTGTATATAATATTTGTTCAGCATATATCATAAAAAATTTCTGTGCATATTTTAAAAAACTAGCATATTTTAACAAATTGTTCAATGTACCATCATGTGCACCACCCTCCCAGTAACGACAATTTTGGCATGCATCGACGCTCCAGGAGTATGGCACCAAGAAGATGCCGCCTGCTTGCCAGCTGCAAAGGTTGTCTGCCTTAACAATTGGCTAGCTTCTGTCATGCATCGGCTGGTAGCTAACTACTATGATTAGCATAATAACACGTCTTTGTCCTCTTTGGGTAAAGAATTTGGCAGCTAGCACCAAAGAACGTGCGCAAGAATCAACGGAACTCAAACAAGAAATGCGTGTCTCAAATAACGAAAACGGTGTACCAGGTCTAGCGATGGGGATTGTGTGATGTGACCTCCGGCCGGCTGCCGGCCTGCATGGGTTCAATTCCATTCTTTTTTCTATCTCTAGTACTACCAAAGGCAAAGACAGCTACGATATAATAGTGTGTGGAATTGAAGCGATTAGAAAAACTATAGTTGCTTTGTAAATCTAACATGAAGGATGTAGATGCTTGAGGCAATCGAGATGACTATCTTTAGTTTAGCTTCTTGTTTTTCTCCCAGCTGGAAACGTTAATCGTCACTTGCTCGCCGTGTTCTAGACTTATTGGGCGCGTTTTGGTATTGTGATTGATTGTGATAATTTTCCGGACTATTTTCGCCAAGTTTATCATTCGGTTAGCCAGCCATTTCTTGCATTTGTGGCTATTTTGTACATCTTATTGTAATACAAAGTCATCTGTTCCATGATAGCGGTCTTTTCGTTGGCGGTAAGTCCCACTCATTGGCCAGGTGGCAAGGTCACAACATTTTCTAGCTGAAACACACAGTTGTTGCCTCGTATTTCTTGTCATAGGGATAAATTAGTTTTATATCACTCGAGCAAAGTCCCATCCTCAACTTCCTCCCTACATGGCCTCGTTTCTCGGCCACTGGTGGCCCTTTGGCCGTGCCATTGAAATTGGCGAGCTGTGACAACCCCATCTTACTCATTCCCGCCCTTCCCACCCACTTGCCGTCACCACATGCACTTCTATAAGAGCATCTCCAGCCGCGCCCCCAACAGGCCCCCCAGGCACCCAGGCCACATACACCTTTAGTCCCGGTTTGAGACACGAACCGGGACTAAAGGGTGCCCTTTAGTCCCGGTTCGTGTTTCAAACCAGGACTAAAGGTCCCATTTTCAAACTCTACACACACACACACCCCCTCCCCTCTGTGGATCGCCTTTTCAGTTTTGTAAAAAACAAAAGAAAAAAATAAAAACTTCAAAAATTAAAATCCTTCGAGATGTAGTTATGTTACTACATCTACTAGTTAGGAAAATTTAAAAATTTAAATTTGAACATGTTTTGCAAAAAGTGTAGGAAATGTAAAACGTCTATAGCTTTTGCATATGATGTCGGAAAAAACGTATAATATATTAAAATGTTCAGCATGAAAATTCGCATCCGATTTTGACGGCCTACGGTCGGTTTGCAATTTTTTAGAATCCTCAAATTCTAAAAGGGAAAAAAAGTTATGCTCAAATTTCAGTTTTTTTTTAATTTTCGTTAAATCTGGTCAAACTACTTATTCAAGAAGTATTAGTGTTACTAAATAATTATTCAAGAAGTATTAGTGTTACTAAATAATTATTCAAGAATATTAATGTTACTAAATAATTATTTCAGTTTTTTTGAATTTTGGTCAAATCTGGTCAAACTATGGTCAAACTACTTATTCAAGAAATATTAGTGTTACGGAATAATTATTTCAGTTTTTTGAATTTTGGTCAAACTGGTCAAACTATGGTCAAACTGTGGTCAAACTACTTATTCAAGAAATATTAGTGTTACTAAATAATTATTATTTTTTAGAACAATAGTTTCAAACTCAGACAGTAAAATGTGTGACTTCATGCTCAAGCTAAACTCCTGAGGATTAATAGGATTGACATCTTACTATTGTCAGAAAAATAACAAGTGTAGACTTGGAAACAAGGGAGAATAGAACCCGGAAGTTAAGCGTGCTCAGGCTGGGGTAGTGAGAGGATGGGTGACTATTCGGGAAGTTAGATGATGAGGTGTGTTTAGAGATTAGAGGTTAAATTGAGTAGTGACGAGGGGTGATTAGAGATTAGAGGTTAAAATAATTCAGAAATTTGAAAATCGGGAAAAAATTTCCAAAAAGAAGTTTTAAATTTTTTCTTCATAAAATTACCTTTAGTACCGGTTGGTGTTATCAACCGGGACTAAAGGTGGACCTCCAGGCAGCGGCCACGTGGAGGGCCTTTAGTCCCGGTTCGTATAAGAACCGGGACTAAAGAGAGGGGCTTTAGAACCAGGACTAAAGGCCCTCTAGAACCGGGACAAATGGGCCTTTTTCTACTAGTGCGTGATGCTGATGCAATATTGAATATCCCAATCAGGCAAGGTGGAGGTGAGGATTTTCTTGCTTGGGCTTTTGAGAATTCTGAAACTACACTGTAAAATCGGCGTACCGTGCTCTAACGACTCAAAAAGAGCGTACATCTCTAGAGGAAGGGACGGCTACCGACACCTCATGGAATGATGAACAGTTCTGGAAGTCACTTTGGATGCTTAATGTTGTCCCGAAAGTGAGAGTGTTCTGGTGGAGGGTTCTTCACGGTATTCTCCCAGATGAACATACACTAAAGAGATGACATATCAGCGAGATTAGTAGATGCAATATCTGCTTAGCTATGGAGGAAGATCTTCAACATGCTCTAATCCATTGTTCTCATGCCCAACGTTTTTGGGTGGAAGCAAGGGTGTGGTTTGATATACATCTCCACAGGTTACATCTGAACTCTTGGTCTAGAGACATTCTCTGTGATCCTAGATTTTCGGACAAAGACAGACCAATCATCATCACTATTATGTGGTCTATTTTTCACTCCAAAAATAGAATTAAACACAATGAAGATGGAACCGATCCGATGACTTCTATGCGCATGACCAAGGAGTCCCTTGCGATACTGGAGCTACCGCAGAATCTTCCACTAGTCCTTCCTGGACATGGATGGCACCCACCTGAACTTGGCCAGATAAAAATTACAACAGAGTGCGATCAACTCTGATGCTTGCACGGCGGGTGCAGGTGGTGTGGCCCGGTCTGATTCTGCCTTATTGGGTGCTTGGTGTAAACCGTATTCGGGGATCACTGGCCCATTGATTGCAGAAGCAATGGCTTTGCGTGATGGTGTGCTTTTTGCAAAATTCCAAGGTTACACGCATGTGATCATGGAGGTGGACTGCCTGAAGATGGTTAATATCTGAAACACTCGCCACAATTCTCGCTCAATTATGGCTCCTATTTTAGTTGAAATTGGAGAGCTCACTACTAGGAAAAGGCCTACTAATGGCGCATCAGTTTTGCCTACTAATGACGCGTCACTGGTGCGCCATTAGTAGCACGCCACTAGTAATTTTTACTAATGGCGCATCATCTAGTGCGCCATTAGTATATAACACCATGCGTCATTAGTGTGCCTCCCAGGGGCCATATTTAACCATGTGCTTTGGCACACTAATGGCGCACTGCGGATGGATGTGCCATTAGTATACTTGGCATACTAATGACGCACTCTGTAGTGATGCGTCATTAGTATGAATATTAGGTTTTTTTTTATTTTTCTGATTTTTGCACATGTTACAAAATATATTATTTGACAGAATACAGACAGTAGCACACAGCAACAGCAGATTCATCGAATACAATAGAAAATTAGTCTCCGAATACAATTCATCATATTAGTCTCCGAATTCAAAAGACCGAATAAAGATAAAACATTACAAGTCTCGAGACCGCGAGTATCGAGTTTGTCAGAAGTAATACTAAACCTAATAAGTCCTACTAATCATCATCATACAACTTCTACTCGTTATTCATAACAAGTCATACGATCATCATCTTGATAGTCATCGAACCAACCCTACTTAATTGTTCTTAGCACATGATCATCAGTATTAGGCAGGACCTAAATACCCTATTTAAGCTAAAATAGCATAAAACAATATAGACCCTGACTCTCCATTATGGAGAATGGAGAACATCCTGTCTCCAATTCTTGCGCTTCGCTTCCTTTTGCTTCCAAGAAGCTCCTTACGACTGTCCATACATTTTTTCCATCCTTTGATTTTCATGTCTCCACTTCTTTTAGAAATCTCGTATGGACAGTTGAGATTCATAGGACGACCTGGCTATATGTTCAAAACATTAACACTACCTTTCAGATACATCATATGAGGCACACAATTCTCTGGGATTATCTGTTGAAAAACATAGTAATAAATTCATAGTTAGCAATGATGTACTAGTTTTAGAAGTATGCAAAAGATGCACGGATGTCGTAATAGTAAAAATCTTACCAGGGTATCTCCATGGTAGTTACCGTAGTTGAACACATGCACTAGTGGCACGTATTTACCATAATGTTGAGGAGTTTGATTGTGGATAGTGTAATTCTCAATGTCAGTACAAAATCCGACCAGATGATTTTTCTCCTTGTAAGTTGTTAATTCGGAGCCATCGGTGTAGTGAGTTTTGTCTACCATCTCCCGCACATTCTTTGAACAATAAAAATAAGCTGTCAATGGAAATAAGCTGTCATCTATATTGAAATAAACAATATAAATTAGCTAATAACTATGTTTGAGAAACTCACATAGCGGTAGAACTGGAGGCGTATCAACAAGGATCCAAATGTCCATATTGTCTTGGTTGATGTCAGGATTACCAAGATCCATGGTGATAAGCATACCCTCATCAAAACCATACATCTTGCAAAATGCTTCCCAATTTTTGCAACCAAAATGGGTTACGCTCTCAGAATTATATAGATTTACTTCAAAGTCCACATCGTGATGAGTCCTTAGGTGAATTTTCTTTGTTTCAGAAATTTCATGGTCTTCAAAATCCATCCTCTCCAAGACATAGCGTCTTGCATGGCATGGGATAAGCTATACTCGAATTGTAAAAGATGAAAATTACACGTTGAAATAGTTGAAGTCATGCTTAATTATGAAAATAACACTTGTCGTCGTTGTGTACCGTTTCAACTTCGAAGGTCTCCTCGAGCTTAATGCTGAAGCGCCGATCATCGTCCAGGTGAGGCATGTCGCACAGACCTCGATCGTCGTGGCACCAGTCGCACTCCGCCGGGAGACTTTCGTCGTCCGATGATGATGACGACATATCCTACGGTCATAATTCAAAACTACATCATTTAGGGTTTGTCGACACCGAGGCATCCTAAAAGCTAAGCTTTTATCATTTAGGGTTTGTCGACGCCGAGGCACCCTAAAAGCCTAAGCTTTCATCATTTAGGTTTTTATCGACATCGAGACACCCTAAAAGCCAAGGTTTTATCATTCAGGGTTTGTCGACGTCGAGGCACCCTAAAAGCCTAAGCTTTCATCATTTAGGTTTTGTCGACGCCGAGGCACCCTAAAAGCCTAAGCGTACATCATTTAGGTTCTCATCGACACCGAGGCACCTTATAGAAGCCAAGTTAAGTTTTCATCATTTAGGGTTTATCGATGCCGAGGCACCCTAGGTTGGGCCTAATCACTTGGCTCTATTGCCACCTATGTTGGGTTTATCATCTAGGGTTTATCGATGCTAACAAGAATTCTAAGTTGGGCCTAATCACTTGGCTCTATTGCCACCTATGGTTTAATGCAGCAAGAATGACGGGGCAGTTGATTCTACTTAATTAAGTACTAAGATACCCCGGCCCATGCATTAGTAGTAAGTACCCCATATGTCCGATTTTTAGCAAAGTCATGCTAAAATTCACGGAAAATTTCAGCATGACCTTTGCTGAAAATAAGACATATGGAGTACCCGAATTTTCCGGAACGGAAGTTAATCGACATTCCGGCAAACTCAAGGGCCTCTCGGGTACCTGCAAAATCATCACGACACGATGGTCGGAGACAAAACCCAGAAAACTAGCACCACAATGTGCCTCTACTTTCATATGGATGAAAAGGCCACAGACCATATGGTCCTCTGCTTTCATATGGACAAAAATCAGCTCAACTTATGTGAGCTTCCATTCTAGATCTAATAGGTCACCCAACAAAAATCATGAATAGTTTTAGCTGAAAAAAAATCATGGATTGCTGTTAATTGAAAATTAGTGAAAGAAACTGTTGCTGATCATGGATTACTGTTAATTAAAAATAGAGAATCTGGCTTGTCTTATCATGTTCACTAAGTCCACAAAAATGAATAGGTTCAGTAAACTTGAAGTACTCAACACTAAACATGGTTCAGAGCTCACTACACTACACTACATCATGCAATGGTTCAGACCTCACTACACTAGAACAAGCTCACTACACTACACTACACTACACATGCTTAAACTCTGAACATAAACAAACACCAGCAATGCAATATGTAAACTACCTCTGTTTCTAGGCAACAAGAGTTATCATCAATGCTTTTGAGTTTATTAAGTACCTTCAGTTCTGAGTTTTAAATGTCAAAAGAGCTTCACAGAATCTTGAATCCTCCAAATCACTCTTAACAGTTCTGCATTGCACAAAGGCAGCAATGAGCCAATGATATCAGTAGCAATAATAGGTGCTTACATTCTCATAACGTCAGTATTAGTTAACCAAAATTCAACCTACAGAGTTCTAGTACAGTGAGTAACTCCCAATTCTTTTAATAGAAGCACAATTAACAACACAACTAGGGAGTCTAGGACAATGCCACCAGATAGAATTTGAAGGAAAAACGTTCTTCCAGAACCTTCAAGCCACAATCATACATAGAGTGGCTGATCATATAAGCTATATTTAAATAAACATCAACTAAACTTGATGACAAGAAAAACTACAATCACATTGATACAAACTAGAGCATATAGCAATAGTAAATTGCTGCTCCATATAGCAATAGTAATGCACCTAATCAACATTGTAGAGCATCCTGTTACAAACTTGTTCTGATCCTGCAAATTAATGGGGAGGAAGAACTAGGGAGGGAGGGAATGGTAATGGTTCAGAGAAGAACAATAGTAATGCTCCATATAGCAATAGTAATGCTCCATATGTTCTGATCCATATAGCAAGAAGAACTAGGGAGGGAGGGAATGGGGAGGAAGGGTGGAGAGGGAGGAAGGAGGAGAGGTACCTGGGCGGGCGTGGCCAGTCGCCGGAGGGGTCGGGGTCGGGGTCGGGGTCGGCGGCGGCATCGAAGGGGTGGCTCGAGGGCGTCCGAGCTTGTCCGGGTCCTCGTAGTCAAAGAGGAAGACGACGACGGTCCTCCTGGGCGCCTCGGTTGGTCGTGGGGAGGCCGGCGGCCACGTGCTTCGCGGGTCGGGGGGCGTGGGGGCGGCGGCGCGGGGGAGCGGGGGCGGCGGCGCGGGGGAGCCGGAGCGGGTGTGGCGAGGGATGGAAGGGGATCTGGCGAGGGAGAGGGAAGGAGGTATCGGGCGAAAGGCCGGGTATCCAGCTATAGAGGGGGGAATGTTAGTAATGGCGCACCAACGAGGGGTGCGCCATAAAAACACTCATAGCAATGGCGCACCATTCTCTGGTGCGCCATTAGTAACTTTTTTTTTCTGATAGCAATGACGCACCCTCCTCTGGTGCGCGATTAGTAACTTCTTTTTTTATTATTTCTTGTTGCATCTAATAATTTGTTTTTTTATCAAATTTATTATTTTCATGAGGACTAGAACAAAATATATCATCAAATTTGTTTTTTTTAATATCATCAAATTTGTTTTTTATTTTTAATTGAAAATATCATCAAATTTGTTATTTGAAAATATCATCAAATTTGTTATCTGAAAATATTATCAAAAAGCGGGGGAGGGTGTGGGGTGTCGGCGGCCGCGGTGGAACGGGCCGGGGGAGGGTGCAGGGGGTCGGCGGCGGCGGTGGAGCGGGGGAGGGTGCGGGGGGTCGGCGGCGGCGGTGGAGCGGGGGAGGGTGCGGTGGGTCGTCGGCGGCGGTGGAGCGGGGGAGGGTGCGGGGGGTCGGCGGCGGCGGTGGAGCGGGGGAGGGTGCGGTGGGTCGTCGGCGGCGGTGGAGCGGGGGAGGGTGCGGGGGGTCGTCGGCGGCGGCGTGGGTCGGGGCAGCGGGGGGAATTAGCTAGGGGGCGAGGGAGAGGGATGAAGAGGATCCGGCGAGAGGGAGGGAATTAGCTAGGGGGAATCTTACTAATGGCGCACCAGCGGTCGGTGCGCCATTAGTAATCTTTTTTTTACATAGCAATGGCGCACCGGGCAGAGGTGCGCCATTAGTAATTTTTTTTACATAGCAATGGCGCACCAGGCAGAGGTGCGCCATTAGTAATCTTTTTTTAATATATAGCAATGGCGCACCAGGCAGAGGTGCGTCATAAGTAATTTTTTTGTTACATGTAATAATTTTTTAAAAATGAATATGAATATGAAACATTAATATTTTTTTATAAAAACAGTAATAATTGTTGTTTAACAACAATTGTAGTCTACACTTTTTTATTATTATTTTTTTAAAAATGAAGAGGGGAGAGGAGGCGCGGGTGGGATCGAGATCGAGATAGAGAGGGATCGAGATCGAGTGTCCTCATAAATATTCAATATTTTATCATATTGAATATGAAAAAATATCATCAAATTTGAAAAAATATTCATGAATTCAAAAAGTGCACATGATATTTAAAAATATTCATGATATCAAAAAGTGCTTATGATATTTAAAAATATTCATGATATCAAAATATATACTAATGACGCACTTCTACAGGGTGCGCCATTAGTAGTTTAAATTAGTAATGGCGCACTGTGAGGCGGTGCGCCATTAGTAGTTTTGCAAAAAAAAGAACAAAAAAAATTCAGTACTGGCGCACTCCCTGTCTGGTGGGTCATTACTAGTTAGAACTAGTAATGGCGCATTTCGGTAGGATACGCCATTAGTATGTATGTAAAAATAAAAAAAATTATCACTAGTGGCGCACCTGTTTTCTGGTGTGCCATTAGTGTTTTCCATACTAATGGCGCATTGCAAACTGGTGCGCCATTTAGTGGCGCACAGCCTCCTTGATGCGCCATTAATGTAAATCCTATCTATAACCCTTTTTCTAGTAGTGGCTAGTTAATAATTTTTTTATATGATACAACATGTAAAATGGCCAGCTAATATTCCGGCTCATCTTTGTACTAAACGCGCCTGCACATTGAATGTGATGGAAAGCTGGCTCGATGAAACCCCGAACTTTCTCGTCACCTGCTTGCTAGCTGACTGTACGAGGAATGCCTTTGTTTGAATAAAAGCTCTCTAAATTGCCAGAAAAAAAAGCGCCCCTAAACTTTATTATCTCAGCAGTCAGCACCCCATTCTTCGGCCCAGACACGAAGCCCAGAGAGGGCCCAAGCGGCCTGACGGCGACGGCCCAGTTATACAATGAAACCGCAGCAGCCCAAGCGGTTCGCCGTTCGCACCTGCAGCCTCCTCTCTCTCTCTTTCCAGGAAGAGTCGTCAGGTGGGAGCAGCGTCGACGCCCATGGCCGCCGCCGCCGCCGCCGGAACAGGGGGCCAGACCCTCGGCCGGAGCAGCTTCTCGCGCGCCGCCTCATCGAAGACCGCCTCCTCCTCCTCCTCCCCCACCGCCTCCGGCGTCAAGCTCGGCCCCAACGGCGCCGCCTTCGTCTCCTCCGGCATCCCCGACCTCGACAGTAAGCATGTTCCTTCTCATACCCGCCGTTCAGATCAAGCAATTTTTTTTTTGATCGAGCTTAGTCTCAAAGAACGCCAGGAACCGACTGAGGCCATATCTGTATTTCAAATCTTGCGTTTTGGGCATGAACTGTGAAGTAGATACCTTATACCAGTACAAATTGCCTGCAATATGTATGATGAAAGCTACTAGTTCTTGAGGTCAGGAGAAGGAAAGATTTTGAACTGGGAGAGAGAATTGTCTGCTAAGGAAGAATGGCTATGTGCACTGGCCAATTAGGTGTCTTGGTTGGTGCTCATCAGGCCGTCGTGATTTACCAGCGTTTCTGTCGCAGGGATTCTGGGCGGCGGTTTTCTCCTCGGCTCCGTTGTGATGGTCATGGAGGACTCCGATGCGCCGCACCACCTCCTCCTGCTCCGGGCCTTCATGTCGCAGGGCGTCGTGCACAAGCAGCCCCTGCTCTTCGCTGCGCCCATGAAGGGACCCCGCTCGTTCCTCGGCGCGCTGCCTGCTCCGGTGGCGTCCTCGAAGGAGGATGCCCGGCAGAGGGCGATGGCGGGCGGAGCAGCTGGAGATGGACGGGCAAGTGTATGTCTGTCTCGTGGAAGAAATGTGTTTTGTGGTGCTGACCATGTTTCCTTATTGATCTGGATATGTACTGTAATTGTGCAGGATGAGGGTTTGAGGATAGCTTGGCAGTACAGGAAATATTTCGGGGACGAGAGGAATTCCAGTGCTGAACACAGAGGTGATGTCTGAATACTTCCCTTCCCTTTGTTTACTTGATGGTTAGTTGACGTGAAGAGCAGCCATTGTCTCTGTTAAAAAGAAAATTTGGATGGTTTCTAGAAAAATTTAAGACGAAAGAAGTATCACATTGTCAGTGTAATTGCCGCCTGATGCTAACGGAACAACAGCTATATTCGCGCTACCTGTTATAGTTTACTTGTATGAGCATCAGTTCTAGGGTTGTTATTTAATTTAAGCTATCGTTACTGTCTTTCGTGATGTTTTTTAAAAGAGTTAACTCATCTGGCAATGTTACAGACAACAAGCAGGAATTTAGCCATGATTTTGATTTACGGAAGCCCCTGGAACGGCATTTACTTAATGCACAGCATATTGAATGTTTGAGCACTCAAGATCTAGATACTCTCCATGATCTCCAGGATCGTTGTTCTGCTTTCTTGTCCAAACATCAAAGGTGAGGTTGATTCTTGGATATATTGTTGAGCTTGTTATCACAGACTGATCTACCTCAAGATGACTATGATTGTTTAATTACCACAAAACTGGACTTGTATACAATCTGATGCATTTTGCCGTATTGCTTCTGACATATCTCGTGTTTTCTGCATTCAGAAAAGAGGGTGGGAATCTGAGTGCAGGACGTATTGCTATACAGTCACTCTGTGCACCACAGTGTGGATATTTTGGGAAGGCAAGTTTTTACTTGAAATGATGTGTGCTGACTGTTTGATGGCTTGATGCAGCACATTCAAATTTTGAAGCCCAGTTACATGCTTCCTCCCTTCCAACTCAGTTTTGACATATTAGATTATTTATGCATTGCAGGACTGGGACATGGTCTCGTTTCTCAGATCACTGAAGGCCATGGTGCGCTCATCTAACGCCGTTGCCATTATAACATTTCCACACACAGTCCTATCAGATTCTTTCTGCAAGAGATGGCAGCACCTAGCAGACACGCTGCTGTCAATAAAAGCAATCCCAGGCAAGCCTAACACTTCAGAATCTGTTTTCCTGATTGCAACTTTGACTGCCGACCATACATGGCCTGATTGTTCACCCCCTTGATCATTAGATGAGGACAAGGACTTGGCGAAACTCCTTACAGGGTATCAAGATATGGTTGGTTTTCTACATGTTCATAAGGTGGCACAGACCAACAGCCAGGTACCCACCCAAGTAAACATAGGCTCGTAGGTGCTGTAAACAAAACTTGCGCTCTTCTGTGTTAACGACGCCATTTACATCGATATGCAGGTTCCTGTGATATTAGAGGCGTCCACATTTTCTCTGAAGCTGCGAAAGAGGAGGTCGCTGGTGCTAGAACGGCTGAATCAGGCCCCGGTGGACGGGTCGAGTGGGCCTTCGTCTGGTGGATCAGGCAGTTGCTCCTCCTCGATGCAAGGCTCGCAGCTCGATTTCTAGTGGGACTCCTGGAGCTTCCCTTCGAGAATAGAGGGAAGCATCCACTGTTCTTTAGCTTATTAGGATACTGGAAACAGTAAGCAGCTGAGGAAGGCTCCTGGTTGCTATGTGTATTTGTTACTAAAAATGCAACTTTTAGAGGCTTTGTTTTGGTTTTGCAATGGAGGCAGCTTAGCCTATCCATTCCCATCTCATGTTTCATTCAGTTTTTGGTGTATACAACTTTCAGCATATATACTTGTATTCTGAAAGGTTTAGATTGTACCATGATATGCTGGTGATAACAGGTTACCAGGATTGTGTGTTTCTTATGGCACAGATAGATGGTTCTTCTTGTGAAGATTGGTAAGTTTGCAATACGAAACATTAAGTAACTGTAAACTACCAACTAGACATGCATGAAGAGAGAACCTCATGTAGTTGCATGCTTCTAGAAACATCTAGGAATGATCCTAGAGCAGTTGGGCTCAGGCATGCTGAGTTGTAGAGGCAGATACTAATTTACAAGGTTTTGGCAAGGTAGAAAATTACAGCCCTAAATATACACAGCACGGCTTGTTCAAAGCGTTGCATGATCGAGATATACTTCAGGGACATTGCTTTTGCAGTTTTACCCAGAAGGCGCAGGACCGTCCCTGAAAAGCATGTTTGCGACGGGTGGAGGGAGCCATGCCGTGCCGACACTGCTGTGCACTTCCTGCTGCTGAACTTTCTGAGGATCACCGCCCTGATCGGAGACGCTGGCGACCTTTCGACTCCTTGGCCTTGTGATGCTCTTGCCCACAAAGATACCTAGCTTCATAGCAGTAAAGAAACCTATGGCGATGAACAGAGGCCTCACCACCCAATGGAAGTCCTCGAGGTGCTCATACTTCTTCACAACCCCATCGCACTTGTCGAAGCTCACCACCTCCACCTCTGAAGGGTCGGCCAAGCAGCTGCACACTTCGCCAAGGCTGAATTTGCCAGGGAAGGTCACAACAAGGCATCCATTCGAGAGTATCTGTGAAATACGGCCTGTGGCAAACACTCCGCCTCTCTTTCGCGGCCATTCAAACCGGGGGCTTGATGTGTTAGTTCTCAGCCTCACAAATTGTCCCACGCAGTAGGCTTCGGCCATTTGCAGATCTGAATATTCCCCCTTCCAGAGGGTGTCCATTCCTATTAAACCAACATACACGGTGCCATTACGGTCAATGCTATGAAGAATTCCGACCTGAGACCGCTTCTTGTCTTCCTCCCTAAGCCTTACCCAGTCTCCGGCAGCGAAACCATAGGTCACCCTCTCCACTGTCGAGGAATGGACCTTCAAAGGGTCATGTATTCCATGGACTCGTACAAGAATGTAGCTATCACGTTCTCCATCCTCCTCCATGCCAACTATGGTTCCATCAGGAATTTCCATTGTTTCAGGAGTACAAGAGTTTTTAACCTTTCTCGAGCGGACCTTGTCACCAACTTGCAGCTTATCCTTAAAGTGTGACCAATTAGTGTGACTTGGCACTACTGCCCTTGGGTTTTCAGAACTATCCCAGCCATTGTTGTCATAATCCACATCTTTAGCACTGAAGAAATGAAAAAAGAAAACAAATTTAGGAAAGAACTATGGTAAAATCACCCATCCGATGGCAGTTTAACCAAATACTGCAAGTTGATAAGGCAGAAGTAGAAAGAGAGTTTTAGCATGTTACCTTTCAAATGCTTGCAAGATATCTGACATCAAGGGGCGATCCCGAAAGTCGTACTCAAAGCAGCTAGAAAGGACATTCTCAACCTCTGCAGGTAAGTTGTATGGGAATATCGGTTTCTCTTTCTTCAGGACAACCAACTGATAAATTTCATCTGGTGATTTGCCACGCCAAGGCTGAACGCCACTGAACATCTCAAGAATGCTGCAGGCAAAGCCCCATGAATCTGTCTCGTAACTAATTGGACCTCTGATGTTTGGTTGCCATTGCTCTGGGGCCATGTAATTTGGAGTCCCAAGTCTTTGGATAAGCTCTGGGTTTGGCAGCGAAAGTCCAAACAGCAAGGATGGAATCCCAAAATCCCCCAGCACAGCATGGTCATGGTCATCAAGGAGAAAATTGCAAGGCTTGAGATTAAGAACAAATATTCCCCTGGAGTGTAGGTCTAGCACACCACGCGCCAAATCGGCACCATATCTGCAAGTTATAAGAATTCATAAAAATATGTATTACTACTCAAGAAAATATCTTCTAAACAGAGCATCATAAGCATTCTCAAAAGTCAACAGGATAATGTGCCTGTACTAAGGTCATAAACTATATCTGCCAGTTAATCAATCAACACGTTCACTGGTAGAAAGTTGGAAACTGCATGCTTAGGTGACACTTCATCTAAAAAAAATGTATATTTGTCTCTGATAAATTGTATTCTTAAGATAAGCCGACGAACACTCAGAGTATTCAGAACATCAAATATGTTCAAAACTGTGGAGACTTCCACAATACCTTAAAACATCCGACAAAGGGAGCCTTCCACCTTTAAGCCGAGCCATCTTGTCCCCGATGGATCCTTCATAAAACTTCATCGCTATGCAAAGCTGAAAATCCATGAAACAAAAATTAAGCCACAAAGCCATCTTTCATTCACAGGTGACCCAACAGCAAGGCTTTGCCAGACAAAAACATACCCTCCCATTCTGCGTTGAGATGCCATGTAGGAAGCAGACATTGCCCAGGCCCTGGCATTTGCCGAACACCTCGTCGAACCTTGCCGAGAACACCTGCAGCTGGTCGTCCCTGACCGGGTGCAGCATCTTCACGGCGACCTCGTGGTACCGGTCATAATCCTCCGTCCTCTGGTGGTGCGTCGCTATCCAGACGTCCCCGAAGGGGCCTCTTCCTATCCGGTGCTTCAGATTCAGCACCGCCGGGTCGATCCACGGGCTTATCTGGCTCGGGCCGGAGAAGACCGTCCGGTAGTGGTCGGGGTCCTTCTCCAGCAGCATGTACTCGAACGACTCGGTGTCGGTGGGCTGGGAGCCTGCCATCCCTGCAATCAGAAAAATCACCATTGGTTTCTCAACAACAGGTACAGAGTACATACTGCAGAATCACCAAAATCTTGTAAGCTGGGAGCTTGTACTCTCACTACTCAACAATAATCTCAGTTTCTTGGGCGCAGCTCAAGGGAGAACAACCAGAAACAAGATCCCTACTGTGAGATTTACACTCAACTGTAAAACTGGGAGCTTGGTGCAGGCTGCAGGGGATGCGCAAAATTCAGCGCATGCCAGGCGCAGATACAAGCTCAAAAACCGTAAAGAATCACTCAACTAATCTCACACAGGTCAACGGGCAAGCAACGGCCTGGCCTGGATCACGGACAAAATCAAGAATCCGGCCACGGAGAGCAAGAACCGCTCGGCCAATCCGGCGAGAATCACTCAGACAGCCGGCATAAAAGTACAATAATAAAAGGGTAAAGAACCTGCATCAGCGGCGAATCTGGAATCCGCAGAAGAGACGGGGGGCTCACCTGTCGTCTTCTCCATCTGCTTTTTCCGCTTTTCCCCGCCTCTAATCTGAATCCTAAGTGGTGTCGGCGAATTGGGTTTGCTTGGTAAAGAAAGTACTGAAAAAGAAACCTACGAATCGACTGCGGCTGCGGCTACTGGAGTGATTCCGGAGGGGTGGATTCGAGGAGGCGACATGAGCAGACCTGCACTGGAGGTTGGGGTGGATGGTGCGACTGCGAGGAGGAGGAGGGGAAAGAGGGGAGGGGGAGCGTGCTTGGGGAGGAAGAAGAGGGCGGCGGTTGAGCGGTGGAGAGCGGTTTATATGGAAAGGATTTCCTCGGCTCGCCGCCCGTTACCTTTTCCCTTGCTGCCTTTCCTTTTGGTGTATTATTTTGCCTTCTTTTTATGAAACTTAGGTTTGATTGTATTTACAATGGTTGAATAATTCCTTTCAAGTGGTTTTGAATGAAACAAACTTATATGAGCGAGCAATATGGTCCCTCGGTTCCTCTACAAAGTTTGTACAGTTTCAACCACATGTACCAACATATGGCACATTTTCCTCTATAAAATGTGTTGGTTTTGAAAAAATGGCCGCGTTGCGCGAGGCGAGTAGATTGGTGATGTAGATTTCTATCGGTCTTTTCAAAGAAAGAGGAGGCGATTCGTCCGGTAGGGGATAAAGCCAAGGGAATAAAGAACGAAAAGGTGGAGAATGAGCATGTTCAATGGGGTTAATTTCGTCCAAATTGACTTTTTTGTGTGAGAAATTTTTAATCTATTTATCTTCAATCATGGCGGTACAAAGAATAACAGAGATAACAAAAATCACAACTAGGACTGTGGACCACCTAGCGACGACTACAACCATTTGAGCGAAACGAAGACGCATCGCCATCATCGCCATCCCCTCGCCGGAGTCGGGCAAACCTTATTGTAGTAAACATTTGAGAAAGTCATCTTGTTAAGGCCTCATAGAACCAGCACACTAGAGAGCAACCATCGCCGATGAAGAAAGGTGTAGATCGAAAGGATCAAGCTTGTAAACACCCAAACAAAGATGAATGAAGACCAAAAGATCCACCAAAGACCAGCGCTAACTGAATCCCTTGAGATCCGACGGAGACACACCTCCACACGTTCTCTGACGAAGCTAGACGCACCATCGAGGTGGGAAGAGAACATGTGAGACACTATTCCTACTGAGGGGCATTATTACAGATTGACTCTTTCTAGCTAATGTCACTACAAAGTGAATATTTATGTATTCAGAAATGGAGGGAGTGGAGGGAGTATAGTGACAGCCCCTCAATGAGACATGTGGTATAACCGCACAAGATATGTTTGGAGTGAGCACATGGAGGAATGCAAGTGGTTTATTGTCTTTCTATTTTGAACAATGAGAACAATATGAATTGTGTTCATTTTTTTAACATTGTTCTTCATTTTCTTAATATGTTCTATATAGGTTCGTGTAAAATTTCTTGAAATTTTGAACCATTGATTTTTTCCCTCTCTGTCTAGAACACCACGGATGTCATGAGTGAGTAGATCTGCTTGGGCTCTAAGAGAGATTATCAGAAATAACATGCCTTCCTGCTATAGGTATCCAAAGTGGCAGGGGTGGCCCCATGAAAAATATTCAGCGGGCCCACAAAATTTGACCAGGGCACTGGTACCGTAAATTGCAGCACCAAGAACGTTTTTCACCTCTTTTTTTACAGAAATGCTAACTAACGATCCTCAACTAGGGGGGGATTTTACATTGAACGTCCTCCGTGTCGTCACATAAATCTTGGAACAGGACTGTGCCATATAGGATGGCTGGAATGGGTCACTGTGCAGTTGCTTCTGGCGAACACCTGTGCGTGCCGGAATGCCCATAGCCATTGGGCTAGGAGGGCATTTTTGAACCATTGTTGTTTAAAATTCCACATATATTTTCAATCCCAAAAATCTTGTATTTTTTTCCATTTTCTCACATGGCTGTTTTATATTTTTATAGCATAACATTTTTTAAGAAGATGGCATTTTTTATTTTGATGGCATGGCAGTTTACTACTAAGTGCATGGCATTTTTATAAAAATGATTTTTTTATTATTAAGAGATGGCATTTTTTATATTAAGAGATGGTATTTTTTGTTATTAAGAGATGGCATTTTTTATTAAGAGTCGACATTGTTAATATTAAAAGATGGAATTTTTTTACCTTTTTTATAAGAGATGACATTTTTTCGTTAAGAGATGGCATTTTTTGTAAATTAAGAGAAGGCATTCATATACTAAGAGATATTTTTTAATTTTTTATAAGAGATGGCTTTTTTACATTTAGAGATGGTATTTTAATGTTAATAGATGGCACTTTTTGTTTATTAAGAGATGTCATTGTTATATTTAGAGGTGGCTGTTTTATATTTATAGATGGCATTTTTATATTTTTTAATAAGAGATGGCATTTTAGTGTTAAGGGATGGCATTTTTTTATTAAGAGATGACATTTTTATATTAAGACATGGCATCTATTATTATTTTTTATAAGAGATGCCTTTTTTGTGTGAAGAGATGGAATTTTTTGTTTATTAAGATATGACATTTTTATACTTAGAGAAGACATGTTTACTATTAAGAGATGTGCTTCTTTTAAAGAGATGGCATTTTTATTATTTAAGAGATGGTATTTTTTATTTAAGAGAAGGGTTTCATATATTTAGGATGGCATTTTTATTAGTTAAGAGATGGTATTTTTTATTTAAGAGAAGGGTTTTATATATTTAGAGATAGAATTTTTTATTTAGATGGCATTTTTTGTTAAGTGATGGCATTTTTGTGTTAAGTTGGCATTTTAATTGTTTAAAAGGTTGCATTTTCTATTTAAGAGATGATTTTTTTACATGAGATGGCATTTTGGTCTTAAGAGATGGCAGTTTTTATTCAAGAGATGGCTTTTTTATTATTAAGAGATGGCATTTTGGTTTTTCTATATGGCATTTTTTGTTTATTAAGAGATGCCATTTTTGTCTATAAAAAGAAATGTTCTCTAATTTTTTTCAGCATGCCATTTTCCATTTTTTCAGATGTAATCTTGTAGTTGCGCCTGGAGACCTCCTGGAACGAGAGGTGTGTGTATGTGGGGGGGGGGGGGGGGGCGTAAAGGGGGCTGCTGGTTAGCTCAATCGCGACCTCCCCAGCGAACAAAAACGTTCGCTGGTGCCAATTTTCTGTTAAGAGATAGAATTTTTATTATGTTAGACATGGCAATTTTTATTTAAGAGATGGATTTTTTATATTTTTTAAGAGATAGCATTTTTTTGTTTATTAAGAGATGCCATTTTTATATTTAGAGATAGAATTATTATTGTTTTTTATTAGAGATGGCATTTTTTTGTTTATTAAGAGTTGAAATTTTAATATTTAGAGATGGCATTTTTACTATTAAGAGATGGAATATTTTTGAAAAGAGATGGCCTTTTTATCTTAAGAGATGAAATTTTTATTATTTAGGAGATGGTATTTTTTATATATTTAGAGATGACGTTTTTATTTTGTATTATATGGCATTTTTTATTTTGTATAAATGACATTTTTGTGTCAAGAGTTGGCATTTTTATTATTTAAAAGATTGCATTTTTATTTAAGAGATGGCATTTTGGTTTTTCTATATGGCGTTTTTTATTAAGAGATGACAATTATTTTGATCATGGCATTTTAACCGTTGGCATTTTTTATTTTTGGTCTATAAAAAGAAATTTTTCTCTAATTTTTACAGCATGACATTTTTCATTTAGGCCTGGAGGCCTAGTCTATAAAAAGGATTGTTCTCTAATTTTTACAGCATGACCAAAACGTTCGCTGGTGGATCCACCAGCCAGCGAACGAAAGGATAGCTGGAGCGTCCCTCGCTGACGACCGGACGGATAAAGGGGAGCAAAATTTAGAAGTGTTTGAGTGGGGCTCTGCAAAGCGATAAAGAAGATATACTACTGTGGATAGCATGCCTTGACCTGCTTTTGAGACTTGTGCACTTTTTATTGAGATGACACAACCATTTGAGCATCGGTGTTGGTGCATATAACGAAGGATGTAGAGGGTAAAAAACGCTCTTATATTATGAAACGAAGGGGGTAGCATTCTCCATTTTAACCAAAGCACCAACGAGGACTGTACAACAATGAGACAGCGCATGTGGTGCGATGGCAGGTAATCATGAGAGTCCATAGAGAGAGGATTGGCACCTTGGTTTCCACAGTCGGATGCCAAGTAAATTGGCACTATCTTGTGTGGCTACTGATCGATCAAACTGAAGAAGCTGACCAGCAACATGCTTGCTTGTGTCCATTTTCCTGCAAGATCAAGATGGGTCGTCTCGTCAGCAACATGTGGCCAGCGGCGGCGGCAGATGCCACACTCTTCGGCAACAGATACGTACATAGCTTCTCAGCAAAGACACTCCACCACGGCTGGTCAGCAGCTAGCTAGCTCTGCCCGCACGCCGCAACCAGACTCTGTAAACTAATCTGCTGAGCAGTACTGATCCTATACCACGATTTGTCCCGAGAGAAAAGAAAGATCATTCACCCGTAGTGCAGATAAAACCGCATACAACTTTGCAACCAGCGCTGCAGAAATTCTCACAAGTCACAACAAACCAACAAATTAGTCCCTGCAGAGTTGGGAAAAAGGAAATCCCGTGTTCTGAAACTAATGTCTTGGAGATTATTAATCGCTCGAAGATTCTGTTGCCGAAAAAGACAGGGATCGATCGGTCTCGCGGGCTGCTGCTGTAAAGTAAAGTCACAGGTCCGGTCTCCGGATGAAGCTAGCTTGAAGAGCACACGGTCTCCAACCAGCTGGAATGAATCTTCACCTTTTGGTAATCTGCCTTGTGATATGGTACCAGTGGCCCATCTTGTACACCCAAAGGTAGACAGGCACTGTATGTAGATGGCATCGCCTCGGCCCTCATCCGTCTATGCTCCCACTATAACATGGGACCCTAACTTTTTATACAATCTGGCCGGTCAGATGAGGAAAAGTTTCACATTGCAGTTTTTTTTTAAAGAAAAGAAATAACTAATTGTTGCCGGGGTGGTCAGGTTGCGTAGATACACCAATTTGACAACGCGTTTGTAGAGGTTAGGCTATAATTTGTCTGTATATAGACAGCACGGCACCTGTCAAAGCTGACAAAGTCCTCTTGAAATCTAGTACTTGTAAGTTTTCTCCACACGTTTGCCACTAATTCCAAAAACTATTGCCGTGAATACGTTGCTTCTGATCGTATCTGGGTCACATGTCTTGCGTTACGTACCAGACCAGATTTCCAGACATGCCGAGACCAGTAAATGGCAAGGTTGGAATATATCCGTCCGGTGATTTCTCTCGTTACGGCCCTGATTGATCATGTGCAATGTTTGTATGTTTCTCGGTGTTCAGTTCAAGATCGCCCTTTTTTCCAGGCACATCGAGAGTCCACCCACTTCTGTAAGTTGTTAAGCAGAGTGGACCTATGAAAGTTCATGAGGAATATGAGCCATTTGTATTCTAAGATTAAACAAGGTGTTGCAATCTTATAGAAACACGTAATGTTTTTTCCGTTCATAGACATTTGTCATACTTTATTTTCAAGTCCTTTTTTTTGTCGTGTTATAACACACACCTACATCTTCAAATGCAGACAACAAGCTTGAGCGTGCCTTCCTATGGTCTATCTCGGACAAGGCAACGGGCCAAGTGCAAAGTAAATTGGGATTTTGTTTGCCGACCTTTTGAGCATGGAGGTCCTGGTGTGCTTAACACCACAAAATGCGCAACATCTCTCCGCCTAAGATGCCCTTGGTTCGAGTGGACGGAGCCCTCAAAATTATGGGTTGGTATGGACAACCCTTGTGACGAGTAAGATCTTAACACCATTGGGAATGACGCGAAGACGCCATTTTGGGATGCGCCATGGATCAATAACCGGAAGCCCAAGGAGATTGCACCTCTCAATTTTGAGGTTTCATCGTTTTTTTTGGAAAATCAAGGTAGCGCTCTCCGGTCATGATTGGGTCTCCACGGTCAAGTTATCGGCAAACTTCACCATGGGACACATCCGCCAGTTTATGGCCCTCTGGGCGACCATCCATGACTTTCATCTTGTTGCACATGCGGAGGATGAGATCTTGTGGAAGCAATGGACTCTAGAAAAATAATATGCGCACGCTTATTAAAATCAGTAGGTTTCCTTATAAATTATTGTGCATATGAATAGGTTTGGCCCGACTAGAAGTTATCCGTTGTTATAGTTTGATTGGGTGTATGTACACTATGATATATGGTGTTTTTAGGTAGAAGATGCCATATTTGTGATAAAAAAAACTAACTGTTCTACATGTTTGATTAGTATTGTGTCTTCATTACCTTTCGTACAAAATCAAAACACAAACGAGTGCAAACATTTTGCTTCCAGACTCCTAATTGCCAAAAAAATCCAAAATAATAATTCAAATTGCTCCTTTAGATTTGATAATAACAGTTGACTAACATGTTTTTATTAGCTGGACTTTAGCAAAAAAACTAACTAATGCATGGACCTATAGTACAAAATAGCAGATACAAGCGATGCATGCATTTTTGTTTCACTGTATCGTACAAATAAACTTAGATTTTAAAGAAATTTAAAGTTACGGAGTACATGCATCTACATGTACATCTTTTTGAAACTTAAAAATGAGTTTTGTTCTTTCCTTTTTGCACCAATCTCATAGGAGACATTCAATGTTTTCGTTCAATATGATGATATATTAGTGCCACTACGCTTACAAGATTTTGACTTACTCTATTAATGAATGAAAATTATTATACTTTTTGTGATGGTAAATATGGTCATCCTTCACAGAGTAAGGTATGTTACCTAGCTAATACTTTAGGGCTCGGGGAGACTCGGTTAGTAAATACACAAGTGAAGATATTTGTGTATATCATCATGTTGCTGTATACTATCTTCTCTTTCCATTGACATGTATATAGTGTGAATACAGAGTTACCAATCAGTTCTAAAAAATATAACAAAACAATACAATATTAGCATAACAAAATTGGTATGTAAATTGTATGATCATTATTCTTTTGAAGTAGATCATTTCTGCCACGAGGTGGACAATCTGCATTGTTGCGTATTATTATTTTCAGTGATTAATTTATTATTTAAATATTTGTTTCTAACAAACATTGCAAAAAATAACAATTAGTAGAAGTAGCAAACCAACCTGTGGTTGGATGGTTAGAGGGACAATGGTATTCCCAGCCCACCAGTGTTCAAGTCCTGATACTCGCATTATTCCTGAATTTATTTTAGGATTTTCGGCGATGCACTTTTAGTGCGAGGAGACGTTCTCCTTGATGACGAGGCGCCTACGGTTACATCTTAAATCTCAAGATGATATGCTGGCCTCTTGATGGTGCTAGGGGTAGGGTATGCGTGTGTGCATTTATAGGGATGAGTGTATTCGCGTATGTATGAGCGCCTGTGTCCGTACTTTGTTGAAAAGACAATTAGTAGAAGTATAACTTATATACACCTGTCTAAAAATACACTAGCCCATGTGGGCACATAGGTTGGCGACTAGCAAAATTAACCCCCCCCCCCCCCCCCCCCCCCCCGCCCATTATGTCTCGTCGTCAACAACTCCTAGCTCCTCCTTGGCAAGGCACTCCTCTGAGGACGGCTGCGATAGCGTCATTCCTACACACGAAACTAGTGATTGTGGCCATGAACCGGGCATTCTCGTGTTTGTATGGAGTGCCCGAACCCTCTGCGTCGAGCTAAGCCGCCTCCCAGTGCCACCATCTGACAAACCGCCGACGACTTGCTTGGACAACAACTCTTCAACATCAAGATTGGACTGGGGATCTAAACGGAAGAAAAGAATGGCGAACGTGAAGAAAAGAGGCAGCACAGCGAAAGCCAAACAAAATGCAAACCTTAGAGCATGAGGAGCCACCAGACCCTTGTCGGCATCGTCCAACACAGACTATCACCGGCTGCCACAGTACACACAGGGAGACGAGAAAATAAATTAGGGTTGGCCGGCTTCGAGAGCGCGTCCTTTTATCCAGCCACCAAACAAGGCAACCGATATAATGAAAAGGCGGAAAACCCCACATAATCAGGCCCGTATGACAATGTTATCGTACCCGGGCGTCTTGCTTGATAGCACCACTCGGGCAGGCCCGCGCGTGCTGCCTGCCCGGCTGTGCGTGGGCGTGAGCCGACTTTGCGCGCGCCATGGTGAGCCCGGCTGGAGCAAGCAAACTAGCATGGCGTGGAACAAACGGTGATCCCGGTTGGAAGAGGCGAACCAGCCCCAGATGGAACAAATAGTGAGCCCGATGTGGAACGAACCGTGCCAACAAGCCGTACCCATGCGCAAGGGAGAGCCACAGAGCAGACTGCACCGCCAGCCTTGACTGTACCAGGTCGGTGCACGACAAGGACACCGCAAGGCATGCCCAGCAGCCTGCCCATGCGGCGCGCAAGAACCACGCGGTGCCCCACCTGCGGGTGCCCCCGACAACGCCCAATGATGGTGGCCGCAGGCGGCAGTCCACCCGTTTGGGAGCCTCGAGCCGGGCACAACTCGGGCCCGAGCCGTCTGCGCAGATCGGATGGCTCGGAGCACCACCGAGAGGCC
Organism: Triticum urartu; assembly: GCF_056163025.1. Taxonomy (NCBI): domain Eukaryota; kingdom Viridiplantae; phylum Streptophyta; class Magnoliopsida; order Poales; family Poaceae; genus Triticum; species Triticum urartu. Next base: position 715,212,617 of record NC_141879.1, read on the forward strand.
CGGACTAGCCTGACGAGAGACCAGGACACCAGAAAGCAGGCCCGGCCTTGGCTTCGCTGGGTTGCTCTGGCGGGCATGCCGGACGCCGCCCAATGATGGTGACCCCGGGCGCACGGAGCACTCCAACTCTCATGGACCTTCCAGCCGGGTCGCCCGGGTATGAGCTGTGTGTGAGATGACGACTAGGAGAGCCCACGAGAGGCTTCCACCGCAAGACACCCTGAAACAGGCAGCCAGAAGTAGCTCTCGACTACGAGGAGCCCAGGAAGGCGGGTACTCCAGCATCCTTTATAGGAGTAATACAGAAGTAGCTCTCGACTACGAGGAGCCCAGGAAGGCGGGTACTCCAGCATCCTTTATAGGAGTAATACGAGCTCATCCAAGTTTTCTATTTTTTGCCTGATCGACTACTGGCCTGGTCCAAACGTACCCGAACGTTGGCTTGCCCAACCTGCCCGAGAACCCCATATGAACAAGTTGACAAACTATGAGAGCATCACTGAAGGCTTCCATTCGACTTTCGTGATCGCATATAATGTTTCTCGGTGTTTAGTTCAAGGTCACCCTTTTATTAAGGCATATTGAGAAAGAATAGTCGGTATCACCAACTTCTGTAAGTTGTTAAAATAGAGTGTACCTATGAAAATTCATGAGGAATACCATCCATTTGTCTTATACGCAAAACAAATGGTTGCAATCTTAAAAAAACAAGTAAAAATGATTTCTTTCCCCTTATAACACACACCCACATATTCAAGCATTTTGAGATCTTTCAAAAAATGATGAGGAGGTAGATCCTAAAGTCAAGCAGAGAACATCTCACACAAAGAAATACCATTTCACGTGAAACACCCACTCCCCGCTATGATAATCTCATTAACCAGTTTGCTTTGACATTTCCAAATGTATGCAACATTCATCTCGTCAATTATATGCTTCCAAACAGTGAAGTGTGTTGGGGGTTGCACCATCCTAGCAATATCTATACCTACCTACTAATAAAGTAAGGTGCGTTTCTCCAATTTTTTCATCCGTTCATCGCTAAAGGATTTTTTTTCTATCTGGGGTGGTACTAAACTTTTGTAAGTGCATCTATTACCAAGGAAAAACGATCTCTCCCGAATTTCATACGTGGGCCGCGTGTGCTACGGCCCAGTAAGGTCAGCCCATTTTTCCTGCCTATGCAGCAATAAAATATCCTATTTCCCACACAGTGCGGCAAATAGTTCAAGCTACGGACAGGAGGCCCAAGACCGGGCCCATCCATTTTCCCGTGTTATGTTTATGTTTATATTTTTCTTTTTATGTTTCCTTCTCTTTTTATTTCCTATTTCTTTTTTATTTTTTCCCATTACAAGTCTATTTTTCCTTTTTTCTTTGAAATTCGAAATTAAAAAATGTTTAGAATTTTAATTTTTGATCATTTTTTCTGAAAATAACGAACTCCAAAAAGATTTTCCTATTTTAAAAATTGTTTGGAATTTTACTTTTTGTCTACCCAAAATATGTTCAACATTTTTAAAAGTTTATCATTATTGTTCAGGATTTTAAGAAATGTTCCGAATTCGAAAAATATTCTTGTTCTAGCGATATGTTTGAAAGTCGAAAATAATATTTACATTAAAGAAGCGCATTTTCGAAAAAAATTCTGAATTTTGAAAACATGTTCCCATTTAAAAAATTGTTAACAACTTCAAAATTATTTGTGTTTTATTAAAGAAATATATGTGAATTTCTAGAAATGTTCCATTCAAATTTTTGTTCTTGCTATTCCAAAAAATGCATGGAATTTTCAAAAAACTTTTCGTAATTTGGGAAAAAATGACGTTGCCAAGTACTCCTATTTAAAAAATGCTTGCAATTTTAATTCTTTTATCGTTCTGATATTTTTTTTCAAATTTTAAAAAATATTCCCATTTTTTAAAAATTATTTGCCTTTGTCCATATTTGTTCAAGATATTAAATATGCATTTAAAAATGTTACAAATTCGAAAAATATTCTTGTTTTAGTGATATGTTAAAAAATTGTAAATAATTTTTGCATTAAAAATACATTTTATAAATTCCATCTAAATGTTTCCATTTTAAAAAAAAATCACAAATTCGAAAAGTGTTCGTATATTTATAAAAGGTTCATGCTTTTAATAAGTGTTTGTGAATTTCCAAAAAACGTTCCGTTCAACTGTTTTGTTTTGTTTTTTTAATGTATTGAATTAAAAAAACTGTTTGTAATTTGGAAAGTTGTTCGCATTGCCAAGTATATTTTGTGGTTCATCATTGTGACTTTTGGAAAGGTCAAAAAAATGAAGAAATGTTTTGAATCTGATGTTGTCCTATACTCTTAAATATTCGCATTGAGCATTCGTTAGCAGGACACGTTTGTTTGAGTGGCTAGCAACATGTGGTCGGGTCTTAGAGGTCATGAGTTTGATTACTCACATACTGGGCCTGCTCCGCATCCGAACATCGAGCTAAGTCGGATTGTTCATAAGAATGGACACCATAAATTATTGATGGTGATAGCTTTCATGTGCCAATAAAAGAGAATATGGTGGTTAATTATAATTGAAATAAATTGTGGGCACGTGCCGATAAAAAGAGAATATATTGGTTTGGCTCTAATTAAAGAGCGCCATGTTGAACTAGAGAATACAGACATGTGGGGGTCTTGATCCATTCTTATATTGAGCTAGAGGCATGTAACTTTATTATCCCATTGCAACGCACGGGCATGTGCGCTAGTGTATACTTATACACATACTAGGTTCGCCCCCTCCCCTGGCTTGTGGGGGCCCACGGAGGTCATCGTGCTTGCACTGCCCCAGAGTCGGGCCGGGAGGTTGGACCAAGACCATGAGTGATACTTGTAATGCTGAGAAGAGTCAGTTTTTGGGAGACCTTCACAAATTTGGTAAATAAAGTTCTCTTCCGGGATGGGGGGGGGGGGGGGGGGGGGATTTGATAAAACATGTTTATTCTCCAATTTGATAAAAGTTGAGACTTCTTTAGTCGCTAATTTAGTAATTGAAGTCAAATGTTGGTCTCATGAGAGCCTCATGGCTTTAGGACGAGAAAAAGAGCGTCAAAGTGTAGTGTAAAATGTTAAAGAAGAGGATAGTAAGACGAGATTAATTAAGATAGAAACATGATGGTTTATGAGAGCGACTAAAGATACATGAGACCGAAGTTGTGGAGATTGATACTCTAATAATCATCATGAAAAGTACTCCCTCTATCCCGTAATGTAAGACGTTTTTTGACACTACACCAGTGTCAAAAAACGTCTTACATTATGGGACGGAGGGAGTAGTTTTTATATGTCTTGTGCATATAGTAGAACGGTGCCGCAAAGATTAATGACTATATATTTTTTCCCGATTAATCCAAGAGTCTCAACATGTAACTCAAACTCGGCAATTCTCATCACATATTTCAGGTGTCCCGTAGCAAATGTTTTTGCCGGGGGTTGGGCTCACTAAACAACACCAACAGTGGTCCTTGCATTTTCCAAATTGTTTACGTGGTCCACACAATCCATATGGTATATTTATCTTCCTGTTACCTATGTCTTCAATTCTCCCACCTAGAGAATAAAGAAATTAGAGCAATGCATATATATGTATTATCGATGCAATTATGAAAAACAAAGGAAAATATGAAACAACAAATGAACAAACAACATCCTATATACCTTAGTAGTTGATCCCCACTAACTCAATTGTCTTAACATGCAATGATGCTAACTCATCATGCTACTCTACATGCTCCACTAACTTTAATTCTCTCAACATGCAACTATGGCAAATCACCATGCCACCATACACGGGAAAAGACTGACAACTTAACATGCACATGCATGCTATTCAAATTCAACAAATGTCCTGTATCTATATAATAATAAAATATAACAAACTATATGTATTTTAGTTTCAATTATTAGTATTGCTAATCAAAATATTAAATTTTCATGCTGCCAAATCTCATAGAAATAACCGCATCCAATTCCCGTGACAACGCGTGGGGTATCATCACTAGATTTTCCTAACAACATAGAAGTTTTCCACACATATGTACAAATATTAGATAGAGCACATGGTAACTATAAAATAAACAATGTAATTAAGTATATGGAAACAATTCTTCTTCATACATCGTGCTACTTACATTGAACATGAACAATAAAGCAAACGAGGAGAAGTATCGAGAGTGGCAGTAGTAGGCGCACATGTTCCGTGTACTTCTCCATGCACACAGAATTGAATTACTTTAACCAATCAGTGCTTTTGTAGGCACAATATGGGTGTGCTGATTCAAGAATTAGCTGGTTCTTGCTAGCCATATTGTTCATTTCTATATATAGTGGGGTAAAAAAATACTAGTAAGGAATTCATTTAATGTAGCAAATTATATGGTCATTTATAGTTTTGACAATAAATGAAATTTGATGATGAACATCAGGTCTCAGGATTCTAATTTTTGGGTGCACTAATGGCCAAATTTCAAAAACTACACATGAGAAACTTGGAAATGCATAATATAATTTCGCATTTAATAACCTAATATCGCTCCATAAATAAACCATATCCATGTAGAAGATACACTAACAGACTACTCTAAATGCAAGGAAATCCAGATTGTAGATCCATACGGTGGACACTAAACAATCGCATATCGATGGCCATGCTACAATACACTGAAGCATTAAAGGTGCACATTGCTGCTTCCATCCATTTTCGCTCTAGAATTTTATGCAAATATATGGACATTTAATAACCTAAACTTACTCCATAAATAAACCATATGCATGGAGAATATTGTTCTGTCCATCCCGTTTTGCCATAGAATGTTATGCAAATATATGAACATTTAATAACCTAATATAGATCCATAAATAATCTATATCTATGTAGAAGATTGTTGCGTCCATCCATTTTCGTGATGTTATGTTTGAGATTCATGCAAATATTTGAAAGATCTTTACTTCATAATTAAATTGGTATGAAGTAATGTGCATGTATTAGTTAGTAATTGTGGAAGCAATTTGTTCCATTGTAGCCTGGTTCTAGAAACACACACATAACTGGGTTCGAATTCTAGTGTTTGTATTCTATCTAAGAATTGTATGCTATATATTGTTGGGACTATTGTGCCTAGGGTGCCAATCGCACATGTTGTTGTATAAGCTATGGTTCTCTTTCGTGCCTGCCTTAAAGATGTACCATGTCGTGCACCATAACGTTAACATCCATGAATAATCATACTTTCTACCAGGTTTCTTACTGATACCATCTTCTTATTTTATTAAATGAAGTAATCTGGCCTATAATATAAGGCCCCGACCTACAAAAATAAAGTAAAAACAATAGCATCTCATGTGCCTCCGACTTCATGTAGACTTTTGTTGGAAATATGCCCTAGAGATAATAATAAAAATTTTATTATTATATTTCCTTGTTCTTGACAAGTGTTTATTCTCCATGATATAATTATACTTGCCGGAAACTCAAATACAAGTGTGGATACATTAACAAACACTGTGTCCCTAGTGAGCCTCTACTAGACTAGCTCGTTGATTAAAGATGGGTAATGTTTTCTAACCATAGACATGAGTTGTTATTTGATAACGGGATTACATCATTAAGAGAATGATGTGATTGACAAAAACAATCGTAAGCTTAGCATGTGATCGTGTTACTAAGTTCAAATTGCTATTGCCTTCTTAATGTCATGTATCTATTTCTTAGACAACGAGATCATGCCACTCCCTAATACCGAAAGAATGCTCTATGGGTGTCAACCGCCACTTCATAACTTGGTGTTCATAAAGGTGCTCTTCAGGTATCTTGGAAGGTATGTGGTGGGTTGCGTGGATCAAGACTGGGATTTGTCACTCCATGTGACAGAGAGATATCTTTGGGCCCTCTTGTTAATACAACATCCTAAGTAGCTTGAAATCATGTGCCTAATGTGTTTAGTCATGGGGATATTATATTACATTATGAGTAAAGAGAACTTGCCTAGTAACAAGATCAAACTAGGTATGGTGATATCGACGATCGAATCTCAGGCAAGTAAAATACCGCAAGACAAAGGGAATGGATACATGATTGTTTTAATCCTCGACATTGTGGTTCAAACTGAAAGTGCAACTATCCTTGGGTGGTTTTGGTAATTCCTAACAACATATAGCTCATTGAACTAATGCTCTTTCAAGATAATCATTTCAGAAAGTTCGATGATTGGCATGGCATGGACTAGGAGTGTGGACCTCTCAAAATGCTAAGGACACATATTGGCTCAAGCTCAAGACTCTACATTTTCATTTTAGTGATCCAAGATCACATTGAGTCCAAAGGAAAAGCCAATACTATTAAAAGGGCATGAGGTGTTGCTTAATGGCTTGCTTGCTCAAAATGCTTAGTGATATGCTCCAAAAGTCCTCAACCACTTTCTCATATCCACATATGTCCCAAACCAAAATGCAAACTCGGCCCCACCGATTTGATCTATCCAGCGCCACCGAGTTCATTTGACATAGCCACTGCCAGAAACCCTAAGCAGTTCGGTCTCACTGATAGGGATCTCGGTCTCACCGAGATGGGATTGCAAACTCTCTGTTTCCCTTCATAACGTTCCGGTCTAACCGAGATGAGCAATCAGTCCCATCGAGTTCGCAATGCAAACTCTCTATTTCCCTTTCATAACATTTCAGTCTCACAGAAATGAGCAATTTGGTCCAACAGAGTTTGCCTGACCAACTCTCTGCTTGCCTATTACAGAAATCGGTCCTACCGAGTTTATGTGATCGGTCTCACCGAGATTACATTATGCTCTAACCCAAATGAATTTGGTTCGACCGAGTTGACATGTCGGTCCCACCGAAAATCCTAACGTTCACATTTTGAACTAAATCGGTCTGACCAAGTTGTATGATTCGGTCCCACCGAGTTTGGTGAATTGTGTGTACCGGTTAGATTTTGTGTGGAGGCTATATATACCCCTCCACCCACTCTTCATTCATGAGAGAGCCATCGGGACGTGCCTACACTTCTACCATTCATTTTCTAAGAGAGAACCACCTACTCAAGTGTTGAGACCAAGATATTCCAATCCAACCACAAGAATCTTGATCTCTAGCCTTACCCAAGTTGCTTTCCACTCAAATCATCTTTCCACCAAATCCAAATCAGTGAGAGAGAGTTGAGTGTTGGCGAGACTATCATTTGAAGCACAAGAACAAGGAGTTCATCATCAACACACCATCTATTACCTTTTGGAGACTGGTGTCTCCTAGATTGGTTAGGTGTCACTTGGGAGCCTCTGACAAGATTGTGGAGTTGAACCAAGGAGTTTGTACGGGCAAGGAGATCGCCTACTTCGTGAAGATCTATCCAAGTGAGGCAAGTCCTTCGTGGGCGATAGCCATGGTGGGATATACAAGGTTGCTTTCTTCATGGACCCTTCGTGGGTGGAGCCCTCCATGGACTCGCGCAACCATTATCCTTCGTGGGTTGAAGTCTCCATCAACGTGGGTGTACGATAGCACCACCTATCGGAACCACGCCAAAAATCTCTGTGTCTACACTGCGTTTGCTCCCTCCAAACTCCTCCCTTTACTTTCAATATGCAATGATTTACATTCCGCTGCTATACTCTTAAACTTGCATGTGTAGGTTGATTGCCTGACTTGTGCTAAGTTGCTAAAATCTGCCAAGACTTAAAATTGGGAAAATGATAGATTCTTATTTGGTCAAGTAGTCTAATCACCACCCCTCTAGACATACTTTCGATCCTACAAGTGGTATTAGATCTTTGGTCTCCATTTGCCTTAATTTCCATAGCTTTTTGTGATCATAGCCTTGGTTTCACAACCTAGGAGAGTATGGCGTCTAGCAAGGGAAATTACCACCATAGAGGTCCTTACTTTGATGGTACTAATTTTGCTAGTTGGAAGCATAAGATGAAAATGCACATTCTTGGACATAACCCCACCGTTTGGGCTATTGTGTGTACTGGCTTGCCAGCTGAATTCTTTGATGGGAGAGAACCGAACCGTGAAGCTACCACGGAAGAGTTGAAGATGCTACAATACAATGCTCAAGCTTGCGATATCCTCTTCAATGGATTGTGCCCCGAAGAATTTAACAAAATCAGCCGTCTTGAGAATGCAAAGGAAATTTGGGATACTTTGATTGATATGCACGAGGGTACCGACTCCGTCAAGGAATACAAATTGGATGCGCTTCAAAGTCAACTTGACAAGTTCAAAATGATGGATGGTGAAGGTGTCGCTGAAATATACTCTAGGCTTGCTCTCATCACAAATGAGCTTGCCGACTTAGGAAGTGAAGAGATGACTGATAGATTCATCATCAAGAAGATCCTAAGAGCCTTGGATGAAAAATATGATACTGTGTGCACATTGATCCAAATGATGCCCAATTACAAAGATCTCAAGCCAACGGAAGTGATTGGAAGAATTGTTGCTCATGAGATGTCACTCAAGGATAAAGAAGAGCTTCACAACAAGTCTAGTGGTGCTTACAAAGCCTCATGTGATGCTCCTACATCATCAAGTGAGAAACAAGCCTTCAATGAAGAATTGAGCCTAATGGTGAAGAATTTCAACAAGTTCTACAAGAGTAGAAACAAATAAAGAAGTTCCAAGACAAGGTCCTACAATGACAAAATATCTTCGAGTCGTGAGCGTAATTGCTACAATTTTAGAAGACCCGGACACTACTCAAATGAGTGTACGCCCCCCTACAAAAGAAGAGAAGATTCACCCAAAAGGAGAAGTAGAAGAGAAGAATCACCTCCAAGAGAGATAAGGAGTAGAGATGATCGTTATGAACGAAGAACCTCTTGCAGAAGTAAGGATTCAAAAAGGAAGGACAAGTCGTCAAGGAGCTACACAAAATGAAGACATCAAGCTCATGTTGGTGAATGGTATCCGGTTCCGACTCCGACAATCACTCCGAGAGAAGTTATCACTTCGACTCCGAATATACTCAAGATGAAGGTGTTGCCGGTCTAGCACTTTTGTCAACCAACTCCTATGACATATTTGACTCACCAAATGAAGGAATTGGAAGATGCTTCATGGCTAAAGGCCCAAAGGTATCACACCCCGAGTATGTTGATTTCAATAGTGATGAAGATGACTTGCTAGGTGATGATAATTTACTTGTTGACAACTCTAGTGATGAAAACTATGATGAAATTGCTATTAATCATGCTAATCAAGATAAAACGAATGACGATGATAAGAAAGAGTTTGAGCGTCTAACTAAAGAACTAAACACTCTTAAGTTAGCTCATGAAACTACCTTGGAAGATCATCAAGAGCTTTTAAAGACTCATGAGAAGCTACGCTTTGAAAAGCTCAACCTTGAGCAAGAGCATGGGTTCTTAAAACCAATCAATGATGATCTTCGCAAGAAAAGTTCTTCTTACATTGCCAAGCATTTACTCTTGTATACTTACATGCCACAAGTTAAATCTAGCAACAAGAACAAGAAAGATTCTTCTTCTAGTAGTAACAATGATCATGTTAAATCCAATATTGTTTCTTCTAGTAGTTCTCTTGATTCCACTAATGATTCTCTTAGACAAGTTACACTTGAGCAAGAAAATAGCTTATTGAAGGGAATTATAGAGAAAGGTGTTTACAAGAGCCTTGCCGGAAGTAAGCAATTTGAGGAAATTGTACACAAGCAAGGAAGACACCGGAAGAATCAAGGTGTTGGTTTTGAACGAAAGTTCAATGCTAATGGAGTTGAGTGGGAAGAAGATCAATACCCCAAGACGAAGTTTGTTCCTCAACAAGAGAAGTATGATCCTACTTCTTTCAAGGGAACACAAGCTCATGATGATCTTCCACCACAAGACCACAAGAAAAAAAGGCAAGGACAAGCTTCAAGAGGAGATTGATGCATTTGAAGAAGCTCCTAAGGCCTTGGTCAAGTGGGTTCCCAAGATAACATCAAGTTCTAATTCATCAAGTACGACTACAAATCCAAGGATTCCCATCAAGATGACGTGGATCCCAAAGAAGAAGAACTAGAGAGTTCTTGAGGGTGACTCTGCCAACATATTTCACTCATATCATCTTGGCGAGGACAAGTGCAAACAACTCCCACATCTTGCACTAGTTCAAGGAGTCACAAAACCTCTTGTTGGTAAGACAAGGGACAAGGTAACCTAATGCTTTCATGGCCATCATCATGTATGAACTTCATTCTATGTCCATGGATATCTTTGTCTGTTCCTTGTGGGACTAACCCGTGTAGGTATTGAAAGTGCAACTCACTCAAATGGATTGCTCCGAATGATCTACATCAACATTGAGCATCCACATCTTCAACATCTACATGAAATCATCATCGACAAAACCCAAGGTTAGTTCATCCCTCTTAGGGGGGGGGGATATCACATCTAGGGGAGCTTTACTCTAAGATTTGAGCTAAAGCAACTCTAATGGTGTGAACACAACAATGCTTTATGTAAAAGTGCTAACCCCACTTGTGCTTAAACGATGAGTATGACCTACAATCAAATGTTCTCATTTGACTCCTAAGTCAATATACTCATATATAGATGACCTAGTCATCGCCAATTGCTTGATAGATGCTAGATTTGCATATTTTACACATATTTCATTTTCCATTTTATTATGTGAGCATGTTGGTTGCATATTTTACTCATTCGAGGACATCCATTTGTTGCTTTGATTGTTTGGCTCTTTTTCTTTTGCCAAATGGATGGACAAGAATGCCTAAGTACCTCCTCTAGCTATCTATGCTCTTCTCGTCTCAAACTCTATTCATGCTACATCACAAAGTTTGATCAAGTCAGATGTGAACACTGTGTGAGGAGCACTTGGAGTCCCTGATTCGTCATAGACTTAAACTTCCAATACCTCTCTATACATTTCGGTCTGACCGATTCATCCTCTTTGGTCTGACCGAGTTCACTGAGTTGATCTAGGTTTTCCATCTCGGTGCAACCGATTAGAACATTTAGGTCACACCGAGTTGCAGTAACCACTTGCGATTCTGCATCTCGGTGCCACCGAGTTGTTCCACTCGGTCACACCGACAGGGTCAGGATATATATACCGTCGGGTCGAATTTTGGAAATTTCTCCAAACCCCCTCAGCCTGCGTGTGTCCTACTCTGGCGCCTCAGGTCTCCGGATCGTCCTCTCGTCGCCAGCGACCTCCCACCGCTGGTCTCCGTCGCCGTCAACGGAATTCAACCCCGCCGTTGATGTCGTAGCAAGCTCATCACCGAACTAGGGTATGAGTACAAAACTTTGTGTTGTTCCTTACTCCGATTCTTAGCACAAAGCAAATGCCATGTTCTTTACCACGTATGAGATCATCCTGTCCAGCAAGAACATCCCTTAGATTAGGTTTGATTTGAAAATTTAGGGTTAGGTTCCCGCCGAACTCATCTCGGACCGACCGAGTTGTGGAAATCGGTCTCACCGATTTAGCCTAGGCCATTGCACTTGCACTTTTCGGTCTGACCAAAAGTTGCAAATCGGTGTGAGCGAGTTCAACTCTCTGTGAAACCCAAGCAATCTCGAAGTCACCGAACCATGTCTCGGTCTGATTGATTTCACTAGTTTAGACTCCAAAGTTGCTTCGGTATCACCGAGTTTAACAAATCGGTAGCTCTGAAATGCTTTTTTGTGGAAAACTAAAACTAAGTTTTTGACTCATTTGTTTTGCAAAAACTCTGCACTTTGTGATGCTCATCCACTCTATCTCATCTACAACTATTCACAGGGTCAGCTGCCAGTTTGCTTTGCCAGAATGTCTGATCATAGTGATAGCCAGAATAAGTCAGAAGAGCAGATGAATCTGAGTGAGGGCACTAGTCCCTCTAGTAGCTATGATGAGGGTAGCAGGAGTACCCAAAGCAACTTGCCCAAAGAAGCTACAAGGACAAGGAAGAAGAGAAACTCGGACTCAGAGGATGAGGATTATGTTGCAGTTGAGGAAGAGGTCAGCTCCAAGAAGAAGGTGCTGAAAAAGGAAAATGATGTTGCTGCTGCAACAAAGCCTGGCATGCATCAGAAGGCTCCTGCAAAGAGGGTGCCAACCTTAAAAGCCAGAGCCTCAACTATTGAAACTTCCAAGTCAAATGTTGAAGAGGCTGCTGGAGAGGGCAAGAAAAGGAAAGAAAGGGTCAAGAAAACTATGGCCAAAGTCATTGGAAGATCCTCTACGATGGAAGATCCAGAAGAAGAATATGTTGCACCAACATCGAAGTCTCAAAAGCTGATGGGAGGTGCCATCAAGTCTGGGGCTGCCCCTTCTAAGTCCAAGACAGCTCCCAAAGCTTCTGCTCCAGCTCCGAAGACTGCACCCAAGAGGAACACAAGGAATATTTCTGCTGCTGAGAAGAACAAGGCCTCAGTGCCTGAGATTGATGAAGAAGATGCTCAAGCCCAAATGCTTAGGAAGCTCAAACCCAAGATTCCAGATCATGATGACAGTCATCCAGTGGCAGAAGACATGAACATCAGGAAGGATGCATGTTTCAGACTTTGGAGACAATTTGATCCATATGCTGTAAGGAGAAGGACTGCTGTGGACTACAGGTTCCATACCAAAGAGCAGCAGGATTTCTATGAGACCATCTTGCTTGACAAGAAGCCAAATGTTTGTGATATGAAGTGGGCAGATTGGGAGTACATTGAGGAGGATGAATATCACTTCCCAGGAGTGCATGAAAGTTTCAGATCTTGTGGAGTAGATGACTTTATGGGTCAGAAACTCACTAAGTGGAATGACGAGCTTATTATGAAATTCTACTCCACAATACACTTCTATCCTGATGGTAGAATTGTTTGGGTGTCTGAGGGTACAAGGTACCAATCAACAGTTGCTGAGTGGGCAAAATTGATCAATGCCCCTGCAGAGCATGAGGATGACTTGGATGTCTATGTCAAGAAGAAGAAAGACCACAACTCAATGGCAAACACGTACATGGAGATTCCTGACAAAGCCCTGGAAACTCATAAGCTAGGCTCTATTCATTATCTGTTATCTAGTTTGGCCACAATCAACACTATATTGAGGCATACCTTTTTGCCCAAATATGGAGATCATAAGATGATTAGAGGCCATTCCATCAACTTGCTACAATTGTTTGATGTGCCCCAGAAATTCAAAGTCATGAACCTGATTGTGGAAACAATAAAGAGGACAGCTGCAGATCAGAAGAGATCATGTGTGTATGCTCCACATATTCAGATGCTCATCAACTCCAAGATGGGCACATACACCTACTTGTTAGATAAGTAGCATCTACCCTTGAGAATTTTGAGGATAACACTGTTGTCATGACTAAAGAAGATCCTACATCTGCATAGGCACAAGATAAAAGAGAGAAAGTCAAAGGTGAGAAAGCTGCAAAGATGCCAAGTGCTGAAGAGGCATCTCAAGTGTTTTTCAGGACCAAACGAGATCAACTTGGATATCTGATTCAAGCAACCTTGAGGATTGAGAAAGGATTGGCCACCCCGACTCAGAACCAAAAGAGCCTGGAAAGGATCATTGAGACCAAATTTTATGATCTTGATTTAAAGGTGACAGAGATGCAGACATCTGTTGAGCAGCTCCAGGAAGAAGCTGGGGAGAGGAAAGGGCAGACTACCACAGACGCCTTTCAGAGAGTGCCAAGAGGTCAGAGATCTGCTGCTGTGCTAGTGACCGACACTAGAGCTACTACATCAACACCTGTAGCCACATCATCAGTGCCACCTCCAGTTGCCATTCCACCAGCTCCAACAACTTCCACAGATGCATTCATCCTTGGAGTCCTCTCAACGCCTCCTCCCGAAGATGAAGCCTAGAGAGACGCATAGCTCTATGCATTTATGAACTTTTTGGTAACTTGTTGCCAAAGGGGGAGAAATGTATAGATCATAGGCTTCTAGAGAGAGTGAGAGAGCTTTGCTTCTTTTGCCTTGTTTGTCGTTTGGTTGATACTTATTTGTGTGCTTGCTTGATACTTTATGTCTATGTGTGTGAGATACTTGTATGATCATGTGTTTGATCATATTCTACATTAATGCTTGTGCTGGAATGATGTTATCTTTTATATCTCTTATCTATTCTATGTGATCATTCACTTTGCCTTGGTGATGAGTGCACGTTTTTACTCTCTATCATTTTGAGCGCTCCACCAAGATGTATGTGACATGGAAGAGTAACCCATGATCCTAATTGATTGTGCATTTGGATTCACAAGCAAATTTTAAATAATGCACAAATTTAGGGGGAGCTCTTACTTATCACATACTTCTCAAAGCGACGATGAATTTCAATCTTATTATCATTTGTCGAAGCTTTGATCTATATGTTGTCATCAATTACCAAAAAGGGGGAGATTGAAAGTGCAACTATCCCTAGGTGGTTTTGGTAATTCCTAACAACATATAGCTCACTGAACTAATGCTCTTTCAAGATAATCATTTTAGAAAGTTCAATGATTGGCATGGCATGGACTAGGAATGTGGAACCCTCAAAATGCTAAGGACACATATTGGCTCAAGCTCAAGACTCTACATTTTCATTTTAGTGATCCAAGATCATATTGAGTCCATAGAAAAAGCCAATACTATTAAAAGGGGACGAGGTGTTGCTTAATGGCTTGCTTGCTCAAAATGCTTAGTGATATGCTCCAGAAGCCCTCAACCACTTTCTCATATCCACATATGTCCCAAACCAAAAGTCAAACTCGGCCCCACCGATTTGATCTATCCGGCGCCACCAAGTTCATTTGACATAGCCACTGCCAGAAACCCTAATCAGTTCGGTCTCACCGATAGGGATCTCGGTCTCACCGAGATGGGATTGCAAACTCTCTGTTTCCCTTCATAACGTTCCGGTCTAACCGAGATGAGCGATCGGTCCCACCGAGTTCGCAATGCAAGCTCTCTGTTTCCCTTTCGAAACGTTTCGGTCTCACCGAAATGAGCGATTCGGTCCCACCGATTTTGCCTGACCAACTCTCTGTTTGCCTATTATAGAAATCGGTCCTACCGAGTTTATGTGATCGGTCTCACCGAGATTATGTTATGCCCTAACCATAATGAAATTGGTCCCACCGAGTTGACATGTCGGTCCCACCGAAAATCCTAACATTCACGTTTTGAACTAAATCAGTCTGACTGAGTTGTATGATTCTGTACCACTGAGTTTGGTGAATTGTGTGTAACGGTTAGATTTTGTGTGGATGCTATATATACCCCTCCACCCACTCTTCATTCATGGGGAGAGCCATCAGAACGTGCCTACACTTCTACCATTCATTTTCTGAGAGAGAACCACCTACTCAAGTGTTGAGACCAAGATATTCCAATCCAACCACAAGAATCTTGATCTCTAGCCTTCCCCAAGTTGCTTTCCACTCAAATCATCTTTCCACCAAATCCAAATCAGCGAGAGAGAGTTGAGTGTTGGGGAGACTATCATTTGAAGCACAAGAGCAAGGAGTTCATCATCAACACATCATCTATTACCTTTTGGAGAGTGGTGTCTCCTAGATTGGTTAGGTGTCACTTGGGAGCCTCCGAAAAGATTGTGGAGTTGAACCAAGGAGTTTGTATTGGCAAGGAGATTGCCTACTTCGTGAAGATCTACCCAAGTGAGGCAAGTCCTTCGTTGGCGATGGCCATGGTGGGATAGACATGGTTGCTTCTTCATGGACCCTTCGTGGGTGGAGCCCTCCGTGGACTCACGCAACTGTTACCCTTCGTGGGTTGAAGTCTCCATCAACATGGATGTACGATAGCACCACCTATCGGAACCACGCCAAAAATCTCCGTGTCTACATTGTGTTTGCTCCCTCCAAACTCCTCCCTTTACCTTCATATACAATGATATACATTCCGCTGCTATACTCTTAGACTTGCATGTGTAGGTTGATTGCTTGACTTATGCTAAGTTGCTAAAATTTGCCAAGACATAAAATTGGGAAAAGGATAGATTCTAATTTGGTCAAGTAGTCTAATCACCCCCCCTCTAGACATACTTTCGATTCTACACAAACCAATAAAGATCTTCCTGGAATATGTGGGAGTCATTATGGGCATCCAGGTACCGCTATTGGTCATTCATCAGAGAAGTTGTCTCTATAATGTCCGCATGTTCTCGAACCCATAGGTTCACATATTTAACGTTAGGTAATTGTAATGTGATATTCATAATGGTGAGATCGAAGATAGCTTGGAGTCTCAGATGGGACCCAGGACATCACGAGGAGCTTCAGAATGGTCAATAAAAAAGTTTCATATAAGGAAAGTGGTTTTCAGGGTTGCGAAAAATGTTCGGGATTTTTGGTTTCATACCAGGAAGGTTCTAGATGGTTCCGTAGTAGGGCCCACCTGCGTGGAGGCACCCATTGTTGGGTTCTACGGTAGGGTGCGTCGACTGCAAATTAAAATTTTCCTACGCGCAGAACAACCAAGAACATGCTATGGGAGATGGATCACAGTTTGTTACCACTAGACGCGCAGTGCCGTGCAGCGGAAGAAGAGTTGGGGCAGCGCATCCGCGTGGATCGTCTTCTCCTCGTCCGATCTCCCTCGTATAGCTGGTTGTCGGTTCCCACATACAGGTTCGCCGGAGCGGCGCAAGTGCACCGCCTCTAATGGTATCCGCGCGTGCAGGAGGAACATCGTGCGGCGGACTGCTAGGTCTGATCACACAACCGGCGGCGAGTGGAGGTGTCTATTCGCAACACATGCAAACCCTAGTGACAGCGCTGAAGCGATCAATCGCGTGAGTGTGCGGCACCTCCACTTTATATAGGCGTCCGTCGTGGGCTCAACACTTGGGCCTCGCACGGACCGTAAAGCCCATAAGTCTACTCGGCCACAATCCGAATACAGCTCGGATCACATCCGACCAGTGTCCTCAGATCCGACCTCATAGGTTCCTTCCCTTAAGAGCGCGACCCCTTAGGTTCAAGCCAGCTTGGTCGCAGTTCGGATCACCTCCGAACTGCACAGTTGGTAGCGGCCTCTAGCAAGGCATGCCGAACACCAAACAGACTATGAAGCTGGTTAGGCGAACCTGTACATCATACTTCCATTCCTTTTGCCACACGATATATGTTGTCGGGCTCAAGGCGAGTCTGTCATCCTTGTGCTAGCCCGACCTCTTTCTCGTTCCAGTGATGCCGACCACAAACCGGATTATCTCATAATCCTTGTCGCATGGCCATGCTTATCCTGGTCGGATCACACTATGGGCCCGGAGTATATCTCTCCTAATCGGAGTGGCAAATCCCATCTTGCTCGACCACGTCTCGCAGCATGGTTCTGGACAAACCCGAAACCTACCTTTATAACTACCCAGTTACGGAGTAGCGTTTGGTCGGCCCAAAGCAAGTCTGTCACCATCCCAAGTACATGCGTCAGCTCAGGTCTTAGGACATAGAACGTATGTTGTACTAGAGACTCACAGATGACATATCGCTGCGTCTCATAGTTGGGTCTGTCCAACTCGGACCTTATCTCGACTCGGATCCGACTATGTCGAATCCGACCAGATCCTTCCAAGTCCATATTATCCGGTTAGCATCCAATGCTCCATGGCTAGTGTGACCAAGCCATCGACCGTGTCATATGCTAGTCTAGTTGGCTACACGTCCACACAACCCTTTCGACTAGGGACCTTTTAGGACAATCATCATACAATGCATAGTCCCACAAACAAGTCACGTACTTGCTGATACACATCATTGATGATGTCCAAGGACTATCTTTATTCATAAACACATAGGAAATATCATCATACATTATTGCCTCTAGGGCATATCTCCAACAGTCTCCCACTTGCACTAGAGTCAATCAAATAGACATCTAATGCCCATAGTTCTAACGTGCCCCTCATGCTTGGGTTGTGGAAGCGGCTTAGTCAACGGATCCGCAACATTTGCATCCGTGTGAGTTTTCCATAACTCTACATCACCACTCTTTACGATCTTTCGTATCAGGTGATATTTTCGATCTATGTGTCTGACCTTGTGGTGATTCCTCGGCTCCTTGGCTTGTGCGATGGCACTAGAATTATCACAATAAAGGTCCAATAGTTTTACCGAGGCTGGGAAAATACCAAGATCATCCAGAAAGTTCTGGATCCAAACACCTTCCTTTGCAGCTTCACAAGCCGCAATGTATTCGGCTTGTGTAGTAGAATCGGACACCGTATCTTGCTTGGAACTCATCCAGCTCATTGCTCCTCCGTTCATGACGTACACGAATCCGGACTGTGATCGACAATCATCTCTGTCGGTTTGGAAACTAGTATCGACATAACCCCTTACGACGAGCTCTTCCTCACCTCCATAAACTAGGAACATCTCTTTAGTTCTTTTCAGGTACTTCAAAATAGTCTTTACCGCTGCCCAGTGACTCTCACCTGGGTTGGCCTGGTATCTGCTTGTTAGGCTTATTGTAAAAGCAACATCGGGTCGCGTACATATCATGGCATACATGATGGATCCGATTGACGAGGCATACGAAATCCTACTCATCCTGCTTCGCTCATCAGATGTCGAAGGACTCCGAGTCTCGCTTAGCCTTATACCATGTGAGAGTGGCAAGAACCCTTTCTTTGCCTCACTCATGTTGAACCGCTTCAACACTTTATCTATGTACATGCTCTGGCTTAAGCCGAGCAGCCTCCTTGATGCCTAAAATTTACATTGCCTCACCAAGGTCCTTCATCGAAAACTTGCCATTCAATGACTCCTTGACCGAGTTCAACATCGTAATATTATTTCCGATCAGTAGTATGTCATCCACATACAAGATCAAAACACTATCGAGCTCCCACTTAACTTGTATAAACAAGAGTCCTCTTTGCTTTTGATGAAGCCGAAACCAGTGACGACCTCATCAAAACGAATGTTCCAGCTCCGAGATGCTTGCCTCAACCCATAAATGGATCTCTTGAGCTTGCATACCTTACTAGTGCTAGTCGGATCGACAAAACCCTCCGGGTGTATCATATACACGTCCTCGGTTAAATTTTCATGAAGGAAAGCCGTCTTAACATCCATCTGCCATATCTCATAATCGAAATATGCAACTATAGCTAGTACGATCGTCACCGACTTCAGCATCGCTACTTGCGAGTAAGTCTCATCGTAATCAATTCCTTGAACTTGTTCATAACCCTTAGCGACAAGCGAGCTTTGTGGATCTAAACATTTCCATCCACATCGGTTTTCTTCTTAAAGACCCATGTGCAACCAATGGCTGTTACGCCAGGCGGCGGATCAGCCAAGTCCCAGACTTGATTCTCATCCATGGACTTTAACTCGGATCTCATGGCCTCCAGCCATGCCTCGGAATCCGGGCTCACCATCGCTTCCGCATAAGTGGTCAGCTCGTCACTTTCTAGCAACAGTACATCACACACTCTTGCTAGCTCTTTTAGCACTTCGTTGGGTTTCCCCGAAGAGGAAGGGATGATGCAGCAAAGTAGCGTAAGTATTTCCCTCAGTTTTTGAGAACCAAGGTATCAATCCAGTAGGAGGCTACGCGCGAATCCCTCGTACCTGCACAAAACAAATAAATCCTCGCAACCAACGCAAATAGGGGTTGTCAATCCCTATAGGGCCACTTACGAGAGTGAGATCTGATAGATATGATAAGATAATATTTTTGGTATTTTTATGATAAAGATGCAAAGTAAAATAAAGGCAAAGTAGATGGCAAAGTAAATAACTAAGTAGTAGGAGATTAATATGATAAAGATAGACCCGGGGGCCATAGGTTTCACTAGTGGCTTCTCTCGAGAGCATAAGTATTCTACGGTGGGTGAACAAATAACTGTTGAGCAATTGACATAATTGAGCATAGTTATGAGAATATCTAGGTATGATCATGTATATATGCATCACGTCCGAGACAAGTAGACCGACTCCTGCCTGCATCTACTACTATTACTACACTCATCGACCGCTATCCAGCATGCATCTAGAGTATCAAGTTAAAAACAGAGTAACGCCTTAAGCAAGATGACATGATGTAGAGGGATAGACTCATGCAATATGAAGAAAACCCCATCTTGTTATCCTCGATGGCAACAATACAATACGTGCCTTGCTGCCCTTATTGTCACCGGGAAAGGACACCACAAGATTGAACCCAAAGCTAAGCACTTCTCCCATTGCAAGAAAGATCAATCTAGTAGGCCAAACCAAACTAATAATTCGAAGAGACTTGCAAAGATAACCAATCATACATAAAAGAATTCAGAGAAGATTCAAATAGTATTCATAGATAGACTTGATCATAAACCCACAATTCATCGGTCTCAACAAACACACCGCAAAAAAGAAGATTACATTGAATAGATCTCCACAAGAGAGGGGGTGAACATTGTATTGCGATCCAAAAATAGAGAAGAAGCCATCTAGCAACTAACTATGGACCCGTAGGTCTGAAGTAAACTACTCACACTTCATCGGAGAGGCTATGGTGTTGATGTAGAAGCCCTCCGTGATCGATGCCCCCTCCGGCGGAGCTCCGGAACAGGCGGTGGAATTAGGGTTTTTGGCTCCTCTTCTGATCGTTTGGGGGTACGTGGATATATATAGGAGGAAGAAGTACGTCGGTGGAGCAACAGGGGGCCCACGAGGGTGGAGGGCGCGCCTGGGGGGGGGGGGGCAGGCGCGCCCCCTACCTCGTGGCCTCCTGTTAGTTGGCTTGACGTAGGGTCCAAGTCTCCCGAGTTGTATTCGGTGAGAAAATCACGTTCCCGAAGGTTTCATTCCGTTTGGACTCCGTTTGATATTCCTTTTCTTCGAAACCCTAAAACAGGCAAAAATAGCAATTCTGGGCTGGGCCTCTGGTTAATAGGTTAGTCCCAAAAATAATATAGAAGTGGATAATAAAGCCCAATAATGTCCAAAACAATAGATAATATAGCATGGAGCAATCAAAAATTATAGATACATTGGAGACGTATCAAGCATCCCCAAGCTTAATTCCTGCTCGTCCTCGAGTAGGTAAATGATAAAAACAGAATTTTTGACGCGGAGTGCTACTTGGCATAATTTTAATGTAATTCTTATTAATTGTGGTATGAATATTCAGATCCAAAAGATTCAAGACAAAAGTTTATTGACATATAAAATAATAATACTTCAAGCATACTAACAAAGCAATTATGTCTTCTCAAAATAACATGGCTAAAGAAAGTTATCCCTACAAAATCATATAGTCTGGCTATGCTCTATCTTCACCACACAAAATATTTAAATCATGCACAACCCCGATGACAAGCCAAGCAATTGTTTCATACTTTTGACATTCTCAAAACCTTTTCAATTTTCACGCAATACATGAGCGTGAGCCATGGATATAACACTATAGGTGGAATAGAGTGGTGGTTGGGGAGAAGACAAAAAGGGGAAGATAGTCCCACATCAACTAGGCGTATCAACGGGCTATGGAGATGCCCATTAATAGATATCAATGTGAGTGAGTAGGGATTGCCATGCAACAGATGCACTAGAGCTATAAGTATATGAAAGCTCAAAAAGAAACTAAGTGGGTGTGCATCCAACTTGCCTGCTCATGAAGACCTAGGGCAATTTGAGGAAGCCCATCATTGGAATATACAAGCCAAGTTCTATAATGAAAAATTCCAACTAGTATATGAAAGTGATAACATGAGAGACTCTCTACTATGAAGATCATGGTGCTACTTTGAAGCACAAGTGTGGTAAAAGGATGGTAGCATTGTCCCTTCTCTCTTTTTCTCTAATGTTTTTCCTTTTTTTTCTTTGGGCCTTTTCTCTTTTTTATGGCCTTTTTCTTTCTCTCTTTTTTTATTTTTATTTTTCGTCCGGAGTCTCATACCGACTTGTGGGGGAATCATAGTCTCCATCATCCTTTCCTCACTGGGACAATGCTCTAATAATGATGATCATCACACTTTTATTTTTCTTACAACTCAACAATTACAACTCGATAATTAGAACAAAATATGACTCTATGTGAATGCCTCCGGCGGTGTACCGGGATATGCAATGATGCATGAGTGACAAGTATGAAAGAATTATGAACGGTGGCTTTGCCACAAATACCATGTCAACTACATGATCATGCTAAGCAATATGATAATGATGGAGTGTGTCATAATAAACGGAACGGTGGAAAGTTGCATGGCAATATATCTCGGAATGACTATGGAAATGCCATAATAGGTAGGTATGGTGGCTGTTTTGAGGAAGGTATATGGTGGGTGTATGATACCGGCGAAAGGTGTGCGGTATTAGAGAGGCTAGCAAAGGTGGAAGGGTGAGAGTGCGTATAATCCATGGACTCAACATTAGTCATAAAGAACTCATATACTTATTGAGAAAATCTACAATTTATCAAAGCAAAGTATTACGCGCATGCTCCTAGGGGGATAGATTGGTAGGAAAAGACCATCGCTCGTCCCCGACCGCCACTCATAAGGAAGACAATCAATAAATAAATCATGCTCCGACTTCATCACATAACGGTTCACCATATGTGCATGCTACGGAAATCACAAGCTTCAACACAAGTATTTCTCAAGTTCACAACTACTCAACTAGCATGAATTTAATATCACCATCTCCATATCTCAAAACAATTGTCAAGTATCAAACTTCTCATAGTATTCAACACACTCATAAGAGAGTTTTATTATTAATCTTGCATACCAAGCATATTAGGGTTTTAAGCAAATTACCATGCTATTAAGACTCTCAAAATAATCTAAGTGAAGCATGAGAGATCACTAGTTTCTATAAAAAAAATCCACCACCGTGCTCTAAAAGATATAAGTGAAGCACTAGAGCAAAATTATATAACTCAAAAGATATAAGCGAAGCACATAGAGTATTCTAACAAATTCCAAATCATGTATGGCTCTCTCCAAAGATGTGTACATCAAGGATTATTTTGGTAAAATAATAAGAAAAGACTCAAATCATACAAGACGCTCCAAGTAAAACGCATATCATGTGGTAAATAAAAATATAGCTCCAAGTAAAGTTACCGATAGAAGTATACGAAAGAGGGGATGCCTTCCGGGGCATCCCCAAGCATTGGCTTTTAGGTGTCCTTAGATTATCTTGGGGGTGCCATGGGCATCCCCAAGATTAGGCTCTTTCCACTGCTTGTTCCATAATCCATCAAATCTTTACCCAAAACTTGAAAACTTCACAACACAAAACTTAAAGTAGAAAATCTTGTGAGGTTCGTTAGCGAAAGAAAATAAAAGATCACTTCAAGGTACTGTAATGAACTCACTATTTATTTATATGGGTGTTATACCTACTTTATTCCAACTTCTCTATGGTTTATAAACTAATCTAATAGCCATAGATTCATCAAAATAAGCAAACAACACACGGAAAACAGAATCTGTCAAAAACAGAACAGTCTGTAGTAATCTGTAGCTAGCGCAAGATCTGGAACCCCAAAAATTCGAAAATTAATTGTTGGACGTGAGGAATTTATCTATTAATCATCTGCAAAAAGAATTAACTAAATATCACTTTCCAAATAAAAATGACAGCAGTTCTCGTGAGCACTGAAGTTTCTGTTTTTTACAGCAAGTTCAACAGGACTTTCCCCAAATCTTCCCAACGGTTCTACTTGGCACAAATACTAATTAAACACAAAAAACACAAACAAAACATATGCTAAATAATTTATTTATTACTAAGCAGGAGAAAAAGGCAAGGAATATAAATAAAATTGGGTTGCCTCCCAACAAGCGCTATCATTTAACGCCCCTAGCTAGGCATAACAAGCAAGAATAGATCTAGGTATTACCATCTTTGGTAGGCAATCCATAAGTGGCTATCATAATAGATTCATAAGGTAATTTAATTTTATTTCTAGGAAAGTGTTCCATGCCTTTCCTTAATGGAAAGTGTTCCATGCCTTTCCTTAATGGAAATTGGAATCTAATATTTCCTTCCTTCATATCAATAATTGCACCAATCGTTCTAAGGAAAGGTCTACCAAGAATAATAGGACATGAAGGATTGCAATCTATGTCAAGAACAATAAAATCTACGGGCACATAATTCCTATTTACAACAATAAGAACATCATTAATTCTTACCATAGGTTTCTTAGTAGTGGAAATAGTAGCACCCAAATCACATAAAGCATAGCATTCATGATCTTTAATTTTAATTTTAATAGTTGGTTACCACTCATCATAAAGTTTTCTAGGGATAGAAACTTCCAATTCAAGTTTTTCTTCATAAGATTGCATCAAGGCATCAATGATATGTTTAGTAAACGCTTTATTTTGACTATAAGCATGAGGAGCATTTAGCACGGATCGCAACAAGGAAATACAATCAATCAAAGAGCAATTTTCATAGTTAAATTCCTTGAAATCCATAATAGTGGGTTTAGCAACATCTAGGGTTTTAATTTCTTCAATCCCACTTTTATCAAATTTAGCATCAAGATCAAAAGATTCATAATTCTTGGAACGCCTTCTAGGTAATGGTGGATCATATTAAGTCCCATCATTATCAAGATTCATATTGCAAAACAAAGATTTAATAGGGGACACATCAATAACTTTTAGATCTTCATCATTATTTTCATATGAACTAGAAGAATACGCTTTTATAAAGGCATCTTTCTTAGCACGCATCCTAGCGGTTCTTTCTTTGCACTTGTCAATGGAAATTCTCATGGCTTTGAGAGACTCATTGATATCATGCTTAGGTGGAATAGATCTAAGTTTCAAAGAATCAACATCAAGAGCAATTCTATCAACGTTCCTAGCCAAATCATCAATCTTAAGCAATTTTTGTTCAATCATAGCATTAAAATTCTTTTGCGAAGTAATAAATTCTTTAATATTAGATTAAAAATCAGAGGGCATCTTATTATAATTTCCATAGGAATTGTTGTAGGAATTACCATAATTATTAGAGGGATTACTAGGATCGATAAGGCCTAGGATTGAAATTTCCTCTATACACATCATTACCAAAATTGTTCCTACCAACAAAATTCACATCCATAGATTCATTATTATTCTCAATCAAAGTAGACAAGGGCATATCATTAGGATCAGAAGAAACACTCTTATTAGCAAATAATTTCATAAGTTCATCCATATTTCCACTCAAAACATTAATTTCTTCTATCGCATGCACCTTTTTATTAGTGGATCTTTCAGTATGCCATTGAGAATAATTAACCATAATATTATCTAGGAGTTTAGTAGCTTCTCATAAGGTGATTTCCATAAAAGTGCCTCCCGCGGCCGAATCCAAAAGATTTCTAGAAGCAAAATTCAATCCGACATAAATTTTTTGTATAATCATCCACAAATTTAAACCATGAGTAGGGAAATTACGTATCATTAATTTCATTCTCTCCCAAGCTTGTGCAACATGTTCATGATCAAGTTGCTTAAAGTTCATAATATCGTTTCTAAGAGAGATGATTTTAGCGAGAGGAAAATACTTAGAGATAAAAGCATCTTTGCACTTATTCCATGAATCAATACTATTTTTAGGCAAAGCCGAAAACCAAGCTTTAGCATGATCTCTAAGCAAAAAAGGAAATAGCTTCAATTTAACAATATCATTATCCACATCTTTCTTCTTTTGCATGTCACACAAATCAACGAAGCTATTTAGATGGGTAGCGACATCTTCACTAGGAAGGCTGGAGAACGGATCTTTCATGACAAGATTCAACAAAGCAGTATCAATTTCACAAGATTCAGCATCGGTAAGAGGAGCAATCGGAGTGCTAATAAAATCATTGTTGTTGGTATTGGTGAAGTCACAATTTAGTATTATCTTGAGCCATCGCGACAAACAAGCAACCTAACACACAAGCAAACAAAAATCAAGCGGACAAAAAGGGGAAAATAGAGAAAGAGAGGGAGGATAGAGAGAGAGAGAGGGCGAATAAAACGACAAGGGTGAATTGGGGGGAGAGGAAAACGAGAGGCAAATGGCAAATAATGTAATGCGGGAGATAAGGGTATGTGATGGGTACTTGGTATGTTGACTTTTGCGTAGACCTCCCCGGCAACGGCGCCAGAAATCCTTCTTGCTACCTCTTTTAGCACTGCGTTGGTTTTCCCCGAAGAGGAAGGGATGATGCAGCAAAGTAGCGTAAGTATTTCCCTCATTTTTTGAGAACCAAGTTATCAATCCAGTAGGAGTCTACGCGCGACTCCCTCGTACCTGCACAAAATAAATAAATCCTCGCAACCAACGCAAATAGGGGTTGTCAATCCCTATAGGGCCACTTACGAGAGTGAGATCTGATAGATATGATAAGATAATATTTTTGGTATTTTTATGATAAAGATGCAAAGTAAAATAAAGGCAAAGTAGATGGCAAAGTAAATAACTAAGTAGTAGGAGATTAATATGATAAAGATAAACCCGGGGGCCATAGGTTTCACTAGTGGCTTCTCTTGAGAGCATAAGTATTCTACGGTGGGTGAACAAATAACTATTGAGCAATTGACAGAATTGAGCATAGTTATGAGAATATCTAAGTATGATCATGTATATAGGCATCACGTCCGAGACAAGTAGACCGACTCCTGCCTTCATCTACTACTATTACTCCACTCATCGACCGCTATCCAGCATGCATCTAGAGTATTAAGTTAAAAACAGAGTAACGCCTTAAGCAAGATGACATGATGTAGAGGGATAAACTCATGCAATATGAAGAAAACCCCATCTTGTTATCCTCGGTGGCAAAAATACAATACGTGCCTTGCTGCCCTTACTGTCACCGGGAAAGGACACCGCAAGATTGAACCCAAAGCTAAGCACTTCACCCATTGCAAGAATGATCAATCTAGTAGGCCAAACCAAACTGATAATTCGAAGAGACTTGCAAAGATAACCAATCATACATAAAAGAATCCAGAGAAGATTCAAATATTATTCATAGATAGACTTGACATAAACCAACAATTCATCGGTCTCAACAAACACACCGCAAAAAATAAGATTACATCGAATAGATCTCCACAAGAGAGGGGGAGAACATAGTATTGAGATCCAAAAAGAGAGAAGAAGCCTGATACGTCTCTGTCATATCTACTTTTCCAAACACTTTTGCCCTTGTTTTGGACTCTAACTTGTATGATTTGAATGGAACTAACCCGGACTGACGCTGTTTTCAGCAGAACTACCATGATGTTGTTTTATGTGCAGAAAACAAAAGTTCTCGGAATGACCTGAAACTCCACGGAATATCTTACAATAAATAATAAAAAATCCTCGTCAAAGATGAAGACCAGGGGGCCCACACCCTTTCCACGAGGGTGGGGGGCGCGCCCGCCCCCTACCTCGTGGGCCCCCTGGAGACCTCCCGACTCCAACTCCAACTCCAACTCTATATATCAGCTTTCAGGGAGAAAAAAATAGGAGAGAAGAAATCATTGCGTTTTACGATACGGAGCCACCGCCAAGCCCTAAAACCTCTCGGGAGGGCTGATCTGGAGTCCGTTCGGGGCTCCGGAGAGGGGGATTCGTCGCCGTCGTCATCATCAACCATCCTCCATCACCAATTTCATGATGCTCACCGCCGTGCGTGAGTAATTCCATCGTAGGCTTGCTGGACGGTGATGGGTTGGATGAGATTTATCATGTAATCGAGTTAGTTTTGTTAGGGTTTGATCCCTAGTATCCACTATGTTCTGAGATTGGTGTTGCTATGACTTTGCTATGCTTAATGCTTGTCACTAGGGCCCGAGTGCCATGATTTCAGATCTGAACCTATTATGTTTTCATCAATATATGAGAGTTCTTGATCCTATCTTGCAAGTCTATAGTCACCTATTATGTGTTATGATCCGCTAACCCCAAAGTGACAATAATCGGGATACTTACCGGTGATGACCGTAGTTTGAGGAGTTCATGTATTCACTATGTGCTAACGCTTTGTTCCGGTTCTCTATTAAAAGGAGGCCTTAATATCCCTTAGTTTCAATTAGGATCCCGCTGCCACGGGAGGGTAGGACAAAAGATGTCATGCAAGTTCTTTTCCATAAGCACATATGACTATATTCGGAATACATGCCTATAGTACATTGACGAATTGGAGCTAGTTCCGTGTCACCCTATGTTATGACTGTTACATGATGAACCGCATCCGGCATAATTATCCATCATTGATCCGATGCCTACGAGCTTTCCATATACTGGTTTACGCTTATTTACTTTCCCGTTGCTATTGTTACAATCACTACAAAATACCAAAAACATTACTTTGCTTTCGTTACTCTTTCATTACCGTTACCATCACTATCATATTACTTTGCTACTAAACACTTTGCTGCAGATACTAAGTTTCCAGGTGTGGTTGAATTGAAAACTCAGCTGCTAATACTTGAGAATATTCTTTGGCTCCCCTTGTGTCGAATGAATAAATTTGGGTTGAATACTCTACCCTCGAAAGCTGTTGCGATCCCCTATACTTGTGGGTTATCAAGACTAATTTCTGGCGCCGTTGCCTGGGAGCATAGCTCTATTCTTTGTGTCACTTGTGATTTATATCTGCTGGACACTATGAAGAACTTGAAAGACGCTAAGACAACAATTTATCCCTCAACTACGAGGGGAGGTAAGGAACTGCCATCTAGCTCTGCACTTGATTCACCTTCTGTTTTGAGTAAGCTTGCGACACCTACACCTGCTTCTGCTATTCGTTCTGATATGTCGCATGTTATTGATGATGCCACTTCTGCTATACATGATACTTATGATGAAACTACCTCTATGCCTGATACTACTATGCCACTTAGTGATTTTCTCGAGGAACGACTTGCTAGGGCTAGAGAGATTGAAAATATTGAATCTGATTATGATGATGAAAGTGATGATGAAGAATCACTTGTTATTCCCGAGGGTTATTTATTTGATCAAGAAGCTTCTTTAGCTATTTTAGCTTGCAAAGATAGATATGAACTCAAAAGGTTATTAGCTAAATGGAATAAGCAATCTCTAAATCCTAGGATGAAACCTGACCCTGCTTTTGCTACTTCACCTATCTGTGTTACTGATAAGGATTATGAATTCTCTGTTGATCCTGATATAATTACTTTGGTTGAATCTGATCCTTTTCATGGTTATGAATCTGAAACTGTTGTGGCACATCTTACTAAGTTAAATGATATAGCCACCCTGTTCACTAATGATGAGAGATCTCGCTACTTTTATATCCTTAAAATATTTCCGTTCTCATTAAAGGGTGTGATGCTAAGATATAGTTTAATTCTCTTTATCCTGGTTGTGTGCATAGTCCCCAGGATATGATTTACTACTTCTCTGCTAAATATTTCCCTGCTCATAAGAAACAAGCTGCTTTAAAGGAAATATACAACTTTGTGCAAATTAAAGAAGAGAGTCTGCCACAAGCTTGGGGGAGGCTTCTCAAGTTACTTAATGCTTTGCCTGATCATCCTCTTAAGAAAAATGAAATACTTGATATCTTTTATAATGGACTAACCGATGCTTCCAGAGATTACCTGGATAGTTGTGCTGGTTCTCTTTTCAGGGAAAGAACACCGGATGAAGCTGAAATCTTACTAAATAATATGTTGACAAATGAAAATAATTGGGCACCTCCTGAGCCAGCTCCTGCTCCAATTAATGATCCTATTCCTAAACCAACTCCGAAGAAGAGAGGTGTTCTATTTCTCAGTCCTGAAGATATGCAAGAGGCAAAGAAATCTATGAAAGAAAAATGTATTAAAGCTGAAGATGTTAAGAATTTACCTCCTATTGAAGAAATACATGGTCTTAATTTACCGCCTATTGAAGAAACATATGATCTTGATCCTTTACTTATTGAAGAACCTCCAGACCTCCATAACCCGACACAGGTAGTAAAGGTAAATTCTCTCTATAGATATGATAAAGCTGTAATCCCATTTACTAAAATTGCTAGCCCATGCTTAGATGAGTTTGATAATTTTATGGCTAAGCAAGAAGACTTTAATGCTTATTTTTGTAGACAATTAGAATACAATTCAAATATGCTTGGACACTTGGGCGATTATATGGCTAATGTCAAGGGTGAACTTAAACTTATTAGTAAACATGCTTCTATGGTTACCACTCAAGTAGAACAAGTACTTAAAGCTCAAAAGGAATTGCTCAATGAGATGAATAGTAAGGAAAATAATTATGCTGTTAAAGTGGCTACTAGAACTGGTAGAATGACTCAGGAACCTTTGTATCCTGAAGGCCACCCTAAGAGAATTGAGCAAGATTCTCAGAGAAATAATATTGATACACCTAGTTCTTATAAAAGGAAGAAAAAGAAAAATGATAGAACTGTGCAAACTTCTAGTGGACCTATTGCTGAACCACCTGATAATCCAAATGATATCTCTATGTCTGATGCTAAAACACAATCTGGCAATGAACATGAACCTAATGAAAATGTTAATGATGATGTTCATAATAATGCTCAACCTAGTAATGATAATGATGTAGAAATTGAACCTGCTGTTGATCTTGATAACCCACAATTAAAGAATCAACGTTATGATAAGAAAGACTTTGTTGCTAGG
Source organism: Triticum urartu (assembly GCF_056163025.1). NCBI lineage: Eukaryota > Viridiplantae > Streptophyta > Magnoliopsida > Poales > Poaceae > Triticum > Triticum urartu. Next base: position 715,243,230 of record NC_141879.1, read on the forward strand.
AAACATGGTAAATAAAGAGAGCCTTGGGTTCAGAAACCCATGCCTTTTCCTCCCAAATGATCCAAGAAAAAGGATGATGAGGATTTTGAGCGCTTTGCCGAAATGATTAGACCTATCTTTTTGCGTATGCGATTAATTGATATGCTCAAAATGAATCCTTATGCTAAGTAAATGAAAGATATTGTTACGAATAAAAGAAAGATACCAGAAGCTGAAATTTCCACCATGATTGCTAATTATACTTTTAAGGGTGGAATACCAAAGAAACTTGGAGATCTAGGAGTACCTACTATACCATGCTCCATTAAAAGAAACTATGTTAAAACTGCTTTATGTGATCTTGGAGCCGGTGTTAGTGTTATGCCTCTCTCTTTATATCGTAGACTTGACTTGAATAAGTTGACACCTACTGAAATATCTTTGCAAATGGCTAATAAATCAACTGCTATACCTGTCGGTATTTGTGAGGATGTGCCTGTTGTAGTTGCAAACGTTACTATTTTAACGGACTTTGTTATTCTTGATATTCCCGAGGACGATAGTATGTCTATTATTCTTGGAAGACCTTTTGTTAATACTGCAGGGGCTGTTATTGATTGCACTAAAGGCAATGTCACTTTTCATGTTAATGGTAATGAGCATACGATACACTTTCTGAGGAAACAACCTCAAGTTCATAGTATCAATTCTATCGGAAAAATTCCATCGATTATATTTGGAGGTTTTGAATTTCCTCTTCCAACTGTCAAGAAGAAATATGATACGATTATTATTGGGGATGTGCATATCCCCGTTGAGGTAACCTAGTGTTATTCGAAATTTCTCCGGTTTCATGTTAATCGGAATGAGTTTGTTAACAAGACTTGATCAACCTTGTTAGTGGATTCCTTTTGATGAGCATGAGATGGATGAAACTAGAAGCACAACCTTCTGTATCCTCTCTATATTTTCTGTTATTTAGTTGAAATAAAGTAAAAATAAATAATTTTCTGTCTGTTATCTGATTATCCGTGCAATATAAAAATACCTCGAAAATAAAAGTTCTCCAAATGCCCTGAAAATTAAATAAGATTTTTTCTAGAATATTTGAGGATTTATGGAACAAAGAACACACCAGGGGGGCCAACCACCTTGCCACGAGGGTGGAGGGCGCGCCCACCCCCCTAGGGCACGCCCCCTGCCTCGTGGGCCCACGGTGGCCCTCCTCCACTTATTCCTGCACCCATCCTATTCTTCTTCCTCCCACAAACACGAAAAACCAACTCAAGCACGAGTTCCAGCCCTCTTTGCTGCCATTTTCGATCTCCTTGCTCAAAGCAGCTCTCACAAAACTGCTTGGGGAGATTGTTCCTTGGTATGTGACTCCTCCATTGGTCCAATTAGTTTTTGTTCTAGTGCTTTATTCATTGCAAATTTTTTCTGCTTAGGTGACCCTATTCTTGAGCTTGCATGTCAAATTTATATGGTCAAAAGTAGTTTTGATGCATGATATAGGCTCTAGGCACTTGTAGGAGTAGTTGCTATCAATATTATTGAGTTTGGTTTACTTTTATTTTGAAGTTACTAAATTTTTTTAGAATTTTTCAGAGGAAGAAATATGCTTAGGAAAATGTTCCAAGGTGGTTCTTCAAGGAAGTAAGGACCCAGGCTTGCAATGCGTGATGCTGATGAAGATCCACCAAGAGACGCTCCAGTTCGTCCTTGTGAGTGGCCTTCTGAAATTTCTATGGATCGAGCGAGAATTAAAGAAGAATTTAACGCATATTTGCATAATGCCGGTCTTGAGGACTTTGAGGCAGACAAATGCCCCCAGTATCATGATCTCACAAGCTCTTTTGTGAGGAGGTTTGAGTATTCATCTTCGCGTAATTCTCCTTCAGTCATGTTTGATCTTTATGACAAATCTTATACCATGGACTTAGAGGATTTCACTTTGTTTTGTAAACTTCCACAATGGGGTAGTGTTAGGGATCCCCCTAAATCTGAATTTAGAAACTTTCTTGCCAGTATAACTGTAGGGGAATATAGAGATATAACGCAAGCTACCATAGGGAGCATTCACTTTCCTGCTATACATTATTTTGCTCTCTTCATAGGTAGGTGCATAAATGCTAAGGATGAATCATGTCACATGTGTGTCCCTGACCTTAGCATTCTCAGGAGTGCTATGTTAGGAGACCAATCTTATCATATGGGAGCCATTGTAGCTCGTAGGTTGCATCATAATAGATATAATGGAGATTTCTTTGGAGGAATTTATGCAACCCGCTTAGCTAAATTTCTTGAGATAGACGTTCGTGAAGGAGACATGGAGTTGCCTCCTGCTTATTTAGATTTTGATTCTATGGTTTCTCACCATTTTGTCGAGAGGAACGAATCACCTCTCCAGTACCGACTAATCTTTGACAGACGCCGTGCTGTCCGTATTACTCTCACTGCTCCTGCTTTCTTAGATTATCAGGCAAGAGGAGGATATACTATTACCAGAGAGGAGGCAGATGAGTACGAGAGGAGAGCGGAGGCCTCTCGTCGCCACACTGCAGCTTAGGAGGCGATAGCCCCTGCATCACAGTACGACCCCAATAACTATTATTATGGATATCAGCCAGGCCAGCCGTGGCCATAGATCAACTTAGGCCAAAAGCCTAAGCTTGGAGGAGTACGTATTTCTCACCGACATTACATTTATGTTCACACACACTCATTGCTAGATGTCGGTGCTCATACTTTTTCATTGTATCATCCATGCTAGTTTATTTCCTTTTATGCTTTCTTCTTGCGTGTTTAATAAACCTTAAGAAAAACCAAAAAAAAATAGTTGTAGCTTTTAATTAATTTAATTTCCATGCCTGTAGTAGTAATTAAAAAAGAAAACCCAAAAAGATTTCCTGTTCTTCTTTTGCTTGTTGGGAGCTTTCCCGTGTAAATAGTTTTATTTCTTTTCTTTTCTTTGGGGGTCAGTAGGAGAAGACCATAATTAAATTGTTGAAGTGGCTCTTATATGCTTTATTGTTGATTTAACCAAGAGCCCATATTGTTTTGTCTTCTCCTGTTTATTGAATGCTCGCAGATTCCAGCTTAGTCCAATGCACGTGCACTCTTATTATTATTCACATCGTTCGGTCGTGCAAGTGAAAGGCAATTATGATGATATATGATGGACTGACTGAGATGAGAAAAGCTGGTATGAACTCGACCTCTTTTGTTTTTATAAATATGATGAGTTCATCATTCTTGATTCAGCTTGTTATGAATAAACATGTTTGCAATGACAATTAGAGATCATAGTTGCTTGTGACATGCTTGATTAGCTATGAGTTATAATGGTTTACCTTGCGTGCCAACATGCTATTGAGATGGTTATGATGTGGTATGATGGGGTTGTATCCTCCTTTGAATGATTTAAGTGACTTGACTTGGCACATGTTCACGCATGTAGTTGAAACAAATCAACATTGCCTTCATGATATTTATGTTCATGGTGGATTATATCCTACTCATGCTTGCATCCAATGTTTATTAATTTTAATGCATGTACATGGCTGTTGTCGCTCTCTAGTTGGTTGCTTCCCAGTCTTTTGCTAGCCTTCACCTGTACTAAGCGGGAATACTGCTTGTGCATCCAATCCCTTAAACCCCAAAGTTATTCCAGATGAGTCCACTATACCTTCCCATATGCGGTATCTACCTGCCGTTCCAAGTAAATTTGTATGTGCCAAACTCTAAACCTTCAAATAATCATCCTGTTTTGTATGCTCGAATAACTCATGTATCAACTAGGGCTGCCTGTATCTTCCATGCTAGGCGGGTTATTCTCAAGAGGAGTGGACTCCGCTCCTCACTCACGAGAAAATGGATGGTCACCGGGATGCCCAGTCCCATTCTTTATGCAAACTAAATCAAAAATAATTGCAAATCAAAACTCCCCCTGGGACCTGATGTATGTTGGAGGCACTCGTTGTTTCGAGCAAGCCATGGATTGATGTTTGTTGGTGGAGGGGGAGTATAAACTTTACCATTCTGTTTGGGAACCGCCTATAATGTGTGTAGCATGGAAGATATCGCCATCTCTTGGTTGTTATGTTGACAATGAAAGTATACCGCTCAAAATATTATTCACCTCTATTTCAAAATCGAGCTCTGGAACCTCTACAAATCCCTATTTCCCTCTGCGAAGGGCCTATCCATTTACTTTTATGTTGAGTCATCACCCTTTTATTAAAAGCACTAGTTGGAGAGTGTAGCTGTCATTTGCATTCATCACTGTTAATTTATATTGGGTGTGACTATGATTGGATCTCTTTTATCATGAATTACAATGTCTAGTCAGTCCTTTATCTTTAAAGGTGCTCTGCATTTATGTTTTGCGGTCTCAGAAAGGGCTAGCGAGATACCATCTTGTTATATCATATTATGATTGTTTTGAGAAAGTGTTGTCATCCGAGATTTATTATTATGGCTTGCTAGTTGATTATGCTATTGATATGGGTAATCCTGAGACCTGAGAATTATTGCAAATATGGTTAGTTATAATCTTTGTTGAAAACTTGAATGCTAGCTTGACATATTTACAACAACAAGAGAAAACAGAGTTTGTAAAAGTTTTTCTTTATTTCTTTCAGTTTGTCAACTGAATTGCTTGAGGACAAGCAAGGGTTTAAGCTTGGGGGAGTTGATACGTCTCCGTCGTATCTACTTTTTCAAACACTTTTGCCCTTGTTTTGGACTCTAACTTGTATGATTTGAATGGAACTAACCCGGACTGACGCTGTTTTCAGCAGAACTGCCATGATGTTGTTTTATGTGCAGAAAACAAAAGTTCTCAGAATGACCTGAAACTCCATGGAATATCTTACAATAAATAATAAAAAATCCTCGCCAAAGATGAAGACCAGGGGGCCCACACCCTTTCCACGATGGTGGGGGGCGCGCCCCCTACCTCGTGGGCCCCCTAGAGACCTCCCGACTCCAATTCCAACTCCAACTCTTTATATCTGCTTTCGGGGAGAAAAAATAGGAGAGAAGAAATCATCGTGTTTTACGATACGGAGCCGCCGCCAAGCCCTAAAACCTCTCGAGAGGGCTGATCTGGAGTCCGTTCGGGGCTCCGGAGTGGGGGATTCGTCGCCGTCGTCATCATCAACCATCCTCCATCACCAATTTCATGATGCTCACCGCCGTGCGTGAGTAATTCCATCATAGGCTTGCTGGACGGTGATGGGTTGGATAAGATTTATCATGTAATCGAGTTAGTTTTGTTAGGGTTTGATCCGTAGTATCCACTATGTTCTGAGATTGATGTTGCTATGACTTTGCTAGGCTTAATGCTTGTCACTAGGGTCCGAGTGCCATGATTTTAGATCTGAACCTATTATGTATTCATCAATATATGAGAGTTCTTGATTGAGGGAGTCCTGGATTAGGGGGTGTTCGGATAGCCGGACTATACCTTCAGCCGGACTCCTGGACTATGAAGATACAAGATTGAAGACTTCGTCCCGTTTCCGGGAGGGACTTTCCTTGGCGTGGAAGGCAAGCTTGGCGATACGGATATGTAGATCTCCAACCATTGTAACCGACTCTATGTAACCCTAACCCTATCCGGTGTCTATATAAACCGGAGGGTTTTAGTCCGTAGGACAGCATAGACAATAATAATCATACCATAGGCTAGCTTCTAGGGTGTAGCCTCCTCGATCTCGTGGTAGATCTACTCTTGTACTACCCATATCATCAATATTAATCAAGCAGGATGTAGGGTTTTACCTCCATCGAGAGGGCCCGAACCTGGGTAAAACATCGTGTCCCTTGCCTCCTGTTACCATCCGGCCTAGACGCATAGTTCGGGACCCCCTACCCGAGATCCGCCGGTTTTGACACCGACATTGGTGCTTTCATTGAGAGTTCCTCTGTGTCGTCGCCGTCAGGCTCGATGGCTCCTACTGTTGACACCTGATTTTGGCAAGATACAGATTGCAATGAAGATGGTCTCGAGTGAATGAGTTTTAAGCATAAAAATATTCACGTCACCGAGTGGAACCACTTTGATGTTTCGGTTATATTCATTCGACTTTATCTTACGGACCGAAACTATATTCCGAGTGGCATAGTTCAATGTTCCGAGTGGTTTTTGGCCAATCACGTCTTCAAGATGACCTCGGATGAAGGAGCACTCTTAAGGAATTGTCTTCGTCTCGTTGAAGCAATCGATTTTGATATATAAATCATCTCAATCCGAGTTCATATGCAAAAGTTAGAGGCAATATACTGCAGACTGAACCTCAACGGAAATATGGCGCGAGGTGCCACACACTTGTCTGATAGGTTGCGCGAGTAATTCGGCCATCAATACGGTCTTGAATCGAAAAACCTTCAACATGGAAAAGTTTCGTATCGTCGAGCCGATCGATTTTCATATATAATTCGTCTCAATCCGAGATCATATGAGGCCTGGAGAGACAAATCAAGACCGGGCTATGTTTTCAGTCGGAAATCCGAGTGAAAAGTTTACCATCCGAGTGAAAGTTTACGGTCGAGTGAAAGTTTACGGTCGAGTGAAAGTTTGCTGACCGGATGAATTTATTATTATCCAAGTGGAAATATAGTCATCCGAGTGAAAATATGATCATCCGAGTGAAATTGTCGTCCAGGTGAAAATATTTCGAGTGAAAAGATTACCATCGGGACGAAAACTTGCCGATTGAATAAGATAGTGCCTTCCGAGTGGAAATATAGTCATCCGAGTGGAAATATATTTATCCGAGTGAAAGATTGTCTTCCGAGTGAAAAAGTCCAATCGGACGATCCGAGTGAAAGTATCTAATATCCGAGTGGATGAGCTCAAGTCCGAGTGAAATTGAACATGTGCTCGAAAGTTTATCAAAATGACCTTGGATGAAGAAGTGTTCAATACAAAAGTTGTGCGTATCATGAAGACGGTAAATTTTGATTTTGGAGTCATCATCATCAGAGATAATATATAGCCTACAAATTCACTATGAGACTCGGATAATCCAGTCTACTGCAAAACCGAGTCCGACTGGAAGATAAAGATGACCTCGAAAAGTATTCAAGATGGCCTTATTTGAAAAAATGATCAACATGAGAGTTGTTCGTATCGTCGAGGCGCACAAGTTTGATATTTGGGCCGTCTCGATCAGAGATCATATGCAAGCCCGGAGGCCCGCGCAAGAAGGAAGACAGAGTTTGGGCCAGATTCAGACTGAATCCGAGTTGGAATAGAATTAGGACTCTAGGACGTGAATTGATATAATTTTTCTTGTAAGGAAAGCCTAGATAAATCCTTTACTTGTACGGAAGTCCAGCCGCCTCTTATATATGTTGGGGGTGACGGCCGATTGAACAACACACAATCGAACAAATCAATATACTACTTTTTCATCTACGTTTTATCTCTCCACCGTTTTTCTATCTCATTCTTCGCTGTTCTTCGTGTTTGAGAGCTGCGAATCCCGAGGCTCTAGGGGCGAGCGAATCGACCTAGGGCAGCCCATAGCCGCCGCACTCCCTGACGGGGTCCCTCCTGGGGGTGTGGGGGTTTCGGGTCTGCAAAAGCGCCCGTCGACTGTCTTGCGTATCGCGCTGTCGGTCGGGTCTCCTTCAACGTGAGCTACGGTGCATCACCCCCGGTGTCGAGGGTACACGTGACGTGTTCTTGTGTGGACACACTTTTTGGCGACTCCGCTAGGGACCGAAGATCAATCGTCATCATCCACCATGTCCGATCTTCCCAAGCCATCTGAGGTAGACGCCGATAACATCATTAAGCCTAGTCTTGATGAGATATCGGCCGATCATCGCCAAGTCTATGAGGAGTACAAGAAGGCGCGCGAGGAGAAGGACCTGCAGGAGTTCCTTGCAAAATTCAAGAAAGATCGCCAAGGCAACATCACTCCGATTGAAGAAATCAAGTTCCCTCCTCTTCAAACCGAACAGGTTAAGCCATCTGTAAGTACTGCCTTTTCTCCTGAGCAGTGGGCTGAGATTGAAAGTCGTATTGCTGATGGTAACAATCTAGTATATCAAACTTTTATAGAAAATACTAATGCTCAGAAGAATATATCTCAATCATCTAGTGGTAATAATGGTGTAGCTACTAGTGTGCAAAACCCTAATCTGACTTTACCTATTGCATCGGCGCCTCCCGTGCCGATGACTTATTATCCTACCCAAACAAATCAGATTGTGGCTACACCCATTAATCCTATTACGAGCATGATAGGTTCGGTGGCAACGCCGAACCAAACTCTACCCACAGCTACAACCACTCGACCACTACCAAATTATGGGTCGAGATACATGCCACAATTCCTACCTACAGCTAGTAACCATACTCTTCCTATATCACTGCCACAAGCTTCATTGTCCACTACAGATGATGGTCTAGCTAATCTTAGAGAGGAGATGGCTAAGATGCTTAGAGAGAATTTTGGAGTTGAGTTACCTCAGAATCGGATTTACCAAAAGCCGTACCCCGAGTACTTTGATGCCATCCAGTGCCCTCCGGGATATAAGATTCCAGATTTTGTTAAGTTCAATGGAGAGGGCACAAAAACCACATGGGAGCATGTTAGTCAATACTTAGCACAACTAGGTGAAGTAGGCTCACTAAATGAGTTGAAAGTGCGTTTGTTTCCTTTATCTTTAACTAGTACTGCATTTTCATGGTTTTCTTCTTTACCACATGGTTCCATTCGGGTTTGATCACAGCTAGAGCAGAAATTTCATGATCACTTTTATAGCAGCGACAATGAACTCAAGTTATCACATCTAACATCGGTTAAACAGAAGCTTGATGAATCGGTCTCCGATTACGTCAAGAGATTCAGAGAAACAAAAAACCGGTGTTTTAGTTTGGTGATAACCGAGAGAGACTTGGCAGACCTAGTGCTGAGTGGTTTGAGAACTCCCATTAGAGAAAAGCTAGAAGGTTATGAGTTCTTAAATATCAACCAAGTCTTACAAAGGGCTTTGGCTCAGGAAAGCCGAAGCAAAGATCTCAAAGAAGTGCATAGATACAAAGCCGATCGTCCAAAGATGAATATGGTGGAATATGATAGTGATCACTCGGACGATGAGGGTGATGTTTTTGCTACTGAATTTGTTTGGCCATCTAAGGCCAAACCCTTTACTTGCAATGATCTGAAACCGATTCATAAGAATCATGATGAAGAGATGAAGTTTACTTTTAACATTGCTAAGTGTGATAGAATATTTGACGCTTTGCTGCAGGCTAAGATTATTAGAATATCTCATACTTTACCGCCGTTTGAAGAGCTAAAACGGCGTGCTTATTGCAAGTATCATAATTCTTTTTCTCATGCTACTAACGATTGCAATGTTTTTCGACGACAGATACAATTAGCCATTAATGACGGATGATTGAACTTTTCTGAGATGCAAGTTGATAAATAGCCTTTTCCAATGAATACCATGGATTTGGAGGGGAAGAAGCTACTCATTCGGCCGAAGGTAGCCGAATTTGCTAATAAAGCTAATGTCATTGTTGGTGAGCCCAGGAAATACAAGGAGGACAACAAGGTCTTGGGGAGACAGGTTGTGCTTGGTAAGCAACCCGATGGCAAGGAAGTGATCAAAATCACCATCAAGAATCCTACACTCGGGGGGCAACTACAAGTGCAAGAAAATGCTCGTGTGAGATTTGTCAAGCCCAAGAGTCCAGAAATTGGCAAGTGGAAAATGAATGAAGTTAAAGTACAGCGCAAGCGGATCAAGCCAACTTTTGATATGTTGCTGTCCAAGTACACCAACCAGTCGGCCGGTTCTAGCTTTAATCGGTCGACTCATCTGAAGCGACCAAGGTCACCATCAGCTGATATGTTCAGTCAGTATATGAAACCGAGTGGACCAAGGGTGCCGTTTCCAGAAGAGCATACGCAATCTGTTTGGGATCGACTTAACTATTCATATAGAGGCCGACTGAACATCGGTAACTATCGGTCGGCTGGTCAAAACATGCGACCGGATGGAAATTATCTGAGTGTAAGAATGCACCCAGGTGGAAGCTATCCTAGTGAAAAAATGTGGCCGAGTAGATTCCATCCGATTGAATTCTATCCGAGTGATATTCATCCGAGTGGATTCCATCAGAGTAAAAAGGTGCGCCCGAGTGGAAATTTCATGCATCTGGAAAGTCGAAAAGAATGGCGTGTTAAATCACCAAGTGTTGCAGCAGTTGAGTCGGGAAAAGGCAAGGAGAAAATGGATGCTGTCTCACTTATCTTGGGCACCGAAACATTCGCCATACAGCAGCCGATTGTGCATAGCAATCCGACTGAGCCGATACTTGCTATCGCGCCAAAGCACTCGGCTAATGACCATAAAGCAAGCACCAGCTGAGTAAAAACGAGAGATCCTAAATACACTCAGCCAAAGTGGTGTCCTCCAGGGCTAACAAAGACACAAAAGAGGAAACTACAGAGGTTAAGCAGTCGAGAGATGGCAGAACAGGAGGCCGAGAAACAAAGGGATAAATTGTTCAATGACACTCGACCCATGGTTCCACCAAAACAAGTGTGGAGGCCTAAACAAGTACAAGATACAGCAGCTTCTACATCTATCACAGCAATACCTACATCACCAAAGGAGGACGATGCAACAGATATGACATCGTCTGCGACACTTCTTACTTATCCATCACTCGGACAAATTTCAGAATCGGTGGATGCACTCGAGGAGGAGGCTGATATGTTGGACTATGAGTCTACGCCGGTTCATGAAGGTATGGATATCAATATGGTGTACTACTTACCTGCTGAGTTTCGTGCTGTAGATGAAGAAGGGGAGGTGGCTCAGCTGGATTTTGGCCCTAAAAACGCAATATTCGAGAAGCCAAAAGAACCAGCAACGCATCTTAAACCATTATATCTCAGAGGTCATATCAATGGGTCGCCGCTCACTCAGATGCTTGTTGATGGTGGTGCTGTGGTAAATCTTATGCCCTATTCGGTCTTCAAGAGATTGGGTTTGCCTGATGAAGAATTGATCAAGACCAATATGGTGCTCAATGGATTTGAAGGCAAAGAGAAAACTGAAGCCAAAGGTGTGATGTATGTGGAGCTTACAGTCGGAAGCAAAACTTTGGCTACTGCATTCTTTGTCGCTGAGGTGCAAGGTAACTACAACGTCATACTAGGCCGTGATTGGGTTCATGCAAACCAGTGCATGCCATCCACTATGCACCATTTTTTGATTCAGTGGGTTGATGATGAAGTGGAAGTTATTCACGCAGATAACTTGGCCTGTGTTGCTTTGGCCGATGCATCGGTGGATTGGCAACATCCCAATGCTACTTGCTTGACGGGACGTGACTTATCAGAATTTGATTTTCTCAGCGCAACCAAGAATGGTTTTGTGCCCGTCTCTTTAAAGCCGAGTGAATGCAATCGGCTCCAAGGTATGATATGTTTAAATGGATCCCAATTCCGAGTGGTTACAAAAACGTCTTGTAAAGTATCGGTCCAATGAGAACGATATGTATGAGTATACAGAGGAGTTGGATGACATGGATAAACTTGGACAAGGTTTTACATCAGCCGATCCGTTAGAAGAGGTAGATATTGGAGATGGTTCAGTCACTCGACCGACATTTATAAACAAAAATTTGAAAGCCGATTGTAAGGCTAAGTTAATCGAGCTACTGAAAGAATATGTTTGTTGCTTTGCATGGGAATATCATGAGATGCCAGGGTTAAGCCGAGAGCTAGTGGAACATCGGTTGCCTATAAAGGCCGGTTTTAGACCTTATAAACAGTCGGCCAGAAAATTTAATCCGAAAACATATGACCGGATCAAGGAAGAGATCGGTCGACTGCTTGAAGCTAATTTCATTCGACCTTGTAGGTATGCCGAGTGGATTTCTAACATTGTCCCAGTAGAGAAGAAAGGATCTGGCAAGTTGAGGGTGTGCATTGATTTCAGAGATTTGAATAGGGCTACACCCAAAGATGAGTATCCTATGCCAATAGCCTATATGCTTATTAATGATGCTTCTGGACATAAGGTTATTAGCTTTCTAGATGGTAATGCTGGATACAATCAAATTTTCATGGCCGAAGAGGACATGTACAAAACGGCTTTCCGATGTCCTGGTTTCCTTGGTTTATTCGAGTGGACAGTGATGACATTCGGATTGAAAAATGCTGGCGCCACGTATCAAAGGGCTATGAATTTGATTTTTCATGATTTACTCGGTGTCATACTTGAAGTTTATATTGATGATATTGTTGTCAAATCGGATGCTTTTGAATCTCACTTGGCCTATTTGCGTTTAGCTTTTGAAAGAATGAAAAAGTATGGATTGAAAATGAATCCTTTGAAGTGTGCTTTCGGCGTGTCAGCTGGCAAGTTTTTGGGTTTCATTATTCATGAAGATGGTATAGAGATTGATCCCAAAAAGATAGAGGCTATACAGAAGGTGGAGGCTCCAACATGCAAGAGAGATATGCAAAAGTTCCTTGGCAAGGTCAATTATTTGAGAAGGTTCATAGCTAATCTATCAGGGAAAGTTGATGCATTTACTCCTATCCTTCGGTTAAAGAATGATGCTGATTTCACTTGGGGGGCAAAACAACAAGAAGCATTTGATATGATCAAGAATTATTTGTGCACTCCTCTGGTGATGAAAGCACCCAAGCATAGGGAACCCTTCAGACTTTACATTGCAGCAGAGGAAGGAGTTATTGGTGCTGTTCTAACTTAAGAGACTGAAGGAAAAGAGCATGCCATCACTTATTTGAGCCGCCGTTTAATGGACGCAGAGACAAGGTATACATTTATTGAGAAATTATGTCTATGCTTATATTATGCTTGCACAAAACTGAGACATTATTTAGTGCCAAGTGTTTGTGTAGTAGCTTGTCAAACCGATGTCATTAAATACATGTTGCATAGGCCAATTCTTAGTGGTAGAATTGGCAAGTGGGCTTATGCTTTGATTGAATATGATTTGGCTTATGAATCTCTAAAATCCATGAAAGGCCAAATTGTTGCTAATTTCATTGTTGAACATCGGATTAATAACAAGCATGATGTTGATATGAACCTTGTTTCATTAGTACCATGGAGATTATACTTTGATGGTTCAGTTTGTAGCAATGGCCAAGGTGTTGGTATTGTTTATATATCTCCTCATGGTGCTGTTTTTGAAGCCTCATGCCGCTTAGAATATTTTTGCACAAACAATCAAGCCGAATATGAGGCATTATTATTCGTCCTAGAGATGTTACTTGCTATAGGTGCTACACATATTGAGGCTTATGGTGATTCATTACTAGTGGTGCAGCAAATATCCAAAGTCTTTCAGTGTTTGGACGAATCACTTAATGTTTATCTTGATAGATGTCTAGATATAATTTCTACTTTGGATTGCTTTAGCATTGCTCATATATCTAGACATGACAATTGGAAAGCAAATGAATTGGCACAACAAGCATCCGGATATCATGTTGATCATGGCATGTTTCATATCTCTCAAAGACCGATGTCTTGTCTTGCCAATATGGGAGAGGTCGAACCTGAACCCACTGATTCGGCCATTAACAAAAAGTCTAGTGCAGGTGACAATCCCGACTGGAGGAAGCCCATTGTTGATTACTTGTGCAATCCGAGTGAAAGGGTGGACAGGGCTGTTCGGCGTATGGCTTTCAAGTATATAATGAGAGATGATGGTCTTTATCGCCAAACCGTCGATGATGTTCTTCTAAAGTGTTTGGACGAGGACCAGGCAAGAGTTGCTATGGGAGAAGTACATGAAGGTATTTGTGGCACTCACCAGTCGGCTCCCAAGATGAAATGGTTATTGTGACGTGCTGGGTTTTATTGGCCGACTATGATTAATGATTGCTTCAGATATTATAAGGGGTGTGAAGCTTGTCAAAAGTTTGGTGATATTCAATTGGCTCCTGCTGCTATGTTACATCCTATTATCAGACCGTGGCCTTTCAGAGGTTGGGGTTTAGATTTCATTGGACAAATCCATCCGTCTTCCTCAAAAGGGCATCGGTTCGTATTGGTGGCAACCGATTATTTCACTAAATGGTCTGAAGCAGTACCTCTCAAGAACATGACGCATACGGAGGTAATTCAATTCATAACCCAGCACATTATTCATAGATTCGGTATTCCTCAAACGTTAACTACAGATCAAGGTTCATCTTTCATGTCACACCAAGTCAGAGAGTTTGCCGAATCTTATAACATAAAGTTGCTCAATTCCTCTCCATATTATGCCCAAGCTAATGGACAAGCTGAGTCTAGCAATAAAATTTTAATCAAGCTCATCAAGAAGAAGATTGAGGATAATCCAAGGAGATGGCATGGCTTGTTGTCTGAGGCATTATGGGCACATAGAATCTCAAGGCATGGTGCTACGAAAGTGACTCCATATGAGCTAGCATATGGTCAGGAGGCTGTTTTTACCGATGGAAGTAAATTTGAATGCTTTGAGAATAGCCAAACAAAATGATTTATCGGCAATAGACTTCTATAACTTGATGATGGACAACATTGATGAGGTTGCTGATAAACGTTTGGCTGCTTTGAATGCCATAGAGAGAGATAAGTTGAGGGTGGCAAGGGTTTACAATAAGAAAGTCAAGTTGAAGAATTTTCAAGTTGGTGATCTCGTTTGGAAAGTGATTCTGCCGATTGGTTCAAGAGATAGAAAATTCGGGAAGTGGTCTCCAAGTTGGGAAGGTCCTTTTAGAATTACAAGAGTTGTTCCCGGAAATTCATATTTGGTGGAATCAATACAAGGGGCATTGTTACCTCGAGCTTTCAATGGCAAATATTTGAAGAAGTACCACCCGAGTGTGTGGCAGGAAGCCTAAGTGGGCAATGGCCGATATATGATTATCGCCCTTAGCACAAACATGGCCGATACATAATTATCGCCCTGAGAAAAATAAATGGCCGATGGAGTGTTGATATCGTCCTTAGAACAAACACTATGCATATTATTTTTCGGCGTGCAAGCTTTGCCGAAAAACAGGAGGGCATGTGTTGACACCTGATTTTGGCAAGATACAGATTGCAATGAAGATGGTCTCGAGTGAATGAGTTTTCAGCATAAAAATATTCACGTCACCGAGTGGAACCACTTTGATGTTTCGGTTATATTCATTCGACTTTATCTTACGGATCGAAACTATATTCCGAGTGGCATAGTTCAATGTTCCGAGTGGTTTTTGGCCAATCACGTCTTCAAGATGACCTCGGATGAAGGAGCACTCTTAATGAATTGTCTTCGTCTCGTTGAAACAATCGATTTTGATATATAAATCATCTCAATCCGAGTTCATATGCAAAAGTTAGAGGCAATATACTGCAGACTGAACCTCAACGGAAATATGGCGCGAGGTGCCAGACACTTGTCTGATAGGTTGCGTGAGTAATTCGGCCATCAATACGGTCTTGAATTGAAAAACCTTCAACATGGAAAAGTTTCGTCTCGTCGAGCCGATCGATTTTCATATATAATTCGTCTCAATCCGAGATCATATGAGGCCTGGAGAGACAAATCAAGATCGGGCTATGTTTTCAGTCGGAAATCCGAGTGAAAGTACACGGTCGAGTGAAAGTTTATGGTCGAGTGAAATTGTACGGTCGAGTGAAACTTTGCTGACCGGATGAACTTATTATTATCCAAGTGGAAATATAGTCATCCGAGTGAAAATATGATCATCCGAGTGAAATTGTCGTCCAGGTGAAAATATTCCGAGTGAAAAGATTACCATTGGGACGAAAACTTGCCGATTGAATAAGATAGTGCCTTCCGAGTGGAAATATAGTCATCCGAGTGGAAATATAGTCATCTGAGTGGAAATATAGTTATCCGAGTGAAAGATTGTCTTCCGAGTGAAAAAGTCCAATCGGACGATCCGAGTGAAAGTATCTAATATCCGAGTGGATGAGCTCGTGTCCGAGTGAAATTGAACATGTGCTCGAAAGCTTATCAAAATGACCTTGGATGAAGAAGTGTTCAATACAGAAGTTGTGCATATCATCAAGACGGTAAATTTTGATTTTGGAGTCATCATCATCAGAGATAATATATAGCCTACAAATTCACTACGAGACTCGGATAATCCAGTCTACTGCAAAACCGAGTCCGACTGGAAGATAAAGATGACCTCGAAAAGTATTCAAGATGGCCTTATTTGAAAAAATGATCAACATGAGAGTTGTTCGTATCGTCGAGGCGCACAAGTTTGATATTTGGGCCGTCTCGATCAGAGATCATATGCAAGCCCGGAGGCCCGCGCAAGAAGGAAGACAGAGTTTGGGCCAGATTCAGACTGAATCCGAGTTGGAATAGAATTAGGACTCTAGGACGTGAATTGATATAATTTTTCTTGTAAGGAAAGCCTAGATGAATCCTTTACTTGTACGGGAAGTCCAGCTGCCTCTTATATATGTTGGGGGTGACGACCGATTGAACAACACACAATCGAACAAATCAATATACCAATTTTTCATCTACGTTTTATCTCTCCACCGTTTTCTATCTCTTTCTTCGCTGTTCTTCGTGTTTGAGAGCTGTGAATCCCGAGGCTCTAGGGGCGAGCGAATCGACCTAGGGCAGCCCATAGCCGCCGCACTCCCTGACGGGGTCCCTCCCGGGGGTGTGGGGGTTTCGGGTCTGCAAAAGCGCCCGTCGACTGTCTTGCGTATCACGCTGTCGGTCGGGTCTCCTTCGACGTGAGCTACGGTGCATCACCCCCGGCGTCGAGGGTACACGTGACGTGTTCGTGTGCCAACACCTACGATCATCAATAGCGATGCAGTCCAGGGTGAGACCTTCCTCCCCGGACAGATCTTTGTCTTCGGCGGCGTCGCATTGCGGGCCAATTCACTTGGCCGTCTGGAGCAGATCGAAAGCTACGCCCCTGGCCGTCAGGTCAGATTTGGAAGTTTAAACTACACGGCTGACGTCCGCGGGGACTTGATCTTTGACGGATTCGAGCCATTGCCGAGCACGCCGCACTGTCCCGACGAGCATGATCTAGCTCTGCCGCCGAACAGTGCCCTGAAGGCCGCACCCGCATCAGCTTCGACCCTTAATTCGGAGCCAACTACGCCGATCGAGGATGGGCGGTTGGACGCCACCTCGGGGGCTGCGATCCCAACGGTGATTGAGCCGAACACCAGCCCCGTACTGTGCGAGACTCGTGACTCCAAGGAGCCGGACTCCTCTCCGGACTCCGAACCCTCCGCGCCCCTACTGATCGAATCCGATTGGGCGCCGATCATGGAGTTTACTGACGCGAACATCTTCCAGCACTCGCCTTTCAGCGATATTCTGAAGACACTAAAGTCTCTCTCTTTATCAGGAGAGCCCTGGCCAAACTACGGTCAGCAAGGTTGGGGTACGGACGATGAAGAAATTCAAAGCCCACCCACCACCCACTTTGTAGCCACTATCGACGATTTAACCGACATGCTCGACCTCGACTCCGAAGACATCGACGGTATGGACGCCGATGAAGGAGACGATGAAGAACCAGCGCCTATTGGGCCCTGGAACGCCACCTCGTCATATGATGTATACATGGTGGACGCACAAAAAGATGACGACGAGGAGCGGAAGGACGCACCGAAGGCTTGTTCCCTCGAAAAGAAGTCAAAGCGGCGACGTAAGCGCCGCCCCAAATCCCGCCTCGACAGAAATAGCGATCACACAGACTCAGCGCTGGAGCAGGGCGAACCGCTGCCGGACAACGGCAATCCGGATAATCAAACCGAACAAACAAATCCTATCAAGGATAATGATCCGGACGACATAACGCCGGACAGGTATCCGGAGCAGCAGACTGCCCGTAAAAGGCTTGTTGCCACCACGAGGAGTCTGAAAAAACAGAAGCAAAGGCTCAAGGCCGCGCAAGACACACTCCAAATCAGATGGAGTAAAATACTCAACACAACAGCAAGGTACGGTGACAATCGCCCCTACAAGAGCTACCCAAAGCGGAAGCTGCTACCCGAATTCGATGAGGAGGCCTCAGACCCCCCACAACCAAATATCAAAGCAGCCACCTGGTTGGATAGACGACCCCTCTACCAACACAGAGCGACATACAATGCCGCTCACCATACAACACGCAACCAATGCGAGGGCTCGCACCCAAAGGACGGTGCAACAAGATCCATCTATGGACCACGCAAGTGCGCCCCAACATACAATGCAACACAACAAACATCCGAACAACGCGGTACACCCAGCTACAGGGGTGCTGCACACCCCCTATGTTTCACCGATGAGGTGCTGGACCACGAATTTCCAGAGGGATTCAAGCCCGTAAACATAGAGGCATACGACGGAACAACAGACCCAGGGGTCTGGATTGAGGACTACATCCTTCATATCCATATGGCTCGAGGAGATGATCTCCACACCATCAAGTACCTACCCCTCAAGCTCAAAGGGCCAGCTCGTCACTGGCTCAAAGGCCTCCCCAAAAGCTCCATTGGAAGTTGGGAAGAGCTCGAAGACGCCTTTCGGGCAAATTTTCAAGGGACTTATGTCCGACCTCCGGATGCGGACGATTTGAGTCATATAACTCAACAGCCCGGAGAGTTAGCCCGAAAGCTTTGGAACAGGTTTCTTACTAAAAAGAACCAGATTGTCGACTGTCCGGACGTCGAAGCCTTAGCAGCTTTCAAGCATAGCGTCCGTGACGAATGGCTCGCCAGACACCTCGGCCAAAATAAGCCGAGAATGATGGCCGCATTAACAAACCTCATGACCCGCTTTTGCGCAGGGGAGGACAGCTGGCTAGCCAGATGCAGCACCGGCGACCCCAGTACATCTGAAGTTAGAGATGGAAACGGGAAATCACGGCGCAACAGCAATAACAAACGCCGGAATAAAGAAGACAACACGAAGGGCACGGCAGTAAATGCCGGATTCAAAAGCTCTCGGCCAGGCCAAAAGCCGCCCCCTAAAGGCACCAGGGACGAACTGTCCAGCCTCAATAAAATTCTGGACCAAGTATGTCAGATTCATAGTACCCCTGGTAAACCTACTAATCATACCCATAGAGAATGTTGGGTCTTCAAGCAGTCCGGCAAGCTCAACGCCGTACACAAGGGGGAGGATACACCAAGTGAAGACGAGGACGAGCCCCCCAAGCAAGACACGGGGGAACAAAAGCAATTTCCACCAGGAGTCAAAACAGTAAACGTGTTACACGTAATCAAGGGAAAAAACAATGCGGCACTCCCAGGAAAGTATACCCAAGTGCCTATCACCACGAAGTCCTGCCACTGGTCATCTCAACCGATCACTTTCGACCATCGCGATTACTCAGCAAGTATCCGACACGCAGGATGGGCTGCCCTGGTATTAGACCCAGTAATTGGCGGATATCGCTTCACAAGGGTCTTGATGGACGGCGGCAGTAGCCTAAACCTAATATATCAGGATACAATCCGCGGGATGGGGCTAGAACCAACACAAATTCGCCATAGCAATACTACCTTTAAAGGAGTAACGCCAGGCCCAGGGGCTTGTTGTACGGGCTCCCTCCTACTACAAGTTACATTCGGCTCCCCCGATAACTTCCGTCGTGAGCATTTAACTTTCCACATCGCTCCATTTCAAAGTGGCTATCAAGCACTGCTCGGACGCGAAGCTTTCGCTCGCTTTAATGCAATACCACACTACGCCTCCCTCACACTCAAGATGCCCGGTCCACGTGGCATCATTACAGTGCACGGAAATATCAAGCGATCTCTGCGTGCCGAAGAGAGTGAGGCTGCCTTGGCCGCCGCACACTAAAGGCGCTCAGACAAACGAAAGCATCCAATAGGTCGTCAAGACCTCAGATACAACTAATCAAGTCCGGCGCCGCTATTTATACGGAAATAAGTGGTCACACCCCTATTTGTCAATACAAGGGGCTCAACGCGCGCAGACAAGTGGCAATTTCTTATCATCTTGAATTATACATTGTTTCTTTAAGAACTATCCTCTTGCATGACAATTTTTTCACTTAACTTCCTCTCTTTTACAGACGATCATCGTGCTACACCCGTCCAGGATACGGCACAATGGAGACACAGGCGTAGACGTGCAGCAGGGACCCGCTCCAAGGATTCTTTTTAGAATAAGACCCTGTGTAAACCTTTTTTTACTGTCTCTTGTTGATACATATCCACCGTTGAGAAGGATGCTGACGTCTTGGCATGTGGCCACGCCAGAACAATGCACGTACCTGGACACACGGGGCTTCTTACAAAGGCCACTATTTAGGCCCGGTTTATACCACAAACACCGAATACCTTAGGGAGTGTTCGGCGTCGCGAGTTTGGCCCTATATGCATCAGCTCCGAATCCTTGTCTTTGGTCAAATGTTGGGTTTGCCCGGCTCCTATGTTTTGGTGCCTTACGTTCCGCCTTGCCGGCTAAGGTAGCACCAGGAGAACTACTTCGATTGTGCCCTGGTTCATCCGGACGAGCACCTCAGTAGAGAAAGCCGAAAACTGACTGTCATGATATAGCATGAGACTGGTCAACCACTCGATGACCTGTGGGAATGTTAGAATTCCTCCGCCTTAACGAAGGGCCGTTTCCTGGCCAGGCATGTACGCACCCCGAGATCGGGAGAGTGCGGAGCCACCAGGGGCTATCTAGTAGCCCCACTGTCAAACTCCTATGGCTAAGTGAAAGTGCTAAAGCATTATAGTCCGGTTGCCTCGCTCGCTCCGCTATCACCTCCTTAATAGGACCAAGATGTTGGTTTAAGTGTGAATGTGTGTTTTTGCGAGCACCTCCGCATTATATGCGTGAGGGTTGAAGCCGACGGCTGCAATCTTTCAGGTTATACACATGTATACATAAACGGCCGCCCAGGAGGCATCATATTACTTTCAGGAAAAAGTATAAAAATAGCCTTACAAAACTTTATAAAAGCATTTCGCTTACAATGAGATTACATATCACTCAAACATAATATTTTTTGAGCACTGGGTCTCTATCAAACGGGCACCCTCAAGAACTTCTTCAAAGTAGTGCTCGGCAGTCTTTCGACCTATAGCCGAATCCCGCGTTGCAACATTGGTAGCATCCATCTCCGCCCAATATGCCTTAACACGGGCAAAGGCCATCCGTGCGCCCTCTATGCACGCCGACCTCCTCATCGCATTAATGCGCGGCACCACATCAAGGACCTGCTGCACCAAGTTGAAATAGCTGTTCGGTTTTGACCTTCCCGACCATAGCTGATCCACAACAGACCTCATAGAGAGTTCGGACAACCTATTTAGTTCGGTCCATTCGGCTAATTTGTCAGTCAATGAAAGTGGATGCTCGGGAGAATGGAATTGTCTCCAAAACAGCTGGTCTACTCCACGGTCCGTCTGACCCTGGAAGTACTTGGCCGCATCGGCGGCGCTCGCCGCCAAATCCATATACACATCCTCCGAACTCCACAGCCGATCCAGAGGGGCATACCGTGGATCTCCGAATTTCCTCCGCAACATAAAGGATTTCCCAGCTATAATATCCCCGGCTTCCCGCAGCTCCTCCTTCTTTGCCCTCATAGCAGAGCGGAGATCCTTTTTCGTCGCAGCAGCCTTCTCAAGGTCCGATGCCTTCGCTTGGTTTTCCTTTTCAAGAACCCAGCAACGGTCGGTGGCGGCTTTTAATTCTATAGCCATCTTGTCTCGGGTCTCGCCATGCGCGGCCTTCTTGGCTTGCAACTCTTCGGCCGCCTTCACAGCAGCCACATTACCCAACCTCGCTTGTTCCTTGGCTCGGGAAAGTTCTGCCCGCAAGGCTTCAACAGTGGCAGCTCTTCCTATGTGGCATTTCCCAGATATTCACACGTACCCTGTGCCTCGTCAAGCCTTTTGTTAACAAGCTCGATGTCGGCATCTGCCGCATCCAACTGCCGCTCTAAATGGGCAAACTCGCTAGTCCGGCTAGCCACCGGAGCTTCCATCACCTGCACATAGAGGCAGTATGGTTATTTCCTGGGAATATGATCCTCTATTCGTCGTTGTTTCCGACGACAACCAGAGTCTCAGGGGCTACTATCTACACAGGGCACACCTAGCATGTGCAGGATTATCATACATTCTTTTACGTACCTCAAAGCCTGTCAGTAGACTCAAAAAAGCTTCATGCAATATGCTTTCGGCGGACGATATTCTCTCCATCACCGTATTCATCATCACACGGTGTTCATCTGAGATGGCCGCTCGCCCCACCAACTCCCTCAGAACATCCGATCACACACTAGACGGTGCCGGACTCTTTCTTCTGCTCTCTTCGGAAACCGGACACTGGGAGCTTCGGGGGTCAATGGGATTATCTTCTGGCCTCACCGGACTCGGAGAGGCCCTCCGCGACGACACTTCAGGGTCGCCCGCTTCTGGAGCGGAGGAATCCGGAGGAGGCGTTTCGCTCTCCATCATCTCTGGAAGAAGATCCCCCGAAGATGAGCTCATTTGAGAGGGGCTAAGGCCCGAACTGCAAAAATATATGCGGTGGTTATTTCCTCAAAAGAAAAAGATGGCATATCTGTACTATTAAAAGTATTTCGGGTCACTTACGACTCGAGGGAGAATTGATCCCCCCGCGGACTTTGTGCGGCAACAGCGCCCCCCAAGGTAGGACCCTCTGTGGGAGACTTCTTCTCTCGTTTGGAAGCTTCGGCTTCCGAATCCCCGGGCGCAGTCCTTTTCCTCTTCTGGTCGCCTTCCCTCGTGGAGACGCTCGCTCCCTCGTGGAGCGTTGGGGGCCTGCGTCCGCCCGCATTATCCTCCACAGTATCTTCCTTCAAGGGCTCCGGGCAAGGTGCGATCTGGAGCATCTTTTCCAATACCGGATTTTCCAAACCCTCAGGGAGGGGGGCCGAACACCGAATCAACTTCGCCTTTGTTAGCCAGTCCTGGTCAAAAAGTGAACTCTCAGAAATAACTTCGTAACGAAGTAGAGAGAGTATGTTCGGCCAGAAGATACCTTACCTGTTCGGCGGTGCGGTTACTACTCAGGCCCACGTCCTTGGTGATTTCCGGACACTCCACCTGAGGTCTGAAGAATGACTTGTACATCTCCTCGTGCGTCAGGCCGAGAAAATTCTGAACGGCACGCGGTCCCTCGGGATTGAACTCCCACAGGTGAAGAGGCCGGCGTTTGCAAGGCTGGACTTGACGAACCAGCATAACCTGTGTTACCGCAACCAAACTGAAATCTCCATTGAAGAGACCTCGAATGCGGCCTTGCAGTATAGGCACGTCCGTGACTGGACCCCAGCTCAGACCTCTGCTGATCCATGACATCAGCTGTGGTGGAGGGCCCGAGCGGAAAGCAGGGGGGCCGCCCACTTGGCACTTCTAGGAGCCGTGATGTAGAACCACTCCCGTTGCCACAATTCAGACACCTCTGGGATGGAACCCTTGGGTCACGGAGCTCCCGTCATCTTGCGAATTGAGGCACCTCCACACGCTGCATGTTGCCCCTCGACCATCTTCGGCTTCACTTCAAAGGTCTTGAGCCATAGGCCAAAGTGAGGGGTAACCCGGAGGAAGGCCTCACACACGAGCCTTAGTTAAACATCAAACCCCTGACGAAAGGATCCAGGGTAAGGCCTAGACCTCGGAGGAAGTGGGAAACGAACACGACGTTCTCGTTGGGTTTGGGGGTGGGGACGGCCTGCCCTCGGGGAGGCAGCCGATGCAAAATCTCGGCGGTCAGATATCTGGCCTCCCTCAACTTCTTGATGTCTTCTTCCGTGACGGAGGAAGGCATCCATCGGCCTTGAAGGCTAGATCCGGACATGACTGGAGGTTCGGAGCACCTGACCTAAACTTCGGGCGTTTGAGCTTGAGGTGGGGGAAGGATTCGATTGAGCATGGGAGGGAAAAATAAAAGCCTTGTCCCCTTTATAACGAGGGTGAATATCAAGCGTCCTCTCCATGTCCGTTTGGACTTGCCTATAATCTAGGAGTCCTAGAAGCGGTTGGTTTACCCATGCCCGTATTGATGAGAATCCCGGGATAAGGGGACACGATCTCTGCTTTAACAAGACGTGCCAAGGAAACTGCCTCGCATAACGCGCTGAGGTGGGATAATGAAACGACTCAGATAAAGGCTTGGCCATGGTGTGTCACGCTACGGAATACATCAGCAGATTAGATTGGTGTAAATATTATTCTCTCTATGGTAATATGTGGAAACTTATTTTGCAGAGCCGGACACTATCTTTGTGTTCAAAATCTTCTACGAAGTACTTGGAGGAGGAACCTGCCTTGCAATGCCGAAGACAATCTGCGCGCCGGACTCGTCGTCATTGAAGCCTGGTTCAGGGGCTACTGAGGGAGTCCTGGATTAGGGGGTGTTCGGATAGCCGGACTATACCTTCAGCCGGACTCCTGGACTATGAAGATACAAGATTGAAGACTTCGTCCCGTGTCCGGGAGGGACTTTCCTTGGCGTGGAAGGCAAGCTTGGCGATACGGATATGTAGATCTCCTACCATTGTAACCGACTCTGTGTCACCCTAACCCTATCCGGTGTCTATATAAACCGGAGGGTTTTAGTCTGTAGGACAACATAGACAATAATAATCATACCATAGGCTAGCTTCTAGGGTTTAGCCTCCTCGATCTCGTGGTAGATCTACTCTTGTACTACCCATATCATCAATATTAATCAAGCAGGATGTAGGGTTTTACCTCCATTGAGAGGGCCCGAACCTGGGTAAAACTTCGTGTCCCTTGCCTCCTGTTACCATACGGCCTAGACGCACAGTTCGGGACCTCCTACCCGAGATCTGCCGGTTTTGACACCGACATTGATCCTATCTTGCAAGTCTATAGTCACCTATTATGTGTTATGATCTGCTAACCCCACTACAAAAAAAAGACACATCCGTGACATTTTGGGCTGAACAAATTTTTTTCTGTCATACATATGACACTTCTATGACGATAATTGTGACAAAACCCGGTATCATCATAGATGTGGTGGGCTCCTACTTCCATGACAAAAAATCATGAGAAAAATGGGCTTTTCGTCCTGGGCGGGCCGGAGACGCAGCTGCATGACATTCTTTGGGCCGTCCATGACGGAAAAAACCGTGGTAGAAGCGAGGGGGAGGAAAATTTCGGGGAGTTCCCGGTTATGGTGGGAGGTCGGGGGCCGAGCGATGCGCGTTTCTCTCGTACACGTACATGCGTGTGTGCGAGGCATTGGCTTTAACTGAACCCGAGCGAGGCGTTGGGCTCTAACTGAACCCGAGCGATTGCACTGCAGGCTACGCGTTACTGAACCCGAGCGATCGATCGATGGCTGTTAACTGAACCCGATCGAGCGATTCCTTGGCTACTGCTGCTAACTGAAGCCGATCGATGGGATGAACAGTGAGTGTTGCGAGGGGGGGGGGTTGGATGAACAGTGAGCGGTGGCGTTGCCTCTGGATGAACATGACCCCGTGGTGTGGTGGAGGGCTGGATGAACAATAGACGGTGGAGGGGTGCCCATGGAGGGGTGGATGAACAGGATCCCGTGGTGTGGAGGGAAGGATGAACAGTAGACGGTGGAGGGGTGGTTGAACAGGACCCCGTGGTGTGGAGGGCCAGATGAACAGTAGACGGTGGAGGAGTGGTTGAACAGTAGCCGGTGGACTAGCGTGCGGTGGAGGCTAGATGAACAGGAGCCCATGGAGGCTGGAGGAGGTCGACGGTGGATGAACAGTAGCTCGTGGAGGCTGGCGGGGGTCGATGGTGGAGATGAACAGTATCCCGTGGAGTCCCGTTTTGCGGTATGCCACACCCCTCCCGATGAACAGGACCCCCGTTTCGACCGTAGCGCTCCAACACAAGTCCGTTCCTCCGTTTTGCGGTACGCCACACCCCTCCCGATCAACAGGACCCCCGTTTCGACCATAGGAGGTCCGTTTCTTCCGTTCTGCGGTACGCCACACCCCTCCCGATCAACAGGACCCCCGTTTCGACCATAGGAGGTCCGTTTCCTCCGTTTTGTAGTACGCCAGGCCTCGTTTCCATCGCCACTTCCGTCCAAGCCCTCCCGATGTACACGACCACGCATTCCGTTCCGACCCAGCCGCATTGCCTCCCGATGAACATGACCCATTCTGTTTCCTCCCCATGAACACGACGACAACGTTGTTTCTCCGTTCCGACCCAACCAGGTACACGAGCCCTCGCCGTACGTATGCGCGAGTAGGCGTTCGAGACCCCGCCCGTATGTACACATACGTGGCCGTATTTTCTTTCTTGCACCCTGGCCACTGTACGTACGTGTACATGCTACGTGCGCGCCTCTACTACGACACGTGCGCGCCTCTACTACAACACGTGTGCGCCTCTACTACGACACGTGCGCGCCTCTACATCGACCAGTATGTACGTACACGTTCGCGACCAGAATGTCAACAATACATACGCTTCGACCAGGTGGGTCCCAACTGTCAGGCACTTCCTTCCCTGCGAAGATGTAGCTGGTGGGTCCCAGCAGTCAGGGGGCGAATTGTTTTTTTGCCCGGACGCACTTCCTTGCATGCGAAGATGTAGCTGGTGGGTCCCAGCAGTCGGGGGGCTGGTGGGTCCCAGCAGTCAGGGGGGCGAATCGTTTTGGTTTTTTTTGCCCGGACGCACTTCCTTGCGTGCGAAGATGTAGCTGGTGGGTCCCATCAGTCAGGGGGTGAATCGTTTTTTGCCCGGACGCACTTCCTTGCGTGCGAAGGTGTAGCTGGTGGGTCCCAACAGTCAGGGGGGAAATGTTTTTTCATGAAATACGGTGGCCCATCCGGTGGGTCCCTGCTGTCAGGTGGAGGAATCATTATTTTCCGCGTAATAAGGAGGCACTTCCTTGCTGCCGCCGTGGACCCAGCTGTCAGCCTCTCCATGTATAGTCCACATCCGATGGAAGTCGTTCCTTGACCACATTGACCACGCCGCGCCGAGAGCACCAGGGCGGTGGACGACGGCGAGGCCTAGGAAGGGGACGGCACGGAGGCAGGGAAGACTCGGCAGTTGTTTCCCATGCGGAGGGGAGTACGACTGTACGAGGGTTTACTGGTTCGTCTGCCGTCGCCAGAGAATAACAGCAGGTGTGGGTGAGTAGACGAATGACTAGGCCAGCGATGGGAGTACGGTCGGGCGGTGAGGCCTGCGCGGCAGCACAGCCGGCCGCGCAGAGGAGGGAGCAGGCAGTCCTGCCGGTGCTTGTTTGAGCGGCTGGAGCAGAAAGAGCAGATATTGAAGAAGCACGACGGCCGTTGGATGGACATCCAACAGTCAGTGCTTGTGCGTCAAACTTTTTTTTAGGAAAGCCTCAAATCTGTGGAAAACAACATACATCCCATCTGCCATTATTTCTAATAATTCACAGCCCATTTGCTAATTCTTAAGGTTTTTTGGAGCCCATATTCTTTTTGTTAGCATTACAGCCCAAATTGTGGCCACAGTTAAAAAATTATACGAAATTTTGCATATTTCGGTGCGGTCTGAACTGTTTTTAATCCCGAAATTTCGACTCACATTCAAACTGATTTTAAAAATAAATGTATATCAATATAAAATCCAACAAATTCTCCACGCATAAAAATTAATGTAATTTAAAATCTTGAAATGAAAAAAGATATTTGAAACTAATTGCCGGTTTGATGTGTTTTAAAAATGTACAGCCCATTTCTCATTACTGATGGGCCATTTTCTCGGCCAGCCAAATCAAAGCTCTCCTCGTCTTAAAAGATTTGCAGCCCAACAGGCCTGACAAAGCGACTTACTTGGCAAATCACAAAAAATTGGGCTGTGGCCGTGGACCCAGCTGTCAGCCTCTCCACGTACAGTACTCTTCCGATGGAAGTCGTTCCTTGACCACGTTGACCACACCGCGCGGAGAGCACCACGGTGGTGGACGACGGCGAGGCCTAGGAAGGGGACGACGTGGTAGTGGAAGCCCGCGCGGAGAGGAGTACGAGGGTTCACTAGTTCGGCTGCGGTGTGAGGCTACCGTCGTCACAGAATAACAGGGGGTGTGGGTGAGTAGAGGGATGGCCTGGCCAGCGGTGGGAGTAGTATGGGGCGGTGAGGCCTCCGCGGCATCACAGCCGGCCACGGGAGGCAGGAGCACGCGACACGACCGGTGCTACTTTGGGCGGCTGGAGCAAGAAGACCAGAGGTTGAAGAAGCACTACGGCCGTTGGATGGACATCGTACGATCACTGCAGCTAGAATCGTTTATATTGACTAAGTTGACAAAGCCCTTGGTACGCGTCAACTTAGTAGGCCCACAACTCGGATTTGGCAGAGAACATATAGCCCATTTTCGATTTGTAAGAATGTACAACCCATTTTTTAATTCTAGTGGAATTTACTACAGCCCATTTACAGTTTGTTAAAAGTATAGCCGAACTTCTAGCTAGGACAACGATTAATAATTTCAAACAACCGCTCAAAACAGAATTAAAAAAAATTCCCACATTTTCATGGGATCCGAAATATTTTTATCCGAAATTTCTAGTCAGGTTAAATATAATTTCAAAATAAAGTTGTATTACGTTAAAATCCAACGAAATATTGCGCGCAACAAGTAATGAAATTAAAATTTTCAAATTCCAAAAATAATATATTTTTCAAACTAATTACGTGTTTGGTGCATAGTAATTGTCCAGTTATTATAATTACATCCCATTTATTATTTCTTAAAGTCCATTTTCTTGTTAAGCCTAATGCATACCTTTTAGGAAAGTTTGCAGCCCAGCGGGGCAGAGAATAACAAGTTGACCCGGATATTGTGTACAACTGTCGGCCCAGTTGCATTGCTGATATTGAAAAAAGCTATTTTTATACACATTTAAAAAAATTTGTATAGATAAGGAACATTTTTTATACACACATTTAACAATTTTTAAATACATGATTAACATTTTTTAAAACATATTTTTTAGTCAACAGTGGGCCCATAGCGAGCGGAGGAGGTCATAATACACATATTTTTTTAAATACATGATTAACACTTTTTAAAACATATGTTTTAGTCAACAGTGGGCCCACAGCGAGCGGAGGAGGTCACAATACACATATTTTTTAAATACATGATTAACACTTTTGCAAAAACAATTAGCCCACAGCGAGCCAATTAGCTCTAGTCGGCCCACAGTGGGCCGACAGGACCCAATCAGCCCACAGTGGGCCGACAAGGGCCAGTCAGCCAGCTGTAGGCTGACTGGAATCCAATCGGCCGGCTATGGGCCGACTAGGCCCAGTCAGCCTGCAGCGGGCCGACGGTGTATTATTTTTGAAAAAAAATTACCCAACGTAATATTTATGAAAATTAATAAAAAATGTATTATTTAAAAAAATAACGAAAAAAGGCCTGTGTAGTACAGTACAACCTAACATGGTTACTCAGCCCACATTCAGCGACGCCGGAAAGGCCCAAACAAGGCTTCTGTACAACTTTGTGAAGTCACTAAGCTCAATTAATAACTTAAGAAAAAAGTTAGATTACAGTGGAACCTAATTAAAAGCTGTCACGAGCAAATAAATAATTCAACGGGTCCCTCTTGTGCGTGTGCGTGTGCGTGTGTGTGTGTGTGTGTGAGAGAGAGAGACCCATCGGCCGATGCTCGTAAATACATCTTTTAGCCATATGCATTGCTGATGCTCAGTAAAAACTTATATAGTTGGCACAATCATATGGAACATCATAGCACACTGAACTTGCATACAAAAATTTCACGCAGGCGGCACAATCAGGATGGAAGCAGTGGATCGCCACGGGAAGGGCTATGTTGAAAGGAACGAAGTCATACATAACGGTTCATCGTCTTTATCAATGACGGAGAAATATCTTGAATGTTGTGCAAAGAAAACAGACAGACAACACAATAAGTTCTACTAGCACATTAAGTTGACGTACAGCCCTTTCTAAAAAAAGTTCAGGTACAAAATGAGAACAGGTCACAATCAAATGTACTGGCATATCAGTGGTTCAGACCCATAGCTCAGATTTAACTAGTATCTGACAAGATTCAGTTGTTACCTCAAATTAGAGCACATCCAGGCAGCCAGCCCTGCCTCTTCTCCCAAAGAAGCAGTGGCCTCCTCCGCGCGATGGAGTAGGCCCTGTGCCATCCATCGTTTCGAGCAACATGGGGAAAGTCTGACGTTGACTCCTGTAATGGACGTCGTCGACGGACCCTGGCACCAGCGGCGGCGGTAGGACTTCGATTGATGGATTGACCACTTCTTCGACATGCACGAACACTCGATACAGGTACATCCCTAACGTGGTCCGCGGCGGCCTTGGTGGCGACGGATAGTACAACCCCGGTTCCTGCACCGGTATCTCAACACCAATCACCTTCGGTATGGTGGACGGCTTCTTCATCCATGCCATAACCGTCAGAGCCCAGCTATCTAGAGGAACAAACATACTTACGAGCTCACCTCCAAGGTCGTTGATAAGCTCGTTCATGGACTCGCTGTTCCAAGCACGTCGAGGCATGCCGTGGAAGGTAAGCTTTGTTAAAAACTCAAGCTCAGAGGGCACCGAGCCCCATCCTGGGTGCCACCGATCAAAGCTCACCAGCGCGCCATCGCAAAACAAACGCCGGGAAGATTCGAACACACGACTGCAGTCGAAAGTTGTCCGGAACCTGATGAAGAAATTAGCCGGTGGCGGACAGACTTCGACGAGCAAGTCACTTATTTGGATGCCGTGCGCAATGCCAAGAGCTTTGACAAGGTCATCCGGTGAGACGGGAGGCCGGTCGCCGTTGATGGTTCCCATCAGCACTTTGTCGGCAAACTGGTCGTCAAGCGCCGCCATGCCACTGTGGAGCGACAGCACGCAGCGACCGAAGGCAGGACGGACCTCACGTTCTCCGGCTCGGAGATCCGCATTGACCAGCGGCATGATAGTGCGCTTGAGTACATGGAGTACAGGAGGGGGATTTGGGGGAACTGGAGTAGGAATCGAGATTCCAGAGGTGGGGGAGGGGCGTGAGACTGGGGATGAAAAGGTAGCATGAATTTCGAGCACGCGCCAATATGCTCTCGCACGCAAGCGCACGAAAACACCGGTGGCGCCCACATGTCGGCCTAAGAGTCCTTATTCTTTCTTTTTTGGAGAGCCCGGCCTTTTTTTCTCAGGATCTTTTGAGAGCACGACCTGAGAGTCATAATTGACCTGTTTGGCATTGCGTTACTAGTCGGCCGATATTCAACGACACCTCATTGGCCCAAACAATTGTATATCATCAAAAAGACACAGAGCTCAAATTATATAACTTGAAAAAAGGAGATATACTCTGAACACTGGAGAATGGTGATGCCCCCATTTAGCCCACCAGTAGTTCGAGACAATAAATAGTTCGAAACAACGATATATACAACATTCAAACACTGACTAGTGACTACTACTGACATAAACATCAAGACATGATAGTTCATAAGAAGTCTTGCTACACCACCAAAACGCACCCATCTGCAGCGCTCAGACTCTCGTGATCCAGACGAGAATGACATTCTAAACAGAAGCAACTATTACATAGTAAGAGTGACATAGACGAGGATGACCAAATGACAAGGAAGATGCATAACAAAAGAAAGAACTACCCATCCAGAACCAGCAGCAAAGACAACAAAGTCATTCGAAGAGATGATCCAACACCATCATAATTTGCAGCCCCGCTTCAGCGACCAGTGATCCGGAGACACCAGTACTCCACCCTTTCGATGCAACCGCCCAATTACCTATCAACCTGAAGGCTCGAACCACATCACTGCCTGTCGTAATTGAGACATCCAAGGATCAAAGTTAATCCGGATGCCTTTGTCATTCTCACCTTCTTTTGGCTGCAGGCTGTATCATTGACAATCAGGGGAGTTTGCTCCCGAACTCCTAGGGCTCGCCGTGTACACACAGTTTTCCATAGCAAACAGAGCCTCTCTGCCATCAAGGTCCTTGCCAATGGTGATCTCCTGGTTAATCGGATAATTGAGTCCGAGAAACAGAGAGTGTGAACCAAGGCTGTTTACCCGCCTCCAACTAAAAAATCCTAAAGGCCCCAACAAGCTGGTATCCTGCTCATAGACGTAACAGCCACTGTCCGGATACTCACGTATTACACGGTGCTTGTATACAGTGGGGTTTTTGCAATATAACTTTTCCGGCTCATGTGTCCGAATGATCATCAGTCTTTTGCTGTCGTCTGATCGAGCGAGGAACCAGTTGTGCTTCCCTGTTTTTGGCAAAGGTGGTGTGATTACAAAGGGCAGTAACTGTAGGGACACTGCATCATATCAAAAAGGACAGGCATTGTTAATGTAAGATCAACATTGTTCAGAGTATGAGTAGGATAATGCAAGAAACAACATTGATATGTCCCTGTTGGAACTGGGAGGAAAATACAGGGAAATGTATACTGGGTTCAAAAATATAGAAGTGCCATGCATGGTTATACTCATGTTATCTCGCAATCGATTCTTCACAGGAAACTACCATGTCATGCATGTTATGTAATCATGTTCTGTCCTCACAAACAAATTCTTCAAGGTAACTAACAGACCATGCATTTTTATATACTCGTGTTCTGTGGGCAAATTTTTTGTGAGGATATTATTCTAGCCATTGATTGCTGAAGGGCGAATATAGGTATGTACACATGGTAAGCATTGCAGGATTTCA
This sequence comes from Triticum urartu, assembly GCF_056163025.1. NCBI lineage: Eukaryota > Viridiplantae > Streptophyta > Magnoliopsida > Poales > Poaceae > Triticum > Triticum urartu. The sequence goes on from NC_141879.1 coordinate 715,275,937, forward strand.
CTACTTCCAAATATAGAGTTCTCCATATGCACAATTACTTCCCTAATGTATGGTTAGATGAAACCAACAGTGTGGTGCATGTTTCTACATCATGAAAATGAGGAAACTAACATGAGAGGAAACAACTTACACGCGCCGTCCCAGCAATACGTGGTGCCATCTGCTCTGTCGATCGCCTAGATGATGCCATTGTGTTCAATAGCATCACAGAAGTGTGTATCAGCTTTGACGATGATCCACTGCGAGCCGAGTTGTCTCCAGCTAAAGAAGGCACCGGCGTAAAGATAGGCGAGTCCGCGGTCGAAAAAGGCAATTAGCTTGAAGTCTGCGTAATTCGCATGTCGTGTGGGCACTTGGCAGATTACAATCTTCTGCAAAACAAGGTCCGTCCAACTGACGTAGTAATCTAGATGACTTGGACCGCGATGGTAATACTCTATATAATCCAACGGAGGAAGGATAATCTCATGGGAGGCCTAGAAGTTCACGAGCACCAACTTTTTACCGTCTTCTCTGAAGGCAGCCATCCAGTGGGAGTTCATGCCGACCCAGTATATACCTGCCAAGAAGTTTCGGGCGATGGTGATCAGATCGATGTCGAGGGAAATGATGTACGGCGACCCACTACATACCTGCAAAGAAGTTTCGGCTAATGGAGATCAGATTGAAGTCAAGGGGCATCATGCACGCCTTCATATCATGGTGAGCGAATCTCACAAGACCAGATAGCAGCAAGCAGGGTGTCTTGAAAAGCTTAGGCCTCGCTTCGATGATGGCCGTGTGCATGTCCCTCGAGCATGCAGCCAGCCACAGGGCGCTCAACATATCCATACACGAACAACAGAGGTCGAGGATGTCACTGGGGAGATTGCTCCAATCGCGGCTCATATGGATGCTGCGCGGTTCGCGTTCGGCCATGGTGGAGTTTGGAAGGGGGCTTGATTTACAGGGGAGAAGGATGTCGGTGCTGGAGAGGCTAGCGAGGGAATAGTGGTACTGGGGAGGCGAGTGAGGCGACGGTACACGGGGGCACAGTGAGATGGAGACGGAGAAGGAGATGGAGATGGAGTGGTGCTATGGGAGCGGAGAGGGAGACGAGGCGAGGCGCCAATGTGCTGTACAGCGGCGGTGACAGACTGCACTGTGCACAGGGTGAGGCTGACTTTGGTAACCCGAACACGCTGCCTCGACTAGTGTCAGGCGCAGGGTATTGTCACTTCACTATGAGGACCGGATGAATAGTAGGTACATGAGTACTCCAGTATTGTATAGCGTAAATAGGTCTCCCGTGCTAGCATGCCTGTTCACTTCCTCGTTCAGGTATCATCCATATTGCGAGTAGAACCAAATTCTCGTGCATGCCCAATCAACGCTCTGCCGCGATGCATGCAGTGGTCGTTCTGGTGCATCAAGGACGGCATGCAGATCATTCCACACTTGAGAAGAGGAAAAATGGAAAGGTAGAACGCGGTAGCAAAGGAAGAGAACGCTGGCTAACGAGGCTGGGAGGGGATCGAGCAGGAAGTTAATGCTCCACGCCTAAAGGTTTTGGGAAAACCTGATTTTCATGAGGTGACTTATACTCACCTAAACGGAGGGAGTATTCCTTATCCAGAGAATGTTGTGTCTCCCACTCACGCGCTCAAAAAAAACTACGACACATTTTTTTATCTGTTTGCATATGTCCCACCTATCAGGAAGGATGGGCACGTACACGAACAGGTAAGACTCATCAGTCTACCCGCATAGCCTTTTCGTTTAGTCTACCTAGCCGTCTAATCAACTGCCTGCACGCCACTTCTCCCATTTACTCCTTCTCCATCGGGAACCGATTCTCCTCGGCTTCTTCACCTCCCCTTCGTCTTCATTTGCATCCAAACCCCACTGCGTTCACATTGTTTTAACCTCTTTAAATAATCATCTACTACTTCAGTTAGACTAGCCATCTAATCCTAATTCTCCAAACCATAGCCCTCCGTTCCAGCGGTTCCAAATGGCGAAAGAGATTGAGATGCAGGTTTTTAGCGTCCAACATGTCCTCGTCGAAGGCTCGATGCGCATAGTTGCCACCGTCACCGTCCACCCAAGGGTTGTTCGGCAGTGGATCAACAATGTATCCAACTCCCTCGAAAAGGTAGAGACGAGGGTCATCGGTCTCGACGCAGAGTACACGGAGTGTGCCCCTGGGAAGATCCAGCGCACCGTCGTCCTTCAGCTGTGCCTCGAAGATGATGTTTTGGTGTACCACATCATACACTCGCCCTCCATACCAGGTGAGCTTCACGATTTCTTGTCTCGGGAGGACGTATACTTCTGTGGGGCAGCCATCGAAGGGGACAAACAAAAGCTGGAGCCGTACAACCTTGATTTGAAAAGCATCGCTAACCTACAAACCGGAATCAAAATTCCTGTAGAAGTTTGTGATAAACAGACACCATCCCTATTCGACGTAGCAAATTTTGTGCTCGGTACAAATCTTCAGAAGGGTGATGAGACAGTGGCATTAAGGTCGTCTGGATGGGAGAATTATCCCTTGACGTACGAGCGGATAAAATATGCTGCCCTCGATGCCCGTGTGAGTTTTGAGATAGCTGCAAGGTCCAAAGAGCTTGTTGCGAAGCCGTCTCCCACAAAGAATGAGAACAAGAAGAAGAAGAAGAAGAAGAAGAAGAAGAAGAAGAAGAAAAGGCTGCACCAGCAGGAGGGCATTATGGATGGATGAACTATTTCCTCTCTTGTAAAAAAATTATTCCCTCTCGGTGTATATTGATATAGATGGACAATTTCGATGGTGTGCATGTCTTTTGAACAGAGTAGAAGCGTGGGTCCGCTTGACTATAAGGAACTATTTATCCGCATATATAGCTTTCTCTGCTACTCCTTCCAGTGATCGGTATGCAGTGCATGTGTCCGTAGACATGACAGCTTGTCCATGGAAGTTCAACTATGGCGACCATCACGTTTCATCTCGCGATTCCCACGACGCCTCTCCAACCAACGGCACCACGCCCCCCGACGTGCGCCTCACCCCTCTCGACCGCACCGCCCCTCTGCCTTTGTGTGCATGACATGTGGGCCACCTAAAATGCGGCGAGCATCAAGTTTCTACCACAGCCACCCGCGATTCCCACGACGTCGCTCGAACCCATGAAACCACACGCCCCCCGACCTGCGGCTCAGCCCTCTTGGCCCCACTGCCCCTCTGCCTACGGGAGCATTACATGTGGACCAGTCACCTATCGGGTCCACATGTTATTCACTCAAAGGTAGGTGTAGTAGGGCGCTGAAGCTCAGTCCCGACGGCCCTGAGAGGGAAATGTAACTCCTGCGCCAGGGCTTGTGGTGCTCCCACAGCACGAACTCGTGCCAAACTCGAGATTTGTTTCTTTACTATACATGCACACAACGATTTAATGGACATTGTAATCTCAACATGTGATGGGGAGCTCTAAATTTGAATTTGAAACTTACAAACCGAAAAGATTCAAAACAAATACACTGGGAGAGAGGGAGTATATCGTAGGATGTGTCCCATACAAAATAAGTCCCCTGGTTTGTCACCGCGAAGATGCGGTTAGAAAGGAGCATAGCGTCTTCCTACTCGTACGGCATCAAATCGGCCGCAGACAGCATGGTCCGCCTTTGACCGCCATGTGCAAGGTTCGTGCTTTCTTATTCAATCTCACTGTGGTTCCATCGTACCAATTCATGCGGTGGCCCGTTGCATGGCTGATCCCAATGTTGGACAAAGGTTCTACGGGAACGGTGTCACCATTGTAAATGTTGTGCAAATTGATGTTGGTACCCTCCCGTACATATGCAAGCCAATCTCCACTCGCACCGAGCCTAACTTGTGAAACAGTGGGCAGGGGGAGAATTAGGAAATGGACACGGAAGTAGTCTTTATAATGCATTTACTATGTGATCAAACTCATCTTACCTGCTCATCAGTGGAAATCTGTGTGCCCCTCAACGTCGGCATCTTAAGGGGCGTCAACTTGCAACTACGGCCATGCCGCGCTGGAGAGACCCCCAAGGAAACATCCTCGTGCGTTCCACGGAACATCAAGATGCATTTGTATGAGTAGTTTATCTTGTGAGAGAAAAGGATGAACGAGGGAAGGCCTCTGGAGATAGAGATGGACACTACTACTACCAATGTGTTGGCCCATGCGTTGCAATGGATCCAAAGTAGTAGAATAATACTTGTTCACATGCTTGAAATATAAACACTCTAGTTTTGATATACATGTCTCAGCAGACATGACAGCTTGTCCATGGAAGTTGAACCACGGCGACCATCATGTTTCTTGTTTCTACCACTGCCACACCCACACGCGATTCCCATGACGCCGCTCCAACCCACGGCACGACGTCCCCTGACGTGGACATGGATCCTCTGATGTGGCTATCACTGCCTTGCCCTGCCTTTCCCTTGCTGACAGGTGGGACCCATGCTTATGGGTCCCACATGTCAGTGACAGAATGGTAGGATTGTTCGCGTCAGGGGATCCTCATCCCCCCGACGTGCCCCTCATCCCTCTCAGCCCCACCGCTCCTCTGCCTTTGTGTGCATGATATACTCCTAATATATTACTCCCTCCGTACCTAAATATTTGTCTTTTTTGAGATTTCAAATGGACTATCACATACGGATTATATAGACATATTCTAGTGTTTCTAGCAAGATGCCCGCGCGTTGCACGAAGTTGATGGAAAAGGTAAGCACAACTTATAAATTGACGGATCGAGTACTAGTTAGAGTGATGCATATAATTAAGAAAAGGCATCGCACATGTCGGTATTGACTGTAACGAGAATGCAACAGCACAATAAGAATTAAGGCCACAATGATGCAATCACAGTGGTGGTTACAGAAGGCAAGAAGAAAGATGGATCCACGAACGTACGACCTCCTCCTCCTCAACTTAGTGCGCCGGGCCACCGACCGGCGGCTAAGGAGCGGCGGCTTTTGTGGTGAGGTCGAGGTGCTTCTCAGCAAAGGCATCCAAGGCTTCCAGCCGGTTGAGGAAGGCCAACCTCGTAGCGTCCTCACTGGCATTGTAGATACATATGTACATGATTTGCTCGTACACGTGGATGTGTAGGTCGACGAATTCTTGCAGGGCGAGGCGCCTCGCGGCGAGCGCGACCTCCAGGTGGACATTCTTCGTGGCGTCGGCGGGCAGTCGCAGGGCCACCAGTGCTTGAAAGAGGTTCCGGCCATGGAGGCCGATTAGGGTGGCAGGCAATGAGGATCCCGGGCGCGCGGGCTGGAGGAGTACGGCGATGTCGTCCGCAAGCTTCTTGATGACGGTGAACTTTTTGCTGGTGTCAACGATCATCTGGTCCAACTGAGAGTCATAGTTGGCGTCGACGGCGGCCATCCACCAGCCGGTCTCCAACACCGTCTGGAGACGATCCTCGACGCCATGCCCCAGGCCAGCGTCGTGGACCATCTGGCGCAGCCGCTGGCCGCTCACGCGCATCGCCGCCATGGGTCTGGAGTGAGCTCTTTTGCGCTTAGTGTAGGTGCTTAGGCAAATGCTTAGGTGCGTACGATGTGGTAGATGCATTGGAATGGAGGGGCGCCTTTATATGAGGGCAATGAGGGCAAACTGCGTTGCATTCACATCGTGCAGCCTCTTTTCCCGGACCTCCTCCCATTACTTCCCTCATGCATTAATTGAGGAGGATGCATTGGCCGTACAACATATCGGGAAGCGCTACTCCCTCCCTCGTCTGCATTAAAGCCGTATCGGGAACTGCGCCGCCTGCTTTCAAATCGAATACTCCCTCCGTCTAAGTGAGTATTAAGTCATCTTACGAAAACCAAATAGTAAACACATAGGCGTGGTGCATTAACTCTCACATTGTTTCTTAGGCTAGCCATAATGGGAGTAACTTAGGTAGTAACTTAACACATCCCAAGACAATTTTGCTTATGTGGCAACTATTTAATGAGGAAAGAGGTGCTTGTGGTAACATAATATGTTACTGTAACATAGCGCTTTAGTCGCTTTGACAGAGACGCGAGAAGACGAGGGAGTAGGCTGCTGCAAACATAGGGCTGTGTGATTTGACAGCGAGTTACTGCTGGACAGGTGGGGCCCTGTTGAGGGAGTCCTGGGTTAGGGGGTATCCGGATGGCCGGACTATACCTTCGGCCGAACTCCTGGACTATGAAGATACAAGTTTGAAGACTTCGTCCCGTGTTCGGAAGGGACTTTCCTTGGCGTGGAAGGCAAGCTTGGCGATACAGATATGTAGATCTCCTACCATTGTAACCGACTCTGTGTAAAGCCTACCCCTCTCCGGTGTCTATATAAACCGAAGAGGTTTAGTCCGTAGGACGAACAACAATCATACCATAGGCTAGCTTCTAGGGTTTAGCCTCTTTGATCTCGTGGTAGATCTACTCTTGTACAACCCATATCATCAATATTAATCAAGCAGGACGTAGGGTTTTACCTCCATCAAGAGGGCCCGAACCTGGGTAAAACATCGTGTCCCCTGCCCACTGTTACCATCCGACCTAGACGCACAGTTTGGGACCCCCTAGCCGAGATCCGCCGGTTTTGACACCGACATTGGTGCTTTCATTGAGAGTTCCTCTGTGTCGTCACTTTTAGGCCCGATGGCTCCTTCGATCATCAACAGCGATGCGATCCATGGTGATACTTTTCTCCCCGGACAGATCTTCGTATTCGGCGGCTTTGCACTGCGGGCCAATTCGCTTGGTCATCTGGAGCAGATCGAAAGCTACGCCCCTGGCCATCAGGTCAGATTTGGAAGTTTGAACTACACGGCCGACATCCGCAGAGACTTGATCTTGGACGGATTCGAGCTACAACCAAGCGCGCCACACTGTCACGATGGGCATGATTTAGCTCTGCCGCCGAACAGTGCCCTGGAGGCTGCACCTGTGTCCGCTCCGACCCCTAGCTCGGAGCCGATCACACCAACCGAGGATGGGTGGTTAGACACCGCCTCAGGGGCTGCAATCTCTATGGCGATCGAGCTGAACACCAGCCCTATTCTCTGCGAAGCCCGTGACTCCAAGGAGCCGGACTCCTCTCTAGACTCCGAGCCCTCCGCACCCCGACCAATCGAACCCGATTGGGCACCGATCATGGAGTTCACCGCCGCGGACATCTTTCAGCACTCGCCCTTCGGCGATATTCTGAATTCACTAAAGTCTCTCTCTTTGTCAGGAGAGCCCTGGCCGGACTATGGTCGGCAAGGTTGGGATGCAGATGATGAAGAAATTCAAAGGCCACCCACCACCCACTTCGTAGCCACTGTCGATGATTTAACCGACATGCTCGACTTCGACTCCGAAGACATCGACGGTATGGACGCCGATGCAGGAGACGATCAAGAACCAGCGCCTATAGGGCACTGGAAAGCCACCTCTTCGTATGATATATACATGGTGGACACCCCAAAAGAAGGCAATGGCGATGGAACAGCGGAGGATGACCTCTCCAAGAAGCAGCCTAAGCGCCGGCGTCAGCGGCGCAGCTCTAAATCCCGCCAAAACAAAAAAGGTGATTCCGGCACGGGGGATAATAACACCCCGGACAGTGCCGAATACAACCACCTCCAGCAAGATTCAGCACAGGAGGATAGAGAAGCCAACCCTCATGAGAGAGCGGCAGACAGAGAGGTCGAGGAAGATAATTATATGCCTCCCTCCGAAGAAGAGGCAAGCCTCGACGACGACGAATTTGTCGTGCCAGAGGATCCCGTCGAACAAGAACGTTTCAAACGCAGGCTTATGGCTACGGCGAGCAGCCTCAAGAAAAAATAGCAACATCTTAGAGCTGATCAAGATTTGCTAGCCGACAGATGGACTAAAGTCCTTGTGGCCGAAGACTATGAACTCGAACGCCCCTCCAAGAGCTACCCAAAGTGCAGGTTGCTACCCCAATTAGAGGAGGAAGCACCTAAACCTACATCACCAACGCATGATGCGGCCGACCGGCCACCCCGTGGCCGCGACAGAGAGGCCTCTCGGCCCTCCACTCAAGCCGCACCCCGGCGCCGCTCAAAAACTACCAAGGCATGGGAAAATGCGCCAGACTTGCGAGATATATTGGAGGACAAAGAAAGGCAAACAAGATCGATCTACAGATCACGTGGGCGCCCCACGGCACGGGACGGTACTCGTCACGCTGGATACAGTAAATCCGGCCGGGCCGAACACAGTAGACAAAGCTCGCTTGAGGTGCGTCGTGATGTAGCCCAATACAGAGGCGCCGCACACCCACTATGCTTCACAGATGAAATAATGGATCATCAAATCCCCGAGGGTTTCAAACCCATGAACATGGAATCATACGATGGCACAACAGATCCTGCGGTATGGATCGAGGACTATCTCCTTCATATCCACATGGCCCGCGGTGATGACCTACACGCCATCAAATACCTCCCACTCAAGCTTAAAGGACCAGCCCGGCATTGGCTTAACAGCTTGCCAGCAGAATCAATTGGTTGTTGGGAGGACCTGGAAGCCGCATTCATCGACAATTTCCAGGGCACTTATGTGCGACCACCAGACACCGACGACCTAAGCCACATAATTCAGCAGCCAGAGGAATCGGCCAGACAATTCTGGACACAGTTCCTAACCAAGAAAAATCAAATCATCGACTGTCCGGACGCAGAGGCCCTAGCAGCCTTCAAGCATAACATCCGCGATGAGTGGCTTGCACGGCACCTAGGACAGGAAAAGCCAAAATCTATGGCAGCCCCCACGACACTTATGACCCGCTTTTGCGCGGGAGAAGATAGCTGGCTAGCTCGCAGCAATAACATGATGGTCGGTGTCAAAACCGGCGGATCTCGGCTAGGGGGTACCGAACTGTGCGTCTAGGCGGATGGTAACAGGAGACTGTTGGGGAACGTAGTAATTTCAAAATTTTCCTACGCACACGCAAGATCATGGTGATGCATAGCAACGAGAGGGGAGAGTGTGATCTACGTACCCTTGTAGATCGACAACGGAAGCGTTTGGTTGATGTAGTCGTATGTCTCCACGGCCCGACCGATCAAGCACCGAAACTACGGCACCTCCGAGTTCAAGCACACGTTCAGCTCGTTGACGATCCCCGGACTCCGACCCAGCAAAGTGTTGGGGAAGAGTTCCGTCAGCACGACGGCGTGGTGATGATCTTGATGCACTACCGTCGCAGGGCTTCGCCTAAGCACCGCTACAATATTATCAAGGACTATGGTGGAAGGGGGCACCGCACACGCCTAAGAATATGATCACGTGGATCAACTTGTGTGTCAAGGGGTGCCCCCTGCCCCCGTATATAAAGGATCAAGGGGAGGAGGCCGGCCGGCCCTTTATGGCGCGCCAAGGAGGAGTCCTCCTCCTAGTAGGAGTAGGACTCCTACTAGGAGGGGGAAAGAAGTGGGGAGGGAGAGGGAAAGGGGGGCGCCGCCCCCCCTCTCCTAGTCCAATTCGGACCAGGGGGAGGAGGCGCGCAGCCCACCTTTGGCTGCCCCTCTCTCTCTCCACTAAGGCCCATATGGCTCGTTACTTCTCCCGGGGGGGTTCCGGTAACCCTCCGGCTCTCCCGTTTTCTCCGAAATCACCCGGAACACTTCCGGTGTCCGAATAAAGCCGTCCAATATATCAATCTTTATGTCTCGACCATTTAGAGACTCCTCGTCATGTCTGTGATCACATCCGGGACTCCGAACTAACTTCGGTACATCAAAACTCATAAACTCATAATATAACTGTCATCGAAACCTTAAGCATGCGGACCCTACGGGTTCGAGAACAATGTAGACATGACCGAGACACGTCTCCGGTCAATAACCAATAGAGGAACCTGGATGCTCATATTGGCTCCTACATATTCTACAAAGATCTTTATCGGTCAGACCGCATAACAACATACATTGTTCCCTTTGTCATCGGTATGTTACTTGCCCGAGATTCGATCGTCGGTATCTCGATACCTAGTTCAATCTCGTTACCGGCAAGTCTCTTTACTCGTTCCGTAATACATCATCTCGCAACTAACTCATTAGTTGAAATGCTTGCAAGGTTTATGTGATGTGCATTACCGAGAGGGCCCAGAGATACCTCTCCGACAATCGGAGTGACAAATCCTAATCTCGAAATACGCCAACCCAACATGTACCTTTGGAGACACCTGTAGAGCACCTTTATAATCACCCAGTTACGTTGTGACGTTTGGTAGCACACAAAGTGTTCCTCCGGCAAACGGGAGTTGCATAATCTCATAGTCATAGGAACATGTATAAGTCATGAAGAAAGCAATAGCAACATACTAAACGACTGGGTGCTAAGCTAATGGAATGGGTCATGTCAATCAGATCATTCACCCAATGATGTGATCCCGTTAATCAAATAACAACTCCTTGTTCATGGTTAGGAAACATAACCATCTTTGATTAACGAGCTAGTCAAGTAGAGGCATACTAGTGACACTCTGTTTGTCTATGTATTCACACATGTATTATGTTTCCGGTTAATACAATTCTAGCATGAATAATAAACATTTATCATGATATAAGGAAATAAATAATAACTTTATTATTGCCTCTAGGGCATATTTCCTTCAGTCTCCCACTTGCACTAGAGTCAATAATCTAGATTACACAGTAATGATTCTAACACCCATGGAGCCTTGGTGCTGATCATGTTTTGCTCGTGGAAGAGGCTTAGTCAACGGGTCTGCAACATTCAGATCCGTATGTATCTTGCAAATCTCTATGTCTCCCACCTGGACTAGATCCCGGATGGAATTGAAGCGTCTCTTGATGTGCTTGGTTCTCTTGTGAAATCTGGATTCCTTTGCCAAGGCAATTGCACCAGTATTGTCACAAAAGATTTTCATTGGACCCGATGCACTAGGTATGACACCTAGATCGGATATGAACTCCTTCATCCAGACTCCTTCATTTGCTGCTTCCGAAGCAGCTATGTACTCCGCTTCACATGTAGATCCCGCTACGATGCTTTGTTTAGAACTGCACCAACTAACAGCTCCACCGTTTAATGTAAACACGTATCCGGTTTGCGGTTTAGAATCGTCCGGATCAGTGTCAAAGCTCGCATCAACGTAACCTTTTACGGTGAGCTCTTTGTCACCTCCATATACGAGAAACATATCCCTAGTCCTTTTCAGGTATTTCAGGATGTTCTTGACCGCTGTCCAGTGATCCACTCCTGGATTACTTTGGTACCTCCCTGCTAAACTTATAGCAAGGCACACATCAGGTCTGGTACACAGCATTGCATACATGATAGAGCCTATAGCTGAAGCATAGGGAACATCTTTCATTTTCTCTCTATCTTCTGCAGTGGTCGGGCATTGAGTCTTACTCAACTTCACACCTTGTAACACAGGCAAGAACCCTTTCTTTGCTTGATCCATTTTGAACTTCTTCAAAACTTTGTCAAGGTATGTGCTTTGTGAAAGTCCAATTAAGCGTCTTGATCTATCTCTATAGATCTTAATGCCTAATATGTAAGCAGCTTCACCGAGGTCTTTCATTGAAAAACTCTTATTCAAGTATCCCTTTATGCTATCCAGAAATTCTATATCATTTCCAATTAGTAATATGTCATCCACATATAATATCAGAAATGCTACAGAGCTCCCACTCACTTTCTTGTAAATACAGGCTTCTCCAAAAGTCTGTATAAAACCAAATGCTTTGATCACACTATCAAAGCGTTTATTCCAACTCCGAGAGGCTTGCACCAGTCCATAAATGGATCGCTGGAGCTTGCACACTTTGTTAGCTCCCTTTGGATCGACAAAACCTTCTGGTTGCATCATATACAACTCTTCTTCCAGAAATCCATTCAGGAATGCAGTTTTGACATCCATCTGCCAAATTTCATAATCATAAAATGCGGCAATTGCTAACATGATTCGGACAGACTTAAGCATCGCTACGGGTGACAAGGTCTCATCGTAGTCAATTCCTTGAACTTGCCGAAAACCTTTTGCGACAAGTCGAGCTTTGTAGACAGTAATATTACCGTCAGCGTCAGTCTTCTTCTTGAAGATCCATTTATTCTCAATTGCTTGCCGATCATCGGGCAAGTCAACCAAAGTCCATACTTTGTTCTCATACATGGATCCCATCTCAGATTTCCTGGCTTCAAGCCATTTTGCGGAATCTGGGCTCACCATCGCTTCTTCATAGTTCGTAGGTTCATCATGATCTAGTAGCATGACTTCCAGAACAGGATTACCGTACCACTCTGGCGCGGATCTCACTCTGGTTGATCTACGAGGTTCAGTAGTATCTTGTTCTGAAGTTTCATGATCATCATCATCAGCTTCCTCACTTACTGGTGTAGGTGTCACTGAAACAGTTTTCTGTGATGCACTACTTTCCAATAAGGGAGTAGGTACAGTTACCTCGTCAAGTTCTACTTTCCTCCCACTCACTTCTTTCGAGAGAAACTCCTTCTCCAGAAAGTTTCTGAACTTAGCAACAAAAGTCTTGCCTTCGGATCTGTGATAGAAGGTGTATCCAATAGTCTCCTTTGGATATCCTATGAAGACACACTTCTCCGATTTGGGTTCGAGCTTATCAGGTTGAAGCTTTTTCACATAAGCATCGCAGCCCCAAACTTTCAGAAATGACAACTTTGGTTTCTTGCCAAACCATAGTTCATAAGGCGTCGTCTCAACGGATTTTGATGGTGCCCTATTTAACGTGAATGCGGCCGTCTCCAAAGCATAACCCCAAAACGATAGCGGTAAATCAGTAAGAGACATCATAGATCGCACCATATCTAGTAAAGTACGATTACGACGTTCGGACACACCATTGCGCTGTGGTGTTCCGGGTGGCGTGAGTTGCGAAACTATTCCGCATTGTTTCAAATGTACACAAACTCGTAACTCAAATATTCTCCTCCATGATCAGATCGTAGAAACTTTATTTTCTTGTTACGATGATTTTCAACTTCACTCTGAAATTCTTTGAACTTTTCAAACGTTTCAGACTTATGTTTCATTAAGTAGATATACCCATATCTGCTTAAGTCATCTGTGAAGGTGAGAAAATAACGATATCCGTCACGAGCCTCAATATTCATCGGACCACATACATCTATATGTATGATTTCCAACAAATCTGTTTCTCTCTCCATAGTACCGGAGAACGGTGTTTTAGTCATCTTGCCCATGAGGCACGGTTCGCAAGTACCAAGTGATTCATAATCAAGTGGTTCCAAAAGTCCATCAGTATGGAGTTTCTTCATGCGCTTTACACCGATATGACCTAAACGGCAGTGCCACAAATAAGTTGCACTATCATTATCAACTCTGCATCTTTTGGCTTGAACACTATGAATATGTGTGTCACTACTATCGAGATTCAACAAAAATAGACCACTCTTTAAGGGTGCATGACCATAAAAGATATTACTCATATAAATAGAACAACCATTATTCTCAGATTTAAATGAATAACCATCTCGCATCAAACAAGATCCAGATATAATGTTCATGCTTAACGCTGGCACCAAATAACAATTATTTAGGTCTAATATTAATCCCGAAGGTAGATGTAGATGTAGCGTGCTGACTGCGATCACATCGACTTTGGAACCGTTTCCCACGCGCATCGTCACCTCGTCCTTAGCTAATCTTCGCTTAATTCGTAGTCCCTGTTTCGAGTTGCAAATATTAGCAACAGAACCAGTATCAAATACCCAGGTGTTACTGCGAGCATTAGTAAGGTACACATCAATAACATGCATATCACATATACCTTTGTTCACCTTGCCATCCTTCTTATCTGCCAAATACTTGGGGCAGTTCCGCTTCCAGTGACCAGTCTGCTTGCAGTAGAAGCACTCAGTTTCAGGCTTAGGTCCAGGTTTGGGTTTCTTCTCTTGAGCAGCAACTTGCTTGCCGTTCCTTTTGAAGTTCCCCTTCTTCTTCCCTTTGCCCTTTTTCTTGAAACTAGTGGTCTTGTTGACCATCAACACTTGATGCTCCTTCTTGATTTCTACCTCCGCAGCTTTCAGCATTGCGAAGAGCTCGGGAATAGTCTTATTCATCCCTTGCATATTATAGTTCATCACGAAGCTCTTGTAGCTTGGTGGCAGTGATTGGAGAATTCTGTCAATGACGCAATCATCTGGAAGATTAACTCCCAATTGAATCAAGTGATTATTATACCCAGACATTTTGAGTATATGCTCACTGACAGAACTGTTCTCCTCCATCTTGCAGCTATAGAGCTTATTGGAGACTTCATATCTCTCAATCCGGGCATTTTATTGAAATATTAACTTCAACTCCTGAAACATCTCATATGCTCCATGACGTTCAAAACGTCGTTGAAGTCCCGATTCTAAGACATAAAGCATGGCACACTGAACTATCGAGTAGTCATCAGCTTTGCTCTGCCAGACGTTCATAACATCTGGTGTTGCTCCAGTAGCAGGCCTGGCACCCAGCGGTGCTTCCAGGACGTAATTCTTCTGTGCAGCAATGAGGATAATCCTCAAGTTACGGACCCAGTCCGTGTAATTGCTACCATCATCTTTCAACTTTGCTTTCTCAAGGAACACATTAAAATTCAACGGAACAACAGCACGAGCCATCTATCTACAATCAAGCATAAACAAGCAAGATACTATCAGGTACTAAGTTTCATGATAAATTTAGGTTCAATTAATTTACTTAAAGAACTCCCACTTAGATAGACATCCCTCTAATCCTCTAAGTGATTACGTGATCCAAATCAACTAAACCATGTCCGATCATCACGTGAGATGGAGTAGTTTGATTGGTGAACATCACTATGTTGATCATATCTACTATATGATTCACGCTCGACCTTTCGGTCTCCGTGTTCTGAGGCCATATCTGTATATGCTTAGCTCGTCAAGTATAACCTGAGTATTCCGTGTGTGCAACTGTTTTGCACCCGTTGTATTTGAACGTAGAGCCTATCACACCCGGTCATCACGTGGTGTCTCAGCATGAAGAACTTTCGCAACAGTGCATACTCAGGGAGAACACTTCTTGATAATTAGTGAGAGATAAGATGCATAAAAGATAAACATCACATGCAATCAATATAAGTGATATGATATGGCCATCATCATCTTGTGCTTGTGATCTCCATCTTCGAAGCACCGTCGTGATCACCATCGTCACCGGCGCGACACCTTGATCTCCATCGTAGCATCGTTGTCGTCTCGCCAATCTTATGCTTCCACGACTATCGCTACCGCTTAGTGATAAAGTAAAGCATTACAGCGCGATTGCATTGCATACAATAAAGCGACAACCATATGGCTCCTGCCAGTTGCCGATAACTCGGTTACAAAACATGATCATCTCATACAATAAAATTTAGCATCATGTCTTGACCATATCACATCACAACATGCCCTGCAAAAACAAGTTAGACGTCCTCTACTTTGTTGTTGCAAGTTTTACGTGGCTGCTATGGGCTTAAGCAAGAACCAATCTTACCTACGCATCAAAACCACAACGATAGTTTGTCAAGTTGGTGCTGTTTTAACCTTCGCAAGGACCAGGCGTAGCCACACTTGGTTCAACTAAAGTCGGAGAAACTGTCACCCGCAAGCCACCTATGTGCAAAGCACGTCGGGAGAACCGGTCTCGCGTAAGCGTACGCGTAATGTCGGTCTAGGCCGCTTCGTCCAACAATACTGCCGAACCAAAGTATGACATGCTGGTAAGCAGTATGACTTATATCGCCCACAGCTCACTTGTGTTCTTCTCGTGCAAATAACATCAACATATAAAACCTAGGCTCGGATGCCACTGTTGGGGAACGTAGTAATTTCAAAAAAATTCCTACGCACACGCAAGATCATGGTGATGCATAGCAACGAGAGGGGAGAGTGTGATCTATGTACCCTTGTAGATCGACAACGGAAGCATTTGGTTGATGTAGTCGTACGTCTCCACGGCCCGACCGATCAAGCACCGAAACTACGGCACCTCCGAGTTCTAGCACACGTTCAGCTCGATGACGATCCCCGGACTCCGATCCAGCAAAGTGTCGGGGAAGAGTTCCTCAGCACGACGGCGTGGTGACGATCTTGATGCACTACCGTCGCAGGGCTTCGCCTAAGCACCGCTACAATATTATCGAGGACTATGGTGGAAGGGGGCACCGCACACGGCTAAGAATATGGTCACGTGGATCAACTTGTGTGTCAAGGGGTGCCCCATGCCCCCGTATATAAAGGATCAAGGGGAGGCGGCCGGCCGGCCCTCTATGGCGCGCCAAGGAGGAGTCCTCCTCCTAGTAGGAGTAGGACTCCTACTAGGAGGGGGAAAGAAGTGGGGAGGGAGAGGGAAAGGGGGGCGCCGCCCCCCCTCTCCTAGTCCAATTCGGACCAGGGGGAGGAGGCGCACGGCCCACCTTTGGCTGCCCCTCTCTCTCTCCACTAAGACCCATATGGCTCATTACTTCTCCCGGGGGGTTCCGGTAACCCTCCGGCTCTCTGGTTTTCTCCGAAATCACCCGGAACACTTCCGGTGTCCGAATAAAGCCGTCCAATATATCAATCTTTATGTCTCGACCATTTCGAGACTCCTCGTCATGTCCGTGATCACATCCAGGACTCCGAACTAACTTCGGTACATCAAAACTCATAAACTCATAATATAACTGTCATCGAAACCTTAAGCATGCGGACCCTACGGGTTCGAGAACAATGTAGACATGACCGAGACACGTCTCCGGTCAATAACCAATAGCGGAACCTGGATGCTCATCTTGGCTCCTACATATTCTATGAAGATCTTTATCAGTCAGACCGCATAACAACATACGTTGTTCCCTTTGTCATCGGTATGTTACTTGCCCGAGATTCGATCGTCGGTATCTCAATACCTAGTTCAATCTCGTTACCGGCAAGTCTCTTTACTCGTTGCATAATACATCATCTCGCAACTAACTCATTAGTTGCAATGCTTGCAAGGCTTATGTGATGTGCATTACCGAGAGGGCCCAGAGATACCTCTCCGACAATCGGAGTGACAAATCCTAATCTCGAAATACGCCAACCCAACATGTACCTTTGGAGACACCTGTAGAGCACCTTTATAATCACCCATTTATGTTGTGACGTTTGGTAGCACACAAAGTGTTCATCCAGCAAATGGGAGTTGCATAATCTCATAGGCATAGGAACATGTATAAGTCATGGAGAAAGCAATAGCAACATACTAAACGATCGGGTGCTAAGCTAATGGAATGGGTCATGTCAATCAGATCATTCACCTAATGATGTGATCCCGTTAATCAAATAACAACTCCTTGTTCATGGTTAGGAAACATAACCATCTTTGATTAACGAGCTAGTCAAGTAGAGGCATACTAGTGACACTCTGTTTGTCTATATATTCACACATGTATTATGTTTCCGGTTAATACAATTCTAGCATGAATAATAAACATTTATCATGATATAAGGAAATAAATAATAAATTTATTATTGCCTCTAGGGCATATTTCCTTCAGAGACAAGGGACACAATGTTTTACCCAGGTTCGGGCCCTCTTGATGGAGGTAAAACCCTACGTCCTGCTCGATTAATATTGATGATATGGGTGGTACAAGAGTAGATCTACCACGAGATCAAGGAGGCTAAACCCTAGAAGCTAGCCTATGGTATGATTGTTGTTGTGTATATGATCTATCGACTAGCCTAGCCTCGGTTTATATAATGCACCATAGGCCTAGGATAACAAGAGTCCTAGCCGAATACGCCGGTGGGGAGGAGTCCTTCTCTTGATCGCCAAGTCTTGTGGAATCTTCCTTGTATGCGATAGCTGTCCGAACTGGCCCATGAGTATACAGCCATGGGGGTCCTCGGCCCAATCTGACAGATCGGGAGATGACGTGGTGAGTACCCCCTAGTCCAGGACACCATCAGTAGCCCCCTGAACCGGTCTTCAAGTTAGGGACGCTCCTCGATTCTTCCGAACTGTTCTTCATCTTCGGTCGTCGGTCTTGAAAACTGGTTCAACAAATCTTCTCATCTTCGATCTTGAGGATCGCCGAAATGCATTCGACGAGTTTATACGTCGGGTATCTGAGGAGCCCCTTTAAGTTTCCGGCCTTTATCAATGCCTTATTGTTTTTATGCCACACCTCGGGTTTGAAGTTGTTCCCGGGAGGCAGTGTCCTCTTGCGTCCGAGCTCTAACGCCGGACTATATTCGAGGTATCTTTTACAGCCGAGCACCAATGCCGGACCGCTTCCCAGCTCTAACGCTGGAATGTATCCGAGCTCCAACGCCGGACTATGATCCGAGCTCCAACGCCGGACTGTATCCGAGCTCCAACGCCGGACTATATCCGAGGTGTCATATCACCTTGGTTCAAAAAAGTTTGAAGGAGTTTAGCCGAGCTTAATGCCAGAAATGCCCTCTATGGAGCCAGCCACTAGCGCCCGAGCTTTATGCCGGACTGCTTCCGAGGTGGTGCACCACCCCGAATGTGGGTCGATTTTTGTGAATATTTTTTATTGGTGCAATTTATTCTCCGCCGAGATATATAGCCAGTAGCCCTCAAGGTGTGTATCGGTCTAAAACCCGAGATGCACCTGAAGGATGACGTAAGACCGCTGATCCCAGTAGCCGCTGAGACTCAGGTTGATTTGCAAAATCAGCTTGAGGATCAAGTCCTAGCTCGGCAGAATACTTCGGGACACAAAAAGCGGCGTGCTTAGTCCTCGAGACTCAGGTTGGGTGCGGCCGACCAACCTGACGATCAAAATCTCCTCGGCAACTGTATTGCACTTAAAATTTTCTGCATTGAACAGGCAATGCAGTAGCCCCCGAGACACTAGTCGGGTGGCAACACCAGATCAGGGGATCGATGTGCCCCTTTAATATTTGTAAATAATAAGGCCGAAGCCCAGTAGCCCCCGAGCCTTAATGCGGGCACGGGTGGCCGAATTAAGGATCGATATCCATAGTAAAATCACAAATTATGTGTAATGACTCTATGTATCCAAGTACTTTACGTCATTAATGCTTGGATCTGCATTGTACAAAACTTTGTTGACCGACCATCGGCTTCCACCTCCTCGGCTAGTAGCCGAGGAGTGTTTGTCCTACTTTATAAAGCCTTTATGAGGGCAAAGATTTACGGCAAACAAGGCAATCTGGCCATACGGTTTTATAAACAAAGGTACGCAGAGAGTTATATTACTGTTTAACAGAAGAAATGTCTTCCAAAGAAAATAGTCCCGCTATCGGTTCCTTTCTTTGGGTTGTCATGCTAAGCATGATCATTAAACCTTAGCTCTAATGTAAGAGCAAAATATTGAGGATCTAGTTTGGGAGGCCAGTTAATGGCCCCCGGTAGTGTTCGGCGACAGTCGGGGTCAAGCCGTAAATACTTCGGCCAATGTTATGAACGGCCCATCATTTAACATAGTCATCGGATCGCTGACCAGTTTACGCTTATTGTGAAAGTCAGTTTTCGGCTTTCTCCACTGAGGTGCTTAACCATGTGAGTTGGAAGCATAGTCGCAGTGGTTCTCCCTTTGCACGCCTAGCCGAACAAAATGGAACGTAGGAAGCAAGTGCAGGAGCCGGGCAACCCAACTACTGACCGAAGACACAATTCGAAACCGATGCATATATAGCAATATCTAAGAATGTTTTTGCCGAATCCCTAAAGGTGTCCGGCGTTGCACTGCGAGACTAATGCTGGAAAAGCACAAATAGTTTAAAAGTGCCAAAAAGCTTGGAAAACCAAGAAACGTTAGTAAAAACATGATGTCCGAACAATATCAAGTGTTCGGTGCCAATCCGAAAGTTGGTCTTAGAAAAAAAAGAAGTGCTTCTGTCGTGCTTTAACATGATACATCCTATCTCAAGACTTCGAGCGGGTCAGCCTACGGCTTCAACCCCCTATCACAAGGGCGGAGTACTTCTCATCAGGCCAGTTTAGCAAACTAAACTCTAGGGGCTTTGAGAGAGAAATTAGGCTCCCCGGCTAGTGAGGAGTGATAAATAATAATAATAAAACTTTGCAACGACTAAGAAGAAGAACACTTATTATAAAACGGCTCAAATAAATTTAAGAGCCCCCAAGTGACTTGGGTAAAAGAATGATTGCATGTACCGAAGTACTTATATCATATCTATGTTCAACCGAACTTTAAACGCGTCTTAACCGACCGTCGGCTTCTCCCTCTTCGGTCAAGGACCGAAAAGTGTTATGTACTCCATCGGTCGAGAATATTGACGGTGTTTCCAATAACCAGGCAATCAGGCCATAAGGCTGTAACAGACAAAGCGCGCTCAGGGAACTTATGCTATATTACCGTGAAGTGTAAGAAGCATCTTCGAAGAAAATAGTACCCCCACCTTTACCTTTCTTCGGTGCTCATTGTTATTATGAGACTTGTGCACTAGATTTTTTGTACTCATGAGTTCCGTTGTGTGCCGACCATCATTGAAAACTATAAGAGCGCTAGCTTTCGGCTTCACCCAGTCTGAGGTCCGGCTCGGGCGACCCGATCGTGACAATCGCAGAGGTGCTCCCTTTACTCCCTAGCCGAACAATCGGGAATGTAGGGGTAAACACAGGAGCGAGGCAACCCAGCTTGCAAATCGCTTAAGTCAATATGGTGCATATTGTGGCGTAATACACGAACAAGGAACGAAGCCGTACAAGTATAATCATATGCAACAGGGAAAGCTTCATAAAGGAAGCCCCCAAGTAAACGGGGTATTTGAATTTATGCGTCACAAACAAAGTTTGGACACGGAAATTTTTTACAAGCAACTTTTTTCCAAAAAAGTATAATGCTTGGTCGAACCGAACACAAGTTAGAAATTAAAGCTTTGAGCGTGAAAGCGACTTAGCTGGTTAATGTGTTCGGTATTGATGACGCGGTCCGAGCTTGATGCGGGGCAAGGTTCCATCCCCCAAGCTGGTCCCGAGGTGGCGGAGCGGAGAGCTCGACACGCCGAAGTGGTGACACAGCACGGTCGATGCAGACCGGCAGAGTGACGCCGAAGTCCCCGGATCATTTTCCTGTGCACAAAAATAGTGCAAATGGGAGATAATAGTAATGATGACAATTAAAAAAATCGTTGCATAATAAATAATTTATGCAAAGTGAGTAATGGAAGAAATATGGCCTGGCGCCGAAGTCAATGTCCATGCAGGGCGTCGGCGTGATGCGGTAAAGGCGAGGCAAAGCCTGAATTCGCAGGTCGGTCCGAGCTCCGGATGCGGCGTTCGCCGGACTATGTACGGAAACTGACCGAACCACCATGCGACTGTCATTAATGCGGCCACCATTTGATAGACCTGTGTACATATGATGGACAAACCATAGTAATAATTCCTTGGGAAAAATGAACCCAAACAAGCAAAAAATACTGGGATTAATAGCACCTGGTTTATTTGTTGTAGCAATCCGAAGGAAGGTGATTCCCAAAATTGGGACTCGCTCGGCACACCCATTGCCTGATGGGCGATAAAATGACGACATGGCAATGCTGGTAAAGGTTGGATTGCCGAGGCAAAGCCCTCGGCCCAGCTAACGTGACGGAGCTGGTTGGCTAGTGATGCCGAAGTGTCCGGAGTAGGTTGATGAAGAGATGGCGAAGCCCCCGGTCTAGCCGAGATGTCGAAGCCTCGATGTCAGCCGATGAGTCGAAGTAGGTCGGCGTGATGGACACCAGCTTGAAGAAGCAATAGTGCGGCCCTGTCGATGCAGGTCGTGACGTGGTCGATGCCGGCTTGATGAAGCGACCATGCGGCGATGCCGGTATGCCCGCTACGTGTAATTCGTGGGGCGGCGATGTTGGTGATGATTTATCCTTCGCGATGCCGGACTCTTGTCCGGCTTGCCGAGATGATGATCCGAAGAAGTTGAGCTCGGCTCAACAAAGTGACACCGCGTCTAGCGCAGGTCGGCAGCTGTGGAGTAATATTGCCAGACTGGTTTGACACCAGCATGATGTTGAAGATCATGTTCAAAAGATTTTAAAGTTAGTGGGATGTGTTCGGGAACAAAACACAATACCCCATACGAAACTTCCTTCAAAAGGGATGACATCACAGCACCTGTCAAAGTTGAGAAAGTCCCCTTGAAAGCCAGTACTAGTTAGTTTTCTCTACACGCTTGCCACCAATTCCAAAAACCATTGGCGTGAATACGTTGCTTCTGATCGTATATGGGTGAAATGTCATGCATTACGTACCATACCAGACTACTGACATGCTGAGACAACTAAATGGCAGGGTTATAATATATCCATCCGGTGATTTCTCCCGATAAATCATTTACAACCGGATTTGGCAAAAAAAAACCTATCTATAATCGGACTTGGCAAATCCGGTCTCCTATACGTCCGCATGCGCATCCGAACGCATCCACAAATAATGTCAGGCAGCCCGTTATATGGGTTGCCGCAGATTCACACAATTCAAATCCATGCACATCGATCATACGATACAAATTATGGCAATTCAACAGTTCAAAACAAAGCAAAACAAATCATAGTTCAACAATCCGGACATGCCAAAATGAAATCAATGTCCGATCCTGAGGATCCCTGCTCCGACGTCATCCTTGCGTCCTGCTCCGCCAGCATCCGGGCCTCCTGCTCAGCCTGGATCCGGGCAGCATGCTCCGCCTGCATCCTTGCCCCATGCTCTGTTGCTACTGTAGCCGCCCTCGCCGCCTTGTACTCCCTACGATCGTTGATCTCCTTCTTCTCCGCAAGTCACTTTTTTGCATGCTCATCCAGGAGGGTTCCGTTCGCCCTCATGATCTTTGCATTCTACGCATCTCGTGCGAGTTGCAACCTCTCCTTCTCAAGCTCACTCTCTTCAATTGTCTCGGCCTTCTCGAGCTCCCATTTGATCGCCGCCTCTTGCTTCTCCAACTCGATCTTCTCCCTCTCAATTTCTAGCATCTTCTCTGCCCTCTCCCGGTCCCAATCCACCCTCTCCTTTTCGCATCCAACATGAGCTTTTACCACTCCTCTTTCTTGTTCCCCCTCACCGAAAAAATGCCCGTCCATGTGGAGGATATTTTTGTAGCCGCGGCATCTCGGGAGGCCCTTGCATTCTCCCACTTGTTTTCCATGAATTGCCGGTAATTCTTTGGCACGGTGGCTCTTACATTCTCCACAACAATATCTTCCTCCTCATCGTCAATCCAATTGATTGGTGAGAGCTTGAGCCGTCATTCCTATTCTTGCCGGCCTTGAGATCGACCACAAGTTCTATCCATTTTGCTCAGCCATTCAATATGATCCAAAAATGGTTAAAAGCAAATGGCTTCTTCTCCGTTTCATGATAAATAGTGGCCGCCACCGCCGTCTAGCAAACTGAATATGTATGATCATGAGGATGCAAACAAAATAAGCATTAGCAAATGATGACAAAATGAAGCAATTGAGCCGACATGAGTTGCCACTCCCATCCCACTTTTAGGTCGGCCGGTCACTTGCGAGTACTAGTCGACGTACTTGTTCACTTCCTCGTGAATGAACCCCATCGATGTTGGAGAGATGCCACATTGCAGTTGGTGACGATAAGATGCGGCTCCACATTTTCCTTTTGTTCATGATATTTCTTCCAAATCTTCTCCCTATACTTTTCCCCTTTTGCTCGGTGCTGCATATTGGATCCACTGTTGTGTCCAACCAAGCTTTAACCAACAAAATATCCTCAAAAGTTGAGAATGCCGTACCTCTTGCCTTTGCCGTATTTGCCTTCTTCTACTACTTGCTCGGATTGAGATTTGATGTTGTCCCAACTTCAAATGAAGGGAAAGTTGGATCCCCCAATTCGTAATCCATTTGGGTCAGACCTTGATTTATCATGTTTGATGGGAACGCCTCCTAAATGATCATGGTTTGCAAGCATTCATCATGTCCGAAATGAACTAGCGGTCTATGCAAAACATATGCAAAGTTGATCAGACATGAGCAACGAGAACATACTGAGGCATTCCGTCAAACAAGGTCGTGGGCAGCCCTGGCGCCGCCGATGCCCGTGCTTGTCCGCACCCAAACGAGATGCAACGAGTGACAGACGTCCACCACCGGCATCTGCGTGGGTGGAAAGCTCTCCAGAGTTCCCCAACTGGCCGTCGGATCCTCCTGTGTCCCAACCTGGTCTGATGGTGCAATCCTTGTCGACGACCGGATAGATGGGGTGCGTGCGGGGAGGGGGGCATCTGCTTGTCGATGTCCGCATCCGCTCGCTGCCGGTGTCACCGGTTCCTCTTGCCAATGTTCTCTGGCTTGCACGGCATAGCCAAGGACGATGCACCGACGAACGAGGCGGACGCAGCGTCTGTCATGGCGATCGAGATGGGCTAGATGACATCTAGGGCAGAGGATCGGGACCGGTGGCGAGGATGGGGAGCAACAGTGGCGGACGGCGAGGGCTCGGACATGGGAAAGGTTGGAGGAAGGTGGGAGGAGGGGTTTCATGGATTTGGTGCAATTTGTGGTGTGGTAGAGCTATCGAGTCTGACATGGCGGACGCGCCTGGGTGGCCCCGTATCCGCCCCAGATTTGGGTTGGATGAGGCCCATTTGAGGTGCCCATCTAGGTAGCTTTTTTATGACCGGTCACTGACTGGACCGTCCGCTCGGGGTTTGAGGAAGGTTTGGGGAGCCCGGCTATAGATGCTCTTACAACCCTGATGATTCATTTTTTTGGAAACGGAGGAAAACGGTTTGTGTCATCGATTAATTAAGAAGAAGAGAGTTACCCAGTTAATTGATGGAAAACCGGACGAAAACCAATACAAACAAACCACATGTGGACTACTTCCCGATTCTAAAACCCATGACCGCACCATCGACCCTACATAGATTCCCAACATGCAACAAACCCAAGCCCACACGCATCTACATCGCAAAGAATCCCCCAAAAGAACACCTCGGATATAGACAAATGACCCCACCAAAACCACGATGATAAGCTAAACACCCGGTGATTTCTTCTCTCATTGCAGCACTAATTGATCGTGTGTAAGAGCATCTATAGCCGAGCACCCCAAACACCCTCTCAAACGCTCGGCGGACGGCCCATTCAGAGAGCGGTCAAGAAAAACGGATCCCGGACGGGCGCCTCAAACGAGCCTTAGACGCTCGGGCTGACCGACACCCCTCATATTCAGCCCAAATGTAGGGCGGATATGGGGCGCCTGGGTGCGTCCCCCACGTCGGATTGATGGTGGGGTCCCACACGTAATTGCCTGGAAACCCGGTGGTCTGACGGACATCTCCTCCCGTGGGGGTGTAAATGCCGTGCGGCGCTGCTCTGGCTCACCGCCCGAGGCCACATCCAGCCGGGTGTCCCCCACTCTATCCATATCCACCTCCTCCCTCTCCGAACCGCTAGCTCAAGCTCATCCACCTCTCTCCCGCTGCGCCGCTCTTCACACGCCCTACGGCTATGACATCGATCGGCACAAGAAGATCATGTACGAAATGCTCACGCCGAAGCGCCGGTTCCATATTGAGGATGAGATCCTGGCTAGGCGTGTCGCCCGCATCGCTGTCGGCCTGCCTCCGGACTCGCCGGAGCTAGTGACCGACGCGCTTTTCCCTGAACTCACCCATGTACCCGGAGGAGGTAGAACCTCATGGTTGACAATTACATGAGTTAACCATCTCGGATACATCACCTTCTATGTCTAAGCTTGTCTTTTTCCATCTTTTTAGTGCGTCAAATATAACGCTAAAAAGAAAGACTGAGATTTTCCATTTCTATCGGGCTGTTTTGGCTGGTTTTTTCTTTGGCGTTTTCCTCGGGTTTTTATATTTCTCCTTTTACAGATTTTTTCAAATGCGTGAATTTTCAAAGTTTTTTTTCCAAATTCATGATTTTTTTCAAATAAGGAATCTTTTTCAACTTCATAATTTATTTTCAATTTGCGCAAACTTTTTTTGAAAATTCAAATTTTTCCCAAATTTGTGAACTTTGATCTTTTTGATTCATATTTTTATTTTTTTATTTATTTTAGTTTTCCAAAAAATGCCCGTGCTATTGAAAATTTGTTCAAAATTTTAAAAAATGTTTGAATTTAAAATTTAGTTCAAATATAAAAAATTCTTATTTCAATAAATTGTACATAAATTCCATAGAATGATAAAATATGAAATTTTTAAAAGAGCGAACAAAATTTTAATGTAGGACATTTTCCTATTTTCAAACATTTTTTGAAAATCACTAACAAATTTGGAATTAGAAAATAGGAAAAAATAAAAATATTTTTTCGAATTTCGTTGAAGATTTTTTGTTTTTGTGTAGAATAGATTTGAAAACAGGAACATTTTATAAATTCGAAACAAATTTCGAAAGCGTGAACATTATTTGAAAATCCTCGAACATTTTTTGAATTTGTGAACAAGCATTGAAAAAAGTAACATATTCCAAATTTATGAACAAAATTTTGAAATGGGGCTATTTTGAATTGGTGAACTTTTATTGAATCCACAAGCGTTTGGCCGGGCCAACAGGTGCCCGAGGGGAGCGATGCCGTCTCTTAGTTGGGCCTTGGCCCAATCGTTTCTTTTTCTATTTTCTTCTTCTTTTTTTGTTAATTCATTTTTCTCCTTTTTTTTGAAATCCATCCAAAAGATTGAAATATTTTTTCGAATAGCAAAATAACAATTTTATGTATGTATTTTAAATTATGGATTTAAGTACATATTTCCTTCAAATATTTATTAAATGCTTTTAAATTATTGTTTTATGCAAGTTACGATGTCAAATATTTGGACCCGCAGCGAGCGGGAGAGCTAGCACACATCTTCGGCTGCACCGTTGGGTCCCTCCCCTTCGCCTACCTGGGCCTCCCCATGGGCACCACGAGGCCATCACTGCTGGAGCTCATGCCGATGGTGCATGGGGTGGAGAGAAAACTGTCCACTGCCCTATCTTTGGTGTCGTCCGGGGCCAAGCTCACGTTGGCCAACTCGACCATCACTTCGATGCTCATTTACGCCATGTGCACGATCAAGCTTCATCCAAAAGTGGTCGAGCATCTTGATAAGCTGCGTAGATATTGCTTGTGGGCCAAGAATACTGATGATGGGGTCAAAAACAACTCTCTTGCGGCTTGCGAGCTGGTCTGCCGACCCAAGTGTAAGGGTGGACTTGCAGTGATTGATGTCAAAACCCAGAACGTGGCCCTGCTCCTCAAACACCTCTTCAAGTTCTATAATCGGGAAGATATCCCCTGGGCGACATTGATCTGTGATGCTTACTACACGAACAAGGTACCGCATACGATGGACCCGGTTGGTTCTTTCTGGTAGCCGGATGTCATGCAACTCAGCGACGTTTTCCGTGGGATCACCAGGGTCACAATTGGGAACGGTTCATCTTCCCCGTTTTGGAAAGACGCCTGGTTTGGTGATGATCGGGACGCTCCACTGATGGAGATCTTCCCCAGAGCCTTCTCTTTCTGCACAAATGAGGACGTGTCTGTGGGAGGTGCGCTCGAGGCCACAAATCTAGCATTGTTGTTCCACCTACCCTTGTCAACTCAAGCGAGAGAGGAGGTCAGAGAGATTCAACAAGGCTCGATGCATGTGACACTGGAGTTGGACTGCAATGACACCTGGACGTGTGCTCTTGGGGGTAAGTTTTCTTCCAAGAGGTTCTATAACCACTGTTTCAGGGAGATGGTTGTTGATGAGGCTTTCGTGTGGCTTTGGAAAGCCAAGAGCCCAATCAAATCCAAAATGTTTTGCTGGCTACTGATTGTGGACCACCTGAACATGAGGAATATGCTTAGACGTAGGCACTACACTATTGTGGACAATAACTATGCATGCATGCTCTGTCAGAATCCCCTTGAGGAAACTGTTGAGCATCTTTTCTTTGCCTTCCCGTTTAGCCAACGTTGCTAGGACAAGGTTGGCGTACACTGGCCACCTTCGGGCAACAGGATTGCCCTGCTGCATGGTGGTAAAGAACGATGGCAACAACCCATGTTCATGGACATATTTATGATGGCTGCGTGGAGCTTATGGAAGGAGACGGATAATGAGCACTTCAGGGGGATAACCCACTCGTTCACTTCCTGGCTAACAAGATTCAAAGATCATTTGAGTCTTCTTGTACACAATTGTAGAGAAGAGCTTCTTCCCTTACATACAAGGCTTGTGATACCGGTCCTGCTTGTACTTAGCCTTGGCCGGGGGGCCCTCAGACCCAACAATGTAATGATGTAATATTGTTTTTGAGTAATACAAAAGTCAGTGGGAGCCTCTCCCACTGTCGTTCATAGTAAAAAAATACGATGTCAAATATTTTTCAAACCTGACGTGATATCTACCATGGGCATGCCCATCGGCTTGCCAAATTTGTGGTTCTTTCAAGAATGTTCTGAAAACACCACGTTCAACATAGCATGTCTGAAAACACAACGTTGAGAGTACGTTACTTATTGACATCCGTCAAATGGCATAATTTCGTTTTCATGGTCTTGTATGACCATTTGAAGGCACCATGCCAAGCTGTTTTGGTTTACTGAAAATTTTGTATTTTCTGGAGTTTTCCTCGTGAAAAAAGACCGATAAATGGCATGTTGTAACTTGCATACGGTGTCAAAAATCATACAGACCTGACATGGATGCCTAGAATGGGTATGTCCACCTCCTTAGAAAAGTTAGAGTCATTTCAAGGATGTCAAGAAATATAACATGTTGAATGGAGGGTGTTCGGGTAGTTTAGATGGTTCCGCCTCAAAGGACGTTGTTTCTCAACATCCCTTAAATGGCTCCAATTTTTTTCATGGCCTTTTATGACCAATTAAAGGCACCAAGCCAAGTTGTTTGGATTTTCGATAATTGTTTTTCATTTTTTGGACCTTTTCTGGTGAAAAGAGGCCGATAAATGACCGAATGTATGAAAACATACATACGGTATTGGAAATTGTTCAAACCTAATATGGATTCCTACAATGGGCATGCTCACCTGATTGCAAAAGTTGGAGTTATTTCAAGAATATCCACAAATAGACCAAGTTGAATGGAGAGTGCTCTGATAGGCTAGAACACTACTAGGGAAAAGGCTAGCAGCAGCGCGGGTTCTAGGTATATCAGTAGCGCGGGGACCGGCGCTACTAATAAGGCGCTACAGCTAACCCGTAGCAATAGTGCGTGCACACCCGCGCTACTGCTATACAAGTGTAGCAGCAGCGCTCTTCGTGGAAGCTCGCTACTGCTAATAGCTCTAGCGCGCTTTGCCCGAACGCGCTACCACTACTAGGGAAAGGCCTAGCAATAGCACGGGTTTTTGGCTTACCAGTAGCGCGGGCACCGGCGCTACTAATTGGGCGCTACAGCTAACCCATAGCAGCAGCGCGTGCGCGCCCGCGCTACTGCTATACAAGTGTAGCAGCAGCGTGCTGCTTGGAAGCTCGCTACCGATAATAGCTCTAGCGCTCTTTGGACGAACGCGCTACTGCTATTGTCATGCTGCTGCTAACTTTCCTCCACTAGCTACTGCTAATTTTAGTAGCTTTTATTTTTTTTTCTGCTTATTTGTTTTGTATTTGAACAGGCTTTATACACGAATCATTAGCACATACAAATGTCATCATCATACACATACAAATCGCTGCGAGACCGCAAATGTAATCATAGAACATACATACAAATAGTCTCATCATAATTATCATCCAACACAAAGTGGTATATCGTCATCATCTCAAAAATAGCGATACATGCAAGTCTCGAATACTTGCAACTACAACGCCATCCATCTAAACAATGATATACGCGAGAAGTGCTATCACTATGAGTGATAGTGGAACTATGCAGTACATGAGGCGGCGGTCATGAGTCCTCTCTCGCGCTCGCTTGAACCTCAAGTAACTAGTTTGTGCTTCTTGTCTGCTTTTGAAGCCTTTATGGATGGCACCCGAGACCCCCTACACTTGCGCCTGACACTCATGCCACTCGTCATACACTCCCGGAACCTTCCTTTCGTACACGACATAGCACTTCGCCATCAAGAAACTAGGTACCTGTTAGAGATGCATCTTCATCAAGAGGATGCACAATCATATGCAACAAAATATACTAGAGCAACACGAAAAAGAAAGGGTTAGCAACTAGATGCAACATATAGTACGCAAACTAATTAAGTAGAGGTACGCAGGTCATCGTAGGCAAACTAACAAAGTAGCGTTACGCAAGTTCGGCATGGACCGTGGACATCACAAAGTTTCATCGTTACGGAAAGTACACAAGTTCAACCGACACATATCATCATCATCGGCATTGTAAATCACTAGAAGTTCCATCCTTCCGTATCATCGAGGATGGACCCTAGCTTCTTGAACGGCGTGAGGTCTAGACGTTGCATGCCTATGCGAGTTCGTACGTCAGCTCGCGATATAGGGCTGTGGTGGAAGATCCCCTTCTCATCGACGACTTCTTTCATGATGATCGTCGCAATGTCCATTTGGATGCGAAAGAAGTCATCCCTAAGTTTATAATCCTCTTCTCCATGAGATTTTAGCCACTTGTGGATATGTTCATCATTTCTGCTTGTCATGCGAAGCTTTTGGTGATCCGTGCTTAACTCAATCATGAGATGGACGATGTAGAATCCATCCTTCTTGCTTGGTTTTGGGACATGGATGCAGGAGAAGTTAGTTTTATGCGTGAAACCCATCTTCTTGTTCCTTTGTTTCCTGATCTGCACGTGGCCACCTCTAATGCTGAAGCCTTGGAGAGCATCATCTAGAATATTCATTATGTGGGTGTAGTCCTTTTTCTCGTAGTCTCTGGAAGGGTCGAAATACACGGCGTGGGAGACTCGCGAGTAAAGAACGGTAAGGACGGCACGCCCGTTGCTGCGGGGAAAAGACACCACAAATTATTCTCCATATGAGCGAGAAGCAATGACTGAAATGTACAAAAGGGTTGTCTGGAACTGACTTACTTTGGATGATAAGGTAGGAGGACAATTTCCTGGTCCTTATTCTATACCATGAAGTTTTGGAGGTAGTCCCTAGCAGTTTCACGCTCAAGGTCGCCGAGACTCAAGAAAGACTCGTGCATGTTGTACGGATCCGCCACAGAGATTTGCGGGACTTCTTCTCTCTTCATCGCGGAGCTCATATGTAGCGCAAAAAGGCAGACGATTGTAAAATCGAGCCGCCTTGTCAGAAACATCTCAAAGATATGGTCAAACCGTAGGAAGAACACCTCCGCGGGCCGTGTGTCGATGCAGCACTTCCCCTCAGGCACACGAGGCGCGTATGTCGGATATCCTGGATCCTTTGAGACTAGTAGGCTTTTCTCAGTCGACAGCACATGGTCGTGCAGTCTCCTGAGATCCCCTAATAGTGCCTCCAGTGGTAGCATCGGCTCGCCCGTGAGATGGAACATGGCCGCACCTTTCACGGGTACACGCTCTTCAGAATCCATCGTCTGGCTGCTATGTGCTCTGGCTTGTTTGGAGGCAGCTATTTTCCCCGATCTCTTCCTTTCCTTTTTCTTGGGCACACCTTCCAGACCCTTCCTTAACCCCTGCCCTAGTGTTCCCGGGCTAAGTACTGTACGACCCTCGCGCCCTGCTAGTTGAGCCTGTGTTGAGGCGGCATCTTCAGGCGTGTCCTGTGAGTATTTCATGAAGAGAGACTTTTTGCAATCCCTGCTACGACCTTCCTGCCCGGGCATATCATCCATATCCTCATTAGCATGCTGATAGCCCGATTCGTCATATGGTTGACTCATCATATCTATGTCACAATCATACGTGTTTGTATTGAGGAAACCCATAGGGTTGACCTCCGTCTCATCATCCATTCTCTGTTCTATAGGAAAAATAACATCAGCCAGTACTATTGCACCCCCTTCATCATGTCGTCCGCCGCTCTCGCCCGACACTACAGGAGCTGGTAATTGCGTAGGCGGGGTGGTGGTCTCTGCACATGCTTGTTGATGTGTGGTTATTGGTGTGCTCTCCGCTGGCTCCAGACGAATAAGATTCTTCGGCCATAGCAGCACCCAACCCTTGCAATTTCCAATCCGCGGCGGGGCCTCGTCGTCCTCTCTCACAGGATGTACTGGAGGAGGCAAATGCTCATGCCCCGATTCACACTGGACAAGCTAACCCTGAAGTGCCCAGCGGGGATCGGCTGGTTGTGGAACATGGGTTGCAAGGGGTCCATTATCATCCCCTTTCCCACGTCCACCTTCTGGCCTTTGATCAAGTAGAGTATGGTGCACGGGGTTTCTTTGGCCTACAAACACATATGTCTGTGTCATAAAACATCCGAAAGGCAACGAAAATGGAATATTCTATAAATATATGTTGGTGCGACATGTAATTACCGTGACGGCGTTGAGCTCAGCCAAAGACGAAGGCCCACCTAGCGCGCCAGAGACTGAGGACGGGCTGCTATGAGCGGGAGCGGCTGCGAGAGGAGGCCCGGTTGCGTGAGCAAGTGATGGTGCAATGGTGTTGTTGTTCATGGAGTTGCTCCCGACGAAACTGGGCAAGGGGAAATCATGTACCGTCTTGTCTGGATTTTCCTTCGTCCAGTTGATGATAGCTGGAACCAAGTTAGTAGCGAAATCATTTCTGCAGGCAGTTACAGCTGCATTGACTGCTTGCAGTAGTAACTCATTTTTCTCCTCGGCTGTTTTTTCGCGTCCTCAGCTGCTTTTTTCTCGACCGCAAGCTTCACCTTCGCGTCGATGTCCGCCTGACTAAACTTCTTTTTCTGCTTCTTGGCCTCCGGGCCCTCGTTGTAAAACACCTTGCACGTGGCGCCATCTCCAGCGCCGTGCACACGACCATATTGCGGCCGCTGGCCCAAAGGGAGTCCCTTAAGTTCGTTCAAGGCCCGGTTGAGAGGGGTGTCCCACTTGGGCCTCATCAGAGAAGTAGGGCTTTCAGCTACAAGCTGGTGTTGCTTCTCCTGCAGAAGGAGCGTGAACCGTTTAGGAATGTGTAGTCGACTATATATGGAGCTAAATGTAAGGTGGTAAAAGAGTAATTACCAGTAGTCTAATCAATTTCCTTATGATCTTGTCCGTGTAAAAAACCTTCTTTTCCTTGTCCCACTTGTAGCGGCCCCTGATGAAGTCACGCTCCAAGAGGTTGGTGAACTTCGCGAAGGGGTCTGGGATATCCGCGGCTTCACGTTCCGCGTCCTCCTTATCCCATATGAGCCTTTTACCGAGGTAGCCTTAGCCTTGGCTGCCTCGGTAGCGCAAGTGTCCTTAAACTTTTCGAACTCCTCTTCCGCAAGTGTCAGATTTTCCTCCAGAATCTTGGACAGGGGTTCCTCAGCCTCAACAGCTCGTTTCACCCTCCCTTTCCAGGAGGCCAAATCATTGCTGAACATGCCCATGGCGTGATTGTTAATATTTTTCATTTTCGGATCATCCCACGGTTGTTCTATGTTATCATCCCGGTCGGGGAACTTGAATCTCTGGTGCAACTTCATCCGGAGCAACTGCGTCAAATGTTCTTTACTCCTTAAGTCATCGTCGTTGATGCTCGCGCATTCCCGTAGGATGCATCCTACTTGGTTCCTATAGGACTTGCAGGGTTCTTCCGGCTCTAATGGCTCAAACTTGCTAGGTGCCATCTTTGTGATCACTAGTCGTCCAATCCCTAGTTTGTTAGGTTTTCGTATCCTCTGCTTCTTCGGCTTGTTCTTTTCGGTAGCGGCATCGGCGCCGGTACCTTCCCTGCCGGTATCTTCCCCGCCGGTACCTTCCCCGCCGGTCTCGGCGCCGCCATCGGTGCCGGTGCCGTCGGTGTCGATGTGGGCGTCACTGCCATCATCGAGGCCGACCTGCAAACCTTGCTTAGCAGTCAAATAGTCGAGGTACTTTTGTTCACCCTCATAATCCATCTTGTCTGCATCTTGGTCAGAAAGCCCAGTTTCTTCGTTGTTCGACATGTTTCCGATGATTAATTCTCCCCGTTTAATTCAAAAAGTATGAAAAAATGAAAAATGACATAAAAATGAAATCTATGTTTGCCAAAAAGAAATCTATCATGCCAAAATTCACGGAAAATTTCGGCATGACCTTGCTAAAAAAAGGACATATCGAGCGCCTGAAATTCACCGGAACGGAAATGAATCAACATTCCGGCGTAACATAGGCCACTCGGATCATTTACCCTGCACATAATCATCATTTTCCAAATATGACGTGTCCAAAACTAAATAAACCTAGCTAAATTCATAACTAAATAGATAACCTAATTAACCAACTGCCATAACTAAAACCTAAGTAAATTAACCGAAGAACCCTAGCTAGCATAGAGATGAGGAGCGCTGGGGGGGGGTTACAGAGGGCGCAGTGGCGAGGAGGCAGGCCCGACGACGGCCGAGGTTGGGAGGAGAGGAAGCAGAGGAGGGAGGCATCGCGCGTCGGGGTCGGGGGCGAGCGCCGGGGTCGGAGCCGAGACCGGGGTCGGGGTCGGGGGCGAGCGCCGGGGTCGGGAGCGAGCGCCGTGGTCGGAGCCGAGGATTGGGTTGGGGTCGGGGGCGAGCGCCGGGGTCGGAGCCAAGGACGGGGTCGGGGTCGGGGTAGGGGGCGAGCGCCGGGGTCGGGAGCGAGCGCCGTGGTCAGAGCCGAGAGGCCGGGGTCGGAGCCGAGGACGGGGTCGGGGTCGGGGTCGGGGGCGAGCGCCGGGGTCGGGGGCGAGCGTCGGGACGCGGCGAGGGAAGAGAGAGTGGGGATTTGGGGGGAAAAGAGGCGGGATGAAGCAGAGAGAGTGAGGATTTTGAGTTAAGTGGACGTAGCAGTAGCGCGTTTAGAGCAAATGCGCTACTACTATTAAAGGCAGCTATAGCGGTTTTATACAGAAACCGCTACTGCTACCTTGACTAGTTGTAGCTCTTTTTCTGTAATGCGCTACTACTATAACCAGTTTCCCTTTTTCTTTTCCTTTATTTTCTCTCACTTTTTTTTCCGAGAGCAGTGAACGAAGGGAAGGCGATATATATATATATATATATATATATATATATATATATATTGCATCATTTTACGGTTAAATATGTATACAAAATAGGAACATATATATATATATTACATCATTGGACACATGCATAATAATGGCTAAGTGTGTATACAAAATAGGAACACACATATATATATATATTATATATATATATATATATATATATATATATATATATTACATCATTTGACCGATAGCATACGGTTCCTCAGCGTTGACATTTTCGTTTTTGAGTCAGCTTCTTTCCTTTCTTGTTCGTTAAAGAATAATTGAGCCCCTCATTGTGACTTTGCCTTTTCCATGGAGTACGATTTTTCTTAGGTAATGTAGTATTGATTCTTCTTTTGACATATACTTCATCATCATCGTCATCTTCCCTCATTGGGTTGCAGTACTGATCGTAGTCTTCCTCGTTGGCGACTCCATCCATTCCAATGATGTTCCTTTTGCCTCTCCTCACGACAACACGGCTGGGATTGCACGGGTCGGTTATGAAGAAGCATTGTGTCACGTGCTTAGCATGTACCCATGACTCGTTTTTTGCGATAGCGTTCACGGTAGCGCTCTTGGCTTCGGGTATAGTCATGGTAGTGAAATACCGGTTTTCTCTTTCGACATTCTTAGCCCATCTGACACGGAACATCGTCGTGTTGTGCAGTCCAGAGTAGTCAAGCTCCCAGATCTCCTTGACCCTTCCGTAAAATCTTTCAGTTGCCCCGTTGTCGCTCCCGGTCATTCATTCCATCGTCACCCCTGAGTTCTGATCAACACTATCCATATCTTTTGCCTCCATGTAGAACGTGTATCCGTTGATATCGTATGCCTGATAGGTTACGAGGTTGGGCGAGGGGCCATGTGCTAAGGCGTATATGAGCGCAATCTGTCCTTAGAGCCCTCCTTCGAGGGATTAGCAATAATATGCTCTTTGAACCAATGCAGGAAAGTGGAGTTGTGCTCTCTAGTAACTTCGGCGTTCGTCCTGCATACCCCCCGGTCATGATACTTCTTTGCGATAATTTCTTTGTGCAGTGCCACGAAAGGTTCTACCTCGTCTAGGTGTTGTAGCACTACCAAGTTTGCTATGTCAAAGTCGCCGCATCGATCTGAGTATGCCATGTGCAGTTCCCTACGACCGTTAGAGTAACCTTCTCCTTCGAGCCTCCCATCGTGCTTGTTAACGGGAAAACCAACACTAACATCAGGCGGCTGGTCTGCGCCATATAGAAAATTCTCGCAGAAAGAGATGCACTCTTGTTTCATATAGCCCTAGATGATGCTTCCATCCAGACGGGACATGTTACGAACGAATCCTTTGATGATCCCATTCATCCTCTCAAACGACATCATGTTGTGCAGAAATGACGGCCCCAGGTCTATTATGTCGTCCACAATATGGACACATAGATGCACCATCACGTCAAAGAACGCGGGCGGGAAGTATATCTATAGCTCATTCAGTATCACAACAATCTCTTCCTGTTGCCTTCGGAGCTGCTTCAGACTGATCGACTTTCGAGAGATGACGTCGAAAAAGTTGTAGAGACCAATAAGCATGTCACAGACGTGCTTGTCCATTATCCCTCTAAGGGCAACAGGTAGTATCTGCATCATCATCACATGACAGTCATGGGACTTCATCCCGCTGAACCTTTTCTTGTCCGTGTCTAGATATCTATTTATCTTGCCACAGTAACCGGAACTAACTTTGACTCCAGTAAGGCACTTAAAGAATTGACCGATCTCATCCTGACTTAAGGTGAAGCAAGAAGGGGGGCAATAATCCTCTTTCTTTATTTTCTTGCCCTTCTTCTCC
The DNA here is from genome assembly GCF_056163025.1 of Triticum urartu. Lineage (NCBI taxonomy): Eukaryota > Viridiplantae > Streptophyta > Magnoliopsida > Poales > Poaceae > Triticum > Triticum urartu. The sequence continues at coordinate 715,312,782 of NC_141879.1, forward strand.
CGTGCCTCTGTCTCCGTCTCTATCTCGTTTGACATTTTATGGGACGACATGTGCAGATCTTCCCTTATTTTCAAATCTTGCAAGTCTTTTCTTGCCTTCGCCCCATCGTTGGTCTTATCCAACATGTTCATTAGTGTCATGAGCAAGCTCTCAAGGACATTCTTACAGATATGCATTTGATCAAGGCAATGGGGTGTATCGAGTTTGTGCCAGTACTCCAAGTCCCAGAACACAAACCTCGTCATCCATACCTTCAGCAGCGGCTGCGGCGCCGTTTTCATCGTCTTTCCCGGTGCGGAGCACTCCTTCCAGTTTTCTCAACAGCTCATCAATTTCGGAACGGCTCCGCTCATGTGGAGGTCCTCGATGCTCAACGTGACCATTGAATAGATCTCCACGGGTCGTCCTGTTCGAGCCATCTTCGATGCCCCATGTACACGATTTTCCTAGACCCGCCATCTTTCCTTGACATTAGCTGCTGAGACGTTGTATCATCCATGCACCACGTGCATCCGCAATATCCAAGGCACACATGGCCTGCGACATATCCGTAACCAAGATAGTCGTGCACCGTCGTGATCAGTGCGGCTCTCGTGTAGAAATACCCGCCTTTGCTGGCGTCCCATGTCTTGGCCGGTGTTTTCCATAACGTGTCTAACTCCTCTTGAAGTAGCCCCAGCTACAAATTAATATTATTTCCTGGTTGTTTCGGCCCTTGAATAAGCATGCTCATGTGAATGTACTTTGACTTCATGCACAACCAGGGGGGAGGTTGTACATCCATACAAACACGGGCCATGTGCTATGGTTGGTGTTCTGGTTGGCAAACGGATTCATGCCATCGGTACACGCGCCGAGCACGATGTTCCTTACATCACATCCGAAATACCGATAGAAGTTGTTCAATGCTCTCCACTGGCTTCCATCCTTCACATGTCTCAGCTTCGGATCATCTCCATCGTCGGGCTTCTTCCTCTCCGCGTGCCAGCGCATTAGTGTTGCTTCCTTGGGATCTACAAAATACCGCTGGAGACGGGGAGTGATCAGTAAGTACCATACAACTTTCTGGGGACATTTCGTCCCGGCCTTCTTGTATCGAGAAGCATTGCACACCGGACAACTTGTTTTTTCCGCGTGCTCCATCTGATAAATTATGCAATCGTTGATGCATGCATGGTATCTAACGTGCGGCAGATCAAGAGGGCACACGATCTTCTTGGCCTCATCAACACTAGTAGGACATAGATTCCCCGCGGGAAGAACATCCTTTAGGTACTTGAGATGCTCATCGATGCTAGTGTCGGTCCATTTGTTTTTAGCCTTCGTCTTCAGGAGTTGGAGCGTGAAACTCAAGCGGGTCACCTCAGGATTGCAACCATTATACAATGGAGTGTTCGAGTCTACCACCAGTTGCTCCAGCTTAGCCTCCTCTCTAGAAGCAGCTCTCTCAGTACTTGATAACCCACAAGTATAGGGGATCGAAACAGTTTTCGAGGATAAAATATTCAACCCAAATTTATTGATTCGACACAAGGGGAGCCAAAAATACTCTCAAGTATTAGCAGCTAAGTTGTCAATTCAACCACACCTGGAAACTTAGTATCTGCAGCAAAGTGTTTAGTAGCAAAGTAATATGATAGTAGTGATAATGGTAGCAAAAGGTAACAGTAGTAAAAGTAATATTTTTGGTATTTTGTAGTGATGATAGCAATAGCAATGGAAAAGTAAATAAGCGAAGAACAATATATGGAAAGCTCGTAGGCAATGGATCGGTGATGGAGAATTATGCCGGATGCGGTTCATCATGTAACAGTCATAACCTAGGGTAACACAGAACTAGCTCCAGTTCGTTGATATAATGTAGGCATGTATTCCGAATATAGTCATACGTGCTTATGGAAAAGAACTTGCATGACATCTTTTGTCCTACCCTCCCGTGACAGCGGGGTCCTTACGGAAACTAAGGGATATTAAGGCCTCATTTTAATAGAGTACCGAAACAAAGCATTAACACATAGTGAATACATGAATTCCTGAAACTACGTTCATCACTGGTAAGTATCCCGATTATTGTCAATTCGGGGTTAACGGATCATAACACATAATAGGTGACTATAGACTTGCAAGATAGGATCAAGAACACTCATATATTGATGAAAACATAATAGGTTCAGATCTAAAATCATGGCACTCGGGCCCTAGTGACAAGCATTAAGCATAGCATAGTCATTGCAACATCAATCTCAGAACATAGTGGACACTAGGATCAAACCCTAACAAAACTAACTCGATTACATGATAGATCCCATCCAACCCATCACTGTCTAGCAAGCCTATGATGGAATTACTCACGCACGGCGGTGAGCATCATAAAATTGGTGATGGAGGATGGTTGATGATGACAACGGCGACGGATTCCCCTCTCCGGAGCCCCGAACGGACTCCAGATCAGCCCTCCCGAGACGTTTTAGGGCTGGCGGCGGCTCCGTATTGTAAAGCGCGATGAATTCTTCTCTCTGATTTTTTTCTCATCGAAACTCAATATATGGAGGTGGAGTTGGAGTTGGAGACGCAACAGGGGGCCCACGAGGTAGGGGGTGCGCCCTAGGGGGGCAGGCTCGCCCCCCACCCTCGTGGCAAGGTGGTGGGCCCCCTGGCCTTCATCTTTTGTAGGTATTTTTCTTATTTTCTAAAAAATGGCTCCGTGAAGTTTCAGGTCATTCCGAGAACGTTTGCTCCTGCACATAAATAACACCATGGTAATTCTGCTGAAAATGGCGTTAGTCCGGGTTAGTTCCATTCAAATCATGCAAGTTAGAGTCCAAAACAAGGGCAAAAGTGCTTGTAAAAGTAGATACGTTGAAGACGTATCAACTCCCCCAAGCTTAAACCTTTGCTTGTCCTCAAGCAATTCAGTTGAAAAACTGAAAGTGATAAAGAAAAACTTTTACAAACTCTGTTTGCCCTTGTTGTTGTAAATATGTAAAGCCAGCATTCAAGTTTTCAGCAAAGATTATAACTAACCACATTTGCAATAACGCATAGGTCTCAAGTTTACTCATATCAATAGCATAGTCAACTAGCGAGCCATAATAGTAAATCTCGGATGACAAGACTTTCTCAAAACAATCATAATATGATATAACAAGGTGGTATCTCGCTAGCCCTTTCTGAGACCGCAAAACATAAATGCAGAGCACCTTTAAAGACCAAGGACTGACTAGACATTATAATTCATGGTAAAAGAGATCCAGTCAAGTCATACTCAATGTAAACTAACAGTAATGAATGCAAATGACAGCGGTGCTCTCCAACTGGTGCTTTTTAATAAGAGGATGATGACTCAAAATAAAAGTAAATAGATAGGCCCTTTGCAAAGGGAAGCAGGGATTTGTTGAGGTGCCAGAGCTCGGTTTTGAAACAGTGGTGAATAATATTTTGAGCGGTATACTTTCATTGTCAACATAACAACCAAGAGATGGCGATATCTTCCATGCTACACACATTATAGGCGGTTCCCAAACAGAATGGTAAAGTTTATACTCCCCCTTCCACCAACAAGCATCAATCCATGGCTTGCTCGAAACAACGAGTGCCTCCAACTAACAAGAGTCCCAGGGGAGTTTTGTTTGCAATTATTTTGATTTAGTTTGCATAAATCATGGGACTGGGCATCCCGGTAACCAGCCATTTATCTCATGAGTGAGGAGCGGAGTCCACTCCTCTTGAGAATAACCCGCCTAACATGGAAGATACAGACATCCCTAGTTGATACATGAGCTATTCGAGCATACAAAACAGGATAATTATTTGAAGGTTTAGAGTTTGGCACATACAAATTTACTTGGAACGGCAGGTAGATACCGTATATAGGTAGGTATAGTGGACTTATGTGGAATAACTTTGGGGTTTAAGGAGTTTGGATGCACAAGCAGTATTCCCGCTTAGTACAAGTGAAGGCTAGCAAAAGACTGGGAAGCGACCAGCTAGAGAGCGACAACAGTCATGAACATGCATTAAAATGAATCAACACCGAATGCAAGCATGAGTAGGAAATAATCCACCATGAACATAAATATCGTGAAGGCTATGTTGATTTTGTTTCAACTACATGCGTGAACATGCACCAAGTCAAGTCACTTAAATCATTCAGAGGAGGATACCACCCTATCATACCACATCATAACCATCTCAATAGCATGTTGGCACGCAAGGTAAACCATTATAACTCATAGCTAATCAAGCATGGCACAAGAAACTATGATCTCTAGTTGTCATTGCAAACATGTTTATTCATAATAGGCTGAATCAGGAACGATGAACTAATCATATTTACAAAAACAAAAGAGGTCGAGTTCATACCAGCTTTTCTCATCTCAGCCAATCCATCATATATCATCATAATTGCCTCTCACTTGCACGACCGAATAGCGTGAATAATAATAATAGTGCACGTGCATTGGAATAAGCTGGAATCTGCAAGCATTCAATAAACAGGAGAAGACAGTGCAATATGGGCTCTTTTGTCAGATAAACAATTATGCATATAAGAGCCACTTCAACAATTTAATCATGGTCTTCTCCTATCGACCCCCAAAGAAAAGAAAAGAAATAAAATTATTTACACGGGAAAGCTCCCAACAAGCAAAAGAAGAACAGGAAATCTTTTTGGGTTTTCTTTTTAATTACTACTACAAGCATGGAAATTAAAACTAGCTAGAAGCTACTACTAATTTTTTTGGTTTTTCTTAAGGTTTATTAAACACAAGAAGAAAGCATAAAAAGGAAAATAAACTAGCATGGATGATACAATGAAAAAGTATGAGCACCGACATCTAGCAATGAGTGTGTGAACATAAATGTAATGTCGGTGGGAAATACGTACTCCCCCAAGCTTAAGCTTTTGGCCTAAGTTGGTCTATGGCCATGGCTGGCCTGGCGGATATCCATAATACTAGTTGGGGTCATACTGCGATGAGGAAGAAGAAGGCTCCGATTTCCACTGGCTGGCAATCATCTCCGGATCCCATTGGTAATTAGACTGTCGTGAGGGATCAAATTGTGGTTCCGGCTCTGGCTCCTCGGCTAGTGCAGTGTTCCGGTAGGCTTGAATAGCCTTCAACGGAACAAGGTATGTGCCAGAAGATAGATCAAACAAAGAAGGAGCAGGCAGGGTAATAGTCTCGGGATGATGTTTATTAAAGAACAATTGATATTTAAGCTCTCCTGCCCTATTCTTAACAATAAAATCATTTGCCACCATACTTTTATAATCTAGATAAACACGGGGCAGCACCATTTCTTCCTTCTCAAAATGCCTAATAGGTATGTTAAAATGTGTAGCTAGGCATGAAGCATAGATGCCTCCAAAGATAGGGCCTTTGGTACGGTTCAGACTTAACCGTTTGGCAATAATACTGCCCATACTAAAAGTGTTATCGTTGTATAAACCGTGGACAAGAATAATAATATCAGGGATACTAAGGTTTCCACAGTTTCCACGACCAATTAAGCAACGACTAGCAAATAATGCAAATTAACGTAAAACAGGAAAATGCATGCTAGTGATTCGTGCATCGGAAACCTTCCTTGTTTCCCCTACAGTGATAGTGTCAATAAACCCCTCCACATCATCACGATGTGGTTCTTCTGTCTTGCCCTCAAAAGGGACTAAACAAATCCGATAGAAATTATAAAGTGACATCTCCTTATGCTCATCATATAAATGAAACTCTACCGTAGGTGGCGAGTTCCTAGAATGGAAATGAAAGTTTTGCACAAAGGTATTTGTGAGTAAGAGATACCGATCGCATTGGTCGTGGAGGAAAGCGGTGAGGCCTGCATTCCTAGCCATTTCATGAAAATCTTCATAGATACCGGCTGCTCTCAAGAAATCATCAGAACGCCATTCACACGCCCGAATCTCCGCGGTGCACGGTAGATTATACTTAGGCTTCGGTGCCTTTTCCTTCGAGCTTTGGCTCGATGAGCCCCTCAATAATCTCCTCATCATTTTCAAGGAACAATCTCCCGAGGCAGTTTTGTGAGAGGTGCTTTGAGCAAGGAGATCGAAAATGGTAGCAAAGAGAGCTAGAACTCGTGCTTGAGCTGGATATTCGTGTTTGGGGGAGGACGATGAAGTGTGTGGGTGCAGGAATAAGTGGAGGAGGGCCACCGTAGCCCACGAGGCAGGGGGCGCGCCCAGGGGGGTAGGGCGCGCCCTCCATCCTCGTGGGAAGGTGGTTGACCCCCTGCTGTGTTCTCAGTGCGAAATATTCTCAAATATTCTAGAAAAAATCATATTTAAATTTGAGGGCATTTGGAGAACTTTTATTTTCGAGGTATTTTTATATTGCACGGATAATCAGATAATAGATAGAAAAATATTTATTTTAATTTTATTTAATATAAATAACAGAAAGTAAAAATAGGGTATAGAGGTTTGTGCCTTCTAGTTTCATCCATCTCATGATCATCAAAAGGAATCCACTAACAAGGTTGATCAAGTCTTGTTAACGAACTCATTCCGAATAACATGGAACCGGAGAAATTTCGAATAACACTATGTTACCTCAACGGGGATATGCACATCCCCAATGATAAGAATATCATATTTCTTCTTGACAGTAGGAAGAGGAAATTCAAAACCTCCAAATATAATCGATGGAATTTTTCCAATAGAGTTGATACTATGAACTTGACGTTGTTTCCTCGGAAAGTGTACCGTATGCTCATTACCATTAACATGAAAAGTGACATTGCCTTTAGTGCAATCAATAACAGCCCCTGCAGTATTCAAAAATGGTCTTCCAAGAATAATAGACATACTATCGTCCTCGGGAATATCAAGATTAACAAAGTCCGTTAAAATAGTAACGTTTGCAACTACAACAGGCACATCCTCACAAATACCGACAGGTATAGCAGTTGATTTATCAGCCATTTGCAAAGATATTTCAGTAGGTGTCAACTTATTCAAATCAAGTCTACGATATAAAGAGAGAGGCATAACACTAACACTGGCTCCAAGATCACATAAAGCAGTTTTAACATAATTTCTTTTAATGGAGCATGGTATAGTGGGTACACCGGGATCTCCAAGTTTCTTTGGTATTCCACCCTTAAAAGTATAATTAGCAAGCATGGTGGAAATTTCAGATTCCGGTATCTTCCTTTTATTTGTAATGATATCTTTCATGTACTTAGCATAAGAATTGGTTTTGAGCATATCAGTTAATCGCATACGCAAAAAGATAGGTCTAATCATTTCAGCAAAGCTCTCAAAATCCTAATCATCCTTTTTCTTGGATGGTTTGGGAGGAAAAGGCATGGGTTTCTGAACCCAAGGCTCTCTTTATTTACCATGTTTCCTAGCAACAAAGTCTTTCTTATCATAACGTTGATTCTTTGATTGTGGGTTATCAAGATCAACAGCAGGTTCAATTTCTACATCATTATCATTACTAGGTTGAGCATCATTATGAACATTATTATTAACATTATCACTAGTTTTAGGTTCATTACCAGATTGAGTTTTAGCATCAGAAATAGAAGTATCATTTGGGTTCTCAGGTGTTTCAACAATAGGATCACTAGAAGCATGAAAAGTCCTATCATTTCTCTGTTTCTTCTTTTTAGAAGAACTAGGTACATCTATATTATTTCTCTGAGAATCTTGCTCAATTCTCTTAGGGTGGACTTCAAGATACAAAGGTTCCTGAGTCATTCTACCACTTCTAGTAGCCACTCTAACAACATAATCATTATCTTTACTATTCAATTCATTGAGCAAATCATTTTGAGCTTTAAGTATTTGTTCTACTTGAGTGGTAACCATAGAAGCATGTTTACTAATAAGTTTAAGTTCACCTTTGACATTAGGCATATAATCATCCAAGTGTTCAAGCATATTTGAATTGTATTTCAATTGTCTTCCAAAATAAGCATTAAAGTCTTCTTGCTTAGCCATAAATTTATCAAACTCATCTAAGCATGGGCTAGCAAACTTAGTAAACGGGATTTCAGCTTTATCATATCTATAGAGAGAATTTACATGTGCTACCTGTGTCGGGTTATCAAGACCATGAGTTTCTTCAATAGGAGAAGGATTTGGATTATACGTTTCTTCAACGGGCGGTAAATTAAGACCATGTATTTCTTCAATAGGAGGTAAATTCTTAAAATCTTCAGCTTTAATACCTTTTTCTTTCATAGATTTCTTTGCCTCATGCATATCTTTAGGACTGAGAAATAGAATACCCCTCTTCTTCGGAGTTGGTTTAGGAATAGGCTCAGGAATTGGCTCCGGAGGTGTCCAATTATTTTCATTTGTCAACATATTTTTCAATAAAATTTCAGCTTCATCCGGTGTTCTTTCCCTAAAAACAGAACCAGCACAACTATCCAGGTAATCTCTGGAGGCATCGGTTAGTCCATTATAAAAGATATCAAGTATTTCATTTTTCTTAAGAGGATGATTAGGCAAAGCATTAAGTAATTGGAGAAGCCTCCCCCAATCTTGTGGGAGACTCTCTTCTTCAATTTGCACAAAATTATATATATCCCTTAAAGCAGCTTGTTTCTTATGAGCAGGGAAATATTTAGCAGAGAAGTAATAAATCATATCCTGGGGACTACGCACACAACCAGGATCAAGAGAATTAAACCATATCTTAGCATCACCCTTTAATGAGAACGGAAATATTTTGAGGATGTGAAAGTAACGAGTTCTCTCATCTTTAGTGAACAGGGTGGCTATATCATTCAACTTAGTAAGATGTGCCACAACAGTTTCAGATTCATAACCATGAAAAGGAGCAGATTCAACCAAATTAATTATATCAGGATCAACAGAGAATTCATAATCCTTATTAGTAACACAGATAGGTGAAGTAGCAAAAGCAGGGTCAGGTTTCATTCTAGCACTTAGAGATTGCTTACTCCATTTAGCTAATAACCTTTTAAGTTCATTTCTATTTTTGCAAGCTAAGATAGCGAAAGAAGCTTCTTGATCAAAAACACAACCCTTAGGAATAACAAGTGATTCTTCATCATCACTTTCATCAGTATCATCAGATTCAATATTTTCAATTTCTCTAGCCCTAGCAATTTGTTCATCAAGAAAATCACTAAGTGGCACAGTAGTATCAGGCATAGAGGTAGTTTCATAATAAGTATCATGCATAGCAGAAGTGGCATCATCAATAACATGCGACATATCAGAACGAATAGCAGAAGCAGGTGTAGGTGTCGCAAACTTACTCATAACAGAAGGTGAATCAAGTGCAGAGCTAGATGACAATCCCTTACCTCCCCTCGTAGTTGAGGGATAGATCTTGGTATTTGGATCTCTCAAGTTCTTCATAATGGTAAGCAGATATATGTCCCAAGTGACTCAAAAAATTGAGCTATGCTCCCCGGCAACGGCGCCAGAAAATAGTCTTGATAACCCACAAGTATAGGGAATCGCAACAGTTTTTGAGGGTAAAGTATTCAACCCAAATTTATTGATTCGACACAAGGGGAGCCAAAGAATACTATCAAGTATTAGCAGCTGAGTTGTCAATTCAACCACACCTGGAAACTTAGTATCTGCAGCAAAGTGTTTAGTAGCAAAGTAATATGATAGTAGTGATAACGGTAGCAAAAGGTAACAGTAGTAAAAGTAATGTTTTTGGTATTTTGTAGTGATGACAGCAATAGCAACGGAAAAGTAAATAAGCGAAGAACAATATATGGAAAGGTCGTAGGCAATGGATCGGTAATGGAGAATTATGCCGGATGCGGTTCATCATGTAACAGTCATAACCTAGGGTAACACAGAACTAGCTCCAGTTCATTGATATAATGTAGGCATGTATTCCGAATATAGTCATACGTGCTTATGGAAAAGAACTTGCATGGCATCTTTTGTCCTACCCTCCCATGGCAGCGGGGTCCTTATGGAAACTAAGGGATATTAAGGCCTCCTTTTAATAGAGTACCGAAACAAAGCATTAACACATAGTGAATACATGAACTCCTCAAACTACGGTCATCACCGGTAAGTATCCCGATTATTGTCACTTCGGGGTTAACGGATCATAACACATAATAGGTGACTATAGACTTGCAAGATAGGATCAAGAACACTCATATATTGATGAAAACATAATAGGTTCAGATCTTAAATCATGGCACTCGGGCCCTAGTGACAAGCATTAAGCATAGCAAAGTCATAGCAACATCAATCTCAGAACATAGTGGACACTAGGGATCAAACCCTAACAAAACTAACTCGATTACATGATAGATCCCATCCAACCCATCACCGTCCAGCAAGCCTACGATGGAATTACTCACGCACGACGGTGAGCATCATGAAATTGGTGATGGAGGATGGTTGATGATGATGATGGCGACGGATTCCCCTCTCCGGAGCCCCGAACGGACTACAGATTAGCCCTCCTGAGAGGTTTTAGGGCTTGGCGGCGGCTCTGTATCGTAAAGCGCGATGAATTCTTCTCTCTAATTTTTTTCTCATCGAAACTCAATATATGGAGGTGGAGTTGGAGTCGGAGACGCAATAGGGGGCCCACGAGGTAGGGGCGCGCCCTAGGGGGACAGGCGCGCCCCCACCCTCGTGGCAAGGTGGTGGGCCCCCTGGTGTTCATCTTTTGCAGGTATTTTTCTTATTTTCTCTAAAGTGGCTTCGTGAAGTTTTAGGTCATTCCGAGAACGTTTGCTCCTGCACATAAATAACACCATGGTAATTCTGCTGAAAACATCGTCAGTCCAGGTTAGTTCCATTCAAATCATGCAAGTTAGAGTCCAAAACAAGGGCAAAAGTGTTTGGAAAAGCAGATACATTGGAGACGTATCAGTACTCGTCTCCTTGCAAAGCAGTGCTTGAACATGAGGGTCCCGCATGACTGAACTTAGTACCGATGAACTCTGCTGCGTGGAGTCCACGTCGTTCTCTCCGCCGCCATGTCCGGCCCCTTCTCCTCTTCCAGGTCCGGCCCCTTCGCCGCCGCCATGTCCGGCCTCTACTCCGCCGCCATTATCGATCATCTCTTCGTCTTGCCCCGTGTCGTCATTGCCTACCCCATCGGCGTCCTCAACATCGTCATCCTCATCTTCCATTATCCACCGAGTATAGCCATCCATGAAACCAGTCATGAGCAGGTGCGCTTCGACATGACCATCGTCATAGGGGTCGAGCCAAACTATTCCTTTGCATTTTCGACACGGACATAAAACCTCTGTCCGGTTATTTTCTTTCATGTTCTGCACCGCTGACCGCAACCACCTGTCCACCATCGTTCCACTTACCATCATGAACATATGCTTGGTAATAATAAACAAATTGATTATAAAAATGCGTGCATGCATAAAAGTCATACAAAAATTCGGCACGACCTTCCCTAAAAATAGGACATATATAGATCTAGAGTTTGCCCAGAATTCACCGAAACGGAAATAAATCGACATTTCGGCAAGACATAGGCAACTCAAAAGCACAATTTGGCGTCAACTCATGCCACACACACAATTTCCATCATATTGCCCAATTATCATATCACACACACATACACATATTTCCATTTTGCAAAAGCATGAAATTTTAATCACCTAGCTGTCTCGAGATCAAGCACATGCACGGTGGAGATGATGATGTAGCTAGGGAGATCAAAAGTGCACAAAGCTCTTCTTGACAAAGATAGATCTAATTAGGAGGCAAATAGGTCACTTGACTAAATGCTACATCTACCTAGCTAGCTAATTTGGGAGGAGACAACTTCAACTAGTGGAGGGGGAAGGAAAAAGATAAAGGAGATGCATTAATGGAGGTGTGTGTTAGCTAGGAGTAATGAAGAGAGAGAAAGGTAGGTAGAAGAGGGAGAGTAATGGGGGGAGAAGTCTTGAGGAAGAAGAAGAGTGAGAGAGGGAGGATGTGGGAGGTAGGGGAAAGGGAGGAGAGGAGATGGGGGAGGGGAGGATGGGTGGGGAAAGGTGGTGGGGTATAGTGCGCCTTAGCAGTAGCGCGGGTGGCAAAGCGCGCTACTGCTAAGGATGTAGCAGCAGCGCGCTTTCCGAACACGCGCTACTGCTAAATGGGCCAACTGTGCGGACAATTTCAAAATTAGCAGCAGTGACGTGACTAAAAAGCGCTCTACTACTACTTCATTAGCAGTAGCGCGCATCGTGACACCACGCGCATCATTAGCAGTTGGTGGGTATTGTCGGTGGATTTTTGTAGCAGCGCGGTTTCAACAACACGTGCTACTGCTAAATTTACGTCAATAGTGTGGTTTCCTTATCCTCGCTACTGCTAATTAACAGTGGCGCCTCTTTTGGTGCTGCGCTGCTGCTAAGATTCTGTGTATAAGGTTTTCCCTAGTAGTGTACTGCTGCTAACTTTTCTCCACTCGCTACTGCTAATTTGAGTAGTTTTTTTTCTGCATATTTGTTTTGTATTTGAACAGGCTTTATACAAGAATCTTTAGCAGATACAAATGTCATCATGATACACATACAAATGGCTGCGATACCACAAATGTAATCATAGCATATACATACAAATAGTCTCATCGTAATCATCATCCAATACAAAGTGGTATCTCGTCATCATCTCGAAAATAGTGATACATGCAAGTCTCGAATACTTGCAACTACAACGTCATCCATCTAAACAATGGTATATGCGAGAAGAGCTATCACTATGAGTGAGAGCGGAACTATGCAGTACATGAGGCGGCGGTTACGAGTCCTCTCTCGTGCTAGCGTGAACCTCAAGTAACTAGCTTCTCCTTCTTGTCTGCTTTTCAAGCCTTTATGGCTGGCGCCCGAGACCCCATTCACTTGCGCCTGACACTCAAGCCACTCGTTGTACACCCCCGGAACCTTCCCTTTGTACACGACATAGCATCGCCATCTCACCATCGAGAAACTAGGTACCTGTTAGAGATGCATTTTCATCAAGAGAATGTACCATCATATGCAACAAAATATATTAGAGCAACACGAAAAAGAAAGGGTTAATTAGCAACTAGATGCAACATACAGTACGCAAACTAATTAACTAGAGGTACGGAGGTCATCGTACCCAAACAAACAAAGTAGCTTACGCAAGTTCGGCATGGACCGTGGACATCACAAAGTTTCATCGCTACAGAAAGTATACAAGTTCAAGCGACACATATCATCATCATCGGCATCGTAAATCAATAGAAGTTCCATCCTTCCATATCATCGAGGATGGACCCTAGCTTCTTGAACAGCGTGCGGTCTTGACGTGGCATGCCTATGCGAGTTCGGATGTCAGCTCGGGACATAGGGCCGTGGTGGAACATCCCCTTCTCATTGACGACTTCTTTCATGATGATCGTCGCAATGTCCCTTTGGATGCAAAAGAAGTCATCTCTAAGTTTATAATCCGCTTCTCCATGAGATTTTCGCCACTTGTGGATATGTTCTTCATTTCTTCTTGTCATGCGAAGTTTTTGGTGATCCGTGTTGAACTCAATCATGAGATGGAGGATGTAGAATCCATCCTTCATGCTTGGTTTTGGGACATGGATGCAGCAGAAGTTAGTTTTATGCGCGAAACCCATCTTCTTGTTCCTTTGTTTCCTGATCTACATGTGGCCACCTCTAATGCTGAAGCCTTGGAGAGCATCATTTATAATATTCATTATGTGGGTGTAGTCCTTCTTCTCGTAATCTCTGGAAGGGTCGAAATACACGGCGTGGGAGACTCGCGGGTAAAGAACGACAAGGACGGTGCGCCTGTTGCTGCGGGGAAAAGACACCTCAAATTATTCTCCATATGAGCGAGAATGAATGATTGAAATGTACCAAAGGGTTGTCCGGAACTGACTTACTTTGGATGATAAGGCCGGAGGACAATTTCCCGGTCCTTATTCTGTACCATGAAGTTTTCGAGGTAGTCCCTAGCAGTTTCACGCTCAAAGTCGCCGAGACTCAAGAAAGACTCGTGCATGTAGTACGGATCCGCCACACAGATTTGCGAGACTTCTTCTCTCTTCATGACGGAGCTCATATGTAGCGCAAAAAGGCAGACGATTGTAAAATCGAGCCGCCTTGTCAGAAAAATCTCAAAGATATGGTCAAACCGCAGGAAGAACACCTCCGCGGGCCGTGTGTCGATGTAGCACTTCCCCTTAGGCACATGAGCCGCGTATGTCAGATATTCTGGATCCTTCGAGGCTAGTAGGCTTTTCTCCATCGACAACACATGGTCGTGCAGTCTCCTGAGATCCCCTGATAGTGCCTCCAGTGGTTTCAACGATAGCATTGGCTCGCCCGTGAGATGGAACATGGCCGCACCTTTCACGGGTACACGCTCTTCAGAATCCATCATCTGGCTGTTATGTGCTCTGGCTTGTTTGGAGGCAGCTAGATAGTTCCTCCCGCGGTGATACTTCCCCGTGTTCCTTTGCTGAAGGCTCTTGAATTTCGCAGCCTTAGACTTGGCTGCCTCGGTAGTGCAAGTGTCCTTGAACTTTTTGAACTCCTCTACCGTAAGTGTCGGATTTTCCTCTAGAATCTTGGACAGGGGTTCCTCAGCCTCAATAGCTCGTTTCACCCTCCCTTTCCAGGAGGCCAAATCATTGTTGAACATGCCCATGGCGTGATTGTTAATCTTTTTCATCTTCGGATCATCCCACGGTTCTTCTATGTTATCATCCCGGTCGGGGAACTTGAATCTTTTGTGCAACTTCGTCAGGAGCAACTGCGTCAAATGTTCTTTACTCCTTAAGTCATCGTCGTTGATGCTCGCACATTCCCTTAGGATGCATCCTACTTGGTTCCCATAGCAATTGCGAGGTTCTTTCGGCTCTAATGGCTCAAACTTGCCAGGTGCCATCTTTGTGATCACCAGTCGTCCAATCCCTAGTTTGTTAGGTTTTCGTACCCTCTGCTTCTTCTGCTCCTTCTTTTCGGTAGCGGCATCGGCGCCGGTACCTTCCCCACCGGTATCTTCCTCGCCGGTACCTTCCCCGCCGGTCTCGGCACCGCCATCGGTCTCGACACCGCCATCGGTCTCGGCGGTGCCATCGGTCTCGGCGCCGCCATCGGTGCCGGCGCCATCGGTGTCGATGTCAGCATCAGTACCACCATCGAGGCTGACCTGCAAACCTTGACTTTGCATTTTCTTAGCAGTCAAATATTCGAGGTACTCTTGTTCACCCTCATAATCCATGTCGTCTGCATCTTGGTCAGAAGGCCCAGTTTCTTCGTTGTTCGACATGTTTCCTATGATTAAGTCTCCTCGTTTAATTCTAAAACTATAAAAATGAGAAATGACATAAAAAAGAAATCTATGTTTGCCGGAATGTCGTTTCTGAGCAGTCGATGTGCCTACTATCTAGCAAAAATCATGCCAAAATTCACGGAAAATTTCGGCATGAGCTTTGCTAAAAAATGGACATTTCGAGCGCTTGAAATTCACCAGAACGGAAATGAATCAACATTCTGGCGTAACATAGGCCACTCGGATCATTTACCCTGCACATAATCATCATGTCCAAATGACATGTCCAAATTTCCAAATATGACATGTCCAAAACATCACATGTCCACATATATAACCTAATTAACCTTCTGCCCTAACTAAAACCTAACTAAATTAACCAAAAAAAACCTAGCTACAAGAGAGAGGAGGAGAGGTGGGGGCTTACAGAGGGTGCAGGCTCGACGATGGCCGAGGTTGGGAGGGGTCGGGGTCGGGGTCGAGCGCCGGGGTCGGAGTCTGGGCCGTGGGCGAGCGCCGGGGTCGGGGTCGCGGGCCGTGGGCGAGCGTCGGGGTCGGGGTCGGGGGCCGGAGCCGGCGCCGGGGTCGGTCGGCGTCGGGGTCGGGGGCGAGCGCAGAGGCGCGGCGAGGGCTCCGACGGCACGACGGGGGAATAGAGTGTGGGGATTTGGGGGAAAAGAGGCGGTATGAAGAGAGGAGTGGGGATTTTTGGGGTTAAGTGGGCATAGTAGTAGCGCATTTAGGCAAAACGCGCTATCGCTACTCGAGGTAGCCATAGCGGTTTCGTGTAGAAACCGCTACAGCTACCTTGACTAGCTGTAGCTCTTTTCTGAAAAACGTGCTGCTGCTATAACCATTCCTTTATTTTCTCTCACTTTTTTTCCGAGAGCAGTTAACTAAGTGTGTATACAAAATAGGAACATATATATTACATTGTTTGACCGATAACATACGGTTCCTCAGTGTTGACGTTTTCGTTTTTTGAGTCAGCTTCTTTCCCTTCTTTTTCGTTGAAGAATAATTGAGCCCCTCATTGTGACTTTGCCTTTTCCACGGAGTACGATTTTTCTTAGGTAATGTAGTACTGATTCTTCTTTTGACGTATACTTCATCATCATCTTCCCTCATTTGGTTACCGTACTGATCTTAGCCTTCCTCGTTGGCGACTCCATCCATTCCAATCATGTTCCTTTTGCCTCTCCTCACGACAACATGGCTGGGATTGCGCGGGTCGGTTATGAAGAAGCATTGTGTCACGTGCTTAGCGTGTACCCATGGCTCATTTTTTGCGATAGCGTTCACGGTAGCGCTCTTGGTGTCGGGTATAGTCATGGTAGTGAAATTCCGGTTTTCTCTTTCGACATTCTTAACCCATCTGACACGGAACATCGTCGTGTTGTGCAGTCCAGAGTAGTCAAGCTCCCAGATCTCCTCGACCCTTCCGTAAAATCTTTCAGTTGCGCTGTTGTCGCTCCCGATCATGCATTCCATCGTCACCCCTGAGTTCTGATCATCACTGTCCATATCTTTGGCCTCCGTGTAGAACGTGTATCCGTTGATATCGTATGCCTGATAGGTTAGGAGGTTGGGCGAGGGGACATGTGCTAAGGCGTATATGAGCAATCTGTCCTTAGAGCCCTCCTCCGAGGGATTAGCAATAATATGCTCTTTGAACCAATGCAGGAATGTGGAGTTGTGCTCTCTAGTAACTTCGGTGTCCGTCCTGCATACCCCCCGGTCACGATACTTCTTTGCGATAATTTTATGCAGTGCCACGAAAGGATCTACCTCGTCTAGGTGTTGTAGCACTACCAAGTTTGCTATGTCAAAGTCGCCGCATCGATCTGAGTATGCCACGTGCAGTTCCCTGCGACCGTTAGAGTGACCTTCTCCTTCGAGCCTCCCATCGTGCTTGTTAACGGGCAAACCAACACTAACATCAGGCGGCTGGTCTGCGCCATATAGAAAATTCTCGCAGAAAGAGATGCACTCTTGTGTCAGATAGCCCTGGACGATGCTTCCATCCGGACGGGACATGTTACGAACGAATCCTTTGATGATCCCATTCATCCTCTCAAACGGCATCATGTTGTGCAGAAATGACGGCCAAGTCTATTATGTCGTCCACAATATGGACACACAAATGCACCATCACGTCAAAGAACGCGGGTGGGAAGTACATCCAATCTGATTCTGTATCACAACGATCTCTTCTTGTAGCCTTCGGAGCTGCTTCAGACTGATCGACTTTCGAGAGATGACGTCGAAAAAGTTGCAGAGACTAATAAGCGTGTCACGGACGTGCTTGTCCATTATCCCTCTAAGGGCAACAGTTAGTATCTGCGTCATCATCACATAAAAATCATGGGACTTCATCCCGCTGAACCTTTTCTTGTCCGTGTCTATTTATCTTATTATCTTGCCGCAGTAACCGGAACTAACTTTGACTCCGGTAAGGCACTTAAAGAATTGATCGATCTCTGCCTGACTTAAGGTGAAGCAAGAAGGGGGCAACAAACCTCTTTCTTTATTTTCTTGCCCTTCTTGTCCCGCGCCTCTGTCTCCGTCTCTGCCTCGTCTGACTGTTTACGGGGCGGCATGTGCAGATCTTCCTTGATTTTCAAATCTTGCAAGTCTTTTCTTTCCTTCGGCCCATCCTTGGTCTTATCCGGCATGTTCATCAGTGTCGCGAGCAAACTCTCAAGGACATTCTTACAGATGTGCATTTGATCAAGGCAATGAGGTGTATCGAGTTTGTGCCATTACTCCAAGTCCCGGAACACAGACCTCGTCTTACATACCTTCAGCAGCGGCTCCGGCGCCTTTTTCATCGTCTTTCCCGGCGCGGGGCACTCCTTCCAGTTTTTCAACAGCTCATCGATTTCGGCACCGCTCCGCTTACGTGGAGGTCCTCGATGCTCAGTGTGACCATTGAATAGATCTCCATGGTTTCTCCATGGGTCGTCCTGTTCGAGCCATCTTCGATGCCCCATGTACACGATTTTCCCAGACCCGCCATCTTTCCTTGACGTTAGCTGCTGAGACGTCATATCATCCATGAACCGTGTGCATCTGCAATATCCATGGCACACTTGGCCTGGGACATATCCGTAACCGAGATAATCGTGCACTGTCGTGATCAGCGCGGCTCTCATGTAGAAATATTGGCCTTTGCTGGCGTCCCATGTCTTGGCCGGTGTTTTCCATAAAGTGTCTAACTCCTCTTGAAGTAGCCCCAGATACAAATTAATATTATTTCCTGGTTGTTTCGGCCCTTGAATAAGCATGCTCATGTGAATGTACTTCAACTTCATGCACAACCAGGGGGGAGGTTGTACATCCATACAAACACGGGCCATGTGCTTGGTTGCCAAACGGATTCATGCCATTGGTACATGCGCCAAGCACGATGTTCCTTGCATCACATTCAAAATACCGATAGAAGTTGTTCAACGCTCTCCACTAGCTTCCATTCTTGACGTGTCTCAGCTTCGGATCATCTCCATCGTCGGGCTTCTTCCTCTCCGTGTGCCAGCGCATTAGCTTTGCTTCCTTGGGATCTACAAAATACCACTGGAGATGGAGAGTGATCGGTAAGTACCATACAACTTTCTGGGGACATTTCTTCCCGGCCTTCTTGTATCGAGAAGCATTGCACACCGGACATCTTGTTTTTTCCGCGTGCTCCTTCTGATAAATTATGCAATCGTTGATGCATGCATGGTATCTAACATGCGGCAGATCAAGAGGGCACACGATCTTCTTGGCCTCATCAACACTGGTGGGACATAGATTCCCCGCGGGAAGAACATCCTTTAGGTACTTGAGATGCTCATCGAGGCTAGTGTCGGTCCATTTGTTTTTAGCCTTTGTCTTCAGGAGTTGGAGCGTGAAACTCAAGCGGGTCACCTTAGGATTGCAACCATCATACAATGGAGTGTTTGAGTCTACCACCAGTTGCTCCAGCTTAGCCTCCTCTCTAGAAGCAGCTCCCTCAGTACTCGTCTCCTTGTGAAGCAGTGCTTGAACATGAGGGTCCCGCACGATTGAACTTAGTACCGACGAACTCTGCTGCGTGGAGTCCACATTCTCTCTGCCGCCATGTCCGGCCCCTTCTACTCCGCCATGTTTGGCCCCTTCTCCACCGCCATGTCCGGCCACTTCCCCGCCGCCATTATCGATCATCTCTTCGTCTTGCCCCGTGTCGTCATTGCCTGCCCCGTCGGCGTCCTCAACATCGTCATCCTCATCTTCAATTATCCACCGAGTATAGCCATCCATGAAACCAGTCATGAGCAGGTGCGCTTTGACACGACCATCATCATAGGGGTCGAGCCAAACTATTCCTTTTCATTTTCGACACGGACATAAAACCTCTGTCCGGTTGTTTTCTTTCATGTCATGCACCGCCGACCGCAACCACCTGTCCACCATCGTTCCACTGACCATCATGAACGTCTGCACGGTAATAATAAACAAATTGATTATAAAAATGCGTGCATGCATCAAAGTCATACAAAAATCCGGCATGACCTTCCCTAAAAATAGGATATATGTAGATCTAGACAGTTTGCCCAGAATTCGCCGAAACGGAAATAAATCGACATTTCAGCAAAACACAAGCAACTCAAAAGCACAATTTGGCGTCAACACATGCCACACACACAATTTCCATCATATTGCCCAATTATCATATCACACACACATACACATATTTCCATTTTGCAAAAGCATGAAATTTTAATCACCTCTATCTCGAGATCGAGCACACGGTGGAAATGATGATGTACGGAGATCAAAAGTCCACAAAGCTCTTCTTGACAAAGAAAGATCTAGTTAGGGGGCAAATAGGTCACTTAACTAAATGCTACATCTACCTAGCTAGCTAATTTGGGAGGAGACAACTTCAACTAGTGGAGGGGGAAGGAAAAAGAGAAAGGAGATGCATTAATGGAGGTGGTGTAGTTAGCTAGGAGTAATGAAGAGAGAGAAAAGTAGGTAGAAGAGGGAGAGTAATGGGGGGAGAAGTATTGAGGAAGAAGAAGAGTGAGAGAGGGAGGATGTGGGAGGTAGGGGAAAGGGAGGAGAGGAGATGGGGAGAGGGGAGGTGGAAAAAGGTGGTGGGTGCTGCGTCTTAGTAGTAGCGCGGGAGCAAAAATGCGCTGCAGCTAAGAGCGTAGCAGCATCGCGCTTTCCCACCATGCGCTGTTGCTAAACGAGCTAACCGTGTGGACAATTTGAAAATTAGTAGCAGCGACGTGACTAAAAAGCGCGCTACTACTATTGCATTAGTAGTAGCGCGCTTCGGGACGCCGCGTTGCTGGTAAACTTAGGTCGTTGTGTTCTGTCGGTGGATTTTTGTAGCAGCGCGGTTTAGACGTCACGCGCTACTACTAATTTACATCAGTAGCGTGCTTTCCCTAACCTCGCTGCTGCTAATTAGCAGCAGCGCCTCTTTTTGTGCCGCGCTGCTACTAAGATTCTGTGTGTAAGGTTTTCCCTAGTAGTGGAAGTTTCTGTCTGAGAGCATGTTGTTTCTCGACATCCTTGAAATGGCCCCAATTTTTTTGCATGGCTTTGTATGATCAATTCAAAGCACCAAGCCAAGTTGTTCGGGGTTTTAATATGTTTTGTATTTTCTAGAGTTTTCCTTTTGAAAAATGGACGATAAATGACCGAACATGTCGCAACTTGCATTCAATGTCAGAAACCATCTAAATCTGGCATGGATTCCCACCATGGGCATGCCCACCTGCTTGCAAAAGTTGGAGTCATTTTAAGGATGTCCAAAAATAGACCAAGTGTAAGGGATGGTGTTAGGGTAGGGCGAGAAGGGTCCATTTGAAAGCACATTGTTTTTCAACATCCATCAAATGGCCCCAGAATTTTCCCAACAACTTCCATGACCAAAGTTTTGCATTTTTTGAACTTTTCTCGATGAAAAAGGGCCGTCAAATGGCCGGACATGTTGCAACATGCAAATGGTGTCGAAAGTCGTTCAAACCTGACATGGATGCCTAATATGTTTGTGCTAAGCTATTGCAAGAAGTTGGTTTCATTTATCTATATAGACGAAAAATCACCAATTGAGAGGAGTGTGCTAGACCAGGCCAGATGGGTGCATCCATGAGCATGTAATTTTTCCTAATTTGAATGCTTTTGTTATTTACAATTTCTGTCATTATCAATTAACATGAACTTATTTTTATATCCTAACCATTTCTTGAAAATTTTAAATAATTTTTGAGTTTTAAATTGTGTTTGAAAATTTTATAGACTTGAACACTATTTTGAAAATTGTGAACAAATTCCCAATAATTGATGGCGAACACAAATTGCAAAATAAAAAGGCCAATCAAAAGCAAAAGAAGAAGAAGAAACCAGACTGAGAAGATGCAAAAAAAGAAGAATAAAAGAAGTAATTAGATACAGTAAGTAAGTTGTCCTAGTTGGTTATAGCAAGAAGAAAAAAGAAATTGGCCAGGCCAGGACGGAGGGTGTGTGCACTGGTTTGTGTGACATTACTTCATGTACTGTTGTACATATGTGGGTTCGGTCCTCCAAGGCCTGTTAGAGCTCTCTTCAACCTGCTCATGGCTAGATCGATCGGTTTCGGGTCAAATAGGAAGAACGTAAATCTTCCACCTCTGGAAAGCGCCTACACCTAATGGCTTAAGCCACTGTTCTCATTTCCTCGCTGACCCATCATGCGAAAGGTACGCCGTTAGAGTGAGTGCGCCTGCGCTTCTCTCCTTCGACTGATTGTTCGCATCGGATCTCAGGTTCTCAGCTTATACGGCGGGTAAAGAGTTTATAAAATATGACAATCATGCCCTTTCTGAGGAAGCGGTATGGGTTAGTCTGAGCCGTCCTTCTTTTTAGGGGAGGTGTAAAGTTGCTCTGTTCTAAAATTTATTACTGAAGAGATTATAACCACTCAAAGATTTAAGTTAAAAAAACCACTCAAAGATTCTGCTGCTGCAAAACACAGTGTTCGATCCATCTCGTAAGCGCGCTGCTGCGAGCGAAGAGTCACAGGTCCGGTCTCCAAACCCCGCCCAAAAAAGAAAGTCCGGTCACCAAAGAAAGGTAGATTGAAGAGCACACGGTTTCCAACCAGCTGGAAGGAATATTCACCTTTTGTTAATCTGCCTGGTGATATGGTACCAGTGCACGATCATGTACACCCAAAGATAGACAGGCACTGTATGTAGGTGTCGTTGCTTCATCTATCCATGCTCGGACTATAGAATTATATTTTTTTTCTTTAATAAAGGAGAAAGGAAAACAAGAAGATCTACTGTAATTGTAGTTGAGGTGGTCAGGTTGCGTGCATCTTCCAATTTGACAACTCGTTCCATGATGAGGTTAGGCTCTAATTTGTCCGTACAGAGACAGCCCAGCACAGCACCTGTCAAAGTTGCAAAAGTCCCCTTAAAAACCAGTACGTAAGTTTTCTCTACACGTTTTTGCCACTGATTGCAGAAACTATTAGCGTGAATACGTTGTTTCCAACATGTCATGCTTTCACGTACCACGCCAGACATGGGTCGGCTAGGGGGAATTTAATATATACGCGTCCGTTGCTTTCTCTCGTTACGGCCCTGATTTCATTGGTTGTGTGTAATGTTTCTGTGCTTTAGTTCAAGGTCGCCCCATGGCATATTGAAAAAGAATAGTTGCTACCACCCACTTGTCTTGTGTTTAATGCGGACCTATGGAAATTCAGGAGGAATATGAGCTATTTTGTTCTGTAAGATCAGACAGGTGGTTGCAATCTTAAAACCACGTTTTTTGTTCTGTTCATAGAGATCTCTCATACTTTATTTGCATGTCTTTTATGTACTTATCGTGTTATAACACACACCTGCATCTTCAAACCTCGCTGTGATAATCACATTAACCAATTTCTTTTGACATTTTCAAATGCAGACAACAGTCATTTCGTCAATTATATATGCTTCTAAACGCGAAAGTGCAGCAGGGGGCTTGAGCAATCGTAATGCTTGCTCTGGCCAGTGCCGGCCCTAGAGGATGGACCAAGAATCGGTGGTTGGCAGTCCTTCACAAAATTGATAAAGATACATGAGAAAGTCTGGCAAAATTGTTGGTCTCATGAGAGTCTGGCAGCTTTAGCGTGAGAGGTAGAGTGTCACAGTCGGTGCAAAATATTAAAGAACATGATAGTAAGGCAACCTTAATTAAGATGGAAAGAGGGTTTTGAGAGGGACTAAAGATACACGAGAGATTGAAGTTATGAAGTTTGACATGCTAATAATCCTCATGAGAAGTAGTTTATTTATATCTTGAACATAGGTTGCAGCGTTGCCCTAAAGATTAATGACTATATAGTCTTGTTTTCTGATTAATATGAGAGTCTCAACATGTAACTCCAACTGTAAAGAACAAGATATACGATACTCTTTTTTTATTTGTAGTGAACAAATATTTCAGTTTGGTGGGAGGGTGGAGGAGGCGGGCGCGGCCGCCACAATGTTTAGTGAAGAATGTTTGCGGCATTCCTTATCACATTCTTCAGGCGTGCGATAGCAATAGTATCTGGGATCCGCGAAACAACACCAACAATAGCCATCATTGCATTTTGGAATTATTCTAGGTGGTCCGCACAATCCATATGGTAGACTGATCTTCCTGTTACCAATGTCTTCGATACTCCCACCTAGAGAATATAAACAAATTAGAGCAACATATATATTATGGGCGCAACTATATAAAGAACTATTCCATAAATGTTTATTTAATCAACAAACAAGAAAAAGAAAATATGAGACAACAATGAACAAATGGCAATTTAGCAAATAGCATAGCCATTTTTCAATATACATGAAAAAATATTAGACATAACTCATGATAAATACAAAACTAAGCAATGTAAGTATACGGAAACAAATTTTCATCATATATCGTGTTACTTACATTGAGCATGAGCACCAAAGCAAACGAGGAGAAGTATCGAGAGTGGCACTAGTAGGTGCACACGTTCCGTGTACTTCTCCATGCACATAGACTTGAATTACTTTAAACAATCAGTGCTTTTGGAGGCCCAATATGTGTGTGCTAATCCAAGAATTAGCTGGCGATTGCTAGCCACATCGTTCATTCTTATATATAGAGCCAATATCTGTGTGCTAAGTAAATCAAAGTTGGTGATGAACAATAAATCTCAGGCTACTAATTTTGGGGCGCATTGGTGGCCCAAAGTTTAAAAGACTACCCAAGAGACGCTCGGAAATGCACATTTAATTTCTAAATGTAATTACACATTTAATAACCTAACATTGCTCCATACGGAAACCATATCCACGCAGAAGATACACTTACGAACTACTTCAAATGCAAAGGAAATCCAAACTGTACATCCATACGGTGGACATTAAACAATCGCATATCCATGGCCATGCTTACAATACACTAAAGAATTTAAGGCCCACATTGCTGCACCCACCATTTTCGCTCTAGAATATTATGCAAATATATGGACATTTAATAACCTAGAATTGCTGCATAAATAGAACTGGAGATGATTTTTCTGTCCGTCCATTTTTTGCTTCGTATGTTACGCAAATACATGGATATTTAATAACCTAATATTGCTCCATAAAATAAACCATATCCATGGAGAAGATTGATATATCCATCCATTTTCATTTTCTAATATTTGAGATTGATGCAAATAAATGGAGGCACTTTACTTTATAATAAACTAGCAAACTTGCACGTGCTTTACAATAGGAAAAACAAATCCTTGCACACGATCTAGTAATTTGTGAACGCGCTGCTATCGATGATATAATCGCCCCGACGTTTGGATGTGTATGCACTTGCGCTTTGTGCTTTACTATGGATGAAGCGCCAGACTCAAGTCCTCCTCCCGAGTCGACCGAGGTGGGCTTCTACAGTTCTACCTGGGGCACGGGCTTTAAGCAAAGTCCTTGACAAAAAAGTCAGTGGCTAGAAAAATGCATATGTAGTGCAAATGATATTTTTGGAAGGTCCAGCATTGCTGGCATTCATTGATTTAGTAGGAGAGCAAATAAAACATCGTTGATCAAGTGATCGAAGGAAGAAACAAGAGAAGGGAAAGAGATAGAATGAAAATGCCTGTAGGCAGAGCAACTACTCTATATCTCAAAGTGAATCCCAAAGGGGCTCTCCAATTTTTTCCTCCTACAAGTCTCTATAGCTCAACCGTTGATCTTATCGACTTTATCACATCCTCGTTTGATGGATGGTTCCCCAGAAGACACAGTTGTTGCGCTCCTGCCATATCTCCGAGGCAATAAAGATGATCATAGACTTGATTCTTCTTCTTGCATGGCGCGGTGCGCTGCAATTGATGATGGGAGAGGTTGCCTTTGTTGTTGTTTTTTCATTTGCCAAAATTTTCCTGCGCGAGTGCACCACACCCATTCCAGCTCGTGTCTGGTTCCAAATGACCACTGACACACTACAACCCCAGAAGAGATGGAGGGAGGACTCCAGGTTCCGGATGCATAGGTGGCAGAAGTATCCATTCACCCAACCGCGTCATTGCAGACAGTCGTTGCACCATAGGAGGTTTTGGTGGAGGAGTCATGAGAAGATCTTTGCCTTTCCCGGTGCCCAGGCCTTCTAGAGCATGGATCGGGGATTGCTGTTCCCTGCTTGTGGGAATTGCAGTAGGTAGGCTAAAGCAGTAGAGTACTCTCTTGGGGCTGTGGAATTCCATCTGATAGTGCCATGCACCCTGTCCTCTAAATTGATCTTAGCTGCGCTGGTCAAACACAAAAGGTGGATGAAATCTTGGACAATCATCATGGTGTTATCGCGTCTTAGATCTCTGATCTAGGTTCCATGCAACATTGCAGTGGCGACAGTCAGGTTCTTCCGCTGCGAGTGATCAAAGAGTGCGAGTAAAGCAGCACAGAGTGGGCGAACACCGATCCATGAGGAGTGCCAGATGGTTGCAGTCTTGTTGGCGTCGACCGTTACTGATGTGGCCGTGAAGAGGGAGCGGTCCGCATCATCGTAGGGGGGAGGTGTGCCAGCCCAGGGCCTTTGTCTGCAATCTAGATGTCTCTGTGACATCTCTTCGAAAAGTAGGAGGATGTCTCCTCGTGGCTAAAAGTTTCTTCTTTTAATAGATACTAGGGAAAGAGCCGTGCGTTGCAAAGGGAGAGAAATAACACACGTTTTTGTATTAATCCATGTGTTGTCGCTTATCGTCCCCACCCTCGCTGGCGGTGGTCTCAGTGCTCACAGAACCATAACGCGTTTGAATGTGGTCAATCCAAAGGCGTCTTTCTCTCTCTCTCTCTCTCTCTCTCTCTCTCTCTCTCTCTCTCTCTCTCTCTCTCTCTCTCTCGCGCGCGCGCGCGCACGCGCTCGGTCAGAAGAAGATGAGAAATCTGTTGTTTTTCTCATGCGATGTTTTTCATAGGTGTGCATGCGTGGTTATTGATGTTTTCTTTTGTGTCAATCTGGTTCTACTGGCTATTTATTTGCAATCCAGATCGCCGCCAGCGTAAAAGAAAAATAGACCGTGTGCTATAGATTAAGTTGCACCTAAAATACTATTTGAAAAATATTTACCAAGTAAAATGATATACTATTCAGATTCTACACATTTTTCTCATCAAATTCCACATATAGCATTTTAAAATAGGAGTTACGGTCTAAAAGATAAGGATTATTTGGAAAAGCATTCGTTTTAGATGGATCGGAGATTGATTAACCATAGATTAATTTTGCACACACAAAAAAATAAAAATACTTAACAGGTAAAACAATATCTTATTCAGATTCTACACATTTTTTAATCAAATTTCATATGTAACATGTTAAAATCGGACTTACGGTTTAAAAGATATGGATAATTTAGAAAAACATTTGTTTTTGGCGGACTGCAGATTGATTAACAAAAAAATATCGGGTTTTCTGTTAAAACATGAAAAACGATTTGTTCGAGTTACATATTGATGGTGGGTTAATTACCTCAAAAGTTCGGAGGTTTTCTGAAAAAAACTGTAAAAGGGGTTAATTCACATAAAATGTAGGGTGCTTTTTTGTGAAATAGATGATGGAAGGGCAGAGGCTCCCGGGTGCTCCACACTCCTATATGAATATTAAACGTAAAAAAACTAAAAAAAATAAAAATTGGGGAAATCAAACCTAGGTTCTCAATCTACCCCCGGGTGAAGTTTTGTGAAAAAATAACAGTAAACGTATCCGTGGTGAAGGAAATACTGTCCGAAAAAATCCATCAAAATAGTTTTTTTCTATACATAGGAAACTTTTGTCTTTTTTTCCACGAATGTAATTTTTTCACGAAATTTCACAGGGGAGTAGATCAGGAACTCAGGTTTGATATCCCAAAATCCCAGATTTTTTTTCAAACTTATCGGCATTTTTCTGAATTTGATGTTCGTATAGGGGTGTGGAGCACCCGGGTGCTACAAACCATCTTCCCTTTATTAGTAGGTATAGACACTACTATTTAAACTGCAAAAAGTCTTACATCATTGAAAATATTCAAGATGAAACAAAGTGATGTCACTTTCTCTGATTTTTTTAATAAATATTAGTATTTCTTATAAAAAGGAAGTACCATCGTATTCAGGGAACCTAGGATAGTTGTCATCATCCTCTTCTTCTTCATTCTCTTCTATTAGAACCCCTCTTTCTCCGTTATTGGTCCAACAGTTATAGCCGGACATGAAACCGGACGTATACAGGTGGATATGACGGACCTTGGAGCTAGAGTAATTCCTATCATTCTTACAGACACCACATGAACAACACATAAAACCATCCCGCTCGTTTGCCTCAGCCACACGCAGAAAACTATGCACGGCATTAAAGAACTAGGGAGAGTGTCGGTCATCGTACATCCATTGCCGACTCATCTTCATTTCACAACACCGAAAAGACCAAATTAATACAAGTTCATACATAAAGTTAATACACACTTATTCTCATAAAACAACATACAATCATCTAGCTAAAGCGTTTAAATGCAACAACAAATGCGATCAAAATCGCAACTAAGGTAATAATTGATCCAACAGCATAATGATACCAAGCCTCTTTATTAACGGCATATTTTCTAGTCTTTTTAATGTTCAAGCGCATTGCATCCATCTTGATCTTGTGATCATCGACGACATCGGCAACATACAACACCAATTTCATCATCTCTTCTTCAATTCTTCTCAAAAAAATTTAAATACTCGTTTTTCTCAACTAAATTTAACTTCTCAACAAGAGGGTCGGTTGCAATTTTCGGTTCACATAACACCTAGATAAAAATATCTATGTCAACTTGATGGGCATAATTGTCATAAACACGAAATGCAACAAATAGTTGTAAAATATATTATACCACATCCGAATCATAAACCGGACGAGAGCCGACGGGGACAGATATCAAAACCATGGCACTACGTATAACAAACAATCATACAAGTAAGAAAATTATACAAGCAACTATCTAAATCATACAAATTTTTTTTTCACAAAAAATATAAGAACAAGAGCCTCACCAATGTGGTGCTGCTGACGGGACGGTGCGGGCGATCAACGGCGGCGAGGACGGGAAGGCACTAGGTAAACCACACCTACACATATGCAAACTCAGATGTTAATTGGAGCTCAAATTGCATATAAATCAAATAAACTCCCACATAATTACTCCCAAACTAAAACCCACAAATGACTATACTTATAGAGCATGAAAGGATCTAAACTAGCAATGAGAGATGAAAGGACAAAGTTACTAACCTTTTAAACACTTGGATAGATGGGGTGCCTCAAATCTTGACAAATCTTGGCAACAATGGAGGATGAGCTCGAGCTAGGGGGAAGAAAACAAAGAGGAGATAAAGAAGAATGCTTAGACTCGGGTTGGACGAAAGGTTTATATAGGGATATCTTTAGTCCGGTTGATGACACAAACCGGGACTAAAGGTCAACGTCTAGTCCTGGTTGGTGATACCAACCGGGACTAAAGGGGCTCGCAGGGGCCCAGCGTGACGCCAGCCTGCCACTACCCCCTTAGTCTCGGTTGGTATCACCAACCGGGGACTAGAGGTCACAAATGAAATGGGACTAGAGGTGGCCATGGCATCGTTTGCCCCTAGCCGTTGGAACTGGGACTAGTGGTCCCATTAGTCCCGGTCCAAAACCTGACCGGGACTAATGCTATATATGAAAGGCCTGTTTTCTACTAGTGACAACACACACACGGAAAAATTACGCCGACTAAAAACAAAGTCATATAATACAAAAATTATCCCTAAGCGTAGGAAGAAAAAAGAAAAACGAAAAGTAATGACGATATACAACAGTGACCATCTGTTCCAACAATCTTTTACAACACAAAGACCATGAGAAGGATTATCAAAAAGTGATACTTGCAGGAGGGAAGCGACGTACAATGCTGCCATCGCTAGATCCAAGCACCGACGGTCAGATCATGGGTTTTTACCTTGAAGATCAAATCTGAGAAAAATTCGAGCTAGGTTTATACAAAACTACCTAGTCGGTATTTCGTTGCAAAAATCGCCACGTTTCTAATAAACTTTTTGCGGAAAGCACCGATGGCTCACCTTGCTGCGTTTGTTTAATCGCATGTCCGATAGGTGGGGCCAGCTCGTCAGGAGTTGACTTAGGCAAAAATTCGCCACATATGCGCATTGACTGAGTTTTCATCCTTCTCCTTTCCCCTTCTATCACACATTTGATCAAACACATGGTGTACATTTTTTTCGATAAAGGATGGATTTTATTAACTCAAAATGAAGCATCAAGAAGATACAAACACGATGAGCATACACCCGGCCTCCGCATAGTTAGGATGCACGCAGCCAACACCAACATACGCACACAAAAACACGCCGGCAAATAGCAATGTCATATAAGACCAAAGCTATGCGTATAGGCAAGGAAAAAGAAAAAAAACAAAGCAATCCAATCCTTGATGGACAAACTATAATAATGGCTATATCTGCACCGACCATCTCATGACACCACACGGACGACGATGTTCTTCAACAACAACACCTTCAGGAAGAAAGCAACACTCGAATGTCACCGTCACTGGATCGAGCCACCCAGGACTACAATCTAAGGTTTTCACCCAGAAGAATCAGTCCAAGTATTCTGAACAATGCCTTCAACAAGGTAATGACGTACAAACATCTCCATTGCCAGGTATACCCAACTTAGGCTAGACCTAGGCTTTCACCCCGAAGCTCAAGACCGGGTGCTCAAGTAGCACCACCATCGAGGTCATTAATGTGTTGTCGCCACCACTTTTCCACAATTCTAGCAGCTACATACGGTGTGATTGTTGCTGCCGCACAACCATTCCTCTGCATCAAGACTTTGTCCATAGGTTGCATCTCGCCGCCGAAGTCAACCACCGGATCTTTGAAGATGAACTCTTAGAAAATCTTTTGATGGTGACCACAATCCACAGCTAAGCCGCCGCCGTCCTGTATTCAATTCCCGGTGACGCACTCAGAAGCGAGAAAGCAGATCTGCCAACTCCACATAACCGTGAAGACCCGGCCATGCCGCTGCCCGCCAAGATCTAACTGACCAAGCAGCCATGACCATGTGCTGCAGCTGGCCGGCAGCCTGGACGATATACAACAGTGATCATCCGTGCCAACAATCTTTTACAGCACAAGGACTACGAGAAGGATTATAAAAAGTGATACCTCCAGGAGGGAAGCAACGTACAAGGCTGCCATCCCTGGATCCAACCACCGACGGTCAGATCATGGTTTTTCACCTTGAAGATCAAATCTGAGAAAAATCCGAGCTAGGTTTACAGAAAACTACCTAGTCGGTATTTCGATGCAAAAATTGCCGCGTTTCTAATAAAAAATTTGCAGAATGCGCCGATGGCTCACCTTGCTGCGTTTAATCGCATTTCCGACAGGTGGGGCCAGCTCGTCAGGAGCTGACTTAGGCAAAAAGTCGCCACATGTGCGCATTCACTGAGTTTTCATCCTTCTCCTTTCCCCTTCTATCACACATTTTATCAAACACATGGTGTACGTGCACTGGTCGGTCAAACTGAACGAGGTGACCATAGTTTGTTTGTGTCCATTTTCTTCCAAGATCGATGGTCTGCAATTTGGGGCCAGCGGCGGTGCCAGATGCCACAGTCTTCAGCAGGTAGCGTCTCTGCAAGGACACCCCACTCCTTCCACAGCTGGTCACCGAGCTCTGGCTGCTGCACGCCACCAGCCAGATTCAGTAAACTAAATCTGCTGAGCACTACTGATTCTAAGATTAGTCCCCAGAGCAAAGTAGTCATCACCCACGGTTGCAGATATAATAAAACTACATCTAACTCTTGCATGCATGAGTGAGTGCACAAATCTCACCAGAAACAAATGCATTGCTATTTGCTGTGGGAGTGAGCAAAAATTCCCCTGTTTTGATCGATCGGTCTCGTGAGCTGCTGCTGGGGAAAAGAAGAGTCGCAATCCATTCCTCAACTAAAGCTAGTGTGAAGAGCGCACGGTCTTCAACCAGCTGGAATCTTCACAGGCCCATCATGAACACCCAAAGATAAGCAAGCACTGTATACCGGCGCCATTGCTTCATCCATCCATCCATAATTCCGTATCTGGGGACAGCACAGCACAACACCTGTCAAAGGTGAGAAAGTCCCCTTAAAAACAAGTACTAGTAAGTTTCCTCTACACGTTTCGGCACTGATTCCAAAAACCATTAGCGTGAATACGTTGTTTCTGACCATATCTGGGTCGTTTTATCATCCATCACGTACTACACCAGATATGGGTCGGCTAGGGGAGGGAATTAATATATACACGTCAGTTGCTTTTTCTCGTTGCGGCCTTGATTTCATTGATTATATGTAATGTTTTTGTGCTTATTGGTATTTAGTTCAAGGTCGCCCCATGGCACATTGAAAAAGAATAGTTCCGGCTCATGGGTAGGGATGACAGTTTTGCCCATGGGTATGGGTACCCGCGGGTACCCTACCCGAAAACAATGGGTATGGGCAAGACATGAAGAGATTTTCTACCCCACGGGTAATGGGTACCCATACCCGCAAAATATATGGGTAGGGCATGGGTAAGAAATTGTGCCCATGGGTAACCCAATAGATATCCAGAAAAAAATAATAAATGAAAATAACTCCTATAACATGTGGGGTTAACATCCAACTCATATGGTCCAACCCTAAATCTCGTATTCCTTAAACAAGTCATAGCTCACAGGCTTATAATCACCTGCTCGCCACTCCTCATACGTCCTATGTGACTCCTCAAAAAGATGAAATATCGACTCTTCGCTACCAGACTCTTGTCGAACACTTGATCCAGCGATCCCCAATCCCCACCACCGCCTTCCACTACGTCGGCCTTTCACCAACCGCTGCTCATACTCCTCTGATGCCTCCAAGAGGCCACCCACTGGAGGAGGCCACATACGTGCTATACTACTCTACCACGATCACTTGAATTTTGAACTCATTTTTCTACCTCTTAAGAATTTGAATGCTATATATTGTACCCAATGGATACCCATTGGGAATAGGATACCCGATGGATAGCCATTGGGTATAGGATACCCGATGGGTAGTGGCATGGGTGTCAGTTTATATCCATGGGTATTGAAGTGGGTGGGTATAAAAAGTTTCTATGGGTATGGGTTTGGGTAGGAAGTTGTACCCGTCCATACCCTATCCATTGCCATCCCTACATGAGGGGACAAGCGAGGTCGACATGCTTGCTCTGCCCAGCGTCGGCCCAAGAGGATGGACCCAGTTGTTAGCACTCCTTCACAAAATTGATAAAGATACACAAGAGTCTCGCAAAATTGTTGGTCTCATGAGAGTCTCGCAGCTTTAGCGTGAGAGGAAGAGTGCCACAGTGCGGTGCAAAATGTTAAAGAACATGATTGTAACATGACCTTACTTAATATGGAAAGAGGGTTTTGAGGGGGACTAAAGATACACGAGAGATTGAAGTTGTGAAGATTGACATGCTAATAATCCTCATGATAAGTTGTTTATTTATATCTTGAACATAGGTTACAACGGTGCCCTAAAGAGTAATGACTATATAGTTTTGTTTTCTGATTAATATGACAGTCTCAACATGTAACTCCAACCGTAAAGAACAAGATATATGCTACTCTTTTCTATTTTAGTGAACAAATATTTCAGTTTGGTGGGAGGGTGGAGGAGGCTGGCGCTGCCTCCAGTATGTTAAGTGAAGAATGTTTGCGGCATTCCTTATCACATTCTTGAGGCGTGGGATAGCAATAGTATTTGGGATCCACGAAACAACACCAACAATAGCCGTCATTGCATTTTATTTTAGGTGGTCCACACAATCCATATGGTAGACTGATCTTCTTGTTACCTATGTCTTCAATATTCCCACCTAGAGAATAAAAACAAATTAGAGCAACATATATATCATGGATGCAACTATGTAGAACTATTACATAAATGTTTATTTAATCAACAAACAAGAAAAGGAAAAATATGAAACAGCAACGAACAAATGGCATTTTTACTAATAGCATAGAAATTTTTCAATATACATGAAAAAGTATTAGACATAAATCATGATAAATACAAAAATACACAATGTAAGTATGCAGAAACAATTTTTCATCATATATCGTGTTACTTACATTGAACATGAGCAACAAAGCAAACGAGAAGAAGAATCCAGAGTGGCGCTAGTAACTGCACACGTTCCGTGTACTTCTCCATGCCCACAGACTTGAATTACTTTAAACAATCAGTGCTTTAGGAGGCCCAATATGTGTGTGCTCATCTAAGAATTAGTTGGAGACTGCTAGCCATATCGTTCCTTCTTATATATAGAGGGGTGACAAAATATTAGTCAGGAATTTATTTAATGGAGCCAATTAGCTATCATTTATAATTTTCAAAGTAAATGAAAATTCGTGGTGAACATTAAATCTCAGGCTGCTAATTTTGGGGCGCATTGATGGCCCAAAGTTTAAAAGACTACCCAAGAGACACTCGGAAATGCACATTTAACTCCATTCCTAAATATAAGCCTTTTTTAGAGATTTCAATGAGGACGACATACAAATGTATATAGATGTACTTTAGAGTGTAGATTCACTCATTTTGCTTTGTATGTAGTACATATAGGAATCTTTAGAATGGCTTATATTTAGGAACTAAGGAAATAATATAATAGCACATTTAATAACCTAACACTACTAGGAAAAACCTTACCAGTAGCGCTGGATTTTGAGCTACCAGTAGCGCTGGTGGACACGCTACTGCTGCGGCGCTAGAACTATCTATTAGCAGTAGCGCTCTTTCTGCCTAGCTCTACTAGTAATTTGAAATAGCAGTAGCGCGCGTTAAAAAAGCTCTATTGTTAAAGCGCACTGCTGGTAAACTGTTAAACCGTGTCACTGCTAATGTTTTATGTTTTTTTTCTTGTTTTATACTGTATTTATACACCCGTTATTAAATTTTGAGATAGTAGCTCATTGTCATCATAATAACTCATCATCATCATAATAACAACTCATCGTCATCATCATCATAGTCATATAAGAACTCATCATCATAACAACTCCTTGATCCTCATCATCATCTATAAGTCATATAGCAACTCATCATTATTCTAACACGTTGTAGCACATAACTCATCATCATCATCATAATAACAACTTCTACTCATCATCATCTATGAGTCATATAACAACTCATCATTCTAACACATTGTAGCACATAACTCATCATCATCATAATAACAACTCCTACTTATCATCATCTATGAGTAATATAACAACTAATCACTCTAACACATTGTAGCACATAACTCACCATCATCATAATAACAACTAATCATCATCATCATCACCATCATAGTCATAATCAACACTAGCTAATTGTTCTTCCTACCTACGAGCTACTCCTCTCTGGTAGGTATAATAACATAAACAGGTAAACTTGTCCATATCCAAAATGGAGAATGGAGATCCACCTGTCGCCAACTTCTGGCTTGCACAAACACATGTTGTCTCCAATCGGTTGCATGTGCGCCTTCTTTAGATTGCACCATTCTTTGATATCGAGGCTTCCATATTTCAAAGAAATAGAGTGTGAACTTTGGTAAGCTGTCGGCGGAAATGTTCATAAGCTAAACATGTGCATACTCCCTTCAGTAAGCATCAATGGAGGCACAACCTCACTCGGGAGCTTTTGTTGAACAACATAGTAACATATATAGTTAGCAATATGTAGTTTACTTAAGAATAATTTATGCAAAGAAGTTACCATCTTAAACAAAATCATACCATGTTTTTCGCAATGAAGTTACCATCATGCAACTGATGGACTAGTGGCACGTATCCAATATAATTTGGGCTCGTAAAGTGATTGATCTTAAAAGTCTTAACATCATCTATAAATGAGACAAGATATCATTTCTCCTCATAATTAAGCTTGCATATTCTCTGAAAATCCATGATGAGGACATGGCTACCACAGTTACACCGACAACCCCTTCTACTATGTCTATTGGACTAATTACTAAAGCTCGCGCACACCAGTTAAATTATCAGGTACTTTCGTTTCTTGGTAATGTTTCTAATGTTCATGAGAATGTGATGCTACCTAACTTGGATATATTTGTGTTGATTATAGTTGACGGGCCTAGCATGGACAAGTAGGATGAACATGGAGCACGATCAAGCACTGTGATGAAGGCGCGCGCGAAGGGAACAAGAATGGAGTTTCCGGAGGAGATTTCCGCACTTTGAAGCCACCATGATGACATACATGAAGATGAACGAAATATACAAGACGGTCTTACATAAATTTCGTCCATAGCTTATTATTGGTGTTGCTCACCTTAGTTTTGGGTTAGGCCCATGTATTTTCGAAATACCTCTCTTTAGGCTGCTTTTAGAGTCCATATTGTAGGGGAAATGACTTAGGAGGTGTTTTGGTCCCACCTTACCACGGGTGGACGAAGGCCCTCTCCTTTCCCCTTTAAATACAACCCTAAAGGCACCGTTTAGACTTGGGTTTTATTTAGTTAAAAGTTAGCCATTGCTGCAACTTCATGTACTTCGTTTGTGTACAACAACCAGGCCAAGACCACTTTTGAAACCCCACTTTTATCAATACTTCGTCCATATTCGCAATAGTCAGATTGTTTTATCATATTCTTTCTTGTTCTTCGATTGCTTGCAGGAATAGACCTTCGTCGTCAGATTGATCGTGCTCCGGCGTGGTCAATAACCTCTTGGAGTTGGTTTAGCGATTACTAAGGCGCAACGTCGTTGCACGTTTGTAGTTGGATCGTCAAAGTCGTCTCCATCAAATCGATCGTTATCATCTCATCGAAAGATCGGAACCCTTGCCTCTATCAATCCATCGGATTTTCAAAGAGCTCCCCAATTTGAGCAACCAAAATAGGAGTGACTAAGCGCATTGCAGAGCTTAACTTGAAAACCATAACCATGTTTAGTCGTGAGATGTGCTATCCTCGTTTCCATATTCTCATAGCCTTGGAAACCAAGCTTCTCCAAGACATAAGGTCTTGCATGGCAGCGGATGTACTACTCGAATTAAAAAACCCAAAAATTACACGTTGAAGCAAAGAATCACAAGTCATGATTAATTACGAAGAAATACTTGTCGTCATTGCATACCGTAAAAACACCAAGGGTCTCTTCCAGCTTGACGGTGAAGAACCTACCATTTTGTTGGTGAGGCATCATGTTGCATATACCCCGGTCATTGGAGCAGTATTCGCCCTCCGGGATCCTATCATCATCAGACTTTTTCTGTGTTCAAAATTCAAAGATTATAAATTGACGACAATCACCAAGAACTCAACACACAAATCACTATTCACCATAGGTTGACATTCGGTATGTCGAGACTTTCCTTGATGTTGGGCACTTCCTCTCTGATATATTCGACCGTTGGTGATGGTCGCTCCTCCCTTCGTACCCGAGTGCATTACACCAAAATGTCTAGCAGACGAGAGCGAAGGATAAGCAACCCCCACGACAATAGTCGAGATTCTTCCTCTCTCATATTTGCGACCGTCAGTGATGGTCGCTCTTCTCTTCCTTCCCGTGCATTACCAAAAGGTCTATCATGAGAAGGAAGAGGAAGAAAGACCCCAACGACAACAGTCGGCATTCTTATTCTCTCATATATGGTGGACACTCCCTCACTGATTTTTCGACCATCGGTGATGATCGCTCTTCTCTTCCTTCCCGTGCATTACCAAAAGGTCTATCACGAGAAAGAAGAGGAAGAGCGACCCCTCACGACAACAGTCGGCATTCTACTTCTCTCATATATGGTGGACACTCAACGTCACTGATTTTTTGACCGTCATGTATGGAGCCCCGACAGACTTAAAGTCAACCCAAAATGTCGTTTAATTCTCTTCAAGCAAATCCAAGACACTCGATATTTCCTATATATTCTAGCACATATCGAGCGTCTGAAATTCATAGAAAATTCCGGCATGACCTTTGCTAAAATAGGACATATCAAGCGTCTGAAATTTGCCGAAACGGAAATGAATCAACACTCTGGCAAAACATAGGCCACTCGGAAGTCTTCTCTGCAAACATTAGCCACTAGGGCAAGCACATATCCTTGATTTTCGTATTTAAGGAACTACACAGACCATGTTTACTCACTATAGACGATGGTTATCGACAATGCGGGGGTGTCCTCGGTGGTCTTCTAGGGGTCGTCGACCGGCTCGTCGGTGATGTGCCCGGGGCCACGTATGAGCATTTATATAGAAATTTTCAAACTTGGCGCTCGTTGCATTTCAATGGTTCAATATTGACAAAAACTTTCAATATATTTTATAACCCTAACATTCCACTTGGACAGCAAGCATAACTAAATACACTAGTTTT
Organism: Triticum urartu; assembly: GCF_056163025.1. NCBI lineage: Eukaryota > Viridiplantae > Streptophyta > Magnoliopsida > Poales > Poaceae > Triticum > Triticum urartu. The sequence goes on from NC_141879.1 coordinate 715,350,985, forward strand.
TCAAGAGAGTCGGTCTCTCTCTCTCTCTCTAAATTTGGCAGTGTGAGAATGACATAAAAATATTCCAAAACACCTACATTTACTGAAAATTTTCTACTCTATTCTGTTCAAAACACCTACATTTACTAAAAAAATCTACTCTATTCAAAACACCTACATTTACTGAAAAATTTCTATTCCATTCAAATAATCTACACTCTATTGTATTCAAATAACAATGCTAAACCTACTGCCTACAAGAATAGAGGGAGGAGGGAGGGAGGGAAGAAGGGAGGAGAGGGAGAGGAGGCCGGGATGGAGGAAGGGAGGAGGTCGGGATGGAGGAAGGGGGGTAGGGAAGGAGGGAGGGAGGAGGCCTGGATGGAGGGAGGGAGGAGGGCGGCGAGAGGAGGAGATACCTCGGGGGCGACGACGGACGACTTCTGCAGCGGGCCACGACAGCGGCAGAGAGAGGGAGCGCGAGAGAGTGTGAGGAGGAGAGTGAGGGAGAGAACGGGGCTGCGCCCGGGTGGAATAGGGCAGGCCCGTTAGCAGTAGCGCTGGGTACGAGCCGACGCTACTGCTAAGCCCATTAGCTGTAGCGCCTGTGCAGTGCCCACACTATAGCTAAGTGGGCTAGTATCTTCCTACCCTAGTGTGCGGGGTGGCCCACTTAACAGTAGCGTCTTATAGCCAACGCTGCGCTGCTGCTAAGTTATATCAGTAGCTCCTGTTAATCCTAGCACTACTGGTACTGGTACTTAACAGTAGCGCCGTGGACTTAACCACCGCTACTACTGATATTCTACCTATAAGCTATTTCCTAGTAGTGTAATATTGCTCCATACATAAACCATATCCAGCCAGAAGATACACGTATGAACTACTTCAAATGCAAAGGAAATCCAAACTGTACATCCATACAATGGACATTAGACAATAGCATATCCATGGCCATGCTTACAATACACTAAAGAATTTAAGGCTCACATTGCTGCGCCCACCATTTTCGCTCTAGAATGTTATGCAAATCATTTGATAACCTAGAATTGCTCCATAAATAGAACATATCCATGGAGAGCTGTCCGTCCATTGTTTTCTCTAGAATGTTATGCAAATATATGGATATTTAATAACCTAATATTGCTCCATAAAATAAACAATATCCATGGAGAAGATTGATGCATCCATCCGTTTTCATGCTGTAAAATTTGAGATTGATGCAAATAAATGGAGGCACTTTACTTTATAATCAACTAGCAAACATGTTTGTGCGTTACAATAGAAAAAAAAAATCCTTGCACACGATCTTGTAATTTGCGAACGCGGTGCTATCGATGATGTAATCGCCCTGACGTTTATATGTGCATGCACTTGCGCTTGTGCTTTGCTATGGATGAAGTGCAAGACTCAAGTCCTCCTCCCGAGTCAAGCGAGGCGGGCGTCTACGGTTCTACTTGGGGACACGGGCTTTAAGCAAAGTCCTTGACAAAAAAGTGAGCGGCAAGAAAAATGTACATGTAGTGCGGATGATTTTTTGATAGGTCCAGCATTGCTGGCATTCATTGATTTAGCAGGAGAGCACGTAAAACATTGTTGATCAAGTGATAGAAGAAAGAAAGAAGAGAAGGGAAAGAGATAGAATGAAAATGCATTTAGGCCGTCCAACTAGTCTATATCTCACAGTGGATCCCGAAGGGGCTCTCCATTTTTTTCCTCCTACAAGGCGCTATAGCTAAAGCATTGATCGTATCACCTTTATCACATCCCAATTCTATGGTTGCTTCCTCAGAAGACATAGTTGTTGCGCTCCTGCCATATCTCCGAGGGAATAAAGATGATCATGGACTTGATGCTTCTTCTTGCATGGCGCGGTGCGCCACAGTTGATGATGGAAGATGTTGCCTCTATTGTTGTTTTTTCATTTGCTAAAATTTTCCTGTCCGAGTGCACCACACCCATTCCAGCTCGCGCCTGGTTCCAAATGGCCATTGACGCACTACAACCCCAAAAGAGATGGAAGGAGGACTCCAGATTCCTGATGCATATTTGGAAGAAGTATCCATTGACCCAACCGCGTCCTTGCAGACAGTCGTTGCACCATAGACGGTTTTGGTGGAGGAGCCATGAGAAGATCTTTGCCTTTCCCAACGCCCAGGCCTTCTAGAACATGGATAGGAGATTGTTGTTGCTTGCTTGTGGGAATTGCAGCAGGTAGGCTGAAGTAGTAGAGTACTCTCTTGGGGCTGTGCAATGCCATCTGATAGTGCCAGCTGGCACCCCTTCCTCTAAGGTGATCCTAGCTGCGCTGTTCAAAGATGAAAGGAGGATGAAATCTTGGACAATCATCATGGTGTTGTCGTGTCTTAGATCTCCGATCTTGGTTCCATGCAACATTGCAGTGGTGACAGTCATGTTCTTCCGCCGCGAGTGATCGAAGAGTGCGGGGACGACAATAGAGTGGTGAACCCCCAATCCAGGAGGAGTGCCATAAGGTTGCAGTCTTGCCATCGTCGACCGTTATCGATGTGGCCGTGAAGAAGGAGCGGTCTGCATCATCGCAGGAGGGCACTAGTAGAAAACAGGGCTATGGTCCAGGCCGGCTCAGCCCATTAGTCCCGGTTCAGTCTAGAACCGGGACCAATGTGGGCATTGGTCCTGGTTCGTGAGCCCAGGGGGCCGGCCGGGCCACGTGGGCCATTGGTCCCGGTTCGTCTGGACCTTTTGGTCCCGGTTGGTGGGACGAACCGGGACCAATGGGCCTCGCTCCTGGCCCACCACCATTGGTCCCGGTTGGTGGCTTGAACCGGGACCAAAGGCTCCCCTTTAGTCCCGGTTCATGCCACCAACCGGGACCAATGAGGTGCCTATATATACTCCCTCGCGCAAGAGCAGAGCACAGTGCTCTGTTTTTTCTGGCCGAGGGGGAGAGGGCTTTGTGGTGCTCTAGCTCACCTCCTATGCACATGAGGTGTTCGATGGAATGCCCGAGCCACACTACTTAAGCTTTCTCCTCTCGAAGCTCGACCTTCAAGCTCCATTTTCCTCGAGATTTGTACACTTCTATTAATTTGGACACTTAATTTTATATAATGCACGCACAGATGAACCGGCATTGGATGTACGGTGACAGACACACCCGCGAGTACATTAAGGGCGTGCATGAGTTTCTCGATGCGGCTGAGGCAAACAAGCAGAATGGTTTTATGTGTTGTCCATGCACTGAATGTGGGAATACGAGGTCTTACTCTAACCGGAAAATCCTTCACTCCCACCTGCTTTACAAGGGTTTCATGCCACACTATAATGTTTGGACGAGGCACAGAGAAATAGGGGTTATGATGGAAGACGGCGAAGAAGAAGAGTACGATGACAACTATGTGCCCCCTGAATACGGTGATGCTGCAACGGTGGGAGCTGGTGAAGATCAAGAGGAACCAGACGATGTGCCCAATGATGCTGCCACGGGTGAAGCTGCTGAAGATCAAGAGGAACCAGACGATGTGCCCGATGATGATGATCTCCGCCGGGTCATTGTCGATGCAAGGACGCAATGCATTAGTCAAAAGGAGAAGCTGAAGTTCGATCGCATGTTAGAGGATCACAAAAAAGGGTTATACCCCAATTGCGAAGATGGAAACACAAAGCTCGGTACCGTACTGGAATTGCTGCAGTGGAAGGCAGAGAATGCTGTGGCTGACAAAGGATTTGAGAAGCTACTGAAAATATTGAAGAAGAAGCTTCCAAAGGAGAACGAATTGCCCGACAGTACATACGCAGCAAAGAAGGTCGTATGCCCTCTAGGATTGGAGGTGGAGAAGATACATGCATGCCCTAATGACTGCATCCTCTACCGCGGTGCATACAAGGATCTGAACGCATGCCTGGTATGCGGTGCGTTGCGGTATAAGATCAGACGAGATGACCCTGGTGATGTTGACGGCGAGCCCCTCAGGAAGAGGGTTCCTGCGAAGGTGATGTGGTATGCTCCTATAATACCACGGTTGAAACGTCTGTTCAGAAACGAAGAGCATGCCAAGTTGATGCGATGGCACAGTGAGAACCGAAAGAAAGATGGGAAGTTGAGAGCACCCGCTGACGGGTCGCAGTGGAGAAAAATCGAGAGAAAGTACTGGGATGAGTTTGCAAAGGACCCAAGGAATGTATGGTTTGCTTTAAGCGCGGATGGCATTAATCCTTTCGGGGAGCAGAGCAGCAATCACAGCACCTGGCCCGTGACTCTATGTATGTATAACCTTCCTCCTTGGATGTGCATGAAGCGGAAGTTCATTATGATGTCAGTTCTCATCCAAGGCCCTAAGCAACCCGGCAACGAAATTGATGTGTACCTAAGGCCATTAGTTGAAGAACTTTTACAGCTGTGGAATGGAAACGGTGTACGTATGTGGGATGAGCACAGACAGGAGGAATTTAACCCTAAGGCATTGCTGTTCGTGACCATCAACGATTGGCCCGCTCTCAGTAACCTTCCAGGACAGACAAACAAAGGATACCACGCATGCACGCACTGTTTAGATGACACTGAAAGTATATACCTGGACAAATGCATGAAGAATGTGTACCTGGGCCATCGTCGATTTCTTCCGACCAACCATCAATGTCGAAAGAAAGGCAAGCATTTCAAAGGCGAGGCAGATCACCGGAAGAAGCCCGCCATGCGCACCGGTGATCACGTGCTTGCTATGGTCAATGATTTACACTACGTAATCTTTGGAAAGGGTCCCGGTGGACTAGCTGTTCCGAATGACGCTGAGGGACACGCACCCATGTGGAAGAAGAAATCTATATTTTGGGACCTACCCTACTGGAAAGACCTAGAGGTCCGCTCCTCAATCGACGTGATGCACGTGACGAAGAACCTGTGCGTGAACCTGCTAGGCTTCTTGGGCGTGTATGGGAAGACAAAAGATACACCTGAGGCACGAGAGGACCTGCAACATTTGCACGAAAAAGACGGCATGCCTCCGAAGCAGTATAAAGGTCCTGCCAGCTACGCTCTTACAAAAGAAGAGAAAGAAATCTTCTTTGAATGCCTGCTCAGTATGAAGGTCACGACTGGCTTCTCGTCGAATATAAAGGGAATAATAAATATGCCAGAGAAAAAGTTTCAGAACCTAAAGTCTCATGACTGCCACGTGATTATGACGCAACTGCTTCCGGTCGCATTGAGGGGGCTTCTACCGGGAAACGTCCGATTAGCCATTGTGAAGCTATGTGCATTCCTCAATGCAATATCCCAGAAGGTGATCGATCCAGAAATCGTACCAAGGCTAAGGAGTAATGTGGCGCAATGTCTTGTCAGTTTCGAGCTGGTGTTCCCACCATCCTTCTTCAATATCATGACGCACGTCCTAGTTCATCTAGTCGACGAGATTGTCATCCTAGGGCCCGTATTTCTACACAATATGTTCCCCTTTGAGAGGTTCATGGGAGTCCTAAAGAAATATGTCCGTAACCGCGCTAGGCCAGAAGGAAGCATCTCCATGGGCCATCAAACAGAGGATGTTATCGGGTTTTGTGTTGACTTCATTCCTGGACTTAAGAAGATAGGTCTCCCTAAATCGCGGTATGAGGGGAGACTGACTAGAAAAGGCACTCTTGGAAGAGACTCAATAATATGCAGGGACGGATATTCTTGGTCTCAAGCACACTACACAGTTCTACAGAACTCTACCTTGGTGACCCCGTATGTCGATGAACACAAGAACAGTCTGCGCTCCAAACACCCGGAGCAGTGCGACGACTGGATTACATGTGAACACATCAGGACTTTCAGCAGTTGGTTGGAAACACGTCTCAGAGGTGACAACACTGTTTGTGATGAGTTGTACTTGTTGTCCAGGGGACCATCTTTGACTGTATTGACTTACAAAGGATACAAGATAAATGGGAATACATTTTACACGATCGCCCAAGATCAAAAGAGCACCAACCAAAACAGCGGTGTCCGCTTTGATGCAGCAACCGAGAGCGGAAAGGACACATATTATGGTTACATAGTGGACATATGGGAACTTGACTACGGACCTGATTTTAAGGTCCCTTTGTTTAAGTGCAAATGGGTCAATCTGTTAGGCGGCGGGGTACAGGTAGACCCACAGTACGGAATGACAACAGTGGATCTGAAAAATCTTGGGTACACTGACGAACCGTTCGTCCTAGCCAATGATGTGGCATAGGTTATCTATGTGAAGGACATGTCTACCAAACCGAGAAAAAGAAAAGATAAGGAAGCGAATACATCATACGATGAGCCAAAGCGCCACATAGTTCTTTCAGGAAAAAGGGACATCCTGGGAGTGGACGGCAAGACAGACATGTCTGAAGATTATGAAAAGTTTCATGAAATTCCTCCCTTCAATGTCAAGGCTGACCCAAGCATCCTGATAAACAATGAAGATTATCCATGGTTACGGCGCAATAAGCAAATGACACAAGCGAAGAAAAAGTGAAGACTTTCTCCCGCAATAAGCAAATGCTATGTGGGTGAAATTATGATACCATCCCAACTTTCAACTTTTTCAGAGTTCATTTGAAATGCTTTCATGTCTTATGGTTCGAAACTTTGATACTTCGAAAGTGATTGTCCATTTTGTACATGAAGTGCATCAAGTTTTTGTCGTAACCCTCTCTACTTTTTGGAACATGCTATGTGGGTGAAATGATGAGACCATGCCAACTTTCAACCTTTTCAGAGTTCATTTTGAAATGCTTTCCAATTTCAGAGTCATTTAGCTCAAAGAATGAATTAATAGCAAACAGAATGAACTACAAAACTTTTATGAAAATAAAAACAATCAATTAAAATATTATGTTATGATCAACTAAAATAAAACTATAATATTCTTCAATAGCAAAAAGAATATAATTTGTGTGACCTAAAATCAAACTATAATTTGTGTGACCTAAAATAAAAAATAAATAGCAAAGAAGAAAAAAATAAATAGAAAAAAATTTCTAATTTTATAGTAAAATTATTCATAAACTAGGGATTCACACAAATTTTTAAAAATTCAAATTTAAACTATTTAAAATTTAAAACTAATGGCACTAACAGAAAGTTTATAATTTTTGTGACCTAAAAGCAAAAAGAAATCACTAAAAAATTGTAAGTATTTAGTTGTAAGTAGAAATAAAAAATAAATAGAAAAAAATCTAATTTTATAGTAAAGTTATTCATAAACTAGTGATTCACACAAATTTTTAAAAATTCAAATTTAAACTATTTAAAATTTAAAACTAATGGCACTAACAGAAAGTTTATAATTTTTGTGACCTAAAAGCAAAAAGAAATCACTAAAATACTGTAAGTATTTAGTTTTAAGTAGAAATAAAAAAATAAAAAACCAAAAAAATGTAGAAATAAAAAAGAAAAAACCAAAAAAAATACCACCTACTGGGCCTCCACGGCCTGAATACGACTAGAAACCCTACATGGGCCAGGATTCAGGCCCGCAGAAGGCCCAATAGGCCCACAGGCAAAGCAGTGTCAAATTAGGCCCATAGGCCTGCAGTTCAGAGGAGTTCGAGAGGCAGGAGGCAGCAGAGCTTAGAAACTGGTGTTGGGCGCTGTCAACTAGCGATGTGGGACTAAACTTTTGGGCGCGGGGCGCACAAGGGTATTGGTCCCGGTTGGTGGCACCAACCGGGACTAAAGGTGGCATTGGTCCCGGTTGGTGGCACCAGCCGTGACCATTGCCCCCCTTTAGTCCCGGTTGGTGCCACCAACCGGGACCAATGGGCTTCGCTTCCCGCCCTTTGGGCTGCCGAAAAGAGGCCATTGGTCTCGATTCGTGGCACCAACCGGGACTAATGCCCACCTTTAGTCCCGGTTGCTGCCACGAACCGAGACTAAAGCCTCTTCTATATAAGGCCACACTTTGGAATTTTTCATTCTCATCTTGCAGTTGCCGCCCCTGACGCCGCCAGGCTGCCCCGACGACGCCCGCCCCCATCGTCGCCGTCGCCCGCGACGCGCGCCGCCCCGGCCCGCCCCCGTCGCCGTCGCCCTCGTCCCTGCCCCGACGCGCACCGCCCCGTCCCGCCCTCGCCATCGCCCGCGCCAGCCCCTTGCCCGACGCCCGCCGCCCCGGCTACCGTCCCCGTCACCGCATGCCGCCCCGAGCCCGCCGTCCTCGTCACCGGACTCCAGCCGTCGCCGCCCCCCTCAAAGTGAGCCCCCCTCTCGAGTGCCACTCTTGCGCCCGAGCGCCCTTGTTCCGCCCCTGCTCCATGGTCGCCGCCGCCCGAGCGCCCCGGCTCCGCCCCTGCGCCCTTGCTCCGCCCCTGCTCCGCCGGCCCCGAGCGCCCGAGGAGAAGTAGAGGAGAGGAGAAGTGGAGCAGCAGCAACGCGCTGTCCACTTTTCTGAATTTTTTGGAACAGGAGGAATTTTTTTGTCCATATAGAAGGTGTTTGATGAAATGCTAGATGGCTTTGGGCATTTTTGGAATTTTTAAAAAAAAATTGTGGTGAGGTACTGATGCAAGACAAAGGCGATGGCAAAATTTCAGAATTTTTGGAGAGGTTTAGAATAGGTTTTCAACAAGTTATTTGAATCCGATTCAAATTTCATTTGAATGAAATTTGAAAATTTTGAACTATGGATCAGAATATGCTAAATATGTCAAAAATGTTTTTTATATGATGTTTTTTTTCATATATGTATTCATTTTTTTATTTAGGTTGTTAATTAGTAGATATCGATTTTAGGTTAGTGTAGAGGAAAAAGTAAAATAAGGAAAAGGAAGAAAAGAGGAAGAAGGAAGAAGAAGAAGAAGAAAAGGAAGGAGTGGAAAAAGGAAAATAAGAAGAGGAAGGCTTCTTTTTTTTTCTTCGATCTTCTCCTCTATTTTGTTCATGGATATATGCTAAAGAAAACGAGGGGGTGATAGATGATGATGAGGGGTCGAGAGTGAGACGAGAGGTCGAGAGGTGTCGAGGGGAGAAAAAATATGTTATCAGGAGAGGAGAGGAAGAAGAGGAGAAATAAATAAGAAGAAGAAGAAGAGAGGAAGAAGAGGAGAAATAAATAAGAAGAAGAAAAAAGAAGGGGAAGAAGAGGGAGAAGAAGAGGAGAGGAAGAAGAGGAAGTCTTCTCCTCTATTCTTTCTTTTCTTCTTTTTATCGGGAACGAGGGTCGTCGAGAGGTCGAGGAGCGGTAGAGGAGAAACCCTAAATAGAAAGTGTTGTCGGTGTGAGATACATGTACCGTCGGTGTCGGACACTACACCCACATCCCACAAGTGGCGCGGGCTTCGACGCCCACGTCACTTGTGGGACGTGGATGTAGTGTCTGACACCGAAGGCCACATGTCTCTCACACCCACGATACTTGCTAGCTATTTAGGGTTTCCTCTACCGAAAAGAAGAGGAGAAATAAATAAGAAGAAGAAAAAAGAAGAAAAAGAAGAGGAGAAGAAGAAAGGAATAGTGGAGAAGAAGAAGAAAAAAGAAGAAAAAGAAGAGGAGAAGAAGAAAGGAATAGTGGAGAAGAAGAGAAAATAGAATATATTCTATTTTCTCTTTTCTCCACTATTCCTTTCTTCTTCTCCTCTTTTTTTTCTTCTTTTCTTCTTCTTCTTCTTCTTCTTCTTATTAGCCGGAAGTAGAGAGAGGTTTCCTAGTGTCAAAGTATTGAAGAAATCCATGCCTTCATCATTAGCCAGAAGTAACCATGGCATGTTGGTACGAAGTTCTGCAAAGTTATTCTGGAATGGAGTCCCGGATGAATTTGAAGGTCAAGGCGGCTGTTGGCTCTGTTTATCCTATTGAACCCGGCGCAACTTTTCACTGCCGGCCGATTCCAGAAGGATATGCTAGGGTGATGGTGGATGAGATAACGGAGGGATTTGAGGACCTCCAGCTTGACCACCCTACCGGTGAAGGGGAGACTCGGCTGGGTCTGCTTTGAAGACTCCATGCCTATGGCGGAAGGAGCTCATCAACCTTCCGAACTGGACGCCTCCGCCTCCTCCTCCTCCTCCGGCGAGTCAGGGCACTCCGCCTCCACCGCCTCCTCCTCCGGCGAGTGACGATCAGGGCCCTCGGCCGGCTCCTTCTCCGGCGCGTGGCGGCACTCCGCCTCCTTCTCCGCCTGCGCCGACGCGCCCAAGCAGCCGGCCTCCTCCTTCTCCGCCTCGTCAGCAAGGGCGGAAGAGACCTGCCGCCGCTCTAGCTGCTCCGGCGCGTCGTAGTCCTTCTCCTCCGCCGCTTAAGCAAGTAAAGAAGACAACCGCTACGTCTGCTCGGTCGGCGTCTAGCAGTACAACCAGAGGCGGGAGGACATACAGATTCGGTCCTTCTCTGAAGACTCCAGAGAAGTTACCATACGAGAGGACCCAGGAGGAGAACGCCGAGATCGCGCGAGAAGAAATGAAGAAATTCTTTGAAGGGGTGAAAGCAAAGAAACATCCACCTCCGGAGGAGAAGGTAGATCGGGTGAAAGTGAAGCGCACTCTGGCTGCCCTGACAAAACCACCGAAGTCTGATCCGCCGAAAGGAAACTATGACCGCATTATTGGAAAAGAATTTGCCGAAGCGGAGCGGTCGGGAAGTACTGTCAGTGATCAAAGGCTGAAAGAACGACGAGCTGGGAAACAAATTGCCCAGCTCGGCGAACAAGCGAAGCAATCGTGCCCCCCGCTCAAGGTGCCTAGCCACAACGTCGATAATGATCCGAGGATGGTGCCCGGTTATAGCAATCTTGCAGATTACCTGCCCGACGAAGTACATTATGAACCCATGGACGTGCAGATACAAAGATACGAGTACGGGAAGCCTCTCGTCAAAGATGAAAGATCTCTATCAACGATGATGCGAAGATTGCATGATTGGTACTTGAAAATCTGCAGAGACTCTGGGGGGAGGAGTACTTTGTATGCGAGAGTTAAACCGGAGCATGACCTCGTTGGAATTGATCTGTTGCCTGTTCCATTTGAGGAGTTCTATCAGTTTTTCAATCAATTGGCCCTCGATAAAACAACAGTCGCCTGCTACTGTCTGTAAGTAGTACTACTTCTGTCATTAAGTTTCTCTATATAGCTTAGCTCTTTCATTGCATGTATTTATAATCATCCTCACTATATTATGCAGATTGAAGATCGTCGAATTGAAGAAAAGACAAGTCGGTGATATTGGGTTCATTAACACATATCTCATAGATGCAACTCAGGTTAAACTTCATGCCGCAGCTACCGAGGCCAGCTTGCTACGATCGTTCATAATAAATCAAAACAAAGATATAATACTCTTTCCTTACAACTTCAGGTGAGTGTTACTGTCTTGTGCGTATTCGGTTTCCCTTATATATTAGTCAAGGTTATAGTAATGTAATTGATGAGTTATGCATGTGTGTGCAGTTACCACTATATTCTCCTAGAGATTAAGCTTGAGCAGGGAGTAGTAACCGTCTTGGACTCTAAACGAAAAGATCCCAAGGAGTATGCGGACATGACTGCAATCTTCAAGAAGTTAAATCGATCATTATCCACCATATCAGCAACTTTGTTCATTTCCTGATATCAAGTAATTGTTTTCTTTGTCCGGCAGGGTTTGGAGAAAATTCACCAAAACAGTTCCGGGACTGCCGAAGGAGCTGGAATTTAGACACCCGAAAGTAAGTACTATAGTAGCATGTTCCGCGCATCTCCTAGTGATTCAAGCGCTAGTTTCATCAATACCATTTAGCATTCTTGCTTATCAGTTTGATTGATCTCTATTTCTTGTAAAGTGGTTGTGGCAGGAACAAGGGAATGATTTCTGTGGATACTACATTTGCGAGTCCATCCGCCACACGACCTGTGAGCGGGGCGGGTACTATAACGAACAATATGAAGTACGTAAATAACAACATTCACAATTTTATTTTATTACCATAATTTGTGTTGAGTTTCATTCATTTATATATATATATATATATATATATATATATATATATGTATTGACCCCCTTCTTCAAATTAGATGTTTCGGAAGCGGGATGAACTCCTAGCACCAGCTCGCATGCGAGCAATTCAAGAGGAATTGGTGGCATTCTTTCTTGACCACGTGATCCCTGAAGACGGAGAATTCTATGTGGACCCTGAGTCCGTATGATTATATTTGTAAGAGATAATTATTGTATATATGTAGCCGGTAGTGTCAGATAGATGTACGAGAACTTGTTGTTCGACCAATCTCTCGGAGAAGGAGAGGTGGTCGATATCACTTCTCTCTATATATATGCATATATGTTCATGACGATCTTCTGTTTCCTTCGTTTGCTTACTAGCTAGCTAGCGTGTCTAGTCCTCTCTATATACGTATGTATAGTACGTAGCGTCGACCAAGCACGGACATAAGAGAGGACACTTCTCTCTATTAATTATAACTACCTAACACAATATATGAAACACCTAAATTAACCCCCCAAAACCCCCAACACCCCCCTTTCAAAAAAAAAACAAAAACCCCAGCCACAGAAGTGCTGACGCGTGGATGCCTATTGGTCCCGGTTGGTGCCACCAACCGGGATCAAAGGGTCTCCTGACTGGGCTCTGCGCACTGCCCACGTGGAGGGCCTTTAGTCCCGGTTCTGGATTGAACCGGGACTAAAGGGGGGAGGTATTAGTACCGACACTTTAGTCCCGGTTCCGGAACCGGGACTAAAGGCCCTTATGAACCGGGACTATAGGCCCTTTTTCTACCAGTGGGGAGGTGGGCCAGCCCAAGACCCGTGCGTCTTCCTGCACTCTAGATGTTCCTGTGTCATCTCCTCTAAAAGTAGGAGGACGTATCCTCATGGCTAGAAGTTTTTTCTTTTAATATATATTAGGGAAAGAGCTCGTGCATTGCAATGGGAGAAAAAAAATAACAACTGCTCTTTTTTTCTTAACTCGTGTGTTGCGGCTTATCATCCTCACCCTCGTTGGCGGTGGTTTCACTGCTCACACAACAATAACACGTTTGAAAGTGGTCAATCGTAAGGCATCTCTCTCACTCTCAGTGTCTCCCTCCCTCTCTCTCTCTCTCTCTCTCTCTCTCTCTCTCGCACGCGCGTGCGCGCGTGCTCGCTCGCTTAGAATCACTACTAGGAAAATGCTTACCAGTAGCGCGGGCACCAGCGCTACTGCTAGGGCGCTACAGCTATTATTTAGCAGTAGCGCATTTCTAAACAAGCGTTGTAGCTAAAATACTTAGTAGTAGCGCATCTTTCTCTACCAACGCTACTACTATGATCACATAGTAGTAGCGCCCTAGTTTCTCCCCGTGCTACAACTAGGTAAATAGAAATTAAAAAAAAGAGTCAGAGGCAATATTCATTGAAATCAAGACAACTCCAGTGCAAATAAACTAAGTTCACAGAACCTTCTCACAAGCATTAACGACAAATGCCACATTTAATATAACCACACAATCTCACAAACTCATATATATTAGTCAACAATGCATGGATAGATCATAGTTGATAAGTATACTAGGTAGTCATACTAGCATATATATGGTTTAGCATCCACACGCATGCATGGATAGATCTCACAAGCATATGTAGTTCTAGATGATATCGATGACGACCATCATCCTCAAGCCTGGGCGGTGGGTGTTCCTGATAGTAATTAGGATTGCCTGTCCAACATGAGGATTCTTGCCGATGAGGAAGCTCTTCCACCCAACCGAGCTGAAGTGTGTGCGACCGTCCGTGTCCACGCCGTACACACAAGTGGTGATGGAGCCCCTCGCGGTAAGGCGTATTCTAGCAGAGCCTTCTTCATCAGGCTTGATACCAAAACTCTCAGATAGGCTCTTTGGCAATTTCTGAATAAGAAAAACATATCAATTAATAAGTAGCCTCACACATTCTACACTATCAAAAGACAGTACTACATTTCTACACTAAGTCTAACAATAAAGCATATATATATATCATTGGATTCACTAAGCATATAAGATTCACTAAGCATATATATCATCGGATTCACTAAGCATATAGATCATCGGATTTACTGAGTATATAAGATTCACTAAGCATATATATCATCGGACTCTACACTAAGTATAACAATAAAGCATATATATCATTGGATTCACTAAGCATATAAGATTCACTAAGCATATATATCATCGGACTCTACACTAAGTATAACAATAAAACATATATATCATTGGATTCACTAAGCATATAAGATTTACTAAGCATATATATCATCGGATTCACTAAGCATATAGATCATCGGATTTACTGAGTATATAAGATTCACTAAGCATATATATCATCGGACTCTACACTAAGTATAACAATAAAGCATATATATCATTGGATTCACTAAGCATATAAGATTCACTAAGCATATATATCATCGGATTCACTAAGCATATAGATCATCGGATTTACTGAGTATATAAGATTCACTAAGCATATATATCATCGGACTCTACACTAAGTATAACAATAAAGTATATCAACAAATTACTACAGTAAATGCAACATACCATGATATGCCGATCAACCATGGTACTTATCAGGCGGGTCACGAATGGCACCCCGACGAAGTCAGCACATGGCAGAATGATGTCCCATAGGTTGCACACCTCCTCCTCGCTCAACCTCATTCTTTGAGCAACGATGGATTCACCAAGTGGGTCATCATCATCCTCATCATCCTCATCATCCTCATCATCTTCATCATCTTCTGCTTTATTGACATAAATCACGGCCAACTTGGGTCTTTCTGCTCTGAAGGAGAAGCTGATCAACTCACCACCGGTGATACGCATGTGGGCGATGAAATGGACCCATCCATCTCCTCCCACATGCGTCATATTTCGTCCTTTCTCGACCTCCATAATGTAGGGGCCCCTAGGAGCCTCACAGGTCATAGAGTCTCCGGTCAGCTTGTTGAATTCTGACCTCACATTGCATGGGACGATCTGTGTGCAGAAAGCAAAATGATATATACACGATGCATTAATGCCAATAACACTAAAAACAAAATAGCGGTTACTAGTTTCATATAATTTTTTACCGTCGCATGAAGAAAACTCGACTGGTAGTAGATGCCGAACAGCGTGCCAGTTGCAAGGCTGCTGGCGCACCTTGACTTGCACCGTCGGCATGGTGGTGGTGGTGGTGGTGGCGTCATTTCCCTAAAATTGGCTAGAATTTGATAAATTTTGAATAATATACAAAGGAAAATAGGAAACATCAGGTTCACACCATAGAGAATGCACAACAGGTTCACATGGCAAACAAAATAACAACTAAATTGTAGTTAAGTTCAGACAGTCATAACCTAATAGAGATCATTTAACCCAAATAAATGGCATATTGCCATTATTGCGCAAGCACACAAGCAAAAGTAGTTCAAAAATAGCCAAATTCTGGCCAAGTTTTTGCCCATGGAGCCCAGAGCCTGTGTGAATTCAAATTTCATATAACATTTGTACATGAACATGTACATCTAAACTTTTATTTTTTCTTTTTTTTACATTTGCAAAACCATTTTGAGCGTGTAAGAGCAAATGCTCCGTGGAGGCGAATTGGATATCTGGTGGCTACCTATAAAAGGGGCAATGCAAGTGTGCATGCTCACTCAACTAACAACCCAAGTAACTACAATTAATTAAGAATCAAAGTACCAACCCCTGAATCATGAAAGGCCAGGACATACAAGTGCTCACTTGACTTAATAGCCCATAAAAGCATATACGAACAACACTTCAAGTGTGCATGCCAAATCCTAAGATCTAGTAACATATAACGTGATATGTGATACTAATTAGCAGTAGAATCTAGAGATGCATATGTGATACTAATCCTATTAATCCATATGGTTCAGCAAGGGGAGTGGGGAGGCGGCCGGCGACAGAGGGGGCGGCGAGAGGGGGGGAGGAGCGCCGCGTAGGGGCGGCGAGAGAGGGGAGGAGAGTTACTTAGGGGAGGACGAGCGTTACCTGCGGCGCCGGTGGCGCGCGTGATGGCTGGGGTGAGGCGGCCGGGGAGGAACCCTAACCGCGGCGGCGGCGGCGGGCGGAGGGAGAGGATCGATGTGAGAGTGAGAGGGGTGAGGGGGGGCCGGTTTTCTTTTTGCTTTTTGTGTAGTAGTAGCGCTGCGTACGGGCCGGCGCTGCTGCTAAGCCCACTAGCTATAGCGCCCGAGCAAACGCTACAGCTAAGTGGGCTACCGTTTTTGCCTTGCGGCCCACGTAACAGCAGCGCGGCCCAAGCTAACAAACGCTACTGTTATTAAGTAGCAATAGCGCGTTCTTTACCAGGCGCCACTGGTAAATACCAGTAGCGTGGGTATATAACCCACGCTACTGCTAAATGTCTACCTATAAGCATTTTCCTAGTAGTGAATAAGATGAGAAATCTGTTGTTTTTCTCATGCGATGTTTTTCAGAGGTGTGCATGTATGGTTATTAATGTTTTCTATCATGTCAATCCAGTTCTAGTGGTTGTTTATTTGCAATTTGGATCACCGCCAGTACAAATAATATCTCATTCAGATTCTACACATTTTTCTCATAAAATTTCACATAGTTAAAATCGGAGTTATGGTATAAAAGATATGAATAATTTAGTAACGCATTTGTTTTAGATGGACCGCGGATTCATTTTAACCATAGTTACGGTCTCTCATTTTTTAATAAAGATTAGTATTTATAGAAAAAATAGCAAT
Organism: Triticum urartu; assembly: GCF_056163025.1. Taxonomy (NCBI): domain Eukaryota; kingdom Viridiplantae; phylum Streptophyta; class Magnoliopsida; order Poales; family Poaceae; genus Triticum; species Triticum urartu. Next base: position 715,367,640 of record NC_141879.1, read on the forward strand.
GTAACTCTCAGTTAGAAATTTCAGAAGTACTACGGGCATCGACAACAATTTGGTGGTTATCGTTGCTACCGGCATCGACAACAGTCACTCGTAGTCAGTACAAAATCATGGACCCTCGCAACGATTAGCTCCTAAAATAAACCGCAGTCGATCATCAGTCTATCTCTCCTCCTTGTCCCGACTTGACAACGTTTCCGATCTTTTCATCAGCCTAAAAAAACTGGATAAAAAGCTTAGGACTACGGGCCGAGAATGTATGGGTCGGCTTCGTTTGCACGTACGTAGGATGCAGCGGACATAAAATAATATCATCGAAACGAAAGAAACCAAGAATATTACATCTCTTTAGATATAGATTGGTATGAAGTAATGTGCATATATCAGTTAGTAATTGTGAAAGCGATTTGTTCCATTGTAGCCAGCTGGTTCTTAATATGAAAGCACACATATAAGCCGTGTTCTAGATTCTGGTTTTGGATTCCATCTAAGAATTATATGTCATTGTTGGGAGTGTTCTGCCAATCGTCCCGATCTCCCATGTTGTTCTATCAGCCGTGGTTCTATTCTTCCTTGCCTACCTTAAAGATGTACCACGTCGTGCAACATATATAATTTTAGGGATTGCCTAATACCAGTCGACTGATTTTGACTTCAGTCTAAGTCAAAATTTTCCTCCAATGATGCTATGCCACGTGTCATTGGTTTGTTTTGAGTTTTGTTTTCTAAAATGTTGACAGATTTGTTCGCTCATCTCAGCCACATTGCGTTATTGGCCTCCCATAGCTAACGGCCCGGTTGTGTTTCGAGGGGAATCTTTCAGACCCTATTACGGACGCTCCCTGGTCCATTTTGTGCTAGCGACCACCACTCCGTACTTTATTTCGGCAGTGTCAGCTACTGCATATTGAACATGTATAGACCACCTGGGAAAAATTCTGTGGAGGAAAAATGACCACTGCCACTAAAAAGGCACTATCAAGCAAAAAAAAAGGATTGCTCTAACTAGAGGAACCATTCCATGCAATTGTCCACTGAAACCACGATAGGACCACAGCTACATGCATGGCAAACAAGAACTGAAACTCTTAGACCATACACTGTTCAGTTCTGCAGTTAAAAAAATGCGCATTGCTGAAATAAATCTAGAAAATTACATGAAACAAAGGGACGGCCACTGAATGAATGCTAAGCCACTGGAAACAGGAGAACAAAAAGTGACACTGTCTAATCAAACAAACACTTAGAAGATAAAAAAAGGACTCAAAAAACTGTTCCTGTGGTGTTGTCGTGTCGTCAATCCACGCACTGCAAGGACTGCACTACTATCAGCTCGAGAGAAGACCTCCCACTTGACGACGTATCGTTACCTAGTAGACTTGAAACAGGCTTTCGTCACCTAGAAAAAGAGTAACAGTCGTTGAGTTAAAAGCTGCAAAATTTTGGTGTAAGTATAACTGAACAAAAGCTTATAATGAAATAAGGAGTTAAAACATTAACAATGAAAATATTAACTTAGAACATTAACTGAGAGTGAAAATAAGGTCTTAGAAACTGAGGAATTTACAAACTCAATATAGAAAAATGAAAAGTCACCCTCTGTTTTTAAATATAAGACGTTTTGGCCGTTTAAATTAGACTGCTAAAACGTCTTACATTTGTGAATGGAAGTACTCCAAGTAATTAATTCAGAAAACCTTGGTGTACCTCTAACTGCATAAAAATACTAAACCAATAAATGATGACACCCTATGCTGATGAATAAACAAAAAATAGTAATATTGAACTTAACTGGATCCCTAGATTGAAAATAAACTAAAATGAAGAGGCTTAAATTCAGTACAGTGCAGTCCCAATGCTGCATATTTGCTACCCCCCCCCCCCCCCCCCCACTCCCCCTACCCGGCATCGTGCGCTAGCTCCCCCACTGGAGACAATGACCATAAAAAGTGAAGACTATAAAAATGAGAAGATGTAAAAAGTGAAGACTAAAATAAAATATAACTTAAAAACCGAGATCTCCGAATGCTAAACCTGATATAAGTAGGAAAATAAGCCTGGATATCGACTATCGCGTCTTTACGCTTTCGCATTTGACATAACAACCATCGACTATGTTGTCTTCCACTTTGCTTTCAAATTAGCAAAACATAAACCTGCTCAAGAAACAAAATAGAAGAAGTATCACCAAGCAAATATCCGCAAAGTTTAACACCCCATGCTAGTTCCTCCAATTTATTCCTCATAAGGATGTCACTGTAGAAAAAAGAAACTTTATTTCCTTGTAAATTGAATGTTTGTAGTTGATGCGCCGCCCCGCCCCACGATACAAACAAGAAGTTACATCGACATGGATACTGAAAATCCAAAGGAAACATCCTCCTATGTTGTCTTCCTAACTTTTCTTAAAATTAACACCACATAACTTCCTAAAAAATACTTGTAACCAAGCAATTGTCGACGAGTTGGACAGCCCCCCATGCTAACCCATGAGTTCTTTTATGGTACATCTACTTCTGGGATCGTGCAGTATTGAATCATCTCAGCAGTTGATTATCGGGCTAGTTTTGTCAAAAGAATAATTCCTAACCGCGGTGACCATCCTCGCCGGGTCTGGTCGTTGCCGTTGCCGGTCCTCCCGTGCCCTTCAAAGTGGGTGCTCCAAGTCATCAACCGTGCATCGAAGCCACCAGCAGGCCACGGAGCGGTCGCGCATCGTAATCAGCGGTGCCGTCACCGCTATAGCTCCCTCTGAGGTGCCCCTGCTGCGTCTAGCGGCCCCGCGCGTGCCATGGCGGTCTCAACATTGGTGCGGTGGTCCATCCCGAACTGTGTGCAAAACAATCGGCTGATCACGACATACTGCATCCGGACATGATCAATCAGTTTATTTTATATATGGTGACATCGGGACATGATCAATCAGTCAATGGTTTCCGTTGCATCTCATCTCGGCAGGATCGGTCCCTGCAGTTCCGTCAGAGCAGGAGAGCAAAACACACAGATTTCTCAATGCGTGTAGAGTTTTGGTATCTAGAGCATGTACAACCGGACCTCTTTACCCGTCCCAAATGCCAGACACGCTGCCCGGTCAGTGCTCGTACAAAAAAATGTCATCCAACCGGGCGCCCCATATACGGTCCAAATGCCGGAATGACAGGCCCCATATCCAGCCGATATGGTGGATATCGCGACGTCCTGACGCGTCCGGACACGTTCGCCATGTCGGATCTGACCCACTCTGACTGACTTGACCCCACATAAATTGGACCCCATCCGCACACTGGAGGAAACCTAGCCGCATTCCACTCCACTCGTCTTCATATAGTACCAAGCTCCTCGCCGGCAATCTCCGGCGTTCTCGTCCATGGAGGCCACAGGATCCGACTCCAAGATGTCCCGATCCGAAGTCTGGGAGCTCATCCCGTGTAGCCCCGAGAAGCAGATGGCCGTCTGGGATGCTCTGCAACGCTTCCAGGGGGAATGCCCTCCCCTGATATTCCCCGATCCGCTGGGCATTCATTGCCCAAATGGCACTCGGATCCGAGGATGGTGGATCTCTGTGTGTGGCCGAGGCCTCGCTGGCGGCCACAGGATCGGAATCGGTGACCACTGCTGTGCCGCTGGAACCATTTACGTGGCTCCTCAACCCCGACGTCGGGCGCCAAAACGGAGGCCATCTGCGCCTCCATGAGTAACCGCCAATCCGAAATAGGCGCGAAAATCCCTCCCCCAAGGTTGCGGGCGCGACATGCAGAGACGGCTTTGACCCCTAGCGGCGGAGGCAGCTTGTACAATGCTCAAGGCGGAGGAGACATTGGCAGCCTACGACGCAGAGGCGGCTTCCTTAGCGTCGGAGGAAGCACTCTATGCCCGCATAGCCGAGAAGCGGCGACAGCAGGCAGTGAAGGAGATGGCAAAAGAGCAAAGCCAGGCAATCTGTGCCATGGCCAGACTATCCCCCAAGGAGGAGAAGGCCGATGACGGCAGCAAATCGGACAACTCCGGCGTTGAACAGATCCGCCTCAATCTGTTCCTTGTCTTCGAGCGCTACTGCCGCACGGATGACGGAAAGGGCGAAGGCAAGAGTAAGGGTGGGTGTGGATGAACTTCTCCCATTGTGGCTGAATTCATAGTTAGTAGGGCATGTGAATTTGGTAGTTCGATGACATGTATTTAGCTACGTTCGATTAGAGGATTCGGTTTGATATATCCGGTTGTGGAGAAATTTCTTTGTGTGTTGAACGGTCACTGTCCGTGGAACGGAATTTTGTACTATATGTTGTAGAAGCTCTTATTTTGTATATCTTCCAGTTTTACGCGTCAACAAAAGATAGTACTGGTTTTTTACTAGTAGTATTGATGAATCTAGTGTATTTTCTAACGAATATTTTTGATCTATTCATCTTCAATCATGACAGTATAGCGAACATCAGAGATAATAGAAATTACATCCGGATTTGTAGACCATCTAATGACGGCTACAAGCACTGAAGTGAGTCGAACGCCCGTTGTCATCACTCCTCCCTCGCAGGAGCCGGGCAAAACATGCTATAGTACGCAGTCGGGAAGTCGTCGTCTATGAAGAACATCAACCGCCGTCTATGAAGAGTACTGTAGATTGAAAGGTTCCAATCAAAAGTCACACGAATGTAGACGACCTAATCTAGTCCATTTGATGGCTGGAAATGGACGTCGCAGAAAAAACTCTTCTAGAAAGGGTCAGATCGTGAAACTTTAGAAAAGTTTATTTTGTGCTAAACTTATCCAAAACATTAGAACAGTGATTTTGGCATCAATTCAACCAAGTACGAATGATGATCCAATGCCAGTATTTACTGGCCCTGCACATGGTTTTCAATTTCAGTTTCAAAAAATTTCAGCATCAACCGAAATCACTGAAATTCAGTGATTTCAGTTTCCATTCAGCCAAGTGACCGAAATATTCACTTGAATTTAATTGAAAATTTGAAAAAATATTTTAAAAAATATTTGAATTCCTGTGCTGTACTGAAATTTCTGAAATATTTTGGCTGAAACATAATATTCCAATGTCTACTAGAATTACTGAAATTCAGTTAATTTCACCGAAATCTCGTTGAATGTGAAAACCATGCCCTGCAACGACAGTGATGACAGGGTCATGTCGGTGGTGCCATGGCACGTAATCATCAGACAATGCAAGCCTTGCTGCTTTGTCCTAGCAGATTTGGCACCTCGGTTTTCACAGCAAGATCATTGGCAGAGCTTGAAGTCAATTGTTGGGCAGGCCAAAAAATAATAATAACCTGTGGACGGGTGTTCTAAGGTCTATGAGTGAAAAAATCAGCGTACATAGTCTAAAATGTTGGACTGGCCATGGGCCCATCTAGCCTTGCCATAGCTCCGCCTGCTGTGAGTATCTATATCTATATTTATTTATTTATGTTGTATTAAACAAGCGCACATTTTCTTTTCTATGTACACCCTCACAAACGAACATAGACAAATCAACACCACGCGAAATTCTACAGCTAAGATGGATCTAATACACCGTAATGCAGTTTCAGCAAGTCCTGCGTGGCATTGGGATATGGGGTGCTGATTTCTTCGTTGACTTTATTAGGATGTGATGTGATTAGTTTCCTTCTTGTGAGTTAAACCTGAATGGCTTGCGTCATATGATACACCATATATAGTACTTTCATATTTTTTAGGAGGGTAGTTCTTTCATGTGTTACGAATATGATTACTGTGGTGTTGCTGTATATTTTTTTATATGGTTAGTTCTTAATTTTCTTCATTATTCAAAATACTTGTAACCACTAAGATTTCATTATTTTTATTTACCATCAAGCAGTATATATTACTGTTGTTTGTTGACCCCCTTGATCCTTCGCTGATATTTTACCTAGGCAACTTCGCATGAAATTAGGATCACTTAATAAGACTCTGGCATCTTTTTCGAATTTTCTTGCTTTATACATGAACCTATCATCAAGATTTGGATCTCTTATATGGTGCATGTGCTGCTTTAGATATGTTGGTGTTGATTTGCAGTAAGAGGAAATGTAGTATTGTTCTCATCAATTTCTTTCATACCATACTTAATGCGTTACAACATCAGTTTCATTGGGTTGGAAAAGGTGTTAAGCATGTCACCATTTCTACTTGATGCTTCACTGGGATCAATTTCGAGTTCGTCCAGGTTCTGAACAATTCTTCTGTTTCCGGGCAGGCTACCAATCTTCATCAACGAGGATGGGGTTGTGGTGGCGGAGACGGCGTTGCTGGATGACGCTGTGAGTATAGTGTGTGGGTGTAAGTACATCCGTCTGTGCTAGCAATAGCATGCGGCGGGTCTGTGGACAGGGAAAGCCACGCAGAGAATGCAGTGTTCATGGCGGCCGAGCGGGAAGGGGGACAGGCAGCTTGCCATGATTGAAGAACATGATAACCGTGCAAATACAGGGTCAGTGATGTTGACAGGGAAGATGAACCCGGCCTCATGTGCCTGGGTGGATGAAGAGTTAAATGGTTCGATTTTATGTGCATATGCTTATCGTCAGTGAGGAGTGTGTGATTTGATACACTAACAATAAACTGAATGTGGGAATCAAACGCAGAGAAGGACTTGGTGAAAAAGCTAAGGCAAAATAACATCAATATTGGAAAAGTGTATAGTATCATATGAAGTTTATTAGGGGATATCCAAAAGGTCCCATTTACTAAGAGGTCCCTATGTAATCTGTGTGGGAAGCTAAACAAAAAATCAAGCCGAAGATGACGTGCACAAGACAATTGAGGTGTTTACAGATATGGCGGCCAAGGATCCAGAGTTTGTTTCCAGAGTGCAGCCGGATGCTGAGTGTGGGATTAAGTACCCGTTGTGGCTACCGGAAGCAGCAAGAACAAGTACATTTAAGGAGAAAGTGGGCAAAGCCGGTCTAAATGGAATTTTCTGTGAAAAATGGTGATCACCCAGAGGATCCAGAGTGCGAACAGCGTGTTCAAATCTTAGGTGTCGCCGGACTGCCCGATGCTGATGTTTGTGAAGCAATAGATGCGTTTGCAGTTCCACAGGGAAGCAGACAAGACCTGCGACGAAAAGTGTATGAAGACTCACAGTGTTTCGAACTGTAAATATTGTAATAAGACTTCCGTTACTTTTGGTGCTGACATGGTCAAAATATGTGAACAACTGTAGGGGGGTGTTGTAGTGTAGTGCGACATGTCCATTGAACAACATGCTAGCAATATATACACTAGGGTGATGTTTAAGCAATTCCGCATCCTGATATACGAGGCCCAGGCAAGTCACATACACAGACCTGCACCTCCCTCCGTTTTTATTTACTCCGCATATTAGCTTTGGTCAAAGTCAAACTCTATAAACTTTGACAAAGTTTATAGACAAAAATATTAACATTTGCAATAACAAATCAATACCATTAGATTCATTACTGAATGCACTTTCACATCATATAGACTTGTTATTGTAAATTTTCATAATTTTATCTATAAACTTGGTCAACTTTATAAAGTTTGACTTCAGTCAAATCTAATATGCAAAGTAAATAAAAATGGAGGAAAGCTGGCCATGGTTTGCTTGTGTCCATTTTCCTGCAAATCAGGGAAGCTGACAAGTACCTCTGATTTACTATTTCTCTCTCGCATACACAGACGTGCACCTCCATATATCTGAATATCGATTCCCTTCCTAATCATTAGTTTTGGGCCTTGTTCACTGCATATACAGATATACTACCATCTTATAGAAATATGTTGTTTAAGGATGAAGAGGTGGACAACTTTCTGGCTTTAGTTATTAGAGAAGACACGTTCCTATGTAAGAGATTTAAGGTCAATTATCTCCCCTTGTTGTAATGCTCATCATCTTACTTCAGACATTGTTATATATATTGTTGGAACCGCCAACTCCTCGCGGCAGCTCTCCTCTCCCTCTCACTCTGCTCGCTCACTGCTGCCGTGGCTGGCTCACCGGAGAGAAGAAGGAGAAGTTCAGACAAATTCAGAAAACGGTGGACACAGAGGTTTTTCCGGCGCTCAAACGCCCCTTTGTTGCCTCGAGCACGAACTCGACCGTGTCGGCTGTTACAACGAGGACAGGCAGGCAGCGGTCGCTGGGATGGAGCAGTTCTGCAACTTGTCGGAGCTGCTCTTCGAGGACGCGCTCGGGCGCCTGAAGGCGTTCGACGAGCGGCTGCGTCGGCGAGGACAGGCAGGCGGCAAGCGGGCGGACGGTGAGCAGCTCATGCTCACCGCGGCACAGTGGCAGGCGCACGAGCGGCGCCGGGGCGGTGCACGCGGAGAGGATGACGACGACGGCGCGGCCAGCACAACATCAGGCGGAGGGGACAACCGTCGCGGGAAGTGCTACAAGTGCGGCGTCAGAGGACATTTCAAGAGGGAGTGCCCCCTGCTGCGGAAGGAGCCGGCCGCGGGGCGTGCGCTGATGGCGGACGCCGACGTCGAGGACGCCGGGCTGCTCTGAGCCGCGGCTTAGGGCGTGAATGATGGGCTAATAAGCCACGGTGACGAAGCCGGGCACGTCGAGCGCGGGTATGGGCGCGCGCTGGACTTGCTGGGCGCGTCAGGTCCGAGGACTAGGGCATGCGTGTGTGCGTGCGTTGGGTGCATGGGCGTGTCCATGCACCGGGGTAGTGTGTGTTTGTCTGTTGGCGATCCGTGTGGGGCGATCGGGTCGCCTGGTTGATGCTCAGCGCGAGACGCGGGCGCACGCGCGTGTGTAGCGGGCGCGGCGAGAGCATGCAAGGCGTGGAGTAGATCGCGGGTGAGTGGAGGCGTGGGTGCGTGCCTAGTGCGCTGGCTCGGGGATATAAACCCACGGCGGCGTTCGTGCGCCGGTCCAGAATTTCTTGTGTCTCGTGTCTTCTTCTACCTCTAGCTGAGAGTAAGAGAGGGCTGCGGTTCCAACATATACACACCATGGTTCATGACTGTACTTTTTCCATACGTATTTGCAAAGTTTGTCAGTATTATTATGCAGAGAACTCTTGTCATGGTTCTGCATTGTTGTGTTCTTTCATTTGTCAATTTCTTTTGCTTTTAAACAATGTTGATTGACTGAAAGAATGGTTACGCGTGGCTTACACGCTTAGACCTACTTGAATATTAAATTCTATTAGCAAATCCATTGAGAACGGTGTTAACGTTTTACATCTTGCTACATGAAGCTGTGTACTGCAGGGAACAGTGTTACCATTTCCAGTGGACATTGACAATAAGATTGAAGATGTACATTTCTTGATTGGAAATATTATACCTTAAATTTAATTCAATTGTGGATATAGTGACAACTTTATGCCCAGAATAACAAGTGATTATGTGACTTATACATTTTATGAGGTGTAGGAATTGGGACTCGTGACAACAACATGGGGAGCGGCGCAACAAGTGGTGCTGCGGGGTACTGGAGCCAGGGTAGTCAGACAAATCCAATGTTGTGCACATCCCGATGTACATCTCGGGAGTGGTCCAATCACGGACTGTGATCGCCCAGCCAATTCCTGGCATCGCCCTATTTGGATAAGGGGCATGTGGGTTCATAAAACAATCAACATGTCTTTATAACTTGGGAATAGGAATTCTATGCAGTTTGCATCAAATTTGAAATTCTCAAGAGAGATATTTTATGTTATGATAGAATAATTATGTTTCATAGTATAACATGCTTTTAGTCAAGACGTGTGTTGCACGTGCATGCTTACTAATATGATAAGCAAGCAATGTGATCTCATCTTACTTATCCTGCTACTATTATTGTTTTGTTTGCTACCAATCAAACTGAACAAGCTGACCATGGTTTGCTTGTGTTCATTTTCCTGCATCTAACCAGGAGCGGCGCCAGATGCCACACACTCTTCCTGCATCTCCACCACGGCTGATTTGCAGCTCTGCCTGTACGCCTCCTGCTTAGTAAAGTAATCTTCTAAGAACATGTCTAGCTGATCCCCTAAATCCGGTTAGAGGAGTAAAGTTTTACTCCTTTTACCGGCACCTAGCCGATCCCCTAAAGTCTAAAGTGGAGTAAAAAGAATACTCCTTGGCCCCGATGACACCTAGATATACTCGGCCTCAACCTGGCCGAATAAAATTTCTGGACTCTTTTCTACGCCCCTCCTCCGTCTGCATTGTTGCCGGGGCAGCTGGCGACGACTAACCACCACCTCTGCCGCTACCTTGCCGCCTCCCTTGACCCTCATCGTCATTCTGCCGGTGTCCGAGTCATTTGCCGGCTGTTCGCCATCACCATAATTGAGTGGAAACGCAGCCGCCGTCGCATCGACCATTTCACCGGGAACCACCTGGGATCCTCTTTCTCATTTGCTAACCGGCATCAATTTCCAAACCTGAATGTGCTTTCTAGATCAACACTGTTTGCTAGGCTTGTTGTGGGTGATGCTACTCCTTGCAACTATACAGTCAATAGTCATGATACACGATGGGTGCGGATGACATCTATCTTCCATGGGCCACATTTGTCAAAACAATTTCGCAACTAAGGTAACAAAAGTTCTCACGTCGCAACACGTCAAGATTCTAGTAGGAAGGACGTTGAGAGGTCTTTAGGTGTGCTTTAGAAGCGCTTTTCAATCGTTCGTGGTCCTGCCGAGTATTGAAACTCCAAGGTTCTATGGTAAATCATGACTTGATGCATCATTTTGCATAACATGATCATTGAAGATGAGAGATTAATGCCTGAGAACTTTTCAAATCTTTTGTGAGATACACCATTCTCTGTCTTTCATTGCAGCAATTCCAGTGTGGTACCCAATTTTTTCTTGTCATCTTCACAATTTGGGTACAACAATTTCTTGTGATCCTCTAAAATGCGCTGCAACTTTAACTTCTTATTTTTACTTGCGCAGTTTCTCTTTGCATCAGCAATGGCCCGACCAAGATCATCAGCGGACTCATCTGATGCCTCTTCTCCAACTTCTTCCCCCCATTGTAGTATCATCGTATTCAGGGAACTTAGCATAGTTGTCATCATCTTCTTCTTCATTTTGTTCCATTAGAACCCCTTTTTCTCCGTGCTTGGTCCAACAATTATAGCCGGACATGAAACCGGACGTAAACAGGTGGACGTGAAGGACTTTTGAGCTGAGTAATTCCTATCATTCTTACAGACACCACATGGACAACACATAAAACCGCCCCGCTTGTTTGCCTCAGCCGCACATAGAAAACTATGCACGCCATTAATGAACTGGGGAGAGCATCGGTTATCGTACATCCATTGCCGACTCGTCTTCATTACACAACATCGAAAAGACCAAATTAATACAAGTTCGTACATAAAGTTCATACACACTTATTCTCATAAAATAACATACACCTATCTAGCTAAAGCATTTAAATGCAACAGCAAATGCGATCAAAATCGCAACTAAGGTAATAATTGATCCAACATCATAATGATACCAAGCCTCTTTATTATTGACATATTTTCTAGTATTTTTAATCTTCAAGCGCATTGCATCCATCTTGATCTTGTGATCATCGATGATATCGGCAACTTACAAACTCCAATTTCATCTTCTCTTTTTTAATTCTTTTCAATTTTTCTTTCGAATACTCGTATTCTTTTTCAACTAAATTTAACTTCTCGACAAGAGGGTCGGTTGCAATTTCCAGTTCACATACCTCCTAGATAAATATATCTATGTCAACTTGATGGGCATAATTGTCATAAACACGAAATGCAACAAATAGTTACAGAAGATATTATACCACATCCGAATCATAAATCAGACGAGGGCCGACGGGGACGGATATCAAACAATCATACAAGTAAGAAAATTATACAAGCAACTATCTAAATCATACAAATATGCTTTTTCTTTCACAAAAAAAGGATAAGAGAAAGAGCCTCACCAAGGTGGTGCCGGTGACGCGATGGTGCGGGCGATCGATGGCGGTGAGGACGGGAAGGCACTAGGTAAACCACACCTATACATATGCAAACTAAGATGTTAATTGGAGCTCAAATTGCATATAAATCAAATAAACCCCCACATAATTACTCCCAAATAAAAATCCACAAATGACTATACATATAGAGCATGAAATGAGCTAAACTAGCAATGACAGATGAAAGGACAAAGTTGCTAACCTTTTAAACACTTGGATAGATGGGGTGCCTCAAATCTTGACAAATCTTGGCAACAATGGAGGATGAGCTCACGCTAGGGGGAAGGAAATAGAACGGAGAGAAAGGAGAATGCTTAGACTCGGGTTGGAAGAAGGATATAGGGATATCTTTAGTCCCGGTTGGTGACACAAACCGGGACTAAAGGTCAACCTCTGGTCCTGGTTGGTGATACCAACTGGGACTATAGGGGCTCGCAGGGGTCCATCCTGACGCCAGTAGGGCACCACGCCCTTTAGTCTCGGTTGGTATCACCAACCGGGACTAGAGGTGGTCGTGGCATCGTCCGCTCCTAGCCATTGGAACAGAGACTAGTATTCCCATTAGTCCCGGTCCAAAACCCGGCCGGGACTAATGCTACAGACGAAAGACCTGTTTTCTACTAGTGACAACACACACTAAAATTACGCCGACTAAAAACAAAGTCATATAATACCAAAGTTTTCCCTAAGAGTAGGAAGAAAAAAGAAAAACTCAAAGTAATGACGATATACATCAGTGACCATCCGTGCCAACAATCTTTTACAGCACAAGGACTACGAGAAGGATTATCAAAAAGTGATACCTTCAGGAGGGAAGCAACATACAAGGCTGCCATCCCTGGATCCAACCACCAACGATCAGATCATGGTTTTTCACCTTGAAGATCAAATCTGAGCTAGGTTTACAGAAAACTACCTAGTCGGTATTTCGATGCAAAAATTGTCGCGTTTCTAATAAAAAATTTGCAGAATGCGCCGATGGCTCACCTTGCTGCGTTTAATCGCATTTCCGACAGGTGGGGCCAGCTCGTCAGGAGCTGACTTAGGCAAAAAGTCGCCACATGTGCGCATTCACTGAGTTTTCATCCTTCTCCTTTCCCCTTCTATCACACATTTTATCAAACACATGGTGTACGTGCACTGGTCGGTCAAACTGAACGAGGTGACCATAGTTTGCTTGTGTCCATTTTCTTGCAAGATCGATGGTCTGCAATATGGGGCCAGCGGCGGTGCCATATGCCATAGTCTTCAGCAGGTAGCGTCTCTGCAAGGACACCCCACTCCTTCCACAGCTGGTCACCGAGCTCTGGCTGCTGCACGCCACCAGCCAGATTCAGTAAACTAAATCTGCTGAGCACTACTGATTCTAAGATTAGTCCCCAGAGCAAAGTAGTCATCACCCATGGTTGCAGATATAATAAAACTACATCTAACTCTTGCATGCATGAGTGAGTGCACAAATCTCACCAGAAACAAATGGATTGCTATTTGATGTGGGAGTGAGCAAAAATTCCCCTGTTCTGAAAGAGATGTCTGAGACATTAATCACTCAAAGATACTGCTGCTAAAAATGTAGTGATCGATCGGTCTCGTGAGCTGCTGCTGGGGAAAAGAAGAGTCACAATCCATTCCTCAACTAAAGCTAGTCTGAAGAGCGCACGGTCTCCAACCAGCTGGAATCTTCACAGGCCCATCATGAACACCCAAAGATAAGCAAGCACTGTATACCGGCGCGATTGCTTCATCCATCCATCCATAATTCCGTATACAGACAGCACAGCACAACACCTGTCAAAGGTGAGAAAGTCCCCTTAAAAACAAGTACTAGTAAGTTTCCTCTACACGTTTTGAAACTGATTCCAGAAACCATTAGCGTGAATACGTTGTTTCTGACCATATCTGGGTCGTTTTATCATGCATCACGTACTACACCAGACATGGGTCGGCTAGGGGAGGGAATTAATATATACACGTCCGTTGCTTTTTTCTCGTTGCGGCCTTGATTTCATTGATTATATGTAATGTTTTGTGCTTATTGGTATTTAGTTCAAGGCCGCCCCATGGCACATTGAAAAAGAATAGTTCCGGCTCGTGGGTAGGGATGACAGTTTTGCCCATGGGTATGGGTACCCGCGGGTACCCTAGCCGAAAACAATGGGTATGGGCAAGACTTGAAGAGATTTTCTACCCACGGGTAATGGGTACCCATACCCGCAAAATATATGGGTAGGGCATGGGTAAGAAATTGTGCCCATGGGTAACCCAATAGATACCCGAAAAAATTACTAAATGAAAATAACTCCTATAACATGTGGGGTTAACATCCAACTCATATGGTCCAACCCTAAATCTCATATTCCTTAAACAAGTCATAGCTCATAGGCTTATAATCACCTACTCGCCACTCCTCATACGTCCGATCTGACACCTCAAAAAGATGAAATATCCACTCTTCGCTACCAGACTCTTGTCGAACACTTGATCCAGCGATCCCCAATCCCCACCACCGCCTTCCACTACGTCGGCCTTCCACCAACCGCTGCTCATACTCCTCTGTTGCCTCCAAGAGGCCACCCACAAGAGGAGGCCACATACGTGCTATACTACTCTACCACGATCACTTGAATTTTGAACTCATTTTTCTACCTCTTAAGAATTTGAATGCTATATATTGTACCCAATCGATACCCATTGGGTATACGATACCCCATGGATACCCATTGGGTATAGGATACCCGATGGGTATGGGTATGGGTGTCAGTTTATATCCATGGGTATTGAAGTGGGTGGGTATAAAAAGTTTCTATGGGTATGGGTTTGGGTAGAAGGAAGTTGTACCCGGCCATACCCTATCCATTGCCATCCCTACATGGGGGGACAAGCGAGGTTGACATGCTTGCTCTGCCCAGTGCCGGCCCCAGAGGATGGACCAATAATCAGTTGTTAGCACTCCTTCACAAAATTGATAAAGATAAACGAGAGTCTCGCAAAATTGTTGGTCTCATGAGAGTCTCGCAGCTTTAGCGTGAGAGGAAGAGTGCCACAGTGCGGTGCAAAATGTTAAAGAACATGATAGTAACACGACCTTAATTAATATGGAAAGAGGGTTTTGAGAGGGACTAAAGATACACGAGAGATTGAAGTTGTGAAGATTGACATGCTAATAATCCTCATGATAAGTAGTTTATTTATATCTTGAACATAGGTTACAACGGTGCCCTAAAGAGTAATGACTATATAGTTTTGTTTTCTGATTAATATGGTAGTCTCAACATGTAACTCCAACCGTAAAGAACAAGATATACGCAACTCTTTTCTATTTTAGTGAACAAATATTTCAGTTTGGTGGGAGGGTGGAGGAGGCTGGCGCTGCCTCCACTATGTTAAGTGAAGAATGTTTGCGGCATTCCTTATCACATTCTTCAGGCGTGGGATAGCAATAGTATTTGGGATCCACGAAACAACAACAACAATAGCCGTCATTGCATTTTATTTTAGGTGGTCCACACAATCCATATGGTAGACTGATCTTCTCGTTACCTATGTCTTCAATACTCCCACCTAGAGAATAAAAAAAATTAGAGAAACTTATATATCATGGATGCAACTATATAGAACTATTACATAAATGTTTATTTAATCAACAAACAAGAAAAGGAAAAATATGAAACAACAACGAACAAATGGCATTTTTACTAATAGCATAGACATTTTTCAATATACATGAAAAAAATATTAGACAAAACTCATGATAAATACAAAAATAAACAACGTAAGTATGCGGAAACAATTTTTCATCATATATCGTGTTACTTACATTGAACATGACCAACAAAGCAAACAAGAAGAAGAATCCAGAGCGGCGCTAGTAACTGCACACGTTCCGTGTACTTCCCCATGCCCACAGACTTGAATTACTTTAAACAATCAGTGCTTTAGGAGGCCCAATATGTGTGTGCTGATCTAAGAATTAGTTGGAGACTGCTAGCCATATTGTTCTTTCTTATATATAGAGGGGTGACAAAATATTAGTCAGGAATTTATTTAATGAAGCCAATTAGCAATCATTTATAATTTTCAAAGTAAATGAAAATTCATGGTGAACATTAAATCTCAGGCTGCTAATTTTGGGGCGCATTGATGGCCCAAAGTTTAAAAGACTACCCAAGAGACGCTCAAAAATGCACATTTAACTCCTTTCCTAAATATAAGCCTTTTTTAGATATTTCAATGAGGATGACATACAGATGTATATAGACGTACTTTAGAGTGTAGATTCACTCATTTTGCTCTGTATGTAGTACATATAGGAATCTTTAGAAAGACTTATATTTAGGAACTAAGGAAATAATGTAATAGCACATTTAATAACCTAACACTACTAGGAAAAACCTTACCAGTAGCGCTGGATTTTGAGCTACCAGTAGCGCTGGTGGACACGCTACTGCTACGGCGCTACAACTATCTATTAGCAGTAGCGCTGTTTCTGCCTAGCGCTACTGGTAATTTGAAATAGCAGTAGCACGCGTTAAAAAAGCTCTATTATTAAAGCGCACTGCTGGTAAACTGTTAAACCGTGCCACTGCTAATGTTTTTTGTTTTTTTCTTGTTTTATACTGTATTTAGACACCCGTTATTAAATTTTGAGATAGTAGCTCATCGTCATCATAATAAGTCATCATCATCATAATAACAACGCATCGTCATCATCATCATAGTCATATAAGAACTCATCATCATAACAACTCCTCGATCCTCATCATCATCTATAACTCATATAGCAACTCATCATTATCCTAACACGTTGTAGCACATAACTCATCATCATCATCATAACAACTTCTACTCATCATCATCTATGAGTCATATAACAACTCATCATTCTAACACATTGTAGCACATAACTCATCATCATCATAATAACCAGTCCTACAGATCATCATCTATGAGTAATATAACAACTAATCATTCTAACACATTGTAGCACATAACTCACCATCATCATAATAACAACTAATCATCATCATCATCATCACCATCATAGTCATAATCAACACTAGCTAATTGTTCTTCCTACCTACGAGCTACTCCTCTCTGGTAGGTATAATAACATAAATAGGTAAACTGGTCCATCTCCAAAATGGAGAATGGAGATCCACCTGTCGCCAACTTCTGGCTTGCACAAACGCATGTTGTCTCACATTGGTTGTGTGTGTGCCTTCTTTAGTTTGCACCATTCTTTGATATCGAGGCTTCCATATTTCAAAGAAATAGAGTGTGAACTTTGGTAAGCCGTCGGCGGAAATGTTCATAAGCTAAACATGTACATACTCCCTTTAGTAAGCATCAATGGAGGCACAACCTCGCTCGGGAGCTTTTGTTGAACAACATAGTAACATATATAGTTAGCAATATGTAGTTTACTTAAGAATAATTTATGCAAAGAAGTTACCATCTTTAACAAAATCATACCATGTTTTTCGCAATGAAGTTACCATCATGCAACTGATGGACTAGTGGCACGTATCCAATATAATTTGGGCTCATAAAGTGATTGATCTTAAAAGTCTTAACATCATCTATAAATGAGACATGATATCCTTTCTCCTCATAATTAAGCTTGGACTCGTAGCCGTAGTTCGTCCTGTCCACAGGTTTCCGAATATTTTTTGAAGATAAGAAATAAGCTGAGAATTATAAATAAACAAAATTAGTAGCGATGAACACCAAATATTTTTAAAGAAAATATAAATTACTTAACAAATTAGTTTGACAAACTCACATTTAGGCAAAACAGGAGGCATATCCACATTGACCAAAATGTCGATATTATCTTCAATATGTTCATCCTTGGGAGGAACATCAAAGATTATTTGCATATTCTCCGAAAATCCATGATGAGGACATGGCTACCACAGTTACACCGACAACCCCTTCTACTATGTCTATTGGACTAATTACTAAAGCTCGTGCACACCAGTTAAATTATCAGGTACTTTCGTTTCTTGGTAATGTTTCTAATGTTCATGAGAATGTGATGCTACCTAACTTGGATATATTTGTGTTGATTATAGTTGACGGGCCTAGCATGGACAAGAAGGATGAACCTTGGAGCACGATCAAGCACTGTGACGAAGGCGCGCGTGAAGGGAACAAGAACGTAGTTTCCGGAGGAGATTTCCACACTTTGAAGCCACCATGATGACATACATGAAGATGAACGAAATATACAAGACGGTCTTTCATAAATTTCGTCCATAGCTTATTATTGGTGTTGTTCACCTTAGTTTTGGGTTAGGCCCATGTATTTTCGAAATACCTCTCTTTATGCTGCTTTTAGAGTCTATGTTGTAGGGGAAATAACTTAGGAGGTGTTTTACTCCCACCTTGCCATGGGTGGACGAAGGCCCTCTCCTTTCCCCTTTAAATACAACCCTGAAGGTACCGTTTAGACTTGGGTTTTATTTAGTTAAAAGTTGGCCATTGCTGCAACTTCATGTACTTCGTTTGTGTACAACAACCAGGCCAAGACCGCTTTTGAAACCCCACTTTTATCAATACTTCATCCATATTCGCAATAGTCAGATTGCTTTATCATATTGTTGCTTCTTCTTCGATTGCTTGCAGGAATAGACCTTCGTCATCCGATTGATCGTGCTCCGGCGTGGTCAACAACCTCTTGGAGTTGGTTTAGCGATTACTAAGGCACAACATCGTTGCACGTTTGTAGTCGGATCATCAAAGTCGTCTCCACCAAATCGATCGTTATCATCTCATAGAAAGATCGGAACCCTTGCCTCTATCAATCCATAGGCTTTTCAGAGAGCTCCCCAATTTGAGAAACCAAAATAGGAGCGACTAAGCGCATTGCAGAGCTTAACTTGAAAAGCATAACTATGTTTAGTCCTGAGGTGAGCTATCCTCGTCTCCATATTCTCATAGCCTTGGAAACCAAGCTTCTCCAAGACATAAGGTCTTGCATGGCAGCGGATGTACTACTCGAATTAAAAAAATCCAGAGATTACACATTGAAGCAAAGAATCACAAGTCATGATTAATTACGAAGAAATATTTGTCGTCGTTGCATACCGTAAAAACATCAAGCGTCTCTTCCATCTTAACGGTGAAGAACCTACCATTTTGTGGGTGAGGCATCATGTTGCATATACCCCAGTCATCGGAGCAGTATTCGCCCTCCGGGATCCTCTCATCGTCAGAAATTTTCTGTGTTCAAAATTCACCATGGGTTGACTTTCGGTCTGTCGAGACTTTCCTTGATGTTGGGCACTCCCTCTCTGATATATTCGACCATCGGTGATGGTCGCTCCTCCCTTCGTTCCCGGGTGAATTACACCAAAATGTCTAGCAGACGAGAGCAAAGGAGAAGCAACCCCCACGACAATAGTCGAGATTCTTCCTATCTCATATTTGCGACCGTCAGTGATGGTCGCTCTTCTCTTCCTTCCCGTGCATTACCAAAAGGTCTATCATGAGAAGGAAGAGGAAGAGCGACCCCAACGACAACATTCGGCATTCTTATTCTCTCATATATGGTGGACACTCCCTCACTGATTTTTCGACCATCGGTGATGACCGCTCTTCTCTTCCTTCCCGTGAATTACCAAAAGGTCTATCACGAGAAAGAAGAGGAAGAGCGACCCCTCACGACAACAGTCGGCATTCTTCTTCTCTCATATATGGTGGACACTCAACGTCACTGATTTTTTGACCGTCATGTATGGAGCCCCGACAGACTTAAAGTCAACCCAAAATGTCGTTTAATTCTCTTCCAGCAAATCCAGGACACTCGATATTTCCTATATATTCTAGCACATATCGAGCGTCTGAAATTCATGGAAAATTTCGGCATGACATTTGCTAAAATATGACATATCGAGCATCTGAAATTTGCCGAAACGGAAATGAATCAACACTCCGGCAAAACATAGGCCACTCGGAAGTGTTCCCTGCAAACATTGGCCACTAGGGCAAGCACATATCCTTGATTTTCGTATTTAAGCAACTACATAGACCATGTTTACTCACAATAGACGATGGTTATCGACAATGCGGGGGTGTCCTCGGTGATCTTCTAGGGGTCTTCGACCGGCTCGTCGGTGATGTGCCCGGGGTCACGTATGAGCATTTATATAGAAATTTTCAAACTTGGCGCTCGTTGCATTCCAATGGTTCAATATTGACAAAAACATTTCAATATATCTTATAACCCTAACATTCCACTTGGAGAGCAAGGATAACTTAATACACTAGTTTTTCAAGAGAGTAGGTCTCTCTCTCTCTCTAAAATTGGCAGTGTGAGAATGACATAAAAATATTCCAAAACACCTACATTTACTGAAAATTTTCTACTCTATTCTATTCAAAACACCTACATTTACTGAAAATTTTCTACTCTATTCAAAACACCTACACTTACTGAAAAATTTCTATTCCATTCAAATAATCTACACTCTATTGTATTCAAATAACAATGCTAAACCTACTTCCTACAAGAATAGAGGGAGGAGGCCGGGATGGAGGGAGGGATGGAAGAAGGGAGGAGAGGGAGAGGAGGCCGGGATGGAGGAAGGGAGGAGGTCGGGATGGAGGAAGGGGGGCAGGGAAGGAGGGAGGAGGGCGGCGAGAGGAGGAGATACCTCGGGGGCGACGACGAACGACGACTGCGGCGGGCCACGACGGCGGCAGAGAGAGCGAGCGCGAGAGAGTGTGAGGAGGAGAGTGAGGGTGAGAACAAGGCTGCGCCCGGGAGGAATAGGACAGACCCGTTGGCAGTAGCGCTGGGTACAAGCCGGCACTACTGCTAAGCCCATTAGCTGTAGCGCCTATGCAGTGCCCACACTACAGCTAAATGGGCTAGTATCTTCCTACCCTAGTGTGCGGTGTGGCCCACTTAACAGTAGCGTCCTGTAGCCAATGCCGCGCTGCTGCTAAGTTATATCAGTAGCGCCTGTTAATCCTAGCGCTACTGGTGCTGGTACTTAACAGTAGCGCCGTGGACTTAACCACCGCTACTACTGATATTCTACCTATAAGCTATTTCCTCGTAGTGTAATATTGCTCCATACATAAACCATATCCAGGCAGAAGATACACGTATGAACTACTTCAAATGCAAAGGAAATCCAAATTGTACATCCATACAGTGGACATTAGACAATAGCATATCCATGGCCATGCTTACAATACACTAAAGAATTTAAGGCTCACATTGCTGCGCCCACCATTTTCGCTCTAGAATGTTATGCAAATCATTTAATAACCTAGAATTGCTCCATAAATAGAACATATCCATGGAGAAGATTTTTCTGTCCGTCCATTGTTTGCTCTAGAATGTTATGCAAATATATGGATATTTAATAACCTAATATTGCTCCATAAAATAAACAATATCCATGGAGAAGATTGATGCATCCATCCGTTTTCGTGCTGTAAAATTTGAGATTGATGCAAATAAATGGAGGCACTTTACTTTATAATAAACTAGCAAACATGCATGTGCGTTACAATAGAAAAAAAATCCTTGCACACGATCTCGTAATTTGTGAACGCGGTTCTATCGATGATGTAATCGGCCTGACGTTTAGATGTGCATGCACTTGCGCTTGTGCTTTGCTATGGATGAAGTGCAAGACTCAAGTCCTCCCCCCGAGTCGAGCGAGGCGGGCTTCTATGGTTCTACTTGGGGGCACGGGCTTTAAGCAAAGTCCTTGACAAAAAAGTGAGCGGCAAGAAAAATGTACATGTAGTGCGGATGATTTTTTTGATAGGTCCAGCATTGCTGGCATTCATTGATTTAGCAGGAGAGCACATAAAACATTGTTGATCAAGTGATAGAAGAAAGAAAGAAGAGAAGGGAAAGAGATAGAATGAAAATGCATTTAGGCCGTGCAACTAGTCTATATCTCACAGTGGATCCCGAAGGGGCTCTCCAATTTTATCCTCCTACAAGGCGCTATAGCTGAAGCATTGATCTTATCGCCTTTATCACATCCCAATTCTATGGTTGCTTCCTCATAAGACATAGTTGTTGCGCTCCTGCCATATCTCCGAGGGAATAAAGACAATCATGGACTTGATGCTTCTTCTTGCATGGCGCAGTGCACCACAGTTGATGATGCAAGATGTCCTCTATTGTTGTTTTTTCATTTGCTGAAAATTTCATGTCCGAGTGCACCAAACCCATTCCAGCTCGCGCCTGGTTCCAAATGGCCACTGACGCACTACAGCCCCAAAAGAGATGGAAGGAGGACTCCAGATTCCTGATGCATATTTGGCAGAAGTATCCATTGACCCAACCATGTCATTTCAGACAGTCGTTGCACCATAGGCGGTTTTGGTGGAGGAGCCATGAGAAGATCTTTGCCTTTCCCGACGCCCAGGCCTTCTAGAACATGGATCGGAGATTATTGTTGCTTGCTTGTGGGAATTGCAGCAGGTAGGCTGAAGTAGTAGAGTACTCTCTTGGGGCAGTGCAATACCATCTGATAGTGCCAGCTGGCACCCCTTCCTCTATGGTGATCCTAGCTGCGATGTTCAAAGACGAAAGAAGGATGAAACCTTGGACAATCATCATGGTGTTGTCGTGTCTTAGATCTCCGATCTTGGTTCCATGCAACATTGCAGTGGTGACAGTTATGTTCTTCCGCCGCGAGTGATTGAAGAGTGCGGGGACGACAACACAGAGTGGTGAACCCCCAATCCAGGAGGAGTGCCATAAGGTTGCAGTCTTGCCGTCGTCGACCGTTATTGACGTGGCCGTGAAGAAGGAGTGGTCTGCATCATCGCAGGAGGGAGGTGTGCCAGCCCAAGACCCGTGCGTCTTCCTGCACTCTAGATGTTCCTGTGTCATCTCCTCTAAAAGTATGAGGACGTATCCTCATGGCTAGAAGTTTTTTCTTTTAATAGATACTAGGGAAAGAGCTCGTGCATTGCAATGGGAGAGAAAAAAAAATAACAAATGCTCTTTTTTTCTTAACTCGTGTGTTGCCGCTTATCATCCTCACCCTCGCTGGCGTTGGTTTCAGTGCTCACACAACCATAACACGTTTGAAAGTGGTTAATCGTAAGGCATCTCTCTCTCACTCTCAGTGTCTCCTTCCCTCCCTCCCTCCTCTCTCTCTCTCTCTCTCGTGTGCTCGCACTGGTAGAAAAAGGGCATGTTGTCCCGGTTTGTAAGGGCCTTTTGTCCCGGTTCTGGAACTGGGACTAAAGGGTCGGTACTAATGCCCTGTCCCTTTAGTCCCGGTTCAATCCAGAACCGGGACAGATGGGCCTCCACGTGGCCTGTGCGCGGAGCCCAGGCAGGAGACCCTTTGGTCCCGGTTGGTGGCACCAACCGGGACCAATAGGCATCCACGCGTCAGCATTTCTGTGGCTGGGGTTTTTGTTTTTTTTTTGAAAGGGGGGGGAGGTTGGGGGTTTTGGGGGGTTAATTTAGGTCTTTCATATATTGTGTTAGCTAGCTATAATTAATAGAGAGAAGTGTCATCTCTTATGTCTGTGCTTGGTCGACGCTATGTACTATACATACGTATAGAGAGGACTAGACACGCTAGCTAGCTAGTAAGCAAACGAAGGAAACAGAAGATCGTCATGAACATATATGCATACAGAGAGAAGTGATATCGACCACCTCTCCTTCTCCGAGAGATTGGTCGAACAACAAGTTCTCGTATATCTATCCGACACTACCGGCTACATATATACAATAATTATCTCTTACAAATATAATCATACGGACTCAGGGTCCACATAGAATTCTCCGTCTTCAGGGATCACGTGGTCAAGTAAGAATGCCGCCAATTCCTCTTGAATAGCTCTGCGAGCTGGTGCTAGGAGTTCATCTCGCTTCCGAAAAATCTAATTTAAAGAAGGGGGTCAATACATATATATATGAATGAATAAAACTCAACACAAATGATGGTAATAAAATAAAATTGTGAATGTTGTTATTTACGTACTTCATATTGTTCGTCAGTGTAGCCCCGCTCACAGGTCATGTGGCGGATGGACTCGCAAACGTAGTATCCACAGAAATCATTCCCTTGTTCCTGCCACAACCACTTTACAAGAAATAGAGGTCAATCAAACTAATAAGCAAGAATGCCAAATGGTATTGATGAAACTAGCGCTTGAATGACTAGTAGATGCGCGGAACATGCTACTATAGTACTTACTTTCGGGTGTCTAAATTGCAGCTCCTTCGGCAGTCCCGGAGCTTTTCTGGTGAATTTTCTCCAAACCCTGCCGGACAAAGAAAACAATTACTTGATATATCAGGAAATGAACAAAGTTGCTGATATGGTGGATAATGATCGATTTAACTTACTTCTCGAGTATTTGAGTCATGTCTGGATAGTCCTGGGGATCTTTTCGTCTTGAGTCTAAGACGGTTACTAGTCCCTGCTCAAGCTTAATCTCTAGGAGAATATAGTGGAAACTGCACACGCATGCATAACTCATCAATTACATTACTATAACCTTGACTAATATATAAGGGAAACCGAATATGCACAAGACAGTAACACTCACTTGAAGTTGTAAGGAAAGAGTATTATATCTTTGTTTTCATTTATTACCAACGATCGTAGCAAGTTGGCCTCGGTATCTGCGGCATGAAATTTAACCTGAGTTGCATCTATGAGATATGTGTTAATGAACCCAATATCACGGACTTGTCTTTTCTTCAATTCGGCGATCTTCAATCTGCATAATATAGTGAGGATGATTATAAATACATGCAATGAAAAAGCTGAGCTATATAGAGAGACTTAATGACAGAAGTAGTGCTACTTACAGACAGTAGCAGGCGACCATTGTTTTATCGAGGGCCAATTGATTGAAAAACTGATAGAACTCCTCAAATGGAACAGGCAACAGTTCAATTCCAACAAGGTCATGCTCCTTTTTAACTTTCACATACAAAGTACTCCTCCCCCCAGAGTCTCTGCAGATTTTCAAGTACCAATCATGCAATCTTCGCATCATCGTTGATAGAGATCTTTCATATTTGACGACAGGCTTCCCGTACTCGTATCTTTGTATCTGCACCTCCATGGGTTCATAATATACATCGTCGGGCAGGTAATCTGCAAGATTGCTATAACCGGGCACCATCCTCGGATCATTAGCGACGTTGTGGCTAGGCAACTTGAGCGGGGGGCACGATTGCTTCGCTTGTTCGCCGAGCTGGGCAATTTGTTTCCCAGCTCGTCGTTCTTTCAGCCTTTGATCACTGATAGTACTTCCCGACTGCTCCGCTTCGGCAAATTCCTTTCCAATAATGCGCTCATAGTTTCCTTTCGGCGGAGACTTGGGTGGTTTTGTCAGGGCAGCCAGAGTGCGCTTCGCTTTCACCAGATCTACCTTCTCCTCCGGAAGTGGATATCTCTTTGCTTTCAACCCTTGAAACCAGTCATCCACTTCGGTTCGTGCGATCTCGGCGTTCTCCTCCGGGGTCCTCTCATATGGTAACTTCTCTGGAGTCTTCAGAGAAGGACCGAATCTGTATGTCCTCCCGCCTCTAGCTGTACTGCTAGACGCCGGCCGAGCAGATGGAGCGGTTGTCTTCTTTACTTGCTTACGAGGCGGAGGAGAAGGACTACGACGCGCCGGAGCAGTCGGAGCGGCGGCAGGTCTCTTCCGCCCTTGCTGATGAGGCGGAGAAGGAGGAGGCTGGCTGCTCGGGCGCATCGGCGCAGGCGGAGAAGGAGGCGAAGTGCCCCCACGCGCTGGAGAAGGAGCCGGTCGAGTGCCCTGATCGTCACTCGCCGGAGGAGGAGGCGGTGGAGGAGGCGGAGTGCCCTGACTCGCCGGAGGAGGAGGTGGTGGAGGAGGCGGAGTGCCCTGACTTGCCGGAGGAGGAGGAGGAGGCGGAGGCGTCAAGTTCGGAAGGTCGATGAGCTCCTTCCGCCATAGGCATGGAGTCTTTAGAGTAGATCCCAGCCTAGTCTCCCCTTCACCGGTAGGGTGGTCAAGCTAGAGGTCCTCAAATCCCTCTGTTATTTCATCCACCATCACCCTAGCATATCCTTCTGGAATCGGCCGGCAGTGAAAAGTTGCGCCGGGTTCAGTAGGATAAACAGAGCCAACAACCGCCTTGACCTTCGAATTCATCCATTGCTTCATAAGGTGGCAATTTTGAGACTCCGTGATAGCATCCACGGGATAGCTGGCAGGAGCCGTCAAGGCATGCTCCGGCTGAAGCAGCTCGGTGGAATCCACGCTGCTTCTCCGCTGAGATGGTGGGGTAGCTTCGGGGGAAGCTTCCGTAGTACGTTTGCTGCGATTTGCTTCTCGTTCCTCTATCGCTTGTACCCTTGCTTGCAGCGCCTGCATTTGGGTCTGCTGCACTTTTTTCCTCCTCTCATGGGATTTGTAACCGCCAGCGTCCAAAAACCCAACCTTCCACGGAATGAAGCCTGGCGTGCCTCGTGTCCGTCCAGGGTGCTCAGGATTCCCGAGGGCCATTGTGAGATCGTCATTCTCTCTGTCTGGAAAGAACGTCCCTTGCTGCGCTGAAGCTTCCTGACTGGTATGTCCAGTTGATCGTTCGTCCAAATGCACTTCCCTGTTACAGGGTCCAAGGTTCCGCCAGCCCCGAAGAACCAAGTCCGGCAACGGTCTGGCCAGTTAATTGTCTCTGGTTCGATCCATTTATCAATCAGATCATTCTCAGTCTTGGCCCACTTAGGCCAGGCTATGAGGTAGCCACCTGACCCTGTGCGATGGTGATGCTTCTTCTTCGCAACATTTTGCTTGTTTTTCGCCGACATCTTCTTACTCTTTTCCGATGTCTTGTGGGCCACAAATGCGGGCCAGTGATCTCTGATCTTCTCATATTTGCCCTTGAATTCTGGTGTCTCATTATTTTCGACAAACTTATTCAGCTCTTTCTTCCACCTCCTGAATAGTTCTGCCATCCTCTTAAGAGCAAAAGACTTGATTAATTGCTCTTTAACTGGGTTCTCTGGATTATCCTCTGGCGGTAGGGTGAAATTTGACTTCACCTCAGTCCAAAGATCATTTTTCTGCATATCATTGACATAAGACACCTCAGGGTCTTCTGTAGCCGGCTTAAACCATTGCTGGATGCTGATCGGGATCTTGTCCCTAACCAGAACCCCGCACTGAGCAACAAATGCGTTCTTTGTTCGGATGGGTTCAATCGGTTGGCCGTCCGGCGCGATTGCTATGATCTCAAACCTTTCATCCGAGCTCAACTTTTTCTTCGGGCCTCGTCTCTTTACCGAAGTTGTGCTCGATCCGGAGGGCTAGAAAAAAGAACAAAGACTTAATTAATATGTGTACATACCAAAACAATGAATGCATCAATTAGCTAGTCAGCACAGGCTTAACTAATATATATACCTGGCCGGACTCGGTTCGGTCACCGGAGCCATCATCACGGTCTCCTTCTTGCACCGGCATTGGGTCACCAGAGCCGTCCTCATGTTCTTCTTCTTGCACCGGCATTAGGTCACCGTAGCCAGCTTCTTCACCCTCTCCTTCCAGACCATCGGTGTCGTTGAGAAACAACGAGACGACATCACTTCCTTCTACGATTATGTCCCTCAACAACGCTTCTTTTGCTTCGTCTCGGGCGGTGTCCATAGTTTCTACAAATATTTACAACATGGCAATTATTATTCAAACATGACAGATGGATATATTAGTGGCAAACATAGAACTAGCTACCTAATCATAGTAAGGAATCATATATATTAATTATTGGCCTCGACGCTGCTTCTCTAGGGTTTGGGGTGGCCTCGACAACGCTTCAAGGGTTTGGGGTGGCCTCGAGAAATCTTCAAGGAGGGGGTAATATCGACCCCCCACGTGTTGAAGCTATCGGCAGGGGGTATATCGACAACGACGACACTACATCTATGTCCCTCGACGACCCTCGTTCCAGATAAAAAAAAAGAGGAAGAAGAAAAAAAAGAGGAGAATAAAGAATAGAGGAGAAGAA
Source organism: Triticum urartu (assembly GCF_056163025.1). Classification (NCBI taxonomy): domain Eukaryota; kingdom Viridiplantae; phylum Streptophyta; class Magnoliopsida; order Poales; family Poaceae; genus Triticum; species Triticum urartu. The sequence continues at coordinate 715,395,565 of NC_141879.1, forward strand.
AAAAAAGAGGAGAAGAAAGAATAGAGGAGAAGAACTCCTCGATTCTTTATTCTCCTCTTTTTTTTCTTCCTCTTCTTTTTTTATCCTCTTCTTCCTCTCATGTTCAAGAGGATAGCCGAGGGGCCGGGAGGTTGCCTAGTGTCAAAGGATTCAGCAAAACCATGTCTTCATCATTAGGCGAAAGTAACAGGTGCATGATGGTACGAAGCTCTCCAAAGTTATTTTGGAATGGAGTCCTAGATAGGATAATTCGCTTTTTGGTACAAAGTTCAGCAAGAACCTTCCAAATATCGTTATTTGGAAGGCCTTTGCTGAAATTCATACAAAAAGGCAAATTATCCTATCCGAGACACCATTCCAAAATAACTTTGGAGGACTTCATCATGCCCTGGTTACTTCCGGCTAATGATGAATCCATGGATTTCTTCAATACTTTGACACTAGGAAACCTCTCTCGACCCCTCGGCGATCATCGACCCCTCAAACCCTCGACGACCCTGGAACCCTCGACCCCTCGGCGATCCTCTTCTTCCTCTCATGTTCGAGAGGATCGCCGAGGGGTCGGGAGGTTGCCTAGTGTCAAAGGATTCAACAAAACCATGTCTTCATCATTAGGCGAAAGTAACAGGTGCATGATGGTACGAAGCTCTCCAAAGTTATTTTGGAACGGAGTCCTAGATAGGATAATTCGCTTTTTGGTACAAAGTTCAGCAAGAACCTTCCAAATATCGTTATTTGGAAGGCCTTTGCTGAAATTCATACAAAAAGGCAAATTATCCTATCTGGGACACCATTCCAAAATAACTTTGGAGGACTTCGTCATACCCTGGTTACTTCCGACTAATGATGAAGCCATGGATTTCTTCAATACTTTGACACTAGGAAACCTCTCTCGACCCCTCGGCGATCCTCGACCCCTCAAACCCTCGACGACCCTGGAACCCTCGACCCCTCGACGATCCTCTTCTTCCTCTCATGTTCGAGAGGACCGCCGAGGGGTCGGGAGGTTGCCTAGTGTCAAAGGATTCAACAAAACCATGTCTTCATCATTAGGCGAAAGTAACAGGTGCATGATGGTACGAAGCTCTCCAAAGTTATTTTGGAATGGAGTCCTAGATAGGATAATTTGCTTTTTGGTACAAAGTTCAGCAAGAACCTTCCAAATATCGTAATTTGGAAGGCCTTTGCTGAAATTCATACAAAAAGGCAAATTATCCTATCCGGGACACCATTCCAAAATAACTTTGGAGGACTTCGTCATGCCCTGGTTACTTCCGGCTAATGATGAAGCCATGGATTTCTTCAATACTTTGACACTAGGAAACCTCTCTCGACCCCTCGGCGATCCTCGACCCCTGGAACCCACGACCCCTCGACGATCCTCTTCTTCCTCTCATGTTCGAGAGGACCGCCGAGGGGTCGGGAGGTTGCCTAGTTTCAAAGGATTCAACAAAACCATGTCTTCATCATTAGGCGAAAGTAACAGGTGCATGATGGTACGAAGCTCTCCAAAGTTATTTTGGAACGGAGTCCTAGATAGGATAATTCGCTTTTTGGTACAAAGTTCAGCAAGAACCTTCCAAATATCGTAATTTGGAAGGCCTTTGCTGAAATTCATACAAAAAGGCAAATTATCCTATCCGGGACACCATTCCAAAATAACTTTGGAGGACTTCGTCATGCCCTGGTTACTTCCGGCTAATGATGAAGCCATGGATTTCTTCAATACTTTGACACTAGGAAACCTCTCTCGACCCCTCGGCGATCATCGACCCCTCAAACCCTCGACGACCCTGGAACCCTCGACCCCTCGGCGATCCTCTTCTTCCTCTCATGTTCGAGAGGATCGCCGAGGGGTCGGGAGGTTGCCTAGTGTCAAAGGATTCAACAAAACCATGTCTTCATCGTTAGGCGAAAGTAACAGGTGCATGATGGTACGAAGCTCTCCAAAGTTATTTTGGAACGGAGTCCTAGATAGGATAATTCGCTTTTTGGTACAAAGTTCAGCAAGAACCTTCCAAATATCGTTATTTGGAAGGCCTTTGCTGAAAAATTCATACAAAACGGCAAATTATCCTATCCGGGACACCATTCCAAAATAACTTTGGAGGACTTCGTCATGCCCTGGTTACTTCCGGCTAATGATGAAGCCATGGATTTCTTCAATACTTTGACACTAGGAAACCTCTCATATATATCCATCTATAGCCACATACATATATAAATGGAAAAAATGCTATGAGCAAAAATACATATATACTTGGTAAATATTCTATGAAACATCGTTTCTCATATATATCAATGCATACATCCATGGATCATCATTGCTCATATATCCATATTCATATATAAAAACTTTCTGCCTATGAACAAAAAACTTTGTATGAACAAAAAAACATTTTTGACATATTTAGCACATTCTAAATTTTTCTAACTCTTTTACAACCACAAAAATTACTCCAACTTCATGACAGTACCCACACTCCATTTCACCAAAAACCTTCTGATCCATAGTTTAAATTTTTTAATTTTCATTCAAATGAAATTTGAACCAGATTCAAATTCCTTGCTGAAAATCTATTCTAAAGCAATCAAAAAATTCTGAAATTTTGCCACCACCTTTGTCTTGCATCAGTACCTCACCACAAAAAATATCATAAATCCTGAAAATGCCCAAAGCCATCTAGCATTTGATCAAACACCCTCTATATGCACTGTTCATATCTGTAAAAAAATCAGAAATTTCAGAAAAGTTTGCTGCTGCTCCACTCCTTCTCCTCTCCTCTCCTTCTGCTCTTCAATGCGCCGGGGCCGGCGGCGACCATGGAGCAGGGGCAGAGCGCAAGGGCCGCACTCGATCGGGACCATGGGAAAGGGGGGGCTCACTTCGAGGGGGGCAGCGATGGCAGGAGTCCGGCGACGAGGACGGTGGGCTCGGGGCGGCACGCGGTGACGGGGACGGCGCGTGGCCGGCGACAGGGACGAGGAGGGGTGGGCTCGGGGAGGCACGCAGCGACGGGGACGACGAGGACGGCGGGCTCGGGGATGCCGGCGATGAGGACGGCGCGGCCTCGTGGAGGCGACGAGGTTGGCGGCGGTGGCGTAGACGGCGAGGTGGAGCAGCCTGACGGCGTCGTCGGTGGGGGAGGGGGGAACTGGCGATGCAAACTGAAAATTTTCACAAGTGTTTGTTATATAGTCCAAGCTTTAGTCCCGGTTGGTGGCTTAAACCGGGACTAATTCCCCCTTTAGTCCCGGTTGGTGCCAGCAACCGGGACCAAAGGCCTCTTTTCAGCAGCCCAAAGGGCGGGAAGCGGCGGCTTTTGGTCCCGGTTGGTGGCACCAACCTGGACTAAAGGGGGGCATTGGTCACGGTTGGTGCCACGAACCGTGACCAATGCCCCCTTTAGTCCCGGTTGGTGCCACCAACCGGGACCAAAGGCCTTGTGCTGCCCCGCGCCCAAATGTTTAGTCCCACCTCGCTAGTTGAGAGGGAGCCGCACCTGTTTATAAGGTGGGGTGCGCCTTCCCTCTCGAGCTCCTCTCTAAAGCAGGCTTTCGGGCCTAACCGTGCAATGTGTGTCTGTGGGCCTACTGAGCCTCCCGCGGGCCTGAATCCTGGCCCATGGTAGGGTTTCTAGTCGTATTCAAGCCGTGGGTGCCCAGTAGGTGGCACTTTTTTTGTTTTTTTGTTTTTTTGTTTTCTTTGTTGCTTTATTTATTTCATTTTGTTTCTACTTACAACAAAATACTTATTGTTGCTATTTTTATTTTTTTCCAATTTTTTTGTTCTGTTTTCTATATTATTTATTTTCTTTTGTTTTTTGCTTTATTTTTTAATTATTTTTGCTTTAAGGTCAGCAAAATTATAAACTTTCTGTTGCTTTATTTATTTTATTTTGTTTCTACTTACAACAAAATACTTATTGTTGCTATTTTTTTCCAGTTTTTTTGTTTTGTTTTCTGCATTATTTATTTTCTTTTGTTTTTTGCTTTATTTTTTTATTCTTTTTGCTTTTAGTTTTAGAAAAATTATAAACTTTCTGTTAGTGCCATTAGTTTTCAAATTTGAAAACACTTTTTTAGTTTTTTTGTTTTCTTTGTTGCTTTATTTATTTTATTTTGTGATTAACTTTACTATAAAAATAGTTTTTTTCCTGTTTTTTAATTTGTTTTTTGCATTATTTATTTTCTTTTGTTTTTTGCTTTACTTTTTAATTCTGTTTTCTTTTAGGTTAGCAAAATTATAAACTTTCTGTTAGTGCCATTAGTTTTAGAAAAATTATAAACTTTCTGTTAGTGCCATTAGTTTTCAAATTTGAATAGTTAAAATTTGAATTCTTTGAAAATTGTTTGAATCACAAGTTTGTGATTAACTAACTAAAAAAATGAGAATAGATGCGCTTATAGAGAAAATTCAACCTAAATTCCTAGTAAATTTCTATGAATTTCAGAGAAATTCACTATGAATTTAGGTTAAACTTTTCTCTATTAGGGCATCTATTTTCACTTCGAGAGGAACTCAACAAGGCAGAGAGGGAAGGGCTTATAAACCGGTGTGAGCCCCCTTCGGTTGGCGAGGTGGGACTAAACTCTGCCCGCAACGAGGACCAACCCTTTAGTCCCGGTTTGTGGCACAAACCGGGACTAATGGTCATGGGCCAGGGGCGAGGAGCAAAATTATAAACTTTCTGTCAGTGCCATTAGTTTTAGAAAGTTGAAAGTTGAAAGTTGGCATGGGCCAGGGACTAATGGTCATGGTATTACGAGGGCCGAACCATAAGACATGAAAGCATTTCAAATGAACTCTGAAAAAGTTGAAAGTTGGGATGGTATCATAATTTCACCCACATAGCACGTGCATGTACAAAACGGACAATGGTAGCATGTTCGTGTGTTACAAAGTTGGCATGGTATCATCATAATAGTTGCGGGAGAAAGTCTTCACTTTTTCTTCGCTTGTGTCATTTGCTTATTGCGCCGTAACCATGGATAATCTTCATTGTTTATCAGGATGCTTGGGTCAGCCTTGACATTGAAGGGAGGAATTTCATGAAACTTTTCATAATCTTCAGACATGTCTGTCTTGCCGTCCACTCCCAGGATGTCCCTTTTTCCTGAAAGAACTATGTGGCGCTTTGGCTCATCGTATGATGTATTCGCTTCCTTATCTTTTTTTTCTCGGTTTGGTAGACATGTCCTTCACATAGATAACCTGTGCCACATCATTGGCTAGGACGAACGGTTCGTCAGTGTACCCAAGATTTTTCAGATCCATTGTTGTCATTACATACTGTGGGTCTACCTGTACCCCGCCGCCTAACAGATTGACCCATTTGCACTTAAACAAAGGGACCTGAAAATCAGGTCCGTAGTCAAGTTCCCATATGTCCACTATGTAACCATAATATGTGTCCTTTCCGCTCTCGGTTGCTGCATCAAAGCGGACACCGCTGTTTTGGTTGGTGCTCTTTTGATCTTGGGCGATCGTGTAAAATGTATTCCCATTTATCTCGTATCCTTTGTAAGTCAATACAGTCAAAGATGGTCCCCTGGACAACAAGTACAACTCATCACAAACAGTGTTGTCACCTCTGAGACGTGTTTCCAACCAACTGCTGAAAGTCCTGATGTGTTCACATGTAATCCAGTCGTCGCACTGCTCCGGGTGTTTGGAGCGCAGACTGTTCTTGTGTTCATCGACATACGGGGTCACCAAGGTAGAGTTCTGTAGAACTGTGTAGTTTGCTTGAGACCAAGAATATCCGTCCCTGCATATTATTGAGTCTCTTCCAAGAGTGCCTTTTCCAGTCAGTCTCCCCTCATACCGCGATTTAGGGAGACCTATCTTCTTAAGTCCAGGAATGAAGTCAACACAAAACCCGATAACATCCTCTGTTTGATGGCCCATGGAGATGCTTCCTTCTGGCCTAGCGCGGTTACGGACATATTTCTTTAGGACTCCCATGAACCTCTTAAAGGGGAACATATTCTGTAGAAATACGGGCCCCAGGATGACAATCTCGTCGACTAGATGAACTAGGACGTGCGTCATGATATTGAAGAAGGATGGTGGGAACACCAGCTCGAAACTGACAAGACATTGCGCCACATCACTCCTTAGCCTTGGTACGATTTCTGGATTGATCACCTTCTGAGAGATTGCATTGAGGAATCCACATAGCTTCACAATGGCTAATCGGACGTTTTCCGGTAGAAGCCCCCTCAATGCAACTAGAAGCAATTGCGTCATAATCATGTGGCAGTCATGAGACTTTAGGTTCTAAAACTTTTTCTCTGGCATATTTATTATTCCCTTTATATTCGACGAGAAGCCAGTCGTGACCTTCATACTGAGCAGGCATTCAAAGAAGATTTCTTTCTCTTCTTTCGTAAGAGCGTAGCTGGCAGGACCTTTATACTGCTTCGGAGGCATGCCGTCTTTTTCGTGCAAACGTTGCAGGTCCTCCCGTGCCTCAGGTGTATCTTTTGTCTTCCCATACACGCCCAAGAAGCCTAGCAGGTTCATGCAAAGGTTCTTCGTCACGTGCATCACGTCGATTGAGGAGCGGACCTCTAGGTCTTTCTAGTAGGGTAGGTCCCAAAATATAGATTTCTTCTTCCACATGGGTGCGTGTCCCTCAGCATCATTCGGAACAGCTAGTCCACCAGGACCCTTTCCAAAGATTACGTAGTGTAAATCATTGACCATATAGCAAGCACGTGATCACCGGTGCGCATGGCGGGCTTCTTCCAGTGATCTGCCTCGCCTTTGAAATGCTTGCCTTTCTTTCAACATTGATGGTTGGTCGGAAGAAATTGACGATGGCCCAGGTACACATTCTTCCTGCATTTGTCCAGGTATATACTTTCAGTGTCATCTAAACAGTGCGTGCATGCGTGGTATCCTTTGTTTGTCTGTCCTGAAAGGTTACTGAGAGCGGGCCAATCGTTGATGGTCACGAACAGCAACGCCTTAAGGTTAAATTCCTCCTGTCTGTGCTCATCCCACGTACGTACACCGTTTCCATTCCACAACTGTAAAAGTTCTTCAACTAATGGCCTTAGGTACACATCAATTTCGTTGCCGGGTTGCTTAGGGCATTGGATGAGAACTAGCATCATAATGAACTTCCGCTTCATGCACATCCAAGGAGGAAGGTTATACATACATAGAGTCACGGGCCAGGTGCTGTGATTGCTGCTCTGCTCCCCGAAAGGATTAATGCCATCTGCGCTTAAAGCAAACCATACATTCCTTGGGTCCTTTGCAAACTCATCCCAGTACTTTCTCTCGATTTTTCTCCACTGCGACCCGTCAGCGGGTGCTCTCAAGTTCCCATCTTTCTTTCGGTTCTCACTGTGCCATCGCATCAACTTGGCATGCTCTTCGTTTCTGAACAGACGTTTCAACCATGGTATTATAGGAGCATACCACATCACCTTCGCAGGAACCCTCTTCCTGAGGGGCTAGCCGTCAACATCACCAGGGTCATCTCGTCTGATCTTATACCGCAATGCACCGCATACCGGGCATGCGTTCAGATCCTTGTATGCACCGCGGTAGAGGATGCAGTCATTAGGGCATGCATGTATCTTCTCCACCTCCAATCCTAGAGGGCATACGACCTTTGTTGCGTATGTACTGTCGGGCAATTCGTTATCCTTTGGAAGCTTCTTCTTCAATATTTTCAGTAGCTTTTCAAATCCTTTGTCAGCCACAGCATTCTCTGCCTTCCACTGCAGCAATTCCAGTACGGTACCGAGCTTTGTGTTGCCATCTTCGCAAATTGGGGTATAACCCTTTTTTGTGATCCTCTAACATGCAATCGAACTTCAGCTTCTCCTTTTGACTTTCGCATTGCGTCCTTGCATCGACAATGACCCGGCGGAGATCATCATCATCGGGCACATCGTCTGGTTCCTCTTAATCTTCAGCAGCTTCACCCGTTGCAACATCATTGGGCACATCGTCTGGTTCCTCTTGATCTTCACCAGCTCCCCCCATTGCAGCATCACCGTATTCAGGGGGCACATAGTTGTCATCGTACTCTTCTTCTTCGCCGTCTTCCATCATAACCCCTATTTCTCCGTGCCTCATCCAAACATTATAGTGTGGCATGAAACCCTTGTAGAGCAGGTGGGAGTGAAGGATTTTCCGGTTAGAGTAAGACCTCGTATTCCCACATTCAGTGCAAGGACAACACATAAAACCATTCTGCTTGTTTGCCTCAGCCGCATCAAGAAACTCATGCATGCCCTTAATGTACTCGCGGGTGTGTCTGTCACCGTACATCCATTATCGGTTCATCTGCGTGCATTATATATAATTAAGTGTCCAAATTAATAGAAGTTCATCATCACATTAAAACCAAAGTGCATACATAGTTCTCATCTAACAACATATAGCTCTCCAGAGCATCTAATTAATTAAACCATACATTGAAACTATGTAAAACATTTCAATGCGAAAACAAATGCGATCATAATCGCAACCAAGGTAACAATTGATCCAACGGCATAATGATACCAAGCCTCGGTATGAATGGCATATTTTCTAATCTTTCTAATCTTCAAGCGCATTGCATCCATCTTGATCTTGTGATCATCGACGACATCCGCAACATGCAACTCCAATATCATCTTCTCCTCCTCAATTTTTTATTTTTTCCTTCAACAAATTGTTTTCTTCTTCAACTAAATTTAACCTCTCGACAATAGGGTCGGTTGGCATTTCTGATTCACATACATCCTACATAAATAAAATCTATGTCACGTTGGTCGGCATAATTTTCATAAACAATAAATGAACCAATAGTTATAAAGATAATATATATACCACATCCGAATCATAGACAAGACGAGGGCCGACAGGGGCGGATACCAAAACCATCGCACTATATAAGATGCAATAATAAAATTAAGAAAATAATACAAGTATCTATGTAAACATACAAGTAAGAATATTTTTCCTTTCAGAAAGAAGATAAGAACAAGAGGCTCACCAGGGTGGTGCCGGCGATGAGCTCGGCGCGGGTGATCGACGGCGGTGAAGACGGGGACGGGGCGTGATGGACCGCTAAAACTAGACAAATATTATGGAAAATGGAGCTTGAAGGTCGAGCTTGGAGAGGAGAAAGCTTAAGTAGTGTGGCTCGGTCATTCCATCGAACACCTTGTGTGCATAGGAGGTGAGCTAGAGCACCACCAAGCCCTCTCCCCCTCGGCCATAGAAAAAAAAACAGAGCACTGGGGTGCTCTGCTCGCGAGCGAGGGGTATATATAGGCACCTCATTGGTCCCGGTTGGTGACATGAGCCGGGACTAAAGGGGAGCCTTTGGTCCCGGTTCAAGCCACCAACCGGGACCAATGGTGGTGGGCCAAGAGCGAGGCCCATTGGTCCCGGTTCATCCCACCAACCGGGACCAAAAGGTCCAGATGAACCGGGACCAATGGCCCACGTGGCCCAGCCGGCCCCCTGGGCTCACGAACCGGGACCAATGCTGAACCGGGACTAATGGGCTGACCCGGCCTGCACCAAAGCCCTGTTTTCTACTAGTGTCGCTCGCTCAGAATAAGATGAGAAATCTGTTGTTTTTCTCATGCGATGTTTTTTAGAGGTGTGCATGTATGGTTATTAATGTTTTCTATCATGTCAATCCAGTTCTAGTGGTTGTTTATTTGCAATTTGGATCGCCGCCAGTACAAAAGAAAAACTGACCCCGTTCCTAAAATAATATTTTAAAAATATTGAACAAGGAAAATAATACCTCATTCAGATTCTACACATTTTTCTCATAGAATTTCACATAGTTAAAATCGGAGTTACGGTGTAAAAGATATGGATAATTTAGTAATGCATTTGTTTTAGATGGACCGCGGATTCATTTTAACCATAGTTACGGCCTCTCATTTTTTTTAATAAATATTAGTATTTATAGAAAAAATAGCAATGTAACTCTCAGTTAGAAATTTCAGAAGTACTACGGGCATCGACAACAATTTAGTGGTTATCGTTGCTACCGGCATCGACAACAGTCACTCGTAGTCAATACAAAATCATGGACGCTCGCGATGATTAGCTCCTAAAATAAATCGCAGTCGATCATCAGTCTATCTCTCCTCCTGGTCCGGACTTGACGTTTCCGATCTTTTCATCAGCCTAAAAAAACTGGATAAAGAGCTTAGGACTACGGGCCAAGAATGTATGGGTCGGCTTGGTTTGCACGTACGTAGGATGCAGCGAACATAAAATAATATCATTGAAGCGAAAGAAACCAAGAATATTACATTTCTTTAGATATAGATTGGTATGAAGTAGTGTGCATATATCAGTTAGTAATTGTGGAAGCAATTTCTTACATTGTAGCCAGCTGGTTCTTAATATGATAGCACACATATAAGCCGCGTTCTAGATTCTGGTTTTGGATTCCATCTAAGAATTATATGTCATTGTTGGGAGTGTTCTGCCAATCGTCCCGATCTCCCATGTTGTTCTATCAGTCGTGGTTCTATTCTTCCTTGCCTACCTTAAAGATGTACCACGTCGTGCAACATATATAATTTTAGGGATTGCCTAATACCAGTCGACTGATTTTGATTTCAGTCTAAGTCAAAATTGACTATCCCAAACAAGATGGTGTAGTCATTTTTTTTTAAGTAGTGAGTCCAGTATTTCAACTGTTGCTTCATCAACTTTAATGATTAATAAGAACCAGTGAAATCTGCATGCACACACGTTTGCATGTCTTAATTAAACGGGCATATGTAAGCAAAAACATGTAGCTAGCTAGTAGGCAAAAAAAATTTGTAGTACAAGACAGTGTGACTCACTCGAAGTTGTAAGGAAGTAGTATATCTTCATTGGTATTGAGGCGCTTGAAGAACTCTAGCATGCTTTCCTCTACACTTTTTTCATAATATGCATCTAATTTCCATGTGTATTCATTAATGGTATTTGGGTCAATGAATCCAATACCATAGCGTCCATCTTTTTTCATTTCATACATCTTCATCCTGCATAATACCACAGAAAAGAATATAGTGGGAATAATTACAGGTAATGATTGATCAAAATGATCACTACAGCTACCTTGAGACTTAAATTACAGAAAGAAATCACTTATAGACAATAGCAACTGACGATAGATTTATCGAGTGCGTCTTGATTGTATAACTGAAATAGTTCTGAATACTCAACGGACACAGCTTTCTCATGGAACTAATGATCCTTCTTGACATTCACCATGAGGGACTCTCGATTGAAAATCTTGGTAATGTCAATGTACCATTGATGCAATTCATACATTCTCGTTGGGAGCTTCTTGACCTCGTCTGGCTCGACCAAAGGTTGGCCCTGGACATATTTCCGTTTTATTTCCTCCTCTCTAAGCGGAGGCATGGACTCGATCTCGAGGAGTTGTCCAACAGTGATCTTGAGGATTTCAGCCTGCCTTATATGCTCCTCGGTTATTACCACATCGCCCAGCTCGGGAACGTAAACGGTTTACCCACAATAATATTGGGCGCCTACTCACATGTGTTGTTGGCACAACAAGCGGGGGGATTGATTGCGCCGCCTGTTCTCCCAGCTGGGGAATGGTTTTACTGCATTTTTTGCCAGCTGATTTGCTCGAGCTCGAGCTCGCCTCTTTCTGTAGACGTGCTCGATTTAACTTCCTGAGGTGGCGGAGCTGGCCTCACACAAAGATTTGCGAAGCGGACCTCTAGGTCTTTCCAATAGGACAGGTCCCAAAATATAAATTTCTTCTTCCACATGGGTGCGCGTCCGTCAGCGTCATTCGGAACAGGTTGTCCACCAGGACCCTTTCCAAAGACCACCTTCAAATCCTTGACCATATCATGTATATCAGCACCAGTACGGTGGCGAGGCTTTGTCCGGTGATCCGCCTCGCCTTTGAAATGCTTGCCTTTCTTTCTTACGGGATGCCTGCTCGAAAGAAATCGACGATGTCCCAGGTACACATTCTTCTTACAATTAGCCAAATATATACTGTCGGTATCGTCCAAACAGTGCGTGCATGCGCGGTATCCCTTGTTTGTCTGTCCTGAAAGGTTACTGAGAGTAGGCCAATCATTGATGGTCATGAACAGCAACGCCTTTAGGTCAAATTCTCCCCCCATGTGCTCATCCCACGCACGTACACCTGTTCCATTCCACAGTTGTAAGAGTTCTTCAACTAATGGCCTTAGGTACACATCAATGTCGTTGTCGGGTTGCTTAGGGCCTTGGATGAGCACTGGCATCATAATGAAGTTCCGCTTCATGCACAACCAAGAAGGAAGGTTATACAAATATAGAGTCACAGGCCAGGTGGTATGGTTGCTGCTCTGCTCCCCAAAAGGATTAATGCCATCTGCGCTTAGACCAAACCATACGTTCCTTGCGTCATCTGCAAAATCCTTCCCGTACTTTCTTTCGATTTTTCTTCACTGCGACCCGTCAGCGGGTACTCTCATCTTTACGTCTTTCTTACGGTCTTCTCTGTACCATCGCATCGCCTTGGCATGCTCTTTATTTTGGAACAAACGTTTCAACCGTGGTATTATAGGAGCATACCACATCACTTTGGCAGGAATCTTCTTCCTGGGGCGCTCGCCCTCGACATCACCAGGGTCATCGTGGCTGATCTTATAGCGCAATGCACCGCATACCGGGCAAGCATTCAAATCCTCGTACTCACCGCGGTAGAGGATGCAATCATTAGGGCATGCATGTATCTTCTGCACCTCTAACCCTAGAGGGCAGACAGCCTTCTTTGCTTCGTACGTACTCTCAGGCAATTCGTTGTCCTTTGGAAGCATATTCTTTATCATTACTAGCAACTTTCCAAATCCCTTGTCAGATACACCATTCTCTGCTTTCCATTGCAGCAATTCCAGTGTGGTGCCCAGCTTTTTCTTGTCACCTACGCAATTTGGGTACAACAATTTTTTGTGATCCTCTAACATGCGCTGCAACTTCGGGCCTGTTCGGAAGTTCTCCTGGCTCCCGCGCTAGGCAACTTCTCCTGGGAGCCAGCGCAGCCAGCTTCTCCTTGGAGCCAGCGCTAGCCAGGAGCATTCGGCTGAGCTCTGGCGCTCCAGCTCCTGTTCATGGGCCCAACCCATCACGCGCAAGTGGGGATGGGGGCAGAGCAGTCGCTCGATCGGGAGGGAGGAGTCAGTCGTGCGTACCGGTTCGATCTAGATTCACTTCGGAATGGCAAAGCACCTGTAATTTCTCTCATCTCCTTCTTCTGTTTTTCCGGGAGCTGGGAATCTGCTACTTCACCAAATCGCACTGCATCGCGAGCGTCAACGCGGATCTGGCTTCCAGGAGCAAAAGCGTTCGGGTCATCTCCACACGCAGAGACGTTGAAGCTGGCTGGTGGAGACGTACCGAACGGGCCCTTCTTCTTCTCCAAATTACTTGCGCAGTTTCTCTTTGCATCGGCAATGGCCCGACCTAGATCATCAACGGGCTCATCTGATGCCTCTTCTTCAGCTTCTTCCCGCATTGCCGGCTCAGCTTCTTCCCGCATTAGCGGCTCAGCTTCTTCCCTCATTGTTGTATCATCGTATTCAGGGAACCCATGGCCAGGATAGCTGTCGTCATCCTCTTCTTCTTCATTGTCTACCATCATAACCCCTCTTTCTCCGTGCTTGGTCCAAACATTATAGTGGGGCATGAAACCAGACTCAAACAGGTGGACGTGAATGGTTCTTGACGTAGAGTAATTGTGATCATTCTTACAGCCAGCACATGGACAAGGTATAAAACTATCCACCCGCTTGTTTGCCTCAGCCGCAAGCAGAAAAGTATGCACGCCATTAATGATCTCGAGAGAGCATCAGTCATCGTACATCCATTGCCGGCCCATCTTCAATACACAGCACCGAAAACACCAAATTAATACAATACATAAAGTTCATACAGCACTTAAATGCAACAAACAAATAACTCTCTAGCTAAAGAATTTAAATGCAACAACAAATGCGATCAAGATCGCAACTAAGGTAACAATTGATCCAACAGCATAATGATACCAAGCCTCACTATGAATGGCATATTTTCTAATCTTTCTAATCTTCAAGCGCATTTTCTCCATCTTAATCTTGTGATCATCGATGACATCGGCAACATGCAACTCCAATTCCATCTTCTCCCCCTCAATTCTTCTCAAATTTTCTTTCAAATCCTCGTTTTCTCTTTCAACTAAATTTAACCTCTCGACAATAGGGTCGGTTGGAATTTCTGGTTCAACTACCTCCTACATACAAATATCTATGTCAGCTTGATGGGCATAATTTTTCATAGACACGAAATGCAACAAATAGTTTTAAAAGAGAATATACCACATCTGAATCATAACAAGGACGAGGGCCGACGGGGACGGATATCAAAACCATGGCACTATGTATAACAAACAACATACGGGTAATATAATTATACGAGTAACTATATATTCAAATCACACAAACATCAATTTTTATATAAAATTTCATGAACAAGAGGCTCACCACAAGGTGGTGCCGGCGACGGGACGGTACGGGCGATCGACGGTGGTTAGGACGGAGATTTAGAAGGCACTAAGTAAACCACACCTACATATGCAAACTAAGTGTTATTTTGACCTCAATTTGCATATAAATCAAATACTACCACATATAATTCCTCCCAAATTACTAAAACCCACAATTAATCACAATATAAACCAATGCAAGAGCTAATCTAGCAATGAGAGATGAAAGGACAAAGCTGCTAACCTTTGTGATCATTTGAATGGATGGGGGCCTGCAAATCTTGACAAATTTGAGGCAAATTTTGTGATGAACTCGAGATGAAGAAGGGAAGAATAGAGGAGAGGGAGAGGGGAAAGGGGGAAGAACAGAGTGCTGGTGGACGAAGGGTTTATATAGGACGACCTTTAGTACCGGTTCGTGGCACGAACCGGTACTAAAGGTGCTGGAGGGGCCCCACTCTGACAACATCCTGCCACCACTCTCATCAGTACCGGTTCGTGGCACGAACCGGTGCTAAAGGTTCGCCACGAACCGGTACTAAAGATCTCCTCCCGCCTAGCCGTTGGAACCGGCACTAATGGACACATTAGTGCCGGTTCTGTTACAAACCGGGACTAATGTGTCTCACATTCGACCCTTTTTCTACTAGTGCGTGGCCGGGTGTTCTAAGGTCCACGAGTGAAAAAATCTGCGTACAAAGTCTAAAATGTTGGACTGGCCAAGGGCCCATTTAGCCTTGCCATAGCTCTGCCTGGTGAGCAAGATATCAGTAAAAATCATGGATCTTGACTAGACATATGCTGTGAGTATCTATGACTATATCCATATCTATATTTATTTATTTACTTTTGTATTAAACAAGTGAACATTTTCTTTTTTATGTACACGCACCCCAACAAACGAACATGGACAAATCAACACCACATGAAATTCTACAGCTAAGATGGATCTAATTCACCGTAATGCAGTTTCAGCAAGTCCTGCGTGGCCATGGGATATGGGGTGCTGATTTCTTCGTTGACTTTATTAGGATGTGATGTGATTAGTTTCCTTCCTGTGAGTTAAACCTGAATGGCTTGCGTCATATGATACACCATATATAGTACTTTCATGTTTTTTAGGAGGGTAGTTCTTTCATGTGTTACGAATATGATTACTGTGGTGTTGCTGTATATTTTTTATATGGTTAGTTCTTAATTTTCTTCATTATTCAAAATACTTGTAACCACTAAGATTTCATTATTTTTATTTACCATCAAGCAGCATGTATTACTGTTGTTTGTTGTCCACCTTGATCCTTCGCTGATATTTTACCTAGGCAACTTTGCATGAAATTAGGATCACTTAATAAGACTCTGTCGTCTTTTTCGAATTTTCTTGCTTTATACATGAACCTATCATCAAGATTTTGATCTCTTATATGGTGCATGTGCTGCTGAAGATATGTTGGTGTTGATTTGCAGTAAGAGGAAATGTAGTATTGTTCTCATCAATTTCTTTCATACCATACGTAATGCGTTACAACATCAGTTTCATTGGGTTGGAAAAGGTGTTAAGCATGTAACCATTCTTACTTGATGCTTCACTGGGATCAATTTCGAGTTCGTCCAGGTTCTGAATAATTCTTCTGTTTTCGGGCAGGTTACCAATCTTCATCGACGAGGATGGGGTTGTGGTGGCGGAGACGGTGTTGCTGGATGACGCTGAGAGTATAGTGGGTGGGTGTAAGTACATCCCTCTGTGCTTTTTTTTTTTTTTTGAGGGAAGGCCATCATGGCTACATCCCTCTGTGCTAGCACGCAACGGGTATGTGAACAGGGAAAGCCAGGCAGAGAATGGAGTGTTCGCGTCGGCCGAGCAGGAAGGGGGGTAGGTAGCTTGCCGTGGTTAAAGAACATGATGACCATGCAGATACAGGTTCAGTGATGTCGACATGGAAGATGGACCCACATTTGCCTGGGTGGACGAAGAGGTAAATGGTTCGATTCTGTGCATATGCTTATCGTCAGTGAGGAGAGGGTGATTAGATAAATGTGCGAATCAAACATAGAGATGGACTTGGCGTGAAGAGAGGTTCTGACATTCACCATATTTACTCTAGCATCAAGCGACTTATCTCAGTAGTTGCAAGTCTAGCATACCATTTTGACTGAACCTACTGCTGTAGTGTGCCAACTGCCAACATGCGCTGCAATTCTAGCATACCATTTTGACTGAACGTACCCCTGTAGTGTGCCAACTGCCAAATTGCGTTGAGGTCTTAGAACTCTTTGATTGATTTAAAATACCTATGATCCAGGAAGAATCTCCAACATACTATATGATACACTTTATCAGCAAGGCATGTTTTCTTATGGAGCTGAACATTTGTTTATAAGAGACAGCAGTCACCATAGGATTAGTCAGGCGCGTGAAATTCTACAACCCATCAGCCTTCGCAACTTGAAAGCACAAAAACATAAGTTAACGGAACTGAAACATCAAGACGCTGAGGATTTATTCGTGGTGACACTTGTTTCTTTTGAAATTTTTACCAAAATGAACACATCAACATAGCATATAACCAAAATGACCTAAACTTCAGTACGCTTGATTTCAGCTATACTTGGAGTAACATTGAGAAACCTACTGCAAGAGGATAAATTTCCATGATGCTAAAATACAATATATATCTGTCATTCTTGGACCTAACATAATATAAAAATAGATCAGCAGCTGAGTTATATCATTGATGAGAGTGCTGCAAAATTCAAGGCTGCAAAATTATACAAATAAGAGCAGAAAAGACCAAGACAAATACAATTGTGTAGTTCCATTGTGTGAGAAGCAGTCAGACTTTGTAACATAGTTTTCTATTATGGAATCTTTGTAAGACCTACAGAAATAGAAGTGCAGAAATCTCATTTACTGGCTTAAACTCTGAACTGCATCGTGTCAACCCACTCATCGAAAAGCTAAATCTGCTCAAGAACGAATCTATGAGCAACACCACCGAGCATATTTGAAAAATTAAAGGAAATTATCAATTCACGCATGCTTCTACTGTTTTTATCTGAATCAATATATGTGTCTCTTTACTGTAACACTGATTTAAGGTACATGTAGGCTAGCCTATGATTGCAAGAACAAGTTTATGCTTATACCTCTAAGATTTCCAATGATGATATTTTTTAACATCATGATGCTCCCTCGATCATGGAATCCTCACACGAAGATGCCACCTCCGGTCAATAGCATTCAGTTCAAGTGCCAATGAATATGCCACCTGAGACATTTGTACCAAAAGGAAATGATGTTCATCTTAGTAGACCACATATGAAAAAAAATCCCACGCAAGAAACTGACAATCGGCTACACCAAAACATGACGTGTACCAAATGCACCTAAGCTGCGCACCAGATCGTAGCCAACCAGCAAAACAAAAAATTCACACCGATAGCCATAAGAAAAGGAGAAGAATCCAGAAACGCCAAAATGCGATGGACGAACGGGTCAAACTACCTGCAAGAATCAGGCCAATAACCATGAGTAAAAGCAACAACTCGTAGCCAATCGAAATATAAATCTCTTATCAACATGTTCTCTAGTACATCCGGGGAAGTTTCTTTTAAGACCTGCTAAGGTTCTTGTTACCCGTTTGATGCTCAAGGTAGGGAATCGATGAGCATAGAGATGATTTCAGCATGATCAAGCCAATCAATGTGAGTAACTCTGAAAATAAACTCACGTAACTTACCATATATTCAGTATGATATATAGCTCTGTATATCGACCTGCTACTTTTGGTTCAATCCAAGCAATATGGCGGTGGTGATGGATTGTGCAAGCCGCAGGGTTTTGGACTTCGGTTACCGATCGAAATTTCGAGATTTATCATGGTTACCGCATGTTTCGGTCCCCCTCGGTAAATGGGCATTTGGAGCAAAGAAAATCGAATGTTCCAAATTTTTTGAATTCAAACGCTCAATTTATAGTAAAGTATGGCAGCACTTGACAGCACGCGTGTAGACAACATTCCACTAGCTAGTAGCTCTTTTATGATATATATATATAAGTTCAAGTGCTATACATATCTATTTTGAAAGAATTTGAATTCAAAATTTAATTATAAATTTCGTTCGAAATTTGCTTGAAATTTCGTGGTAACCATGATAACCACGTTTACCGGTCCCCTGGGTAAAAATGCACCATTCAGTAAACAAAACTTTGGCGAGCCGTCTGTAACTTACGTACGGAACATCGACCCGGGACTCTGTGCCAGGCACCGGCCCAATCTATCACCACCACAGGGAGAAAGGTAGGAGAGAGGGCACTGACGAACCGGAGGTCGAGCCAGAAGACGCCGCCGCTCCGATCTGGGACAACCTATGAAAACTCCTGTATAGAAGCGCCAACAAACAAACCATAGCCAAGCGTTCCACCCTCGCTGGATCTCCGCCGTCAACGGAGCACATGCCGGAAGGACGAGAAGAGGTACGAAGGATCCTCTTATTCCATCGCACGGCGGAGCCATCCTTGCTTGGTCACCACCGGTAGGGACCTAAGCCAATATCATAGAAACCTAGTCCTACCCTCCGCATAGAGATCCGCGCTACCCCCAGCCTCGCGGCGCCGGAACAGCCGCCGGAAGCGGAGCTGAGCACGGGAATCACCGTCGGAGAAAACTACCTCTGGCTTCTATTTTTTTTTCGCCTGTCTATACTGTAGAATCAATCTCGACATGGCTGAAAGGACCGGGGGTTAGGATCTCTGCAATAGCACACGATGCAGTACGGTCGCTGCCATGTGGAGCCGACCCCACTTGTCATTTGCACTACAGCACGGTGTCGTACTGCAGAAGATCTCAAGCTATGGACCGGATAAGGGGTGTCGGGACCCCCGGGTGCCATCGCACCCTGTTATCACAACCGCCCGTCCAAACAACAGAGCAGAGATCTGGGCCAGTTCTTATACCACTAACTTGTTTAGCAGTTGTAGGAGTTCAGTAAGCGCGGTAGCATGCAAAGATATGAAACAAATCTGGGCCTAGTCTCAAAATGTTCATCGCAAGAGAGAACCCATCTCACCTTTAACCGGCCACTCTACATCGGGCTTGACATGTCAGCCTGCTCACAAAAAAGGAATATAGTAGGGAGAGAGCGCCCCCCCCCCCCCCCCCCCCGCTAGCGGCGACTAGGGTTCCTCTTCCCGCTCCCCCCGCCGCCGTTGGCCGCCCTCCCCTCCGGCCGCCTCCGGCCGCGCACGCCGTGCCTCCCCCCTCCTCCTCCGCCTCCCTGTCCGCTCGCGCCCCCCTCTCCCCCCTCCCGCGGGCGTCGGGCGAACCCCGTGATCCGTCTCTTCTCCAGCCCCACCTCCTCGTCCTTCCCCCCCCCCCCGCCCCCCCCCCCCCCCCCCCCCCGCCGTCGGCGAGGTCTGCCGGGCCCTGCCCGCGCAACGCCGGCGGTGGTGGGCCGTTCTTTCCCCCTGCGCGCTAGGGGAGGCGCGGGGACGACCTCCTGAGGGCGGCAGTGCATCTCGGCCAGCAGCGGTGCGGCTCGGTGGCGGGCCTCAGGGTTCTCGGTGCAGCGGCGCGGCCGTTGGTCGCGAGACAGCGTGGCAGTGCTGGTGGTCGGCGACGCCCGGGCGGCCCAGATCTGGGCCCTTTCGGGCTCCATCTGGGCTTGGGCGAGCCGGCGGGCCGGTGCGCGGCGACGCTGCTTCCTGGTTGGTGGCGAGGAGGCGATGGTCTGCGGGCGGTGGCGGCTTCGTCGGCCGGCGAGCTGTAGCGTGACGGCAAGGGCTGTC
Source organism: Triticum urartu (assembly GCF_056163025.1). NCBI lineage: Eukaryota > Viridiplantae > Streptophyta > Magnoliopsida > Poales > Poaceae > Triticum > Triticum urartu. The sequence goes on from NC_141879.1 coordinate 715,415,875, forward strand.
TGGATCCTTTTGGGTCCGGCCGGGCCTCGGCACCTGGCAAGCCCCTTGTCCGTGCGTCCGGTCGGCTCCGCGGCGGCGGCGGTGGTTGTCCCCTCACGTCGGCGATGTTGCGGATGCCCCCGAGGCCTCTAGCTCTTCTCCCGCCCTCCAGGTCTCGTGTCGATGACCTTAGGGAGACGGCGAAGTTGATTCGGTGATCGTGGTGGCACATGTTGGTGGGCGGCATGATGGGCGGCGCACTATGATTCGTCTAGGGTGGTAGTGGGGGTTTGGGTTGGGTGAAATCTCTGGCGGCTCGTTCGGCCCCGACGCGGCGACGCATGTGGGTGCCGCCGGACCTTCCTGGAGGGTGTTGGGTACACCCTTCCCCCACTGCCCCCCGCGTACCGAGGGAAACCCTAGGACTAGTCTGGGCAATAGCGGCGTCGTCGTCGTCTCCTTTTTGAAGGTGTTGCTTGGTACGCGGCGCTTCGGAGTGCTGGGAGCGTGGTGGTACTTCTCTGGAGGGTGCAGCGGTTGCCGGTCGTCTTTGTTCGTTGATCTGCCGTTGTTGGCCTTAGTTTCTCTTTCTTTTTCTCTGTTTTTTTGTGCTTGTTTGTGCTGCGGCCTCAGCACCTATCGTTGGATGTATCGATGATTGCTTTGTAATACAAAGCGGGGGGAAATCCTTTTTCGTGATGAAACAAATAGGAGTAGGATCTTCTTGCAACAGCGAAGTATTTTACCGAGCAGTGATTGTGCAATCATGCAGTAAAAATAATAGATAAATCAAATTTGAAGGAACATCAAAGTATGCGTCGCCGTCAGCCCGCCTCGTCTTCGGTTCCCTTAGGGCCATGGGGCGCGGCAGATCCTGGCCCATGTTGGTGGAGTGCTCCGTTTTAGACGTTTCTTTGAGTTTTTTAGGGTTTGTGTCCTTCTCAGAAAGGCGAGACAGAGGCAGCTCTCTAAAGATGGAATAAGGATCTTCCCGCCTAGCCCCCATCCCAGTGGTGCATCTAGTATTGTCGGTGGGTGTGTGGAGGTGTGCTAGAAAGTGTGCATCTGGGTATTTCAAGAAAAATTAAAGAATTTTGCAGTAAGCCCCTTCCACCCCTCATTTAAGCTACTAGCTTCTATGGTGTTGCTTCGATTCAAGTGTACAGGTAATGGAAACCAAAGCAAAAAAAAAGCATTCTAAACACGAGAAAGTACTTGGCGCCAGAGAGTTTAGCTCCATTTTCACTGTTCTAGCCAGTTAAACTAGTAAAACTAGTACTTGGCGTCAGAGAAATTTGAAGAGGCGTCATGTTTAAGAATTGGAACCCAAGCATCTAACCCAGCTATAAAAGGCAGCTCACATGAAGCAAACAGTATACCACACACACACTATCCATGGCCCTGGACCTGAACATAGCACCACCAGCTGAGGAAGAACATGAAGTTGCCTTGCTTGAGCAACTTGTACAAGAAGAAGATGAAGCTGCCTTCTATGATGAAATTTGGAGGAGAGAACGACTGCATTCGATCGTTGGGGGAGAGAGCGAGTGGGTTGGGTCGTGGATGTCTGCGGTTACCTCGAGGCATAGACCGAGGGGGTGAATGTAATTTGGAGCCAGACGTACACTTATTTTCAGCCAGAGGCACACTTTCTAGCGGATGGAGGGTCTAAAAGAAAGAAGAAAAAGAGAAAAGGAAGATGGGCCGGTCCAGATATATAGCCATGACGCTATTCCTCCTGACACGTCCAAAGTTCTCGGGCCTAGTGCAGCCGGAAATAGGCCCAAGCCGTGGTTCTACAAGTCGAACGACGTGCTTGACACGTACACCAGTTCGGGTAGATATAAATAAATCAGGCACGCATCTTCCATCTGTTTATTCTGGCGGCGGCGGCGACTGTAACATCAACAAGAAGATGGACGACGACTGCTGCGATTCGTACGATCATGTCGACGACTGCTGCGACTCGTACGATCATGTAGACGACCACTGCGACCCGCATGACCATTGCCACCACCACCACCACTGCCCGGCGGATAGCGGCGACGACGCAGGCGGCAGATGGTGGCCGGACCAGCAATATAACGATCTGGAGTCGGTGAGACAGCCGATCTGGCCGTCCACATCATCGGCAAGGGAGAGCAAGAGGCGGCCACCGGCGTCAACAGCGGCGGCGCTCATCAAGCCCGAGGCCGAGACCGACGACCAGAGTTGTAAGGTTCGCACACAGTCACGCACGTGATATGCTCCTATGTTCTAGGCCAGGCTAGTTACTAGTGCAAAATTATGGTGGTGCTCACGTAGTACGTACGCACGAATTTCATGAAGAATTTGTAGGTTAATCTGCTTTTTCTTGGAGTGCAGAGCAATACGGAAGCTGCAGTGTGCTGCGTCGTGGTGGTGGTGCTGATCATCCTCGTGCTCATCTTTTCGTGATCGATCGAGATCATCCAGCCGCAGGGGCAGTGCTGCATGCATGTAATAATTTGCTAGGCATCAATCGGTATATTATATGTACGGCAGCAGATCGCTGGATGCATGCGGGATCCAGCTTGAATTTTCTTTTGACCTTCAGTTAAATTTGCCCGGACTGTTGAATCAAATTCTAACTCCGTCCTTCGTCTTCCTTCTCCGCTCCCGAGCCCACTTCTCCACCCGTGCTTCTCTTCCTGCGCTGATGCCATTGCCACGTACCTCATCCCGAAATCCTAGCGAGTGCTCATCCGCCACGGCGTCCCCTTCTCGAGCTCCAGCACCATCGAGTTTGTGTGGCGTCCCTTGTCAGGGCTACGCGTGAATTACACTAGTGCACCCAAAAATTTGAATAAACTTGTAGGTACTCATCCCCATGATCCAGCTATATATCTCGCGATGCATGCATGATAGTAAAGCCAAAGGAAAAGTAGGGTTGCACACAGGCCTCACAAATTTCACGAGGTTGGCAATCGGTAGCCATTGTTTAGCATTGAACAAACCATGCCTTCCCTTTTTGTGTGGGGTAAGCAATGTTGTTACAATTGTTGGAAACGGCGTATTTTTCAGAAATGATATCAATTACATCCAACTTCTGTAACGATACAATAGCAAAATATTAAGGTTGCACACAACCGGCAAGACAAAAAGAAGAAGAATGAAAACTAAGATAGGGGACACGGCTTTTCTATTGACATTGGATAGGAAATAACGCCATCCATCACCCGTTTTTAAACATAGTACAATCGAAGTCTCACACATACATAAGCATACACTCATCCATATGAACACAAGCACACATACAAGTCTAGGACTTGAACTCTGACGGACTGAGGGCGTGTTCGGCAACGATCCAGCTCCCAGCTTCCTCTACTCCACGCATGAAGCTGAGCCGAACGCATTAGCTCCATGGAGTAGAAATCAAGAAGCTGGCGAGCGTCCCAAGTGCAAAAACTGAGGAGTTGGAGAAGCTGGCCTTTTCCGGATCTCAGAAAACGATGAAGTTGGAGTTGACTGAAATTACAAGGCAGTGCCACCGCCAAGTGACTGGATCGAACCGGTACGAGAGAAATCGTCACGAGCGAACATAACATACACTAGCCAACCTGCCACTTGGGCTGAAAATAACGTTCACACTCACCAAATCCGACTGGGCCTATAGCCCACGCCTCTTTCACAGCCACTTGGGCCCTCAGCCCACTCCAAAACTGCGACCAAATTGGCCGAATACATGGGCTATCGACTGGGAGTTGGTACTTCAAGAAGCTGACGCTGCCGAACGATTTCCAGGTCGCTACCTGTAGCGAGAAGCGACGCGAGAAGCCGGATTTGGGAAGTTTTGCAGAAGCTGGAGCATTGCCGAACACGTCCTAAGGATACCACTATCCTTCTAACCATCCAAATCCAACTACAGATTGGTTTGCGCCATCCATCGCCCTTGACAAGCACACAAACTTTTTTTTTCATTGACAACCAGCTGCATGCTACATGCATGCAGATGCAGTCTCCCTCTGCTATGTTGGAGTTGCTGCAGTACTGGTCCAAGGAGGTTTAGACTTCACGACAATATCCTACTTAGTTAGGTGCTAGTCGAGGTCAATACAAAGCAACCACGCACATTATGTGCATGTGTCAATCAACCTGATACGTGTGCGTGCATGTGCTAGTGTTTTCTGTCCTGAATCGACCTCCAGAAGGGATCTTCGGCTGTTGTGTGTACGTGTATGTGTGGATTGAGCCGGCTGGGGGCAAAGACCAAGACAGTCAGCATTGCTTCGTCGCTCGTTGCCGTTGCGTGTCACCATCGCCGGAAAGAACACGATGTAGAGACTCGGCCAACATATTAGTCTTGTCTGGTTGGTACAGTCCCGCCTTCCACCGTAGCTTCGCGAAGCGCCGTTGCCCCGCCCGCCGCAGCGCCTTCCAACTCTGCTGCCCCCCCCCCCCCCCCCCTCCCCCCTCCTGCCGCCCCGACGCCCGGAGCCGCTGCTGTTGGCGCTTCCGGTGCCGCCGCTCGTCCCTTTCGCAACGCCGCTCCCATTCGCGCCACCGGTTGTATGGAGAACCCGGTTCCTGATGTGGGCATGAGGCCGCGCATGGTCTCGGCGACCGTGCCATGGTCGCCGGCCCTGGCGAGCGCCGAGGCTGACTTCGAGACCCACGCCGTGGTGGCAACTGTGCTGGGCAACCGCCCACACTTCACGGTGCAGGACGTCTCCGTGGCGGCATCCATGCAGTTTGGGGTGTCGCGCGTGAGGATGCATGTCCGTTTTCTCTCCCGGAGACTTCCTCATCCGCTTCACCGACCGGAGTTTGCACGACGTCGCTCTCGTGCAACCCTCCACTCTGCGCATTGGAGGGGCAGTGCTCAGGCTCTCGGCGTGGTCTCGCCGCGTCGGAGCTACTCTGGTGCGCCTTCCATACAAGGCCAGAGTATGCTTGGAGGGTACCCCGAGGCAGGCCTGGTCCATTGAAGGCGTCAGGCAGCTGTTCCCGCCGCCGGCCATCATCGACCACATTGAAGACGGCGTGTTCAGTGACGAGGAATCTGCATGTTGCTGTGTCTGGGTATGGGTCCAAGACCCCTCCAAGATCGCTACCAGGGGCAATCTCACCGTCGAGGAGCCGCCAAGCCCGGAATCCCCGGGGTTCCACCGGCGCTTCCTCGGTGAGGCACGAGACGAAGCAGTGAACTACAGCTCCAAGCCTGTCGATGTTCTTGCACATCCGGTTCTGCTGCACCTTGACCAGATCCATGACTACACCGTGGAGCCGAGATCCGGAGATGAGAGCATGGACAGTTTCAATAGCGACATCAGCGGGCTCCCCTCTGAGGTCTCGCCGGAGAGGGAGGATTGCATCAAATGGGGCTATCGATGGTTCCTCCACTACGAAGATGGCACCTTCCCGCCACCCCAGCGCCGGGGATCGGTGCACTCTCGGCTCAGCTTCGGCGGCGGCGGGGATGCGGTGGACGCGGGTCCGGTGGCCGGCGAGACCCTGGCCAAGGGGGCGCACCACCACACCGGAGGAGATATGCTGATGTCGGTGGCGGTGACAGCTCGGCCAGTGGTGGTCCTCAAGCGGGCGGACGCGGTGGCCTAGGCCATCGACATGAGAGCCGTCAGGTTTCCGTCCATGCTGAAGACGGAGCAACAAACATGAAGAAGGGAGGCTGCTTCACGGGTGAAGTGCTTGGACCGCAGACCGAGGCCATGGAGGGCACCCATGTGCATGTCCAAGACGGCGTGCCTGACGATGGTGTATTTCTGGCTCCTGGGTCTCCTCGGTCGGACGCTGCTTCAGAGCCAGTTCCCTCTTCCATGTCTCCCGCCCTCTGCCCAAACCTGCCGGACGTCCAGGAGCGCGGGGCTGGGGGAAGCATGGATAAGCTGGTACCCACACCAGCAGGACCAAGAGCAACGCCCACGTCTTCACCAGCAGAAGAAATGCCAGATCGTCTGTGCACGGGCGGTCCTCTGATGCCCTTGAAAGACCTGGATGCTGAGATGGGGCCTGGGCTTGAAGCCATCTTGGGACTCGGGACTGGAGATGGGCCTGGAAAAGTCCTCGGCCCTGAAGACCTAAGCGCTCCAGCCCTGAATGGAGTTAAGCCTACCATCGAGGGCCCACCAGGGTCTGCTGCTCAGCCCATCCTGTCGGTGCCAAGGGTGGATAAGGTCGAGCTCTTCCTTAGCAAATGTTCATCCATGACAACAGCCCCTCTGATCCCTGTTCCTCCCGTGGCGCCGACGGCCAAGGCAACAACCCCGGCCAGCCGCCCTCCTGCGGGGGGGGGGGGGGGGGCTTCTGAAAAAGGAGGGAACTCCGCCTGAGCTGACAACTGCCATGCCTGAGGGGATCGAGCGAATCACGAATATCTGCCAGAAGCCGTTTCCCTCGGCGTTTATGGCTGCCATATCCTCCCTCGTGGTTGCCTCCAGCCCTGATAAGAAAGGAAAGACTCCTGCTATGGTGCCAGGACTCGCTGCGTCCTAGGCCGGCTGCTCCTATCGATGTTGGTAGTTCTTTGGTTTCCATATGTTAGTTCTTCTGATGTTTCTTAGAGGTCTGTGTGTGGTGTTGATGTATCCCCAAATTGCTGTTGGAGTGCTTAGTGTTGTTATTTGTCTATTGGGAAGTCCGGATCAATTGGCTCTGCCCTGCAACCCACTGCCTAGATGTCAATCCACGCTACTATTCCATCCTGTTGTGACCCTGGTTTCCTTATGGATTACAAAATTTTAAATAACAACACTAATGTTTGGGGCTTAAACAGCCCGGCCAAGAGAAGAGCAACTCTAATGTTTGTGGCTGAGGTTGGATGCAACATAATCTGCCTCCAAGAGGTGAAATTAGCTATGATTACTCCTGCTATTATTGTTGAAATCTTGGGCACCCAGTTCAGAGAGAACTTCATTTACAAGCCTGCCGTGGGCATTCGGGGCGGAATTCTCATCGCTTCCTCCTCTGATTTTGAGATCAGCCATGAACCACTGGCAGATGGACCAAATTCAATTTCAGGGACTGTTAGAGATCGAACTAACAATGATTCCTGGACAATCTCTGCTGTCTATGGACCGCAAACAGACTCGGATAAGATTTTATTCATTGAGGAGCTCAAAAACATCAAGCAGTTTGCTCTAGCCTGCTGGATGGTGACTGTGGATTTCAATCTGATAAAGAAGGCTGACGAGAAGAACAATGGTAATATCAATCTGCAAATGATGGGCCGCTTCAGGGCCGCTTTTGGACCAGCTTGAGCTGCTGGAGTTTCCTATGCTTGGGAGAAAATTCACCTGGTCTAATGAGAGGGAAAATGTGACTTTGACAAAGATCGATAGAGTGCTAGTTACTGAAGCCTGGGAGCTGAGATTTCCAAACTATCAGCTCACTCCTGCCTCATCGTCCATCTCCGACCACTGCCCGCTGTTACTCAAGCCAATGGAGCTGCAACACTTCAAAGGATTCCGTTTTGAGTCCTTTTGGCTTGCAAAACCCGACTTCCTTGAGGTGGTAGCTAAAGCTTGGGAAAAACCAGTTCAATCCTTGGATGCTTGCAGGAGGCTTCACACCAAGTTGTCCAGAACTGCCAAGGCACTGAAGAAATGGAACAGAAAGGCATCCGAAAGATCCAGACTGCTGTACAACGTTGCCACTGAGCTGATCTTCCATCTTGACCTTGCCCAAGAGGAAAGAATGCTAACTGAAGAAGAGAGGCTCTTAAGAGACCTACTGAAAAAGAAGTTGTTGGGTTTTGCAGCTATTGAGAGAATTAAAATTCGGCAACGGTCCAGGTTAACTTGGATTACGGTTGGGGGTGCAAACTCAAAGCTTTTCCAGCTCAGGGCGAATGGGCGCAGATGCAAAAACCACATCCCCTCCTTGCAAGGGACTGAAGGCATTGTCTTTGAAAAGCTGCAAAAGGCTCGAATCCTATGGGAGCATTTCAACAATCTGATGGGAACTGCTAGGCAGCGTAACTTCAGCTTAAATTGGGAATATCTGCAGCTTCCTTCCTTCAACCTTGAGCACCTGGATGCCATATTCATCATGGAGGAGTTAAAAAAGGCGGTTCTAGAAATGCATGATGAGAAGTCCCCTGGCCCGGATGGTTTTATTGGGGGGGTTTTTCAAGAAGTATTGGGAGCTCATTAAAGGAGATTTGCTGGAGGCCATCAATCAATTTTTTCATCTTAGAGGGAAAACATGGAATCTTTTGAATAATGCTTTCATTGTGCTGCTGCCAAAGAAAGGAAATGCTGATCATGCTGCTGATTTTAGGCCAATTAGTCTCATGCATAGTGTGGCAAAGATTCTATGCAAAATCTTGGCAAACAGATTAGCCCCGTAATTACAACATATGATCTCTCCAAGTCAAAGTGCCTTCCTTAAGGGCCGTAGCATTCAAGATAATTTTTTGTATGTCCAGAATGTCATAAGACGGGCATTCACAAAAAATTCACCGCTCATCTTCCTCAAATTGGATATCTCTAAGGCCTTTGATTCTGTGCATTGGAGCTACATGTTGGAGGTTCTGAAGGGTTTTGGTTTCAAACAAAGATGGACAGAGATGATTGCTTTGCTGCTCTCGACTTCCTCTTCACGGGTCCTCCTCAACGGCTGTCCAGGTGAGCCGTTCCTACACCGGAGGGGGTTGCGCCAGGGAGACCCGTTGTCGCCGAGGTTATTCCTTCTTGCAATGGAACCACTGCAAAAAATGATCACCATGGCAGCGGCTGATGGTCTGCTCACTCCTTTAAGCCATCAGGCCGCCAGTTTGAGATCCAGCCTGTACGCGGATGACGCGGCACTTTTTGTGAACCCCATCAGAGAAGAAATTGCAGCTACTCATAGAATTCTGCTTAGATTTGGAGAGATCTCTGGCTTGATGATCAACCTAGGGAAGTGCACGACATTCAAGATCCGGTGCAACGATGAAGAGCATGGAGAGGTTTTACAGGACTTTGGAGGAAAGGAGGGTTTTTTCCCTTGCCAATACCTAGGTTTACCACTGAACAGGAGGAAGCCGACGCGTGCTGAATTGCAACCAATGATAGACAAGGCTGCTGGAAGAGTGAAGCTATGGAAAGGAAGACTTCTGAATAGAACTGGGCGGCTAACTCTAATCAACTCAGTCCTCACGACAATGGCAACATTCTTCCTCTCGTGTTTCGCAATGGATAAATGGGCTATCAAGAAGCTTGATAAGTGCAGGAGGAACTTTCTTTGGGCTGGGGATGAGGAGGCAAGGGGAAGCAAATGCCTTGTAAACTGGAAACAATGCTGTACCCCCAAAAGTCTCGGAGGCCTCGGGATCAAAGAGTTAACTTGTTATAGCCGAGCCTTGAGACTCAGATGGTGCTGGTTTGAATGGGACAACATTGACAGACCTTGGAAAAGGCACCCAAATCCCTTGTGACACAGTTGACAGAAGTCTATTCGCGGCCTGCACCAAGATCTCCTTGGGAAATGGGAAAAAGATCAACTTTTGGAAGGAAAGGTGGATGCATGGAGTTGCACCTATTGCACTGGCACCCGAAGCTGCAAAAATGGCATGGAAAAAGAATCTCAAGGTCGCTGATGCTCTGACAAACAACCTTTGGATGAAGGGGTTACATAGGATGAACAACGAAGAGCAAGTGCAGCAATTTGTTTCCTTATGGGCGAAGATCCAGGAAGTGCAGTTGTCTCATGACGATGATGGCGTCACGTGGACCCTTAACTCCAAAGGAATTTACACGGCTAAAGATGCCTATGAAGCCCAATTCTTGGGACGAATTAGGCAGCCACTCTTAGAGAAAGTATGGAAAGTGAAGGCTGAAAACAAGATTAAATTCTACCTTTGGTTACTGCTCCAGAACCGTAACTGGACCGCGGACAGGTTATCCACCAGGGGCTGGCCTTGCAACCCGACCTGCCCTTTCTGCGACCAGGCCCCAGAGACAGCAATTCACATCCTTCTGGGATGCCCCTACTCTAAAGAAGTCTGGAACAAGTCTGCCCCCATCCACCCCCAGATGACGGACGTGGCCCTCTCCTCCAATTCCGTCAAATGTTGGTGGCGCAAGCTGCACCTGATCGCTCCAAAAGAAATTGGTAAGGAGCAGATTGCTTTTGCTGCATATGTGGCTTGGCATCTCTGGAATGAAAGAAACAGGAGGGTGTTCCAAAGCAAAATGCTACTGCCGCATCAAGTTTTCATGCTGGTGACCGAGGATATCAGTCTCTGCAAAGAGGCATTCAGAGAGTAGTCCGTAGTTGTGGCCACTGCTCAGCCTCCCGATGTTCAGTGGCCTAGGCTCTCCTCCTCCTTCGCTCTACGCTCCTTTGTAATCTCTAAAATGTACAATTTTTTCCCTCTCCTATAATGCAATGACAGAGCTCCTGTCGGTTCGGGTCAAAAAAGTTATACTAGTAGTAGCACACTGACTCAAAACATGAGTGTGCTTCACGCTGCTCGAAAATCGTTTTTTTATGGGAACACTGTTGCCTTTTTATTAATACTAAGAGCATTACTAGTAGTACCCCTAAACCCTCAAACCCTCATAAATAACCGCTTTTTTGCGGATTGCAACAAAAAAACGCAAAGACTAGAACCCCTAAACCCTCAAACCCTCAAAAAAAAGTAAGGGTCCAACCCTCAAACCCAATTTCGAACCGTAGAAGTGAGGGCTGGAGGGGGGCACTCGACCCCAGCCCGCACTCCCTTCCCCCGTCGCGCGGGAGGGAAGTTTCCCTTCCCAACCTCCCGCCTCCCGGCCTCCCGCGCCGCCGGCCGTCGCCCGCCGCCAATCCGGCCGGCCCCCCGCCTCCCCTCGACGCCGCCGCCGTCCCGCCCCTGCGCCACGCTCCCCGCCGCCGGATCCATCCTTCCCCGCCTCCCCTCGACGCCCCCTGCCTCCCGTCCCGCGCCCCGGCCCCGGCCGCCCCGCCCCGAGCCCCGCCCCCCGGCCTCCCGCGCCGCCGCCTCCCGCCCCGGCGTCTCGCCCCCCGGCCTCCCGCGCCGCCGCCCCCCGCCCCGGCGCCCCGCCCCCGCCCGCCCGCATCAGCCTTCGGCCCCGCCCCCCGCCCCCCAGTCGCCTCCCGCCCCCAGCCGCCTCCCGCCCCCCCTCCCAGAGGCCAGAGGCAGGCCGGCCTCCTCGAGCCGCCGCGCCAGACGCCCCCGCCTCCCCTTGACGCCGGCCGTCGTCCGCCCCCAACCCGCAGGTATGCTTCCTGTTCTTCCTTTTTGTTTTATTTTTTTCCTTTTTGATTCATTGTTGGCACTCACAATTTATTGTTTGTTGTATTGTGTAGATGGAGGTGAACAAAAACGACATGGACTCGTTGTCCGATTCATCGGGTTGGTCGTCATCCGACGACTCGGACATCAACGAGTTGTTGCAAGACGACGACGTCGAGATGAACATCATAAAATGTTGTGTGATTCTACACAACATGATCCTAGAGGATGAAAGAGGGTTAAACCTCCCTTGTTTCTATGACAATGTTGGTACCTGTGTGCAACCGGAAAGAAATCCTTCTCGCATAGACGCTTTTCTTCAAGCACATCGTGAGATTGAGGATGCAACCACTCATGGTCGGCTCCGGGATGATCTAATAGAGCACCACTGGCAGTTGGATGGCGGCGCATTGGCCCATGATGTATCTTTGTTTTACTTTTCTATATCCTATTTGATTCGAACAATTAGTGTAATTTGCTCAAACATTGTTGTAATAATTTGAATGATTATTGTTTTATTCGGTGTTGTAATAATAACTAGAATGATTATTGTTTTATGTAAAATGTGATGGAATTTGTGATATGTCATATGATGAAATGTGTGATATATGAAATGACAGTCTTAAAGGTTGGGGTTGACGCAAAGACTAGAACCCTCAAATCCAACCCTTAAAGCAGTTTAAGGGTTGGGTTTGAGGGTTCTAGTCTTTGCCCCTGTTTTTCAACCCTTAAAAGTGTCAAAAAGTGGCACTTCTCAACCTTTAAAACTGCTACAAGGGTTTGAGGGTTTAGGGGTTCTACTAGTAATGCTCTAAGCGGCCTCGGCCGCAATAATGTCACGAATAAAAAATAGAAGAATCGAAGACCAAGTAGACGACGTATATGTGGAAGCAGCATAGTATCCACCACGTAGACCCACGTCAACAAAATGATTCTAGCAGAGTATACTCCCTCCTCTCTCCTCCCGTAGCAGTTCTGGTTTTGTCTTTGGTTTTCATAGAGCAGTGGCCCCTCCTTTTCTTCCCAAGTTCTCCACCAAATTTAAAAGATTCCTTAAAGAACAAGTAAAATGAAATTAAAATGAAACAAAATTAAAATAATAAATTTTTCTAAGGAAGAACATAAAAAAATTAGTGACATTGGTATTACCCTTTCATAAGAAAGAACATAAAAAAATAAAACACATAATGACAGAATTTGCACCTTTTCATAATATGCAACAATAAGCGCATGGGAGTTTTTTTAAAGGAGACAAAAGACTTGCCTCATTTATTAATTAAGAGGAAAAAAGAGTTTAATGTTTGTGTTACAACACCCAGCGTATTAAAGGCCTACTCCCACGGCATGATGAAGCCCAAGCTGCACGGGGGAGCGTATGGGAGTGGACTTTCTTAGAAAGAAGTTTTCTAAGAAGGAATGAATTAGTGTCATTGATATTACCTTTAATGAAGAAGGGAAATGAAATAAAAAAAACTAAAACATAATCAAAATAATGAAGTTTTGCAAGGATTAATGAATTACTAGGATTGGTATTGCCCTTTAAAGGAGAACAAAAATAATGAAGTTTTGTAAGGATTAATGAATCAGTGACATTGGTATTACTCTTAATGAAGAAAGAAAATGAAATAAAAACTAAAATAATATCAAAAAATGAATTTTTCTAAGGAAGAATGAATTAGTGTCTTTATCATTACTCTTTATGAAAGAAATAAAAAATAAACATAACAAAATTTTATAATGAACAATTAATTAGTGGAATTGGTATTACCCTTTAAGAAGAAAGAAATTGAAATAAAAACTTGAAAAAAACTTGCACACAACTTTGCACTTTTTCAATATGCAGAGAATAATCATATAATAGTGCAACTTCACAATCTAGTGTAATTAACACACACACACACACACACACACACACACACACACACACACACACATATTGTATAATAATTGTGTGTATACATCTCCTCCCATCCAAACGCAAAACAAATCCATGTAGAAATACATATTTTTTTAAATAGAAAAGCAAAAAAACCATATAAACAAAAAATGCAATGTGTACCGAGCGTCAAGCCCAAAAGAAAAACCGTTTTATCCTAAACAGGGACAAGTCAAAATTTCAATCTGAGAAGAAAATCAACTTACCCCAAACAGGGGCAAGTAAAAAATTCAGCCTAAGAAAAAAAAAATCGACAAGTCAAAATCCAACTTAAGCAAGACAAGAAAAAGAATAGCACAAATCTTGACAAAAGAACCAATGGCCAGATAATTGAGTTTTACCTAAATTTAAAGTTCGGTCAAAATACATGTATGTAAAGTGCTACGAAATAAGTTCTCCGCAAGCAGCGCCTCCAGGAATGAAACGACATACAAGGGCCATGGTCGTCATATCCAACAGCCGATGGTCAGCTCTTGGGTTTTCACTCTAAAGAGCACGTCTTAGCAGACTCCGAAGCAATGTCTTCAACAAGGACATGACGCATAAACACAGTCATGGTCAGGTGCAACCATCCAATTTTGAACCAAGGATTTTCACCCCCGAGCTCAAGACCTGGTGCTCTACAAGCACCACCAGCCGAAGTCATCGCGTGTTGGCTCCACCACTTGCCCAAGCAGACGTTGATGCCTCAAGAGAAGTCATTGGTCCAACAGGTGATAGGTTTAGACAAACAAGTCTGCTTAATTTTCTCGGTGGTAAATGCTCATGGTCAAAATAAAATGACAAGCACAAGACAATTACATGATGGGACTAGCTAGGAACAGGCACACCAATTCTGGAATACAACCAACTTATTTATTAGTCAGCTAGTAGGTATTTTTCCACGGCCGAAGCACTACAATTCAGCACTTCCACGGTTGAATGTCTATAGAGCAGGAGCAGGAGCAGGCACGCGGATTGTGGCATGCAGCCAGAGGTCGCTCTTCCTCCTGGCCGTGACCCCAAGCTGCTCCGCCATGTCCAGTCCACCGGCGGGGAGCTCCCAGTCGAAATGGAAGAGGAAGCTGGCCAGTGCGAGCTCCACGACCGCAAGGCCAAAGGCGATCCCAGGGCACATCCTCCGGCCGGCGCCGAACGGCACGAACTTGAAGTTGGTTCCCTTGAAGTCCAGCGCCGCCTCCTCTTCGAACCTCTCCGGCCTAAACTCCTCGGCGTCGGCGCCCCAGGTCGCCGCGTCCCGGCCGATGGCCCACGCGTTGACGAGCACCATGGCGCCCTTGGGCACGGTGTAGCCGAGGACATGTCGGGACTCCGGGCACTCCCGCGGGAGCAGCAGCGGAGCCGCCGGGTGCAGCCGGAGCGTCTCCTTGAGCACGAGACGCAGGTAGTGCAGCTCCGGCAGGGCCTCCTCTCGGACGCGGCTCTCCCCGGCGAGGGCGGCACGCACCTCCGACTGCGCCCTCCGAAGCGCCGCCGGGCTCCCCATGAGCTGGGCCATCGCCCATTCGAGCGTCGTCGCCGAGGTGTCACTCGCTGCCCCGAACAGGTCCTACATAGAGCAAATACATGCAAAGAAGTCTACTGTCAACCTTGTCCGTCAAACACGTACGACGTACGTTTTGTTTCGGATGGATGTAATGCATGGTGGAGGTTATTTCACGTACGGTAATCATGGCACGCATGGTTCCAGCATGGAGGCTGCCGTCATTCTTCTGGATCCTGAGCATCACGTCGACGAAGTCTTTTTCCTCGTCGCCGGCGTGCTGGTGCTTGTCGATGATTCGGTCCATGACCCGGCTCGTCTCGCGGCCTAGCGCCTCCAGCCGGCCTAGCGAGCCACTGAAGGCACGCACGAGGCGCGACGACGGGAACAGGTCGGCGAGGCCGAACCCGGTGGCCAGCCTGACGCCCTCGCCGAGGCGCTCCAGGAATTCGCCGCGGAGGTCGTCCCCAATCCGGTCGCCCACCAGGGCGCGCACCGCCACGTCGATGATGTAGGTGGAGAGGAGGGAGCTGACGTTCACAGGCCCCGACGCCGAGGCGATGGAGGCGACGAGGGCGGCAACGCCGGCCTCGCGGGATCCGCGGAGGGACTGGACCGGCCGCGCGCCGAGGAGCTCGGTGACGCCGAGCTTGCGGGCGTGCCGCCAGTGCTCTCCGTGCGGCGCCAGGGCGATGCCGGCGCCGTCCACCGTGAGCGCGCGGATGGTGGGCGTCTGCATGCGGGTGGCGAAGACCGCGTCCTGGGTCTTGAGGATCTCCCTCGCCGCGTCAGCGGAGGAGGCCACGACGACATCGAGCTCCCCCAGGCGGAGCAGTATGAGCGGGGCGTCGTACCGGCGGGCGAGGTCGCGCATGAAGCGGTGCGGGAGCCTGCCGACCAGGTGGTGCAAGCTGCCGATGACCGGCAGCCGCCATGGCCCCGGAGGAAGGTTCTCCCCGCGCAGCCGCCTGAGCTTCATGATGAGGAGGAGAGGGACTAGCAGTGCGGCGCCCAGGAGGAGGCCATTGCGGTAGTACATGATGACGTCTTGATCTTGCTGCGCCATGGCTGCCTGAAGGTATAGCTTCCACAGTTCAACTGTATAAGTAGCCGGGGTAATTAAGAAAAGTATGTGAATGAAGAGTGAATATTTCCACAAAATTAACTCTTCCGTTTACCGCGAAGAGTGGCGTCAATGTTCAAACTCGTTGTTTAAGGAGACTTGGAAAAAGCTCTACTGTTGACTTCAATTTAGAAAACCATGCATGCAAGTAAAGATTAAATTAAAAGACACTTTAAGACTCATACGGCATACAAGGGATATTGTTATGGTGGTCTGGGAGGGGAAACAAAATTAGGTTTAGCACTACACAAAGTTGCACGTGGTACTGAAAAAGTATGTTTACACAACTCAAAAGAGTCACTTACGTATGACAGAGCAAAAAAATGTGGGTATGAAATAAATGTACACGTAGTTAAAATATATATTTTCTTTAATATAAACTACAAAAAAATTAAAATGAAAACAAGAGAGAAAACCATGCAAAAAGTAAATGAGGAGTGACTATTTGCAGAAAACGCACTAGTTTTCCACAAAGCCACGTCAAAGTAAAATTCGACAAAGATTGTTTCGCAAGACTTAGAAAATTTTATCTTGACTTTGACTTAGAAAACCATGCAAAATCAGCTATATGTAAGTTGACCTAAATTTTCTGTGGGTTTCGTGGTAGTTTAAATTAGGACCACACCACACAACAACATGCAAGTTTTGCCTTGCTGGGGCTAATCTTCTGCCCCCTCCCATTTTTTTACAAACTCCCGAACATTGTTTTTGAAAGTTGCAAACATTTTTCAAACTTACAAACATTTTTCAAAATTAATAAACATTTTTTAAATCCTGATTTTTAAATTCACAGATGATTTTTCAACACACGAATATTCTCCCCACGAACGTTTTTTTGGATTTGCAAACAGTTTTTAAAGATAGGAACATTTTTTGAATCCAACGACATTTTGTGATTTTGTGAACATTTTTTTCAAAATCAGAAACATTTTTTGAATTCAACAACAGTTTTTCAATTTCCTGAACATTTTTTGAACGTGTGTTTGCGGTCAACCAGCACGCTGTGTGCCAAATAGAAGCTTCCAGCTGGGAAGGCCGACTGCCTAGGCTTATGTAAGTTCAATTGCATGTTCTGTTTTGAGGGGAGAGCATCAAATTTTGAAGCACATTCATTAGCAAAATTCTCTCACTCTTTAGGTCAGGGAATGCCATATTTGGCTAGGCCAGCCCCATAACCCAGTTTGCATTTCAATTTCTGTAAACTTTGAGTAATAAAGTTTGGCCTTTCTACAAAATAATAAAGCTGCGAAGATCGACTGCCTAGGTCTATGTATGCCTGCGAGTGGGCTAGCAGCGCATATGTTTGCATGTGTGTTTCGGTGTTTCCTATTTGACCCTCTATGCGTCAAATTGTTGCACAAATGCATAGGTGTAGCGATGTTGTTTGAGCCTGCTCATTTTAGATAGCACATGTACTACATGATCTGGTTTCGGGAACCATCTATAAGGTTCCAGCCTTGTTTTAGATTAATTATTTTCCCTTCTTTACTTTACTGAGTTTTGGATTTTTCTTTCTTTTTACAGTAAAAAACTATTTGGATTTGTAAAATATGTTTCTATTTTTTATAATATGTTTCCTAATCTTACAATGATGTTTTCGAAATTTCAAAATTTTGATTGAGATTTTTTTTTAAATGTTTACATATTCTCAAACAATATTCATGTTTTTCAAAACATGTTTGATTTTTTTACTTTTTCTGATCTTACAAATAAATATTAAAAATAGACAAGCTTTGTTTTCTCGGAAAACTAGACAATTAACCTACCAAAAACTAGTAAAAAGTAAAATTTTAAAATACTGGAAAACCCAGAAGGAAACGTTAGCGAGAAGATGACCTTTATTGCTCAAGATTATTCAGATACACGACCTTACTGGAAGAGGATCAGTTCTATGTTCAGAGATAAAATATTTGGATCTACTCTCTCCATCCGGTGAAGACTGTACATCTCGAAATTTTAGGATAAACTAGCAGGGTCACCCGCGCATCTACGCGGCTAGATTGTTGATTTGTATTGTGACATTATTTGAAAGTCCACTTATTTTAATGCTTACAATAGATATTATAAATTTAACCTACCTTTGAAGTGAAACTTTGTATCATCCTTTTATAATATTAGTGATGTGGGGCTCAAAACTATATTCCACTTTTGGCATTTTAAAATTACTGTTCCACAAATAATGTATCCAATTTGGAGTCCACATACAAAATAATCATCATTTAATAGTTTTGTAGCCGTGTAATAGTTGTGCGACATGTCTGTCATGACGTTTGTCATGAAGTTCCATCGAGGCACCTGGTATCTATGCCGCATCCAACCGGCAAGCCATCTAATTTCATCAATGCTCGTCCATCTCTTGTGTTTCTCACTCTCACATTGTAATATCATTGGACTGAGCTCCTTTGAGATTCTACAACTTCATCTCGGCCTTCTTTATACTGAGTTGACCCTTACATTAATAGCAACAACTCCTGATCGAGCACCACATTAGGTGGCAATAAGCTTTGAAGGTGTCATATCATCTAACTTCTAGTTGGTGCACATTTATGCGGCTGGATTTCCTGTGTATTCTCATATCTAAATTAGCATTAGGATGTTTGTATAGGAAAGTAGAGTTGCAATTTGGAAAAGATAGATTTGCAAATCAGTTAAATTATTATAGTCAAAATAAGCAATTTGGATACTCATTTGTCAAAAGAAAACAATTCTTGTCGGTATCTGTATCATTAGGAAATATAAATGGACTCAAGTCAATTAGTTTTATCATCTAAACCATATTGTGGTCCGCTGATGTCATGCCAAACTATATAGTGGTGTCAGTGTTTTAACCACAATTTTCAAGAAACATCTCAGCAAAACAAAATATCTAACACTAATGTCTAGTATAGTTATCTGATCGCTATTTCAGTGGCATTGTGCAATATAATATCCGTGTGTGCTTCCAATTAATGTCTAAAACAACATAAACTTTTGTTTGTGTATATTAAGAAGTACTAAGATAACCTCGCCTGCTAAATATAACCTTATCTATGTAGTTAATACATTTTTTCCCATGGCATGTGTATAACCCTCTTGCACGGTTTTTTATTTTCCTCAAATAATTATATTAGCCTTGCCCATCAGTCGAAGAATTTTCATCCTTTTTCTCTCAGTGTATAGAATGTATGTCTTCACTCCTCAGTCTGTTATTGCGTGTACCTTTTACTTGTTTTAGGCTACAGTGTGATATTGATGATTTAATCAGCCGTCTTAGCCTGATTATTTTTGTTTAGAGAGGAGAATGATTAGTCACGTACATGTGAGCTTGATCATCCATACACGCATTGGCTTCCGTGGAGCAGGACCGTACACATTAAACTTGGTAGCAGTGAGGTCCAGTGCCTACGCATCTATAGTATTGCTTCTCGTCTCTTCATTTGCGCAAAAGGTGGCTCATAAATATATTATGGACTTGTGTCGCATGCGTATGCTTTCATAACATGTTGAGTATCTCACCTATCATCAGGTGATAAGGCAGATCAAGCCGGTGCGATGCTTTCATAACATGTTGAGTATCTCACCTATCGCAAGTGATAAGGCAGATCATGCCGGTGCGAAAGACACTACCAAGACGTGAAGTTGCAAGGCCGCCAGCTGCCATGCTTGCGGCATAATCGCCGTTGTAGGAGTTGTGGCATGCGGAAGCCCTCAGTAATCTCATTTCTAATAAGTCTTTGTGTTAGATACTCAAGACTTATTTTTAGAGATGCTGCATACTCAAGACTAATTTACGTGATTGTGCTATATGGATGGTGCAACACGCAATCTGTTTCCTTTTTTCCTTTTTACGGGACGCATAGTCTGATTCAATATTGATATGGTTACTGTTATGGCTAACAATCCATGTTTTCTTGCATGCAAGTTCTTACCATGAAAGCCCTGCCTATATATTTTTACGTGATCTTATTTTGGACGTCCATGCTGGACTTGGTTTGTACTCCCTCTGTAAACTAATATAAGAGCATTTAGATCATTAAAGTAGTGATCTAAACACTCTTATATTAGTTTACGGAGGGAGTACATGTCAATGATAGGCTCATGTGTAAGTGTCAATGACAGACTTTTTTTTTGTACATGACTAATATTGTGGATACATTTGTTTTTCATATTTTCATCTCAACCACTATAATTAGCATCAATAGATTAATTATTTTTTTGGTTTATGTGGATGAACGTGGACGCTCGTTCAATAGAAGATATAGACCGATTGTATTTTAATCAACCGGGAATCTGATTGCTTGTTTCGCGTTCAACTATCTAAATCCCTGGAAAAAAACTATATGTACCAAATTATATTTTTGAAGACTACCTAAATTACAATTAAAACTGATTTTATATTTATTTTATTTTATATTTTGAACTTCATATATAGCATGTCTCCTGTAGGACATTCTTCTTTGACGTACATGTAGTGCATAGCACTGTGTTTTTTTTTTCTTTTGGCATTGTTTTTCTTTGGCAGGTGGCTGTACTATTTTCATTTTTTTTCTAAAATTCTGCGGGAGATATCCTTGTATTTACTGGCCGGTTATTGCCTGCTTTTTTTATTGCTTAGTCCGTACTTGTCCATGTGATACATGCATGCATACGTGTGGCTCCTGGAGTTTGCATGTAGACGTGCTATATCTTAACGAATCCACACCGTTTGACTATTTCCTTTGTGTATGTGTCCTAATGAAAATAGGAGTCCTAATGCATGTACAATCCGATTGCTATGTTTTTTTTGGACTCAATTGCTACGGTTGCGTACGTGAGTTTTTTCTTTTAAAAGGTTGTATACGTGACATGATCTAGTCATAGCTGCACATGAAAATATTGTGCGTAACTTTTAGATCGTTAAATCCCAGCCATTATAATTTAGATCAACGGATAAAATAATTTAAGCTTATGTGGTTAAACGTGGTTGCTTGTTTTACTTCTGTTTTAATTATATAATAGATAGATTATGGAGTTAAGTAAAAAATGCATTGCAAAGGTGCAAGCCACCATCTCGCTCCTCTTTAATTACCCAACCCCCAATGAGCTAAGCGCATGTAGAAATTAATAAGACCATATGTAGATTGCTATTGGTCTTGATTACCGTGTGATGAGAGAAAAGTATTTTTTCCCACTTTAAAATGTATTGGGAAGATAGAAGTACACTCTTTTGTGGATAAATTTTAAAGCTAGATGTACACTCTTCACCAGACGGAGGGAGTAAGCACCAACCTGTGGTTGGATAGTTCGGTGGACAGTAGTATCCCTAGCCCACCGGGTTCAAGTCCTGGTGCTCTCATTCTCTTCGGGAGGGGGAAATCGAAGCCATCGACATCACCAACAACCTACTCATCTTGGTCACCGTGCTCAAGTCCACCTTCATGATCTCTACCCCCGTCATCATGCTAGCGAGCGCCACTTCTTTTGCCTAGGTCTTGGCATTGGCGACACCGATCTCGAGCATCTTTGATTTCTTCTCCGCCTCCATCTCCATCTCCAGCATCTTGCCTTGCTTCTCCGCATCAAGTTCAAGCCCCTTCCTTTCACTAGTAGAAAAAGGGTCAAATGTTCAGCTCATTAGTCCCGGTTTGCATTTGAGCCGGCACTAATGTGACCATTAGTGCCGGTTCGAACGGCTATGCATTAGTGTCGGTTCGTGTTGAACCTTTAGTATCGGTTCGTGCCACGAACCGGTACTAAAGGGGTGGTGGTAGGCTAGCGTCAGGCCGGGGCCCCACGAGCCCCTTTAGTCCCGGTTTGTGACACAAACCGGTACTGTGACGCCCCCGATTCAATCGTACACTAATCATACACGCAAATGTGTACGATCAAGATCAGGGACTCACGGGAAGATATCACAACACAACTCTACAAATAAAATAAGTCATACAAGCATCATATTACGAGCCAGGGGCCTCGAGGGCTCGAATACAAGAGCTCGATCGTAGACGAGTCAGCGGAAGCAACAATATCTGAGTACAGACATAAGTTAAACAAGTTTGCCTTAAGAAGACTAGCACAAACTGGGATACAGATCGAAAGAGGCGCATGCCTCCTGCCTGGGATCCTCCTAACTACTCCTGGTCGCCGTCAGCGGGCTGCACGTAGTAGTAAGCACCTCCCGAGTAGTAGTAGTAGTAGTCGTCGACGGTGGCGTCTGGCTCCTGGGCTCCAACGTCTGGTCGCAACAATCGGGTATAGAAAAGGAGGGAAAAGAGGGAGAAAGCAACCGTGAGTACTCATCCAAAGTACTCGCAAGCAAGGAGCTACACTACATATGTATGCATTGGTATCAACTGGAATAAGGCTATTATATGTGGACTGAACTGCAGAAAGCCGGAATAAGGGGGGTAGCTAGTCCTTTCGAAGACTACGCTTCTAGCAGCCTCCGTCTTGCAGCATGTAGAAGAGAGTAGACTGAAGTCCTCCAAGTATCATCGCAAAGCATAATCCTAACCGATGATCCTCCCCTCGTCGCCCTATGAGAGAGCGATCACCGGTTGTATCTGGCACTTGGAAGGGTGTGTTTTATTAAGTATCCGGTTCTAGTTGTCATAAGGTCAAGGTACAACTCCAAGTCGTCCTGTTAACGAAGATCACGACTATTCGAATAGATTAACTTCCCTGCAGGGGTGCACCACATAACCCAACACGCTCGACCCCATTTGGCCGGACACACTTTCCTGGGTCATGCCCGGCCTCGGAAGATCAACACGTCGCAGCCCTACCTAGGCACAACAGAGAGGTCAGCACGCCGGTCTAAATCCTATGGCGCAGGGGTCTGGGCCCATCGCCCTTTGCACACCTGCACGTTGCGAACGCGGCCGGGTGAGCAGACCTAGAAACCTCCATTACAAAGGAAGTTGCGTGACGCGGTCCAACCCGGGGCGCGCCGCTCAGTCGCTGACGTCACGAAGGCTTCGGCTGATACCACGACGTCGAGTGCCCATAACTGTCCCCGCGTAGATGGTTAGTGCGTATAGGCCAGTAGCCAGACTCAGATCAAATACCAAGATCTCATTAAACGTGTTATCTTGAAGACACCGCGAACGCCGACCAGGGCCAGGGCCACCTCTCTCCTAGGTGGTCTCAACCTGCCCTGTCACTCCGCCACAAAGATTCACCCAGAGGGCCGTCGGGACAAAGGTCCTTTCAGCCCCCAATCCGTGAATCACTCGCGGATACTCCTCGAGCCAACCTGACTTTAGTCATCACATGTATCATGTATAAAGTATAGGTATATACCCGTGATCAACTCCCGAGTGATCACGGCCCGATAGTATAGCATGGCAGACGGACAAGAATGTATGGCCACTGATGATAAACTAGCATCCTATACTAAGCATTTAGGATTGCAGGTAAGGTATCAACAGTTGTAGCAACAATGACAGGCTATGCATCAGGATAGGATTAACGGAAAGCAGTAACATGCTACACTACTCTAATGCAAGCAGTATAGAGGAGAGTAGGCGATATATGGTGATCAAGGGGGGGCTTGCCTGGTTGCTCTGGCAAGAGAGGGTGGTCGTCAACACCGTAGTCGTACTGGGTAGCAGCGGCGTCGGTCTCGGTGTCTAGTGAGAGAAGAGGGGGAAGAAACAATAAATACAATGCAAACAAATGCATGACGATGCATGACATGACAAAGCGTGATGCTAGGTGTGCCCTAGCGCGGTACGAGGTGGTACCGGTGAAGGGGGAAAACATCCGGGAACGAATTCCCGGTGTTTCGCGTTTTCGGACAGATGAACCGGAGGGGCAAAGTTGCGTGTTAGGTATGATAGGGATGCGTAGAGGACGAACGGGTTGCGTATCCGGATTCGTCTCGTCGTTCTGAGAAACTTTCATGTACAAAGTTTTTTCATCCGAGTTACGGTTAATTTTCTATGATTTTTCAAAGTTTTAATGATTTTTGAAAAGTCCTGGAATTACTTTTAATTTTGAAAATCTCCAGAAAATGCTGGGTGCACCCAGTGCACTGCACCCAGAGTGCACCAGAGGGTCTGCCAGTGGGGCCAGTCAACTGCTGACTCAGCAGTTGACTGGTCAAAGGTTGACTGGTCAGCGGGTCCAGGGGCTGAGTCAGCAGCCCAGTCAGCAGTCAATAGTTGACTGTTGACTGGTCAAACTGACTGGTGGGGGCCGAGTGTAAGTGACACATATTTTAACAGGGGTTTTAGTTAAATTATTAAGTTATTACCTTAGATTAAGTTAGTAGCCTTGGGCCCACGGATCAGTGAGAGGATAGGGGAGTGGGTTAGTGCCAGGGAGAGGTTACCCCCACTAACCGAACAGGGGGCCATCCCAGGGAGAGGCCAGGGGCCTCGCCGGCAGTCTCGCACAGGCACAAGGCGCCGGCAGCCACGATGCGGCCCGCCGGACTAGCGGGAGGGCCGGTGGCCGGAGGGGGCGCAGCGGCTGGAGGCGGGGGCAGCCGCGGCCGAAGGCTGGCGGGGCAAGCTGCAGGCGGCGGCAATAGCGGGTGAGGGAACGCGGGCGGGAGAGTCGCGATGGCACACGGTGGGGGCGAGCGGGGCGCGCTTGCGGCGGGACCGCATAGGGGCGCGGCTGGAGCAGAGCAGAAGCAGCGCGCAGGGGAGGCCATGGGCGACGAGAGGGGGGGCATGGGGAAGCGCCGGCAGCGACGGGTCGCAGCAGGTGAGGAGTAGCGGCAGGAGAAGTACGCGGCGGCAGCGGGCAAGGGCGGGCAACAACGGGTGCGAGCGCGCACGCAAGCGGGCACAGAGGCGCGCGGGGTGCATGGGATCGCCCAGGCGACGGCTCAGCGCGGTAGGACGCGGGCTTCAGAGAACTCCGGGCAGGACGACCAAATCATGGGGACGGCGCTACGACGTGATTAATAGAGGGGGAGACAAGGGGAATCGGTGCTGCTCACCAGGGGAGGGTTGATGGCGAGCTCGGATTGGTCGGGGGCGTGCCGGAGCATGGATTCACGGCGGGGAATCGGTGGCGGCCGCCGATGAAGACAAGGACGACGATGACGATGGGGCGGCTCCAGGCTCGATCCTGAGCGTACGGCGCGGCTCCGGTCGAACGAAAGCACGGGGATGATGGAGTCGGCGATGAGAAGGCCCCTGGACAACTTGGCTTGATGAGGGAAGGCTTCAGAGTGTGTGGACGATGGTGGTGTGGCAACCTCAAGCTCCGGAACGAACGAAACGGAAGGGGCGAGCAAGGGAGGAAGAACGAGTGGCCTATGGTTTGTCTCACGCATCGGGCAGGGCCATATACGCCTCGGGGGCTCGTCGGATGGTAAACACGGCGCCACGGTGGCTATGGCGGCGCGGATGCCCGACACGTACATGCTCTGCCTCCTCTCTGTACAGAGATGGGAGAAAGGCCTCTCGTGGGCTTGGGTTGTGTTGCTGTAGCACTAGGCCTCAAGTGCACAGTAATGCGTTTTTTTACCTATTGTTTCGTATTTTAGTTTTGCACCCAAAGGACTTTTGTAAAATGATTAGCTTGCCACAATAATTATGTTGCAATAACTGGCACTGCCATAATAAGTTTGAGGGTTATTCGAATTCATTTGAAAATTGGTTTAATTATAAATGTTTAAAAGTTGTTTTGGTTCCATTTTAAAATAGGTTAGGGGCATTTCACTAATTCAAAATATATTGGATAATTCATGACAATTAGTTAGGGAATATTTTCAACCTAGCCTACATTTTTTATTTTAATGTTTGAAGGATTAATAACTTGACTTGTATTTGAATTTGAATTTGAGGTCGGTTTGAAACAAGTGAGCTTTAGCCAAAATTTTAATTATGATGACCTGACATCATTAACAGGGTATTACGTAGCTTAACTATCGGGGTGTCATAAATCTCCTCCACTACAAGAAATCTCGTCCCGAGATTTAGGAGGCGGTTAGGGGTGAAGGTTCTGGTTACGAAATTCTAACGAGTCTTCTCGGTCTTGGTTGCTCTTCTCGAAGAGGTAGATCCACTACGTTGATGTCTTCATTTCTCTGCTCCATGTCATCATGATGAAGTCGACATCCTTTCTTCGGGAACTCCATCGTACTTACAGTAGAATAAGGCAGGGTTGTTACGGGAGAACAGACCTATCAAGGTTGATTGTATGGTAGATAGCTCAGGGAAAGTGGCAGGAAGTAACTCTCGAATTGAAACTTAATAAAATAACGAGAGCAAAGTATGAAGGTAGCATGAGAAGTTTCAAGCGGGAATGCAATCGCTCGTTGCCCGAAACGGAGTGTGAACAGGGGTTCAGAGCAACGGGAATAAGTATTGTGTATGATACCAGAATAGATCTCTAGGAAGGTGGCCCGTGAATTACATACAAAGTCAAGCGCGAGGAATAACTTTGGCATCAGGGTGTACAGGAGAGTCAGGTTTTGATCTTGGGACCTGTGGGATATGGGCCCACCATGTGGGTTAAAAGTAGGAAGTGAAGGAAATATGCCCTAGAGGCAATAATAAAGTTATTATTTATTTCCTTATATCATGATAAATGTTTATTATTCATGCTAGAATTGTATTAACCGGAAACATAATACATGTGTGAATACATAGACAAACAGAGTGTCACTAGTATGCCTCTACTTGACTAGCTCGTTGATCAAAGATGGTTATGTTTCCTAACCATAGACATGAGTTGTCATTTGATTAATGGGATCACATCATTAGGTGAATGATCTGATTGACATGACCTATTCCATTAGCTTAGCACCCGATCATTTAGTATGTTGCTATTGCTTTCTTCATGACTTATACATGTTCCTATGACTATGAGATTATGCAACTCCCGTTTGCCGGAGGAACACTTTGTGTGCTACCAAACGTCACAACGTAACTGGGTGATTATAAAGGAGCTCTACAGGTGTCTCCAAAGGTACATGTTGGGTTGGCGTATTTCGAGATTAGGATTTGTCACTCCGATTGTCGGAGAGGTATCTCTGGGCCCTCTCGGTAATGCACATCACTTAAGCCTTGCAAGCATTGCAACTAATGAGTTAGTTGTGGGATGATGTATTACAGAACGAGTAAAGAGACTTGCCAATAACGAGATTGAACTAGGTATTGGAATACCGACGATCGAATCTCGGGCAAGTAACATACCGATGACAAAGGGAACAACGTATGTTGTTATGCGGTCTGACCGATAAAGATCTTCGTAGAATATGTAGGAGCCAATATGGGCATCCAGGTCCCGCTATTGATTATTGACCGGAGACGTGTCTCGGTCATGTCTACATTGTTCTCGAACCCGTAGGGTCCGCACGCTTAAGGTTTCGATGACAGTTATATTATGAGTTTAAAAGTTTTGATGTACCGAAGGAGTTCGGAGTCCCGGATGAGATCGGGGACATGACGAGGAGTCTCGAAATGTTCGAGACGTAAAGATTGATATATTGGACGACTATATTCGGACATCGGAAAGGTTCCAAGTGATTCGGATATTTTTCGGAGTATCGGGTAGTTACGGGAGAAGCAATGGGCCTTGATGGGCTTTAGTGGGAAGAGGAGAAAGGGCCAAGGGGCTGCTGCGCCCCCCTCCCCTCTAGTCCGAATTGGACTAGGGAAAGGGGGGCCGGCCACCTCTCCTTCTCCTCCACTTCCTTCTCCCTTCCTCCCCTCTTGGTGGACTCCTACTAGGACTTGGAGTCCTAGTAGGACTCCACATCCTGGCCGCACCAATTGCCTTGGCCGGCCTCCTCCTCCTCCATCCTTTATATACTGAGGCAAGGGGCACCCCAAAGACACAAGTTGATCCACGTGATCTTATTCTTAGTCGTGTGCGGCGCCCCCTGCCACCATAGTCCTCGATAATATTGTAGCGGTGCTTAGGCGAAGCCCTGCGACAGTAGTTCATCAAGATCATCACCACGCCGTCGTGCTGACGGAACTCTTCCCCGACACTTTGCTGGATCGGAGTCCGGGGATCGTCATCGAGCTGAACGTATGCTAGAACTCGGAGGTGCCGTAGTTTCGGTGCTTGATCGGTCGGGCCGTGAAGACGTACGACTACGTCAACCAAACGCTTCCGTTGTCGATCTACAAGGTACGTAGATAACACTCTCCCCTCGTTGCTATGCATCACCATGATCTTGCGTGTGCGTAGGAATTTTTTTGAAATTACCATGTTCCCCAACAGTGGCATCCGAGCCTAGGTTTTTATGGTTTGATGTTATATGCACGAGTAGAACACAAGTGAGTTGTGGGCGATATAAGTCATACTGATTACCAGCATGTCATACTTTGGTTCGGCGGTATTGTTGGATGAAGCGGCCCGGACCGACATTACGCGTACGCTTACGCGAGACCGGTTCTCCCGACGTGCTTTGCACAAAAGTGGCTAGCGGGTGACAGTTTCTCCAACTTTAGTTGAACCGAGTGTGGCTACGCCCGGTCCTTGCGAAGGTTAAAACAGCACCAACTTGACAAACTATCATTGTGGTTTTGATGCGTAGGTAAGATTGCTTCTTGCTTAAGCCCGTAGCAGCCACGTAAAACTTGCAACAACAAAGTAGAGGACGTCTAACTTGTTTTTGCAGGGCATGTTGTGATGTGATATGGTCAAAACGTGATAAGATATAAGTTGTTGTATGAGATGATCATGTTTTGTTAAAGTTATCAGCAACTGGCAAAAGCCTTATGGTTGTCTCTTTATTGCATAAGATGCAAGCGCCAAATAATTGCTTTACTTTATCGCTATGCGATAGCAATAGTTGCAAGAGCAATAGTTGGCGAGACGACCGTGTGACGACACATTGATATAGATCAAGATGATGGAGATCATGGTGTCATGCCGGTGACGATAGAGATCATGACAGTACTTTTGAGATGGAGATCAAAGGCGCAAGATGATGATGGCCATATCATGTCACATATTTTGATTGCATATGATGTTTTTATCTTTTATACATCTTATTTTGCTTAGTTTGACGATAGCATTTTAAGATGATCTCTCACTAATTATCAAGAAGTGTTCTCCTTGAGTATGCACCGTTGTGAAAGTTCTTCGTGCTGAGACACCACGTGATGATCGGGTGTGATAGGCTCTACGTTCAAATACAATGGGTGCAAAACAGTTGCACACGCGGAATACTCAGGTTATACTTGACGAGCCAAGCATATACAGATATGGCCTCGGAACACGGAGACCGAAAGGTCGAGCGTGAATCATATAGTAGATATGATCAACATAGTGATGTTCACCAATGAAACTACTCCATCTCACGTGATGATCGGACATGGTTTAGTTGATTTGGATCACGTGATCACTTAGAGGATTAGAGGGATGTCTATCTAACTGGGAGTTCTGAAGTAATATGATTAAATTGAAATTAAATTTATCATGAACTTAGTCCTGGTAGTATTTTGCAAATCATGTTGTAGATCAATAGCTCGCGTTGTTGCTTCCCTGTGTTTATTTTGATATGTTCCTAGAGAAAATTGTGTTGAAAGATGTTAGTAGAAAAGATGCGGATTGGATCCGTGATCTGAGGTTTATCCTCATTGCTGCACAGAAGAATTATGTCCTTGATGCACCGCTAGGGGACGGACCTATTGCAGGAGCAGATGCAGACGTTATGAACGTTTGGCTAGCTCAATATGATGACTACTTGATAGTTTAGTGCACCATGCTTAATGGCTTAGAATCGGGACTTCAAATACGTTTTGAACATCATGGAGCATATGAGATGTTCCAGGAGTTGAAGTTAATATTTCAAGAAAATACCTGAGTTGAGAGATATGAAGTCTCCAACAATTTCTATAGCCAAAAGATGGAGGAGAATCGCTCAACTAGTGAGCATGTGCTCAGATTGTCTGAGTACTACAATCGCTTGAATAAAGTGGGAGTTAATCTTCCAGATAAGATAGTGATTGACAGAATTCTCTAGTCACCATCACCAAGTTAGTAGAACTTCGTGATGAACTATAGTATGCAAGGGATGACGAAAACGAATCCCGAGCTTTTCATGATGATGAAATCGATGAAGGTAGAAATCAAGAAAGAGCATCAAGTGTTGATGGTTGACAAGATCACTAGTTTCAAGAAAAGGGCAAAGGGAAGAAGGGGAACTTCAAGAAGAACGGCAAGCAAGTTGCTGCTCAAAGTGAAGAAGCCCAAGTCTGATCCTAAGCCTGAGACTAAGTGCTTCTACTGCAAAATGGACTGGTCACTGGAAGCGGAACTACCCCAAGTGATTGGCAGATAAGAAGGATGGCAAAGTGAACATAAGTATATTTGATATACATCTTATTGATGTGTACTTTACTAGTGTTTATAGCAACCCCTCAGTATTTGATACTAGTTCAGTTGCTAAGATTAGTAACTCGAAACGGGAGTTGCAGAATAAACAGAGACTAGTTAAGGGTAAAGTGACGATGTGTGTTGGAAGTGGTTCCAAGATTGATATGATCATCATCGCACACTCCCTATACTTTCGGGATTAGTGTTGAACCTGAATAAGTGTTATTTGGTGTTTGCGTTAAGCATGAATATGATTTGATCATGTTTATTATAATACGGTTATTCATTTAAGTAAAAGAATAAATTGTTGTTCTGTTTACATGAATAAAACCTTACATGGTTACACACCCAATGAAAATAGTTCGTTGGATCTCGATCGTAGTTATACACATAATCATAATATTGAAACCAAAAGATGCAAAGTTAATAATGATAGTGCAACTTATTTGTGGCACTGCCGTTTAGGTCATATTGGTGTAAAGCGCATGAAGAAACTCCATGCTGATGGGATTTTGGAATCACTTGATTATGAATCACTTGATGCTTGCGAACCATGCCTCATGGGCAAGATGACTAAGACTTCGTTCTCCGGAGCGAGCAACTGACTTATTGGAAATAATACATACTGATGTATGCGGTCCGATGAAGTTAAGGCTCACGGCAAGTATCGTTATTTTCTGAACTTCACAGGTGATTTGAGCAGATATGGGTATATCTACTTGATGAAACATAAGTCTGAAACATTTGAAAAGTTCAAAGAATTTCAGAGTGAAGTGGAAAATCATCGTGACAAGGAAATAAAGTTTCTACGATCTGATCGCACAGACAAATATTTGAGTTACGAGTTTGGTCTTCAATTAAAACAATGTGGAATAGTTTCACAAACTCATGCCACATGGAACACCACAGCATAATGGTGTGTCCGAACGTCATAACCGTACTTTATTGGATATAGTGCAATCTATGATGTTTCTTACCGATCTACCACTATCGTTTTGGGGTTAAGCATTAGAGACAGCTGCATTCACGTTAATAGGGCACCATCTAAATCCGCTGAGACGACACCATATGAACTATGGTTTGGCAAGAAACCTAAGCTGTCGTTTCTTAAAGTTTGGGACTGCGATGCTTATGTGAAAAAGTTTCAACATGATAAGCTCGAACCCAAATCGGAGAAGTAAATCTTCATAGGATATCCAAAGGAAACTATTGGATACACCTTCTATCACAGATCCGAAGGCAAGACTTTTGTTGCTAAATTCGGAAACTTTCTAGAGAAGGAGTTTCTCTCGAAAGAAGTGAGTGGGAGGAAAGTAGAACTTGATAAGGTAATTGTACCTTCTCCCTTATTGGAAAGTAGTTCATCACAGAAATCTCTTCCTGTGACTACTACACCAATTAGTGAGGAAGCTAATGATGATGATCATGTAACTTCAGATCAAGTTACTACCGAATCTCGTAGGTAAAACAGAGTGAGATCCGCACCAGAGTGGTACGGTAATCCTGTTCTGGAGGTCATGCAACTTGACCATGAAGAACCTACGAACTATGAAGAAGCGATGGTGAGCCCAGATTCCGCAAAATGGCTTGAGGCCATGAAATCTGAGATGGGATCCATGTATGAGAACAAAGTATGGACTTTGGTTGACTTGCCCGATGATCGGCAAGCAATTGAGAATAAATGGATCTTCAAGAGGAAGACGGACGCTGATAGTAGTGTTACTATCTACAAAGCTAGAATTGTCGCAAAAGGTTTTCGACAAGTTCAAGGTGTTGACTACGATGAGAATTTCTCACTCGTATCTATGCTTAAGTCTTTCCGAATCATGTTAGCAATTGCCGCATTTTATGAAATCTGGCAAATGGATAAACAAAACTGCATTCCTTAATAGATTTATTAAAGAAGAGTTGTATATGATACAACCAGAAGGTTTTGTCAATCCTAAAGGTGCTAACAAAATATGCAAGCTCCAGCGATCCATCTATGGACTGGTGCAAGCATCTCGGAGTTGGAATATACGCTTTGATAAGTTGATCAAAGCATATAGTTTTATACAGACTTGCGATGAAGCCTGTATTTACAAGAAAGTGAGTGGGAGCACTACAACATTTCTGATAAGTATATGTGAATGACATATTGTTGATCGGAAATAATGTAGAATTATTCTGCAAAGCATAAAGGAGTGTTTGAAAGGAATTTTCCAGAAAAAGACCTCGGTGAAGCTGCTTACATAATGAGCATCAAGATCTATAGAGATAGATCAAGACGCTTGATAAGTTTTTTTCAATGAGTACATACCTTGACAAGATTTTGAAGTAGTTCAAAATGGAACAGTCAAAGAAAGAGTTCTTGCCTATGTTACAAGGTGCAAAATTGAGTAAGACTCAAAACCCGACCACGACAGAAGATAGAAAGAGAATGAAAGTCATTCCCTATGCCTCGGTCATAGGTTCTATAAAGTATGCCATGCTGTGTACCAGATCTATTGTATACCCTACCACTGAGTTTGGCAAGGGAATACAATAGTGATCTAGGAATAGATCACTGGACAACGGTCAAAATTATCCTTAGTAGAATAAGGATATGTTTCTCGATTATGGAAGTGAAAAAAGGTTCGTCGTAAAGGGTTGCGCCGATGCAAGTTTTGACACTAATCTAGATGAATCTAAATCTCAATCTAGATACATATTGAAAGTGGGAGCAATTAGCTAGAGTAGCTCCGTGCAGAGCATTGTTGACATAAATATTTGCAAAATACTTACGGATCTGAATATAACAGACCCGGTGACTAAAATTATCTCACAAGCAAAAAATGATCACACCTTAGTACTCTTTGGGTGTTAATCACATAGCGATGTGAACTAGATTACTGACTCTAGTAAACCCTTTGGTTGTTGGTCACATATCGATGTGGACTATGGGTGTTA
Organism: Triticum urartu; assembly: GCF_056163025.1. NCBI lineage: Eukaryota > Viridiplantae > Streptophyta > Magnoliopsida > Poales > Poaceae > Triticum > Triticum urartu. The sequence goes on from NC_141879.1 coordinate 715,448,777, forward strand.
ATCACATGGTGATGAGAACTATTGCTATTAAATCACATGGTGATGTGAACTAGATTATTGACTCTAGTGCAAGTGGGAGACTGAAGGAGATATGCCCTAGAGGCAATAATGAAGTTATTATTTATTTCCTTATATCATGATAAATGTTTATTATTCACGCTAGAATTGTATTAACCGGAAACATAATACATGTGTGAATACATAGACAAACAGAGTGTCACTAGTATGCCTCTACTTGACTAGCTCGTTGATCAAAGATGGTTATGTTTCCTAACCATAGACATGAGTTGTCATTTGATTAATGGGATCACATCATTAGGTGAATGATCTGATTGACATGACCTATTCCATTAGCTTAGCACCCGATCATTTAGTATGTTGCTATTGCTTTCTTCATGACTTATACATGTTCCTATGACTATGAGATTATGCAACTCCCGTTTGCCGGAGGAACACTTTGTGTGCTACCAAACGTCACAACGTAACTGGGTGATTATAAAGGAGCTCTACAGGTGTCTCCAAAGGTACATGTTGGGTTGGCGTATTTCGAGATTAGGATTTGTCACTCCGATTGTCGGAGAGGTATCTCTGGGCCCTCTCGGTAATGCACATCACTTAAGCCTTGCAAGCATTGCAACTAATGAGTTAGTTGCGGGATGATGTATTACAGAACGAGTAAAGAGACTTGCCGATAACGAGATTGAACTAGGTATTGGAATACCGACGATCGAATCTCGGGCAAGTAACATACCGATGACAAAGGGAACAACGTATGTTGTTATGCGGTCTGACCGATAAAGATCTTCGTAGAATATGTAGGAGCCAATATGGGCATCCAGGTCCCGCTATTGGTTATTGATCGGAGACGTGTCTCGGTCATGTCTACATTGTTCTCGAACCCGTAGGGTCCGCACGCTTAAGGTTTCGATGACAGTTATATTATGAGTTTATGAGTTTTGATGTACCGAAGGAGTTCGGAGTCCCGGATGAGATCGGGGACATGACGAGGAGTCTCGAAATGGTTGAGACGTAAAGATTGATATATTGGACGACTATATTCGGACATCGGAAAGGTTCCGAGTGATTCGGATATTTTTCGGAGTACCGGGTAGTTACGGGAGAAGCAATGGGCCTTGATGGGCTTTAGTGGGAAGAGGAGAAAGGGCCAAGGGGCTGCTGCGCCCCCCTCCCCTCTAGTCCGAATTGGACTAGGGAAAGGGGGCGGCCACCTCTCCTTATCCTCCACTTCCTTCTCCCTTCCTCCCCTCTTGGTGGACTCCTACTAGGACTTGGAGTCCTAGTAGGACTCCACATCCTGGCCGCACCAATTGCCTTGGCCGGCCTCCTCCTCCTCCATCCTTTATATACTGAGGCAAGGGGCACCCCAAAGACACAAGTTGATCCACGTGATCTTATTCTTAGCCGTGTGCGGCGCCCCCTGCCACCATAGTCCTCGATAATATTGTAGCGGTGCTTAGGCGAAGCCCTGCGACGGTAGTTCATCAAGATCATCACCACGCCGTCGTGCTGACGGAACTCTTCCCCGACACTTTGCTGGATCGGAGTCCGGGGATCGTCATCGAGCTGAACGTATGCTAGAACTCGGAGGTGCCATAGTTTCGGTGCTTGATCGGTCAGGCCATGAAGACGTACGACTACATCAACCAAACGCTTCCATTGTCGATCTAAAAGGTACGTAGATCACACTCTCCCCTCGTTGCTATGCATCACCATGATCTTGCGTGTGCGTAGGAAATTTTTTGAAATTACTACGTTCCCCAACAGGAAGGGGGATGGCGTCTTGCATGATCATGTAAGCAAGGCATGTCAGAGGATAGACTATCGATTCTGTCGGCAACAACCATTGGTACCAAGGGCGAGGGACGAAGAGAACCATTTTCCTGCTCGTTGAACGAGGCGGACCAACAGGCAAAGTTCTCGTCCATCGGTGGTTACCGGAATGCTATAAACAAAAGCAATAGGGTCTTACTGACACGGTCGTACACCAAGGTGTTTACATAAGCAGAAGAATATTACTGCGTAGATCATATAGATCACCAGAAAGGTTAAACAAAACAATGGAAAGGAAAAGGTGATCTTCGTATTAAACAGAAAAATGGAAAGGAAAATGTGTTAAAACACAATTTTCAGGGGTATATCCTTCCCAAGGACAAAAAGAGGATGATATCCATGAGAGTATATAACATAGAAAACCCTTTAGGTAAGAGAAGAGAAATTTCATGACTTTACCCATACAACAGTGTTTGGATAATTGAGCATGAAACATTTAACATTAGGCTTTAAATGTTCTTGTTGATAATTGGAGTAACACATATATGCTTCGAGATAGCATTGACATGGTCTTCAGGCAAAGGTCAGACTTTGGAAACACAAAGGATCCATCAGGAATAACTTGTAGAATAAGTCTTACAATTTCCTCATGGAAGAATAGATAACCTTGCTGAAAAGGAATCTATAACCATAGGGCCTCCGGCCGGGTGTGCTAAGCACGGCATCCTGGATATAAAAGATGGTAATACTCCAAGGTAAAGAAGAACAAATGTTGGATAGCAAGGAACTCAAGGTATAACACAGAACACGAACAAGTTTGTGTTGGAGGGAAGGCAATAAAGTTGTCGATGATAACACAATTCATCGAGGGGCAAGGATGGTATTTCTCATCATGACTTTGAATGATATCCTAGAAGAGTTCATAAGATTGATGATGATCACGACACAATTGTTGAGAGATTTCATGAAGATGTAATCCATCGGCGATGACATCAAGTCAAAAGAATGATGAAGTGAAGGTTTATTGGAACCACGGGTACGGCACAAACTCAAAACCAAGCTTGTGGATTAAGGATAAATGATATGATGAGGAAAATCGACGTAAGCTTAGCTCATCATCGAAAATTGTGCTCTAGGAAGAAGGACCAGGTAGCACAATTAAGAGCAGCACGATAAGGATATAGCCGATCAAGTTAGGAATGACTTGAAGGATTATTTGAACTCGTAAGCAACGAAAATTATTTAGGGTTATTGAATCGGAGTGCGGAATCGATTCACTATTCGGTGTTCTCGGTTGACGACAACCCAGAACCTAGGAACAATTGGATTCGGTGAGTAATAATAGTTGATGAAGAACCCATAAGAAGTTATGATGTCCCCTGATAACTCGAGATAGCATGGGGTAATACTTGACGACAGACCAAAGTGGAGGTTGGACTGGGGTATTGCTCTGCAGAAGACAAATGCTTAAATTTGCACGAGTAATGGTATTTAAAGGAGAACATGGTCGGAACCACGTCCACAGATACAAGATGAACTTATAACAAGGGAATAATTATTTTAAAAGAAGCTTCCATGATAAGGTATACATCGTGTCCATGGGCATGATCACAGGGTTCAAGGTCGACTCCCACTTCTCCAATGCATAACCTTTCATTCACTTCTCTTTTTCGAAGAAGTTGTAGTGTTGAATTATCTGGCAAAATACCAAACGAGTATGACTCGTGAAAACTTTCGAGTTCACACATAATATGGAAGGCATAGGTTCAACCCATCGAGGCATCTTAGGAGCATATACCACAATTTCAGGAATAAATAACACAAGCTCGATAGTAGAGCATGCTGGAGAAAGCAGAGGATACAATTTACCAAAGGCATTATGTATCCGAGGAAAGGCTCACAAGCTTATAGAATATGAAGGACGCTATCGGATAAAATCCAACAAAGGATCTGGTGGTCCACAAGGAGTCTGATGTGAGCATCGGTACTCAACCGGAGGAAGAAGGAATGCAAGGAGATCAGTTTATGGAAACAACTGACTAACTGAAAGCTCCAATGCAAAGGAATTATGAATTCCAAGACAAGGGATCATAAGCAATGCTCTGATTAGGGATGGATAAGTTGAATAGCCTTAGGGGTACTATCGATGACAATTTGATTGGTTGAGATCCAGCTCATGTCCGGAATGACGTATGAATTGGAACGATAAATTCCAGGGGACAACTGATGATTGTGTGCATTCACACACATGTTGAATCAAAAGGATAAGAATGACAATCACAAAGGTTTTAAAAGTAAATTACTAGACCAGAGGAATTAACCGGAATGCAAGTATGCAATAATTCCCAGAACAATAGGCTATTGAGGATTTTCAAAAGATCAAATAGTATTTCGAAGTCTTTTGCGGAACACAAGAACAACTAGGATTGAGTGGATACTTGATAAGTGCGAGGAATTATCCGTATGGATATTTCTGCGGCAAGGAACTACAAGGCAGTGGTTCAAGGGATTCTTAAGAGTCGGAGAGCAATTCGATGCATCTTGTAATAACAAGAGAAACTCAGAGTAATTGTATGAACAACAAGTGTATGTCACTATCCATATGGATATATCGGTAATAGGGAATTGAAAAGGCAGAGGGCACAAGGGTCTCGGGAATGATCGAAGAGTATCTTCAAAATCTTCTGGTGCAGTAGGCGATCATCTTTGATAAGGGGCTCTCTGGGAGAAGTAGTTACGAGAACCTAGAGTCAGATTTAGTAAAATCATTTAACCCGAATTGAAGAGAGATTAGAGTCCCAGAGTAAAGACGAGGAATAAAAGATCCTAATACCACCCAATGGCGACGTGGGCCCATGGGCCGCACAACCAAGTTAGTAAAACAATTTTCATCGACTAGACTCAACTTCGGCCAAGGAGTGTGGAAGGGGGATTCCTACAGGCAGTCGGCTCTGATACCAACTTGTGACGCCCCCGATTCAATCGTACACTAATCATACATGCAAACGTGTATGATCAAGATCAGGGACTCACGGGAAGATATCACAACACAACTCTACAAATAAAATAAGTCATACAAGCATCATATTACAAGCCAGGGGCCTCGAGGACTCGAATACAAGAGCTCGATCATAGACGAGTCAGCGGAAGCAACAATATCTGAGTACAGACATAAGTTAAACAAGTTTGCCTTAAGAAGACTAGCACAAACTGGGATACAGATCGAAAGAGGCGCAGGCCTCCTGCCTGGGTCCTCCTAACTACTCCTGGTCGCCGTCAGCGGGCTGCACGTAGTAGTAGGCACCTCCCGAGTAGTAGTAGTCGTTGGCGGCGGTGGCGTCTGGCTCCTGGGCTCCAACGTCTGGTCGCAGCAATCGGGTATAGAAAAGGAGGGAAAAGAGGGAGAAAGCAACCGTGAGTACTCATCCAAAGTACTCGCAAGCAAGGAGCTACACTACATATGTATGCATTGGTATCAACTGGAGCTATTATATGTGGACTGAACTGCAGAAAGCCGGAATAAGGGGGGTAGCTAGTCCTTTCGAAGACTACGCTTCTGGCAGCCTCCGTCTTGCAGCATGTAGAAGAGAGTAGACTGAAGTCCTCCAAGTATCATCGCAAAGCATAATCCTAACCGATGATCCTCCCCTCGTCGCCCTATGAGAGAGCGATCACCGGTTGTATCTGGCACTTGGAAGGGTGTGTTTTATTAAGTATCCGGTTCTAGTTGTCATAAGGTCAAGGTACAACTCCAAGTCGTCCTGTTAACGAAGATCACGACTATTTGAATAGATTAACTTCCCTGCAGGGGTGCACCACATAACCCAACACGCTCGACCCCATTTGGCCGGACACACTTTCCTGGGTCATGCCCGGCCTCGGAAGATCAACACGTCGCAGCCCTACCTAGGCACAACAGAGAGGTCAGCACGCCGGTCTAAATCCTATGGCGCAGGGGTCTGGGCCCATCGCCCTTTGCACACCTGCACGTTGCGAATGCGGCCGGGTGAGCAGACCTAGAAACCTCCATTACAAAGGAAGTTGCGTGACGCGGTCCAACCCGGGGCGCGCCGCTCAGTCGCTGACGTCACGAAGGCTTCGGCGGATACCACGACGTCGAGTGCCCATAACTGTCCCCGCGTAGATGGTTAGTGCGTATAGGCCAGTAGCCAGACTCAGATCAAATACCAAGATCTCGTTAAACGTGTTATCTTGAAGACACCGCGAACGCCGACCAGGGCCAGGGCCACCTCTCTCCTAGGTGGTCTCAACCTGCCCTGTCGCTCCGCCACAAAGATCCACCCAGAGGGCTGTCGGGACAAAGGTCCTTTCAGCCCCCAATCCGTGAATCACTCGCGGGTACTCCTGGAGCCAACCCGACTTTAGTCATCACATGTATCATGTATAAAGTATAGGTATATACCCGTGATCAACTCCTGAGTGATCACGGCCCGATAGTATAGCATGGCAGACGGACAAGAATGTATGGCCACTGATGATAAACTAGCATCCTATACTAAGCATTTAGGATTGCAGGTAAGGTATCAACAGTTGTAGCAACAATGACAGGCTATGCATCAGGATAGGATTAACGGAAAGCAGTAACATGCTACACTACTCTAATGCAAGCAGTATAGAGGAGAGTAGGCGATATATGGTGATCAAGGGGGGGAGCTTGCCTGGTTGCTCTGGCAAGAGAGAGTGGTCGTCAAAACCGTAGTCGTACTGGGTAGCAGCGGCGTCGGTCTCGGTGTCTAGCGAGAGAAGAGGGGGAAGAAACAATAAATATAATGCAAACAAATGCATGACGATGCATGACATGACAAAGCGTGATGCTAGGTGTGCCCTAACGCGGTACGAGGTGGTACCGGTGAAGGGGGAAAACATCCGGGAACGTATTCCCGTTGTTTCGCGTTTCCAGACAGATGGACCGGAGGGAGAAAGTTGTGTGTTCGGTATGCTAGGGATGCGTGGCGGACGAACGGGTTCCGTATCCGGATTCGTTTCGTCGTTCTGAGCAACTTTCATATACAAAATTTTTTCGTCCGAGTTACGGTTAATTTTCTATAATTTTTCAAAGTTTTAATGATTTTTGAAAAGTCCTGGAATTACTTTTAATCTCGAAAATCTCCAGAAAATGCTGGGTGCACCCGGTGCACTGCACAAAGTGTGCACCAGAGGGTCTGCCAGTGGGGCCAGTCAACTGCTGACTCAGCAGTTGACTGGTCAGCGGGTCCAGGGGCTGAGTCAGCAGCCCAATCAGCAGTCAATAGTTGACTGTTGACTGGTCAAACTGACTGGTGGGGGCCGAGTGTAAGTGACACATATTTTAACAGGGGTTTTTAGTTAAATTATTAAGTTATTACCTTAGATTAAGTTAGTGGCCTTGGGCCCACGGATCAGTGAGAGGATAGGCGAGTGGGTTAGTGCCAGGGAGGGGTTACCCCACTAACCGAAAAGGGGGCTGTCCCAGGCAGAGGCCAGGGGCCTCGCTGGCAGTCTCGCATGGGCACAAGGCGCCGGCAGCCACGATGCGGCCGGCCGAACTAGCGGGAGGGCCGGTGGCCGGAGGGGGCGCAACGGCTGGAGGCGGGGGGCAGCGGCGGCCGAAGGCTGGCGGGGCAAGCTGCAGGCGGCGGCAGTAGCGGGCGAGGAAACGCGGGCGGGAGAGCCGCGACGGCACACGGTGGGGGCGAGCTGGGCGCGCTTGCGGCGGGACCGTGCAGGGGCGCGGCTGGAGAAGAGCAGAAGCAGCGCGCAAGGGAGGCCACGGGCGACGAGAGGGGGGGGCGCGGGGAAGCGCCGACAGCGACGGGTTGTAGCAGGCGAGGAGCAGCGGCAGGAGCAGTACGCGGCGGCAGAGGGCAAGGGCGGGCGACAACGGGCGCGGGCGCGCACGCAAGCGGGCACAGAGGCGCGTGGGGTGCAGAGGAGCGCCCAGGCGACGGCTCGGCGCGGTAGGACGCGGGCTTCAGAGAACTCCGGGCAGGACGAACAAATCATGGGGACGGCGCTACAACGCGATTAACAGAGTGGGAGACAAGGGGAATCGGTGCTGCTCACCAAGGGAGGGTTGACGGTGAGCTCGGATTGGTCGGGGGCGTGCCGGAGCATGGATCCGCGGCGGGGCATCGGTGGCGGCCGCCGATGAAGACGAGGACGACGACGACGATAGGGCGGCTCCAGGCTCAATCCCGAGCGTACGGCGCGGCTCCGGTTGAACGAAAGCACGGGGATGATGGAGTCGGCGATGAGAAGGCCCCTGGACAACTTGGCTTGATGAGGGAAGGCTTCAGAGTGTGTGGATGATGGTGGTGTGGCAACCTCAAGCTCCGGAACGAACGAAACGGAAGGGGCAAGCAAGGGAGGAAGAACGAGTGGCCTAGGGTTTGTCTCACGCGTCGGGCAGGGCTTTATACGCCTCGGGGGCTCGTCGGATGGTCAACACGGCAGCCACAGTGGCCATGGCGGCGCGGATGCCCGACACGTACATGCTCTGCCTCCTCTGGTGGGCTTGGGTGGTGTTGCTGTAGCACTAGGCCTCCAGTGCACAGTAATGCATTTTTTTACCTATTGTTTCGTATTTTAGTTTTGTACCGAAAGGACTTTTGTAAAATGATTAGCTTGCCACAATAATTATGTTGCAATAACTGGCACTGTCACAATAAGTTTGAGGGTTATTCGAATTCATTTGAAAATTGGTTTAATTATAAATGTTTAAAAGTTGTTTTGGTTCCACTTTAAAATAGGTTAGGGGCATTTCACTAATTCAAAATATGTTGGATAATTCATGACAATTAGTTAGGGAATATTTTCAACCTAGCCTACATTTTTTATTTTAATGTATGAAGGATTAATAACTTGACTTGTATTTGAATTTGAATTTGAGGTCGGTTTGAAACAAGTGAGGTTTAGCCAAAATTTTAATTATGATGACCTGGCATCATTAACAGGATTTTACTGTAGCTTAACTATCGGGGTGTCATAGGTACTAAAGGTCTAACCTATAGTACCAGTTGTGTCACCAACCGGCACTAAATAGTCTTAACCTATAGTCCCAGTTGGAGACACAAACCGGCACAATAGGGCAATTTTCAAACTCTACCCCCCCCCCCCCCCCCACGCGCGTGTATCGCCATTTCAGTTTTGAAAAAAACAAGTTAGGAAAATTTCAAAACTTAAATTTAAAAGTGTGATAAACAAGTAAAACGACTATATCTTTTGCATATGATGTCGAAAAAAATGTATAATATATCAAAATGTTCAGCACGAAAATCCGCATCTGATTTTGACAGCCTACGGCCTGTTTGCAAATTTTTAGAATCCTCAAATTCTAAAAGGAAAAAAAGATATGCTCAAATTTCAGTTTTTTGAATTTTGGTCAAACTGTGGTCAAACTACTTATTCAAGAAATATTAATGTTACTGAATAATTATTCAAGAATATTAGTGTTACTAAATAATTATTTCAGTTTTTTGAATATTGGTCAAATCTGGTCAAACTGTGGTCAAACTACTTATTTTAGAAATATTAGTGTTACTAAAATAATTACTTTTTTTAGAATAATAGTTTCAAACTCAAACGGTGAAACGTGTGACCTTATGCTCAAGCTAAACTCCTGAGGGTTAGTAGGATTGACCGCTTACATTTGTCAGGAAAACAACAAATGCAGACTTGGTAAGTAGGGGGAATAGAACTCCGAAGTTAAGCGTGCTCAGGCTGAGGTAGTGAGAAGATGGGTGACCGGCCGGGTAGTTAGATGATTTGGATTCAGTGATCCATACTTGAGCAGTTAAGAGGGGTAAACCTGTTGCATGGCAGAACTTTTTCAGACCATTTGTTCTGATTACCTGTCTTATTTTCCATGCCCACATGAATAGTGGAAGATTCCCAGCACATCTCTCTCCTCTCACCCGGTTTTACCACTCTCTCACACAAGCACTCTCTTTTGCATGCCCTCTCTCTCATATGCTGCTCTCTTTCACCTAAAAAAACAAAAACCTATCTCTGACACACAAGTTCTGTCTCTCTTGTTTAGAAAACTGGAGTGGAAAACGTAGAATATGCATGTCTCTGATGGACTCTTTCTCTCACTTCTTTTAAAAAACACTCCCGTCACACTCTCTCTGACTTGTCTCTGACAAGTTCTCTCCTGAATTTCTCACTGGCAAGTTCTCTCTCGGTAAAAAAAAATCTACACGCACTCTCTGTAGTTTTATGTGGCCTGTGTGCTACCTTACCTTTTTGTGTCTTAAGTCTGCAACAACTGAAGGGCACAGTCGAGACAGAACACATAGGACAAACATTGCACTGTTCCCTCTGTCAATCACGATTTAATCTCTGACGCACCAGTTGTTCTTGGAATAGATCTCGAGGAAAGCAGTAGAACATGGACGGGCTAGATAAGAGGGTGCAACGTGGGTGCACCAAACCTGGGTATAGAAAAGCCACTCTTCAGAAAATTGAAAATTGAAAATCAAAAAAATACATTTTTTCCAAAATTTTCATAAAAAAAAATCTTTAGTACCGGACCAACCGGTACTAAAGATCCCCATACCACACCGCGAGTTCACGCCACGTGGTGGGCCTTTAGTGGCGGTTCGTGCTGAACCGGTACAAAAGGGGGAGAGGGCTTTAGTCTCCACCCTTTAGTGTCAGTTGAAGAACCGGCACTAAAGGCCCTTACAAACCGGTAATAAAGCTCCGTTTTCTACTAGTGTTTGGATTGGTCTTCTCGTTGCCGCGGCGACTCTGGCATTGGTCTTCTCTTGACGTGCAGCGGCGGCGGACACGGCTTCGAGCTTGTGGTCCTACACGTGCCTCCGGTCCTTCCACTTGCCCGACTGCATGGCCCGCTGCTTGGCTGTCGATGGCTTCTTCTTGGGCGGCGCCAATGTCTTGCACGTGGCGCGGGTCTTTTCTTTGACGGAGACGAGGGGGCATGGCCGACGGCGGCGTCGAGGATCGGCTCATCGTCCATGGCGAGCGGTAGGTAGCGTGAGTAGGCGGGAGATATTTTGGGGAAAAGAGAGAATGAGGGTGGTTGTGCCGCCGACCGGCGGGCCTGGCGGATGAGTACGGGGCGTCGTGCACGTTCATTTTGTGTCCGCGCCAACGCAAATGAAGCCCAAATTTGGCTCGTGAATGGATATGCAAGCATACAAAAAGTAAACGTGTGTACGTTTAGGTCGGCACGTTGGATTGATATTTATGTCCATTTCAATCCAAACGGACACGCGAAAACGAAATGGATCGATGCATTAGAGTTGCTCTAACGGAGAGGGGCATTGTGTGCACGGCCCCACAGGACGCGTGTTGTCCCGTGGGTGCGAGCGGCGCAGTTTCCATCTGGTCAGCCGGCCAGAATCATTTACCTATTCTATTACTGTGTTTTTTTTCTATTTTTGTGTTTTAGAATTCCTGCAAATTAAAGAGACTAGTACGACTCTTCTTGCCAGAGAACAGAAGCGTCTTCGAATTCAGATCGATCGTCCATACCGACTCCGACACCGACTCGTACGTACTCGCCATGGATAAATATCCCAACGCCAAAGGGAAGTACGTACTGTACGAGCGAGCGAGCTAGAGCCAATCCACGGTACGCACGCACTTTCCATCGACCCACGGCCGGCGAGCATCTATTTCTCCAGCGCCGACTAGATGACGCACGGCCACCATCACATCTCCATGCCGGATTCTTCTTCGGCGACGATGCACAGCCACCACCATCATGCCTCCATGTCGGCATCGTCTCCGGCGATGAAGCACGGCCACCACCACCATCATCAACAACAACACGGTGGCGGTGGCCACCATCATCATCACCACGGCCGCCACCACCACCATCAAGACAGCCAGCAGCCGGCGGCGTATCCGGGGTTCCCTGTCCCGTACACGTACCCGTCTCCTAGCCAGGCGTCCATGACCATGGTTTGGGCGCCGGTCCTCGAGCCCACGCCGGACAACTGCGAGAACGACGCCCGCCTCTTCGGAGCCGTCATGGTATGTGCGCATGCTTCTTGCGTGGTTACAGCTTAGTCTATAATTCATTTCGGCAACAATGCATAGATTAATTTAACTATTAATATGATATATCGTGCTGTTGTTGTTTTTCGTGGTGCAGTGTGTGATCTGCTTTATAGTCATCGTGCTGCCCATCCTCCTCTACACATTCGTGGTTAACCGATAATATGGATCAACGGGAGCCTGGAGATTAGTAGTGTGTCCTTTTATGACATGGACGTGCATGGAGCCAGCAGATTGCTTAGTCAGCACTTGGGAGACGTCCTAGGAAGTATACTGTATTATCGTAGTAATACTAGTGGTGAGAGCGGCGGTAGAGCACACGAGCTCGCCTGCTCCCGCTACTTGTACCAATGGGACAAAGACGTGTTGGTATGCGTATTAAATGCAACAGTAGAGAGCAGAGAAAGATATGCAACGTCCAACACTATCAAACGGTGACGGCGCCGTCTGAAATGACGACACCACGGCAGTGCAAAATTCTAGCCTGGAAAGTAAAAAAAACCCATTGTCATGGATGTGTTTGTGTTTTTGTGTACGCCACATATAAAACTGTAAAAAAAAGAGATCATTTTGATGGTATACATCTATATGTATTGTGTACTTTTTCAGAATTTTGGGATGTGAATCTCAAAAAAGAAATTGATATGTGAAAGTACAATTTTAGAAATAAAAATGGGCTTGAAGGAACCCATCATACGGATGCCCTTTTCGTGGTGATTTTTTTTGTCGAACTTGGAGAGCTTTATTCAATAAAACCACGATGAATTCAGAAAGAATGTCCATCGTGTACTTGAACGGAAGTTTCATCGTGTATTAAAAAATGGTCATGATGAATTCAAAAAGGTTCATCATGCACTTTTTGTTCAATGGATATTTTCTAAAGCAATTTACGATCTATTAGAAAAATATTCATCACATTACAAGAAATATTCTAACTTGTTTAGAAAACTAATTCTATTTTTAAATGTGGGAACAAGTCTGTTTTAACATCATGATTAGTGCGTTTTTAAAATACGGGAACGCCATAAAATGGTAGTAACACTTTTCTGGAACAATGTTTATCGTGTTTTCAGAAAAGAGCACCATGATTTCAAAAAATCATCATGTTTTAAAAAATGTACCACATTTTTAAAAATATGAGAAGACTTTTATTTTTACATCATGATTAACGTGTTTTTAAAATATGGGAACACTACAAAAATGTTAATGGTATTTTTAGAAAATCACATCAAGATTAAAAAATATTCATCATTTTTAATGAAATGTTCATTTTTTAAACATGATAACACTTTTATATTTACATGATTTTTTTATAAATATAATATTTTTAATTGCTCAAAGATTAAGGTTGTAGTGCAACTAATACTTTCTAAAACACGATGTTATTTTGGGAAACAAATGAAACAATAATAATACACGATGAGTATTTTTAAAATATATGATGAATATATTTTCAAGTACACGATGAACATCCCGCTGCTGAGGGACGGCGGAGATGCATGGCGGCTGGATCTGGTCATCCTAGGTCGGATCCGGCGTGGCTTCGCCTAAGCGGGAGCGGTGCGAGATGAGCTACTGCGTGCAGCGTCCGCAACGGTTCCTTGGTTGAGCTGCGAGCTCCGAAGGGCAACGTGGTTGGGGATCAAATGGTGGACGGTGCAGTGTGGGAGTGTGTGTGCTGGGAGGCGCATGCGCGCAAGGGGCTGGGCGCTCTCCTGTTGCTCTGTTGGCCGGGTGGTGCAGCTGGGTGTGTGGGTCTGGTGAGGTGGCTCTGGTCCCCTAGGTAGGGTTGGTGTGTACGAGCAGAGCAGCCTCGAGTGTCGACTGCGGTTGCTCGGGTGATGAAGATGGTGGCTCGCCTGGTGTGGGGCCTCGGGGTCGGTGTGTGGAGTTTTCGCGTGTACGTCGGACTGGGGACTCCAGAGATGGTTGTAGGGTGTCGGCTCCGGTTTCTTAGGGGGCAGAGCAGGTGGCTCGACTGCTGCGCGGCCTCAGGTCGGCTTGAATGCCGGAGCGGCGGCTTTAGTTTTTGTTTTAGGGTGTCGGCTACGGGTTGCTAGAGTGACGAAGTCAGTGGTTCGCCTAGTGTGTGGCCTCGCGGTCGGCGTGTGTTGATGGTGCCATGTTGTTGGTTTGTTGTAACGGTTTTCACCCGGGTTTTCGTTAATAATCAGGCAACTCTTTTCTACACTTTAACGAATCGAGCCCTAAGGGACCTCGTTTTAAAAAAACAAAACATTTAACGAATTTTCCAATACACAACTAATATTATGAACATGTGTATAAGGACCATTTTTTATTATACATGAATATTCTTGTAGAAAAAGTGTTCCCATACCGTGGAAGTACATAGCTACACTCTCCTGAGGCTATGACTCGGCGGCGACCACATGACGGAGCTGGACGTGAAGTCCTCTAGCAACCTAACGACGTTACAACGCTTGGTGGGCCAATAAATGCATTACAGCAGCGTACTATGTCCCACCAGCATTTGGCGTGTCAGATCTTTGTGGCGTGTACGGCGTAGGATACCATGAGCAGGCGAGGACGTGCACTCCTTTGAATTTTCGTACTAGTGGTAGTTTAATTTGAGCAGGCCAAATTAACTTGTTGGTAGCCATGTGAGGATTGCTAGAACATGTGCAGTACTTTGACTATTATTATGGTGGAGCAATTTCAATTTATGCGCCAGCGTTCACGATCGTCGCAGACATCTCACTCCCTCACTATAATTATCTTACCCGACAAGAACGAAAACCAAAACTTTTGATTTTACTCCAATCTATTCATTCACTAGTTTTCTTGTTGGAATACAAAATTTCCACCTGGATATGAGGTACACTTTTGCACACCTGTCTTAACAATGTCTCATGAACCCTAAATTGACTTAAAAAGCAAATACACATTTTCTCTCTCTAATCATCTACGCACGGTTTCCAAACACAAACAAAGGCTCACACGCGAGGGCACTACCAGTACAGCACTTGGGAGAGGTGTATAATGTGGATTAGAAAGATTTTAAGTTCTGGGTATTCCTCCATCTCACTCAGTGGACTCTCTGGAAAACAATTTCATTACAAGAGGGGAGTGAGACAACGATCAGACCCTCTCTCTCCTTGCATATTTGTGCTAGCTGCTAATTCATCTATATTACTATTAAACAAGAAAACTTATTCGGAGGGACGAAAACTCTGGCGTCTCACGCCCGCAGAAACAACCCAGGCCCGCACAAGGGAAACAATTAACAACCCACTTCCAATTTACACGGAGAGTCATATACGGAAACAAATGTGCTAACTTTGCGGTAATCAATCTAGGCGTCCAGCTTACGTGCGCCGGCGCTGCCGTGCGTAGCCGCCGAGGCACCAGACGATGGCTGTGACGACGAGCTCACCGAGCCACCCGGCGACGGCCACGACGATGCGCTCTTCCCCAACATAGGTGCAGCCGCACAGGCGCCCTGCCACGGCCGCGACGACGTGTTGTTCCCCAGCACAGGTGCAGCTGCGCAGGCGCCCTGTCATGGCCGCAACGGCGCGCTCTTTGCCGGCACAGGTGCAGCCGCACAGGCGCCCTGCCATGGTCGCGACGATGCGCTCTTCGCCGGCACATGTGTATGCTCTTCTCTGATCTGAAGTTCGAAAGGCTTTTACACGCCACTGCCGCCAAGACATCGTTAGGCTAGAAGACGCCTCCGCCCAGACTGTCCCGTGCCATCACCACACTACTCACCCAGCGACGTTGGCGTGGTCGAACTGCTCCGCAGATGCATGCTCCATTGTCATGAAAAACAAGAGCAATTACACAAGGAAAGTGTAGGAACTGGTGACTTATGGCATGACCATATGCTAACTGTTAAATTGTGATCCAAATTATACCGTGTTGGACTAAACGTAGTACAACTAGTGTGGGCCTTTGCGTTGACGTCGACGCGTATGAGTATAACTCGTTTACTTGTCCTCCAAGGACTCTCATGTATTGCCCTCTTATATACCTTATGTAGTCGCACCTCAGATGGTCTGTCGTCTCGTGCTTGTAATACTCCTTCTCATAGTGATTGCGCTTTCGTGCGTCCGTAATTTTCTTCCGCAAAGGTTTTCACGTAAAAATCCGTGTCTCTTTGTCTCGTTTTATTCTCGTTATTATCTAACAAGTGATATACAGAGCTGAGATTACAGATACGAGATTTGAGACAGGAGATTAGGGTTCTGTCGTGCGCGCCGCCGCATGCATCTTGAGGCGATCCGCCGATTCGAAGCCGCATCGTTTTCTGCTGCAGCCGCAAGTCGCCGAGACCGACAGTTTTTTGCCCCTGATCCGATTCCTAATCGAGCTGTCGTCCGTGGCCAACGTCAGCTTCTGCCGCTCCGTCGCGTCAAACAAGTCGCCGAGTTGCCACTGTTGCTCCGTACGCAGCGCTCCGTGTGCTGCTCCCGCGTACAGGATCAAGTCAAGTCCCGAGGCCTATCCGCCGAGTCGCTGCAACTCCACGTGAAGGCTAAATCAAGCAGTCGATTGCTACTACTATTAGTACTTTTACTAGTAGTCCTACTCCTGTTCATCACATGAAGCCATCTACTATCAGTTTTTTGTCCTGCCTCAGTACGGCCACCAGCGAACTACCAGGTGCTATTTCTTCTGGTTCTTGGCCCGCAATATTAATTCTGTGAAGAATTATTTCTTTCGACTTGTACTACTTTGTGCACACAGATTTATCTACTCATGGCATCCATGAAGTACGACTTTCCGCTGCTGGATCATGACACAAGGTTTACCCTATGGCAAGTCAAGATGCGGGCGTTGTTGGCACAGGCCGACTATGATGTAGCACTGGATAGTTTTGGGAAGAACCGAATTGAGGACTGGACTACTGAGGAGAAAAGAATTAATTGTAAGGCTTTATCACAAATTCAACTTCATTTGCATAATAATATTTTGCAGGAAGTTTTGAGCGAGAAAACTGCCGCCGCTCTATGGTTAAAGCTGGAAGGGATTTGCATGACTAAAGATCTCACCAGCAAGATGCATCTGAAGCAAAAAATTATTCCTGCACAGGTTACCCGATGGAGGTAATGTTTTGAATCATATTTCGGAATTTAAAGAGATCATATCTGATCTAGCTGCAATGGATGTTAAGTATGAAGAGGAAGATACTGCTTTAATGTTACTTTGTTCACTGCCAAGTTCTTATACCAATTTTAGAGACACCATATTATATAGTCGTGATACTCTCACACTTAATGAAGTTTATGAAACTTTGAACTCTAAGGAGAAGATGAAATTAATGGTGCCTCATGATGGTTCGAGTTCATCCCAAGCCGAGGGATTATCTGTTCGTGGCAGGACAAAGGAAAAGAACTCCAATAATGAAAACAGAGGCAAAAGTAAGAACGGCTACAGGGGCCGGTCGCAATCCAGAGACAAGAAGTATTGCAGGTATTGCAAGAGAGACGGGCATGACATCTCAGAGTGTTTCAAGTTGCAGAATAAGGAAAAGAGGAAAGGTAACAAACAAGGTGAAAATTCTGCTAACGTTACTCGTGATGATAGTTCCGATGATGCTCGTGTCGTTATTGTTGGATGTGCTGAGACCAATGATGAGCGGGTACTTGATACTGCATGCACTTTTCATATGTGTCCACATAGAGATTGGTTTAATACTTTTGATTCCACTACATCTGTTGGTTCCGTTTTGGGTTTTGATAATTCACCATGCAAGATTGAAGGCATAGGTTCTATTCGAATCAAGATGTTTGATGGCATAATCAGAACTTTGACAGATGTTCGGTATATTCCGAAGATGAAGAGAAATCTTATCTCTGTTAGTGCCCTTGATGCAAAGGGGTACAAGTATTCAGGTCGAGATAGTGTTTTGAAGGTCATCAAAGGCTCCCTTGTTGTGATGAAAGGTGACTTAAGTTCGACCAATGGTCTTTACTACCTTCGAGGTTCTACCGTTTCAGGTAACGCTACTCCAGTTATTTCAAAGAATTCTGATTGTGATGCTGCTAACCTTTGGCATATGCGTCTTGGACATATGAGTGAACTTGGTTTGGCAGAGTTAAATAAGAGATGTCTTCTTGATGTATATGAACCTAGTAAACTGAAATTTTGTGAGCATTGTATCTTCGGCAAACACAAGAGGGTGAAGTTCAATACTTCGACTCATACAACCGAAGGTATTCTTGATTATGTGCATTCTGATTTATGGGGACCATCTCGCAGAAAGTCACTAGGTGGTGCTAGTTACATGCTGACTATAATTGATGATTATTCGAGAAAAGTTTGGCCTTATTTCTTGAATCATAAATATGAAGCATTCTCAGTATTTAAGGAGTGGAAGATTATGATTGAAAGACAAACTGAAAAGAAGGTAAGGATACTTCGCACTATAATGGTATGGAATTCTGTTCTAAGCAATTTAAGAATTATTGCAAGTCTGAAGGCATTGTCAGACACTACACCGTTCCTTATACTCCTCAACAAAACGGTGTTGCTGAGCGCATGAACAGGACCATTATTTCCAGAGCCCGTTGCATGTTGTCCAATGCAGGTTTGCATAGGCGTTTTTGGGCTGAGGCCGCTTCCACTGCTTGTTATCTCATTAATCGTTCACTATCTATTGCTCTTAATAAGAAAACTCCAATTGAGGTATGGTCTGGTTCACCTGCTAATTACTCACAGTTGAAAGTTTTTGGTTGCACTGCTTATGCTCATGTTGATAATGGAAAATTGGAGCCTAGGGCTGTTAAGTGCATCTTTCTTGGTTATAAGTCTGGTGTTAAAGGTTTTAAATTGTGGAATCCTGAAATCCAGAAGGTTTTTATTAGCAGAAATGTTATCTTTAATGAATCTGCTATGTTACATGATGTTTCATCTACTAATGTTCCCATTGAGAGTGAACAGCAGCCTCCTATTCAATGGCCTACTGTTCAGGTGGAGCATGTTATTGATTCAGGTGATACATCTCGTAATGAAATTGTTGATGCACATGATGAAACCGTCGTTAATGATGATCATGTCACTCCCACTCCAAATCAGCCTATTGTTCCACCCAGTTGGAATCTTGCACGTGACAGAGTTAGACGGGGTATTAATAAACCAGACAGGTTAATTGAACAGTGCAATATTGTTTCTTTTGCTTTATCTGTTGCAGAAGAAATTGAAGGTAATTCTGAGCCTTCTTCATATTCCGAGGCTATTATTTCTGGTGATAGTAATAAGTGGATGACCGCTATGCATGATGAGATGGAATCACTTGAAAAGAATGGCACTTGGGATTTAGTAAAATTACCTAGAGAGAAGAAACCTATTCGTTGCAAGTGGGTTTTCAAAAGGAAAGAAGGTGTTTCTCCAAATGATGAGACAACATATAAAGTAAGGTTAGTTGCTAAAGGTTACAGTCAGATTCAAGGTATTGACTATAACGAAGTCTTTTCTCTTGTTGTGAAGCATAGCTCTATTCGCACTTTACTCAGTATTATTGCCATGCATGATCTTGAGCTTGAACAACTAGATGTTAAAACTGCATTCTTACATGGATAATTAGAAGAGGACATTTATATGGAACAACCTGAAGGTTTTGTTATTCCTGGAAAAGAAAAGCTTGTCTGTAAGTTAAAGAAATCTCTGTATGGATTGAAGCAATCCCCTAGACAGTGGTACAAGAGATTTGACACCTTTATGCTCTCTCAAGGTTTCAAAAGGTCTAATTATGATAGTTGTGTTTATTTGAAAACTGTCAATGGTTCAACTATTTATTTGCTCCTTTATGTTGATGATATGCTTATTGCTGCAAAGAGTATGTCAGAGATTAATGAACTAAAGAAGCAATTGAGTAATTAATTTGAGATGAAGGATTTGGGTGCAGCAAAGAAAATACTTGGCATGGAAATATCCAGAGATAGACCATCTGGCAAAGTGTATCTCAGTCAGAAGGGATATACTGATAAAGTTCTTCGTCGTTTTAATATGCATAATGCCAAGCCGGTGAGTACTCCGTTAGCTGCACACTTCAAATTATCATCAGCTTTATGTCCTAAGTCAGATGCAGATATTGAGTACATGTCTAGAGTACCCTATTCGAGTGCAGTTGGTTCACTTATGTATGCCATGGTTTGTTCTCGTCCGGATTTATCATATGCATTGAGTGTTGTCAGTAGATACATGGCTAATCCTGGAAAAGAGCATTGGAAAGCAGTTCAGTGGATCTTCAGATACCTGCGTGGTACTTCTAATGCTTATTTACAGTTTGGGAAAACTAGAGATGGACTTGTTGGTTTGTTGATTCTGATTTTGCTGGTGATTTCGATAAGAGAAGATCACTCACAGGTGAAAGAACATACGGTGCCCCCATGTTTGGTTTTGGTAATTGATGACAATCTCTATGGACTAATGGTTGCCTTGAGTTATATTTGAAGGTTTTGTCCATAGGCTTTTCTTGGAGTACATGTGTTGGTTTCAAGGAGAGTTTGTGTCGACCAAGGTGCTATTCAAGGAATTACCTAAAGATTGGTCTTGTGACAGGTCGATCAAGACTAAGTTAAAGAGTGAATCAAGTTGATCAACCCACAAAGCATAGAAGATATACCGAGAGGGATCAAGTGATCCCATGGTATGGTAAGCATTGTCAATTACGCTTTGTGTACTAACCCATGGTCTTTGTGAGGGTTCTTTGTGGGGTTAGGTTGCGGTCTGCAAGTTCAAGTGGAGCACCACGAAGAGATCAAATGCTTGAAGCTTGCTGTCCTTTGTGGTGACAATGGACCTGTGAAGATGTGCGGAAGAGTAGCTCACCCATAGTAGAGTATGGGGGAGCAATCAACTAGTCTTCATCGAGTCAACACAATCAAGAAAGGTTGCGGTGTGCAAGTTCAAGTGGAGCATCACGAAGAGATCAAATGCTTGAAGCTTGCCGTCCTTTGTGGTGACAATGGACTTGTGAAGATGTGCGGAAGAAAGGCTCACCCATAGTGGAGTATGGGGGAGCAATCAACCAGTCTTCATCGAGCCAACACAATCAAGAAAGGTGGTCCAACTTGAGGAAGTCAATATCGTCATCATCCAGCTCAAGTGGACCATGTGCAAGGCAAAGGTTTGCCCTTGATAGGTTTTCTATTTTACCGGTCTCATGATGGTAGTTGGGAAACCGGGTTATAGGATCGATTGCCGTACTATCAAGGGGGGCTCTCGCTGAGTAGCTTGATCGTATCGTTCGTAGAGAGCTCAAACCATTGCATCCTTGCATCATCTTTCTGGGTTCTTGTTTGGTTCTCTTTGTGAATCTTAGAGCTTATGGTCATCTTGATGACAAGCTTGAGTTCATCGAAAACGGAGTTCGCATGCCTCTTCTATGATGTTTTCGATGTTGGAGGTTTTGCCGGTTCTTCTCGGTTGGAGGTTTCACTCCTCTTTTTGTTAGGCATACCTCCCCTGCCTCTTCTTACTAACCAGTCGCTGTTTTGATGCTACTCGTCGTCTTGTTTCCAACAAGCTTGAGTTTGCTCAATTCGGAGCTCATATGCAGAAGTTATGGCAGTTCTGATTTTCTTGAGTGTGGTTTTTGTCAGGGTCCCAGCGGTAGTACCGTGGTACCCAGCGGTAGTACCGCTGAGGAGTCACAAGCGGCAGTACCGCTCCGCAGCGGTAGTACCGGCGGTGACTCCGCAGCGGTACTACCGTTGGCTTACCAGGTCCCTACCGCGTCGATTCGAGGGGTCTTTTTCTGTGTCGGATTGTGCGGTACCTCGCTGTGGCAGTAGTGCGGCAGTACCGCTCCTTAGCGGCAGTACCGCCCTTCCTCCGCAGTAGTACCGCCCGGTTCCCTCTTTCCCTTTACCCTTTGTTCTGTGCGGCAGTACCGCCGAAGGGTGCGGTAGTACCGCCTAACCCAGCGGTAGTACCTGTGTCTCCTACGGTACTACCGCCCCAAGGTTCATGTTTTGTTGCTCCTTTTCCCTGTTTCTTCTGCCTGAGCGGTAGTACCGCTCATGGAGCGGTAGTACCGCTCGTGTGCGGGCTGAGCACATAACGGTTGGATTTTCCCCTCCTATAAAAGGGGGTCTTCTTCCCCATTGAACCTTATCCTTTGAGCTCGTGTTCTTCCCCCATTGTTGACCTTCTTCGAGCTTGCTAACTCTCAATCCCTACATGGATTCTTGCTAGTTTTTGAGGGAGAAGAGAGAGGAGATCTAGATCCACATTTCCACCAATCACTTTCTCCTCTATGTGAGGGGAACCCCTTGGATCTAGATCTTGGAGTTCTTGGTGTTCTCTTTCTTGTTCTTCCTCTCATTTTCCTCCCTAGCATTAGTTGCTTCAGTGGGATTTGAGAGAGAAGGACTTGGGCACTCCGTGTGCCCTTGCCATTGCATTTGGTGCATCGGTTTGAGTTCTCCACGTGATACGTGGAAGTTACAAGTTGAGAAGCTTATTACTCTTGGGTGCTTGGTACCCTTGAGCTTGTTCCTCTTGGGTGCTTGGGCGCCCTAGACGGTTGTTGGTGTTCGGAGCTCAATCATTGTGGTGCAAAGCTCCGGGCAAGCGTCGGGGTCTCCAATTAGGTTGGGGAGATCGCCCCGAGCAATTTGACGGGTACCGGTGACCGCCCCCAAGGGTTGCCAAAGTGTACGGGTTCGGTGACCGCCCCCAAGGGTTGCCATTTGTACGGGTTCGGTGACCGCCCTCAAGGGTCCCTTAGTGGAATCACGGCATCTTGCATTGTGCGAGAGCGTGAGAAGATTACGGTGGCCCTAGTGGCTTCTTGGAGAGTATTGTGCCTCCACACCGCTCCAAACGGAGATTAGCATCCGCAAGGGTGTGAACTTCGGGATACATCGTCGTCTCCTCGTGCCTCGGTTATCTCTTACCCGAGCCCTTTACTTATGCACTTTACTTTGTGATAGCTTTATTGTTTCTTGCCATATATCTTGCTATCACACAGTTGCTTATCTTTCTTAGCATTAGTTGTTGGTGCACATAGGTGAGCCTAGTTGTTTTAGGTTTTGTGCTTGGCAAATTAACCGCTAGGTTTATTCCGCATTTGTTCAAGCCTAAACCGTAATTATTTTAAAACGCCTATTCACCCCCCCTCTAGGCGACATCCACGATCTTTCAATTGGTATCAGAGCCTTGTCTCTCTTTGTTAGGCTTAACCTCCTAGAGAGTAAAGATGTCGACTAGGGGATTAGGATTCTCTGACACTCTTAGTTTCGATGGCACAAATTTTGATGTTTGGGTAATTCGCATGCTTAATCTCTTTTGGGTCATGGACCCAAATTTAGAGCGAATTGTAGATATGGGTTTTTCTCCTCCAAAGGATCCCCAAAGATTATCTTTAGAGGATGAGAAAAACTCTTATCTCAATGCTCAAGCTTCTAATGTGCTTTTCAATGCTTTGAGCAATGTAGTTATATTTCAACTCATGCCGTTCCGTGATGCTCATGAGTTGTGGACGAAGCTTCAAGATAAATATGGAGTGTCCTAGATTTGTGGGGATGATTGTTCTCTCTCCACCTCTGGTCGTATAGTCTTCTCAACTTCTTCTACTTCACCTACATGTGGATTGCCACAAGGTAATGTTATGGTGAGTAGTGTTGGTCATTGCAATGATGATAGTGTGCTTACCGTTGATGACTCTTCATCACTATCTTGTTGCAATACTCCATCTTTGTACTTTAGCACTTCGAGCACTCCAAATGTCTCACATGCTTGTGTTGATAGTTCTTGCATATCATGTAGAAATTGCTTGACTAAATCTCATGATGATATGCTTGCTATGCCTTGTTGCCATGATAAAAATGTATCTATTTCCTCGATTTGTTGTGCTAACAATGTAGAGGAAACCCAACACTCCATGGAACAAGATGTGGTTTTAAATGGTGCTTCAAGGGATCCTACATCATCATTTATTGCTTTTTGCCTTATGGCTAAGGCTTCAAAGGTATCTCCTACTTTGAAACCCAATATGTCTCTTGATGATGATGTTGATGCTAATGATGATGAGGATAATGATGAAGAGAATGATAATGTTGCCTCCTTAAAAATTAAGGGGGAAATAGTTTTTAAAGCTCTTCATAAATATAAAATTGCTCGTTCCAACTTCATGGAAATCATGTCCATTGCCATTGAGGGCAAGAAGTATATTGATGAGTTGGAATCTCGTCTTGAGGAGCATGAGGTCACCATTGATAAAATGGAAGGTTATGAGCATGATTACGCTAATGAAATTGTGGACCTCTCTCAAGCTCTTGAACTTGAACAAACCACCAAGGAATCTCTTGAGGAGACTTTTGCTCTAGAATTATCTAGAGTGAGGGAATCTCGTGATAGAGCTCTTGAGGTGGCCAATGATTTTGAAACTAAAAATGAGGAGCTTGAAGTTGCGCATGCTAAACTCCTTGAGGACTTTGGGCACCTCGAAAATGGCTCAAGGGTCATTAAGAGTGAGCTCATCAAACTCACCGAGTCTCATGCTCAACTTAAAGCTTCATATTCTAAAGAGCTTGCCAAGTTGTCTTCTCCTCTTGTTGCTAATGATGATGCTTGTGCTACTAACTCTATCTCTTGTGAAGCATCCATATTGAAGGAGAATGTTGAGCTAAGGGCTCAACTTGAGTTGCTATCTAGCAATTATGGAATGTTGGAAGAAAATCATGTAAAGCTCACAAGCTCTCATGATGATCTTCTAGTATCCCATAATGTGCTAAAATTAGCTCATGAGGCCATGCTTGCTAAGGTAACATCTAGTGAGCCTCATGTGGATACTAGCACTACTTCTAGTCAAAATGCTATATTGCCAGGTGCTAGTCCTTGTAATTCATCTACTCACAATGTTGGTACATCTTGTGATGAATTGCTTTTCTTGCCTTGTTGCTCTAACGATGAAGCTTATACTTCCTCTAGTACTTGTGTTTAGACTAACCATGTAGAGGAAATCAAAGAGCTCAAGGCCCAAGTCACTTCTTTGAAGAAAGACTTGGAAAAGAGTCATGAAGGGAAATCCACACTCAACAATATCTTGAGTGTGCAAAAATCCCCCAATGACAAAGGTGGACTTGGATTCAACTCCAATAAGAAGAAGAAGTCCAAGATGATCAAGAACAAGGGCCAAGAACAAGTCAAGAATTCGGCCAAGATTATTTGCTTCAAGTGCAAAGTAGAAGGGCATCATGTTAGATCTTGCCCATTGAAGAAGAAGCCCATTAGTGACAAGCAACAAGGGAAGCGGCCACAAGTTCACTCTCATTCTCAACCTCAAGTTGAAGAAAGGCCTCTTCCCAAGAAGACTCAAGCTAATGCTTCTCAAATTGAGAAATCAAGTGAGAAGAAAGTGAAGAGTAGACATTGCTACCTATGTCGTGAGAAAGGTCACCTCGCTTCCTCATGCACTAGTGGTAACTTATCCAACTCAATTATTATTGATGATGTCTATTCTCTTGGGAAGGATAAGGTTGGCAATGTGTTCGCCAAATTTGTTGGTGCTCAAAGTGGTGTCAAGAAAAGAACCATTTGGGTAGCCAAGCCTATTGTGACTAACCTCTTAGGACCCAACTTGGTTGGGGACCAACTATCTCATACTTGATCAATAGGTGTTGTTGGAGGTCACTTGGAGACTTGGCTACATTATGAAGAATTAAGGGGACTTCATCATTCTTATTGTCTCAAGCCAAGTCATTCGGATTATCAAGTTTCTATCTTAATTCCAATGTTCCTCCTTGCGGTAACTCGTGCTTAAAATTGTTTACATTGAAAGTTACTTGCCCCTTTGCATGTTTGGTTTTGTTCCTTGCATGTGTTTGTATATGTTGTACTTCCAACTTGATTATCTTGAGCAATCAAGTATGTGTGTGTTGGTTTGCACATCATGTACATGTGTGTCGTTAGTTGAGCCTTTGTGCATCTTGGTCATATCTTAGTTGGCTCTTGTGAGAGATTAATGGAATATCCCATTATGGGGGAGTGATGTGCTTCGTGCACCTCACAATCCTATATATGTGTGTACATGAGTAATACCATCTAGTATTGATATTTCAAGATTATCTAGTCGTTATGTGGTATGTCTTCTCATGAGAAATTCAAATTCTAAATAGTCCATTAATTATCTCTTGTTGGATCCTTTAATTGCCTCTTGTCTATCTTTAATTGGTATCACATTATGGGGGAGTAATATGCTACGTGTATATTACTAGCCTAGAAAATGTGTACATTTGAGATATTGTCATCTAGAGTTAATATTGTAAATTATCTTGTCCCTAGGTGGCATGCTAGCTCTACAAGTTGCAATTTGCTTGTTGTTTGGTGTGAAGATGATGTCGGATATCCTTGCTATCTACCACCGGGAACTATTTCCATTTACTTCTTGTCTTTTGACAATTGGTACTCACTTTTGTGGTAGAATTTATTGATCATCTTTACATTGGCTTTTGCTTTTTATTTGCCCTTTCTCTTGCCAAGGTTTGTATCAACTCCCTTTGTCTTCCATACCACTTGTGGATCTTGTGTATTTCTTGATCTTGTCCAGTGTTTTATAGATATAGTGAAAGTGGTGATCCCACCTTGTGCATTTTGTATTCAAATGCAAATTCTCTATAATGCACTAGTCTTGGGGGAGCTATCCTATTTTCTATAAAACACTCATCTTGCGATCCTTATCAAGTGTGTGTTGGTGGAAGGCAAGCCGTTTTCGTTTTGGTACTTTATGCCATCATGAAACTTTGTAGAGATCTTGGTTTGTTTGGAACCATCCTCTCTTTTGGGAGTTTGATGTCTCTTATTTGAGTATATCAATGGATATCTCATTCCTTGTTGTATCCATTATGGATATCCTCCAAGTGATGATTTATTCATTTGGTATCTTTTCTTCGCTTGGTATTTCTTTGTCTTTTGGTCTCGGTTCTTGAAAGTCTTGAGCATGCATATTTACTTCTTGTAGTTTCTTTGGCATGCTTTCTTTCTTTGACCCAATATATAGGGGAAACTCCACCAAGTCTCAAATTGGATGAGATGTGCATGAAATTCAGTTTCATATCTATATGCACATATTTATGTGGAGTTTGTCCTATGTGTTGTTGGTTCTCTAACTCTTTGGTCCCAATGAGTTTGGGTACCATTTTGTTTGTGTTGTTGTTCTAGGAACAAGTGGAGATGCATTGGATGCTCGGCTCACTCACAAGGAAGGAGTTGTCACCATGTGCTTATTGGAGTCAAGCTAGGATTATCAATGAACTACTTTGTACCTTCAATTGGTATCTACTACATCCTTCCAATGTTATCTCGGTAACAAGTATCTTCATATACTTCATGCACATTTCTTGCATCAACCTTGTGTAGGTTGTATCATGGCATGTTATCCATTCTTTTTTGTGATACTTGTTTCCTTTCTCAAAGCATCCCAACAATGATCTCATGTTGCTAGTTGCGATGTCTTTGATGGTTGTGTAGTAGGAATTCATTTATATACAATAAGACCTTATCTAGCTATGTGCTATGTTTTCAAGCAAATATCTTATCGGTATATTTATGATTTCCTTGTGGATATCTTGTTCCTCGTGTTGCAACTATTTCGGGTGTACATCCTTCTTTGTAGATATATATATCATCATGAGTTCGTCTACCTAGAATCTTATACACTTGAGAAAAGTTGCATATCTAGTTGATATCCTTTCTTTCACGTCCACCTTGTTTTTCTTATGTTATTTCTTTGGTGGCTCCGTGAAAGCTTTTGCCTTGAGTGCGTGTCTTATCTTGTTGCATCTTGATGCACTCTTGTGTGGTGAAGATTACTTTCCTCATACTTATCTTTACGAGGCTCTTGCCATCTTAATTGGTATCCCTCGTCTTGATGAGGCTTTCATCTTCTATCTTTACCGCGGGTTGTCACAAGCATAGGTTCTCTATATGCTTATTAGTAAGCTTGTGAACCCATTTGCTAGTTGTGTGTGGGAATGATAGGCCTTGCACCGTGTGCCTCATTTTTTCAAGACTTTATTGATGCTTAATGCTCATCCGTACATTAGTCTTCTCAAGTGCATTGCCTTGACTCTCACACATCATTTTGGTTGAGCCCATTCTTAAGTTGCCTCTTTCACTTGTTGCTCAACCATGTGTTAGTTGCAAGTACTAGGCTTAGTTTCCTATATGCTCACTTGCTCTTGTTGTAAGTTTCTATTGATTTTGGGGGAGCTATGATCATATTTTGTGCACTTTGTATCCAAATACAAAAATTCTTGTTGTTCACAAATCATGGGGAGCTTCTCTAGTTTCTTTAGAACATTCCTCTGCTCATATCATAATATCTTTCTTTCTTGTGGCTCGTAGGATCATTGGCCTAGTTGGTTCAATTGGTATCTTTTGATAGCTTGCTTCAATTGGTATCTTTTGATTGCTTGATTGCTTGTGTCTCTCTTTGTTATGTCTTTGTGGCATATCTTTCTTTTGCAATCTTTGGGCCTCAATATAGTTTGTCTTCCTCCAAGTATTTACCGTTGGATATGTGTATTGCATTCCACTCTCTTGTTGAGAAATACACAACTTATGGAGGAACTCAATCTATATTGGCCTTCTAAGCTTTTCGCCCATTTTGGCAATCAATGCCAATGGGGGAGAAGTTTCAGAGAGTTTTGTGGAGTTTTTAGAGAGTTTTGTGGAGAAGTCTTTAGAGTTTTCTCCTTGCTTTGGTTTTGTTCCTAAGCATTTGCATCTCATACGCATGCATTATTGGTTGTTGCATTGCATGGTGATGCATAATTCCTTGTATTAAACTCTCTTGAAAGTGATTGTCATCAATTACCAAAATGGGGGAGATTGAAAGAACATGTGGTGCCCCCATGTTTGGTTTTGGTAATTGATGACAATCTCTTTGGACTAATGGTTGCCTTGAGTTATATTTGAAGGTTTTGTCCATAGGCTTTTCTTGGAGTACATGTGTTGGTTTCAAGGAGAGTTTGTGTCGACCAAGGTGCTATTCAAGGAATTACCTAAAGATTGGTCTTGTGACAGGTCGATCAAGACTAAGTTAAAGAGTGAATCAAGTTGATCAACCCATAAAGCGTAGAAGATGTACCGAGAGGGATCAAGTGATCCCATGGTATGGTAAGCATTGTCAATTACGCTTTGTGTACTAACCCATGGTCTTTGTGAGGGTTCTTTGTGGGGTTAGGTTGCGGTGTGCAAGTTCAAGTGGAGCACCACGAAGAGATCAAATGCTTGAAGCTTGCTGTCCTTTGTGGTGACAATGGACCTGTGAAGATGTGCGGAAGAGTAGCTCACCCATAGTAGAGTATGGGGGAGCAATCAACTAGTCCTCATCGAGTCAACACAATCAAGAAAGGTTGCGGTGTGCAAGTTCAAGTGGAGCATCACGAAGAGATCAAATGCTTGAAGCTTGCCGTCCTTTGTGGTGACAATGGACTTGTGAAGATGTGCGGAAGAAAGGCTCACCCATAGTGGAGTATGGGGGAGCAATCAACCAGTCTTCATCGAGCCAACACAATCAAGAAAGGTGGTCCAACTTGAGGAAGTCAAGATCGTCATCATCCAGCTCAAGTGGACCATGTGCAAGGCAAAGGTTTGCCCTTGATAGGTTTTCTATTTTACCGGTCTCATGATGGTAGTTGGGAAACCGGGTTATAGGATCGATTGTCGTACTATCAAGGGGGGCTCTCGCTGAGTAGCTTGATCGTATCGTTCGTAGAGAGCTCAAACCATTGCATCCTTGCATCATCTTTCTGGGTTCTTGTTTGGTTCTCTTTGTGAATCTTAGAGCTTATGGTCATCTTGATGACAAGCTTGAGTTCATCGAAAACGGAGTTCGCATGCCTCTTCTATGATGTTTTCGATGTTGGAGGTTTTGCCGGTTCTTCTCGGTTGGAGGTTTCACTCCTCTTTTTGTTAGGCATACCTCCCCTGCCTCTTCTTACTAACCAGTCGCTGTTTTGATGCTACTCGTCGTCTTGTTTCCAACAAGCTTGAGTTTGCTCAATTCGGAGCTCATATGCAGAAGTTATGGCAGTTCTGATTTTCTTGAGTGTGGTTTTTGTCAGGGTCCCAGCGGTAGTACCGTGGTACCCAGCGGTAGTACCGCTGAGGAGTCACAAGCGGCAGTACCGCTCCGCAGCGGTAGTACCGGCGGTGACTCCGCAGTGGTACTACCGTTGGCTTACCAGGTCCCTACCGCGTCGATTCGAGGGGTTTTTTTCGGTGTCGGATTGTGCGGTACCTCGCTGCGGCAGTAGTGCGGCAGTACCGCTCCTTAGCGGCAGTACCGCCCTTCCTCCGCGGTAGTACCGCCCGGTTCCCTCTTTCCCTTTACCCTTTGTTCTGTGCGGCAGTACCGCCGAAGGGTGCGGTAGTACCGCCTAACCCAGCGGTAGTACCTATGTCTCCTACGGTACTACCGCCCCAAGGTTCATGTTTTGTTGCTCCTTTTCCCTGTTTCTTCCGCCTGAGCGGTAGTACCGCTCGTGTGCGGGCTGAGCACATAACGGTTGGATTTTCCCCCTCCTATAAAAGGGGGTCTTCTTCCCCATTGAACCTTATCCTTTGAGCTCGTGTTCTTCCCCCATTGTTGACCTTCTTCGAGCTTGCTAACTCTCAATCCCTACATGGATTCTTGCTAGTTTTTGAGGGAGAAGAGAGAGGAGATCTAGATCCACATTTCCACCAATCACTTTCTCCTCTATGTGAGGGGAACCCCTTGGATCTAGATCTTGGAGTTCTTGGTGTTCTCTTTCTTGTTCTTCCTCTCATTTTCCTCCCTAGCATTAGTTGCTTCAGTGGGATTTGAGAGAGAAGGACTTGGGCACTCCGTGTGCCCTTGCCATTGCATTTGGTGTATCGGTTTGAGTTCTCCATGTGATACGTGGAAGTTACAAGTTGAGAAGCTTATTACTCTTGGGTGCTTGGTACCCTTGAGCTTGCTCCTCTTGGGTGCTTGGGCGCCCTAGACGGTTGTTGGTGTTCGCAGCTCAATCATTGTGGTGCAAAGCTCCGGGCAAGTGTCGGGGTCTCCAATTAGGTTGTGGAGATCGCCCCGAGCAATTTGACGGGTACCGGTGACCGCCCCCAAGGGTTGCCAAAGTGTACGGGTTCGGTGACCGCCCCCAAGGGTTGCCATTTGTACGGGTTCGGTGACCGCCCTCAAGGGTCCCTTAGTGGAATCACGGCATCTTGCATTGTGCGAGAGCGTGAGGAGATTACGGTGGCCCTAGTGGCTTCTTGGAGAGTATTGTGCCTCCACACCGCTCCAAACGGAGATTAGCATCCGCAAGGGTGTGAACTTCAGGATACATCGTCGTCTCCTCATGCCTCGGTTATCTCTTACCCGAGCCCTTTACTTATGCACTTTACTTTGTGATAGCCTTATTGTTTCTTGTCATATATCTTGCTATCACATAATTTCTTATCTTTCTTAGCATAAGTTGTTGGTGCACATAGGTGAGCCTAGTTGTTTTAGGTTTTGTGCTTGGCAAATTAACCGCTAGGTATATTCCGCATTTGTTCAAGCCTAAACCGTAATTATTTTAAAACGCCTATTCACCCCCCTCTAGGCGACATCCACGATCTTTGAACAGGTTATGTTTTCACCATTGGTGGTTGTGCTGTGAGTTGGAGAGCAACTTTGCAGTCTACTGTGGCTTGTTTCACTACTGATGCCGAGTATATGGCTATTTCCGAGGCATGCAAAGAAGCTATCTGGTTGAGAGGTTTGTACACTTAGCTTTGTGGAGACTCATCTTGCCCTACCATATTTAGTGACAGTCAAAGTGCTATATATCTTACAAAGAATCCAATGTATCATGAGAGGACAAAGCACATTGATGTCAGATTTCATTATATTCGAGATGTTGTTGCTGAAGGCGATTTGAAGGTATGCTAGATAAGTACTCATGATAATCCTGCTGATATGATGGCAAAGCCAGTTCCTATCAATAAGTTTGAGCTTTGCTCAGGCTTAGTTGGTATTTCTCACTAGTCCTATGGACTTTGACGCACAAGGTGTTTATGCTGATTTGGATGGAGTTATTCACTTTTTTCGACTACTGGAGGAAATTTGGACCAAGGTGGAGATTGTTAAATTGTGATCCAAATTATACCGTGTTGGATTAGACGTAGTACAACTGGCGTGGGCCTTTGCGTTGACGTCGACGCGTACGAGTACAACTCGTTTACTTGTCCTCCAAGGACTATCATGTATTGCCCTCTTATATACCTCATGTAGTCGCACCTCAGACAGTCTGTCGTCTCGTGCTTGTAATACTCTTCCTCATAGTGATTGCGCCTTCGTGCGTTCGTGGTTTTCTCCCGCAAGGGTTTCCACGTAAAAATCCGTGTCTCTTTGTCTCGTTTTATTCTCGTTATTATCTAACACTAACATGATCCCTGTTGTGCGTATCTAACCTAAACCTGACGTTGTTCCATGAATCCTTGGCAAATGAGCATTGTACTGACCTCACCTAAATGCCTCATCAAGCTGCATATGGATCGTTCAATGCCCAGTTCCAATTCATATGAACACAAATAAAGTCACTCTGAGATAGACCTACATGAATAGCATTACAAACTACTATATCCTGATGCATTATTCCAGGTATATATTAATGCAAAATGAATTCAATTGGTTGCAGAGGCACCATAATAAAGCTTTCAGGGTAAACAGTGGGATGGAGTTGAACATAAAACTCTACTCTGTATGCGTTGTGGTAATACTATTCCTTCAGTTACAATTGTGTGATGACATTTTTGATATTCACAAGGTTGAAGGATTTCGTATGGCCCCAACCAGTCCCAATGGGACACGCACCCCGTTCTAGGATATAACCAACACCCAATCCTTGGGTGATGAGCATTACACAGCCACCCAATTTCAGTTTTTGTAGCTCAACGGCTGAATTGTGCCATTGATTGCAGACCCTAAAGAAGTAAACAGGCAGAGGGATAGAGAGCGGTATGCATAAAATAAGGATGAGATTAATAAGAGACGACGTGAGGCCTACAAACAGAAGAAAATTGCCTCTTCCGAGATCAGTGGGGCACAAACACAACTGGCTATATCACAAGGTAATTAAGATGAACTTCATCCTACATGGCCCAGCTATACTGCTATATAATGATATATTCTTCATCTACTCAGGCCGTAATGAGATTAAGAATCAGATGGAAAGGAAGCGGTATGCACGAAATAGAGAGGAAATATTAAAGCGACAACGACAAACCCGCGAGCAAAATAAGCATATTGCTGCCGTCCTTGATGGCAATAACATTGTAACACAAGTGCCGGCTACCAGACAACCTGCAGTCACACAACTGTAGAACATAACGATTGCAGGGGGTGCAGTACCAAATTCTGTTCATTGCAACAGAGACAATGTGGACGATGAGTTCGATTGGTTGCACAGAAGTGATGCGTACCAGATGCAACGGAATACAAGACGACTGGGATCTCTGACAGAAATAATAAAATATTGCAAATTTATGATGGCAGCTGGTTTTCTCTGAAGTGGATAGGTGATTGTTCGACCTCAGTCTCAAATATAAGTGGTTAAATTGCCAAGCGCACATGAATTAACTAAATTAAAACTACCTGTCTAACATATAGATGGAAGAAAGAAGTGTCAATTTCAGTCTTGACTGGACGTGGTCATCATGGATTAAAAAGTATTCTCAGTCCCTTACACTAACAGTGGTCGATAAAATAGTAATGTGTAAACACAAAACTGAAGATAGCATACCCAACAATGTACAAAAAGAGATAAAGGGCCACGAAAGCTATCAATTTTTCTGGCGCTGTTGTGAGCAGCAATAATAATAAAATATAAGTACGAAACTCACCTTGATGGTTTCTTCATAAAATGGAAATCTATGATGTCACCAGTCCCAATAGCATTCGGCTGTAGTACAATATTTGCAAGGTTACATGGTTTGATCTCAGGAATAGTGGATTCTGCCGTTTTATCAAGCTCACAGTCTTGAAACAACCGAAAGCACTTCCCTGGCCCCTCCTGTCGAACACGACCAGTGAGGGCACATTAATTAACTAACTGGCAAGACAAAGGATACAAGAATTATATTTCTGTAGAGAATGATAAACTTTGTGGATATAATAAAAATGTATAAGAGAAAGCACACAAAAAATCGAATAAACGTTCTGATGAGCCGAGCCCAATATTTCTGTATGAACATGTATTACGAAAATAACTCCATTCATTCTGTATGCGTGGGGTATAAAAAAAGCAAAAATAAAAGCATGCGTCCTGAGATAAATCAAAGGAGTTGCCAATAAAAAGATAAATCAAAGGAAAGCGTGGGGCCTGAGGTAACGATCATGATTCCCTTTCCTCCTCACGCTATGAAAGTCCTTCCCATGATTTCGGCCTTACATATTGCCTAGAATGAACGATCTCTCTCACAGGAGCCCACAGAAGCAACGGCTTTTGCACACCGTAGGGTTTCCTTCATCCTCTCTCGCGAAGGATTGCCACATCCTCACACCCCTCCACCGCGCCGGCCTCCTCCACCGCAAGTCTGTCCAGCCACCAACCACTAAGCAGATGATCTCTCATGTTATTGAAAGGGAATATTCTAACAGAAAACACACTTTCTAAATATTAAATGTGACACTCATTCTTGCTCCATTTCATAAAAAGAATTGCCAGTTTCTTTAAAATTTGCATATGCTACCTGATTAGTTAGTGTAGGCATGAGAGTCATGCACGTATTGTCCCATTTAAGCTCTTGAGAACCACATGCCACTGAATTCCTCTTCATCAATAATAAATTCTCCAACTTCCTTTATTTTATATGAAGATAATGTATCATCTTTCGAAAAGATACTGCATCATGTTAACTCTTGGATCCACTCACACACAGAAGGTGCAGCAATCTAGAGAAGAATAATGCTCAGGTAAATAAGCTTTTCTAACAAAGCTCTGAACAGAACAAATTACGCACAATCTTGAAAAGGAACATTCATGTGATTTCTCAGTGAGGCGATGCACCTGGCGACTAACCGAATTGACGGGGAGGAGCAGACGGCGCGGTCGGTGAGAGAGATTACCTGGACCCGGACGATCGCGCGGGAGAAGGTGGAGATGTTCATGGCGGCGACGGCGAGGGCATCAGGAGGATGGAGGGCCCCGACGTCTTCGGCGAGCATGTCGAGCTCGAGCGCCTCCTCGAGCACTTCTGGGGAAGATTCGATGGAGCGGGGTAGAGTAGGGTGTGCGAGTCCCGCGCCTCCGCGTCCGCATCCAACGACGCCTAGCGCTGGCCCGAGCATGCCGAGCTCGAGGGCCACATCCGCCACTTCCGCGAACCGATTCGAAGGGGAGGGGCGGCCTGCCAGGGAGCACCGGCGCTGGCGAGGAAGGGGAGGGCCGGCCTGACCAGGGAGTGCCGGCAGTGGTGACGGAGGGGAGGGGGCGACCTGCCAAGGGTGGGCCGGCTGTGGAGGAAAGAATGGGGAACGGGGAGATCGTGGGCGGCGGCGGGGAACTGATGGGCAGTGGAGTACCAGGCAGTACGGCAGAGATTGTGAGTGATCGTGGCATTGTCCAAACCAAAAAAATCTTCCTTTTCCATTCTTCTAAAAAATCCATTCTTTTTTATAGTCATGATCATTTGACGCTTTTAAGATTTTTTGTATAGAAAATATCTATAAAAGTTGATAAAAATTTACTGGTAAAAAACACATTTAATATATCTGAATTTTAGTTCAGTAAATGAGTATGAGTAAATAAATTAAAACACGAAGCAAAAGCTTTCATGTTTTGTTGATTATTAAAACAGAAGATTGTCTGGTTAATCATAGAAAACCACACAAGCACATACGTACTAGCCGGGGACTCGCTTCATCAAACAAGCCGCCTTTCCATCACTGTCAGAAAAGAAGTGATGAAGTACTCTCCCGGGTAATGAAGAGACCAGCATTCAACATGCCTGCAAAAATAGTTGCAAACCACATAACACAAGGTCCATGTCGTCGAAGTTGGAAAGCTCACAGGCTGCCGCCCTGACATCCACTGCTCCAACACGCCTTGTGCAATCAACTGGTACCGCTTCTACAGCTGTCACACTGAGTTGTCACACCAACATGGCACTGTAGATACGTGCGTTGCACGTGCATACTTACTAGTTTGTTTCAATCCCTGACTTCCCAATTTTATCCAATATGCAGATGATACAATTTTAATTCTGCTGCAATCACAACCAGATCCTTCAACTAAGCAACTCGCTGAATCACTTTGCAGCCCAAACAAGTCTCAAAATCAACTATCATAAGTTTGTGTTGTACCCATAAATGTAAGATGAGACAACCTGAGTCATATTCTAACACTCTTGGGTGCAAGCAGGGGAGCTTCCCTCTTACATATATGATCCTACCTTTAAGTGCTAACACACTAAAAATTATGACCACTTTTTGATTACCCAAACATTTGTTTACAAAATTTAGAACCATTTTTGAATAAGCGAGCAATTTTTTTATAAAATCGTGAACATTTTTTAATCCACAAACATTTTATTATTTATTAAACATGTTATTTCAAAATTCACATTTTTTCACTGCTGGAACTTTTTTGAATTCCCAAATTATTTAAAGCAAAAAAAAAGGAAAACGGAAAATAAAAATAAAAAAAAGGCGTCCAAACATCAGCCGGCCCAACCGGGCGTGCTGCGTCTTCTCCCAGCGCACAGAGTGCAATATAGGAGGTCCCTACTGCATGGACCGGTCCAGGCGAGGGATTCCCCTGTGTGAAACATTTTTTTGTCACTTATAGGTGTCATTGGTGAGTAATATTTTGCACTATGGGGATAATTTTCGTAACGTACCGCCAGAAGCAACTCTTGGTTGTGACCATTTTGGGGACAAAATTTTCCTACCACTAATGGTAGTCACCCTCAGGTGAGTTTTCTATGTTGCATGTAGTATTTGTCAAAACCGAGAGTGTATACGTATAGTATGTAGTATATAAGAATATTTGGGTAATATATATACTACTTTTTAGGTAGTATGTACTATATTGTTACTATATTGTTATATATGTACAAATATGAAGCTATTTTTGAAATATACAGAAAACTATAGACTCACATGCAATTCTTTCATATAACTTGCTTTGAAATATCTTAGATAGTATATGAACATATTTACAATGCTAAAGTAGTAATATATCATCACATGGTAGTATATGGGACATGTGGGGTAAGAGCAACTCTAACAGACCCCGTATAGTAGCGACCCACATAAGGCGTTTATGGTTCGACGAAGAACTGTTTGCGGGTTGAAATCGTGCGCGGCAGAGTAGACCCCGTATATGAAACTGTATAATTTGAATAAAACTTTCACGGGAGAAATTGGAACCACACTAGTTCATCACATACTACATGATCATACATTAGTTCATCATATACTACAAGATCATACATACTACATTCTTCTTCTACTACTACTAGACGGGGGTGGGTGATCTCGCGGCGGCGAGGCCAAGGTCGATGTACCAAAATGGATGAGCTCGTAGTCGAGGACAACGCGGTGGAGGAGCTCAGTCCTCCTCGTCGGAGCTGACGAGATCGATGAACTTCTGCCTCAGCTCGTCGCGGATGCGCCGCCACTCGTCGTTCTTGTCCTTCGCGGCAAGGTTGGCCGCGACCGCCTGTTGGAGTTTGAGGTCTTCGAGCTCCTCATTGTGGCGCCGGCGCTCCGCCTCCTCGCGCAAGCTCCGTTCGGCAATGGCGGCCGCGACTGCGACCGCGTCGACATTGGCCACGAAATCTTCGGGCCCGACGACGCCTCGGCGCTCGATCTCCTCCGCCTCCTGCTTGACGGCGACGAGCTAGAGGTCCTCCGGCTCCTCCGACCACTCCCTCTTCACGGGGAGAAGCGTCGCGCCGGAAGGGCCCCTCGCGGAGGACGAAGAGCCCGCAGCCGAGGAGGGCGACCGCCCGTGCCGGTGGTCATACTCCTCCGTCTTGCGACGGAGGAGCCTTGACGGCGGCTTGAGGCCCTTGTTCGTCCACTTCCTCGCCGCGCGCTTCCTCGCACCGCCCGCATGGACACACCGCTCATGCTCGGGGTCGCCGATGTGGCCGGAGTTCCACATACGGCGCCACATGGCGTTTGGAGGCCGAAGAGGGCTCACCGGTGCCGAGAAATCCGGGGAGAGAGAGTGGGGAATCACGGGGAAAGGCAGCGGCGGGGGATAGGGTTTCGACCTGTATCTGCCCCACAAACCCGTAGATATACTGCTTCGCGCGGGGGGGGGGGGGGGGGGCACAATACAAAAAATTACTGGCCGGACGAGTATACATGCTCTGTTCTAGCTAGAAAATTGGACCGAGCCCGTATACTCGCCGGAATTATGCGGGTTCGTGAGATATAACGGGATCTGATAGAGTTGCTTTAACTACCCCTGGATGGTAGGATGCATTTTTCCTATATATTATTAGGTATAGATTATTAATTATTTGTGTAATTACAGTTTTTTTTGTGATATATCAGATCTATTATAAAAATTCACTAGAAGTATAAAGCATCCAAATCATAAGAAAAATTACATTAAGGTCCATGAACAACTGAACGACCATTGCCGCCGCCAGAACATGAGGCGTGCATTGTTGTCGGAGGAATTACTCTCATTCATGCTATGATAATATACACAACAATGTCATCTGAGGGGTTCATGGTTGTCGTAGGAATTAATCTCATTCTTGCTATGATAATTAACTCGTCCTAAAACAAATGAAAAATGATAATTGTTG
The DNA here is from genome assembly GCF_056163025.1 of Triticum urartu. NCBI lineage: Eukaryota > Viridiplantae > Streptophyta > Magnoliopsida > Poales > Poaceae > Triticum > Triticum urartu. The sequence goes on from NC_141879.1 coordinate 715,487,348, forward strand.
CATTTAATCTGTCCATTAAAAATATATACTTTTAACATAAAATCCTCTATCAGGTTTATATATATTACATACAGAAATGAGGTGCACTTCTCGCAGTCATTTCTAGTGGTTTTGCTAGGTACTGGTTGATCCCACACCGTCCTGGCGCTCCATGACTCGTGCGGCAAAAGGCCCAGACAAAATTTATAGTTGTGTATTGCTTCACTGGACTTTCTCTTGTTTTCTCCCTTAACCTTAGGTGGCTAGGGTAACTTTTTTCCTCTAGACTTCACCGACAATCTGGTGAACCCGCCTCCCCTCTGCTTGCCGCTCTGGTGGTTGATGGCAAGAGGAGAATCCTAGTCACTTCTCTACAGTAAGTAGTTTATAGGTTAAGAGTTTTTTAGTCCTCGCGCTTGCGGTGCTCGGGCGGATGACATCACTTCTTTTTGAGTTTGTCTTCCGGACTTGATCCTCTTCAAGTCCGTCCGTTTGGACATACTCGACGAAGATCCGGCGTAGATCCCTGCCGTCTCCTTCGGGAGGCAAGGTTAAGGTTACTCGTCATATGACGAGATTCAGTGTTCGGTGCTTCAGATCTATGCAAGGATTCATTGGTGACGACTGCGTCTCGAGAACGCTGGTCCTTAGGGCTATGTGTACGAAAACTTTCTAGCCATCGTCGACAAGGTCAAACTGGATCTGATAGGGGAGCGCCAATAGCGGAAGCAGTGGTCTCGAAATCACGATAATTTTTATAATGTTTGAGATGCTTTGTACTTCCACTTAATTTTTATAATTTATCTGCTAATTGTGACTGATAGCTGACAGTAGCCTCTTACTGTTGGCGAATGCCTTCGTTTGGAGGCAGTTGAGATCGGCAGCTGGATCGATGCACCTCCTTGCTTTCTGATCAGTACTTGTTAAAACACGTGGTCTATGGGTGCCCATGATACACACGAACCCGACTGAAGCTATTTTGTGAACTCCAGTCCTATTACGCCACTAGATGAACGTACCTAGCTACACCTCGGTCGAAGTCGTGACCTATTCGTACACATGGTCTGACACGAACCCAGCATATAATAAATAAACCAAGGCGGTCGAGGCACTGGCCAAAACAATCCTCCGTACGTACTCACGCGCTCGGATACACATATTTCCACCCACCAGGCCGGCCATCGATCTCCGGCGATGACGCACGGCCATCACCATCACCACCATCATCACAGCGGTGGCCATCACCACCACCACGACCATCACCACGGGCACCATCACCACCACCACGGCCATCATCACCATCACGACAGCCATCAAGCGCCCGCGCTGCCGGGGTTCCCCGTCCCGTACTCTTACCTTCCGACGACGGTCGGGGCGCCTCTCCTCCAGCACAGGCCGAAGCCGGACTGCTCCGACTCGGACGCCGACGGCGGATTCTACAACTGCACGGTACGTTATCCACATGCCCATGGATGCATATACAATGATGCCGGTCAGAGGATTGATTAATTTGGATGATTTGCTCTTTGCTTTTTGTGCAGCTTGTGGCCTGCTTGATCCTGGCCGTGGTGTGCATCCTCGTCTACATGTTCGGCTGATCCATCGATTACTACTTCTTCTGATGGCATGGATGGCACACAGCTAGGTTGCTGAGTAGTTGATGAGGACTTGGGGAGACGTCCCACCAGGAATATTAAAACTTGTTTGAGTGAAGTATAAATGTGGTAGCCATGCGAGGACTGACCAGCTTGTGTGTATGGTGACTTGATTGTTGTTAGGCTAGTCATAGTGGGAGTAACTTAGGTAGTAACATAGCGCACTTCGAGAATTTTTTTGCTTATGTGGCATGTAGTTAATGAGAAGTGATAACATAATATATTACTGTAACATAGCGCTTCCCAAAACAAGATGAGTCTACAAGCCATTAAATGAAGCCATATATGACACTACTAGTATGTTACTTTGCACTATGAAGATGGTAACTTAGACTAGTATCATGCATATGACACTAGTCTAAGTTACTACCTCCATAGTGCAAAGTAACATAGTAGTAGTGTCATAGATAGCTTCATTTATTAGCTTATAGACTCATCCTTTCTCGGGAAGCGCTATGTTACAGTAACATATTATGTTACTCTAAACACCTCTCTCCTCGTTAACTACATGCAACATAAGTAAAATTTTCTTGGAGTGCGCTATGTTACTATCTAAGTTACTCCCACTATGACGCATCTTCAAACCATTACTTGTCTTTCTCGGTGGTCGATATGCTCCCAAACAACTCATGTCTGGTTATTTATTTCTGTATATTTATTACCCCCTACGTTCATAAATATTTGTCTTTCTAGAGATTTCAACAAATGACTACATACGGAGCAAAATGAGTAAATTTACGGTCTTAAATATGTCTATATACATCCGTATGTGGTAGTCCATTTGAAATTTCTAAAAAGACAAATATTTAAAAACTGAGGGAGTACGTAGCAATATCGCATAGTTCACAAGTTACACTTGAGAGGAGCTACTGGGTGCTTCACACCCCTACATGAAAATTAAATTTAGAAAAAAAATACCTAAAAAATTCGGGTATCAAACCTGGGTGCCCAATCTACTCCCGTGTGATGATCTGTTCGTTAAAAGAAATAGGAAACATATCCGTGGCGATGAAAATACAGTTCAAACTAAAATCTATCCAAACAGTTTTTTCTATACATATGATTTTTGTCTTTTTTTGTCACGGATACGTTTCCTGATATATTTCATGAAATTTCACAAGAAAGTAGATTGGACACCTACGTTTGATATGTCAAAATCGCTGATTTGTTTTTCAAATTTCCTGGCATTTATTTGAATTTAATGTTCCTATAGGTGGTGGAGCACTCCGGTGCTACAAATCCTCTTCCATCAAATTACTCCCTACATTACACACAAAAGATCCGATGGTTCTTCTGCTGCTTCATTTTTTGTTTTGTTGCATGGAGGGCAGTGAGATAGGGTAACCCTTGGGTCATTTGAGAACCTATTTCTAAAATTTCCTACAAAGACTTTCCTACAAAGATACAATAAAAACTTTAGCATTACAAGGCAGCCGAAACAGAATAAAAAATTATAGGCAAGTCCATTGGGAGTCTCATGACCTTGTATTTTGAACCGGCCATCCATGCGGACGGGAAGTCACGTCGCTTGGCTAGAAGGGCTACCCCGGAGAAGAGGTCGTTGCTGAGTGGCGCTTGATCCCGTGAAGAACAACGATTTGCCAATGTCACCGTCGCGGGAGACACCACCGTTGCCATCACATATGCCACCAGGCAACCGCCTCCTACACACCACCTTACCAGCCCCACACAACCACTGGTTGAAACACTTGTAGCGACGATGGAGCCGAAGGACAAAATCACCACAAAGAGCAGTCAGGGCCACGCCAACCGCCCATAAGAACGAAGATCTCACCTGATCTGAGGAAGCACGAGCAAAAACAAACGCAATCTAAGAGAGCCCATGGGCTCGCCGGTGGCCGCAGTAGGTGGAAGGGGATCGCCCAGATGTGGCACAATGGTTTGTCCTCGCAACTTTCCCACAATTCAATATGCACATGATACCTTGTTGGTTATGAATGCCTCAACACATGAACTCACTCATTTCAAGTATGTGCAGGATGGATATACATGTGCTTCTGGGTAAAAGTTAGAACCTTCATAACCAGCAAACGTTCGCTGGGAGGCATAGCAATTGTGAACGTTTTGCATAGCAATTTTTGTTGTCCACGGATAGCAAGTTTAGTGGACAAGTACGGGAAATCCGCCAAGTTCATTTTTTCCTAGGATATTTCGTGCTTGCTAACCAAAATTTCCATCCTCACGACAACTAAAATTGCCACAAGAAACATTCGTCTTATCATTCCTTCTTGGAGAACGTCAGCAGAATAACATTCCCCAAAAGTTAGCTTTCATAAATCCTCACAGTGCCAATTAACATTCCTGATGACTTGGTGCACCGCTTCTCATCAATATTGTAATGTAAAAGAGGACAACTCCCTTTCACTTTCCTTGCATTCCCCTCAGCATATTTAGTATATGATGGATCAATTTTGCCCTAAATCCAGAGATGACAATTTTTTCTTCGAGAAATCAGCAAGAGCACTACCTTTCATATATAAGAATAAAATATGTTACAAATATTTAAGCGAGGCTTTTGAGATAGGGAAAGCTGAGTGAAACCCCACAATACGGCATGTGGACTATTCACGCAAAAGGGAAATGCTAGATTTGTGCATGCAGATATCCATGCGGGCTAGGTGAGGCACCTCGTGGTATGTCATCCTCCTTCCAGGGGAAACCCTACGATTTAGCTCGTTCCAAATGTTCCACCGAGTAAATCAAATTGCCGCTGCGCTCCGACGCCTTCATGTCAATTTCTTGTGAGAAAGTCATCCCACCACCGGTTGATAGAGCTGATTCAATTTAGGTTGAGTGTTTGTTCTGTTTTTTTTGTGATACCCTTGTAGATTGCAACTGATGAATGTTGTTACATCATTCATTGGGAGTTATGTCGAGCTCTATAAAGGATCAATTGTTGAATTGAACGCATACAGAAGGCACTATTTTAGAGAGACAAAGATTTAGTGAGAAAGAATCCTACCCTTGCTTCTTGGGAGGTTATTTGTAGACCAAAGGACCAGAATGATGCCTTGTTAATGATGAATATCTTCCAATAAAATTCATTAATAAACAAGACATAACTTAGGTTAAGTTAATTTGGGAATCCTACTATCAAAATGGTCTTCCACCTGCTCAAAATGTTGATTATTACTTTTGGTGGTAGGATTGTTTGACGCTACTGCCAAGGTTCAAAGATTTTGGTAGTTCCTTTTCTTCCAGATCGTAAATCTGTTATCTGGAAAGGCAAGTGGCAAAGTCAATCCTTGTAGAGCATATCTCTATTCATTTTCCTTGGAGTAAAACATATTTGTTCAGGATAGCCTACAATATCTTTACAAGCCTCGACTCTACACTTTCCCCTCTCCATGGAAGCTTTTGCTAAGACAGAACTCCTAGAAAATTTGGTTCAGCGCTTGGGCCCGTACTTTGCCTCTGACATTTGGGAATGGCATTCTATGCTTCCTAGATACTCTTTCTCTTTTATTTATGAAGCTATTTGGGGACCTATAGACAACATTCTTGCCATGAGATTGATCTGGAATACCTGTTGTTAGAAAAAGCACAATATCTACTTATGGATGCTACACAATAAACTTAATACTAGGCAAATGCTCGAGAGAAAGAATAATTCCTTCATCTATGATTATTCATGTGTTCTTTCTGGGGATATGACTATTGAATCTAGAGACCACTTTTCTTTGAGTGCCCAATTGTAGTTGCATATTGGAAGTACATGTGCCCTATTTGGTCTGCTTTGCACAAATCAATCCAGTACCTAATTATATCTCTTAAGGATAGGTTAAACCTGCATTTTTGTTTGGAGATCATTATTTTGGTGGCTTGGGCAATCTGGATTACAAGGAATGCCTTTATTTTCAATTCAGTTGCTTCAAACCTTTTCTCTCGCAGAGAAAAATATAAGCAAGTGCTTCGGTTGTTTCTTAAAAGGGCTATGAGAAAAGTTTATGCTGCATTTGAAAAATGGGCCATGGACTTCTGCTGATAGATCAGTTCATCCGTTTTTGTATAGCTTTCCTTTGTTTATTCACAGTCAACTCCTGTAGCTATCTGGGCCTTACTAGACCTCTTGTAATTTGTTAGACTATTTTCTCGAAAGTCTATACAAATACAATCAGGAGAAATCCCAAACCCAAAGGTCGAGAAATCCATGACCGACAACAAATCCTACATACCTAAGGGACTCATGCATCCCCACTAACTTATTTATCTCAACATGCAAGCTTGCCACATCACCATACTATTATGAATGGATAAGGCCCACCTCAACATGCAACCATGCATGGGAAAAGACCCACCACTACATACAACCATGTGTGGGAAAATATTTTTCTATCTATTATTCTACTTATATTCAATAATTACTTTACAACTATACATAACAAAATATAATAAGACATATGTATTTTAGACTTTGGTTCACATGTTATTAATCTAAATATTTACATGTCAAACAATCAAATCACATTGAAATATATTGTAACACATTCCCATAGCAATGTGTGGGGTATAGTCTAGTTATTATAAATATAAGTAACCAGATGGGAGCCACACTCATCTCACAGAAGCCACATTAGTACATATAACCCTTAGAGCTAGCTGACAATCGAGCCCAACATACCTAAAAGAGTCACCCCCACTAACTTATTTCTGTCAACATGCAAGCATGCCACATCTCCATACTATTATGGATGGGATAAGGCCCACCTCAATATGCAACCTTGCATGGGGAAAGACGCGCCACCACATGCAACCATGGGTGGGAAAACATTTTCCAATCTATTATTCTATTATTCTACTATTCCACTTATATTCAATAATTAATTAACAACTATACATAATAAAATATAATAAGTCATATGTATTTTAATCTTTGCTTCACGTGTTATTAATCTGAATGTTTACATTTCACACAATCAAATCACATTGAAATATATTGCAACACATTCCCACAGCAACTCGCGGTGTATAATCTAGTTATACTAAATATAAGTTACTAGATGGGAGCCACATCCATCTCACAGAATCCACATTAGTACATAAAGCCCTTAGATCTAGCTGACAATTGAGCAAACTAGATGTAGCTCTTAGTATTCTCGGTATCAAACTAACTGTCTATACACGATGCTCACATCCCAACACATGAGTTGAATCCTCGTGCGTACCTTTGTACTTCCGAGTGTTATAGATCCTTGAAACAAGAATAACATAATGGCATAAACATTTACACGCATATTACAACACAAACTATGACAATTCAGCATAAGTTATCATACTAACTTCCTACTCATCTGAATTTAGTTTGTTATTTATAATCCCAGCGAGATTCAAAGCCACTCTCCACTTTAACTCAAAATGACGGATAAAACTCATTTGACAATTTTTTTCTACTTTCAACTATTCAAACAACGTGAAAAGGATTGGTTTAGTTTGCACTTCAAGGAAGTCTACACAACTCTTCTAATTCAGGTAGTAAAGCTGATAGACCATCTGCCTCAAGTGATAATTTTACCTAGCTTATTTGGTGTACTCCGATTGGTTTATGATAGCAGCCCCAGGACATATGGTTACACCATCGCGAACACTTGCCATTGAAACCAATCGACAATGCATTGATGCCACTCACAACTCTACTTCTTAGTTCCCTATGTATAAATTAAAATTAATCTCAACACTTGCTGGACAGACAAAAATCAAGTCCTCAACATACAAGTACCAAGAGTAACAATTAAAGAGAAAAAACATGCTTTGACCATACATCAACAATGAGTCAAACTACATAATCAAACATGCCACTCACAACGCAGCAGATTACCCCTATATGCGTCGATGCGCGTCCCATAGTCGCCCGCTCCCACGCCGTACCTTACGGCCGTCGCCTCTGCTTGAGGCATCCTGCCAGACGGCGTTGCCGTAGTTCTCCTTGCTGCATAACAAGCGCGGCGCGGAAAGAGCAAGTCCATGGTCGCGTCCGTCAGCGGCAGTAGGCCGTAGGCCATGGTTGCGGCAACCACTTCGTTTCGAAACGAGTGCCACATTCCGCATCTGATATTATCCTTTGATAAAGGGTAAGAATATCACAAATCGAATACCACATGTTTGCTTACTGTTCTTGATTTGGAGTCTCTGTCCATTGACCGTGGATGCCAACACCCATGCACCGTGCGTTGGTCATGCCATGTTGCTGCCGCACGCAAGTGACGCCGCCGTGATCCTTCTTCCGATGCCACGCGCCGATAGGCCTTGTCGCTGCGTCTCGTCTTGTATCCAGCAAAATCGCCGCCTTGCCATCGCGGGCTGCTGCCGCCGACTGGTGCCATCACATCGCTGCTTACCGTTGATGTCGCACCCGCATAGCTTCGGCCGCAGCGGCCGTCGCCTTGTTTATCCCCTCGTGAGCGCCTCTGGAAGGAAGCGTCGCTCTATTGCTCTGTTGGTAGAAACTTCGTGCTGATAACGTGATGTGAAACAAGGAAGACAAATGAATCTCTATCACTTTCATTGATGATCTCTGTACATTATATATCCCTGAAGGGACGCGAACGAATGGACATATCCATTCGGGAGGGAGCGAGGAGAGACGTGGCGGTTAGGAAAGGCTAACCGCCTGTCGGTTTACAAGGTGGAGATTATCTATAATTAATTATATCTAATTAACTCTTAACAAAAATGACCACCAGGGAACGTATTTGCATGGTTAGTCGAATTAATTTCAATAACATTGGAATAATTAATAACTAATTTGATTGATCGTGCTCTTGTTGCTTGTGGTGTAGTGTGTGGTCGGCCTGTTGGTGGTGGGCATCATCGCCAACATCATCTTTGTATTCGTGAGCAACTGGAAATACCTTTAATGGCATGGACATGCATGGAGCCAGCATATTAGTACTACTTATACTTGGGAGGGAGACGTCCTAGCAAGTACATATACTATATTGTACTGCTACCAGTATACTAGCTAGTTTAATTTGAATAGAGTAAATTAACTTTGTTAACATATGATAATTTGATACTATATCTTGTGCAGTAGTCACCGCTATTATCATGTGAAACCTTGATGTAGTTACAATTTAACGCAGGCAATGTTCAGTGAGGAGTGTTCATTGTAGAAATAGTAACCTTGCTACGATAATCATGGGTGGAGCTATAGCAAAAGTTACTCAATGCACCACTTAAGTGCATCTCCAACGCTAACCCTCAAATCCCTCGCATCGGTTAAGATCGCGTGATTCGGACCACTGCCACACATGCATTCAACACCCTTGGCCCACCCAAATTCCTTTCCCCCGTCTGTGTCCTTTCCCACCCGAAACGATTGCCCCGCATTCATGCTGCTCTACAGCGCCAGTTCCGCATTGATGCCGGCCTACAGCTCTAAGTCCCACACATGCATTGAAGCAGATCATCGGCCAAAATTTCCCCTGCTTGTCCAATGCCGGAGAGGCGTTACTAGGCAGAACGGATATCTACCACATTCAAATGGGCTGCACGTATGTCCATCTGCCGCCATTAAATACTCATGCTAGCCGAGAAACAAACTTGGCGTCCGCATTGATACAACCAGCCACTTGGCCTCACCGACATCCGCTATTTAAACAAGGCCACTCCCGGCACAAACTGTACCACAACTGTTGGGCGTCATCACGATCATGGCAGCGTGGGCTCGATCTTTTTGGAACGACGTATTCCTGGTCAGCTATGGTATGCACGAAAGGAAACAAGTACGCAAGACATAAACACACTTGCCATAGCGGAGAGAATCGACAATGGTATGCATGAAAGGAAATTAATGCCCTACTGGAGATCTTAGTAACTTGAGAGTGGTCCGTTCAACCCCAACAAGGTTGAGTCATAAGATTTTCTTTGCAATAGGGTTGACGAACTATTTCGCAAAAAAAAACAGGGGTTGACAACCAAACAGGCTTTTCCGTTGCCAGATCACATTGGGCACCAATAAACTTGGCAAACAAATCAGCAACAAAATTTTCTCTAGGCTATAACGTCTTAAACAAAATTTTCTCGTAGGCGGCAGCGCTAGTTGTCTGCATGTTTGTGTTTGTCTGTCCTAGCACTTTTTGGTTTCGCTGCCCCCTGCCGGGCTGTTTCGCTCACACAAGTTGGATACGCGTGTTCGCCCGGCTCGGCGTGAGGCGTTCGGTCCGCAACATCCACAGCCGGTCGTTGTTCTATGATAGCTGGGAGCCGAGTGATACAAGGTTTGGTACGCGGGGTGCGGGAGAGTGGCGATGTAGTGGATGAGCTCGCCTGCTCTCGCTACTTGTACCAATCGAGTAAAGACACGACGGACTGGGCATTGAATGCGAGCGTAACCTGGAACAGTGGTCTACTTTGAGGGAGCCGTTTGCTGTGACGATGCCGTTACGGCACATCGTCCACATGTTCCCACGGTACAGAACGGGAGAACCGGTGCAGAACGAGTGGGGACGTTCCGTCCCGTCACACAAAACATGAGTTTTTTTTAAGGATCTACAAAACATGATTGGGGACGTTCCGTCCCGTCACACAAAACATGAGTTTTTTTTTAGGATCTACAAAACATGATTGGGGGCGTTCCGTCCCGTCACACAAAACATGAGTTTGCAAGGATAAGCATATATATATGGCACCGCGGGAAAAAAAATTATCCCTTGGACGACCGCAGGAGGTAGCCATGGCGATGGCGGAGGCGGGGGGCGATGGCTTCGAGTTTCTGCCGGATCCCGTTGACAGGTACCTTCCATATCTCCGGTCCATGCATCGTACTGCTGTCCGCTGTGACTCGCTGCGTGAACTTAGTACTCTGCTCCCTTCTTTGCCATAGGTTCCACCTGCCGGATCTTGGCAGCGGCATTCTCGACGCTGAACCCACCTGAACTCTGGTGTGCACAGCCGCCTAGTCCAGCATTGGTGATGTAGGCGATGCGGCGCTGACAGTCCAAGTAGAACTAAACAGAGTTTGTCGGCGCCGAGCTCTGAGGAATCAACGGGCAAAGATCATCCTCAAGCTCCGGGCTGGGCGAAGAGATATATGGCTTAGGGAAAAGTATATTTTTCATCCCTGAACTCTTTCGAAAGTATAGAAATGGTCCCTCAACTCTAAAACCTGCAAATCTTAATACCTCAACTTCTCAAACCGGATTACTTTAGTCCCTTCACTCAACAAAAACGGTTTTTGTGCTGACTTGGCATGGTTTTGACCAGTCATCGCCCATGTGTGGAAATCTTCTTCTTCCTTCTCATTTTAACTCGGCAGGTATTTCATCGAGTAGTTTGCGTGCACCGAGCACCAAGAGAAGAGGTAGGCATGGAGCAGGTGTGGCTCGCGGCGGCACACACACAGAGCGTGCAGGCGGCCAGGGAGCTGCGCCATGTTGATGCTCGCGAGGCCAGCAGGGCTGAGGCGGGGCTGTGCTTGCGGCTAGCCGTCCATGGTCACCTTGACTAACTAGCGACACCATCACCACCACGTTCAGCGCCCAAAAGACTGCAAGGTAAAGACAACAGAGAGCACGACGCAGCGGTGTATATCGCCAACATTGACCCGCGTGGCATAGAGCGCTCAACGCCGGTAGTGACGCGGCCGCGTTGAGTCGTCCAACCAGGACCGCCTGCGTCCATCGGCACCACCGTCCCCGAACAACGAGGAAGACGAGAGAGCAGCGACTCCATACCTGCTCGGGCTCAAGAACTTCACCGTTGTCGCCACTGCTCCGCCGAGCGCCAACCAACCATCATGTCAAGGCACAACAGTGCGTGAGAGAAGACCGCACTGCGTCGAGTTCGACACGGGCCATGAGGCGGCGTACACCTGGGCGTCGCGCGTGGCGAAGAGCACGTCGAGGATGCCGGAGCTCTGCGCGCTGGTGCTCTGTGTAGACACCTCATCTTGTCGCTCTGTGTGCGGCGCCTGGGAGCTCGCATCCACATGACCAGCTCGCAGCGCTCGTGACATGCCTTATGCGAGGATGACGACCGTGGCAACGTCGACAGACCAATGTTAGATAATCAGCTGCACTCTTGCTATCTTCAGTTAGTTCAGAAACTTCAGTTAGTTCAGTTTCGTTTTCTCTGAATAACACTGACCGTCAGCGTGTGCCTGTACACGTACGAGTTCAGTTAGCATTCTGTTAGGTAGTTAGCTAGTCTTCAGCTCGCCGTAGGGATCGCCATGGGATGGCATGGATCACGCATTCCTCTGCGCGAGCAAGTAGGGCTCATGCACGTCCGAGCGTCGTGGGATGGCACGACCTGTAAGCTCGGCGAGCACGACTAGTTCTTAGCTGTTTTTCAGGAACTCCAACAGGGTTCAGATAGATAAGAACAGAAACACAAAAGCTGCAAGGTTGTTACGCAGCGCAAACCACTGTCTTCCACCTCGTGTTCTCCCTCTCTCATCCGCGTTTGCTGGTCATCTGCAACTACAAGTGGCATCAGAGCCTCGGTGGTGTTCGATCCATCCTGGGCGCCGACGGTGTTTGATCCGTCGGAGAGATGGCCGGAAGCGACGAGGAGAAGGCGCAGAAGAAGCTAGAGGAAGAAAAGGCCAAGGCGGAGGCCTCGGAGCTCGGCAAGTCCCTGGCCCATCTCTCCACCGAGGAGGGGTCGGGGGTGCGCGTCGTTGAGCGCGTCGTGCACAGCGGCGGCGGCGGGCCCCCGATGATGCTCACGCGTACAAACTACTCCGACTGGGCTATGATCACTAAACTGCAGCTGCAGGCGGACGAGCTCTGGCGCGTGGTGGAGACGGGGAAAGGCTCGGATCGCGACGATCGGCGCGCCATGATCGCTCTCCTCAAGGGGGTGCCGCCGGAGCTCATGCGGATCTTGGGCGCCAAGGCCACGGCCAAGGAGGCGTGGGATACCCTGAAGACGATGCGCGTCGGCGTCGAGCATGTGCGCGAGGCCAAGGCGCAGACTCGCCGCTCGGAGTACGTGGCGCTCCGGTACAAGGACGGCGAAGGGATCGAGTCGTACGTCATGCGGCTCAGGATGATCATCGACGAGCTGCAGGCGCTCGGTGATCCAGTGGACGAGCACAAGGCCGTCCTCAAGGTGCTCCGCACTGTGCCGCGTCCGTACCGCGAGATGGCCGTGGCAATCGAGTCGCTCGTCGACACGAGGGCGCTCTCCCTCGAGGAACTTTGCAGCCGGCTCCTTGTCGTCGAGGAGCGTGAGCGCGAGGAGACCCCGGCGCCCGGAGCGCAGCTACTGTACACCATCGACCAGTGGCGGGCGCACGAGAAGTCGCTACACCAAGGCGGCGCGTCCTCAGGAGCTGGGCGCGGGCGCGGAAACGGCAAGACGAAGAACCTCCAAGGCGGGGGCGGCCGTGGCCAGGGCACTGGCCGCGGCAACGGCGGTCCACCGGCGCCCAAACGAAAGGGAAACTGCCGCTAGTGTGGCGTCCCCGGCCACTGGGCAAAGGAGTGCCGCAAGAAGGAGCGAGACCAGCGCGAGCAACAGGATCAGCAGGCGAATGTCGCCTAGGTCGAGGTTGAGCAGCCTGGCTTACTCCTAGCCACCTGCGAGGCGGTGAGCGCGGCGAGCGCGGTGGGCGGCGTTCATGAGCACCCCACGGACATCTTCCTCAACGAAGCTCGCGTGGTGCCCGTCGCTACCAACGACGACCGCTGGTATTTGGATACTGGTGCCAGCAATCACATGACAGGGAGGCGTGACATGTTGTCGCAGGTGGACGAGTCCGTTCGCGGCTCGGTGCGTTTCGGCGATGGCTCCGTCGTGCAGATCTGCGGACGCGGCGTGGTGACGTTCTCCTGCAAGAACGGTGAGCACCGCGCGCTCTCAGATGTCTACAACATCCCCAACTGTGGACGAGCATCGTGAGCCTCGGCCAGCTCGACGAGCACGGGTGCAAGTCCGTGATCGAGGACGGCGTGCTCTGCCTCTACGACAGGCAGCGCGTGCTCTTGGCACGGGTACAGCAGACGAGCAACCGGCTCTACGCCGTGGCTCTGAACTTGGCTACGCCCGTGTGCCTCCTGGCGTATGGCGGCGACGAAGCGTGGCGTTGGCATGGACGTTTCGGCCACCTCCACTTCCGGGCGCTGCACGATCTTGGCGCGAAGGGGATGGTGCGTGGCATGCCAGCGATTCAGCATGTCGAACAGTTCTGCGAGGGCTGCACACTCGGGAAGATGCACCGTATGCCGTTCCCGCGCACGTCAGTGTACCGTGCGGAGCAGGGGCTCGAGCTCGTCCACGGCGACCTCTGCGGACCCATCACGCCCGCGACCAAGTCTGGTAACAAGTATTTTCTGCTCATCATTGACGATCACAGTAGATATATGTGGTTGGAAGTGCTCAGGAGCAAGGATGAGGCGTTCAAATTCTTCAGAAAGATCAAAGCAGCTACGGAGACACTGTGCGGCGCGAAGCTCAGAGCGTTCCGGACCGACCGCGACGGGGAGTTCAACTCGAACGAGTTCACCGCGTACTGCGATGAACTTGGCATCCTAAGGAACACGACGACTCCGTATTCTCCCCAACAGAATGGAGTCGTCGAGCGCCGCAACCAGTCCGTGGTCGAGATGGCTCGCAGCCTGATGAAAAGCATGGGCGTGCCGAGCACGTTCTGGGGCGAGGCGGTGCGCACCGCGGTGCACATCCTCAACGGCTCGCCGGCGAGGAGTCTGCAGGGCATGTCACCCTATGAGGCGTGGCGCAAGAAGAAGCCCACGGTCGACTACTTCCGCACGTTCGGCTGCGTCGCGCACGTCAAGCTCATCGGCCCCGACGTGACCAAGCTCGCGGACAGGTCACGACCGGGAATATTTCTAGGCTATGAGGCGGGCACCAAGGGCTATCGGGTGTACGACCCGATCGGCAAGCGCTTGTACATCACGCGAGATGTGCGTTTCGAAGAGGACCGGCGCTGGGACTGGAGCAAGGATGGTGGCGACTCGGAGCGCGCGCACCAGTTCACGGTCGTGTACTCCGACGCGGGCGTGCCCACAACCACGACCTACTCCCTGTCACCGGACCCGGCGACGTCGCCTGGCGCACCAACGACGCCAACTGCGCCAGGCTCACCGGTTGGTCCAAGCACGCCACGGACACCCTCGTCGAGCGGATCTGTCGCGGACACGCCGAGCGCGTCGAGTACGCCGGCCTCGGCGGACTCAAGCCCGTCTACACCAGCTACCTCCTACAACTCAGAAGACGGGTGGGTGACGCCGCCCACCGGCGAAGATTTCGACGCCGAGGGGGTGCCAGTCCGTTGGAAATCCATGGAGTACGTCATCGACCACGCACCGGCATGCACTCTGGAGTACAGCAGGCTCTGCCTCTCTGCAGCAGAGGAACCCGCGTCTGTTCAGGATGCCCTGGACGAACCTGCTTGGCGCAGTGCAATGGAGGCGGAAATGGAGTCGATTCGTTCCAACGACACCTGGGTCCCGGCCATGCTGCCCGCCGGCCACGGCGCCATTGGACTGAAGTGGGTTTTCAAGGTCAAGCGCGATCCGGACGGCAAGATCATAAAGCACAAGGCTCGTTTGGTTACGAAGGGATATGCACAGCGGAAGGGAGTGGATTTTGATGAGGTCTTCGCACCTGTCGCTCGTCTGGAGACAGTGCGGCTTCTGCTGGCCGTGGCGGCTCACCGGAGCTGGGGTGTGCATCACATGGATGTGCGCTCCGCGTTCCTCAATGGAGATCTCCAGGAAGAAGTGTATGTTCAGCAGCCCGCAGGATTTGTCGACAGCAACAACACTCACTGCGTGCTCAGGTTGCAGAAAGCTCTATATGGTCTTCGTCAGGCTCCCCGCGCATGGTACGCAAAGCTGGACGCCACACTTCATGTACTTGGTTTCAAGCGTTGCCAGCTCGATCATGCACTGTATAGGCGGGAGGACAAAGATGGGTTTCTGCTGGTTGGAGTGTATGTGGATGATCTGATAATCACGGGCACAGAAGCAGAAGCCATTGAACACTTCAAGAAACAGATGCAAGAGCTCTTTCAGATGACTGATCTGGGTCTCCTCAGCTATTACCTGGGAACTGAGGTGAAACAAGAGGATGATGGGATCATGGTGTGTCAGTCAAGCTATGCAGCAAAGATCTTGGAGGATGCAGGCATGAGTGATTGCAACACCTGCAGCACGCCGATGGAGAATCGTCTGAAACTGAAGAAAAACACTGGTCAGTCAGTGGACTCGACAGAGTATCGCAGTTTGATCGGCAGCCTGAGATACCTGGTAAACACCAGGCCTGACATCTCTTACGCAGTAGGGATTCTCAGTAGGTTCATGGAATCACCTGGGAAGGAACACTGGATGGCCGTGAAGCAGCTTCTGCATTACATCAAAGGCACTCTTGGTCTTGGTTGTTTCTTCAGAAAAGGAGAGAAGGATGTGCTGACAGGATACAGTGAAAGTGACCATGCTGGTGATCTCAATGATCGCAAGAGCACCACTGGAGTTGTTTTCTTTCTTGGATCGGGGACGATCACTTGGTCGTCTCAGAAACAGAAGATTGTGGCGATGTCATCCTGTGAGGCAGAATACATAGCAGGAGCAACAGCAGCTACACAGGCTGTGTGGCTGAGCAGATTACTTGCGGAGATGCTTGGCGAGGGAGTTCAGAAAGTTAAGCTGAAGATCGACAACAAGTCAGCTATTGAGCTCAGCAAAAACCCAGTCCATCACGAGCGAAGCAAACATATTGATCTCAGGTATCACTATATTCGAGAGTGTGTTGAACTGGGCAGAGTGGATGTTAAGCATGTAAGGACAGGTGATCAAGTCGCGGATATCCTCACCAAGTCGCTGGGCAGAACACAGTTCAGTGAGCTGCGACACAGGCTCGGGATCATACAGGTGCAGCAGATTAGGGGGTGATTTGTTAGATAATCAGCTGCACTCTTGCTATCTTCAGTTAGTTCAGAAACTTCAGTTAGTTCAGTTTCGTTTTCTCTGAATAACACTGACCGTCAGCGTGTGCCTGTACACGTACGAGTTCAGTTAGCATTTTGTTAGGTAGTTAGCTAGTCTTCAGCTCGCCGTAGGGATCGCCATGGGATGGCATGGATCACACATTCCTCTGCGCGAGCAAGTAGGGCTCATGCACGTCCGAGCGTCGTGGGATGGCACGACCTGTAAGCTCGGCGAGCACGACCAGTTCTTAGCTGTTTTTCAGGAACTCCAACGGGGTTCAGATAGATAAGAACAAAAACAGAAAAGCTGCAAGGTTGTTACGCAGCGCAAACCACTGTCTTCCACCTCGTGTTCTCCCTCTCTCATCCGCGTTTGCTGGTCATCTGCAACTACAAGTGGCATCAGAGCCTCGGTGGTGTTCGATCCATCCTGGGCGCCGACGGTGTTTGATCCGTCGGAGAGATGGCCGGAAGCGACGAGGAGAAGGCGCAGAAGAAGCTAGAGGAAGAAAAGGCCAAGGCGGAGGCCTCGGAGCTCGGCAAGTCCCTGGCCCGTCTCTCCACCGAGGAGGGGTCGGGGGTGCGTGTCGTTGAGCGCGTCGTGCACAGCGGCAGCGGCGGGCCCCCGATGATGCTCACGCGTACAAACTACTCCGACTGGGCTATGATCACTAAACTGCAGCTGCAGGCGGACGAGCTCTGGCGCGTGGTGGAGACGGGGCAAGGCTCGGATCGCGACGATCGGCGCGCCATGACCGCTCTCCTCAAGGGGGTGCCGCCGGAGCTCATGCGGATCTTGGGCGCCAAGGCCACGGCCAAGGAGGCGTGGGATACCCTGAAGACGATGTGCGTCGGCGTCGAGCATGTGCGCGAGGCCAAGGCGCAGACTCGCCGCTCGGAGTACGTGGCGCTCCGGTACAAAGACGGCGAAGGGATCGAGTCATACGTCATGCGGCTCAGGACGATCATCGACGAGCTGCAGGCGCTCGGTGATCCAGTGGACGAGCACCAGGCCGTCCTCAAGGTGCTCCGCACTGTGCCGTGTCCGTACCGCGAGATGGCCGTGGCAATCGAGTCGCTCGTCGACACGAGGGCGCTCTCCCTCGAGGAACTTTGCAGCCGGCTCCTTGTCGTCGAGGAGCGTGAGTGCGAGGAGACCCCGACGCCCAGAGCGCACCTACTGTACACCATCGACCAGTGGCGGGCGCACGAGAAGTCGCTGGACCAAGACAGCGTGTCCTCAGGAGCTGGGCGCGGGCGCGGAAACGGCAAGACGAAGAACCTCCAAGGCGGGGGCGGCCGTGGCCAGGGCACTGGCCGCGGCAACGCGGTCCACCGGCGCCCAAACGAAAGGGAAACTGGCGCTACTGTGGCGTCCCCGGCCATTGGGCAAAGGAGTGCCGCAAGAAGGAGCGAGACCAGCGCGAGCAACAGTATCAGCAGGCGAATGTCGCCCAGGTCGAGGTTGAGCAGCCTGGCTTACTCCTAGCCACCTGCGAGGCGGTGAGCGCGGTGGGCGGCGTTCATGAGCACCCCACGGACATCTTCCTCAACGAAGCTCGCGTGGTGCCCGTCGCTACCAACGACGACCGCTGGTATTTGGATACTGGTGCCAGCAATCACATGACAGGGAGGCGTGACATGTTGTCGCAGGTGGACGAGTCCGTTCGCGGCTCGGTGCGTTTCGGCGATGGCTCCGTCGTGCAGATCTGCGGACGCGGCGTGGTGACGTTCTCCTGCAAGAACGGTGAGCACCGCGCGCTCTCAGATGTCTACTACATCCCCCAACTGTGGACGAGCATCGTGAGCCTCGGCCAGCTCGACGAGCACGGGTGCAAGTCCGTGATCGAGGACGGCGTGCTCTGCCTCTACGACAGGCAGCGCGTGCTCTTGGCACGGGTGCAGCAGACGAGCAACCGGCTCTACGCCGTGGCTCCGAACTTGGATGCGCCCGTGTGCCTCCTGGCGCATGGCGGCGACGAAGCGTGGCGTTGGCATGGACGTTTCGGCCACCTCCACTTCCGGGCGCTGCACGATCTTGGCGCGAAGGGGATGGTGCGTGGCATGCCAGCGATTCAGCATGTCGAACAGTTCTGCGAGGGCTGCACACTCGGGAAGATGCACCGTATGCCTTTCCCGCGCATGTCAGTGTACCGTGCGGAGCAGGGGCTTGAGCTCGTCCACGGCGACCTCTGCGGACCCATCACGTCGGCGACCACGTCTGGTAACAAGTATTTTCTGCTCATCGTTGACGATCACAGTAGATATATGTGGTTGGAAGTGCTCAGGAGCAAGGATGAGGCGTTCAAATTCTTCAGAAAGATCAAAGCAGCTGCGGAGACACAGTGCGGCGCGAAGCTCAGAGCGTTCCAGCCCGACCGCGGCGGGGAGTTCAACTCGAACGAGTTCACCGCGTACTGCGATGAACTTGGCATCATAAGGAACACGACGACTCCGTATTCTCCCCAACAGAATGGAGTCGTCGAGCGCCGCAACCAGTCCGTGGTCGAGATGGCTCGCAGCCTGATGAAAAGCATGGGTGTGCCGAGCACGTTCTGGGGCGAGGCGGTGCGCACCGCGGTGCACATCCTCAACCGCTGGCCGACGAGGAGTCTGCAGGGCATGACACCCTATGAGGCGTGGCGCAAGAAGAAGCCCACGGTCGACTACTTCCGCACGTTCGGCTGCGTCGCGCACGTCAAGCTCGTCGGCCCCGACGTGACCAAGCTCGCGGACAGGTCACGACCGGGAATATTTCTGGGCTATGAGGCGGGCACCAAGGGCTATCGGGTGTACGACCCGATCGGCAAGCGCTTGTACATCATGCGAGATGTGCGTTTCGAAGAGGACCGGCGCTGGGACTGGAGCAAGGATGGTGGCGACTCGGAGCGCGCGCACCAGTTCATGGTCGTGTACTCCGACGCGGGCGTGCTCACAATCACGACCTACTCCCTGTCACCGGACCCGGCGACGTCGCCTGGCGCACCAACGATGCCAACTGTGCCAGGCTCACCGGTTGGTCCAAGCACGCCACGGACACCCTCGTCGAGCGGATCTGTCGCGGACACGCCGAGCGCGTCGAGTACGCCGGCCTCGGCGGACTCAAGCCCGTCTACACCAGCTACCTCCTACAACTCAGAAGACGGGTGGGTGACGCCACCCACCGGCGAAGATTTCGACGCCGAGGGGGTGCCAGTCCGCTGGAAATCCATGGAGTACGTCATCGACCACGCACCGGCGTGCACTCTGGAGTACAGCAGGCTCTGCCTCTCTGCAGCAGAGGAACCCGCGTCTGTTCAAGATGCCCTGGACGAACCTGCTTGGCGCAGTGCAATGGAGGCGGAAATGGAGTCGATTCGTTCCAACGACACCTGGGTCCCGGCCACGCTGCCCGCCGGCCACGGCGCCATTGGACTGAAGTGGGTTTTCAAGGTCAAGCGCGATCCGGACGGCAAGATCATAAAGCACAAGGCTCATTTGGTTGCGAAGGGATATGCACAGCGGCAGGGAGTTGATTTTGATGAGGTCTTCGCACCTGTCGCTCGTCTGGAGACAGTGCGGCTTCTGCTGGCCGTGGCGGCTCACCGGAGCTGGGGTGTGCATCACATGGATGTGCGCTCCGCGTTCCTCAATGGAGATCTCCAGGAAGAAGTGTATGTTTAGCAGCCCGCAGGATTTGTCGACAGCAACAACACTCACTGCATGCTCAGGTTGCAGAAAGCTCTATATGGTCTTCGTCAGGCTCCCCGCGCATGGAACGCAAAGCTGGACGCCACACTTCATGTACTTGGTTTCAAGCGTTGCCAGCTCGATCATGCACTGTATAGGCGGGAGGACAAAGATGGGTTTCTGCTGGTTGGAGTGTATGTGGATGATCTGATAATCACGGGCACAGAAGCAGAAGCCATTGAACACTTCAAGAAACAGATGCAAGAGCTCTTTCAGATGACTGATCTGGGTCTCCTCAGCTATTACCTGGGAATTGAGGTGAAACAAGAGGATGATGGGATCATGTTGTGTCAGTCAAGCTATGCAGCAAAGATCTTGGAGGATGCAGGCATGAGTGATTGCAACACCTGCAGCACGCCGATGGAGAATCGTCTGAAACTGAAGAAAAACACTGGTCAGTCAGTGGACTCGACAGAGTATCGCAGTTTGATCGGCAGCCTGAGATACCTGGTAAACACCAGGCCTGACATCTCTTACGCAGTAGGGATTCTCAGCAGGTTCATGGAATCACCTGGGAAGGAACACTGGATGGCCGTGAAGCAGCTTCTGCGTTACATCAAAGGCACTCTTGGTCTTGGTTGTTTCTTCAGAAAAGGAGAGAAGGATGTGCTGACAGGATACAGTGACAGTGACCATGCTGGTGATCTCAATGATCGCAAGAGCACCACTGGAGTTGTTTTCTTTCTTGGATCGGGGGCGATCACTTGGTCGTCTCAGAAACAGAAGATTGTGGCGATGTCATCCTATGAGGCAGAATACATAGCAGGAGCAACAGCAGCTACACAGGCTGTGTGGCTGAGCAGATTACTTGCGGAGATGCTTGGCGAGGGAGTTCAGAAAGTTAAGCTGAAGATCGACAACAAGTCAGCTATTGAGCTCAGCAAAAACCCAGTCCATCACGAGCGAAGCAAACATATTGATCTCAGGTATCACTATATTCGAGAGTGTGTTGAACTGGGCAGAGTGGATGTTGAGCATGTAAGGACAGGTGATCAAGTCGCGGATATCCTCACCAAGTCACTGGGCAGAACACAATTCAGTGAGCTGCGACACAAGCTCGGGATCCTACAGGTGCAGCAGATTAGGGGGTGATTTGTTAGATATGTTGGGGAACGTAGCAGAAATTCAAAATTTTCCTACGTATCACCAAGATCTATCTATGGAGAGACTAGCAACGAGGGGAAGGAGAGTGCATCTACATACCCTTGTAGATCGCTAAGCGGAAGCGTTCAAGTGAACGGGGTTGATGGAGTCGTACTCGTCGTGATTCAAATCACCGATGATCAAGTGCCGAACGCACGGCACCTCCGCGTTCAACACACGTACAGCCCGGTGACGTCTCCCATGCCTTGATCCAGTAAGGAGAGAGGGAGAGGTTGAGGAAGACTCCATCCAGCAGCAGCACAACGGCGTGGTGGTGGTGGAGGAGCGTGGCAATCCTGCAGGGCTTCGCCAAGCACCACGGGATAGGAGAAGAACTTGGGAGAGAGGGAGGGGCTGCACCAAAGGCATAAGGGGTGTCTCAAGAGGCCCTCCTACCCTCACTATATATAGGGAGCCCAAGGGGGGGGGTGCGCCAGCCCTAGGAGATCCAATCTCCTAGGGGGCGGCGGCCAGGGGAGGTTTCCCTCCCCCCCAAGGCACCTAGGAGGTGCCTTCCCTCCTTGGGACTCTTCCTTAGGGTTCCCCCTTCACCCTAGGCGCATGGGCCTTAAGGGAAGTGGCGCCCCAGCCCACTTTGGGCTGGATCCCTTCCCACTTCAGCACATGGGACCCTCCGGGATAGGTGGCCCCACCCGGTGGGCCCCCGGGACCCTTCCGGTGGTCCCGGTACAATACCGATGACCCCGAAACTTGTCCCGATGGCCGAAATAGGACTTCCTATATATAAATCTTTACCTCCGGACCATTCTGGAACTCCTCGTAACGTCCGGGATCTCATCCGGGACTCCGAACAACATTCGGTAACCACATACAAGCTTCCTTTATAACCCTAGCGTCATCGAACCTTAAGTGTGTAGACCCTACGGGTTCGGGAGACATGCAGACATGACCGAGACGTTCTCCGGTCAATAACCAACAGCGGGATCTGGATACCCATGTTGGCTCCCACATGTTCCACGATGATCTCATCGGATGAACCACGATGTCAAGGACTTAATCAATCCCGTATACAATTCCCTTTGTCTAGCGGTATTGTACTTGCCCGAGATTCGATCGTCGGTATCCCTATACCTTGTTCAATCTCGTTACCGGCAAGTCTCTTTACTCGTTCCGTAACACATCATCCCGTGATCAACTCCTTGATCACATTTGTGCACATTATGATGATGTCCTACCGAGTGGGCCCAGAGATACCTCTCCGTTTACACGGAGTGACAAATCCCAGTCTCGATTCGTGCCAACCCAACAGACACTTTCGGAGATACCTGTAATGTACCTTTATAGCCACCCAGTTACGTTGTGACGTTTGGCACACCCAAAGCACTCCTACGGTATCCGGGAGTTGCACAATCTCATGGTCTAAGGAAATGATACTTGACATTAGAAAAGCTATAGCATACGAACTACACGATCTAGTGCTATGCTTAGGATTGGGTCTTGTCCATCACATCATTCTCCTAATGATGTGATCCCGTCATCAACGACATCCAATGTCCATGGTCAGGAAACCGTAACCATCTATTGATCAACGAGCTAGTCAACTAGAGGCTTACTAGGGACATGGTGTTGTCTATGTATCCACACATGTATCTGAGTTTCCTATCAATACAATTATAGCATGGATAATAAACGATTATCATGAACAAGGAAATATAATAATAATCAATTTATTATTGCCTCTAGGGCATATTTCCAACAGTCTCCCACTTGCACTAGAGTCAATAATCTAGTTCACATCGCCATGTGATTAACACTCACAGGTCACATCGCCATGTGACTAACACCCAAGAGTTTACTAGAGTCAGTAGTCTAGCTCACATCACTATGTGATTAACACTCAATGAGTTCTAGGTTTGATCATGTTGCTTGTGAGAGAGGTTTTAGTCAACAGGTCTGAACCTTTCAGATCCGTGTGTGCTTTGCAAATCTCTATGTCATCTCCTAGATGTAGCTACCACGTTCTATTTGGAGCTACTCCAAATAACTGTTCTACTTGGAGCTATTCTAAATTGTTGCTCCATTATACGTATCCGGTATCTCTACTCAGAGCTTTCCGGATAGGTGTTAAGCTTGCATCGACGTAACCCTTTACGACGAACTCTTTTACCACCTCCATAATCGAGAAAATTCCTTAGTCCAGTAGTTACTAAGGATAACTTTGACCGCTGTCCTGTGATCCATTCTTGGATCACTCTTGTACCCCTTGACTGACTCATGGCAAGGCACACTTCAGGTGCGGTACACAGCATAGCATACTGTAGAGCCTATGTCTTAAGCATAGGGGACGACCTTCGTCCTTTCTCTCTATTCTGCCGTGGTCGAGCTTTAAGTCTTAACTTCATACCTTACAACTCAGGCAAGAACTCCTTCTTTGACTGATCCATCTTGAACACCTTCATGATCATATCAAGGTATGTGCTCATTTGAAAGTACCATTAAGTGTTTTGATCTATCCTTATAGATCTTGATGCTCAATGCTCAAGTAGCTTAATCCAGGTTTTCCATTGAAAAACACTTTCCAAATAACCCTATATGCTTTCCAGAAATTCTACGTCATTCTGATCAACAATATGTCAACAACATACACTCATCAGAAATTCTATAGTGCTCCCACTCACTTCTTTGGAAATACCAGTTTCTCATAAACTTCTTATACACCCAAAATCTTTGATCATCTCATCAAAGCATACATTCCAACTCCGAGATGCTTACTCCAGTCCTCAGAAGGATTGCTGGAGCTTTGCATACTTATTAGCATCTTTCAGGATTGACAAAACCTTCCGGTTGTATCACATACAACCTTTCCTCAAGAAAATCGTCAAGGAAACAATGTTTTGACATCCTATCTGCAAGATTTCATAAATAATGCAGTAATCGCTAATATAATTCCAACAGACTCTTAGCATCGCTACAAGTGAGAAAGTCTCACCGTAGTCAACTCCTTGAACTTGTCGGAAAGCATCTTAACGACAAGTCGAGCTTTCTTAACGGTGATACTTACCATCATTGTCCGTCTTCCTTTTAAAATCCATCTGTACTCAACAGCCTTACGACCATCAAGTAGTTCTTCCAAAGTCTACACTTTGTTTTCATACATGGATCCTCTCTCGGATTTAATGGCCTTGAGCCATTTATCAGAATCCAGGCCCACCATCGCTTCTCCATAGCTCGTAGGTTCATTGTTGTCTAGCAACATGACTTCCAAGACAGGGTTACGTACCACTCTGAAGTAGTACGCATCCTTGTCATCCTACGATGTTTGGTAGTGACTTGATCTGAAGTCTCATGATCAATATCATAAGCTTCCACTTTAATTGGTGTAGGTGCCACAGGAACAACTCTTTGTGCCCTGCTATACACTAGTTGAAGTAACGGTTCAATAACCTCATCAAGTCTCCACCATCCTCCCACTCAATTCTTTCGAGAGAAACTTTTCCTCGAGAAAGGACCTGATTCTAGAAACAATCCCTTATTGCTTTCGAATCTGAGACAGGAGGTATACCCAACTGTTTCGGGTGTCCTATGAAGATGCATTTATCCGCTTTAGGTTCGAGCTTATCAGCCTGAAACCTTTTCACATAAGCGTCGCAGTCCCAAACTTTTTAAGAAATGACAGCTTAGGTTTCTCTAAACCATAGTTCATACGGTGTCATCTCATCGGAATTACGTGGTGCCCTATTTAAAGCGAATGTGGTTGTCTCTAATGCCTAACCCATAAACTATTGTGGTAATTCGATAAGAGACATCATGGTATGCATCATATCCAATAGGGTGCAGTTATGATGTTCAGACACACCATCACACTATGGTGTTCCAGGCTGTATTAGTTGTGAAACAGTTTCCACAATGTCTTAATTCTGTGCCAAACTCGTAATTCAGATATTCATCTCTATGATCATATCATAGATATTTTATCCTCTTGTCACGACGATCTTTCAACTTCACCCTGAAATTACTTGAACCTTTCAATAATTCAGACTCGTGATTCATCAAGTAAATATACTCAACATCTACTCAAATCATCTGTGAAGTAAGAACATAACGATATCCACTACATGCCTCAGCACTCATTGGACTGCACACATCAAAATGTATTTCTTCCAACAAGTTGCTTTCTAGTTCCATTTTACTGAAAAACGAGGCTTTCAGTCATCTTGCCCATGTGGTATAATTTGCATGTCTCAAGTGATTCAAAATCAAGTGAGTCCAAACAGTCCATTTGCATGGAGTTTCTTCATGCATATACACCAATAGACATGGTTCGCATGTCTCAAACTTTTCAAAACGAGTGAGCCCAAAGATCCATCAACATGGAGGTTCTTCATGCATTTTATACCGATATGACTTAAGTGGCAGTGCCACAAGTAGGTGGTACTATCATTACTATCTTTTGGCATGAACATGTGTATCACTACGATCGAGATTCAATAAACTGTTCATTTTAGGTGTAAGACCATTGAAGGTATTATTCAAATAAATAGAGTAACCATTATTCTCCTTAAATGAATAACCGTATTGCGATAGACATAATCCAATCATGTCTATGCTCAATGCAAACACCAATCTCGACGGTAGAGGGAGCATGCGATGCTTGATCATATCAACATTGGAAACACTTCCAACACATATCGTCAGCCCACCTTTAGCTAGTCTCCGTTTATTCCGTAGCTTTTATTTCGAGTTACTAACACTTAGCAACCGAACCGGTATCTAATACCCTGGTGCTACTAGGAGTACTAGTAAAGTACACATCAACACAATGTATATCTAATATACTTCTATCGACCTTGCCAGCCTTCTCATCTACCAAGTATCTAGGGTAATTCTGCTCCAGTGGCTGTTCCCCTTATTACAGAAGCACTCAGTCTCGGGTTTGGGCTCAACCTTGGGTTTCTTCACCAGAGCAGCAGCTGAATTATCGTTTCATGAAGTATCCCTTCTTGCCCTTGCCCTTCTTGAAACTAGTGGTTTCACTGACCATCAACAATTGATGCTCCTTCTTGATTTCTACTTTCGTGGTGTCAAACATCGCGAACATCTCAAGGATCATCATATATGTCCCTGATATATTATAGTTCATCACGAAGCTCTAGTAGCTTGGTGGTAATGACTTCGGAGAAACATCACTATCTCATCTGGAAGATTAACTCCCACTCGATTCAAGCGAATGTTGTACTCAGACAATCTGAGCACAAGCTCAACAATTGAGCTTTTCTCCTTAGTTTGTAGGCTAAGAAAATCGTCGGAGGTCTTATACCTCTTGACGTGGGCACGAGCCTGAAATCCCAATTTCAGTCCTTGAAACATCTCATATGTTTCGCGACGTTTCAAAACCGTCTTCGGTGCCTCAATTCTAAACCATTTAACTGAACTATCACGTAGTTATCAAAATGTGTATGTCAGATGTTCGCAACATCCACAGACAACGTTCGAGGTTCAGCACACTGAGCGGTGCATTAAGGACATAAGCCTTCTATGAAGCAATGAGGACAATCCTCAGTTTACGGACCTAGTCCGCATAATTGCTACTATCAACTTTCAACTAATTTTTCTCTAGGAACATAACTAAACAGTAGAACTAAAGCGCGAGCTACGACATAATTTGCAAAATCCTTTTGACTATGTTCAGGATAATTAAGTTAATCTTATGAACTCCCACTTAGATAGACATCCCTCTAGTCATCTAAGTGATTACATGATCCGAGTCAACTAGGCCGTGTCCGATCTGTGCGTGAGACGGACTAGTCAACGTCGGTGAACATCTTCATGTTGATCGTATCTTCTATACGACTCATGCTCGACCTTTCGGTCTTCTGTGTTCCGAGGCCATGTCTGTACATGCTAGGCTCGTCAAGTTAACCCTAAGTGTTTTTGCATGTGTAAAACTGTCTTACACCCGTTGTATGTGAACGTAAGGATCCATCACACCCGATTAACACGTGGTGCTTAGAAACGACGAACTGTAGCAACGGTGCACAGTTAGGGGAGAACACTTCTTGAAATTGTTGTAAGGGATCATCTTATTTACTACCGTCGTTCTAAGCAAATAAGATGTATAAACATGATAAAACATCACATGCAATCAAATAATAGTGACATGATATGGCGAATATCATATAGCTCCTTTGATCTCCATCTTGGGGCTCCATGATCATCTTGTCACCGGCATGACACCATGATCTCCATCATCATGATCTCCATCATCGTGTCTCCATGAAGTTGTCACGTCAACTATTACTTCTACTACTATAGCTAACGGTTAGCAATAAAGTAAAGTAATTACATGACGTTTATGTTGACACGCAGGTCATAAATAAATTAAGACAACTCCTATGGCTCCTGCCGGTTGTCATACTCATCGACATGCAAGTCGTGATTCTTATTACAAGAACATGATCAATCTCATACATCACATATATCATTCATCACATCCTTTTGGCCATATCACATCACATAGCATACCCTGCAAAAACAAGTTAGACGTCCTCTAATTGTTGTTTGCATGTTTTACGTGGCTGCTATGGGTTTCTAGCAAGAACGTTTCTTACCTATGCAAAACCACAACGTGATATGCCAATTGCTATTTACCCTTCATAAGGACCCTTTTCATCGAATCCGATCCGACTAAAGTGGGAGAGACAGACACCCGCTAGCCACCTTATGCATCTAGTGCATGTCAGTCGGTGGAACCAGTCTCACGTAAGAGTACGTGTAAGGTCGGTCCGGGCCGCTTCATCCCACGATGCTGCCGAATCAAGATAAGACTAGTAACGGCAAGCATATTGAACAAAATCAACGCCCACAACTACTTTGTGTTCTACTCGTGCATAGAATCTACGCAATAGACCTAGCTCATGATGCCACTGTTGGGGAACGTAGCAGAAATTCAAAATTTTCCTACGTATCACCAAGATCTATCTATGGAGAGACTAGCAACGAGGGGAAGGAGAGTGCATCTACATACCCTTGTAGATCGCTAAGCGGAAGCGTTCAAGTGAACGGGGTTGATGGAGTCGTACTCGTCGTGATTCAAATCACCAATGATCAAGTGCCGAACGCACGACACCTCCGCGTTCAACACACGTACAGCCCGGTGACGTCTCCCATGCCTTGATCCAGTAAGGAGAGAGGGAGAGGTTGAGGAAGACTCCATCCAGCAGCAGCACAACGGCGTGGTGGTGGTGGAGGAGCGTGGCAATCCTGCAGGGCTTCGCCAAGCACCACGGGATAGGAGAAGAACTTGGGAGAGAGGGAGGGGCTGCACCAAAGGCATAAGGGGTGTCTCAAGAGGCCCTCCTACCCTCACTATATATAGGGAGCCCAAGGGGGGGGGTGCGCCAGCCCTAGGAGATCCAATCTCCTAGGGGGCGGCGGCCAGGGGAGGTTTCCCTCCCCCCCAAGGCACCTAGGAGGTGCCTTCCCTCCTTGGGACTCTTCCTTAGGGTTCCCCCTTCACCCTAGGCGCATGGGCCTTAAGGGAAGTGGCGCCCCAGCCCACTTTGGGCTTGATCCCTTCCCACTTCAGCCCATGGGACCCTCCGGGATAGGTGGCCCCACCCGGTGGGCCCCCGGGGCCCTTCCGGTGGTCCCGGTACAATACCGATGACCCCGAAACTTGTCCCGATGGCCGAAATAGGACTTCCTATATATAAATCTTTACCTCTGGACCATTCCGGAACTCCTCGTAACGTCCGGGATCTCATCCGGGACTCCGAAAAACATTCGGTAACCACATACAAGCTTCCTTTATAACCCTAGCGTCATCGAACCTTAAGTGTGTAGACCCTACGGGTTCGGGAGACATGCAGACATGACCGAGACGTTCTCCGGTCAATAACCAACAGCGGGATCTGGATACCCATGTTGGCTCCCACATGTTCCACGATGATCTCATCGGATGAACCACGATGTCAAGGACTTAATCAATCCCGTATACAATTCCCTTTGTCTAGCGGTATTGTACTTGCCCGAGATTCGATCGTCGGTATCCCTATACCTTGTTCAATCTCGTTACCGGCAAGTCTCTTTACTCGTTCCATAACACATCATCCCGTGATCAACTCCTTGATCACATTTGTGCACATTATGATGATGTCCTACCGAATGGGCCTAGAGATACCTCTCCGTTTACACGGAGTGACAAATCCCAGTCTCGATTCGTGCCAACCCAACAGACACTTTCGGAGATACCTGTAATGTACCTTTATAGCCACCCAGTTACGTTGTGACGTTTGGCACACCCAAAGCACTTCTACGGTATCTGGGAGTTGCACAATCTCATGGTCTAAGGAAATGATACTTGACATTAGAAAAGCTATAGCATACGAACTACACGATCTAGTGCTATGCTTAGGATTGGGTCTTGTCCATCACATCATTCTCCTAATGATGTGATCCCGTCATCAACGACATCCAATGTCCATGGTCAGGAAACCGTAACCATCTATTGATCAACGAGCTAGTCAACTAGAGGCTTACTAGGGACATGGTGTTATCTATGTATCCACACATGTATTTGAGTTTCCTATCAATACAATTATAGCATGGATAATAAACGATTATCATGAACAAGGAAATATAATAATAATCAATTTATTATTGCCTCTAGGGCATATTTCCAACAAGATAATCAGCTGCACTCTTGCTATCTTCAGTTAGTTCAGAAACTTCAGTTAGTTCAGTTTCGTTTTCTCTGAATAACACTGACCGTCAGCGTGTGCCTGTACACGTACGAGTTCAGTTAGCATTCTGTTAGGTAGTTAGCTAGTCTTCAGCTCGCCGTAGGGATCGCCATGGGATGGCATGGATCACGCATTCCTCTGCGCGAGCAAGTAGGGCTCATGCACGTCCGAGCGTCGTGGGATGGCACGACCTGTAAGCTCGGCGAGCACGACCAGTTCTTAGCTGTTTTTCAGGAACTCCAACGGGGTTCAGATAGATAAGAACAGAAACAGAAAAGCTGCAAGGTTGTTACGCAGTGCAAACCATTGTCTTCCACCTCGTGTTCTCCCTCTCTCATCCGCGTTTGCTGGTCATCTGCAACTACAAGTGGCATCAGAGCCTCGGTGGTGTTCGATCCATCCTGGGCGCCGACGGTGTTTGATCCGTCGGAGAGATGGCCGAAAGCGACGAGGAGAAGGCGCAGAAGAAGCTAGAGGAAGAAAAGGCCAAGGCGGAGGCCTCGGAGCTCGGCAAGTCCCTGGCCCGTCTCTCCACCGAGGAGGGGTCGGGGGTGCGCGTCGTTGAGGCGCGTCGTGCACAGCGGCGACGGCGGGCCCCCGATGATGCTCACGCGTACAAACTACTCCGACTGGGCTATGATCACTAAACTGCAGCTACAGGCGGACGAGCTCTGGCGCGTGGTGGAGACGAGGAAAGGCTCGGATCGCGACGATCGGCGCGCCATGATCGCTCTCCTCAAGGGGTTGCCGCCGGAGCTCATGCGGATCTTGGGCGCCAAGGCCACGGCCAAGGAGGCGTGGGATACCCTGAAGACGATGCGCGTCGGCGTCGAGCATGTGCGCGAGGCCAAGGCGCAGACTCGCCGCTCGGAGTACGTGGCGCTCCGGTACAAGGACGGCGAAGGGATCGAGTCGTACGTCATGCGGCTCAGGACGATCATCGACGAGCTGCAGGCGCTCGGTGATCCAGTGGACGAGCACAAGGCGTCCTCAAGGTGCTCCGCACTGTGCCGCGTCCGTACCGCGAGATGGCCGTGGCAATCGAGTCGCTCGTCGACCCGAGGGCGCTCTCCCTCGAGGAACTTTGCAGCCGGCTCCTTGTCGTCGAGGAGCGTGAGCGCGAGGAGACCCCGGCGCCCGGAGCGCAGCTACTGTACACCATCAACCAGTGGCAGGCGCACGAGAAGTCGCTGGACCAAGGCGGCGCGTCCTCAGGAGCTGGGCGCGGGCACGGAAACGGCAAGACGAAGAACCTCCAAGGCGGGGGCGGCCGTGGCCAGGGCACTGGCCGCGGCAACGGCGGTCCACCGGCGCCCAAACGAAAGGGAAACTGCCGCTACTGTGGCGTCCCCGGCCACTGGGCAAAGGAGTGCCGCAAGAAGGAGCGAGACCAGCGCGAGCAACAGGATCAGCAGGCGAATGTCGCCCAGGTCGAGGTTGAGCAGCCTGGCTTACTCCTAGCCACCTGCGAGGCGGTGAGCGCGGCGAGCGCGGTGGGCGGCGTTCATGAGCACCCCACGGACATCTTCCTCAACGAAGCTCGCGTGGTGCCCGTCGCTACCAACGACGACCGCTGGTATTTGGATACTGGTGCCAGCAATCACATGACAGGGAGGCGTGACATGTTGTCGCAGGTGGACGAGTCCGTTCGCGGCTCGGTGCGTTTCGGCGATGGCTCCGTCGTGCAGATCTGCGGACGCGGCATGGTGACGTTCTCCTGCAAGAACGGTGAGCACCGCGCGCTCTCAGATGTCTACTACATCCCCCAACTGTGGACGAGCATCGTGAGCCTCGGCCAGCTCGACGAGCACGGGTGCAAGTCCGTGATCGAGGACGGCGTGCTCTGCCTCTACGACAGGCAGCGCGTGCTCTTGGCACGGGTGCAGCAGACAAGCAACCGGCTCTACGC
This sequence comes from Triticum urartu, assembly GCF_056163025.1. Classification (NCBI taxonomy): domain Eukaryota; kingdom Viridiplantae; phylum Streptophyta; class Magnoliopsida; order Poales; family Poaceae; genus Triticum; species Triticum urartu. The sequence continues at coordinate 715,519,379 of NC_141879.1, forward strand.
CGTGGCTCTGAACTTGGCTGCGCCCGTGTGCCTCCTGGCGCATGGCGGCGACGAAGCGTGGCGTTGGCATGGACGTTTCGGCCACCTCCACTTCCGGGTGCTGCACGATCTTGGCGCGAAGGGGATGGTGCGTGGCATGCCAGCGATTCAGCATGTCGAACAGTTCTGCGAGGGCTGCACACTCGGGAAGATGCACCGTATGCCGTTCCCGCGCACGTCAGTGTACCGTGCGGAGAAGGGGCTCGAGCTCGTCCACGGCGACCTCTGCGGACCCATCACGCCGGCGACCACGTCTGGTAACAAGTATTTTCTGCTCATCATTGACGATCACAGTAGATATATGTGGTTGGAAGTGCTCAGGAGCAAGGATGAGGCATTCAAATTCTTCAGAAAGATCAAAGCAGCTGCGGAGACACAGTGCGGCGCGAAGCTCAGAGCGTTCCGGACCGACCGCGGCGGGGAGTTCAACTCGAACGAGTTCACCACGTACTGCGATGAACTTGGCATCCTAAGGAACACGACGACTCTGTATTCTCCCCAACAGAATGGAGTCGTCGAGCGCCGCAACCAGTCCGTGGTCGAGATGGCTCGCAGCGTGATGAAAAGCATGGGCGTGCCGAGCATGTTCTGGGGCGAGGCGGTGCGCACCGCGGTGCACATCCTCAACCGCTCGCCGACGAGGAGTCTGCAGGGCATGACACCCTATGAGGCGTGGCGCAAGAAGAAGCCCACGGTCGACTACTTCCGCACGTTCGGCTGCGTCGCGCACGTCAAGCTCGTCGGCCCCGACGTGACCAAGCTCGCGGACAGGTCACGGCCGGGAATATTTCTGGGCTATGAGGCGGGCACCAAGGGCTATCGGGTGTACGACCCGATCGGCAAGCGCTTGTACATCACGCGAGATGTGCGTTTCGAAGAGGACCGGCGCTGGGACTGGAGCAAGGATGGTGGCGACTCGGAGCGCGCGCACCAGTTCACGGTCGTGTACTCCGACGCAGGCGTGCCCACAACCACGACCTACTCCCTGTCACCGGACCCGGCGACGTCGCCTGGCGCACCAACGACGCCAACTGCGCCAGGCTCACCGGTTGGTCCAAGCACGCCACGGACACCCTCGTCGAGCGGATCTGTCGCGGACACGCCGAGCACGTCGAGTACGCCGGCCTCGGCGGACTCAAGCCCGTCTACACCAGCTACCTCCTACAACTCAGAAGACGGGTGGGTGACGCCGCCCACCGGCGAAGATTTCGACGCCAAGGGGGTGCCAGTCCGCTGGAAATCCATGGAGTACGTCATCGACCACGCACCGGCGTGCACTCTGGAGTACAGCAGGCTCTGCCTCTCTGCAGCAGAGGAACCCGCGTCTGTTCAGGATGCCCTGGACGAACCTGCTTGGCGCAGTGCAATGGAGGCGGAAATGGAGTCGATTCGTTCCAACGACACCTGGGTCCCGGCCACGCTGCCCGCCGGCCACTGCGCCATTGGACTGAAGTGGGTTTTCAAGGTCAAGCGCGATCCGGACGGCAAGATCATAAAGCACAAGGCTCATTTGGTTGCGAAGGGATATGCACAGCGGCAGGGAGTTGATTTTGATGAGGTCTTCGCACCTGTCGCTCGTCTGGAGACAGTGCGGCTTCTGCTGGCCGTGGCGGCTCACCGGAGCTGGGGTGTGCATCACATGGATGTGCGCTCCGCGTTCCTCAATGGAGATCTCCAGGAAGAAGTGTATGTTCAGCAGCCCGCAGGATTTGTCGACAGCAACAACACTCACTGCGTGCTCAGGTTGCAGAAAGCTCTATATGGTCTTCGTCAGGCTCCCCGCGCATGGAACGCAAAGCTGGACGCCACACTTCATGTACTTGGTTTCAAGCGTTGCCAGCTCGATCATGCACTGTATAGGCGGGAGGACAAAGATGGGTTTCTGCTGGTTGGAGTGTATGTGGATGATCTGATAATCACGGGCACAGAAGCAGAAGCCATTGAACACTTCAAGAAACAGATGCAAGAGCTCTTTCAGATGACTGATCTGGGTCTCCTCAGCTATTACCTAGGAATTGAGGTGAAACAAGAGGATGATGGGATCATGGTGTGTCAGTCAAGCTATGCAGCAAAGATCTTGGAGGATGCAGGCATGAGTGATTGCAACACCTGCAGCACGCCGATGGAGAATCGTCTGAAACTGAAGAAAAACACTGGTCAGTCAGTGGACTCGACAGAGTATCGCAGTTTGATCGGCAGCCTGAGATACCTGGTAAACACCAGGCCTGACATCTCTTACGCAGTAGGGATTCTCAGCAGGTTCATGGAATCACCTGGGAAGGAACACTGGATGGCCGTGAAGCAGCTTCTGCGTTACATCAAAGGCACTCTTGGTCTTGGTTGTTTCTTCAGAAAAGGAGAGAAGGATGTGCTGACAGGATACAGTGACAGTGACCATGCTGGTGATCTCAATGATCGCAAGAGCACCACTGGAGTTGTTTTCTTTCTTGGATCGGGGGCGATCACTTGGTCGTCTCAGAAACAGAAGATTGTGGCGATGTCATCCTGTGAGGCAGAATACATAGCAGGAGCAACAGCAGCTACACAGGCTGTGTGGCTGAGCAGATTACTTGCGGAGATGCTTGGCGAGGGAGTTCAGAAAGTTAAGCTGAAGATCGACAACAAGTCAGCTATTGAGCTCAGCAAAAACCCAGTCCATCACGAGCGAAGCAAACATATTGATCTCAGGTATCACTATATTCGAGAGTGTGTTGAACTGGGCAGAGTGGATGTTGAGCATGTAAGGACAGGTGATCAAGTCGCGGATATCCTCACCAAGTCGCTGGGCAGAACACAGTTCAGTGAGCTGCGACACAGGCTCGGGATCATACAGGTGCAGCAGATTAGGGGGTGATTTGTTAGATAATCAGCTGCACTCTTGCTATCTTCAGTTAGTTCAGAAACTTCAGTTAGTTCAGTTTCGTTTTCTCTGAATAACACTGACCGTCAGCGTGTGCCTGTACACGTACGAGTTCAGTTAGCATTCTGTTAGGTAGTTAGCTAGTCTTCAGCTCGCCGTAGGGATCGCCATGGGATGGCATGGATCACGCATTCCTCTGCGCGAGCAAGTAGGGCTCATGCACGTCCGAGTGTCGTGGGATGGCACGACCTGTAAGCTCGGCGAGCACGACCAGTTCTTAGCTGTTTTTCAGGAACTCCAACGGGGTTCAGATAGATAAGAACAGAAACAGAAAAGCTGCAAGGTTGTTACGCAGCGCAAACCACTGTCTTCCACCTCGTGTTCTCCCTCTCTCATCCGCGTTTGCTGGTCATCTGCAACTACAAGCAAAGCTCAACATCCAACGGCGCCCACGGACAAGCGAGCTCCCATCCAACGCTCTGTTGTCTGTGTCCCGTTCCACGACTTGCAACATGCATGTGATGGACGTGACGTGAACTGGACAATGCGGAGACATAGACAGCACCGTCGCTGGCAATGGCAGAGGCATTCCATAAGCACTTAGCTGTGTTACGATTTCACCTGTGTTGAGGCCAAGCCGCCATGTGCCTCCATCCTGCTAGCCGCGATAGCCCTGCTTCTACCCCGCTCGCCCCACAAGGCTCGCCTAGCCGCAGCTCTCTGGCCGCCTGCACCCTCTGCATGTGCCGCCGCGAGCCAAACAAGGTCCACGGCTGCCTCCTTCTCTTGTTGCTCGACGCTCGTCAAATGCTCGATGAAATGCTCAGCTAAATTAAAACGGGAAGGACGAAGAAGATTATCACGTGGGCCATCAGTGGTCAAAACCATGCCAAGTCAGCATGAAAACCACTTTTGTGAGTCAAGGGACTAAAGTAATCTGGTTTGAAAAGTTGAGAGACTAAGATTTGCCGGTTTTGAAGTTGAGGGACCATTTCTATACTTTCAAGAAAGTTTAGGGACAAAAAATATATTTTTCCCTATGGCTTATATGATGCCCTCGATGTATTAGTCGTTCGGTTATCCCTTAATTTTGAGTAGTCTGACATAAAATGTGTACTGAATGATAACAAGACACCAGCTGTTTCGTGCTGAAACAAGTTCCTAATGTCTACAAAATTTCTTAATTTTCTCTTGGATGTTCATATTCATACAAACACACACTATGCTCTTTGTGTATATGATATGTCTAGAAACTTCTGCACAATCTGAGAGTGATCCTTTATGTTCTAGCATCTTGAATTTACTATTGGCTGATCAGATTGTTCAGGTTTTGCAATCTAGTATTATTCTTATCAGATTTCTGTTGTATGTATCTCTTCTCTCTATTTTGTTTCGCTTCCAACTTTTTTTTTCTGATTTTGCACAGTGGTAAGTATGTATGATTTTCAATATATGCATGATTCTTTCTCTGGATCAGATTGTTCAGGGTTTCCAGTCTATTATTCTTATTATATTTCTGTTGTATGTGTCTCTGCTCTGAACTCTGTTTTGCTTCCAACAAGTAGCAGGTATTATACCTTTTTTTATGATTTTGCACAGTGGTAATTATGTATGATTCTCATATATGCATGATTCTTTCTCTGGATTTTCTCCTCTTTCACTTGATACTTTTTTGAATAGTTTTACATTCATTATGTGAAGGAAAAAGTAAGAGGCTACATACTTTTTGCAAATTATCTATCCTAATGTGCAAATGATGGAAAATAGATTCCCGACATGACCCATCAGCTTCATGTTTTGTCTCTTAATTTGTTTACATAATCATTCTTCAGTTTTCAGCAATGACTAATTGCCATTCAAGTTTCCATGCTCAACTCCTTGGTAGAGTGTATTCCCTTGAAAGATAGAAAAACAACGCTGTGATTTTTGTGCCTTTTTATTTGGCGTCTTTAGTTGGTTCATGCTTTTAATGAGAATTTCATGGGTTTTTTCTCTGTTCTCTAAAGAATTTGTAGTGGTTTTACTTAGTAGGAATCATGTTTTACACTGACTTCCATGTGGTTGTACAGTAGAAAGGTTGGCCAGAATTCAGAAATGTACTTGTATCAGCCCTAATCTAATTGTGTTTCACTTTTCTTACTAACAACTCCCGTCTGCAACCTTCAGAGAATACGGTGTCATCAGCCGACGTGGCCGTGCCGAGGACTCCTTCCCTCGCCTCCTCCAGGAACTGCCCCATCAGCGGCGGCAAAAGGTGCTCCTTGAGCTTGGATGGACCGCCCGTCCAGCCGCGCTGTGCTCTGCGCCACTTAGTTCCTGGCCAATCCTGAAGGCATCATAAGGGATTCTGGAATCTGGTTAGAATACTTATTGCTTTAGTTTGCTGCTAAGGTAGCTAATCCCTTTCCTGTGATGCGATCTTCCTCAAAAGGAAAGAAAAGAAGCTAAATGCTCAAACTGTGGTGTCGGTGGTCATGGGAAGAAAACCTGCAACAAGCCTAAGGTTGTGCTGCATACTGTATGCTCTTGTCTTCAGTATGTCTGGTTTGTATGCATGTATATCATAATCTGTGAAAATTCAGTAACATATCATTTGGGTGTGCATGTTCCCAGTCAGTACTTTTTAATTGCAAGCCAATTTGGTCTAGTTGCTGTTGAAAGCAAAAATTCAGTTGGTTTTTTCTGTTCCCTTCTTGCGAAATTGCTTTGCATCAGGTTCCCCCTCTATAGGTGGAATATGGTGACAGTCATTCAGTGTGACAAACGGCCTAACAGGTGTCAACATGGTCTTGTTGTTTTCCATGGGCGGGAATCCATCCAATTTTTCGAACTGCTTGAGAGGGCTCCCCAAGGAGAGCTGCTGTACATAATCAGGCTGCGTCCTTCCGAACACATGTTTGTGATCAGACGACGTGTGTGTGAGTCGAGATGTCTGCACCTGCTTCGGACAGGAGCTCTGTCATCAATGTCTCCTCTTGTTCCAGCTCGATTGCCCTTGCTGTCGTCTAGGAACAAGACAATCATATTCAGAATGTGAGCTCTGAAGATCATGCGGGTGGTGGCGGTGCCCCAGGGCATGCGGATTTGGTGCAAGGGCGTCCAGTGCGTGGGGTAAGTTCCGATCATGTCTATGTTTCGTTCTCCACTTGTGGATCTATATATGACACAAATGTACAACTCGACAAGTACCACTGCTTGTTCGCAGGATTCGGTGGACGGGAGAGCTGACGGCACGTCGATGGCAGAGGAAGCTTTCGAAGACGGGCCTGAAGTTCAGTCACGCTTTTCAGCCGTGGAAGAGGTAGGCGACTACGATCCGCAAAATCATAGCTCCGCCGACGGCGACAACTGGTCTGAGCCAGGAAGCTATGCCGAATCGATTTGGAGAGACCGTCCAGCCTTGACGGAGAGCGGTGAACATCCACCTCGGCGTTATCGGCACATGGCAGAGAACCAAAACGTCGTCACGGGTACGTAGACGTCCGTCGCCACGCCTTACAAACGTCGCCCTCTTCCCGTCCGTTATACACACTAGTAGAACGCCCGTGCGTTGCTACGGGCTATAATGCATATAAATGAATCAACTAAATAATTAGGATCGTCTTCAAGGTCAAATCTCATTTCTCCCTCATACATTCGAACAAGTTCGAACATTAAATGACGCCTAGCGGGCTCCACAAAATGGAACTATATGGACAGTCCGGGCTCCTAGAAAGCCGGCCTATATTTGGGAGAGAAATGTGGTTGTTCGAACTATCCGTCATGTTATCTCCAACACGGTTTCATAAAAAAATCTCCCAACGACGCACCCTTCTCTCTTCCTGTTGGACCCTCCATTTCCCGCTAGGTTTCCCACCGTAGTTAGACACTTCTCGCTGGAGTCCACTTCTTAAAAATTGGATGACGCCGACCTCACATTTGCCATGGCGCCCCCTCTCCTTCCAACCATACTTCCTGACGGATCGCTAAAGAGGAATCCCCCGCCAACTACCCCGCTCTCCGCCCTGATCCCCTCCCCCGTATTCATTTCGATCCGTTGCCGCCATCAAGGGCGACGAGGTGTGCACCGTGACGCTCCCGGGCCAAGAAGGCATATCCGACGTCTCATGAGCCATTGTCACGTTGTGACATACAGTTTAATGTCGAGCATTACCAGGAAACAAAAATATCATATCCAGTGTTGGGCATGCGACTGATACACCACCATGCTCGTTATTAACTCTTGACACAATCAACCAACGCATTTACCCTTGTATCCTAATCAAAAAATTATACGACTTTATGTAAAAAATATGAACTGCTCACTCATGCAATTTACCTCACTTGCGTTCGCTCATATGGTCAAAAATGACATATAGCATCACCAACTGGGTCTTTAATGTATTGGTAATAAATGAAAATAATAGCTAAGGTACTGATGATATAGCATTTTTAGCCGACTCAGCACGATCCAAGGTCCACAAAAAATTTAGTGCGGAAAATCACAAATAGAGAAAAGACCAGATTATACATATACATCTTTTTCACGGAGTGTGCTAATCATATATTAGTACACGGTAGCCCACCATCTATCGGCCACAATGATTGACTACTCTCTACTAACCCACCTACCCTTGAGTAGCCCGGCTTGCTGCCATGTCCTCCCTTCGGTCACAATTTTCTTGATGATCGTAAGCACACAAAGTGTTGCTCCGCCAAAGACAATAGCATTGCGGTGTTTACAAAGTTCCCAAGTGATGAGCGAGAGAATAGTCCTCGTTTCATTTCGCAAAAAAGAAAATAATGGCCCTCGTTTCGTTTCCCAAGTTATCGTCAACAGTGGGAGCTTGGTCCGGATTCCCAATAGCCGACCACACCATATGCGACACCGATCGATGATCGTGTGGAGGTGCATTCGATGTGAAGATGGTTAATGGTCTCGTCGGTTTCATAGAAGGGGCATGTGTCGTGGTGGGCAAGCCTCTCTTGATGAGTCGAACGAACGTCCAACAACGGTTTCACATGGCTAACCAAGTAAAGAACCGACATTGAAGGGCGGCCTTCGAGTTCCATGTGACGTCCGCGTACGGTACCACATCGCTTTCTCCGAATTTTGAGGCATATGCAGGGCGAACGGAGAACATGCCACTACTCTTCCACGCCCATCTTATGGGGGCCTCTGCTCCTCCCATGAGCTGAACATCAGCAATCCGTGGCCATAGCATCCAAAACTGTTGCAGGCATGGCAAATCAATGACTGGTCCCAAGTCCAGCGCCCAAGTATTGCCTTGCAAGGTCTCCTTAACGGTCCTGGTGGCTCGAATGCGTGGGCGGCCGCGATCGTAGACAAGTATACTTCTGAATCATAAAGGTGTCTGACAATTTTAGTAATCAAGAGATTTACTGCTTCTCGAGTAAAAAATGTACATTTTCTTTCTTATGATATACAAGTTAAAGTGTTTGGGCGAATACCGAGCTAAATATGCACAAAAAATATGGACCACCATCAAGGAATATTTTATGTGGGCGATGAGCTTGCTAGGACCTGCATAAAAAATATGGCTTTGACCAGCATAATCATTGGTCATCCCCCAGCCTACTTTGAGCTTGCTCAAACCTGCATGGCCGTTTGATTAAAAAAGACTATTTGTTTACTAACCCCTATGTGAACTCTAGATATAAACAAACTAAGTGTATGGAGCAATTAGATGGCAGAGAAATTAGCATTGTTACAGTAGCGCAAGTGATGGAAGGTAAGGATGAGTATTCTCCGGTGATGGAAGGCAAGGATGAACATTCTCCGGTGCAGACACAAGTGAAACGGAAACAAAAGGAAAATAATTTTTTGTCATTGTTAAATATGGACTGAAAAGGCACATTTGCATTGGTATTCTGATTCTTGCACAATGGTATAGCAATCTAGAAGAAGAAATAGAATTTTGCCTGCTGCTCGGGCTGTCACATGCAAGTAGTAAGAACAGGGTGTATAACAAAACAATTGGTGGGAAACACGAACAAACCTTGATTTTTCATGACCCCGTATCCCTTAGCGCAACAGCGGCAATGTCATATCTCTTATAACGTTTGACCGAATAAGCTCTTGACAAACACAAGCTGAATATAAAGACCAAATGACTTGACAGGAAAATAGAGCATACACATATGAAACAATGGTGCAAGAGCCAAAGTTGAAAGGTTGCAGCTGCTGCCCAGTGGAGCAGACATACCAATTCACTGGATAAATTTTGTTAAAGAAACATGGTGAACCTTTAAAACAAACTGAATTTAAATGATATCAGTTACAGAAATAAAGTAAAACGCTATAAATTGTGAAAGATCATTGGCAAGTCATTCAAAGGAAGGAAGTTAGCAACGGAAATATTGTCCAAGCAGCCACAAAATATAGTTGGAAATAACAAATAAGGATTTGTAATTTTGGTTTTCACGCGGAGGTAGTGAGAACTGAGAAGCATACCTAACTGTTTTTTTCTCAAAGCACGGATGCACCAACAAGTTCAAGGATTTGAATGTTAGCATTGTTCCAGAATCCAGACTAATTGGCATCATCCCCTTATTGACCATCCAAGGAACCCTCTTACTGGTTTTAGGAGTCAAATTAGCTCCATGCCGCCTGATATGAGTTATTCAACCAGACCCAAATACAAACCTGAGTGTATGCAAGGCACAATTAGCTTTACCTCAAATTAAAAAAAATCAAACATTACAGTTTCCTTGCAAACTACAATTTTAACAAAAAAAATCTAGTGACAACAGAAACTGAATTACAAGTCTATTAATGGGAGAACATTTTGCCAAGTGACAAAAATGAGAGAAATGCAGTACCTTCGAATTCTTAGCAACAACATTATCTCGAGCACCAATCATACTTTAGTTTTATGAGTTAAACTGGTAACTAAATAACAGAAAATGGGTAGGCGGCCGATTTATAGACTTGTAACATTCAATATTGTATCCGCAACTCGCGGAAAGAATGATATTATCGTTAGTAGTGCCCACAAAATTCCAGTAATTTGTAGTGAAGCACCATCAGCAGATCAACTATAACAAGAAAGTAAGGTACTCAATACATGTATAAGGTACTCAATATCTTAATGTACCACGATTGGGATATGAAAACTTTCCCCAAAATCGTATTTTTTGACTCTTATTAGACTAAATATTTTATCATAGCAGTTTAATGGTATTCACACACGTCAATTTGTCCTGGCCAGGAAATCATTCTAGTATTATTACTGGTTCAAAATAAAACACAGCTACATACCTAGAGTTTCACTGGAAATCCCTTTCGACTGTTATAGAACAAGTGAACAACTGCTCCATTTTTACCTAGAATTATACCACAATCCGCATATACATGTCTATCGCAGTAATCGAACTGATAACAAACATGACTATAGAGAAGGAAGGAAATGGATGGAAGAACACCATACAGAAAGGGAACCAATGCAAAGAACCTCCCTTACCTAGAACTGCTATTTTTTACTGCAGATATATAAGGATGAAAAACAGAAGTTCAGTTAGTGCCTTGCTTTCAGAATGTCAAGACCCTGCAGTGGAGATCCATGTAGCTCAGTTTTGGTTGCAATCATCTTCACAATCAAAGACCACAACTCTGCCCCTCAACTGATTAAGAGAAGTATTGTTCTTGTTTGACTCATCAATCTAAGCAAACAGAAACACTTTAAGTCAGCGGTTCACTTAATCTGGTGACACATTTAAGTAACTTACCAAATAAAGAGGAATTAATCTCTGAAGGTTTCATGAAAATTCTTGGTGGAATTCGTTAGAACGACTGACCTTAACCCATCCAGTGTGCTCCCTATGTAGGCATTCTAGTATTCCACCTGTCGGTCACATTCGCAGATGCCTTAAGCCTAATTAGCATACTACTACAATACTTGAAGATGTGTAGAATGCAGATCTTGGCCAACCCACCGACCACGCACACATGTGTTGGCACGGCGCTCCGGGCATCGCCCGACTTCTGCAGCCTGCTGAACCTTCCTCGCGTGTGCCCACACTTCCTCGGCCTCTGCTTGTTCCCGCGCCTCGCCGTAAACATCATCAGGTGTGTAACCTGCATACAGAAGAAAGATTGATAGGTGTATGTAAAACTAAGAACCAGGAAATCTGATTCAAACACAAAAGAACAAGGGCAAGCTTATGCTATCCTGCTGAGCCACGACCGGCACTACCCCTCGTCGTTTCGGGAGGACCAGGAGAGCACGAGCAGACCACCTCTGGAGAAGACCACCTCGTCAGCCGCGCATGGAGTCGAGGAAGGCCGAGCCTAGAATTGCGGGAGGCCGCGACGACGTCAGCATCGTCGCCACACCGAAGATGGGGGTTGCTAGAACGCCCGTGCGAGACAAGAGAGGTGGATAACCGGATAAGAAACCAGGGGATCGGATCGTGGGCAGCTTCCTGATCAGATCGTGGGCGGGATGAAGACGGGAAGGAGGATATGGATTCAGGGGATGAGAGGGATGGGGCGGGGATCACGAGAGCTTATCCATGTCTTGGGGCGGCCATCCATGTCGAGCGGGGCGACGTATTCGAGGCGCCGGCGGCGGTAGCGGCGGCTGCGCTGCCCGGATCGGCAGATCGACGGCGGCGAATCCGGCGAAGGCGGCGGCTGCGTATCCTCGGGAGAGGGGGAGGAGCGGATCGGGACCAGCGCCGGATCGTCGAGGTGTTCAGCGCGGCGGCGAAGTGATGGAGGACCGCGACGACCTTGTCCAGGATCGACGCGGATGGAGGACGGCGAGTGAAGCGGGGCGGCGACCTCGACCAGGATGGAGGGCGGCGAGGATGGAGGGCAGCGACTGAAGCGCGGCGGCGCAGGGATGTAGGGCGGCCACGAAGGGAGACCTCGCTCGATAACAGCACTCGTCGCTCCTACGTGCGGCCACATGGTTTTTCTGTCGCTGGTTAACCCTCGTAGGTTTTTTTGTCGCAGGTTAACCTTCGTACGTCTATTGAGGGTCGTATGTGGATATGTGCGGGTTCAGGCATTAGGAGGACGTTTTTTCGATTTGTTGTGGCTTAGTCAGAGATGGGAGGAGGTACCAAAATAAACCGTGGGAGGTGGGATTAAAAAAACCTGGAAGCGAGACTACCAACTGCTCCCTTAGGAGTAGAGACTAGTAATAATGTACGTGCAATGTATGTTTATATTAGATAGGGTATTAGTTGCACGTTATATTAAGTAAGATATATGTTTCACGTTGATATTTGGTAAGATATCAAATACTTTTTCGTGGGAATGGTAGGATATTAATTAAATGACAGATTTCATGGGATATTGTCAAAACGTGTTTATAACCAATGACAGTGGTGGGTAATTAGAGCGTTAAACATGTTTGGTGCTCAACATTGAAGCGATTTGAACCGCTAGATAACATGATTTAACGGTCGAGATGATTTGAATCTGCCCTTTTGGATCTTTTTATATTGGTATAAATATAGATTAAATAAGCGGTAGTACATGTCCTAAAATACAGTATGCGTCCAGCATCCCAACGCGAAGCAACGCATCACGATTCCGTGAGCAGGCGAGCCCGTCCACTCCCACGAATTTTCGGGCCGGGTGCGCCCGGGTCTTTTTATAGTGCCTTCGTGGTTAAGGCACCTGGGCCAGAGACTTGTTCTTCCGGGGCTCGATCCACCTTGAGCTTGTCTTTTCGGACGGAATGGCTTGCAAAAGAAAAATTACAATTTATGCTTCCTTGCTACAATGAGACCTTGGCGTAACTAAAATTTATGCTTCCTTGCAAAAGAAAATTTACAATTTATGCTAGCAATGTCCTGCGAGGGGGATCGAGCTAGAAATATATTCCTTGCTACGATGATCAGGGAAAGCAAACAAATTATTATTAATAATGTGTTCTGCAATTTTAAAGCATAGATTATTCGACACAATAAACTAGAATACACAAACACAAAGATGTACGAATCGAAACGCTAACTTTAATGAAAAAACATAGGAAAAACTAATTTGATGAAATGGCTTGCGTCCGTGAAGTATGTCAACAAACACCAAGCCTCAATCACCTATAATATTAGATGTAACTTAATTACTTAAATCTTTGTAAATAGTGCTATAGATACTCCCTTATCATTTGTGAAACATATATGCTTTAGGACAATCTCCTAGAGTTTTCCTAAAAATAAATTGGCGAGTGGACAAGCACCGTGTGCTCATCAAATGCATTTGCTCTATGAAGCAAATCACCAAAACTTGGGATAATGCTCAAGATCTGCAAAAGAGAAACAAGCACTTCGTGTGTCCCTATGCATAAATCAAATATGACATGAACAGGTGAAGGGGAAAAAATAGACTGCAACGGAGAAGATTTTTTGCCATTAAAAGCAATATTTCCCCTTCCTTTAGTCGTGGAACAATCAGAGGAACCTGTATTTTTCCTTGAAGTCTCTATCTAGTATGAATTACCAAGTCTACTTCTACCCTACAAACTACTGCGTTAGATCGATCCTTTTTTTCTTGCGGGAAAAACTTCTGATTAATTCATCAACTGTCATGGCAGTATAAAGAACAAGAAGTAACAAAGATTACATGCAGGTCTAGTGACCACCTAGCGATGACTACAACTACTGAAACAATCCGAAGGCATGCCACCGTTATCACCCCTCCATGACCAGAGCTAGACAAAACTAATTGTAATTGACAGTGGAAAAGTCGTCATGCTGAGACCCGATAGGACGAGTGTACCTGAACCGCAACCGTCACCGATGAACATAAGCATAGATAGACCAGATGAACACATGTGAACTAAGAACGGATCCAAGTAGATCAATCGAAGACGAGCACCGACCGAATCTCATGAGATTCATGGAAGACACACCTTCATGCACATTCCAATAACGCTAGACACACTGTCAGGACAAGGACTGGACGGGGAGAACCTTATTCCATCTTCAAGGATCCTTCGCCGCCTTGCCTTCCTGATTGATGAGGACATAAACCTTAACCGGGCAACAAAAACATCTAAAAACGGAGTATGAGCTCTCCCGTCGGTTAGTGCCAGATTCACCATGCCTCAATGGCCTAAGGCCCTGAGAGACAAGGTAGATCTGTGGGAGGCAAGAATCCGTAATCACCTAGAGCCTGGATGAGTCTGTGTGTGTATGTTCTCCATCGCCCAAAAACAAAAAATATCGACATACAAGTACGAATGAAGCTGTGGACTGGCAACCTCGTGGGCTGAATGCACAAAGCGCGTCACCTTGAGGTATTCGGAGACAGACAAAGAAATTTAAGGAATTTCCGGTCACCAATGCGTCTGGGAGCATCAGCAGGCGGGCGTTTGAGTAGCTGGATTTGATGTATCGAGCTGTCAATGCTCTAAGTACCTGCCCTAAAATTGTCTCAGGGGTCCTAACTACCTTATGGTTCGGTCGTGGCGATGATAATTTACGTGACACCTTTTCTTTTTGAGACACAAGTGCCCACGTTTTCATCAAGGAGGGCAGCGGTACATAACAGACTAGGTCAAAAAGTAGAAGAGGGAAACAGAAAAATTGGAAATTTGATGCTACACAGGAGCAGCTCGGTTGTACAACGACTACTGCTAACCTTTTCTTTTTAAAGGACGATTGTCCCTGGCCTCTACATTAAACAATGCACAATCAACTTTATTAAATTATTCTATAGAAGCGGAGACTAGCGGCCTCCATGGAAGCCACCCACTGGTCTCTCCGGCTTATGTATGTTTCCAAAGATGGTGCCCCCAAGGGGGGATGACGCAGGCACGCTGCCATCATCTGATTCGGGAAATCCGAATTTGCGGTTTCCCTCAAAGCACAAAGGGAGCAACGACAGGCCCACGATGCCTTGAACGAGGTAACGATGCCCGCGGACACCACCGTCGATGCATCCAGCCAAGGCCAAAACAAGTTTTCGCTAGCAAACGATGTGCCGCCGATGCAATCGATGTGCGACCACTACCGGGCCGGGTGGGCTGCTGATGGAACGGGAGGCCACATCAACACTGCACCGACGCAAGGTCGTGCACACATTGAGCCAAGGCACCCGCACGAGATCCCGCCATAGCCGCGCACGGAGCCACAAAGGAGGAACGCCCCGACGCCGCCATCACCCCGCCCCCCATCACCACCACCACCATCACCTTTGAACTTTGCTCAGCGACAGTCCAGCGGCAACGGGGAGATTGATGGCGGCGGCCACCCACCCCTAATTGAACTAGTGTGTCACCATTGCGACCAGCGAAGAATCGCGCCACCATCCCCATCCCTGGGGCCACACGACTTAGCTGTCGGTAGCGTCTGGAGGCGGCGGGGAGGAAGAGCGATGATAGGCGAGAGGTGCGTCTGAGGAGAGATCGTGTGATTAGTCTGGGTGGCGGCGACACTACATCGCGAGTGCGGCTAGGTCACTAAGGTCGTGAGAGGCTAGGTTTGTCCTACTATTGGTTGTGTGTACGATACCAATCCTAAGAGCATCTACAGTCGGACTTGGAAAATCAGGCCCTCTATACGCCCATGGACGTGCCCGGGAACACTCGTGGACGGAGCCAGACAACCCCTCATATGTCGAAGCCACACACCTCAAATTCGGACTCTCAAATTCATGCAAACGATGCACACCAATCATACAAGTCAATGTCGCACGTAAATAACAAAGGTTGGCAGCGGGATACTCTCAAATACATAGTTCAAACATAAAATTTATATTAGCTGCATAACTCAAATATTAGCTCTTTGGTTTTCATTGTTTGGCCACTAATGCCCTTCCAACTAACCATCGATATCCATTATTTTGCGTATGAAATAATCACCAAAAAACATGCCCGGACAATGTGTCGAACACATAGAGGGCAAGGTGCAATTCGAGAATTGCCGAACGTACCGCGGTAGCATCTGGGCCGGTGACAATGTCTGCAGTGGCAAGCACGACTAGGAGGAATATTGTGCCGGTGCTAGCAATGCTAAGGCTGGGAATGGCTGCGGAGCTCGGAGACAGTCGGCGTGGAGGACGGAGAAGGGAGGAGAGGAGCCAGTGAAATCGGGTAGCTAGGTTGGGGGAGGGGGGATTTGGTGCTATTTTAGTTGGCGTCGGATTGTCGGGTCCGACGAGGCACGTGCTAGGGCCACCTTATATCTACCTCAAATATGGGCTAGAGATGAGGGTGCCGGTCAGCCTAGAGTTTGAGGCTGGTTTGAGGCGTCCGCGTGGGTTGCTTTTTTTCTGGACCAGGCCGTCCGTCCGGATGTTTGAGTGGGGTTTGAGACGCCCGGCTATAGATGCTCTAACATGTGCCCTACAACTGTCCTCTCTCCCCAGTCCCAAAGTGGGTAGGTTCTAATTGTAATCAAACTTGTACACGTGTAGGCGAAAGCTCTCTTTTGTCGGAGGAAGGCTGGTTCGACACATGTGTTAGACGTATTATTGCCTTTGCTGAGCCTAAATAGCTTGGTTGTAAGTTATATGCACCTAATTGGTTCACATATCAGCAGAGGTGGAACCATCGTTATACCGTTGGGTGTAGTTGAACCCACCGAAAGCTGTTGGTTAGGTTTTTTCTTTTTTGAGGGATAGCTGTTTTTTTTAGATGAGGGATAGCTGTTTTTTTTTAGATGAGGGATAGCTGTTCGTTAGGTACGTATAAGTAGGTCTTATCAGGCCTGAACCCAGTAAATCATTAGGCTGATCCCATCAAATAGATAATGCAACGCGGGTCTCTCTCATTAAAAAATTTAGCAACTAATGTTTATAATGTATAGGTGCTTCATCTGTTGGTGCTACACTTCCCTCATTTAATGTTTTAGCAACTAAATTATTTCATGCATTGGTAGGTTTCATTCATTTAATTACTTTTGCCTAAGTTCATGTGCTTGGCATTGGTTATTTTTGGGGTCACCAAACTCATCTCTCTCCTCTTTATTACCTTGTCACATTAGATTTTTTGCCTACATGACAGCCTTAGCACTTGTACAAGGTGGAGCATTGGGGAGGGCCTGAATGCTGAAGTGTACTCGTACATTTCCCGCGCAGCCGCCGCCACGCCATCGGTTCCCAAATTCACTACTACATCCGTCCTGGTTTATTAGTCACTTTGTAATTTGTGCCAAATTTGGCCAAAGATTTAACTGGCAAAATATTAGTGCATATCAAAAAACATTATATCGTTGTATTCATATTTGAACATACTTTCCAATGATATAATTTTGGATGACATGCATAAACATTTTGTTAGTTAAATTGATAGTTAAAATTTGACACAGATTATAATGGAAACCAATAAATCAGGACGGAGGTAGTAGCATCTCTTCTCTTCTCTCTGTTGTTCGCCCATGCCTTCGTCATCGGACCCTGGACCAAGTACACAACAGCGGCATGGATTCGATTGATATAGACTTGGAACGATGTTCTCTGGAGAGAAATCAATCACCACATCCAGACTATGGTGCAGGCAAGTCGAGGTCTCCACTAGACATAGACAAAGTGTGTCAAATGTCATTGTAAGTAGTTTCTAACAAGAATGATTCGTCGGTTCTGGTGGGGTGCAGAGAAAGGGAAGCAAAAAACACATTGGGTCAGTTGGGAGAGTATGCTGAGACCCAAGGGAAGAGGTGGCATGGGATTCAAAGATTTGAGATTGTTTAACCAAGCAATGCTATTGCTGCAAGCGTGGAGGCTTATTGAGTTCCCGGACAGCCTATGCGCACATGTTTTGCGGGCTAAGTACTATCCATCCGGTTCCATCACAGATACAGTATTTACGGGGAACAAATCGACAACATGGCTTGCCATTGGGCATGGTCTCGAGCTAGTGAAGCAAGGATATATTTGGCAAGTGGGCAATGGAGGAAACATTCGTATATGGCGTGATCCCTGGATTCCAAGGGGCGCACCGTTTAAACCAATCACGCCAAAACGCCGTTGCAGATTAAAATGGGTTCTGATCTCATGACAGTGGAGTGACAACCAAGTCTGGAGAACCTTTAGATTCCCACGTTGATAGGAGTCCACAATTTGAGTGACAACCAAGTCTGGAGAACCTTTAGATTCCCATGTTAAGGCGGAGTCCGCAGCCAATTATGTCGCCCAGCCTACTCGCCTTCCTAGCGGGCATGACTTGTTTTGTTGAGCCTTCGCCGTCATGACTCAATTAAGCTAGATGATGCCCCACGTATTGCTGCAGGAACCTTGATAAAAGAAATGTGTAAATAGTCGCTGCAAGATCATCCAAAATGTATGGGAAACACATTAAGCTTAAAAACAATATAAATATGAAGCATATAAATATAAAAATAAAAATAAGGTTAAAAGAATGTGGTGTCTAACAAAATGGGGAGAGTAAACTACATAGGTATCCTGCAACCCCACAACACATTTACAATACAAAATTTAATGTAAAAAATAATCTATGACTAACATGCATGAATCGATGACGTGGCATTGCATACATGGAGTAATGCAAAAAAATGTAATTTATGATCTGCATGCATGACATGTTTATATGGCATGGTTGCACGGCTTGCTTCACTGCTTATAATCGTCGCTAGGTAGTTTGCGGATCTGAATGTAATTTTTATCATTTTTGATATTCGTTGTATTGTCATGATTAAAAAAGTATAAATCAGAAATTCTCTCGAAAAAAATAGTGGATTGTAACAAATTAGTACTAATAGAAGATGCGAGAACAGAACGATGGTGACCCTTCGCCGTCCTCGGCTGTCGCTTATGAGCCGTGGGGTCAAACAGAAAGGAGGAAGATGATGCGCTCAAGCAGAGAACAGTACACGCACCAAAAGATAAGAAAAGACTAGGAAAGAAAGGAAGCAACGTGGCAACTTCCACGCCACTTCCCTGCAAGGAAAACATTCCATGCCACCTACCGCTAGCTGCAAATCAGTGAAGTCCAGTAGTCCACCTACCGCACAACAAACTGAGTGTGCTAGAGAGCCATGGCTATGGAGGTTCTGTACCCGTTCTTCCTCTGCCTCGCCGTGCTCACCGGCAGAGCAGTCTCCGCCCCACCACACTCGCAGTGCCACGACAACCCGCCGGACATGACGGCCGCCAGGGTCGAGGCGGGAAAGGTCGTCCATGACTTTGCTGGCTACACGGCTTACGTTACCGGCGCCATCCACTCCGACCGGGCCGTCGTCCTGGCCTCCGACGTCTACGGTTAGTTCTTTTGTTTAAATTGTACATGGGACATGTTGGTTCACTGCATATTGTGCAATTTTTTTGCATATCTGGCTTGTTTTCCTTTTGTGTGAAGAACTGCATGAACATGGCTATTCCATTTTCATTTCTTCAGGATTCGAAGCGCCGTTGCTGAGGTTCGACAATCCATTGCCGATCATTTTAAGTATTTCTGTTCCATCAAAAAGACCTAAAATTATGCGTTAAGTTTCGTGTTTATGCATGGTTTAGTTTCAAATAAAAGAAAAGTAAATTTATGCCTACATAATTCAACGCAAAAATGGATGTTCTGGATGTATAGTGTACATGTCGTGGGGTTCAGCAACAACTTTCCCTTTCTTCCTCTTATATATAAAAGCAAAGCAAGATACTTCCTTCGGATGTGATATAAGTCAGGCACGGGTTTTATGTGTTTGATTTCATTACCGAAAAATGGATTGTATGGCTTCGAAGGTATTTTCTAGATTTGTCATCAACAAAAGTTTCTAAATATGTATTTTTTGTATTATGTATATGTTTTCCAGTTAAATTGACTACCTAAATTCCTGTGTCAGACTAATATTATCGTCCTCCGAAGGAAGTAGTAGCACTGCTGTTTAAGTTAAATAGTATGTACAAAGTTACATGAGCATGCATAGAGTGTCGTGCCGGTCAATAACTTCTTTATCCCAATATCTATACATCTATAAGTAGAAATCGTGTAAAGCGTTGCTATACACAGGACAAATTTACGGCCGACGCTTGCAGGATCATACATGGAGGCCAGCAGCGGGCCTATAGGGAGGAGGTTATTCGTTTTTTTGGCTGATGCTAGTGCTGTTGGGCACGAACTATTTTTGGCGGATCGTGCCCAAACTGACGTATATGAATCAATTTCAAATCATGTATGGTTGTGATTAATGTTTAACATGACAAGGAAGGAAGATAGCAGACAAAATTGGTGAAGCTGGATACTATGTCGTGGTCCCTGATTTCTTTAATGGGCAACCTTTAACGGGGGCACCAGGTGAAAACCTCACACAATGGCTCAGTGAGCACTCTCCGGTAATATATTCCAATAATAACATTCCCTTGACTTTTATTAAACATTTACATTACTTTTCTCGACTATTAGTCTAATACACCTTGTAGTATACTATCATCAAAGTGGTAAGTTCCAAAAGAAACCGGTATATTTTGTTGAAGTTCTGTAGTGGTTCGGGCGGAAATAGATTTACTGTCAAGATAATTTTGCAAGTGTTATCTTATTTACTTGGTTTATCTAACAGGTAAAAGCTGCTCAAGATGCTAAACCAATATTTGCAACCTTGAGAAAAGAGCGAAAATTTAGTCTTGGAGTTGGAGGATACTGTTGGGGTGGTCAGTGAAATCAGTATACATTATTGAAAGAAATCATAATATAGTCAACTTTAATCCTTTCATCCTAGACTTAATCCAATAATCCTTTTGTTATGTTGCACTAACAGGAAAGTTCGCAGTGGAGGTAGCGAAAATGAATGAGGTGAAGGCAGTTGTCATCTCCCATCCTTACTCAGTCATTGTCGGTGATATGAGAGGTGCACTTTTATTTTTACTTATGAGGTTGTTAGTTTTAGTGTGACTCCCTTATATTCATATTTGAAGTTTCTCTGGAACTCAGAGGTCAAGTGTCCCATTGAAATCCTTGGAGGCGAATATGACCAAGCTACACCACAAAAGTTCATATATCAGTTTTTGAATGCCCTTCGCAAAAGAAGTGACAAGGTGAGTTAATTTTGATTTTGTTGACTCTTGATGCCATTAACATAGTTATGCTCGCATTGTTATTCCAAAGTTTGAAATATAGTTTTTTGAAGGACAAGATCCATTTTTTGAATATCGTAGTGTGTATAATTGCTACGCATCTCACATGTTAACGTTACCAAAATGAAGAAATATAAAGATTTTTATTGAATAAGGCCTCATATTTCCTGACAAGGTTGTAGGTGGATTATCTTGAAGTGCGCAATTACACCCTATTTCCTCTGATGTCAAATTTACTATTTTATGAAGTATTTTTAATAAAATTATCACATTCTGCAATATTTTTTTATAAAAAAACATTGTTACTTTGTATCGTGAGAAAGTTTAAGGCGGTAACATTTCTTCGACAAGTAAATGAGAACGGAGGTACAACCGTGGATGTGTAATTCTGCACTTTGTTTACTGGATTTGGTAGGTTTATAAAAAAAGGTAGGCTTGTGAAAATGGTGTTAGACCGACCAAAGATTTCAATACACCATCTCATAAGTGAATTGACATGACTAGTCAGAAGGTCTTTTAACCCAAGTGCTACGTGGCCTCATGTCATATTGCTTTGTTATAGATACCTTACTTCGGGAAGATCTTTCCAGGAGTTTGCCATGGCTTTGCTTGTAGATACAATGTCACCAACCCATTCGAAGTCGAAACCGATGAACAAGCTCTTGCCCTAATGGTTGGATGGTTCGAGAAACATCTGAAATGACAAATGCTAATCATAAAGGTCAGATTGATCTGACCTATTTAGTTTCATATCCATGTAAAAGTTTCCAACACAATATTTATGTAATTGCATATTCATAAACGTAATGTACATGAAGACGTGGATATTGGAAGTACAACACCTGTGATGAATGATGACTTTTGGGAAAGTCAGCATCCAAATTATCCACTCTTCACCCCGCTACAACAAATTCCTCAGTCCCCTGCACCAACAGTTCAAATGGGCTCTGAAGAAACTCATCCCACCTCGTCTGTGCGTGAAGACATTCCAGCCACTAGTGCTGAAGAAACTGCTGCTGCTGATCATGTGACAACACAGACTGCACATGAAGAGGAATCAGAAATTCCTCAGACTGATGAACCTGAGATCGCGATTCCTAAGGTCGTGATGCAACTCACTGACACTCCTCTGCCAAAGCCAAATGATTCGTTCTCAAGGAAGCAAAAATTCAAGGCTGAAGACTTCTTTGGCGAGCATGTATTCTTCACAGATTACAACCTCTATGACTCTGCTCGCATAAGGAAGAGGCGTTTTTGGACTGCTAGTCAAGCAAATTTCTATTCCTCAGTGCTGTTTAACAAAGACAAAGTCTTCGATCATGCACATATTCCTCACGTGGACATGGAGTCTCTGCCGTGCTTCGAGCCAGTCCTCAGTGTTCTTCACGATGCTGGGCTGCTAAACTTCTGCACTGACATCTGTGATTGGAATGAATAACTCATTCTTCAGTTCTATGCAACGCTGCAGATCACAGGAGATTCTGAAGATGTGAACTCATGGGTACTGGACTGGATGAAAGAAAATACTCATTACAAGGCACCAGCTTCTGAATTGCTTCGTGCCCTACCACTCAGTCCTCCCCTTGAAGGTGCACGTTGTGTCTATAGTGAACATGAGCTTACAAATCACTACATGCAAGTTTTGATGAAGCCTTTGAAGCCAGGGCAGGCCCCTCGAACCAATTTCCTCGTCAAGGAATTGTTGTGTGTGCCTCGGACTGTCTATCGCATTCTGTCGAAGACAATGAGTCCTATCAAAGGCCACGACTCAAATGATGAAGAAGTCGTTGGCATCATGAAGAATCTTCTTTTCAACATCATTCATGGTGTTCCCGTCAACTTTCATGATTTCTTCATGAGGACTCTGGCCAATATTACTATGTCACCATTTGAGCTGAAGCCTTATGCGCCGTGGATTATGAGATTCATCAGGACAAGGTCTTCACTCAACTACAAAGCTGACACTCTGAACCACTGCAGCTACTTGCCTCCAATTGAAGTCCTCAAACGGACATTTTCCTCAGCTGATGACAAAGGCAAGGCAGCTGCTGTGATAGATGAAGGCATTCGTCTATTGGATGGTCAATTTCGCAAGGCTGTATCCTATTCCATCAATGATGACTCTGCCACTCATGACTCTGCCGCCAACAACACCAAGCAAAATCCTCAAGCCACAACACCCAGGGTGATGACTGATCGTGAGTTACTCCTCAGTCTTCATCAGAAGATTGATCGCAATCATAAATGGGTCAAGCGTCAGTTTGGTTCAATTCTTCACAACATGACCTTCACACACAATACAGTGAAGAAAAACCACTACTACCTCCATGAAACCTTCAACCGTACCTGGGTTGTTCTCTCTCATGTCTACAGCGCTGAAGATCTGAAGAAAATGAGTCTCAAGGAAGAATTTGACTGGTCTGCACCTCCTCCGAAGAAATACAAGAAGGTCAAGGTTCCTTCTTTGGTGGCCAGCTCCTATTCTTCATCGCGTGACACTGATGAACATGAAGACTTGGACGACACAGCGGCAGGCCCTACTACAACAATCGACCCTGACAACGCTGGCGCTCCTTCATCAACTTGATTATCTTCAGGGGCGTTAGTCCTCAGTTTTGATCCTTCTGGTCATTCGATGACAAAGGGGGAGAAATTTGGGTTAGTCTTCAAGCGGGTCTACTATATGGGCGTTTTTTTGCTAAGTTACAACTCTCGTTCTTCTGAAACTTTTATTGGATCGAGTTGTAAACTTAAACCCGATGGTGGTCTGATACTTCTGCTACGTTATTCTGCATGCTTATTCCTTGTTAATATTATCGCACGCATGCTGAAATTCGTCAGTCACCATATTTCATCATGCAGTTCAAATTCTTCATATTATATATCAAATGCGTGTATGAATTACAAGATATAGGGGGAGATCTCCATGATTCAACTCTTCAAGTGTGCATTGCTTCAAAAGCAAATTCCTCACTATGCACATCTTCAGGGGGAGTTCTTCTATATCTTGCAATCAAATTCCTCAATATCAGTATTTACACTTCATATGATTATCCCCATTGAAAACTTAACCTGTGTTGTCATCAATCACCAAAAAGGGGGGGATTGTAAGTGCATCTAGTGCCTCTTAGTGATTTTGGTGTATTAAAGACTTATAGGTTAAGGATCTAATGTGTTTATTAGTGTACACAGGTCTATAAGTCTATGAGGAGTTTGATATTTACAGAGAAAGTCGACCCCTAAAAATGAAGTTCTTTGACTAAAGACTTTGGTATTCTGAAGACTTTATGAAGACTTTAAAAGTGAAGAAATTGGTGTGACCTTGAAGACTTGTTATTCATTCGAGGAACATGAAGCGTGAAGACTTTTGTTTTCGTAGTTTCATTTTCTCTTTCTTGAGTCATAGGAAACACCGTACTGTTAAAGAGGGTCGAGGAAATACTAAGGAAAAATTTCCATGTGATGCTCAACTCAAAATCCTACACCTACCAATCCCTTCGAGTGAAGCCATTGGAAATCTCATACAGTTCAGTCAATTTCATCAGTGACAGAGACGAAGTTCTTCTGGTCTCTGAGGAATTTGTTCTGACTAAGGAGTTAGGAATTCGCCAGTGCGGATTGCCTACACAGTGAGGAACATGATAGCCCTGAGGATTTTGAACCTCAAATTTCCGACCGTTGTTGTGCTGCGCGCCAGCTGTCCCAAAATATCTTATCCACCTAATGGTCATATCATTGAAGGGCATTTATGTCTTATCATGTCGGGCTGTTCCCTAGGCTATAAATAGCCGCCCCCTACAACCACTAGCTGGTTGGTTGCTCTGAGAGAAACTGACACTTGTCAATTGAGAGCATCCCATCCTCTGAGGACTTTGAGCGAAAATCATCGAGTGAGGAAAACCCAAACCCAAACACCTACAAACCCAAAGTGATTGAGCATCACTGAAGAGATTGATCCTGCGTGGATCCGACGCTTGTTACCTTTGAAGACTGTGCTTCTTCCAGACGGTTAGGCGTCATGGTCTAGAGCATCCAAGAGGAATTGTGGATCGCCGAGTGACCGAGTTTGTGAAGGTTCGGAAGTCACCTGAAGACTTACCACGAGTGATTGGGCGAGGTCTGTGTGACCTTAACTCAAGTAGAATACGGTGAGGACTGTGTGTCCGAGACTGTGTGTCCTCAGGTTTAAATACCTAGCCGCTCCAACCAGATGTACAACTGAGACAGCAGTTGGAACTGATCTACCAAATCATTGTCTTCACCAAGCCAACTGGTTCTATTTCCTCAACTCTTTTGTTTCCTTATCATTGTGTTGTTTGCTTGTCATATCTATGTTTCAAGACTTTGACTGAAGACTTTCTCAATTTCCTCAGTTCAATTTCTTCAGTCTGTTTGTCTTCATCTAGTGTTATCCTGTGACTACGTTTTCTGTACTCTGTGCTTGTCTTCATTACAAGAAATTTCCGCTGCAAGTAGTTCTTCGCTAAGAAATTTCCCCACTAGCAAATTCCTCAATGAAGAATTCATAAAAATCGCCCATTCACCCCCCTCTAGTCGATATAACGCACTTTCAGTGGTGTGCTTCAAAAGGCTGATCCAACAATCCCAGGTCGCATGATCAAACGGCTGGGGACCTGGCTGATAACTGTATTACAGGGCACTAGAATGTAAAATACATACTGTTTGAGTTTCCAAGCCATGACCTATTCGTTGATGGCCCAACTCGGATCGTCCAACATAGATAACAACCCAGAACAATCCACCATAGTCCATCACACCCTCGCAATGGTACGCATCTTATTTCCACCCAGCAAGCCATCATTCAGCATCGATTGGCGCATCTCCATCAATGATGCCCGGCCATCATCATCACCATCACGATGGCCAGGTCATCATCACGGCAATCACCACCAGACGGCCACCACCACCAGCACCAGGGGCTGCCGGAGTTCCCGGACCCGTTCACTCAAGTGCCAACGACGGTGGAGGCGCTGCTTCTGGAGCCCATGCTAGACAGCTCCGACGACCCCGTGGCCTCCCTGTGCACAGTACGTAGGGGCGGACAGAATCTCCACACACGTGCAGGCCATCTTACTACGATCAGACCCTGACCGTGATGGGCTCATTAATTATATGTTGACATTGAAGGATTAACTAATTCAGATTTTTGAATACTTAATTGTTTTGTGTCTTGTGCAGCTCGTGGGCTGGTTCACCCTGATCGTGATAGTCATCGTCGTCCTCATATTCGCGTGATCAATGGGTCGGTCGACCGGAGTGTGCGTACGTGCAGATTATATTATACTCATTCTACCCGTTTTTATGACATCATGGGTACCGGACTTAAACAGGTGGACGTGAATGGTTCTTGACGTAGAGTAATTGTGACCATTCTTACAGCGAGCACATGGACAAGGCATAAAACCATCCGCCCGCTTGTTTACCTCAGCCGCAAGCAGAAAAGTATGCACGCCCTCAACGAACTGGGGAGAGCATCGGTCATCGTACATCCATTGCCGGCTCATCTTCATTACACAACACCGAATAGACCAAATTAATACAAGTTCATATATAAAGTTCATACAACACTTAAATGCAACAAACAAATAACTCTCTAGCTAAAGCATTTAAATGCAACAACAAATACGATCAAGATCGCAACTAAGGTAACAATGGATCCAACAGCATAATGATACCAAGCCTCACTATCGATGGCATATTTTCTAATCTTTCTAATCTTCAAGCGCATTTTCTCCATCTTAATCTTGTGATCATCGACGACATCGGCAACATGCAACTCCAATTCCATCTTCTCCCCCTCAATTCTTTTCAATTTTTCTTTCAAGTACTCATTTTCTCTTTCAACTAAATTTAACCTCTCGACAATAGGGTCGGTTGGGATTTCCGGTTCACATACCTCCTAGAAAAAAAATTCTATGTGAACTTGATGGGCATAATTTGTCATAAACACGAAATGCAACTAGTTTTAAAAGAGAATATATATACCACATCCAAATCATAACAAGGACGAGGGCCGACGGGGATGGATATCAAAACCATGGCACTATATGTATAACAAACAACGTACGGGTAAGATAATTATACGAGTAACTATATATCCAAATCACACAAACATCAATTTTTATATAAAATTTCATGAACAAGAGGCTCACCACAAGGTGGTGCCGGCGACGGGATGGTGCGGGCGACCGACGGTGGTTACGACGGAGATTTAGAAGGCACTAAGTAAACCACACCTAGATATGCAAACTAAGTGTTATTTTTGACCTCATATTGCATATAAATCAAATACTAGCACATATATATATATCCTCCCAAATTACTAAACTCACAAATTAATCACTATATAAAGCATTGCAAGAGCTAGTCTAGCAATGAGAAATGAAAGGACAAAGTTGCTAACCTTTATGATCATTTGAATGGATGGGGGCCTTCAAATCTTGACAAATTTTGGGCAAAATGTGTGATGAGCTCGAGAGGAAGAGGGGAAGAACAGAGAGGATAGGGGAAAGGGGAAGAACAAAGCGAGCTCGGGTGGACGAAGGGTTTATGTAGGACGACCTTTAGTACCGGTTCGTGTCAAGGATCGGTACTAAAGGGGCTGGAGGGGCCCCAGTCTGACAACATCCTGCCACCACTCTCATTAGTACCGGTTTGTGGCACGAACCGGTGCTAAAGGTTTGTCATGAACCGGTACTAATGAAAGCGACCCGGCTAGCCGTTGGAACCGGCACTAATGTATACATTAGTGCCGGCTCAAATACAAACCGGCACTAATGTGCTTCACGTTTAATCATTTTTCTACTAGTGTAACATTGAGAAAAATAGATAAATAGATGCACTTCGTTCTGCCTTAAATCCTAATCCATAGCATGCTTGAAAACAGAGATCTTGAAGCAATGTATTTTGAAGCTTACTTGAGTCCAGTACAGATTCCGGATGGGGAAGACTTGGGAGAATGGAGACGAGTTGAGATGTGAGGTGCCGCCGGCGCCGAGTCTGGAGATGCGCTGAAACTAGTCTCGCGATTTGGCAACTGCAAGATGACGGCGAGAGGAAAAAGCCCAGCAACAAGGTTTATCTATCCATCGAGTAGGCCTTCTGATGGGCTGCAGATCGAGTCTTACCAGGCCGGGCCCTCACGTATCCCTGATGTATTCATGCGTGTCCCAGCCGCACTCTGATTTTTTTGCTTTATTTTAATTCGAAAAAAATGTGATACGAAGGGATACGTGTATCCCACGCGTATCCGGGCGTATCCCCGTCCTGGTGCAGTATCCTGCACCGATACGGCACATCTGTGACGTATCCCTGCAACATAGGCTACGGCCTCAACCAACCATTGCTCCAATTCAGGAAATCAAGAAAAGGCTCGGGCTCCAAAAACGGCATCCACGGGATAGCTTTGTAGGCGAAAGATACATTGTTCTAGTTGATACATTCATCCTTTTAAGTTGAACCACAGATCTGCTAAATCTCAATCGGCTAAAATTTAACAAAGTCTCAGTCAAGTGCATGATCATCGGATGTAGATACATCTAGATTCAGGCCCTGCCCTGGGTGTTATATATTGTCATGTGATTTTGGCATGTGCCAGACCAGTAACGGGCCTTTCTTCAGTGTTTTTGTTAGTGTGCAGATGAGACGGGGATGGCCGAAGAAATGGTCAAATCGGTCTTTTTAATTCTTTTTATTATTATTAAGAAAAAGTATAACGCAGCTAGCTAGGAGCCTCCACATCGATTTGACGTTCTCAACAGTCGGATTGCATCAATGTACACTCCAGATCTACATATCCAGCCACACAGCTCGCATCTGGAAGAGTTGTCTGCCACGCTGCCTGAGGCAGCCGCCTCCTCCCCATCTTTGTTCTACAGGAAGATAGTTGGTTCCAGCCAGGAAAAAACATATGCTCTGGCAAGATGTCGTGGTGACAGAGAGGGCTATGACTGCAAGAGATGTCTCACTCGGGCCTTCCAGGATGCCCGATTTGTGTGCACATTTAGGAAGAGTGTTTCCATCTACTATGACGTGTGCAGTCTTGGGTTTGCTGAGAAGAACATCATATTTTCATTATGGAGATTTGCAAACAGCCTTTAGGATGGATGGTCCCTAGGTCCCTGCATAGTGCAAAGCATTCGACAAGGTTGGTAGTAATCTGCCCGCTAATGTGACCTATCCTTCAGGAATTTGTGTTGGGCTTGGGGGGGGGGGGGGCAATAGTCCCCTCGGCTATATACGGTTATCGGTTGGAACAATATCGATTCTTCAAGGCTTCGAACAGGTGAGTTAAGCATGAGATGCAGAATTGATTACTTCTTTTACATCATAATTTTCCTTGGGTTGCATGTCAACTACATGCAGGATACTGTACAATCATCTCACTGCTGCTTTGGTGATGGTTTCTGGTACAATTTTCTTCCTAATTCTTAATAATCCAACAAGTGATGTGTTGTGTCTCACCCTGGACACCCTGTGCATGTTCTGTTTCGGACTGCCTGTGTTAAGTTTCGTCCTGCAAATTTTACCTATTACATAGATATGCAGAATTGAACAATCTATGCATCTCAACAGAAGAATTAATTTTCCACTTTCTGAAAATAGGCGAAGCACAACAAATTAGCGGACAAAAAGTTGGATCGGAGTGAAGTGATTGTACTACATAAAGCCTGATATAAATGATTTAGTTTGTGGGCTAAAACGTCACTGTGATAAGATTGCATTATAGTACATGGACAGATTGGTTGATGAGGTTACTAAGATCAAGAAGCTACTTAGCATATCCACAATGTTTAACGAGTGATTTAATTTCTTAGACAAACTGCCACTACAATTCAACAATCCTAAATGGTTGTCGCAATTCTTGGGCAGGTATCCCTTCAAAGTGCACTTGCCAAGGAAAGAGCATTCAGGTTTTCCAACTAAGAACTAACCATTTTATTTAGAAGTACCAACTATGACTCCATTATGCACCACATGTGCTTTTAATTATACCTTGTCATCGTGTAAAGTAACTTACATGTTGGGAAATAACCCTTGGTTCCTTGTTGTATCTGCACCCTATATGGACACAAATTATAAATAATAATAATAATAATAATAAGAGTCAAAATAATTAAGAAATTTTTTAGAGTAAATTTGACTTTCTTCTTGTACTAGTATATGCACTAGTATATAAATTCTCACGAATAAAAAACCAACATTAACTTCAGGGCAAAAAATATATTTGTTATTAAAGAACACTGTTCACACTATTTTGGCCGAAGTTTGTTTTTTAAAGAAGTTAAAGGGGATTTTTTTCTTTTTGTGGAATTTTTTCCACAAGTAGAATGAAAGGTCAAGTTTATTTCAAAAACATTTTCAGAATTTTTTATCTTTTATTTAAGAGAGAAGTATGTTCTTGGTTCCTCAAGTTCACAAAAGTATACATTTAGTCCCTCGAGATTATTTTTTCGGTGATGTTTCATCCCTCAAGTACCAAAACCGGTTAAATTTCGTCCAAAACCATATCGGAGTGGTGAACCGGCTACATGGAGGCAATTTTGTTTTTCTTTACTTGCCACATAGCACGAGCAATTTAGTCAAGCACACTCACTGTTGCGCTGCTCGAGCCCATGCTCCTGTCGTCGTCTGGTCAACCACGTAGGGAGCTTGTCAGTGAGCAAAAAGAGGGAAGTTCCACAACGGAGACGAGATGCAATGGTGTAGGGGCAAATGGATTTGAGGTCCTGGGATGAGGACCTCGTCCACGAGGGAGAGACAGAGATGGTCAGAGCTCAGATCCGAGGAAGGTGATTCCCGATGTAGCAGAGAGGAAGCTAGGTCATCGATGCTGGAGCTCGTCGGGGTGTAGCTCACCGAAGCCTGCTGCACCAAAGAACACACGAAGGGAGCAATGGAAGGGTGGTGGCGCATGAGCCGAATCCCGTTATGGGAGGTGGGCGCGAATCGAATGGAGGGGAACTGCGGCTCGCCCTCACCCTCATCTCGTGGTTGAGCTTGCTGTCAGCAGGGATTGGGGGGTGTCGCATGGGAGATGCGGGCGACGCGCGGGGGATCGAGGGTGAGAGGGAAGGATGTGCGCATCCCCACCTTACGGCTGTTGGTGCGGCGGATCTGGCCAGTACATCCTGGATATCGGGTTCTGTGGAGAAGGAACGACACAACGGCAGCGGAAGAGCGGGGCAGAGCACCCAGTGGAGGAGGAACATAGTGGCGGGTTGAGGAGGGTCAGTGCAGCCGGTGGTTGTCGGGCTGGTGGTAGGGAGACCGAGGTGATGGCATTGGGGAGGAAGAAAGCTGTCGATGGTGGGGTGGGTCAATGTTTGACTAAATTTCTTGTCCTACGTGGCGAGTAAAGAGAGAAACCGCTTCCATGTGGCCGGTTTTCTCCTCAGATCTGGTTTTGGACGAAATTTACCCGGTTTTGAGACTCAAGGGATGAAATATCACCGAAAAAACCTTTAGTGACTAGATGTATACTTTCTGTAAACTAGAGGGATCAAAAACATACATTTCTCTTTATTTAATTACCAATCTGTTTTTCACAACACGGTGATATACACCCATCGACCAAAAGTTCCCCGCCCTTACATGTTGTTCTACATGCAACTTATATTTTCACCACACATTGCCATGCATGTCAAATCATTGGTCCATGCGTGCAGCTGATTGTTTTGCAATGTATGATGCGTGATGTATGTCCTTCCTTCCCTTGTGTACTATCTACTAGTTAAGGTCAATTTGATCCTGGTTGAACCAGGGTTCAAGTCTTGGTGCGCGTATTTATCCTGAATTTATTTTAGGATCTTCGGCGATACACATTGAGTGGGAGATGTTCCCGTCAACTACGGTGCGCCTATGGTAACTTCGTAAAATTTTAAGATGATATGTCGGCTCAATCTCTCGAAGGTGCTCATAGGGGGTAGGATGTACGTGTGTGCGTTCATAGAAATGAGTGTATGCACGTATATATGAGCGTTAGTTTCTTTACTGATGTTTAAAAAAATACTATGTACGCCACGTGAAACAAGTAACAAATGTACTAACTACTAACAATTGATTAATTGGTTTGTGTAATCAAAATGAAGCTACAATATTATGAATCTATAGATAATACTCCCTTCGTTTTTAAATATTTGTTCTTCTAGACATTTTAAATGGAATACGACATACTGATGTATGTAGACATATTTTAGAGTGTATATTTATTTATTTTGCTTCATATGTAGTCATTTTTTGAAATATCTGCTGGAATTTAGTCTATTTTGGGCAGCCCAATAACTATTTCAGAAATTCCTAATAAATCCTAGAGGCCCACTTAGCCCATTTGTACAAGGCAAGGGATACTAATAAAGTTTAGTCCCACATTGCTAGTTTAGTGGGAGTTGGACCTCCTTATAAGGGAGGTTCTTTCCCCACTTGTACGAGCATAAGAACAAGAGGAATATTCACGCGCACTCCTCCTCCGCCGCCCGCCTCTCCAAGCCTCGCCTCGCAGAGCCGATATCTAAATTTTTGCCACGCACGACGGGTATACGAAAGGTCACGTGGGATTTGAAACATTTTCTGTAGTGGACACTGAATTCGAACGGCGCGCCTCTTCGGTCGCTGCCTGTTCGCTTCGTCTCCCTTCGTTGCTTCACCTCCTGCCGCAGCCTCTTCGTGTCCTTCTCCTGTGCCTATATAAGAGAGGTTGCTCCTCTCCAGAGAGACACAACAGAAGCTCCTCTTCCTCTCTCCACACAAAGTTCCGACCACTGCGCTGCTGCTACGTTCTTCCCCATCCCGTCTTGCGGCGTGCACCGCAAGTCGGGACAGTAGGCCTCTGAAACCGCACCTTTTGAGTCCTGTACAGGAGAAGGGTGATAAGGTTTTTGATGAGCGCTCAGCGCGACTACTGGCTGCTTCATCACGGACGATCCGGTCGCCGACGACTACTTCCCCGACGATGACTTCTTCCCCGACGTCCACGACCTCCTCGATGACATGGCAGGCGAGGACACCGACCCCAAGTCCAGCGCTTCTGCTGCTGTTGTCCCGTACGTGTTCTTGTCTTTCCTGTTAAAGGTTCTGCCGCAGTACCTTATTCTAGTCCTTGTCCTACACATGATAGGTTCTACTTCATATATGCTACTTGCTATACTGTCTGCTTTAGATATGATAGGCTACGGTTCATATATGCAGAAGCTATTTACCTTCTCTCTGTCAGAACGCATGACTTGTTTTATCTCTACTATATTAGTCATGCTTTATCTAGTATTTCTGTTAATAAAATCATTTGGTAAATTGCTCATATTTCCAATAATCCAAAAACCTTATTATAGGCAATTTACCCCAAGTGGTTTTGCTGCTTCCATGAGACCTCCTATGTTTGAGGGTATCCACTATAAGAGGTGGCGCGTGAGAGCAGTCTTATGGTTTCAAACCATGAGTTGCTATGACGCCACTCTCGGCAAACCTGAAGGAGAGCTTGATGCTCAACAGGCACAAGCTTTTCAGAAAATGGATACTCTGTTTAAGGCTGCTCTCTTGAGTGTTCTTGGTGAGAACATAGTTGATGCTTATGCGTCAATTGATAATGGAAAAGATATGTGGGATGCACTCGAGGCCAAGTTTGGGGTCTCGGATGCTGGCACTGAGCTGTACATCATGGAGCAATTCTATGATTACAGGATGACTGAAGAGCGCTCCGTGGTTGAGCAAGCTCATGAGATACGGTCATTTGCTAGAGAACTTGAGCACTTCAGTTGTATGCTACCGGACAAGTTTGTTGCCGGAGGTATCATCACTAAGCTTCCTTCTTCATGGAGGAACTTTGCTACCTTGCTGAAGCATAAGAGGCAGGAGTTTTCCATCCCGGATCTCATTGGCAGTCTTGATGTGGAAGAAAAGGAGAGAGCAAAGGACACACGTGCTCGAGGAATTGAGGGAGGATCTAGTGCCAATGTGGTACAGAAGCAGAACTTACAGCCCCACAAGTTCAAGAACAAGGGCAAGTTTGATGGAAAAGCAAAGTTTGGTGGGAAGAACAAGGCTGTGCAACACACGAACTTCAAGGAGAAGAATGGCAAGAAGAAAGGTGCTTGTCATGTGTGTGGGGATCCTGATCACTGGGCTCCTGGTTGCCCTAATCGCTATGACAAGCGTCATCCTGGGAAAGGCGGCAAGACCGCTAATGTTGTCATTGGAGACAATGACATGAAGGATGCTGGGTATGGTATATTTCCCACTATTCTTTCAGTATGTCATTCTCCTGACAGGTTGATTGACACGGGTGCTAATGTGCATGTATGCGGTGATATTTCCATGTTTTCGTCTTATCAGACCGCAGGGACTTCAACCGTGCTGATGGGCAACGGTTCAAGAGCTTCTGTTCGTGGTGTTGGCACGGTCGATCTGAAGTTTACTTCGGGGAAGATCATGCGGCTGAAGAACGTGCATTATGTCCCCTCCGTCAATAAAAATCTTGCCAGTGGATCACTTCTGTGTAGAGATGGCTACAAGCTTGTCTTTAAGTCGAATAAATTTATAATATCCAAGTATGGAACCTTTGTTGGTAAAGGCTATAAGTCAGGAGGCCTGTTTCGTTTATCCTTATCAGACGTTTGCAATAAAGTTGTTAATCATATTTGCAACAATAGTGAATCCAATGTGTGGCATTCACGTCTTTGTCATGTTAACTTTGGTTGCATGTCGCGACTAGCGAAGTTGAACTTAATCCCTAGTTTCACCACCATCAAGGGATCTAAGTGTCAAGTGTGTGTGCAAGCTAAGCAACCTCGTAAGTCTCACACGACTGCGGAAATAAGAAATCTTGCACCACTAGAGCTCATACATTCAGATCTATGTGAAATGAATGGTGTGTTGACAAAAGGTGGAAAGAAATATTTCATGACGTTAATTGATGACTCCACTAGATACTGCCGTGTGTATCTTCTGAAATCTAAGGATGAGCCTTTGAACTTTTTCAAGATCTATAAAGCTGAAGTGGAAAACCAACTTGATCGCCCGATTTCGAAATGTTGCAAAGCCTGGGGTAGAAAAAAAGGGAGAAATGCTGTGGTTACAGGATGCAATTTCCTCTTCGAATAAACCTCGTAATCGTAAAAAAGTGGGTTTTTTAGTGCTGGGCCTAGCGTTTTGTTTCTAATTTTTCTGGACCAAACCTCCGCTCCGACCCAACGATACAATGAATTTTTTCTGTTCATATTCATAAATAAAAAAGATTCGGAATCGCAGTATTATGAAATTCCATTCCCATTAGAATATTCATTGACAGATAATAAAAAAAGGAAAACTCTAATATAATAGAAAATGAAATGAAACGGTCGACCCAGACATAGAAGGTCGACCCAGGCGGGGACGCCAAAAAAGGGATCCTATCACTATCAACTAATTTGTTACGACCTAGGATAATAAGCTCATGAGCTTGGTCTTACTTCACCCTAAACGAAAGAAATCGAAGCTATTTGATGTCTGACTCAGGCCTATATGACCGATCGATCGAAATACTCCAAGACTCCACCTTTGTCATATAGATTTAAATGAGAAACCCTTCTATATATTCTATATTATTAAAAAAAAGTATAAAATATATAAAGAAAAAATGTTAAAAAATTCTTGTTGTCTTATCCGCATTAGACAAAATGAAGTAAAAAATAATTCAAAATTTAAGTATCGTGAGCTTTTTGTACGCCGTATGCCTACTTTTTTTGAAACATTTCCGGTTGTTTTGGTAGATTCGGAAACCTAAGGACTCGATCGTATGGATATGGAAAATACAGGATTTCCGATCCTAGCGGGAAAAGGAGGGAAACGGTCAAGGAAGCTTTTCTGATGGTATGCCTTTAGGAATCTCTGGTACTTTCAACTTTATGATTGTATTCCAGGCAGAGCACAACAAACCGTTGAAGATAGTTCTAAACCTAGGCCAAAACGAACTGGTGCAGGTAGTTTACTGAAACCCTTGAATTTTTAAAGAGTGGCATTCTATGTCCAATATCTCGATCGAAGTACGGAGGTCAGAATAAATAGAATAATGATCAATGGAAAAAAGAAAAAATCCTTTAGCTGGATAAGGGGCGGATGTAGCCAAGTGGATCAAGGCAGTGGATTGTGAATCCACTACGCTGGTTCAAATCCAGCTCGGCCCAAACCAAAAATCTAGGGCTTCGTGAGTATGAACTAAATCCTTTTGTTACGGAGGGACGGAGGAGGCTAGGTTAGCCGAAAGATGGTTATAGGTTTAAGGACACAAGGTGACCCTGCTTTTTCAGGGTAAGAAGGGGTAGAGAAAATGCCTCGAGCCGAGGTCCGAGTACCAAGCGCTGCAGCGCTGAAGTATGAGCCCCGTGGACTAGCGATTGCTTCTCCACGAGGCTCATACCAGGCGCTACGGCGCTGAAGTATGTAACTGATGCCATACTCCCAGGAAAAGCTCGAACGACCTTCAACAAAAGGGTACCTGTACCCGAAACCGACACAGGTGGGTAGGTAGAGAATACCTAGGGGCGCGAGACAACTCTCTCTAAGGAACTCGGCAAAATAGCCCCGAAGTCGATTAGGGCGTGGGCATAAGGGCCTTTATGACACAATCAACAATTCGATTCATTTTCAGTTAGGTCTTGCTCTAGCTTCATCCTCTCCTTCCTCCGGCTTAACACCGGCGGTCTGTTCAGGGTTCCAAACTCATAGTGGCAACTAAACACGAGGGTTGCGCTCGTTGCGAGACTTAACCCACAAAAAGTTAATGGTATTTCATAACTAATGGATTGAGCAGCAGCTCGTAGACCGCCTGAAAAAGAATATTTATTATTTGAGCTATATCCTGCTAACTCTTCGATATATTTCTTGCTGAAAGTATCCCTGATCCCACTGATAACGAGTAGGCCCAAATAATTCGATTGGGGTCGTTGCTGACCCATACCACATAGTTCTCTGTCATATTTTTTTTCTCCTATTTTTCTATTTTTATTTTAAAAATAGGAAGGGCGAGATAGAATTCGAGCACTATAGGCGGGGCGATTACCATATATAACATAAGACTTCTCCCCCAATTCTGTAGCTATTTTGAACAAATCCCTAAACTCTAAACTACCTGTTATCCAAAAAAAACCTAAAATTCCTCCACAAAATAGTACACCACAAGTAGGAGCTAATGAATAGGCCTGCGATTCCGTAGAAAGACATCACGACCCCCTGCGGAAAAAAAAGAATTTCTTGAGATGGAAGTATAGATATAATATTCTTACCAAGATAACTGGAAATCCCAATTCCCTTCATGACTCGTTTAGGAATAACGGATTCGTGGGGTGGTTGGAGTATTTCAGGAGGAACTGTAACAAATCCGGGTATTTTGACGAGATGAAATAGGGAAAGACAGAAGATAGAATAGAACTTAAAAGGATAATTGAAGTGACTCGTCTTCGAATCTACTTTGGTTGGAGTTCGAAAAAGGAATAAAAATAAAGTAAATTCAAGGAAGAAAATTCTTTCAATACAATGAAAAAAATCCAAAAGGGTTTCTATTTAATGATGAAATTAAAATAAAATGGATAAATAGAAAAGGCTTTTTGGATTTTTTAAAAATTTCTAGAATGAAAGTCTTTATGCTCTTATTAATAAGATTTACTAACCTTATGATTTTGCTTATTGAATACGTTTGTTTCTTTCATTTTTATTTTTATTTTTTTTCTGTCCCTTATCTTTCTTTCATAAAAAGGAATGAATGGCTCGGCTAGATGGAATAACCGAGCCAGAACAGAAAAAAAGTAGAACAGGTATAAATAAGACCTTTTCTATCTTTGCCAATAAATGATGAGCTACAAAAGGATTCGTTTTTTTTCGTGTCACAGCTGATTACTCCTTTTTTCCTTCTTCGACTTCTATTAGTTTCTTTTCTTCTTTAATGCAATAGCTATAGTTTGATATAAGAATCCATTTCTCAAAGTAATGGAAACCATTCTCTTATAGGAAATGGTTCGAAAATCGCTATTCCACGAGGCTCATAACCTTGAGGTCACGGGTTCGATTCCCGTCTCCGCACTTAGCAGTCTGTATAAAAGGACTATTCTATTTCTCTAGATTTTCTTCCCCTTCCCCTTTCCCCGAACTAAATCGCCCTAAGACCATTACCATTAATTTGTATTTTCCCATCAACTAGCTAAAATTGATTAACCCTAGGATTAGGATCCTTTTTTCTTTTTTCCTCTATGTGTATTTTACATACCACCTCGGACGAATTTTCAACGTTCTTGGGGAGCCTGTTGACAATTTGGGTCCTGTAGATAGTAGTGCAACGTTCCCTATTCATGTCGCAATTTCCCGATTTCGAAATGTTGCAAAGCCTGGGGTAGAAAAAAAGGGAGAAATGCTGTGGTTACAGGATGCAATTTCCTCTTCGAATAAACCTCGTTCCAGTGCACTAGATCTTGTAGCACTTAGCAATGAAGCCCTATCCATTAGTATTCCACATAATGAAATAGATTTCCGGACGTCCATAGAAAGATTATTGCTAATTGCCCAAAGTGAGAAGCAAAAATGTTCTGATAAAGACGTTCTTCAGTAATATCATCAGGAAGAGTGCACGTAGAATAACAAAAGGGGTTATTCATGTTCAAGCTAGTTTCAACAATACCATTATAACTGTTACAGACCCACAAGGTCGGGTGGTTTTTTGGTCCTCGGCCGGTACTTGTGGATTCAAAAGCTCTTCTTTTTCATCTCAATAGAAAGAAATGGGAAGTTTTATTGTGTTAACAATGTATGTTTTAAGATAGAATCTATCGAGGAGAATAATAGAAACTGGATCAAAAAAAGCAGGAATAGATTTTTTGAAAAAGATTGGCGTATTTTTAATGCTCTCTAATTCTACCAGAATTCCTATAAGAATTTGTTAGGAGTAAATTCCTTGAACTGATTGATCCATGGCCTTTCCAAAATGATCTATTAATCTGCTAATAAGTCGTTTCATACCAGTTCCGTCTATCTCTTTATTATGAAAGACCAGATTGGCCCGTTCCGCCATACATAAGTACCCCCTTTTCGGCTGAGTAGGATTCGACAATTGCTGAGTAGGATTCGACAATGGGCCTGAGTCAGTGATTCGAAAATTTAATTAAGCCAGCCATCGCACTGTAAAAATAGGATAGGTTCGATATATGGTCATTGAGGGCCTCCTAAAAGGATCTACTAAATTCATCGAGTTGAATAATCAAATTCTTCAATTAAAATTCAAAGTTTTCGAGATCTTTAAAAAAGTGGATTAATCGGACGAGGACAAAGAGAGAGTCCCATTCTACATGTCAATACTGACAACAATGAAATTTCTAGTAAAAGGAAAAATCAAGAGGCTTAGGTCCGGCCGTGGTGGAGAGTATTTTTCCAATGAATTTGATGCTTTTTGTGCGGAACATGGTATAATCCATGATAGGACGCCTCCCTATTCACCTCAGTCAAATGGGGTGGCCGAAAGAAAGAACCGTACTCTAACAGATTTGGTTAACGCCATGTTAGACACTTCGGGTCTCTCCAAGGCATGGTGGGGGGAGGCGATATTGACTGCATGTCATGTCCTAAACCGAGTTCCCACAAAGAACAAAGAGATAAGTCCATTCGAGGAATGGGAAAAGAGAAGGTTAAAACTCTCTTATCTACGAACATGGGGTTGTTTGGCGAAAGTCAATGTTCCAATTCCAAAGAAGCAGAAGCTTGGACCAAATACTATGGATTGTGTTTTCCTGGGATATGCTTTTCATAGCATTGGCTATAGATTCTTGGTTGTAAAATCTGAGGTACCTGACATACATATCGGTACGATCATGGAGTCGAATGATGTGACTTTCTTTGAAGATATCTTTCCCATGAAGGATATGACTACCTCATCTAATCAGGAGATGCCTAGTTCATCGAATCAGGAACCAGTTACAATTACCGAACCTGCCATTTCGATGGAACACTTTGAAAGTCCTGTGGAGGAGAACAATGAAGTTCCTACTAGGAGCAAGAGATAGAGGACTGCAAAGTCTTTTGGTGATGATTTTCTTGTGTATCTCATAGATGACACTCCCAGTTCTATTTCAGAGGCCTATGCATCTGAAGATGCTGACTACTGGAAGGAAGCGGTTCGTAGCGAGATGGATTCCATCTTGGCGAATGAAACCTGGGAGATAACTGATCGTCCTTATGGGTGCAAACCTATAGGATGCAAATGTATATTCAAGAAGAAGCTTAGGCCTGATGGTACTATTGAAAAGTATAAGGCTCGGCTCGTGCCTAAGGGTTATACCCAAAAGGAATGTGAAGACTTCTTTGATACTTACTCACCTGTGGCTCGACTGATCACTATTCGAGTTCTACTTTCACTAGCTGCCTCGCATGGTCTTCTCGTTCATCAAATGGATGTTAAGACTGCTTTCCTAAATGGAGAGTTGGACGAGGAAATTTATATGGAACAACCAGATGGGTTTGTACTAGATGGTCAGGAAGGGAAAGTGTGCAAGTTGCTGAAGTCTTTATACGGACTTAAGCAAGCACCCAAACAGTGGCATGAAAAGTTTGAAAGAACTTTAACAGCTGCAGGCTTTGTTGTGAACGAAGCTGACAAATGTGTGTACTATCGCCATGGTGGGGGCGAGGGAGTTATCATGTGCTTGTATGTTGATGACATACTGACTTTCGGAACAAATCTGAATGTTATTAAGGAGGTCAAGGATTTCCTATCTCGTTGTTTTGAGATGAAGGATTTAGGAGTGGCTGATGTCATTCTGAACATCAAGTTGTTGAGAGACGATGATGGTGGGATTACATTGCTTCAATCTCACTATATGGAAAAGATCTTGAGTCGCTTTGGTTATAGTGACTGCAAGCCCTCTCCAACACCATATGATGCGAGTGTGTTACTTCGAAAGAATCAAAGAATTGCTAGGGATCAATTGAAATATTCTCAGATTATTGGCTCGCTTATGTACTTAGCAAGTGCTACAAGACCTGACATCTCTTTTGTTGTTAGCAAACTGAGTCGGTTTGTTTCAAAACCAGGAGATGTGCATTGGAAAGCTCTAGAAAGAGTTTTGCGTTATTTGAAAGGCACTGCAAATTATGGAATTCACTACACCGGGCATCCAAAGGTGCTTGAAGGGTATAGTGACTCAAACTGGATCTCAGATGCTGATGAGATATGTATTCACTCATGGAGGTGGCGCTGTTTCTTGGAAGTCTTGCAAGCAGACCATCTTAACGAGGTCAACAATGGAAGCAGAACTCACAGCACTAGATACAGCTACGGTTGAAGCAGATTGGCTTCGCCGGCTCTTGAATGACTTGCCGGTTGTTGAGAAACCTGTACCGGGTGTCCTTATGAACTGCGACAATCAAACTATTATCACGAAAGTGAGCAGCTCAAAAGATAACATGAAGTCATCAAGACATGTTCAGAGAAGGTTAAAGTCTGTCAGGAAAATGAGAAACTCTGGAGTTATTGCATTGGATTATATCCAAACGTCTAAAAAATCTGGCAGATCCTTTTACCAAGGGTCTATCACGTAACGTGATAGATAATGCATCGAGGGAGATGGGTATGAGACCCTCAATATGAGTTGTTCACAGTGGTAACCTATTCTTTGTGATCGGAATTAGATGTGGAAGACAAGCTGTTGGTCAACTAAGAGGAGAGTATCCTTACTATTCACAATACCACTCCATGAAGATGCAATACTCTCCTAATCTGCATGGCAGGTTGATGTATATCTTAATGTGTTCTAAATGGCTTATTTAAGCAGAGATGTTATCCTGCAGAACATCTTTTGAAGAACACACCTATATGAGTCTAATTGTCAAACGTCGCAATCTATGAGAGTAGGGTTCTCTCTAGTAAACTCATGAAAGGTCACGGAATATGACGCATAAGCTCCACCCGCGGGGAAGATCCACGGTAGCCACGTATCGGTCAAGGCTTTATGTGAAGCTAGATTCACAGAAAACTTGCAGTTCAAGGCCCAGTCCACTGTTCAAGTTGCTTACTAGTATAGCATAAAGTTCTAGGTGGAAGTTCAACTTAACAGTCTCCACTGCAGTACCGGTATATAAAACAGTGTTTTCGAACCAAAGGCAAATTTCTGTGTGTCTCTGAGATCTGGTGGGGGATTGCCGGAATTTAGTCTAGTTTGGGCAGCCCAATAACTATTTCAGAAATTCCTAATAAATCCTAGAGGCCCGCTTAGCCCATTTGTGCAAGGCAAGGGACACTACTAAAGTTTAGTCCCACATTGCTAGTTTAGTGGGAGTTGGACCTCCTTATAAGGGAGGTTCTTTCCCCACTTGTACGAGCATGAGAACAAGAGGGATATCCACGCGCGCTCCTCCTCCGCCGCCCGCCTCGCCTCGTCACGACGCGCCGCGCCGCGCCGCGCCGCGGGAATGAACCGAGCCGATATCTAAATTTTTGCCACGCACGACGGGTATACGAAAGGTCACGTGGGAGTTGAAATGTTTTTTGTAGTGGACACTGAATTCGAACGGCGCGCCTCTTCGGTCGCTGCCTGTTCGCTTCGTCTCCCTTCGTTTCTTCACCTCCTGCCGCAGCCTCTTCGCGTCCTTCTCCTGTGCCTATATAAAAGAGGCTGCTCGTCTCCAGAGAGACACAACAGAAGCTTCTCTTCCTCTCGCCACACAAAGTTCCGACCACTGCGCTGCTGCTACGTTCTTCCCCATCCCGTCTTGCGGCGAGCACCGTAGGTCGGGACAGTAGGCCTCCGAAACCGCACCTTTTGAGTCCTCTACGGGAGAAGGGTGATAAGGTTTTTGGGGAGCGCTCAGCGCGACTACTGGCTGCTTCATCACGGACGATCCGGTCGCCGACGACTACTTCCCCGACGACGACTTCTTCCCCGACGTCCACGACCTCCTCGGCGACATGGCAGGCGAGGACACCGACCCCAAGTCCAGCGCTTCTGCTGCTGCTGTCCCGTACGTGTTCTTGTCTTTCCTATTAAAGGTTCTGCCGCAGTTCCTTGTTCTAGTCCTTGTCCTACACATGATAGGTTCTACTTCATATATGCTACTTGCTATACTGTCTGCTTTAGATATGATAGGCTACGGTACATATATGCAGAAGCTATTTACCTTCTCTTTGTCAGAACGCATGACTTGTTTTACCTTTACTATATTAGTCATGGTTTATCTAGTATTTCTGTTAATAAAATCATTTGGTAAATTGCTCTTGATAAAATCATTCACGACGGCCAGCTGACGGCGACGAATGCTCCCTGAAGCGCAAACCCTAAGTCGCCTAGGGCGTCGCGCGTGGAGTCGGCACGGAAACTGTGGAGATGCGTAGGTTATAGTAGAGGCCGAATTGATCCTGGTTTGAATACCTACGTACGCCACTTTCAACAAGCAATCCAATACGGACCCCGAGTACTAATTCCATCCGGCCGGATATATCAAATGCTAATATAATCGGCTCTTGCCGCCCGCGAATCCAGGTATCCAACCAGCAGAAACCCTAAATCAATCCGACGTATGTCTCGCCGTGGCCGCAGCAGCAGCCGCCGCTGCCGCCGCCGCCTAAATCGTATCACTCGTTCCGCTACGCCGTCACAGTGGCCCGACCTTCCGCCGGACCTTCTGGGCGACGTCTCCAGACGGCTGCATGACGCTACCGATTTCACGCGCTTGCACGCCGTCTGCACGGCATGGCGCGACGCGCTGCCGACGCCGCTGTCCCGCCCTCCCGCGTTCCTGCCATGGCTCCTGTGCACGGTCACGGCTTGCGAGGGGGCCGTCCTGCACTCCTCTATCAAGTCCTCCCGCCGCAGCAGGTGTGGTGACATCCATGTCGCGAATCCGCCTGGTCCATCACCAGTAAGGAACTGGTTGGCCAGCATGGATGGCACGGCCGCCTGGCTGCTGACCGCAGATGAAAGAGCAGGACTCATGGACCTCCTCACTGGAGCCCGGACCCCGCTACCAGCATACGATGACGACACCCGGCGGCAGCTGGAGAATCCCCGCGGCATGATCTCCAGCGACGGCACCGTCCTCCTCTACGACTCTAAACGCCAGTCGGCCCACAGGCTCGCCTTCATGGCGACCTTCTTGCGTCCGGGCGATGTGGCATGGACGCAGGTGAAAACCACGCTGGATTATTCGCCAGACACTGGCATTTGTTTCAGCGCCACGGCGGCGTACCACGACGGGAAGATCCTGGTGTGCGCGGACGTGAACTACTGGTGCATCCTCACGCCGGACGATTATAGCGTCAGTCACAGGCTCGAGCCGTTGACGATGTCGAAGCATTACAGAGGGTGGTGCCAGAGAAACAGCTACTTCCTGGAGTTTCAGGGTCAACTGTTGTGGGTGTCCGTCATGGTGAAATACAGGCACGATGAGCCAACACACATGTTATCTCTCGTGGTGC
Organism: Triticum urartu; assembly: GCF_056163025.1. NCBI lineage: Eukaryota > Viridiplantae > Streptophyta > Magnoliopsida > Poales > Poaceae > Triticum > Triticum urartu. Next base: position 715,563,695 of record NC_141879.1, read on the forward strand.
ATGCCTTGGAAGAAGGCAAGACACGTTGGGCAGTGAGGGACGGCGCGAGCTTGGGAAGCCAAGTTCTCTTCCTTGGCTCCCACGCTAGCTTCACCATGGATGCTGCGCAGCTGGGTGTGGATGGCGGGTGCGCCTATTTCATCTTTACGCACGATGTGCTTAGGTACAACTTTGTTGACGGTGAGGTCAGTCTCGTGGAAAACCTTCCTCCAGACTGGCCTGCCATCAAAGAATGGGACTGGCTCCTGCCTCAGCCTACAATTGCTTCGGTTCAGGAAATTAGGAAAAGGCTCGGGCTTCAACAGGAACATTGACAGGATAACTAACTTTGTATACGAAAAGATATATTTCCTCAACTTTTATAGAGTACTACTTGTGATTTATTCGTTGATTTACCACGTGCAACATTTTCGCTGCAATCCTAATGTGGCAAATATTGTGTGTGTGTGTGTGTGTGTGTGTGTGTGTGTGTGTGTGTGTGTGTGGTGGCCAGCCCAGCTTCGGTCGGTGAAGGCTGCAGGCGCGGCGGACGGCCCTGCCTCGGGCAGCGGCCCGGGAACGGATTCACCGCCGTATGGCTGACCGGCGATTACTAGCGATTCCTGCTTCATGCAGGCGAGTTGCAGCCTGCAATCCGAACTGAGGACGGGTTTTGGAGTTAGCTCACCCTCGCGAGATCGCGACCCTTTGTCCGGCCCATTGTAGCACGTGTGTCGCCCAGGGTCGACCGTTTCATTTCATTTTCTATTATATTAGAGTTTTCCTTTTTTTTATTATCTGTCAATGAATATTCTAATGGGAATGGAATTTCATAATACCATTTCAATTTGATTTCAATTTGTACTTTTTAGTTACTTTACTTCTCCCCAATAAAGCTTAGAAGTAAGAATTTATTGATTGATTGTATCCTTAACCATTTCTTTTTTTTTTGACACGAGGAACTACTCACCCCTGAAAGGAGAAGAAAGGCTGAAATGCCAACGGACCTCTGTCTATTCTCTAATTCACCCGATCCGATAGTACCCGTTTTTGGAACGTCCAGTGCCAAAGTCACTGAATGGGTAAGTCACCAATCCAATCCCTTTGACAACAAAAACGAGCGCAAACATATAATAGCGTATTCGGAATTGTACCCAAGCCCCTCCCATGGGTTCTATACCCGATTCATAACATGCCTTTTTTTCTCTTAAGGTTGTCGGAATTATTCGCAATAAAATATTGGCTACAATTGAGGAGGTCTTATCAATGAAATTTCCATTTACACGGGATCTAGGCATAATTCCCAACCCATTCTATATAGAATTGTTTTCTAGCAAGATATTGGGTATTTCTGTCTTTTCTTTCTTCAAAAATTCTTATATGTTAGCAGAAAAACCTTATCCATTAATAGATGAAACTTCAACAGCAGCTAAGTCTAGAGGGAAGTTGTGAGCATTACGTTCGTGCATTACTTCCATACCAAGGTTAGCACGGTTGATGATATCAGCCCAACTAGTCGCGTAGCTTCATAATAATTTTGCAAAGCTTCCACATAATTTCCTTCGGATTGAGCCAACATCCGTTACGGTCGTTCATTCTATTCAAAAAATCTCCGTTCCACAAAGAAAGATAATGGAAAGTTGCCCAAAATGAGCACTAAAGACTTTTCGAGAAATCTCCTCCAAATCACCAGTATGACTATCGAAATCGTGAAACACTAATGGCAACCCTTCGAGTCGACGAAATTCATAAAATTCTCCGCGAACGTATTGAACAATATAATAGGAAAGTAGGATGAGATTCCATGGATAGAGAGCCAGTTCCAATAGACTTATGGAATGTTCCCGTTCGTGTGCATCCAGCAGGAATTGAACCCGCAAATTTACCAATTATGAGTTGGGCGCTTTAATCATTCAGCCATGGATGCTTAACAGGGATCATCGTACATCGTAAATCTGGCATTAGAAAATATTCATCTTGACAAGAAATTATCTATATGTTAAGATATCTCTGATAAGGGCTATAGCTCAGTTCGGTAGAGCAACTCGTTTACACGTGCGCCAATGCTTTTCAAAGGAGCTTATTGCAATTAAACTCGGCTCAATCTTTTTTTTCTAAAAAAGATTGAGCCGAATAAAAATAGATCATGATATGATCATGATCTTAGATTGAAAAAAAAAGAATGCCCCTTAGGGACCTTTCTTTGGATACCAAGATTTCTGACATCTTATTCTCGTATTTTAAAAAGAACTTGTAAAATAAGGATTAGGAATTAATTTGGGTTGCGCTATATCTATCAAAGAGTATACAATAATTATGGATTTGGTAAATCAAATCCATGGCTGCGTTTGGCAGCGACGGGCCATCTGAACTCCGATTGGCGGCGGCAGCATGGAGGGCCTGGTGGATAGGTTGGCATCATGCGTGGTCTGGCCTCCGGTCAGATCTGATCTAGCCGGTGTGGTCTGCTCGCTACGCAGCGGCACAGATCGGTGGCAGCTCGTACACACGATGCTGGATGAGGTTCGTAGAGCAGATCCGGGTGAAAACCATGATCTCGACTAGTTGTCAAGGCCAGCGACGGCGGCGCTCTTCTGTGCCATTCCTTTCTTGAAGGCATCGCCGTGGAGAAGCTCCAGACCTCTATTCACTACCTCCCAGGGAAACCCTAGATCAATCGATCAGATGACATCAGAGCTCGTGTGTCGTTTCCCCCCTTGGAGGTGTGCATAGGCACGAGGGACCAGTGAACTGCTTCTACGGTGGAGTGGTGGTTCCTGTGACGCATCGACGACATGGAGTCTCGGCGGCAATGGCGTTGCAGGGTCTTGGCGACGGATGCGTGATGATGGACACGCGTAGGGTGTTGGCATTGTATGGCGCTGTGGCAGCGTCGACGGTAGGCCTTGTAAGGTGGATACATCAGTACCTGCTCTGAAGATGGACCGGTGGAATACTGTAGCGACGGCCTCTGCAGTGCGCGCATGTGGTGACCACTAAGAGTATGTCGGACTGGTTTGTGAACCAGACCCTGCAATTCAGCTTGATTAGGGCCTCCGGCTCTAAATGTTGCGCTTTGGCGTGAACTCTGTGTATGCGGCCCTGACAATCTGCACCCATTCATCAAATGGATAGGAGTAGTGACAGATGTTAACAAGACAATGGATTCAGATATGTTGATGTATTACTTATAAAGTCTTGATAAATAATTAATAAAATGGCTACATGCATAGCCATGATGCAGATGCCGGGGGGCCATCCTCCTTTTCGAAAAAGAAAAGAAAACAACTAATTAGCTGGGCTACTATATGAACATTGACTCCATGTTGCAATATTAAGGAAGAATTGTGTCAATTCCTTTGCATGTCGAACAAATCACACATCTTGATCATGTTAACCCGAAAAGATTGAGCATGCTCCTTGAAAGAATCGCCATCTTAATTACACTTTAAAAAAATAATTAAATGTGTGAACCAAAAATTTCTTGTAGTTAAGTTGAGTTTATGCTAGAATTGTGCTATATCTACAATGGTTTCCATACGATATAGCATACGATACCAAATGACAGCCACCAATTTTGTTTGTTGTAGGGCTAAGATCAGGTCGTATGAAAATCATACCTAATTTCATCTTATGCAAAGCAATTCCTTTTAAGCTAACTAAAAGTTACAGTTGATGAAAAACTATTTATTGAATTTAATATATCTCAAAATTTAAGGGTTCTGAATGAGTTTTACTTCTTCTTTTTATTCTTGCCCTCTTTACTCCATAAACTCCCTAATATTATTTGGGAGTTTCATTTGTCTTTATAAATTAATAAAAACTATTTAATATTGTAATACTACCTCGTGTTTGGAACATATATAATTACAAACAAAATCTACACCTTTTGGCCTGTTAACGTAATTTAGATTATAAATGCAAAGCATTCTAGAAATATGCCATGGACAAACAAATATTCATCTTTTAACAAATTTCATTTATGAAAAAGAAATCTAAATGTCGCCATGGAAAAACAACTTAATTTGTAATATGGCTAACATTGCTAATTTGCCATGGTCAGAAAATCATCTTTCTGATGTGTGGGAAGAAGCATATACAATAGCCATGGCAAAAAACATGTGAAGTTGCCATGGTTAAAGAGTAAATTTTGCCATGGATAAACAAATAATTCTTCTTTTAACAAATGTCGTGTATGAAAAGGAAATCTAAAAGTTGCCATGGCAAAAAAACTTAAGTTGTGATATGTCTAAGATTGTTAATTTCCATGGTCAGAAGGTTCTCCCCACCTAGGCCCCGTTCCAGTGGTGCTTCTAGCATCGTCGGTGGGCGTTTGGAGTTGTGTCTCCAACAGATCTATCTTTGGTGAATTTACTCGGATCTGGTCATTCTTCGTCTACGTTCTTGTGTCTTCAGGTTGGATTCTTCTAATCTATGTTGCTCTTCATCGGTGGCGGTTGCGATTATGTTGTGCTGGTCTTATGGGGTCTTAGCACGACGACTTCCTGACTGTCTAATACAACAAGTTTTGCCCGGCTCCGGAGAGGGAGGGACGATGACAGTGGCACGCCTTTGGCTAGTGCTTGTAGTCGTCGCTAGGTGGTCTATAGATCTGGATGTAATTTTTATTATTTCTAGTGTTCTTTGTACTATCATGATTTTCCGCATTCTTAAGTCTCTTTCTCAAGCATCAACCATATCCATTTTCCGCATGAGGCAACAAATAATTTGAGATTCACACACGAAGATTCTTATGCAGTGTCTTGGTGACGAAAGCGTGATGATGGACGCACGTAGGGTGGTGCCATTGTATGGCACCGTGGTGGCGTCGACGGTAGGCCTTGTAAGGTGGATACGTCAGTACCTGCTCTAACGATGGATCGGTGGAAGACGGTGAAGGGAGCAGAAATAAAGATCAAGGGATTATGTGAACTACCAACTTTCTTCAGGGTAATAAAATGGATTTATTTTTCTTTTTTCAAGCAAGTAGTTCATTATTTGTAACTTACCTACTATTTTCTTCTTAATCAACATTTTTTTTCGAATCAACACTTTTGGTCTATATTGAACAGCAGCAAGGGAACCTACAAGATTTTTTCTTTTGTTTCCCTGAGAAGCTACAACTAATTTTTCAGGGGTTTTCAGTATACCAAATGTGCCTCAATTCAAACGCATTCTTAAGTCTCTTTCTCAAGCATCAACTATATCCCATTTTTCTGTAGTAGGGATTTATTTTTCCCAACGCACTTGCCTACTAGGTTTATTTCACCCCTGAGCAACTACTACCGTTTTGGTTTCAAGGTTCTGAGCAACTACTTTTTTGTGCAGAGGCCAGGTGCAAGGCAGTAAACAACCTAAAACAACATCAAAAGGAGATCGGCAGCTTTAGCAACATAATCAGGTTCATTAGGGGGCAAGAAGGGCGGAAAGATCCAAGGTGTCTAAGCATGTAGCATACACATGGGTACATTGAGAGTTCCAACTAGAACATAGGGTTTGTGAATATGTTGACAGGAACAACCAGAACCTGGGTGCCTGAAAAGGGAAACCATTCGATCTTTATCCAACGGCCATGAACAGATCGCGGTACTCAGGTACAAGTCAGACAGTGTTGCCAACACATTCAGCACTGTCCTGAGGTACCAGGCCTAGGATATATATCGTTGCCCCCGCTCAGCCTAGGCTATTTGCCCCCACTGCTTAATTTTTCTGTCATATAAAGCCTATCTGCACATGTGTGAGTTGCTGCCCATGTAGAGAGAATACGAGCAGGCAGATGCATACGGGCAGTTGCTTGCCAAATCGCCGTTCCTAAGGAGAAAAGAAATACGTGCGCTACTCATCAATCTTTCAATCAAGGTAAGCCCTAGGTTCATTTCTCATTTTTATCTTCTAATTTTCATATTTTCAGTCTATTCTGATTCCGTGTTTAAAAGGTACAAATTGGTAATTAGGTTGATTTAATCTTGCTTTATGTAATAATTTCATATGAATAAGTTTGAGCACATGGGAGTAGAATAAATCTCTGCACTGTGTAATATTCTGCCTTCATATACTTCAATTTATTTAGAAAGCTAATGGACCTTTTTTTTTTGCAAAATCCGCAACTGGTAGTATACTTGAAATAGTCGATCTATCTGAGCAAGCTTACTCGGGATCCATCTAAAAGAAGGATACTTGCATATTTTAATATCAATCATCTAAATGGAAGGTAATGTGCTCAAGCTTATATTTTTATCAGTCAACGTTTACACTCTCTCTTTACATTTAAACGCTTTTATTTTTCCTGCAGCTTGAAGGCTAGAATTCACGGACGTGCCAACAAAAAGGAACGACATATTCATATTTCTCAAGTTATTGTGCCTAAAGTGGTTAGTTTACTTTTATTTTGGCAATGATTTTTTTTCTTTTCTTTCACACTATATGTATGCTTTGTGTGGTCAGTTTCTTGAATGATCTAGCTATTAGTTCGTATACACGTTTCTGAAGAAGAAAAATTCTATACCTCTTTGCCCCCTCTCGTGTTTCATCCTGGCTCCGCCCCCTGGATGCATGCACTATATTTGGGATATTGTGATGAGGTACGCTAGCTTACTCCTGGAGGCCGTAGTGCAGAAGCAAGCACAAGTCACTCACTTCACTCACTGCTGGACCAGGTAACCCAATTGCTTGGCTGGAATGTCATACGCCGAGCACTCCCTGTACGTACCTCAAGCTCAAGGCCAACACCAACTGGTTCCGAAGGCCAGAGAGACAGACACCGACAGGAAAATGTAATAGGGAGCCTGAGTTGGCCGAAACATGACTCCTGATCTAGCTGTGATACTGGCTGTGATGCGCTTCTTCTTATGGTACACAGTTAAATGTCACCCGATCTAGCTGCTCCTTGCTGGGTATCAGAGTCGCAAATTTTATCAGTGGACACAATTGTTGTCTATATATTTATTAACACGAGTTTGAAGAGGACATGTATATATTTATCATCCACTCAATGCATCTGTTTGGCAGGCTCAGAATGGAGGTACATACACATAGGGGAACTGGCGCCATCCATACATCTTACTTAATGTATTTGAACTGACATTTTGCTACCCATGTTGATGCTCTGTTGGAAGCCAAACTAATGGACATTTGTACCCTGCTGTACACAGGACCTTACCATCGATCCAAACTGATGGGACAATCATACCTATTACCTAGCGAACAGATTCATTCCTGGAGTTGCCTGTTTCGCTTTGGTTTTATTTATGCCAGTGTAGTCCCTACAATAATGTAGTAAAAACTATCGTTTCATGCAAAGATAAATTCAGAATTTGTGTTTACATGTATTTTCATTGGATACCCGAAAGACGTTGTTTTCTTTGAATCTGATAATATACTGTAATGTTTCTTTCCAATGAAGCACGTTGTAGTTTTCTCTTTGATGTCGCCGTAGACAATTTTACAGGACCTCGGTCATTAAGCAGGTACTTTGATCCAACTGTAATTTTTGACAGTTTTCAGGATTCTCCACCAAACCAGTTTGATGTCAATCCAGGAAGCATTATAAGAAAATCTTCTATACTTACAAATACACCACCACATCACTTGTAACTTAAGCAAGAGGGGTTTCTTGTTGGCAAGCCAAAATCTAGCGCTTGATTCAAACGAATTGTCAATAGAAACACAAAATATCTAGCAATGTCTAACCAAAGCTCATTAGACACAGCCAAAGAAAAGATAAGGAAGATTCATGATCAGAGCAAAACAGACAATCTTCAGACCTTGCAAGGTTTCTTTTCTATAACTTGTCTTTGGTCATAAGCTGGTTATTATCCAGCGGCCACATGAAGATGTGTATCCTAGGGGGAACACATAATTTCCAGACAGAATGAACATAAATAGTCTGAACTCCTCTAAAATTTGTAAACCGACAATGCTCTTTTTAGTCTGGCCAATACATGAGCTTCCACATCTCCAGATCCTTGCCTCTGTTGTATTCTCTGATGTACTGAGGAACCCTCGCAAGGTCTACCTGCTCCCCCACAAGGCCTGGTTTCGATGTAGCATTGTCCTTGCCTCCACACCCTGGAGACAATGGGATTGACCGGAGGTTAGTTGAGATAGCCTGATGGAGCAATTATTTTGCCATCTTGTCGGAGTATCTAGCAAGGATGTTACCATCTTGAACCGCGAAGAAGCTTCGAAAATGCTTGTAACCATTGGGCACGACGTCTAGTTCGTCCAGGCTGAAGTTGTACCTCTTCTCCAGGGTCAAGTACAACACCTACCAGATGAAAAGGAGAATCTGAGTCTTCCTCTCAACCATCTTAACTAGCTAGATTTCTATGATTAGATAATGGTTGTCAGTGAATATACAATGATACCTTCTTGGCACCACGTGACATAAGCTGCCTCACTGCGTCGAAGAACAAATCGGTCAGATTGTCACTGTAAATAACATCTGCAGCGAATAGCAGGGTGGCTTGCTCAGCCTCCTCGATTTCACTTGAAGACCATGAGTATATCGAACTGCACTGGAGGAGATGTAACTTAAGCTCGGTGACGAGGAACATTTACCAAAACTCAAAATATTCAATAGTCCATCAAATGTCTGTGCACAGAGATTATGCATTAAGACAATGCATGTCCACACACGTATGTATTCCTTTTTGTTTATTAGTAACTGGAAGTGATAAAGCAACTTATTGATTTTATTCTTGAATATGCTGCCTAGAGATCAGTGTATTGTGGTGCATAGTAAGCAATAGAACAATCATGACTGCAATCGGTGTAGAAAAAAACCTTGGATCAGATGCATCATGTGTACCCACTGGCGGAGGCCATGACATTTTCCAGTCCAGTTCCCGTACATGGACTTTAGCTTCATCAAACTTTAGCATGCTAGAGTTGAGACGGACATTAGCCAAGCAATTATCGAGGATATGATTGCCTCTATCTGTTCATTCCCATTGGTAAATAAAATATGTAAGGATTGAAGATAGCAACATGGCACAAGAAACTTTGATTGTTCCATGGATTACTCTTTCGGGGTGCATGTAAAGTATCATGTCAAATTTTCAAAATCAAAACATTCAGACTTTCAGATATTGTACAAGCTTCCTAAATTATTAGGTGTTATGACTGAAATGGACGATTTGACAGATATCCTAATATATATGACATTACAATTTACAAATATGACCATACAAATGAAATGTTCAGACAGTAAAGAGCAATACAGAAAAATTAAGTAATGCGTACTGGAATTCAGATAACACTGTCAAATTCGGTATTGGTGGTGCTACATGGTATTGGAACAGAATGATCAAACCATACCTGTTGGACTGACTGCGGAACATGTAATTCTACTGCCAAATTGTACTTAGGAGGAGGATTAAGTACCTGTAATGAAAATCCTTCTAGCAACTCGAGCTTGTGCCAACCCTACCAACCCTGGCAAACATTTTGCGATTACATGCATATCGTTAGTGTTCAGGAACAATCCGTACTGCCCATACAGTAACCTCGTACAGAATGCTAACGTAACGTAAGCGGCAGATGAAGCAAAGGCGGTAGGACTCTGTATCAAGAAATTTCATATCGGGCCATCACCTGTGCCAGCACCGATCTCCATGGCAATAACACCGTCGAATTCAGACGACGTGAAGCTCTTGTGCAACACAAAGTCAGTTAACAGCATGGCGGCCTTCCAAACCTGCAAAGCAACAACAAACAGCAGAAAACAATGGTTCACAGGCGATACAAAGACGAGAAGACGCTAGGAAAACCGGCATGGAAAGCTCTCTAACCTGAAGCCCGACGCTCCGAAGCGAAGAGGTGACGCCGTGCTGCACGGCGAGCACATGATCTTCGCTTCTCCTCCCTGCATTCCAAGGAGGACAAAATAATTGGCGACTCACCGGCAATGACAGCTACGGTAACAAACGCCTTACTCTCTCTGTTCCTTCTTCTCCGGTGGAGAACGAGATCCCCGTCGTCGTCCACAGCGACAGCGTCAGGTGAGCCACCTTCTCAACGAAGCCGAGAAACAAGTCAGCACAGCGAGCAATTCACCATCCATCAGCTACGGCAAGAGCAATGCAATGCAAAACTCACTCGCTGGCTCATAGGAACTGCTTGTTGATGCGACGAGCTCGCGCCCATCGCTACCCTCGCCGTCGTCGCCTCCGGGTATCTCTAGAAAACATCAGGTGACACGTCAGCACGAGCCAAGCCGACAACCTCGTCTGGAGATGAACCAAGAAGCGGCGCAGTAAAGGTATATGATGAAATGCGCCTGAGAACAGAGGAGGGGGCGAGTGAGTTCGGGCTGCTGTGCTCTTTACCTAGCGGGCGGGAGGAGAAGGTGAAGCGGGAGAGGTAGAGGCCCGGGAAGCGGGGCGGGCAGCCCAGGTGCACCTCGCTCATCACCTGCTCCTCCTCCGCCTCCGCCTCCAAGCCTCCTCCGGCTTCCATGGCCGCAGAGAAGACGCTCCTGGTTTCCTCTGGGCTCTCGAGATGAGAGACTGGAGGCGGAGTGGAATAGCTTTGTGGTGTCATATTGGGCCGCGCAGTGTATGGGCTGACCTTCCGTCCCGGGCTTCGGCTTGCGCCTTGCATCTTTTTGTTGCAACCGTGCCCTGCTCAGCAAAGTTGTGGTTGGGCTATCCCACGGCATGTGGATTTTGAGCAATAAAACTTGGTTTAACCCCTCAAAAAAAAAGTGGTGGTTGAGCTTATGGGACACCGTAGCTCCGGGGAAGGTAAAAACACACATGTGGCGGCTTATTCGGAATGGGCTTGCCGTGGGCACCGAACTTCAGAGGAAGATCAAGGAGAGAGTTTTCTATGTGGTGTGCGGGAGGGAAGAGACGAACTATCACAGATTTTGGGGCTGTTTCATTGAACTAATATGTAAGGTTTGGTTGCATGAACCACCGGACTGCATTCTGCAGGTTGTGTCAGACGAGATCCCTAGTTGGGAGACTTAAATAAAGTTTTAGTAGTGAGTTTAAAAAAAGTGGTGGTTGAACGCATCAAGTGGCGTACGCTGGGCTTACCCCCTTGAACTATATGACCCCACAAAGATGCCCAATCTTACTAAGTCAATTACATTGGTGGTGCTACAACTTGGCGAAAATCTTTCACTTTGATGCTAGAAGTATGGTGTGCATCAAAGTGGTGCAAAATTTTGGCATTGACATGCAAATACAGTGCTTATCTCATTTTATGCGGAGTCGGTGCTGACTAGGAGCATGGGGCCCGCTATCAGCCACTGGACCAGAGAAAAAGGGTTAGGTGCATCAAGTGGCACGCTCCCAGCATACCCAAAATGCCCGCTTGGTTTGCCCCTGGTACCACTTAATTAGTTGCTCCCGCCTCCGGCTCCCATCACCCCGTCTCTCAAGGGAAGATATTATGCGGAGACTGGCAGCGAAGAGGAGCTGGGTTTTGTATGGGCTACTCTTCCTTCATGGGTATGCTTGGGCTCTTTTTGTCGCTCACTAACGTGGTTAATGGGCCAGCCAAATATACATTACGCAACAAGAATGAGTGCTAGCGCAGAGGGCTGGGTTTCATATAAGTCGCTTTTATTCTAATCTAAAAAATGTTCACAAATAAAAAATTATTCATGGATTTAAGAAAATGTTCATGAACTAAGAAAATGTTAACTAATTTGGAAATTTTTTGTAAATTTTAAAAAATTATGAATTTCAAATATATTCATGAACTCAAAAAGAATTTAAAAATAAAAAATGTTCACAAATTAAAATTGTGAATTTTGAATGTGTTCTTGTATTCAAAAAAATGTCCAGAAGTTTTAAAAGTAGTCACATATTAAAAAAGGACAAAAGGGGGAACATGAAAAAAAAACAGAAAAGAAAAGTGAAAAAAAAACAATTAAGACAATAGAAATAAAAATCTTGTGGAACCTTCTGAAAATTGTGCTTCTTGAAACCGACGCTCAACAGTTTGTTGTCCACAAGCATATTTTGCCTAAATGGACCAGCCCAAAGCCAATCGCTAGTGAGCGATTCGCATGCAGTGCTCACATATAGTTTGTGACGCCGATACAGAGCCAGTTTCTTTTGGATGATTCTACCAGAATCGTCACTTCATATTGTTTTTACAATCCTAACTAATTAGACCATAACTAGATAGGATTTTAAAAAAATAATAGAGTAGTAGTTATGAGAGAAGCTGGAAAGGAGGGCGATTCTGGAAGAATCGCCCAAAAGAACTGGCCCATATTGTCGGTTGTAAGGGCTATGCTCTTGTCGCTCGCAGGTACCTACGTTCGGACGTCCCTCTCGCTCAATGGTAAGCATGAGGTGGACCAGTCCATTATCTCTGACTGTTAGCTTCTCTAGCATATGGCGTAGCGTACGCATGGTTTTGCTTTTTTTTGGTTTCCAAAACAGTTTTTGTTTATACTTTGGCTTGTGGATAGATTATTACTTGATCATGAGAAGTTTTATAATGAATAATTATTGTTATAATAATGATCATAAGCATGATGCTTTCATGTCCATATTTTCTTTTATCAACACCTCTCTCTCTAGACTTGTGTGAAGGAAATATGCCCTAGAGGCAATAATAAAGTTGTTATTTATATTTCCTTATATCATGATAAATGCTTATTATTCATGCTAGGATTGTATTAACCAGAAACTTAGTACATGTGTGAATACATAGACAAACAAAGTGTCACTAGTATGCTCTACTTGACTAGCTCGTTAATCAAAGATGGTTAAGTTTCCTAGCCATGGACAAGAGTTGTCATTTGATGAATGGGATCACATCATTAGAGAATAATGTGATTGACTTGACCCATCTGTTAGCTTAGCACTATGATCGTTTAGTTTATTGATATTGCTTTCTCCATAACTTATACATGTTCCTATGACTATGAGATTATGCAACTCCCGAATACCGGAGGAACACTTAGTGTGCTATCAAACGTGACAACGTAACTGGGTGATTATAAAGATGCTCTACAGGTGTCTCCGATGGTGTTTGTTGAGTTGGCATAGATCGAGATTAGGATTTGTCACTCCGACTGTCGGAGAGGTATCTCTGGGTCCTCTCGGTAATGCACATCACTATAAGCCTTGCAAGCAATGTGACTAATGAGTTAGTTACAGGATGTTGCATTACGGAACGAGTAAAGAGACTTTCCGGTAATGAGATTGAACTAGGTATTGAGATACCGGCGATCGAATCTCGGGCAAGTAACATACCGATGACAAAGGGAACAACGTATGTTGTTATGCGGTTTGACCGACAAAGATCTTCATAGAATATGTAGGAACCAATATGAGCATCCAGGTTCCACTATTGGTTATTGACCGGAAGTGAGTCTTGGTCATGTCTACATAGTTCTCGAACCCATAGGATCCGCACGCTTAACGCTCGATGACGATCGGTATTATAAGTTTATGTGTTTTGATGTACCAAAGGTAGTTCGGAGTCTCGGATGTGATCACGGACGTGACAAGGAGTCTCGGAATGGTTGAGACATAAAGATCGATATATTGGAAGGCTATGTTTGGACATCAGAATGGTTCCGGGTGAGTTCGGGCATTTACCGGAGTACTGGGGGGTTACCGGAACCCCCTGGGGAGCATACGGGCCTTAATGGGCCTTAGTGGGAGAAAAGAGAAGGCAGCCTGGGAGGGGGCGCCCCCCCCCAGCCCAATCCAAATTGGGTGGGGGGCCGGCCCCCCTTTCCTTTCTCCTTCTCCCTCTTCCTTCTATTCCTAGTTGGACTAGGAAAGGGGGAGTGAGGGAGTCCTGGATTATGGGGTGTTCGGGTAGCCGGACTATACCTTCAGCCGAACTCCAGGACTATGAAGATACAAGATTGAAGACTCTGTCCCATGTCCGGATGGGACTTTCCTTGGCGTGGAAGGCAAGCTTGGCGATGTGGATATTCAAGATCTCCTAGCATTGTAACCGACTTTGTGTAACCCTAACCCTCTCCGGTGTCTATATAAACCGGAGGGTTTTAGTCCGTAGGACAACTTCATCATACAACAATCATACTATAGGCTAGCTTCTAGGGTTTAGCCTCCTTGATCTCGTGGTAGATCTACTCTTGTAATACCCATATCATCAATATTAATCAAGCAGGACGTAGGGTTTTACCTCCATCAAGAGGGCCCGAACCTGGGTAAAACATTGTGTCCCTTGTCTCCTGTTACCATCCGGCCTAGACGCACAGTTCGGGACCCCCTACCCGAGATCCGCCGGTTTTGACACCGACATTGGTGCTTTCATTGAGAGTTCCTCTGTGTCGTTGCTTTCAGGCCCGATGGCTTCTTCGATCATCAACCATGATGTAGTCCAGGGTGAGACTTTTCTCCCCGGACAGATCTTCGTCTTCGGCGGCTTCGCACTGCGGGCCAACTCGCTTGGTCACCTTGAGCAGATCAAAAGTTACGCCCCTGGCCATCAGGTCAGGTTTGGAAGCCTAAACTACACGGCTGACATCCGCGGGGACTTGATCTTCGACGGATTCGAGCCACAGCCAAGCGTGCCGCACTGTCTCGATGGGCATGATATAGCTCTGCTGCCGAACAGCGCCTTGGAGGCCGCACACGCATCGGTTCCGACCATTGATTCGGAGCCCACTGCGCCAATCGAGGATCATCGGTTGGACGCTGCCTCAGGGGCTGCGATCTCAGTGGCGATCGAGCCAAACTCCAGCCCCGCACTCCGCATGGCCCGTGACTCCAAGGAGCCGGATTCCTCTCCGAACTCCGAGCCCCCCGCGCCCCCGCCGATCGAATCCGATTGGGCGCCGATAATGGAGTTCACCGCCGCGGACATCTTTCAGCACTCGCCCTTCGGCGACATCCTGAATTCTCTAAAGTCTCTCTCTTTATCAGGAGAGCCCTGGCCGGACTACGGTCAGCAAGGTTGGGATACGGACAATGAAGAAATTCAAAACCCAGACACCACCCACTTCGTAGCCACTGTCGACGACTTAACCGACATGCTTGACTTCGACTCCGAAGACATCGACGGCATGGACGATGATGCAGGAGACGAACAAGAACCAGCACCTGTAGGGCATTGGAAGGACACCTCGTCATATGACATATATATGGTGGACACTCCAAAGGATGGAGACGGCGATGGAACAGCGGTGGACGATGCCTCTAAGAAACAGCCCAAGCATCGGCGTCATCGGCGCCGCTCTAAATCCCGCCAAAGAAAAAACGGTGATTCCGGCACGGGAGATAATACTACTCCGGACAGCGCCGAAGAACACCCCCTCCAGCAAAATTCGGCACAGGAGGACAGAGAAGCCAGCCCTCATGAGAGGGCGGCGGACCAAGAGGTTGAGGACGATAATTATATGCCTCCCTTCGAAGACGAGGCAAGCCTCGACGACGACGAGTTCGTCGTGCTAGAGGATCTTGCCGAACAAGAGCGTTTTAAACGCAAGCTCATGGCCACGGCAAGCAGCCTCAAGAAAAAGCGGCAACAGCTTAGAGCTGATCAGGATTTGCTAGCTGACAGATGGACTGAAGTCCTTGCGGCCGAAGAGTATGAAGTCGAACGCCCCTCCAAGAGTTACCCAAAGCGCAGGCTGCTACCCCGACTAGAGGAGGAAGCACCTACATCACCAGTGCATGACATGGCCGACCGGCCACCTCGTGGCCGCGATAGAGAAGCCTCTTGGCCCTCCACTCAAGCCATGCCCCGGCACCGCGTCAAGCATACTAAGGCACGGGAAAATATGCCCGACCTGCGCGACATCCTGGAGGACAAGGCAAGGCAAACAAGATCGATCTACGGATCGCGCAGGCGCCCCACGGCATGTGACGGTGATCGTCACTCCGGACGCAATGAATCCGGCCGGGCCGAACTCAACAGACAAAGCTCCTTCGAGCTGCGTCGTGATATAGCCCAATACAGAGGCGCCGCACACCCACTATGCTTCACAGACGAAGTAATGGATCATAAAATCCCTGAGGGCTTCAAACCCATAAACATCGAATCGTACTATGGCACAACAGATCCTGCGGTATGGATCGAGGATTATCTCCTTCATATCCACATGGCCCGCGGCGATGATCTACACGCCATCAAATACCTCCCACTCAAACTTAAGGGACCAGCCCGGCATTGGCTTAACAGCTTGCCAGCAAACTCAATCGGTTCTTGGGAGGACCTGGAAGCCGCATTCCTTGACAACTTCCAGGGCACTTATGTGCGACCACCGGACGCCGATGACCTAAGCCACATAATTCAGCAGCCAGAAGAATCGGCCAGGCAATTCTGGACACGGTTCCTAACAAAGAAAAACCAGATAGTCAACTGTCCGGACGCAGAGGCCTTAGCGGCCTTCAAGCATAATATCCGTGACGAGTGGCTGGCCCGGCACCTGGGATAGGAAAAGCCGAAATCTATGGCAGCCCTCACGACACTCATGACCCGCTTTTGCGCGGGAGAAGACAGCTGGCTACCTCGCAGTAACAACTTAACCAAGAACACTGGTAATTCGAATACCAAGGACAAAAGTGACAGGTCGCGTCGGAACAAACAAAAGCACCGCGTTAACAGCGACAGCAACGAGGATACGACAGTTAATGCCGGATTTCGAGGCTACAAATCCGGTCAACGGAAACAACCATTCAAAAGAAAAACTCAGGGCCCATCCAGTTTGGACCGAATACTCGACCGCTTGTTCCAGATACATGGCACCCCCGAAAAGCCAGCCAATCACACCAACAGGGATTGTTGGGTGTTCAAGCAGGCAGGCAAGTTAAGAGCCGAAAACAAAGACAAGGGGTTGCATAGCGACGACGAGGAGGAGCCCAGGCCGCCGAACAACAGTGGACAGAAGGGATTTCCCCTGCAAGTGCGGACGGTGAACATGATATACGCAACCCACATATCCAAGAGGGAGTGGAAGCGTGCGTTACGGGACGTATATGCGATGGAGCCGGTCGCCCCAAAGTTCAACCCATGGTCCTCCTGCCCGATCACCTTTGATCAAAGGGACCACCCCACTAGCATCCGTCATGGCGGCCTCGCCGCATTGGTTCTAGACCCAATCATTGACGGATTTCATCTCACAAGAGTCCTCATGGACGGCGGTAGCAGCCTGAACCTGCTTTACCAGGATACAGTGCGAAAGATGGGCATAGATCCCTCGATGATCAAGCCCACCAAAACGACCTTTAAAGGCGTCATCCCAGGTGTAGAAGCCAGCTGTACAGGCTCAGTTACACTGGAAGTGGTCTTCGGATCTCCGGATAACTTTCGAAGCGAGGAGTTAATCTTCGACATAGTCCTGTTCCGTAGTGGCTATCACGCACTGCTCGGGCGAACCGCGTTCGCAAAATTCAACGTGGTACCGCACTATGCATACCTCAAGCTCAAGATGCCAGGCCCTAGGGGAGTAATCATGGTCAATGGGAACACTGAACGCTCCCTCCGAATGGAGGAGCACACGGCAGCGCTCGCAGCAGAAGTACAAAGCAGCCTCTCTAGGCAGTCCTCCAGTTCGGCCTTCAAAAAGCCGGACACTGTCAAGCGCACCCGGAGTACCCTACAACAAGACCGCCTGGCACGTTCCGAGCTAGCGTAGCAATGCGGCCCCAACCCTAGCCCTCGCGATATAGCGAAACCAGCGCTTCGCGTACATAACTACGCTCTTGAAATACCATGGGCACAGGGGAAGGGGCACTATCACGGCACGCCCGAAATACGGCTTAAACCGCACCAGGGGCTGCCGGATTCCTTCTTTTTTTCTCTTACTCTCAGGACTCCATACTTCGGACGACCCGTTCGGCAATTCAACTGCCGCACAAACGATGCAAGATCCAGGGAAGCAGACAAGCCACGCCGCATTATGGAACTCCTAGGTGGTCTCTATTGCGAGCAGTATACCTCTTTTTTAATACAATTCCGCGGCCTGCCCTTGGCCAGGACATGTTAAATAGTCCAATTTATTTTTCCTATCACACTATTTGTATCGTTCCGCTTTCATAGCAGCCTTTCTATAAACAATGCATAGATTTTTGTCTATTTTTTGCATTACCCTCTTTTTATATATATGTTTATTAATAACATGCTGCATCCGTACACTGTGGTACGGCAAAATACGCCAGGGGCTTCAGTACCCATCAATATGGCGTGAGAAGTCCGTCCACTTTCACAAGTGCGGCACCCCGAACTTATAGCACTACATGCATCGGCTCCGAATCATGATTTGGGTCAATAGTTGGGTTTGCCCGGCTCCTATGTTTTGGTGCCTTACGTTCCGCTATATCGGCTAAGGTAGCACTAGGAGAACCACTGCGATTGTGCCCCAGTTGAGCTGGGCCGAGCACCTCAGTGGAGAAAGCTAAAACTGACTGTCATGATGAGGCGAGAGACCGGTCGCTATTCGAGAGGTTTTTCGAGTCCTTAAAGGCTTATGCCGCTTCGAGCGAGGAACCGGCTTTGTCCAGCCAAGGCGTGGATAGCGCCCCAAACTCGGTCTTCCGAATACTAGGGGCTTCGCCGAAATTTAAAATTATAGAGTTCTATGGCTAAGTGAGAGTGTTCAAGCATTATAGTCCGATTGCCTTGTTTGTTGTGCTGACCGCCTCCCTCGACGGACCCAATCATGGGAAAAAGAGCGCTCAGGTTTATCCCGAACACCCCAGCACTAGTAGCATGGGGGCAGAAGCCGACGACTAGCCATCTCTCAATTTTTTGATAAACGGCCGCACAGAAAGTAATATTTTAAATTCAAGCATTGCTTAGCGCATATGAACAAGTTTTCAGCGCACAGGATAACACGAGCGAGTTCATTCAAATATTACATCCTTGGTACATTCATCCACCACAAGGCGGGCACCAGCAAGAACATCCTTGTAATAGTTCTCGGGCTTGCGATGCTCCTTCCCCGGCGGCGGCCCGTGCTTCACAAGCTTCTCACCGTCCAGCTTACCCCAATGCACCTTTGCACGGGCAAGGGCCCTACGGGCACCTTCGATGCAGACAGAGCGCTTGATGACCTCGAGCCTTGGACAAGCCTCCACCAGCCGCCACACCAGTCCGAAGTAGCTCCCAGGCAGGGCCTCTCTAGGCCACAGCCGAACTATGAAGCCCTTCATGGCCTGTTCGGCCGCCTTGTGGAGCTCGACCAGCTGCTTCAGCTGGTCGCTCAAGGGCACAGGGTGTCCGGCCTCAGCATACTGAGACCAGAACACCTTCTCCGTCGAGCTGCCTTCCTCGGCTCGGTAGAATGCGGCGGCATCGGATATGCTGCGGGGAAGATCTGCGAATGCCCCTGGAGAGCTCCGGATTCGGGTAAGTAACAAGTAGTTTACTTTTATATGTCTGCTTTGCATATAGAATGCCTTACCCGCCGCTATCTTTTTCACCGCCTCCAATTCCTGGAGGGCCTTCTGGGCTTCGGCCTTGGCAGATTTGGCAGTTTTAAGGGCCGCAGCGAGCTCGGACGCTCGCGTCTTCGAGTCGAGCTCCAAACTCTCATGTTTTTGCATGAGAACCTGAAGCTCTTGCCGCACCTCGCCGACCTGCGCCTCAAATTTCTCCCGCTCGGCGCGCTCCGTGGCTGCTTTCTTCTCGGCCTTGGACAGCGCCTGCTTGAGGGTCGCCACCTCAGTTGTGGCCCCTACAATAAGCAGTATACTCCTGTCATTTTTTGCAATTGCGCCTTCCTATAGGCATTTTTTCTATAAGGTATCTCTTACCTTCTTTCTCCTCGAGCTGCCGTTTGGCAAGGCCGAGCTCTTGCTCGGTCCGCTCGAGGTCCTGCTTCAGGGCACCCACCTCCACAGTCAGTGCGACGGTGGCCAGCAGCGAAGCCTGCATACGTATATTGACTCCTTTTTAGTTAGACTCCTGCGATATTTAATAGATCCTCTATTTGGCTTTTCTTTCCGAACGCCAAACAGAGCATCATGGGCTACTGTCTATACGGTAATATTTTTACATATTTTTACTTACCTCGAAGCCTGTTAGAAGGCTAGCACAAGCTTCAGTCAGTCCGCTTTTGGCGGACCGAACCTTCTGGATCACCGTACTCATGATGGCACGGTGCTCCTCGTCGATGGAGGTGCCCTTAAGCTCCTCCAGCAGATTGTCCGGCACCTCCGGCTGGACGGAGGACGCCGGCTCAGTAGGCTTGCTCCTCTTGGCAGGAGTTCGCCTACCGCGGTCCGGAACCGTTGATGATTCCGACACAGTGTCCGGCTTAAAGCCGGACTTGGAGCCCAGGGGGGTCTTGTCCCCTTCACTCCTGGAGTCCGGGAGGTCGCCTCGCGGCTCCTCCTGGACCACCTCCTCTCACCCCGGAGCTTGTCGCGACGCCACTTCGGCGTCATTCGCAGCACAGGGGGAAGCAGTAGGCGGAACTGAATTGACGTCCGATGAATCCAGGGAGCCGCTCGATGAATCGTCGAGCCCGTCCTTGGGCGGACTGCATGATTATATCCGACATTAGGGAAAGCTGTGCAACAAAAGGAATATCACAAGTTACTCTGGTATCCGAACACTTACGATCTTGCCGGACGCTTGGCCCTGTCCGGCCACTCCTCTTCGTCCTCGTCGGCGTCGGGGACGTAGTCCGGCGGAGGGGTTTTCCTCTTCTTGGACCCCTCGGCTTCCCCTACTGGGGCGGCCTTCCTCTTCTCTCCTCCCCCCACTGGAGGGGGAGAGGTTTCTTCTTCCTCCTACTCGTTTTCACGGGAGGAGTGCGTCTCGGACTCGTCGGACGATGAGTCCGACACCACCATATGCCGGGAACTCTTTCGAGTCCCCGTGGCCTTCTTCTTCTTGGCCTTCTTCTCCGGCACCACATAAGGTGCCGGAACCAGCAGCTTCTCTAGGAGAGCAGGGGCTGGGTCTTCGGGCAAGGGAGCCGGACAGTTAATCTGTCCGGACTTCTCCCGCCAATCCTGTCAAAGGTGAGGGAGTTTAGATCCCGCATAGAGTCAAACTATGAAAAAACTTAACATCCTGTAAAGGATGGAAATATCTTACCTCGCCAGCAGGACGCTGCGAGCTGAATCCACGGTCTTTGGAGGCGGATGTGGGAGCCTCGGCGCCTTTGGTTGGCCCCCTCCAGACATCTTCGTACGTCGTGTCAAAGAGCCTGCTCAGAGTGCGGTGCTGCGCCGGGTTGAACTCCCACAAATTGAAGTCCCGTTCTTGACACGGAAGGATCCGGCGGACGAGCATGACCTGGATTACATTGACAAGCTAGAGCTGCTTGTTCACCAGGGACTGGATGCATTTTTTCAGTCCGGTCAACTCTTCTTCGTCGCCCCACGATAAGCTCGTCTCCTTCCAGGACGTGAGCCGTGTAGGGGGTCCGGATCGGAATTCAGGGGCTGCGATCCACCTCGGATCGTGTGGCTCAGTGATGTAAAACCACCCTGACTGCCACCCCTTCAAGGTCTCCACAAAGGAGCCCTCGAGCCATAGGACGTTGGCAATTTTGCCCACCATGGCACCTCCGCACTCCGCCTGGTTGCCGCGCACCACCTTTGGCTTGACGTTGAAGGTCTTGAGCCAGAGGCCGAAATGGGGGCGAATGCAAAGGAAAGCCTCGCACACGACGATAAACGCCGATATATTGAGGATGAAGTTCGGGGCCAGATCGTGGAAATCTAGGCCATAGTAGAACATGAGCCCGCGGACAAATGGGTGGAGAGGAAAACCCAGTCCACGGAGGAAGTGGGGAAGAAATACTACCCTCTCATGGGGCCTTGGGGTGGGGAGAAGCTGCCCCTCCTCGGGAAGCCGGTGCGCAATGTCTTTGGACAAGTATCCGGCCTTCCTTAACCTTTTGACATGGCCCTCCGTGACGGAGGAGACCATCCACTTGCCTCCCGCTCCGGACATTGTTGGAGAGGGTTGAGGTAGAAGTGCGGGCTTGGGCGCTGGAGCTCGGGCGCGCAGAAGAGGGATAGGCAAAAGAGGAAGAAGGCGTAGGTAAAAAGGTGGATCCTTATCCCCTTATATGGGCGGATGCGACTATGCGTCCCCACCAGCCTAGTAAAACTCGCTTTCCTCCCAAGCGCCGTGATAAGTGGCGTGGTTGGGTTACCCACGTCCGTATTAACGAGAATCCCATAAACAAAGGGGACACGATCTCTGCTTTGACAAGACGTGCCAAGGAAACCGCCTCGCAAAACACGCTGAGGTGGAGAAGTGAAAACGATTCGAATAAAGGCTTGGCCGTAGTGTGATGTCACGCTGCGGGATACGTCAGCAGATTAGATTTGTGTTAATATTATTCTCTCTATGGCAATACGTGGAAGCTTATTTTGCAGAGCCGGACACTACTCTTGGTGTTTACAAACTTTTATGAAGAATTTGGAGGAGGAACCCGCCTTGCAATGACGAAGAAAATCTGCGTGCCGGACTCGTCATCATTGAAGCCTGGTTCAGGGGCTACTAAGGGAGTCCTGGATTAGGGGGTGTTCGGGTAGCCGGACTATACCTTCAGCCGAACTCCAGGACTATGAAGATGCAAGATTGAAGACTCTGTCCCGTGTCCGGATGGGACTTTCCTTAGCGTGGAAGGCAAGCTTGGCGATGCGGATATTCAAGATCTCCTACCATTGTAACCGACTTTGTGTAACCCTAACCCTCTCCGGTGTCTATATAAACTGGAGGGTTTTAGTCCGTAGGACAACTTCATCATACAACAATCATACCATAGGCTAGCTTCTAGGGTTTAGCCTCCTTGATCTCGTGGTAGATCTACTCTTGTAATACCCATATCATCAATATTAATCAAGCAGGACGTAGGGTTTTACCTCCATCAAGAGGGCCCAAACCTGGGTAAAACATTGTGTCCCTTGTCTCCTGTTACCATCCGGCCTAGACGCACAGTTCGGGACCCCCTACCCGAGATCCACCGGTTTTGACACCGACAGGGAGTCCTACTCCTGCTAGGAGGAGGACTCCTCCCCCTTGGCGCGCCTAGAGAAGCTGGCCGGCATCCCCTATCCCTCCTTTATATATATGGGGGGGCACCCTAGAACACACAAGTTGATCTCTTAACCGTGTGCGGTGCCCCCCTCCACAGATTTCCACCTCGGTCATATCGTTGTAGAGCTTCGGCGAAGCTCTCCATCGGTAACTTCATCATCACCATCATCATGCCGTCGTGCTGACGAAGCTCTCCCTTGACACTCACCTGGATCTAGAGTTCGTGGGATGTCACCGATTTGAACATGTGCAGATCGCGGAGGTGCCGTATCTTCGGTGCTAGGATCGGTCAGATCGTGAAGACGTATGACTACATCAACCGCATTGTCATAACGCTTCCGCTTATGGTCTACGAGGGTACGTAGACAACACTCTCCCCTCTTGTTGCTATGCATCACCTAGATGGATCTTGCGTGTGCGTAGGAATTTTTTTTGAAATTACTGTGTTCCCCAATAGGATCTACATGTGAAGCGGAGTACATAGCTACTTCGGAAGCAGCAAATGAAGGAGTCTGGATGAAGGAGTTCATATCCGATCTAGGTGTCATACCTAGTGCATCGGGTCCAATGAAAATCTTTTGTGACAATACTGGTGCAATTGCCTTGGCAAAGCAATCCAGAATTCACAAGAGAACCAAGCACATCAAGAGACGCTTCAATTCCATCCGCGATCAAGTCAAGGAAGGAGACATAGAGATTTGCAAGATACATACAAATCTGAATGTTGAAGACCCATTGACTAAGCTTCTCTCACGAGCAAAACATGATCAGCACCAAGACTCCATGGGTGTTAGAATCATTAATGTGTAATCTAGATTATTGACTCTAGTGCAAGTGGGAGACTGAAGGAAATATTCCCTAGAGGCAATAATAAAGTTGTTATTTATATTTCCTTATATAATGATAAATGTTTATTATTCATGCTAGAATTGTATTAACCGGAAACTTAGTACATGTGTGAATACATAGACAAACAGAGTGTCACTAGTATGCCTCTACTTGACTAGCTCATTAATCAAAGATGGTTAAGTTTCCTAGCCATGGACAAGAGTTGTCATTTGATGAACGGGATCACATCATTAGAGAATGATGTGATTGACTTGACCCATCAGTTAGCTTAGCACTATGATCGTTTAGTTAATTGCTAGTGTTGTCTCCATAACTTATACATGTTCCTATGACTATGAGATTATGCAACTCCCGAATACCGGAGGAACACTTAGTGTGCTATCAAACGTCACAACGTAACTGGGTGATTATAAAGATGCTCTACAGGTGCCTTCGATGGTGTTTGTTGAGTTGGCATAGATCGAGATTAGGATTTGTCACTCCGATTGTCGGAGAGGTATCTCTGGGCCCTCTCGGTAATGCACATCACTATAAGCCTTGCAAGCAATGTGACTAATGAGTTAGTTACGGGATGTTGCATTACTGAACGAGTAAAGAGACTTGCCAGTAACGAGATTGAACTAGGTATTGAGATACCGATGATCAAATATCGGGCAAGTAACATACCGATGACAAAGGAAACAACGTATGTTGTTATGTTGTTTGACCGATAAAGATATTCATAGAATATGTAGGAACCAATATGAGCATCCAGGTTCCGCTATTGGTTATTGACTGGAAACGTGTCTTGGTCATGTCTACATAGTTCTCGAACCCGTAGGGTCTGCACGCTTAACGTTCGGTGACGATCGGTATTATGAGTTTATGTGTTTTGATGTACCGAAGGTAATTCGGGGTCCCGGATATGATCACGAACATGACGAGAATCAAATATTGTTCATAGACAATCTGGATCATAAACCCACAATTCATCGGATCTCGACAAACACATCGCAAAAGAAGAGTACATCAAATAGATCTCCAAGAGAATCGAGGAGAACTTTGTATTGATATCCAAAGAGAGAGAAGAAGCCATCTAGCTACTAGCTATGGACCCGAAGGTCTGAAGTAAACTACTCACACATCACCAGAGATGCCATGGAGTTGATGTAGAGGCCCTCCGTGATCAATGCCCCCTCCGGCGGAGCTCCGGAAAAGGCCCCAAGATGGGATCTCTCAGGTACAGAAGGTTGCGGCGGTGGAATTAGGTTTTCGTGGTGCTCATGGATGTTTGCGGGGTACGTGGACTTATATAGGAGGAAGAAGTAGGTCGGTGGAGCAACGAGGGGCCCATGAGGGTGGAGGGCGCGCCCCCTGCCTCGTGGCCTCCTCGATTGTTTCTTGAGGCCCACTCCAAGTCTCCTGGATCATGTTTGTTGAGAAAATCACGTTCCCGAAGGTTTCATTCCATTTGGACTTCGTTTGATATTCCTTTTCTGCGAAACACTGAAATAGGCAAAAAAAACAACAATTTGGGTCGGGCCTCCGGTTAATAGGTTAGTCCCAAAAATGATATAAAAGTGTAAAATAAAGCCCATTAACATCCAAAGAAGATAATATAATAGCGAGCAATCAAAAATTATAGATACGTTGGAGACGTATCAATCATCTCCAAGCTTAATTCCTGCTCGTCCTCGAGTAGGTAAATGATAAAAAAATGATGTGGAATGCTTTGTAACATATTTCTCAATGTAAATTTTCTTTATTGTGGCATGAATGTTCAGATCCGAAAGATTCAAGATAAAAGTTTAATATTTACATAAAAATAATAATACTTCAAGTATACTAACTAAGCAATCATGTCTTCTAAAAATAACATGGCCAAAGAAAGTTATCCCTACAAAATCATATAGTCTGGCTATGCTCTATCTTCACCACACAAAATATTTAAATCATGCACAACCCCGATGACAAGCCAAGAAATTGTTTCATACTTTTGATGTTCTCAAACTTTTTCAATCTTCACGCAATATATGAGCATGAGCCATGGATATAGCACTATATGTGGAATAGAATGGTGGTTGTGGAGAAGACAAAAAGGAGAAGATAGTCTCACATCAACTAGGTGTATCAATGGGCTATGGAGATGCCCATCAATAGATATCAATGTGAGTGAGTAGGGATTGCCATGAAACGGATGCACTAGAGCTATAAGTGTTTGAAAGCTCAACAAAAGAACTAAGTGGGTGTGCTTCCAACTTGCTTGCTCATGAAGACCTAGGGCAATTTTGAGGAAGCCCATCATTGGAATATACAAGCCAACTTCTATAATGAAAAATTCCCACTAGTATATAAAAGTGATAACATATGAGACTCTCTATCATGAAGATCATAGTGCTATTTTGAAGCACAAGTGTGGAAAAAGGATAGTAACATTGTCCCTTCTCTATGTTTCTCTCATTTTTTTCTATCTGGGCCTTCTTTCTTTCTTTTTCTTTTTGGCCTCTTTTCTTTCTTTCTTTTTTTGTCCGGAGTCTCATCCCGACTTGTGGGGGAATCATAGTCTCCATCATCTTTCCTCACTAGGACAATGCTCTAATAATGATGATCATCACACTTTAATTTACTCACAACTCAATACTTAGAAAAAAATATGACTCTATGTGAATGCCTCCGGTGGTGTACCGAGATGTGCAATGATGCATGAGTGACATGTATGAAGAATTATGAACGGTGGCTCCACCATAAATACAATGTCAACTACATGATCATGCAAGCAATATGACAATGATGAAGCGTGTCATAATAACGGAACGGTGGAAAGTTGCATGGCAATATATCTCGGAATGGCTATGGAAATGCCATAATAGGTAGGTATGGTGGCTGTTTTGAGCAAGGTATGTGGTGGGTTTATGGTACCAGCGAAAGTTGCACGATACTAGAGAGGCTAGCAATGGTGGAAGGGTGAGAGTGCATATAATCCATGGACTCAACATTAGTCATAAAGAACTCACATACTTATTGCAAAAATCTATTAGTTATCGAAACAAAGTATTACGCGCATGCTCCTAGGGGGGTAGATTGGTAGGAAAAGACCATCGCTCGTCCCCGACCGCCACACATAAGGAAGACAATTAATAAATAAATCATGCTCCGACTTCATCACATAACGGTTCACCATACGTGCATGCTATGGGAATCACAAACTTCAACACAAGTATTTCTCAAATTCAAAACTACTCAACTAGCATGACTCTAATATCACCATCTCCATATCTCAAAACAATTATCAAGTATCAAACTTCTCATAGTATTTAATGCACTTCTATGATTTTTTATATTATTCCTAAAAGCAAATTTCCATGTTGGTCTAAAGGACTCTCAAATTAATATAAGTGAAGCATGAGAGATCAATTATTTCTATAAAATAAAACCACCGTCGTGCTCTAAAAGATATAAGTGAAGCACTAGAGCAAAACTATATGGCTCAAAAGATATAAGTGAAGCACATAGAGTATTCTAATAAATTTCAAATCATGTGAGTCTCTCTCAAAAGGTGTGTTCAGCAAGGATGATTGTGGTAAATTAAAAATCAAAGACTCAAATCATACAAGACGCTCCAAGCAAAACACATATCATGTGATGAATAAAAATATAGCTCCAAATAAAGTTACCAACAGACGAGGACAAAAGAGGGGATGCCTTCCGGGGCATCCCAAGCTTAGGCTTTTTGGTGTCCTTGGATTTTACCTTGGGGTGCCATGGGCATCCCCAAGATTAGGCTCTTGCCACTCCTTGTTCCACAATCCATCAAATCTTTACCCAAAACTTGAAAACTTCACAACACAAAACTCAAAAAATAGAAAATCTCGTGAGCTCCGTTAGCGAAAGAAAACAAAACACCACTTCAAGGTACTATAATGAACTCATTCTTGATTTATATTGATGTTAAACCTACTGTATTCCAACTTCTCTATGGTTTATAAACTCTTTTAATAGCCATTGATTCATCAAAGTAAGCAAACAACACACGAAAAACAGAATCTGTCAAAAACAGAACAGTCTGTAGTAATCTGTAGCTAACGTAAACTTCTGGAACCCCACAAATTCTAAAATAAATTGCTGGACGTGAGGAATTTATCTATTAATCATCTGCAAAATGAATTAACTAAATAGCACTTTCCAAATAAAAATGGCAGCAATTCTCGTGAGCGCTAAAGTTTCTGTATTTTACAGCAAGATCAAAAAGACTTTCCCCAAGTCTTCCCAACGGTTCTACTTGGCACAAACACTAATTAAACACAAAACACACACATTCTGCATCTACTACTATTACTCCACACATCAATCGCTATCCATCATGCATCTAGAGTATTAAGTTCATAAGAACAGAGTAACGCCTTAAGCAAGGTGACATGATGTAGAGGGATAAACTCATGCAATATGATATAAACCCCATCTTTTTATCCTCGATGGCAACAATACAATATGTGTCGTTTCCCCTATTGTCACTGGGATCAAGCACCGTAAGATTGAACCCAAAGCTAAGCACTTCTCCCATTGCAAGAAAGATCAATCTAGTAGGCCAAACCAAACTGATAATTCGAAGAGACTTGCAAAGATAAACCAATCATACATAAAAGAATTCAGAGAAGAATCAAATATTGTTCATAGATAATTTGGATCATAAACCCACAATTCATCGGATCTCGACAAACACACCGCAAAAAAAGATTACATCGAATAGATCTCCAAGAGAATCGAGGAGAACTTTGTATTGAGATCCAAAGAGAGAGAAGAAGCCATCTAGCTACTAGCTATGGACCAGAAGATCTGAAGTAAACTACTCACACATCACCGGATAGGCCGTGGAGTTGATGTAGAGGCCCTCCGTGATCAATGCCCCCTCCGGCGGAGCTCCGGAAAAGGCCCCAAGATGGGATCTCTCGGGTATAGAAGGTTGCGGCGGTGGAATTAGGTTTTCGTGGTGCTCCTGGATGTTTGCGGGGTACGTGGACTTATATAGGAGGAAGTGATGTCTACTACACAACCTTCTTCTTGTAGACGTTGTTGAGCCTCCAAGTGCCGAGGTTTGTAGGACAGTAGCAAATTTCCCTCAAGTGGATGACCTAAGGTTTATCAATCCGTAGGAGGCATAGGATGAAGATGGTCTCTCTCAAGCAACCCTGCAACCAAATAACAAAGAGTCTCTTGTGTCCCCAACACACCCAATACAATGGTAAATTGTATAGGTGCACTAGTTCGGCGAAGAGATGGTGATACAAGTGGTATATGGATGGTAGATAATAGTTTTTGTAATCTGAAAATATAAAAACAGCAAGGTAACTAATGATAAAAATGAGCGTAAACGGTATTGCAATGTGTTGTAATAAGGCCTAGGGTTCATACTTTTTCTAGTGCAAGTTCCCTCAACAATAATAACATAATTGGATCATATAACTATCCCTCAACATGCAACAAAGAGTCACTCCAAAGTCACTAATAGCGGAGAACAAACGAAGAGATTATGGTAGGGTACGAAACCACCTCAAAGTTATTCTTTCCAATCAATCCATTGGGCTACTCCTATAAGTGTCACAAACAGCCCTAGAGTTCGTACTAGAATAACACCTTAAGACACAAATCAACCAAAACCCTAATGTCACCTAGATACTCCAATGTCACCTCAAGTATCCGTGGGTATGATTATACGATATGCATCACACAATCTCAGATTCATCTATTCAACCAACACAAAGGACCTCAAAGAGTGCCCCAAAGTTCTACCGGAGAATCACGATGAAAACGTGTGCCAACCCCTATGCATAGGTTCATGGGCGGAACCCGCAAGTTGATCACCAAAACATACATCAAGTGAATCACGTGGTATCCCATTGTCACCACAGATACGCACGGCAAGACATACATCAAGTGTTCTCAAATCTTTAAAGACTCAATCCGATAAGATTACTTCAAAGGGGAAACTCAATCCATTACAAGAGAGTAGAGGGGGAGGAGAAACATAAGATCCAACTATAATAGCAAAGCTCGCGATACATCAAGATCATGCTAAACCAAGAACACGAGAGAGAGAGAGATCAAACACATAGCTACTGGTACATACCCTTAACCCCGAGGGAGAACTACTCCCTCCTCATCATGGAGAGCACCGGGATGATGAAGATGGCCACCGGAGAGGGATTGCCCCCTCCGGCAGGGTGCCGGAACGGGTCTAGATTGGTGTTCGGTGGCTACGGAGGCTTATGGTGGCGGAACTCCCGATCTATTGTGCTCCCGGATGTTTTTAGGGTATATGGAGATATATAGGCGGAAGAAGTACGTCAGGGGGGCCACGAGGGGCCCTCGAGGGTGGAGGGCGCACCTAGGGGGTGGGCGCCCCCCTGCCTCATGGCCTCCTCGTAGATCCCCTAATGTGCACTCCAAGTCTTCTAGGCTTCTTCTGATCCAAAAATAAGTTCCATGAAGTTTCAGGTCAATTGGACTCTGTTTGGTTTTCCTTTTCCGCGATATTCTAAAACAAGGTAAAAACAGAAACTGGCACTGGGCTCTGGGTTAATAGGTTAGTCCCAAAAATGATATAAAAGTGTATAATAAAGACCATAAACATCCAAAATAGTAGATAATATAGCATGGATCAATCAAAAATTATAGATACGTTGGAGACGTATCAGCATCCCTAAGCTTAATTCCTGCTCGTCCTTGAGTAGGTAAATGATAAAAACAGAATTTTTGATGGGGAGTGCTACTTGGCATAATTTCAATGTAATTCTTCTTAATTGTGGCATGAATATTCAGATCCGAAAGATTCAAGATAAAAGTTCATATTGACATGAAAATAATAATACTTCAAGCATACTAACTAAGCAATCATGTCTTCTCAAAATAACATGGCCAAAGAAAGTTCATCCCTACAAAATCATATAGTTTGGTCATGCTCCATTTTCTTCACACAAGAATGCTCTCATCATGCACAACCCCAATGACAAGCCAAGCAATTGTTTCATACTTTAGTAATCTCAAACTCATAAACCTTCACGCAATACATGAGCGCGAGCCATGGATATAGCACTATGGGTGGAATAGAATATGATGATGGGGGTTATGTGGAGAAGACAAAAAGGAAGAAAGTATCACATCAACGAGGCTAATCAATGGGCTATGGAGATGCCCATCGACTGATGTTAATGCGAGAAGTAGGGATTGACATGCAACGGATGCACTAGAGCTATAAATGTATGAAAGCTCAACAAAAGAAACTAAGTGGGTGTGCATCCAACTTTCTTGCTCACGAAGACCTAGGGCACTTGAGGAGGCCCATTGTTGGAATATACAAGCCAAGTTCTATAATGAAAAATTCCCACTAGTATATGAAAGTGACAAAACAAGAGACTCTCTATCATGGTGCTACTTTGAAGCACAAGTGTGAAAAAAAAAGATAGTAGCATTGTCCCTTCTCTCTTTTTCTCTCATTTTTTGAGCCTTCTCTTTTTTTATGGCCTTTCTCCCTTTTTTGGGCCTTCTCTTTTTTTATGGCCTTTCTCTCTTCTTTTTTTATTATTATTCCTCACTTGGGATAATGCTCTAGAAAATGATGATCATCACACTTCTATTTATTTACAACTCAATGATTACAACTCGATACTAGAACAAGATATGACTCTATATGAATGCCTCCGGCGGTGTGCCGGGATTGCGATGAATCAAGAGTGACATGTATGAAAAATTATGAATGGTGGCTTTGCCACAAATACGATGTCAACTACATGATCATGCAAATCAATATGACAATGATGAATGTGTCATGATAAACGGAATGGTGGAAAGTTGCATGGCAACATATCTCGGAATGGCTATGGAAATGCCATAATAGGTAGGTATGGTAGTTGTTTTGAGGAAGATATAAGGAGGTTTATGTGTGAAAGAGCGTATCATATCACGGGGTTTGGATGCACCGGCGAAGTTTGCGCCAACTCTCAATGTGAGAAAGGGCAATGCACGGTACCGAAGAGGCTAGCAAGGATGGAAGGGTGAGAGTGCGTATAATCCATGGACTCAACATTAGTCATAAAGAACTCACATACTTATTGCAAAAATCTACAAGTAATCAAAAACCTTGGTACTACGCGCATGCTCCTAGGGGGATAGATTGGTAGGAAAAGACCATCGCTCGTCCCCGACCGCCACTCATAAGGAAGACAATCAAATAACACCTCATGTTTCAAATTTGTTGCATAACGTTTACCATACGTGCATGCTACGGGACTTGCAAACCTCAACACAAGTATTTCTCAATTTCACAACTACTCAACTAGCAAGACTTTGATATTATTACCTCCATATCTCAAAACAATCATCAAGCATCAAACTTCTCCTAGTATTCAATACTCTATATGAAAGTTTTTACTATTCTTGGATGCCTAGCATATTAGGATTATTTAAGTAAATTACTATGCTATTTAAGACTCTCAAAATAATATAAGTGAAGCATGAGAATTCATCTATTTCTTCAACATAAAACCACCACCGTGCTCTAAAAAGATATAAGTGAAGCACTAGAGCAAATGACAAACTACTCCGAAAGATATAAGTGAAGATCAATGAGTAGTCGAATAATTATGCAACTATGTGAAGACTCTCTAACATTTAATAATTTCACATATTGGTATTTTATTCAAACAACAAGCAAAACAAAATAAAATGACATCTAAGAATGGCAAACATCATTTGAAGAAGCAAAAACTTAGGATCAACCGATACTAACCGATAGTTGTTGAAGAAGAAAGGTGGGATGCCAACCGGGCATCCCCAAGCTTAGACGCTTGATACTTCTTGAAATATTATCTTGGGGTGCCTTGGGAATCCCCAAGATTGAGCTTTTGTGTCTCCTTAATTCCTCTCATATCACGGTCTCCCTAAATCTCAAAAGCTTCATCCACACAAAACTCAACAAGGACTCGTGAGATAAGTTAGTATAAACCATTGCAAATACCTTATCATACTCTACTGTAGAAAATCACTAAAATTATTATTCAACATTGCATACTAAATGCCTCTGCATATTTAATAGTCCTATCCTCAAATAGAATCATTAAAGAAGCAAACATATGCAAACAATGCAAACATAACAGCAATCTGCCTAAACAGGAAAGTCTGTAAAGAATGCAGCAACATCCATACTTCCCTAGATCCAAAAATTATGGAAGAAAATTCCCACTGTAGTAAATTTATCAGAGCCTAATATGCAAAAGGTTTCAACATTTTATCACATTCTGACTTTTCTAGGGAATTATTGCAACAGCGGTAAACTTTCTGTTTTCAAACAGCAACATGTGGACTTCTAAAATAGGCTTAGTAAAGGCTAACAATGCCACTTTTATTGACATAAAATATGTAAAACATTGTTCTAAAGAACAAAAAGCAAATTATAACAAAATAAATTGACTCTCCAAGCAAAACACATATCATGTGGCGAATAAAAATATAGCTCCAAGTAAAGTTACCGATGAACGAAGACGAAAGAGGGGATGCCTTCCGGGGCATCCCCAAGCTTAGGCTCTTGGTTGTCCTTGAATATTTCCTTGGGGTGCTTTGGTAATCCCCAAGCTTAGGCTCTTGCCACTACTTATTCCATAGTCCATCGAATCTTCACCCAAAACTTGAAAACTTCACAACACAAAACTTAACAGAAAACTCGTAAGCTCCGTTAGCGAAAGAAAACAAAACACCACTTCAAGGCACTGTAATGAAATCATTCTTTATTTAGATTGGTGTTAAAACTAATGTATTCCAACTTATCTATGGTTTATAAACTCTTTTACTAGCCATAGATTCATCAAAATAAGCAAACAACACACGAAAAACAGAATCTGTCAAAAACAGAACAGTCTGTAGTAATCTGTATCAAACGTATACTTCTGGAACTCATAAAATTCTCAAATAAATTTATGGAACTTAGGAATTTATATATTAATAATCTTCAAAAAATAATTAACTAAATATCACTCTCCAAATAAAAATGGCAGCAATTCTCGTGAGCGCTAAAGTTTCTGTTTTTTATAGCATGATCGCAAAGACTTTCCCCAAGTCTTCCCAACGGTTCTACTTGGCACAAACACTAATTAAACACATAAAACCACATCTAAACAGAGGCTAGATGAATTATTTATTAATAAACAGGAGCAAAAAGCAAGGAACCAAAATAAAGTTGGGTTGCCTCCCAACAAGCGCTATCGTTTAACGCCCCTAGCTAGGCATGATGATTTCAATGATGCTCACATAAAAGATAAGAATTGAAACATAAAGAGAGCATCAAGAAGAATATGACTAGCACATTTAAGTCTAACCCGCTTCCTGTGCATAGGGATTTTGTGAGCAAACAACTTATGAGAACAAGAATCAACTTGCATAGGAAGGTAAAACAAGCATAACTTCAAAATTTTAAGTACATAGAGAGGAAACTTGATATTATTGCAATTCCTACAAGCATATATTCCTCCCTCATAATAATTTTTAGTAGCATCATGAATGAATTTAACAATATAACTATCACATAAAGCATTCTTTTCATGATCTACAAGCATAGAAATTTTATTACTCTCCACACAAGCAAGATTCTTCTCATGAATAATAGTGGGAGAAAACTCAACAAAATAATTATCATGTGAGGCATAATCCAATTGAAAACTAAAACCATGATGACAAGTTTCATGGATATCATTATTCTTTATAGCATACAAGTCATCACAATAATCATCATAGATAGCAACTTTGTTCTCATAATCAATTGGAACCTCTTCCGAAATAGTGGATTCATCACAAAATAAAGTCATGACCTCTCCAAATCCACTTTCATCAATATAATTATCATAAATAGGAGGCATGCTTTCATCATAATAAATTTGCTCATCAAAACTTGGGGGACAAAAAATATCATCTTCATCAAACATAGCATCCCCAAGCTTGTGGCTTTGCATATCATTAGCATCATGGATATTCAAGGAATTCATACTAACAACATTGCAATCATGCTCATCATTCAAATATTTAGTGCCAAACATTTTATAGATTTCTTTGTCTAGCACTTGAGCGCAATTATCCTTTCCATCATACTCACGAAAGATATTAAAAAGGTGAAGTGTATGAGACAAACTCAATTCCATTTTTTATAGTTTTCTTTTATAAACTAAACTAGTGATAAAACAAGAAACAAAAAGATTAGATTGCAAGATCTAAATATATACCTTCAAGCGCTAACCTCCCCGGCAACGGCGCCAGAAAAGAGCTTGATGTCTACTACACAACCTTCTTCTTGTAGACATTGTTGGGCCTCCAAGTGCAGAGGTTTGTAGGACAGTAGAAAATTTCCCTCAAGTGGATGACCTAAAGTTTATCAATTCGTAGGAGGCGTAGGATGAAGATGGTCTCTCTCAAGTAACCCTGAAACCAAATAACAAAGAGTCTCGTGTGTCCCCAACACACCCAATACAATGGTAAATTGTATAGGTGCACTAGTTCGGCGAAGAGATGGTGATACAAGTGGTATATGGATGGTAGATAATAGTTTTTGTAATCTGAAAATATAAAAACAGCAAGGTAACTAATGATAAAAATGAGCGTAGACGGTATTGCAATGTGTTGAAATTAGGCCTAGGGTTCATACTTTCGCTAGTGCAAGTTCCCTCAACAATAATAACATAATTAGATCATATAACTATCCCTCAACATGCAACAAAGAGTCACTCCAAATTCACTAATAGCGGAGAACAAACGAAGAGATTATGGTAGGGTACGAAACCACCTCAAAGTTATTCTTTCCAATCAATCCGTTGGGCTATTCCTGTAAGTGTCACAAACAGCCCTAGAGTTCGTACTAGAATAACACCTTAAGACACAAATCAACCAAAACCCTAATGTCACCTAGATACTCCAATGTCACCTCAAGTATCCGTGGGTATGATTATACGATATGCATCACACAATCTCAGATTCATCTATTCAACCAACACAAAGGACCTCAAAGAGTGCCCCAAAGTTCTACCGGAGAATCACGACGAAAACGTGTGCCAACCCCTATGCATAGGTTCATGAGCGGAACCCGCAAGTTGATCACCAAAACATACATCAAGTGAATCACGTGGTATCCCATTGTCACCACAGATACGCACGACAAGACATACATCAAGTGTTCTCAAATCTTTAAAGACTCAATCCGATAAGATTACTTCAAAGGGGAAACTCAATCCATTACAAGAGAGTAGAGGGGGAGGAGAAACATAAGATCCAACTATAATAGAAAAGCTCGCGATACATCAAGATCATGCCAAACCAAGAACACGAGAGAGAGAGAGAGATCAAACACATAGCTACTGGTACATACCCTCAGCCCCGAGGGAGAACTACTCCCTCCTCGTCATGGAGAGCACCGGGATGATGAAGATGGCCACCGGAGAGGGATTGCCCCCTCCGGCAGGGTGCCGGATGATACGTCTCCAACGTATCTATAATTTTTGATTGCTCCATGCTATATTATCTACTGTTTTATACATTATTGGGCTTTATTATACACTTTTATATTATTTTTTGGACTAACCTATTAACCGGAGGCCCAGCCTAGAATTGATGTTTTTTGCCTGTTTTAGGGTTTCGAAGAAAAGGAATATCAAACGGAGTCCAAACGGAATGAAACCTTCGGAAATGTGATTTTCTCATCAGATAAGATCCAGGAGACTTGGACCCTCCGTCAAGGAAGCCACGAGATGGTCACGAGGGTAGGGGCGCCCCCCCTAGGGCGCGCCCCCTGCCTTGTGGGCCCCTCGAAGCTCCACCGATGTACTTCTTCCTCCTATATATATATCCACGTACCCCCAAACGATCGGGGATGGAGCCAAAAACCTAATTCCACCGCCGCAACTTTCTATATCCACGAGATCCCATCTTGGGGCCTGTTCCGGAGCTCCGTCGGAGGGGGCATCGATCACGGAGGGCTTCTACATCATCATCCAAGCCCCTCTGATGAAGTGTGAGTAGTTTACTTCAGACCTACGGGTCCATAGCTAGTAGCTAGATGGCTTCTTCTCTCTTTTTGGATCTCAATACAATGTTCTCCCGCTCTCTTATGGAGATCTATTCGATGTAATCTTCTTTTTGCGGTGTGTTTGTTGAGACCGATGAATTGTGGGTTTATGATCAAGTCTATCTATGAATAATATTTGAATCTTCTCTGAATTCTTTTATGTATGATTGTTTATCTTTGCAAGTCTCTTCGAATTATCAGTTTGGTTTGGCCTACTAGATTGGTTGTTCTTGCCATGGGAGAAGTGATTGGCTTTGGGTTCAATCTTGCGGTGTCCTTTCCCAGTGACAGAAGGGGCAGCAAGGCACGTACTGTATTGTTTCCATCAAGGAAACAAGATGGGGTTTTTATCATATTGCATGAAATTATCCCTCTACATCATGTCAACTTGCTTAAGGAGTTACTCTGTTTTTAACTTAATACTCTAGATGCATGCTGGATAGCGGTCGATGAGTGGAGTAATAGTAGTAGATGCAGAATCGTTTTGGTCTACTTGTCTCGGACGTGATGCCTATATACATGATCATACCTAGATATTCTCATAACTATGCTCAATTCTGTCAATTGCTCAACAGTAATTTGTTCACCCACCGTAGAATACTTATGCTCTTGAGAGAAGCCACTAGTGAAACGTATGCCCCCGGGTCTCTTTCTCATCATATCAATCTCCATCACTTTATTATTGCTTTGATCTTACTTTGCTTTTACTTTATTTACTTTGCATCTTTATACCAAAAATACCAAAAATATTATTTATCATCTCTATCAGATCTCACTTTCGTAAGTGACCGTGAAGGGATTGACAACCCCTAAGCGCGTTGATTGCATTGAGCTATTGTTTTTGTGTAGGTACGAGGGACTCGAGCGTAGCCTCCTACTGGATTGATACCTTGGTTCTCAAAAACTAAGGGAAATACTTACGCTACTTTGCTGCATCATCCCTTCCTATTCGGGGAAATCCAACGCAGTGCTCAAGAGGTAGCAAGAAGAATTTATGGCACCGTTGCCGGGGAGTCTGCGCAAAAGTCAACATACCAAGTACCCATCACAATCCCTATCTCCCGCATTACATTATTTGCCATTTGCCTCTCATTTTCCTCTCCCCCACTTCACCCTTGCCGTTTTATTCACCCTCTCTCTCTCTCTATCCTCCCTCTCTTTCTCCGTTTGCCTTTTTGCCCGTTTGCTTTTTGTTTGCTCGTGTGTTAGTTTGTTTGCTTGTTGTTATGGCTAGTATCATATCTTCTCCGTTGTCTCCCGAGAATGAAGTTCTAAATTTTAAACAGAGGGAGGGAGAAAATCTAAAAGATGCTTGGTATAGAATTTGCAATGCTCAAAATAGATCTACCAGGAAGCAATCTACTTCACTTCTTCTCCGCAATTTTTATGTAGGTGCTAATCCTTGGTATAGATATATCCTTGATACCATTACCGGAGGGAATTTCTTGGGTAGCCATACTTTTGATTCTTATAATGCTATGTTAGATTTATTTGGCTCACCACCTCTTTTGGTTAATGGAACTATGTTAACTATGGAGCATGTTATGAGAAGACTTGAAATTATTGAAAATAAAGTTGCTACTATTGAATTAATTGAAAATCTATATAAAAAGATCCACAATCAAATTAACCAATACGGATCTAAGGTAGGAATGACTTTGAAAAATATTAAGGAAAAGGAACCCATAGTTAATGAGAAAATAAACTTAGATTCTACTAGAATCGATAAACTTGAGGGTATCATTACGAACTTGGGAACTGCTTTTTCTTCCGTAAAGAATATTCCAAGTCCTCCTACTAAAATTGCCAAGCTTATGTATGTTCCTAAAAATAAGGTTGAATCATCTAGTAAGGAAACTGGGGATCTTAAATCTATAAGTATTCATCCCAATCTTTTTGCTATCATTAAGGAACCAATTGCTACAAATGAATTTTTCGATCTTGTGCCTAAGAGTTTGATAATAACTAGAAAGAAAGAAATTCCTAAGGGAGATAGATGCCTCATTGAAGAATTGCCTACCAAAGATGGCAATACCTAGATCTATTCTTGCTTGTTATGCCTAGCTAGGGGCGTTAAACGATAGCGCTTGTTGGGAGGCAACCCAATTTTATTTTTATTCCTTGATTTTTGCTCCTGTTTAGTAATAAATAAATTAGTTAGCCTCTGTTTTGGTTGTTTTTCTTGTGTTCAATTAGTGTTTGTGCCAAGTAGAACCGTTGGGAAGACTTGGGGAAAGTCTTGTTGAACTTGCTGTAAAAAACAGAAACTTTAGCGCTCACGAGAACTGCTGTCCTTTTTATTTGGAAAGTGATATTTAGTTAATTCTTTTTGAAGATGATTAATAGATAAATTCCTCATGTCCATAAATTTATTTTAGAATTTTTGGGGTTCCGATATTGCGCTAGCTACAGATTACTACAGACTGTTCTGTTTTTGACAGATTCTGTTTTCCGTGTGTTGTTTGCTTATTTTGATGAATCTATGGCTAGTAAAATAGTTTATAATCCATAGAGAAGTTGGAATACAGTAGGTATAACACCAATATAAATAAATAATGAGTTCATTACAGTACCTTGAAGTGGTCTTTTGTTTTCTTTCGCTAACGGAGCTCACGAGATTTTGTACTTTAAGTTTTGTGTTGTGAAGTTTTCAAGTTTTGGGTAAAGATTTGATATATTATGGAACAAGAAGTGGCAAGAACCTAAGCTTGGGTATTCCCATGGCACCCCCAAGATAATCTAAGGACACCTAAAAGCCAAAGCTTGGGGATGCCCCGGAAGGCATCCCCTTTTTCGTCTACTTCTATCGGTAACTTTACTTGGAGCTATTTTTTTATTCACCACATGATATGTGTTTTGCTTGGAGCATCTTTTATGATTTGAGTCTTTGCATATTAGTTTACCACAATCATCCTTGCTGTACATACCTTTTGAGATAGCCATACATGATTTGGAATTTGATAGAATACTCTATGTGCTTCACTTATATCTTTTGAGCTTTATAGTTTTGCTCTAGTGCTTCACTTATATATTTTAGAGCACGGTGGTGGATTTGTTTTATAGAAACTATTGTTCTCTCATGCTTCACTTAGATTATTTTGAGAGTCTTAATAGCATGGTAATTTGATTAAAATCCTAATATGCTTGGTATGCAAGATTAATAATAAAACTTTCTTATGAGTGTGTTGAATACTAAGAAAAGTTTGATGCTTGATGATTGTTTTGAGATATGGAGGTAATAATATCAAAGTCATGCTAGTTGAGTAGTTGTGGAATTGAGAAATACTTGTGTTGAGGTTTGCAAGTCCCGAAGCATGCACGTATGGTAAACGTTATGCAACAAATTTGAAACATGAGGTGTTATTTGATTGTCTTCCTTATGAGTGGCGGTCGCGGACGAGCGATGGACTTCTCCTACCAATCTATCCCCCTAGGAGCATGCGCGTAGTGCATAGGTTTTTGATGACTTGTAGATTTTTGCAATAAGTATGCGAGTTCTTTATGACTAGTGTTGAGTCCATGGATCATACGCACTCTCACCCTTCCATCCTTGTTAGCCTCTTCGGTACCGTGCATTGCCCTTTCTCACATTGAGAGTTGGCGCAAACTTCGCCGGTGTATCCAAACCCCGTGATATGATACGCTCTTTCACACATAAACCTCCTTATATCTTCCTCAAAACAGCCACCATACCTACCTATTATGGCATTTCCATAGCCATTCTGAGATATATTGCCATGCAACTTTCCATCATTCCGTTCATCATGACACATTCATCATTGTCATATTGCTTAGCATGATCATGTAGTTGACATAGTATTTGTGGCAAAGCCACCGTTCATAATTCTTTTAGACATGTCACTCTTGGTTCATTGCATATCCCGGTACACCGCCGGAGGCATTCATATAGAGTCATCTTTGTTCTAGTATCGAGTTGTAATCATTGAGTTGTAAATAAATAGAAGTGTGATGATCATCATTATTAGAGCATTGTCCCAAGTGAGGAATAAAAAAAGAAAAAAATGAGAGAAAAAGAGAGAAGGGACAATGTTACTATCCTTTTACCACACTTGTGCTTCAAAGTAGCACCATGATCTTCATAGTAGAGAGTCTCTCATGTTATCACTTTCATATACTAGTGGGAATTTTTCATTATAGAACTTGGCTTGTATATTCCAACAATGGGCCTCCTCAAGTGCCCTCGTCTTCATGAGCAAGCAAGTTGGATGCACACCCACTAGTTTCTTTTGTTCAGCTTTCATACATTTATAGCTCTAGTGCATCCGTTGCATGGCAATCCCTACTCCTTGCATTAACATCAATCGGTGGGCATCTCCATAGCCCATTGATTAGCCTCGTTGATGTGAGACTTTCTCCTTTTTTGTCTTCTCCACATAACCCCCTTCATTATATTCTATTCCACCCATAGTGCTATGTCCATGGCTCGCGCTCATATATTGTGTGAAAGTTTATAGGTTTGAGATTAATAAAGTATGAAAAAATTGTTTGGCTTGTCATCGGGGTTGTGCATGATGATAGGATTCTTGTGTGACGAAAATGAAACATGACTAAACTATATGATTTTGTAGGGATGAACTTTCTTTGGCCATGTTAGTTTGAGAAGACATAATTGCTTAATTAGTGTGCTTGAAGTATTATCATTTTTATGTCAATATGAACTTTTGTCTTGAATCTTTTGGATCTGAATATTCATACCACAATTAAGAAGAATTACATTAAAATTATGCCAAGTAGCACTCCGCATCAAAAATTTTGTTTTTATCATTTACCTACTCGAGGACGAGCAGGAATTAAGCTTGGGGATGCTTGATACGTGTCACGCCCTCGATGCGGCTATATCTCCCATGTGTCGAAGCACGACTTAGAGGCATAACCGCATTGAAAGCAATGTCGCAAGTGAGGTAATCTTCAGACAACCCATGTAATACATAAGGGAAAGAGATACATAGTTGGCTTACAATCGCCACTTCACACAATACATGAATAAAGCATTACATCATCCAGATACACTCAAGGTCTGACTACGGAACCAAAATAAAAGAAGACTACCCCAAATGCTACACAGATCCCCGATCGACCCCAACTGGGCTCCACTACTGATCAACTAGAACGAAACAACACAAAGGGCAAGATCTTCATCGAGCTCCTCCTTGAGCTTGGTTGCGTCATATGCACGGTTCAACGGCACCTGCAAGCTGGTTTTGGAAGTATCTGTGAGTCACGGGGACTCAGCAATCTCACACCCTCGCAATCAAGACTATTTAAGCTTATGGGTAAGGTAAAAGGTATGAGGTGGAGCTGCAGCAAGCGACTAGCATATATGGTGGCTAACATACGCAAATGAGAGCGAGAAGAGAAGGCAAAGCACGATCGAGAAACTATGATCAAGAAGTGATCCTAGAACAACCTACGTCAAGCATAACTCCAACACCGTGTTCACTTCCCGGACTCCGCTGGAAAGAGACCATCATGGTTACACACGCGGTTGATGCATTTTAATTAAGGTCAACTTCAGGTTTTCTACAATCGGACGTTAACAAATTCCCATCTGCCCATAACCGCGGGCACGGCTTTCAAAAGTTCAATCCCTGCAGGGGTGTCCCAACTTAGCCCATCACAAGCTCTCACGGTCAATGAAGGATAAACCTTCTCCCGAGACATTCCGATCAGACTCGACATCCCGGTTCTACAAGACAACTTCGACAAGGTAGAACAAATCCAGCAACACCGCCCGAATGTGCCGACAAATCCCGATAGGAGCTGCACATATCTCGTTCTCAGGGCACACTCAGATGAGACATCCTACGAGTAAAACCAAACCTCAAGTTGCCCCGAGGTGGCCCCGCAGTCTGCTCGGTCAGACCAACACTCAGAGCAGCACTGGCCCAGGGGGGTTTAAATAAAGATGACCCTTGAGTCCGCGGAACCCAAGGGAAAAAGAGGATAGGTGGCGAATGGTAAAACCAAAGTTGGGCATTGCTGGAAGAGTTTTATTCAAGGCGAACTGTCAAGGGGTTCCCATTATTACCCAACCGCGTAAGGAACGCAAAATCCGGGAACATAACACCGATATGACGGAAACTAGGGCGGCAAGAGTGGAACAAAACACTAGGCAAAAGGCCGAGCTTTCCACCCTTTACCAAGTATATAGATGCATTAATTAAATAAGAGATATTGTGATATCCCAACAAGTAAACAATGTTCCAACAAGGAACGGTCTCCATGTTCCAACAAGGAACAAACTTCAATCTTCACCTACAACTAACAACGCTATAAGAGGGGCTGAGCAAAGCGGTAACATAGCCAAACAACGGTTTGCTAGGACAAGGTGGGTTAGGGGTTTGACATGGCAATTTGGGAGGCATGATAAGCAAGTGGTAGGCATCGCAACATAGGCATAGCAAAAGAGCGAGCAACTAGCAAGCAAAGATAGAAGTGATTTCGAGGGTATGGTCATCTTGCCTATAATCCCGCAAGGAAGAAGAACGAGTCCATGAAGAAGACAAACGAACGTAGACGGACGGGTCCTCACAAACGTGACGTTACCGGATTACCGAGAAGAAGTACACTGGAAAGAAAGCAAACAACATAGTAAACAATCATCACATAAGCATGGCACGATGCACAAACAAGTATGATGCATGTCCGGTTTAAAGAGGCATGGCATGGCAAAATGCACAAACAATACTACAAATTAAGTTGAGCTCATTATGCAACGGAGTTACATATTGAAGAAAACACCACATGACTTATTTAATTCTCTCTCGTTTATGTACCCAACAAGATTAAATGTTGTTAGCATGGCAAGAGGTGAAGCATGATGAAACTATCTAATCTAGGCAAGTTTAAATGAGGCCCGAGCAACAAAACAACAAGTCCGGAAACTCCTCATATGCATATATTAGGTTTGGTACTGATCTGCCCTAAACCATATTTTATAGTTGTTAAACATGCAAAGATGATGCCACCATGTTAAACTAGGCAAAATTCTACCCCATTTACATATAAAGTTTATTAGGTTTGGAGCTACGGTTATTTAGTTATGAATTAAACCATTTTAACATGACATAGGAGCAAATTTAAACA
The DNA here is from genome assembly GCF_056163025.1 of Triticum urartu. Classification (NCBI taxonomy): domain Eukaryota; kingdom Viridiplantae; phylum Streptophyta; class Magnoliopsida; order Poales; family Poaceae; genus Triticum; species Triticum urartu. The sequence continues at coordinate 715,607,658 of NC_141879.1, forward strand.
AACAGCATTTTAGACATTTTAAACATGCATGAAAGTTGCATATTATTAAACTAGATGAAATTCTAAGCAAGTTTCATATTAAGTTTGTTTTAATCCGATGCACGGTTGGAGAGTTATAAAATGCAGGATGTATGAGGGCTAAACTGTAAAACTGAAAAATCTCTAGATAAAGGCTAAAATCGCAGGCAGGAAAAAAACATAACAGACTGAAACTAAGCAGAGGCCCAACAGGGAATAAAGAAAAAAATACAAAGGAGGCGCTGGGGCCTCACCATGGGCTTCGGCCCAGTACTATGGAGAGGTGCCAGGAGGCCTTCTGGGTGCGGCTACTGGGCCGGCTTGCAGGATGCGGCCCAGGCGATGGTCAAAGGGAGCGAGACAGCGGTGCGTTGGTGCTTGGAGGCCGGCCGCGCTGGCGCTGGACCAAGTCAACGGGGCGCTCGCTCGCACGGAGCTGCTGCTCGAGGCTGGGGAAGCAGAGGCCGGCGACGGCGAACTTGGCGTGGGGGAAGGAGGTCCTACAGTGGCCCGAGGGTGCAGGGCGTCTGGGAGGCCGGATCAGGTCGCGGGAGGTAGCCGGGGTCCCCTTCCCTACCAGAACAAAGTGGAGGCAGGCTGGTGACTTGGATCTCCATGCGGTGGCGGCTTCCATGGCTGGACTTGAAAGGGACGCAAGGGACGGGCGCGGTGAGGCGGAGGAGATGGGCGACACTGGCCAGAGGTGGACGTTAGCGGCTTCCGCGATCGGCGGCCGTTCCTACAGTGATGAAGTACAGAGAGAGAGAGAGATCATGAGAGAGACGCACGGGGAGGAAAAGAGACAGGGAGGAGAGGAGCAGGAAAAGGCCGGTCCTGGACGTGGTCGCCGGTAGCCGAGTTGATGGAGGGCACGGCCTGCGGGGTCCTGCTGGAGGATCTCGTTGTAGACGAGGAGGCACGGCTGGCTGCGGTTCGCTAGGGGCTGAGGCGAGCGAGGTCAAGGCCTCGATCCAACCTGGATCGAGTGCTGGCTGGTGGTTGGATGGATGGATCTTGGCAGGGAAATGGTCGGCGCTGAAAAAATTGGGAGGGAGGCAACTAGCTGTCTGGATCGGGAAGGAGGAGGCTTCGGCTTTCCAGTGGTTGGGCGGCGGCGCAAATCGAGGGAGATGGTCGGGGCGAGGTGATTGGCCTGGCGCTGAAATTGAGGAGCAAGTGGGCGGTGGCGCTAGGGTAGGATCCCTAGAAATTAGGGATTTGGTCATCGGATAGACTAATATATATAGCGGGTAGGTTAGGCTAGGGGCTATCTCGTCCCTCCGATCGTAATCGGACGGACGGAAAAAAATAGCTTAGGTAGCCCAAATAAGGAAACAGTGATATTTTGTAGATGTTTGGGGATGTTCCGGATCCAACGGTGACGACTGTCCGGGTTGGGTCCGGGACTGATTTCGGACGCGCGCGGGAGGAGGGCCGCGGGCTGACAGGAGAGGTTAGGTTGGGCCTGGCGGTAGGTAGTGGACTGTGTAGAAGGCCTCAGGCTGAGAAAAGGGAAGAGAGAAGGCCCGGCGACTGTTTCCGGAGACCGAAAACGTGCGACGTTTGACCGGCTATAATATCGCTATAGTTTAACGGTTGCGCAATCAAACGAGCTCCGAATGCGATGAAACTTGGCAGGCGGTCTATCTACACTATAATAAGACCACACGTCAACTCTCAACCCATTCCGAGAACATTTTCCGGCCACTTATAAAATACTATTTAGGACATGCCGCGGGCGCGTGCAAGTGTGACTGGAGTCAGAACGGGCAACGGAAAGAACGGGGAGACTGGGACGGATGCAAGTTTTGAAAACATGATGATGCAATGCACATGATGACATGAAAAGATGCAACACGCAAGTGAAAGACATGGCAACAACAACGAATAACTGCAAGACACCTGGCGCATCGGTCTCGGGGCGTCACAACACGTCTCCAACGTATCTATAATTTTTGATTGCTCCATGCTATATTATCTACTGTTTTATACATTATTGGGCTTTATTATCCACTTTTATGTTATTTTTGGGACTAACCTATTAACCGGAGGCCCAGCCCAGAATTGTTGTTTTTGCCTGTTTTAGGGTTTCGAAGAAAAGGAATATCAAACGGAGTCCAAACGGAATGAAACCTTCGGAAACGTGATTTTCTCATCAGATAAGATCCAGGAGACTTGGACCCTCCGTCAAGGAAGCCACGAGGTGGTCACGAGGGTAGGGGGCGTGCCCCCCCTAGGGTGCGCCCCCTGCCTCATGGGCCCCTCGAAGCTCCACCGACGTACCTTCTTCCTCCTATATATATCCACGCACCCCCAAACGATCGGGGACGGAGCCAAAAACCTAATTCCACCGCCACAACTTTCTATATCCACGAGATCCCATCTTGGGGCCTGTTCCGGAGCTCCGCCGGAGGGGGCATCGATCACGGAGGGCTTCTACATCATCATCCAAGCCCCTCCGATGAAGTGTGAGTAGTTTACTTCAGACCTACAGGTCCATAGCTAGTAGCCATATGGCTTCTTCTCTCTTTTTGGCTCTCAATACAATGTTCTCCCCCTCTCTTGTGGAAATCTATTCGATGTAATCTTCTTTTTGCGGTGTGTTTGTTGAGACCGATGTATTGTGGGTTTATGATCAAGTCTATCTATGAATAATATTTGAATCTTCTCTGAATTCTTTTATGTATGATAGGTTATCTTTGCAAGTCTCTTCGAATTCTCAGTTTGGTTTGGCCTACTAGATTGGTTGTTCGTGCCATGGGAGAAGTGCTTAGCTTTGGGTTCAATCTTGCGGTGTCCTTTCCCAGTGACAGAAGTTGTAGCAAGGCACATATTGTATTGTTGCCATCGAGGATAACAAGATGGAGTTTTTATCATATTGCATGAAATTATCCCTCTACATCATGTCATCTTGCTTAAGGCATTACTCTGTTTTTAACTTAATACTCTAGATGCATGCTGGGTAGCGGTCGATGAGTGGAGTAATAGTAGTAGATGCAGAATCGTTTCGGTCTACTTGTCTCGGACGTGATGCCTATATACATGATCATACCTATATATTCTCATAACTATGCTCAATTCTGTCAATTGCTCAACAGTAATTTGTTCACCCACCGTACAATACTTATGCTCTTGAGAGAAGCCACTAGTGAAGCCTATGGCCCCCGGGTCTCTTTCTCATCATATCAATCTCCATCACTTTATTATTGCTTTGCTTTTACTTTACTTTTACTTTATTTACTTTGCATATTTATACCAAAAATATTATTTATCATCTCTATCAGATCTCACTTTCGTAAGTGACCATGAAGGGATTGACAACCCCTAAGCGCGTTGGTTGCGTTGAGCTATTGTTTTTGTGTAGGTACGAGGGGCTCGGGCGTAGCGTCCAACTGGATTGATACCTTGGTTCTCAAAAACTGAGGGAAATACTTACGCTACTTTGCTGCATCATCCCTTCCTCTTCGGGGAAATCCAACGCAGTGCTCAAGAGGTTGCACCGGAATGGGTCTAGATTGGTTTTCGGTGGCTACGGAGGCTTCTGGCGGCGGAACTCCCGATCTATTGTGCTCCCGGATGTTTTTAGGGTATATGGAGATATATAGGCGGAAGAAGTATGTCAAGGGGGCCATGAGGGGCCCACGAGGGTGGAGGGTGTGCCCCCTGCCTCATGGCCTCCTCGTAGATCCCCTGACGTGCACTCCAAGTCTTCTGGGCTTCTTCTGATCCAAAAATAAGTTCCGTGAAGTTTCAGGTCAATTGGACTCTATTTGGTTTTCCTTTTCCGCGATATTCTAAAACAAGGTAAAAACAGAAACTGGCACTAGGCTCTGGGTTAATAGGTTAGTCCCAAAAATGATATAAAAGTGTATAATAAAGCCCATAAACATCCAAAACAGTAGATAATATAGCATGGAGCAATCAAAAAGTATAGATACGTTGGACACGTATCAGGAAGAAGTAGGTCGGTGGAGCAATGAGGGGCCCACGAGGGTGGAGGGCGCGCCCAGGGGGGTAGGCGCGCCCCCCTGCCTCGTGGCCTCCTCGATTGTTTCTTGACGCCCACTCCAAGTCTCCTGGATCACATTTGTTGAGAAAATCACGTTCCCGAAGGTTTCATTCCGTTTGGACTTCGTTTGATATTCCTTTTCTGCGAAACACTGAAATAGGCAAAAAACTGCAATTTGGGTTGGGCCTCCGGTTAATAGGTTAGTCCCAAAAATGATATAAAGGTGTAAACTAAAGCCCATTAACATCCAAAACAGATAATATATTAGCATGAAGCAATAAAAATTATAGATACGTTGGAGACGTATCAATGTTCGATGACGATCGGTATTATGAGTTTATGTGTTTTGATGTACTGAAGGTAGTTCGGAGTCCCGGATGTGATCACAGACATGACGAGGAGTCTCGAAATGGTCGAGACATAAAGATCGATATATTGGAAGGCTATGTTTGGACATCAGAATGGTTCCGGATGAATTCGGGCATTTACCGGAGTACCGGGGGGTTACCGGAACCCCTCGGGGAGTCAATGGGCCTTAATGGGCTCTAGTGGAGAAAGAGGGCAGCGGGCAAGTGGTGGGGCGCGCCCACCCTAGTCCCAAACCGAAATGGTTTAGGGTTTGGGCCCCCCCTTTCCTTCTCCTCTCCTCCTCTTTCCTCCTTCTCCTAGTAGGAATAGCAAAGAGGGGGGGGGGGCAAACCTACTTGGAGTAGGATTGCCCCCTTGGGCGTGCCTCCTCCTAGGCCTGCCCTCTCCTCCTCCCCCCTTTATATACGGGGGAGGGGCAACCCATAGACACACAAGTTGATTGTTTAGCCGTGTGCGGTGCCCCCCTCCACAGATTTCCACCTCGGTCATATCATTGTAGTGCTTAGGCGAAGCCCTGTGTCGGTAACTTCATCACCACCGTCGTCACACCGTCGTGCTGACGAAACTCTCCCTCGACCTCAGCTGGATCTAGAGTTCATGGGACGTCACCGAGCTGAACGTGTGCAGATCGTGGAGGTGCCGTACCTTCGGTGCTAGGATCGGTCGGATCGTGAAGACGTACGACTACATCAACCACGTTGTCATAACGCTTCCGCTTTCGGTCTACGAGGGTACGTGGACAACACTCTCCCCTCTCGTTGCTATGCATCACCTAGATAGATCTTGCGTGTGCGTAGGGAAATTTTGAAATTACTGCGTTCCCCAACATTGTGGTCATATTTATTGAGTTTGGCTTTCGCTTGAGGACAAGCAAGGTCTAAGCTAAGGGGATTTGATACGTCCATTTTTGCACCACATTTTCTTACTATTATTGATAATGTTTTTGAGCTATATGTCACTTTATGGTGCAATTCTAATGTATTTTCTCTCTTAAAATGCAAGATACACCAAAAGAGGGAGATTGCCAGCAGCTGGAATTCGGAGCCTGAAAAAGCTACAACAGAGATAGCTATTCTCCCGAGCCTGAAAATTTAAGAAGAATTATTTTGAAATGTGTAAAAAATACTATAAAAAGAAGTACCAGAGGGGAGCCTCGGTGGGCCCACAAAGCAGGGGCACGCCCTACCCCCAAGGCACGCCCAGGTGGCTTGTGGGCCCCACAAAGGTCAACCAACGCCCATCTTCTTCTATATAAAGCCATTTTCCCTAAAAAAGAAGAAGACTTTTGGGATGAAGCGCCGCTGTCTCGAGGTAGAACCTGGGCAGGAGCACGTTTACTCTCGGGTGGAGCATTCCTGTGACGCCCCGAGACCGCTGTGCCAGGTGTCCTCCAGTTATTCGCCGTGTTGCCTTGTCATTTGCTTGCGTGTTGCATCTTATCATGTCATCATGTGCATTGCATCATCATGTTTTCAAAACCTGCATCCGTCCGGGTTTCCCCCAGTTCTTTTCATTGTCCATTCTGAGCCCAGACACACTAGCATGCGCCCGCGGCATGTCCGAAATATTATTTTATAAGTGGCCGAAAAATGTTCTCGGAATGGGATGAAAGTTGGAGTGCGGTCTTATTATAGTGTAGGTAGCCCTCCTGCCAAGTTTCATCGCATTCGGAGTTCGTTTGATGCCCCAACGGATAAATATAGCGGCAATAGTAACCGGTTTAACGTCGGACGTTTTCGGTCTCTGGAAACAGTCGCCGGGCCTTTCTCTCTTCTCTTTTCTTAGCCTGAGGCCTTCTACACAGTCCTCTACTCACCGTCAGACCCTACCTAACCTCTCTGATCAGCCCGCGGCCAAGCCTCGCGCGCGCGTCCGAAAATTGTCCCGGACGCGACCCAAGCAGTCGTCACCGTCGCGTCCGGATCATCCCCAAACATCTACAAAACGTCTCCGTTTCCTTATTAGGACTCCCTAACCTATATTTTCTCAGCCGTCTGATTTAGATCGAAGGGCTTCCATTAGTCTGCTTATAGACCCACTCACTATATATAACTAGACCAAACCCTATTTTCTAGGGATCCTCCCTGTCCAATCCCCGCCGCCAGCATCTCCCACCTCGGGATCCATCTCCACCCAATCCCACCACCGCCTCCATTTCCGTGCCCGACCTACCTCCTCTCCACCAGCTCGATCCAATCCATCGATCCTGCTGATTTTCCCCATCCAACCACCTGCCCGAGCTCCTCCCGTTTGCTCTCACCTCCTGGCGTCGTTGCTGCCGATGCTCCCAGCCACCTGGACCGCGTCCCATCTTCCTCGTTGGCCAGGACCGGCCTCGACCCTCTCTCTCTCTCTCTTCGTTCTCCTCCTCCCGTCGTTCCTCTCTCTCAATCTGAAGCTCTCTTTTGAACAGGAGACGCCCGTCGCCTCCTCCAGCTCCGTCGGTCGCGCCACCCCGCCGGAGAACGCCGCCACGCGTCCGGATCCACCTCGTCTCGTCATCCTACGCGACTCCTGCCCCCACTACTTCTTCACCAGGCGCCCGAGGCCTGCCTCTTCTCCCCTCGATCCCGAGTGGATCATGAAGCGTCCGAGGCCCTCATCGCCCGACGACCGGCGCCGCTGCGTCGACCACCACCAAGAACAACGCCTCGACGAGATCCTTGCCTCCTCGCGCACCAAGTTCGTCGTTCCCTGCCTCGCCGTTGCCTCTGCTCGTCCAAGGGAGACGAACGCCAGCACTGCTCGTGGTCGTGTTGACCGTGATTTCTGCCTGCGTGGGCTGCGCCCCTCCCTTCGTCAGATCCAGCCAGCAGCGCCTTGCGTGAGGCCCAGCGCGCGAGCCGCTGCTCCACCCGGCCAGGCCCAAGGCCCAGCGCGCCAGCCCCCCCTTGTTCACCGTCAAACTGGGCCATGGCCCATGGTGAGCAGCGCCCAACCCCCTCTCCTGTGCGTGTTGGGCCAGCCAGATTCAGCCCAGTGCATGTTTTTTTCCGTCTGGCGAATTTCTCTTTTATTCCAGAGATAGCAGTTTTGCAGTAAACCCCCTAGACAACATGCATATAATAACTCACAATTGGTGCATCGGATTAAAATGAATTATATATGAAAGTTGCTTAGAATTTTGTCTAGTTTAATAATATGCAACTTTCATCCATGTTTAAAATGTTTAATATGTTGTTTGTTTAAATTTGTTTAAATAACTTGCTAAAATGCTTTATTTCATAACTAAATAACCGTAGCTTCGAATTAAATAATCTTTATATGTAAATGGGGTAGAAAAATGCCTAGATTTACTTGGTGCACTCATCTTGCATGTTTAACAACTCTAAAATAATGTTTAGGGAAGAACAGTACCAAATCTATAATATGCTCATGAGGAGTTTCCGGAATTGTTGTTCGTTGCTTCCGGCCTCATTTAAACTTGACTAGATAAGTAGTTTACTTTGCTTCACCCTTGCTATGTTAAGAACATTTAATATTGTTGGGGTACATAAACGAGAGAGAACTAAATAATTAATGTGGTGTTCCATCAATATGCAACCCGTTGCATATTGAGCTCCACTTAACTTGTAGTGTTGTTTGTGCACTTTTCCATGCCATGCATATTTAAACCGGACATGCATCATACTTGGTTGTGCATCATGCCATGATTATGTGATGGTTGTTTACTATGTTGTTTGCTTCTTTCCGGTGTTGCTTCTTCGGGTTGGTTCCGATAACGTCGCATTTGTGAGGACCCGTTTGACTACGTCCGTTTGTCTTCTTCATGGACTCGTTCTTCTTCCTTGCGGGATTTTAGGCAAGATGACCATACCCTCGAAATCACTTCTATCTTTGCTTGCTAGTTGCTCGCTCTTTTGCTATGCCTATGCCGCGATACCTACCACTTGCTTATCATGCCTCCTATATTGTTGAACCAAGCCTCTAACCCACCTTATCCTAGCAAACCATTGTTTGGCTATGTTACCGCTTTGCTTAGCCCCTCTTATAGCGTTGTTAGTTGCAGGTGAAGATTGGAGTTTGGTCCATGTTGGAACATGGATATTTTGTTGGGATATCACAATATCTCTTATTTAATTAATGCATCTATATACTTGGTAAAGGGTGGAAGGCTCGGCCTTATGCCTGGTGTTTTGTCCCACTCTTGCCGCCCTAGTTTCCGTCATATCGGTGTTATGTTCCCGGATTTTGCATTCCTTACGCGGTTGGGTTATAATGGGAACCCCTTGACAGTTCGCCTTGAATAAAACTCCTCCAGCAATGCCCAACCTTGGTTTTACCATTTGCACTAACAACCTACCACCTTCCCTTGGGTTCTGCAGACTCAAGGGTCATCTTTATTTTAACACCCCCCCCTCGCGGGCCAGTGCTTCTCTAAGTGTTGGTCCGAACCGAGCTGCCTGCGGGGCCACCTCGGGGAAACTTGAGGGTTGGTTTTACTCGTAGCTAGTCTCATCTGAGTGTGCCCTGAGAACGAGATATGTGCAGCTCCTATTGGGATTTGTCGGCACATTCGGGTGGTGTTGCTGGACTTGTTTTACCATTGTCGAAATGTCTTGTAACCGTGATTCCGAGTTTGATCGGGTCTTCCCGCTAGAAGGAAGATCCTTCGTTGACCGTGAGAGCTTCTGATGGGCTAAGTTGGGACACCCCTGCAGGGTTTTGAACTTTCGAAAGCCGTGCCCGCGGTTATGGGCGGATGGGAATTTTTAATGTCCGGTTGTAGAAAACCTGAAGTTGACCTTAATTAAAATACATCAACCGCGTGTGTAGCCGTGATGGTCTCTTTCCGGCGGAGTCCGGGAAGTGAACACGGTGTTGGAGTTATGCTTGACGTAGGTTGTTCTAGGATCACTTCTTGATCATAGTTTCTCGACCGTGCTTTGCCTTCTCTTCTCGCTCTCTTTTGCATATGTTAGCCACCATATGTGCTAGTCGCTTGCTGCAGTTCCACCTCATACATTTACCTTACCCATAAGCTTAAATAGTCTTGATCGCGAGGGTGTGAGATTGATGAGTCCCCGTGACTCACAGATACTTCCAAAACCAGTTTGTAGGTGTCGATGTTACCGAGCAGGTGACGCAACCAAGCTCAAGGAGGAGCTCGATGAGGACCTTGTCCTTTGTTTTGTTTCGTTCTAGTTGATCAGTAGTGGAGCCCAGTTGGGGTCGATCGGGGATCTATGTAGCATTTGGGATAGTCTTCTTTTATTTTGGCTCCGTAGTCGGGCCTTGATTGTATTTGGATGATGTAATGCTTTATTCATGTATTTGTGTGAAGTGGCGATTGTAAGCCAACTATGTATCTGTTCACTTATTGTATTAAATGGGTTGTTTGCGAATATTACCTCACTTGCGACATTGCTTTCAATGCGGTTATGCCTCTAAGTCGTGCTTCGACACGTGGGAGATATACCCACATCGAGGGCGTTACAAGTTGGTATGAGAGCCTTCCCCGACCTTAGGAGCCCCCCTGCTTGATCGAATAGCTGGCGTTGTTGAGTCTAGAAAATGTTTTGAGTCATTTAGGATTATATATAGGAGAATTAGGAATTCTTTTTACTCCCCAGTCCCTTCATCGCTCTGGTAAGGCATCCTGACGTAGAGTTTTGACTCTTCTCTTCTCAAATTTCGCTAAAAAAAATTTAGGATCACGCGGGTATCTTGGAATCGTTCTGATCGATTTGTGACGAGAACATTGTTCTTGGTGCCTCCTGACATTTAGGGGTTGTGGCAGTGTCTCGGGGAGTTGAGCTCCGAGGTGTTGTCGTCACAAGTTTATCGTCGCAGTTCTGGAATACCTGAGTTTAGTTTCGCCGACATCGAAAATCTCTTTTATGCAGTTGTTGGTGAGATAACCTCGACGCCACCCAGTACTGGGGCGGGACTTCGGGAGTATTGCCATAACTCGTATAACAGATGCTTTTCGAAGGTTGAGGTAAATGATTTCTGAAGGTTTCTTGGTTATGTGTTGAAGGATGGATACAGCTGGATGTAGGATTTGCTAGTTTTGAGTGAGATGTTATGCTTCCCCTGTATCCCCAACACCTGATTGCATAACCGGAAAAATTCGGGAGTTTATAAGTGGGAATTCAAGTAGCTCTTAGGATATCTTTTCGACAGATGTATGATATGAAATTGGGGTTCGACGTCTAGTGGTCCGCCTATTCACGGTTGGTTTTACAGTGGTCTCGTTGTGTCTTAAAGAGTCCTTGGCTATGCCGACTCGGGGACGCTTCGTATGTCATGTGCACTGCCTTGTACATGATGGTGCTGTACGATCGAGCCCGTGTAGGCCCCACCACGAAAACTTCGGATGAAATCTCTATCATATGTTTGTTCTGGCTTATTTTGCAAGCCAATCCTTTGTTTTGCTTTGAGTTGTGGTATTCGAGTTGCTTCGAAGTCAAGTGTTGATTCCATACCTTTCCTAAACGGTGTTTCTCATACTCCGATGTGAATACTAATCCCTCTTGGTCATCGAGATTGTCTTGCCAATCTTTTGCAACCGGTGTGCTTCTCTTCCAGCGGATCCGTCCATTTTCAACATCCGCAAGATTCAATCTAAGCTCTCAACGTTGTTTGTTTCATCCATCCCAAGTTGCCTTTGTTTTCCCGCCCACCCACCCTTTTTTCTTCAAGGACTCAGATTTCTTATTCAAGTATCCTTTGATTCATGTGAAGTCTCTCCATTCTTTTCCTTCATGTTCTTACCTGGTGATTCTCATGAAGATTCTAACGGAGTTTCAAGTTCATCGTTCTTCGTTCTTTTCTTCTCCGGTGGATTCAAGTCAAGTTTTGTTGATCATACCTTTTTCCTTGTTACAATGCTTTCTCATGCTGGTGCACCTCATTATCATTCAACTTCTCGCTATTTATTATTTCGGAGTGCTGAAGATATCTCAAAGATTCGTGTTGCCACTCTACATTCGTTCAAGCTCTTTCGAGGATGTTCCCTCATTCAAGTCATTTAATTCAACCGGTGCTTTCTCTCTTTTGAATCATTCAACTGTGTATCTTTTGAGTGGGCCCTAACCCACAGGTCTTTTCCCAGAATCTTACCTGACTCTTCTTATTTTACCGGAGCTATTCTCAAATCTTTCAAAGTTTGACGTAAGAATGAATTATCATCAGTCAAATGCCTTTCTCCAAGATCTTTAGTTCGCCTTGATTAAAGCTTTTCCAGCAATGCCCAACCTTGGTTTTACTATTTGCCACCTAGCCTCTTTTTCCCTTGGGTTTCCGGAGCCCGAAGGTCATCTTATTTAAACCCCCCCGGGCCAGTGCTCCTCTGAGTGTTGGTCCACCTCGTCAGCCGCCGGTGGCCACTAGGGGCAACTCTGGGCTGGCCTACTGGAAGTTTGGACAATCTGAGTGTGCCCTGAGAACGAGATATGTGCAGCTCCTATCGGGATTTGTTGGCACATTCGGGCGGTGTTGCTGGTCTTATTTTAACCTGTCGAAGTGTCTTGAAGAACCGAGGTACCGAGTCTAATCGGAACGTCTCGGGAGGAGGTCTATTCCTTCGTTGACCGTGAGAGCTTGTCATGGGCTAAGTTGGGACTCCCCTGCAGGGATTTGAACTTTCGAAAGTCGTGCCCGCGGTTATGGGCAGATGGGAATTTGTTAATGTCTGGTTGTAGATAATTTGAACATTAACTTAATTAAAATGAATCAACTGAGTGTGTTACCATGATGGCCTCTTCTCGGCGGAGTCCGGGAAGTGGACACGGTGTTGGAGTAATGCTTACGCAGGTTGCTCTCTAGTTTCTCGCTCGCGCTTTGCCTCCTTTTCTCGCTCTCTTTTGCGAACAGGTTAGCCACCATATATGCTAGTCGCTTGCTGCAGCTCCACTTATATTTACCTTGCTTTACCTATAAGCTTAAATAGTCTTGATCGCGAGGGTGCGAGATTGCTGAGTCCGTGTGGCTCACAGATTACTATTACACCAGATGCAGGGCCTGATGATTCCGCTCCAGGTGACGCGCTCGAGCTCAAGTGGGAGTTCGACGAGGACTCTCAGCGATACTATGTTTCTTTTCCTGATGATCAGTAGTGGTGCCCTGTTGGGGGTGATCGGGACCGTGTCGCATGTTGGGTTATCTTTTATTTTGGCGTCGTAGTCGGGCCATGAGTGTTTGGATGATGTAATGTTATTTATGTACTTGATTGACGTGGCGAGTGTAAACCAACTATGTTATCTCCCCTTTTATTAATTATATTACTTGGGATGTTTGTGAAGATTGCCTAATTTACGACATATGCCTTCAATGTGATTATGCCTCTAAGTCATGCCTCGACACGTGGGAAATATAGTCGCATCAAGGGTGTTACATGTTGCTAGCATTCACTCCACCCGGCGTCGTCAATTGCGTCACCTCTAGCAGTGTAGCCCACCAAGACCATTGAGTGAAGGCCGACGCAGAGCACAAAGATGATGTCACTATATATTGGGTCGACACTGCACAACAATAGCCGTTCACACGTGCCATGTGCAAATCTCACCTATACACGTCGCCATTGACGATATGCAATTTCTTTTGGCTCCACTCAAGTTTTGAATTTCAGGAGGGGGTAGATTTTTTTTTGAAGGTGGACAATGTGCCTAAAGCGATGATGGTATGCATTCCCTAGGAAATATGGTTCCTATACAAAATAGAGTTTGCATATCTATATCATTTGTCTTGCTTGTTTAGAGAAATGACAAGTTAGATTTCCAAGGTGTGAGTGCACAGAAAAACCAAAATAGAGATGAACAAAACAACTAGTCCGACAACGAAGGGGGGGGGGGACTCAAAATGCGCACCAGGCCCAAGCCAAAAGAATTTGTCCATCCAAAATAATCAAGGACAAAAAAGTATGCTAAGACCCACAATATCATGAATAAAAATAATTAGGTACTATTAGAAGAAATGTCTCCCACAAACAAACATGTTATACAATGGACTATTTCTTATTGTTATCTCTAGCAATTATTGTTTAAATGGCATGTGTTAAAAAATCTTACTCACTTTATGACCAAACTTGACCTATCTCAAAACCCTCTCCGAGACATATCTAAGCTAGTGAAAGAAGAGCTCAAAATAGTAACTTCCGATGAACAAACAATGCTTGAGGTATTTGATCTCGCATGATTATACATCCAAGACAAAAAGATTGCAGGTTACATCAAAGACAGTTACCCATTACTTTTGAGTTAAGTTTTTTTTTCTTTTCATAAGGCCCAAGAGCTCACTTGCGGGCAGTTGGCACAATTTCACAAGTGTTTTCCACCACCAAGTAAAGCCAAGCGATGATGTTGAGGCGGATCATGTAACTCATAAGTGTGTCCGCACTAGCAGGCATCGTGACAACAAGGCGCTAGCCCTAGACAACACCGCAAACATGAGGTCGTTATGTTTGGAGATGTATGGCTCAATATGGTAGCAAGACACCCATGACTGACTTGGTAGTGTCGATATACTAAAGTTCTCATACTGAAACTCATGGGAGACGATTTCTCTCGACGTCGTGCCACCGAGAATGAGACGGCAATCGATGGGCTTTGACGTTCTGCCACTACCATAGATGGAGGCGGGGCCGGCCCCTCCCTCCATGTCAGGAGCCAGGTGTCATTCTATCACGTGTGCAGGTGCGGAACGACCAGAACCGCCCCTCCCTCCATGTCAACACCAAACGACCAATGCCGCCACTAGAACGAGCCGCCAACGCGATGTTGTCACCGCTCCCATACCAAAGCGGACCTAGCATTGTCGACGGAAGTCGTTAATTCTTCGTCCCGTCCCTGTAAGGACCAGCGCTCCAGAGTGTAGTCTTCGTTGTTGAAACCTTGAATCGAGCTGAATAACCTCACACTAAATCTATTGTCGCGTATGCACTGTGAGAAACCCTGGCCTCGCTAGCCCAAGTAGCAGGCAAAAAACTATGCCGGAGCTCCATCTAATTCGTCTCGACAGACAAACTTAAGGAAGATTGAAGCTCGTAAGACTGACACGAAGAAGAAATGCCACCATTCGCCTGAGCACTGTCCCCGCGAAGACTAAAAATCTAACATCTCTACTAGCTAGGGCCTAGGCATCAAGAGTTTCCTCCCCACCAACGGCCACCAGAGTGAAAGGCAGAGGGGGAGTGAGTCCACAGATTTACCGGCGAAGATCCATGGAAAGAAGACCTTGTCCTAGTCACCTTGGAAAAGAGGAAAGAAAGACGTGAAGCCTTATATCGAACCCTTCCAGCGACAAACCTAACTTGACAAAAGCCATCGAGCAACAAAACAAATATTTAAGGTAATAGTTTCGGATGGCCTCTTAAAAGAGATCGTCCATTACTTTCAAGGTAAGTTTTTTCGAAGAGCTCAAATAGTTCGTTTGCAGGCAGTTGGCATTGACTTATACGTGTCGTCCACCCGTGAGTAGAGTTGTGCGACTATATTGAAGCAGACCACGGGCCCATAGAAAGTGCGCGGCCACCGAGGGCAAGGTGTCATGGACACCGGTCATGACACCAACACTAGCATGATGCCCTCATGCCGAGTCTTGTCCCTCCATATCAGCAGCCAAGTGCCATTATGCCACGTGTTTCAGGTGCGCCGAGATGTAAAAAAAAAACCTTGTCAACTGTTTTACAGGTAAGCGGTTATATTTGCCCAATTCGCTGCGATTAGGTGGAAATTTTATCTGTCAGGTGGGTCCAAACCAGTTCCCAGCTCAGGCTCAGCTCAGCCTTCCTTTCCTCTTCCTCCCTCGCCTGAGCCCCTGACCACCACCCAACCCCTCTGAATCCCGACCCGCGTGCCCTACTGCCGCCGGCCGCCGCCGCCCACCGCCGACGCCTCAACCCCCCCCCCCCCCCCCCCTCCCACCCGCCCCTCACTCGGCGTCGCCGCGGTCTATCGCCGTCCCCCTCCCCCGCCCTCGTCGCAAGCCGGGGCGGCCCTGTCCCGACCGGACCCGGGGCGGCCGCGCGTGCCCTACTGCCTCCGACGCCTCAGCCCGCCCGCCCCCACACGCGCGCGCGCGTCGCCGCAATCGCCGTCCCCGTCCTCCCCCGTCGCGACGGCATCGCGGGCCTGCCGCCTCCGCCCCGCCCGCAACCCCTGGCCGCCATTGACTGGGTCTCAAGGTACGAGCTTGCTCCCGTCCATCGATTGGTTGAGTCCCACCGACCCGACGATCCAAAAAAGAGAGAGAAATTCCCAGACCTTCGCGATTTCTGTGTGCGCGCCGTCTAGAATCTAGATCCGTTCCCCTGTCTCCGTTTATCTGTTCGTCCGCGGGTCTGATTGCTGAATTGTGGGGGAAAGACGGCGGATTTCGAGTGTCCCGCATCAATTTCTTCCGCTGACTGATTGATTGATGATTGATTGCGCGTGCGTTGCTGATTCGGCTGTTTGTTTGACCAGCTGCGGAGTCCCCCTGGTGAAGATTGATGATGGCCAACCACGAGCTGGTTCTTGGGCACGGGCAGGACGCCGCGGAGCTGGCGCTGGGGCAGAGCCACCACGACTTCGGGCAGGATCATCATCACCACCACCATCATCATGTGCTCGGCCTGGGCCACAGCCACGACCTCGGCCTAGGCCATCCGCACGACCACGATCTCGTCCTCGGCCAGTCGCACGACCACGAGCATGATCATGATCTCGTCCTCGGCCACCACCACGACGGCCAGCTCGTCCTCAGGCACGACCACCACCATGGCCACACCAGTGATCTTGCTCTGGGGCAAGGGCATGAGGACGAGTCGATGGACGACGGGGAAGACCACCATGATCTCGGCGATTTGGCGCTCACCGAGCCTCATCCCCTCGGCGAGGACGATAATCTTGATCATCTCTCGCTTGAGCAAGCCCACGACCTTGCCCTCGAGCCGGGCGATGACTACTCGCAGGGCCCTCTTGCCGTTGCCCCAGTCGTCCAGTCGCGGATGATGGTTGTGAGCACCGAGTTTCAGCTTGTGGTGGGGCAGGAGTTCCCGGATGTCATGAGCTGCCGCAGGGCTATCCGCAACACTGCCATTGCCTGCCACTTCGAGATTCAGACGGTCAAGTCTGACAAGACACGCTTCACTGCCAAGTGTGCTGCTGAGGGCTGCCCGTGGCGAATCCACGCTGCAAAGCTTCCTGGAGTGCCCACTTTCTCCATCAGGACCATACTTGACAAACATACTTGTGTGGGGATAACCCATCTTGGCCACCAGCAGGCATCTGTTCAGTGGGTTGCAAGTACAGTCGAAGAGAGGCTGCGAGAGAATCCACACTGCAAGCCTAAGGAAATTCTGGAAGAAATACACAAGTCACATGGGATCACACTATCGTACAAGCAAGCCTGGAGAGGGAAAGAGCGGATCATGGCAGCAGTTCGAGGGTCTTTTGAAGAGGGATACCGAATCCTGCCTGAGTACTGTAGGCAGGTGGAAAGAACAAACCCAGGAAGCATCGCTAGGGTCTATGGGAACCCAGATGATAACTGCTTCCGGCGGCTCTTCATATCGTTCTATGCGTCGATATATGGTTTTGTAAATGCATGCCGTCCGCTCATTGGTCTTGATAGAACTACTCTGAAAAACAAGTATCTTGGTACCTTGTTTCTTGCCTCTGCTTTTGATGGTGATGGTGCTCTGTTTCCTCTGGCGTTTGGTGTGGTTGATGAGGAAACAGATGAGAACTGGATATGGTTTTTGTCTGAGTTGCATGAGTTGCTGGAGAAGAACACAGAGAACATGCCGAGGCTCACAATTTTGTCAGACAGGCGCAAGGGTATTGTTGATGGAGTCGATTTCAACTTCCCAACTGCATTCCATGGGTTCTGTATGCGCCATGTCAGTGAAACTTTCCGGAAAGAGTTCAACAATTCAGTGCTTGTCAACCTTCTCTGGGAAGCTGCCAATGCGCTGACTGTGATAGAGTTTGAAACTAAGCTGCTAGAGATAGAGGACACATCACAAGAGGCTGTTTGTTGGATCCGACGCCTTCCTCCTCGCCTCTGGGCCACCGCTTACTTTGAGGGGATACGATATGGTCACCTGACAGCAAATATCATGGAGTCGATGAATTCTTGGATACTGGACGCGTCTGTCCTTCCCATAAATCAGATGATGGAGGTCCTTCGTCGGCAGCTCATGACGTGGTTCAACGAGCGGCGTGAAGCGAGCATGCAGTGGGCAACCATCCTCGTGCCCACGGCCGAGCGCCGCGTGCAGGAGGCCATCGAGCGCGCGCGGGGCTTCCAGGTGGCCCGCGCGAACGAGGCAGAGTTCGAGGTCATCTCGCCCCACGAGGGGACGAACGTGGTGGACATCCGCAACAGGTGCTGCCTGTGCCGCGGGTGGCAGCTGTATGGCGCGCCGTGCTCCCACGGCGTGGCGGCGCTGCTCTCGTGCAGGCAGAACGTGCACCGCTACACGGAGAGCTGCTTCACGGTCGCGACGTACCGCAAGACCTACTCGCAGACCATACACCCGATCCCGGACAAGACCCTCTGGAACGAGGGCCAGCCCGCCGAGGACAGGCTGGAGGTGATCATCAACCCGCCAAAGTCGCTTCGCCCTCCCGGGCGGCCGAGGAAGACGAGGGTCCGCGCGGAGGACCTGGGCCGGGTCAAGCGGGTCGTGCACTGCAGCCGCTGCAACCAGACGGGCCACTTCAGGACCACCTGCGCCGCTCCCATATGAGCTTCCGAGGCACAGCTGCTGCTGCTGGTGGTGGTGTGAATGAAGAAGAACAAGTTAGAAGTTGGCGCCTATTATGCAAACTTCCTGCTTGCAGATTAGTGTTCCTTTTTGGTTATACAGTGCTAGGTTACATACTGCTGTTGGTTTAGCCGCGACGATGATGGTGATTTAATAATAATGCCGTTAACTTATGCTTGCCCTGCTAGTCTAGACCAAGGGAAAATATAAGAGTAATTATGTGTGCTCAGGCAGGAGCTGGCTGCTCCATGGAACGATTGAATTATGTATGTGACCCCTGAATCAAATGGCACGTACTGGAATGGACCCTGATGTTGGTTGTGCAACCTGTGGTGAAGCATACATGTTCCAGTTCTTTCTGCATCTACATTGTGATGTGTTTCTTTTGCTCCCATGTGTATATGCTGTAGCTGTGGTGCTGCTGCATTTTCTTGATCCTTGTGTTTTCTTGTTTGCTGGTATACCTGTATAGTATGGATTCATTCATCATCGTTTATGGTGTTGAGTGAGTCTTGTTGATCCTGATGTGTTTTGTCAGGTCTTACCTGTGAAGTGAAGTGACAGAGTTCCACATGAAAATCTGCAGGAAACAGGGCAGCAACTGATGATGATTCTGGGAAGTTGATGCATCCCAAAAGTGACCAGATTGGCAGATTCATTCAGCAAGATCCATCATCATCACCCAGATTGAAATTTCTACTGAAGGCTGTTGAGTTGTGTTGATCCTAGATTGTAGGATCTGAGGGCCTGCGTGCCACATCTCTCGGGACTCTCTCTCCCTCTATATGTATACCCGATGTGTAACAGAATCAATTAAGGGAATTTTGCACAATCACTTTCCAACTTGGTATCAGTCGCCAGGACTCTTTCCATGGCCGCGGACGACTCCTCCTCCTCCGTCGCCACGAGCTCGGCCACGTCGCCGGGCACCCTCTCCTCCTCCTCTTCGGCGCCTGCCGCCGGCACCTCCCCGGCTACCGCCTCGACCAACCCTCCCTTCGTCTTCGGCACGTCCCCCAACCTCTTCAGCGGCTCCTCCCCTGCCCCGACTTCTCAGTTCGCCCCTCTTTTCACCACCGCCGGCTCCTCCCTTGCGCCACCACCGGCCCCCGCCGCTCCACATCCCATTTTCCGTGATCACATCACGAACCACATTAAGTTTCTTCTCCACCCTGTCGATCACAATTATCACAAGTGGAAGACTTTCTTCCTGATGGTCCTGGTTCGCTACGGTGTCTCCTACCTCCTCGACCACCCTCCACCTCCCAATGCTCCGTCCCAGTACCTTGAGCTTGACGCCCACATCGTTCTGTGGATCTATGCCACTCTCTCGGACACCATGTGTGACCACGTTGTTGGAGCCACCACCACCTACGCCCTCTGGAACAAGATCAAAGATTTCTTCCTCGCCAATCGCGACGCCCGCTTCATGATCCTCAACCGCCAATACCGTAACCTCAAGCAGGGTGATCTATCGGTGTCGGAGTACGCCCGCCGTCTCAAACTCCTTACCGACGCTCTCGCCGATATCGACCACGCCGTCACCGAGGTGGATCTCACCACGCAGTTTCTTCATGGCCTCGACAAGCGGCTCGACACCATCCGTGTCGTCCTCGGCGACCAGGGCCTCCCCTTCGACACCGTCCTCTCTCGCGTTGTCCTTGTGGAGGAGTCGCAGGCATAGCGCGCTGCGGAGGAAGGCGCCTCCGCGTTCGCCATGGCGGGCGGCAGCTCTTCAGGCGGTGGTTCTTCGGCCGGCTCCTCTGGCGGTCGCGGCTCGGGCGACCGTGCGGCCGATCGCTCCTACGATCGCGCCCCCGACGCCCCTCACCCGCTGTCCAACTCGTCTGGTCGCGGGCGTGGTGACCGCTCTGGCGACGGTGGTGACCGTGGCCGCGGGCGCGGGCGCGGGCGCGGGCGTGGCCGTGGACGCGGCGATCACTCCGGGCGCGGTCAGCAGGCACCGCAGTTCTATCCCTTCACGGGGTATTTCGCCCCGTACGGGATGGCTCTCCCGACACCCCGCCCTGGCTGGATCCCGCCGAACGCCGCCGGCGTTCTTGGGCCCCGACCCGGTGCTCACGCCCATGCTTACCCTGCCTTCACGCCCTCGCCGGTGCCGTCCACTCCATACTACCAGCCGCCACACGCCCAGCCCTCATGGGACCACCTCACCATGCTCAACGCCGCCTTCACCAACGGCGGCTACGCCACACCACCGGCTCCCGAGTGGTATCTCGACAGTGGCACGTCCTCGCACGTGACAGGCACCCAAGGTAACCTGACCTCGTTGAGTTCTTCATTCTCGCATTTACCTTCTAGCATTGTTATCGGTAATGGGCATCATCTTCCTGTCACTGCCACGGGCTCTACCACCCTCTCCCCTCATGATTTTCGTCTCACTGACATCCTTGTCTCCCCAAACGTAGTCACCAGCTTCATTTCTGTTCGTAAATTTACTAAAGATAATTCTTGCTCTATTGAGTTTTACCCGTGTGGTTTTCTTGTGAAGCATCTTCGCACTCGACGAGTTCTCATGATCTCCGTTAGCCATGGCGATCTCTACCCCTTCATTGGCAATAAACCGGCGCCGGCGTCCGCTCTCCTCGCCGGCACACCCGCGGACTTGTGGCATCGTCGCCTTGGGCATCCCGGCGCTCACACTTTTTCTTCCATGTCTCAACATTTTTCGTTAGATTGTAATAAGGATCCTCACTCGCCATGTACTGCTTGCCAACTTGGCCGCCAGCCTCGTTTACCATTTCCCTCTTCCTTTAGCAAAACTTATGCCCCTTTTGATTTAATACACTGTGATTTATGGACGTCACCTGTTGTCAGCTTCTCTGGTTTCCAATACTATCTTGTGGTGCTTGATGATTTTACACATTACTCGTGGACCTTCCCACTTCGCCACAAATCTGAAACTTCCACGGTTCTTCAACGCTTTTTTATGTTTATTTACACCCAATTCCATGTAATCATCAAAAGCATGCAGTGTGACAACGGTGGTGAATTTATCAACTCATCTCTTCGCGCCTTCTTCTCCTCCAACGGCATCGCCTATCGCTTCTCTTGCCCCCATACTTCCCCCCAAAATGGCAAGGCGAAACGCATGATTCGCACCACTAATGATGTCATGCGTACCCTTCTTCTTCAAGCCACCCTCACACCACCCTTTTGGGTTGAAGCCCTACACACGGCCACATACCTCCTCAACCGGCGTCCCTCGCGTGTCATTGCGCCCCACACACCTCATTATCCCCTCTATGGTGTTGCCCCCACATATGACCATCTTCGTGTCTTCGGCTGCTTATGCTTCCCGAACCAATACGCCACCATGGCCAACAAGCTCGCCCCCCGGTCGTCCCGCTGCGTTTTCCTTGGCTATGCCCTTGAGCACAAGGGTTACCGGTGCTTTGACCTCGCCACCCGCCGCGTCATCGTCTCTCGCCACGTTATATTCGATGAAACAATTTTTCCATACACGGGAAGCACGCCGGACCACACCACCGTTACGTCCACAAACGATCCCCATGCAGCCCGCCTGCCCAGCCTCGCCTTCCCTGGATCCATCCCACCTACCCCGCCTGGACCCCACCACCCATCAGCTTCCGCCCCCAGCCAACCGTTTCCTCCCACGCCGCCCGCTGCGCCCACTCCCTCGTCCCCCGCGTCCGCATCGTCCTCGGATCACGAGCCCACCATCGAATCCAACCAACCCAGTCCCGCCGCATCCCCATCGGATCACGCACCAACCACCCCACCTACCTCGCCCGGTCCCGCCGCATCCCTCTCGGATCGCACGCCCACTCCCGCCCCTGGCTCGCTTGTTCCCAGCGCCTCGCCACTGGCCACTTCATCTGGTCCAACTCCTGTCGCCTCGCCTGGTCCCACTGAATCCTCCTCGACCCGCTCACCCCCCCAGTACGCCTTCGCCACCTCTTCCACCCCATGCCATTCCCATACAGCCACCCAACAATGCACACCGCATGACCACCCGTGCCAAAACCGGTTACTTAATGCCTAAACGGCTATTTCTTGCTGACGCCTCCTCCACCATCTCACCCATTCCTCCCACGTATAAATCCGCTCTCAAGGATCCCCATTGGCGTCAAGCAATGTTAGATGAGTTTAATGCATTAATGAACAACTTCACTTGGTCTTTGGTCCCTAAGCCTGCAGGTGCGAATGTGGTCACGGGCAAGTGGATTTTTCGGCACAAGTTCAACACGGATGGGTCTTTGGCACGGTACAAGGCACGGTGGGTCGTTCGTGGATTCACACAACAAGAGGGTGTGGACTATGATGAAACTTTCAGTCCGGTGGTCAAGCCAGCAACTATTCGGGTGGTCTTGAGTCTTGCCACCTCTCATTCATGGCCCATCCATCAACTTGACGTCAAGAATGAATTTCTTCATGGTGAGCTCAATGAGACTATGTATTGCTCGCAACCGGCTGGTTTTGTGGACTCCTCCAAGCCGGACCATGTGTGTCTTCTCCACAAGTCACTCTATGGTCTTAAGCAAGCTCCTCGGACGTGGTTTTTGCGCTTCCAAGCCTTCCTCTTATCTCTTGGGTTTCGGGCATCCAAGAGTGACACCTCCCTCTTCATCCTCCACCATGGTAACTCCCTTGCCTACCTTCTTGTATATGTGGATGACATCATCCTCACCGCGAGCTCTCCTCACACCCTCACCCACATTATCACCTCTCTCAAGCGGGAGTTTGCCATGACTGATCTTGGCACTTTGCACCATTTCCACGGCATCAATGCTACTACCAACCAGTCCGGCCTCTTCCTATGCCAACAATAGTACACACTAGAGCTTCTTCAACGCGCCAACATGCTCAACTGCAAGCCCGTTTCCACCCCGATTGACACAAGCTCTAAACTTTCCTCCCATGAAGGCCATCTCCTCTCTAATCCGACCCACTATCGTAGCATCACCGGCGCCCTACAATATCTTACCCTCACACGCCCGGACATCACATATGCCGTCCAACAAGCTTGCTTATTCATGCATGCTCCTCGTGACATACACATGCAGCTTGTGAAGCGCATTCTCCGCTACTTACAAGGCACCTCCCATTATGGTCTTCAGCTTTTTCGGTCTCCTTCCAAGGACCTCATTGCATACACCGATGCTGATTGGGCCGGGTGCCCGGATACGCGCAAGTCCACTTCCGGCTTTTGTGTGTTCCTTGGTGCAAACCTCATCTCATGGTCATCCAAGAGGCAGCCCACCATCTCACGATCCAGTGCCGAGGCTGAATACCGTGGTGTTGCAAATTGTGTGGCTGAATCTTGTTGGCTCCGGCACCTTCTTCATGAGCTCAAGGTTCCTCCGACACGTGCCACCGTGGTATATTGTGACAACATCAGTGCTTCCTATCTCGCGAGCAATCCGGTCCAACATCAACGAACCAAGCACATTGAGATTGATCTACACTTCGTTCAGGATCGGATGGCTCTTGGCGAAGTGCGCGTCTTGCATGTGCCTTCCAGCTCCCAATATGCCGACATCTTCACCAAGGGCCTGCCCTCGCCATTGTTTACCAATTTTCGGTCCAGCCTGAACATCCTTCCCAATGGAGTTCCGGCTGAAGGGGGTGTTGAGTTGTGTATTTTTGTACCACTTGTAACGTTATATTGGCATGTTGTAACGATCCTAGATTGTAGGATCTGAGGGCCTGCGTGCCACATCTCTCGGGACTCTCTCTCCCTCTATATGTATACCCGATGTGTAACAGAATCAATTAAGGGAATTTTGCACAATCACTTTCCAACTAAGGCATCATCAGGTTTTGACAAGATCTGCTGGGCATATCACCACAAGGTCCTTGGAGCTACAGCGTTCGTCGCTTTCTCTACGGATATACTACGGCTAAGCGCCACCGGGATCGGACCGGCCATGCACAGGCCATGACGGCAGCGCGTCGGCCTGCTAACCTGACAAAAAGGGCAGAAACCTGGCGGCGGCGCGCCGGAGGGTAACGGCGGTTCCTTCTTCCCAAAACATGTTACGGCGACGCTGGAATGCTGCAGTTCGGTGGCCGCTCAGCGCCACAGCTGCTCCCTGCTGACCGGCCGGTGGTGGTTCAGCCGCTGGACTCCTCCCAGCCCCGGCGCCGGCGGGAATCCTGATGATGCTGCTGCTGCCTCGGCAGCGTACGGCTGCCAACGATCGACGCCGGCGCCGGTGGGCCACCCGAGCATGTGTGGCTCTGCCCTGCCGCCTCCGCCGATCTGGCCCTGTTCAACGGTCACACGACATGATGCTCTGGGCTGGTCAGTAAGCTGTTTCAGTCAGGGGATTATTGATCACAGGTTTATTACTGTATCACTTTACCATCTGGAGCATGCTGCTGCGCGGGATGGTGGAGCAGTGATCGGCCTCCGGGAACCTCAGCGCCGGTGTTATCGACGTCGGCGAAGGCCTCATCCAGATGCTCCTGTTCCTGCCGGGGTGCCATGGCGCCGTCGCCTCCTCCTCCTCCGGCATTTCGAACTGGTCCCCAAACAAACAGTTTCAGTTTCAGTGTCAGTGCCTGAAGCAACTCAGTCATGTGTAGCTAGCAACAATGTGCAACAACAGAATTCAGTGCGTCCTAGGCATACCGTCAGGCTCGTCCTCCGGCTGCCCGGCACGGCTGCGGTGTGGGGGGTGTCGCCGCTGGTGACCATGGAGGGATCGCCACCGCTGGAGCAGCCCAGGCTGAGCTCAAGATCAGGCTCGCCGCCCCAAGCTATAACAAACAATGCCAACAATAATTCATTTTCAGAACAAGCCAAGTCTGCAACCAAAATGAGTTTGTTGTCGTCAGTCAGGGAGCTCACCTTGCAGGCCGAGTGAGCCGTCGCACACCGCCGCTGCCGCCTTGGGCTCGAAGTTGGTCACCGCCTCCTCGCCGCTGCAGTCGAGTGCCGCCTTGTCGTAAGCCCTGGTCATCCAGTCAATCACACAGCACAGGGACGGAAATCATCAGCAAACATGAGATAAGATCATCCGTGGCACAAAAACAGAATGAGCATCAGTGAAGAAACAGGGAGGAGATTGCATACTTTGCAGCGTCCATCTCCGTGTCATACAAGCCAAGGTACACGAACCTGGAATGATCAGCACAAGATCAGTTAAATCTTTTCATGTTCATATCTGTGGGGAATTGACAAGCTCAAACACATTATGCCCTGACGAATCATATGAAGAGAAGGTAGATTGCTCACTTCTTGCCCATGAGCTGGCCGATCCTGGCCTCCCACTTGCCGCACTTGTGCAGGGTGACGCTGCGGAACCTGGAGCTGCCCCTCACGAACCCGGCGCCCTGCCGCCGCAGCACCTGCACCAGCTCCTCCTTGCTCAACATGCTCATCTGCCATGGCAGCCAGCAAGATCAACAGCATGCCGTCGTTGTCAGAAAACAAAGCAGACATTGCTGACGAGGAAGATGCAGATGGTCACCTTGCCGATGTCCTCCTTGTAGTCGTCCAGCACGAAGTTGATGTCGGCCTCCACGCCGCGGAACTTGATCGCCGCCTGGTCGTACGCCCTGAAATTCAGAGAAGTTCATCTTCTTGAGATTTTTATTCTTCAAATCTTATTGTTTCTCAAGACAAAAAAACCAATGTGCATTGCTGGTTGGTTAACCTTGCAGCAGCCTGCGCCGTGTCGAATCCTCCTGCAGAAAACAAAAAAAGAAAGGAAAAGGAAAAATAAGAAGAGAGTTATGAACAGAGCATTGAGGAATCAGTAGACCAACATGGAAGAAGAAAGAACTCACCCAGGTACACCTGCTTCCCGCAGTCCCTGCAGATCCAAGAAACACAGATGAGAGACGCAGAGGCATAATAATTAGTACATAAGCAGAAAGATCGAGAGAAGATGGTTTGCGTAATGATCTTGGGAGCTTGCTGCCGCCATGGATTGGAAGGGGCATACCAGATGTGGGACTCCCAGCGGCCGGTGCGGCGGTAGAAGGTGACGCCGCGGTACTGCGAGCTCCGGGACCGCGGCCCGCGCCGGCTCTTGGTCCTCGACGGCGGCCGGGCCCAGTGCGCAGCCGCCCCGCTCCATGCGAGCTCCGGGACCGCGGCGCACCGCTCCGTCGCCTGCTGCTGCGTCGCCGTCCCCGTTGCCACGGCCGCCGCCGCCGTCGGGAAGAGCTGCTGGGTGACGAAGAACGGCCGCGCCGCACTGAAGCCGCCGCCAAAGACCGCCCTGCCAGTTCCAGCTCCTCCCTCCACGCTCGCGTCCTCGTCTCCTCCGTGGAAGAAGGCCGCTCGCCTCTCGGTGGCCGTCGACGCCATGGCCGGGTGCATGTGTCTGTCTACGGCTCTGCGCGCGCGTCCTCGGCTCCGATCGATCGATGGATGGCTTGGACGTGATGGTGATGGAGTATATACCAAGCAGAAGCAGAGCAGTAGCTGGTGGCAGCTCCCTGTCACGTCCACTCCGCTCTGTGTGCGAGTGTGTGTGTGAGCAGTTGCTGGCGCTGTGATAAAGAATCTGCAGGGCTTGTGTTTGGGCAGCTGCTGATGCCGATGCCGATGCAGATGGCGGAGGCAGCAGAGCGGCCTGCCTCTGCGTGTCTGCCCGCCAGAGGAAAGGGAAGGGAAGGAAAAGATTTCTCTCAGCAGGGCTATCAGTCTATCACTCGATGCCACGCCTCTTCTTTTCATGGATATTTCCCTCCATCCACCAGACCATCGCCCATGACCCTTTCCGTCTTTCATGTACCACTCCCTCGGTTCGGCATCCACAACTGTCACGAGCACGATGCTCCCCGGGTGAGCAGTAAAATCCCCCCAAAAAATAAAATAGCAAAAAGGAAAGCAACTCCGAAATTTTTGAGCATCAAAGATGAACACGTATTCTA
This sequence comes from Triticum urartu, assembly GCF_056163025.1. Taxonomy (NCBI): domain Eukaryota; kingdom Viridiplantae; phylum Streptophyta; class Magnoliopsida; order Poales; family Poaceae; genus Triticum; species Triticum urartu. The sequence continues at coordinate 715,634,621 of NC_141879.1, forward strand.
AGGACGCGCAAAATCCCATGATGATTCGACGTTGGAGGAGTTCAGAACAGAGAAAAAACAAAACCATTGCTCCAAAAAAAACAGGCATTTCTCAAAACGTAGATGGCCTCGACACTCCTTCAAAGTATGGAAATGTAACACAATCTGCATGTCATTGATTTTGCAAATATCTCACGCTCAACAAAGCAAATCATAAGATCATTGAGCTAATCATCACCCATCTTATTTCAAAGGTCTGTCTTTATAATGTTCATTAATGACCGAAAAACCCATCAACTGAACTTTTTGGCACCGGCAATATCAACGCAAGTGTAATGAGGTGATAAATCGATGAAAATACCAAATGTTGTCTAGTTTGCACCAACTTGAGAACAAAACAACTCAAACAGTCACAAGCCAAGAATTCAGGGCTCTTTTCATAACGTCAATATAAATGTTGAGTTGATCAGTCAAGAGAAATGCTCTTGTGAAGAGAAATCAATAGAGTAAATATATGCAAGCTCACCTATCTTATCGTGATCAATGTTTCTCAATGAGTCTCTAAGATCAAAGCAAGCAATGCACTTTGACAACCGCGTGGAAGTTTCACTAAATCGATTATTCATCTCAACTATGCTTCCATCCAACATCTCATTGATATGGTTAATTACCTTGTAATGATGGAAGCAAGTAACCATTTTGCGTGAGCTTCTTGGGTAACCTCTAGCTGAATGTTGCCATCCACATTGGGCACTTAACTTTTGTAATAGTCTTTTCATTGATATAATCATATTCTTAGCAACAACTATGATTGGATCGATTGGAGCCTTTTCGTTTGAGGGACACTGACGGGCAGACTGTTCGATAGAAATTGGGTCGGCAAACGCAACCCAGTGCAGACAAAAACCCAAACACTTTTTCCCTCATGTCGTATCCTGTCGTATTTCCTGGCAGAAACAAATAACTAGGTGCTGCCCCCATTAAAACTCCTCGCCGCTCGCTATCTTCTGCCTACCGAAGGAAGCTAGCTAGAGGGGAGGTGGGGGTGCTCCGCCACCGCTGACCCAAGGCGAACACCCAACTTGCCCCAGTGTTGGATCTGCCATTGTCAGGCGCTATAGTTTTGAAGTCAAATTGATGGTTAAAGTTAAATCTTGAAAAATATGTGCACCTTATAAGCTGGAATAGAGCGAGTGATTAGGTGCTCGCATATATTTAACAACTTTGTGCATCAGGTAGTAAGCTGTTGCTCGCTCCACTACAGGTACTTGTCCATTTTAGACATGGATACGCTCTTTGAGATGCAACTTTGAACTTGCTAGTAGAAAAATATAGATACATCTAGAATAGGGTTTCAACGACTCGCTAGCACGAATGCTCTCCACCCCATCCCTATCCTCTCTTCCTAGAGGCCTCACCACGAACCCCTCCTTTCTCCTACTTCACAGCCACACTGCTCCATCCCACCCTACTGGTGATGCTAGCTAGATCCGGGCATTGAACGTAATCGTTGGCCACTCACTGTATGTGAGGCACCATTGCAATGATCTTTCGACGTCACCTTGTTTCCTCCTCACATCCCGTTTCATCCTCCACTGTCCTTCCTAAAATCGCTCTTTCTCAAATAGGTTGCTCCGCAAGTCGTTTGATCGATACCCCCCGCCCAGCCCCCCTCCAACAAAACAAGAATCACATACTTATAACCATGATAAATCGAGTGATGTTGTCTTCACTCAATTATCAAGCAATAACCTTGTATATATGTCACGGTTAGAAAAATGGATTGCATGCTTTCTAGTTTCTAGAATGTTGCATGTTCAAAACAACAGAATTATCGTTGTACTTAGTAGCTGCGAGTTCATATCATTCAAATGTCAGATGTCCGATCCAAGGAGAATATCGGGTGCTCAAGCACCTCTGATGCACCCATGCTTAGGGGGCTCCTTTGCCCGCTGGATCATAGATCCAACGGTCGCAGGGAGAGCTCGCACAAATTTACAAAAATCTCGATGGGAAGTCATGTAATTTCGGGAGGTCCAACAGGTCCGACAGTAAATAGAGGATCTATAATCCAATGGCGCGGGAGCTCCCGTAGCATGGGGGGTGGAAGCACCTAATGCTCTCCCGTCCGATCCAATACAACACACATTCCATCCTCACAAAAGCCACCGTTCCAAGGATAAAATGAAACATTTGAAATTTTGACCAGTAATATTCAGGGCTGAGATCTACGTGGTAATCAGTTTGTCCGCATAAATGCTTTCAACATTATTTAACTTCTTTTGGATTTTAAGGATGTATCATGATAAACAAAATACAGGGATTAAACCATAGGTTTGACAACCCTTGTGTCTCATTGAGGTGATATTGTCTGGGTAGGAGGTGACATTTCCGTAGGCGACCATGGTGACTTTGTCAACCTTGAAGCTCCGGTGACTCCGCCCTTCAGCCGGCGCTGCGTGAGCGTGTCACGCATGTGGGTAGTGGTGTGTGTACATATACATGTACTACGTTGTAGTTGCTGTTTCTCAAATGAAAAATTGGTCAAAAGTTATATTTAAAAGGCCATGCCGACAACCAAGTTTCTGGATGGAGAAGCTAGAAGAGAGAGTAAGCACATCCATGCATGAAGCAACTCATTGGTGGGTGGGTGTTCTTTTTTTTAAAGGAGGATTACCCTTAGCTTTTTTTGAATGATGCATGCATTTATTTTATTAATTATTCACAAAGACTTTATAAAGTATTATCTTCATCCGAAAATACTTGTCATAAAAATGGATACAAATGGATGTATCTAGAACTAAAATACATCTAGATACATCCATTGCTCGGACAAGTATTTCCAGACAAAGGAAGTAGTACATTAGGTAGTCTGAACCATCATCTTAGCAACAACTGTCACTACTCTATCCACGTAACAGTCCGTACGTACTGACTACTGTACGTCCGTCCGACGTGAACCACGTCGAAACACACCACGCATGCATCGCCCCACACATCCATATATTGCCATCAATCCATGGTCTCTGGCTAAGCTTTCTCGGAACTAATCCAATGCATCCGGCCGTTAACGTTTCCTTCCGGTGAAACTCGAAACAGCCTCCTCCGGATTAACTTCAGTCCATGCCAATACTTACCACGGTGTTATTCCCTTTTGGCTCCAGTGCAGTGATTGGAGAGAGTTTCATGCATGGGGCGATCTCATGTCACATCTCATGTCCATGCCAATTAAGGAGCCATTCTGATGTCTTCTTGTCCTTTGGCTAGGGGAGTGATGTTAATTACTACTCCTGTTGGTACTGTGATGGTGGGCTTAAGCATGGTTGGTGCAATAATTTAATTTGCAGAGGACCCCAATTTGGTTGCGCAGATAAAGGTTTCCTCTTGTAGATCGCCAGGGGGAAGGTCAGATCCTCCGGACAAACAATTACACTATTACTACGATGCAACTTTTGTGATAGAAAATTATGAACACTAGTACTTTGATATGCGGATCTAGTGACTAGTGACATCAACTTTATATCACATAAAGTACATACTCCTTACCCTAAAAATAAATAAAGTATATGCTCCTCCTTTTTTTGTAACACTTCTCATTTAGCTTTGTCTTAAGTCAAACTTTGTAAAGTTTGATCAAATTTATAACGAAAATAATATGATCGTCAAATTTGTAAAGTTTGCCGGCTGATTTTGTTTCTATGAACTTGATGAAAGGAAGGGAGTACTATTAACGTAATTGTTGGTCAAAGACTTTTCGTAACGAAACCTAATTAATATGAAAGATATTTTACAACGGAGTGGGTACATTTGCCTGCAAATCAGCCGGCCACTTGGTGCAATGCCAATTAAGGAAGCATTGTTTTGTTCTCTCTTGTCTTTTAGCTAGGGGAGTGATGATTAATTTGTACTCATGTTGGTACCATGATGGGAATAAATATGGTTGGTGTAATTTAATTATGTAGAGAACATCATTTTCTTTTGCTGATGGAGTTTTTTTTTTCATTATGCAGGGGAAGGTAAGATATTTGGTTACTTCTTACTCAACCAGCATGGCCATTAAGTTACATATGCTGATATCCATGATGGAAATGTCCAAGCATGCTTTGCCCAAAAGGGCTTGCTTAATTTGCTGGCAGAAAATAGAAGTAGTACTAAGACGAGCAGTAATAAAGAATTCAAGATCGCTTGCAGATGAAACGTCCAACTAACCTAATACAGACCTAAAGAAAACTTGTTCAACTTGCCATAAAAAATGATTAGGATTGACAGCATCTAATGGTGCCATGTTAGTATCTAAAAGACTGTCAATCGGTAGCATGTAAAGAACAATCAGTTATCTTGGCCCAGCTAGCTAGCTGCCCTGTCGACTTACATACAGGACAGGACACCACTTGAGATTACATCAAACTGTCCAATCAACCACAAACCTCTGTGCACTAAAAATTACTAGTAGTAATTAACCTGCATCTGCATTGATCTTCTGAGACCGCCTTTTGTTTTGAAAAATGCTGCTTGGAACTAAATAAAGGCGCCCAGCCATGAAGGTGTTAGCTTGTCAATTCAATTGACCACTGGTACCCCCAGAGTTATGATCCTTCCAAAAGCCAAAGAGCTCTCAGAAGGAAGATGATGAGGAACAAAAGCAAGACCATAAAAAGAGGTGTATGCACGTTCGCACTTATCGTGTGTGTTTGGTCCGAGGAGTTATCACCGGCGATTAATCTGGGTCGTGTCCGATGAACTCCCGTTATCACACACCTTTGAAATATGACAGTTCAAAGCGATGCCAGCGAAAGGGGGTTTAAACCGTTTGCATGGAACGGCTCTACACCAATGCGTGCATTCACTTCGTCACACCGTACGTAGGAGGAGCTGCCTGCACTCCACTTGCTTATCCGCCAGCGAAGAGGTGTTTAAGACGACGTGTGTGTCGATCCCACGTAACAGTACGTACCACGTCTCACGTTAACCACATCGAAACACATCATCATGATCACCCGACATATCCATATAATATAGCCCCATAAATCCATGGTCCCTAGCAATATTTACAAAGGTGCCATTCACGGTGGACTACTTATGCATGCATGGTGCAATGGTTTCTTGCTCCACCACCCATGGTGAGAAATGCTAGTAATCGAGAGTGGTTGAGACGTTCTTCCCTTGTGACCAGTAAGGCTGAGGAGAAAAAAAAAGAAAAAAGAGAGAAAAGAGGGGCGCAACACGTGCCCTTATAAGTTTTTTTTGTGCGTGTGTGTGTTCGTGTTTTTTTTTTGTTTGATGTGATCGATTCTGTGGAGGAATTTCAATAGTCTAATGAAACGATCTCATGTCCATGCCAACTGAGGGAGTATTCATTTGCCTTGTTGCTGTTTAAGGGAGTGATGAACTGATGATCAATCATTACTCTTATCCATATTATACTTGAGTTTGCTTCAACGAGAGTTTGGAGGTTTTCTCTCTCTTCTTTGTGTATGTGTGCTGATGTTGGCTGTGTCCATCCTAGTCGTGTAGAGGTTGGGGTGTACTGATAGTGCTTGTATTCTCTTGATGCGACATTATAAATTAATAAAATCCACCCTTTATAAAAGAAGTATGATTGATGTAATCTCATTACCAGATGATCCCATTTTGTGGCATAGCCACAGGTTTCTGTTGATAGATTATGCAGGGGAAGGTCAGGTTAACAATTACACTATAACTACATATAACTTCTGTGATGCAAAATTATGACCACAAGTAAGTTTGGAAAACAGATCTAATGGTATCAACTCTATGCATGTTAGCAAGAAGTATATAGAGTAATTGTTGGTTAAAGACTTATCCTGACAGAACCTTATACTATTGAAGGTATTTTGCAACTAAGGGAGCACTACTGCTCCTGCCTCGCATCTCAAAATCCCATGCCTACTTTTTTTTTACTAATGTCAAGGATCCAGTAAAGTCACAAAGCCGCGCAATGATTTTTTTTTCTGAAACAAGGAATTTTTTTTGCCATTTTCATTGATTAACAAGAAGTGAGGATTGTCCGGTTAATTGACCAGAAACCGGCCTAAAACCGATACACCCCAACCCACAAACACATGGGCATCACCGGCCAACTTGGCCACCGACATGCAACAAAAGCCACGACGGTACATGCCAACAAATGGCCACACACACAAACAACCGACAGCTCTGACTTTGACGACGAGCATCGCCTGAGAAATATGCAGGAGTTGCGCCGACTGTGCCCACTGCAAACGACCATCAAGCGCCTGTCATCATCACCACCTTGACTCGCTCCACCGCAGCTCCGACTTCAAAGCAACTAAGCAACCCATGGAAGAGCACCTTGGACACGCCGGGAAGATCCGACTACCAAAACCCGAGCCGCGACCCAAGCTCCTCTCGACGCCATCATTGCTACCAAACAGAAATCAGCGCCCCCGAAACGGCCGCCTCAACAAACCACGCGGTGAAGATGCCGCCATCCACCGCGGCGAAGATGCCGTCATCCACTGGTCTCCAGTTGTAGCTGGCTCCGAGGCGATGCCCCCAAGAAGGTAGAAGACGTGAAGATGCCTTCATTGCCCAATCTTGCAGATCTAAGGTTTCCCTTCGGAGCCAAGGCCGCGGGGAAAGGGGAGGAGTAGCGCACATCAGCGATGCTTCCAAGAAAGAGCACGACGCCCATGGGCGTCCCGTCGCCGTATCCAGCAAAGGCCGAAGATAGGATTTCTCCCGGTGAAGCTCGACCATCAACTGCCCAAACCGGCCGACCACGAACCGCCGCCCACCAAACCTCGCAGAGCACCAAGGGGAGCACCTCCCTCCAATGCACGCCCCTGCCGAGGCCGTCCTGCGCGACCACCAGGCCAGCAGCCGCAGCGCTGCCGGAACCTTGGCGCCCCCGCCGTCCAACTCCAATCTGGCCACGAGATCCCTTGATCGCCAAAGCTGCACAATGAATCAATTAAGTTGAGATGTGTGGCTCAACCACACCATGCATCATGTTTCTCCCTGGAAGAGTCTTTTTTTTCTATAAAGGGTGGATTTTATTGATTCAAAATGGAGCCTTAAGAAGATACATGCGCAATGAGCACACACTCGGCCTCTGCATAGATAGGATGCACATATATAGCCAATACCAACACACACACACACACACACACACACACACACACGCCTGCAAATAGCAAAATCATATAATACCAAAGCTATGCATTGGTGAAAAAAGGAGAGAAAAGACACACAAAGCGACCAGATCACGATCGACAAACTACAACAAAGACCATATCCGCACTAATCAACTCATGGCATCACACGGACAACGAAGTTTTCTAGAAGCAATGCCTTCAGGAAGAGAGTGATGCTCAGACGTCATCGTCACCGGATCCAACCACCCAAGGCCAGATTCTAGTTTTTCACCCTGGAGAACCAATCTAAGCATGTTCGAGCAATGTCGTCAACAAGGTAACGATGGGAAAACATCGCCATTGCTAGGTATAACCAAAAATCAGGTCAGACCTAGGCTTTCACCCCGGAGCTTGAGACCAGGTGCTCGAGAAGCACCACCATCAAAGTCAATCATGTGTCGTCACCACTACTTTTCCGCAACCCCAAAAGCTACACATGATGTATCACCGCTGTTGCACAGACACCCCTTTGCGTCAAATCATTGTGCATAGCTTGCATATCCTCGCCAAAGTCAACCACCACATCCGGGGGTTGGTGGCACCGTAATCCGCAGCGAGGCAACCGCCGCAGATCGGAGTGATGACCAACCCGACGGTGGAGCAGGCCGCCGCCGACTACAAATTTGCTGGAGAGAGCCCCCTGGAAGTGTCTAAGACCTTTTCCAATGCATTGGTACATAGGTGAGGTGCTAAGTGTTTTAAAAGTCTTAGCAACTAATGTCCTTAATGCATATGTGCTTAGATTCTTAGCTAAGCTTGCTTTATTTATTTATTTAGCAGTAAGCATTTTGCATAGGTCCACATGCTTAGCATCTTATCCTTCCGGGGTCACCATAATACTCTCTCAACTCTTTAATTGCTTTGCAACATCATTTTTTTGTCTATGTGACACCCTTAGCACCTGTACACCGTGAAGCATTGGGAAAGGCCTAACATGCTTTCCCAAAAGAGCTTGTTTGATTTGCTGGAATGCTTGCCGATCAGCATGCAGTCCACTTGTTGGAACGCCAATTAAGGAAGCATTCGTTTGTCTTCTTGTCTTTTAGGGGAATGATAGTGATTAATTAGTACTCCTGTTGGGTACCATGATGGGAATAAATAGGGTTGGTGTAATAACTTTATTATTAGAGGACCCCGGTTATTTCGTAGATGGAAGGATTTTTGTTTACATTATGCAGGGGAAGGCAAGATATTTGATTACTACTTACTCAACCAGCATGGCAAGCTACATGTGCATGATGGAAATGTCTAATCTTGGTAGCTACATATGCATGATATTTGTGCACCAGTATCAACTTTAGGACTTAAACCCAAGTGGGCTAGTTCCACCATAAGAAACCAAACTATCTGAGCTAGGCTCAGCTTGCGTCCATCTAGCGGTCATGGCGGTGGTCTAAGGTGGGAAGGTGTCCCGCCAATTTGCTAGTGCCTTTTAGCCTTGGCGTGGAGTACTGATGGAGATGACTATCGGTCAATCTGTTTTCCAAGATGATAACTGAAACACTGTTTCATGCCCGGGGTAAAAAATATTGTCCTAGCCTTTATTGGTAGGGCATAGCAGTGACAAACTTACGTCGTTACCTTTTCGAAGGCGTTGTTTATAGGTTATTGTGACGATCTTCATTGGCTGATCACAGCAACAAGGATGAAAAATCTTTGTCTAGACTGTCTCTGGTCGCATGTGGTGACGATGGTGCGAGGATGTTTATCCCTTCTTGAAGCCGATGTTGTGGAAGAAGTCGACTTAGTATAGATGTTAATTCTATATCTTTGTAATGGTTCAGCTATGGATGCCTTTATTTTGTATTCTTCTGAATAATTAATAAAAATGGACGTGTATAATATGATGATGCAGAGGCCAGGGGATTAACCTCTTTTTCGAAAAAAAAATTGCCTGCCCTGAACTCTTTGGTGATCGCTGCTTCTTGTTCCTTAATCTTTTTTTGTAAAGAGCGGAAAACCATCTGCCTTTGCATTAAGTGATTCACACGGCCACAAGTTTGACGTGGTATGTAATCTTAGTGAACTTTATGCTCGTTGAGTATTTGGATCTCGCTACGTGGAACACTGCCCTCGTTGGCTTTATTAATTTAAAGGCGAACCCTTCTAACGCCTTTTAGCTAAAAGAATGAACTAAAAGTAAAACAAGTAATTAAGGTTGCTTGGAGATGAAATGTCCAACTAGCCTAATATAGACCTAAAAGAAGTTGTTTAACTTGCCATAAATGAATGATTAGGATTGACGGTATCTAGTGGTGTCATGTTATTAGTATCTAAAAGACTGTCAATCAGCACCATTGCAGTATAATTAAAGATCAATCAGTTGGCTTTGCCCAGCTAGCTAGCTCCCCTGTCGACTTACAGACATGACAGGACACCACTTGATATTACATCAAACTGTCCAATCAACCACAAGCCTCTGCACTAAAATTAACCAACTTGCATTTGCATTGCTCTTCTGAGACCACTTTCACTTTTGTTTTGGAAACATGGTGTCCTGGAGGATGGAGCTAAATAAAGGCGCCCAGCCATGAAGGCATGACCAGATGGTAGCTTGTGAATTCAATAGGCTGGTAGTTAAAGAGCCCTCAGAAGGAAGATGATGAGGAAGAAAAGCAAGGCCAGAAAAAGAGATGCATGTTTGTATGCAGAACCCATTTATTCATCAACAGACAGTGTGTTCGACCGATGAACCCTACTCCTACACCAGAATGGCCAAGCAGGCTCCATGCATGCAAGGAAGTTGCAGCACATCAATACCAAGGTGAAGAAGAAGGTTTTGTAGTAAAAAGAGTGCTGTACATAAAATACAAGTAGGTATATGAAATTATGAATACTCCTCCTGTACATAGGTACCACTGCTAGCTTTGTGGTACACAAATTTATGTTGGCTGATGATGATGATGCGCATGGATTTATGGTGCCGGATCTCCAAGGTGGCCAGTGGCAGTGCTGTCCATCCGTCCATCCATCATCATCATAAACAGAAACAGAAGCAGAAGTAGGGAGAGGGAATCAAATGCAAGGGAGCAAAATGTTTCCATAAGAGGCCAATCCAAGAGTACCTTGTAGGTCCTTCCTTGCGAGCTGTGCTCTCTCTCATCTATCATCGGTCTGCTTCTGTCCTCCCTTGAGGCGACCTGCTGCAGACGCAGACTCCTTATTTACTGCTCATCAATCACACCTACGTACGTACGTAGTACCACCCTCTGCTTCTTGCTTCCCTGCTGGCCCCAAACTATCACCTCCATGATCTATCCCGTTTCAACTCAGCTCAGCCCCCCTTGCCATGCATGCTCACCCAATCAAAACTTACACATCCAGTATTATATGCATGCTTGCTTCAGCGTGAGCAAAAAAAAAGAAAAAAACAATTGTTCTGCAAAATCATGAACAAGAACTTCCATGAATGCATAAATGGCGAGTCGCCTTGTATTACCTCCGTCCCGCTTTTCTTTTTCTAAATACAATTATATCTAGGCAAATCTAAAACAAGTAATTCAGGACGGAGTGAGTATCTGATAGTCTGAAACTCTGAACATGTACATTCTCCATCTATCTATGCAGAACAACCTTAAACCATCCTTGTTGCCGTCAGGACTAAGCAGGGCAACTAAGGCCAACTCCAGCGCACGACCCCATCCTGTCCGGGTGCATGCGTCCGTTTGGGGCTAAACAGACATATATACCAGACGCCCAGCGCGCAGACGCAAACAAACTTTTATCCATTTGATTTCCGCTTTCGACCCATTTCCGGCCCAAGTTTGGGCCGTCTTTGAGATTAAACGGACAGCGCGCGGACGGGCGGGACGCGTGCACATGTCCTCCCCTGGCCCGCCTGTCGGTGGCACAGGCCTCCTTTTTCCTATCGGCCCCCTCCGCCTCCCCTCCACCGAGCGCTCCAGCCGCACCCTCGCCACTCTCGCCCTCGCCCTCGTCGCCGCTACCATTGATGCTGTGCAGCTTGGAGCGCGCTCGCCCGGCCCCCTTTTCATTGACGCCCCGAGCTACCCAACCACGGCCACCTGATTTGCGCAACCGGCGGTCGGGTTTGGAGCGGATCCGGCCGGGCTTGTGCTCACCCGGATGTGGGAGGCCGCGCCATGCCATGGACTGGCCGGGCACCGGGCCGGAAGGCCCCGACAAGGCCGCATGCAGGTACTGACTCCGCCTCTAGCCGCTCGGATCTACACTGTCGGTGGTTCACCGGAAGATACACGAACGACCATCAGCCGGGCTCGTTGTTGACCCAAAAGCTCGCCGGCGCACCGTTGCCATTCATTAAGTGCGACGACTGCCCAAAGAAGGTCTTGCGTCGCGTGTCTACAACGCTGAAACATCCTGGATGAGTGTTCATCAAGTGCTCAACCGATGGGGTACGTGCTACTTAGCTTCTGTTGTGCTCTTAGATTTGACTAGTTGTGCTAACTTAAATTTTTATTGTGTAGAATGGATGCAACTTTTGGTATTGGGAAGAAGAGTACATCAATACATTGATAGAGCGCAATTTAGTAGATGTTTGTGCACTTTTAGCTAGAATAGAGGATAGAGATGAGACTAGTGCACTTGTTGCTCGAATAGAGGCTAGACACGAGACTAGATGCGAGGAAGCAACGTATACTTCTTTAGACTCAAAGAAGACTCAAAGAAGAAAGAAGAACGCAAGATCAAGCCTCCGCAGATCAACAATGAATGCATCGAGAAGGCACTAATCCAACTTACGGGAGTAGTTATGAAAGTTGGTTATCTTCTAAAATGTCTTCTTGTGGTTCTTGTTTTCTTTGGTCTTACTTTTCTAGTAAAAATTTGATTATGTACTTCCATGTATCAAAAATCAAGGATGAAAATAAAAGATACGTGCTTGAAAAGAAAAATGTATGCGGACGGGATACAGCCGAAACGCGGCCGTGAATTGGGCGCACGGCCGGCGCATCTCAGAAAAAGCCCAGACACGATCCCATTGTCCAATGCAAACGGACAGAATCTGAGCAAAACAGACGTCCGTTTGGGGTTGTGCGCTGGAGTTGGCCTAAGTAATCCTTTAGTCCGTTTAGCTGGACTGCTCGTTTCAGAGTTTCAGTAGGACGATTTTTATAGGACCTGCAGCTTCTACCCCTCCTCGCTCCCAGCTGATCCGGCTCGATCTCATCAAGCCGGACGATGGCAATGGCAGGGTGAGGGGAGGCGGGAACAGCTACTTGTCGGGGGCACTTAAAACGGACAGCAGAGCAGTGGTGCAGCGTGCTTTTATGCTGCTCTCTGCTCTTCTGCTCCTGCCACGAGAGAGATGATGTGCCGAGGAGGGGGATCAGGGAATCAGATATGCAGAGGCCAAGCTGCACGCAAGTAGCCAATGCAACAGTGATGAGCAAGCCCCTTTATTCCCCCACCAAACCCAAGTGTACCATCCCTCCCACACTCCACAGGGCTGCATCCCATCGCATCGCATCGCACTGCATTGGGAACGTAGTACGTACTTACTGAGCTAGTTAGGCCTCTGATCCTGTTCGAACTCGCTGTGCTTGATCGTGTCTGAATCCATAGACGCGAGCAAAGATACAAAGTCTCGAGTTCCAAATAAGAGATGTGCTAGTGCTCCACAGGGCCTGTCATCTGCTACGAGAGACACCAAAGCATGAAAGTTCAGTTGGTTATATTGGACTTTTTGCTTTTGAAAGGGGTTCTAGTGGATGTTAACTTAAGAAAACATTTGTGACCACTAGTATTTTGGGTTTCCTGATTGACACATGTGAACTTATATAAGCAAAACAGGGAGACCCTTCAGTATCTGGTATGAAAATAAGTAGGGTGAGAAAAAAAGAACAACACATGATGTGCAACGCAAATCCGAGGTGCACGATGAAGTTGCATTACCTGCACAATGAAGCATGCCCGAGGTTTCAGGTTCCACAACACTTATGAACTGGGCCAGGGCCTACTTGAATACTACTCAGTGGTTAACAAATGTTTACTGTAATGTGAGTTAACAACAAACAAATGACACCAGATTAAGGAAATGGCCCATCCAGGCAGCTGCAACTGTGAAAGCACCCCCTTTACATGGAACGCGACAACCAAAAGCCACCAGTCTCGAGAGAGGAAGGCATGGCTATGTAGGGCGCCCCTATATATATCTCGTCTTCAGCGAGTCCAGCTTATGACTCGCTGAAGGGGCGAGCGAGATGGGCTGGCCCACGCGGGAGGCAGGTCACAGCCTCTTTTCCCTTTTTCTTTCACTCTTCTCAGTTTTCGTATTTTGCTTTATTTTTGTACTTTTTTCTACTTTAACATTATATAAATATCAGTATAACAAAAAAAGTCTACAAAACGCATTTGAAAAATGTAGAACAAGCATTCGGAAAAATGTTGAATGTGTTCAAAAAATTGTTCATCGTGTATTATTTTTTTATTTTTTTTATATCATGTATATAAAAATATTAATCAAGAATTCTGAAACAAAATTGAACAAGTTTTTGAAAATGTTAATCAAGCATTTGGGAAGTGTCAAATTTGTATAGAAAAAATGATGACAATGTATTAAAAATAACGAATTTTTTTATCATGTATACAAAAATGTTAGTCAAGCATTTAAAAAAATGTTGAACGTGTGTTTGAATTTTTTAATGAAGCATTTGGAAAATGATAAATGTGTATAGAAAAAATGTTGACCATGTATTAAAAAATGATGAAAATACTTGATCATGTATTTAAAAAATGTTAGACAAGCATTTTAAAAAAATTCAAGAAGTATATCAATAATTTTAATCAGGCGTTTGGAAAATATAAAAGGTGTAAAGAAAAAATGTTAATCTTTTAATTTGAAAACTATTAATCAAAAATTAAAAAAATGTGTAGAAACAAATATTGATTATGTATTAAAAAATGTTAATCAAGCATTTTTAAATGTGTATAGAAAAATTGTTGACCATATATCAAAAATATGTTGAATTTGTATTGACAAAAAATATTAAACGTGTGTTAGAATAATGTTGTTGACATATAGAAAAAGTGTAGAATAAAAATAAAAGATGACAACAAAAAATTAAACAAGAATAAACGAAAGAAAAGAAAATGAGAAAAACCCGGCAAAAACAAATGCAAAAAGAATGAGAAGAAGAAGAAGAAAAGATACAAATGAAAATAAAAAAACCAATGAAAACCGAATAAAACAGTGAAAATGGAGAAAGGATCGAAGAAAAACAAAAAGAAACCAAGAAACCCTATGGATAACTGGCCCTATTTCCTTTAAGAGATCGTGTCTTATAGCATACCGCAAACTTGTCGCCAGCTTCTATCTCGTGACCCAGGATCGAATCCTGGTTGCTCCCTTTTTCAACTCCATTTCTGGACTATAGATGCTTGCAGCGAAACATTCTACCGACTCGCTTTAGGCGAGATATAATCGCCGTGGGCTATGTTTTGCCTTGCCGGGCACTCGCCAACAACGAGTTAAAGTTGGGCTGATACAATTAGCTTCCTACAGGTTGGTTTGATTTTCTTTATTTTTTTCATTCAGTTTTTCCTCGGCTCATATTTTTGAAAAAATAACCCAAATTCATATATTTCAGAACTAACATTCATTTAAAAACTAAAATTCGCAAATTTGGAAAATGTCTACATGGAGTAAATTTTTTGTTAGTGTAATTCATAAAAATGTTGATAGCATCCCAAAACATGTTCATAAAAATTGTTAACACCGGGGGCCCGAACCAGTGAACCTTGCGCCACTCCCTTACTGTTTGCTAGGGGAAGGCCCGTCAAAATGATTTCGTTTGCCAGGGTAACCCGCCCACAGGCCCAGTTAAACTGTTTTTAATAAATGCATATTTTGTAAAAAACATGAAAATGCCATGCCGCTTTTCTAAAACCTTCCATGAACGAAATACAAAATGCCATGATGTAATATTTTTTCTTGAGTTGGTCCACTGTGCAAAAATTCATATAAAAATGCCATGTCATTGTATTTTTTTTGCCATGCCAATAAAGAATTAAAAACTCCAATCCTCCTAATAATGTAAATGCCATGTCAACAATAATGAAAATGCCAAGCTCTATATAATAAAATTTCCATCCTATTTATAAGTAAACTTCCATCCTCCTAATAATAAAAATGTCATGTCAACAATAATGAAAATGCCATGCTATATACAATAAAACTACCATCATATTAATAATTATACTGCCATCATGTTAATAGTTAAGCTATCATTCTTCTCATTATAAAAATGCCATGTCAACACATAATGAAAATGCCATGCCCCCAATAATAAAACTGTCATTCAGTTAATAATAAAATTGCCATCTTTCTAACAAATAAATATGCCATGTTATTAATAATTAAAATTAAATACTCTTAATAATAAATTGACATCGTATCAGTGATAAAAATACCATGTTATTACTTATTAAAATGGCAATCTCTTAGCAATAAAAGAACTGCCATATGACCTATAATAAAAGTGTCATTGTACCTACAATAATAAAAAGGAAAAATCTATGGTACCTATAAATAAGAAAATGCACATGGAAAGTTAAAAAACATATAAAATAAGGTTTTTTGTTCTTTCAAAAATGAAAAAAATCAGGATTTTGGAAAATTTTAAAGTTAAATCAAATTTAGCTTTAAAAAATTCAGTTTCAAAATAATGTTTTTGACACTTTTTTTATACAATGGAAATAAATGTTCTCATAGTTAAATCAAATGTTTGAGCCCATATATCTCAGACTGTCACTTGGGATTTATGATACAGCCACAGTGGAGCCACAAGCCATCGGGCCCCACCAAGCGCACAACCTTGGCCCTTGGCCGTATAATTTTGGAAACAATAATAATAGATAGTGTTCGCATGAAATCAACTGATAGCGAATGACTTCAGCAGTTCCACATGACCAAGATATGTGCAACGGTGGAAAGAGTGTTCGCTAGACCCCCCCCCCCCCCCCCCCCAAAGACAGTTCGCCAGGTAGTATTTCTGTATCAAAAGGTGTTATATTGTGCAACAAAAATGTTCATATAATTCAAAACAATGTTTAGGACCATTCGAAAAATGTACATTGCATTTAAAAAAATGTTTGTACAATGTAAAAAATTGTTTCTCATAATTAAATCAAACGTTTGAGCCGTACATGTGGGACCGTCACTCATTATTTATGATACTCCCTCAGTCAAGCCACAGGTCATCCTTTCCAAAGAGATTGATTTGGGCATCACCAAGTTCTTCTACGAACTTGTTCAACATCACCTTTTTACATGTATGCTCTCTTGAGTCTGCCAAGGTCTCTATATAAGAAATCAATTGGCGTTTGGAGTCTGGCGGCCAGTTGAAATATTTCCGTATGAGACTTAATTAGTTGATTTCCACAGTGAGACCCTGGTAGATTCAAGGGGGTACTGATGAGGGAATGCCATCAGGAAGACCCAGGGCGACATACGACCCAGCTAAAGGTCTAGAACCGTGAAGACTATAGGCCATGGGGCGGCCTAGCACGGGGTCACCTTCCAGTCGGGAATCTTCCCTCCAGTCGAGCAAGGATCTCGTTGATCATTGGCCGGCCAACGGTTTGGCTAATAGAGGCATTACCCACGATCTCCCACTACAAAGTAAATATAGACACTACCCAATGACAATATTACCCATTAACTATAGTAATTACGTCTTAGTTATGGCAAGAAACAGTCGGCCATTCATGGGCCATTAGGAAACCATTCTGGTGCACTATAGTGCACCAGGAGGGTTTCCACAACGGGAGCACCAAGGTGATGGTTGAACATCATTGTAAGGCATACATGCAAAAGTAAGAACATCAAACATGAATAGGGTATTACCTCTAGATTTGAGGGCCTAAACCTGCTTCATTAGTCACAACACTCCTCCATGCAAACCCTTATATGTATTGCCAAAGAAAGAACCACTACAGTTACTCTTGAGATTAACGTATATACCATGTCCTTAAACTTGACATCGACACACGGTCCTTAGGATGTGTATCGACTTACTTAGGGTTCCCAAACTCTACTTCGTAACTAGGTCATTATAAATGTGTCTTTCAGGCATGTAATGAAACCTGTAGAATCACATGGTCAAATAAGAAAGGATCTTGCCCCTTCAACTTGCATAGATATCTTCGGGCCCCCTTGAGTGACCAAATTAAGGAAAGCATAGCTATGCGACTGAGGCTGAGGGTTAACCTCGTCGGGATCTGTGAAGAAACGTCGAACCACATGGCAATAATGAAAAGTTCTTGCCTTGGGCTTCGATAATCTATATAGTGAGTCTAGGGGGTTGGACATACGACACATTAGGATATTCGTGGGAACGAATCCATGGCTCTTGGGGATTAGCACATATTGCTAGAGGTCGCAATGAGTTACTGTGTGAGATCAAGTTGGTTGGGTTCAACTTGGAGAACTCGGAGCCCAGAGTAGTTCAATAGTCAACTTTGATAATTGTTTGCAGAAGAATGCACAGAAAGTCACGTCGCTACCTCTTGTAAAAAGATATGGATATTTTTGACCATCGATGGGCTAAAAGCAGTGGCTTGCAGTATTGGCAATTATCTTATTTCCCCTAACAAGACATATCTGAAAAAACCCATGACCTAACACGTGCGTCAACCCCCTCCTTCCACCCCACCCCGGGCGGGTGATTCAGGCGGCGGTGCCGCACTTTCTTCCCCTCCTCTCCCCACCGCCCTACCTCGCCCCTTTCACCTCTTCTCGAGGATGGCCAGTGCGGGGGGCTGGTCCAAGTGGTGGTGTCAGGAGGGCACAAGGCTCAGCGGCATGGTGGCAATGGCTCATGTTATTGGCGCGCTCAAGGCGGTGAGCACCATCGCGGTGGGTGGAGGCTCGCGGTGCGGTGGCTACATGCCCATGATGTTGGCGGTGGTTCAGATTTGACCACGAGCTGCAGCGGGCATCTTTGGCGGGCCTCCTAAGTTTGGGCTCCGGCGCCCCTAGTATCGTCGTGGCTAAGGGCTTGCCGGCTAGTGGTGGGGGTGGCGAGCTGGACAGGTGGCTGGTGGTGGTGGATTTGCTTTTGGTGGCTGGCAAGCTCCGGGCAGGCGTTGTTAGGGAGGCTCCAGGATGGAGATGGCAAGCTCTCGGCTGTGTGAGTGGTGTGGTGCGGCTTCGAAGTGGTGGACGGCGTCTCCGGTGGAGGCCCTGACCCGGAACTGGTGGTTGATGCCGGACTAGGAGTGGAAGGAGGTGCCTTCCTCTCTTACTGTGGTTGGTGCGTTGTGATGCAAATGGTTGGCGATGCCTCAAGACATGGATGCCCGGGCGGCGGACCCCGGATGGCGGTCTGCATGGTTGGCTCTTCGGCGGGCACCATGGAGACATCGGTGGCTACGTCTCTTGGCCGTGCAGGGGGAGAGAGGTGTAGCGGCGAGTGGCTCAGACGCACTGTCATGGCATCGCGATCCGAATATGGGGATTTGAACCCGCCGCACTTGTCCTAGAGCCCTCATGGTGGCACGCAGGAGCTGTCGGGCGAAAGCTCTTCCTTAAGACGTCATCGTGGTGCTCCTTTCCGTGTCTCGGTTTCGTGTGAAAATCTTTGCCCGTTATGGACTCGGCAGCAGCGATGTGTTGTGTCGTTCTTCCTCTCGAGGGCGTTCTCGTGGACCTTAGATGTGTTAGTGCGTAGAGTGGCGTTGTACTCACTTCTTTCTGTGTTATCTTTCGGTAGCATAGGCACTTGTGTTCTGCGTGACCCGATTATTCTAGGGATCGGCTTTATAAGAGGGATATCTCGCCACATTGTATCGATCAGTCGTGTACTTTGTTTCGTTGTTGCTTTTTATATAAAGAAGAGCCAAAGCCTGTTTCGAAACAATTATCTTATTCATTTATACATGATCTGGCCTTACAAAGAGCTGAGTAGCATCAGTACTACTCTTGTGATCGCCACACACAACATGCATCAAGCTTATTCTGGCCTACACGGCCCTTATTCCTATATGTATATGGATTGTACACGCATGCTAGATACACACGTACACCATCTCAGGGTGCACCAGAAGCGTTTTCCTTCTGGGCACTTCGCGAACCACGCCGGCCACACAATCGGCCATGTTTGCCTGTTGCCATACTTCCTCGTACTAGTCGCCATGGCTTGGCAATCCACCAAGCCATGGTCGCTTTGACAAAAACCACTCCCCATCGTCCAGCCCGCATCAACGGTGGCTTGAAGCAGCAACACTAGCACAATGGTGGTGGCAATGCATATCTTTGCCGAGGACATGGCTGGCTTGTTATGGATTCTTTTTTTTTTGGTATGTGCGTTCTCTTCTGGTTTGGGCTCACATTATGCTGTACTAATTTATAGTCCCGTATGTATACTCGCCTAGATGTGCATCGTGAGATGGTCACCAACACAAGTGAAAAAAGCAATGTAGCTGGCATGTATCTGATGAGCATTAACGTGTAAGCCACCGTCTATAGAGCACTCTAGATCTGTGTACGTGTACATAATGCTAACGCACAAGTGAAAAAGCAATGCAGCTGGCATGCATTTGATTCTCATCAATGGACAAACCATCGCATATGGAGCACTCTAGATCTATGTACCTGCACTTTGTGCTAACAAACAAGTTAGTAAGAAACACATTTGGCATCAACGTACAATCCACCGCTGATAAGAGCACACTAGATCCTTGTACATGTACTAGCGTACAAGTTAACAAGTGATACGGTTGGAAGCTGAACGAGATGAGCCCATCAACGCTTGACATTAGAATGATGAACCAGCCGCCCACGTGCAGCGAGCAGCGTTGTTGCGTGGGCATCTCTACACCTCGCTCGATGCGAGTTCGATATATCGAAACTACTATGTGGACGGCGTTTGCTGGCCGAACTGCACACGATGGAGGTTTGAACGGTGCTAACCACTTTTGCTCAATGCATAAACGGCTTGATTTGCTGCATCGTCCAAGAATCGTCCGGCATGAACGGTGCTAACGTTAATTTGCTGCACCATCCATCAACTAACGTTAAGAAGGAGCCAAGGAAACCGATGTTGCCCGAGCCAGCAGGACAATTGAACACAAAAACACACCAAATTCTCTTGCAGATCCCATCCACGGATCCACCGGCTGCTATGCCTCGGCTATCTCCACGGAAACTGCATGGCGAGTTGACCGGACAGGAACTGCACGGGGTTGGAAACAGACGATCGCGCGGCTCCTTCACCAGCGACATACATCAAGACAAAGGGAAAATATACCTTCACACAATTATTTTTTAAACATCAGTACAGACGCAAGCGCTCATACATATGCGCATACACTCACCTATACCTTTACACAATTAGACTCGGCGATGCGGAACAGAAAACCAGTACAACGGCCATAGATCGTACAAAACCAAATCACAGGAGACCAGCTAAAGATATCACATAAATCACCGAGCTCAACTGAAAATTTTAAAAACAGTTAAGGTATACGTGTATTTGGAAAACGTAAATACGTAAATGTTCACAGTGTACTTAAAGGAATCGACCTGTACTAGAAAAGCGAAAAAAACACAAAAGTGAAAAAAAGGAAAAATGAACAAAAACAAAAATATGAAAAACCAATAAACAAAGAAAGAAAGCATAGAATAAAGAAAGGAAAAAAACGTCCTAAACCTTCTGAAAACCAAACGAAGGTTCCCAAAACCGTAACGCTGGTAAATACACCATAATACTAAAGAGGAAAAAAACGAATCCACCAACTCCCAACTTCGACAACTATGTAACAATATATACAATTTGAACCAAAATTTATATACTGATAATAGTATGTTCAGCAATTCTAGTGCTGAACAAAAAGAGGAAACTAGTAACGAAACCTCTAGGCAAAAGACAAGCCAAAATAAACCATTTGACCTTGAATCCTCAAGAGTGCGAGTAAAAAATGACCAAATAAAATTAGTAAGTGAGTCAGTTACCTGTTAATATTAGCCTTGCTTGTTAGTCTAACCCTTTGATTAGTTGTGACTTTTTCATTTCTTCTTTCTGCACATAGCGGATGCCATTGATAGAAATAATTCCTTGGGATTAACTTAAGAGATGATCTTAATCTCATGATTAGATCACCTCTTATGCGGAATAGTAGTGGCTAATTGTGATCGGCAGGGACCAGTAGAAGATAGCCCATGGCTGCACCTTGGAGTCTCCGACAGTGAAGACATGGCCAGGGAAGAAGGTAGCACGACCTAGGTGACGTAGATGGCAGCAGGGAGTGCCACTGGCATGGCCCTCGTGCCATCCATTGGTGGAGATGCAGTAGCTTGTCTAGGAGCATCGCTGGGGCAGGAGGAAGCCGCCAGCACTGTTGTGGTGGCCGGCAGTGGTAGGCGGCCTTCTAGCCCTTTAGCGCTTCTTCTGTGGCTCGGTGGTTAGGAGTGTATGGGGTCTAGCCCATATACCTCCTCTTATATACTCTTTTTGTTCCATAATGTAAGACGTTTTTTTGACTCTAGTGCAGTGTCAAAAACGTCTTACATTATGGGACGAAGGGAGTACATGAATAGCGCTAAGGTGCCAGGGACCGAAACTGAACGTTAGTTTTGGTGTTTTGATGTGGCCCTGAGCAAAGCACAAAAGTGGGAAAAGACTCCCCCTATTCTCTCGGTCAATAACAACTTGAGATCAATTCTAACTGCCATTGCCACTCAAACTGTCAGCATTGATGCCGTTACACCATATCACAATCAAAAACATCGGTTTGGAACGTGCATGCAGCTTCATTGGCCTCTGATAGAGGGGAGAAAGGAGTCGTAGTAACCGTGTAGGTGGGAAGAGAATGTGATAAAACCAAACCAGACCTGGGTGTGGGAAGAGAATGTGCTATCCCAAAAATAAAAACCACTCGTTATCACTTTTAGAGAAGCCCGTGTGAAAGCTCAGCAGCACTAGGTGTGCTTCCAGCAGTCCAGGATGTGCTAGCGACTCGTCAACATAAACCCATTACCGTGCCCAAGAGGATAAGGGAAGAGAATATGTGCTCTGTTCTGAAGAAAAAAAACCCAGATATGTGCTCAAAAAATTAATAAATAGAGTATGTGCTAACCATCGGAGGAAACGCTGCGGTAAGACCCACCACTGCAGGCTCGGAGACGTATGTGCCGGAGCTAGCGGCGAAGAGGTTCGAGGATGAGAGCTGAGAAATGTCTCAACGACTTTGTCCGCTTCATTGCCTTGCTATAGAGGATGGGCAACGGAATCGGCACACAGGTGTTCATATGGGGGGACGGTGGTGGTGCTTGGAGACTTCTTGACATACCTGGCCAACGATTTATGGATCTCCACTGTGATCGTCTTCATGGAGGGTTTCAGGTATGCTCCCTTCCAATTCCTTCATGGGAGAGTGTTTTCCTAGAGTACGTTGTTGAATGTGTTCAAGATTTGCGCATTCGAATTTTGCTGATATACGATGAAACGTTAGGAAACATTAAGATACATTCTAAAACAAGTAGAACTTTGTATACTAGATAAAGTCCAACGAAAACGAGTGCATTCTTATTTTATTGGTATACAAGGAAACACCATGATACACTTTCAAACAAGAAAAGACCAAATAAAGCATTACGTAACACTTGCAAACAAACAAACTTAAAAAAACTAGAAAAATCTCCAAGTAACGGTGGGTGATCAATGCATGCTATATAGAGTAATTATCCTAGAACCACCACAATCGTGGTCGAAATCGTGGCAAATCATCGCTCTTGGTTTTTTTAGCAAAAAAACAACTTAGGGTAACCATTGAGCAAATAGCACTGATCGTTCTATAAGCATTTGTTGACACTCGTTCTGATGGGTCGGGCCCACCCATCAAGCTAACATGGCACATGGTAACTTTTGGTGTTATCTTACTAACATACCAACAAAGGTGTCCAGTGAAAGCTCCAAGGGATGTAGATTCGCTCAGCAACCTCATTAACTTTTGGTGTTGTCTTGCTATATGCTATGATTGTATGTCTTTGGTTGACCTTTGTATGAGGCCTGAGTCAAGATGTGTTTTCTCTGTCAACTCCCACCACTCTATCTCATTTGTCCAAGTCATCAGTTCTAGATGACTCATTTGCTCACCTTGAAGCCCTATTCTGTTCAAAACGTTGGTATGCTTAGCACATGGTATTAGTATCCTTGACGTAGTCATCACACTTGACAGGTTCCCAGAGTTTGAAATATTTTTTTTACTGGTCTTACTAGTGATAATACACGAGTTGGGGTTTTACACACTTATTGGATACATGAGCAGCAAGGAAAGCCACACACTATTGCAATTTTGTCCTGGGGCCACTCTCCTAATAACTGGGCTTTACTCTACTACACAAGATTCGTTGGTCAACATGACTAGGTCGGTTACTCATTTATTCCTCTATGGTTCGACATCTACATGTTTTTTTTTTTGGAAAATGGGTGATTCTCCGGCCTCTGCATCAGAAAGATGCATACGGCCATCTTATTAACCAAATAAAGTAGTGTCAACATGGTTCCAAAGGTCTCCACAAATAATAAAAAGGCACAGACAGCTCACACAGAGCCAATAGGGGCTAGAAACACCAACTAGCCGAGAAAAGACGCCACAACCGGCTGGCTAAAAAAAATAGATAGGAAATCTAAATGCCTATCCTATTACATGACCGCCATCCAAACCGGTTGAAAATATTCCGAGCTACCATCTCCCAGCGGAAAGACCCAGTAACCAAATGCTCCCTGGCCTCCGTCTGGGTGAGTAGCGACCACGAACGGATCAGTGCCGTAGTTCGGAATATGACCTGCAAAAAATGTATACATGATATTCTGTTAAAAACCAAATCATTTCTGCAAGTCCAGATAGTCCACAGCAAAGCACAAACACCAACCCGAATATGTCTCGCTAAGTTAGGCTCAATCCCATTAAGCCATGTCCCAAATAACGCATAAACAGAACTCGGTGGATTGATACTAAAAGCAATGCGGACCGTCTGCCAAAGTACCTTGGCTAACGGGCAATCAAAAAAGAGATGTTTGATAGTCTCATCCCGATCACAGAAACTACACCTAGTAGGTCCTGTCCAATTACGCTTTATGAGGTTGTCCTTAGTTAAAATAACTTGTTTATGGACAAACCACATAAACACTTTTATTTTCAAAGGAACTTTGACATCCCAAACATGCTTGGACGTAGGAATGGAGTTTGAATTAATAACATCAATATACATTGATTTAACCGTAAATACTCCAGACTTAGTCAGTTTCCAGCGTAATTCATCGGGTTGTTGTGAAAGCTGGACTTCCATCAGTCTCCTAACTAGATGGAGCCATTCTTCCCAACGATTGCCCGCTAGCGTTCGTCGGAACTGAATATTAAGGGGGATAGATTGAAAGACCGATGCAACGAACACCTCACGTCGTTGAGCAATACGGTATAAAGACGGATATTGGATGGCCAAGGGTGTCTCGCCAAGCCAAGTATCCTCCCAGAAACGTGTACTCGTGCCGTTTCCAATAACAAACTTCGTCCTATTAAACAACGACTGTTTGACTTTCATCAAGCCTTTCCAGAAAGGCGAATCGGTCGGTCTGACAGTAACCTGGGACAACGTTTTTGTCTGGAGGTACTTGCTGCGAAGGATTTGAGCCCACATAGCATCATTCTCCAATGAGAGCTTCCACAGGCACTTGCTAAGAAGGCATTTATTCTTAACTTCTAGATTCTCAATACCTAGACCCCCTTGGTCTTTCGGTCTACAGATGATGTCCCATTTAGCAAGCCGATATTTTCTTTTAAGCTCATCACCCTACCAAAAGAAACGCGATCGATAGAAGTCCAGTCTCTTCCTAACACCAACTGGGACCTCAAAGAACGATAGGAGAAACATTGGCATACTCGTGAGCACCGAGTTAATCAGGATTAATCGGCCTCCATATGACATGAGCTTACCCTTCCAACAACTCATTTTTTTCTCAAACCGATCCTCAATGCACTTCCACTCTCTGTTAGTCAGCCTACGATGGTGGATTGGAATCCCCAGGTAAGAGAAGGGTAACTCTCCCAACTCACACCCAAACAATTGCCTATAAGCCTCCTGTTCATCTTTGGCCCTACCAAAGCAGAACAGCTCGCTCTTATGAAAGTTAATCTTTAACCCGGTCAATTGTTCAAATAGGCATAACACCAGCTTCATATTTCTCGCCTTGGCCAAGTCATGCTCCATGAAGATGATTGTATCATCAGCGTACTGAAGGATGGATACACCTCCATCAATTAGATGAGGTACCAATCCACCTACTTGACCATTTTCCTTAGCCCTTCCTATCAAAATTGCTAACATATCCACCACAATGTTAAACAAGATAGGGGACATCGGATCTCCTTGTCTTAGGCCTTTATGTGTCTGGAAGTAATGACCTATGTCATCATTAATTTTAATTCCCACACTACCTTTTTGCGTAAATGATTCAACCTGTCGGCGCCAGGCTTCATCAAAACCTTTCATACGCAATGACTGTTGGAGGAATGGCCATTTGACATTATCGTACGCTTTCTCGAAATCCACCTTAAAAATTACTCCATCTAATTTTTTGGAATGGATTTCATGGAGTGTTTCATGCAGGACGACCACCCCTTCAAGGATATTTCTGTCCGGCATGAAAGCAGTTTGAGACTGTTGCACCACAGAATGCGCAATCTGTGTGAGTCTGTTTGTCCCGACCTTGGTGAAAATTTTGAAACTAACATTGAGGAGACAGATCGGCCTGAATTGCTCAATTCTCACCGCATCCGTCTTCTTGGGAAGCAGTGTGATAGTCCCAAAATTCAAGTGAAATAATTGAAGCTGGCCAGAGAACAAATCATGGAACATAGGTAGTAAATCCCCCTTAATAATGTGCCAGCACTTTTTATAGAACTCTGCCGGGAATCCATCCGGTCCGGGAGCCTTATTGTTTTTCATCTGTGCAATAGCATCAAACACCTCCTTCTCCGAAAACGGGGCAACCAGAATATCATTATCGGCAGCCGATAGCTGAGGCACATCCTCAGTCCTGGACTCATCAAGGGACACACAATTATCCTCCGGATGTCCAAACAACTGCTTATAATAGTCGGTAATATATGTTTTTAGGTTATCCTGGCCTAAAATAGTACCCTCATCTTGCTCAAGCTGAAAGATACGCTTCTTTCTGTGCTTGCCATTGGCTATCAAATGGAAGAACTGAGTATTCGCGTCCCCTTGGACCACTTTGCGGACTTTAGCACGCAAAGCCCACTTCAATTCTTCTTCGCGGAGCAGTTCTTTCAACCTCTTCTTCGCCTCATTTTTAGCCTGAAGCTCAGTTGACGTTAAGATATTGGATTCGGCCTGTATGTCCAGGGCCTGTATAAGAGCAAGGAGTCTATCCTTTTCCATCTTATACACACCACTGAGGTGCTTAGCCCAGCCCCGTAAGAAACTCCTCAAATACCTAATCTTATTCTGCCAACGCTCTAACGCAGTCTTGCCTCCAACACCTCTATCCCATTCCCTGGAAATCAAGTCCAAAAACCCCTCACGTTCAAACCATGACATCTCGAAGGAGAAGGTGTTCTTGTTACCCACATGGTTCGGCTCACTTGAGTCCACGAACAATGGGGTATGATCAGATATTCCCCTTGAAAGAGCTTGCACCGTCACCAGAGGGAACTTTTGTTCCCACTCCACGCTCGCAAGAACTCGATCAAGTTTTTCATAGGTTGGGTGTGGCAGAGCATTAGCCCAGGTGAACTTTCTACCAGAAAGCTCTATCTCTCTCAGGTCCAAGCTTTCAATAATGGTATTGAACATAAACGACCATCTGCCGTCAAAGTTATCATTGTTCTTCTCCTCTCTCCTCCTGATGATATTGAAATCACCTCCAACTAAAATTGGAAGCTGTTCTGACCCACAGATACGAACAAGGTCCGCTAGAAACTCCGCTTTAAGCTCGGGCTGTGCGGCACCATACACCGCCACCAAAGCCCAGTTAAAACCATCTATCCTAGACCTGACTCGAAACTTCACCGCGAAGTCGCCCATCACTACACTTCGGACTTCAAGCGAGTCACATCTCACACCCAGTAAGATACCACCCGACCTTCCTCGTGGAGGGAGGCAATGCCAATCAAAATCAATACCACCCACCAGAGAAGAGAGAAACTGGGGTGCAAAGTTATCTCTACCCGTCTCCGATAGAGCAACAAAATCTAACCTCTGCTCTAAAGCTGCCTCGGCAAGGAATCTTCTTTTAGCCAAGTCCTTCAGAACTCTTCTATTCCAAAATATTCCTCTCATAATTCATCATGGAAAGGTTTGGATCGCCAGGAGAGAACCGAGAACTGTCCATTTCATGGCAAAGTTAAAGTAGTAGCATGAATATTGCATGTCGCATGTGTTGTTGCAGCAATTCATGGAATGGCACAATGGTTTCAGTATATTCACTTGTTGATGATGTTTTGTATCATCGGGGCTAGGCAACCTACAAACTCCAATGGCTCTGGCACGGATCCTGCTCCCGACCGTGTGGGTCTTCTTAAATCCGATTGAAGTTATTGGCACTCTAAATGAAAACATCAAGATAGTAGTTAAGTTCTTGTACATAAGGGTGATGTGCCAAGGGATACTATATTTGGTGGGATGCATGCTGGAGTCATTGTCTTTCTTGTTTCGGAGATCACTAGCCCTTGAATGTGATCTCATAGATAAGTCAGGGATGAAATCCGTCAATATCTACTATGAAAAAGCGTATGACTCCCCCTTGGAAAGAAAATCTATTTGATACTACAAAGAAGACGGACCTTGTGACCTTTGGTGTGGAATCCCTGAACCTCGAAGCCTCACAAGAAAAGAAGCATGCTACATTTAGAATCTTGGACTCTTTTCTGCACAACCACAAGACGTCTAGCACCCACACATAGCTTATCTCTCTAATCACAGTCTCACCAAAGCGGTGACCACATTAATCAACATGTTGGGATGGACAGTCACTAAAGATGCTGATACGAGGCTATTCGCTGCAAAGGTCATCACTCATATTTCTCCATATCTACACACCCTTGGGTTCCCTGGAGCCATGCAGAAGGTATTTCACTTCTTGATGGCCATGCTGATCCAATGACACGGGAAATATCAGCCCAGATTCTAGATGACTTTGAAGGTAATGTAGATGATCAACAAATAAGTCATGGTGCAAGTTCTACTGTGAATGGAAGCAGAAGGGACGTTGATGATAGACAACAAACTAGAATTGGTACAAGTAATTCACTGTTGGACACTGAGGAAGGGACCGCACCAGGAGTGCAAGGTTGCTCTTTGGTTCGTAAATTCTTTCTTCCTCTAATGGACAGAAAGCGTATATTCAAGCATCATTTAAGGATGTACAGTCAATTCCACACAAGGACTTAAAGGACAAGGACTCACTCCCTGCATTGGGCATGGAAATCCTTGAAGGCCTTGCTCATGATCTCCACAACTACAAAGAAATCAATAGAGCAGGGAGCTCCTCCCCAAGATCATAGGGTTCATAAACTGCATGCCTGGATAAAAAGCAACACAGCAGGGAGAGATGACCACTTCATCCTTGATATTAGTCGAAAAGCTAGCAAGCATCAAGGGAGAAATTGGCATGACACTCCAAAAAGACCTTTCTAGGAATCTCATGTTGATTAGCAACCTCACCGAGATCTTGGAGTTTGAGGGTAGCTCCAGCTACCCGGAGCAATCGAGGTTGGCGATGCATATCATTGCCAAGATCGCCACTCATAAGAAAACAAGGTATAGTCCAAGTTATTATTGGCAAGCTGGTGTAAGGATTTATTGGAGAAGATGAATCGTCAATACCATTGCGAGCTGAGGCAGGGGAAGCGCTCATGATGTTGGCAATGGACTGCCCTGGAAACTGCTATGCTATGTTGAACAAAAAAATAGCGAGTTTATCGGGGATTCGGCCAGCAAGCTTAGACGTGGTCAACACATCTACCAAGCAGTGAGTCTACTTCACACTCTGTTTGAAAACTCTAGGCATCAGTTCTGAGCCCTCAAGGCTCAAAGGATTGGTTGTTCTCTATCTTAACAGTGGTGAGTCCTCTTAACTAATTTGCACTTTTAAGTTCTTTTTACATCACACCACATGTTTTGCCTTTTAGTTTGGTAATGTTTTTATGCATTGTAAAAAATATAGTTACTTCCAAGTTTCTTACAATCATCATTTTCTTACAAATAATTACTCCATTCGTTCACAAATATAAGATGTTCTAACTTTTTTCTGAATCGGATGTATATAGACATGTTTTAGTGTGTTTCTTCACTCATTTCAGTCTGTATGTGGTCCATAAATATCCAAAACATCTTGTATTTGTAAACGGAGGGACTAGTTCCTTCCATAGTTGTCCCTCGTTTAAACTCAAAAGTCCTCCATAAAAATGACATTGATACCAAAACAATAGCCATCAAAGGGCTTTTAGTAATGGCTAATATAAAATGACCCTGAAGTAAATTATACGTGACATGACATTTTCGGTGCACCCGTATATGCATGTATTGGGAAGGATAATGGATGTAGAGGGCAAGCAGATGAAGGCCCTAATCAGCCTGATTTTACAAATCTGTATCATGTCTGGAGGCATTGATTTTATTATGGAGTTATTTCCAAATGAGAAGGCACTTGTTAAGAAACTAGTAGGTGAACTTAATGCCTAAGGGGCCATTACCCCCCCCCCCCGGTCCCTTCTTTAACTTCTTCTACTTTCATTTCCCCTGTCTTCCAAATCACAGAGTTAATTCAAAAGACTGGGTGTTATTACTGAGCTTCCCTTCTCAGATCCTCCGACTACTCCTCCTTATCCTACTCACTCGAAGTTTAGCCTGACTCCACTCTCCTTAATGCATATATACTTTGAAAATTCCATAATATAGTCTATTCTATTCTTTCTCCAGGCATAATATCCACGATTGGATCGAAAATAGCATAAGCTTCGGGTAATTTGGCAAAGACCCCCCCCCCCCAAAAAAAACTCTTCATTGTACCCCTAAATATTGGCTTGAATAATCAAGGTTTCTTAGAATTTTTGCATAACTTGTCTTCTCCGCCCTCTCAACTATGATTAGCCCCCTCAACAATCTTCATCAAGCTCCACTACTGATCATGGTGGTGGCTGGTCAGTATCCGTCCATTGTTGTATGCAGGCACAGGCCGACTAGTTTCTTGTGATCAGCAATATGTACTTCCGCCGTGCCATGGACCAACTTCTTTTGATGTTTCCAATATTTACTTGCTCCTGGCATACATCTTGTCTTTCCCGGGTCGATGAGGCGGTACGGTGCGGGCGACACGCGTTGGCGTGTGACCTACGCGGCGGACCTCCTCGCCGCTCGATCCATCACGTTCGACGTCGGCGAGATCGTACTACGACACGAGGCGCTCCGTCTGGTTCTTCTCGATGGGGAGGGGCGCACGGTGGATGCACGCTCCCTACGTGAGGGCGAGTATATTGAAATCGGACACATTGTGCCATTCCCGTGTTTTTTTGCCAGGATCTGGGACAGACTTCCGGTGTGGTCGGCGGCGGCGGAGCCGACGATCGATCCTGGTGGACCATCACGTCCGAATGAGGAGAGGCACGACGCAGCGGTACACGGTCGCGTTCCACCGAAGAGATCGAGCGATCTGGGGCTGTTGGGTGCGGGACCTAGAGGTGGCACCCCACCACCCATGGCGGATGCAGACCACGTGGACGGCGATCCAGGCCGCCATGAGAGATGCGAGGCGGGCGCCGCGGGTATAAACTCCAAACCCTACCACCCCCTCGACCTCGATTCCGCCCTTTCCGATCTCTGGGCGGCGCCAAAAAACCCTAGATCCAGCATTCGTTCGTCTTTCCACTGGTGGCGCGGCAAGGTTGGAGGTGATGAGAGGTCGTTCGTGGAGGTCGCGGCCTCTCCGGCGCGGGCTGCTCCGATGGCTGGTGGCGGGGGCACGGCTACCGGGGCGACAAGCGCGACGACGGTGGATTCGGGCGGGCGGATCGGGGAGCTGGGCGTTTCGACCATGGACGCAAGTTCTCCTGGCGGAGGAACGATGGCGAGGCCGACCACGCCTCCTCCAACACTGTTCACTCTTCGGGTGCTGCTGATCGATGGGAAGCGGCTGTGGCTAGTCGCCAAGAGCCCAGATCCAGTGGGGTTTGGGTGGAGAAGCCTAAGGCCACGTCTGGATATGGAGGAGGGGACAACTCCGACAAGCAGTTGGGGGAGATGCCGCAGCGCCGCGTGCTGGGCAACCAAAACACCCAGGTGAACCCACCCATGAACCCTAATGCTTGTCTGATTTGCAAATCCCCTGAGCATATCCCTGCTATATGCCCGCAAGCATATTGTGAGAGATGCAGTATGTTAGGTCACCTTGCTTCTGTTTGTGTTGAATTTCTTCCTTGGGACTGCATTGCGCCGATGTGTGCCTTTTCTGCCAAGGGGCAAGGGTTTTATTACATTCATGATTTGTGTACTGCTAGGCAGATGAAAGAGCGTGAAACTAGTGTGGTGATCACTATTGTTGAGGGGCACACTTCTACTAAGGATATGGAATTTGATCTGTCTCAATACATTGCTACTGGTTGGAGATGTACTGCCAGATCTATTGGACCTGGAGTTTTTATTGTTAGATTTCCTAATCGTCGGGATGTTTCCAAAGCTTTCTATACTGGTAGAATGACCTTGAAATCCACGGGTACTGTGGTGAAAATTGATCCTTGGACCTCGGCTCTTGGAGCCAAAGGGGTTATGGAGAAAGTCTGGATTAAAGTCAGTAATGTCCCCTTGGAGAAAAGGAATGAAAGAAACTTGGCATGTCTCCTCTCTGGTTGGTGTTCCCTTGGAAATTGATGGGGCTACGCTTCATCGTCCTGAATATGTGCGTGTGAAAATTGGATGCAGGAATGTGGATGAAATCCCACCTGTCGCCGAGGCAGTGCTGGGTGACCACTTCTTCGATTTTTATTATGAGTTGGATCAGGTGCTCGTCAGGGACCCGGATCATGGGAAAACAACTGTGACAGTTCCTCCTGAGTCTGGAAATCATACATTTAAGAAGATGAAAATGCAAGCTTCCATTGGGAAAAATGAGGTGGGATCTTCCTTCAATGCTGTTGATACAGTCATTGGTTCTCAGTGCAAAGGCCAGGGAAAACAGCAAGACTCTCCTGAAGACGAAGGCTCGGACGAGTCGCTTGATAACACTCTCCTGATTGACACTCTGGCCATGGAACACGATGAGGTAGAAAGAAAGAAAGGAAAAAGTGATCTACCCTTTGGCAAACAGGCCTTTTGTGAAAATGAGTGTGGAGTCCTTGAGGGGGAGGGGCCGAGCAAATACATTGTACAGTCCCCTGATTCGTTGATGGGCAACGAGAATGAGGTGATCCCCACCCCACCCCTTGTTACGGAAGAGAATCTACGCTTTAGTTTGCGCAACGCCCAGACTAACCTGATGCGAATCGATGAAAAGGCAGCAGCGATGGCCAAGAAGCGCAATTTGGAAGGTAATAATAACACTGGTAATACCTTTGAAGTTCTTTCTGACCCAGAACTAATTTTACGGGCTGTCAAAATGGGCGTTGATTTTCCTGACACAGATTTTGCGAATATAGATATCCTTCGTGAACTGGAGAAAGCTAGAGTTAATGCTTTGAACACTAATAATGAAAATGTCCAAGAGGATAACATGAGCAATAGTCTTTTCTTAGTTAATGCCAAAGGGGACAAAACTCCTTTACGTATGGAATGGGGGGATGAGAGGAATCCTGACTCTGATATAAACGATTTTACCTTGGTGAGATCCAGGAAGAAAAAATGCAGGAGACCGGTGGTGAATGTTAATAGACCGGTCACTAGAAGTCAGAAAACTAGGGATATGCCATTGGCCAAAGTGGGTAACCTTGTCCAGCTTCCTAACAAGGTTACCAGGGGGAAGAAAAATACTATGGTTGTTAAATGAGTGGGATATTCTGGAATTGTAGGGGGGCAGGGAAAAAGGGTATGTCCACCTACCTCTCAGGCCTTATTAAGGACTACTCCCTTGACTTCCTGGCGTTGCAAGAAACGATTAAAAAGAATTTCCATAAAAGTTACTTTAGAAAGATTGACCCTTGTGACCTGTTTGATTGGTGCTGGGTTCCCTCGATAGGCAAATCCGGAGGTATCCTTTGCGGTGTTAAAAAAAGAAAAATATGAGGTTGTTTCCTGGAAAGTGGGTAAGTTTATCTTACAAGCCACTATGCACGATGTAGAGAGAGATATGATTTGGGCGCTTGTGGTTGTTTATGGAGCGGCCCAAGATGAATTGAAGGAGGATTTCCTGGTTGAGATGGCTTCCTTCTGTTCCCATATTGATATCCCATATATAATAGGTGGTGATTTCAATATCTTGAGGGGGGGTGATGACAAGAATAAAAACATGAGATATAGTTCCTATATTGATAAATTCAACTCGGTGATTAATGCACTTAGCCTTAGAGAGATCCACTTATCTGGGGGCAAATACACCTGGTCAAACCACCAGGCTCACCCTACACTTGAGAAGCTAGACAGGGTTCTTATGAGCTATTCCTGGGAAGATTTATTCCCCTTGGTATCGGTTCGAAAACTAGTCAGAGACATTTCTGATCACAATCCCCTTCTTCTCTCCTTGAAAGATGGTAAACCAGAACCCCCTAGGAAAAAAGAGTTTCGCTTTGATCTTAATTGGCTGAGCAATGATTTGTTTCTGCCTAAGGCCAGAGAAATTTGGGAGCAGCCTGTTGAATCGAATGACCCCATTGACATCCTTAATATCAAGTTGAAACGGTTCAAAAAATATTTTAAAGGATGGGGATCCCATGTTTTTGGTCACGAGAGGAAAAGGAAGAAAGAGATTCGCATAGAGCTTAAAGAGATCGAAAAGTTAGAGGAAGATGGGATTATTAATGCAGAAAATTGCTGCCGAGGCTGAGCTCAATAGCATCCTAACTAATGAGGAGTTGTTTAGACTCCAACAATCTAGAGAGAGATGGCTTTTGAAAGGGGACCAAAACACTGTGTACTATCATCGCATTGCGAATGGTAGAAAACGTAAGAACACTATCCAGTCATTCATTGATGGGGATAATGTGATCGAGGGCACAAAAAATTTACTTGACCATGCTACCTCATACTATAAGGAGTTGTTTGGGGCCGCCCCAGGCAATCTTTTCCACCTTTCTCCTGATACCTGGGGTGAGCATGAAAAATTGAATGATCATGATAATAAAAATCTGATCCGCCCCTTTTCTGAGGAAGAGGTCAAGACAACTTTATTTGGTATGGAGAGCAATAGAGCTCCTGGGCCTGATAACATACCAGCTGAGTTCTATAAAGCTTGCTGGGATTTTGTTAAGATAGATATCATGCGCATTTTTTAGGCCTTCCATAACAGAACTTTGGACGTTGCCCGGCTGAATTATGGTGTGATTACACTGATTCCCAAAATGATAGGGGCTAAGAAAGTCCAGCAATTCCGCCCCATCTGCCTTCTTTGTTGCCCCTATAAACTAATTATAAAGGTATTAGATAATCGGGTAGCTATATATGGGGATAAGCTGATCAGCAAACACCAAAATGCCTTCATTAAAAACAGAAACATCATGGATGGGATCTTGTCCTTGCATGAGGTGTTGCATCATACGCACAGCAAAAAGAAAATTGGAGTGGTTTTAAAGCTTGATTTCGAAAAAGCTTATGACAAAATCAATTGGGATTTCCTTTTGGAATGTCATAGGATGAGGGGATTTAACGATAAATGGTGCGGTTGGATTAAAAATATTCTGAATAATGGCACGGTGAGCATCAAACTAAATAATGAGACTGGGCCTTACTTTGTGAGCCGAAAAGGGGTTCGCCAGGGCGATCCTCATTCGCCCTTCCTGTTTAACTTAGCGGTTGAGTGTCTCTTGAAGATGATTTTCAATGCTCAAAAAGAGAAAATGATCACTGGCTTAGCTCCAGACCTTATTGAGGGGGTGTTACCGTTTTACAATATGCATATGACACAGTGTTATGTTTTGAACATGACACCTCTGCTGCAATAAATCTCAAACTGCTCCTTTATATGTTTGAACTCATGTCAGGCCTGAAAATTAACTATCTCAAAAGTGAAATCCTGTGTGTGGGGGGTGACAATAGTGCCCTTTCTTACTATGCGGCTCTTTTTAATTGCCAAATTGGTCACTTTCCTATGCGTTACTTAGGAGTGCCAGTTAGTTTCTCCTCCCTTAGATGCCTTGAGTGGATCTTTGTTGATGAGAAATTTGGCAAATGTTGTGAAGCCTGGATAGGCAATGCTGCTTCATCAGGTGGCAGGCTTACGCTGCTAAATTCCTCCTCGTCTAGTATAGTCTTTTACTATATGGCTATGTTCCTTCTCCCTAAAACCTTCATTGAAAAACTTGACAAGAGGAGACGTTGGTTTTTCTGGCAAAGTTGGGAGGGACGAAAAAGATACCACCTGGTTCGTTGGAGCAGAGTGTGCCGCTCCAAGGACAAGGGTGGTTTGGGTGTGAAGGATTTACGTAAACAGAATATCAGCCTCCTAGTGAAATGGTGGTAGAAACTGGATACTCAAAATGGACTTTGGCAGGATATCGTTAAGGCCAAATACCTGAAAAGGGATACGGTTGCTACGGTGAAAAGCAAGTTCCAATGATTCTCCCATCTGGAAAGATATTTTGAAAGTGAAAGATTACTATATGCGGGGGAGAACAGTCCAGATCAACTTGGGGGATATAGCCCAAGTCTGGGAGGACTCTTTGAATGGAATGCCCCCTATGCGTGTTCAGTATCCACAGTTGTTTAGCATTTGTAAAATGCCTAAGATTACGGTTGGCAAGATGGGAGGAGTGGAGGCTGGTGATATGTTTCACAGGAGGCTAAACCCCCCGCTCGAAAACATGTGGAATGAGATGCGCACAACTATGCTGAATGCTATCTCTTCAACTAAACCAGACCAGATTGGCTGGGCTCCTGGGCCTAAACACCACTTTACTACTAAAACCATGTACAAGTTGCTTGAAAGCAACCTGGCAGGGTGTGATTACCGGTGAATTTGGAAAGCCAAAATCCCCCTTAAGATCAAAATTTTTATGTGGCAGCTGTTTCAGGACGCGGTCCTGACGAGGGATGTTATGAAACGTCGAAATTGGCCTGGTAATGAGAAGTGTTCGTTTTGTGCTGCCCGTGAGACGGCGCAACATCTCTTCTTCCTTTGCCCAATTGCCAGGGTGATCTGGCGATCGGTGGGAGCAGTCCTGGGCACTGAATTATGCCCCAATAACATTTGGCAATATTACACTTGGTGCTATATATATCTCCCTGATGGTGCTAAATTCTATACCTTCGGCCTTGTTGCCATCTGCTGGGCAGTGTGGAACTGTCGAAACAGAGCAACCTTTGAGTTTAAGCTTCCTAAAACTCCTTTTGAGATTGTGTTCTCTGCTTGTGTCTTCATCACCTACTGGGCAGGTCTTTTGAAGGGGGCAGACCGTGAGGCGATGGAGCGTGGGTCGCAGATGCTGAGGAGCAGTACAAGCAATATGATGATGATCTGCGCCGCTGCGACAGAAGATTCGGCGACAACTTGATGAATCGCGTCTCCAACTCCCTGCTTTTCTCCCCTGGTCCAAGAGGACAGGGCTGCTTTTGTGCTTTACTCCTGCGCGAGGATATGGCCCTGATGGGTCGTGTATTTTGCATAGTATTCTGCCAGTGTGCGTTGGCTGTTGAGAATGTAGGTGTTGTCGGGTTTTCGCCCCACAGCAGGTGTCTCGTAGGCGAGTTCCTGTGGTGGGTTTCCCGGCGATGCTTTGAACACGCTTTCCCCTTTCCCGTCTCCTTCTCTAGTGTCCTAATGACTGCTGTATTTCCGTTATTCGATTAATGGAAAGGGGTAATGCCCGGTTCAAAAAAACAATATTTACTTGCTCCTCTGGGCTACTGACAAAATTCAGCTTCTCTGCTTTTCGTAGCAATTTCCTGTGTGTGGTCGTTAGTGATAGGAGCAACACACACACGCGTACAAATTCTTTATGCCTGGTTTCATCAGACCTGCAAGCATGAATGCACCTATATGATTGAGCAACAACTAACAAGACATATTGGAATCTTACTGCTTTTGGTTGCCCATAATATTTTCATTTCACCATATTGGGTATATATATATAGGGGCAGTGTTGCAAGCTCACAGGTAATGGTTTCTAGCTTGTAGGAGTCATATTATCTGGCAGCCTTTAGGTGGTCAGGACAAGGGCCGT
The DNA here is from genome assembly GCF_056163025.1 of Triticum urartu. Classification (NCBI taxonomy): domain Eukaryota; kingdom Viridiplantae; phylum Streptophyta; class Magnoliopsida; order Poales; family Poaceae; genus Triticum; species Triticum urartu. Next base: position 715,672,081 of record NC_141879.1, read on the forward strand.
ATCGCAAAGGTGTTCTTCGGAGCGGATTTGGTAACCCATCTGTTCTTTGACCTTTTATGCTACTTATAATCATGTTATAGTTCACTAATTTCTGTAATCAACTAATTAACAGCACACAACTGAGCGTTGCCCACAACGGGCATAACCGACAACAAATGGTGTGTATACACTTGGCATTGCCAACGGAACATCATAGACCTGCAGGCCTTGTTGTTACCAAATGAGAGGGATGCAGATCAGCTGGAAAGTATTTTGAAGTCTGTGCATCACAGGAATAATTTGCTGCATTGCCCAGGTCACTGGTACAGGCACATCAGTTTCAGTAACAGAATCGGTTTCTAGATGTTCTCTTGTGTAGAGAAACATTTCGGTATCTTAAACTGGGCTGACCTAACAAATTAAATCAACTAGTACCACTATCTAGGTTTCAGTTTAGATATATGAAGAGCTAGGCTGAATCAAAGTTTAGATATATGAAGAAATCACTTCGATTTCAGGCATCTGAATCAGAAGTATATATTCGGAGTACTAAAAGGGTCCGCAGATCACGTCCGATCACATCCGCGTACATTGATAACATATAAGTGGGTGATCCAACCATGTCCTTCGGATAGGAATCAGATCTGACCAGTAGAGGCGGGACAGGCGAAGCACATGGCACAAGCTTGCAGAGTTAGAGAGTTAGAGGGAGTGAGAGAAGGGGAGGGATGAGTCGGAAGTGCTATTCTGAGCTCGCGCACAGGTCTGCTCGGTATCCTTCCCGCACGTCGTTCTCGTGATCCACAATCCCACGTGTATAGGCACAGGTATTATTCTCGTATATGCGTGTATGAACAGTCGCACGGGCCCATGTCTGGCATAACGGGCTTGGTACGCCGTTTATCACCTGTGCTCCGGCTCAGACGTGGGCGCAACGTGGTGGGCCGTTACGATGCGGATTCTGAGCCCATGCCGACCGTTGTCTCATTTATTCTTCCGCACCACCGCACCCGCAGACCAATCTTCCTCCCCACGATCGTTCCTCCACTTTTCTTCTCGCTGAATATTTTCTTTGCCGAAACTGCATCCAGATTCTGCATTAGATCCAATTTTGTAATGCCTGACACTGAGAGAGATAGCAGGGTAGGAGCCATGGCAAGAACTCCCCTGTAGCGTTCAGACCCCTCTTCAGAAGAATGGTGGAATGGCTCAACTGGTGCAGGCATATGCAGAGGAGTAGCTACCCCGCTGCTTATTTATTTTTCCTGCCCTTTTTTTCCCGCTCTTGCATTTTGACCTTCGAATGGGATCGGCATAGCACAGGGCGCGGAGCCTCGCAGTCGCACGCACTTGTCAACAAGGCACATTGCTACCTGTCCACTGTTTAATTTGCATGTCCCATCTCATTAGGCAAACATAGCCAACCTCTATTTTTAAAGTTCGGTGAACAAGAATCATGTTTGTTGCAAAGGTAAGCGCAGTCGTCAGACTATATGAGCCAGGTTAGCAAACCAATGCACAGGCATGTTCAGTCTGTCAACAAATAAGGATGAACTACCATATACCATATACTAGTACCTGGTGATCATACTGCCGAAACATTCAGAATGCATGACCATAATACCAAACATTTCACAAAACAATACACCAGCAGCACGCATACTATCTTCAAAATCAGTTCGTAAATTCAGAATGTGCTTCCACGACCCTGCAAATTTCAGACTTGTCAGCACCACTGTTTGAAAATTTCAGAAAGCACGACCATATAGCCAACAAATTCAAATAAAATAACACAGCATCGTGTGACAGAGTTTCGTGTTTATTGTAAAACAAGCCATCAAGGCATTGTTATGACTAACAGCAGACCAGCACACTCAGCAACCATTTGGGAGTGCTACAAAGGGAGTAACCACCGGATACATTTTGTTCTACAGAATTACACTCTTCACGAAAACAGCACATAGAAAAACTTGAAGCGACTGATCAGATGGCACTCATCCGACGGCGGCTTTAGTCTTACTGTTGTATGACTTTGTAAAGTCTAGTGAGAATAATTAATAAAGTGGCCGTATGCATCGTCCAGATGCAGAGGCCGGGGGTCATCCTCCTTTTCTAAAAAAAGATGGCGCTCATCCATAGATCACCTACTCTTTTGTAGTTGTTTCGCCTGTGACCTTCAACGCCACAATTTTTGCACCTTGCCGGTTTGCGAACAGGCTTCAGGATATCGCCAGGTCTGGGCAGGTTGTCCTCTTATGCCCCTGCTGACGACATATCGTGCAGAACCTCATCCATTTGCTTAGACCCTCGTATGGCGCCTTCTCTTGGGCAGTTGTTGGGCGACCCATCTCTTTTCGCTTCTTTGGAGCCAACAATCCAGCCAGCATGTTCCCACTTGTTCACTGAAGTAGCTTCAGCATTCAAAGCTCCGATAGATGCATCTCCACTTCCATCAAGAATTGTCGCCTGCACTGGTGCCTGATTAACGACATCTCCATTTTAAGCTATCCTCCTAGCCCATCCTTCACCTCTGCAAAGTGTTGCATATCTATATCAAGCAACTCTTACTGAGAGACATGAATTTCTCACAGGCCTCAACACTTGTGTCACCCATCCGCGCCAGCTCCATGGCATGCATGTACATGTTGAAATGCCTGAAGCTGAATGGGTTATTGTGGGCATTATCTCTCAGATATTAAGTAAGGTGAGGCAGTAGTATGTCGCGTGCATCTCTGGTCCATCGCTTGACGATGTGTTTCTGTGGTATCTCTATTATATGAATGAAATCCAGCACCTGCACATTTTAACTTTCTCCGTTAGTTCACCATAGGCTGTGCACAAATGTGTCCAACCGCAAAGTGACCATACCTTAAAACATAGCTGCATAGCAGACCCATGTGTGCAAATGGCTCACACTCACATTCAAGTTCATCACCCCCTTCCAGTACATTTACCTCGTACGACACTCTGCAGCACTTTTCTCTCCTTGCAGCCTCCATGTGAATCGCACGATAAAGTTTCCCCTTCTCAAGCTCTTCAACTTGGTATGCCCCACACTCATAGAGTATATGCCCAAACTGCTCGAACATAGCTCATGTGTATATCTTACCAGGATGACGATCGATAGCTAAGTTTGCATTGTAGAGGCCTACTCTGAAACACAGATAAACCAAATTAGTTACTAGGCTAGCAGTTCATATATACTGTCAATCATCAAATAAATCTTACTATTTGTGTCTGTTTCTCCTCGTAGTTCTCCTCTGCTTCCCTGTCAAACTGAAGTCTCATGTACTTCTTGATAAACATATTCACTGGACAACCCGGTGGAACATTATTCTTCAGCATGTTGTTTGTACATTCACTGCGCTGTGTGCTGGTCATCTTTGCACAGAAAACACCTTTGAAATATGGCTTCTCCCACTTGTGCCGTATTTCATACAGTTGCGTCATGTATGAGCGAGTCTTTAGATTGTATTTCTCCACCAAGATCTTCCAAGCTTCCTCGAATTTGTCGATTGTAAGCATGTGATTCACTACCTTGTGGAACTCTGCCCTGAACTCACTCTTCTTGGTGTACAATGAATTCAGTGATTCTTTTGCCTTTTTTTAGCACGTGCCACTTGAACCATCGATGCACCAGTCTGAGGCATTACATTTTTTATGGCAAACTCCATTGCGCAGCATTGATCTGCACAACAAGTTAAATCATATTACAATCCATGTTTCAAAAACATCAATCCTGAAATGGATGAACCACACATTTTTTGTATTATAAAGGTTCAAACATGTCAGAATTGTTTTGGGCGCACTCACTCCCATCATCCTAACGAACTCCGTGAAAACCTACTCAAATGTTTCTCTTATTCATCACGAACCAAAACCCCAGCCAGGATGATACTCTGAAAATGATTGTTCACACCGACGAATAGACCAAATGGCATGTTGTACATGTTTGTTCTGTAAGTCGTATCGAAAGTAACGATGTCTCCAAAGAATGTGTACTGCAACCTGCTGCTCACATTCGCCCAAATCAAATTTGTTATCGGACCATCGTTGTCTGCTTGCACACGATAAGTGAAGTGGCGATCTCTTGAACTGAGTTCTGCGAAAACCTCCATAGTTTCCTCACATCATCTTCAGCCCGCACCCTGGTGATTTTTCCACACAAATTTTTCAGAGCTCTTTTTGTAAAGGGGGGCTTCTCCATTGAGCCCAAAAAAAACTTCCAATAATGTTGTGTACTTTTGCTAGGTTCACATTGTTCTGGCGCAACTGCTCAACCAGATCTCTGCTGTAGACATCAATGTGCTTGTGCAAATGCCAGTGTATTGTCTGCCCATATGTTGGACACAACGAGTGGTTGTGCTGCTCACGATGCTCAGCTATGTACCAACCATTGGCCTTTGAACGGAGCAATCTTATCAGTGTAGGGCATTCGCATCGGCACGATCAAGTGTCCTCCACCCCGGGTTTTCCCTGCAAAACCATTTCCAAGAAAATACCATGGGTCATGTTTGATGAACTGCAAGAGTAATCAGATTAATACAATTTTACGCAACTATGGTTATGGTGGAATACCGCACAAACACAAACTTCCATGCATTTTGTCCTCTCCACATTCAGTCTGCTCTTCCCGTGCCTTATCCCGAACGCCTTCTCCCAGGAGTAGATATTGTGAAAGTCATAGGCCTCGCCGAGCGTATCAAAGCTTGTGCCAATTGCAGGCACGATCACAATCTCCCCTGGTTTCTCAGCGAATCCACGATTAGCCTTCCACAGGGCGCTGGGACGTCCAGGGTTAGGCGTCCTTCCTGGAGCAGCTGCTCCAATTCTCACCCTGTTTCTTAAATAAAAAAAATCACTTTTCCCAGCATGTGTTTATGCTAAATACGGCTATATTAATCAATTGGTATCCACACTTCTCAAATCATTTTCCATTTATGAGGGATGATCCTTTATGTTTGTGTCCAACTCAAAGTCCGATATTACAGTTTATCAACTCAGGTGCACTATATGCTTGCTCATGTCAGGATCCAATATGCAGTGAACTAATCAATATTGCTCAGACTTCTTTTAATCATCAGGTGCATGCTAATCTATGTACCAATTTTAGGTTCCACGGAATTTGTTTGCACTACAAGAAGACATGAATGAAATCTGCTGCCTGGAAGACAGAATAATCATGTGAGCAAGTCAGTTTATGCAATTTTCAAGATCACCCGGCAAAACCAAATGCCATGATTTTCCTTGTTTAGTCGTCTGTTCGGTGCTAGTATGTTCACTACTGGCTAGAGTGAAAGCAACGAGGTCCAAACAATATATTAAACTCTTAATATTGTTTCTATCCCAAAAATATGCACCTAAAATCTCTGTTTGCAAAAAATATTCAACAATTCTGCAGGTCAATTCATGCATTTTCTAACTACAACTTGATAGAACAAATAGTCCCCAAATCCAATCACCCTAATCCAAGAGATTACCTTCTAGTCCAGCCTGGAGTCTTTGGATGAATCGATTGGTCGGATGCATGTGGTTCAACATCCCTTTCGCCCGCAACTCCCCCCTCCGCTGCACAGATCTGGCCGTCCGTGCTACCCCCTGCCATGGGGGGCAGCTCATCCGCACCTATCGCCACCGCGGGGAAGCAGAGCGGCTCCATCGGAAACTCGTTGTCGCTCGCATCGGCCAAATCTAGGACCATCATACATATCCTTTTTTTTTTAAATCTGGCATGAAGGAATAGCAGGCAGTAAGGATGCGTGGGGGGAGGGGATTACCTCCTAATAGGCTGTACACGGAACTCCATTATTCCAACAAACCACTGCTCTGCAATCTCCGCGCCCGCCCCGCCGCCAATATCCGCTGCTCAGAGAGCCATAACCGTCGATGGAGATCCAGCAAAGCGTAGCCAGAGGTAGGAGACAGCCCCGCACTTGTCCTCATCCGTCATTTACTCTTCGGCCTACCGCCGCCTACCGGAAACCTGAATTCCTAAGCCACGGATCAGGAGAAGATCACGGTCCCGAGCCATGGCTCGGGCATTCTCCCGTCACGGCGGCATCCACGCGCTCCGGAGCTGTCGTCGCCTGTCGACCGTATTTCCTTTTCACAGGATTTAAAAATGGTCGACTGCCTGGCTCAGTAAAGTAACGCGTCCCATCCCGATGAAGTAACGAGCCGCCAGGATACCGTGCTCACGTGTGCTCGCGAGCAGAACAACCCAGCATTGGGTGAAATTCACCTTGACGTTTTGACATCAGCCACGCTCGCCGTCCTCGACACGCCACACCTATGAGCATTAAGAGCAACTCCAACAGGCCGACCCAAACGGACTCGGCTGCCCGCCCGCCGTCCGCCCTGTTTTTCATATAGGTCGGCAGTGCGCCCAACGCGCCGACCCATATGTGCAGGCGTGGCCGCCCAATTTTACATTGATTTGCATTTAAACATGTTGTGAAATGAAATAACAAGTAAAATAGTTCTCAAATAAATAGTATAGTTTTACAAGCCAAATACAAATAAAAATGTTCCACATAGTTTTGCAAACGAATAAAAGAAGATACATCTATTGGTTGCCAACATGAGTCCACATATGCTCAACCAAATCATTTTGCAGTTGCACGTAAGTTTCCCAATCACGCATGTCTTCATGAAACTGAGTGAACTGCTCAAATGTTGCCGCTACTTTATGCTCAGGCACAACATTCTCACCCTGAAACTGAAAGCCTTGATCGTACAGACGTTCCGGGCGCTCGTCTTCTACTATCATATTGTGCATGATCACACAAGCAGTCATCACCTCCCATAGTTTCTGCATGCTCCAAGTATTAGCAGGATACCGAACGATGCCCCATCGAGATTGCAAAACACCAAAGGCACGCTCGACATCCTTTCTATCACTCTCTTGCTCTTGGGAAAATCTTTTCCTTTTCTCTCCGACAGGGTTGGGTATTGTCTTGACAATAGTGGTCCACTGAGGATAGATACCGTCACCCAAATAGTACCCTTTGTCGTAGTTGTGGCCGTTGACAGTAAAGTTCACCGGTGGGTTGTTGCCTTCGGCAAGCCTAGCAAACACCGGCGAGCGCTGAAGCACGTTGATATCATTGTGTGATCTAGCCATGCCAAAGAAAGAGTGCCAGATCCAGAGATCTTGAGACGCCACCGCCTCTAGTATGACAGTGCAAGCCCTGACATGTCCCTTATACTGCCCTTGCCAAGCAGAAGGGCAGTTCTTTCACTCCCAGTGCATACAGTCTATGCTGCCAAGCAACCCCGGGAAGCCCCTGCTGGCATTCATCGCCAACAAACGGGTTGTATCTTCAGCTATCGGCTCTCTCAAGTACTCAGGGCCAAACACAGCAATCACAGCCTTGCAGAACTTATACAGGGACTCTAGGCATGCAGACTCGCTCATACGGACGTACTCGTCAATGAGATCACCGGGCACTCCATATGCAAGCATTCGGATGGCGGCAGTGCATTTCTGATAAGAGGAGAAACCAATCTTGCCGACGGCATCCTCTTTGCACTCGAAGTAGTCATCATAGCCGACCACTCCCTCTCTAATACGGTTGAAAGCATGCCTACTCATACGGAACCGCCGGCGGAATTTGTGATGTTTGAACAACGGCTTCGTTGTATCAAAGTAGTCCTTCCAGAGAAGGAAATGCCCGCTCTCTCGGTTACGGTTCAACGCCGGAAGGTGGCCCGGAATGGAGCCACGGAACAACGGCCGCTGGTTGTTGAGGTGGCGATGGACCAACACGGCAGCCAATATCTCCTCCTCGTCGCCGGACGACGAATCGTTGGAGTCGCAAAGGAAATTGTGGAAAAAGAACTCGTCGACGGAGTCCATTTTCGTACCTTGGCAAATTGTCAAACAGTTTGCGGGCGTCGAAGAAGGAGACGGCCGGCGAGGGGAGACGCGGTGCCCACAGACCAGCTGGCTGCCCTGCCGGCGTCCAACTAGTGTGAGGGCGTCCGACGAGCATGCCGGTCGGATGTGGCGGGGGCGGCGAGGCATCTTCTTGGTCGCGGGCGGCTGTGCGGTGGGGGAAGCGGCGGCGGGAACCAGTTTGCTCCCGACGGCAAAACGGCGGCGGTGGGCGACTGGAGGCAGGGGCGGCGTGCTGGGCGGATGTGGAGGCGGCGGCAGCTGGAAGAGTCGCCAGCAAAAATGGGCGACGGCGTCGGTGACGGAGGAGGGTTGCTTGTTGGCCGGGGGGTGAGAGGGGAGGCCAATGTGCCACAGACCAGCGGGCCGGGGACAGGAGTAGACGAGCGCGCGCGCGTCCGTCGCGTGTCCACGCCGACGCAAATCAGGCTCAAAAATGGGCCGGAATGGGTCAACCGCGGACGAAAAACGGATGCGCGTCCGTTTGGGTCGGCGCGTTGGGCCCCCTTTTCTATCCGCGCCGACCCAAACGCGCCGACCCAAACAGACGGCCGCGGACGAAATGGGTCGCCCCATTGAAGTTGCTCTAACACCTAATTATTCACAAATAATATCTTGCACTGATTGCCTATTATTCAATGAGACCTGGCAGTATGACACAGCATATCTCAAAATATAAACTGTATTAGAACATTTAACTTGCACAACCATGTAAAATGAAATATTGCTACAACTAGCTTATTTAAAGTACTCAGTGGTGTCACACATGGGGAATGAAAGACCATGTTGATATAGGTCCCATGTACACTTGTTTATCAACTCACATCGCATAGTAAAGAATGAGAAGGGCCACTTCTACGGAAATGCTAGTATTGCTTTTGAGCAATACATGGGCATAACCGGCATCACAAATACATAAATACATCAAGTTTTATATGAATCACACTTGATAACTCTGTGCAGCTGAATAATGACTACAACCAAGGAATGTATATAACTCGTCATTCCTTTATGTTAAAAACTGCTAGATATGTGCTTCAAAATTATAGTAAGCATTATAGACATGTAGTGTATGTGCTTAAAAAAGAAGCAGATAATCCAAGTTGACATGTGTTAACGGAAAGCATTAACATTGATAAAGTGTAGAAGCAAACTGAAACTGCAAGTTTGTTTCATTCTAATACCAACACATAAAAGACGACCACTTCATAAGTGAAAGGAATAACAAATAACATTCTAGAAAATGAGTAGAAGCTCAGGTATTATGATACTAATTAAATAGCCATATGTAAAATCCTAATTAACCTTCAATCAATTTGAAAAACATGTCATCTCCATGGACCATTCACCTGTAAATTTCATTTGAGACGTACGGGCAGAAGTTCTCATCATGAGGGAAAGAGGCCAAGCTGTTCTGCATGCTCTTCATATGCAGGCCTTCCCATCTATCAAAGTGAAAGTTTGAAGCCCATCAAAGAATCACCTTGTACGTAGGTGGCTGGTAGGGGCGATTTTACCGTACGGGCACCTTGGGCACGTGCCCGTGCTCGACGGCGCCGTTTACATGAAGTCCAACGAGCTAGCCAAGCCATCAGAATCGTTAAACTTGTTGAGATATGCTGGAAAATCGCGAAATAAACGCTGGAAATGAACGAAATGCACTATCTGGGCCGCTTTGACCATTTCCTTGCATATTGGGCCTTTCTCGCTACAACCAAGAGGCCATAGGCCCATTTCTTTGTTTCGTACGTGAAACACGATTCAGAATCGATGGATTGAGGAAGCCATCTTGCTGGACGAGGGACTTCGATTCGCCGGATGGAACTGACGCTCGGCAGCGCGCGCACTGCCCTAGCTACCCCTCGATCTCGGAGGCGGACTGGCCGCCGGCAGAGTGCGGAGAGGAGGCGAGCGGCCGACAAGAGATATGGTGGACGGCGGGGCCTCGACTCTGGCCGGTGACAGTCGCGACTCGCGATCGAAAGCGCAAGGGCACATGGGTCAAAGCGGCGACTCCGCCCAGCGGAATTAGGGCATCTCTAGCCGTTCAGCCCTTCAGGAGACATTTTTTTCGCCGCTTGGGGAGCTGTCGGCGAAAATTTTAGCTTGAGGTTGAAAATATCTTCAGCCGTGAGACACCCCCAAGCGAAGCCGTCGAACGCGTCGCCTTCCGCTACTGCCGCCCCGCGCGTGCATGCGCACACTGGCCGCCGCCCACTTGCCAGCACGGCATGGATCCCGTCGCCGACGCGCCAGACCTGTCGGGCTCCGCCGTGACCGTCCTCAACACCCTGGGCGAGGAGGTGCTCGCGGTCATGTCCCCGGTCTCCATCTGCACAGCGGTCCGCCCGCCCGCCCGCCCGCGCTTGCAGCCCGTGCGCCCATGATGCCAGCCAACACGAGGCTCACCCGCACGCAGTCAGCACGCCTGCAGCGGCTCGCGCTGATCGACTCGCCGCTCCCCACGCCGCGCCGCTCCTGCGCCTCCGCGGATGCGCCCGGCAGCAGCCTGCGGTGCGCCGCCTCGCCGTTGCGCACGCATGTGCCCTTCTCCTGGGAGAGCTCCACCGGCGTGCCCAAGAGCAGGAGGGACACGCGGGAGGAGACGATGCCGCCGCCAAAGCTGCCGCCTGTGCGCTGGCCGCCGCAGTGCCCCACGAGGACCAACTGGTGCTACGGCAACGGGAGCGAGGCCAGCAGCGACGACTGCAATGCGTCGTCCTTCTCCGACGCGCTGGACAGGACGTCCTCCTCGCCCGCGCGGATCGGCTCCTCAGCGTGCGCGCAACATCTCCACCCATGCCGGGGACGCCCGTGGCCTTGATGTGCTTGGCCGGCGAGGGCGACGGGAAGGGGCGCTTGAAGAACCGCCTGGGCGTGGACCTGGCCGGTGAAGGCGACACCCCGGCCGGCAGCGGGCTGGTGCCCCGCGGGGTACGGGCTGGGCCAGGCGACCCCGGGCGTCTGGTGCGCGGGCATGGTCGATCCAGAGTTGCGGCGGAGTGGGGTCCCGGTCCCGGCCGCGGCGGCCGGCGTGGGGTGCCGCGACGGCGGCGTCTGCGGTGCTGGCCGGGGCCGGCGAGTGCGTCTCCGCTTGGCGGCGCCGCGCGAGGTAGCACTGCCCCATGGCCGGGTCCCCGCCTCGGCCTGCCATGCACGCGCTGAGGAAGGCGTTCGCTGGCCATGCACATGGTGGGCCTGGGAGGAAAAGAGGAGAGAGAGTAAGGTCTGAGGCTGACTTGTGGGGTTTTTGCATGCAAAATGGAGTGTCGGTGCCCCCAGCTGCGCCCTAGCTCTTTGGGTTTGGGTTGGTACCGCCGGGCGTAACTTTCGTCAAATCCGGCGCTTTTTGGACTCGTGGGGGCCTGATTGGGTGAAAAAATATGCGCCGGCGATGAAAAAAGCCTCCTGGGGGGACGGCTGGAGATGCCCTTACACTCTAGTTGCGACAGGCGAGCCACAACTAGGTGAGTAGTTATAGTATATAATTTGGTTCTAAAAAAAAGTTATATATTTAATTTATCAAAAAATTGTGCAGTTCTACGTTGATTGTGGCAGATTTAAGTTATGCTTGTTTAAATTTTAGAATTGAGCAGAGTTTTGTTTAACTAGTCACAAGTGGAACCGTGGCAAAGCCTGCAACAAAGGGATGAGCATAAAAATAAACATCGTATATTGGATTTTTCGTATATAAACGTTGAAAGGTTTTAATGAATTATTTGGTGTTGTATCCAATGTTTTTATTTACTTCTACGATATAGTATGAAATGGAAGTGCGTATATTACACATGACAGTAATCTAAAATGTGATACTTGTGGTGTTTATTAGACCAAAGTGAATTTTAACTTATGACCGTGTCCAGGCTTTGGCAATTTGGTAGCTCCGCCACTGGTGGCTGGGACGGGCGGCTCGTTGAACAAACACCTCTTCATGAGTCCGCAACCACCGGAGAAACCTCCACCTTAGCCTGGGAGCAGGCCATCATCATCGACCGCGGTTTGAGCCCTGCAGAGGAGAGCATCGGCAGTGGAGCCCGCCAAGGATGACCATTGCCGCGGCGCGGAGCTTCGTGGGGGTGGGCGGCTCCATGAGGCAACAACAAGAAGCACAAGGAAGAGTTGAAGGCGAAGGAGATGACAACCAGAGTACATGTGGGATGGCTGGCAAGGACTGGTTGGTGGCCTGCAGTGAGAGATGGTGGGTGGCAGCAACGACTAGCAAGGAAGGATGGAGGAGGAAGGGGTGCTGTGCTGTGGGGTCAAGGGGAAATAGGGCTAGGGTTTTTGAAGTGGCGGCTCATGTAAAGCAACGCTCACACGGGGCACCAAACGCGCGTCGTTCACGCGACACACAAGGGGAGGCATGCTCCACACCTCGAAACGCCTCAACCAACCAACATCTACCTGCCACGAGCCCACCGGTCATTAGACCTCGAAAACAATTGCTCTGTCAAAACGAACGCCACTTATTGAATGGCCGAATCGAGCCCAAAGACCAGATTGACCATGATCCAACGGCTAGAAATGCATGAAATCGGGGGCTCAACATGGCTAGCCCCTTAAAGGTATAAATAAATACAACACGCAACAGTGAAAACAAGATAAAAGCATTTGATTATTCAGTTTAATTTGTAATTTAAGTTACTAACATTGACGCTCGGCATGCACTTAGCAGTGGGCAGTGGCGGAGCTGAAAAACCAAGTTGGGCTGGCGAGGGAGTAAAACAGTGCTACCAAATTGGAAACTGGTGCATTTTTTTTTGAACGTCAAGACTTTATTTCTCAAATAATAGCAAGGTCATTTACATAATGGTGAAGAACAAAATCAGGGACGGAAGATTCCCAACTTTCAGAGATTCTGCTGCTAATACAATGCTTCGCAAGACCATCCGCAAGCATATTAGCCTCTCTGTTGCAAAAATCAAAACTAACACTTATAAACTCCATCGACAAGAGAGAACACTCCATCACAACTGGGACATCAATTCCCATATACGTAGTCGGATCAGATATTGCCTCCAAGGCCTGCATACAGTCCGATCCTATGATGATCTTTGTGCATCCCATGTTAGCTGCTAAATATAGTCCGGAGCGGATAGCCAAGATCTCAGCAGATCCTGCGCTTGATACATGAGGTAGAACTTGTGTTGCTGCTCCCAAAAATTTGCCATGGTCATCCCGAGCAACCACGCCACAGGCTCCACGAAGATTCTCCTCATGAAATGATGTATCAACATTAATCTTTATAACTCCACTACCTGGTTTTTTCCACAATTGATCTTTCTTGCGGGTGGCCACTTTTGGTGTATTTGCTCGAACAAAGTTGGTAGCGAGAACTCGTATTGAGATAGCTGTCTGTTCCGGGGTCGTCACTGTCTCCCCTTTCATTACTTGCCTCCGCTGCCACCATATATACCACATAGTAACAAGAATCAGCTCGGCCATTGGAATATCCCCTACTAGTTTCTGTAGTCGGATCAATATGTCCAAATTAACAGAGCCGGACCGGTCCTGTATAACAGCATTATCAATCTCCTCTGTTAGTCCTAGCGATGCCCACACAAGTCGAGCTCTCTCACATGTGAATAAACAGTGCTAGATATCTTCCAAGCCAACTTTGCATATTGGGCATTGTGGGATCAAGGGAATATGTCTGTCCGCTAGCACACCGTAGCACGGTAATACTCCTTTAAGCACTTTCCAACCAAAGTGCTTAATCTTCCCCGGTAATCGGAGGCGCCAAACCTCCTTCCAGACCCCGTTTAGCTGAGCAGTTCCTGGACTATTAACTTCCCTGTAATGCCGACCGAACTGGTGATCAAACTCCACATAATAAGCCGAGCGTACTGAAAATGTTCCAGACTTGATGAATTGCCATGCCACAAGATCTTCTGTAACTTCAACTTGGAGTGGGATTTGTAATATTCTGCTTACATCAACTGGTGAGAACACACTCTGAATAAGTGCCTCATCCCACTGACCCGTATGTGGGTCAATCATATCTTGCACTTTTGACAACATAACTCCCCCTCGAGGGGTAATTACTTTCCTGGTCGGGCTTGATGGAATCCATGGGTCCTCCCAGATATTGATCTGTGAGCCCGTACCCACCCTCCAAATACACCCCCGCTTGAACGTTTGTATCCCCGCAAAGATACTTTGCCATGTGAACGAGGAGCCTTTCTTCGGTCCAGCACGCAGGATATTACCATCCGGATAGTATTTTGCACCTAAAACCTGTGCACACAAAGAGTCAGGATTGTGGATCAGTCGCCAACACTGCTTTGCTAGCATAGCAAGGTTAAAGCTATGAAGGTCTCTGAATCCCATTCCTCCCTTCTTCTTTGGTACACACATCTTCCACCATGCATACCAATGCATTTTCCTTTTTTCCTCTCCATCCCCCCACCAGAAGCTCGATATTTCATCCATGATTGCTTTGCAAATTCCTTTCGGTAGTTTAAAAACAGACATAGCATATGATGGAATTGCCTGAGCTACCGCTTTGAGAAGGATTTCTTTACCTTGAACTGATAGGAATTTTTGCTTCTAACCCTTCAGCCTTTGACACACTCTGTCAACAAGATGCTGGAAGCAGTCACTTCTGTCAACACCCACAATTGTCGGTAATCCCAAATACTTGTCAGACAACGCTTCAGTTAATATATTCAGTACTCCACAAACAGCCTCTCTTTCACTAACTCTGGTATTAGGACTGAAAAATACACTAGATTTAGGTGTACTTACTCGCTGTCCCGAGCTCTCACAATACGTATCTAGAACTCTCTTCAAAGTGCTTGCATTTTGCACCGTGGCTCTCATAAGAATTAGAGAGTCATCTGCAAACAAAAGGTGGGATATTGAAGGAGCATTCCTTGCCACCTTTATTCCTTCAATTCCACCAATTTCCTCTTCATGCATCAACATACTTGATAGTCCTTCAAAACAAATCAGAAAGAGATAAGGGGACAGTGGGTCTCCCTGTCTTAGACCTCTAGTTGGTATGAACTCATCTGTCTCTGTATCATTAAATCTGATATGATATTTAACAGAAGAGACACACTCCATAATTAGCTCAATCCATTGTGCATGAAACCCCAACCTCATCATCATCTGTCTCAAAAATTCCCACTCTACTCTGTCATATGCTTTTAGCATGTCAAGTTTAACTGCACAAATCCCATTCGACCCATGTGTTCTCTTCTTTATGGAATGAAAGCACTCATAGGCAATCAACACATTATCAGTGATCAATCTACCTGGTACAAAAGCACTCTGTGTAGGAGAAATCAACTCAGGCGGGATTTTCTTCAACCTATTCGCCAACATTTTTGAGATAATTTTATACACCACATTGCATAAACTAATGGGTCTAAACATAGTGATTAACTCTGGGCTGTCAACTTTAGGTATTAGCACCACATTAGTGTCATTCCATCCATTAGGGATTTTCCTGTTATTTATAGCTTGTAGCACTTCATCTGTTAATTCCTCTCCAACGATATGCCAAAAACATTTGAAGAATATGGCATGAAGCCCATCGGGGCCAGGTGCTTTCATATCACCTATTTGAAACATCGCTTTTTTTACTTCTTCCCTCGTGTATGGGGCAACCAGGAGGTCATTCATTTGCCCCGTGACTACGGGTTTTACTGTATTCAGTAAAGATTCATCAATCAGCCCTGCCTCCGATGAAAACAGATTCTGGAAGTAATCAAAGATCAGGGGCTTAAGGTTATCATTCCCCTCAACCCATGCATTATTATTGTCTTTCAATCTCTTGATCAAGTTACGACGCCGACGGGCCGAAGCAAACTGATGAAAAAAAAATGGTGTTACGGTCACCGCGACGAAGCCACTTTGCATGTCCCCGTTGGACCCAGTAAATCTCCTCTTGCTTTAAGAGATTTTCAATTTTGAGCGTCAAATCCTGCTGTTTTACACGTGCCTCAGCATCATATGGCTCTCTCATCAGTGCCTCTAATTCCTGTTGCGTTGTTTTCAGTCTGGCTCGAGGGCCCTTCAGAATTTTCCTATCCCATTGATGAAGATCTTTATGTACTGCTGCTAGTTTCTCACTAGCCGAGGGACAAAGCCCCCTGATCTGCCTTTTGCCACGCCGTTCGCACTACTTCCTCCACCAACTCTTCTTCTAGCCATCTTGCCTCAAATTTCCTTCCTGATCGACACCGTGGGCCTGCGACACCCGTCAGGTATTCAGTATCCAAACAGATAGGTCTGTGATCCGACTTACCCATATCCAGGTTTACAAGACCACACAACGGGTGCATCTCCATCCATCCCGGATTTGAAACTGCTCGATCCAATCTTTCTCGCAATGCTCCTCTAAAGAAGGTAAATTTGTCACCATGGTATCCAATATCCTCTAAAGAGCAGTCTGCCAGGGCGTCTTGGAACGCTTTGAGCTTGGACTGCTGCCGCTGGGCTCCTCCTTCCTTTTCTGACGACAGTAGTATTTCGTTAAAGTCCCCAATAACCACCCACGGCAAGTTAGAGTGGGCATGAAGATCTCGGATCAGCTGGTATGTTTTGTTCTTATTATCCCAGCTTGGTTCTCCATACATACCCGTAAGCCTCCATACTCTACCATCCGCTTCTTCCACCGAAACATCAGTGCAATTAAACGTTTAGTCTGGGAGTAGATCCTAACCTCCTTCTTCCAGACTAACAGTAATCCTCCACTTCTACCATCAAGACAGGGTACCACAATCCTATGGTCCATCTCAGTTTCCTCATTATCTCTTCTGCCTTAGTCTCGTCCAAATGCGTTTCAGACAGGAAAAACGCATCCGGATTATTCCGCCTCTGGATGTCCAGAAGCGATCTAACTGTCGGGGCCCCGAGCAAACCCTGACAGTTCCAGCTAATAAGTTTCATTGCTCTCGACCCTCCTCGGAGGAGGACGCCGCTGATTGTTCTGTCGACACTGACATATTGGCCTTCAGCCTTTTGTTATCATGTATCTTTTGAGGGGTACTCATGAGGGTTTTATCAATCTGACTTCCACCTATGTGTTCGATCAGTAGGACTTGATCAGACACAAAACCTGGTGGCGGTGTCACAGAGGAGTTAGCTGCTGCATTAACAGTCCCATCCTGACTAATGAGACGCTTTCTAGCGAAGGGCACAACATCTTTCCCTTGAGGATCATCCTCTCTTTCCGTCTCCATGCTCTCTGATTCTTGTGGATTTAGATCACCAACATTGCCCCTCCCTGCACTTCTTGGTGCTTGGTTTCTGTCAACATCAAAACCCCTCCCTCTGTTCCACATCTCTCCTCCACGACCTGAACCACGGCCACCACCACGACCATAACCGGGTCCGCCAGACGGATCATCAAACTTGACCATTAATCAGTTGCCCCATTCACATTCCTCAACTCTATGAGTTCCATCCCCACATTCTGTTACTAAGTGTCCGATCAGACCACAGTAATTACAGAAATCCGGGAGTTTTTCATATTCCACCGGATACCTCTTGCTCTCTTTCAATGTCAGATGGACAAACCTGACTAGTGGCACATCTAGGGGAAGAAACACCCTAGCTCTCAGATACTTAGTTGGGTTAATTCGTCCTTCATTCACAATAACATTTATTGGAGGAATACCAACCTTCCTAGCAATCTTCTCCGCAATTGTTTTGTTCTTCATAAGACCATCTGGGATTCCGATGACACGTACCCACGCGGGGATACGATCTAGTTTGTAGTCATTCACATTCGTGATTCCATCGTACTCCTCAATGACTACTGCCGCCTTGCGAAAGAGCCATGGTCCTCCATTAATCACTCTGTTCCAGTCACCAAGGCACATCAGCTGCGCGAGGAATATGTTTTCACCCATTGGCTTGAAGGTCACACCCTGCGCTGATGTCCACACGTTCCTCAAAGATTTAAAGAGGGATACATGACTAAAGGGTTTCTGGGTATGAACCCTAAAGACCGCAACCCATCTTGTCTCTTCAATCAGCCCCTCGATTTCTCCGGACAGATCCAATTCCTCCTCTTCCTCCCCATGGAGGTTCAGCACCTGAAATCTATCTTCTAGATTAGCCCTGATCTCTTCATGTTCAGCCCTTTCGTCATCAACTCCCGCGGCGGCCCCCGCCGCCGGCGTTTGCTCCGGTCCTGCCATGCAAGCTCGTCTCCTCTCTCGTACCGTTGGTGGATCACGTAAGGATCGCTCCGCAGGAGGAGTCTTACGTGAGATTTCTTGGATTTTTGGTGGGATAGATGGGAACCCTAGCGATCGCCGCCAGGGGATAGGTGGGAACCCTAGAGCGACGCTAGGGGAAGTTTTTTTAATGACTGGCCGCCCGTCAGTAATTGGAAACTGGTGCATTGTTGTGTGCTGGGCTTCATATCTTCTCCTAGTTTATGCGTGGCTGCTCGGGCCTCTAGGAGCTTCACGGTGGCTGGAGTGTGGGCCTCCCAGGGGGTGCAGCCTTGCATGCGTACTTTGCCGTTTGGTTTCTTTAGTCAAATTTTGCCGCTTGATTAGCGACTACTTGGTTTTTTTTCGAAAAGGGGGGCTTCCCGGCCTCTGCATCAGAACGATGCATACGGCCATAATTATATATAAAAAGGATATTCAACAAGGTCTGAATGTCTAAAAACAAATAAATGGCTAGATCACCAAGAGCCACAACACCAAAAACAAAAGGCTCAAAAGCCACAACCGGCTGGCAAAACAAAGATAGGTAAACTAATCGCCTATCCTATTACATGACCGCCATCCAAACCGGTTGAAGATATCCCACGCTACCATCTCCCACCGGACAGATCCAGTAACCAAACGCTTCCCGGCGTCCGTCGGAGTGAGTAAGGACCACATACGGATCAGCGCAGTAGCTCAGAATAAAACCTGCAAAAAATGAATAGTTGTTGTTCTGTTAAAAGCCAAGTCATTTCTGCAGTTCCAAATTGCCCATAACAACGCACAAACTCCTACACGAATGTGTCTAGCTATTTCAAGCACTATCCCAACAAGTCACGTTCCAAATAACGAACTAACCGAATTCGGAGGAGTAATTTAAAGGCAATTTGCACCGTGTGCCACAACACTCTCGCCAACGGGCAATCAAAGAAAAGGTGCTTGATAGTTTCGTCCCGATCACAGAAACTACACCTAGTAGATCCTGTCCAGTTGCGCTTAACCAAATTATACTTTGTTAAAATAATTTGTTTATGTACAAACCACATAAACACTTTAATTTTCAAAGGAACCTTGACTTTCCAAACATGTTTGGAACTAGGAATAACACTAGAGTTGATGACATCGATATACATCGACTTTACTGTGAAATCTCCAGACCTAGTAAGCTTCCAACACAACTGATCGGGCTGATGAGCTAGCTGAACCTCCATCAGTCTACTCACCAGATGAAGCCATGCTTCCTACCGGTGACCAATGAGCACCCTCCTAAACTGAATATTAAGGGGAATGGACTGCATGATCGTTGCAACCAGAGCATCACGTCGCTGAACGATACGATACAGGGACGGATACTGAAGTGCCAATGGCGTTTCACCAAGCCAAGTGTCCTCCCAGAAGCGAGTGGTGTTACCATTACCAACAATAAACTTTGTTCTATTAAAGAAAGCAGCTTTGACTCTCATGAGACCCTTCCAAAACGGCGAGTCAGTCGGTCTCACTGTCGCCTGTGACAAAGTCTTAGATTGCAGATACTTGCTACGAAGAATCTGCGCCCAAGTTGCCTCCGTCTCAACTGATAATTTATAGAGCCATTTACTGAGAAGGCATCTGTTCTTGACTTCAAGATTCTCAATACCAAGGCCCCCCTGGTCATTTGGTCGACAGATGATATCCCATTTGGCGAGTCGGTATTTTCTCTTTAGTTCATCACTCTGCCAGAAGAATCGGGATTGATAGAAGTCCAACCTTTTCCTAACCCCAACTGGGACTTCAAAGAAAGATAAGAGAAACATAGGCATACTCGTGAGCACCGAATTAATAAGAATGAATCGGCCTCCATAGGACATGAGTTTGCCCTTCCAGCAACTCAGTTTCTTCTCAAACCGATCCTCGATGCACTTCCATTCTCTGTTTGTCAGCTTACGATGGTGAATGGGTATACCTAGGTACGTGGAAGGTAATGCTACCAATTCGCATCAAACAATTGCTTATAAGCCTCTTGTTCGGCATTGGCTCTACCAAAACAGAACAACTCGCTTTTATGAAAGTTAATCTTCAAACCGGTCAATTATTCAAACAAGCATAACATCGGCTTCATATTTCTCGCTTTTGCCAAGTCGTGCTCCATAAAGATGATTGTATCATCAGCGTACTGCAGGATGGACACACCACCATCAACTAGATGAGGCACCAAGCCACCCACCTGACCGGCCTCCTTTGCCCTACCTATCAAGATTGCCAACATGTCAACGATGATGTTGAACAGAATAGGAGACATTGGATCACCTTGTCTCATGCCCTTGTGTGTCTAGAAATAATGACCTATGTCGTCATTCACTTTAATTCCAACACTCCCTTTTTGCGTGAAAAATTCTACTTGGCGTCGCCAAGCTTCATCAAAACCCTTCATGTGTAAGGCTTGTTGAAGGAAAGGCCATTTGACTTTATCGCACGCTTTCTCGGAATCCACCTTGAAAACAACTCCATCAAGTTTTTTCGTGTGAATCTCATGGAGCGTTTCATGAAGGACCACAACCCCTTCGAGAATGTTCCTGTCCGGCATGAAAGCAGTTTGAGTAGGCTGTACCACAGCATACGCAATCTGTGTGAGCCTATTCGTCCCGACCTTGGTAAAATTTTTGAAACTAACATTAAGAAGATAGGTGGGCCTGAATTGCTCGATTCTCACTGCCTCTGTCTTCTTAGGAAGCAGGGTTATCGTTCCAAAATTCAGCTGAAAAAGGTGAAGCTGGCCAGAGAATAAATCATGGAACAACGACAACAAATCTCCTTTAATAATATGCCAGCACTTCTTATAAAACTCAGCCAGGAATCCATTCGGGCCAGGTGCTTTATTATTTTTCATCTGCGAAATAGCCTCAAACACCTCTTTCTTAGAAAAAGGAGCAGCTAAAATATCATTCTCAACAGCAGTAAGTTGAGGCACATCCTCAATTCTAGACTCATCCAGTGACACACATTATCCTCTGGAGGCCCAAACAACTGCTTGTAATACTCAGTAATGTAAAATTTTAGGTTCTCCTAACCAAGAATCGTTCCTTCATCTTGTTCAAGTTGAAAGATCCTCTTCTTTATGTGCTTGCCATTAGCGATCATGTGGAAGAATTGAGTGTTCGCGTCCCCCTGGACTACTCGTCGGACCTTGGCCCGCAGCGCCCACTTTAATTCTTCCTCACGAAGAAGCTCTTTCTGTCTCATCTCGGCGTCGAGCTTGGCATGAAGCTCCGAGGCTGGCAGAACCGTGGTTTCTGCTTTTACATCTAGGGACTGAATAAGTGTAAGGAGCTATTCCTTTTCTACCTTATAAATCCCACTCAGATGCTTAGCCCACCCACGTAAGAAACTTCTCGGGTGCCTAATCTTATTCTGCCAACGCTCAAGCGCGGACCTACCTCCTACATCCTTAGCCCATTCTCTGGCTATGAGATCAAAGAAGCCTTCTCTCTCAAACCAAGCAAGCTCGAAAGAAAATGGATTTTTATTTCCCAACTAAGTGGCCTCGCCGGAGTCAAGAAATAACGGCATGTGGTCAGAAATACCACGAGATAGTGCCTGAACTGTTACAAAGGGGAATTTCTGTTCCCATTTGACACTAGCCAGGACTCGATCCATTAAAAATGGGGGAGAATTTCACTTCCCCGGCCTCTGCACCAACTAGGGATGCATACGGCCATTTTAGTATGAGTACCAAGGTAAACATGGTCCTCAGAATTTTTTAAATGAGTATCAAGATATTTTTTATGAGTGGTTCCATCACACACCAAACTTGATCCTCAATAAATGGGGGAAAATCCTTGTGCATCACCTGTCAATTCTAGGAATTGAACTCGGGTCGTTAGGCTGCACAACCGCATGCCCTACCACTGAGCCAAGGCTCTCTTTGCAGCAACCGGAAGCTAGCTACAACTCTCTACTGAGCCGGCCCATAACTCCCGCTGGAGTAAAGAACCATTTCTTATGCAGACGCTTATAAACGATGTAACGATATTTGATAAGGAATAAAAAGCCCCTAGGCTTGCTAGTCAAAAAAGAAATGTTTTGTCCAAAGAATACCAGTCGAAGAAAACTCGGCAACTCCCTGACTGCCGGATTTTGACTTTAACAATATATTATTGCAAGAAAATGTCTGGATTTCTAAAATATTCATGTATTATAAAAATGTGCGCGAGCTTATAATATGCTTATGAATTTCAATAATTTTAAAATTATTCTTAAATTTCAAAAGATTTGCAAACTCAAAAATGTTGACAAATTTCAAATATTCATTAAATTTATCAAAAAAGTTCATGAATTCAAAACAAAATCAAAAGAACATAGAGAAAACCTGGGAAGTTGGAGAAAACACAGTAGATAGAATCCCGCTTTGCCCTATAAAACCGTCCAAGGTAGAGAAAAACCACAATGTTTGCGATCGTCCAACAACGTGGCCTCTTCGTTGTCCGTGAAGATTACACAATTAAAGAATTAGGAATTCGTTCAGAAGCAATATAAACGAACAAAAATCTTTGAATTCATGAAGATTATTGATTACTGAACTTTTTTTCTTTTTTACAAAACATTAATAATTCTTTACTAACTATAAATAAAAACAAATAACTACTACTTGTTGGAGTTCCTTTTTTAAATCAAACTGGATTTTCATGATATAAATATATAATATAAGTTCTAACTACATAACTTTTACAAAACAAAACAAATCCCTTTTCCTTCCTTGAATCCTTTGTTTTTAGTTTATTCATGAAATTTCCATACTATGGACTTGTTTTCACCAAAATCGTTTTACAAGGACCAATACATGAGATTGGTCGGGATGGCCCCAATACCAATATGCACATGTCAAGTAAAAGGCCACGCGCTCTCATCTGACCAAATGTATCCATACTAGACCGCCGTCCACATTCAACCTCACCACAGTATGATGCTCATGTTGAACATCCCTATTGAAATTAAAGGGACTGTCTATTTGACATTCGACTGTGTTTCAATTCGACAACAATCGAAAATACAGACCAATAAAAAGTTGACACATGTATGTCCCCAAAACCCTCCACCATCTACTGTCTATTTCTGCAATGGGTCTGGTAAACTCTGACCCGCTTGAATGTAATGTACACCCTGAATGGACCTCAACATCAGGAAAGAAATAGAAGAAAAATGCTGCAGAACTGTTGTTTTCTCTTGTTGCTGCTGAACAGCGGTAACATGGGGAATTTCATACTGTCTATTTCTGACAAAGAAAAGGAACAAAAATCATCAGAGTACTGGCGTCTCCCAGGACCCTCCTTTAACTTGCATCACACTACGTATCTAGGAGGCGCCATGGGAGAGGGGAAATGAGGAGAAGAAAGAGCAGAAAAACATCAGGGAGATGTCATGAGAGAGAGAGAGAGAACAAAAACAGATCTGAGAGGCACAACAGAGGGGCAAGTACCTGGAGGGAAGCAAGGGGGAAGAACAAATCCGAATAATTGGTGTAGGACAGAGGAAGATCACCCAAGACACGGTTCGCAGCTCAGGACATGTACTACTCCTCTTGATCACACTTCCGTTGAACTCTTCCATGTTTTTCCTCACCCTGCTTCTCTACATTCACCTGCTACATGAACTAGTCTGCATAAAAAACATCATACATTCTAGTGAAAATTTTGGAATCATCAGGGGAAGAAATTCTAACTGTCTGAAGCTAAAACTGTTAATATTTCACTGTCAAAACACTACACCAACACGAATTCCAGTGTATGTACATATGAAAAAAATCTTTGATGCAGTACAGGGCAATGTAGGTAACATGAACCATGAGGAAATTACATGAAAAAAGCTTTGCTGCAGTACACATGAAAAAATCTTTGCTACGATACAGGGCAATGTAGCTAAAATGAACTCTGGGGAAATTACAGAGTTAGACAACTCATGACATTCATGGAAAAAATGAGATGAATTCCAGTGTTAATACCTACATGACATACAATGCAAACTAGGGAAATATTACACTATATTCTAGCATTATTGAATACAATTCAGAGATAATTTACAATGTAATTCTGGGGGATATTACAATATAAATCTGGGGCATATAACACTGCAAATATAGTGGAAATTACGGATAAATTAAAATCCACTGTAAATTCAAGCAAAAGCTAAACAGAATAAGTACAGAGATACATGCAAGTTCACATGAAGTCATGAATATAGAGACAGACCTATCAGCATAAAGAACACAAGTCCTATCAGATGAAGGCATTAATATTAACAATGAAAAGCAGAGCTTGTTACAATGTCGGTACACATGGACAGTGAAGGGAATGAATAATCACACTAGTGGACTACAATGATAATAAGTTAATAAACAAGGAACTACACAGCATAATCACACAAAAAATAGTTGAAATCCATTGTAATTCAAGCAAAGCTGAACAAGGATGAAGCTCAAATGTCAAGAAATACAAAGGTTCAGAATGAAAATTACACTACTTTGTTTGGATTTTTTTAATTACACCGAATTTCTAGGAAAAATTACACTGTAATTACATAAATGAAGCATCAAATTTACACTGTAATTCTAGGAAAAATTACACTGTAATTACATAAATGAAGCATGGACTTTACACTATAATTCTAGGAAAAATTACACTGTAATTACAAAAAATGAAGCATTGGGATTACACTAAAATCTGGGCTAAATTACACTGCAATTCTAGGGTATTTTACACTGCAATTACAAAAAGAAAGCACTGGGATTGCAACGAAATTTTGGGATAAATAACATTGTAATACTAGGGGCATACTACACTCTAATTCTGGGCTAAATTACACTGTAATTCCTGTGAATAAAAAAGGTAAGTCATCAGAAAATTGAAACTAGATCAGAAAAGCTCATATGATTCAAATAGAAATTGAAAATAGCTTTATCAAACCCTCCATCATCACTAGAAAGACCCTGAAAAATAATTCAGTCAACAAACAGAAAAACTAATAAACTGAAAGAGAGAATAAAAAAGAGAATGAAAGTAGAGAACAAGACAGAAATAACTACCAAAGACATAGCATCAGTACCATGTTCCGCAAAGTCATTAGGCACAAAAGGATCATTTAAAGAATCAGCACTCTCAACAGAATAAACTACCGAAACATCACTGTATCTCAGGATAAACACTGTAATCAGAAATTACACTGGAATTTGTGACTCAGGATATACACTGTAATCAGGAATTACACTCGAATTAGGGGGGAAATTACAAGTACTGCTAGGACAAATTACACTGTAACTGGATGATAAATTACACAGTAATTCTGGGAGGAAAGTTACATTGTAATTCTGGGAGTATTTGGAAGTATTACACTGTAAATTACACAGTAATTACAAACATGGGAGAATTGTAAAAGCATGAGAATTACACTGTAATATGGGAGTATTACACTGTAAATTACATAGTCGTACTACTAGAACATATTACATAGTAATTACAACAACTATGGGAGAAGTACACTGTAAAAATGGGAGTATCACACTGTAAAATCAGGGACAGTGAGATTCTGCAAACAGATTACACAGTAGTTAGACTGAAAATATGGGGGGTAAGATCAACATAAATTTGAGCTACAATCCAGAGAGATCCACTTGCATGACTAACTAACCAAATGCTGAAAACAAATAGGATTGCAAAGTAAATTTACTGAAACTACACAGGGATTTATAGTGTAAGTACACTGATACTACAGTGTAATTACATAGTTAGTACATTGATATTACAGTGCAAGTAACAAAGAAAGTACACTAATATTAGAATGTAAATACACTGATAAATAGTGTAAGGAAACTGAAATTCGACTGAAAATTTCAGTGCAAACACTGTAATACAAGCATCAAATTCAGAGAGATTCCTGGAACACATTCAGACACACCTCGGCTACCAGGGAAAATCATGAGCAGCCACCTACAACTACAAAAACTACATCGAATAATCTCCAACTATCATCTAACGTAAAAGGAAACTAGCAGAAAAATACATGGAAATCAACCTCTGCAACAACCAGTATGCATACCTCTAGCCATTACAAACAAAAAAGCTAGACAGTGTAAGTGTAGGGGAAACTACAGTGCGGGTCTGCAACATACACTGAAATTCTGAGGTACACTACAATTCTATGGGTAAAAACATAGTAGTAGAAGCATCAAATTCAGATGAATTCCTGGAAAACGCAGCTACCAGGGGAAATCATGACCAGCCACCTACAACTATCATCAAACAGCAAAGGGAACAGACACCATAGGCTAGTAGAAAATTTAACATGGAAATTACCCTGTGTACCAGTACCAGGTTGCAAGTTGATCTGCTGCAACTACCAGTACGCGAACCTCCAGCATCTACAGAATGAAATAAACAAATCTAAAGCCTAACACACCAAAAAGCAGGGGAGAAAAATGACCACAATGACCTAGAAGCCGCAACTACAAGCTCATACGCAACTCATGTTAGGCAATAAGTCACGGCGAGGCGTCGAACGAGCCGGGCGCGTGTATGGGCGCGCACCGGGCGAGTTGGACGCGTCGGGACCGTGGCGAGTAGTGCGTGCGTGCGCGTAGGTCCAGCACGGGCGTGTCCGTGCGGATGGGCGCAGTGTGTGTGCGGGGTTTGGCGAGTACGAGCTCGTGGAGTTGGCGTTCGGGTGCCGGAAACTACCGTGTCATCGTGTTCATCTTCCTCCTTCCCTTTCTTCCTCGGTGAGGTTTAGCGACGGCGACTGCTAGAGAGAGGAGGAGCACGGCGAGGGACTAGCGGTTCCAACATTTGGTATCAGAGCCACGGTCAGCTCAGGGCGCGCCGGCGATGTCAATCGTCCCGTACGCCGGCGGAGCGGGCGGATCGATGCAGCAGGCGGTGCCACTGCTCACCGGCGACAACAACACGGCGTGGTCGATCAAGGTGGAGGCGAACCTTGATGCGGCCGGGTTGTGGGAGGCGGTGGTGGTGCCGGAGGACGCGGCGGCCGCCGTCATCGCCAAGAAGGACAAGCCCGCGCGCGCTTACCTGCTCGGTGCACTCGCCGAGGACCTGCTTCTATAGGTGGCGGCGAAGAAGACTGCCGCGGAGGTGTGGGCTGCCCTGAAGGCGTGCTTCGTCGGCGCGGACCGCGTGCGCGCGGCGCGACTCGGCACGCTCCGGGGGGGAGTTCGAGCTCCTGCGCATGGCGAGCGGCGACACGCTGGACGAGTTCGCCGGCAAGCTCGGGGCCATGGTGGCGCGTTTTGCAGGGCTCGGAGAGACGCTCAAGGACGCAGCCCTGGTGAAGAAGCTGTTGGACTGCGTTCCCGATCGCCTGTACGCGGCGGTGGCGGGGATGGAGCAGTTCTGTGACCTGGAGACGCTGCTCTTCGACGACGCGCTCGGGCGCCTGAAGGTGTTCGACGAGCGGCTGCGACGGCGTGGTCAGGCAGGCGGCGAGCGGGCGGACGGTGAGCAGCTCATGCTCACCGCAGCACAGTGGCGGGCGCGCGAGCGGCGCCGGGGTGGTGCATGCGGTGAAGACGACGACGGCGCGGCGAGCACGACATCAGACGGCGGGGACAACCGTCGCGGGAAGTGCTACAAGTGCGGCGTCAGAGGACACTTCAAGCGTGAGTGCCCACTGCTGCAGAAGGAGCCGGCCGCGGGGCGTGCACTGATGGCAGACACCGACGTCGAGGACGCCGGGCTGCTCTGAGTCGCGGCTTAGGGCGCGTATGTTAGGCAATAAGCCACGGCGAGGCGTCGAACGAGCCGGGCGCGTGTATGGGCGCGCGCCGGGCGAGTTGGACGCGTCGGGACCGTGGTGAGTAGTGCATGCGTGCGCGTAGGTCCAGCACGGGCGTGTCCGTGTGGACGGGCGCAGTGTGTGTGCGGGGTTTGGCGAGTACGAGCTCGTGGAGTTGGCGTTCGGGTGCCGGAAACTACCGTGTCATCGTGTTCATCTTCCTCCTTCCCTTTCTTCCTCGGTGAGCTTTAGCGACGGCGACTGCTAGAGAGAGGAGGAGCACGGCGAGGGACTGGCGGTTCCAACAACTCAGGCGAGCAGAATGGATGCGGGAAATTGGGCGGACTACAGAGGGCGGGCTAGAACAACACGACAACACCTACCACAGATCTATGAACAACAGCAAACAAACGATCCACGAACCCACGACAACGAAACTCACCTAGATCTGGAACTACAGGACCACAACACTAGCAAAAATACACGGGGGAAATGCGAGAGACAAGGGGAACAAACCTCGGCAGGCGGGGAGTGAAGAGAAAAGGGAGGAGAAATCAAATCAAACGATGGAATAGCTCGGAATCACCATGAAATCGCCTCCGCCGCCGCTCGAGTCCTCTCTCTCGACCTTATCGAAACACAATGACCCAAATGAAAGGGTGAATGACACCCACTCCAAAATTCAAAATGGACAAAAAACCAACAGTGCCGGGACGGGGCGGTTACGGGTTGAAACAAAGAAAACCGAACCCGGTAAAGAAAACCGAACCCGGTAAAGAAAACGAACCGGAGCAAACAGGGTGCCAGCGCGAAAAAAAAGGAAAACCAACGCGAATCTCCATGCGACAACGGACGGACAGAAATTTGAATGATGCCGAATTGAAAAACACTTGACTGTTAAATAGCAAAACCGAAATTAAAAGTAGGACATGAAAAAACGCCTATGAAAAATGCGCCTATAGCCGGGCGCCGCGGAGCGCGCCATCCCATCTAGTAGTAGTATATACTCCCCGCAAATTACTTGACACCTGCAAACTCGGTGACTCTCTGTCACAGTTTCCAACTCAATTACTGTTTTCGAATGTAAGCATTTTAATTAGTGCATAATACTTGGATTCGAATACGTACGTGCGGCTACGTACATAATGGCTAGCCAAGCAGAGGATCCAAAATCCAGTTAGATTGATAGATGAGGCTCCGCGGTCGCCGGCCATGGCAGGACCTCGCGCCGGAGCTGCTGGACCTCGTCTTCCTGCACGTGTCGTCCCACGTGGCCCGCGTCCGCTTCCGCGCCATCTGCCACCCATGGCGCGCCGCCGCGGCCGTGCCGCCAGATCCTCTGCTTCCGCTGCTAGCCCTCCGAAAGGCCGCCTGCGTCCTGAGCGGCCCCCAAGGCACCGTCCACCGTGTCTCCGTGCCTGTCCCCGTTGACGTCATCCACAGCGTCTTCACCGGTGGCATGCTTTTTCTCGTGCACCGCGACGGCCGGTGCTCCCTCATGGACCCTCTCTCCGGGGCCATCACGGCATCACCCCTCAGCACATCAGCCCCGACTGCCTATGGCCCTCGAGGTCCAAGTCCAAGAGGAAGAGGGCGGCGGCTCCACCCTTCGCCGGCAGCATCTGCAAGGTCGTGGTGGCGGACCACCTCGTGGCCCTCCGCACCGGTGCCATCATCGGCTTCGCATCCAAGAACGTTGTCGTCTCTCTCCGCGGGCCAAGAGTACGCCAGTACATGGTGACATGGCATGGGGCCCGTCACGCTCTTTGGAAGCAAGCTCTACGTCCTCACCAGGGTGCACACTCATCGACGCCAGCCGAGTTATTTGCCCAAAACCATCATAGTTGGGGTTAGGGTAACAACTTGATACCACATTTAAATCAGGGCACAAAAAACCACCACATCTGCGCCTAACCAATAACACGGAGCACTGATGGTCTCATAAGCTCGCGAAAACAGTCGTTTTGACCCCTTGGGCCCACTTGTCAGGCTGAGGTGGTGAAGACCAAAACTTTGACCAACTGATGTGGCAAATGAGATGCGGGCCCCACCTGTCAATGAGTAAATGGTCATCTTCTTCCCATCTCTATTTCTCTGAGGCATTTCATCAAACAGCTTCAGGACGACCCTCGGGGAGCTCTTTCTTGCAGCCATGGTGATGAGCTTGACGCAGATGGACGGATCACTCCGTCGCGGCAAGCACGCCGATGAGCTGGCAACTCTTGCTCCCGAGTTATGCGCCAGCCAGCACGAGCATGCATGCACAAGTGAGGTGGCGGCTGCCGGAGCACACGGTAACGTGTGGTGATCAGGGGAGGCCGCACGGAGGAGCTGGGTGACCTTGAGCCGCTCGCGTACGCAACACTCGTCGTGCACCACGCCCACCACGCGCCCACGGCCTCCCTGCCATAGATGGCCGCCAGGACGTCGATGGCTCTCACTTGTGGCCGCGACTGTACATGCCCTCCATGGCAGCGCCAGCACGGGCACAACCAGGGCCTCCCTGCGCACCAGCACGGCGTCGCCGGCCGCGATGCACAGCAGTTTCAGCACCGCCAGTGCGCTCCCCCGTGGACGCCGGGCCATCCTTCCTGTGCCGCATCTGGTCGCCCGGGAGGAGCATGCTACGCTCCACGATGGCACCAGCCGTTGTAGGTGGACGTCGGAGCCAAGGAAGAACGGCGTGGCGGCCGACTGCACGGGAACGGGGTCCGACGAAGGGAGGCGAGGATCTGTCACCGATTAAGTGGGGACGGAAGGCGGTCGGCGAGATCCGATGACTGGAGGCAGATGCGGGGACGCGCCACGACGGCTCCCTCATTAGATCATGCGATGGGGCAGAGAGGAAGGGGAAGTGAGCCGTCTGACCTCCACTACCCGGCGGCGGCGTACTGTGGAAGAGGGGCTCATGGAAGAGATAGATCGGGAGGAAGAAGAAAAGAGATGAGAGGCTGACAAGTTGGACCCATGTCCAGCTTGGCATATTTGTCCACATATGCATGCCAACTCAGCCTGACAGGTGGACCCAACCTGTCAGGTCCACTGTTTTCACGAGCTCAACCGACGATTAGTGCTCCGCATTATTGATTAGGCATAGAATTGGTGGTTTTTGTGCCCTGACTCAAATGTGGTACCAAACTGTTACCCTAGCCCTAACTTTGGTGGTTTCAGGTAAATAACTCACGCCAGCCTGCATCCTGCAGTGGAGCTCCACGTCCTCGACGACAGCCTCGACGCCGGGGATGTCACATCTGTGCAGTGCATACGCGGCGCCCCCGCCGCCATGGAGGCGGACCAGTATTACGACCTAGCCTGCCTCTCCTCCTCCTCCTCCTCTTCCTACTACCTGGTCCCGTTAGGCGATCGGCTTCTGATGGTGATGGAGCACGCCTCCACACCGATGAAGTTTGAGGTCTACGAGGCGACGAGGGAGCTGACCAGGGGTCATGGAGGGTGGAGCAAAGTCGAGACGCTGAATGGGTGTGCTCTGTTCCTCAGCAAAGGCTGCTCGGAGTCGCTTCCCGCCGGTGCCGGTCAGCTGGTCGAAGCTCGAGAGGACCACATCTACTTTATCAGTAAGCGTGACGAGCCGAACAACGACTCTTTTTCGATAAAGGCGTTTTTATTAAGTCATAATGTAGCATCAAGTGGATGTCGGTGTCAAAATCGGCAGATCTCGGGTAGGGGGTCCCAATGTTGGGTTTCGTAGTAATTTCAAAAAATTTCCTACGCACACGCAAGATCATGTGATGCATAGCAACGAGAGGGGAGAGTGTTGTCTACGTACCCAACGCAGACCGACTGCGGACGCGCTGACACGACGTAGAGGAAGTAGTCGTACGTCTTCACGATCCAACCGATCAAGCACCGAAACTACGGCACTTCCGAGTTCGAGCACACGTTCAGCTCGATGACGATCCCCGGACTCCGATCCAGCAAAGTGTCGGGGAAGAGTTCCGTCAGCACGACGGCGTGGTGACGATCTTGATGAACTATAGCAGCAGGGCTTCGCCTAAACTCCGCTACAGTATTATCGAGGAATATGGTGGCAGGGGACACCGCACACGGCTAAGGAATAGATCTTAATGATCAACTTGTGTGTTTCTGGGGTGCCTCTGCCTCAGTATATAAAGGAGCCAAGGGGGGAGGGGGGCGCCGGCCAGGAGGAGGGCGCAGGAGGAGTCCTACTCCTTCCGGGAGTAGGACTCCCCCCCCCCCAAAATCCTATTCCAACTAGGATTCCCAAGGGGGAAAAGAGGGAGAGGGGGCCGGCCACCTCTCCTAGTCCTAATAGGACTAGGGGAGGGGGGAGGTGCGCAGCCACCTTGGGCTGCCCCTATCTCCTTTCCACTAAGGCCCATGAAGGCCCATATGGCTCCCGGGGGGTTCCGGTAACCTCCCGGTAACCCGGTAAAATTCCGATTTCACCCGGAACACTTCCGATATCCAAACATAGGCTTCCAATATATCAATCTTTACGTCTCGACCATTTCGAGACTCCTCGTCATGTCCGTGATCACATCCGGGACTCCGAACAACCTTCGGTACATCAAAATGCATAAACTCATAATATAACTGTCATCGTAACCTTAAGCGTGCGGACCCTACGGGTTCGAGAACAATGTAGACATGACCGAGACACGTCTCCGGTCAATAACCAATAGCGGGACCTGGATGCCCATATTGGCTCCTACATATTTTATGAAGATCTTTATCGGTCAGACCGCATAACAACATACGTTGTTCCCTTTGTCATCGGTATGTTACTTGCCCGAGATTCGATCGTCGGTATCCAATACCTAGTTCAATCTCGTTACCGGCAAGTCTCTTTACTCGTTCCGTAATACATCATCTCACAACTAACATATTAGTTGTAATGCTTGCAAGGCTTATGTGATGTGTATTACCGAGAGGGCCCAGAGATACCTCTCCGACAATCGGAGTGACAAATCCTAATCTCGAAATACGCCAACCCAACATCTACCTTTGGAGACACCTGTAATGCTCCTTTATAATCACCCAGTTACGTTGTGACGTTTGGTAGCACCCAAAGTGTGCCTCCGGCAAACGGGAGTTGCATAATCTCATAGTCATAGGAACATGTATAAGTCATGAAGAAAGCAATAGCAACATACTAAACGATCGGGTGCTAAGCTAATGGAATGGGTCATGTCAATCAGATCATTCAACTAATGATGTGACCTCGTTAATCAAATAACAACTCATTGTTCATGGTCAGGAAACATAACCATCTTTGATTAACGAGCTAGTCAAGTAGAGGCATACTAGTGACACTTTGTTTGTCTATGTATTCACACATGTATTATGTTTCCGGTTAATACAATTCTAGCATGAATAATAAACATTTGTCATGATTATAAGGAAATAAATAATAACTTTATTATTGCCTCTAGGGCATATTTCCTTCAGTCTCCCACTTGCACTAGAGTCAATAATCTAGATTACACTGTAATGATTCTAACACCCATGGAGCCTTGGTGCTGATCATGTTTCGCTCGTGGAAGAGGCTTAGTCAACGGGTCTGCAACATTCAGATCCGTATGTATCTTGCAAATCTCTATGTCTCCCACCTGGACTAGATCCCGGATGGAGTTGAAGCGTCTCTTGATGTGTTTGGTCCTTTTGTGAAATCTGGATTACTTTGCCAAGGCAATTGCACCAGTATTGTCACAAAAGATTTTCATTGGACCCGATGCATTAGGTATGACACCTAGATCGGATATGAACTCCTTCATCCAGACTCCTTCGTTCGCTGCTTCCGAAGCAGCTATGTACTCCGCTTCACATGTAGATCCTGCTACGACGCTTTGTTTAGAACTGCACCAACTGACAGCTCCACCGTTTAATGTAAACACGTATCCGGTTTGCGATTTAGAATCGTCCGGATCAGTGTCAAAGCTTGCATCAACGTAACCTTTTACGGTGAGCTCTTTGTCACCTCCATATACGAGAAACATATCCTTAGTCCTTTTCAGGTATTTCAGGATGTTCTTGACCGCTGTCCAGTGATCCACTCCTGGATTACTTTGGTACCTCCCTGCTAAACTTATAGCAAGGCACACATCAGGTCTGGTACACAGCATTGCATACATGATAGATCCTATGGCTGATGCATAGGGAACATCTTTCATATTCTCTCTATCTTCTGCAGTGGTCGGGCATTGAGTCTTACTCAACTTCACACCTTGTAACACAGGCAAGAACCCTTTCTTTGCTTGATCCATTTTGAACTTCTTAAAAATTTTGTCAAGGTATGTGCTTTGTGAAAGTCCAATTAAGCGTCTTGATCTATCTCTATAGATCTTAATGCCTAATATGTAAGCAGCTTCACCGAGGTCTTTCATAGAAAAACTCTTATTCAAGTATCCCTTTATGCTATCCAGAAATTCTATATCATTTCCAATCAGCAATATGTCATCCACATATAATATCAGAAATGCTACAGAGCTCCCACTCACTTTCTTGTAAATACAGGCTTCTCCAAAAGTCTGTATAAAACCAAATGCTTTGATCACACTATCAAAACGTGTATTCCAACTCCGAGAGGCTTGCACCAGTCCATAAATGGATCGCTGGAGCTTGCACACTTTGTTAGATCCCTTTGGATCGACAAAACCTTCCGGTTGCATCATATACAACTCTTCTTCTAGAAATCCATTCAGGAATGCAGTTTTGACATCCATCTGCCAAATTTCATAATCATAAAATGCGGCAATCGCTAACATGATTCGGACGGACTTAAGCATCGCTACGGGTGAGAAGGTCTCATCGTAGTCAATCCCTTGAACTTGCCGAAAACCTTTTGCGACAAGTCGAGCTTTGTAGACAGTAACATTACCATCAGCGTCAATCTTCTTCTTAAAGATCCATTTATTCTCAATTGCTTGCCGATCATCGGGCAAGTCAACCAAAGTCCATACTTTGTTCTCATACATGGTTCCCATCTCAGATTTCATGGCTTCAAGCCACTTTGCGGAATCTGGGCTCACCATCGCTTCTTCATAGTTCGTAGGTTCATCATGATCTAGTAGCATGACTTCCAGAATAGGATTACCGTACCACTCTGATGCGGATCTTACTCTGGTTGATCTATGAGGTTCAGTAGTATCTTGATCCGAAGTTTCATGATCATTATCATTGGCTTCCTCACTAACTGGTGTAGGTGTCACTGAAACAGTTTTCTGTGATGAACTACTTTTCAGTAAGGGAGCAGGTACAGTTACCTCGTCAAGTTCTACTTTCCTCCCACTCACTTCTTTCGAGAGAAACTCCTTCTCTAGAAAGGATCCATTCTTAGCAACGAATGTCTTGCCTTCGGATCTGTGATAGAAGGTGTACCCAACAGTTTCCTTTGGGTATCCTATGAAGACACATTTCTCCGATTTGGGTTCGAGCTTATCAGGTTGAAGCTTTTTCACATAAGCATCGCAGCCCCAAACTTTAAGAAACGACAACTTTGGTTTCTTGCCAAACCACAGTTCATAAGGCGTCGTCTCAACGGATTTTGATGGTGCCCTATTTAATGTGAATGCAGCCGTCTCTAGAGCATAACCCCAAAATGATAGCGGTAAATCAGTAAGAGACATCATAGATCGCACCATATCTAGTAAAGTACGATTACGACGTTCGGACACACCATTACGCTGTGGTGTTCCGGGTGGCGTGAGTTGTGAAACTATTCCACAGTTTTTCAAATGTACACCAAACTCGTAACTCAAATATTCTCCTCCACGATCAGATCGTAGAAACTTTATTTTCTTGTTACGATGATTTTCAACTTCACTCTGAAATTCTTTGAAATTTTCAAATGTTTCAGACTTATGTTTCATTAAGTAGATATATCCATATCTGCTTAAATCATCTGTGAAGGTGAGAAAATAATGATATCCGCCACGAGCCTCAATATTCATCAGACCACATACATCGGTATGTATGATTTCCAACAAATCTGTTGCTCTCTCCATAGTACCGGAGAACGGTGTTTTAGTCATCTTGCCCATGAGGCACGGTTCGCAAGTACCAAGTGATTCATAATCAAGTGGTTCCAAAAGTCCATCAGTATGGAGTTTCTTCATGCGCTTTACACCGATATGACCTAAACGACAGTGCCACAAATAAGTTGCACTTTCATTATCAACTCTGCATCTTTTGGCTTCAACATTATGAATATGTGTATTACTACTATCGAGATTCAATAAAAATAGACCACTCTTCAAGGGTGCATGACCATAAAAGATATTACTCATATAAATAGAACAACCATTATTCTCTGATTTAAATGAATAACCGTCTCGCATTAAACAAGATCCAGATATAATGTTCATGCTCAACGCTGGCACCAAATAACAATTATTTAGGTCTAATATTAATCCCGAAGGTAGATGTAGAGGTAGTGTGCCGACCGCGATCACATCGACTTTGGAACCGTTTCCCACGCGCATCGTCACCTCGTCCTTTGCCAGTGCCCGCTTATTCCGTAGTCCCTGTTTCGAGTTGCAAATATTAGCAACAGAACCAGTATCAAATACCCAGGTGCTACTGCGAGCTCTAGTAAGGTACACATCAATAACATGTATATCACATATACCTTTGTTCACCTTGCCATCCTTCTTATCCACCAAATATTTGGGGCAGTTCCGCTTCCAGTGACCAGTCTGCTTGCAGTAGAAGCACTCAGTTTCAGGCTTAGGTCCAGACTTGGGTTTCTTCTCCTGAGCAGCAACTTGCTTGCCGTTCTTCTTGAAGTTCCCCTTCTTCTTCCCTTTGCCCTTTTTCTTGAAACTAGTGGTCTTGTTAACCATCAACACTTGATGCTCCTTCTTGATTTCTACCTCCGCAGCTTTCAGCATTGCGAAGAGCTCGGGAATAGTCTTGTTCATCCCTTGCATATTATAGTTCATCACGAAGCTCTTGTAGCTTGGTGGCAGTGATTGGAGAATTCTGTCAATGACGCAATCATCCGGAAGATTAACTCCCAATTGAATCAAGTGATTATTATACCCAGACATTTTGAGTATATGCTCACTGACAGAACTGTTCTCCTCCATCTTGCAGCTATAGAACTTATTGGAGACTTCATATCTCTCAATCCGGGCATTTGCTTGAAATATTAACTTCAACTCCTGGAACATCTCATATGCTCCATGACGTTCAAAACGTCGTTGAAGTCCCGATTCTAAGCTGTAAAGCATGGCACACTGAACTATCGAGTAGTCATCAGCTTTGCTCTGCCAGACGTTCATAACATCTGGTGTTGCTCCAGCAGCAGGCCTGGCACCCAGCGGTGCTTCCAGGACGTAATTCTTCTGAGCAGCAATGAGGATAATCCTCAAGTTACGGACCCAGTCCGTGCAATTGCTACCATCATCTTTCAACTTTGCTTTCTCAAGGAACGCATTAAAATTCAACGGAACAACAGCACGAGCCATCTATCTACAATCAACATAAACAAGCAAGATACTATTAGGGACTAAGTTCATGATAAATTTAAGTTTAATTAATCATATTACTAAAGAACTCCCACTTAGATAGACATCCCTCTAATCTTCTAAGTGATTACGTGATCCAAATCAACTAAACCATAACCGATCATCACGTGAGATGGAGTAGTTTTCAATGGTGAACATCGTTTATGTTGATCATATCTACTATATGATTCACGCTCGACCTTTCGGTCTCCGTGTTCTGAGGCCATATCTGCATATGCTAGGCTCGTCAAGTTTAACCTGAGTATTCTGCTTGTGCAAAACTGGCTTGCACCCGTTGTAGATGGACGTAGAGCTTATCACACCCGATCATCACGTGGTGTCTGGGCACGACGAACTTTGGCAACGGTGCATACTCAGGGAGAACACTTCTTGATAATTTAGTGAGAGATCATATTATAATGCTACCGTCAATCAAAGCAAGATAAGATGCATAAAAAGATAAACATCACATGCAATCAATTTAAGTGATATGATATGGCCATCATCATCTTGTGCTTGTGATCTCCATCTCCGAAGCACCGCTATGATCTCCATCGTCACCGGCGCGACACCTTGATCGCCATCGTAGCATCGTTGTCGTCTCGCCAATCTTATGCTTCCACGACTATCACTACCGTTTAGTAATAAAGTAAAGCATTACATCGCGATTGCATTGCATACAATAAAGCGACAACCATATGGCTCCTGCCAGTTGCCGATAACTCGGTTACAAAACATGATCATCTCATACAATAAAATTCAGCATCATGCCTTGACCATATCACATCACAACATGCCCTGCAAAAACAAGTTAGACGTCCTCTACTTTGTTGTTGCAAGTTTTACGTGGCTGCTACGGGCTTAAGTAAGAACCAATCTCACCTACGCATCAAAACCACAACGATAGTTTGTCAAATAGACTCTGTTTTAACCTTCGCAAGGACCGGGCGTAGTCATACTCGGTTCAACTAAAGTTGGAGAGACAGTCGCCCGCAAGCCATCTATGTGCAAAGCACGTCGAGGGAACCGGTCTCGCGTAAGCGTACGCGTAAGGTTGGTCCGGGTCGTCTCGTCCAACAATACCGCCGAACCAAAGTATGACATGCTGGTAGGCAATATGACTTGTATCATCCACAACTCACTTGTGTTCTACTCGTGCATATAACATCAACATAAATAACCTAGGCTCGGATGCCACTGTTGAGTTTCGTAGTAATTTCAAAAAATTTCCTACGCACACGCAAGATCATGTGATGCATAGCAACGAGAGGGGAGAGTGTTGTCTACGTACCCAACGCAGACCGACTGCGGAAGCGCTGACACGACGTAGAGGAAGTAGTCGTACGTCTTCACGATCCAACCGATCAAGCACCGAAACTACGGCACTTCCGAGTTCGAGCACACGTTCAGCTCGATGACGATCCCCGGACTCCGATCCAGCAAAGTGTCGGGGAAGAGTTCCGTCAGCACGACGGCGTGGTGACGATCTTGATGAACTATAGCAGCAGGGCTTCTCCTAAACTCCGCTACAGTATTATCGAGGAATATGGTGGCAGGGGGCACCGCACACGGCTAAGGAATAGATCTCAATGATCAACTTGTGTGTTTCTGGGGTGCCTCTGCCTCAGTATATAAAGGAGCCAAGGGGGGAGGGGGGCGCCGGCTAGGAGGAGGGCGCAGGAGGAGTCCTACTCCTTCCGGGAGTAGGACTCCCCCCCCAATCCTATTCCAACTAGGATTCCCAAGGGGGAAAAGAGGGAGAGGGGGGTCGGCCACCTCTCCTAGTCCTAATAGGACTAGGGGAGGGGGGAGGTGCGCAGCCACCTTGGGCTGCCCCTTTCTCCTTTCCACTAAGGCCCATGAAGGCCCATATGGCTCCCGGGGGGTTCCGGTAACCTCCCGGTAACCCGGTAAAATCTCGATTTCACCCGGAACACTTCCGATATCCAAACATAGGCTTCCAATATATCAATCTTTACGTCTCGACCATTTCGAGACTCCTCGTCATGTTCGTGATCACATCTGGGACTCCGAACAACCTTCGGTACATCAAAATGCACAAACTCATAATATAACTGTCATCGTAACCTTAAGCGTGCGGACCCTACGGGTTCGAGAACAATGTAGACATGACCGAGACACGTCTCCGGTCAATAACCAATAGCGGGACCTGGATGCCCATATTGGCTCCTACATATTTTATGAAGATCTTTATCGGTCAGACCGCATAACAACATACGTTGTTCCCTTTGTCATCGGTATGTTACTTGCCCGAGATTCGATCGTCGGTATCCAATACCTAGTTCAATCTCGTTACCGGCAAGTCTCTTTACTCGTTCTGTAATACATCATCTCACAACTAACATATTAGTTGTAATGCTTGCAAGGCTTATGTGATGTGTATTACCGAGAGGGCCCAGAGATACCTCTCCGACAATCGGAGTGACAAATCCTAATCTCGAAATACGCCAACCCAACATCTACCTTTGGAGACACCTGTAATGCTCCTTTATAATCACCCAGTTACGTTGTGACGTTTGGTAGCACCCAAAGTGTTCCTCCGGCAAACGGGAGTTGCATAATCTCATAGTCATAGGAACATGTATAAGTCATGAAGAAAGCAATAGCAACATACTAAACGATCGGGTGCTAAGCTAATGGAATGGGTCATGTCAATCAGATCATTCAACTAATGATGTGACCTCGTTAATCAAATAACAACTCATTGTTCATGGTCAGGAAACATAACCATCTTTGATTAACGAGCTAGTCAAGTAGAGGCATACTAGTGACACTTTGTTTGTCTATGTATTCACACATGTATTATGTTTTCGGTTAATACAATTCTAGCATGAATAATAAACATTTATCATGATTATAAGGAAATAAATAATAACTTTATTATTGCCTCTAGGGCATATTTCCTTCACCCAAGCTGTGTATCATGGATCGATGGGTAACAGGAGACATGGGACACGATGTTTACCCAGGTTCGGGCCCTCTTGATTGAGGTATAACCCTACGTCCTGCTCTTGTTTATATTGATGGAGTATCTAGTACAGAGTTGATCTACCTCGAGATCATATGTTGTGGTCTAAAACCTAAGGGCATGATGAATAATATCATAATCATCCATTGACTAGCCTGGCCTCGGCTTATATAACATACCAGAGGCCTAGGATAACAAGAGTCCTAGTCGAATACGTCGGTGGAGAGGAGTCCTTGTCTTGATCACCAAGTCCTATGGAATCTTCCTCGTATATGTCTTCGGTTGTCCGAACTGGCCCATGAGTAAACGGCCATGGGGTCCTCGGCCCAATCCAACTGATCGGGAGACGATGTGGTGAGTACCCCCTAGTCCAGGACACCGTTAGTAGCCCCCTAAACCGGTCTTCAAGTTGGGGACGCTCCTTGGTTCTTCTGAACTGTTCTTCGTATTCGGTCGTCGGTCTTGAAAACTGGTTCAACAAATCTTCCCATCTTCTATCTTGAGGATTGCCGAGATAAATCTAAAGATCTCACACGTCGGGTATCCGAGGAGCCCTTTAAGTCTTCGGCCTTTATCAATGCCTCTTTATTTTTATGCCACACGTCGGGTTTGAAGTTGTTCCCGGACGGCAGTGTCCTCTTGCGTCCGAGCTCCAACGCCGGACTATATTCGAGGTATCTTTTGCAGACGAGCATCAACGCCGGACTATGTCCAAGCTCCAACGCCGGACTATATCCGAGGTGTCATAGATCACCTTGGTTCAAAAAAGTTGAAGGAGTTTGGCCGAGCTTAATGCCGGAAATGCCCTCTATGGAGACAGCCACGGGCGCCCGAGTTTTATGCCGGACTGCTTCCGAGGTGGTGCACCACCCCGACTGTGGGACGATTTTTGTCAATATTTTTGATTGGTGCAATTTATTCTCTGCCGAGATATATAGCCAGTAGCCCTCAAGGTGTGTATCGGTCTAAAACCCGAGATGCACTTGAAGGATGACATAAGACCGCTGATCCCAGTAGCTGCTAAGACTCAGGTTGATTTGCAAAATCGACCTGAGGATCAACTCCTAGCTCGGCAGAATACTTCGGGACACAAAAGGCGGTATGCAAAGTCCTCGAGACTCAGGTTGGGTGCGGCCGACCAACCTGAGGATCATAATCTCCTCCAAAACTATATTGCACTTAAATTTCCTGCACTGGATTGCCAATGTAGTAGCCCCCGAGACACTGGTCGGGTGGCAACACCAGATCAGGGGATAGATGTGCCCCTTTAATATTAGTAAATGATAAGCCCGAAGCCCAGTATCCCTCGAGCCTTAATGCGGGCACGGGTGGCCGAATTAAGGATCGATATCCAGAGTAAAATCACAAATTACGTGTTATGATTCTATGTATCCAAATACTTTACATCATTAATGCTCAGATCCGCATTGCACAAAACTTTGTTGACCGACCATCGGCTTCCACCTCCTCGACCAGTAGCCGAGGAGTGTTTGTCCTACTTTATAAAGCCGTTATAAGGGCAAGGATTTATGGAAAACAAGGTAATCCGGCCATAGAGTTTTATAAACAAAGGTATGCGGAGAGATATGTTATATTACTTAATGTAAGAAACATCTTTCAAGGAAAATAGTCCCGCTATCGGTTCCTTTCTTTAGGTCGTCATGCGTATCATGATCATGAAACCTCACCTTCGATCAATGTGAGAAGAAAATATTGAGAATTTAGTTTAGGGAAAGTTCCCAAACTCTATGGTATTAATGAACCAAAATTTTTACTTCCGTCGTTGCCGACCAATGTGATCCTTTAAGATCGCTAGCTTTCGGCTTCACCCAGTCTGAGGTACTAACTCGGATGACCCGGTAGTAACAATCACACAGGTGCTCCCTTTACCGCCTAGCCGAACAATCAGGAACGTAGCGGTATGCACAGGAGCCAGGCAACCCAGCTTGGAAAAAATCTTAAGTCAAATTGATGCATATTTATGGCTTTATAACTATGATTACGGAAGGTAGCCCTTGTATATTAAATACAAATGACGATGATATGTTTATTTTGACTCCGTTGCGACCGTTTATCAGTTGAAAGTGGCCCATCGTCAGCTTCTACCCCTTTGTAGATACTACGCAGGGTGTCTCCGCGATAACAAGACAACCCTTAGCCGACGTCTTGGTGCCCGAAGGCGGTTGTGTTAGCGGAAACGAGGCAATCAGATATGCGGGCTTTATAACTTTCACTTAGTCATAGGAGCTTTAAACTGGGGAAGCTAGTTATGAGCCCCCGGTTAGTATTCAGCGAAATCCGAGGTCAAGCCGTTAATACTTCGGCCAATGTTATGAACGACTCGTCATTTAACACAGTCATCGGATCGCTGACCAGTTTACGCTCATTGTGACAGTCAGCTTTTGGCTTTCTCCACTCAGGTGCTTAACCATGTGAGTTGGAAGCACAATCGCAGTGGTTCTCCCTTTGCACACCTAGCCGAACAAAGCGGAACGTAGGAGGCAATCGCAGGAGCTGGGCAACCCAACTATTGACCGAAGACACAATTCGAAACCGATGCATATTTAGCAATATCCGAGAATGTTTTTGCCGAATCTCTAAAGGTGTCCGGCGTTGCACTGCGAGACTTGTGCTGAAAACACACAAATAGTTTAAAAGTGCCATAAGCTTGGAAAACCAAAAAACTTCAGTAAAAACTTGACATCCGAACAAGATCAAGTGTTCGGTGTCAATCCGAAAATTGGAAAAAAGAAAAAAATTATGCTTCTGGCGTGCTTTAACATGACACACCCGATCTCAACACTTCAAGCGGGCCAGCCTACGGCTTCGAGCTCCTTATCCCAAAGGCGGAGTACTTCTTTGAGGCCAGTTTAGCGAACTAAACTCGAGCGGCTTTTTAGAGAGAAGACGGGCTATCCAGCTATTGACCATACACTCGAGTCGAAAAAGGAGCGGTAGAAAAAGACTCTGCAACGACCAAGAAGAAAACACATTTACTATAAAACAGCTCATATAAATTTTAAGAGCCCCCAAGTGACTTGGGTAAAAAAATTTATGTATAATGATTGTATGTACCGATATACTCATATCATATCTGTGTTC
The DNA here is from genome assembly GCF_056163025.1 of Triticum urartu. Lineage (NCBI taxonomy): Eukaryota > Viridiplantae > Streptophyta > Magnoliopsida > Poales > Poaceae > Triticum > Triticum urartu. Next base: position 715,715,464 of record NC_141879.1, read on the forward strand.
ACCCGAACTTTAAACGCGTCTTAACCGACCGTCGGCTTCTCCCTCTTCGGTCAAGGACCGAAAAGTGTCATGTACTCCACCTGTCGAAAGTATCGACGGTGTATCCGATAACCAGGCAATCAGGCCATAAGGATGTAACAGACAAAATGTGCTCAGAGAACTTATTCTATATTACTGACGAAGTGTAAGAAGCATTTTCGAAGAAAATAGTATCTCCACCAATACATTTCTTCGGTTGCTCATTGTTACTATGAGACTTGTGCAATAGATTTTTTGTACTCATGAGTTCCGTTGTGTGCCGACCATTATTGAAAACAATAAGAGCGCTAGTTTTCGGCTTCACCCAGTCTGAGGTACTAACTCGGATGACCCGGTAGTAACAATCGCAGAGGTGCTCCCTTTACCGCCTAACCGAACAATCGGGAATGTAGGGGTAAGCACAGGAGCCAGGCAACCCAGTTTGCGAAACACTTAAGTCAACATGGTGCATATTGTGGCGTAATACACGAACAAGAAACGAAGCCATACAAGTATAATCATATGCAAGAGGAAAGGCTTCACAAAGGAAGCCCCCAAGTAAACGGGGTATTTGAATTTGCTTGCAACAAATAAGGTTTTGACAAAGAAAGTTTTTCGCAAATGACTTTTTGTCAAAAAAGCATAATGCTTGGTCGAACCGAACGAAATTTAAAAATAAAGTTTTTAAGCATGGAAGCGACTTAGCTGGTTAATGTGCTCGGTGTCGATGCACGGCCCGAGCTTACGGCGGGACAAGGTCCCAGCCCCGAAGCCGGTCCCGAGGTGGCGGAGCGAAGGGCTCGGCACTCCGAAGTGACGACATTGCACGGCCAATGGAGGCCGGCAGTGTGACGCCGAAGTCCTCGGCATGGATTAATGAAGTAATGACGAAGCCCTCGGTCCAGCCGAGGTGACATGGTACATCGGTATGCCGAGGTGACAGCGCTGCCCGACCCAGATCCTTTACCTGTGCATAGAAAATAGTGCAAGCGGGAGATAATAGGAATAAATAAAATTGTTGCATAATACGCAAAGTGAGTAATAAAAGAAATATGGCCCGTGTGCCGAACACTCGATGAGGTAGAGCTCTCTCAGTGATGCCGAAATCCCCGAGGCAATCGAACATGTCGGTATGGTGATTCGACCAACAAGGTGATCACGCGAGCCGATTGGGACAACGACGTCGGCTTGCCAAAGTGACCGCGTGACGCAGTCGAAGTCGATCACCTACACACATAAAATAGTGCGGTCCAAAAAGGATAATTGCTTTTCGCAAAAATAATTTATTAAAAGAGATGTGACCTGGCGCCGAAATCATGTCGATGCAGGGCGTCGGCGTGACGCAGTGAAGGTGTGGCCAAGCCTGAATTCGCAGGCCGGTCTGAGTTCCCGATGCGGCATTCGCCGAACTGTATACGGAAACTGACCGAACCACCACGCGACCGTTGTTAATGAGGCCACCATTTGATAGACCTGTGTACAGATGATGAAACATACCAGAGTAATAATTCCTTGGGGAAAATAACCCCAAGCAAGAAAAAATACTAGGATTAATAGCACCTGGTTTATCTGTTGTAGCAATCTGAAGAAAGGTTACTCCCAAAATTGGGACTCGGTCCGCACACCCATTGCCTGATGGGCGATAAAGCGACGGCATGGCGATGCTGGCAAAGGTGGGCTCACCGAGGCAAAGCCCCCGGTCCAGCTAACGTGACGAAGCTGGTCACCTGGTGACGCCGAAGTCTCCAGAGTAGGTTGAAGAAGGGATGGCGAAGCCCCCGGTCTAGCCGAGGTGACGGAGCAGGTCAGTAAGGAGACGTTACAGCTGCCATGTCAGCCGAGGTGTTGAAGTAGTTCGGCGTGATGGACATTGGCTTGAAAAAGCAACAGAGCGGCCATGCCGGCGCAGGTCGTAACTTGTGACGCGGTCAATGCCGGCTTGATGAAGTGACCGTGCGGCGATGCCGGTGTGCCCGCTTCGTGTAATCCATGGGGCGGCGACGTTGGTGATGATTTATCCTTCGCGATGCCGAACTCTTATTCGGCTTGCCCAGATGATGATCCGAAGAAGTTGAGATCGGCTCAACAATGCGACGACGTATCCAGCGTAGGTCGGCAGCCGTGGAGCAATGTTGACGGGCTGGTTTGACACCGGCGCGATGGTGAAGATCATATTGGAAAAGACCTTAAAATTAGTGGGATGTGTTTGAGAACAAAACACAATACCCCATACAAAACCTCCTTCAAAAAGGATGTCCGAAATCGCGTTCATAAAAAAGATGAACTCGGGTCGGATTCGTTCTCGCGCAGAAAACAGATCTGAAAAGGTGGTCCACTCATCGGAAGGTTCCTGGAGTTTGAACCGTCGGATAGAGCTGAAATTTGGAGGGGCGGCAGATATGTGAATTCCGCAGCAGATGAACGGTTGGATCTTCCAAAGGACCTCCGAGCTAGGCTTTGGAGACCACGCCCTAAACTCGTCCGGATTCCGGTATATTGTAGATTGCCGGAGATTCCTCCATCGGAACTCGTCGAAATTTTGCATGGCTGTTGTAGACTTAATTGCGCACAATTCCACCGAACGAATCGTCAAAGCGATGCTCAAGGAGGTGGTGGCACCGGATACAAGTTTGATGTCCGGAAAAACAGCACGGCCGCCCGAGGGCAATGTTGACGTTGAGCCCCCGGGCTCCATGGATGATTACTCTACGATCATGATAGAGATCGGAGTTGATGTTGATGAAGGCCCCCGTCCGAACATGATGATTGGATATGGAACGCGGTCCTCGGTCGAGCCAAGGTGACCAGTCGAGCCGGCGACGAAGATGTCGGCGTCACAGTTAATCTGCGGGCGAGCCATTGATCCTTTGCCGATCACACAGCGAAACTCTAAATGAAAGCATCATTGTCGGTGTGAAAACCGGCAGATCTCGGGTATGGGGTCACAAGTTGTGTATCGTGGATCGATGGGTAACAGGAGACAGGGGACACGATGTTTACCCAGGTTCGGGCCCTCTTGATTGAGGTAAAACCCTACGTCCTGCTCTTGTTTATATTGATGGAATATCAAGTACAGAGTTGATCTACCTCAAGATCATATGTTGTGGTCTAAAACCTAAGGGCATGATGAATAATATCATAATCATCCATTGACTAGCCTGGCCTCGGCTTATATAACATAGCAGAGGCCTAGGATAACAAGAGTCCTAGTCAAATATGTCGGTGGAGAGAAGTCCTTGTCTTGATCACCAAGTCATGTGGAATCTTCCTCGTATATGTCTTCGGCTGTCCGAACTGGCCCATGAGTAAACGGCCATGGGGTCCTCGGCCCAATCCAACTGATCGGGAGACGATGTGATGAGTACCCCCTAGTCCAGGACACCGTCAATGGATACAAAGCATAATGAGCGACACCCGGCCTCTGCATAGCTAAGATGCACACAGCCTTAACGAAGAGTCTAGCATACATATATATATATATATAAATATATATATATATACATATATATATATACATATATATATATACATATATATATATATATATATATATATATATATAAACGACAAGTTGGGAACAATGAAGCCATATGAGTCCAAAACTATGCCAATGTCGACGGAGGAGGTGGACCGATCCGGAGAATATGTTGCCACCCATGTTGGGTAAAAACCTCCCTGGCCACCTGCTCCAACCGCATACACACCGCATTAAACATCGATTGCTACTCCGTTCGCTGTAGCGTAGACCACATACAAAGCCAGTGCGTACAACGGTAAATAACCTGCATAGAAGAAGAGGTTTTGCCATTAAAAACACAATCGTTTCTATATAGCCAAAGCAACCATAATAAGGCAGACGCTCCCATCCGTATTAGCGTACTAAAAGTATTTGGTATTCCATCAAGCCAGTGACCATATATACTGGCAACACTTGTTGGTGGATTCAAATTGGACGCTATTTGGATGACTGGCCATATAGAACGCGCGAACTTACTCTGAAACAAAAGGTGTTTAATTGTCTCGTCATGAGTACAAAATCTACACTTCTTAGCGTCGAGCGAGGTTGTCTTTTCTTAGCACAACTCCTTTCCGAAGATACCACATGAAAATCTTATTTTTTAGTGACATCTTTGATTTCCATATTAGTTTATCGTTATCCAATGAAACCTCTGAGTGCGAGAGTGCACGATACATAAAGTAAACTATGTAGGATTCAGATATAGTGAGATTCCAACGAAACACATCCCTCCCTTGTGTCAAGTTAACCGAATCCAAACGGGATAGAAGATGTTGCCACTCTAGCGAGGAGCTCCACTCCGGCGTGTACAGCATGAAGGACGGGAAGGTGGCCCCGTTGCCGTTGGTAGACGACAGCCGCATGGCCGCCCACCTGGTTTTTCCCGACCCGAACTTGATCAAACCATGATTTCTTTTGAAAGTTGATGAGGGAATTGTAAGTCGTTCACCAATCAACGGTATTGCAATTTTCCAGCAGGTTGGCAAATAGTAGCAAATACAACCAACAAATAATTAAGCTACGTGCAACAGCAAGTAACTGACTTTGAGTCACAGTTCGCTGCGTGCAAGCCAGCAATGTTAGCATTATTATAGTAGCAGCAGATAAAAACGAGTAACAGCTACTTTCCTCTAAAAAGAAAAAGGTTGGAGTAGTAGCATCGGCACATATATTGGCGCTTTATTTAGCTATTTTTATATGATTAATTTGGGATGGTTCATGTGATCTTGCTCTTGCAACATATACTCTAGTAGTTTTCATTTTTGCTCCAGCCCCGGTGCTGATGTTGCTCCACCAGTGATGTGTTTGACATTGACATATTACACTTTATTGAAAATATATATTTATGAGATGTGTGCATGTCGCCTTCGATGTAAACATCAGGACCATTATACTACATACATCTCTCCCAGGATCACCACCCTAATCCCTGACTATTCTCAATGTCCATGGTTGTCCAGAGTCCGGATGCTAATTAGTAATAGCTGCTAATTCTTAGAGTTTCGTGAGCATAATCTGTGAACCGTGCTGGGGTTGTAGAGTGGAGACCGGGCAAGGCGAATGCGTGTAAGATGGTGAGAGCTCAAACAAGAAGTGTTGCAGGATCACACTCAATCCCATCTTGGCCTCTAGCAATGCAAAGTTTTGCCCAACGCATATCCGCGGTCCCCAGCCAAATGGAAAGAACGCCGGCGAGTTCTTGGATGCGCCGGCAATGCCCTCCGCAAACCTCTCCGGCTTAAATTCATCGACATCTTCTCCCCACACATCTGGATCATGGTGAATGCACACAATTGGCAGCGCAAACGTTACGCCGGCTGGATATGTGACGCCTCCCAGCTCTGTCTCTCTATACGCCTCCCGACCAAGAAGAAGAATCGGTGGGTATAGCCTAAGAACCTCATGCAATATCATTGTCACCTGCACCCACAAAGAAGATAGACAAATTCAGAGTGGCAACTCAATGAGAAATTGCATAACCTTCTCTCTTGTAATGTACTCACGACTTTCAGCCTGTTTATGCCCTCAAAATCTGGCTGGTTATTCCCAAAGACACGAAGAACCTCCTCCCTAGCGCGGTCCTGCCACTCGGGATGCATGCTTAGCACGACCATTGTCCATGTGAGCAGCACCGCGGCTGTCTCCATGCCCGCGAAATAGAAGAGCTTCAGCTCACCTACTATGTCGTCGATGGTCATCATCGGCTTGGAGCTTCCGGCTTCTTGGCTTTCTTTTATGTTGGACTCCATCATCACGCCTAGTAGATCGTTGTTGTCAGCATAGCCATCCTTCATCGCCCTCTCCCTCTTCATAATTATGCCTTTCAGGAGTACTTCGACCTCACGGGCATTTGCCTTCATTCTTCGATTGAGTTTTGTTGGCAGGAATCTGCATAATAAGAATATTAACAACGGGTGTGACTAGATCTCAGTTGACTGGGACTTAACCAAGTCTCGGTCATGTGACAGAACATATAAAAAAGAATAAAGAATATATTTTAATTTTTCTTTGCATTAATCTCCGCGTATGATCTCACGAATATAGAATCGACCGAGACTTGTCGACTGAAATTTAGCAATCCAGTTAGCAAATTGCAGACTACTACGTGTACTCAGGCAATACACGAAATGCAAGTATGAGCTGACCTGTAACCTGGAATGTACATCACGTTTGCCATCTTGACAGCATTATGTGCTTGTTCCGATTGCAACCGGAAGATTGTTCTTCCTTCACTAAAGCTGCTCCCGAACGCCACTCGGGATATCACGTCGCCCGTCAGATTCTGAAACTCTGGCCACACATCTATCTCCTGCGCATCACCGGGCCCCCCCATGAAGCTTCCCCATCTTCGCACAAGTTCACTAGAACAGTCTGCAAAAGCAGGCAACATCCTCTGCAAAAGCCAATCCCGATTAGCCTGGAAGTTAGTACGATGTGCGTGTGGGTCAATGAGTTCAGTCAGGTGAGGAGTGACATGACGGACACCTTGAGCTTCTCGAGATGGAAGGCGTGGTTGATGATCCTACGGTGGGCGACCCACTTGTCGCCCTGGTGGGTCGTGAGGCCGTTGGCCAAGAGCCGCTCGATCCCGAGGATGGACCTCTGCTTGCCGAACTGGCCCTGCTTGCTCGACAGGATCTCCCGGAACAGTTGAGGGTCGGCCACCACCACCCTCGGCTCCGAACCGAACCATGTCAGAGCAACTTTGCCTGAAACAATCCCGATGATTTCTCATGTAGGAGTACTTTGCCAAAATTACGGAGATCAATCACCAACACCGTACGACGTACGGCCGCCTAACTGAGAGGGGACGGCGGTTAATTAATTGAATTACCGTGTTGCTTGATGATGGCATGGTCGAACGGCACCGCGCGGGCGGCGACGGCGTGCGAGGACAGCGGCATGGGCTGGGAGCACGCCGCCGCGAGGAGCCGCACGTACTCCTTCATGTCGCCGGAGGGGAAGCGGTAAGACGTGCCGCGGACGCCCTGGGACCGCAGGGCCCGGGCCACCCTCCTTGGGCCGAGCCAGGCGCCGGCCAGCGCCCGCCCCGCGAACCACAGCGCGGCCAGCAGGGCCCCGAGAGCGCAGAGTAAGCTCCATGGTGGCGAGCCGAGAGTGTCCATGCCGTGAGATTGCGATGAATGAACCCGTCTCTCTCGCTCAGTCTCTGTATATGGGCAGCTCCAAAAAGAAGACTAAGATGAGACCTGGGTGGCGGGTTGAATTATCTTGGCCCGGCGGTCAGAGCCAAGGCGATGAGCACGACGTGGAAGTCCAGGTGCAGCGCACGCAAGCCGCCGTGAACTCTTGGGATCCGCCCGGCCTCGTACACCTGCGCTCGAGGTTAAAAGTCCGTTCAACGGATGCGCTGATTTGCATCGCTTTTTCGGCCCTTTTCTTTGTCCGACGGCGAGGCACAAGCAAAGCACGTTTCCTACATACGGAGGATATATTCCAAAATGGCGTGCTCTTTTCCAAGATGGAAAATACTACACCCCATTCAAAAAAATATCCGTGAATTTTAAAATATTTGCATGAAGTCAAAAGTTTTCGTGAATTTCAAAAATCGATCACGGATTTAGAAAATGTTCATGAATTCATAATATATTCACACCACAGAAATAATGATCATGGGCCAACCAATATTTGCAAATTTGAAAAAAAGTTCACAAAGATTACATGATTTCAAAAAATGTTTCGAAATCCAAAAATTGTCCATGAATTTGAAAATCATCTATAGGCTCGATAAGGTGGAGAGTGCGACCGGATGTTCCAGATGGAATTGCACACGGAGAATTTACCTAGGTTTGGGCCATCATGGTCGAGGTAATACTCTATGCTTGGCTTTGTTTTGATTGATTGTGGGAAAACGCCTTGTGAGAGTGTTTAAGTAGGAGTGGGTTGTTGCTACCGACACAATGACACATATCAGATGATCTTGAACGAAACTCTAGACTTCCCATATAAAGGGCGACAAGGCCAACCATCTTATTCTCTAAGAAAACTCTAGGGTTCCTCTGCCTCCCATTGGTGTCGCCATCACCGCCTCGTCTCCGGTGGCCTTAGGCCAACTCCACCGCACGACCCCAAATCGTCCGGGGCTGTCCGTTTAGGGTTAAACGGACATACGAGATGTTCCAACGCGCTACCCCATCCGCAAAAAAAATCCGTTTCTGGTCCGGCTCGCCCCATCCTAGGCGCAAACTTGGTCTAGTTTTGCGTCTGAAACGGACACGCCCGGACGTTTTTTGCGTGGTCCTCGTCCGCCCCTGTCCCTTTGCATGTGAGGCTTGGCCCGCTAGTCATTGAAACGAAGGGGCCCACCCACCCACCCATCCCCCTCTCTCTCCTCCTTTCCTCTTCCCCACCGCGCCGCCGCGCGACCCCGGCAGCCGCGACTGGCAGGCGGCCTACGCTATCCTAGGCTCCAGCGACGCCGAGGCCGAGGCGCAGCGGGGCAGGCCGGGTTGCATCGGCTCTCCCCCGAGGTGGTCCTGCCGCCCGCGGCCGCGACACGGGGCGCAGGCAGGCGCGGAGCAGCGCGGTGCGGCGCGGGCGTGGCGCGTGGCGCGGCGCGCGCCGGCTTGCAGGCCGCGGCGAGGGCACAGGCATGTGCGGGGCGGGGCGCGGAGCAGCGGGTGCGGGCGGCCGCGAGCGGGCGCGGAGCGCTGATGTCTACTACGCAACTTTATTCTTGTAGACACGTGTTAGGCCTCCAAGCGTAGAGTTTTGTAGGACAGTAGCAATTTTCCCTCAAGTGGATGACCTAAGGTTTATCAATTCGTGAGAGGCGTAGGACGATGATGGTCTCCCTCAAACGACAATGCAACCAAATACAAAAAATCTCTTGTGTCCCCAACACACCCAATACAATGGCAAATTGTATATGTGCACTAGTTCGGCGAAGAGATGGTGATAAAAGTGTAATATTGATGGTAGAAATATATTTTTATAATCTGAATAAATAAAACAGCAAGGTAGCAAATAGTAAACGGGCACAAAAAGGTATTGCAATGCTTGAAAATGAGGCCTAGGGTCCGTACTTTCGCTAGTGCAATCTCCCAACAGTTCTAACATAGTTGGATCATATGATTATCCCTCAAAGTGTATTGAAGAATCACTTCTGAGTTCCTATTAACGGAGAACAAAAGATAGGAATTGTTTGTAGGGTACGAAACCATCTCAAAGCTATTCTTTCCGTTCGATCTATCCTAGAGTTCGTACTAGAATAACGCAAGCTATTCTTTCCGATCAATCTAATCAAGAGTTCGTACTAAGATAACACCAAAGCAAATTCATATTCATAATACTCAATCCACACAAGGAACTATAAAGAGACCCCGAAGTTTCCGTCGGAGAAAAACGTGCATCAACCCCTATGCATAGATTACACCAATATCACCACGGGAATCCGCGAGTTGGATGTCATAACATATATCAAGTGAATCAATAAGATACCCCAATTGTCACCTCAAGTATTCATATTGCAAGATATATATCATGTGTTCTCATCTCTGAATATTCAATCCGACAAGACAAAACTTCAAAGGCTAAAGATTCAATTCATCATAACAAGAGTATAGAGGGTAGAAACATCATATGATCCGACTATATTAACAAAGCCCATGATATAGATCATGAGAGAGAGAGAGAGATTAAACACATAGCTACTGGTACAAAACCTCAGCCTCGAGGGTGGACTACTCCCTCCTCATCGTGGTGGCCGCCAAGATGATGAAGAAGGCCACCGGAGATAATTCCCCCCTCCGGCAGGGTGCCGGAAAGGGTCTAGATTGGTTTTCAGTGGCTATAGAGCCTTGCGGCGGCGGAACTTCTGATCTAGGGTAACCCCAATGGGTATTGGAATATTTGGGAATTTATAGTGCAAAGAAGGGGTGCGGGAGGCCAGCGAGGTGGGCACAACCCACCTGGGCGCGCCAAGTGGGCCTGGCGTGCCCTGGTGGGTTGTGCCCCCCTCGGGGGACCCCCGAGGTGCTGCTCTGGCCCAATGGGTTCCTTCAGGTCCATAAAAAATCTCCGTGGAGTTTCATTGTGTTTGGACTCCGTTTGGTATTGATTTTTTGCGATGTAAAAAACGAGCAAAAAACAGCAACTGGCACTGGGCACTGGGTCAATAGATTAGTCCCAAAAATGATATAAAGTTGCTATAAAATGATTATAAAATATCCAAGAATGATAAAATAAAAGCATAAATACTTCATAAATTATAGATACGTTGGAGACGTATCACGCACGGTGGTTGGCAAGCCGCGGCGGGGGCATGGGCAGGTGTGGGGCGGAGCGGAGCGGGCGAGCTCGGCAGCGGCGACTGCACCGACGGAGCGAGAGCATGAGCTCGCGGGCAGTTGAGGCGTGAGGACGAGGCGGACATTTTGGGGTCGGTCGGCGCATTGGCGCCTCCAACTTATCCTGAACATGCATGTCTGTTTTGCCACCCATTGCCACCCCAAACGGAGAGAATCCGGACAAAACGGGCGTCCGTTTGGGGTCGTGCGGTGGAGTTGGCCTGAGGGCCATGGCAGTGCGGTGGATCTCGTACCTTGCCAACGGGAGGGCTCTACTTTTAAATGTTTCATCAAGTTTTGTTAAGGTTTGTGTTCTGCTTAGGAAGACGAGACGGTGACGGCTCCCTGAAGATGGAATAAGGTTCTCCTTGCCTGTTCCCTGCCCGATGGTGTGTCTAGCATTGTCGATGGGTGTGTGGAGGTGTGTCTCCGATAGATCTGTCCTTGGTGGATTTTCTCGGGTTTGGTCGTAGTTCGTCTAAGTTCGTGTGTCTTTAGGTTGTATCCTTCCGATCTACACTACTCTTCATCGGCGGTGGTTGCTATTCTGCTGCGCTGGTCCTGTGGGGCCTTAGCACGATGACTTCCCGACTTTCCACTACAAAAGTTTTGCCTGGCTCCAGCGAGGGAGGGGCGATGACGGCGGCGCGCCTTCGGCTTGCTTCAGCGCTTGTAGTCGTCGCTACGTGGTCTACGGATCTGCATGTAAATTTTTTACTTCTGACGTTCATTGTACTGTCATGATTGAAGATGAATAGATTGAAAGTTTTCTCGCAAAAAAGGCGACAAGGCCTAGGGTTACATATTTCCTAAGTAACTTAGATCCCTAAACCGACAAAGAGCCCCAGGCGTGTACGCCAAGGAAGGATTCTTTTGGAGGAAGGTTTCTTGTGCAGCCAGAGGCCCTTGGAAACTCCTAGGCCGGCTAGGCCCTGAGACCAGGTTATAACCTAGCTTGTCGACCCACGGGCCTCTGTAGCTCTGATTTTTCCTGAGTCAAACGTTGCTATGGGCATCTCCAGCTCCAACCCTCAAACCACCTGCATACATCCGAACCGCGCTCTTTGGACGTGTTGTGCCATCCAACGCAATGCATGTATCGGTTCGCATGATGGTCTGGACGCACTTTCTCCCGCAAACTGGAGACAAACGTGGGGGGGAGGGGGGCTTTTGCGAGCGTCCTGATAGCACACATGCTCGCTTCTGACCACCCTGACCCACCGGAACCCCCTCCTCGCTCGCGTCTGCCTGCATTCATGCCAATGTGGAGCGGCCACTCCACGTTTAAGCCGGCTCAAAGCGGACGCAATCTCTCACTGCCTCCGCCATTGAAGTGGCGCGTCGGCCGAGGGCGATACCCGTTGGACGCCCGGTTGAACACGCCTCCTCGTCGCATTCAAATGGTTGCAGACTGCTCATTTTCCTCCATTAAACCCACGCATGTATCGAGATACCTACTCCAGCCACACGTCCGTTCGCGAGCCGGCCAACATTAAACACAATGCCGGTTGGCTCCTCGCGTCTGTCCGCTATGTAAACGATGCCAAACACCAAGCAAAAACCCCACCACACCTCCGCTCCCCATTTCCTCCTTGAACAGTTTTCTCCGTGGCATACAGCGAGCAGGAAGAAGAGTTCTCCGGCATAAAAGTCGCTTGGGTGGCCCGTTGTGCCCGTTGGTCACGAGCCAGGCAACTGTCTGTTCCCACCTCCATCAACACTCCAGGCTGCTGCAGAGGCTGAATCACCAAGCCCGCGCATGGTTCAGCTTCCCAAGGAGTGGTGAGTTGCTCCAGGCTGGCCGGGAAGGGGGGATCACGACGGCACGGGCATCGTGGCCTACTGCCGTGGACGATACCGTGTCGTACGGTGCCTCCCGTGCCTGTGACCATGATGACCCACAAATATAGGGGATCTATGGTAGTCCTTTCGATAAGTAAGAGTGTCGAACCCAACGAGGAGCAGAAGGAAATGACAAGAGGTTTTCAGCAAGGTATTCTATGCAAGCACTAAAATTATCGGTAACAGATAGTTGTGTGATTAGATAATTCGTAACGGGTAACAAGTGACAAAAATAACAAGGTGCAGCAAGGTGGCCCAATCCTTTTTGTAGCAAAGGGCAAGCCTGGACAAATTCATATATAAAGCAAAGTGTTCCTGAGGACACATGGGAATTGTTGTCAAGTTAGTTTTCATCATGCTCATATGATTCGCGTTCGTTACTTTGATAATTTGATATGTGGGTGGACCGGTGCTTGGGTGCTGCCCTTCCTTGGACAAGCCTCCCACTTATGATTATCCCCTCTCGCAATCATCCGCAACTACGAAAGAAGAATTAAGATGAATCTAACCATAGCATGAAACATATGGATCCAAATAAGCCCCTTACGAAGCAACGTATAAACTAGGGTTTAAGCTTCTGTCACTCTAGCAACCCATCATTTACTTATTACATCCTAATGCCTTCCCCTAGGCCCATGGTGAAGTGTCATGTAGTCGACGTTCACATAACACCACTAGATGAGAGACAACATACATCTCATCAAAATATCGAACGAATACCAAATTCACATTATTACTTATAACAAGACTTCTCCCATGTCCTCAGGAACAAACGTAACTACTCACAAAGCATATTCATGTTCATAATTAGAGGAGTATTAATTATCATTAAGGATCTGAACATATGACCTTTCACCGAATAAACTAACTAGCATCAACTACAAGGAGTAATCAACACTACTAGCAACCCACAGGTACCAATCTGAGGTTTTGAGACAAAGATCGGCTACAAGAGATGAACTAGGGTTTGAGAGGAGATGGTGCTGGTGAAGATGTTGATGGAGATTGACCCCCTCTCGATGAGAGGATCAGTGGTGATGACGATGGCTTTGATTTCCTTCTCCCGGAGGGAAGTTTCCCCTGCAGAACAGCTCCGCCGGAGCCCTAGATTGGTTCTGCCTAGGTTCCGCCTCGAGATGGCGGCGCTTCATCCCAAAAGCTTCCTTCTTATTTTTCCCAAGTCAAAACACACCATATAGTAGAAGATGGGCGTCGGGGGCCCTCCAGGGGGCCCACAAGACCGAAGGGCGCGCCTAGGGGTATATATTCCAAAAATATTCTCCGTGAAGTTTCAGGACTTCTGGAGTTGTGCAGAATAGGTCTCTAATATGTGCTCCTCCTCGAGTCCAGAATTCCATCTACCGGCATTCTCCCTCTTCATGTAAACCTTATAAAATAAGAGAGAATAGGCATAAGTATTGTGATATAATGTGTAATAACAGCCCATAATGCAATAAATATCAATATAAAAGCATGATGCAAAATGGATGTATCAACTCCCCCAAGCTTAGACCTTGCTTGTCCTCAAGAGAAAGCCGATATCGCAAAATATGTCCACATGTTTAGAGATAGAGGCGTTGATAAAATAAAATACGGACATGAGGGCATCATGATCATCTTTAGAACAGCAACATATATTGCATATAATTTCTTACGCTAAAGTAACAATTCATTCACAAGGTAAAGTATGAATCAGAAACTTCATTTTGAAAACTAATAAACTATGATCTCAGTCATTGAAGAAATTGCAATTTATCGTAACATCGGAAAGAGTCAATATAAGAGCTATTCAGTAAGTCCACATACTCAACTATCATTTAGTCTTTCACAATTGCTAACAGTCACGCGATACTTATGGGTACAAAGTTTCAATCGGACACAGAGAAAGATAGGGGCTTATAGTTTCGCCTCCCAACCTTTTACCTCATGGGTAATGTCAACAAGAATACTTTATGTAAACCTACATCCAAGTGGATATATATATCCGGATCTCTCCGACACATAGCGTTTGCCAAAGGAAAAAGTGCAAAAAGAAAAGGTGAAGATCACCATGACTCTTGTATAAGGGTAGAAGGTAAAAATAAAAGATAGGCCCTTCGCAGAGGGAAGCAGAGGTTTGTCATGCGCTTTTATGGTTGGATGCGTAAAATCTTAATGCAAAAGAATGTCACTTTATATTGCCGCTTGTGATAAAGAACTTTATTATGCAGTCCGTCGCTTTTATTTCTGCCATATCACAAGTTCACATAAAGCTTATTTTCTTCACACTAATAGATCATACATATTTAGAGAGCAATTTTTATTGCTTGCACCGATGACAACTTACTTGAAGGATCTTACTCAATCCATAGGCAGGTCATTGAAGCAATTGCAAAAAATAACTTCTTATAGATCATACTCAATCCATATTTAGCGAGCAATTTTTATTGCTTGCACCGATGACAACTTATTATGAAGGATCTTACTCAATCCATAGGTGGACTCTCATGGCAAAACTGGGTTTAGGGATGTTTGGAAGCACAAGTAGTATCTCTACTTGGTGCAAAAAAATTGGCTAGCATGAGAGGAAAAGGCAAGCTCAACATGTTGGATGATCCATGACAGTATAACTTCTATTCAGATATAAGAAAACATAACCCATTATGTTTTCTTCCTTGTCCAACATCAACTTTTTAGCATGTCATATTTTAATGAGTGCTCACAATTACAAAAAAATGTCCAAGATAGTATATTTATATGTGAAGCCTCTCTTTCTTTATTACTTCCAATTAATTGCAACAATGACCAAAACAATGTTTGGCAACTCTCAACAAATTTTATTCATCATACTCTTTGTATGTGAAGTCATTACTCTCCATAAGATCAATATATGATCTTTAATTCTTTTTATCCTTTCTCTTATTTTATTCCCTCAAGATCATAGCAAGATAGCAAAGCCCTCAACTCAAAACTACTCTTTATTATATATAACTCACGGACTCAATTACATAGATAGAAATCAAAACAAAACTCAAAGCTAGATCATACTAAAACTTTATACTACTAGATCAAGATATAACCAAAAGGATCGAACTAAGAAAAACAATAAAGATAAAGATGTGATGGTGATACGATACCGGGGAACCTTCCCCAAGCTTGGAAGTTGCCAAGGGGAGTGCCCATACCCATGTATTTATGTCTCTTTCTTCGGAGGTGGTGATGATTGAGTTGTTGATGAAGTAGTGCCACACATCGAGCGTAGGAGATGCTCCAATTTACGAGTAATGCCCTAGAGTGCGGTGATATGATCTTACAACAAAATATTTTCATGAGTGAGATATTTATTTTGCACACAAACTATTTCAATGATCTTGAAAGATTCAATTTCAGTAGGGGTAAGATGATTGTAGTAAGGTTGAAGGATGTCTTCTTCTTCTGCTGCCAGGGCTTGATCTCCTGTGACCTTCTTGATCTTATCATCCTCTTTAGTTTCCCCAAGTTCTTCTCTCTTCATCTCTATCTTCATCAGCCAAGCATCATCGCCCGCGTTGTTGGAGGAAGGGGACGACATGATGCCTGGTCTTGAAAACTCTGGCAGAAAACAACTCAAAAGGAAAAGAGGGGATTTTGTCATGGTACGGTGGTCAAAACCTTCGGGAGATTATATAATGAATTTTTACCGACCAAAAGAAGTATTGTGCAAGAAAACAGAGTCCGGGGGCACACGAGGTGGCCACAAGGCAGGGGGCGCGCCCAGGGGGTAGGGCGCGCCCTCCACCCTTGTGGTCTCCTCGTGCATCTTTCGGACTACTTTTAATTTTCCTAATTTTTTAAATATTCCAAAACGGACAAAAATTGCCATTGGAAATGTTTTGGAGTCGGTTTACTTACCGTACCACATACCTATTCCTTTTCGGAGTCTGAAAGGTTCTGGAAAGTATCCCTTATGCTCCTCCGGTGTTATGGTATTAATTATGTTGGTCCCAACATTTATGGGAGTACCTGAGATATAATGTTTGATTCTTTGACTGTTTACCACATTCGGAATTGTGCCTTCGGCGTTGTTGATTTTGATGGCACCGGAATGATAGACCCCCTCGATAATGTAAGGACCTTCCCATTTAGAGAGAAGCTTTCCTACAAAAAATCTTAAACGTGAGTTGTATAGCAAAACATGATCACCTACATTAAACTCACGCTTTTGTATCCTCTTGTCATGCCATCTCTTAACCTTTTCTTTAAACAACTTGACATTCTCATAGGCTTGGGTTCTCCATTCATCAAGTGAGCTAATGTCAAATAACCTCTTCTCGCTGGCAAGTTTGAAATCATAATTGAGATCTTTGATTTCCCAATAAGCTTTGTGTTCTAGTTCAAGAGGTAAGTGACAATCCTTTCCATAAACCATTTTATACGCAGACATACCCATAGGATTTTATAAGCAGTTCTATAAGCCCATAATGCATCATCAAGTTTCTCAGACCAATTCTTTCTAGATCTATTAACAGTCTTTTGCAAAATCAATTTAATCTCTCTATTGCTCAATTCTACTTGACCACTAGACCGAGGATGATATGGAGATGCAATTCTAAGGTTAACATCATATTTAGCAAGCAATTTACAGAAAGCACCATGAATAAAATGTGAACCACCATCAGTCATTAAATATCTAGGGACTCCAAACCTTGGAAAAATGACTTCTTTAAGCATCTTAATAGAAGTGTTATGACCAGCACTACTAGTTGGAATAGCTTCTACCCACTTAGTAACGTAATCATCAGCAACTAAAATATGTGTATACCCATTGGAGGAAGGAAAATGTCCCATGTAATGAAAGCCCCAAACATCAAATGGTTCAATAACAAGAGAATAATTCATAGGCATTTCATGACGTCTACTAATATTACCAATTCTTTGGCATTCATCACAACACAAGAGAAACTTACGAGTATCCTTGAGGAGAGTGGGGTAATAAAAACCAGATTGCAATACCTTATGTGCAGTTCTATCTCCAGCGTGGTGTCCCCCGTAAGCCTCGGAATGGCACTTACGTAGGATTTGTTCCTGTTCATGCTCAGGTACACAATGTCTAATAACACCATCTACTCCTTCTTTATAAAGGTGTGGGTCATCCCAAAAGTAATGTTTCAAATCATAGAAAAACTTTTTCTTTTTCTGGTATGTGAAACTAGGTGGTATAAATTTAGCAACGATATAATTAGCATAATCAACATACCATGGAGTATTATGAGAAGCATTTATGACAACTAATTGCTCATCTGGAAAGCTATCATCAATAGGTAGTGGGTCATCAAGAACATTTTCTAACCTAGACAAGTTGTCTACAACGGGGTTCTCAGCTCCCTTTCTATCAATAATATGCAAATCAAATTCTTGCAGCAAGAGAACCCATCTAATAAGTCTAGGTTTAGCATCTTTCTTTTCCATAAGATATTTAATAGCAGCATGACCAGTGTGAACATTTACTTTGGAATCAACAATATAAGATCTGAACTTATCACAAGCGAAAGCAATTGCTAAAAATTCCTTTTCACTAGTAGCATAATTTTGCTGGGCACTGTCTAGAGTTTTCCTAACATAATGAATAACATTCAATTTCTTATCAACTCTTTGTCCTAGAATAGCACCAACAGCATAATCACTAGAATCACACATAATTTCAAAGGGTAAATTCCAATCAGGTGGTTGAACAATAGGTGCAGAAATCATGGCTTTCTTAAGTATTTCAAATGCTTCTACACAGTCATCATCAAAAACAAAAGGAACATCTTTTTTCAAGAGATTAGTGAGAGGCCTAGAAATTTTAGAGAAGTCATTAATAAACCTCCTATAGAAACCAGCATGACCAAGGAAACTTCTTACACCTTTGATATCTTTAGGACACGACATCTTTTCAATAGCATCTACTTTAGCTTTGTCAACTTCAATACCTCTTTCAGAAATTTTATGCCCCAAGACAATACCTTCATTGACCATAAAGTGGCACTTTTCCCCATTCAAGACAAGATTAGTTTCTTCACATCTCTGCAAGACTCGATCAAGGTTGCTTAAGTAATCATCAAAAGAAGTTCCGTAAACGGAGAACTCATCCATGAAAACCTCAACAATCTTTTCACAAAAGTCAGAGAATTTAGCAGTCATACATCTTTGAAAGGTAGCAGGTGCATTGCATAAACCAAAAGGCATATGTCTATAAGCGAAAGTACCAAAACGGCAATTAAAAGTGGTCTTTCCTGATCATCTTTTGACACAGGTATTTGAGACAAATCAGAATAACCATCTAGAAAGCAAAAAAAGTGTATGTTTGGATAGTCTTTCTAGCATTTGATCAATAAAAGGTAGAGGGTAATGATATTTTCTAGTAAATTTGTTTAATTTGCGAAAATCAATTACCATTCTATAACCTGTAACAATTCTTTGTGGAATCAATTCATTCTTATCAT
Source organism: Triticum urartu (assembly GCF_056163025.1). Lineage (NCBI taxonomy): Eukaryota > Viridiplantae > Streptophyta > Magnoliopsida > Poales > Poaceae > Triticum > Triticum urartu. The sequence goes on from NC_141879.1 coordinate 715,734,093, forward strand.
TAGGAACAACAGTAATACCTGCCTTCATAGGGACAGAGTGAACATGACTTACCCATCTACTATCAGCAATAGGATAAATTATACCTGCCTCCAGAAGCTTTAGTATTTCATTTCTTACCACTTCTTTCATCTCAGGATTTAACCATCGTTGGTGATCAACAACTGGTTTGGCATCAGGCTCCAAATTAATTTTGTGCTGACATAGAGTGGGACTAATGCCCTTAAGATCATCAAGAGTATATCCAAGAGTGGCACGGTGCTTCTTCAGAGTTTTCAATAGCTTTTGTTCTTGATGCTCTGAAAGGTTAGCACTAATAGTAACATGATATATCTTCTTTTCATCGAGATAAGCATATTTGAAAGTATAAGGTAATTGTTTAAGCTCAAACACGGGATCACCCTTGGATGGAGGAGGATCCCCAAGGATTTGTACAGGCAAATTGTGTTCCAAAACATGCCCTTTATTAAAGAATATTTCATCTATTTCCCTTCTTTCATTCATAAACATATCATTTTCATGGTCTAGAAAAAATTGTTCTAAAGGATCAGTAGTAGGCACCACAATAGAAGCAAGACCAATAATTTCATCCTTACTAGGCAATTCTTTATCATGGAGTTGTCTACAAAATTTCGAGAAATTAAAATCATGAGACATATCCCCTAAACCAACAATAACAATATCTTTCTCGCAGCCTATCTTAGCATTAATAGTATTCAAGAAAGGCTACCAAATATAATGGGACAAAAATCATATTGTGCGGAACCAAGAACAAGAAAATCAGTAGGGTATTTTATTTGACCACACAAGACTTCAACATCTCTAACCATCCCAATTGGTGAAATAGTATCTCTATTGGCAAGCTTAATAGTAGCATCAATATCTTCTATCTCAGCAGGTGCAATATCATTCATAATTTCGTGGTACAAGGTATAAGGAATTGCACTCACACTAGCACCCACATCACATAAGCCATGATAACAATGATCTCCAATTTTCATAGAAAGAACAGGCATGCCAACAACAGGTCTATGTTTATCTTTAGTATCGGGTTGAGCAATTCTAGCAGCTTCATCACATAAATAAATAACATGCCCATCAATATTATCGACCAAGAGATCTTTAACCATAGCAATACTAGGTTCAACTTTAATTTGTTCAGGGGGTGTAGGTGTTCTAGTATAACTCTTATGAACCACAGTTGAAGCTTTAGCATGATCCTTTATTCTAACAGGAAAAGGTGGTTTCTCAATATAAGCAGTAGGAACAGTAGGATTAACATTGTAAGTAATAGTTTCTTCTTCAACTTTAATAGGTTCTACTACTTTAACTTCAATCGGAGGATGATATTTAAACCACTTCTATTTAGGGAGATCAACATGAGTAGCAAAATATTCACAGAAAGAAGCTACTATCTCAGAGTCAAGTCCATATTTAGTGCTAAAATCATGAAAAGCGTCGGTATCCTTAAAAGATTTAACACAATCAAACTTAAGGTTTATAACTGACTCCTTACCTTCGTCGAGTTCCCAATCTTCAGAGTTGCGTTTAATACTTTCCAAAAAAAATCCCATTTGAATTCAATATCCTTCTTCATGAAAGAACCGTACAGGAAGTATCGAGCATGGATCGATCATTATGAGAAAGCCGAGCATAAATATTTTGAATAATAATTTCTCTTGAGATCTCATGATTGGAGCATGAATATAACATTGACTTAAGCCTCCCCAAGCTTGAGCAATACTTTCTCCTTCACGAGGCAAAAAATTATATATGTAATTCCGATCACGATGAACTAGATGCATAGGATAAAACTTTTGATGAAATTCCAATTTCAATCGGTTGTAGTTCCATGATCCAATATCATCACATAGCCTATACCATGTCAATGTCTTTCCCTTCAAACATAAAGGGAAGACCTTCTTCTTGACTACATCCTCGGGCATACCTGCAAGCTTAAATAATCCACAAACTTCATCCACATAGATGCATATCGGGATGTAATGTTCCATCTCCTGCATAAGGATTAGCTAGCAGTTTCTCTATCATACCCGAAGGAATTTCATAATAAATATTTTCAGTAGGTGCATTAGGTTGAGGAGCAACTCTTCACTCTTCCGGTCGAGGTGAAGATACCCCGAACAAGCCCCTCAAAGGATTATTTTCCATAGTAACAAGTGACAGTAAATTTCAGCACACTATATAAATGTTTCCTTACCAAAGGCGCTTCACTCCCCAGCAACGGCACCAGAAAAGAGTCTTGATGACCCACAAGTATAGGGGATCTATCGTATTCCTTTCGATAAGTAAGAGTGTCGAACCAAACGAGGAGTAGAAGGAAATGACAATCGGTTTTCAGCAAGGTATTCTCTGCAAGCACTGAAATTATCGGTAACAGATAGTTGTGTCATAAGATAATTTGTAACGGGTAACAAGTCACAAAAGTAAACAAGATGCAGCAAGGTGGCCCAATCATTTTTGTAGCAAAGGACAAGCCTAGACAAACTCTTATATAAAGCAAAGCGCTCCCGAGGACACATGGGAGTTGTTGTCAAGTTAGTTTTCATCATGCTCATATGATTCGTGTTTGTTACTTTGATAATTTGATATGTGGGTGGACCAGTGCTTGGGTGCTTCCCTTCCTTGGACAAGCCTCCCACTTATGATTAACCCCTCTCGCAAGCATCAGCAACTACGAAAGAAGAATTATGATAAATCTAACCATAGCATGAAACATATGGATCCAAATCAGCCCCTTACGAAGCAACGCATAAACTAGGGTTTAAGCTTCTGTCACTCTAGAAACCCATCATCTACTTATTACTTCCCAATGCCTTCCCCTAGGCTCAAATCATGCTGAAGTGCCATGTAGTCGACGTTCACATAACACCACTAGAGGAGAGACAACATACATCTCATCAAAATATCGAACGAATACCAAATTCACATGATTACTTATAACAAGACTTCTCCCATGTCCTCAGGAACAAACGTAACTACTCACAAAGCATATTCATGTTCATAATCAGAGGAGTATTAATAATCTTTAAGGATCTGAACATATGATCTTTCACCGAATAAACCAACTAGCATCAACTACAAGGAGTAATCAACACTACTAGCAACCCACAGGTACCAATCTAAGGTTTTGAGACAAAGATCGGATACAAGAGATGAACTAGGGTTTGAGAGGAGATGGTGCTGGTGAAGATGTTGATGGAGAATGACCCCCTCTTGATGAGAGGATCGGTGGTGATGACGGTGGCTTCGATTTCCCCCTCCCGGAGGGAAGTTTCCCCGGCAGAACAGCTCCGCCGGAGCCCTAGATTTGTTCTGCCCAGGTTCCGCCTCGAGACTGCGGCGCTTCGTCCTGAAAGCTTTCTTCTGAATTTTTCCAGGTCAAAACACACCATATAGCAGAAGATGGGCGTCGGGGGCCTGCCAGGGGGCCCACAAGACCGGAGGCGAGCCGGTTACATGGACATCAACAAGGCGGCACCCAGCACGTCCGTGCCCACCGCCATCATCGAGAAGTAGAACACGGGAGTTTGTCGTCGCTTGGGTCCCATGAAGGCCACCCCCGAGGTGATGCTGGCATACACAGCCGGTGTCTTCCCTTCTGGTAGGCCACCATTGTCCCGGCCCCTACCGAAAAACCAACTTTGATCCATGTAGCGTAGGGCATCCTTTCCCTCTGTCTGAAGCATTAGCCGGTGGTTCCACTCTGATGAGCGGTGGGGAGGCGAGTTGTCCTTTGCATTGAAGCATATACCCTCCAGGGCTGAAACAATTTGTGGCATGCCCATCACTACTAGGTAAAAGCCTAGCAGTAGCGCCGGTTTTAGGTATAGCAGCAGCGCGGGGCTCGGCGCTACTGCTACAGCACTACAGCTAAAGTGTAGTAGTAGCGTGGGTTTTCCCGCACTACTGCTATACCTACTTAGCAGTAGCGCTTTTGGTAGAAAGCGCTACTGGTAGTTACTAGCAGCGCGCCTCTCTACCTGCGCTATTACTATTATTACGTATTCTATTTTTTTATGTCGTACTCATACACCATTATACAAGTTTTCATACAGTAGCAATTTATAGATTGTTTTTACATCATAATGAGTTATTACATCATTGGGTGAAAGAACTGTGGATTAGTTTCAAGTGCATGGATCCAAAGTGACCAATGGTCACTTTGGATCCATCCACTTGAAACTAATTCGCGGTTCTTTCACCTAATGACATAATAACTCATCATCATCATCATCATCATAATAGCATTAACAACTTATCATCATAATACATCACTATCATATAACAACTCATCATCATCATCATCATTTTCGTCCATGAGACATCATATAACAACTTCGTCAATATTTATAATAACAACTCCTCCTCATCATCATCATAGTACTCATTATCACTACTCCTCCTCATCATCATCATCATCAACTCTAACACATTGTAGCACATAATAAAAATTTCTCATCATCATCATAGTCATATATAATCAACACTAACTAATTGTTCTTAATACCTAGGACCTACTCCTCTCTCCTAGGTAAAATACCATAAAATAGATAAACCGGTCCATCTCCATAATGGAGAATGGAGATAAACCTATCTCCAACTTGTGGCTTGCGCACATTCATTTTGTCTCCAATTAGTTGCGTGTGCGCATTCATCACTTTGCTCCATTCTTTGATTTTGAGCCTTCCATCGTTTGAAGAAATTGAGTATGCACTGTGGTAAGCCTTCGAAGGAGTTGGTCGTAAGCTAACCATATGCATATCACCTTTGATAAACATCAAGTCAGGCACAACCTCCTTCGGGAGCCTCTGTTGAAAAACATAATAGTAACATATATAGTTAGCAATGTAGTTTACTTAAGAATAATGTATGCAATGAAGTTACCATCATTAACAAAATTTTACCAATTTTTTGGCAATGAAGTTACCATCAAGCAATTTATGGACTAGTGGCACATATCTAGTATAATTTGGGTTGATAGAGTGATTGGTTTTAAATGCCTCAACATCTTCTATGAATGAGACACGATAACCTTTCTCCTCACAATTAAGCTCGGAGTCATAGTTGTAGTATGTGTTGTTTACAACCTTCCGAGTATTTCTTGAAGATAAGAAATAAGTTGACAATTATAAATAAATAAGTTTAGTACCGACAAACACCAACTAATTTATATTAACAATATAAATTAATGAACTTAACAAATTAGTTTGACAAACTCACATCTAGGCAAAACTGGAGGCATATCCACATCCACCCGGATGTCGATATTATCATCATCATCATTATCTTTGGGACGAATATCAAATCTATTTGCATTCCCTCCTCAAATCTATATGCCTTGCAGAGAGCTTCCGAATTAGAGAAACCGAAATGGATTGATTGACCGCATTGTACAGCTTAACCAGAAACTCATAACCATGTTTAGTTCATAAGTGAGCAAAACCAAGATTCTCCAATACATATGGTCTAGCATGGCACGGGATGTACTAACCGAAATGAAAAAAAATCCAGAAATTACACGTTGAACAAAAGAAGCACAAGTGATGATATTAATTACGATGAAATGCTTGTCGTTGCGTACCGTACAAACATCAAAGGTCTCTTCCAGCTTCACGATGAAAAACCTATCATTTTGCAGGTGAGGAAACCTGTCGCACAAACTCTGGTCATCATAGCAGTACCCGCACTCTGGGATCCCATCGTCATTAGACATCTCATGTGTTTAAAATTCAAAGATTATAACTCGATGGCAAAACCCAAAATGGCGTTAAATGCTCTTTCTGGCATTTCCAACGCACTCGATATTTCCTATATTATAGCACAATCCATGCCAAAATTCACAGAAAAATCTGGCATGACCTTTGCTAAAAAATGATATATCGAGCGCCTGAAATTTTTCGGAACGGAAATTAATCAACACTATGGCAAAACATAGTCCACTCGGAGGTGTTCCCTGCAAACATGGCCACTTGGCAAGCACATATCCTATTTGAGCAACACTAGATATACATGCTTATATCTACATCATATGAGCATTCAAACTTGATGGTCACTGCATTTCAATGGTTGAAAATATAAACAAAAACATTTCAAAATATCTTATATATAATTCTGACATAGCTAAATTTGCCAATATAGGTCTCCCTCTCTAAAATAGTTCTATTAAACACTTACTAAATAAGCTAGTTCTATTAACCACTTACTAAATAAACTAGTTCTATTAAAACATATACATCATCATCGACATGGAGATTTGGCTGGTCTCACCTCGAGGTCAGAGGGGGTCGGTGATGGGGACGACAGCGGGGATGATGCAGGGGCTCCTTGATTTCTGCAAAAACAAAATATAAAAAAAACATTATTATCTTCATCTTAGGACTTAGTGAAACCCTATAAGCTATCAACTAAACCTTATTATGTTGATTCAAAACACCTACATTTACTAAAAAATTGTAAAACCTAGTTCTGACCCTACAAATTTGTCACTATAGTTCTAGCCCTAACATCTATCCATCCATCCATCTATCTATATATCCATCAATATAATCATCCATCCATCTATCCATCCATTTGTCTATCTATGAAATATATCAAAACGTCTACATCATCATCTATTCAAAATGTTCTATACCTAAAACATCTACATCATCATCCACTATTACTATTTTTTACTAAATCCTAAAAATATGCCCTAAGTTCAGAATATAACAAGTACAGGATATTTTTTCAAATTCTACCAACTGAAAATTTCCATTACTAAAATTTCTAATCAAAAGACCTAAAATTTCCTATTCTATTCAAAACACCTAAAATAGTCTAAAAATTATTCTATTGCAAAACCTACATTCTATAATGTCTACATTCTAAAATCTACATTTAAGTTACCTACATTCTACAAGAACAGAGAGAAGGGAGGGAGGGAGGAGGGGTAGGAAGGAGGGAGGAGGCGGGAAGGAGGGGGAGGGAAGTAGGAGGAGCTACCTCGGTGGCGGTGAAGGTAGGGGGCAACAACGGCGGGATGGAGGAGGGAGCTAGGGAGGGAGGGGGTGACGGCGGCGGGATGGAGGAGGGAGGGGATGTAGGAGGGAGCTAGGCAGGGAGGGGGCGATGGTGGCGGCTGTCGTGGTTCTAACTCTGACAGTGATGTAGGGGGGTATGTATGGAGAGGCTAGATCTCAGCTACGGAGGAGTTGTAAGAACACACAAGGATTACGAGTTCAGGCCCTTCTCGGAGGAAGTAACAGCCCTACGTCTCGGTGCCCGGAGGCGGTCGACTGAATTATGTGTGTATGAATAACAGGGGTGCGAACCCTTGATACTAAGGAGGGGTGGCTTATATAGAGTTCGCCAGCCCTCTCCAGCCCTCAGTAATGTAGGGTTTTAAAGTACATTAAGACTGGGGGTTACTGGTAACGCCCTAATAAAGTGCTATGATGACCATAAAAGCTACTTAATGACCGACCGTTTGCGTTCGGGGTGACTTTAGATCTCCTGGCAATCGAGTGGTTGGATCTTGGTCGAGTGATTGCTTCGTGGTCGAGTGTCTTGAATCCGTCGAGTGGGATACCTCCAAGTCGATTGAAAGGTGACTTCTTCTAGGGATGTCCTTGGGTAGGGTACTTAGGACAGGTCCATGCCCCTACCCTAGGTACATAGCTTCATCATTAGCCCCCGAATGGATCGAGGTTCGAGTGGGGAAGGAGTTGGGGATCTTTCCGACTGGTTCTTCATGTTATATGAACGTCTCATTTTGGATCAATTGTCACGGATGACGTCGTCAACTTCTTTCAGTCGCCTTGATCCATTCTTGGCCTCTTGTCGAGTGAATTTCTTTACTTGTGAAGTTCCGAGTGATGGTGTGAAAGGGATCTTCTGTTTGACGAGTTGTTCTGCGGCCCGCGGATCTTGCGGGATTTGAATTTCGGGAAGCGCGCAGGACGGGGGCGGCCGCAGTAATCGGATGGGATAGGACGGAAGCTCCTCGATCCCCGCGCCACCTTTTTCGCCACGTACCACGCGCACGCCTGTTGCGGGATTTGACGGGATTACCTGGGCCTACTAGTCAGCCACTCGGAAGCGACCTCTTATAAGCTGCCGGCTCGGGACACCCGAACAGTGTGCCTTCACTTTTCCCCCTTCCTTCACAAGATCCTCCGCCACCTCCACTCTCACCTTGGTGCCGTAGGTCTGTTCGAGCTTCGCCGGCGACGATGGTGAAGGAGAAGACGTCGGCTCTAGAGCGCGCGAAGAAGGCGGCGGTGCAGGGGAAGGGGAAGAAGTCCGCTCGGGGCGGATCTTCCTCGAGGACTGCTCTGCCCAAGGATTGGATCCAGGGCGACTGGATGCCGTCGGTGATTCGGCAGGATGATCTCGATGATCTGGTCGAGGGGGGACTCATTCCCCACGAATCTGCGCGTCTCCCGGGGAAAGAAGTCGAACCCCAGCCTCTTGATGGTGAGTGCGTCCTCCTCGCCACCCATATCGACCGTGGATTCTCTCTGCCTCCTCATCCTTTTTTCCGGAGCTTCTTGAACTTCTTCGGAGCGCAGCTCCATCACTTTACTCCCAATTCTATCGCTGCTTTCGTTTCCTTGTGTGAAAACTTCTTGGGTTGCCGCCCCCATTGGGGACTCTTCAAGCACATCTTCCCTTGCCGCTCTCAATCGGTCAAGAAGGCCAAGTCGAGTGACGAACGGACACAGGTGATCCAGCTGTGCGGGGGCCTGGCGATCCAGATGAGGGGAAAAAGTTCCTTTCCGTCTATCACTTTTCCCGAGTCAGTCCGTGGGTGGCAGTCGACTTGGTTTTACTGTAAAGACCAGGTGACCCCAGGACAGTCGACTGGGCTTCCCCCTTTTTCTCTGAATCGAGCACAAAAATCTGCCTCTCTGAAAGTGACGCCGGAGGAAAAGGCGCAAGTCAAGGTGCTGGTTGGTCGAGTGGTTCAGCTTGTCCGCGAGGGTGTGACTGGCATGGACTTGTTGGAAGTCTTCCTTCGGAGGCGCATCCAACCGCTTCAGGCCCGTGACCACCCGATGTGGCTGTACTCGGGTCTCGAAGACACCACTCGGATTCACCCAGAGGAGGTCACTGACGAGATGTTGGAAGGGTGGCTGTCGAGTATCACAGGGAACAAGGACAACCCCCGAGGAGCCAGGAGGATTCCTCCACTCGACCAAACATACGAAGTGGACAAGGTCTGACCTTGCGTTTCCGACTGTGATCTTGCTTTCTTTATTTGTTCTCTTTGGATCAGTCGATTGACTTTTGTCTTGTTTGTTGTCCTCTAGGCCACTACTGAGATGTACTCGACACCCAATGGAGCACAGGAGCGGGCCGAGGAAGGAGAGGCGAGCGGAGGCAAAAGTGGAGACGAGGGAGAAGAGTGGGAATCTGACGGCGAAGGAGAGGGGGATGACGATGCCGACTCTAGTGAAGAGGAGGAGGAAGAAGCCGAACCTCCCTGCTCGGAACGGCGATCCAAGCTTACACACGACCCTGTGCGGGAACGTGGTAAGGCGACTGTCCCTGTTGGGCAGTCGTCGAAGCGCCCTCGGACCTCATCTCCAGCGCCGACAGAAAAAGCTCCCAAGCACCCACGCGCGACGCCGTCCAAACCGCCCAAGGCTCTGCCCAAGATGAAGATGACTGTCCCCACCATTTCTGGGTAATAGTAGAATTTGTTTTCCTTTGTCGAACGTGACGGACTCTTGGTCGACTCATTGAATAAGCTGACTGGCTTTCAAATTTGCAGTGCTGCCACCTTGGAGATCTCCGCCAAGGACGATGATCAAGAGATGGAAGACGCTTTTACCTCCAACCCCGGTACGATTACTGATGCTCTGCTTTTGGTTGACTGACGATTTCTTATAATTCGGGTCGATTGGATTTTTCTTGTAGCTCCTCCTCATGTCATTGACCTCCCTGATGATGACGACGAAGTGCCGCTAAGGGCGCGAAGGAACAGGAGGGCGCCAGCTGGCAAGACCCCACAAACTACTCCGGCGTCTGAGGCCGCAGTCCGGGAGGGTGGTGATACCACTCGGGCTTCCGTGACCTTCGCTGAACCTCTGACGAGTGTCCGGCCTTCGACATCGACTGCAAATCCGCCTTCACTTTTTGCCACACACCACGTCCCTGAGGACCAAGTGGGTGCCGCCAAAGAGGCTATACGCCAGGCGGGGATCATGATGGAGCAAGTGAAGGTGGTTCGGGAAGCCAGCCAAGCAGCTTATGACGCGAGTTCAGCCCTTCAGAGCAACGTCCAGGTCAGTCGATTCACCGCTTGTTCTGTTAGGATATGCTATCTGAAGAATCTCTTTTCCGAAGATCTTTATATCTGTACACCCACTGGGTGTGTCTATTAATCCTTTTGACGAGTGGGGGCATGCTAAGTGCACCCACTGGGTGTAGTCCCCGAGACTACGGTGGACTGCTGGCAGTCGACTGTAGTCTCTATATTGTGTTGCTTTAGCTGAACTTCTTCACTCGGTCTGGTCAGGCCATGTCGAATGGAACTGTACACGGTCGACTGCGGGCAGTTATTTTTTTTTGGTCGAACCAGTGGGGGCACGCTGAGTGCACCCACTAGGTGTAGTCCCCGAGACTACTGTCGAATGTTTTTTGATTCGGCTGTAGTCTTAGAAACGCCATCATTGTCTCTTGGTTACTCAGAAGCAACTTATCTTGGATGTCTGTCGACTGATTTTTTGCAGAAATCCTGCGAACTTGTGGCTCGCTTCACTGAGTTGGAGAACAAATAGATACAGCTGAACCTTGACTTGGAGCTTCCTCAGGAGAACTTGCAGAAGGCGAGGGACGAAGCAAAAGGTATGGCTGGTAAACTTTTGTCGACTGTTCTTTCTTTCTGGCCGTCCTCGATGTTGATCTCACTTGCTGTTTCGCAGACAAAATGGAGGAGGCTCTGAAGAAGAATGATCAAGACCTTGCCGAAGCATAGAAGGAGGCCCTGAACAAAACGAAGCTTGCTGAAGAAAAACTGGCTTCAGTCGGTACTCTTGAAAAGGAAAACTCCAGGCTGGAAACTGCTCTCGACGCGGCTAATCGAGAGGTCAGCCGTCTGAAGAATGGCAATATAACTCTGAGTGACAAGGCAAGTGAGCTGGCGGGGAAGAGGAACGATCTGGAGGCTTATCTCGGTGGACTCGCCAAGAAGCTGTTCGTCATGCTCGAGGGTAATTATTCCGGCCCGGCTGACTTGCAGTTACCAAACCTGCGTAGAGCCACTGACTTATCCTTGAATTGTGTTTACAGAATTCTGCCAGAACTTCGAAGAGGAGACCAGTCGAGTGGAGACAGACTTGGACCCCATCAATTCTCCAGTGAAGGACGAGGCTGCTATGAACGTGCTCTGACTGGAATCTCGTGTTGCCGGCGTTGTTGACTATCTTGCTCGGTTGAAGGTTGCGATGTCACGGATCGACACGTCACTCTGGCCTAGGACGACGCTTCAGAATGACCTCGAGTCCCTGATGACCCGACTAAATGAAGTCCCAGGTCGAGTGGCGAAATGGAAGAAATCTTCTGCTAGATGTGGCGCTGACGTCGCTCTGTCTCTGGTCTGCATCCACTGCAAGGAGGCGCGAGAAGAAAAGTTGGCCGCCATCCAAGTTGCCAATACCAGGAAGCACATCTTTCAAGACTTCATGGAGACTTTCATTGCTGCTGCCAATCGCATTGCAGACGGGATCGACTTGGACGAGTTCGTCGCCCCTTCCAGTCCTCCGCCTGAGGAATAAAAACTTTTATGCTTCACTTTAAATTTGCCTCGGAATGCCGAGTGGATTTTGTAACCATTAAACTCTATCGAGCTGGAGGCTCGAGTACTTTGATCTGCGGTCTAGGACCTTTGAATCTTATCTGAACTTGATTTATCGTTGAATATCTTCATGAATCTCCTGCTGAGCGAACCGAATCTTTATTCGAGATAACTTTCTGTATTCGCAGCGCAGATCTGAAGGAGGGGGAAACAGTCGACCCATGTCTTGTATTTGTGGTGAAGCTCCCCATGGGTGGGCGGCAGTCGACCCGCACCCTGTTACTGCAGAGTGGGACGGAGCGCACATTGTATTTGTGGCGAAGCTCTCTAGGAGAAGGTGGCATTCGACCTGCCCTTCGTCGTCCTGGAGGATCGAGATGTGTTTGGGAGAACATAGACGAGTACTGGACCGCAGCTAAGCCCCCGAGTGGGAGGGTTACTCTCCACTCGGTAGGATTTTTTTCGAACTTAGGCGAGTGCTGGACTGCAGCTAAGTCTCTCAGTGAGAGAACATAGGCGAGTACTAGACTGCAGCTAAACCCCCGAGTGGGAGGATTGCTCTCCACTCGGTAGGATTTTTTCAAATTTAGGCGAGTGCCAGACTGCAGCTAAGTCTCTTAGTGAGAGAACTTAGGCGAGTACTGGACTGCAGCTAAGCCCCCGAGTGGGAGGATTGCTCTCCACTCGGTAGGATTTTTTCAAACTTAGGCGAGTGCCGGACTGCAGCTAAGTCTCTTAGTGAGAGAACTTAGGCGAGTACTGGACTGCAGCTAAGCCCCCGAGTGGGAGGATTGCTCTCCACTCGGTAGGATTTTTTCAAACTTAGGCGAGTGCCGGACTGCAGCTAAGTCTCTCAGTGAGAGAACTTAGGTGAGTACTGGACCGCAGCTAAGCTCCCGAGTGGGAGGATTGCTCTCCACTCGGTAGGATTTTTTCAAACTTAGGCGAGTGCCGAACTGCAGCTAAGTCTCTCAGTGAGAGAACTTAGGCGAGTACTGGACCGCAGCTAAGCCCCCGAGAGGGAGGATTGCTCTCCACTCGGTAGGATATTTTTTCAAACTTAGGCGAGTGCTGGACTGCAGCTAAGTCTCTCAGTGAGAGAACTTAAGCGAGTACTGGACTGCAGCTAAGCCCCCGAGTGGGAGGATTGCTCTCCACTCGGTAGGATTTGTTTTTTAAACTTAGGCGAAACGGATTCGCAGCTAAGCCTCCGAGTGGGAGGCCGGCTCGCCCCTCAGTAGGAAACTGTTTTTACAAACTTAGGCGAAGCGGATTCACAGCTAAGCCACCCACTGGGGGATTTCTTACAAAAAAACAATAATAATCACTGGGAAAATTATAACGCTTTTGTCTTTGATAAATACACTACAGGAGTTTTTCTTATTACATCTCATCCGAGTGAGAATTTAGGTATAAAAGGGGCGGAGAAGCTCCGCATTCCAGGCTCGTGGCTCATCGATCTGGCGATCGACATTGTAAAGATGATACGCTCCATTGTGGAGGACTTTGGTGACGATGAAGGGGCCTTCCCAAGTAGGAGAGAGCTTGTGTGGTTTCTGTTGATCCACTCGGAGGACCAAATCTCCTTCTTGGAAGGCTCGACTCTTCACATTTCTGGCATGGAACCGACGCAAGTCTTGCTGATAAATGGTCGATCGGATCATAGCCATTTCTCTTTCTTCTTCCAGGAGGTCGACTGCGTCTTGCCGGGCTTGTTCTGCTTCATCTTCGGTGTAAAGCTCGACTCGGGGTGCATTGTGAAGTAGATCACTCGGCAGGACTGCTTCCGCTCCGTAAACTAGAAAGAACGGGGTTCTTCCAGTCGACCTATTCGGGGTGGTCCTCAATCCCCACAGAACTGACGGAAGCTCGTCGACCCATGCACCTGCTGCGTGCTTGAGATCACGCATCAGCCGAGGTTTTAGTCCTTTGAGAATCAGACCATTTGCCCTTTCTGCTTGCCCATTCGACTGGGGGTGGGCGACCGATGCGTAGTCGACTCGTGTGCCTTGAGAGGCGCAAAAAGCTCTGAACTTGTCTGAATCAAAGTTTGACCCATTGTCAGTGATGATGCTATGCGGGACCCCATATCTGTATGTTAACTCCCTGACGAAACTGATGGCAGTGCAAGCATCAAGATTCTTGATAGGCTTGGCTTCAATCCATTTGGTAAACTTGTCGATTGCTACAAGCACATGTGTGAAACCGCTCCTGCCTGTTCTCAATGGACCAACCATATCCAACCCCCAAACAGCGAAGGGCCAGACAAGTGGAATGGTCTTCAGGGCTGATGCGGGTTTGTGTGATATGTTGGAGTAGAACTGGCACCCTTCACACTTGTCGACTATCTCTTTTGCCATTTCATTTGCTCTTGGCCAGTAAAAACCTGCTCGGTATGCTTTAGCCACAATGGTCCGAGAGGACGCATGGTGACCACAGGTCCCCGAGTGGATTTCATCAAGGATTATCTGACCTTCTTCTGGTGTTATACACTTCTGACTGACTCCAGTCGCTCTTTCTCTATACAACTGTCCCTTTATGACTGTGAAGGCCTTGGATCGACAGACGATCTATCGAGCCTCTTCCTCGTCATCCGGGAGTTCTTTCCTCAGGATATACGCGATGTACGGTATTGTCCAGTCGGGGATGATTGCCAAGACTTCCATGATTAGGTCGACCACTGCTGGAATTTCGACTTCAGTCGGATCCGTGGCACTCTTTGGCTGCGGGACTTCATCTGTAAAAGGATCTTCTTGGACTGACGGCGAGTGGATGTGTTCCAAAAACACATTGCTGGGGATGGCTTCTCTCTTGGAGCCTATCTTTGCCAAATCATCAGCTGCTTGATTTTTCAGTCGGGGGATATGATGAAGCTCTAACCCCTCGAATTTCTACTCTAACTTTCTCACTGCATTACAATAACCGGTCATAGCTGGACTTCTGACGTCCCACTCCTTCATCACCTGATTAACCACCAAATCTGAGTCGCCATAAACCATGAGGCGACGGACGCCGAGTGAAATGGCCATGCGCAGCCCATACAAAAGTGCTTCATATTCTGCTTCATTATTGGAGGAATCAAAGTGAATCTGGAGAACATATCTGAGCTTATCTCCTCGGGGGGAAACCAATACTACCCCAGCACCGGAACCATTCAGCATCTTAGATCCATCGAAGAACATTGTCCAGTGCTCCGAGTGAACTTGAGTCGGAAGTTGCTGTTCAATCCACTCGGCGACGAAATCTGCAATTGCTTGGGACTTGATAGCTTTCTTTGCCTCAAACCTGATATCTAGGGGAAGGAGTTCAATCGCCCATTTGGCCACTCGACCAGTTGCATCTCTATTGTGCAAGATCTCTCACAACGGAGCATCGCTGACGACTGTAATGGAATGATCAGAGAAGTAGTGGGCAACTTTCTTTGTAGTCATGTAAATCCCATATACGAGCTTCTGATAATGAGGGTATCTTTGCTTCGATGGGGTCAAGACTTCAGAAATATAATATACTGGGCGCTGAACTCTGAAGGCCTTTCATTCTTCTTCCCGCTCGACCGTAAGTACTATACTGACAACTTGTCATGTGGCTGCAATGTACAGCAGTAAAGGCTCCTTGCTGATTGGGGCAGCAAGCACCGGCTGGGTGGAGAGCAGAGCTTTGAGCTCTGCAAATGATGCATCTGCTTCCGGACTCCACTCGAACTTGTGAGACTTCTTCATCAGTCGGTAAAGAGGCAATGCCTTTTCACCGAGACGAGAGATGAATCGACTCAAAGCGACCAAGCAACCTGTAAGCTTCTAAACGTCATGCACGCGCACAGGACGCTTCATCCGGAGTATAGTACCAATTTTTTCAGGATTGGCGTCGATTCCCCGTTCGGAAACGAGAAAACCGAGTAGCTTTCCGCCCGGAACTCCGAATGTGCACTTTGACGGATTGAGCTTGATATCATACCTCCTGAGGCTGGCAAAGGTTCCAGCAAGGTCAGACAGCAGGTCGGAACCCTTCCATGACTTAACCACAATATCATCCATGTATGCCTCCACATTCCGAGTGATTTGGGTGAGTAAACACTTCTGAATCATCCTCATGAACGTGGCTCCAGCATTCTTGATGCCGAATGGCATGGTAACATAGCAGAAGCACCCGAATGGGGTGATGAAAGCTGTTTTAATCTCATCAGGTCCATATAGACGGATCTGATGGTACCCGGAATAGGCGTCTAGAAAAGATAGTCGCTCACATCCCACAGTCGAGTTGATTATTTGGTCGATGCAGGGGAGAGGAAAATGATCTTTCGGGCAGGCCCGATTGATATGTTTAAAGTCAATGCACATGCAAAGTGACTTGTCCTTCTTGGGGACCATGACAACATTGGCGAGCCACTCGGAGTGGTAGATTTCTCGGATAAACTCCGCCGCTAAAAGCTGAGCTACCTCCTCGCCAATAGCCTTTCTCTTCTGGACAGCGGACCGTCGGAGTTGTTCCTTGACAGGTTTTACTTTTGAGTCGACTCTTAGGCGGTGCTCAGCCAGCTCCCTGGGGACACCCAGCATGTCAGAGGGCTTCCATGCGAAGATGTCCCAGTTCTCACGGAGGAACTGGATGAGCGCTTCTTCCTATTTGGAGTCGAGCGTCGTTGAGACGTGAGTCGGAGCAGCATTGGGATCGGTCGGGTGAATCTGAACTGGCTTCGTTTCACCGGACGACTGAAAAGCTGATTCTGAAGCAGGCTTCTTGGCTCGTAGTAATTCACTCGGATCAGCAGTCTTCTGGTATTCTTGCAGCTCGACCACCGCCATCTGAGCATCAGCAATCTTTGAGCCTTTCTGAAAACACTCTTTTGCTTTCTTCCGATTGCCTGTAACGGTTATCACGCCTTTGGGACCAGGCATCTTCAATTTGAGATACACATAACACGGACGGGCCATGAAGCGTGCATAAGCCGGCCTGCCCAAAATAGTGTGATAGGCACTCTGGAAGTCCACAATTTCAAATATCAACTTCTCTTTCCGGTAATTCTTGGAATCACCAAAAACCACATCAAGGGCAATCTGGCCGAGTGATTCAGCCTTCTTCCCAGGAATGACCCCATGGAAACTCATGTTGCTGGTGCTGAGTCTGGACATCAGAATGCCCATCCCTTTCAATGTCTCTGCATACAATATGTTCAAACCACTGCCACCATCCATCAGGACTTTGGTCAGTCGAGTGCCTTCAACCACTGGGTCGACCACCAGAGCTTGCCTCCCAAGGGTGGCAATATGCGTTGGGTGATCGGACTGGTCGAACGTGATGGCAGTCTGAGACCATTTCAGGTAACTCGGTGTCGCCGGAGCGACCATATTCACCTCTCGGTTAATAACTTTCAGTCGACTTTTGCTCTCAACATCAGCAAAAATCATCAAGGTGGAATTGACTTGAGGGTATCCGTCATCACTGTCCTCTTTGTCTTCAACCTTGTCTGACTCCTTTTCCTTACCCTTGGGCTGCTTGCCCTGGAACTGCTGGATCAAGAGTCGACACTGCCGAGTGGTATGTTTCGGGTAAATAAAATTACCCTCTTCAACTTTCTTCGTGTGGACGAGACACGGTAAATCCAACACATCATTTCCGTCCTGATCCTTAACCTTTTTGGGGTTCCAAGGCCCTTTAGGTTTTCCTTTAAACTTTCCCTGAGCTACAGCCAAGGCTTCCCCGGGAGCAGCTAGCTCGGCTTTCCGCTTCTGTTTCCGATTGGAATTCCCTCCGGTTTCTTGGGCGACTGACTTCAGCTTGCCGCTCCGGAGTCGATCCTCATCCTCACCATTAGCATACTTGGTGGCAATCTCCATCATCCGATTCAGGGACATCTCTCCGGTTCGACCGAATTTCAAACTCAGTTCTCTGTACTTGACACCCTCCTTGAAAGCACAAACTGCTTGGTGGTTAGGCACATTTGCCACCGAGTGATGTAACGTGATCCACCTCTGAATGTAATCCCTCAAAGTTTCATTTGGCTTCTGTACACAAGACCGCAGTTCTGTCAGCCCTGCCGGTCGCTTGCACGTGCCCTCGAATGTGGTGACGAACACTCGGGAGAGATCCTCCCAAGTGTAAATGCTGCTAGGCGCCAACTGGTTCAGCCACACTCTGGCTGAGCCCTCTAACATGAGAGGCAGGTGCTTCATGGCCAATTCATCATTGCCGCCGCCGATCTGGACGGCCACTCGGTAATCTTCCAGCCAAGTATCGGGCTTTGACTCGCCAGTGAACTTACTGACTCCAGTCGCCAACCTGAAGTTGGGAGGAATCACAGCGGCCCTGATGGCTCGACTAAAGCACTCTGGCCCCGATACATGCACTCTGCTGCTGGTAGGAGCGTCTCTGTCGTGACCCTCTCAGTGATCCCTGTTCCGGTCGACCAAACCTTGAACGAGAATGGATCTCGCATCAAAGCCTGGCCCTCTGGGGTCGAACGAAACCCTTCGCCCACCACTATGAGTGCGCCTGTCATCCTGCTGACGAGGCACATACGACCCGCTCCTCGGGGGAGGCGTGGGCACTCGACGCCGACCGTCACGACCGACTCGATGTTCATACTGCTCATGGTTCCCATACTGGTCACGCCGGTCTCCACGTCCCTCACGCCTCGGGGGCGATCTCGGGCTGTGAGCCGACTGGACTGTGTCCGTGGCAACGGATCTGCTGTGAATCCTGTTCCGCGACTGAGAAACAGCGGAATTCTGATCTCCTGCTGCCCGGAGCAACGCTCTGATCTGCAGCAAGCCTCTGCCAGCCTCCGACTGGGAAGGCTGAATCGACTCCGCTATGCGGGCTGCAGCTGCTAAATTCTGAATCGGAGTTCGATATACCTGCGGGGGCGGGAAGAGCTGACGTCGACTGGATTCGGGAACCCGTTGTCGCGCACGCTCGTCGAGTGCTCGCTGGAGGTTTTCCAGTCGAGTGCGCTCGGCCAGATTCGCCAGGCGCGCGTCCTCCAAGGCGTGAGCGTCGGGGGTTTCTCCAATGATAGGAGTGTGCAGTGCATCCATGTTCCGGTGGCGAAGTTCTTCTCTTTGCAGCGACGTGAGAGGCTCGGGAAGATACTCCTCATGGGGACGCGACGGGTCGCCTCCACCCGCGCCTCCTTCGGCGCGGGGAAAACCGGGAGGACTAGGTGGTCCATCGGCCATCAGAACCTCCGCCGCCGAATTGCTACTGTCGCACTCGGATGCGGTCTCTGCGGAGCCAGTCGACAGATCGAACAGGCCGTAGAGGGATTCGTCGGGCTCGATCGCCGTGACTTGAGGGGCGGCCGACTGACGTGCCACCGCGTGCCTCACCCACCGCTGAAGTCTCGACCGACCGGAGTGCTTGTGCCGGCGGGAAACAGGGAGGGAGGACAGCACAGGAGTCGACTGGTAGGGGGTCGACGGTTGTCGCAGGAGAACGCCGCGGACGCACGCGCTGAAGTGTGTTGCCCCGCGAGCAGGGAGTGCATCCACGTCGAGCGGAGCCTCCCAGAACCAAGCCGAGTCGTCGACGATGAACGTGAGCGCGCAGAGACGGATCTCGCGGCTCTCCACCGAAACTCCGCCGAAAACCATGATGATTCGGGTCGGGAAAAAGTTGCAACTTCTCCAACAAACGCTAAAACACCAGCCCCACGGTGGGCGCCAACTGTCGTGGTTCTAACTCTGACAGTGATGTAGGGGGGTATGTATGGAGAGGCTAGATCTCAGCTATGGAGGAGTTGTAAGAACACACAAGGATTACGAGTTCAGGCCCTTCTCGGAGGAAGTAACAGCCCTACGTCTCGGTGCCCGGAGGCGGTCGACTGAATTATGTGTGTATGAATAACAGGGGTGCGAACCCTTGATACTGAGGAGGGGGGTGGCTTATATAGAGTTCGCCAGCCTTCTCCAGCCCTTAGTAATGCAGGGTTTTAAAGTACATTAAGACTGGGGGTTACTGGTAACGCCTTAATAAAGTGCTATGATGACCATAAAAGCTACTTAATGACCGACCGTTTGCGTGCGGGGTGACTTTAGATCTCCTGGCAGTCGAGTGGTTGGATCTTGGTCGAGTGATTGCTTCGTGGTCGAGAGTCTTGAATCCGTCGAGTGGGATACCTCCAAGTCGATTGAAAGGTGACTTCTTCTAGGGATGTCCTTGGGTAGGGTACTTAGGACAGGTCCATGCCCCTACCCTAGGTACATAGCTTCATCAGCGGCAGCGGGCGGTAATGCGGAAGCGACGGACGACGGGGTGTGGGGGGGAGTGAGTGGAGTGGAGAGAGGAGAGTGAGGGGCGGCCGGTTGGGATAACGCGCTACTGCTAAACGCCATAGCAGTAGCGCCTTTTAGTCAAGACGCGTTAATACTATGGCCGTAGCAGTAGCGTCTTCTGCGAAAACGCGCTACTGCTAAGTCTAAGCATGCAAAAATAAACATAAAAAATACATTGGTCATCAATGATCTTTTCGTGTACAATCTGAATTGCCAATATGAGTTCTCACCGGTTTAGGAACAGGAGAAGACTCATATTGTGGCCACAAATTCTATACATAGAGTTCAATGAAGACCAAGTGATAGTGATAGTTTGAGAAGTAACATATTTAAGGTGGTAAACACCCTGTTCGCGGAGTGAGGTGGGACTAAACTTAGTTGCATGGAGTGGACTAAACTTAGCAGTAGCGAGCTTTGTCAAAAGGCGCTACTGCTAAGATCAATAGCAGTAGCGCGGTTTAAAATAAGGCGCTACTGCTATAACTAGCTTGGTGGCAAGGTCATGGCAATTATAGTAGTAGCGATGTTTACTACTGACGCGCTATTATTATGTTGATTTCAGCAGCGCGTTTTGTTGACACGCGCTACTGCTAAGTAGCAGTAGTGCCTTATTTTAAAGCACGCTGCTAGTAAGATTCTGTGTATAAGGTTTTCCTTAGTAGTGCATGCTGGCATCCATGCCAGGTTCGGACGACTTGCATAGTAGTGCATGCTGGCATCGTATGCAAATTGTGACACGTCTGGCCATTTATCCGCCTGTTTTGACTGACAAAACTCCAAAAGATGCAAAATTTGTCGAGAACACAAGCAATTTGGCATGGTGCCTTGAATTAGTCACACAAGGCCATGGAAAAAAATTGGGAGCATTTGACGGATGTCGAAAAAAAAGTGCTCTCGAACGGAGCCTTCCGAACTACCGGGACACCCTATGTTGAACATGGTGCTTTTTTCGACACCCTTAACATGACTTGGCATTGTTGATACAAGACAATGAATGAAAATTAGGGTCATTTGATGGATGTCACGAAACAACATGCTCTCAGATGGAGTCTTTTGGCCTACCCGGACACCCAATGTCCAACATAGTATTTTTCTCTACACAAATAAAAGACCTAATAAAAAAGTTTGGAGAAATTTAAAAAATGGTTTCAAATTTTTTCTTATTATTTTGAATATTTTTGAAATTCCATTTTTTAGAATTTTCAGAAAATGTTTGAAAAAATCTAAAATTGTTTGGTTTCCAGATTTTGTTAAATCTTTTCAAAAAAAATCGCATTTTGACTTTCTGAGCAATTTTGAATGACATGAATATATTTTTTCAAAATTTCTGTCCAATTTTTTAAAATGTGAATGTTTGTATTTTATGAACAAAATTGAAAAGGCAAACATTTCTTGAAATTTTTAACAAAATTTTAAAAGTGCATGCATTTTAAAAATAAAAATAAAGAAAGAAAAATAATGAAACAGAAATAGGAAAAAAATACCATTTATGGGAAAATGACTGTTTCACCAACGTGGACCTCTCGCTGAGCGATAGTTATAGTAATCCTCATTTCCTAGTTAGACACTGAAGCTTATCAGCTCGTGTGGCTAGTGACTACCGGTCAGCAACGAGGGTTACAGGGTTTAACCCTCACTGGCTTTTCTTTTTTGGAGAATTTTCACTTCTTTCGCGTGACGTGGGGCAGCCCCGTCGGGAAGCCTCTTGTGCGTGGCGACATCTATTTGATGCAGTTTCCGAATTTGCCGTATTCTACGTAAAACTGTCAAAGAACTACACACAGGAGGGACCAAAGACGAGCAATTTTGGGCCGGCCGATCTATAATTTTAATGCTCCATGTTTGGGGACATTTTAAAGGTTTTTAGGCGGGTTTTTGCTAGTTTTGGGAACCTTATAGGAGATTCTTAAAGTGGGTTTTTTATTTTTTTTTATTTTTCTTCTTCTTTGTTTCTTTTTTTCTTTTTTCTCCTTTTTTGTTTCTTTTTCATCGGTTCTTTTTTTATATTTATTTTTTTCCGTCTATTGTCTTTTTGCTTTTCAAGTTTTGCAGAAAAATATTCACATTTTCGGAAAATGTTCGTGCTTTCAAATTTTATTCACAAATTAATAAAATTTCACATTATTGAAGAAAATGGAAATTTGAGAAAATGTTCGTGCTTTATTTTGATAGTTTATATTGAACTTTTTTACTTGTTAGAAATCTACTCATCACAATAAAGTTGTTATAGTATAGTTATTGTTATTATGCCTGGCAGAATAAAACACATAAATATTTCAGTGTATATTAAGGTATGCACTTATATGTAACCAATTTTGATGTCGATTGTTGCAAATGAATTAACCTAAACCGAAATCATGTGCTTGCCACAAATGCTATGTTATTTTCGTTAAACTTAGTTTGAGATATTGCCAATAAATTCATCTGTTCAATAGAACACCCTTAGGTAGAAAAATTATGAAGTCAAAATGCACGGTATTTTGCATATTAATGTGGGGCATTAATCTGTTGTAGTCCATTTATATGCTTCCATGTCCATATATTTTAAGATATCTTGATAGAGGACTCTAGAGCATACGTATCAAAATGGTCATACTTGCATGAGATGTGTACGAATATATGTGTAGATTAATCAAGAATCATAGTGTGTGAAGGTGCAGAAAACCGTTAAATCCCTCGGTAGGGTGCTAGCGTAGCTGGAAGTCACAGATCGTCCACCACTGGTGAAAGACAAATCAGTGGTGGGCCCTACGTACAAGTCCGCCCCTGCTGCTTTTAGTCCGTGAGCAAATTTGGAAGAGTTTATGAGTCGAGGGTCCTATATTTTGCCGGCCATTGCAGTTGGATCCAGTAGCGGGTGCTAATTTTGACCCACCACTTCTACTTTTCCAAAATAGTATTGACGGGTTCCTGACTATGCCCGCCACTAATTTGTGCCTCCTATAAGCCTTTTCCCAGCAGTGTTATGAACAATATATTTTACAAATAATCAACAAAGGGGCAAAAAACAAATGTAAGCGAGAACTTAGTCGAGCTATCTGAAAGATGTTTCTGTGAGTTGTCTAGAATGCAACCGAAATTTTAGGTGAACCATTTGAAGGATGGGATTTGTGAATTTTTTGCAAACGATTATGTTTGCATTGCATTTTTATTTGCCTTGTGTATTTACCAACAACAGACAACGATGACAGTTGTCCATGTCCTTGTTTGGCTGCCTAGGGCAACCCCACAACCAGGTCAATAGAAAGGCTAACTGCATCCCCACGGCACATGACCTGAACCATTGTAATCGGGGAGTCCTACTCGGAATAACTAAGGAAACTCGGGGCCATCCTGATAGACCACAATGTCCAAAGGCCGAGCCGACATGCCAAAAGACACTATCCGGCCATACCGCAATGTACAAAGGCCGAGTAGACATCCTAATGGATGGGTTTTGTTCACATCGTTCTCCTAATGACGTGATCCTATTATCAAATGACAATACATGCCTCTAGTTAAGAAACCTTAACCATCTTTGATCAACAAGCTAATCTAATAGAGGCTTACTAGGGACATAGTATTTGTTCATGTATTCACACATGTATTTAGGTTTCCGATCAATACAATTATAGCATGAATAATAAACCTTTATCATGAATACGGAAATATAAAATAACAACTTTATTATTGCCTCTAGGGTATATTTCCTACGAGTTTGTCTAGGAATCAGTCGACTGAGACTTCGCGAAGTCTCAATCGCTAACGTCAGCATGTGTCAGCCATGCGTAGCATAGGCCAGGTTCTTCCAGGTTTCTGTTTCCTACTGTCTTTTGGGCTGGGCTTCGTCCTACTCAGGTTTTTTTGCCTCGTCTCTTGCTCTTGTCCGTGATGGGCTGTTTTGCTTTTGCTTGTACGTATGTGTGCAGTCTCTTCTATTTTCCGTTGTCCATTGGTTCCCTTTTTTATTGCTTGTAGTTGGGACAGTCAATGTTCGTGTCAACACACGGTGTGCACTTTTCCTCGACAGACAAAAAAGGCGTTGTGCACTGGAATGTGTCTCTTGAAACATAACACATAACACAAAAATGTAATATATTGTATTACTTTGAGCACATAATATTTTTTTAAAAGTAATAAAAAGAGAACACTGGTTGAATTGAATGAGCTTCCTGGTGCATGTGGTAAAAAATGTAAACAAAAGGGGACCGGGTAGTAGAAAATTAAAGCTCACCTTTTGATCAACAAAAAATATATTTTATGGAACAAGAGTTAAATGGCATATAACTAGTTATTGGACCATTTACTTCTTTCTTAGTACACATCACTAGTTATAGGTGAACTGTAGGGAAAATAAAAAATATTTTTAAATAAAAAATTAAGTTACACACGGATAACACACATGTAATTCTGCATGATCACGGACACGGAACTACATGCAATCAAACACTTGTGCAAGCATATGGCAATATTTTAAGAAAAGATATTAAATTGCACACAAATAGCAAGCATACAATTACGTGTGATCGATGGACATGCAACTGCATGCGACTGTCGTGTGTATAACTAATGGCAATATTTTTTAAAATAAAAATGTTAAGTTGCGCAGAGATTGTGGTCGTGCATTTGCACATGGCCTGGAGGACATGCAATTGCATGTGGCCGATGTGTGTAAAATCAGGTGATGTTATTTTAAAAAGTAAAAATCAAAACATCACTATTTAGAAGAAAAAAATCAAAACATCACTATTTAGAAAAAAAAAATCAAAACATAAAGAATTTAGAAAGAAAAGCATAAAATGGAAAAATGAAAAAGAAATGAAGAGGTCAAATAATAAACCCACATACCAAGCCGCCCAAGTTTCTTGTCCCCCCTAGCATCCTAGTTACCCCCATCGGGTGTGGCTTGCAGTTGCACGTGGGCTACAACATATGTAGTTACATGCAAGTAGGTGACCCATTTGGAAAACAAACACCAGTATAGGGAAGATTAAAAAACACATAAAAATCATGGTGGACATGCAATTGCCCTCTTGCCAAACAAAAGACCGTTGAATTGTTGTCGCGTTGAAGACATGCAATTACTATCGAGAGTGACACTTACAGTTGCATGCCTAGGGAGACACTTGTAGTTAGGGGTGGGGAGTAACGCTTGTAGTTTCATGACTACTATCGGGCATGCCCTACGCCACTCCTACCCCGTCGTTGTCGCCTCCGACAAAACAAATCCCTAGTTGCAACCCTGTTGGAAGACATGCAATTGCAGTTGGGGGACGACACTTGTAGTTGCATGACTATTGTGGGACATGCAACTGACCCCTTCTCCTCGAGATCCCTCCGACAAAACAAAAGCCTGATTGCAACCAAGTTAGAAAGACATGCACTTGCATGACTACAGTTGGACATGCAGTTGCGGTCGGGTGCGACGCTTGCAGTTGCGGGGATGTTGTCGGGCTTGCAACTAGCCCACCCCCTCTACCGGCGCCCCCTCCGACAGAACAAAAAACTCTAGTTGCGGTCGGGCTAGAAGACATGTAATTGCGGTCCGGTGCAACACTTTCACTTGCATGCCTAATGTCGAACATGCAACTAGCCCACCCCCTCTCTCGCAGCCCCCTCCGACAAAACAAAGGTCAAGTTGCAACCATGTTGGAGGAGAGGAAGTTGCGGTCGGGTGTGATGCTTGCAGTTGCAAGGCTATTGTCGGGCTTGCAACTGGCCCGCCCCTTCGACAGAACAAAAAACTCCAGTTATGGTCAGGTTACAAGACATGCAGTTGCGGGCGGGTGCGACGCTTGCAGTTGCATTCCTAGTGTCGGACATGCAATTGGCCCGCCCCCTCTCCCGCCGCCCCCTCCGACAAAACAAAGGTCCAATTGCAACCATGTTGGGGGGACATGTCATTGCAGTTGGGTGCGGCGCTTGCAGTTCCAGGGATGTTATCGGGCTTGCAACTGGCCCATCCCCTCCGACAAAACAAAAAAGTCCAGTTTGCGGCCGGCTTACAAGACATGCAGTTGCGGTCGGGTGCAACACTAGCAGTTGTGGGGTTGTTCTCGGGCTTGCAACTGACCCGCCCCCTCCGACAAAACAAACAAGTCTAGTTGCGGTCGGGTTACAAGACATGTAGTTGCGGTAGGGTGCGACATTTGCAGTTGCATTCCTAATGTCGGACATGCAACTGGCCCGCCCCCTCCGAGAAAACAAAAAAGTTCAGTTGCGGTCAGGTTAATTACAAGACATGTTGTTGCGGTCGGGTGTGACATTTGCACTTGCATTCCTAGTGTCGGACATGCAACTGGCCCACCCCCTCAGACAAAACAAAGGTCCAATTGCAAGCATGTTGGGGGACATGCAGTTGCGGTCGGGTGTGGCGCTTGCAGTTGCAGGGATGTTGTCGGGCTTGCAACTGGCCCGCCCCCTCTACCGGCGCCCCCACCGGCAGAACAAAAAAGTCCATTTGCAGTTGGGCTAGAATACATGCAGTTGCGGTTGGGTGCGACACTTTCAGTTGTATTCCTAGTGTCGGTCATGCAACTGGCCTGCCCCTCTCTCACTGCCCCCTTCGACATAACAAAGGTCCAGTTGCAACCTTGTTAGGGGACATGCACTTGCGGTCGGGTGCGGCACTTGAAGTTGAGGGCATGTTGTCGGGCTTGCAACTGGTCGCCCCCTCTACCGGCGCCCCCTCCGACAGAATAAAAACTTCCAATTGCGGTCGGGCTAGAAGACATGGAGTTGCGGTCAGGTGCGACACTTGCAGTTGCATTCCTAGTGTCGAACATGCAACTGGCCCTACTGGTCTCTACTCAACCCATAAACAAAGTTTGAAAAAACTCAAACCAGAAACAAAGTCTAGTTGGCCGGTGACAAATATTTTTGGAAAGGAAAAAGATAAGTTACACGCCAACGACATACATACAATTGTGTGTGGCCGATGTGCATGAAATTGTGTGTGCTGACGGGTGTGTCAGCGATAATATTTTTTGGAAAGAAAAAATGTTGCATACGGACACTGACAATAAAACATGGCATGTGATTCAATGTACAATATTTAAAAATAATAATAATAGCAATTGAAAATAAAAAAATAAAGAAAAAAACAAAAATAAAATGGGAACAAACCAAAGTGAACACCCCTATTAATCGCACATGTCCCGGGTAACACGAGCACTAATAAAAAATTCAGCCTAGAAAAAAGCCCAAAAGACAGAAAAAGGAAAAGCCACACCACCCCTCACGGCCAGCCCATGGGGCATCTCTGTCCAACAGAAAGAATAGAAGAGAAGGTAAGAAAAGAAAAAAGAAACAAAGCAATGGGCCGGGGGCACAACTAAAACAGGCCGAGACAGCACAAGGAAACGGGAGCTCCTATTGGACGCGCTTTGCGTCAAAATATCGTCGCCGCGCACAGGGGCGCAGCCTGACTGGGCCGGCCCATAGTGCTGTACCGGTGGTAAGAAAAGAAAGCAAAAAGGGGAAGTGAAACGCGATGGAAACTCAAACCTGCGACCTACAGATTCAAAGCGCATGCTCCCAACCACTCCATCTAACTAGCATTCCTTGTACTAGCATACAAACGCGCACTTATAATAACTTAGTACAACCATACAACCAGAATTACACACTGTAGTGAACATCTTAAAAGAAATTATAGATTTCTTCTGAAAGTGTATATTTTGAAAAAGTGCGACATTTTTTTCATTTCTAAACATACTTTGTACACAGGAACATATTCTGTACAAAAAAAGTGTATATTTTTTGTACAGAATGTTCTGAATTTTGAAGACAAATTTGAAGCACAAACATTTTTTGAATCTTCAGAACAAATTCAGAAATGGAGAACAAATTTGGAAGCGTGAACAATTTTTAAAGCACGAACATTTTTTGAATCTTGAGAACAAATTTTGAAAACTCCCGAACAAATTTGGAAGCGCGAACAATTTTTTAAAGCACAAACATTTTTTTAAACTCGAGATTTTTTTTAAATAGAGAACAATTTTGAAAAATTCCGAACAAATTTGGAAGCATGAATTTTTTTTGGAAAATGTGAACAAAATTGGAAGTCCGAACAATTTTTTAAAGCACGAACATTTTTTGAATCTTGAAAACATATTTTGAAATGGAGAGAAATATTTAAAAATCCCGAACAAATTTGGAAGCGCGAACATTTTTAGAATATGTGAACAAAAAATTGAAATTCAGTACATTTTCTGAATTTTAGAAGTTTTGTACTTTTTTGTGTAACGAGAACAAATTTTGAATTTTGAGAACATTTTTTCAAAAACTGAACATTTTTTGGAAACATGAACAAAATTTAAATTTTTGATTTTTTTTAAAGGAAGAGAAGAAAAGGAAAGGAAATAAAAAAGAAAATCATAAACATTTTGTAAAACCAAGAACATATTCTGAAAAAAATTAAACTTGAAAAAGAAAGTGAAACAAGAAAGAAAAAACGAAAAAATGAAAAAGAAACAGAAACGAAAAAAAGAGAAATAAAAAAACAATAGAAAGCCGAAAAAGAACCAGATAAAAATGATACAGGAAAAAAACCCAGTTCAGGGAAGAAGGTTCCCAAAACTGGTTTGGACGCATTATGTGTGGGCCGGCCCATTTCTGTCGCTCGCTGCGCTGCCCCTGTGCGATCGCTCGATAGTTTGCCGTAGCGAGCGGCGAATAGGATTTTCTCAAGGAAACAGCGATCCTGAATTTTAAACAGATCACGATGGGAGGTCAAATACATCGACTAAGACTTCCTTAAAAATCAGTTGACTGATTCTTAGCCCAACCGATTTCCTACACGTGCGGCTACGTACATAATCGCTAGTGAACACAGACAAGCAGAGGATCCAAATTCCAGTTAGATTGATCGATGAGGCTCGACGGTGCTGATCCTCTGCTTCTGCTGCTGGCCCTCTGTTACGTGGCCCGCGTCCTGAGCCTCCCCGAAGACACCGTCCACCGCGTTCCCGTGCCTGTTCCCGGCGACGTCGTCCAGAGCGTCTCCACCGGTGGCATGCTCTTTCTCGTGCACCGCGACGGCCGGTGCTCCCTCATGGACCCTCTCTCCGGGGCGATCACCCCTCAACACATCAGCCCCGACTGCCTATGGCCCTCGAGGTCCAAGTCCAAGAGGGAGAGGGCGGCCGCTCCCCCCTTCGCCGGCAACATCTGCAAGGTCGTGGTGGCGGACCACCTCGTGGCCGACCGAACCGGCGCCATCATCGGCTTCGCGTCCAAGAACGTTGTCTTCTCTTTCCGCGGGCCGAGAGTACGCCGGTACATGGCGACGATGGCATGAGGCCCGCCGCCTGCCCGCTACCGCTCCAGTGTCGTCGACATTGCGCTCTTTCGAAGCAAGCTCTACGTGCTCACCAGGGTACACACTTATCCACGCCGGCCTGCAGTGGAGCTCCACGTCCTCGACGACAGCCTCGACGCCGGGGATGTCACATCTGTGCAGTGCATACGCAGCACCCCCGCTGCCATGGAGGTGGACCGGTACTATGACCTGGCCTGCCTCTCCTCCTCCTACTACCTGGTCCCGTCCGGCGATCGGCTTCTGATGGTGATGGAACACGCCTCCACGCTGGTGAAGTTCGAGGTGATCTACGAGGCGACGGGGGAGCTGAGCAGGGGCCATGGAGGGTGGAGCAAAGTCGAGCCGCTGAATGGGCGTGCTCTGTTCCAGCGAGGAGCTCCACTCCGGCGTGTACAACATGAAGGACGGGGAGGTGGCCCCGTTGCCGTTGGAGACGACAGCCGCGTGGCAAGGTGGTGCATGGCCGCCCACCTGGTTTTTCCCGACCCGAACTTGATCAAACCATGATTTCTTTTGAAAGTTGATGAGGGAATTGTAAGTCGTTCACCAATCAACGGTATTGCAATTTTCCAGCAGGTTGGCAAATAGTAGCAAGTACAACCAACAAATAATTAAGCTACGTGCAACAGCAAGTAACTGACTTTGAGTCACAGTTCGCTGCGTGCAAGCCAGCAATGTTAGCATTATTATAGTAGCAGCAGATAAAAACGAGTAACAGCTACTTTCCTCTAAAAAGAAAAAGGTTGGAGTAGTAGCATCGGCACATATATTGGCGCTTTATTTAGCTATTTTTATATGATTAATTTGGGATGGTTCATGTGATCTTGCTCTTGCAACATATACTCTAGTAGTTTTCATTTTTGCTCCAGCCCCGGTGCTGATGTTGCTCCACCAGTGATGTGTTTGACATTGACATATTACACTTTATTGAAAATATATATTTATGAGATGTGTGCATGTCGCCTTCGATGTAAACATCAGGACCATTATACTACATACATCTCTCCCAGGATCACCACCCTAATCCCTGACTATTCTCAATGTCCATGGTTGTCCAGAGTCCGGATGCTAATTAGTAATAGCTGCTAATTCTTAGAGTTTCGTGAGCATAATCTGTGAACCGTGCTGGGGTTGTAGAGTGGAGACCGGGCAAGGCGAATGCGTGTAAGATGGTGAGAGCTCAAACAAGAAGTGTTGCAGGATCACACTCAATCCCATCTTGGCCTCTAGCAATGCAAAGTTTTGCCCAACGCATATCCGCGGTCCCCAGCCAAATGGAAAGAACGCCGGCGAGTTCTTGGATGCGCCGGCAATGCCCTCCGCAAACCTCTCCGGCTTAAATTCATCGACATCTTCTCCCCACACATCTGGATCATGGTGAATGCACACAATTGGCAGCGCAAACGTTACGCCGGCTGGATATGTGACGCCTCCCAGCTCTGTCTCTCTATACGCCTCCCGACCAAGAAGAAGAATCGGTGGGTATAGCCTAAGAACCTCATGCAATATCATTGTCACCTGCACCCACAAAGAAGATAGACAAATTCAGAGTGGCAACTCAATGAGAAATTGCATAACCTTCTCTCTTGTAATGTACTCACGACTTTCAGCCGGTTTATGCCCTCAAAATCTGGCTGGTTATTCCCAAAGACACGAAGAA
The DNA here is from genome assembly GCF_056163025.1 of Triticum urartu. Taxonomy (NCBI): domain Eukaryota; kingdom Viridiplantae; phylum Streptophyta; class Magnoliopsida; order Poales; family Poaceae; genus Triticum; species Triticum urartu. The sequence continues at coordinate 715,765,122 of NC_141879.1, forward strand.
CCTCCTCCCTAGCGCGGTCCTGCCACTCGGGATGCATGCTTAGCAGGACCATTGCCCATGTGAGCAGCACCGCCGTTGTCTCCATGCCCGCGAAATAGAAGAGCTTCAGCTCCCCTACTATGTCATCGGTGGTCATCGTCGGCTTGGAGCTTCCTGCTTCTTGGCTTTCTTTTATGTTGGACTCCATCATCACGCCTAGTAGATCGTCATTGTCGGCATGGCCATCCATCATCGCCCTCTCCCTCTTCGTGATTATGCCTTTCAGTAGTACTTCGACTTCACGGGCATTTGCCTTCATCCTTCTGTTGAGCTTTGTTGGCAGGAACCTGCATAGGAATGTCATCAAATTGCAGGCCACTGTGTCTGTGATTCAGGCAAGCATCCTCTCTATTCTATTCTGTGGACTGGACTGAGTGGATATATCTATCTATTTGCAGAGGACTGAACAACACAAAAAGTACGTATCTATTTCAGATATCTGTACTGGGCTATTGGTTGTGATCATGTTGTTCTGATGGAATGCTAGAAATTAATACGGAGACGTACAAGCGTAATTGCATTGACTGGAAATATGAGCTCACCTGTAGCCGGGAATGTACATGACGTTTGCCATCTTGACAGCATTTTGGGCCTGCTCTGACTGCAACTCGAAGATCTTTCTCCCTTCACTGAAGCTGCTCCCGAACGCTACTCGGGATATCACGTCGCCGGTGAGGTTCTGAAATTCTGGCCAGACATCTATCTCCTGCGCATCACTTTGCCCCATCGTGCTTCCCCATCTCCGCACCAGTTCGCTCGAACAGGCCGCAAAAGCAGGCAACATCCTCTGCAAAAAAAAAAAGCATGCTTGCTGGTTATTGGAAAAGCATACATGTGGATGTGGTTTGATGAGTTTGATTAGGCGGGAGTGACATGACGCCATGACGGACACCTTGAGCTTCTCGAGATGGAAGGCGTGGTTGATGATCCTACGGTGGGCGACCCACTTGTCGCCCTGGTGGGTCGTGAGGCCGTTGGCCAAGAGCCGCTCGATCCGGAGAATGGACCTCTGCTTCCCGAACTGGCCCTGCTTGTCCGACAGGATCTCGCGGAACAGCCGAGGTTCGCTCACCACCACCCTCGGCTCCGGGCCGAACCATGTCAGAGAGACTTTGCCTGCAATGCAATAGTCCCGGTGATTTCTCATGGCGTACATGAGCCTAATTGAGAGGGGATGCTAGTCAGTTACCGTGTTGCTTGATGATGGCATGGTCGAACGGCACCGCGCGGGCGGCGACGGCGTGCGAGGACAGCGGCATGGGCTGGGAGCACGCCGCCGCGAGGAGCCGCACGTACTCCTTCATGTCGCCGGAGGGGAAGCGGTAAGACGTGCCGCGGACGCCCTGGGACCGCAGGGCCCGGGCCACCCTCCTTGGGCCGAGCCAGGCGCCGGCCAGCGCCCGCCCCGCGAACCACAGCGCGGCCAGCAGGGCCCCGAGAGCGCAGAGTAAGCTCCATGGTGGCGAGCCGAGAGTGTCCATGCCGTGAGATTGCGATGAATGAACCCGTCTCTCTCGCTCAGTCTCTGTATATGGGCAGCTCCAAAAAGAAGACTAAGATGAGACCTGGGTGGCGGGTTGAATTATCTTGGCCCGGCGGTCAGAGCCAAGGCGATGAGCACGACGTGGAAGTCCAGGTGCAGCGCACGCAAGCCGCCGTGAACTCTTGGGATCCGCCCGGCCTCGTACACCTGCGCTCGAGGTTAAAAGTCCGTTCAACGGATGCGCTGATTTGCATCGCTTTTTCGGCCCTTTTCTTTGTCCGACGGCGAGGCACAAGCAAAGCACGTTTCCTACATACGGAGGATATATTCCAAAATGGCGTGCTCTTTTCCAAGATGGAAAATACTACACCCCATTCAAAAAAATATCCGTGAATTTTAAAATATTTGCATGAAGTCAAAAGTTTTCGTGAATTTCAAAAATCGATCACGGATTTAGAAAATGTTCATGAATTCATAATATATTCACACCACAGAAATAATGATCATGGGCCAACCAATATTTGCAAATTTGAAAAAAAGTTCACAAAGATTACATGATTTCAAAAAATGTTTCGAAATCCAAAAATTGTCCATGAATTTGAAAATCATCTATAGGCTCGATAAGGTGGAGAGTGCGACCGGATGTTCCAGATGGAATTGCACACGGAGAATTTACCTAGGTTTGGGCCATCATGGTCGAGGTAATACTCTATGCTTGGCTTTGTTTTGATTGATTGTGGGAAAACGCCTTGTGAGAGTGTTTAAGTAGGAGTGGGTTGTTGCTACCGACACAATGACACATATCAGATGATCTTGAACGAAACTCTAGACTTCCCATATAAAGGGCGACAAGGCCAACCATCTTATTCTCTAAGAAAACTCTAGGGTTCCTCTGCCTCCCATTGGTGTCGCCATCACCGCCTCGTCTCCGGTGGCCTTAGGCCAACTCCACCGCACGACCCCAAATCGTCCGGGGCTGTCCGTTTAGGGTTAAACGGACATACGAGATGTTCCAACGCGCTACCCCATCCGCAAAAAAAATCCGTTTCTGGTCCGGCTCGCCCCATCCTAGGCGCAAACTTGGTCTAGTTTTGCGTCTGAAACGGACACGCCCGGACGTTTTTTGCGTGGTCCTCGTCCGCCCCTGTCCCTTTGCATGTGAGGCTTGGCCCGCTAGTCATTGAAACGAAGGGGCCCACCCACCCACCCATCCCCCTCTCTCTCCTCCTTTCCTCTTCCCCACCGCGCCGCCGCGCGACCCCGGCAGCCGCGACTGGCAGGCGGCCTACGCTATCCTAGGCTCCAGCGACGCCGAGGCCGAGGCGCAGCGGGGCAGGCCGGGTTGCATCGGCTCTCCCCCGAGGTGGTCCTGCCGCCCGCGGCCGCGACACGGGGCGCAGGCAGGCGCGGAGCAGCGCGGTGCGGCGCGGGCGTGGCGCGTGGCGCGGCGCGCGCCGGCTTGCAGGCCGCGGCGAGGGCACAGGCATGTGCGGGGCGGGGCGCGGAGCAGCGGGTGCGGGCGGCCGCGAGCGGGCGCGGAGCGCTGATGTCTACTACGCAACTTTATTCTTGTAGACACGTGTTAGGCCTCCAAGCGTAGAGTTTTGTAGGACAGTAGCAATTTTCCCTCAAGTGGATGACCTAAGGTTTATCAATTCGTGAGAGGCGTAGGACGATGATGGTCTCCCTCAAACGACCATGCAACCAAATACAAAAAATCTCTTGTGTCCCCAACACACCCAATACAATGGCAAATTGTATATGTGCACTAGTTCGGCGAAGAGATGGTGATAAAAGTGTAATATTGATGGTAGAAATATATTTTTATAATCTGAATAAATAAAACAGCAAGGTAGCAAATAGTAAACGGGCACAAAAAGGTATTGCAATGCTTGAAAATGAGGCCTAGGGTCCGTACTTTCGCTAGTGCAATCTCCCAACAGTTCTAACATAGTTGGATCATATGATTATCCCTCAAAGTGTAATGAAGAATCACTTCTGAGTTCCTATTAACGGAGAACAAAAGATAGGAATTGTTTGTAGGGTACGAAACCATCTCAAAGCTATTCTTTCCGTTCGATCTATCCTAGAGTTCGTACTAGAATAACGCAAGCTATTCTTTCCGATCGATCTAATCAAGAGTTCGTACTAAGATAACACCAAAGCAAATTCATATTCATAATACTCAATCCACACAAGGAACTATAAAGAGACCCCGAAGTTTCCGTCGGAGAAAAACGTGCATCAACCCCTATGCATAGATTACACCAATATCACCACGGGAATCCGCGAGTTGGATGTCATAACATATATCAAGTGAATCAATAAGATACCCCAATTGTCACCTCAAGTATTCATATTGCAAGATATATATCATGTGTTCTCATCTCTGAATATTCAATCCGACAAGACAAAACTTCAAAGGCTAAAGATTCAATTCATCATAACAAGAGTATAGAGGGTAGAAACATCATATGATCCGACTATATTAACAAAGCCCATGATATAGATCATGAGAGAGAGAGAGAGATTAAACACATAGCTACTGGTACAAAACCTCAGCCTCGAGGGTGGACTACTCCCTCCTCATCGTGGTGGCCGCCAAGATGATGAAGAAGGCCACCGGAGATAATTCCCCCCTCCGGCAGGGTGCCGGAAAGGGTCTAGATTGGTTTTCGGTGGCTATAGAGCCTTGCGGCGGCGGAACTTCTGATCTAGGGTAACCCCAATGGGTATTGGAATATTTGGGAATTTATAGTGCAAAGAAGGGGTGCGGGAGGCCAGCGAGGTGGGCACAACCCACCTGGGCGCGCCAAGTGGGCCTGGCGTGCCCTGGTGGGTTGTGCCCCCCTCGGGGGACCCCCGAGGTGCTGCTCTGGCCCAATGGGTTCCTTCAGGTCCATAAAAAATCTCCGTGGAGTTTCGTTGTGTTTGGACTCCGTTTGGTATTGATTTTTTGCGATGTAAAAAACGAGCAAAAAACAGCAACTGGCACCTGGCACTGGGTCAATAGATTAGTCCCAAAAATGATATAAAGTTGCTATAAAATGATTATAAAATATCCAAGAATGATAAAATAAAAGCATAAATACTTCATAAATTATAGATACGTTGGAGACGTATCACGCACGGTGGTTGGCAAGCCGCGGCGGGGGCATGGGCAGGTGTGGGGCGGAGCGGAGCGGGCGAGCTCGGCAGCGGCGACTGCACCGACGGAGCGAGAGCATGAGCTCGCGGGCAGTTGAGGCGTGAGGACGAGGCGGACATTTTGGGGTCGGTCGGCGCATTGGCGCCTCCAACTTATCCTGAACATGCATGTCTGTTTTGCCACCCATTGCCACCCCAAACGGAGAGAATCCGGACAAAACGGGCGTCCGTTTGGGGTCGTGCGGTGGAGTTGGCCTGAGGGCCATGGCAGTGCGGTGGATCTCGTACCTTGCCAACGGGAGGGCTCTACTTTTAAATGTTTCATCAAGTTTTGTTAAGGTTTGTGTTCTGCTTAGGAAGACGAGACGGTGACGGCTCCCTGAAGATGGAATAAGGTTCTCCTTGCCTGTTCCCTGCCCGATGGTGTGTCTAGCATTGTCGATGGGTGTGTGGAGGTGTGTCTCCGATAGATCTGTCCTTGGTGGATTTTCTCGGGTTTGGTCGTAGTTCGTCTAAGTTCGTGTGTCTTTAGGTTGTATCCTTCCGATCTACACTACTCTTCATCGGTGGTGGTTGCTATTCTGCTGCGCTGGTCCTGTGGGGCCTTAGCACGATGACTTCCCGACTTTCCACTACAAAAGTTTTGCCTGGCTCCAGCGAGGGAGGGGCGATGACGGCGGCGCGCCTTCGGCTTGCTTCAGCGCTTGTAGTCGTCGCTACGTGGTCTACGGATCTGCATGTAAATTTTTTACTTCTGACGTTCATTGTACTGTCATGATTGAAGATGAATAGATTGAAAGTTTTCTCGCAAAAAAGGCGACAAGGCCTAGGGTTACATATTTCCTAAGTAACTTAGATCCCTAAACCGACAAAGAGCCCCAGGCGTGTACGCCAAGGAAGGATTCTTTTGGAGGAAGGTTTCTTGTGCAGCCAGAGGCCCTTGGAAACTCCTAGGCCGGCTAGGCCCTGAGACCAGGTTATAACCTAGCTTGTCGACCCACGGGCCTCTGTAGCTCTGATTTTTCCTGAGTCAAACGTTGCTATGGGCATCTCCAGCTCCAACCCTCAAACCACCTGCATACATCCGAACCGCGCTCTTTGGACGTGTTGTGCCATCCAACGCAATGCATGTATCGGTTCGCATGATGGTCTGGACGCACTTTCTCCCGCAAACTGGAGACAAACGTGGGGGGAGGGGGGCTTTTGCGAGCGTCCTGATAGCACACATGCTCGCTTCTGACCACCCTGACCCACCGGAACCCCCTCCTCGCTCGCGTCTGCCTGCATTCATGCCAATGTGGAGCGGCCACTCCACGTTTAAGCCGGCTCAAAGCGGACGCAATCTCTCACTGCCTCCGCCATTGAAGTGGCGCGTCGGCCGAGGGCGATACCCGTTGGACGCCCGGTTGAACACGCCTCCTCGTCGCATTCAAATGGTTGCAGACTGCTCATTTTCCTCCATTAAACCCACGCATGTATCGAGATACCTACTCCAGCCACACGTCCGTTCGCGAGCCGGCCAACATTAAACACAATGCCGGTTGGCTCCTCGCGTCTGTCCGCTATGTAAACGATGCCAAACACCAAGCAAAAACCCCACCACACCTCCGCTCCCCATTTCCTCCTTGAACAGTTTTCTCCGTGGCATACAGCGAGCAGGAAGAAGAGTTCTCCGGCATAAAAGTCGCTTGGGTGGCCCGTTGTGCCCGTTGGTCACGAGCCAGGCAACTGTCTGTTCCCACCTCCATCAACACTCCAGGCTGCTGCAGAGGCTGAATCACCAAGCCCGCGCATGGTTCAGCTTCCCAAGGAGTGGTGAGTTGCTCCAGGCTGGCCGGGAAGGGGGGATCACGACGGCACGGGCATCGTGGCCTACTGCCGTGGACGATACCGTGTCGTACGGTGCCTCCCGTGCCTGTGACCATGATGACCCACAAATATAGGGGATCTATGGTAGTCCTTTCGATAAGTAAGAGTGTCGAACCCAACGAGGAGCAGAAGGAAATGACAAGAGGTTTTCAGCAAGGTATTCTATGCAAGCACTAAAATTATCGGTAACAGATAGTTGTGTGATTAGATAATTCGTAACGGGTAACAAGTGACAAAAATAACAAGGTGCAGCAAGGTGGCCCAATCCTTTTTGTAGCAAAGGGCAAGCCTGGACAAATTCATATATAAAGCAAAGTGTTCCTGAGGACACATGGGAATTGTTGTCAAGTTAGTTTTCATCATGCTCATATGATTCGCGTTCGTTACTTTGATAATTTGATATGTGGGTGGACCGGTGCTTGGGTGCTGCCCTTCCTTGGACAAGCCTCCCACTTATGATTATCCCCTCTCGCAATCATCCGCAACTACGAAAGAAGAATTAAGATGAATCTAACCATAGCATGAAACATATGGATCCAAATAAGCCCCTTACGAAGCAACGTATAAACTAGGGTTTAAGCTTCTGTCACTCTAGCAACCCATCATTTACTTATTACATCCTAATGCCTTCCCCTAGGCCCATGGTGAAGTGTCATGTAGTCGACGTTCACATAACACCACTAGATGAGAGACAACATACATCTCATCAAAATATCGAACGAATACCAAATTCACATTATTACTTATAACAAGACTTCTCCCATGTCCTCAGGAACAAACGTAACTACTCACAAAGCATATTCATGTTCATAATTAGAGGAGTATTAATTATCATTAAGGATCTGAACATATGACCTTTCACCGAATAAACTAACTAGCATCAACTACAAGGAGTAATCAACACTACTAGCAACCCACAGGTACCAATCTGAGGTTTTGAGACAAAGATCGGCTACAAGAGATGAACTAGGGTTTGAGAGGAGATGGTGCTGGTGAAGATGTTGATGGAGATTGACCCCCTCTCGATGAGAGGATCAGTGGTGATGACGATGGCTTTGATTTCCTTCTCCCGGAGGGAAGTTTCCCCTGCAGAACAGCTCCGCCGGAGCCCTAGATTGGTTCTGCCTAGGTTCCGCCTCGAGATGGCGGCGCTTCATCCCAAAAGCTTCCTTCTTATTTTTCCCAAGTCAAAACACACCATATAGTAGAAGATGGGCGTCGGGGGCCCTCCAGGGGGCCCACAAGACCGAAGGGCGCGCCTAGGGGTATATATTCCAAAAATATTCTCCGTGAAGTTTCAGGACTTCTGGAGTTGTGCAGAATAGGTCTCTAATATGTGCTCCTCCTCGAGTCCAGAATTCCATCTACCGGCATTCTCCCTCTTCATGTAAACCTTATAAAATAAGAGAGAATAGGCATAAGTATTGTGATATAATGTGTAATAACAGCCCATAATGCAATAAATATCAATATAAAAGCATGATGCAAAATGGATGTATCAACTCCCCCAAGCTTAGACCTTGCTTGTCCTCAAGAGAAAGCCGATATCGCAAAATATGTCCACATGTTTAGAGATAGAGGCGTTGATAAAATAAAATACGGACATGAGGGCATCATGATCATCTTTAGAACAGCAACATATATTGCATATAATTTCTTACGCTAAAGTAACAATTCATTCACAAGGTAAAGTATGAATCAGAAACTTCATTTTGAAAACTAATAAACTATGATCTCAGTCATTGAAGAAATTGCAATTTATCGTAACATCGGAAAGAGTCAATATAAGAGCTATTCAGTAAGTCCACATACTCAACTATCATTTAGTCTTTCACAATTGCTAACAGTCACGCGATACTTATGGGTACAAAGTTTCAATCGGACACAGAGAAAGATAGGGGCTTATAGTTTCGCCTCCCAACCTTTTACCTCATGGGTAATGTCAACAAGAATACTTTATGTAAACCTACATCCAAGTGGATATATATATCCGGATCTCTCCGACACATAGCGTTTGCCAAAGGAAAAAGTGCAAAAAGAAAAGGTGAAGATCACCATGACTCTTGTATAAGGGTAGAAGGTAAAAATAAAAGATAGGCCCTTCGCAGAGGGAAGCAGAGGTTTGTCATGCGCTTTTATGGTTGGATGCGTAAAATCTTAATGCAAAAGAATGTCACTTTATATTGCCGCTTGTGATAAAGAACTTTATTATGCAGTCCGTCGCTTTTATTTCTGCCATATCACAAGTTCACATAAAGCTTATTTTCTTCACACTAATAGATCATACATATTTAGAGAGCAATTTTTATTGCTTGCACCGATGACAACTTACTTGAAGGATCTTACTCAATCCATAGGCAGGTCATTGAAGCAATTGCAAAAAATAACTTCTTATAGATCATACTCAATCCATATTTAGCGAGCAATTTTTATTGCTTGCACCGATGACAACTTATTATGAAGGATCTTACTCAATCCATAGGTGGACTCTCATGGCAAAACTGGGTTTAGGGATGTTTGGAAGCACAAGTAGTATCTCTACTTGGTGCAAAAAAATTGGCTAGCATGAGAGGAAAAGGCAAGCTCAACATGTTGGATGATCCATGACAGTATAACTTCTATTCAGATATAAGAAAACATAACCCATTATGTTTTCTTCCTTGTCCAACATCAACTTTTTAGCATGTCATATTTTAATGAGTGCTCACAATTACAAAAAAATGTCCAAGATAGTATATTTATATGTGAAGCCTCTCTTTCTTTATTACTTCCAATTAATTGCAACAATGACCAAAACAATGTTTGGCAACTCTCAACAAATTTTATTCATCATACTCTTTGTATGTGAAGTCATTACTCTCCATAAGATCAATATATGATCTTTAATTCTTTTTATCCTTTCTCTTATTTTATTCCCTCAAGATCATAGCAAGATAGCAAAGCCCTCAACTCAAAACTACTCTTTATTATATATAACTCACGGACTCAATTACATAGATAGAAATCAAAACAAAACTCAAAGCTAGATCATACTAAAACTTTATACTACTAGATCAAGATATAACCAAAAGGATCGAACTAAGAAAAACAATAAAGATAAAGATGTGATGGTGATACGATACCGGGGAACCTTCCCCAAGCTTGGAAGTTGCCAAGGGGAGTGCCCATACCCATGTATTTATGTCTCTTTCTTCGGAGGTGGTGATGATTGAGTTGTTGATGAAGTAGTGCCACACATCGAGCGTAGGAGATGCTCCAATTTACGAGTAATGCCCTAGAGTGCGGTGATATGATCTTACAACAAAATATTTTCATGAGTGAGATATTTATTTTGCACACAAACTATTTCAATGATCTTGAAAGATTCAATTTCAGTAGGGGTAAGATGATTGTAGTAAGGTTGAAGGATGTCTTCTTCTTCTGCTGCCAGGGCTTGATCTCCTGTGACCTTCTTGATCTTATCATCCTCTTTAGTTTCCCCAAGTTCTTCTCTCTTCATCTCTATCTTCATCAGCCAAGCATCATCGCCCGCGTTGTTGGAGGAAGGGGACGACATGATGCCTGGTCTTGAAAACTCTGGCAGAAAACAACTCAAAAGGAAAAGAGGGGATTTTGTCATGGTACGGTGGTCAAAACCTTCGGGAGATTATATAATGAATTTTTACCGACCAAAAGAAGTATTGTGCAAGAAAACAGAGTCCGGGGGCACACGAGGTGGCCACAAGGCAGGGGGCGCGCCCAGGGGGTAGGGCGCGCCCTCCACCCTTGTGGTCTCCTCGTGCATCTTTCGGACTACTTTTAATTTTCCTAATTTTTTAAATATTCCAAAACGGACAAAAATTGCCATTGGAAATGTTTTGGAGTCGGTTTACTTACCGTACCACATACCTATTCCTTTTCGGAGTCTGAAAGGTTCTGGAAAGTATCCCTTATGCTCCTCCGGTGTTATGGTATTAATTATGTTGGTCCCAACATTTATGGGAGTACCTGAGATATAATGTTTGATTCTTTGACTGTTTACCACATTCGGAATTGTGCCTTCGGCGTTGTTGATTTTGATGGCACCGGAATGATAGACCCCCTCGATAATGTAAGGACCTTCCCATTTAGAGAGAAGCTTTCCTACAAAAAATCTTAAACGTGAGTTGTATAGCAAAACATGATCACCTACATTAAACTCACGCTTTTGTATCCTCTTGTCATGCCATCTCTTAACCTTTTCTTTAAACAACTTGACATTCTCATAGGCTTGGGTTCTCCATTCATCAAGTGAGCTAATGTCAAATAACCTCTTCTCGCTGGCAAGTTTGAAATCATAATTGAGATCTTTGATTTCCCAATAAGCTTTGTGTTCTAGTTCAAGAGGTAAGTGACAATCCTTTCCATAAACCATTTTATACGCAGACATACCCATAGGATTTTATAAGCAGTTCTATAAGCCCATAATGCATCATCAAGTTTCTCAGACCAATTCTTTCTAGATCTATTAACAGTCTTTTGCAAAATCAATTTAATCTCTCTATTGCTCAATTCTACTTGACCACTAGACCGAGGATGATATGGAGATGCAATTCTAAGGTTAACATCATATTTAGCAAGCAATTTACAGAAAGCACCATGAATAAAATGTGAACCACCATCAGTCATTAAATATCTAGGGACTCCAAACCTTGGAAAAATGACTTCTTTAAGCATCTTAATAGAAGTGTTATGACCAGCACTACTAGTTGGAATAGCTTCTACCCACTTAGTAACGTAATCATCAGCAACTAAAATATGTGTATACCCATTGGAGGAAGGAAAATGTCCCATGTAATGAAAGCCCCAAACATCAAATGGTTCAATAACAAGAGAATAATTCATAGGCATTTCATGACGTCTACTAATATTACCAATTCTTTGGCATTCATCACAACACAAGAGAAACTTACGAGTATCCTTGAGGAGAGTGGGGTAATAAAAACCAGATTGCAATACCTTATGTGCAGTTCTATCTCCAGCGTGGTGTCCCCCGTAAGCCTCGGAATGGCACTTACGTAGGATTTGTTCCTGTTCATGCTCAGGTACACAATGTCTAATAACACCATCTACTCCTTCTTTATAAAGGTGTGGGTCATCCCAAAAGTAATGTTTCAAATCATAGAAAAACTTTTTCTTTTTCTGGTATGTGAAACTAGGTGGTATAAATTTAGCAACGATATAATTAGCATAATCAACATACCATGGAGTATTATGAGAAGCATTTATGACAACTAATTGCTCATCTGGAAAGCTATCATCAATAGGTAGTGGGTCATCAAGAACATTTTCTAACCTAGACAAGTTGTCTACAACGGGGTTCTCAGCTCCCTTTCTATCAATAATATGCAAATCAAATTCTTGCAGCAAGAGAACCCATCTAATAAGTCTAGGTTTAGCATCTTTCTTTTCCATAAGATATTTAATAGCAGCATGACCAGTGTGAACATTTACTTTGGAATCAACAATATAAGATCTGAACTTATCACAAGCGAAAGCAATTGCTAAAAATTCCTTTTCACTAGTAGCATAATTTTGCTGGGCACTGTCTAGAGTTTTCCTAACATAATGAATAACATTCAATTTCTTATCAACTCTTTGTCCTAGAATAGCACCAACAGCATAATCACTAGAATCACACATAATTTCAAAGGGTAAATTCCAATCAGGTGGTTGAACAATAGGTGCAGAAATCATGGCTTTCTTAAGTATTTCAAATGCTTCTACACAGTCATCATCAAAAACAAAAGGAACATCTTTTTTCAAGAGATTAGTGAGAGGCCTAGAAATTTTAGAGAAGTCATTAATAAACCTCCTATAGAAACCAGCATGACCAAGGAAACTTCTTACACCTTTGATATCTTTAGGACACGACATCTTTTCAATAGCATCTACTTTAGCTTTGTCAACTTCAATACCTCTTTCAGAAATTTTATGCCCCAAGACAATACCTTCATTGACCATAAAGTGGCACTTTTCCCCATTCAAGACAAGATTAGTTTCTTCACATCTCTGCAAGACTCGATCAAGGTTGCTTAAGTAATCATCAAAAGAAGTTCCGTAAACGGAGAACTCATCCATGAAAACCTCAACAATCTTTTCACAAAAGTCAGAGAATTTAGCAGTCATACATCTTTGAAAGGTAGCAGGTGCATTGCATAAACCAAAAGGCATATGTCTATAAGCGAAAGTACCAAAACGGCAATTAAAAGTGGTCTTTCCTGATCATCTTTTGACACAGGTATTTGAGACAAATCAGAATAACCATCTAGAAAGCAAAAAAAGTGTATGTTTGGATAGTCTTTCTAGCATTTGATCAATAAAAGGTAGAGGGTAATGATATTTTCTAGTAAATTTGTTTAATTTGCGAAAATCAATTACCATTCTATAACCTGTAACAATTCTTTGTGGAATCAATTCATTCTTATCATTAGGAACAACAGTAATACCTGCCTTCATAGGGACAGAGTGAACATGACTTACCCATCTACTATCAGCAATAGGATAAATTATACCTGCCTCCAGAAGCTTTAGTATTTCATTTCTTACCACTTCTTTCATCTCAGGATTTAACCATCGTTGGTGATCAACAACTGGTTTGGCATCAGGCTCCAAATTAATTTTGTGCTGACATAGAGTGGGACTAATGCCCTTAAGATCATCAAGAGTATATCCAAGAGTGGCACGGTGCTTCTTCAGAGTTTTCAATAGCTTTTGTTCTTGATGCTCTGAAAGGTTAGCACTAATAGTAACATGATATATCTTCTTTTCATCGAGATAAGCATATTTGAAAGTATAAGGTAATTGTTTAAGCTCAAACACGGGATCACCCTTGGATGGAGGAGGATCCCCAAGGATTTGTACAGGCAAATTGTGTTCCAAAACATGCCCTTTATTAAAGAATATTTCATCTATTTCCCTTCTTTCATTCATAAACATATCATTTTCATGGTCTAGAAAAAATTGTTCTAAAGGATCAGTAGTAGGCACCACAATAGAAGCAAGACCAATAATTTCATCCTTACTAGGCAATTCTTTATCATGGAGTTGTCTACAAAATTTCGAGAAATTAAAATCATGAGACATATCCCCTAAACCAACAATAACAATATCTTTCTCGCAGCCTATCTTAGCATTAATAGTATTCAAGAAAGGCTACCAAATATAATGGGACAAAAATCATATTGTGCGGAACCAAGAACAAGAAAATCAGTAGGGTATTTTATTTGACCACACAAGACTTCAACATCTCTAACCATCCCAATTGGTGAAATAGTATCTCTATTGGCAAGCTTAATAGTAGCATCAATATCTTCTATCTCAGCAGGTGCAATATCATTCATAATTTCGTGGTACAAGGTATAAGGAATTGCACTCACACTAGCACCCACATCACATAAGCCATGATAACAATGATCTCCAATTTTCATAGAAAGAACAGGCATGCCAACAACAGGTCTATGTTTATCTTTAGTATCGGGTTGAGCAATTCTAGCAGCTTCATCACATAAATAAATAACATGCCCATCAATATTATCGACCAAGAGATCTTTAACCATAGCAATACTAGGTTCAACTTTAATTTGTTCAGGGGGTGTAGGTGTTCTAGTATAACTCTTATGAACCACAGTTGAAGCTTTAGCATGATCCTTTATTCTAACAGGAAAAGGTGGTTTCTCAATATAAGCAGTAGGAACAGTAGGATTAACATTGTAAGTAATAGTTTCTTCTTCAACTTTAATAGGTTCTACTACTTTAACTTCAATCGGAGGATGATATTTAAACCACTTCTATTTAGGGAGATCAACATGAGTAGCAAAATATTCACAGAAAGAAGCTACTATCTCAGAGTCAAGTCCATATTTAGTGCTAAAATCATGAAAAGCGTCGGTATCCTTAAAAGATTTAACACAATCAAACTTAAGGTTTATAACTGACTCCTTACCTTCGTCGAGTTCCCAATCTTCAGAGTTGCGTTTAATACTTTCCAAAAAAAATCCCATTTGAATTCAATATCCTTCTTCATGAAAGAACCGTACAGGAAGTATCGAGCATGGATCGATCATTATGAGAAAGCCGAGCATAAATATTTTGAATAATAATTTCTCTTGAGATCTCATGATTGGAGCATGAATATAACATTGACTTAAGCCTCCCCAAGCTTGAGCAATACTTTCTCCTTCACGAGGCAAAAAATTATATATGTAATTCCGATCACGATGAACTAGATGCATAGGATAAAACTTTTGATGAAATTCCAATTTCAATCGGTTGTAGTTCCATGATCCAATATCATCACATAGCCTATACCATGTCAATGTCTTTCCCTTCAAACATAAAGGGAAGACCTTCTTCTTGACTACATCCTCGGGCATACCTGCAAGCTTAAATAATCCACAAACTTCATCCACATAGATGCATATCGGGATGTAATGTTCCATCTCCTGCATAAGGATTAGCTAGCAGTTTCTCTATCATACCCGAAGGAATTTCATAATAAATATTTTCAGTAGGTGCATTAGGTTGAGGAGCAACTCTTCACTCTTCCGGTCGAGGTGAAGATACCCCGAACAAGCCCCTCAAAGGATTATTTTCCATAGTAACAAGTGACAGTAAATTTCAGCACACTATATAAATGTTTCCTTACCAAAGGCGCTTCACTCCCCAGCAACGGCACCAGAAAAGAGTCTTGATGACCCACAAGTATAGGGGATCTATCGTATTCCTTTCGATAAGTAAGAGTGTCGAACCAAACGAGGAGTAGAAGGAAATGACAATCGGTTTTCAGCAAGGTATTCTCTGCAAGCACTGAAATTATCGGTAACAGATAGTTGTGTCATAAGATAATTTGTAACGGGTAACAAGTCACAAAAGTAAACAAGATGCAGCAAGGTGGCCCAATCATTTTTGTAGCAAAGGACAAGCCTAGACAAACTCTTATATAAAGCAAAGCGCTCCCGAGGACACATGGGAGTTGTTGTCAAGTTAGTTTTCATCATGCTCATATGATTCGTGTTTGTTACTTTGATAATTTGATATGTGGGTGGACCAGTGCTTGGGTGCTTCCCTTCCTTGGACAAGCCTCCCACTTATGATTAACCCCTCTCGCAAGCATCAGCAACTACGAAAGAAGAATTATGATAAATCTAACCATAGCATGAAACATATGGATCCAAATCAGCCCCTTACGAAGCAACGCATAAACTAGGGTTTAAGCTTCTGTCACTCTAGAAACCCATCATCTACTTATTACTTCCCAATGCCTTCCCCTAGGCTCAAATCATGCTGAAGTGCCATGTAGTCGACGTTCACATAACACCACTAGAGGAGAGACAACATACATCTCATCAAAATATCGAACGAATACCAAATTCACATGATTACTTATAACAAGACTTCTCCCATGTCCTCAGGAACAAACGTAACTACTCACAAAGCATATTCATGTTCATAATCAGAGGAGTATTAATAATCTTTAAGGATCTGAACATATGATCTTTCACCGAATAAACCAACTAGCATCAACTACAAGGAGTAATCAACACTACTAGCAACCCACAGGTACCAATCTAAGGTTTTGAGACAAAGATCGGATACAAGAGATGAACTAGGGTTTGAGAGGAGATGGTGCTGGTGAAGATGTTGATGGAGAATGACCCCCTCTTGATGAGAGGATCGGTGGTGATGACGGTGGCTTCGATTTCCCCCTCCCGGAGGGAAGTTTCCCCGGCAGAACAGCTCCGCCGGAGCCCTAGATTTGTTCTGCCCAGGTTCCGCCTCGAGACTGCGGCGCTTCGTCCTGAAAGCTTTCTTCTGAATTTTTCCAGGTCAAAACACACCATATAGCAGAAGATGGGCGTCGGGGGCCTGCCAGGGGGCCCACAAGACCGGAGGCGAGCCGGTTACATGGACATCAACAAGGCGGCACCCAGCACGTCCGTGCCCACCGCCATCATCGAGAAGTAGAACACGGGAGTTTGTCGTCGCTTGGGTCCCATGAAGGCCACCCCTGAGGTGATGCTGGCATACACAGCCGGTGTCTTCCCTTCTGGTAGGCCACCATTGTCCCGGCCCCTACCGAAAAACCAACTTTGATCCATGTAGCGTAGGGCATCCTTTCCCTCTGTCTGAAGCATTAGCCGGTGGTTCCACTCTGATGAGCGGTGGGGAGGCGAGTTGTCCTTTGCATTGAAGCATATACCCTCCAGGGCTGAAAGAATTTGTGGCATGCCCATCACTACTAGGTAAAAGCCTAGCAGTAGCGCCGGTTTTAGGTATAGCAGCAGCGCGGGGCTCGGCGCTACTGCTACAGCACTATAGCTAAAGTGTAGTAGTAGCGTGGGTTTTCCCGCACTACTGCTATACCTACTTAGCAGTAGCGCTTTTGGTAGAAAGCGCTACTGGTAGTTACTAGCAGCGCGCCTCTCTACCTGCGCTATTACTATTATTACGTATTCTATTTTTTTATGTCGTACTCATACACCATTATACAAGTTTTCATACAGTAGCAATTTATAGATTGTTTTTACATCATAATGAGTTATTACATCATTGGGTGAAAGAACTGTGGATTAGTTTCAAGTGCATGGATCCAAAGTGACCAATGGTCACTTTGGATCCATCCACTTGAAACTAATTCGCGGTTCTTTCACCTAATGACATAATAACTCATCATCATCATCATCATCATAATAGCATTAACAACTTATCATCATAATACATCACTATCATATAACAACTCATCATCATCATCATCATTTTCGTCCATGAGACATCATATAACAACTTCGTCAATATTTATAATAACAACTCCTCCTCATCATCATCATAGTACTCATTATCACTACTCCTCCTCCTCATCATCATCATCAACTCTAACACATTGTAGCACATAATAAAAATTTCTCATCATCATCATAGTCATATATAATCAACACTAACTAATTGTTCTTAATACCTAGGACCTACTCCTCTCTCCTAGGTAAAATACCATAAAATAGATAAACCGGTCCATCTCCATAATGGAGAATGGAGATAAACCTATCTCCAACTTGTGGCTTGCGCACATTCATTTTGTCTCCAATTAGTTGCGTGTGCGCATTCATCACTTTGCTCCATTCTTTGATTTTGAGCCTTCCATCGTTTGAAGAAATTGAGTATGCACTGTGGTAAGCCTTCGAAGGAGTTGGTCGTAAGCTAACCATATGCATATCACCTTTGATAAACATCAAGTCAGGCACAACCTCCTTCGGGAGCCTCTGTTGAAAAACATAATAGTAACATATATAGTTAGCAATGTAGTTTACTTAAGAATAATGTATGCAATGAAGTTACCATCATTAACAAAATTTTACCAAGTTTTTGGCAATGAAGTTACCATCAAGCAATTTATGGACTAGTGGCACATATCTAGTATAATTTGGGTTGATAGAGTGATTGGTTTTAAATGCCTCAACATCTTCTATGAATGAGACACGATAACCTTTCTCCTCACAATTAAGCTCGGAGTCATAGTTGTAGTATGTGTTGTTTACAACCTTCCGAGTATTTCTTGAAGATAAGAAATAAGTTGACAATTATAAATAAATAAGTTTAGTACCGACAAACACCAACTAATTTATATTAACAATATAAATTAATGAACTTAACAAATTAGTTTGACAAACTCACATCTAGGCAAAACTGGAGGCATATCCACATCCACCCGGATGTCGATATTATCATCATCATCATTATCTTTGGGACGAATATCAAATCTATTTGCATTCCCTCCTCAAATCTATATGCCTTGCAGAGAGCTTCCGAATTAGAGAAACCGAAATGGATTGATTGACCGCATTGTACAGCTTAACCAGAAACTCATAACCATGTTTAGTTCATAAGTGAGCAAAACCAAGATTCTCCAATACATATGGTCTAGCATGGCACGGGATGTACTAACCGAAATGAAAAAAAATCCAGAAATTACACGTTGAACAAAAGAAGCACAAGTGATGATATTAATTACGATGAAATGCTTGTCGTTGCGTACCGTACAAACATCAAAGGTCTCTTCCAGCTTCACGATGAAAAACCTATCATTTTGCAGGTGAGGAAACCTGTCGCACAAACTCTGGTCATCATAGCAGTACCCGCACTCTGGGATCCCATCGTCATTAGACATCTCATGTGTTTAAAATTCAAAGATTATAACTCGATGGCAAAACCCAAAATGGCGTTAAATGCTCTTTCTGGCATTTCCAACGCACTCGATATTTCCTATATTATAGCACAATCCATGCCAAAATTCACAGAAAAATCTGGCATGACCTTTGCTAAAAAATGATATATCGAGCGCCTGAAATTTTTCGGAACGGAAATTAATCAACACTATGGCAAAACATAGTCCACTCGGAGGTGTTCCCTGCAAACATGGCCACTTGGCAAGCACATATCCTATTTGAGCAACACTAGATATACATGCTTATATCTACATCATATGAGCATTCAAACTTGATGGTCACTGCATTTCAATGGTTGAAAATATAAACAAAAACATTTCAAAATATCTTATATATAATTCTGACATAGCTAAATTTGCCAATATAGGTCTCCCTCTCTAAAATAGTTCTATTAAACACTTACTAAATAAGCTAGTTCTATTAACCACTTACTAAATAAACTAGTTCTATTAAAACATATACATCATCATCGACATGGAGATTTGGCTGGTCTCACCTCGAGGTCAGAGGGGGTCGGTGATGGGGACGACAGCGGGGATGATGCAGGGGCTCCTTGATTTCTGCAAAAACAAAATATAAAAAAAACATTATTATCTTCATCTTAGGACTTAGTGAAACCCTATAAGCTATCAACTAAACCTTATTATGCTGATTCAAAACACCTACATTTACTAAAAAATTGTAAAACCTAGTTCTGACCCTACAAATTTGTCACTATAGTTCTAGCCCTAACATCTATCCATCCATCCATCTATCTATATATCCATCAATATAATCATCCATCCATCTATCCATCCATTTGTCTATCTATGAAATATATCAAAACGTCTACATCATCATCTATTCAAAATGTTCTATACCTAAAACATCTACATCATCATCCACTATTACTATTTTTTACTAAATCCTAAAAATATGCCCTAAGTTCAGAATATAACAAGTACAGGATATTTTTTCAAATTCTACCAACTGAAAATTTCCATTACTAAAATTTCTAATCAAAAGACCTAAAATTTCCTATTCTATTCAAAACACCTAAAATAGTCTAAAAATTATTCTATTGCAAAACCTACATTCTATAATGTCTACATTCTAAAATCTACATTTAAGTTACCTACATTCTACAAGAACAGAGAGAAGGGAGGGAGGGAGGAGGGGTAGGAAGGAGGGAGGAGGCGGGAAGGAGGGGGAGGGAAGTAGGAGGAGCTACCTCGGTGGCGGTGAAGGTAGGGGGCAACAACGGCGGGATGGAGGAGGGAGCTAGGGAGGGAGGGGGTGACGGCGGCGGGATGGAGGAGGGAGGGGATGTAGGAGGGAGCTAGGCAGGGAGGGGGCGATGGTGGCGGCTGTCGTGGTTCTAACTCTGACAGTGATGTAGGGGGGTATGTATGGAGAGGCTAGATCTCAGCTACGGAGGAGTTGTAAGAACACACAAGGATTACGAGTTCAGGCCCTTCTCGGAGGAAGTAACAGCCCTACGTCTCGGTGCCCGGAGGCGGTCGACTGAATTATGTGTGTATGAATAACAGGGGTGCGAACCCTTGATACTAAGGAGGGGTGGCTTATATAGAGTTCGCCAGCCCTCTCCAGCCCTCAGTAATGTAGGGTTTTAAAGTACATTAAGACTGGGGGTTACTGGTAACGCCCTAATAAAGTGCTATGATGACCATAAAAGCTACTTAATGACCGACCGTTTGCGTTCGGGGTGACTTTAGATCTCCTGGCAGTCGAGTGGTTGGATCTTGGTCGAGTGATTGCTTCGTGGTCGAGTGTCTTGAATCCGTCGAGTGGGATACCTCCAAGTCGATTGAAAGGTGACTTCTTCTAGGGATGTCCTTGGGTAGGGTACTTAGGACAGGTCCATGCCCCTACCCTAGGTACATAGCTTCATCATTAGCCCCCGAATGGATCGAGGTTCGAGTGGGGAAGGAGTTGGGGATCTTTCCGACTGGTTCTTCATGTTATATGAACGTCTCATTTTGGATCAATTGTCACGGATGACGTCGTCAACTTCTTTCAGTCGCCTTGATCCATTCTTGGCCTCTTGTCGAGTGAATTTCTTTACTTGTGAAGTTCCGAGTGGTGGTGTGAAAGGGATCTTCTGTTTGACGAGTTGTTCTGCGGCCCGCGAATCTTGCGGGATTTGAATTTCGGGAAGCGCGCAGGACGGGGGCGGCCGCAGTAATCGGATGGGATAGGACGGAAGCTCCTCGATCCCCGCGCCACCTTTTTCGCCACATACCACGCGCACGCCTGTTGCGGGATTTGACGGGATTGCCTGGGCCTACTAGTCAGCCACTCGGAAGCGACCTCTTATAAGCTGCCGGCTCGGGACACCCGAACAGTGTGCCTTCACTTTTCCCCCTTCCTTCACAAGATCCTCCGCCACCTCCACTCTCACCTTGGTGCCGTAGGTCTGTTCGAGCTTCGCCGGCGACGATGGTGAAGGAGAAGACGTCGGCTCTAGAGCGCGCGAAGAAGGCGGCGGTGCAGGGGAAGGGGAAGAAGTCCGCTCGGGGCGGATCTTCCTCGAGGACTGCTCTGCCCAAGGATTGGATCCAGGGCGACTGGATGCCGTCGGTGATTCGGCAGGATGATCTCGATGATCTGGTCGAGGGGGGACTCATTCCCCACGAATCTGCGCGTCTCCCGGGGAAAGAAGTCGAACCCCAGCCTCTTGATGGTGAGTGCGTCCTCCTCGCCACCCATATCGACCGTGGATTCTCTCTGCCTCCTCATCCTTTTTTCCGGAGCTTCTTGAACTTCTTCGGAGCGCAGCTCCATCACTTTACTCCCAATTCTATCGCTGCTTTCGTTTCCTTGTGTGAAAACTTCTTGGGTTGCCGCCCCCATTGGGGACTCTTCAAGCACATCTTCACTTGCCGCTCTCAATCGGTCAAGAAGGCCAAGTCGAGTGACGAACGGACACAGGTGATCCAGCTGTGCGGGGGCCTGGCGATCCAGATGAGGGGAAAAAGTTCCTTTCCGTCTATCACTTTTCCCGAGTCAGTCCGTGGGTGGCAGTCGACTTGGTTTTACTGTAAAGACCAGGTGACCCCAGGACAGTCGACTGGGCTTCCCCCTTTTTCTCTGAATCGAGCACAAAAATCTGCCTCTCTGAAAGTGACGCCGGAGGAAAAGGCGCAAGCCAAGGTGCTGGTTGGTCGAGTGGTTCAGCTTGTCCGCGAGGGTGTGACTGGCATGGACTTGTTGGAAGTCTTCCTTCGGAGGCGCATCCAACCGCTTCAGGCCCGTGACCACCCGATGTGGCTGTACTCGGGTCTCGAAGACACCACTCGGATTCACCCAGAGGAGGTCACTGACGAGATGTTGGAAGGGTGGCTGTCGAGTATCACAGGGAACAAGGACAACCCCCGAGGAGCCAGGAGGATTCCTCCACTCGACCAAACATACGAAGTGGACAAGGTCTGACCTTGCGTTTCCGACTGTGATCTTGCTTTCTTTATTTGTTCTCTTTGGATCAGTCGATTGACTTTTGTCTTGTTTGTTGTCCTCTAGGCCACTACTGAGATGTACTCGACACCCAATGGAGCACAGGAGCGGGCCGAGGAAGGAGAGGCGAGCGGAGGCAAAAGTGGAGACGAGGGAGAAGAGTGGGAATCTAACGGCGAAGGAGAGGGGGATGACGACGCCGACTCTAGTGAAGAGGAGGAGGAAGAAGCCGAACCTCCCTGCTCGGAACGGCGATCCAAGCTTACACACGACCCTGTGCGGGAACGTGGTAAGGCGACTGTCCCTGTTGGGCAGTCGTCGAAGCGCCCTCGGACCTCATCTCCAGCGCCGACAGAAAAAGCTCCCAAGCACCCACGCGCGACGCCGTCCAAACCGCCCAAGGCTCTGCCCAAGATGAAGATGACTGTCCCCACCATTTCTGGGTAATAGTAGAATTTGTTTTCCTTTGTCGAACGTGACGGACTCTTGGTCGACTCATTGAATAAGCTGACTGGCTTTCAAATTTGCAGTGCTGCCACCTTGGAGATCTCCGCCAAGGACGATGATCAAGAGATGGAAGACGCTTTTACCTCCAACCCCGGTACGATTACTGATGCTCTGCTTTTGGTTGACTGACGATTTCTTATAATTCGGGTCGATTGGATTTTTCTTGTAGCTCCTCCTCATGTCATTGACCTCCCTGATGATGACGACGAAGTGCCGCTAAGGGCGCGAAGGAACAGGAGGGCGCCAGCTGGCAAGACCCCACAAACTACTCCGGCGTCTGAGGCCGCAGTCCGGGAGGGTGGTGATACCACTCGGGCTTCCGTGACCTTCGCTGAACCTCTGACGAGTGTCCGGCCTTCGACATCGACTGCAAATCCGCCTTCACTTTTTGCCACACACCACGTCCCTGAGGACCAAGTGGGTGCCGCCAAAGAGGCTATACGCCAGGCGGGGATCATGATGGAGCAAGTGAAGGTGGTTCGGGAAGCCAGCCAAGCAGCTTATGACGCGAGTTCAGCCCTTCAGAGCAACGTCCAGGTCAGTCGATTCACCGCTTGTTCTGTTAGGATATGCTATCTGAAGAATCTCTTTTCCGAAGATCTTTATATCTGTACACCCACTGGGTGTGTCTATTAATCCTTTTGACGAGTGGGGGCATGCTAAGTGCACCCACTGGGTGTAGTCCCCGAGACTACGGTGGACTGCTGGCAGTCGACTGTAGTCTCTATATTGTGTTGCTTTAGCTGAACTTCTTCACTCGGTCTGGTCAGGCCATGTCGAATGGAACTGTACACGGTCGACTGCGGGCAGTTATTTTTTTTTTGGTCGAACCAGTGGGGGCACGCTGAGTGCACCCACTAGGTGTAGTCCCCGAGACTACTGTCGAATGTTTTTTGATTCGGCTGTAGTCTTAGAAACGCCATCATTGTCTCTTGGTTACTCAGAAGCAACTTATCTTGGATGTCTGTCGACTGATTTTTTGCAGAAATCCTGCGAACTTGTGGCTCGCTTCACTGAGTTGGAGAACAAATAGATACAGCTGAACCTTGACTTGGAGCTTGCTCAGGAGAACTTGCAGAAGGCAAGGGACGAAGCAAAAGGTATGGCTGGTAAACTTTTGTCGACTGTTCTTTCTTTCTGGCCGTCCTCGATGTTGATCTCACTTGCTGTTTCGCAGACAAAATGGAGGAGGCTCTGAAGAAGAATGATCAAGACCTTGCCGAAGCATAGAAGGAGGCCCTGAACAAAACGAAGCTTGCTGAAGAAAAACTGGCTTCAGTCGGTACTCTTGAGAAGGAAAACTCCAGGCTGGAAACTGCTCTCGACGCGGCTAATCGAGAGGTCAGCCGTCTGAAGAATGGCAATATAACTCTGAGTGACAAGGCAAGTGAGCTGGCGGGGAAGAGGAACGATCTGGAGGCTTATCTCGGTGGACTCGCCAAGAAGCTGTTCGTCATGCTCGAGGGTAATTATTCCGGCCCGGCTGACTTGCAGTTACCAAACCTGCGTAGAGCCACTGACTTATCCTTGAATTGTGTTTACAGAATTCTGCCAGAACTTCGAAGAGGAGACCAGTCGAGTGGAGACAGACTTGGACCCCATCAATTCTCCAGTGAAGGACGAGGCTGCTATGAACGTGCTCTGACTGGAATCTCGTGTTGCCGGCGTTGTTGACTATCTTGCTCGGTTGAAGGTTGCGATGTCACGGATCGACACGTCACTCTGGCCTAGGACGACGCTTCAGAATGACCTCGAGTCCCTGATGACCCGACTAAATGAAGTCCCAGGTCGAGTGGCGAAATGGAAGAAATCTTCTGCTAGATGTGGCGCTGACGTCGCTCTGTCTCTGGTCCGCATCCACTGCAAGGAGGCGCGAGAAGAAAAGTTGGCCGCCATCCAAGTTGCCAATACCAGGAAGCACATCTTTCAAGACTTCATGGAGACTTTCATTGCTGCTGCCAATCGCATTGCAGACGGGATCGACTTGGACGAGTTCGTCGCCCCTTCCAGTCCTCCGCCTGAGGAATAAAAACTTTTATGCTTCACTTTAAATTTGCCTCGGAATGCCGAGTGGATTTTGTAACCATTAAACTCTATCGAGCTGGAGGCTCGAGTACTTTGATCTGCGGTCTAGGACCTTTGAATCTTATCTGAACTTGATTTATCGTTGAATATCTTCATGAATCTCCTGCTGAGCGAACCGAATCTTTATTCGAGATAACTTTCTGTATTCGCAGCGCAGATCTGAAGGAGGGGGAAACAGTCGACCCATGTCTTGTATTTGTGGTGAAGCTCCCCATGGGTGGGCGGCAGTCGACCCGCACCCTGTTACTGCAGAGTGGGACGGAGCGCACATTGTATTTGTGGCGAAGCTCTCTAGGAGAAGGTGGCATTCGACCTGCCCTTCGTCGTCCTGGAGGATCGAGATGTGTTTGGGAGAACATAGACGAGTACTGGACCGCAGCTAAGCCCCCGAGTGGGAGGGTTACTCTCCACTCGGTAGGATTTTTTTCGAACTTAGGCGAGTGCTGGACTGCAGCTAAGTCTCTCAGTGAGAGAACATAGGCGAGTACTAGACTGCAGCTAAACCCCCGAGTGGGAGGATTGCTCTCCACTCGGTAGGATTTTTTCAAATTTAGGCGAGTGCCAGACTGCAGCTAAGTCTCTTAGTGAGAGAACTTAGGCGAGTACTGGACTGCAGCTAAGCCCCCAAGTGGGAGGATTGCTCTCCACTCGGTAGGATTTTTTCAAACTTAGGCGAGTGCCGGACTGCAGCTAAGTCTCTTAGTGAGAGAACTTAGGCGAGTACTGGACTGCAGCTAAGCCCCCGAGTGGGAGGATTGCTCTCCACTCGGTAGGATTTTTTCAAACTTAGGCGAGTGCCGGACTGCAGCTAAGTCTCTCAGTGAGAGAACTTAGGTGAGTACTGGACCGCAGCTAAGCTCCCGAGTGGGAGGATTGCTCTCCACTCGGTAGGATTTTTTCAAACTTAGGCGAGTGCCGAACTGCAGCTAAGTCTCTCAGTGAGAGAACTTAGGCGAGTACTGGACCGCAGCTAAGCCCCCGAGAGGGAGGATTGCTCTCCACTCGGTAGGATATTTTTTCAAACTTAGGCGAGTGCCGGACTGCAGCTAAGTCTCTCAGTGAGAGAACTTAAGCGAGTACTGGACTGCAGCTAAGCCCCCGAGTGGGAGGATTGCTCTCCACTCGGTAGGATTTGTTTTTTAAACTTAGGCGAAACGGATTCGCAGCTAAGCCTCCGAGTGGGAGGCCGGCTCGCCCCTCAGTAGGAAACTGTTTTTACAAACTTAGGCGAAGCGGATTCGCAGCTAAGCCACCCACTGGGGGATTTCTTACAAAAAAACAATAATAATCACTGGGAAAATTATAACGCTTTTGTCTTTGATAAATACACTACAGGAGTTTTTCTTATTACATCTCATCCGAGTGAGAATTTAGGTATAAAAGGGGTGGAGAAGCTCCACATTCCAGGCTCGTGGCTCATCGATCTGGCGATCGACATTGTAAAGATGATACGCTCCATTGTGGAGGACTTTGGTGACGATGAAGGGGCCTTCCCAAGTAGGAGAGAGCTTGTGTGGTTTCTGTTGATCCACTCGGAGGACCAAATCTCCTTCTTGGAAGGCTCGACTCTTCACATTTCTGGCATGGAACCGACGCAAGTCTTGCTGATAAATGGTCGATCGGATCATAGCCATTTCTCTTTCTTCTTCCAGGAGGTCGACTGCGTCTTGCCGGGCTTGTTCTGCTTCATCTTCGGTGTAAAGCTCGACTCGGGGTGCATTGTGAAGTAGATCACTCGGCAGGACTGCTTCCGCTCCGTAAACTAGAAAGAACGGGGTTCTTCCAGTCGACCTATTCGGGGTGGTCCTCAATCCCCACAGAACTGACGGAAGCTCGTCGACCCATGCACCTGCTGCGTGCTTGAGATCACGCATCAGCCGAGGTTTTAGTCCTTTGAGAATCAGACCATTTGCCCTTTCTGCTTGCCCATTCGACTGGGGGTGGGCGACCGATGCGTAGTCGACTCGTGTGCCTTGAGAGGCGCAAAAAGCTCTGAACTTGTCTAAATCAAAGTTTGACCCATTGTCAGTGATGATGCTATGCGGGACCCCATATCTGTATGTTAACTCCCTGACGAAACTGATGGCAGTGCAAGCATCAAGATTCTTGATAGGCTTGGCTTCAATCCATTTGGTAAACTTGTCGATTGCTACAAGCACATGTGTGAAACCGCTCCTGCCTGTTCTCAATGGACCAACCATATCCAACCCCCAAACAGCGAAGGGCCAGACAAGTGGAATGGTCTTCAGGGCTGATGCGGGTTTGTGTGATATGTTGGAGTAGAACTGGCACCCTTCACACTTGTCGACTATCTCTTTTGCCATTTCATTTGCTCTTGGCCAGTAAAAACCTGCTCGGTATGCTTTAGCCACAATGGTCCGAGAGGACGCATGGTGACCACAGGTCCCCGAGTGGATTTCATCAAGGATTATCTGACCTTCTTCTGGTGTTATACACTTCTGACTGACTCCAGTCGCTCTTTCTCTATACAACTGTCCCTTTATGACTGTGAAGGCCTTGGATCGACAGACGATCTATCGAGCCTCTTCCTCGTCATCCGGGAGTTCTTTCCTCAGGATATACGCGATGTACGGTATTGTCCAGTCGGGGATGATTGCCAAGACTTCCATGATTAGGTCGACCACTGCTGGAATTTCGACTTCAGTCGGATCCGTGGCACTCTTTGGCTGCGGGACTTCATCTGTAAAAGGATCTTCTTGGACTGACGGCGAGTGGATGTGTTCCAAAAACACATTGCTGGGGATGGCTTCTCTCTTGGAGCCTATCTTTGCCAAATCATCAGCTGCTTGATTTTTCAGTCGGGGGATATGATGAAGCTCTAACCCCTCGAATTTCTACTCTAACTTTCTCACTGCATTACAATAACCGGTCATAGCTGGACTTCTGACGTCCCACTCCTTCATCACCTGATTAACCACCAAATCTGAGTCGCCATAAACCATGAGGCGACGGACGCCGAGTGAAATGGCCATGCGCAGCCCATACAAAAGTGCTTCATATTCTGCTTCATTATTGGAGGAATCAAAGTGAATCTGGAGAACATATCTGAGCTTATCTCCTCGGGGGGAAACCAATACTACCCCAGCACCGGAACCATTCAGCATCTTAGATCCATCGAAGAACATTGTCCAGTGCTCCGAGTGAACTTGAGTCGGAAGTTGCTGTTCAATCCACTCGGCGACGAAATCTGCAATTGCTTGGGACTTGATAGCTTTCTTTGCCTCAAACCTGATATCTAGGGGAAGGAGTTCAATCGCCCATTTGGCCACTCGACCAGTTGCATCTCTATTGTGCAAGATCTCTCACAACGGAGCATCGCTGACGACTGTAATGGAATGATCAGAGAAGTAGTGGGCAACTTTCTTTGTAGTCATGTAAATCCCATATACGAGCTTCTGATAATGAGGGTATCTTTGCTTCGATGGGGTCAAGACTTCAGAAATATAATATACTGGGCGCTGAACTCTGAAGGCCTTTCATTCTTCTTCCCGCTCGACCGTAAGTACTATACTGACAACTTGTCATGTGGCTGCAATGTACAGCAGTAAAGGCTCCTTGCTGATTGGGGCAGCAAGCACCGGCTGGGTGGAGAGCAGAGCTTTGAGCTCTGCAAATGATGCATCTGCTTCCGGACTCCACTCGAACTTGTGAGACTTCTTCATCAGTCGGTAAAGAGGCAATGCCTTTTCACCGAGACGAGAGATGAATCGACTCAAAGCGACCAAGCAACCTGTAAGCTTCTAAACGTCATGCACGCGCACAGGACGCTTCATCCGGAGTATAGTACCAATTTTTTCAGGATTGGCGTCGATTCCCCGTTCGGAAACGAGAAAACCGAGTAGCTTTCCGCCCGGAACTCCGAATGTGCACTTTGACGGATTGAGCTTGATATCATACCTCCTGAGGCTGGCAAAGGTTCCAGCAAGGTCAGACAGCAGGTCGGAACCCTTCCATGACTTAACCACAATATCATCCATGTATGCCTCCACATTCCGAGTGATTTGGGTGAGTAAACACTTCTGAATCATCCTCATGAACGTGGCTCCAGCATTCTTGATGCCGAATGGCATGGTAACATAGCAGAAGCACCCGAATGGGGTGATGAAAGCTGTTTTAATCTCATCAGGTCCATATAGACGGATCTGATGGTACCCGGAATAGGCGTCTAGAAAAGATAGTCGCTCACATCCCGCAGTCGAGTTGATTATCTGGTCGATGCAGGGGAGAGGAAAATGATCTTTCGGGCAGGCCCGATTGATATGTTTAAAGTCAATGCACATGCGAAGTGACTTGTCCTTCTTGGGGACCATGACAACATTGGCGAGCCACTCGGAGTGGTAGATTTCTCGGATAAACTCCGCCGCTAAAAGCTGAGCTACCTCCTCGCCAATAGCCTTTCTCTTCTGGACAGCGGACCGTCGGAGATGTTCCTTGACAGGTTTTACTTTTGAGTCGACTCTTAGGCGGTGCTCAGCCAGCTCCCTGGGGACACCCGGCATGTCAGAGGGCTTCCATGCGAAGATGTCCCAGTTCTCACGGAGGAACTGGATGAGCGCTTCTTCCTATTTGGAGTCGAGCGTCGTTGAGACGTGAGTCGGAGCAGCATTGGGATCGGTCGGGTGAATCTGAACTGGCTTCGTTTCACCGGACGACTGAAAAGCTGATTCTGAAGCAGGCTTCTTGGCTCGTAGTAATTCACTCGGATCAGCAGTCTTCTGGTATTCTTGCAGCTCGACCACCGCCATCTGAGCATCAGCAATCTTTGAGCCTTTCTGAAAACACTCTTTTGCTTTCTTCCGATTGCCTGTAACGGTTATCACGCCTTTGGGACCAGGCATCTTCAATTTGAGATACACATAACACGGACGGGCCATGAAGCGTGCATAAGCCGGCCTGCCCAAAATAGTGTGATAGGCACTCTGGAAGTCCACAATTTCAAATATCAACTTCTCTTTCCGGTAATTCTTGGAATCACCAAAAACCACATCAAGGGCAATCTGGCCGAGTGATTCAGCCTTCTTCCCAGGAATGACCCCATGGAAACTCATGTTGTTGGTGCTGAGTCTGGACATCAGAATGCCCATCCCTTTCAATGTCTCTGCATACAATATGTTCAAACCACTGCCACCATCCATCAGGACTTTGGTCAGTCGAGTGCCTTCAACCACTGGGTCGACCACCAGAGCTTGCCTCCCAAGGGTGGCAATATGCGTTGGGTGATCGGACTGGTCGAACGTGATGGCAGTCTGAGACCATTTCAGGTAACTCGGTGTCGCCGGAGCGACCATATTCACCTCTCGGTTAATAACTTTCAGTCGACTTTTGCTCTCAACATCAGCAAAAATCATCATGGTGGAATTGACTTGAGGGTATCCGTCATCACTGTCCTCTTTGTCTTCAACCTTGTCTGACTCCTTTTCCTTACCCTTGGGCTGCTTGCCCTGGAACTGCTGGATCAAGAGTCGACACTGCCGAGTGGTATGTTTCGGGTAAATAAAATTACCCTCTTCAACTTTCTTCGTGTGGACGAGACACGGTAAATCCAACACATCATTTCCGTCCTGATCCTTAACCTTTTTGGGGTTCCAAGGCCCTTTAGGTTTTCCTTTAAACTTTCCCTGAGCTACAGCCAAGGCTTCCCCGGGAGCAGCTAGCTCGGCTTTCCGCTTCTGTTTCCGATTGGAATTCCCTCCGGTTTCTTGGGCGACTGACTTCAGCTTGCCGCTCCGGAGTCGATCCTCATCCTCACCATTAGCATACTTGGTGGCAATCTCCATCATCCGATTCAGGGACATCTCTCCGGTTCGACCGAATTTCAAACTCAGTTCTCTGTACTTGACACCCTCCTTGAAAGCACAAACTGCTTGGTGGTTAGGCACATTTGCCACCGAGTGATGTAACGTGATCCACCTCTGAATGTAATCCCTCAAAGTTTCATTTGGCTTCTGTACACAAGACCGCAGTTCTGTCAGCCCTGCCGGTCGCTTGCACGTGCCCTCGAATGTGGTGACGAACACTCGGGAGAGATCCTCCCAAGTGTAAATGCTGCTAGGCGCCAACTGGTTCAGCCACACTCTGGCTGAGCCCTCTAACATGAGAGGCAGGTGCTTCATGGCCAATTCATCATTGCCGCCGCCGATCTGGACGGCCACTCGGTAATCTTCCAGCCAAGTATCGGGCTTTGACTCGCCAGTGAACTTACTGACTCCAGTCGCCAACCTGAAGTTGGGAGGACTCACAGCGGCCCTGATGGCTCGACTAAAGCACTCTGGCCCCGATACATGCACTCTGCTGCTGGTAGGAGCGTCTCTGTCGTGACCCTCTCAGTGAGCCCTGTTCCGGTCGACCAAACCTTGAACGAGAATGGATCTCGCATCAAAGCCTGGCCCTCTGGGGTCGAACGAAACCCTTCGCCCACCACTATGAGTGCGCCTGTCATCCTGCTGACGAGGCACATACGACCCGCTCCTCGGGGGAGGCGTGGGCACTCGACGCCGACCGTCACGACCGACTCGATGTTCATACTGCTCATGGTTCCCATACTGGTCACGCCGGTCTCCACGTCCCTCACGCCTCGGGGGCGATCTCGGGCTGTGAGCCGACTGGACTGTGTCCGTGGCAACGGATCTGCTGTGAATCCTGTTCCGCGACTGAGAAACAGCGGAATTCTGATCTCCTGCTGCCCGGAGCAACGCTCTGATCTGCAGCAAGCCTCTGCCAGCCTCCGACTGGGAAGGCTGAATCGACTCCGCTATGCGGGCTGCAGCTGCTAAATTCTGAATCGGAGTTCGATATACCTGCGGGGGCGGGAAGAGCTGACGTCGACTGGATTCGGGAACCCGTTGTCGCGCACGCTCGTCGAGTGCTCGCTGGAGGTTTTCCAGTCGAGTGCGCTCGGCCAGATTCGCCAGGCGCGCGTCCTCCAAGGCGCGAGCGTCGGGGGTTTCTCCAATGATAGGAGTGTGCAGTGCATCCATGTTCCGGTGGCGAAGTTCTTCTCTTTGCAGCGACGTGAGAGGCTCGGGAAGATACTCCTCATGGGGACGCGACGGGTCGCCTCCACCCGCGCCTCCTTCGGCGCGGGGAAAACCGGGAGGACTAGGTGGTCCATCGGCCATCAGAACCTCCGCCGCCGAATTGCTACTGTCGCACTCGGATGCGGTCTCTGCGGAGCCAGTCGACAGATCGAACAGGCCGTAGAGGGATTCGTCGGGCTCGATCGCCGTGACTTGAGGGGCGGCCGACTGACGTGCCACCGCGTGCCTCACCCACCGCTGAAGTCTCGACCGACCGGAGTGCTTGTGCCGGCGGGAAACAGGGAGGGAGGACAGCACAGGAGTCGACTGGTAGGGGGTCGACGGTTGTCGCAGGAGAACGCCGCGGACGCACGCGCTGAAGTGTGTTGCCCCGCGAGCAGGGAGTGCATCCACGTCGAGCGGAGCCTCCCAGAACCAAGCCGAGTCGTCGACGATGAACGTGAGCGCGCAGAGACGGATCTCGCGGCTCTCCACCGAAACTCCGCCGAAAACCATGATGATTCGGGTCGGGAAAAAGTTGCAACTTCTCCAACAAACGCTAAAACACCAGCCCCACGGTGGGCGCCAACTGTCGTGGTTCTAACTCTGACAGTGATGTAGGGGGGTATGTATGGAGAGGCTAGATCTCAGCTATGGAGGAGTTGTAAGAACACACAAGGATTACGAGTTCAGGCCCTTCTCGGAGGAAGTAACAGCCCTACGTCTCGGTGCCCGGAGGCGGTCGACTGAATTATGTGTGTATGAATAACAGGGGTGCGAACCCTTGATACTGAGGAGGGGGGTGGCTTATATAGAGTTCGCCAGCCTTCTCCAGCCCTTAGTAATGCAGGGTTTTAAAGTACATTAAGACTGGGGGTTACTGGTAACGCCTTAATAAAGTGCTATGATGACCATAAAAGCTACTTAATGACCGACCGTTTGCGTGCGGGGTGACTTTAGATCTCCTGGCAGTCGAGTGGTTGGATCTTGGTCGAGTGATTGCTTCGTGGTCGAGAGTCTTGAATCCGTCGAGTGGGATACCTCCAAGTCGATTGAAAGGTGACTTCTTCTAGGGATGTCCTTGGGTAGGGTACTTAGGACAGGTCCATGCCCCTACCCTAGGTACATAGCTTCATCAGCGGCAGCGGGCGGTAATGCGGAAGCGACGGACGACGGGGTGTGGGGGGGAGTGAGTGGAGTGGAGAGAGGAGAGTGAGGGGCGGCCGGTTGGGATAACGCGCTACTGCTAAACGCCATAGCAGTAGCGCCTTTTAGTCAAGACGCGTTAATACTATGGCCGTAGCAGTAGCGTCTTCTGCGAAAACGCGCTACTGCTAAGTCTAAGCATGCAAAAATAAACATAAAAAATACATTGGTCATCAATGATCTTTTCGTGTACAATCTGAATTGCCAATATGAGTTCTCACCGGTTTAGGAACAGGAGAAGACTCATATTGTGGCCACAAATTCTATACATAGAGTTCAATGAAGACCAAGTGATAGTGATAGTTTGAGAAGTAACATATTTAAGGTGGTAAACACCCTGTTCGCGGAGTGAGGTGGGACTAAACTTAGTTGCATGGAGTGGACTAAACTTAGCAGTAGCGAGCTTTGTCAAAAGGCGCTACTGCTAAGATCAATAGCAGTAGCGCGGTTTAAAATAAGGCGCTACTGCTATAACTAGCTTGGTGGCAAGGTCATGGCAATTATAGTAGTAGCGATGTTTACTACTGACGCGCTATTATTATGTTGATTTCAGCAGCGCGTTTTGTTGACACGCACTACTGCTAAGTAGCAGTAGTGCCTTATTTTAAAGCACGCTGCTAGTAAGATTCTGTGTATAAGGTTTTCCTTAGTAGTGCATGCTGGCATCCATGCCAGGTTCGGACGACTTGCATAGTAGTGCATGCTGGCATCGTATGCAAATTGTGACACGTCTGGCCATTTATCCGCCTGTTTTGACTGACAAAACTCCAAAAGATGCAAAATTTGTCGAGAACACAAGCAATTTGGCATGGTGCCTTGAATTAGTCACACAAGGCCATGGAAAAAAATTGGGAGCATTTGACGGATGTCGAAAAAAAAGTGCTCTCGAACGGAGCCTTCCGAACTACCGGGACACCCTATGTTGAACATGGTGCTTTTTTCGACACCCTTAACATGACTTGGCATTGTTGATACAAGACAATGAATGAAAATTAGGGTCATTTGATGGATGTCACGAAACAACATGCTCTCAGATGGAGTCTTTTGGCCTACCCGGACACCCAATGTCCAACATAGTATTTTTCTCTACACAAATAAAAGACCTAATAAAAAAGTTTGGAGAAATTTAAAAAATGGTTTCAAATTTTTTCTTATTATTTTGAATATTTTTGAAATTCCATTTTTTAGAATTTTCAGAAAATGTTTGAAAAAATCTAAAATTGTTTGGTTTCCAGATTTTGTTAAATCTTTTCAAAAAAAATCGCATTTTGACTTTCTGAGCAATTTTGAATGACATGAATATATTTTTTCAAAATTTCTGTCCAATTTTTTAAAATGTGAATGTTTGTATTTTATGAACAAAATTGAAAAGGCAAACATTTCTTGAAATTTTTAACAAAATTTTAAAAGTGCATGCATTTTAAAAATAAAAATAAAGAAAGAAAAATAATGAAACAGAAATAGGAAAAAAATACCATTTATGGGAAAATGACTGTTTCACCAACGTGGACCTCTCGCTGAGCGATAGTTATAGTAATCCTCATTTCCTAGTTAGACACTGAAGCTTATCAGCTCGTGTGGCTAGTGACTACCGGTCAGCAACGAGGGTTACAGGGTTTAACCCTCACTGGCTTTTCTTTTTTGGAGAATTTTCACTTCTTTCGCGTGACGTGGGGCAGCCCCGTCGGGAAGCCTCTTGTGCGTGGCGACATCTATTTGATGCAGTTTCCGAATTTGCCGTATTCTACGTAAAACTGTCAAAGAACTACACACAGGAGGGACCAAAGACGAGCAATTTTGGGCCGGCCGATCTATAGTTTTAATGCTCCATGTTTGGGGACATTTTAAAGGTTTTTAGGCGGGTTTTTGCTAGTTTTGGGAACCTTATAGGAGATTCTTAAAGTGGGTTTTTTATTTTTTTTTATTTTTCTTCTTCTTTGTTTCTTTTTTTCTTTTTTCTCCTTTTTTGTTTCTTTTTCATCGGTTCTTTTTTTATATTTATTTTTTTCCGTCTATTGTCTTTTTGCTTTTCAAGTTTTGCAGAAAAATATTCACATTTTCGGAAAATGTTCGTGCTTTCAAATTTTATTCACAAATTAATAAAATTTCACATTATTGAAGAAAATGGAAATTTGAGAAAATGTTCGTGCTTTATTTTGATAGTTTATATTGAACTTTTTTACTTGTTAGAAATCTACTCATCACAATAAAGTTGTTATAGTATAGTTATTGTTATTATGCCTGGCAGAATAAAACACATAAATATTTCAGTGTATATTAAGGTATGCACTTATATGTAACCAATTTTGATGTCGATTGTTGCAAATGAATTAACCTAAACCGAAATCATGTGCTTGCCACAAATGCTATGTTATTTTCGTTAAACTTAGTTTGAGATATTGCCAATAAATTCATCTGTTCAATAGAACACCCTTAGGTAGAAAAATTATGAAGTCAAAATGCACGGTATTTTGCATATTAATGTGGGGCATTAATCTGTTGTAGTCCATTTATATGCTTCCATGTCCATATATTTTAAGATATCTTGATAGAGGACTCTAGAGCATACGTATCAAAATGGTCATACTTGCATGAGATGTGTACGAATATATGTGTAGATTAATCAAGAATCATAGTGTGTGAAGGTGCAGAAAACCGTTAAATCCCTCGGTAGGGTGCTAGCGTAGCTGGAAGTCACAGATCGTCCACCACTGGTGAAAGACAAATCAGTGGTGGGCCCTACGTACAAGTCCGCCCCTGCTGCTTTTAGTCCGTGAGCAAATTTGGAAGAGTTTATGAGTCGAGGGTCCTATATTTTGCCGGCCATTGCAGTTGGATCCAGTAGCGGGTGCTAATTTTTACCCACCACTTCTACTTTTCCAAAATAGTATTGACGGGTTCCTGACTATGCCCGCCACTAATTTGTGCCTCCTATAAGCCTTTTCCCAGCAGTGTTATGAACAATATATTTTACAAATAATCAACAAAGGGGCAAAAAACAAATGTAAGCGAGAACTTAGTCGAGCTATCTGAAAGATGTTTCTGTGAGTTGTCTAGAATGCAACCGAAATTTTAGGTGAACCATTTGAAGGATGGGATTTGTGAATTTTTTGCAAACGATTATGTTTGCATTGCATTTTTATTTGCCTTGTGTATTTACCAACAACAGACAACGATGACAGTTGTCCATGTCCTTGTTTGGCTGCCTAGGGCAACCCCACAACCAGGTCAATAGAAAGGCTAACTGCATCCCCACGGCACATGACCTGAACCATTGTAATCGGGGAGTCCTACTCGGAATAACTAAGGAAACTCGGGGCCATCCTGATAGACCACAATGTCCAAAGGCCGAGCCGACATGCCAAAAGACACTATCCGGCCATACCGCAATGTACAAAGGCCGAGTAGACATCCTAATGGATGGGTTTTGTTCACATCGTTCTCCTAATGACGTGATCCTATTATCAAATGACAATACATGCCTCTAGTTAAGAAACCTTAACCATCTTTGATCAACAAGCTAATCTAATAGAGGCTTACTAGGGACATAGTATTTGTTCATGTATTCACACATGTATTTAGGTTTCCGATCAATACAATTATAGCATGAATAATAAACCTTTATCATGAATACGGAAATATAAAATAACAACTTTATTATTGCCTCTAGGGTATATTTCCTACGAGTTTGTCTAGGAATCAGTCGACTGAGACTTCGCGAAGTCTCAATCGCTAACGTCAGCATGTGTCAGCCATGCGTAGCATAGGCCAGGTTCTTCCAGGTTTCTGTTTCCTACTGTCTTTTGGGCTGGGCTTCGTCCTACTCAGGTTTTTTTGCCTCGTCTCTTGCTCTTGTCCGTGATGGGCTGTTTTGCTTTTGCTTGTACGTATGTGTGCAGTCTCTTCTATTTTCCGTTGTCCATTGGTTCCCTTTTTTATTGCTTGTAGTTGGGACAGTCAATGTTCGTGTCAACACACGGTGTGCACTTTTCCTCGACAGAAAAAAAAGGCGTTGTGCACTGGAATGTGTCTCTTGAAACATAACACATAACACAAAAATGTAATATATTGTATTACTTTGAGCACATAATATTTTTTTAAAAGTAATAAAAAGAGAACACTGGTTGAATTGAATGAGCTTCCTGGTGCATGTGGTAAAAAATGTAAACAAAAGGGGACCGGGTAGTAGAAAATTAAAGCTCACCTTTTGATCAACAAAAAATATATTTTATGGAACAAGAGTTAAATGGCATATAACTAGTTATTGGACCATTTACTTCTTTCTTAGTACACATCACTAGTTATAGGTGAACTGTAGGGAAAATAAAAAATATTTTTAAATAAAAAATTAAGTTACACACGGATAACACACATGTAATTCTGCATGATCACGGACACGGAACTACATGCAATCAAACACTTGTGCAAGCATATGGCAATATTTTAAGAAAAGATATTAAATTGCACACAAATAGCAAGCATACAATTACGTGTGATCGATGGACATGCAACTGCATGCGACTGTCGTGTGTATAACTAATGGCAATATTTTTTAAAATAAAAATGTTAAGTTGCGCAGAGATTGTGGTCGTGCATTTGCACATGGCCTGGAGGACATGCAATTGCATGTGGCCGATGTGTGTAAAATCAGGTGATGTTATTTTAAAAAGTAAAAATCAAAACATCACTATTTAGAAGAAAAAAATCAAAACATCACTATTTAGAAAAAAAAAATCAAAACATAAAGAATTTAGAAAGAAAAGCATAAAATGGAAAAATGAAAAAGAAATGAAGAGGTCAAATAATAAACCCACATACCAAGCCGCCCAAGTTTCTTGTCCCCCCTAGCATCCTAGTTACCCCCATCGGGTGTGGCTTGCAGTTGCACGTGGGCTACAACATATGTAGTTACATGCAAGTAGGTGACCCATTTGGAAAACAAACACCAGTATAGGGAAGATTAAAAAACACATAAAAATCATGGTGGACATGCAATTGCCCTCTTGCCAAACAAAAGACCGTTGAATTGTTGTCGCGTTGAAGACATGCAATTACTATCGAGAGTGACACTTACAGTTGCATGCCTAGGGAGACACTTGTAGTTAGGGGTGGGGAGTAACGCTTGTAGTTTCATGACTACTATCGGGCATGCCCTACGCCACTCCTACCCCGTCGTTGTCGCCTCCGACAAAACAAATCCCTAGTTGCAACCCTGTTGGAAGACATGCAATTGCAGTTGGGGGACGACACTTGTAGTTGCATGACTATTGTGGGACATGCAACTGACCCCTTCTCCTCGAGATCCCTCCGACAAAACAAAAGCCTGATTGCAACCAAGTTAGAAAGACATGCACTTGCATGACTACAGTTGGACATGCAGTTGCGGTCGGGTGCGACGCTTGCAGTTGCGGGGATGTTGTCGGGCTTGCAACTAGCCCACCCCCTCTACCGGCGCCCCCTCCGACAGAACAAAAAACTCTAGTTGCGGTCGGGCTAGAAGACATGTAATTGCGGTCCGGTGCAACACTTTCACTTGCATGCCTAATGTCGAACATGCAACTAGCCCACCCCCTCTCTCGCAGCCCCCTCCGACAAAACAAAGGTCAAGTTGCAACCATGTTGGAGGAGAGGAAGTTGCGGTCGGGTGTGATGCTTGCAGTTGCAAGGCTATTGTCGGGCTTGCAACTGGCCCGCCCCTTCGACAGAACAAAAAACTCCAGTTATGGTCAGGTTACAAGACATGCAGTTGCGGGCGGGTGCGACGCTTGCAGTTGCATTCCTAGTGTCGGACATGCAATTGGCCCGCCCCCTCTCCCGCCGCCCCCTCCGACAAAACAAAGGTCCAATTGCAACCATGTTGGGGGGACATGTCATTGCAGTTGGGTGCGGCGCTTGCAGTTCCAGGGATGTTATCGGGCTTGCAACTGGCCCATCCCCTCCGACAAAACAAAAAAGTCCAGTTTGCGGCCGGCTTACAAGACATGCAGTTGCGGTCGGGTGCAACACTAGCAGTTGTGGGGTTGTTCTCGGGCTTGCAACTGACCCGCCCCCTCCGACAAAACAAACAAGTCTAGTTGCGGTCGGGTTACAAGACATGTAGTTGCGGTAGGGTGCGACATTTGCAGTTGCATTCCTAATGTCGGACATGCAACTGGCCCGCCCCCTCCGAGAAAACAAAAAAGTTCAGTTGCGGTCAGGTTAATTACAAGACATGTTGTTGCGGTCGGGTGTGACATTTGCACTTGCATTCCTAGTGTCGGACATGCAACTGGCCCACCCCCTCAGACAAAACAAAGGTCCAATTGCAAGCATGTTGGGGGACATGCAGTTGCGGTCGGGTGTGGCGCTTGCAGTTGCAGGGATGTTGTCGGGCTTGCAACTGGCCCGCCCCCTCTACCGGCGCCCCCACCGGCAGAACAAAAAAGTCCATTTGCAGTTGGGCTAGAATACATGCAGTTGCGGTTGGGTGCGACACTTTCAGTTGTATTCCTAGTGTCGGTCATGCAACTGGCCTGCCCCTCTCTCACTGCCCCCTTCGACATAACAAAGGTCCAGTTGCAACCTTGTTAGGGGACATGCACTTGCGGTCGGGTGCGGCACTTGAAGTTGAGGGCATGTTGTCGGGCTTGCAACTGGTCGCCCCCTCTACCGGCGCCCCCTCCGACAGAATAAAAACTTCCAATTGCGGTCGGGCTAGAAGACATGGAGTTGCGGTCAGGTGCGACACTTGCAGTTGCATTCCTAGTGTCGAACATGCAACTGGCCCTACTGGTCTCTACTCAACCCATAAACAAAGTTTGAAAAAACTCAAACCAGAAACAAAGTCTAGTTGGCCGGTGACAAATATTTTTGGAAAGGAAAAAGATAAGTTACACGCCAACGACATACATACAATTGTGTGTGGCCGATGTGCATGAAATTGTGTGTGCTGACGGGTGTGTCAGCGATAATATTTTTTGGAAAGAAAAAATGTTGCATACGGACACTGACAATAAAACATGGCATGTGATTCAATGTACAATATTTAAAAATAATAATAATAGCAATTGAAAATAAAAAAATAAAGAAAAAAACAAAAATAAAATGGGAACAAACCAAAGTGAACACCCCTATTAATCGCACATGTCCCGGGTAACACGAGCACTAACAAAAAATTCAGCCTAGAAAAAAGCCCAAAAGACAGAAAAAGGAAAAGCCACACCACCCCTCACGGCCAGCCCATGGGGCATCTCTGTCCAACAGAAAGAATAGAAGAGAAGGTAAGAAAAGAAAAAAGAAACAAAGCAATGGGCCGGGGGCACAACTAAAACAGGCCGAGACAGCACAAGGAAACGGGAGCTCCTATTGGACGCGCTTTGCGTCAAAATATCGTCGCCGCGCACAGGGGCGCAGCCTGACTGGGCCGGCCCATAGTGCTGTACCGGTGGTAAGAAAAGAAAGCAAAAAGGGGAAGTGAAACGCGATGGAAACTCGAACCTGCAACCTACAGATTCAAAGCGCATGCTCCCAACCACTCCATCTGACTAGCATTCCTTGTACTAGCATACAAACGCGCACTTATAATAACTTAGTACAACCATACAACCAGAATTACACACTGTAGTGAACATCTTAAAAGAAATTATAGATTTCTTCTGAAAGTGTATATTTTGAAAAAGTGCGACATTTTTTTCATTTCTAAACATACTTTGTACACAGGAACATATTCTGTACAAAAAAAGTGTATATTTTTTGTACAGAATGTTCTGAATTTTGAAGACAAATTTGAAGCACAAACATTTTTTGAATCTTCAGAACAAATTCAGAAATGGAGAACAAATTTGGAAGCGTGAACAATTTTTAAAGCACGAACATTTTTTGAATCTTGAGAACAAATTTTGAAAACTCCCGAACAAATTTGGAAGCGCGAACAATTTTTTAAAGCACAAACATTTTTTTAAACTCGAGATTTTTTTTAAATAGAGAACAATTTTGAAAAATTCCGAACAAATTTGGAAGCATGAATTTTTTTTGGAAAATGTGAACAAAATTGGAAGTCCGAACAATTTTTTAAAGCACGAACATTTTTTGAATCTTGAAAACATATTTTGAAATGGAGAGAAATATTTAAAAATCCCGAACAAATTTGGAAGCGCGAACATTTTTAGAATATGTGAACAAAAAATTGAAATTCAGTACATTTTCTGAATTTTAGAAGTTTTGTACTTTTTTGTGTAACGAGAACAAATTTTGAATTTTGAGAACATTTTTTCAAAAACTGAACATTTTTTGGAAACATGAACAAAATTTAAATTTTTGATTTTTTTTAAAGGAAGAGAAGAAAAGGAAAGGAAATAAAAAAGAAAATCATAAACATTTTGTAAAACCAAGAACATATTCTGAAAAAAATTAAACTTGAAAAAGAAAGTGAAACAAGAAAGAAAAAACGAAAAAATGAAAAAGAAACAGAAACGAAAAAAAGAGAAATAAAAAAACAATAGAAAGCCGAAAAAGAACCAGATAAAAATGATACAGGAAAAAAACCCGGTTCAGGGAAGAAGGTTCCCAAAACTGGTTTGGACGCATTATGTGTGGGCCGGCCCATTTCTGTCGCTCGCTGCGCTGCCCCTGTGCGATCGCTCGATAGTTTGCCGTAGCGAGCGGCGAATAGGATTTTCTCAAGGAAACAGCGATCCTGAATTTTAAACAGATCACGATGGGAGGTCAAATACATCGACTAAGACTTCCTTAAAAATCAGTTGACTGATTCTTAGCCCAACCGATTTCCTACACGTGCGGCTACGTACATAATCGCTAGTGAACACAGACAAGCAGAGGATCCAAATTCCAGTTAGATTGATCGATGAGGCTCGACGGTGCTGATCCTCTGCTTCTGCTGCTGGCCCTCTGTTACGTGGCCCGCGTCCTGAGCCTCCCCGAAGACACCGTCCACCGCGTCCCCGTGCCTGTTCCCGGCGACGTCGTCCAGAGCGTCTCCACCGGTGGCATGCTCTTTCTCGTGCACCGCGACGGCCGGTGCTCCCTCATGGACCCTCTCTCCGGGGCGATCACCCCTCAACACATCAGCCCCGACTGCCTATGGCCCTCGAGGTCCAAGTCCAAGAGGGAGAGGGCGGCCGCTCCCCCCTTCGCCGGCAACATCTGCAAGGTCGTGGTGGCGGACCACCTCGTGGCCGACCGAACCGGCGCCATCATCGGCTTCGCGTCCAAGAACGTTGTCTTCTCTTTCCGCGGGCCGAGAGTACGCCGGTACATGGCGACGATGGCATGAGGCCCGCCGCCTGCCCGCTACCGCTCCAGTGTCGTCGACATTGCGCTCTTTCGAAGCAAGCTCTACGTGCTCACCAGGGTACACACTTATCCACGCCGGCCTGCAGTGGAGCTCCACGTCCTCGACGACAGCCTCGACGTCGGGGATGTCACATCTGTGCAGTGCATACGCAGCACCCCCGCTGCCATGGAGGTGGACCGGTACTATGACCTGGCCTGCCTCTCCTCCTCCTACTACCTGGTCCCGTCCGGCGATCGGCTTCTGATGGTGATGGAACACGCCTCCACGCTGGTGAAGTTCGAGGTGATCTACGAGGCGACGGGGGAGCTGAGCAGGGGCCATGGAGGGTGGAGCAAAGTCGAGCCGCTGAATGGGCGTGCTCTGTTCCAGCGAGGAGCTCCACTCCGGCGTGTACAACATGAAGGACGGGGAGGTGGCCCCGTTGCCGTTGGAGACGACAGCCGCGTGGCAAGGTGGTGCATGGCCGCCCACCTGGTTTTTCCCGACCCGAACTTGATCAAACCATGATTTCTTTTGAAAGTTGATGAGGGAATTGTAAGTCGTTCACCAATCAACGGTATTGCAATTTTCCAGCAGGTTGGCAAATAGTAGCAAGTA
The DNA here is from genome assembly GCF_056163025.1 of Triticum urartu. NCBI lineage: Eukaryota > Viridiplantae > Streptophyta > Magnoliopsida > Poales > Poaceae > Triticum > Triticum urartu. The sequence continues at coordinate 715,808,076 of NC_141879.1, forward strand.
CAACCAACAAATAATTAAGCTACGTGCAACAGCAAGTAACTGACTTTGAGTCACAGTTCGCTGCGTGCAAGCCAGCAATGTTAGCATTATTATAGTAGCAGCAGATAAAAACGAGTAACAGCTACTTTCCTCTAAAAAGAAAAAGGTTGGAGTAGTAGCATCGGCACATATATTGGCGCTTTATTTAGCTATTTTTATATGATTAATTTGGGATGGTTCATGTGATCTTGCTCTTGCAACATATACTCTAGTAGTTTTCATTTTTGCTCCAGCCCCGGTGCTGATGTTGCTCCACCAGTGATGTGTTTGACATTGACATATTACACTTTATTGAAAATATATATTTATGAGATGTGTGCATGTCGCCTTCGATGTAAACATCAGGACCATTATACTACATACATCTCTCCCAGGATCACCACCCTAATCCCTGACTATTCTCAATGTCCATGGTTGTCCAGAGTCCGGATGCTAATTAGTAATAGCTGCTAATTCTTAGAGTTTCGTGAGCATAATCTGTGAACCGTGCTGGGGTTGTAGAGTGGAGACCGGGCAAGGCGAATGCGTGTAAGATGGTGAGAGCTCAAACAAGAAGTGTTGCAGGATCACACTCAATCCCATCTTGGCCTCTAGCAATGCAAAGTTTTGCCCAACGCATATCCGCGGTCCCCAGCCAAATGGAAAGAACGCCGGCGAGTTCTTGGATGCGCCGGCAATGCCCTCCGCAAACCTCTCCGGCTTAAATTCATCGACATCTTCTCCCCACACATCTGGATCATGGTGAATGCACACAATTGGCAGCGCAAACGTTACGCCGGCTGGATATGTGACGCCTCCCAGCTCTGTCTCTCTATACGCCTCCCGACCAAGAAGAAGAATCGGTGGGTATAGCCTAAGAACCTCATGCAATATCATTGTCACCTGCACCCACAAAGAAGATAGACAAATTCAGAGTGGCAACTCAATGAGAAATTGCATAACCTTCTCTCTTGTAATGTACTCACGACTTTCAGCCGGTTTATGCCCTCAAAATCTGGCTGGTTATTCCCAAAGACACGAAGAACCTCCTCCCTAGCGCGGTCCTGCCACTCGGGATGCATGCTTAGCAGGACCATTGCCCATGTGAGCAGCACCGCGGCTGTCTCCATGCCCGCGAAATAGAAGAGCTTCAGCTCACCTACTATGTCGTCGATGGTCATCATCGGCTTGGAGCTTCCGGCTTCTTGGCTTTCTTTTATGTTGGACTCCATCATCACGCCTAGTAGATCGTTGTTGTCAGCATAGCCATCCTTCATCGCCCTCTCCCTCTTCATAATTATGCCTTTCAGGAGTACTTCGACCTCACGGGCATTTGCCTTCATTCTTCGATTGAGTTTTGTTGGCAGGAATCTGCATAATAAGAATATTAACAACGGGTGTGACTAGATCTCAGTTGACTGGGACTTAACCAAGTCTCGGTCATGTGACAGAACATATAAAAAAGAATAAAGAATATATTTTAATTTTTCTTTGCATTAATCTCCGCGTATGATCTCACGAATATAGAATCGACCGAGACTTGTCGACTGAAATTTAGCAATCCAGTTAGCAAATTGCAGACTACTACGTGTACTCAGGCAATACACGAAATGCAAGTATGAGCTGACCTGTAACCTGGAATGTACATCACGTTTGCCATCTTGACAGCATTATGTGCTTGTTCCGATTGCAACCGGAAGATTGTTCTTCCTTCACTAAAGCTGCTCCCGAACGCCACTCGGGATATCACGTCGCCCGTCAGATTCTGAAACTCTGGCCACACATCTATCTCCTGCGCATCACCGGGCCCCCCCATGAAGCTTCCCCATCTTCGCACAAGTTCACTAGAACAGTCTGCAAAAGCAGGCAACATCCTCTGCAAAAGCCAATCCCGATTAGCCTGGAAGTTAGTACGATGTGCGTGTGGGTCAATGAGTTCAGTCAGGTGAGGAGTGACATGACGGACACCTTGAGCTTCTCGAGATGGAAGGCGTGGTTGATGATCCTACGGTGGGCGACCCACTTGTCGCCCTGGTGGGTCGTGAGGCCGTTGGCCAAGAGCCGCTCGATCCCGAGGATGGACCTCTGCTTGCCGAACTGGCCCTGCTTGCTCGACAGGATCTCCCGGAACAGTTGAGGGTCGGCCACCACCACCCTCGGCTCCGAACCGAACCATGTCAGAGCAACTTTGCCTGAAACAATCCCGATGATTTCTCATGTAGGAGTACTTTGCCAAAATTACGGAGATCAATCACCAACACCGTACGACGTACGGCCGCCTAACTGAGAGGGGACGGCGGTTAATTAATTGAATTACCGTGTTGCTTGATGATGGCATGGTCGAACGGCACCGCGCGGGCGGCGACGGCGTGCGAGGACAGCGGCATGGGCTGGGAGCACGCCGCCGCGAGGAGCCGCACGTACTCCTTCATGTCGCCGGAGGGGAAGCGGTAAGACGTGCCGCGGACGCCCTGGGACCGCAGGGCCCGGGCCACCCTCCTTGGGCCGAGCCAGGCGCCGGCCAGCGCCCGCCCCGCGAACCACAGCGCGGCCAGCAGGGCCCCGAGAGCGCAGAGTAAGCTCCATGGTGGCGAGCCGAGAGTGTCCATGCCGTGAGATTGCGATGAATGAACCCGTCTCTCTCGCTCAGTCTCTGTATATGGGCAGCTCCAAAAAAGGTCTCTGTGCACCGGCGGGACACGGCAGGTGAGAAGGCTAAGATGAGACCTGGGTGGCGGGTTGAATTTTCTTGGCTTGCTACAGGTGCTGCCGTCGCGGAGGAAGATGACAGGCGAAAGTGCGTTAGGTTTCCCTTAACCTTATCCTAGCCGGAGTGGTCACACCTGTCTCTCTCGTCGTGCCGCCCGGGCCCGGCGGACGGACCAGGACCAAGGCGACGAGACACGACGTGGAAGTCCAGGTGCAGCGCACGCAAGCCGCCGTGAACTCTCGGGATCCGCCCGCCCCTCGTACACGTTCGCTCGAGGTTAAAAGTCTGTTCAACGGATGCGCTGATTTGCATCGCGTCTTGGCGGCCCTTTTCTTTGTCGGACGGCGACGCACGTTTCCTCCCTACGGAGGATATATTCCGAAATGGCGTCCTCTTTTCCAAGATGGAAAATACCACAACCCATTCAAAAAATATCCGTGAATTTTAAAATATTTGCATGAAGTCAAAAGTTTTCGTGAATTTCAAAAACTGATCACGGATTTAGAAAATGTTCACGAATTCAAAATATATTCGCTCAACTGAAAAAAATGCTCGCGGGTCAAAAAATATTTGCAAATTTGAAAAAAAAATGTTCACAAAGCTTGCATGATTTCAAAAAATGTTTCCAAATCCAAAAAAATGTTCATAAAACCCAAAAACTGTCCATGAATTTAAAATGTTCGTAAAATTCAAAAAATGCTTGCAAAGTGTTCATAGATTTAAGAAAATATTAGCGCATATATAAATATGTTCGTGATTCAATAAATATTTGTGAATTTGAAAAATCAAAAAGAAAAGTAGAAAAAACAAAAAGAAATTCTAGGGCTTCTTGCGTGATTTGCTGTGTACCATATTCTTTGCATTTAGGCCACCCCATCATATTAGGGGTTGCTTTTTTTAAATGAACCATGTTGTAGAGACCTTGCCTTGCAGTCAGGTGTTGTACTGTGTTGTAGAGACCTTGCCTATATACGAGCAACATGCAGTGGCAAGAACAGGGCAGTAGATGTCCTCGTCGGCAGTGACGACGACAACCATTCTCCCGTTGAGGCTGTCGCGAGGGTGGGCGCTCATCCTCTTGCCAGGTCCCGATGGGGAGGAGGAGAAGGGAGGCGACCCGCGAGCTTCCAGCGCTCGTCCTACCGAGTGCCAAGGGGGTGGGAAGGAAACGATGGGTGATGTAGGTCGAGAATGGGGGTTAGGGTGAGTGCTAGCGACGACGGCAGTGCGACGACAGGGGTTGTGCGGGCGGCTAGGTTTTGGGGAGGGGGGAGAGAGCTGAGACGAATAAATAGGACGGTAATCTCAAGTGTCCCAAATTGTGGGCGGGAGCGATTTCGGCCCGTGCATGGGTGTTTAGGCGCTTATGGCTTGTTTGCAAATTTTTAGAGTCCTCAAATTCTAAAAGGAAAAAAAGTTATGCTCAAATTTTATTTTATTTTAATTTTGGTTAAATCAAATCAAACTTTGGTCAAACTACTTATTCAAGAAGTATTAGTGTTACTAAATAATTATTCAAGAATATTAGTGTTACTAAATAATTATTACAGTTTTTTAGAATTTTGGTCAAATCTGATCAAACTATGGTCAAACTACTTATTCAAGAAATATTAGTGTTACTACATAATTATTCAAGAATATTAGTGTTACTAAATAATTATTTCAATTTTTTGAATTTTGGTCAAATCTGGTCAAGCTATGGTCGAACTACTTATTTAAGAAATATTATTGTTACTAAATAATTATTGTTTTTTTAGAATAATAATTTCAAACTCAAAGAGTGAAATGTGTGACTTCATGCTCAAGCTAAACTCATGAGGGTTAATAGGATTGACATCTTACTATTGTCAGGAAAACAACAAGTGCAGACTTGGAAACGCGGGGGAATAGAACCTGGAAGTTAAGCGTGCTCAGACTAGAGTAGTGAGAGGATGGGTGACCGGCCGAGAAGTTAGATGATTTGGAATGATGAGGGGTGATTAGAGATTAGATGTTAAATTGAGCAGTGATGAGGGGTGATTAGAGATTAAATTGGAAAATAATTCAGAAATTTGAAAATCGAAAAAAACAAAAAAATCATAAAAATACCTTTAGTCCCGGTTGGTGTTACCAGCCGAGACTAAAGGTGGAGCTCCATACAGCGGCCACGTGGATGGCCTTTAGTCCCAGTTCGTGTAAGAACCGGGACTAAAGGGGGAAGGCTTTAGTAACAACCTTTTAGGTCTAGAACCGGGACTAAAGACCCTCTAGAACCGGGACAAATGGCCCTTTTACTTCTAGTGGATGTTGTGCCAGACTATGGAAGAGCTATCATGACCTTCCTGTTGGGGTGGAGGTAGCTGGCCTACCACACTTTGAGAATTCTCCCCCTGAGAGCATGGTTAATAGTATAGCCAGCTGCTAGCTATAAGCCAGTGCCATGTCATCTATAGTCCATTTTATAGCCAACATGTACAATAATAGATGAAAAAAGTGTATTACTTTTTTGTTATGTGGGCCACTTTTTAATCTCACAAAGTGCCTAGGAGCACGTGCTAGAGCTGGCTCTTCACGAAGAGCCTGCTTACCTTCTCTCTCATTTTCTCTTTCCTCCAACTAAGCACAAATACACTAGTTTATTTCTTATAACCCGCTGACTCAGCTCTATTGTACTTGCTCTGAGAAGGTGGAATCTTGGAGCTCGGGGACGAGCTTCCCTGAGGAGGTTGGTACGCTATTGTAGGAGGTTTGCGACTCAGGGACGCTGGTCTCGAAAAGATGCAGATCCAGAGATGGAAGTACAGGGTGGTTAGGGTGGACCATGGCCCACCCTGGGATTTTGAATCTGCTTATATACCTATATCTCTAATTGGGCAGAGGGGAAAATATGGTCCACTAACGTATCCATGGATGAACGCATCCACTGCTTGTCCAATGTCCACATCGAGCACAAGCAGAACCCTCTTCCTTTTGGCACAACAACTCCTCCACCTACACGACCCCGACACCCAGCTAGCCAGCCACCTCGCTATTGTGGCGTTGCCAGTTGCGGCCGGAGCCCGATGCCCAGACGCCTAAAAGGCCCCCTCCTACACTTCCGGCAGCCCTCCTGGTCTAGTTGCGCCCCTGTCGTGCTCTCCCGCAGTCCCGGCGTCCCTCCTCCACTTTCCGGCTCCTCGCTGGCCCGATCCCCCCCCCCCCCCCCCCCCCCCCGCGCAAAAAAAAAGCACCATCACGGCAACAAGTTACAAATGAGCAAACCGATTGATTTAAGGTACCCAAATACCTCAATTTCAGACTTAGTGTTTGCTTTTTTGCCCCAATTTCCTGTAGATGAACATATACATAATTTTGCACAAGTCATATTGTTTATAAAAATATATATTTGGGGGTGGGGGGGGGGGGGGGGGGGGGGGGGGGGGCTTGTTGTCAAATGATAGGTCTACCACTGTGTAGACCCCGAAGACTTGGCTGGAGAGAAATATCTAGCCTTTCGTAGCCTAGACACATCCAATGTAAGGACCAAGCGATTCTTGTATCTAAACCATGTGGAGATCTCGGAGCCGGAGCTTAAGTCGTGTATGCATTTCGTGACGAATGTCATTTGGAGATAATCACCTTGGAGGTCGTTGTCGAACCCTTTCATCGTTGGCATTCCCCTAATAATGAGAGTGTTGGCCTTCTTTGAGTCTCAAGAATTCCTTTTATTCCCCATGCTCACTTGATGGATATTCCAACCTCCCGTGTAGGCTAGGACTCGTCCTACTACTCTACTTCGGTACAACCCTCCTAAACACATCAAGGGAGGAGATATCTCATTACCTCTTCATATTAAAAAAATCATGCGCACAAATAATCGAACCGGGGATCTCCTAATATGGGGGACTTGCTACAACCAGTTCAACTAGCAAGAGTTGTTACTTTTATACGACGAAAAATCCTTAAGGATAACACTAATGAGAACTGAATAGTCTTCAAAATTTCGAACGCAATTATTTTTTGAAAATAAACATGAAATTTTTATTAATTGCAAACACTATTCAAATTTGTGAACATTTTTTTTTAAATAAAACTGAAATATTAAAAAAAGGAAACATTTTTAAAGTCATGAACAGTTTTCAAAAGGCCGTCTTTTTTTTCAAAATAGAAACATCATTTATAATTCCCAAAAAATGTAAACATGAACACTTTTTTAAACTCCCAAAACAAACATTTTTTAAAGTTTACGGACAATTCTTGATACAGGAAGATAACACGATTATTTGTTGAAATTTCTGAATAATTTCTGAAAATGGGAACATCGTTTGTAACATTTGTTGAAATCCTAAACATTTTTTTAAGTTGTGAAATTTTTAGCAAAGACATTCTGAACAATATTTCGAAAACACGAACATTTTTTGAAAGACCCAAACAATTTTTGAAAATGCAAACTTTTAAAAAATTACTAAACAAATTCGAAAATGCGAGCATTTGGGAAAACTTGAAAAGTAGAAAGAAACTAAAAATGAAAAAGAAACTAAATAAGATAAGACCCGAACACCCTCTGCCATTTCCTTTTTTGTTTCTTTTTCATTTTTAAGCCAGAAGGGTCCGTCTGAGAGCACTTATTTTTCGACATGCTTGATATTGCCCCAATTTTCTATCGAGGGTCATGTATAACGAATTCAAGGCACATGCCAGGTTTTTCTTGTTTTCAGACAATTTTGTATTTTGTGGAGTTTTCCCGGTCAAAAAAGACTGATAAATGACCGGACGTGATGCAACTTGCGTACGATATCAGAAATCGTTTAAATCTGACAAGGATGCCTTTTTTATACTAGCAAAAGTTGGATCATTTTAAGGATGTTCAAAAATAGACTATGTTCAAGGTAAGGCGTCCTCGTAGGTCGGAAGACCCCGTTCGAGAGCACGTTGTTTCTCGACATCCTTGAAATGGTCCATATTTTTTCCATGGCTTTGTATAACCAAATCAAGGCACCATGCCAAGTGAAAAAAGGTGATAGATCGTCGTTCATGTTGCAACGTGCATACGGTGTCGCGGGTCATTCAAACTAAGCATCGATGCTTAACATGGTTCTTCCTTAGATTTCTAAGAAAAATGCATGTTAGGCATCCACGTTAGCCATGGCAAAAAAATTGGGGTCATTTGAAGGATGTCGAGAAACAACGTGCTCAGATGGAGCCTTCTAGCCTACTCAGGCACACTTCGTGGTCAACTTTGGGACATTGTTAAAATCACCCCCAGCTTTTCCGAGCAGGTGGGCATGCCCATGGTAGGCATTCATGTCAGTTTTGAACGATTTTTGACACCGTATGCAAGTTGCGTCACGTCCGACCATTTATCGGCCTTTTTGAACAGTAAAACTCCATAAAATGCAAAAAAAAAATTGGCAACCAAATCAACTTGGCATGGTGCCTTGAATTGGCTAATGAAATGACTTTTCTAATGAAACTACAAGGACACACTATGTTGAACATGATTCTTTTCTGGACAACCTTGAACATAGTGCCTTGAATTGGTGATACATGCTAATGAAAAAAATAGCATCATTTCATGGATGTCAAAAAGCAATGTGCTCTCAAATAGAGTCTCCTGGCCTAACCAGACACGCTATGTCCAACATGGTATTTTTTGTACACAAACACAAAATATTCCGGGAAATTCAAAAAAATAGTTTCACATTTTTTGTACTTTTTTGAAATTCCATTTTTTAGCCTTTGTGAAAAATTGTTTGAAAAAAATCCAAAATTGTCCATGTTAAAATTTTGTTAGGTCTTTTAAAAAATTATTTGCGATTTCACATTCTGTGAAATTTTGAAAGAAGCAAACATTTTTTGATTTCTGATCAATTTTGAAAATGTGAATATTCATATTTTACGAAAAAATTGAAAAGGCAAACATTGTTTGAAATTTTGAACAAAATTTTAAAAGCGCATGCATACAAAACGAAAGAAAAATAAAATAAAAAGAAAAAAAATTAAAAACAAACAAAAAAAAAGAAAAAAAATCTATGGTGAGCTACCGTAAACATGTCGCTGAGTGATTGTTCTAGTACTCCTCATTTTCTAGTTAAACACCCAAGCTTATCAACTCATTTGGCTAGCGACAAGCGGTCAGCAGCGAGAGTTACAGGGTTCAACACCTCACACTTCCTTTCCGTTTTTGGATAATTTTTCATTGTTTCCGCGCGTGACAATGGACTGGCCCAATCGGGAAGCCGCCTGTGCATGGCGCCATCTATTACACATGGTTTTATTTGATGCATTTTGCGTCAAACTGTTGGACAAACGCACATAGGAGCAACCAAAAGCGAGCGCTTTTGGGCCGACCCATGTAAAGTTTTCACTTTCCGGGTTTGGGAACCTTTTAAGGGTTTCTAGCCGGGTTTTTCCTGGTTTTGGGAACCTTCTAGGAGGTTTCTGAACTGGGCTTTTTATTTTAATTTTCTCTTTCCCGGTTTACTTTTTCTTTTTTTTCTCCTTTTTCTTTTTCTCTTTTATCAATTTTTCTGTTTGTTTTTCATTTTTTCATTTTTTTGCTTTTCAATTTTTTTTAAACAATTGTTCAGAATGTATTTGTTCAAAAGGTCTTATAATCATGTTCAGAATGTCTTTGGTTGCTCCTGTGTGCATTTTAATGTTTCTTTTGCTTTTTCAAATTTTTTGCAAACACAAACAATTGTTCAGAAGGTCTTTGTTCAAAATTGTCGGAACTATTACTTTTGTTTGGGGTTTAAAAAAATCATGTCTTAAATTTTTGTTTGTCTGTTTCAAAGAATGTTCCCGTTTTCAGAAATTAAAAAAATTGTGTTATATTGCTATTTCAAAAATGGTTCGTAAACATAAAAAATATTCCTCTTTTCAAAGTTCATACAAGAGTTTATAAAATTGTTGTGTTTCCAAAAAAATGGAATTATAAAATATGTTAATGTTTTGAAAATATTATCACACTTGAAAAACGGGTCTAGATTTTTCAAAAAAAAAACAATTTCCTAAAAATGTTTCAGTTTTTTAATTTGTTCACAAATCTGAAAAGTGTTCGCGATTCATAAAACATTCACATTTTTTTCAAAAACATGTATTTCACTCATAGTTTAAAAAATATTACGATCTTCTTGGTGTTATCCTTGTTATAAAATCATAACTCTTGCTAGCTAAATTGGTTGTAGCATGTTCTTCATATAAGGAGATTTTAGATTCGATTCTTCGTGTGTGCAAAATCCACATCACTAATTGTTCATGCAACGGAGAGTAAAGAGTGTGAGCACGAGAGAAGACAACGCGAAAAGAGGTTGCATGACATAGGATAAGTGACATTGCTGGAGGAAATAAATGGCACACTCTAAGACTAGATCACATTGTTTTATGGTGTTATCATTAGTTTTTATATGTATCTATTTGTTTCTGTGGGGACGCATGAATAATTGATTAGGTAATGTTAGTAATTCACCACATCAGTTAAACTCTTAAAATACATATGAATATTTAAAATTATTTTGTACCCATTGCAACCCAGAGACTCTTATGATAGTTTATATTAAACTTTTCTACTTGTTAGAAATTTACTCACCATAATAAAGTTGTTACAGTATAGTTATTATTATTATGCTTAGTAGAATAAAGCACATAAATAAGTCAGTGTATACTAAGGTGTGCACTTATATGTAACCAATTTTGACGTCCATCGTTGCAAATGAATAAACCTAAACCGAAATCATGTGTTTGCCACAAATGTTATATTAGTTCATTAAAATTAGTTTGAGATATTGCCAATAAATTCATCTGTTCGATAACACTCCCTTAGGTAGGAAAAATATAAAGTCAAAATGCGCATTATTTTGCATATTAATGTGGGGCATTGATCTGTTGTAGTACATTTATATGCTTCCATGTCCATATTATTATATTTTAAGATATCTTGATAGAGGACTCTAGAGCATACGCATCAAAAATAGTAATAGTGCATGAGATGTGTATGAATATATGAGTAGATAATTAAAGAATCATAGTGTGTGATGGTGTAGAAAACCGTTAGATTAGGGTGCCTAGCGTAGCTGGAAGTCACATATCGCCTGTCACTAGTGAAAGACAAACCAGTGGCGGGCCCTAAGTACATGTTTGCTACTGCTGCTTTTAGCCCGTGAGGAAATTTTGAAGATTTTATGAGTGGAGGGTCCTATATTTTGCCGACCACTGTAGTTGGATGATCAGTGGTGGGTGCTAATCTTTACCCACCACTTATACTTTTCCAGAATAGCATTGACGGGTTCCTGACTATGCCCGTCACTAATTTGTGCCCACCTATAAGCCTTTTCCCAGAAGTGATATGAACAACATATTTTACGAATGATCAGCAAAGGGGCAAAAACAAATGTAAGCGAGAACTTAGTCCTTCTTTGACTGCCCAGGGCAACCCCACAACTAGGTCGATAGAGAGGCCAACTGCACCCCCACGACACATACCTAAACCATCGTAATCGGGTAGTCCTACTCAGAACAACGAAGGAGACTCGGGACCATACGGGTAGACCATAATGTCCAAAGGCCGAACCAGCATGCCAAAAGACACTATCCGTCTCGATCGCAATGTACAAAGGCAAGTAAACATCCTAAAACATGATATTCAGCGGAGAGGACGCGATGGCAAGAGGTCGTGCCACAACTCGACAACCACCTAGTAGAACACAAGAAAAATAAAAATGAGAGAAACAACCAGACATTTCAGGTCAAGAGTATTCTTTGGCTAACCGTGCATGGAAGATGAGAATCGGTAGATCACGACGTCTAGAAGGACATACATTCAAAACGATAAAATTGCCAAATCATTCACCCATTTGGATCCAGTTCGTGGCAGCCGGACTATGACGCCCCCGTTTATAATCATGCACTAACCATACATGTATCATGCACGATCACGAACAATGACTCTGATAGGGAATGTTGCATGAAAATCAAAACATTTCCTACGAAACACCCAAGAGCAAATCTATGAGATGCATAGCAACGAGAGGGAATTAAGTCAACGTACCCTCGTGGACTTAAAGCATTAGCGTATGTAACGCGGTTGATGTAGTCGTACTCTTCACCGGAGAAGTGGCGAGTTGCTTCAGGCCGGCACGGAGGGGAGCACGGCGGCACGGGCATGGATGACGCCACGTCGTAATGCCCCTCCAGTGCCTAAGACTGCGCCATCCGCCGTCGACGCACGCGTAACCATGTCATGCAGACAGAGAAAGAAGGCGAGTGCGTGGAGGAGATCGATGAGTCAGTGGCCAGCGCATCCGTGTCCACATCCGCTGACAATTTCGTGGGAACGTAGAACATGGGAGGCCGCCGCAGCTTGGGTCCCAGGAAGGCCACCGTCGGCACGGTGCCGGCTTGTACAGCCGGTGACGTGCCTGGTTTCTTCTTTATCTTCGACCACCCTGGCCTAGGCGTCCACAGAAGCAACCTTCCCCTCCGACTAAAGCACCTTATTCGCCACACTCCGATGACCGGCGCAGCTGGACGTAGGGGAGATACCCGGGAAGAATATGCTTCCGGGACTACCGGAAGTCCGGTGACGAAGGGATCAGCGGCGGCCGGCCATAGATCAGTGCACTGTATCCGTGTCGTGGGAGTGGAACTCCGCATGGCCGTACGTGCACATAGTTTTCACTTTTTAGTTAAAATATTTCCAAAATGTAACCGTATGCGTCTGGTTTGTATGAAATCCGGTTGAGTTTGCACGAATTTCGTCCAGTTGATTTGAGTTGTTGTGAAAATATATGCGGCTAGCGTTGAATGGCTGCCTCCCACATTCGTGTCCACGGACTGGTCCTCACTGTCCGCGGACGAATGTGGGAGATTTTTTGCGGATTGCCGTTGAAGATGCCCTTACATGTCTCACTGGTACAGTAGGATACTATATGTGCTTGATCATGATGTCGATCAACTGTTGACGACTCCTAGACAGCCAAATTACGGCGTGATTATGACCTGTGTAGCATCTACTCCTTGCATACGTTCGTCGTCGACGTGCGTAGGTACTTCAATGGAACAATCATGCACGCTGGCTATGGACGGACGGACCGGACGACCTAACGTACGTCGTCGGTCCACTTTTCATTCCATGACATTGAATAAGAAAACTGCCTCTGCTTGGGTGTTGTTCTACTGCTGTGCTAGTGAATCCTTTTTATTTGAATTAAGTATGAAGTTAGCACCCGCAAAAGAGTCAGGTGATTAATGATATTAGGAATTTTTCTTGATGGGCTTTCATCATTTTGTAGTTCTTATTATTACAAGGGCAAGGAAAGTCTTTCCTTTTTTTTTCCTTTTTATAGACGAGAAGAGATCAGTAGTTAATCATCGCCATCCTCGTTCAGTTCAACAACAGGAATATGTTCATTAGTGCATGGGTGGAGCCTGAGCTTTGCACTAAAAAGGTACTCACTCCCTTCCAAAATAAATGACTCAACTTTGTACTAACTTTACTAAAGTTAATACAAAGTTGAGTCATCTATTTTGAAACGGAGGGACTAATGTTGATGGTGGTGTTAAACTTCCAAGTATTTTTTTCCCGACGAGGTCACGAAGAACAGCAGCGCAGCTTTCATTAATCATTATATTAAGGGAGAAACTTCCAAGCTTGATGATGATAATTACACATTAATGCACTTTGCTCTTCCCTTTTTGTGATGCCAACTTTCATGTCCTTTAGTGCTCCTCCCGGAAAAGGGAAAACATTTCACTTGTCTGGATGTGTCGGTGATCCAAAGCATAGTGAGACTAGATTTGTATTTTACTCCATGTGTCTGCTACTGCTTGATATGCTAGGAAGTTTACAGGCAGCAAAGTAACATGCTCTGAATGTATGTTGCTCTATGACTCATAAGCTCAAGATGCTTCCTTTTCTTGCCCATGATGTGCCATTGCATCACCTGATCAACTCCCACTAGACAACATTTCTTCCACTCAAAAGAAAATAAGAAGAAAACAGAAAAAGAAACTAGAGTTCATTTCCTCTGCACCAGTTCTTGTCTGTGTTTGATAGTACTTGCTCCACTCACTCACTCACTCACTCAGTGACCTTCTGAAACTTGCACTAACTTGGTTGCAGTCATGGAACCTCGGTACCTCTCTGCTACTGCTATCCATAGTGGGAGACAGAAAGTAGCACATCTCAGAGGCCAGTTGCGCACAAACCTACAGGGGGTGGAAAAAGCAGCTTCCAAACAATTCAGATCTTTAAGTATGAGTGAATGTGAATTCACCAGTGCTACTAAATGGCATGTCAATCATCACTAAGGCCGGCCTTTATTCAGCGGTGCTCTGCTCACTTCTTTTCCTACAGGCTACAGCTGCTTTCTAAATCTGATGATCTGTGATTGCAGCTGCAGGCGTGCTCTGCTAACACATGACTACAGGGGATATTGAGTATACTCTGCATGTGCAGCTGCAAAAAACAAGAGAGCAGTGCCATGGGTGGTGGCCAAAGTGTCAAGCCAGCTTTGACATTATTACTCCACAACATTGTCCTCTCTGTAGATGAACACCTGCAACGAAGAAGACAGTAGGCCTAATCTAACCTTGGCCACTACTAGTTGGTAATCTTAGTGCCATCATTGGGGCCTTGTGTTAAATTATTGCATCGAAGATTGATTAATGATGAGGCTGATGCTATGCCTGCCTACTTCACACATACTATTTCTGGATTGCTTTTCCCCTTGTTCATGATAGCGGAGTTGCTGTCCAGATTGTAGGGTGTAGGGTGCTGACTAATCGAACCTGGCTAGAGTTTTGGTGCTGCTGAGTTATTGCATATGACACAATCTGTCTAGTCTGCATGTCTGAATCTGTCTACGAAATTATGGCAAAATCTGCCTAGTCTGGATGTCTGAATCTGTCCAGGTCCGCCATGCACTTGGTTCGTTTACCTTCTAGCAAATGAAAAGGAAAATTGATTCTCCAAGAAGACTATTTTTTAAAAACCATTTTGGAGCACTGATTTCGTTTTGGTGCCTTGATTCATTCTAGAAGGACGAAGAAAGTTTTCGTACTAATTAGTGAATCGGGCGAAGATCATTAGAACACGCTCACAAGATAAGGCACCCCATCATTCAAGAAAAGATAGAGCACCCCTGTTGGCCTGGCTATACACGCACACAGATGCACGCACGCATGCACACACTCACACCATCCAGAAGAAAAGTGTTGTCGGGGTTGTCATTTGGTGTCATCGTCATCATCACTCCTCCGTGAGATAGACACTTCGAGTCCACCATCGATGACCACGAATGAAGACCATGTCGTAACAGGCGTCAACACCCATGCCGGCCTATGCCAAATAATCAAGCACTGGTGTGGCCAACCAATCAGCTGCAACTTCGTCGACGAGCATCGAAGGAGAAAAGCATTAGCCTGCACCAAGCAAACACCAAAACAGACCATCTTGTGTTCTCGTCGCCGCGCTAAGGACCCTCCTTGGCAGCTCCGAATTCACGGTGAGGTACGACGGCCCGTCGAACACGCCGGATAAAACTGACTACTAAAACCCAGACGCAACCCAACTCCGCTCGATGCCACCATTGCCGCCAAGCAAGAAACCACGCCACCCTAAGTGATTCATTTCCCAACTGTTCTTGAATCTAGTGTAATGCAACAAACATTCCTAAGCCACGGACAAATATGCATATGTTTTGCAATCAATTTATGCATGGCAAAACATTTCCTGTTCCGGGAGCAGATCTGTGCAGGACCAGGAATATATTGCGCTCCAAAGCAACAACAACTGGGTGGCACTAAACAAGATTAAACAGCATGTGCTGGAATAAATGTAGATCGGCAGCCAACTAGCTAGTCCTAGGAAAGAAGGAAGCTCCCCACCATGATCAGTTCATTATCATCGTCATGTATAGTGTAAAGTAAGGTAAACCAAACTGCCTCCCTTGACAGTGCGGTTAGTGGTCCAGATTTGTGCAAGTTGGAGGCTGCCTATCCACTTGGCAAAAGGAAGACATAAGTTAGTTTGATAATTGGCATTGTCAGTTGACCTTAAGCATGCATGCAGCTTTGCAGGTTCCGGGCACACACGCAGTCATGAGATGAGCTTGCATGTGTATAGGCACAAGTGGTGAGGGTTGCAGCAAAAGTCAGTGGCTCAACTTTTCTTTGCTTTGCTTTGCTGGGGTTTTGTTCACTTGCATTTGGATCATCGTCAAGGAATAAAAGGAGCTGCTTGCATGGCTGAGCTCTCAGATGGGATGCCCGTGAAGAAAAACTAGGTACGTTGCACTTGTTATCCTGCATTATCCGAAGACAGTTGGTGCTAATTGCGTTCTTGGGGGGTAGCTTTTCAGGTCGCCCAGGTGCATGCAAAGATGCCGGTCCGCTACTACAGCTGGCCAGGATTGGTAAAACGTATATTACCGCTACTGATTTTTTTTTTGTACTTGTGAGTTTTTTTTTTTTGCGGGAAGTAGTACTTGTGAGTTGTGACCACTCCTTGAGATGAGGTTTTACAGGCATTTAGTCTGGGTTCACGAAACAGTTGTACCGTGCGTGCATGCGCGCATTCAAGGCGATTTGCCATGCTACTCGACTCCACCAAATGTTGAGACCGGAGGAAGAAACATCATAAGATCCAACTATAATAGCAAAGCCCGCGATACATTAAGAGCGTGCCAAATCAAGAACACGAGAGAGAGATCAAACACATAGCTACTGGTACATACACTCAGCCCCGAGGGTGAACTACTCCCTTCTCGTCATGGAGAGCGCCGGGATGATGAAGATGGCCACCGGTGAGGGATCCCCCCTCCGGCAGGGTGCCGGAACAGGGTCCCGATTGGTTTTTGGTGGCTACAGAGGCTTGCGGCGGCGGAACTTCGATCTAGGTTACTTTCTGGAGGTTTCAGTATTTATAAGATTTTTTGGCGTAGGTCTCACGTCAAGGGGGGTCTCCGGATTGTCCACGAGGCAGGGGCCCACGCCCAGGGGGTGGGCGTGGGCAGCCCGAGACTCTCCTGGCCCAACTCTTTTACTCTTGGGGCTTTTTTTGGTCCAGAAAAAAATCATCAAAAATTGACACGTCAATTGGATTCCGTTTGTTTTTCCTTTTCTGCGATACTCAAAAACAGGAAAAAACAGAAACTGGCACTGTGCTCTAGGTTAATAGGTTAGTCCCAAAAATCATATAAAATATCATATAAATGCATATAAAACATCTAAGATGGATAATATAATAGCATGAATACTTTATAAATTATAGATACATTGAAGACGTATCAGCGTGATACGAAGTTGCGCCTGTATGCACATATCTTGCTATGGACTCCGGCACTCCGTCCACACAATGCACATATAACAGAGATTACATATCTGAACCAAAAGGTGTGTTTCTACATTATAAAGTATCATAAATACTAGTATTGAATCTAGACTCTCTCATAACTCTTTTAGCCCTATTGCACAATCCATCATTTTCATTACTCTCTTGTTATTAGGCCCTGTTTGTTTGGGCTTGGGCTTCAGCTTTTGCTGCTTCTAGCCCCCTAAAAGCTGAAGCCCAGCCAAACACCTATTTTGTGCGATGGTGCTTCCGAGAAGCACGTCTCGAAATTGCACTGCGAAGTAAAAGCACCTCCAGACTAGCTTCCCGTAGCTCCATCGGCTTCTCATCCCCTCCCGCAAAAGCCTGCCCTTCCACTTTGCTGAAATTACATCAAGAATGCCACCACCATCCCTTCAGATTTTTCCTCTCTCCCACCCCGTCACCGCATTCGCCCCCACCCCACCGAGCTGGTAGCGAGAGAGAGCAGAGGATGAGCTAGGGTTCGGCCCGCCGCCGCCATCCCTGGCCACCCCGGCAGCCGGAGCTCACGCCCCCTCGTCCGGATCTCTCCCCGTCCCCCTCCTCGTCTCCTCCCGATCTGGCAGATCGCTCCCCTGCCTCCTCCACGACCCAACGCCGCCGCCATCTGCAGCAGCGACACCGACGGGATCCGCCCTTCTCCAGCCACAACGGGTACTTGAACAAATTGATTCTCATTTTATCTAAACTCAAATGTACTATGGTCCTATATGTGTGTTGGCCTTGGTGTAAATCACCTGGTTTAGTTTTCCATAGCTTACATGGAAAAGTTAGGTCAAGTGATACATAAAAAACACATTTATATTAAACTTTTATGCATATGAAAAAATCGATATGACATTTTAATTTTAAAGAACTTTATACACAATCCATGTACTAACAAAAGGAGTGATAGGTGATACTTTTTAATGCCACGCATTACACTTTATATTTTAGTTTTAAGACATTTTTGGGAGTAGTATGGCTCCGTGAAATTAAAAATAACCAATTCTCGATTTGAGATCCATAGTCGTTTTGATCAAGATCTAATCATCTTTTTGTTTTTGCTCAAATCTAGATGTTAATATAGAATATATTTTTTTCTTGGTATCGTGTGACAAATTCACGAACGCTTTAAAATCATTAATTAAAGGGAAGCGCCCCTTCTAACTAGAGTATAACCGACAAAACCACATTTCTATTTTTCTATAGTTAGATGCATATGGTGTCCATATATAGGTTTGGTGTTAGTAAATATCTTGACAATGACTTGTAGAATATGTAGAGTATATAAATATTTGGTACTAGACCGGAACTCCAGAAGGAGGTTTGTAAGGAGGAGGTACTAGACTTGTAGAACATTCAGGGCAGTGGCACGTACGTACGTGCCATAGACTGGCCTGTACGTGCAGTTACACGTACGTACGCCGTTGCGAGCTGGAGTCCACTACACCTACCTACTACTCCTGGCTGGATCCATGCTACTGTACTACCTTTTTCTACTATACAGTATATTCAGTAGTCCACGCACCGACAAATCCTCGTTGCCGAATCAAAACCGCCAGGCGCATATGGATGGTCCATGCATGCACGGGGGCATGTTCATACCAACTGCCCCGAGAAGAAAATTCCTACCTACCGGTGACGAGGGTAAACATTGGTTATGTCTATCCACTGAATAATTACCAGCACTGAACACAGTATACACCAGCTGCAGTACCTGTGAAATCCAACGCCGCCAGCCTGACCCGCCTGTGCAAGTCACCCGGCCCGGCCCGGCCATGGCGGGGTTTCTTCTACTACAGCGATAGCGGCCGTGAACTCCCCTCGAGATCGATCTCGGTCCATCTTTCATGCATGCAGGTAGGCGCCAAGCTGTTGAGGTGCATGGTTTCTACAGGGGTGCTTGTTGGCCGTGACTAGCTCCTTCCATCGAGAGCGCACGAGGACAGCAGTAGCGGAGCAGCTACATCCGCAGTGGTTCACATGACCGAATTGGCGAAATCCAACCGCGATCCACGGTGGTACGCACGTATCTCCTCCGGCAAGAAAGAAACGGCTAAATTGTTACGTACTCCTTTCGTTCATAAATATTTGTCTTTCTAGACATTTCAAATGACTATTACATACAGATGTATGTAGACATATTTTAGAGTGTAGATTCATTCATTTTGCTCCGTATGTAATCACTTATTGAAATGACTAGAAAGACAAGTATTTAAGAACGGAGGGAGTACATGTGTACGTGTTGCCTTGCGTTTTATCTACTCCTGCATATCCATGCATGCACGGTGACTTGGCCTTGGTTTTCGTCGAGCCGCTTGGATTGGCTTTAATCGCGGGGCAAGTGGCACCACTCGTGTGAACGAGAGTGCAAAAGCGTCCGTGAGTCGACGGACCATGTACGCGTGGAGACAAAGGTAAAACCAAAATTGTCAGCACATATAGACTTTGTCGTGTACGGACGTAGCTCATGTGAACTTAACCCGTCGTAATCGTGCATCACATTATACGGTTCCAAGTTAGGTGTACTGCTTGTCTTCTTCCACCGGCTGTATTCGCATCGATCTGGGTGTCTTTTGAAAAGATGAGTGGTGTAGTTGTGCTCAGATCTCTGGACATGACGGTGGGTTAATTTATCAGTGTGCGCGTACGTACTTCCAACCTAGTGGCATTGTAGGAACTGCGTCTCTAACACCAATACTTAACACTTCATTAGGAGCAAACATCCATCGGCAAAGCAGGCCATAGGTCAGAAAAACGAAAATTAAGGGCGTCTCCAAGGCAAATACCCAAACGGACGAACTCATATGATGAGCGTGTCCGCGGACATCCGGTCGACGTCCAACCACCTAATGGCAATATCCAGAAATTTCTCATTTTATTGAGTTCAAACATGAAAATTTACGTGATTCGGTCATATCATAAATGGTTTGGGTGAAATTATTTAAACTAAAACTAAATCTACCAGACGAAGCAGACGATGATCTTGAACGCATGTCACCCGAGGCTGTTGCGACGATCACCATCGTTATCACTCCAACCGCTGGTGCCGCGTCGTAGCATCTGTCTTGGGACGTTGCATCACGGTCATGTGGCGGCTTCTCGCCTACCACCATAGCCTTGTGGTGGCCTGACTCTTAATTCATAGGCGTCTACGCAATAGAGGAAGATGGCCCAGGCCTCGGCGAGGTAGCGCAGACGGGCGAGCCAGTGGCGGTCTCCACAGCGGCGCATATGGGAGTCTGAAATCCCGCCGGATCCATCATTGTGATGGGGACGACACGTCGGATAGGTAGCCACTGAGTAGCCACATTCCCTGACAGCGCTCGTGCTCTTCGACGGTCATGTTCTTGCCCATCCTGATGGTGCGGCGTCTGGTCATACGGTAGTAAGCCGGGGGAGAAGCTTAGGGTTTAAACGGAAGTGTAGTGACACTGAGCGGGGATGAAAAGGCTAGCATGCCAAGTTGTTTAGTAGACGTGATGGACAATCAGAATCCACTACTCCGCCCTAGATTTGGGATGAGACTCGAGGATTTTGGACTATCCGCCCAAAAATGAGTGCCTGCATCACCAAACAGACAACATCAAATGTGCGCAAACACGTCTGTACATGTCCACGGACAATGGGGGAGCGCCGACCATCCAAGCGTAGGCACCAATTGTCTGGGCCATTTGAAACAGACTGTCTGAACACGCGATGGAATTTGAAATAAATTTTGATATATTGCACTCAAACAGACGAAATTAAATAAGTTCAACCAAAATTTAAACTAATCCTAACTAGTTGGACCTAGAGGTGGCCTCCGAGGCTACCAGCACCTCCTCGCCATCTGCACAGCCTTCTGAGTCGTCATCGTCTGATCTGCAGCACGTGATGGCCTGTATGAGCTGCGAGGAGGAGATCTCTCAATCCTTCTCACATAGGATCTGAACGTAGACATGCTTGATATCGCACGCAATGGAGTGTATTTTTGGATTCCAATTCTGGTACTCATCGAGGGCAGGATCCTTCTGTGAGTTCAAACAAATTTGATGACTGACATTGGATGAAAAAGTTCGGCAATTCGATCCAAACATTTATGATCGATTTGATAATCCCTGTTGAAGCTGCCCTAGAAATGCCGGGGCCGGAGAGAGCAGATACTTGGGGCCGGAGTGGATGCCCGCCTTGGAGATGCCTAAACCCCCGCCTACGCCTAGCTAGATGTTCCAAACCTACCTAATCCGTTGAATAAACTCACAAAGGACAGTGCTACTTGATATACGGGAATCCACTTCTTTTATCTTACCACTAACCTCAGCTGACAGAGATGCTTAACAGTGCTAACATCACCCCATGTCACCGTCGCATCATGCGTCATGACATGAGATCTCCATGCATGTGGGCTTGGGAGCCACGCGGTCGTCACGATAAAGTTGCATACATCACGTGCAAGTGCCAAATGTAAGTTGGGTCGGCGACTTGGCACGTACCGGCCATTCATGATCGATCGATCGATCGTCGATGGAGGACCAACCGATTAAAGGCGTGGATGATAGATCGATCGAGCTTGACATGCCAACGTACGTCTCTGCCTTGCCAACACCAAACTGCACCCCAGCTTAATTATGCATACGCTGTGATCTCCTGAATTCAGTTAGAGCATCTACGGCCGGACATTCTAAACCTGTCTCAAACTCCCGGATGAACAATCCGATTAAGAAATTTTGACCCAGACAAACGCCTCAAACGGGTCTTAAACGCACGGACTGACTGAAAACCTTTCATATTCAGCTCAAATATGGGGTGGATATGAACGCCCGGACATGTCCGTCACGTCCGACCCGACCCACGCTGGCCCACCCGACCCCACATATATTATTTTTCATCCGCTCACCGGATCAAACCCTAGCCACTTCACTCCCCTCTGCCATCCAAGCTCACCTCCGGCAATCTCCGGCCGTCTCCGGCATGGCGGGCAGCGGATTCGAGTTGTTCGCCTCCAGATCCGTCGACCCCGAACTCATCCCACGCGGCCCTGAGGAAGAGATGGCCGTCCAGATTGTACTCCGCCGCTCCCGGGAGGAGGCTCATGTGAGGCAGCACTCAGACTCCTTCCGTCGGAAATACATTGCGTCTGCCCAAATGGCGCATGGATCCAGCGCGCTAGCTGTGCCGTCGTTGCCTCACCGAAGACGGTGCGGTCCGTCTGGTGTCCGAACGCGGTGGCGGACGGGCAACCCCTTTGTTGGCACGCCGAGGTCATAGACGCACCATGGGCGTCGTCCGACGTAAACATGCGAGGCAGCGGGCGCAGGTGGCGGTGGCAGAGCTCGCGGCGGTGAACGTCGGCGAGGCGGAGTCACATTCTCCGGCGTCCCGTATGGTGCACCAGTCCGGGCGCCGCAACTGCATCGTGGTGGACGTCACCGGCTCGTCCCAAGACGGATCCATCATTGATCTGACTTCCACCGACACCGTTCTGGTTCCGGGTTCCGGCGAGGAGGAGTAGGGCATGGGAGACGGCGGCGCCTAGAGTCCCGTGAGCCGGCTCGTGCCCATGCCCTACTCTACCTTGTTGGTGACTAGACCAACACTCTGGGGAGCGTAGCCGGCCGCCGGACATGGGCACGGCGGAGCTGGACGAGCTCCGCTTAAAGATCGGTTTACGTTGCATGTAATAATATGGATTTAAGGTTTCTAATTTAAGGTGCCGGCTGTAGAATCAAATATTTAAGGCATGGCCGGTCACTGTCCACGGACGCGCCAGTCGCATCCGTGGGCGTTTAAGTGGTCAGATTTGCCATGTCCGGCTGTAGATACTCTTAGTTAGTGTCTTTTGTTGTAGCAATTTTCTGAATGTATTTTATTTCAACCCTTTTTCGCACTAAATAGAACGCTGGATCAGTTTATTTTAAAAAAATAAGGGCTGCAGTTCATACTATATATACCTTTTTTGGCGGGGAACCTGACATATATGTACTCCAGCTTGCATGACCACCCTTAGAAGAAAAGAGACGACTTGGTAAACACACGTATTAGTAGTAGATACCAAGTACACACACGTATTTAATAAGTTGTTTGGCTGTTCTGAAAACCAACGGCGACATGTCTCACTACACACCAGTAGGATAATATGATCTTGACTAATTGTTGACAAGCAAACATCCAAATTAGTAGGACATGATTGTGACCTATACAGTTAGCATCTTACTCCTGGCATACGTGGTCGAAGTACGTAGGCACCAAGTACACACACGTATTTAACAAGTTGTTTGGCCGTTCTGAAAACCAATGGCGACACGTCTCGCTACACACCAGTAGGATACTATGCTTGGTAACGATCTTGACTAATTGTTGACAAGCAGACGTCCAAATTAGTACGACATGATTGTGACCTATGGTTAGCATCTTACTCGTTGCATACGTGGTCGAAGTACGTAGGCACTTCATGGATCAATCATGCACGCTAGTTATGGACGGACGGACGACCTAACGTCCGTTGTCGGTCCACTCTCCACACCATGACGTTGAATAAGCAACAAACTCGGGCTGGCTTGTATGCACTATTGCACTGTATCCTAGCTAGCTAGCTGAAAATCACACGCACAAGGTTGTTCCAGTTGCCACACTACTGGCTCGACAGTAAACACACATACATACACACGTATCCGCTCAAGGCAAATTTTCGTGTTTTGACCCTTTTCTGAAACCTATTCGAGATTTGATCCTAGTTTGAAAAAAATTCAAGATCTGACCCTTTTGCTACCGCCAGAGTCCATGGCGGTAGGGTCTAACAGCCTACCGCCAGAGACTTTGGCGGTAGGAAACATCGCCACCGCCAGTAGCCTGCACAAACCTACCGCCAAGGTGCTTGGCGGTAGGCCCGAACACACACTGTGTTCAATACTTAGAAGGTTTTTTACGGTAGGGCAATGCAACCCAACCGTTAAGGACCATTGCGGTAGGCAATGGTCTCTGACGGTAGCAAAAGAGTCAGATCTTGAATTTTTTTAAACTAAGGTCAAATCTCGAATAGGTTTCAGAAAAGGGTTAAAACACGAAATTTAGCCTCCGCTCAATAACAAGCGTACACAGCTTGGGCCAGTGCATGAGTAGACGCACACACATGTGTACAACAGGACGTGCGTTCACCTCACTTCACTGCTCATCGAAATGGACAGCAATGGCAAAGTGAGATGGATGCATGCATGCATGCATCAGGATTCGTTTCTAGCCAGCAAGTACTTTCTACTCTACTAGCTCTGCTAGCTGTGTGTTTGCACAGTAATGTGACCAACGTGTCCCTCCTCTTCTGAGCGGCGAGGGGCCGGCCGGGGCCTCTGCACTTGCCGGCTCGAGCTCTATCATTGACGTGAGAAGAAAGAACTGCCGTTAATTGCATGTACTGGATGATGATTCATTTATTCCTCGGGGCCCTATTCATATTTTACTTCCGGTACCAGAGTTTCGGGCTGAGGGGGGGCTGTTCAAATACAGTATTTTGTTATATCTTTTTCTATGTGTTTGCTAAATATCATGTGCTTGTGTTTGCTAAATATCATGTGCTTGCAATTTTGCCGTGTGTCAGTCAATTCCACCCAGGCCGAAGACGGGGAGACATGACGAGCGGCAACGAGGAGCGTCGACCCCGGGGAGGCTGAGGCATGACCTCGTCGGAGATGGGGAGCATTGTAAGCGGCAAAAAGCTGTGGCATCCCAGGCAGAGGTGATGAATGGGGGTTGACAGTTTTGAAGATGGGGCCTTAAATGAGTTTAACTTCCCAAAAAATTCCCTTGTGAGAGTGCACCTAGCCGAGCCCTCAAAAGATTTAATCACTCAGGCTTATTAGGGGAAGCGTCGCCTCCCTTTCAAATTTGAATAGACGGAACGAGTTCTCAGTAAGCCTTCCCCTTTCGACGCTGGCACCTTCCTCCTTGCCCCCCACGTCCAACACACACGCTCGATGGCACTCCGCCTACCTCGCACACCACTTTGATTTGTTCGTCGGTGGTGCCATTGTTGCTGAATCGACAAATCTAGCCGCCGCCACTGCCGTAGCAGCCCCCGAGAGAGGGCCACGACAATCACCCCAAAAAAACACTTAGAGCATCTATAGCTGCGTACATCTAATCTGACCCCTCAGACATCCGCGGACAATGATCGGTCACCTCTCAAATATTCATTCTCATAGCCATGTCCCGAATTTTTTCCTTATACATCCGGGCACATGCATGTGATTGGTAGAGATGGAGTGAGAGAAAGAAGAGAAAGAATAAACAAAGAGAAAAGGTGGTCCAAGTTGGATCTAATCCTATGTGGCGGACAATGGACCACTAACGGACACGCCCGGGCACATCTCATACTCATCCCATATATAAGGGCAATATGAGGAGTGTCGGACAGCCAGGACATTTAAGAAAGCTTTGAAGGGTCTGGTTGTTGGGTCTACTTTTTTCTTCTCTCCCGTTTGGTCAGTGGTCCTGCGTTCGTCCGATTAATTTGAGGAGTTCGACGGTAGATGCTCTTAGGCTGGTTGTAATGGGGAGTATCTTATAGTAGTATCATGCATATGATACTAGTGTATGATACTCCCTTCGTAATGCATAGTATCATGTAGTACTCTATTTATTGTCATGACATAAAGTAGCATAGTATTTATTATGATACGGTATCATGATATGATACTCTACCATCTCTTTCTTCATTTAAGGCTATGACACCTCATCAAAATTGTCTAGTTGACATGCATGATACTACCTATGATACTACCATTACGACTAGCCTTGCAAAATTTTACAGTTGACCCCCGGTCAGGTTTTACATGCATTTAGTTTGGGTCCACTGGTGTCTACTGCACACAAACGTACGTGGATGGGCACATTTATGATTTTATCTGCCGTGGTACACGAAACTAAATGTGTTCAGACAGGAGTCGTACCGGATGGTGCCCAGAAGGACTGACACCCGTTGCGCGGCAGGGGAGCTGGAAGCCACTACTCCACCTACGACGCGATTACGAATTCATGGTGCATGAGTATACGAGTCCACGCCCGACAAATCCTCATTGCCAAACCAGGAGGGCCACGCGCATGGACATGGTCCACGATGAGGGCCTCGGTTTCCGCGGAGAATCAATGGCAAGGCTGCCGCCGGTCAGTCTTGCCATTGATTTCTCATGGGCGACGCGTCATGGAACGGCGCGCCTATGCCTCTTCTCCCTCGCACACGTTCATACAGGCGCGGCGCGGTTATATAGCCGGTGACCTCACTCGCATGTGCCCACACTAGCCCCCGCCCCTCACCGCCGCCCAGCCTCTCCCTCTGCCTCTCCCGAGCGCCGCCGCCCAGCCCCTCCCTCTCCCTCTCTACCTCTCCCAAGCCCGTCGTCATGGCAGAGCGTTTTTCCGGAGACGAGGCGGCGGCAACGGCTTCGGCCGCCGTTCACTGCGCGAACAGGAGTCTTGGCTCCTGTTCCACCGACACGCCGGGCCATGGGCGTCAAGGAGGTTCGGGTCCTCCTCCTCTTCTTCCTCCTCGCGATCTTCCTCACACTCCTCTGGTGCTCCGGCCCTGCTCGGCGTTAAGGCCGAGCCCGCGGAGGAGACGCCGCTCGGCCGACGCACTCGCAGTGCCGACACCGTCATCAATGAGGGCGACCGGTGCGCCTCCTCGTCGGCTCCTCCTCCGCGCTTCGTCAAGCCAAAGACGGAGCCGGGGAGAGCGCCGGTGAAGACGGAGCCGGGGCTCGCGCCGGTGAAGAAGAAGCCGGCCGCGCCGATGAAGATGGAGCTCGACGACGATGAGCGGCCCTGGAATGAGCGCGCAGGGACTCCATAGCGATGGAGAAGGAGCGCCTGGAGAAGACGAAGGAGCGCCAGTGCGCCGCCCTGCGCCGCTTCGCGGAGCACCGACGCGGCCGCGACGAAGGCGGGGTCGTCGTCATCTCCGACCGCGACGACGACGACGCGCCGCCGCCACCAGCCCGCATTGGCGACGCCAGTCAGGGGTCCACCAGGGACGGCCGCGTCCAGGAGGAGAAAGTCCGACGACGGCGGCGACGATGGCGGCGACGACGGCGACTACTCGGCGTTCAGCCAGTTTCTCTTTTAGTTTAGTTATCTATTTTGCTATGTAATGAAAACCGGCGAACATGTCTAATATATGCCCAAGTTTACCGAAATTTATCGTGTTTAGCCAAACTTCGCCGAACTGTACCGAAATTTGCTATACAAATTTTATTTTTAAACACGCCTGGGGGCAGCCCTGAAGCCGGCGGCTGGAGACCAACTAGCCCCCAGGCTCAATTTTTACGCCGGCTCACCCCCAGACGGCGATTTTAGGCGCCTCCTAGAGGGCCAACGGCTGGAGATGCTCTTAGATCTACTGCTTTGTTTTCTTCCACCGGGGCATGTAGCGCGTTCGTATGCATGTCTCTGCAGTGCACCGCATTGATCTGGGTGTTTATTTTTTAAATTTAAAATGGTGTTTTGCTCAGATCTCTGGGTGAACATGAATGACGGTGGGTTGATTAACTAGGCATTGTGTGCATAATACTGACGTAAAAGCATTTCAGTACTTGGTTTTTCTGTGAAGCCATATTTGTATTAAACGAGTCAAAGCCTTAAACGATGGATTCATTTATGTATGACCAAGATATATATGTGTTCCCGGGCAGAAACCCGCTAACCCACTTCGCACTAGTAGCGCAATTAAGAGGTGGATAAAATATATTTTTTATAGATAAGGTAAGGCCCTGATTTTTAGGAGGCGAGATACGTGCGTCTGATCAGAAACTACTTCCTGATTCTAGGCTGGCTATTTGCAGCGATTCCGAGTGGATAAGCATCCGTTAGAAGCTGGCTAACTAACTAGTTCTCACTGGACCCCCTTTGTATATTCATCTTTTCAACAGGAGCGTATTTACCTTTTCATTTTCAAAATGATTATTTATCATGAAGTATATATGTGTACTTTATTCCAATAATAGGAGCATGTGTCCCTTCGTCGGAGTGGGAGTATATACCCATTTTTTAATTAGAAGTACACATGGAGCGTCTATGCTTTTGGGAATAAGAGTATGCAGTATTTCTTTTATTTGGTATATATACTATAGCAACTGAGTATGTAGCGTCTCCAAATATAAGAGTGCACATACTCCAGAAAGGAAAATCTCCAAATGAAAAGTAGTATACATGCTCCTAAAAATAGAGTATCTTCAAGGGTGTGTCTAGGGCACATCTAGATGTGCTTTAGTTATTGCACATCTAAGTGAATGAATCAAACATAAAGAGAAAAAGAAAAAAAATATCCACACGAATCTCGACGTAAGATCACTGACATAGAACTTAGATGTGCGATACTTATAACACATCTTTTTTTAGAAAAGGAGGATTACCCCCGGTCTCTGCATCTGAGCGATGCATGCAGCCATTTTATTAATTATTCTCAGAGACCTTACAAATCATTACATCAGTAAGCCTGAAGCCACCATCTTCGCGACACCTGTCACTACTCCTATTCCCTTGATGTAGGGGTGCCGAATGTCCGAGCCTAATACCAAACAGACATCGCACAAAACCTAACATCTAATGCCGGTTGCCCCATCCCAGCCACTTACCGGGAATGAGTCACACACCGGTCCGGCGCACTCACCGAGGCTACCGCAGCCGTCATCCACCTAACCATCTTCAGAGCAGGTACCGACGCAAAGACCTTGCTAGGTCAGCTGTCGACGCCACCATGACGCCAGACAGCGCCGCCGCCCTGCGCTCGTCCATCTAGCCGCATCTGTCGTCGATATCCAGCTGCACCATGCCGCCAATATTCGTCGTCATCGACGCGGTAGAAACAACGCCACACCTCCTGGCAACCTCCACACCATCGCCACTGCTGGAGCTACCGGAGTCCATCACCCACAGCATCTCTCCGCCGAACATCAAAACCTCCCAAGACGGCGCCTCCATGGAGGGTACGACGCGAAGGACGCCGCCGCCGCCCAATCCAGACTGAATTTTGGACTTTCGTCCGGGAGGGGTTCGGAGATGGATAGGAGAGACCTCGACATCGCCTCCACGGAGGGTAACAGCGTCGAGAGACGTCGCCGATGCCGGACCGAACAAGTCGATCAAAGTTTCCTCCGGTCCACATCCTATACCACCAAAACTCCATCGGCTCCGGATCCGGCTGGACCACGAACTGGAACCTGCAGAGATGAAAGAGCCATGGGGTCCAACCCACCATGAAGGAGGATCGAGAAGACTCCATCGTTATCTCCAAGCGCCGAATCCAGCGATCCGGCGTGGTCAGCGACGACCACCACCACCCCGCGGCGGCTGATGGCGTTCAAGCCCAAGACCCAGATTGGATCCGATCTGAACCCGGCAGCGCCCGCGACCACCGATCTTTCCACCACGCAGCCGTCACCACGCCGCGAGCAGGCCGCCGCCGCCGCCGCGCCACACGACGTCACCAAGAAACCTGCCGCGCCACGCCGCCCAACCCTGCGCTAGTCCGGCGCCCCGTCCGATCTGGCTGCCCCGCGCCAGCCGAGATAGACAAGAGGGAGATACGCCCCGCCGCCGCCCAGCCGGCCAAGCTTTGCCCGGCGGCGCTGCGGGGACGGCGAGGGGAGGTGGAGGCGGGAGGAGGGACGAGAGGACGGCGGCTAGGGTTCCCCCTGGGTCGCCCGCGGGGGCGACACGAGGGGGATGTGCTTTAGCAAAACTGTATCTTCAAATACATACACAAAACATAGTATATGCTACTTTGTGGTAGTATCGCTTGTTTAGGTAGGATAACATATAGTCTGGGCTGTATGGATTGCAACGTAGTATATCCGTATGTGAAGTATGTCATAAATGGCATGGTTTCATCTACATATTTCTTTATCAGTATATATCATTGTAAGAGTGTATGGAGTATATTCAATAAGAGAGAATGGAGTATGTTGTATTTCAAAATAAATAGTATGGAGTATGGAGTATACTCAACAAGAGAGAATGGAGTATGTTGTATTTCCAAATAAATAGTATGGAGTAAGGAGTATGGAGTATATATCATAATATGTCCAAAATTCTCAGTGTCCAAAGATGGGAAGATGACATGGATTCTTAGAAAATATGGAGTATATGGTATCTTAGAAAGCCAATGCGTAGTATAGATCATAGGGAACGTATACGCGCCTAGATGCGCTAGCTTTTACAGCAAATCCAAGGGAGAGAGAGCGGGATAATTAGGTCACGTTCATTAAGTTGTGGAACGTACCAAATTCATCTTGGTGGGGCGGCAGCGGTGGCCGCACGTACGGCCGCGTCTTGTGAGGTAGATCGAAAAACGAGAGGATTAATGATGTACTGTTGTTTTTTTAGGGCAAGAAAGTAGGAAAGTTTGGTATGTTATTGGATTGGATCTAGAAACCGGCAGGCGGCAGTACCGTGGCACCTACGACCCGTTTAGCGAAGCACGTATCTAAAAGTACCCAACGGCTTAAAAGGTGGAGGTAACTACCACTAGGTGATAGAGTCTATTTTCCCTATATATATATACATACACTAGCCGCGTACATTTCTACCCGTATTTTAACAAACAAGACGGAATTAATAGCACAAATCATCCATGCATACCATGCAAATTAAGTCTAGTACAACAAGGTCCCAAATTCGATTAGATCCCGGATGTCCAACAAGTTTTTCATGAACGGATCATGTTGTCCCACACAAACTTCCCCCCGGTTTCATCCAATAGTGTGCGCACATAAACGCCCATCTCTCTATCTTGTGGTACGCCATAGCAGCACGTGCGGGCTACATATAATGTGTCGACCAACATTGAGTAAATATAATGTGTAGACCAACATTGAGTGAATGAATCAATCAATAAGTTGAGCAAGAGGGAGAAAAACTTACGATCTCGTCCTCTGTCGCATGTAGTGGGCACCTTGCCTCGAGCTGACGAACCACGTCGCTAAACTTGGTGACGCTGATCTGGATAGCGTGCCAGTGATATGACAACGACCTCGCGTTGTGTGGTTGAATAATGTACATGTCGTAGTGCACAATGTGCTTTCATGCGTGAAACATTTCATGACTTGCCCCCAGAAGGGCTCCCCTCTGCTTCTGCTTATGAAACCCGCGGATACGACCAGCCACACATCGCAAAACAAGTCATCCTCCGTAGTCGATTAGCTAACCATCTTGCGTAATCTAAAAAACAACATAGCATTTTGAAAATAAGCTTAATGGCATTTGACGAACACCTGCCAGGTGTGGTGTCCGGCATGGAGGTCATCGACAGGGGGCGGAGTGTACCTGGGTACAAACATCTCCACGGTGGAAAGCTTTGTAGTGATGGAGAGCGGGCGCGTCGGTGCTGGTTGCAGACGTCCAGCAATACCTACGTGGCGGCCGGAGACGTACGGCAGCGGCGACGACGGAGGTGGGGGGTGCGGATGCAAAGCAAGTGAGAGAAGGGTCGGAGTGGAAGGAAATGGGACCGGGAGGGGGATTGGGTGGGCCGACGATGTCGGAGTCCTATGTTTCAGGTGTCCGAACTCCCGCATACCTTCCCCACTTTGTTTTCAATTTGCGGGAGGAAATCACGCCCGGACCACCGCACGTACCAATACATACCCTTGTTGGATGATTTTTTTTGTCCAGACAGTGTGATCCGGACGGATATACTAGTTCGCCTTGGAGATATCCTAATGTAAATATTTGCAACGCAAGCCATCTGCCAATTGCATAGCAAATAAATATTCCAGTTCTTCACCCTCAACGTATCTTACCCACAACTGAAAATTTATACAGAACAACATAAATTTCTACTACGTCGACTACTCATGCTATCCCACTGTAAAAAGAAGGTGGACTTTAGGCCCTAACCAGTCCTAACAAAGAATCTTTACCCCTTGTGACAGGATCACTGGTCGATCAGACTGCTACACAATTAACAATTCAGCAGGAGCAAAACATCCCAAACCCAGGGCTGGATGAATATAACCACCTGCCTACCTAGCTAGATGTTCCAAGCCCACCGAATCCGTTGTACGCACTCACAAAGGACAGGGAATCCAGCAGGAGTACTGCTTTAACAAAGCTCCTGCTTTAATCTCACTATAAACTAAACCTTTTAGCTGCCAGATGCTTAGCAGTGCCAACATCACCCACTGTCACTGTCGCATCATATAGCACATGAGATGCTAGCTCGGCCATGTGGGCCACACGGTCGTCGCAATAAAGTTGTATACATCACATGGAACTGCCTTACAAGCAGCCACGACATGTATTGTTGTAAGCCAGGGTCAGGGTCACTACCGATCAAGGCTAAATTTCGTGTTTTGACCCTTTTCTAAAACCTATTCATAATTATCTTAGTTTGAAATTTTTTCGAGATTCTAACTCTTGTGCTATCGCCAGGGACCATGGCAGTAGGGTTGCATGCCCTACCGCCAAAAACCTCCTAAGTATTGAAGACAGTGTGTGCTCGTGCCCACCGTCAAGCACGCTGACAGTAGGGCTGTGCAGGCTACCGCTAACCCGGTTGACGATAGCGATGTTTCCTACCGCCAAAGTCCCTGGTTGTAGGCTGATAGACCCTACCGCCATGGACTCTAGCGGTAGTAAAAGGGTCAGATCTTGAAAAAATTTCAAACTAGGATCAAATCTCGAATAGATTTCAGAAAAGGATCAAAACACGAAAATTTGCCACCGATCGAGGCCGGGCCAACCGATTAAAGGCGGTGATTGAGCTTGACATGCCAACGTATGTAAGCTAGATCAGCTGGTATCGTGTAACTGTCGTTCATACGTGTAATCTCAATGCCTCGTAGACCAGCCGATTAGTGTGCGCGTGTTTTTTCTTCGTTTTCTATATGCATGACTGAAATGTAATTTGCTTGTTTGTACGTGGCCATATTTTCAAATTTCACATGTAATGCTCTAGTCACCACGTGTTTAATTACTTGTTTGGTTGTTAACAAAGGTAGTACCGATGGTTACATGTCCGTCTAGCAGGATAGATACTCTGCTCGCCCGATCGTACGTGACGCTGACTGATCGTCTACACGCAGACAGCCGAAATTACGGCATGATTATGACCTACGTGGCATCTTAGCCAACCTCGCGTCAATGCATGGTTATTATCACGATGTCGGTCCACTGCACGACGATGAACAAGCAACAAACTTCAGCTGGCTCGAACAAACTTAATCATGTACGTGTACACCTAGCGTACTAGCTAGCATCATTTTCGTAGCCAAGAACAACGACACGCACTAGCTACCAACGATGGTACCGCCTTCACACACACACACACACACACACACACACACACACACGATGCATGTTACACCCTGGGCCATGCATGGCATGATTACACGCACTCGCACACATCTGTACAAAAGACAAGAGGAGGGTCGACGTGACGGCGATGGCAAAAAGCTGCATGGCTCCATGCATGCATCAAGATTCGTTCCCCAACCCCGTTTCACATTCGCCGGAGGGACTACCCTACTGGGTTAGCTTTGATATGTGTCTGCACAGTGCACAGTAATGAGACGACGGACTACGTGTCAGTACCCTCCTGATGATCGCTGAGGGACCCGGGACGGGCCTCTGCACTTGCCGACTACTGTACGTGAGAAGGATGCACAATAGCTCCATGGATAATGATCCATTTATTGTATTTTTTTGCGGGAAAATGATCCATTTATTGTTGAAGGCCCCCAATGATTATTTTACCAACTACCAATGTTCAATTCGACCTTGATCGACCTGCAGGGGACTGCTCCAGCGCAGTCGTTTTATTTGCGGTTCTTTTAGTCACTCCGTTTTTTGTTTAGTTCTTGACCAAAGTCAAACTTTAGAAACACTGATCAAATTTACAGAAAAATGTATTGACATCTACAATACCAAATCAATACTGTTGGATTCATTATCGAACATATGTTCACACCATATATATTTGTCATTGTAAATGATTATACTGTTTGACATAGGACAAAGCTAATATCCGGAGTAAATAAAAACAGTGGGAGTTCACATGGAGTTGCATGGATTTTTTTACTGTGTTATTATTGGGCTTTTCCTATGTTTTTCTATGCGTTCAGTTGAATTGGTATGTCAATCTTGTACTTAGACGTGATACAGTTGGGTGGTTCGATACAATGCGGGAGGGACATGAAAGGCATGCATAGTAGAAAGCGACCAGACATTCCCCTTCCCTGGCCATGGCCTATATATGCTCATCCATCCAATCCCCCAATTATAATTTGGTTACTGAGGTATATATGAGTTCTACTATAAGGAATCAATCATAAACAAGAGTTGTATAACATGTATGTATCATATAGGCTACGTAGAGTTTATGAGGCCCCGGCCCGTCCCGTCCCCTCCCCCCCCCCCCCTCCTGATCCCGCATCTGCGCCGCCTCCACGGGAGGTGGCCGGGGCGGCACACTCCCTCCCCTCCCTCTTGGCCGTTCCTTCCACTAGATCTCCCCCGCCATCGCCGGGGTGGTGCCGGCGGCGGCGCGCGTCCCCTTCCCGGGGCAGGGGACGGCGGCGATGCAGCTCGGCTGGGCGGTGGGCGAGATGACGGTGCTGCCACTTGGCGGCGGGGCGGCATGGTGGCATGAGGTGGCCGGCGGCGCGCCCCCGGGCCAGATTTGGCCCCTGCGGGGCCCATCTTGGTCCTAGCAGGTCGGCCATTGGGGCGGCTTCGTCGTCTTCTGCGTGACGCGAAGGATGAATAGTTCGGACTGGAGGTGTGGCGCCGACGGTGTGCCTTCTGCAGCATAACGGCGGGAGCTTTACATGCATCTGAGTTCCCGACTGGGCATGTGGGCCCACGGCCCTGGTATGCTCCTGCTGTCGTGTTCGGTCGGTTACTGTCATTAACGGTGGAGGGTGGGCCCTCCCGCATGCCGACGGTGCTGTTGTCCCTAGTCCCGGCTCCTCTTCTTCGTTGAGAAGGCCCCTTTCGTGGTGCCGTGGAGAGACGGCACGGAAGCTTCAAGATCTTTTGGGCGCAGGGGAGTCGTCTGTTTGGTGGCGTGCTCCGGAGCGCTCGAGGTGAAGGTTGGGATCGGGAGAAATCCCTGTCGGCCGAGCCGAATCAGGCGCGGTGGTGCCTGAGGATGCTGCCAGACCTTCCTGGAGGACGTCGGGGGCTACCCTTCCTCTCTCCTCGCCGAGTACCGGGGAAAACCCTTGGCAGCAGTGTCGTTATCGGCACATCCCTTCTTGGAGGTGTTGATTGGCACCGGTGCTTCGGAGTATAGGAGCTTGGTGGAGGTTCCCCGGTGGGCACGGCGGTCGCGAAGCTTCTTTTCGTTTTTGTTGATTCGCTAGTGTCAGCATTTGTTTCTTTTGTTTTTCTCTTTGTTTCTTTTGGGCGTGTCTGTGCTGCTTCCGTCCCAGAGTCTATCGTTGGTTGTATTGATGATTGTTGCTTTGTAATACAAAGCGGGAAAAACCCTATTTCATCTTAACATGTATGCATCAAGCTTAATTTAACCATGGCCGAGTCGACCAGCTATGTGCAAACCGCTATAATTTTGCTATCTGTGCAAAATGTGATTCAAAACACAAGTACGAAATGTAAGCTTCTTTTGGTCTAATAATTTAATATGGCTTAGAGTTGGTACTTGGCTGTTTGAAGAGACGAAATACGAATTAGCGTATTCGATTTCAAGGGTATCATTACCCGCAAAAAAAAAGATTTAAGGGTATCATGAGTACGAGTGTGCATATTAGGTGCGTTGGAGAGTCGCATGCCCCCGTCCTCCTGTGGTACCCGAGCCATTGTATCGGAGATCCGATAATGATGGTCGAAGGCCAGCAGATTTGCAAAACCGCCCGTCCAGTATGTCGCGTAGATTCAGGGACTTCGACAATGACTGTTAGATTGGAGATCCGACGGCCTAGGTGTCATGGGAAGACATATATTTTATAGCATGTATGGCATAAGAAACCCACTGTCGGAGTAAATGACCACGGGTAGCCTAGCCGGTTTCCCCTAACACTTTAAAAAAATTACAGGCCGAACAAGCCTTCAAGCTTCCGAGACACGGGGCCGTCTTCCCCCAGCCGGCTACCTCTCAAACCGGCTGCGCAAAGGCAGCACAGCCCTGAAATCCTTGAGAAACAAGACCACGAGAAGGCCGACTTTCAGAAGCCGGCCATAAAAGGGCCGACTCCCAGGAGCCGGCCCCTCAGCAGGCGGCTAAGATCTTGCCTTCAGAGTCTGCACCCACATAACGGCGACAAGACAGGGCGTGGCTATAGTAAAGCCTGCCACCCCCGAATCCAGGTGCATGCATGGCCACAGTGCACCGTACGGGGCGGCCATCCCCGTCCGGCGCGGCACTATTGCCATGATGATCGTGACGTCACCCACGGGGAGGGGTCAGTACGACCCGTGGGTGGCGGGCCCCCTCGGTCAGGGAGATCCCGAAGGCGGTCAGGCTTCCCACAGTCGGCCAAGGGTATGGCCGCCTTCCAACAGCCGACCAGCTCTCTCCCTCCAAGGAGGTGCTTCATTAAGAAGACAAGAGAAGGTAAGGCTATAGTGATGAGCCGCCTCGCGACGGCACTGTAGCCATGCTTACCACGATAAAGCCATCGTCACCAGGGGCAAGGTAACAGTAACCAGCCCCCGACAAGACCCCCGAGCGGTGGGGCCGGCCTGTCGGCGAAAGGGTCGGCAGCCGGCGGGCCTACCAGTCGGCGGGCCCCACCAGTTGGCGGAGAAGCTGGCGGGCGTAGACACAGACGGCTGGGGCCCACGCCCAGCCGGATTACCATTGTACCCCTTGGGGTAGGTCTATATAAACCCCCCAGGGTTCCCATGCAGAGGGAGATTACTCTTTGGATAGATTTTAGACACCACAAGGAGAAGAGGAGCGGGCTAGCCTGGTCCTCCCTCATCCTTTCACCGAACAGCTCAAGGCGCATTCTGTAGCAACCCACCGAGCTAGTGATCATGCGGAGACCCCGTAGAGCAGCATTAGGGATGTTATCTCCACGGAGAGCTCTGAAGCTGGGTAAGATTCGCCGGCGTGCATGTCTTCGCCTTATCCCGTTTCCAGGCACCGGCGATGTTTTATTGGCTCCCACAATGATAAGCCATCCATTGACATATGTCGCATCAACCACCCGAAATTTGGCGCCCATCGTGGGGCCAGGTGCACCGTCGTCCGGAGACCTGCTCTGGACGGGAACCCTCTTCCTTCCCAACGTGTGTAGCCAGCCTGGCTCGCCCGATGGCGCTTGCCCCGACGCGCTGCAAGACATCGCTGACGCCTACGTGGCGAGCTGCCTCGCCGATTTTCATGGCGAGGCTCGCATCTCTGACGAGCCCGCATCCGACGCGGGCACAGACTGCCCCGAGAGCCACCTCGTTAGCCTCCTCGATCAACTTCACGTCTCCGGCGAGCTTGCCGCGGACTTGGAGTCGGTTGGCTCCACCGACCCGATGCTTGTCGATTCCGACACGGCATCCCTTGACGCCTTCCCCACCAACGTGGTGGTCATCAATGACCCTCTTCCTCAAGCCGACAGCAGCGGCAGTGCCATTACCGAGGTACTGGTTATCAGCCACGGCGCCTCTTCAGGCGAAAACGCCCACGACGCTCTGCGGGCGGCGCTGCATGACTTGTCCGTCCCCGTCCCGGCCGACGCGGACGCCAAGACATTGCAGGCGCGCCGCCTCGCCCTCGTTGCGGAGGGCCAGAGGCTCGCCACCATGAGACGCCTCACCGAGGCTCACCAGCGCGAGGTCGACCGAGCCGCCTTCGGCACGCCGCCTCCCGACGGGCCGAGCCGCGTCGGTATCGTCAAGAAACACGGCGCGGCTATCGTCGACATGCTGGGAGCAGACCGCCCAGTCTATGCCACGCCTCTCGAGAACTTGCGCGCCGCCCAGGCGGCCGCAGACGAGCTGAATGGGCTGGGGCCTGATGAGCTCCCTTACATGACCAAACGCATCCAGCAACTTATCGACGCGGCCACAGAGCGACATGAAGCCGGCGTCCGCGCCGAGAGTCCTCCCACGCGCCGAGTGCACGGCGCGACGTCCCGAACACCGACCGCGGGCAACACCCGCGCGAGAAAAGAAAAGGAGCCGGCTGCCAGCCGCAGCCAGACTCGAATCTCCATCGAGCGTGACGCCGAGGGCCGCCCTCGAGCCATGGAGTGGCGGGGCAGGCGGAGATACCCTACCCCGCCTCCTGTCACGCACCCGACTCTCAGCGGTCGACTGGGTCGCCGCGAAGGAGTCGGCGAGAATGATGCCCACCACCGGATCGTCCGCCTTGCGCGATCCTTTGCCCTGGAAGAAGAAGATGATGTCGGCCCGTCTTGCTTCGGCCCCCGCATCCGCGACAAGCCCTTCCCCAAAGGGTTCCCGCTCCCAAGAGACACGCCCAAGTACAACGGCTCCGTGAAGTCGGAAGATTGGTTGATCGACTACTCCACCGCAGTTAGCATCGCAAACGGCTACAGGCGTGTTGTCGTAAAATATGTGCCCCTCATGCTCCAAGGCACCGCGCGCACCTGGCTTAACAGCCTCAAGCCTTACTGTGTCAACAGCTGGCTAGACTTCATTAAAGCCTTCATACGCAACTTCACCAGCACCTACAAGTGGGCTCCTAAGCCCCGACAGCTCTCCTTGTGCGTCCAAGGGCCCAACGAATCGACTCGCGACTACCTCACGCGGTGGGCCGAGCTCCGCAATTCCTGCGAGGGAGTGCACGAGGTCCAAGCTATAGAGTACTTCACCGCCGGGTGCCGAGAAGGCACCCTCCTCAAGCACCGACTCCTCTGCGACGAGCCGACTACGCTTGACGAGCTACTGGTCATAGCTGATAAATACGCCATGGCCGATTCCTCGATGAAGACCGAGCTCCGAGTGGACTCCTCCGGGAAGGTGCTCGCTCCGAGTCCCAAGACGTCGGCTGGAGAATCCAGCCGACGCCCACACCAGAACGACCACAAGCGCAAGGCTCCCCTGCCGCCTTCCACCAGTCGGCAGGTGGCCATAGTCGAAGACGAACAACCCGAAAGACGGCCCGCACCCAAGAAGCAGAAGGGCGGCAGGTCGTCTTGGCAGCCGGCTTTCTCCTACGAGCAAGCACTTGATGCCCCCTGCAAGTTTCACAGCGGCGCGAAGCCTTCAAACCACACGACCAGAAAATGCCATTGGCTCACTCGGATCTCGTGAGGGGATGGCGCCGCCTCCGTCTACTGGTTAGCCGCCTCCGGCTCCTCCGCAGCCGGCCGCTCGACCATCGGTCGGGGTAGTTCAAGATGAGTACCCCGACGAGCATGCCGCCTACGTCGTCTTCACCAGCCAGCCAGAAGATCGGCGTAACCGGCGCCGAAAACACCAAGAAGTCAACGCAGACGCCTCCAACAACCCAGAATTCACGCACTGGTCAGAAATGCCTATTAGCTGGAGCCGGACAGATCACCCAGAGGTGATGCCGTCTCCCGGCTCCTATGCATTGGTTCTGGATGCCACCCTCGCTACGGAAAGGCGAGCCGCCCGTTTCACCCGTGTGCTGATAGATGGTGGGAGCAGCATCAATATCCTATACCGCGACACCATGGAGAAGCTGAGCATCAAGACAAGGCAGCTCATGCCCAGTAAGACTATGTTCCATGGCATCGTACCCGGCTTGTCCTGCTCCCCAATCGGCAAGATCAAGATAGATGTCCTCTTCGGGGACAAGGATCATTTCCGCCGAGAGGCGGTGTGGTTTGAAGTGGTGGATCTAGAGAGCCCTTATCACGCGTTGCTTGGCCGACCTGCCCTGGCCAAGTTCATGGTTGTACCCCATTACGCCTACCTCAAGATGAAGATACCAAGTTCCAAGGGCATCATCACCATAGCCGGAGACAACAAGAAATCCTCCGAGTGCGCGGCTGCCAGCAGTCGGCTGGCCGAGTCCCTTGTAATTGCTGAAGAGAAGAAGATACTGGACCGAGTCGTGGCCATGACCGGTAAGCAGCTGGCCCTATCCCCCGACCCCAAGGAGTGTGGTGCCCAAGGTTCCTTTCAGCCAACCAAAGAAACAAAGAGGGTACCTCTGGACCCAGATCGCCCAGAAAGGTTTGCCACCATCGGGGCAAACCTGGACAGCAAATAGGAAGGCGGGCTCACCGATTTCCTCCGTGAGAATCAGGACATTTTTGCATGGTCCCCCAAGGACATGCCGGGTGTGCCGAAGGAATTCGCCGAGCACAAGCTACATGTCCGAGAAGGTGCGAAACCAGTCAAACAGCCTCTCTGCCGACTATCGGAGGAGAAGAGAAGGATTGTGGGAGAAGAGATAGCCCGGCTTTTGGCAGCCGGCTTCATTATGGAAGTTTTCTTCCCAGAATGGCTCGCCAACCCGGTCCTCGTGCTGAACAAAAACAACAAGTGGCGCATGTGTATAGACTACACTAGCCTCAACAAGGCTTGCCCCAAAGATCCCTTTGCCTTGCCAAGGATTGATCAAGTAATAGACTCCACAGCCGGATGCGAGCTGTTGAGTTTCTTGGATGCTTACTCAGGCTACGACCATATAAAGTTGGATCCAGCTGACCGCCTGAAAACCGCCTTCATCACACCATTCGGAGCCTTCTGCTACCTGACTATGACATTCGGCTTGAGAAATGCCGGTGCCACTTTTCAGCGTTGCATGCAGAAATGCCTCCTCAATCAGCTCGGCAGAAATGCTCACGTCTATGTAGACGATATTGTGGTGAAGACGGAGAAGCGCGGCACCTTGCTGGAAGACCTCAGAGAAACATTTGAAAACTTGCGCCGATTCCAAATCAAGCTCAACCCCGAGAAATGCTTGTTCGGAGTACCAGCCGGCCAGCTCCTAGGCTTCCTGGTCTCCGAACGCGGCATCGAGTGCAACCCAATAAAGATCAAGGCCATAGAGAGAATTGAGATTCCCACCAAGCTGTGGGATGTCGAGAAGTTCACCGGATGCTTGGCTTCCCTGAACCGCTTCATCAACCGGCTCGGAGAGAAGGCCCTCCCCCTCTACCGACTCATGAAGAAGTCCACTCATTTCGAGTGGAACGACCAGGCGGACCAAGCCTTCCACGAGCTAAAGAAGATGCTGACCACGCCGCCTGTCTTGGCAGCACCGGCTGAAAAGGAGCCCATACTCCTTTACATTGCCGCTACTAGCCGGGTGGTCAGCACTGTCATCGTAGTCCAACGCCCAGAAGAAGGTCGGGCTCAGCCGGTTCAGAGGCCGGTGTATTATTTAAGCGAAGTCTTATCCACCTCAAAGCAGAGCTACCCACACTACCTGAAGATGTGCTATGGTGTGTACTTCCCTGCCAAGAAACTCAAGCCCTATTTTCAAGAGCACCCCATTACGGTCGTATGTACTGCTCCGCTTGCCGAGATCATAGGCAGCCGGGATGCATCCGGCCGAGTGGCCAAATGGGACATTGAGCTGGCCCCCTACACGATCTTCTACCAGCCCTGCACCGTCATTAAGTCCCAGGCATTGGCCAACTTCCTCGTCGATTGGGCCGAAACCCAATAACTGCCACCGACTCCCAACTCCACTCACTGGCGGATGCACTTCGATGGGTCCAAGATGCACACCGACTTGGGAGCCGGCATCGTCCTCACCTCTCCCAAGGGCGACAAGCTCAAGTATACATTGCAAATTCATTTTACCGCCTCCAACAATGTGGCCGAGTATGAGGCGCTCATACGTGGGCTCTGGCTAGCCAAAGAACTCGGCATCCGCCGGATCTTGT
Organism: Triticum urartu; assembly: GCF_056163025.1. Taxonomy (NCBI): domain Eukaryota; kingdom Viridiplantae; phylum Streptophyta; class Magnoliopsida; order Poales; family Poaceae; genus Triticum; species Triticum urartu. Next base: position 715,849,876 of record NC_141879.1, read on the forward strand.
GCTATGGCGACTCGGATTTGGTGGTCCAACAAGCATCCGGTGACTAGGACGCCAAAGACGCGAACATGGTGAGCTATCGTTTCCTCGTCCAGCAAATCAGTGGATATTTTGAAGGATGTGAGTTCCTTCATGTACCACGTGCCGACAACATGCAAGCGTATGCCCTGTCACGAGTAGGATCCACCCGACAAGCCATACCAGCCGGCGTTTCTCTCCACCGACTCCTCAAGCCGTCTCCAGAATCTGATTCCATCTTCGTGCCGCCTGACCCCAACGCAGTCGGATACGACTTGGGAAACCAAGCAGGCGGCGCGGGGACTCCAACAGGCGGCCCGGGGACAGCCATAGTCGCACCCGGCCCGGGGAATTCGGAACTCGGCCCGGGGACTACATCAACACAACAGGCGATGGCCGACTCCGACCCCAACTCTTCACTACCCAGCCCACCCGCCCCTATCACAGTGGCAGTCCTGATAATAGAAGAAGTCACAGCTCCATCCTGGGCCTAGCCCATCCTCAACTTCTTAGTAAATAGAGAGCTTCCAACCGATGAGATCTCGACAAGACAAGTTCAACACCGAGCCCGAGCCTACACAATCGTCAACAGAGAGCTTGTTAGGCGCAGCGTCACTGGAGTCTTCCAGCGCCGCGTCGAACCAAAGGAGGGCACAACAATCCTCAGGGACATCCACCAAGGCGAATGCGGCCACCACGCAGCCTCATGATCACTCGTCGCCAAGGCTTTTCGCCACGGATTTTTCTGGCCGACTGCCTTGGAAGACGCCCAGGAAATAGTCAAAAACTGCAAAGGGTGCCAAGTTTTCAGCTCCAAGCAACACCTCCCGGCTTCGGCACTCAAGACCATCCCCCTCACCTGGCCCTTTGCCGTCTGGGGGCTGGACATGGTGAGCCCGTTCAAGACGGCACGCGGCGGCATGACACATCTGCTCGTCACTGTGGACAAATTTACCAAGTGGATTGAAGCGAAGCCGGTCAAAAAGCTGAATGGGCCGACTGCCGTCACATTCATCGCAAATATTATAACCCGGTATGGCCTACCGCATAGCATCATCACCGACAACGGCACAAATTTTGCAAAGGGAGCACTGGCACGTTTCTGCGCAACACGCGGCATCCGGCTGGACCTAGCGTCCGTTGCCCACCCGCAGTCAAACGGCCAGGTCGAGCGAGCAAACAGCCTCATCCTCTCAGGCATCAAGCCCCGACTGGTCGTGCCACTGGAGCGTTCGGTCCGCTGCTGGCTCGACGAGCTACCAGCCGTCCTCTGAAGTTTGCGTACTACCCCAAACAGATCGACCGGCTTCACCCCTTTTTTCCTTGTATATGGTGTCGAGGCCGTCATCCCAACTGACATCGAGTTCGACTCGCCTCGGGTCACCATGTACACGGAGGCGGAAGCCAAGGAAGCACGAGAAGACGGCGTCGACCTGCTGCAAGAGGGCCGGTTGTTAGCTCTTAGTCGGTCCGCCATCTATCAGCAGGGTCTGCGCTGCTACCACAGCTGGAAGGTCAAGCCAAGATCTTTCCAAGAGGGTGACCTTGTGCTCCGGCTGATCCAGCGAACAGCCGGCCAGCACAAGATGGTTATGTTTCCTAACCATGAGAAAAGAGTTGTTATTTGATTAACGGGATCACATCATTAGTTGAATGATCTGATTGACATGACCCATTCCATTAGCTTAGCACCCGATCGTTTAGTAAGTTGCTATTGCTTTCTTCATGACTTATACATGTTCCTATGACTATGAGATTATGCAACTCCCGTATGCCGGAGGAACACTTTGGGTGCTACCAAACGTCACAACGTAACTGGGTGATTATAAAGGAGTACTACAGGTGTCTCCAAAGGTAGATGTTGGGTTGGCGTATTTCGAGATTAGGATTTGTCACTCCGATTGTCGGAGAGGTATCTCTGGGCCCTCTCGGTAATGCACATCACATAAGCCTTGCAAGCATTACAACTAATGAGTTAGTTGCCAGATGATGTATTACGAAACGAGTAAAGAGACTTGCCGGTAACGAGATTGAACTAGGTATTGAGATACCGACGATCGAATCTCGGGCAAGTAACATACCGATGGCAAAGGGAACAACGTATGTTGTTATGTGGTCTGACCGATAAAGATCTTCGTAGAATATGTAGGAGCCAATATGAGCATCTAGGTTCCGCTATTGGTTATTGACCGGAGACGTGTCTCGGTCATGTATACATTGTTCTCGAACCCGTAGGGTCCGCACGCTTAAGGTTTCGATGACAGTTATATTATGAGTTTATGAGTTTTGATGTACCGAAGTTAGTTCAGAGTCCCGGATGTGATCACGGACATGACGAGGAGTCTCGAAATGGTTGAGACATAAAGATTGACATATTGGACGGCTATATTCGGACACCGGAAGTGTTCCAGGTGATTTCGGAGAAAACCGGAGAGCCGGAGGGTTACCGGAACCCCCCGGAGAAGTAATGGGCCATATGGGCCTTAGTGGAGAGAGATAGGGGCAGCCAAAGGTGGGCCGCACCCCTCATCCCCGCCTGGTCCGAATTGGACTAGGAGAGGGGGGGCGGCGCCCCCCTTTCCTTCTCCCTCCCCACCTCTTTCCCCCTCCTAGTAGGAGTCCTACTCCTACTAGGAGGAGGACTCCTCCTTGGCGCGCCATATGGGGCCGGCCGGCCTCCTCCCCTTGATCCTTTATATACGGGGGCAGGGGGCACCCCTAGACACACAAGTTGATCCACGTGATCATATTCTTAGCCGTGTGCGGTGCCCCCTTCCACCATAATCCTCGGTAATATTGTAGCGGTGCTTAGGCGAAGCCCTGCGACGGTAGTACATCAAGATCGTCACCACGCCGTCGTGCTGACGGAACTCTTTCCCGACACTTTGCTGGATCGGAGTCCGGGGATCGTCATCGAGCTGAACGTGTGCTAGAACTCGGAGGTGCCATAGTTTCGGTGCTTGATCGGTCGGGCCGTGAAGACGTACGACTACATCAACCGCGTTGTGCTAACGCTTCCGCTATCGGTCTACAAGGGTACGTAGATCACACTCTTCCCTCGTTGCTATGCATCACCATGATCTTGTGTGTGCGTAGGAAATGTTTTGAAATTACTACGTTCCCCAACAAGTTCAGCCCAGGATACCAAGCCCGGACGAACTCCAGAGCCTGCCCAGCGCCGGAGCGGGCCGCTGACGCCTTCCAAGCCTCGAAGCGGCCGACTACGACCTCCAGCCAGTCGGCGGTCTGACTTGGGGTGCGCGGAATCACCTCGCCAAGCCAGAGAGCGGCCAGCACTTGCGCTCTGGCGCGCTGAAGACGGCGGAGCATGCGATGGGCTGGCTGCAGGCGGGCTTGAAGCCCCAGAAGTTGCTCCTCAAGTGACCGGCTGGCATTCGGCGCAATCTCGGCCCCCGCCTGCCGTCGCGTGTCGCGGTAGGCCTCGATGGCTTGGGTGGCGGCGGCTGAGTAGCCGGGGAAGTAATCTGCGCAAAGAGGAATGCAGCAACACAAAATCAAAAAATGAATCAGATAGTAGAAGGCAGACAAGGAAGCAAAGAAGAAGGCGGCCTACCGTCAATCAAGTCTTCCACCCGGCTGTAGCCTTGGCTCAGCGCCTGCCTCATCTTGGCCCAGTTTGCCGCCTTGGTCTCATACTCAGCTTTGAGGGCGGCCTTGCTGTCCTGCGCGGCCTTCAGGGCCGCCCTGTGGCTCTCCTCCTGGTCGGCCAACCTCTTGGCCAGGCGGTCACGCTCTTGAGCCAGGGCGGTGCACTCGGCTTCCTTGGCACGAAGGGCGGTCTGGGCTCCGCTCAGCTGGCTCCTCAAGTCGGCATTGGCCCCTGCAATATAAAGAAAGAAGTCGTCAGGAAAGGATCTGACCCGACTACTCGGTAGTCGGCCCGAATCTCGGGGACTACACCCAATGGGTGCGTTGACGCGCCCCCACTTAAAAGAAAAACGGAGCGCTTACTCCGACTCTCGGTCAGATCAGTGGCTTTCTGATTCAACTCCTGGGCCTGGGAGTTGAAGGCGGCCACGCGGAGGTTGTGGTACTCCTGCAGAGAAGACAAGGGACGTGAGTAAGAACAAGATGGTAATCAAGCTTTCCAATAAATTCGAAGCCGCCTGCCTCGGAACTCGGGGACTACACCCAGTGGGTGCGCTGACGCGCCCCCGCGGAAGAAATTAAAAGCAATCAAAGGAGCAGGAGGACTCACCCGAATAACTGACCGCGTCGTGATAAACTCCTGGGTGTACTCCTTCAGCGCGGTGGCTTGGGCCTGAAGCCGGCTCCGGACGTCCTGCGCCGCCACATTCAGCACGGCTGTCCCGCCGCCCGGCGTCCACCCGGACGAGCTGTCGCTGGCCGCTTCTAGGTCCTGGGCAGATGAGCCGGCGTCCACGGTCTTCTACGCGTCGGCGCTGAAGTCGCCTTCCCCGCGCGCCGGCGAAGCGGTGACGAGATCACAAGATCCCCTCCCACGGTCGGCTCGCCCCTAGCCGGCCGCACTGGCGGCTCTTCAGGCCGGCCTCCTCGACCCACTACAGTCGGCGGCGATGGCGCCGTCTCCCTCTCCATATCCGGCTGGCCGCGGCCAGCTTCCTCCAACGGGGGCACAGGGGTGTCAGGAGCCGCGGCACGGAGGGGAATGACGAACTGCGGAGGCTGGTTCTGCAGGGCCTCCGCCTCCTTCTCCGCGTCTGCGGCCTCCGCCTGGGCCTTGGCGGCTGCGACGGCTCGCGCCTCCGCCAACTTCTGCTCCGCCTCCCGCTCCTCTCGCGCTTCCCGCGCGTTCCGCTCCGTCGCCTCTAGGAGGTCGGCGTGGGGATCTACCCGGCGCGAGTTTGAAGACCCTCCTACGGTTCCGACTATGGAGGCGGCCGGGACTCGCCCAAGGGGAAGAGGGGCCCTGTTAGATAAATTGAGAAAAATGGTTTGGAAAAATATCAACCGGAGAAGAAGGAAAAAAGAAAGGCATAAAAATAGTGACACTTACGCTGAGACCGCCTGCGGCTGCTTCACCACCTTGCGGAAGCGGACTGCCTTCGCGGCCACCTCGTCCTGCTTGGTCGCCGCCGCGGTACTCTTGGGCTTCTTCGGCCGACTGCCGAAGTGGGTCGACGCGGCCCGGCGGATGGGCCCGCACCATGGTGCTCGGGCGCCGGTCGACGGCGCGCGATGACTTCAGCCTCGTCATCATCTGGCCACTCCTCGAAGCCGGCCCCGAGCCCAGACCCGCCTGCGTCGTTGCCTTCCCCCGCGACGTCGTCCTCCATGGAGGCCGCCCCCAGGTCTGGGTCGTCTACATCGTCCATCGTACGGTCGGGGAGGAACTGGCGTTCCACCCCTGCGGCCCCGGCTGCTGGCGGAAGCATGGGGTTCTGCCAAAGAAATGCCGGCTGGTCAGGAGTCGGCCACCATGAACTCGACAACGAGCAAAGAGGAAGAGAAACTTACCACCGGCGGAGGATTGGCGCGAGAGTAGGGCACCTTGCCATACTGCCACTCCTTGGTGAGCTTGCAGTTCGAGATGTAGTTCACCATGTAAGACACCTTGGTGTGAGGCATCTCCTTGGTGCTTAGCTGGCACGGGTCGAAGCGGCCGCTCATCTGGCAGATCATATGAGGTCGGCCCTAGAGCGGCAGCACCCGGCGCTCCATGAAGGCGGCCACCAGGTCGGCCCCGGACAGACCCTCCGACTGGATCATCACCCGGAGCCGGGCAACGGAGGCGGACCCGCCCGAAGACAGCGACCTGGACCGGAAGGACCATGAAGGCTGCCTCCCAGCCGGCGGGCCGGCTATGTAAGCCGGCAGGTTGACAAAGTCGCCTTAAGGAGCAATATTCTTCAAATAGAAGTAGGACTTCTGCCAGAGCTTCACCGACTGGATCAGTGGGATGAGCGGAAACGGGTTGTTGCCGCTCGCCCTCCGCATAGCGATGAAGGCACCACATGGGGCGGGCACGCCCGCGACGACGGTGCCGAGCTTGCACCAAAAGAACTCTCCCCATAGTTCAAGAGTGGGGAGGACACCGAGAAAACCCTCGCACAGGGTGACGAAGGCCGATAGCAGCATCACCACGTTGGGAGTGAGGTGATGCGGCTGGAGATGATAAAATTCAAGGAACGAGCGGAGGAACCCGCTCGCCGGCAGGCCGAAGCCGCGCAGGCAGTGCGAGCGGAAGATCACCCGCTCATCCTCTTCTGGCGCCAGCGAGATCTCCCTCTCCGGCGCGAGGCGGACCCGTACGAGATCCGCGCCCGGCAACCGCCGCGTCTGACGAAGGAAGTCGACGTGGTCGTCATGGACGTTGGAGCCGTCCCAGAAGCTCGACAACGCCATGGGGACAGCGCGGCGGCGAGGAAGGTACGACGAAAGGAGGGCGCACGACCCAGCTGCGACGAAGCGGCGGCGAGCCAAGAAGATTGGCAGGAAGGCCGAGCGGCGGCAGGTGGCTGTCGTGACGAGAGGAGGAAGAAGAAGGAGGTGTTGGGTTTCGTAGTAATTTCAAAAAATTTCCTACGCACACGCAAGATCATGTGATGCATAGCAACGAGGGGAGAGTGTGATCTACATACCTAGTATATCGACAACGGAAGTGTTTGGTTGATGTAGTCGTACGTCTTCACGATCCGACCGATCAAGCACCGAAACTACGGCACCTCCGAGTTCGAGCACACGTTCAGCTCGATGACGATCCCCGGACTCTGATCCAGCAAAGTGTTGGGGAAGAGTTCCGTCAGCACGACGGCGTGGTGACGATCTTGATGTACCACAGCAGCAGGGCTTCGCCTAAACTCCGCTACAGTATTATCGAGGACTATGGTGGCTGGGGGCACCGCACACGGCTAAGGAATAGATCACATGGATCAACTTGTGTGTTTCTGGGGTGCCTCTGCCTCAGTATATAAAGGAGCCAAGGGGGAGGGGGCCGCCGGCCAGGAGGAGGGCGCAGGAGGAGTCCTACTCCTACCGGGAGTAGGACTCCCCCTCCCCCAATCCTAGTTGGACTAGGATTCCCCGAGGGGGAAAGAGAGAGAGTGGGGCCGGCCACCTCTCCTAGTCCTAATAGGACTAGGCGAGGGGGGAGGCGTGGGGCCACCTTGGGCTGCCCCTTTCTCCTTTCCACTAAAGCCCATTAAGGCCCATATGGCTCCCGGGGGGTTCCGGTAACCTCCCGGTACTCCGGTAAAATCCCGATTTCACCCGGAACACTTCCAATGTCCAAACATAGGCTTCCAATATATCAATATTTATGTCTCGACCATTTCGAGACTCCTCGTCATGTCCGTGATCACATCCGGGACTCCGAACAACCTTCGGTACATCAAAATGCATAAACTCATAATATAACTGTCATCGTAACCTTAAGCGTGCGGACCCTACGGGTTCGAGAACAATGTAGACATGACCGAGACACGTCTCCGGTCAATAACCAATAGCGGGACCTGGATGCCCATATTGGCTCCTACATATTCTACGAAGATCTTTATCGGTCAGACCGCATAACAACATACGTTGTTCCCTTTGTCATCGGTATGTTACTTGCTCGAGATTCGATCGTCGGTATTCCAATACCTAGTTCAATCTCGTTACCGGCAAGTCTCTTTACTCGTTTTGTAATACATCATCTCGCAACTAACTCATTAGTTGCAATGCTTGCAAGGCTTATGTGATGTGCATTACCGAGAGGGCCCAGAGATACCTCTCTGACAATCGGAGTGACAAATCCTAATCTCGAAATACGCCAACCCAACATGTACCTTTGGAGACACCTGTAGAGCACCTTTATAATCACCCATTTACGTTGTGACGTTTGGTGGCACACAATGTGTTCCTCCGGCAAACGGGAGTTGCATAATCTCATAGTCATAGGAACATGTATAAGTCATGAAGAAAGCAATAGCAACATACTAAACGATCGGGTGCTAAGCTAATGGAATGGGTCATGTCAATCAGATCATTCACCTAATGATGTGATCCCGTTAATCAAATAACAACTCCTTGTTCATGGTTAGAAACATAACCATCTTTGATTAACGAGCTAGTCAAGTAGAGGCATACTAGTGACACTCTGTTTGTCTATGTATTCACACATGTATTATGTTTCCGGTTAATACAATTCTAGCATGAATAATAAACATTTATCATGATATAAGGAAATAAATAATAACTTTATTATTGCCTCTAGGGCATATTTCCTTCAGTCTCCCACTTGCACTAGAGTCAATAATCTAGATTACACAGTAATGATTCTAACACCCATGGAGCCTTGGTGCTGATCATGTTTTGCTCGTGGAAGAGGCTTAGTCAATGGGTCTGCAACATTCAGATCCCTATGTATCTTGCAAATCTCTATGTCTCCCACCTGGACTAGATCCCGGATGGAATTGAAGCGTCTCTTGATGTGCTTGGTTCTCTTGTGAAATCTGGATTCCTATGCCAAGGCAATTGCACCAGTATTGTCACAAAATATTTTCATTGGACCCGATGCACTAGGTATGACACCTAGATCGGATATGAACTCCTTCATCCAGATTCCTTCATTTGCTGCTTCCGAAGCAGCTATGTACTCCGCTTCACATGTAGATCCCGCTACAACGCTTTGTTTAGAACTGCACCAACTGATAGCTCCACCGTTTAATGTAAACACGTATCCGGTTTGCGATTTAGAATCGTCCGGATCAGTGTCAAAGCTTGCATCAACGTAACCTTTTACGATGAGCTCTTTGTCACCTCCATATATGAGAAACATATCCTTATTCCTTTTCAGGTATTTCAGGATGTTCTTGACCGCTGTCCAGTGATCCACTCCTGGATTACTTTGGTACCTCCCTGCTAGACTTACAGCAAGGCACACATCAGGTCTGGTACACAGCATTGCATACATGATAGAGCCTATGGCTGAAGCATAGGGTACATCTTTCATTTTCTCTCTATCTTCTGCAGTGGTCGGGCATTGAGTCTTACTCAACTTCACACCTTGTAACATAGGCAAGAACCCTTTCTTTGCTTGATCCATTTTGAACTTCTTCAAAACTTTGTCAAGGTATGTGCTTTGTGAAAGTCCAATTAAGCGTCTTGATCTATCTCTATAGATCTTAATGCCTAATATGTAAGCAGCTTCACCGAGGTCTTTCATTGAAAAACTCTTATTCAAGTATCCCTTTATGCTATCCAGAAATTCTATATCATTTCCAATTAGTAATATGTCATCCACATATAATATCAGAAATGCTACAGAGCTCCCACTCACTTTCTTGTAAATACAGGCTTCTCCAAAAGTCTGTATAAAACCAAATGCTTTGATCACACTATCAAAGCGTTTATTCCAACTCCGAGAGGCTTGCACCAGTCCATAAATGGATCGCTGGAGCTTGCACACTTTGTTAGCTCCCTTTGGATCGACAAAACCTTCTGGTTGCATCATATACAACTCTTCTTCCAGAAATCCATTTAGGAATGCAGTTTTGACATCCATCTGCCAAATTTCATAATCATAAAATGCGGCAATTGCTAACATGATTCGGACAGACTTAAGCATCGCTACGGGTGAGAAGGTCTCATCGTAGTCAATCCCTTGAACTTGCCGAAAACCTTTTGCGACAAGTCGAGCTTTGTAGACAGTAATATTACCGTCAGCGTCAGTCTTCTTCTTGAAGATCCATTTATTCTCAATTGCTTGCCGATCATCGGGCAAGTCAACCAAAGTCCATACTTTGTTCTCATACATGGATCCCATCTCAGATTTCATGGCTTCAAGCCATTTTGCGGAATCTGGGCTCACCATTGCTTCTTCATAGTTCGTAGGTTCATCATGATCTAGTAGCATGACTTCCAGAAGAGGATTACCGTACCACTCTAGCGCGGATCTCACTCTGGTTGATCTACAGGGTTCAGTAGTATCTTGATCTAAAGTTTCATGATCATCATCATTAGCTTCCTCACTAACTGGTGTAGGTGTCACTGAAACAGTTTTCTGTGATGTACTACTTTCCAATAAGGGAGTAGGTACAGTTACCTCGTCAAGTTCTACTTTCCTCCCACTCACTTCTTTCGAGAGAAACTCCTTCTCCAGAATGTTTCCTAATTTAGCAACAAAAGTCTTGCCTTCGGATCTGTGATAGAAGGTGTATCCAATAGTTTCCTTTGGATATCCTATGAAGACACATTTCTCCGATTTGGGTTCGAGCTTATCAGGTTGAAGCTTATTCACATAAGCATCGCAGCCCAAAACTTTCAGAAATGACAACTTTGGTTTCTTGCCAAACCACAGTTCATAAGGCGTCGTCTCAACGGATTTTCATGGTGCCCTATTTAACGTGAATGCGGCCGTCTCTAGAGCATATCCCCAAAACGATAGCGGTAAATCAGTAAGAGACATCATAGGTCGCACCATATCTAGTAAAGTACGATTACGACGTTCGGACACACCATTATGCTGTGGTGTTCCGGGTGGCGTGAGTTGCGAAACTATTCCACATTGTTTCAAATATACACCAAACTTGTAACTCAAATATTCTCCTCCACGATCAGATCGTAGGAATTTTATTTTTCTTGTTACGATGATTTTCAACTTCACTCTGAAATTCTTTGAACTTTTCAAATGTTTCAGACTTATGTTTCATTAAGTAGATATACACGTATCTTCTTAAATCATCTGTGAAGGTGAGAAAATAACGATATCCGCCACGAGCCTCAATATTCATCGGACCACATACATCTGTATGTATGATTTCCAACAAATCTATTGCTCTCTCCATAGTACCGGAGAACGGCGTTTTGGTCATCTTGCCCATGAGGCACGGTTCGCAAGTACCAAGTGATTCATAATCAAGTGGTTCCGAAAGTCCATCAGAATGAAGTTTCTTCATGCGCTTTACACCGATACTACCTAAACGGCAGTGCCACAAATAAGTTGCACTATCATTATCAACTCTGCATCTTTTGGCTTCAACATTATGAATATGTGTATTACTACTATCGAGATTCAATAAGAATAGACCACTCTTCAAGGGTGCATGACCATAAAAGATATTACTCATATAAATAGAATAACCATTATTCTCTGATTTAAATGAATAACCGCCTCGCATTAAACAAGATCCAGATATAATGTTCATGCTCAACACTGGCACCAAATAACAATTATTTAAGTCTAATACTAATCCCGAAGGTAGATGTAGAGGTAGCGTGCCGACTGCGATCACATCGACTTTGCAACCGTTTCCCACGCGCATCGTCACCTCATCCTTAACCAATCTTCGCTTGATCCGTAGTCCCTGTTTCGAGTTGCAAATATTAGCAACAGAACCAGTATCAAATACCCAGGTGCTACTGCGAGCATTGGTAAGGTACACATCAATAACATGTATATCACATATAGCTTTGTTCACCTTGCCATCCTTCTTATCCGCCAAATACTTGGGGCAGTTCCGCTTCCAGTGACCAGTCTGCTTGCAATAGAAGCACTCAGTTTCAAGCTTAGGTCCAGGTTTGGGTTTCTTCTCTTGAGTAGCAACTTGCTTGCCGTTCTTTTTGAAGTTCCCCTTCTTCTTCCCTTTGCCCTTTTTCTTGAAACTAGTGGTCTTGTTGACCATCAACACTTGATGCTCCTTCTTGATTTCTACCTCCGCAGCTTTCAGCATCGCGAAGAGCTCGGGAATAGTCGTGTTCATCCCTTGCATATTATAGTTCATCACGAAGCTCTTGTAGCTTTGTGGCAGTGATTGAAGAATTCTGTTAATGACGCAATCATCTGGAAGATTAACTCCCAATTGAATCAAGTGATTATTATACCCAGACATTTTGAGTATATGCTCACTGACAGAACTGTTCTCCTCCATCTTGCAGCTATAGAACTTATTGGAGACTTCATATCTCTCAATCCGGGCATTTGCTTGAAATATTAACTTCAACTCCTGGAACATCTCATATGCTCCATGACGTTCAAAACGTCGTTGAAGTCCCGACTCTAAGCCGTAAAGCATGGCACACTGAACTATCGAGTAGTCATCAGCTTTGCTCTGCCAGACATTCATAACATCCGGCGTTGCTCCTGCAGCAGGCCTGGCACCCAGCGGTGCTTCCAGGACGTAATTCTTCTGTGCAGCAATGAGGATAATCCTCAGGTTACGGACCCAGTCCGTGTAATTGCTACCATCATCTTTCAACTTTGCTTTCTCAAGGAACGCATTAAAATTCAACGGAACAACAGCACGAGCCATCTATCTACAATCAAACATAAACAAGCAAGATACTAATCATGTACTAAGTTTCATGATAAATTTAAGTTCAGTTAATCAAATTAATTAAAGAACTCCCACTTAGATAGACATCCCTCTAATCCTCTAAGTGATTACGTGATGCAAATCAACTAAACCATAACCGATCATCACGTGAGATGGAGTAGTTTTCAATGGTGAACATCATTATGTTGATCATATCTACTATATGATTCACGCTCGACCTTTCGGTCTCCGTGTTCCGAGGCCATATCTGTATATGCTTGGCTCGTCAAGTATAACCTGAGTATTTCGCGTGTGCAACTGTTTTGCACCCGTTGTATTTGAACGTAGAACCTATCACACCTGATCATCACGTGGTGTCTCAGCACGAAGAACTTTCGCAACGGTGCATACTCAGGGAGAACACTTCTTGATAATTTAGTGAGAGATCATCTTATAATGCTACCGTCAATCAAAGCAAGATAAGATGCATAAAAGGATAAACATCACATGCAATCAATATAAGTGATATGATATGGCCATCATCATCTTGTGCTTGTGATCTCCATCTTCGAAGCACCGTCGTGATCACCATCGTCACCGGCGTGACACCTTGATCTCCATCGTAGCATCGTTGTCGTCTCGCCAAGCTTGTGCTTCTACGACTATCGCTACCGCTTACTGATAAAAGTAAAGCATTACATCGCGATTGCATTGCATACAATAAAACGACAACCATAAGGCTCCTGCCAGTTGCCGATAACTCGGTTACAAAACATGATCATCTCATACAATAAAATTCAGCATCATGTCTTGACCATATCACATCACAACATGTCCTGCAAAAACAAGTTAGACGTCCTCTACTTTGTTGTTGCAAGTTTTACGTGGCTGCTACGGGCTTAAGCAAGAACCGATCTTACCTACGCATCAAAACCACAACGATAGTTTCTCAATTTGACTCCGTTTTAACCTTCGCAAGGACCGGGCGTAGGCATACTCGGTTCAACTAAAGTTGGAGAGACAGTCGCCCGCAAGCCACCTATGTGCAAAGCACGTCGGGGGAACCGGTCTCGCGTAAGCGTACGCGTAATGTTGGTCCGGGTCGTCTCGTCCAACAATGCTGCCGAACCAAAGTATGACATGCTGGTAGGCAGTATGACTTATATCGCCCACAACTCACTTGTGTTCTACTCGTGCATATTACATCAACATAAATAACCTAGGCTCGGATGCCACTGTTGGGTTTCGTAGTAATTTCCAAAAATTTCCTACGCACACGCAAGATCATGTGATGCATAGCAACGAGGGGAGAGTGTGATCTACATACCTAGTAGATCGACAACGGAAGCGTTTGGTTGATGTAGTCGTACGTCTTCACGATCCGACCGATCAAGCACCGAAACTACGACACCTCCGAGTTCGAGCACACGTTCAGCTCGATGACGATCCCCGGACTCCGATCCAGCAAAGTGTCGGGGAAGAGTTCCGTCAGCACGACGGCGTGGTGACGATCTTGATGTACCACAGCAGCAGGGCTTCGCCTAAACTCCGCTACAGTATTATCGAGGACTATGGTGGCTGGGGACACCGCACACGGCTAAGGAATAGATCACGTGGATCAACTTGTGTGTTTCTGGGGTGCCTCTGCCTCAGTATATAAAGAAGCCAAGGGGGAGGGGGCCGCCGGCCAGGAGGAGGGCGCAGGAGGAGTCCTACTCCTACCGGGAGTAGGACTCCCCCCCCAATCCTAGTTGGACTAGGATTCCCCGAGGGGGAAAGAGAGAGAGGGGGCCGGCCACCTCTCCTAGTCCTAATAGGACTAGGGGAGGGGGGAGGCGCGCGGCCACCTTGGGCTGCCCCTTTCTCCTTTCCACTAAATCCCATTAAGGCCCATATGGCTCCCGGGGGGTTCCGATAACCTCCCGGTACTCCGGTAAAATCCCGATTTCACCCGGAACACTTCCGATGTCCAAACATAGGCTTCCAATATATCAATCTTTATGTCTCGACCATTTTGAGACTCCTCGTCATGTCCGTGATAACATCCGGGACTCCGAACAACCTTCGATACATCAAAATGCATAAACTCATAATATAACTGTCATCGTAACCTTAAGCGTGCGGACCCTACGGGTTCGAGAACAATGTAGACATGACCGAGACACGTCTCCGGTCAATAACCAATAGCGGGACCTGGATGCCCATATTGGCTCCTACATATTCTACGAAGATCTTTATCGGTCAGACCGCATAACAACATACGTTGTTCCCTTTGTCATCGGTATGTTACTTGCCCGAGATTCGATCGTCGGTATTCCAATACCTAGTTCAATCTCGTTACCGGCAAGTCTCTTTACTCGTTCTGTAATACATCATTCCGCAACTAACTCATTTAGTTGCAATGCTTGCAAGGCTTAAGTGATGTGCATTACCGAGAGAGCCCAGAGATACCTCTCCGACAATCGGAGTGACAAAACCTAATCTCGAAATACGCCAACCCAACATGTACCTTTGGAGACACCTATAGTACTCCTTTATAATCACCCAGTTACGTTGTGATGTTTGGTAGTACCCAAAGTGTTCCTCCGGTAAACGGGAGTTGCATAATCTCATAGTTATAGGAACATGTATAAGTCATGAAGAAAGCAATAGCAACATACTAAACGATCGGGTGCTAAGCTAATGGAATGGGTCATGTCAATCAGATCATTCTCTTAATGATGTGATCCCATTAATCAAATAACAACTCTTTGTTCATGGTTAGGAAACATAACCATCTTTGATTAACGAGCTAGTCAAGTGGAGGCATACTAGTGACACTTTGTTTGTCTATGTATTCACACATGTATTATGTTTCCGGTTAATACAATTCTAGCATGAATAATAAACATTTATCATGATTATAAGGAAATAAATAATAACTTTATTATTGCCTCTAGGGCATATTTCCTTCAGGAGGGGGCGGAGCGAGGGAGAGCGCGCGAGCGTTTTGGCGCTCCCCTCCTCTACCCCTACTTATAGCCTCGTGCGGCGAAGCCAAGGAGGCAGGACGTGGGGGGCGTGGGATTAACTGCACCCACTCCCCCCACGCCCCGCGATTATTGCGCCATTACGGCATGGGGAAACCACCATTTGGGCGCGCGCGGTCCGTCCAGGCCGCAGAAGATCCGCGCGTGGGCCGAGGCCCTGTAGTGGCGGGCCCAGACTGCGGTGGCGTCCCGTCGCGCGCGTGGGCTGGCAGACCCCTCCCGCTGGAGGATGCCATGTGGCGCGCAGACGACGAGCGGTCAGTTCACAGCCAGACTCGCGCGCCGATTGGCACCCGCCTTCAAACTTCGAGATCTCTAAGAGACGACGCGCCTAGTCAAAACCGGCTTCTGGTTCCCGGCTCCTCAAGATAGGAAGCTAACTGGGCTCCTCGACTTTTTTCTGCCTCGGAGCCCAACCAGCTTCAAGGACTACTGTCGGAGTAAATGACCACGGGTAGCCTAGCCGGCTTCCCCTGGCACTTCAGAAAAATTACAGGCCGAACAAGCCTCCAAGCTTCGGAGACACGGGGTCGTCTTCCCCCAGCCGGCTACCTCTCAAGCCGGCTGCGCAAAGGCAGTCCAGCCCTGAAATCCTTGAGAAACAAGACCACGAGAAGGACGACTTCCAGAAGCCGGCCATAAAAGGGCCGACTCCCAGGAGCCGGCCCCTCAGCAGGCGGCTAAGATCTTGCCCTCAGAGTCTGCACCCACATAACGGCGACAAGACAGGGCGTGGCTACAGTAAAGCCTGCCACCCCCGAATCCCGGCGCACGCATGGCCACAGTGCACCGTACGGGGCGGCCATCCCTGTTCGGCGCGGCACTGTTGCCATGATGATCGTGACGTCACCCACGACGAGGGGTCAGTACGACCCGTGGGTGGCGGGCCCCCTCGGTCAGGGAGATCCCGAAGGCGGCCAGGCTTCCCATAGTCGGCCAAGGGTATGGCCGGCTTCCAACAGCCGACCAGCTCTCTCCCTCCAAGGAGGTGCTTCATTAAGGAGACAAGAGAAGGTAAGGCTACAGTGATGAGCCGCCTCGCGGCGGCACTGTAGTCATGCTTACCACGACAAAGCCATCGTCACCAGGGGCAAGGTAACGGTAACCAGCCCCCGACAAGACCCCCGAGCGGCGGGGCCGGCCTATCGGCGAAAGGGTCGGCAGCCGGCGGGCCTACCAGTCGCCGGGCCCCACCAGTCGGCGGAGAAGCCGGCGGGCGTAGACACAGACGGCTGGGGCCCACGCCCAGCCGGATTACCATTGTACCCCTTGGGGTAGGTCTATATAAACCCCCCAGGGTTCCCATGCAGAGGGAGATTACTCTTTGGATAGATTTTAGACACCACAAGGAGAAGAGGAGCGGGCTAGCCTGGTCCTCCCTCATCCTTTCACCGAACAGCTCAAGGCGCATTCTGTAGCAACCCACCGAGCTAGTGATCATGCGGAGACCCCGTAGAGCAGCATTAGGGATGTTATCTCCACGGAGAGCTCTGAAGCTGGGTAAGATTCGCCGGCGTGCATGTCTTCGCCTTATCCCGTTTCCAGGCACCGGCGATGTTTTATTGGCTCCCACAATGATAAGCCATCCATTGACATATGTCGCATCAACCACCCGAAATTTGGCGCCCATCGTGGGGCCAGGTGCACCGTCGTCCGGAGACCTGCTCTGGACGGGAACCCTCTTCCTTCCCAACGTGTGTAGCCAGCCTGGCTCGCCCGATGGCGCTTGCCCCGACGCGCTGCAAGACATCGCTGACGCCTACGTGGCGAGCTGCCTCGCCGATTTTCATGAGTACGAGTGTGCATATTAGGTGCGTTGGAGAGTCGCATGCCCCCGTCCTCCTGTGGTACCCGAGCCATTGTATCGGAGATCCGATAATGATGGTCGAAGGCCAGCAGATTTGCAAAACCGCCCGTCCAGTATGTCGCGTAGATTCAGGGACTTCGACAATGACTGTTAGATTGGAGATCCGACGGCCTAGGTGTCATGGGAAGACATATATTTTATAGCATGTATGGCATAAGAAACCCACTGTCGGAGTAAATGACCACGGGTAGCCTAGCCGGTTTCCCCTAACACTTTAAAAAAATTACAGGCCGAACAAGCCTTCAAGCTTCCGAGACACGGGGCCGTCTTCCCCCAGCCGGCTACCTCTCAAACCGGCTGCGCAAAGGCAGCACAGCCCTGAAATCCTTGAGAAACAAGACCACGAGAAGGCCGACTTTCAGAAGCCGGCCATAAAAGGGCCGACTCCCAGGAGCCGGCCCCTCAGCAGGCGGCTAAGATCTTGCCTTCAGAGTCTGCACCCACATAACGGCGACAAGACAGGGCGTGGCTATAGTAAAGCCTGCCACCCCCGAATCCAGGTGCATGCATGGCCACAGTGCACCGTACGGGGCGGCCATCCCCGTCCGGCGCGGCACTATTGCCATGATGATCGTGACGTCACCCACGGGGAGGGGTCAGTACGACCCGTGGGTGGCGGGCCCCCTCGGTCAGGGAGATCCCGAAGGCGGTCAGGCTTCCCACAGTCGGCCAAGGGTATGGCCGCCTTCCAACAGCCGACCAGCTCTCTCCCTCCAAGGAGGTGCTTCATTAAGAAGACAAGAGAAGGTAAGGCTATAGTGATGAGCCGCCTCGCGACGGCACTGTAGCCATGCTTACCACGATAAAGCCATCGTCACCAGGGGCAAGGTAACAGTAACCAGCCCCCGACAAGACCCCCGAGCGGTGGGGCCGGCCTGTCGGCGAAAGGGTCGGCAGCCGGCGGGCCTACCAGTCGGCGGGCCCCACCAGTTGGCGGAGAAGCTGGCGGGCGTAGACACAGACGGCTGGGGCCCACGCCCAGCCGGATTACCATTGTACCCCTTGGGGTAGGTCTATATAAACCCCCCAGGGTTGCCATGCAGAGGGAGATCACTCTTTGGATAGATTTTAGACACCACAAGGAGAAGAGGAGCGGGCTAGCCTGGCCCTCCCTCATCCTTTCACCGAACAGTTCAAGGAGCATTCTGTAGCAACCCACCGAGCTAGTGATCATGCGGAGACCCCGCAGAGCAGCATTAGGGGTGTTATCTCCACGGAGAGCCCTGAAGCTGGGTAAGATTCGCCGGCGTGCTTGTCTTCGCCTTATCCCGTTTTCAGGCACCGGCGTTGTTTTATTGGCTCCCACAATGATAAGCCATCCATTGGCATATGTCGCACCAACCACCCGACACCCACATTACGCATTTGCCTAAAGGGAGATATTGGGTTCGAAATCCATGGAGAAAATCTTCAGATCTGCAAGATTTGGGGAAAGATTTGAGAGTGGGAGAGAGGAGAATCACGGGTGAGAGAGATGTGGTGGGGTTGGGGGAGGGGGCCAGCCCGGGCCCTGTTAACAGGATGTGCATCGCCTAACTGCTAGGCGTTGCACATTACATGTGTGGCGTCTAGCTGTTAGGCGCTACAGGCTGGGTGTGGGCCCGGGCCTGGCCTAGGTGTGCCACGCTTGCCAGATGTGTAGCGTCTAAGAGTCAGGCGCTACACAGTGTATTGTGGCGCTTGTCTGTCGGGCAGTACACAAAAGGGTGAGTTGTGCAAAAAAAAAATTCAAACACGGTTCAGTTTGTGAAATACTTTGGTCCATATGTTAGATTTGTCATTTTTGCCTCTTATTTACATCCACACATGGTGTGAGATGTGGTAAGCTGATGACACTCACTAAAACAGTGCACTAACTTACACACTGATTCTTGCAGACTAATTCATGATTAGCATTGATAGTGCAGCAGAGATTTGCTAGCCTGTCTGCCCCTCTCCAGCCATGGTCCTAGTTGTACAACCACTGCGCAACTGTGCTTAGAATTTATTCCGTCGTTTCGACCGTTTCCTGTCATACCACAAATGCTGAAGATTCTTTGGAAAAAGAAGAGAACATGTATTCCTATCATACCACAAATGCTTAAGATTCATGGGAAAAAGAAGAGAACATGGGAGTGGACAGGTTGCTCTCAACATCCATGGTCACCATGTCCTAGTTGAGTATGCACGGCAGCCACCGCGGTAGTGTAGATGAACCATGTATTACGCTTTTTTCAGAACAAATGTACTATCAGATAGGGATGAAAACGGAGCGGAAACGGACGGAACTGAGTGTTATCATATTTGTTTTCATATTTTTTTGCATAAGCGGAAACGAATACAGAAACCCCGGAAACAGATACTACCGGAAACGGACACGGAGCGAATACAAAACGGATATGGAAACAGAAATGGGCGTTGATCGGAACTTAAAAACCACTTGAATCATAGAGAAATACACACAAAAACAAAGAAATTTAATGAGTTGTTAACATGGCTGTAAAATAATATCATTATGTCAGCAACTTAGCATAGTATTGCAGTAGTACTGGACAATTGCGTATAGGGTCAAGCTAAGTATATGTGTGGTAGTAGAAGTTGGGCCTCAGATCCATTCTACTAATTGTGTCATTGCATTCTATTTGGTGGTTGGGCGACAAAGCAGCCATATGTCTAATAAAAACAGAAATTTCAAATTCACGGAAACGGAAAGTACCAATTTTCATGTATGTTCCACCGAAAAACACCATTCCGTTTTTGTTTCCGTTTCCACATAGAAAATTCCATTTCCACTTCCGTTTTGCAAATTTCCGTTTCAGTTTTCATAGTTACTCTCTGTTTTCACTTTTCCTCCGGAAAAATGGAAAGTTTCCACTCCATTTTCATCCCTACTATCAGAAGTGAGGGAGTACACTAGATCAGTACTCATCTTCCTCTAATCACTCTTGGCCACTTGGGTTATTCAGGGCACTTAGGCCTTCTTTGGTTTGTAGGATTTTTGTAGGAATTCTATAGAATAGGATTTGCAAAGGAAAAATTTCTTTGAAGCCCTTTTGTTTGTAGGAATGGATTCATATTTCTATGTAGGATATGAATCAATCCTTCACATTTTGGAGGGGAAAAACATTAGCCTAGACTCAATGGAAAAAATCTTATCTTATGTATCAAATGATATCTCTTTCTTTATAGAAGTTGACATGCATGTCATCTCGCTTCCTATGATTTTTCTATTTCTATAAAATTTCTATCCTATGCACCAAGAAGGCCTTAGGAAAACTCCACCGCGCGACCCTATCCTGTCCGGCCCCGTCCGTTTGGGGTAAAAGGGACAAAAAAGGCGGCCTAGCACGCGGGAGCAAACAGACTTTTGTCCGCTTTCGACCCATCCGCGACCCAAGTTTGCGCCGCTTTGGGGGTGAAACGGACACCACGCGGACGCGCGGGTCGTCTGCGCGTGTCCTCCCCTAGCTCGTCCGCCGGTGGTACAAGACGTGCCTTTTTCTATCCGCCCCCCTCCCTCCCTCCGGCCGCACCCCCTCCACTCTTCCCCACTCTTCCCCTCGCTGCTGCCGCCGCCGCTGCCATTGCAGCCGTGCAGTTCGGACGCGAGCTTGCCCAACCCCTTCCCCTCGGCGGCGCTGAGCTACCCAACCACGGCCACCTGGTTTGCGCACCCGCCGGCCGGTTTTGGGGCGGATCCGGTCGGTCTTGAGCTCGGCCGGTTGTGGGAGGCCTGGCCGCGCCATGGACTGGCCGGGCACCTCGCCGGAAGGCCCTGGCAGGGCCGCAAGGCCACATGCAGGCAGTGGCTCCTCCTCTAGCCGCTCGGATCTGCACTGTTGGTGGGCCGCCGGCAGATACACGAATGGCGGCCGGCCGGGCTCGGTGCTTGCCCAAAAGCTCGCCGGCGCACCGTTGCCACTCATTAAGTGCGACCACTACCCAAGGATGGTCGTGCGCCGCGTCTCTACAACGCCGGAACATCCCGGATGGGTGTTCATCAAGTGCTTAAACGATGGGGTATGCGCTTTTTTTAGCTTCGGTTTGTGCTCTAGATTTGACTAGTTATGCTAACTTCAAATTTTGTTGTGTAGAATGGATGCAAGTTTTGGTATTGGGAAGAAAAGTACATCGATATATTGATAGAGCGAAATTTAGTACATGTTCGTGCACTTTTAGTTAGCATAGAGGCTGTAAATGAGACAAGTGCACTTGTTGCTAGATTAGAGGCTAAACACGAGATTAGGTCTGAGGAAGCAATATCTACTTCTGGCTTGAAGAAGAAAGGAGGATGCCAGATCGAGCCTCCTCCACAGATCAGCAATGAGTGCATCGAGAAGGCCTTAACCCAACTCAAGAGGGCAGTTATGGAAGTTGGCTATCTTCTAAAATGTATTCTTGTTGTTCTTATTTTCTTTGGTCTTGTTTTACTAGTTAAAATGTGATGATGCATTTTTCATGTACCAAAAATAAATGATGAAATATAGTTAAGGATTTGCAAAGAAATAATACGCGGACAGGATGCGGCCGGGATGCGTCCGCGCGGTGGGCGCACGGCCACCGCATCCCAGGACACACCCGGACACGACCCCAAATCCCTATCCAAACGGATAGAATCCGAACAAAACGGACGTTTGGGGTCGCATGATGGTGTTGGCCTTAGCATCTGATTCGAGGTAAAGTGCAGAAGACACGGCTCCCGGTTTATATGCTCTAGACACTGGACTCTGCATCACCCAACACAAAGTTGCTTCCTTTCTCCCTACGATCAAGAAAAATAAAGTCGCTTCCCTTCTCTAAATCTAAACAAAAAAAGAACAGATGAAGTTTCTTGCAACAAACAGCAATCTCGTGCTGTAACAATGGCATTTCAGTCAGAGCAGAGCAGAGCGAGGGCAGAGAATGAAACCGCAAGCTTGAGAAAAGGGGTTGGTTAATCACGTGAAGATCAAAAATTAGTGACGCAAATCTACAGAGAGTAGTAAAAGATCATCCAAGTTGTACCACTATCCTACAATTTATTGCCGGATAATCAGTATGGCGGAGTTTCAACGGCGGAGATGGATGCGGAGGAGAGCACTGGGATCCTGTCAAGGAGCGCGGCCGCGTCCCGCATGGCGGGCCGCTTGCCGGGCGCCATGGCGCAGCAGGCGAATGCGAGCCGGAAGCAGCCGAGCAGCGCGTCCTCGCTGCCGCCGTCAACGGCCTCGCCGCGGAGCGTGGGGTCGGCCATGCGCAGCACGCGGCCGCGCTGGTCGTCGACGGCGCCGGCGACGCCCGCGTGCCACTGGCAGAGCTCCACCTCCGAGTAGACGCGGCCCGAGAGCAGCTCCAGGAGCACCATGCCGAAGGAGTAGACGTCCCACTTGGCGTTGGGCCGCAGGCTCTTGAGGCACTCGGGCGCCTGGTACGGCGGCGGGGCCGACGCCGACGGGCTGGCCCCGGCGCCGGCCGGCATCTGGGACAGGTCCGGCAGGCTGCTGGTGGAGTGCATGGAGCGCTTGCTCCCGAACAGCCGCGCCGACGCGCCGCCGCCGCCCCGGCTGGCGGCCGCCTCGCCGGACAGCAGCCGGTCCAGCCCTAGGTCGCCCACCACCGGCTCCATGTCGGCGCCGAGCAGGATGTTGCTGGGCTTCACGTTGCCGTGGACCCCCTTCTTGTCGTGGATGAATGCCAGCCCCCGCGCCACCCCCCGCGCGATCCGCAGCCGCGCCTCCAGGTTCAGGTGCATCGGCGACGGCGCGCCGAACCGCCCTGCAATCAAACACATGAAAACGAATCAGTAGACGCTCCACATTTTGTCCAGAGAGGAACCAACCAAAAGCTATTTTGTTGCTGCCTGAAATCTCCATCTTAATTTGCCTCAATAACATCAATAGCTGTTGCATTTGCAAGTGAAGATCCAAGAGGAGTACTACTACTATAGTACCAAAGCAAGAGTACTCCAGGGAGTAGTCAAGTTTCGAAAGATAAAAGTGTACTCATAGCAACAATCGAGAAAGAGTTACTGCTAAAAGTGGCAAATGGTTTTGGGCCATTAGTGCCAAATTATGATGAATCATGACCGTTGTCCAGAGCCACTTAACTCGTAGTATTGATTTACAGCAGTACTAATTTGTGCATTCAAGGTGTATTACAGCAGTACTTATGGCTAAAGGCGCCACCTTTGCCAAGGACTGACGCCGTTGCAGCCTCAAACTTTTAGGAGCAAATGGATCACGCAGTTAAGGTAGTCACCAGTACTACATACAGTTGACCAAATTGCAGGAGGATAAAATACTACTCCCTCCGATTCACTTTTGTAAGACCTTTTAGACATTTAAGACAGCATCTAAAACGACTTACAAAAGTGAACAGAGGGAGTACCAAATTTCATGGAAATTAAGTTTGAAACGATGAAATTCTATCATGGTCATCAGAAAAACAAGAAGAAAAAAAAGCTTTTACTTGTAGCAATGGAGTCGAGCAGGACTTACTGGTGAAGGCGATGTTGGCGAGGCTGCCGTTGGCGGCGTAGTCGTGGATGAGCAGCTTCTCGTCGGCGCCCCAGTAGAAGCCCCGGAGCCGGAGGATGTTGGGGTGCCGGAACCGGGCGACGGCGCGCACCTGCGCCTCGAAGTCCTTGAGCTTGTCGGCGCCTCCGCTCTCGCCGATGCGCCGGACGGCCAGCGCCGTGCCGTCCGCGAGCACGGCCTTGTACACGATGCTCGACCCGGTGGCGCCCAGGATGTAGGCCGACGCCTTGAGCAGCGTCTCCATCTCCAGCTCGCCGTCGCCGCCGTCCACCGTCACCAGCGTCGCCGGCGCGGGCGCCTGCTGCTGCTGCCGCTCCTGCTTGTTCTTGCTGTGGTGCTGCGGGGTGCCCCAGCCGATGTAGCTCCCCGCTCTCTTCTTGGGGTCCTCGCCGCCGCCGTCGTCGGACGCCGCGTCCGACGACGACGCCGAGCAGTCCGAGCTGTCGGAGCCGTCGTTCTTGCGGCCGCCAATGCAGCATCCCCTCGACGTGGCCGTCTTTTCTTCTCTGGCTCCGGCGACGCTCAATGCCTTGGCTCCGCCGCCGATGCCCTTGTGCTGCTGCGCCGTCGGGTTCTCCTCCCGCCGCTGCCGCCGCTTCTTCCTGATGTGGTAGACGTACATGAAGAGCATGAAGAGGAGCCCTACGCCGGCGAGGTCACCGGCCACGATGGCGAGGATCACGAGAGGTTTGAGCTTCCCCTGCCCGCCGCGCGGGGCCTGGGCCTCGGGGGAGCCCGGCGGCGCCCGGGCGGCGCTCTTGGGGATGGCCGCGAACGCCGGCGGCGAGTCGGTGGCGTTGGGCGGGTTGGAGAGCGACGACGGGATGGAGCACGCGTGCTTCAGCGGCGGGCCGCACAGCCCCGGGTTGCCCTCGTACGCCGCCGCCGGCTGTGCGGCGAAGGGCCCGGCCGGTGGGACCGCGCCGGTGAAGTTATTGTTGGACAGATCCACCGTGGTGTTGGCCGGCACGACGTGGGACAGCTCGGCCGGGAGCGCGCCGGTGAGGCTGTTGGACGACACGTTGAGGAACCTCAGCTGCGCTCCGCCGAAGTCCGCCGGGAGTTGCCCCCTGAAGTAGTTGTTGCTGAGGTCCACAACCTGCAGCCCGCCGAGCCCGCCGGCGGGGAGCTCCCCGGCGAGGTAGTTGTTGGCGAGGCCCAGCACGGCGAGGCCAGGCGCCCTCAGGAGCGAAGCAGGTAGCCAGCCGGCGAGCGCGTTGTCGGAGAGGTTGAGCTCCTGGAGCGCGCGCGCGTAGGACGCGTCCGGGAGCGCGCCGGAGAGGTCGTTTCCGGCGAGCGAGAGCACGCGGAGCTCGGTGGCGTTGAGCAGCAGCGCGGCGGGGAGGGTCCCGTTGAGGGCGTTCCCGGAGAGGTCGAGGTGGCGCAGGTGCTCGACGCGGGCCAGCTCGGCGGGGAGCGACCCGGAGAGCTGCACGCCGGGGAGGACGAGGCCGATGACCCGCGACACCGTGGCCGCGGCCATCGACGCGTTGAGGCCGAGCAGCGTGCCGTTCGCCCTGCCACCGGCGAGCGTGCTGAAGTTCCCGCTCCCGCTGCCGTCGGCGGAGGCGGAGGTGAGGTTGACCGTGGAGGCCTGCTGCTGGGGCTGCGGGAAGCCGTTGCAGATGACGCCGTTCCAGGCGCAGGCGGAGTCGTCGGAGTAGCTCCAGCTGCGGAGCGCGCCGAGCGGGTCGGCGGTGACCGCGCGCCGGAAGGCCATGAGCAGCTCCCCGTCCGCGTCCAGCCCGCTGGCCCCGCGGCCACAGACCAGCAGAATCAGCAATAGGCCGTACATCACCACCCCATGACAAACTCCCGCGCCACCGCCGCCGCCGCCGCGCCTCCTCGTCTCCATTGCCGCGGAACCAGAACTAATTAGCAGCCAGTCCCCCAGCACCGACAACGGAACAGCATGGGATGGGAATGGCGAGGGAAGCTCGTGCAAACCGAGCCGGAGCGGCAGGTCAGCCGGCTGGTCGGTTGACCCGGCCCGGCCGGCTGCGCGTGGAGTAGAGTGGGGAGGAAGGAGGGGAGTGGGAAGAGAGGAGGCAGCAGCAGGTGTAGCAGTGGGAGGCTGGCAATGGCATGTGAGAGGAGGGCGGAATAAAGAAGGGGATGGGAGGGGAGGGCGAGGCGATGAGGTGGTGGACTGGTGGGTGGGGATTTTACTTGGGCTGGAAACGGGCGAGGGGACGCCGTGTGCGGCGGCAGATCCGCCGTTGGGAGGAGGCCGCGATAAAAATTCGAGTTTTGGGGCGCGAGGCCGCCGGGAGAGCAGAGCAGTGCACAGGTCGTTTTCGGGGGCGTGACGCCTACGACGGTCCGTGGATCGAGCGGTGTGGATGCATCCATCCATCCATCCTGCATGCATGCGATGTGACGTGGTGGCCTCGTAAAGCGCGACGTTGAGTCGCAACCGAATCGCCCCTCTCTCGCACACGATTTTCACTTGATTTTTCTTCAAGCCTGTGGCTAATTTTGTTTCTGAATACAAAGATTGGATAGCTACTTTCTCCTCAACAACATTTGGTTCTTGCTGATCCCCAACCCGCCGGCTTCTACAAAATGCAACTTTGCTGGTGTAGTAAAAGGTGCAACTTACGGATTCTTTTTTTTTTGTAAAATTTAACTGCCTTGAAAGATACGGGTTAAACTTTTCGTTAAACAGCGTTACACTTTTGAAAATCGACCGATACGTTGAAATGATCTCAACCAGCCGAGATTTAAAACTCAGCACAAATCCAAATCGACCATGCGTTCTGTCGAGAATTCGACGGTCATGTCATGGTATACTCCAGACATTGCTCGACGCACGGCAAGGCATATCAACAAGATTTAAACACCGATGCAACTTGTCGATCAAGGATTCGACATTGTTCCCCCGGGATTGCCTTGCCCCATTCTAGCAGGTCCCTTCGCCGTCCTAGCTAGATCCATTTCTTTTTAGAGTTTAAGTTGTTTTCTACGCCATTCATACTAGAAAAACAGCATGTGCTCCCGGGACGCCTAGGCCGTTGGATTTGTGCCAATTACGAGGCGCTCCTGGGGTGGTTTTCCAATTTGCCAGGCTGCGGCCATGACCGTTGGATCTTCGATCCAATGGCCCATGTGGCGTGGGAGCACGGGAGCATGCGACTCTCGAAAGCAGCCAATACGCACACCTGTACCTCTCCCAAATCTATATACTAATTCACATTTTGTCGTACAAATTGATACACAAATACCATCTCGAAGGCCATCTTATTAGTCTGTAAAAAGCTTTAAATTTTGTATTTGTGTTTTCAGTCCAAATTTTGCACATGTAGTCAAATTATAGTACTTTGCACATAATTGGTCGACTCAGCCATGGTATTTCTTTACAGGGTCGACTCAGCCATGGTATTTCTTTACAGGGTCGACTCAACCATGGTTAAATTAAGACTCCACTACAAATCTGATGTTGGATTTTTTACCATGGCAAATCGAACGTTTTTCATGGCAAATTATGTTCTTCGAGGATGCCAATGCAAGTTTAGTCGGCAGGTATGACAAATCTGTCTCAGTTAAATTTTTTTTGTCAGAAAATTACCGTTCTTGCAAACTAAATTTGCCATCATCGCACCCATATAAATTACCATGAAATGCGTCAAATTTGCCACGCCTAAAATTCTGACCTTAGATTTCTAGTGTTTTTGTTAGCCTAATGCATGCATGCTACGACACTCACGTTTAAGCTCAGCTAGCAGTATACAGTAACCGTATTCAAACATATGCTGGAATATATACCTAACAACAAAATTACAGATGGATTGGTTCCCTCCATCAATCTGTATAACCCTGTGCTGGAATATATAACCCTGACCAAAATAGAAGGATTGGTTGCCTTCCCTTCTCTGTGCTAGAATTCAAAAAAAGAGGTAGAATCCATACCTAACAACCAAATTATAGATGGTCCCCTAAAAAACAAATTATAGATGGGAGACTGGATGAACATATATGGGCTATGGCTAGGGAGAGGGGAATGTCTGGTCACTTTCCACTATCCATGAGCATTGAGGACAGGTCCACCTTCATGTCCCTCCCCCATTGAATCGAACCGCCCAACTGTATCACCTTTATGTACAAGAAGATTGACATACCAATTCGACGGAATGCATAGGAAAGAAAAAAAAACACTTGGGAAAATCTCGAGAATAATGACAAGGTCCCCAAAACGCCTGAAACTCCATGCGTACACACACAAAAAACTAACAGTTTTGCTAAGTTTCAGTAGAGACTCGGTCGATGCTATATTCATTTAATCTTGCATGAAGATTCGTACAAAAAAATTCTTTTTAGATTTTCTTCTTTCTTCTTATATACTTTATCACTTGATTGAGATTTGATTAAGTCTCAGTCAACTAAGACCTACGCAAACTGTAAATAAAACGACCATGCTTGACTGTCCAGCTGCAGGTCGATCCAGGGCCGGTCCTGAGATTTCGGGGGCCCGGGGCAAACTAAAAATTGGGGGCCCTTAATATATATACACTCATTGTAATATACGTATATCCATGTATATATTTTTTCTCAAAAAATGTATATATAAATTATTACCAGTAACACTTAAATGCATCCAAAATTAATATGTGTATCAAATAATTTATGCATATTACCTTAAATTCTTCTAACATTCCTCGATGCAAAGTCACATATGATGAGGTCGATGTCAATCCCATCCAATAATTTCTCCTCCATGCATAATGTAGCCAAACCATTTAACCTCTCTTGAGTCATTGTTGACCTCAAATAATTCTTCAATAATTCAACTTCGGAAAAGATTCTTTCGGGCCATGCGACCGTCACAAGCACAGTAAATAAGATGTGATAGACAATGAAGATATTAGGATACCAATCAAGTTCTCTGACATGCCCGAAAATCTCCATAGCAGACATTACGTCATCTGGCAAAGTGAATCTCATAATCATCAATTCAGAAATAAGATTGTATACCTCAACATCAAATGAACCATTCCCGCAAAAAAAACATCAAATGAACCATTAACAGAGAAAGTTTCTGCTGCAACATTCTTCAAGTTCATTTCACTTAATGACATCAGGGTGCCCGAGCTCAATAAAAATCCGAATATATCTTTAAACACCATGAGTTATCTGAATCTATCATTCAAATAAGTGATCTCCATATATATCAATCGAAACGTTAAAATATTTCCTCTTACCGGAGGACGTCATAATAACACACACAATGCTGAAAACAAAACCATTTGTTCTATCAATTATTGAACAGTGCCGGCTATGCATCAAAGGATTTTTTTTGTATCAATATTATATGAATATACCTCAATACCTGACGGAGTGATGATCAAACTTCAGTCCATGTGCGTATACAATACACAGGGGTCTGCACAGCGCCTAGAGTCTGCATAAGATTGAGAAGGAAATAGTTGAGCAAATGCCAAACAGGGCCCGGAATTGAAATCAGCGGCGAACATACACAAATTAGGAAGGAAATTACCAGAGGGTTGGGGGCGGCGAGGCGCCCAGGCGGGAGTGCGTGCATGCGTGCACGGCGGCGTCGGCTGCCAGCAGCTAGGCTGGGACCTGAAATCGTTGCGTGACTCTGCCTGATGGAATGGTCGAACAGAATAGGAAGGAAATCGCCCATGAAGCTAATTGATCGCTCTTTTTTTATGTGAAAGGAAATTCCGCTGATCGCTCGCTATCAAACACTCAATCGCTGGGATCGGGAGATCGAGCTGCCGCTCCCTGGCGCGCGTCTGCCTAGTATGAGCCATAGGCCTATAGCCAACTATCGGCCCCCCCTGGGTTTTAGGAGCCCGGGGCGGCCGCCCCCCTGCCCCTCCCCAGGGCCGGCCCTGGGTCGATCAAGGTTAGAATTAAACACTGGTGGTTGGTAAAATAAGCATTGGGGCTCCTCAACTATAAATGGATCATCATCAGGGCCGGCCCTGGGGGTATGGCGGCGGGGCGATGGCCCAGGGCCCAGGCGAGGAGGGGGGCCCATGACAGAGTATATATCTGTATTATAGCCTAGCAAAAAATAGATAAAAATAATACAAAAGAATTAGAGAAAAGAAATAAGATGGCTAGGCCCATCATATAGCTAGCAAGTCATCGCTGATCGATTAACGAACGCCAAGTCGTGAAGCGACAACGTGACTCACGCCAGTTGGCAGACAGACGACTGCTCGTTTTCCTTTTCCTTCGTAGGTTAGGTTCGTCAGGCGCCGTGACGCCCGTCGGCCTCCTCGCTCCGTCGCTCGGCGCTTTGCCGTGTCATCCTCGCCTCGCCTGCCGCTGGCCCGCTGGAGCTGCACGCGTGGCGCGCCGCACGACAGTCCAGCAACCCAGCGGCCCGGCCATCCGGCATCCGGCAAGGCGGCACCGCGGCAATACGTATACAAGTATACATCCGACTGGCGACTACAAGTCTTGAAGTTTGCAACGCGGCCGTCCCCAATCCCTAAAGTACGTTTGAATGTTTCCATCCATGTTCCTCAGTTTCAGTCCATCCCCCAAACCCTAATTTAACAATTTCAGTAGTTTATTTATTCTTTATTTAGTATTTAATTACATATTCAACTATACATCCATGATCCATCCTCCAATTTCAGTATGCATGAAGTTTTAAATTTTCTAATTCAATCAATCATTTTTTTTGTCATTCTATGTACATGTCTAGGGTTCCAATCATCCGATGTATAAATTCCTAATTCTTTGTATCCTATTTTGATATTTTCTTCATGATTTTAGGACATTAGCCTGCCATGTTACCTAAGAAGAAGCAATTGTCGGGTGCTGAAACAAGAAGGAAAAAGAAAGAAAGTGATCCGAAAATTCTACCATTGAAGGATTCTTTGAATAAGTTCTTTACATCTTCAAGCAATGTTGATGTCATTGAAGAACAGGGGCAAGAAACTACTCCCGAAGAAACCTTTTTTGAAGCACTGAAGTATTATTGTTGTCGATGGAGTCAGTCTAATTTGGTTCTTATTTGAGGTAATTAATCATGTCATGTTAGTTTCATTTTGCGACTTTTTAGTATTATTGTTGTTGATGGAATCAGTTCGAATTTGGTTATTATTGTTCTCGATGAAGTCATTTGAATTATTATAGTTAAATTTTAAACTAAATATGTGTGACTAAAAGTTACTCTTAATAAGTCATGTATATAACGCACACGCATACATATATATGGTCTTAGGACTTAGGACATAGGGGCCCATGTTGTCGAGTTCGCCTAGGGCCTTCCAAAACATAGGGCCGGCCCTGATCATCATCCATGGAGCTATTGTGCATCCTTCTCACGTACAGTAGTCTGGCAAGTGCAGAGGCCCGTACCGGGTCCCTCAGCGATCAGAAGGAGACTAGCTAACACGTACGTCCTCTCATTACTGTGCACACACAGAGCAGAGCAAAGCCAGTAGGGTAGTCCAACGAATGTGAAACGGGACGGGGTTGGGGAACGAATCTTGATGCATGCATGGAGCCATGCAGCTTTTTGCCATCGCCGTCACGTCGACCCTCCTCTTGTCTTTGTACAGATGTGTGCGAGTGCGTGTAATCATGCCATGCATGGCCCAGGGTGTAACATGCATCGTGTGTGTGTGTGTGTGTGTGTGTGTGTGTGTGTGAAGGCGGTACCATCGTTGGTAGCTAGTGCGTGTCGTTGTTCTTGGCTACGAAAATGATGCTAGCTAGTACGCTAGGTGTACACGTACATGATTAAGTTTGTTCGAGCCAGCTGAAGTTTGTTGCTTGTTCATCGTCGTGCACCGCAGTCGACCGACAACGTACGTTACGTCGTCCACCCACGATAACCATGCATGCGTGCATGATTGATTGATCCGTCGATGAAGGTAACGGCGTATGTCCAGGACGCAAGGTTGGCTAAGATGCCACGTTGGTCATAATCATGCCGTAATTTCGGCTGTCTGCGTGTGGACGATCAGTCAGCATCATGATCGACCGAGCAGAGCATCTGTCCTGCTAGCTAGGGGGGGGCATCTAACCATCAGTACCTATGATTACATATGAGATATGAGCACGTAAGTACAAACAAGTAAATTACATATCTATATCTATACCGTCATATAGTGTACGAATAACTTGAAATAAAAACCGTTAGATGAAGCCGATTAGAAACATGGCAAATCCGAGTGTTGCTAACCGTTGGATCTTCTCATTACTTCACTAGATTCTGCTACGTGTACTATCTAGAAGATTTTGTGGTTGGACTTAAGCCATATATATGGACATTTTACACAAAACTTAAAGTACACTTATACTTTATTCTCGACTCTCCCATACTCATACTCTCCTAATTTCTTTTTTCTGTCCACACAATCATTCATTTCTATTTTTACCCCGTATTCAAAGCTGTGCACTCTCATAAATCATACTACTTATCTTTGCAGACAGAACAATAGCTTTATAATAGCCAGAATAGATACCTAGACAAAACATGCTCGGTATATTTTTACGTGCTTTTGCATCTTATATGTCATGTATATGCCTCACAATTCCATTTGCATGTCATAATTAATACAATAACAATATGTCTATTTTTGGTTGTAATTTGATTATATGAACTCTGACAAGCTATGCACGTTTAACTTACTATGGAGATATATATACACATCTGACAAACAAAGAAAAAACACACACACTAAGGCATTGGAGATTACACGTATGAATGACAGTTACACGGCACCAGCTGACCTATAGCATACATACGTCGGCATGTCAAGCTCCATCGTCGCCTTTAATCGGTTGGCCTAGCCTGGCCCGGCCTCGATCGGTCAGGCCAACTCCACCGCGCAATCCTATCCTGTTCGGCCCTATTCGTTTGAAGTAAAACGGACAAAGAAAGCGGCCCAGCGCGCGACGGTCCAGACCCATCTTGTCCGTTTTGTGTCCAGGTCGATGCATTTCGAGCGCAAACTTGCGCCGGGTTTGGATCGCGACGGACACCAAACGGACGCGTGTCTCGTCCGCGTCGGGGCCGCGTGGCAGGCGGCCACCTACCTCCCACCCGCCCACATCAATGCACACGAGCGGGCGGCCCCACCTGTCATCCGCATGTCGAACGGTCGCCGTCCTTCTTTAAGTGAGAAGCGTGGACGGGTCGTCGTCCACACTGCCCCACGCCATCCCGCGGCCTCCTTGAAACCCGACAGCCCCGGTCCCAAACCCTACCCAACAACTCGTCGCCCGGCAGCCCGCAGCCATGGGCCGCAAAGGCAAGCACGACCGCGAGGCTGGTTCCTCGTCGGGACGCCGCCGCGGCTCGCCATCGCCACCACGCCGGGCCCCCGCGCCGCCCGTCTTCTCCATCGCGCCCACGTCCGCCGGCGAGCGCGACCGGCATTACGTCCGCTCGTCGGTGTGCCGCCGTTATTGGGAGACGAGGACACCGCTCCCCTGGAGCGACGTCCATCTCCCCAATAACTGGCATCTCTCCGCCGACCGGGTCCTGATCCCGCCGGTCCCGACGAGCGGCCGTGCGCGCGACAAGGAGATCGAGCGCCGCCGCCGCCTCCTCCCCGATGACCTCTTCTACGACCCCAGGTACGCCCCCGACTTCGGGCTCTGGGACACCTGGTTTCGTGACGAGCACGACACTAGGCGCGCGTCGTTCTTCGCCGGCACCTCGACGGGGCCGCGGCGGCCACGACAGGAGCGCGCAGCGCCTGCTCCCCAGGAGCGCGGGGCGTAGGCGGGTGTGCGGCGTCACGCCCACGCCGTCGCCTTCGCCGTCTCCATCGCCACCACCACCTCCTCGCATGACGGAGGAGGAGGAGGCCCGTCTCATGGCACGTGTCATGGAGGACTCCATGTACACGCACGATGAGCGGCAATGGGAGGGCCTGGAGGAGATGACGGCCCGCTTCGCTGCCGGCGAGGTAGCCATCCCCGAGGAGGAGGAGCCGGTGGCCGCGTTCCAGCAGCTGCTGGGCCAGGGGTGGGGCTGGTCCTGCACTGCTCCGGAGATGGCCGCCGGCGTGGGCGTGAACTTGTGCCCCACTCCGCCGCGTTCACCGGAGCAGGAGGCGTCGCCACGGGAGGAGGTGGTGCAGGCACCTCCGGCCGTCCAGCCCGCCCCCGTCTACCACGCACCGCCGGCCCACTGTGGACGCCGCCGGCCTACGTCGACCTCATCAGCGACGACGACGACACAGGCGGCCAGTGAAGACGGCGACGGCGGCGGCACCGACGGGCGCAGCAGGAGCGCGCGGGAAGTGTTTTTTTATTTTGTTTTTATATGTTAATTATGAAACTGGGCCTTTTAAGTGGCCGTGGAAACTGGGACGTTTTGTGGCCGACCCCTATATATGTTTTATGTTTTTTTAAATGTGTTTATTTACTTATTTAGTTATTTCATTCTAGTTTTTATATATTTTTATTCACGTCCACCCCGGACACGATTTGGGGTGCGGCCGCGCGGTGGGCGCACGCATGACCCATCTGATAAAGCCGGACATGGGCGAATTTATCGGCACCCCAAAGGGACGAAATCCGATCAATCCGGACATTTGGGGTCGCGCGGTGGAGTTGGCCTCATGGCCGGTGGTGCTGACCCTGACCTAGCTTATAACAATACATGTCGTGGCAGTTGCATGTGATATATGCAACTTTGTTGCGACGACCGCATGGCTGTGGGGCCCACATGGCCGGGGATCTCATGTGCCTCCATGCATGATGCGACAGTGACAGTGGGTGATGTTGGCACTGCTAAGCATCTGGCAGTTAAAAGGTTTAGTTTATAGTGAGATAAAAGAAGTGCTGGATTCCCTGTGCTTTGTGAGTGCGTTCAACGGATTCGGTGGGCTTGGAACATCTAGCTTGGTAGGCAGGTGGTTATATTCATCTGGCCAGCCCTGGGTTTGGGATGTTTTGCTCCAGCTGAATTGTTAATTGTGTAGCAGTCTGATCGATCAGTGACCCTGTCAAAAGGGGTAAAGATTCTTTGTTGGGACTGGTTTGTATCAAAAGTCCACCCTCTTTTTACAGTGGAATAGCATGAGTAGTAGAAATTATGTTGTTCTGTATAAGTTTTCATTTGTGAGTAGGATATGTTTAGGTAGAAGAACTGGAATATATTACTCAAAGCACCAAAGGCGAGGTTACAAGAGAGGGAAAGGTATTGGTGTTCTTGTAAGCACTGGCCGGCCGTGGCCCGCCCACCTCATAGCAATTATAGTGAAGATTAAGAGTAAACTCAGCCATGAGATTGAGAATTATGGATCTTCCTTTGTACCGGCCCGCCCACATTTGCTATTGTAGCTCCGCCACTGCTTGTAAGCCTTTGACTCGTTTAATACCAGATACGACTTCAAAAAATAAATCAAAGCATTGAAATGCACTTATGTCATGTTACGTACGCAATGCTCAGTTAATTAACCCACCGTCATGCATGTTCAGGCAGAGATATCTGAGCAAACCACCATTAATTAAACCAAAAAAAATTCACCCACCCAGATCAATGCGCTGCACTGCACTGCAGAGACATGTATACTACGTAGGTGCTACATGCCCCGGTGGAAGAAGACAAGCAGTAGATCTATATAAGCGTATGACGCAGGATTACGTGGGCGGTAAATCTTCACATGCATGCATGAGCTGCTCGACCGATCTGCTGCTATCCGTACACACGCAAAGGTTAATTTTACCTTTGGCTCCATGCGTACGTGGTCGGTCGACTCACATGCATGCATGCTAGTATTGCTTAGCCCATAATCAAGCAAGGGTCTTGGTATAATTTTTACTCCCGTCCCAATCGATCTTGGTAGTTAAATTTATGATTAAAGTTGAAGCATGATGATAGAGGAAGCACTACATTGTGGAACGGAGGGGGTATTGCTTAGCCCGTGCATTTCCTACCACGCACTCACTCACATTACCGGCCGACACATCTTACGCCAGGACGGTGCGTACGTACGTACGGCCATCAGTTGTCACCTCTAAATGAATTTGTTGTGTTCTACACATATTCGTCTGTTGGTTGATCATGTGAAGAAACCCAACAGGTCATGTGAAACTCCCATGGATCTAGCTGCGCCTTTTACTACTGGCCGGATGGATGGTCGGACTCACCACCAAGCAAGCTCGATCTCCGCCGCATCTTCTGGATTTCACCGTGATCCCTCACTGCAGGAAAATCGTTCTCGGCCCTCATGGTGGAGTGGACCATGTCCATGCGCGTGGCCCTCCTGGTTTCGCGTTGGCAAGGAGGATTTGTGGCGCGTGGACTCCATCGTGTACTCATCTGCCATGCCATGCACCGTGAATTCGTATATGGCGTAGTAGGTGGAGAAGTGGCCTCCAGCTCCCCTGCGGCGCAACGGGTGTCAGTCCTTCTGGGCACCATCCGGTACGACTCCGGTCAGAGCACATTTAAGTTTCGTGTACCACGGCAGATAAATCATAAATGTGCCCATGCACGTACGTTTGTGTGCAGTAGATATTCGTGGACCCAAACTAAATGCATGTAAAAGTTGATCGGGTCAAATGTGAAATTTAGTAACTGATGTTTTTCCCGGCAACTGCGGTGGCCCTCCAAGCCGATGAACTCACGGCGGCAGCTGCAGGATTGTGAAAAAAAAAACTCACGGCTGCGGCAGCTAGATGCGTCGATTCCAGCGCCGTTGGCGTCGGCGAATGAATCAAAGTGAGGCGGGAGGTAGGGGGGGAGGGAGGTACCAACGTGGAGGCGTCCGAGCGGGGAAGATGGGAAGGGGAAGGAATCTTTTGTCCAGAACTCATTTCGACTACTTACTAAACCTTTTGAGTGTTTGACTTGCTAAGGTTTAACTTCTCAAGGCAATATTTTGAGAAGTTAAGCTCTTGTGACGCCCTTTTCCAAAAAAAAAAAGCTTTTGTCATGCGTCGATTAGAGATGTTCCTACCATACAAAGGCAGCGGAATGCAGGAAAATGCAAAAGAGAAAATAAGATCCCAAGACTCCAAAGTGCACGAAGTAAATAACGTAGGAAAATAGGACCGCCTATTCATCATATAACTATAGAAGAAAAATCAACGATGACTTTTTGGACTATTAGATCACCATCCCAACGGTCATGATCCCGCATGCACCGTTCTTCTTCGACGTACTTCTCTTCTTCATGTGCACGATCTATTACTCCCTTCGCCGCCAACCAGGCCGGCTGAACGCCTGCACCTGCCCCAGCGGCCGACCACACGGACACGTGGGCCCTATGGCCCCACCCTCCTCTCATCACCTTCCACCGATGACGCCGCTGCCCAAGGCCACCCCTCTACCCTCTCCCCAACCTCCCGTTCGTTGTCGTCTGTAGGCCCCCCTTCCTTCGCCCCGCGCATCCAAACCTTCGCCCCGCGCATCCAAACCGTCAAACCCCCTTCATCGCCTACGCCTGGGATGCCACAGCTTTCTGCCGCTTACAACGCCTTCCCCATCTCTGACGAGGTCATGTCTCAGCCTCGCCAGGGTCGACGCTCCTCATTGCCACTCGTCTTGTCTCTCAGTCTTCGGCCTCGGTGGGATTGGCTTACACGCATGGAAATTTCAAGCACATGATATTTAGCAAACACATAGAAAAAGATATAACAAATTGACTGTAGTTGAACAATCCCCCTGCCGCCCGAAATTTGGTTACTACCTCTGTCTAGGTGAATAAGTTATTCACGTAGTTCTAGGTCATCGATTTGAATAATTAAATATGTGTTATATGTAATGAAAAGTATATCACTAGATTTCTAAACGGATGTTGTTTCTAAATATATATATTTTGTCACATATAATATATATTTAGATAGTTAAATCGTCAATCTAGAACTACGCAAATGACTTATTCACCGAGACGGAGGTAGTACCGGAAGTAAGAATAGGGCCTCCAGCAATAAATGGATCATCATCCAGTACATGCAATTAATGGCAGTTCTTTCTTCTCACGGTAATGATAGAGCTCGAGTCGGCAAGTGCAGAGGACCCGGCCGGCCCCTCGCCGTTCAGAAGAGGAGGAACACAGGAAAAATATCTAGTACTCCCATCCTTGAGGTGCTTCTTATGCTCCAAATCTAAAACATCAATTTTAAGTGTCTCAAAAATTCTGAAAAATTTTGTGAATGTTCAAAGGGAATGTGACTACACCCCCTAAAAATTTCAGGTCAAAACTCGAAATGTACATTGAGAAACAAAACCTAATGCATGTAACCTGACCGGAGTACGAGGCTAAATGTAACCTGATGCATGCATCCATTTCACTTTGCCATTGCTGTCCATCTCGATGAGCAGTGAAGTGAAGTGAACACAGGTCCTGTTGTACTGACGTGTGTGTACATTTAATCATGCACTGGCCCAGGGTGTAGAATAAATTGCACAAAAGTACCACAATTGGGGCATTGTAAGCATATTGATATCAAGATTAATAATTTGTACGTGTCTGTATCAGGTTTGGGGCGAGACGTTGCAAAAGAGGCTAAAAGTGTGTTTTATACGTATTGACAGGGAACCGGTCAGATTCCCTGTCAATACGTATAAAACACACTTTTAGCCTCTTTTGCAACGTCTCACCCCAAACCTGGTACTGACAATACCCGGCGGGCAGGCCCAACCGGTCAGATTTCCTGTCAATACGTATAAAACGCACATTTAGCCTCTTTTGCAACGTCTCGACCCAAACCTGGTACTGACACGTAAAAATTACAATCTTAATACCAATCTGCTTTCAATGCCTTAATTATGGTATTTCTGTGCAATTTACTCCAGGGTGTAACAGGGTGTGTACGCTTGATATTGGGCGGGTATGTGTGTATGTGTTGAGCCAGTAGTGTGGCAACTAGAACGACATAGTGCGTGTTATTTACAGCTAGCTAGCTAGCTGCTAGCTGAGAAATAACTTGCAAAAACTCGTTTTTCAACGTGTATATGATTAAGTTTGTTTAAGTGCATCTGTTTAAGTTTGTTTAGGCCACCTCAAGTCTGTTGCTTATTCAACGTCATGGTGTGGAGAGTGGACCGACAACGTACGTTAGGTCGTCCTCCGTCCATGACCAGGGTCAGTGACTCAGTGTGCATGATTGATCCATGCAGTAGCAACGTACGTCGACCACGTATGCCAAGAGTAAGATGCTAACCATAGGTCACAATCGTGTGGTACTAATTTGGATGTCTGCTTGCCAACAATTAGTCAACATCGTTGTCAAGCATAGTATCCTACTGGTGTGTATTGAGACATGTCGCCATTGGTTTTCAGAACAGACAAACAACTTGTTAAATACGTGTGTGTAGTACATGGTGTCTAGTGTCTACTAGTATATATACATGTGGCCATTTTTACGAGTTGTTTCTTTTCCTGTAAGAGTTGTCATGCAAGCTGGAGTGAAATACATATATGCAAGGTTCCCCGCCAAAAAAAAGGTACATACAGTATGAATTGCAGCCCTTTTCTTAAAATAAACTGACACAACGTTCAATTTAGTGTGAAAAATGGTTGCAATAAAATACTCCTCTCTTTTCAAAATAAGTGTCTTAACCTTAGTACAACTTTATACTAAACTTAATATAAATCTAAGACATTTATTTTGAGACGGAGGAAGTACATCCAAAACGTTGCTACAAGAAAAAAACACTAACTAACTATAGCTAGGAGATCACATCGTATGCATAGTTAAGCTAGGGTACAGTTTGCCGTTGGCAAGGCGGAGACGTACGTTGGCATGTCAAGCTCTATCGATCTATCATCCACGCCTTTAATCGGTTGGTTCCTTCATCGACGATCGATCATGAATGGCCGATACGTGCTGAGTCGCCGACCCAACTTACATTTCGCAGTTGCATGTGATGTATGCAACTTTATCGCGACGAAGGCCCACATGCATGGAGATCTCATGTCATGACACAGGATGCGACGGTGACATGGGGTGATGTTAGCACTGTTAAGCATCTCCGTTAGTTGAGGTTAGTGGTAAGATAAAAGAATTGGATTCTCGTACGTATATCAAGTAGCACTGTCCTTTGTGAGTATTCAACGGATTAGGTAGACTTGGAACATCTAGCTAGGCTTAGGCGGGGGTTTAGCATCTCAAGGCGGGCATCCATTACGGCCCCAAGTGTCTGCTCTGTTCGGCCCCAACATTTTTAGGGCAGCTCCAACGGGATTATCAAATCGATCATAAATGTTTGGATCGAATTGCCAAACTTATAAACCATCCAACGCCGGATCCTACCCTCGATGAGTACCAGAACTGGAATCCAAAAATGCACTTCATTGTGTGAGATATCAAGCATGTCTACGTGCAGATGCCATGTGAGAAGGATGAGAGACCTCCTCGAAGCAGCTCATATAGGCCAACGTGTGCCCCAAATCAGACGATGACAACTTAGACAGTTGCGCAGATGACGACGAGTTACTAGGTTACCGTACAACTAGTTAGGATTAGTTTAAATTTAGATTGAACTTATTTAATTTCATCTCTTTAGTTGTAATATATCAAGGTTTATTTAAATTTTGTTCGTGTCTCTGAACGGTCCGTTTCAAATGGACCAGACATTTGGTGCCTAGGCTTGGATGATCGGCGCTCCGCCGTTGTCCATGGACATGTATGGACGCGTCCGCAGACAATTGATGTCCTCTATTTGGGGATGGAGGCACCCATTTATGGGCGGATAGTCCAAAATCCTCAAACCTCGTCCCAAATCAAGGCCGGAGTAGTGGATTCTGGACTGTCCATCACATCCACTAAACAACTCG
Organism: Triticum urartu; assembly: GCF_056163025.1. NCBI lineage: Eukaryota > Viridiplantae > Streptophyta > Magnoliopsida > Poales > Poaceae > Triticum > Triticum urartu. Next base: position 715,890,250 of record NC_141879.1, read on the forward strand.
GCCCGCCACCCTTTTAATTGCCACTCTCTGTCACTACACTCCCATTCAAACCCTAACCGCCTCCGACCCTTAGTACCCTACGACCAGACGCCGCATCGTCAAGATGGGCAAGAAGATGACCGTCGAAGAGAACGAGTGTTGTCAGGCAATGTGGTTACTCAGTGGCTACCAGTCCGACGTGTCGTCCCCTCACCGCGACAACGGGTCCAATGGGATTTTAGACTCCCATACGCGCCGCCGTGTAGACCGCCACTGGCTCGCGTATGCGCGCTCCCTCGCCGAGGCCTTGGCCATCTTCCTCTATACCGTCGATGCCCATGAAGTAGGATTCCGGCTACCGCAAGGCCGTGGTGGTAGCCAGGAAGCCGCGGCATGACTGTAATGCAATGTGCAATGTCCCAAGACGGATGCTATGATGGCTGGGGTGGCACCGGCAGCTGGAGTGACGACATAAATGGTCGTCGTAATGACCTCGGGGGACATGCGTTCGAGATCACCGCATGTCTGGTAGATTTAGGTTTAGTTTAAATAATTTCATCCAAACCATCTATGATATAACCGAATCATGTTAAATTTTCTTGTTTGCAATAGTTAAAACGAGAAGTTTCTAGATATTGCCATTAGGTGGTTTGATGTCGACTGGATGTCCGCGGACACCTTTCTTCATCGTATGATGTCGCCCGTTTGGGTATTTGCCTTGGAGATGCCCTTGTGTTCGTTCTTTTGACCTTTGCTCTTGAGTAATACAATCCCTTTACCTCGCAAAAAAATAACCTTTACCCTGCAAAAATAAATAAAAAGGCTCACAATTCCTATAATGCCGCTAGGTTGGTAGTACGTCACGGTACGCGCACGCGCACGTGCACACTGATAAATTAACCCATTGTCATGTCTATTGAATTCATACTCCAGTTGATTGCTTCAAAAGTCCGAACCAACGAAAAGAGGCGGCAATATATTTGAACAATGTTCAGAGATCTGAGCACACCACCACTCATCTTTTTAAAAGGCACGCAGATCGATGCGAATACACCTGGTGGAAGAAGACAAGTCAGTAGACCAAACTCGTCGTTCGTAACCGTATACAGGGCGCAAGATCACGACGGGTTAAGTCTACGCCCGTACACGAACAACTCCATGTGTGCTGAACATCTTGGTTTTACCTCTGTCTCTACGCGTACATGGCCGGTCGACTCACGGACGCTTTTGCAGTCGGTCGTTCACACGAGTGGTGCCGCGCGCAGTGCCACTTGCCAAGCGGCTCGACGAAAATCAAACCGAAGTCACCGTGCATGCGTGCATATACATAGAGTAGATAAAACGCAAGGTAACACACATGCACGTAAGAATTTAGCCGTTTCTTTCTCCCCGGAGGAGGTTAGCGGGTACTCCCTCCGTTCCGAATTACTTGTCGCAAGTATGGATGTATCTAGATGTATTTTAGTTCTATATACATCCTTTTCTACGAATCACCGTGAATCGCGGTTGGAATTCGGACATGTGAAGGAGCAACCCAACCGGTCATGTGAACCCCTGCGGATCTAGCTGCGCCGCTACTGCTGGCAGGACGTACGTGCGCTCTCGATGGAAGGAGCGAGCTAGTCACGGCCAACATGCATCCCTGTAGAAAGGGTACCATGCACCTCTAGAGCTTGGGCTGCATGTATGAATGATGGACCGAGATCACGGCCGGTATCGCCGCTGTAGGAGAAGAAACTCCACCGGGCCCGAGCCGGCCTGGGTGAATTGCACAGGCCGGTCAAGGCGGGCGGCGTCGGATTTTACCGCTAGTGCAGCTGGTCTATATATACTGTGCTCAGTGCTGGTAATTGTTCAGTGGATAGACATAAACAATTTTTATCCTCGTCACTGGCACGTAGGAATTTTCTTCTCGAGGCAGTTGGTATGAACATGCCCCAGTGCATGCATGGACCATCCATATGCTCATTGCCGTTTTGATTTGGCAAGGAAGATTTGTCGGTGCGTGAACTCCCGTACCGAGTAGTACCAGTAGAAAGAAGTAGTACTAGCAGGTGTAGTGGAATCCAGCTCGCAATGCCCAGCATGCCCGTCCTTTTGGGCGCCGTCCGGTACTCCGGTCTCAACATCTGGTGGAGTACCATGAATGCCGCGCATGCACTCACAGTACTCTAGTACAACTGGCCCCGTGAACCCAAACTAAATGTCTGTAAAGCCTGATCCAGAGGAGTAGGAGTATAATAAATCAGTAGCGTTTTACCATTTCACCAAAAAAAAAACGTTTTACCACTGACAGCTGTATGCCTGCTTGTCTCTGCTGACCGGCATCTTTGCATGCACTTGGCCGGCCTGAAATACTACCCAAAGAACCCAATTAGCACTAACTATCTTCGGATAATGCATAATATGTATTCATTTCATTTCAAAATAAGTGTCTCAACTCTTGTCCAATTTTGTTTAAAGTTAATAGAAAGTTGAGACTCCCCGCAAAAAAAAAAGTTGAGACACTTAACTTCCAGACGGAGGAGATACTTTTTTTTTCATGGGGATCCAAATGCAACTGAACAAAAACTCAGCAAAGCAGCCACTACCTTTTGCTCCAGCTACCCTCCTTCCGCCTTTACGCATGCATGGTCTCATGGCATGTGTGTGTGCCGGGAACATGCAAAGATGGTCTCATGGTATGCTTGCATGCTTAAGGTCAACTAACAGTACTGTCAATTAGTATCAAACTAGCTGGGTGACCCGCGCATTTGTGCGGCTAGACTTCCTTTACAACTTTATTAATTTTGCTGGTTTTGCTCTGCGTATGTATGTCCATTCAATTTATTTCTATATATGTATTTATATAAACAAATATAGCTTAAATATATAGTACTATAAAAAATGGTTAAACTTTGCTACATTTTTGATAGAGTTGTTTCAAATGATATGGTTGTCCCACAATGAAATATCAAAAGGACCAATGCATGTATCCCACCATGCGAAACCATTGGCTTTGGTACTAATCTCCAGATTTCGCGGTTTCACCTTTTCATCCATGTTCATTTATCTTTGCATCAAATATTGTTTTAGAATTTTTACCAAAAAATGAATAAATTTATTATATGCAGCCATACATTGTTATCTGTTCCAACACTATCTATTAGCACACTGTCATATATCCTCATATTCATATGTATGCTTCCAAATCTTCTGATTGTGCCATTCTCTAATATTTATATTTAGTAAAAAACATCTCCACCACTATTTGTCCATCGGCAGTTAAGTTATATTAAAAAGGCCAAAATTTGCATATCCGGAAAAGAGATAATATTTTGGAATTACGTTTTTTACTGCATTCTTTGTGAATTGTTCCATGACAAAAATCGCGCTCTTCCATGCGATGCCATATAATTCCATACCAATGTTCATATATCTCTCTTCCACTGTTGATTGTCAGTTCCCCTTGCTGTTGATTGTCAGTTCCCCTTGACAGATCATTTAGAATACAAATAATATTTTAGTCGGAATGTGTGTACGTGTCCAAAGAAAACATGATCAAACTACATGTGGGATATTTTTAGTAAATATATCATTGCTGGTAAAGTCATCGACGCATGTGGCACTGATGTTTGCTTCCTACCACGCCAAGCCATTTCATTAATAATTAAATCGTAAATATTATGTTATCTTCCTCTATCTGCATCATCACTATTTGAAGTGAATATTGTTTCAAGATAGCAAGATATCATCGATGTTAACCTTCCATGCATGCTTCTAAATACTCATGACTATATCCTCTCACTCTAATTTTTTGTGTAGCCTGGCCATCTAAGTCTAAGTAGCTGTTGTTTTTCATTTAGAAAAACTATTTGTATGTATTCATACAAACTATCCGGGTGGTCCGGGCAGTGAAAAGAAACATATGCTAGAAGATATCACAAAAAATAAAAAAATAAATGAATAAATTCATTTTGTAGTCCTTTATTATAGCATTAGATGTTCTAAATTCTACCTGAACACTACATAACCATGCATTATTAATCAAATGGAGCTTATAACAGAAAGTCCAACGCATTTGTCGTCTATGTAAGAAATGCACAAATACTTCAAAGCCAAGGGATCTTACACACATGCATGATATATATTCCATCTAGAAAATTAATAATATGCATATACCCCACAAAAAAAGCTTATATCTTTGAAACACATGCATGCGCGTACGTGTAGCCTATGGAACTTGATGTTTGAAAAATTCAAAAATAAAAAGGTTAGGTTTCAATTCTTTTTAATAATACACACATACATATTTATGGCCTTGCATGCTACTAATGGCCATATTTATGGTAGTTATTCTGCCATAATTATTTCTAAATCAGTCAATTATAAAGTAATATATGAATACACATCTAAATGCAATCGAGCGGTCGAAAGGCAAGGAGCCTGGGCACCTAGGTGTCCCAAACTGCCGTCCTATATATACGTTTTACCTCTGCTGACCGGCATCTTTGCATGCACCTGGCCGACCTAAAATACTACCCAAAGAACCCAATTAGCACTAACTACCTTCGAATAATGCATAACATGTACTCATTTCGTTTTAAAATAAATGTCTCAACTCTTGTACAATTTTGTTTAAAGTTAATACAAAATTGAGACACTTAACTTTCAAAAGGAGGAGATACTTTTTTTTATGGGGCACCATATAGCTCAGCCATGCAACCGGCACCTTTTCTCGCTGGATGAGGATCCAAGTGCAACTGAACAAAAACTCAGCAAAGCAGCCACTACCTTTTGCTCCGGCCACCCTCCTTCCGCCTTTGCTTAAGGTCAACTGACAGTACTGTCAATTACTCCCTCCGTTCCATAAGACATGCCTCTCATTTGTCAAAATATAGATGTATCTAGCCATGTTTTAGTATATAGATACGTCCATTTTTGAACAAATGAAAGTCAAGTATTTTAGAACGAAGGGAGTAGTATCAAATTATTATGCCTTCTGCCAAGTGGATAGGTACCTCCAACTCACACAAATCTGGCCACTAACCACAGTGTCAAGGGAGGTAGGCAGTTTGGTTTACTTTACTTGACACAACACATTACATGATAATGAACTGATGGTGGTGATGACCTTCCTTCCTTCCTTCCTTCATAGGACTACTTGGCTGCCGATCTACATTGATTACAGCACATGCCGTTTAGTCTTATTTATTTATTGGCTCCCAGTTGTTCTTATTTTTGAGGAATATGTTCGCAGTGCTGCAAAGATCTGGTCCGGCACATGTTTTGCTGTGCATAAATAATTGGGGGCCTGCATCAGGTCACCTTCATCGCATGACTTCATTTGGACGTTCGTCTTGTTCGGATTTCGTCCGTTAGAGATGAGAATGGGGAGGCGGTTGTCCATGTCGAGCTGGGCTGGCGTCAAGGCGCCCAACGCATGTGGCCCCAACTGCAAATTATCCACGGTAGACAAAGGAAAAAAAACACATGCAAAAGCAAAATAAGGCATTTTAACATAGTTATTTTTTTTAAAACACATTTAAAAGTCCGCCGTCCTCACGGCCAACCATAACACTTAGTTTAATTAACATTAAACGGAAAAAACGAAAGCAAAAGATAAGCGGCCGCCCCGCGCACTGCAGAAAACCTCGCCGTCGCCACTGATGCCATCGCAGTACCCGTCTTTAGGCGCCACCATCCTCGTCATCGCTCGTGAGATCGATGTAGGGCGGGGGCGTCTAGAGGTGCGGCGGCGGCCCCCAGATTGGGCCAGGGCCGTACTGTGCAGGCGGCGGTAGAGGCCGGGGCATTGGCTCTGGGGTGGCGACCACGGTGCCAGTGCACGATCCTCCGCGGGCTCCGCCTTCACCTCCTACTTGGCCTCCTGCTTGGCGTCCAGCTCGGGACGTAGACGTCCCAGGAGGCCGAGAGCTCAAGTATGAACTGCAGGCCCTGCCATTCCTCCTCCTGCTGGCACCTGTACTCCCTCTCGGTGTCCTCCATGACGGCTTGCAGGAGCAGTTCCTCCTCCTCAACCGTCAGGGCGGGAGGTTGCGGTGGCAGCAGCGATGGGGAGGGAGACGGCGTCGGCGTCAGGCCACGGATCCGCGTGTGGCCGCGTACGCTTGGTGGGCTCGGCGCGCGCGCACTGTGGGACACGCGGGGCGGGCTCCCATGACCGACAAAATAGGTGGCGCGGCATATGTCGTGCTCATCTTGAAACCAGGTGTCCCACAGTGGCAATTCCACGGCGTACCTGCGGTCGGCGAGGAGCTCACGCGGGATCCTGGTGCGACAACAAGCGATCTCCTACAGGCGGGCGCGGCCTGTCGCGGGGGAATGGGCACCCGATCCGGGCTTAGATGCCACCCATTGGGGAGGTGGGCATCTGACCATGGCAATAGAGTGCCTGTCTCCCATTACCGGCGGCACACCTCGACGCCGACGTAGGGCCCGAAGCGTGGCACAGACGCATGAGGGGAGATGGAGAATGGAGCCGGAGTCGTCGAGTGGCTGGCCGCGCTACCAGAAGACGAGCCCGCCTCGTGTTTGTGCTGGCCTTCTTGCCTGGGTGCCACTTCCAGAACCCCATGCCCGGCAGGGGAACGACGTCGACGGTGGCTAGGGTTTCAATGTCTCCGATGGGGGATGCAATGGTGGGGCAGTTGATGGGGATGGCGACTGGAGTCCACGGCTTGCCCATTGAAAAGGATGCGGCCGGGGGCGTCTGTGTGGCTAACTTGCGGCCCCAACCACCTTGCGCATTGGCTGCGAGCGGTGGGAGGTAGTTGGACCACCGACACGCGGGCCCGATGCGGACGCGGAGAGGACGCGTGCCCCGTTTGTTCGTTTTCTGCGCGACTGCAAAGCTGGCCCAAGTATGTGCCTGGAATGGGTCGAGCCGGACCGAAAACGGACAAGTTTTGAGGACGGGGTTGCACATTGGGCCGGGTCGTGTGTCCGTTTGGGCCCAAGGGGCAGGATGGGTCTAGCATTGGAGTTGGCCTCAGTCCACGAGGCTGTCCGAACGTCCAAATTCCGGGAAACTTCAAGGCTGCAAAGCCATGCAGAAGACAACTGTAGTATCTTGCTTTCTATTTGCAGGGAGGCATTGCTGCTCCAGTTTGGCATGCAGAGTATTCTCAATATCCTCCTGTAGTCATGTGTGAGCAGAGCACGCGTGCAGCCGCAACCAAAGAGAATCAGATTCAGAAATTAGCAGCTGTAGGAAAGAGAAAGCCGGCCCTTGCGATGATTGACAGGCAGGCCAGTTAGTAGTACTAGTTTCGCACACACTCATACTTGAAGATCTGAACTGTTTGGAAGCTCCTTTTCCCCCTGTAGGTTTATGCACAACTGGCCTCTGAGATATGCGACTTTGACACTGTGTCTCCGGTCTCCCACTATGGATAGCATAGTGGTACCGTGGTTCCATGACTGCAACCAAGTTGGTGTAAGTTTCAGAAGGTCACTGAGTGAGTAAGTGGAGCAATTACTATCAAACACAGACAAGAACTGGTGCAGAAACGCAGTCTAGTCTAGTGGGAGGTAATCAGGTGATGCAATGGGCAGGAAAAAAACGCATCTTGTGCTTATGAGTCATAGAGCAACATAAGTTCAGAGCATGTTACTTTGCTGCCTGTAAACTTCCGAGCAAATCAACCACTAGGTGACTAGGCGACACATGGAGTAATCCAAAAAACAATAAGGTATGCATCAAGGGGGAGTAACCGCGTCGTCCACGTGTCCCTGTTACTGTGTTGACGAGAGAAAAAAATGAAACAAGGTAGAAGGTCGAGGGCTGGTGGTGTGGTGTGCACATCGATTTCATTATGCCTTCGTCTCGTTTCCTTCCCTACGAAGGAACTCCACACCGAGTCCTCCACTCCACGACTCCCCATCCCAGCCCCGCTCACCCCTCTCCGTGGCCTCGTCTCCTTCCCCTTTCTCTTCTCAATCAGGATTCATGGAGGTGGGGGCAGGGACGCCATCGACCGCGAGGCTAGGGTTCCTAGCCGCTGCCACACGCACAGCCGGCCGGAGCGGCGGCCATTGATTGTCCTCTCCACCGTTGCCCGGAGCTGCTCCGTGCATCTCTGCCCGCCCCCGATCAGGACTCGGCCCACGTCTCGGTGGCGAAGGAGGAGGCCATGCTCCTCAAGGCGTCAATGGGCTCCGTCAGGCTCCAGATCGAGGGCTTCCTCAGTTTCAACCGCTGGTCAAGTTGTATATAGAGATGAGGAGGCGGAGCAGCCGCCACAAGGTCGCTGCCGCTGGCCGAGATCCGGAAGATGGCCATAGCGGCGGTGGTGGCGGCGGTTGCGGGGAGGAGCCAGTAGCAGGTGAGGATATTATGCAATTTTGATGTGAATCACTGCTGATTACTTGTCATACTTGTGTTCTGAAGATTTGATTCCACTTGTCTAAGCTAACGGTCTGTGACCATGAAAATCCAGCGGGATCTGACCACGGTGTCGCCCTTTTTTAAACCAGCGATGTTTGCAGTTACAGATTTTTGCGAAAGCCCGCTGAAACGAAGTTTAGTTCAGCAGACCATGTATGTTGGAAGAAAGCAAATTCTTGCCTTCCTAATCCTCCGTAGCCATGATATTTTATTTTAGACATTGCCCCAGCTCAGTGTATCTCTGGTAAAATACGAACATCATTTTTTATTACTTTTAGGGGATGCCACAGAAGGAAAAATGACCAAGACTGCATCTGTCATGTTTTTTTTCTAGATTGTTAATTTCAATTCATGTTTGATATTGTAGTATGGAGGTTTCGCCAAATACATGTTCTATTGTCGTTTATTTTCCACTATTGTTGTGCCTCGTTTCTTTATTTGTGCATCATCGGATGTGTAATGTTATAGTGGTCATGATCCAGACATTTCCATCGACCAAATCGATAAAGTTACTATGCTCCCACGATTTTGAAGCTCCTGGTGAATCGGTGGTGTGAAAGCTGTTTGGGTAAACGTTTGACAAGGGGTGAACCGCATCGGATGGTAGTGGACTATGGACACGTATATTAGTCGGTTCGAGGTGAATAGCTGGGGCGGAGGGAGGTGTCTAGCGGCTCGGCCCTATCGTATACATCAGTGCTGCTCCGTCATGGGAGGGCCTTGGGTGTTCGCCGTCGGCTTCCCTCCGCCCAGCTCTGGCCGCCGTCTGCCTTCACGTTGCCTGTAGTCCCTTCTTGGCACCATCCCCCATCTAGATCCGGAAGCAAACGCCATCGACGGTGGTCAATGACTAGAATTGTGGTGGAAAGACAGCAGGTGGTGTCCTGCTTTGTGGTAGGGTAGACATGTCGTCTGGCGGCTCTGCCCCATCATTACCTACCGCCATGAATCGGCCACAAATTCAGCATGGTTTTGCCGCACCTTCCACGGAGTAATACACTCCATACTCGGGTTCTTTATTTTTGGTTCCCTTTTCATGTTCATGTTACAGGGGTTGCCCTTTTTTGTTCAGATCTTCCTTCCGTGATCATGTCTGGCAATGCTTGGTTGTTCGTAAAAAAGAAAGGTAATAAACATTTTTTAGTGTGAGCATGCCTCCTTTTGTGATACTCCCTCCGTCCGGAAATACTTGTTAGCGAAATGGATGTATCACATAGCTCCTTTGATCTTCATCTTGGGGCTCCATGATCATCTTGTCACCGGCTTGACACCATGATCTTCATCATCATGATCTCCATCATCGTGTCTCCATGAAGTTGCTCGCCAACTATTACTTCTACTACTATGGCTAACGCGTTTAGCAATAAAGTAAAGTAATTTATATGGCGTTTCTCAATGACACGCAGGTCATACAAAAATAAAGACAACTCTTATGGCTCCTGCCGGTTGTCATACTCATCGACATGCAAGTCGTGATTCCTATTACAATAGCATAAACATCTCATACATCACATATATGTCATTCATCATTCATCACAACTTTGGCCATATCATATCACAAAGCACTTGCTGCAAAAACAAGTTAGACGTCCTTTAATTGTTGTTGCAAGTTTTACGTGGCTGCAATAGGGTTCTAGCAAGAACGTTTTCTTACCTACGTGATAGCCACAACGTGATTTGTCAACTTCTATTTACCCTTCATAAGGACCCTTTTCATCGAATCCGCTCCAACTAAAGTAGGAGAGACAGACACCCGCCAGCCACCTTATGCAACTAGTGCATATTAGTCGGTGGAACTGGTCTCACGTAAGCGTACGTGTAAGGTTGGTCCGGGCCGCTTCATCTCACAATATCGTTGAAGCAAGATAAGACTAGTAACGGCAAGAAAGTTGACAACATCTACGCCCACAACAAATTGTGTTCTACTCGCGCAAGAAGAACTACGCATAGACGTAGCTCATGATGCCACTGTTGGGGAACGTTGCAGAAAACAAAAATTTTCCTACGGTTTCACCAAGATCCATCTATGAGTTCATCTAGCAACGAGTGATCTGATGCATCTACATACCTTTGTAGATCGCGATCGGAAGCGTTCAAAGAACGGGGATGAGGTAGTCGAACACGACGTGATCCAAATCACTAGAGATCCTAGCACCGAACGGACGGCACCACCGCGTTCAACACACGTACGGTCAGCGTAACGTCTCCTTCTTCTTGATCCAGCAACAGAGAAGGAGAGGTTGAGGAAGATGGCTCCAGCAGCAGCACGACGGCGTGGTGGTGATGGAGCTGCAGTACTCCGTCAGGGCTTCGCCAAGCGCTATGGAGGAGGAGGAGGTGTTGGAGAGGGAGAAGGAGGCAACCAAAGGCATGGATGAAAAAGCCCTCCTTCCCCCACTATATATAGGAGGGCCTAGGGGGGGGGGCACCGGCCCTAGGAGATCCAATCTCCTAGGGGGCGGCGGCCAAGGGAGGTTTCCCTCCCCCCCCAAGGCACCTAGGGGTGCCTTCCACTTGTGGGACTCTTCCCCTTTGGAAACCCTAGGCGCATGGGCCCCTTGGGGCTGGTGCCCTTGGCCCATGTAGGCCAAGGCGCACCCCCTTACAGTCCATGTGGCCCCCGGGGCAGGTGGACCCACCCGGTGGACCCCCGGGACCCTTCCGGTGGTCCCGGTACAATACCAGTGACTCCGAAACTTGTCCCGATGGCCGAAACAGCACTTTCTATATATAATTCTTTACCTCCGGACCATTCCGGAACTCCTCGTGACGTCCGGGATCTCATCCGGGACTCCGAACAACATTCGGGTTACTGCATATACATATCCCTACAACCCTAGCGTCACCGAACCTTAAGTGTGTAGACCCTACGGGTTCGGGAGATATGTAGACATGACCGAGACGACTCTCCGGTCAATAACCAACAGCGGGATCTGGATACCCTTGTTGTCTCCCACATACTCCACGATGATCTCATCGGATGAACCACGATGTCGAGGATTCAAGCAACCCCGTATACAATTCCCTTTGTCAATCGATATGTTACTTGCCCGAGATTCGATCGTCGGTATCCCAATACCTCGTTCAATCTCGTTACCGGCAAGTCACTTTACTCGTACCGTAATGCATGATCCCGTGACCAGACACTTGGTCACTTTGAGCTCATTATGATGATGCATTACCGAGTGGGCCCAGTGATACCTCTCCGTCATACGGAGTGACAAATCCCAGTCTTGATCCGAGTCAACCCAACAGACACTTTCGGAGATACCCGTAGTCTACCTTTATAGTCACCCAGTTACGTTGTGACGTTTGGTATACCCAAAGCACTCCTACAGTATCCGGGAGTTACACGATCTCATGGTCTAAGGAAAAGATACTTTGACATTGGAAAAACTCTAGCAAACGAACTATACGATCTTTAAGCTATGTTTAGGATTGGGTCTTGTCCATCACATCATTCTCCTAATGATGTGATCTCGTTATCAATGACATCCAATGTCCATAGTCAGGAAACCATGACTATCTGTTGATCAACGAGCTAGTCAACTAGAGGCTTACTAGGGACATGTTGGTGTCTGTTATTCACACATGTATTACGATTTCCGGCTAACACAATTATAGCATGAATAAAGACAATTATCATGAACAAGGAAATATAATAATAATGCTTTTATTATTGCCTCTAGGGCATATTTCCAACAATAATGCATGCGGCAGACAACTTTCTTTATTTCTCTAGGGTAAACATGAACATCTCATCCGCTTTTGGTTGGCTTGTTGATCTTGTAATGCATGAACGTATATAAATTGGTTTGGATTTGATTTGATGTAATAGAGCAGGGTGGGACTATTAATTGGAATCTGAAATTTTAGTTCGTAAGGCAGGGACAACTCGTGAGGAGCTCGTGCGCGCTGGTGAGTAGAGGAGCTGAAGCGGAACGGTGATGCGCAGCGGATTGAGCGTCACGTGGGTCACGAGCCTCGCGGCTGGGATCCGGAGGCGAGGGAGAGAAAGTCCTCATGTTGTTCATGTTTTTTTATAATCCGGGATGAAACGTTTTCTCATTTTAAAAAAGGAGTGTGGGTTGAATTAACTAAAACACAAGGGCTTTTCTACAAAACTGTCACAACGACGTACGACCAGAAGCACTCGGCGGTTTAGTATTAGGGAAAGATTTATGCGACAAGTATTTCCGGACGGAGGGAGTATTATACTGCTCTGCTCTTCGCCGCTAGCTAGCTTATGGTTTCTTGGCGAGTCATCTAAAGGCGAGAGGGTTAGGGGCATGGTGTAGTAGTAATATGGTGGTGGGTGTGCACCTTTTAGCCTTCAGATTTGGGATGCTTGTGAGATTAGTTTTGAGATTGGGGCATATGAGGCAGATGAACAATTGGGGACAATTGGGCTGAGGTTGTCAGTACGAACAAATCTCAAAGCTAGGGGCTCGAGTACAAATGAAGCTCAGACTTATAGTGATTATTGCACATTAATAAACAATTACCTTATGTTCCCGACGGGATGACCTTATTTTTCTTCTGAACATGATATTTGTATTTGTTGGCATGTTACATGGAAAATTACCTTTTCGTTAAGGAACTTCTGTGTTAATGATCCGTCTTTCATTTCTTTAATGTACATCTTAATAAAGGGTGGTTGTGTGAGCACCAAATTAGGAGCTCAGTCTAAGAGAAAAGGTCTGATTATGTAATTTGGATACATAGTTCTTGCTTTGTTAGGAGTAACCTGATGATCATTTGATAATATATACCTATTCATCTGCCATGTGAACTTCATTGATCAATGTGTCTCCCTTTGCCCTTGCTAATCTAGGATGCCACGTTTCTTTGATACTAGAATTTCATGTTACCTACATGATTACATCAGACAAATGGATTTTACTTTGCCCTATAAAGGGTATGCATTCATAGGTGGGATGCTTGCTCACAAATTTTCTTATTCCTAGAGTATTGCAATATTGTGGTAATGTGAATGGAACAATGTATAGATTGACTGCTATATCAATAATTTTGCATACTAATATAGGGGCATATAACTAAGGTATTTTTGTATGTATGCAGAAAATTATGCTGGTTCAGCTATATTTATGTACAACACAATGCAGCACGTTGAAGGAAAGGCATGCAGGTGTACCAAGGTATGCTCAATTCTCATATGCCCCTCTCCTAATGATGTCATGTCCCATCACTGGGCATACTGTATTGAAGGCTCCAAGGTTCAGATTTTAGTCACCCAAAGATATCATCAATCACTTCTCGTCTTATTAGGTAATGCTGCGTAGATTAGTTTTCTTCTGCCCAACATATTCACAGAATAACAGTTTTAACATGCCGCTGTCATCTATGCATTCTAATTTTCGTTAAATTTGCAGTAAGTGGGTTGTGATGAACAAGATTACTAGAAAGCCTGCAAGAATTCCAAATGCAATATGGACTGAATAGAGCCGTACTTTTTTTAGCATGATGCTATTGAAGATGAACACCACCGAAAACTTCCAAAACTGCCAGGGCATGACCGTGCTACCTCAACCAAATATGTCCGAACAGGCCCGACAGTAAGTTTTGCACACACATGCACGCACACACGCACGTGCGCGGGCTGATCTTGGTACGAATCAGCATGTCAATGATGTTAAATACATTGGCTGGATCCTTGAGGATAAAATTTCCCTTCCATGTGCATCTTTATTGATTGCTGAGACACACAAAATTTCTTCTTGATTTGTAGTTAAGTATGATACTTTTCAGAAGCTATTTTGATTTAATCTTATATCTGTGAACACTCCATGGAGGTTGCCCAATGCTTTCTGTTGCCAAGCATTCTTTCACGAGGTGTGAGGTGGTGGACCACCCTGTGGAGGCCAAAGGGAACCAAAAATCTCAGGAATACACACACTGCATATGCATGGATGATATGTCTATATACACAGAAAGTGTGTGAAGGCAGAGGAGATAAGAAGAGTACAAGAAAATGATCAAAAGCAGAGAAGACCAAGAAGGCCTCTGGTGCATGCTTTGTCGGTACACTTTCTCTTTCCATTTCCTTTCTTTTATATCCCCTATAAAGATCTTTGAGTTACATGAATGGGTGTTGTAATTATTGAGTTTGTAGCTATTGTCGTCTGATGGGAAGTGAATGCTTCTCACACTCTGTCTATCTGGTGCTGTGTATATTAATTACGAGGCCTTGAAAGCAACCTGTCTTATTGAACTTTAAGCTCAGATATTGTACTATATTGTTTTATTGTAAAATTGAGATCAGTTCTTATTCTCTGATTGTTGATGAAACATGTTAAAACTTCAGGTCTGTTTCTCGAACTTCGAAATGGTGTGGATGCTACATGATTTTAAGAGTTGCCTTGACTTGCTTAGCTGGAGTAGGCAACTTGATGTGGGCAAATGACGGGTTCACATGCCCATTTTATTTTATTGGGTTGACCCATCAAATCTGAGAAGCAATTTCTGTGCAAGAACCTACAGCCTACTTGGCCACAAAAACTGTCAGGTGTCACCTGCATGTTTTTGACAATAATCCATGATTTGTTGCTTATCAAGGTGCTGTTTCTAGACTTCATTTCAGAAATGATTCTGATGCAACTTATGGACTTCTACTCGGCATTCTTTTAGTTTGAGCATTGTAGGAATGATTCATTTCTTATTATGTGAAGTATAAGCATGAATAGCTTTGCATCAGTACTATACTGAAAAACAGAGCCCAGAGGTGAGATGGCTAACCTGATACGGTAGCTAACTGTTCGAGAGGCTGGGAGTGGGCCTAGCTGCTACGGCTGGCTGATCATCTGTTGATTCATCCATTCAGAGGAGGCCATCTCATGGGAGTTGGCCTTCCAGATCCAAGAACAATATGTATGAGCTTCCGTGCTGAATATGCATACAGTTATGCAGTATGTGCAGTTTGCATGCTCCGAGTTTTCTGGATGGTGATTTTGAAATAGTCCGCCCCTTCTTCATAGTTCCGTTCTGTAGTAGTGGCATTTTTCTCTGGTCCAATTATTGGATCTTTATTTGGTCTCCGATCAGGCAGAACATTTGTTGTCTTTCAGAGGTACCAGGATGTGATTGATGTCGTCTATCTTAGTTCACTCATTTGTTTTTGTTCCTTGATTTGAAATACAGACATGAATAGCATGCATATTTGTTTGGTGCATAAAAGATCTCTAGGTTGTTCTCAGCATCCATATAATTATATTCTCAAACCAAAATTGATGATGTTATTATCTGCTCTTTATCCGTGTGTACTAATAGAAAGGTGAGTGAGATGCAATGCATCCCTTTATTGAAGTTCCTTATCCAACATACAATATTTTCTTCGGTCTACAGTCAGTTAAAATTGTATCCTAATAAAAATCTTAACACTGGAAAACTTTCTTTTATATTTGTTTGAGGAATTATGTGTCAACTGGTAATCAATCGAGCGTTGAAAATATCCATTGTATGCACCTAAACCATTGTGTATTATATGTATCTAACATTGGAGCATTCATGCCAATATCAGTTTCGAATCTGCAAAGTTTGATAATACCGCTGCAATGTAAAGGCCAGACAAAGCTATGACCGAGCGCGGCAAAGTGCGCCTGTTCTTCTAGTATATATTTTTAGCTTATTGTTTCTGTGAAATTACACTAGCCATAATGCACTAGCTCTTCTAAGTGTTAAGTACATAGTTTTTTCTGGGTGGTAACCCTCTTGAGGATAATTTTATCGTGATGATATATGTAGTATAAAAGGTTGTGTTAGGCTCCAAATAATACTGCGTCATCTAGGCTTTGTGTTTTCTTCCTAAACTAAGCCTACTGCCATTTTATCATGATGATACATGTAGTATAAAAGGTTGTGTTAGGCTCCAAATAATACTGCATCATCTAGGCTTTGTGTTTTCTTCCTAAACTAAGCCTACTGCCATACAAACACGTTAACAAATACTGAAGCTTGATTAGTGCGCACAATCCTATCTTAAAAGGCGCCACCAGGTGGCGCCCCAACCACTAGTTAAACACATTCAGCTGCGCGAGCTGGGCGCTCTCTCACGCAATCCACGTGTTACTTTTTTTTGAGCAACTTTTTTTTTGAGCAACACGTGTTACTTTTACTGTGTTGGGATGAAAAAAATATTATTGGCTAGGAAAAACGTGGCCCAAAGAGAGAAGAAGAGGAAGTAGCCTCGAGCCGCATCACTTCTCGTTTCTCTCCCCGGAACCGCATAGCACGCACGCAACCTCTCCCTTTCCTCGTTTTACCTTCCCACGGGTGGGTAGCTAGGGTTGCCGCCGCCGCCCCATCGGCCCATACCAACTCCTCCGGCGCCGTCCACGGGAGAAGGCACCTCCTCAGATTCGCTTCTCTTCCAAACCTTCTCGCCTTAGCGTTCCACATCGTCGCCATGATGGTTGCAGATGAGGGGGAGGAAGGGGATGCCATCGAGGTGCCGACGAGGACAGAGGAGGGAGAATCAGGTGAGGGCGGGTGCGAGATCGCCGTATCCCTGGCGATCGGCGCCGTGCGGCGCCGGACTTCGCTGCGCTGGTGTCGCTCTACCCCTCCTTCGCCTCCTTTGTCACCGTGCCCGCGGGAGGCCGCCCGTCCGTTGACTTCGCCGCCACGCGAGAGCTCACACACGTCCTCCTCCTCGACGACCACGGCCTCAACTGGTTTGTGCAACTCGCTCTCCTCCCGCCCCTTCCCCTCAACCCTAAGATGCATTTTGTGCCGCACCATTCATGACTGTTCCTGTTCGGTTGTGTTAGCTGGGTTGTTTATTTCTTTGCTATTGGCCTGTTGTGCTACTGGGAGAATTGGTTGGCAAATATAGAATTCAACTAACTGTGCCATCTAACTCAAATGTAACTGACACACTTAGCGTCTTATGAAGAAGTGTTGAAATGAGTTCAGAGCTCGAGAGGTTCACAACTTTGTGTACATGTTAGTGTTGTATATTAATAGAACATTTTGTAACCTACAAGAGATCACTTGCTTTATTCTTGCTACGGTACTTACACAATGGAACCTTAATATATTGAACAAAAATGTGCTGAAAAGGGTCTTGACAGGAAATGTACACTGCTTATTGTATTCATTGTCTTGTCAATAATATACATAACCGCATAAAAGAAAGACTTTTTGGTTTCGTGAAAATCAAAGTGATACAATGTTTGGTTTTCATCCATTAGAAGTTAGTGAAACATATGCGTGCACACTAAAACATTCATGAACTGAATACCGGATTGAAAACCCTGGCATGTGTAGTACAACTGATTTTATCTTAGTGACACGACATCTGTGTTTGATCTTCCTGGAGCTGCAGGTGATGAATGTATTTGTCCCTTTCAGCTTCAGGTTGCTGGCACCTAGGAGGGACGGGACAGCAAAATCGGTGCTCATCGAAGATGGCGTTGGTACCACTTACCCGACAACACAGTTCTGCGGAAGCTTTTTGTAAGTGCCAAGTAAATTTCCTTTTATATGGATAATTATGGTGAGCTGATAGTTATCTTGCTTCTGCTCATCATGACCAGCGTATACCAAGACACTTCTCCGTACATGATGGATACACACGCACGGAGTGAGCTTTTCTCTGCGGTTCTGGTGACCTGCGCACAGGGTCTCTGTTCCATGATGTTGCCAACGAGCAAGGTAAATCCTCTACGCTTGGTCACTTTGACTCTGTATTTATGGTATGGTCACTTGGATTTATGCGTCTGAGCTTCTCATTTTTGTCTTTGACTGATCTTTCGTATCTAAACCACTGTACATCAATTTCGCTGGATTCTTTGATAGAATTATGTATTTATGCTTGTTTCATGGTTTTCCTTTTCTCAATAATTTGAACCTCCATTACAGACGTGGAGACCGATCATGAGCCTCTCCTTTGACATCAAATTGTGTTCCATCGAAAAAGCTTGGGTATTCTTATTCCATCAATTTTTGGATGATTGTCAAAATCCCATGATATGATTTAGAACCTGACATTATATTTTATTGTATGATACAACTGTCTAATACTCATAATGTGAGGGACACAGGAAGAGTATTGGTCGCCGGCGATGAAAGCATTGGTTGGGGGGAGGCATCGATGTGATATTGATGCCAAGGTGGGCTTTCCCAATCTTGCTCTTTTTGTTGGGCGATTCTGATGCGGGTTCTTGATTTAATATGTGAGTTGGGTAGTCTCGCGTCTACTCATGTGATCTTACTTTATCAGATTCTTCTTAGTTTATGTTTTTGATTCAATCGTGCATTTGTGGTACTTGAAGCGATTGGTTATTCCGCTTTAGTGTTGTGGATCTGATAGTCTGAACTTAAAAGTGAGGAGTTTTTTAATGCAAACTTATCATCTAAAGATCCTTTGGTTTTAATGTGGCCCCTGACTGATGAACTCTTGGTCCGCAAATTAGAGTTATTTAGCAGTTGATTACAAGTCATTGGTAGTGTAGTCTGTAGTGTAGTGTAGTGTTTTAACTTGATGCTGTTGGTTTCCACAAAAAAAAGATGGAAAACTAGCCAACAGGTCGGTCTCAGTACTATTGAGCTGCTCGCATGCAGTTTTGTGTGTGACAGTGGTAGTGCAAAGCCAGCATCGTTTTTGTTTGGCACTATAAAACAATGATATCTTGATGCTGAAGCATTATATTGTTGTTTAAATGATACTAGGATGGATGCTGCTTAGTTGCCAATTTGTCACTTGTGAAGATTTTCACATGCCGTAGTTTGGTAACAGGGGATATAAAACATGTGGATTTTTTAGCATGTCGTAGTTGATGACAGGGTATATGGTGAACTGACCACCTGCCTATGCACATATTCGTTCACCCGGAGACCATCGATTGGTTTATGATAGTTTATGCAAAATGTATCGTGCATGTTCACAGATTTTATCCTAGGCCGTGTACCAAAAAAATAGAGGTGACTTCATCTTAATCCGCCCCTCGCCACTTTGCACTTCAGGTGTTTATATACCTTTTCTCCTTATCACGCCATTTGTTGTTTTTCTTTGCACATCTCAGCTTCACTGTTTTAGGTTAGGCACGACGAACAACAAGGAAAGCATTCTGACCCACAGAGTGAAGTGTTTGCAAGCAAATATTTAATGCATACAATTTGTTTCAAATTACTTGTGATTTCGATGATTTGACAAGTACAAACGTCTGGCGTTCTGCCTTTTGATATAACATGTTAGGTCCTTATTCGCTTCATATCCATACGGGAGGGTAACACATACTGAAAATGTTAACCGTTCACCAAAAATATCTGTGACTCGATACATGTATCCAAACTAAATAGTTGTTTTCATGCCGTCTAGATTGTACTAAATATACTAATAATCAATATGCAATTTTGGGCAAGGCCTAAATGCTATTATAAAATATGAAATGATACCATACATGGTATCTGAATTTGGAAATGAACCAGCAGATCCACTTATTCAAGTTTCAATTTTTTCTTCTTTAGCTTTGCATTTGCAATTGATGGTGTTACAGAAAACGGCCTCGAGCTTTTTGGACTACCTACTTGTGTATAAAAGTTTTAGTCAAAGCTTAAATTATTATATTTTAAGGTTGTAGAGGTTGTATGTTACGCCGGCTAAGACTAAAGATTGTAAATTCATTGTTTATCTTACCAGCGTTGTTCTCTTTGAAGATAATTGTAGAAACTATATTATCAGTTCATTGCTACTTTGTATGTGACTTATGCTATCCTCATATATGTGCTACTTTGTATGTGACTTGTGCTATCCTCATATATGTCAATACTGTAATATGAGCGTCTTGGTCCTTCTTATACAACTTTTCTTGTTATGCTCTCCATCAGCCTCCTTTGCTCCCATTGCTGTTGTCTGATGTACATTTTTTTGTTTTTAAGCAAATTTGTCTTTTAGTTCTGATTTTATCTCCATCCTCAAATGTAACTTTGGTTTTCAGTTGATCTGTCAACCAAATTTCTTTTGACGGGAAGGCCTTATGGCTAGCTTTATTAAACTCAAATCAAAATTACGTCCTCTGCGAGAGGTCTCAGAATAAACTCAGGCGGAGCCTCTAACCATTGAGCAGGGTTATTAGCACTACCCCATCTAGCTAGCTCATGTGCTACCACATTTCATATAATGTCATAATTTGTGCTGATGTCCTGCATATCTGAGAAAGAAGATAGTATGATAAGGCTAAAGGAGAATTATGGTGGAAAGCTTTCTTTTCTCTTGTTTGTGTGATCCAGCTCTACATCTATGCTAACTTATTGCCATCTTCATTTGAAGATGAAGTTAACCAGTCCATTATTATTCCTCTGATTCATTGGTTGTTCTATGCCGAGATCTTGCCCCATCCCTGAGCTTGTTGATTTTTTAGGGTTCTTATGAATCGTGCTCGTCGTTCAGTTCTGCAATCCACCTTTATTAATGCAGTTACTTTTTGGGGCATATCTTCCTGCATCTAAACGCCCTATGTGTGTGTGTGTGTGTGTGTGTGTGTGAGCGAGCAAGCAGATAGACGAGGAGGCCGAGCCATCCTCGACAACATCGTCACCGTCAGACCGAGGGCGCCGTGAGCAACCTGAGCCATTATCACCTTGTGGCGCCACCTAAGAGGAGTTGAGGCAATGCCAGGTGGAAGACCGAGGGCGTCTGGATGAAGCGAACGTGGCCAGTTCTTTTTGTCTCTAGCTAAGACGATATGGCGCCGAAACTTCAGATTTTTGGTTTATAAGTGCCGAGCATAACTATCCATGGTGGTATATATACAATAGACAGACGTGTTAGGCTTCAAAACTGAATGCAATGAACCTAATTACGGTAATCCTTCTTTGCTGTTAACAGATTGTACTAACCTCATAATTTCTGTGCGCCCTATCCTGATTACTCAATTAGATTTTCTTTGGTAGACGGCATAAATAGATAATCACGGTACTGGTACTAAATCACAATTACTACTTCCAAATGACACTCGCAACCATCCGTATCAAAAACATTTGTTTGTCCATTTGTGCAGAAGCTGCTCCTGCTGCATTATATAAGATCCCTTAGTCTTTGGTTTTGAGATATGGCATCAACCAAGTTTTGAAGCTCTTTCTAAAGTTAGGCGTATTTGTTTTCTCTGTGATGATAGCCTACCTTGCACAATGAAGTTGGAGTCAGACCCCTTGAGTATCTATGATGTTAGGCCCTAAATAGATTTGTTCCTGGTTCTACACTAGTAGAAAATAGGGCTATGGTCCAGGCCGGCTTAGCCCATTAGTCCCGGTTCAGTCTAGAACCGGGACCAATGTGGGCATTGGTCCCGGTTCGTGAGCCCAGGGGGCCGGCCGGGCCACGTGGGCCATTGGTCCCGGTCCAGACGAACCGGGACCAATGGGCCTCGCTCTTGGCCCACCACCATTGGTCCCGGTTGGTGGCTTGAACCGGGACCAAAGGCTTCCCTTTAGTCCCGGTTCATGTCATCAACCGGGACCAATGAGGTGCCTACATATACCCCCTCGCGCAAGAGCAGAGCACAGTGCTCTGTTTTTTCTGGCCGAGGGGGAGAGGGCTTTGTGGTGCTCTAGCTCACCTCCTATGCACATGAGGTGTTCGATGGAATGCCCGAGCCACACTACTTAAGCTTTCTCCTCTCGATGATGATGAACTTCTATTAATTTGGACACTTAATTATATATAATGCACGCAGATGAACCGACAATGGATGTACGGTGACAGACACACCCGCGAGTACATTAAGGGCGTGCATGAGTTTCTCGATGCGGCTGAGGCAAACTAGCAGAATGGTTTTATGTGTTGTCCATGCACTGAATGTGGGAATACGAGATCTTACTCTAACCGGAAAATCCTTCACTCCCACCTGCTTTACAAGGGTTTCATGCCACACTATAATGTTTGGACGAGGCACGGAGAATAGGGGTTATGATGGAAGACGGCGAAGAAGAAGAGTACGATGACAACTATGTGCCCCCTGAATACGGTGATGCTGCAACGGGGGGAGCTGGTGAAGATCAAGAGGAACCAGATGATGTGCCCAATGATGCTGCCACGGGTGAAGCTGCTGAAGATCAAGAGGAACCAGACGATGTGCCCGATGATGATGATCTCCGCCGGGTCATTGTCGATGCAAGGACGCAATGCATTAGTCAAAAGGAGAAGCTGAAGTTCGATCGCATGTTAGAGGATCACAAAAAAGGGTTATACCCCAATTGCGAAGATGGCGACACAAAGCTCGGTACCGTACTGGAACTGCTGCAGTGGAAGGCAGAGAATGCTGTGGCTGACAAAGGATTTGAAAAGCTACTGAAAATATTGAAGAAGAAGCTTCCAAAGGATAACGAATTGCCCGACAGTACATACGCAGCAAAGAAGGTCGTATGCCCTCTAGGATTGGAGGTGGAGAAGATACATGCATGCCCTAATGACTGCATCCTCTACCGCGGTGCATACAAGGATCTGAACGCATGCCCGGTATGCGGTGCGTTGCGGTATAAGATCAGACGAGATAACCCTGGTGATGTTGACGGCGAGCCCCTCAGGAAGAGGGTTCCTGCGAAGGTGATGTGGTATGCTCATATAATACCACGGTTGAAACGTCTGTTCAGAAACGAAGAGCATGCCAAGTTGATGCGATGGCACAGTGAGAACCGAAAGAAAGATGGGAAGTTGAGAGCACCCGCTGACGGGTCGAGTGGAGAAAAATCGAGAGAAAGTACTGGGATGAGTTTGCAAAGGACCCATGTATGGTTTGCTTTAAGCGCGGATGGCATTAATCCTTTCGGGGAGCAGAGCAGCAATCACAGCACCTGGCCCGTGACTCTATGTATGTATAACCTTCCTCCTTGGATGTGCATGAAGCGGAAGTTCATTATGATGCCAGTTCTCATCCAAGGCCCTAAGCAACCCGGCAGCGAAATTGATGTGTACCTAAGGCCATTAGTTGAAGAACTTTTACAGCTGTGGAATGGAAATGGTGTACGTACGTGGGATGAGCACAGACAGGAGGAATTTAACCTTAAGGCGTTGCTGTTCGTGACCATCAACGATTGGCCCGCTCTCAGTAACCTTTCAGGACAGACAAACAAAGAATACCACGCATGCACGCACTGTTTAGATGACACTGAAAGTATATACCTGGACAAATGCAGGAAGAATGTGTACCTGGGCCATCGTCGATTTCTTCCGACCAACCATCAATGTCGAAAGAAAGGCAAGCATTTCAAAGGCGAGGCAGATCACCGGAAGAAGCCCGCCATGCGCACCGGTGATCACGTGCTTGCTATGGTCAATGATTTACACTACGTAATCTTTGGAAAGGGTCCCGGTGGACTAGCTGTTCCGAATGACGCTGAGGGACATGCACCCATGTGGAAGAAGAAATCTATATTTTGGGACCTACCCTACTGGAAAGACCTAGAGGTCCGCTCCTCAATCGACGTGATGCACGTGACGAAGAACCTTTGCGTGAACCTGCTAGGCTTCTTGGGCGTGTATGGGAAGACAAAAGATACACCTGAGGCACGAGAGGACCTGCAACATTTGCACGAAAAAGACGGCATGCCTCCGAAGCAGTATAAAGGTCCTACCAGCTACGCTCTTACAAAAGAAGAGAAAGAAATCTTCTTTGAATGCCTGCTCAGTATGAAGGTCATGACTGGCTTCTCGTCGAATATAAAGGAAATAATAAATATGCCAGAGAAAAAGTTTCAGAACCTAAAGTCTCATGACTGCCACGTGATTATGACGCAACTGCTTCCGGTTGCATTGAGGGGGCTTCTACCGGAAAACGTCCGATTAGCCATTGTGAAGCTATGTGCATTCCTCAATGCAATCTCTCAGAAGGTGATCGATCCAGAAATCGTACCAAGGCTAAGGAGTGATGTGGCGCAATGTCTTGTCAGTTTCGAGTTGGTGTTCCCACCATCCTTCTTCAATATCATGACGCACGTCCTAGTTCATCTAGTCGACGAGATTGTCATCCTGGGGCCCGTATTTCTACACAATATGTTCCCCTTTGAGAGGTTCATGGGAGTCCTAAAGAAATATGTCCGTAACCGCGCTAGGCCAGAAGGAAGCATCTCCATGGGCCATCAAACAGAGGATGTTATCGGGTTTTGTGTTGACTTCATTCCTGGCCTTAACAAGATAGGTCTCCCTAAATCGCGGTATGAGGGGAGACTGACTGAAAAAGGCACTCTTGGAAGAGACTCAATAATATGCAGGGACGGATATTCTTGGTCTCAAGCACACTACACAGTTCTACAGAACTCTACCTTGGTGACCCCGTATGTCGATGAACACAAGAACAGTCTGCGCTCCAAACACCCGGAGCAGTGCGACGACTGGATTACATGTGAACACATCAGGACTTTTAGCAGTTGGTTGGAAACACGTCTCAGAGGTGACAACACTGTTTGTGATGAGTTGTACTTGTTGTCAAGGGGACCATCTTTGACTATATTGACTTACAAAGGATACGAGATAAATGGGAATACATTTTACACGATCGCCCAAGATCAAAAGAGCACCAACGAAAACAGCGGTGTCCGCTTTGATGCAGCAACCGAGAGCGGAAAGGACACATATTATGGTTACATAGTGGACATATGGGAACTTGACTACGGACCTGATTTTAACGTCCCTTTGTTTAAGTGCAAATGGGTCAATCTGTTAGGCGGCGGGGTACAGGTAGACCCACAGTACGGAATGACAACAGTGGATCTGAAAAATCTTGGGTACACTGACGAACCGTTCGTCCTAGCCAATGATGTGGCACAGGTTATCTATGTGAAGGACATGTCTACCAAACCGAGAAAAAGAAAAGATAAGGAAGCGAATACATCATACGATGAGCCAAAGCGCCACATAGTTCTTTCAGGAAAAAGGGACATCCTGGGAGTGGACGGCAAGACAGACATGTCTGAAGATTATGAAAATTTTCATGAAATTCCTCCCTTCAATGTCAAGGCTGACCCAAGCATCCTGATAAACAATGAAGATTATCCATGGGTACGGCGCAATAAGCAAATGACACAAGCGAAGAAAAAGTGAAGACTTTCTCCCGCAACTATTATGATGATACCATGCCAAATTTGTAACAGACGAACATGCTACTATTGTCCGTTTTGTACATGCACATGCTATGTGGGTGAAATTATGATACCATCCCAACTTTCAACTTTTTCAGAGTTCATTTGAAATGCTTTCATGTCTTATGGTTCGAAACTTTGATACTTCGAAAGTGATTGTCCATTTTGTACATGAAGTGCATCAAGTTTTTGTCGTAACCCTCTCTACTTTTTGGAACATGCTATGTGGGTGAAATGATGATACCATGCCAACTTTCAACCTTTTCAGAGTTCATTTTGAAATGCTTTCCAATTTCAGAGTCATTTAGCTCAAATAATGAATTAATAGCAAACAGAATGAACTACAAAACTTTTATGAAAATAAAAACAATCAATTAAAATATTATGTTATGATCAACTAAAATAAAACTATAATATTCTTCAATAGCAAAAAGAATATAATTTTTGTGACCTAAAATCAAACTATAAGTATTTAATTGTAAGTATAAATAAAAAATAAATAGCAAAGAAGAAAAAAAATTCTATTTTTATAGTAAAGTTATTCATAAACTAGTGATTCACACAAATTTTTAAAAATTCAAATTTAAACTATTCAAAATTTAAAACTAATGGCACTAACAGAAAGTTTATAATTTTTGTGACCTAAAAGCAAAAAGAAATCACTAAAAAACTGTAAGTATTTAGTTGTAAGTAGAAATAAAAAATAAATATAAAAAAATTCTATTTTTATAGTAAAGTTATTCATAAACTAGTGATTCACACAAATTTTTAAAAATTCAAATTTAAACTATTCAAAATTTAAAACTAATGGCACTAACAGAAAGTTTATAATTTTTGTGACCTAAAAGTAAAAAGAAATAACTAAAAAACTGTAAGTATTTAGTTGTAAGTAGAAATAAAAAAATAAAAAACCAAAAAAATGTAGAAATAAAAAAGAAAAAATAAAAAAAATGCCTCCTACTGGGCCTCCACGGCCTGAATACGACTAGAAACCCTACATGGGCCAGGATTCAGGCCCGCAGAAGGCCCAATAGGCCCACAGGCAATAGCAAGTTTAGGCCCGAAAGCCTGCATTAGAGAGGAGCTCGAATGGGGGGGCACACCAGCGCTTATAAACCAGTGCCGGCGCCCTTCAGCTAGCGATGTGGGACTAAACTTTTGGGCGCGGGGCAGCACAACGCCATTGGTCCCGGTTGGTGGCAACCAACCTATTGAACCCCTCCGGACAAAGAGCGCATTTGTTGCTCAGTGCGGGGTTCTGGTTAGGGACAAGATCCCGATAAGCATCCAGCAATGGTTTAAGCCGGCTACAGAAGACCCTGAGGTGTCTTATGTCAATGATATGCAGAAAAATGATCTTTGGACTGAGCTGAAGTCAAATTTCACCCTACCGCCTGAGGATAATCCAGAGAACCCAGTTAAAGAGAAATTAATCAAGTCTTTTGCTCTTAAGAGGATGGCAGAACTATTCAGGAGGTGGAAGAAAGAGCTGAATAAGTTTGTCGAAAATAATGAGACACCAGAATTCAAGGGCAGATATGAGAAGATCAGAGATCACTGGCCCGCATTTGTGGCCCACAAGACATCAGAAAAGAGTAAGAAGATGTCGGCGACAAACAAGCAAAATGCTGCGAAGAAGAAGCTTCACCATCGCACGGGGTCAGGTGGCTACCTCGTAGCCCGGTCTAAGTGGTCCAAGACTGAGAATGATCTGGTTCATAAAGGGATCAAACCAGAGACAATTAACTGGCCAGACCGTTGCCGGACTTGGTTCTTCGGGGCTGGCGGAACACTGGACCCTGTAATAGGGAAGTGCATTTGGACGAACGATCAAATGGACATACCAGTCAGTAAGCTTAAGCAGTATATCGAAGCAGCGCAGGAAGGGACGTTCTTTCCAGACAGAGAGAACGACGAGCTCACAATGGCCCTCGGGAATCCTGAGCACCCTGGACGGACACGAGGCACGCTAGGCTCCATTCCGTGGAAGGTTGGGTTTCCGGACGCAGGCGATTACAAATCCCATGAGAGGAGGAAAAAAGTGCAGCAGACCCAAATACAGGCGCTGCAAGTAAGGGTAGACGCGATAGAGGAACGAGAAGCAAATCGCAGCAAACGTACTGCCAAAGCTTCCCCCGAAGCTACCCCGCCATCTCAGCGCAGAAGCAGCGTGGCTTCCACCGAGCTGCTTCAGCCGGAGCATGCCTTGACGGCTCCTGCCAGCTATCCCGTGGATGCTATAACGGAGTCTCAAAATTGCCACCTTATGACGCAATGGATGAATTTGAAGGTCAAGGCGGCTGTTGGCTCTGTTTATCCTACTGAACCCGGCGCAACTTTTCACTGCCGGCCGATTCCAGAAGGATATGCTAGGGTGATGGTGGATGAGATAACGGAGGGATTTGAGGACCTCCAGCTTGACCACCCTACCGGTGAAGGGGAGACTCGGCTGGGGTCTGCTCTGAAGACTCCATGCCTATGGCAGAAGGAGCTCATCAATCTTCCGAACTGGACGCCACCGCCTCCTCCTCCTCCTCCGGCGAGTCAGGGCACTCCGCCTCCACCGCCTCCTCCTCCGGTGAGTGACGATGAGGGCCCTCGGCCGGCTCCTTCTCCGGCGCGTGGCGGCACTCCGCCTCCTTCTCCGCCTGCGCCGACGCGCCCGAGCAGCCAGCCTCCTCCTTCTCCGCCTCGTCGGCAAGGGCGGAAGAGACCTGCCGCCGCTCCAGCTGCTCCGGTGCGTCGTAATCCTTCTCCTCCGCCTCTTAAGCAAGTAAAGAAGACAACCGCTACGTCTGCTCGGTCGGCGTCTAGCAGTACAACCAGAGGCGGGAGGACATACAGATTCGGTCCTTCTCTGAAGACTCCAGAGAAGTTACCATATGAGAGGACCCTGGACGAGAACGCCGAGATCGCGCGAGAAGAAGTGAGGAACTTCTTTGAAGGGGTGAAAGCAAAGAAACATCCACCTCCGGAGGAGAAGGTAGATCGGGTGAAAGTGAAGCGCACTCTGGCTGCCCTGACAAAACCACCGAAGTCTGATCCGCCGAAAGGAAACTATGACCGCATTATTGGAAAGGAATTTGCCGAAGCGGAGCGGTCGGGAAGTACTGTCAGTGATCAAAGGCTGAAAGAACGACGAGCTGGGAAACAAATTGCCCAGCTCGGCGAACAAGCGAAGCAATCGTGCCCCCCGCTCAAGGTGCCTAGCCACAACGTCGCTAATGATCCGAGGATGGTGCCCGGTTATAGCAATCTTGCAGATTACCTGCCCGACGAAGTACATTATGAACCCATGGACGTGCAGATACAAAGATACGAGTATGGGAAGCCTCTCGTCAAAGATGAAAGATCTCTATCAACGATGATGCGAAGATTGCATGGGGGGAGGAGTACTTTGTATGTCCTCATTGGAATTGATCTGTTGCCTGTTCCATTTGAGGAGTTCTATCAGTTTTTCAATCAATTGGCCCTCGATAAAACAACGGTCGCTTGCTACTGTCTGTAAATAGTACTACTTCTGTCATTAAGTTTCTCTATATAGCTTAGCTCTTTCATTGCATGTATTTATAATCATCCTCACTATATTATGCAGATTGAAGATCGCCGAATTGAAGAAAAGACAAGTCGGTGATATTGGGTTCATTAACACATATCTCATAGATGCAACT
Organism: Triticum urartu; assembly: GCF_056163025.1. Classification (NCBI taxonomy): domain Eukaryota; kingdom Viridiplantae; phylum Streptophyta; class Magnoliopsida; order Poales; family Poaceae; genus Triticum; species Triticum urartu. The sequence goes on from NC_141879.1 coordinate 715,919,383, forward strand.
GAGGTTAAACTTCATGCCGCAGCTACCGAGGCCAACTTGCTACGATCGTTCGTAATAAATCAAAACAAAGATATAATACTCTTTCCTTACAACTTCAGGTGAGTGTTACTGTCTTGTGTGTATTCGGTTTCCCTTATATATTAGTCAAGGTTATAGTAATGTAATTGATGAGTTATGCATGTGTGTGCAGTTTCCACTATATTCTCCTAGAGATTAAGCTTGAGCAGGGAGTAGTAACCGTCTTAGACTCTAAACGAAAAGATCCCCAGGACTATGCAGACATAACTCAAATACTCCAAAAGTAAGTTAAATCGATCATTATCCACCATATCAGCAACTTTGTTCATTTCTTGATATCAAGTAATTGTTTTCTTTGTCCGGCAGGGTTTGGAGAAAATTCACCAAAACAGTTCCGGGACTGCCGAAGGAGCTGGAATTTAGACACCCGAAAGTAAGTACTATAGTAGCATGTTCCGCGCATCTCCTAGTGATTCAAGCGCTAGTTTCATCAATACCATTTAGCATTCTTGCTTATCAGTTTGATTGACCTCTATTTCTTGTAAAGTGGTTGTGGCAGGAACAAGGAAATGATTTCTGTGGATACTACATCTGCGAGTCCATCCGCCACACGACCTGTGAGCGGGGCGGGTACTCTAACGAACAATATGAAGTACGTAAATAACAACATTCACAATTTTATTTTATTAACATCATTTGTGTTGAGTTTCATTCATTCATATATATACGTATTGACCCCCTTCTTCAAATTAGATGTTTCGGAAGCGGGATGAACTCCTAGCACCAGCTCGCATGCGAGCAATTCAAGAGGAATTGGCGGCATTCTTTCTTGACCACGTGATCCCTGAAGACGGAGAATTCTATGTGGACCATGAGTCCGTATGATTATATTTGTAAGAGATAATTATTGTATATATGTAGCCACTAGTGTCAGATAGATATACGAGAACTTGTTGTTCGACCAATCTCTCGGAGAAGGAGAGGTGGTCGATATCACTTCTCTCTGTATGCATATATGTTCATGACGATCTTCTGTTTCCTTCGTTTGCTTACTAGCTAGCCAGCGTGTCTAGTCCTCTCTATACGTATGTATAGTACGTAGCGTCGACCAAGCACGGACATAAGAGAGGACACTTCTCTCTATTAATTATAGCTAGCTAACACAATATATGAAACACCTAAATTAACCCCCAAAACCCCCAACCCCCCCCCCCCTTTCAAAAAAAACAAAAACCCCAGCCACAGAAATGCTGACGCGTGGATGCCTATTGGTCCCGGTTGGTGCCACCAACCGGGACCAAAGGGTCTTCTGACTGGGCTCTGCGCACTGCCCACGTGGAGGGCCTTTAGTCCCGGTTCTGGGTTGAACCGGGACTAAAGGGGGGAGGTATTAGTACCGACACTTTAGTCCCGGTTTCGGAACCGGGACTAAAGGCCCTTACGAACCGGGACTATAGACCCTTTTTCTACCAGTGCTAGAAAATATCACAAGAAATTTTAGCTAGGTATGAAGAACAAGAAACACGACATTTAGATATGTGAACAATTATCCATAAAATTCTGCGTGTACCATACTATTGAAGCAGTTATCATTTTTCCTTAATACAAAGTACTTCCTATATGGCACGGGAATTTGTGGATACGAGGGAATTTTCAGCGATGGCTTTGTTTTATCAGCATTCTCGCTGCACATTTGCCTATTTAACTTCTTAGACGGTCTAATTATTACTTAACTCATTTGCCTTGTGTCATTCAGGCTGCAGGATGTGAGCCTTCAGTTTACATGATCTGAAATAGCTCGGTGAGCTTTCTCCCCACATCATATAAGAATTCTGTATGGAATCATCTTGGCACAGTTATCTTCATCATAGTAGTAAAGGCAAAAGAGAAATGTTCATGTCTTGGTACACTTAAATTTCAGGCACCACTACTATGATGCAAATGATAGATTAGATTCTTATAAGTTACAAGCTTAGTTTTCTCAACTCTTCTTGCTTTAATAATGGATGCTACCTTTTTCCAATTATAATAAAAGTTTAGAATTATTATTTGCAATTCTTACACAAGGACATTACCAAAGGAAGTTTTACTTGTTTCAAGATTTTGTCCTCTCAAAATGTTACTGTACTACTATGTCTTTTTGAACTGAAAAGTTTCCACTAGTAGAAAACATGGCTTTGGTCCAGGCCGGGTCAACCCATTAGTCCCGGTTCAGTCCAGAACCGGGACCAATGGGGGCATTGGTCCCGGTTCGTGAGCCCAGGGGGCCGGCCGGGCCACGTGGGCCATTGGTCCCGGTTCATCTGGACCTTTTGGTCCCGGTTGGTGGGATGAACCGGGACCAATGGGCCTCGCTCCTGGCCCACAACCATTGGTCCCGGTTCGTGACTCAAACCGGGACTAAAGATTAGACCTTTAGTCCCGGTTTGAGGCACGAACCGGGACTAATGGGGTTGAGACCTTTAGTCCCGGTTCGTGCCACGAACCGGTACTAAAGGTCCCATTTTCAAACTCTACCCCCCCCCTTGGATCGCCTTTTCAGTTTTAAAAATAAATAAAAGAAAATGATGGAAATGTCAAAAAAATAAAAGAAAATAAGTTTCCCATGTGATATGTGGTCTAGTTGTTGGGAAAATTTGCAAATGTGAATTTTGACTTTATTTGCAAAATCTCTCTGAAATTTGTAAAAATGGGCATAACTTTTGCATACTAACTCGGATGAAAAAGTTTTTTATATGAAAAATCATCTACTCGAAAAGTTACATCCGAATTTAACGGGGGAACCCCGTTATACATTTTCAAAATCCTCAAAAACCTAATAGAAAAAAAGTTACGGGGCTTTTAAGATCTAGAGTGAAAAAAATCGAAAAAAATCAAACAGTGGGCAAACTGTTGTCAAACAATGGTCAAACTAATTATTCTAGAATATTAGTGTTACTAAATAATTATTTCAGTTATTTCAATTTTGGTCAAATCTGGTCAAACTGTGGTCAAACAATGGTCAAACTAATTATTCAAGAAATATTAGTGTTACTAAATAATTATTGTTTTTTAAAACAATAGTTTCAAAATAAAACTATGAAATGTGTCACTTCATGCTCAAGCAAATTTCCTGAAGGTTAATAGGATTGACATCTTAGTATTGTCAGGAAAACAACAAGTGCAGACTTGGAGCGAGGGAGAATAGAACCCGGAAGTTAAGCATGCTCAGGCTGGGGGAGTGGGAGGATGGGTGACCGTTCGGGAAGTTAGATGGTTAGGAATGATGAGGGGTGATTAGAGGATAAATTGAGAAGTGATGAGGGGTGGTGATTACAGACTAGAGGTTAAAAAAATTCAGAAATTTAAAAATAAAAAAAAATTCAAAAAGAAATTTCAAAAAAAAAATCATAAAATTTTCTTTAGTCCCGGTTGGTGACCCTTTAGTCCCAGTTCCAGAACCGGGACTCCGGTTCCAGAACCGGGACTAAAGGCCCTTATGAACCGGGACTGAAGGCCCTTTTTCTACTAGTGTTCCAGATCGCAAGTTTTCCTAATTTAAAGATTTCTTCAGCTCAAAATGTCACTGTACTATGTCTTTTTGAAGTGAAAAGTTTCCAGATTGCTAAGGATTTGTCCCCTTCTTTTTTTAGAGAACTCAACATTCAGACCTCGTTGGCGCCGGCTAGATGGGCTTGCTGGTGTTTTATAGTCTGGTCATAAGTAGATTTGTTATTTTCAAGTAAAGTTAAATGTGAGCCACACCGACTTTCTTTAACTCTTGATTATTTTGTTGTTGTCCTTTGGATTAAAAATCTGCCACAATGCTCATGACTCTTGCATTCACTCTCTAAAATGCATGTGTGTGTTTCTCTAAGTTGTCCTCAGCTCCTCGCTATTGGATGTTTGTTACTTTGTGTGTTAAACAAAGCAATGCAATGAAAGAAAAAACATCTGTTTTCTCTATGTTACTCAAATATTTACTCTAAAATACATATATGTCTTCTAGAATGTTATGTTATAAAATACATGTATCCTCTTCTCTCATTGATTCAGATATAATGTGGAGATTATATCTATCGTTACGACTACATTTTTCATGGATGGAACTGGTAAGCCCACTCATCTTCGGTGCAGAAGCTTGAAATTTATGAACCAACATCTCATCGAACTACGGGGGTTCCTTTGTTTTTGGATGAAGGATAGAAGGATCAATCCGTCATACTTTTCGGCACACATTGCTGGTGTACACGCTGGTGCTGACCAAGAAGGTGGCATGTTTTTTTCTTCATTTTGGCACTTTGCTTCTTGGACGTGGGGGTTTATTGCATTAACTACAGTGATGGTTGATGATGATTCAGTTTTCCTGTATGTTTTTCTAAATTGTGACCCGCGAGTGGTTCAGATGCCGTGGTTCCGTAGATAGGTTGTGGGGCATAACAATCTCTGTTTGGATGATATCCATATGCATTTGGATGCCAAATTATAGTCTAACCATTTTAGACCCCTAAATTTCCATTTTGTGTTAGTCAAATGCCATCATTGTAATCTACTATCTTGCTATGACCTTTTTTTTAATAAACTTTTGAATATACTCCCCCTGTGTCTAAATATAAAGGATGCAATCGACTACAATTTGCTTGCTTTTCTATTGCTTAACTTTATTTTGCCATCATTTTTTGAGTATTTTTATGTTGCAGGTATCTGGTCCATAGCCAACAGAGTCAAGCAACACCATGCTGCTGCTATAACTTAGTGGTCTTTCTTTCACAATAGTGATCTGCTTCTTATATGGTCTAGGTGTCACTGTGGTGACTTTCGTAGCATTACTCTGATATACGTTAGGCAGTGGTAACTTTTCTTCTTTTGATGATATTATATTACTTAGTTTTTTGCATACACCAGTGTACCAGCTTACTTCTGTTTCACTTATCCATCATACTTTGCACTTAACCAAGCCTGTTACTTTGAATCTGATGCAGTAACATTTACATAGTACAAACAAGAAAGTGGAAGGGGCGCCTCCCACCTAGCACCGCCGAGCTTCCTCTCAAGCGGCGCCACGGGTGGCGCCCCAACCGCTAGTATCCAAACAAATCCGGTGTCACTATGCTTTGGATCACCGACACATCCAGACAAGTGAAATGTTTTATTCTTTTCTGGATGAGCACTAGAGGACATGAAAGTTGGCATCACAAAAAGTGAAGAGCAAAGTACATTAATGTGTAATTATCATCATCAAGCCATGGTCCACTGCGTGCCAGCATGGAGCAACACACCACTCCTCGATGAGTCTACCTGGAACTGCGAGTTGCTCAAGGACGCGCAGGCTTGGAGTTTTTGCCTCCGTGAGCTGGCCTACAACCACCTAAACTGTCGACGGAGGCGGAGCAGAGAGTTGCTTGGTTCATATCCGGCGGGCTCGATGGGCCACCCAGATAGCTTGTATGTCGAAGAACTCGGCTTAGTGCTCGCCGGATGCCATGGCGCTTGTGAAAAAATGGTGTGCAAGGAAGAAGAGCGGAGTGTGGTGCTATTTTTACCCAGCCTCTGGCATCATTTAAATAGTGGTTGTGAGAGGGGTGACGGTATATCTAGGGCACATCTAGATGTGCTCTAATTATTGCACATCTGAGTAAGTTAATTAAACATGGAAAGTAATAGAAAAGGGTAAAAAAACCACATGAATCTCCGTGTAAAATCAATGACATAAAAACTAGAGGTGCAATACTTATAACATATTCAGATGTGCTTTAGCAAAATTGTAGGGTGGGTTTAGGGTACATTTAGATGTGACCTAGTTATTGCACATCTAATTGACTCAATCAAGCATAAAAAGGTAAAGAAAAAATACCCACACGAATCTCCATGTAGGATCGATGATGTAGGGTTTAGATATGCAATACGTATGACACATCTAGATGTACTCTAGCAAAACTGAATAGGGTTGCCGGAGCCAACCGGTGTTGTGTTTAATGACGAACAACTCGTGAACGGACTGTGGCCGGAGTAGGTTCCTCGACACACACGCAGGTCTTAATGGAGAAAGGCGGGCAGTCTGGTGTCGTTGTAGATGTCAATACATTCTTCTGTAAATTTGATCGTCTATACCAATATAAAAAGACCCAAAAGGGCAGATCCAATTAATATCGGCTATCAAATCATGTCAATCCAACGACCTAGACTGCTTCAATGTCGAGCGCTCAACACGTTTAATGTGCAGTTAATTTCGTGCCAAAAATAGTGCTAATCACATAATAACACGCAAATAATATCCTAGTTAATATCCGCATGCACTTAATATACTTCTAAATTAATGTGCATTACACATACACATTGACTAGTTGTATCTAAAGTTTGACTTCAGTCAAAAAGTACTAAACAAAAACGGAGTGACTAAAAGAACCGCAAATGAAATGACTGCGCTGGAGCAGTCCCCCTGCAGGTTGATCAAGGTCGAATTGAACACTTTTTTTAGAATCAATTGAACATTGGTACTAGTTGGTAAAATAACCATTGGGGCCCTTCAACAATAAATGGATCATTATCCATGGAGCTATTGTGCATCCTTCTCACGTACAGTAGTCGGCAAGTGCAGAGGCCCGTCCCGGGTCCCTCAGCGATCATCAGGAGGGTACTGACACGTAGTCCGTCGTCTCATTACTGTGCACTGTGCAGACACATATCAAAGCTAACCCAGTAGGGTAGTCCCTCCGGCGAATGTGAAACGGGGTTGGGGAACGAATCTTGATGCATGCATGGAGCCATGCAGCTTTTTGCCATCGCCGTCACGTCGACCCTCCTCTTGTCTTTTGTACAGATGTGTGCGAGTGCGTGTAATCATGCCATGCATGGCCCAGGGTGTAACATGCATCGTGTGTGTGTGTGTGTGTGTGTGTGTGTGTGTGTGTGTGTGAAGGCGGTACCATCGTTGGTAGCTAGTGCGTGTCGTTGTTCTTGGCTACGAAAATGATGCTAGCTAGTACGCTAGGTGTACACGTACATGATTAAGTTTGTTCGAGCCAGCTGAAGTTTGTTGCTTGTTCATCGTCGTGCAGTGGACCGACATCGTGATAATAACCATGCATTGACGCGAGGTTGGCTAAGATGCCACGTAGGTCATAATCATGCCGTAATTTCGGCTGTCTGCGTGTAGACGATCAGTCAGCGTCACGTACGATCGGGCGAGCAGAGTATCTATCCTGCTAGACGGACATGTAACCATCGGTACTACCTTTGTTAACAACCAAACAAGTAATTAAACACGTGGTGACTTAATCGGTTGGCCCGGCCGGTGGTACTGACCCTGCCCTAGCTTACAACAATTCATGTCGTGGCTGCTTGTATGTCAATTGCATGTGATGCATACAACTTTATTGCGACGACCGCGTGGCCCACATGGCCGGGGATCTCATGTGCTATCATGCATGATGCGACAGTGACAGTGGGTCAGGTTGGCACTGCTAAGCATCTGGCAGCTAAAAGTTTTAGTTTATAGTGAGATTAAAGCAGTACTGCTGGATTCCCTGTCCACATTGTGAGTGCGTTCAACTGGAACATCTAGCTAGGTAGGCAGGTGGTTATTTTCATCGATCAGTGACCCTGTCACAACGGGTAAATATTCTTTCATAAGGCTGATTAGGGCCTAAAGTCCACCTTTTTACAGTGGGATAGCATGAGTAGTAGAAATTTTATCATTCTGTATAAATTTTCAGTGATGAGTAAAGATATACTGAGGGTGAAGACCCGGAGTGTTTATTTGTTATGCAATTTTCAGATGGCTTGCGTTCCAAATATTTACATTATATCTTAGTGAAACGGCCGAGTATACATTTATGTGTACGATTTTTTTAGTTGATCTATGAAGGCAAGAGTGGTGTACTGGTGTTCATGTCAACTAAAAAAAAGTGTGTTTGTACAAGGCTTTGACTTGCTTAATACAATATATATGGCTTCACAAAAAAGAAATCAAATACTCATTCCGATTGTTTAATTGTCGCTGCTTTATACTAAGTAGTACAATTCTAGTATCGAATGTGTACTAAAATGTTCTTACGTCATATTACGTCCACAATGCTTAGTTAATTAACCCACCGTCATGCATGTTCATTCAGAGATCTGATCAAAACACCATTAAATTAGGATAATAAGAGCACCCAGATTGATGGGCTGCACTGCAGAGACATGCTACATGTCCCGCTGGAAGAGGACAATCGGTAGATCTAACCAAGCGTATGACCAGGATTACGTCGGTGGTTAATTTTACCTTTGGCTCCGTGCGTACATGGTCGGTCGACTCACGTGACATGCATTTTTACTCCCTCCTTTCATCTATACAGGGCCTAATGCGTTTTTTAAAACCGTCTTTGACTATTGACAAGATTAATAGTACATGACATGCACAATGTGAAAATTATATCATTGATTGAAAGCTCCTTTCACACATGAATTTAACGGTGTGCTTTGTGTAAGTTACATGTCATATATTATTGATCTAATATTTGATGAAAGTTAGCCTTAAAAAACGCATTAGGCTCTATATAAATGAAAGGAAGGAGTATCTCTTCTTCATAACACTTGCCGTGTAATCAGGCAAGGGAATCGACAAACAAATTAAAGATGCCATGCATGCATGCAATTACTTATCCCGTTGCGTTTCCTACCACTCACTCACTCACTCACGCCAGGACGGTGCGTACGCACGTACGGCCACCAGTTGTCAGTAAATGAATTTGTTGTGTTCTACACATATTCATCTGATGATTGATCTTGTGAAGAAACCCAACAGGTCATGTGAAACTCTTATGGATCTAGCTGCGCCGTTACTGCAGGACGGATGGACAGACGGACGGACGTACCTCCGCCGCATCTTCTGGATTTCACCGTGATCCCTCACTGCAGGAAAATCCCTGGTGGCGCTTGCTTCCTTTTCCTTTTGGCAAATCGATCTTCTCGCTTGGCCACGTATCTTCTTGATCGTCATCACCGTGTTATCTTCTTCTCGGGGCCTCGTGGTGGACCATGTCCATGCGCGTGGCCCTCCTGGTTTGGCAATGAGGATTTGTCGGGCGTGGACTCGTATACTCATGCCATGCACCATGAATTCGTATATGGCGTAGTAGGTGGAGCAGTGGCCTCCAGATCCCCTGCGGCGCAACGGGTGTCAGTCCTTCTGGGCACCATCCGGTACGACTCCGGTCAGAGCACATTTAAGTTTCGTGTACCACGGCAGATAAATCATAAATGTGCCGCGTGGACCCAAACTAAATGCATGTCAAACCTGATCGGGGGGTCACATGTAAAATTTATAAGTTTTTTTTCTTTTTGGCGAATGTGGTGGCACTCTCACGGCGGTGGCTAGATGCGTCGATTTCAGCGACAGCGAGCTGCCCGACGAACGAATCGAGGTGGAGCGGGAGGTAGGCGGGGTGCCAGCGGGCGTGCATGGTGGCCACCAGGGGCAACGAGGAAGGCGTTGGCGTGGAGGCGGCTAACCGAGGGCGAAGGCATCTTTTTAGGGGACGATGCCTGTCTCAAAAGATTGAATGACTAAACCTTTTGAGAGTTTGGCTAGGTGTGATTTAATAGATCCTTAAAGGAGAAGCTTTTGAGGAGTTCAACTCTTTTAAGGCCCCGCCCTCCTCTCACCACCTTCCCCCGCTATGTTGCCGTTGACCAAAGGCCATCCCTCTAACCCTCTCCCCAACCTTTTGTTCTTCGTCGTCAGCGGTCCCTCCTCCATGCATCAAAATTGTCAAACTCCCTTCATCGTCTCTGCCCAGGGACGTCACAATTTTCTGCCGCTTACAACGCCTTCGCAGTCTTCGACGAGGGTGGCCGACGATCCTCGTTGCCGCTCATCACTCCACCTGTCTTCGGCCTCGGTGGAATTGGCTTACGCGCGTGGAAATTTCGGGCACATGATATTTAAGCAAACGAATAGAAAAAATATTAACAAAATGACTGTACTTGAACAGTCCCCCTGCAGCCCGAAACTTTAGCGACAATGGCACCACCAGCGAACAAATCAAAGTGGGGTGCGAGGTAGGCGGCGTGCCAAGGAGCGTGTGTGTTGGACGTCGGGGGCAAGGAGGAAGGTGCTGGTGGAAGGTACCGGCATCGTAGGGGGAAGGTTTACCGAGAACTCGTTTTGTCTACTCAAATTTGAAAGGGAGACGACGCTTCCCCTAATAAGCCTCAGTGACTAAATCTCTTGAGAGCTCGGCTAGGTGCGCTTTAAAACCTCATAAGGGAATCTTTTGGGAAGTTGAAATCATTTGAGGCCCCGTCTTCCTCCCATCGCCTCCCACGGCTATATTGCTACCGCCAAAGGCCATCCGTCTAACCCTCCCCCTTCCCTCCCCGACCTTTTGTTCTCCATTGCCGACACCCCTCCCCCTTGCATCAAAACTATCAAACCCCCTTCATCGCCTCCACCTGGGACGCCACAGCTTTCTGCCGCTTACAACGCCTTCCCCATCTCTAACGAGGCCATGTCTCAGCCTCGCCGGGGTGGACGCTCCTCGTTGCCACTCGTCACGTCACCCATCTTCGGCTTCAGTGGAATTGACTTGTGCGCGTGAAAATTTCGAGTACATGATATTTAACAAACACATTGAAAAACAATATGACAAAATGACTGTACTTGAACAGTCCCCCTGCAGCCCAAAACTTTGGTACGGGAAGTAAAATATGAATAGGGCCCCAGGAATAAATGGATCATCATCCAGTACATGCAATTAATGGCAGTTCTTTCTTCTCACGTCAATAAGAGCAACTTCAATGGGGCGACCCATTTTGTCCGTGGCCGTCTGTTTGGGTCGGTGCGGACAAAAAAGCCGGCCCAACGCGCCGATCCAAATGGACGCGCGTCCGCTTTCATCCGCCTGCCGACCCATTCCCGGCCCATTTTGAGCCTGATTTGCGTCGGCGCGGACACAATACGGACACGCGTGCGCTCACCCTCTTTCCTCACCGGGCCCGCTGTTCGGTGGCACATTGGATTCACACCCTCGCCTGCCTGCTACGTCGCCGACACCGCCGGCCATTTTTTCAGACAAAAATGGATATATAAATAGTTCTAGCATACACAGATAAAAGAAAAGACCACTACTCGTCGATTTCTGACTCCGACTCGGTAATGTCCTCCTCCGACGTCTGAATGTAGGCGTCAGCATACGCCTCATCTTCAAAGTACCAACCCGCCGTTTCTCGTAGCTTTAGTTTCAATTGAGCTGTCTGCTTCCGCGAACGCTTGTCCTCCCGATAGGTGGCTCGCTCCCTCCTCCTCGCGTCCCTCTCCCACCTCCTTTGCTTGTAGAACTGGCGCTCGTGGACGATGTCCTGTGGGAAGCCTCCGCACCACATCACCAAGGCTTCCACGTCCTTCTCCGCGATGGCGAGGCGACGCTGCCGCCTCCAGTGGACACGACGATCCTCGTCGGTGAAAAGCCGCGGGAGAGGCGCCAGATCCTGCACCCGCTGGCTCGACACGTTGGAAAAATTCATATCCCGACGAGGCCTCAGGAGGTGCCACGCCGCCGCGTCGTGCGCGCGGGCCGCCTCCTCCGCGGTGTCGAAGGTGCCGAGGATGAGACGTTTCTCGGGAAATCAGATTTCGGAGGAGAAGGCGCCGGAGCGGCGCTCGCGGACTCCGTGAAAATCCGAAGCGCCCAGGCGGCGGATCGACATGGTGACGCAGAGGCGGCGAGAGTGGGCGTTGAGCAGAGGCGGCGAGAGTAGGCGGCGGACAGAGTGTGGAGGGAGCGCCTTCTTTATAACGAGCGCCGGCCGCGGCGCGCGCGAACCTTTCCCGCGCGCTGGAGCGCCAAAACCAGCGCGCGCTAGGCCGTTTTCCCCCGCGCGCTGGTGCGCCAAAACCAGGGCGACGGCATGATCTAAAACGCGCGCGGTTATGAAATAGGTCGGCCTGTTGGGCGCACTGCCGACTCAAAACTAAAAGAGGACGGACGACGGACGGGCGGCCGACCTAAACGGACAAAAAACGAACAAAAACGTCGTCCGTTTGGGTCGCCCGTTGGAGTTGCTGTAATAGAGGTCGAGTTGGCAAGTGCAGAGGCCCCGGCCGGCCCCTCGCCGCTCAGAAGAGGAGGGACACGTTGGTCACATTACTGTGCGAACACACAGCTAGCAGAACTAGTAGGGTCACTGTGAAAGAGGACCAGAGAAAGTACTTGCTGGCTAGAAAACGAATCCTGATCACCCAACTTTGCCATTGCTGTCCATTTGGATGAGCAGTGAAGTGAAGTGAACGCACGTCCTGTTGCACATGTGTGTGCGTTAATCATGCACCGGCCCAGGGTGTAACATGGTGTGTACGCTTGTTATTGGGCGGGTACGTGTGTATGCATGTGTTGAGCCAGTAGTGTGGCAACTAGCAACTAGTGCGTCTTGTTTTCAGCTAGCTAGCTAGGGATACAGTACTACATATGATTAAGTTTGTTCAAGCCAGCCCAAGTTTGTTGCTTATTCAGCTAGCTAGCTAGTGTGACAACGTACGTTAGGTCGTCCGTCGATCCATAACCAACGTGCATGATTGATCCATTTTGAAGTACCTACGTACGTCGACCACGTATGCCAGGAGTAAGATGCTAACTGTATAGGTCACAATCATGTCGTTGGACGTCTGCTTGTCAACAATTAGTCAAGATCGTTATCAAGCATAGTATTCTACTGGTGTGTAGTGAGACATGTCGCCATCGGTTTTCAGAACAGCCAAACACCTCATTAAATACGTGTGTGTAGTTGGTGTCTACTAGTATATATACATGTGGCCACTTTGCCAAGTTGTTTCTTTTCTTCTAAGGGTTGTCATGCAAGCTGGAGTGGAATACATATATGCCAGGTTCCTGCCAACAAAGGTATATATAGTATGAATTGCAGCCCTTCTTTTCTCAAAATAAACTGATGCAGGCGTTCTATTTAGTGCGAAGAATGGTTGAAATAAAATACACCGGGAAAGTTGTTACAAAATAAAATTAAAACACACAAACAAACTAAAGCTAGGAGATCACAGCTTATGCATAATTAAGCTGGGGTGCAGTTTGCCGTTGGCAAGGCAGAGGCGTGAGTTGGCATGTCAAGCTCGATCGATCTACCATACACGCCTTTAATCGGTTGGTGCTCCATCGACGATCGACCGATACCGCGTGGCTCCGAAGGCCTACATGCATGGAGATCTCTCATGACGCAGGATGCGACGAGGTGATGTTAGCACTGTTAAGCATCTCTGTCAGTTGAGGTTAGTGTTAAGATAAAATAAGTAGATTCTTGTATATCAAGTAGCACTGTCCTTTGTGAGTCTATTCAACGAATTAGATAGATTTGGTACATCTAGCTAGGTGTAGGCGGAGGTTTAGGCATCTCCAAGGCGGGCATCCATTCCGGCCCCAAGTGTTTGCTCTGTCCGGCCCCGGCATTTTTAGGACAACTCCAACGGGGATTATCAAATCGACCATAAATGTTTGGATCGAATTGCCGAACTTTTTAACCATCCAATATCGGTCACTAAGTTTGTCTGGTCACACATAAGAATCCTACCCTTGATGAGTACCAGAATTGGAATCCAAAAATACACTCCATTGTGTGAGATATCAAGCAAGTCTACGTGCAGATCCCATGTGAGAAGGATAAGAGACCTCCTCGACGCAGCTCACATAGGCCATCATGTGCCCTAGATCAGAGGATGACAGCTCAGACGGCTGCACGGATGGTGCGTCTGCGTTCAAGATCACCATATGATTTGTCTGGTAGATTTAGGTTTAGTTTAAATAATTTCATTCAAACCATTTATGATATAACCGAATCACGTTAAATTTTCTTCTTTGAAATTGTTAAAATGAGAAGTTTCTGGATATTGCTATTAGGTGGTTGGACGTCGACTGGATGTCCACGGACACATTCATCGTATGAGGAGGTCGTCCGTTTGGGTATTTGCCTTGGAGATGCCCTTAAATTCCGTTTTTCTCACCCATACCCTGCTTTGCCGATGGATGTTTGCTCCTAATGAAGTGTTAATTATTGATTTTGGAGACACAGTTCCTACAATGCCACTAGGTTGGTAGTACATACTCCCTCCGTTCCAGGATGTAATACCTTTTTTGTCATTACACTCAAAAAACGTCTTATATCATGGGATGGAGAGAGTACGTCACAGTACTTACCAGCACACGGATAAATTAACCCACTGTCACGTCTAGAGATCTGAGCACAACACCACTCATCTTTTTAAAAGACACCCAGATCGATGCGAATACACCCTGTGGAAGAAGGCAAGCAGTAGACCTAACTTGTAACCGTTAAGACGGGTTAAGTTCACGTGAGCATTGAGCTACACCCGTACACGAACAAGTCTATATATTTTTAGAAGGACGAACAAGTCTATATTTGCTGACCATCTTGGTTTTAGCTTTGTCTCCACGCGTAAATGGTCGGTCGACTCACGGACGCTTTTGCACTCGCTCCTTCACACGAGTGGTGCCACTTTGCCACGCGATTAAAGCCAAGACAAGCGGCTCGACGAAAATCAAAGCGAAGTGACCGTGCATGCATGGATATGCAACGCAAGGTAACACACATGCACCTACTCTCTTCGTCCAAAAAAATTTGTCCCAATCTTGTTTTTTAAATGAATGTATCTAGCACTAATTTGGTGTTAAATACATTCATTTGTGAGACAAACTTTTCCGGACGAAGAGAATAAGAATTTAGCTGTTTCTTTCATCCCGGAGGAGGTTAGGTACGTGCGTACCACCGTGAATCGCGGTTGGAATTGGGTCATGTGAAGGAGCAACCCAACCGGTCATGTGAACCCCTGCGGATTTAAGCTGCGCCGCTACTGCTGGCCGGACGTATGTGCGCCCTCGATGGAAGGAGCTAGTCACGGCCAACAAGCATCACTGTAGAAACCATGCACCTCTACATGCATGTATGAAAGATGGACCGAGATCGATCTCTAGGGGAGTTCACTGTTCACGGCCACTATCGCTGTAGTAGGAGAAACCCTACCGGGGCCGGGTCAGGCGGGCGGCGTTGGATTTCACCGGTCCTGCAGCTGGTATATACAGTACTGTGCTCAGTGCTGCCTGTGCTGGTAATTATTCAGTAGATAGATACACACATTTTTTTTATCCTCGTCATGGGCAGGTATATTTAAATTTCTTCTCGAGGCAGCTGGTAACTAACATGAACATGCCCCCGTGCATGCATGGACCATCCATATGCCGATATGCGCCTGGCGGTTTTGATTCGACAACGAGGATTTGTCGGTGCGTGGACTACTGAATATACTGTATAGTAGAAAAAGGTAGTACAGTAGCATGGATCCAGCCAGGAGTAGTAGGTAGGTGTAGTGGACTCCAGCTCGCAACGGCGTACGTACGTGTAACTGCACGTACAGGCCAGTCTATGGCACGTACGTACGTGCCACTGCCCTGAATGTTCTACAAGTCTAGTACCTCCTCCTTACAAACCTCCTTCTGGAGTTCTGGTCTAGTACCAGATATTTATATACTCTACATATTCTACAAGTCATTGTCAAGATATTTACTAACACCAAACCTATATATGGACACCATATGCATCTAACTATAGAAAAATAGAAATGTGGTTTTGTCGGTTATACTCTAGTTAGAAGGGGCGCTTCCCTTTAATTAATGATTTTAAAGCGTTCGTGAATTTGTCACACGATACCAAGAAAAAAATATATTCTATATTAACATCTAGATTTGAGCAAAAACAAAAAGATGATTAGATCTTGATCAAAACGACTATGGATCTCAAATTGAGAATTGGTTATTTTTAATTTCACGGAGCCATACTACTCCCAAAAATGTCTTAAAACTAAAATATAAAGTGTAATGTGTGGCATTAAAAAGTATCACCTATCACTCCTTTTGTTAGTACATGGATTGTGTATAAAGTTCTTTAAAATTAACATGTCATATCGATTTTTTCATATGCATAAAAGTTTAATATAAATGTGTTTTTTATGTATCACTTGACCTAACTTTTCCATATAAGCTATGGAAAACTAAACCAGGTGATTTACACCAAGGCCAACACACATATAGGACCATAGTACATTTGAGTTTAGATAAAATGGGAATCAATTTGTTCAAGTACCCGTTGTGGCTGGAGAAGGGCGGATCCCGTCGGTGTCGCTGCTGCAGATGGCTGCGGCGTTGGGTCGTGGAGGAGGCAGGGGAGCGATCTGCCAGATCGGGAGGAGACGAGGAGGGGGACGGGGAGAGATCCGGACGAGGGGGCGTGAGCTCCGGCTGCCGGGGTGGCCAGGGATGGCGGCGGCGGGCCGAACCCTAGCTCATCCTCTGCTCTCTCTCGCTACCAGCTCGGTGGGGTGGGGGCGAATGCGGTGACGGGGTGGGAGAGAGGAAAAATCTGAAGGGATGGTGGTGGCATTCTTGATGTAATTTTAGCAGAGTGGAAGGGCAGGCTTCTGCGGGAGGGGATGAGAAGCCGATGGAGCTACGGGAAGCTAGTCTAGAGGTGCTTTTACTTCGCAGTGCAATTTCAAGACGTGCTTCTCGGAAGCACCATCGCACAAAATAGGTGTTTGGCTGGGCTTCAGCTTTTAGGGGGCTAGAAGCAGCAAAAGCTGAAGCCCAAGCCCAAACAAACAGGGCCTAATAACAAGAGAGTAATGAAAATGATGGATTGTGCAATAGGGCTAAAAGAGTTATGAGAGAGTCTAGATTCAATACTAGTATTTATGATACTTTATAATGTAGAAACACACCTTTTGGTTCAGATATGTAATCTCTGTTATATGTGCATTGTGTGGACGGAGTGCCGGAGTCCATAGCAAGATATGTGCATACAGGCGCAACTTCGTATCACGCTGATACGTCTTCAACGTATCTATAATTTATAAAGTATTCATGCTATTATATTATCCATCTTAGATGTTTTATATGCATTTATATGATATTTTATATGATTTTTGGGACTAACCTATTAACCTAGAGCACAGTGCCAGTTTCTGTTTTTTCCTGTTTTTGAGTATCGCAGAAAAGGAAAAACAAACGGAATCCAATTGACGTGTCAATTTTTGATGATTTTTTTCTGGACCAAAAAAAGCCCCAAGAGTAAAAGAGTTGGGCCAGGAGAGTCTCGGGCTGCCCACGCCCACCCCCTGGGCGTGGGCCCCTGCCTCGTGGACAATCCGGAGACCCCCCTTGACGTGAGACCTACGCCAAAAAATCTTATAAATACTGAAACCTCCAGAAAGTAACCTAGATCGAAGTTCCGCCGCCGCAAGCCTCTGTAGCCACCAAAAACCAATCGGGACCCTGTTCCGGCACCCTGCCGGAGGGGGGATCCCTCACCGGTGGCCATCTTCATCATCCCGGCGCTCTCCATGACGAGAAGGGAGTAGTTCACCCTCGGGGCTGAGTGTATGTACCAGTAGCTATGTGTTTGATCTCTCTCTCGTGTTCTTGATTTGGCACGCTCTTAATGTATCGCGGGCTTTGCTATTATAGTTGGATCTTATGATGTTTCTTCCTCCGGTCTCAACATTTGGTGGAGTCGAGTAGCATGGCAAATCGCCTTGAATGCGCGCATGCACGCACGGTACAACTGTTTCGTGAACCCAGACTAAATGCCTGTAAAACCTCATCTCAAGGAGTGGTCACAACTCACAAGTACTACTTCCCGCAAAAAAAAAAAACTCACAAGTACAAAAAAAAAATCAGTAGCGGTAATATACGTTTTACCAATCCTGGCCAGCTGTAGTAGCGGACCGGCATCTTTGCATGCACCTGGGCGACCTGAAAAGCTACCCCCCAAGAACGCAATTAGCACCAACTGTCTTCGGATAATGCAGGATAACAAGTGCAACGTACCTAGTTTTTCTTCACGGGCATCCCATCTGAGAGCTCAGCCATGCAAGCAGCTCCTTTTATTCCTTGACGATGATCCAAATGCAAGTGAACAAAACCCCAGCAAAGCAAAGCAAAGAAAAGTTGAGCCACTGACTTTTGCTGCAACCCTCACCACTTGTGCCTATACACATGCAAGCTCATCTCATGACTGCGTGTGTGCCCGGAACCTGCAAAGCTGCATGCATGCTTAAGGTCAACTGACAATGCCAATTATCAAACTAACTTATGTCTTCCTTTTGCCAAGTGGATAGGCAGCCTCCAACTTGCACAAATCTGGACCACTAACCGCACTGTCAAGGGAGGCAGTTTGGTTTACCTTACTTTACACTATACATGACGATGATAATGAACTGATCATGGTGGGGAGCTTCCTTCTTTCCTAGGACTAGCTAGTTGGCTGCCGATCTACATTTATTCCAGCACATGCTGTTTAATCTTGTTTAGTGCCACCCAGTTGTTGTTGCTTTGGAGCGCAATATATTCCTGGTCCTGCACAGATCTGCTCCCGGAACAGGAAATGTTTTGCCATGCATAAATTGATTGCAAAACATATGCATATTTGTCCGTGGCTTAGGAATGTTTGTTGCATTACACTAGATTCAAGAACAGTTGGGAAATGAATCACTTAGGGTGGCGTGGTTTCTTGCTTGGCGGCAATGGTGGCATCGAGCGGAGTTGGGTTGCGTCTGGGTTTTAGTAGTCAGTTTTATCCGGCGTGTTCGACGGGCCGTCGTACCTCACCGTGAATTCGGAGCTGCCAAGGAGGGTCCTTAGCGCGGCGACGAGAACACAAGATGGTCTGTTTTGGTGTTTGCTTGGTGCAGGCTAATGCTTTTCTCCTTCGATGCTCGTCGACGAAGTTGCAGCTGATTGGTTGGCCACACCAGTGCTTGATTATTTGGCATAGGCCGGCATGGGTGTTGACGCCTGTTACGACATGGTCTTCATTCGTGGTCATCGATGGTGGACTCGAAGTGTCTATCTCACGGAGGAGTGATGATGACGATGACACCAAATGACAACCCCGACAACACTTTTCTTCTGGATGGTGTGAGTGTGTGCATGCGTGCGTGCATCTGTGTGCGTGTATAGCCAGGCCAACAGGGGTGCTCTATCTTTTCTTGAATGATGGGGTGCCTTATCTTGTGAGCGTGTTCTAATGATCTTCGCCCGATTCACTAATTAGTACGAAAACTTTCTTCGTCCTTCTAGAATGAATCAAGATCCTCCAGAACTAACTTTAAAAAGAAGGAATTAGCTGAATGGTTTTCATCTAAAAAATGGGTGCATTTTTTGGGAGGAAGCTTTAGGGATGCAAATAAACTATGTGTCAATACAACAAAGTGTTCTTCCGCTCCCAAGCTCAAATGCACCTGCCATCAGTAGTAAAATAAATAATATAATAATACATATCAAATATTTTGATTTCTTTTTCAATAAACATTTTTAAATGTTCTACCTACATGCAAAATTTCATGAAGAGAAGACATCCCTAATACTCTGACCGAGAAAAACAAAACCAGTGCTCCAAATGGTTTTAAAAAATAGTCTTTTCGGAGAATCAGTTTTCCTTTCATTTGGTAGAAGCTAAATGAACCAAGTGCATGGCCGACCTGGCCAGATTCAGACATCCGGATTTAGTCGGATTTTGCCATAATTCCGTAGACAGATTCAGACATCTAGACTAGACGGATTTTGTCATATGCAATAACTCACCAGCACCCTAACACTAGCCATGTTTGATTAGTTAGCACCCAGGTAGATAGCAGATCTGCTATCATGAACAAGGGGAGAAACAATGGATAAATATATGTGAACTAGGCAGGCATAGTATCAACCTCATCATTAATCAATCTTCACTGCAATAATTAAACACACGGCCCCAATGATGGCACTAAGGTTCCTAACTAACCTGTCCCAAGGTTAGGTCAGGCCTACTGTCTTCTGCAACAGTTCATCTACAGATAGGACAATGCTGTGAAGTGCCAATGTCAAAGCTGGCTTGACACTTTTGGCCACCACCCATGGCGTTGCTCTCTTGTTCTATGCAGCTGCACATGCAGAGTATACTCAATATCCCCCTGTAGTCATGTGTGAGCAGAGCACGCGTGCAGCTGCAATCACAAATCATCAGATTCAGAAATTAGCAGCTGTAGGAAAGGGAGTGAGCAGAGCACTGCTGAGAGAAAGCCGACCTTTGCGACGATTGACGGGTAGGCCAGTTAGTAGCACTAGTTTCACACACACACACACACACACACACACACACACACACACTCATACTTGAAAATCTGAACTGTTTGGAAGCTAATTATTTCTCCCCCTGTAGATCTGAACTGTTTGGAAGCTACTTTGTGTCTCCCACTATGTATAGCAGAGAGGTACCGAGGTTCTATGACTGGAACCGTTAGTGCAAGTTTCAAAAGGTCACCGAGTGAGTAAGTGGAGCAAGTACTATCAAACACAGACAAGAACTGGTGCAGAGGAAATGAACTCTAGTTTCTTTTTCTGTTTTCTTCTTATTTTCTTTTGAGTGGAAGAAATGTTGTCTAGTGGGAGTTGATCAGGTGATGCAATGGCACATCATGGGCAAGAAAAGGAAGCATCTTGAGCTTATGAGTCATAGAGCAACATACATTCAGAGCATGTTACTTTGCTGCCTGTAAACTTCCTAGCATATCAAGCAGTAGCAGACACATGGAGTAAAATACAAATCTAGTCTCACTATGCTTTGGATCACCGACACATCCACACAAGTGAAATGTTTTCTCTTTTCCGGGAGGAGCGCTAGAGGACATCAAAGTTGGCATCACAAAAAGTGAAGAGCAAAGTGCATTAATGTGTAATTATCATCATCAAGCTTGGAAGCTTCTCCCTTAATATAAAGATTAATGAAAGCAGCGCTGCTGTTCTTCGTGACTTTTGTCGGGGGGAAAACGCATGGAAGTTTAACACCGCCATCAGCGTTACCTTTTTAGTGCAAAGCTGATGCCGATGATTAACTACTGATCTTATCGTCCGCAAAAAAGAGAGGCTTTTCTTACCCTTGCGAGCGTTTCGATACTTAATATCATTAATCATCTGATTTTTTTAGCGCGTGCTAACTTCATACTTAATTCAAATCAAAAGGATTCACTAGCACAGTAGTACAACAGCACCCAAGCACCAGCAGTTTTGTTATTCAACGTCATCGAGTGGAGAGTGGGCCGACGACGTACGTTCAGTCCGTAGCCCGCGTGCATGATTGTTCCAACATGAAGTACCTATGCACATCGACGATGTACGTACGTATGCAAGGAGTAGATGCTACATAGGTCATATATAATAACGCCGTAATTTGGCAGTCTAGGAGTCGTCAACAGTTGATCGACATCATGATCAAGCATAGTATCCTACTGTACCAGTGAGACATGTAACCAAATCAAACAAACTAATTCAGCACTTAGTTAACATCATCAGGATCAAGCCTAGGGATTAATCTACTAGCTACTACCTTTGTTCGTAAATATAAGTCTTTTTACATATTTCACTATAGACTACATACGATTGTATATGCACATATTTTAGTGTAGATTCACTCATTTGGAGACTAGGTAGTAGGGGAATACAACTGTTCGCTCGGCCCCGCGTCGCCTAGGGTAGGCGACTCGGGCGGCAGCCCCCAACCGCGCCGCCGCCGGGCCCCCCTTCTCCAGCTAATCCCCTCGCCGCCGCCGGAGGCCACAACCGGGCGAAGCCCGCGTCGTGGCGGCGGCGGCGGGGTCTCCCTCCCGTGGCGCGGCTCTCCTCTCCGGCGGGGCCCCGCGGCTGGCGGCCCGCCTGCGGCTCGGATCCATGGCGGCGGCCATGGCTGGTGGCACGCGGCGCTGCTTGGCGGCGGGCGGCGCCGGCGTGGTCAGGTGGGCCACTTCCCTGGCTATGTGGATGGCGGGGAGATGGTGGGCTTCGGCTGTGGCGGCGGTTTCTCGCTGGATGTTGGTGGCCATGGTGATGTTCGTCCTCGACCCGATCTACTCCGATCTGTAGCGGATCCGGCCCTTTGTGGCTTCGGTCACCGTTCTTGGGTGCTGGTCTTGCAGATCCGGTGGTTGGAAGGGTTCCGGGGGATTCTCTTGGCCGGCGTGGCGGCCACTCCGATGGCAGTGCCTTTGGGTGTTGCTTCCCTCGTTGGAGGCTTCGGAGAGGATCTCCTTCCTTCCACCCCTCCCAGGAGCTCAGGTGAAAACCTCAGACCCCCTGTTCCAAGCGACGACGACACCACGGTGGCGTGGTCCTTCCTGAAGGCGTTGCTCGGGGGCTGCTCAAGCGGCGGTGGAAGTGGCGGCGGTTCGGTGTCGACACATGCATTCTGGTCAGCTTCATCTTGGAGGCTGCGGCGACGTAGGTGATGCTCGTCTGGTGGAGCTACTGCCGATGGTCGAGGCATCGTTGGCAGTCTGTGCCATCAGGTTCGGGGTGCTCAGGGGGAAACCCCAGATCTGGGTCTTCCGGATCGGATGATGATGGCGTTCTATCGCTTTCCCTTCTGGGGGCATCGTCTTGGAGCAAGTGCTGGCTGGGGATGGTGGAGCGGTGTTTCATCCCACACTTTGATGGCGGCGGAGATCGATGGCATGGCACTGTGGAGACTCGGCGTCCGACGTGCGGAGATGGGCTCGCGCAGGTGGAGGTTGCTGTCTGGCGTCATGGTGACGTCGATGGCAGAGTGGCCAGACAAGGTAGAAGCCTCAATATGATCTGAAGACCTGTGGAAGATGACGGCGATGACACACGAGTGCGTCTGACCGGATTGTGCCCCAGACCTGGTATGTGGCTCGGCTGGGACTTTCGAATGAGTTTCGGCTTTCGGCTTTTGATGTTAGGCTTAGGTGAGTGGTTTGGGTAGTGGCCCAACTAGCACCCCTTCATCATTTTGGATAGGAGTAGCAGCATATGTTGCCAAGATGGTGGATTCAGGCACATTGTTGTAATACTTTGTAAGGTTCTCGAGAATAATCAATAAAGTGGTCGTATGCATCTCCCAGATGCAGAGGCCGGGGGTCATCCTCCTTTTCTAAAAAAAAATATTCACTCATTTTGCTCCGTATGTAATCCTAAAAAGACTTATATTTAGATAGAGACAGAGGGAATAGTAAGCTGCAGGTTGGCGATGGAAAATTGTCAACTATCACTGGTAGAAAAAGGGCCTGTAGTCCCGGTTCGTAAGGGCCTTTAGTCCCGGTTCTGGAACCGGGACTAAAGTGTCGGTACTAATGCCTCTCCCCTTTAGTCCCGGTTCAATCCAGAACCGGGACAGATGGGCCTCCACGTAGCCTGTGCGCGGAGCCCAGGCAGGAGACCCTTTGGTCCCGGTTGGTGGCACCAACCGGAACCAATAGGCATCCACGTGTTAGCATTTCTGTGACTGGGGTTTTTGTTTTTTTTGAAAGGGGGGGGGGTTTGGGGGTTTTGGGGGGTTAATTTAGGTGTTTCATATATTGTGTTAGGTAGCTATAATTAATAGAGAGAAGTGTCCTCTCTTATGTTCGTGCTTGGTCGACGCTACGTACTATACATACGGATAGAGAGGACTAGACACGCTGGCTAGCTAGTAAGCAAACGAAGGAAACAGAAAATCGTCATGAACATATATGCATACAGAGAGAAGTGATATCGACCAGCTCTCCTTCTCTGAGAGATTGGTCGAACAACAAGTTCTCGTATATCTATCCGACACTACCGGCTACATATATACAATAATTATCTCTTACAAATATAATCATACGGACTCATGGTCCACATAGAATTCTCCGTCTTCAGGGATCACGTGGTCAAGAAAGAATGCCGCCAATTCCTCTTGAATTTCTCGCATGCGAGCTGGTGCTAGGAGTTCATCCCGCTTCCGAAACATCTAATTTGAAGAAGGGGGTCAATACATATATATATATATGAATGAATGAAACTCAACACAGATGATGGTAATAAAATAAAATTGTGAATGTTGTTATTTACGTACTTCATATTGTTCGTTAGAGTACCCGCCCCGCTCACAGGTCGTGTGGCGGATGGACTCGCAGATGTAGTATTCACAGAAATCATTCCCTTGTTCCTGCCACAACCACTTTATAAGAAATAGAGGTCAATCAAATTGATAAGCAAGAATGCTAAATGGTATTGATGAAACTAGCGCTTGAATCACTAGCTAGGAGATGCGCGGAACATGCTACTATAGTACTTACTTTCGGGTGTCTAAATTCCAGCTCCTTCGGCAGTCCCGAAACTTTTTTGGTGAATTTTCTCCAAACCCTGCCGGACAAAGAAAACAATTACTTGATATTAGGAAATGAACAAAGTTGCTGATATGGTGGATAATGATCGATTTAACTTACTTCTTGAGGATTTCAGTCATGTCCGCATACTCCTGGGGATCTTTTCGTTTAGAGTCCAAGACAGTTACTACTCCCCACTCAAGCCTAATCTCTAGGAGAATATAGTGGTACCTGCGCACGCATGCATAACTCATCAATTACATT
Source organism: Triticum urartu (assembly GCF_056163025.1). NCBI lineage: Eukaryota > Viridiplantae > Streptophyta > Magnoliopsida > Poales > Poaceae > Triticum > Triticum urartu. The sequence goes on from NC_141879.1 coordinate 715,943,816, forward strand.
ACTATAACCTGGACTAATATATTATGGAAACCAAATATGCACAAGACAGTAACACTCACTTGAAGTTGTAAGGAAAGAGTATTATATCTTTGTTTTCATTTTTTTGAATGATCGTAGCAAGTTGGCCTCGGTATCTTCAGGACGATGTTCAACCTCAGTTGCATCTATGAGATATGTGTTAACGAACCCAATATCACCGATTTGTCTTTTCTTCAATTCGGCGATCTTCAGTCTGCATAATATAGTGAGGATAATTATAAATACATGCAATGAAAGAGATGAGCTATATAGAGAGACTTAATGACAGAAGTAGTAGTACTTACAGACAGTAGCAGGTGACCGTTGTTTTATCGAGGGCCAATTGATTGAAAAACTGATAGAACTCCTCAAATGGAATAGGCAACAGTTCAATTCCAACGAGGTCATGCTCCGGTTTAACTCTCGCATACAAAGTACTCCTCCTCCCAGACTCTCTGCAGATTTTCAAGTACCAATCATGTAATCTTCGCATCATCGTTGTTAAAGATTTTTCATCTTTGACGAGGGGCTTCCCGTACTCGTATCTGTGTATCTGCACCTCCATGGGATCATAATGTACATCGTCGGGCAGGTAATCGTCAACATTGCAATAACCGGGCACCATCCTCGGATCGACGATGTCGCTAGGCACCTTGAGCGGGGGGCACGATTTCTTCGCTTGTTCGCCGAGCTGGGCAATTTGTTTCCCAGCTGCTCGTCGTTCTTTCAGCCTTTGATCACTGACTGTACTTCCCGACCGCTCTGCTTTGGCCCATGTCTTTGCAATAATGCGCTCATAGTTGCCTTTCGGCGGAGACTTGGGTGGTTTTGCTAGGGCAGCCAGAGTGAGCTTCACTTTCACCGGATCTACCTTCTCCTCCGGAGGTGGATGTCTCTTTGCTTTCAACCCTTTAAACCAGTCATCCACTTCGGTTCATGCGATCTTCGCGTTCTCCTCCGGGGTCCTCTCGTATGGTAACTTCTGTGGACTCTTCAGAGAAGGACCGAATCTGTATGTCTTCCCGCCTCTGGTTGTACTGCTAGACGCCGGCCGAGCAGACGGAGCGGTTGTCTTCTTTACTTGCTTACGAGGCGGAGGAGAAGGACTACGACGCGCCGGAGTAGCTGCCGGAGCGGCGGCGGGTCTCTTCCGCCCTTGCTGACGAGGCGGAGAAGGAGGAGGCTGGCTGCTCGGGCGCGCCGGCGCAGGCGGAGAAGGAGGCGGAGTGCCGCCACGCGCCGGAGAAGGAGCCGGCCGAGGGCCCTGATCGTCACTCGCCGGAGGAGGAGGCGGTGGAGGAGGCGGAGTGCCCTGACTCGCCTGAGGAGGAGGAGGAGGCGGAGGCGTCCAATTCGGAAGGTTGATGAGCTCCTTCTGCCATAGGCATGGAGTCTTCAGAGCAGACCCCAGCCGAGTCTCCCCTTCACCGGTAGGGTGGTCAAGCTGGAGGTCCTCAAATCCCTCCGTTATTTCATCCACCATCACCCTAGCATATCCTTCTGGAATCGGCCGGCAGTGAAAAGTTGCGCCGGGTTTAGTAGGATAAACAAAGCCAACAGCCGCCTTGACCTTCAAATTCATCCATTGCGTCATAAGGTGGCAATTTTGAGACTCCGTGATAGCACCCACGGGATAGCTGGAAGGAGCCGTCAAGGCATGCTCCGGCTGAAGCAGCTCGGTGGAAGCCACGCTGCTTCTGCACTGAGATGGCGGGGTAGCTTCGGGGGAAGCTTTGGCAGTATGTTTGCTGCGATTTGCTTCTCGTTCCTCTATCGCGTCTACCCTTACTTGCAGCGCCTGTATTTGGGTCTGCTGCACTTTTTTCCTCCTCTCATGGGATTTGTAATCGCCTGCGTCCGGAAACCCAACCTTCCACGGAATGGAGCCTAGCGTGCCTCCTGTCCGTCCAGGGTGCTCAGGATTCCCGAGGGCCATTGTGAGCTCGTCGTTCTCTCTGTCTGGAAAGAACGTCCCTTCCTGCGCTGCTTCGATATACTGCTTAAGCTTACTGACTGGTATGTCCATTTGATCGTTCGTCCAAATGCACTTCCCTGTTACAGGGTCCAGTGTTCCGCCAGCCCCGAAGAACCAAGTCCGGCAACGGTCTGGCCAGTTAATTGTCTCTGGTTTGATCCCTTTATGAACCAGATCATTCTCAGTCTTGGACCACTTAGACCGGGCTACGAGGTAGCCACCTGACCCCGTGCGATGGTGAAGCTTCTTCTTCGCAGCATTTTGCTTGTTTGTCGCCGACATCTTCTTACTCTTTTCTGATGTCTTGTGGGCCACAAATGCGGGCCAGTGATCTCTGATCTTCTCATATCTGCCCTTGAATTCTGGTGTCTCATTATTTTCGACAAACTTATTCAGCTCTTTCTTCCACCTCCTGAATAGTTCTGCCATCCTCTTAAGAGCAAAAGACTTGATTAATTTCTCTTTAACTGGGTTCTCTGGATTATCCTCAGGCGGTAGGGTGAAATTTGACTTCAGCTCAGTCCAAAGATCATTTTTCTGCATATCATTGACATAAGACACCTCAGGGTCTTCTGTAGCCGGCTTAAACCATTGCTGGATGCTTATCGGGATCTTGTCCCTAACCAGAACCCCGCACTGAGCAACAAATGCGTTCTTTGTTCGGATGGGTTCAATCGGTTGGCCGTCGGGCGCGATTGCTATGATCTCAAACCTTTGATCCGAGCTCAACTTTTTCTTCGCGCCTCGTCTCTTTACCGAAGTTGTGCTCGATCCGGAGGGCTAGAAAAAATATCAAAGACTTAATTAATATGTGTACATACCAAAACAATGAATGCATCAATCAGCTAGTCAGCACAGGCTTAACTAATATATATACCTGGCCGGACTCGGTTCGGTCACCGGAGCCGTCATCACGGTCTCCTTCTTGCACCGGCATTGGGTCACCGGAGCCGTCCTCATGTTCTTCTTGTTGCACCGGCATTAGGTCACCGTAGCCAGCTTCTTCACCCTCTCCTTCCAGACCATCGGTGTCGTTGAGAAACAATGAGACGGCATCACTTCCTTCTGCGATTATGTCCCTCAACAACGCTTCTTTTGCTTCGTCTCGGGCGGTGTCCATAGTTTCTACAAATATTTACAACATGGCAATTATTATTCAAACATGATAGATGGATATATTAGTGGCAAACGTAGAACTAGCTACCTAATCATAGTAAGGAATCATATATATTAATTAGTGGCCTCGACGCTGCTTCTCTAGGGTTTGGGGTGGCCTCGACAACGCTTCAAGGGTTTGGGGTTGCCTCGAGAACGCTTCAAGGAGGGGGTAATATCGACCCCCCCCCATGTTGAAGCTATCGGGAGGGGGTATATATCGACAACGACGACACTACATCTATGTCCCTCGACGACCCTCGTTCCCGATAAAAAAAAGAGGAAGAAGAAGAAAAAAAAGAGGAGAAGAAAGAATAGAGGAGAAGAACTCCTCTAATCTTTCTTCTCCTCTTTTTTTTTCTTTTTCTTCTTTTTTTATCCTCTTCTTCCTCTCATGTTCGAGAGGATCGCCGAGGGGTCGGGAGGTTGCCTAGTGTCAAAGGATTCAACAAAACCATGTCTTCATCATTAGGCGAAAGTAACATGTGCATGATGGTATGAAGCTCTCCAAAGTTATTTTGGAACGGAGTCCTAGATAGGATAATTCGCTTTTTGGTACAAAGTTCAGCAAGAACCTTCCAAATATCGTTATTTGGAAGGCCTTTGCTGAAATTCATACAAGAAGGCAAATTATCCTATCCGGGACACCATTCCAAAATAACTTTGGAGGACTTCGTCATGCCCTGGTTACTTCCGGCTAATGATGAAGCCATGGATTTCTTCAATACTTCGACACTAGGAAACCTCTCTCGACCCCTCGGCGATCCTCGACCCCTTGAACCCTCGACGACCCTGGAACCCTCGACCCCTAGACGACCCTGAAATAAAAATAGGAGAAGAAGAAAGGAATATCTAGAGGAGAAGATCGAAGAAAAAAAGAAGAAAAAAAAGAGGAGAAGAAGAAAGGAATATTCTATTTTTCTCTTCTTCTCCTCTATTCCTTTATTCTTCTCCTCTTCTTTTTTTCTTTTTCTTATTTATTTTCCCCTTCTTCCTCTCCTCTTCTTCTCCTTTCTTCCTCTTCTTATTTTCCTTTTTCCTCTCCTTCTTTTTCTTCTTCTTCCTTCTTTCTAGCTAGATATATAAAACTTTTCTGGAAATGTAACTTTTGCATATATACATGGAAAAAATTGTTATCGGGGAGGGAGTATATCGACCCCCCCCCTCGACCCTCTTTTACTTCTTCTTCCTTCTTCCTTCTTCCTCTTTTCTTCTCCAACACAAAACACATCTCATCTCATCTCATTTCATCCAAAAATAATTCTTTGCATATGAACATACATACATTTACTTTTTTTCTTAAATGTTACATATGAACATTTTCTTAAATGAGCATATGAACATTTTTTGCATATGAACATACATACATTTCTTGGTAACAAAAAAAAAGCAAAAACGAGCATTATATATACAGCATATACAGAGCATTATACAGTGAACATACATACATACATACATACATACATACATACATACATACATACATACATACAGTGAGCATATACATGAGCATTATACGGCGACGGCGACGATGGTTGGCGGTGGCGCGCGCTTACGGATGACGTGCGGGGACGGCAATGAGAAGGAAAAGGGGAGGAGGCAGGGGCTCACAGCGCGGGGAGGGGTCGAGGTCGCCGGCCGGAATCGATGCGGGCGACGATGACGGCGTCGGCGGGGGCGGCGGGCGGCTTCGGGCGGCCTGGCGAGCAGGGTAGTTCAAGGCGATGGCGAGGGCGCCGGCGCGCGGGGGCGGGACGGGGCAGGGGCAGGGCGACGGCAACGAGGAGCGGGCGGCGATGGCGAGCACGAGGCAGGGCGCGGGGCGACGGCGACGACGAGCACGGCCAGCCTGGCGGCGTCGGGGGCAAATGGTCGATGAGAAACTAAAAATTTCCTAAGTCCTGCTTATATACACAGAGTATTGGTCCCGGTTCATGGCATCAACCGGGACCAATGCCACCTTTAGTCCCGGTTGGTGCCACCAACCGGGACCATATGTCTCTTTTCAGCAGCCGAAAGGGCGGGAAAGGAGAGGCCTATGGTCCCGGTTGGTGGCACTAACCAGGACTAAAGGGGGCATTGGTCACGGTTCGCCAACCGGGACCAATGGCCTTGTGCTGCCCCGCGCCCAAAAGTTTAGTCCCACCTCGCTAGTTAAGAGGGCTCGGGAGTGGTTTATAAGCACCGTTGCGCCCACCCTCCCGAGCTCCTCTCAACTGTAGGCTTTCGGGCCTAATCTGTCACTGCAATGCCTGTGGGCCTACTGGGCCTGCTGCGGGCCTGAATCCTGGCCCATGGTAGGGTTTCTAGTCGTATTCAGGCCGTGGTGGCCCAGTAGGTGGCATTTTTTTGTTGCTTTATTTATTTTCTTTTGTTTTTTGCTTTATTTTTTAATTCTTTATGTAAATAGTTTTAGAAAAATTATAAACTTCTTGTTAATGCCATTAGTTTTCAAATTTGAAAACACTTTTTTAGTTTTTTTGTTTTCTTTGTTGCTTTATTTGTTTTATTTTGTGATTAACTTTACTATAAAAATAGTTTTTTCCTGTTTTTTATTTGTTTTTTGCATTATTTATTTTCGTTTGTTTTTTGCTTTAATTTTTAATTCTGTTTGCTTTTAGGTTAGCAAAATTATAAACTTTCTGTTAGTGCCATTAGTTTTAGAAAAATTATAAACTTTCTGTTAGTGCCATTAGTTTTCAAATTTGAAAACACTTTTTTAGTTATTTTGTTTTCTTTGTTGCTTTATTTATTTTATTTTCTGATTAAGTTTACTATAAAAATAGTTTTTTCCTGTTTTTTATTTGTTTTTTTCATTATTTATTTTCTTTTGTTTTTTGCTTTAATTTTTAATTCTGTTTGCTTTTAGGTTAGCAAAATTATAAACTTTCTGTTAGTGCCATTAGTTTTAGACTCATGCACGCTCTTAATGTACTCGCGGGTGTGTCTGTCACCGTACATCCATTGCCGGTTCATCTGCGTGCATTATATATAATTAAGTGTCCAAATTAATAAAAGTTCATCATCACATTAAAACCAAAGTGCATACATAGTTCTCATCTAACAACATATAGCTCTCCAGAGCATCTAATTAATTAAACCATACATTGAAACTATGTAAAACATTTCAATGCAAAAACAAATGCGATTATAATCGCAACCAAGGTAACAATTGATCCAACGGCATAATGATACCAAGCCTCGGTATCAATGGCATATTTTCTAATCTTTAGAATCTTCAAGCGCATTGCATCCATCTTGATCTTGTGATCATCGACGACATCTGCAACATGCAACTCCAATATCATCTTCTCCTCCTCAATTTTTTTTATTTTTTCCTTCAACAAATTGTTGTCTTCTTCAACTAAATTTAACCGATCGACAATAGGGTCGGTTGGCATTTCCGATTCACATACATCCTACATAAATAATATCTATGTCACGTTGGTCGGCATAATTTTCATAAACAATAAATGAACCAATAGTTATAAAGATAATATATATACCACATCCGAATCATAGACAGGACGAGGGCCGACGGGGGCGGATACCAAAACCATCGCACTATATAAGATGCAATAATAAAAGTAAGCAAATAATACAAGTATCTATGTAAACATGCAAGTAAGAATATTTTTCCTTTCAGAAAGAAGATAAAACAAGAGGCTCACCACGGTGGTGCCGGCGATGAGCTCGGCGCGGGTGATCGACGGCGGTGAAGACGGGGACGGGGCGTGACGGACCGCTAAACCTAGACAAATATTATGGAAAATGGAGCTTGGAGGTCGAGCTTGGAGAGGAGAAAGCTTAAGTAGTGTGGCTCGGGCATTCCATCGAACACCTTGTGTGCATAGGAGGTGAGCTAGAGCACCACCAAGCCCTCTCCCCCTCGGCCAGAGAAAAACAGAGCACTGGGGTGCTCTGCTCGCGAGCGAGGGGTATATATAGGCACCTCATTGGTCCCGGTTGGTGACATGAGCCGGGACTAAAGGGAAGCCTTTGGTCCCGGTTCAAGCCACCAACCGGGACCAATGGTGGTGGGCTAGGAGCGAGGCCCATTGGTCCCGGTTCATACCACCAATCGGGACCAAAAGGTCCAGATGAACCGGGACCAATGTCCCACGTGGCCCGGCCGGCCCCCTGGGCTCACGAATCGGGACCAATGCCCACATTGGTCCCGGTTCTGGACTGAACCGGGACTAATGGGCTGAGCCGGCCTGGACCAAAGCCCTGTTTTCTACTAGTGTATCATCCTCCAGGCCGGCGGTAGAAGTGCGTAGGCATGCCTGTAAGGGACCCGATCACACTGCCACTCAATTGCTCACATGCACCATTGATTCGAGTACAGAGTATCGATTACAGACTAATTGATAGTTGGGTACGAAGAACGGAGGAAGGGGAACGAGAGGAAGAAGAGAGCCGAGCCGCCAGGTGCCGTTTGCCGTGATCCACTGGATAGCCTTCCCTGTTGCCTACTCCAAGGTACTTGTAGTAGAGGTAGTCCAGCATGGCCCAGGCCCAAGTGCACGTCCAGGGGCAGGCCCATGCACTTGTAGGGTACTTGTAGGGGAGGCTCCTAACAATGCCAAGCTCGATCGATTCACCATCGACGCCTTTAATCGGGTGGCCCTCGATCTCAATGGACCGATCGATCATGCATTGCAGGTACTACGTGGTGCCGACCTAGCTTACATTTGGTAGTTCATGATCTATGCAACTTAGTTAATTACCCAATGCGAATGGATTAGTCCCGTCAAAAACGTCTTATATTGTGAAACAAGGGAGTAGTTACGAGCGCCACACAACATCGATGCAGAATATAATCCAGCAGATAAGACACAAGGTAACACGTACGTACACGAGTTCAACTACTAGCCGACACATTCCATAGCAGGACAGTGCGGGAATGTTGTTGTTTCCGGAGTACGCACCTGTTGGAATCCGATCATGTGCAGAATCAACAAGGCAGTCGATAGATGGATCATGTGAGCATGCATATGTGTGCATATATGCATGATGTATGGACGTATGTGCGTGCGCTGCACTTGCAAAGCAGCTGGTCACGGCAGGCCGGAAAACGTCGATCGTTGTAGAGAAACACAGCTTGGTGAGCATGTGCACCCATGCATGCATGAAAGATGGACCCATCTGTCACGCTGTAGAAACAAAGCAGCCGAGGCGGGCGGCTTCTGGATTTCACCGGTGCTGCAGACGTGCATGCAGTTGCAGTGGTCCTCTGCAGCGGCTGCATGGGCCATGCATGCGCGTGCGTGGCCTTGTGGTTTGGCAAGGAGGATAGGATTTGTGGGTGCCATGCCCATTCCAATGCCCTTGGTGGACTTGTATACTGCTGCTGCGACAGCATCGATCTATCCAGGAGTAGTGGACTCCAGCTCGCTCGCAACGGTGTGTACAGACGAGCTTATTACGGAGTCAGTATGTGTCATTCCTTTTGGGCGCCATCCTGCCGCTACTCTGGTGTGGTCTCAACATCGGTGTACTACCATACAACATGCGAGCATAAATGCAAGCATGCAGCACGCACAGTACAACATGCCCGTCAGTCCAAACTAAATGCTCATCGATGGGTGCTCACAAGTGAACACATTGCAGTAATACAAGTTTTACCATTCCAGGCCAGATGTACGCCTGCTTGTCTCTCTCAAGTCTCTGCTGACCAGCATCTTTGCACCAAGCCCGCAAGCCGGTCATACGAGAAAAGGTGAACTTTATCGCAAAACAAAAAAGACGAGTAAAAGGTTAACCCCGAAAGAACCCAATTAGGACCGTACTACCAGCTATCTGCGGATAATGCAGAATAACATGGGCTGCTACGTGCGCACGTAGTACCTTTTCTTCACGCGGCATCTCATGCAAACACCACCTTTTATCCCTTGACGAGGATCCAAACGAATCCCAACAAAACCCCAGCAAAGCAAAGCTGAGCCACTGACTTTTAATCCTCCAACCCTAACCTTTACGCATGTATGGTCTCATGCTGTGTGTGTGTGTGTGTGTGGGGGGGGGGGGGGGGGGGGGGGGGGGGGGGGCGGGAACCCGCAAAGCCAAAGCTTAAGGTCAACTGACAGTACTGTCAATTAGTATGGGATTATTGTGTCTTCCTGCTGCCAAGTGGATGGTTACACATGATGAGTTGATGGTGGTGAGCTTCCTTCTTTCCTAGGACCACTTGGCTGATGATCTACATTGATTACACCACATGCCGTTTAACAGCCGTTGTTTTTTCTTAGCAATATATATTCACAGCTGCACAGATCTGGTCCGGCCTCGGAAACTGTTTTTCTGTGCATAGATAAATTGCAAAACATGTCCAGATCTGAGCCGTGCTCGGGAGATGTTTTGTTGTGCTCAGGAAACATTGCACTGCAGAGCAGTAAGAAATGAATCAACTGATTATTGGAGTTCTGTTCATCTGAAAAAACAAGTTTACTGTTTGCCAGGAGATTCAGGGGTGTAAATAAGCTTGCGTAGCAAGACAAATTGTATTGCAATTTTTCTCTCTGTTTGCAGGGGAGGCAGTGCTGCTCCAGTTTGGCATGGTATCTGTAGTCTCAAAAAAGATGGAATATGAAGCAGGGGAAACCAGTGACTACTAGTTCAAGTGTTACTGCAAAGTCCAAACCAACAAAAAACTGTTGACATATTATTAGCATACCGATCCATTTCATTAGGCACCAAGTGCATGGCCGACCTGGCAAGATTCGGACACGCAGATTAGACAGATTTTGCCATAATTTTGTAGACAGATTCAGACATCCAGACTAGACAGATTTTGTCATATGTACTAACTCAGCACCACCAAAGATCTATCCAGATTTGATTTGCTATCACCCTACGAGCTAGCTAGGTGCTCTGCTATCATGAACAAGTGGAAAAACAATGCATAAATATATGTGATCTAGGCAGGCATAACATCAACCTCATCATTAATCTATCTTCTCTGCAATAATTAAGCATACGGCCCTAATAATGAAGTAGCAGCTCTCACTTAAGGAACCTGTGCCCACAATTAGGTTAGGCAAAATGCTGTTTTGTGCACCGGTTCGTCCACGGATAGGATAACATAATGTCAAACTTGGCTTGACATTTTGGCCACCCTGCATGAAATTGTTCTCTTGTTCTATGCAGCTCTGCATGTAGAGTCTTCGCATCTTCATTTCTGTGAGATAGTGTGAGCAGAGCACGCGTGCAATCACGAAAAGCAGCTGTAGGAAAAGGGGTGCGAACTCCACTGAGAAAAGTTTGCCTGTGTGATGATTGTCAGGCCAGTTAGTAGTACACTGATACTACTTAAAAGATGTGAACTGTTTGGAGTCTCTGAGATCTGCTACTTTGTGTGTCTCCCTCTATGGATATCAGAGAGATACCGAGGTTCCATGACTGCAACCAAGTTAGTGTAAGTTCCAGCAGGTCACTGAGTTAGAGAGTGGAGCAAGTGATATCAAACACAGACAAGAACTGGTGCAGAGGAAATGCAGTCTAGTTTTTTCTGTTTTCCTTTTTCTCATTTTCTGAGTGGAAGAAATGTAGTCTATGTTGGAATTAACCACGATAGTTTGGTCCTGTCCGGGTCGGACTAGGAGCAGTCACCGATTAGGACATGTAGTCTGCTAGGATAGTTACTATATAATCCTAAATACCCCTGTAATATTTGTAACCCAGATTAAAGAAATAAAGTATTAGATGCGACACGCACCTATTGCTATCCATCAGCGCCTCGTATTGTTTCTCGTGTGTGCGTAAGTTTCGGCGAGTTGCTTCAGCGATCAAGGAGCCGGCGTGATAGTTTCGTACGTGCATGTGCATGTACTAGTTCACGTCAAGAATCCATTGACCAGCTTGTCTGCCTGCTTGCTTCTTGTATACGTACGTGTGTATCTCAACGGCCGAAAGCGCAGGTCGTCGAAATTGCGTCGTACAAAGTATGTCGGAAAGTACTCGGCGTACGGGTCTGTATAGTGGGAGGTAATCAGGTGATGCAATGTCACATCGTGGGAAAGAAAAGCAAGCATCTTGTGATTATGAGTCATAGAGCAACATACATACGGGGCATGTTACTTTCTTGCTGTAAACTTCGTGGAAAATCAACCAGCGGTAGTACGTGCAGTACCATCCAGTGTCACTGTGCTTTGGATCACCGACACATGCAGACAAGTGTAATGGTTTCTAAGAGGAGCACTAGTGGGCATGAAAGTTAGCATCACAAAAAGTGAAGAGCAAAGTACTCCATTCATGTGGAATCACTATCATTATCATCAAGCTTGGAAGTTTAACACCGCATCAGCACTAACAAACATATTTCTGTTCTTATACTGAACTGAATGAAGATGGCAATTGTCAACTGTTCATCTTCACCCCAAGTTAAAAAAAATGCTGACTTGTCTTGACCTGCTAAGATCTGCAGAATGATCAAAGATTCAAAGGCAGAGATCTGCATTACCCATCTGATGTTTCGTGCTAACTCCCTACTTAAATTCATCAGTGCGGCACTAGAACCCCAAGCAGCGACAAGACAATCAAGTGTGCATCTCAGATAACGGTTGCCTGTGTTAGCCCAACCATCGGCAGGAGCCATCATGCATGAACCGCATTATTACTGAACCTGTTACGTAAGGGCATCTCCAACGCAGACCTCAAAATTTCCACTCACATTCGTCCGCGAACTAGACCAGTCCGCGCAGTGGCAGAGCTAGTCAATTGCCAAAGCCTGGGCACCCCATAAGCTAAATGGTCTATCAAATATCACAAGTACCATATACTTGCATAGTTCACAGAATTAAATAATAACATGAGATACAATACCAGATAACTCGCTAAACATTAGCCACACAACCAAACCTTTTGAGGACAAAATTCCAATCTCTGATATTCATCCTTGCACACAGATGAGAGACAATCAAACCTTTCGATGACAAAACTCCAATCTCCGATGTTCATCTTTGTGCACACATGAGAATCTACAAGATACATCACATTTACAAATTATATAATTTTATTGAAATTAAATACATTAGAGTGAATGAATCATATTACATGAATTGTACCAATAATGTGTTAATTGGACATAGGCAAATGCCCTTTTCAAACTTCGCTTGAAACCGTTTAATAATAGCATCATCATCAATCCTTTAAAATTATGTCGCTTTGATGAGTCACCATGCGCTGGAACGGGAGTGGATTCCCAGCACAATGTTTACAGCTTTGACGAGTCACCATCCGTCGGAGCCGGAGTGGATTCCCAGCACAAAGGTTTCCGCTTTGACTTCCGTGCTTCCGCTTCCGATCCCGGTCGTCGCTCCCTGGAGTCGTAGTATGATTAAAGGCCCAGCCGTGTACCTTCTCTTACAATTTTGCGGTTGTCAGTGCTCTGTCAGAACCACACACCACCTGCCTGCCTCCAACACAAGAGTTACATAACGGAGCGCGGCACGGCGCACACATGAACAGGCAAGCGAGGCAGCGGAATAGGCGAACGGTGCAGGGAGCTCCTATTGGTTGCTTCAGGCGCCAGGGAAGCTCCCTGGCACCCACGCGCCAACCTTGGTGGGTCGGCCAAGCGAGATTGCATTAGAAAAAAAGAACGAAAAATTCGTAAAAACAACAAAAAAAACATGAATTCAGAAATTTTCACGGACACTCAAAAAAAGTTCATCAATTTGAAAAAAGTTTATCAAATTTGAAAAAGTTTCATCAAAAATAAAAAAATCATGAATTAAAAAAATATCAAACTTGAAAAAAGTTCATCAAATTTGAAAAACTTCATTGATTTTGAAAAACGTTCATCAAAATTGAAGAAAAGTTCATCAAATTTTTAAAAGTTCATCAAATTTTTAAAAGTTCATTTAATTACAAAAAATGTTCATTGATTTTAGAAAGAAAATAATCAATTTGAAGAAAAGTTCACGTATTTGCAACCAATTCATAGAACCCGGAAGAAGAAAAAACAAAAAATAAAAAAGGAAAATGTGAAAATAAAAAAAGAAGAAAAATGGAGTAATAAAAACGGATAAGGTTGTAACTTATCAGATCTCTTGGTCGGCGGGGCGGTTGCTCCAGCCTACCTCGATGAGGTAGGTTCCATGTTCGGTTCACAATCCGAGCACACTTTTTGTCGGATTAAAACACAGAAAAAAAATCTTCATGGGCCGGCCTAGCGCCCTGCGCTGCAGGCGAAAGGGAGCCCAGTGTTTGTGATGAATATCAGGGCGCGCCTTACTTATAGAGAAAAGGAGCTGGTTTTTCTCTGTTTTTTCTTCTTTTGTCTTTTTTCTTCTCCAGGATTTTCCATTTGCTTCATTGGTTTTCTCATTTTCTTTTTCCATCGCTTTATTTTGTTTCTTTTTTGGTTTTGATTTTTTTTTTCATTCTACATTCTTATTGAAATTAAATACATTAGGGTGAATGAATCATATTACATGAATTGTACCAGTAATGTGTTAATTGGACATAGGCAAATACCCATTCCAAAACATCGCTTGAAACCGTTTAATAACAGGATCATCATCAATCCTTTAAAATTATGTCGTTTTGATGAGTCACCATGCGCTGGAGCGGGAGTGGATTCCCAGCACAACGTTTGCAACTTTGACGAGTCATCATCCGCCGGAGCCGGAGTGCATTCCCAGCACAAAGGTTGCCGCTTTGACTTCCATGCTTATGCTTCCAATCCCAGTTGTCGCTCCCTGGAGTCGTAGCCTGATTAAAGGCCCAGCCGTGTACCTTCTCTTACAATTTTTGCGGTTGTCGGTGCTCTGTCAGACCCACAGACTACCTGCTTGCCTCCAACACAAGAGTTACAGAACGGCGCACGGCACGGCGCACACACGAACAAGCAAGCCAGGCAGCGGAATAAGCGAACGATGCAGGAAGCTCCTATGGGTTGCTTCAGGCGCTAGGGAAGCTCCCTGGCACCCACGCGCCAACCTTGGTGAGTCAGCCGAGCGAGATTGCATTAGAAAAACAGAAAGAAAAATTCGTAAAAAGAACAAAAATCATGAATTCAAAAATATTCACGAACATTCGAAAAAAGTTCATCAATTTGAATTTTTTTATCAACTATGAAAAAGTTTCATCGAAAATAAAGAAATTCAAGAATTAAAAAAATCATCAAACTTGAAAAAGTTCATCAAATTTGGAAAAACTTAATTGATTTTGAAAAACGTTCATCAAATTCTAAAAAGTATATTTAATTACAAAAAATGTTCATCGATTTTTCTAAAACAATCATCAATTTGAAGAAAAATTCACGTATTTGCAACCAATTCATAGAACCCGAAAGAAGAAGAAAAACCAAAAACAAAGTAGGAAAAAGTGAAAATAAAAAAATAAAAATGGAATAATAAAAACGGATAAGGTTGTAACTTATCCGATCTCTTGGGTGGCGGGGTGGTTGCTCCAGCGTACCTCGATGAGGTAGGTTCCATGTTCGGTTCACAATCCGAGCACAATTTTTGTCGAATTAAACACATAAAAAAAGCTTCATGGGCCGGCCTAGCGCCCTGCGCTTCAGGCGAAAGGGAGCTCCCAGTGTTTGTGATGAATATCAGGGCACGCCTTACTTATAGAGAAAAAGAGCTGGTTTTTCTCTTTTTTTTTCTTCTTTTGTTTTGCTTTCTGCTCCGGGATTTTCTATTTGTTTTATCAGTTTTCTCATTTTCTTTTTCCATCAATTTATTTTGTTTTTTTTTGGTTTTCATTTTTTGTTTTTTCATTCTACATTCTTATATCAACATTTTTCGAATACTTGTTCATCATTTTTATAATACCTGTTCAATATTTTTATATATATGATGAACATTTTTTACAATGCTTGTTTCTCTTTTAGAATGCCGACAAAATATTGGACAAGAGAGTAATGAAGATAAGGTTCAAGATAGTGACATCCCTATTGATCTCCAAGGAAGCTGATAAAAACTATTTTGAAAACAGTGAGACAACCCTAAAGTTTTGTCTTAATGTAGTGTTTGAGTTACTCACCACTACTGCTGGCACAAACTCTTGGAACTTGTTGCCTGGATCAGTTCGGCTTCTTGAGTCTCCACTAAAAGCTGAAAGACATCGATCAATAGTGCTGCGACAAGAAATCGAAGGACTGAGAAAGTCCCTGCAGAATTCAGATGCTTACTTTCTAGTAACGCCAAACAAGAGAAAGTTAATAAGCTTGCTAAGCTTATTGCCAGCATGGTGGAAACCCAGGATAAGGTTTCTTGAGCTCTTCTGAAGTTGTTTCAGTTATGGACTTGTTTTGCCGTCACGTTTATTTGCATTAGTGGCTAATTTAGCTGTCCGGTTTATGTAATATGCTGCTTTGTTCCCTATATTTACACCGGTGTCGAACTCTGATTCCTAGTGGATGTAATATGTGTAATCGCTGTAATAGCCTAGCGTAAGTCGCTTGCTTATTTATTTCCTTATTGTCTTGTTTATTTGTTTGCCAGCGGGATGGTTAGTTTGAATTGTTGTCGAAATATATACGACTAAAGATGGATGACAGCCTCCTACATCCGTGTCCGGGACTAATCATCCCTGTCCAAAATTTGCGGGTTGCCGTTCCGCTTACAGGCGAGTTTATGGAGTCATTGGCCAGCATCTGCGTGCCACTCCTTTTGAGGCACCATCCCGCCGGTACTTTGGTGTGGTCTCAAAATTGGTGCAGTACTACCATACAACATGCGCGCATGCACTGCACGCACAGTACAACATGCCCGTGAGCCCGTAATTAATGCTGATCGATGGGTGCTCACAAGTGAATGCAGTATCTTAGTACCAGCAGTAATATACTCCAGTTTTACCATTCCAAGCCAGATGTATGCCTGCATGTCTCTCGAAGTCTCTGCTGACCGGCATCTTTGCATCAAACCGACCTGACAAGAAAAGGTTAACTTTATCGCAAAAAAAAGACGAAAAAAAACTTCAAGTGTTACTCCAAAGTCCAAACCCAGAAAAAAAACTGTTGACATATTATTAAGATTCACACACGCAGATTAGACAGATTTTGCATAATTTTGTAGACAGATTCAGACATCCAGACTAGACAGATTTTGTCATATGTACTAATTCAGCACCACCAAAGATCTATCTAGATTTGATTTGCTAGCACCCTACAAGCCAGCAGCTCTGCTATCATGAACAAGGCAAATAACAGTGAATAAATATATGTGATCTAGTCAGGCATAGCATCAACCTCATCATTAATCAATCTTCTCTGCGATAATTAAGCACATGGCCCCATGATGGCACTAACATCACTAACTAAGCTCTGCCCACAGTTTGGTTAGGCTTAATGTTGTTTTATGCACCAGTTCATCTACAGATAGGACAACATATACTGTGAGGTGCTAATGTCAAACTTGGCTTGACATTTTGGCCACCCTGCATGGCATTACTCTCTTGTTCTATGCAGCTCTGCTTGCAGAGTCTTCACATCCTCATCTCTGAGGCAGAGCACGCGTGCAATCACACATCAGGTTTAGACAGCATCTGCAGGAAAAGAAGTGAGAGCACCACTGAGAAAAAACTGGCCAATGTGATGATTGATAGACCAGTTCGTGGCAAATCAACCAGCAGTCTCACTGTGCTTTGGATCACCGACACATGCAGACAAGTGTAATGGTTTCTAAGAGGAGCACTAGTGGGCATGAAAGTTAGCATCACAAAAAGTGAAGAGCAAAGTACTACACTCATGTGGAATCACTATCATTATCATCAAGCTTGGAAGTTTAACACCGCATCAGCATAACCTTTCCGGTGTAAAGCTGAGGGTCCTCCCACGCACTAACTGTTCTTATACTGAACTGAATGAAGATGGCAATTGTCAACTGTTCATCTTCACCCCAAGTAAAAAAAATGATGACTTGTCTTGACCTGCTAAGATCTGCAGAATGATCAAAGATTCAAAGGCAGAGACCTGCATTACCTATCTGATGTTTCGTGCTAACTCCCTACTTAAATTCATCAGTGCAGCACTAGAACCCCAAGCAATGACAAGACAATCAATTGTGCATCTCGGATAACGGCTGCCCGCGGTTAGCCCAACCATCGGCAGCAGCCATCATGCATGAACCTCTTACATAAAGTGTGATTTCGTTATTTTTCGTCGGCAAGCATCTGTTGATCTTGTGTCACACATTATTATTGAACCTCTCACGTAAGGGCATCTCCAACGCTGACCTCAAAATTTCCTCTCGCATTCGTCCGCGAACAGGACCAGTCCGCTCAGTGGCGGAGCTAGTCAATTGCCAAAGCCTGGGCACCCCATAAGCTAAAATTTACTTTGGTCTATCAAATATCACAAATACCATATACTTGCATAGACGTCATGTGCATACGCGCTAATGTTTTATTGATCATAGAATTAAATAATTAATAACATGAGATACAATACCAGATAACTCGCTAAACATTAGCCACACAACGTAACCTTTTGAGGACAAAACTCCAATATCTGATATTCATCCTTGCACACAGATGAGAGACAATCAAACCTTTCGGTGACAAAACTTCAATCTCCGATGTTCATCTTTGTGCACACATGAGAATCTACAAGATACATCACATTTACAAATTATATAATTTTATTGAAACTAAATACATTAGAGTGAATGAATCGTATTACATGAATTGTACCAATAATGTGTTAATTGGACATAGGAAAATGCCCTTTCCAAAACATCGCTTGAAACCGTTTGATAATAGCATCATCATCAATCCTTTAAAATTATGTCGCTTTGATGAGTCACCATGCGTTGGAGCGGGAGTGGATTCCCAGCACAACGTTTGCGGCTTTGACGAGTCACCATCCGCCGGAGCCGGAGTGGATTCCTAGCACAAAGGTTGCCGCTTTGACTTTCGTGCTTCCGCTTCCGATCCCGGTTGTCGCTCCGTGGAGTCGTAGCCTGATTAAAGGCCCAGCCGTATACCTTCTCTTACAATTTTGCGGTTTGTCGGTGCTCTGTCAGACCCACACACCACCTGCCTGCCTCCAACACAAGAGTTACAGAACGGCGCGCGGCACGGCACACACACGAACAGGCGAGCGAGGCAGCGGAATAGGCGAACGATGCAGGGAGCTCCTATTGGTTGGTTCAGGCGCCAGGGAAGCTCCCTGGCACCCACGCGCCAACCTTGGTGGGTCGGCCGAGCGAGATGGCATTAGAAAAAAAGAACGAGAAATTCGTAGAAACAACAAAAAATCATGAATTCAAAAATATTCACGGACATTCAAAAAAAGTTCATCAATTTGAAAAAAGTTTATCAAATTAGAAAGAGTTTCATCAAAAATAAAAAAAATCATGAATTAAAAAAATTATCGAACTTGAAAAAAGTTCATCAAATTTGAAAAACTTCATTGGTTTTGAAAAACGTTCATCAAAATTGAAGGAAGGTTCATCAAATTCTAAAAAGTTCATTTAATTACAAAAAATGCTCATCGATTTTTTTAAAAAAAATCATCAATTTGAAAAAAAGTTCACGTATTTGCAACCAATTCATAGAACCCGGAAGAAGAAAAAAGAAAAAACAAAAAAGGAAAATGTGAAAATAGAAAAAGAAGAAAAAAATTGGAATAATAAACATGGATAAGGTTGTAACTTATCATATCTCTTGGGTGGCGGGGTGGTTGCTCCAGCGTACCTCGATGAGGTAGGTTCATGTTCGGTTCACAATCCGAGCACAATTTTTGTCGGATTAAAACACAGAAAAAAATGCTTCATGGGCCGGCCTAGCGCCCTGCGCTGCAGGCGAAAGGGAGCCCAGTGTTTGTGATGAATATCAGGGCGTGCCTTACTTATAGAGAAAAAGATCTTGTTTTTCTCTGTTTTTTTCTTCTTTTGTCTTTTTTCTGCTCCAGGATTTTCCATTTGTTTCATAGGTTTTTTCATTTTCTTTTTCCATCGCTTTATTTTGTTTCTTTTTTAGTTTTCATTTTTTGTTTTTGATTCTACATTCTTATTGAAATTAAATATATTAGAGTGAATGAATCATACCACATGAATTGTACCAATAATGTGTTAATTGGACATAGGCAAATGCCCTTTCCAAAACATCGCATGAAACCGTTTAATAATAGCATCATCATCAATCCTTTAAAATTCTGTCGCTTTGATGAGCCACCATCCGTTGGAGCGGGGGTGGATTCCCAGCACAACGTTTGCAGCTTTGACGAGTCACCATCCGCCGGAGCCGGAGTGAATTCCCAGCACAAAGGTTGCCGCTTTGACTTCCGTGCTTCCGCTTCCGATCCCGGTTGTCGCTCCCTGGAGTCGTAGCCTGATTAAAGGCCCAGCCGTATACCTTCTCTTACAATTTTGCGGTTGTCGGTGCTCTGTCAGACCCACACAGCACTTGCCTGCCTCCAACACAAGAGTTACAGAACGGTGCGCGGCACAGCGCACACACGAACAGGCGAGCGAGGCAGCGAAATAGGTGAACGATGCAGGGAGCTCCTATTGGTTGCACCCACGCGCCAACCTTGGTGGGTCGGCCGAGCGAGATTGCATTAGAAAAAAAGAATGAAAAATTCGTAAAAACAACAAAAAATCATGAATTCAAAAATATTCATGGGCATTCAAAAAAAGTTCATAAATTTGAAAAAAGTTTATCAAATTAGAAAAAGTTTCATCGAAAATAAAGAAATTCATGAATTAAAAAAATCATCAAACTTGAAAAAGTTCATCAAATTTGAAAAAGCTTAATTGATTTTTTTTAAAAAGCATCAATTTGAAGAAAAGTTCACGTATTTGCAACCAATTCATAGAACCCGGGAGAAAAAAAACAAGAACAAAGAAGGAAAAAGTGAAAATAAAAAAATAAAAAAAATGGAATAATAAAAACGGGTAAGGTTGTAACTTATCCGATCTCTTGGGTGGCGGGGTGGTTGCTCCAGCGTACCTCGATGAGGTAGGTTCATCACAATCCGAGCACATTTTTTGTCGGATTAAACACATGAAAGAAAAAGCTTCATGGGCCGGCCTAGCGCCCTGCGCTGCAGGCGAAAGGGAGCTCCCAGTGTTTGTGATGAATATCAGGGCGCGCCTTACTTATAGGAAAAAATAGCTGGTTTTTCTCTGCTTTTTTCTTCTTTTGTTTTTTTCTTCTCCGGGATTTTCCATTTGTTTTATCAGTTTTTTCGTTTTCTTTTTCCATCAGTTTATTTTGTTTCTTTTTGGTTTTCATTTTTTTGTTTTTCATTCTACATTCTTATATACACGGTCGACATTTTTTCTAATACTTGTTCAACATTTTTCGAATACTTGTTCATCATTTTTAGAATACCTGTTCAACACTTTTATATACATGATGTACATTTTTTACAATGCTTATCTCTCTTTTAGAATGCCGACAAAATATTGGACAAGAGTACCCCATTTTGCATTGGTAAAGAAAGTAATGAAAATAAGGTTAAAGATAGTGAGACATCCCTATTGATCTCCAAGGAAGCTGATAAAAACTATTTTGAAAACAGTGAGACAACCCCAAAGTTTTGTCTGAAAGTAGTGTTTGAGTTACTCACCACTACTGCTGGCACAAGCTCTTGGAACTTATTGCCTGGATCAGTTCGGCTTCTTGAGTCTCCACTACAAGCTGAAAGACATCGATCAGTAGTGCTGCGACAAGAAATCGAATGACTGAGAAAGTCCCTGCAGAATTCAGATGCATATTTTCTAGTGCCACAGCAAGTGTTGGAGGATTTTAACGCCAAACAAGAGAAATCTAATAAGCTTGCTAAGCTTATTGCCAGCATGGTGGAAAACCAGGATAACGTTTCTTGAGCTCTTCTGAAGTTGTTTCAGTTATGGACTTGTTTTGCCGTCGCGTTTATTTGCACTGGTGGCAAATTTAGCTGTCCGGTGTATGTAATATACTGCTTTGTTTCCTATATTTGCACCGGTGTCGAACTCTGATTCCCAGTGGATGTAATATGTGTAATAGCTGTAATGGCCTAGCGTAAGTTGCTTGCTTATTTATTTTCTTATTGTCTTGTTTATTTGTTTGCCTGTAGTCACTTTCGTTCTTTTTCTGCAGTTTGCTCGTGGCCACACTAACCTTTTTTTAGAACTAGGCCACAATAACCATGGGCAATATACGGACCGTTGTAACCATGGTCATGCTACCTGCTGAAGTGACCATTGGCCTCCTACGGAGCATCGGATCCATGGGCCTTCTATGGACCGTATAATTAATGGGCCTTCTACGGGTCGTATAATCGATTGGCCAAACATAGGGCATACTATTCATGGACCAATAACAGACCGCGATATGAGCCCTAAACGGGCTAATATGGTAATCATATGTTTATGGGCCCGACCATAATGGGCCGTTAATAGGCCGGTATGTATAACTGGCTTAATTCTATTGAGAGGCAAAACGGGTCGTTAATGAGCCGTATTAGATGACGCTATGAAAACGACCCAATGAATTAACGGGCCACAAACGGGCCGACTGTAACCATAGTCTGAATTTAGCAAATCAGCGGAACAGGCCAGTAACGGACCATAAGTAATCGAGTGCTGGAAATGAGCCCAAGAATAAATGGGCACTTAGAAGGACAAAAGATAACATGTGCCTTTAGAGAAAGGAAATGTCATGGTAGCACATGTATAACTATCTTGATTCTGTCATAAAATCGTCATGGACGTACATACATGACAGAAAACGTAACCTATTGTGACAAACATGTGTCATCACGGAAGTGTTTTTTTAGTGTGGATGGTTGCATAGATACTGAAAATATGTAGATACAAAGCAATACGAGTGGTGACCATTGCATCGAATAGCATAATATTTGCATCTTCCTTGACTATCTAGGCCGACATGCTTGTCATTCTGGTCACACCGCTTTGGTGGAGGTGGTGATTAGAGAGATAAAGTCCGTGTCATTGCAGCCGGAAGTCTTGTCCTTCTTAAAAAAGGAGTCCAATATTCAAACACATGTATGTTTCTTGTCTCGGGAGGCTGTGGGTTTTAGGAAGTCCACAACAAAGGTGACAATGCCCATCTTATTTTTAGTTTCCAATAGATCTGCATGCAAGAATGTTTCATAGGCTAATTCATAGTAGAGATCAATGGATTTCATCCCCAACTTATCTACGAGCCCACAACCAAGGGCCAGTGATCTCCGAAGCAAGAAAGAGAATGACTCTAGTATGCACAGTGCCATATACAGTATCCCTTGGCACATCACCACTATACACATGATCTTCACATGTAGCTTGACTTTTGAGATTGCTCCCCCAAATCTGGGGACCATAGCCCCCCCCCCCCCCCCCCCCCAACATCAATCACATCGGGAAAAGACACACCCACGAGAGCAATCTTTGCACTTGGCCCATTTGAGTTTGTAGGCTTCCTATGATAAATGGACCAAACAACACCAACATGTTGTATTTATATCCTCATACGACGCTGCTCTTCCTGCTCGTGTATCCAACCAGTGTATAGAACCATCTATTGTGTACCATCACCAGAAATACCAACAAAACCATGGTTTGATACCCAATTTCCATGGAGCCGAGTGGATGATTTATACATATTCATGGATACCATTATTATCACATCATTCACAAAATATAGAGATTTGACGGTAGTGCCTAGATGCACCCTTTTGAAATGGATGCTTGTCTTGAATAACAAACGGTCATCTATCTGTCTGCTGTCTAAATGCCTTAAATTACGTATTATATAATCAATAAACATTTATTATACTTATTGGAGGCTCTTTATGACCTCCCACATAAATAATTAAAAAACTAATGTGAAATCAACTTTAAGTGTCAGATTATCTTTGAAATCACATGCCCCCTTCTCAGAGAACCGCATGCGAATGCCATCGAGCTTGACTGGCACTCCAGGGTGGGCAATAGACAAATGAGAACATTTTCTTCCATATAAGTCCTCCCAAAAGAGTTCCTTCAGCGATTTGTCGGGAGGGGGGGGGGGGGGGGGGGCATGGTCCCCAGCTATGCACACATAGTCTTGCGGATGTTTTTTCCTATAATCCTAATTCCTAAATTTTTGTCATCATTCAATACTTACACTATTTATATTTCGAAAGTTGCTACCCGTTAATGACTAGTGGTGGGAGTTAACAGAAAGAACACAACTAAACTTGGGTCCCATACTAAGATGTACCAAAGAGAAGCAATGGCCTTGATGTCGGGATTGGCACGGACAGGTAGAGCTTCTCTTATCCTACTCCATCAAGTCCCAAAACTGTTGTCAAAAAAACATATATGTACCGTTGTGTCATCCTTTTCAGTCTCCCATCCTGCCACCTCGCCTTTCTTAATAGTCACCTTCCCCAATCCATCCCCATTAATTAACCTCTTACATGTTGCCTGTTCATGCTCAACCGTGCATAGTCCGTCTCCGTCTCCCTCCCAATTCCAATCCCTAAGGAGTGCACTAATTTTTGGGTGAGGGCCGAGGATGGAAGTTGGCATCACGAAAAGTGAGGAGCAAAGTAGTACGTTCATGTGACATCATCATGATCATTAATCTTGGAAGCTTAACACAATTTGATTATCAGCAAAACCTTCCAATATTGTTAAAGCCCAGGTTCCCCCCATAGACCCATGCACTAAACAAGATATGTGCTCTGGTCTTTTATCCGGAAAAAAAAAATCTCCTCTTGAAATTTCCGTAGAGTTTCTTTGGAGCTACTCGCAGTCGCTTGATTCAGCTAACAGACACTAGACGGAGGACATTTTAAAGGATAAAGTGTTGTTTGTGTTGGAACCTGAAAGGCCAAAACCGACGAATGCAACAAGTTCTTTGGCCTGGATTCCACCATCTAGGGACCAGGTGAGACTGTCGGCAGATGGGGCGTTTTTGGGGAGTGGTGGTATGGTGGCGGCTGGTATGATAGTATGACACCATGATGGAACGATCATCTTTGCTGCTTACAGATTTCTGTTACATTGTAATGATGCATTAAAAGCAAAGAACTGTGCAGCTACATAGACGGCCCCTATATACCGAGGAATTCTTGCCTCTTGACTGTAACTCTATAATCCTGGAATAAAACACTATTACCTTCGCAAAAGAAGAGAATAACAATAGTTAACTACTGATCAATCTTCTCGCCAAGGGAAAAAAGAGAAAAGAAATTCAGGTATAATAGCTCTTGTAAGATTGAACTCCAGAATGATGAAAGCCCTGCAGAAACACTGCTAACCTCACTACTTTGCTGGCTGTAATATTGGAAGTAATATCCAATATCACTATGCTTTGGATCACCGCCACATGCACACAGGTTATGGTCTTATCCAGAAAAAGGTTCCAGGTACTAACAAACATACGTGTTATGGTCTTATCCAGAAAAAGGTTTCGATAGCTAATCAATGAACACAGCAATAATTAACCACTGATTTTCTAGGGAAAGAGAAAGAAAAGCCCTACTGATTTGCCTTGCCCGTGTAAGATCTCCAGAATAATGAAAGCCCTGCAAACACACTCTAGAATGGCCTGCACTAAAACACCCATCACAGGCCATCGTCGACTCGTCATAGCCAATCGTGAGCACCTTGTTCAGCGGAACCCTACACATATGCCGAAACACGCTCAGCCATCAGTTGCTTTGCTCGGTAACAATAATGACTAAAATGAGTTGCATCGTAATGCACAAACCTACAGCTGCCAATGAAATCATCGCTGTTGATTGTGTTGCTGTCCACGTTGATATCCAGCTCACGGAGCCCCTCAATAAGCTTACGTAGGTCAAATATGTACAAGATGAATATTTCGTTAATATTGGAAATGTCCCTGCAGTACACACCGAAGGAAAATGTCCTAGCAGAAGCACTCCACATTAATTGAAAGCCAATGGGTGATAGTGTGCTAGATTAATCATATGTTATTGAATGCAGATCTAAGAACCTCTTGGAAAAAGTTGAGGACTTGTTCAGGTCAACACTAGGATGGATGAGAGTGCATTTCTATTCGGCACAGGAACTGTAAGATGTAGCAGAAAAAGAACTTTCCTACAGGGCTGTAATCTAGGCCTGGGTAATTTTAAAAGGAATGGTTTCAGTTTCATAGAGAACAAAATAAAAACTGCAAGAGAATTGCACGGCATGCCAGTTTACTGTATCTAAGTCCTTGTTGGGATAAGGAAGGCCAAGTAGCAAATTTCAATAAGGATACAAGAAATGGCAACACATTGACATTGCCAAATAGCATTCCAGAAAATTGAATTGCTCAACTTCTAGAACCAGCCCAACAGCCTCAGAGCATCACCCGAGGTAGCTTAAAACATCCCATAGCATATGTGGGTAGAAGTTGTACCACTGATTTAATAAGTACTTCCTTCCCAGCCACTGAAGGCAATATCTCAATCCATTCATGCACTTGCTTCCAAACTCTATCATTCAAGTATTTAAATACTCCATTTTTCGACTTACCAGCCTCTGTATGACTGTGTCACGGAAATTTTCTCGCGGTGCTCCTGATCCGTACAAATGTATGCTAGGCGGGCTGGGCCGGGCTATTTTCGGGCTAAAAATGGAAGCCCGAGCTTGGACCGAATTCTATTTCAGACTAGAAATCGAGGCCCGAACCCGGCCCGGTGGACAAGCCCAGCCCAGCCCGGGTTTTTCGGATCGGGTCATCGGGCCGGGTCGTCAGGGCGCGCTGCCCATGCCCAGGTTTACCTACATCATGTCAATTTTCAATGCACAACATCGATGTTTGTTTGCCTTGTTTCTCTTAATAAAATGTAAGCACTCAAAAACTGAAATAATATCATTACTATTTTCCTACTAAATTCAAAGCGGGCCTAAGTGGTCTGCACTAGAACAGCACCCCAAACACCTATGACATGCCAGTTATATACAAGTAAGCCTCCAAACCCGTCGAAGAGGCAACAATTTTGATCTTTTGACAAGTGTGAAGTATTAATTCTACCAAACATCACAAGAGTGACCAAATTCATAAACCCGCAAAAATAATCTCATTCCTTGGTTGGCGAGACATCAAAAGCGTAGATCAAATCAAACAAATAGCATTAAAAAAAACCCTTCCAAACAAGGTGCTGCAACCTTCGCAGCCGATCCATACACCTGCATAAATCAAATTCATTCCACCACACATCTTAGATCGACTAAAATTAGAACCTTTTACAAGGTGCAAAGTGCAAATTCACAAAATCAGCATCGGCTATCTTGTTATTGGCAAATTTGCATGAATCTCATTTCCCAATTCACCACACATTGAGCTCCATATTAAACAAAGCAATTTGTATTGAGTGTTTATAAGTATATACATGCAGAAGTTGCTTTTCATATGTCATCACCTAAGCATTTCAAAAGAATCTTCAATGTTTACAAGTATAATTACCAATTTTTTAATTCCTCATGTTTTTCATTTTAGTTTGACCTTCTATACTAAGCTTTTGTAATTTTCATATACTTAATGAAAACAATGTCTTCAAACTTAAAAGTGATTTTTTTAACCGAGTTCTATTTGCAATACATCAAAGAAAAATGTGTACAAACTGACGCAAATATAAACATGACACATCATATGGTACTAGATAATTTGTGCACATTTTGAAACACAATATATGGAAATTTCACAAATTGTGACAATTTTGTTTTGCACCCATTATCCTAAGATCTAGGGTTTCACTTCACCTTTTGATGTATAGAAATCTAATGCGCCCGATAGGTAGATTATTTACTTACTCATTTATGCTTTACAATCATTTTTTTAAACCAGTTTAAACTAATAACAGATAAATGCCAAATTCATAACAATGTGAATCATGTTGCATGTCGCTTCTATTCTTAACAATAGTTTATACTGATTTATATTAAAGTTTTTTACTTACTACAAATCTTCTTATTATAATAAGATTTTAACTAGTACTCCCTCCGTTCCAAAATAGATGACCCAACTTTATACTAATTTTGTACTAAAGTTAGTACAAAGTTGAGTCATCTATTTTGCAATGGAGGGAGTATAATGTATATTATGCTTAGTCGACTTAGGCGAATACTAAGGTAATATGTAACAATTTTTATAACTATTGTTGCTAATACAGCTATCCTAAATTAAATTCACATGTTTCCCCACATTTTATGTTTTCCTAATATTTAGTTACAGACATTGCAAATAAAAGCTTTCAATTGTATTCCTGTTAATAGAAAAACAATAAAGGTAGAATGCACAACCTTTCGCATATCAATACCGGTGTTAGATCTATTGTAGTGTATTGCCCATGTTAGTATCTTTGAATATCTGGACATAATGCTCTATTGTATATGACATCTAAAAAATCTTGATAAAGATTCCATGGACTATATTAATGTGTGTAACAATTAGCAAGTAGTAGTATATGAGATGTCTACAAGTGTCCTCTCGTAGTTGGAATTGCTAATTTATTTATTCTTTTATCAACAAATATGTATTAAGTATTTTGGGTGATCAATAGTTGGTTGACATTGCAGATTTGGTTTGAATTTTGTGTCGAAATTCAATCATTAGTGACATACATGCCAACTATTTTGGAACACAATATAGTTTGATGAATTATGCATAAATTTGGTAGCATAACCTAAAAATAACTTGGTAAGGTTGAAGTTGAGAACATGTTAATAATGCAATGTGGTGTTTGCTCTTCCTGCCTTTTTGGGGGTTTGAAATGCACTATTCTCCATCGGAACTTTTTCTCAAGATTTACCGATAAGATGCACCACCAAAACAATCTCAATCCTTCTTGAAATGAATGTAAGGAAATACTTAGTTTTTTTGCTAACCATCCCAGTAAATAGTCATTTTAACACTAGTTTGTTGGGATGCTATGGATACCCGCATCAAGGAATAATGTCAATGTACTGCATGTTGTAAGTTTTTTTGGATTTCCCTTGTGATTACACTCAAAGGGATCTAAATGGCCAATGATACGAGCGTCAAAAAAGTTTAAGCTTAAGTAGGTTCTTCTCACATTTAGTTTGTTCGGTTATTTCCAAAATGGATGCACAGATTTGACTCGTTGATTAATTAAGAAAAAAAGAATTCCCTAATTAATTAATAAAAAGTCAGGAAAAAATCTACAAACAAACCACATGTAGACTACTCATAAAGTATGAAAACCCACGACCGCACGGCCGGCCAAACAAATGCTTCCAAAACGTAACAACCACATAGTCCGATACTCTACAAATGACAACAAACGCCATCAGATCCATAATGAGAATCCAAACCATAAGGACGGACTAACAGACTAAAGATCATCCATCAAGCAGCCATATACGCCCATGGTTGTGAGTAGCACAAGTGTGTGTGTGTGTGTGATAGCACTTGGGCCGATGGTTGCTAGCTGATGTCACACACACAGACACACGCACGCACGGGGGGAAAGCCTAATTATAAGCTGGCTGGCCATGATGAGTTTGGCTTTGGCTCACATGCATGCCATCCATTTACTTGCTTTCGAGCAGAACCCAATGCAGCTAGACCACCGTTGCACTGGACGTCCCGTTGCACTTGGCCACCTTCTCTCTTCTCTCTTGCATGCCCCGCTGGAATATGCGTCCTTGCCTTCATGCCAACCCTAACAAACCATTTCTTTTCTCGAAGAGTTTGGCCTCTCTATTGTTACCCTGATACGACGCATCGTCGATCCAGAAGCTAACCCCGCAGGTAAAACACAGGTAACAAACGTGCACGTACGTACAAATTCTACAACAGTACACTGTCCGGGCATTAATTGATTGTGCACTAGTACTATCCTACAGGACGCTGTTGGAATTTGATCATGTGACCTACAAACCCAAATGGTCATGTGATCCCTCGCGGATCTTTTTTTGATGTGGAACACCAATGCATTCCGTTAATTAGTGGGCGCGACTAAATCGTCGGCCACAACACCCATCACATCAGAGGATAACTCAATCAGCCAGACACGTTAGCTTTTTGAGACCAACTTCCCACCATAACTTGCTAGCAAGTGTGCGGGCACATTACAATCATAGGGATTGAATACAACTTTGTAGTCAATGAAGCCCGTTCAGAGTAGGAACTTTGTCTCAAGGAAGAGGGTACCCAACTTTGCACGGTTTGCACTTGTCGAACACACAGCACCCCATTCCGATACCTTCCGCCATATGTATAGCTTTCATCAGGGCCATCGCTTCCACCTGGAGGGCTTTCGAGATACCTGATAGTTTGCTTGAAGCTGCAAATAGGACCTCGCCAGCTCAATCCCATACAATGCAACACCATCCACCCGTCTTGGTTTCACTGAAGAAAGCTGCATTATTGTTGATCATCACCCAGTCTGTTGGGGCCCCTTCCCTCACTGTTTTGTAGCTACACTGGACGTGGGCTTTGGTCCATTGGTCACCATCCATTCAAAAATCAATGCCGAGGCTTGACTGACAAAGATCTCCGGTGCTAGGCGCCGCTCACCATGCCTAACTCCGTGGACGCGAACAGCACCGTCCGGGTTCTCATTTGTCCTTCTAGACAACCACACTCCCTATATGCCAATCATCATATCCATGCAAATCCATGCACGTCCATCATATTGCACAAATCCATCATCAGTTCAACAATTTGAAGATAAAAAAATAAACGACAATTCAGTCATTCATTACATGTCAAAGCAGAAATCAACAATTCATACATAGATAAGCGACACACGGATGAATCAAACACCTCCATTGTTGTAGTTGCTGATCATCTTTTTCATGCGGATCACCCACTTATTGCCTTCATCAACTCCTTCGTCAATCTCGCAAGCCCCAACTTCTCTCTCGAGCTCAATTCCTTGCAATGTCACCGTCTTTTCAAGCTCTCATTGTACACTCTTCCATTGCCTCTCCAATTCTATTTCCTTCTTCTCCATGTTCAGCCTCTCCCGGTCGAACCTCATCTTCTCGTTTTGCACATCTATGAAGGCCTTATACCTTACCTCATTCTTCATGTTAAATTGTGATCCAAATTATACCGTGTTGGACTAGACGTAGTACAACTAGTGTGGGCCTTTGCGTTGACGTCGACGCGTACGAGTACAACTCGTTTACTTGTCCTCCAAGGACTCTCATGTATTGCCCTCTTATATACCCCATGTAGTCGCACCTCAGACGGCCTGTCGTCTCGTGCTTGTAATACTCCTCCTCATAGTGATTGCGCCTTTGTGCATCCGTGGTTTTCTCCCGCAAGGGTTTCCACGTAAAAATCTGTGTCTCTCGTGTCTCGTTTATTCTCGTTATTATCTAACAAGTGGTATACAAAGCTAAGGTTTCAGATACGAGATCGACAAGAGTTAGGGTTCGCGTCCTTGTGCGCCGCCTGCAAAGTCGCCGAGACCGACAGGACGTTCCGCTGCGCACGGCGCAGAAATCCACCGAAGACTAGCCTCGTGTTCCGGCTCGGAGGCAAACCACGCTGCAGCCGCCAATCGCCAAGTCGCCGCGTTCGTGTTGCTTCTGCTCCCCGTGAAGGTTCAAGTCCCGAGGAGATTGGATTGATCGTTGCTGCTACAACTACTACTCAGGGCATCTTCAATAGATTGTATGTTAGTCTTGTTGGTAAAATGTCCATATCATCAACCAAGAAGCTATCATACAACTACTCCAATGGGTTGTATCTAAGGTATTCAATAGATGATGAGAAAATAAATGTGATTGCTCTCTATTTCACCTTGGAGCTTGTGCAAAGGTTGTTGGTTATTCTACATATAACTTTGCTCTCTCTCCATATTTATTACATGCCACATCATCACTATGTCCTAGATGGCAAATTTACCAACACCTATCTTACAGCTGTTGGAGATGCCCTCAGGCGAAGCAACTTTCGGTCAAGTACTAGTTGACTGCTTGCTCACGGCTACAGGAGTACTAGTACTAGTTGGCTGATTGCCGTGAATTGCTTTGTCGTTTGTTTGCTACGTCCACTGCCTAATATCTACCAGGTGCTATTTATCCTATTTGGTTTGGTCCGCAAATTAATTCTTTGAAGAATTATTTCTTTCGATTTGTACTACTTTGTGTATACAGTTTTATCGACTCATGGCATCCATGAAGTACGATCTTCCGCTGCTGGACCGTGACACAAGGTTTGCCCTATGGCAAGTCAAGATGCGGGCGTTGTTGGCACAGTTCGACTATGATGAAGCATTGGATAGTTTTGGGAAGAACAGAATTCAGGACTGGACTGATGAGGAGAAAAGAATTGATTGTAAGGCTTTGTCACAAATTCAACTCCATTTGCATAATAATATTTTGCAGGAAGTTTTGAGCGAGAAAACTGCCGCCGCTCTATGGTTAAAGCTGGAAGGGATTTGCATGACTAAAGATCTCACCAGCAAGATGCATCTGAAGCAAAAATTATTTCTGCATAGGTTACCCGAGGGAGGTAATGTTTTGAATCATATTTCAGAATTTAAAGAGATCATATCTGATCTAGCTGCAATGGAGGTTAAGTATGAAGAGGAAGATACTGCTTTAATGTTACTTTGTTCACTGCCAAGTTCTTATACCAATTTTAGAGACACCATATTATGCAGTCGTGATACTCTCACGCTTAATGAAGTTTATGAAGCTTTGAACTCTAAGGAGAAGATGAAATTAATGGTGCCTCATGATGGTTCAAGTTCATCTCAAGCAGAGGGATTATCTGTTCGTGGCAGGACAAAGGAGAAGAGCTCCAATAATGGAAACAGAGGCAAAAGTAAAAACGGCTATAGGGGCCGGTCGTAATCCAGAGACAAGAAATATTGCAGGTATTGCAAGAGAGACGGGCATGACATCTCAGAATGTTTCAAGTTGCAAAATAAAGAAAAGAGGAAAGGTAACAAACCAGGTGAAAATTCTGCTAACGTTGCTCGTGATGATAGTTCCGATGATGCTCTTGTCGTTATTGCTGGATGTGCTGAGACCAATGATGAGTGGGTACTTGATACTGCATGTACTTTTCATATGTGTCCACATAGAGATTGATTTAATATTTTTGATTCCACTACTTCTGCTGGTTTCGTTTTGGGTTTTGATAATTCACCATGCAAGATTGAAGGCATAGGTTCTATTCGAATCAAGATGTTTGATGGCATAATCAGAACTTTGACAGATGTTCGGTATATTCCGAAGATGAAGAGAAATCTTATCTCTGTTAGTGCCCTTGATGCAAAGGGGTACAAGTATTCAGGTGGAGATAGTGTTTTGAAGGTCACCAAAGGCTCCCTTATTGTGATGAAAGGTGACTTAAGTTTGACCAATGGTCTTTATTACCTTCGAGGTTCTACCGTTTCAGGTAATGCTACTCCAGTTATTTCAAATAATTCTGATTGTGATGCTGCTAACCTTTGGCATATGCGTCTTGGACATATGAGTGAACTTGGTTTAGCAGAGTTAAATAAGAGAGGTCTTCTTGATGGATATGAACCTGGTAAATTGAAATTTTGTGAGCATTGTATCTTCGGCAAGCACAAGATGTTGGAAATATGCCCTAGAGGCAATAATAAATTAGTTATTATTATATTTCCTTGTTCATGATAATCGTTTATTATCCATGCTAGAATTGTATTGATAGGAAACTCAGATACATGTGTGGATACATAGACAACACCATGTCCCTAGTAAGCCTCTAGTTGACTAGCTCGTTGATCAATAGATGGTTACGGTTTCCTGACCATGGACATTGGATGTCGTTGATAACGGGATCACATCATTAGGAGAATGATGTGATGGACAAGACCCAATCCTAAGCATAGCACAAGATCGTGTAGTTCGTATGCTAAAGATTTTCTAATGTCAAGTATCATTTCCTTAGACCATGAGATTGTGCAACTCCCGGATACCGTAGGAATACTTTGGGTGTGCCAAACATCACAACGTAACTGGGTGGCTATAAAGGTACACTACGGGTATCTCCGAAAGTGTCTGTTGGGTTGGCACGAATCGAGACTGGGATTTGTCACTTCGTGTGACGGAGAGGTATCTCTGGGCCCACTCGGTAGGACATCATCATAATGTGCACAATGTGATCAAGGAGTTGATCACGGGATGATGTGTTACGGAACGAGTAAAGAGACTTGCTTGTAATGAGATTGAACAAGGTATCGGGATACCGATGATCGAATCTCGGGCAAGTATCGTACCACTAGACAAAGGGAATTGTATACGCGATTGATTAAGTCCTTGACATCGTGGTTCATCCGATGAGATCATCGTGGAGCATGTGGGAGCCAACATGGGTATCCAGATCCCGCTGTTGGTTATTGACCAGAGAGTCATCTCGGTCATGTCTGCATGGTTCCCGAACCCGTAGGGTCTACACACTTAAGGTTCGATGACGCTAGGGTTATAGGGAATAGATATACGTGGTTACCGAATGTTGTTCGGAGTCCTGGATGAGATCCCGGACATCACGAGGAGTTCCGGAATGGTCTGGAGGTAAAGATTTATATATGGGAAGTCCTGTTTTGGTCGCCGGAAAAGTTTCGGAGTTTATCGGTAACGTACCAGGACCACCGGGAGGGTCCCGGGGGTCCACCAAGTGGGGCCACAAGCCCCGGAGGGATGCATGGGCCAAGTGTGGGAGGGGACCAGCCCCAGGTGGGCTGGTGCGCCCCCCCACAAGGGCCCAAGGCGCAAGGGAGAGGAGAAGGGGGCAAACCCTAGGGCAGATGGGCCCTAAGGCCCACCCTGGTGCGCCTCCCCCTCTCCCCTCCCCTTGGCCGCCCCTAGATGGGATCTAGGGGGCTGCCGCCACCCCTAGGGAGGGAACCCTAGGTGGGGGCGCAGCCCCTCCCCTTCCCCTATATATACTTGAGGTTTGGGCTGCCCACAACACACGAGTTCCTCTCCTCTTGTTGGCGCAGCCCTACCTCTCTTTCTCCTCATATCTCGCGGTGCTTGGCGAAGCCCTGCTGGAGTACCACGCTCCTCCACCACCACCACGCCGTCGTGCTGCTGCTGGATGGAGTCTTCCCAACCTCTCCTTCTCCCCTTGCTGGATCAAGGCGTAGGAGACGTCACCGGGCTGTACGTGTGTTGAACACGGAGGTGCCGTCCGTTCGGCACTAGGATCATCGGTGATTTGAATCACGACGAGTACGACTCCTTCAACCCCGTTCTCTTGAACGCTTCCGCATAGCGATCTACAAGGGTATGTAGATGCACTCTCCTTCCCCTCGTTGCTGGTTTCTCCATAGATAGATCTTGGTGACACGTAGGAAAATTTTGAATTTCTGCTACGTTCCCCAACAGCGGCATCATGAGCTAGGTCTATGCTTAGTTACTATGCACGAGTAGAACAAAAAGTAGTTGTGGGCGTTGATTTTGTTCAATATGCTTACCGTTACTAGTCCAATCTTGATTCGGCGGCATTGTGGGATGAAGCGGCCTGGACCAACCTTACACGTACGCTTACGTGAGACCGGTTCCACCGACTGACATGCACTAGTTGCATAAGGTGGCTGGCGGGTGTCTGTCTCTCCCACTTCAGTCGGATCGGATTCGATGAAAAGGGTCCTTATGAAGGGTAAATAGCAATTGGCATATCATGTTGTGGTCTTTGTGTAGGTAAGAAACGTTCTTGCTAGAAACCCATAGCAGCCACGTAAAACATGCAAACAACAATTAGAGGACGTCTAACTTGTTTTTGCAGGGTATGCTATGTGATGTGATATGGCCAAAGGATGTGATAAATGATATATGTGATGTATGAGATGATCATGTTCTTGTAATAGGAATCACGACTTGCATGTCGATGAGTATGACAACCGGCAGGAGCCATAGGAGTTGTCTTAATTTATTTATGACCCGCGTGTCAACATAAACGTCATGTAATTACTTTACTTTATTGCTAACCGTTAGCTGTAGTAGTAGAAGTAATAGTTGGCGAGACAACTTCATGAAGACACGATGATGGAGATCATGATGATGGAGATCATGGTGTCATGCCGGTGACGATGATGATCATGGAGCCCCGAAGATGGAGATCAAAAGGAGCAATATGATATTGGCCATATCATGTCACTATTTGATTGCATGTGATGTTTATCATGTTTATACATCTTATTTGCTTAGAACGATGGTAGTAAATAAGATGATCCCTCATTAAAATTTCAAGAAAGTGTTCCCCCTAACTGTGCACCGTTGCGAAAGTTCGTCGTTTCGAAGCACCACGTGATGATCGGGTGTGATAGATTCTTACGTTCGAATACAACGGGTGTTGACGAGCCTAGCATGTACAGACATGGCCTCGGAACACATGCAAAACACTTAGGTTGACTTGACGAGCCTAGCATGTACAGACATGGCCTCGGAACACAAGAGACCGAAAGGTCGAGCATGAGTCATATGGTAGATACGATCAACATGAAGATGTTCACCGATGTTGACTAGTCCATCTCACGTGATGATCGGACACGGCCTAGTTGACTCGGATCATGTAATCACTTAGATGACTAGAGGGATGTCTATCTGAGTGGGAGTTCATAAGATGAACTTAATTATCCTGAACATAGTCAAAAGGTCTTCGCAAATTATGTCGTAGCACGCGCTTCAGTTCTACTGTTTAGATATGTTCCTAGAGAAAAATTAGTTGAAAGTTGATAGTAGCAATTATGCAGACAGTAGAAGGCTTATGTCCTTAATGCACCGCTCAGTGTGCTGAACCTCGAACGTCGTCTGTGGATGTTGCGAACATCTGACATACACTTTTTGATGACTACATGATAGTTCAGTGCGTAATGCTAAATGGTTTAGAATTGAGGCCCCAAAGACGTTTTTGAAACATCGCAGAACATATGAGATGTTCCAAGGACTAAAATTGGGATTTCAGGCTCGTGCCCACGTCAAGAGGTATAAGACCTCCGACGATTTTCTTAGCCTGCATAATAAGGGAGAAAAGCTCAATCTTGAGCTTGTGCTCAGATTGTCTGAGTACAACAATCGCTTGAATCGAGTGGGAGTTGATCTTCCAGATGAGATAGTGATGTTTCTCCGAAGTCATTACCACCAAGCTGCTAGAGCTTCGTGATGAACTATAATATATCAGGGACATATATGATGATCCTTGAGATATTCGCGATGTTTGACACCACAAAAGTAGAAATCAAGAAGGAGCATCAATTGTTGATGGTTGGTGAAACCACTAGTTTCAAGAAGGGAAAGGGCAAAAAGGGATACTTCATGAAACGGCAAATCAGCTGCTGCTCTAGTGAAGAAACCCAAGGTTGAACCCAAAACCCGAGACTAAGTGCTTCTGTAATAAGGGGAACAGCCACTGGAGAAGAATTACCCTAGATACTTGGTAGATGAGAAGGCTGGCAAGGTCGATAGAAGTATATTGGATATACATTGTGTGTACTTTACTAGTACTCCTAGTAGCACCATGGTATTAGATACCGGTTCGGTTGCTAAATGTTAGTAAACTCGAAATAAAAGGCTGCGGAGTAAACGGAGACTAGCTAAAGGTGAGCTGGCAATATGTGCTGGAAGTTTTTCCAAGCTTGATGTGATCAAGCATCGCACGTTCCCTCTACCATCGAGATTGGTGTTTGCGTTGAGCATAGACATGATTGGATTATTTCTATCGCAATACGGTTATTCATTTAAGGAGAATAATGGTTACTCTATTTATTTGAATAATACCTTCAATGGTCTTGCACGTAAAATGAATGGTTTATTGAATCTCGATCGTAGTGATACACATGTTCATGCCAAAAGATATAAGATAGTAATGATAGTACCACCTACTTGTGGCACTGCCACGTAAGTCATATCGGTATAAAACGCATGAAGAAGCTCCATGTTGATGGATCTTTGGGCTCACTCGTTTTGAAAAGTTTGAGACATGCGAACCATGTCTATTGGTGTATATGCATGAAGAAACTCCATGCAAATGGACCGTTTGGACTCACTTGATTTTGAATCACTTGAGACTTGCAAATCATACCACATGGGCAAGATGACTGAAAGCCTCGTTTTCAATAAAATGGAAGTAGAAAGCAACTTGTTGGAAGTAATACATTTTGATGTGTGCAGTCCAATGAGTGCTGAGGCGTGTAGTGGATATCGTTATGTTCTTACTTCACAGATGATTTGAGTAGATGTTGAGTATATTTACTTGATGAATCATGAGTCTGAATTATTGAAAGGTTCAAGTAATTTCAGGGTGAAGTTGAAAGATCGTCGTGAAAAGAGGATAAAATATCTATGATATGATCATAGAGATGAATATATGAATTACGAGTTTGGCACAGAATTAAGACATTCTGGAAATTGTTTCACAACTGATACAGCCTGGAACACCATAGTGTGATGGTGTGTCCGAACATCATAACTGCACCCTATTGGATATGATGCATACCATGATGTCTCTTATCGAATTACCACAATAGTTTATGGGTTAGGCATTAGAGACAACCACATTCACTTTAAAAGGGGTACCACGTAATTTCGATGAGATGACACCGTATGAACTATGGTTTAGAGAAACCTAAGCTGTCATTTCTTAAAAGTTTGGGGCTGCGACGCTTATGTGAAAAAGTTTCAGGCTGATAAGCTCGATTCCAAAGCGGATAAATGCATCTTCATAGGACACCCAAAACAGTTGGGTATACCTCCTGTCTCAGATCCGAAAGCACTAAGAGATTGTTTCTAGAATCGGGTCCTTTCTCGAGGAAAAGTTTCTCTCGAAAGAATTGAGTGGGAGGATGGTGGAGACTTGATGAGGTTATTAAACCGTCTCTTCAACTAGTGTGTGGCAGGGCACAGGAAGTTGTTCCTGTGGCACCTACACCAATTGAAGTGGAAGCTTATGATAGTGATCATGAAACTTCAAATCAAGTCACTACCAAACCTCGTGGGATGACAAGGATGCGTGCTACTTCAGAGTGGTACGTAATCCTGTCTTGGAAGTCATGTTGCTAGACAACAATGAACCTACGAGCTATGGAGAAGCGGTGGTGGGCCTGGATTCCAAAATGGCTCGAGGCCATATAATCCGAGAGAGGATCCATATTTGAGAACAAAGTGTAGACTTTGGAAGAACTACTTGATGGTCGTAAGGCTGTTAGGTACATATGGATTTTAAAAGGAAGACGGACAATGATGGTAAGTATCACCATTAAGAAAGCTCGACTTGTCGTTAAGATGTTTTCCGACAAGTTCAAGGAGTTGACTACGATGAGACTTTCTCACTCGTAGCGATGCTAAGAGTCTGTTGGAATTATATTAGCGATTACTGCATTATTTATGAAATCTTGCAGATAGGATGTCAAAACATTGTTTCCTCGACGATTTTTTTGAGGAAAGGTTCTATGTGATACAACCGGAAGGTTTTGTCAATCCTGAAAGATGCTAATAAGTATGCAAAGCTCCAGCAATCCTTCTAGGGACTGGAGTAAGCATCTCGGAGTTGGAATGTATGCTTTGATGAGATGATCAAAGATTTTGGGTGTATACAAAGTTTATGAGAAACTTGTATTTCCAAAAAAGTGAGTGGGAGCACTATAGAATTTCTGATGAATATATGTTCTTGACATATTGTTGATCAGAAATGACGTAGAATTTCTGGAAAGCATAAACGGTTTGTTTGAAGAGTGATTTTCAAAGGAAGACCTGGATAAAGCTGTTTACATATTGGGCATCAAGATCTATAGAGATAGATCAAGACGCCTGATGATACTTTCAAATGAGCACATGCCTTGACATGATCTTGAAGGTGTTCAAGATGGATCAGTCAAAGAAGGAGTTCTTGCCTGAGTTGTAAGGTATGAAGTTAAGACTTAAAGCTCGACCACGGCAGAATAGAGAGAAATGACGAAGGTCGTCCCCTATGCTTAAGACGTAGGCTCTACAGTATGCTATGTTGTGTACCGCACCTGAAGTGTGCCTTGCCATGAGTCAGTCAAGGGGTACAAGAGTGATCCAAGAATGGATCACAGGACAACGGTCAAAGTTATCCTTAGTAACTAGTGGACTAAGGAATTTTCTCGATTATGGAGGTGGTAAAAGAGTTCGTCGTAAAGGGTTACGCCGATGCAAACTTTGACACTAATCCAGATTATTCTGAGTAGTAAACTGGATTCGTATAGTAGAACAGTTATTTGGAATAGCTCCAAATAGAACGTGGTAGCTGCATCTAGGAGATGACATAGAGATTTGTAAAGCACACACGGATCTGAAAGATTCAGACCCGTTGACTATAACATCTCTCACAAGCATAACATGATCAAACCCAGAACTCATTGAGTGTTAATCACATGGTAATGTGAACTAGATTATTGACTCTAGTAAACTCTTTGGGTGTTAGTCACATGGGGATGTGACCTTGAGTGTTAATCACATAGCGATGTGAACTGGATTATTGACTCTAGTGCAAGTGGGAGACTGTTGGAAATATGCCCTAGAGGCAATAATAAATTAGTTATTATTATATTTCCTTGTTCATGATAATCGTTTATTATCCATGCTAGAATTGTATTGATAGGAAACTCAGATACATGTGTGGATACATAGACAACACCATGTCCCTAGTAAGCCTCTAGTTGACTAGCTCGTTGATCAATAGATGGTTACGGTTTCCTGACCATGGACATTGGATGTCGTTGATAACGGGATCACATCATTAGGAGAATGATGTGATGGACAAGACCCAATCCTAAGCATAGCACAAGATCATGGTGACACGTAGGAAAATTTTGAATTTCTGCTACGTTCCCCAACACAAGAGGGTGAAGTTCAACACTTCGACTCATACAACCGAAGGTATTCTTGATTATGTGCATTCTGATTTATAGGGACCATCTCGCAAGAAATCACTAGGTGGTGCTAGTTACATACTGACTATTATTGATGATTATTCGAGAAAAGTTTGGCCTTATTTCTTGAAGCATAAATATGAAGCATTCTCAGCATTTAAGGAGTGGAAGATTATGATTGAAAGACAAACTGAAAAGAAGGTAAAGATACTTCGCACTGATAATGGTATGGAATTCTGTTCTAAACAATTTAAGAATTATTGCAAGTCTGAAGGCATTGTCAGACATTACACCGTTCCTTATACTCCTCAACAAAACGGTGTTGCTGAGCGTATGAACAGGACCATTATTTCCAGAGCCCGTTGCATGTTGTCCAATGCAGGTTTGCATAGGCGTTTTTGGGCCGAGGCCGCTTCCACTGCTTGTTATCTCATTAACCGTTCACCATCTATTGCTCTTAATAAGAAAACTCCAATTGAGGTATGGTCTGGTTCACCTGCTGATTATTCACAGTTGAGAGTTTTTGGTTGCACTGCTTATGCTTATGTTGATAATGGAAAATTGGAGCCTAGGGCTGTTAAGTGCATCTTTCTTGATTATAAGTCTGGTGTTAAAGGTTTTAAATTATGGAATCCTGAAACCCAGAAGATTATTATTAGCAGAAATGTTATCTTTAATGAATCTGCTATGTTACATGATGTTTCATCTACTAATGTTCCTGTTGAGAGTGAACAACAGCCTCCTATTCAGCAGCCTACTGTTCAGGTGGAGCATGTTATTGACTCAGGTGATACATCTAGTAATGAAATTGTTGATGCACATGATGAACCCGTCGTTAATGATGATCATGTCACTCCCACTCCAAATCAGCCTATTGTTCCGCCCAGTTGGAATCTTGCACGTGACAGAGTTAGACGGGGTATTAATAAACCTGACAGGTTAATTGAAGAGTGCAATATTGTTTCTTTTGCTTTATCTGTTGCAGAAGAAATTGAAGGTAATGCTGAACCTTCTTCATATTCCAAGGCTATTATTTCTGGTGATAGTAATAAGTGGATGACTGCTATGCATGATGAGATGGAATCACTTGAAAAGAATGGCACTTGGG
Source organism: Triticum urartu (assembly GCF_056163025.1). Lineage (NCBI taxonomy): Eukaryota > Viridiplantae > Streptophyta > Magnoliopsida > Poales > Poaceae > Triticum > Triticum urartu. The sequence goes on from NC_141879.1 coordinate 715,984,805, forward strand.
ATTTAGTAAGATTACCTAGAGAGAAGAAACCTATTCGTTGCAAGTGGGTTTTCAAGAGGAAAGAAGGTGTTTCTCGTAATGATGAGACAAGATATAAAGCAAGGTTAGTTGCTAAAGGTTACAGTCAGATTCCAGGTATTGACTATAACGAAGTCTTTTCTCCTGTTGTGAAGCATAGCTCTATTCGCACTTTACTCAGTATTGTTGCCATGCATGATCTTGAGCTTGAACAATTGGATGTTAAAACTGCATTTTTACATGGAGAATTAGAAGAGAATATTTATATGGAACAACCTGAAGGTTTTGTTATTCCTGGAAAAGAAAAGCTTGTCTGTAAGTTAAAGAAATCTCTTTATGGATTGAAGCAATCCCCAAGACAGTGGTACAAGAGATTTGACACCTTTATGCTCTCTGAAGGTTTCAAAAGGTCTAATTATGATAGTTGTGTTTATTTGAAAACTGTCAAAGGTTCAACTATTTATTTGCTCCTTTATGTTGATGATATGCTTATTGCTGCAAAGAGTATGTCACAGATTAATGAACTAAAGAAGCAATTGAGTAATGAATTTGAGATGAATGATTTGGGTGCAACAAACAAAATACTTGGCATGGAAATATCTAGAGATAGACCGTCTGGAAAAGTGTATCTAAGTCAGAAGGGATATATTGATAAAGTTCTTCGTCGTTTTAATATGCATAATGCCGAGCCAGTAAGTACTCCGTTAGCTGCACACTTCAAATTATCATCAGCTTTATGTCCTAAGTCAGATGCCGATATTGAGTACATGTCTAGAGTTCCCTATTCAAGTGCAGTTGGTTCACTTATGTATGCCATGGTTTGTTCTCGTCCGGATTTATCATATGCATTGAGTGTTGTCAGTAGATACATGGCTAATCTTGGAAAGGAACATTGGAAAGCAGTTCAGTGGATTTTCAGATACCCGCGAGGTACTTCTAATGCTTATTTACAGTTTGGGAAAACTAGAGATGGACTTGTTGGTTTTGTTGATTCTGATTTTGCTGGTGATTTGGATAAGAGAAGATCACTCACAGGTTATGTTTTTACCATTGGTGGTTGTGCTGTGAGTTGGAGAGCAACTTTGCAGTCTATTTGTTGGGGAACGTAGTAATTTCAAAATTTTCCTACGCACACGCAAGATCATGGTGATGCATCGCAACGAGAGGGGAGAGTGTGATCTACGTACCCTTGTAGACCGACAGCGGAAGCGTTAGCACAACGCGGTTGATGTAGTCGTACGTCTTCACGGCCCGACCGATCAAGCACCGAAACTACGGCACCTCCGAGTTCTAGCACACGTTCAGCTCGATGACGATCCTCGGACTCCGATCCAGCAAAGTGTCGGGGAAGAGTTCCGTCAGCACGACGGCGTGGTGACGATCTTGATGCTCTACCGTCGCAGGGCTTCGCCTAAGCACCGCTACAATATTATCGAGGATTATGGTGAAAGGGGGCACCGCACACGGCTAAGAATATGATCACGTGGATCAACTTGTGTGTCTAGGGGTGCCCCCTGCCCCCGTATATAAATGATCAAAGGGGGGGTGCGGCCGGCCAGGAGGAGGGCACGCCAGGAGGAGTCCTACTCCCACCGGGAGTAGGATTCCCCCTCCTTTCCTAGTTGGAATAGGATTCGGGAGGGGGAAAGAGGAGAGAGAGAAGGAAGGGGGGGGGGCGCCGCCCCCCTCTCCTTGTCCTATTCGGACTAGGGGGGAGGGGCGCGCGGCCCAGCCCTGGCCACCTCTCCTCTCTTCCACTAAAGCCCACTAAGACCCATATACCTCCCGGGGGGTTCCGGTAATCTCCCGGTACTCCGGTAAAATCCCGATTTCACCCGGAACACTTCCGATATCCAAATATAGGCTTCCAATATATCAATCTTTATATCTCGACCATTTCGAGACTCCTCGTCATGTCCGTGATCACATCCGGGACACCGTACAAACTTCGGTACATCAAAATGCATAAACTCATAATATAACTGTCATCGAAACCTTAAGCGTGCGGACCCTACGGGTTCGAGAACAATGTAGACATGATCGAGACACGTCTCCGGTCAATAACCAATAGCGGAACCTGGATGCTCATATTGGCTCCCACATATTCTACGAAGATCTTTATCGGTCAGACCGCATAACAACATACGTTGTTCCCTTTGTCATCGGTATGTTACTTGCCCGAGATTCGATCGTCGGTATCTCAATACCTAGTTCATTCTCATTACCGGCAAGTCTCTTTACTCGTTTCGTAATACATCATCTCGCAACTAACTCATTAGTTGCAATGCTTGCATGGCTTATGTGATGTGCATTACCGAGAGGGCCCAGAGATACCTCTTCGACAATCGGAGTGACAAATCCTAATCTCGAAATACGCCAACCCAACATTTACCTTTGGAGACACCTGTAGAGCTCCTTTATAATCACCCAGTTACATTGTGACGTTTGGTAGCACACAAAGTGTTCCTCCGGCAAACGGGAGTTGCATATCTCATAGTCATAGGAACATGTATAAGTCATGAAGAAAGCAATAGCAACATACTAAACGATCGGGTGCTAAGCTAATGGAATGGGTCATGTCAATCACATCATTCTCCTAATAATGTGATCTCGTTAATCAAATGACAACACATGTCTATGGTTAGGAAACATAACCATCTTTGATTAACGAGCTAGTCAAGTAGAGGCATACTAGTGACGTTTGGTTTGTCTATGTATTCACACAAGTATTATGTTTCCGGATAATACAATTCTAGCATGAATAATAAACATTTATCATGAAATAAGGAAATAAATAATAACTTTATTATTGCCTCTAGGGCATATTTCCTTCACTATTATGGCTTGTTCTACTACTGATGCCGAGTATATGGCTATTTCTGAGGCATGCAAAGAAGCTATCTGGTTGAGAGGTTTGTATTCTGAGCTTTGTGGAGATTCATCTTGCCCTGCCGTGTTTAGTGACAGTCAAAGTGCTATATATCTTACAAAGAATGCAATGTATCATGAGAGGACAAAGCACATTGATGTCAGATTTCATTATATTCGAGATGTTGTTGCTGAAGGCGATTTGAAGGTATGCAAGATAATTACTCATGATAATCCAGCTGATATGATGACAAAGCCAGTTCCGACCAATAAGTTTGAGCTTTGCTCAGGCTTAGTTGGTATTTCTCACTAGTCCTATGGACTTTGACGCACAAGGTGTTTATGCTGATTTGGATGGAGTTATTCACTTTCTTCGACTACTGGAGGAAATTTGGATCAAGGTGGAGATTGTTAAATTGTGATCCAAATTATACCGTGTTGGACTAGACGTAGTACAACTGGTGTGGGCCTTTGCGTTGACGTCGACGCGTACGAGTACAACTCGTTTACTTGTCCTCCAAGGACTCTCATGTATTGCCCTCTTATATACCTCATGTAGTCGCACCTCAGACGGCCTGTCGTCTCGTGCTTGTAATACTCCTCCTCATAGTGATTGCGCCTTTGTGCGTCCGTGGTTTTCTCCCGCAAGGGTTTCCATGTAAAAATCCGTGTCTCTCGTGTCTCGTTTATTCTCGTTATTATCTAACACTTCACTTACTTGCGGGAAAAATGCCTGTCCAAGTGGCGGACATTTTGCTTGCCGCACCCTCACACGCTATATTGTCCTTCTCCCACTTGTTTCACATCACCTGACAGCTTCTCCTTGGCATAGTGGCATGTATGTCCGCTCCTCCATTTTCTTCTACTTCATCGTCCAATCCATTTGATTGCTTAGAGCTAGACCCATCATTTTTCATCAACTTGCCACTTTGGATGTCCTCAAGGATGGTTTGCCACTTTTGGTTTCCCATTCAATTTCGACCAAAAATGTGACACAGTGAATGGCTTCTTCTTATTTTTTGGAACAAACTCGCTGCCAAAATTGCATGGCTTTGGACTCCGATGGCGCTTTGGTTTCGACCAACCACTTGGTTGACGTAGCCAACAAACTTGCTCACCTTCCCTTGGATGGCGGACCATCTATGTTGGAAAGAACACGCACCACGGTCGATAATTGGATGCGGCATCACATACTGTTTTTGCTCATGATAGAGTTTGTGATTTTTTTCCCCAATATTAGATCCCTTTTTGCTCGGTTCAACATACCGGATCCATGCTTGTGGCTAACCAACTATCAACCAACAAAACATTTTCAAACTTTGTGAATGTCGTACCTCTTGGCCTCACTGCCTTCTTGTTTTCAGTGCGAGATGTTTGCCCTACTTCAAACAAAGGGGAACTGGTACCCCCTACGTCACAATGCAAAGGCTATTGCCCATCATTTATCATTTTTAGCATTATTTGGTCCTACAATATGCATCACAATTAAGCTATCGTCCTACATGATTGATCGAATGGTGTGTACCACAAATGAATCAACCAATGCAAAATGCCATATGGAGCAAAGAATGTACCAGGTCTTGTGTGGGAATATCGTCGAACAACATGTGGGCATGCTCGATGCTGGCCTTGTCCAATGGTGTCCGTTGCGTTTGAAGTTGTGGTGAGTCGGCCATCATGTCGTTCCTGGTGGCGTCGTCCGAAAAGCTATCCCTGGTGGCCACCCAATGACTTCTTTTTTCCTGCGGTCCCGACGGACGGATTGGTCGGTGTGGCTAGACCGTTCGCGCCTAGCTCCATCTCCTCACCGGCCCTCTCCGCAACTAACTTAACTGCCGCTTTATGCTCGCTCTGCTTCCAGCGGCGCTCCCTCTGGGCGACTTTTTCCCCTTGCAACTGGCCACCACGATCTAGATCCCCACCTATTCCACCAAGGCAACGTCCACGCCGATGGTACAGTCATGACGATATAGGCGGTGGCACGGACGCGGGAAATGGAGGACGGACGCGGTGAGTGCGGTCAAATTGGTGGACTAGCTAGTCAATTCAGAGCGGATTTGGGATGGGTATGGTATGTCGGATACGACATGGGACGCACCCGGGCGCATCCGAGCCTTCCCATATCCATCAAATATGGGCTAGTTATGAGGAGTATCAGTCAGTCCGGACATTTGGGTCGAGTTTGACATATCGGATTGGATGGTAATTTTCTGTCTGGACAGTGACCGGGAGTCCCCCCGGATGTTTGGGAGCGGATACAGGACTCCGGTTATAGATGCTCTGAAATTCTAGTTTACATAGGAAGTACTTAACTGTAAAAGTCTAGCTAGTACTAACATGGAACATGCCTCCATGCATGGACCATGCGCGTGTCCTTGTGGTTCCGCAGGGAGGATTTGTCGGTGTATGGAGCCGCTGGACTCATCTGCTATGGCCATTCCAGCGCCATGGTGTACTTGTATATACTGCTACTCGAACTCGATCGATCCAGGAGTTGTAGGTGATCCTACAACTAAATGCTGATCGACGACGGTCACAGGTAAATTAGCAGCCAGCAGTAATAGAGGTACTACCATTCCTGACCAGCTGTATGTGTGTTTTTCTGAAAGTCTCTGCTCACCGGCATCTTTGCATGGACCTGGCCGACCTGCCCAGACTCTGAGGCCGACCACATAACTTAACCCAGTTACTACTAACTGTCTGTGGATAATGCAGAGTAACATGGGGTACGTACTTTTCTTCACGCGGCATCTCATCTGAGCCATGCAAACAACGCCTTCTTTTTGCTTATGAGGATCCGATCCAAAGGCAACTATGTGGAAATTGTAGGATGGCTAGAATATTGTTGTGTTGATCTAACCCTTGTGGGGGATTATATAGGGCAAAAATCATATATTTGACCTCAGGGCGAAATCAAATCACAAAATGATCTGCTCTCGAAAAAATTTCACTCTGCTGACCCTTTCGTGTGGCGCCCGACAGCTAGGCGCCACACACCACTGTGCAGCGCTGCCTTAGGCGTCGCACCTCCTGCCAGCGTGACAGCCCTGGTTGGGTTGCGGCCCCACAGACAGCAGTGCAGCGCCCAAGGGATAGGCGCCACGCTGTGTAATGTGCAGCGCCTATGGCTTGGGCGCTGCACATTGACTTAAGCCGCATCGGGCCAGCCCCTCCCAGCAGTTCTTCCCCCTCTGAGCAGTTGCTCTGTTTACAGAGTGCGGCGGCAGCGGCGCTCCCTTCGGATCCCCCCCACACCCCTCTCAGATCTGAAGTTTTGAGGCCCGGATTCGATCTCCAATCCCTCCTACTAGGTAAACTCCTCTGTTCCCTTTCTTTTTCTCCGTAAATGCGTTGCAATTTTAGGGATTTGCCCAAGATTAGGTGGAACCTTTGATTTGCTTGGTTTGGATCTTTGTTTGCCCAAGATTAGGTGGAACCTTTGACCCCCCCCACACTATATGATTCTTGTTAGTGAAACCTAGATTGTAATTTTTTTTAGATATATATGAGATGCCTAGTTTTGTAGATAATTATGAGATGTTGAGTGTTGTAGCTATATGTGAGATGTTGAATTTTTTTAGATATATATTAAATGTTGAGTTTATTTGAAATATGAGATGTTGATTTACTTGAACACATATGACATACTAGATATATATGAGAATTTACAATCATTTATTCATTGTGTGAGAAGGAGATGTTGAGATTCTTGTAGATGAATACATATGAGATGTTTAGATGAACACATATGAAATGTTGAGTGTTTACCGATATTTGAGATGAACTCATATATGTTTATTGTTTGAACTTTGTAAGGATGGTTTGGCTTCTCGACGATGTCTACGACACGAAACACCGGGCCTACATGATGCGCGAGAAGGAGATGGTAATAACGAGTAATCTAAATATTTTGCCTTAAGTTGAAATTTACATGCCCTAAGATTTGTCATTACTTGTTTTTTGCAGAAGCTTGAACCTTTGAAGATTCGGTATCACGGGGTCTCTGGTCCTGCCATGCCTTACGATGAGCGGTACACACCGTACATCAAGCAGGCAGGACTACTCCCGTGGATTCAGTTGGTCAGCCGGTCCACGCCGAATCTGAACGCTCCACTGGTGTCCGCTCTTGCTGATCGGTGGAGGCCGGAGACGCATAGTTTCCATCTTCGGACTGGGGAGATGACCGTGACGCTCGAGGATGTCTCGTTGATCACCGATCTTGCTATCGACGGGATGCCTCTCTGTATGAGCACCGATTCTGATGGGTGGCACGAGCAGATGATTGCTCTTATCGGTATGGCTCCTACCGAGGCTGAGGCTGATGTAGAGGAGGGAGAAGAGAAGAAGAAGAAGGAAAGGAAAGCATCCGGAGCTGCTTTCACGTGGATTTAAACTCACTTTGTGACGTGCCCTCCGGATGCCACTGATGACGTGATCCAGACACATGCTCGTGTCTACATGTGGTATGTTGTGTCGAGGACTTTGTTTCCTGACTCCACTGGCAAGAACGCTCCATGGATGTGGCTGAAGGCGTTGACCGTCTTCGATAGCAAATGGAGCTGGGGTTCAGCGACTCTTGCCTACTTGTACCGACAGGTAGTTGGTCTGTTTTGTGATCAACTCATTTCTTCATTAGCAATGCAAGCTTGCTGTCAAGTTAACATTGTTTTTCTTTCATATGCAGCTGGACGATGCGTGTTGCAGGATCACAGATAGTGCAGGCGTTGGTGGTAATATGCTTCTACTTTCTGTATGGAGCTGGGAGCGTCTGCCTGTTGGACGCCCGAAGAGCATCAGGTTTAATCCTTGGTATGAAGATGAAGATGACGAATTACGGCGCCCCACTTGGGCTTACAAGTGGGATGTGGTTTTCGAGATGACGAACGATGTCAATCTCATGTACCAGAAGTACGTTGCCGAGTTGGACACGATTACGCCTGAGCAGGTAACGAGGTCATTACTTCAGTCATTTCTCATGTTTGCCTAAAAAAATTCACCAATTTTGCATTGTTGCCCTATTTCATAGGTGGAATGGCAGCCATATGGCGCCGATGACAGACTTGGGTACACCCCGGAGTTTACCATCAACTCGATGTGCTTGCGGGATAGGGATCTCTGGCGTATGCGGTGCCCACTGATATGCAACTGGGCTGTTGAGTTTCATTTGCCACATCGCGTGTCTCGTCGGTTTGGTCTGTTCCAGCCTCACCCGCCGGAATGGGTGGATACGGACAAAGCACTTCATAGGTAAGACAGCATGAACCGTATTGACTAAGCATCGTCACTCCTTGATTTTGCTAATGTTTGGTTTTGTACCATGCAGGTTGGAGAGGAGAAGGCAGCGGAAGATAAAGGACTGGGACAAGCATCATACTTCGTATGTTACCCGCTTCCAGCTTTGTGTGAAGGAAGCTCGTAGCAGTGCACGCGCCAAGCTTCGTGAGCATTGTCCACTTGCTTTTGATAACTACATACGATGGCTTCTTGAAAATACTCGAGTTGAGATATGCCCGCTGGCATATAATGAGGATATTCTTGAAGAACCCGTAAACTTTGAGGATCTATCAAAGGGGAAGTACAACAGAGATGTCAGGGTAGGGCACGGAGTCCCTGCTGTTCCGGTGATTAACTATGTGGTAAAGTGTTTCTTCTTTACTTTCCCGTTGGCCGTATTACACATGTTTGAATGGCTAATGTGTTCATTCTTTCTCATCCGCAGTGCACCGAGATCAAGAAAGCAGCTGATGAGAGCCAGTCTATTCTGGAGGAAACACCGGTTGGAAAAGGTAATGATGATGGTCCACTACAAGCATTCCTCAAGGTACAAATCGCATTCACTATGAGAGGTAGTCTATGTTGCGGAGTTTCATATCTTCCACACTTGTTCATGTTACAGCGTCAGGCCAGGAAGTTAAGGCAGTTATCGAATCTTCTCGGTTGCCGTGATCCCGAAATTGATGAACCATCTGCCTCTAGGTCTGGTACACCATCAGACCCCTCATCTCACCATCAGAGGGACGATGTGAGTTCCTCATATGCTTATCAGGATGATGAGGGTGCGGTCACCCAAGAAGTATGACTAATCCTTTAGATGTGATTCTCACTTGATTACGACGTCGGTCTTCACCATATTGTTTGATTGTGTGATAGGGCGATGAGCTTGATGATGACATGACTTTGGCGGACGCTCAACTTCGGTCCCCATATGTGTTCAAGCCTAGGCAGCCCAGACGCCGGTACACGCCCAACGACTTTGACAACAGAGGCAACCCAAAGGTGGTCGTAGGGACCTCGCGGATGGCTAGCTTGGATCATGAGGCGGAGGCGGAGGCGGAGGAGGAAGTGCAGGAAGAGGAGGCTCGTCCATCCAGGAAGAAGAAGATTGCCTGCAGGCGTGGCACCAGGAACACGCGCGGAAGGCATTAGTGTTTGTTACTATGGAAGTGCTCTCTTGTAGCCGTTTTGTTAGATTGATGAACTTGTTTGGTTATGTTATATGTTGGTGAACTCTTACTATTGTGGTATTTGTGTTGTCCTAAAAGATGTGATGTTCAAATTATTATGGTATTGTGGTATTTGTTCAGTTGAATTGTTCAGTATTTGTGGTATTGTGGTATTTGTTCAGTTGAATTGTTCAATATTTGTGTTTGCCAAAATGAAATCTGTTTCTGCAGTTTGGCAGTTAACAGCACTGCAGCGCCTGACAGTCAGGCGCTGCACTGTACAATGCAGCGCCCAAAGCCTAGGCGCTGCACCTCACAGTGCAGCGCCCAAAGCCTAGGCGCTGCACCTTACTGCAAAAACAGAGTTGACAGCACATTCATTTCACCGGAACATCATAATACTTACAATGACTGCATCATCACAACAATTTGAACAAACAAAAATTTTACGCAGACGAGTTCATAACTTAAGACAATTCGAACTACGACATGGTTCACGACACATTCATTACAAATGACAAATGGTAGCTTGCCCTAGAAAATAGTTCACCAACATCTTACATACCCTCACAAGTTCACGACTCGTGCACCGAACCGAAGTCCCTACTGAGTAGAGCGAGGCCATTTCCCCTTCTTGTCACGGGCCGAGTCCTCCTCTTGCGCCTCGCGAGCCTTTGCAAGCTTTCTTGCCCTCTCCTCCTCACGAGCAAGTTTCGCTTGGCGTGCCCTCTCCTCGTCTCGTTTCTTCCGCTCCATCCTCTCCTTCTGACGACGCTCTTCCTCCAAGCCTCTTTGAAACGATTCTTCGAACCGCCGTTGCCGCCTAAGACAATCTTGGTATTGGTCCTTTTTGACATCTTCTGGCACTTCAAGATCTATCCACGTGAAGTACTTGCATATAGGAGGCGGTGACTGCATACAAAATTTTTGTTAGTGTTGACACACATTTGATAGTAACATTTTACTTCTTGAGCTTACCGGTGGTTGGTCATAGGCGTTAGTTGGAAGTGCACGATCATAAGCATAGTTCGGGCATACAAAATATCTCCGCTCTTCCGTCCATGATTTATTTCGGTCGGTGGATACCTTCACCTTGCAAACATCTCCACACCAACATGGCGGGATGTTGGCATCTTTCTCCTTCACCTTGTCCAAAGACGCGTCCTCCCACTTGTTCCGCATGTCTTCTTGGTTAGCACACGGTGGCCTCTTCATGGAACCGGATGAAGCCATGCCTACAAAACCGATAATTCTTGGTTAACCCTAACCCCCACTTAACAATAACACAATCCTAACCATAGCATAACCCTAACACCAACATCAAACACACATACCCCTAACCCTAGCATACCATGAAAGCCTAACCAACCCAAATTAGCAAAGAAATTTAACATCATTAAACAAATATTTGCAAATCCAATCCAATCCCCAAAGTAGCAAGATTTGAGCAAATGTGACAATTCCTATGGATGAAAACGAGGGGAACGGAGGAGATTACCTTAAGGGAGGGTTTGGCTTCGAAATCCACGGTCAAATACTCCGGATCTGAGGAGGATTTGAGAAGGGGAGAGAGGAGGGCAGAGGGGAGGCACTGAGCTTCGGGTTTGTGTGGGGGTGGGGATGTGTGGGGTGGGGATGGGTGGGAGGGGGGTGAGTGCAGCAAATAGATGTCCAGCCGTGCACTGCCTAAGGGAGAGGCGCCACACACCATAGTGCAGCGCCTACTCTTTAGGCGCTGCACTTCTGGACATCCCAGTCCAGAGAGCAACAGAAGCTTCCAGTATGTTTTCTGCCCAAAAAAATGCTAAGTGAGTGTGCAACGCCCAAGGGATAGGCGCTGCTCTTTACTGTGCAGCGTCCAGGCGTGAGGTGTTGCACATTACAGTGCAGCGCCCCTCCCTTAGGCGCAGCGCCTCTCCCTTAGGCGCTGCACTGCTGGACATCCCAGTCCAGAGAGCAACAGAAGCGTTCCAGGAGCTTTTGCACCCGAAAATTTGCTAAGTCAGTCTGCAGCGCCTAAGGGAGGGGCGCTGCACTGTAATGTGCAGCGCCTCGGCCTTAGGCGCTGCACTATCTGCTGTTTTCATATACAAAGTGATTTTTATGTTTTGTGATTCACATAGATGGCACATAATCATATCCAAATCACATGTAGTAGTCCAAATCACATACTCATACACACATAGCAATAGAGTTGTCCAATCAGATAGTCATACACAAACATTTAGCCAAAAAGACATAGTCATTTACGTCTCATATCACATAGTAGCACACATTTTGGTTCATAGAAAAGGTCATGGTCCTTGTCCCTTCTTCTTCCTCTCTTCTTCTTCTTCTTCTTCTTCTTCTCCCTCCTCCGACCACCAAGGGAGCTCACCTTTCGCCTCCGTGTCCTCCACCCCCTTCATTGTTTCCATACCTATGAAAATGTCAATATAATAGTTAGTCACACAATGCAAAATGACAACACAAGCATTGAGCCAAAAGAACAAGATCATAGTAAATGACATACGGCAATGGTCCATTGAGCCAAGTGAACATTCCTCCACCACGGCCGCCGCCAAGGCCAAGATCACCACCACTGCCTCTACCACCACCACGGCCTAGACCACCACCACGGCCTCTACCGCCACCATGGCCTGTACCGCCACCATGGCCTAGACCACCACCACGGCCTCTGCCACCACCACGGCCAAGACCATCACCACGACCTAGGCCTTCACCACGGCCAAGACCATCACCACGGCCTCTACCACCACCACCACGGCCAAGACCATCACCACGGCCTAGGCCTTCACCACGGCCTCTACCACCACCACCACGGCCTAGACCATCACCACGGCCTAGGCCTTCACCACGGCCAAGACCATCCCCACGGCCTAGGCCATCACCACGGCCTCTACCACCACCACGGCCTCTACCACCACCACGACCTCTTTGTTGCCTAGTGCCTCGTTGGCTTGTTTGACTTGGTTGGCTACTCCTTGGTTGACTTGGTTGGCTATCATTTGCTTGGCTTGTGCTTGCATCATTTTTCTTTGATCTTTTTCTTGATTTGGGACAAGTTCTTGTGTTGTGTCCCCCATGACTGTAGTCCCCACAACGGGATTGCTCACGAGGCTCTTGGAATTGGCCGGCGCCGTATTCTCCACCGCCACCATGGCCCCATCCGTCCATGTCACCTCTAAGACGCTTTGTCTTACGTGTTCCCCGTCTAACGACCTTCAATTCCGGGTCCGGCCATAGTTGAACTCCATGATACTCCGGCCATTGTGATTGGTCCAAGTATGGCTGAAACCGGGGAGCCCATGTATTCTTTACCGTCATGATTGAGAACTCGGACTTCCTCACGGTAAGAGGGTGATTGACGTCCACATTCCTAACACGGGCTACATTTAACAAGTGCGAGCATGGGAGATGAAGCAACGATGGCCTCATGCAGCTGCAATCACACCGTGTTAGGGAGACCTTGAAAGCGCGGCCTCCGTGTTGGTGGCCATCATTTCTGGTTCCTCCAGGCTCTTTCACCTCATACTTCCACTCGTTGTCGTCATATAGTACAGCTTCTTGGGAGTCTGCCTTTCGTGATTGAAAGTCCAACCATTCTTCAACCTTTGGTGGGAAATAGTACTTGTGCTTATCCTTGTTCTCACCAGCAATCTGCTTATCCGTCTCCATTGAATACTTCAAAAAGTATCCATTCATCTTGTCAAATGTGTATTAAACTATTGCCGTCACAGGTAATGCACGTACACCCTTGAGCACCTTATTGAAGCATTCTGCCATATTGCTTGTCATTTGACCGTACCTCCGGCCATCTTCATCGAAAGCACGTGCCCACATATTCCTTTCGACAATGTTCTTACTGAGAAATTCATGACCACCGGGGTCAAGTTTCTTGTGTCTGAGCAATGCATTGAACAATGTGGCAAACCGCTTGTTGGTGAAAGCGAGACAACAATCTTGAAGATCATCGGCCAACTCCTTGATACCACATGCCCTATAGAAGTTTGCACAAAAGTGCCTCATGCACCATCGATGGTGCAACTTTCTATGTCCGGGAATGTCAACCACCACCGCATTGAGAATTCCTGGATGGCGATCCGATATGACACAAATTTCCCTTTCAGCTGGTAATACCCTTGTTCTCAATTGACGTAAGAACCACTCCCAGTTATCATTGTTCTCCACCTCAACCAAAGCGAAAGCCAAAGGCAACACCCGGTTATTGGCATCACTTGCTATTGCAACCAATAAAGTGCCCTTGTATTGTCCGGTCAAGAACGTGCCATCAATGGCGATGACGGGTCGACAATGCTCAAAAGCCCTCATGCATTGCTCAAAGGCCCAAAATGCACGGCCAAATACTCGGACGGTCCTCCCGTTGTGAATCAATGTTTGGTGCCCATGAGGCTCAACCACGTGAACCATGCTTGGGTTTGTAGTGGCCATAGCTAACAACAACCTAGGGAGTCGGTTGTATGCTTCCTCCCAATTGCCATACAACATCTTGAATGCGGCTTGCTTTGCCTTCCATGCCTTGCCGTACTTCACCTTGTAATGAAAGATGGCTTTCACAAGGTCAATGACACTCTTGATGCTCATTGTTGGAAGTGTGGATATTTGGTTGGAAAGCCTATAAGCGATGAACTCGGACGTGAGTTGTCTGTGTTGTTGGTACACAAGCTTGCCATCCGCATTCTTGTGCCGGCACATGTGATTTGGTAGACAACTCACTATGCGCCAAGTGGGACCTCCTTTCCATGGCCTTGCACGCACAATCCATGGACAACTTGGCACTTCACATTTGACCGTGTAACGCACATTGACGTCCGAGTTGGCCACTTTATGTGGACGATAATGCGTAACCGAGTAGTTGTCGAGCCACATCTTCAATTCCAAGAAGGATTGAAACTCACAACCGGGATATATCCCGTTCTTGCCGTCTTCCAAATCACGGTGAGAACTTGTCCTAGCTCCAAGAGATATGCATTTGCCACCATCCACAACGGCTTCATCCGCGAGACTAAGATCCTTGAACAATGGTGTCTTGTGATCCCGCCCGAATACCTTCTTGAATGCTTGGGCCTCCTTCGGTGTGAACCCCTCCTCATCAACTTCTTCATCGGGACCATTGTCATCCGAGTCCGATGCATATGCATGGGAAAAAGGGATGGATTGGTCCATTGTCTCTTGCACATGATATTGGTCGAGATCACCCACATTGTTGTCATGGAGATCAACTTCGTTGTCATCCTCCTCGTACTCATCATTCTCCTCTTCAAAACCTTCATTTTGGTTGTTTGGAGTCGGGCTCAATGTTGGCCAATCTTGTTGCGTGAAATGAGGTTCACTCATTTGATCTTGGTTCATGGGTGGTGGAGTGCTAGCAACCAACGGGGAGGGGTTCCGGTTCAAGTCCAAATTCAAAGTAGACTCAACCTTCTTGGAGGCAAATAACTCAAGAGCCTTGTCTAGAGGTTCGGCAACCGTCTCCTTGTATGCAACACAACGTTGCTCGGAGTTCACACGCATTGTCTTCCAACGGATGTGCATTCCAAAACCAACATTATGCCTTCCCACGAACTCAACAACGTCACTTGGGTCCATCCAATTCAAATCCTTCCTCACTTGGTCCAAGAGCTCCGCATAGCTTGGACTACTCTCAAACACCATGTCAAGCTCATCCGGGTCCGGCTCAACATTGCCTTTCAAAAAGGCCTCTTTATCCACATGATGAACATAAACACATGTTCTCCCCATCCCTACAATAATAAAAAACACATATATCAAGTAAGTACTTAACAAAAAATATTTGCACAAAATACATATGCCATAACATATATATGAATTAATAACCCTAACCCCCACTTAACAATAACCACAACCCTAACCATAGCATAACCCTAACACCAACATGAAACACACATAACTCTAACCCTAGCATACTATGAAAGCCTAACCAACCCAAATTAGCAAAGAAACATAACATGATTCAATACAAATTTGCAAATCCAAGCCAAAACTAGGGTTTCCCCAAAGTAGCAATATTTGAGCAAATGTGACAATTCCTATGGATGAAAACGAGGGGATCGAAGGAGATTACCTCCCTAAGGGAGGGGTTGGCTTCGAAATCCACGGTCAAATACTTCGGATTTGCAAGATTTGAGAAGGATTTGAGAGGGGGAGAGGGGAAGAGAGGAGAGGCGCAAGGCTAAGGGTTTGTGTGGGGTGGGGTGTGTGGGGTGGGGGTGGGATGGGAGAGAGGGTGGGGCCAGCCTAAGTGGAACACAGACTATGCAGCGCCCAAGAGCTAGGCGCTGCACATTACAAGTGTGGCGCCTAAGTTTGAGGCGCTGCAGTGCTGTCTGTGGGGCCGCAACTGGACCAGGGCTGCCACGCTGGCAGGAGGTGCGACGCCTAAGGCAGAGGCGCTGCATAGTGGTCTGTGGCGCCTAGCTGTCGGGCGCCACACAAAAGGGTCAGCAGAGTGAAATTTTTTCGGAACGAGGTCAGTTTGTGATTTGATTTGGACCTCAGGTCAAATATGTGATTTCTGCCATTATATAGAGTACATGATGGGGTAGAGATTTGGAGTACAAGACAAGTTACATGTGGTTTAAACTAATTCTATCTCTATCTCCTTATCTCTATATTTAACCCAACTTATATTCTAACATTCCCCCTCAGTCGTAGCGGGAGTGAAGCGAACGATTGCGACTGAATTTGAAGTCTTGCGCTTCCGCCGTCCTCTCCGCTGCACCATCATCAACTGCGTCCCTGATGGCTGATGGGTCGGCACCTAGGGCGGTGACTGCGTCCCCTTCTGGTGCCTTCCCTGTCTTCTCCTCTATTCCCTCCCGCGGTCACAGCGGGAGTGTCGTGGACGCAAGTGACGAGGCGGACGCTGTTGACTGGAGTTGTTGCCGATGAGTTGCTGTAGACGTAGCCATTAATATCGAGGTAGCCGATCATGGTGACATAGCCGTGGTCGAGGTAGTCGTGGTCGTCGTGGATGATGAAGCCGCACAAAGCTAGAGGCGCAAAAAAATGCGCTATGACGGAGCTGCAAACGTGGACGATGCACCGCGCGGATGTCGGAGGTGTCGTCGGCGATGAGTCCACCGGTTTTGCCAAGACCGGAGGAAGCCCATCGAGCACACATCGGTTTTGCCAGAACCGTGTGGCCGTGTAGGGTCGTCACTGTAGTGACGCCGTGTCGATGCAGTCATGCAGTTGTGGATGACGCGGTCATTGCCGTCGTCGAGGTCGCATCTTGCAGAAAAATCTGTCAGAGGACGCTAGGTGTCTATCTTGTGAACGAGGTGGCGGCAGTGTGTTAACGATGATGGTGATGAAGACCACGTTGATGAAGACCTTGGCGATGAAGTGCCGGCGATGCAGCGGCGTGTCAACGATGATGCGTCGCTTGGAGGCGTCCCTCGTGGCGACGGGTGTCGATGCCGTGCCGTGCTGAAGAAGACGATGAAGAATTGCACGCTTTCCACACCGGCTTGGCGTGTGGATGGTGCATGTCGGGTCCGTAGATGTGCTCGGCGAAGATTTGTTTCTTTTCTTGACGTAATCGTACAGCTTGATGAAGTGGTTCGACCTGGTGTAGTTCGGCTAGATGCAGTGCAGATGGGTCGGTGCAGTCGCTTGGTTCGACGATGGAGCGCTTGATGTAGATCGTAGCCTCGTAGGAGTCGCGTCGCGTGGAGATGCCGAAGCCGGCTCGTAGCCGGCCGGTGCGTGTCGTTGAAGGATGCGTAGCCGGATCCCTCGAGAGCCCTGTAGTCGATGCAGTTGCAGATCAGTCGGTGTAGTTGTTCGTCTTGACGTAGATGACGGCTGGCGGTGGAGGCCCGTCTGGCCGTGGGTTCGATGATGGAGGCCATCGTGTGCACCGGCGGGAATCGATCTAGGATCGTGGATGTATTCCACATCCCATGTTGCCCTGGCATGATGCATGTTCACGTAACAACTAGCCAATAGTAACTGCTGAACAAGCACACCTGTCCGTGGATGCAATCTTGTTGCATGTGCTCGCCGGGTACTGGCTGTCGAGGTCCCTCCCGTGCTCCAGCGCTGGTGTCCGGTGCACCTTCAGGCGGATGGAGTTGGTTGATGTAGAGGCGGGTGCGGCCGATGCAGGAGTCCGTCCACCGTACCATCGCATGTTGGAGCACAGGGATCGAGGATGCATCAAGTGATTTGGCCGCCGTCTGGGATAAAGATTGCTGCACCGATCTGCTAGGATTTTTCTCACTGGAATTTGGGTCTTCAAAGATTTATTTGGTGGCTAAAGAAAACCAAATCTAATAGAATTTCGAAATTTGAAGTTGATCTAATCTAAGGAATCAATCTAATGATGATGAACTCGAAAATTGTATCTAAAACTACGAGACCGATCAAATCTTTGATTGATCGGGTGCCGCGCCCCCGCGGAGAGAAGATTAATCTCCTAGGGGGCGGCGCGCTGCGGAAATGGTAGAGGAACCTAGGATCGGCGTCGTGAGACTAACCGCTCTGATACCATGTGAAAATTGTAGGATGGCTAGAATATTGTTGTGTTGATCTAATCCTTATGGGGAATTGTATAGAGTACATGATAGGGTAGAGACTTAGAGTACAAGACAAGTTACATGTGGTTTAATTTAATTCTATCTCTATCTCCTTATCTCTATATTTAACCCAACTTATATTCTAACAAACTAAACAAAAACTCAGCAAAGCAGCCACTGCCTCTATGCATGGTCTCATGCATGTGTGCTGGTAACCTGCTAAGCCGCACGCATGCTCAAGGTCAACTGACAGGGCTGTCAATTAGTGTCAAACTATTATGTCTTCATCCTGCCAAGTGGACGCTGATACTTTGGTTGATAGACAGATACATTGGTATTGGTACCCCAGCTACAGATCGGGGCCACTTGACTGCAGTGTCAAGGCAGGCAGTTTGGTTTACTTTACTTCACACAGCACATGACGATGATGATGAGCTGGTGAGCTTCCTTCCTTCCAAGGACTATTTTCCTGCTCCGCTCATCGATATCAATTCCCCCAGCACATGTGGTTTATTTATTCCTGTTTTTGAGCCATATATTCGCAGTGCTAAGCAGATCTTGTATGGGTTCAGTAAATGTTTAGTTGTGCACAATAAATTGCAAAATATGTGCAGATCGATATGCCGAGGCAGGAGTGCTCCGGTTTGGCGTGGCATCTGCAGTCTGAAGAAAGATGGAAGCCGTGACTAGTTCATGTGTAACTTCAGACCAAGAGAGATCTACTGAGTAATCAGATTATTACCCTACTATTCCATTTGATTAGGAGTAAGGTGAAGGAACCAAGTACATGGCCCACCGGGCCAGATTCAGACACGCATATTAGACAGATTTTGCCATGATTTTTTAGAAAGGTCCAGACATCCAGACTAGACAGATTTTGTCATATGTAATAACTCAGCACCACCAAAAATCATGCTAGTGGCTCTGCTATCATGAACAAGGGATATAACAATGCACAATTAATCTATGGAGTGGTAATGTCAAAGTTGGCTTTGACATTTTTGACCATGCATTGCTCTCTTGTTCTATGCCCTCTCATGCATACCGTGTGAGCAGAGCACGCGTGCAGCTACAACCACATATCACCAGATTCAGAAATTAGTAGCTGCAGGAAAAGTAGTGAGAGTGAGCACCACTGAGAAAAGGCTGGCCTGTGTGATGATTGACGGACAAGTTTCACACTTGATGGTACTCAAGGATCTAAACTATTTGGAGGCTCCTTTTTCCTTCCCCTGTAGGTTTGTGCACACAACTGATCTCTGAGATTTGATATTTTGTGTCTCCCACTATGGATAGCAGACAGAGATATTGAAGTTCCATGTATTCAGCAACCAAGTTAGTGTAAGTTTCATAAGTCACTGAATGAGTGAGTGGGTGGAGCAAGTATTATCAAACACAGGCATGAACTAGTGCAGGAATGCAGTCCAGTGGGGGCTAAACAGTTGGATGACGCAATGGTCACATGACGGTAAGGAAGAAAAGGAAGTATCTTGTGCTTATGAGGCATAGAACAACAGACAGAGCATGTTACTTTGCTGGCTGTAAACTTCCTAGCAAATCAACAACTAGTACATCTGTACATGGAGAAATATCTCAATATGATTAGGATCACATGTCTTGGTCTTGTGAGGAGGACTAGATGACATGAAAGTACAAAAAGTGAAGAGTAAAGTACGTAGTCAGGGAACCAACATTATCATCAAGCTTGTAAAATTAACACCAGAAACAGTGTTGCCAGGAAGTTTACTGATCAAGCATGTGATGAGTTTAGTGGACATGTTTCAGGGTCATCATACTCTCTAATTGAAAGTATCTGATATCGAAGATTCTTTGTTTCCATGAAAATTGTTTGGGAGTCATGTTAAGAATAACTCAAAGATATACCACACTTCAATTTTGCTAATTTTGCATAAGGTCGGTGTAGAATTTTCTTTTGGTATGCTCATACCTGGTCAAACATGTGAAATGACATCAGGTTCATTCTAGAGGAAGGGTTTTCTGGCTAGTTGAAATGAATGGATGATACTTTTGACTTTCACAATAACCAAATCTACTGGTCAATTTACTGCTAATTCAGTGATTGGGGAAGGGTATTCCACCTGATAGCTAAAGCTTGAGTCATTGAGTGTTGTTTTTGCTGGAGCAAGACATGTCGTATTCCTAGCAGACTTCTTACGCCATTGGATCGAATAGCATAATATTTGCATCTTCCTTGACTGTCTAGCCCGACATTCTTATCAATGTGGTCACTGCTTTGGTATAGGTGGTGATTAGAGAGATAAACTTCATGTCATTGTAGTCAGAGACCTTGTGCTTCTACAAAAAGGAGTCCAATATTCAAACAATTGTATGTTTCTTGTCTTGGGAGGCTTTGGGTTTTAGGAAGTCCACATCAAAGGTAACAAGGCCCATCTTCTTTTTAGTTTCTAACAGACCTACACGCAAGAATGTTTCATAACAATCTTCATAATACAGATCAACGGATTTCATCCCCGACTTATCTATGAGTCGACAACCAAGAGCATGTGTGATATACAAAGCAAGAAAGAGTATGACTCCAATATGCACAGTGCCATATATAGTATCCGTTGGCACATCACCACTACATACAAGATCATCACATGCACGTAGCTTGACGTTTGTGATTGTTCCCCTCGAATATCTGGGGACAATAGCCCCCCCCCCCCTTCCCCCAAAACATCAATCACATCGGGAAAAGACACACCCACAAGAGTAGTATTTGAACTTGGCTCATTTGAGTTTACCAGCTTCGTACGACAAATGGACAAAACAACACCAACAAGCTTGTATTTATACCCTACTACGTCATTTCCCAAATTAACGGCATCTCCCAAATTATTGCAACAAGCGATATGGCACGTGATAGTCGTGATGAACCATAGAGGAATCTCTACTATTAAAGGAGGGTCTGCAGTCGTGGTGATGGTTCGACCTCCCTCCTATCGATCCACCTCTTCCTACTATTAAAAAAATCAGAAAAACCACCACTGCTCCTCCCATCACCGCTCGAAAAAATATCCCAAAGAAAGAAAAAAATAGACCCACGACCCACAACCCACGTCCCACCCTTCGTCTCCCCCACCCCCCATCGCTGCCGAACCAATCCCTCTTCCCTTTCTAGAGAAATTCGCCGCCGCTGCTCCCCTCATCGTCCTCTCGCAGTCGACGTGGTTGCAGTCCTGGCCATGAAAGATGTCGCGTCGCCGTGCCTGCGGTTCTGGCCGTGGAAGATGCCGTGTCGCCTTGCCCATGGACATCGCTGCCGGCCCCGCACTCCCCTCTGCATGAGGAAAATCTATTATCCGTCTCCGTGCCTGTCGCGCTGCCGTAGGGTTGGTCACCGTCTCGCAGCCTCTGTATGCTGCTCACCCCTCTCTTCAGATCCATGGGTAAAGTGTGAGTGTCTCCAATCTAGCACCGCCCTGTTAGAATATAAATATGTTTAAGATAGAGATAAGGAGATAGAGATAGAATAGATTTAACCATGTACGACTTGCCCTCTACTCCAAGTCTCTCTCCCTCATATTGTACTATATATATACCCCACACTTGGGTGGGAACAATACAACAATCATCATATAATTTCTACATGGTATTAGAGCGGTTTGTCCAACGACGCCGATCCTAAGTTCTTCCACCACTTTCGCAGCGTGCCACTCCCGGAAAGATTAATCTCCTCTCCCCGGGGGCGTGGCACCCGATCAATCGAAGATCAGATCGGTTTCGTAGATTAGATCATTTTTTTAGATTAGATCAATTTCACTTTTCCAAATTTCTTAGATTGATTCTTTTTTAGCCATAAATAAATCCTACGACCCTCAAAATCTGGTGAAAATCCCATAATCAGTGCAGGCGGCCATGCCCCGCCGATCTCCCATGCGCGACTACAGCTTTTCCGAGCAAATTCTCCGGCCTCCGATTGCAGCGCACGGCACCGTGCGACTACATACGGGCGCATGCACTGATCCTGCCGGCTCCAGGCGATATCGACCAAGCACGCGGGACTGGCCACCCGCGGGCGCTTGGTGGCCGCCGGCCGCGCAGTACACCATCCAGTCGGCAGGGCGTGTCTACCTGATCCTGCTGTCCGCGATGCATCAGCACGAAACTTCATCGACTCGCTCCACAAGCACGACATCAGAGAAAAAACTTCACGTGGCGGAACCCCACCACGACACCGGGAGGGCGGCACGCTGGTCCGATCTAATCTTCATTGATTTGTGTATGCAGAACGAGGAGGCACAAGGCCTGTACACGCATGCACCAGGAAAGATGCATGCGTACAGGAAACATCAGCGTCACCACGGCCGCAAACTCCATCGATACACGGCCATGCCTGCCGAGAGGCGAGCGCTAGCGGGCCGTGCATCGACTACAGGGCCCGGCTACGCATCCTTCGACGACACGCACCCGCTACGAGATGGTTTCGGCTTCTCCACGCGACGCGACTCCTACGAGCCTCCAGGATGCCCGCGCCAGCTGGGAGCGGGCTCGTCATCTACACCAACTGCTGCACCTGCACAGATCTACTTCAAGCGCTCCATCGTCGAACCAAGCGACTGCACCGACCCATCTGCACTGCATCTAGCCGAAGTGCACCGGGCCGAACCACTTCATCAAGCTGTACAACTACATCAAGAAAAGAAACAAATCTTCGCCGAGCACATCTACGGACCCGACATGCATTATCCACATGCCAAGCCGGTGTGAAAAACATGCAATTCTTCATCGTCTTCTTCAGCACGACACGACATCGACACCCGTCGCCACGAAGGACGCCTTCAAGCGACGCATCATCGTCGACACGCTGCTGCATCACTGACACTTCATCGTCAAGGTCTTCATCAATCAACGTGGTCTTCACCAACATCTTCATCAACACACTGCCGCCGCCTTGTCCACAAGATGGGCACCTAGCGTCCTCTGACAGACTTTTCTGCAAGACGCGACCATGACGACGGCAATACCGCGTCACGACGACGGCATCGACCGCGTCATCCACGACAGCACGACTGCATTGACCGCGTCACGACGACGGCATCGACCGCGTCATCCACGACAGCACGACTACATCGATACGGCGTCACTACAATGACGACCTTACGCGGCCACACGGTTCTGGCAAAACCGATGTGTGCTCGATGGGCTTCCTCCGGTCTTGGCAAAACCGGCGTACTCGTCGCCGACGCCACCCTCTGACATCCGCAAGGTGCATCGTCCACGTCTGCAGCTCCGTCATAGCGCATTTTTTTGCGCCTCCAAGCTTTGTGCGGCTTCATCATCCAGGACGACCACACCATCGAGCACGAATACCTCGACCACGGCTACATCATCATGATCGGCTATCTCGACATTGACATTAATGGCTACGTCTACAGCAATATATCGGCAACAACTCCAGTCAACAGCATTCGCGTCGTCACCAGCGTTCACGCCACTCCCGCTGTGACTGCGGGAGGGAAGAGAGGAGAGACAAGGAAGGCAGCAGAAGGGGATGCAGTCACCGCCCTAGGTGCCGACCCATCAGAGACGCAGTTGATGATGGCGCAGCGGAGAAGACGACGAAAGTACAAGACTTCAAATTCAGTCGTACTCGTCCGCTTCACTCCCGCTACGACTGAGGGGGAATGTTAGAATATAAATATGTTTAAGATAGAGATAAGGAGATAGAGATAGAATAGATTTAACCATGTACGACTTGCCCTCTACTCCAAGTCTCTCTCCCTCATATCGTACTCTATATATACTCCACACTTGGGTCGGAACAATACAACAATCATCCTATACGCCCTTCTCCAGCGGCCTAAAGCTCAAGTTCTCCGGCGACGCATCCGCAGCCCTCCACGCGGATCTCTCATCCAGCGGGTACTCTAGGTCGCGGTTTCCCTTCTTTTTTCTTCTGCGGTTCATTGTACACAAAATGTAATTTTGTAACGCCTCATTTTTCTGCACGTCATGGGATTGTGCTGAAGGCTTCTTTTTCTTTTGCTCATCATGGGAATGTGCTTGAAGGATCTTGATTATGGCTCTCTTTTTTTTAAGTTCTGCAATACTTATTATTGCAAGGAAGACAAATTCCTTAAGAAACTAGAAGACGTTCAGTTATTGTTTATGCATGCTAATTGTTGTTGAATTTCAGATAAGGATTGGGCGCTGTTGTTGTTGACGAGGGCAAGCCTCGGGGCACTGGTAAAATTCCTCACTCTCTTTTCTCTTTTCCTGTCTTATATTCTTTCCCATGAAGGTCACATAATACCTCCCATTTGTACTTGTTGCTTCATAATTCGTTTTCCTGAAACGAATGAAATAAGATGATTATACTTGTGGTTATTTTGGACCATTCAATTATTTGATGATGATCTCTTGTAGATCTCTGAAATGGAAAAAGTAATGTTTCATTATCTCCCAACGCAAGGGAAACAACTCGAAAATTTTAACAACCTTGCTCCTGCAGAACGGGCTCACCAGGTCACCTTGTGAAAGTGCAACTCACTTAGATCCATTGTTGCTTGTTGTCGTCGTTGTATCCATATCCAATGCTGCCATATGTTATGAAGTTTATGTTGATATGAGATTCTGATGTACTCACTGAATGCAGAGGTGAGAAAAGAGCACATGGGCGAGCGAAAAAGGGAGGAGGCATATTTGTCCACAACATGAACTAGGGATTGGATACGTGGAAGGTGGAGTTGAAGCATATGTCCTGTTTAGCCCAGCTTTGGAACATGGGGAGGAAGGTGTTGTTTTCTTGGTAAGTAAATTAGTGTTACACTGACCATGGTAGTGTTTCCTGGGTAAATCCTCTGTCGTCAGTGTTAGGAGGAACCGGGGGAGGAAGAGAACATCAGTAGGGGAGCGGCGTTGCAGAGGCCGGTCTTCAGGTAGCTCATTATCCCCTTCGTGGGTATGGGCTTTGTGATTCACTTCTCCCAGGCCTTTTTATAGTATACAGGTCAATATACATATGCATGAATAGTGTAATCGTA
This sequence comes from Triticum urartu, assembly GCF_056163025.1. Classification (NCBI taxonomy): domain Eukaryota; kingdom Viridiplantae; phylum Streptophyta; class Magnoliopsida; order Poales; family Poaceae; genus Triticum; species Triticum urartu. The sequence goes on from NC_141879.1 coordinate 716,009,705, forward strand.
TGAGAGTAGCACATTGTCAGGCTCTGCTCGCAGAGATTAAATGGATGGGACATGTCCAGGCTTTTGAAATAGCACAGGACAAGCCTGCAGAGTTGCAGCGGCAATAATTGCTGAACTGACCCAACGAAAAAGCAGCTTCAAGAAGTACTATTAATTTTCTTTCGGCAATTTTCTGTAATCCTCAAACTAGTGTGCAATTAGCTACTGTCTTTTTAGCAAACAATTAACTAACAGTGCCTCTTTTTTCTCAAGAGTTCTTTTAAGATGTCCCTCTTACCCCTTAAGGGGCAACAGAATATTTGACCTGAACCGTCATTCATCAAGGATGTATTTCACCACACACAAAAAAACTAATTATGGTGAAGTAAAATATTTACCCCATCTTTTTTAATATAATAAAAGTTTACATTCGCCCCTCGTACGTATATGTTGTATCTACCATATGAAGATGAACTCGTGTTGTAAAATGATATGTATCCACGTGATCCTAAAAAATTATATACACATTACAAATGGCAGTATTATATTTCATCTAGATTGCAACGTAATAATCATCAGTACGTGTATTCGCATCATTCTGAGAGAGCCAGTAAAGAAAATAAATGCAAATACGCCATGGTAGGAATGTGTATGACTTTTTCTTGTGTGATAAATATACAAAACGTTCTCTATCGTACATTTTCTTCTCTAACAAAAAAATGTGCAAGAACATTGGTACACATGGTTGCTTTCTTAAATAAAAATTCTGATGGTATTTTGTCTGCTTTTTGCCATGATTTTGTCAACTAGTATTCATTTTTTGGTGTTTTCTAAAATAAATTCTATGCATTTTCTACTGTTTAGCTCCCAACCGATAAAATAAAACATGCATACACATATATGACTGAACACGACAAAATTCTTTTTTTGTTTGTTAGACATGATGATAAGGTGCGTTCAGTGGAAAAAATATATAGTTCGAAACAAAATCTGGCATTAATTAGCCCTGTTTATTTTTCCTTATATACTTAGGGTTTAAAAGGACAGGGATAAATTATAAAAATTTCTTTCCTGAGTTATATCGGAACAATGTCCATGCTAACCCCAACGCCATCATTAATGGTCTAGTACCTCAGATTACATGCTAAGAGGCACTTCCTTCGTTTTTATTTACTTTGCATATTAGCTTTGACTAAAGTCAACATGTATAAAATTTGATCAATTTTGTAGAAAACAGTATGAACATTTACAATAACAAATTTATATGATGTGAAAATAAATTTGGCGGTGTATGTGTTAATATATTTTTGGTGGTTCATTTAAAACGGAGGGAGTAATAGTTATATACGTCATTAGATCATTAAGATTTAACGGTGTATATTGCTTTGGATCACCTTAAAATTCCTCTATAAAAATGTTGTGCCACCATTCGGGTGCTAATAACACACATTCATCCCTGATTTCTCTATTTTTACAAAACTATTCCTCAAATTAGTGTGTAATTAGCGCTGCTGTTTTTGAACAAACAATTGTGCCTCTCTTTTTAAGAAAATATGTTGTGCCCCGGTCGGGTGCTAAGAACACACTATCATCGCCGCGTTTTTCCCTTGCTAACAAAACTCGCCTTAATCCGTCGTCTCAAGTGTATCCAAAGATGAAACGCTAAACACATATACGTGCCGTCTGGTTCTGCCAGAAAAACATGAAGCCACAGGAGTCGCATGTGACATGAAGCCACAGCAGTAGCATGTGCCTGCCGCCAGCCCACCTGTTTCATACATGTACGTCCGGCGTGGGCCTACTCTAAATACGGTGACATACGACTTTTTAGGCGGGGCTGCAACTTTCTATACATCTTGAAGCATAAATCCCCATGCTCAGTCGTCGGGTTAGATTCAGAGCTACCTGATGACCAGCCTCTGCAACGCATTTTCGACATCAGTGGCCCCTGCAACACGGACTCATGCAGGCTACAGCAGCGACGCCAGTGGCATGGCTAGCACGAGATGCAGCAGCATCTCCCAGTACCTGACCAAGACGCTGCCCGGCTGGCATGTTGATGGCTTCCTCTTGGACGATGCCACGACCTCAGCTCAGTCGTAGTCTCCATACCGGGGTCAATTTACGTGCTATTTTTTATTGTACATATATGTTTCAAGCTACTGCAAGCAAGATGCACAAATAAGGACAACAAACATAGCCGAGGATGATAAAGATCATATTCATGCTTTATCTTGTTTTTCATATGGGACTTAGTGTGGAGAAAGGGACATGGTGATTGGCGGAAAGAGAGCTATGTGGGAGAAAGACAACGCAGTTTTTTGAATTTTAAAAATAGAAGGAAAGACTTGTTTCTTAATGACATTGTGAGGCTCAGATTGTGTGGAGGCTTCAGGAGCTGGCACCGGGTGAATTTCAATGGGAGTTGGTTGCTCTCGAGGACAATGTCTTTAGGGTGGATTTCACCACTGTGGATGATTTGCAGAGACTGCTGAGCTTCGGTCTGTGTAGAGTTCCTGGCACTAAGTGCATCCTGGAGTTTCACGAGTGGAAGAAGGTGGAGCCTAAGGGCAAACCACTTACGCAGGTCTGGTTGAGGTTTTTGGGAGCCCCTTCCAAACCGTTGCAGGATGTTCGTGTTGTGGCCAGCATGGGTATTATGGTTGGGAAGACGGAAAAAGTAGATATGGCTTTTACCCGAGCTCATGGAGTGGCCCGGCTTCTAGTGAGCGTTCTGGATGTTGAGTTTGTACCGGATAAGGTCAACTGGACTTATAGGGGAGAGGTTTTCCCGCTCGAGATTGAGTTTGAGGACACTGATCTGTTTGCTGAGGCCATTAATGGGAATGACGTGGATATGCACGAGGGTGACGACAGTGCGGGTGCCAGGGGGCACCGACTGATGAGTCCTCGAGGGAGGGGACTAATGGTTCTGGCCCTATTGCTCAGTTGCCCGGGGTTGGGTCCGGAGTTGAGCCGGCACCATCACCATCGGTGCCTATGACTTCGCTGAGGTTTGGGTCCTTCGAGCCAGCCTCTGCCCCTCCCAGACTTTGGAGCGACAGGGTGGATTCTGATGATGTGTTCGAGCATACGCTCCCTTTGTTGGAGTTCGAGGGAGCTGGCGGGTCCTTGCCTGGACTTATGGTGACGGCATCGTCGCCGAGGACTTTGGTTGGAGTTGGGGACGTTGAGCCTGTGGTTGCTTCTACTCCCCCTGCTTCACGTGTGGTCGAGGTTCCGGAGATGATGTCTACGCCCGAGTTGGGGCTTGGGGGAGGGGAGTCGGGGCAGGTGGCCTCGACAACTCCCATCCCTACACCGTCGCCGGTGATGCCGGTCTTGGAGGCGTCGGCGGGTGCTGCGATAGGTGGTCCGACGCAGGTGGCCTCGGCTATCTCGTCCCCGGTGGCGGCGACGGCGTCCGCGCCTTCTGTGGCGCTGGGGGGAGGGTTCGGGGCAGGTGGCCCTGACTCCTCCTTCTTCTGCGGCGGTCAGGAGGACCGCCTCTCCGACGACGCCGGCCCGCCACTCGACGCCGAGGGGTGGGACGGGAGGAGGGCTCGAGCAGGCGGCCCACGCCCTTCTCTCCCCCGACTCGCTCGCGGCTCAGGGCCTCTGTGTGGGCCACTTATCCGAGGGGCATGGGAGCCCCCAGCCGCCTACTCCAGTGACCTTGGTTGACCCTTTGAGGGATTCAACGCGAGCTTTTACTAGGGAGGAGGTCATTGCTTTTGGCGGGATCCCTGATCCGGTCTCGGCGGGGAGACGGATGAGTGCTCGCATTCAGGAGCTCCCGGAGGTGGATGACATGCAGCAGAGGTGCGCTATGAGGGCGGCCAAGCTTCATGATACTGCGATCTCTACCGGTATGTCCGTCAACATATCTAATTCTTTATTGCATTTTTCTAATGAGGACATTATAAATAATGCAAACCAATTAGGAGTTTCACTAGGGGCTACGGATAGTGAGATTTCCAAGTCGGTGAATGATCTTTTAGATTTGGAGGCGGAGCGTACCTTAGAGACAATTCGTAATCTCGCAGCGGTAAAACCCATGAATGATGATGAGATTGATGCGTTAGGGGTCAGGGTGCTGGATAATCTGTGTGTGGATCTAGCACCATCCAACCATGAGTCTGAGGATGATGATGTGCCCATAGATGATGCAATTGTTAGTACCGTTGAACCTGGTTATGAGGACCGGGAAACTGAACCTAGTAAACCAAAGCGCAAGTGGAAACGGAAGATTTATCCCGATTCTGCAGTACGTAGGAGTGCTAGGATTCGAACCACCAAAAAATTCTATGATGGTCGATGAAAGGAATCTTCTGGAATAGCAGAGGTCTGAAGGACTTGGCTAAAAGAAGGTTTCTGGCTGAGGCATCTTTGGAGCAATGTTTAGATTTTGTTGCTCTTTCGGAAACTGGTCGAGCTAACTTTGCGCCCCAGTTTCTTTCCTCTCTTGTGGGTGGTGTTGATTTCGATTGGCATTGTCTCCCCCCGCGAGGAAGATCGGGTGGTATCTTGCTGGGTGTGAGATGCGATTCGCTTGAAGTCCGAAGTGTAGTGATGGACGACTTCACGGTTAAGTTTCGAGTCAGGTCTAAAGTAGATGGTTTCAACTGGGCTTTGGTGGCAGTTTATGGTGCCGCACAGCCCGAGCTTAAACCGGAGTTTCTGGCGGAAAGTTTTCTGGTAGAAAGTTTACCTGGGCTAATGCTTTGCCAAACCCGACTTATGAAAAGCTTGATCGAGTTCTCGCGAGTGTGGAGTGGGAACAGAAGTTCCCTCTTGTAACGGTACAAGCTCTCTCGTGGGGCATTTCCGATCATACACCCTTGCTGGTGGATTCTGGTGAGCCGAGCCACATGGGGAACAAAAACACCTTCTCTTTTGAGATGGCCTGGTTCGAACGCGAAGGATTCTTGGACCTGATTGCCAGGGAATGGGCTAAGGGTGCAGGAGGGAGGACTTCGGTCGAGCGCTGGCAGAATAAGATTAGGAATTTGAGAAGTTTCTTACAGGGTTGGGCTAAGCACCTTAGCGGAGTGTATAAGATTGAAAAGGACATGCTCCTTTCTCTTATACAGGCACTAGACATAAAGGCCGAATCCACGATTTTGTTGCCTGCTGAGCTTTAGGTTAAATCTAAGGCGGAGAAGAGGTTGAAAGAATTTCTCCGCGAAGAAGAACTGAAGTGGGCGTTGCGGGCTAAGGTCCGCAGAGTGGTCCGAGGGGACGCAAATACTCAATTCTTTCACTTGATTGCTAATGGTAAGCACAGAAAGAAGAGGATCTTTCAACTTGAACAAGATGAGGGCACTATTTTAGGACAAGACAACCTCAAAACCTATATAACAGAGTATTATAGGACAGTTGTTTGGACCGCCGGAGGATAGCTGTGTGTCCCTCGATGAGTCCAGGACTGAGGATGTGCCTCAACTGTCGGCTGATGATAATGATATTCCGGTTGCCCCGTTCACTGAGAAGGAGGTGCTTGCTGCTATTACACAGATGAAAAATAATAAGGCTCCTGGACCGGATGGTTTTCCGGTTGAGTTCTACAAAAAGTGCTGGCACATCATTAAGGGGGATTTGCTTCCTATGTTTCATGATCTGTTCTCTGGACAGCTTCATTTATTTCACTTGAACTTTGGAACTATCACACTGCTCCCTAAGAAAACGGATGCTGTGAGAATTGAGCAGTTCAGGCCAATCTGCCTTCTCAATGTTAGTTTCAAAATTTTCACCAAGGTCGGGACTAATAGGCTTACACAGATTGCGCATTCTGTGGTGCAACAGTCCCAAAATGCTTTCATGCCGGACAGAAACATCCTGGAAGGGGTGGTCATCCTTCATGAAACGCTCCATGAAATCCATTCAAAAAAATTAGATGGAGTAATTTTTAAGGTGGATTTCGAGAAAGCGTACAATAACGTCAAATGGCCATTCCTCCAACAGGCATTGCGTATGAAAGGTTTTGATGAAGCCTGGCGCCGCCAGGTTGAATCATTCACGCAAAAAGGTAGTGTGGGAATTAAAGTGAATGATGATATTGGTTGTTACTTCCAGACACAAAAAGGCCTAAGACAAGGAGGTCCGATGTCCCCTATATTGTTTAACATTGTGGTTGATATGTTAGCAATTTTGATAGGGAGGGCTAAGGAGAATGGTCAAGTAAGTGGCTTGGTACCCCATCTTGTTGATGGAGGTGTATCCATCCTGCAATACGCTGATGATACAATCATCTTCATGGAGCATGATTTGGCCAAGGCGAGAAATATGAAGCTGGTGTTATGCATGTTCGAACAATTGACCGGGTTAAAGATTAACTTTCATAAGAGTGAGTTGTTCTGCTTTGGTAGAGCAAAGGATGAACAGGACGCTTATAGGCAATTGTTTGGGTGCGAGTTGGGGGAGTTACCTTTCTCCTACTTAGGTATCCCGATCCACCATCGTAGGCTGACGAACCGAGAATGGAAGTGCGTCGAAGACCGATTTGAGAAGAAGCTGAGTTGCTGGAAGGGCAAGCTCATGTCATACGATGGCCGATTAATTTTGATTAACTCGGTACTCACGAGTATGCCTATGTTTCTCTTATCGTTCTTTGAAGTCCCAGTTGGTGTCAGGAAAAGACTGGACTTCTATCAATCGCGTTTCTTTTGGCAGGGTGATGACTTAAAAAGAAAGTACCGGCTAGCTAAATGGGATATCATCTGTAGACCGAAAGACCAAGGGGGTCTCGGGATCGAGAATCTTGAAGTTAAGAACAAATGTCTTCTTAGTAAGTGGCTGTGGAAACTGTCTTCTGAGACTGATGCCACGTGGGCGCAAATCCTTCGTAGCAAGTACCTCCACACAAAAACTTTGTCCCAGGTTATAGTCAAGCCGACCGACTCACCTTTTTGGAGAGGACTGATGAAAGTCAAACAGTCCTTTTTTAATAGGACAAAGTTCATTATTGGCAACGGTATGGTGCTAGTACGCGTTTTTGGGAGGATACTTGGCTCGAAGAGACACCCTTGGCCATTCAATATCCGTCTTTATATCGTATTGTTCAACGACGTGAGGTGTTCGTTGCAACGGTATTTCAATCTATCCCCCTTAATATTCAGTTCAGACGGTCGCTAACGGGCAATCGTTGGGAAGCTTGGCTCCGTCTAGTTAGGAGACTGATGGAGGTTCAACTTTCTCAACAACCCGATGAATTACGCTGGCAGCTGGCTAGGTCTGGAGTTTTCACAGTTAAATCAATGTATATTGATGTTATTAATTCGTCCTCCATTCCTACCTCTAAGCATGTTTGGGAGGTTAAAGTGCCTTTGAAAATAAAAGTGTTTATGTGGTTTGTCCATAAACAAGTTATTTTAACCAAGGACAACTTGATAAAGCGTAATTGGACAGGACCTACTAGGTGTAGTTTCTGTGATCGGGATGAGATGATTCAACACCTCTTTTTTGATTGCCCGTTAGCCAAAGTTCTATGGCGGACGGTCCACATTGCTTTTAAGATTACTCCACCGAACTCTGTCAATGTGTTATTTGGGATATGGCTTAATAGGATTGAGCCAGACTTAGCGAGACATATTCGTGTTGGAGTTTGCGCCTTGCTGTGGACTATCTGGAATTGCAGAAATGATTTGGTGTTTAACAGAATATCACGTATTCACTTTTTGCAGGTTATTTTCCGAGCCACACTGATCCGTTCGTGGTCGCTACTCACTCTGACGGAGGCCAGGGAGCATTTGGTTACTGGATCTGTCCGTTGGGAGATGGTAGCTCGGGATATCTTCAACCGGTTTGGATGGCGGTCATATAATAGGATAGGCAATTAGTTTACCTATCTTTCTTTAGCCAGCCGGTTGTGGCTTTTCTTTCTTGCTAGTTGGTGTTTCTAGCCTTTTTAGCTCTGTGTGAGCTTTCTTTTTTTGTTCTGTCAGTTGGAGACTTTGGAACCTTGTTCGAACTTTTATTTGGTTAATAAGATGGCCGTATGCATCACTCTGATGCAGAGGCCGGGGAACTCCCCCTTTTCGAATAAATGTAGATAATTTAACATCCAGTATGAGGTTTATCTGTGGTTCAGTTTTTATTCAGTGAGCGAGCATATACTGTGTTCAGTTTATATATATCACCAACATATTCCAGTAAGACTTCGCACATATTTATTTTTTGCCTTCCCAACTCAGTATGCTTTATCTATGCCTGATTTGACCAGACTGGAAGTACATTTAGGGTCTTAGCTAACCAGGAGCAGAAGTGAGCACAATGACACTTTTTTTAGGTGTGTGATGAATTCACTTATTCTAAGAATTTTGTGATGCTTGGTGAGAATGAAAGAGGGAAAACACGGGAAGCGTTTATTTGAACGTCTGGTTAGCCCAAAGTCCTCATGAAAACACACCTACACATGAGCGCTATCAATCAATCATAAAAGAACAAATCACAAACATCGAAAGAGTTAGCTTATCATCTCATGAGCTATATCAAGTGAAGTTATACCAGGACATCAAAGCTAGAGCGAAGTGGCGGACCAGTGAAGGAAGATCAATGTTTGTCTGGTTATTTGTGGGATAAGAAAAATGTCAAGAAAAAATAGAACCAATGAAGGATCAAGAAGGACAAATACAACAATAAAACATTGTTGTGCTGCTTCGTGGCAACGCACGGGCAGTCAGCTAGTAGGTGTGTAATCTCTCCTGTCAAAGCTCCGATATTTTTCTATATAGTAGATTGTAAAAGCATTTATTAGGAGAGCAAGTGGAGGACAAAGTTGCAACAATATGCAGATGTCCTTCCTGCTTGTGTATCCAATAATGTGCAAAACCATTGCTTGTGTATCATCACTAGAAACAGAAGCAAAACGATGGTTTGATAACCCAATTTCCATGGAGCCAAGTGGATGATTTCAGCAAGAAATAAGGCAACATATTCATGGATACCATTATTATCACATCATTCACAAAACATAGAGATCTGTTGGTAATCACTAGATGCACCCTTTTGAACTGGATGCTTCATGTAGCCTTGAATAACAATCGGTCATCTGATCTGCCTGTCAGCTAAATGCCTTGCATATGTATTATTTATTCAATAAAATGTCAAAGATGACTACTAAACCATCTTAAATTGTATATTATACTAGTACAGACTTTTTATGACCTCCACATAAATAATTAAAAAACTAATGTGAAATAAATTTTGAGTGTCAGATTATGTTAGGAATATATCACATGCCTCCTCTCAGACAACCGCACATGAATGCCACCGAGCTTGACTGGCATATCAGGGTGGGCAATAGACAAATGAGAATACTTTCTTTCATCTAAGTCCTATTAAAAAAGTTCCTTCAGCGATTTTTCTTGGGGGGGGGGGGGGGGGGGGGGTATATTCCCTGCTATACACACCTGGTCTTGCGGATGTTTTTTCCTATAATTCTAATTCCTAATTTTTTTTCATCATTCAATACTTACACTATTTATATTTCCGAAGCTGCTAGCCATTAGTGACTAGTGGTGGGAGTTAACAGAAAGAACACAACTAAACCTGAGCCCCATACGAAGATGTACCAAAGACAAGCAATGGCCTTGATGTCGGGATTGACATGGACAGGCAGAGCTTCTCTTATCCTACTCCATCAAGTCCCAAAACTGTTGTAAAAAAATTACAGAATGACAAATTCACATCTAGATGTTTTTTTAAGGATGTCACATCTAACTGTTTTTTTTTCTTCAACGCAGGTACAGCGATCCCATCCGGCATCGCTAGCTCGCAGCACAGCGATCGCATCCGGCATCGCTCGCTCGCAGCGCTGCCCTGTTGCAGGGTGGGCTTTCTTTTTTTGTTGTTTTGGGCCGAGTCTGTTGCTGGCTTTACAACTTTTGGTTTTGGGCCACGCCTGTTTTGCGGGCTTTTTTTCTTTTTGGGTCGTGCTTGTTGCGGGCTGTCTTTTTTTTTGGCCGCGTCTGTTGCTGGTCGTTAGTTTTCGTTTTGGGGCCATTTTTTTATTTTTGGATATTCTTTTTTGCATACAACACATGAGACAATTTTTAAAAATAGATATCTTTTTTACTCATTTTTTTTGTTTTTCTATTTTTCGTGGATACATAAAAAGCCAGATAGGGTTGCTACAAGCTTGAACATCGTCAAAAAAGGGATGTCTAGGCTTCGTCTAGTCAATGGGTCCCCTGTTGCATGTCAAGCATCGACTCACAACTAGGGTGTGTGTGTGTGTGTGTCTGTATGTGTGTTTTATTTATGGCCCCCCAGTTGCAAATTCACCATCAACTCGCAATTATGGGACGTGTGTATGTGTGTCGAGGGTCCCTAATTATTGCATGTCGATAACCGACTTGCGACTAGAGTGTATGTGTGTGTGTGTGTGTTTTATTCGTGGCCCCCAATTGCAAGCTGACCACCAACTCGCAACTAGGGGATGTGTGTCCAGGGTCTCCAATTGCATGTCGATAAATGACTTGCAACTAGGGATGTGTGTGTGTGTGCCTTTTTTGTCAAGGGGTCCCGAGTTGCATGTCAAGCATCGACTTGCAACTAGGGTGTGTGTGTCTGTATGTGTGTTTTATTTTGTGGCCCCCCAGTTGCAAGTTGACCATCAACTCACAACTAGGGGATGTGGGTGTGTGTGTGTGTCGAGGGTCCCCAATTGCATGTTGATAACCGACTTGCAACTAGAGTGTGTGCGTGTTTGTCATTTTGTCAAGGGGTCCCCAGTTGCATGTCAAGCATCGACTCGCAACTAGGGGGATGTGTGTGTTTGTTGACGACCCCTAGTTGCAAGTTGACCATCGACTCGCAACTAGGGGTGTGTGTGTGTGTGTGTATGTGTGTGTGTGTGTGTGTGTCTTTATTCGTGGCCCCCAGCTGCAACTTGACCATCAACTCGCAACTAGGGGTTGTGTGTCTATATGTGTGTTTTGTTTGTGGCCCCCCAGTTGCAAGTTGATCATCAAGTCGCAAATAGGGGGCGTGTGTGTGTGTATGTGTGTCGAGGGTCCCCAGTTGCATGTCGATAATCGACTTGCAACTAGAGTGTGTGTGTGTTTGTCATTTTGTCAAGGGGTCCCAGTTGCATGTCAAGCATCGACTCGCAACTAGGGGGATGTGCGTGTTTGTTGATGACCCCTAGTTACAAGCTAACCATCGACTCGCAACTAGGGATGTGTGTGTGTATGTGTTTTGTCGTGGGTCCCCAGTTGCATGTCAAACCACTGACTGCAACTAGGGGGGGTGTCTGTATGTGTGTTTTATTTGTGGCCCCCAGTTGCAAGTTGACCATCAACTCGCAACTAGGGGATGTGTGTGTGTGTCGAGGGTCCCCAATTGCATGTCGATAACCGACTTGCAACTAGAGTGTGTGTGTGTGTGTGTTTATCATTTTGCCAAGGGGTCCCCAGTTGCATGCCAAGCATCGACTCGCAACTAGGGGGATATGTGTGTTTGTTGATGACCCCTAGTTGCAAGTTGACCATCGACTCGCAACTAGGATGTGTGTGTGTGTGTATGTGTGCGTGTGTGTCTTTATTCGTGGCCCCCAGTTGCAAGTTGACCATCAACTCGCAACTAGGGATTGTGTGTCTATATGTGTGTTTTATTTGTGGCCCCTAGTTGCAAGTTGACCATCAACTCGCAACTAGGGGATGTGTGTGTGTGTCGAGGGTCCCCAATTGCATGTCGATAACCGACTTGCAACTAGAGTGTGTGGGTGTTTGTCATTTTGTCAAAGGGTCTCCAGTTGCATGTCAAGCATCGACTCGCAACTAGGAGGTGTGTGTGTGTTTGTTGACGACCCCTAGTTACATGCTAGTCTAATCTGTTTGTGCTTTTTTTCACGCTCGAGTGATTGCACGCGTCGCGATCGATCTGTGTCTCGTCGTATTGTCTTGTCGGACTGGGAGGCCTGCAACAGAGTGCGACTATTTTTTTTGTTGGGCCGCCATCACCTTGGTTTGATATGGGTTGTTTTTGAATACGAAGAGTCTAGCCCCAGAGTACATTAAATCGATACGGCAGCCTCCACCGAGTTTTTCACTCTCCTTTCGCCTGTTCCCCTCACGCTGTTGTCCCGTTCCCCTCCCTTGTTCTTCCATTTTTTTCATTTTTTTTGTTTCAAAATCTGAAGAAGAACATCGACTCGCAACTATAGAAGGAGGGGGGGTGGTGTATGTGTGTTTATCGATGGCCCTAGTTACAACTCCATAATCGACTCACGATTGAAGTTGTACCACCAACCCACAACTGGGGGGTGGTGTTTGTGTGTGTTTGTCGTGGTCCCCAATTGCATGTCACCCATCGACTCGCGACTAAGGATGTGTGTGCTTGTCGAGGGCCCCCAGTTGCAAGTCAACCATCGACTCGCAACTGGGAGGGGGGGGCGTTGTCAGTGTGTGTTTGTCAAGGGCTCCCAGTTGCAAGCCAACCATTGACTCACTACTCGGGAAGGGGAAGGGGACTATGTTTCTATGGGTCCAGTTGCATGTCAACCATCGACTCACAACTAAGGGTGTGTGTGTGTTTGTTGGGGGCCCCGGTTGCAAGCAGACCATCGACTCGCAACTAGGTGAGTCTGTGTTTTGTCGAGGCTCCCCAGTTTCATGTCGACCATCGACTGACAACTAAGGGTGCTTTTTGTGTGTTTGTCATGGTCCCCAGTTGCATGATGACCATCGACTTGCAACTAGGGGGTGTGTGTGTGTTTTGTCGTGGGTCCCCAGTTGCATGTCGACCATCGACTTGCAACTAAGGGTGTGTGTGTGTGTGTTTGTCGAGGGTCCTCAGTTGCAAGCCGACCATCGACTCGCAACTAGAGGGTGTGTGTGTTTGTCGAGGGTCCCCAGTTGCATGACGACCATCGACTCATAACTAGGGGTGTGAGTGTTTGTCGAGGGTCCCCAGTTGCAAGCAGACCATCGACTCGCAACTAGGCGAGTCTGTGTTTTGACGAGGCTCCCCAGTTTCATGTCGACCATCGACTCACAACTATGGGTGCTTTTTGTGTGTTTGTCGTGGTCCCCAATTGAATGACAACCATCAACTTGCACTAAGGGTGTGTGTTTGTTTTGTCGCAAGTCCCCAGTTGCATGTTGGCCATCGACTCGCAACTAAGTGTGTGTGTGTGTGTTTGTCGAGGGTCCCCAGTTGCAAGCCGACCATCGACTCACAACTAGAGGGTGTGTGTGTTTGTCGAGGGTCCCCAGTTGCATGAAGCCCATGGACTCGCAACTAGGTGTGTGTGTGTGTGTGTGTGTGTGTGTGTTTGTCGACGGTCCCCATCTGTATGCCGACCATCCAGTCACAGCTAGGGGGTGTGTGTTTTGTCGTTGGTCCCCAATTGCATGTGGACCATCGACTCGCAACTAAGGATGTGTGTGTTTGTCGAGGGTCCCCAGTTGCAAGCAGACCATCGACTCGCAACTAGGGGCGTGTGTGTGTTTGTCGAGGGTCCCCGGTTGCAAGCAGACCATCGACTCGCAACTAGGCGAGTCTGTGTTTTGTCGAGGCTCCCTAGTTTCATGTCGACCATCGACTCACAACTAAGGGCGCTTTTTGTGTGTTTGTCGTGGTCCACAGTTGCATGACGACCATCGACTTGCAACTAGGGGTGTGTGTGTGTTTTGTCATGGGTCCCCAGTTGCATGTCGACCATCGACTCACAACTAAGGGTGTGTGTGTGTGTGTGTGTGTGTTTGTCGAGGGTCCCCAGTTGCAAGCTGACCATCGACTCGCAACTAGAGGGTGTGTGTGTTTGTCGAGGGTCCCCAGTTGCATGACGACCATGGACTCACAACTAGGGATGTGTGTTTTGTCGAGAGTCCCCAGCTGTATGCCGACCATCGACTCGCAACTAGGGGGTGTGTGTTTTGTCATGGATCCCCATTTGCATGTCGACCATCGACTCGTAACTAAGTGTGTTTGTGTGTGTGTGTGTGTGTGTCGATGTGTGTTTGTCGAGGGTCCCCAGTTGCAAGCACACCATGGACTCGCAACTAGATGAGTCAGTGTTTTTTCGAGGCTTCCCGTTTCATGCCGACCATCGACTCGCAACTAAGGGTGTGTGTGTGTGTGTGTAGAGGGTCTCCAATTGCATGTCTACCATCAACTCAGAACTAAGGGTGTGTGTGCTTATCGAGGGTCTCCAGTTGCATGTAAATTATCGACTCGCAACTACAGGGATGTGTCTTTGTCGAGGGTCCCCGGTCGCATGTCGACCATCGACTCACAACTAGAAGTGTGTATGTTTGTCGAGGGTCCCCAGTTGTAAGCCAACCATCAAACTCGCAACAAAGGGGTGTGTGTTTGTCGAGGGTCCCCAGTTGCATGACGAACATGGACTCGCAACTAAGGGTTGTGTATTTTGATTTTTTTACATATATTAGAACTGAAAGAAAACTACACCTGAAAAAAGAAAGAAAAAATTGAAAATAAAAGAAACAAAAGGAATAGAAAGCACAAATCGTTACTACGTACGATCGGCTACAGCTACAGGCCGTAGAGTGAGCAAGCGTGTGAGGCACGCTGGGCCTGGCCCATGCGAGCGTGCTATGGTCACGCTGGTCACACACAAAAAAAAGACAAGGCCCTAGCGATCCAATAACAAAAAGGAAAAACAACAAACAAACAAACAAAAGGTTATAAACATATGATGATTTTAACTTAGATGTGACATAGTTATGTTACATCTAGATGCGTCCTAGACGGACCCAAAAAATTAACATATATGTACCGCTGTGTCATCCTTTTGGTTTCCCATCCTACTACCTCTCATTCTTACCGGTCACCTTCTCCCAATCCATCCCCATTAATTAACGTCTTACATGTTGCTTGTTCATGCTCAACCATGCGCAGTCCCTCCCGATCCCAATCCCTAAGAAGGAGTGCACTAATTTTGGGGCACAGGTGGGAAGGGAAGAACTAATGTTTTGAGTGAGGGCCGAGGATATCCCATATTTAAGAGAAAAACTTAAAATATTACCAGTAGGGAAAAGGAAAGGGGTCAAGGGGTACATACCTAAAACCCTAGAGGAAGACTATAGTAGTGTCGCACCTGAAATCATCTCCCAGGTATTGCGATAACCTGTGCAAGTTATAATGTACTTTGACGTTTTTGTGAAATTGACATTTATCTCATCATGACCCAAACCTACCTAAAATAACCATTGTGAACAATATATTAAATAGTAAATCTACTTAGCGTGTGCATTGTACTTGAAGTGGAACCCTAGCTATTAGGATAGTAGGTGTTGAAAAAGTTGCAATAATTTTCTGAATTTATTGGTGTAGTAAGTTTTAAAAAATGCTTTGCGTGTGCATGCTTTATAGATTATCGCAGAGTGTATCATATTCCATGCTTATATTAATGTTTGCACATTATTCCGAGATATAATCTTACAAAAAGTTGAACTCCGTTAATTAGATCTTTTATGTTTTCATTAAGAGTATGAATATTACAGAAACCTTAATATGGAAGGTCAAGCAAGAAATGAAAATCACCAGGTGTCACAAATTGGTAATTATACTTGTAAACACTGAACATGCTATTAAAATTCTTAGGTGATAACATCTAAAATGCAAACTGTTCATGTGTATACTTGTATGGTGCAATGTAGTTCGAGTTGCCAAATAAACCACCAATCATCACTGACAGGCCAAAGTGGGACAACTGGTCACTAGTGACCTACCGCTGGACACCCATTAAATAGTACCTACTGACCGACCGACCGCTCAGTAACATTCACCATCACTGTCGGATCGATCAAACGATTAGCGATAACTTAGTAATCTCTCACGGGAAGCCAAATAGCGTGTTACTGGCCGGTCAGAGATAAGGGTTTTTGGCCAGTCGGTGCTGACTAATGATGTAGTAGTGAATTTGTGTGCCTGCTCTATCTGAAACGCCCACATCGGCCACCTTCAGCTATCGGGATTTTCCACATATGTTTACCTTCTAGTACTTGCTATGGTATCTGTAGGGGTACACGCTATGCTACAAAGTTTTTACATACACAATCCAATTCTAGAGACACTATAGAGGTACAAGTAACGATCATCTCAGCTAGTTTGGTGAAGCTCATCGACTCCACAGGTAGTTTTATACCTCCCAGACGCGAGAATTTCTTCCGGACAATCCGATGATCTAGTGTCCAAGTAGATTACACCTTAGAGGTATCCACGCGTACCGATCAAGAGGTATTGTAGCACTTTGTGGAACCAGCACAAAGAGTAACAGGGAGAACTAGAGGGAGAGGGACAGCCTACCGGCGTACACAAACTAGAGAGAGAGAGAGAGAGAGGTCTGAGCAGGGCGGTCTGCCTGAGGTCTTGGTGTACCTCCTGATGTGTGCCCGCTAGTCTGCTTCCGAGGGGGGCGGCCGGTCGGCCAAATTGGTGGGTAGGGGGAGTCACCCTGGCTTGAACCCCAAAGGCATCGGGTCGTTAGCCCACCTAGGACGCACCAATAGCATCTAGAACCTTCTGAACCCTTCCAGAAGCTTCCAGTACCTTCCGGGACATAACGGGCACTTCTGGTATACTCTTGGGTATCACCGGGAGTCCGGGACACTACCGGGACCTCGCCAGTTGTTGTTTTCTAGCGCACATTTGTTAGCCAATTCTTATTTTTAGTCTGCACAAATCTGGTCCACCGGTTGCAGTGTCAAGGCATATAGGCACACTACACCACACATGATGAGTTGATGGTGTGAGCTTCCGTCTTTACTAGGACTATTTGGCTGCTGATCTGCGTTCATTCGAGCACATGCCGTCTAGTCATGTTTAGTGCCCCCAGTCCGAGTTGTTGATGTTTTCGAGCAATATATTCTCATCACTGCTGCACAAATCTGGTGCGGTCTCAGGAATTGTTTTGGTATGAATTTACAACTTGCACAACATGTACTACAGAGGTATGCATTTATAACTTTTTTTTAGTATAACTTGTTGGAACTCGCCCACAGAATTGATCACATCAAATTAGACGAACACGCGCGCAAACAACTTTTTGCCAAGAGCCCTTGTCATGCCCCTTCTCCTTCCTCATTTATTTTCTCTTTTTCAACTCCGTGTTACAATCTCACGCAGCCGGACCTGTATTTATATACAGAACCAACCGACCTTTGACATAACCTAAACCTATACGGACACAGCGTCACGCATATACCAGGTATCCTTGCCGGACACTACTGGTCTTTACCTTACCATAGGACTCCTGTATGTACTAACTCATCACGTACTAGTGCTACCAGCTAAGCTAGGACGTCCTAGTATTGACTCGACTCGATTAGGACACCAGGGGTGGATCCAGATTAGAAATTACCCGGTGTCCATATAAAAGAATGCATGCCTACATGTCAAATAATTCAATGATCTACACACTAAATCACTGTATTACATTAAGCAAGTTCAAATTGAACCCGGTGCCGATGACACCGGCTACCTCTACATAGCTACGCCCCTGTAGGACACCATCTAATTCATATGGAAACTGACCCATCTAATTAGACTATCAAGATTACTCTAACATAACTTGCACAACATGTACTAGAGATCTATCTGTGGCTCAGGAAATGTTTTTTATCTTGTTACTGGAGCTGCAAAATAGTAGGAAAATGAATCACTTAAATATTATTGGAGTCTTGTTCATATGAAGAAAAAAATAGTGGTGTTTTCGCCAGGAGCTTGAGGGCACAAATAAGTTGTGCAGCAACACAATTGTACGAGTAGTACTGTTGTGCTGCTGTTTAGCATGGCATCCGCAGTATGAAGAAACATGGGATCAAGCAGAGGAACCGGTGACTACTGGTTCAACTGTAACTCCAATGTCCAAACCAAGACAAAGCTACTGTTTTGCCATTAGATAAGGTCATTAGGTAAGGTAAAGGGACCAAGTAGTACATGACGGACGTGGCGAGATTCGTACACGCAGAGTATACAGATTCTGCCATAATTTTGGTGGTGAGTTGTTAGATATGACCAGTTCATCTACACACACATAAGACAATGCTGTGAAGAGCTAATGTCAAAGCTAGCATTGACATTTTGATCACCATGCATGGCATAGCCCTCTTGTAGCCTTGCTCTATGCAGCTCTTCATGTAGAGCATCCTTGGTATCCTCTTGTAGTCCTGTGTGAGCAGAGCACGCGTGCAGCTGCAATCACAGTTCACAGATAATCAAATTCAGAAAGTAGCTGTAGGAAAAGGAGTGAGAGCAGCACCAAGAAAAAGCCGGCTTGTGTGATGATTGGCATACCAGTTTCAGGCTTGATGCATGGTAGAGATCTCAACTGTTTGGAGGCTCCTTTCTTCTTTCCCTCTACGTTTGTGCATAACTGGCCTCTGAGATGTGCTACTTTGTGTCTCCCGCTATGGATAGCAAAAAGATACTGAGGTTCCATGACTACAACCAAGTTAGTGCAAGTCTCAGCAGTGGAACAAGTACTATCAAAACAGACAAGAACCGGTGCAGAAATTCAGTCTAGTTTCCTTTTTCTTTTCGAGTGGAAGCATCATATCTTGGGTAAGGAAGGAAAGGAAGTATCTTGTGCTTACGAGTCATAGAGCAACACACGTACAGAGCATGTTCCTTTGCTGGCTGTAAACCTCCTAGTAAATCAATCACTAGTACACTTTGGATCACCGACACACACACACAGTGCAGTCTCATGTCTTTGTTATTGTGAGGGCACTAGAGCTAGAGGACATGGAAGTTGGCATCACGAAAAGTGAGGAGCAAAGTAGTACGTTCATGTGGAATCATCATGATCATTAATCTTGGAAGCTTAACACAATTTGATTATCAGCAAAACCTTCCACTGTTAAAGCTCATGTTCCTCCCATAGACCCATGCATAACAAGATATGTGCTCTGGTCTTTTATCCGGGAAAAAACCTCCTCTTGAAATTTCCGTAGAGTTTCTTTGGAGCTACTCGCAGTCGCTTGATTCAGCTAATAGACACTAGACAGAGGACATTTTAAAGGATAAAGTGTTGTTTGTGTTGGAACCAGAAAGGCCAAAACCGACGAAGGCAACAAGTTCTTTGGCCTGGATTCCACCACCTAGGGACCAGGTGGCACTGTCGATGGATGGGGCGTTTTCCAAGAGTGATGGTATGGTGGCGGCTGGTGTGATAGTACGACACCATGATGGAACGATCATCTTTGTTGCTTATAGATTTCTGTTACATTGTAATGATGCACTGAAAGCAAAGATACATGCTTTGATGCAGGGCATAGCCTTGGCCATGCAACACACTGAGCTTTCAGTTGTCGTACAGTCCGATTCATCTATGGCCCTATCGATATTCACTGATCAATCACTTGTTCGCTCTCCGTATGATCATCTAGCATTGGAGATCAAGTCCCTGAGAGAGAATCGGGTGTTTATTTCACATAAGCTTCATCGTAGTCGTAGATTGCTTGGCAAGATACAGCAGTAAAGAGTATAGCACAACTGTGCAGCTACATAGACGGCCCCCATGCACCGAGGAATTCTTGCCTCTTGACTGTAACTCTATAATCCTGGAAAAAAACACTATTACCTTCGCAGAAAAACTAGAACAACAATGGTTAACTACTGATCATCTCGCTAAGGGAAAAAAGAGAAAAGAAATTCAGGTATGATAGCTCTTGTAAGATTGAACTCCAGAATGATTGAAGCCCTGCAGAAACACTGCTAAGTGCTAACCTCACTACTTTGCTGGTTGTAATATTGGAAGTAATATCCAATATCACCATGCTTTGGATCACCGACACATGCACACTAGGATTATGTCTTTTGAAAGTTGGCATCGTGAAAAGTGAACAGAAAAGGACTACATTCCTGTGGAATCATCATCATTATCATCAATTTACACGTTTAATTATCTGCAAAACCTTTCCATGGTAAAGCTCAGGTTCCAGCCGCTAACAAAAATACGTGTTATGGTCTTATCCAGAAAAAGGCTTCGGTAGATAATCAATGAACAGAGCAATAATTAACCACTGATTTTCTAGGGAAAGAGAAAGAAAAGCCCTACTGATTTGCCTTGCCCGTGTAAGATCTCCAGAATAATGAAAGCCCTGCAAACACACTGTAATAAGCCTCCAAACCCCGCAAAGAGATCAACCAAATTTTGAACTTTTAACAGGTTACACAAGCATCAATATCAGCTCAAGTATCTCGGGAATGGCAAATCCACACAAATCTCATTCATCTGTTGGCAAGACATCAAGGGTATACAAATCAAATAAAGAGCATCAAAAAACGATTTAGACAAGATGATGCGTCCTTCGCAGTCGATCCACAAACCCACGTAGATCAACTAAAATCTGAACTTTTTAACAGGCGTGAAGAGGCGGAACTCAGAAAATTAGCACCGGCAGTCTCATATCAAACAAAGCAAGTGCATTGAGCATCACAAAACACTATCAGAAACAAAAATACATCAACCTTTGTAGCCAATCAACAAAACCACATTTAATCAAATCCACCACACATCATGGGTACATCAAACAAGGCAAATTTATTGAGCATCACAAAAACACTTACAGGTTTTAGGTGCTGCGACCTTCTGCAGCTGCCATGCATTCACTGACGTTCGAGCAGTTAGCACTATATATTACAGACTTACTGGAAGAACAGTCTATAATGACCGCCCAAACAGAAGCAAGGAGCATCGCCATTTTGGCAAAACCACAATATAGAACTGACTTCATCATGGCAGTCTGCAAGCTACTCATATAGTGCATACTAGAGAGAGTAAACGTTTCTGATGATTGCTAGGCTGTTTCACAACACTGACGCAGAAGGAGATGATTTACATGTTGTTTCAGTTATCTAACACGCCTTCAGTAGGCTTGTGATCCATTTGAAACAGTGCAGCGGCCAGGACTGATCATCATTTTTTTTCTTCCGATGCCGCCGCGTCAGATCACTGAAGCTGGGTATATCAATATGGCCGCGGTGGATAAGCTCCGGGGTACGGTGCTGCATAAGATTCAGTGAGATCATCACATTAGTTCACCGGATTAGAGGCATGAAAATGGATGGATTTATCTAAGCTCATCAAGATCTTACCAGGTGGATAAGGGGATTGTGCTGCTGAAGGTGGTGGGTAGGGTTGCCCATATGGCTGTGGCGGGTAAGGTTGCTGCCCATATGGCTGTGGTGGGTACGGTTGCCCGTACGGCTGCGGTGGGTACGGTTGTCCATATGGCTGTGGTGGGTGACTTGCAGGAGGACATCCCTGCTGTGGGTATGGCTGCTGAGGAGGCGGAGTTGGGTATGGCTGCTGAGGAGGCGGAGTTGAGTACGCAGAAGGAGCAGGATATGGTGCGTGGCTAGGAGCTGGATAAGCTTGGTGCGGTGGGGGTGCTGCAGCATATGCTGAAGGCGCTGGGTACGAAGCTGAGGAGGCACCGTATGGCGAAGGAGCGTACTGGCCAGAAGTTTTACCTGCCATCTTGTTCTTCTGATATACACAAGAGAAAAACAATGAGGCAATGACACATTAACAGAAACAATTAAACAATGACCAGTGATCAGCCTCTCACTCACCATTGCTGAGACATCAAAGTGCATGATAAGTTTAACTTCCCCAGCAGACCTGCACAGGTTGACCTCAGTGTCAGGAAATCTGCAAGTGACAGTAGGAGAAAGGTATTACAGTACGCATATGTAACAAAACACCCACTTCATATGGCGTGTCTGGAGGGGCCATGAGGAATCATCGTAGCCACTTGTGAGCACCTTGTTCAGCGGAACCCTGCATGCAGAAACGCTCAGCCATCAGTCGCTTTACTCGGTAACAGTATAATGACTAAAATGAGCTGCATCATAATGTACAAACCTGCAGCTGCCAATGAAGTCATCGGTGTTGATTGTGTTGCTGTTCCACACGTTGATACTCAGCTCGCGGAGCCCCTCGATGAGTGGTATATGAAACTTCTCGTCGAAGGACGGGTTCCTTCCCCCATCTGATTGTATTAGGAAAAAAACAGTAAGCTTATGGAGGTCAAATATGTACAGACGTTGGAAATGTCCTTGCAGTCCACACTCCACACCGGAAAAAAAGTGTGCTTAGCACTCCACATTAATTGAAAGCCAATGGGTGTCTGCCAGATTAAATAATATGTTATGAAATGCAGATCTAAGAACCTCTTGGAAAAAGTTGAGGACTTGTTCAGGTCAACTCTAGGATGGATGAGAGTGCATTTTCTATTCGGCATAGTAATCGTAAGATAACAGAAAACGAATTTTCCTGCAAGGGTGTAATCTAGGCCTGGGTAGTTTTAGAAGCAATTGTTTCTGTTTCATAGAGAACAGAAAAAATAAACTCAAAATAAAGTGCACACCATGCCAGTTTGCTATATTTTAAGTCCTTGTCTGGATAAGGAAGGCCAAGTAGCAAATTTCAATATAGAGATATAAAAAATGGTAACACGTTGACATTGGCAAATAGCGTTCCAAATAATTGAATTGCCCAACTTCTAGAAGCAGCTCAGCATCCTGAGAGCATCACTCGAAACATATAGAGGTAGATGCCAAATCGTACTACAAAGGAAACAGGATTCCCACAGAACAAGTAATGAGTACCACTATCGCGTACAACTTTATTCATAGGACGTGCATCAAACAAAGTTAAAAGAATATATTCTCGAACCGACATGAGTATCTTATGCCAAGCTAGGGTACCATTTTTTTTCCACCAGCTAGCAGACGTGAAAGAAACAAAAACAACCACGACATTGCATTTCCGCAAAAACTAGGATGAGTAATGTGGGCCGCTAGTGTGTAGAATCATATTCATCAGGGGCGCAGCGCATCAAACAAAGATAGAAGAATATATTCCCATCGACCTGAGTATCTTATGCCAATCTAGGGTGGCGTGATTATTTTTTTACTGTAATCTAGGGTGGCACGAATCCACCAGGAGGTGTGCAAGAAACAAAAATGTCCTCATCACGAGACGCGTGATCTTCGCAAAAAATAATAGGAGGCAGAGTACCCCTATCGAATACATGGACTCCAAGGAGATACACAATGATCACGCGTGCAACCGACGAAGATATAGAAACATCATAATCCTATGGTGTCAGCTCAACTGCAATAATGTCGGCTTCCATGAATGAACAGTATTACTGTTAGATTACTACTAGTGATTTTACTAAGAGTGGGCTGAGTATGAGAGCAGTCAGTTGACACCAGTCCTAATAATGACAAGCACATGTTTCAGAAGAGCAGCCCGTATAGTAATCAAACAGTGGGCCATGCTGTAGCAAACTGTAAGTGCGCTTGAGAACTAGTCGTTGGTTGGGCGTGGTTACCCAACCACCGCGTGGTGCTGGTAGGTGCAACTACTGAAACGAATTGAGTCGAGCATGCTGATTAATCGATTGAACAGACTAAATTGGCGACAGACTGTACAATACACTAGATGATGACTCGGGTGAGTCCAGTTCAAATATCGAGTGAATTCAGTTTGAATACCACCAGTTTTGGGCACCTAGGCTTGGGCAGAGGTTGTCGACGCGCAAACTGCTGGAAGGACCAAACTGAGCAGTGAGGATTGCTTATAGCAAAGTATATATAACTGAAGATGAGAAGACGTCGCTGCTCCTGCTCCTCGAGAAGAAAGAAGAGGCAATGCTGGCATGGTCGCTCGCCCACCGTTGTTGGTGCAACTAACGCGGGATGGCGCAACTAGCGAAGAAGAAAGTGGGTTCGGTACGCCCTCCTCGATGAACAGGTCATTGCTAGTGTACACTGAGTCTCCTGTAGAACAAGGAAGAGGCAATGCTGCAGCCACCGTGCGTGTGCAAAGGCACGACGATAACTGGAACAGATTGGGCTCAATGAAGAGATTAAAGTGTGGCCAGACAGATTAGTTGCGCATTGCGCTAGCTAGACCACCAGTTCAAATGCCACCAGTTTTGACTCTCTTTTTTTTTATTTGAAGAGCAGGAGGAGTATGCGGTCACGCATAACGTCATACAGGATACAGCCATGGTGCACGAGAAGGTGAAGCAAGCACGGAAAAATGGCGTACCGGTGCAGGTGCGGGTGCGCAGCTTGGTGGTGGCGTAGTCGACGATGACGTAGGGGTCCTGGCGCGAGAAGAACTCGGTGTCCCGCAGCTTCCGGCACCCCGTCACTGCTCGACGAAATTCAGTTGAGCAAAAGGGGTCTCCAGTCCAATCAATCAATCGAGCGAGGGAGTGGGAACGGGGGAGGGAAAGGAAGGAGTATTCCTACCTCTGACCTCGAGGAGCAGGCCCTGGATCGACATGGTCGGGCGGTTGAATCGTCGGCGGCGGCGGCAAAAGGGGGCGCGGGCTGAGATAGGGAGAGAGGGAGGCGAAAGCGACCTTTGCTGCTGGTGTGATCCAAGATGGACGAGGGCGCGGGGGCTCTTTATTGCCCGCCCGACGACGCCGGAGGGGACACGCGTTTTCTGCCCTTGGGCGTCGCCTTCCGAAAACAATAACCACGTACGGACGCGCTTTGCTGTCTCTCACAAGCGGATTGGATGCAGCCTTTTCACGCCCGGGCTCCGGCGACCTCGACCCCGGGCTTGGCGTCGCTTGCACGTGACCACCACGACGGACGCTGCTTGTTGCCCCCGGTAAACCGCGTCGCCTGCGCGTTGGATCCGTATTTCTCGCCTCGCAAGCAAAGCTGCCATATGTATGTGTAGTCGTGGATGGAATTTTCATCCCAAGCAATGGGTATCGTGCGCGAACATGGAAATACTAGTAGTAGCAATGCAAGGGGAAAAGGAAAACACACGGGAGTCGAGGCGGCCGTATCCGCTGGACGGACGGCCTCGGTCCAGACTCAAGTCAAGTCGTATTTTTTTGACAAATCTGGCCTCTTTGTATAAGGCTGGTCATTGTGAGGAGTAATTTAGACTAGTGTCATGCATATGCCACTAGCTAAAGTTACTATCTTCATAATGCAAAATAATATAATAATAGTATCTCAGATGGCTTCATTTATTAGTTTATAGACTCATCTTGTCTTGGAAAGCGCTATGTTATGTTACCATCTCTCATTAATTACTTGCCACATAAGCAAAAATTTCTTGAAATGCGTTATGTTACTAGCTAAGTTACTCCCACTATGACTAGCCTAACTTGAGGCACGTCTGGCCCTTGAGCAAAACTAATTTAAAGTCTGATCCCCGGGCTTGGCGCCACATATCATGGAGTCAAAGTTGTACATGTCGGCGTCGCACTAAACGGAGCCGACTTGTACAAATCCGGCGTCGTGCTACGTGGAGCCGACCTCCTATGGGCCCACAGAAACCCTAAGGGCCAGATTTGCTCGGCTCCACATAGCATGGCACCGAGATGTACAAGTTCGGCGTTATGCTATGTGGCGTCGACCTTAGGGGCTAGATTTTAAATTAGTTTTGTCCAAGGCTAAATATGTCTCAAGTCGCTCAGAGGGGCTAGATTTGTCAAAAAATACAGTCAAGTCAGCAACGGATAGATGCTAGTAGTAGCAGGTAGTATGCGAAACAACGGATAGATGCTGTTATGGTGGACCCGCCATGGTACGATGCCGCTGCCATGTGAGACAGTTTCCCTCCAACGCCCACGGGTACGTTCACGGTCGGTCAAGTCAAGTCAACGCACCAGGCAAGCGGACACGCACACGGACGGGCCCACAAGTTTTGTGCAATCTGTGATCCGCTTGTCCAACAGCCCACCTCCCTCATCTTAAACTAGCCACAATGGGTAGTAACATAGACGAGTAACATGTCCATGTTATTAGTCTATGTTACTACTTCTATAATGGGGAGTAACATGCAACACTTTATTTATTAGACTATAGACACATCTTACCATGATATATGTGATGTTACTCATACTAGTAGTAACTAGCTATGTTATCACTTTCATCTTTTTCTCTATTTATTGTATGCCACGTCATCTATTTAACTTAAATGTGTGTGATGTTACTATCTATGTTATTCTCATTATGAGTAGTCTTATACCATGGTAGGTGATAGAATATTACTGGATTTGGTACAAGTCTACTAGCGACGATAAGCGTTCTCTCAGGGGGCGTTCCGTCCGCTAGAAGGCACATGCATCTCTTTCAAAGGCTCTTTCTTTTTTTCAAAAGACTTCTAATTTATTCATGTTCAATCACGACACCAAGAACAATAAAGATAATAAAACTGTAACCATGTCTGTGGACCACCTAGCGATGACTGCAAGCATTGGAGCAAGTCGAAGGCGCGCCGCCGTCATCATCCTCCCTCATCAAAGTAGGGGATGTTCTCGTGCTAAGGCCCTATTGGGTCAGCGTACCAGAACAGCAACCGCCACCGATGAAGAGATGCCTAAATCGAAAGGATCCAACCTGCAGTCATATAGACGTAGATGAACGAAGACCGGAACCAAGCGGGTCCATCGAAGACAAACGTCGACCGGATCCCATGAGATCCACCGAAGACACAACTCTACACGCCCTCCGAAGACGCTACAAACATCGTCAAGACGGGGGCTAGGCGGGAGGATCTTATTCCATCTTAAAGAAGCCGCATCTGCCTTGTCTTCCTGAGCATGGTACAAACCCTAACAAAACTTCATAAAAAACATAGAAAATGGAGCCCTTCCATCACCAAAGGCCGGGATCCACTCCGTCTTAACCATAAGAGATGAGGCGGACCGACGATGACATCAGCAAGAGGCAAGGAAACCCTAGCTGTGAGATCGCCGGAGGCTGGTTTGCCGCTACCTCCTGGTAAAAAGAGCTTTGCGGAGGGACGCATAACAGTACCGTGCTCTATCCGAAATCCAAACAAAACACTCTTTCGTATGTGCATGTATTCGTAGGGGTGGAATCTTATATCTGTGTATGTTCAGCATTTGTGATTGTATTGTGGGTTTTGAAAGAAAAAAATACACCAGTACCACATCAGATTGTGTGTGCTACCATTAAGCATCACAGGCCACATTGAGTACTACTAATGCTAATCAAAGGCCTTGGGCTTCATTTTGACTATTAGAATTAAAAGAAAACAGGCCAACGTGCTGGAACCTAGGCCCACCTCACGCTCTCCCTTAATTACCATCTCGCTTCTTCTAAAAAAACAATTTGCCATCTCGCTTTGACGGGGAGCTCCTATTCAGGAGAGCAACTAGTTAACGAGTGCTTCGTCAGGAGTTCAGTGCCACTTGACGCGCTCTCAGTCATTCACCATGTGTCGCGCTCTGGACGCTTCCTTTGAATTTTTTTTTCGCCCGCGTTTTCAGCTTTTTGAACGGTTTTTTTTTGTTTTTTTGACATTTTGGTTTTTCACCGGTTTTTCTTAGCTTTCGATAAGAAAATGTACACGAAAAAATGTGTTTTTTTTCCTTTCGCGAGAGGCACGATTTTTCTTTCGCGAGAATCACGGTCGTGCCTCTCGGAAACGAAAAAAATACGTTTTCTTTTTTTCCTTTCGCGAGAGTCACGGTTTTGCTTCCGGGAAAGGCACGGGTGTGCTTTCGCGAGAGTCACGGCCGTGCTTCTCGGAAACGAAAAAAACACACGTTTTCTGTATTTTTTTTCCTTTCACGAGAGTCACAGTTTTGCTTTCGCAAGAGGCACGGTTGTCCTTTAGCGAGAGTCACGGCCATGCCTCTTGGAAACGGGAAAAAACATGTCTTCTGTTTTTTTCCTTTCACGAAAGTCATGGTTTTGCTTCCGCGAGAGGCACGGTTGTGCTTTCGCGAGTCACGGCCGTGCCTCTCGGAAACGAAGAAAAATACATTTTCTGTTTTTTTTTCTTTTGCGAGAGTCACGATTTTACTTCCGCGAGAGGCACGGTTGTGCTTTCGCGAGAGTGACGGCCGTGCCTCCTCGGAAACAAAAAAACACGTTTTCTCTTCTTTTTTTCCTTTTGTGACAGTTGCGGTTTTGCTTTCGCGAGAGGTGCGGTTGTGATTTCGTGAAAGGCACGGGCGTGCCTCTTTCTAAAAGGGAAAAACCCGTGCTCCTGATTCATTTTTCCGTCTGGTTTTTTTTTTGAAAAAAAATTCGTCAAAACCTATCAACATGGAATCTAATTTTAAAGATCTCGATGCGAGGAATCTAACGACGAAAATGGTTCAAGATTTGAACGTACAGTTTGAGAGATAAAACGTTTTGAATAAACAAATTCAAAAAAAAACTCTCATGTTACGACAAATGACGCGCTACTTGTCGCAGTCTAAAGAGTTAGAGTGATCTTTGCAAGGAGCTAGTGATTTCGCCTATTCGGCGTTGTTAGCTCCGCGGAACCCAACCAACGCCACTGCAACGCCTAGTGGCCGGCCCATTATTACTTTTGTTTCTCCCTTTAAAGCCCCCAAAAAAGGTAATATGCACACCATGATTCGAACAATGATGGTCCAGTTTAATGAATGGACCACTGACCAAGTCGTCCATCACACCAGACTTACTATTATCATTTTTGTTCATTCTTAAAATAAAAACCATAAAAAACGCAGTTGTTTTCCTTTTTTTTCATTTCCTTTTTTGTTTTTTATTCATGATGGTTCACCGGTTCAACCGTTGACTTTTGAATAAAAACGAAAAACTAAAAAAATAATACAACTTGAAAAATATCATGAATACAAAAATGTTCATAGATTTTTAAAGAGAAAAGTATGTTTTTGGTTCCTCAAGTTCCCACAAAGTATAAACTTGGTCCCTCAAGATTTTTTGGTATGCATTTGGTCCCTCAAGTATCAAAACCGGATAAGTTTGGTCCTAAACCAGACTTTGAGCATGTTGACCGGGTTTGACCGTCACAAAACCGCCCGATAAACAGTAAATATGAAAAAGAACTTCGAAAAAATGACAAAAATTTTGCTAGAGCCCATCCAATGTCATTTCATGACAAAATTTTGGTCGCACCTTGCGCACGTAAGCATATTGGACCCCAAAATTTTTCAGAATTTTTTGATTATTTTTGAAGTTACTATTCATCAGCCAGCTTTTTTTTTCTTTTGCCACGAGCTCCTCGAGTGCCGAAAGAGCCCGAAATTTTGTTTGCATATTGCGCATGTAAGCATATTCGACCCCAAAAAATTTAAGGTTTGTTTTATGTTCTTTTTTCAAATTTACTGTTCATCAGGCGGATTTGTGGCGGTCAAAACCGGTCAACGTGCTCAAAATCTGGTTTAGGACCAAACTTATCCGGTTTTGAGATTTGAGGGACCAAATGTATACCAAAAAAATCTTGAGGGACCAAGTCTATACTTTATGGGAACTTGAGGGACCAAAAGCATACTTTTCTCATTTTTAAAAGTTAGTTCACAAACTTCAAAAAAGAAGTTCACAGATTTCGAGAAAATTTTATCGATTTTGAAAAAAGTTCATTGATTTTGGGAAAAAAGTTCATAAATTCCAGAAAAAAACACAGATTTGAAAAATGTTTAACAAATTTGTAAAAATAGTTCAATATTTTTTTAAAAGCTAATAAGTTTTTTAAAAAATCTGGAATTAAAAAAGGTTAATCAATTTTTTTAAAAATGAAAAAAATCATTGATTTTGAAAAAATGTTCTAGAATTTCAGTAAAAGTTCATGGATTGGGGAAAAAGGTTCATAGTTTTGAAAAAAAATAATTCATGAATTTAAAAAGAATCCGTGCATTTAAGAAAAAGGAGAAAGAAAGAAAAAAGGAAAACATCAAACAAAACCTCCGGAGAAAAAACCACTAACTGAAGAAACAAATAAAAGAAATAAAAAAGCATATATTTCACAACGGGTGGGATACCCTAGTGGTTTGTGCGCTATCCTTCGAATGCAGAGGTTACGAATTCAAAAGCAAAGTTCATATCAATAAAATCCATGCTCTTGTATTCCTTGACTCATTTTCTCTCAAGTCTCATGCAAAAAGAGCAAATTAAATGACTGGAAGCTAGCACCTAGATTCTCCGTCTCCTCTTCGGTTCTCCTCCACTGGCTTCATCATCTCCCTATAAGAGGACAACGAACTTCATGGCTGCTCGAAACACCTATGTGTTGAGTGATATTTTATTATTCTTCCATCCAATTGTTTCTTGAAGGCCTGATTCTCCATATTTCTTGTGTTTCTTTGATAAAATTGTATATATATATATATATATATATATATATATATATTAAGGGAAACAGCAGGACTCTGCTATGTATTTTTATTGATTTTTTAAAACAGAGTACAAAGAATAATGTACAGAAAAGATTTAAAAAGGAACTAAACAGCAAACAAACAAACAAAACTAGGAGAACAAAGAAAATACAGGAGACAACAAATACCACAGGAGCATTACAAGTTATCTAAAGGATTTGATCCATGTTTCAAATCCAGTGTATTCCTTCCTCTTGACTCTATAGGTGATCCATTTGAGTTCTTCTTTTAGCTTCTTTCTGCATCTGTATATGCTTGGCGGTATATGTTGGAAAATGTAATCATTCCTAGTTGTTTAGATTGCCCAACATGTTAGGATGATAATCTCCATGCATATGGCATGCTCAACAGTTGCTTGAGGTTGCAAATTTCTTCCTGAATGCCTTTATTTGTCGGTAGCCAGTTGGTGCAAATGTGGTTCCAACACAATTGTGCAAATTGACAATGAAATAAAAGGTGATCCTGAAGGAAATATGCCCTAGAGGCAATAATAAAGTTATTATTTATTTCATTATATCATGATAAATGTTTATTATTCATGCTAGAATTGTATTAACCGGAAACATAATACATATGTGAATACATAGACAAACAGAGTGTCACTAGTATGTCTCTACTTGACTAGCTCGTTAATCAAAGATGGTTATGTTTCCCAACCATGGACAAAGAGTTGTTATTTGATTAACGGGATCACATCATTAGTTGAATGATCTGATTGACATGACCCATTCCATTAGCTTAGCACCCGATCGTTTAGTATGTTGCTATTGCTTTCTTCATGACTTATACATGTTCCTATGACTATGAGATTATGTAACTCCCGTGTGCCGGAGGAACACTTTGTGTGCTACCTAACGTTACAACGTAACTGGGTGATTATAAAGGTGCTCTACAGGTGTCTCCAAAGGTACATGTTGGGTTGACGTATTTCGAGATTAGGATTTGTCACTTCGATCGTCGAAGAGGTATCTCTGGGCCCTCTCGGTAATGCACATCACTTAAACCTTGCAAGCATTGCAACTAATGAGTTAGTTGCGGGATGATGTATTACGGAACGAGTAAAGAGACTTGCCGATAACGAGATTGAACTAGGTATTGGATACCGACGATCGAATCTCGGGCAAGTAACATACCGATGACAAAGGGAACAACGTATGTTGTTATGCGGTCTGACCGATAAAAGATCTTCGTAGAATATGTAGGAACCAATATGAGCATCCAGGTTCCACTATTGGTTATTGACCGGAGACGTGTCTCGGTCATGTCTACATTATTCTCGAACCCGTAGGGTCCGCACGCTTAAGGTTACAATGACAGTTATATTATGAGTTTATGCATTTTGATGTACCGAAGTTTGTTCGGAGTCCCGGATGTGATCACGGACATGACGAGGAGTCTTGAAATGGTCGAGACATAAAGATTGATATATTGGAAGCCTATATTTGGATATCGGAAGTGTTCCGGGTGAAATCGGGATTTTACCGGAAAACCGGGAGGTTACCGGAACCCCCCGGGAGGTACATGGGCCTTAATGGGCCTTAGTGGAAGAAGAGGAGAGGCGGCCAGGGCTGGGCCGCGCGCCCCTCCCCCTAGTCCGAATAGGACAAGGAGAGAGGGGGCCGGCGCCCCCTTCCTTCTCTCTCTCTCTGTTCCCACCTCGCGAATCATATTCCAACTAGGATTGGGGGGGAAGTCCTACTCCCGGAGGGAGTAGGACTCCTCCTGGCGCGCCCTATGATGGCCGGCCGGCCTCCCCCTCTTGAACCTTTATATACGGAGGCAGGGGCACCCCTAGAGACACAAGTTGATCCACGTGATCATATTCTTAACCGTGTGCGGTGCCCCCTGCCACCATAATCCTCGATAATATTGTAGCGGTGCTTAGGCGAAGCCCTGCGACGGTAGTACATCAAGATCGTCACCACGCCGTCGTGCTGACGGAACTCTTCCCCGACACTTTGCTGGATCGGAGTCCGGGGATCGTCATCGAGCTGAACGTGTGCTAGAACTCGGAGGTGCCGTAGTTTCGGTGCTTGATCGGTCGGGCTGTGGAGACGTACGACTCCATCAACCAAATGCTTCCGTTGTCGATCTACAAGGGTACGTAGATCACACTCTCCCCTCTCGTTGCTATGCATCACCATGATCTTGCGTGTGCGTAGGAAATTTTTTGAAATTACTACGTTCCCCAACAGTGGCATCCGAGCCCAGGTTTTATATGTTGATGTTATATGCACGAGTAGAACACAAGTGAGTTGTGGGCGATATAAGTCATACTGCTTAACAGCATGTCATACTTTGGTTCGGCGGTATTGTTGGACGAAGCGGCCCGGACCGACATTACGCGTACGCTTACGCGAGACCGGTTCTCCCGACGTGCTTTGCACATAGGTGGCTTGCGGGTGACAGTTTCTCCAACTTTAGTTGAACCGAGTGTGGCTACGCCCGGTCCTTGCGAAGGTTAAAACAGCACCAACTTGACAAACTATCGTTGTGGTTTTGATGCGTAGGTAAGATTGGTTCTTGCTTAAGCCTGTAGCAGCCATGTAAAACTTGCAACAACAAAGTAGAGGACGTCTAACTTGTTTTTGCAGGGCATGTTGTGATGTGATATGGTCAAGACATGATGCTAAATTTTATTGTATGAGATAATCATGTTTTGTAACCGAGTTATCGGCAACTGGCAGGAGCCATATGGTTGTCGCTTTATTATATGCAATGCAATCGCGCTGTAATGCTTTACTTTATCACTAAGCGGTAGCGATAGTCGTGGAAGCATAAGATTGGCGAGACGACAACGATGCTACGATGGAGATCAAGGTGTCGCGCCGGTGACGATGGTGATCATGACGGTGCTTCGGAGATGGAAATCACAGGCACAAAATGATGATGGCCATATCATATCACTTATATTGATTGCATGTGATGTTTATCTTTTATGCATCTTATCTTGCTTTGATTGACGGTAGCATTATAAGATGATCTCTCACTAAATTATCAAGATAAAAGTGTTCTCCCTGAGTATGCACCGTTGCCAAAGTTCGTCGTGCCCAGACACCACGTGATGATCGGGTGTGATAAGCTCTACGTCCATCTACAACGGGTGCAAGCCAGTTTTGCACACGCAGAATACTCAGGTTAAACTTGACGAGCCTAGCATATGCAGATATGGCCTCGGAACACTGAGATCGAAAGATCGAGCGTGAATCATATAGTAGATATGATCAACATAGCGATGTTCACCATTGAAAACTACTCCATTTCACGTGATGATCGGTTATGGTTTAGTTGATTTGGATCACGTGATCACTTAGAGGATTAGAGGGATGTCTATCTAAGTGGGAGTTCTTAAGTAATATGATTAATTGAACTTTAATTTATCATGAACTTAGTCCTGGTAGTATTAGCATATCTATGTTGTAGATCAATAGCTCGCGTTGTTGCTTTCATATGTTTATTTTGATATGTTCCTAGAGAAAATTGTGTTGAAAGATATTAGTAGCAATGATGCGGATTGGATCCGTGATCTGAGGTTTATCCTCATTGCTGCACAGAAGAATTATGTCCTTGATGCACCGCTAGGTGACAGACCTATTGCATGAGCAGATGCAGACGTTATGAACGTTTGGCTAGCTCATATGATGACTACTTGATAGTTTAGTGCACCATGCTTAACGGCTTAGAATCGGGACTTCAAAGACGTTTTGAACGTCATGGACCATATGAGATGTTCCAGGAGTTGAAGTTAATATTTCAAGGAAATACCCGAGTTGAGAGATATGAAGTCTCCAACAAGTTCAATAGCTAAAAGATGGAGGAGAATCGCTCAACTAGTGAGCATGTGCTCAGATTGTCTGGGTACTACAATCGCTTGAATCAAGTGGGATTTAATCTTCCAGATAAGATAGTGATTGACAGAATTCTCTAGTCACCATCACCAAGTTAGTAGAACTTCGTGATGAACTATAGTATGCAAGGGATGAAGAAAACGACTCCCGATCTTTTCATGATGATGAAATCGATGGAGGTAGAAATCAAGAAAGAGCATCAAGTGTTGATGGTTGACAAGATCACTAGTTTCAAGAAAAGGGCAAAGGGAAAAGGGGGAACTTCAAGAAGAACAACAAGCAAGTTGCTGCTCAAGTGAAGAAGCCCAAGTCTGGACCTAAGCCTGAGACTGAGTGTTTCTACTGCAAAGGGACTGGTCACTGCAAGCGGAACTACCCCAAGTGATTGGCGGATAAGAAGGATGGCAAAATGAACATAAGTATATTTGATATACATGATTATTGATGTGTACTTTACTAGTGTTTATAGCAACCCCTCAGTATTTGATACTAGTTCAGTTGCTAAGAATAGTAACTCGAAACGGGAGTTGCAGAATGAACAGAAACTAGTTAAGGGTGAAGTGACGATGAGTGTTGGAAATAGTTCCAAGATTGATGTGATCATCATCGCACACTCCCTATACTTTCGGGATTAGTGTTGAACCTAAATAAGTGTTATTTGGTGTTTGCGTTGAGCATGAATATGATTTGATCATGTTCGTTGCAATACGATTATTCATTTAAGTTAGAGAACAATTGTTGTTCTGTTTACATGAATAAAACCTTCTATGGTTATACACACCAACGAAATGGTTTGTTGGATCTCGATCGTAGTGATACACATATTCATAATATTGAAGCCAAAAGATGCAAAGTTAATAATGATAGTGCAACTTATTTGTGGCACTGCCGTTTAGGTCATATTGGTATAAAGCGCATGAAGAAACTCCATACTGATGGACTTTTGGAACCACTTGATTATGAATCACTTGGTACTTGCGAACCGTGCCTCATGGGCAAGATGACTAAAACACCGTTCTCCGGTACTATGGAGAGAGCAACAGATTTGTTGGAAATCATACATACAGATGTATGTGGTCCGATGAATATTGAGGCTCGTGGCGGATATCGTTATTTTCTCACCTTCACAGATGACTTAAGCAGATATGGGTATATCTACTTAATGAAACATAAGTCTGAAACATTTGAAAAGTTCAAAGAATTTCAGAGTGAAGTTGAAAATCATCGTAACAAGAAAATAAAGTTTCTACGATCTGATCGTGGAGGAGAATATTTGAGTTACGAGTTTGGTGTATATTTGAAACAATGTGGAATAGTTTCACAAACTCATGCCACCTGGAACACCACAGCATAATGGTGTGTCCGAATGTCATAACCGTACTTTATTGGATATAGTACAATCTATGATGTTTCTTACCGATTTACCAATATCGTTTTGGGATCATGCATTAGAGACAGCTGCATTCACATTAAAAAGGGGCACCATCTAAGTCCGTTGAGACGACACAATATGAACTATGGTTTGGCAAGAAACCAAAGTTGTCGTTTCTTAAAGTTTGGAGTTGCGATGCTTATGTGAAAAAGTTTCATCTCGATAAGCTCAAACTCAAATCGGAGAAATATGTCTTCATAGGATACCCAAAGGAAACAGTTGGGTACACCTTCTATCACAGATCCGAAGGCAAGACATTCGTTGCTAAGAATGGATCCTTTCTAGAGAAGGAGTTTCTCTCGAAAGAAGTGAGTGGGAGGAAAGTAGAACTTGACGAGGTAACTGTACCTGCTCCCTTATTGGAAAGTAGTACATCACAGAAACCTGTTTCTGCGACACCTACACCAATTAGTGAGGAAGCTAATGATAATGATCATGAAACTTCAGAACAAGATACTACTGAACCTCGTAGATCAACCAGAGTAAGATCCGCGCCAGAGTGGTACGGTAATCCTGTTCTGGAAATCATGCTACTAGATCATTATGAACCTACGAACTATGAAGAAGCGATGGTGAGCCCAGATTCCGATAAATGGCTTGAGGCCATGAAATCTGAGATAGGATCCATGTATGAGAACAAAGTGTGGACTTGCCCGAGGGTCGGCAAGCCATTGATAATAAATGGATCTTCAAGAGGAAGACGGACACGGATAGTAGTGTTACTATCTACAAAGCTAGAATTGTCGCAAATGGTTTTCGACAAGTTCAAGGTGTTGACTACGATGAGAGTTTCTCACTCGTATCTATGCTTAAGTCTGTCCGAATCATGTTAGCAATTGCCGCATTTTATGAAATCTGGCAAATGGATAAACAAAACTGCATTCCTTAATGGATTTATTAAAGAAGAGTTGTATATGATGCAACAAGATGGTTTTGTCAATCCTAAAAGTGCTAACAAAATATGCAAGCTCCAGCGATCCATTTATGGACTGGTGCAAGCATCTCGGAGTTGGAATATACGCTTTGATAAGTTGATCAAAGCATATAGTTTTATACAGACTTGTGGTGAAGCCTGTATTTACAAGAAAGTGAGTGGGAGCACTACAGCATTTCTGATAAGTATATGTGAATGACATATTGTTGATCGGAAATAGTGTAGAATTATTCTGCAAAGCATAAAGGAGTGTTTGAAAGGAGTTTTTCAAAGAAAGACTTCGGTGAAGCTGCTTACATATTGAGCATCAAGATCTATAGAGATAGATCAAGACACTTGATAAGTTTTTTCAATGAGTACATACCTTGACAAGATTTTGAAGTAGTTCAAAATGGAACAGTCAAAGAAAGAGTTCTTGCCTATGTCATAAGGTGTGAAATTGAGTAAGACTCAAAGCCCGACCACGGCAGAAGATAGAAAGAGAATGAAAGTCATTCCCTATGCCGCAGCCATAGGTTCTATAAAGTATGCCATGCTGTGTACCAGATCTATTGTATACCATACACTATGTTAAGAGAGGGAGTACAATAGTGATCTAGGAGTAGATCAATGGATAGCGGTCAAAATTATCCTTACTGGAATAAGGATATGTTTCTCGATTACGGAGGTGACAAAAGGTTCGTCGTAAAGGGTTACGTCGATGCAAGTTTTGACACTGATCTAGATGACTCTAAGTCTCAATCTGGATACATATTGAAAGTGGGAGCAATTAGCTAGAGTAGCTCCATGCAGAGCATTGTTGACATAGAAATTTGCAAAATACATGCGGATCTGAATGTAGCAGACCCGTTGACTGAACTTCTCTCACAAGCAAAACATGATCACTTTTTTGGTCTTAATCACATAGCAATGTGAACTAGATTATTGAATCTAATAAATCCTTTGGGTGCTAGTCACATGGAGATGTGAACCAATCTCATAAAGATGTGAACTATTGATGTTAAATCACATGGCGATGTGATCTAGATTATTGACTCTAGTGCAAGTGGGAGACTGAAGGAAATATGCCCTAGAGGCAATAATAAAGTTATTATTTATTTTCTTATATCATGATAAATGTTTATTATTCATGCTAGAATTGTATTAACCGGAAACATAATACATATGTGAATACATAGACAAACAGAGTGTCACTAGTATGTCTCTACTTGACTAGCTCGTTAATCAAAGATGGTTATGTTTCCTAACCATGGACAAAGAGTTGTTATTTGATTAACGGGATCACATCATTAGTTGAATGATCTGATTGACATGACCCATTCCATTAGCTTAGCACCCGATCGTTTAGTATGTTGCTATTGCTTTCTTCATGACTTATACATGTTCCTATGACTATGAGATTATGCAACTCCCGTTTGCCGGAGGAACACTTTGTGTGCTACCAAACGTCACAACGTAACTGGGTGATTATAAAGGAGCTCTACAGGTGTCTCCAAAGGTAAATGTTGGGTTGGCGTATTTCGAGATTAGGATTTGTCACTCCGATTGTCGGAGAGGTATCTCTGGGCCCTCTCGGTAATGCACATCACATAAGCCTTGCAAGCATTGCAACTAATGAGTTAGTTGCGAGATGATGTATTACGAAACGAGTAAAGAGACTTGCCGGTAATGAGATTGAACTAGGTATTGAGATACCGACGATCGAATCTCGGGCAAGTAACATACCGATGACAAAGGGAACAACGTATGTTGTTATGCGGTCTGACCGATAAAGATCTTCGTAGAATATGTGGGAGCCAATATGAGCATCCAGGTTCCGCTATTGGTTATTGACCGGAGACGTGTCTCGGTCATGTCTACATTGTTCTCGAACCCGTAGGGTCCGCACGCTTAAGGTTTCGATGACAGTTATATTATGAGTTTATGCATTTTGATGTACCGAAGTTTGTTCGGAGTCCGGATGTGATCATGGACATGACGAGGAGTCTCGAAATGGTCGAGACATAAATATTGATATATTGGAAGCCTATATTTGGATATCGGAAGTGTTCCGGGTGAAATCGGGATTTTACCGGAAAACCGGGAGGTTACCGGAAACCCCCGGGAGGTACATGGGCCTTAATGGGCCTTAGTGGAAGAAGAGGAGAGGCGGCCAGGGCTGGGCCGCGCACCCCTCCCCCCTAGTCCGAATAGGACAAGGAGAGAGGGGGCCGGCGCCCCCTTCCTTCTCTCTCTCTGTTCCCACCTCGCGAATCATATTCCAACTAGGATTGGGGGGGGAAGTCCTACTCCCGGAGGGAGTAGGACTCCTCCTGGCGCGCCCTCCTCCTGGCCGGCCGCACCCCCCCTTTGATCCTTTATATACGGAGGCAGGGGCACCCCTAGAGACACAAGTTGATCCACGTGATCATATTCTTAGCCGTGTGCGGTGCCCCCTTCCACCATAATCCTCGATAATATTGTAGCGGTGCTTAGGCGAAGCCCTGCGATGGTAGAGCATCAAGATCGTCACCACGCCGTCATGTTGACGGAACTCTTCCCCGACACTTTGCTGGATCGGAGTCCGGGGATCGTCATCGAGCTGAACGTGTGCTAGAACTCGGAGGTGCCGTAGTTTCGGTGCTTGATCGGTCGGGCTGTGGAGACGTACGACTGCATCAACCAAACGCTTCCGTTGTCGATCTACAAGGGTACGTAGATCACACTCTCCCCTCTCGTTGCTACGCATCACCATGATCTTGCGTGTGCGTAGGAAATTTTTTGAAATTACTACATTCCCCAACAGATCCCTCATCTCAACTGCTTGTTGGTTGCACATGACACAAGAGTAATCATGCAAAAAGAAACATTTTCTCTGCAAAAGGGCCCTGGTGTTAACTGTATCATTGATTAATAGCCAAAAGAATATCTTGTGTTTAAGTTGGCAAGAAGTTTTTGATAGCCACTTGATGGTTGGTATGGCCTCTGGGGCATGGTCAAAGTGGTATAAGCTGTGGCCTGCAGATCAGGTGTTCTAAGTGTGTAAATTAAAAATTCCAAGTCCTCCTTTATCCTTTGGCATGCAGATCATGTCCCAAGTAGCAAGAGGTGGGTTCTTTTCTTCCAAATCTTTGCCTCTCCAAAAAAGATGCCTTCTGTACTTATCAATTTTCTCAATGATGCCTTTTATAAAGAAGGAGAGGGCTCATGAGAAAGGTGGGCAAGGATGAGAGCAAATGTACATCATTTTTGTATTCTCTCAATAATGTACATGAAGAATTCCATTTTTGGTTTAGTGAAGCCCAGTGGTGTGCCTAAGTAGATGAAAGGGAAGGTTCCAATAGCTCATCCCAACAGAGTAGGCAGATGTTGCACTACTTCCTCAATGACATTGATTGGGAGCAAGTTGGATTTGTGATAATTAGGTGGACTAGTCTCTGCAGCTGTTGAAGTTTTGCTAGGCAAGCAGGCATAAAAATCAAGATGTCATCTTCATATTGCACTATGGGAAAGTCAAGACAAGAGGTGGAGCTGAATGGAGGTGTAATGACCCCTCTATTCTTTGCATCATTTAGGATAGATTGCAAGAAGTGAGCTGCCAGAATAGATTGCAAGAAGTCAGTAAAGGTGATAATGGGTCTCCCTATCTGAGACCCCTTCTGCATTTAAACTGTGACCCAGGGATGCCATTCAAAAGAACAGATGAGGTGGTTGTCTCCAGAATCTGCTTAATCCAAGAACACCATTTCCTTCTAAAGCCATTTTGCTAAGATCATGCCATGTTCTATCTTATCAAAAGCCTTTTCAAAGTCTAGTTTAAGAACCACAGTTGGTTGTTTACTTTTGTGACATTGGAACAGGTACTCATAAGCCCATCCTATGTAGTCTTGTATGGTCTTGGTTTTTAAAAACCCATATTGATTGATATGAACTAGTTCCAATATAACTGTTTAAGTCTGTTAGCAAGGAGCTTGGTAATAAGCTTGATCGTGCAGCTTAAAAGGGAAATAGGTCTGTAATCATTGACAGTGTTTGCCCCTGCCTTTTTAGGGATAAGATTGATGAAGGAGTTGTTGATACTCTGCAAACAAAGGTCTCCCTTTTGAAATTGCTCACATAGGTCATAGAAGTCGTGTTGTATAATATGCCAACATTTTCTGATGAAATGAACATTAAACCTATCAGGCCCAAGTGCCTTGTTTGTTGGTACATCCTTGGTCACAGAATCAGTTTCCTCTTTGGTAAATGGAACCTCAAGAAAGGAGGGATCCTGATGAGTGGGAAGTAGGTGAGCAGGTATGTCAAAGTTTTCAGATTGGCCAAGCCTTTCCTTAAAAGCTTCATGCAAGAGCGTTGCTTTCCCATCAGGGTCAGAAACTTCCACATCATCTTGGGGTGGGGTTAACAGTTGTATACACGAGGCCTAAATTATGATTTTGCACCAGCCCCCAAGTTTTTTGTTGCGTGGTTTTGCTTCCACTAACCCTCAAATTCACCTACTACATTCACCCGCAAAAAGAAGAAGAAAATCACCTACTACATTAGCTTAATATGTTAATTCAAACCTTGACACTCACAATGCACACATTTCAACCATGCTGGGGCCCATCAAAGCTGGTGAGATGTCGTCTTAGCCTCTGCTGAGCAAAACGTGCCTGCCAACTTAGATTAAACCCGGCTTGCAACCGTGGAAGCTAACCAATGGCTTTGTTTCAATCCTTTTCCACGCTCCTGTATGAATCCCCTCCTATAAATTCAAGGCAGGCACGCCAAAAATTCGCAATGATATGATAGATAATGACGCGCTCGCCGCTCGCACACTCTTCCGAAATATTACGAATAGTTTTTGAAAACTTGCGTTAATTTCCAGACGGAGTCCCCACACAAGGCCTACCCCGTCCGTGAAAGCTGGTTAGTTTTCTCCCTGCATGATTAGACAAAGCAATTTCGAAGCTTCTAAACAGGACTACAGGGGCCTTCGTTGACCTTCAGCAAAGCTGCGTTCGTTTTCACCGGAATTCCACCATGTACGTTCGCACCACGGCTCCTCATTCATGGAAGTTCACTAGTACTATATACTCCTATCTATCTTGCAGTCGTTTCTCGTTGCGCATGTGCTGATCGAGAAGACCCACCCGCCATGGCTGCTGCGGCCTTGCTCCTCGTGGCCGCGCTCGTTGCTCTCGGCTCCGGCCATGGCGGCGAGGCCTTCGACCCCAACCCTCTCCAGGACTTCTGTGTCGCCGACTCCACGTCCAAAGGTAAGTAACACTGGCCGTACGTGCGCATCCTTCTGGGTTCTGCTCCCTCCGTTCTAATTTACACGGCGCCACACATTTCAATATTCAACTTCGACTCATGATTTGACTAATCGAACTCAACTTATTTTTTGCGGAGAGAAATTACATCAAAAGTTCCAATTGTGTTTTTCTTTTTTGAGAAAACAATGGAATAGTTTTTATGCTACACTGCTTACTCCCTCTGTTTGAAATTAACTGAATTATTAGTTTTGTCCTAAGTTAACTTGTTTAAGTTTGATAAAGTTTATGGAAAAATACACCAACATCTATAACACAAAATTAGTCTCACTAGCAAATATAT
Source organism: Triticum urartu (assembly GCF_056163025.1). Taxonomy (NCBI): domain Eukaryota; kingdom Viridiplantae; phylum Streptophyta; class Magnoliopsida; order Poales; family Poaceae; genus Triticum; species Triticum urartu. The sequence goes on from NC_141879.1 coordinate 716,051,621, forward strand.
CCGTGTGTTGCAACGGGGAACAAAAAATTATGGCTAACCAAATAAGTATGACTCAGTATCCTGATATATGAGCGTACTCTATTTTAACATAGTGGCTCACCATGTTTCCATTTTCTCTCTCACCCTAGCTGATGATGGTTGCGATGTCCACATGATCACAATGCATTCGACGTGGTAAATCCCAAGGCTATGACTTTGCTTGTGCATGCCACACTTCTCATTATGTTGCGCAAGGGAATCTTTAAAACTTTAAAAACAAATCTCATTGACCACGAACTACTCCCAACGCCAAGACATATGAAGACTTTGGAAAAACTAATCAAATCCTAGACATAAAATACTTTTGTATCAGTGAACGGTTTTTCGAATCGACAATTTTTTTAATTTTTAATTTTCTCAAAAAACAATCATGAACATTAGTTTTGTTTACAAAAAAATTAAATGTATGAACCGGTTTTGAATTCATTCACTTTTTTTGGCTCAACAAACATTTTTTGAGTCGATGAACTTTTTTACAAAAAATGAGGAACAAATTTTAAAAAACAAATGTTTTATTTTATGTAAAATTTTTCTAAAATGTCATGGACATTTCTTTTCAGATTCCCGAATATGTTTTGAATACATGGTCATTTTTTCAAAATCATGAACATGATTTTATTTCCCGGCCATTTTTTCCTAATTGTGATTTTTTATAATTTTGAGAACATTTTTGCAAAACCACCAACATTTTTTGAATCTGCAAAATTTTTATGATTTTCTAAACATTTTTGAATTCACATATACTCCCTCCGTCCGGAAATACTTGTCATCAAAATGAATAAAAGGGGATGTATCTAGATGTATTTTAGTTCTATATACATCCCTTTTTATCCATTTTGAAGAGAAATATTTTCGGACTAAGGAAGTATTTTATGATTGCGCATACATATTTTTTTAAACTCGCAACTTTAGAATATTAAAATCCCGAATTAATTTAAAGAAGAAAGAAGAAAGAAAACAGAATGAGAAAAGAAAAGACAAAAAAGTAAAATGAAAAAAAAGGAGAGTGAAGCCCCACAGATGGGCCGGCCCATGCACGCATACATGGGTAAGACATGCGTGAGAAAAGAAAGATGAAAATTGTGTGAAAGCTGGGGATATATTTTCGGACTAAGGAAGTATTTTATGATTGCGCATACATATTTTTTTAAACTCGCAACTTTAGAATATTAAAATCCCGAATTAATTTAAAGAAGAAAGAAGAAAGAAAACAGAATGAGAAAAGAAAAGACAAAAAAGTAAAATGAAAAAAAAGGAGAGTGAAGCCCCACAGATGGGCCGGCCCATGCACGCATACATGGGTAAGACATGCGTGAGAAAAGAAAGATGAAAATTGTGTGAAAGCTGGGGATATATTTTCGGACTAAGGAAGTATTTTATGATTGCGCATACATATTTTTTTAAACTCGCAACTTTAGAATATTAAAATCCCGAATTAATTTAAAGAAGAAAGAAGAAAGAAAACAGAATGAGAAAAGAAAAGACAAAAAAGTAAAATGAAAAAAAAGGAGAGTGAAGCCCCACAGATGGGCCGGCCCATGCACGCATACATGGGTAAGACATGCGTGAGAAAAGAAAGATGAAAATTGTGTGAAAGCTGGGGATATATTTTCGGACTAAGGAAGTATTTTATGATTGCGCATACATATTTTTTTAAACTCGCAACTTTAGAATATTAAAATCCCGAATTAATTTAAAGAAGAAAGAAGAAAGAAAACAGAATGAGAAAAGAAAAGACAAAAAAGTAAAATGAAAAAAAAGGAGAGTGAAGCCCCACAGATGGGCCGGCCCATGCACGCATACATGGGTAAGACATGCGTGAGAAAAGAAAGATGAAAATTGTGTGAAAGCTGGGGATATATTTTCGGACTAAGGAAGTATTTTATGATTGCGCATACATATTTTTTTAAACTCGCAACTTTAGAATATTAAAATCCCGAATTAATTTAAAGAAGAAAGAAGAAAGAAAACAGAATGAGAAAAGAAAAGACAAAAAAGTAAAATGAAAAAAAAGGAGAGTGAAGCCCCACAGATGGGCCGGCCCATGCACGCATACATGGGTAAGACATGCGTGAGAAAAGAAAGATGAAAATTGTGTGAAAGCTGGGGATCGAACCCTGGTCTCGTCGCTAGAGTAGCGGTCTGCCCACCACTCTATTGTCCATTGTTCTATGAATTAAACTCGTCGCGTGCCTATAAAACAGCGAAGCAGGCGGTTATTTTTGGTAGGTGGCATTGGTGGGTAATTTTTATCAACTTGAAAGGTAATTTTAATGACGGACGACCAGAAGCGATAGCCACTTTATTAGTAGATAAAGATTAGAGATCATAAACTATATTGTCGTGCTACATATATTTGATGCTGCAGACTTTAACACAAAGTTAGACAAGTTTGATCAAATTTAGAGAAATTTAGGCTTAAGTAAATTTAGAACTTCAACTAATTTAGAGTGGGAGGGTATTATTGTTATAACTGGTGATCAATACTCGCTAAATCACGAATGTGAATGGGGGCCGAGGGACTGCTTCATGATGTGGTCATATAAGCTCTTTATATGTATATGTACTATGCAGTGCGCGTGAATGGGTTATCGTGCAAGGACCCGGCGGCCGTGGTGTCCGACGACTTCTTCTTCGCTGGTGCCGACAAGCTGCACGACACGACGAGCGAGCGCTACGGGTACTCAGCGCTGACCGTGCAGATCCCAGGCCTTAACACGCAGGGCCAGCGGTACGCCCGCATCGACCTTGCACCGGGGGCCATCTTCCCGCCGCACTACCACCCCAGGGCGGCCGAGACGGCCCTGGTGCTGGAAGGCTCCGTCTACTTCGGGTTCGTCTCCTCCTACCCGGACAACAAGCTCTTCGCCAAGGTGCTCAGCAAGGGCGACGTGTTCGCCGTGCCGCAGGGGCTCATGCACTTCCTCTACAACAACGGCACCGCCCCCGCCGCGCTCTACGCCAGCCTCACCAGCCAGGACCCCGGGCTGGTGCTCCTCGCCGATGCGCTCTTCGCCGGGACACTCCCCGACGATCTGCTAGCCAAGACGCTCCTCACGGACAAGCACACCGTGGACAACATCCGGGCAAACTTCCGACCGTCTTGAATGCTTGTTCCAGTCTCCTAGTAATTTATTGCATTTTCTCAGGCATCGTAATCTTGATGTGTTTATTTGTGATAAACATTTGCAATGGAATTAGAAATAAAAAAATACTGTGAGTGATATTCCATGACGCATACGACCTTTTCCGGTGCAAGTATCATAGTATATAGTATCATGAAGTAAAACTTAAGAAAGAAAAAAAGATGATGTGGCATTGGAATTGAGGATGTGAGAGAATATTCTGATATCATACCTGGAAATGAGAGAAGTAAACAAGAAGATTATATCCACAACTTTGTATTGAATTTTACAAATTATAAATTAAATGACATGGCATTCACGGAAAAAAATTATGTGAAATATGATAGTAGTGCATGATATTATGCAATGTGAATGTAGTAAGTTCTAGCACATGGTACTATGCATTGTGAGTGGCCTAAGGCCTTAAGATTTGCACACACATATTTGGATAAAACTATTTTTTTCGGCTGGATAAAACTAATCTTAACGTTTGTTTAGACTCTAAATGAAGCAATAACTCCCGAGCGGTGTACAAGTGTGGGCTTTTGAGGAGGAGAGCAAGCGAAGGAGGAGGATCCCTGTTATTATGGGGTCGCGTTTGGATAGCTGCCCTGAACTGCCGAGCCAAAATATTGGCATTGACCGGGACGTGGGCGTCTGTTTGGCCACTTCTAATTTTTTGGCACGCCCAGCTTGCCCGCACTCCCTCCTCTGATTCCACACCAAATTGTTGGCGAAACCAAGGCGGGCGATTTGGTCACCAACTTATGGTCGGCCCGCGATTTGGCAGGGCGAACGTGGGTAGCAACCAAACAATAAATATCCGGATTAGAATGCCAAAACACATTTCATTGTGTAGGATATCTGGCATGTGCCGTCGTGCCGATCCCATATGAGACGGAGGAGAGACCTCGCTCACCCAGCTCATATCCAGGGCCGTCCAGGGGCCTGTGCGGGCTGTGCAACCGCACAGGGCCCCCAAATTTTAGGGGCCCTCAATTCTAGGCCTATGTCTCCTTAATTTTGGGCCATTCTTATAACTAACACAGGCCCATGGCTCTCCTAAACTGGACTTTTTCCTCAATTTCCCGAATGACCTTTTCTGAGTTCGGATTGACACAGCCTGCCGCCGATCGATATCCATTTTCCCGAGACGAACGAAGTGTGGCGCCGCCGCACGATGACGGAGGCTAGAGGTGTTGTCTAGTTTGATCGTTTTGTTTCCTCCCCGGAGGTGCAGCCCATATCCCTTCTCGCATGAAGAATTTTCGTATGGTACAGCAACAACAAGTTGTCCGTGCACTGCATCGCAGGAAGGTGCCTTCTCTGATGATCTGACTTACTATAGCTTGTGTTTTTTAGTCTGTTGGCTGGCCATTCCTCATTGAAATTATGCAGCATTTCAGTTTTGGGAACAATTGGATTCAATGCACGGCTTTGTTCCTCTCTGCTGCTACTACAAGGGTCATGGTGAATGGACGTTTGGGTGACCCAATCTGACAGGTTTCTTCAAGGGGTTGCTTAATGTCAAGTTTCATTCAGTTTTTCTTCGCTATAACTCTATCCTGTAAATACTCTTTTCTATTCTTAATATAATGTTTTGCCTATTCTGAAATAAAAATGCACTATTAGAAACAGCCGGTGGCCCATACCAAGGCGAGGGCACCACCGATCTGTCCACCAAGTGCGCTCAAACCGAAACACTATTTAATTTAGACTATTTTGTTCCGTTGAATGATTATATTAGTGATTATATTGTGTGTATATGCACCAGTTCATCAAGATATGTAGTAGGTTAGTTGACCAAGTTGTCATACGCCAAGATTTTCAAGATTGTTGCTAGTTTAAAATTCAGGTTCAATCTTTTTTTGTTATAGTATTTTCATGAAGCAACCTGTATTCCAGAAATATAGGGCCCCCATTCGCATTTTGCACCGGGCCCCCGAATTTGTGGAGACGGCCCTGCTCATATTGGCACCCACATGTTCCAGATTGGATGACAAAGGCCCGGATGGCGGTGGGGATGACGATGCGAGGCCCCTCTATAAGGTCACAGTCTGGTACCTCGCCTAGATTTAGTCTGGATTAGTTTAAATTTATGTTCTAACTTGTTTAATTTCGTCCTCTGGTTGTAATACATTAAACTTGTTTAAATCAAGTCTGTTCCGCTTCAATTTCATCCGTGTCTGTGAGAGATCGTTTGAAATGGGCCGGACGTTTGATGCCTATGGTTGGATGGTTGGCGCTCCACCCACTTTCCACGGACACGTCTGAACATGTCCGCAGACATTTGGTGATGTTTATTTGGTGATCCGCGCTGCCCTTAATTAGCAGGAGTGTTGAGTATTATTTGTGCATGTATATTGACTAGGCCCACCTCTCTAGTTTGTTGTATAGATTGAGGTAGAGGTCCCTCGCTTCCGCTGCCGCCGCCGCGCGCCTCCTACGCGCCGTCGCCGCCCGCGCACCTTCTCCCTGCCGTGTCGCGAGCCTGCTCAGCCGCGTGCCCAATCCCGCACGCTGCTTCGCCCGATCCCGCACGCCGCTTCGCCCGCTCGTCGCTAGCGCCGCACGCCGCGTGCCCGTTTGTCGCTAGCGCCGCACGCCGCGTGCCCGTTCGGCTGCTTCACTAGTTGCTTCGCCGCGTGCCCATTCGCTAGCCGCTTCCGCAGGCCGCTGCCTGATCCCGTCTCGCTAGCCGCGTCTTCTGCCCCGCTCGCTAACTGCCAGTACCAGCGATCGCCCGCTTCACCCGATCTACTCGCCAGTGTCGCCTGCTTCGTCCTCTAGCCGCCGCAACTTCGTCCGCTAGCAACAGCAGTTGCCGCGATCATCCGCACTGTCCCGTTCTTACCATGTTGTCTGTCACCTCCTCCGTGTCCACCAACTTTAACCCGTTCGTCGACGCCAACCCTCCCGACGTCAACGACATCTGCAAGCTCAACATCTTCGAGCGGGTGCCGGTTCATCTCTCCCAGGCTGACTCCTCCTACCACTCGTGGAAAACGTATTTCTTCCTCGTGTTTCGGGAGTATCATCTCATGGACCACGTGGACGGCACCGTCGACTCCAACCTCGTTCCCGAGTTTCATGACTGGTCCACCATCGACACCACGATCATCTGCTGGTTTTTCCTCACCATCACGCCCGACCTCTTCCAGACGGTCGTGACGGACGGTAATGATGCCTGCGCCGTGTGGACCAAGCTGAACGGGCTCTTCACCGACAACAAGCTCTAGTGTCGCGTTTTTCTGCAGCAAGAGTTCTTTGGGTGTCATCAGGACAACACCTCCAACGACGACTATTGTCACGGCCTTAAGACTCTCGCTGACGAGCTTCGCGATATCGGCGCCAAGGTCGATGATGACCTCCTCCTCAGCACGCTCACCGTCGGGCTTAACGAGGATTTCGGTAACACCACGGGGAACCTCAGCCTCATCCCCAACCCATCCTTCGCCAAGTTCGTTGCGTACCTCCGGTTGGAGGAGCGGCGGATGAAGCAGGTGAAGACGCGCGCCATCCACACCGTCCTCGCCGCGGCACCACCCGCGGCGGGCCTCCGGCGCCTCCCGCTGCCCCGGCACCCCCGCGGCGTCATCAGGCGCCTTTCCCGACGCCCCAGCAGCCGGGGCTCTTGCCACTGCCGTACGGCCCGGCCGCGCCCCCCGCTCCTCCCGCTGAAAAGCGCTGCAGGGGCCGCCGCGGCGGTCAGCAGCAACAGCAACAGCCGTTGAGGGAGTCCTGGATTAGGGGGTGTTCGGGTAGCCGGACTATACCTTCAGCCGGACTCCAGGACTATGAAGATACAAGATTGAAGACTTCGTCCCGTGTCCGGATGGGACTTTCCTTGGCGTGGAAGGCAAGCTTGGCGATGCGGATATTCAAGATCTCCTACCATTGTAACCGACTCTATGTAACCCTAACCATATCCGGTGTCTATATAAACCAGAGGGTTGTAGTCCGTAGGACATCAACTCCATATACAACAATCATACCATAGGCTAGCTTCTAGGGTTTAGCCTCCTTGATCTCGTGGTAGATCTACTCTTGTAATACCCATATCATCAATATTAATCAAGCAGGACGTAGGGTTTTACCTCCATCGAGAGGGCCCGAACCTGAGTAAAAACATCGTGTCCCTTGTCTCCTGTTACCATCCGGCCTTGACGCACAGTTCGGGACCCCCTACCCGAGATCCGCCGGTTTTGACACCGACATTGGTGCTTTCATTGAGAGTTCCTCTGTGTCGTCGCCTTTAGGCCCAATGGCTCCCTTGATCATCAACAACGATGAGGTCCAGGGTGAGACTTTTCTCCTCGGACAGATCTTCGTCTTCGGCAGCTTCGCACTGTGGGCCAATTCGCTTGGCCACCTAGAGCAGATCGAAAGCTACGCCCCTGGCCATCAAGTCAGGTTTGGAAGTTTAAACTACACGGCTGACATCCGCGGAGACTTGATCTTCGACGGATTCGAGCCACGGCCAAGCGCGCCGCACTATCTCGAGGGGCATGATCTAGCTCTGCCTCCGGACAGTGTCCTGGAGGCCGCATACGCACCGGTTCCGACCCCTAACTTGGAGCCTATTGCGCCAATCGAGGATGAGCGGTTGGACGCCACCTCGGGGGCTGCGATCTCAAAGGCGATCGAGCCGAACGCCAGCCCCGCACTCTGCATGACCCGTGACTCCGAGGATCCGGACTCCTCCCCGGACTCCGAACCCCCCGCGCCCCTGCCAATCGAATCCGACTGGGCGCCGATAATGGAGTTCACCGCCGCGGACATCTTTCAGCACTCGCCTTTTGGCGACATCCTGAATTCTCTTAAGTCTCTCTCTTTATCAGGAGAGCCCTGGCCGGATTACGGTCAGCGAGGATGGGATACGGACGATGAAGAAGTTCAAAGCCCACCCACCACCCACTTTGTAGCCACTGTCGACGATCTAACCGACATGCTTGACTTCGGCTCCGAAGACATCGACGGTATGGACGTCGATGTAGGAGACGAACAGGAACCAGCACCTGTAGGGCGCTGGAAGGCCACCTCGTCATATGACATATATATGGTGGATACTCCAAAAGACGGAGATGGCGATGGAACAGCGGGGGATGACACCTCCAAGAAACAGCCAAAGCGCCGGCGTCAGCGGCACCGCTCTAAATCCCGCCAAAGCAAAAACGGTGATTCCGGCACGGGAGATAATACTACCCTGGATAGCACCGAAGAACACCCACCCCAGCAAGATTCGGCACAGGAAGATGGAGAAGCCAGCCCTCATGAGAGAGCGGCAGACCGAGAGGTCGAGGATGATAACTATACGCCTCCCTCCGAAGAAGAGGCAAGCCTCGATGACGACGAATTCGTCGTACCATCAGACCCCGCCGAACAAGAGCGTTTCAAACGCAGGCTTTTAGCCACGGCAAGCAGCCTCAAGAAAAAGCAGCAACAGCTTAGAGCTGACCAAGATTTGCTAGCTGACAGATGGACTGAAGTCCTTGCGGCCAAAGAGTATGAACTCGAACGCCCCTCCAAGAGTTACCCAAAGCGCAGGCCGCTACCCCGATCAGAGGAGGAAGCACCTACATCACCAGCGCACGACATGATAGACCGGCCACCTCGCGGCCGCGACAGAGAGGCCTCTCGGCCCTCCACCCAAGCCATGTCCCGACGCCGCTCAACTAAGGCACGGGAAAATGCGCCAGACCTGCGAGATGTACTGGAGGATAAAGCAAGACAAACAAGATCGATCTACGGATCGCGCAGGCGCCCTACGGCACGTGACGATGATCTTCACTCCGGATACAACAAATCCGGCCGGGCCGAACACAACAGACATAGCTCTTCCGAGCTGCGTCGTGATATAGCCCAGTACAGAGGCGCCACACACCCGCTATGCTTCACGAATGAAGTAATGGATCATAAAATCCCAGAGGGTTTCAAACCCGTAAACATCGAATCATACGATGGCACAACAGATCCGGCGGTATGGATCGAGGATTATCTCCTTCACATCCACATGGCACGCGGCGACGATCTACATGCCATCAAATACCTCCCGCTCAAACTTAAAGGACCGGCCCGGCATTGGCTTAACAGCTTGCCAGCAGACTCAATCGGTTCTTGGGAGGACCTGGAAGCCGCATTCCTCGACAACTTCCAAGGCACTTACGTGCGACCACCGGATGCCGACGACTTAAGCCACATAATTTAGCAGCCAGAGGAATCGGCCAGGCAATTCTGGACACGGTTCCTTGTTGGGTAACGTAGTAATTTTAGAAAATTTCCTACGCACACGCAAGATCATGGTGATGCATAGCAACGAGAGGGGAGAGTGTTGTCTACGTACCCTCGTAGACCGAAACGGAAGCGTTGACACAACGTAGAGGAAGTAGTCGTACGTCTTCCCGATCCGACTGATCCAAGCACCGTTACTCCGGCACCTCCGAGTTCTTAGCACACGTACAGCTCGATGACGCTCCCCGGGCTCCGATCCAGCAAAGCTTCGGGGATGAATTCTGTCAGCACGACGGCGTGGTGACGATGATGATGTTCTACCGACGCAGGGCTTCGCCTAAGCACTGCAACGATATGATCGAGGTGGAATATGGTGGCAGGGGGCACCGCACACGGCTAAGGAACGATCACGAAGATCAACTTGTGTGTCCTTGGGTGCCCCCCTGCCTCCGTATATAAAGGATCCAAGGGGGGGTGCGGCCGGCCCTAGAGGAGGTGCGCAGGAGGAGTCCTACTCCTACCGGGAGTAGGACTCCCCTCCCTTTCCTTGTCCAAGTAGGAGAGGTGGAAGGAGAGAAGGAAAAGGGGGGGGGCGCCCCTCCCTCCTTGTCCAATTCGGACTAGGGGGAGAGGGGGCGCGCGGCCTGCCCTGGCAGCCCCTTCCTCTTCTCCACTTTAGGCCCATGAGGCCCATTAACCCCCCGGGGGGTTCCGGTAACCCCCCGGTGCTCCGGTTTTATCCGAAACTTCCCCGGAACACTTCCGGTGTCCGAATATAGTCGTCCAATATATCAATCTTTATGTCTCGACCATTTCGAGACTCCTCGTCATGTCCGTGATCACATCCGGGACTCCGAACTAACTTCGGTACATCAAAATGTATAAACTCATAATAACTGTCATCGTAACGTTAAGCGTGCGGACCCTACGGTTCGAGAACAATGTAGACATGACCGAGACATGTCTCCGGTCAATAACCAATAGCGGGACCTGGATGCCCATATTGTCTCCTACATATTCTACGAAGATCTTTATCGGTCAGACCGCATAACAACATACGTTGTTCCCTTTGTCATCGGTATGTTACTTGCCCGAGATTCGATCGTCGGTATCCAATACCTAGTTCAATCTCGTTACCGACAAGTCTCTTTACTCGTTCTGTAATACATCATCTCACAACTAACATATTAGTTGTAATGCTTGCAAGGCTTATGTGATGTGCATTACTGAGAGGGCCCAGAGATGCCTCTCCGACAATCGGAGTGACAAATTCTAATCTCGAAATACGCCAACCCAACATGTACCTTTGGAGACACCTGTAGAGCTCCTTTATAATCACCCAGTTACGTTGTGACGTTTGGTAGCACACAAAGTGTTCCTCCTGCAAACGGGAGTTGCATAATCTCATAGTCATAGGAACATGTATAAGTCATGAAGAAAGCAATAGCAACATACTAAACGATCGGGTGCTAAGCTAATGGAATGGGTCATGACAATCAGATCATTCAACTAATGATGTGATCTCGTTAATCAAATAACAACTCTTTGTTCATGGTTAGGAAACATAACCATCTTTGATTAACGAGCTAGTCAAGTAGAGGCATACTAGTGACACTCTATTTGTCTATGTATTCACACATGTATTATGTTTCCGGTTAATACAATTCTAGCATGAATAATAAACATTTATCATGATATAAGGAAATAAATAATAACTTTATTATTGCCTCTAGGGCATATTTCCTTCATTCCTAACAAAGAAAAACCAGATAGTCGACTGTCCGGGCGCAGAGGCCCTAGCAGCCTTCAAGCATAACATCCGCGACGAGTGGCTTGCCCGGCACCTGGGACAGGAAAAGCCGAAATCTATGGCAGCCCTCACGACACTCATGACCCGCTTTTGCGCGGGAGAAGACAGCTGGCTAGCTCGCAGTAACAACTTATCAAAGAACCCTGGTAATTCGGATACCAAGGACAAAAGTGGCAGGACACGTCGGAATAAGCAAAAACGCCGCGTCAGCAGCGATAGCAATGAAGACACGGCAGTCAATGCCGGATTCAGAGGCTATAAATCCGGTAAGCGGAAAAAGCCATTCAAAAAGAATACTCAGGGCCCATCCAGTTTGGACCGAATACTCGACCGCTTGTGCCAGATACATGGCACCCCCCAAAAGCCAACCAATCACACTGACAGGGATTGTTGGGTGTTCAAGCAGGCAGGTAAGTTAAGAGCCGAAAACAAAGACAAGGGGATGCACAGCGACGACGAGGAGGAGCCCAGGCCGCCGAACAACAATGGACAGAAGGGCTTTCCCCCACAAGTGCGGACGGTGAACATGATATACGCAACCCACATTCCCAAGAGGGAGCGGAAGCGTGCGCTACGGGACGTATACGCGATGGAGCTAGTCGCCCCAAAGTTCAACCCATGGTCCTCCTGCCCGATCACTTTTGATCGAAGGGACCATCCCACTAGAATCCGTCATGGCGGCTTCGCCGCATTGGTTCTCGACCCAATCATCGACGGATTTCATCTCACAAGAGTCCTCATGGACGGAGGCAGTAGCCTGAACCTGCTTTACCAGGATACAGTGCGGAAAATGGGCATAGATCCCTCAAGGATTAAGCCCACAAAAACGACCTTTAAAGGTGTTATACCAGGTGTAGAAGCCAACTGTACAGGCTCAGTAACACTTGACATGGTCTTCGGATCCCCGGACAATTTCCGAAGCGAAGAGTTAATCTTCGATATAGTCCCGTTTCGCAGTGGCTATCACGCCCTGCTCGGACGAACCGCATTCGCAAAGTTCAATGCGGTGCCGCACTACGCATATCTCAAGCTCAAGATGCCAGGCCCTCGAGGAGTAATCACGGTCAACGGAAACACCGAACGCTCCATCCGTACGCAGGAGCACACGGCGGCTCTCGCAGCGGAAGTACAAAGTAGCTTTCTTAGGCAATTCTCCAGTCCAGCCGTTAAAAAGCCAGACACTGCCAAGCGCGCCCGGAGTAACCCACAGCAGGACCGCCTGGCACGCTCCGAGCAAGCGTAGCAATGCGGCCCCAACCCCAGGTCTCGCGTTATAGCGAAAGCAGTACCTCGCGTACATAACTACGCCCTTGAAATACCATGGGCACAGGAGAAGGGGCACAATAACGGCACCCCCCAAAAACGGCTTAAAACGTACTAGGGGCTGCCGGATTCTTCTTTAATTTTTTTTCTTACTTTCAGGACTCCATATTTCGGACGACCTGTTCGGCAATTCGACTGCCGCACAAACGATGCAAGATCCAGGGAGACAGACAAGCCATGCCGCATTATGGAACTCCCAGGTGGTCTCTGTTACGAGCAATATACCTGTTTTGAATACAATTTCGCGGCCTGCCCCTGGTCAGGACATGTTCAATAGTCCAATATCTTTTTGCTTATCACACTATTTGTAACGTTCGGCTTTGATAAATAGCCTCTTTATAAACAATGCATAGCTTTTTGTCTATTTTTTGCATTATCCTCTTTTCACATATATGTTTATTAAATGACATGATTGCACCCGTACACCATGGTACGGCAAACACGCCAGGGGCTTCAGTACCCCTCATTATGGTATGAGAAGTCCGTACACTTTCACAAGTGCGGCACCCCGAACTTATAGCACTATATGCATCGGCTCCGAATCATGATTTGGGTCAATAGTTGGGTTTGCCCGGCTCCTATGTTTTGGTGCCTTACGTTCCGCTATATCGGCTAAAGTAGCACTAGGAGAACCACTGCGATTGTGCCCCGGTTCAGCTAGGTTAAGCACCTCAGTGGAGAAAGCTAAAACTGACTGTCATGATGAGGCGAGAGACCGGTCGCTGTTCGAGAGGTTTTTCAAGTCCCTAAAGACTTATGCCGCTTTGAGCGAGGAGCTGGCTTTGTCCGGCCAAGGCGTGGATAGCGCCCCGAACTCGGTCTTCCGAACTAGGCGCTTCGCCGAAATTTAAAATTATAGAGTTCTATGGCTAAGTGAGAGTGTTCAAGCATTATAGTCCGATTGCCTGGTTCGTTGTGCTGAGCGCCTCCCTCGAAGGACCCAACTATGGGAAAAAGAGCGCTCAGGTTTATCCCGAACACCCCAGCACTAGTGGCATGGGGGCAGAAGCCGACGACTGGCCATCTCTCAATTTTTTGATAAACGGCCGCACAGAAAGTAATATTTTGAATTCAATAAGCATTGCTTAGCGCATATGAACAAGTTTTCAGCGCACAGGATAAACACGAGCGAGTTCATTCAAAAATTACATCCTTGGTACATTCATCCGCCACAAGGCGGGCACCTGCAAGAACATCCTTGTAGTAGTTCTCGGGCTTGCGATGCTCCTTCCCCGGCGGCGGCCCGTCCTTCACAAGCTTCTCACCGTCCAGCTTACCCCAGTGCACCTTTGCACGGGCAAGGGCCCGACGGGCACCTTCGATGCAGACGGAGCGCTTGATGACCTCGAGCCTCGGACAGGCCTCCACCAGCCGCCGCACCAGCCCGAAATAGCTCCCAGGCAGGGCCTCTCCGGGCCACAGCCGAGCTATGAAGCCCTTCATGGCCTGTTCGGCCGCCTTGTGGAGCTCGACCAGCTGTTTCAGCTGGTCGCTCAAGGGCACAGGGTGTCCGGCCTCAGAATTCTGAGACCAGAACACCTTCTCCGTCGAGCTGCCCTCTTCAGCTCGGTAGAATGCGGCGGCGTCAGATACGCTGCGGGGAAGATCTGCAAATGCCCCTGGAGAGCTCCGGATTCGGGTAAGTAGCAAGTAGTTTACTTTTATATTTCTGCTTTGCATAAAGAATGCCTTACCCGCTGCTATCTTCCTCATCTCCTCCAACTCTTGGAGGGCCTTTTGGGCTTCGGCCTTGGCAGACTTGGCAGTCTCAAGGGCCGTCGCGAGCTCGGATGCTTGCGCCTTTGACTCAAGCTCCAAACTCTCATGTTTTTTCATAAGAGCCTGAAGCTCTTGCTGCACCTCGCCGACCTGAACCCCAAGTCTGTCTCGCTCGGTGCGCTCCATGGCCGTTTTCTTTTCGGCCTCAGACAACGCCTGCTTAAGGGTCGCCACCTCAGTCGTGGCCCCTACAATAAGCAGTACAACCCTGTTATTTTTTTTTGCAATCACGCCTTTTTATAGGCACTTTTTCTGTAAGGTATTTCTTACCTTCCTTCTCCTCAAGCTGCCGCTTGGCAAGGCCGAGCTCTTGCTCGGTCCGCTCGAGGTCCTGCTTCAGGACACCCACCTCTGCAGTCAGTGCGGTGGTGGATAGCAGCGAAGCCTGCATACGCATATTGACTCTTTTTTTAGACTCCTGTGAAATTTAATAGATCCTCTATTCGGCTCTTCTTTCCGAACGCCAAACAGAGCATCAGGGGCTACTGTCTATGCGGTAATATTTTTACATATTTTTACTTACCTCGAAGCTTGTTAGAAGGCTAGCGCAAGCTTCAGTCAGTCCGCTCTTGGCGGACTGAACCTTCTGGATCACCGTACTCATAATAGTACGGTGCCCCTCGTCGATGGAGGCGCCATCAAGCACCTCCAGCAGATTGTCCGGCACCTCCGGTTGGACGGAGGCCGCCGGCTCAGAAAGCTTGCTCCTCTTGGAAGGAGTTCGCCTACCGCGGTCCAGAACTATGGAAGATTCCGGCGCGGTGTCCGGCACAAAGCCGGACTTGGAGCCCTGGGGGGCCTTATCCCCTTCACTCCTGGAGTCCGGGAGGTTGCCTTGCGGCTCCTCCAGGACCACCTCCTCCTGCCCCGGAGCTTGTCGCGACACCACTTCGGCGTCGTCTGCAGTGCGGGGGGAGACAGCGGGCGGAACTGAGTTCACATCCGATGAGTCCAGGGAGCCGCCCGACGATTCGTTGAATTCGGCCCGGGGCGGGCTGCATTATTACGTTCGACATTAGGGAAAGCTATGCAACAAAGGAACATCATGAGTTACTCTGATATCCGAACTTACGATTTCGCCGGACACTTGGCCCTGTTTGGCCACTCCTCTTCGCCCTCTTCGGCGTCGGGGGAGTAGTCCGGCGGAGGGGTCTTCCTTTTCCTAAACCCTCGGCCTCCCCCGTTGGGGCGGCCTTCCTCTTCTCTCCTCCCTCCGCTGGGGGGGGGAGAGTTTTCTTCTTCCTCCTCCTCGTTTTCACGGGAAGAGGGCGTCTCGGACACGTCGGATGACGAGCCTGACGCCACCACGTTACGGGCACTCTTTCGAGTCCCCGTGGTCTTCTTCTTCTTGGCCTTCTTCTCCGGCACCACATAAGGCGCCGGAACCAGCAGCTTCACTAGTAGAGCAGGGGCTGGGTCTTCGGGCAGCGGAGTCGGACAGTTAATCGGTCCGGATATCGTCCGCCAAGCCTGTCAAAGGTAAGGGAGTTTAGATCCCACATAGAGTCAAACTATGAAAAAAGCTTAACATCCTGTAAAAGGTGAAGATAGCTTACCTCGCTAGCGTGACGCTGCGAGCTATATCCGCGGTCCTCGGAAGCGGATGCGGGAGCCTCGGCGCCCTTGAATAGCACCTTCCAGGCATCTTCGTACGTCGTGTCGAAGAGCCTGCTAAGGGTTTGGTGCTGCGCCGGGTCGAACTCCCACAGATTAAAATCCCGTTGTTGGCACGGGAGGATCCGGCGGACGAGCATAACCTGGATTACATTAACAAGCCGGATTGGCTTGTTCACCAGGGACTGGATGCATGTTTGCAATCCGGTCACCTCTTTTTCGTCACCCCACGACAGGCCCGTCTCTTTCCAGGACATAAGCCGCGTGGGTGGTCCGGATCGGAACTCGGGGGCTGCGATCCATTTCGGATCACGTGGCTCAGTGATGTAAAACCACCCGGATTGCCACCCCTTTAGGGTCTCCACAAAAGAGCCCTCGAACCATAGGACATTGGCCATCCTGCCCGCCATGGTGCCTCCGCACTCCGCCTGGCTGCCGCGCACCACCTTGGGCTTGACGTTGAAGGTCTTGAGCCAGAGGCCGAAATGAGGGCGGACGCGGAGGAAAGCCTCGCACACGACGATAAACGTCGAGATGTTGAGGATGAAGTTCGGGGCCAGATCATGGAAATCCAGGCCGTAATAGAACATGAGCCCCCGGACAAATGGGTGGAGTGGAAAACCCAGTCCGCGGAGGAAGTGGGGAAGAAATACTACCCTCTCATGGGGCCTTGGGGTGGGGAGAAGCTGCCCCTTTTCGGGAAGCCGGTGCGCGATGTCCTTGGACAGGTATCCGGCCTTCCTTAGCTTCTTGACTTGGCCCTCCGTGGTGGAGGAGACCATCCACTTGCCTCCCGCTCCGGACATTGCTGGAGAAGGTTGAGGTGGGAAGTGGGGGCTTGGACGCTGGAGCTCGAGTGCGCAGGAGATGGATAGGCAAAGGAGGAAGAAGGCGTAGGTAAAAGGGTGGATCCTTATCCCCTTATATGGGTGGATGCGGTTGTGCGTCCCCACCAGCCTAGTAAAACTCGCTTTCCTCCCAAGCGCCGTGATAAATGGTATGGTTGGGTTACCCACGTCCGTATTGATGAGAATCCCGTAAAAGGGGTACACGATCTCTGCTTTGACAAGACATGCCAAGGAAACCGCCTCGCAAAACATGCTGAGGTGGAAAAGTAAAAACGATTCAAGTAAAGGACTTGGCCGTAGTGTGATGACGCACTACGGAATACGTCAGCAGATTTGATTTGTGTTAACATTATTCTCTCTATGGCAATATATGGAAACTTATTTTGCAGAGCCGGACACTACTCTTGGTGTTTACAATCTTCTATGAAGGACTTGGAGGAGGAACCCGCCTTGCAATGCCGAAGACAATCTGCGCGCCGGACTCGTCGTCATTGAAGCCTGGTTCAGGGGCTACTAAGGGAGTCCTGGATTAGGGGGGTGTTCGGGTAGCCGGACTATACCTTCAGCCGGACTCCAGGACTATGAAGATACAAGATTGAAGACTTCGTCCCGTGTCCGGATGGGACTTTCCTTGGCGTGGAAGGCAAGCTTGGCGATGCGGATATTCAAGATCTCCTACCATTGTAACCGACTCTGTGTAACCCTAACCCTATCCGGTGTCTATATAAACCGGAGGGTTGTAGTTCGTAGGACATCAACTCCATATACAACAATCATACCATAGGCTAGCTTCTAGGGTTTAGCCTCCTTGATCTCGTGGTAGATCTACTCTTGTAATACCCATATCATCAATATTAATCAAGCAGGACGTAGAGTTTTACCTCCATCGAGAGGGCCCGAACCTGGGTAAAAACATCGTGTCCCTTGTCTCTTGTTACCATCCGGCCTTGACGCACAGTTCGGGACCCCCTACCCGAGATCCGCCGGTTTTGACACCGACAGCCGTAGTTTCAGGCACCGCAGCAGCTCCAGGTGCTGGCCTCATGGGCCTCCGGCTACAACCCCAGAACCGGTGTCGTCCATGCGTACACCATGTCGGTTTCACGGGCTCCTGCACCGATGTTTCCCATGCCGCGTCCACCGGCGCACCAGGCGTACTACGCGGCTCCGTAGCCGTACGGAGGATACCCACCGCCACAGATGAGCGGCGCCTACGGTCTCCCTGCGGCCCCGCCGCCGCCCTCGTCGGCCCCTTGGGATTCGGCGCTCCTCGCCGCGCTGCACGCTGCGCCTACGCCGAACAACTACACTGAAGGTGGTGATTGGTACATGGACACCGGGGCTACGGCTCACATGTTTGCTCATCCTGATAATCTTGCCTCCTTCACTCCTGTCATCACCGACCGCCGCATCATTGTCGGCGATGGATCCACACTACCTATCACACATGTCGGGCACACTACTTTTCCTTCTACTTCTATGCATATTACTTTGTCTAACATACTTGTGTCACCTCATCTTATTAAGAATCTTGTTTCCATTCGTTGTTTAACTCGTGAAAATCCTGTTACTGTTGAATTTGACGAGCTTGGTTTTTGTGTCAAGGACGCTCGAACCAGGATGGTACTTCACCGATGTGACAGCCTCGACGAGCTCTATCTGGTGCATCCGCCGTCCACCTCCACCACCGCACTGGTTGCTCTCTTCGTCGGCGTCGATCTCTGGCACGCTCGTTTGGGTCATCTCAACCCCGTCACACTTCGTCATATTCTTAGGAGTTTCAGTTTCAGTTGTAATAAGATAGAGGATCACACATGTCATGCCTGTCGTGTCGGCAAACATGTTCGCCTTCCATTTAATAACTCCACCACCATAGCTTCTTTTCCTTTTCAGTTGATTCATAGCGATGTGTGGACCTCTCCGGTTCCTAGTAATTCGGGCTATTTATATTATCTAGTTATTCTTGATGAGTATTCTCACTATATGTGGATGTTTCCTTTACGACGAAAGTCGGATGCACTCTCCACTTTGTCGGCTTTTACTCCTATGTCAGCAAGCAATTTGGGCGTCCCATCCTTGCTCTTCAGACTGACAATGGAAAAGAGTTCGATAATCTTGCTTTCCGCACTTTTCTGTCGCACCACGGCAAAGTTTTTTGTCTCACATATCCGTATACTTCACAGCAGAACGGTCGAGCCGAACGCGTCCTTCGCAATCTGAATGACTGCGTTTGGACGCTCCTGTTCCACGCTAATGTGCCGCCTCATTTCTGGCCGGATGCACTCGCTACTGCTTCACTTCTCCTTAACCTTCGCCCTTTCCGCCCACGGTGGAACTATGCACCTCACCATCTTCTCTTCGATACGCCCCCATCTTATGATGACTTGCGTATTTTCTGGTACCTTTGCTATCCTAGCACTGTGGACTCCGCTCCTCACAAACTCGCACCTCGTTCTATCACTTGCATCTTCATCGGCTACCCTTCCAACTCCAAGGGATATCGGTGCTACGATCCCGTCTCCCACCGTGTGTTCACTTCCCAGCACGTTTACTTTGATAAGCATGTGTTTCCGTTTCAGCAGGTACCTCCGGCTGTTCCTCCCGCCACCGGTGACGCGGGCTCCTCGACGCCGCTCCCAGGGCGCTCGTGCGCCTCTCTTGGCCCGCCCCTGGCTTTGAGGAGCGCCCCCGCATTCGGCGCCTCCTACAGCCACGGCACTGGCCCCCGCGGCCCCTACGGTGCCCGCGGCCCCCTCGGCGCCACCGGCGCCCGCGCCTCCGACACCTGTGGTCAGTCCGGTCACCCGCCCCCGTACGGGCGTTTTTCGCCCGAGCTTGCGCTACGCCGCGGATGACTATGTCCATGCGGCGTCCACCTCTGAGCCGTCGCCATTGCCACCCTTCGTCCGAGCCGCTCTTCGTGACCCGCTCTGGATGGCTGCGATGCAAGAGGAGTTTGACGCCCTGTTGCGCAACCGGACGTGGCAGCTTGTTCCCCGTCCCCGACACGTCAACGTGATTACCGGGAAGTGGGTCTTCAAACACAAGCTCCATCCTGATGGTACTCTTGATCGCTATAAAGCGCGATGGGTCGTTCGGGGCTTCAGACAGCGTGCTGGCATCGACTTCACCGACAACTTCGCTCCGGTCGTCAAGCCCGGCACGATTCGCACGGTTCTTCACCTTGCGGTCTCCCGTGCTTGGCCGGTGCACCAGATGGACGTCTCCAACGCCTTCCTCCATGGTCGCCTCGAGGAGCAGGTCTTCTTCCAGCAGCCCACCAGATTTGTTGACCCGGCGCTCCCCGACCATGTGTGCCTGCTCTCGCGGTCCTTGTATGGACTCAAGCAGGCTCCGCGCGCTTGGTACCAGCGCATCGCGGCGTTTCTCCACCATCTTGGGTTTCGCTCTACCCGCTCGGACGTCTCGCTCTTCGTCTATCATCACGGCTCCGACACGGCCTACTTGCTGCTCTATGTCGACGACATCATCCTGACGGCATGTACGGCTGGTCTCCTCAGTCAGCTCACGGCTCGTCTTCGCGCTGAGTTCGCCATCAAGGACTTGGGTCCTTTGCACTACTTCCTCGGTGTTGAGGTGGTGCGTCGTCCGAATGGCTTCTTCCTTCATCAGCGGAAGTACGCTCACGAGCTCCTGGAGCGCGCCGGCATGCTTAACTGCAGACGCCTGTTGATACGAAGGCCAAGCTTTCTGCCACGGATGGTTCTCCTGCTTCGGATGCTGCTTCCTATCGGTCTATCGTTGGTGCTCTTCAGTACCTCACCCTGACTCGACCGGAGATCCAGTATGTCGTGCAGCAGGTGTGTCCTCATATGCATGCTCCTCGAGACGTCCACTGGGCTGCCATCAAGCGGATTCTCTGCTATGTCTGTGGCACTATGGATCTTGGCGTCACGCTTCACGCCTCCGCCAACACCGCCTACTCCAATGCAGACTGGGAGGGCTGTCCTGACACTCGTCGTTCCACTTCGGGCTATTGTGTCTACCTTGGACCCTCACTTATCTCATGGTCGTCCAAGCGGCAGCCTACGGTCTCTCGTTCCAATGCTGAGGCTGAGTATCGTGCGGTGGCCAACGCCGTCGCCGAGTGTTCGTGGCTTCGCCAGCTGCTTCAGGAGTTTTCCTGCGCTGTTGACCGTGCCACGGTGGTCTACCTCTCCGCTAACCCGGTACATCATCGCCGGACCAAGCATATTGAGTTGGATATTCACTTTGTTCGGGAACAGGTGGCTCTTGGCCATATTCGTGTTTTGCACATCCCTACTTCCCAACAATTTGCAGAT
This sequence comes from Triticum urartu, assembly GCF_056163025.1. Lineage (NCBI taxonomy): Eukaryota > Viridiplantae > Streptophyta > Magnoliopsida > Poales > Poaceae > Triticum > Triticum urartu. Next base: position 716,072,694 of record NC_141879.1, read on the forward strand.
ATCATGACCAAAGACTTGCCTACGGCGTCTTTTGAGGAGTTCCGGTCCAGTCTTTGCGTCAGCCGCGGTGCCGCTTCGACTGCGGGGGGTGTTGAGTATATTATTTGTGCATGTATATCGACTAGGCCCACATCTCTAGTTTATTGTATAGATTGAGGTAGAGGCCCCACCTTATACTTATATATACCGTGCACATTGCACCGAATCAATATATCGTGCAATCATAACCTTCTACAAGGAGCAATAGGGTCGGCCTCTTCCTTCCGTTCTTCTAGTCCAATTCTTGACACCCCGATACCCCCGGATCAAGCTCCTCCCCCACCAGGACTAGGACTGTATATGATCAAAATAAAAACGAGAAGTGTCCATATTCCTGAACTTCCCAGCAAGGTTTTGACCCATCTCTCTGGTCTCCACGGGGCTGTATGTAACTAAAACTGGTAGAAACTGGATTGGTTCTCATTCCCCAATCAACCGATCCATGGAGGAAAGCCAGCTTCTCATCGATCCCACACAACAACAATACAGAGAGAGCATGACATCACTTTATTTTGTTGAATTCCTAAATCAGCAGTGGCCAAAAAAAGGACCCTGCATGTCTGAATCGACATTTAACTGCAACATAGAGGGCCCCAAGCCCCCAACTACATCTGAAATCATAAAAGGAAAAAAAAAGAAACTGACCAGAGTGGAACTACATCTGAAATTATAAAAGGAAAAAAAGGAATTGACCCATCTCTCTGGTCTCCACGGGGCTGTATGTAACTAAAACTGGTAGAAACTGGATTGGTTCTCATTCCCCAATCAACCGATCCATGGAGGAAAGCCAGCTTCTCATCGATCCCACACAACAACAATACAGAGAGAGCATGACATCACTTTATTTTGTTGAATTCCTAAATCAGCAGTGGCCAAAAAAAGGACCCTGCATGTCTGAATCGACATTTAACTGCAACATAGAGGGCCCCAAGCCCCCAACTACATCTGAAATCATAAAAGGAAAAAAAAAGAAACTGACCAGAGTGGAACTACATCTGAAATTATAAAAGGAAAAAAAGGAATTGACCCATCTCTCTGGTCTCCACGGGGCTGTATGTAACTAAAACTGGTAGAAACTGGATTGGTTCTCATTCCCCAATCAACCGATCCATGGAGGAAAGCCAGCTTCTCATCGATCCCACACAACAACAATACAGAGAGAGCATGACATCACTTTATTTTGTTGAATTCCTAAATCAGCAGTGGCCAAAAAAAGGACCCTGCATGTCTGAATCGACATTTAACTGCAACATAGAGGGCCCCAAGCCCCCAACTACATCTGAAATCATAAAAGGAAAAAAAAAAAGAAACTGACCAGAGTGGAACTACATCTGAAATTATAAAAGGAAAAAAAGGAATTGACCCATCTCTCTGGTCTCCACGGGGCTGTATGTAACTAAAACTGGTAGAAACTGGATTGGTTCTCATTCCCCAATCAACCGATCCATGGAGGAAAGCCAGCTTCTCATCGATCCCACACAACAACAATACAGAGAGAGCATGACATCACTTTATTTTGTTGAATTCCTAAATCAGCAGTGGCCAAAAAAAGGACCCTGCATGTCTGAATCGACATTTAACTGCAACATAGAGGGCCCCAAGCCCCCAACTACATCTGAAATCATAAAAGGAAAAAAAAAGAAACTGACCAGAGTGGAACTACATCTGAAATTATAAAAGGAAAAAAAGGAATTGACCCATCTCTCTGGTCTCCACGGGGCTGTATGTAACTAAAACTGGTAGAAACTGGATTGGTTCTCATTCCCCAATCAACCGATCCATGGAGGAAAGCCAGCTTCTCATCGATCCCACACAACAACAATACAGAGAGAGCATGACATCACTTTATTTTGTTGAATTCCTAAATCAGCAGTGGCCAAAAAAAGGACCCTGCATGTCTGAATCGACATTTAACTGCAACATAGAGGGCCCCAAGCCCCCAACTACATCTGAAATCATAAAAGGAAAAAAAAAAGAAACTGACCAGAGTGGAACTACATCTGAAATTATAAAAGGAAAAAAAGGAATTGACCCATCTCTCTGGTCTCCACGGGGCTGTATGTAACTAAAACTGGTAGAAACTGGATTGGTTCTCATTCCCCAATCAACCGATCCATGGAGGAAAGCCAGCTTCTCATCGATCCCACACAACAACAATACAGAGAGAGCATGACATCACTTTATTTTGTTGAATTCCTAAATCAGCAGTGGCCAAAAAAAGGACCCTGCATGTCTGAATCGACATTTAACTGCAACATAGAGGGCCCCAAGCCCCCAACTACATCTGAAATCATAAAAGGAAAAAAAAAGAAACTGACCAGAGTGGAACTACATCTGAAATTATAAAAGGAAAAAAAGGAATTGACCCATCTCTCTGGTCTCCACGGGGCTGTATGTAACTAAAACTGGTAGAAACTGGATTGGTTCTCATTCCCCAATCAACCGATCCATGGAGGAAAGCCAGCTTCTCATCGATCCCACACAACAACAATACAGAGAGAGCATGACATCACTTTATTTTGTTGAATTCCTAAATCAGCAGTGGCCAAAAAAAGGACCCTGCATGTCTGAATCGACATTTAACTGCAACATAGAGGGCCCCAAGCCCCCAACTACATCTGAAATCATAAAAGGAAAAAAAAAGAAACTGACCAGAGTGGAACTACATCTGAAATTATAAAAGGAAAAAAAGGAATTGACCCATCTCTCTGGTCTCCACGGGGCTGTATGTAACTAAAACTGGTAGAAACTGGATTGGTTCTCATTCCCCAATCAACCGATCCATGGAGGAAAGCCAGCTTCTCATCGATCCCACACAACAACAATACAGAGAGAGCATGACATCACTTTATTTTGTTGAATTCCTAAATCAGCAGTGGCCAAAAAAAGGACCCTGCATGTCTGAATCGACATTTAACTGCAACATAGAGGGCCCCAAGCCCCCAACTACATCTGAAATCATAAAAGGAAAAAAAAAGAAACTGACCAGAGTGGAACTACATCTGAAATTATAAAAGGAAAAAAAGGAATTGACCCATCTCTCTGGTCTCCACGGGGCTGTATGTAACTAAAACTGGTAGAAACTGGATTGGTTCTCATTCCCCAATCAACCGATCCATGGAGGAAAGCCAGCTTCTCATCGATCCCACACAACAACAATACAGAGAGAGCATGACATCACTTTATTTTGTTGAATTCCTAAATCAGCAGTGGCCAAAAAAAGGACCCTGCATGTCTGAATCGACATTTAACTGCAACATAGAGGGCCCCAAGCCCCCAACTACATCTGAAATCATAAAAGGAAAAAAAAAAGAAACTGACCAGAGTGGAACTACATCTGAAATTATAAAAGGAAAAAAAGGAATTGACCAGAGTGGGATTTGAACCCACGCCCTTTCGGACCAGAGCCTTAATCTGGCGCCTTAGACCAACTCGGCCATCTGATCTTTGTTGTGTCAATATCTGGAGCGCCCCCTTAGTGCAGAATTCGGTGCCAACTGCCAAAGGCCTAAACCATTCAAGTCTCTCTTGATGTGGTAAATACTCAGATCGTGAGCTTGGCACAGGCCGGAGATATTTGCAAAATCAGATATAATTTCCCAACGGCCTGGATAGGGGTGAACGTCTCCAACAGCTATGACTCAGGCAAGTATCTGCTTGTCAATAGGAGTGTGGTGCTGCCTGGTTGAGCTGAGCAGCAGAAGCAAGCTTGAGAGCTAAAAGCGGAGATCTGGCTTCTGCATCAAGATGAGAATCAACAGCTTCGCGGCATGCAGTGATCATAGCATTTGTTCTGTGATCTCCTTTCTCATTTGCATATGTATACAACCAATTCATCATACGGAATGCTGGCGAGTTTTTGCGTGTTCCAGGCAGCGTTAGTGAAGGCCTTGAAACCTGTTGGTTGTAGATCAGTCCTGATCGTGCTACCAGGAAGGAGCGCTTGTCAAGTGTTGCAGATGCACCTGTTGTCCCTCGTTAGTTGAGCACGGCTTGATCTTCAGCCATTTGGGAGGTGTTTGGTTCGTGCTATTGTAACGGTATCTGATAACGATGGTAACAGATAACGTTAAATCTTGTTTGTTTAGATTTCTCCGTAATCTGATAACTCCGGTAACAGATCCCGCCCTATTAAAAACTGATACCCGAGAAATCGGGCGCAATCAGAAAGCGATACGGCAGTCTCTCTCTCCCTCCTGTCGACCCTGTCGTCTTCTTCCCAAACATCCACGCCACGATCTCCATCTCCGCCCACCACTCCCCATGGCATGAGCTGTGTAATCCCGTAGCCGAGGACGGCGCCAACCAGAAGCAGGCCATTGTCGACTCCCTCGCCGGAAGTGATGTCTGCCCGACGAACGGGAAGAGATCGCTACAGCTACAGAGCAATGGCTTCCAGGAGCAGCTCCCATGGGGGCGTGCGAGGATGGCACAGGGACCCGCAATGTACTGGTCTGGATGTTGCACGAGCAAACGACGGCATGCAGCCAGCGACGGTGGACGCGACCCCCCGGGTAAGCCTCCGCTCGTCAAAGTACTGCGCCTATCTCCTCGCATCGAGCCTCCTCTCGGCCAGACCATCGGCGAGGCATGCAGGTCCTTCAAGGTGCCAGGATGATTGAGAGGAAGTGTGGAAAGGTCATGAGGATGGTACGGGGCTGTCTGGATGATACCAACGCTCGCCTTACCAATATATTGGTCATGCCCACGATATTTGGCTCGCGTTTGGTCCGCTACCTTTTTTGGCTCGCCATCGTCGACTTTGGCGCGCCCGCGTACCGTTTTCGCCAACTCGCGGGCGAGACCGCGGCGCGAAAATCGTCCGCCAAAATATTGGCCGCCAGGCGCGAGCCAGCCACCATGATATAAAGGCGCGATTGATTTTTTTTCCCTACCTGCTCTCCACTTTCCCCATCTCTCTTCTCACATCCACATCCACGCACAGAAACAAGCGAGCTCTCCGGCGGCCGCGTTCCTGCGTCAGTGCGAGCTTAGCCGGCGGCCGGCGACGCTGCTCCACCTCTCGTCCTCCTCTCTCAGTCAAGCCACGCCCCAAGGTCAGCCGCTCAAATCCCATCAACCCTATTCCGATTCCCTTTTCTATGGTCTGATTTGTCAGCTCAAATCCCCATCATCCCCTTATAGATGTATGTATTGTACGGATGTACTACTTGCTAGATCTGAGAGATTGCTTGCTGAATCCTCTTCTCTGTTTGCTGGAAGTAAAATCACATGAGAATAATCATGTTAATTAGTTAATTAACCAACTATGGTTCTGAAAGTAGTATGGTCTCTTGAAAATGCATAGGAGCTCTCGGGTGCTACGCCCCCTATATTCAAAAATAATTTAGTAATTTAAGAAAAGTCAAAATTCCAGAACTTTTTATGGAGTCAAACATGACCAAGTATTGCACTCATATAAAAAGATTAAATAGGGAATGACTTTTATTGTATCCGGGATCAAAGATTTTCCAAAAAATGCTACATACAAGTACTATTCATGCTATATTATCGTCATAAATTTGTTTTTTTTTGCCCTGAAGTCAACAAGAATCATTCCTTGACCAAATTTTTTATATGAGTACAATACCTAGTCATATTTGGTTCAAAAATATATCCAGGATTTTCTTGACTTTTTTTTGAATTATTAAATTATTTTTGAATATAGGGGAGTGGAGCACCCGAGTGCTCCTAATCCGCTTCCTATGGTCTGTTCCCTTTCTATGCCATACTGTCTCCATTTTTAGAACATTAAGGTGGATTTTTTGAAGTTGGATACACATACTTAACTACTGGGACATGCTTCAATTTTTAGTCCATTCAGGTGGATTTTTTTTGAGGTAAAAACACCCCAGGTACCCTAACCCGCAGAGAATGTGATGATTTAGTCTCAAACTTGCAAAATGCAACTCCACCATACCCCAACTTGCACTGGATGTGACGATTTGGTCCTGGGCCTATCCCAGCGCGACAAGTGGCAGCCAGATGGGTGGACCAGTCTTTGCCTGCACTTTTGCAAAAAACACCCTGCCATCTTGTCTAATTAACCCGCGCTACATGGTGAACCATCAGTGGTTGGTGGTTGGACTGAAAATTTGAACATCGATCCTTTGGATGGGAGCACCATCAGTAGCACCTCCCGTGCAAATGGGCATCAAGAACTACAGAATCTATTCTATGAAAAGAACATAAGTCCAGTTTGATTTGATTCCTTAGCTCAAGAACCTTCTCCATTATGCCCATGTCCAAAATGTCCGGCTTGAGTCCCACTCCTTTGCAGTGATTAGGTGAGGCCCTGCAGATTGGTTCAGTTAGCAGCATGAGTATATAGAAACTACAAGAAGAAGACTACATCATTTACGGAAAGCCCGATAGGCTACTTGGCTTGCCACCATTCAGAATATTTGCTTGGGCGGCAGGTTCAACTCCATAGATCTTTGCATTGGGATTCTTCTCCTTGAGGTACTTGCCGACGCCGGTGACAGTACCGTCACTGCCGATCCCCATGCTATAAACAATTGGACAAATGCTAATTTGCTATAAACACTAAAGTTTGCACAAAACAATACTGGATGAAAATTAGCACTGAAAGCTTTAGTGTGCACCATGCCAATATATTTATCTACAGGTAATTGCAAGTGGCAACGTACTCCTCATGGTTCCTGAGTTAACTGCCTGCTGCATGATTTCCGAGTTGTACAAGGACTATTCACTCTGTAATTTAGCAAACACGTGTCTGTAACTTCAACCATCTCTAGTGCATGATAACATTCAAGTGATGAGCCAGTGCACCTGAAGAGCTCATATAATGTAAGTTTCTCCAAAAAATATACATTGCATTATTTATGTATTTAACATTTCAATTGTTTGTAGAATTAACTAATTCAGCTATGCCAGTACAAAATAAAAAGAAGTGCACACCACGATCTGTTTTATTTCCTTGCAACTAGAAGTAAATGGTTCTCAAAAAATAGTGTCACTAACTGGAACTGCAACTGGAACTCAAAACATAGCTATGTGATTCTGTATTTTAAATAGTATAGATAAATTTGATATACGCAGAAACTATAATGTCACGGAAATATCACAACTGTAATTTAATCATTTCCCCTAGTTTTTGCATGCAGCAGGTAAATGACAATTTCAACTGAATGGAATGGGAATTGTTTTGTGCAAAACTATAATGATCAGTACACTAACAAAGATGATAAAAAATGGAGCATGAAAAACACGATTTGTCAGACCATGGCAGTTCAGCAGTGAGAACACAATCAGATTGGAAGAACATATTGAGCTTAGTAGCTTACCTTTTGCTTCTATGATGAACCGGCCATCTTTGTGGCCTTGTGGGTCGTACTAGAAATTTCAGCATTGATCCTTTCGACCATCAGCTTCAGTAGCACATATACTTTCCCGCGCAAATTCTAGCAGCCAAGGCTGTAGTGGCAAAGTGAGCATCGAATCAATAAGGCAAACGGATTTTATTTCACCTTTGACAACTGGCTGAAGTACATAATGAACCATACAATCCGTTATTTTTACAGGATGAACGACAGATTGCCAGCAAACACTAACAGCATAACGAGAAGCGACAAGACTTAACAAACTTAGGAGTGACTCAATTCCTTTTACAACTAGTATTGGCCAAGGAGCACGACTGCTTAGAGCTAAAACAGTTGCTCTAAGCAAACAAAGCAGTAGAACAAGAACTTGACTGAAGAACATTCCCAAAACTGATTTATAATACTCCCTCCATTCCAAAATATAGTCCGCCCGCGCTTCTCGAGGTCCAACTTTGACCGTAAATTTAACCAACGAGACCAACTGCGGCAGGAGAAAAAATTATATAATTGAAAACTTCTTTCGAATACGAATTCATTGATATAATTTTTGCTCCCGCCGCAATCGGTCTTGGTAGTTAAATTTACGGTCAAAGTTGAAGCACGTGGATAGAGGAAGCACTACATTGTGGAATGGAGGGAGTAAGCAGCTAGCTCAGAGGCTTCATGGTCTGGAGCAGAGAGGACAAATCCATCTACTGCAGGCAAACCTGCGAGATGTAGGCCGTATCGCTGCGGTGGTAGACGACAACCACCTCTCTTGTGGCAAGGTTGAGGCGAATGAGGCCAACTCTACCGACATATAAGATGACAGTGCCACTCCTCAGCCCGAACCCTTCAAACTGAACTTAGCTGTGCACACCCCAGTCCTGCTTGTCTATCAGCACCTGCCGGATCCATCTCGGCGGCGAGCTCGGCTCCCCCTCGATGGGTGGTAACATGGTCCACATTGATATAACCTGGGTCTCCGAGACCACAACCTTGAGCCTCCCGTCCACCGAAGCGGCCAGGAGGAGGCCCCGGTGGCTCATAGAGGCAGTCATTCTGCTAGTGCAGCCCCGCGGCAGATCAATCACGGTGGCCTCCATGGTGTCGACGTCCACAGCGACGATGTACGGCTCCAGGCTAGACAGGTGCCTCCCGGGCGGCAGCGGCTCCGGGTTGCAGTGTTGCACAGCCAGTGGACAATGCGGCCGATGACCAGGTGGTAGGAGTCGTGGAACGGCCTGGACTGACCGCGAGGGAGTGCCGCGCAGACGGGCCCCAGCGGCCCTCCCTGGAAGAGTAAATCTGGATGCGCAGGCGCTCGTCGGCGACGAGGAGCTCGAAGGCGCGGAAGAAAACTAGGAGTAGTACCGTTTCTCTAGGTTTGTAACTTTCTTATCCAACTCCTCCCGGAGCCCACGCGCCGCCGCCGCCGCAATCCCCGCGCCCGCCTTGGTCTCGGCGAGCACGGCCTTGGCCTTGAGTAGCTCCGCCCGCAGCGCGTCCGCCTCGGCGGTGTCGTGCTCCCGCGCCTTCATTTTCCTGCACAGCTCCTCCCGCGCCGCCGCCGCCTTGGTCGTCTCGTCGAGCTCGACTTGGCCTTGCGCAGCTCCGCGCGCAGCGCGTCCGCCTTGGTCTCCCGCGCCTTTAGCTTCCTGCGCAACTCCCCCTGCGCAGCTCTCCCTTGGCTGCTGCTAGAATTTGCATGGGAGGTGCTACTGAAGCCGTGCTCCCATCGAAAGGATCGATGTTGAAAATTTCAGTCCAACACCACCGAACACTGATCGTTCATCATGTAGCGCGGGGTATAGACAAGATGGCAGGGTGTTTTTTTGCAAAAGTGCAGGCGAAGACCGGTCCACCCACCTAGCTGCCACTTGTCGCGCTGTGATAGGCCCAGGACCAAATTGTCACATCCAGTGCAAGTTGGGGTATGGTAGAGTTGCATTTTGCAAATTTGGGACTAAATCATCACATTCTCTGCAAGTTAGGATACCTGGGGTGCTTTTACCTTATTTTTTTTACAAGTTCCGCATCCCTGTTACTGGTTATAAGCAGCTTTGCTTTCTAACATGTACTCCCTCCGTCCGGAAAAAGGCGTCCGCACCTTAGTTCATTTGTAATTTTGCGAAAAAACCCTTCCACCTTTTAAACTGTTGCTAATCAGCCCCCACTGCTTCTTCCTCCTTCCTCCCTCACCCGCCCGCACCGTGGTCGCCCCAGCCACCGCCGGCACCAGCCGTCGGGCCCAGAGCTCGACGACGGCCAACCTGCGCCGGCCACACCGGAGGCTGCTCAAGCTCCTGCTGCTCCGTGTTCATCGGGAAGAACTGGAGCGAGGCAGTGGGGGCCCCCGATCCGGCCCCCGCCAGCGAGGCCCTGGCCGCGCTCTCCCTCCGTGCCGCTGACCTGCCCGCGGAGTTCGCCGCTGCCGGACACAAGATCTCCGCGGAGGACGAGGACGAGGGGTAAGTGACGGCCGCGTCCAGAGGCGGGAGCAGCACGGCCGCGTCCCGGAGGAGGGAGGAGTTCCAGGGGCATGAGGAGGAGAACGCCTACGGCGACGCCGGTCCGCCCATCCTCAGTAGCAGCGGCTAGGCCGGGAGCGGGGGGAACAGCGTCACCTCCAGCACCAGCGCCGCCTGCGGCATCGAGGAGCCCGACCCCGCCCCGCCCCTCGCCCCCGGCGCCGAGGACTGGGTGCGCAGCAAGAAGCACGCCGACGAGGTCCTGCTCCTTGTGCTGCCGCCAGAGCCCATAGCTCGTGTTCCTCAGGAAGAAGAAGAAGGTAAAATTCAGTTAAAATTTCAGGTTTCAGGTTTCAGTAAATTTCAGGTTTCAGGGCTCAGTTCATTTGCTAGTACCCCAAACTCTGAATTTACTGTGACTGCTCTTTCAAGTGCTGATGAACCTGCAAGATAATTGCTGAAGATAATTTGTAAACTTGTTGCAGACTGTGACTTGTGAGAGGCCGTCAGGTACTGCAGTAAACTGAAAATGTTGAAGCTACATCAGGATTAACACTTCATGATCATGGGAGCAGTAGTACTGGGAGTACACAATTTAGTTTTACTACTACTGTCAACATTCAGTTTTGACCGCAAGGTTCGAATATTTATTCTGAACATGCTGCAAGACCGTAAGGTTCTGAGTAATGACACTAGTCCTTTGTTCATCAATTGAAATATTATTAAGACCAGTAAATCATCATTTTCTTCTGAGTAATGACACAAGTTGTTACCTTCTTCGAGTAATTAAGGTGGGGAGTTATCAGTACAGTAGTTTACACGGGATGATCCACTCCTTATGGTTGGAACAACAGCAGCATGAAGATACAGATCAACTACAGTAGTTTACCACAAAACTAGAGTTACAGTAGTTTACTTGTTTGTTAGGACAAAAACATCTAAATTGAGCATCTACAAATTCAAGTTGGGGAGGTTGATGCATCCAGAATCATTTCAATTTTTTTACAGATCATTTCAAATTTGGAAAGAAGTATCCATTTGAAAAATGCTACTCCAGGCTCCAATAGCAACACAAAATATATGGAATTCTAGCTTTACCAAAAAATTGAGCATGGCATCTACAGGTTACAAAAAAATGAGCATCTTCTCTGCATTTATAAAGCATTAGGATAGTGAAAGTATTACTCACTTTGATGGAATTCTAGCTTGTTATGATCTGACAGTGACAAATGTTGCAAATTGATTGAAAGCACTGTAATTCAACCAAAAATCTACTCTGAACAGTGCTTGCAAATTCAGTAACTTAAACTGAGATACAAAAATTTGAGTGAATACTTCACTGTTTTCAGTGAGCAGTACTCCACTATTCAGTTTGATCTGGCATTAATCTCAGCTTGATCTTTTCATTATCTCTGAATTTCAAAATAGAGTCTACATACTGCAAAATTTGGCACTACATAAACCTCTAAATTCAGAGCACTACATCATCCAGTTTGGCACTACACGCAGCTCTAAATTCAGACTAAATCAAATCTGACATACTGGACTACATCAACTGCAGGATTCGACTCTAAATTCAGACTACATCAACAGCAACTACTTGACCAGGATTTGGAGTAGTGCATTGCAAATCGAACTTGTGCTGCTGCTCCAACGTCGGTTCAGTACAGAAATATGTTGTGTTAGATTGAAGATTGTCAATCTTCCTTGTTTTCTTCCTCAAGCCACAGAATAAGACTAGTCCACACATACACAAATTTGACAAAATTCAGAGCGCATCAGCATTGCACTGCACTATCAAGAAGATGAAGAAGAAATTCCAAGAGAACGAAGGGAGGAGAAGGGGGGAAAAGGAGACCTTTTCTCCTGCGAGCTCCTTAGTGAGCTCCTCCACCCTGGAGGCGGCACCCAGGATACCTTGAGCATCCATGGCTCCTCCACCCTGGAGGCGGCATCCATTGCGCCTGCATACCAGCTCTGGCTCGCCGCCCTCGGGGATAAACGCCTAGTTGGCCGCCGCGCCGTCGGACAGCAGATCGACTAAAAAAATCCAAGCTTCATGGTGGGGAACGAGGAGGCGGCAGCCCGGCATGGGGGCAGGCAAGGCGGCGGCGGCGTGGGGCGGGGGGGGGGGGGGGGGGGGGGGGGCGAGGAGGAGGTGGCGTGCGGCGGGAGGGGGAGCAGGCGGCGTGGGATGGGAGGGGTGGTGGTGGAGAGGAGCGGCATGGGGCGGCATTCGGTCCGGAGAGAACGAGGAAGAAGGTGGACCTCGGGTTTGGTCGGGGAAACGCTAAGGACTAAACTGCAAAAAAGCCATGGGGACAACTATTCTCGGATGGAGGGAGTATCTTTTAGCAAGTAAGTAATCATTTGTAATGAGTACCAAGTTTGCTCTCTTTTTTTGTACATTTCATATTAACCCAGATGGACATGGATCAACAAAGATATTATTATTACAGCATGTTGAGGCAGAGAACTCTATCTGTTATTGTTCTTCTCTTGGCCCTCTGGTATAGAAGCAGAGATGGTAGAAAATTTAAAGGCAGGAAGTATGGTCCATTAGTTCAGAGAGACATCCCAAGGAGTAGTGGACGGGTTCGTGATCAAGAGGCTGACATACGTGAGTGGGCTGCCAAGCACGATTTATTAGCTCAACAAATGTGGGCAGATAGAGAGAGTGCAAATGAGGGCAGATAGTATCTCTGATGTATTTTCCATGTGAGGGAACAATTGAAGCTTGTAGTGTATCTTTGATGTATTTTCATTTTGGACTGAATTTATGTAACTTATTTTATCCTTGTAAGATTGTCTGACTTATTTCAGATTCATAAGTGCTGCTGAAGATGGGTGTTTGTATGCTGGTCAATTATGTGCAGAAAACTGCAGTCAATTATCTTACTAGACCCATCAGGTTCTTTCATCAATTGCAAGAGTTATTCTTTGACCAGTCCCATGCTGATGGCTCGTTTGCAACTGACCAAACCACTGTCAATGTGGATGATGACAGTGATGACAGCGAGGAATTGAGGGAACTTGAGGCCAATCTAATTCCAGTAGACAGTGATGAAGCTGACTCTGATACTATTGATCGCCACAGTCCAAAAGTTGACTTGGAAGGCAATCCTTTAATTAAGAAGCGCAAGCATGTGTCATCTTCACCTTCCAAGAAGCCAACTAAGGGGAAAGCAAAAAAGAAGAGCAAGATATCTAATGATGATATGGCAGCCGGTATCAAGAAGCTAGCTGACTCTCTTGCATCTCCTATTGTTTCCATGCAACCAATGCCACCTACGGATCCATATGCAAACCTTTGGAAGCGGATAAATGCCCTTACCATACCAGCTAAGGATAAACTTGAGATTGTAGCATATCTATCCAAGCCAGACCAAGATATCTTCCGTAGTTATCTCAACTATGCTGATGAAATGATTCTTGGACAGTGGGTCCTTAGCTTCTTCGAGCCTCGGTTTCAAGAAGATGGTGGCAATGGTGGATCTGCAACTGCTCACTGAATGGCCATATAACTAGATAGAGTTTGTGGCTTCCTTTTGTTTATATCGCTAGGAGCATGGGTAACATACATCATGCATATTCTGTCTATATAGAGCAGGCTGGGTGCATCGTATTTTGTTTATATGGAGCAGACTTGGTGCATGCCTGACTTGTATGACTTCATGGTCTGGTAAAGACTTGGTTACTATGTGAATTTTATTTAGCCTCCTTGATTAATCTGATGTATCGAACATTATGAGTTATCTAATGTATTAGCTGAACCATGTCATTGTCAATTTCTGAAAATGCATGCTTACAGTTTGTGTCTGAGTGTGTTTGTAAATTGAAAATTTGTATTTATGTCATGTGATATATGTGAGGTAGTATACATATGTGGTTTTTATTAGCTGGCATGCATTTTGGGACCAAACCAAACACAGTCCAATCAAGGTTGCCAAATATTTGGCTTCAAACCAAACGGTGGCCAATGGTTTTGCCAAAAACTTGGCAAGTGTCGTGGGCTACAATCCAAACAGCCATAACCTGCCAATTTTTTGGTCTTGCCTTCAAGTTGGCCATGCCAATAATTTGGTAGGGCTAGATGGGGCACAATCCAAACAGCCCCCACATCAATGGCCGGGCTGGGCTCTCCGCTCGGGAAGCAGCTGGCCAGGGAAATGCAAGACCAGGCGGTGCTGTATTGATTAACGTTACAGTTACTAACCAAACAGTTTTGGTTTTTGATCGATACCGTTTACAATAACAGTGTCATTTGATTCCGTTTACGTTTTAAGTCTCCATTTCTGAACCAAACACCTCCTTGGTCCTTGTACAAGTGCATGCGCGGCAAAATATAGTACTCCTTCCGATCCATAATGAGTTGTTTTAGTTTGAACTAAAACCAGGAGCTTCCCTGATTTATTTCCAAAGGCCCGTCACTCTTAGCCTTCCATAAACACCTAGACAAGTCATTAAGTTAAGTTGCACATAGAAAAATATACATGCATAGTTTCTCTAATTCTTTTCCAAACTTATGAGCGCCAGTCTCCAATTTCATTGCCACTAAACTGATAATAATACACCATGCTATGAAACTGTGGTCGATGGCTATGAAGATAACACCTCAGCCCTAAGAACTGAGCAGACAAACAGCCAGCAAGTGCAAACCTCAATGCTACTTTCGCAAGCTGATCATTCCATGAGATGAAAACTAGAACGAAGATCCAACGTAAAACATCGGCAATTACACCAGTGTCGAATCAGATTTACCCTTACACATTACATCAGAACAACATCAGGTTATGTCTTCTTAGGTGCTCCACCAATATATACATTCAGCAACGGCTACCACAGGAACAAAAAAAGAGGCAGTTGACCATCAGCTTTCGGCGCGAAATCCTTCTATCTAGCTTATTCCCCTCGCTACTATGTGTGTTGTACAACAATGCTTGCCTACTACCCTAACACTACAGGGCAACTCATTCACTCTACAATGCCGGTCACACGCTCCTGCTTAACCGACAACCACCCCCGCGTCTTCATGACGGTTGTTGCCCCTGAACCTCAGCCCGACGTCGTCGTTGTCCTGATGATCTAGAGGGATCAGCGCAAGGTCGTCCTCTAATGAACCTGGAGTCTCATCAGGCTCGTTCGACCGACGGGAGTCCTCGCCAAAGTTGTGCAGCCTCCGGCCAATGAGATAGCGGTCATCCCTGATGGAGTTGTGGAGGTTGGTGAACCAGACGTGGAATCTCTTGCCGCAGAAGAAGAGCGTGCTGAATATCAGGCACCCGAGCCAGGCAAAACGGTAGACTGCCGAGTTCACGATCAGTGGGTAGCCCAGCACCGGGAACACACCCCTTGCAAGGACGTATGGGACACATAGAGCAGTAAGGAGCTTCGTGATGATGGGGGTAATGATTTCGTGCAGGACCCATAGACCTTTCAAACGGGAGAAGCCATCCTCTCTTACTCTCTCAAACTTCATCCTCCAGCTTTCATCAACCAAAGGTGCCATTTGATCCAGCATCACCTGCAAAGAGTACCCAAGAAAAACAATCAACAAAACAGTTCGAACATTCCTATAGGTGCCTACCCATGGTTACAAAGAAGTTTATCCGGTTGAATGGTTTAAAAGCAACTGCAAAGTCATTGAGGGCTTAAGTGGAACAGACAGAATCAGAGATTTGCAATCTTACCAGTCTAGTCCAAATTTTCAAGAATATTAATCCAAGTGCCCAATCCTGATACAGCAGAAAAACTGGGCTCTCGTCAATAGGCACCCTCATGGGTACAATCACCAGCAGCTCAAAAAGGAGTCCAATCAGCACGGGGATAACGAAGATCTGGAAAGAAACATTATTCATGGTTAGACACTAGAGTACAGGCCTTGTCAATCATAGACCACACTTGCAAATGCAAAATGAGATACTTGGAACAAGCTCAGTCCAGATGAATTACCCATATTGACAGGAGAGCAGAACTCTTCAGGACAATAGAGCACCACTTGCAGATCTGTTGTACCAGGAAGCCCAGACGTCGTGATCTAATGTAGTCAACTGCATATCTGGTTCCAGCTGCTGCACTCCAGATAATATAGCAACCGATGCTAAAAGAGAACAGATCTGATCAAGAGACAAGAAAACCACAAGTTCAGTGAAGCATCACTACATTAACCTCATAAATATGAAACTTGTATAGCAAACGAGGGAAGGTAAGCAGTACTCATCAGCAAATTACCATTGCACTTGATGCCATGTGTGATTGGCAGGCGGGGAACAGCCTCAAAAACAAGACGGCCAAGTGAGATAGGAATAACAATCATTCCAGCATTGAATATGAGTAGCGTCATCCATGCCAGTATAAGCAAGAGTATGATACGGAGTGCAAAACTGTACCTTCAAAAGGTAAAGAATTATTAAGAGGACTTAACTAGTGATAAAATTTAGTAATAGTATTATGTATACTAATACAAGAGAGGATTTCTTGCTCCAAGAGTACGATGGAGCCCGATTTTTAAAGAAATCAAAAGTGAGATTTTTAAGTTTCAAACAATTCTGAAAAAAAAAAACATGGGCTTTCATAGCAAATAGTTCATGTGCTAGAAATACATGTTTTTTTGTCTGTGTAGCTCACAGCAAAACATATTTCATCATGAAATTTACAGGAATGTTGTACGCATCTCTATGTACATTAAACTTCAAAATCTGACGGGCTCCATGGAGGCCCCATGATCCAAAAGCAATTTCCGTACTTATACTGATTACTTAACATAGATGCTAGATTTCTCTAAAGGAGGAGGGAGGGGCTTCAACAGAACACTTAAAATTTAAAGGCAGAGTTCATAGTCTTAAGAATTTGTTAGAAGAAAAATAATTCAACCACACTCCAAACTGTTTTACTTTTGATATAGGACATAATCTTCTTTTGTGCAGGTTCAAAAAATATGTAAGAACAGCAAGTAGCTATTCTTTTACCATACTCTAAACTGTTATTCTTTTGATATACAGAAAATATAATCTTCTTTTGTGCAGGTTCAAAAATGATGCGCAGAAAGTAATTATTCTTTTACAGCTATCTAGATATTATACTCACTCTGAATCTCCTTGATCATCTACATCAGATTCTTCAGCAATGTCATTGGCTTCATTTGCATTACCCCTACCATCATTATCTATGGCAGCATGCTGAATCATACGCTGCTCAAGCTGTGGGGCTACCATTTCCATCCCACCATGTACTCTATCTCTTCTTTCTGCCCTGCCATTCCAGTTCTCTTGCCCAGCAGCATTTTCTTCAGGTTTTGGTAGTAAGAAATCTGTTAAGCCTAGTGCCCAGCCAATCACAGCGAACCAATGATGCAACAGAGCTTTAATAGTTGCCCGAGGCTTGAAATGCTCAATCGCAAATGGGATGCATATTTGGAACAGAAGCACATCAACTGGAATCTCGGTAAAAGGGTCAAAAATGCTGCAATAATACATCAACAAAAAGATGTAAGTGTAAGATAACCAAATGAGACAGAAAAGATAAAAGGCTCGATTAAAAAGATATCGGGATGATCGGACTCACGTAATGTCCAGAGGAAAAGTTTTAGGAGCTACTCGCATGGCCAGTTTGACAGGTAAGAAGACCAGCATCACAATCAAGCTTCCATACACAGCGACAGATAAAAGGACTCGTCGAGCATGTTTATGCACAGGATCATCGATCAGGTCCCTAAAAGGATTGTAATTTGGATCAGCAGGGTCCCGTAAGAAGTAAAGAACTCCATTCCGCAGTACCTACACAGGAAGGCAAAACAAACATGAGAAACAAGATATACAAGTCCTTGTGTGCAGTTCGTAAACTAGCAGAAATATCAAAGGGATTGACAAGTTGAGCAATACCCCTCGAAGAAGGCTGACAAATATGCTTATTTGGAGCATATATACAATCCCAACAAGCCAATGGATCGAGGAGCTCGCCAAGGGTGACATCGTAAAGAATTCAACTCTTTGAGCAATTGTTGTACCCAACATCTTAAGAGTGCAGACATCAAGCCACCAACCACACATAAGGGGAAATACTCCGAGTTCTATCACCAAAAGGAACGCAACTTTGACCATGGTCATGAGATGCTTCATTCCAGAAAAAAACTGCCTGCATAGAGATGGAATGGCCTCTAGTATTGCAGCGATGCCATAAAGTCTTCCAATAGTAAAACGTTCTCCACGGGCGTATCGAAGTAAAGCCAGTGATCCAATGTACAAAAAGACAAGGCAAAAGATAAACATGTATCCAACAGCAAGAGTTGTCAGATCTGAAAGATAAGATGAGCCAATAGCTGTTCCTTTCACCAGACTGCTCTTCCCAGTGCCCTGCATTACAGCAAGACCAGTGGCATTTATCTTCAAGGACTGAGTAACCACCTCAATCACATGCCCAATAACACCTTCATTGTGACTGTCGGAAGAGAAATTCTTCATGGCATTAAAAGCACTATTCAATGTTTCATTAGCCAAAGAAATAGCAGATTCCGTAAATGGCATCACCCTAGCCAGCATAGGACTGGAGGCTGAAGAGAAAAACCATGATAGATAATACAGGACAATCCTTCCCAATGAGAATGGTACGAAGATCACAACAATGAGGAATATAGCATTGCTGGCCAAAACCTGAAGAGAAATATATGCATATAAAAATTAGAAAATAAGGGAGAAACAGACACTGCCAGCATGACAGCAATAAAGCTAACAATACACCAGGTGATACATGACAGAAAGATCAAAATTACACTTTAAGGATCCTAAATGCGTCTGAATTTTAGAATAAACATATTTCTTTCATGCCAGGTATTAATATGACATTTCTGGGAGTGCGATGAGAAGCCAATGAGGACACCAACATTGAATAGTGCTTTTAATGCATCTAACAGTCTGGAAAAAGGCAAGATAGATGTCACAGATAACAGTGCTGAGCATCATGTTAATGAGGACACCAAGATAAGGCATATAACTGGCTAACTATCTGGAGGGGACATAGTAGGGATAATCCATACAGATGCTGTCCAACCAAAGATTTTTGAGAAAATACAGCCTAATACTTTGCATAGGATGAAAATATTAGTTGGAATATCGGTTCAGATACATGTAAACATACAAGGGAACCCATTTTGTGTAACTAAAAGAAGAATAACAAGAAAAGGTCCTTACCGTAATTGCATTCTCAACCAAGTGAAATACTGGCCCTTGCATACCAACAAGTTCATCAAAAGGAACATCCTCCGCACCATCCGCATCATCCAGACCATCTAACATCTGCTCAACTTGGGCCTCTAGTCTTTCCAATCGAGCAGCAACATTTTCTGCATTTCTCCTCAGAAGTTCCCCAGCACCAAGCCCTTGGGCTTCAGCCAGGTCATCAATATTTCCATCTGCACCAGGAACCCTGTTATTAGGACCAGCTAGCCTTCTGACAGCTCGGGCACCATGCCTTTCACGGCCTGCATCGTCCCTGTCAGCTTCATGTCCTCCAAGTTCCCTCAAGTGCCTTATATAGTCCCTTAAAGAGGTAGCTCCAAGAAATATAAGGACAATGATAGCTGAGAGAAGAAATCCATGTAGGCAATCACTGAGAATCAACTGAGCGCTGATGTGACTCAAGAACAGCCTTTGTGCTTCACCAAGACTTCTCACAAATGTTAACCGCCATATCCAGTAGGTAATGAAGGGGATAATCATGAGCCAGACTGAGAGAACAAAGGCAAGCCGGAGCACAAACTGAAACACGTGGCATGCTTTCATCCCAACCCCAAACACAAGTTCTTGGAAAGGAAGTCTGGTTGGAGCATTCTGAGCATAGACAGGCGAGAAAGAGAACGCGTGCTTACAGACCTGAAAATCACAGAAACGCAGTTTGTTAAAACTGGAGTTGGGGAGAGCAAACAGGATGGTGGTATAACGCTATCAGCCTTTTCGTGCAAGTTGGAATTGAAAGCCATTATCATGCATGCCTTGGAGTGGTGGGTGAAGCCTCACCGCAGCATATTCGCGCTAAAACTAACTTGCCCCGCAGGATTATGACGCAAGCAGTAACTAAAGGGACATCGACACCATGTCAGCAGAATAGCATGGCCATATTAACTGCCAATCTCTTGACACCAGGCACAGAACAAAGTAGCTCTGCCACAAAACGAGATCATACTGCTTGAAGGACACATCCCGAAAAGCATTCCATGGACATGGTTCTCGAAAAAGACCTAAGTAGCCGACGAAACGAGATTCTATTGCTAGAAGGACAATTCACAAAAAACATTCCATGGACATGGCTCTGAACCGCAGCTTCACCAAATTATAGCAACGTATAGAGCGCTAAAATCATTCCTACGATGCACCAAATCACCCCTACATCAATTCCCCTATCCAGGTATGGCGCCTATTGACTAATTTCATTCCCAACCTACAGATAGGGGCAGATTTCCCGGATGAATCGGCACCGAGCGCACCGGCTCGGCGCCCCATGGATCGATTCTGCCACCGCCCAATCGAATCCCTGGGTGAGGGAGCTAGCTAGGGACCTAGGGATGGGTTGAGGGGGAGGTCGGGGGAGGTCAGGTCAAGCATACCTCGCACTGGCGGGAGTTGCTGTGGTCGAGCCACTGGAGGAGGCAGTCCTGGTGCACGAACTTGATGCTGCCGCTGCAGGCGCAGGGGTAGCGCAGCGGGTGCTCGTCGTCGCCGCGGTTGCGGCAGATCCGGCACACGTCCCCCTCCTCCTCGTCGTCCTCGTCGTCGTCCGCGGCCGCGGCCGCCGCCGCGGCCGTGGAGAGCGACCGCGCCTCCTCCTGCTCCTCCGGCTCGCCGGCGGCGGCGGCGGCGGCCGGGTCGACGATCTCCGCCATGGCTGCTGCGTGGGCGATCGCGCCGGGGGCGGTGAGGCGGATAGGGAGAGGTGGGGAAAGAAAGAGGCGAGGATTTTCCGCTCGCCTCCTCGCTAATAACGCGTCGGTCGGTGACGAGGCGGTCCTCCTCAAACGGGCCCGGGCTTGGGCCGGGCCGGGTCGCGAGGATATATATATATATATATATATATATATATATATATATATATATATATATCTTTGATTCTTAAATAGTTGCAATCCACTATCTATTTTTTCTCCTCCTGCAACCATGACACATCATCAAATCATGCATGTGGTCATAAGTACTTATTTTTTCTCTTCATATTACTATGCCACATCATCAAGTCATGAATGTGGTCATAAGTTAATTGTGTGCACTAATTTATCCATCCTTTATAACACTAAACTCCCTAGTTTCAAAGAGTCCATATTCAATTGAGGTATCCAATTAAAATTGGATCATCCGATTGTAAGCGGGTCAATAATTTCTTAAAGCTCTCTCATTCAATTTGGTGTACCATACACTATGCTTTCTAATTTTTAAGACCTCATAATTAATTGGCTCTTCAAGTTAGGATTGAGCCATCTGATTCTGATCGGGTCAATACTTTCTTAAGGAGCTTTCCCACTCGATTCTTTTAATTCTGTATGTTCGCTAATTTTGAATCTCTTTCATTCAATTGAGTTATTTAATTTGGACTTGGTTTACGATTTTGACCGAGCCAATGATTTTTTCAAATCAACCAGCAGCAATCAGTCCTATAAAAACATATTAATCTCGTGCCACCACCTAGAAAATAAGAAAGTAACCATGTGATATTTTAGCACCAATATAGTGCATGCAGCCACCGACGCAGAAATTTCTTCATATAAATATACGTTGTTTAGCGGATAACACATACGTATCATACTAAGAAAGTCCCATCAAATCACTGCATTATAAAAAAAATACACTCCATCATCTCGGTCACCCGTCAAACTAAATATTCCGTAAGTTCAAAAATATAAAGGGTATTAGTTTTTTGGAAATCAAGTTTCTTTAACTTTGAGCAAGTTCAGAGTAAAAAATATCGACATCCATAATATGAAACAAAAAGGTATGGAAATTCATTTCGTGATGAAAATATCATACCATTTTGATATATATCTCTAAACATTTAATCAAACTTAAATAGTTTGACTTTTCAAAAAAGTTGTATACCTTATATTTTAAGACAGTAATTTTTAAACCCAACAACACCAGGCACAGCAAAGCGCGCCCAACCCTTCTAGTTGTTTCACTAATTTTGTGTGGGTGTGGCCATAAATGGTATATACATTGGACGCGTAGAACAAATATATGTAGATCGTGTTACATATTTTTGTTTAAAATGGCACCCCATTTACTTCAATTCAATTGTTTATATTTTTATACGTCATTTTGTCAAATGCTTCTTGCTTCATATGATTTATTATTGATTTCAAATATAAACCAAGAGTAATCCTAAATTTATGTCTGTTATATTTTTAGTTTTTAGCACCTATTATGCATCTGTTTACCATGCTTCCCGCAGCAACGCGCGAGGCATTGTCTAGTTGTTATGTGTAAATTGATGAATTTTTGTCCCTTCCAACAACATCGCGTCAACATCTTGTCGTTGGATTCTTTTTGAACATCAGCATAATACATCTACATCTCTCCAAACATACATAAAAATAAGAGGGAGAGACCTTTTTGTATTATCATGTATAACAATATAAAGAAAACAATTATTTGTATGCATCTCTTGCAATTCTTTAACCCTCAATGAGTTTTCAATCTGTCCATCATAAAGCTTTCTCAATAGACATTTTGAAAGCATCATCTAAAACCATCAGTTGTTACCTCTATTCTTCAAAAGTAAATATATAAACACATATTAAGATAAAATAAAAATAAGATAAGCCCATATACAATATATATCCATTGGTTAGCTGCTTGCTTCGAGGATGTGACTGTTTTTACTCGGAGTGAGTGGCATCATGCTTTTTAGTAAAGTGAGTCACGCATCCCACTTTAGTAAACTATACTCACCTATAAATCACTTGTGGGTAATTATTGCATCTTCTGACTACCTATTGATTTAAGCTACTGAATAGCAGAACACACATACTCAACATAGATGGTCCCATAAATGACTGCAAAAATGGTAGAACTGTGCACAGATTAATTTTTAGTCGCTTAATCTGACAAGAAAAGTGGAGATGACAGTAAGCAAAAAAAAACTAAAATCTATGGTAACTAAGAGGAGATCTATCTTTGTGCCATGCACTATGAGAAAAACCATATCAGAAAATGAGCATGCATGAACTTCCCGGAGTATCTGATGTTGCAGAAAAGAATGCAGATTAAAGTGAACCCAAATGATCTCCTAGCCACCTAGTCGAACCTCTGGATGCCTGCATCGGTGAAGCAAAAGATGCTCACTCACCTGGAGGGGATCAATCAGAATGGCAGCTACCTGAAACACCATGGGCCAACACGGTCGATGCTATGGTCGTCGGCGCCTCGCTCCCACGGTTGTGGTCGCGGTAACGGTCGCCAGTGGCATCGTCAACGTCTTGCCCTCATTGCAATCGTGCTCAGCCTCTCCCGACACTCGTCTCAGGTCAAACGCTTCATCAGCGCATTAAAGCTATCCGGAGCGAGTGAGAGCTTCATCATCGTCTAGTTTGTTGTGATTCTAATGTTGTTTTACTCATGTGTATTGTAAGGGAGTGTGAACTTGCTAGGGTGGTAGTGAAGGAAATATGCCCTAGAGGCAATAATAAAGTTATTATTTATTTCCTTATATCATGATAAGTGTTTATTATTCATGCTAGAATTGTATTAACCGGAAACATAATACATGTGTGAATACATAGACAAACAGAGTGTCACTAGTATGCCTCTACTTGACTAGCTCATTAATCGAAGATGGTTATGTTTCCTAACCATGAACAAAAGAGTTGTTATTTGATTAACGGGATCACATCATTAGAAGAATGATGTGATTGACATGACCCATTCCATTAGCTTAGCACCCGATCGTTTAGTATGTTGCTATTGCTTTCTTCATGACTTATACATGTTCCTATGACTATGAGATTATGCAACTCCCGTTTACCGGAGGAACACTTTGTGTGCTACCAAACGTCACAACGTAACTGGGTGATTATAAATGAGCTCTACAGGTGTCTCCAAAGGTAAATGTTGGGTTGGCGTATTTCGAGATTAGGATTTGTCACTCCGATTGTCGGAGAGGTATCTCTGGGCCCTCTCGGTAATGCACATCACATAAGCCTTGCAAGCATTACAACTAATGAGTTAGTTGCGAGATGATGTATTACGAAACGAGTAAAGAGACTTGCCGGTAACGAGATTGAACTAGGTATTGAGATACCACGATCGAATCTCGGGCAAGTAACATACCGATGACAAAGGGAACAACGTATGTTGTTATGGGGTCTGACCGATAAAGATCTTCGTAGAATATGTAGGAGCCAATATGAGCATCCAGGTTCCGCTATTGGTTATTGACCGGAGATGTGTCTCGGTCATGTCTACATTGTTCTCGAACCCGTAGGGTCCGCACGCTTAAGGTTTCGATGATAGTTATATTATGAGTTTATGCATTTTGATGTACCGAAGTTTGTTCGGAGTCCCGGATGTGATCACGGACATGACGAGGAGTCTCGAAATGGTCGAGACATAAAGATTGATATATTGGAAGCCTATATTTGGATATCGGAAGTGTTCCGGGTGAAATCGGGATTTTACTGGAGTACCGGGAGGTTACCGGAACCCCCCGGGAGGTATATGGGCCATAGTGGGCTTTAGTGGAAGAGAGGAGAGGTGGCCAGGGCTGGGCCGCGCGCCCCTTCCCCCTAGTCCGAATAGGACAAGGAGAGGGGGGCGGCGCCTCCCCCTCCTTCTCTCTCTCCTCTTTCCCCCCTTCCCGAATCCTATTCCAACTAGGAAAGGGGGGGAATCCTACTCTCGGTGGGAGTAGGACTCCTCCTAGCGCGCCCTCCTCCTGGCCGGCCGCACCTCCCCCTTGTTCCTTTATATACGGAGGCAGGGGGCACCCCTAGAGACACAAGTTGATCCACGTGATCATATTCTTAGCCGTGTGTGGTGCCCCCTTCCACCATAATCCTCGATAATATTGTAGCGGTGCTTAGGCGAAGCCATGCGACGGTAGTACATCAAGATCGTCACCACGCCGTCGTGCTGACGGAACTCTTCCCCGACACTTTGCTGGATCGGAGTCCGGGGATCATCATCGAGCTGAACGTGTGCTAAAACTCGGAGGTGCCGTAGTTTCGGTGCTTGATCGGTCGGGCCGTGAAGACGTACGACTACATCAACCGCGTTGTGCTAACGCTTCCGCTGTCAATCTACAAGGGTATGTAGATCACACTCTCCGCTCTCGTTGCTATGCATCACCATGATCTTGCGTGTGCGTAGGAATTTTTTTGAAATTACTACGTTACCCAACAGTGGCATCCGAGCCTATGTTTTATGTGTTGATGTTATATGCACGAATAGAACACAAGTGAGTTGTGGGCGATATAAGTCATACTGCTTACCAGCATGTCATACTTTGGTTCGGCGGTATTGTTGGACGAAGCGGCCCGGACCGACATTACGCGTACGCTTACGCGAGACCGGTTCTCCCGACGTGCTTTGCACATAGGTGGCTTGCGGGTGACAGTTTCTCCAACTTTAGTTGAACCGAGTATGGCTACGCCCGGTCCTTGCGAAGGTTAAAACAGCACCAACTTGACAAACTATCGTTGTGGTTTTGATGCGTAGGTAAGATTGGTTCTTGCTTAAGCCCGTAGCAGCCACGTAAAACTTGCAAACAACAAAGTAGAGGACGTCTAACTTGTTTTTGCAGGGCATGTTGTGATGTGATATGGTCAAGACATGATGCTAATTTTTATTGTATGAGATGATCATGTTTTGTAACCGAGTTATCGGCAACTGGCAGGAGCCATATGGTTGTCGCTTTATTGTATGCAATGCAATCGCGCTGTAATGCTTTACTTTATCACTAAGCGGTAGCGATAGTCGTGGAAGCATAAGATTGGCGAGACGACAACGATGCTACGATGGTGATCAAGGTGTCACGCCGGTGACGATGGTGATCACGACGATGCTTCGAAGATGGAGATCACAAGCACAAGATGATGATTGCCATATCATATCACTTATATTGATTGCATGTGATGTTTATCTTTTATGCATCTTATCTTGCTTTGATTGACGGTAGCATTTTAAGATGATCTCTCACTAATTATCAAGAAATGTTCTCCCTGAGTATGCACCGTTGCGAAAGTTCTTCGTGCTGAGACACCACGTGATGATCGGGTGTGATAGGCTCTACGTTCAAATACAACGGGTGCAAAACAGTTGCACACGCGGAATACTCAGGTTATACTTGATGAGCCAAGCATATACAGATATGGCCTCGGAACACGGAGACCGAAAGGTCGAGCGTGAATCATATAGTAGATATGATCAACATAGTGATGTTAACCAATGAAACTACTCCATCTCACGTGATGATCGGACATGGTTTAGTTGATTTGGATCACGTGATCACTTAGAGGATTAGAGGGATGTCTATCTAAGTGGGAGTTCTTAAGTAATATGATTAATTGAACTTTAATTTATCATGAACTTAGTCCTGGTAGTATTAGCATATCTATGTTGTAAATCAATAGCTCGCGTTGTTGCTTTCATATGTTTATTTTGATATGTTCCTAGAGAAAATTGTGTTGAAAAATGTTAGTAGCAAAGATGCGGATTGGATTCGTGATTTGAGGTTTATCCTCATTGCTGCACAGAAGAATTATGTCCTTGATGCACCACTAGGTGACAGACCTATTGAGGGAGCAGATGCAGACGTTATGAACGTTTGGCTAGCTCAATATGATGACTACTTGATAGTTTAAAGTGCACCATGCTTAAACGGCTTAGAATCAGAACTTCAAAGACGTTTTGAACGTCATGGACCATATGAGATGTTCCAGGAGTTGAAGTTAATATTTCAAGCAAATACCCGAGTTGAGAGATATGAAGTCTCCAACAAGTTCTATGGCTAAAAGATGGAGGAGAATCGCTCAACTAGTGAGCATGTGCTCAGATTGTCTGGGTACTACAATTGCTTGAATCAAGTGGGAGTTAATCTTCCAGATAAGATAGTGATTGACAGAATTCTCTAGTCACCATCACCAAGTTAGTAGAACTTCGTGATGAACTATAATATGCAAGGTATAACGGAAGCAACTCCCAAGCTCTTCGTGATGCTGAAATCAACGAAGGTAGAAATCAAGAAAAACATCAAGTGTTGATGGTTGACAAGATCACTAGTTTCAAGAAAAGGGCAGAGGGAAGAAGGGGAAATTCAAGAAGAACAGCAAGCAAGTTGCTGCTCAAGTGAAGAAGCCCAAGTCTGGTCCTAAGCCTGAGACTAAGTGCTTCTACTGCAAAGGAACTGGTCACTGGAAGCGGAACTACCCCAAGTGATTGGCGGATAAGAAGGATGGCAAAGTGAACATAAGTATATTTGATATACATGTTATTGATGTGTACTTTACTAGTGTTTATAGCAACCCCTCAGTATTTGATACTAGTTCAGTTACTAAGATTAGTAACTCGAAACAGGAGTTGCAGAATAAACAGAGACTAGTTAAGGATGAAGTGACGACGTGTGTTGGAAGTGGTTCCAAGATTGATATGATCATCATCGCACACTCCCTATAATTTCGGGATTAGTGTTGAACCTAAATAAGTGTTATTTGGTGTTTGCGTTGAGCATGAATATGATTTGATCATGTTCATTGCAATACGGTTATTCATTTAAGTAAAAGAATAAATTGTTGTTCTGTTTACATGAATAAAACCTTATATGGTTACACACCCAATGAAAATAGTTCGTTGGATCTCGATTGTAGTGATACACATAATCATAATATTGAAACCAAAAGATGCAAAGTTAATAATGATAGTGCAACTTATTTGTGGCACTGCCGTTTAGGTCATATTGGTGTAAAGCGCATGAAGAAACTCCATGCTGATGGGATTTTGGAATCATTTGATTATGAATCACTTGGTGCTTGCGAACCATGCCTTATGGGCAAGATGACTAAAGACTCCGTTCTCCGGAACAATGAGCGAGCAACAGATTTGTTGGAAATCATACATACTGATGTATGTGGTCCGATGAATATTGAGGCTCGCGACAAGTATCATTATTTTCTGATCTTCACAGATGATTTGAGAAGATATGAGTATATCTACTTGATGAAACAATAAGTCTGAAACATTTGAAAAGTTCAAAGAATTTCAGAGTGAAGTGAAAAATCATCGTAACAAGAAAATAAAGTTTCTACGATCTGATCGTAGAGAAGAGTATTTGAGTTACGAGTTTGGCCTTCAGTTTAAAACAATGTGAAATAGTTTCACTACTCACGCCACCTGGAACACCACAATGTAATGGTGTGTCCGAACGTCATAACCGTACTTTATTAGATATGGTGCGATCTATGATGTCTCTTACCGATCTACTACTATCGTTTTGGGGTCATGCATTAGAGACAGCTGCATTCACGTTAAATAGGGCACCATCTAAATCCGTTGAAACGACACCGTATGAACTATGGTTTGGCAAGAAACCTAAGCTGTCGTTTCTTAAAGTTTGAGGTTGCAATGCTTATGTGAAAAAGTTTCAACCTGATAAGCTCAAACCCAAATCGGAGAAGTGCGTCTTCATAGGATACCCAAAAGAAGTTTGGGTACACCTTCTATCACAGATCCGAAGGCAAGATATTCGTTGCTTTGAATGGATCCTTTCTAGAAAAGGAATTTCTCTCGAAAGAAGTGAATGGGAGGAAAGTAGAACTTAATGAGGTAACTGTACCTGCTCCCTTATTAGAAAGTAGTTCATCACAGAAATCTGTTCCTGTGACTACTACACCAATTAGTAAGGAAGCTAATGATGATGATCATGTAACTTCGGATCAAGTTACTACCGAACCTTGTAGGTAAAACCAGAGTGAGATCCGCACCAGAGTGGTACGGTAGTCCAGTTCTGGAGGTCATGTTACTTGACCATGACGAACCTACAAACTATGAGGAAGCGATGATGAGCCCAGATTCCGCGAAATGGTTCGAGGCCATGAAATCTGAGATATGATCCATGTATGAGAACAAAGTATGGACTTTGATGGATTTGCCCGATGATCGGCAAGCCATAAAAAATAAATGGATCTTCAAGAGGAAGACGGACGCTGATAGTAGTATTACTATCTACAAAGCTAGACTTGTCGAAAAAGGTTTTTGACAAAGTTCAAGGTGTTGACTACGATGAGACTTTCTCACTCGTATCGATACTTAAAGTCTGTCCGAATCATGTTAGCAATTGCCGCATTTTATGAAATCTGGCAAATGGATAACAAAACTGCAATCCTTAATGGATTTCTTAAAGAAGAGTTGTATATGATGCAACCAGAAGGTTTTATCAATCCTAAAGGTGTTAACAAAATGTTCAAGCTCCAGCGATCCATCTATGGACTGGTGCAAGCATCTCAGAGTTGGAATATACACTTTGATGAGTTGATCAAAGCATATAGTTTTATACAGACTTGCGGTAAAGCCTGTATTTACAAGAAAGTGAGTGGGAGCACTACAACATTTCTGATAAGTATATGTGAATGACATATTGTTGATCGGAAATAATGTAGAATTATTCTGCAAAGCATAAAAGAGTGTTTGAAAGGAGTTTTTTTCAAAGAAAGACCTCGGTAAAGCTGCTTACATATTAAGCATCAAGATCTATAGAGATAGATCAAGACGCTTGATAAGTTTTTTCAATGAGTACATACCTTGACAAGATTTTGAAATAAGTTCAAAATGGAACAGTCAAAGAAAGAGTTCTTGCCTGTGTTACAAGGTGTGAAATTGAGTAAGACTCAAAGCCCGACCACGGCTGAAGATAGAAAGAGAATGAAAGTCATTCCCTATGCCTCAACCATAGGTTCTATAAAGTATGCCATGCTATGTACCAGACCTATTGTATACCCTACACTGTTTTTAGCAAGGGAGTACAATAGTGATCTAGGAGTAGATCACTAGATAGCGGTCAAAATTATCCTTAGTGGAATAAGGATATGTTTCTCGATTATGGAGGTGACAAAAGGTTCGTCGTAAAGGGTTACGTCGATACAAACTTTGACACTGATCCAGATGATTCTAAGTCTCAATCTGGATGCATATTGAAAGTGGGAGCAATTAGCTAGAGTAGCTCCGTGCAGAGCATTGTTGACATAGAAATTTGCAAAATACATACGGATCTGTATGTGACTAAAATTATCTCACAAGCAAAACATGATCACACCTTAGTACTCTTTGGGTGTTAATCACATAAACGATGTGAACTAGATTATTGACTCTAGTAAATCCTTTGGGTATAGGTCACATGACAATGTGAACTATGGGTGTTAATCACATGGTGATGTGAACTATTAGTGTTGAATCATATGGCGATGTGAACTAGATTATTGACTCTAGTGCAAGTGGGAGACTGAAGGAAATATGCCCTAGAGGCAATAATAAAGTTATTATTTATTTCCTTATATCATGATAAGTGTTTATTATTCATGCTAGAATTGTATTAACCGGAAACATAATACATGTGTGAATACATAGACAAACAGAGTGTCACTAGTATGCCTCTACTTGACTAGCTCATTAATCGAAGATGGTTATGTTTCCTAACCATGAACAAAAGAGTTGTTATTTGATTAACGGGATCACATCATTAGAAGAATGATGTGATTGACATGACCCATTCCATTAGCTTAGCACCCGATCGTTTAGTATGTTGCTATTGCTTTCTTCATGACTTATACATGTTCCTATGACTATGAGATTATGCAACTCCCGTTTACCGGAGGAACACTTTGTGTGCTACCAAACGTCACAACGTAACTGGGTGATTATAAATGAGCTCTACAGGTGTCTCCAAAGGTAAATGTTGGGTTGGCGTATTTCGAGATTAGGATTTGTCACTCCGATTGTCGGAGAGGTATCTCTGGGCCCTCTCGGTAATGCACATCACATAAGCCTTGCAAGCATTACAACTAATGAGTTAGTTGCGAGATGATGTATTACGAAACGAGTAAAGAGACTTGCCGGTAACGAGATTGAACTAGGTATTGAGATACCACGATCGAATCTCGGGCAAGTAACATACCGATGACAAAGGGAACAACGTATGTTGTTATGGGGTCTGACCGATAAAGATCTTCGTAGAATATGTAGGAGCCAATATGAGCATCCAGGTTCCGCTATTGGTTATTGACCGGAGATGTGTCTCGGTCATGTCTACATTGTTCTCGAACCCGTAGGGTCCGCACGCTTAAGGTTTCGATGATAGTTATATTATGAGTTTATGCATTTTGATGTACCGAAGTTTGTTCGGAGTCCCGGATGTGATCACGGACATGACGAGGAGTCTCGAAATGGTCGAGACATAAAGATTGATATATTGGAAGCCTATATTTGGATATCGGAAGTGTTCCGGGTGAAATCGGGATTTTACTGGAGTACCGGGAGGTTACCGGAACCCCCCGGGAGGTATATGGGCCATAGTGGGCTTTAGTGGAAGAGAGGAGAGGTGGCCAGGGCTGGGCCGCGCGCCCCTTCCCCCTAGTCCGAATAGGACAAGGAGAGGGGGGCGGCGCCTCCCCCTCCTTCTCTCTCTCCTCTTTCCCCCCTTCCCGAATCCTATTCCAACTAGGAAAGGGGGGGAATCCTACTCTCGGTGGGAGTAGGACTCCTCCTAGCGCGCCCTCCTCCTGGCCGGCCGCACCTCCCCCTTGTTCCTTTATATACGGAGGCAGGGGGCACCCCTAGAGACACAAGTTGATCCACGTGATCATATTCTTAGCCGTGTGTGGTGCCCCCTTCCACCATAATCCTCGATAATATTGTAGCGGTGCTTAGGCGAAGCCATGCGACGGTAGTACATCAAGATCGTCACCACGCCGTCGTGCTGACGGAACTCTTCCCCGACACTTTGCTGGATCGGAGTCCGGGGATCATCATCGAGCTGAACGTGTGCTAAAACTCGGAGGTGCCGTAGTTTCGGTGCTTGATCGGTCGGGCCGTGAAGACGTACGACTACATCAACCGCGTTGTGCTAACGCTTCCGCTGTCAATCTACAAGGGTATGTAGATCACACTCTCCGCTCTCGTTGCTATGCATCACCATGATCTTGCGTGTGCGTAGGAATTTTTTTGAAATTACTACGTTACCCAACAGTGGCATCCGAGCCTATGTTTTATGTGTTGATGTTATATGCACGAATAGAACACAAGTGAGTTGTGGGCGATATAAGTCATACTGCTTACCAGCATGTCATACTTTGGTTCGGCGGTATTGTTGGACGAAGCGGCCCGGACCGACATTACGCGTACGCTTACGCGAGACCGGTTCTCCCGACGTGCTTTGCACATAGGTGGCTTGCGGGTGACAGTTTCTCCAACTTTAGTTGAACCGAGTATGGCTACGCCCGGTCCTTGCGAAGGTTAAAACAGCACCAACTTGACAAACTATCGTTGTGGTTTTGATGCGTAGGTAAGATTGGTTCTTGCTTAAGCCCGTAGCAGCCACGTAAAACTTGCAAACAACAAAGTAGAGGACGTCTAACTTGTTTTTGCAGGGCATGTTGTGATGTGATATGGTCAAGACATGATGCTAATTTTTATTGTATGAGATGATCATGTTTTGTAACCGAGTTATCGGCAACTGGCAGGAGCCATATGGTTGTCGCTTTATTGTATGCAATGCAATCGCGCTGTAATGCTTTACTTTATCACTAAGCGGTAGCGATAGTCGTGGAAGCATAAGATTGGCGAGACGACAACGATGCTACGATGGTGATCAAGGTGTCACGCCGGTGACGATGGTGATCACGACGATGCTTCGAAGATGGAGATCACAAGCACAAGATGATGATTGCCATATCATATCACTTATATTGATTGCATGTGATGTTTATCTTTTATGCATCTTATCTTGCTTTGATTGACGGTAGCATTTTAAGATGATCTCTCACTAATTATCAAGAAATGTTCTCCCTGAGTATGCACCGTTGCGAAAGTTCTTCGTGCTGAGACACCACGTGATGATCGGGTGTGATAGGCTCTACGTTCAAATACAACGGGTGCAAAACAGTTGCACACGCGGAATACTCAGGTTATACTTGATGAGCCAAGCATATACAGATATGGCCTCGGAACACGGAGACCGAAAGGTCGAGCGTGAATCATATAGTAGATATGATCAACATAGTGATGTTAACCAATGAAACTACTCCATCTCACGTGATGATCGGACATGGTTTAGTTGATTTGGATCACGTGATCACTTAGAGGATTAGAGGGATGTCTATCTAAGTGGGAGTTCTTAAGTAATATGATTAATTGAACTTTAATTTATCATGAACTTAGTCCTGGTAGTATTAGCATATCTATGTTGTAAATCAATAGCTCGCGTTGTTGCTTTCATATGTTTATTTTGATATGTTCCTAGAGAAAATTGTGTTGAAAAATGTTAGTAGCAAAGATGCGGATTGGATTCGTGATTTGAGGTTTATCCTCATTGCTGCACAGAAGAATTATGTCCTTGATGCACCACTAGGTGACAGACCTATTGAGGGAGCAGATGCAGACGTTATGAACGTTTGGCTAGCTCAATATGATGACTACTTGATAGTTTAAAGTGCACCATGCTTAAACGGCTTAGAATCAGAACTTCAAAGACGTTTTGAACGTCATGGACCATATGAGATGTTCCAGGAGTTGAAGTTAATATTTCAAGCAAATACCCGAGTTGAGAGATATGAAGTCTCCAACAAGTTCTATGGCTAAAAGATGGAGGAGAATCGCTCAACTAGTGAGCATGTGCTCAGATTGTCTGGGTACTACAATTGCTTGAATCAAGTGGGAGTTAATCTTCCAGATAAGATAGTGATTGACAGAATTCTCTAGTCACCATCACCAAGTTAGTAGAACTTCGTGATGAACTATAATATGCAAGGTATAACGGAAGCAACTCCCAAGCTCTTCGTGATGCTGAAATCAACGAAGGTAGAAATCAAGAAAAACATCAAGTGTTGATGGTTGACAAGATCACTAGTTTCAAGAAAAGGGCAGAGGGAAGAAGGGGAAATTCAAGAAGAACAGCAAGCAAGTTGCTGCTCAAGTGAAGAAGCCCAAGTCTGGTCCTAAGCCTGAGACTAAGTGCTTCTACTGCAAAGGAACTGGTCACTGGAAGCGGAACTACCCCAAGTGATTGGCGGATAAGAAGGATGGCAAAGTGAACATAAGTATATTTGATATACATGTTATTGATGTGTACTTTACTAGTGTTTATAGCAACCCCTCAGTATTTGATACTAGTTCAGTTACTAAGATTAGTAACTCGAAACAGGAGTTGCAGAATAAACAGAGACTAGTTAAGGATGAAGTGACGACGTGTGTTGGAAGTGGTTCCAAGATTGATATGATCATC
This sequence comes from Triticum urartu, assembly GCF_056163025.1. Lineage (NCBI taxonomy): Eukaryota > Viridiplantae > Streptophyta > Magnoliopsida > Poales > Poaceae > Triticum > Triticum urartu. The sequence goes on from NC_141879.1 coordinate 716,106,988, forward strand.
ATCGCACACTCCCTATAATTTCGGGATTAGTGTTGAACCTAAATAAGTGTTATTTGGTGTTTGCGTTGAGCATGAATATGATTTGATCATGTTCATTGCAATACGGTTATTCATTTAAGTAAAAGAATAAATTGTTGTTCTGTTTACATGAATAAAACCTTATATGGTTACACACCCAATGAAAATAGTTCGTTGGATCTCGATTGTAGTGATACACATAATCATAATATTGAAACCAAAAGATGCAAAGTTAATAATGATAGTGCAACTTATTTGTGGCACTGCCGTTTAGGTCATATTGGTGTAAAGCGCATGAAGAAACTCCATGCTGATGGGATTTTGGAATCATTTGATTATGAATCACTTGGTGCTTGCGAACCATGCCTTATGGGCAAGATGACTAAAGACTCCGTTCTCCGGAACAATGAGCGAGCAACAGATTTGTTGGAAATCATACATACTGATGTATGTGGTCCGATGAATATTGAGGCTCGCGACAAGTATCATTATTTTCTGATCTTCACAGATGATTTGAGAAGATATGAGTATATCTACTTGATGAAACAATAAGTCTGAAACATTTGAAAAGTTCAAAGAATTTCAGAGTGAAGTGAAAAATCATCGTAACAAGAAAATAAAGTTTCTACGATCTGATCGTAGAGAAGAGTATTTGAGTTACGAGTTTGGCCTTCAGTTTAAAACAATGTGAAATAGTTTCACTACTCACGCCACCTGGAACACCACAATGTAATGGTGTGTCCGAACGTCATAACCGTACTTTATTAGATATGGTGCGATCTATGATGTCTCTTACCGATCTACTACTATCGTTTTGGGGTCATGCATTAGAGACAGCTGCATTCACGTTAAATAGGGCACCATCTAAATCCGTTGAAACGACACCGTATGAACTATGGTTTGGCAAGAAACCTAAGCTGTCGTTTCTTAAAGTTTGAGGTTGCAATGCTTATGTGAAAAAGTTTCAACCTGATAAGCTCAAACCCAAATCGGAGAAGTGCGTCTTCATAGGATACCCAAAAGAAGTTTGGGTACACCTTCTATCACAGATCCGAAGGCAAGATATTCGTTGCTTTGAATGGATCCTTTCTAGAAAAGGAATTTCTCTCGAAAGAAGTGAATGGGAGGAAAGTAGAACTTAATGAGGTAACTGTACCTGCTCCCTTATTAGAAAGTAGTTCATCACAGAAATCTGTTCCTGTGACTACTACACCAATTAGTAAGGAAGCTAATGATGATGATCATGTAACTTCGGATCAAGTTACTACCGAACCTTGTAGGTAAAACCAGAGTGAGATCCGCACCAGAGTGGTACGGTAGTCCAGTTCTGGAGGTCATGTTACTTGACCATGACGAACCTACAAACTATGAGGAAGCGATGATGAGCCCAGATTCCGCGAAATGGTTCGAGGCCATGAAATCTGAGATATGATCCATGTATGAGAACAAAGTATGGACTTTGATGGATTTGCCCGATGATCGGCAAGCCATAAAAAATAAATGGATCTTCAAGAGGAAGACGGACGCTGATAGTAGTATTACTATCTACAAAGCTAGACTTGTCGAAAAAGGTTTTTGACAAAGTTCAAGGTGTTGACTACGATGAGACTTTCTCACTCGTATCGATACTTAAAGTCTGTCCGAATCATGTTAGCAATTGCCGCATTTTATGAAATCTGGCAAATGGATAACAAAACTGCAATCCTTAATGGATTTCTTAAAGAAGAGTTGTATATGATGCAACCAGAAGGTTTTATCAATCCTAAAGGTGTTAACAAAATGTTCAAGCTCCAGCGATCCATCTATGGACTGGTGCAAGCATCTCAGAGTTGGAATATACACTTTGATGAGTTGATCAAAGCATATAGTTTTATACAGACTTGCGGTAAAGCCTGTATTTACAAGAAAGTGAGTGGGAGCACTACAACATTTCTGATAAGTATATGTGAATGACATATTGTTGATCGGAAATAATGTAGAATTATTCTGCAAAGCATAAAAGAGTGTTTGAAAGGAGTTTTTTTCAAAGAAAGACCTCGGTAAAGCTGCTTACATATTAAGCATCAAGATCTATAGAGATAGATCAAGACGCTTGATAAGTTTTTTCAATGAGTACATACCTTGACAAGATTTTGAAATAAGTTCAAAATGGAACAGTCAAAGAAAGAGTTCTTGCCTGTGTTACAAGGTGTGAAATTGAGTAAGACTCAAAGCCCGACCACGGCTGAAGATAGAAAGAGAATGAAAGTCATTCCCTATGCCTCAACCATAGGTTCTATAAAGTATGCCATGCTATGTACCAGACCTATTGTATACCCTACACTGTTTTTAGCAAGGGAGTACAATAGTGATCTAGGAGTAGATCACTAGATAGCGGTCAAAATTATCCTTAGTGGAATAAGGATATGTTTCTCGATTATGGAGGTGACAAAAGGTTCGTCGTAAAGGGTTACGTCGATACAAACTTTGACACTGATCCAGATGATTCTAAGTCTCAATCTGGATGCATATTGAAAGTGGGAGCAATTAGCTAGAGTAGCTCCGTGCAGAGCATTGTTGACATAGAAATTTGCAAAATACATACGGATCTGTATGTGACTAAAATTATCTCACAAGCAAAACATGATCACACCTTAGTACTCTTTGGGTGTTAATCACATAAACGATGTGAACTAGATTATTGACTCTAGTAAATCCTTTGGGTATAGGTCACATGACAATGTGAACTATGGGTGTTAATCACATGGTGATGTGAACTATTAGTGTTGAATCATATGGCGATGTGAACTAGATTATTGACTCTAGTGCAAGTGGGAGACTGAAGGAAATATGCCCTAGAGGCAATAATAAGTTATTATTTATTTCTTTATATCATGATAAATGTTTATTATTCATGCTAGAATTGTATTAACCGGAAGCATAATACATGTGTGAATACATAAACAAACAGAGTGTCACTACTATGCCTCTACTTGACTAGCTCGTTAATCGAAGATGGTTATGTTTCCTAACCATGAACAAAAGAGCTGTTATTTGATTAACGGGATCACATCATTAGAAGAATGATGTGATTGACATGACCTATTCCATTAGCTTAGCACCCGATCGTTTAGTATGTTGCTATTGCTTTCTTCATGACTTATACATGTTCCTATGACTATGAGATTATGCAACTCCCGTTTACCGGAGGAACACTTTGTGTGCTACCAAACGTCACAACGTAACTGGGTGATTATAAATGAGCTCTACAGGTGTCTCCAAAGGTAAATGTTGGGTTGGCGTATTTCGAGATTAGGATTTGTCACTCCGATTGTCGGAGAGGTATCTCTGGGCCCTCTCGGTAATGCACATCACATAAGCCTTGCAAGCATTACAACTAATGAGTTAGTTGCGAGATGATGTATTACGAAACGAGTAAAGAGACTTGCCGGTAACGAGATTGAACTAGGTATTGAGATACCACGATCGAATCTCGGGCAAGTAACATACCGATGACAAAGGGAACAACGTATGTTGTTATGGGGTCTGACCGATAAAGATCTTCGTAGAATATGTAGGAGCAAATATGAGCATCCAGGTTCCGCTATTGGTTATTGACCGGAGATGTGTCTCGGTCATGTCTACATTGTTCTCGAACCCGTAGGGTCCGCACGCTTAAGGTTTCGATGATAGTTATATTATGAGTTTATGCATTTTGATGTACCGAAGTTTGTTTGGAGTCCCGGATGTGATCACGGACATGACGAGGAGTCTCGAAATGGTCGAGACATAAAGATTGATATATTGGAAGCCTATATTTGGATATCGGAAGTGTTCCGGATGAAATCGGGATTTTACCGGAGTACCGGGAGGTTACCGGAACCCCCCGGGAGGTATATGGGCCATAGTGGGCTTTAGTGGAAGAGAGGAGAGGTGGCCAGGGCTGGGCCGCGTGCCCCTCCCCCCTAGTCCGAATAGGACAAGGAGAGGGGGGCGGCGCCCCCCCCTCCTTCTCTCTCTCCTCTTTTCCCCCTTCCCGAATCCTATTCCAACTAGGAAAGGGGGGGAATCCTACTCTCGGTGGGAGTAGGACTCCTCCTAGCGCGCCCTCCTCCTGGCCGGCCGCACCTCCCCCTTGTTCCTTTATATACGGAGGCAGGGGGCACCCCTAGAGACACAAGTTGATCCACGTGATTATATTCTTAGCCGTGTGCGGTGCCCCCTTTCACCATAATCCTTGATAATATTGTAGCGGTGCTTAGGCGAAGCCCTGCGACGGTAGTACATCAAGATCGTCACCACGCCGTCGTGCTGACGGAACTCTTCCCCGACACTTTGCTGGGTCGGAGTCCGGGGATCGTCATCGAGCTGAACGTGTGCTAAAACTCGGAGGTGCCGTAGTTTCGGTGCTTGATCGGTCGGGCCGTGAAGACGTACGACTACATCAACCGCGTTGTGCTAACGCTTCCGCTGTCGATCTACAAGGGTACGTAGATCACACTCTCCCCTCTCGTTGCTATGCATCATCATGATCTTGCGTGTGCGTAGGAATTTTTTTGAAATTACTACGTTACCCAACAGGTAGATGGTAAACTCACCACGTAGGGTACAAGGTTACTGAGTCTATGTGTGTAACCAAACAGCGTGCTTTGCATCGAAATACTAATACACATGCAACCAAACACAGTGCATTTGTTGCCTGCAGAGGAGGCAATATTTAAGCAACCAAACAATGTGCAAAATTTGGTTTTCTGCCTGCATTAGCCCAGCCAGGCCCATATAAGCCACAAATGCAAATGAGGAAATCGGCGCAATTAACTTAACGCATCCCTGTCAAGTCGTGCCTGCCCGACAGGTGCTATGCCGAGCCATTCCTGATTGGCAGGTGCTATGCACGATGGATCTTCCAGAGTCTTCGCATCTGGACGGACGAGCGCAGGGCGGTGGCGCCGTCGGGCGTCGTGGTGGCGTTGACGGATGTCCGGAATGGCAAGAATGACGCGGATCTCTCTTCTGAAGATGGGTCAGTGGTCCGTTGATGATGGCGGCTTCTAGAACGTATGCATGTGACCCGCTTTAGGTAGGTTGCACCGGCTGTTGGTCCCGATACGTTCTGTGAATGAATCGGCGACGACACCAGTTTTAAATATGGAGAGTGAGAGCACTCCTCATTATCGAGTTTGTAGTGTGAGTGATGGCTTCGCGTGGATTGATGTATGTTCTTGTCAGACTTTTGTGGAACAATTAATAAAAATAGCTGCATGCATCGATTGATGCAAAGGCCGAGGGTTTAACCTCCTTTTTTTAAAAAAACTCACGCATCCCATCTCTCTCACAAAAACAAAAAAAACTAACGCATCCCTAGTGGCTCCTATTTTTATTTCTTTTGCCGTCGGTTCGACCCGCCCCCCCCCCCCCCCCCCCTCTCTCTCTCTCTGACAGGCCACCGGTGTTGCTGTCCTCGCCGCGCACTCCGACGGCGACGAGCTCGTGTTCTGGCGCCACTGTGCCCGAACTGCAACGGCATTGTGCAGATTCGTCGGGACAGAGGAGCTGTGAAGATCCTTTGGCCCAGATCTGGCTGTTCAGCACGTCGCGGTGGCCGTCCTTAGATTCACCGGCGGTAGGCGTCTCCGGGGCTGGAGTGTTCTTCTCTAGTCGTGGCATGCCAAAGTTCTGATAGAAGAGCACATGTGACGACGCGCGCTCCGTTGTTGAGTGGTTTTTTTGTTGGAAATCATCAGGGGATGACCTTGCGTTGCGTTAGGGGCCAGAATTCATAGATAACCAGGTGAAATGCAATCCGCGTACTTCTGATTCAGCCTACCTCTCTTCATACATCTAAACTGAAACCTGAATGATACTACTAGTTGATTTAACTTGTTGGATCGGCGCAGTCTAGGACCCCGAAATGTTCCTAGACAAGAGAGCATCTAGAAACCTACTCTGTTACTGAAAACTCATGAGCTCTAATTCAGTTACAGCCAGGGCTTGCAGGTGCATGATGTAGGCGGTCTCGAGTTGAGCAAAGAACCACCATGGCTTGCGGTCAGAGCAGAGTAATCCAGTTTCAGGCTGGAGCCATTGCATTGCTCGCCCCCTGCTAGCAGGACATCGGGGAGCTTTGCCACACTATTATGCATGGATTCAACGACAGGAACGACTCACCAGGATTCATGCGTAGCTTGATCGACTCTTTCATGCTATCCATATAGGAAAACACCTGGCATGTTTGTTTTGCTCCAACATCTCAGAGCAGTAGTTTTGTATGTACAAATAATCAAAATGTTGATGAATATAATGGCTTTGAGAAAAGGACTACATGCTTCTATCTAAAGCATAGCTAACTTGGTGCAATTTGTTACTAGAAGAATGATGAAAGACACTTAGTTTGCAATGGAGTATAAATAGACCAGCCACATGCATGACTCTATATCATCCAATAGACATGTATGTAGTCATGCGTATATTACCGCACACATGCATGCAATTCGTTCGAGCTAGCTAGATATTGACCCTCGCATCCATCAGGCACCAGGCCATGCATCCGCTTCGCATAAAAAATACTTCCTCCGTCTCAAAATAAGTGTCTTAAATTTAGCACGATTTTATACTAAAACTAATATACAAACTTAAGACACTTATTTCGGGATAAAGGAAGTACATGTATGCACAACATCCTGCGCTTCGCCAGGCAAGGGTTGCAGCCGCACCCATCCCGCGCCAAAGGCTGTCCGCATCTCGCACGATTGCATCTCTGAGGGCAGGGGTTGCAACACAAATCGGCGTCTATTGGAAGGAGGTGTTCCCGTCATTCGTGAAGACACGACGCAAGTATTGAAATGGCCTTACTTGATGAAGTAAACGACCGGGTTGTATAGAATATTTCTTAGTGTTGGAGCTAGACGGTTGTAAAATTGGTATTTAATTTAGCACTAGTTGGTTTTAAAAATAATATTATATGTAGAAAAGTCGTTAAGAGCATACTGTAGTTCGCTGTAAGCATGCATGTGAACTGAGGACTCGTTGAATTCCACAATGTCAGGCTTCTTTTGGTTCATAGGATAGGATTATTATAGGAATAGGAATTTTGTAGGAAATGAGATGTCATGTATCTCAAATCCTATGAGTAGAAATAGGAAACGAGATGTCATTTGGTTGACATCAAAGAAATTTTTCCATTGAGTCTAGGTTCATTTTTATTTTCCTATGAAATGTGGAGGATAGAAACAAATCCTATATAGAAATAGAAATCTATTCCTATGAATCAAAGGGCTCTAAAGAAAAAAATCCTATAAAAATTTTATCCTCTAAAATTCTTATGAAATTCCTCTAAACCAAAGGAGGCCTAAGACGGAACTCCTGGAAGCAAATAAGAAAGAAGACACCTCGTAGTCATGGATTGGCCATCGCTAATTTCTCCCTCTAGAACCTGCTACATGTATGTCTGGTTGCCAGTTCATCGACACCGACATGGATATTTTGGTGCACCAAGCGAAAGATTATTAATTTGAGCATGCGTGGCTCAGAGTTTTTCTCAGTTTTGAACGTGTGGTCTTGACAAGTCATAACTAATCCTCTACTCTCATGTCGACCCCGTTGCGTGGTACTACCTTCGTCCTGGTTTATTAGTCCTCTTTGTACTTTGTGCCAAATTTTGACCAAATAATTAACTAACAAAATGTTAATGTATGTTAACAAAAATTATATTGTTGGATTCGTATTTGAACATAGTTTTCAATGATATAATTTTTGTTGACATGCATGAACATTTTGTTAGTTAAAATTTTGGCACAAAAAATAGGGACCAATAAATCAGGACGGAGGTAGAATGCTCAGAGCCTCAGAGTGTGACTTTTCCATGCGGCGGTTGGTGGACAAAAAAGATTTTTGCCGGAAAAAGAATAATAAAGAAAGTTCAAACTCTATGTCTGCAGTATTTATGGTAGGACGCCGATGGAAAACACAGGGTCCTCAAACTCCAAAATTCAAAATTCAGTAGTGTGGTGAGGGGAAGACATCTCTAGTGTCCTCTAACTCCAAATGGCAGAGATGGTGTGTTCCGACTTCCATGGTTATCGGAGAGGCTGTAAATAGAACCGTTTCCCTCCTGCTCGGCAAGGAGGAGAGAGAGGCCACGCCCATCAGTGAAGGCGTGGAGCGGTTGGAGCTGGCGCCGCACGTCAAAATAGAGGCCGCACTCGAGGCATCTTGCAAGTGGTCAATCACATAGACGCGTCCTTGGTGCGTTGGCGCAAGATGCTGAACCGGGCTGCCGACGAGTGCGAGTGCGACGAGGAACTGCAAAGATGTCGCCGACGCGCCATGGACACGTAGGAAACGGACGAGGAGGTAATGAACTCCTCCGATCCTTCCCTAGGCGGATCACTCATGCTACCATGTCGTACATATCCTCTCTTGCAAACTACTGCGTTAGAAACGCTGGCGAGACCAGTAGCAACAACACTGCCTTCTCCGTTAGGAGGTTCGAAAGGTTCGCTGACAGTGCAGGTGAGTTCATACGCTTCGTGGAGCTGGGCGGCGGCGCACCCCGGCAACACATGTTCCACGATCCTCTACTCAGACATCTTCTTGCGGGCAAAGAGCTTAATTACGAGGTGTCCCGAGGGTCTGGACGCCACTTGTTTGTGGTACGTCCTATATGCTTCGATGAGCGTGGGGTAGAAGCGAAGCTATGCTATGATTACCAGGACCAGAAGGCCCCACAGAACAGTTTTGTTCTAGGGGCGATGCTGCGTCTTTCAGACAGTACGGACATAGTTGGAGTCATGCTCACTTCCTTGCAGACGGTTATTACACCGCACTTTAGCCCTGTCGCTGAGACCGCCAGGAAAGAACTCACACAGTTGCCGACACAAGACTTCTCCTGCAGGCCCTACGTTGTTTCAAGGGACGTAGAACACTGGAATTACCACAATATATTGACTGAATGGTTCCGCCCGGATCCCCAATGCTGCAAACATCAGCGCAGGCCAACAGAAGGATCTAATTTGTTTCCTGAACCAGTTATTGAACTGTTTTTACAGCGCAACATGTTAGTACGTATGTGGTGAGAAGCGACTGCTGAAAGAAAGACACCTTCTGAAGCTGGATACTCTCTTCACACCTCATGCCTCTCCAGAAGATGTGCAACTTGCTAAGGGCTCTACTTCAACTACTACTAGAGTGGTGGAGGTGATCAATGGGCAGACCGCACAACACAGGGGTCAGTTGGCAAGAGATGGACCAAATGCTGCTGCCAAAGGCGACAGAGTACCTGTGCAGCAACGATGAGGCGATGACCTACCAGCTGTATTGGGAGTCTAATCACGGCACGCTACAAATGTCCGTGGAGAAGATGGGCACACAGGTGCCAAGTAAGGCACGCGGGAGAAAGGCCAGCCGCCACGGGGTAGGAGAAGTGCAGTGGTGCAGCACAAGCCTCCGCGCGCGGCTAGTAGGGCGGTGGAAGGAGAGGAAGCAGATCGCCGTGGACCTCCTCAAGTCATGGGCTGCTTTTGCACCTGATAAGATAAAAAAAAAGATACAGGGATCGATCACGACATGGATCCAGAGAGTAGATAATACGTACACAATCTATTTAATTCAGGGGTGGTGTAAGGGGCTGTGCTTCTGTACAAGTATGCATGTCGATTATCTTTATTTTGTCTCTTTCTGTCTGCATATATGTTGGGATCTTTATTCCTCGCTTGTAAGGTTTTGAATTTCGTCTGTAGAAGAATTAAGTACGTACTCCCTCCGTCCAAAAATATTTGTCATCAAAATGGATAAAAGGGGATGTATCTAAAATTCTAGATGTACTCCCTCCGTTTCATTTTACTCCGTATATAAGATTTGGTCAAAATCAAACTATACAAAGTTTGACCAAATTTATATAAAAAAATATGAACATCTACAATATTAAAACTATATAGTATGAAAATTAATTTCGTGGTGCATGTAATAATGTTGATTTCATATTGTCAATGTTTATATTTTTTAATATAAAGTTAGTCAAACTTTACAAAGCTTGACTTTGACCAAACCTTATATGCAGACTAAAAAGAAACGGAGGAAGTATTTTAGTTCGAGATACATTTCTTTTTATTCATTTTGATGACAAGTATTTTTGGATGGAGGGAATAGTTGATTATCAGTACAGGTCATGTCAAATTTGCATTCGTTATAGGAGAGATCAAACGAAGTGTTAGCTTCACAGCCGACACACAGATGAGGTAAGAAATTTCAGAATCTTACTCTGAGCCCTACTGAAGAATGATCTTGACATTACCATTTCCGGGGCGTTGCTAATGCCCATTTTATATACTCCCTCCGTTCGAAATTACTTGTCACAAAAATGGATGTATCTACAACTAAAATACATCTAGATACATTAATTTCTTGGACGAGTAATTCCGAACGGAGGGAGTACTAGCGAGGGGTGTTTCCTATTTGACGCATTCTGTGTCAAATAGTCGCCCAATTGCACATGACGATGTGGATTTGGGCCGGCCCATCTAGAATGTTCCATGTTTCCCCTTTTCTACTGCTTTTATTTTTTTGCTATTTTATTTTTTAATGTTTAAAAACTTTTCACGCTTTAAAAAAAATTCAAGAGTTTCAGAACTATTTGCATTTTCAAAATATGTTCACAATTTTCAAAAACATATTCATAACTAAGAAGATGTTCATAATTTTTAAAAAAATCGTGTTTTCAAAAAGTGTGCAGAAATTTCAGGAAATATAAGGATTAAAGAAACATGTTTTTGAAAATGTTCTCGTTTCCAAAATGGTTCATAATTCAAAAAATATTTGCCTTCCGCAAGAAATGGTTTAAAAATTTTATTTTTATGTTTGCTATAATTGTCCGGTGTGCTACAATAACAATTAGCTACTCCCTCTGTCCCAAGTGTCAAAAATGCTCTTATATTATGGGACGGAGGGAGGAGATCGCATCGGTTCACGGTGGTGCCTTGGTTCAATGCAGTCCTCGGTGCATCCTACAGTACCTTGTTCTTCCGTTCGCTACAGTACGTATAATGGGCAGGCCCATCCAGGACGCCACTGTGCAGGAACCCTCATGTTTGACGCAAATAGCGTTAAAAAGGAGGTTCCAGAGAGAGGGCAGATCCTTTTTAGCGCACGGGTCAATGGATACCGACGAAACATGCACCCCCAGCGTACGCATGCTACATGTTGCCCCGTCCATTAAAGAGTTTTTCAATGTCTTTTTCCAGCAAATTTTGGGATGGTTCAAGAACCTGAACCAGTTTTTTTAGCCTTTTCTTCCATTTCCTTTTTTATTTTCATTTTTAATTCGTGAAACATTTGTATGTGTCTTTTTGTCGTTTTTGTGCTTTCTTTTTTCTCTCATTTTAATTTTTTCCTTTTAAATTTTGGAACAAATATTTTAATTCATGAACATTTTTTGAATCGGCAAAATTTTTAGAATTTGGGATCAATTTTTGAAATTTTAGTTTTTTTGGAAATGATGAATATATTTTTGAATTTTGTGAATATTTTTAAAATTTGAACATTTTCTGAAATTTGGGGAACACTTTCTGAAATTGGTGAGCTTTTTTTTGAATGGACAAACATTTTTTGAAAATTGGGAACATATTTTGAAATTGAAAAATATTTTTCAACCCCGCATTTTTCCCACTTCAGGATCCGTGTGGAGTGGAAGACATTCAGCAAACTAACTTGCATTGAACAGTGGTTGCATGTTTGCATGCATGACAGGCTTCATGTACATGACATGAGAAAAGGCTAAACAACCAAGAGATGAGCGACAACAATACGTTATAGCTGGTTTAGACAAATCCTCGAAAGAAAACTGGTTTTATATACAAAACATGGTACTAGCTATTAAGCCGGGCAGTAGCCTGTTCTCTAGAAAAAAAAGCTTAGAAGCTATTCACTAAATTACAGATGAGTGTTGCGTGGGCCTGCCTTCTGTAACTCAAACTAGCTAGCTAGCGATGCATGGCGCTGAGCAGTGGAGTTAGCACTGATTCGGTGCTGCACGTTGGGATGGTGGTCCGAACTTCCTCCGGCGTGACAACGGCGAGGCAGCAGCGAACAACGAGGCGGTCGTCCTGCGTGGGCGATGTTCCGGTGTACTTCAGATCGTAGTAGAAGTCATCGTTGTCACGGTCAAACGTGTGCCTCGTCTTCTGGGACTCCAAGTTCACCAGCCCCTCGAACTCGAAGCTGAACTCCGCCGTTGTCGGTGTCATCTCGTCCCCCTTGCTTGCGAAGACGAGCCACAGGATGCCCCATCTTGGGCAGAATTTGAGGTACCATGTGCTCCCGCCAACAGCGAAGTGCGTGGAGTAGATGCACTCCCCGTTCCTCAGCGTCGCACTGAGCTTGGAGACGCTGCGCACGGTGAGCGTGTGGGAGCCAACCATGGCGACCTGCGGCGGCTCCAATACGGCGTTGGATTTGCGCAAGCTTCCAAAGAGGCACCGCCGCTTTGTTGCCTGCTGCATCTTCTTCAGAGTGCATCTGACGGTGAATTTGTCGTAGCGGGCAGACACGCACGACGACGCCTCCAGCTCCCTCCTCCCCACGCACAGGATAAAGCTACCCTTGGTTTGTTTACCTATCGTGTCCCGGCTGCTCTCCTTGTGGAAGACGGTGTGCTCTCCGGTCTCGTCGAGGATTTCAAGGGTGATGTGGGTGCCGGCATACGATTTGAAGCCATGCAGCATGAAGTTGATGACGACCGAGACGACCAAGGTGTCCGCTAGGCCGTTCTCGTCGAAATCCATCGACTCCACGTGTATGTCCCACAAGAGGTCACAGAAGAGGAGGTTGTCCACAGTCAGCCGGTCAGGTGATCGCAGCAGCTTGGAGTACCCGCGGACCGGCACGGAGAGCGTCACCGGCGCCGATCGGCTCGTGGTAGAACCCATTGACCACGTACCAAGCTATCAGGCAATCAAGTATACCCGCGCACGCGTATATGTAGGACGGCCGGGGAGGGAGTCTTGATCGTGTCCGGAGTGGAGTCTTCCACGATACAAACCCGGCAAGTTGTAGGAAGACGCAACCGGAGTGGGATTCGGATCACGTCCTTTTAGCCACGCTGCGCTGTACTATACTATAGAGTACAGTAGATTTTACCATGCATGCTTTTGTCATGCATGATTGGAGCGACTGGGACTACCCAAATTGTATATTATTCATTCAGGCATTTGGAGGACACGTAAGTTGGTTGGTCATGCAAAGATGATCCTTGTCTAGCTAGGTCGTCATTAGCAAGCGTGCCAGCTCCGTTTAAATCGTCACAGCTCCCTGCATCCTCACCACCTCAGTGTAAACTTTTCTGTCGTGCAATTGGTACCAAAAATCCCTAGCAAAGCTGAAAGAACTTGGCCTTGGAGCAGATCCAGTCCGTCGGACAAGCTGGGTGCCTGAAAACTTCTCGCCTTGAACAGACCCCCACCATAGCTAGACTTGATCAGTGCGGTGGTTTGTAGCTAGAACCCTAACCGGAGGAGGCAAGGGGAAGGAACTACCCAGAGTGGACCGAAGTAGTCCCCAATGGCCTCACCCTCCTCGCGCACCAGGTCCCATGCCTCAGCCTCAGAGCATTAGAGCCGCACCTAGCTAATCCGTCCGCTCTCCCTCTTAGGGAGGTTGTCGTGGAGCTTAGGTGTGCTAGACCGTAGCGTGGTGTGTGTTTAGTTTTCTTGGTGCTCTTTGCCGGTAGCGTAGCCGTGTGCGTTCTGCGTGTGCCGGTTATTTCAGGACTGGCTTTGTAAGATAGCCACCTAACTATTTTGTATCCTTTGGCCGTGTACTTTTTCTGAAGGATGAGCATGATGACATCATCTTATTAGAGGTTTCAATTTCAGGGTGGAAATGTTATGTGTGAGCACCAAGAACCGGCAATTTTTGCACAGTTCACCAAATTTCAACGTGGAATGCATGATTGGCAAACTCACATTCAACTCCAAAATGACTTGACTGAGCACATGTGGACTCACCTTGGCAACCAGTAGACGTATCGGTTCATTTTCTTTCAATTTATTTGTGACAATTTACATTTGCCTGTAAACTTTGAGACTTTTATTGGGTTGTAAACTATTTATTATTGTGGTACTATGTGATTTATTTGGTTTTAAACTATATGCAATGTTTCTTTTTAGTTAGAAATATGCATAAAAAGGTTGTGTACATTTGGGCATCGGTTGGCCGGGCGGACCTAATGCTTCGGCCAGCTGGGTGCATGGTACACGCAAAAACAGAAAAGGTCGGCCGCCCTTTGACCCTCTCAAACGAACAGAATCCAGACCAAGTAGACGTTTATTTGAGGTCGTGCATTGAAGTTGGCTTGTTGTTCTCTGCTGGCTTGCAAGGACGTGGAAGAGGCTGAAGCGCTTGCGTTACTTGAGTAGCATGCATGTTGTATGAGAGCTCTACAGGAGACCATTGATTGTTGAATCTGACTGGCCTATGGTTGTCGCTGCAATCAACTCCCCTGAATCTAGTCCAGCCAGGTGGTGTTTTGTGTACGAGGAGATTAAAAGGGTCATGTCTGTTTTTGTTTCCTGGTGCATCAGGAAGATTGGTAGAGGGAGCATCGATATTGCACATGAGTTAGCTGCTCATGCCAGGACTCACGAGGATTTTAGTCTGCTTGCTAGCGTTCCATCTGACTTAGAATGTCCTGATGAATAATAATAACCCGGTGATTTCTACCCGCAAAAAAAAAACCCCGTGATTTCTGATATATAAAATCTCCTTTTACCCCTTCAATATTTTTTTATCAAAGCCAATTGTTTTTTCACACAGCTGAGTAATAGGCGGTCCTAACGGAGAATTGTAGGTAAATGGCAAACTATTCGTGATTTTATTTGGACGTCCTATATTGGATCACGAAGAGTTCCTGTCAGACTAACTTGAGGCTGAGCAACCCCCTTCGATGGTCACTTTGATTTCCTTTTGTCGCCAACCAATGTACGGCTAAAAGGATAAGCCCTCTGTAATTCTTTTTCTACCCTATCAATAAAATGCCTGAGCGCATTCCTGAAAAAAAATTAAGGCAAAAGTAAAATACAGATCTAGCTACCCTATCAAGTTTTTTTTTCATTATTCTTGTTCAAAACATTTATTTTTAGTAATATCGGATCCTGTCAATGCTTTAACATAACACTTTTAGATTCCTAGTTTATTAATTTGTTGATTAAGAAATTATTAAGGAAAGATTCACAAAATCCTTGCTCTATGATTAAAAACAATATGATATATATACATTTACGTATGATACAATTGTGAATAACTTTGATAATATATAATGCAGTTGTAAATGCACAATCTTATTTCACTGCAATTTAATAAAGAATTGTTGTCATCTACGTATCGTTCTATATCGCTGGACATATCGGGCTAGATATCGGCCATATCGGTCGATATTTCGGTCCATATCGGATGATATGTTGGAAAATGATATTTGCAAAATGATATGTTATGTTTATATCGGTGGAGCCCCAAAACTGATATACCGGCCTATATATCGGTCGTATCGGCCTATATTTAAAAGCTTGATCTCGGGTAGGGGGTCCCGAACTGTGCGTCTAAGGAAGATGGTAACAGGAGGCAGGGGACACGATGTTTTACCCAGGTTCGGGCCCTCTTGATAGAGGTAAAACCCTATGTCCTGCTTGATTGTTCTTGATGATATGAGTATTACAAGAGTAGATCTACCACGAGATCGGAGAGGCTAAACCCTAGAAGCTAGCCTATGGTATGATTGCATGTGTCTCTATCGACTAGCCTGGCCTCGGTTTATATAATGCACCAGAGGCCTAGGATAACAAGAGTCCTAGCCGAATACGCCGGTGGGGAGAAGTCCTTGTCTTGATCGCCAAGTCTTGTGGAATCTTCCTTGTATGTGGCAGCTATCCGAACTGGCCCATGAGTATACTACCATGGAGGTCCTCGGCCCAATCTAACAGATCGGGAGATGACGTGGTGAGTACCCCCTAGTCCAGGACACCGTCAGTAGCCCCCTGAACCGGTCTTCAAGTTAGGAACGCTCCTCGATTCTTCTGAACTGTTCTTCATCTTCGGTCATCGGTCTTGAAAACTGGTTCAACAAATCTTCTTCGATCTTGAGGATCAACAACGTGCATCCGAAGAGTTTATACGTAGGGTATCCGGGAGCCCCTTTAAGTTTTTGGCCTTTATCAATGCCTTGTTTATTTTTATGCCACGCATCGGGTTTGAAGTTATTCCCGGGCGGCAGCGCCCTCTTGCGTCCGAGCTCCAACGCCGGACTGCATTCGAGGTATCTTTTGCAGACGAGTACCAACGTCGGACCGCTTCCGAGCTCCAACGCCGGAATGTATCCGAGCTCCAACGCCGGACTATGTCCAAGCTCCAACGCCGGACTGTATCCGAGCTCCAACGCCGGACTATATCCGAGGTGTCATAAATCACCTTGGTTCAAAAAAGTTGAAGGAGTTTAGCCGAGCTTAATGCTGGAAATGCCCTCTATGGAGCCAGCCATTAGCGCCCGAGCTTTATGCCAGAATGCTTCCGAGGTGGTGCACCACCCCGACTGTGGGCCGATTTTTTGTCAATATTTTTGATTGGTGCAATTTATTCTCTACCGAGATATATAGCCAGTAGCCCTCAAGGTGTGTATCGGTCTAAAACCCGAGATGCACCTGAAGGATGACATAAGACCGCCGATCCCAGTAGCCGCTGAGACTCAGGTTGATTTGCAAAATCGGTCTGAGGATCAACTCCTAGCTCGGCAGAATACTTCGGGACGCAAAAAGCGGCGTGCTCAGTCTTTGAGACTCAGGTTGGGTGCGGCCGACCAACCTGAGGACCATAATCTCCTCGGAGACTGTATTGCACTTAAAATTTTCTGCATTGGATAGGCAATGCAGTAGCCCCCGAGACACTGGTCGGCTGGCAACACCAGATCAGGGGATCGATGTGCCCCTTTAATATTTGTAAATAATAAGCCCGAAGCCCAGTAGCCTCCGGGCCTTAATGCGGGCACGGGTGGCCAAATTAAGGATCGATACCTGATGAAGCTATGTACCTAGGGTAGGGGCACTGACCTGTCCGAAGAGCCCTACCCGAGGACATCCCTAGAAGAAGTCGCCTTTCAATCGACTTGAAGGTATCCCACTCGACGGATTCAAGACACTCGACCAAGAAGCTATCACTCGACCATGAAGCTAGCCACTCGACCGCCAGGAGATCCGAAGTCACTCCGCAGGCAAACGGTCGGGTATTAAGTAGTCTTTATGGTCATTATAGCACCTTATTAGGGGCGTTACCAGTAACGCCCAACCTTAAATGTACCTTAAACCCTGCATTACTGAGGGCAGGAGAGGGCCGGCGAACTCTATATAAGCCACCCCCTCCTCAGTATGAAGGGTTCGCACCCCTGTTATTCACACGCATAAAATCCAATCGACCGCCTCCGGGCACCGAGACGTAGGGCTGTTACTTCCTCCGCGAAGGGCCTGAACTCGTAAACCTCGTGTGCTTACAACTTCCCAATAGCTGAGATCTAGCCTCTCCATACACACCCCCTACATCACTGTCAGAGTTAGAACCACGACAGTTGGCGCCCACCGTGGGGCAGGAATCTTAGCGCTTAGTTGGAGAAGTTGCGATCTTTTCCGATCCCTTTGATCATGGTTTCTTGCGGAGTTTTGGTGGAGGGCCGCGAGATCCATCTCGGCGCGCTCACGTTCATCGCCGACGACTCCGCCTGGCTTCAGGAGGCACCACTCGACATCGACGCGCTCCCCGTCCGCGGTGCGACGCACTTCCTCGCATGCATTCGTGGCGTCCTCCTGCGGCAGCCGTCGACCCAGTATCAGTCGGCCCTCGTGTCGTCTCCCCGCCCTGTCTCCCACCAGCGCAAACGCTCCGGTCAGTCGAGACTTCAGCGGTGGGTGAGGCATGCCGTGGCCCGCCAGTCGGCAGCCCCACAAGTCGCGGCAATCGAGCCCGACGAATCCCTCTGCGGCTTGTTCGACCTGTCGACTGGCTCCGTGGAGACCGCATCCAAGTGCGACAGCAGCGACCCAGCGGCTGAGGTTCTGGCGGTCGATGGAACGCACAGTCCTCCCGGTTTCCCTCGCGCTGATGGAGGCGCGGGTGGGGGCGACCCGTCGCATCCCCACGATGAGCATCTCCCCGAACCTCTCACGTCATTGCAGCGAGAGGAGCTTCGCCGCCGGAACATGGACGCGCTCCACACTCCTATTGTCGGAGAAACCCCCGAGGCCCGGGCCTTGGAGGACGCGCGCTTGGCTAACCTGGCCGAGCGCACTCGACTGGAGAATCTTCAGCGAATACTCGACGAGCAAGCGCGTCAGCGAGCTTCCGAGTCCAGTCGACGTCAGCAAGCTCCCGAGTCCAGTCGGCGTTAGCTCTTCCCGCCGCCGCAGGTATATCGAACCCCAGTTCAGAATTTGGCCGCTGCGGCCTGTATAGCGGAATCAATTCAGCCCTCCCAGTCGGAGGCTGGCAGGGGCTTGTTGTAGATCAGAGCCTTGATCTGGGCGGCGGGAAACCAGAATTCCGCTGTTTCTCAGTCGCGGAATAGGATCCACAATCGATCTGTGGCAACGGACACAGTCTAGTCGGCTCACAGCCCGAGATCGCCCCCGAGGCGTGAGGGACGTGGAGACCGGCACGATCAGTACAGAAGAAATGAGCAGTATGATCACCGATCCGATCGTGATGATCGACGTCGAGTGCCAACCCCTCCCCCGAGGAGTGGGTCGTATGCGCCTCGACGGCAAGATGACAGACGCCCTCATAGTTTTGGGCAGAGGATTCCAGTCGACCCCAGGGACCCAGGCTTTGATGCGAGATCCATCCTCGTTCAAGGTTTGGTTGACAGGAACAGAGCTCATCGAGAAGGCCACAACAGAGATGCACCTGCCAGCAGCAGAGTACATGCTTCAGGGCCAGAGTGTTTCAGTCGAGCCATCAGAGCCGCAGTGATTCCTCCCAACTTCAGGCTGGCGACTGGAGTCAGCAAGTTCACCGGTGAATCTAAGCCTGACACTTGGCTCAAAGATTACCGAGTGGCTGTACAGATTGGCGGTGGCAATGACGAGGTGGCCATGAAGCATTTGCCTCTCATGTTAGAGGGCTCAGCCAGAGCGTGGCTAAATCAGTTGGCACCCAGCAGCATCTACACTTGGGAGGACCTCTCCCGAGTGTTTGTCACAACCTTTGAAGGAACATGCAAGCGACCTGCAGGCCTTACAGAATTGCGGTCTTGCGTGCAGAAACCGAATGAAACTCTGAGGGATTACATCCAGAGGTGGATCACACTGCATCACACGGTTGAGAATGTGCCAGACCATCAAGCAGTTTGTGCCTTCAAGGAAGGCGTTAAATACAGAGAATTGAATCTGAAGTTCGGTCGAACCGGAGAGATGTCTCTGAATCGGATGATGGAGATTGCCACCAAATACGCTAATGGTGAAGACGAAGATCGACTCTGGAGTGGCAAGCACAAGGCAGTCGCCTAAGAAACCGGAGGGAACTCCAGTCGGAAGCAAAAGCGGAAGGCCGAACCAGCCGCCCCTGGGGAGGCCCTGGCCGTGGCCCAGGGAAAGTTCAAGGGAAAACCCAAAGGACCCTGGAAGCCCAAGAAAGTCAAGGATCAGGATGGGAATGATGTTTTGGATCTGCCATGTCACATCCACACCAAGAAAGATGACGAGGGTAATTTTATTTACCAAAAGCATACCACTCTACAATGCCGGCTCCTAATCCAGCAGTTTCAAGGCAAGCAGTCCAAGGACAAGGAAAAAGAGTTGGACAGAGTTAAGGACAAGGAAGACAGTGACGATGGATACCCCCAAGTCAATTCCACCCTGATGATTTTTGCTGATGTCGAAAGCAAAAGTCGACTGAAAGTCATTAACCGTGAGGTGAATATGGTTGCTCCGGCAACGCCCAGTTATCTGAAGTGGTCTCAGACTGCCATCACATTCGACCAGTCCGATCACCCTACGCACATTGCCACCCCTGGGAGGCAAGCTTTGGTGGTCGACCCAGTTGTCGAAGGCACTCGACTGACCAAAGTCCTGATGGATGGTGGCAGTGGCCTGAACATACTGTATGCTGAAACTTTGAAAGGAATGGGCATTCCGATGTCCAGGCTCAGTACCAGCAACATGAGCTTCCACGGAGTCATTCCTGGGAAGAAAGCCGAATCACTCGGCCAGATTGCTCTTGATGTGGTTTTCGGTGATTCAAAGAATTACCGCAAGGAAAAGTTGACATTCGAGGTTGTGGACTTCCAAAGTGCTTATCATGCCATTCTGGGCAGGCCAGCTTACGCACGCTTCATGGCTCGACCATGTTATGTGTATCTCAAATTGAAGATGCCTGGTCCCAAAGGTGTGATCACCGTTACAGGCAATCGGAAGAAGGTAGAAGAGTGTTTTCAGAAAGGCTCAAAGATTGCAGACGCTCAGATGGCAGTTGTTGAGCTGCAAGAGTATCAGAAGACTGCAGATCCGAGTGAGTTGCTACGAGCTAAGAAGCCTGCTTCAGAATCAGCTTTTCAGTCGTCCGGCGAAACAAAGACGGCCCACATTCACCCGACCGACCCCAATGCTGCCCCGACCCACATCTCAACGGCGCTCGACTCCAAATAGGAGGAAGCGCTCGTCCAGCTCCTCCGTGAGAACTGGGACATCTTCGCATGGAAACCCTCTGACATGCCTGGAGTTCCCAGAGAGCTGGCTGAGCACCGTCTACGAGTCGACCCAAAATTCAAGCCTATGAAGGAACATCTTCGACGGTCCGCCGTCCAGAAGAAGCAAGCCATTGGCGAGGAGGTGGCTCGGCTCTTAGCAGCGGAGTTCATCCGAGAGATTTACCACTCCAAGTGGCTCGCCAATGTCGTCATGGTCCCCAAGAAAGACAAGTCACTTCGCATGTGCATTGATTTCAAACATATCAATCGGGCCTGCCCGAAAGATCATTTTCCTCTCCCTCGCATCGACCAAATAGTCGACTCGACTGCGGGGTGCGAGAGATTGTCTTTTCTAGATGCCTATTCCGGGTACCACCAGATCCGTCTGTATGGACCCGACGAGATCAAAACAGCTTCCATCACTCCATTCGGATGCTTCTGTTACGTCACCATGCCGTTCGGCCTCAAGAACGCCGGAGCCACGTTCATGAGAATGATTCAGAAGTGTTTACTCACTCAAATCAGTCGGAATGTGGAGGCATACATGGATGATATTGTGGTCAAGTCACGGAAAGGTTCCGACCTGCGGACTGACCTTGCTGAAACCTTTGCCAACCTCAGGAGGTATGATATCAAGCTCAATCCATCAAAGTGCACATTCAGAGTTCCAGGTGGAAAGTTACTCGGTTTTCTCGTTTCCGAACGGGGGATCGATGCCAATCCTAAAAAAGTTGGCACCATACTCTGGATGAAGCGTCCTGTACGCGTGCACGATGTCCAAAAACTTACGGGCTACTTGGCCGCCCTAAGTCGATTCATTTCTCGTCTCGATGAAAAGGCGTTGCCTCTTTACCGACTGATGAAGAATTCTGACAAGTTCGAGTGGACTCCAGAAGCTGATGCAGCATTTGCAGAGCTCAAAGCTCTGCTCTCCACCCAGCCGGTGCTTGCTGCCCCAATCAGCAAAGAGCCCCTGCTGCTTTACATTGCAGCCACAGGACAAGTTGTCAGCACAGTACTTATGGTCGAGCGGGAAGAAGAAGGAAAGGCCTTCAGAGTTCAGCACCCAGTCTATTATGTGTCTGAAGTTTTGACCCCTTCAAAACAAAGATACCCTCACTACCAGAAGCTTGTATATGGGATTTATATGACCACGAAGAAGGTTGCACATTACTTCTCTGACCACTCCATTACAGTCGTCAGCGACGCCCCGCTGTCAGAGATTCTGCATAACAGAGATGCAACTGGTCGAGTGGCCAAGTGGGCGATTGAACTCCTTCCCTTAGATATCAAGTTTGAAGCAAAGAAGGATATCAAGTCCCAAGCAATCGCAGATTTCATCACCGAGTGGATTGAACAGCAACTTCCGACTCAAGTTCACTCGGAGCACTGGACCATGTTCTTCGATGGATCTAAGATGCTGAATGGTTCCGGTGCTGGGGTAGTATTAGTCTCCCCCCGAGGAGATAAGCTCAGATACGTTCTCCAGATTCACTTCGATTCCTCCAATAATGAAGCAGAATATGAAGCACTTTTATATGGGTTGCGCATGGCCATTTCACTCGGCGTCCGTCGCCTCATGGTCTATGGCGACTCAGATTTGGTGGTTAATCAGGTGATGAAGGAGTGGGACGCCAGAAGTCCGGCTATGACTAGTTATTGCAATGCAGTGAGAAAGCTAGAAAAGAAATTCGAGGGGTTGGAGCTTCATCACATCCCCCGACTAAAAAATCAGGCAGCTGACGATTTGGCAAAGATAGGCTCCAAGAGAGAAGCCATTCCCAGCAACGTGTTCCTGGAACACATTCACTCGCCGTCAGTCCAAGAAGATCCTTTTACAGAAGAAGCCCCGCAGCCGAAAAGTGCCACAGATCCGACTGAAGTCGAAGTTCCTGCTGTGGTCGACCTAATCATGGAAGTCTTGGCAATCACTCCCGACTGGACGATACCGTACATCGCGTATATCCTAAGGAAAGAACTCCCGGAGGACGAGGAAGAGGCTCGACATATCGTCCGCCGATCCAAGGCCTTCACAGTCATAAAGGGACAGTTGTATAGGGAGAGCGCGACTGGAATCGGTCAGAAGTGCATAACACCAGAAGAGGGTCAGATAATCCTTGATGATATCCACTCGGGGACCTGTGGTCACCATGCGTCCTCTCGGACCATTGTGGCTAAAGCATACAGAGCGGGATTTTACTGGCCAAAAGCAAATGAGATGGCAAAAGAGATAGTCGACAAGTGTGGAGGGTGCCAGTTCTACTCCAACATGTCACACAAGCCTGCATCAGCCCTGAAGACCATTCCACTCGTCTGGCCCTTTGCTGTCTGGGGACTGGACATGGTTGGTCCACTGAGAACAGGCAGGAGTGGCTTCACTCATGTGCTTGTGGCAGTCGACAAATTTACCAAATGGATTGAAGCTAAGCCCATCAAGAATCTTGATGCTTGCACTGCTATCAGTTTCGTCAGAGGGTTAACATTCAGATATGGAGTCCCGCATAGCATCATCACTGACAATGGGTCAAACTTTGATTCAGACAAGTTCAGAGCTTTTTGCGCCTCTCAAGGCACACGAGTCGACTACGCATCGGTCGCCCATCCCCAGTCGAATGGACAAGCTGAGAGAGCAAATGGTCTGATTCTCAAAGGACTAAAGCCTCGACTGATGCGTGATCTCAAGCACGCGGCAGGTGCTTGGGTCGACGAGCTTCCATCAGTTCTGTGGGGATTGAGGACCACCCCTAACCGGTCGACTGGAAGAACTCCATTCTTTCTGGTTTATGGAGCCGAAGCAGTTCTGCCGAGTGATCTTATTCACAACGCACCCCGAGTCGAACTTTACACCGAAGATGAAGCAGAACAAGCCCGGCAAGACGCAGTCGACCTCCTAGAAGAAGAGAGGGAGATGGCCATGATCAGATCGACCATTTATCAGCAAGACTTGCGTCGATTCCACACCCGGAATGTGAAGAGTCGAGCCTTCCAAGAAGGAGATTTGGTCCTCCGAGTGGATCAACAGAAACCACACAAGCTTGCTCCTACTTGGGAAGGCCCCTTCATCGTCACCAGAGTCCTCCACAATGGAGCGTATCACCTCTACAATGTTGATCGCCAGATCGACGAGCCACGAGCTTGGAATGCGGAACTACTCCGCCCCTTTTACACTTGAGTTCTCCATTGGACGAGATGTAATAAGAAAAAATTTCTGCAGTTCATTTTTATCAAAGACAAGAGTGTTCCAATAATTGCTGTCACTTTTGTTTGCATACGAAAGCCCCCAGTGGGTGACTTAGCTGCGAATCCGTTTCGCCTAAGTTTGAAAAATCCTACCGAGTGGAGAGCCAGACTCCCATTCGGGGGCTTAGCTGCAGTCCAGTACTCGCCTAAGTTCTCCCACTAAGAGACTTAGCTGCAGTCAGCACTCGCCTAAGTTTGAAAAAATCCTACCAAGTGGAGAGCAATCCTCCCACTCGGGGGCTTAGCTGCAGTCCAGTACTCGCCTAAGTTCTCCCACTAAGAGACTTAGCTGCAGTCAGCACTCGCCTAAGTTTGAAAAAATCCTACCGAGTGGAGAGCAATCCTCCCACTCGGGGGCTTAGCTGCAGTCCAGTACTCGCCTAAGTTCTCCCACTAAGAGACTTAGCTGCAGTCAGACACTCGCCTAAGTTTGAAAAAATCCTACCGAGTGGAGAGCAATCCTCCCACTCGGGGGCTTAGCTGCAGTCCAGTACTCGCCTAAGTTCTCCCACTAAGAGACTTAGCTGCAGTCAGCACTCACCTAAGTTTGAAAAAATCCTACCGAGTAGAGAGCAATCCTCCCACTCGGGGGCTTAGCTGCAGTCCAGTACTCGCCTAAGTTCTCCCACTAAGAGACTTAGCTGCAGTCAGACACTCGCCTAAGTTTGAAAAAATCCTACCGAGTGGAGAGCAATCCTCCGACTCGGGGGCTTAGCTGCATTCCAGTACTCGCCTAAGTTCTCCCACTAAGGGACTTAGCTGCAGTCAGCACTCGCCTAAGTTTGAAAAAATCCTACCGAGTGGAGAGCAAACCTCCCACTCGGGGGCTTAGCTGCAGCCCAGCGCTCGCCTAAGTGTTTAAAAAATCCTACCGAGTGGAGAGCAAACCTCCCACTCGGGGGCTTAGCTGCAGCCCAGCGCTCGCCTAAGTGATTAAAAATCCTACCGAGTGAGAGCAAACCTCCCACTCGGGGGCTTAGCTGTAGCCCAGTGCTCGCCTAAGTATTTAAAAATCCTACCGAGTGAGAGCAAACCTCCCACTCGAGGGCTTAGCTGCAGCCCAGTGCTTGCCTAAGTACAGGACACAACCCAATCCGCAAGGACGACGAGGCGCAAGTCGACTGCTACCTTCTCCTTCGGAGTTGCGCCGCAAATACAAGGTTATTCCGAGTGAAGATCAAGTTCCACTCGACGGATCAAACCATGAAGATATTCAACGAGAAATCAAGTTCGGATAAAGCCTAAAAGGTCCCAGACCTCAGATCAAAGTACTCGAGCCCTCGGCTCGGCAGAGTTTAACGGTTACAAATCCACTCGGCATTCCGAGGCAAATTCAAAGTGAAGCATAAAAGTTTTTCATTCCTCAGGAGGAGGACTGGAAGGGGCGACGAACTCGTCCAAGTCGATCCCGTCTGCAATACGAGTGGCAGCAGCGATGAAAGTCTCCATGAAGTCTTGAAAGTTGTGCTTCCTGCTATTGGCAACTTGGATGGCGGCTAGCTTTTCTTCTCGCGCCTCCTTGCAATGGACGCGGACCAGAGACAGAGCGACATCAGCACCACATCTAGCGGAAGATTTCTTCCATTCCGCCACTCGACCTGGGACTTCATTAAGTCGAGCCATCAGGGACTCGAGGTCGTTCTGAAGCATCGTCCTCGGCCAGAGTGATGTGTCGATCCGCGACATCACAACCTTCAGTCGAGCAAGATAGTCAACCACGCTGGCAATACGAGACTCCAGACGGAGCACGTTCATTGCAGCCTCGTCCTTCACAAGGGAGTTAGCAGGGTCCAAGCCTGGCTCCACTCGACTGGTCTCCTCTTCAAAGTTCTGACAGAATTCTGCAAACATGATTCAAGAATAAGACAGTGGCCCTACACAGACTTGGTAACTGCAAGATAGTCGGGGCAGAGTAATTACCTTCGAGCACGACGAACAGCTTCTTGGCGAGTCCACCAAGATAAGCCTCCAGATCGTTCCTCTTCCTCGCCAGCTCACCCGCCTTGTCATGCAGAGCCACGTTGTCGTTCTTCAGTCGGCTGACCTCCTGATTGGCTACCTCGAGAGCAGCCTTCAGTCTGGAGTTCTCCTGCTCAAGAGCTCCGACCGAAGCCATCTTCTCTTCAGCAAGCCTCATTTTGTCCAAGACCTCCTCCTGTGCCTCTGCAAGATCTTGATCCTTCTTCTTCAGAGCTTCCTCCAGTTTATCTGCGGCGCGTCGAGTGAAATCAACATCAAGAATGGACAAGAAAGAAAAGCCACTCATCAAGAATGGAGAACCTCACCAGCCATACCTTTTGCTTCTTCCTGCGCGTTCCTCAAATTCTCCTGAGCAAGCTTCAATTTAAGGTTGAGCTGGATCTGCTGATTCTCCAGCTCAGTATAGCAGGCTACAAGTTCGCGGGATTTCTGTAAAAAGAAAAATCAGTCGATAGACGTCCAAGATAAGTTGCTTCCGAGTAACTAAGAGACAATGATGACGTTTCTAAGACCACAGTCGAATCAAAAACATTCGACAGTAGTCTCGGGGACTACACCCAGTGGGTGCACTCAGCGTGCCCCCACTGTAAAAAAAAAGTCGACTGCCCGCAGTCGACCGGATACAGTTCCATTCGACCTGGCCTGACCAGACCGAGTGAAGACATACAGCTACAGCAACACAATGTAAAGACTACAGTCGACTGCCAGCAGTCCACCGTAGTCTCGGGGACTACACCCAGTGGGTGCACTTAGCGTGCCCCACTCGTCCAAGAATTGGCAGACACACCCAGTGGGTGTATAGATACAAAGATCTTCGGAAAAGAGATTCTTCAAACAACATATCATAACAGACCAAGTGTTGAGTCGACTGACCTGGACGTTGCTCTGAAGAGCCGAGCTCGCGTCATAAGCTGCTTGGCTGGCCTCCCGAACCACCTTCACTTGCTCCATCATGATCCCCGCCTGGCGTATAGCCTCTTTTGCGGCAGCCGCTTGGTCCTCAGGGACAGGGTACGCGGCAAAAAGCGAAGGCGGATCCGCAGTCGACGTTGAAGGCCGCACACTCATCAGAGGAATGGCGAAAGTCACAGAAGCCCGAGTGGTGTCACCACCATCCCGAGCTACGGCCTCAGACGCCGGAGCAGATTGGGGGGTCTTGTCAGCCGACGCCCTCTTGTTCCTCCTCACTCTCAGCGGTTCGTTGTCGTCGTCATCCGGGAGGTCGATAACATGAGGAGGGGCTACAAGGGAAACATTCAATCGACCAGAGTTGCAATAAATGTTCAGTCGACTCAAAGCGGAACGTCAGTAATCGTACCAGGGTTGGAGGTAACAGCATCCTCCATCTCTTAGTCGTCGTCCTTGGCAGAGATCTCAGAAGTAGCAGCGCTGCAAATCTCGAAAGTCAGTCAGTTGGCTCAATGAATCGACCAAGGATCTGTCCACGGTCGATGAAGGAAAGCAAGTTTTATTATTACCCGGAAATAGTAGGGACAGCCATCTTCATCTTGGGCAGAGCCTTGGGCGGCTTGGACAGCGTCACGCGTGGGTGCTTGGGAGCCTTCCCAGTCGGCGTAGGAGAAGAGGTCTGAGGGCGTTTCGACGATTGCCCAACAGAAGCAGTCGCCCTGCCACGTTCCCGCGCTGGGTCGTGTGCGAGCTTGGATTGCCTCTCCGGGCGAGGGGGTTCGACCTCCTCCTCCTCCTCTTCGCTGGAGTCGACGTTGTCATCTCCCTCTCCTTCACCGTCGGACTCCCACTCGCCTTGGTCGTCTCCACTCTCACCTCCGCTCGCCTCCCCTTCCTCAGTTGGCTCCTGAGCCCCGTTGGGCGTCGAGTACATCTCGGTAGTCGCCTGGAAAATAACAGACAAGACGAAAAGTCAATCGACCTACTCAAAGAAGACCAATGCAGTAAACAAGATCTCAGTCGGGAGCATAAAGACATACCTGGTCCACGTCATACGAGTTGTCGAGTGGAATTACCCTCCTGGCTCCTCGGGGGTTGTCTTTGTTCCCCGTGATGCTCGATAGCCACCCCTCCAGCATCTCGTCGGTGACCTCTTCCGGGTGGATCCGAGTGGTGTCGTCCAGACCCGAGTACAGCCACATCGGGTGGTCACGGGCCTGGAGCGGTTGGATGCGCCTCCGGAGGAAAACCTCCAGCAGGTCCATACCAGTCACACCCTCACGGACAAGCTCAACCACTCGACCAACCAGCACTTTGACTTGGGCCCTTTCTTCCGGCGTCACTTTCAGAGAAGCAGGTTTTTCAGCTCAGTCGAGAGAGAAAGGGGGAAGACCAGTCGACTGTCCTGGGGTCGCCTGGTCCTGACAGTAGAACCAGGTCGCCTGCCAACCACGGACCGACTCCGGGAAAGTGATAGATGGAAAACAACTCTTTCCCCTCGTCTGGATCGCCAGGCCCCCGCACAGCTGGATCACCTGCGTCCTTTCGTCACTCGACTTGGCCTTCTTGACCGATTGAGAACGGCAGGTAAAGATGTGCTTGAAAAGTCCCCAATGGGGGCGGCAACCCAAGAAAGCCACACACATGGAAATGAAAGCAGCAAGGTATACGATGGAGTTGGGAGTGAAGTGGTGGAGCTGCGCTCTGAAGAAGTTCAGGAAGCTCCGGAAAAAGGATGGGGCGGCAGAGAAAACCCGCGGTCGATGTGGGTGGCTAGGAGCACGCACTCACCGTCGCGGGGTTGAGGTTCGATCTCTCTCCCCGGGAGACGCACAGCTTCGTGGGGAATGAATCCTCCCTCGACCATGTCGTCGAGATCCTCTTGCCGGATCACCGACGGCATCCAATCGCCCTGGATCCAGCCCCGGGGCAGAGCAGACCTTGAGGAGGATCCGCCCCGAGCGGACCTCTTCCCTTTCCCCTGCGCCGCCGCCTTCTTCGCGCGCTCCAGAGCGGATGTCTTGTCCTTCGCCATCGTCGCCGGCAAATCTCGCACAGGCCTGCGGCGCTAGGGTGAGAGCGGAGGTGGCGGAAGAACTTGCGAAGGGAGAGAGGAAGAAGAAAGGAGAAGAAAGCGCACTGTTTGGAAACCCCGAGCTGGCAACTTATAAGGGGCCGCTTCCGAGTGGCTGACTGGTAGGCCCAGGCTATCCAGTCAAATCCCGCAGCAGACGCGCGCGCAGTACGTGGCGAAAAAGACGATGCGGGGATCGAGGAGCTTCCGCTTTATCGCTTCCGATTACTGCGGCCGCTCCCGTCCCGCGCGCTTCCCGAAATCCGAATCCCGCGACATCCGCGGGCCGCAGAACAACTTGTCAAAACAGAAGACCCCGCTCACGCCGACACTCGGCATGTCACAAGTAAAGAAATTCACTCGACGAAAGGCCTGGAATGGATCAAGGCGACTGAAAGAGGTTGATGACGTCATCCGTGACGATTGGCCTAAAACGAGGCACTCATGTAGCCCAAAGAACCAGTCGAAAAGATCTCCAACTCTCCCCCACTCTAACCTCGATCCATTCGGGGGCTAATGATGAAGCTATGTACCTAGGGTAGGGGCACGGACCTGTCCGAAGAGCCCTACCCGAGGACATCCCTAGAAGAAGTCGCCTTTCAATCGACTTGAAGGTATCCCACTCGACGGATTCAAGACACTCGACCAAGAAGCTATCACTCGACCATGAAGCTAGCCACTCGACCGCCAGGAGATCCGAAGTCACTCCGCAGGCAAACGGTCGGGTATTAAGTAGTCTTTATGGTCATTATAGCACCTTATTAGGGGCGTTACCAGTAACGCCCAACCTTAAATGTACCTTAAACCCTGCATTACTGAGGGCAGGAGAGGGCCGACGAACTCTATATAAGCCACCCCCTCCTCAGTATGAAGGGTTCGCACCCCTGTTATTCACACGCATAAAATCCAATCGACCGCCTCCGGGCACCGAGACGTAGGGCTGTTACTTCCTCCGCGAAGGGCCTGAACTCGTAAACCTCGTGTGCTTACAACTTCCCAATAGCTGAGATCTAGCCTCTCCATACACACCCCCTACATCACTGTCAGAGTTAGAACCACGACAATACCCATAGTAAAATCACAAATTATGTGTAATGACTCTACGTATCCAAGTACTTTACGTCATTAATGCTCGGATCCGCATTGTACAAAACTTTGTTGACCGATCATCGGCTTCCACCTCCTCGGCTAGTAGCCGAGGAGTGTTTGTCCTACTTTATAAAGCCTTTATGAGGGCAAAGATTTATGGCAAACACGGCCATCCGGCCATACGGTTTTCTAAACAAAGGTACGCGGAGAGATATGTTATATACTGTTTAACATAATAAATGTCTTCCAAAGAAAATAGTCCCGCTATCGGTTCCTTTCTTTGGGTTGTCATGCTAAGAATGATCATGAAACCTTAGCTCTAATGTAAGAGCAAAATATTGAGGATTTAGTTTGGGAGGCCAGTAACTAACCCCCGTTAGTGTTCGGCGACAGTCGAGGTCAAGCCGTAAACACTTCAGCCAATGTTATGAATGGCCCGTCGTTTAACGCAGTCATAGGATTGCTGACCAGTTTACGCTTATTGTAACAGTCTGTTTTCGGCTTTCTCCACAGAGGTGCTTAACCATGTGAGCTGGAAGCACAATCGCAGTGGTTCTCCCTTTGCACACCTAGCCGAACAAAGCGGAACGTAGGAGGCAAGCGTAGGAGCCGGGAAACCCAACTATTGACTGAAGGCACAATTTGAAACCGATGCAAAGCAATATCCGAGAATGTTTTTGCCGAATCTCTAAAGGTGTCCGGCGTTGCACTGCGAGACTTGTGCTGAAAACACACAAATAGTTTGAAAGTGCAATAAGCTTGGAAAACCAAAAAAACATCAGTAAAAACTTGACGTCCGAACAAGATCAAGTGTTCGGTGTCAATCTGAAAATTGGAAAAAAATTGTGCTTTTGTCGTTCTTTAACATGACACATCCGATCTCAAGACTTCACGCGGGTCAGCCTACGGCTTCAAGCTCCTTATCCCAAAGGTGAAGTACTTCTCTGAGGTCAGTTTAGCAAACTAAACCCAAGCGGCTTTCAGAGAGAAGACAGGCTATCCAGCTATTGACCATAAACTCAAGTTGAAAAAGAAGCGGTAGAAAAAGACTTTGCAACGACCAAGAAGAAAACACATTTACTATAAAACAGCTCATATAAATTTTAAGAGCCCCCAAGTGACTTGGGTAAAAGAATTTTATGTATAATGATTGTATGTACCGAAGTACTTATATCATATCTGTGTTCACCCGAACTTTAAACGCGTCTTAACCGACCGTCGGCTTCTCCCTCTTCGGCCAAGGGCCGAAAAGTGTCATGTACTCCACTTGTCGAGAGTATCGATGGTGTTTCCGATGACCAGGCAATCAGGCCATAAGGCTGTAACAGACAAAGCGCACTCAGGGAACTTATGCTATATTACTGACGAAGTGTAAGAAGTATCTTCGAAGAAAATAGTACCCCCACTGATACCTTTCTTCGGTGCTCATTATTACTATGAGACTTGTGCAATAGATTTTTGTACTCATGAGTTCCATTGTGTGCCGACCATGATTGAAAACAATAAGAGCGCTAGCTTTCGGCTTCACCCAGTCTGAGGTCAGAGCTCGGATGACCCGGTCGTGACAATCGCAGCGGTGCTCCCTTTACTCCCTAGAAGAAAAATCGTGAACGTAGGCGTAAGCACAGGAGCTAGGCAACCCAGCTTGCAAATCGCTTAGGTCAATATGGTGCATATTATGGCATAATACACGAACAAGGAAGGAAGCTGTACAAGTATAATCATATGCAAGAGGAAAAGCTCCATCAAGGGAGCCCCCAAATAAACGGGGTATTTGAATATGCGCGTCACAAACAAAGTTTTGACAAGGAACTTTGTCACAAACAACTTTGTGCCGAAAAGTATAATGCTTGGTCGAACCGAACAAAATTTAAAACTGAAAGTTTTTGAGCACGAAAGCAACTTAGCTGGTTAATGTGCTCGGTGTTGATGGCGCGATTCGGGCTTGTGGCGGGACAAAGACGCCCATTAATCTGTGACATATCCGACAAGGTACACCGTCACTTAGTACATGTGTGAATACATAGACAAACAGAGTTTCACTAGTATGCCTCTACTTGACTAGCTCGTTGAATCAAAGATGGTTAAGTTTCCTAGCCATAGACATGAGTTGTCATTTGATTAACAGGATCACATCATTAGAGAATGATGTGATTGACTTGACCCATCCGTTAGCTTAGCACGATGATCGTTTAGTTTGTTGCTATTGCTTTCTCCATAACTATACATGTTCCTATGACTATGAGATCATGCAACTCCCGAATACCGGAGGAACACTTTGTGTGCTACCAAACGTCACAACGTAACTGTGTGATTATAAAGGTGCTCTACAGGTGTCTCCGATGGTGTTTGTTGGGTTGGCATGGATCAAGATTAGGATTTGTCACTCCGATTGTCGGAGAGGTATCTCTGGGCCCTCTCGGTAGTGCACATCACTTTAAGCCTTGCAAGCAATGCAACTAATGAGTTAGTTGCGAGATGATGTATTACGGAACGAGTAAAGAGACTTGCCGGTAATGAGATTGAACTAGGTATTGAGATACCGACGATCGAATCTCGGACAAGTAACATACCGATGACAAAGGGAACAACGTATGTTGTTATTTGATTTGACCGATTAAGATCTTCGTAGAATATGTAGGAGCCAATATGAGCATCCAGGTTCCGCTATTGGTTATTGACCGGAGACGAGTCTCGGTCATGTCTACATAGTTCTCGAACCCGTAGGGTCCATGAGGGAGTCCTGGATTAGGGGGTATCCGGACAGCCGGAGTATATCCTTTGGCCGGACTATTGGACTATGAAGATACAAGATTGAAGACTTTGTCTCGGGTCCGGATGGGACTTTACTTGGCGTGGAAGGCAAGCTAGGCAGTATGGATATGGATATCTCCTCCTTTGTAACCGACCTTGTGTAACCC
This sequence comes from Triticum urartu, assembly GCF_056163025.1. Classification (NCBI taxonomy): domain Eukaryota; kingdom Viridiplantae; phylum Streptophyta; class Magnoliopsida; order Poales; family Poaceae; genus Triticum; species Triticum urartu. The sequence continues at coordinate 716,139,908 of NC_141879.1, forward strand.
TAGCCCCCTCCGGTGTCTATATAAACCGGAGGGTTTTAGTCCGTAGGACAACATACAATCATACCATAGGCTAGCTTCTAGGGTTTAGCCTCTCCGATCTCGTGGTAGATCAACTCTTGTAATACTCATATCATCAAGAATAAATCAAGCAGGACTTAGGATTTTACCTCCATCAAGAGGGCCCGAACCTGGGTAAAATATCGTGTCCCCTGCCTCCTGTTACCATCCGCCTTAGACGCACAGTTCGGGACCCCCTACCCGAGATCCGCCGGTTTTGACACCGACATTGGTGCTTTCATTGAGAGTTCCTCTATGATGTCGTCGTAAGGAAGGATGCCTCATCTCATTGTTAAATACAACATTACCGCCGGGGGAGCTCTGGCTGTCGGCCAAACTCTCCGGCTAGGCAGTTTCGTCATGACCGCCTGTTCGGCCGCTGCACCGACGATGACTTCTAGGGTCATCAAAAACAGCCTCCATGTCGGCTCGGAATTCGCCGAGAAGATGGATCCAATGGAGCTCTCTTCCCTAAACGAACTCTTGGATCGCATCGCCGCCTTGGGAGTCGCTAAGGACTATGATCGGATTGGGCTTAAACCCGATTGAAGGGAGATTAACTCTCCACCGGTCACCCATCATGTTGCGGTGGTGGAGGAACAATGCGACGATTCTTCCTCTATCTTGAGGACTAACTATGTCCGAATTCCTGAGCTCTCTGAGCCAGATACCCATTTACGGGAGGACATCACCCAAACCCTGAACCTAGAGTCAGGCAGCGGGTCAGACTCATCGGGCAACATACCAGAATCCGAACTTCCAAGATCGGAAACCCCCCGGCCCCTGGGTCTCAGATCAGGTAGGGGTCTGGACTCAAATCCACCCACCCACCCAGACATAAACGATCTTTCCCAGATCAGGCAAGAGGCCCATGAAACAGTACATCATTATTGGGCCAGATTCCTCCTTGTGATGAACAAGGTTAAGGACTGCCGCGAGGAAGACGCAGTCTCACTTTTCTACAATAACTGCACGGACAAGGTAATCCTTAATGCCATAAGTCACCGTGACATATCACGCTTCGCCGACTTGGCGTCCATAGTACGAAAGTACTGTGCGATGGAAAGTGCCTGGAAAACCGAAATGAAATTTTGGGATAATCCGGCTCCGAATATGCACCCAGTCCTAGGTAAAAGGGTGCACTATCATAAGACACCCGAATTCATTACAAACAAATAAAAACCCTCTACAGGGCACGGAACCGTATTGGAGGGATGGCTTAACGGACCCTGCAAAATTCATAGCACGGCGGATACAATACCAACCCACAGCCTTAGAGCATGTTGGATACTCCGGCAGGTGGCCAAAAGTGGTGAGGATCTTCTTATCCCAAATACCAAAGAGCACCATCCCGTGGATAATAATACGGTTTTAACAGTCTTTCAGACCTTCACGTCGAATAATAGGCGCAAGCGAACACTCCGCAGCATTGCCGAAATCTGCCATGTAGCAGCAATAAATCCATGGAGTGACACAGCTATTACCTTCAATGCCAGTGACGAACCTAAATTCCGAACAGCCAGAGCACCAGTCGCACTGGTCCTCAGTCCAATCGTGGACGGCTTTCGACTCACCAAAGTACTCATGGACGGCGGCAGCGGATTAAACCTCATCTATGAGGAAACTCTTCAAAAAATGGAAATATACTGGAACCGCATTGAGCAAAGTAGCACAACCTTCAGAGGAATCATACCCAGTCGGGAAGCACGATGCGCTGGGAAAATCACACTAGATGTGGTATTCGGTACGCCAGAGAATTATAGGTCCGAAGAAATCACATTTCAAGTGGCCCCGTTCAGCAGTGGATACCACGCCCTTTTAGGACGTGAGGCGTTCACGATCTTCCAAGTTGTACCCCATTATGGGTACATGAAGCTCAAAATGCTCGAGCCCAATGGAATCATCACTCTCGCCAGTGATCCGGACACAGCACTCCGTGCCAAAAACAAAACAGCCGCACTGGCCCTCGAAGCATTATCCGAAGCCCTCTTGGCCAAGGAATTAACCACGCTACGCTCCACGGTGGACATGGACGACGTGATACTCGACAAGAGATCCAAGTCCACCTCTTTTAAACCAGCAGATGAAATAGTCAAATTCCAAGTCCACCCAACAGACCCTACAAAAACAGCCTCCATCGGGGCACAGTTAAACCCCGCCGTGGACGCCGCACTACGAGAGTTCCTGCGCGAGAATTGGGACATATTCGCCTGGCATCCCTCAGACATGCCAGGAATCCCACGCAGGCTGGCCGAGTATAGCCTCGATATCCTAAAGGGATTCAAGCCGGTCAAGCAGGCTCTTCGGCGTTTCTCCGAACCTAAGAGACAGGCCATGGGAGAGGAACTAGCCAAGTTATTGGAGGCCGGATTCATCAGAGAAATAAAACACCCGGACTGGCTAGCAAACCTGGTGATGGTACCAAAGAAGGATAAATCCTGGTGCCTTTATGTCGATTTCAAGGACCTCAATAAAGCTTGCCCAAAGGATCCCTTCCCCCTCCCCCGCATTGATCAAATTATTGATGCTACTGCAGGACATGAGTCATTGTGTTTCCTCGACGCATACTCCGATTACCACCAAATCAAGATGGCGGAGTCCGACCAAGCCGCAACGGCATTCATCACACCATACGGTCCCTTCTGTTTCAACACAATGCCTTTTGGGCTCAAAAATGCCAGCGCAACATATCAGCGCATGATTCAGACATGTCTGGAGAAACAAATCGGCAAAACAGTAGAGGCATACGTAGATGATGTGGTCGTCAAAACTAAACACGTCGACTCTTTGATAGACGACTTGAGGCTCACATTCGACAACCTCCGAACATACGACATCAAGCTCAATCCAGAAAAATGCGTTTTCGGCGTACCAGCCGGAAAGCTCCTGGGTTTCATTGTCTCCAGTAGAGGTGTTGAAGCTAATCCGGCCAAAATCTGAGCTTTGTCACAGTTGGCTACCCCAACAGACCTCAAACAAATCCAGAAGTTAACTGGATGTGTGGCGGCTCTAAGCCGCTTTATCTCCCGCCTAGGAGAAAAGGCATTACCCCTTTATCGCCTCCTTCGGCGCACCGAGCACTTCGAGTGGACGGACGCCGCCACAGCCAGATTGGAAGAAATAAAAGACATACTGGCAACCAACCCAATCCTGGCCACGCCAAACATCAGCGAACCAATGCTATTATACATCACGGCAACTCATCAAGTTGTAAGCGCAGTGCTCGTCATCGAACGAGAAGCGGATGGACATAAATTCCCTCTTCAAAAGCCGGTATATTATGTATCCACTGTCCTCACTCCATGCAAATCACGGTACCCACATTATCAAAAGATAGCCTATGCGGTATTCATGGCATCCCGGAAACTGCGACACTACTTTCAAGAGTGTTCAATTACAGTAGCCTCGGAGGTGCCACTCAATGATATTATAAACAACCGCGACGCCACGGGACAGATTGCCAAATGGGCCATTGAGCTCCTCCTGTTCGACATAACATACAAACCCCGGCGAGCCATTAAATTGCAAGTATTGGCCGACTTTGTCGCTGAATGGACGTAAGCCGAACTCCCTAAAGAGTACGGCGCATACTCCGATTGGATTATGCACTTCGACGGCTCCAAAATGCTGGCTGGACTGGGGGCTGGCGTCGTCCTAACGTCCCCAACCGGAGATACAGTTCGATACGTACTACAGATACTGTACACAGACTCCAACAATGCAGCCGAATACGAAGCCTTGTTACATGGTCTTCGGATGGCAGTTTCCATGGGCATTCAGCGCCTGGAGGTGCGTGCGGATTCGAACCTCGCAATATCCCAAATAAATGGAGACTTTGATGTCAAGGATCTGAAGATGGCGGCCTATCGTAACGCCGTCCTAAAGATATCAGCTCGGTTCGAGGGGCTCGAATTTCACCATGTGGCTCGAAAAAACAATCAGGCGGCGGATATCCTCGCCCGCATCGACGCAAAACGCGATGCGGTCCCCCCCCAACATCTTTTTAGAGAGGTTTTTTAAGCCATCCGTGGTATGGGAGGGGGACACCGGCAATATTAGTCCGGACCCGGCCACAACACTCAATACCGAACACTCTGACATAATCGGAGGCTCTGCCACCGAAATAACACCTTCAGCCCACGTAATAATGGCCATCATAGCCCCGTGGACAGAACCATTCCTGGCCTACCTAACTAGGCAGGAACTTCCGGAGGACCAAAATGAGGCACGCTGCATAGTGCGGCGATCTAAGGCCTACAGGGTCCATGAGGGAGTATTGTATAAAAAAAGCACTACCGGAGTCCTTCAAAGGTGCATCTCCAAAGAGGAAGGGCGGAACCTTTTGGCAGAAATTCACGCCGGACTCGGCGGCCACCATGCGGCAGCCCGGGCTCTTGTAAGTGTTGGGGAACGTAGTAATTTCAAAAAATTTCCTACGCACACGCAAGATCATGGTGATGCATAGCAACGAGAGGGGAGAGTGTGATCTATGTACCCTTGTAGATCGACAACGGAAGCGTTTGGTTGATGTAGTCATACGTCTCCACGGCCCGACCGATCAAGCACCGAAACTACGGCACCTTCGAGTTCTAGCACACGTTCAGCTCGATGACGATCCCCGGACTCCGATCCAGCAAAGTGTCGGGGAAGAGTTCCGTCAGCACGATGGCGTGGTGACGATCTTGATGTACTACTGTCGCAGGGCTTCGCCTAAGCACCGCTACAATATTATCGAGGACTATGGTGGCAGGGGGCGCCGCACACGGCTAAGAATATGATCACGTGGATCAACTTGTGTTCCTCTAGGGTGCCCCTGCCTCCGTATATAAAGGCTCAAGGGGGGGTGCGGCCGGCCTAGGAGAGGCGCGCCAGGAGGAGTCCTACTCCCTCCGGGAGTAGGACTTCCCCCCCCAATCCTAGTTGAAATAGGATTCGCGGAGGGGGAAAAGAGGAAGGGGGGCCGGCCCCCTCTCCTTGTCCTATTCGGACCAAGGGAGGGGAGGGGCGCGCGGCCCATCTCTAGCTGCCTCTTCTCTTTTCCACTAAGGCCCATATATCTCCCGGGGGGTTCCGGTAACCTCCCGGTACTCCGGTAAAATCCCGATTTTCACCCGGAACACTTCCAATATCCAAACATAGGCTTCCAATATATCAATCCTTATGTCTCGACCATTTCGAGACTCCTCGTCATGTCCGTGATCACACCCGGGACTCCGAACAACCTTCGTTACATCAAAACGTATAAACTCATAATATAACTGTCATCGAAACCTTAAGCGTGCGGACCCTACGGGTTCGAGAACAATGTAGACATGACCGAGACACGTCTCCGGTCAATAACCAATAGCGGGACCTGGATGCCCATATTGGCTCCTACATATTCTACGAAGATCTTTATCGGTCAGACCGCATAACAACATACGTTGTTCCCTTTGTCATCGGTATGTTACTTGCCCGAGATTCGATCGTCGGTATCCAATACCTAGTTCAATCTCGTTACCGGCATGTCTCTTTACTCGTTCCGTAATACATCATCTCGCAACTAACTCATTAGTTGCAATGCTTGCAAGGCTTAAGTGATGTGCATTACCGAGAGGGCCCAGAGATACCTCTCTGACATTCGGAGTGACAAATCCTAATCTCGAAATACGCCAACCCAACATGTACCTTTGGAGACACCTGTAGAGCTCCTTTATAATCACCCAGTTACGTTGTGACGTTTGGTAGCACACAAAGTGTTCCTCCGGCACACGGGAGTTACATAATCTCATAGTCATAGGAACATGTATAAGTCATGAAGAAAGCAATAGCAACATACTAAACGATCGGGTGCTAAGCTAATGGAATGGGTCATGTCAATCAGATCATTCAACCAATGATGTGATCCCGTTAATCAAATAACAACTCTTTGTCCATGGTTAGGAAACATAACCATCTTTGATTAACGAGCTAGTCAAGTAGAGGCATACTAGTGACACTCTCTTTGTCTATGTATTCACACATGTATTATGTTTCCGGTTAATACAATTCTAGCATGAATAATAAACTTTTATCATGATATAAGGAAATAAATAATAACTTTATTATTGCCTCTAGGGCATATTTCCTTCAGTCTCCCACTTGCACTAGAGTCAATAATCTAGATTACACAGTAATGATTCTAACACCCATGGAGCTTTGGTGCTGATCATGTTTTGCTCGTGGAAGAGGCTTAGTCAATGGGTCTGCTACATTCAGCTCCGTATGTATCTTGCAAATCTCTATGTCTCCCACCCGGACTAGATCCCGGATGGAATTGAAGCGTCTCTTGATGTGTTTGGTTCTCTTGTGAAATCTGGATTCCTTTGCCAAGGCAATTGCACCAGTATTGTCACAAAAGATTTTCATTGGACCCGATGCACTAGGTATGACACCTAGATCGGATATGAACTCCTTCATCCAGACTCCTTCGTTTGCTGCTTCTGAAGCAGCTATGTACTCCGCTTCACATGTAGGTCCCGCCACGACGCTTTGTTTAGAACTGCACCAACTGACAGCTCCACCGTTTAATGTAAACACGTATCCGGTTTGTGATTTAGAATCGTCCGGATCAGTGTCAAATCTTGCATCAATGTAACCGTTTACGATGAGCTCTTTGTCACCTCCATATACGAGAAACATATCCTTAGTCCTTTTCAGGTACTTCAGGATGTTCTTGACCGCTGTCCAGTGATCCACTCCTGGATTACTTTGGTACCTCCCTGCTAGACTTATAGCAAGGCACACATCAGGTCTGGTACACAACATTGCATACATGATAGAGCCTATGGCTGAAGCATAGGGAACATCTTTCATTTTCTCTCTATCTTCTGCAGTGGTCGGGCATTGAGTCTGACTCAACTTCACACCTTGTAACATAGGCAAGAACCCTTTCTTTGCTTGATCCATTTTGAACTTCTTCAAAATTTTGTCAAGGCATGTGCTTTGTGAAAGTCCAATTAAGCGTCTTGATCTATCTCTATAGATCTTTATGCCTAATATGTAAGCAGCTTCACCGAGGTCTTTCATTGAAAAACTCTTATTCAAGTATCCATTTATGCTATCCAGAAATTCTATATCATTTCCAATCAGTAATATGTCATCCACATATAATATCAGAAATGCTACATAGCTCCCACTCACTTTCTTGTAAATACAGGCTTCTCCGAAAGTCTGTATAAAACCAAATGCTTTGATCACACTATCAAAGCGTTTATTCCAACTCCGAGAGGCTTGCACCAGTCCATAAATGGATCGCTGGAGCTTGCACACTTTGTTAGCTCCCTTCGGATCGACAAAACCTTCCGGTTGCATCATATACAACTCTTCTTCCAGAAATCCATTCAGGAATGCAGTTTCGACATCCATCTGCCAAATTTCATAATCATAAAATGCGGCAATTGCTAACATGATTCGGACAAACTTAAGCATCACTACGGGTGAGAAGGTCTCATCGTAGTCAACCCCTTGAACTTGTCGAAAACCTTTTGCGACAAGTCGAGCTTTGTAGACAGTAATATTACCGTCAGCGTCAGTCTTGTTCTTGAAGATCTATTTATTCTCAATTGCTTGCCGATCAACGGGCAAGTCAACCAAAGTCCATACTTTGTTCTCATACATGGATCCCATCTCAGATTTCATGGCTTCAAGCCATTTTGCGGAATATGGGCTCACCATCGCTTCTTCATAGTTTGTAGGTTCATCATGATCTAGTAGCATGATTTCCAGAACAGGATTACCGTACCACTCTGGTGCGGATCTTACTCTGGTTGATCTACGAGGTTTAGTAGTATCTTGTTCTGAAGTTTCATGATCATTATCATTAGCTTCCTCACTAATTGGTGTAGGTGTCGCAGAAACAGTTTTCTGTGATGTACCACTTTCCAATAAGGGAGCAGGTACAGTTATCTCATCAAGTTCTACTTTCCTCCCACTCACATCTTTCGAGAGAAACTCCTTCTCCAGAAAGTTTCCGAACTTAGCAACAAAAGTCTTGCCTTCAGATCTGTGATAGAAGGTGTATCCAATAGTTTCCTTTGGATATCCTATGAAGACACATTTCTCCAATTTGGGTTCGAGCTTATCAGGTTGAAGCTTTTTCACATAAGCATCGCAGCCCCAAACTTTCAGAAACGACAACTTTGGTTTCTTGCCAAACCATAGTTCATAAGGCGTCGTCTCAACGGATTTTGATGGTGCCCTATTTAACGTGAATGCGGCCGTCTCTAAAGCATAACCCCAAAACGATAGCGGTAAATCAGTAAGAGACATCATAGATCGCACCATATCTAGTAAAGTACGATTACGACGTTCGGACACACCATTACGCTGTGGTGTTCCGGGTGGCGTGAGTTGCGAAACTATTCCGCATTGTTTCAAATGTATACCAAACTCGTAACTCAAATATTCTCCTCCACGATCAGATCGTAGAAACTTTATTTTCTTGTTACGAGGATTTTCAACTTCACTCTGAAATTCTTTGAACTTTTCAAATGTTTCAGACTTATGTTTCATTAAGTAGATATACCCATATCTGCTTAAGTCATCTGTGAAGGTGAGAAAATAACGATATCCGCCACGAGCCTCAATATTCATCGGACCACATACATCTGTATGTATGATTTCCAACAAATCTGTTGCTCTCTCCATAGTACCAGAGAACGGTGTTTTAGTCATCTTGCCCATGAGGCACGGTTCGCAAGTACCAAGTGATTCATAATCAAGTGGTTCCAAAAGTCCATCAGTATGGAGTTTCTTCATGCGCTTTACACCGATATGACCTAAACGGCAGTGCCACAAATAAGTTGCACCATCATTATCAACTCTGCATCTTTTGGCTTCAACACTATGTATATGTGTGTCACTACTATCGAGATTCAATAAGAATAGACCACTCTTCAAGGGCGCATGACCATAAAAGATATTACTCATATAAATAGAACAACCATTATTCTCTGATTTAAATGAATAACCGTCTCGCATTAAACAAGATCCAGATATAATGTTCATGCTCAACGCTGGCACCAAATAACAATTATTTAGGTCTAATACTAATCCCGAAGGTAGATGTAGAGGTAGTGTGCCGACCGCGATCACATCGACTTTAGAACCGTTTCCCACGCGCATCGTCACCTCGTCCTTAGCCAATCTTCGCTTAATCCGTAGTCCCTGTTTCGAGTTGCAAATATTAGCAACAGAACCAGTATCAAATACCCAGGTGCTACTGCGAGCATTAGTAAGGTACACATCAATAACATGTATATCACATATACCTTTGTTCACCTTGCCATCCTTCTTATCCGCCAAATACTTGGGGCAGTTCCGCTTCCAGTGACCAGTCTGCTTGCAGTAGAAGCACTCAGTTTCAGGCTTAGGTCCAGACTTGGGTTTCTTCTCTTGAGCAGCAACTTGCTTGCTGTTTTTCTTGAAGTTCCCCTTCTTCTTCCCTTTGCCCTTTTTCTTGAAACAAGTGGTCTTGTTGACCATCAACACTTGATGCTCCTTTTTGATTTCTACCTCCGCAGCTTTCAGCATTGTGAAGAGCTCAGGAATAGTCTTATTCATCCCTTGCATATTATAGTTCATCACGAAGCTTTTGTAGCTTGGTGGCAGTGATTGGAGAATTCTGTCAATGACGCAATCATCTCGAAGATTAACTCCCATCTGAATCAAGAGATTATTATACCCAGACATTTTGAGTATATGCTCACTGACAGAACTGTTCTCCTCCATCTTGCAGCTATAGAACTTATTGGAGACTTCATATCTCTCAATCCGAGCATTTGCTTGAAATATTAACTTCAACTCCTGGAACATGTCATATGCTCCATGACGTTCAAAACGTCGTTGAAGTCCCGATTCTAAGCCGTAAAGCATGGCACACTGAACTATCGAGTAGTCATCAGCTTTGCTCTTGCAGACGTTCATAACATCTGGTGTTGCTCCTGCAGCAGGCCTGGCACCCAGCGGTGCTTCCAGGACGTAATTCTTCTGTGCAGCAATGAGGATAATCCTCAAGTTACGGACCCAGTCCGTGTAATTGCTACCATCATCTTTCAACTTTGCTTTCTCAAGGAACGCGTTAAAATTCAACGGAACAACAGCACGGGCCATCTATCTACAATCAAACATACATAAGCAAGATACTATCAGGTACTAAGTTCATGATAAATTTAAGCTCAATTAATCAAATTACTTAAAGAACTCCCACTTAGATAGACATCCCTCTAATCCTCTAAGTGATCACGTGATCCAAATCAACTAAACCATGTCCGATCATCACGTGAGATGGAGTAGTTTCATTGGTGAACATCACTATGTTGATCATATCTACTATATGATTCACGCTCGACCTTTCGGTCTCCGTGTTTCGAGGCCATATCTGCATATGCTTGGCTCGTCAAGTATAACCTGAGTATTCCGCGTGTGCAACTGTTTTGCACCCATTGTATTTGAACGTAGAGCCTATCACAGCCAATCATCACGTGGTGTCTCAGCACGAAGAACTTTCGCAACGGTGCATACTCAGGGAGAACACTTCTTGATAATTTTAGTGAGAGATCATCTTATAATGCTACCGTCAATCAAAGCAAGATAAGATGCATAAAAGATAAACATCACATGCAATCAATATAAGTGATATGATATGGCCATCATCATCTTGTGCCAGTGATCTCCATCTCCGAAGCACCGTCATGATCACCATCGTCACCGGCGCGACACCTTGATCTCCATCGTAGCATCGTTGTCGTCTCGCCAATCTTATGCTTCCACGACTATCGCTACCGCTTAGTGATAAAGTAAAGCATTACAGCGCGATTGCATTGCATACAATAAAGCGACAACCATATGGCTCCTGCCAGTTGCCGATAACTCGGTTACAAAACCTGATCATCTCATACAATAAAATTCAGCATCATGTCTTGACCATATCACATCACAACATGCCCTGCAAAAACAAGTTAGACGTCCTCTACTTTGTTGTTGCAAGTTTTACGTGGCTGCTACGGGTTTAAGCAAGAACCAATCTTACCTACGCATCAAAACCACAATGATAGTTTGTCAAGTTGGTGCTGTTTTAACCTTCGCAAGGACCGGGCATAGCCACACTTGGTTCAACTAAAGTTGGAGAAACTGTCACCCGCAAGCCACCTATGTGCAAAGCACGTCGGGAGAACCGGTCTCGCGTAAGCGTACGCGTAATGTCAGTCCGGGCCGCTTCGTCCAACAATACCGCTGAACCAAAGTATGACATGCTGGTAAGCAGTATGACTTATATCGCCCACAACTCACTTGTGTTCTACTCGTGCATATAACATCAACACATAAAACCTAGGCTCGGATGCCACTGTTGGGGAACGTAGTAATTTCAAAAAATTTCCTACGCACACGCAAGATCATGGTGATGTATAGCAACGAGAGGGGAGAGTGTGATCTACGTACCCTTGTAGATCGACAACGGAAGCGTTTGGTTGATGTAGTCGTACGTCTCCACGACCCGACCGATCAAGCACCGAAACTACGGCACCTCTGAGTTCTAGCACACGTTCAGCTCGATGACGATCCCCGGACTCTGATCCAGCAAAGAGTCGGGGAAGAGTTCCGTTAGCACGACGGCGTGGTGACGATCTTGATGTACTACTGTCGCAGGGCTTCGCCTAAGCACCGCTACAATATTATCGAGGACTATGGTGGCAGGGGCGCCGCACACGGCTAAGAATATGATCACGTGGATCAACTTGTGTTCCTCTGGGGTGCCCCTGCCTTCGTATATAAAGGCTCAAGGGGGCGGGGGGTGCGGCCGGCCTAGGAGAGGCGCGCCAAGAGGAGTCCTACTCCCTCCGGGAGTAGGACTCCCCCCCCCCCCCGCAATCCTAGTTGAAATAGGATTCGCGGAGGGGGGAAAGAGGAAGGGGGGGCCGGCCCCCTCTCCTTGTCCTATTCGGACCAAGGGAGGGGAGGGGCGTGCGGCCCATCTCTGGCTGCCTCTTCTCTTTTCCACTAAGGCCCACTAAGGCCCATATATCTCCCGGGGGGTTCCGGTAACCTCCCGGTACTCCGGTAAAATCCCGATTTTCACCCGGAACACTTCCGATATCCAAACATAGGCTTCCAATATATCAATCTTTATGTCTCGACCATTTCGAGACTCCTCGTCATGTCTGTGATCACATCCGGGACTCCGAACAACCTTGGTTACATCAAAACGTATAAACTCATAATATAACTGTCATCGAAACCTTAAGCGTGCGGACCCTACGGGTTCGAGAACAATGTAGACATGACCGAGACACGTCTCCGGTCAATAACCAATAGCAGGACCTGGATGCCCATATTGGCTCCTACATATTCTACGAAGATCTTTATCGGTCAGACCGCATAACAACATACGTTGTTCCCTTTGTCATCGGTATGTTACTTGCCCGAGATTCGATCGTCGGTATCCAATACCTAGTTCAATCTCGTTACCGGCAAGTCTCTTTACTCGTTCCGTAATACATCATCTCGCAACTAACTCATTAGTTGCAATGCTTGCAAGGCTTAAGTGATGTGCATTACCGAGAGGGCCCAGAGATACCTCTCCGACATTCGGAGTGACAAATCCTAATCTCGAAATACGCCAACCCAACATGTACCTTTGGAGACACCTGTAGAGCTCCTTTATAATCACCCAGTTACGTTGTGACGTTTGGTAGCACACAAATTTTTCTTTGGCACACGGGAGTTACATAATCTCATAGTCATAGGAACATGTATAAGTCATGAAGAAAGCAATAGCAACATACTAAACGATCGGGTGCTAAGCTAATGGAATGGGTCATGTCAATCAGATCATTCAACCAATGATGTGATCCCGTTAATCAAATAACAACTCTTTGTCCATGGTTAGGAAACATAACCATCTTTGATTAACGAGCTAGTCAAGTAGAGGCATACTAGTGACACTTTGTTTGTCTATGTATTCACACATGTATTATGTTTTCGGTTAATACAATTCTAGCATGAATAATAAACTTTTATCATGATATAAGGAAATAAATAATAAATTTATTATTGCCTCTAGGGCATATTTCCTTCAGTAAGCAAGGCCTTCCTTACAGGATTCTATTGGCCGACGGCCCGGGCAGATGCACAGGACTTGGTCCAACGCTGCGCCGGTTGCCAGCTTTTTGCAAATCAAAGCCACATGCCATCTACCGCCCTCCAAACAATCCCCATTACGTGGCCCTTCGCGGTCTGGGGGCTTGACATGGTTGGACCCTTAAAGGGGGAACCCACAAGAAAAAATACTTACTGGTCATGGTGGATAAATTCACCAAATGGATAGAAGCCAAACCTGTTAAAACAGCCGAATCCGGACCAGTGATAGACTTCATATCCGGGGTCGTACACCGTTATGGCGTCCCCCACAGCATCATCACTGACAACGGCACAAACTTCACGGCCGATGAGGTAAAACTCTAGTGCAGCAAAATGGGCATCAAGCTCGATTATGCTTCAGTCTATCACCCACAAACCAACGGCCAAGTTGAGCAAGCAAATGGCCTTATAATGAGCGGCATTAAACCCAGATTAGTGCGGTCCTTAACGGAGTCTAACACGCACTGGGTAGAGGAGCTCGACTCCGTACTCTGGGGGCTGCGGACCACGCCGAATCATAGTACCGGATATACACCCTTCTTTATGGTGTACGACGCAGAGGCAGTCTTGCCCTGTGACATAATTCATGACTCACCTCGAGTGCGCATATACGAAGAAAGAGAAGCCGAGCTCGATCGGCAGGACAGTCTGGACACCCTGGAGGAGGAGCATGACGTGGCAAAAGCCCGTTCCGCATTTTATCAGCAACAGGCTCGCAGATACCAAAGCAGAGAGGTACGGGCCAAAACTTATAACGTTGAAAAACTAGTTCTTCGCCTGCCGGATAAGAAAAAGAACAAGCTCGAGCCCAAATGGGAAGGTCCCTTTATTATTGACCATGTTTTGACCGGTGGAGCATACCGTCTGCGGAATGCATCGACTAATCGACTCGAGCCGAACCCATGGAACGCGGCCAGGCTCCGAAGATTCTATGCCTAGCGCCGGACTCTATGTTCATCTCCTTCCTCTGTCCATTTTTTGCATATACATTATCTGTCTTGTTTTTCTTTCTTTCTTTTATTCTTTCTCTAGGCCTTCAAGGGCCAACTTGTGCCTCGCGTGCACATTATAGATGCGCTAGCCGCGCTCATCATACCTGGGGGCTTCTTTCACAGAAGCTTAATTATTTATCTGGGCCTCATGCCCCGCACATGTGTTATACTTCCGCATGTACCTTTTTTCGCCATTATATGCATTGATATGACTTAAGTTTTGGCCAAACTGGGTTGCTTGACTCTTGTATTTATGCCCTACGTTCCCGTTAATTCGGCTAGGGCATAAGGGGAGCACCTCTGCGATTGTTACTGTCGGGTCAGCCGGATGTGTACCTCAGACTGGGTGAAGCCGAAAGCTAGCGTTCTTAAGGGAATATTCGGTCGGTGAACAAAAGATGATTTTTATTTTATTTTCCATATGTGCCTCCAGATGTTTTTTCCCGCATTTCCTATCGCAGTCCGTACATGCACTTTAGGGCATGCGTACCCAGGGAAAGGAACCCTTAACGGAACTATTCTCCCTGGAAGATGTTTCTTATTACCCATGTAATATAACATAACTAGTTGGGCACTTGTCTGTTCAAGCATCAATGACCCCTACGCCTGGTCTCCACGCATACCCCGGTTCTTATATAACTGAGCGGGTATTCGGATACACTCCGGACTATCGGGTCCTGAGGTTGAAGCGAAAAGGTCCGCCATGACAAATGATCTACAATCCGGCTAGAAGACATTATACATGTCACTTTAATTACATAGTCATGCAGACCGACTAAATTCCTCTTCTATACCATCCAACAGGCGGTCTAGCCTACAATCCTGTTGGGAATACTTTGCGGCTAATTCTACCTGCCCATAAACTAAGCTAACGGGAATCTTTTTTTCGTCGGGCCCCACATGTCCAACCTCGGCCATGTGATTTGGGTCAACCTTGGTATACCGCATCTTCACCATGGCCCAGGCTTCCCGGGCACCTTGACGGCAGGCTGATATCTTCCATAATTGGAAGCGCCGCCGTGCTCCCTTGAGCTTCTCCGTAAGCTCTGCAGCGCCTTCTGGCAAGGAGACGGATGACCATAAGGCCTGGGCAATACCTTGCATCACCTGTCGAACTTGTTCGTGCAGTTGTGAGAGCTCGGATAGAAGATCACCTGCAGACCCGGGCATTTCCTCCACTGGACGACCCGTCAGCATACCTACAGACATAACGCTGTTAGTCGGCTTCTTCGCCGAACTCCTTCAAAAGGATTCGTTCAAGCACTTACTGAAAATGCCGCGTTGAAGCCGCTTATTCTCCTTCTCGGAGTCTGCAAGCTGGGTTCGAACGTCTTTTAGTTCCACGCTCAGCTTGGTATTGGCGTCTTGGAGATTGTTTTTCTCCCGCCTGACCTCAGTCAGCACGCGTTCGCCAGCCTTTAGCTGTCGCACGACATGCCGGTCCTCCGGATTTCCTCCGGATTCATCTACAACATCTATTGTTAGATCAACAGCCACGCCGCACACTATATGGTAACCATCATTCTTTAAATGTTACCAGTGGGGGACTTTTTCAGTTCCTTCAATGCGGCAACAGCGGCCCGCAGTTGGGCCTTGCATTCCTCCAGCTCCTGTGACAGCCGAGTATTCTTCTCTGTAAGAACCTGCACAATAAAGATGATCCTTAAATCAGTTCTCCTAACTGTTTCAAGTCTGAGGGGCTACTGATACATATAATCGTCAGATTTACTTACCCGTACATCCTTTACATACTGATCCGTGGCTCTGGCTAGACCATCTTGAGCGGCACGGAGGTACGCCTCTCCAGAATTGAAGGCATCAAATGCCTCTGGTGAGAAACAAGCGTCGCGGAGTACGGCCCGGCGGTGCCTATGATTCATGGCGCTTTCCACTTCTGAATTTGTGGCGGATAATCTATCCGCATCCTCTGTAGGAGGATTATCCTGCGCCCGCCCCATATCGGCTTCCGCCTCTATGTCCGGTCCTGGCGCTCGACTGGTGGAAGCGTGATTAGCAACATCGCCAGACATATTCCGGCGAGCGTGTTTTCTGTTAAAGAATCACGGGCGTCATTACATTTCGAGAAAGACGACAACCACGGAGCGTGGTTTTTGTTATACCTTTGCGCCGGCGTCTCCGTCCTGACCGCCTTCATTTTGGCCTGCCCGGCCTCGGTGCCTCTTGTTGGCGAGTTGTTGCGGGTTCGGCAGGGCGTCCCGAATGCCTTCCCTGTAAAAACGCCATATGTATATGGTAGGTGAAGTGTCTAAAAGGGGATCCTAGTTTTTGGAGTTGGGATTTTTGGTTTTTCTTACGTGCGATGCAGGAAGCAGTCCGGGATAGTCGGCCGTAATGGCCACCATGGCATCATCGCAGCTTAGCTGATAGAACTGTCAGTCTATCAGCTCCACGAATATGACCGGATTTTCTTCGAGTCTGGAGTCGAGGGCCCGGTCAGGGTCCTCCGGTTGTGGAGAGGGGCTGCTGACCTCCTTTATGGCTTTTCGCAGTTCCTGCCGCAAAATGGCAAGGTGAATACTTACGACAAAGAATGAGGGAAGAATGGGAGTAAGGGGATATAACTTACCCAGCTTGGAGGATTGTACATGGAGAATCCATCCCGTGGCTTGATGCGGATGAACTCCTCTTCCTCTCCCTTGAACAATTCGTACAGAATTTTTGCTAAAGCGGCAGCATTGTCCGGACCCTTGCGCCCGCAGCGGGTGGCGTCATCCGCCCCGTTAAAGCACCACAAGGGGTGCCCATGATATTGAAGTGGTTGCACTCCCCGCATTATGCAAATTGACATAACTTTGATTACTGTCAATCCTGATTGAGCTAGTGCTTTAATCCGGTTCATCAAGTAAAGGACTTCTCCATTGTCTTCCTCCTAGGGGCTCTGTGGGCGCCAACTTCGGCGTTTCTTTAGAGGAGCATTGCTGAATTCAGGAAGACCCCGCCGAACAGGGTCCGGAAGGGGAACATCCTCCATATAAAAGCATTCCGAAGGCCAGTCTTCGGACGACTTCTTCGGGGTACCGGACAGGTATCCGGGTCCGGCGATGCGCCATATTTCGGCTTCGCCCACTTGATAAAGTGACCCCCTCTATGTGCGAGGGACGAGGCAAAGCAGCCTTTTCCACAGCTCAAAATGAGCCTCGCAGCCCAGGAATAACTCGCAGAGAGCGACATAGCTGGCGATGTGTAGAATGGAGGCAGGGGTGAAATTGTGTAATTGGAGGCCGTAGAACTCCAGGAGCTTGCGGAGGAACGGATGAATTGGAATTCCGAGTCCCCTTAATAAATAAGGAACAAGGCAGACCCGCTCCCCCGTAGAGGGACTGGGAAAGCTCTCCGCTTGCTCCCCGCCATTGTAGGTGGCAAGCCCAGCTCCAACGGGAACCATGTATGCTGGAGGGAGAAATCCCTTAGTCTGCAGTTTGATTAATCGAACTGTGTGGGACTGAACACCTCTCCCAATCACCGGGCTTAGGTCTACGGGGGCGGGAGGAGGAGCTGCGGAGGTCGGCCATGCTGGAATGGATCTTTCTGAAGCGCGCTCTGATAGATTCTCGCTGGGGGAGGATGGTATGGTTCGGATCTGAGAATCCTCATCCTTTTAATAGACAATTTATTTACCTCGCTAGGGGGACGAATGTAAAAACACCCTGGCGCCTCATATTAATTCGACACGTGGGAGATAGCCCTTATTGGGCGCAGAAGCCAAGGGGTCCAAACATTTATGGGACCGGACACTGCTTTACAAACGTTTGAGATATGGAGAAGAACCCGCCTTGCAATGCCGAAGACAACACTGCGCGCCGGACTCATCGTCATTGAAGCCTGGTTCGGGGGCTACTGAGGGAGTCCTGGATTAGGGGGTATCCAGACAGCCGGATTATATCCTTTGGCCGGACTGTTGGACTATGAAGATACAAGATTGAAGACTTCGTCTCGGGTCCGGATGGGACTCTACTTGGCGTGGAAGGCAAGCTAGGCAGTACGGATATGGATATCTCCTCCTTTGTAACCGACCTTGTGTAACCCTAGCCCCCTCCGGTGTCTATATAAACCGGAGGGTTTTAGTTAGGACAACATACAATCATACCATAGGCTAGCTTCTAGGGTTTAGCCTCTCCGATCTCGTGGTAGATCAACTCTTGTAATACTCATATCATCAAGAATAAATCAAGCAGGACGTAGGGTTTTACCTCCATCAAGAGGGCCCGAACCTGGGTAAAACATCGCGTCCCCTGCCTCCTGTTACCATCCGCCTTAGACGCACAGTTCGGGACCGCCTACCTGAGATCCGCCGGTTTTGACACCGACAGTCCGCACGCTTAACGTTCGGTGTCGATCGGTAATATGAGTTTATGTGTTTTGATGTACCGAAGGTAGTTCGGAGTCCCGAATGAGATCGGGGACATGACGAGGAGTCTCAAAATGGTCGAGACGTAAAGATCAATATATTAAATGACTATATTCGTGTTGGGGAACGTAGCAGAATTTTAAAATTTTCTACGCATCACCAAGATCAATCTATGGAGTCATCTAGCAACGAGGGAGAGAGGAGTGCATCTACATACCCTTGTAGATCGCGCGCGGAAGCGTTCAAGAGAACGGGGTTGATGGAGTCGTACTCGACGTGATCCAAATCACCGATGACCTAGTGCCGAACGGACGGCACCTCCGCGTTCAACACATGTACGGTTGGGAAGACGTCTCCTCCAACTTGATCCAGCAAGGGGGAAGAAGAGGTTGATGAAGATCCAGCAGCACGACGGCGTGGTGGTGGATGCAGCAGGATCCCGGCAGGGCTTCGCCAAGCGCAAGCGGGGAGGAGAGGTGTTACGGAGGGAGAGGGAGGCACCAAGAGCAAGGGTGCGGCTGCCCTCCCTCCCCCTATTTATATAGGGGCCTTGGGGGGGCACCGGCCCTAGGAGATGGATCTCCAAGGGGGCGGCGGCCAAGGGGTGGCTTCCCCCCAAGCCAAGTGGGGGGCGCCCCCACCCCTAGGGTTTCCCAACCCTAGGCGCAGGGGAGGCCCAAGGGGGGGCGCAACAGCCCACTAGGGGCTGGTTCCCCTCCCAACTCAGCCCATGGGGCCCTCCGGGATAGGTGGCCTCACCCGGTGGACCCCCGGGACCCTTCCGGTGGTCCCGATACAATACCGGCGACCCCCGAAACCTTCCCGGTGGCCGAAACTGGACTTCCTATATATAAATCTTTACCTCCTGACCATTCCGGAACTCCTCGTGATGTCCGTGATCTCATCCGGGACTCCGAACAACTTTCGGGTTACTGCATACTAATATCTCTACAACCATAGCGACACCGAACCTTAAGTGTGTAGACCCTACGGGTTCGGGAGACATGCAGACATGACCGAGATGCCTCTCCGGTCAATAACCAACAGTGGGATCTGGATACCCATGTTGGCTCCCACATGCTCCACGATGATCTCATCGGATGAACCATGATGTCGAGGATTCAATCAATCCGTATACAATTCCCTTTGTCAATCGGTACGTTACTTGCCTGAGACTCGATCATCGGTATCCCAATACCTCGTTCAATATCGTTACCGGCAAGTCACTTTACTCGTACCGTAATGCATGATCCCGTGATCAACCACTTGGTCACATTGAGCTCATTATGATGATGCATTACCGAGTGGGCCCAGAGATACCTCTCTGTCATACGGAGTGACAAATCCCAGTCTCGATTCGTGCCAACACAACAGACACTTTCGGAGATACCTGTAGTGTACCTTTATAGTCACCCAGTTACGTTGTGACGTTTGGCACACCCAAGGCACTCCTACGGTATCCGGGAGTTGCACAATCTCATGGTCTAAGGAAATGATACTTGACATTCGGAAAAGCTACAGCAGACGAACTACACGATCTTTGAGCTATGCTTAGGATTGGGTCTTGTCCATCACATCATTCTCCTAATGATGTGATCCCGTTATCAATGACATCCAATGTCCTTAGTCAAGAAACCATGACTATCTTTTGATCAACGAGCTAATCAACTAGAGGCTCACTAGGGACGTGTTGTGGTCTATGTATTCACACATGTATTATGATTTCCGGATAACACAATTATAGCATGAACAATAGACAATTATCATGAACAAAGAAATATAATAATAACCATTTTATTATTGCCTCTAGGGCATATTTCCAACAGTCTCCCACTTGCACTAGAGTCAATAGTCTAGTTACATTGTGATGAATTGAACACCCATGCAGTTCTGGTGTTGATCATGTTTTGCTCTAGGGAGAGGTTTAGTCAACGGATCTGCCACATTCAGGTCCGTATGTACTTTACAAATCTCTATGTCTCTATTTTGAACACTTTCACGAATGGAGTTGAAGCGACGCTTGATATGCCTGGTCTTCCTGTGAAACCTGGGCTCCTTGGCAAGGGCAATAGCTCCAGTGTTGTCACAGAAGAGAGTCATCGGGCCCGACGCATTGGGTATGACTCCTAGGTCGGTTATGAACTCCTTCACCCAGACTGCTTCTTGTGCTTCCTCCGAGGCTGCCATGTACTCCGCTTCACATGTAGATCCCGCCACAATGCTTTGCTTGCAACTGCACCAGCTTACTGCCCCACCATTCAAAATATACACGTATCCGGTTTGTGACTTAGAGTCATCCAGATCTGTGTCGAAGCTAGCATCGACGTAACCCTTTACGACGAGCTCTTTGTCACCTCCATAAACAAGAAACATATCCTTAGTCCTTTTCAGGTACTTCAGGATATTCTTGACCGTTGTCCAGTGTTCCATGCCGGGATTACTTTGGTACCTTCCTACCAAACTTACGGCAAGGTTTACATCAGGTCTGGTACACAGCATAGCATACATGATAGACCCTATGGCCGAGGCATAGGGGACGACACTCATCTTTTCTCTATCTTCTGCCGTGGTCGAGCATTGAGCCGTGCTCAATCTCGTACCTTGCAATATAGGCAAGAACCCTTCTTTGACTAATCCATTTTGAACTTCTTCAATATCTTGTCAAGGTACGTACTTTGTGAAAGACCAATGAGGTGTCTCGATCTATCTCTATAGATCTTGATGCCTAATATATAAGTAGCTTCTCCAAGGTCCTTCATTGAAAAACACTTATTCAAGTAGGCCTTTATGCTTTCCAAGAATTCTATATCATTTCCCATCAACAGTATGTCATGCACATACAATATGAGAAATGCTACAGAGCTCCCACTCACTTTCTTGTAAATGCAGGCTTCTCCATAAGTCTGCGTAAACCCAAACGCTTTGATCATCTCATCAAAACGAATGTTCCAACTCCGAGATGCTTGCACCAGCCCATAAATCGAGCGTTGGAGCTTGCACACCTTGTCAGCATTCTTAGGATCGACAAAACCTTCCGGCTGCATCATATACAATTCTTCCTTAAGGAAACCATTAAGGAATGCCGTTTTGACGTCCATTTGCCATATCTCATAATCATAGAATGTGGCAATTGCTAACATGATTCGGACGGACTTCAGCTTCGCTACGGGTGAGAAAGCCTCATCGTAGTCAAACCCCTTGAACTTGTCGATAACCCTTAGCGACAAGCCGAGCTTTATAGATGGTTACGTTACCATCCGCGCATGTCTTCTTCTTAAAGATCCATTTATTTTCTATGGCTCGCCGATCATCGGGCAAGTCAGTCAAAATCCATACTTCGTTTTCATACATGGATCCTATCTCGGATTTCATGGCTTCCAGCCATTTGTCGGAATCCGGGCCCGCCATCGCTTCTTCATAGTTCGAAGGTTCACCGTTGTCTAACAACATGATTTCCAAGACAGGGTTGCCGTACCACTCTGGTGCGGAACATTTCCTTATGGACCTACGAAGTTCAGTAGCAACTTGATCTGAAGTTTCATGATCATCATCATTAACTTCCTCTCTAGTCGGTGCAGGCACCTCAGGAACATTTTCTTGAGCTGCGCCACTTACCGGTTCAAGAGGTAATACTTCATCAAGTTCTACTTCCTCCCACCTATTTCTTTCGAGAGAAACTCTTTCTCTAGAAAGGACCCATTCTTGGCAACAAAGATCTTGCCTTCGGATCTGAGGTAGAAGGTATACCCAATGGTTTCTTTAGGGTATCCTATGAAGACGCATTTTTCCGATTTGGGTTCGAGCTTTTCAGGTTGAAGTTTCTTGACATAAGCATCACATCCCCAAACTTTTAGAAACGACAGCTTAGGTTTCTTCCCAAACCATAATTCATACGGTGTCGTCTCAACGGATTTCGACGGAGCCCTATTTAAAGTGAATGCGGCAGCCTCTAAAGCATAGCCCCAAAATGACAACGGTAGATCGGTAAGAGACATCATAGATCGCACCATATCCAATAGAGTGTGATTACGACGTTCGGACACACCATTACGCTGAGGTGTTCCAGGCGGCGTGAGTTGTGAAACTATTCCACATTTTCTTAAGTGTGTGCCAAATTCGTGACTCAAGTATTCTCCCCCACGATCTGATCGCAAGAACTTGATTTTCTTGTCACGTTGATTCTCAACCTCACTCTGAAATTCCTTGAACTTTTCAAAGGTCTCAGACTTGTGTTTCATTAAGTAGACATACCCATATCTACTCAAGTCATCAGTGAGGGAGCCTCAACACTCATTGGACCGCACACATTAGTATGTATGATTTCCAATAAGTTGGTTGCTCGCTCCATTGTTCCTGAGAACAGAGTCTTGATCATTTTACCCATGAGGCATGGTTCGCACGTGTCAAATGATTCATAATCAAGAGACTCCAAAAGTCCATCTGCATGGAGCTTCTTCATGCGTTTGACACCTATGTGACCAAGGCGGCAGTGCCACAAGTATGTGGGACTATCATTATCAACCTTACATCTTTTGGTATTCACACTATGAATATGTGTAACATTACGCTCGAGATTCATTAAGAATAAACCATTCACCATCGGAGCATGACCATAAAACATATCTCTCATATAAATAAAACAACCATTATTCTCGGATTTAAATGAGTAGCCAACTCGAATTAAACGAGATCCTGATACAATGTTCATGCTCAAAGCTGGCACTAAATAACAATTATTGAGGTTTAAAACTAATCCCGTAGGTAAATGTAGAGGTAGCGTGCCGACGGTGATCACATCGACCTTGGAACCATTCCCGACGCGCATTGTCACCTCGTCCTTCGCCAGTCTCCGCTTATTCCGCAGCTCCTGCTTTGAGTTACAAATGTGAGCAACCGCACCGGTATCAAATACCCAGGAGCTACTACGAGTACTGGTAAGGTACACATCAATTACATGTATATCACATATACCTTTGGTGTTGCCGGCCTTCTTGTCCGCTAAGTATTTGGGGCAGTTCCGCTTCCAGTGACCACTTCCCTTGCAATAAAAACACTCAGTCTCGGGCTTGGGTCCATTCTTTGGCTTCTTCCCGGCAGCTTGCTTACTGGGCGCGGCAACTCCCTTGCCGTCCTTCTTGAAGTTCTTTTTACCCTTGCCTTTCTTGAACTTAGTGGTTTTATTCACCATCAACACTTGATGTTCCTTTTTGATTTCCACCTCTGCTGATTTCAGCATTGAATATACCTCAGGAATGGTCTTTTCCATCCCCTGCATATTGAAGTTCATCACAAAGCTCTTGTAGCTCGGTGGAAGCGACTGAAGGATTCTGTCAATGACCGCGTCATCCGGGAGATTAACTCCCAGCTGAGTCAAGAGGTTATGCAACCCAGACATTTTGAGTATGTGCTCACTGAAAGAACTATTTTCCCCCATCTTACAACTGAAGAACTTGTCGGAGACTTCATATCTCTCGACCCGGGCATGAGCTTGGAAAACCATTTTCAGCTCTTCGAACATCACATATGCTCCGTGTCTCTCAAAACGCTTTTGGAGCCCCGGTTCTAAGCTGTAAAGCATGCCGCACTGAACGAGGGAGTAATCATCAGCACGTGACTGCCAAGCGTTCATAACGTCTTGGTTCTCTGCGATAGGTGCGTCACCTAGCGGTTCTTCTAGGACATAATCTTTCTAGGTAGCTATGAGGATGATCCTCAGGTTCCGGACCCAGTCCGTATAGTTGCTGCCATCATCTTTTAGCTTGGTTTTCTCTAGGAATGCGTTGAAGTCGTACTCGACGTGATCCAAATCACCGATGACCTAGAGCTGAACGGACGGCACCTCCGCGTTCAACAAACGTACGGTTGGGAAGACGTCTCCTCCAACTTGATCCAGCAAAGGGGAAGGAGAGGTTGATGAAGATCCAGCAGCACGACGGCGTGGTGGTGGTGTTGGGGAACGTAGTAATTTCAAAAAATTTCCTACGCACACGCAAGATCATGGTGATGCACAGCAACGAGAGGGGAGAGTGTTGTCTACGTACCCACGCAGACCGACTGCGGAAGCGATCACACAACGTAGAGGAAGTAGTCGTACGTCTTCCCGATCCGACCGATCCAAGCACCGTTACTCCGGAACCTCCGAGTTCTTAGCACACGTACAGCTCGATGACGATCCCCGGGCTCCGATCCAACAAAGAGTCGGGGAAGAGTTCCGTCAGCACGACGGCGTGGTGACGATCTTGATGTTCTACCGTCGCAGGGCTTCGCCTAAGCACCGCTACAATATGATCGAGGTGGAATATGGTGGCAGGGGGCACCGCACACGGCTAAGGAACGATCTCAAGGATCAACTTGTGTGTCTAGAGGTGCCCCCTGCCTCCGTATATAAAGGAGCCAAGGGGGAGGGTGCGGCCGGCCAGAGGAGGGCGCAGGAGGAGTCCAACTCCTACCTAGGACTCCCCCCCCAATCCTAGTTGGAATAGGATTCCCCGAGGGGGGAGAGAGAGAGAGGGGGCCGGCCACCTCTCCTTGTCCTAATAGGACTAGGGGAGGGGGGAGGCGCGCATCCCACCTTGGGCTGCCCCTTTCACCTTTTCACTAAAGCCCACTAAGGCCCATTTAGCTCCCGGGGGGGTCAGGTAACTTCCCGGTACTCCGGTAAAATCCCGATTTCACCCGGAACACTTCCGATATCCAAACATAGGCTTCCAATATATGAATCTTTATGTATCGACCATTTCGAGACTCCTCGTCATGTCCGTGATCACATCTGGGACTCCGAACTAACTTCGGTACATCAAAATGCATAAACTCATAATAACTGTCATCGTAACGTTAAGCGTGCGGACCCTACGGTTCGAGAATAATGCAGACATGACTGAGACACATCTCCGGTCAATAACCAATAGCGGGACCTGGATGCCCATATTGGCTCCTACATATTTCACGAAGATCTTTATCGGTCAGACCGCATAACAACATACGTTGTTCCCTTTGTCATCGGTATGTTACTTTCCCGAGATTCGATCGTCGGTATCCAATACCTAGTTCAATCTCGTTACCGGCAAGTCTCTTTACTCGTTCTGTAATACATCATCCCGCAACTAACTCATTAGTTGCAATGCTTGCAAGGCTTATGTGATGTGCATTACCGAGAGGGCCCAGAGATACCTCTCCGATAATCGGAGTGACAAATCCTAATCTTGAAATATGCCAACCCAACATCTACCTTTGGAGACACCTGTAATGCTCCTTTATAATCACCCAGTAACGTTGTGACGTTTGGTAGCACCCAAAGTGTTCCTCCGGCAAACGAAAGTTGCATAATCTCATAGTCATAGGAACATGTATAAGTCATGAAGAAAGCAATAGCAACATACTAAACGATCGGGTGCTAAGCTAATGGAATGGGTCATGTCAATCAGATCATTCAACTAATGATGTGATCTCGTTAATCAAATAACAACTCTTTTGTCCATGGTTAGGAAACATAACCATCTTCGATTAACGAGCTAGTCAAGTAGAGGCATACTAGTGACACTTTGTTTGTCTATGTATTCACACATGTATTATGTTTCCGGTTAATACAATTCTAGCATGAATAATAAACATTTATCATGATATAAGGAAATAAATAATAACTTTATTATTGCCTCTAGGGCATATTTCCTTCAGTCTCCCACTTGCACTAGAGTCAATAATCTAGATCACATCGCTATGTGATTAACACCAATAGTTCACATCTTTATGTGATTGGTTCACATCTCCATGTGACTAACACCCAAAGGGTTTACTAGATTCAATAATCTAGTTCACATCGCTATGTGATTAATACCCAAAGAGTGATCATGTTTTGCTTGTGAGAGAAGTTTAGTCAACGGGTCTGCCACATTCAGATCCGCATGTATTTTGCAAATTTCTATGTCAACAATGCTCTGCATGGAGCTACTCTAGCTAATTGCTCCCACTTTCAATATGTATCCAGATTGAGACTTAGAGTCATCTGGATCAGTGTCAAAACTTGCATCGACGTAACCCTTTACGATGAACCTTTTGTCACGTCCATAATCGAGAAACATATCCTTATTTCACTAAGGATAATTCTGACCGCTGTCCAGTGATCTACTCCTAGATCACTATTGTACTCCCTTGCCAAATCAGTGCAGGGTATACAATAGATCTGGTACACGGCATGACATACTTTATAGAACCTATGGCCAAGGCATAGGGAATGACTTTCATTCTCTTTCTATCTTCTGCCGTGGTCGGGCTTTGAGTCTTACTCAACTTCACACCTTGTAATACAGGCAAGAACTCTTTCTTTAACTGCTCCATTTTGAACTACTTCAAAATCTTGTCAAGGTATGTACTCATTGAAAAAACTTATCAAGCGTCTTGATCTATCTCTATAGATCTTGAAGCTCAATATGTAAGCAGCTTCACCGAAGTCTTTCTTTGAAAAACTCCTTTCAAACACTCCTTTATGCTTTACAGAATAATTCTACATTATTTCCGATCAACAATATGTCATTCACATATACTTATAAGAAATGTTGTAGTGCTCCCACTCACTTTCTTGTAAATACAGGCTTCACCGCAAGTCTGCATAAAACTATATGCTTTGATCAACTCATCAAAGTGTATATTCCAACTCCGAGATGCTTGCACCAGTCCACGGATGGATCGCTGGAGTTTGCACATTTTGTTAGCACCTTTCGGATTGACAAAACCTTCTGGTTGCATCATATACAACTCTTCTTTAATAAATCCATTAAGGAATGCAGTTTTGTTTATCCATTTGCCAGATTTCATAAAATGCGGCAATTACTAACATGATTCGGACAGACTCAAGCATAGATACGAGTGAGAAACTCTCATCGTAGTCAACACCTTGAACTTGTCGAAAACCTTTTGCGACAATTCTAGCTTTGTAGATAGTAACATTACTATCAGCGTCCGTCTTCCTCTTGAAGATCCATTTATTTTCTATGGCTTGCCGATCATCGGGCAAATCCATCAAAGTCCATACTTTGTTCTCATACATGGATCATATCTCAGATTTCATGGCCTCAAACCATTTCGTGGAATCTGGGCTCATCATCGCTTCCTCATAGTTCGCAAGTTCGTCATGGTCTAGTAACATGACTTCCAGAACAGGATTACCGTACCACTCTGGTGCGGATCTCACTCTGGTTTACCTACGAGATTCAGTAGTAACTTGATCTGAAGTTACATGATCATCATCATTAGCTTCCTCACTAATTGGTGTAGTAGTCACAAGAACAGATTTCTGTGATGAACTACTTTCCAATAAGGGAGAAGGTACAATTACCTTATCAAGTTTTCTACTTTCCTCCCACTCACTTCTTTCGAGAGAAACTCCTTCTCTGGAAAGGATCCATTCTTAGCAACGAATGTCTTGCCTTCGGATCTGTGATAGAAGGTGTACCCAACAGTTTCCTTTGGGTATCCTATGAAGACGCACTTCTCCGATTTGGGTTTGAGCTTATCAGGTTGAAACTTTTTCACATAAGCATTGCAACCTCAAACTTTTAAGAAACGACATCTTAGGTTTCTTGCCAAACCATAGTTCAGACGGTGTCATCTCAACGGATTTAGATGGTGCCCTATTTAACGTGAATGCAGCTGTCTCTAATGCATAACCCCAAAACGATAGTGGTAGATCGGTAAGAGACATCATAGATCGCACTATATATCTAATAAAGTACGGTTATGACGTTTGGACACACCATTACACTATGGTGTTCCAGGTGGCGTGAGTAGTGAAACTATTTCACATTGTTTTAATTGAAGGCCAAACTCGTAACTCAAATATTTTACCTCTGCGATCATATCGTAGAAACTTTTATTTTCTTGTCACGATGATTTTCCACTTCACTCTGAAATTCTTTGAACTGTTCAAATATTTCAGACTTATGTTTCATCAAGTAGATATCCCCATATCTGCTCAAATCATCTGTGAAGGTCAGAAAATAATGATACCTGCTGCAAGCCTTAATATTCATCGGACCACATACATCAGTATGTATGATTTCCAACAAATCTGTTGCTTGCTTCATTGTTCCGGAGAACGGCATTTTAGTCATCTTGCCCATAAGGCATGGTTCGCAAGCATCAAGTGATTCCAAAAGCCCATCAGCATGGAGTTTCTTCATGCGCTTTACACCAATATGACTTAAACGGCAGTGCCACAAATAAGTTGCACTATCATTATTAACTTTGCATCTTTTGGTTTCAATATTATGAATATGTGTATCACTACGATCGAGATCCAACAAACTATTTTCATTGGGTGTGTAACCATATAAGGTTTTATTCATGTAAACAGAACAACATTTTGTTCTCTTACTTAAATGAATAACCGTATTACAATAAACATGATCAAATCATATTCATGCTCAACGCAAACACCAAATAACACTTATTTAGGTTCAACACTAATCCCGAAATTATAGGGAGTGTGCGATGATGATCATATCAATCTTGGAACCACTTCCAACACACGTCGTCACTTCATCCTTAACTAGTCTCTGTTTATTCTGCAACTCCTGTTTCGAGTTACTAATCTTAGTAACTGAACTAGTATCAAATACTGAGGGGTTGCTATAAACACTAGTAAAGTACACATCAATAACATGTATATCAAATATACTTATGTTCACTTTGCCATCCTTCTTATCCGCCAATCACTTGGGGTAGTTCCGCTTCCAGTGACCAGTTCCTTTGCAGTAGAAGCACTTAGTCTCAGGCTTAGGACCAGACTTGGGCTTCTTCACTTGAGCAGCAACTTGCTTGCTGTTCTTCTTGAATTTCCCCTTCTTCCCTCTGCCCTTTTCTTGAAACTAGTGATCTTGTCAACCATCAACACTTGATGTTTTTCTTGATTTCTACCTTCGTTGATTTCAGCATCACGAAGAGCTTGGGAGTTGCTTCCGTTATACCTTGCATATTATAGTTCATCACGAAGTTCTACTAACTTGGTGATGGTGACTAGAGAATTCTGTCAATCACTATCTTATCTGGAAGATTAACTCCCACTTGATTCAAGCAATTGTAGTACCCAGACAATCTGAGCACATGCTCACTAGTTGAGCGATTCTCCTCCATCTTTTAGCCATAGAACTTGTTGGAGACTTCATATCTCTCAACTCGGGTATTTGCTTGAAATATTAACTTCAACTCCTAGAACATCTCATATGGTCCATGACGTTCAAAACGTCTTTGAAGTTCTGATTCTAAGCCGTTTAAGCATGGTGCACTTTAAACTATCAAGTAGTCATCATACTGAGCTAGCCAAACGTTCATAACGTCTGCATCTGCTCCCTCAATAGGTCTGTCACCTAGTGGTGCATCAAGGACATAATTCTTCTGTGCAGCAATGAGGATAAACCTCAGATCACGGATCCAATCCGCATCATTGCTACTAACATCTTTCAACACAATTTTCTCTAGGAACATATCAAAATAAACATATGAAAGCAACAACGCGAGCTATTGATCTATAACATAGATATGCTAATACTACCAGGACTAAGTTCATGATAATTTTAAGTTCAATTAATCATATTACTAAAGAACTCCCACTTAGATAGACATCCATCTAATCTTCTAAGTGATCACGTGATCCAAATCAACTAAACCATAACCGATCATCACGTGAGATGGAGTAGTTTTCAATGGTGAACATCGTTATGTTGATCATATCTACTATATGATTCACGCTCGACCTTTCGGTCTCCGTGTTCCGAGGCCATATCTGCATATGCTAGGCTCGTCAAGTTTAACCTGAGTACTCTGCGTGTGCAAAACTGGCTTGCACCCATTGTAGATGGACGTAGAGCTGATCACACCCGATCATCACGTGGTGTCTGGGCACGACGAACTTTGGCAACGGTGCATACTCAGGGAGAACACTTCTTGATAATTTAGTGAGAGATCATCTTATAATGCTACCGTCAATCAAAGCAAGATAAGATGCATAAAAAGATAAACATCACATGCAATCAATATAAGTGATATGATATGGCCATCATCATCTTGTGCTTGTGATCTCCATCTCCGAAGCACCGTCATGATCACCATCGTCACCGGCGCGACACCCTGATCTCCATCATAGCATCGTTGTCGTCTCGCCAATCTTATGCTTCCACGACTATCGCTACCGCTTAGTGATAAAGTAAAGCATTACATCGCGATTGCATTGCATACAATAAAGCGACAACCATATGGCTCCTGCCAGTTGCCGGTAACTCGGTTACAAAACATGATCATCTCATACAATAAAGTTCAGCATCATGCCTTGACCATATCACATCACAACATGCCCTGCAAAAACAAGTTAGACGTCCTCTACTTTGTTGTTGCAAGTTTTACGTGGCTGCTATGGGCTTAAGCAAGAACCAATCTCACCTATGCATCAAAACCACAACGATAGTTTGTCAAATAGACTCCGTTTTAACCTTCGCAAGGACCGGGCGTAGCCACACTCGGTTCAACTAAAGTTGGAGAAACAGTCACCCGCAAGTCACCTATGTGCAAAGCACGTCGGGGAAACCGGTCTCGCGTAAGCGTACGCGTAATGTCGGTCCGGGCCGCTTCATACAACAATACCACCGAACCAAAGTATGACATGCTGGTAGGCAATATGACTTATATCGCCCACAACTCACTTGTGTTCTACTCGTGCATATAACATCAAACCATAAAACCTAGGCTCGGATGCCACTGTTGGGGAACGTAGTAATTTCAAAAAATTTCCTACGCACACGCAAGATCATGGTGATGCACAGCAACGAGAGGGGAGAGTGTTGTCTACGTACCCATGCAGACCGACTGCGGAAGCGATCACACAACGTAGAGGAAGTAGTCGTACGTCTTCCCGATCTGACCGATCCAAGCACCGTTACTCCAGAACCTCCGAGTTCTTAGCACACGTACAGCTCGATGACGATCCCCGGGCTCCGATCCAGCAAAGCGTCGGGGAAGAGTTCCGTCAGCACGACGGCGTGGTGACGATCTTGATGTTCTACCGTCGCAGGGCTTCGCCTAAGCACCTCTACAATATGATCGAGGTGGAATATGGTGGCAGGGGCACCGCACACGGCTAAGGAACGATCTCAAGGATCAACTTGTGTGTCTAGAGGTGCCCCCTGCCTCCGTATATAAAGGAGCCGAGGGGGAGGGTGCGGCCGGCCAGAGGAGGGCGCAGGAGGAGCCCTACTCCTACCGGTAGTACGAATCCCCCCCAATCCTAGTTGGAATAGGATTCCCCGAGGGGGGAGAGAGAGAGAGGGGGCCGGCCACCTCTCCTTGTCCTAATAGGACTAGGGGAAGGGGGAGGCGCGCAGCCCACCTTGGGCTGCCCCTTTCACCTTTCCACTAAAGCCCACTAAGGCCCATTTAGCTCCCGGGGGGTTCCGGTAACCTCCCGGTACTCCGGTAAAATCCCGATTTCACCCGGAACACTTCCGATATCCAAACATAGGCTTCCAATATATCAATCTTTATGTCTCGACCATTTCGAGACTCCTCGTCATGTCCGTGATCACATCCGGGACTCCGAACTAACTTCGGTACATCAAAATGCATAAACTCATAATAACTGTCATCGTAACGTTAAGCGTGCGGACCCTACGGTTCGAGAATAATGCAGACATGACTGAGACACATCTCCGGTCAATAACCAATAGCGGGACCTGGATGCCCATATTGGCTCCTACATATTCCACGAAGATCTTTATCGGTCAGACCGCATAACAACATACGTTGTTCCCTTTGTCATCGGTATGTTACTTGCCCGAGATTCGATCGTCGGTATCCAATACCTAGTTCAATCTCGTTACCGGCAAGTCTCTTTACTCGTTCTGTAATACATCATCCCGCAACTAACTCATTAGTTGCAATGCTTGCAAGGCTTATCTGATGTGCATTACCGAGAGGGCCCAGAGATACCTCTCCGACAATCGGAGTGACAAATCCTAATCTTGAAATATGCCAACCCAACATCTACCTTTGGAGACACCTGTAATGCTCCTTTATAATCACCCAGTAACGTTGTGACGTTTGGTAGCACCCAAAGTGTTCCTCCGGCAAACGGGAGTTGCATAATCTCATAGTCATAGGAACATGTATAAGTCATGAAGAAAGCAATAGCAACATACTAAACGATCGGGTGCTAAGCTAATGGAATGGGTCATGTCAATCAGATCATTCAACTAATGATGTGATCTCGTTAATCAAATAACAACTCTTTTGTCCATGGTTAGGAAACATAACCATCTTTGATTAACGAGCTAGTCAAGTAGAGGCATACTAGTGACACTTTGTTTGTCTATGTATTCACACATGTATTATGTTTCCGGTTAATACAATTCTAGCATGAATAATAAACATTTATCATGATATAAGGAAATAAATAATAACTTTATTATTGCCTCTAGGGCATATTTCCTTCAGGTGGATGTAGTAGGATCCCGGCAGGGCTTCGCCAAGCGCAAGCGGAGAGGAGAGGTGTTACGGAGGGAGAGGGAGGCGCCAAGAGCAAGGGTGCGTCTGCCCTCCCTCCCCCCTCTTTATATAGGAGCCTTGGGGGGCGGCCCGAGGAGATGGATCTCCAAGGGGGCGGCGGCCAAGGGGTGGCTTCCCCCCCAAGCCAAGTGGGGGGCGCCCCCACCCCTAGGGTTTCCCAACCCTAGGCGCAGGGGAGGCCCAAGGGGGGAGGGCGCACCAGCCCACTAGGGGCTGGTTCCCCTCCCAACTCAGCCCACGGGGCCCTCCGGGATAGGTGGCCCCACCCGGTGGACCCCCGGGACCCTTCCGGTGGTCCCGGTACAATACCGGCGACCCCCGAAACCTTCCCGATGGCCGAAACTGGACTTCCTATATATAAATCTTTACCTCCGGACCATTCCGGAACTCATCGTGATGTCCGGGATCTCATCCGGGACTCCGAACAACTTTCGGGTTACTGCATACTAATATCTCTACAACCCTAGCGACACCGAACCTTAAGTGTGTAGACCCTATGGGTTCGGGAGACATGCAGACATGACCGAGATGCCTCTCCGGTCAATAACCAACAGTGGGATCTGGATACCCATGTTGGCTCCCACATGCTCCACGATGATCTCATCGGATGAACCACGATGGCGAGGTTTCAATCAAACCGTATACAGTTCCCTTTGTCAATCGGTACATTACTTGCCCGAGACTCGATCGTCGGTATCCCAATACCTCGTTCAATCTCGTTACCAGCAAGTCACTTTACTCGTACCGTAATGCATGATCCCGTGATCAACCACTTGGTCACATTGAGCTCATTATGATGATGCATTACCGAGTGGGCCTAGAGATACCTCTCTGTCATACGGAGTGACAAATCCCAGTCTCGATTCGTGCCAACCCAACAGACACTTTCAGAGATACCTGTAGTGTACCTTTATAGTCACCTAGTTACGTTGTGACGTTTGGCACACCCAAGGCACTCCTACGGTATCCGGGAGTTGCACAATCTCATGGTCTAAGGAAATGATACTTGACATTCGGAAAAGCTACAGCAGACGAACTACATGATCTTTGAGCTATGCTTAGGATTGGGTCTTGTCCATCACATCATTCTCCTAATGATGTGATCCCGTTATCAATGACATCCAATTTCCATAGTCAGGAAACCATGACTATCTTTTGATCAACGAGCTAGTCAACTAGGGGCTCACTAGGGATGTGTTGTGGTCTATGGATTCACACATGTATTACGATTTCCGGATAGCACAATTATAGCATGAACAATAGACAATTATCATGAACAAAGAAATATAATAATAACCATTTTATTATTGCCTCTAGGTCATATTTCCAACAATTCAGACATCGGAAA
Organism: Triticum urartu; assembly: GCF_056163025.1. NCBI lineage: Eukaryota > Viridiplantae > Streptophyta > Magnoliopsida > Poales > Poaceae > Triticum > Triticum urartu. Next base: position 716,174,379 of record NC_141879.1, read on the forward strand.
GGTTCCGAGTGATTCGGGTATTTTTCGGAGTACCGGAGAGTTACGGGAATTCGCCGAGGAGTATATGGGCCTTATTGGGCTTTAGGGGAAAGAGAGAGGGGAGGCTGCACGCCGCCCCGAAGGCCTAGTCTGAATTGGACTAGGGGGGCGGCGCCCCCTCCTTCCTTCTCTTCTCTTTTCCCTTTCCTTCTCTCCTACTCCTACTACATGGAAGGGGGGAATCCTACTCCCGGTGGGAGTAGGACTCCCCAGGGCGCGCCATAGTAGAGGGCCGCCCCCCCTCCTCCACTTCTTTATATACGGGGGAGGGGGCACCCCATGGAGACACACAAATTGATCAGTTGATCTTTTAGCCGTGTGCGGTGCCCCCCTCCATCATAATCCACCTCGGTCATATCGTAGCGGTGCTTAGGCGAAGCCCTGCGTCGGTAGCATCATCATCACCGTCATCACACCGTCGTGCTGACGGAACTCTCCCTCGAAGCTCTACTGGATCATGAGTTCGTGGTACGTCACCGAGCTAAATGTGTGCAGATCACGGAGGTGGCGTACGGTCGGTACTAGGATCGGTCGATCGTGAAGACGTACGACTACATCAACCGCGTTGTCATAACTCTTCCGCTTATGGTCTACGAGGGTACGTGCACGACACTCTCCCCTCTTGTTGCTATGCATCACCATGATCTTGCGTGTGTGTAGGAATTTTTTTAAAATTATTGCGTTCCCCAACAGTGGTATCAGAGCCAGGTTTATGCATAGATGTTATATGCACGAGTAGAACACAAGTGAGTTGTGGGCGATACAAGTCATACTGCTTACCCGCATGTCATACTTTGGTTTGGCGGTATTGTCAGATGAAGCGGTCCGGACCGACATTACACGTACGCTTACGCGAGACTGGTTCTATCGACACGCTTTGCACACAGGTGGCTGGCGGGTGTCAGTTTCTCCAAATTTAGTTGAACCGGGTGTGACTACGCCCGGTCCTTGTTGAAGGTTAAAACAACACTAACTTGACGAAATATCATTGTGGTTTAATGCGTAGGTAAGAACGGTTCTTGCTCAGCCCGTAGAAGCCACGTAAAACTCGCAACAACAAATTAGAGGACGTCCAACTTGTTTTTGCAGGGCATGTTGTGATATGATATGGTCAAGGCATGATGCTATATTTTATTGTATGAGATGATCATGTTTTGTAACGAAGTTATCGGAAACTGGCAGGAGCCATATGGCTGTCGCTTTATTGTATGAAATGCAATCGCCCTGTAATTGATTTACTTTATCACTAAGCGGTAGTGATAGTCGTAGAAGCAATATTTGGCGAGACGACAATGATGCTACGATGGAGATCAAGGTGTTGCGCCGGTGACAATGGTGATCATGACGGTGCTTTGGAGATGGAGATCAAAGGCACGAGATGATGATGGCCATATCATATCACTTTATATTGATTGCATGTGATGTTTATCCTTTATGCATCTTATTCTGCTTGATTGACGGTAGCATTATAAGATGATCTCTCACTAAATTTCAAGGTACAAGTGTTCTCCCTGAGTATGCACCGTTGCCAAAGTTCGTCGTGCCGAGACACCACGTGATGATCGGGTGTGATAAGCTCTACGTTCACATACAACGGGTGCAAGCCAGTTTTGCACACGCAGAAAAACTCGGGTTAAACTTGACGAGCCTAGCATATGCATATATGGCCTCGGAACACTGAGACCGAAAGGTCGAGCGTGAATCATATAGTAGATATGATCAACATAGTGATATTCACCATTGAAAACTACTCCATCTCACATGATGATCGGACATGATTTAGTTGATTTGGATCACGTGGTCATTTAGATGACTAGAGGGATGTCTATCTAAGTGGAAGTTCTTAAGTAATATGATTAATTGAACTTTAATTTATCATGAACTTAGTCCTGATAGTATTTGCATATATATATATATGTTGTAGATCAATAGCTTGCGATGTAGCTCCCCGTTTATTTTCGATATGTTCCTAGAGAAAACTAAGTTGAAAGATGTTAGTAGCGATGATGCGGATTGGATCCGTAATCTGAGGATTATCCTCATTGCTGCATAGAAGAATTATGCCCTTGATGCACCGCTAGGTGACAGACCGATTGTAGGAGCGGGTGCAGACGTTATGAACGTTTGGCAAGCTCGATATGATGACCACTTGATAGTTTAGTGCACCATGCTTTATGGCTTAGAATCGGGGATTCAAAGACGTTTTGAACGCCACGGAGCATATGATATGTTCCAAGAGTTGAAATTAGTATTTCAGACTCATGCCCATGTCGAAAGGTATGAGATCTTTGACAAGCACTTTGCCTACAAGATGGAGGAGAATTGCTCAGCTAGTGAGCATGTGCTCAGAATGTCTGAGTACCACAATCACTTGAATCAAGTGGGAGTTAATCTTCCAGAGAAGATAGTGATTGACAGAGTTCTCTAGTCACTGTCACCAAGTTACCAGAACTTCGTGATGAACTATACTATGCAAGGGATAACGTAAATGATTCCCAAGCTCTTCGTGATGCTGAAATCGACGAAGGTAGAAATCAAGAAAATCATCAAGTGTTGATGGTTGACAAGACCACTAGTTTCAAGAAAAGGGCAAAGGGAAGAAGGGGAACTTCAAGAAGAACGAAAAGCAAGTTGCTGCTCAAGTGAAGAAGCCCAAGTCTGGACCTAAGCCTGAGACTAAGTGCTTCTACTTCAAAGGGACTGGTCACTGGAAGCAGAACTGCCCCAAGTTTTTGGCGGATAAGAAGTATGGCAAAGTGAACAAAGGTATATTTGATATACATGTTATTAATGTGTACTTTACTAGTGTTTATAGCAACCCCTCAGTATTTGATACTAGTTCAGTTAATAAGATTAGTAACTCGAAACGTGTGTTGCAGAATGAACAGAGACTAGTTAAGGGTGAAGTGAAGATGTGTGTTGGAGGTGGTTTCAAGATTGATATGATCATCATCGCACATTCCCTATACTTTGGGATTAGTGTTGAACCTAAATAAATGTTATTTGGTGTTTGCGTTAAGCATGAATATGATTTGATCATGTTTATTGCAATACGGTTATTCATTTAAGTCAGAGAATAATTGTTGTTCTGTTTACATGAATAAAACCTTCAATGGTCATACACCCAAGGTGAATGGTTTATTGAATCTCGATCGTAGTGATACACATATTCATAATATTGAAGCCAAAAGATGCAAAGTTAATAATGATGGTGCAACTTATTTATGGCACTGCCGTTTAGGTCATATTGGTGTAAAGCGCACGAAGAAAATCCATGCTGATAGGCTTTTGGAATCACTTGATTATGAATCAGTTGATGCTTGCGAACCATGCCTCATGGGCAAGATGACTAAGACTCCGTTCTCCGGAACAATGGAGCGAGCAACAGACTTGTTGGAAATATTACATACTGATGTATGCAGTTCGATGAGTGTTGAGGCTCGCGGCAGGTATCGTTATTTTTTGACCTTTACAGATGATTTGAGCAGATATGGGTATATCTACTTCATGAAACATAAGTCTGAAACATTTGAAAAGTTCAATGAATTTCAGAGTGGAGTGGAAAATCATCGTAACAAGAAAATAAAGTTTCTACGATCTGATCACGGAGACAAATATTTGAGTTACGAGTTTGGTCTTCAACTAAAACAATGTGGAATAGTTTCACAAATTCATGCCACTTGGAACACCACATCATAATGGTGTGTCCGAACATCATAACCATACTTTATTGGATATAATGCAATCTATTATGTCTCTTACTGATTTACTCGTTTTGGGGTTATGCATTAGAGACAGCTGCATTCACGTTAAATAGGGCACCATCTAAATCTGTTGAGATGACACCGTATGAACTATGGTTTGGCAAGAAACCAAAGCTGTCATTTCTTAAAGTTTGGGGTTGCGATGCTTATGTGAAAAAGTTTCAAAGTGATAAGCTCGAACCCAAATCGGAGTAGTGCGTCTTCATAGGATACCCAAAAGAAACTGTTGGGTACACCTTCTATCACAGATCCGAAAGCAAGATATTTTTTTCCTTAGAATGGATCCTTTCTAGAGAAGGAGTTTCTCTCGAAAGAAGTGAGTGGGAGGAAAGTAGAACTTGATAAGGTTATTGTACCTTCTCCCAGATTGGAAAGTAGTTCATCACAGAAATAAGTTCCAGTGATTCCTACACCAATTAGTGAGGAAGCTAATGATGATGATCATGATACTTCAGATCAAGTTAATACCGAACCTCATAGGTCAATCAAAGTATTGTCTGCACCAGAGTGGTACGGTAATCCTGTTCTGGAAGTCATGTTACTAGACCATGATGAACCTACAAACTATGAGGAAGCGATGATGAGCCCAGATTCCGCAAAATGGCTTGAGGCCATGAAATCTGAGATGGGATCCATGTATGAGAACAAAGTATGGACTTTGATTGACTTGCTCATTGATCGGTGAGTCATTGAGAATAAATGGATCGTCAAGAGGAAGACGGACGCTGATAGTAGTGTTACTATCTACAAAGCTCGAATTGTCGCAAAATGTTTTTGATAAGTTCAAGGTGTTGACTACGATGAGATTTTCTCACTCGTATCGATGCTTAAAAGTCTGTCCGAATCATGTTAGCAGTTGCCGCTTTTTATGAAATCTGGCAAATGGATGTCAAAACTGCATTCCTTAATGGATTTCTCAAAGAAGAGTTGTATATGATGCAACCAGAATGTTTTGTCGATCCTAAAGGTGCTAACAAAGTGAGCAAGCTCCGGCGATCCATCTATGAACGGGTGCAAGCATCTTGGAGTTGGCATATATGCTTTGATAAAGTGATCAAAGCATATGGTTTTATACAGACTTGCGGTGAAGCATGTATTTACAAGAAAGTGAGTGGGAGCACTACAACATTTCTGATAAGTATATGTGAATGACATATTTTTGATCGGAAATAATGTAGAATTTTCTGGAAAGCATAAAGGAGTGTTTGAAAGGATTTCTTTCAAAGAAAGACCTCGGTGAAGCTACTTACATATTGAGCATCAAGATATATAAAGATAGATCAACATGCTTGATATATTTTCAATGAGTACATACCTTAACAAGATTTTGAAGTAGTTCACAATGGAACAGTCAAAGAGGAGTTCTTGCCTGTGTTGGAAGGTGTGAAGTTGAGTAAAGACTCAAAACCCGACCACGGCAGAAAATAGAAAGATAATGAGACATTATTGCCTATGCCTTAGTCATAGGTTCTATAAAGTATGCCATGCTGTGTACCAGACCTATTGTGTACCTCACCATAAGTTTGGCAAGAGGGTACAATAGTGATCCATGAATGGATCACTGGACATCGGTCAAAAATATCCTTAGTGAAATAAGGAAATGTTTCTCGGTTATGGAGGTGACAAAGAGTTCGTCGTAAAGAGTTACATCGATGCAAGCTTTGACACCGATCTGGATGACTCTAAGTCTCGATCTAGATACATATTGAAAATGGGAGCAATTAGCTAGAGTAGCTCCGTGCAAAGAATGGTAGACATAGAAAATTTGCAAAATACATACGGCTCTGAATGTGGCAGACTCGTTGACTAAATTTCTCTCACAAGCAAAACATGATCACCCTTTGGGTGTTAATCACATAGCGATGTGAACTAGATTATCGACTCTAGTAAACCCTTTGGGTGTTAGTCACATGAAGATGTGAACTAATCACATAAAGATGTGAACTATTGATGTTAAATCACATTACGGTGTGAACTTTAAAAAATATTTTTATCCTAAATTTTATTTTTCATGCAAATTAAAATGATCATTTATTTTAAATTAATTTGCAAAAAAACTTTAAAGATGTTAACAAATTTATATAAAAAATGTGAATTTGTAAAAGTGTTCATAGACTAAAAATATAACCATGCATTTTTAAAATATTCATGAATTCATTAAAATATTTAGGAATTTAAAAAATAGTCATGAAGTGAAGATGTTTACTGGTCACGGATTTGTTGAACAATATGTGTTACGCACGTAGGTCTTCACATCATTTTGTTTGGGCCCTAAAGTTTGACACACATTACACTCACCATAGATAAACAAATTAATAAAGAATCATGAAGCTTGTTTCATAAATAACGCCCTATGGAATATGCACAAATGAATCTCATGATTCCCCTACATCTCCCATGCCTATGAAGGATTACTCACGCATGAGAAGGGAATAACCAACAAGCATAGAGCTTAGGTAAAAGAATTTGATAATATTGCAAGTTACCACAATAGGATGAATACTCGATCCAATCTCAATATCTGATAGAGTAGAAGTAGAGTAACAAACCCTAGCCTTACAATGCGGGCAGCCGAGGCAAGCTTCTCGATCACCGTGTTCGATTCAAGTGGCTTCGGTCAGCCTCCATTCAGTTGGTCTGACCGTCATGAATGTGATAGGCGGTCGTCCAGTCGCATCCGCCCTACGCGATGTGGAGGAGTGGCATGAATACGCGGCTATGCTTCTAGAGCGAAACACGCATCGAGGCTTTTGGGTGGGACTGCTCAGACGGGTGCCTATGTGGTGGATGTTCGGAAGCCTGCAAACCTCCTACCAGTTTGCTTTCGGTTTATGCGATTTTGGATGTTTGGCCCAATCCGCAAACGTTTGATGCATGTTGTCAAAGGGCAAAACATGTCTAGACCATACGGGTCAGACATTTATGATGGTTTTGATGATCGGCGTTAGAGATGCCCTAACTGCTTTTATATAAAAAAAATGTAGGTAGTGCTACCTCCGTCCTAGTCTACTAATCCGCTCGTATTTTAGTTTATATTTTAATCATGATTTTAACTTATAAAATATCGGTTATGCGTAGAAAATAGAATATATATCATTGAAAACTACATTCAAATACAGATCCAACAATATAATTTTTCATGATAGGCATTAGTAACATTTTGATAATCTAATATGCGATCAAATATTGACCCAAAGTACGATGAAGAATAGTAAACCCATACGGAGGCAGTACAAAACAAAAGTATTCCCATTTTTTGTGTTAGTTTCGGAAAAAAATAAGGTGTAACTGCTTTTATATAGCATTGTACTGACTGCTTTTGTAGAACATCGTAGCTGACTAGCAACTCCCTCCCTTCCTGTTTATTGGGCATCTTTAAGAAAATATTTTCCCATTTTATAAGTCTAATTTTATTGCTCTCACTCACATGATCAATTTTAACATGCATTAAACTGTTGCATGCCAGGATTAAGAGAAAACTAACCAATGCATGTAAAGGTTTTGGGTCATTTATTTGTCATGCATTCATGCATTACAATACATGAGAAACCACAATTTCTTGATAAAAACAAACTCATTAATTGAGTACTTTTGCAAACTACAAAAATGATTCCACCATTCATCATCTATCTTGGTTAATGAGATTTTTGAATTGATAGTTATAAACCGAAAGGGAGGGAGTATTCGGTAAACTACAAATGAGTTTGGTTGCATGTAAAGCTATACTAGTTTTGCATGGACCTGCCTTCTGCAACGTAAACTAGCTAGGCATGCATGGCCCCGAGTAGAAGTCCGAACTAATTCGCTGCTGACGGCGGTTGGAATCTCTTCTGACATGATAACGGCGAGGTAGCACGTTACAACGAGGCGGTCGTCGTGCATGGGCAACACACCAATTTGCTCCAACTGGCAGTAGAAGTCATCATTGTCACGGTCGAACGTGTGTCTCATCTTCCTGGACTCAAAGTTCACCGCCCCCTTGAGCTGAAAGCTGAACTCCGCTGTCGTTGCCGGCATCTCGTCCGCCTTGTTTGTGCAGACGAGGTACAAGAAGGTCCATTCGTACGATCTGGGGCAGAATTTGAGGTACCATGTGCTCCCGCCCACGTTGAAGTGCGTGGAGTAGGCGCACTCCCCGTCATGGAGCGCCGCCCTGAGCTCGGAGACGCTGCCGATGGTAAGCGTGTGGGACCCGGCCATGGCGGCCTCTGGTGGCTCCAAGACGGCCTTGGATTTTTTAGAGAATACGGCGTTGGATTTGAACAAGTTTCCGAGGAGGGGCGACCGCTCTTTTTGCGGCTGCTTCTTCTCCAGGGTGCACCTGAGGGTGAACTCATCGTAGCGGGTGGACACGTACGACGACGCCTCCAGCTCCCTCCTGCTCACGCATAGGCACAACATGAAGCACTTGTTGGGTTCTTGTATGGTTGCCAGGTCGCTCTCATTGTGGAAGACGGTGTGATTGCCGGTGGCGTCGAGAATTTCGATTGAGATATAGGTGCCGACGGCCGAATCGAGTGTGTGCAGCCCGCGGTTGATGGAGACCGAGACGACCAAGTCCTCCGCTAGGCCGTCCTCGTCGAAACCCATCGGCTTCACTTCGACGTCCCAGTAGAGGTCGCGGAACAAGAGTGTGCCCACAGTCAGCACGTCAGGCGACCGCACCAGCTTGGAGTACCTGGGAACCGTCACCACGCTCGCCATCGGTGCCGCTCGGCTCGCGGTGGCACCCATTGTCGACGTATATATATGAGGCTATCATGTCTGTCTATATATATGTAGGCTCGGCCTGGAGGGAATCCCAGATCGAGTCGGGAGGAGTCATCTCTGTCTTCCAACGATACAAAGCCGTAATTGGATTCTGGCTCCTATCGTGTCCTAGAGCAAGTTTGCATGTTCATTTTAGCCACATCGCTAGGCCGAGAATCATAAAAACACACACACACACACACACACACACACGTCACGCTAGGCGGCCGGCGGCCGTGTCGCTATCGTTGCTTTTCTAGGCGGGTTGACCTAATTACCACTGTACATTTTTTTTTCGATTTCTGCTTTATTATCTCGATTTTTTTATTTTCCACATTTATGAAAAAAATCCAATCTTACATGATTTTATACTTAATAAAATAACATTCATCAATTTGAAATTAGAGTTTTTCAAAATGTTCATGACTGTAAAAAAATGGTCACAAATTTGAAAAAGAGTTCACGAATTCATTATTTAGAAACATTACGCAAGAATTTTTAAAATATTTGTTAATTTTATAGATCTTAATGAATTTTTAAAAGGTGTTCACGAAATTTAAAATATTCATTAATTCTAAAAACTGTTCAAGAATTTTCCTAAATATCCATGAATTTTAAAATATTCACAAATTTTATTCTTATTTATTGCAAATTTGTAAATGATCGCAGTTTTATAAATGTTTATGAATGTTTAGAAACATATAAATGAAAAGGTTCACAATTTTAACAATTCTCATGAATTAAACATATCGCAGATAAAAAAGTCTTTATAAATTTTTAAAAAATCACAAATTCTAAAGAACTATTCATAAATTTGAATCATGTTTCCAATTTTGAATAAATGTTCATAAATTTTAAAACTTTATACTAATAGAAAAACACCCAAAGGGAGAGATCCAACTAATCTCAGCTATCAAACCATGTCAATCCAACGACCTAGATTTATCCATGTTGAGCACCCAGTGTGTTGGGCACCCGACATGTTTAGCACGCAATTAATATCATACCTAATACAAATGTCAAAGCTAACCATTAACGCACGATTAATAACTATCTACTATCAGTGTTCAATTAATATTCTACTACCAATGTGCATTTAATATCCTACCTAAGGCCAACGGCCATAGGCTTCTTCCTTGGTATGAAGAGCAGCTCGTCCTTCATTCATCCACAATCAGCTCGTCCTTAATTCATCCAGCAACGGACTTTTACGTTGGTGCACACTCGACTGACTGAGCCACATCACAGTTCTTGGACGATTGAGTCATGCACCCATGAGTGTTGCTTATTTGATGTTGCATGGCGCACGAACGATGAATTTGAATTAGAATTCCCTATGTCATAATTTTGGCTATGTTAGAGGGTCTCATTCCTATTAGCAAGTGTGTCATCTATATTTAATCTTCACTGCACCTCCACTCTGCATGTTTGTCGTGCTTCGCCACCACGCATATTCGATCGACCGATGAGTTGTGCCTTTGGGGGTTCATTAATGGTTCAACCTAACGTCAAGGTGATCTTCTTGAATGTGTGACTGGCCTCCTAGGCGGACAATAGACCACAAAAGACCCTTACCAGCCAACGTTGTGTTCTCCTTTGTGACATCGTTCAAGACACATATGTTACCGTTGATTGCGTCTAGGAAACAAAGCTTCAACGCATCGGTGATGCTCCTCTCCACAGTATAATCGAGCCTGCTTTTGCAGCAAACTACGTAGTCCTCCCCAACACTCTGGAGGAATGTACAATGAATATGATGGTCTCCCTCATTTGCTCGAGGCTCTCTGACTCTTCACTACGCGTCCACTCTTCGTCTTTTGTTGTGTTGCCCACCATGTATCTGCTATCGACTGACTTCTTGTGCCCTCTTGGTTTCATTAATGGTGCAGCCTAATGTCAATGTGATCTACTAGAATGTGCACAATATTGGCAACAATAATTGTCGTGATGCCCTTGGAGACATATTTTGGGACTCCCACCCATGCATTGCAGCTATTTCAAGCACATAACCAAATAAAAACCAACAAAACAGAAGCAAGAGTGAATAAACCATTACTCAGCCAAGTACAATCTAGAGCCTTAAGAACAGTAATTCACAAGTCATAGAAATACACCATTCAAACATCAAGTCCCTTTAAGGCAAACGATTTAGAATCCAACACCCCTGGAACCCACACTGAGCAATGAGCATTACGGACAATTCACACACGACGTTGACTAATCATGTTGTAAAGGTTCTCACTGACCTGGATCTAGCACAACAGAGTAGTGCACATGCGACGAAATTCACCAACTATACAGAGTAGTGCATGTGCGACGGTTCTCACCGCGCTAGGTTAACAAATATCCAATCACAATATTCCAATAAAAAAGGAACCGAACCACAAGAACGGCTAGCAACAGAAAAAACCCAACAATGGGCAACCATATAACAAGGTCACCATTCACTTGCCTTAATACCAGTGATGAAACAACAAAGTAGCTCTTTACTGCCAGTCAAAACCTGTGTAAAGCTACCTTAGAACTAACCCATTGATGACCATGAGGTAAATATAGAGTACAAGTTTAGTTATGGCCCTTGGCATGATACTGAAGCCCTGTTTGGTTCATAAGTCCTAAGACTTTTTTTAGTCCCAACTAAAAAGTCTATAGTCCCTAAAAAGTCCCTCCTTGTTTGTTTCCAGAGACTAAAAAGTCCCTAGTCCCTTCCTAGTTTCCCCTATTTAATTCAAACTTTGAGACCGGTAATGGACATATTTGTTTTAAGCTATAAATATTGATCCGCTTTACCAAATCAAGAAAATGAGTACACTGTGATGATCAACGTGAAATTATCTACACGTTTCGTGTTGTAACCATGGTTTTAGGTACTGAGCGAAATATTCGGATACCGGGCGGTAATCAAGTTTCTCGTTACCCCACGAGAAATCTAAGTACCGAGCAAAAAAATCAAAACTTTTTGAAAATTTTGAATTTAAACGTTCAAAGTCTGGTTAAATACAACTGGAACTCATAGAAAACGGATAGGCAGCTGAGGTCTATTGGTATGTGCGTGCTTCCCCATCAATTCGTTTGGTCGCGGGTTTGAGTATCGTCCCTTCCCTTACTACCATCCTTTTTCAGTGTAAAAAGGGAGATAAGCGGAAAAAATAAGGCGACGGTGGGATTCGATACCTCGATCCGAAGGCAAGAGAAAGATAGGGGTCAGAACTAAGATATAGTATGATAAGAAAAATTGAATTTCAATTCAAATTTTAAATTCCGTACGAAATTTTTCTGGCATTTTGCGGTTACCGCGATAACCGAGAATTTCGGTGCCCTGCGAGAGAAAATGTCTACTTTTTTTTGAATTGTTTGGATTGCTTACCACATGTTTCATGTGGTAGAGAAAATGTCTATTTGGGATCCAAACCTTGGTTGTAACCTAATGCCGGTTCTGCTTGGAAAATATACTAATTCATGCGAACTAGGATTCTGGTCCAGTTAAAGCCAATCATACATTAACAGTTTAACAGTGGTTTGGCAGTGACTTGCAGACCGTGAATCCGAATTGAAAATCCATATGGATGTTCCCCTTCTTTCCTAGTCTCTTCTTTTTCTTGCCCCTACCCTCTCCTGTCTCGTTCTGTCTTCCTTCTCCTGCCGAGGATGCATGCACGCTACAGCTCAGCGCTACTTGACCATCAGATTGGGTGGCCGCTACAAGCACATGCATGCATCAAACTGCTACAGCAGCGCGGCTATCAAGATAGGGAAAGTGGGGTGGCCGATGGCGCCGCAATGGTATGGCAAGTCGCTCCTTTACTACCACGGCTGAATTGTCGTCGACGAGGTCGATCCACTCTGGCTCATAGGATGCGGTGCCCCTAGCCGGCCGTGGAGGTGGAGCTTTGGTTGCCAGACCATTGCAGCGCCGTCCGACGTGGGGTGGCCGATGGCGCCGCCATGGTCGGATTGCATGGCGGCGTGCGCATTCAGGAAGGCCGGATGGACTATGGAGGTGCACGGCCATAAAGAGCAGGAGAAGATGCGATCCATGTGAACATGAGTTCAACGCTTTGGTTGGTATTGTGGTACGTATATATACGAACGGACTGAAGTCTTGGGAACTTTACAAAACACACAGATGCCCAGTGAGCCAAAGCAACCTCAAACAGAAATATACCCAGCCGGAAAAGAATAACCCAATGAGGAAAATGTCGAAAATACCCAGGTAATCTTATAGCAGTAACAATTGGCACGTATACTACCGTAATAGTAAAACCAGAACTTAATTGATCAACTAGCCTGTAAAAGCGTTGGTGGATGCCATGGAAGTGACCGGAAGGAAGGCTCTGCCACATTGCGTCCGCCCTGCTCTGGCAGTGCCATGCCTCTGCTGCTCGGCCGTCACGACGCCTGCGAGCGAGGACAGCTACTCTAGCTCAGCTGTACAATGCCTTGTCTAGCCGTGCATGTACCGCACTGTGCTGGGTGTCGCGTCTGCGCCGCGCTGCATTGCTCATTGCTCTGTGATATGTCGACGGATTAGCCGTTGGGTTTTAGAAAGGCTGTGGCATACTTTTATTTTCTTTTTTGCGGAAGGCTGTGGCGTAGTATTTGTAGCTCATCTATTTCTCTTTATATAAACTCTGCCTGCGACACGAGCAAGGGGAGCCTGTTTAGTCATCGCTGTTGTCTGACCAGCCCGCATCGGAAAATATCACATGATACCATACTTCACATGATAGTTGATACCCATGTACAATTGCTAATTTGTCCATTCAAAATGAGTCACCTATCACCAGGAGAATATCGACTGCTCCCATGCTCCAATGTCAAAATAAAGCAATTTCAGATGTTTCAAAAAATTATGAGTGAATTCTTTTATGAATGTTCACAAGACATGTATCCATAACCTCTAAAAAATTGAGATCCAAACTCAAAATATACATTTATATAAAAAAATCAACATGAATAGTGTCACAAGAAAACAAAAGCTAGAATGATACTATTCCCATCAGGATTTCTCTTTTTTTTGTTTCTCAATATATATTTGAGTTTGGTTCTAAAATTTGTAGGGGTAAAATGCAGATATATGTCTTGCGAACATTCACAGAAAAATTAAATTTTTTTCAAACATTAAAAAATGATTTTTAGGCATTGGCGCATGGGAGCACTTAAACGTTGGGAGCACTGTTATATTTTCCCATGAGTCACCAAATAAAAAGACCGTCGGTATTGGCTCCACACCTTCGAGTGGGCGAAGGTTGCCACATACTATCTCCATCCTGATTTATTGGTCTCCTTAGTATTCTATGCCAAATTTTGACCATGAATTTAGTTAGCAAAATGTTAATGCATGTCCCAAAAAATAGTATCATTGCAACCTATATCCAAATACGAATACAGTGATACTTTCGATAACATGCATTAACATTTTGTCAGTTAAATCTATGGTCAAATTTAGGCATAAAATACGAAGAGGTCTGATAAATCAAGACGGAGGTAATAGCATGCCTGGGAGAACATGCAAAGTTTGCAGCGCCGCAAACCTCATGCCCCATCTTTTTATCTAGTGCGGGACTCAATGCGTCTGTATTGGCCATGACCTAGTTGAGACAAAGCTTGACCAGGAGATCAACTTCCTGGAGATCGAGACGCAGGCAGATGTGGAGTTCATCGGGCCACCGACGACCATTGAGTCCCGCCCAACCATGAGGGAGACCCACATCGTCCTCGGGCAGAGGGACACCCGGGAGAGGGATGAGGCGACGATGGCGAGGTTCGCGAGGGACAACCCGCACCTCGTGCAGGCAGAGATGGAGTTTTGTTGGAAGAGGGACAACGAGCCCAAGAAGGCAGGCGCAAGACGGAGAATGAAGCTGGCCCCTTTGGTGTGGTCAAGCTTCAGTCCAACGACGAGGTTGAGCCCGGCAATGAAAGTGACGAGTCCAACGACATCGACTGGAACAACATGTAGGGTGTCCATGGAGTAGATGGTAGTAATGTTAGGATGATCTAGTAGTTCGAATGTTCGTTTAATATATGCAATGTTTAGATGTTTAAAACTTTAAATATTTAAAGTGAACTATGTTTAGATATTAAAAAAAAGTTTGAAGTGCCCTATGTTAGGGCAGCTGTTGAAGATGAAGATTTTCGAGTGCCCTAAAAATTATGTTTTGATGCTTGAAATTTTACTTCAACAAATTTATGGTGTCTAAAATAGAGTTGCCGTTGGAAATACTCTTAAGGATCGGCGTTTGAGTTGCCTTATAAAGGTGCAAATGCGCTGTGATAGATTTCAAAACCAAACTGCTAGATATAGAGGAGACACCACAAAGGACTGTTCTTTTATTATTGTGGAAAGATGATTGTGCTACAGCTTAATTTATTGGTGATTACACAAAAAACACTATACTCACCACATGGAGTACATGGTTAAAAAAGGAGCACTTTTCATACTCACCACGTGTGAAATCCGCGCTATCTCCACCACGTATAGACCCGCTGCCGGCTTGCTCGCGCTCTGCCGAACCCACGCCTCGGGCACGGACAGCCTCAACCACGGCGGGGCCGCCGCTATGGCCATCTCCGTCGTCGAGATCATCACGGTGGCGCTTGTCGCTCGTGGAGGCCAAGCGATGTGCCCAAGCGTGCCGGCGAGCTGTGTCCACGTTGCGATCGAGGCACCCAACACCTACCCCATCAGCCGGTTCACTCCCACTGCTGGGTGCCGTGCAGACCGGCCATGGAGCACGGCTGACGAGGGGACAAGAATCGTGGACCGCAAGCGTGCTGAGAAGTTGCATGGTGTACTTAAAATTGCAGTGTGTCTAGCAGGTGCTGCCATGTCTTGGCAGAAGGAATCTCATAGGACGGGATGAGAGCACCATAGCCTTCTTTCTGTCCGAGAAACGGGACCAGGTTCCAGTCCTACATATAATCAAATCACTATATACTGCTGTAGAGGAATCTTGTACTATTAACTTGGCTTAAACTTTTTCAATCCAGCACTGATTTTATACACATGATTTGTGGATGACGCTGAAATTACACCATACGGTGCATGGCAGCAGCACTGGTGCATCGTTGGATATGATTGCCGGCTGTATGTCGTGCGTGCAGTTTCGGCTGCACAGCAGTTTGGTTTTCAATCAGCTGCAACATTTCAACTGGTCAGTATAGATCATTTCAAACGAAGAGCACACCATCCAGCTATCCTTTTGTAACTGGTCAGTATAAATCATTTTAATAGATGATATAAATCTCTACAGCTATTCGTTTGAGTGTGGCGCATGGAGTGACTGAACATTTCAACTGGTCAGTATAAATCATTTTAATATTTTTTGTAGCACACCATCCAGCTACCCTTTTTTAACCTAGTTATTCTTTTTAATCAATGAAAAAAATAGCGCGTTATAGCGTCACTAATAGTACACTATAATGTTATGGAAATTGCCTCACTAAATAAATCGATGTACAAAATCTCGCTATTAGCATATAATAACATATTCCAAGGCCGACGATGTATACAACCAGATTTTTCTGTTAAACCTACCGATGATTGATGATAGCGAGTCCGTCAAAACGTGTTTGAATGACTGTGATCGTTGCCAAGACTTGTAGGCGCCGACGCAGGTCCGCCTTGTCTTCGCTGGCCCAAGGCCATGGACGCACGGTGGATCCTGGCAAGGGCCGGCGTGAGGGCTCCATTTTTAGTCTTTTTTTTATCTTGTTAGGGTTTGTGTCCTGCTTAGGAAGGCGAGACGGCGACAGCTTTCTGAAAATGGAATAAAGGTCTACTCACCTAGTCCCTATTCTGGCGATGTGTTTAGCATCGTTGGTGGGTGTGTGGAGGTGTGTCTCCGGCGGATCTGTCTTTGGTGGATTTGCTCGGATCTCGTCGTTGTTCGTGTGTTTTCGGTTGGATCCTTTTGACCTACGTTATTCTTCATCGGCGGCGGTTGCTGTTTTGGTGTGCTGGTCCTATGGGGCCTTAGCACAACGACTTCCGGAGTGTCTATTACAACAAGTTTTGCCCGATTTCGGCGATGGAGGGGCGATGACAGCGGCATGCCTTCGGCTCGTTTCAGTGCTTATATCATCGCTAGGTGGTCTGCGGATCTAGATGCAATTTTTATTTCGGGTGTTCGTTGTACTGTCATGATTGAGGATAAATAGATCGAAAGCTTTTTCAAAAAACAAAATATATTCCAAGGCCGACGCTATTTTGCTAAGGGTGCTATTTTTTTTCTTGGTTTTAATAACTGCAGACGAAGAAGTTTCTTTTTTTAGAAATCGCAAACTTTTGGTTCATAAGTCTTAAGACTTTTTTAGTCCCAACTAAAAAGTCACTAGGCCCTAAAAAGTCCCTACCTGTTTGGTTTCTAGGACTAAACATGGGCTAAAAGAAGACCATGTTACAACTAAAAGTCTCAATAAGACTCTCCCTCAAGGTCTTTTTTCATAAATCTCAAATACCCACTTTAAATCTGTATAAGTCTCTTCTATTTGGTTTAGATGAGACTAAAACAAATTTTTTTAAATCCTACACCAATGAGTCCCTATAAACAAAACACTCCGTAAGTCCAACGAGTAAACCGTGCATGTTGCCGGTCGGTACAGAGTATACCTGGCCATACCTCGGGCCGGGCGGGGCTTCGGGCCGGGCCTAGCCAAGCCCGACGAAAAAAATCCAGGCCCGAGCCCGGCCCGACCCGGCCATCGGGTCTGTTTTTTGGGCCCAAGCCTGGCCCGAACACGTAAAAGCCTGTCGGGCTTCGGGCCGGCCCCACCCGACCTTCAGAGAAATGCAAAAACAACGGGCCCAGGCCTGGCCCGGCCCGGCCTTCGGGCTCAGAATCTAGGCTCGAGCCCGGCCCGGGGGCAGCGTCGGGCTGGGCCGGCCGGGCCGGGTCGGGCCGGGTTTTCCATGGCCAGGTATAGTACCGAGTACCGCATGACAGAACGGCGGCGGAGGACGCTTCACGCGCGCCCTACTCCGCAGGGCCATCCCGAAATCTTCGGTTCTTCTCCTTCGTTTTCCGCGCCTGCCTCCCTCCTTTCCTCTGACTTCCTTTTGACCCTGCTTGACTGCCATTTACCCTCCGGAGAAAGTGAGGATAGAGACCAGCCACTACTCCCTCCCCCTTCCCCATAATTTACGCAGCATTCATTTTCCTTCTCTGAGTTTGTGCGCACATCGAACCAATCCCCAGAGAAATCCAAACGCCCTAGGTAAGAATCTCCTCGTCGCCGCCGGCTCTGTTCTTCCTTGGTCGCTCATGTGGTGGAGCAGCGGGCTAGCCGCGCGCCTGAATCTCGATTCTTATTTTCTTTTGAGGTAATATCACTGGTAGTCACTAAACTTGCGTTGGATGTGCAGTTTAGTGCTACAACTTTAAAAATACGGATTTTTGGTCAGTTAACTTGCGTTTAGGTTCATATACGGTCACTCTCGTTGACTGCCTGCGTATTCGCCGATGACATGGCATGCCACGCAAGCAGAGGCCCACTGTCAGTGACACAGGCCGTTTCAAGGAGTCGCGTGCGTGGTGTTTTTGTACAGACCCCCTGCACTTATTTTCTTTTGCGCAAAAATGTCCCTGCAAGGGCGGGAGCAAGCCAACCGTGCATATTTGCGGAACGGTACCCCAATATCTCTGGCCATTCATTCTAACTCCCCACCGCTTCGTTTCCCGATCAAACAGAGGCGGAGGCGGAGGAGGCGGTGCTTGACGGCGGCTGTCGTCAGAGGCGATGAATGAACCGCGTCGTCGACGTCCGGGCGAAGCTGCGCCGTCGTATGGTACGTCTGCCCCCACCCCTCCCTGCTCTCCTCCGTCTTGTTTCTCTCATCTGCTCCTGGTCGTCTTCTTCCTGCCCCGTTTCGCGTATCTAGGGTTCATGTGTTATGGCCATTATCTTTGATAGTTTCTCGTATGGACGCGTTGTTCTTAACCGATCTTGAAAGGACGGATTGGATTTTGAAGGTCCAGGCCCGCTGTTTGCAAATCGAACTAGGGTTTGGGAAGGTCTAGGTCCCCTGTTTGGTTAGATTATATAGTTGAAAAATGTCTGATGTTTGTACTGGGAAGGGCAAGAAGTTAACTGAACTTCTGAATTTCAGAAAGTGCATGTAGTTACTGAAATTTTTGACACTAAATGTGTTTACTCTGAATTTCAGAAACTGCATGCAGTTAACTGAATTTTTTGACACTAAATGTGTGTACTCTGAATTTCAGAAACTGCATGCAGTTAACTGAATTTTTTTGACACTGAATGCGTGTACTCTGTTTTTTTAAGATTGTGTGCTCTATTGGTACTGTAATGGATAATTAGCTGTTGAATGCGTGTACTAAAAATGTACTCAAAATGTGTACTATAATGGATAATTAGCTGTTGAACTTGTGTTGTACTTATTTACTTGTTAACTGAATTTTTCTTCAGTAAATTCGACGTACCCTACTTACTGAATTTTTTTATTTTCACAATGCAGGTGATTTTGATGGCTTGTGTAGTGTTCAGATCCACCACAAGGGTTTGTTCTGTGGGAGTGAGAGCAACAAGACTTACATGGATTATGAGGTTGACTGGTTTGACATGTGTGAGAGTGACACATGGTCAATGTTATGGATCAAGGATTTTCTTTCACAACTGGGACATGACATGGAAGCCTCCAAATTAGATGTGTATTGGTGCCAACCAGGGAAGACCGTTGCTGATGGGCTTAAGCTTACGCAATGTGATGCAGATATTGTTCTTATGATTATTGCAACAACAGAGCACAAGAACCTACTGCTTGTAGTAGATCATGGTGAAACTTTGCAGTCATCAGATGATGATGTTTTGATTACTGGAGTGATAGAACTGCCTAAGGTCATTACTCCCACAAAACACAATGGAAAAGAAAATGTTAGCTGCTCAGCGAAAGGAAAGAGTCCAAGACAGAATGTATCAAGGAAAACAAAGAGGAGGATGTCATATGGTGAAGGATCTAGTTCTGGGTTTACAGCTGCAGTGGAGGAAGAGCAAGGAGAGGAGCATGGTCAGAGCAGTGAAGAAGAGGGTGATGTTCAGGATGAGTTAACAGATGAGGATTTTTATGAGAGTGACTTTGATGTGCAAGATGGTGACGATGACCTGTTTGATGCACATGTTGACAAAAATGTAGATGACCACAGAGAGAAGACTGAATTTTCTGACTATGAAGCAGAACTCCCAGAAGATGCACTGGAGGACAGTCATTTGAATATGTCAAGAGAAGAGAAAGATAAGTTGAAGCATAAATTCAGTGTTTTCAACCCTACCACAGACCTGAATGCACCAGTGTTTAAGCTAGGTATGGTATTTGCAGACATGATAGAGCTGAGACATGCTCTCAATGCATACAGTGTCAGAAATAGAGTGAAGGTGAGGAAGCTCAGGAATACTAACAGGTCATTAGAGGCAGTATGCAAGGATGATTGTACTTGGTACTTGAAGGCAGGCAAGGACAACAGATCCAGCAGCATTCAGATCAAGAAGTATACTGACAAACATACTTGCACCAAAGCTTGGGATCTGAAAGTGCTTACTGCTCCCTTTCTTACTAAACAGTTCAGAGAAGAGTTCAGAGGCAATGAGAAAATGCCCTTACTGAAATTTTCAGAGAAGGTGGAACAAGAATTTAACTTAGTTGCTCACAGGAGTAAGTTGGGAAGGGCAAGAAGAGCAGCCGTTAAAGAAATCAGGGGAGAAGATGATGATCAATACAACACTTTATGGGACTATGGGCAGGAGTTGAGAGGGAGCAATCCAGGGAGCCTATTTTTCTTGTGCACAAAGGAAGTGTTTGAAGACAAGGCCAAGGTCACAAAGGACCACTTCTCAACATTGTACTGGTCTTATGATGCATGTAAGAGGGGTTTTTTGAAGGGCTGCAGACCAATAATTTTCCTTGATGGTTGTCACATCAAAGCAAGATATAAGGGGAATATATTGACAGCAGTTGGGATTGATCCAAATGATTGTATCTTCCCTATAGCATTTGGCATATGTGAAGTGGAGTCAACACACAGTTGGGAGTGGTTTCTAGCCTCTTTGAAGGATGACCTGAATATAATCAATACATCAACGTTCACCATTATGAGTGACAGACAGAAGGTGAGTCATAGTTTTTTTGTTCTTTTATTTGTAAAATGTTCTATTCCAAAGTTCTGGAACTAGGATGCAAGAAAAGCTCGAGGCTCGTGAACCGCTCGAGATCGACTCGAAAAGAAACGAGCTGAGTTTGAACACTTTATGTAGCTCGACCAAGAAACAAGCCGATCTTGAGCCAATGTTGGCTCGCTCGATTTTAGCTCGATAGCTCGACAGAATATCATTATATTTTAAGTGATGTTTATGTTGTTGTAGGGTTTGACGAATGCTGTGAAGAAAGTTTTCCCTGATTCAGAACATAGGAACTGTGTTAGGCACATTTACCAAAATTTCCACAAAGTACACAAGGGTGAACAACTGAAGAATGACCTCTGGGCCATAGCAAGATCCACTAATGAAGCTGCCTACACCAGAAACATGGATAAGATGAGAGATCACAACTTTGCAGCATTCAATTGGGTTGAGAACTTGTCCCCAAGAACTTGGATCAAAGCTTTCTTTGACCCTTTCTGCAAGTGTGATATATTGCTGAATAACATGTGTGAGGTGTTTAACAGGTTAGTTTCATTGTTTGCAAGTATGATGTATTGCTTGATTTCTGTTGCATTTGCTTTCATTGATTGTGTGAACACATATTTGTAGCTACATTTTGGATGGTAGAGAGTTGCCAATTAAATCAACGCTGGATTACATCTTCTGGAAGATTTCAAATAGGATGGTTGGTAAGCAAAGGGAGGCAGAAAAGTGGACAGGCAGGCTTTGCCCCAAGATACAGAAGAAGCTGGACAAGTATGTTGAGTGGGCAAAAAATTGCAGGGTGAGGGAGTATGGAAGAGGTGTATTCAAGATTATCTCATTAAACAACACTTACATTGTTGATCTGAACATGTTGAGCTGTAACTGCAAAAGGTGGGAATTGTCTGGTATACCTTGTCATCATGCAATTGCTTGTTTTAGGCATGAGAGAATTGAGCCTGAGAGCATGGTCCATTCATGCTACACTGTTGAGGAGTACAAGAAGTGCTATGGCTTCAATATGAGGCCAATGAGGGATCCAGAGGAATGGGAAAAGATGCGTGGCAATCCTGTTTTTCCACCCATATACACCAAAGTAATGGGCAGGCCCAAGAAAAGTAGGAAAAAAGATCCAGAGGAGAAGAAGGATAAGAAAGGAGTTAGGAAGTTGACCAAGCATGGTGTTAGCATGCATTGCTCTGTTTGTGGGGGCGCTGATCATAACAAGAAAGGGCATTACAAACACGTGAATCAACCACCTACCGAGGAAGCACCTGGGGAATCAGAAGAAGAATACGATGATCCAAGCATAATTGCTGTAAGTTTCTTACATCTTTTCTTGTACATTGATATATTACTTGTACTTCTGTGCATTGATATATTACTTGTACTTCTGTAGAACATTATGCCACACAGAGTTTACCCACAGTTTGATCCAACACAAACTCCAGATTCTATGGTTTACAAGATGCAGGAAAGGGTAAAATATGCAGTGTTGGTTCTTTTTGGAATATTTTTTTTCTGAATTAACAATTGCTCATATGATATGTTATCTGTTAACTATATTGGCAGGAAAAATTTACATACCCTGCACCTATGGACTTTGGTCCCCTGCCTGAGTCTAGCTTTATTGCTAATGCTAGGGACACAATCCCTATAGGCAGGGTGACAACAGCCATGTCCAGGGGCAGGGTGAGAGGAGGAACAAGTGGAAACAATGCAACAAGAGGAGGAAGAAGTGCAAGAAATGCAACAAGGGGTGGTAGAAGTGGTACCAATGCAAGAAGGGGAGGAAGAAGTGCAAGCAATGCAACAAGGGGAGGCAGAATAGTAAGCAATGCAACAAGGGGAGGAACTGCTCCAAGTGCAACTAGA
This sequence comes from Triticum urartu, assembly GCF_056163025.1. Lineage (NCBI taxonomy): Eukaryota > Viridiplantae > Streptophyta > Magnoliopsida > Poales > Poaceae > Triticum > Triticum urartu. The sequence continues at coordinate 716,196,944 of NC_141879.1, forward strand.
GGTGGCAATTACCCAAGTGGAAGTAATCCTCCCAGAGGAGCAAGGGCTGCTGCTCCAGGATTCTACAACTTGCTTTTTGGAAATGATGGACAAAGCAGCCAGCAACCACCACTTTTTATGCAGGGAGAAGAAGAGGTACTTGTGAGCCAAAATGCACCCCAAGATGGCCTGTTTGGAGATGGCTGGCCTCAGGACATGCATGATTTCCTATCTCTGTAGTTGGATGACCAAGTGATGAAGTTCATGAATGAACTTTTGTGTAGAATAGTTCATGAATGAACTGCTCCTTTTGTTGGGGTAAATCAGGAAAAAAGACCTTGTTCTGCTTAGGTTTACATGACAAATGAACCATGCTTTTGTCAGTACTAATTTCCCTGTTTAGTATGGATTTTGTTCGCTACTTCTCCCAGTTTGGAGCTATGACATATGTTTACTGTCATATGCCCAAAATCAGTTTGCACATATGTTTACTGTCATATGCCCAAAATCAGTCTGCACATATGTTTTCTGTCATATGCCCAAAAAGAGTGGCCTGCTTTTTGAATTGTTTTACCGAGATTTTTATGCTCAAATACATTCTGCAGATATGTTCACAGCCATAAGCTAAATTGAGTCTGCACATATGTTTTCTGTTATATGCCCAAAAAGAGTGGCCTGCTTTTTGAATTGTTTTACTGAGATTTTTATGCTCAAATACATTCTGCAGATATGTTCATAGCCATAAGCTATACTGAGTCTACACATATGCTTACTGTCATATGCCCAAAAAAGTGGCTTGTGGTCTGCTTTTTGAATTGTTTTACTGAGATTTTTATGCTCAAATACATTCTGCAGATATATTCATAGCCATAAGCTAAACTGAGTTTGCACATATGCTTACTGTCATATGCCCAAAAAAGTGGCCTGCTTTTTTCATTGTTTTACTGACATTTTTATGCTCAAATACATTCTGCAGATATATTCATAGCCATAAGCTAAACTGAGTCTGCACATATGCTTACTGTCATATGCCCAAAAAAGTGGCCTGCTTTTTTCATTGTTTTACTGACATTTTTATGCTCAAATACATTCTTCAGATATGTTCAGTCATAAACCAAAAAAATGAGTGGCCTGGGATTCGAACCCAGACCGTGCTAGCAACAACCCACACCATCTAGCCACTCGGGCAGTGAGACTAATTTGTTCAGTTACGTGTACTCAAGTCTTTTGTACCAACTATTTGTACCATCTCTTTCCTTTGCTCCGCCGCCCGTACGTCTGACAGATGTAAGAGATACGCGCCGGCGACACCCGTGACTACTCCCACTTTCGCAAGCTCATTCCCGCCATCCAGTACTTCTTCCAAAGCCATTTCCCGCCATTAGCCCGCTCGCCACAGTGTTATTTCCCGCCCTCGACGCACGCTATATAAACACGCTGGTGACCGGGTTTTGGTGGGGCCACTGTCAGCAAGGACATTTTTGTGCAAAAGAAAATAAGTGCAGGGAGGTCTGTGCAAAAACACCACGCATGCGACTCCTTGAAATGGCATGTGTCACTGACAGTGGGCCTCTGCTTGTGTGGCATGCCATGTCATCGGTAAATACGCGGGCAGTCAACGAGAGTGACCGTATATGAACCTAGACGCAAGTTAACTGATCGGAAATCCGTATTTTTAAAGTTGTAGCACTAAACTGCACATCCAACGCAAGTTTAGTGACTACCAGTGATATTACCTCTTTTCTTTTTGCCTGAAGATTTGGGTCCAACCCCTGTTCCTATCGCCTGTTTCTTGCGATGCGTTAACCTTTTCAAGTTTGTGGACGGGGAGGCTAAACAGCACCGAAACTCCGTGGTGATTTCAATCTCTTCCATTGTATTTAGTTCCTTTTTGCTGCTGCTGCTTTTCATCTTGCATTCGGTGGCGAGTTCCCGGGAGAAGAGGAGGCTACAGAGCGGCCGAATCCACCGTCGATCCCCGTTTCGCTCTCTTCCGCATCTTTTTTTTTCTGGTGGGTTCTAATCTTCTATTAGTTCCTGGGGCGGCGGCTCATTGTGGGTTCGTTGTTGGAGTGTCACGAGCACAACGGGGATCTCTGTTCCTACGCGCTTCTCCATTGGAACTGGATCCCCTTATCGCTCCTGTTGCCGTTGTTCGTGGCAAGGGCAACTAGACTATTATGGTGTCCAAAAATCACGGTTTTCCCCCTTTGCAGCATGTGGATTCGCACTCTCCTTTGTTCCCAATCTGCCCGCTCCGTTCGTCCTTCCGCTCTCATACTGCTAATTGAAGTTCTCAATCCATCCCCCTGTTTTTTCTTCCTTGATCTTCAATATGCCTGATCCTTCTCATCCAAAAGAGGGTTCCTTTGTTCTATATTGGTTTCTTCTTCCAAACTCTGGGCTTAGTTCTACTCTCACTTCGAGTGTGCCGGCCTGAGTTATTTGGCGATGTTGACTGTAAATCATGTATTAGTTTGATTCAGCTGGATTATATTCGGTGAAAGCCCTGAATTGTGTACTGTTTATGCATTTTTTTCTGATTATATCCACCCAGGGGCTCTTAAATCCAAGTTGTGTTAGTACATTTAGTTTACAAGTAATTAGTTTTCGCTGATAAGGATTTCCATGTTATATTTTGTACTGAATCTTTCAGCAGTGTGACCCGGCAATGGGGAAGGCAATAACATATAAGCGTACTCGAAGAGCAGAGAATGACGTAACCAGGTATGGGGCATCATCTATGCAAGGGTGCCGTGATGAAATGGAAGCTACTGTAAGTTCTAATTCAGTACTTTAGAGAATCATTGAGATGATAGGTCTATGTATTATCGATTTTGTTTGCCATTACAGTATTGAATTTGATTCTTACCTGTCTTGTTTGCAGTGGGCATCTCACGTACATCTACTTGATTATGCGCCCACATTATTCTTTGGTGTTTATGATGGCCATGGAGGTTTGATATCTATTCTGATACTCTTAGAACATAATAAAAGAAGTTATTATAGTAATCTAATAGAATTAATAGTTATCCAAAGATACGTTTCATGTGCATCTGTGTATTACACTATTCATGCATATGCTTTGAATGTGCATTATTTATTATAATTATGAGCTGTCAATTAAATATAAATTGTGAGGGGCCAAACATTTATTTGATCTGTTTTTGGGAAAGGAGTTGGAGGGTGGTATGTTAGCACTACTATGCTCAGAACTTCAGTGAGTTTTCTGTACAGCGATACACACATTTTCTATTACTGTATCACACATGAGCTTGTGATGATTTTTACACTGTTTTGCATGAGTTTGTACATGAGTGTGTTTGATTCAACCCTTGTTTTCTGTTATGTATGTTTGTTGAGTTGAATCTTTTTTCTCTTAGGAGCGGAAGTAGCATCTTATTGTTCGAGGAAGTTTCATGAAGAGCTTAAAAAGGATCCAAGCTATGTCCTCAATCTGCCTGGCGCATTGAAGAATGTGTATTCCAGGTTATTTAGATGATTAAATCATGTACTCTACATTTTAGGCAAGTATGGAGAGCCATATATGGAACATGTGTTGGGGCGTTTACGATATCGGCAGAGGCATGACATTTAAACAATTATAGATTTTAACTATAAAATGGAAATATTTGAAATTTCATTACACAATATGATCAAATATGGCCTACACAAGAGACATCGTTAAGTGTCTCTACATATATGTTCACATAATTGGCACCCATATATATGCACTTCCTTTACAATATTGAAAGGTGGACGGGACAATGCTATGTTGGTGTTTGAGAAAGTACCAATGTTGTACCCATTCTCTACATAGATGCAATTGCTAAATAAGTTACTTCTCGTTGGATGTGTTGATGTTGAAAATGCAATTATTGTATGCTTGTTACAGCATTGATGAGAAGTTGCAAGAATCAGATGAATGGAGGAGGGACTTGGCTTATTCTCCTGACATCAGAAATTTGATAAGGTGGCTATGGACTGATGTTTGTGGTGCTAACTGGCTCCCCAAGGTGATACTGGATGTTTTTAAAACGGAGATACCGCATGACAAATAACCCTTTTCCTGTGTTTGATTTTGACGTTACATTGTTTGCTTCTTTTATCGAAGGGCACATCGACCAATTCCCTCCCTGATGGCGGCACTCGCTGCTTCTTTCTTTATAGCCTAATTTTCCATTCGGTTTTGACTCTTTTGCGTAGTGTATCTCAGTTTGGAATTTGTTCTTCAGGCACCTTATCTGCCCCCTCTACATGAAGGAAGCACAGCATGCGTGGCTGTCATCAGGGGCAACCGTATCTATGTTGCAAATGTGGGCGATTCCCGTTGTGTGATCTCAAGGAATGGTCAGGTATAGTGAACGGTCATGTGGGGCAATACTATTATGTCATAATCAAGGCATTCAAGTGGTGCTTGACAGTTTTCCTACATCAAATTTTTATGGCAAGGCAATTGATCTCTCGATGGATCACAAACCAAACTACCGACATGAAAGGAAGAGAATTGAAAAGGCAGGAGGACAAGTGCGCATGGATGATATCCCAAAGAAAGTTATGGCTGACATGAAGTTGGGCATCCATCGCATTGAGGGAATATTACACATATCCAGATCGATTGGTATATTCTTTATTTTATTTCGCTGACATTTGTGTGTACAATCTATTCATTGCTGATGGGCATTTTGACTTCATACATCTCAGGTGATTTTCAGTTCAAGCAGGACCTGACTTTGTCGCGTCAAGATCAAATGGTGACATGTTGTCCAGACATATGTGATGTACGTTTGCAACTCTATTGGTTAAGCTCTGTGTACATTTGTTTCTGATAGGTGTGGTCTTATGGAAATGAACTTTTGTTTTTCTAGGTGCCGATAACAAATGATACTCAATTTTTTGTTATAGCAAGTGCAGGTATCTGGTAAGTCTGAGCTAAAAATAACATAAGAGGCTGTTTCATTATGACTTAATTCTAAGTACAATACTTGATCTATAGTGAACTTACTCCCAATTACTATTTTTTCGTGCTTGTTTCATGGTAGGCTTCATTAGTATTTATCACCAGATGTTTATAACATTTTGGTTTAGTTAAGTTTGATCTGCCTGGTACTTACTACAATGGTCTGAGTTTCTTCATCGTGATGTGGAATTCAGTTTTCCATTTCTCGAACTGTAGGATATTAAATTGTTTCCCGAGTTCAAGTTAGTGAAAGAAGCAACATTTGCCAATTCCTAGGTTAACTAGTTCTCTGTAGTGTGTACAGAATTAATTAAATTTGATGGTTCCGTACAATGTTGATTTTCTATTTGGAGATGACAGATTGGTATGTTTGCTTCCTCTTCTTAACCAACTTAGTGCTTAATGAAAGATTTATTCCAATAGGAGTTGTGCCAAGTTTTCTTTTCATTCAGAAGAATGCTAAAACTAATAAGTGAGCAAGGCCACCTTACCAGTCACCACGATCTGATATGCAGCCACTATTTCAAAGGGACATAATTTTGTTCCCTTGTTTCGTACTAATATAATTTCGTTTGTACTATATATTACCATAACAAAGTTACACACTTCTTGTTTTTTTTTCTGCAGGGATGTCATGACAAGTCGGCAGGTGGTTAATTTTGTACACCAATGCTTGCAATCGGTGAGTCTTCTTTCTTCTTAAAAAAAATCTGCTTGTAACTAGGAGTGATACTGTATTTAAAATAAACATCCTACTGGATGAAGAAAAATTTATTGGGTAGCATAATGTTGTTCAAGGAATGACTCCACGCATGCTAATACTTGGTACCTATTATATATTCTATGCCTGGGTTGATTTTCATTTTCTCATGGAATTGTCGTTCCTATTGCTTCTGACATATTGCGTGATCAACGCAGGAGGAGAAAGATCCGGGAACCATCTGTGAAAAACTTCTTGATTCATGCCTGCGCGAGGGCTCAAAGGAGAATTTGACCATTATACTGGTTCAATTCAAGGCCACCGCCCATGGTGGAGCTGAAGCCAATGTTGCCCATGGTGGAGCTGAAGCCAATGGTGCCCATGGTGGAGCTGAAGCCAATGTCGCCCATGGTGGAGCCGATCGCGACACGGGAACTGATGATATCGAGAGCAAAGGGTCAGGTAGCCGCAGCCCTAAGCCCTTAGAGATCGAGGCCCAGGAATCTGGCTCCAAAAAAGAAAGTGCGCCGAGGATGCTTCAGCTGGGGTTGGCTAAAGCACGAGGAATGCTAGGTGTGCCCACAGTTTGATCAAGAAGAGAGGTGATCCTGAGCTGAGAAGGATTTACAATGCTGTTTTTGCTCTTTGTCGGAGATAGAATTATGTGTTAGACTCACTCAATAGGGTGTGAGCAGTTGCTTCGTTGTGTTGTTGGTTTTGCTTGAGCGCCACTTGGATTCACTCTCTTGTTCTGATTTTGGATATTGAAGATGCTTAATGGGGTATGCAGGCTTCCTGCCTTCATGATAATTCTTTTATGCTATGCAATGCAGTAGCATTATGCTCTAGTTTTTTTCAGTGTGCATTTTGGATGAAGATATTAGACAGTAATCGGCAGTATATAACGACTGTTATTAATCGGCCTTGACTTACGTATCAGTTAGCTTTGAATGCCAAGAGCGGCAGCAGCAATGCATCGCAAGTCCATGGAGGAAATTCAACGACGACCTCGCGATGGCAAACGTTTCAGTTTCAGTACCATTCTCTTACGAACCCGAACACTAAAATTGAACGGGAAAAGGTTATAATCAACCGATTGATTTCTTGCATGGCATCAGCCGCCCACTCCACCGTTCGATTCCACTCGCGTGTGTACCGTGATGAGAGCGCCGCATGCAGGCTTCTGTGCATGATACGGGTCCCCACTACTACGACGCCTGTACTAGTACATTTCATTTTTAAATTCAACGCCTGGTACTTTTTGCTACTACGTATGACGTGGTGATGTTTGCATCAACATGTACCAGTTGCTTTGCTACTAGTCCCTTGATGGGGTATTACTTGAGAAGTAATTATTGCGTCCATTCTTCTAAAGACAGAGTAGGCGTGTCCTCTACTAGCAAAAATAATTATTGCGGGCATCTGTGATGGCCACGCTTCGCTGCTGTGAGTAGGTAGCGCAATGCTGCCGTCCTTGTCGTGATCGGGATGTGCCATGCTGCAATAGTCAGTCGTAGTTGTTGCGTATGAACACGTGGCACTGCAATGGTGAGTCGTCATTGTTGTGATCAATGCGCGCGATGCTGCAATGGTTGGTCGTAGTTGCTGAGAGTGGGACACGCGGCGCTGCAAGGACCGGTCATCATTGTTGCGGTCGAAACGCAAGATGCTGCAAGGACCGGTCATCGTTGTTGCGGTCGGAACGCAGGATGCTGCAATGACCGGTCATCGTTGTTGCGGTCGGAACGCAGGATGATGCAAGGACCGGTCGTTGTCGCTACTATGGGATGCACGATGCTGCAACGGTCGGTTGTCATTGCTGCGGGCGCGCGGTGCTCAAAGGACTGGTCGTCGTTGATGTGATCGAAACACATAACGCTGCAACGACCGGCCATTGTCATTGCGATCGGGTGCACGATGCTGCAATGGCTGGTTGTCACTGCTGCAGACGCGCGACGCTCCAATGATCGGGCGTTGTTGTTGCGATCGTAACGCATGACGCTGCAAGGACCGGATATGCATGACGCCGCAATGGCCGGTTGTCATTGCTGAGGACGCATGACGTTGCAATGGCCGGTAGTCCTTGTTGCAGACGCACAACGCTGCAATGGTCGATCGTCGTTGTTGTGGTCGAGACATGTGACACTGCAATGGTTGATTGATGTTGCTGCGAGCAAGGTGCAAAACGCTGCAAGAGAGGACCTCCACTGCCGCAAGGAACAGTTACTATTGTTGCAAGAGGGGCGTGACATGCTACCGGGGTCGGCAGCCAAAACTGAAAAGCCCCTCCACCGAAGCTCCACGCCGGTCGACGTTAGCTTTATAGCAGTGCAACTAAGCCGGACGGCCCAACTGTAACAAACTTCTTCCTGCGTGTGAGTCACTACTCGTTTATCACGACCTTTGTAAATACTTGCTAGATCCATTGCAATTTTTTTATGCTTTTTCCTTTATTTCTACGGTGTATACCTCATTGCAATCTTGTAAAGAAATTGCGTTGCATAAGATTGTTTATTTTAACACTTTGTTGGGGAGTTGTTTTATGCGATGGGGCCCAGCCACCTGACCATCGCATGTTGCTTTGCGAATCACAAGCAAGGTTCGTACCGTGTGTATGTGTGAGCAGCTATTTGAGTGGTCCCAAACGCCCCAAGGCCGTGAAAACATGCCAATCATCGCATCCGACTTTTCCGCGCTCTGCCCACCGAAACTGCTAGGAGACGTCAGATTTGGGCAGATCAAACGGTGGTCGAGGCGGCTTAATTTTGGCTGTTATCAGCCGATTGATCGGTAGCAGCCGCCAAATTGAACTCCCAAAAACCTGCTTCTATAAAACCCAGTGTATTACGACTTGGGAGCCTCGTTTGTAAACAATCCTCAAAATCTGACCCCCTAAAAATCACAATTTCAAACTCGATCTTTCCCGTATTTTTCATCATATGCCATATGATTATGCACTTCATAAAAAATACTGGAAATGATATATATAAACATAAACTCCTTAACTACAAGTTGCCATTAATTCAGAGGATGATGACCCTATCAAATTTGAGCTAATCTCAACTAGTTAAAGCAAAATATATCCTAAAAGAACCAAAATTAAAGGTAATACAATAAGAGAAGATTAGCTTCTGGACCGCCGTCCAAGTCCCTGCTGCCAGAGTCCAAGGAGAGGATGATGACGTCGTTGGTGGTTGACGTCATCACTGCTACCTCATCCTCCCTTCCAGCTGCTGCCTCCTCTTGGTATGGTCCTTCCAAAGCTCATCCCATGCCTGGTCATGGGCGGCTTGTAATACCACCAGGGCCAAGAGGTGCTCGTGGTACCAGAGCTTGCGATGGTACTCTGCCATCTACTCTTGCGACAACCGTTCAACTACGAGTCATCCCATGTTGGCAACATGCTCGCTCGACACTTCCCCAGCCACTCCTCCTTGAAGCGCCCCGCCGCTTCCCCACGCCACCGCTCATCGTCGTGGGAAGGGTAGACTGAGCGGAAGAGAACGTGCTTGTCCTCCTCGAGCTCCATCTCATTGAGCCCCTTTGGCTAGAGTAGTGCTGCTTCCATCACCGTGTTTTCCTGCGAGCACCTCTGCCACTTTCTTTGCCCTATCTAAAAAATGGAAGGCCAGATCCCACTTTCTTTAATAGAGCGGGCACCACGTCCTTCGCACCGGAGGAATCCATATTCATGGCTGCTGGTGCTAGGGGGACCATGAGGTGGCACCTCCACTATAGAAACTGGGCGGGCATCGCGGAGAGGCTCCTCGCCATCTTCGTATGTCGCAATTGAGGAGAGGGATAGGTAACAGGGGAGAGGACACCACCACGGCACCACCGTCTGATGGAGAGGGGATGTAGGAATGAAATATGTATACCAGAGGAGGGGGTGTGATTTAAATTTTCTTTCGGGAAACTTCAAATATCTCAGACACAACAATGGAAGTAACTAGACAGGAACAAGTCTAGGAATGAAAACTATCGAAGGAAAACTAAAGCATACATCGAGAGACAATCACATGGTCTAACCATAATTCAAGACAGAGTACTGAAAGTAAATAGGGTATAGAGGTGACCAGTGATGCTCGATGATGATAGGGTATTTATTTGACCAGTTCATTCTTCTGCAAAAGTGCTACGTCTGGTTGGAGGAACTTGTGATTGAACATAGAAGATAAACCCTCTTCCTTCTGTTCTCCCCGACAATTAATTCGTCAACCAGTGTCGATTACTCGTGGTAGATGCTTGAGATAATATCCAAACCTTCACATAATTTGTCTTCATGGACCATAATTACTCTTGGTCACTGAAGAACTTGACACCTAACCGTCTAGAGAGTTGACAGTTCTCAAGAGTAATAGGCGGAGCATACTAGACTTAGATTCCAGTGAAGCTAGACCACTCTCTAATTTTTCGGCTCTGCGTTTTTCTCTCGGTGGAATATAAACTCAAATAGCTTGGAGGGAGCACTACAAAAAAGACACATCCGTGACATTTTGGCCCGAACGAAAAGTTTTTCTGTCATGCGATGACACTTCTATGACGATAATTGTGACAAAAACATGTATCATCATAGATTTGGTGGGCTCCTACTTGTATGACAAAAAATCATGACAGAAAATGGGCTTTTCGTCCTGGGTGGGCCGGAGACGCACCTGTATGACATTCTTTGGGCCTCCCATGAAGGAAAAATCATGGTAGAAGTGAAGGCGAGGAAAATATAGGGGAGTTCCCGGTTACATTGGGTGGTCGGAGCCGAGCGATGCACTGTGGTTTGCGTGTTTCTCTCGTGTACGCGCATGTATGCGAGGCGTTGGCTAACTGAACCCGACCAATCGCACTAGCTACGTTGCTGATCTGAGTGATCGATCCCTTGGATGTTAACTGAACTCGAGCGATTCCTTCGCTGCTGACTGAATCCGAGCGATTCCTTCGCTGCTGGTGCTAACTAAACCCGCACGAACGATCACTCCTGCTGCTTACTGAAGCCGATTGAGCCTCCGTGCGAGACGTAGCCAACCAGTGTTGGGTTGCCTCTCGATGAACAGTGACCATTGCTACCGTGCGTGCGGCACGTAGAACGAGACAAGACGTGGTGAGTCGAGTCGATTGGTTGGCTCTCAATGAACAGTTCTCCATGGGGGTTGGATTAACAGGACCCCGTGGTAGTAGGCGGTTGCTGCTGGATGAACAAGACCCCTAGGAGGCCGCTGCACCACAGCCGGTTGGGGTGGATGAACAGGACCCCGTGAGGGCTGGATGACAGTAGCCGATAGAGGAAGGATGAACAGTAGCCCGTGGATGAACAGTGGCTGGTGGAGGCTAGAGGAAGTCGACGGTGGATGAACAGTAGCCCGTGGAAGCTGGAGCGAGGCAGTAGAGAGTGGATGAACATGACATCGTTTCGACTGTAGGCGCTCGAACAGAAGTACGTTTCCTCCGTTTTGCGGTACGCCACACCCCTCCCGATCAACAAGACCCCGTTTCGAGCGTAGGGACTCAAACAGAAGTCAGTTTCCTCTGTTTTGCAATACGCCAGACCCTTCCCGATGAATAGGACTCCGTTTCGACTGTAGGTGGTCGAACAAAATGCTGTTTCCTCTGTACTGTGGTATGCAGGCCATGTTTCGGCTATTCCATCCAAGCCGGTTGGCTCCCGATGAACAGGACGCATTTTGTTGCCTCCCGACGAACATGACTCAGTTTCTCCATTCCGACTCAGCCGGTTGCCTGCCGATGAACAAGACGGCGTTGCTGCCGTCAGTTGCCTCCATGTACACGAGCCATGTCCGTACATATGCACGAGTACGTGTTCGAGAGCCCCGCCCGTATGTACGGATGTGACCATATTTTTAGCCCTATGGCCTGTACATACGTGTACACGGTTTAGACGGGACTGCCTGAACTGCTACGTCGGGGGCTTTACTACGACATGTGCCTTTGCTTGCTCGGCCACAGTTCGTCGTTGCAGAGAGATCGATCGACCAGTATGTACGTATATGTTCACGACCAGGCAGATAACGCTACGTATGCTTCGACCAGGTGGGTCCTAGCTATCAGGGAGGATAAGAAGGCACTTCCTTGCGTGCGAAGATATAACTGGTGGGTCCCAGCTGTCAGGGGGAGGGATCATTTTTTCGCGCCTAATATGGAGGCACTTCCTTGCGTCCGAAGATTTAGCTGGTGGGTCCATCTGTTAGCGTTACCGCTTACATTAATCTTTTGATGGCTGTCATTCGTTGACCACACCGCGCCGAGAGCACCAAGGCGGTGGACGACGGTGAAGCCTAGGAAGGGAACGACGCGGACCAGGGAAAGACGCGATAGTGGATGCCCACGCGATGCACCTCCTCATGACCGACCAGGGCGTGCTACTGGAGCACAGCTACCCCTTAGGGCCGACGAGGATGAGCTGCTAGATAACACTATCGTTCGCGTGGCCAGTCAGCGCGCGCTACTCGCGGCCGTCGAGGGCGTGCTCCACCTCGGCAATGTCAGAGACTTCATCCTCTTCCTAGGCCGCGACGCCATCCACTTCGGCAATGGTTGCGTGCTCTGGTGGGTGTTGTGTCCGTATGGGAGCTTCGAGCTACACTACCAGTGGGGGCGGGGGTGACCTTTTCGTGGTTTCACATGGTCAGAGGAGAAAAATAGAATTTGAAGTAGCACAATATGTTGGAACATGTTAGAGGAAGGTTGGCAGGAGAAGTACAACAAACATCACGTGCGCACCATATTTTAAGAAGGGTTTAATGTAATTTGTGTGAAATGGATCCGTGTGGATTTACAAGTAGTACATCCAGGTGCCAAAGGGGAAATTGACATGGCTTGGGAAAAGTATGTCGCTTCATAAGGAAATATGGAATGGAAAAAAAATTCTGACTACAAGCTTTTTGAAAATTTCATGTATTTAAAAATATTCAGGAATAAAGAAATCATGGATTTGGGAAAACGGGAATTTATAATTGTTCATGAATTCTAAAAATTATTTCGTGATTTACGAAGTCATCGTAGGCACCTCCTAGTCCACGAAAACGTCTCCTCCCGCTGAACGCACATCGTCGGAAATCTTAAAATAAATCTAAGAAATATGAGCACCGGGACTTAAACCCTTGTGGGCTGGTGATACCACTGTCCTTCTAATCATCCAACCAAATGTTGGTTCCCTTGTGTGTGGCTGTATAGAGCAAAGCAACTTGGTTGTCCCTATCCATCTTCTGGCATGGTACATCCTTTCATCCACAAATGGATCTATATTATGAAAAACAAAAAAATGTAACAAATAAATGACCAGAAATTCCCAGTTCCCTGTTTCAGCAATCGATGCTAATTTATGTACTCATATATCGATGCGTATGTTGGTGCCAAAACACTCAACCAATTTATGTTTCATATCAACCCTAGGAACTTTGTACGTTGCCTATAATATGAATTATCTAGAGAACATGTGATTGTAAAAGGATTACCTACACTGGTCTTTATTAGAGTTCTAATCTTCTTCTATTTGAAACATGATAGTATTGATTTTATCCATTTTCTCTAGATGTAGTCATGTTACCTCAACTCCGCCTATGTTGTCTCAACATAGCCGGTCCCAAGCCCGGGTAAAGGAGGAGGGTTGTGATAGGCTTGGCGAGCCAACGTAAAAACTCAGCAACACTTATGGAGATCAAGCCCAAAAGATTTTCGTTGGGGCGTAACCCTCTCAGCGACGCGCCACATCAGAACCCTGGTGTGGTGGCAAATGGGAAAGGGCCGGGCCGTCACCCCCCAGGTGGCGCATTGTATCTTGATTCAGATATGGTGGCAAGTGAGCGAGGATCGGGTCGTCGCATCCTTAGTGGCGCGCTACAACGGCGCCCGGATGTAGTGGAAAATGAGCAAGGGTCTTCACATTTGACTCGACGAGTGCGAAGGGTAAGGAAGCTAGCCGAGCCAAGGAGGATTTGCTTAGGTAGCTAGAACGTAGGGTCTCTAACCTGGAACCTTCAGGAGCTAGTTGATGCAGTGGTGAGGAGAGGTGTTGATATCCTTTGCGTCCAAGAAACCAAATGGAGAGGACAGAAGGCGGGGGAGGTGGGGGATACCGGCTTCAAGCTGTGGTACACGGGGACGGCTGCAAACAGAAATGGCGTAGGCATCTTGATCAACAAGAGCCTCAGGTATGGAGTGGTAGACGTCAAGAGACATGGGGACCGGATTATCCTGGTCAAGCTGGTAGTTGAGGACTTGGTTCTCAATGTTATCAGCGCATATACCCCACAAGTAGGCCACAATGAGAACACCAAGAGGGAGTTCTGGGAAAGCCTGGAAGACATGGTTAGGAGTGTACTGATTGGTGAGAAGCTCCTCATAGGAGGAGACCTCAATGGCCACGTGGGTACATCTAACACATGTTTTGAAGGGGAGCATGGGGGCTTTGGGTATGGCATCAGGAATCAAGAAGGAGAAGATGAATTAATCTTTGCTCTAGCCTACGACATGATTGTAGCTAACACCCTCTTTAGAAAGAGAGAATCACATCTGGTGACTTTTAGTAGTGGCCAACACTCTAGCCAGATTGATTTCATCCTCTCGAGAAGAGAAGATAGGCATGCGTGCCTAGACTGTAAGGTGATTCCTGGAGAGAGTGCTGTACCCCATCATAAGCTGGTGGTTGCTGACTTTCGCTTTCGGTTACGTGTCCAACGGGATAAGCATGCCAAATTCGCTACAATGAAGTGGTGGAAACTCAAGGGGGAGGTAGCTCAGGCGTTCAAGGAGAGGGTCATTAAGGAGGGCCCTTGGGAGGAAGGAGGCGATGCGGACAATGTATGGATGAAGATGGCTACTTGCATTTGTAAGGTGGCCTCGAAGGAGTTTGGATTGTCCAGGGGAAGGAGAAGCGAAGATAAGGACACCTGGTGGTGGAATGATGATGTCCAGAAGGCGATTAAAGAGAAGAAAGATTGCTTCAGACTCCTATACCTGGATAGGAGTGCAGACAACATAGAGAAGTACAAGATGGCGAAGAAGGCCGCAAAGCGAGCTATTAGTGAAGCAAGGGGTCGGGCATATGGGGACCTCTACCAACGGTTAGGCATGAAGGAAGGCGAAAGGGACATCTATAAGATGGCCAAGATCTGAGAGAGGAAGACGAGGGATATTGGCCAAGTCAAATGCATCAAGGACGGAGCAGGCCAACTCTTGGTGAAGGACGAGGAGATTAAGCATAGATGGCGGGAGTACTTCGACAAGTTGTTCAATGGGGAGAATGATAGTTCTACCATTGAACTGGACGACTCCTTTGATTAGACCAGCATGCGTTTTGTGCGGCAAATCCAGGAGTCTGAGGTCAAGGAGGCTTTAGAAAGGATTAAAGGAGGCAAGGCAATGGACCCTGATTGTATTCCCATTGAGGTGTGGAAAGGTCTCGGGGACATAGCAATAGTATGGCTAACCAAGCTTTTCAACCTCATTTTTCGGGCAAACAAGATGCCAGAAGAATGGAGACGGAGTATATTAGTACCAATCTTCAAGAACAAGTGGGATGTTCAGAGTTGTACTAATTACCGTAGAATTAACCTGATGAGCCATACAATAAAGGTATGGGAGAGAGTCATTGAGCACCGCTTAAGAAGAATGACAAGCGTGACCAAAAATCAGTTTGGTTTCATGCCTCGGAGGTCGACCATGGAAGCCATTTTCTTGGTACGACAACTTATGGAGAGATATAGGGAGCAAAAGAAGGACATGCATATGGTGTTCATTGACTTGGAGAAGCCCTATGATAAGATACCGCGGAATGTCATGTGGTGGGCCTTGGAGAAACACAAAGTCCCAGCAAAGTACATTACCCTCATCAAGGATATGTACGATATTGTTGTGACAAGTGTTCGAACAAGTGATGTCGACACTGATGACTTCCTGATTAAGATAGGGCTGCATTAGGGGTCAGCTTTGAGCCCTTATCTTTTTTGCATTGGTGATGGATGAGGTCACAAGAGATATACAAGGAGATATCCCATGGTGTATGCTCTTTGCGAATGATGTGGTGCTAGTTGACGATAGTCAGACGGGGGTAAATAGGAAGTTAGAGTTATGGAGACAAACCTTGGAATCGAAAGGGTTTAGTCTTAGTAGAACTAAAACCGAGTACATGATGTGCGGTTTTAGTACTACTAGGTGTGAGGAGGAGGAGGTTAGCCTTGATGGCCAGGTGGTACCTCAGAAGGACACCTTTCGATATTTGGGGTCAATGCTGCAGGAGGATGGGGGTATTGATGAAGATGTGAACCATCGAATCAAAGCCGGTTGGATAAAGTGGCGCCAAGCTTCTGGCATTCTTTGTGACAAGAGAGTGTCACAAAAGCTAAAAGGCAAGTTTTACAGGACGGCGGTTCGACCCGCAATGTTATATGGCGCTGAGTAGTGGTAGTAGTGGTAGTAGTGGTAGTAGTAGTCGTAGTAGTCGTAGTAGTGGTAGTAGTGGTAGTAGTGGTAGTAGTAGTAGTAGTAGCAGCAGCAGCAGCAGTAGCAGCAGTAGCAGCAGCAGCAGTAGTAGCAGTAGGAGCAGTAGCAGTAGTAGCAGTAGGAGCAGTAGCAGTAGTAGCAGTAGTAGCAGTAGTAGTAGTAGTAGTAGTAGTAGTAGTAGTAGTAGTAGTAGTAGTAGTAGTAGTAGTAGTAGTAGTAGCAGTAGTAGCAGTAGTAGCAGCAGTAGCAGTAGTGGTGGTGGTAGTAGTGGTGGTGGTAGTGGTAGTGGTAGTGGTAGTGGTAGTGGTAGCCAATATACGTTCTCGTCACATCTATTTATTATGTCGTTTTGACTATGATGCTTCATAAGAGCATCTCCAATAGTCGCGCAACACACGGCGTGCTAAAAAGCGTTTATAGCGCTGGAATCGTTAGATTTTGCGCAGCACGGAGCGCTGGCTCCAGCGGCCGCTGCAAAATATAGCACGCGCACGCAGCTCCAGCAGACGCCCGAGCAACCGGCGCTTGCCATATGTTTATTTTGGAGACAATATGGTGATATTTCAAACATCAAAACAAGACATAGCATAGTTTAAAATCACCCACACAAGTTCATGACATAAAAGTTCAAAATCATGCTGAGAAACATCATCCAACCAAGTTCAAAGTCATCGAACCAAGTTCATGACATAAAATTTCACACAAACAAATGGCACATCAACTCATGCCTCATCCTCATCTTCGTCCTCCTCTTCCTCTTCCTCTTCATTGTGGGTAGCTCGGAAGGCATTGGCAAGATCTCCACCGGCATCATGCGAAGGCATGTGAGGCACACTGGAAGACATGCGTCCACCCATGTCACCCGGAGGTGCTCCCATGCCTCCCATGAGAGACACAAAATTCATGCCTCCCATGGTAGCTCCGAAGCCATCAATGCCGCCCATGGCCCCCATGGTAGCTCCGAAGCCACCCATGCCTCCCATGCCGCTCATGGTAGCTATGAAGCAAGCGATGCCGCCCATGGCACCCATGCCAACCATGGCTCTTTTTTGGACCAAGACTTCATCGCGGGCATGATTGACGTACTCATTTTGCTTCTCATCGAGGGTAGATGTGTCCATGAAGAACAAGTAATTCTCCCATTCCAACAATCTTGTTCGCTCCTCCATGTCCAATTTCTTCTCCTCCAATGCCACCTTCCTCTCCTCCGCCGCCACCTCCTCTCCTCGGCCGCCAACCTCCTCTCCTCGGCCGCTGCATCTTGGTTCCTTATCATCTTTCTCTCCTCGTTCACTTCCTTTCTTGCCTTCACAATAGCTTCCATGACATTTTTTAGCACGCCATCTCCTTTCCTCTTCTTCTTTTCTTTTCCGTCTTTCTTGCATCCATTTGGTCTTTTGGCTTGGAGTACGCAACCGATTTTGTTGTTGGGCTTCTCTTGCCGTCATCACTTGATGCCTCCTCCTCCTCCTCCTCATCCAAATCAATAGTTCGCTTGCGTTTGTTGCTCTCCTCATCATGGACACCATCATGTGGCTTTCATTTGTCATCATCCTTCAACGCATCATAGGAATGAGGCAAGGTAAATGGTCTCCCTTTCTTGGTCTTCTTCTCCTCTCCTTGAAATAAGTTTTGTGCAATAGTGACCTTCAAACAAAAGAACAAGTTAGCACTTGAAACACCAAGAAGAAGCATGATGAACATGGAAGAATCATGAAAAAATGGCACTTACCCTATCTCTATCATTAGTGCCACTTGGGTTCAACGTGTCAACCGCCTTAAGTGCGGCCACCCACCTTTGACAATCTTAGTTGATTGTCAACCACAGAGAGCGAAGAGATCTTTCCGAGCAGTCAATTCCACCTTTGTTGTGTAAATCAAAGTGCTCCTTCATCCGGATCCAATATGCATCTATGCTTTGATCCCCTCCAACGGTGGCACCCCACGACACTTGCAACGATATATTGCATAGCAAGATGTCTTCGTCCATGGTGTAGTTGCTCGCTCTTCCTTTCGGCGCATCGACGATACCCTCACCATCCTCGTCCACCTCAATCTCATGATCATCGAAATGCACATCATTGGATTGAGACCAATGAGAGTTGTTCGAGCCAACACCCATAGTTGACATGTATGTCTCGTCATTGAAACTACAAAGTATATACAACAAAGCAAATAAGCTATCCATATGTATGCATTCAAAAAACAAAAACAAAAAAAGTGGGCATTTTTTTACCTTGTGGGCATTTCATCGAACACCTTGTGCGCATCGGCCGCCGGCGCAACAAGCGAGCTCGCCGGCGCTTCGCTCGCCACCGCATCCGTCGCACGCCCTGCAAGCTTTTTGGGAGCTTCGAGAGGGGGGCACATGGCTTCACGGCGGGCGCCGGCGTGACGACACTCGCCGCCGAGGTCGTCCGCGGCGGCATGAAAATGCCACGCGCGAGACCGGTGCTTGGAGGTGGAGGCGAAGCCAAAGCTCCCCGCGCTAGGGTTTGCGGCGGCGGCGGAGGGGTCGTGGGTGTAGGGAGGGGTGAGGAGGATGTCGGTGCGGCCGTCCATCGGGCGAATTTGCCGGCGGCGGTGAGGGCGGGGCGAAAGCGGCGCAGCGGAGATGGTCCGGCGCGGGCGCTCGAGTGTGCAGCGCGCAGAAGCGGGCGCACGAACTAAGTGGCGCGGATGCCGTTTCGCCCCGCACGCTGAAATACTTATGCCGCTCGCGCATGTTTTGCGCCTCTGCTGGATCGCCCGGAGCGGCTGTGCGCGCGCAAAAAACAGATTTTTTTTTTCAGCGCTGCGCTTATATCGTGCGGCTGTTGGAGATGCTCTATGGCATATTGCTATAGTCGGTCAGTAGTAAATGATCAATTTTATGATGAGTTTTCACCGACGTAATAATTTTTCAATCAACGCCAGTAGTAAATCTGGGATTAATCGGTCATCAACACTCCTTAGTAGAATCGGCATATTATTGCAATATTCTTGGGAAGTTATACACACCATTAGAAAACAAAGAGTTCTTCATAGATATGAAGCGTTTACCTTCTTCGTATTACTATAACGCTTATAGTATGAACCCCTTTAAAGAACCTAAGACATCTACTACATCACAATATGAATAAAAAATAAACAAAGAAATTTGCCATGAGCCCCACATAAAAATGGACACGTTAAGTGATAGAAATTTGGTGAAACATAAATAAATAAATAAATGTTTCGGCAAAACTTTAGCGCTTATAGAATGTATCCCGGTAAAGAAATGAAGGGACCTACTACATCATAATATTGAACTCAGTATGAATGAACAGAAATAATGTACACAACAATATGATATATGCCCCCCCCCCCCCCCAACACGATTTGGTTTTCCTCGTTGATGGTTACGTATGTGGCTGTTGAGTTCATATTACGATTAGTTTTGATTGCCGAACTCATCTATCAATCTACAAATTGTTTTCATGTGTGCAATAAAAACTATACAACTAGGAACAACAACTATAAATAAATATCAAATTACAGCTATAAACTACAACTACAATTTGTTTTTTTGAGAAACAAGAGTTGGAAATTACTCAAGGGGGGTTTTACACTCGGACCACATCAGAGGAATGAGACTAGCACGCACATTGCCAAACATTAAAAAGTCGCCTGTTCTCCTGGCCGTAGCCGCAAGCTCGTGAGCCAGCTTGTTGCAATTTCTTCCGACAAAAGAGCACTTGTGTGATCCGAATCTAGCCAACACTGACTTGATATCGCGAGTGATACCATAGCATGGGGACCGGGACTGCCCTGAGTCCATGACCTCTTCAATCATAACTTTGTAGTCCATCTCCAACACGACTAGGCCCGTGTACACATTCACCAGAGTTTGGAGGCCAATCAGCGCAGCCTGCATCTCCGCCTCTTCCACATTATTTAAGTTTGCTACTTGTCTGCCACCGATAGAATAATCTGGCCATTATGGTTTCTTGAAACAGCACCAATCCAGGACCCCCCGCTGTCAGGTAGGAATGATGCGTTGGCATTCACTTTTACCGTGCCTCGGACTGGAGCCGTCCACTGCATATGAACCTGGGCAGGAGTGCTAGGATCCTGACCAGTCAGTATCTTCCCCTCATTCTCTGAAAACGATGGTTGATCTTGGCCAGCTTTTAGCAGGTCCTCCTCGTATCGCAAGAGAAAGAGAACGGACTGCATGATGGGCTCTTTTCCGTCTCCATGAATACAATTATCATGCAGATGCCAGCACCTCCAGAGGAGCATGAGTACTCGCACTCACGATTCCTCAGGGATGGACGCAAGTAGCAGCAGAAGCCAGTCAGGTCCCGTGCGCCGAAACCATATTTCATGTGGGATGTCCCACTCCTTCCTCATGGCGGTTCTCAGGGCTCTGCTCTTAGTGCATTCAATAACCGCATGAAATTCATCCTCCTCCTCGCAGCCGCAGATGTTGCATGTGCTGTCCAGTTCCGGAGTCCGTTTAAACTTGTTCTTCTTTGTTGCTAAAGTATTCGTTGCCACTCTCCAACCAAAAATTCTAACCTTGGGGGGAACATTTGTTTTCCAGACGAGATCCCAGATGCTGGCGGGCTCTGAGAAACTTGACCTTGCAAGGAGACTGCTAGTTTGTATGCGCTTCTCACAGAAAAATTCCCATTCTTTTCGTGATGCCAAGCTATACAGTCCTCCATGTCCGACCTTGGGATGCGAATTTTACTAATATCTTCCGCATCAAAGTCATGAAAAATCTGTCTAATGAGCTCCATGTTCCATTCTTTACTGTCCTGGTGTATCAGCTGGTTAACCCATCGAAGTCTCGATCTCCTGATAAAAGTGGCAGATTTAAGGCCTTCCTTCCGAGGTAGCCACTGGTCCCTCTGGATCTGGATGCTTTTTCCATTGCCTACCCTCCAAATAATTTCTTTCTTGAGTAATTCCAGCCCTGCTTCAATCCCTCTCCAAACCGGTGATGCATCTTTGGCAATAACTGTATCAATGAGATTGCCATGGGGGTAGTACTTGGATTTAATCACTCTAGCACAAACGCTCTCTGGGTATTGTATTAGTCTCCAACTTTGTCTGGCTAGGAGAGCTAAGTTGAACAGGTGCATGACTCTGAATCCGATGCCTCCCGCCCGTTTTGGTCGTATCATCCGTTCCCAGGACATCCAGTGCACCTTCCGGTGGCCTTCCTCGTCTCCCCACCAAAAGTCTCGAATCATTTTCTCATATTTCTCACAGAAACCTTTAGAAAAAAGGAATACACCCATGGTATAGCATGGTAGGGCCTGAACCCTAGACTTGACATGCACTTCTTTTGCGGCATATGACATGAACTTATCTGAGGCATCGTTACATCTTTTCACGAATTTATCCATGATAGGTTGGAAGTTCTCGTCCTTCATTCTGCCCTCCGGAGTGGGGAGTCCTAGGTATTTGCTCTCAAAGGATTCTGTCACAACTCCTAGGACCCTCTTTATCTCATCTCTGACGTTTGTAGGGCAGTGATCACTGAATAGGAGGGAGGACTTGCTCTCACTTAATAGCTGCCCTGTGCACTTTTGGAAAGTGCGCAACACCTTCTTCATCGTCTCGGCTTGATCCACCATAGCCTTGAAAATGATCAGGCTATCGTCCGCAAAAAGGAGGTTAGATATGCCTGGGCTATTTCTTGCTATTTTGATGGGTGTTAGTCTTGTCTCCTCTATCTCCTTATTCATGAGCATAACCAGGTCGTCCGCCACAAACAGGAAAAGGTAAGGGCTGAGAGGATCTCCTTGCCGCAATCCTCGTGAGGGAATGAAGAGGTCCAGAAGCTCACCATTAAACCGTACCGAGTATCTCACTGACCTCACACACATCATGACCCATGGGATCCATTTTTGGTTGAAGTCAGTCTTTTCTAGCGCTCCTTCAAGGAAGTTCCAGTCCACCCTATCGTACGCCTTTGCCAAATCCAACTTATATGCACAATGGGTGTTGTGGATGTTTCTGCTGTGTTGAATTTTGTGGAAACACTCAAACGCAATGGTGGTGTTATCTGTGATCATACGGCCCGGGATGAAGGCACTCTGGGTTTCAGAGATTATCTCATCCAGGAGAGGCCGAAGTCGGTTCACCAAACATTTTGAAATTACCTTGTATATGATGTTGCAAAGGCTGATGGGTCGATAATCTCTCAGTGACCGCGGGTTATTTCCTTTAGGGATGAGTACTAACACTGTATCATTTACTCCTTCTGGCAGGACCCGTCATTGAAGAAGCTTAAGACTCCCTTTATCACATCGTCTTTCATCACACCCAATTTTGCTGGAAGAAACGTGCCGGAAAACCATCCAGCCCGGGCGCATTAAGTGGCCCAATCTGAAACAGTGAGTCACTGATTTCCTCTGATGAAAAGGGTTTTGTCAATGCTCTGTTCATGTCCTGAGTAATGCTCCGTTTGATTAGGTTTAACAGCTCGCCCGAACCACATTGTCCTCTCTTTTATACAGTTCTTTAAAGAAATCATATGTTAACACGTGCAGGCCCTCTCTATCCTCAACCCATGTATCCTCTTGGTTCTTCAGTTTTGTTATTTCATTCTTCTTCTTCCTCCAGGTTGCTTTCCGTTGGAACCACTTGGTATTTCTGTCCCCTTCTCGCAAGTACGTGGCTCTTGATCTCTGCCTCCACATTAATTCTTCCCTCAAGAGCAGTTCGTTGAGTTCCGCCGAGAGCCTCTTGATTTCTGTCTGATTTGCTGCTGCATGAGGGTAGTTCCACAGAACACTTAGTCTCTTCCTAATCTCAGTCATTTTCTTTATAATGGAGCCAAAATCTCTGTCAGCCCATCCCTTTAGCACTTGTTGCATATTATTCAGTTTACTGCACACATCTTCCAGGTTGCTAGCTGGGACTGTCCGCCCCCACCCCTCCGCGATCATTGGCGATAGGGACGCTGCACGCTCCCACATATGCTCATATCGGAAAGGTCGCTGCCCCTTGCATCCTTTTTGCCTCCAGACTTTGCGCGTGCCCACACACAGCAGCACCGGAAGATGATATGATCAAGATGAACAGATGTGTTCGATGTAAGCATCTTTAAAGTGATCTGACCAACTCGGGGCCACCCCTTAGTCTAGCCTTGCCTTGACGTTGCTATGGCCATCATGTTTGTTATTGTATGTCCAAACTGGTCCCTTAAACCCTATGGCAAAGAGGTTACAATCCGACAGGACCCTCCTAAATTTTTCCATGTATCTCTCTGACCTCCTGGTACGTCTCCAACGTATCTATAATTTTTGATTGTTCCATGCTATTATATTATTTGCTTTGGATGTTTAATGGGCTTTATTATGCACTTTTATATTATTTTTGGGACTAACCTATTAACCGAAGGCCCAGTGCAAATTCCTGTTTTTCTGTCTATTTCATTGTTTCACAGAAAAGGAATATCAAACGGAATCCAAACAGAATGAAACCTTCGCGAGGGTCGTTTTTGGAACAAACGCAATACAGGAGACTTGGAGTGGACGTCAAGGAAGCAACGAGGCGGCCACGAGGTAGGGAGGCGCTCCCCCACCCTCGTGGGCCCCTTGTGGCTCCACCGACCTACTTCTTTCACCTATATATACTCATATACCCTGAAAACATCCGAGAGCATCACGGGACTCTATTTCCACCACTGCAACCTTCTGTACCCGTGAGATCCCATCTTGGGGCCTTTTCCGGTGCTCCGCCGGAGGGGGAATCGATCACGGAGGGCTTCTACATCAACACCATGGCCTCTCCAATGATGCGTGAGTAGTTTACCACAGACCTTCGGTTTCATAGTTATTAGCTAGATGGCTTCTTCTCTCTCTTTGGATCTCAATACAAAGTTCTCCTCGATTCTCTTGGAGATCTATTCGATGTAATTCTTTTTGCGGTGTGTTTGTCGAGATCCGATGAATTGTGGGTTTATGATCAAGATTATCTATGAACAATATTTGATTCTTCTCTGAATTCTTATATGCATGATTTGATATCTTTGCAAGTCTCTTCGAATTATCAGTTTGGTTTGGCCTACTAGATGGATCTTTTTTGCAATGGGAGAAGTGCTTAGCTTTGGGCTCAATCTTGTGGTGTCATTTCCCAGTGACAGCAGGGGCAGCAAGGCATGTATTGTATTGTTGCCATCGAGGATAAAAAGATGGGGTTTATATCATATTGCTTGAGTTTATCCCTCTACATCATGTCATCTTGCCTAATGTGTTACTCTGTTCTTATGAACTTAGAGCATTTCTAGTAGTACCCCTAAACCCTCAAACCCTAAAAAATAACCGCTTTTTACGGGTTGAGACGAAAAATTCCCAAAGAATAGAACCCCTTAATCCTTAAACCCTCAAAACTTTTTAGGGGCTCAACCCCTATTCTCCTTCCCAGCCTGTAGAAATAGAGGTTGGCCAGCCCAAACCCCTCCCCGACCCGGTTCCCTCGCCAACAACGCGCGGGAGGGAGTTTTCAGCTCCCCCTCCCCGGATCCGGCCGCCGCCGGCGTCCGGCCGCCCTCCCGCCGCGCCGCGCCCCGGCGCTTCATCCCCGGCCGCCCCTCCACCTTCCCGCCCTGCCGCCTCCCCGCTCCGGCCGCGCGTCCTCCTCCCCGCCCTGGCCGCGCGTCCTCCTCCCCGCCCTGGTCGCGCCTCCTCCTCCCCGCCCCGGCGTCCCTTCCCGCCTCCCCTGCGCCGCCGCGGCCCGCCTCCCCTCCCGCCTCCCCTCCCGCCCTGACCAGCCTCCCAGGAGCCGCGCCCCGGTCGCCCAGGCCGTCCAAGCCGCGCCGCCGCCCTGCCCTCCCGCCGGCCGCCCTCCCACCGTCCAAGCCGCGCCCCGGCCGCCCTCCCGCCGGCCGCCGACGCCGCCTCCTTCGAGGTGAGGTATGTGCTTTTTTCATTTTGTTTCATTTTCTTTATTGTTTCATTTTTTAGCACTAATTAGTGACTGTCCTTTGCAGATGAAGATGAACAATGAGGAGATTGTCATGGACTCGATGTTCGATTCGTCGGATTGGTTGACATCCGACGATTCCGACATTGTTGAGTTGTTGCAAGACGACGACGTCGAGATGATGAGCCTCCTCATCGACGTGCAATCGTTTGAAAACTGTGTGAAGCCGATGGATCAGAGGAGAGGGTCGAAGATGGGGCGAGTCACCATCTACCGGAATCGCGCTCTCGGACACGAGCATTTGATGGAAGACTACTTCGCGGAGGTACCTACATACCCTCCTCGTCTCTTCCGCAGAAGGTACCGAATGCGGCGTAGTTTGTTTGTGAAGATTGTCACCGATTGTGAGGCCGCCTCCTATTACTTTAAACGTCGTAGATCCGCCGCCGGTATCATGGGGTTTAGTGCATATCAAAAGATATCGGCGGCAATGCGGGTACTCGCTTATGGCATACCCGCGGATTATACCGACGAGTATCTTCGCATTGGGCAAGATACAACCACGGAGTCAGTCCGTAGGTTTGCCAAGTTGGTCATCTGGTTGTATGGTGAGCAGTATCTTCGGGCACCAAACGAGGAAGATACAAAGAGATTAATGGAAATGAATGAAAAAAGGGGATGGCCGGGGATGCTAGGTAGTCTTGCTTGCATGCATTGGAGGTGGAAAAATTGCCCATCATGGGCTACCATTGTGCTTGAGGCCGTAGCATCTCAGGACACATGGATTTGGCATGCATTCTTTGGGTTGCCGGGAACACTCAATGATATCAATATCCTCAATAGATCTCCTTTGTTCAAAAGATTAATTTCTGGTGATGCTCCAGCTTGCAACTACAAAATCATGGACAATGAGTACTCAATGGGATACTATCTCACCGATGGCATCTATCCCGAATGGGCAACTCTTGTGAAGTCCATCAAGGAGAAAAATGGGGTGCCCTTAACAAGAAAAGAGGCTCAGTTCACCATGGCAAAAGAGGCAGCCCGCAAGGATATTGATAGAGCTTTCGGTGTTGTGCAAGCAAGGTTTGCCATAGTTCGTGGTCCAGCTCGGTTTTGGGACAAAAAAACCTTGGTGAACATCATGAAATGTTGTGTGATTCTACACAACATGATCCTAGAGGATGAGAGAGGGTTAAACCTCCCTTGTTTCTATGACAATGTTGGTACCCGTGTGCAATCGGAAAGAAACCCTTCTCGCATACATGCTTTTCTTCAAGCACATCGTGAGATTGAGGATGCAACTACTCATGGTCGGCTCCGGGATGATCTAGTAGAGCACCACTGGCAGTTGGATGGACGGCGCATTGGCCCATGATGTATCTTTGTTTTACTTTTCTATGTCCTATTTGATTCGAACAATTAGTGTAATTTGCTCAAACATTGTTGTAATAATTTGAATGATTATTGTTTTATTCGGTGTTGTAATAATAACTAGAATGATTATTGTTTTATGTCAAATGTGATGGAATTTGTGATATGTCATATGATGAAATGTGTGATATATGAAATGACAGTTTTAAAGGTTGGGGTTGAGGCAAAGACTAGAACCCTCAAATCCAACCCTTAAAGCAGTTTAAGGATTCGGTTTGAGGGTTCTAGTCTTTGCCCCTGTTTTTCAACCCTTAAAAGTGTCAAAAACTGGCACTTCTCAATCCTTAAAACTGCTATAAGGATTTGAGGGTTTGAGGGTTCTACTAGTAATGCTCTTAATACTCTAGATGCATGCTGGATAGCGGTCGATGTATGGAGTAATAGTAGTAGATGCAGAATCGTTTCGGTCTACTGGTCGCGGACATGATGCCTATATACATGATCATGCCTAGATATTCTCATAATTATGCGCTTTTCTATCAATTGCTCGACAGTAATTTGTTCATCCACCGTAAATTATGCTATCTTGAGAGAAGCCACTAGTGAAACCTATGGCCCCCGGGTATATCTTCCATCATATTATTTTCCTATCAATTTCCTATTTCTGCCGTTTTTTATTTTGCAATCTTTACTTTCCAATCTATACAACAAAAGTACCAAAAATATTTACCTTATTATCTTTATCAGATCTCACTTTTGCAAGTGGCCGTGAAGGGATTGACAACCCCTTTATCGCGTTGGTTGCAAGGTTCTTATTTGTTTGTGCAAGTACAAGGCGACTTGTGTGTTCAGTGTTTCGTAGAAAAGGAATATCAAATGGAATCCAAACGGAATGAAACCTTCGCGAGGATCGTTTTTGGAACAAACAAAATCCAAGAGACTTGGAGTGGACGTCAAGGAAGCAACGGGGCGACCACGAGGTAGGGAGGCGAGCCCAAGGGGTAGGCGCGCCCCCACCCTCGTGGGCCCATCGTGGCTCCCCTGAAAACATCCGAGAGCACCACGAAACCCTATTTCCACCGCCGCAACCTTCTGTACCCATGAGATCCCATCTTGGGGCCTTTTATGGCGCTCCGCCGGAGGGGGAATCGATCAGGAGGGCTTCTACATCAACACCATGGCCTCTCCGATGATGCGTGAGTAGTTTACCACAGACTTTCGGGTCTTTAGTTATTAGCTAGATGGCTTCTTCTCTCTCTTTGGATCTCAATACAAAGTTCTCGATTCTCTTGGAGATCTATTTGATGTAATTCTTTTTGCGGTGTGTTTGTCGAGATCTGGTGAATTGTGGGTTTATGATCAAGATTATCTATGAACAATATTTGATTCTTCTCTGAATTCTTATATGCATGATTTGATATCTTTGCAAGTCTCTTCGAATTATCAGTTTGGTTTGGCCTACTAGATTGATCTTTCTTGCAATGGGAGAAGTGCTTAGCTTTGTGTTCAATCTTGCGGTGTCCTTTCCCAGTGACAGCAGGGGCAGCAAGGCATGTATTGTATTGTTGCCATCGAGGATAAAAAGATGGGGTTTATATCATATTGCTTGAGTTTATCCCTCTACATCATGTCATCTTGCCTAATGTGTTACTCTGTTCTTATGAACTTAATACTCTAGATGCATGCTGGATAGCGGTCGATGTATGGAGTAATAGTAGTAGATGCAGAATCGTTTCGGTCTACTGGTCGCGGACGTGATGCCTATATACATGATCATGCTTAGATATTCTCATAACTATGCGCTTTTCTCTCAATTGCTCGACAGTAATTTGTTCACCCACCGTAAATTATGCTATCTTGAGAGAAGCCACTAATGAAACCTATGGTCCCCGGGTCTATCTTCCATCATATTATTTTCCTATCAATTTGCTATTTCTGCTGCTGTTTATTTTGCAATCTTTACTTTCCAATCTATACAACAAAAATACCAAAAATATTTAGCTTATTATCTTTATCAGATCTCACTTTTGCAAGTGGTGGTGAAGGGATTGACAACCCCTTTATCGGTTGGTTGCAAGGTTCTTATTTGTTTGTGCAGGTACAAGGCGACTTGCGTGTAACCTCCTACTGGATTGATACCTTGGTTCTCAAAAACTAAGGAAAATACTTACGCTACTTTGCTGCATCATCTTTCCTCTTCAAGGTAAAACCAATGCATGCTCAAGAAGTAGCACCTCCTCGAGGTTGATATATGTTCAGATTGCTACATTGTCTCGTTGAAATCACCTATCATCATCCAGGGAGCGCTGGATTTGTGTTTTATTCTATGGATCAGCTCCCACATGTTATGTCTTAGATGAGCTTTCGGTTCACCATAGACAAAAGTACCCCACCACTGCATTTCATTTGGATTCAAACGAATTAACACGTCGATGTACCTCGGGCCAACGGCAAGCTTTATTACTTCCACACTTACATCATAGAAGAGCGTGATACCAGCACTTTTGCCAATGACGGGCTGCGCAATATAGTCTTTGAGGCCTAGCCTCCATATCAACTTATTAACATACGAGGTGCTTTGCCAAGTTTTAGAGAGGAGCACAAGCTTGGACTTGTAGGTATGCACAAGGCATACAAGTTCCTGAATTGTCCGGGGCTGCCCAGGACCCCGGCAGTTCCAGCTTAGGACTGTCATGGCTCGTGACGGGTGCCGCCATTAGCACCCGATAGTTTGCCGGTAGCCCCTGGACCGGTCGCTTTCGTGCCGCCTGAGCCCTCCATGCCATTGCCCTCTCCCTCTGTACCAGTTCCTCTCTTCTTCTTAATCTTGTCATCCATCTTCAGGTTGGTTTCTGCCTCCCCAACTTTCCCATGGCCTGCGCCTCTATCTCCCCTATTCCCAAGCACTGATCCTTACCCTTCGCTGGCCTTCCCCCCGGGATCCATTTCACCTGCAGGGTCTCAGCATCTTTTGCTTTACCTGTCGGTCCACCACCTATAGCTTCATACATTGTTGGCTCACTTTTGTTTACCTTCAACTCCCCTTTTTCCTTCTGGCTGCTCTGTTCGTCCCTCTCGGCCGCAGTTCTTTGTTTCAGGCCAGCAGTTTCAGTGGACGGTGTCCCAGCTGGATCGGCGATGGTGTAGACTGCTGCATCTTCTCCTGTGTTTGCCTTTTCTCCATGACCATCCGGTGCCCTTTTTCCCGGAGCTGCTATGACTCCACCATCTGCATCGCCCCCTCCCACTGCTTGTGTCTGGTTCGGTCCATAGCATGGATGGGGACCAAAAACCGGAGGGAAATCAAGTTCTGACTCCACGCACCCCTTACCGGCAGCTACACAAACCTGAGTAGGGTGCTGAGGATTGGGAGGGTATGAGTTGCTGTCAGTCTCTTTGTCATCTGAGCCATCCACCGCCCCAGTCCGGGTAGTCATCTCTAGGTTCTGGGTGCCGCTAGCAGCGCCGCCCGAGCCCCCATCCTCTCCGCTGCCCGAGTCCAGCTTGATGCTGCTGACTGCTGCTATAGCAGCCTGAACCAATGGGTCTGCCAGCACCTTCTCCGAAACTCTGCCATACCTCTCTGGAGCCTTCTTCTGCAAGATCATCTTTGCTGCCCCCTGTTCTCTGGCTCGAAGTGCAGGAACCAGCGAGCACTACTCGTATCCGGGACGCTGCCCCCTCCTCTCATGCTACTTCTTTTAGAAGGAGATGCGCGTAGTGCCGTCGAGAATCTCATCTCTTGGAGATCCTCTGGAAGCTTACAGTCGTGCTGCCCATGCCCTAGATGGCCACATGCAGTACAAAACCTAGGGAGCCTCTCGTACTTTACATTCAGGTTATACAATTTTCCTTCAACATTATCATAAGTCTCTAACTTCTTTCTAATGGGTTCATCTACGTCATGGTTACCGCGGACACGCATGTAGTTGCCCCACATTCTGCCTTCGTTATCTGCATCCACTTCCAGGACCTCACCAAGCTCGACGCCGAGGGCTCTAGCCACCGACTCGAAGAGCATGATCGGGGGAGCGTCGTAGATGCGCGCCCACATTGGCATGTGGGCGACCTCCACATCCCTAGGCCTCGCGCTTCTGTCCACTTCCACCATGAGGAAGGCATCTCCTTTATGGGTCCATGGCCCATTGTTGAGGATGAACCTGAGATCCCCCTCACGCTCGAATTCGAGGGTGAAGCGGTTGTTCTTGAGTGGGGTGAAACTGAGGCATATAGTAGGACCCCTAACCCTAACTCTAGTCAAACGTGGCAGCTATCGCGGCTGTCTGTGTGCGTGGCGGCCGCGACCGCGGGTGGCGAGGAGAGCCGGAAAGAGAGGCGGGGACGGCGACGGATTACCTGCTGGAGCAGAGGGCGGCGGGGTGGTAGATCGAGGGCGAGGGCGATGGTGCGGCGGATCAAGGGCGGGGGCGACGTGGTGGGAGAGCGAGGGCGGCGACGAGTACGTCGAGGACGACGGCGACAACGGACAGCAAGTAGGACATCGACGATGACGTGGGCAGCGACGCGGTGGAGGACGAGGGCGGCGACGAGAGCGAGATGAAGGAGAGTGGAGTGAAGTGGGGTAGGGGGAGGGGCACGCGTGTGCAAATAGTTTTCATCCCGTGCGAGGACAGCGCCAGATGACCCGCCACTGCTAATTTGGGGTGGCGGGCGGCAATCTTTGAGTTGAATTTGGACAATGCAGAGCTAACCTATATGTGGCGGGCACGATTGGACACCCGCCACAGCTAATATCTGCACACAAAAATTAACCAGTTGCAGGCATTCATCTGTGGTGGGGCCTTTGTCTTGCCTGCCACTGCTGCCTATAACACCAATGGCGGATACATCTAGCCGCTCACCGCTGCAAGCATTCATAACATAGCCAAGCTCAGCAGTGCTTGTTTTGTGGCGGGTGGTGTATTTCGCCCGCCACTGGTGTGCCTATAGCTCTGGCGGTTATGTGTTTTACCCGCCACTGCTACTTCTCCTAACTTGGAGTGACGGGTGCCTCGTCGCGTTTGTCACTCTTTCAAGTTTATCTATAAGGCTTTTTCTAGTAGTGTCGCAGACGAATGTTTGGACATGATCTTGCCTGAAGCGAAGCGTCATGTTGTGGCTAAGGAAATCGCTTCAAGGAGGAAGAGGAACAATGTGCTCTAGGCGGTTGAAGGTGAAGGACTTGGATTTTTTTTTGAAACTATGATCTTTTTTAGAGCAAATTCGGAAACTATATGGCCTAGTGCTGACCGAAAAGTTGGTTTTCGGCCTAAAAGAGGCCGACGGGGTCATAGTTTTGCAAATAACACATTAGGTCATATAGTTTCCGAATTTGCTATAAGAAATGTCATAGTTTCAAAGAAAAAATCAAGGACTTGCGTTAGCTAGATTTCATTCCAATGGCTTGCGAAAATCTTGGAAAACAATTTTTTAAAGGCCACTGAAGAATTGGCGGTTCCAACAATGAATTGCCGTCACAAGGCAAACTATTCATGATCCTTTGTTGCAAGGCCTATCTGGATCACAAGAGTTCAAATTTAACTCGAATAAGCTTGGTGCTAGTTTTCATGCTTGAATTTTTTTCATGAACATGACATGACATGAGAAAAGGCTGCATATAAGAGTATATGAGAACAATACGGTGTAACTGGATTTATACAAGATGGTACTCCCTCCGTTCCAAAATATAAGTCTTTCTAGAGATTTCAATAGGTGACTACATACGGAGCAAAATGAGTGAACCTACACTCTAAAATATGTCTACATACATCCGTATGTTGTAGTCTATTTGAAGTGTTTAAAAAGACTTATATTTCCGAACGGAGGGAGTAGCTGACAAACTGTTTAGTAAAGAGAAAAATTGACATTTCAACCTCGAACTAACCACTCGGTTTGATTTAAGACATTGGACTATGGAACCGGTCGAAATACCCTTCTAACTAGCCACAAGGTTCAAAACTCAACTCTGATCCTGGTTTTGCTTCGGTCAACCGGTATTGACTATGTTCACGGTTGACTGGGTACCGCCGGGCCAGCTTTGACCCCTTCTATATATATGAGAAAAAAAGAAAAAGAAAAACTCCCTCCTCTCCTTCCCCGTCGAAGCAAAACCAGGGTTGAATTTTGAGCCTCGCGGTTAGCTGGGGGTGTATTCTGACCGGTTTCGTAGTTGAAATGAGAACTTTTCTCTTTAGTACTCCCTCCGGTTTTTTTTAGTCTGCATATAAGATTAGGTGAAAGTCAAACTTTATACAGTTTGACCAACTTTATAGAAAAAAATATCAACATCTACAATACTAAAGATATATGGTATGAAAATTAATTTCATGATGCATCTAACAATATTGATTTCATATTGTGAATCTCAATATATTTTTCTATAAACTTAGTCAAAGTTAACAAAGTTTGACTTTGACGAAACCTTATATGCAGACTAAAAAGAAACGAAGGGAGTAAATCACAAAGAGAAGAGAACTGCTATACAGACGACATTCACTAACGATTTCAGCACGACACTCCATCTCACACCATCCATTCAAGACGCCAATGTACAGAAAGTTGTTGGATTTGGCATGGGCTCAGGATCGTGCAAGCAAATGTCGTCTGTGAAGTAGTTTCGAATCACAAATAAGTTGCCGGTATGACTATTGACTAACCTGTTGATTGCAGAGCTATACTAGTTTTGTGTGGGCCTGTCTTCTGTAGCCCAAATTAGCTAGCCATGCATGGCGCTGAGTAGAGGAGTGAGCACTGATTCGCTGCTGCACACTGGGACGGCGATGGGAGTCTCCTCCGGCATGACAACGGTGAGGCAGCACCGAACAAGGAGGCTGTCGTCCTGCATGGGCGACGTTCTTCTAATTTGCTCTAGATCGTAGAAGAAGTCATCGTTGTCACGGTCGAACGTGTGCGTCATCTTCTGGGACTGGTGGTTCACCACCCCTTTGAGGTCGAAGCTGAACTCCACTGTCATCGGCATCTCACCCTTGGCCATGCGGCCGCGGCCGAGGCACAAGAAGGACCGTCCATGGTATTTGGGGCAGAATTTGAGGTACCATCTGCTCCCCCCTATGGCGAAGTGCCTGGAGTAGATACCGTCCCCTTCGGCACGAAGCGCCGTGCAGAGCTGGGAGAAGCTGCGAACCATGAGCGTGTAGGACCCGTCCATGGCGACCTGCGGCGGCTCCTGAACCGCGTTGGGTTTGAAAAAGATTCCGAGCAGGCGCTGCCGCTTTGTTGCCTGCTGCTTCTTCTCCAGAGTGCACCGGATGGTTAATCTGTCACGGCGGGCACACACGCACGATGACGCCTCCAGCTCGCACCTGCGCACGTACATGGTCAGCCAGTAGAAACGGTCGTCTTCCTGGTCGCTGTCTTTATGGAAGACGGTGTGCTGGCCGGTCGCGTCCAGGATTTCGAGGGAGACGTGGATGCCGGCGAACGATCTGAGGTGACGACCCAACATGACGCCCACCGAGACGATCAAGACGTTGGCTAGGCCGTCCTTGTCGAAACACATGGGCAGAACTTCGACGTCGCAGACGAGGCCGTCGAAGAAGACTTTGCCCACATTCAGCACGCGACGTGACCGCACCAGCTTGGAGTACCACAAGACCGGCAAGTCGTCGCACGTCATCGGCGCCGATCGGCTCGCCGTGGCACCCATTGTCGACCGTACTGCCAATTATACTGTGAGGCGATCGAGTATGCCCGCGCACGCGCCTGTATATATATGTAGGCCGGCCGGGGAGGGAATTCGAGACCGAGTCGGGACTGGATCATATATGTAACCGGATTCTGGTTCATATGGAGTCCTACAGCAAGTTGGCATGGTCACGTCCTTGTGATGGGAACCCGATCATGCATGTTTCGTGTGTATAGATTTTGCGACGCCTGTATAGATTTTTGTCATGCATATTTCGTGTATCGGAGTGATGGAAACACGGTCGTATTGTATTCAGATATTTGGTATAGACACGTATGTTGGTTGGGCATGCAAAGATGGGGAGCTGCTAACCCGGCCGCGCATGCATGCAGCCCCGTACCAAGGCGTGTTATTATAGGAAAACGAGGAAACGATTTTCGTTCGGCGTATGACGTCATGCGTATGGCGTACCTGCCTAGGTAGACCTAGGTCCACTCGATCGGTCGCGGCAGCGTCTTCTTCATGACTTTTTTTTTAATAACGCAAGCGCTCATATATCCGCGCATACACTCACTGTTAGACTCCGAGTCATATACAATTGTAATTTTCCTATATCGTGTATATGTGTTTACCCTATGCTATATAATGAGAACCAGCACACCCCTATGGGTAACATTGGAGCCACATATTTTTCATCCAACCCTATCTTCCATGGAAGGACAAAGCATAACGAAGTTGACTTTCATTTTGTGAGGAAACGAGTTGCACAAAAGCTACTACAATCAAGTTTATCTCGTCTAAAGATCAACTTGCGGATGTTTTCACTAAGCCATTGCCACTTCCTTTGTTTGAAGTCTGTTGGCGCAATCTCAACCTTCCTGACACCGGTTAATATTGAGGGAGGGTGTTATACTCCGAGTCATATATGATTGTAATTTCCATATATCGTACATATGCTGTATATGTATTTACCCTATGCTATATAATGAGAACCAACGCACCCCTATGGGTCTCTTCCTCTCATACAACGACGTCTCATACTCACCCCTATGAACGCGCGTGCGCGCGCACACACACTCTACCCCTATGAGAATCTTCATGACTTCATCATTACAACCAAGTCGGAACGCAGGGGTTTCCACCCCAAGAAAGAAAGGCGATCTCCGGCCACCAGGAGAGTTCCTCCGCCGTTGTCCTCCGGTGGCTCAAGGTCGTCGGCCATGCGTGTGAATCATTTTTAGTCCCTCATAGTCTAGGTTTATAGATTGTTCGTCGTCTTGACTTCCGCGCGGCGATGACGGCACTAAATAAAGATTTTTCGGATCCTTCCCCGACGAGGCGATATGTCCTATGGTTGAGTATGGATTTGGAAATCAGTCTGTTTAAGTAAGGATGGCGTGCCGGTGGCATCCTCGTGGTGGACCTGTGTCCTTGCAGTACTTAGAGAAACCTTATAGATAGAACCTTATCAGTAGCGCGGGGTACACGGCAACCCCTATTGCTACTTAGCAATAGCACGGGGTGTACAAACGTTACAGGCAACCAAATAGCAGTAGCTCTGGTCGCCCGCCCAACGCCGCTGCTAAGTCGTCCCGACCTAACCCACCGGGGCTACCCGTAGCAGTAGCGCGTCCTGGGTAAAACATGCTACTGCTAAACTAATAGCAGTAGCGCGGCTACGCCGAACAGCGCTACCACTACCACTACCGCTCTAATGATATTTCTCATGAGTTTAATATTTCAGTTCTTACCACTTCCTTCATCTTAGGATTTAATCGTCATTGGTGATCAACAACTGGTTCAGCATCAGGCTCCATATTAATTTTATGCTGACATAGAGTGAGACTAATGCCTTTGAGATCATCAAGAGTATATCCAATAGCAGCACGGTGCTTCCTCAGAGCTTTTAATAATCTATTTTCTTCATGCTCTTAAAAGTTAGCACTAATAATAACAAGATATATCTTCTTTTCATTAAGATAAGCATATTTCAGTGTATCAGGCAATTGATAATATCAATCACTTGGCGTCCTTCTGATGCAT
This sequence comes from Triticum urartu, assembly GCF_056163025.1. Taxonomy (NCBI): domain Eukaryota; kingdom Viridiplantae; phylum Streptophyta; class Magnoliopsida; order Poales; family Poaceae; genus Triticum; species Triticum urartu. The sequence goes on from NC_141879.1 coordinate 716,233,001, forward strand.
CAACTATGGATATTTCATACCCCCCCCCCCCCTAAGTATTTTTCTTACTATACCTGTTGACGTAGCATTATAGACTGTATTGTTACTCTTGCTACCATCAGGATAGATCTGTCCTCTTCCTTGGTTTCCTCCCCCAAAATATATGGGATATTTTAAGAAATGAGCATCTTTCTTCGTAGCGGGATCTAGGGAAAAGAATGGGAAAGACAATTTCACTATATTTCTTACCAGGAACATGGCCTATCACAAGAATGTTTTTTTATGAGACGATAACTTTGAAAAGCAAGATTTCCTATCTTTTCTTTTAACTCAGGGGAAATACGATCAGGCAGTGCTAATTCGAATCCCTCAGGCAAAATAAGAACAACACCTACATTCAACCCTCCCTTTTTCCATTAGCAAGAACTTGTTTCAATTGCATATCATAAGGAATTTGAAGAACTGCTTCAAATACAGTATCGGGAAGCACAACTTGGGGAACTTCAATATCGACGGGCTTGCTAGCTAAATGGCAATTCTCACATACAATTCTTCCACTTGCTTCTCATGGGTTTTCATAAACCTCCTGCGCAAAAAATTGGATATGCATTAAATAGATATCCGAGTTATTACGCATATCATGATCGATACAGAAATCGATCAAGTTCTTTTTTCTTTACCCAAGAAAAAATATTTCTATTTTCCATGTCCAATCGCAGATCCCAGAATTTATACAATAAATTAGATATGTAGCTAAGCTAATCTAGTTCCCTATACACGAATATGTTGTCATTCCACTGCAACAGTCGTACCGCAATGATGAATACCTTAAAGTAGGTATAAATAGAAAGAATTTTGCTAAAATGGAAAAGGGCTTTCTTTCTAAAAAAGATGCTTGCTAACTTGATTAATATTAATATCGGGAGATCGAAGGAATTTATGCTTCACTAATTGCATGATAAATGACTACAAGCGAAGGAGATAGACGGTTTAAACAAAAAAAAGACCCAAAATTTCAAACATGTATCTAGAATTACTGGAAAACTACAAATAAAAATAGTGAAACTAAGCTCGTTAGGAGCCCATCCATTGTAGACCCAACGAATAACTAGTTCCCAACCACGGGTGGAGTAAAATCCAATAAAAAATAGTAATTAAAAGAATAAAAAAGCTTTTATTGAGTCGTTGAAATTATAGAAGAATTCTTGAACCCTAGAATTCAAAATGAAAAGTTTCTCTTTACCCAACAAAAAAGAACCACTTAGAATAGCCAAACAAATTAAATTTGTCAAGAAATGCAAAATGGTATGGAGATGATCCTCATTATTTATTTTGACCCATTGTATTATTTCCTTGTGTATTCCTGTAGGAGGTTTTCGTACATGTGTCTTTAGTTTCCATTTTATCATCTCATCCAAGAGAGAAAGTTCTTCTAATTCTGTGAATCTTTCTAGAATCCTTTTCTCTTGAATATCAGTTAAGAGAGTTTCGAATTGCCTGGTATTCGACCAATTCTTAATCCAAAGTTCCAAACATTTGTTAAATGAGGAAGACACCCCCTAAGGCAAAAGTACGATAAATATAGTAAAGAAGGCAATGCTTTCTTTTTTTCATTTTGATCTGTAAATGGAGTTGTTAATGAATATGCTTCATTCGCTGACTCTATTCCAATTCCTAACTCTATATGATGATTTTTATATTTCATGATATTTCTAAAATTCAAAAAAATCAAAAATCAAAAAAATCAAAAAAAATTTCCAAAATTTTCAAAAAAAAATTCAAAAAAAACCTTTAGTGCCGGTTGGTAACACCAACCAGTACTAAAGGTCCCCCGTACCAGGGCGCGAGCTCACGCCATGTGGTGGCACTTTAGCGCCGGTTCGTGCCGAACCGGTACTAAAGGGGGGGGGGGGGCCTTTAGTGCTGAAACTTTAGTGCCGGTTCCATAACCGGCACTAAAGGCCCTTACAAACCGGTACTAATGGTCCGTTTTCTACTAGTGGTACTGCACTTCTATTTGTGAACCCTTTTGTTTAATCTTAAAAAAATCTTTCGATTTTGATTAGATGCTTTTTCCTTTTTTTAGTAAATTGGTATTTGCTTCCGCAATTCCAATTATATCAATACTTTATTTAATTTACTCCTATTTATTACTCCTGGAATTATCTATTTATCAGGACAGATAATACCCCATTCTAGGAAGGGCTGAGTTGAGTATTATTAATTTAGAAGGTATGCTCACCTTCTTATTTCTTGTCTGTCGTGGTTTTGTCATGGCAGATGTCCTCATGAAAGGACTTAGTCGTGGAGCCATCGCGACGGGTTAGCTTGAAGGGGTTAAAGCGGACACAGGGACACAAGAGAGTTTATACTAGTTCGGCCCCTTCGATGAAGGTAAAAGCCTACGTCTAGTTGTGATGGAATTGATGGGGTTTCGATGACTAGGGAGCAAACAAGCTTCGCCTAGGGCTCGAGTTGTTGTCTGTTGTCCTTGAACTGCCATCGGGTCGTCCCCTTATATACATGGGTGACGCCCGTCGGTTTACAGAGTCCCAACACCGGCTCATAGACGTGTCCGGTTTGGTCTCTACTTACTCCTAACTTACAATCCAAGTTTACATACCAACGCCGGTTTACAGCTACAGGCTTTAAACCGACTGTGGGCCTTGAGCCATGTTCTTCTTTTATGGGCTTCAACACACTTAACTACTGATGAAGTTAACCCGGCCTGTCCTGGCCGGTTTACGCCCAGTAGTAATATCCCCAACATTGTCCTTAGTTTATGAAAGTGGAAAGTTTTTCCTTTTATTTTCGGAATTTTGGGAACAGAACATTTCAACAAAGGAAGTGTTTCACCGGTCAAATAAGATGTAAGACTTAATCTAAAAGAAATTACTAGATTGCATCTATCTGCATTAAAAACACGATCAAAAAAGGGCGAGCAAAGTATGTGATCGAAAAACTTTGTTCTTTGTTCGTCCTATCTATAAGAGGAGAGCATATAAAAATGTAACCCATTCTTTCGTTTTTTTAGCTCACTGGCCATCCGCTGGCAGTTTCGGGCTTAATACCGATATTTTAGCAACAAATCTAATAAATCTACCTGTAGTGGTTGGTGTTTTGATTTTTTTAAAGGGAGTGTGTGCGAGTTGTCTATTTCAAGAATAGATTGGATCTATCTGACTGCACTTTATAATATTTTTTAGTATTTTTTGATAAATAAAAAAATGTTGCATGATGTCAACGAATTACTTCTGAATAAATTCAGAAATCATATGGAAGAACCATAGCATTTCACGACTCATTGGTAAATCACCTTTGATTCTCTATAAACCAAGAATGTGAGACCATTAACACGGTTAAAGCTAAACTGCTTGAAGTCTAGGCAAAAAGAGGTACTCTTTCTACAACTATATTAGTATTAGTACCGAATTTAAACGGGAAATGGCTAATTTAATTTATCTGATATGGAACACTCATATCGATAAAATGGTTTGAACTATTTACTAGAAAAAAAGGAGGCACCCTGCCCTTTTTTAACCAATGCCGAATCGACGACCTATGTATAAAAAAGAGAATTTTTTGGATTTGAAGAAAAAAAGAATTATATTAATTTTCATTTTCCATTTATTTAGTTACTTTTTTCTTAATGAAATCGAAATTATTAACTAAGGGCAAATACAAATAAAGAAACAACTTTGCTAACAATGATATATTTTTATCTAGGCGGAAGAGTCCTCTTAATATTTATCTAGTCTTATATAGGTTTTGGTATATTGAAATATAAACATAAAAAAACAAGATATAGGATAGGCTCATTGCTTCAAATATGGAAATAGCTAGAGCAGGAAAAAAGAAAAAAAGAAGCGTGAGAGCCAAATGAATCAAAAGATTCATGTTTGGCTCGGGAAGATATCATAAAATTATTAAACTTACAAAATAAAGTTCAAACACATTACCCCATTTAGGTGGAGGAGGGCCTCCTAGAGTTTCAATAGGTAAATTATGTTTAAGAATAGGTTATTGAGTAAAGAACATCTTATCTGTTTCATGTTTTTCATTCAACTGCAAATCATTTTCATGGTCTAGCAAATATTGTTCTATAGGATTAGTAGGAGGTATGACAATAGAAGCAAGACCAATGATTCCATCTTTACTATGCAATACTTTATCATGGGGTTGTCTAGGAAACTTAGATAAATTAAACTCATGAGACATATCACCAAAGTTAATACTAACAGTTTCTTTAGCGCAATCAATCTTAGCATTAACAGTAATCAAGAAAGGTCTACCAAATATTATGGGATAAAAAACATCTTGTGGAGAACCAAGAACTAGAAAATTGGTAGGGTATTTTATTTTCTCACACAAGACATCAGCATCTCTGACAATCCCAAGTGGTGTGATAGTATCTATATTAGCAAGGTTAATAGTAACATCGATGTCGTCTATCTCAGCAGGTGCAACCTCATTCATATTTTCTTGATATAATGTAAACGTGATAGCACTCACACTAGCACCCAAATCACATAAGCCATGATAACAATGAACTATTATTTTAACAGAGACAACAGGCATGCCAACCACAGGCTTATTCTTATCTTTATCATCGGGTTTAGCAATTCTAGCAGCATCGCGACATAAATAAATAACATGCCCATCAATATTATCAACTAAGAGATCTTTAACCATAGCAACATTAGGTTCGAACTTTAATTTGTTCATAGAGTCTAGGTGCTTTAATATTACTTTTATTAACCACGGTTGAAACCTTAGCATGTTCCTTTTTCCTAATAGGGAAAGGTGGTTTTTCAATGTAAGCAGTAGGCACAACTGGGTCAACATTATAAACGATAGTTTCATCTTTAACTATAACTGGCTCCTCAATCTTTTCTTTAACAGGGGGGTGATATTTAAACCATTTCTCCTTAGGGAGATCAACATGAGTAGCAAAAGATTCACAAAAAGAAGCTGCTATCTCAGAGTCAAGTCCATATTTAGCGCTAAACTTGTGAAAGGCATAGGTATCTGCTACCTCTTGAGCACTGCGTTGGTTTTCCCTTGAAGAGGAAAGGGTGATGCAGCAAAGAAGCGTACGCATTTCCCTCAGTTTTTGAGAACCAAAGTATATCAATCCAGTAGGAGGCTACGCGCGAGTCCCTCGCACCTACACAAAACAAATAAATCCTCGCAACCAATGCGATAAGGGGTTATCAATCCCTTCACGGTCACTTACGAGAGTGAGATCTAATAGATATGATAGGATAATATTTTTGGTATTTTTATGATAAAGATGCAAAGTAAAATAAAAGCAAATTAAAAAGAAAAGGAAATAACTAAGTGTTGGAAGATTAATATGATGAAGATAGACCCGGGGGCCATAGGTTTCACTAGTGGCTTCTCTCAAGAGCATAAGTATTCTAAGGTGGGTGAACGAATTACTATTGAGCAATTGACAGAATTGAGCATAGTTATGAGAATATGTAGGTATGATCATGTATATAGGCATCACGTCCGAGACAAGTAGACCGACTCCTGCCTGCATCTACTACTATTACTCCACTCATCGACCGCTATCCACCATGCATCTAGAGTATTAAGTTCATGAAAATAGAGTAACGCCTTAAGCAAGATGACATGATGTACTCCCTCCGTTCGGAATTACTTGTCTCAGAAATGGATGTATCTAGAACTAAAATACGTCAAGATACATCCATTTCTGCGACAAGTAATTCCGAACGGAGGGAGTAGAGGGATAAATTCATGCAATATGATAAAAAACCCATCTTGTTATCCTCGATGGAAACAATACAATATGTGCCTTGCTGCCCCTACTGTCACTGGGAAAGGACACCGCAAGATTGAACCCAAAGCTAAGCACTTCTCCCATTGCAAGAAAGATCAATCTAGTAGGCCAAACCAAACTGATAATTCGAAGAGACTTGCAAAGATAACCAATCATACATAAAAGAATTCAGAGAAGATTCAAATACTGTTCATAGATAAACTTGATCATAAATCCACAATTCATCGGTCTCAACGAACACACCGCAAAAAGAAGATTACATCGAATAGATCTCCACGAGAGAGGGGGAGAACATTGTATTGAGATCCAAAAAGAGAGAAGAAGCCATCTAGCTAATAACTATGGACCCGAAGGTCTGAGGTAAACTACTCACACTTCATCGGAGAGGCTATGGTGATGATGTAGAAGCCCTCCGTGATGGATGCCCCCTCCGGCGGAGCTCCGGAACAGGCCCCAAGGTGGGATCTCGTGGGTACAGAAGGTTGCGGCGGTGGAATTAGGTTTTTGGCTCCGTATCTGATCGTTTGGGGGTACGTAGGTATATATAGGAGGAAGAAGTACGTCGGTGGAGCAACAGGGAGCCCACGAGGGTGGAGGGCGCGCCCTGGGGGGTAGGTGCACCCCCTACCTCGTGGCCTCCTGGAAGCTTCTCTTATGTAGGGTCCAAGTCTCCTGGATCATGTTCGTTCCAAAAATCACGCTCCCGAAGGTTTCATTCTGTTTGGACTCCGTTTGATATTCTTTTTCTGCGAAACTCTGAAATAGGCAAAAACAGCAATTCTGGGCTGGGCCTCCGGTTAATAGGTTAGTCCCAAAATAATATAAAAGTGAATAATAAAGCCCAATAATGTCCAAAACAGTAGATAATATAGCATGGAGCAATCAAAAATTATAGATACGTTGGAGACATATCAGGCATCCCCAAGCTTAATTCCTGCTCGTCCTCGAGTAGGTAAATGATAAAAAAACAGAATTTTTGATGCGGAGTGCTACTAGGCATAATTTCAATGTAATTCTTCTTAATTGTGGTATGAATATTCAGATCCGAAAGATTCAAGATAAAAGTTCATATTGAAATAAAAATAATAATACTTCAAGCATACTAACTAAGCAATTATGTCCTCTCAAAATAACATGGCCAAAGAAAGTTCATCCCTACAAAATCATATAGTTTATCATGCTCCATTTTCGTCACACAAGAATGCCCTCATCATGCACAACCCCGATGACAAGCCAAGCAATTGTTTCATTCTTTAGTAATCTCAAGATTTATAAACCTTCACGCAATACATGAGCGTGAGCCATGGATATAGCACTATGGGTGGCATAGAATATGATGATGGGGGTTATGTGGAGAAGACAAAAAAGGAGAAAGTCTCACATCAACGAGGCTAATCAATGAGCTATGGGGATGCCCATCGATTGATGTTAATGCAAGGAGTAGGGATTGCCATGCAACGGATGCACTAGAGCTATAAATGTATGAAAGCTCAACAAAAGAAACTAAGTGGGTGTGCATCCAACTTGCTTGCTCACGAAGACCTAGGGCACTTTGAGGAGGCCCATTGTTGGAATATACAAGCCAAGTTCTATAATGAAAAATTCCCACTAGTATATGAAAGTGACAAAACAAGAGACTCTCTATCATGAAGATTATGGTGCTGCTTTGAAGCACAAGTGTGGAAAAAAGGATAGTAGCATTGCCCCTTTTTATTTCTTTTTTTGGGCCTTCCTTTTTTTATTTGGCCTTTCTCTTTTTTTGGGATAATGCTCTATTAAATGATGATCATCACACTTCTATTTATTTACAACTCAATGATTACAACTCGATACTAGAACAAAGTATGACTCTATATGAATGCCTCCGGCGGTGTACCGGGATATGCAATGAACCAAGAGTGACATGTATGAAAGAATTATGAATGGTGGCTTTGCCACAAATACTATGTCAACTACATGATCATGCTAAGCAATATGACAATGATGAATCTGTCATGATAAACGGAATGGTGGAAAGTTGCATGGCAATATATCTCGGAATGGCTATGGAAATGCCATAATAGGTAGGTATGGTGGCTGTTTTGAGGAAGATATAAGGAGGTTTATGTGTGAAAGAGCGTATCATATCATGGGGTTTGGATGCACTGGCGAAGTTTGCACCAACTCTCAATGTGAGAAAGGGCAATGCACGGTACCGAAGAGGCTAGCAATGATGGAAGGGTGAGAGTGCGTATAATCCATGGACTCAACATTAGTCATAAAGAACTCACATACTTATTGCAAAAAACTACAAGTCATCAAAAACCAAGCACTACGCGCATGCTCCTAGGGGGATAGATTGGTAGGAAAAGACCATCGCTTGTCCCCGACTGCCACTCATAAGGAGGACAATCAAAGAACACCTCATGTTTCAAATTTGTTACATAACATTTACCATACGTGCATGCTATCGGACTTGCAAACTCCAACACAAGCATTTCTCAAATTCATAACTACTCAACTAGCACAACTTTAATATCACTACCTCCATATCTCAAAACAATCATCAAGTATCAAACTTCTCTTAGTATTCAACACACTCATAAGAAAGTTTTACTATTCTTGAATACCTAGCATATTAGGATTATTTAAGCAAATTACCATGCTATTTAAGACTCTCAAAATAATCTAAGTGAAGCATGAGATATCAATAGTTTCTATAAAACAAATCCACCACCGTGCTCTAAAAGATATAAGTGAAGTACTAGAGCAAAACTATATAACTCAAAAGATATAAGTGAAGCACATAGAGTATTCTAATAATTTTCAAATCATGTATGGCTCTCTCAAAAGGTGTGTACAGTAAGGATGATTGTGGTAAATTAACAAACAAAGACTCAAATCATACAAGACACTCCAAGCAAAACACATATCATGTGGTGAATAAAAATATAGCTCCAAGTAAAGTTACCGATGGAAGTAGACGAAAGAGGGGATGCCTTCCGGGGCATCCCCAAGCTTTGGCTTTTTGGTGTCCTTAGATTATCTTGGGGGTGCCATGGGCATCCCCAAGCTTAGGCTCTTGCAACTCCTTGTTCCATAATCCATCAAAATCTTTCACCCAAAACTTGAAAACTTCACAACACAAAACTTAACAAAAAATCTCGTGAGCTCCGTTAGCGAAAGAAAACAAAAGACAACTTCAAGGTACTGTAATGAACTCATTCTTTATTTATATTGGTTTTAAACCTACTGTATTCCAACTTCTCTATGGTTTATAAACTATGTTACTAGCCATAGATTCATCAAAATAAGCAAACAACACACGAAAAACAGAATCTGTCAAAAACAGAACAGTCTGTAGTAATCTGTAACTAACGCAAACTTCTGGAACTCCAAAACATCAGCCAAAATAGGACGTCCTAGACAATTTGTTTATTGATCAGAAGCAATTGGAATCAGTATTTTATCACGTTCTGGTGATTTTTAACAATTGTTTTGGTGAATAGAAAGTTTCTGGAAATTTCTGCAAGATCAAATAACTATCATCCAAGAATATCCTATAGGTTTAACTTGGCACAAACACTAACTAAAACATGAAAACACATCTAACCAGAGGCTAGATCAAAGATTTATTCCTAAACATAAGCAAAAGCAAAAAAACTTAAAAATAAAATTGGGTTGCCTCCCAACAAGCGCTATCGTTTAACGCCCCTAGCTTGGCATAAAAGAAAGGATAGATCTAGGTATTGCCATCTTTGGTTTTAGGGAAAAAGAGAGCAAACTTGCTATCTATGGAATTAATCTTTCTATTTTGACAAATTACATGACCATTAATGGTAGAAGAAAGATTAAGTATGCTGCGGAAATTAGCATCTAGGCTAGCTTTTATCTCTTTGATAGATTCGTTTTGGTAAGAAAGCAAAAGAGATGTGATTTCAACTTTCTCATTAATGGGGTACCCAAATATAGTTTTAATCTTTTCATAGGTGTCTATGGGGTCCCCTTCAAGAAAATCCTCTTCAAAAATAGAATCTAAGATTTGTTTGAACAAAGCGGGCAACCCAACATAAAAGCTTTTTAAATAAACCTCAATTTGGTATTGAGGTACATAGCTAGCCCGGATCCTTAATATCCTATCCCAAGCATCTTTCAAAGATTCATTGAGTAAATAACGAAATATTCCAGAATCTTCTTCATCAAAATTGCTAAGGTTTTCATTGATAATTCCGGCAGGTTTTTCCATAGTATATTTATTTATGAGTTTAGATAAGATAGCGGGATTGTCTAAAGCGCTAAAACTCGGGAGAGAAACCCCAACTCTTTTTGGTTTTGACATGGCGAGGGAAATGCGAACGAAAAGAGGCAACCAGAAAAGAGAGGGCGAATAAAACGGCAAGGGTGAAGTGGGGGAGAGGAAAACGAGAGGCAAATGGCAAATAATGTAATGCGGGAGATAAGGGTTTGTAATGGGTACTTGGCATGTTGACTTTTGCGTAGACCTCCACGGCAACGGTGCGAGAAATCCTTCTTGCTACCTCTTGAGCACTGCGTTGGTTTTCCCTTGAAGAGGAAAGGGTGATGCAGCAAAGTAACGTAAGTATTTCCCTCAGTTTTTGAGAACCAAGGTATCAATCCAGTAGGAGGCTACGCGCGAGTCCCTCGCACCTACACAAAACAAATAAATCCTCGCAACCAACGCGATAAGGGGTTGTCAATCCCTTCACGGTCACTTACGAGAGTGAGATCTGATAGATATGATAGGATAATATTTTTGGTATTTTTGTGATAAAGATGCAAAGTAAAATAAAAGCAAAGTAAAAAAGCAAAGGAAATAACTAAGTGTTGGAAGATTAATATGATGAAGATAGACCCGGGGGCCATAGGTTTCACTAGTGGCTTCTCTCAAGAGCATAAGTATTCTACGGTGGGTGAACGAATTACTATTGAGCAATTGACAGAATTGAGCATAGTTATGAGAATATCTAAGTATGATCATGTATATAGGCATCACGTCCGAGACAAGTAGACCGACTCCTGCCTGCATCTACTACTATTACTCCACTCATCGAGCGTTATCCAGCATGCATCTAGAGTATTAAGTTCATGAAAACAGAGTAACGCCTTAAGCAAGATGACATGATGTAGAGGGATAAATTCATGCAATATGATAAAAAAACCATCTTGTTATCCTCGATGGCAACAATACAATACATGCCTTGCTGCCCCTACTGTCACTGGGAAAGGACACCGCAAGATTGAACCCAAAGCTAAGCACTTCTCCCATTGCAAGAAAGATCAATCTAGTAGGCCAAACCAAACTGATAATTCGAAGAGATTGCAAAGATAACCAATCATACATAAAAGGATTCAGAGAAGATTCAAATATTGTTCATAGATAAACTTGATCATAAACCCATAATTCACCGGTCTCAACGAACACACCGTAAAAAGAAGATTACATCGAATAGATCTCCACGAGAGAGGGGGAAAACATTGTATTGAGATCCAAAAAGAGAGAAGAAGCCATCTAGCTAATAACTATGGACCTGAAGGTATGAGGTAAACTACTCACACTTCATCGGAGAGGCTATGGTGATGATGTAGAAGCCCTCGTGATGGATGCCCCCTCCGGCGGAGCTCCGGAACAGGCCCCAAGATGGGATCTCATGGGTATAGAAGGTTACGGCGGTGGAATTAGGTTTTTGGCTCTGTATCTGATCGTTTGGGGGTACATAGGTATATATAGGAGAAAGAAGTACGTCGGTGGAGCAACAGGGGGCCCACGAGGGTGGAGGGCGCACCCTGGGGGGTAGGCGTGCCCTCCTACCTCGTGGCCTCCTGGAAGCTTCTCTTACGTAGGGTCCAAGTCTCCCGGATCATGTTCGTTCCAAAAATCACGCTCCCAAAGGTTTCATTCCGTTTGGACTTCGTTTGATATTCTTTTTTGCGAAACTCTGAAATAGGCAAAAAATCAACAATTCTGGTTTGGGCTTCCGGTTAATAGGTTAGTCCCAAAAATAATATAAAAGTGAATAATAAAGCCCAATAATGTCCAAAATAGTAGATAATATAGCATGGCGCAATCAAAAATTTACCTACTCGAGGATTGTTAGTAGCAAACTATCTATGTGAATTTATGTTGTTATATAAATGAATGGATGTATGCTTGGTGTTTGGTGCTTGGTGCTTTTCACATCCTGCCGAGCAGTGCCAAAAATGCAAAACTAGCCTTAATAAAAATTGTGTAATTGAGAAGTACAAACCCTATAAGATCAACAAATACGAAACTGATATTCCCAAGAAGTACAAGATACATGTCGAAGGAAGCTCAGTTATGTAAAATAATTTACGAGTAATACAATTTAATCATTTTGAGTAATACAAATTTTTTTTATTGCAGATCAATACGAAACTTGTATTCCACGGAAGTACAAGGCAAAGTTGTGTTCTTTTTAAAAAAATCCAAGCAGTACAATTTATTTATTTTGAGCAGTACAATTATTATTATTATTATTAACGGGCAGTATGAAACTCATATTCCACAAAAGTACAAGGTACATGTGGAGGGAATTTGAGTTCTCTGGAAAAAAATTAAGGGCAGTACAATTTAATCACTTTGAGAAGTATAGAAACTTCTTTATTATCGGGCAGTACCAAACTCATATTTCCACAGAAGTACAATACTATGTTTCCTTGTAACATGAAAAATCTTGGTATTTTGAATATTGTTCAAAAACCGTGAAGAATTAGAAAATGTTAAAACACAAAAATTTGCTAAATTTCAATACCTTTCCAACGCCATATCATTTGCATCATTTCGAGGTCCAAAGAACATCAATGATCATATTTTAATAGATCTAAAATTTAGTATTTTCAAAACTATGCATAATTTGAAAAAACTTAAAAAAAAACTTTTGTAAATTTCAGTAGCTTTCCAACGGTATATCATTTCCGCTATTCCGAGAAGTGGTTAAAAAATTAATATATAATTATTGTTCGTCTATTTTGAATGAATCTCGGTATTTTCAAAACTGCTCAAAATTATGTAAAATTTGAAAAACATTAATACACGAAAAAGATGGGAATTTCAGTACCTTTCCAATGCCATATCATTTGCATCATTTCGATATCCAATAATGATCCATGATCATCTTTTAATAAAACATATTTTTAGTATTTTCCAAACTGTTCCAAAACTGTGCAAAATTTGAAAAAACTTAAAACATGAATTATTTTGTAAATTTCAATAGCTTTTCAACGGTATATCATTTGCTATATTCCGATAAGTGGTCAAAGAATTTCGTTCAAAACACTTTTCATTCAGCTTGTGATTATTTCTGCTTTTTGAAATTCATAATAAAAAATAAAAAAGTGAAGCAAGTTACAATATAAAGAACTTGAGAATTTACTATAGCTTTCCAACGGTATATCATCTGCGCAATTCCGATTAACGGTTTAGAATTTATTAGTGAATTACTATGCAAGTACAGAAGAGCAGTACCAACTTTACGAAAAAGAAGTACGCTAGTGTTATGCAGAAGCAGTACCAGATATTTACGGGCAGTACAAGATTATTGCAGAATATTATTCTATCATCGATTGTAGAAAAGACGGCATGTGTGTGTGTGTGTCTATATATATAATTCCGATCACGATGAATTAGATGTATAGGATAATTTTTTTGATGAAATTCCAATTTCAACCGCTTCCAATCCCAAGCTCCAATATCATCACATAGCCTATACCATATCAATGACTTTCCCTTGAAAGATAAAGGGAAGACCTTCTTCTTCACTTCATCTCCGGGTAAACCAGCAAGCTTAAATAATCCACAAAATTCATCCATATAGATTAGGTGCATATCAGGATGTAATGTTCCATCTCCTGCATACGGATTAGTTAGCAGTTTCTCTATCATACCCGAAAGAATTTCATAATAAATATTTTTAGTAGGTGCAGTAGGTTGAGGGGAAACTCTTTGTGGTTCCAGTCGAGGTGAAGATACCCCGAACAAACCCCTCAAAGGATGGTTTTCCATAGTAAAAGGTAACAGTAAATTTCAGCACATAATATAAATTTTTCCTAACCAAATTCCACTCACCAAAAGCGCTTCACTCCCCGGCAACGGCACCAGAAAAGAGCCTTGATGACCCATAAGTATAGGGGTTCAATCTTAGTCTTTTTGATAAGTAAGAGTGTCGAACCCAATGAGGAGCAGAAGGAAATGACAAGCACTTTTCACCAAGGTATTTTCTGCAAGCACTGAAATTGTCGATAACAGATAGTTTGATAGCAAGATAATTTGTAACAACTGACAAGTAGCAATAGTAACTTAAAGTACAGTAAGGTAGCCCAATCCTTTTTGTAGCAAAGCACAGGTCGGGCGATCTCTTATAATAAGCAAAGCATTCTTGAGGACACACGAGAATTTCATCTAGTCACTTTCATCATGTTTCTTTGATTCATGTTCGCTACTTTGATAATTTTATATGTAGGTGGACCGGTGCTTGGGTGCTGTTGTTACTTGAACAAGCCTCCCACTTATGACTAACCCCTCTCGCAAGCATCCGCAACTCTGAGAGAAGAATTAAGATAAAATCTAACCATAGCTTTAAACATACGGATCCAAATCATCCCCTTACGGAATAGCGCATAAACTAGGGTTTAAGCTTCTATCACTCTAGCAACCCATCATCTAATAATTACACCACAATGCATTCTCTTAGGCCCAAAAGATGGTGAAGTGTCATGTAGTCGACGTTCACATAACACCACTAAGGGAATCAACAACATACATATCATCAAAATATTGAATGAATACCAAATTCACATGATTACTTATGACAAGACTTCTCCCATGACAAGACTTCTCCCATTTCATCGAACACCTCATGTGCATAGGAGGTGAGAGCAGAGTAGCACACACCTCCCACACGCTGACTGGCCAAAAAACAAAGGAATGAGCGGGCAGCGGCAAGCATATATATATATGCATCTCTTTAGTATCGGTTGGTGGCTGAACCGGGACAGAAGACTAACCTTTAGTCCCGGTTCCAGCCACAAACTGGGACTAAAGGGGTTGCGCCAGGAGCGAGGCCCTTTAGTCCCGGTTTGTGTCTGGAACCGGGACTGAAGGGGTCAGACGAACCGAGACTGGTGTCTTCCGAGGCCCGGCCGGGGCCCTGGCCGCTCGAACCGGGACTGATGCATCCATTAGTCCCGGTTTGTAGCTCGACCGGGTCTAAAGCTCCGATCTGGCCAGGACCAAAGCCCTATTTTGTACTAGTGCCCCCAGGAGGGAGAATGGCATCAAAGTCTCTGTCATCATCCGATCCAGGGGACCCTAGATCTAGGGTTTCCCCCGGAACAGCTGCCACCTGGAGAAAAAGGGGCACGCCACATAGCTCCTCAGCCAAGCGGTGCCCACCGCCACATAGCTCTCATGTCGACGCCTTCAAGAAGGACACGACGCCATGAGCGCCATCGCTGCTAGGGTTTCGACCGAGAGACCATGAGGTAGGAAAAGGTAGGGCGGACCCGAATGACGTCTCTAGGAAGAAAACCGGCACCCCTAGGCGTCGTCACCGTCACGGCCGATAGGACCCAACCAGGGAATTATCCCAATCCGGATCCCCACCCCCCGATCCATCCCATCCCGGTGCCTGGCTAGTAGACCGGCCATGTTCGGTAAGACGGAGTGCACGCAACATGGGTTGGAGGAAAAATCAGCGCGGTGCCATTAGCCGCCAAGGTAGCAAGCCGCGTCACCAACCAATCGGTGAATTGCCGGTCACCCGATCTGATCCCCGGCAGCACACCTGCCCCGCCGCACTGCCGGACTGGGGTGCTATCCCAGGGGCTGCCACCCTTGATCCAGGGCCCTCCGCCCTAGATCAGGAAGGGTAGTGCCAGCCCTGCCTCCATGACCACCGCTGGGACACCGGCCAGCCATCGCGTCACCGTTGTCCATATCAGAGCACCTTAGTCCAGATCGGCGCCGCCGCGATCCATATTGGGACCACACCCTCGAGCCAGGGCGCCCCGCACCACCCTATGCTCGTGAGAGGGAGCAATAACTCCGTCGCCAGCGCCGCACGCATTTGTATTTCCTAGCGCCGACCTTCGGCGGCGAGGAAGGGGGAGAGAAAGGAGGGGGTACCGGCGGCTGGGGTTGGGGCCCCTCGGTTGCGCGAGGGGGGGGGGACTGATGGGAGGGAGAGGAGTGAGCAGATAATGGAGTTTAATCTGAGTGGCTGAAAGGTATTGTTCCTATACCATGGTCCATTTTTTCTATATCTATCTCCAAAAAACATTATGCATGATGAATGCGGTATTTTTGGTAGGTGGTGCTCTCTTTACTATTCTCTTTTAGGATCTGCAACATTAATCTTCTTTTACTTGAATCAGGAGGGCATTTTAATTGTATGAATGTCATTGACAAAACTGAGGGAAAATGTATGCTTTTGGAAGACTAATCATACGAAACAATGTTGATAGTCGTGCTCTTTATTTCAATTTTATATTACTGAAAGGAGTTCATTTACAGTACCCCGAGTTTAATATGAGCCATCCATTTGTTCAGATCCAACGGGTGTGCTTAAATGGTACTCCATTGTAAGCATCAAGGAGTACTGCAGCCAAATACGAGGGAGTACCTTAATTCTGAGGGTATATTCGTCATGTACAAGAGCTAGACTCAGATCCAAAGTTTGATGACTAGTATGATGCTACTTCGGCAGTCAGCTACAGCGAGTTCTTTGATCATGCTCCAACTTATGCACCTTCGATCATGCACCAACGAGTTCTTCGATCATGCACCAACGTATGGTCCTTCTTCCCTTGGCGAAGAGAAACACAAAATCATGCAGGCATGAACGATCCAACAAGGATTTCTGAATCACATTAGTTTACCGTCAATCAATACTGTTGATTGAATATGGACATGGGGGAATTTATGATCAGCAAATTACAGGGGCGGCCCATTTGATTTCAGTAATGCCGGCAGATTCGTTTACAACAACAGTTTTGCTAAAGCACATCTAGATGTGCCATAAGTATTGCACATCTAAGTCCTATGTCATTGATCTTACGTCGAGATTCGTGTGGATATTTTCTTTTTCTTTTTTCTTTTTCTTTTTGTGCTTGATTCACTCACTTAGATGTGCAATAACTAGGGCACATCTAGATGTGCCCTAGACACACCGCTTACAACAAAGGAGATCGTTTTGATTTCAACAGCGTCAGCAAATTCATCTATAACAAAGGCGATGGGATCTCAGAAACTGAGATGGCGGCGGCTGATTCGGGCGCTGAGGCGGCGCCGTAGACACAAATTGATTGGATTAGGGTAATCAAACCACCGCGTGAACTGTAAAATGTCTCTAATGCCCTCCAATATTAACGGCCGGATTTAGTTGGTACTTCACATAGGCCTTGGGGAGTACCAGGGTACCGTAAAAAGACTCTACTGAAAACATTGTATACAAACTAATCGCTGATGCTCCGTAGTATGCAAGATGTTATTTGGTAAACAGAAGTAATGCCTTTTCTTCTTCTCTTGCAGCTTGCATCTGTTTTACTTTACTTGCTTTGTTAATTGATATTTTCATATGTTGCAAAACGCACTGCTGTTGATGGCTTCGTTCCACTATAGTGGTTGCTCTGTTTTGGCTTTCTTCAGTAAGTAAAGATTAAAATTTTAAGTCTTACCTCTCTTTTATCCCACTTCATTTATTAATTGATTTTCTGATGTGTTGCAGAGAAGAATGTCTAACTGGAATACAAATTGGAGGTTTCAGTGTAGTCGTTGTGTCATAATTTTGTATTTGCTCTGTCCTGGTTTTCTTTCTTCTGGACAAGCCCGTCATGTGTGGTATGTATGTTGTTCGAATGTGATTACTACCATCTCTTTGATGCTATGTCCAGTTTGCAAGATATATTGCTTCTCGAGCACACACATAGCATGAATTCATAGATTGTATCTCGCTGCATGAATTCAGAGATTGTGGTATAGAGACATGCTCCTTCGATGTGGGCAGTTTTTAGCGTAGTTCTGCAGAATTCTGTTTCGGACAAACTTTGCTACTACTGGAACCCTTCAAACTTTCCAATGTTAATCTGTTAAAGAGAGGATATAAATGTATGCATTTTACTTCTCCGGTGAAGTATTTCCTCCTCCTGAGTTCTTAGATTCCTTCCGTTATTTTTATTTCCACTTCAGTTCGTCATTGTTGTTGGCATTTCTATAATTCCTGGTATAGCTGATTTTGATGTAACTTTGTGTGTTGGTGTTATGGTAGTTTTATTTTGCAGTCTGGATGCTGTCTTAGAAGACTGTTAGAATAGAATTTATTTTGGCATTGCTCAGTACAACTATATATTATGTTCTCTATAATAGTGCTGCACGTTAAGATTGGTTGGTACAAATATTTTTGTTTTCTTTTTTCATGTTTGCTTGGATCTAGACAAAGATGTTCATGCATTGATCCAGATATGATATATAAGTGAGGTTCTTGGCGTAAAATCTGCCTTCCCTATTTCTTTTTGCAGAAATCATTGTCCACAATTAACCTACAAAGTTAGTTTTCCCATAAGTAATGTTCCTTCCAATATTTCCATGTGTGATAACAAGTTCTTATAACAACTTTCCCTTGAGAAATAGTAGTTTATGAGGCTTCAGTTTGAGTGTCCAACGATTAACAGAATTATTGTAGTTGCATAGAAAATAATACTATATTACGTTTGGTTCGAAATTAAAATCTGGCAGCCCCCCTCCCCACCAAAGTGTTTACTGTATCTCTTATTATCATTATTTTTCAAATGGACATCGAATTTGTTTTTAGTTACCAGTAAAAACTAAAAAGTTGTCTGAATTCTAAGTATCATCTGCTTGAACCGTGACACTAAACAATAGCCTCATTACCTGTCTGCTTGTTCCACATGTGTTCTTGGATCACTATTCTTGTGCCGGCAGATTGCCTGCCTGCTTCCTTGCACCTCTTCCTCTAGGTCCCTAATTCTTTTCCTTCCAGTGTGTTGTTTCCAGGGGTCTTTGCAGAGGTGGTGTGGTTGTTCGGGTTCTGCGAGGACATCAACATGATGTTCAGCTAACCCGTGACCAAGAACCCCATGTACATCTACTACGACTGCATCATTCTCAGGAAGATGGACAGCAGAGTTCAGTCGCGGATGTTTACAACACTTCTACGACCTCCCCTCTAGGAATTGCAATGTTTTATCTTTAGTGCTACCAAACATCTTACATGGGTGCCGAACAGTATTAGTTTGTTGCTACTCAACATGCACAGGTCAAGCTAAATGTGTAATTTTTTTTCTTCAAGGCCCTTTGTTTTTTGATGGAAATGGCACAGCCAAAATTTCAAAGTCCCATGCTTATGATTTACTCCCTCCGTAAACTAATATAAGAGTGTTTAGATCACTATTTTAGTTATCTAAACACTCTTATATTAGTTTACAGAGGGAATATTTGACAAGGGACTAATGAAGTATAAGTAAATTCTTGTGTTCTCTCATCAGTTACTATATTTTCCTGTTATCTCATGAGCATTTCTCCTGAAATCTTGGAAGCTGTTCACAGTAATGGTTAACTTTGTAAATTATGTGATGTTACAGATGTGCACAATTGCCATTTCCAAATGATATTATTTTTCTTTCAGAAAATATCATCCAAACGATATTTTCTATTCTTCACACTGCCACAATGAACCGTCGCACTAGCACTATGGTCAACCTCTTCCCTTCATTCCCCACTACATGTCTTTAACAAAATTAGCATTAGAGATTTTTCGCTAGTACGATGCGATGATAGCAGAAATTCTAGGCGTTCTCTCTTCGCTTGCTAATTTAACCTTTCCAGTTCCAGAGTATAGTATTCCATCACACCTAACATAAGCAAACAAGAATCCGATTTTCCTACTACAGAACAGAGAACAGAGTATGTTGGTGCTCTCGAATTAAATACAGAAAAGGAAACACTTCCAACGTGCATCGCTCTCGGTTTCTAAATACAGAAAAGGAATTAAATACACCTCCCACCTGGGTAGGTTCTCTCTGCCATATCGTCAGTTTAAGAAAAATAACACATAGGGATATCTTTTCCGACATTAGCAGGGTGCTTGCGCCGTCGCACAGCATACATAAGTAAATAATTAATTTGAAACAGTGAAGTAAATAGTTGCTCCATACACGATATATCATACAAGGAAGATTACATAGTATGAGTTTCAACCGATACAAATTAACTAGTAGCACACACAGATTCCGCTTAAACTAATGCTGATCTTGCCCATGGGGACATCAGCTTTGAAGACCTATTACAACAAGGGATACAAATGAACTGGTACTACAAATTAACTACTACTACGTACTAGCACAGACGGAATCTTCTTAAACTACTACAAATGCTGATCTTGCCACGGGGACATCAGCTTTGAAGACCTAGCCTAACAAACCAACCGCTTTGAAACTCATCATCGACATCATTAGTTCCCGCGCAGAGAAACCCAGAAAAGGAACAAATGGTACGGCAGTGAAACGACTCCAATCAACACGAAAGCAAAGATATCAAGCGGACCGAGAGCACAGCGCGACTCTATCTGCCTGAAGTAATAGAAGCCTGCTGTTGCAAACCCGCAAGAAATCTGGGAGCAAAGAACCCAGAAGAAGAACAAACCACGGATCACAACCAACGGCCATCCCTCAATCCGCTCCATGCCTTGTTTCTGCACTAACCTTTCCATCTCCCTTTTTGCGAGCTTCTCGTCGGTGAAGAGCCTGTCGTGCTCCTCCTGCGCGGCATTCAGAGCCGCCGCACGAAGGTGCGGCTGCTCAGCCGCCGGATCGCGCGCCTCGCGGTTGCGGTGGGAGAGGGGCCCGTTGAATTTCGCGAGCTTGCGTCTGGCCAGCTCGTAGGCGTCTTTGGCGGCCTTGTACTTGGCCTCCTCCTCCTTGGCGACCCATTGGTGGGCCTCGTGCGCACTCTCGACGAGGATCCGAACCACGTTGATGGAGATCAAGGAGAGAACGATGAAACACGCTAGCCATCGCTCACACATGCTGATGTACCCACGCATCTTGGTTGGGTTGCAGGCAGGGTCGCTTGGGGGGCTAGGAGCAAGACATGAGGCCGTGGAGGAGGAGTTGGAGGTGAAGGTGGTAATGGCGATGGCGAAGACACAGATGCCAAACAAGGTGTTCACTATGCCAGTGTGGATTTCAACACTCTTTCGCGCAAGCTGGATAAACATGAGGGGCTTCTTGTCGTCGCCGGGT
This sequence comes from Triticum urartu, assembly GCF_056163025.1. Taxonomy (NCBI): domain Eukaryota; kingdom Viridiplantae; phylum Streptophyta; class Magnoliopsida; order Poales; family Poaceae; genus Triticum; species Triticum urartu. The sequence continues at coordinate 716,254,059 of NC_141879.1, forward strand.
GTCGACATTGCGGGCTACTACGGGCTAAGGCTAGTTGCTGCTGGTGGAGTGCTGCTACAAGCTCATACATGAGCACTTCTTATATAGGGGAGGGGAGGGGAGTGAGCGAGGGGAGGGGGATGATGGGCTTCCAGTAGTGCAAGACTAGCTACCCCGCGTGGTGGTAGTGGTACTGCTACTCGACAGCTACAGTACAGTTGCAGCCCCGTGGTACTAGTCCCCTAGCTAGCTACTGGACCGCTAGGAGGTGTAGCCCTGTGGTACTACTACTAGGTCTGCTAGCTACTACCCGACAGCCTAAGCCAGCTACAGCTGCAAAGCCTGCCTCGCCACTACACATTTTCAGAAGGATGGCGGAGAGTGAGTACAACCGGCGACCACCGGCGAGACGGAGAATCAAACAACGAGTACTACTCCACTACTCCTCGCGAACGCAGCCTGAAGCCTTTCCCACATGGCAGGGATACGGTGGACCTACGTTGTACTACTTGTACGCCGTGGAGGCAGCTGCCCCCACTCTTTTTCTTTTTTGTCCAATACTTTTCGGAAGGAGGGCGCTTTGTACTCTTAAAGTAAATTGTGAAGAAGTAGTAGCGCACCAAAAATATTAATAATACTCCGTGGAGTAGTTGCTGCAGCGTGCAGCCTGCCGTTTGTACCGTGGCTAGCGGCTGGCTCCAGATTTCATTTCATTGTGCTCACATGCAGCGACGAGACCGCCAAAGCCCTGACCTCGCCGGTCGAGCACTGCCACATCGCCAAACCTTGATTTTGTAATTCAAATCGACATGAGGGTAACACGTATATATCTACACCTTTTGTTTAAAAAAATTGTTTGCTAGTAATTTTTTGTTAGAAAACATGTTAGCCTTATTAATTATGCATATAATTTACCGATTTAGATGATTAGGTCAGTTCATCTGTTCAAGCAAAACTTTTTGTAACATACTATAAATTTTAGCATGCAACTTTTTCCTTGCCGGTAAATTTAGCTAGTCCAGACCGATTGACTCCGCTATTATGCAGATTATTATCTCCCAGAAGCTTGGGCGCGCTTTGATGCACCATTGGTGTTGTTGGTTTTTCATAATTTATTTGCTCCCTCCGTTCAAAATATAAGGTGTATCAGTTTTTTGAAAAGTCAAACCTCTTTAAGGTTGACAAGACCGGTATCATTCGATTCATCATAAAATGAGTTTTCATATCTTATCTCGTATTGTGAATGTTGATATTTTTGGCTCTGAACTTACTCCAAGTTAGATATTGGTCTTTCCAAAAAAATATACCTTATATTTTCAAGGGACAATGTTTGGTTTGGCGAGTGAGGGAGATGATGGAGTGTTTTTTTCCATTTATTTATAGTGCGATGTTTTGGTGAACCTCTAACAGTGTGATTCTATATTATCTGCTAATCTACTCATATTTATGTGGAAAAAATTTTGCGTCGGTGTCTGCATGTCCTATATTAGTGCTACAATGTCACATTTTGACGCTTCTTTTTCCTAGGTGGTCAGAGGATCCGCGGGATTGATATGTCTTTATTGGCCGCTTGCTCCCAGATGATTTCAAAATCATTGACCATGTCAAAATCATGAACCAAATTCAAAATCGAATACCTCAATCAGATGAAAAAGATACAAAGTTAAGAAGCATAGTTAATTAAGAATTGAACGAGAGAGCTTCTATAGAAATTGTTAACCCGGTCAATATTGGATGACCCAACTTTGATTTGAAGACCTCAATTAATTGTAAGACCTTACAAATTATGGAGCATATTGTATTTACTAGAAGAGTTGGGGGCGCATTGCTGCCGGTTGGTGGTGTTGAGCTTCTTAAAAAAGATTGCTCCCATGGTTTCAAAATATAAGGTGTATTACTTTCTTCAAAAGTCAAACCTTTTAAGTTTCGTCAAATTTGTAGAAAATTTGTCAAAACCCATAATACCAAATTTCTATGATTAGATTCATCATGAAATGAATTTTGATATTTTTTTGTTTAATATTGTTGATCTTTACTCTGAACTTGGTCAAAATTAAAGTAATTTGACTTTCCAAAAAGCTAATACCCCTTATATTAAGAAACTGGTGGATTATTTTGTTTGGCGGGGGGGTGTGGTTGATGTAGTGTATTTTTTTAATTTACAATGCAGTGATTTCATGGACCTTTTCGTGGTGTGGTTCTGTGTTATTCGCTAACCAACGTATATTTATGTGGGGAAATTTCAATGACGGTGGCTGTATGTATCACATTAGTCCCTCACTCACCAAACCTCTTTAAGTTTGACCAGACTGGTATCATTAGATTCATCATAAAATGAATTTTCAGATTTTATCTCATATTGTGAATGTTGATATTTTTGGCTCTGAACTTACTCGAAGTTAGATATTGGTCTTTCCCCCCCAAAAAAAAATATACCTTATATTTTCAAGGGACAATGTTTAGTTTGGCGAGTGAGGGAGATGATGGAGTGTGTTTTTACATTTATTTATAAGGTGATGTTTTGGCGGACGTCTAACAGTGTGATTCTGTATTATCTGCTAATCCACTCATATTTCCTAGGTGGTCAGAGGATCCGCAGGATTGATATGTGTTTATTGGCCGGTTGCTCCCAATTGATTTCAAAATCATTGACCAGGTCAAAATCATGAACCAAGTTCAAAATTGAATACCTCAATCGGATGAAAAAGGTACAAAGTTAAGAAGCATAGTGAATTAAGAATTGAAAGAGAGAGCTTCTATAGAAATTGTTGACCCAGTCAATATTGGATGACCCAAATTTAATTTGAAGACCTCAATTAATTGTAAGACCTCAAAAATTATGGAGCATATTGTATTTACTAGAAGAGTTGGGGCGCATTGCTGCCCCGTTGGTGGTGTTGAGTTTCTTAAAAAAGATTACTCACACCGTTTCAAAATATAAGGTGTATTACTTTCTTGAAAATTCAAACATTTTAAGTTTGATCAAATTTGTTGAGAAATATGTCAAAACCCATAATACCAGATCGCTATGATTAGATTCATCATGAAATGAATTTTGATAACTTTTTGTTTAATATTGTTGATATTTTTTGCTCTGAACTTGGTCTAAGTTAAGTAATTTTACTTTCTAAAAAGCTAATACTCCTTATATTTAGAAACTGGTGGATTATTTTGTTTGGCCGGGGGGGGGGGTGATGGAGTGTGTTTTGTTTTATTTTAATTTTTATTGCGGTGATTTCATGGACTTTTTCATGGTGTGGTTCTGTGTTATCCGCTAACCAACATATATTTATGTGGGGATATTTCAACGACGGTGGCTGCATGTATCACATTAGTCCCTCACTCGCCAAACCTCTTTAAGTTTGACCAGATTGGTATCATTAGGTTCATCATAAAATGAATTTTCATATTTTATCTCGTATTTTGAATGTTGATATTTTTGGCTCTAAACTTACCCGAAGTTAGATATTGGTCTTTCCAGAAAAATATACATTATATTTTCAAGGGACAATGTTTGGTTTGGCGAATGAGGGAGATGATGGAGTGTGTTTTTACATTTATTTATAATGCGATGTTTTGGTGGACCTCTAATGGTGTCATTCTGTATTATCAACTAATCTACTCATATTTATAAAAAAAATCTACGTCGGTGTCTGCATGTACTATATTCGTGCTACAATGTCACATTTTGACGCTTCTTTTTCCTAGGTGGTCAGTGGATCCGCGGGATTGATATGTGTTTATTGGCCGGTTGCTCCCAATTGATTTCAAAATCATTGACCAGGTCAAAATCAAAGAACCAAATTCAAAATTGAATACCTCAATCGGATGAAAATGATACAAAGTTAAGAAGCATTCTGAATTATGAATTGAACGAGAGAGCTTCTATAGAAATTGTTGACCCAGTCAATATTGGATGACCCAACTTTAATTTGAAGACCTCAATTAATTATAAGACCTTAAAAATTATGGAGCATATTGTATTTACTAGAAGAGTTGGGGCGCATTGCTCCCCCGTTGATGGTATTGAGTATCTTAAAAAAGATTACTCCCACCGTTTCAAAATATAAGGTGTATTACTTTCTCCAAAAGTCAAACATTTTAAGTTTGATCAAATTTGTTGAGAAATATGTCAAAACCCATAATACCAAATCGCTATGATTAGATTCATCATGAAATAAATTTTGATAATTTTTTTGTATAATATTGTCGATGTCGATATTTTTTGCTCTGAACTTGGTCAAAGTTAAAGCAATTTGACTTTCCAATAAGCTAATACCCCTTATATTTAGAAACTGGTGGATTATTTTGTTTGGTGGGGACGTGATGGAGTGTGTTTTCTTTTATTTTAATTTACAATGCAATGATTTCATGGACATTTTCGTTGTGTGGTTCTGTGTTATCCGCTAACCAACGTATATTTATGTGGGGAAATTTCAACGACGGTGGTTGCATGTATCACATTTGTCCCTCACATGCCAAACCTCTTTAAGTTTGACCAGACTGGTATCATTAGGTTCATCATAAAATGAATTTTCATATTTTATCTCATATGAATTGTGAATGTAGATTTTGTTTGGCTCTGAACTTACTCAAAGTTAGATATTGGTCTTTCCAAAAAAAAAATATACCTTATATTTTCAAGGGACAATGTTTGGTTTGGCAAGTGAGGGAGATGATGGAGTTCGTTCTTTCATTTTTTTATAATGCGATGTTTTGGTGGACCTCTAAGGGCGTGATTCTGTATTATCTTCTAATCCACTCGTATTTAAGTGGAAAATATTCTGCATCGGTGTCTGCATGTACTATATTAGTGCTACAATGTCACATTTTGACGCTTCGTTTTCCTAGGTGGTTAGAGGATCCGCGGGATTGATATGTGTTTATTGGCCGGTTGCTCCCAATTGATTTCAAAATCATTGACCATGTCAAAATCATGAACCAAATTGAAATTTAATACCTCAATCGGATGAAAAGGTACAAAGTTAAGAAGCATAGTGAATTGAGAATTGAACGAGAGAGCTTCTATAGAAATTGTTGACCCAGTCAATATTGGATGACCCAACTTTAATTTGAAGACCTCAATTAATTTTAACACCTTAAAAATTATGGAGCATATTGTATTTAATTACTAGAAGAGTTGGCGGCGCATTGCTGCCCCGTTGGTGGTCTTGAGTTTCTTAAAAAAGATTACTCACACCGTTTCAAAATATAAGGTGTATTACTTTCTTGAAAAGTCAAACCTTTTAAGTTTGATCAAATTTGTAGAGAAATATGTCAAAACCCATACTACCAAATCGCTATGATTAGATTCATCATGAAATGAATTTTGATATTTTTTTTGTTTAATATTGTCGATGTTGATATTTTTGCTCTGGACTTGGTCATAGTTAAAGCAATTTGACTTTCCCAAAAGCTAATACCCCTTATATTTAGAAACTGGTGTATTATTTTGTTTAGCGGGAGGGTGATGGAGTGTGTTTTCTTTTATGTTAATTTATAATGCGGTGATTTCATGGACCTTTTGGTGGTGTGGTTCTGTGTTATCCGCTAACCAACGTATATTTATGTGGGGAAATTTCAATGACAGTGGCTGCATGTATCACATTAGTCCTTCACTCGCCAAACCTATTTAATTTTGACCAGACTGGTATCATTAGATTCATCGTAAAATGAATTTTCATATTTTATCTCGTATTATGAATTTTGATATTTTTGGCTCTGAACTTACTCGAAGTTAATTATTGGTCTTTTCAAAAAAATATACCTTATATTTTCAAGGGACAATGTTTGGTTTGCCGAGTGAGGGAGATGATGGCGTGCATTTTTACATTTATTTCTAATGCGATGTTTTGGTGGACCTCTAATGTTGTGATTCTGTATTATCTGCTAATCCACTCATATTTATGTGGAAACAATTCTGTGTCGGTGTCTGCATGTACTACTTTAGTGCTACAATGTCACATTTTGACGCTTCTTTTTCCTATGTGGTCAGAGGATACGCGGGATTGACATGTGTTAATTGGCCGATTGCTCCCAATTGATTTCAAAATCGTTGACCAGGTCAAAATCATGAACCAAATTGAAACTCGAATACCTCAATCGGATGAAAAAGGTACAAAGTTAAGAAGCATAGTGAATTAAGAATTGGACGAGAGAGCTTCTATACAAATTGTTGACCCAGTCAATATTGGGTGACCCAAATTTAATTTGAAGACCTTGATTAATCGTAAGACCTTAAAAATTATGGAGCATATTGTATTTACTAAAAGATTACTCACACCATTTCAAAATATAAGGTGTATTACTTTCTTGAAAAGTCAAACCTTTTAAGTTTGATCAAATTTGCCGAGAAATATGTCAAAACCAACAATACCAAATCGCTATGATTAGATTCATCATGAAATGAATTTTGATAATTTTTTGTTTAATATTGTCGATGTCGATATTTTTTGCTCTGAACTTGGTCAAAGTTAAAGCAATTTGACTTTCCAAAAAGCTAATACCCCTTATATTTAGAAACTGGTGGATTATTTTGTTTGGCGGGGGGGGGGGGGGGTGATGGAGTGTTTTTTTATTTTAATTTATAATGCGGTGATTTCATGGACCTTTTCGTGGTGTGGTTCTGTGTTATCCGCTAACCAACGTATATTTCTATGGGGAAATTTAACCGACAGTCGCCGCATGTAGTATACTGGTGCTAAAGTATCACATGTTGGCTCTTCTTTTCTCTACATGGTGGGAGGGTGCATGGGGTGACATGTTTTTATACACGGTTCCAGCTGATTGATTTGAGAAATTCTTGGCCTGGTCAAAATATAAATCAAATTCAACAAATAGGTTCAAAATTTGGGAACAATGGGAATTATATTGAATGGGAGGGCTCCTTGAGAAATTGTTGACCCGGTAAAATCGGGTGACCCAATTCTGAATTGAAGACATGAATTAATTGTGGGACCTTAAAAATTAGAAAGCATAGTGTATAGTATCAAGGAATTGGATAAGAGAGCTTTAAGAAATTGTTGAGCCGGTCAAATTGGTTGTCCCTATTCCAATTGGAGATGTCAATTGAATGCGGGCTTTCTAAAACTAGGAAGCATAGTGTTACAGAGGATAGATTACTACATCTTTGAATCCTAGCACACTTTTTTTAAGTGAATCCTAGCACACATTATCTTCATGAATAATATATGCCAACTTAACAATTAATCTAATGCTTCAGTTTCAACACTTAAAGTTGCGGGCAAGCTAATCGAGATGTATTCATGCTGTGAAATCAAGGATTGGGTTGGCCTCCCGAATCTTGATCTTTCACGGGCAGCGATTGAGCACTCAACTAGAATTTGCTGGATCAACATGTCAAGCAACAACATTCCTAGTAAAGGGATGCCCTCTCACACTATGGTTTTCAATTGGACTAAGCGAAATGCTCCTGTCTTTCATAAGAAATCAGCGCCCACTCCAATCATCGTTGCAAACATCCTGAGTGAAGCCACACTTTGGGCGATCACAACCACTAAGCATTTAAGTACTCCCTCCATATAAAATAAGTAATGTGGTTTTAGTTCACAACTAAAATCACGTCACTTATTTTGATGCGGAGGGAGTCATATCTTAGGGCATCTTTAGCCAAACCCTCAAATGCCCTCTCAAACCTTAACTCCTCAAGTGTTGAGGAGTTAAGAAAAAAGTGGTTTCTATAGTTGAACTAATAAAACATATCTCCCTATAAAAAATTACACACAATTTCATTACAAACACAAATTTATTACTCGATTACATAAGTTCAACAAAGATGTCACATCATACATAGCATAATTAGACGGTTTATCACTACATAGCATAATTTCAGACAACTTTAAACTACTACTCATCAGCGGAGATCTCGTCTCAATTCAAGTCGGAGTCGGAGCAGTCGGAGGTAACAGGGATGGACCCTCTGCCCCCACTGAAGGCCCAAACATCATTGGCATTGTTGCTACGCTTCTTGGACTCATGCAACACTTGTTCCGCGGCGACGAGCTCATGATTCTTTGCTTTGAGCTAACCCATATATGCCTTGTTGGTGGGCTGTGCCTCGCGTTAATTCACGGTCAAGCAATGCTTCTCCTCAGCGTGGGAGACCACTCTGACGGGGGGCTCGATGAAGTCCGGATCGAACAACCGAGGGGGAAGTTTATCTGGGAGAGACTACAATAAAAGCTGGACATAGGATAGAAAAATAGAAAAAAGAAGTTGAGGCCGTTGGATCATTAATGGGTGCTTCAGATTACCCACGTGGGCTGGTGGATTCTATGTACATTTCATGAAAAGCTCCCCGTGTCACTGCTATATACAATAAAGATCCTCCCACCAACTCCCAAGTGCCTGACCTGAAGCACCCATTGAAGATCCAACGGTTCATATTTGTTTTTCTATTTTTCTATCATATGCCCATCTTCTATTGTAATCTTTCCCAGTTTATCTTCGCCCGGGGGTCGTACTAGCGAACAGCCACCACATTGTACATGCGTGGGCTGCCTACGTCGTGGACTGGAATTCTGAATCACTGCTTCCGCATGTTCGGATTGCAGACCTCCACCGCGCAAGTGCCCCACGGCGGTTGCCACATGTAGTCGTACTTTGGCGATGGTGGCTGAGACGTGGATCTCGAGCAGACGGGGAGGGCGGGGTGGTGGGAGTGGCTACGTGGACCCGTTGTGAACGATGCGCGGATACGGGGTGGCCGTACTCGTCAACTAGCTCGCGATGGTGACGCGGCGCACAAATCGAAGTGAGACGAGGGGTGGCGGGTGTTGCGCTGTGGGCTGCGGGGGGTGGGGGTGGGGGTGGAAACCGGCGGAAGCAAGGAGGCCGACGCTGACGTGGAGACGGTCACGAAGGGGGTGGGTGAAATAATTTTTTACCCTCTTTCTTCCCTATAGTTTTGCCGGGCTGAAGCTTCAGTTTCTCTCGACTGCCACCGCCCCTAACGCCGCGTTGCCCTGCCTATGCTCCATACTCGCTGATGTGTCGTCGTGCCCCCCCGGCAGCAGCCACACCGGGAAGGCGCGGTCCGAGTGCCCCGTCGGCTCCTGCCACGGCCACGACCTTGGTGTGCCGCCGCGCCATCGCTGCGAGGCCACTTCGACCATTCCTCCCCTACTTCGCCTCCTTCGCTGCCCCGGTCCGGCTGCAATATACAAGTCCTAGCTCAAGAACCCAATATGGGAATGGTATTCGAAGATGTTCTTCACCCAATTTTTTTATGTTCCGAATTATTTTGTATGAATGTCTTTGATCATAGTTTTTCTTATTCATTGTAGACGAACACTCTTGTTCAATCTTTTCCCACGACTCATCCTCCGACGAAGACGAAGAATCGAGCTTGTGATGGCTTTGTATGCATACACGATGGCAAACAAGAAGCCGTAATGGTAAAAATCGAGTGCACGTCTGATCGCCCGGCGGATTGCAACCACACGATACAGCAACACGTCCAAAAATACACGCATGTGACTTCCGCGGATCAAAGGCAGCATCCGACGCCGAGACGCCCCACGGATTGAAAGGACTGGGCTAGGCAGCTGTAGCCGCGCCACACCTTGTCTTTGGCGCTGCTGCGGACAGCAAGCAAGCAGCACACCCGTACTATGCACGAAGACAAAGCTCTTATCCCTGCCAAAGCAGTGCTGCGGTACTCTACTTTTAACTGTTCATAATGGTGATAGGCGTGACGCTGAAAGATATTGCTACAGGAGTGCGACTGTTGATAACACACCATCACTTGGCTTTTTCAAATGTGCCAGTCTGCTTGCAAAGACTTAGATTTAGCATGTCCAATAATAAATCACTTATTAAAATGTTGGCTTAGGGTAGAGGTTTATCTTCTGCTTGAAGTTAAGTTGTATGTACTCAAGGTTTCAAAAAAAAAGTTGTATGTACTCCCTCTGTTTTTTCCCTCCGCATATAAAATTTTTACGAAGACAAAAATTGATCGAATTTATGTTTAAAATATCAACATCTACAACTTAAAGTTACACAGTATGGATTAATTTCATGATGCATCTAATGATATCAGTTTCGCATTTGTGAATGATATTCTTATATGCAAAGTAAAAAAGAAACAGAGGAATATAAAAAAACTGGTCTACTTTGACATGACCCGGCGAGAGAAGACGATAGCCTACAATATTTTCGGTGCAATGCGGAGGAGCAAGCCTCGGAGGCGATGTGTTCGGTGCCTAGGCACGTGTCCCTGTAGGCTGTAGCAGCACCATGTCTCTATCCGGCCCCACAGAATAGATTCTCGCGCGCAAAATGGAAATCGGACGAGCGCGTGAAACAATAAATATAGGCTGCCGCACGGTAAACGCAACGGCGCGTCCACACGTAAAGTAGATTATTTAGGCTGGTCACAATGGGCAAGAACATAGTCTAATAATTTATACACTTTCCTAGACTATGTTACTACCTTCACAATGGATAGGTACATCTATATAGTGTCATGCAACAATGTATTTATTAGGTTATATACTCATTGTTTTTTGGAATGTGTGATGTTTGGATAACTTAGCTAGTTACTACAAGCACCTCTTTTTTCATTAAATATGTGACACATAAGCAAAGTTGTATTGAAGTGTGTGATGTTACTTCTAAGTTCCTCCCCATTGTGACGGGCCTTAATCGTGATGTAAAATTAATTAATGCCGCGTTGATGGACGGAGATTAGCCTGCCAACCTCAGATCGGTGGACAGGAGATCCCACTCGCAGCTGAACCAAACCGAGGAGCGAGGCGGGCCACAACGGGAGGGCAGCCCCGCTGCCGATTTGGGAGCCAGGGCAGCCGACCGAGATGCATCACCTCCCATGCACAAGGGCATCCAATGCATGCATGGAATCTTGAGACGTGGCAGAGGGACCATGCCCAAGCCCACCATGCATGCCTGCCGTGCTAGTCCAATACGGAGGAGATAACACGCACCCTGATTCCCGACCGTTTGCCGTACTTCTCCTACGTTAGCTTGTCCAAGTCGACGGCAGTTAACGTTCAGCCGTGCGTCGCGTGCCAATGCGACCTCACCACACACGCATATCAATCAGTCCCCGTAGCCCGTCGGTGCATGTGTCCATGCAGGGGAGGCCACGACGCGAGGAAGTCTGTCAACCCAATGCTACTTTAAGCTATGAGTAGCAGTTTGTAAATTGCGGCAAAATTCAAGTTACCCTGCGTGTGGCTAGCTTGTGCGCGATATATAACTTCTCCGGATTTTTGTTAGTATCTCCATCATGAGCGAACCTTTACAAAACTACTTTCCCCATCCCATAATTTCAGACGTTTTTTGACACTAATGTCTTACATTATGGGATGAAGTAGTATTTTGAAAAGGACGCCACTATCCCAGCCCGGATCCAGCCAGGTTTTATTGATCATGTCCCCTTTTCAAAAGTTGTATCTTGTCTTGAGGCGTCTTTCTTTGGCTTTACAATCAAGCCAGACACGGTGCCCTATTGCTTTTCTTTGAGGAAGATCAAGCTTGGCTGGCTTCATTAGATTTAGCAAAAAGCATGTGGGAGGCAAAATGTTGATCTAGAGATCAGGGGTAAAAACAAGACAAAATTGAAGAGAAAGAAAATGAAAGGGGCGACAGGCCGCCCCCCCAAAACCCTAAATTTTTATCTCACATCTTGATCCCCGAATGGGGTCTCTATGGCCAAACGCCAGTGCTCCTACGCCGTATCACCGCGATGATGTCCGATGAATTGGCCGGCTTCGCCCTTTCGCATTATTAACACCTTTTCTTAGGGGTGCATTATATACACCTGAAAATTTATTTAGTTTTAGTCGATTTTCTTTTTACCATGCCTATAGCAGCCCACTTAACAATAGTGGGCCGAAGCCAGTCCAGGTACAAAGCCTAATTAACTGAGGCATGCAAACGTTGGTGTGTAATATATGTACCTGATTGTATGTGCACACCTAAAAAAAACCTGATTGTATGTGTTCTGTGCATGCGTGCACAGGTGTGTGCATGTCTTGTGTGTGTGCGCGCGTGTTAAAAGTTTGTTGCGTAGTATTGATGTGTACTGTCCGCATGCGCATGTATGCATGTCTGAGTGTGCATGCACGAGCATGCATATGGAAAACAGAGACAAATATGAGGAGGGGGACACTATCGATATGAAATGCAATTCACTTTCAATGTATCAAGAGACAACTAGTCTCGTTATTCTGTGGTTTGAGCGGTGAGTATAACATCGACATACATATGTGCAAGTTATATTTTTTATATAATTGTTCTTCCATATTATGGATCAGCGTAAGTTCTACCCTTTGATATGTAAGCTTTTGCCCATTATTGTTTTTAACTTTTTTAATCTTCTTTGGGGTAACACCAATGCCTTTAATTCATTGTTCCTTAGAATATACTAGTCGTCAACCCGTGCACTTGCACATGCTACTATTGCATAAAAATCGGTACATGAATCACACTATGTAGTCTACCTTCCGATAGTTAGACTTTTGACATAGTTTGAAAATACAATGCTTAACAAACACGATTATGACATAACAAAGGAAAATCAAGCACACAACATATTGTATATAATTAATCTAGGTCGCCGAAAATGTTGTGTGTTTTGAGTTGGACCAAAAATGTCACTAAAACAATAAGATTGATGGCAAATGAAGAATGCGTTCAAAGAAAAATGTTGAGATAATTGAATAGAAAACACATCTCTAGAACACTTAGAGTAATAACTACATATCCATCTAAAATTTATGTAAAGCTCCTTGCAAATAAACTATTAAATTAGATTTCAAAATATACCCCTGAATTCATTGCAAAGGAAATCCTTTCACTTCCCATCTACTTATATACTAGTTATATGCCCATGCGTTTGTACGGGCGACAATGCAGACAATCTACGTTCCTCGATGACAATGCAGACAGTACATAGACGATGAAAGTGACCGTCATGAGTTGTATTCTTTCTCGTATCTCCATCCAAATAGTTCTTTCTAGCATAGTCTCACCAATTTTCTACATTCCTATGATTGCTTGGGTTGAATTGTGCAAAGAAATGCTATGGCATAACTGCGTTGGCCATCCCTCTAAACCTTGCCACCATCTCCACCACCCAAGACCACTCGTATCCCGCATTCAAATCCGTTAATCCCCGCCACTTCTCCACCAGCAACGACCAGCCTCCGCTACTGGTCCTTATCTTAATCCCGCCGCTGCTTATTTTTCTTTGTCCACCCACCCACCTCTCCCTTCTTAATCCCGCCGCCGCTTGAGAAAAAGGTCTCTTGTATGAAGCTCGCGGGCATGGAATACACTCGCAGATGAAACATAGGAGTGGTGGAATATGAGGCGAGATTACCAACTCCCCCTTTAGGAATAGCGATTCTATGCTCATATCAGTCAGGAGAAACAAATTAAACCCACATGATGTAAAAAAACAAGTTGAACCCACACTTTCTTTGGGATTGTTCTTTGGTGGTAGAATGTTTGCAAGAATTTATTCCAAATAGACACAAATGTATATTAGTCTTTGTTGAACTGGTCTCAGGCCGAGATGCCATCAGGCACACATTTGCAATGTAGATTATCATTCATTGCCGTTTAAATATATTGTGTATAATATGAGTGGGAAGACCACTAAGGATGGAAGGCCTTCAGTATTAAAGTGGAATAATGGGCTTAAATATGACTTCAAATCAGAAAATTTTCTCTTGGCAAGCTCGCACCCTCCAAATGGCTTTCCTCTTGAATGGTAGAAATAGTAGGAAAGAAGCTCTTTTCAGCCAAGGTAGAGTCAAGAGTTAACAACTCACCTAGTTCGAAGCCAGGATACAACACAACTTATAGCTATTTCCTTCCCACTATTTCCTTTAACTTCTATTCATGTGAATATCTTATGGTAAATTCTCTTCTCTCGATCAATAAATCTTGGTTTGATCCAAAGAATATTAGGCTTCAACTTAATCCCATGGAGGAATTGATTTTCATTTTCTTGGAATAGGGAACTCCAACAGCTACGTATACCAAATGACTATCCTAATTTTTGTTAGAAATGAAATAGTGAGACATTGGACCTTCGATTTTGTGTAAGGTCTTCACATCAAAATAAATAAGGTGTATCCACACATGAGAAGGTAACGCCTTAATTTAATTATTCACATGCCTACTATATAGATTAAATTTAGAGGTTATACCTACTGTAATGTGCTAAGGAATTTAGGATCTTTTTTCACTTGTTGCCAAACATAATTGCATAAGTAAGATAGCCAGGTGGTAGTTGTATCTTGATTTTTTACCATGCAAACCTATGAAATAAACACTGGAAATAACAAGTTCTAAGACAATTCTTAGAAAACTCAAAAAAGGATTGTTGGTCAAGGCGAGTTGTTTACTGATTAAACCAGAGACTGTGCAGAGGGTGACAAATGCTAGGAATGTATAATACGAGGATCTAGCATCCAACTACAGCGAGCAAGTGGCTATGATGGGGGAGGCTTGCAGTAGAAGAGGATCTGGCGAGGTAGAGGAGATGGTGGAAGATCCATGGAAAAAAAACAAAAAACCTGTTTTTTCGTTTCCGAGAGACATGGCCGTGCCTTTCTCGAATGCACAATCGTGCGTCTCGCCGAAGCAAAACCGTACCTCTCGTGAAAGAAAGAAAAATAGAGAATACATTTTTTTTGTTTCCGAGAGGCATGACCCGCGAAAGCACAACCATGCCTCTCACGAAAGCAAAACCATGCCTCTGGCGGAAGAAAAAACAGAAAGCAAAACTGTGCCTCTAGCAGAAGCAAAATCATGCCTCTCGCCGAAGAAGAAAAACGTGTTTTTTCATGCAAAAATTTTTCCCCAATTTTTTCCCAAAAAGCTAAGGAAGACCGGTAGAAAACAAAAAGCCAAAAAAATCCGTTTAAAAAGCCGAAAACGCGTGCCGAAAAAGAATCCGAAGAAAGCGCCCAGAGCGCGTGCTCAGCCCACCCCAAGTGATCGTTGGGAGGCTCCTGATGGAGCGCTCGCCAACTAGTTGCTCTAAGTTTTCCTTCGTCATGAGATCTTCTATTTGACGCTTATTGTGTCAAATTGGAGGGCAAAAGCACACAGCGCAGTCTATGGGCCTGCCCAATTGGCACTTGAGACTATATCCACTTGAACAAAGCTACCGGAGCGAGCAATGTTTCTATGTTTTATATTCTATTTATTTGTAAAATATATACGAAATATTTACTTATTTCGAAATTTTAACTTTTTTTGAAGTTTGAGAAGCTTTTGTTTTAAAAAAAGCGAGCATTTATAAAAGGAATAATGATTATGTGAACATTTTTAAAAGACCACAATTATTTTAGAAAACATTAAACGTTCTCCAATTTTTTTGTATACTTTGTAAAAAATTGGACTTTTTTATTAAATTAAATGAATATTTTTATGAACATATTTAAAAATTGATAAACATTTTTATATTATATATCAACATTTTTCTTAAAATGCAACGAAAAACAATATGAAACAAATAAAAAAACTTAAATAAAAACTACAGAATAAAATAGGTAAAGAGAACAACCAAAAAGAAAGGAAACTTAAAGACCAGATGAGAATGCAACCTATCTTTTTTATTATTTTTTGAGAAAAATTGTAGACCTTTATTAAGCAATGTTCATAGGTATATATACAGATGATATCGGGCAAGACAGAAAGGAGGACAAGACGTCGAATCTTTTGCTACTTGATTGTTCTTTCTCCCATGAAGTTTGGTACAACGTGCTCATGGGGCGACGTCTGCATCGGTTCACGCCATAGCCCGGTGCTCTCCTGAGTGTATGGTGGCCTCGGGTGACCAATGCAGTAAGGCCTTCGATCGGAAAGAGGCGAATGCAGTTATATGTTGCACGATGCGCATGATCTGGCTAGAGTGAAACAGTCGGGTCTTTGATAGGATTGTGGCCTTGCCTTCGCTAGTCACAAAGTGCATTGAGGATGGATTCGAGTTGTCGAGGGCTGCGAGAGCGAGCCCAGGTGGCTTCGCAGCGGTGGAAGATATGAGAATCGTGTAGTTTCTTATTGTCCCGGTGGAGGGATGTGTACACTGTTGCCACATTTCCTGTCCTTGTTATTCTGTGTGTAAAATTCTGTAATTCCCTCTTGGCTTCGGCCTCTTAATACAAAAGACACACAACTTGTGTGCTGTTGAAAAAAAGAAGAAATAAATGTCCTATTGGCACATGACAGCTTACCTTATCATCTACTAAGGCCTACCTTGACTATTGTTTTTACCTTTCTTTTATTTTTTACTATGTCATTTGGTCGGGTGATCTCAGCTATTCCATTTCTATCTTCTTTGTGTGTTTCCCTTTTTTGTAATAATTTTTTTATACTGCGGCAAGGTAGCATGGTCTGCTCGACCGCAACTCCACAGTTGAATAGTGTCCTTGTCAGCTTTCAGAATATGGCTCGACTTTGACCAGATGGTGCGTGGTAAAGATATGCCTCGCATCTCATCGACTTGCTGGCTTGCTTGCTGCGCGTCCTCAACAATCTTTTGTTTGCCTGGCAATCAATCTGAATGAGACGGGTACTGTTACGTCAGGGAAGTATCTGTGTAAATCTTGTCAACGGGAAATCCTAGGGCCGTCACGTTACAAAGAAAATGCTCACTCTCGGCGGGTGAGCATCGAGCGCGTGCCACTCGAGTGCCAGGAGCCCCATTTGGATTGCGGCTGTACTGTTCGTTTGCCTGAAATTGCCAGCCGTAATTGCGCCTGCCTTGCTTCGTTTTGCCCGAAATGCACGTAGGAATGCCAGGACACTGGTTAGTTTAGCGAGCTCCAGTGGTACTCGTACTCGTGATGCAGCGTTGAGAAGATCCCACTCCCCACTCGGCGAGGCGACCAAGATGCAGAGGCGTGCTGCGCCGAAAGGCCCGCTGCCGCTCAAAACGGGAGGGCAACGTCTCCACGGATGCGGGAGGCAGGCGAATCCTTCCCGAACCGGAATCAGCTCAGCCGCGTCGCAGGCAGCCGACCAAGATGCATCAGCTACGACGGCATCCACTGCATGCATGCATGGAATCTTGAGACGTGGCGGGTGGGCAGAGGGACCATGCCCAGGCCCAGCATGCATGCCCGCGGTCCTGGTCCAAGACGGAGGAGATGTATATACGGCCGGAATACTATACCAAGGAGTATCTAGGCATAGCCCTGTTAGTACGAAAACGTTAACTGGAGCTGGGAATCCCGTTTCACCTCGTGATATGTTCCGATGGTGCATTTTTTACTGGCAGTAAAAACGGAAGACGGAAGCTTGTATGGGTATGCTGTCCCATACACGGGATTTAGTATGCTCGTTGAAAATCTAATGACGAGTTGATGCCCCCTCATCATAGGAAAATACTCAAACAGAATAGACACGGCCCTCTCACACGGCGTCCTTTATATTTGATGCCCTATAAAAGAAAGTATACTTCAAGTCTTGTCTTCTTAACCTGTTATTTTGTGTGTTAGTGTGACACTTAAAATTAGCTAATCGCTCGAGCAGTCGAGCTAGTTAACCACCAGCTTCGGTGGTAGTTTTATATTCGATGTAGAACACGCCACCCATAGCCCGCACAAGATCGGTCTCTCATAATATGTTGTATAGCCATCGCATCGGCATTGCTCATCACAAGTTGGTTACACTCATTTGCCAAAATACAAATCAGATAATGAAGACAAATTCTCATATTCACACCACTATTTTCGAGTGGTTCCTGACCAAACCAAGAAACCAAAAAAAAAAACATATCTCTTTTCCTAAGAAAAATGAAGGCAAGTACTGTAGATTATTTTAGATCTAATAAATTGCACACGAAAACTTAGTGATTCAATAACCGGAGAGACACAAAATTTGTAGAAAGAACAAACCGTTTTGGATGAACAAAGATGCTGCCATGAGTTGAACATAAAGTTAGTCGCAGGAACAAAATTGTTGTGTGATTACACTGAGCGCATACAGCATGGTTCCGCTCTGCCGGTTCTACCTGTTTGACTGTGAAATGAAAAGTTGTTCTTGGCGTTGGCGGTGTCTCGTGGTACAACTGGCCTGCGGTCCTTGTGTCTATGGCATACGCTACCCCTCCTTTGCTTGCCAGCCTTGTCTGCGCAGCGCAGTGCAGCAGAGGTGATTGCGCGGATGGCCGGACGAAAGACGAAAGCCATTGTGCTGTGCTGGTGTTCCCAACGTCTTTCCCCATACCAACAAGTTGGGCTGGTCATATCGCGTAGGATTCCATTTCCTGTACTCTACTCGCTTCTACACTGTTTGCTGTGCAGCTACTGCGGCAGGGGGAGGGTGAGAGCCAGCCAGCCAAGCCAAGGCCCCGGGTTCCCACGTTACCAAGAACCTGTAAATATAACTGTGCCCTTTCGTTTAAGTATGATCATCAGCCATCAGCATACATACCATTGTTTTGTTTGTCCTCGTGTATCTATTCTAACGAACTACTAGACCGTGAAGACGCGCGTTGCTGCGCCCGTCCATTTTAAACAAAAATCTACGATATATTTGAAATGGATGAACAATAAAAATATTTCATGAAATTTGAATGGCTTAAGCTAGAATGCCATGATTGAGGGCATATTTATTTGAAGTTAGAGCCAATCCATTTGAATATTTATTTGATGAGGTATTTCACATATTTGAAATACTTAGCATATTTGAAGTTAAGAACTGGCCCGTTAGAATATCAGTATTGGCAGTATTGGCTTAGACCTAGTAGTCAGAACAGGTGGTGTCTCCTCCTGTTCTATATGTATGCTATAAATAGGAGCACCAAATATGTGTCTAAATACTCCAGTACATGTCCACATAGCATCGGGATCAAGATGGTCATGCTAATTCCTATATAAACAGAAACATTGAGAAAACGCAAGCATGAACAATAACTTTTTTTTAGACATAAGCATGACCAATAACTGATCCCGTGCAGCGTAATACTATAATATATGTTTTTTTCTCTAGAGCTGGGCGGGCCCTGGCCCACTGATAGATGGAGGCCGTACTCCTGTCGTTGTGCCTATATGGGCTTTTTCAGCCACCAACCAGCCCGGCGAACGAGGAGATCCCCAACTCGGTATGTGGAGCAGCAGCCCGAGTACGTGCGCCAGGTCGCGAGGCCGTGAAAACGACCTATCGGTGCTGGTTGAGATGACCAAATGGATCTGGTCCGTTCCAGCTTCAGATCGGATAGTTGAGGACCTCAACACGCTGTGGTGGTTCCTAACCAGCTGAGTTATACTGTTAAGTAATAAATTTGTTGCCTTAAATGATGAGGAAGAACATTCCGTTTTTAACCTGCCATCAGTCGGTCATCCAAGGTCCGATTCTTTATGATTGGTTCAATTTTTCTTTTTTCTTTTCTTATTGGGTTTTTCTGATTTCTTGATTTCTCCTTTTCATTTTTTCTTCTGAAATTCCCATTTTCTTTTATTGTTTTCTTTAAGTTTAGGCTCTTCTTCTCTACTTGATGGTATTGAAGATCAAAGATCTCTGGCTCTGCAGGAAAAAAAATCAGAATTATTCTGAACAAACATGTTTTGAAGCTACTTGAAGCCAAAAGAATCAACTGGAAAAGCAGATATAAAAGGAGAAACATGAAATTTGGAGATGAAAAGTTTAAATTCTTTCATGCCATGGCCACTATGAGCTACAGAAAAAAACTTCATTTCCAGTATTCATGGTCCTGATGGTACAATTTATTCATCTCATCACCAAAAAGCAACAATCATATGGCAATCTTACAAGGACAGACTTGGAAAATCCATAAATCCCACTTTGCTATTTGACCTTGGTGATATTGTTCAGTCCCATAACCTGACACATTTGGATGACCAATTCACTATAGATGAAATTGAACAAGTGGCTAAAGAATTCCCTACTTACAGAGCACCTGGCCCTGATGGTTTTAATGGACACTTCGTCGGAAAATGTTGGCCCATCATCAAACAAGATTTTTATTCCATGATTTGGGATTTCCTTGAGGGCAACTATGACATACACAACATTAATACATCTTGCATTACTCTGATTCCAAAGAAGCAATCACCTGAAACCATGAATGACCACAGACTGATGTCTACTACACAACCTTCTTCTTGTAGACGTTGTTGGGCCTCCAAGTGCAGAGGTTTGTAGGACAGTAGCAAATTTCCCTCAAGTGGATGACCTAAGGTTTATCAATCCATAGGAGGCGTAGGATGAAGATGGTCTCTCTCAAGCAACCATGCAACCAAATAACAAAGAGTCTCTTGTGTCCCCAACACACCCAATACAATGGTAAATTATATAGGTGCACTAATTCGGCGTGGAGATGGTGATACAAGTGCAATATGGATAGTAGATAAAGGTATTTGTAATCTGAAATTATAAAAACAGCAAGGTAACTAATGATAAAAGTGAGCGTAAACGGTATTGCAATGATAGGAAACAAGGCCTAGGGTTCATACTTTCACTAGTGCAAGTCCTCTCAATAATACTTGTTGGGGAACGTTGCAGAAAACAAAAATTTTCCTACGGTTTCACCAAGATCCATCTATGAGTTCATCTAGCAACGAGTGATCGGATGCATCTACATACCTTTGTAGATCGCGAGCGGAAGCGTTCAAAGAACGGGGATGAGGTAGTCGTACACGACGTGATTCAAATCACCGGAGATCCTAGCGCCGAACGGACGGCACCTCCGCGTTCAACACACGTACGGTCAGCGTAATGTCTCCTCCTTCTTGATCCAGCAAGGGGAGAGGAGAGGTTGAGGAAGATGGCTCTAGCAGCAGCACGGCGGCGTGGTGGTGATGGAGCTGCAGTACTCCGTCAGGGCTTCGCCAAGCACTATGGAGGAGGAGGAGGTGTTGGAGAGGGAGAGGGAGGCAACCAAAGGCGTGGATCAAAAACCCCTCCTTCCCCCACTATATATAGGAGGGCCTAGGGGGGGGCGCCGGCCCTAGGAGATCCAATCTCCTAGGGGGCGGCGGCCAAGGGAGGTTTCCCTCCCTCCCAAGGCACCTAGGGGGTGCCTTCCACTTGTGGGACTCTTCCCCTTTGGAAACCCTAGGCGCATGGGCCCCTTGGGGCTGGTGCCCTTGGCCCATGTAGGCCAAGGGCCACCCCCTACAGCCCATGTGCCCCCCCGGGGCAGGTGGCCCCACCCGGTGGACCCCCGGGACCCTTCCGGTGGTCTCGGTACAATACCGGTGATCCCGAAACTTGTCCCGATGGCCGAAACAGCACTTCCTATATATAATTCTTTACCTCCGGACCATTCCGGAACTCCTCGTGACGTCCGGGATCTCATCCGGGACTCCGAACAACATTCGGGTTACTGCATATACATATCCCTACAACCCTAGCGTCATCGAACCTTAAGTGTGTAGACCCTACGGGTTCGGGAGACATGTAGACATGATCGAGACGACTCTCCGGTCAATAACCAACAGCGGGATCTGGATACCCATGTTGGCTCCCACATTCTCCATGATGATCTCATCGGATGAACCACGATGTCGAGGATTCAAGCAACCCCGTATGCAATTCCCTTTGTCAATCGGTATGTTACTTGCCCGAGATTCGATCGTCGGTATCCCAATACCTCGTTCAATCTCGTTACCGGCAAGTCACTTTACTCGTACCGTAATGCATGATCCCGTGACCAGACACTTGGTCACCTTGAGCTCATTATGATGATGCATTACCGAGTGGGCCCAGTGATACCTCTCCGTCATACGGAGTGACAAATCCCAGTCTTGATCCGTGTCAACCCAACAGACACTTTCGGAGATACCCGTAGTCTACCTTTATAGTCACCCAGTTACGTTGTGACGTTTGGTATACCCAAAGCACTCCTACGGTATCCGGGAGTTACACGATCTCATGGTCTAAGGAAAAGATACTTGACATTGGAAAAACTCTAGCAAACGAACTATACGATCTTATGCTATGTTTAGGATTGGGTCTTGTCCATCACATCATTCTCCTAATGATGTGATCTCGTTATCAATGACATCCAATGTCCATAGTCAGGAAACCATGACTATCTGTTGATCAACGAGCTAGTCAACTAGAGGCTTACTAGGGGCATGTTGGTGTCTGTTATTCACACATGTATTACGATTTCCGGATAACACAATTATAGCATGAATAAAGACAATTATCATGAACAAGGAAATATAATAATAATGCTTTTATTATTGTCTCTAGGGCATATTTCCAACAGTCTCCCACTTGCACTAGAGTCAATAATCTAGTTACATTGTGATGAATCGAACACCCATGGAATTCTGGTGCTGATCATGTTTTGCCCTAGGGAGAGGTTTAGTCAACGGATCTGCTACATTCAGGTCCATATGTACTTTACAAATATCTATGTCTCCATCTTGAACATTTTCACGAATGGAGTTGAAGCGACGCTTGATGTGCCTTGTCTTCTTGTGAAACCTGGGCTCCTTGGCAAGTGCAATAGCTCCAGTGTTGTCACAGAAGAGTTTGATTGGCCCCAACGCATTGGGTATGACTCCTAGGTCGGTGATGAACTCCTTCACCCATATTGCTTCATGTGCTGCCTCCGCGGCTGCCATGTACTCCGCTTCACATGTAGATCCCGCCACGACGCTCTTCTTGCAACTGCACCAGCTTACTGCCCCACCATTCAAAATATACACGTATCCGGTTTGTGACTTAGAGTCATCCAGATCTGTGTCGAAGCTAGCGTCGACGTAACCCTTTACGACGAGCTCTTCGTCACCTCCATAAACGAGAAACATTTCCTTGGTCCTTTTCAGGTACTTCAGGATATTCTTGACCGCTGTTCAGTGTTCCTTGCCGGGATTACTTTGGTACCTTCCTACCAAACTTACGGCAAGGTTTACATCAGGTCTGGTACACAGCATGGCATACATAATAGAACCTATGGCTGAGGCATAGGGGATGACACTCATCTCTTCTATATCTTCTGCCGTGGTCGGACATTGAGCTTAGCTCAATTTCATACCTTGCAACACAGGCAAGAACCCCTTCTTAGACTGATCCATATTGAACTTCTTCAATATCTTATCAAGGTATGTGCTTTGTGAAAGACCTATGAGGCGTCTTGATCTATCTCTATAGATCTTGATGCCTAATATATAAGCAGCTTCTCCAAGGTCCTTCATTGAAAAACTTTTATTCAAGTAGGCCTTAATGCTGTCCAAGAGTTCTATATCATTTCCCATTAAAAGTATGTCATCTACATATAATACGAGAAATGCTACAGAGCTCCCACTCACTTTCTTGTAAACGCAGGCTTCTCCATAAGTCTGCGTAAACCCAAACGCTTTGATCATCTCATCAAAGCGAATGTTCCAACTCCGAGATGCTTGCACCAGCCCATAAATCGAGCGTTGGAGCTTGCACACCTTGTCAGCATTCTTAGGATCGACAAAACCTTCTGGCTGCATCATATACAATTCTTCCTTAAGGAAACCATTAAGGAATGCCGTTTTGACGTCCATTTGCCATATCTCATAATCATAGAATGCGGCAATTGCTAACATGATTTGGACGGACTTTACCTTCGCTACCGGTGAGAAAGTCTCATCGTAGTCAACCCCTTGAACTTGTCGATAACCCTTAGCGACAAGCCGAGCTTTATGGATGGTCACATTACCATCCGCGTCTGTCTTCTTCTTAAAGATCCATTTATTTTCTATGGCTCGCCGATCATCGGGCAAGTCAGTCAAAGTCCATACTTCGTTTTCATACATGGATCCTATCTCGGATTTCATGGCTTCTAGCCATTTGTCGGAATCCGGGCCCGCCATCGCTTCTTCATAGTTCGAAGGTTCACCGTTGTCTAACAACATGATTTCCAAGACAGGGTTGCCATACCACTCTGGTGCGGAACGTGTCCTTGTGGACCTTCGAAGTTCAGTAGCAACTTGATCCGAAGTTTCATGATCATCATCATTAACTTCCTCTCTAGTCGGTGCAGGCACCTCAGGAACATTTTCTTGAGTTGCGCCATTTTCCGGTTCAAGAGGTAACACTTCATCAAGTTCTACTTTCCTCCCACTTACTTCTTTCGAGAGAAACTCCTTCTCTAGAAAGGATCCATTCCTGGCAACAAAGATCTTGCCTTCGGATCTGAGGTAGAAGGTATACCCAACAGTTTCTTTAGGGTATCCTATGAAGACGCATTTTTCTGACTTGGGTTCGAGCTTTTCAGGTTGAAGTTTCTTGACATAAGCATCGCATCCCCAAACTTTTAGAAACGATAGCTTAGGTTTCTTCCCAAACCATAATTCAAATGGTGTCATCTCAACGGATTTCGACGGAGCCCTATTTAAAGTGAATGCGGCAGTCTCTAAAGCATAGCCCCAAAAAGATAGCGGTAAATCGGTAAGAGACATCATAGATCGTACCACATCTAATAGAGTGCGATTACGATGTTCGGACACACCGTTACGCTGAGGTGTTCCAGGCGGCGTGAGTTGTGAAACTATTCCACATTTTCTTAAGTGTGTGCTAAATTCATGACTCAAGTATTCTCCTCCACGATCTGATCGTAGAAACTTGATTTTCTTGTCACGTTGATTCTCAACCTCACTCTGAAATTCCCTGAACTTTTCAAAGGTTTCAGACTTGTGTTTCATTAAGTAGACATACCCATATCTACTCAAGTCATCAGTGAGGGTGAGAACATAACGATAGCCACCGCGAGCCTCAACACTCATTGGACCGCACACATCAGTATGTATGATTTCCAATAAGTTGGTTGCCCGCTCCATTGTTCCTGAGAACGGAGTCTTGGTCATTTTTCCCATGAGGCATGGTTCGCACGTGTCAAATGATTCGTAATCAAGAGACTCTAAAAGTCCATCTGCATGGAGCTTCTTCATGCGTTTGACACCTATGTGACCAAGGCAGCAGTGCCACAAGTATGTGGGACTATCATTATCAACCTTACATCTTTTGGCACTCACACTATGAATATGTGTAGTATTACGCTCGGGATTCATTAAGAATAAACCATTCACCATAGGAGCATGACCATAAAACATATCTCTCATATAAACAGAACAACCATTATTCTCGGATTTAAATGAGTAGCCATCTCGAATTAAACGAGATCCCGATACAATGTTCATGCTCAAAGCTGGCACTAAATAACAATTATTGAGGTTTAAAACTAATCCCGTAGGTAAATGTAGAGGCAGCGTGCCGACGGCGATCACATCGACCTTGGAACCATTCCCGACGCGCATCGTCACCTCGTCCTTCGCCAGTCTCCGCTTATTTCGCAGCTCCTGCTTTGAGTTACAAATGTGAGCAATTGCACCGGTATCAAATACCCAAGAGCTACTACGAGTACTGGTAAGGTACACATCAATTACATGTATATCACATATACCTTTCGTTTTGCCGGCCTTCTTGTCCGCTAGGTATTTGGGGCAGTTCCGCTTCCAATGACCGCTTCCCTTGCAATAAAAGCACTCAGTCTCGGGCTTGGGTCCGTTCTTTGGCTTCTTCCCGGCAGCTTTCTTGCCAGGCGCGGCAACTCCCTTGCCGTCCTTCTTGAAGTTCTTTTTACCCTTGCCTTTCTTGAACTTAGTGGTTTTATTGACCATCAACACTTGATGTTCCTTCTTGACTTCTACCTCCGCTGATTTCAGCATTGCAAATACTTCAGGAATGGTCTTTTCCATCCCCTGCATATTGAAGTTCATCACAAAGCTCTTGTAGCTTGGTGGAAGCGACTGGAGGATTCTGTCAATGACCGCGTCATCCGGGAGATTAACTCCCAGCTGAGTCAAGCGGTTATGTAACCCAGACATAGTGAGTATGTGCTCACTGACAGAACTATTTTCCTCCATCTTATAGCTGAAGAACTTATCGGAGACTTCATATCTCTCGATCCGGGCATGATCTTGGAAAACCATTTTCAGCTCTTCGAACATCTCATATGCTCCATGTCTCTCAAAACGCTTTTGGAGCCCCGGCTCTAAGCTGTAAATCATGCCGCACTGAACGAGGGAGTAGTCATCAGCACGTGTCTGCCAAGCGTTCATAACATCTTGGTTCTGTGGGACAGGCAGTTTACCTAGCGGTGCTTGTAGGACATAATCTTTCTTGGCAGCTATGAGGATGATCCTCAGGTTCCGGACCCAGTCCGTATAGTTGCTGCCATCGTCTTTCAGCTTGGTTTTCTCTAGGAACGCGTTGAAGTTGAGGACTACGTTGGCCATTTGATCTACAAGACATATTGTAAATATTTTAGACTAAGTTCATGATAATTAAGTTCATCTAATCAAATTATTCAATGAACTCCCACTTAGATAGACATCCCTCTTCTAGTCATCTAAGTATAACATGATCCGAGTCAACTAGGCCGTGTCCGATCATCACGTGAGACGGACTAGTCAACGTCGGTGAACATCTTCATGTTGATCGTATCTTCTATACGACTCATGCTCGACCTTTCGGTCTTCTGTGTTCCGAGGCCATGTCTATACACATGCTAGGCTCGTCAAGTCAACCTAAGTGTTTGCATGTGTAAATCTGTCTTACACCCGTTGTATGTGAACGTTAGAATCTATCACACCCGATCATCACATGATGCTTCGAAACAACGAACTGTCGCAACGGTGCACAGTTAGAATCTATCTTATTTACTACCGTCGTTCTCAGTAAACAAGATGCTAAACATGATAAACATCACATGCAATTAAATAATAATAGTGACATGATATGGCCAATATCACATAGCTCCTTTGATCTCCATCTTGGGGCTCCATGATCATCTTGTCACCGGCTTGACACCATGATCTCCATCATCATGATCTCCATAATCGTGTCTCCATGAAGTTGCTCGCCAACTGTTACTTCTACTACTATGGCTAACGCGTTTAGCAATAAAGTAAAGTAATTTACATGGCGTTTCTCAATGACACGCAGGTCATACAAAAAATAAAGACAACTCCTATGGCTCCTGCCGGTTGTCATACTCATCGACATGCAAGTCGTGATTCCTATTACAATAGCATGAACATATCATACATCACATATATGTCATTCATCATTCATCACAACTTTGGCCATATCATATCACAAAGCACTTGCTGCAAAAACAAGTTAGACGTCCTCTAATTGTTGTTGCAAGTTTTACGTGGCTCAAATAGGGTTCTAGCAAGAACGTTTTCTTACCTACGTGAAAGCCACAACGTGATTTGTCAACTTCTATTTACCCTTCATAAGGACCCTTTTCATCGAATCCGCTCCAACTAAAGTGGGAGAGACAGACACCCGCCAGCCACCTTATGCAACTAGTGCATGTTAGTCGGCGGAACCGGTCTCACGTAAGCGTACGTGTAAGGTTGGTCCGGGCCGCTTCATCCCACAATACCGCTGAAGCAAGATAAGACTAGTAGCGGCAAGAAAGTTGACAACATCTACGCCCATAACAAATTGTGTTCTACTCGCACAAGAAGAACTACGCATAGACCTAGCTCATGATGCCACTGTTAGGGAACGTTGCAGAAAACAAAAATTTTCCTACGGTTTCACCAAGATCCATCTATGAGTTCATCTAGCAACGAGTGATCGGATGCATCTACATACCTTTGTAGATCGCGAGCGGAAGCGTTCAAAGAACGGGGATGAGGTAGTCGTACACGACGTGATTCAAATCACTGGAGATCCTAGCGCCGAACGGACGGCACCTCCGCGTTCAACACACGTACGGTCAGCGTAACGTCTCATCCTTCTTGATCCAGCAAGGGGAGAGGAGAGGTTGAGGAAGATGGCTCCAGCAGCAGCACGACGGCGTGGTGGTGATGGAGCTGCAGTACTCCGTCAGGGCTTCGCCAAGCACTATGGAGGAGGAGGAGGTGTTGGAGAGGGAGAGGGAGGCAACCAAAGGCGTGGATCAAAAACCCCTCCTTCCCCCACTATATATAGGAGGGCCTGGGGGGGGGGGGGCGCCGGCCCTAGGAGATCCAATCTCCTAGGGGGCGGCGGCCAAGGGAGGTTTCCCTCCCCCCCCCCCAAGGCACCTAGGGGGTGCCTTCCACTTGTGGGACTCTTCCCCTTTGGAAACCCTAGGTGCATGGGCCCCTTGGGGCTGGTGCCCTTGGCCCATGTAGGCCAAGGCACACCCCCTATAGCCCATGTGGCCCCCCGGGGCAGGTGGCCCCACCCGGTGGACCCCCGGGACCCTTCCGGTGGTCCCGGTACAATACCGGTGACCCCAAAACTTGTCCCGATGGCCGAAAAAGCACTTCCTATATATAATTCTTTACCTCCGGACCATTCCGGAACTCCTCGTGACGTCCGGGATCTCATCCGGGACTCCGAACAACATTCGGGTTACTGCATATACATATCCCTACAACCCTAGCGTCACCGAACCTTAAGTGTGTAGACCCTACGGGTTCGGGAGACATGTAGACATGACCGAGACGACTCTCCGGTCAATAACCAACAGCGGGATATGGATACCCATGTTGGATCCCACATGCTCCACGATGATCTCATCGGATGAACCACGATGTCGAGGATTCAAGCAACCCCGTATGCAATTCCCTTTGTCAATCGGTATGTTACTTGCCCGAGATTCGATCGTCGGTATCCCAATACCTCGTTCAATCTCGTTACCGGCAAGTCACTTTACTCGTACCGTAATGCATGATCCCGTGACCAGACACTTGGTCACCTTGAGCTCATTATGATGATGCATTACCGAGTGGGCCCAGTGATACCTCTCCGTCATACGGAGTGACAAATCCCAGTCTTGATCCGTGTCAACCCAACAGACACTTTCGGAGATACCCGTAGTCTACCTTTATAGTCACCCAGTTACGTTGTGACGTTTGGTATACCCAAAGCACTCCTACGGTATCCGGGAGTTACACGATCTCATGGTCTAAGGAAAAGATACTTGACATTGGAAAAACTCTAGCAAACGAACTATACGATCTTATGCTATGTTTAGGATTGGGTCTTGTCCATCACATCATTCTCCTAATGATGTGATCTCGTTATCAATGACATCCAATGTCCACAGTCAGGAAACCGTGACTATCTGTTGATCAACGAGCTAGTCAACTAGAGGCTTACTAGGGGCATGTTGGTGTCTGTTATTCACACATGTATTACGATTTCCGGATAACACAATTATAGCATGAATAAAGACAATTATCATGAACAAGGAAATATAATAATAATGCTTTTATAATTGCCTCTAGGGCATATTTCCAACAATACTAACATAATTGGATCATAAAACTATCCCTCAACATGCAACAAAGAGTCACTCCAAAGTCACTAATAGCGGAGAACGAACGAAGAGATTATGGTAGGGTACGAAACCACCTCAAAGTTATTCTTTCCAATCAATCCGTTGGGCTATTCCTATAAGTGTCACAAACAGCCCTAGAGTTCGTACTAGAATAACACCTTAAGACACAAATCAATCAAACCCTAATGTCACCTAGATACTCCAATGTCACCTCAAGTATCCGTGGGTATGACTATACGATATGCGTCACACAATCTTAGATTCATCTATTCAACCAACACAAAGGACCTCAAAGAGTGCCCCAAAGTTCTACCGGAGAATCACGACGAAAATGTGTGCCAACCCCTATGCATAGGTTCATGGGCGGAACCCGCAAGTTGATCACCAAAACATACATCAAGTGAATCATGTGGTATCCCATTGTCACCACAGATACGCACGACAAGACATACATCAAGTGTTCTCAAATCCTAAAAGACTATCCGATAGGATTACTTCAAAGGGGAAACTCAATTCATTACAAGAGAGAAGAGGGGGAGGAGAAACATAGGATCCAACTATAATAGCAAAGCTCGCGATACATCAAGATCATGCCAAATCAAGAACACGAGAGAGAGAGAGAGATCAAACACATAGCTACTCGTACATACCCTCAGCCCCGAGGGAGAACTACTCCCTCCTCGTCATGGAGAGAACCGGGATGATGAAGATGGCCATCGGAGAAGGATTGCCCCCTCCGGCAGGGTGCCGGAACGGGTCTAGATTGGCTTTCGGTGGCTACGGAGGCTTCTGGCGGCGGAACTCCCGATCTAATCTCCGTTCTGAAAGTTTTAGGTTACGTAGGTATATATGGGTGCAGGAGGCACGTCGGTGGACCAAAGGGGGGGCCACGAGGCAGGGGGGCGCGCCCCTACCCTCGTGAGCTCCTCCTTCATCTTCTGACGTAGGGTCCAAGTCTATCCGGTAGGTTTCCTTCCAAAAATAACTTCTCTAGTTGATTTCGTTCCGTTTCGACTTCGTTTGATATTCCTTTTCCTCGAAACACTGAAATAGGCATAAAACAACAAATCTGGGTTGGGCCTTCGGTTAATAGGTCAGTCCCAAAAATAATATAAAAGTGAAAAATAAAGCCCAATACTGCCTAAAACAGTAGATAATATAGCATGGAGCAATCAAAAATTATAGATACATTGGAGACGTATCACAGACCCATCTCCTTAATCAACCTACATCTCAACTTTATCACTAAACTCATGGAAAACAGATTGCAAAAGGAGATCATTCCTATACTTCACCAGAACCAATATGGTTTCATTAAGGGCAAGAATATCCAAGATTGTCTAGGCTATACTTTTGAATATCTGAATATATGCCACAAATTAAAGAAACCAATCATCATTGTTAAACTGGATTTTGAGAAGGTATTTGATAAAATTGAGTACTCTGCCATATTGGAAATGCTGAAAGCCAAAGGTTTTAGTCCAAGATGGATTAATTGGGTCTCCAGAATTCTAAAATTTGCATCCACATATGTTCTACTTAATGGTGTTGCTGGAAAAATTATTCAATGCATATGTGGGGTTAGGCAGGGGCCCCCTTTCACCACTGTTGTATGTCATTGCTGCTAACCTTCTACAATCCATCATAAATTGTGCTTGGCAAAATGGAGAACTATCCCTTCCAGTGGATAACAGTTATGGGCAACAATACCCAATCATACAATATGTTGATGATACCCTTCTGATCATGCCTGCAGACTTGCATCAATTGATGCACCTTAAGACACTTTTGCAAATGTTCAGCAACTCCACTGGACTTCATGTTCATTACATCAAATCTTCAATTGTGCCCATTACTATCAGCACTGCTCATGTCAATATACTTGCTGAAATTTTTGGATGCAAAGTTGACAATTTTGAAAAATTAGTTATGGGCAACAATATATATAGTAAGAAACATAACTTATGAAAAGTATAAGAAAACTAATTTAGTGTTGTATATAATAATATATTTTCTATAATTTTTGTCAAACTTAAATTGTGTAACTTCAAACAAAGTTAGAACTTGAAGTAATTTGGAACGGAGAAAGCATATACTAAAAGTACTTGATGCATGCTTAGGAAATACAAATAACTGCGAGAAAATTCCCAACAAATTAATGTTCCACCATTTATTTCAAGATTATTTTCTATATTGTCCCTTTATGAACCTCGCTACATATTGAAGTGATCACCACCATTTATTCAACTATCAATAATGTCTTATGCAAATGATATATCGGGGGCGGTGGATAAAAAAATATGCCATCCAACGGCTAAAGAAACCAAAGCCCTTCCTTCAAAATGTATCTCCCTTCCTTCATGCACGATCTGAAAAATCTCAGATTACTATTGTCACTTCTAGATGTCCCTCATGATCTTAGCTGAAGCTCCTGTAAAGTTCTTCCTCAAGTGATTCACATTGTGTAGTCAACTGCCACTCTAATCTTTCTTAGGGGAAGATCAGCTGCCCGAGAGAAGGCCTCGCAGCATGTGTGAGCTTCCAAGCTTTCAGGTTCAATTAAGCCATCAAAAACTTTCACCGATGCACCATTCCTTGATCATCCCCGCACATAGTAACACTAGAGCACCTCTCCTGATTTCTAGACACAACAACGCCCATGTTGAGTTTAACCACTCCTTCAGAGCCCTTAAAAGATCTTGAGCGAGAAGTGTTAGTAATCACGAGCTTAAGAGATCACTATATGTAGCGAGGAAGTTCTATATGACAGCGAAGGCACACAGAGGGCTCTGAAAATCTCTTCGTGCTTCGCTTTTCTTCTTGCTCACCATACCGCCCATAAAGTAGCTAGGACCTTTGGAAAATCTTTCTCAATCATCGAATCGCTCTGTTGTTGTGTTGTGCAATCACATAGGAGGGGATCCTCATGACTATGCCAACCCTTGTAGCAAAAGGTTGTCGTAGCGAGCAATGCTTCACATTATTTTGTTTTTCGAGAAAACAAAAAAAACTAAAAATTGATATAAACCAATTTTTGAAAATTTGCGAGCATTTCTTGAAAATCCCGACCAAAATTTTATTATTTGGCATTTATTAATTATAAGGAAATAGACTAAAATAAAAAGTTAGGAAAAAAAGAATCCTCCAGAAGGTTCCCAAACCAATAAGAAACGAACACCCAAAAATGAGATATTTTGTAGCATGTTTTCTGCTTAATGAGCCGGCCCACACTACTCGCTTAGGTCGCTGAACTGTGTAGCCTATATTTCTATCAGGGCAATGTCTATCCTAATGCTGACATTTTCTAAATGACGCATTCGGCCCCTGTTTATTCGATTCACCTACGTGCTGGGGGTTTCTCAAAAAAAAAAACCCTACGTGCTGGGGCGACCCATCTTACTTTTTTTCTTCTTGTGTAAACCGTTTGAAAAAAAGAGCATCAGCGGAGATTTGAACACTGCACTCGTGCTTTCCTGTTGGAGATCGAACCACCGCAGTAACCAGACGAACTTCATTTCCTTTCATGCTAGTTACCTTCCTTTAAACTTCTTGAATTAACCTATTTGTTTTTCTTTCCTTTTTCCTTGTTTTTTGTTTGGCCGGATTTCTGTTTATTTTTTATGTTCTTTTTCTTTTATCTTTTAAAATTCACAAAAAAAAATCGTGGATGAACTTACTTTAAATTGATGAACTTTTTTTCAATTTTTATGAACATTTTTCGAAGCTGATGAACATTCCTTTAAAATTGATGAACTTTTTTCAAATTCGATAATTTTCTAAAAGTCAATGAACTTTTTTTGAAATTCAAAGGAATTTTTTCAAATTAGATTAAATTCGAAATCGATGATTTTTTTCAAAGTCGATGATTTTTTTCAAATTCATAATTTTTTAAAATTGATGAACCATTTTCACAATTTGAGTAACTTTTTTTTTTCAAATTTGTGAAATTTTTTCTCAAGATTTCTGAATTATTTTTTGAAATGGATGGACAACTTCTTGAAATTATGAGCTTTTTCTCAAAATTACTGAAGTTTTTTCAAATTTGTGAACTTTTTCAAGGTTTGATAATTTTTTTTCCAAAATCAATGAACTTTTTTGTAATTCGTGATTTTTTTGAAAATGTTTTTGAATAATTCAAAAATCATACATGTGCAATAAATTGCGTGGATACAACTATTATTAAATGATTCACCCTAGAATTGAACACTAGGAGGTAGTAGGTTTGGCAGTTAGCCATACTTGTACGTGGTTTTTTTTCTTTTTCGAAAAGGGGGGATCCCCGGCCTATGCATTAGAATGATGCATACGGCCATCTTATTAACCAAATGAAGCAGTGCCAACATGGTTCCAAGGTCTCCAAAAGTAATAAAAAAGCAAAGAAAGCTCACACAGAGCCAAAAAGGGCTAGAAACACCAACTAGCCATGAAAAGACGCCACAACCGGCTGGCTAAAACTAGATAGGTAAACTAAATGCCTATCATATTACATGACCGCCATCCAAACTGGTTGAAGATATCCCGAGCTACCATCTCCCAGCGGAAAGATCCAGTAACCAAATGCTCCCTGGCCTCCGTCGAGGTGAGTAGCGACCACGAACGGATCAATGCTGTAGTTCGGAATAAAACCTGCAAAAATGGACATATGATATTCTGTTAAAAACCAAATCATTTCTGCAAGTCCAGATAGTCCACAGCAAAGCGCAAACTCCAACCCGAATGTGTCTCGCTAATGCAGGCTCAATCCCATTAAGCCATGTCCCAAATAACGCGTTAACAGAATTCGGTGGATTGATATTAAAAGCAATGTGGACCGTCTGCCAAAGTACTTTGGCCAACGGGCAATCAAAAAAGAGGTGTTTGATTGTCTCATCCCGATCACAGAAACTACACCTAGTAGGTCCTGTCCAATTACGCTTTATCAAGTTGTCCTTGGTTAAAATAACTTGTTTATGGACAAACCACATAAACACTTTTATTTTCAAAGGAACTTTGACATCCCAAACATGCTTGGAGGTAGGAATGGAGTTCGAATTAGTAACATCAATATACATTGATTTAACAGTGAATACTCCAGACTTAGTCAATTTCCAGCGTAATTCATCGGGTTGTTGAGAAAGCTGGACCTCCATCAGTCTCCTAACTATCGGAGCCATTCTTCCCAACGATTACCTGCTAGCGTCCGTCGAAACTGAATATTAAGGGGGATAGATTGAAATACCGATGCGACGAACACCTCACGTCGTTGAACAATACGGTACAAAGACAGATATTGGATGGCCAAGGGTGTCTCGCCGAGCCAAGTATCCTCCCAGAAACGTGTACTAGTGTTGTTTTCAATAACAAACTTCATCCTATTAAACAAAGATTGTTTGACTTTCATCAGACCTTTCCAGAAAGGTGAATTGGTCGGCCTGACTGTAACCTGGGACAAAGTTTTTGTCTGGAGGTACTTGCTACGAAGGATTTGAGCCCACATGGTATCATTCTCCGTTGAGAGCTTCCACAGCCACTTGCTAAGAAGGCATATGTTCTTAACTTCTAGATTCTTAATACCGAGACCCCCTTGGTCTTTCGGTCTACAGATGATATCCCATTTAGCAAGCCGATATTTTCTTTTAATCTCATCACCCTGCCAAAAGAAACGCGATCGATAGAAGTCCAGTCTCTTCCTAACACCAACTGGGACCTCAAAAAACGATAGGAGAAACATAGGCATACTCGTGAGCACCGAATTTATCAGGATTAATCGGCCTCCATATGACATGAGCTTACCCTTCCAGCAACTCAGTTTCTTCTAAAATCGGTCCTCGATGCACTTCCACTCTCTGTTTGTCAGCCTACGATGGTGGATTGGAATACCTAGGTAAGAGAAGGGTAACTCTCCCAACTCGCACCCAAACAATTGCCTATAAGCCTCATGTTCGTTTTTGGATCTACCAAAACAGGACAGCTCGCTCTTATGAAAGTTAATCTTTAACCCGGTCAATTGTTCAAATAGGCATAACACAAGCTTCATATTTCTCGCCTTGGCCAAGTCATGCTCCATAAAGATAATTGTATCATCAACGTACTGAAGGATGGATACACCTCCATCAACAAGATGAGGTACCAATCCACCTACTTGACCATTTTCCTTAGCCCTTCCTATCAAAATTGCTAACATATCCACCACAATGTTAAACAGGATAGGGGACATCGGATCTCCTTGTCTTAGGCCTTTATGTGTCTGGAAGTAATGACCTATATCATCATTAACTTTAATTCCCACACTACTTTTTTGCGTAAATGATTCAACCTGTCGGCGCCAGACTTCATCAAAACCTTTCATACGCAATGACTGTTGGAGGAATGGCCATTTGACCTTATCGTACGCTTTCTCGAAATCCACCTTAAAAATTACTCCATCTAATTTTTTAGAATGGATTTCATGGAGCGTTTCATGTAGGACGGCCACACCTTCAAGGATATTTCTGTCCGGCATGAAAGCAGTTTGGGATTGTTGCACCACAGAATGTGCAATCTTTGTGAGCCTATTAGTCCCGACCTTGGTGAAAATTTTGAAACTAACATTGAGGAGGTAGATCGGTCTGAATTGCTCAATTCTCACAGCATCCGTCTTCTTAGGAAGCAGTGTGATAGTTCCAAAATTCAAGTGAAATAAGTGAAGCCGTCCAGAGAACAGATCATGGAACATAGGTAGCAAATCCCCCTTAATAATGCCAGCACTTTTTATAGAACTCGGCCGGGAATCCATCCGGTCCGGGAGCCTTATTGTTTTTCATCTGTGCAATAGCATCCAACACCTCCTTCTCTGAGAACGGGGCAACCAGAATATCATTTTCGGCAGCCGATAGCTGAGGCACATCCTTAGTCCTGGACTCGTCGAGGGACACACAATTATCCTCCGGAGATCCAAATAACTGCTTATAATACTCGGTAATATATGTTTTTAGGTTATCCTGTCCTAAAATAGTGCCCTCATCTTGTTCAAGCTGAAAGATGCGCTTCTTTCTGTGCTTACCATTAGCTATCAAATGAAATAATTGAGTATTCGCATCCCCTTGGACCACTTTGCGGACTTTAGCACGCAAGGCCCACTTCAATTTTTTTTCGCGGAGCAGTTCTTTCAACCTCTTCTCCGCCTCAGTTTTAACCTGAAGCTTAGCTGGCAGTAAAATCGTGGATTCGACCTTTATGTCCAGGGCCTGTATAAGAGAAAGGAGTCTATCCTTTTCAATCTTATACACACCACTGAGGTGCTTAGCCCAACCCCGTAAGAAACTTCTCAAATGCCTAATCTTATTCTGCCAACGCTCGATCGCAGTCGTGCCTCCTGCACCTCTATCCCATTCCCTGGCAATCAAGTCCAAGAACCCCTCGCGTTCGAACCATGACATCTCGAAAGAAAAGGTGTTCTTGTTACCCACGTGGTTCGGCTCCCCTGAGTCCATGAACAAGGGTGTGTGATCGGATATTCCCCTCGAGAGAGTTTGCACCGTAACCAGAGGGGACTTTTGTTCCCACTCCACGCTCACGAGAACTCGATCAAGTTTTTCATAAGTTGGGTTTGGCAGAGCATTAGCCCAGGTAAACTTTCTTCCAGAAAGCTCTATCACCCTCAGATCCAAGCTTTCAATAACGGTATTGAACATAAACGACCATCTGCCGTCAAAGTTATCATTGTTCTTCTCCTCTCTCCTCCTAATGATATTGAAATCACCTCCAACTAAAATTCGAAGCTGTTCTGACCCACAAATTCAAACAAGGTCCGCCAGAAACTCCGGTTTAAACTCGGGCTGTGCGGCACCATAAACCGCCACCAAAGCCCAGTTGAAACCATCTATCTTAGACCTGACTCGAAACTTCACCGCGAAGTCGCCCATCACTACACTTCGGACTTCAAGCGAATCGCATCTCACACCGAGTAAGATACCACTCGATCTTCCTTGCGGAGGGAGGCAATGCCAATCGAAATCAATACCACCCACAAGAGAAGAAAGAAACTGAGGCGCAAAGTTTTCTCTACCAGTCTCCGATAGAGCAATGAAATCTAACCGCTGCTCTAAAGATGCCTCAGCAAGGAACCCTTTTTTTAGCCAAGTCCTTCAGACCTCTGCTATTCCAAAAGATTCCTTTCATATTTCATCATGGAATTTTTTAGTGATTCGAATCCTAGCACTCCTACGAACTGCAGAATCGGGATAGATCTTCCTTCCACTTACGCTTTGGTTTACTAGGCTCTGACGCTCGGTCCTCATAACCGGGTTCACTTATACTACCAGCATCATTCTCTAGGGGTACATCATCGTCCTCAGACTCATGATTGGGGGGTGCTAGATCCGCACACAGATTATCGAGCACTCTAACCCCTAACGCATCAATATCATCATCATTCATTGGTTTAACCGCTGCAAGATTACGAATAGTCTCTAAGGCACGTTCCGCCTCCAAATCTAACAGATCATTCACCGAATTGGTAATCTCACTATCCGTAGCACCTAGTGAAACTCCTAATTGGTTTGCATTATTTATAATCTCCTCATTAGAAAAACGCAATAAAGAATTAGATATGTTGACGGACATACCAGAAGATAATGCAGCCTCCTGAAGCTTGGCCGCCCTCATAGCGCACCGCTGCTGCATATCATCCACCTCCGGGAGCTCGTGGATGCGAGCACTCATCCGTCTCCTTGTCGAGACGGGGTCCAGGATCCCGCCAAAAGCGACAACCTCCTCCCTAGTAAAGCCTGGCACTGAGTCCCTCAAAGGGTCAACCGAGGTTACCAGAGAAGGCCGTTGCGGGCTCCCAAGCCCCTCAGACAGGTGCCCCACACCGGGGTCCATGGCCACGGGTACGAATGGAGAGTGGACGACGGGGGCCGCCTGCCCGCGCCCTCCTCCCGCCCCACCCGCCGGCGCAGACGGAAGAGCCGTCGGCGAAGGAGAGACGGTCCTCCTGACCGCCGGGGAAGAAGGAGGAGCCAGGGCCTCCCGCCCCAGCCCCCCTCCCAACGCAGCTGCTGGCGCGGGTGTCGCCGCCACCACCGGAGTAGCAGGAGCCAAGGCCGCCTGCCTCGGGCTCCCTCCCCCGGTGCTGGCCGACCCCAACGTGACCGACGTCACCGGCGTCGGGATATGGAGGGGAGACGTCAAGGCCTCCTGCCCCGAACCCCCTCCCCCCAACACCAGCTCACAAGCAACAATCTGCACCAGAGCCTCGACCACAAGAGGAGGAAGGGAAAGAGAAGCAACCTCTGGCTCCCCCACCCCAACTCCATCAAGAGTCCTCGCCGATGAGGCCCTGACCAAGCGTCCAGGCACAGAACCGCCAGCCCCCTCAAACTCCAACAGAGGAAGCGTGCGCTCAAACATCTCATCAGAGTCTACCCGGTCATTCCAAAGTCTGGGAGGCGCTGATGCTGGCTCAAAGGATCCGAACCGCAACGAAGTCATAGGCACCGATGGCGATGCTGCCGGCTCAACCCCAGTCCCATCCCCGGGCAACTGAGCATCTGGGCGAGAGCTGTTAGACCCCTCTCGTGTGGACTCATCAGTCTGTGCCCCATTGGCTCCCGCACCGCCGTCACCCTCGTGCATATCAACATCATTCCCATTAACCGCATCAGCAAACAGCTCAGTGTCCTCAAACTCAATCTCGAGCGGG
Source organism: Triticum urartu (assembly GCF_056163025.1). Classification (NCBI taxonomy): domain Eukaryota; kingdom Viridiplantae; phylum Streptophyta; class Magnoliopsida; order Poales; family Poaceae; genus Triticum; species Triticum urartu. Next base: position 716,293,001 of record NC_141879.1, read on the forward strand.
AACACCTCTCCCCTATAAGTCCAGTTGAACACATCAGGCACGAACTCAATATCCAGAATACTGACTAAAAGCCGGGCCACCCCATGAGCCCGGGTAAAAGACATATCAACTCTCTCCGTCTTCCCAACCATCATACCCAAACTGGCCACAATTCGAACATCCTGCAAAGGCTTAGACGGCCCCCCTACAAACCGCAACCAGACCTGCGTAAGCGGCTTTCCCTTAGGCTCCACCTTCTTCCACTCATGAAACTCCAGGATGCACGAAGTGCCAGGAACTCTACACAAACCAAAGCTCAACAACCGCTGCAAGTCATCCACCGTGGGGAAATCAACCTTAAAAACATTTTCCTCGAGAACAACCAGCTCCCACCAAAAGTCCCCCGGAGCCAGCTCCTGAAGCCTCCGCACGATTTGAGCCTCAGTCACCTCTCCCTGGGTAGCTTTTACAACCCCGGTGGTCAAGCTCGGGGTCTCCTCCGGAATCTCTCGCGCAGCCGGTGATTCAAAGAACATAAGCTCAGCACAGTGGACTCCATACATAGTCAGCGACGGAGCCTAGTCACGCAAGAACGGGCACTCCCCCGAGGCATGTGCCGGCTTGCCACACAACTCACACAGCTCGGCCACGCACTCAGCAATGAAGTGGCCCTTCTCCCCACAACAGTAGCAAAGCATCTTTTCCTTCTTGCGCGCATACTTGGACACCCTCTCAGCATCCGACCTGTCGGTAACCTCGGCCACAATCCCAGTCTCAGGAACCTCAACACTGGCCAAGGCAGTCACCACCTCCATCGCCTGGGAAGGAAGATCAGTGGACACGTGATCTGCCTCCAGTGCTGACGCCGCGTGCTCAACAACTGCCTTAGGCGGAGGCGGTCGGCGAAACCTCCCACGGCCCCCTCCCCGACCACCATGATGGCCTCGAAAGCCTCCTCTCTGACGGTAGTCCGGGCTTGAGGCTCCCTCAACAAATCCGCCTGGAGGGCCGAGAAACGGTCGCTCAGCAGACCCATCACTCTGCCAGGCATAGCCACGACCTCCTCCCCACTGGCCTTGGGTGGATCATTGGGCTCTCTATTGGTAGAATGCTGTCTCGCCTGAGTCGGACCTGGCCAGTTTTGCGCCAGCCTCGCAACGTAATGGGGGCGGAGGTGCGGCACGAGGCTGATTGCCCGACGGCGTCGACACGCCCCCAATAGGCCGAGGCCCTCCACCGTGGCCAGCCGGAGCCACACCGGTCGCGCCCGGCGCAATAGGCCGAGGCCCTCCACGACCCGTAGCCGGCTGAGCAAGGGGCGCCGCGCCCGGTGCCGGGGGCCTTAGGCCGCCCTGACTAGCGGCCGGCTGGAAGGGCACTTGCCCCGGAGGCCGCGCGCCCAAGGAGCCAGCACATGTCCCCGGGTTGCCCTGAATCACGCCCCCTCCCGCCGGCCGCCTCTGGCCAGGCGGTGCCAGGACTCCATGTCCGGCACCCGCCGCCGGCGGCGAAGCCGCCCCTCCCCGTCCCGCTGGACCGGACGAGGCCTTCTTGGCTAGCGGCGGCGCAGCCCCGCAGTCGGCCATGTCTAGTAGCGGCCGAATCCTCCTAGCCCGACGAACACCACAGGCAGGAAAGCCCCTCGTCCCGTGCTTACGAACCCTAGGGCCAAGAGGCGGCAGTACACGATCGAGAGAGAGACAATCGCCCTCGTACGTGCATGGGATCTCAATAGGTGTAGGAGTGTGGCCCGGTCCAGCGTGGGCCTCATACCCGTATTTCTCCGGCCCAACATCTCGCGTACCCGGTCCACTCCGAACCGGCCCAACACCACCTAGAAGCTGATTCAAACGCTGTGATCTCGCGAGCGAGATCCCGGTCATCGCCGCTGCCGTCACGGGCGCCGCCGTTGCCGGACTAACGGCGCTTCGCCTCGCGTTCTTCTTCTTCTTGACAGCGATCCAAGACTCCGACCTAATCAAATCGAATAATGTGAGATTCGGAAGACTCACCTTAGGTAGGGGGCCTTTCCACGGTCTGAGCGCCGACGCCGCCGTCTTCCGATGAACTACACGTCGGATCATCTCATTCTTCTCGCCCGCGTGAAGACCAATACGCGCCGGATCGTCCGGTGGCAGAACCTGATCGATCGTCATGGCCACTTCATCTTCGCAATAACCTGCAGGGAATAAATCGCAAACGAGATCTGAAGGTGTCGGTGAGGGCGGCGCCTCCGCCGGAGATGCATCCCCATCGTCGTCCGCGTCTTCTTCGTCGGACTCGGCGAGAGCCCAGAACCGCCCGCCGACGCGCCGGCGATCACCGGCGGTGGACAGCGCCGTCGCGGTCGGGTGCACGGTCGCCCGCCCAGTCGCCCGTCCAGTCGCCCTCATATCTCTCATCCCCTTGCGAACCTCTGCCTCCTCTTTGTCGTCTTTAAAATGGGGGAGAATTTCACTTCCCCGGCCTCTGCACCAATTAGGGATGCATACGACCATTTTAGTATGAGTACCAAGATAAACATGGTCCTCAGAAATTGTACGTAGTTATCACAGTGCGAGTTCAATCCTCAAGGAGAGTGACTTCGCGTGTGATCGATTGAAATTTTGTTGGGCCGGCCCAATAGCTTTAACTCTGAGTGCCAGTAAGCCAATGGAGCTGAGAACGCCGATTAGGCGAAATCACTAGTTAAAGAGTACTCATTGTAAAGATCACTCCCACCTCTTCAGATTGCGACAAGTGGCGCACTGCATGTGTGCCACTTGTCGCAACCCCGACAGTTTTCCCTTTCTTCATAGATTTGTTTATTCAAAACGTTTTATCTTTTAAACCATGCGTCCAAATCTCGAATCATTTTTACCGTTGGATTCCTCGCGTCGAGATCTTCAAAACTAGATCCCATGTTGATAGGTTTTGACGAACTTTTTTTTCACAAAAAAACCCGGACGAAAAAACCGAACGGGGAGCACGAGGTTTTTCCATTTCCAAAAAAGACACGTCTGTGCCTCTCACGAAATCATAACCATGCCTCTTGCGGAAGCAAAATCGTGCCTATCGCAGAAGGGAAAAAAGAAGAAGAGAAAACACATTTTTTTCATGAAAAAAAGTTCGTCAAAACCTATCACAACCATCCCTCTCGCGGAAGCAAAACCGTGCCTCTCGCGAAAGCACAACCATGCCTCTCGCGGAAGCAAAACTGTGCCTCTCCCGAAAGAAAAAAAAACAGAAAACACATATTTTTTATGTTTCCGAGAGGCACGGCCATGCCTCTCGCGGAAGCAAAATCGTGCCTCTCGCGAAAGAAAACCATGACTCTCGCGAAAGGAAAAAAATGCGGTTTTTCGCGCAATTTTTTCTTTGGAATTTGTTTTTTCCAGAAGTTAAGCAAGACCGGTGAAAAACCGAAACGTAGAAAACCCCCAAAAAAAACCCGTTTAGGAAAAATAAAATAAATACAAAATCCGGAGGGAACGTCCAGAACGCGACACGTGATGGGTGACTGAGAACGCGTCAAGTGGTGCTGATCATTGTGAGCCCCCCGAAAGAGCGTTCGTTAACTGGATCCTCCCCCGATTAGGAGCTTCCCGAGACCGAATACCCGTCTCGCCTCTGGCACTTCTGCTAGCGAGGTGACCCAATTAGTTGCGTTCATATAGCCTCCTGGAGTGGTTTTGGGCTGGACCAGTTTAGGCCTGTTTTGGAAGATTTCACGAGGTAATTTTCAATTTCTTTACCGCCTTTCATCTATTTTTTTCAGCTTATTTGTTTGTTAGTTTTTCTTTATTTTTTCAAATACATTTAAAAAATTGACAACAATTTGAAAAAATTTCACATACACACTAAACATTTTTTAGATAGACATTGAACAATTTTCAAATACATATTAAACATTTTATCCGAATAAATGTGGAACATTTGTCAAATGCACATTGAACATTTTCCTATGTATAGGTTCGACTTATTTTAGGTAGACATTGAATATTTTTCAAATAAATGATGAATATTTTTTCGAATACGTGTTCAATATTTTTTAATGAATATTGAATATTTGAAAAATACATGGCAAATTCTTTTGAAAACTAATTGAGAATTTTCGTAAATGCCGTGCATATTCTTTAAAAACAAGTGAAACATTTTCTATAGTATGTAACACTTTTTACATGTAAAGAACTTTTATTGAACTGTATGTAACATTTTCTAAAATTACACAAACAAAATTTTATGTTGTATCAATATTTTAAAAAGTGCTACATACAAATTTATGAAACACATGAATATTTTTGGATTGCAGTGAACAATGTTTTTCAATTACATGGACAGCTTTAACAAATTACATGAAAATTATTTTCCATGACATGAATATTTTATAATGCATGGTGAACTTTTATAAACAGTTAGTAAATTAATTTTTAAAGAATATGTAGTTAAATTATTTAGGAATATAAAATAAAGAAATAAACAATTGTAAATAAATAAAGGAGAACAAAGCGAACGAATGTAACATTTTAATGGGACGGGCTAGTATAGGGGCTCCTGGATGCGAGGCTTTCTTCAGTCTATTTTCATAACAGACGATACCTAGACCTTATACTAGGTATCAAAAGTCCTTAAAAACGCACCTATGTCTCGCTTATAGCGTGATGTACCAATGAAAGGCTGATAAAACCATGAAAGAAACAATAGTGAAACCAAAGAAAAATGATAGAAAAAACAAAGTACCACGATGAAAAAAATAAAAAATCCCAGAGGAAACCGATAGAGAAACATTTTTTTTGAAGTATAGCGAATAAAACAGAAACAACAACAAAGACAAAAGGAAAGAAAACCAATAACAACCGACAAAAGAAACAAAGAAACCAAAGAAATCATAGAAAAAAGAAAGACAAAAACCTGTGAAAACCGAGAAAGAAGCAATCAAAACCATTGAGAAAGCAAACAAAACAGAAAAAACAAAGAACCTTGAAGAAAACAAAGGAAACTGAAAAAACGAAAAAAATAATTATTTTTGAAAAAACCCGGAAAGAAAACCAGTTCGAATCTTCAGCACCGGGCGAGTCGAGCGAGCGATGGTGGACAAGCGAGATAGAGAGGAGAAGAATTGGGCTGGCCCTTTTAAAATGCGAAGGGAAAAAAATCCGGGCGAGGTTATGATAGGCCTTGTTGTAAGCGAGATATAGGCTTTTTGCTTTCCCAGTGACCCTATGTGAGTTGTTCGTGTTTCAAAAAATGTTCACTTTTCCGAAAGTCCACATTTTCAAAAACAAGTGCCACAGTTACCCCGCTACGGCCGGCACTCCAATGGGCCGATGGCTCAGCCAGCCCGTATGTGGCGTGCCGCTATTGGACGTAAATCCAATAGGTCCTCTTGAAAAGCAAGAAAAAGAAAACTAAAGTTAACGGGATGATCCGAACATGCTTCTTGGTGAACATAGTTTCTTCAGATTACGAAGCAAAGGGGCACATCGAATTTCTTCAGATGATACGAACATGCACAGGCTAGATCTTTAACTTCTGAACCTGAGACCTGAGTGATTTCTTCTACCTTTGTAAAATTTGATTTAGGCTCTTCGTATGTCTATACTGACTAGTAAGATGCCCGTGCTACGCTATGAAATCACAAAATATTAGATGGGCATAAGTTATAATCAAGTACATGTACATTGCTATGGAATAATATAAAAATATCAATACATCCATCAAAGCGATGTTATACGTTGATAGGTGTACATCAAGCACAATCAAACATAATGTTTCCAACCAATAAACCCCGTCCTTCAAGCCAAACATTTTCTTCTCAATATTCACCTTGTTGGAAGACTTGTTCATTGCTCACTATATCTTAACTCGAGGGGACAGAGAGCATGCGATAGATAGAAAATCCATCCACAACTATGATGACACTGACCAACTTTATCAGAAATGGTAACACATTAAGCACCCCACTTTAACCTAACATTAATACACATAATGGAAGAATAAAATGCGATAATATCGATGTTTGTCCCCCATGAATTTGTGCAATGGAAGTGTAGCGACTACCAACTTATCCTTCGACTCTAGTCCGATGGGCTCAATCTGTTATAGCACATATCATAATCCGCCACCAGCCCATCCCGCGGATCTGTCATATCTCCATGTTTGATGCAACATGCCTCCCACCAGCAAAAGATTAAGATAAATAACAGCTCAAATAAATCAATGTTGTGACATTTCAAACCACTTTGCAAGAATTGAACAAAATAATAATCAAACCACATAACATTATCTTGAAGCATAGCAATCTCCTGTTGGGTTTAGTCCCACATCAGTTGTGTGGGGAGACATAACACGACTTATAAGGGCAGGGGTGTCCCTTCCTTAGAGGCTAGTCTTTTGAGGGGGAGGGCTCGTGGCCTCTCATAAGTTGGTGTTGCTCTTCGGTTGGGCCAGGTGACACAGATGGGTCAAAATGCTGCTGTCAGCGGACCCGGTATTGCGTAACATCTGCAATACTGGAAGCGTGATCGGCCATTGTTAGATATTGATAAATAGTTTCCAGAGTGTGTTATAGCCCTACAAATATATCACAATCAGCAACTGGCCATGAGAACTCATATGGAAAACACAATTAAAAACACTTGATACAAAACTTGCATACATAATAGAGTATGCAGAACTTCAAAGTCTTGCATGTTGGTTAAAAAAATGGTGCATGTACATGAATAATTGATTGCAATATGAATGCCTCTCATCTGAAGTTTATTCATACAATATGCATATCAGAGCCGGGCAAGAACTAAGCTCCAACAGAGATTTTAAACCCCAACAACAGAATTGTTGATTTCATTGATAGAGGAATAAATACCATACAGAACACATGAAAAACAGGAGAGAAAGCCGATTTACTCTGGATTGTGAAAATGTAAAGACCGCGCTCATGCCAGATCGCCCATAACACCAACTCAACCAGCGATCGCCAACACATATTTTCACATCCAGCCTTAGAACAACTACTGCAATAAAATTGTTCCTTTCCTTGGAACGGCTATAGAAAACAAAACAAGCCATTCCATTAGCAGTCACTAAAAAAACAAAATGCACATGAAAGGATGCTTTTGAATCATGTGTATATGGAAGGGGCAAGTGCACACATACAGAAAAAAATCGGTACTGGACCTCTTGTAACTTTCTTACATCAACCACGTTTCTGCAAAAGAAAAAGTGGAGTGCGGCCTGAATATCATGGTCGCTGAAGCATGTAACTTACTTAAGAACAGTAGAGGTAAAGCAACTTCACATTACTAACCCTAGTTAGATAGACCGGATTTCCTACAGCCACCAAATTGTAGTTGAGTGGTTCATACCTTGGACTGCACATTGAGAACTTCTTTGTAGACTATGTTATTTGTAAAATTTGCAACAGAGTTGGACTGGCCTTCCTTTTGCTTATTCAGGACAGAAAGAATCTTTCATATTACTTATGCATGTAGCTCTAGAAAGAGCAACATAGAGTTGCTAGTGCAAAAATACCGGTTCAAAGAAATAAGGCATCCATGGCACTGGCAATACCTCTCCCATCCAAGGTGATGTACTTGTCATCTTCTTCTTCAGGCATGTGATATACATATGTAGGAAAAAATAAGGCATCCATGGCTACAAAAGAATGCATTCAAACTGCAAACAAATTAGAATGAAACAAGCTATAAAATGCATTAAAACTGTAGACATGATAGATAAAAAAAGGCATCTAAGAATGTAGGAGTCAGTATGATAGGCATTAGAAAAAGGAAATAACTATCTACAATGAGTATAATTCAGTTAGACTTCTCCAACTGTTACTGATACAACATCCAGACGGGGGAAGCTGGAATGACAAATTTTGAATGCCCATCACATATGAAAAGAGGTCGGCGAGGAGGAAGGGGAGGTGGTGGGCGGCAGGTCTCTTGCATCACATCCTCAAATGAGGAAGCAGAAGAGTTCTCACGGACTCGAGGCGCAGACGCCGCTAGCGGCATACTTGCCGACGCGGTCCTCGGAGAAGATGGGCTAGGGGGAGGAGGGAGACGTGATGGGCGGCGGGTCTGCTGAATCTGAGGAGTGGGCAGGAGAGGCGTTGCGGACTCGACCAATGGACGGCGCCGGCGGCGTACTTGACGATGTCAGCGTCGCATGAGACGGGGTAGGAGGAGAGGAGACGATGGGGAGGAGGGGGAGGTGGAGGTGGTGTGGCGGTGGGCGTTGAGGCTGCTCCGGCGGAGAGGAGTTGGGGGCGGACGACCCCAGCAGTAGCCATGGCTGTCAGTTTGCTTCCATTTGTTTCTAGAAAGATCGATTCCTTCGCTGATCGGATAAGGTGGGACTGGATGGAACCGGACGAATGGAACGAGGGGTTTCTTTACAAATGTGAAGTGGGGTTGCCTCCTATGCGTTGGATGCAAATCAGACGGTCGAAAATGATGGATGGCATGCACACCATCACCACCAACTCAGATTTTTATAGGAGTAGAGAAAACAAAATGATGCTAGTTCATCTAACTTGTTAGGCCATTGCAGTTTACTATACTAAAATGTCCGTTTCTCTAGACAAGAGAACATCTAGAAACTGACTGTGTTGCCGAAACTGACGTGCCTGAACCGGAGACTTGGGCAATCCAACAAATTAGTCCTATACTCTTAGCTCATCTGCATCACTCTCCTACCTTCAGCATAAGAGCAGGCCTTTTCGTCAGACCAAAATAGTCTGACGAAATAACTGCAAGGATGAATTTGAGTAATACTTTCTCTATTCACAAATGTAAGACGTTTTGGCAGTTTATTTTTGAACAGAGGAACTGCCAAAACGTTTTAAATTTGTGAACAGAGGGAGTAGAAAACAAGGGCTAGGCTAGTAATCATATGTATAAAATTTACCCTTTGAAAAAAAATCCAATAGAACATATGCAACTGAACTGTTTACTGTGAATTTCTGCATTTCGAAGGTGTTCCAGTGAACAGGGCAGGTAAATCCAGGTGAGATTATTGCAATATTGTATACTATATTCGCACGTTTCCGATGGTGGCTAATCCAGGATGCATCGTTGCAACATGTTCATTGGGTTAGGCATACAGATGATAAAAACCAGCACTGGCTACTGGCCCCCATCACACCGTTGCTGGGAGCCATCAACGGTGAACCAAGGCAGCGGTGGGTCTACGATGTCAGCGGTGACATCACATTTACCGGCGTGTGTGCACACACGGGTCAACCAGTTTGAGAAAAGAACCACCAGGGGCTTGCGGACAGGGCTGAGTAAGTCAACAGGTACAGGTTCGAGCTATTGCATTGCTTGAGCTCCCAGTTTTCACAACAGGAGAGGACAAAGGAAGTGTTTTTTTTTTGGCGAGAGAACAAAGGAAGTGTTAGCTTCACAGTAGACATAAAGCAAGAAAGTTCAGAATCTTACTCTGAGCCGTACTGAAGAGTGATGCTCCGTTGCCGATGCCAAGTGCAGGTTGTCTTTTTTTTTTGAAAAGGAGGAAAACCCCCGGCCTCTGCATCAATCGATGTATGCAGCCATATTACTAATAAAAGTGTAACAAAGTTTTTTTTGAACGTTGGCAGGTGAGCTGCAAAATTCATTGATCAGAAGAAGCATTACAAAAACCCTCCGAGAAGGAAAGCACATCAAAAGGCTAGTGCAGAAAGAAAATAAAGAAAATGATCGGCACCACCACAAACCCAAGCTCCACCAACAAGCCATGCACAACATCAGAAACCATCGCTGTGCCTCCAAGGTGACGCCTCCAAGAAGGGAGTGAAGTCGAGGACAACACCGTCACCTGATCTGGCCTAGCCAAATCTTAGGTTTTCACCCAGAGACCACAAGCCATGAGGTACGAAGAGCAAAACGAGCTTCACGGCGGCACCTCCAAGGAGGAAGACACCGTCCGTAGACGCCGTTACCGTCGGCATTGACCAGATCAGTGCAGGATTTTCATCCGAAGCCGAGTCTTCCACCAACAATCATGGATCCGAGTTCTGCCAGCGCCACCGGGCAGAAAAGAGTCATGCACACACTATCAGGAACGGACTTGTCACCGCCGCACGCAGAAACTCGACGAACACGAGCTAACCTGGCTGGGTCGTCCAGCCGCACGCAGCCCTGGGCGAGCCAAAGCCAGATACGGCCATTCTCGGCCTTCGTGCACAGAACTGGGCGAGAATCCGCACCGCAGCGCACAGAAAGAATCGAGTTAGAGCCGGAGCTGGCCGGTCAGCACCGGCGTGTGCCAGACTGGACAGACACCAAGCCGGATTGACAACATCGCACCGCCGCGCGCAAGGACAGGACCAGCCGAACAGGATCTGGTCTGCCTGAGAGCCTCGTCTGTACCATAGACTCTGTACGACGCCGCTACTCCAAGGAGACAGACGTGGACACGCTTGAGGTAGGGCCCACCAGTATCCGCTGAATTCACCCCACCGCCGCCACCAACGCGCCCCAGGCAGCGAGATCCGGCCACAGACAGACCAGATCGGGCTCGGCCGCGACAGACCCGCACCTCCTAAGGGTGCACAACGTGCCAGATCTGCGCAGGACCTGCCCCGACCTCCCGCAACGTGCCTCCGCGCCTGCACTTCCCCGACGCGCCTAGGCTCGTGTCGCTGCGCCCGCTCCGGCCAGCCGCGCTCGCCGCGCCCACTGACGCCAGCTCGTCGCGCTCCCCGTGCTCCCTGCAGACGCCGCGTTCGCCGGCGCCTGCTCGTCACACCCCCACGCGCTCTCACAGCGCCTGCTTGTCGCGCCCCCACGCCTCTCCTTGGCCGAGTGACACCCCGCTACCCTGACCACGCGAGATGGGAAAAAGGAGGCAGCGCCGCCACTGACGCCGCGCGGGCTTTGCCCGGCGGCGCTCGCCGGCGGCGGCGAGGGTAGGGGTAGATCTGGGAGGGGGTTGGTGAAGGAAATATGCCCTAGAGGCAATAATAAAGTTATTATTTATTTCCTTATATCATGATAAATGTTTATTATTCATGCTAGAATTGTATTAACCGGAAACATAATACATGTGTGAATACATAGACAAACAGAGTGTCACTAGTATGCCTCTACTTGACTAGCTCGTTAATCAAAGATGGTTATGTTTCCTAACCATGGACAAAGAGTTGTTATTTGATTAACGTGATCACATCATTAGTTAAATGATCTGATTGACATGACCCATTCCATTAGCTTAGCACCTGATCGTTTAGTATGTTGCTCTTGCTTTCTTCATGACTTATACATGTTCCTATGACTATGAGATTATGCAACTCCCGTTTGCCGGAGGACTACCAAACGTCACAACATAACTGGGTGATTATAAAGGAGCTCTACAGGTGTCTCCAAAGGTACATGTTGGGTTGGCGTATTTCGAGATTAGGATTTGTCACTCCGAATGTCGGAGAGGTATCTCTGGGCCCTCTCGGTAATGCACATCACTTAAGCCTTGCAAGCATTGCAACTAATGAGTTAGTTGCGGGATGATGTATTACGGAACGAGTAAAGAGACTTGCCGGTAACGAGATTGAACTAGGTATTGGATACCGACGATCGAATCTCAGGCAAGTAACATACCGATGACAAAGGGAACAACGTATGTTGTTATGCGGTCTGACCGATAAAGATCTTCGTAGAATATGTAGGAGCCAATATGGGCATCCAGGTCCTGCTATTGGTTATTGACCGGAGACGTGTCTCGGTCAGGTCTACATTGTTCTCGAACCGTAGGGTCCGCACGCTTAAGGTTTCGATGACAGTTATATTATGAGTTTATGAGTTTTGATGTACCGAAGGAGTTCGGAGTCCCGGATGAGATCGGGGACATGACGAGGAGTCTCGAAATGGTCGAGACGTAAAGATCGATATATTGGACGACTATATCCGGACATCGGAAAGGTTCCGAGTGATTCGGGTATTTTTCGGAGTACAGGGGAGTTACGGGAATATGTGGGGAGAAGTATTGGGCCTTATTGGGCCATACGGGAAAGAGAGAGGGGCTGCCTAGGGCAGGCCGCACGCCCCCCAAGGCCTAGTCCAAATTGGACTAGGGGGAGGGGCTGCGCCCCCTCCTTCCTTCCCTTCTCCCTTCCCCTTCCTTGTCTCCTACTCCTACTACATGGAAGGACTCCTAGTTGGACTAGGAAAGGGGGAATCCTACTCCCGGTGGGAGTAGGACTCCCCTAGGGCGCGCCATAGAGAGGGCCGGCCCTCCCCTCCTCCACTCCTTTATATACGGGGGCAGGGGGCACCCCATAGACACACAAGTTGATCTTCGTGATCGTTCCTTACCCGTGTGCGGTGCCCCCCTCCACGATATTACACCTCAGTCATATTGTAGCGGTGCTTAGGCGAAGCCCTGCGACGGTTGAACATCAAGATCGTCACCACGCCGTCGTGCTGACGGAACTCCTCCCCGAAGCTTTGCTGGATCGGAGCCCGGGGAGCGTCATCGAGCTGAACGTGTGCCAATAACTCGGAGGTACCGGAGTAACGGTGCTTGGATCGGTTGGACCGGGAAGACGTACGACTACTTCCTCTACGTTGCATCAACGCTTCCGCTTCGGTCTACGAGGGTACGTAGACAACACTCTCCCATCTCGTTGCTATGCATCACCATGATCTTGCGTGTGCGTAGGAATTTTTTTGAAATTACTACGTTCACCAATAGTGGCATCCGAGCCTAGGTTTTTATTGTTTGATGTTATATGCACGAGTAGAACACAAGTGAGTTGTGGGCGATATAAGTCATACTGCTTACCAGCATGTCATACTTTGGTTCGGCGGTCTTGTTGGATGAAGCGGTCCGGACCGACATTACGCGTACGCTTACGCGAGACTGGTTCTACCGCCGTGCTTTGCACACAGGTGGCTGGCGGGTGTCAGTTTCTCCAACTTTAGTTGAACCGAGTGTGGCTACGCCCGGTCCTTGCGAAGGTTAAAACAACTCCAACTTGACAAACTATCGTTGTGGTTTTGATGCGTAGGTAAGATTGGTTCTTGCTTAAGCCCGTAGCAGCCACGTAAAACTTGCAACAACAAAGTAGAGGACGTCTAACTTGTTTTTGCAGGGCATGTTGTGATGTGATATGGTCAAAACGTGATGAGATATAAGTTGTTGTATGAGATGATCATGTTTTGTTGAAGTTATCGGCAACTGGCAAAATCCTTATGGTTGTCTCTTTATTGCATAAGATGCAAGCGCCAAATAATTGCTTTACTTCATCGCTATGCGATAGCAATAGTTGCAAGAGCAATAGTTGGCGAGACGACCATGTGACGACATATTGATATAGATCAAGATGATGGAGATCATGGTATCATGCCGGTGACGATAGAGATCATGACAGTACTTTGGAGATGGAAATCAAAGGCGCAAGATGATGATGGCCATATCATGTCACATATTTTGATTGCATATGATGTTTATCTTTTATACATCTTATTTTGATTAGTTTGACGGTAGCATTATAAGATGATCTCTCTCTAAATTATCAAGAAGTGTTCTCCCTGAGTATGCACCGTTGCGAAAGTTCTTCATGCTGAGACACCACGTGATGATCGGGTGTGATAGGCTCTACGTTCAAATACAACGGGTGCAAAACAGTTGCACACACGGAATACTCAGGTTATACTTGACGAGCCAAGCATATACAGATATGGCCTCGGAACACGGAGACCGAAAGGTCGAGCGTGAATCATATAGTAGAAATGATCAACATAGTGATGTTCACCAATGAAACTACTCCATCTCACGTGATGATCGGACATGGTTTAGTTGATTTGGATCACGTGATCACTTAGAGGATTAGAGGGATGTCTATCTAAGTGGGAGTTCTTAAGTAATATGATTAATTGAACTTAAATTTATCATGAACTTAGTCCTGGTAGTATTTTGTAAATCATGTTGTAGATCAATAGCTCGCGTTGTTGCTTCCCCGTGTTTATTTTAATATGTTCCTAGAGAAAATTGTATTGAAAGATGTTAGTAGCAATGATGCGGATTGGATCCGTGATCTGAGGTTTATCCTCATTGCTGCACAGAAGAATTATGTCCTTGATGCACCGCTAGGTGACAGACCTATTGTAGGAGCAGATGCAGACGTTATGAACGTTTGGCTAGCTCAATATGATGACTACTTGATAGTTTAGTGCACCATGCTTAATGGCTTAGAATCGGGACTTCAAATACGTTTTGAACGTCATGGACCATATGAGATGTTCCAGGAGTTGAAGATAATATTTCAAGCAAATACCCGAGTTGAGAGATATGAAGTCTCCAACAAGTTCTATAGCTAAAAGATGGAGGAGAATCACTCAACTAGTGAGCATGTGCTCAGATTGTCTGGGTACTACAATCACTTGAATCAAGTGGGAGTTAATCTTCCAGATAAGATAGTGATTGACAGAATTCTCTAGTCACCATCATCAAGTTAGTAGAACTTCGTGATGAACTATGATATGCAAGGGATAACGGAAATGATTCCCAAGCTCTTCGTAATGCTGAAATTGACGAAGGTAGAAATCGAGAAAAATATCAAGTGTTGATGGTAGACAAGACCACTAGTTTCAAGAAAAGGGCAAAGGGAAAAAGGGGAACTTCAAGAAGAACAGCAAGCAAGTTGCTGCTCAAGTGAAGAAGCCCAAGTCTGGTCCTAAGCCTGAGACTAAGTGCTTCTACTGCAAAGGGACTGGTCACTGGAAGCGGAACTACCCCAAGTGTTTGGCGGATAAGAAGGATGGCAAAGTGAACAAAAGTATATTTGATATACATGTTATTGATGTGTACTTTACTAGTGTTTTATAGCAACCCCTCAGTATTTGATACTGGATCAGTTGCTAAGAGTAGTAACTCGAAACAGGAGTTGCAGAATAAACAGAGACTAGTTAAGGGTGAAGTGACGATGTGTGTTGGAAGTAGTTCCAAGATTGATATGATCATCATCGCACACTCCCCTATACTTTCGGGATTAGTGTTGAACCTAAATAAGTATTATTTGGTTTTTGCGTTGAGCATGAATATGATTTGATCATGTTTATTGCAATACGATTATTCATTAAAGTCATAGAATAATTGTTGTTCTATTTACATGAATAAAACCTTCGATGGTCATACACCCAATGAAACAAGTTCGTTGGATCTCGATCGTAGTGATACACATATTCATAATATTGAAACCAAAAGATGCAAAGTTAATAATGATAGTGCAACTTATTTGTGGCACTGCCGTTTAAGTCATATTGGTGTAAAGCGCATGAAGAAACTCCATGCTGATGGGCTTTTGGAATCACCTTATTATGAATCACTTGATGCTTGCGAACCATGCCTTATGGGAAAGATGACTAAAACGCCGTTCTCCGGAACAATGAAGCAAGCAACAGATTTGTTGGAAATCATACATACTGATGTATGTGGTCCGATGAATATTAAGGCTTGCAGCAGGTATCATTATTTTCTGACCTTCACAGATGATTTGAGCAGATATGGGGATATCTACTTGATGAAACATAAGTCTGAAACATTTGAACAGTTCAAAGAATTTCAGAGTGAAGTGGAAAATCATCGTGACAAGAAAATAAAAGTTTCTACGATATGATCGCAGAGGTAAAATATTTGAGTTACGAGTTTGGCCTTCAATTAAAACAATGTGAAATAGTTTCACTACTCACGCCACCTGGAACACCATAGTGTAATGGTGTGTCCGAATGTCATAACCGTACTTTATTAGATATAGTGCGATCTATGATGTCTCTTACCGATCTACCACTATCGTTTTGGGGTTATGCATTAGAGACAGCTGCATTCACGTTAAATAGGGCACCATCTAAATCCGTTGAGTCGACACCGTGTGAACTATGGTTTGGCAAGAAACCTAAACTGTCGTTTCTTAAAGTTTGGAGTTGCGATGCTTATGTGAAAAAGTTTCATCTCAATAAGCTCAAACTCAAATCGGAGAAATATGTCTTCATAGGATACCCAAAGGAGACAGTTGGGTACACCTTCTATCACAGATCCGAAGGCAAGATATTCGTTGCTAAGAATGGATCCTTTCTAGAGAAGGAGTTTCTCTCGAAAGAAGTGAGTGGGAGGAAAGTAGAAAACTTGATAAGGTAATTGTACCTTCTCCCTTATTGGAAAATAGTTCATCACAGAAATCTGTTCCTGTGACTACTACACCAATTAGTGAGGAAGCTAATGATGATGATCATGTAACTTCAGATCAAGTTACTACCGAATCTCGTAGGTAAACCAGAGTGAGATCCGCACTAGTGTGGTACGGTAATCCTATTCTGAAGGTCATGTTACTTGACCATGACGAACCTACGAACTATGAGGAAGCGATGATGAGCCCAGATTCCGATAAATGGCTTGAGGGCATGAAATCTGAGATAGGATCCATGTATGAGAACAAAGTGTGTACTTTGGTGGACTTGGCCGATCGGCAAGCCATTGATAATAAATGGATCTTCAAGAGGAAGACGGACACGGATAGTAGTGTTACTATCTACAAAGCTAGAATTGTCGCAAAAGGTTTTCGACAAGTTCAAGGTGTTGACTACGATGAGAGTTTCTCACTCGTATCTATGCTTAAGTCTGTCCGAATCATGTTGGCAATTGCCGCATTTTATGAAATCTGGCAAATGGATAAACAAAACTGCATTCCTTAATGGATTTATTAAAGAAGAGTTGTATGTGATGCAACAAGATGGTTTTGTCAATCCTAAAGGTGCTAAAAAATATGCAAGCTCCAGCGATCCATTTATGGACTGGTGCAAGCATCTCGGAGTTGGAATATACGCTTTGATAAGTTGATCAAAGCATATAGTTTTATACAGACTTGCGGTGAAGCCTGTATTTACAAGAAAGTGAGTGGGAGCACTACAACATTTCTGATAAGTATATGTGAATGACATATTGTTGATCGGAAATAATGTAGAATTATTCTGCAAAGCATAAAGGAGTGTTTGAAAGGAGTTTTTCAAAGAAAGACCTCGGTGAAGCTGCTTACATATTGAGTATCAAGATCTATAGAGATAGATCAAGACGCTTGATAAGTTTTTTCAATGAGTACATACCTTGACAAGATTTTGAAGTAGTTCAAAATGGATCAGTCAAAGAAAAAGTTTCTTGCCTGTGTTACAAGGTGTGAAGTTGAGTAAGACTCAAAGCCCGACCACGGCAGAAGATAGAAAGAGAATGAAAGTCATTCCCTATGCCTCAGTCATAGGTTCTATAAAGTATGCCATGCTGTGTACCAGATCTATTGTATACCATACACTGTGTTAAAAGAGGGAGTACAATAGTGATCTAGGAGTAGATCAATGGACACCGATCAAAATTATCCTTACTGGAATAAGGATACGTTTCCCGATTACGGAGGTGACAAAAGGTTCGTTGTAAAGGGTTACGTCGATGCAAGTTTTGACACTGATCCAAATGACTCTAAGTCTCAATCTGGATACATATTAAAAGTGGGAGCAATTAGCTAGAGTAGCTCCATGCAGAGCATTGTTGACATAGAAATTTGCAAAATATATGCGGATCTGAATGTGGCAGACCCGTTGACTAAACTTCTCTCACAAGCAAAACATGATCACTTTTTGGGTCTTAATCACATAGCGATGTGAACTAGATTATTAAATCTAGTAAACCCTTTGGGTGTTAGTCACATGGAGATGTGAACCAATCACATAAAGATGTGAACTATTGATGTTAAATCACATGGCGATGTGATCTAGATTATTGACTCTAGTGCAAGTGGGAGACTGAAGGAAATATGCCCTAAAGGCAATAATAAAGTTATTATTTATTTCCTTATATCATGATAAATGTTTATTATTCATGCTAGAATTGTATTAACCGGAAACATAATACATGTGTGAATACATAGACAAACAGAGTGTCACTAGTATGCCTCTACTTGACTAGCTCGTTAATCAAAGATGGTTATGTTTCCTAACCATGGACAAAGAGTTGTTATTTGATTAACGGGATCACATCATTAGTTAAATGATCTAATTGACATGACCCATTCCATTAGCTTAGCACCTGATCGTTTAGTATATTGCTATTGCTTTCTTCATGACTTATACATGTTCCTATGACTATGAGATTATGCAACTCCCATTTGCCGGAGGACTACCAAACGTCACAACGTAACTGGGTGATTATAAAGGAGCTCTACAGGTGTCTGCAAAGGTACATGTTGGCTTGGCGTATTTCGAGATTAGGATTTGTCACTCCGAATGTCGGAGAGGTATCTCTGGGCCCTCTCGGTAATGCACATCACTTAAGCCTTGCAAGCATTGAAACTAATGAGTTAGTTGCGGGATGATGTATTACGGAACGAGTAAAGATACTTGCCGGTAACGAGATTGAACTAGGTATTGGATACCGATGATCGAATCTCAAGCAAGTAACATACCGATGACAAAGGGAACAACGTATGTTGTTATGCGGTCTGAACGATAAAGATCTTCGTAGAATATGTAGGAGCCAATATTGGCATCCAGGTCCCGCTATTGGTTATTGACCGGAGACGTGTCTCGGTCATGTCTACATTGTTCTCGAACCGTAGGGTCCGCACGCTTAAGGTTTCGATGACAGTTATATTATGAGTTTATGAGTTTTGATGTACCGAAGGAGTTCGGAGTCCCGGATGAGATCGGGGACATGACGAGGAGTCTCGAAATGGTCGAGACGTAAAGATCGATATATTGGACGACTATATCCGGACATCGGAAAGGTTCCGAGTGATTCGGGTATTTTTCAGAGTACCGGGGAGTTACGGGAATATGGGGGGAGAAGTATTGGGCCTTATTGGGCCATACGGGAAGGAGAGAGGGGCTGCCTAGGGCAGGCCGCGCGCCCCCCCAAGGCCTAGTCCAAATTGGACTAGGGGGAGGGGCTGCGCCCCCTCCTTCCTTCCCTTCTCCCTTCCCCTTCCTTGTCTCCTACTCCTACTACATGGAAGGACTCCTAGTTGGACTAGGAAAGGGGGAATCCTACTCCTGGTGGGAGTAGGACTCCCCTAGGGCACGCCATAGAGAGGGCCGGCCCTCCCCTCCTCCACTCCTTTATATACGGGGCAGGGGGCACCCCATAGACACACAAGTTGATCTTCGTGATCGTTCCTTAGCCGTGTGCGGTGCCCCCCTCCACAATATTACACCTCAGTCATATTGTAGCGGTGCTTAGGCGAAGCCCTGCGATGGTTGAACATCAAGATCGTCACCACGCCGTCGTGCTGATGGAACTCCTCCCCGAAGCTTTGCTGGATCGGAGTCCGGGGAGCGTCATCGAGCTGAACGTGTGCCAAGAACTCGGAGGTACAGGAGTAACGGTGCTTGGATCGGTTGGACCAGGAAGACGTACGACTACTTCCTCTATGTTGCATCAACGCTTCCGCTTCGGTCTACGAGGGTACGTAGACAACACTCTCCCATCTCGTTGCTATGCATCACCATGATCTTGCGTGTGCGTAGGAATTTTTTTGAAATTACTACGTTCACCAACAGTTGGGGTGGCGGCTAGGGTTTCGCCCGGGTCGCCCACGGGGGGACGACACGAGCGATCGAGTGTTCCCCTTCCTTTTGTTTCCATAAGTGTAACAAAGTTTGAGATCCACAAAAGTTTCACAATATGAGTGCAAACCGGTAGATAACATAAAAAAAGATGTCACATCCGATGATAAAGAACAACTAAGATGTCTATACACCTAGTCTATTATTAGCTCGCCATCCAAATCGGCTGAAGATAGCCCGTGCTACCATCTCTCAACGGTTGTACCTAATAACTAAAAACTCCCTGTAGTCCGCATGAGTGAGTAAAGACCATATAGAGATCCAAGCTGTAGCTTTTTAGATAACTACTAAAAATTAGTGAAGTTTGTCCCATTAAAAATCAAATCATTTCTAGTATTCCATATTGCTCAAAATAGTGCACATATCCCTATCCGAATATGTTTAGCTATATGTATGTCCGCATCATTAAGCCACGTCCCAAATAACGTGTCGATGCTCATTGGGGGATGAACGTTAAAAGCTATATGTATTGAGCGCCATAATTATTTTGCAAGTGGACAGTCGAAAAAGAGGTGTTTAATCGTTTCATTTTGATCACAATAACATCATCTAGAATTACCAACACAACTTCTTTTCAATAAGTTATCTTTGGTTAGTATGACTCATTTGTGAACGGATCACATGAATATTTTAATTCGGAACGAAACTTTAATCTTCCATATGTGCAATGATCTAGACAATGGCCCGGATTTTTTTTTTGCGATTCAATGGCCCGGAATTAATTAGGTCCAGATACATAGATTTCACTAAAAAGGATCCATTCGCAACTAACTTCGAGCGAATCGTATCCTCATGGTCCGATAGTTGAACATCCATCAACCTGTGGACCAGGTGCAACCAATCATTCCAACGCCCCCCCACTAGGGATCTCATAAATTTGATATTAAGAGGTACCGAATTTAATATTGTGGCGACATAGTCTTCCTTACGTTGCACAATAATATATAGGGAAGGATATTGCAGAGCCAACGACATCTCCCCTAGCCATGTATCTTCCTAGAATCTAGTCTTGGTACCATTACCTACTATGAACTTTACCTGTTGGAAGAAGGTTATCTTTATCCTTATTAACCCCTTCCAAAAAGGCGAGTCCGTAGGCCTAGCTGTAGCCTGGGCCAAAGTCTTGGTACGTAAATACTTATTCCGCAATATTTGTACCCACATACCCTCGGTCTCAACCGATAACCTGTATAGCCATTTGCTAAGCAAGCATCTATTCTTTACCTCTAAATTTTCGATCCCTAACCCATCTTGGTCCTTTGGTCTGTAAATAATATCCCATCGAGCCAATCGGTATTTCTTCATGCCAAGTGCAAGGTGCATACTAATTTCTATTCACACCATTTGTAGTCCCATTGACACCCTAAAGTAGCAGTTGGTTATGCCGGCATCTTCCACTGCTTGTTGACAGCCAAGGCCAGTACAATCAAGGGATACACTGTTTGCTATAATCTACTCCCTTGTGTAAAAAATGGTCTTATATTTTGGGACGAAGGGAGTAGTTGAGCACAGAAATTAGTGAATTACAATATGATTAGTTAGGACAAAAGTTCAAAGACAGATGAGTTACTAGTTCTTCTCCGGAGAACACCTTTGCGATTACGGCCCCTGCCCTGACCACATTAAACCTTTTTTGTTGTTGTTGTGGGTGACCGCCTCAAACCTGCCAGATAATATATATGACTCCTACATCCTAGAAACATTCACCTGTGTGGCTGTGAACATGAAGAACGGCCGTTATATATGTACCCCCAACTTGGTGAAATGAAAACTTTAAGGCCATCTAAAAACAGTAAGATTCCAATATGTCATGTTACTCAAACGTATTGTGTGCATTCATGCTTGCAGATCTGATGCAACCAAACATAGATATATTTTTTTGCGGGTGCCAAACATATAGAATTTGTACGCATGTGCGTGTTGCTGCCTATCGCTAACAACCACACACATTTCATCGGTAGCACAGAGGAGCAACAAGAAAATATTGGAAACACCAAAGGAAGTTGGTCCATGCCACATATGGGCGCCAAGTACATTTTGATGATCACAAGAAAATATCTGGTCTGTGCCTGCATGCAACAGTGGATGGATACTACCCAACCACCACGCCACCAAGATGGCACTTATTCACGGTGGCCATGTCAAACTCATGGTGTATCGGCGCCAATCAGCTCCTTTGCTCTAGCCACCATGGCCGGCAGGGCTTCGGCCTCTTCTGAGACCAATCCCATGTACTGTTCCACCTTGGACAACGCTTCCATCATCCCATTTTCTCTGAAGATGAGCGCGTAGCGAGGGCAGGATTCCACGATGGATATCGATCGTAAGCTCAACCAGCAGCCTTCTCATATCTGGGAACTCATCAGGACTCGGTTTCTTGCGGGCTTTGAGTTCACCCTTCAGTTTGACAACAAATGCCTTATCATCTGCAAATGCGTCCAGAACAGGAGCAATAAGTTCAGACATGACATTACAGATTTGTGAAGCCAGGCCGATTAGGGCCGTCATCTGCTTGCCCTCCGCATCCTTTATTCTTCCTAAGACCTACAAATATGGTGCACTGAAAATGTCAGGTCACATACCATTTACTTCATTGTTAGTTATTAATTCCATGTGAATATAGCATGATGTCTGCGTATAACCAACAGGCGCATTTGTGCAGGTGATGTGCGTATCAGTTAATTAGCCACTACTAGTAGCCCAAAATGGAAAGGTAATTTTTTTTAACTAGCAATCCACCGCTCTTGTTCTGATCATGCATGTGCCTGCTAGCTATCATTTTTACGTGGACATTTCAGTTTAAATGAGGCACAACTCTGGAGGGAACTGAAAGTGATGACCATAACAAATTTGGAATTATTGTGCATACCAACAAAATTAAACAAATCATGCGGTTCAACGTAGAAAGGACCCAAAGTGCTATCATGTGGTTCAACGTAAAAAGGACCCAAAGTGCTACGAATATTGAGAGGACTCACCACTTTCAAGGAAGATGACAGGATATGGTTTGAACCTTGATGGTTCAGCACCAATTGCTTGGAGTTTTTGCACAAACTCTGAAGTAGACTTGCTGCTGTGTGTATATGACGACCGCACTGAAGCTTGTAGGCAAGATCCTCTATAAGGTCGTAATTTGTGTTGTCTAACATAGAACAGCAATTGCTAGGGCACTCCATCGCTAGCATTTCTAGGGCTTCTCCTGCCACTGCTTTAAATGGGTTTGACAATTCATCTTCATCAACCCCAAGAAACTCTTGCACCAGCTTGTCAATAATAACTTGGAATGCCCCAATCTTCCTCCTAGTTTTCTTGTCAATGGAGATCCTAGCGATCTTGGCAATGATGTCCATCGCCAACTTTGATTGTTCTAGGTAGCTGGGGCTGCCGTCCAGCTCCAAGATCTCGGCGAGGCTACCAAACAGGAAAGGATTCTGAGAGAGCTCTTGCCGGAATGTTATGCCCACTTTTCCCTTGATGCTTGCAAGCTTGGAAAGTAAATTCAACGATGAAGTGGTGATCTCTTCTCGCTGAGTCAATGTTGAGCCATTAATGTAACTTACAAATCCTATGATCTTTGGGAGAAGCTCTGTGGCTCTGCTGATTTCTTCGCAGTTGTGGAGATCATGAGCAAGCCCTTCAACGGTTTTCATGCCCAATGCAGGGACTGAGTCCTTGTCCTTCGAGTCCCTGCGTGTAACTGACTGCAGTTCCTTAAGATGTTCCCTGAATGTACGCACTCTATCCAACACAGAAACAAAAAAAAATATAAACCAGAGAGCAACCTCTCACTGCTGGTATGTTTCCTCCCTCAATATCCGACGGTGAATTACTTGAACCATATATCGTTTGTTGTCTATCAGCAGCCCCCCTTGCATTGCCATTCACTATTGGAGAACATGCATCTTTGCTTATTTGTCGATCATCTGCATTACCTCCATTGTCATGTACAATCTGGGCTGAAATTACTTGTGTCATTGGTTCATCACGGGCATCAAGAAGTGAAGACACCTTCTGCACAGTTCCATTAATCCCGATGATTTGTACATACGGAGAAATATGACCGATGACCTTTGCAGCAAATAGCCTGATATCTGCGTCTTCAGTGTCTGACCAGCCCAACATGTTGATTAAGGTGGTCACCGCTTGGATGGAGGTCGTGATTACAGAGACAAGCTCAGTGCTGGGGCTGGAGGTCTTGTGCTTTTGTAGAAAGGAGTCCAATATTTGGACGGCGGCGTGTTTCTTGTCCCGTGAGGCTTTGGGGTTCAAGCAGTCCAGAGCAAAGGTGCCAAGGCCCATCTTCTTTGTAGTGTCAAACAGACTTTCTTGCAAGAAGGTGTCATAGGCATGTTCATAGTAGAGATTGACGGATTTCATCCCCAACTTATCTGTAAGTCGACAACCAAGGGCCAATGATCTCCAAAACAAGAAGGATAATGAGTCCAGTATGCATGCTGCCAAATATAGTATCCCTTGGCACATCACCATTATATACAAGATCTTCACTGCTAGCTTGACATTTTTGTTATTTGTATCAAGAAGTTCATTCTGATTGCTGAAAAGGCACACCCACGAGAGCATGATTCGCGCTAGAGCCATTGGAATTTGTAGGTTCCCTAGTACCGACGAACGAAACATCATCAGCCAGTCGATAGACCCAAACCAGGTCAATAGTCCATATGTTGCCGCAACAAGCAATATGGCACGTGAGAGTCGTGCCACAACTTTAACCTTTTTGTGAAATGGACAGTTATCTCTTGGCGATCGAAACCTTGCCAAAATGTAGATGCTCAACCATAGAGGAGTAAGTGAATAATCATGCCAATCAAAGTCCCATTCAGTTTCTGAATAGTAGACTGAAAGCACAGCTATTAGGAGAGAAATTGGGGGACAAAATTGCAACAGTATGTGGCTTTCCTTCCTGCTTATGTATCCAATAAATGTGTAAAACCCCAGACTGTGCACTATCACCAGTAATACCAGTAACACAAATAAATTAGAACCTGGGAATGATCGTTTTGGTATGATAATGTCCATGATACGGTAGGCCACAAGTACCCATAGGCATCCCGTCATTATGGCTGCATTCATATAATACAAAGTTCCACTGCCTAGCTCCATCCTTTTGAGCTTAATGCCTCCTGTTGTCGTGAATAGCAATTGGTCATCCGATCTGCTTTCCCGGCTAAACGCCCTGCATATATATATACCCGGAAAACATGGCAAGGATGACTAGTAAACCATATGCATATATGGAAAACATGAGAAAATGAACACACGGAAGGAAACATAGACACACATAGTAATAAGTACCATGTGTTAAATATGACTGTATGATGGGACTTTGAACAGAATGAGTCATGGGGTAACAGCAAGAAGCAATCATCTAGACCCCATGTCTTAACAGACTGCATAGAGCGGTGGAAGTTAACTGAGATAAACACATCTAGACCCGCTCCCCGTTATGAAGATATACGAACATCAAACAATCATAGCAAATAGCAAGACAACACCAAGAGTTAAAGCACATCCATTGGAGTTTTAATTAGACACCTTGCAGGCAGGCGTTCATATTTGGAGTCTTTATATTATCTTTGTCTTGTGATTTGATCTTTTGGCTTGACTAGATCTAAGACTCGGCATTACCCAATGCATCAATCATTGGCTCAAGGAGATGGTACTAGAGAAAGAGGCATCAAAGAATACCATCCAAGCTGGTGATGGTAAGGTGAAGTGAGGTGATCGATGCAAATCTTTGAGTAACAACATAGTAACAAAATACTAAGGTGTTGGTCAGGTTCTACCTTAATAACCATGGTAACCCATGTAATCAAAGGGACCATAGTTGAGAATGTATCTGAGGTGTCCTATGGACGTGTCCTACACTTATCTTATCCAAAGTACCCTTTTAAAGTCATAACAATGCTTGTTGTTTAGCTCGTAATCTCACACACACACGTATGAGGTTCTGTTCGAACCTTCACCCTAGTCTATTTCAATACTATTAGTACAACCATTTCCATTTCATGTCTCGCTGTGTTGCTAACCATTATTGCAGCATCCCCAAAATCCAGCAAACAAGAAGCTTGCGATAAGCTTGATGTTCGTTATGTCACCATTTATTTTACAAGATTTCTTCGACCTGGCTGGTTCATGCATTATTCACAAAGAATTTTTCCACCACCTACTTCAATATTTTTGCTTTCCGAGGCAAAGTCCTGCTGGGACTATTCTTCTATACCTTGTCTGATGGGTATTCACCACGAATACTCATCAACAACAACTCTCTGCTGCTCCCCTATGAGGTGTGGGTAGTCCACCCTCTAGACTACGGAGTTTTTTGTTTGTTTGTTTGTTTCCGTGTTGTTCTGGTTGCGTTGAGTTGTACCGTTGGTTGCAAAGGCTTCATTAATTTAAAGCCAGGCGCCAACCTCTTCTCTAAAAAAGTTGTACATCAAAATCAATGTATGTGCTTCAATGCTTTGATCACATGAGCTACCCTACATGATTGCAGTCACCTATGTATTATGTTTGAAGTGTATCTTTCGATATGTGATGAATAACTAATTTATGGTGTTGCTATCATGGTTGCATGGATTGTTTATAGACTCTCCACTCTATTAGCCTAGTTGATGAAAGAATAGTATAGGGTGTGGTGTCACGAAGCTCAAGCCTGGGCCGTACCACCACTGTTGATTCATCCACAACGAGCAGGTCACCAGGGAGAAGGTCAATGGATCCATTGTGAACGTTGGCTTCTGTCCCCTTGGAGCCCCCATCATCAAGTGCGGCCTCAGAAGCTGGGTCATGAGCTAAGAAATGCTCTGCAATAGTTGTCTTCTCCCCTGCGCATTTGGAACCCATGGAGGTGTAGTTGCAGCTTTGATCGGTGCTGGTTGTCTACCCTTGTTCGGGAACATCTTCAGCGGTGGGCTTCATGAGCATATCAAAAGTGACTACGGTATTTCTCACTTCACCAACAAACAAAGGAAAAACTTACTAGCTTTTCATGGTATCACTTTGATGCCCGGTGCGGCCGCAGTCTTCGCCACAACCAGCTTGGAGTAAATAACTGGAATAGTTGTCTTGGAAACGACTGGATTCACTCGTGTCCGCAACCAGCCTGAACTGGCCATCTCATCGCTCTTTCGGCTTGGCCGGACCGTTTCGGTCATTGCTTGTGGCGGCGCTTGGTGTTCATATTCATCCGAGTCCATCAACTCATGGGTTCTTTCAGGGCCATCATAAGGTCCCCCCATGTGCACTCTCTCAGAGGTCTCATCATGGATCTCTGGTGCCAGAACGGGGTTGTCTGCCGTATGGGTGATACGTCCTAGGCCTATCCATAATTTTTGCTTGTTTCATGCTACAATAATATCATTTTGACATAATTTTGGCACCATTTTTTTAGTATATTCTGGACTAACTTATTAATTTAGTGCCCAACGCTAGTTGTTTTCTTTTGTTTCTAGACTTTCCAAGAAAATTAAATTTACGAAGCTTCCAGGGACCACTAGAGCCAGCTAGAGGGCGCCCCTATGGGCCCCACGCGGCCAGGGGTGGCTGCATGGTGAGGGCGCCCGGGCCCTACAGGGGTCGCATCTACCGCCTCTCGGCTCCGACGTCTCAATATTGACATGAAAACTCTAAAATAATGACTAGGGTTTTTTCTGCTGCTACATATCTCTGTTTCATCGAGATCCAATGTGGGGGCATTTTTCGGTACTTTGCCGGAGGGGGAATCCCTCGGTGGCCATCTATGTCAACCTTGCGGCCGCCATGTTCGTCCATAAGTAGTTTCCTTTGGGCTATGGGTCCATAGTAGTAGCTAGACATCAATATCGCCCTTATTCTTCAATAGAATGTTCACGTGAGCATCCCTACATGATTGTGATCCATGTGATGTAAACTTTATGGTTTGTTTGTTGAGGTGTGGTGAGTGATCAATTTATAATCAGATTTATATATGTTTCATTTATGGATTCATATGATTTCTTTGTGCATAATTTATGGACATATATGCTCTCCAATGTATTAGTCTTGCACTAACCATGTCTAGATGAATGACCTCCAAAAGAGTGTTGTGTATGTTAGTTAGGTCCAATCTTGCAAGTAAGCTACCACAATGACAGACTAATATATTGGAGAGCATATATGTCTATAAATTATTCATCTAAACATAGCTAGTGCAAGCATAACATGCTTTTTTTATTAAGGTAGATAAGAATATTTAGATGAATTATCTTGAATCTATACTCCGTTAATATACTTCCTTGTTATCTACCTTGATTAGTTACTTTTTATTAGTTGTTATTTCACTTTTATGCTTTCCGAAAAAGCCAAAAAAAAATGATTCTTTCACATCAAGTAGTTACTGTTGCTATAGCCATGAAATTATGTCTTCTTCTGCTCAAAATGCACAAGCTAGTGGCTCCTCTAACATAGATCTTAATGGCCATGTTAGGTAGGAACCTAGTCCACCTATTAAAGATGACGACACTTTTGATACGAGGTATTTTACATGGAAAATAAAAATGTATTCCATGGGACGCGGAAATAGCATTGTAAGCAATGGTATATAAGACTTTTCCAATTGTTCATGAGTTAAACTTTTACCCGGGGGGGGGGATTCTAGAAAGTACTAGAAGTTATAGTGATGCTATTTCTATTGGTTAGGAAACTTGAGAGGAAATTTGTACATTTGCATCCCTATTTACAAAGAATGTTTCTAGAATTACCTCGTATTGATGATCCAAGAGTTAAGATATTAGTGGTCATGACTTTAATGAATGAATTTGAGCCACTGATAAAAGAATGCAAAGAGTATTCTCCTATTATATGATGAATTGTGAATATCCTCTCATATAGGAAATTTTAAATGATAAATATACAATGAGTATGACGAAATATCTAAACTACAGAGAGTTTGAAAACAATTCTACAAGGAAAGTCCCTCCAGTTCTGTTAATTAAGAATATCTTTGAACATGTTTATGATAAATTTCATTATGTTATAAGACGGGTAGAATCTTGATTCACATAATTTTTTTACTCACTGTGTTTGTAAGCAAACTGAAGATGATAATTATGTTATATGAGGGGTTGTCAGAAGATGAACCGCCTACTGACCTTGTTGAATTTGTGGGGATAAGCATTACAAAAATATAATCCTTCATAAAATGCCAAATATAGTATTTACCATGCTAACTTTGCAAATATGTGAGTTGTTGTGCTGAACAAGAAATACTTTTGTTATTGCTAAACAGAACGCCATAAATCATGAAATTTTAACACAATAAGAATATATAAGTTCTATGCAACTCATGATTTTTTTAGAATTCCTAGATCTATAGAAGTATGGATGAAAATTATGTCTCTACAAACTAATATGTTTCAACAGATGCTGCTATAGTTCCATGACTTGACAATGGTTTGCCCTTGTAATGTTCCTATTGTGTGTGTGTGTGTGAGGGGGGGAGGGGGTGGAGGGACGATAGGAATTTTGAAACCATCTTATAGTATATTAACTAATCTTGAATTATAAGTTTATTAATTTGTTACAGAAAGGCATGTGAAGATTAAATTTTATTTATACTTACCTATCTCATTGAGTGTCGGTGTCAAAACCGGCGGATCTCGGGTAGGGGGTCCCGAACTGTGCGTCTAAGGTCGATGGTAACAGGAGACAGGGGACACGATGTTTACCCAGGTTCGGTCCCTCTCTATCAAGGTAATACCCTACTTCCTGCTTGATTGATCTTGATGAATATGAGTATTACAAGAGTTGATCTACCACGAGATTGTAATGGCTAGACCCTAAAGTCTAGCCTGTATGACTAAGGTAATTAGTATCTCCCTCTCCGGACTAAGTCCTCCAGTTTATATAGACACCGAGAGGATGTAGGGTTACACAAGGTCGGTTACAAAGAAAGGAATCTACATATTCGGTCGCCAAGCTTTCCTTCCACGTCAAGGAGAGTCCCATCCGGACACGGGTGCAGTCTTAGGTCTTCGTATCTTCACATCCCATCAGTCCGGCCCATGGCTAACATGCCAGACGTCTGAGTACCCCATAGTTCAGGACTCCCTCAGCAGCCCCTGAACCTAGCTTCAATGACGAGGAGTCCGGCGCGCAGATTTGTCTTTGGAATTGCAAGGCGGGTTCCCTTCTTTCCGGATACTTCACAATGGTCTTCGAACGATTGAGTTCGGCTCGGCAGCACGAGCAACATATACTTACACAGAGGGCATAATAATTTATAAGTCCAATCCTCTGGCAATCATGACATCATGTCAGTCCGGTCATTATTCCGAACCGTTGTCTCACTTGCGGCCCCACGTTCCAAAACGTGGCGGTCATTGACACGTCTTATCCAAGTGGAGATCGCGTCCCCTTATTAAGGGATTCTTTTATCGACATAGACATGGGTAAACCAACCATCCTGAGGGTACAACTTCTTGGGAATAGGCATATTTTAAGGCCCGGGCGGAGGCATTCGATATTCTCAGCCTTTATAAAGGGGCACAGACCCGCCTTTCCTCTCCACGCTTGCTTCTTCCTCGAATCTTACTACCTTGAGTTCCAACACCTAGGTTTCACCCTCCGTAAGCCTCAGTCATGTCCGGATCCAGCCGTCAAGGCCGGTGGGTGGCTTCTTCTGTCACAGAGGAGGATATCGCGAAGCTTCGGGCGACAAGATACCTGACCGCAGAAATCCTCCATCAGCTTCCCGTGGAGGGACAAGTCATCCCTACCCCAGATCTGGCGAGAGGGTCGTGTTTGTTTCACGCTTCCTCCAAGGATTAGGGTTCGCCCTCAATCCCTTCGTCCGGGGGCTCATGTTCTATTACGGACTAGATTTTCACGATCTCGCCCCGAACTTTGTTCTTCTTATCTCGGCGTTTATCGTCGCGTGCGAAGCCTTCCTCCGAACTCCTCCACACTTCGGCTTGTGGCTCAAGACCTTCAATGTGAAACCTCAAATGATAGAGGGGGAGCAGGCCGCGGAGTGCGGTGGTGCATCAGTGAGCAAGCTTACCAGCGCTATCTGGCTAAAAGGATCTTTCATAAAATCTTCCGACTTATGGCAGCAGGAGTGGTTCTATATCACCGAGCCCCACGGTTCCAAGTGGGCAGCTGTGCCTACGTTTTGATCTAGCCCCCCAATTCAGCTTGCATCGTGGGTTAATAAGGGGTTGGACTGGGGATCAGTCGATGAGGTGCGGACTCTGCAAAGCCGCATCCGAAGACTTATCGAGAAGGATATCGATATCGTTAATGTTATCCAGGTAATGCTAGTCCGCCGGACCCTGTCGTGCCAGCGACGGCCTTTCCGCCTATGGGAGTTTAACCCAGAAGGGCCACAGACTCTTCAGCACTTCTTCGGCACTACGCACGAAGGAATGTGGAAATTATTCTTCGGGAAACGAAAACAATGGCCGGACACCACCGAAGATATCGGCCTGGACTATAACCGTCCGGACACCCCGGTAAGTACTCATCCGCTGAACTCCTCATAATCAGATATCCTGTGGTAAGACACTGAGCAAACCATCTTTTTCCAGGGCTGGATAAAGAAAGCGGAACGGATTAGGTGTCCGGCCCCTCTTCCCGAAGACTCAGCGGACCCTGTGTTGACAAGGATGCTGGCACCGGCACCATACCAGTAGTCGGCAGGGGAGGGCAAGGTGGAGAGTGAGAAGACCCGGGGCGACCTTTGCGCTGGAGGTAAATTAGATACTGAGTCCGGAGAAATCGATATTTCCTCACCCGAAGACAAAGGTGAAAGAGAAGCCAGTATCCCTTCTCCATTCAGGAAGAAAAGGGCCGCCTCCGAAGGTTGGGAGGGGCGGTCTCCTAAGAGGGGCAAGATGCCACCGTCGAGTGG
Source organism: Triticum urartu (assembly GCF_056163025.1). Taxonomy (NCBI): domain Eukaryota; kingdom Viridiplantae; phylum Streptophyta; class Magnoliopsida; order Poales; family Poaceae; genus Triticum; species Triticum urartu. Next base: position 716,324,453 of record NC_141879.1, read on the forward strand.
CTCGGGATTGGAAGGCGACGCCGTTGAACAGCTCCGTCCTGAGGACAAGCCCTCAACCAAACCGTAAGTGAATCTGGGGTGCTTTGATAGCGTCCCGCTCCTTTCCTATTACCGAAGGGATATGTAACGTGCCTTTGTATTTTTACAGTTCGGCACAGAGTTTTTCTGGGCAATCCTCTTCTTCGGGAGATCTACTCCCAGAGATGATGGAAAGAGAGACGCCTCCCCCGACCTCCTCGCCCAATAGGGTTTTTATTGATCAACAAGCGGTGCAGGGAATGAAAGAGGCAGTACTGGCAGGTGAACCTCCGATCGTTTGGGATTCGGGGGCCAATAATGAAGGCCCCGGACTGTCCGGTTTTCAGCCAATGATGATTCTGGAGATGAGTGAACGGGTTCCTTCAAAGGATGGCCGTGCTCCTACAACGACTTCTGGAGACCCAGCGGCGCCGATATATTGAGGGATATGCTACAAAGAGCATCTGTCTCGAGGGAACAATGCACCTTGATGGGTACGGTGGTCGAGAAGATTCTGTCCGCGAAGAGCGGATTGAATGAAGCCTTCATGAGCCTGCTAAGAGGCTTCAAGGTTTGTAATGTTTTCAACTATATTTTATTTGCAAAGATGCACCTGTGTATAGGTAGTAGCCCCTGAGACTCGGGTTGGCTTCCCATGGGAGGCGAACGGAGGATCAAGAAGAAATACTCAAGGACTAATCTGGTTAACTGGAACACAGGCTGCTTCCCCCTGGCAACTTCCCATACTACGAATATTGTCGAGCTGCAGCGGAAGCTTGATGTAGCAGGGGATGACATTGCATTAATCAATCTGCGTCTCGACGAGTCGCAAGGTATGTACTCAGGGCAGTCCCTTCACATACATTTTTGTGATATAAGCACGACGCTCAAAGTTATACACTGGAATATGCATGGCTGCAGATGGTGTTGCCGCTGTTGAAATTCTTCGGACGGAGCAGGCCCGGGCCAAGGAGCAGGCCCGGTTTAGCAATGCGGCTGCCGAAAAGCCATCAGCTGAGTTAAAAGACAAACAAGCTTCTCGACGCCTGATGTCTACTACACAACCTTCTTCTTGTAGACGTTGCTGGGCCTGCAAGTGCACAGGTTTGTAGGACAGTAGCAAATTTCCCTCAAGTGGATGACCTAAGGTTTATCAATTCGTAGTAGGCGTAGGATGAAGATGGTCTCTCTCAAGCAACCCTGCAACCAAATAACAAAGAGTCTCTTGTGTCCCCAACACACTCAATACAATGGTAAATTGTATAGGTGCACTAGTTCGGCGAAGAGATAGTGAAACAAGTGGTATATGGATAGTAGATAAAGGTATTTGTAATCTGAAATTATAAAAACAGCAAGGTAACTAATGATAAAAGTGAGCGTAAACGGTATTGCAATGCTAGGAAACAAGGCCTAGGGTTCATACTTTCACTAGTGTAAGTCCTCTCAACAATACTAACATAATTGGATCATAAAACTATCCCTCAACATGCAACAAAGAGTCACTCCAAAGTCACTAATAGCGGAGAACGAACGAAGAGATTATGGTAGGGTACGAAACCACCTCAAAGTTATTCTTTCCAATCAATCCGTTGGGCTATTCCTATAGGTGTCACAAACAGCCCTAGAGTTCGTACTAGAATAACACCTTAAGACACAAATCAACCAAAACCCTAATGTCACCTCAAGTATCCGTGGGCATGATTATACGATATGCGTCACACAATCTCAGATTCATCTATTCAACCAACACAAAGGACCTCAAAGAGTGCCCCAAAGTTTCTACCGGAGAATCACGACGAAAACGTGTGCCAACCCCTATGCCTAGGTTCATGGGCGGAACCCGCAAGTTGATCACCAAAACATACATCAAGTGAATCACGTGGCATCCCATTGTCACCACAGATACGCATGACAAGACATACATCAAGTGTTCTCAAATCTATAAAGACTCAATCCGATAAGATTACTTCAAAGGGGAAACTCAATTCATTACAAGAGAGAAGAGGGGGAGGAGAAACATAAGATCCAACTACAATAGCAAAGCTCGCGATACATGAAGATCGTGCCAAATCAAGAACACGAGAGAGAGAGAGAGATCAAACACATAGCTACTGGTACATACCCTCAGCCCCGAGGGAGAACTACTCCCTCCTCGTCATGGAGAGCACCGGGATGATGAAGATGGCCACCGGAGAAGGCATGCCCCCTCCGACAGGGTGGCGGAACGGGTCTAGATTGGTTTTTCATGGCTACGGAGGCTTCTGGCAGCGGAACTCCCGATCTATTGTGTGTTCTGGAAGTTTTAGGGTATATGGAGTTATATAGGCAGAAGAAGCACATTAGGGGAGCCACGGGGGCCCCACGAGGCAGGGGGCGCGCCCTAGGGGGGGAGCCCCCCACCCTCGTGAGCACCTCCCGTATCTCCTGACGTGGAGTCCAAGTTTATCGGGTGGCTTCCGTTCCAAAAATAACTTCTCTAGTTGATTTCCTTCCGTTTCGACTCCGTCTGATATTCCTTTTCTTCAAAACACTGAAATAGGCATAAAACAGCAAATCTAGGCTGGGCCTCCGGTTAATAGGTTAGTCTCAAAAATAATATAAAAGTGGATAATAAAGCCCAATATTGCGCAAAACAGTAGAGAATATAGCATGGAGCAATCAAAAATTATAGATATGTTGGAGACGTATCAAGAATCCCCAAGCTTAATTCCTGCTCGTCCTCGAGTAGGTAAATGATAAAAAAGATAATTTTTGATGTGGAATGCTAGTTGGCATAATTTCAATGCAAATCTCCTTAATTGTGATATGAATATTCAGATTATAAAGATTCAAAACAAAAGTTTATATTGACATAAAAATAATAATACTTCAAGCATACTAACAAAGCAATTATGTCTTCTCAAAATAACATGGCCAAAGAAAGTTGTCCCTACAAAATCATATAGTCTGGCTATGCTCTATCTTCACCACACAAAATATTTAAATCATGCACAACCCCGATGACAAGCCAAGCAATTGTTTCATACTCTAACTTTTTCAAAACTTTTTCAATCTTCATGCAATAGATGAGCGTGAGCCATGGACATAACACTATAGGTGGAATAGAATGGTGGTTGTGGAGAAGACAAAAAGGGAGAAGATAGTCTCACATCAACTAGGCGTATCAACGGGCTATGGAGATGCCCATCAATAGATATCCATGTGAGTGAGTAGGGATTGCCATGCAACGGATGCACTAGAGCTATAAGTATATGAAAGCTCAAAAAGAAACTAAGTGGATGTGCATCCAACTTGCTTGCTCATGAAGACCTAGGGCAATTTGAGGAAGCCCATCATTGGAATATACAAGCCAAGTTCTATAATGAAAGATTCCCACTAGTATATGAAAGTGATAACATGAGAGACTCTCTACTATGAAGATCATGGTGCTACTTTGAAGCACAAGTGTGGTAAAAGGATAGTAACATTGCCCCTTCTCTCTTTTTCTCTCATTATTTTAATATTTTTATTTTTTTTATTTTGGGCCTTTTCTCTTTTTTATGGCCTCTTTTTTTTTCGTCTGGATTCTCATCCCGACTTGTGGGGGAATCATAGTCTCCATCATTCTTTCCTCACTGGGACAATGCTCTAATATGATGATCATCACACTTTTATTTTTCTTACAACTCAACAATTACAACTCGATACTTAGAACAAAATATGACTCTATATGAATGCCTCCGCCGGTGTACTAGGATATGCAATGAATCAAGAGTGACATGTATGAAAGAATTATGAACGGTGGCTTTGCCACAAATACGATGTCAACTACATGATCATGCTAGCAATATGACAATGATGGAGTGTGTCATAATAAACGGAACAGTGGAAAGTTGCATGGAAATATATCTCGGAATGGCTATGGAAATGCCATAATAGGTAGGTATGGTGGCTGTTTTGAGGAAGGTATATGGTGGGTGTATGATACCGGCGAAAGGTGCGCGGTATTAGAGAGGCTAGCAAAGGTGGAAGGGTGAGAGTGCGTATAATCCATGGACTCAACATTAGTCATAAAGAACTCATATACTTATTGCAAAAATCTAGAAGTTATCAAAGCAAAGTATTACGCGCATGCTCCTAGGGGGATAGATTGGTAGGAAAAGACCATAGCTCGTCCCCGACTGCCACTCATAAGGAAGACAATCAATAAACAAATCATGCTCCGACTTCATCACATAACTGTTCACCATACGTGCATGCTACGGGAATCACAAGCTTCAACACAAGTATTCTTTAAATTCACAACTACTCAACTAGCATGACTTTAATATTATCACCTCCATATGTCAAAACAATTATCATGCTTCAATCTTTTCTTAGTATTCAACACACTCATAAGAGAATTTTATTATTCTTGAATACCTAGCATATTAGGATTTTAAGAAAATTACCATGCTATTAAGACTCTCAAAATAATCTAAGTGAATCATGAGAGTTCATCTATGTCTTCAAAATAAAACTACCACCATGCTCTAAAAGATATAAGTGAAGCACTTAGAGCAAACAACAAACTACTCCGAAGGATATAAGTGAAGATCAATGAGTAGTCGAATAATTATGCAACTATGTGAAGAATCTCCCATTTAATAATTTCAGATCTTGGTACTTTATTCAAACAGCAAGCAAAACTAAATAAAATAAAATGACACTCCAAGCAAAACACATATCATGTGGCGAATAAAAATATAGCTCCAAGTAAAGTTACCGATGGAAGTGGACAAAAGAGGTGATGCCTTCCGGGGCATCCCCAAGCTTTGGCTTTTAGGTGTCCTTATATTATCTTGGGGGTGCCATGGGAATCCCCAAGCTTAGGCTCTTGCCACTCCTTGTTCCATAATCCATCAAATCCTTACCCAAAACTTGAAAACTTCACAACACAAAACTTAAGGCAGAAAACTCGTGAGCTCCGTTAGCGAAAGAAAACAAAAGACCACTTCAAGGTACTGCAATGAACTCATTATTTATTTATATTGGTGTTAAACTTACTTTATTCCAACTTCTCTATGGATTATAAACTATTTTACTAGCCATAGATTCATCAAAATAAGCAAACAACACACGAAAAACAGAATCTGTCAAAAACAGAACAGTCTGTAGTAATCTGGATCAAACGTATACTTCTCGAACTCATAAAATTCTCAAATAAATTGCTGGACCTGAGTAATTTATGTATTAATCATCTGCAAAAAGAATTAACTAAATATCACTCTCCAAATAAAAATGGCAGCAGTTCTTGTTGGGGAACGTAGTAATTTCAAAAAAATTCCTACGCACACGCAAGATCATGGTGATGCATAGCTACCAGAGGGGAGAGTGTGATCTACGTACCCTTGTAGATCGACAACGGAAGCATTTGCTTGATGTAGTCGTACGTCTCCACGGCCCGACCGATCAAGCACCGAAACTACGGCACCTCCGAGTTCTAGCACACGTTCAGCTCGATGACGATCCCAGGACTCCGATCCAGCAAAGTGTCGGGGAAGAGTTCCGTCAGCACGACGGCGTGGTGACGATCTTGATGTACTACTGTCGCAGGGCTTCGCCTAAGCACCGCTACAATATTATCGAGGACTATGGTGGCAAGGGGCGCCGCACACGGCTAAGAATATGATCACGTGGATCAACTTGTGTTTCTCTGGGGTGCCCCTGCCTCCGTATATAAAGGCTCAAAGGGGGGGGGGTGCGGCCGGCCAGGAGAGGCGCGCCAGGAGGAGTCCTACTCCCTCCGGGAGTAGGACTCGCCCCCCCAATCCTAGTTGGAATAGGATTCGCGAGGTGGAAAAGAGAGAGAGAGAGAAGGAGGGGGGCGCCGGCCCCCTCTCTCCTTGTCCTATTCGGACTAGGGGGGAGGGGCGCGCGGCCCAGCCCTGGCCGCCTCTCCTCTTCTTCCACTAAGACCCACTAAGGCCCATATAGCTCCCGGGGGGTTCCGGTAACCTCCCGGTACTCCGGTAAAATCCCAATTTCACCCGGAACACTTCCGATATCCAAACATAGGCTTCCAATATATCAATCTTTATGTCTCGACCATTTCGAGACTCCTCGTCACGTCCGTGATCTCATCCGAGACTCCGAACATCCTTCGGTACATCAAAACGTATAAACTCATAGTATAACTGTCATCGAAACCTTAAGCGTGCGGACCCTACGGGTTCGAGAACAATGTAGACATGACCGAGACATGTCTCCGGTCAATAACCAATAGCGGGACCTGGATGCCCATATTGGCTCCTACATATTCTACGAAGATCTTTATCGGTCAGACCGCATAACAACATACGTTGTTCCCTTTGTCATCGGTATGTTACTTGCCCGAGATTCGATCGTCGGTATCCAATACATAGTTCAATCTCGTTACCGGCAAGTCTCTTTACTCGTTCCGTAATACATCATCCCGCAACTAACTCATTACTTGCAATGCTTGCAAGGCTTAAGTGATGTGCATTACCAAGAGGGCCCTGAGATACCTCTCCGACAATCGGAGTGACAAATCCTAATCTCGAAATACGTCAACCCAACATGTACCTTTGGAGACACCTGTAGAGTACCTTTATAATCACCCAGTTACGTTGTGACGTTTGGTAGCACAAAAAGTGTTCCTTCGGCACACGGGAGTTACATAATCTCATAGTCATAGGAACATGTATAAGTCATGAAGAAAGCAATAGCAACATACTAAACGATCGGGTGCTAAGCTAATGGAATGGGTCATGTCAATCATATCATTCAACTAATGATGTGATCCCGTTAACCAAATGACAACTCTTTGTCCATGGTTAGGAAACTTAACCATCTTTGATTAACGAGCTAGTCAAGTAGAGGCATACTAGTGACACTCTGTTTGTCTATGTATTCACACATGTATTATGTTTCCGGTTAATACAATTCTAGCATGAATAACAAACTTTTATCATGATATAAGGAAATAAATAATAACTTTATTATTGCCTCTAGGGCATATTTCCTTCAGTCTCCCACTTGCACTAGAGTCAATAATCTAGATTATACAGTAATGATTCTAACACCCATGGAGCTTTGGTGCTGATCATGTTTTGCCCGTGGAAGAGGCTTAGTCAATGGGTCTGCTACATTCAGCTCCGTATGTATCTTGCAAATCTCTATGTCTCCCACCTGGACTAGATCCCGGATGGAATTGAAGCTTCTCTTGATGTGTTTGGTTCTCTTGTGAAATCTGGATTCCTTTGCCAAGGCAATTGCACCAGTATTGTCACAAAAGATTTTCATTGGATCCGATGCACTAGGTATGACACCTAGATCGAATATGAACTCCTTCATCCAGACTCCTTCGTTTGCTGCTTCCGAAGCAGCTATGTACTTCGCTTCACATGTAGATCCCGCCACGACGCTTTGTTTAGAACTACACCAACTGACAGCTCCACCGTTTAATGTAAACACATATCCGGTTTGCGATTTAGAATCGTCCGGATCAGTGTCAAAGCTTGCATCAATGTAACCGTTTACGATGAGCTCTTTGTCACCTCCATATACGAGAAACATATCCTTAGTCCTTTTCAGGTATTTCAGGATGTTCTTGACCGCTGTCCAGTGATCCACTCCTGGATTACTTTGGTACCTCCCTGCTAGACTTATAGCAAGGCACACATCAGGTCTGGTACACAGCATTGCATACATGATAGAGCCTATGGCTGAAGCATAGGGAACATCTTTCATTTTCTCTCTATCTTCCGCAGTGGTCGGACATTGAGTCTGACTCAACTTCACACCTTGTAACATAGGCAAGAACGCTTCGGGTTAGTTCCGATAACGTTGCGTTTGAGGAGAAGGCCCAAGCGATGGCGACTCCCACCCTCCCACCCTCCCTAGGCGACTCCCATGGCGATGGTGACTCCTTGCCCTAGCTACCCTTCCCGGCGACCTCAATGGACGGCCTCCTCCATTGGGATTTCTCCCCCGGCCTCAAGGTCGAGGGACAGGTGCGTGCTCGCTTTGGATCTACGGTTCACTTCGTCCCCAACCCCAACTCCAAGGAGTTCTTCCTTGAAGTTTCTTTCTCCTCGGCCTCTTTTCCTCTCTTGGTGGAATCTGTGGGATTGGCTCTTCAATCTTGCATTGGTGGAACCGGTGCTGGTTTCAACATACTTCGTCTGGGTGATCGGCGTTTCCGGTTTTCTGTGGCATCTAATCGTGTTGGCCATTTTATTTATGGCCTTCGTGATCGTATTTGGCCGGATTTTGTTTGTCACTTTCATCTCCACCGTGGTTCTCGAACCCATGTTCAACCAATTGGATGGAATGCGGATTCTGAGCTTAATGATCTAGCCTCTTCACCCGGCCTTGCTATCAAGTCCAAATGGCTAGCATCAAAATCTGTGATAGCCCCCGATCCAGTTTCACTCTCTGTTTTTGAGAAGTTTGGGTTGATCACCTCGCCGACGGCAGGACATTCCGGCGACGATGCACCGGACCTCACATTTGGAAGGTTATCTTTTCTGGTTTCTAGGGATAATCAACACTCTTTTCGTATTGGAGCTGTTAACTTGCCTATCCGGCCGGATTCGTCAGATCAGTTACCATCTTTTCAGGGCCTGCGGTTTAAGCAGGGTTTATGGGATTCCATTCCAACTGATAAGCTCCATCATATCTTGGATGGTTGGCAGGCTGGTTATGACGATGATAGTGTGATGCTAATGGTCCAAATTCCTTCGGTACCAACAAAGGATTATATATATAATCGGCTTCAACACTGCACAAAATGTGATCGATTTGGTCATTTAGAATCATTGTGCATGGGTGTTTTCTGCCAACGATGTGGAGATTACACAGGGAAATGTTCTTGTTCTGCTCCAAGAATTGATATGACGTTGCCTACCTCTTCACGTCATGTGCCATGCACTCTGGGCCCATCTAGCAAGGTTATTTGCTCTGCATGTCTGGCCTCGGGCCACCGGTCTATGAAATGCCCGGGTCTTACTAGATGTTGCTTTTGTCAACATATTGGTCATAGGGCCCGCAAGCCCGCTATGTGTCGAAATCTACCCAAGCTATGCTGGGCACCGACCACAACCCACGCGTCCAAATCTAATGAGATCTTACCCAACAGTGCGACCAGATCTTCTATGGTAGATAATCATATGTTGGTTCATGCAACACGCAGAAAACGGGATACGAAGGCACATCTTGTTTGGATTCGGAAGCATAGAATCCCGCATGCCTCGGACGTGGCTCCCTCCCATTGCTCGACGATACGCCTCCCTTTATGCAGGTGTAGTCAAGTCCGCCTGCCAAAAACCCCAATTAGGTGTAGAGCCTTCCTCCTCGAGTCTGCCAACATTGCCGCCCTGCATCCGCACAAGACCGCAATTTGCTCCTCCTCACCGGCCGCTCCACTTCCAATCTGCAGTTCCTCCAAGACAATAGCCATGGCGAACTTTGCGGTGTGCCCCTTCGCTTTTGCTCCTGAGGGATCTTCTTTCGATCGTGGGCCTGCTCATCGCATCCAGCGCCAGGTCATGGTGGTCGACGATCCGCCACGCAACCATGATAGGTACGCCATCGTCACCATTAACCCCACAGTACCGGATCACTTGAAGGAATATTGGCTTGCTGAGGTCTGCCGGATCATTATAGTCGATCTTGAGTATGAGCTGCTAAATGATTTTATTTATCCACTGGGCATTGGTTGTGTAGTCTTCTCTGACATGGAAAGTAGGGATAATGCGATTAGGGAAGGTCCGCATGCTTTGACAGATGACTCTCACTTCTCTTTGGTGCCACATGACGAAGGACCAAACATGCGCATGCCTGCGTTTGAGTATGAAGTGTGGATCATGCTACTGGCCTTTCCTATGGATTATCAGACTGAGCAATATGTGCATAAGGCCATATCCAACTTCGGCAAACTTCTGGTGTGGCCTCGACCTGGGCAAAACAAGGCCAGCGTGCTTGTTAAATGTCACATCAAGGATGTTGCCGAGGTCCCTCATAGTCTGCTTGTTACCAGGGTCGGTATGCTGCCGGGGTTAGGTCGTTCATGGTCTGTACCTGTGTATGTTCTCAATGGTCGCAATACCATTCCAGGTCTGGTGGGCACTGAGGAGCCACCACCACTGCTAAATGCTTCGCCACACCCATATCAGCTCCCATATCGGCTCACCTGGATGATTTGGTTGCCCAGCAGGCTCAGAATGAGGAGGCTTGGAACGCCCCTGCCCCTGCGCCAGAGCAACTGCAGGAAAATGGGTGGAGGGTTTGGCCTGTGGTTCCTCCTCCGTACACAGGTTTTAGCTTTAGATCCTTCTTCCAATATGATGGCCCCTCCCTGATGGATGGAGTGGACCCTGAGCACAATGTGCATGACAACCTATCTGATGTTTGGGCCTCTGAAGATGAAGTTGCTGCAGTAGAAAGTCTGGCTGATGGTTTTATCAATGGGAATCCGGCTGCTAGAGACGCGTTTGCTCGTGCTGGGGGTGATTCAGTCTATGTCACCATTGCTTTGGACCATGAGTTGCTGCTGTGGATGGGCTCTATGCTGAAACGCATTTACACACGGGCCATCACTTATGATCTAGCTGGGACTGTGATGTTTCCTGTCAACCCATTCAAGCTCATCCAGAAACACTTGGAACTGGTTTGTGTACTATTGCTGCAGAACCTCAAACCTGAACCTGACTACATGTCCAACATTTTCAGTGCTCGCTTCCATTTGGGTGTTTGCATTGGTCCCCTGCACTTTCCTGCACCTTCAGGTGACATAACTCATGTGGCTCCGGTGGATACTGGTATTGTGTCTCAGCAGGAGATTGTGCCCTCGGCTTCTTCGGCGCCACTCGGCAGTATCAATCAGGCTGATCCGATTGCCCAAACTCCTCGTAATGCTCTTCAACTGCTGGCATCCTCTTCCTCGTTTAATGTTGCTGCCTCCCACACTGTCAAGGCTCCTCTTGATACCACTGCAGTACGGAGGAGTACTCGATCGAACAAGTACGATGGCTTCAAGGTTCATAACGTCTTTGATGTCAAGCACAGTCGCTCGCGGGTGAGGGCCAGGATCGTTCCATCCGTCAATGCTGTCTCTTTAGCTGCTGCTCCAGTCGATCCAAACCCTCCACCGACATCTATCCAAGAGCTTCAGCAGGTGGGCGACCGATGCAGCATTGCTCCTGAGGACATCTCTGAAGAGAAGCTGCTGGCTACCCAGCAGATAGCCCCAGAGGAGGCTATCTAATTTTCTTTCCGCTCATGAATAAACCGTGGAACATTCTGTCATGGAATATCAGAGGGATTAACTCCGATAGCAAACTTTTGGCACTTAGTAATGCCATCGACTCTAGTGGGTGTTCAGTTTTATGTATTCAGGAAACCAAGCGGGAATCTTTTGATTTAGCGTTTATCAAATCTTTCTGCCCCAAGCGATTTGATAAATTTGTTTTTGCGCCATCGATTGGGGCCTCTGGCGGCATTATTACTATCTGGAATAGCTCTGTTTTTGTTGGGACACCATGGCATGTGGAATCTTTTGCGGTGGGTGTTTCATTTCTGGCCACCCAGTCGAATGAATCTTGGAACCTGGTCAATGTCTACGGCCCTTGTACGGGCCAGAGACGGGCAGATTTTACCTCCTGGCTATTTGATCTTAATATACCAGATGATGAAAATTGGTTAATTTTGGGTGACTTCAACTTCATACGGTCCACTGACAACAGAAATAAACCGGGAGGAGATGCTTCTGATAAGCTGTTATTCAATGAGCTTATACGTGCACAATCTTTAATGGAAATCCCAGTTAATGGTAGAGCCTTCACGTGGAGCAATATGCAGGATGACCCACTACTGGAGCAACTTGACTGGTTCTTTTCCTCTTCGAATTGGACCACCTCTTTTCCTAACACAATGGTTCTGCCTTTGGGCAAACCGGTCTCAGACCATATCCCCTGCGTGCTTTCAATCGAGTCCAAAATCCCAAAATCAAACCTCTTTCGGTTTGAAAACTTCTGGGTCAATCACTCTGGTTTCTCTGAAGTTGTGGCAAGATCCTGGAGTAAACCTTGTCACGCCTCCAACTCTGCAGCAGTAGTCTGTAAGAAGCTCAAAACGCTTCGCTACGATCTCAAGCGTTAGAGCAGAGGCATTTCTAACTTGAAAATTATGATCCAGAACAACAATGAAGCACTAGCCAATCTCGACGCTCTTGAAGACAAGAGGGGATTGTTTGTCCAGGAAGCAAATTTCAGACGTATATTGAAAGGACACCTTAACTGTCTTCTCAAATACCAAAATGAATACTGGAGAAAAAGATGCACTGTCAGATACTTCAGATTCGCAGATGAGAATACTAAGCTCTTCCAATCACTTGCTACTGAAAGGTTCAGACACAACTCAATTGCCACGTTGCAGGATGGGGATGTTGAAGTCTCTGATCATACAGGCAAAGCAGGGTTGTTGTTCAATACATACAAAGAACGCTTGGGGACCTCTAAGCCCACAAATATGCGCTTTGATCTTAACCATATCATTAAAAAGGTGGAAGGTTTGGAGGTGCTTTCGGAACCATTTTCCACCGATGAAATTGATGCAGTGATCAAAGAGATTCCTAGTGACAGGGCTCCCGGTCCCGATGGCTTTAATGGTTGCTTCCTCAAAAGTTGCCGGCACATTATCAAGGAGGATTTCTACAAAATGTGCTGCGATTTCCACGAAGGTAACCTTGACATGACCAGTATCAGTGAGGGTTATATTACCCTCATCCCGAAAATCTCCTCTCCTGTAACGGCTAATGATTTCAGACCCATAACACTGCTCAACTGTTGTCTAAAAATCATCACGAAAATTCTAGCCAATCGCCTGCAGAAAGTCATTCTTAAGATCATCCACAAGAATCAGTATGGATTCCTCAAAGGGCGTACCATCCAAGATTGCTTGGCCTGGTCTTTTGAGTACATCCACCAATGCCAAGCATCATCGAGGGAGATTATAATGCTCAAGCTTGATTTTGCCAAAGCCTTTGACACAATAGAACATGAACCGATGTTGCAGATTATGAAGCACCTGGGCTTTGACGAAAAATGGCTTGGCTGGATGAAGTCTATTTTTGCTTCAGGGGTTTCTTTGGTTCTCCTGAATGGGGTCCCGGGCCGGAAGTTTCTATGTAAATGTGGAGTAAGGCAGGGTGACCCTTTGTCGCCGCTCATCTTTGTTTTAGCTGCCGACCTTCTTCAAGCGGCGATTAATGATGCTTACGGCCAAGGCTTAATTGATCTACATTTTCCATGCAACCGGAGAGGGGACTATCCGGTGATCCAGTATGCCAATGACACGATCTTGGTCATGCCTGCCTGCCCAGATCAAGCAGTACGCATGAAGTCCATTCTGGTTGCTTACGCTGAGACTGTTGGTCTGAAGATAAATTTCCACAAGTCAACTTTGATCCCTATCAATCTTGACACACAGCAGGCTTCGGTCTTGGCCCAAATCTTTGGCTGCAATGTTGGATCACTTTTGTTTACTTACCTGGGTCTTCCCATGGGAATGACAAAACCAACGTTGCTCGAATTGATGCCGATGGTATGTGGTATTGAAAGGAAATTATCCTCTGCGCTATCCCTGCTCTCAGCTAGCGCCAAACTCACGTTGGTCAACTCCACCATCACATCCATGTTGATATATGCCATGTGCACACTCAAATTACATCCAAAAGTGATCGAACACATTGTCAGACTGCGCAGATACTGCTTGTGGGCGAAGAACACTGAAGATGGCGTCAAAAACAACTCCTTGGCCGCTTGGGAGTTAGTTTGTAGGCCAAAACGCAAAGGTGGGCTTGGGGTCATTGACATCAAAACTCAAAATGTGGCGCTGCTCCTTAAACACCTCTACAAGTTCTATAACCGCATGGATGTACCGTGGGTGACACTGATCTGGGATACATACTATGCAAACACGGTACCACATGCAGTTGATCCGATTGGGTCCTTCTGGTGGCGCGATATCATGCAGCTCAGTCAGGTCTTTCGAGGGATCTCAAAGGCTGTAATTGGTGATGGGACTTCAGTTCTGTTCTGGAAGGATGTGTGGTTTGCACACGACCAGGAAAGCTAGCTCTCCGAAATCTACCCCAGAGCCTTTTCGTTTGCCACAAATGAGGATGTGTCCATTAGTGATGCTCTGCAAGCAACGGACCCTGCCATGCTTTTCCATTTACCACTCTCTGTACAAGTGCGAGAAGAAGTTAGAGAGATCCAGAGGGGCTCTATGCATGTCATTCCAGAGAGGGGGACTGCAGACACGTGGGTCAGTACCCTCAATGGAAATTTCTCGGCCAAAAACTACTACAACCATTGCTTCAGGGAGACGATCGCTGATGATGCTTTCATCTGGCTTTGGAAGGCCAAGAGCCCCATCAAATTCAAGATGTTTGGCTGGCTGCTGCTTGTTGACCGCCTGAACACGCGAAACATGCTGAAACGCAGGCACTATGTTGTGGTGGATAATAACTACGCATGTATGCTCTGCCAGAATCCTCCTGAGGAAACAGTGGAACATCTCTTTTTCTGGTGCCCCTTTAGCCAGCGATGTTGGGATAAGGTTGGCCTGAGATGGCCGCATAATGGGAATAGGATCTCCCTGCTGCATCATGGTAAAACCCAATGGGGCAACCACTATTCATGGATATCTTCTTGATGGCCGCTTGGAGCATATGGAAGGAGAGAAACAATGAGCATTTCAGAGGAGTGCCACACTCCTTCACCTCATGGCTGGATAGATTCAAACATCTGTTGGGCCTACTCGCCCATAGCTGTAAAGAAGAGCTTCGTCCCTTCTTAGATTCTTATATCCAAAACTTGTAAACAACAAAACTTTTTCTTTATGCCTCTGAAGGGTTGAGGGGAACCCTACAAAACCCCCCATATGTAATTATGTAACATCGGTTGGTGAGTTAATATACAAAGTCAGTGGGAGCCTCTCCCACTGTCGTTCAGTGTCAAAAAAAATAACACAGACAAGAACCCTTTCTTTGCTTGATCCATTTTGAACTTCTTCAAAATCTTGTCAAGGTATGTGCTTTGTGAAAGTCCAATTAAGCGTCTTGATCTATCTCTATAGATCTTTATGCCTAATATGTAAGCAGCTTCACCGAGGTCTTTCATTGAAAAACTCTTATTCAAGTATCCCTTTATGCTATCCAGAAATTCTATATCATTTCCAATCAGTAATATGTCATCCACATATAATATCATAAATGCTACAGAGCTCCCACTCACTTTCTTGTAAATACAGGCTTCTCCAAAAGTCTGTATAAAACCAAATGCTTTGATCACACTATCAAAGCGTTTATTCCAATTCCGAGAGGCTTGCACCAGTCCATAAATGGATCGCTGGAGCTTGCACACTTTGTTAGCTCCCTTTGGATCGACAAAACCTTCCGGTTGCATCATATACAACTCTTCTTCCAGAAATCCATTCAGGAATGCAGTTTTGACATCCATCTGCCAAATTTCATAATCATAAAATGCGGCAATTGCTAACATGATTCGGACAGACTTAAGCATCGCTACGGGTGAGAAGTTCTCATCGTAGTCAACCCCTTGAACTTGTCGAAAACCTTTTGCGACAAGTCGAGCTTTGTAGACAGTAATATTACCGTCAGTATCCGTCTTCTTCTTGAAGATCTATTTATTCTCAATTGCTTGCCGATCATCGGGCAAGTCAACCAAAGTCCATACTTTGTTCTCATACATGGATCCCATCTCAGATTTCATGGCTTCATGCCATTTTGCGGAATTTGGGCTCACCATCGCTTCTTCATAGTTCGTAGGTTCATCATGATCTAGCAGCATGACTTCCAGAACAAGATTACCGTACCACTCTGGCGCGGATCTCACTCTGGTTGATCTACGAGGTTCAGTAGTATCTTGTCCTGAAGTTTCATGATCATTATCATTAGCTTCCTCACTAATTGGTGTAGGTGTCGCAGAAACAAGTTTCTGTGATGTACTACTTACCAATAAGGGAGCAGGTACATTTACCTCGTCAAGTTCTACTTTCCTCCCACTCACATCTTTCGAGAGAAACTCCTTCTCCAGAAAGTTTCCGAACTTAGCAACAAAAGTCTTGCCTTCGGATCTATGATAGAAGGTGTATCCAATAGTTTCCTTTGGATATCCTATGAAGACACATTTCTCCGATTTGGGTTCGAGCTTATCAGGTTGAAGCTTTTTCACATAAGCATCGCAGCCCCAAACTTTCAGAAACGACAACTTTGGTTTCTTGCCAAACCATAGTTCATAAGGTGTCGTCTCAACGGATTTTGATGGTGCCCTATTTAACGTGAA
This sequence comes from Triticum urartu, assembly GCF_056163025.1. NCBI lineage: Eukaryota > Viridiplantae > Streptophyta > Magnoliopsida > Poales > Poaceae > Triticum > Triticum urartu. The sequence continues at coordinate 716,340,823 of NC_141879.1, forward strand.
TGCGACCGTCTCTAAAGCATAACCCCAAAACGATAGCGGTAAATCAGTAAGAGACATCATAGATCGCACCATATCTAGTAAAGTACGATTACGACGTTCGGACACACCATTACGCTGTGGTGTTCCGGGTGGCGTGAGTTGCGAAACTATTCCGCATTGTTTCAAATGTATACCAAACTCGTAACTCAAATATTCTCCTCCACGATCAGATTGTAGAAACTTTATTTTCTTGTTACGATGATTTTCAAATTCACTCTGAAATTCTATGAACTTTTCAAATGTTTCAGACTTATGTTTCATTAAGTAGATATACCCATATCTGCTTAAGTCATCTATGAAGGTGAGAAAATAACGATATCCGCCACGAGCCTCAATATTCATCGGACCACATACATCTGTATGTATGATTTCCAACAAATCTATTGCTCTCTCCATAGTACCGGAGAACGGTGTTTTAGTCATCTTGCCCATGAGGCACGGTTCGCAAGTACCAAGTGATTCATAATCAAGTGGTTCCAAAAGTCCATCAGTATGGAGTTTCTTCATGCGCTTTATACCGATATGACCTAAACGGCAGTGCCACAAATAAGTTGCACCATCATTATCAACTCTGCATCTTTTGGCTTCAACATTATGAATATGTGTGTCACTACTATCGAGATTCAATAAGAATAGACCACTCTTCAAGGGTGCATGACCATAAAAGATATTACTCATATAAATAGAACAACCATTATTCTCTGATTTAAATGAATAACCGTCTCGCATTAAACAAGATCCAGATATAATGTTCATGCTCAACACTGGCACCAAATAACACTTATTTAGGTCTAATACTAATCCCGAAGGTAGATGTAGAGGTAGCGTGCCGACTGCGATCACATCGACTTTGGAACCGTTTCCCACGCGCATCGTCACCTCGTCCTTAGCCAATCTTTGCTTAATCCGTAGTCCCTGTTTCGAGTTGCAAATATTAGCAACAGAACCAGTATCAAATCCCCAGGTGCTACTGCGAACATTAGTAAGGTACACATCAATAACATGTATATCACATATACCTTTGTTCACCTTGCCATCCTTCTTATCCGCCAAATACTTGGGGCAGTTCCGCTTCCAGTGACCAGTCTGCTTGCAGTAGAAGCACTCAGTTTTAGGCTTAGGTCCAGACTTGGGTTTCTTCTCTTGAGCAGCAACTTGCTTGCTATTCTTCTTGAAGTTCCCCTTCTTCTTCCCTTTGCCCTTTTTCTTGAAACTAGTGGTCTTGTTGACCATCAACACTTGATGTTCCTTTTTGATTTCTACCTCCGCAGCTTTCAGCATTGCGAAGAGCTCGGGAATAGTCTTATTCATCCCTTGCATATTATAGTTCATCACGAAGCTCTTGTAGCTTGGTGGCAGTGATTGGAGAATTCTGTCAATGACGCAATCATCTGGAAGATTAACTCCCATCTGAATCAAGTGATTATTATACCCAGACATTTTGAGTATATGCTCACTGACAGAACTGTTCTCCTCCATCTTGCAGCTATAGAACTTATTGGAGACTTCATATCTCTCAATCTGGGCATTTGCTTGAAATATTAACTTCAACTCCTGGAACATCTCATATGCTCCATGACGTTCAAAACGTCGTTGAAGTCCCGATTCTAAGCCGTAAAGCATGGCACACTGAACTATCGAGTAGTCATCAGCTTTGCTCTGCCAGACGTTCATAACATCTGGTGTTGCTCCAGCAGCAGGCCTGGCACCCAGCGGTGCTTCCAGGACGTAATTCTTCTATGCAGCAATGAGGATAATCCTCAAGTTATGGACCCAGTCCGTGTAATTGCTACCATCATCTTTCATCTTTGCTTTCTCAAGGAACGCATTAAAATTCAACGGAACAACAGCACGGGCCATCTATCTACAATCAAACATACATAAGCAAGATACTATCAGGTACTAAGTTCATGATAAATTTTAAGTTCAATTAATCAAATTACTTTAAAGAACTCCCACTTAGATAGACATCCCTCTAATCCTCTAAGTGATCACGTGATCCAAATCAACTAAACCATGTCCGATCATCACGTGAGATGGAGTAGTTTCATTGGTGAACATCACTATGTTGATCATATCTACTATATGATTCATGCTCGACCTTTCGGTCTCCGTGTTCCAAGGCCATATCTGCATATGCTTGGCTCGTCAAGTATAACCTGAGTATTCCGCGTGTGCAACTGTTTTGCACCCGTTGTATTTGAACGTAGAGCCTATCACACCCGATCATCACGTGGTGTCTCAGCACGAAGAACTTTCGCAACGGTGCATACTCAGGGAGAACACTTCTTGATAATTTTAGTGAGAGATCATCTTATAATGCTACCGTCAATCAAAGCAACATAAGATGCATAAAAGATAAACATCACATGCAATCAATATAAGTGATATGATATGGCCATCATCATCTTGTGCCTGTGATCTCCATCTCCGAAGCACCGTCATGATCACCATCGTCACCGGCGCGACACCTTGATCTCCATCGTAGCATCGTTGTCATCTCGCCAATCTTATGCTTCCACGACTATCGCTACCGCTTAGTGATAAAGTAAAGCATTACAGGGCGATTGCATTGCATACAATAAAGCGACAACCATATGGCTCCTGCCAGTTGCTGATAACTCGGTTACAAAACATGATCATCTCATACAATAAAATTTAGCATCATGTCTTGACCATATCACATCACAACATGCCCTGCAAAAACAAGTTAGACGTCCTCTACTTTGTTGTTGCAAGTTTTACGTGGCTGCTACGGGCTTAAGCAAGAACCAATCTTACCTACGCATCAAAACCACAATGATAGTTTGTCAAGTTGGTGCCGTTTTAACCTTCGCAAGGACCGGGCATAGCCACACTTGGTTCAACTAAAGTTGGAGAAACTGTCACCCGCAAGCCACCTATGTGCAAAGCATGTCGGGAGAACCGGTCTCGCGTAAGCGTACGCGTAATGTCGGTCCGGGCCGCTTCGTCCAACAATACCGTCGAACCAAAGTATGACATGCTGGTAAGCAGTATGACTTATATCGCCCACAACTCACTTGTGTTCTACTCGTGCATATAACATCAACACATAAAACCTAGGCTCGGATGCCACTGTTGGGGAACGTAGTAATTTCAAAAAATTTCCTATGCACACGCAAGATCATGGTGATGCATAGCTATGAGAGGGGAGAGTGTGATCTACGTACCCTTGTAGATCGACAACGGAAGCGTTTGGTTGATGTAGTCGTACGTCTCCACGGCCCGACCGATCAAGCACCGAAACTACGGCACCTCCGAGTTCTAGCACACGTTCAGCTCGATGACGATCCCCGGACTCCGATCCAGCAAAGTGTCAGGGAAGAGTTCCGTCAGCACGACGGCGTGGTGACGATCTTGATGTACTACTGTCACAGGGCTTCGCCTAAGCACCGCTACAATATTATCGAGGACTATGGTGGCAGGGGGCGCCGCACACGGCTAAGAATATGATCACGTGGATCAACTTGTGTTTCTCTGGGGTGCCCTTACCTCCGTATATAAAGGCTCAAAGGGGGGGTGCGGCCGGCCAGGAGAGGCGCGCCAGGAGGAGTCCTACTCCCTCCGGGAGTAGGACTTCCCCCCCAATCCTAGTTGGAATAGGATTCGCGAGGTGGAAAAGAGAGAGAGAGAGAAGCAGGGGGGCGCCGGCCCCCTCTCTCCTTGTCCTATTCGGACTAGGGGGGAGGGGCGCGCGGCCCAGCCCTGGCCGCCTCTCCTCTTCTTCCACTAAGGCCCACTAAGGCCCATATAGCTCCCGGGGGGTTCCGGTAACCTCCCGGTACTCCGGTAAAATCCCGATTTCACCCGGAACACTTCCGATATCCAAACATAGGCTTCCAATATATCAATCTTTATGTCTCGACCATTTCAAGACTCCTCGTCATGTCCGTGATCTCATCCGGGACTCCGAACATCCTTTGGTACATCAAAACATATAAACTCATAATATAACTATCATCGAAACCTTAAGCGTGCGGACCCTACGGGTTTGAGAACAATGTAGACATGACCGAGACATGTCTCCGGTCAATAACCAATAGCGGGACCTGGATGCCCATATTGGCTCCTACATATTCTACGAAGATCTTTATCGGCCAGACCGCATAACAACATACGTTGTTCCCTTTGTCATCGGTATGTTACTTGCCCGAGATTCGATCGTCGGTATCCAATACCTAGTTCAATCTCGTTACCGGCAAGTCTCTTTACTCGTTCCGTAATACATCATCCCGCAACTAACTCATTAGTTGCAATGCTTGCAAGGCTTAAGTGATGTGCATTACCGAGAGGGCCCTGAGATACCTCTCCGACGATCGGAGTGACAAATCCTAATCTCGAAATACGTCAACCCAACATGTAACTTTGGAGACACCTGTAGAGTACCTTTATAATCACCCAGTTACGTTGTGACGTTTGGTAGCACACAAAGTGTTCCTCCGGCACACGGGACTTACATAATCTCATAGTCATAGGAACATGTATAAGTCATGAAGAAAGCAATAGCAACATACTAAACCATCGGGTGCTAAGCTAATGGAATGGGTCATGTCAATCATATCATTCAACTAATTATGTGATCCTGTTAATCAAATGAAAACTCTTTGTCCATGGTTAGGAAACTTAACCATCTTTGATTAACGAGCTAGTCAAGTAGAGGCATACTAGTGACACTCTGTTGGTCTATGTATTCACACATGTATTATCTTTCTGGTTAATACAATTCTAGCATGAATAATAAACTTTTATCATGATATAAGGAAATAAATAATAACTTTATTATTGCCTCTAGGGCATATTTCCTTCAGTTCTCGTGAGCGCTAAAGTTTCTGTTATTTACAGCATGATGAACAAGACTTTCCCCAAGTCTTCCCAAAGGTTCTACTTGGCACAAGCACTAATTAAAAGCATAAAAACTCAAACATAACAGAGGCTAGATAAATTATTTATTACTGAATAGGAACAAAAATCATGTTGCTAAAATAAAATTGGGTTGCCTCCCAATAAGCGCTATCGTTTAACGCCCCTAGCTAGGCATGATGATTTCAATGATGCTCACATAAAGGATAAGAATTGAAACATAAAGAGAGCATCATGAAGAATATGACTAGCACATTTAAGTCTAACATGCTTCCTATGCATAGGGATTTTGTGAGAAAACAACTTGTGGGAACAATAATCAACTAGCATAGGAAGGTAAAACAAGCATAACTTCAAAACTTTAAGCACATAGAGAGGAAACTTGATATTATTGCAATTCCTACAAGCATATATTCCTCCCTCATAATAATTTTCAGTAGCATCATGAATGAATTCAACAATATAACCAGCACCTAAATCATTCTTTCCGTGATCTACAAGCATAGAAAATTTACTACTCTCCACAGAAGTAAAATTCTTCTCATTCGAAATAGTGGGAGTATCATAAGAGACTTGAATACTATAAATTGTTTCCACATTAAAAGAGTAATGTTCAGAGAAAGGGGTAACCATAATCATGACAAATTTTATAAATATAATCCTCACTACTTTTTATAGCATAAGTAGGAGGCATGTTATTATCATTATAAATTTGCATATCAAAACTTGGGATACTAAAAATATCATCTTCATTAAGCGTAGCATCCCCAAGCTTGGGACAAACATTAATTGCAGCAAATATATTGTCAAATATGTCATCCTCATCAAACATAGCTTCCCCAAGCTTGGGCCTTTTAGTATCATAAGCATAATCACTCTCATCGTTAATAGTATGGATAGCACCAATAGTATAGCAATTATCATAATCTTCCAAGCAAGTGCCAAAAAGATTTTCAAGATCATAAGAAGTATCATTATCTTCCATAGTTATATTTTCATGAGGCACAATAGTAATAGGAGCATCATTATTTGGGAGAGATATCTTTTTACCTCTCTTCCTTTTTCTTTTCTTCTTCTTCACCACATGATGTGTGGGTTCAATCCTCTTTTTGGAGCTCCTTATTAATGAGATTGGTTGAATAGGAGGCTCCTCCTCGTTACCTGATTCATCATAAGAAATAATAGGAGGGTATTGGGAAGCCTCTTCCCTTTATTAGTACTCTCTTCATCTTCTATTTGTTTTCTTTTCTTTATGTAATTGGCAATATACGGATTATCAATGCAATTCACCGCACAATACATATAAATATTCTCTAGATCAAAATGAAGAACTTTATCAGGATTAAACTTTGGAGTACACTCAGTTATACATTTCATTTCTTCATAACCCAAAAGAAGACTAAGCTCTTTATGATGCTCAAGTGTAATCAAATTATCAAAAAATTTGGATACGATTCGGTCAGGAAACAATTTGCATTGGAGATTTAAATGACCATGTTCATTGCATAGTTCACAAGGAGCACGAAAAATATTGAATGTTTCAGCACATTCATCTAGCTCTTCTTGCAACAATTTGGTTTCTAAGTACTTATGCCTCTTGCAATATCTATCTTCCCTATTTGGTGTGTACTTACAAACCCAATGCACTCCACAAAAATTGACATGCTTATAGGAGACATTTTCATCATAACTAGTGCAATCATCATTAGTATCATGGATATTGAAAGAATTCGTACTAAAAACATTGCAATCATGCTCATCATTCAAATAATTAGTGCCAAACATTTTATAGATTTCTTCTTCTAGCACTTGAGCACAATTATACTTTCCATCATACTTACGAAAGATATTAAAAAGGTGAAGTGTATGAGACAAACTCAATTCCATTTTTTTTGTAATTTTCTTTTATAAACTAAACTAGTGATAAAACAAGAAACTAAAAGACTCGATTGCAAGATCTAAAGATATACCTTCAAGCACCCACCTCCCTGGCAACGGCGCCAGAAAAGATCTTGGTTGACGGGGTGTGAGTGCCGCTTACCTAGCCTCCCCGGCAACGGCGCCAGAAAAGAGCTTGATGTCTACTACACAACCTTCTTCTTGTAGACGTTGTTGGGCCTGCAAGTGCACATGTTTGTAGGACAGTAGCAAATTTCCCTCAAGTGGATGACCTAAGGTTTATCAATCCGTAGGAGGCGTAGGATGAAGATGGTCTCTCTCAAGCAACCCTGCAACCAAATAACAAAGAGTCTCTTGTGTCCCCAACACACCCAATCCAATGGTAAATTGTATAGGTGCACTAGTTTGGTGAAGAGATAGTGAAACAAGTGGTATATGGATAGTAGATAAAGGTATTTGTAATCTGAAATTATAAAAACAGCAAGGTAACTAATGATAAAGTGAGCGTAAACGGTATTGCAATGCTAGGAAACAAGGCCTAGGGTTCATACTTTCCCTAGTGTAAGTCCTCTCAACAATACTAACATAATTGGATCATTAAACTCTCCCTCAACATGCAACAAAGAGTCACTCCAAAGTCACTAATAGCGGAGAACGAACGAAGAGATTATGGTAGGGTACGAAACCACCTCAAAGTTATTCTTTCCAATCAATCCGTTGGGCTATTCCTATAGGTGTCACAAACAGCCCTAGAGTTCGTACTAGAATAACACCTTAAGACACAAATCAACCAAAACCCTAATGTCACCTAGATACTCCAATGTCACCTCAAGTATCCGTGGGCATGATTATACAATATGCGTCACACAATCTCAGATTCATCTATTCAACCAACACAAAGGACCTCAAAGAGTGCCCCAAAGTTTCTACCGGAGAATCACGACGAAAACGTGTGCCAACCCCTATGCCTAGGTTCATGGGCGGAACCCGCAAGTTGATCACCAAAACATACATCAAGTGAATCATGTGGCATCCCATTGTCACCACAGATACGCACGGCAAGACATACATCAAGTGTTCTCAAATCTATAAAGACTCAATCCGATAAGATTACTTCAAGGGGGAAACTCAATTCATTAAAAGAGAGAAGAGGGGGAGGAGAAACATAAGATCCAACTATAATAGCAAAGCTTGCGATACATCAAGATCGTGCCAAATCAAGAACACGAGAGAGAGAGATCAAACACATAGCTACTGGTACATACCCTCAGCCCCGAGGGAGAACTACTCCCTCCTCGTCATGGAGAGCATCGGGATGATGAAGATGGCCACCGGAGAAGGATTGCCCCCTCCGGCAGGGTGCCGAAACGGGTCTAGATTGGTTTTTCGTGGCTACGGAGGCTTCTGGCGGCGAAACTCCCAATCTATTGTGTGTTCTAGAAGTTTTAGGGTATATGGAGTTATATAGGCAGAAGAAGCATGCCAGGGGAGCCATGGGGGCCCCACGAGGTAGGGGCACGCCCTAGGGGGGGCGCCCCCACCCTCGTGAGCACCTCCCGTATCTCCTGACGTGGAGTCCAAGTCTATCGGGTGTCTTCCGTTCTAAAAATAACTTCTCTAGTTGATTTTGTTCCGTTTCGACTCTGTTTGATATTCCTTTTCTTCAAAACACTGAAATAGGCATAAAATAGCAAATCTGGCCCGGGCCTCTGGTTAATAGGTTAGTCCCAAAAATAATATAAAAGTGGATAATAAAGCCCAATATTGCCCAAAACAGTAGATAATATAGCATGGAGCAATCAAAAATTATAGATACGTTGGAGACGTATCAGCGCCAAGACAAGGAGAAGATATCCATGATGGCGCTCGAACTAAAAAATGCTGCTAGCCGCTGTGGCCTTCTTGAGAAGGAGAATGAAGCCAAAACGGTTGAACTTGACCAGGCCTTATGAGAGGCGAGAGAAGCGCGGTCTGAATCAAGAGCAGCCCGTGAGGAGATCCGACAAGCTGGGGAGATTGCGGCCGGTAGGTCCTCTTTGCTACAAACTAAGTTCAGCGATCCGAACTATGCTCAGCTTAATCAAGTGTGGAGTTCTCCAGATGAGTTTTTAGACTTGCAGAAGAGTTCTTTTGATGCAGGGCAGTTTTACCAGGCGCGAGGGGGTGTGCAACGGAGAAGCTTTTCTGGTCACAATTTGGCGCGTCGAAGCGCCCTCTCTTGCTGAATGAACAGATGTCCCAATGGGCCGAACTTCATAGGATATCCGGCGCTGCCATGAAGAACGTCATAATGCGGTTGTGGCCAACTGAGCCTGTTCCGAATAGCTACTTCGGCTTGGTGCAGCGGCTTGTTGATGCGGTGCCACGTATCGACGCTGTGAAGCGGTCGGTGTGCATTGAGGGTGCACGGATGGCCTTTGCCCGAGTCAAGACATTCTGGGGGAAGATGAAGGTCATCGATGTTGCGGCGAAGAGTCCACCCAAGGGAAAGGACCGTTACGATCCGGAGCATTATTTTGAAGACGTCCTAGAGGCCGCCCTCTTGATAGAGGGTCAATGCTCAAAAGACATAATGTTTGAGTGAGGTGTATGAGAATTGTAAAAGACAATTTTATAGTTGATCTATTATTTTTATGTTCTGCTCGAAAGTTTGTGTTCCTCATAGGAAGTTTTCCAGTCGTCGGCTTCAGCCCCCTCATAGGAAGAACATGAGAGAGAGAGATCAAACACATAGCTACTGGTACATACCCTCAGCCCCGAGGGAGAACTACTCCCTCCTCGTCATGGAGAGCACCGAGATGATGAAGATGGCCACCGGAGAAGGATTTCCCCCTCCGGCAGGGTGCCGGAACGGGTCTAGATTGGTTTTCGGTGGCTACGAAGGCTTCTGGCGGCGGAACTCCCGATCTATTGTGCCCCCGAAGTTTTTAGGGTATATGGGAGGAAGAAGTATGTCGGTGGACCTCCGGGCTGTCCACGAGGCAGGGGGCGCGCCCCCACCCTCGTGGGCAGCCCGGGACTCTCCTGGTCCATCTCCGATACTCCGTGGGATTCTTCTGGTCCAAAAATAAGTTTCGTGAAGTTTCAGGTCAATTGGACTCCGTTTGATTTTCCATTCTGCGATACTCTAAAACAAGGAAAAAAACAGAAACTGGCACTAGGCTCTAGGTTAATAGGTTAGTCCCAAAATCATATAAAATAGCATATAAATGCATATAAGACATCCAAGGTTGATAATATAATAGCATGGAACAATCATAAATTATAGATACGTTGGAGACGTATCAGCATCCCCAAGCTTAATTCCTGCTCGTCCTCGAGTAGGTAAATGTTAAAAACAAATTTTTTTATGTGGAATGCTACCTAACATATTTATCCATGTAATTATCTTTATTGTGGCAAGAATATCCAGATCCATAAGATTCAAGACAAAAGTTTAATATTGACATGAAAACAATAATACTTCAAGCATACTAACAAAGCAATCATGTCTTCTCAAAATAACATGGCCAAGGAAAGTTATCCCTACAAAATCATATAGTCTGCTTATGCTCTATCTTCACCACACAAAATATTTAAATCATGCACAACCCCGATGACAAGCCAAGCAATTGTTTCATACTTTTGATGTTCTCAAACTTTTTCAATCTTCACTCAATACATGAGCGTGAGCCATGGATATAGGACTATATGTGGAATAGAAGGGTGTTTGTGGAGAAGACAAAAATGGAGAAGATAGTCTCACATCAACTAGGCGTATCAACGGACTATGGAGATGCCCATCAATAGATATCAATGTGAGTGAGTAGGGATTGCCATGCAACGGATGCACTAGAGCTATACGTGTATGAAAGCTCAACAAAAGAAACTAGTGGGTGTGCATCCAACTCGCTTGCTCACGAAGACCTAGGGCGTTTTGAGGAAGCCCGTCATTGGAATATACAAGCCAAGTTCTATAATGAAAGATTCCCACTAGTATATGATAGTGACAACATAGAAGACTCTTTATCATGAAGATCATGGTGCTACTTTGAAGCACAAGTGTGGTAAAAGGATAGTAGCATTGCCCCTTCTCTCGTTTTCTCTCATTTTTTATTTGGGCCTTTTCTCTTTTTTATGGCCTCTTTTTTTATTTGGGCTTCTTTGGCCTCTTTTTTTTCGTCCGGAGTCTCATCCCGACTTGTGGGGGAATCATAGTCTCCATCATCCTTTCCTCACTGGGACAATGCTCTAATAATGATGATCATCACACTTTTATTTACTTACAACTCAAAAATTACAACTCGATACTTAGAACAAGATATGACTCTATATGAATGCCTCCGGTGGTGTAGCGGGATGTGAAATGACTCATGAGTGACATGTATGAAAGAATTATGAACGGTGGCTTTGCCACAAATATGATGTCAACTACATGATCATGCAAAGCAATATGACAATGATGAAGCGTGTCATAATAAACGGAATGGTGGAAAGTTGCATGGCAATATTTCTCAGCTCACTTGGGTCTAGATATAGAAGATACCAGCTCACTTGGGTCTAGAGTATAGACTTGGTACCGAAAAACCCACCATTTTCCCTGCATAAAGAAAAGAAAAACCCACCATTTATGGCTTGTTGTGTAACTCGGGCCGCTTGTCGCGATGACGTGGAGGGGGGGGGGGGCGACGGATGCTGTTAGACGGCGCGACACACGGCCGCTCCTATTGCCGAGCCCATTTAACAATTTTTATTTGGATTACAGCCCGTTTAAATGGGCCACGTTGCCCACTTGTTTGGGGCGGTTCTTCCCTCGCGATCTCCACGCGCGTTCTATCTATCCACTACGACGGCCGCCGCCGCCGCCACAGGTCCACGTCTTGCCGCCGGTTGCGTTACGCTATGGTTTCGTGGAGTGACGAGTCGTGCTCTTCTTTGGACGGCGAATCCATGACTAGCCTGCAGGTACGCTCCTACTATATAATCTCCAGATAGTGCTAGGCTTAGGTTTAGGGTTCTTCATTTCAGGTATTTAATGAAGGGTGTTGATTTGTGCATTATCTCTGTTGTTTCGTTTAGCTTCCTACGACTATCCCTTGCTATTAATGGAGTGGCATTGCTCACGATCTGTCTTCTCGTTGTCTGCATCGAGAACCTTGCATCAGGCTAGTTGCTTTTGATTCCTTGGACACTGGCAGACGTTTTCTTGCCTGTGGTCAGAAGGTATGTTGTTACGTACTGCAATATAAGTTTACATTAGCTCGTGCTCGATTAACTTCGTGGTAATCCATTGTTCTGCCCATAATTGCATACAATTTCAATTAATTTGTGCAATTACAAAGTCCATATTTATGTTATCTTTTTTACGGTCTAATATTTGTTTTAGCCCATAATAGCATATACTGTAAATATATGTATATCATTGCATGCTACATTATTTGTTTATATGATTGAGACCATATTTGTAGTGCATTGCATGTAATTGTAGTGCATTTGTGCATATATGATTGAGACCATATTTTTTCATAATGTAGGAAGAAGTGAAATGTAACTATGTGGAATGGGTAGACCCGGAGTGGTCAGTGGCTACGAAGTTCTACCTCAGAGAACTGTGGAGCATGTATGACGAGAAGCTGAGACAGAATGTTAAGAATGCTGAAGAAAATTTCAAGTTAATTGGAGAAAAGAGGAGGACGGAGGAAGAGCTGAGATTTTTCAAATAAAATGGTGGATGATAAGGAGGATGCTCTCACGCAGTTGGGCAATGCAAGATTGTCACTTAGCGATATGAAAGAGGAGCTAGAGAAGAATAAGATGGCAGACCATGGTTGTGCCAATCTACATCAGATCCTGAGGGCAAAGGCTGAGAAAGACCGGGACCGGGTGGTGCTAGAGAGAGACCAAGTGATGATAGAGAGGGACAAGTTGAAGCAAGAGAAGAAAAAACTTGAGTATATTATTGCAGATTTTCTCAACAGAAACATGGGTACGTTGATAAGATCAAGAAGCTGAAGGAGAGTTGTGATGAATTTTAAGTATGTTTTGTGGTTTATTGTTAAACTGAATGATCAAGTCCTATCTACATTGTGGCCAGTTCAATTGTGTAAGGCCTAAGTATACTATATTAACTAATAAATTATATAACTTTTGAAAAAGTTTTCCCTTCTCTGACCTGCATCCTAATGCGGGTTCTCGGCTATGCACTAAAATTCTTTTGCTTCCACCGGAGCTCTAAATCCTACTGATCAAGGGGGCGAAAGAGTTGTTGATCATATGATTGATGGTGCTACTGATCCTGATCTTCATGATGCGGAAAAGGAAAAGGCTAACAAAAATGTAGCACAAAAATCCGTGCAATGTGATTTCAAGCAACACATAACGCCAAGGGGGTCTGGTGCAAGAAACGAGGAAGAACCACCTGTGGACGCCGATCCCGAGAGATCCAGTGGCAATCATGTGCGTGGGATCCCTGGCGGATCTGCCTACTCCACCCACCGCAGGATCCATGGGTGGCCCGTCTGCGTCCGACACGCGTGCTGTCTCCACCGAGCGGGCGGGTGGGACTGGACCTGGCGCGTCCCCCCGCGCCTGGTCCGCTATGCAATGATGACGCCGGCAGGCCGTCCCCATGGCTTGTGTTGGCCATGCGTCAGCCGGATCTGTCGTTGTCTCGGGCGCGAGATTCCACACCGGATGGCACGACAGCCGACGGTGATTCATAGGCAAGAAAAAAGGAATTTTTTGACACTTTATTTTTTATTGTTGAATAATGCGAAATCAAATAAAAAAATAAATCCAAAAGTAAAAAGGAAATGAATTACTCTTCCATGGAAGAAAAGGAAGAACACAACAACAAAAAACATTAAGCTAGAACAAATGAAGGGAAGCAAAAATTTATTGGTATGAAACGTATAGTCTGACTGCATTACACATACACATGTATGTGTAAGCGACCAAAAATCCAGACAGAATCCAAGGTATCGTGCTTATTACATGAATGATAGAAAATCAAAGTTGTCCATATGCCGGAAACGTGCTTCTAGACTTAAAACAAATGACTAAAACTACTATCTTGAATCATGTATGATGTCTTCACGCCTTGCTTTTCTTTGCAATGTCGCGAATTTTGTTCTTCACACATTCGAGCATGTTGGTAGGTGAGAGAACCAACTCAGTGACAAGACACCTTCTCCTTGCATTAATCGTGTCGTGCATTTTTTTGAAGAAGGTTTAATGAATAGAAGTTGGTATTATACGACAATTGTACAAGTGTACGAACAAAGAGGACAAATTACCTGGGTAAAATCAGCGGTCCATCGTTCCCTGTCCCAATGCTCCATAACTTCAATCACAAAAAGGCCACAAGAGTTCGTAATATATATGCGAACATTAGTCACCATGCACACAAACATGTCTTTCGTAAGTAGAAAATGATGAACCATAACTCACCCGTCCTCTTGTTGTGGCATGTCCATCTGAGCGATAGGCCACTTAGTGACGTCTGGATATTTGCTAGGTGTAATACGGTTTGCCTCTTCCATATCAATTGCTATTGCTAGTTGCTATTTCAAAGAAAGTAGTAGTGAGAAACCATGACATTTCATATGAAGAATGCTCAATGTTGGGGAGAGTACCAGTGCTTTCACAGTTTCGAGAGAGAATTCGAGAGGATAGAGCGAATCCATAATTCGGAATTCTTTCTTGCGGTTGTGCATCACCACGGTGATCCAGTGTGTATTGCCGATGTTCAACGGGACAAATGATTAAAATGTGGAACACATTTGTAATCAGATGCAATAATGCTTGTTAAAATGAGTGTTAATGAACTAGTAAAAACATATCGTACCTTATCTCGGACGATATACTCATCCAGAACCCTACGTACTGCTCCAACTCTGCTCAGCGCACTATCCATGTTGTATTTCGACGGTTTTGGGTTGTCTCATGCCTTAGCACGATCAACAAGGTATTTGGACCTCCAGGCTGGACAGAGGTGCCGATCATGACCAACGCCCAGCGCCAAATGTGTCTGATAAGAATCGATAATCTGCGTAAAATAATAGAACATTTTATGTTCATAGGTGACACCTAGATTATGCACTTAAATAGCAGGACATGCTAATAGAACTTATGTCATTCGCCAGCCATGTATGCTCAAGTACCGGTCGTATACTCTCCACAGCCATAGAGGTGCCACGTTCATTGTAGTAAACTCTTTTTGTCATATTCTTCTCAGGCTGAGCAGCTGCCTCCACAAACGTAATAGCAACATCAATGAGTTCCGGCGTCAAATCGTCCTTAACAACCCCTTCCATGTCATGGTCATTAAACAGAGGTGAATGATAAATTATGAACGTCAAGAACGGTGAGTACATGAAATGGTAGTAAATTAAGCAGTAAGTTAGCTAGTAACGGTACCTCTAGTTGCGGTAGTGTTGTCGGATGGCTTAGTAGCACGTGCGTTTCGCTTGCTGGGCTTGTCAAGTGCAAAGGGGATTCAAATTTCTCGGGAACAATCCGTCGGCGCTTCCCGGATATAACATCGTCTTCTTTTGCGGTTGTTGTAGACTTTTTCCCCTTGCTCTTACCCACCATCCTGTATATAGAACTTGCAGAAATGTCAATGTCAGACAATTCTGCTCGAGGAGAATTACCTATGATCCAAGGGTTCTTAGGTGCTGCCCTGCACTCATCAGTAGGCTGCGTTGTCTTGTCAACATTTAACTTGGCAGGTGTTTTCTGGTTAACAAAGAAATAATGTGATAGGTTCAGTTTACGAAAATGAAGATGCAGAATTGAGATAAATGAAGACAAATAAATGAAAACATACTTCCTCATCATCGTTGTTCTGGTTTCCAACAGGCTCGTCAGGCTGTGTCAAATAAATCACCGGCTCTAGACCGTCAGAGTCATCCTTGTACACGAATTCTTTTTTTCTTCTGGCGGACCATTCTGAAAGGAATCCACTTCTTCGTCTGCATCGTTGTTGCCGGAAGCCACAACAGCCGCTAGCTGGTATATCACACCATTTTGGTTCAACTTCTCTAACAATCTCTACATTACATAAAAAAGATTAATTAATGTGGGCATAGTTTTGCAACTTAAAAAATGTTGTAAACATAGAATTAAGGGTGTGTCACCTCGGCTACTTAATCCGGTATTTCCTTCATTTGGCTGTGTATGTAATCCATACACCGCTTCATGATAAGCTTCATCATCTCGTCCGCGTTTGAGGCTAACTTGGACTTCTTTACCGCACCAACGGTGGGCTTCATTTTTGGCTTTTCTGGTTCGAGTACTTTGCGCTCCTGCGCCCTATACTCCTTGGTTATGTTGTCTTCAATCTACATGTGAAATACAAGTACATGTGATCAATAAAAATATTAATACAATTAAATATGTTATATAAAAGATTTAAGAAGTACTCAATGGAATGAATTACCTTGACTTTACCACGACCATGGCCGTGGTCATAATCAAACTTGTCTCTCCTAGAGGCTGCAGCTTCAGTCCAATTCCTCATGAGAGGTTGCATGGACAAGCTAGGATTGAACGCGCATTCACCTTCCAGAGGCTGAACCTTCTCCCAGTATAAGTACTACATGAATATGAAAATTTACAGTTAGTACTATACAACAGGTAAATTTGCAAGCATATTTATTTTGCAATGGTACAAGTCTGAAAGGTGTACCTGCAAGAGAGCTAAGTTGGCTCTCGGCCATTGGTGGAGGTGTTTGCCTTTCCTCACATTATGAAGGCAGTCCAGCAAAACCCGGAGGGTGAACACATTCCAATTAATCTTGGATATACGCTTCACATCATCCACCAATGCGTAATGTTGCTTTGGAACAATCTTGTTCGACATGGGAGCAAGAACTATTCCAAGCAACACGAGGACAACATTCCGAAGGAAATCGTCGTCGGCAGATTTATTTTTTGTGATGTCCACAATCAGATCATCGATGACTATATTACATGTGGTTTTGCTCAGGAATTGTGGCAACACTCGATCTTTAACATCCTCACCTTCCTCACTGAGAATATCTTCTGCCGACAGTCCGTGGTTCTCCAAGGACAAGATGCACTCAACATCCACGGCACCGAGAGACTCTTCGCCAACCAAGTCTTGTACAATGAATCTTGCCCTTGCTAGGATCAAAAATTTCAACCATGTACCGGATCAACAGTGTACGCATCTTCAACGAAGGTATCTGAAGCATGCTACGCAGTGGTGTTTCGGCAAGTGCGGCGCGTTGACTGGAAGATAGACCAGCAAGAAGTTTGCACCATTTTTCAACGGCGCAAACAATTTCTCCATTGAGTTCATCCATCCTGTTGAAAAAAACATGATTACAGTAGCAAAAATTGTTTAATCAACTTTTTTCCAAACATAATGTTGGATAAAACATAATAATGGAATACACTATCCAACAGTAGAGTGAAAACTATACAACATAATTCATTCATACTGAAACATTTAGTAGAGACACGTGTAGCACATAAAATGACAGTTTAAGAAGTACTTATTTAATCATTTAGTTTCAAATCAAAAGTAACATAATTTATTTAATCATTTATTTTCATATGCTGCTGTACAAATAGATATAAGAATCGGTGACACTGCCTAATTAACAGTGAAGATCGAAAAGAAAAGTACAAATTATGCATACTGGAATATGCATCAAACAAACGTGCAACACATATACTATTATTGGGCATCTCATAGTTGCAACATACATGTCTTAGGGCACTGCTATAACTTAAAGTGACTATGCTATAACTAATGCTGATTAAGAATTCTTGTTTATTCATCAATCCAACCTAAAAGTGAAATACAATAAACTACATGCGGAAACTAATTTGCAATTGTAGGGCTATCTAATCTAATACATACACAAACAAATCTACTATCATAGGCCTATCTAATCTAATACACGCACAAACAAAAAACATCTAATCTAACAAATGTAATGTGAAGATTATGTGCTAAATAATCTTAGCCCTATGGAATCTAACACACACACACAAAGAAAAGCATCATGAATGTGGTACGACAGCCAACATACTGGATCTGTCGATGAAGCTGGAAGTTGTCGACGTTGCAAGGTGAGCACGTGCTGACGATCTGGAGGCTCTTGACGATTTTGCTGGAGTTGGGCGGATGCTAGGGACGCATCTGTCCACTAGTAGAAAAAAGGGCTTTCATTCGGGCCTGGCCAGCCCATTAGTCCCGGTTCTGCCACGAACCGGGACCAATGGATGCATTCGTCCCGGTTCGTGAGCCCAGGGGGCTGGCCGGGGCCTGGTGGGCATTGGTCCCGGTTCATCTGGGCCCATTTGTCCCGGTTCTTGGCACGAACAGGGACCAATGGGCCTCGCTCCTGGCCCACAAACATAGGTCCCGGTTCTTGGCTCGAACCGGGACAGAAGGTTGGGCTTTAGTCCCGGTTCCAGCCACGAACGGGAAAAATGAGTTGCCTATATATACCCCGTCACCGACGAGCAGAGCACTCCACAGTGCTTTTTTTGCTGGCCGGCGAGGAAGGGCATTTGGGTGCTCTAGCTCACCTCTTATGCATGTGGAGGTGTTCGATGAAATGCCCGAGCCACACTAGTTAAGCTTTCTCCTTCGAAGCTCGACCTCCGAGCCCCATTTTTTCCTAGATTTGTCTAGGTTTAGCGCTCCATCATGCCCCGTCCTTGTCTTCACCGCCATCGATCGCCCACGCCGATCTCGTCGCTGGCACCACCGTGGTGAGCCTCTTGTTCTTATCTTCTTTATGAAAGAAAAAAAATCTTACTTTAGATAGATACTTGTCTAATTTTCTTACTTTTGATACACATAATTATATATAATGCACGCAGATGAACCGGCAATGGATGTACAGTGACCGACACACCTCCCAGTACATTAAGGGCGTGCGTATATTTCTTGAAGTGACCGAGGCAAAAAAGCAGAATGGTTTTATGTGTTGTGCATGCCCTGATTGTGGGAATACGAGGTCTTACTCTGACAAGAAAATCCTTCACACCCACCTACTTTATAAGGGTTTCATGCCACACTATAATGTTTGGACGAAGCACGGAGAAATAGGGGTTATGATGGAGGACAATGAAGAAGAAGAGGACGATGACAACTATGTGCCCCCTGAATACAGTGATGCTGCAACGGGGGAAGCTGAAGATCAAGAGGAAGCTGAAGATCAAGAGGAACCAGACGATGTGCCCGATGATCATCTCAGCCGAGTCATGGTCGATGCAAGGGAAACATGCGAAAGTGAAAAGGAGAAGCTGAAGTTCGATCGCATGTTAGAGGATCACAAAAAAGGGTTGTACCCCAATTGCGAAGATGGCAATACAAAGCTCGGTACCGTACTGGAATTGCTGCAGTGGAACGCAGAGAATGCTGTGCCTGACAAAGGATTTGAGAAGCTACTGAAAATATTGAAGAAGAAGCTTCCAAAGGATAAAAAATTGCCCGAAAGTACGTACGCAGCAAAGAAGGTCGTATGCCCTCGAGGATGGGAGGTGGAGAAGATACATGCATGCCCTAATGACTACATACTCTATCGCGGTGCGTACAAGGATTTGATCGCATGCCCGGTATGCGGTGCATTGCGGTATAAGATCAGACGAGATGACCCTGGTGATGTTGAGGGCGAGCCCCGCAGGAAGAGGCTTCCTGCGAAGGTGATGTGGTATGCTCCTATAATACCATGGTTGACACGACTGTTCAGAAACAAAGAGCATGCCAAGTTAATGCGATGGCACAGTGAGGACCGTAAGAAAGACGGGAAGTTGAGAGCAACCGCTGATGGGTCGCAGTGGAGAAAAATTGAGAGAAAGTACTGGGCTCAGTTTGCAGGTGACCCAAGGAACGTATGGTTTGTTTTAAGCGTGGATGGCATTAATCCTTTCGGGGAGCAGAGCAGCAATCACAGCACCTGGCCCGTGACTCTATGTATGTATAACCTTCCTCTTTGGATGTGCATGAAGCGGAAGTTCATTATGATGCCAATTCTCATCCAAGGCCCTAAGCAACCCGGCAACGACATTTATGTGTAACTAAGGCCATTAGTTGAAGAACTTTTATAGTTGTGGAATGGAAATGGTGTACGTGCGTGGGATGAGCACAAAAAGGTGGAATTTAACCTGCATGCGTTGCTGTTTGTAACGTTCAATGATTGGCCTGCTCTCAGTAACCTTTCAGGACAGACAAACAAGGGATACCACGCATGCACGCACTGTTTAGCTGACACCGAAAGTATATACCTGGACAGATGCAGGAAGAATGTGTACCTGGGCCATCGTCGATTTCTCCTGACCAACCATCAATCTCGAAAGAAAGGCAAGCATTTCAAAGGCGAGGCAGATCACCGGAAGAAGCCCGCCATGCGTACCGGTGATCACGTACTTGATATGGTCTCTGATTTACACGTAATATTTGGAAAGGGTCCCAGCGGACTAGCTGTTCCGAATGACGCTGAGGGACACGCACCCATGTGGAAGAAGAAATCTATATTTTGGGACCTACCCTACTGGAAAGAGCTAGAGGTACGCTCTTCAATCGAGGTGATGCACGTGATGAAGAAACTTTAAGTGAACCTGTTAGGATTCTTGGGCGTGTATGGGAAGACAAATGATACACATGAGGCATGCGAGCACCTGCAACATTTGCACGAAAAATGCGGCATGCCTCCAAAGGAGTATGAAGGTCCTGCCAGCTACACTCTTACCAAAGAAGAGAAGGAAATCTTTTTTGAATGCCTGCTCAGTATGAAGGTTCCGACTGGCTTCTCATTGAATATAAAGGGAATAATAAATATTCCAGAGAAAAAGTTCCAGAACCTAAAGTCTCATGACTGCCACGTGATTATGACGCAACTACTTCCGGTTGCATTGAGGGGGCTTCTACTGGAAAACATCTGATTAGCCATTGTGAAGCTATGTGCATTCCTCAATGCAATCTCTCAGAAGGTGATCGATCAGGATATCATACCAAGGCTAAGGAGTGATGTGGCACCATCCTTCGAGCTGGTGTTTCCACCATCCTTCTTCAATATCATGACGCACTGATACGTCTCCAACGTATCTATAATTTTTGATTGCTCCATGCTATATTATCTACTGTTTTCGACATTATTGGGCTTTATTATCCACTTTTATATTATTTTTGGGACTAACCTATTAACCGAAGGCCCAGCCCAGAATTGCTTTTTTTTGCCTATTTTAGGGTTTCGAAGAAAAGGAATATCAAACGAGTCCAAACGGAATGAAACCTTCGGGAATGTGATTTTCGGAATGAACATGATCCAGGAGACTTGGACCCTACGTCAAGAAACAAAGGAGGAGGCCACGAGGTAGGGGGGCGCGCCTACCCCCCAGGCACGCCCTCCACCCTCGTGGGCCCCCTGTTGCTCCACTGACGTACTCCTTCCTCCTATATATACCTACGTACCCCCAAACGATCAATACGGAGCCAAAAACCTAATTCCACCGCCTCAACTTTCTGTATCCATGAGATCCCATCTTGGGACCTGTTCCGGAGCTCCGCCGGAGGGGGCATCCATCATGGAGGGCTTGTACATCAACACCATAGCCTCTCCCATGAAGTGTGAGTAGTTTACCTCAGACCTTCGGGTCCATAGTTATTAGCTAGATGGCTTCTTCTCTCTTTTTGGATCTCAATACAATGTTCTCCCCCTCTCTGGTGGAGATCTATTCGATGTAATCTTCTTTTTGCGGTGCGTTTGTTGAGATCGATGAATTGTGGGTTTATGATCAAGATTATCTATGAACAATATTTGAATCTTCTCTGAATTCTTTTATGTATGATTGGTTATCTTTGCAAGTCTCTTCGAATTATCAGTTTGGTTTGGCCTACTAGATTGATCTTTCTTGCAATGGGAGAAGTGCTTAGCTTTGGGTTCAATCTTGCGGTGTCCTTTCCCAGTGATAGCAGGGGCAACAAGGCACATATTTTATTGTTACCATCAAGGATAACAAGATGGGGTTTTTATCATATTGCATGAATTTATCCCTCTACATCATGTCATCTTGCTTAATGCGTTACTCTGTTTTCATGAACTTAATACTCTAGATGCATGCGGGATAGCGGTCGATGAGTGGAGTAATAGTAGTAGATGCAGGCAGGAGTCGATCTACTTGTCTTAGACGTGATGCCTATATACATGATTATACCTAGATATTCTCATAACTATGCTCAATTCTGTCAATTGCTCAACAGTAATTCGTTCACCCACCGTAAAATACTTATGCTCTTGAGAGAAGCCACTAGTGAAACCTATGGCCCCCTATCTTCATCATATTAATCTTCCAATACTTAGTTATTTCCTTTGCTTTTATTTTACTTTGCATCTTTGTCACAAAAATACCAAAAATATTATCTTATCATATCTATCAGATCTCACTCTCGTAAGTGACCGTGAAAGGATTGACAACCCCTTATCGCGTTGGCTGCGAGGAGTTATTTTTTTTGTGCAGGTATGAGGGACTCGCACGTAGCCTCCTACTGGATTGATACCTTGGTTCTCAAAAACTGAGGGAAATACTTACGCTACTTTGCTGCATCATCCTTTCCTCTTCAAGGAAACCCAACGCAGTGCTCAAGAGGTAGCAAGAAGATTTCTGGCGCCGTTGCCGAGGAGTCTACACAAAAGTCAGCATACCAAGTACCCATCACACACCCTTATCTCCCGCATTACATTATTTGCCATTTTCCTCTCATTTTCCTCCCCCCCACTTCACCTTTGCCATTTTATTCTCCCTCTCTCTCTCTATCCTCCCTCTCTTTCTCTATTTGCCTCTTTTTGCCCTTTGCACTTTTTGCTGTCATGTCTAAAATTGGGGAAATTATTGTTGATATGGACAATAAAATTACTATGGAAAATTCTGATGCTCCTGCTGAAGAATCCCCTATCTTACATACAAAGAAATTCCGTATTGGTAGTGGTAATATTATTGGAAAAGGAGTTATCCAAGATTTCTTTACTTGTGCCGGTGCTTTGCCTTCTATGGGTAGTTCTATTCTTCATAGAACCAGTAGCCTTGCGGACGCTATCGCCATGCTCGTAGTTGAACTTGAAAGACAATTTATGCACTTGGATCCTTGCATACAAAGGATTTTCCTAGAATTTTCTAATATTGAGCATTCTTATGTCAAGCGTGCCTGTACCATCTTTTTGGCTCATGAGTTTAGATTCATAATAAAAGAGGCCAAAGAAATCTTTGCGCATTATAGGGTGGACGCTGGTCGTCCTCCCATAGAGGTTATCCTTTTTGATCAAGAAGAAATAATGCGTTTTCAATCTCCCCTTGCTATTGTACCATACCAACCTCCCTACAACCTCCACTGTTTGTTGGCGCTGCCAGAGTTGTCTACGGGCCAGTTCTTCCACCTACCATGATTTGGCAGAGGACTTTTGAGTCTCTGTTGCCCAGCTTTCTGACTGCATCAATTCCCAAGCAGATACCTATGATGATCCAGTGTCCTACCCTTAAGAGATCTTGGTTGCAAGCTTTTCCAAAAGACATGTCATTTGTTTGGCCACCTGCACTGTCTTATGAGCAACACCAACCACTACATCAGCTACCATCACCTCACAGGCCAGTTGCTAGGAAGCTATCCTTTGATACTGGGCTCCCGAACATGCCTACACCTGAAACCTCTTTACACACTATGCAAGCTTCACAACCTTTTGTCAGTGAACCTCTTGTTGTGCAGAAAAAGGGACGAAAACCAAAGTCTCTGGTGGCTCCTCAGGCAGATTTCTCAGATAGGCGAATGACTAGAAGTGCTGCCAAGCTGCAAGGTTTCAAGCCAACATCTCCAATTCCAGTCAAGCCCAGACCTCTGAGACAGCCACGGGCGAAGAAGCCCAAGCTTCAAGAGACAACTGGTCAGAATGGAAGCCCCATGGCGTCAGATCCCAGACCAGCACCTATACCAATCCAGGTTATGCAGACTCTAGGTGCCTCTTTGGGCATCCCTCTGGAGAAACTGTCTGTGGATCAGCTTATGGCCGAGCCCAAACAAGCTCAGCAACCAGACATGTCCAATGATGAGTGATCTGTGTTGTAATATCATAGGGAGGCAGGCCCTTTGTCCTGGCATTTATTATCTGTTAGGTCTGCTATTACATTCTTCAGACCACTGTGGTTTTATGGTTGTGCAGACTCCTTTAAACTATCTCATGCAGTATGCTGCTTATATTGTGTGTCAGTATTATTATGTGATACTGTGCTTGCCCTATTCCCTCACATTGGTTTATCATGAGTACTTACATTAATAAGAATTGGAAAGTTCTCTGCTGGAATGTAAGAGGTTTGAGTTCTGAAGCTAGGCAGAGGGCTGTGCGAGCTAAAATTGAAGAAAGCCAATGCTCTGTTGTCTGCTTACAAGAAACTAAGTGTGATTTCTTCGATCAAAGGTCTATTAGGAAGTTTTGTCCTAGAAGATTCGATAATTTTGTATACTCTCCTTCTGTGGGTGCTTCTGGTGGGATCATCGTCTTATGGTGTTCATCTGCTGTGGTTGGTACTCCTATTGATCTGCAGAGCTATGGTATTGTTATAAATTTCTCCTCCACACAAAATAACCAAACTTGGACCTTAGTCAATGTCTATGGTCCATGCCAGGGAGAGCTTAGAGATGCTTTTGTGAATTGGTTATATCATATTCAAATCCCACAGGATGAACTTTGGTTATTTCTAGGAGATTTTAACTTCATCAGATCACTGGATAATAGAAATATGCCTGGGGGTGACATTAATGATATGTTCATTTTTAATGAGATCATTGGCAATCTGGGCCTTATTGAGTTGCCACTCAAGGGGAGATCATATACCTGGTCAAACATGCAAGAAACTCCTCTTTTGGAACAGCTGGACTGGTTCTTCACAACTCCTTCTTGGACTGCAGAGTATCCCAACACCATGGTCTACCCACTGGCCAAAACTACTTCTGATCATGTGCCTTGTGTGGTCTCAATCTCTACTTCCATACCAAAAGCTAAGGTTTTTCGTTTTGAAAACTACTGGGTTGATATGCCTGGGTTTATGGAATGTGTTGAAAGGTCCTGGTCTGCCCCCACGCACTTATCTAACTCTGCTGCAATCCTCACCCATAAGTTTAAAAGGTTAAGGTCAGAGCTTAAGAAATGGCACACAGGAATATCCAGGTTGAAGCTATTGATGAATGCCTGCAATGTAGTCATCCTAGCTTTTGATAACTTAGAGGAAACCAGACCACTGTTTAGACCAGAATTTAATTTCAGGAAAATTGTGAAATTACACCTGGAAGAGCTCCTTCACCTGCAGTACATTTATTGGAAATAAAGGTGTACCATCAGGTGGATCAAAGTGGGTGAGGAAAATTCCAAGTTTTTTCAAGCTATGGCAATAGAGAGGTTTAGAAGGAATTCCATTTCCAGCTTGGTAACTGAGGATGGTGTGACTTTATCAACTCACAATGAAATGGCTGGACTACTCTGGTCCTCATATAAAGACAGATTGGGAGTTAAATGTGGAATTGACATGTTGTTCGATCTTAGGGCCTTGATACAACCAGTCCCTGGCTTAGAGAGCTTATCTGGGCCTTTTACTGAGGATGAGATAAATGAGGTTTTGAAATTTGTACCTCTTGACAGAGCCCCAGGACCAGATGGCTTTACTGATATGTTTGTTAAGAAATGCTGGCACATAATTAAAGATGGTTTCCTCAAGTTAATGCAGGACTTCTACGAAGGAAGAATCTCCTTACAGAGTATCAATGGATCTCTTGTCACACTCATCCCAAAAATCCTTTCTCCTGAGGGGCCAAATGACTTTAGGCCAATATCTCTCACAAATACTTGTCTGAAGTTCCTAACTAAGCTATTGGCTAATAGACTGCAGAAAGTCATCCTCACATGCATCCATAAAAATCAATATGGCTTCCTTAAGTCAAGGTCTATTCAGGACTGCATTGCTTGGAGCTTGGAATACATACATCAGTGTCACCAGTCCAAAAGACCCATTCTTATCATCAAGTTGGATTTTGCTAAAGCATTTGATACTGTTGAACATGACCTCATCCTACTGATGTTGAAATATAAGGGTTTTGATGCCAAATGGATTGGATGGGTCAAGGAACTATTGTCATCAGGATCTTCTTCTATCTTATTGAATGGTGTGCCTGGCAAACAATTTGTTTGTAAACGTGGTGTCAGACAGGGGGATCCCGTTTCTCCTCTTCTGTTTGTGATTGCTGCTGACCTTCTCCAATCTGTGGTCAACCATATGCTACAACAGGGACTGCTTACTCTACCCATTCCCTCTAATGATCCAGATTTTCTAATTGTCCAATATGCAGATGACACCTTGTTAATCACCCAAGCTGATGAAGTACAACTCCTAGCTCTAAAGCAAATGTTGCTGGCCTTTTCCAAATCAACTGGTTTGAAAGTCAACTTTCAGAAGTCCTGCATTCTTCCAATTAATGTCTCCCAGGAAGAAACTAATAGATTGGCAGCAATTTTTGGATGTCAGGTTGGGTCCCTTCCTTTTACCTACCTAGGCCTACCTGTGGGCACCACAAAACCAAGAGTTCAAGACCTAGTGCCTGTGGTACATAGAGTGGAAAGAAGACTCTCTGCTAGCTCCTCCCTCCTCTCCCAGGGGGCTAGACTACAACTGCTACTGTCTGTTCTTACCTCCTTGCCAATATATTTCCTTTGCAGTCTTAGCTTGCCAGCTACTATCATTAAATAGCTTGAGAGAATTATGAGGCAATGCTTATGGAGGGGAAACTCTGATACACCTAAACAATCATTAGCTGCCTGGCCAATGGTTTGTAAACCAAAAGATAAGGGAGGCATGGGCATAATAAACCTTGCAATCCAGAACAAGGCCCTACTTACCAAACACTCACACAAGTTTTACAATAGGGCTGATATACCATGGGTTTCCTTGATCTGGGACACCTACTATGATGGAGTGGTTCCTCATGCAACAGTTCAATGTGGATCCTTTTGGTGGAGAGACATCATGAAACTACATGACACCTACAGAAATCACTGTATTATTACAATCAATGATGGAAATAGCTCTCTCTTTTGGCATGATACATGGATCTTAGGTGGAAGCCACCAACCAATTAAAGAGAGATTTCCTAGGTTGTTTTCATTCACACTGGATGATAAGATTTCAGTCAGAGATTTCATTGAGGATTTTGATATTTCAACCTACTTCCAACTGCCATTGTCCCAGGAAGCAATGGATGAACTGATGTCTCTAACATCTCATCTATCCACACTGCAAAGGAGGCCCCTTGAACCTGACACTTGGTCATGGACACCTGGTAATGGTCAATACTCTGCCAAGAGTTTTTACATTATGGCCCATGCTCACTTACCTGATGATGATCCCTGTAAATGGATATGGAAGAGTAAGTGTGTTATGAAAATAAAAGTTTTTGCCTGGCTCATGCTGAATGATAGACTCAATACGAGGGATATGTTGCTACGAAGACATTGGAGATCACAGGAGGATGATAACTCATGCCCACTGTGCATAGCCCACTTGCATGAAGACAGAAATCATATTTTTTTCCACTGCTCTTTCAGCACCAGGGTTTGGAATTATCTGCAAATTAACTGGTATGCTGGGCTAACTCCTCGTGAATGCATTCTGGCTGCCAAGAGAAGTTTCAACCATCCTTTCTTTTTTGAACTAGTCTACCTTGCTGCCTGGAGCATTTGGACCACAAGGAATGACAGGATCTTCAGGCATATTAGGCCAAGCTTTGGCAGATGGAAAGCCAAATTCATCCATGACATTACTCTGCACTCCTATAGGATGAAGGCCTCTATCAAGCAACCTCTCCTAGACTGGATTCATGCTTTGCCTTAATCTTGTGGCATATGATGTTGTATATTTGTATATTTGTATATTTGTACAGATATAGGTAGGTTCCCCTGTCTCCTAGTTAGCCTTACCTTCTAAACTCCTTGTATTTGTTTTGTTTGGCCAAGTTTTAATAAAAGGCTGTGGGGCTGTTGCTTCACAGTGTTCAGTAAAAAAAAAATCTCTAGATTTTGTTGCTTTCAATCAGAATCTTAGAAAAAGGGTTCCTACCAATATTCTAGTTGATAGAATCTCTAAACTTAATAATGATTTGGGTATTCAAAATAATGAATTAGGATATTCTCTTGAGTATAGGCTCACAAAGTTCTGTCAAAAGAATGCTTATAATGATAAATTAATTGTGTAATAGAAGGGCCGAAGGAGGAACTTATACCTCCTAAAGTTGATGTTGGGGACTCTTGTCCCATTAAATTTAGCCCTTTTGATTACTTTTGCTTGCCTCAAAGAAAACTTTCTGCCGAACGTAGAGAATATGAAATGAGATTTAATGATTTATCCTATTACTATGGCAATACCTAGATCTATCCTTGCCTTTTATGCCTAGCTAGGGGCGTTAAACGGTAGCGCTTGTTGGGAGGCAACCCAATTTTATTTTTATTCCTTGATTATTGCTCCTGTTTAGTAATAAATAATTTATCTAGCCTCTGTTTTGGTTGTGTTTTTTGTGTTTAATTTGTGCCAAGTAGAACCGTTGGGAAGACTTGGGGAAAGTCTTGTTAATCTTGCTGTAAAAAACAGAAACTTTAGCGCTCACGAGAACTGCTTCCATTTTTTTTGAAAAGTGATATTTAGTTAATTCTTTTTGAAGATGATTAATAGATAAATTCCTCACGTCCAGCAATTTATTTTATAATTTTTGGGGTTCCAGATCTTGCGCTAGCAACATATTACTATAGACTGTTCTGTTTTGGACAAATTTTGTTTTTTGTGTGTTGTTTGCTTATTTTGATGAATCTATGGCTAGTAAAATAGTTTATAAACCATAGAGAAGTTGGAATACAGTATTTTTTAACACAAATATAAATAAAGAACGAGTTCATTACAGTACCTTGAAGTGGTCTTTTGTTTTCTTTTGCTAACGGAGCTCATGGGATTTTCTACTTTAAGTTTTGTGTTGTGAAGTTTTCAAGTTTTGGGTAAAGATTTGATGGATTATGGAACAAGGAGTGGAAAGAGCCTAAGCTTGGGGATGCCCATGGCACCCCCAAGATAATCTATGGACACCTAAAAGCCAAAGCTTGGGGATGCCCTGGAAGGCATCCCCTCTTTCGTCTACTTCGATCAGTAACTTTACTTGGAGCTATATTTTTATTCACCACATGATATGTGTTTTGCTTGGAGCGTCTTGTATGATTTGAGTCTTTGATTTTTAGTTTACCACAATCATCCTTGCTGTACATACCTTTTGAGAAAGCCATACATGATTTGGAATTTGTTAGAATACTCTATGTGCTTCGCTTATATCTTTTGAGTTATATAGTTTTGCTCTAGTACTTCACTTATATTTTTTTAGAGCACGATGGTGGATTTGTTTTATAGAAACTATTGATCTCTCATGCTTCACTTAGATTATTTTGAGAGTCTTAAATAGCATGGTGATTTGCTTAAATAATCATAATATGCTTGGTATGCAAGAATAGTAAAAACTTTCTTATGAGTGTGTTGAATACTATGAGAAGTTTGATGCTTGATAATTGTTTTGAGATATGAAGATGGTGATATTAAAGTTTTGCTAGTTGAGTAGTTGTGAATTTGAGAAATACTTGTGTTAAAGTTTGTGATTCCCGTAGCATGCACGTATGGTGAACCGTTATGTGATGAAGTCGAAGCATGATTTATTTTTTGATTGTCTTCCTTATGAGTGGCGGTCGGGGACGAGCGATGGTCTTATCCTACCAATCGATCCCCCTAGGAGCATGCACGTAATACTTTGCTTTGATAACTTGTAGATTTTTGCAATAAGTATATGAGTTCTTTATGACTAATGTTGAGTCCATGGATTATACACACTTTTCTTCCTTCCACCATTGCTAGCCTCTCTAATACCGCGCACCTTTCGCCGGTATCATACACCCACCATATACCTTCCTCAAAACAGCCACCATACCTACCTATTATGCCATTTCCATATCCATTCCGAGATATATTGCCATGCAACTTTCCACCGTTCCGTTTATTATGACACGCTCCATCATTGTCATATTGCTATGCATGATCATGTAGTTGACATAGTATTTGTTGCAAAGCCACCATTCATAGTTCTTTCATACATGTCAATCATGAGTCATTGCACATCCCGGTACACTACCGGAGGCATTCATATAGAGTCATATCTTGTTCTAAGTATCGAGTTGTAATTCTTGAGTTGTAAGTAAATAAAGGTGTGATGATCATCATTATTAGAGCATTGTCCCAGTGAGGAAAGTATGATGGAGACTATGATTCCCCCATAAGTCGGAATGAGACTCCGGACGAAAATAAATAAATAAAAGAGGCCAAAGAAGCCCAAATAAAAAAATGAGAGAAAAAGAGAGAAGGGGAAATGCTACTATCCTTTTACCACACTTGTGCTTCAAAGGAGCACCATGATCTTCATGATATAGAGTCTCCTATGTTGTCACTTTCATATACTAGTGGGAATTTTACATTATAAAACTTGGCTTGTACATTCCAATGATAGGCTTCCTCAAAATGTCCTAGGTCTTCGTCAGCAAGCGAGTTGGATGCACACCCACTTAGTTTCTTTTGTTGAGCTTTCATACACTTGTAGCTCTAGTGCATCCGTTGCATGGCAATCCCTACTCACTCACATTGATATCTATTGATGGGCATCTCCATAGCCCGTTGATACGCCTAGTTGATGTGAGACTATCTTCTCCCTTTTTTGTCTTCTCCACAACCACCATTCTATTCCACATATAGTGCTATATCCATGGCTCACGCTCATGTATTGCGTGAAGATTGAAAAAGTTTGAGAATGTCAAAAGTATGAAACAATTACTTGGCTTTGTTGGAAACGGTATTGTACATGTCGTATTGTAACATAACTCTATATTGTTGGTCTTATATATATACAAGATATGCGGAGGCTAGACCTCACGCAACCCTAAACCCAAACTTGGTATCAAAGCCTCTTTCCATCGCACCGTCGCCCTCCCCTCGACTTCGCGCCGCCGCCACCTCGATCTCGCGTCGCCGCCTCGGTCTCGCGTCGCCACCGCTCCTCCGCGTGATTGGTTCCGGTTCCTCCTCTGTGGCGATGCAGCTAGCCATCATCGGCCCTGTGGTGACGCCTCCAGCCATGACGGCGCCGGTCCCATCCATCGCGCCCTCCCTTGGTGTCCGATTGGATCGCGGCAACTTCCCGCCATGGTGAACCCTCACCATGATGCATATCTCCGGTGCCTCTCTCCATGGCTACCTCGACGGCTCCGTTGCTGCCCCACCCACAACCATCTCCCAGGGGGCGGGTGATGCCGCCACCACGGTGGCCAACCCTGCGTACGCCACATGGTGGACGCAGGAACAGAAGGTCCTCGGGATGCTCCTCTCCTCCATGACGGAAGACATTGCGTCTCAGCTGATTAGCTACAAGTCCGCTGCTGCCGCGTGGACCTCCATCCACGCCATGTTCAGTGCGCAGAACCGTGCCGGGGTTCGGCACATCCGGCGACATATTCAGTCGCTGAAGAAGAACGACATGACTGCCAGCGAGTATATGCACAAGGTGAAGGCTCTTGCCGACGCCATGGCCTCCGCTGGATCCCAACTCGCTGATGACGATATTATCGACTACATGTTCACCGGATTGGGCAAGGCCTTCAACCCGATCGCGGCCTCGCTCAGCGTCGTGGTCACCCCGATCATGTTGGCTGATTTCTATTCCATGGTTCTCAACTATGAAGCGCTGCAGCTGTCGCAGTAGGACGACGATGAGGAGTGGACCTCGTCGGCCAATGTCGTGGCATGGTCCGGTGCTCCCGCCCCCGTCAACCGTCCTCGAGCACCCGACACTGGATGCGCCGCCGACGTCCGCCCCACTGGAGGCTATCTGCAGCAACAGGGGCAGGGCTACCAGCACGGCGACCAAGACAACCGTCGTAACAACGGCGGTGGAGGAGGCGGCAATGGCCGCAACGGCAATTGTCACTGGCGCCCGAGGTGCCAGATTTGCAAGAATTGGGGTCACAAAGCCGACAATTGCAGGAAGCGCTTCGATTCAGACTACTCCAGCGGCAATGGCCGCTCGGCATATAATGCATCGACCTCCTCCAACAACTCCACGCACTGGGTTCTGGACTCCGGCACCACGGATCACCTGAGTAGTGACCTGGAGCGTCTTCAGTTCCGTGAGCGCTATGACGGCCATGATCAGGTTCAGGTGGCCAACGGCTCAGGTTTGTCTATTTCACATATTGGGCACTCGACCTTAGCCGGTACTTCTCTTTGCCTGAAAAATATTTTACATGTTCCAAATATTAGCCAACATCTTCTATCAGTCTATCGTCTTGTGTCGGATAATCGTATCTTCATTGAATTTCATAAACATTTTTTTCTTGTTAAGGACAAAGCCACCAGGAGAATTGTTCTTCGAGGTAGAAGCAAAGGAGAGCTCTACCCTCTTCCCCTCGGACGAGCCTCGCCTCGGTCCAAGTGTCAAGCATCATCCAGCGTCCGTGTCTCCTCATCTCAGTGGCAGCAGCGTCTCGGTCATCCATCCAAAAATGTCGTCAGTTCATTGTTAGGAATAATGATCTTGAGTGTTCAACCTCAGATACTTCTACTTTAGTTTGTGATACTTGTCAATGTGGTAAAAGTTGTCAATTATCTTATACTGCTTCTGCTCGTGTGTCTACTATGCCTCTTGAATTAGTTCATACTGATGTTTGGGGCCCTGCTCATGCTTCCTCTGGGGGGTACAAGTATTATGTGATTTTTATTGACGACTACTCCCATTTGTGCTGGATCTATCTACTCAAACATAAGTCTGATGTTGAACAGGTGTTCTATGCTTTTCAAGCACATGTTGAGCGTCTTTTGGATGCTAAGCTTAAAGCTGTCCAATCTGATTGGGGGGGGGGGTGAATACCATAAGTTGCACCGTTATTTTCTTCGTACGGGCATCTCTCACCGAGTCTCTTGCCCTCACACCTCCCAATAGAACGGCATTGCCGAGCGCAAACAC
Source organism: Triticum urartu (assembly GCF_056163025.1). Lineage (NCBI taxonomy): Eukaryota > Viridiplantae > Streptophyta > Magnoliopsida > Poales > Poaceae > Triticum > Triticum urartu. Next base: position 716,373,731 of record NC_141879.1, read on the forward strand.
CGACACTCGGTTGAAACTGGTCTTGCTTTGTTGGCTCACTCGTCTGTCCCTTTAAGTTATTGGGATGAAGCTTTTCTGACTGCGTGTTACCTCATTAACTGCATGCCCACCACCATGCTTGGTCAAGATACTCCTATTCATCGTCTTCTGAAAATTCCACCCAACTATTCTTTTCTTCGTACTTTTGGGGGTGCTTGTTGGCCTAGTTTGCGGAAGTATAACTCGCACAAACTAGAATTTCGATCCAAGATGTGTGTTTTTCTGGGCTATAGTCCTATGCATAAGGGGTACAAGTGTCTTGATCGATCTACGGGTCGTATATACATCTCGCTTGACATTATCTTTGACAAGTCTATTTTTCCATTTGCTACTCCCGGTGTCACTGTCGATGTGGCTACACTTGACGAGGATATTTCTTTTCCATCCACAGAACCGGCTACGAGTGCACATGTGCATAATTATGACTTAACCTACTTGGCTACTAATCCTTCTGGCCTAGCCAGCGTTTCTCCTGTGCAGGATCCACCCTCCAGTGATGCCCAGCGCCCGGCCACGGTCGACGCACACGCCATGCAGATCGATGTGCATGGCGGCCTGGCTTCCCAGGCGGGGGTCCTGCCCGCGCGTGCGGCTGACTCCATCTGCGCCTCGCCAGCCTGCGCGTCAGCCTGGCCAGCCCGTGAGTCGGCCTCCCCAGCGCTTGGAGCGGTAGCCGGTTCCCCGTGTGCCTCATCAGCCCATGAGCCATCTTCACCGGCTCCTGTGCCACCATCGCCAAGTCCAGCACCGTCACCAAATTCAGCACCGTCGCCACCCTCGCCTTCGCCTCCGGCCGTCGAGCCTCCTCATCCAATGGTGACTCGTACCCGTGATGCTACTCGTCGTGAGAAGGAGTTTACCGATGGGACGGTGCGGTATAATCCCCTTCGTTGTGCCTTCTTTGCGGCACCGGTGTCACATCGTGATGCCCTCCGTGAGCCGGCATGGCGTGATGCTACGACTGCTGAGTTTGCCGCGCTTCGTTAAAATGGCACATGGGTCTTGGTTCCTCGACTCCCCGGTGTTAACATTGTTGGCAGTAAATGGGTGTTCAAGACGAAGCAACACGCTGATGGGTCTGTTGACAAGCACAAGTCTCACCTCGTTGCTCGTGGTTTTACTTAACAGCAAGGTCTTGACTATGGTGATACTTTCAGTCCTGTGGTAAAACCGACTACTATTCGTCTGGTTCTTTCGCTTGCTGTTTCACGAGGATGGAGTTTGAGGCAAGTTGATGTCAGCAATGCATTTCTTCATGGTTTTATTTCCGAGACTGTTTATATGCAGCAACCACCAGGTTTTGAAGATGCTTGGTTTCCTTCACATGTGGGCAAGTTACAACGGGCTCTTTATGGTCTCAAACAGTCACCACGTGCGTGGTATGCTCGCCTCAGTGCTCGACTTCTTCAGCTTGGTTTTGTTCCTTCCAAGGCGGACGCATCTCTCTTCATCTTTGCTGCACATGGCGTCCAGATATACATGCTTGTGTATGTTGATGATATTGTCATTGTTGGCTCCACTCCGGCTGCAGTTGATCGTCTGGTGAGATCCCTCTCCAACAGTTTTCCCATCAAGGATCTTGGTCCTCTCCAGTATTTCTTGAGGCTTGAAGTTTCCTACAATTCAGGGGGCATGACACTGACTCAAAGAAAGTATGCACTTGATCTTCTTCATCGTGTGAGTATGGAGAATTGTAGGCCTACCTCTACACCATTATCTGCCACTGAGCATCTGGCTCGTGAGGTCGGCACCCCCTTGGGTGTTGAGGATGCCACTCGATATCGCAGCATTGTTGGAGGACTTCAGTATTTAACGCTCACTCGTCCTGACTTGTCCTTTGCAGTCAACAAGGTTTGCCAGTATCTATCTCAGCCGACTAATGAGCATTGGGAAGCTGTTAAGCATATCTTGCGTTATGTCAAAGGGACTTTGAGTACGGGATTGTGGATTCGTAAATCTCCTTCCACTGGTGTCAGTATTTTCACGGATGTTGATTGGTGAGGGAGTCCTGGATTAGGGGGTGTTCGGGTAGCCGGATTATACCTTCAGCCGGACTCCTGGACTATGAAGATACAAGATTGAAGACTTCCTCCCGTGTCCAGATGGGACTTTCCTTGGCGTGGAAGGCAAGCTTGGTGATGCGGATATTCAAGATCTCCTACCATTGTAACCGACTCTATGTAACCCTAACCCTATCCGGTGTCTATATAAACCTAAGGGTTGTAGTCCGTAGGACAAAATCAACTCCATATACAACAATCATACCATAGGCTAGCTTCTAGGGTTTAGCCTCCTTGATCTCGTGGTAGATCTACTCTTGTACTACCCATATCATCAATATTAATCAAGCAGGAGTAGGGTATTACCTCCATCGAGAGGGCCCGAACCTGGGTAAAAACATCGTGTCCCTTGTCTCCTGTTACCATCCGGCCTTGACGCATAGTTCGGGACCCCCTACCCGAGATCCGCCGGTTTTAACATTGACATTGGTGCTTTCATTGAGAGTTCCTCTGTGTCGTCGCCTTCACGCCCGATGGCTCCTTCGATCATCAACAACGATGCGGTCCAGGGTGAGACTTTTCTCCTCGGACAGATCTTCGTCTTCGGCGGCTTCGCTCTGCGGGCCAATTTTCTCGGCCACCTTGAGCAGATCGAAAGCTACGCCCCTGGCCATCAGGTCAGGTTTGGAAGCCTAAACTACACGGCCGACATCCGCGGGGACTTTATCTTCGACGGATTCGAGCCACAGCCAAGCGCGCCGCACTGTCTCGATGGGCATGATTTAGCTCTGCCGCCGAACAGCGCTTTGGAGGCCGCACACGCACCGGTTCCGACCATTGATTCAGAGCCTACTGCACCGAACGAGGATCAGCGGTTGGACGCTGCCTTAGGGGCTGCGATCTCAGAGGCGATCGAGCTGAACTCCAGCCCCGCACTCTGCACGACCCGTGACTCCGAGGATCCGGACTCCTTCCCGGACTCCAAACCCCCCACGCCCCTGCCAATCGAATCCGATTGGGCGCCGATAATGGAGTTCACCGCCGCAGACATCTTTCAGCATTCGCCTTTTGGCGACATCCTGAATTCTCTTAAGTCTCTCTCATTATCAGGAGAGCCCTGGCCGGACTACGGTCAGCGAGGGTGGGATACGGACTACGAGGAAATTCAAAGCCCACCCACCACCCACTTTGTAGCCACTGTCGACGATCTAACCGACATGCTTGACTTCGGCTCCGAAGACATCGACGACATGGACGACGATGTAGGAGACGAACTGGAACCAGCACCTGTAGGGCGCTGGAAGGCCACCTCGTCATATGACATATATATGGTGGATACTCCAAAATATGGAGATGGCGATGGAACAGTGGGGGATGACGCCCCCAAGAAACAGCCAAAGCGCCGGCGTCAGCGGCGCCGCTCTAAATCCCGCCAAAGCAAAAATGGTGATTCCGGCACGGGAGATAATACTACCCCGGATAGCGCCGAAGAACACCCACCTCAGCAAGATTCGGCATAGGAAGATGGAGAAGCCAGCCCTCATGAGAGAGCAGCAGACCGAGGGGTCGAGGATGATAACTATACGCCTCCCTCCGAAGACGAGGAAAGCCTCGATGACGACGAATTCGTCATACCATCAGACCCCGCCGAACAAGAGCGTTTTAAACGCAGGCTTTTAGCCACGGCAAGCAGCCTCAAGAAAAAGCAACAACAGCTTAGAGCTGCCCAAGATTTGCTAGCTGACAGATGGACTGAAGTCCTTGCGGCCGAAGAGTATGAACTCGAACGCCCCTCCAAGAGTTACCCGAAGCGCAGGCTGCTACCCCGATCAGAGGTGGAAGCGCCTACATCACCAGCGCATGACATGGCAGACCGGCCACCTCGCGGCCGCGACAGAGAGGCCTCTCGGCCCTCCACCCAAGCCATGCCCTGACGCCGCTCAACTAAGGCACGGGAAAATGCGCCCGACCTGCGAAACATACTGGAGGATAAGGCAAGAGAAACAAGATCGATCTACGGATCGCGCAGGCGCCCTACGGCATGTGACAATGATCTTCACTCTGGATACAACAAATCCGTCCGGGCCGAACACAACAGACATAGCTCTTCCGAGCTGCGTCGTGATATAGCCCAGTACAGAGGCGCTGCACACCCGCTATGCTTCACGAATGAAGTAATGGATCATAAAATCCCAGAGGGTTTCAAACCCGTAAACATCGAATCATACGATGGCACAACAGATCCGGCGGTATGGATCGAGGATTATCTCCTTCACATCCACATGGCACGTGGCGATGATCTACACGCCATCAAATACCTCCCGCTCAAACTTAAAGGACCGGACCGGCATTGGCTTAACATCTTGCCAGCAGACTCAATCGGTTCTTGGGAGGACCTGGAAGCCGCATTCCTCGACAACTTCCAGGGCACTTACGTGCGACCATCGGATGCCGATGACTTAAGCCACATAATTCAGTAGCCAGAAGAATCGGCCAGACAATTCTGGACACGGTTCCTGACAAAGAAAAACCAGATAGTCGACTGTCCGGACGCAGAGGCCCTAGCAGCCTTTAAGCATAACATCCACGACGAGTGGCTTGCCCGGCACCTGGGACAGGAAAAGCCGAAATACATGGCAGCCCTCACGACACTCATGACCCGCTTTTGCGCGGGAGAAGACAGCTAGCTAGCTCGCAGTAACAACTTATCAAAGAACCCTGGTAATTCGGATACCAAGGACAAAAGTGGCAGGACACGTCGGAATAAGCAAAAACGCCGCGTTAGCAGCGACAGCAATGAAGACACGACAGTCAATGCCGGATTCAAAGGCTATAAATCCGGTCAGCGGAAAAAGCCATTCAAAAAGAATACTCAGGGTCCGTCCAGTTTGGACCGGATACTCGATCGCTTGTGCCAGATACATGGCACCCCCGAAAGGCCAGCCAATCACACTAACAGGGATTGTTGGGTGTTCAAGCAGGCAGGCAAGTTAAGAGCCGAAAACAGAGACAAGGGGATGCACAGCAACGACGAGGAGCCCAAGCCGCCAAACAACAATGGACAGAAGGGCTTTCCCCCACAAGTGCGGACGGTGAACATGATATACGCAACCCACATTCCCAAGCGGGAGTGGAAGCGTGCGCTACGGGACGTATACGCGATAGAGCCAGTCGCCCCAAAGTTCAACCCATGGTCCTCCTGCCCGATCACTTTTGATCGAAGGGACCATGCCACTAGCATCCGTCATGGCGGCTTCGCCGCATTGGTTCTCGACCCAATCATCGACGGATTTCATCTCACAAGAGTCCTCATGGACGGCGGCAGTAGCCTGAACCTGCTTTATCAGGATACAGTGCGGAAAATGGGCATAGATCCCTCAAGGATTAAGCCCACAAGAACGACCTTTAAAGGCGTTATACCAGGTGTAGAAGCAAACTGTACAGGCTCAGTAACACTTGACGTGGTCTTCGGATCCCCGGACAATTTCCGAAGCGAAGAATTAATCTTCGATATAGTCCCGTTTCGCAGTGGCTATCATGCCCTGCTCGGACGAACCGCATTCGCAAAGTTCAATGCGGTGCCGCACTACGCATATCTCAAGCTCAAGATGCCAGGCCCTCGAGGAGTACTTACGGTCAACGGAAACACCGAACGCTCCCTCCGCACGGAGGAGCATATGGCGGCTCTCGCAGCGGAGGTACAAAGTAGCCTTCTTAGGCAATTCTCCAGTCCGGCCATTAAAAAGCCTGACACTGCCAAGCGCGCCCGGAATAACCAACAGCAGGACCGTCTGGCCCACTCTGAGCAAGCGTAGCAATGCGGCCCCAACCCCAGCTTTCACGACATAGCGAAACCAGTACCTCGCGTACATAACTACGCCCTTGAAATACCATGGGCACAGGGGAAGGGGCACAATAACGGCACACCCAAAATACGGCTTAAAACATACTAGGGGCTGCCGTATTCCTTTTTTAATTTTTTCTTACTTTCAGGACTCCATACTTCGGACGACCTGTTCGGCAACTCGACTGCCGCACAAACGATGCAAGATCCAGGGAGGCAGGCAAGCCATGCCGCATTATGGAACTCCCAGGTGGTCTCTGTTACAAGCGGTATACCTGTTTTAAATACAATTCCGCAGCCTGCCCCTGGTCAGGACATACTGAATAGTCCAATATCTTTTGCTTACCGCACTATTTGTATCATTCGGCTTTGATAAATAGCCTCTCTATAAATAATGCTTAGCTTCTTGTCTATTTTTTGCATTATCTTCTTTTTACAGATATGTTTATTAAATAACATGATTGCACCCGTACACCATGGTACGGCAAACACGCCAGGGGCTTCAGTACCCCTCTTAATGGTGTGAGAAGTCCGTACACTTTCACAAGTGCGGCACCCCGAACTTATAGCACTATATGCATCGGCTCCGAATCATGATTTGGGTCAATAGTTGGGTTTGCCCGGCTCCTATGTTTTGGTGCCTTACGTTCCGCTATATCGGCTAAGGTAGCACTAGGAGAACCACTGCGATTGTGCCCCGGTTGAGCTGGGTTAAGCACCTCAGTGGAGAAAGCTAAAACTGACTGTCATGATATGGCGAGAGACCGGTCGCTGTTCGAGAGGTTTTTCGAGTCCCTAAAGACTTATGCCGCTTCGAGCGAGGAGCCGGCTTTGTCCGGCCAAGGCGTGGATAGCGCCTCGAACTCGGTCTTCTGAACTAGGGGCTTCGCCGAAATTTAAAATTATAGAGTTCTATGGCTAAGTGAGAGTGTTCAAGCATTATAGTCCGATTGCCTGGTTCGTTGTGCTGAGCGCCTCCCTCGAAGGACCCAACTATGGGAAAAAGAGCGCTCAGGTTTATCCCGAACACCCCAACACTAGTGACATGGGGGCAGAATCCGACGACTGGCCACTTCTCAGTTTTTGATAAACGGCCGCATAGAAAGTAATATTTTAAATTCAACAAGCATTGCTTAGCGCATATGAACAAGTTTTCAGCGCACAGGATAAACACGAGCGAGTTCATTCAAAAATTACATCCTTGGTACATTCATCCTCCACAAGGCGGGCACCCGCTAGAACATCCTTATAATAGTTCTCGGGCTTGCGATGCTCCTTCCCCGGCGGCGGCCCGTCCCTCACAAGCTTCTCACCGTCCAGCTTGCCCCAGTGCACCTTTGCACGGGCAAGGGCCCTACGGGCACCTTCGATGCAGACGGAGCGCTTGATGACCTCGAGCCTTGGACAGGCCTCCACCAGTCGCCGCACCAGCCCGAAGTAGCTCCCAGGCAGGGCCTCGCTGGGCCACAGCCGAACTGTGAAGCCCTTCATGGCCTGTTCGGCCGCCTTGTGGAGCTCGACCAGCTGTTTCAGCTGGTCGCTCAAGGGCACAGGGTGTCCGGCCTCAGCATACTGAGACCAGAACACCTTCTCCGTCGAGCTGCCCTCTTCGGCTCGGTAGAATGCGGCGGCGGCGGATACGCTGCGGGGAAGATCTGCGAATGCCCCTGGAGAGCTCCAGATTCGGGTAAGTAATAAGTACTTCACTTTTATACTTCTGCTTTTCATAAAGAATGCTTTACCCGCTGCTATCTTTTTCATCTCCTCCAACTCTTGGAGGGCCTTTTGGGCTTCGGCCTTGGCAGACTTGGCAGTCTCAAGGGACGCCCCGAGCTCGGACGCTTGCGTCTTGGACTCAAGCTCCAAACTCTCATGTTTTTTCACGAGAGCCTGAAGCTCCTGCTGCACCTCGCCAACCTGGGCCTCAAGTTTCTCTCGCTTGGTGCACTCCACGACCGTTTTCTTTTCGGCCTCGGACAGCGCCTGCTTGAGGGTCGCCACCTCAGTCGTGGCCCCTACAATAAGCAGTACAATCCTGTTATTTTTTGCAATCATGTCTTTTTATAGGCACTTTTTCTATAAGGTATTTCTTACCTTCTTTCTCCTCGAGCTGCCGTTTGGCAAGGCCGAGCTCTTGCTCGGTCCGCTCGAGGCCCTGTTTCAGGGCACCCACCTCCGCAGTCAGTGCGGCGGTGGCCAGCAGCGAAGCCTGCATACGTATATTGACTCCTTTTTAGTTAGACTCCTGCGATATTTAATAGATCCTCTATTCGGCTTTTCTTTCCGAACGCCAAATAGAGCATCAGGGGCTACTGTCTATACGGTAATATTTTTTACATATTTTTACTTACCTCGAAGCCTGTTAGAAGGCTAGCACAAGCTTCAGTCAGTCCGCTTTTGGCGGACCGAACCTTCTGGACCACCATACTCATGATGGCACGGTGCTCCTCGTCGATGGAGGCGCCCTTAAGCTCCTCCAGCAGATTGTCTGGCGCCTCCGGCTGGACGGAGGATGCCGGCTCAGAAGGCTTACTCCTCTTGGAAGGAGTTCGCCTACCGCGGTCCGGAACTGTTGTAGATTCCGGTGCGGTGTCCGGCTCAAAGCCGGACTTGGAGCCCTGGGGGGTCTTGTCCCCTTCACTCCTGGAGTCTGGGAGGTTGCCTTGTGGCTCCTCCGGGACCACCTCCTCCTGCCCCGGGGCTTGTCGCGACGCCACTTCGGCGTCGTCCGCAGTGCGGGGGGAGACAGCAGGCGGAACTGAGTTCACGTCCGATGTGTCCAGGGAGCCGCCCGATGATTCGTCAACTTCAGCCCGGGGCGGACTGCATAATTACATTCGACATTAGGGAAAGCTGTGCAACAAAGGAACATCATGAGTTACTCTGATATCCGAACTTACGATTTCGCCGGACGCTTGGCCCTGTTCGGCCACTCCTCTTCGCCCTCTTCGGCGTCGGGGGTGTAGTCCGGTGGAGGGGTCTTCCTTTTCCTAGACACCTCGGCCTCCCCCGTTGGGGCGGCCTTCCTCTTCTCTCCTCCCTCCGCTGGGGGGGGGGGAGAGTTTTCTTCTTCCTCCTCCTCGTTTTCATGGGAGGAGGGCGTCTCGGACTCGTCAGATGACGAGTCCGACACCACCACGTTGCGGGCACTCCTTCGAGTCCCTGTGGTCTTCTTCTTCTTGGCCTTCTTCTCCGGCACCACATAAGGCGCCGGAGCCAGCAGCTTCACTAGTAGAGCTGGGGCTGGGTCTTCGGGCAGCGGAGCCGGACAGTTAATCGGTTCGGATACTGCCCGCCAAGCCCGTCAAAGGTAGGGGAGTTTAGATCCCGCATAGAGTCAAACTATGAAAAAAGCTTAAACATCCTGTAAAAGGTGTAGATGGCTTACCTCGCTAGCGTGACGCTGCGAACTGTATCCGCGGTCCTCGGAAGCGGATGCGGGAGCCTCGGCGCCCTTGAATAGCATCCTCCAGGCATCTTCGTACGTCGTGTCAAAGAGCCTGCTGAGGGGTTTGATGCTGCGCCGGGTCGAACTCCCACAGATTAAAATCCCGTTGTTGGCACGGGAGGATCCGGCGGATGAGCATAACCTGGATTACATTAACAAGCCGGACTGGCTTGTTCACCAGGGACTGGATGCATGTTTGCAATCCGGTCACCTCTTTTTCGTCACCCCATGACAGGCCCGTCTCTTTCCAGGACATAAGCCGCGTGGGGGGTCCGGATCGGAACTCGAGGGCTCCAGTCCATTCCGGATCACGCGGCTCGGTGATATAAAACCACCCGGCTTGCCATCCCTTTAGGGTCTCCACGAAGGAGCCCTCGAACCATAGGACGTTGGCCATCTTGCCCGCCATGGCGCCTCCGCACTCCGCCTGGCTGCCACGCACCACCTTGGGCTTGATGTTGAAGGTCTTGAGCCAGAGGCCGAAATGGGGGCGGACGCGGAGAAAAGCCTCGCACACGACGATAAACGCCGAGATCTTGAGGATGAAGTTCGGAGCCAGATCGTGGAAATCCAGGCCGTAGTAGAACATGAGCCCCCGGACAAATGGGTGGAGTGGAAAACCCAGTCCGCGGAGGAAGTGGGGGAGAAATACTACCCTCTTATGGGGCCTTGGGGTGGGGATAAGCTGCTCCTCTTCGGGAAGACGGTGCGCGATGTCCTTGGACAGATACCCGGCCTTCCTTAGCTTCTTGACTTTACCCTCCGTGATGGAGGAGACCATCCACTTGCCTCCCGCTCCGAACATTGCTGGAGAAGGTTGAGGTGGGAAGTGCGGGCTTGGGCGCTGGAGATCGGGTGCGCGAGAGATGGGTAGGCAAGGGAGGAAGAAGGCGTAGGTAAAAAGGTGGATCCTTGTCCCCTTATATGGGCGGATGCGGTTGTGCGTCCCCACCTGCCTAGTAAAACTCGCTTGCCTCCCAAGCGCCATGATAAGTGGCGCGGTTGGGTTACCCACATCCGTATTGATGAGAATCCCGTAAAAGGGGGGTACACGATCTCTGCCTTGACAAGACGTGCCAAGGAAACCGCCTCGCAAAACATGTTGAGGCGGAAAGGTGAAAACAATTCGAGTGATGGACTTGGCCGTAGTGTGATGACGCACTGCGGAATACGTCAGCAGATTTGATTTGTGTTAATATTATTCTCTCTATGGCAATGTGTGGAAGCTTATTTTGCAGAGCCGGACACTACTCTTGGTGTTTACAATCTTCTATGAAGGACTTGGAGGAGGAACCCGCCTTGCAATGCCGAAGACAATTTGCGCGCCGGACTCGTCGTCATTGAAGCCTGGTTCAGGGGCTACTGAGGGAGTCCTGGATTAGGGGGTGTTCGGGTAGCCGGACTATACCTTCAGCCGGACTCCTGACTATGAAGATACAAGATTGAAGACTTCGTCCCGTGTCCGGATGGGACTTTCCTTGGCGTGGAAGGCAAACTTGGCGATGCAGATATTCAAGATCTCCTACCATTGTAACCGACTCTATGTAACCCTAACCCTATCCGGTGTCTATATAAACCGAAGGGTTGTAGTCCGTAGGACAGAATCAACTCCATATACAACAATCATACCATAGGCTAGCTTCTATGGTTTAGCCTCCTTGATCTCGTGGTAGATCTACTCTTGTACTACCCATATCATCAATATTAATCAAGCAGGAGTAGGGTATTACCTCCATCGAGAGGGCCCGAACCTGGGTAAAAACATAGTGTCCCTTGTCTCCTGTTTCCATCCGGCCTTGACGCACAGTTCGGGACCCCCTACCCGAGATCCGCCGGTTTTGACATCGACAATTGGGCTGGATGCATTGATGACCGCCGTTCCACTAGTGGTTTTGCTGTATTCGTGGGCTCAAATCTTCTCTCATGGAGTTCCAAGAAACAACCAACTGTCTCTAGATCGAGTACGGAGGCAGAGTATAAAGCTTTAGCTAATGGAGCAGCTGAAGCAATCTGGATGGAGACCTTACTCAAGGAGCTTGGGGTCTTCAAGCAGTTTACCGCCATTCTATGGTGTGATAATCTTGGGGCTACATACCTGACGGCAAATCCAGTCTTTCACGCAAGAACCAAGCACATGCATAGAGATAGATTTTCATTTTGTGCATGACCGCGTTGCTTCTGGTGTTTTAGTTGTCAGGTTTATCTCGACTAATGACCAACTGGCTGATGTATTTACTAAACCGGCCACACGAAAGTTGTTAGAGCGTTTCCGGTCCAATCTGAACCTTGTATGTAGTACTGGTTCAGATTGAGGGGGTGTGTTGGAAACGGTATTGTACCTGTCGTATTGTAACATAACTTTGTATTGTTGGTCTTATATATACGAGATATGCGGAGGCTAGACCTCACGCAACCCTAAAGTCATCGGGGTTGTGCATGATTTAAATACTTTGTGTGGTGAAGATAGAGCATAGCGAGAGTATATGATTTTGTAGGGATAACTTTCTTTGGCCATGTTATTTTGAGAAGACATAATTGCTTAGTTAGTATGCTTGAAGTATTATTATTTTTATGTCAATTTGAACTTTTATCTTGAATCTTTCGGATCTGAATATTCATACCACAATTAAGAAGAATTGCATTAAAATTATGCCAAGTAGCACTTCACATCAAAAATTATCTTTTTTATCATTTACCTACTCGAGGACAAGCAGGAATTAAGCTTGGGGATGCTTGATACGTCTCTAACATATCTATAATTTTTGATTGCTCCATGCTATATTATCTACTGTTTTGGACATTATTGGGCTTTAATATCCACTTTTATATTATTTTTGGGATTAACCTATTAACCGGAGGCCCAGCCTAGAATTGCTGTTTTTTCGCCTATTTTAGGGTTTCGAAGAAAAGGAATATCAAACGGAGTCCAAATGGAATGAAACCTTTGGGAACGTGATTTTCGGAACAAACATGATCCAGGAGACTTGGACCCTACGTCAGGAAACAATGGAGGAGGCCACGAGGTAGGGGGCGTGCCTACCCCCCCCCCCCCCCAGGCGCGTCCTCCACCCTCGTGGGCCCCCTGTCTCTCCACCGACGTACTCCTTCCTCCTGTATATACCTACGTACCCCCAAACGATCAGATACGGAGCCAAAAACCTAATTCCACCGCCGCAACTTTCCGTATCCATGAGATCCCATCTTGGGGCCTGTTCCGGAGCTCCGCCGGAGGGGGCATCCATCACGGAGGGCTTCTACATCAACACCATAGCCTCTCCGATGAAGTGTGAGTAGTTTACCTCAGACCTTCGGGTCCATAGTTATTAGCTAGATGGCTTCTTCTCTCTTTTTGGATCTCAATACAATGTTCTCCCCCTCTCTTGTGGAGATCTATTCGATGTAATCTTCTTTTTGCGGTGTGTTTGTTGAGACCGATGAATTGTGTGTTTATGATCAAGATTATCTATGAACAATATTTGAATCTTCTCTGAATTCTTTTATGTATGATTGGTTATCTTTGCAAGTCTCTTCGAATTATCAGTTTGGTTTGGCCTACTAGATTGATCTTTCTTGCAATGGGAGAAGTGCTTAGCTTTGGGTTCAATCTTGCGGCGTCCTTTCCAAGTGATAGCAGGGGCAGCAAGGCACGTATTGTATTGTTGCCATCGAGGATAACAAGATGGGGATTTTACCATATTGCATGTATTTATCCCTCTACATCATGTCATCTTGCTTAAGGCGTTACTCTCTTTTCATGAACTTAATACTCTAGATGCATGCTAGATAGCGGTCGATGAGTGGAGTAATAGTAGTAGATGCAGGCAGGAGTCGGTCTACTTGTCTCAGACGTGATGCCTATATACATGATCATACCTAGATATTCTCATAACTATGCTCAATTCTGTCAATTGCTCAACAGTAATTTGTTCACCCACCGTAAAATACTTATGCTCTTGAGAGAAGCCACTAGTGAAACCTATGGCCCCGGGTCTATCTTCATCATATTAATCTTCCAATACTTAGTTATTTCCTTTGCTTTTTACTTTGATTTTATTTTACTTTGCATATTTATCACAAAAATACCAAAAATATTATCTTATCATATCTATCAGATCTCACTCTCGTAACTGACCGTGAAGGGATTGACAACCCCTTATCGCATTGGTTGCGAGGAGTTTTTTGTTTTGTGCAGGTACAAGGGAGTCGCGCGTAGCCTCCTACTGGATTGATACCTTGGTTCTCAAAAACTGAGGGAAATACTTACGCTACTTTGCTGCATCACCCTTTCCTCTTCAAGGAAATCCAATGCAGTGCTCAAGAGGTAGCACGCACGTCCTAGTTCATCTAGTCGACAGGGTTGTCATTCCGGGCCCCGTATTTCTACACAATATGTTCCCCTTTGAGAGGTTCATGGGAGTCCTAAAGAAATATGTCTGTAACCATGCTAGGCCAGAAGGATGCATCTCCATGGGCCATCAAACAGAGGATTTCATTGGGTTTTGTGTTGACTTCATTCCTGGCCTTAAGAAGATAGGTCTCCCTAAATCGCGGTATGATGGCAGACTAACTGGAAAAGGCACGCTAGGAGCGGACTCAATAATATGCAGGGATGGGCATTCTTGGTCTCAAGCACACTACATAGTTCTACAGAACTCTACCTTGGTGTCCCCGTATGTCGATGAACACAAGAACAGTCTGCACTCCAAACACCCGAAGCAGTGTGATGACTGGATTACAAGTGAACACATCATGACTTTCAGCAGTTGGTTGGAAACACGTCTCAGAGGTGACAACACTGTTTGTGATGAGCTATACTCGTTGTCCAGGGGGCCATCTTCGACTGTATTGACTTATAAAGGATACGAGATAAATGGGAATACATTTTACACTATCGCCCAAGATCAAAAGAGCACCAACCAAAACAGCGGTGTCCGCTTTGATGCAGCAACCGAGAGGGGAAAGGACACATATTATGGTTACATAGTGGACATATGGGAACTTGACTACGGACATGATTTTAAGGTCCATTTGTTTAAGTGCAAATGGGTGAATCTGTCAGGAGGCGGGGTACAGGTAGACCCATAATACGGAATGCCAACAGTGGATCTGAACAATCTTGGGTACACTGACAAACCGTTCGTCCTAGCCAATGATGTGGCACAGGTTATCTATGTGAAGGACATGTCTACCAAAACAAGAAAAAGAAAAGATAAGGAAGCGAATACATCATACGATGAGCCAAAGCGCAGCATAGTTCTTTCAGGAAAAAGGGACATCGTGGGAGTGGAGGGCAAGACATACACGTCCAAAGATTATGAAAAGTTTCATGAAATTCCTCCCTTCAAAGTCAAGGCTCACCCAAGCATCCTGATAAACGATGAAGATTATCCATGGTTAACTCGCAATAAGCAAAGAACACAAGCAAAAAAAAAGTGAAGACTTTCTGTCCACAACTATTATGATGATACCATGCCAACTTTCAACCTTTTCCTAGTTCATTTGAAATGCATGTTGTAACAGACGAGTTTCCGTATGAAACCCTGATATCTCGAAACAGATTGTCAGTTTTGTTGAAATGCTTTGAATGTTTTGTTGAAATGCTTTGAATTTTGCATTTTATAAACCTCTAGTATTATTGAAACTAAAATTATACATAATTTATGCAACTAAAATAATATAGAATTTTCATAAAGAAATTTTTTGTTACAAACTTTAATAGCAAAAACTATCATAAAATAAATTAAATAGGTAATTAGAAACAAAATAATATAAAGTTTAAGAAAATATGGAAGTAGAAACAAAATAAAATAAACTTTAATAACATA
The DNA here is from genome assembly GCF_056163025.1 of Triticum urartu. Classification (NCBI taxonomy): domain Eukaryota; kingdom Viridiplantae; phylum Streptophyta; class Magnoliopsida; order Poales; family Poaceae; genus Triticum; species Triticum urartu. The sequence goes on from NC_141879.1 coordinate 716,388,887, forward strand.
AATAAAATTTATGAAACTAAAATTATTAAGGTATTTTCTGTTCAAAACATTATAAGCAACCTCTAGTATTATTGAAACTAAAATTACATATAAAATTGATGCAACTAAAATTATCAAAGTATTTTCTATTCAAAATCATTAAAAGCAAAAGGAATTTTGATAAAGAATTTTTTTTGTTAGAAACTTTAATAACAAAATTACATAATAAGTAAGTAATTAGAAACAAAATAAAATAAAATAAGTTTTTTGTTTTATGTAGAAACAAAACAAAATAAATAAAGCAAAAAAGAAAACAAAAAACAGGGAAAAAATAAAAAATATGCCACCTACTGAGCCTCCACGGCCTGAATACAACTAGAAAAACCCATCCATGGGCCAGGATTTAGGCCCGCAGAATGCCCAGTAGGCCCGTCAGGCATACCAGTGACAATTAGGCCCAGAAAGCCTGCAATGGAGAGGAGCTCGAGAGGGGTGCGGCTGTGGGGCTTATAAACCACTGCGCGCACCTCTGAACTAGCGAGGTGGGACTAAACATTTGGGCATGGGCAGAACGACGCCTTTGGTCCCGGTTGGTGCCACCAACCGGGACTAAAGGGGGGCATTGGTACCGGTTCGTAGCACCAACCAGGACCAATGCCATCCTTTAGTCCCGGTTGGTGCCACCAACCGGGACCAAAGGCTGCGGCTTCCCGCCTTTTGGACTGCTGAAAAGAGACCTTTGGTCTCGGCTGGTGGCACCAACTGGGACTAAAGGAGGGCATTGGTCCCGGTTTGTGCCATGAACTGGGACCAATGCCTCGTCTATATAAGCAGGACTTGTAAATTTTTCGTTCAGTTCCTCATTCCCCCGCCGCGACACCGCCATGCTGTCCCCCTGTCTCGCTGTCGCCGTCGTCGCCCTGCCTCCGACGCCATCCCAAGCCGCCCCGACGCTGTCCAGCGCCGCCCCAACGCCGTCCCTCCCTGGACCGACGTCGTTGCCGCCCCGCGCCACCCTGCCCCGACACCGTGGGCCCTGCTTCCTCGTCGCCGTTGCCGCGCACCCTGTGAGCTCTGCCCGCCGATCCCCTCCTCCTCCTCCCTGTAATGGCCGCCGCCGCTGCCGTCACGCCCCTATATATTATGTGTAGTTTAGATGTTGTAATTTAGTTGTATTAATTTGGATGTGTAGTTTAGATGTGTAGTTAATTTAGTTGTAATTTAGTTGTATTAATTTAGATGTGTAGTTTAGATTTTTTTGGTGATATTATTGTTGAATATGCAAATGTTTGTATGTTCATATGCAAAGAATATGTCAATTTTTTCATAGAATTTTTATGAGTTTTTATGTTATAATTTTGTTCATAGAATTTTTATGATTTTTTTATGATGTAGTTTTGTTCGTAGATTTTTTATGATTTTTTTGTTCATAGAATTTTCTTTGTCAACTTATGTATATGTTCATATTGTGTATGTATAGGAAAATTGCGTATGATCAAAGTCATTTATGTATATGTTCATATTTAGAAGAAAAAGAAGGAGAGAAAAAAGTAAAATAAGAAGAGGAAGAAGGAGAAGAAGAAGAAGAAGAAGAAGAAGAGGAGAGGAAGAAGAGGAGGAATAAATAAGAAGATGAAAAAAAAGAAAAAAAGAGGAGAAGAAGAAGGAATAAAGGCGAAGAAGAAGAATCTATTTCTTCTTCTCCTCTATTCCTTCTTATTCTCCTCTTTTTTATTTTTTTTCTTTGATCTCCTCCTCTATTCCTTTCTTCTTCTCCTCTTTTTTTTCTTCTTCTTCCTCTTCTTATTTTTTTATCGGGTATGTCGTTGTCGATATACCCCCCCTCCCCGGTAACTTTTAGTAAGTACTACCTAGAAAGTGCTTAATTAATTAGTAATTGAACTAGTTGATTTAATAAAACTACTTTATTTTACTATATATAGAAGTAGTTTATTTTTAGTAAGTACTACCTTATTCTATTTATAGTAAGTGCTTAGTAGTTGAAGTACTTGATTTAATAAAACTAGTTTATTTTACTATAGAAGTAGTTTATTTTTAGCAAGAAAATTAATAGAACTACTTTATTTTTTAGTTAAAGCAATTATTCCCGCATCGACGTCGAGGATGCCTATCCCGCATCCTCGTCTCGACTCGGCGGAGGAGGCCAGCTTGATCAGAGGGGCCATGTCCGGGACTGGGCTCTGCCGGGATGTTTTTGGGATGTGCTACCTTCCGGGGGGCGTAGGTTGGTGAGGAGCCAGCCCGTCATTAACCCAATCCTTGTTTGGTGGAGGTCCCGGGGGCCAGTGACGGTGCCGAGGCTTCCAGACACCACGGAGGTGGTACGTCACCGTGTCAGCGAGGAGGACGAGCACGTCCGTCGCTACATGGTTGCGTTGAAGGGCAGGTTCGACAATACCTGGCAGGTTCTTCAAGGATCTCACTTGAGCGATCTTGTGATGGTTCCTTCTCTTTGGGTGTCCACCGCCCGTGCCGATACCCGTCGGGTGCTACGGTTCTAGCTGTACTAGCAATGTTATATGTATGATAGTATTCGAGGAGTATTAGTGATAATATTCGATGATGTACGGACGCAAGAGATGATGTAGTTTTGCTTATAGTTGAATGCATCCTAATTTGAATACTACTTTATTTTGCGATTTGATTTTGCTTATTGAATGCTCAAATTGGAAAACTACTCCTACTTTGAATGCTAAAATTGGAGAGCAGTATGCAAGGCGTATGCATATGATTAGTTGATAGCTTATAGGGTTTTTGTTTTCGCAGAAATCTAGGAGCCCCCCTCCATCATCCCCGCCGTCGTCCCCGTCACTGACCCCCTCCGACCTCGAGGTGAGACCAGCCAAATCCTTTTTTAGAGAGATAATTAAATGATATTCGGGTTGACTTTAAGTCTGTCCAGTCCCCACCATATATGAGAGGACGAAGAAGCCCGACTGTTGTCGTGGGGGTCGTTTCTCCTTATTCTCCGGGTGCTAGAACTTTGTTATGCACTAGGGGAAGAAGGAGTAACGACCATCACCGACGGTCGCAAATGTCAGAGAGGGGTCAGTGAGGGAGAGTTCCACCATATATATATGAGAGGACGAAGAATCCCGACTGTTGTCGTGGCCGTCGCTTCTCCTTCGTTTCCGTGTGCTAGACATTTTGGTGTAATGCACTCGGGGATGAAGTGAGGAGCGACCATCACTGAGAGTCGAATATATACACCACGTGAGCTGCGAGTTTTCAAGAAAAGACTCGACAGACCGATAGTCAACCCGTGATGAATAATAATGATCTAATTTAGTTTTTGTAGTACATATATTTAAGTCTCCTGGGGGAGTGCAGCTGTTGCCACGACGATCGAGGTCTGTGCGACAGGCCTCACCTGGACGATGATCGGCGCTTCAGCATTAAGCTCGAGGAGACATTCGATGTTGAAACGGTACACAATGACGACAAGTGTTTTTTCGTAATTAAGCATGACTACAACTATTTCAACGTGTAATTTTCATTTTTTACAATTCAAGTAGCTTATCCCATGCCATGCAAGGCGCTATTTCTTGGAGAGGATGGGTTTTGAAGACCATGAAAGTTTTGAAACAAAGAAAATTCACCTAAGGACTCATCATGATGTGGATTTTGAAGTAAAGTTGTACAATTTTGAGAGCGTAACCCATTTTGGTTGTAAAATGGGAAGCACTTTGCAATATGTATGGTTTTGATGAGGGTATGCTTGTCACCATGGATCTTGGTGATCCTGGAATCGAGCAACACAATATGGACATTTGGGTCCTTGTTGATACGCCTCCAATTCTACCGCTATGTGAGTTTCTCAAACATAGTTATTAGCTAATTTATATTGTTTATTTCAAAATAGTTGACAACTTATTTCCATTGATAGCTTACTTTCATTCTTCAAAGAATGTGCGGGAGATGGTAGACAAAACCCACTACACCGATGGCTCTGAATTAAATTACAAGGAGAAAAATCATCTGGTCGGATTTTGTACTCACATTGAAAGTTATAATATCTACAATCAAACTCCTCAACATTATGGTCAATACATGCCACTAGTGCATGTGTTGAACTCGGTAACTACGATGGAGATACCCTGGTAAGATTTTTTACTATTACGACATCCATGCATCTTTTGCATACTTCTAAAACTAGTACATCATTGCTAACTATGAAGTTATTACTATGTTTTTCAACAGATAATCCCAGAGAATTGTGTGCCTCATTTGATGTATTAGAAAGGTAGCCTTAATGTTTTGAACATACATCCAGGTCATCCTACAAATCTCAACTGTCCATACCAGATTTCTAAAAGGAATGGAGACATGCAAATTAAAGGATGGAAAAAATGTATGGACAGTCGTAAGGAGGTTCTTGGAAGAAAAAGGAAGCGAAGCGCAAGAATTGAAGACAGGATGATCTCCAAGTCAGGGTCTATATTGTTTTATGCTATTTTACCTTAAAGAGGGTATTTAGGTCCTACCTAATACTGATGATCATGTGCTAAGATCAATTAAGTAGGGTTGGTTCGATGACTATGAGGATGATGATCGTATGGCTTGTTATTAATAACGATTAGAAGTTGTATGATGATGATTAGTAGACTTGTTATTATATATGATGATGCATGATGCGAGCATGAAGAGTTACTATATATCAGCGGGTGAAATGAACATGGATTGGATTGAAGTGAAGGAAACATGCATGTGGTGCATGTCGAAAGTAGTACAATCCAAACTTGATCAAGTTAGGATTAGTATTACTTTTGACATGCACCACATGTTGCCTCACTTCAATCTAAGTCATGTTTAGGCATAGCAGTAGTAGTAGCGTGGAGATAAGAGAGGAGACATCTCTCTATTAGATACCTATACCAACCTAAATTAACCCCCAAAACCCCTAAACCACCTCCTTTCAAAAAAAACAGCCCCTGAAATGCTGACGCGTGGAAGCTTATTGGTCCCGGTTGGTGCTACCAACCGGGACCAAAGGTCCTCGTGCCTGAGCTCGCGGGAGCGGCCACGTGGAGGCCCATCTGTCCCAGTTAGTATAAGAACCGGGACTAAAGGCCTAGGGCATTAGTAATGACCCTTTAGTCCCAGTTCCCCAACCGAGACATATGGGCCTTATGAACCGGGACAAATGGCCCTTTTTCTACTAGTGGTCGTCGACTCGGCGTGCGGTAGGAGTCATCATAGACGACATGTACGACGATGCCGAGACTATATAGGAGGAGGAGGATCTCGTAGCTCGTCGTAACCACCAGGGAAAGTATGTCTGTGATCTTTGCTTTCCTTGGTTGAGGAGAGGCAGTACATGCTCCTAAAATAAAGGGATATGCTTCCCACGCTCAACTTTTTTTGGAGATTCCTATCCGGAATTGTGTAACAAATCCCGGCTGCTCCTCTCTTTGAGCGCCGAGGGACTCGTGTCATGTACGTTTTATCTTTAATTTCTTTTCTTTTCTTTTTCGTATTATAAAATTTTGAAATCAAATAAATATTTCAACTTAACCAAATGGTCCCAATTTTTTTTCAAACAATGGGATCACCATGGACAACATGCATGCCAATTCTTGTCGATTTCCGCAATCGATGCATTTACTAGGATTTTGCCGGCGAAAAATCACGAAATGCCATCTGGACATGACGCAGCATTCGTTCGGTGTCCGGAATGGCTCAGATGTTGCATGGGGGGCTACATTAGGCATCCTCACATGGTGCCAAACTTTGGTGTAATTTCATGTAGGCCACCACATAGCACATGTGCAAGTAGCAGCATTCCGGTCTGCCAGAGGGGGTGACCGAAGGACCTCGTTTCTCTATACTGAACCAAATGGCACCAAAGTTTTGCACACAATGGGATCACCATGGACAACATGCATGCCAGTTCTCATCGATTTCCGACAGTCGATGCATTTACTAGGATTTTGCCGGCGAAAAAACCCCCGAAACGCTGCCTGGACGTGACACAACGTTCGTTTGGTGTCCAGAGTGGCTGAGATGTTGCTTGGGGGCCTACATTGGGCATCCTCAAATGGTGCCACACTTTGGTGTCATTTCATGCAGGGCACCACATAGTACATGTGCAACCAGCAGCATTCGGGTTTGCCGGAGGGGGAGCCCGAAGGACATTGTTTCTCTAAACTGACCCAAATGGCACCAAAGTTTTTCCACACAATGGGATTACCATGGACATCATGCGTGCCAGTTCTCACCGATTTTCGAGACTCGATGCATTTACTAGGATTTGGCGGCGAAAAAACCCCGAAACACTGCCCGGACGTGACGCAACGTTCTTTCGGTGTCTGGAATGGCTCAGATGTTGCTTGGGGGCCTACATTGGGCATCCTCACATGGTGCCAAACTTTGGTGTCATTTCATGCAGGGCACCACATAGCACATGTGCACCCAGCAGCATTCGGGGTCTGTCGAAGGGGGAGCCCGAAGGACATTGTTTCTCTATACTGAACCAAATGGCACCAAATTTTTTCCACACAATGGGATCACCATGGACATCATGCATGCCAGTTCTCACCGATTTCCGACACTTGATGCATTTACTAGGATTTTGCCGGCGAAAAAACCCCAAAACACTGCCCGGACGTGATGCAACGTTCGTTCGGTGTCCAGAATGGCTCAGATGCTGCTTGGGGGCCTACATTCGGCATCCTCACATGGTGCCAAACTTTGGTGTCATTTCATGCAGGGCGCCACATTGCACATGTGCAACCAGCAGCATCCGGGTCTGCCGGAGGGGGAGCCCAAAGGACGTTGTTTTTCTAAACTCAACCAAATGTCACCAAATTGTTTCCACACAATGGGATCACCATGGACATCATGCATGCCAATTTTCATCAATTTCCGGCACTCGATGCATTTACTAGGATTTTGCCGGCGAAAAAACACCGAAACGCTGCCCGGACTTGACGCCACGTTAGTTCGGTGTCCGGAATTGCTCAGATGTTGCATGGGGGCCTATATTGGGCATCCTCACATGGTGCCGAACTTTGGTGTCATTTGATGCAGGCCACCGCATAGCACATGTGCAACCAACATCATTCGGGTCTGACGGAGGGGGTGCCCGAAGGACGTTGTTTTCTAGACTCAAGCAAATGGATTTTTGGAATACAAGAAAATTTATAATTAACAAGTGAAACAGAAGACAACATATATTCATGAAATTTTGTATGTTAAAACTATAATAAGAAATAAAAGACAAAACATATACTTCGTATACAACTATTTTTGAATAGAAAATAGATTAAAATATTAGAATTAAGAAGTGAGATAAAAGACAACATACATTAATGCAATTTTGAATTTTAAAACTGTAACAAGAAATAACAAAGAAAAAATATATTTGAGATACTCATTTTGAAATAGAAAATAGAAAAGATATATTACAATGAAGAGGAAACATATTATCTAGCATTTTTTCAATTATAAAAGTGTCAGAATAACTGAAAGAGGAAAAATAGATTTGATTTTAAATTATTGTAAATATAAAAATAAAATAAATGTTTGATTGAATAAGTGAGATATAACACATTACTTTTTCATACGTTAGTGAATTTAAGAACTGTCACAATTTTGCGCGCGGGTGAGGCTCGCATGGGACGGCCCACCCGAATTAGGTCCAAGCGAGTGTCGCGTCGGGCATATCCGAGGGCTGCAGGGAGTTTAGTCCCACCTCGCCAAGCGAGGGGAGCTCGCACTGGTTTATATACCTGGCTGAGCCTCCCCTCTCAAGTTCCTTTCCAACACAGGCAGCACATTGCCTAACCCTATCCGTCCCTGCCCTGTGAGGCCTACTAGCAGTTGGGTTACTAGTCATATGCAGGCCGTTGAATTGTGAACTATTCAGCTAGTAGGCGGTTTTTTTTTCATATTTCATTTTTTGCATTTGTCACATGTCAATTATTTGTTGTTCTTCAATTCACCTCATAAATTTGTATACATTCCCACTTACATGTATACTAATTTCAACAAGCCACTCTAAAATATAAAGAACATAACACAACATTTTTCGCACATTTCTGAAATTTATAACCATAAGAACAAATAAAAGATAAAAAATATATATTATTTAAAATTATTTAAAACATAAAACTAAAAATAAATATTATAATTAACAAGTGAAATGAAAGAGAACATATTATCTTGCATATTTTGAATTTTAAAACTGTCAGAATAAATGAAAGAGGAAAAATAGATTTGATTTTAAATTATTGTAAATATGAAAATAAAATAAATATTTGATTCAATAAGTGAAATATAACACATTAATTTTTCATACGTTAGTGAATTTAAGAACTGTCACAAAACATAAAATGGAGTTGATTTTAAAATATTTTAAATATCATAAATTTGTTTTAGTGGTAAATCAAAACTTTATTACTAAGTAGCAGCTCAGTTTAATATGCTAATATTCTGCACATGGGTGAGGCTTGACTGGGATGGCCTACCCGAATTAGGCCCAAGCGAGCGTCACGTCGGGCACATCCGAGGGGTGCACGGAGTTTAGTCCCACCTCGCCAAGCGAGGGGAGCTCGCACCGGTTTATATACCGGGCTGAGCTCCCCTCTCAAGTTCCTTTCTAACGCGGGCAACACATTGCCTAACCCTATCCTTCCCTGTCCTATGGGGCCTACTAGCAATCTATATTTACAATCGGGTGGGCCTGCATCCTGGCCCAATAAACGATTGGGATCCTAGTCGTATGCAGGCCGTTGAATTGTGAACTATGTAGCTAGTAGCCGGGTTTTTTTCATATTTCATTTTTGGCATTTGTCACATGTTAATTATTTGTTTTTTCTGCAATTCACCTCATAAATTTGTATACATGCTAACTTACATGTATACAAATTTCAACAAGCCACTCTAAATATAAAGAATATAACACAACATTTTTTCGCACATTTCTGAATTTTATAACCGTAAGAACAAAAAAAGAGAAAAAATATATATGATTTGAAATTATTTAAAACATAAAACTAAAAATTATTTAAAACATAAAACAAAAAATTATTCAACCGTAAGCATATTTTGAATTTTAAAACTGTAGGAATAAATGAAAGAGGAAAATAGATTTGATTTTAAAATATTTAAAATATAAATAAGAAAAGAAATAGCTAAACATCATGGCTTAAGTTACCAAATGGTTTTCGAAAAATCATCTTTGTTCAAAAACTAGCTTAAGTTAGACCAAATGGTCTCTCCGGAATGCGGTGATTTTTTTTTGACCAATTTCAAATCACCTCAATTTTGGCACACATGATCTCTTGCACAAACAAAGCTAGGATTCCAAGGTTTTATTTTTTTTTTGATTTTTTTTGAATTTATACAGCCATCTAGACTAACTGATCAAAAATCGGTCTATACCTCAAGGGGGCATTGTAAAATATTTTTTTTCCAAACTTTATTTAATAGCCATGTTTGGCACATGTGGGTCACCATGTGAAAGAAAATTTGGGTGATTTGGAGGTGGTGGAAAAAAATCACCTTTGTTCAAAAACTCGCTTAAGTTAATAGACCAAATGGTCCCTCCGGAATGCGGTGATTTTTTAGACCACCTCCAAATCACCTCAATTTTGGCACACGTGATCTCTTGTACAAAAAAGCTAGGTATCATAGGTTTTATAATTTTTTGAATGTTTATGAATTTATACAACCCTCTAGACTAACTGATCAAAACATCGGTCTATACTTCAAGGGGGCATTGTACAATATATTTTTCCAAACTTTCTTTCACTGCCATGTTTGGCACATGTGGGTCACCATGTGAAAGTAAATTTGGGTGATTTGGAGGTGGTGGAAAAAATCACCTTTGTTCAAAAACTGGCTTATGTTAATAGACCAAATGGTCCCTCCATAATGTGGTGATTTTTCCACCACCTACAAATCACCTCAATTTTGGCACACATGATCTCTTGCAGAAACAAAGCTAGGTTTGCAAGGTTTTATATTTTTTTTGAATATATACAGCCCTCTAGACTGACTGATCAAAACATCAGTCTATACCTCAAGGGGGCATTGTAAAATATATTTTTCCTAACTTTATTTCATAGACATGTTTTGCACATGTGGGTCACCATGTAAAAGAAAAATTGGGTGATTTGGAGGTGGTGGAAAGAATTACCTTTGTTAAAAAACTGGCTTAAGTTAGACCAAATGGTCCCTTCGGAATGTAGTGATTTTTCCGACCACCTCCAAATCACCTCAATTTTGGCACACATGATCTCTTGCACAAACAAACCTAGTTTGCTCAAACAAAGCTAGTTTCCAAGGTTTGAATTTTTTTTAATTTTTTTAATTTTTTATGCCCCGCCCAACGCCAATTCAAAACAAGCGGCTTCACGGAGCCACTATAAATTGATCAAAATTATAAAAAGGAAATCTTTCTTATTCTTTCTATTTATATCAACGATATCATGCCTACAAAAATTGAGGTCATTTCGAGGTGGTGGAAAAAATCACCTTTGTTCAAAAACTAGCTTAAGTTAGACCAAATGGTCCCTCCGTAATGAGGTTATTTTTTTGGACCTCCTCTAAATCACCTGAAAATTTTCACACATGATCTCCTACTCAAACATAGATAGGTTTCTAAGGTTTCACAATTTTTAAAATTTTTATGCCCTGCCCAATGCCAATTCAAACCAAGCGGCTTCACGGAGCCACTATAAATTGTACAAAATTATAAAAAGGAAATATTTCTTATTTCTTTAGGGTCAATCTTCTCTAGGGATGGCAATGGAAGATTCAATCATGCTAACTTATGAACATTGAAAAAAAATGATTTTCAAAATTTCAAATTTTTATAATATGTTTGAAATGGAAGATTCAATTATGCTAACTTATGAACATTGACAAAAAAGATTTTTAAAATTTTCCACTTTTTAAAATATATTTGAAATGGAAGATTCAATCTTGCTAACTTATGAACATTGACAAAAAAAGATTTTCAAAATTTTCTAATTTTTATAATATATTTAAAATGGAAGTTTCAATCGTGCTAACTGATGAACATTGACAAAAAAGATTTTCAACATTTCCTAATTTTTAAAATATATTTGAAATGGAATATTCAATCATGCTAACTTGTGAACATTGACAAAAATGATTTTCAACATTTTCTAATTTTTATAATATATTTGAAATGGAATATTCAATCATGCTAACTTATGAATATTGACAAAAAATGTTTTTCAACATGTTCTAATTTTTATAATATGTTTGAAATGGAAGATTCAATCATGCTAACTTAAGAAAACCTCAAGTCCATGTATTTCACTTTGTAACCTATGTAGATAAGGCTTGTATACTTTATATAAAACATTTGTAATGGTAGGACAAATAAATGTGACAGATGAAAACATCGACAAAAAAATTCCATGCTAATTCAAATGTTATATTTTGCAAACACTACTTTTTCGTTTTAACATTTTCTCGTTCTTTTTCTTATAAATCAGTTGAAGTTTACAAATTCAAATAATTAGGATAATTTTTTTCTTGTATTTCACCCCTTTATTACAAAAATCCATCAAATATTAATTCAACTATTGTTCTTTGCACACACCATTACCAAGCACATGGCCACAACATGGGAATTGTATGCAGCATGTCTCATCAGTCAAGCAACGTTGAAGCACCTACTGTGATCTGTGCAGCATCAGAATATAAACACTGCAACAAAGCATAGCTAACTAGATTCCAGTGCATTTAGACAGTACATATAATTCAGAGACATACTACATTACTTAAGAGTCTGCCATACTACAGCTACAACAACCTTCCAACAGTTCACAAACACTTCCAGCTTCCAGCTTCATAGTTCACAACCATACTAGCGCAAAAGTAAAACATCATCAACTATATTGATGATGAGTACCACTACTAGCTTCACAGAGGGTTACTACATGGGACCCATAGCCTTCACGAGGGTTGCTTGCTCTGCCCTGATGTTCACGTCGTTCCCACTAACCGCTACACTACGTGCATGCGACATAAGGTGCTCATACAGCCCATCCTTAGGAATTGCTTAGTGGTGCAGTATGGGCACCTGAACTTGCCCCCCTTGAAGTACGTAGCCTTCCCCTTCTCTCTGATCTTCTCGGCTTCCTTCTCAATGAAGGACTTTTTGTTCCCGTCATAGACCTCATCTCCAGAGTTGTACTGCACATACAAAAGATTTGCATAAATACATACTTCCCATTTAGAGGAATGTAATCAATAAACATCAGATAATTGCCATTTACTACTATTTAATGAACAAACAAACATAATAGCCATGGACAATAATTTAATTAAACAAAAAACAATAAATTACCATTTACATCAATTTCATTGACAAACTAAAAATATCCCATGTAGATGCATACATATACTGCTTATACTGAACTAAACAACAGAAATTTGAAATTTTGGTAAATTAAATGAAAAATATAAGAATATTTTCAATTTTAGAAGAAGTTAATGGACAACCAATAGAATGTTTCCATTTATATGCATTCATATATGGTTTCATGAAAATAGATCACAAATATCCGATTTATAGCTAATTAATGCACAAACAACACAACTTTTAGAGGAATTAAATAAAAATATAAAAATACCATTTTACAATAATTTAATGGACAAACAATATAATATTTCCATTTATATGCATTCATATATGGTCTCATGAACAAGGACCACAAATATCCCATTTAGAGCTAATTAATGAACACACAACACAACTTTATCATATGAATGAATAAACAACATAACAATCCAATTTAGAGGCATTCATATAGGGCTTCATCAAAAAACAACATCTCATACAAATTCATAAACAGACAAAAAATCAACTTGGGGTTACCTCATACACATCATCGACGTCGTCATAGTCAGAATCATACGGGTCATTGAACCCAGTGATGGCCAGCTTCCTCTTGGTGGCAGCAGCTTCCTCTTCCTGCAATATAAGTAATTCAATTACTACTAACTACATAACACAGTCTGCAAAGTTCAAGCAATCTGCAATGTGCTTCTAATTACCTAAAATGATACTTTGACCTAAATAAAACTGTATCCAAATGTGAAGCATTCTGTTGGGGATATAAGTATTGGGTGTAACCCGCCCAGGAGGCTCCGGGTTATACCTATGACGGATCATAAAGTAAAAGGAGGCCCATGAAGATCTTGAGGATGGCGGTTCATGGAGGAAGCTGTTAAGGGCCTGAAGCCCAAAGGCGGCTTAAGGCCCATAGGTGTAAACCGCCATATGAGTAAGACTTCTAATATAAGGCAGGTGTTAGTAGTCACTAGACCGGACACGTTGTTTATGAGCCGGCCGGGACTCTGTGAACCACTGGGCGTCAACCTATGTATATAAAGGGACAGATCGAGAACTAGGTCAAGCGTATTCGCTCCCTAGTAATCGAGATAGAAGCAATACTACCTCAAACTAGAGTAGGCTTTTACCTTCACCACAAGGGGCCGAACCAGTATAAATCCATTGTGTCCTTTGTCCCATTTTAACCCCTTCAAGCTAACCTAGTTGCGATGGCTCCACGACTAAGCCCTTCCACTAGGACATCTGTCGTGACAATTCCATGACAGTTGGCGCCCACCGTGGGGCCAATGCACGATGGTTTCGAGTTCTTGAAGTACAACTTCAAAGGGATCAAGTGGTACATTGTGGGTCGGATAACCAAGAGTCATCGCGGAAAGCTCTACATCGACGATGCAGGCTGGGGCCCCGAGGCCGGCTCAATTGAGTACGGGTACCGGGTCCCCTTTGGCAGGTTCCACGTCTTCCTCAGCAAGATCAGCGAGCCGGGCCTTGAGCCGGACATCTGCACCGACATCATCAAGACGGCTCAGCGTGCGCGACCCGCCCAGGTTCAGCCTGCCAGGAAGTGTGCCTTTGTTGGATTCATCCATGGGGCGGAATCTGAGGTTGGATCGGTGTTTGACGATGATACAGTGATCTACTCTGATGGTGAGTCGTCCACCAGCAAAACTGAGTTGCTATATCAACTGCAAGACGGCCGGCTTGGGGGCTGTTCTGATGGCAACGGTATTCCAGACCTCTATAAGCCACCGAACAGAGCCGCGATTTTCATGGCCGGTACACAACCAGGACAACACTCTACGTGTTGGGGAACATAGTAATTTCAAAAGTTTCCTACGCACACGCAAGATCATGGTGATGCACAGCAATGAGAGGGAAGAGTGTTGTCTACGTACCCTCGTAGACCAGAAGCGGAAGCGTTAGCACAACGCGGCTGATGTAGTCGTACGTCTTCACGGCCCGACCGATCAAGCACCGAAACTACGGCACCTCCAAGTTCTAGCACACGTTCAGCTCGACGACGATCCCCGGACTCCGATCCAGCAAAGTGTCAGGGATGAGTTCCGTCGGCACGACGGCGTGGTGACGATCTTGATGTTCTACTGTCGCAGGGCTTCGCCTAAGCACCGCTACAATATTATCGAGGATTATGGTGGAGGGGGGCACCGCACACGACTAAGAGATCAATGATCAATCGTTGTGTCTATGGGGTGCCCCCTGCCCCCGTATATAAAGGAGTGGAGGAGGGGGCCGGCCAAGGAGGGTGGCATGCCCTAAGGGGGAGTCCAACTCCCATAGGGAGTAGGACTCCCCTCTTTCCTATTAGGAGTAGGAGAGGGAAGGAAGAGGAAGGAGGGAGGAAGGAAAGGGGGCCGGCCCCCCTCCCAATTCGGATTGGGCTTGGGGGGGCGCCCCCTCCCTTGCTCCTTTCCCCTCCTTTCCACTAAGGCCCAATAAGGCCCATATACCTCCCAGGGGGTTCCGATAACCTCCTGGTGATTCGGTATTGTCCCAATCTCACCCGGAACCTTTCCGCTGTCCAAATATAGTCGTCCAATATATCGATCTTTATGTCTCGACCATTTCGAGACTCCTCGTCAAGTCCGTGATCACATCCAGGACTCTGAACAACCTTCAGTACATCAAAATATATAAACTCATAATGAAACTATCATTGTAACGTTAAGCGTGCGGACCCTACGGGTTCGAGAACAATGTAGACATGACCGAGACACGTCTCCACTCAATAACCAATAGCGGAACCTGGATGCTCATATTGGCTCCTACATATTCTACGAAGATCTTTATCGGTCAGACCGCATAACACATACGTTTGTTCCCTTTGTCATCGGTATGTTACTTGCCCGAGATTCGATCATCGGTATCTCAATACCTAGTTCAATCTCGTTACCGGCAAGTCTCTTTACTCATTCTATAATACATCATCTTGCAACTAACTTATTAGTTGCATTGCTTGCAAGGCTTAAGTGATGTGCATTACCGAGAGGGCCCAGAGATACCTCTCCGACAATCGGAGTGACAAATCCTAATCTCAAAATACGCCAACCCAACATGTACCTTTGGAGACACCTGTAGAGCACCTTTATAAGCACCCAGTTACGTTGTGACATTTGGTAGCACACAAAGTGTTCCTCCGGTAAACGGGAGTTGCATAATCTCATAGTCATAGGAACATGTATAAGTCATGAAGAAAGCAATAGCAACATACTAAACGATCGGGTGCTAAGCTAATGGAATGGGTCATGTCAATCACATCATTCTCCTAATGATGTGATCTCGTTAATCAAATAAAAACTCATGTCTATGGTTAGGAAACATAACCATCTTCGATTAACGAGCTAGTCAAGTAGAGGCATACTAGTGACACTTTGTTTGTTTATGTATTCACACAAGTATTATGTTTCCGATTAATACAATTCTAGCATGAATAATAAACATTTATCATGATATAAGGAAATAAATAATAACTTTATTATTGCCTCTAGGGCATATTTCCTTCAGTCTCCCACTTGCACTAGAGTCAATAATCTAGATTACACAGTAATGATTCTAACACCCATGGAGCCTTGGTGCTGATCATGTTTTGCTCGTGGAAGAGGCTTAGTCAATGGGTCTGCTACATTCAGATCCGTATGTATCTTGCAAATCACTATGTCTCCCACCTGGACTAGATCCCGGATGGAATTGAAGCGTCTCTTGATGTGCTTGGTTCTCTTGTGAAATCTGGATTCCTTTGCCAAGGCAATTGCACTAGTATTGTCACAAAAGATTTCCATTGGACCCGATGCACTAGGTATGACACCTAGATCGGATATGAACTCCTTCATCCAGACTCCTTCGTTTGCTACTTCCGAAGTAGCTATGTACTCCGCTTCACATGCAGATCCCGCCACGACGCTTTGTTTAGAACTGCACCAACTGACAGCTCCACCGTTTAATGTAAATACGTATCTGGTTTGCGATTTAGAATCGTCCGGATCAGTGTCAAAGCTTGCATCAACGTAACCATTTACGATGAGCTCTTTGTCACCTCCATATACGAGAAACATATCCTTAGTCCTTTTTAGGTATTTCAGGATGTTCTTGACCGCTGTCCAGTGATCCACTCCTGGATTACTTTGGTACCTCCCTGCTAGACTTATAGCAAGGCACACATCAGGTCTGGTACACAACATTGCATAAATAATAGAGCCTATGGCTGAAGCATAGGGAACATCTTTTATTTTCTCTCTATCTTCTGAAGTGGTCGGGCATTGAGTCTTACTCAACTTTACACCTTGTAACACATACGAGAATCCTTTCTTTGCTTGATCCATTTTGAACTTCTTCAAAACTTTGTCAAGGTCGAATTAAGCGTCATGATCTATCTCTATAGATCTTAATGCCCAATATGTAAGCAGCTTCACCGAGGTCTTTCATTCAAAAACTCTTATTCAAGTATCCCTTTATGCTATCCAGAAATTCTATATCATTTCCGATTAGTAATATGTCATCCACATATAATATCAGAAATGCTACAGAGCTCCCACTCACTTTCTTGTAAATACAGGCTTCTCCAAAAGTCTGTATAAAACCAAATGCTTTGATCACACTATCAAAGCGTTTATTCCAACTCCGAGATGCTTGCACCAGTCCATAAATGGATCGTTGGAGCTTGCACACTTTGTTAGCTCCCTTTGGATCAACAAAACCTTCCGGTTGCATCATATACAACTCTTCTTCCAGAAATCCACTCAGGAATGCAGTTTTGACATCCATCTGCCAAATTTCATAATCATAAAATGCGGCAATTACTAACATGATTCGGACAGACTTAAGCATCGCTACGGGTGAGAAGGTCTCATCGTAGTCAATCCCTTGAACTTGTCGAAAACCTTTTGCGACAAGTCGAGCTTTGTAGACAGTAACATTACCGTCAGTGTCAGTCTTCTTCTTGAAGATCCATTTATTCTCAATTGCTTGCCGATCATTGGGCAAGTCAACCAAAGTCCACACTTTGTTCTCATACATGGATCCCATCTCAGATTTCATGGCTTCAAGCCATTTTGCGGAATCTAGGCTCACCATCGCTTCTTCATAGTTCGTAGGTTCATCATGATCTAGTAGCATGACTTCTAGAACAGGATTACCGTACCACTCTGGTGCGGATCTTACTCTAGTTGATCTACGAGGTTCAGTAGTATCTTGTTCTGAAGTTTCATGATCATCATCATTAGCTTCCTCACTAATTGGTGTAGGTGTCACAGAAACCGGTTTCTGTGATGTACTACTTTCCAATAAGGGAGTAGGTACATTTACCTCATCAAGTTCTACTTTCCTCCCACTCACTTCTTTCGAGAGAAACTCCTTCTGTAGAAAGGATCCATTCTTAGCAACAAATGTCTTGCCTTCGGATCTGTGATAGAAGGTGTACCCAACAGTATCCTTTGGGTATCCTATGAAGACACATTTCTCTGATTTGGGTTCGAGCTTATCAGGTTGAAGCTTTTTCACATAAGCATCGCAGCCCCAAACTTTCAGAAATGACAACTTTGGTTTCTTGCCAAACCATAGTTCATAAGGTGTCGTCTCAACGGATTTTGATGGTGCCCTATTTAACGTGAATGCGGTCGTCTCTAAAGCATAACCCCAAAACGATAGCGGTAAATCTGTAAGAGACATCATAGATCGCACCATATCAAGTAAAGTACGATTACGACGTTCGGACACACAATTACGCTGTGGTGTTCCGGGTGGTGTGAGTTGCGAAACTATTCCGCATTGTTTCAAATGTAAACCAAACTCGTAACTCAAATATTCTCCTCCATGATCAGATCGTAGAAACTTTATTTTCTTGTTACGATGATGTTTAACTTCACTCTGAAATTCTTTGAACTTTTCAAATGTTTCAGACTTATGTTTCATTAAGTAGATATACCCATATCTGCTTAAATCATCTGTGAAGGTGAGAAAATAACGATATCCACCATGAGCTTCAACATTCATTGGACCACATACATCTGTATGTATGATTTCCAACAAATCTGTTGCTCTCTCCATAGTACCGGAGAACGGCGTTTTAGTCATCTTGCCCATGAGGCACGGTTCGCAAGTACCAAGTGATTCATAATCAAGTGGTTCCAAAAGTCGACCAGTATGGAGTTTCTTCATGCGCTTTACACCGATAATAGGTTGCACTATCATTATCAACTCTGCATCTTTTGGCTTCAACATTATGAATATGTGTATTACTACTACCGAGATTCATCTAAAATAGACCACTCTTCAAGGGTGCATGACCATAAAAGATATTACTCATATAAATAGAACAACCATTATTCTCTGATTTAAATGAATAACCGTCTCGCATCAAACAAGATCCAGATATAATGTTCATGCTCAACGCTGGCACCAAATAACAATTATTTAGGTCTAATACTAATCCCGATGGTAGATGTAGAGGTAGCGTGCCGACCGTGATCACATCGAGTTTGGAACCATTTCCCACGCGCATCGTCACCTCATCCTTCGCCAGTGTTCGCTTAATCCATAGTCCCTGTTTCGAGTTGCAAATATTAGCAATAGAACCAGTATCAAATACCCAGGTGCTACTACCCATCAATAACATGTATATCACATATACCTTTGTTCACCTTGCCATCCTTCTTATCCGCCAAATACTTGGGGCAGTTCCGCTTCCAGTGACCTGTCTGCTTGCAGTAGAAGCACTCAGTTTCAGTCTTAGGTCCAGACTTGGGTATCTTCTCCTGAGCAGCAACTTGCTAGCTGTTCTTCTTGAAGCTCCCCTTCTTCTTCCCCTTGCCCTTTCTCTTGAAACTAGTGGTCTTGTTGACCATCAACACTTGATGCTCCTTCTTAATTTCTACCTCCGCAGCTTTTAGCATTGCGAAGAGCTCGGGAATTGTCTTATTCATCCCTTGCGTATTATAGTTCATCACGAAGCTCTTGTAGCTAGGTGGAAGTGATTGGAGAATTCTGTCAATGACGCAATCATCCGGAAGATTAACTCCCAGTTGAATTAAGTGATTATTATACCCATACATTTTGAGTATATGCTCACTGACAGAACTATTCTCCTCCATCTTGAAGCTATAGAACTTATTGGAGACTTCATATCTCTCAATCCGGGCATTTGCCTGAAATATTAACTTCAACTCCTGGAACATCTCATATGCTCCATGACGTTCAAAATGTCGTTGAAGTCCCGATTCTAAGCCGTAAAGCATGGCACACTGAACTATTGAGTAGTCATCAGCTTTGCTCTGCCAGACGTTCATAACATCTAGTGTTGCTCCAGCAGCAGGCCTGGCACCCAGCAGTGCTTCCAGGACGTAATTCTTCTATGCAGCAATGAGGATAGTCCTCAAGTTACAGACCCAGTCCATATAATTGCTACCATCATCTTTCAACTTTGCTTTCTCAAGGAACGCATTAAAATTTAACGGAACAACAGCACGGGCCATCTATCTACAATCAAACACAAACAAGCAAGATACTATCAGGTACTAAGTTCATGATAAATTTAAGTTCAATTAATCATATTACTTAAGAACTCCCACTTAGAAAGACATCCCTCTAATCTTCTAAGTGATCACGTGATCCAAATCAACTAAACCACAACCGATCATCACGTGAAATGGAGTAGTTTTCAATGGTGAACATCACTATGTTGATCATATCTACTATATGATTCACGCTCGACCTTTCGGTCTCAGTGTTCCGAGGCCATATCTGCATATGCTAGGCTCGTCAAGTTTAACCTGAGTATTCTGCGTGTACCAAACTGGCTTGCACCCGTTGTAGATGGACGTAGAGCTTATCACACCCGATCATCACATGGTGTCTGGGCACGACGAACTTTGGCAACGGTGCATACTCAGGGATAACACTTTTATCTTGAAATTTAGTGAGAGATCATCTTATAATGCTACCGTCAATCAAAGCAAGATAAGATGCATAAAAGATAAACATCACATCCAATCAATATAAGTGATATGATATGGCCATCATCATCTTGTGCTTGTGATCTCCATCTCCGAAGCATCGTCATGATCACCATCGTCACCGGCGCGACACCTTGATCTCCATCGTAGAATCGTTGTCGTCTCGCCAATCTTATGCTTCCACGACTATCGCTACCGCTTAGTGATAAAGTAAAGCATTACAGCGCGATTGCATTGCATACAATAAAGCGACAACCATATGGCTCCTGCCAGTTGCCGATAACTCGATTACAAAACATGGTCATCTCATACAATAAAATTTAGCATCATGTCTTGACCATATCACATCACAACATGCCCTGCAAAAACAAGTTAGACGTCCTCTACTTTGTTGTTGCAAGTTTTACGTGGCTGCTATGGGCTTAGCAAGAACAGTTCTTACCTATGCATCAAAACCACAACGATAGTTTGTCAAGTTGGTGCTGTTTCAACCTTCGCAAGGACCGGGCGTAGCCACACTCGGTTCAACTAAAGTTGGAGAAACTGACACCCGCCAGCCACCTGTGTGCAAAGCACGTCGATAAAACCAGTCTCGCGTAAGCGTACGCGTAATGTCGGTCCGGGCCGCTTCATCCAACAATACCGCTGAACCAAAGTATGACATGCTGGTAAGCAGTATGACTTATATCGCCCACAACTCACTTGTGTTCTACTCGTGCATAACATCAACGCATAAAACCTAGGCTCGGATGCCACTGTTTGGGAACGTAGTAATTTCAAAATTTTCCTACGCACACGCAAGATCATGGTGATGCATAGCAACGAGAGGAAGAGTGTTGTCTACGTACCCTCGTAGACCGGAAGCAGAAGCGTTAGCACAACGCGGTTGATGTAGTCGTACGTCTTCACAGCCCGACCGATCAAGCACCGAAACTATGGCACCTCTGAGTTCTAGCACACGTTCAGCTCGATGACGATCCCCAGACTCCGATCCAGCAAAGTGTCGGGGATGAGTTCCGTCAGCACGACGGCATGGTGACGATCTTGATGTTCTACCGTCGCAGGGCTTCGCCTAAGCACCGCAACAATATTATCGAGGATTATGATGGAGGGGGGCACCGCACACGGCTAAGAGATCAATGATCAATTGTTGTGTCTATGGGGTACCCCCTGCCCCCGTATATAAAGGAGTGGAGGAGGGGCCGGCCAAGGAGGGTGGCGCGCCCTAAGGGGGAGTCCAACTCCCACAGGGAGTAGGATTCCCCTTATTCCTATTAGGAGTAGGAGAGGGGTGGAAGAGGAAGGAGGGAGGAAGGAAAGGGGGGGCGGCCCCCCTCCCAATTCGGATTGGGCTTGGGGGGGGGCGCCCCCTCCCTTGCTCATTTCCCCTCCTTTCCACTAAGGCCCAATAAGGCCCATATACGTCCCGGGGGGTTCCGATAACCTCCCGGTGATCCGGTATTGTCCCAATATCACCCGGAACCTTTCCGGTGTCCAAATATAGTCATCCAATATATCGATCTTTATGTATCGGCCATTTCGAGACTCCTCGTCAAGTCCGTGATCACATCCGGGACTCCGAACAACCTTCGGTACATCAAAATATATAAACTCATAAAGAAACTGTCATCGTAACGTTAAGCGTGCGGACCCTACGGGTTCGAGAACAATGTAGACATGACCGAGACACGTCTCTGGTCAATAACCAATGGCGGAACCTGGATGCTCATATTGGCTCCTACATATTCTACGAAGATCTTTATCGGTCAGACCGCATAACAACATACGTTTGTTCCCTTTGTCATCGGTATGTTACTTGCCCGAGATTCGATCGTCGGTATCTCAATACCTAGTTCAATCTCGTTACCGGCAAGTCTCTTTACTCGTTCTATAATACATCATCTTGCAACTAACTTATTAGTTGCATTGCTTGCAAGGCTTAAGTGATGTGCATTACCGAGAGGGCCCAGAGATACCTCTCCGACAATCAGAGTGACAAATCCTAATCTCGAAATACGCCAACCCAACATGTACCTGTGGAGACACCTGTAGAGCACCTTTATAATCACCCAGTTACATTGTGACGTTTGGTAGCACACAAAGTGTTCCTCTGGTAAACGGGAGTTGCATAATCTCATAGTCATAGGAACATGTATAAGTCATGAAGTAAGCAATAGCAACATACTAAACGACCGGGTGCTAAGCTAATGGAATGGGTCATGTCAATCACATCATTCTCCTAATGATGTGATCTCGTTAATCAAATAAGAACTGATGTATATGGTTAGGAAACATAACCATCTTCGATTAACGAGCTAGTCAAGTAGAGGCATACTAGTGACCAATGTTGGGGATATCGCTTATCGGGAACTTATCGGTCGACCCATGATAAGGGGTAAATCGGCCAGTTTATCGGTATATCGGCCGATTTATCGCCATATCGGCTAATTTATCAGCCGATTTATCTTATCAGTCAGACACCGATAAGCGATAAATCGGCCAATTTATCGGAATATCGGAAGATATCTTGAACAGTGCTAGTGACACTTTGTTTATGTATTCACACAAGTATTATGTTTCCGTTTAATACAATTCTAGCATGAATAATAAACATTTATCATGATATAAGGAAATAAATAATAACTTTATTATTGCCTCTAGGGCATATTTCCTTCACTACGACTGCAGCACCAATGCTCTCCGGGTCAGCAGTGGCGACAGCCGCCAGGGCAGGAGGCCCCGCGCGCCCGCCGGCTTAGGTCTTGTCCGGCTTGTTGGATGCTTTGGTGACATTGCTGGCCATGAAGGTTAATCCGGCAAATCAGGCTCAGCATAACGTGGAAGTTGCGAAATTACGTGACGAGGTAGCACAGGCTAAGGAGGAGCTGAACGCAGAGAATGCTAGGATGGCCACGGAGCGAGCTGCTCTGGAGGCTCAAGCACACCGAATTTAGGCGGAGGCTTTCCGGCTCACGATGAATCGGAATTCTTCAAACGAAGTCATGAGGATGAGGCATCAGACTCGTCTACCTTCGGTGTACGAGGCGATAAATCTCTTTAACATGCCTGGAGCGGGGACCAGTGACCCGCCGCCGGTATACCAGGTTGAGATACCTGGGACGGGAACGCCGGCTCAGCCGCGCACGGCCGAGCCACCCCGTTTGAATACAACTCCACCTCAGCATATGCCGACGCCACCGGATCATTATTCTAACCCCTTGGACAATATGATTGTTTCGGCGACTCGACTGGCAGCTATACCAATTGAGGGAGAACACCAGTGACAATGGAAATACGACGAGCCATAGAGTTACTTCAGATGGCTGTGGCCCAACAGGCGGCTTACTCTTACAGCAGTGATAGTATACACTCGACGCCATGTCCAAGCAAGAGTTATAGCAGGCACATGGACTCCCCGGCAGTTTTGAGCAGTGACCAGCGCCGTAAACCTCCTCGTGGGCATGACCTGGCCCGTGGTAATGTTAACACCCAAGCACCGCTGGATCAGGATAGAGCACGTCGCGAGGCTGAGCTGGCGGCTCAGTACGCGACCCATCAACCATCCCCGGTTTATCCAATGGCTTCGGCGGGGGCAGGCGTGACTTCTAGAACCACGGGCATACCATCTCTGGTGCCGGCTCTGCATAACGAGTGTTTACCAAAGGATTTCAAAGGACCCCGTAAGGTGCCTAACTACACCGCCGACTTACCCCTTGAGGCGTGGATTGAGAGTTATGAGATGGCCATGGAACTATTGGAGGTGAGTAATGCTGCATGTGCTAAGTACTTCACCATTATGCTGGATGGAACGGCTCGGACTTTGCTAAAGGGGCTGCCTGCCAACTCTATTGGGTCGTGGGCAGAGCTAAAATCCCGGTTCATTCAGAATTTCAAAGACACATGAAAACAACCTATGTCAATTGTGGATTTGGATGGTTGTGCTCAAGAGGAGGGTCAGTCAACAATCCATTGGGTGCGCCGGGTCAAAACCATCTTGCAATCATCAGATAGTATCAATGTCGGTTCAGCAGTTTTAATGTTAGAGAAGAATTGCCGTTTTGAACCCCTTAAGCAGAATCTAGGACGGCTCAAGCGCAACTACAACAACATGGGGGAGTTAATGGCAGCTCTAATTAAATATGCTGACTCAGATAGTACCAAAGACCCCGAGTCTGATGATGAAAAGATGGGAAAGGGAAAGAAGAGCGGCAACGCCAAGGGCCAGCATCATAACTCGGGGAGTCAGGGGGCAACGGAAAGCGCGAAGCTAATAATAACTCAGATTTTGTGGCCAATACCAACACGCAGAATAATGGTCAGCGTCGAAGGGGAAAGCCACCTCCTCAAGGGGGGGCAGTTATCAATCTTGAGCATCTGTTGAATCATCCTAGCCCAAAGCATGGTTCGCAGGAAAGACCGTCCAATCACCTCTGGAAGGATTTTTATATTATGAAGGAGTTTAAAAATTCCAATTTGTTCCAGAGCGATCATGGGCCGGGTGGCGCTTCAGGCTCTGGCTCATACGGGCCGGGTTATGGTGGTGGCAGCTCTAATTCTGGTTTCCAGGGCCAAGGCAATCAAGGTGGTCAAGGCAATCAGGGTGGTTACCAGCAACAGTCTGGTCAGAGAAATCAGCAAAAACAACAATATGGGTATCAGAGTAACCCGAAGAAGTTGAATAGCGGGAAGTACCACGGTTTCACTACAAGTTTGTGCAAGTGGGACCAGAAGCTTTGTAAAAGGGCTGTAAACGCCGTTGAGCCGGCAGTTCCACATTACTTACGATGGTCAGAATAGCCCATTATGTGGAGTCGAGAGGATCACCCGCCCCAAGTTGATAATCTGGGTCAACTGGCGTTGGTGGTGGCACCTTAAGTTGGAGGATACAAATTCACTAAAGTTCTCACGGATGGAGGCAATACCATCAATATCCTTTACTATGATACTTTTCGTCGTATGGCACTAACTGATAAACACCTTAAGCAATATAATACTGTTTTTCTTGGTGTAGTGCCTGGTAAGTCGGCATAGCCGATAGGCAAGATATCTTTGGAAGTTCCATTCGGCGATGATCATGATTCCTGCCTGAGACGCTGACCTTTGAAGTGGTTAAGATTTAGAGCCCGTATCATGCTCTGTTTGGACGGCCAGCTTACACTAAGTTCATGGCTCGGCCTTGTTATGTTTATCCGCAACTCAAGATGCCAGGTTACAAGGGGACCATCACAGTACATGGAAGCCGGAAGATAGCCTTGGAGTGTGAAGAATGTGATGCTGCTTATGCTGAGTCTGTCTGTGCCACAGAGGAGTTAAAGTTCTATAAAGATAATGTTGACCCGGCAGATATGACATCTCTGAAAAAGCCAACTACAGAGCATGACCCGGCGTTCAAGTTTAAGTCGGCAAATGACACCAAGCTAGTTGATTTCGTTCCTGGCAATTCAGCCAAGCAGTTCAGCATCAGTGTTAATCTAGATCCAAAATAGGAAAGCGCGCTCATCGAGTTCATCCGTGAGAACCGGGACATCTTTGCATGGAAACCTTCTGATATGCCGGGTGTACCGAGGGAAATCGCTGAGCACACTCTTAATATTGATCTGAAATTTAAACCGGTCAAGCAATTCCTCTGTTGTTTTAATGAAGAGAGGCGTAAGGCCATTGGTGAATAAGTAGCCCGGCTCCTGGCCGCCGGGTTCATCGTCGAAGTTTTTCATCCTGAGTGGTTAGCTAACCCGGTGCTGGTGCTTAAGAAGAATGGAACTTGGCGTATGTGTGTGGATTACACAGACTTAAACAAGGCTTGTCCAGCTGACCCCTTTGCCTTCCCACGTATTGATCAGATTATTGATGCTACGGCGGGTTGTGAGCGATGCTTATTCAGGTTATCATCAGATCAAGATGGCAGTTAAGGATTAGGAGAAGACAGCTTTCATCACTCCCTTTGGTGCCTTATGTTATGTGTCTATACCTTTTAGGCTCAAGAGTCCCCACGCGACTTATCAGCGATGTGTGCAGGATTGTCTTCATGATCAGATTGGACGCAATGTTCATGCTTGTGTGGATGATATTGTGATGAAATCCAGAAAGAAGGAGACATTGATAAATGATTTGAAAGAGACATTTGACAATCTCCGGATCTACAAGATGATGCTTAACCCGGCCAAGTGTGTTTTTGGCGTGCCAGCAGGCAAACTCTTGGGTTTTCTAGTTTCTGAGAGAGGCATTGAAGCTAAACCGGAGAAAATCAAGGCCATTACATCATTGGCTAAGCTGGTGTGTATCAACGATGTTCAGCGTATGGCGGGTCATATTGCAGCCTTAAGCCGGTTCATAAGCCGGTTGGGTGAGAGAGCCATACCGCTGTATTAGATGATGAAGAAAACAGATCGCTTTGTCTGGAGTGATGCGGCTAATGAGGTGTTTGAAGCCTTGAAGAAACAGCTCGCTGAACCACCAGTCCTTGTTGCTCCTATTGACAAGGAGCCGCTGTTGCTATATGTGGCTGCCAATGCCCGAGCTGTCAGCGTAGCTATTATGGTGGAACGAAAAGGAGGCAGGCAAGGAACATCCGGTTCAGAGGCCGGTTTACTACATCAGTGAAGTGCTTATTGAGTCTAAGCAGAGGTATCCGCACTGGCATAAACTTGTATATGGGGTGTTCATGGCCAGTCGGAAGCTTAACCATTATTTTTTGGGTCATCCCATCACTGTGGTTAGTTCTGCTCCCTTAGCGTATATTATTCAAAACAGAGAAGCCACATGTCGGGTAGCCAAGTGGGCCATTGAGCTTGGACCTCATGGTCTGAAATATATGCCTCGCACAGCAATCAAGTCTCAAGCGCTCGTGGATTTCATTAATGATTGGACAGAGTTGCAGACACCCGAGGAGAAGCCAGATAACACATATTGGACTATTTACTTCGATGGATCCAGGCAGTTGGAAGGCTCGGGGGCTGGAGTTGTGTTGACTTCCCCACGGGGTGACAAGTTTTGTTATGTTCTTAGGTTGATGTTCCTTTGCACTAATAATGCAGCTGAGTACGAAGCCTTGATCCATGGCCTTCGGATGGCTAATGAAACGAACTTAAGCCGTGTGAGGTGTTTTGGCGACTCGTACATAGTAGCTCAGAAAGTTTCTGGCACCTAGGATTCTAAGGATCCACTCAGGGCGGCTTATCACTGAGAGGTTGTTGCTATTGCAGGGCACTTCAAGGGTTATCAAGTGGAACATGTTGATCGTAGGAAAAATGAGGCGGCTGATGCCTTAAGCAGGTTAGGATCCCAGCGTAAGCCGATGCCGCCTAACACCTTTTTGGATATTCTGCATAACCCTTCCGTTAAGTTTCCTACAGAGGAAGATTTGGCCATTCCTGACCCAGAGGCACAATTGGTGGCAGCTCTTCATGCTATTCCTGATTGGACAGCCCCATATTTGGCTTATATGACCCGGGGCGAGCTGCCAGAGGATGAAACTTTGGCCACACAGATAACTCGGTGGTCTAAATCAATGACTATTGCCAATAGGGAGTTACATCATCGAAGTGTCACCGGGGTGTTTCAACATTGTGTTTCACCTGAGGAGGGTCATGAGATTCTTCACGAAATTCATGAAGGAGATTTTGGTCATCATGTCGGCTCAAAGTCCATTGTGGCCAAGGCTTTTCGTCATGGGTTTTATTGCCTCACGGCCCACGCTGACGCAGAGAACTTAGTTGGTAAAAGTGATGTTGTCAGAAATTCTCACGACGGGCTCATGTGCCGCTCAAGAGTTGAGAATGATTTCAATTGCTTGGCCATTCGCAGTCTGGGGGCTTGACATGGTTGGGCCTTTTAAAAGATCTAACTATAAAAAGACCCACCTTATGGTGGCAGTTGACAAATTTACAAAGTGGGTTGAGGCAGAGCCGGTTAGCAAGTGTGATGCGGCAACAACGGTTCAGTTCATCAAAAAGGTGATTTTCCGTCTTGGCTTTCCCCACAACATTATAACTGACAATGGCACTAATTTATCTAAGGGTGCTATGAAAGAGTTTGTCAACGTGAGCATATCCGGCTGGACGTGTCATCAGTGGCTCACCCTCAGTCTAATGGTCAAGCCGAGAGAGCCAATCAAGAGATCCTCAGAGGTATCAAGCCCCAACTTATGGTTCCATTGCAGAGAATGTCGGGTTGTTCGGTAGAGGAGTTACCTTCAGTGTTATGGAGCATCAATACCACCCCCAACAGATCTACAGGGTACACACCTTTCTTCATGGTTTACGGAGCACAGGCGGTTCTCCCTAGTGATATCCATCATGAATCACCCCGAGTGGCGGCTTACATTGAAGCTGATAGCGAACAAGCATGGCGGGATGCACTTGACATGTTGGATGAGGAACGTGACCTCGTGGCATCTCGATCGGCGATTTACCAGCAGGATCTGCGAAGTTATCATAGTCGTCGGGTCTGGAGGAGAACTTTTCAAGAAGGCGATTTGGTGCTCCGGCTCATCCAGGATCAGACCGATATGCATAAACTATCCCCGCCTTGGGAAGGACCTTTTGTGGTTAGCAAGAATATGAACAATGGGGCATACTTCCTTATCGATGTTAGACCACAAGGACTCACGCACATCGGAGGAGGAGACCCGCCGGCCATGGAATATTGCTCATCTTCGGCCTTACTACACTTGAGCCACCGGCTCTTGCAATGTATATATTCTGATAGTGTACATATTATGATGATTATAATAAATCCGGCATCCCTGATAATTCAGGGCCTTTGTCGTTTCGATTCAACAGAATGATGAGTCTCTATCACTTCAAATAGGTCACTTGGGGGCTTCCTATTCAAACATAGGTGTATTCACCAAAGAGAACATAGCTGTGAATATCCCTCTTGATCCGGTGCAATGAAGTACTTCAAATAGGTCACTTGGGGGCTTCCTGTGCAAACATAGGTGTATTCACCAAAGAGAACATAGATGTGAATATCCCTCTTAATCCGGTGCAATGTCGTACTTCAAATAGGTCACTTGGGGGCTTCCTATTCAAACATAGGTGTATTCACCAAAGAGGACATAACCCTTCCGGGTCATCCTTCCTGTATGTCAGCTGCTTCTCCATCAGGTAATCATGATTGACCCACCGAACTCTTAATAGTCAATCTTTTAAACAAGACCTGAACTAGTTAAGGTTAAAACGCCGGATTGTCATGTGAGGGCACGGCTTACAGATAACGAGGATGGACCCAGGCAATTCAGCCGCCTTCATTGAAACTTGGTTAAACCTGCCTGTTTGCATGATGCTACTCCGACCTCGTGTACTCTCGATAAGTCAATCTTGAAACAAGACTCTGAACTTATCCAGGTTAAAACATCGATTGGGTCATGTGAGAGCCGGCTTACAGAAAGCGAGGATACTCCAGTGGCTATCATGATAGTTCCATTGAAGTATTCTGTTATCATACAGATACATCATTATATATTGCATCATGCATTGCATCACCATTACATCATCATACTATGCATCATATGTGCATGGATATACTGGTTTATATGACAGGAATCGGTTTTAAGCTGGATTATATTATTCTATTAGTGGATATGATTATTCTACAATGACAGGAACAGTCCCGAGTCGCTGCAGGCCTATGACCCGACACTTGGGGGCTACACTATTCACGATTGAGATTACATCAAGAATACAAGTCCCATGGCGCTGCCAGCAAGCATCATGGTTCTTAGCTTCGGGATGATTACCCCTTGCTATATTGGTTTATAAGCCGGATGTATAAACAAATCAAGTACGGCTTTGGGTTATAACCCGTACTGCTTGACAGATGATGAGTCGGCAGAATTAACAGATCACAGGTATGATAATTTTGTATACAGTTATGATTACAACAAGCCCTGGTTATGGACTTTCATGGTCCCCAGCGGTCTTATATTGAGCATTATAACCTACCCGGCGGTAAACCGCCAGGGCCTTTTCATATTTATGTGCAGGAAAATTATCCAATTAATATCATAAGCATAAGTGGCGGGGATTTGACTGGCAGTTCAGCACTGTTATAAAAGCAAAAATGTGCACGACGGCACGACAGATCAAAGTTCAAACTAACTTATTACATGGCTCAGTAAAGCCTAAGTTACCAGTGTTCTTTAGAGAATCAAAGATAAATCGCCGACAGAGTCAATCTTCTTGGCCTTGACGGATGGACATTTCCGGATCATCCCTCGTCGGTTCTTCATCCTCCTCCGTCGTCTGGAAATCAGGGGATGACCAGTCAATGCCACTCAAGGCTTGGAATTCCGCTTCGTCATCAATAAGCTCGGACGGGTCTACTTCAGGGGCGCAGGTATGCTTACGGATTGGAGGAATCAGGTCCATCACTTTATAAGCTAGTCTAGGAAGTTTCTCAATCTCCATGGTGTAAGCTGGATGATATCGAGAAATATTAGTCTCACCAGCAATCAAACTAGCCACTGGGTGTATCTCCTTCACACAAGAAGCAAAGTCTTTCTTGTCAAAAGGAGTGGCATCTTCTTTTAAGCTTGGATATCCAGTAGCCAGCTCGGCAGGGTCAAGTTCTGCAGCCCATGCCTTGGCCCGGCTTAATGCTGTTACAGCACTGGCTCTTGCAAGAGACCGCTTCATTTCTTCTATCCTTGCAGGGAGAATAGAAAGCTTCTTTAAGACATCACATAAAAGATAGGGAGTTTGGTTCGCTGGGTAAATAGTGGCCAGTGAGCGCTGGGTTCTAGCGTATAGTTGTTCGACCATCGTATAGACGGCTTTCAACTTCACAAGCATTTCTTGTCCAAGATTGTTGCTCCTCGGCCCTACATAACATTGAGACAAATTAATCAGAGGGCAGTTTATAACATGGTAGGAAAAAGCTTGGGTATGAGTCAAATAATGTTACTTACCAAAGATAGCAGAGACCATCCGGTTTATTGGCATTTTAAACCGGTCAGCTCTATGGTCACTTCTTGAAGGGAGGATTCGGCTTTTTCAGCCCGCTGTATAAGAGCCGTCCTTTCTTTGGCCCAAGCATCTTTTTCAGTCTTAAAGTTGGTCTTCAGCTTTTCTGATTCATCCAGAGTAAATTTGAATTTTGACTCGGCCTTCTGAGTCTCAGATTCTTGACTCTCCAATCGAGCCTTCATATCAGCCAATTGAGATTCCAGTTGAGCAGTACCCTCCTGTGCATAAGCAGTTTTGGAATATGAGTCGGACTACAAGAGTAAAAATCCCAAGCCTTTTGCAAGCAACAACACTTGGCACTTGGGGGCTAATGCATGTTGAATTAGTCTTCATACAACGGTTCATATGAGTAAGTCGCAAGCACTTTGCAAGCAAGAGCACTTGGCACTTGGGGGCTAATGCGTATTGCGCGTATTTTGTCATGATGACCCGGTTGTGCCTAGCAAACCACGACCGCCTCATGGGGCTACGCCAATAAAAGTTTTGATCTATTTACAAGGTTTGATAGTGCCGATTCATTCATGCTGATTAAACCGGCCCTTGGGGGCTGCTGATGCAATGTCAGTTGACGAGTAAATCTAAGACCCGTTTACGCTATAGTAGTGAAAGACGGATTTTCTAAGTATTCTATCAAGATATTCATGGTTGTTCTAAAGTCTACAGCATATTCAGTTTCAGTATATATAGTAGACTTGGGGCTGACAGCATCTGCATTACGCATTAAGCCGGAGATCATACCTCAAATGTTTGATGCATTTGCTTTACCATGTCTACCTCAAGATTGCGACTGGTGTGTACATGGTTGAGGTAGCCAGAAAGAACTTCACTAAGGCTCAATTGGGAGTAGTTGGCAATAAAAAATTTCACCTTGCGCCTTTCAACAAGCTCCTCTTTGGCGGTATGCTTGGCTAAAACGGTAGGATTTCCCGGCTCATGGAAACCAGTACCAGTAATTATGACATCTTAAGTATGCTTTTCTGCTGGGTTGAGCGGATTGGATGACTCAATGTTCAAAGGGTCAACATTGTTGTGGTCTCTGGAAAGGTCAGGGATTTCTAGTGGAGGATCATGTACAGGCTCGTCTGGTTGTTGAACAGAGGCTTTAGATGCTGGAATATGTTGCTCCAGTTCATTGACGATGGGGTCCTTGGTCGGTTTGATCACCTTTGCCTTTTTGCTAGGCTTTGCCTTTCCACTGAAAAGAGTTATGCAGATTAATATAAAGAATGAGGATGCAAGATTATAAGATAGTTAAAAATCTTACCCAGGGACAGTTTTGAAAGCCGGCAGATTGGTTTGTGATGAGTCGCCAAGGGAATGAGATGTGCCCTAATAGTTTGAATCGGAGGAATTCAATGGCTGACGAATAACACCCGTCAACGGATAAAAATGTTCGCTTTGTTCTAAATATTTAATTTAGACGACGAAAATTGTTTTTGGCATTTTAAGATTGTTATTTTATTTATTTAGGATTTTCTCGGCGGAATCAGTTTAAAAAAATCTCCGCCGGACCGAACTGGGCCGAGGCCCAGCCGGCCCAGCTGCCGCGCCGCCCTCCCCGTCGTGTGCCGCCGCCGGACTCGGGGAGTCCGAGCCCCGCCCGCCGCGCCGACCCCCTTCCCAAGTCGACCGCCGCCGCCGCCTTTCCCCCCTCTTAAATACGACCCCGAGGCCACCATGGAGCCCCACATCGCCTGTGCCGCCGCCTGCCCTTGCCAGCCCCGCTGCCGAGCCGCCCGCTCCCCGCCGCGCCGCCGCCCGAGCCGCCCCGCACCGTCGCCAGCCCCGCCGGAGTCGCCCTGTTCGCCGGATCAAGCAGTCGTTCGCCGGATCTCGTCCTCCCGGTCTTATTTTGGTTTTTAGGTAAAAGCCGCCCCGGTTTGTTTAAACGCTAGTTCGTTTTTTTAGATTCGGATCGGTTCGTTTCGACGGTTTATTTTATTTAGCGGACGTTCGTCCGTTCGTTCGTTTTAACGAATGCTGTTCGCCAGTTAGGTTCGGACAGCGAACGTTCATTCGTTAGTTTTTTCTTTTTTCTTTTATTTTTTTCGGCCAGGGGCCTATTCACGATTACTTTTATCGCAGATAAGCCTCTGATCTTCAAACCCTCGTCGTTTCTAAACCGTTTGTCCAAATCCAGTGAAACCAACGCCAAAATCTTCGTCTTGAGCCCCTCTTTCTTTAATAAACTTGAACAAGGTTTTGACAATTTCAAATTTGGTTTCAAGAATATTTGATTTCGAAGTTCTTTTGATCGTAGTTTCAGTTCTGTAGCTCCGATTTGATCGATTCTTTTTGCAGATCGAACCACTTCAGTTGAGCTTTCAGATTCGATATTCTTATTTGAGTTTACCTATGCATATAAGCTTGAGTGCTTATGTATGATATTGTTTGTTTGCGATAGAATTCCCGGAGTGCGAAGCGTGCTACTACGAGTCACTAGGTTTTGTGGATCGTCAGCAAGGCAAGTAACACATTGATCATATTCTTTTCATACCCAGTTTTATGCATTAGTTCCAATCCTCAAACACAGCATGATTAGGATGTGATTAATATGTGGGTGTTGGGAAGTAGATGATGAGGTAGAACCTATTATCTGTTTTATTATCAAACCCTTGGGAGTTACTTCTACGTTATGCTTATATTGCTATGCTATGCTCGTAGACGTGGATTGGGTTTGAGAGTATCCATGATTGATGTGAGATTGTTTAATTAATGGTTCAACTTAAGGTGGCAACTTTAATACACATTTGGGTGGATTGTTGGTTTGGGCACCTGGGGTTATACCAGTGTTGTCCTAGGAGATCCCGGGGTTATACCGTATGATCCTCCTATGGTCCGCCACCCAGGCTCAAAGGGATCATAAGATTATTCATGCTAGAAACTTCTGTGTGCAGCCACAAGCTATTATGGGCTCTAGCATAGTTGAGTAGGTTGCATGACCTCTTTCAGTGGTGGGCTAGCAGATGTAGGGGAAAGTAGGTGTAACTGTCCACTCGGAGTAAGGAGTTAGTGCTTCTAAAAGACTGTGTCTTGGTCATCCATTTCTCAAACACCATGTAGTGCGAGAAATCTAACGGAGGAGATCGAGTCTTGTGGGGAAAAGTGCGCAAACCTCTGCAGAGTGTATAAACTAATCATGGTTAGCCGTGTCCCCGGTTATGGACATCTTGAGTATCGGGTACTTGAATTATTGATTTGATCTCATCACTCTAAATTAATTTGTTGGGTTGTTAATGATTACTTTTAATTGGGATTGAGATGGGGTACCATTCTCAATGTTTCAACCACCATGATAGTTAAACAAAATATATTCCATTTGTTGTAGGGAAAAATTGGCTTTTCACAAAACATTATAACCATAGAGCCTCCACCAGCCATATATGCATGTAGTGATAGCATTTATCTTGTTCATTGCTCTACTGTGTTATATTGCCAGCATATTCCATGTGCTGACCCGTTTCGGGCTGCAACATATCATGTTGTAGACTTTTCAAACGAAGAGTAAGGTGCGCTAGGTCGTTGTCATGCACTCAGCTATGTCGTTGGAGTTGATGGACTCACTTTATCTTCCAAGCCTTCCGTTGTTATCTTATTTAGATGGCCTTAAGCCATATTTATTGTAATAAGTTCTCTCTTGAGACTATCAATGTAATAAGTGTGTGATTGCTACTCTGTTATAAATATTTCAAGTATTGTGTGTGTCAGCATTACCGATCTAGGGATGACACTGAACATAGAGATTTGACCGTCTGAGGTCGGATCGCTAGAAGATGGTATTAGAGCCCATGCTGATTGTAGGACACGACCACTAAGATGAGCCATAGGTCTCTCTTCTGTACTCATTTATGACTTCTCTCCATTTTCTACTCTTTAGGATGGCGGACTCAAGAAACAAGTTTGGACAACTGGATGAAGACACTCCCTTTGGATGACACTTGAAGGAAGTCACTAGGCACCGGAACATCGGAATAACAAGCTTCACCGGGACCTACACTGCCACTTTACCAGAAGAGGAGCATTGGATGATTCGAGTTCAAGTTTCAAGAAGAACATTCATGCCAGTTACTGAGCCAATAGAGTTTTCCTTTGATGCACCAACCTGGAGTCTAGGAAAGAGCATGGCAGCCCACATCGCCATGGGACGCATCAGCGAAGTATATCACAAGGATCTTAAGGACACTATCTACCAGATATGTGGGCGCCGAGATGAGCAATTGGAGATGATCAGCACCAGGAGAGACATGTCCATTGCAGCTTTCATCCAAGAGTTAAACCAGCACATTCGTCGACAGGAGAACCAGATGTGCGCAAGCATGATAGATTTGAAGAAGGCGATGACCAGAAACACGGAGCTAGAAGAGGAACTCAACTCTACATGCGACGGATATGAGGAGGAAATCGCAATACTCGTGGAGAAGAATGACAACCTGACAAGGAAGCTAGGAGTATTCATGGGAGGCCCAGCGCCAGGAGGAGAAGAGGACGAACCCAAGGAAATTCGTTCTAAAGACTACATCATCATCGACGACACCAACTCCGACCCTGATGGTAGTGATGATGATTATGAAGACGAAGCTGGTGCGGATATCATGGAGTCTTCCACCGATCAAAATTTCTAGATGGCCACCATATGATTAGAAGTATTTCCCCATGTACATAGTAGTAGTCCGAGCACTTTTGTAATGGTAGTTCTAGACCGGTTGTATGCCCTTGCTTGAATTGATTTGGTGTGATATGATTGTGTTTGTCGCATGTGCATATGGGTAGTGCTTTCTCATTAGACATCATTCTACTCTAATCTCTCCTCTCTAAACCCATCAGATGCCTCCGAGACGTGACCCCGGATTTGTCTTCCCACCGGAGATTACTCAGTTGATCCAGCAGCAGAATGCCTTGATGCAGATATTAGTCCAGAACCAAGGCAACAACGCAACAACAACAACAACAACAACCTCCAGTTGACAACTTAGCCCATTTTCTGAGGTTGCAGTCGCCGGTGTTTTCCGGTAGCACCGAGCCAATAGTTGTTGATGACTGGCTATGCCGGATTGGAAGGGAGTTCACCACCGCAGGTTGCATAGATGCAGAGAAGGTGCGTTTTTTCACACATCAATTGGATGGACCAGCAGCTTCCTGGTGGGAAATTACATAGTCACTTTCCCTATAGCCAATATCACTTGGGATCAGTTTCAGCAAGCATTCCGCACTGCACATGTCTCAACTGGAGATATGAACATGAAGAAGCATGAGTTTCGCAAGTTACGTCAGGGAAACCGTACTATGGGGCAATACGCGGATGAGTTCAGTAAGTTAGCTCGCTACGCCCCGAATGATGTGGCCACCGATGCCGCTAAGTAGGAGAAGTTTATGAAAGGGTTGAATGATGAGATGAGCATGCAGTTGATGGTAGCAACATTTGCAAACTACCAGGAGTTGGTAGACAGGGCTCTTATGATTGAAGGGAAGCAGCAGCAGATTGAGAGCCGCAAAAGGAAGTATGGACAAGGGAAGTACAATTCAGGAGCACAGCAGAAGCCCGGCCTTACCCCGAACTCGAGAGGATATACCCATAACCATGGAGGCCATAACCACAATGGAGCAAGTTCGCATAACCATAGTAGCCCCAAGAATGGAAATGAGAATGTAGCAGGCAGCAATCAGAACTGCTCTAACCCAGCCACTCCCGCCAAGAAGGATCAAAGTCACATTACATGTTTCAAGTGCGGGAAGACTGGACACTACGCCAATGATTGTCCTGAGTTGAAGAATGGAAATGGAAACAGAAGCTCTGGGAAGAAGCCCAACCCTTTCAACAGGGGACAAGTGAACCATGTGAACGTGGAGGAGGTTGAAGAGCAGCCAGATGCAGTTATCGGTAAGTTTTTGGTTAAGTCATTTACTGCAATCGTTCTTTTTGTTACTGGTGCATCGCATTCATACATTTCAAGGGGATTCGTGGATAAGTATAAGTTGCCCACCAAAGTTCTTAGAACACCTATGTTAGCAAACTCATCAGGTGCACAGTTTATGGCAAGCCAAGGATGTTTTCAGATGCCGCTAACCATAGGTAGGCATGTTTTCCCCTCAGACCTAATAATATTGGAGTCACAAGGATTGGATGTGATACTAGGAATGGATTGGTTATCAATGTAAGATGCAATAATAAATGTAATAAAATGATACAAGTATCTATCTAAACATACAAGTAAGAATATTTTTCCTTTCAGAAAGAAGATAAGAATAAGAGGCTCACCACGGTGGTGTCGGTGATGAGATCGGCGCGGGTGATCGACGGCGGTGAAGATGGGGACGGGGAGTGACGGACCGCTAAATCTAGACAAATCTCGAGGAAAATGGAGCTTGGAGGTCGAGCTTCGAGAGGAGAAAGCTTAAGTAGTGTGGCTCGGGCATTCCATCGAACACCTCATGTGCATAGGACGTGAGCTCTGCTCTTGCGCGAGGGGGTATATATAGGCACCTCATTGGTCCCGGTTGGTGACATGAACCGGGACTAAATGGGAGCCTTACGTCCCGGTTCATGCCACCAACCGGGACCAATGGTGGTGGGCCAGGAGCGAGGCCCATTGGTCCCGGTTCGTCCCACCAACCGGGACCAAAAGGTCCAGATGAACCGGGACCAATGGCCCACGTGGCCCGGCCGGCCCCCTGGGCTCACGAACCGGGACCAATGCCCACATTGGTCCCGGTTCTAGACTGAACCGGGACTAATGGGCTGAGCCGGCCTGGACCATAGCCCTGTTTTCTACTAGTGTATGGGGAAACATCGATTGCACCAGTAAGACAATTCTGCTCACCACACCGGAGGGAAAAAGGATCAAGTATGTATCTAGGCATGCGCCAAGGAGAACCTAAGTAAATTCCCTCTTAGGAGTTGTTCAGGAGGAAGTGCATGTAGTGAAGGAGTACCCAGATGTATTTCCAGAGGAGTTACCAGGCATGCCGCCTGATTGAGACATTGTGTTTTTGATAGAGTTATTGCCAGGCACCGGACCGATATCGAAGAGACCATACCGGATGCCCACAAATGATCTGGAGGACATTAAGAAGCAGATTAAGGAGTTATTGGAGAAAGGTTACATTCGATGAAGTTCATAACTATGGGGAGCCCTAGTGCTCTTGGTTGAGAAGAAGGATGGATCATTAAGAATGGTTGTTGATTATCATGCATTGAATGAAGTGATGATCAAGAACAAGTACCCATTGTCGATGATCAATGACTTGTTTGACCAGCTGCAAGGAGCAAAAGTGTTTTCAAAGATCGAGCTGCGATCAAGATACCACCAATTGAAGATCCGAGAATAGGGTATACCTAAGAGAACCTTCACCACGAGGTACAGGCTATATGAGTATACGGTTATGTCATTTGGATTGACTAATGCCCCTGCCTATTTTATGTGCATGATGAATAAGGTATTCATGGAGTTCTTGGATAAGTTTTTTGTGGTATTCATTGATGATATCTTGGTATACTTGAAGAATGAAGAGGAACACAAGGAGCATTTGCGTTTAGTTCTCGAGAAGCTTAGGCAACACCTGTTATATGCCAAGTTTAGCAAATGTGAGTTTTGGTTGAAGGAAGTTGGATTCCTTGGACATGTTATATCAGGAGAAGGTATAGAAGTAGACCCCACCAAGGTTCAGTCAGTCACTGAGTGGTTAGCGCCCACCTCAGTTGGAGAGATCCGCAGTTTTCTTGGACTCGCAGGATATTACCGGAGATTCATTGAGAATTTTTCTAAGATTGCGAAGCCCATGACAGAGTTGTTGAAGAAAGACATGATAACCCACAAGTATATGGGATCAATTGTAGCCTCTTTTGATAAGTAAGAGTGTCGAACCCAACGAGGAGCTAAAGGCAGAAAAAATATTCCCTCAAGTTCTATCGACCACCGATACAACTCTACGCACGCTTGATGTTCGCTTTACCTAGAACAAGTATGAAACTAGAAGTACTTTGTAGGTGTTTTTTGATAGGTTTGCAAGATAATAAAGATTACGTAAATAAAAAGTAAGGGCTGTTTAGGTAAAGACGCAACTAAATTAGTTTTAGTAGAGAGTTTGTTGTTACGAGAAAGTTATTTGTCCCTAGGCAATCGATAACTAGACCAGTAATCATTATTGTAATTTTATTTGAGGGAGAGGCATAAGCTAACATACTTTCTCTACTTGGATCATATGCACTTATGATTGGAACTCTAGCAAGCATACTCAACTACTAAAGATTCATTAACGTAAAACCCAACCATAGCATTAAAGTATCAAGTCCCCTTTATCCCATACGTAAACAACCTACTTACTCAGGTATGTGCTTCTGTCACTCACGCCACCCACCATAAGCAAATCATAAACATATTGCAAACCCTACAGCGGGAATCCCTCACGCTTGCGCAACACGGAGAGCACCATAGGACAGCACCAATAATAAAACATACAACTCAAAGCAATCACGATCATCAAATAGCCATTAGGACAAAACAGATCTACTCAAACATCATAGGATAGCCATACATCATTGGGAAATAATATGTAGCATTGAGCACCATGTTTAAGTAGAGATTACAGCGGGTAAGAGAGAGGTTACACCGCTGCATAGAGGGGGGAAGAGTTGATGATGATGGTGGTGAAGTTGTTGGTGAAGATGGCGGTGATGATGATGGCCCCCGGTGGCACTCCGGCGCCACCGAAAGCGAGGGGGAGACAGCCCCCCTCCTTCTTCTTCTTCTTCCTTGACCTCCTCCCTAGATGGGAGAAGGGTTTCCCCTCTGGTCCTTGGCTCCCATGGCGTGGAGGGGCGAGAGCCCCTCTGAGATTGGATCTATCTCTCTGTTTCTCTCTGGTTCTGCGTTCTCCTCTGGCTCTGTTTCACCGTTTCATATGTATATGGAGATCCATAACTCCGATTGGCCTGAAACCTTCGCCGTGATTTTCTTTCCGAATATTAGCTTTCTTGCGGCAAAAGAATAGCGTCAACCGCCTTATGGTGGGCTCACAAGGGTAGGGGCGCTCCCTAAGGGGGGCCTGCCTCGTGACCACCTCGGGCACTGGTTCGCCTTGATTTTCCTTCCAAATTTTCCATATTTTCCAAAAATAAGCTCCGCCCGTTTTTATCCCATTTGGACTCCGTTTGATATCGATATTATGCGAAACCAAAAACATGCAACAGACAGGAACTAGCACTGGGCAGTAGATCAATATGTTAGTCCCAAAAATAATATAAAAAGTTGCCAAAAAGTATATGAAAGTTGAATAATATTGGCATGGAACAATCAAAAATTATAGATACGACGGAGACGCATCAGCATCCCCAAGCTTAATTCCTGCTCGTCCTCGAGTAGGTAAATGATAAAAAAATAATTTTGATGTGGAAAGCTACCTAGCATAATCTTGATCATATGTCTAATCATGGCATGAATATTAAGACACGAGTGATTCAAAGCAATAGTCTATCCTTTGACATAAAAATAATAATACTTCAAGCATACCAACCCAGCAATTATGTCTTATTGAAATAACATAGCCAAAGATAGCCCATCCCTACAAAATCATATAGTCTGGCTATGCTCCAACTTCACCACACAAAGCATTCACATCATGCACAACCCCGATGACAAGCCAAGCAATTGTTTCGTACTTTTGACGTTCTCAAACCTTTTCAACTTTCACACAATACATGAGCGTGAGCCATGGACATAGCACTATTGGTGGAATAGAATATGATGATGGGGGTTATGTGGGGAAGACAAAAATGAGAAAGTCTCACATCAACGTGGCTAATCAACGGGCTATGGATATGCCCATCAATTGATGTCAATGTGAGGAGTAGGGATTGCGATGCAACGGATGCACTAGAGCTATAAGTATATGAAAGCTCAAACTGAAACTAAGTGGGTGTGCATCCAACTTGCTTGCTCATGAAGACCTAGGGCATTTGAGGAAGCCCGTCGTTGGAATATACAAGCCAAGTTCTATAATGAAAATTCCCACTAGTATATGAAAGTGATAACTCAAGAGACTCTCTATATGAAGAACATGGTTCTACTTTAAAGCACAAGTGTGGAAAAAGGATAGTAACATTGCCCCCTTTTTTCTTTTTTTGCGGGCTTCTTTGGCCCCATTTTTTTTATTTAGGCTTCTTTGGCCTCTCTCTTTTTGGGGGGGGGGGGGGGGGGCAATGCTCTAATAATGATGATCATCACACTTTTATTTACTTACAACTCAATATTACAACTCGATACTAGAACAAAGATATGACTGTATATGAATGCCTCCAGCGGTGTACCGGGATGTGCAATGATCTAGCGTAGCAATGACATCAAAAAACGGACAAGCCATGAAAACATCATGCTAGCTATCTTACTATCATGCAAAGCAATATGACAATAAATGCTCAAGTCATGTATATGATGATGATGGAAGTTGCATGGCAATATATCTCGGAATGGCTATGGAAATGCCATAATAGGTAGGTATGGTGGCTGTTTTGAGGAATATATAAGGAGGTTTATGTGTGATAGAGCGTATCATATCACGGGGTTTGGATGCACCGGCGAAGTTTGCACCAAC
The DNA here is from genome assembly GCF_056163025.1 of Triticum urartu. Lineage (NCBI taxonomy): Eukaryota > Viridiplantae > Streptophyta > Magnoliopsida > Poales > Poaceae > Triticum > Triticum urartu. Next base: position 716,430,742 of record NC_141879.1, read on the forward strand.
TCTCGAGGTGAGAAAGGGCAATGCACGGTTGTGACACCCCAAAATTTTAACCTTGTTTTATTAATTAAAATTTTGCCAGGAAATTTAAACTTTTATTTTCTGGATTTTCTTTTGATTTCAGAACCATTCTTTTCCTTATTATTATGAAGTTTTTACCTCAAGTGAAAAAAAACTTTCCAAATATATTATTGGACTTGTTTGCCCTTTCAAGAAAAACATTCCTATTGCCAGTGGATTTATTTGCATAATTATTTCTCTCTGAGCTTTATTCCTTAAAGTGGATTTTCATTAGTTTTGGAGCCCTATTTGAACTACAACCATTTGATAAATTTATCTAATATTCCAACCAAAATTTGGAGATGTCATGTGATGTTTTTAAATCACTTTTATGCAAAAATATATTTCATTCATTGGATATTTTGAGTTCTACACCAAGTTTTCAAATCTGGTCCAGTGGGCAATTTTGCACTACAACCTATTTAAATATTCCTTTAAAACCTGCACCAAATTGTGGGATGCTAGTAGTAGTATGTAATTCAACCTTATGCAAAAACCCAGAGTTGCCCTTTGAAATATTTGAGTGAATCAACCTCATTTCCATTCTGGCCCAGTTGGATGTTTTCTACTGCATCACTATTCAATTTTGCTCTAGTGACCATGAGCTTTCTCCTGCTTGTAGTACACCATACAAAACCCTTAAGTCCAGAAGAGTGGACCCATTGGAGGATTTTAAGTGCATGCAACAATGCCTTTTACTTTCTGTCCAGAATCAGTTTTCTCACGAACTTGCACTAGCAAGTTTTTGTTTTTGGCAAACTAACCTTACCACCCTCCCATTCATCTAAAGAGACTATGATCTGGAGATTCGGGCCACCCCAAGAGTTGCCTAGATGCACATGGCATTTTGTCAAACACCCTGTGTGCATAGCCAGATTTGGCATGATTTTTAGTCTGCTATATGAACTTGATCCCCTGACCAGACCAGCATGTCCCATGGATTTGCCCTAGCCCATAGCCCCACCCTGCTAACCCTCTTGTGGATTGGAGCCCCCTAGCATGCCTTGGAATATTGCCGAGCACGTAGCGTGCGTGCTCTGGCGTGCCCAGAGCGCGCGTTTTGCACGTGCATGCGCACGGGTCGCCGCGTCGTGCCCTGGCCCTTGCTCGCCTGCAGAGCCGCACCCCGACCTCATCCACTCACCAGAACACGCTAGCTCGCCCCTGTCGCCCTACAGTGCCGCCGCAGGGCCCTCTTGGCGGCACGCCGACGGCCACAGTACGCCCTGCCATGGACGGCGCCGCCCAAGCCACAACTCCTCGCCAGCTGCCCTCATGAACAGGCCGCCCTTATCCCCAAGCTCGTCCGCTAGCACCGACCCTGCTCCGGCCATCGCCACATAGCTCTGCCACAACAGAAGCGGTCGGCCGGCGATCTTATCCCCGGCCGTCGCGGAACCACCATTGCCCGCCTATTTAAGGGGTCCCCGAGCTCGTCAGGCCCTCAAGCAACCTCTCTCACTCCCTCACTGATCCACCCGTAGCAGTAGAAAGACCAGAGATGGTCGTCTTCTTCTCCGGAAGCCACAGCCGCCGCCCCGTTTCGATCCATTCCGGCACCACCAGGGCCTCCCCCTCTCCACTCTCTTCACCAAAAGCCCTCTTTTCATCTCGTGAGTCCACCCCCGTACTCAATTTTGATCGGGAACCACCGCAGCCCAGAACCCCAAACCCACCCGAAGCCTCCTCCGCCGCGGAGCTCGCCGCCGGCGACTCCCTCCACCTCCGCCGACCCAACGACCACCGGGAGGACCGCCCTGGTCTTGAGGATCCATCACTACCCTCCGGAGCCCGCGGGAAGCCGCCGTCGCCAGTGTTCATCGCCGGAGCCCCGCCCCGCTCGGACAGAGGAGGAAGAAGGGCGCGGGCGACTGGTCAAGCCTGACCAGTGGGCCCAAGGGACCCACTGTCAGTGACCAGCCCCGCCGCCACGTGTTTTAAGTGAAAGCGCAACGACCCAAAGTACGTCTCCCCTGCTAAGAGAGCGTATTCTGTATCAAAACGTTTTCCTTTTTCTGTTTTATTTTAAAAACAGAATTTGACTAAATTTGACTGGCTATAACTTTTTAAATATAAATCCAAATGACTTTATTCTTTTTCTGTTGTTTCGCAAATATTGTCTAGTTTATTTTCATATTTATTTCAAAATTTTCCAAACAACTTTTTTGTACTATTTTTAAAGTATGTGTTATTAGAATATTTTCAAAAATAGGAGTTTGAAGAAGGAGAAAACTTTCAAAAGTTTTGAAATGCACCCTGCCTCTCCACAACTTGAAGGCAAGGATTTTTGAACTCTGGCATAATATTATTGTGTGTTGTTTGATATAGTTACAGCACCACCATGACACGGAGTATCCGTTATTTATTTGTGAGGATATGATCATACTTGCATACTAGTGATCTCATGCTATTGGAGCTTGATATGTTTGCGATAGTAATCATTCTCACATGCCTTTTATGCCTACCGGAAGGAAGCCGAGAAAGTCTCTGTCTTGGGTAGAAATGAGCTTATCTCTGGTTCCCCGTCGGGACGGTTGTCTCCGCTATGGCAAGATGAGGTATGATGAGTAGTGATACTGTCTGTTGGTTTGAAACATATTTGTTATACCAATCATGCAGGAAAAACTTAAGCCTCCTGAGTCGGCCATAGATCGAGTCTTGTTCCAGTAACCCCCATACTTGTTTCGTGCCGCCACTTGTCCCTGTCGTAGGTAGGGTACGATTCAATAAGTTGTCAACCCCTGTCTAGCACACACCGTACAGAGAGGCCATAGTGGAAGATACCGACTGCAGCCGGTAGGCATGCCACTTGGTCCGGGGGCATGGGGGTTTCCGGTTGGGACCGAGAGGGGGCACCCCTTAGAGTGCGCGATAGAAATTTGATCCCATGCTACGCGAGGTTGTAGCCTCCCCACTTAGAGTTTTGCTTAACAGGTGTCGTGGGTGATTCCAAACACGAGTAAAGTTAAGGTGGTGTGTGCAAGTCAGGCGTGTTTTCGACTAAAAAACCATAGACGGAATTAGTTCCGATGGACTAAAGGAATCCATTACTCGTGGGTAAAGAGTACACCCTCTGCAGAGATATTATACCTATTCGAATAGCCGTGTCCATGGTTAAGGACTACAGTCTGGGATGGGTCAAGTGTCGGTCTTCAGAGGAAAAACTACTAAACCAGAACATTGATTATGACCTGTGACGTATAATGATTATTATTATTATGGACTAACCATTTATGTTATTTTAATTATTGAGTATCCCTGGGACAGTTCTACCTCCCGGATATTCACTGTGATTATTCTTATATAAGCCCTTTATGTGGTGTCGCTCAGACGCCCGACTGTGGCAGGCTTGTCATTTGATTTACTTATAAGCCCTTTATGTGGTGTCGCACAGACGCGCGACTGTGGCATGCTTGTTATTTCATTTACTTATAAGCCCTTTATGTGGTGTCGCACAGATGCCCGACTGTGGCACGCTTGTTATTTCATTTACTTATAAGCCCTTTATGTGGTGTCGCACAGACGCCTAACTATGGCATGCTTGTTATTCCTCTCATATATAAGCCCTTTATGTGGTGTCGCTCAGACGCCCGACTGAGGCGTGCTTCATATTACTATTCCTTTGAGGTGTCGCTTCAGATACCCGATCGGTGCTTTTCATTTCTACACCCTAATTGTTTACTCATGTTTTATTTGAATGATCTGCTTGCGTGCATCATGAACCTTATTTCATAACTGACGAAGTGATCATAGAATATTTTTTAAACATGATTATCAGTGGCTATATTATACCTGTGTTCTTAATGTTTGCAAGTACATTCAAAGTACTCACTAGCTTGTCCCTGGCTATTGTCTTGGCCAGATTTCCTGCGTGGAGAGGAGCGTTGTGATGACAGCCCCGGAACCTACACAATGGAGATAGAGGCCTCGTGAAGATATGAGTTATCCTGGTTAGCTGGTCCTGTGGGAAATGAAGTCCCATAGATGCTGGTGATCCGCAAACCGCTTCCGCCTTCAGCCACTAGCAAACCATTTGTTGTACTCATAGGCCAGAATGGTCTTGTACTACATATCCTGTGTTTTGCTTGGAGTTTCTGTATCAAGTTGGTGCCTCATTAGCTAACAGTAATCCTGGGGCTGGTGAGCACAAGGGCCGCTTTTGGGAAATTAATACCCGAAAATCCGGTCCTGACAAACTTGGTATCAAAGCCAGGCTGACCATTGGCTAATCCTATCTTCGCCAGGTCAAAAAACTAGGTAAAACAACCCACCAAACCTTAACCAAACCCCGGCCAAGCTTCTCGTGCAAGATAGCCACACAGTGACCCGACACCTTTTGGCAGTCGGTGCCCAACCTATCAGCCTAGCCTGTCGATCATGCGCCAGTGGCCGGCCCCTAAATAGTCCTTTTCGCAAGTGTGCGAAGGAAGACTCCGTCCCCTTTTGCTATAAAAAGGGCACGCTAGCCTCAACCCAGCACAGCACAACCTCTACCCCAAACCGAGCTATAATGCCAGGACCCATTGTTCACAATGAGACCACAGAAACCAACCTTGGAGGTTTTGTGACCGTGCTAGCAAACCTCACCCGCCGTGCCTTTGCATTAGAAGAGCCCCCAGAATATGTGGTGTCCCAAGAGTCCATGAGCGGTGAGAGCCGTCAATTTTGGGCCACTGTGCACGTCTATGGTAGGGGTCTATCGCCAGAACACCCCTACAGGTTCACCGGAAGGACAACTTCCTTTGAGCCACAAGCCATCCAACTAGCTGCTCGAGAGGCTATAGTTCAACTCCGGCACTTGTCGCCCAGAGTTAAATGTCGCTCCTTCTACTACTACCACAGCCGTGACGGGTATGGTAGACCACCCCAGGTTGCCAACGGAGACCACGAGACAGATCCTGCATTATTGCATCTGGTGCGCTATGTGAGTGCACTAGAGAGACTGTTCGATCAAATCACCCTTAATCTGATCGCAGCTCGTGGAGAACTGGTTCGCCGAGCCCCAGCAAGGAGAGAAGATGAGCCCGACGCCAACAACCCAGTCATGCTATTCGGACAACCAATCGAGACCTTGAGGTCAGCCCCAGCCATCAACCAAGGTGCTTTGATGACCCCAGAAGTGCTTCGTCGCCTTTTGGGAACGCACTCCAACGGGATTGTGGCCAACAATCCCCGCGATGGTCATCATCGCTACCCCGACCCTGCAGTTCCTCAACCCCCTCCAGCTAACCCCGACGGTGAGGCCAATGAAGAAACCTCGACAGCCACAAGGCACGCCTGCTTAGATATAAACGAGGTGGACTAAGTCACTCGAGTAGTACCGATTCTTAGTATACCCCACGCCCTGTAATTGTGTGATCACGTATCGCCATATTGAAATACTATCTGCTTGTGCGCCCCTATTTTGAATAGTGGCCATGCATGAGTGCGTTGGTGTACGGATGCATTTTTAATTCCGGGCGTAGCTACCAAAACTAACCCTGACGGCGCCCACAGTAACACGTCACTTTTGTGAGGTGTGTGTATCTGTGTCATTGACCCCGACCCCATGAGAGCAGAACCAGCAAACTAGTGCCCCTCACCGCGGTAAATAACCCAGCCCAGTTGCTATATCAAAGGCCACCTCGTGACCTTGCCGAGTACCCCTCATCTTGTGCGCAACCCTCACAACCATTTCTTGCCATGCCGAGCCCTAGCATTTATCTGAGAACCCCAGATGCAACCCCGGGTAGTTTTGTTAAAATATTGTGGGACTTTACCTGCAGTACCATGGGTTCTACCCAGCCACCCCAGCATGAGCTGCTCAAGTCGAGGATCACCTCATCCACCTCGAAATATTGGGCAGCAGTGCAAATTCCTCCCGTAGACTCAAATCAAGACCCAACGGAAGTCTCCTTCCTGGGGAAATCTATGCCGACTCCGCAGATGGCCATAGAAGCGACTACACACGGAGCGATTGTTCGCCTTCGATTCGCGGTACCCTATGCTAGCGAACGAGGGTATTATTACTTTTCGAGCCGTGCAGCACCCGGAGAAGTAGCATCCTTTCCCGGTGGACAAATTGAGAGAGACCCAGTACTGGCCAACCTTGTCCAGTATGTCATCGCTCAAGAACGTTTGACCTAGAGAATTATGGGTTATCTCCAGAGCCTCACTGATTTAAATCCTCACATCGCCATCGGCAGACCACTGAGGCCCGACCAAGAGAGACGCGTCCATCGACTGGTCAACCCGCTTCCCCCGATAGAAGAAGAGTGTGTCCCAGTACCAGAGACGTTTTCTTGGGATCCTGTCCTTTTACCGTTTTCATTGTAAACGTCATAGCTATGTTTATTTATGTGTGGCAACTTATGCAATGTACCCAAGTATGTGCTATGAGTAATCTGTTTGGTTTCAGCTGATAGGAGCAATATTTTCAAAACGACCCTTAGCAAATCTCGAGGACGAGATTTTTTTTCTTAAGGGGGGTAGTGTTGTGACACCCCAAAATTTTAACCTTGTTTTATTAATTAAAATTTTGCCAGGAAATTTAAACTTTTATTTTCTGGATTTTCTTTTGATTTCAGAACCATTCTTTTCCTTATTATTATGAAGTTTTTACCTCAAGTGAAAAAAAAACTTTCCAAATATATTATTAGACTTGTTTGCCCTTTCAAGAAAAACATTCCTATTGTCGGTGGATTTATTTGCATAATTATTTCTCTGTGAGCTTTATTCCTTAAAGTGAATTTTCATTAGTTTTGGAGCCCTATTTGAACTACAACCATTTGATAAATTTATCTAATATTCCAACCAAAATTTGGAGATGTCATGTGATGTTTTTAAATCACTTTTATGCAAAAATATATTTCATTCATTGGATATTTTGAGTTCTACACCAAGTTTTCAAATCCGGTCCAGTGGGCAATTTTGCACTGCAACCTATTTAAATATTCCTTTAAAACCTCCACCAAATTGTGGGATGTTAGTAGTAGTATGTAATTCAACCTTATGCAAAAACCCAGAGTTGCCCTTTGAAATATTTGAGTGAATCAACCTCATTTCCATTCTGGCCCAGTTGGATGTTTTCTACTGCATCACTATTCAATTTTGCTCTAGTGACCATGAGCTTTCTCCTGCTTGTAGTACACCATACAAAACCCTTAAGTCCAGAAGAGTGGACCCATTGGAGGATTTTAAGTGCATGCAACAGTGCCTTTTACTTTCTGTCCAGAATCAGTTTTCTCACAAACTTGCACTAGCAAGTTTTTTTTGGCAAACTAACCTTACCACCCTCTCATTCATCTAAAGAGACTATGATCTGGAGATTTGGGCCACCCCAAGAGTTGCCTAGATGCACATGGTATTTTGTCAAACACCCTGTGTGCATAGCCAGATTTGGCATGATTTTTAGTCTGCTATATGAACTTGATACCCTGACCAGACCAGCATGTCCCATTGATTTGCCCTAGCCCATAGCCCCACCCTGCTAACCCTCTTGTGGATTGGAGCCCCCTAGCATGCCTTGGCATATTGCCGAGCACGTAGCGTCTGTGCTCTGGGCGTGCCCAGAGCGCGTGTTTTGCACGTGCGTGCGCACGGGTCGCCACGTCGTGCCCCGGCCCTTGCTCGCCTGCAGAGCCGCACCCCGACCTCATCCACTCACCAGAACACGCCAGCTCGCCCCTGGCGCCCTACAGCGCTGCCGCCAGGGCCCTCTTGGCGGCACGCCGACCCTAGTACGCCCTGCCATGGACGGCGCCGCCCAAGACACAACTCCTTGCCAGCTGCCCTCGTGAGCAGGCCGCCCTTATCCCCAAGTCCGTCCGCTAGAACCGACCCTGCTCCGGCCATCGCCACGTAGCTCTGCCACAACAGAAGCAGTCGGTCGGCGATCTTATCCCCGGCCGCCGTGGAATCGCCATTGCTCGCCTATTTAAGGGGCCCCCAAGCTCGTCGGGCCCTCAAGCAACCTCTCTCACTCCCTCACTGATCCTCCCGTAGCAGTAGAAAGACTAGAGATGGTTGTCTTCTTCTTCTCCGGCAACCACAGCCGCCGCCCCATTCCGATCCATTCCGGCACCACCAGGGCCTCCCCCTCTCTACTCTCTTCACTAGAAGCCCTCTCTTCATCTCGTGAGTCCACCCCCATACTCAATTTTGATCGGGAACCACCGCAGCCCTGAACCCCAAACCCACCCGAAGCCTCCTCCGCCGCGGAGCTCGCCGCCGGCGACTCCCTCCACCTCCGCCGACCCAACGACCAACGGGAGGACCGCCCGGTCTTGCGGATCCATCCCTACCCTCCGGATCCCTCGGGAAGCCGCCGTCGCTGGCGTTGATCGCCGGAGCCCCGCCCCGCTCGGACAGAGGAGGAAGAAGGGCGCGGGCGACTGGTCAAACCTGACCAGTGGGCCCAAGGGACCCACTGTCAGTGACCAGCCCCGCCGCCACGTGTTTTTAGTGAAAGCGCAACGATCCAAAGTATGTCTCCCCTGCTAAGAAAGCGTATTCTGTATCGAAACGTTTTCCTTTTTCTATTTTATTTTAAAAACAAAATTTGACTAAACTTTGACTAGCTATAACTTTTTAAATATAAATCCAAATGACTTGATTCTTTTTCTGTTGTTTCCCAAATATTGTCTAGTTTATTTTCATATTTATTTCAAAATTTTCCAAACAACTTTTTTGTACTGTTTTAAAGTATGTGTTATTTGAATATTTTCAAAAATAGGAGTTTGAAGAAGGAGAAAATTTTCAAAAGTTTTGGAATGCACCATGCCTCTCCAAAACTTGAAGGCAAGCATTTTTGAACTCTGGCATAATATTATTGTGTGTTGTTTGATACAGTTACAGCATCACCGTGACACGGAGTATCCGTTTTTTTGTGAGGATATGATCATACTTGCATACTGGTGACCTCATGCTATTGGAGCTTGATATGTTTGCGATAGTAATCATTCTCACATGCCTTTTATGCCTACCGGAAGGAAGCCGAGAAACTCTCTGTCTTGGGTAGACATGAGCTTATCTCTGGTTCCCCGTCGGGACGGTTGTGTCCGGTATGGCAGGATGAGGTATGATGAGTAGTGATATTGTCTGTTGGTTTGAAACATATTTGTTATACTAATCATGCAGGAAAAACTTAAGCCTCCTGAGTCGGCCGTAGATCGAGTCTTGTTCCAGTAACCCCCATACTTGTTTCGTGCTGCCAGTTGTCCCTGCCGTAGTTAGGGTACGGTTCAGTAAGTTGTCAACCCCTATCTAGCACACACCGTATAGAGAGGCCATAGTGGAAGATACCGACTGCAGCCGGTAGGCATGCCACTTGGTCCGGGGGCATGGGTGTTTCCGGTTGGGACCGAGAGGGGGGCACCCCTTAGAGCGCACGATAGAAATTTGATCCCATGCTACGTGAGGTTGTAGTCTCCCCGCTTAGAGTTTTGCTTAACAGGTGTCATGGGTGATTCCAGACACGAGTAAAGTTAAGCTGGTGTGTGCAAGTCATGCGTGTTTTCGACTAAAAAACCGTAGAAAAAATTAGTTCCGATGGACTAAAGGAATCCGTTACTCGTGGGTAAAGAGTACACCCTCTGCAGAGATATTATACCTATTCGAATAGCCGTGTCCATGGTTAAGGACTACAGTCTGGGATGGGTCAAGTGTCGGTCTTAGCGTCGGTCTTCGGAGGAAAAACTACTAAACCAGAACATTGATTATGACCTGTGACGTATAATGATTATGATTATTATTATGGACTAACCATTTATGTTATTTTAATTATTGAGTATCCCTGGGACGGTTCTACCTCTCGGATATTCACTGTGATTATTCTTATATAAGCCCTTTATGTGGTGTCGCTCAGACGCCCGACTGTGGCAGGCTTGTCATTTCATTTACTTATAAGCCCTTTATGTGGTGTCGCATAGACGCTCGACTGTGGCATGCTTGTTATTTCATTTACTTATAAGCCCTTTATGTGGTGTCGCATAGACGCCCGACTGTGGCATGCTTGTTTTTCATTTACTTATAAGCCCTTTATGTGGTGTCGCATAGACGCCCGACTGTGGCATGCTTGTTATTCCTCTCATATATAAGCCCTTTATGTGGTGTCGCTCAGACGACCGACTGAGGCGTGCTTCATATTACTATCCCTTCGAGGCGTCGCTTCAGATACCCGATCGGTGCTTTTCATTTCTACACCCTAATTGTTTACTCATGTTTTATTTGAATGATATACTTGCGTGCATCATGAACCTTATTTCATAACTGACGAAGTGATCATAGAATATTTCTAAAACATGATTATGAGTGGCTATATTATATCTGTGTTCTTAATGTTTGTGAGTACATTCAAAGTACTCACTGGCTTGTCCCTGGCCATTGTCTTGGCCAGACGTCCTGCGTGGAGAGGTGCGTTGCGATGACAGCCCCGGAACCTACGCAATGGAGATAGCGGCCTCGCGAAGATAGGAGTTATCCTGGTCAGCTGTTCCTTTGGGAAATGGAGTCCCATAGACGCTGGTGATCCGCAAACCGCTTCCGCCTTCAGCCACTAGCAAACCATTTGTTGTACTCATAGGCCAGAATGGTCTTGTACTACATATCCTGTATTTTGCTTGCAGTTTCTGTATCAAGTTGGTGCCTCATCAGCTAACAGTAATCCTGGGGCTGGTGTGTTGGGGAACATAGCAGAAATTCAAAATTTTCTACGCATCACCAAGATCAATCTATGGAGTAATCTACCAACGAGGGGAAGGAGAGTGCATCTACATACCCTTGTAGATCGCTAAGCGGAAGTGTTCAAGTGAACGGGGTTGATGGAGTCGTACTCGTCGTGATCCAACTCACCGATGATCCTAGTGCCGAACGGACGGCACCTCCGCATTCAACACACGTACAGCCCGGTGACGTTTCCTACGCCTTGATCCAATAAGGGGAGAAGGAGAGGTTGGGGAAGACTCCATCCAGCAGCAGCACGACGGCGTGGTGGTGGTGGAGGAGCGTGGCAATCCTGCAGGGCTTCGCCAAGCACCGCGGGAGAGGAGGAAGGAGAAAGGCAGGGCTGCGCCATGGAGAGGTCAAAACTCATGTGTTGGTAGCCCCAAAGTCCTCAAGTATATATAGGGGAGATGGAGGGGGTGCGCCCCCTTTAGGGTTTCCACCCCAAGGGGTGCGGCAGCCCCAAACCCATCAAGGGTGGCGGCCAAGGGGGGGAGAGGGGGAAACTTGCCCCCCAAGCTAGGTGGAGGCGCCCCCTCCCCAAACCCTAGGCACCTTGGGCCCTTGTGGGGGGGCGCACCAGCCCACCTGGGGCTGGTCCCCTCCCACACTTGGCCCATGCAGCCCTCCGGGGCTTGTGGCCCCACTTGGTGGACCACCGGGACCCTCCCGGTGGTCCCGGTACATTACCGATAAAACCCGAAACTTTTCCGGCAACCAAAACAGGACTTCCCATATATAATTCTTTACCTCCGGACCATTCCGGAACTCCTCGTAACATCCGGGATCTCATCCGGGACTCCGAACAACATTCGGTAACCACGTATATCTATTCCCTATAACCCTAGCGTCATCGAACCTTAGGTTTGTAGACCCTACGGGTTCGGGAGTCATGCAGACATGGCCGAGACAACTCTCCGGTCAATAACCAACAGCGGGATCTAGATACCCATGTTGGCTCCCACATGTTCCACGATGATCTCATCGGATGAACCACGATGTCAAGGATTCAATCAATCCCGTATACAATTCCCTTTGTCCATCGGTATGATACTTGCCCGAGATTCGATCGTCGGTATCCCGATACCTTGTTCAATATCGTTACCGGCAAGTCTCTTTACTCGTTCTGTAACACATCATCCCGTGATCAACTCCTTGGTCACATTGTGCACATTATGATGATGTCCTATCGAGTGGGCCCAGAGATACCTCTCTGTTTACACGAAGTGACAAATCCCAGTCCTGATTCGTGCCAACCCAACAGACACTTTCAGAGATACCTGTAGTGTACCTTTATAGCCACCCAGTTACGTTGTGACGTTTGGCACACCCAAAGCACTCCTACGGTATCCGGGAGTTGCACAATCTCATGGTCTAAGGAAATGATACTTGACATTAGAAAAGCTTTAGCATACGAACTACACGATCTTTGTGCTAGGCTTAGGATTGGGTCTTGTCCATCACATCATTCTCCTAATGATGTGATCCCGTTATCAACGACGTCCAATGTCCATGGTCAGGAAACCATAACCATCTATTGATCAACGAGCTAGTCAACTAGAGGCTTACTAGGGACATGGTGTTGTCTATGTATCCACACATGTATCTGAGTTTCCTATCAATACAATTCTAGCATGGATAATAAACAATTATCATGAACAAGGAAATATAATAATAACCAATTTATTATTGCCTCTAGGGCATATTTCCAACAGTCTCCCACTTGCACTAGAATCAATAATCTAGTTCACATCGCCATGTGATTAACACTCACAGGTCACATCGCCATGTGACCAACATCCAAGAGTCTACTAGACTCTAGTTCACATCACTATGTGATAAACACTCATAGAGTTCTGGGTTTGATCATGTTATGCTTGTGAGAGAGGTTGTAGTCAACGGGTCTTGCCATATTCAGATCCCTATGTATTTCGCAAAACTTTATATCGTAGATGTTGCTACCACGTTCCACTTGGAGCTATTCCAAATTATTGCTTCATTATACGTATCCGGTATCTCTACTCAGAGCTATCCGGATAGGTGTTAAGCTTGCATCGACGTAACTCTTTACGTCGAACTCTTTATCACCTCCATAACCGAGAAACATTTCCTTATTCCTCTAAGGATAATTTTGACCGCTATCTGGTGATCTACTCCTAGATCACCTTTATACCCTCTTTCCAGACATGTGGCAAGGCACACATCAGGTGCGGTACTTCATCATGGCATACCGTATAGAGCCTATGACAAGAGCATAGGGGACGACCTTCGTCCTTTCTTTTTCTTCTGCCGTGGTCAAGCTTTGAGTCTTACTCAACTTCACACCTTACGACTCAGGTAAGAACCCCTTCTTTGACTGATCTATTTTGAACTCCTTCAAAAACATGTCAAGGTGTGCGTTCTTTGAAAGTACCATCAGGCGTCTTGATCTATCTCTATAGATCTTGATGCCCAATATGTAAGCAGCTTTATCCAGGTCTTCCTTTGAAAAACACTCTTCAAACAACCGTTTATGCTTTCCAGAAATTCTACATTATTTCGGATCAACAATATGTCATCCACATATACATATCAGAAATGTTGTAGTGCTCCCACTCACTTTCTTGTAAATACAAGTTTCTAGCAAACACTGTATAAACCTAAGAGCTTTGATTACTCCATCAAAGCATATATCCCGATTCCGAGATGCTTGCTCTAGTCCATAGAAGGATTGCTGGAGCCAGCATACCTTTTAGCATCCTTAGGATCGACAAAACCTTTTATTGTATCACATACAACTTTTCTTACGAAAACTGGTAAGAAAACTTGTTTTGACATCCATCTGTAAGATTTCATAATCAAAAAATACAGCTCATGCTATCATGATTCCGACGGACTTAAGCATCGCTACGGGTGAGAAATTCTCATCGTAGTCAACTCCCTGAACTTGTGAAAAGATTCTTTCCCACAAGTCGAGCTTCATAGACGATAACATTACCGCCCACGTCCGTCTTCTTCTTAAAGATCCATTTATCTCTATGGCTTGCCGATCATTGGGAAAGTCCACCAAAGTCCATACTTTGTTCTGATATATGGATCCTATCTCGGATTTCATGGCTTCTAACCATTTGTCGGAATACGGGCCCACCATCGCTCCTCCATAGATCGTAGGTTCATTGTTGTCTAACAACATGATATCTAAGACAGGATTACCGTGCCACTTAGGAGTAGTACATATCCTTGTCGACCTACGAGGTTCGATAGCAACTTGATCCGAAGCTTCATGATCACTATCATTAACTTCCTATTCAACAGACGGAGGCGCCACAGAAAACATCTTTCTGTGTTGCGTCACTCTCTGGTTGAAGTAAAGGTTCGACAACCTCATCAAGTTCTATCTTCCTCCCACTCAATTCTTTCGAGAGAAACTCCTTCTCGAGAAAGGACCCGTTCTTAGCGACAAACAATTTGCGCTCGGATCTCAGATAGAAGGTATACCCAACTGTCACCTTTGGGTATCCTATGAAGATGTGTTTGTATGGTTTGGGTTTGAGCTTCTCCGGCTGAAGCCTTAAGCATCGCAGCCCCAAACATTAAGAAACGACAACTTTGGTTTCTTGCCAAACCAATGTTCATACGACGTCGTCTCAACGGACTTAGATGGTGTCCTATCTAAAGTGAATGCAGCTGTCTCTAACGCATAACCTCAAAATGAAAATGGTAGATTGGAAAGAGACATTATAGATCGCACCATATCTCATAGGGTTCGATTACGACGTCCGGACACACCATTACCTTGTGGTGTTCCAGGTGGCTTCAACTATGAAACAATTCCACAATGTCTTAAGTGATTGCCAAACTCATAACTCAGAAAATCTCCTTTTGATCAGATCGTAGGAACATGATCTTTTTGTTATGATGATTCTTAACTTCACTCTGAAATCGCTTGAACTTTTCAAACGTTTCAGACTTGTGCTTCATTAAGTAAATATACCTATATCTACTCAAATCGTCAGTGAAGATGAGAAAATAGCGATATCCACCGCACGCTTCAATTCTCATTGGATCACACGCATTGGAATGCATGATTTCCAACAAGTCACTTGCCCATTTCATTGTACCTGAAAACGGGGTCTTAGTCATTTGCCCATGAGGCATGGCTCGCATGTGTCAAGCGATTCAAAATCAAGTGACTCCAAACATCCATCGGCATGGAGTTTCTTCATGCATCTTACGCCAATATGACCTAAGCGGCAGTGCCACGAGAAAGTGGTACTATCATTATTAACTCTACATCTTTTGGCTTGAACATGTGTATTACCACGACCGAGATTCAATGAACCATTCACATAGGGTGCATGACCATGAAAGGTATCATTCATGTAAAACAGAATAACCATTATTCTCTAACTTAAATGAATGACCGTATTGCAATGAACATGATCTAATCATATTCATGCTCAACGTAGACACCAGATAACATTTATCTAGGTTCAATACTAATCCCGAAGGCAGATGGAGCGTGCGATGGTGATCTCATCAACTTTGGAAACACTTCCAACACACATCGTCACCTCGCCCTTAGCCAGTCTCCGTTTAGTCCGTAGCTTTTGCTTCAAGTCACCAATAATAGTAACTGAACCTGTCGTGGAATTGTCACGGCAGATGTCCTCTTGCAAGGACTTGATCGTGGAGCCATCGCAACTAGGAAGCTTAAAGGGGTTAATCGGGACAAAGGACACGCGAGGTTTACACTAGTTCAGCCCCTTACAGTGAAGGAAGGCCTACGTCTAGTTGGGTTGGAATTGCTTGAGGTTTCGATGACCAGGGAGCGAGATACGCTATGCCAGGTTCTCGATCTCTTGTTTCTTGCCCTAAGCCACCAGCGGGTCGTCCCCTTATATACACGGGTTGACGCCCTATGGCCTACAGAGTCCCTGCCAGCTCATAAACAGCGTCCGGCTCGGTGACTAGTTAATTCTACCTTACGATACAAGTCATTCCATCATGGCGGTTTACCACTATGGGCCTTAAGTCTCCTGTGGGCTTTTAGACCCTTTATTGAACCGCCATCTTCATGCTTGGTCTTGGGCTTCTTCTGATGAGTCCTTCTTTGCGTAACCCGGCCCCTCCTGGGCGGCTTACACAAATAGTTATATCCCCAACATTAGGCCCCAGATTGATTTGAACCGGTTCATGTCAATCTTAAAATACCTTAAAAAACAAGCCTTCAGTCTTCTTGTCTGCGCAAAGGTTTTAACCCGCCATGACGTCATCTTCTGGATCCGCGTTAACCCATCGTGACATCATCTTCAATTAAATTCATATTTTACTCCATCATATCTTCCAACGGATCTTTGCCTTTACTGACCATTCCGAAAAACGAGGCGTCGGGGTCGCTGGATAATGATGTTCGGTCCCCTCGTTTCTCGCTCCGTCTCAGTCGGCCCTTCCTTATAAATAGGTGCGACCTAGGTCATTCCCATTCTCCTTCTTCGGTCGTCTTCCTCCTCACACTATTTCTCTGCCGCTCGAGCTCTGCCGCCGCCGCCGCAGATTTCCTCGTCTTCTCCAACTCAGGCCACTGCATCAACCTGACTTGACCAGAGAAACGCGACGGAACCCTGCAACAGCTCTGCATCCATAAGTCCTTTTCCTTCCCTGCTTTTAGATCTGCATTGCGGCCTCCGAGTTCGTCGGTGTTCATCGCTGCTCGTTGCAAACCCTTGATAGTTTTCCTCTCCAGCGCTCCTTTTTGATCTTTAGACAGTTAGAACTACTGCGGTGGCTGTTCCGCACCCATCTCGAATAGAAACAGATCTCATTTCCCTTGTTTAAAGGCCTCTTTCAAGTGTATGAACTTCTCTGCACTGGTTTTAGGTCTAGAAATTTTTCTTTTCAGAACGATCGTTTGATCCAAAATAATAGCTGCAACTTGTGAAACCTGTTTGTTCCACACTTAGCCAAAAAAACGACATCTGTCGACTCTGTTTCAGCCATAGTAGTTCATGTGACCGGTTTAAGATAATACTGACTGTTAGCACTGCCTGCTTTTGGCGACTTAAGATAATTTTCATCATCTTTAATACTTGCAGCTATTTAAACATTATCACACAACCACCTGTATGTCATTAGGCCCCTACTTAAGCCGCCATCTCGGACAACCCAATAATGCTTATTCTCCGGGTTATAATAAACCAGAAAATTTCCTTTATCTTGTTGTAGGCTTCAATTTACTCAATGGCACCCAAAGCTGTTAAACCTCCGATTACCTGCAACTGGGTCCCATCCATTGTTACGGAGAGCAAACTGTCAGAGTTTGTGAAGTCCGGCCATCTGCCCAAGAAGGACGTCATGTCTTATCGTGCTCCTGACCCGTCTGAAGAGAAACCTCAACCCAAGGAAGGGGAGGTGATCATTTTTACTAATCACATGAGCCGGGGATTTGCTCCTCCCGGTTCAAAATTCTTTAGAGACGTTTTGCACTTCTTTGACTTAAGACCTCAAGACATCGGGCCCAACTCCGTGTCAAATATCTGCAACTTTCAAGTTTTCTGTGAGGTCTACCTTGGAGAAGAACCCAGCCTACTTCTGTTCACGGAATTGTTCTATTTGAACCGGCAGAATGAACGGGCCAACGGGCCCAGTCTGGAGCTTGGTGGCATATCAATTCAAAGGCGGAGAGACTGCCTGTTCCCTTATGCTGAATTGCCGAGTCATCCAAAGGACTGGAACCAGACATGGTTCTACTGCCAAGATACTTCTCCGGTTGGCAAAAATCCACTGCCCGGCTTCCGCGCATTGTGACTTGAACCTACTCACCCGCTGCCGGATAAGTTGACAGCTATTGAACGCCTGCCACTCACCCCCAAAATAAAGAGGATTAAAGCTCTTTTAGGGAACGGCTTAGATGGTATTGACTTGGTCCGAGTCTGGATTGCTTGGAGAATAATTCCGTTAAGCCGCCGCCCCGGCTTAATGTGTAATTATTCAGGCGAGAAGGATGACCCTCAACGTCATAACCCTGACAACTTACCAGATGACGTAGTGGAAGCTACAACTCAGTCCTTGTTGAAAGAAGGCACAGTGAATAGTAACGCCTTCGGCTTACTACCTTTTTGCCAGAAGAACCCGGCCCCTGCAGTAAGTTTCCAGCCATTGGGTTATGTTTTATCATGTTAGGCTGTATTCTTACGCATAACCAGCTATAACCTTTTACAGGCAAACGATAGCTTCTGGAACACGCAATATGATCATGAGGCGGCCAAGAAAGCCAGGGCGGCCAAGAGAGCCTAAAAGAAAACCACCAAGCCCACCACCTCAGGGAAAAGGAAGCCAAGCGCCTCTGAGCTATTTCAGCTTGATGATACTGATGATAATGAGGAAGAGGTAACCTTTGAATTTCCCTTTCTCTTTTATTTCTACCTTACTGATGCTAACCTTCTTTCAGGAAGACACGGGCAACAGCCAACCCGTCGAGGAAGAGGTAATTGTAATCTCCTCCGACTCCGAGCTTCAGCCACGTCAGAAAATTCGAAGAGTAACTTGGAAAGTAAGATTTTCACATCCTTTGGCTTACCAAGATCCTGTCTTTCTTTTGAAGCGACAGATTTATGAGAGCCGGAGGCAGACCCGGACCAGCAAAGACTCGGAACTCTCCTCCGGCTTACCTGATGTGACCAGGAAATGCCAGACTGAGGTTATCTCCGATTTACACCTTCTTTTTCCTTTGGCGGGTTTCATTTGTTAGCCTCTCAATTATTCTGACTCCAACTATCAGGATATTTCACCTTCCTCCGGTGAGTCTATGCAGTCCAACATGCCAGCCTTCAAAACTGCTCCCGGGTAATATAAACTTGTTACACCTTATGCTTTATTTTACTCATATTTGCTGTATTTAACCTGTCTACCTTTTCCACAGTGTGCAAGTAAAACCCAGCAAAAGGGCAAAAAAGAATAAGCCGCCCCAAGAGCCGGTTGTGACTGAACTAGAGCTGGGCACAGCTGCTCCTGATGCCTCTGCTCACGAGCTGCCGCCTCAATCGTCTCATGATATTCCTATGTCTTCCTCTGACCCGCCTGCTGAACAAACCTTCAACGATTCTGGTAACCCGGAGGCTCCTAGCCCCGCCAAGGCAAATGATCAGGAAGTTGAAATTCTCAAGACTCAGTTTGTTGAGCCGGCATAGCCGTCTGTACTTGCCAAGTGTTCTAAAGAGGAATTGGTGGAACGCCGGAAGGCCAAGCTGGACATTGCTGACTATACTCATTTGAGTATTGGAGAGATTGTCTCCGGCTATATCAATCAAGTACAAAGCAGCCGTGACCTGGAAATTGACATGGTGAAGTAGATACAGCAAAAATCTGAGGTATGACTTATGCTAGCTTTCTTTCAATCACACGTACTGTACCAGCCCCCAAGTCTATTGCTTATGAATAAATATGTTGTAGACTTAGAAAAATTGTTAGATCTACTTGCCCGGCTTAAAGAAAAAATAATTGAACCGGATGTAACACAATACCTTTAACTTGTGATATACATTAGCCCCCAAGTGCCAAAAATCTTTGCTTGCAAGGTATTTGGGACTTAATATTCTGGACCGGCTTAATAATTTAGAAAGCTTCGATATACATTAGCCCCCAAGTTTCAAGTATCTTTGCTTGCAAAGTGCTTGGGACTTAATAGTACTTGCCGTAACTTTTACTACTATCCGGTGCAATGCTGGCCACCATAAGTAAATTTGAATAGGAGATTGCTGATTTGAAGAATCGCCTGGCAACCCAGGAAAGTGAAATTGAAAAGGCCAACTCCAAATTTGAATTCAGCGTCTCTGAACAAGAGAAGTTGAAGCAAAATTTTGAATCAGAGAAGAAAATTTGGGCTGATGAAAAGACTGCACTGGTAACCCAGGCCGAGACAGCAGAGGCATCGCTTGCAGAAGCAACGGCCGAACTGTCCGACTTAAAGCGCCAGATATCTCGAATGGTTTCAGCAATCTTCGGTGAGTGACTTACTCAAACCTTCAACGCTGCAAAACTCCTTGAACGACCATTTCAGTTGTCTCCTCTAACTTACCTTATGCTTGATAACGCAGGCCCCAGGAGCACAAATCTTAAGCAGAACATGGTGATCAAGCTGAAGGCGGTTTATACTCTGGTGGAACAACTCTACGCCGGGTCACAACGTGCTCTGGCCATTGTGGCTTTATCAAACGATGTTCCTTATCTCCTGCAAGATGTGCTGAAGCGGCTTGCTGTGCTACCTCAGCGAATCCAAGAGTTAAGATGCGCATCTGCAAGAGCCGGAGCTATAGCCGCATTGAGCCGGGCCAGGGCGTGGCTTCCAGAACTAGATCCCGCTGATATTGCTCTTGGGTATCCAAGTTTAAAGGAAGATGGCACCGTGTTTAATGATAAGGATTTCACCGCCTGTGTGAAGGATATACGTCCGGTGGCTACTCTTATTGGGAACGATACTGACCTCACCAAGTGTCAGCCGGGTTATGACAAGGAGAATCGGAGAATCCCCATGCCGCATTACGACGATGTCAGCTTGATCCCTCCAACCCGTAATCACACCTTTGCTCCTGAAGTCGACCCAACCAGTTTAATAGATGATGAAGCTGAGTTTGAAGCCTTGAGTGGCATTGACTGGGCCTCATCATCCTTCCAGGACAAAGCAGCCGGCGGAGAGACGGAGAAGGATAACCCGGGGGCTTCAAGTCAACCCCAAGAGTAGCTTGTCAGGCGCCACCTGCTTATGTCATCGTAGAAAACAATGCATCATTCAGACTCGGAGAGTCTTGTAACAAAGTAGAAGATACCTTGAGTTTTGCTATGCCTTTGCGCATGCTTATGGCCCTTAATACTTGCATAAGCCGCCGCCATTATTCTCTTTGTAGTTTGTATGAATCTGTTATGTCCTTTGCAAAAAATACCTTCCATTGCCCTGTAGTGCTCACAGCTGTTTTCTTTTCCGGCTTATATAAACCAACCACTGAGGGTAAACTTAACTCCTGAAAATTGGCACATATAAGTTCACCTGGTTCTTAAGAACCTGATGTAACTAACATTAACTCCGGAAGATTGTAATGTATTCCATTGTATCTTCAAGGGGGTCACAAGATACCTAATGTTGGCACTTGTAAAATATGATGAACAAAATTCAAGGGTTTCCGATTCGAATACGATCAGTAACCCGTTCCAAAGGGGTTGAGCTAAGATTCGGATACGATCTGTTAGCCCCCAATGGCTGTGGCGATGCCAATCAAGTGGGTATCGACAGCTATGTTCTCTTTGGTTCGAATACGACCTATGTTTGAACAGGAAGCCCCCAAGTGACCATAAGAGTTATTTAATGACGCTGATTCGAATACGATCCATGTCAGACCCAAAAGGAGTTAAGCTATGATTCAGATATGGTCAAGAAGCCCCCAAGTAGGTTTGGCAGTATGCCGATCAAGCGGGTATCGACAGCTATGTTCTCTTTGGTTCGAATACGACCTATGTTTGAACAGGAAGCCCCCAAATGATCAACGGCTAGATTCAGATATGATCATAAGCCGGACCAAAGGAAAGCCGGATTCAGATATGATCCGCTTCTCCTTGGTTATCTCCACCACCTGACAAGGAAAAAACACATAAACCTTTTTAGGATTGGAAAAAAGGACAGAGGTCCTGCTTTATTGCTTTAGATACTAGTATAAGTATATACACATTAGAGCCGACGGCTCAAGTATAATAAGGCCGAAGATGAGCAATATTCCACGGCCGACGGGTCTCCTCCTCCGACTTACGTGAGTCTTTGTGCTCTCGAACGTCGATAAGGTAGTATGATCCATTGTTCAGATTCTTGCTGACCACAAAGGGTCCTTCCCAAGGAGGGGATAACTTGTGCATGTTAGATTGATCCTGGATGAGTCGGAGCACTAAGTCACCTTCCTGAAAAGTTCTGGACTTAACCCGGCGGCTGTGGTACCGACGCAGGTCTTGTTGGTAAATCACCGAGCGGGCTATTGCCAAGTCTCGCTCTTCATCCAACAGGTCAAGTGCATCTTGCCGAGCTTTTTTATTGTCTTCCTCAACATAAGCCGCCACACGGGGTGAATCGTGACGGATGTCACTTGGCAGGACCGCCTCTGCTCCATATACCATAAAGAAAGGTGTGTAACCCGTAGATCTGTTAGGTGTAGTATTGATGCTCCAGAGTACAGAAGGTAACTCCTCCACCCAACAACCCGGCGTCCGCTGTAAAGGGACCAAGAGCCAAGGTTTGATACCCTTCAAGATTTCCTGATTGGCTCGTTCTGCTTGACCATTTGATTGAGGGTGAGCTACAGCTGAAACATCAAGCCGGATATGCTCTCGTTGACAGAACTCTTCCATAGCTCCTTTGGAAAGGTTAGTACCATTATCAGTTATGATGCTGTGTGGAAAACCAAAGCGAAAAATCACTTTTTTCATAAACTGGACTGTTGTGGCTGCATCACACTTACTGACTGGCTCCGCCTCCACACACTTTGTGAACTTGTCAACCGCCACCAAGAGGTGAGTCTTTTTATCCTTAGACCTCTTGAAAGGCCCGACCATATCAAGCCCCCAGACTGCAAACGGCCAGGTGATTGGAATCATCCTCAATTCTTGAGCCGGCACATGGGCTCATCGTAGAATTTCTGACATCCGTCACATTTACTGACCAGGTCTTCCGCATCAGCATGAGCTGTCAGCCAATAAAACCCATGACGGAAGGCTTTGGCCACAAGAGATTTTGAGCCGGCATGATGACCACAATCACCTTCATGAATTTCACGAAGGATCTCCTGACCCTCTGCAGGTGACACGCAACGTTGAATCACTCCAGTGACGTTGTAATGATGTAACTCGCCATTGACAATTGTCATGGACTTGGACCGCCGGACGATTTGTCTTGCCAAGGTCTCGTCCTCTGGCAACTCACCCCGGGTCATGTAGGCCAAATAAGGCACTATCCAATCTGGGGTAATGTGGAGAGCCACCACCAGCTGTGCCTCCCGGTCTGGTATTGCCAGATCTTCTTCTGTAGGTAACTTAACAGAAGGATTATGCAAAACATCAAGAAAGGTGTTAGGCGGCACCGGCTTACGCCGAGACCCCAACCGGCTTAAGGCATCCGGCGCCTCATTCTTCCTTCGATCAATGTGTTCCACTACGTAACCCTTGAAATATCCAGCCACAGCATCGACTTCACGACGGTAAGCCGCCATGAGGGGATCTTTAGAGTCCCACTTGCCTGACACCTGTTGAGCCACAAGGTCTGAGTCTCCTAAGCATCTTACCCGGCTCAAGTTCATCTCCTTGGCTATCCGGAGACCATGGAGCAGGGCCTCATACTCAGCTGCATTGTTAGTGCAAGGAAACATAAGCCGGAGCACATAACAAAATCTGTCACCTCGAGGGGAAGTTAATACAACTCCGGCCCCCAAGCCTTCCAACTGTCTGGACCCATCAAAGTGAATAATCCAATAAGTGTTATCGGGCTTCTCCTCAAGTGCCTACAGTTCTGTCCAGTCGTTGATGAAATCCACCAAAGCTTGAGATTTAATGGCAGTGCGCGGCGCGTACTTCAGACCATGAGGCCCGAGCTCGATGGCCCATTTGGCAACTCGTCCTGTCGCCTCTCTGTTCTGAACAATGTCTCCCAAGGGGGCAGAACTTACCACAGTGATAGGGTGACCTTGGAAGTATTGCTTCAGCTTCCGGCTTGCCATGAACACCCCGTACACAAGTTTCTGCCAATGAGGATATCTTTGCTTTGACTCGATGAGTACCTCACTGACATAATAAACCGGCCGTTGAACCGGGTGCTCCTTACCAGCCTCCTTGCGCTCTACCACAATCGCCACACTGACGGCTCATGAATTAGCAGCCACATATAACAGCAAAGGCCCTTTGTCAATGGGAGCCGCAAGAACGGGCGGCTCAGATAAGTGCCTCTTCAAATCCTCAAAAGCAGCATTAGCGGCCTCACTCCAGACAAAGGTGTCTGCCTTCTTCATTAATTGGTACAGCGGTAGGGCCTTCTCACCTAACCGACTTATGAACCGGCTCAAAGCGGCAACACGACCCGCCAATCGCTGAACATCATTAATACATGCCGGTTTAGCCAAAGAAGTGATTACCTTAATCTTCTCTAGATTAGCCTCGATGCCCCTGTTTGAGACCAAGAATCCCAAAAGCTTGCCTGCAGGCACACCAAATACACACTTCTCCGGGTTAAGCATCATTTTGTAAACTCGGAGATTGTCAAAGGTTTCTCTAAGATCAGATATCAAGGTTTCCGCCTCTATGGATTTCACTACTATGTCATCCACATAAGCATGAACATTGCACCCAATTTGATCGTGAAGACAATTCTGTACACACCGTTGATAAGTTGCCTGGGCACTCTTGAGCCCAAACGGCATAGACACATAGCAGAAGGCTCCGAACGGGGTGATGAAGGCCGTTTTCTCCTGGTCCTTAACTGCCATCTTGATCTGATGATAGCCAGAATAAGCATCCAAAAAACTCAAACATGCACAACCTGCCGTAGCATCAATGATTTGATCAATACGGGGGAGAGAAAAAGGATCAGCCGGATAAGCCTTATTTAGGTCCGTTTAATCCACACACATCCGCCAGGTGCCGTTTTTCTTGAGTACGAGCACCGGGTTAGCCAACTATTCCGGGTGAAAAACTTCAACAATAAACCCATCCGCCAAGAGCCGGGCGACCTCTTCTCCTATAGCTTTTCGTCGCTCTTCATTGAATCACCGCAGAAATTGCCTGACCGGCTTATACTTCGGATCAATATTAAGAGTGTGCTCAGCAAGTTCTCTCGGTACACCCGGCATGTCAGAAGGTTTCCATGCAAAGATGTCCCGGTTCTCACGGATGAACTCGATGAGCGCACTTTCCTATTTAGGATCCAAGTTGGCACTGATGCTGAATTTCTTAGATGAATCGCCCGGAGTGAAATCAACAAGCTTAGTCTCTGCAGCCGATTTAAACTTCATGGCCGGGTCATGCTCCGTAGTCGGCTTCTTGAGAGAAGTCATATCTGCCGGGTCAATGTTATCTTGATAAAATTTGAGCTCCTCTGCTGCACAGACAGACTCGGCATAAGCCGCATCGCCCTCTTCACACTCCAGGGCCACCTTTCGGCTTCCATGCACAGCGATGGTACCCTTTGTAACCCGGCATCTTGAGCTGTGGATACACATAACACGGCCGTGCCATGAATTTGGCATAGGCCGGCCGTCCGAACAAAGCGTGATATGGACTCTTGATTTTGACCACCTCAAAAGTTAACTTTTCCGCCCTAGAATCATGCTCGTCTCCGAAGGCCACCTCTAGCTCAATCTTCCCCACAGGATACGCCGACTTACCGGGCACCACTCCATGGAAGACGGTGTTGGACGTCTTTAAATTCTTGTCAGTCAAGCCCATGCGCCGAAAGGTCTCGTAATAGAGGATGTTGATGTTGCTGCCTCAATCCATGAGCACTTTAGTAAACTTATAACCACCAACTTGCGGCGCCACCACTAGGGCCAGTTGACCCGGATTATCAACCCGGGCAGGGTGATCCTCCCTGCTCCAGACAATAGGTTGTTCCTACCACCCCAAGTAACGAGGGACTGCCGGTTCAACAGAATTCACAGCCCTCTTATGAACTTTCTGATCACGTTTGCGCAAACTTGTGGTGAACACGTGATACTGCCCACTACTTAACTGTTTTGGGTGGCTCTGATAACCCGACTGCTGCTGCTGACCTCCTTGACCAGACTGTTGTTGATTATAACTACCCTGGTTTCCCTGAAAACTGGATCCTGGCCACCGCCCAGGCCATGAAGGCTGCCGGCTCCTGAACCGCCGCCTAGGCCTTGATTGCCATTAAATGTGTTATAATTCTTGAAAGCTTTCATGATTGCGCAATCCTTCCATAAATGAGTCGCTGGTCGCTCCCGGGTGCCGTGTTTCGGGAAGGGTTCATTGAGTAGTTGCTCGAGAGACGGACCTGACCCACCAAACCGGGATGGCTTTCCTTTGCGCTTCTGATTGTTACCCTGTGCATTGGCCACAAATTCCGGGTTACTGTCCGCCTTATGCTTATTGCCTCCTTGACTCGCCGGGTTATGCTGCTGACCCTTTCCATTACCATTATTCTTTCCCTTCCCTATCTTTTCCTCATCAGATGTGGGATCCTTGGTACTATCAGAATCGGCATACTTGACTAAAGCCGCCATCAGCGTCCCCATATCGTTGCCATCATGCTTAAGGAGCCCCAGCTTCTGTCTCAAAGGCTCAAAGCGGGAATTTTTCTCCAGCATGAGAACTGCTGAGCCGGCGTCCATCTTATCAGACGAATGTATTATATCTTTGACCCGGCGCACCCAATGAGTCGTAGATTCACCTTCTTCCTGCTTACAATTTGTCAGATACACAATTGACATAGACTACTTGCAAGTATCTTTGAAGTTCTGGATGAAACGGGCTTTTAGCTCCACCCATGAACTAATGGAGTTGGGTGGCAAACCCTTTAACCAAGAACGGGCCATTCCGTCCAGCATCATGGTGAAATATTTAGCCATCGCCTCATCACTAACCTCTAGCAGCTCCATAGCCATCTCATAACTTTCAATCCATGCCCCAGGCTGTAAATCGGCCGTGTAATTCGGCACCTTCCGAGGCCCCTTGAAATCCTTGGGCAGACGTACATTACGTAGAGCCGGTACCAGACAAGGAACTCCTCCGGTTCTAGTAGCAACCCCCGCTTCAACGGAAGTCGTCGGGTAAGCCGGTGAGTTCTGTTGGGCTGCTAGCTGAGCCGCCCGCTCGTCCTCCTGACGCATCCGATCCTGAACCGGGTTATACTCGCCGGGCTGGTTTCGGCGCTGAGCATTACTTGACAAGGCCTCTGACTCCATGTGTCTACTGTAACTCGGGCTCTGATTTTGATGAGACGGAGCTAACCAGGGCGGAGGAGTCGAGTGAATCCTACCCCGGCTGTAGGAGTAGGTTTCTTGCTGAGCCAGGGCTGTTTGGACAAGTTCTCTGATCTTCCGGGTCTCCACTGCTGTCGGATCATCCCCATCCGCCGGGAGGGCCGCCAAACGTGCTGATGCTGCGATTAAGTTCTCCATGGGGTTTGAGGAGTGACCCTGCGGTATTGGTGCATAATTGGGCGGTGCCATATTGCCGTGAGGCGGTGTCATCCCCTGAGGCCGGACTGGACCTCCCGCTCCGGATGTAATAAGCTGATTCGCACCTGGCGGGTTACTTGGGCCGGCCCCGGGTGTAGCAAAGAGATTCCGAGGATCATAATTC
The DNA here is from genome assembly GCF_056163025.1 of Triticum urartu. Lineage (NCBI taxonomy): Eukaryota > Viridiplantae > Streptophyta > Magnoliopsida > Poales > Poaceae > Triticum > Triticum urartu. The sequence goes on from NC_141879.1 coordinate 716,457,823, forward strand.
TGAGGTAAACGGGACTGAGTTTTCTGATGTCTCCTCCTCATTACCTCATTAGATGCGTTCAGGCTCAACGTGAGCTGCAAGGCTTCTGCCTGAAGTTGTTGTGCCCGTACGTCCAAAGCCGCCCGCTCTGCTGCTAATCTAGCGTCCTCAACTGCTAAGGTTTCTTTGACCCAGGCGATCTCGTCGCGAACCTGAGCCACCTCAGCCTCATGCTCAGATTGGTTCGCAGGGATGACTGTAACAGTTAACAGAGCCGTAAGCTTATCCATGAGATCCATCAGTACCTGAGCCGGTGAGCGCACGGGGCCTCCTACCCCGGCTGCTCCTAACCCGGACGTTATAGCCGCTGAAGCCGTAGAATTTTGACCGGGTTGAGTACCAGCCATGAAGACTCCTGCCCGGTTTGGTGACTCTGAGAGGTCAGGAATAGTGCTGCCATCGGAACAGCCCCCAAGCACGCCATCTTGAACTTGATACAGCGAATCTGTTGAGCCGGCGGATGAATCACCATCAGAGAGGACGGCCGGCTCACCATCCCCTTCAGATCCTTCAGGAAGTTCACCTCCATGGATTGAGCTCGGGCGGGTTTCACACGCTGAGCCGTCTCGATGAGGTCGGTGCAGTTGTCTGGCTCAGGGCCCGGCTCACCAATTCGGCTGATGAAGACATGAATTCCGCCAAAGAGGACCCGGTAACCGTACTCAATTGAACCGGCGTCGGGGCCCCAGCCTTCGTCATCGATGTAGATCTTGCCGCGACGACTCTTGGTCATCCGGCCGACTGCGTATCCCTTGAGCCCTTCGAAGCTGCCCTTCAAGAACTCGAATCCACCGTGCGCTGGCCCCACGGTGGGTGCCAACTGACATGGAATTGTCACGGCAGATGTCCTCTTGCAAGGACTTGATCGTGGAGCCATCGCAACTAGGAATCTTAAAGGGGTTAATCGGGACAAAGGACACACGATGTTTATACTAGTTCAGCCCCTTACGGTGAAGGAAGGCCTACGTCTAGTTGGGTTGGAATTGCTTGAGGTTTCGATGACCAAGGAGTGAGATACGCTATGCCCGGTTCTCGATCTCTTGTTTCTTGCCCTAAGACGCCAGCGGGTCGTCCCCTTATATACATGGGTTGACGCCCTGCGGCCTACAGAGTCACTGCCAGCTCATAAACAGTGTCCGGCTCAGTGACTAGTTAATTCTACCTTATGATACAAGTCATGCCATCATGGCGGTTTACCACTATGGGCCTTAAGTCTCCTGTGGGCTTTTAGACCATTTATTGAACCGCCATCTTCATGCTTGGTCTTGGGCTTCTTCTGATGAGTCCTTCTTTGCGTAACCCGGCCCCTCCTGGGCGGCTTACACAAATAGTTATATCCCCAACAGAACTGGTATCCAATACCCAGGTGCTACTAGGAGTACTAGTGAGGTACACATTAATAACACATATATACTTTGTTGAAGTTGCCAGCCTTCTTATCTACCATGCATTTGGGGTAATTCCGCTACCAGTAACCGTTCCCCTTACAATAGAAGCACTTAGTCTCGGGTTTGGGTTCAACCTTGGGTTCCTTCACTGGAGCGGCACCTGGTTTGCCATCCATATGAAGTTTCCTTTCTAGCCCTTGCCCTTCTTGAAACCAGTGGTCTTGTTAAACCATCAACACTTGATGCTCCTGCTTGATTTCTACCTTTTGCGGTCTTAAGCACCGCGAATAGCTCCGGGATCAACTCCATCCCTTGCATGCCATAGTTTATCACGAAGATCTAGTAGCTTAGTGATAGTGGCTAGAGAACTCTATCAATCACTATCTTATCTGGAAGTTTAACTCCCACTTGATTTAAGTGATTGTAGAACCCAGACATTCTGAGCACATGCTCACTAGCTGAGCTATTCTCCTCCATCTTGTTGGCAAACGAACTTCTCAGAGGTCTCACACCTCTCAACACGGGCATGAGCCTGAAATCCCAATTTCAGCTCTTGGAACATCTCATATGTTCTATGGCGTTCAAAACGTCATTGGAATCCCGATTCCAAGCCGTAAAGTATGGTGCACTAAACTATCAAGTAGTCATCAGGATGTGTCTGTCAGGTGTTCACAACATCCACAGACGACGTTGTAGGGGTTTGCACATCGAGCGGTGCATCAAAGACGTAAGCCTTCTGTGTAGCAGTGAGGACACTCCTCGGACTACGGACCTAGTCCGCATCATTGCTTACAATATCTTTCAACTTAATCTTTCTCTAGGAACATATTGAAACAGGGAGCTACAACGTGAGCTATTTATCTACAACATATTTGCAAAGACAATTTAGACTATGTTCATGATAATTGAGTTCATCTAATCAAATTATTTAATGAACTCCCACTCAGATAGACATCCCTCTAGTAATCTAAGTGAAACATGATCCGAGTCAACTAGGCCGTGTCCGATCATCACGTGAGACGGACTAGTCAACATCGGTGAACATCTTCATGTCGATCGTATCTTCTATACGACTCATGCTCGACCTTTCGGTCTTCCATGTTCCGAGGCCATGTCTGTACGTGCTAGGCTCATCAAGTCAACCTAAGTGTATTGCGTGTGTAAATCTGGCTTACACCTGTTGTATTCGAACATTAGAATCTATCACACCCGATCATCACGTGGTGCTTCGAAACGACGAACCTTCGCAACGGTGCACAGTTAGGGGAACACTTTTCTTGAAATTTTAGTGAGGGATCATCTTATTTAAGCTACCGTCATTCTAAGCAAATAAGATGTAAAACATGATAAACATCACATGCAATCAAATAGTGACATGATATGGCCAATATCATTTTGCTCCTTTTGATCTCCATCTTCGGGGCTCCATGATCATCGTTGTCACCGGCATGACACCATGATCTCCATCATCATGATATCCATCATCGTGTCTTCTTGAAGTTGTCTCGTCATCTATTACTTCTACTACTATGTCTAACACTTTAGCAATAAAGTAAAGTAATTACATGACGTTTAAGTTGACACGCAGGTCATAAATAAATTAAGACAACTCATATGGCTCCTGCCGGTTGTCATACTCATCGACATGCAAGTCGTGATTCCTATTACAAGAACATGATCAATCTCATACATCACATATATCATTCATCACATCCTTTTGGCCATATCACATCACAAGGCATATGCTGCAAAAACAAGTTAGACATCCTCTAATTGTTGTTGCAAGTTTTTTTACGTGGCTGCTATAGGTTTCTAGCAAGAACGTTTCTTACCTACGCCAAAACCACAACGTGATATGCCAATTTCTATTTACCCTTCATAAGGACCCTTTTCATCGAATCCGATCCGACTAAAGTGGGAGAGACAGACACCCGCTAGCCACCTTATGCAACTAGTGCATGTCAGTCGGCGGAACCAGTCTCACGTAAGCGTACGTGTAAGGTCGGTCCGGGCCGCTTCATCCCATGATGCCGCCGAATCAAGATAAGACTAGTAACGGCAAGTAAATTGACAATATCAGCGCCCACAACTGCTTTGTGTTCTACTCGTGCAAAGAAACTACGCATAGACCTAGCTCATGATGCCACTGTTGGGGAACGTAGCAGAAATTCAAAATTTTCTACGCATCACCAAGATCAATCTATGGAGTAATATAGCAACGAGGGGAAGGAGAGTGCATCTACATACCCTTGTAGATCGCTAAGCGGAAGCGTTCAAGTGAACAGGGTTGATGGAGTCGTACTCGTCGTGATCCAAATCACCGATGATCCTAGTGCCGAACGGATGGCACCTCCGCGTTCAACACACGTACAGCCCGGTGACGTCTCCTACGCCTTGATCCAGCAAGGGGAGAAGGAGAGGTTGGGGAAGACTCCATCTAGCAGCAGCACGACGGCGTGGTGGTGGTGGAGGAGCGTGGCAATCTTGCAGGGCTTCGCCAAGCACCGCGGGAGAGGAGGAGGGAGAGAGGCAGGGCTGCGCCATGGAGAGGTCAAAACTCATGTGTTGGCAGCCCCAAAGTCCACAAGTATATATAGGGGAGAGGGAGGGGGTGCAACCCCTTTAGAGTTTCCACCCCAAGGGATGCGGCAGCCCCAAACCCATCTAGGGTGGCGGCCAAGGGGGGGAGAGGGGGAAACTTGCCCCCCAAGCTAGCTGGAGGCGCCCCCTCCCCAAACCCTAGCCACCTTGGGCCCTTGTGGGGGGCGCACCAAACCACCTGGGGCTGGTCCCCTCCCACACTTGGCCCATGCAGCCCTCCGGGGCTTGTGGCCCCACTTGGTGGACCACCGGGACCCTCTCGGTGGTCCCGGTACATTACCGATAAAACCCAAAACTTTTTCGGCGACCAAAACAGGACTTCCCATATATAATTCTTTACCTCCGGACCATTCCGGAACTCCTCGTAACATCCGGGATCTCATCCGGGACTCCGAACAACATTCGGTAACCATGTATATCTATTCCCTATAACCCTAGCGTCATTGAACCTTAAGTGTGTAGACCCTACGGGTTCGGGAGTCATGCAGACATGGCCAAGACAACTCTCCGGTCAATAACCAACAGCGGGATCTGGATACCCATGTTGGCTCCCACATGTTCCACGATGATCTCATCGGATGAACCACGATGTCAAGGATTCAATCAATCCCGTATACAATTCCCTTTGTCCATCGGTATGATACTTGCCCAAGATTCGATCGTCGGTATCCCGATACCTTGTTCAATCTCGTTACCGGCAAGTCTCTTTACTCGTTCCGTCACACATCATCCCGTGATCAACTCCTTGGTCACATTGTGCACATTATGATGATGTCCTACCGAGTGGGCCCAGAGATACCTCTCCGTTTACACGGAGTGACAAATCCCAGTCTCGATTCGTGCCAACCCAACAGACACTTTCGGAGATACCTGTAGTGTACCTTTATAGCCACCCAGTTACGTTGTGACGTTTGGCACACCCAAAGCACTCCTACGGTATCCGGGAGTTGCACAATCTCATGGTCTAAGGAAATGATACTTGACATTAGAAAAGCTTTAGCATACGAACTACATGATCTTTGTGCTAGGCTTGGGATTGGGTCTTGTCCATCACATCATTCTCCTAATGATGTGATCCCATTATCAACGACATCCAATGTCCATGGTCAGGAAACCGTAACCATCTATTGATCAACGAGCTAGTCAACTAGAGGCTTACTAGGGACATGGTGTTGTCTATGTATCCACACATGTATCTGAGTTTCCTATCAATACAATTCTAGCATGGATAATAAACGATTATGATGAACAAGGAAATATAATAATAACCAATTTATTATTGCCTCTAGGGCATATTTCCAACATGGTGAGCACAAGGGCCGCTTTTGGGAAATTAATACCCGAAAATCCGGTCCTGACAACGGTACCGAAGAGGCTAGCAATGATGGAAGGGTGAGCGTGCGTATAATCCATGGACTCAACATTAGTCATAAAGAACTCACATACTTATTGCAAAAATCTATCAGTCATCAAAACAATGTACTACAGCATGCTCCTAGGGGGATAGATTGGTAGGAAAAGACCATCGCTCGTCCCCGACCGCCACTCATAAGGAAGACAATCAATAAACACCTCATGCTCCGACTTCGTTACATAACGGTTCACCATACGTGCATGCTACGGGACTTGCAAACCTCAACAAAAGTATTTCTCAATTTCACAATTACTCAACTAGCATTACTCTAATATCACCATCTTTATATCGCAAAACTATTGCAAGGAATCAAACATATCATATTCAGTGATCTACAAGTTTTATGTAGGATTTTATGACTAACCATGTGAATGACCAGTTCCTGTCATCTCTCTAAATAGATATAAGTGAAGCAAGAGAGTTTAATTCTTTCTACAAAAGATGTGCCCGTGCTCTAACAAATATAAGTGAATCAAAAGAGCATTCTACAAATGGCGGTTGTCTAAGTGAAGAGAAACAGTCAATCCAAACTTCGAATGATATAAGTGAAGCACATGAAGCATTCTATAAAGCCATACTCAAAAGATATAAGTGAAGTGCAAAGAGCATTCTATAAATCAACCAAGGACCATCTCATACCAGCATGGTGCATAAAAAAATAAAAACCTAAATGCAAAAGACGCTCCAAGACTTGCACATATCGCATGAACGAAACGAATCCGAAAACATATCGATACTTGTTGAAGAAAGAGGGGATGCCTCCCCAGCATCCCCAAGCTTAGACGCTTGAGTCTCCTTGAATATTTACTTGGGGTGCCTCGGGCATCCCCAAGCTTGAGCTCTTGCCTCTCTTCCTTCTTATCACATCGAAACCTTCTCGATCATCGAACACTTCATCCACAAAAAACTTCAACAGAAAACTCGATAAGATCCGTTAGTATAATAAAGCAAATCACTACTCTAGGTACTGTCGCAAACCAATTCATATTTTTTTTTGCATTGTGTCTACTGTAATATAACTTTTTCATGGCTTAATCCACTGATATAAATTGATAGCTTCATCAAAACAAGCAAACTATGCATCAAAAACAGAATCTGTCTAAAACAGAACAGTCTGTAATAATCTGAACATTCATCATACTTCTGGTACTTGAAAAATTCTTCAACAATTAGGAAAAATAAAAAATTTGTATAGGAAGACAGTGCAAAAAGAATCAGAACCATTTGACATTCCAGCAAAAAATGTAAAATCATGCACTACAGCCAAAGTTTCTGTCCTGCACCATACAAACCATCAAGCAAATGTAAACTTCCTAAAGGCAAACCTTGGCACATTATTTTTATTTCTAAACTTTATAAAAGCACACAACAGAGATAAGTGACTCTCTAAAACTTCCGGGTTGTCTCCCTGGCAGCGCTTTCTTTAAAGCCATTAAGCTAGGCATATAGTGCTCAAGTAATGGATCCACCCGGATCCCAAGGTATATCAAAGCCAATTTTAATTAACAATGATTTGTAGTTTAGTAGTGAGCACAAAGTAACATATATAATGTAATGACGAAGTCTAAGTCTCTTCCTATGCATCGGCATGTCATAAAAGAACAATTCATGCACATAAAGTAAAGGCCAATGCATAGTATAAACAGTTTGTTGCAATTTTATCGTGTTGGAAACATAGAGAGGTGGAGATATAGTTCCTCTCTCATAATAATTGCAAGTAGGAGCAGCAAGAACATGCATATTATACTCATCAAAATCATCATGTGTATTAGTAAAAGGCAACCCATCAATATAATCCTTAATAAGAGCAAACTTCTCCGATATAGTGTAGTTAGGAGAATTCAAAAAGATAATAGGACTATCATGCGTGGGTGCAATAGCAACAATTTCATGTTTAACATAAGGAACTATAGCAAGTTCATCTCCATAAGCATCATTTATATTGGCATCTTGGCCACAAGCATAGCAAGCATCATCAAAAGGGGATATTTCAAAAGAATCATAGGGATCATAACAGTCATCATAGCAATCATCCTTCGGTAAGCACGAAGGGGAATTAAACAATGTATGAGTTGAAGAGTTACTCTCATTAGAAGGTGGGCACGGGTGATCAATCCGCTCTTCCTCCTTTTGTTCTTCACTCTCCTCCTCATCTTTTTCATCCAATGAGCTCACAGTTTCATCAATTTCTTCTTCCATAGACTCCTACAAAATATTAGTCTCTTCTTGGATAGCGGAGTATTCCTCAATATATTGTTTAACATAGGTATTAGAAGCATAATTCTCATAACAATATTCAAGTATGGCAAAATTTTCAGATTTGTAAAGAGTAGCACCATACTTTTCAATCAAAGAAGCAATTTCAAAAGCACCCTTAAAAGCAACAAATTCTTCAATTTGTTGAACATCATAGTAATTATAAACACCCTTAGCATATGAAGATAAGATTCCATTATCAATAAACTCACATTGGTAGGTAAGGTGTTTCTTAGGGTTTTCAGAACAACAAGTAAAATCATAATAATAGCATAAATTCCAAGCATAGCATTGCATAGTATTAATTTGATGCTGTAAAAGTTTCCCTTTTTGAGATATACGGTGTCGCACATAACAAGCATGCTCATCTAAAGATTTGCCCTCAACTAGGCTAGTTGGGGTTTCAGCACGAGCACATAGGGATCAAAGATGATCCAAGTAATAAGCTTCAGCAGTGTGATAGATTTTGAGTGGTTCTTCAACCATTGGTTTAGTAGGTACAACTAATTTTTTGGTATTTTGCGTTTCCTACCCATAACTAAAGATAGAAAACAACTAAGAACAGCAAATAAAAATTACTTAGTGGTAAAGCAAACAAGCACACACGAGAATATTCACCCACGCTATTGCTCCCCCGCAACGGCGCTAGAAAAAGGTCTTGATAACCCACAAGTATAGGGGATCAATTGTAGCCTCTTTCGATAAGTAAGAGTGTCGAACCCAACGAGGAGCTAAAGGCAGAACAAATATTCCCTCAAGTTCTATCGACCACCGATACAACTCTACGCACGCTTGATGTTCGCTGTACCTAGAACAAGTATGAAACTGGAAGTACTTTGTAGGTGTTTTAGATAGGTTTGCAAGATAATAAAGATTACGTAAATAAAAAGTAGGGGCTGTTTAGGTAAAGACGCAACTAAATTAGTTTTAGTAGAGAGTTTGTTGTTACGAGAAAGTTATTTGTCCCTAGGCAATCGATAACTAGACCGGTAATCATTCTTATAATTTTATTTAAGGGAGAGGCATAAGCTAACATACTTTCTCTACTTGGATCATATGCACTTATGATTGGAACTCTAGCAAGCATCCTCAACTACTAAAGATTCATTAAGGTAAAACCCAACCATAGCATTAAAGTATCAAGTCCCCTTTATCCCATACGTAAACAACCTACTTACTCGGGTATGTGCTTCTTTCACTCACGCCACCCACCATAAGCAAATCATAAACATATTGCAAACCCTACAGTGGGAATCCCTCACACTTGCGCGACACGGAGAGCACCATAGGACAGCACCAATAATAAAACATACAACTCAAAGCAATCACGATCATCAAATAGCCATTAGGACAAAACAGATCTACTCTCAAACATCATAGGATAGCCATACATCATTGGGAAATAATATATAGCGTTGAGCACCATGTTTAAGTAGAGATTACAGCGGGTAAGAGAGAGGTTACACCGCTGCATAGAGGGGGAAAGAGTTGATGATGATGGTGGTGAAGTTTTTGGTGAAGATGGCGGTGATGATGATGGCCCCCGGTGGCACTCCGGCGCCACCGGAAGCGAGGGGGAGAGAGCCCCCCTCCTTCTTCTTCCTTGACCCCCTCCCTAGATGGGAGAAGGGTTTCCCCTCTGGTCCTTGTCTCCCATGGCGTGGGAGGGGCGACAGCCCCTCCGAGATTGGATCTATCTCTCTGTTTCTCTCTGGTTCTGCGTTCTCCTCTGGCTCTGTTTCACTGTTTCGTATATATATGGAGATCCATAACTCCGATTGGCCTGAAACCTTCGCCGTGATTTTTTTTCTGAATATTAGCTTTCTTGTGGCAAAAGAATAGCATCAACCGCCTTACGGTGGGCTCACGAGGGTAGGGGCGCACCCTAAGGGGGGTGCCCCCTGCCTCGTGACCACCTCGGGCACTGGTTCACGTTGATTTTCCTTCCAAATTTTCAATATTTTCCAATAATAAGCTCTGTCCATTTTTATCCCGTTTGGACTCGTTTGATATGGATATTCTGCAAAACCAAAAACATGCAACAGACAGGAACTGGCACTGGGCACTGGATCAATATGTTAGTCCCAAAAATAATATAAAAAGTTGCCAAAAAGTATATGAAAGTTGAATAATATTGGCATGGAACAATCAAAAATTATAGATACGACGAAGACGTATCAAGACACCAAGTTTAAATGGACAGAAGAATGTGAGGCAAGTTTCCAGGAGTTGAAGAAACGTTTTGTTACAGCCCCAGTGTTGATTCTGTCGGATATACGCAAGGATTTCCAAGTGTATTGCGACGCTTCTCGCTTAGGACGTGGAGGAGTGCTTATGCAGGACGGAAGAGTTGTTTCATATGCCTCACGATAGCTTCGACCGCATGAGTTGAATTATGCCACGCATGATTTGGAGTTAGAAGCCATAGTGAATGCGCTCAAAACCTGGAGACACTATCTTATTGGAAACCATTGTGATGTGTACACGGATCATAAGAGTTTGAAGTACATTTTCACTCAGAAGGAGCTGAACCTCAGGCACAGGAGATGGTTGGAGCTCATAAAGGATTATGATATGAAGTTGCATTATCATCCAGGCAAAGCCAATGTCGTAGTAGACGCTTTGAGCCGGAAGAGTTATGCCAATACCCTCGTAAGTGGGGGATTGCCAAAGGAGTTAGTGGAAGATCTCAGGGAGCTTTGTTTGGAGATAGTTCCTAGAGGTTTTCTAGCAGCATTGGAGGTTCAGTCAACATTATTAGGAAATATTCGAGAAGCTCAAAAGGATGACAAATAAATTGCCGAGATAAAGGAGAGAATGAGCAAAGGAAAAGACAAAGGTTTTCGTGAGGATGAGCACGACACCTTGTGGTTTGAGGACCGTGTTTATGTGCCCATTAATGCAGAGATCAGGAAGTTGATACTACAGGAAGCTCACGACTCGCCATACTCGATACACCCCGGAAACACCAAGATGTATTTGGATCTGAAGGAGCGTTTCTGGTGGACTGGAATGAAGAAGGATATTGCCGAGTATGTAACCATATGTGATGTATGTTAGAGAGTGAAGGCAGAACATCAGAAGCCGGCCGGATTATTGCAGCCTATGCCGATACCCGAATGGAAGTGGGACAAGCTTGGCATGGATTTCATCACCGGATTACCCAGGACCCGATGGGGATATGATTTTATTTGGGTAGTAGTGGATCCTTTAACCAAAGTGGCTCACTTTATCCCAGTGAAGACCACCTATACAAGTGCGAAGTCGGCCAAGATATATATGACCAGGATCGTATGTTTGCACGGAGTTCCGAGGACCATCGTATCAGATAGAGGAACACAGTTTACTTCAAAGTTTTGGCACCAGCTACACCAGACTTTGGGTACCAGGCTAGAGTTCAGTACAGCTTTTCATCCGCAGACAGATGGACAGACCGAGAGAGTCAACCAGATTCTGGATGACATGTTGAGAGCTTGTGTGCTAGATTATGGATCTAGTTGGGATGACAATTTGCCTTACACGAAGTTCTCATACAACAATAGCTATCAGGCCAGTTTGAAGATGGCACCTTTCGAAGCTTTGTTTGGAAGGAGGTGCAGAACACCGTTGATGTGGAAGAAGTTGGAGACCGTCAGTTGTTTGGACCTGACTTGATCAAGGAATCCGAAGAGAAGGTTAAGCTGATTCGTGATAGATTGAAGGTAGCTCAGTCCAGACAGAAGAGTTATGCAGACTCAAAATGCAAGGAGGTAGTCTATGAAATCAGAGATAGAGCATATCTCCCTGTGTCACCTCTGTGTGGAGTTAAATGTTTTGGAGTTAAGGGGAAGTTAGCCCCGAGATTTGTAGGACCATACCGAGTTTTGGAACGTATGGGAGAGGTGGCCTAAAAGTTGGAGTTACCAGAAAGACTGTCAGGAGTTCATGATGTGTTGCATGTTTCCTAGTTGAAGAAGTGCCATGCTGAGATGGTCGATATTCCTTTGAGAGATACAGTGCCCCTAGAAGCAATTCAGTTGGATAGTGACCTGACCTATGAGGAGAAACCAGTCAAGATTCTCGAGTTTGCCAGCCGAGTTACACGCAGCAAGGTTATCAAGTTTTGCAAAGTTCAGTGGAGCCACCATACGGAAGATGAAGCCACCTAGAAATGTGAGAAAGATCTACGGAAAGACCACCCGCACCTATTTTCTAGTCAACCCGAATGTTGAGGACGAGATTCATCTTAAGGGGGGTAGGTTTGTAACATCCCAAATTTTCAATTTGGAATGTTATACCTAGGTCATTCATGCATATCATATTTTATTGCATTTTGTTTTGCGATCCTCGAAATTCTAAGCAACTCAAGGACCCACGCAGAGAGTTGAGAATTTCACCGTTTTCATATTTGAATTATCTCAAATATCAAAACCAGGATCACTTTGGTTTTAATTATTTTTCTCCAAAAATATTTCATATTAAAAATGTATGAGAGGAGATAATATGACTTCTCCAAAATAAATGAAATGTTGGAGGAAAAATGTTAAAATCAAATAAATAATTTATTTTGGATTTTATTGCTATTTTATTTTAATTAGAAAAAAATGCATTTTTCAAAATTGCATTTTTAGGCCAAGAAAATGTTCACTTTATTCTAAATATTTCATTTAGACAGTGAAAATTGTTTTTGGCATTTTTAGATTTTTATTTTATTTATTTAGGATTTTCTCGGCGGAATCAGTTTAAAAAAATTCTCCACCGGACCGAACTGGGCCGAGGCCCAGCAGGCCCAGCTGCCGCGTCGCCCTCCCCGTCGCGTGCCATCGCCGGACTAGGGGAGTCCGAGCCCCGCCCTCCGCGCCGACCACCTTCCCAAGTCGGACGCCGCCGCCTTCCCCCCTCTTAAATACCACCCCGGGGCCCCCATGGAGCCCCACATCGCCCGCACCGCCGTCTACCCTCGCCAGCCCCGCAGCCGAGCCGCGTCGTCGCCAGCCCGGCCGGAGTCGCCCCGTTCGCCGGATCGAGCCGCCGTTCACCGGATCTCGTCCGCCCGGTCTTTTTTTGGTTTTTAGGTAAAAGCAGCCCCGGTTTTGTTTAAAACCCTAGTTCGGTTTTTTAGATTCAGTTCGGTTCGTTTCGACAGTTTATTTTATTTAGCGGACGTTCGTCCTTTCGTTCATTTTAACGAACGCTATTCGCCGGTTAGGTTCAGAAAGCGAACGTTCGTTCGTTAGTATTTTCTTTTTATTTTATTTTTTTGGCCCGGGACGTATTCACGATTACTTTTATCATAGATCAGCCCCTGATCTTCAAACCCTCGTCATTTCTAAACCGTTTGTCCAAATCCAGTGAAATCAACGCCAAAATCTTTGTCTCGAGCCCCTCTTTCTGTTTAATCCACTTGAACAGGGTTTTGACAATTTAAAATTTTGTTTCAAGTAGATTTGAATTTGAAGTTCTTTTGATCGTAGTTTCAGTTCCGTAGCATCGATTCGATCGATTGTTTTCGCAGATCGAGCCTCTTCAGTTGAGCTTTCAAATTCAATCTTCTTATTTGAGTTTACTAGTGCATATTTTCTTGAGTGCTTATGTATGCTATTGTTTGTTTGTGATAGAATTCCCGGAGTGCGAAGCGTGCTACTACGAGTCACTAGGTTTTGCAGATCATCAGCAAGGCAAGTAGCACATTGATCATACTCTTTTCATACCCAGTTTTATGCATTACTTCCAATCCTCAAACACTGCATGATTAGGATGTGATTAATATGTGGGTGTTGGGAAGTAGATGATGAGGTAGAACCTATTACCTGTTTTATTATCAAACCCTTGGGAGTTACTTCTACGCTATGCTTATATTGCTATGCTATGCTCGTAGACGTGGATTGGGTTTGAGAGTATCCATGACAGATGTGAGATATTTTAATTAATGGTTCAACTTAAGGTGTCAACTTTAATACACATATGGGTGGATTGTTGGTTTGGGCACCTGGGGTTATACCAGTGTTGTCCTTGGAGATCCCGGGGTTATACTGTATGATCCTCCTATGGTCTGCCACCTAGCCTCAAAGGGATCATAAGATTATTCATGCTAGAAACTTCCGTGTGCAGACACAAGCTATTATGGGCTCTAGCATAGTTGAGTAGGCTGCATGACCTCTTTCAGTGGTGGGCTAGCAGATGTAGGGGAAAGTAGGTGTAACTTTCCACTCGGAGTAAGGAGTTAGTGCTTCTGAAAGACTGTGGCTCGGTCATCCGTTTCTCAAACACCATGTAGTGCGAGAAATCCAATGGAGGAGATCGAGTCTTATGGGGAAAAGTGCGCAAACCTCTACAGAGTGTATAAACTAATCACGGTTAGCCATGTCCCCGGTTATGGACATCTTGAGTATCTGGTACTTGAATTATTGATTTGATCTCATCATTCTAAATTAATTTGTTGGGTTGTTAATGATTACTTTAATTGGGATTGAGACAGGGGTACCATTCTCAATGTTTCAACGACCATGATAGTTAAAACAAAATATATTCCATTTGTTGTAGGAAAAAATTGGCTTTTCGCAAAACATTATAACCATAGAGCCTCCCCCAGCCATATATGCATGTAGTGATAGCATTTATATTGTTCATTGCTCTACTGTGTTATATTGCCAGCATATTCCACGTGTTGACCCGTTCCGGCCTGCAACATATCATGTTGCAGACTTTCAGACGAAGAGTAAGGTGCGCGAGGTCGTTGTCATGCACTCAACAATGCCGTTGGAGTTGATGGACTCACTTTATCTTCCAAGCCTTCCGCTGTTATCTTTAGATGGCCTTAAGCCATATTTATTGCAATAAGTTCTCTCTTGAGACTATTGATGTAATAAGTGTGTGATTGCTACTCTGTTATAAATCCTTCAAGTACTGTGTGTGTCAGCATTACCGATCCAGGGATGACACAGAACATAGAGATTTGATCGTCTGAGGTCGGATCGCTACATTACATCACCAGTGTAATTACACATTAAGCCGGAGCGGCGTCTCAAAGGTATGATCCTCCAGGAAACCCAGCACCAAACTAGGTCAATACCAGCCAATCCATTTCCCAACAGAGCCCTGGTTTTGGAGATAGCGGGAGCGAGTTTTCTACGCTCAACAGCAGTAAGCTTCTCCGGAAGATGATGTTTTGGGTCAAGCCGCTGAACACGATAACCCGGCAGTGGATTCTCGTCGGCTGGAGAAGTATCTTTACAGTAAAACCATGTCTGGTTCCAGTCTTTGGGATGACTTGGAAGGGTGGCATAGGGAAAGATGGAGTCTCTTCTCCGTTGAATTGAAATTCCGCCAAGTTCTAAACTGGGGACGTTGGTGAACTCATTCTGCCAGTTCACATAGAAAAATTCCCTAAAGAGTTCAACATTGGGCTCCTCTTGAAGATATACTTCACAGAAGACCTGGAAGTTGCAGATATTAGACACGGAATTGGGCTCAATGTCTTGAGGATGCAATTGAAAGAAGTGTAGAATGTCTCGGAAGAACTTAGACCCGGGTGGTCAAAAGTCCCGGTTCATATGATCAGTAAAGACAATGACTTCACCGTCGTTCGGCTTAGGTTTTCTCTCATCCGGATTGGGGGCAAGCCAAGGCATGATGTTCCTTTTTGGTAAAAAGCCGACTGTGACAAAGTCCTTGAGTGTACTTTCAGTGACTATGGAATGAACCCAGTTACATGTGGTGGTTGTCTTCGGTGGCATTGTGAATGATGAGGCCTAAAAAGGAAAGAAGGGTGGCCAGTTCAAATAAATTTTTTAACCCGGAGATGATTACAGATAGCCTATGATCTCATTGACGGCTTAACGGGACCTAATGGTATATGACTAATTAAAAACTAGCGAGGCAAACCGCCATGACAACAATGGTATTCGAGACCTATCAAGAGCAAATTTTACTAAGTGTTGAAACAAACAGGATTCACAGATCGTTGCTATGATTTCGGATCTGCAACGTTTCAGATAATGGAAAACATTTTCGACCTAAATTTCGGTGCTCAAGCAGTTCATGTGTTCAGATCGGTTTTCTTATGCAAAGGAGATGGGCTAAATACCAAGGCAAGTATCACAATTGTCGCCGTGCAGAAGGAGCGCTAAGCCTGAATCAAAGACACAGGTTGCAGTGAAGAACAAGGATGATCTCCGACGAGTTTTTAGGAAACCCGAATGAGATCCAGAGGAAAGGGAAGGAGGAAAACTTACCTGCGCTATCAAATGACGAAGGCACGGGACCAAACTCTGGACAGAACAGGTCAATGCAGTGGACGAGGTTGAGGCAGTAAGTTGAGGTCGAGGACGGCGGTGGAGCTCGGGCGCTGGAGCGACGCGAGGAAGAAGAAAGGGATAAAGTGGCAAGGGAGGAAAAAGAAAGGGACCCTTGGCCCTATTTGTAAGCGAATAGTGAACAGGCAGGCGCGAGAATCGAGGAGGTCAAGGAATGATTATCCAGCGACTCGGACGCCTCGATATTCAGGACAATTATTAAAGGATAAAGATCCGTTAAGATATGTTGCGTAATTTTTTAATTGTTATGACAGGCGACGTCATGGCGGGTTATTATAATTTCAGGAGATGACGTCATGGCGGGTTACAATATCTCACAGGAAAACAAAGGAAGGGGAATTTTTGTATGTATGAAGGATTGACATGAACAAGTTCAAATCAACATGGGGCCTAATGTTGGGGATATAAGTATTGGGTGTAACCCGCCCAGGAGGCTCCGGATTATACCTACGGAGAATCATAAAGTAAAAGTCCCATGAAGATCTTGAGGATGGCGGTTCATGGAGGAAGCTGTTAAGGGCCTCAAGCCCAAAGGCGGCTTAAGGCCCATAGGTGTAAATCGCCATATGAGTAAGACTTGTAATCTAAGGCAGGTGTTAGTAGTCACCGGACCGGACACATTGTTTATGAGCCGGCCGGGACTCTGTGAACCATTGGGCGTCAACCTATGTATATAAAGGGACGACCCGGCGGTGGTTTAGGGCAAGAAATAACAGATTGAGAATTAGGTCAAGCGTATTCGCTCCCTGGTAATCGAGACATAAGCAATATCACCTCAAACTGGAGTAGGCTTTTACCCTCACCGCAAGGGGCCGAACCAGTATGAATCCTTTGTGTCCTTTGTCCCGTTTTAACCCCTTCAAGCAAACCTAGTTGCGATGGCTCCACGACTAAGTCCTTCCACTAGGACATCTGCCATGACAATTCCACGACACATTCTACAATTCTAGCTTGGTGAAACTAAAATTTTAGGTCATGCTGACTGTGGTCCATCAAACTATAATGCCTGACTGGGCACCAACACTAATCTTGTGAGTGCTCAGGACTGACAATGGAGATAGTATATTCTAGGAGATGGTGTCTTTGATGTACCCTGCAACAACATAAGTGAGTCATTGTGGTTCGCAAGATGTTATTGCATTTAGTTCATCTGGCTCATGTAATGTAGATAGTGGTGCATCAGCTGCCCTATCCTTTGAACCTTATATTGGATGGTATATTGTAATGCCATGAGCTTCAGGAAAGGAAAGCTTTGTGCAATTTTTGGTGCTAGGTGTGAAACTATTTCATATGACATTCATGCATGGAGTTATGCAACAACAATTTAATATGAGTTGGTCATCTGGCATAGTTGCATGTCTAGCAAACCTACTAATGGTTCACTTTATAAGTACAGGAATCCTACAGATCATAAATAAACCTACCTACAATTTTAGTTTATGGATAATGAAGTGAAGCTCCTAACTATTTTCAAATTGTGCACTAGTTAAACATATTGTGTTCATTTCAAAAATTAATTAATAGACTTTAAATGAAGGAACTAAGATTTTAACCTAATTTGTACAATATCAACTTTAATAGATACACTGGGTGGCTACTCAGCCCCTGTCGTGGCCCACTAAGGGAATATGCAGAACAAATTTAACAACATATACATCACAGAACAAAATCTGAGCACATGCGGCAATCCAGATTCTAATATAAAAAACCTAACTCTCATTATGATCTCTCTAGCATTCAAGCATGAATCAAATACAAAAAACCCTAACTCTCAAATGGGGTTCTCCATTCAATCAAAAAACCTAACAAGTAGAAGGGGGTGCCGCATTCAATCACAAATCTACTCTAAAAAAAACCTATCTACTAAATCTTCTGCTTATCAACTACAACTATGAAAGGAGGGGAACAAGAAGCATTACCACATCCACCACCTGCTTGTCGCTCGCCTCCGCACCTACATCCAGTGCGCCGCCAGACGCCGTCACCACCAAGTCCGGCATGACGGAGTCCGAGCCCACCACCCCCTGCTCCACCAGTTCCGCCGCCGCAGCGACATATCCGGCGACCGCGGGTGCAGCATCTCCCGCACCGCCGACGGCGGCCACTTCTTGGACGGCATCTGTCGCGGTGTTCGCGGTCTCGACCAGAACTCCGTGCGCAGCGGCGGCAGCGCCACGACCTTGCTCCATCAAAGCCTGAGAGAAGGAGGCGGTGGGGTTGAGCGAGTACGTGCGGTGGCGGGGTGATGGAGACGAGGGGGAGACGATGCGGCAAGGAGGGAGGGAGTGAGACGATTTGGGGGGAAATGGTGGGGGTGATGCGGCCGGTGGTGGTCCCCCCCCCCCCCCTCCCCCTTATAGGATGGGATGTTTTTCGAAGTTTTCGTGTGTGGCGTGGCCGTGTGCCTAGCCCACGACCGCCGCATGGGAAAACGAAACACCCACGTACAATACATGTATACCCTCAGCATACAAAAGTAATTGGACCGGTGCGGGCTTGTACAGGGCTCTACGCGCGCTCTACGCGGGCATAAAAAGACGATCATGCCCCCTCTTCACGAATCATTTTTGACAAATCTCAGCCGTCCTTGTGTTTCACGCGCCGAGCGTTCAGTCAGGGGGGAGCACCGGAGCAAAAACGTAACACGCCTTGGTACGGGGCTGCATGCATGCGCGCCCGGGTTAACAGCTCCCCATCTTTGCATGCCCAACCAACATACGTGTCTATACTCTATACCAAATATTTGAATACAATACGACCGTGTTTCCATCACTCCGATACACGAAATATGCATGACAAAAATCTACACAGGCGTCGCAAAATGTATGTATATACATAAAACATGCAAGATCGGGTTCCCATCACAAGGACGTGATCATGCCAACTTGCTCTAGGACTCCATACGAACCAGAATCCGGTTTACGGATATGATCCACTCCCGACTCGATCTCGAATTCCCTCCCCGGCCGGCCTACATCTCTACTATTAAAGCAGAATCGAACGTCGTGATGGTTCGACCTGCTGTTTCCCACGTACGATCGGATCTTCCTTCCACGCGCGCGTAAGAAAAGCAGCCCACCCCGCGGATGATCGGTACAACGTGGCCCCATCCACGACCGAACAGAGAGAGAGAAAACTGTCGCTACACACGCACACACACGCCTCCGTTTCTCCTCTCTCCCCAAGTCGCTCCCGATCCCATCTCTCTCCATGAAAAGTTGCCGCCGCCGGCTGTGCTCGTCACCCCGCCTCCTCTCCATCCGCTGCCGCACGCGGATCTAGGTGAGGCGTGTCTCCTGTCCCTTGCGCCCGTCGTGGAAGAGAGGGAGAGAGAAAGAGAGAGGTGGGAGAGAGAGGGAGGAGCAGACAGCGGGGGTGCTGGCCTAATCGCCGACAGTGGAAGATGAGGTCGTGGTTCCGACGCATCGCGGGTCGGCGATGCTGAGGCACGGCCGTCGACTTCCTTGTTTGCCTCTGGCCGCGGGCGCACCTTCTCCTCATGTCACCCAAGATGGTCTGTAGTCCATCACGGTCATCATAACTCCAAACGCCGCCGTCGTCGTCTAACGTGCAGTTCAGGGCGGCCACCAGAAAGAGCCTGATATGCCGCCGTTATGGAGAAGCTCTCGGTTATGGTGAGATATACACCGTGTTTCCTTTTTCTTCCAGACTTCAAATTCATTGGTTGATATGATTTTTTTAGGTTAGGGTAAATGGCGATGATTTCGGATAATCTGGTCTAAGAGCTTGTGGAGACGAAAAAATAATCCTAATCAAGCAGTTTGGGAACAGCAATGCCAAGATTAAGTTCAGCAAGGAAGCCAAACGACATTTTACAGTGTCTACTCTCACAAGTACTCTGCTAATTTGCTTGGTAGTTGTTTGCCCTCTCCTGATCGAGATGAATTATGGATGTCTCTTGTGCCACTGATAGATTGGTTTGGTGGTTGGTCTGATTTTTCAGGCCTGGTAAACAAGAAGGTTGCTAGCTGCTTATAAAGATAAGCCCGTGAGGAGAACTGGATATATATGTAATGTTAACTCATGTTCAACTGTTTTGCCATTTCCCCTGAAACTATGCAACTGCGACTGCTCCAGTCTTTGTTGATCTTAATGTAAGACCAAGAGATGAAGTGTATTGCTTATCAAATTCTGTTGTTTTCTTGTCAGATGAAAGAATTTAATTTTAGGATGAAAATTTAGCATTTAACAAATCAAGCGGTCAAGCCACTAAATCATGATCCTTTAATGTTATAGTACAGCTATGAAAGGATGAGATACTTTTGGTTGCATGCTTAAAGAGAACTACTTGGTACCACAAAAACTGGGCACCGAAGTAATTTTGATTGGATAATAATTTATGCACCACAACATTAGTGGATAAACTCCTCTCACATGTTTGCTATTTCCTGCAAACTTTTCCTTTTATTTGTGCAGGAACTTCTCAGTATATATTTCCTTTCCGTTTGCAATCTGTGGACCATCACTCTGTGTAGTACAGTCAGTATATACTTTTCCTTTTATTTTTGAACTTTTAAACTACCTTAGAAGCGACGATGAAAACTTAACATCAGTGCACTTTTCTATATATTGTATTCTGACTACCCTACTCAATCGCTAACCCAGCGAGGTTAAAAGCTTGCCTTGCCTTTTGACTTTTTTTCTTGTGCTGGTAAGAACAAATGCCGGTTGTTATCCTCTTGTCATGGCCCTATTAAATACAGTTATCTCTGTATAAAAAATCACATATATAATGTGTTTCATAATAGCATTGTAGGCAAAGGTTTGAAACACGCAGTGATCAATATTTAGACAACAATTTTCAGTACAGTATTCTGAGGAATACTAGATTCGTGTGTTGTTTCATATGCTGTAGTTTTCTGCTTGACATGAATTTTTCACATGGAAAAGGGGCTAAGTTTGGTGGGCTTTGTATTTCTCATCACTTTGTGTTTATTATTTTGTAGTCCTTAATTGCCATCGTTAAGGTCAATTAGTGCTAGCAGTTAATGCTCTCTGTTCAATTCTGGGGTGGCAGACCAAGCATTGCAGAGCTTCGCATTTTAAGAATCTCAGGTAATATGATTCTTCTATGTAGCAACACATCGGCTTTTAGCAATCTTTAAAGTGAATGACAATTTATTGTTGTATTTCCAAGAATGGAAATTGCAATTGCAAATGATTTTTTTGATCAAAAATTTAAACTTGTTCGCAAGTAAATATTAATTTTAGTTTACAAGTAAACAAGCAAAACTTTTTTTTGAAATAAACCTTTTCTCCTTAATTTTTACACTATCTCTGTTGATGCAGATAGGAATTTTAGTAACTTGAGAAGGTTGGCCGCCGAGAACTTCATTTATGCACACAGCCATCCATGGATTAGATAGGATGTATGATGCAGTGGCTACATCGACCACCCTGAGCTCGCCGATGAATCCGGCCGGGCACATGATGCCATTAACAGCAAGAATGACAATGTACCTTCGTGCAACATTTTTGAGCTATCATGCTCTTATCTTACCAAATGGTATCATTGCCACCTAGCAAAGAATGTTGATACTTGAGCGCACCCTCTGATATATACTTTCTAGCCAGCTACAGGAATGAGAACCAGCAGGAAACAGAATGCAAGGCTCGTCAGATGGGTACCAAGAAAAAGGCTGGCCCCAAAACCTGCAATGTGTTCCTTCTGTTTGAAACCTCGTGGACTCAAGCTTCACGTACAATCCAACACAGAGATCACATAAAAAATTCCAAGCATGGCAGGCGGAAACAATAGAGAAAATGAGAGGAAGACAATAAACATGTACAATGACATGGTGAGAGGGAAAAAGAAATACAATGACATTCAGTTTATTTTAACCCATTCTTTCTCTGTCATTCTCTTTTCTTTCTCACCCTTATGTCTAAAATAAACCGGAAGAGCATGGCAGAGGAAGACAATAAACATGTACAATGACATGGTAAAAATAATACACATGACACATTTAGGTTCATGTCTTTTTGTTATTCCCGTGGCAACGCACGGGCATCTAACTATGTATTCGAGACTGCTAAGCCTCTTCTATTTTTTTCCTTTTGGCATGGACAAGGATTCGCCTTGAATACTATTATGTAGAGTACATCTTTGTAGTAGTTCTTTTTTTACAACAGAGTACATGTCTATAGTTAGCGTGGAGCCATAACTCATATGTCATTTGCACTTGCTGTTTCATATGCTTTTATCAATAGTAAAGCTTCTGGGATTACAATTATAGTGGTTTACTTGGAGCTATTTAGTTGGAAGAAAACATAGATTGAAGATGGATATATCAGATGCACCTGCTTGATAGGATTCTTATTTAGTTATGTGGAGGCAGTGATGCTTGCTTTGATGTGGATATGTGTTTTTTTTTTAATATTTGCTTACTTGCTACTTGCTTGTCTATCAAGCTACTTTGGTAGATTTTAGAGAGAAATTTGTTTTTGAACAAGACTATCAAGGAAGCATCATGGCAAAGATATATGTTGCATTACTGCAGTTGAGATAATTGATTTGATTATAATATGTCAAGCTTCAGAAACTTCACTATGTACATTGGTTTGGTGGTTTAATATTTGTCACACTATAGTAATAAGCAACATACGACACATAAATTCTTGATTTTTTTTCTGACTCAAGATCTCTACGCCTAAATTTATTGTTTTGTGGCACTGTGCGGACATTTTTCTCTTGGTGACCAATATCCCTCAAGCTATACGAGATTTGATTAAGAACATAGGGATACTTTTTTTTAACTCGTGATGATAAGTATGTATATCTGGAATTCAAGTTTGAGTCACATGTACTTGGTTTAGTAGTACTCTTTCCGTTCAAAATAAATGTCGAGTTTTAGTTCAAATTTAAACCGACACTTATTTTGGAACGGAGGGAGTACATTGTATAGGGAAGAAGGTATCATACTATTTCGTGGGGTGAACGCTTTAAGCAGGATGGGTTGTCAAGGCTTCAAGTGGGTTAGTAGATAACAGCGAGCAACTAGCAAGGTTGGATCAATGTTGGAGGGGAATAACAATGGTGAGCGATGTTTAAATTTATGTTCCGTGGCAACGCACGGGCACTCAGCTAGTATATATACAAGCGCGTGCGCGGGCATACCCGATCGCCTCACAGCATAATTGGCAGCACGTCAACAATGGGTGCCACCGTGAGCCGATCGGCGCGTATGACGTCCGACGACTTGCCGGTCTTGTGGTACTCCAAGCTGGTGCGGTCACGTCGCGTGCTGAATGTGGGCAAAGTCTTCTTCGACGGCCTCGTCTGCAACGTCGAAATTTTGCCCATGTGTTTCGACAAGGACGGCCTAGCCAACGTCTTGATCGTCTCGGTGGGCGTCATGTTGGATCGTCACCTCAGATCGTTCGCCGGCACCCACGTCTCCCTCGAAATCTTGGACGCGACCGGCCAGCACACCGTCTTCCACAAAGACAGCGACCAAGAAGAGGACCGTTTCTACAGGCTGACCATGTACGTGCGCAGGTGCGAGCTGGAGGCGTCGTCGTGCGTGTGTGCCAGCGACACATTAACCATCCGGTGCACTCTGGAGAAGAAGCAGCAGGCGACAAAGCGGCCGCGCCTGCTCGGAATCTTGTTCAAACCCAACGCGGTTCAGGAGCCGCCGCAGGTCGCCATGGATGGGTCCTACACGCTCACCGTCCGTAGCTTCTCCGAGCTCAGCGCGGCACTTCGAGCCGAAGGGGAGGGCATATACTCCAGGCACTTCGCCATAGGGGGGAGCAGATGGTACCTCAAATTCTGTCCCAAATACCACGGACGGTCCTTCTTGTGCCTCGGCCGCGGCCGCATGGGCAAGGGCGAGATGCCGATGACGGTAGAGTTCAGCTTCGACCTCAAAGAGGTGGTGAACCACCATTCCCACAAGATGACGCACACGTTCGACCGTGACAACGATGACTTCTTCTACGATCTAGAGCAAATTAGAAGAACGTCGCCCATGCAGGACGACAGTCTCCTTGTTCGGTGCTGTCTCACCGTTGTCATGCCGGAGGAGACTCCGTTCGCCGTCCCAATGTGCAGCAGCGAATCAGTGCTCACTCCTCTGCTTAGCGCCATGCATGGCTAGCTAGTTTGGCCCACGCAAAACTCATTTGTAATTTACTGAACAGTTATTAGTCAGCTGCCATGTTGTATAAAACCAGTTACACCCAATTGTTATCGTATATATTCTTATAAGCAGCCTTTTTCTCATGTCTTGTCATGTACATGAAATCTGTCATGAAGGTTGTTGCTTTCTCGATGCAAGGATAGTTAGTTCAGGTTACAGTAGGCCGGCGTAAAATTAGCTATATATTGCCGAAGCTAAGTCGACGTAAAGTGCTAGCCAGTCTCTATTTTGCTTGCTCAACTTAAATTCGAACTCTTGGGATCCAAAATAGGCCTTGCAAAAAAAAAAGGATTGTGAATAGTTCGTCTTGCACCTACAATTCTCTGTTGGGGCAATTCTCTGTTTGTTTCTGTAGATTTTGCCCAAGCCATTGGATTGAAATCTGGCTAACGGTTGTCCCTCAGCTTTAACGTCCTGGAGCACATTGTCCTTGGCCACATCCTTGTGAACAGAGAATTACTTGTTTTAGAGTTGTCTAGATACAGACATATCTAGCATCATACATATATATAGTACTCCCTTGGTCCCAAATTACTTGTTTTATAGTTGTCTAGATACGGACATATCTAACACCAAAACATTTTTACTCTATTTTTACGGCCGATTTTTGGAAGGCTCTAGAATCTTCACTCTACCTATTTTTATAGAAAAAAAATTGGTTTCTTTTTCCAGCTTTTCCCTCCATTTTATTTTTCTTTTCAATTTGTTTCATTTTTAATTCGTGAAATATTTTTTGAAATTGGGGAACACTTTCTGAATTTTGTGAACATTTTTTTGAATCTGCGAACACTTTTGAATTTATGAACATTTTTTTATAATTTAGGAACATATTTTGAAATCCACCAATATTTTCTCAATCTCGCATTTTTCCCACTTCAGGTTCCGCATGGAGTGGAAGACATTCACCAGACCTAACTTGAATTGAGGAAGCAACAACCTTTTTTTTGCGGGAAAGGAACTTTTCATTAATCAGCCATGATGATTACATTCAGAATCAACAATGCTAGCTATCTCCATACAATGTGGTACTATGTGATTTATTTGGTTCTAAACTACATAAAATGTTTCTTTTTAGTTAGACATATGCATGGAAAAAGTTGTGTACATTTGCCGTCGGGCGAATAAAATGTGTCAGCCGGTTGGCACACTGTCCATGCAAATACAAAAGAGGCCGGACGCCGCCCTTTGATCAACTCAAATGGGCAGAATCTGAAGAAAACGGACGCCCGTTTAGGGTTGTGCGTTGGAGTTGACCTGTTGTTCTCTGCTGGCATGCAAGGATGTGGAAGAAGCTGAAGCGATTGCATTACTGGGTGGGTGTTGACCTGTTGTTCTCTGCTGGCATGCAAGGACGTGGAAGAGGCTGAAGCGATTGCATTACTGGGTGGCATGCATGTTGTGCGAGAGCTCTACAACTGGATAGTTGGCTGTCCTGAGGTCTGCTACCTCCTCTAGGATAACTGCCTCAGCTATGGAAGCTTCAAGCTTAGCTTTGTTTCCACATATCTGTCTCAGATGCTTGTTCTGTCTCCCAGGGCTGTACTACCAACGATTCTGCACAGCCCCCCCCCCCCCCCTCCCCAACAATACCTCGTTCGCTAGATGCAAAATGAGATGTGTCATCGGACTAAAGAAGCCTGGCGGGAAGATCTTCTCTAGCTTGCATATCAATCAGCCTCTTTGTTGTGGCGACAATGGCGCACAGAGCTCTGGCCTCCTCTGAAACCTCCCGCGTGTAACGTTCCACCTTGGACAGCGCTTCCATCATCATGTGCTCCTTGAAGATGGGTGCGTAGCGAGGGTAGAATTCCACGATGGATACTGTGAGCTCAACCAGCAGGCTTCTCATTTCTGGAAATTCATGAGGACTTGGTTTCTTGCGGGCGTTGAGTTCACCGACAAGTTTCTTAACAAAAGCCTCATCATCTGCAAACGAATCCGAAACAGGAGCAATGAGTTCAAACATGACACTATAGATTTTTGAAACTAGGCCGATTTTTGAAACCACCTGCTTGCCCTCTGCATCCTTTATGCTTCCCATGACCTGCAAATACGGTGCACTACAAATCTCAGGTAGGATTTACTTCAGGGTTAGTTATTAATACCACGGCAATGAAGCATTTTAATTAGTGTATAAACAACATACGTTTGTATAGGTTGGTAGTAATTCAAATTCAAGTGATCTGCACACTAATTGGCCGCTAGGAATAGGCCAAATTGAAACTTCAAAAATGGAAATAATAGTTTGCTTAACTAGCAGTCCACCGCTCTTGTTCTAATCATCAAGTGCCTGCTTTTTTTTTAGAAAAGAAGGAGGACCCCCGACCTCTGCATCTGGGCGATGCATGCACCCACTTTATTAATTATTAAGTGCCTGCTAGTTTTCATTTTGGTATCGGCTTCATTTTAATTGACCATTTGAGTGTAATAGAACTACAGAAGGAACAAATTATTTGTAAGAAAATAATGATCATAAGAAAATCAGAATGACAGCACATGCACAAAAATATTTGGAAATTAAAAGGAAAAACATGTGGTGTAACTTAAAAGCAACTAAAAAGTACTAGAAATTCAAAGGACTCACCCCTATCAACGTAGACAATAGGCGATTACGAAATTTAAGAGACAGAACACATGGCGTAACATACGGAGAACTCAAAAGTACTAGCAAATTCAGAGTACTCACTATTGTTAAGGTAGACGGCAGGTGAGTGTTTGAACCTTGATGGCTCAGAACTAATTGCCTTGAGTTTTTGCAGAGGCTCTGGAGTAGACTTGCTGCTGCGCACACGTGAGTACCACACTGAAGCTTCTTGGCGAGAACCCCAATAAGCTCATAATCTGTTTTGTCCAACATAGCAGAGCAGTTGTCAGGGCTCTCAATTGCCAACATGGCAAGTGCTTCCCCTGCCTCTGCTTGCAGTGGATTTGATATCTCCTCTTCCCCAATAAACTGCTGCACCAGCTTGTCAATGATACCGTCCCAATCTCCTGCCTAGTTTTTGTATCTTTTTTTTACAGGGTAAAGAAGAGCTTTATTCAAACGATAAGGCGCCGGCCCTGTCAGCCAAAAGAGACTGGTGACCAGCAACACCGGGGGAGAGTCCATCCAACACTCCGTCACCTCCAATGTGCATGCATGTTGAACACAAAGGTGGGTGGGGATGTTTGCATGTCTCTTTACATGATGAATATAAAAAAAAAACTAGCAGCTAGCTCTTCAATATCTAAGAGTAACGGCGCTAACACAGAGCGCAAAGTCCGGCGCGATTTCCAGAGGTTCATCACCTCTAAATTGTCTGTCTCAATCTCCACACGCGCAAATCCATGGAGTGTTGCCACTATCACACCTTCACGTACAGCTATTGCCTCCGCGACAAGAGGATCTGTAATACCTGGGCATGTCTTGCACCAAGCAGAAATAAAAGCCGTATATGATCTAGGAACACCTTCAATTTTTTTCGAAAAGGGGGTATCCCCGGCCTCTGCATCAGAACGATGCATACGGCCACCTTTATTACCAAGCAAATCATTTCGACAGTAGTCTTAAAGTCTCAACAAAGTACAAACTATGCTCACAAAGAGCTAAATAACAAAAATAAAGCCACAACCCGCTAGCAAGAGAAAGATAGGAAAACTAATTACCTATCCTATTACATGACCGCCATCCAAACCGTTGAAAATAACCCGTGCTACCATCTCCCATCGGATAGATCCAGTAACCAAACGCTCCCTGGCCTTCATCGGAGTGAGTAGCGACCACATACGGATCAACGCAGTGTCTTGGAAGATAACCTACAAAAAATGAGTATTTGTTGTTCTGTTAAAAACCAAATCATTTCTGCAATTCCAGATAGCCCATAATAAAGCACATACTCCTACGTGAATGTGTCTCGCTGTTTGGGGCTCAACCCCATCAAGCCACGTCCCAAATAACGTGTTGATATTATTTGAGGAGTACTATTAAAGGCTATGTGCACGGACTGCCAAAGAATTTTTGCCAAGGGGCAATCAAGAAAGAGGTGTTTGATGGATTCATCCCGATCACAAAAGCTACATCTAGTGGATCAATTCTAGTTGTGTTTTATCAAGTTATCCTTAGTTAAAATGACTTGTTTGTGTATAAACCACATAAACATTTTAACTCTCAAGGGTACTTTGACATGCCAAACATGTTTCGAATTAGGAATAGAGCTAGAATTAATAACATCCAAATACATGGATTTGACTGTAAACTCTCCATTCCTAGTTAGCTTCCAACACAACTGATCGGGTCATTGAGTTAGTTGAACATCCTTCAATCTTCTCACAAGATGGAGCAAGCTTCCCAACGATTTCCGGCTAGCGCTCTCCTGAAGTGAATATTGAGAGGCGTGGACTGACATACTGTCTCAACGGTTGCGTCTCTCCGTTGAACAATGCTATGGAGAGAGGGGTGTATCCCCTAGCCATGTATGCTCCCAGAATCTCATAGAAGTACCGTTCCCAATAACAAACTTTGTCCGATAAAAAAAGACTAATTTTAACTCTCATCAGTCCTTTCCAGAAAGGCGAATCCATCGGCCTCACTGTCACCTGGGATAATGTTTTGGAATGAAGGTACTTATTACGCAGAATCTGTGCCCATGTGACCCCGGTCTCACTAGATAGGTTATACAGCCATTTGAAGAGAAGACATTTGTTCTTCACCTCAAGATTTTCGATACCTAGACCCCCTTGGTTCTTTGGTCGACAAATAATGTCCCATTTAGTGAGTCTATACTTCCTCTTCAGATCATCACTTTGCCAGAAGAAGCGGGACCGATAGAAATCAAGTCTTTTCAGAACTCCAACTGTTACCTCGAAAAAAGACAAAAGAAACATGGCATGCTTGTGAGAACCGAATTAATGAGAATTAAACGGCCTCCATATGACATTAGTTTGCCCTTCCAGCATCCCAGTTTCTTCTCAAAACGATCCTCAATGCTCTTCCATTCTCTGTTTGTTAGCTTACGATGGTGAATTGGTATACCCAAATAAGTGAAAGGTAAAGCCCCCAATTCACATCCGAACAATTGCTTATATGCCTCTTGTCCCTCATTGGCTCTTCCAAAACAGAACAATTCGCTCTTGTGGAAATTAACCTTTAATCCGGTCAATTGTTCAAATAAGCATAGCACCAGCTTCATGTTTCTCGCTTTTGCCAAGTCATGCTCCATAAAAATGATAGTATCATCGGCGTACTGTAGGACAGATACACCTCCATCAACTAGATGAGGTACCAGACTGCCTACTTGACCAGCATCCTTAGCCCTTCCTATTAGAATCGTCAACATGTCGACTACAATATTCAAATCGGATCTCCTTGTCTAAGTCCTTTATGTGTTTGGAAATAGTGACCTATGTCATCATTTACTCTAATTCCAACACTCCCTTTTTGCGTGAAATCAAAGCCTTTCATACGCAAAGACGGTTGAAGAAATGGCCATTTGACTTTGTCGAACGCCTTTTCGAAATCCACTTTGAAAACAACCCCGTCTAGTTTTTTCGTGTGAATTTCATGAAGTGTTTCATGAAGGACCACAACCCCTTCTAGGATGTTTCTGTCCGGCATAAAAGCAGTTTGGGACGGCTGCACCATAGAGTGTGTAATCTGCATGAGTCTATTTGTCCCAACCTTGGTGAAGATTTTGAAACTTATGTTAAGAAGGGCGATGATACGATCTCCAACGTATCTATAATTTTTTATTGTTCCATGCTATATTATATTCTGTTTTGGACATTAATGGGCTTTATTATAAACTTTTATATTATTTTTGGGACTAACCTATTAACCGGAGGCCCAGCCCAGAATTGTTGTTTTTGCCTATTTCAGAGTTTCGCAGAAAAAGAATATCAAACGGAGTCTAAACGGAATGAAACATTCGGGAACGTGATTTTCGGAACGAACGTGATCCAGAGGACTTGGACCCTACGTCTAGAAAGCAACCAGGAGGGCACGAGGTAGGGGGCGCGCCCTCCACCCTCGTGGGCCCCATGTTACTCCATCGATGTACTTCTTCCTCCTATATATACCTACGTACCCCCAAACTACCAGATACGAGCCAAAAACCTAATTCCACCACCGCAACCTTCTGTACCCGTGAGATCCCATCTTGGGGCCTTTTCCGGAGCTCCGCCGGAGGGGGCATCGATCACGGAGGGCTTCTACATCAACACCATAGCCTCTCCTATGATGTGTGAGTAGTTTACTTCAGACCTTCGGGTCCATAGTTATTAGCTAGATGGCTTCTCCTCTCTTTTTGGATCTCAATACAATGTTCTCCCCCTCTCTTGTTGAGATCTATTTGATGTAATCTTCTTTAGCGGTGTGTTTGTTGAGACCGATGAATTGTGGGTTTATGATCAAGTTTATTTATGAACAATATTTGAATCTCCTCTGAATTCTTTTATGTATGATTGGTTATCTTTGCAAGTCTCTTCGAATTATCAGTTTGGTTTGGCCTACTAGATTGATCTTTCTTGCAATAGGAGAAGTGCTTAGCTTTGGGTTCAATCTTGCGGTGTCCTTTCCCAATGACAGTAGGGGCAGCAAGGCACGTATTGTATTGTTGCCATCAAGGATAACAAGATGGGGTTTATATCATATTGCATGAGTTTATCCCTCTACATCATGTCATCTTACTTAAGGCGTTACTCTGTTCTTATGAACTTAATATTCTAGATGCATGCTGGATAGTGGTCGATGTGTGGAGTAATAGTAGTAGAGGCAGGTAGGAGTCGGTCTACTTGTCTCGGACGTGATGCCTATATACATGATCATACCTAGATATTCTCATAACTATGCTCAATTCTATCAACTGCTCAACAGTAATTTGTTCACCCACCGTAATATTTATGCTCTCGAGAGAAGCCACTAGTGAAACATATGGCCCCCGGGTCAATTTTCCATCATATTAATCTTCCAACACTTAGTTATTTCTATTGCCGTCTTTATTTTGCTTTCTTTGCTTTGCATCTTTATCATAAAAATACCAATAATATTATCTTAGCATATCTATCAGATCTCACTCTCGTAAGTGACCGTGTAGGGATTGACAACCCCTTATCGCGTTGGTTGCGAGAATTTATTTGTTTGTGTAGGTGCGAGGGACTCGTGTGTGGTCTCCTACTGGATTGATACCTTGGTTCTCAAAAACTGAGGGAAATACTTACGCTGCTTTACTGCATCACCCTTTCCTCTTCAAGGGAAAACCAACGCAGTGCTTAAGAGGTAGCAAGAAGGATTTCTGGCGCCATTGCCGGGGAGTCTACACAAAAGTCAACATACCAAGTACCCATCACAAACCCTTATCCCTCGCATTACATTATGTGCCATTTGCCTCTCATTTTCCTCTCCCCCACTTCACCCTTGCCGTTTTATTCGCCCTCTCTTTTCCGTTCGCCTCTTTTTCGCTTGCTTGTCGTTATGGCTAGTCCTTTATCTACTCCTCTGTCCCCCGATTTTGAAGTCCTCCACTTCAAACAAAAGCAAAGAGAAAATTTAAAAGATGCTTGGTATAGATTGATAGAATCTTATTGCGGCTGCACTATAGAAGGAGATTTCAAGGTCTTACTTCGCAATTTTTATGTTGGGCTAACCTTATCCCATATACAACTCCTTAATTTTGCCGCCAAGAGGAATTTTATTGAAATTGATCCTAGTTTTGCTTATGTAATTATAGAGGGGATAGTAGGAGTACTTCCCCCACCAAAGGGATTAACTCTCACTCATGAGGGAACCCAAATCTTAGAAAAATTAGGCGAATTGCAAAAATCTCTTGAACCCCTTAAAAATGTTGGAGGGAACCTCAATCGTATGAATACTTTGATCACACTTTGCAATAAACAGTTGGATGCTCTAGATCTAAGAATCTCTGAGTATGAAGGGAAACATAAGGAACCTCCCAGATTCGAGCATAACTCCATTAAAAATATAAAAACCAAAGATGGCAATACCTAGATCTATCCTTGCTATTATGCCTAGGGCGTTAAACGATAGCACTTGTTGGGAGGCAACCCAATTTTATTTTTAGTTTTTTGCTTTTTGCTTCTCTTTAGGAATAAATATTTTATCTAGCCTCTGGTTAGATGCCTTTTTTATGTTTTAATTAGTGTTTGTGCCAAGTTTAACCTATAGGATCTTCTTGGACGATAGTTATTTGATCTTGTTGTAAATTCCAGAAACTTTCTGTTCACGAAAATAACTGTTAAAAATCACCAGACCGTGATAAAATATTGATTCCAATTGCTGCTGATCAATAAACAAATTTTCTAGGTCGTCCTATTTTGGTAGATTGTTTGGAGTTCCAGAAGTTTGCGTTAGTTACAGATTACTACAGACTGTTCTGTTTTTGACAGATTTTGTTTTTCTTGTGTTGTTTTCTTATTTTGATGAATCTATGGCTAGTAAAATAGTTTATAAACCATAGAGAAGTTGGAATAAATTAGGTTTAACACCAATATAAATAAAGAATGAGTTCATTACAGTACCTTGAAGTGGTCTTTTGTTTTCTTTCGCTAACGGAGCTCACGAGATTTTCTGCTGAGTTTTGTGTTGTGAAGTTTTCAAGTTTTGGGTGAAAGATTTGATGGATTAAGGAACAAGGAGTGGCAAGAGCCTAAGCTTGGGGATGCCCATGGAACCCCAAGATAATCTAAGGACACCTAAAAGCCAAAGCTTGGGGATGCCCCGGAAGGCATCCCCTCTTTCGTCTACTTCTATAGGTAACTTTACTTGGAGCTATATTTTTATTCACCACATGATATGTGTTTTGCTTGGAGCGTCTTGTATTATTTGAGTATTTATTTGTTAGTTTACCACAATCATCCTTGCTGTACACACCTTTTGAGAGAGTCACACTTGATTCGGAATTTATTAGAATACTCTATGTGCTTCACTTATATCTTTTGAGCTATATAGTTTTGCTCTAGTGCTTCACTTATATCTTTTAGAGCATGGTGGTGGATTTGTTTTATAGAAACTATTGATCTCACATGCTTCACTTATATTATTTTGAGGATCTTAAAATAGCGTGGCAATTTGCTTTAATTAATATCATGAGAAATTTGATGCTTGATAATTGTTTTGAGATATAAAGGTGGTAATATCATAATTGTGCTAGTTGAGTAATTGCGGAATTGGAAAATACATGTGTTGGAGTTTGTGATTCCCGTAGCATGCACGTATGGTAAACTGTTATGTAACGAAGTCAGAGCATGAGGTATTTGTTGATTGTCTTCTTTTGTGTGGCGGTCGGGATCGCGCGATGGTTAACTCCTACCAACCCTTCCCCTAGGAGCATGCGTAGTAGTACTTTGCTTCGAGGGCTAATAATTTTTTGCAATAAGTATATGAGTTATTTATGACTAATGTGAGTCCATGGATTATACGCACACTTACCTTTCCGCATTTTTCTAGCTTCTTCGGTACCGTGCATTGCCCTTTCTCACCTTGAGAGTTGGTGCAAACTTCGCCAGTGCATCCAAACCCTGTGATATGATACGCTCTATCACACATAAACCTCCTTATATCTTCCTTAAAACAGCCACCATACCTACCTATCATGGCATTTCCATAGCCATTCCGAGATATATTGCCATGCAACTTCCCACCGTTTCGTTTATCATGAAATGCTCCATCATTGTCATATTGCTTTGCATGATCATGTAGTTGACATTGTATTTGCGGCAAAGCCACCGTTCATAATTCTTTCATACATGTCGCTCTTGATTCATTGCATATCTCGGTACACCGCCGGAGGCATTCATATAGAGTCATATTTTGTTCTAAGTATTGAGTTGTAAGTAAATAAAAGTGTGATGATCATCATTATTAGAGCATTGTCCCAAGTGAGGAAAGGATGATGGAGACTATGATTCCCCCACAAGTTGGGATGAGACTCCGGACTAAATAAAAAAAAGAGGCCATAAAAAAGAGAGAAAAGGCCCAAATAAAAAAATTAAAAAATGAGAGAAAAAGAGAGAAGAGACAATGTTACTATCCTTTTACCACACTTGTGCTTCAAAGTAGCACCGTGATCTTCATAATAGAGAGTCTCTCATTTTGTCACTTTCATATACTAGTGGGAAATTTCATTATAGAACTTGGCTTGTATATTCCAATGATGGGCTTCCTCAAATGCCCGAGGTCTTCATGAGCAAGCAAGTTGGATGCACACCCACTTAGTTTCTTTTTGAGCTTTCATACACTTATAGCTCTAGTGCATCCGTTGCATGACAATCCCTACTACTCGCATTAACATCAATTGATGGGCATCTCCATAGCCCGTTGATTAGCCTCACTGATGTGAGACTTTCTCCTTTTTTGTCTTCCCACATAACCCCTACCATTATACCTTATTCCACCATAGTGTTATATCCATGGCTTACGCTCATGTATTGCTTAATTGAAAAGGCTGAAGCGTGTTAGAAGTATGAACCAATTGCTTGGCTAAAACCGGGGTTGTACATGATATGAATATTTTGTGTGGGGAAGATGGAGCATAGCCAGACTATATGATTTTGTAGGGATAACTTGCTTTGGCTATGTTATTTTGATAAGACATAATTGCTTTGTTAGTATGCTTGAAGTATTATTGTTTGTTATGTCAACATTAACTTTTATCTTGAATCATATCAAATCTGAACATTCAATGACACAATAACAAGAATTGTATTGAAATTATGCTAAATAGCACTCCACATCAAAAATTCTGTTTTTATCATTTACCTACTCGAGGACGAGCAGGAATTAAGCTTGGGGATGCTTGATACGTCTCCAACGTATCTATAATTTTTTATTGTTCCATGCTATATTATATTCTGTTTTGGACATTAATGGGCTTTATTATACACTTTTATATTATTTTTGGGACTAACCTATTAACCAGAGGCCTAGCCCAGAATTGCTGTTTTTGCCTATTTCAGAGTTTCACAAAAAAGAATATCAAACGGAGTCCAAACGGAATGAAACCTTCGGGAACGTGATTTTCGGAACGAAAGTGATCCAGAGGACTTGGACCCTACATCAAGAAAGCAACCAGGAGGGCACGAGCTAGGGGGCGCGCCTACCCCCCTGGGCGCGCCCTCCACCCTCGTGGGCCCCACGTTGCTCCACCGACGTACTTCTTCCTCCTATATGTACCTACGTACCCCCAAACTACCAGATACGGAGCCAAAGACCTAATTCCACCGCCGCAACCTTCTGTACCCGTGACATCCCATCTTGGGGCCTTTTCCGGAGCTCCGTCGGAGGGGGCATCGATCACGGAGGGCTTCTACATCAACACCATAGCCTCTCCGATGATGTGTGGGTAGTTTACTTCGGACCTACGGGTCCATAGTTATTAGCTAGATGACTTCTTCTCTCTTTTTGGATCTCAATACAATGTTCTCCCCCTCTCTTGTGGAGATCTATTCGATGTAATCTTCTTTTGCGATGTGTTTGTTGAGACCGATGAATTGTGGGTTTATGATCAAGTTTATCTATGAACAATATTTGAATCTCCTCTGAATTCTTTTATGTATGATTGGTTATCTTTGCAAGTATTTTCGAATTATCAGTTTGGTTTGGCTTACTAGATTGATCTTTCTTGCAATGGGAGAAGTGCTTAGCTTTGGGTTCAATCTTGCGGTGTCCTTTCCCAATGACAGTAGGGGCAGCAAGGCACGTATTGTATTGTTGCCATCGAGGATAACAAGATGGGGTTTATATCATATTGCATGAGTTTATCCCTCTACATCATGTCATCTTACTTAAGGCGTTACTCTGTTCTTATGAACTTAATACTCTAGATGCATGCTGGATAGCGGTTGATGTGTGGAGTAATAGTAGTAGAGGCAGGCACGAGTCGGTCTACTTATCTCGGACGTGATGCCTATATACATGATCATACCTAGATATTCTCATAACTATGCTCAATTCTATCAATTGCTCAACAATAATTTGTTCACCCACCGTAATATTTATGCTCTCGAGAGAAGCCACTAGTGAAACCTATGGCCCCCGGGTCTATTTTCCATCATATTAATCTTCCAACACTTAGTTATTTCTATTGCAGTCTTTATTTTGCTTTCTTTACTTTACATCTTTATCATAAAAATACCAAAAAATATTATCTTATCATATCTATCAGATCTCACTCTCGTAATTGACCGTGTAGGGATTGACAACCCCTTATGGCGTTGGTTGCGAGGATTTATTTGTTTGTGTAGGTGCGAGGGACTCGTGCGTGGTCTCCTACTGGATTGATACCTTGGTTCTCGAAAACTGAGGGAAATACTTACGCTGCTTTACTGCATAACCCTTTCCTCTTCAAAGGAAAACCAACGCAGTGCTCAAGAGGTAGCAGCAGATCGACCTGAACTGCTCAATTCGCACGACCTCTATTTTCTTAGGAAGCAAAGTAATAGTTCCAAAATTCAGATGAAAAAACTGAAGTTGTCCAGAGAATAAATCATGGAACGTCGGTAGCAAATCCCCCTTAATAATATGCCAGCATTTTTTATAAAACTCCGCAGGAAATCCATCCGGCCCCGAAGCTTTATTATTCTTCATCTGAGAAATAGCTTCAAACACCTCTTTCTCCGAGAATGGTGCAGTCAAAATATCGTTCTCATCCGTAGCAAGTTGAGGGACATCCTCAATCGTCGACTCATCCAGGGACACAAAATTATCCTCTGGCGTCCCAAAAAGCTGCTTATAGTAGTTGCTAATGTATAATTTGAGGTTTACCTGCCCTAAGATCGTCCCCTTGTCTTGCTCAAGCTGAAAGATTCTTTTCTTTCTATGCTTGCCGTTAGCTATCATATGAAAGAATTAAGTGTTGGTATCCCCTTGGACAACTTTGCGAACCTTACCCCGCAATGCCCACTTCAATTCCTCTTATCACAGGAGTTCTTTCAATCTCATCTCCGCATCTACTTTAGCATGAAGTTCCGTGGATTCTAGGATTGTGGACTCGGCTTTTACATCTAAGGCCTGAATAAGAGTAAGGAGTCTTTCCTTTTCAACCTTACAAATCCTACTAAGATGCTTCGTCCACCCACGCAAGAAACTTCTCAAATGTCTTATCTTATTCCGCCATCTCTCAATAGAAGTCCTCCCTCCTACCTCTTTAGCCCATTCCCTGGCTATTAGGTCAAAGAAACCTTCCCTATCAAACCACGCTAATTCGAAAGAGAAAGTATTTTTATTCCCCACATGTGTTGCCTCACCAGAATCAACCAGTAAAGGGGTGTGGTCCGAGATTCCGCGCGATAACGCCTGGACTGTTACCAGAGGAAACTTTTGTTCCCAGTCAACACTTGCGAGGACACGATCTAGCTTCTCAAACGTAGGGGTTGGCAAGGTATTAGCCCATGTGAATTTTCTACCAGAAAGCTCTATCTCTCTCAGATCCAAGCTTTCAATAATGGTATTAAACATGAACGACCACCTGCCGTCAAAATTATCATTGTTCTTTTCGTCTCTCCTTCTAAGAATATTGAAGTCACCCCCAACTAAGATTGGAAGCTTCTCAGACCCGCAAATACGAACCAGATCCGCCAAAAAATCTTGTTTGAGTTCTGGCTGTATGGCCCCATATACCGCCACCAATGCCCAATTAAACCCATCGGTCTATGATCAGACCCGGGACTTGACAGTGAAATCTCCCATAACAACACTACGGACTTCCATTGTCTCGCATCTAACCCCAAGTAGAATCCCGCCTGATCTTCCTCTCGGGGGTAGGCAGTGCCAATCAAACTCGACACCTCCCGATAACGTATTTAGGAATTGCGGGGAGAAATTACCCCTGCCTGTTTCAGACAGGGCAATAAAATCCAACCTATGATCAATAGAAGCATCCGCTAGAAATCTTCTTTTAGCCAAGTCTCTCAGACCTCTGCTATTCCAAAAAATTCCTCTCATAACTCATCATGAAATTTTTTTGGTTGTACGGATCCTAGCACTTCTATGCACAGCCGAAGCTGGATAAATCTTGCGCTTCCACTTACGCTTAAGCTTGTTGTGATCCTCCACCCGGTCCTCATAACCAGGTTCCGTGGACCTAACACTATGATCCTCGATGGGTTCACTATCCCCAAGAGGTAGAGAGTCGTCATCCTCCTCAGTCTCAGGAAGGGATGGGGCAATGTCTACACAGAAAGTGTCTAACACCCTGACTCCCAACGCATCAATATCGGAATCGTTCATAGGTTTAACAGCTGCTAAGTTTCGAATCATATCTAAAGCGTGTTCCGCTTCAAGATCCAGGAGATCATTAATAGAATTAGAGATTTCACTATCATTACTGCCTAGTGAAACTCCTAACTGATTTGCATTATAAATAATTTCATCATTAGAAAAATGCATAGTGGAGTTGGAAGTGTTGACCGACATACCAGTGGTAACCTCAATATCACAAAGCTTGGCCGCCCGCTTGGCGCACCTCAGCTGCATGTCACCAACATCCGGCTGGTCTTGGAGACGTGAGCTCATCCGCCGCCCCTCAGAAACAGGATCTGGGATGCCTCCAAACGCGATGACCTCCTCCCGAGTAGCCCCGTTAGGGATGAGGCCTCCATCCCCACCCCCAACGCGCGGCCAGGCTACATCACCTAGAGAGGCGCCAAGAGCCGCAGGCACCGGCCCCGACGAGCGTGGGGGAAGAGAGCGTTGGGCCACCTGCCCATGCTCCCCACCTGACGCGGCCAGTACAATCGACGGCCCGCCCCAAGGCAAGCGAGGAGAAGTGAGTGCGGGAGCCGCCTGCCCCCGCTATCCACCCGACTCTGCCTTCAAGCAGGTGGGTGATGCTGCCACCGTGGTCGGTGTCGGCTGGAGCATCCCCTGCAACTGAGCAGGCGACAGCCGGCCCTCGGGATCCACGGACGCCGCAGGCGCGGCCGCCCCGACAACCGCAGGAGAGGAGGGGGCCGAGGCCTCCCGCCGTGTCCTTCGCCCTAGCACCGCAGGAGAGGAGGGGGCCGAGGCCTCCCGTCGCGTCCCTCGCCCTACCACCGCAGGAGAGGAGGGGGCAGAGGCCTCCTGCCGCGTCCCTCGCCCTACCACCACAAGAGAGGAGGGGGCCGAGGCCTCCTGCCCGGGCCCCCCACTCAAAGTGGTCATGTTGCCGATCGGAAACACAGACACCTCCACCGCAGTCCTCATCTGTGGCAAGACATCGGAATGAGAGGGGGAACAAGGGGCCACCTGCCCACGATCCTCCCCCTCGACCGACGTCAACAGAGAGGGGGAGCGAGGGGCCACCTACCCACGATCCTCCCCCCTCAACCGAAGTCATAAGAGAAGCTGACGTCTCCATGCTCCCATCGACAGGACCATCAGCCGCTGCAAAATCCAAGGGAGGGAGCGTGCACTCTAGCACGTCATCAGACTCCACTCGATCGCTCCATAACCTAGGAGGACCAGAAGCTGGCTCGAACGAACCGAATCTCAGAGTGCTCATCGGCATCGTAGCCGAAGAAGCAGCCCTAGTCCCGGGCGTCTGCGAGGTAGAACTCAGGCCGTTGGACGACTCATGCCCAACATCATCCCCTCGCGCTTCCATGTGACCTGATCCATCATTCCTATCATGCATATCCACATCCGTCCCTGCCAAAGCCTCAGCAAAAAGATCTGTATCCTCACATTCGATCTCAAGGTTAAAAACCTGGCCCTTATAAGTCCACTTAACCACGTGAGTCACGAACTCGATATCGAGAACACTCACCAACAGTCTGGCCACCCCGTTAGCTCGGGTGAAGGCCATGTCCACCTCCTCAGTTTTCCCGACCAGAATCCCCAAGCTAGCAGCAACCCGAGCATCCTGAAGCGGCTTGGACGAAGCTCTTGAGAATCGCAACCAGACTGAGTGAGGGGCTTGCCCTACGGCTCAACTCTCTTCCACTCATGGAACTCGAGGATGCACTCCGTGCCAGGAACTCTACACAACCCAAATCTCAGAAGACGCTCCAAGTCCTCTGTTGTAGGGAAATCAACCTTATACGTGTTGGCCTCGAGAGGAGAGAGCTCCCACTGAAAATCACCTGGAGCTAACTCACTGTGCCTGTGCATAATTTGCGCCTCAGACACATCACCCTCCGTGACCTTTACAATCCCCGTGGTTGTGCTCTGTGGTTCCTCTGGTATCTCCCTCGCACTAGGAGACTCAAAGAACATCAACTCAGCACAATAGACTCCATAGATGGTAATACTCGGCATCTGATCATGTAGAATGGGGCACTCCCCCGTGTCATGCGCTGGCTTGAGACATGTATTACATAACTCAGTCACGCACTAAGCAATAAAGTGGCCCCTCTCTCCACACCGGTAGCACAACATCTTTTCCTTTTTACGAGCCCACTTGGAAGCTCTATCCGCATCAGACTTGTCGGCGGCACCGGCTGCACCTGTAAGCACAGGATCAGCCACAGGTACATCAGCGTTAGCTAGCGCCGTCACTGCATCCATAACCTGACCGGACAATTCCGGCGTCTGTCCAGAAACAACCACCTCTGAGGACGCCGTCGACTCCACAACGACAGGCGGTGGAGGTTGGCGGTAATGGCTCTGACCACCGCGACCACCACGGTGACCTCTGTAGCCGCCTCTCTGCCGGTAATCTGGGCTAGATGCCCCCTCAACAAAGCCTCCAGGGGGGCCGTAAAAAGGTCTTTCTGCAGTGCCATCACTCTGCCAAGCATACCCACGCCCGCCTCCCGTCAACGAGGAACCCCGATGTTGGTCGTCACCATAGACGTCATAGCCATCGTCACCCCACTTTCCCCGAGGTGGACCGTTGCCATCATGGTTAACCGGGAAGCGAGCGTGTCCAGCACCACCCTCGCCCACATGCTCAGGTTGAGGCGGCGGATCATGCGTCTGTAACGGCCCAGGCCTTTGCTGTGGCGGTCTTGCAACATAGTGGGGCGGCGGCGCAGCCCGGTTCTGCTGCCCATGCGCCAGCGCGTGCTTGCGAGGCGCCACCACCGTCGTCCCTGGCTACAACGGCCGAGAGCCTTGTCCATGCCCCGCCGCGGCAAGCGCGGGTGCTGGACCGACCACCCCAGGACACTAGTAGAAAAAGGGGCTTTTGTCCCGGTTGGTAAGGCCCTTTAGTCCCGGTTTTCGAACCGGGACTAAAGGGTCGGTACTAATGCCTCTCCCCTTTAGTCCCGGTTCTTACACGAACCGGGACTAAAGGGCGCGGCCACGTGGAGCTCCACCTTTAGTCCCGGTTGGTAACACCAACCGGGACTAAAGAAAATTTTACGAAAAAAAATTTGAAAATTTTTTTTGAAATTTTTTTTAATATTTTTTTTTCAAATTTCTGAATTATTTTAACCTCTAGTGTGTAATCACCACCCCTCATCATTGCTCAATTTATCCTCTAATCACCCCTCATCATTCCAAATCATCTAATTTCCCGAACAGTCATCCATCCTCCCACTCCCCCAGCCTGAGCACGCTTAACTTCCGGGTTCTATTCTCTCTCGTTTCCAAGTCTGCACTTGTTGTTTTCCTGACAATAGTAAGATGTCAATCCTATTAACCTTCATGAATTTTGCTTGAGCATGAAGTGACACATTTCACTGTTTGAGTTTGAAACTATTGTTTTAGAAAACAATAATTATTTAGTAACACTAATATTTCTTGAATAATTAGTTTGACCACAGTTTGACCAGATTTGACCAAAATTCAAAATAACTGAAATAATTATTTAGTAACACTAATATTCTAGAATAATTAGTTTGACCACTATTTGACCAGATTTGACTAGTAATTTTTTCGATTTTTTCCACTCTAGATCTTAAAAGCCCCGTAACTTTTTTTCTGTTGGGTTTTTGAGGATTTTGAAAATGTTTAACGGGGTAACTTTTCGAGTAGATGATT
The DNA here is from genome assembly GCF_056163025.1 of Triticum urartu. NCBI lineage: Eukaryota > Viridiplantae > Streptophyta > Magnoliopsida > Poales > Poaceae > Triticum > Triticum urartu. The sequence continues at coordinate 716,499,879 of NC_141879.1, forward strand.
TTTCATATAAAAAACTTTTTAATCCTTACACTTGGGATAACAGGCAGGCGGGTTCTGCTAATGTAAAAGCTAGGCTTGATCGAGGTGTAGCTAATTCTGATTTCTTGCAGCGTTTTGAGCTAGCTCGTGTACGTCACATAAGTGCTATAGAATCAGATCATTGCTTTGTGTTTGTGGAGACTCGAGTTTCAGTTGAGAGAAGAGGTCCACGCCAGTTTCGGTATGAGAACGTGTGGCAATCCCATGCTGATTATGATAGAATTGTTGCAGATTTGTGGCGCAAAAATCATTCAGGACAGGGACTTGCTTCGATTTCAGTCACTTTGCAGTGCATGCAAGTGGAGCTGGGTACATGGGGGGCACGTGAGTTTGGGTGCTTGGCAAAAACAGTTAAAAAACTTCAGAAAAAGCTAGAGCTGCTGCGTGCACAGGCGGTCGGAAGGGGGCCGTCTGATGAAGAGAAGGCTACTGTAATTAAGCTTTGCGAAGCACTTCGTCGGGAAGAAGTGTGGATGCGACAGCGATCACGAGTTCCCTGGCTGCGCGAAGGCGACAGAAATACGAAGTATTATCAGGCTCAAGCAGCTCAGCGGACGAGAATGAATCGGATCTCACATCTTCAGCGAGATGACGGTTCTGTTTGTGCAACGGAGGAAGATGGCAAAGCCGAGGTTCAGTCGTTTTATCAAGAGTTGTATACTTCCCAAGGATATAATCCTATGGATACACTACTGCAGTATGTCCCGGAACGGGTGTCCGAGGAGATGAACATTTCCCTGGACAAGCCGTATGTGGCTGATGAGGTAAGGGCAGCCCTGTTTCAGATGGCGCCGTCCAAAGCTCCGGGAGCCGATGGATTTACAGCAGGTTTTTTCCAGAGGCATTGGGAACTAATTCAGGGTGATCTTGTTCCAGCCATATTGGATTTTGTAAATGGAGGGGAGCTTCCACTGGGGTTTAATGATACTTCAATTACGTTAATACCAAAGGTACGCCATCCCCAGTCCATTAAGCAGTATCGTCCCATCTTGTTGTGTCCGGTGCCTTATAAGATTGCTGCCAAAATGATCACAAACCGGCTTAGAGAATGGATGGACACAGTAGTGGGAGAGGAGCAAAGTGCTTTTATTCCCGGTCGCTTGATAACTGACAATGTGCTTGTTGCATTCGAGAGTGTTCATGCGATGAGGAGGAAGAAAGGAAAAAATTACTCATATGCAGTTAAGTTGGACATGATGAAAGCTTACGACCGTGTAGAATGGCATTATCTGGAAGCAATCATGGTCAAACTTGGTTTCAGTTTGAATTTTGTTCGTCTAATCATGAAATGTGTTTCTTCGGTCAGGTTCACAGTTCGTGTCAACGGCGAGCTACTACCATATTTCACCCCATCGAGGGGCTTTCGGCAAGGGGACCCTGTGTCGCCCTTTCTGTTTCTACTCTGCGCTGAAGGACTCACATCTCTACTCAAGTTCTATGGAGGGGTACATGTTGATAGAGGGATCCGTGTTTCCTTCCGAGCGCCATGGGTAAATCATTTATTGTTTGCTGATGATTGCCTTATCTTTATTAGTGCAACAACAGAGAGTGCAGATAGATTGAACCAAATTCTGCTCATATATGCATCATGCTCTGGGCAGGCTGTTAATCGTGAAAAAAGTGCAATTTTCTTCTCCCCCAATACCCCATCAGCCAGGAGGGTGGAGGTTAAACAAGTTCTGCAGATTTTGGTGGAAGCGTTCACAGAAAGATATTTGGGTCTCCCTACTGTAGTTGGGAGGATCACCAGCGGAACTTTTGAACACATGGGGGAGAGAGCAAGGAGTAAGATGTATGGTTGGGCGGAATGCTTGCTAGCTTGTGCTGGGAGAGAGACACTTTTGAAATCTGTCATTCAAGCTATTCCCACGTTTAGCATGAGTTGTTTCCGTCTGACTAAGAAGGTTTGTAAGAATTTGACGTCTTGCATGGCGAGGTTTTGGTGGAGTGGATCTCTTGATAGACGGTCATTGCACTGGGTATCTTGGGATGAACTTGCATCTCCAAAAGCTTCAGGTGGAATGGGGTTTCGTGACCTTCAACTCTTCAACTTGGCTCTTCTAGGGAAACATGGATGGCGATTCATAACTAATCCAGATTCATTGTGTGCACGTGTCATGAAAGGTCGTTATTTCCCTGATGGTGAGTTTTTGCAGGCTTCGGTGCCGCGAGCCTCATCAGCTGTTTGGCGGCAATCGTTGCAGGTCGGGAGGCGTTGCAGACTGGGCTGTTGAGACGAGTTGGTAATGGCCAGAGTATATCCATTTGGGAAGACAAGTGGATCCCTGGTCTTGACTCTTTGTGTCCGTCGGTGATGCCGGGAGGTACTACACTGGCTACTGTGAGCGAGTTGATTGATGTCGAGAATTGGACTTGGCACCGGGAACTGATTCGGAATGTTTTTATCCCTCCGGAAGCTGATGCTATTCTCAATATACCACTTCGACATGGGGGTGGAGAGGATTTCATTGCTTGGGCTCATGAAAAGAATGGCAACTACTCTGTCAAATCTGCGTACCGTGCTCTCGTGACTCGCAACGAGCGTTTAGCTCTAGAGGAAGGGACGGTTCTTAGCACTTCACAGACTGATGGACAGATGTGGAAGCGTCTTTGGAAGCTCAATGTGCTGCCTAAAGTTCGGGTATTCTGGTGGAGAGTTGTTCGACATATTCTTCTGGATGAATGCACCTTACGGCGTAGGCATATACAACAACTTGGCAGATGCAAAGTTTGTTTTGCTATGGATGAGGATTTAATGCACGCTCTAGTGCATTGCTCGCACGCAAAGATGTTCTGGGCGGAGGCTTATTCATGGCTGGGTGTAGCCCGGCCATGTCTTCATCCAGGAACTTGGTCGCGAGACATATTGTGTGATGACAAGTACACGGATGTACAGAGGTCGCAGATGATCTCCGTTATGTGGGCGATATGGCATTCCAGGAACAGAATTACACATGATGGTGACAGGCTCGATCCGGTTACTACGATTCAGCGCATCAAGGAAGACTTGGCTGTCCTGGAGATACCGCGGTCGTGTGCGCTGGTGCTGCCAGGCTATGGGTGGAGACCCCCTGATCCAGGAGTCATAAAGGTTAACACTGATGCGGCAATGTGTATGGACTCGGACAAGTGTGGTGCGGGAGGAGTTGCTCGCTCCAACACCAGTTTGCTGGGTGCATGGTCAAAACCCCACCTTGGGGTCACGGATCCTTTCATCGGTGAGACACTAGCATTGAGAGATGGAGTCATCTTTGCCAAGCTTCGTGGCTTCTCGCATGTGGTAATGGAAACCGATTGTCTAGAGGTGGTGAACCTCTGGAATTCTCGCCACAATAGTCGGTCTGTTGTGGCACCGGTACTAGTAGAAATTGGAGAGCTAGCTTCCTCTTTTGATCATTTTTGTATTCAACATGTAATGCGGTCAGCCAATGTACCGGCCCATCTTTGTGCAAAGCAAGCTAGCACATTGACGGTAACCGAAAGTTGGACTGATGATAGACCACCTTTCCTACTCACTAGCCTTTTGGCTGATGATGCTAGGAGTTTGTTTGTTGAATAAAGCTCTCGAGTTTGAATGCAAAAAAAAAAAGTCACCCGCAGACGCGATCGGCGTTACCTGGGCCTCATACCCAGGAACGTCAGGTCCAGACCGCCGCGCCTCGCTGCTCTCATGCTGGGCCACATACCCAGCCATGACAGAGCCGGCCTGCCCAGCCACAGGCCCAGGAGGGCCCAAAATAGAATTCAAACGCCTCTGACGTCCTGCTCGGATCGAGATCGGTGGATCGGCCACCGCCGCCGCCGCCGGCGACTGCCTCACTGCCGCCCGGCCCTTCTTCCTTCGACGATCGACCGTTTTCCACTCACCGAAGAAATCACCTAGCGTTAGAGACAGCAACCTTACCTTCGACTTGTAGCAACACCTTCAATACCTCCGCTAGTTTTTGTGTCTGTGGTTATCTTGGTAGATCAGTCTTGACGTACAAACCACCATCTATGGAGCACTCTAGATCTGTATACGTGTACGTAGTTGTAGAGTACAAGCGAAAAAGCAATGCACTTGGCATGCATTTGATTACCGTTAAGTGTAAAAAGCACCACATATAGAGCGCTCTAGATCTATCTGTGTATGTGTACTTAGTGCTAGCGTGCAAGTTAACGAGCAACGTAGTTTGTCATGTATTCAATCGGCACTAACGCACAAAACACCACCGATATAGATTTGTGTACGTGTACTTCGTACTTAACTCTTAAGTTATCGGGATACCTCCAAATTAGTTGGGAGTACTTCCAAATATGGCGTATGTTTCCCCGAAAAAACAAATTGGGTGGGAGTGTTTCCAAATGCATAGTTTTAGGTCAGTGGTTTGAGCTTGTGAATCCTACCTGCTTAGAAGCCGTCTAATCCTACCTTCTCAGCAAAACCTCAATCGTTCTAATTCTGGGTGAGCTAGTAGATGATTAGTGTCTACATGTAAAGTTGTTGAGCGGACAAAAACGAAATATCAGTCCCGTCGACAGACAGTTTGTTCTGTTAATATGCGTTAATGGCAGGTAAGGAAGACCATTGATCTTACTTCGATCATTGACCCCTTGAAGTTACATCACTAACAGGGATATGCAGAGTTACACTGCCTGTAGCCTAGCCGGTTAGAAGATTGAGATGTGGGGTCCACGCTTTCTACCTTCAATCGGATTGATGATCTAAATTCCTCCACATCTTCATTCTTTCCAGCAGGTATGGACGGGTGTCGCAGCGCATGTATTTGCGGTCAACCATTCTAATATAATTTAGATCCACTTGAGGCCTAAATTGGAATCAATTTCAAATACATTAAAATCCAATAAAACAATCCCATCCTCCCCTAGTATGGCACTACGCTATTGCTGAATGAAACTTTCGTCAGCCAGGGGTCATCTGCTCACCATCATCATGCATAGTCCAGATAGCTTCACACCATAAGATTCATAGTTACACACACACACATCCGTACGTTATAAATTTCTTGTTTCTATTACCACCAATTTAAGGGTCAATTCATAGGACATAAATTCATATTTGTTATTTAACAAATGGACAGGCATGCATACGGTAAAATAAAGAGGAACTTACTTGGTGTAGTAGTAGAGGATCGTGCAGTGAACAGATGCGGTGACCACTTTGTGCACACCGAAGAAAACGAAGGCAATCGTCAACCTATAAGCGGGAAGCATCCGGGGTGTATACCCTGTAGGCATGGCCTCTAGGCCTCACCGTCATAGACCACAACGGGGCTCCGCACATGCCTCTCGTCCTCTCTGACGACTGCCTCCTCATGCCGGCGGTGCGTACCCGAACCCTTGTACCTCTTGAGCAGGTACGCGAAGAGCCCAAGGCACCCCAGGTTCTTCACAATTATTTCAAAGCTGGGAGTAGGAGGCGCTGCCCCCCCCCCCCCCCCCCCCCACACACACACACACATAACATAGGTTCACCGTTCACCCTAGGACCAAGATGTACCACAAGTCCACCTCCCAGTGTAGCCATCACTGTAGGGTTGGGTCCATCGTGCTCCTGAAACATAAAAATACAGGCTAAAACATAAACGGATAAACAAAACTGAAAAAACAAGTCATATTCACATGGTATGTGTTTTGTATATCAAGCTAGAATTTGGCAATCTAGTTATGTCAAACCAAAAAATTGCCTATTTTTTCTTTTGACAAGCAAATTTTCTATGCTTTTGTATATGTAAACATGGGAATTAAGACACCCCAATTAATCATAAATGAGAAAGAAGAGAAACTAAAAAATACTCATGTAATCAAAGAATAGAACACATACTTGTATGGAGGGGAGAGAAAATTAACAAACACTGAAGAAAAAGGATCCGTCACAAACCTTGAACACGCGGAGTCCTTCCAGCTGCGACGAACGACCGACGACCATCGACGAGGCAAGCTGATCTCTTCCCGTGGCCAACTGCCTTCGCACTTGCGAGTCTTCGGTGGACACAACCACATGTTACCACACTAAGAGATCATCCCGACTAAAATGGCATTGATAAAGCTAACCCTCCACCCATTGCTTACATTGCCCTCTTTTGTTCTCGACTGCATTTGGTGTGGTTTTCCGTTTTCACCATTAGATCTTGTAACTTTTATTTCTAGTTGAGACCTAATAGATTTACTTGTTGTTCATGTAATGAACCATGTATCATGTTTTATTCAAGAAATGGAGCAGGGAAGCCGACCTGGTGGTTTCCTGTTTGCAGGGCCATTTCCAAAAATTCAAGGCCCTTGGCCGAAAATCGTGATCGGGCTCAACTTTTTTGAGGCAAAGACAGTAAACATTGTTCTACGGTATATTTCATTAATGAAAAGATATCCAAAACAAGAAAAGGAAAATAAAAGCTCTAAGCTAACCAATGCCTTGTTTGGGAAACATCATGGGGAATCAGAGTACTAGAAGTGGGACTCAATCCAATCTACACAAGCTTGCTCAAAATTTATGTAAATTTCAAACAGCGCATAAAACAGAAGAACTAATATGCCTAAAGCATACTCTATTTCAGGAAAAACACGATGAGGATGAAGAAACCATTTATATAAACTAAAGAAAGTTAATGACTATTTTTAAAAATATCAAATACAGCTGATCAGGAACAAACTTTGTGTTGTTCTATTCCTAACCTAGCCCAATGGACAAAGAAACATTACCAACACTGTACTTCGCCCCGTGGATAAATAAATTTGTCCTACTCCTAGTTCTAACCTATACATGAGGAGGTCAAAATTAATCAAGCACTAGTAATCATGAAAAAATAAATCTGTACCTAATAATAAAGCACCGATGGCTTCTGCCCGCACGTCGTCAGCAATTTTGCAGAAAAGATCATGCTGTTTTATGTATTCAACCCCCACAGTCCTTTTTAATATGTTAGAAAACATTTCATTTTTATAAGAAGGACCTTGCATTTTTTTAGTATTCAACCCGTGCTCACATCCTATGTCAAAAACAGCAGAGTTTCTGCCCGTACGTCCAGCCATCACGCACGTGCACATACTCTATCTGGTCGTGCGTTTACTATGTTTGATTTTTCGTCCCACCTCGCTCCCTACAACTGATTCTCAATGATTTATATACGTTTACAGATTATATGTAATATCAATCAGCCTCCTCAAAAACCAACAAACAGACTGCCAATACATGAGAGAGAACAATGAGGAGCAACAAGGGATCTTCAGGCGAGGCAACAAATTAACCTAGGAAGGGAAGGAATAGAGATGAGAATCTTGCCGGGAGTTCTCGAGGAGGAAGGTTCCAGCGGCGGGCTTTTGACACGGGCGTCATGAGGAACGAGGCGCCGACGACTTGACTAAGAGATTTCACATCGGCCTGCATGCATATATAGTCGATAGAATTAGAACGAGATTAGAAAATGAGAGAAAGAGAGACAGACGGGGGAGGGGGACGCGACATCCGTCGGAGGCGCTCCGGGTCTGGTCTGTAATAGGCCACTAGAGACATTGGACGCTCCACATCCGGGCCTACATGCAGTCGATAGACACGCCGGCGGCCTGGGAATCCGATTGTATGTTTCTCTTTTTTTTTCATAAGATCATTTTTTTTCAAAAATAGTAATTTCAAAATTTTAATAGACTTTGAATTATTTTTCTAAATTACAATGTTTGTTCATGATTTAAATTTTTTTTTCAAAATTTTCAAAAAAACCCACCTTTCAAAAAAAGTTCTTCGTATTGAAAAACAATGTTCACCATACATTGGAAAATTTTCACTTTGTATAAAACAAATGTTCATCGTGTATAAAACATTTGTTCTGCTTGCATTTTGACAAAAAAGTTCAGCATATTTAAAAAAATATTTGGTGTGTCTTTGAATAATGTTCAGCATATACTAAGAAAATGTTCAGTATGTATTGTTAAACTAATTTTTTTTTAAATTTGTTCTATTTTCAAAAAAAATGTTCAGTAATCAAAATTTATTAGCACTTTAAAAAAATCACATTTTTTGAGAAATGCGTTCATGCCTTTAAAATTTGTTCATATATATATCAAATTTTGTTTAGTTTTTAAAATTTTGTTCAAAATTAATGAAAATGTTTGGAATTCGATATTTTTTTGCAATTTTAGAAATGTTAACATTTTTACAAAAATTACAAAATAAAAGCAAGGAAAACCATGGTGCTACAGTCCAAGCCGGTAGTGATGTTTCTCTACATTACCTTTTTAGCAGTTGAAATTGAACTGCCAATGCAAATGGGTTGGCCCAATGGGGTCACCCTCTTTGCAAAGCCTCTGCTCCTTGACGGTGACTAGGGAGTCTCGGTCGGGAAAGTCAGCGAACGCAACAGCCTACACACAGAACGGAAAACCCAACTTAATCCCACTTGACGAGCACAGAAAGAAAACTCTTCTGGTGAGCCGGCCCATTAGGACGCTACGGGCAATACATACATTTTACAGAGAAAAACATCGGTTGTTGCTATACACAGCTTGATGTGGAGAGTGAAGCTCGGTGTCGCCCACGCGCGCTCTGGCTGTGCCGGCACATGAAGCGACCATCCCCGAGTGACCGAGTGAGCGTTGTTGTGGCATGCCACGTCTATGCAGGTTCGGCCAGAATTTATTTTTATTTTTATGTTATTGTTGCATTTTAAGTTTTTGTTTTAAATTTTAAGATAATTTAATAGTTTATTCACGTATTTTATAAAATGATCATATCATTTCAAGAATGTGTTCGTGTTTTTTGTCCAAACAATTTTAAAAACGTTTGTAAAAAACTTTTCGTGAAAAACTAAAATGTTTTACCATATTTTGGAACATATTCATATATTTTAAAAAAATATTTTTTAAAATAAGTTCATGTGTTATAGAAAGGCACTCATGCAATGAAGAAAAAGTTCTCACATGTTTTTCTAAAGTGTTCATGAATTTTGAAAAGATGTTAATAGAAATTTTAAAAAGTGTTGGCAACGTTAAATGTTTGTGTGATTTTATAAAACTATTCATGAAAAAACATGTAATTTTAGAAAATGTTCCATGCAATTTCACAAATATTCATACTTTTAAGAAAATCTTCATGTATTTTTGAAAGTGTACGCGCATTTAAGATACAATGTCTTTATAATTTAGAAACTTCTCCCACCTTTAAAAAGATCATGTATTTGAAAAGGTGTTAAATATACTATTTAATATTAAGTGGGAAAACCCCAAAAAACCAGGGATACAAATAGAAAAAACAGAGAAAGAAAAAGGGTGAGAAGAAAAAGTCTAAAATCAGAAATAAAACGCGAATTTCAAAAGAAAAAACGAAAAGGAGAAATCAGGAAAAAAAATAAAGAACGACGTAGCAACCAGCGCTAGCACCCCATCCTTCCGCGGTGTGCTACTATATAGCGGTTGCGCTGTTGGATGACCAACTGATGGCAGATTAAAAACGGAATGTTCTTATTCATCTTTAAGGCAGCAAAACAATGGCATGGCTGATGATTATATTTTACACAAAACTAGCAAGTTGGCCCTCGCAAATGCGAGGGCAACATGTCATAACCTGTCGAAAGTGCTAAGCCTTTTTTGTCTAATAAAATATATTTTTACCTATAGTTAATTGCAGAATTAATAAACAATATTTTAGGCATCGATACATGTCTGAAGGTGTAACATTGAGCCTTTTTGTATGTTAACATTGATTATGGTGCTAATGCATAAAACGAAAGAATGGCAAAATTATTATATATGATAAATGTATTGCCATTGGTTTTCTTCGAATAATATGTTTATACAGTCAGACGTTGAGTTGCTAGCAAGCTTCAAAATATCGGATATCGGCTTCGTATCAGTTTGGCTTCAACATATCGGATGTCGGATATCGGGTGATATATCGGACGATATGTAGATATATCGGAGAAAACATGTCTAGTTTTTTTTCATTATTGTTGTTCAAAAAAATTATTTTTAGTAAAATAATGTCAATGTTTAACCTGACACTTTTAGATTCCTAATTTATTAACTTGTTGATTAAGAAATTATTAAGGAAAGATTCACAAAATCCTTACTCTATGATTAAAAACAATAAGATATATATGCATTTGTACGAAACATTGTGCATGACTTTGATAACATATAATGAAGTTGTAAATGCATAATCTTATTTCACTGCATTCTAATAAATAATTGTTGTCATCTATGCATTGTTCTATATCGGTGGACATATCGGGCTTGATATCGGTCGATATTTCGGTCCATATCGGATGATATGTTTGAAGATGGTATTTACAAAATGATATGTTATGTTTATATCGGTAGAGCCCCATAAGTGATATGTCGGCCTATATATCGGTCGTATCGGCCTAGATTTAAAAGCTTGGTTGCTAGTACACCAATGAAACTACCCACAACCTTTGTGCCTGCTAGATCGATTGTCACATGCATGATCTCGTATATGTCGCCTCTGCCATTTTAGGCATGGCTGCACAGTGTAATCCAGTTATGTTGCTGTCTAGCCTTCTCTCATGGTTGTTGTTTTCATATACAATTGGATCTATCTTTTAAAGAAAATTTTATTAAATAAGTGACCATCAAGCGCTTGAGCCTTCGGTTCTAGTGATGTATAAACTATTTGTGTACTTGTTCGTCGAAACTCACGTTGGTGCATAGTCATCATTTTTCAGGATCATCCAAAACTTTTCTTTGCACATTGCTGACAATATCAATTATGTATGGTGTCTCGAATAGAACCCTGAGCCGGCCACACAAATGCACACACATTGTTTTAATAGTTTGTTTATTTACATATGAAATTATTGTATATAGTATATTTGTAACTACAAATTTTCAAATATGATTGCGCTTCAGAATGATCAATATTTCATATTAATTTTTAAAGACCTTATTAGCAATGGAGGATTTTTAGAGTATTTTTTTATGGCTGCTCTTTGCGTAGATAACTGAGACCTCCAAACTGTCTATGAATTACTTTTATATAGTGATTAATTCTACCAATACTTGCAAAGGGATTAGGCATCATGGATTATGTTAAATTATTTTGTTTTCTATAGTATTGCATTCTAAAAGATAACATATATTTTAAAAATATATAGCCTTTAAGATTTTGATAATTATATAGACGTAACCATCATCCGGTTTATCATATAAATATTTCTAATAAATAGAAAGATAAATCGTATATGAACATCATTGTGTAGGAAATTCGAAAATGTAATTGTACACCTTTGAAAGCAATCAATTGCGATGAATCAAACTCAAATAATTTCTATTAAAAATATTAGTGTATATGAATTACATTTTGTGGGGCTAGTAATGTCGGAGAGGTGACTTACTTCCAATCCTCACAATGTGTGCACTTGGTATAGAAATCTAAGACTCTGTGGATGACTCGTAGCAAGATAAACACATTTGCATGGCTTCTTTTAAACAAACACATATTCGTCTCTACCCTAACATATATTTCTCTATTTAAATGCCTCTTTTTGTGTGCCTACTTCTTCGCTCAATTACGTAAAATCCTATTTTATGTATCGGGCATGCATGCATGCTCCAACCAGTGCCGTACCCGAGAAAATGGAGGCCCGGTGCAAAATAAATAATTAGGCCCTTAATATAACAATTGTCAATTACAAAAATAAAATGCTATGGAGTAGAAGATATATATCATGTTGGTAGTGATTTTTTTAGATAACTAGATTTACCAGAAAGAATTATCGAACATGTCATCCTTGTAGCATTATTTGATAATACATAGACTTTCATGAGTTTTCATCAAGTTTGGGTTGCTTACCAAGCTTGCGACATGATGGTCTTTCATTATTTATTCATAAGCAATCTTCTACAAAATATTATTTGATTCTTTCACTAAAAACTTATCAACAGCACCTTCTTGAGATCAAGTGGTTCATTCGCTAGAAACTTACCATGCATTGCAAACAAAAGGGATGAAACAACCATGGATTTATTAGAACAGAAGACAATGGGGTGACCGGGGACAAGGTTTGTCTCTCTGGTAGTCTCGTTCAGGGTCTGTTCCGCTTGCTCCTGTTGATGAATCGACAGCCAAACTATTGGGTCTGGCCTCCAACTACAATGGGTGCATCGAAGTAGTAAACAGGCAGCAATAAGCAATGGAATTTGAAAAATCAGAGGAGACATGATGGATCGAGAAGAAAACACCAAAAAAATTGATGGTGGATTGAGGATGGAGTACCGACTCATTGCAACAACAGATTTAATTAGGAGAAACTGCAAAAGAATTAATCCACGGGAAGTGCCATGGTGCGATTGTAATATTGGAAGAGGAAGGAGATTTGGCCTTCTGCGCTTGCGCTCGTCGCTGGAAGATAAAAGAAAAAGGAAGAGAATAGGAGGAGGCGTGAGATTTATGGGGAGTTAATAAGGTGCAGGTTTCCAACGAGTACTCCATATTGGTCAAATCCCTTGATTAGTACTAGTATCACATAAAAAAATTGGGGCCCCTGCTCATCTAGGGCCCCTGTGCAGTTGAACACTCTGCACATGTGTCCGGTACGGGCCTGGCTCCAACATCTCCAAATTAGATCCAGGCATAGCTCTGGTGCTCACTATAAACATATGCTGGTGTTGGTTTGTACGTATGCATTGCATGCTCCAAATACCCACAAGCTGGCTGTGGTATAGGTCGGGAGGTATTACGGCTTTTTTTCTTTTTCTTTGCAGGGGTGTGCTAGCATGTTAACATGGACAATGACATGCTATGGATTTCATAATCAGTGAAAGAGGTTGTTTAGTAATAGCACATATATTTTCATGTTAAGCTATCTGAGTTTAGATTGCACGAATTTTCCTTTTGAGAGATGGGTTGAGCATATTTCTTTGTGCATGAGCGACAACATAATTGCATGTTATTCATTTTTAGATGCTTATATGAAGTAAGGGTAGATGCATTCTAAAACACATTAAGATCTATTGATTTTGGTAATTAATAAATTGTTTAACTAAAAAATATTGGTTTATATTTCTTAAAGAAACAAACTAAAACACCAGCGTCTGAATGCTTACTTGTGCACACCCTCTCCCTCTAATCTTCTTCCTCATGTAGATCAAGCCAGGAAATACACATGCTTTCATCTGCATATCCCGGAGGAGTGAGTTGGCAGCGGATGGTCGCTGGCGGCGAGACAACACTGGAGCTTTGTGGGCCAGTGGACCAGCGACTCCACCGGTACACACCTCAAGGAGTCAAGGTCCAGGCCATCGTCAAACTCTGTGACCTTGATACGTTTTGACTGATCACCTGTGAAAGAATACGCCTCGTCCAAGCTATCTTCAACCCTCGCACTCTCGATTTGATTTGATTGATCACCTGAGAAAGAATCGCTAAGTTCTTCCTAATCTGCAAGCAGCTAGTGCCCGCACCTTTTGATTGATCAAGGGAATTTTGTACCTGTGAGGAAAGTTTTCTTAGGAACGTGGAAGAGACGTGGGCGTGCTGTTTTTACTTGTGGGCCTGGTACGTTTAGTGGAATTGAACGTGGGATTTTCTAGCAAATTCCTCTATTTTTCATCCGTATTTTCCTTTTAATATGTAATAGACAGATAGATAAAATAGATAGATTTAAATGATAGGGCAAATGATGGCAATTATATCTCCAGGTCCTTGGTACCGTGGGAACCCGGCGTCTTAACTTTGCTGGGTCTCTCTCACCCTCCCCCTGCTGGAGCAGCAGCACAGCAAACAGCAGAAGCGACTAGAGCGTAGGAAATGAAGCCCAACTTGATGCGGGGAAAGACGTTGGGAACACCAGGCCAACACAGTGGTTTCGTCTTTGGTCCAGCCATCGGCGCAATACCGGGCTCTCATGGACGGACTGCACCTCTGCTGCACTCGCGCAGACAAGGCTGGCAAGCAAAGAGGGGTGGCGTATGCCATGGACGTGACCTCATTAACTGCGCAAGGACCGCGGGCCAGTAGTGCTACGAGACACCGCCAAGAACAACTTTTCATTTCAGAACCGGCAGAGCGGAACGATGCTGTGTGCGCTCAGAGTAATCACACAACAATTTTGTTCATGGGACTAAGTTTATGTTCAACTCGTGGCGGTATCTTTGTTCATCCAAAATGGTTTGTTCTTTCTACAAATTTTGTGTCACCCCGGTTCTTGAATCACTAAGTTTTCGTGTCACAAGCTTTCTACATGGAATATAAAACTACCACCAAAGCTGATGGTTAACTAGCTTGGCCGAATAGCTAATTGTAAGTGGCACACTAACACACAAAATTACAGGTCAAGAAGACAAGACTTGAAGAAGTATACTTTCTTTTATAGGGCGACGCCGTGCGACCGTCCGCTATACCGACTTACTGCCAGTAAAAACTGCACCATCAAAACTTGATTCCCAGCTCCATTTAACTTTTTCGTACTACTACTAGGCAGTACTCCTTGGTATCTTTTGCGTGGGCTAGTATCCAGTACGCAGTACTACCTGCTACATAGGCTGCAATGGCTGCAACTTGAGCCTTTCCTATCTTTGACTCGTCCAGCGCACACAAAAGGCAGCGAAAGGGCACTCGGAAAGCGATTTTAATTCGAGGAACTGATTTGCTGCACGCACTGTCTCGGACATGCCAAGCAAACAAAAGATCCGCCATTAGCAGCTCAGTTTCGCTGCCGATTCTCCAACTATTGAATCCAAATGAGGATGCCATACTGCAAGGTGCAAGCTGGTTGTAGATCCAAACGACATAGGAGTATCTACGACACTCTTTTCCGTTGTACTGGTAGAGGTCACCTCTACTCTTCCTTGGGGCTGTGTTACGTTAATCACCACGTGCATAACTCTCAATTCTTGATCGTCAAGTCGATCTTGCTGCGGTTTGCTAACTACTCTACTTAACAAGGACTGTCTAGTTGTTGCAATCGCATCGGGTGGACAGAGTCCCGTGCGTCGTTGTTGCAATCTGATTGATGCGTGTGCCGTCCGTGAGGCCGCACTGACAGTAGTTAACAAGGCTCCGTCGTCTTATCTTAGGACTTAACTAACGTACTTCTACGGCAAAGCCGGAATCAGGGCGCATGTTCTCTTTCCCTTTTCGCGGGCCATATATCTCCTCCGTATCGGAGTAGGAGTAGCACCGCAAGCATGCATGCTGGGCCTGGGCGTACGTGGTCCCTCTGCCCACCCGCCACGTCTCGAGATTCCATGCATGCATGCAGTGGATGCCCTTGTGCGCCATGCATGCAGGATGTGAGTGACCACTGTGCTGTGCCTGCCCGTGGTACCTGATGCATCTTGGTCGACCGAGCCAATTCCTTTTCCGGTTTCGGCAAGGATTCGCCTGGCTCCCGCAACGGTGGAGGCGCTGCCATCCTGTTTTGAGCGGCAGCACGCCTCTGCATCTTGGTCGGCTCGCCCCGCCTCTCTGGTTCCCTGATTTTGACCGTCCACCACGTCACAACTGAGCGGCAGCCTGCGCCGTGCTACGCTACGCTCCGTCCCTGTCCCTCAACGCTGCACTAATTTTACTCGTCAAACTAACCAGTGTCTGTGTCCGGCATTTTATGTGCATTGTCGTGTGTGGTGCGGTTTCATCAGGAATGATTCAAGCCTGATGCAATTACGACTGGCCATCATCAAAACAACAAAGAACGAATAGACTCGTCTCGTGTAACAGTACAGCCGCAACAAAAAGAACGGATTGACTGCTAATTAGGCGCAGGCTTTTGTCACGAGTCTAAGAATGGAGTGGAAGAAGGGAAAATACCCGAATTAATACAACTAGTTGTATCTGCACCTGATCAGAAAAATCTATAATTTTTTTTGACAAATTCAGGAAAAAGTAAAAGATCTACTATACTTTTTGGCAACAAACTCAACCCACTGGCGTACTCATATAACAATTTTGACAAATAAAAAACACCATAAATTTTTTGAGAATAAAAAGAAATTGTATAGGACAATATAGATTGAATAGTACCTATAATATAGTGCTGACCTTTTTCATAAACAACACCACAAAAGTCATTTCCTCACCAACAAATTTCATGATTTTTTACCATTTTTGGAACTACTACATTTTTTTTTTGAAAAATGGTTGCACCTGCCCCATCCGTTCCCCTTCTTTGGGGCCATCCATTTTATGATCTGTATTTGGAGTTCCCCGTAGCAGACTGAGCAAACTTGTCTCACTAGTCTGCCCAAGGGAAGCATCTGCCATGGGCAAGCCCGTTAAAAGGCTTGAGAAGGACTTCTTTTAAACATGTCCTGTTATTAGTTTCTGTATTCACTAATACTAATGCTTGATCTACTTTGGTGCTTGACTCCGTGTCTCATCAAGATATGTGTAGATATGAAGGAAAAATTGAGCTTGTTCATAGAAGTTGTTGATATATGTCGGTATGAAAAACATCAAAATACACACGAAGGAATGGAGTACGCGCTGGGAAATACCCTGATACACCTGCTTGTAGATGCACCTGATAAAAAAATTCTTGTTTTTTTACAGTTCAGGAAAAAGTCAAAATCTTCAAGAATTTGGGAACAAACTTGACATATTGTCATAATCGTATACACATTTCGACGAAGAAAAACTACACCGACAAGCCTGAGCATACAATAATTGTCCAGGAGAATATAGAGTGAATAGTATCTCCAATATAGTGCTATTTTTTTTCATCAACAATACCACAAAAGTCATTTCGTCCCCGAAATTTTCATAGGAATGTAACCGTTTAACAAATTTGTTGCCAGAAGTTTCATGATTTTTTGTCGTTTTGGAAATCACCTTTAAAAAAATGCACCTACCTCATGTTCTATTCGTTCCCCTCCTATGGGGCCTTCCAATTTATGATTCCCGATGGAGTTCAACTTAGCAGACTCAGCAAACACTAGTAGAAAACAGGGCTTTGGTTGAGGCCTGGCCAGCCCATTAGTCTCGGTTCAGTCACGAACCGGGACCAATGGTTGCATACATCTCGCTTCGTGAGCCCAGGGGGCCGGCCGGGCCTCGTGGGGCATCTGTCCCGGTTCATCTGGACCCATTTGTCCCGGTTCCAGGCACGAACCGGGACCAATGGTCCTCGCTCCTGGCCCGCTCCTGGCCCACAGCCATTGGTTCCGGTTCGTGGCTGGAACCGGGGTCCCGGTTCCAGCCACAATCCGGGACAAATGAGGTGCCTATATATACCCCATCGCCGGCGAGTAGAGCACTCCACACTGCTCTGTTTTTCTGGCCGACGAGGGGAGAGCTTTGTGGTGCTCTAGCTCACCTCCTATGCACATGAGGTGTTCGATGAAATGCCCGAGCCACACTAGTTAAGCTTTCTCCTCTCGAAGCTCGACCTCCAAGCTCCATTTTCCTCAAGATTTGTCTAGGTTTACCGGTTCGTCACGCCCCGTCCCTGTCTTCACCGCTGTCGATCGCCCGCGCCGATCTCGTCGCCGGCACCACCGTGGTGAGCCTCTTTTTCTTATCTTCTTTGTGAAAGAAAAAATTCATACTTGTATGATTAGACAGCTACTTGTCTAATTTTTCTTACTTTTATTATTGCTTGTTATTATATAGTGCGATGGTTTTGATATCCGCCCCCGTCGGCCCTCGTCCTGTCTATGATTCGGATGTGGTATATATTATCTTTTATAACTATTTGGTTCATTTATTGTTTATTACAATTATGCCGACCAACGTGACATATATTTTATTTATCTAGGAGGTATGTGAACCGGAAATTCCAACCGACCCTATTGTCGAGAGGTTAAATTTAGTTGAAGAAGAAAAGAATTACTTGAAGGAAAAAATAAAAAAATTGAGGAGGAGGAGATGATATTGGAGTTGCATGTTGCGGATGTCGTCGATGATCACAAGATCAAGATGGACGCAATGCGTTTGAAGATTAGAAAGATTAGAAAATATGCCATTCATACCGAGGCTTGGTATCATTATGCCGTTGGATCAATTGTTACCTTGGTTGCGATTATGATCGCATTTGTTGTTGCATTGAAATGTTTTACATAGTTTCAATGTATAGTTTTAATTAGATGCTCTGGAGAGCTATATGTTGTTCAATGAGAACTATGTATGTACTTTGGTTTTAATGTGATGATGAACTTCTATTAATTTGGTCACTTATCTATTCATGATGTTCTGTAATGGTTTTTGACACACATAATTTTATATAATGCATGCAGATGAACCGGCAATGGATGTACGGTGACAGACACACCTCCGAGTACATTAAGGGCGTGCATAATTTTCTCGAAGTGGCTGAGGCAAACAAGCAGAATGGTTTTATGTGTTGTCCATGCCCTAGCTGTGGGAATACGTAGTCTTACTCTGACTTGAAAACCCTTCACACCCACCTGCTTTATAAGGGTTTCATGCCACACTATAATGTTTGGACCAAGCACGGAGAAATAGGGGTTATGATGGAAGACAGCGAAGAAGAAGAGGACGATGACAACTATGTGCCCCCTGAATACGGTGATGCTGCAACGGGGGAAGCTGAAGATTAAGAGGAACCAGACGATGTGCCCGATGATGATCTTCGCCAGGTCATTATATTGTTGATGCAAGGAGACAGTGCGAAAGTGAAAAGGAGAAGTTGAAGTTCGATCGCATGTTAGAGGATCACAAAAAAGGGTTGTACCCCAATTGCGAAGATGGCAACACAAAGCTCGATACCGTACTTTAATTGATGCAGTGGAAGGCAGAGAATGCTGTGCCTGAGAAAGGATTTGAGAAGCTACTGAAAATATTGAAGAAGAAGGTTCCAAAGGATAACAAATTGCCTAACAGTACGTACGCAACAAAGAAGGTCGTATGCCCTCTAGGATTGGAGGTGCAGAAGATACATGCATGCCCTAATGACTGCATCCTCTACCGCGGTGCGTACGAGGATTTGAACGCATGCCCGGTATGCAGTGCATTGCGGTATAAGATCAGACGAGATGACCTTGGTGATGTTGACGGTGAGCCCCCCAGGAAGAGGGTTCCTGCAAAGATGATGTGGTATGCTCAAATAATACCACGGTTGAAACGACTGTTCAGAAACAAAGAGCATGCCAAGTTGATGCGATGGCACAGTGAGGACCATAAGAAAGACGGGAAGTTGAGAGCACCCGCTGACGGGTCGCAGTGGAGAAAAATCGAGAGAAAATACTGGGCCGAGTTTGCAGGTGACCCAAGGAACGTATGGTTTGTTTTAAGCACGGATGGCATTAATCCTTTCGGGGAGCAGAGCCGAAATCACAACACCTGGCCCGTGACTCTATGTATGTATAACCTTCCTCCTTGGATGTGCATGAAGCGGAAGTTCATTATGATGCCAGTTCTCATCCAAGGCCCTAAGCAACCCGGCAACAACATTGATGTGTACCTAAGGCCATTAGTTGAAGAACTTTTACAACTGTGGAATGGAAACGGTGTACGTGTGTGGGATGAGAACAAACAGGAGGGATTTAACCTGCATGCGTTGCTGTTTGTAACCATCAATGATTGGTCTGCTCTCAGTAACCTTTCAGGACAGACAAACAAGGAATACCACACGTGCACGCATTGTTTAGCTGACACTGAAAGTATATACCTGGACAAATGCAGGAAGAATGAGTACCTGGGGCATCGTCGATTTCTTCCGACCAACCATCAATGTCGAAAGAAAGGCAAGCATTTCAAAGGCGAGGCAGATCACCGGAAGAAGCCCGCCATGCGTACCGGTGATCAAGTACTTGCTATGGTCAATAATTTACACATAATCTTTGGAAAGGGTCCCGATGGACTATCTGTTCTGAATGACGCTGAGGGACGTGCACCCATGTGGAAGAAGAAATCTATATTTTGGGACCTGCCCTATTGGAAAGACCTAGAGGTCTGCTCTTCAATCGACGTGATGTACGTGACGAAGAACCTTTGCGTGAACCAGCTAGGCTTCTTGGGCGTGTATGGGAAGACAAAATATACACCAGAGGCACGGGAGTACCTGCAACGTTTGCACGAAAAAGACGGCATGCCTCCAAAGCAGTATGAAGGTCCTGCCAGCTACGCTCTTACCAAAGAAGAGAAGGAAATCTTCTTTGAATGCCTGCTCAGTATGAAGGTCCCATCTGCCTTCTCGTCGAATATAAAGGGAATAATAAATATGCCAGAGAAAAAGTTTCAGAACCTAAAGTCTCATGACTGCCACGTGATTATGACGCAACTGCTTCCGGTTGCATTGAGGGGGCTTCTACCGGAAAACGTTCGATTAGCCATTGTGAAGCTATGTGCATTCCTCAAGGCAATCTCTTAGAAGGTGATCGATCTAGAAATCCTACCAAGGCTAAGGAGTGATATGGCGCAATGTCTTGTCAGTTTCGAGCTGGTGTTCCCACCATCCTTCTTCAATATCATGACGCACGTCCTAGTTCATCTAGTCGACGAGATTGTCATTATGGGCCCCGTATTTCTACACAATATGTTCCCCTTTAAGAGGTTCTTGGGAGTCCTAAAGAAATATGTCCTTAACCGCGCTAGGCCAGAAGGAAGCATCTCCATGGGCCATCAAACAGAGGATGTCATTGGGTTTTGTGTTGACTTCATTCCTGGCCTTAAGAAGATTGGTCTCCCTCAATCACGGTATGAGGGGAGACTGATTGGAAAAGGCACACTTGGAGGGGACTCAATAATATGTAGAGACAGGCATTCTTGGTCTCAAGCACACAACACAGTTCTACAGAACTCTACCTTGGTGACCCCGTATGTCGATGAACACAACAACAGTCTGCGCTCCAAACACCCGAAGCAGTGTGACGACTGGATTATTTGTGAACACATTAGGACTTCGGGCAGTTGGATGGAAACACGTCTCAGAGGTGACAACACTATTTCTGATGGCTGTACTCGTTGTCCAGGGGACCATCTTCGATTGTATTGACTTACAAAGGATAGGAGATAAATGGGAATATATCTTACACGATCACCCAAGATCAAAAGAGCACCAACTGATGAAGCTATGTACCTAGGGTAGGGTCATAGACCTGACCTAGACACCCTCCCCAAGGACATCACCCTAAATTCAGAAGCATTCGATGGGTACCATGATCCACACGACCAGAAACATTCCACTTGGAAGAATCAATGTTACTCGACCGTAACAGAAACCACTCGACATACAGAAGATCTAAAGTCACTCTCCATAGCAACGGTCGGGCGTTTACTCATAGACTTAACGATCATTTATATCACTTTATTGCGGACGTTACCTGTAACGCTTCCTCTTTATGTACATTGAACTCCTTGTAACGTGGGCTGGCTGGGTCCTAGCGCACTCTATATAAGCCACCCCCCTCCACGGGCACAAGGGTTCGCACCCTCCGTAACACACACATGCATAATCCAGTCGACCGCCTCCGGGCACCGAGACGTAGGGCTATTACTTCCTCCGAGAAGGGCCTGAACTCGTAAAACTTACGTGTACAACTTCGCCATAGCTAGGATCTTGCCTCCTCATACTTATCCCCCATTCTACTGTCAGTCTTAGAACCACGACAGTTGGCGCCCACCGTGGGGCAGGTGTCTTAGCAACTTTTTGGTGAAGTTGCATTTTCTCCGATTCCCATCATCATGGTTTTCGGCGGTGGATTGGCCGAGGGCCGCGAGATCCGTCTCGGCGCGCTCATCTTCGTCGCTGACGACTCTGCCTGGCTCCAGGAGGCTCCACTCGACGTCGAGGCGCTCCCCGTCTGCCGGGCGACGCACTTTCACGGTGCATCCGCGGCGTCCTTCTCCGGCAGCCGTCGACCCAGTATCGGTCGGCTCCTGTGATGTCCTCGCTCCCCGTAGTCCGCCGGCGCAAGCGTTCCGGTCGGTCGCGGCTCCAGCGGTGGGTGAGACACGCGGTGGCCCGTCAGTCGGCCACCCCACAAGTCGCGGCAATCGAGTCCGACGAAACTCTCTATGGCCTGTTCGACTGGCTCCGTCGAGACATTATCCGAGTGCGACAGCAGCGATCCCGTAGCGGAAGTTCTGATGGTCAATGGACCGCGCAGTCCTCCTGGCTTCCCCCGCGACGACGGTGGCGATGGTGGCGGCGATCAGTCACGCGTTCATGAGGAGTACCGCCCCGAGCCCCTTTCCTCAAAACAGAGGGAAGAACTTCGCCGCCGCAATATGGATGCACTTCACACTCCTATCGTTGGAGAAACCCCTGAGGCCCGGGCCTTGGAGGAGGCGCGCCTGGACAACTTGGCTGAGCGCACTCGACTAGAGAAGCTCCAGCACGCACTCGACGAGCGTGCTCGGCAGCGGATCCCTGAATCCAGTCGACGACAGCTTTTTTCGCCTCAAACTCATGTATACCGCACTCCGATCCAAAATCTCACAACAGTGGCCCGAATAGTAGAGTCAATTCAGCCTTCCCAGTCGGAAGCTGGCAGAGGTTTGATGCAGATCCGAGCTTTGCTCCGAGCAGCCGGCGAGCAGAACACAGCAGTATCTCAGTCGCAGAATAGGATTCATAGCAGATCTATGATGGCAGATACCGTCCAGTCGGCTCACAGCCCAAGATCGCCTCCGCGGCGTGAGGGACGTGGGCACCGGCAAGATCAGTACAGAAACTATGAGCAATATGACGACCGTCGTCGAGTGCCCACACCTCCCCCGAGGAGTTGGTCGTATGTGCCTCGTCAGCACGATGACAGACACCCTCACAGTGGCGGGCGAAGGATTCCAGTCGACCCCAGGGAGCCGGGCTTTGATGCGAGATCTATTCTCGTTCAAGGTCTGGTTGACAGGAACAGAGCACACAGAGAGGGTCATGACAAAGATCACCCGACTGGCAGCAGAGTGCATGTTTCAGGTCCAGAGTGTTTCAGCAGAGCCATCAGGGCTGCGGTGATTCCTCCCAACTTCAGGTTGGCGACTGGAGTCAGCAAGTTCACTAGAGAGTCCAAGCCCGACACTTGGCTAGAGGATTACCGAGTGGCTGTACAGATCGGTGGTGGCAATGATGAAGTGGCCATGAAGCACCTTCCTTTGATGTTGGAAGGCTCGGCCAGAGCATGGTTGACTCAGTTGGCACCTGGCAGCATTTACAGTTGGGAGGAACTCGCCCAAGTGTTTGTTAGAACTTTTGAGAGTACTTGCAAAAGGCCAGCAGGGTTAACAGAATTGCAGTCCTGTGTGCAGAAACCGAATGAGACCTTGAGAGATTACATCCAGAGATGGATCACATTGCACCATATAGTGGAGAATGTGTCAGCTCACCAGGCAGTTTGTGCGTTTAAGGAGGGTGTTAATTATCGAGAGTTGAATCTGAAATTCGGTCGGATAGGAGATATGTCCCTGACTTGGATGATGGAGATTTCCACCAAGTATGCTAATGGTGAAGAGGAAGACCGACTCCGGAGTGGCAAACACAAAACAGTCGCCCAGGAAACCGGAGGAGGGAATTCCAATCAGAAGCAGAAGCGCAAGGCCGAGCCAGCTGCTCCTGGTGAGGCTTTAGTTGTGGCTCAAGGAAAGTTCAAGGGAAAGCCCAAAGGGCCCTGGAACCCTAAGAAGGTGCAGGATCAAGATGGAAATGATGTGTTGGATTTACCATGCCACATTCACACCAAGAAAGATGAAGAGGGTAATCTCATTTACTCTAAACACACCACTCGACAGTGTCGACTCCTGATCCAGTAGTTTCGAGAGAAACAACCCAAGGAGAAGGAAAAGGAGTCGGACAAGGGTGAGGATAAGGAAGAAGAAGATGATGGTTTTCCCAACGTCAATTCCACTCTAATGACTTTTGCTGATGTTGAAAGCAAAAGTCGACTGAAAGTTATCAACAGAGAAGTGAACATGGTCGCTCCGGCGACACCAAGTTATTTGAAGTGGTCCCAGACTGCCATCACATTCGACCAATCTGACCATCCAGCACATATAGCCACCCCTGGGAGGCAAGCGTTGGTGGTCGACCCAGTTGTTGAGGGCACTCGACTGACTAAAGTGCTGATGGATGGTGGTAGCGGCCTGAATATCCTTTATGCCGAAACCTTGAATGGAATGGGCATCCCGATGTCTAAGCTCAGTGAGAAAAATATGAGTTTCCATGGCGTTATACCTGGCAAGAAGGCTGAATCACTCGGCCAGATCGCCCTTGACGTGGTTTTCGGTGATTCCAAGAATTACCGCAAAGAGAAGTTGACATTTGAAGTAGTGGATTTCCAGAGTGCTTATCATGCTATTCTGGGTAGGCCTGCTTATGCACGTTTCATGACTCGACCATGTTACGTGTACCTCAAATTGAAAATGCCTGGACCCAGAGGAGTGATCACTATCACTGGCAATCGGCAGAAGGCTGAAGAGTGCTTCCAGAAGGGCTCAAAAATCGCCGATGCACAAATGGCAACAGTCGAAATGCAAGAATACCGGAAGAATGCAAATCCGAGTGATTTGCTGCGCTCCAAGAAGCCTGCCACTGATTCTACATTTCAGTCATCCGTTGAAACTAAGCCGATTCATATTCACCCGACCGATCCTAATGCTGCTCCTACTCATATCTCAACATCACTCGACAACAAATAGGAAGAAGCGCTCATCCAGTTCCTCCGTGAGAACTAGGACATCTTTGCATGGAAACCTTCTGACATGCTGGGTGTGTCCAGGGGACTGGCTGAGCATCGTTTGCGAGTCGACCCAAAAGTAAAAACAATCAAAGAACATCTTCGACGGTCCGCCGTACAGAAGAGAAAGGAAATTGGTGAGGAAGTGGCTCGGCTCCTGGCAGCTGAGTTCATCCGAGAGATTTACCACTCCGAGTGGCTCGCCAATGTTGTCATGGTCCTCAAGAAAGACGACTCACTTTGTATGTGCATCGACTTCAAGCATATCAATCGGGCATGCCTAAAAGATTATTTTCCGCTCCCCCGCATCGACCAGATAGTTGACTCGACTACGGGATGTGAGCATCTATCTTTTCTGGATGCTTATTCCGGGTATCATCAGATCCGACTATATGGACCCGATGAGATAAAAATGGCTTTCATCACTCCATTCGGATGTTTCTGTTATGTCACCATGCCATTCGGCCTAAAGAACGTTGGAGCCACATTCGTGAGGATGATTCAGAAGTGCCTACTCACTCAAATCAGTCGGAATGTGGAAGCATACATGGATGACATTGTGGTCAAGTCACGTAAAGGTTCCGACCTGTTGGCTGACCTTGCTGAAACTTTTGCCAACCTCAGAAGGTATGATATCAAGCTTAATCCATCAAAGTGCACATTCGGAGTTCCTGGCAGAAAGTTACCCAGTTTCCTCGTTTCCGAACGAGGGATCGACATGAATCCAGAGAAAGTTGGTGCCATACTCCGGATGAAGCGCCCTGTGCGCGTGCATGATGTCCTGAAGCTTACTGGTTGTTTGGCCGCCTTGAGTCGATTCATTTCTCTCCTCGCTGAAAAGGCATTTCCTCTTTACCGACTGATGAAGAAATCTGATAAGTTCGAGTGCACTCTGGAAGTTGATGGAGCATTTGCAGAACTCAAAGCCCTACTTTCCACCCAGCCGGTGCTCGCTGCCCCAATCAGTAAAGAGCCTTTACTGCTTTATATTGCAGCCACTGGACAAGTTGTCAGTACAGTACTCACGGTCGAGTGGGAAGAAGAAGGAAAAGTCTATAAAGTTCAACCCCCAGTATACTATGTTTCTGAAGTTCTGACTCCATCCAAGCAAAGATATCCACATTATCAGAAGCTTGTTTATGGGATTTACATGACCACGAAGAAGGTTGCACACTATTTCTCTGATCACTCCATTACAATCGTCAGCGATGCACCATTGTCAGAGATCCTGAACAACAGAGATGCAACTGGTCGAGTGGCAAAGTGGGTGATTGAACTCCTTCCCTTGGATATCAAGTTTGAGGCAAACAAAGCTATCAAGTCCCAAGCAATAGCAGATTTCCTCGCCGAGTGGGTTGTACAGCAACTGCCGGCTCAGATTCACTCGGAGCATTGCACCATGTTCTTCGATGGATCCAAGATGCTGAATGGTTCCGGTGCTGGGGTGGTATTAGTATCCCCCCGAGGCGACAAACTCAGTTATGTTCTCTAGATTCATTTTGACTCCTCCAACAATGAAGCTGAATATGAAGCACTTCTGTACGGGTTGCGTATGGCCATTTCACTCGGCTTCCGTCGCCTCATGGTCTACGATGACTCTGATTTGGTGGTCAATCAAGTAATGAAGGAGTGGGACGTCAGAAGCCCAGCCATGACTGGCTATTGTAATGCAGTGAGAAAGTTAGAGAAGAAGTTTGAAGGGTTAGAGCTTCATCACATAACCCGACTGAAAAATCAAGCAGCTGATGATTTGGCAAAGATAGGTTCCAAAAGGGAGGCCATTCCCAGCAATGTGTTTTTGGAGCATATTCACAAACCTTCAGTTCAGGAAGATCCTTTCACAGAAGAACCCCCACAACCAAAGAGTGCCACAGATCCGACTAAAGTCGAGGTCCCAGTTGTGGTCGACTTGATCATGGAGGTTTTGGTCATCACTCCCGACTGGACAGTGCCGTACATCGCGTACATTCTTAGGAAAGAGCTCCCAGAGGATGAAGAAGAGGCTCGACAGATCGTCCGTCGATCCAAAGCCTTTACTATGATAAGAGGACAACTATTTAGAGAAAGTGTAACTGGAGTCAGCCAGAAATGCATAACACCAGAAGAAGGTCGAGTGATCCTCAATGACATCCACTCAGGGACCTGTGGTCAGCATGCGTCCTCTCGGACCATTGTGGCCAAAGCATACCGAGCAGGATTCTATTGGCCACGAGCAAATGGAATGGTGAAAGAAATAGTCGACAAGTGTGAAGGTTGCCAGTTTTACTCCAACATGTCGCACAAGCCTGCATCAGCCCTGAAGACCATCCCACTCGTCTGGCCTTTTGCTGTTTGAGGATTGGATATGGTTGGGCCTTTGAGGACTGGTAGGAGCGGCTTCACTCATGTGCTCGTGGCAGTCGACAAGTTCACTAAATGGATTGAAGCCAAGCCCATCAAGAATCTTGAAGCCAGCACTGCTGTCAGGTTCTCAAAGAGTTAACATTCAGATATGGCTTCTGCACAGCATCATCACTGACAACGGGTCGAGCTTCGATTCTGATGAGTTCAGAGCTTTCTGTGCTTCCCAAGGCACTCGAGTCGACTATGCTTCAGTCACACATCCTCAGTCGAATGGACAAGCTGAAAGAGCAAACGGATTGATTCTGAAAGGACTGAAACCCCGACTGATGCGTGATCTCAAGCATGCAGCAGGCGCCTGGGTCGACGAACTTCCGTCAGTACTTTGGGGTCTGAGGACAACTCCTAATCGGTCGACTGGTCGAACTCCATTCTTCTTGGTTTATGGAGCTGAAGCTGTACTTCCGAGTGACTTGCTTCACAATGCACCCCGAGTCAAACTTTTCTCAGAAGATGAAGCAGAACAGGCTCGACAAGACGCAGTTGATCTCCTGGAAGAATAAAGAGATATGTCCCTGATCCGGTCGACCATATATCAGCAAGACCTGCACCAATTCCACGCCAGAAACGTGAGGGGCCGAGCTTTTCAAGAGGGAGACTTGGTTCTTCGAGTGGATCAGCAGAAACCACACAAGCTTGCTCCTGCTTGGGAAGGTCCTTTCATCGTCACCAAAGTACTCCACAACGGAGCGTATTTCCTCTATAACGTCGAACACGAGAAAGACGAGCCACGCACTTGGAATGCGGAGCTGCTCCGCCCCTTTTACACTTAAGTTTTCAGACTGTTGAGATGTAATAAGAAATACCTTCTAGTTTGATTATCAAAGACACAGTTTTACAGTCTCTTAAATGATTGATGTTTCTCTTTTATATTTCAAATCCCCAGTGTGTGCCTTAGCTGCGAATCTATTTCGCCTAAGTTCAAAAAATCCTGTCGAGTGAAGAGCAAGCCTCTCACTCGGAGGCTTAGCTGCGAATCCATTTCGCCTAAGTTTGAAAAATCCTACCGAGTGGTGAGCAACCCTCCCACTCGAGGGCTTAGCTGCAGTCCAATACTCGCCTAAGTTTAAAAAATCCTATCGAGTGGTGAGCAACCCTCCCACTCGGGGGGTTAGCTGCAGTCCAGTACTCGCCTAAGTTTAAAAAATCCTACCGAGTGGTGAGCAACCCTCTCACTCGGAGGCTTAGCTGCAAATCCGTTTCGCCTAAGTTTGAAAAATCCTACCGAGTGGTGAGCAACCCTCCCACTCGGGGGCTTAGCTGCAGTCCAGTAGTCGCCTAAGTTTAAAAAATCCTACCGAGTGGTGAGCAACCCTCCCACTCGGGGGCCTAGCCGCAGTCTAGTACTCGCCTAAGTTTGAAAAATCCTACCGAGTGGTGAGCAACCCTCCTACTTAGGGGCTTAGCTGCAGTCCAGTACTCGCCTAAGTTTTAAAAATTCTACCGAGTGGTGAGCAACCCTCCCACTCGGGGGCTTAGCTGCAGTCCAGTACTCGCCTAAGTTTGAAAAATCCTACCGAGTGGTGAGCAACCCTCCCACTCGGGGGCTTAGCTGCAGTCCAGTACTCGCCTAAGTTTCAAAAATCCTACCGAGTGGTGGGCAACCCTCCCACTCGGGGGCTTAGCTACAGTCCAGTACTCGCCTAAGTTTCAAAAATCCTACCGAGTGGTGAGCAACCCTCCCACTCGGGGGCTTAGCTGCAGTCCAGTACTCGCCTAAGGTTGAAAAATCCTACCGAGTGGTGAGCAACCCTCCCACTCAGGGGCTTAGCTGCAGTCCAGTACTCGCCTAAGTTTCAAAAATCCTACTGAGTGATGAGCAACCCTCCCACTCGGGGGCTTAGCTACTGTCCAGTACTCGCCTAAGTTTCAAAAATCCTACCGAGTGGTGAGCAACCCTCCCACTTGGGGTCTTAGCTGCAGTCCAGTACTCGCCTAAGTTTCAAAAATCCTACTGAGTGTTGAGCAACCCTCCCACTCGGGGGCTTTGCTGCAGTCCAATACTCGCCTAAGTTTAAAACACACCCCTATCCGCAAGGACAATGAGGGGCAGGTCGCCTGCAACCTTCCCTTCGGAGCTACGCCACAAATACAATGTGCGCTCCATCCTCATCCGCAAGGACGACGAGGTGTAGGTCAACTGCAACCTTCCCTTCGGAGCTACGCCACAAATACAACGTGTGCTCCATCCTCATCTGCAAGGACGAGGAGGTGTAGGTCGAATGCAACCTTCCCTTCGGTGCTACGCCACAAATACAACGTACGCTCCATCCCTATCCGCAAGGACGACAAGGTGCAGGTCGACTGGAACCACCTCCTCAGAGCTGCATCTCAAGTACAAAGATTATTCCAAGTGAAGAACAAGTTCCACTCGAAGGCAAACACAAGCATATTCAGAGATAAACCAAATTCAGATAAATCCTAAGGTTCTTGACCACGGATTAAAGTACTCGGGCATCCAGCCCGAAGGAGTTTAACGGTTACAAAATCACTCGGTATTCCGAGGCAAATTTAAGGTGAGGCGTAAAAGATTGTTCACTCCGCAGGAGGAAGGCTAGAAGGCTCGACGAACTCGTCCATGTCGATTCCATCAGCAATCCGAGTGGCAGCAGCGATAAAGGTTTCCGTGAAAGACTGGAAGTCGTGCTTCTTGGTATTGGCAACCTTGATCGCCGCCAGCTTCTCCTCTCGTGCTTCCTTGCAGTGGACACGAACCAAGGACAGAGCCACATCAGCACCGCACCGAGCAAAAGACTTCTTCCATTCTTGCACTCGACCGGGGATCTCATTAAGTCGAGTCATCAGAGACTCAAGGTCATTCTGGAGCGTCGCCCTTGGCCAGAGTGCTGTGTCGATCCGCGACATCGCGACTTTCAGTCGATCAAGATAGTTGACAATGCCAGCAACGCGAGATTCTAGTCGGAGTATGTTCATGGCAGCTTCGTCCTTCACTGGAGAGAGGATGGGGTCCAGGCTTGTCTCAACTCGCCCAGTCTCTTCCTCGAAATTCTGAAAAAATTCTGCACGCACAATTCAAAGATGAGTCAGTAGTGGTATGACGAGTCGACGGTGACAAGTCAGTCGAGTAAAAGGAAGCACCTTCAAGCATGGTGAACAACTTCTTGGCAAGGCCCCCCAGAAAGTCCTCCAGATCGTTCCGCTTGCGAGCAATGCCTTCCATCTTTTCAGTCAGGTTCTTCTTGTCCTTCTTCAGACGAGTCGCCTCTTTGTTGGCCTCAGTGCGGGGTTCTTGTTAGGGACATGATCCTGATCAGCATCCACCAATGGTATAAGCCTAAGAAGGAAGACCCCGAGGTGTCTTATGTCAACGATAGGCAGAAAGAGGATCTTTGGACCGCGCTGAAGGAAAATTTCACCCTACCGCTAGAGGAGGATCCGGAGAAGCCAGTTAAAGAGCCATTGATGAAGGCTCATGCTCTTAAGAAGATGGCTGGTCTATTCAGGAGTTGGAAGAATGAGCTGAAATCAACATTTGTCGACAATGACAAGACTCCAGAATTCACCGGTCGATTTGAGAAGATCAGAGATCACTGGGACGCATTTGTCGCCCACAAGACATTGGAGAAGAGTAAGAAGATGTCAGCGACAAACAAGACAAAATGCTGCAAAGAAGGAGCATCACCATCGCACGGGGTCAGGTGGCTACCTTAGAGCCCAACCGTTGTGGGACAAGGCGGAGAATGACCTGCTTGATAAAGGGGTTGAACCAGAGACATTGCACTGGCCAGACCGTTCAAGGACTTGGTTCTTCGGGGTTGGGGGATCGTTGGACCCTGAAACAGGGAAGTGCGTTTGGACGAACGAGCAACTGAGAATACTCGTAATGAGGCTTTAGGAGTATATCGCCGCAACGCAGGAAGGGACGTTCGTTCCTGACAGAGAGAATGACGAGCTCGCATAGGCCCTCGGGAATCCTGAGCACCCTGGACGGACACGAGGCACGCCAGGCTCTGTTTCGTGGAAGGCTGGGTTTCGCGACGCAGGCAGTTACAAAGGCCAGGAGAGGAAGAGGAAAGTGGAGCTGACCCAACTACAGACGCTGCACGCAAGGGTACAAGCGCTAGAGGAATGAGAAGCAGTTCACAGCAAGCGACCTGCCAAAGCTACCCCGCCATCTCAGCGGAGAAGCAACGTGGCTTCCACCGAGCTGCTTCAGGAGCCTGTCTTCACGACTCCTGCTAGCTACCCCGTGGGTAGTATAATGGAGTCTCAACATTGCCACCTTATGACGCAATGGCAGCAATTCAAAGTCAAGGCGACTGTTGGCTCTGTTGCACCTCTTGAACCCGACGCAACTTTTCACTGCCAGCCTGTTCCAGAAGGATATGCTAGGGTGATGGTGCATGAAATAACGGAGGGATTTGAGGAGCTCGAGCTTGACCACCCTACCGGTGAAGGGGAGACTCGGCTGGGTTCTGCTCTGAAAACTCCATGCCTATGGCGGAAGGAGTTCATTAACCTTCCTAACTGGACGCCTCCGCCTCCTCCTCCGGTGAGTCAGGGCACTCTGCCTCCTCCTCCGCCTCCTCCGGCGAGTGATCAGGGCACTCTGCCTCCTTCTCCGGCGCGTGGCGGCACTCCGCCTCCTTCTCAGCCCACGCCGGCGCCTCCGAGCAGCCCGCCTCCTCCTCCGCCTCGTCAGCAAGGACGGAAGAGAGCTACCGCCGCTCCGGCTGCTCCGGCGTGTCGTAGTCCTCCTCCCCCTCGTAAGCAAGGAAAGAAGACAGTCGCAGCCGCTCCATTTGCTCCGGCGTATAGCAGTTTAGCCAAAGCCTGTAGAGAAGTTACCATATGAGATGACCGCAGAGGAAAATGAGGAGATCTGTCAAGCCTATGTGAAGGACTTCTTTGAAATGCAAAGAGCTAAGAAACAACCACCTCCGGAGGAGAAGATAGATGCGGTGAAAGCAAAGCACACTATCGATGCCCTGAAGAAACCACCACTGTCTCCGCCGAAAACCAACTATGAGCGCATTATTGACAGGTCATATATCGAAGCAAAGCGGTCGGGAAGTACTTGCAGTGATCGAAGGTTCGCAGAACGACGAGCTGGGAAAAAATTGCCCAGCTCGGCGAACAAGCAAACCAATCGTGCCCCCGCTCAAGGTGTCTACCGATACCGTTGCTAATCATCCGGGGATTTTTCTCGGTACCAATCTTGGAGATTACCTGCTTGACGATGCACATTATGATACAATGGAGGTGGACGAACGATACGCCTCCAACGTATCTATAATTTTTGATTGTTCCATGCTATATTATATTCTGTTTTGGATGATTAATGGGCTTTACTATGCACTTTTATATTATTTTTGGGTGTCGGTGTACGAAAAGAGGGGTACACTTTTTGTACCCCTATAACTGTGCATGGGCAGTCTGAGCCACGGGCACCACCACACCGAGCAAGGCAAGGGAGGTGAGCCAAGGTAAGACCAAAGCTCAAGAGAAGTAGAACGACGCCAAGACCAAGACTACAAAGAGCAAAGGGGACAAAGCAGACTCCCCCGGCAAGATCCTTGCCGGGGGGCAGTTTTAGCAACCCCGGCAAGACCCTTGCTGTGGCAATTCACCCCACACTTATGGAGCGAGTCACCCTTGAGTCCACTGCCCCCATGGGGTAAGGATTCGGGAGACATCCCCGTGGTGGCATGCAGATCTTTGTGAAGACATTCAAGATCAGATACACACTATAGAAGATAACGACCCTTGGCGGGATCCCAGCCAAGGAAGACCACAAGGCCCCCGGCAAGCGCCTTGCCGGGGATGACAGCAGGCGCCTCGACAAGACCCTTGCCGGGGCCCCGGCAAGGCCCTTACCAAGGGCGTCTACAAGCCACCATCAGGCCCACGCCAAACCAAACCTCCACCGCCGTTCGCATGTAGCTGCCGACCCAACCAGCTGGGCAGGCACCTGCGTGGTGTGACACCCCAAAATTTTGACCTTATTTTATTAATTAAAATCTTGCCAGGAAATTAAACTTTTCATTTTCTAGGGTTTCTTTTCTTTTAGTACCATTCTTTCTTGGATTTTTTATGGAGTTTTTATTCCAAGTGAAAGCTTCCAAATATATTACTGGACTTGTTTTCTCCCTCAAGAAAAACATTTCTATTACAAGTGGATTTAATTACATAATTATTTCTTTGTGAGCTTTATTCCTTAAAATGAGTTTTCTTGGGTTTTAGGACCCCATTTGCAATGCAACCCTTTTATAAATTCATCTAAAATTCCAACCAAAATTTGGAGATGTCATGTGATGTTTTTAAACCACTTTTATGCAAAAATATCTTCTGTCCATTGGAAATTTTGAGCTTTACACCATATTTTCAATTCTGGTCCAGTGGGCAGATTTGCACTACAACCCATTTAAATATTTCTTAAAAGCCTTCACCAAAATTATGGGATGTCAGTGGTAGCATACCATTCATCTTTATGCAAAAAATCCTAGTAATGTTCTTTGGAAGATTTGAGTGAATCAACCTCTTTTCCTTTCTGGTCCAGCCTTGTGATTTCTACTGCAACCCTAATTGTTTTTGCTCTAGTGACCTTGTGCTTGCTCCTACTTGTAGTCAACCCTACCAAACCCCAAAGTCCAGGAGCATGCACCCATTGGATCATGTTTGGATCATGAAGTGATGCCATTTGTCTCCTGTCCAGTATTGAAACTTTGCAAAACTTACACTAACAAGTTTCTGCATTGGTCAAACTAACCTCACCAACCTCTCTTCCACCTAATGAGACCACCATCTGGAGTTTTTGACCACTCCAAGACCTGCCTAGATGCCTCTGGCATTTTTTCAAACACCCTGTGGGCATAAACAGTTTTGGCATGATTGTAAGTTTGTGTTGTGAACTTTCCCCTCTGTCCAAACCAGGTTGTCTAGCAGCCGTCTAACTGTCTTTAACCTAGGTCTGTTGATTGGCATCGACTCTCTAGCATTTTTTTGGCCATCTTGGCATTTCGTCGAACAGTCGCCGTGCACGCCCGGAGCGCGAGCAGAGCGCGCATTTTGCACGTGCTCGCGTCCGAGCCAGCACGCCCCTGGATAAGTTCCCCCGAGCTCATCCTGATCCCCTCCCTCTCACCGCGTCACGCCAAAGGCCCCGACCGCCCCCTTGCTCCTTGCAGCGTCGCCGCAGCAGGCCTCTTGGTGGCATGCCCGCGGCCGCATCCGCTCCTGCCATGGACGGCACCACCCCGACCACCACAGCGCGCCAGCTCGCCTCCCTGGACAGTGGAGCATTCGTCGGTAGCCCCCGAAGCCAGCCAGCCACCGCCGCGTCGCCCTGCAGCACAGTAGGGCGGTTCGCCGGCGAGCTTATCCCCGGCCGCCGCGAACCGACATGGACGTGCTATAAAAGGAGGACCCCGAGCTCCTCCGAGTACTCAGGCAACCTCACACCATCACCCTCGTGTCCCCTTTGCCACCAATCGAAGAGAGGAGGCCGTCTTCACCCTCTCCGGTCAGCTTGGCCGCCGCCTCGTCCTGGTCCGTTCCGACGCACCAAGACCTCCCCTGCCCTCCAAGCGCCACTGTCCGACGCCACTTGAACCTGCGGAGCTGCCTAGCCTCCCAGACGCAGCTAGAAACCACCATGGCCAGAAACCCCAAATCCACCGAAGCTTCCCCTCCGCCGCAGGGCTCGCCGCCGGCGATCCCCTCCACCCCCGGCGACCCTACAACCACCGGGAGGACCGCCTAGGAGTGGCGGATCCATCCCTGCACTCAGATGCCCGCGAAGAACCGCCGTTCGCCGGCGACGATCGCCGGACGTCCCGCCTCTGCTCGGGCAGAAAAGAGGAGGGAGTGGGGGACTAGTCAAAACTGACTAGTGGACCCCCTGGACCCACTGTCAGTGACTCCCCCGCGCGGTCCATGCTGGATAAGTGGAGGCGTAAAACCCATAGTACGTTTTCGCTGCCCGAAAGCGTAATCTCTTTTGAACTGTTTTCTTTTTCTGATTTTATTAAAAACAGATTTTGACCAAATCTTTGACTGGCTATAACTTTTTAAATATGAGTCCAAATGAACTGATTCTTTTTCCTACCTTTCTCAAATTTCATCTAGTTTATTTTAAGATTTATTTCAAAAAAAATTTAGACAACTTTTTGGTACTGTATTAAAACTATGTGATAATTTGAATATTTTCAAAATAGGAATTTTTGGAGGAGAAGAAAACTTTCAAAAAAGCTTTAGGATGCACCCTGCCTCTACACACCTTGAAGGCAAGCATTCTGGCCCCGGGCATAATATTGTCGTGTGTTGTTTAATACGGTTACAACACCCCTCGTTTCGGAGCTTTCGTTATTTTGTGTGATGATATGAACGTACTCATAAGTGCATATTGATGATTCCGTACTATTGGAAATGGACACGTGGTGATAGTAATCACCATCGTATGCCTTTCATGCATACCGGAAGGAAACCGAGAAAGCCTCTGTCTTGGGTAGACACGATGCTTGTCTCCAGTTCCTCGTCGATGCTGTTGCGTCCGGTGTGGCATGATGAGGTATGATGAGCGGTGATTTTGTCTGTTGGATTGAAATATATTTGCTATACAAATCGTG
Source organism: Triticum urartu (assembly GCF_056163025.1). Lineage (NCBI taxonomy): Eukaryota > Viridiplantae > Streptophyta > Magnoliopsida > Poales > Poaceae > Triticum > Triticum urartu. Next base: position 716,535,482 of record NC_141879.1, read on the forward strand.
CAGGGAATACCTAAACCTCCTGAGTCGACCATAGATCGAGTCTTGTTCCAGTAACCCCCATACTTGTTTCGTACTACCACTTTTCCCTGCCATGGGTAGGGTACGGTTCAGTAAGTTGTCAATCCCTTTCCTAGCACACACCGTACAGAGGGGCCGCGATGAGGGTTCCATGGCCCTGGATTAAAGCCAGTCATCCGGTCAGGGGCATGGGTGTTTCGGTTGTAGCCGAAGGGGTAGCTCCCCTAGTTTGCGCGCGGTATAAATTTTGTGATCCCATGCTAGTCGAGGTTGTAGCCTCCCCACTTAGAGTTTTGCTTAACAGGTGTCAAGGGTGATTCCAGACACCGGTAAGTTAGGCTGGTGTGTGCGGTTAGGTGTGTTTTCAAATGAAAGACCGTGGACGGAATTAGTCCCAATGGACTAAAGGAAATCCGTTGCTAGTGGGTAAAGAGTACACCCTCTGTAGAGATTAAACCTATTCGAATAGCCGTGTCCATGGTTAAGGACTACAGTCTAGGATGGGTCAAGTATCGGTCTAGTGTCGGTCTTCGGAGGAGAAACTACTAAACCAGGACATTGATTTTTACTTGTGATATATGATGTTTATGATTATTATTATTGTGGGCTAACCATTTGCATTAATTGGAAATAATGAATATCCTTGGTACGGTTCTACCTCCTGGATATTCACAATGATTATGTTTATATATATAAGCCCTCTATGTGGTGTCGCTCTGATGCCCGACTGTGGCATGCTTGTTATTCTTTTTATATATAAGCCCTTTATGTGGTGTCGCTCAGACGCCCGACTGTGGCATGCTTGTTATTTAAATTACTTATAAGCCCTTTATGTGGTGTCGCTCAGACACCCGACTGCGGCATGCTTGTTATTTAAATTACTTATAAGCCCTTTATGTGGTGTCGCTCAGACGCCCGACTGTGGCATGCTTGTTATTCTTTTTATATATAAGCCCTTTATGTGGTGTCGCTCAGACGCCCGACTGAGGCATGCTTCATATTATTATCCTTTCGGGGAGTCGCTTCAGACACCCGATCGGTGCTTTGCATTTCCACATCCTGATTGTTTACTCATGTTTTATTTTAATGATCTGCTTGTGTGCATTATGAACCTTATTTCATAACCGACGAAGTGATCATAGAATATTTTAAAGCATGATTATCCGTGACTATATTATACATGTGTTCTTAATGTTTGCGAGTACATTCAAAGTACTCACTGGCTTGTCCCTGGCTATTGTCTTGGCCAGATTTCTTGCGTGGAAAGGAGTGTTGCGATGACGGCCCCGGAACCTACGCAATGGTGATAGCAGCATCGCGAAGATAGGAGTTATCCTGGTTAGCTGTTCCTGTGGGAATTGGAGTCCCATAAACGCTGATGATCCGCAAATCGCTTCCGCCTTCAGCCACTAGCAAACCATTTGTTGTACTCATAGACCAGAATGGTCTTGTACTTCATATTCTGTATTTTGCTTGGAGTTTCTGTAACAAGTTGGTGCCTCATCAGCTAACAGTAATCCTGGGGCTGGTGAGCACAAGGGCCGTTTTTGGGAAATTAATATCCCGAAAACCCGGTCCTGACAAACTTGGTATCAGAGCCAGGCTGACCATTGGCTAATCCTATCTTAGCCAGGTCGAAAAACCTAGGTAAACCAACCCACCAGACCTTAACCAAACCCCGGCCAAGCTTCTCGTGTAAGGTAGCCACACAGTGACCCGACACCTTCAGACAGTCGGTGCCCAACCTATCAGCCTAGCCTGTCATTCCCGCGCCAGTGACCGGCCCCTGAATAGTCTTTTTTGCAAGCGTGCGAAGGAAGACTCCGTCCCCTTTTACTATAAAAGGGCACGCTAGCCTCAACCCAGCACAGCACAGCCTCTACCCCAAACCAAGCTATAATGCCTGGCCCCATTGTTCACAGTGAGACCACAGCGACCAACCTCAGAGGTTTTGTGACCGTGCTAGCAAACCTCACCCGCCGTGCCTTTTCCTTAGAAGAGCCCCCAGAATATGTTGTGTACCAAGGGTCCATGAGCGGTGAGAGCCGTCAATTCTGGGCCACTGTGCACATCTATGGTAGGGGTCTATCACCAGAGCGCCCCTACAGGTTCACCGGAAGGACAACTTCCTTTGAGCCACAAGCCATCCAACTAGCTGCTCGAGAAGCTATAGTTCAACTTCAACACTTGTCGCCCAGAGTTAACTGTCGCTCCTTCTACTACTACCCCAGCCATGACGGGTATGGTAGACCACGCCAAGTTGCCAACGGAGACCATGAGACGGATCCTGCATTGTTGCACCTAGTGCGCTATGTAAGTGCACTAGAGGGGCTATTCGATCAAATCACCCTTGATCTGATCGCAGCTCGTGGAGAACTGATTCGCCGAGCCCCGGCAAGAAGAGAAGATGAGCCCGAGGCCGACAACCCAGTCGTGCTGTTCGGACAACCAATCGAAACCTCGAGGTCAGCCCCAGCCATCAACCAAGGTGCTTTGATGACCCCAGAAGTGCTTCATCGCCTTTTGGGAACACACTCCAACGGGAGTGTGGCCAACAATCCCCGCGATGGTCATCATCACTACCCCGACCCTGCAGTTCCTCAGCCACCTGCAGCTAACTCCAATGGTGAAGCCCGTGGAGAAACCTCGACTGCCACGAGGCACGCCCGCTTAGATATAAACGAGGTGGACTAAGTCACTCGAGTAGTACCGAGTCTCAGTATGTCCACAACCTGTAACTGTGTGACCTTGTATCACCGCTATGTTGTCTGCATATGTGCCCCTAATTTAAATAATAGCTGTGTTAATGTACGGCTGCATTTTTTTATTCCGGGCGTAGCTACCAAACCAACCCTGACGGCACCACATTAACACGTCACCTTTGTGAGATGTGTGTATCTGTGGCTTTGACCCCGATCCCCATGAGAGCAGAACAGACAAACGAGTTGCCCCTCACCGCGGTAAATGACCCAGCTAGGATGCTATATAAAAGACCACCTCGTGACCTTGACAAGTACCTCTCACCTTGTGCACCGCTCTCACAACCATTTCTTGCCATGCCGAGCCCTAGCATTTATCTGAGAACCCCAGATGCCACCCCGGGTAGCTTTGTTAAAATATTGTGGGACTTTACCTGCAGTACCATGGGTTCTACCCAGCCACCCCAATACGAGCTGCTCAAATCGAGGATCACCTCTTCCACCTTGAAGTATTGGGCAGTAGTGCACATCCCTCCCGTAAACTCAAACCAAGACACAACGGAAGTCTCCTTCCTGGGGAAATCTATGCCGACTCCGCAGATGGCCATAGAAGCGGCTGCACACGAAGCGCTTGTTCGTCTTCGATTCGCGGTGCCCTATGCCAGCGAACAAGGGTATTACTACTTTCCGAGCCGTGCAGCACCTAGAGAAGTAGCATCCTTTCCCGGTGGACGAATTTAGAGAGACCCAGTACTGGCCAACCTTGTCCAGTACGTCATCGCCCAAGAGCGTTTGACCCAGCGAGCAATGGGTTATCTCCAGAGCCTCTCTGATTTAAATCCTTAGATCGCCATCGGCAGACCACTGAGACCCGACCAGGAGAGACTCGTGCATTGACTGGTCAATCCGCTTCCCCCGATAGAAGAAGAGTGCGCCCCGGTACCAGAGACGTTTTCTCGGGACCCTGTCCAGTTGTTGTTTTCATTCTAGACATCATTGCTATGTTCTTTTATTCGCGCATTTAGCTAAGTGTTGTAACTCATGCGTGTTATTCTAAATCTTGTGCGATGAGATAAACATTTGGTTCCAATTGTTGTGAGTAGTTTTTGCTACTGTAAATTTTGATTAACAAATTTTCCTCTCGCGAAAAATCCTGGAGTGAGATTTCTTTTCCCTGAGTTGCTTCAGCATATATCTCCTCACGACATGGATTTTTATTCACGCAGCACCACGGCAACAGACTCACAACCACAACCACTCGAACACATACACTACATGCAACGCCACGTAACCGTGTTGCATCTGGCTAATCATCTCCCTAATACACCACAGTCTCTGAAGGAGGGATTAATGGGAATCATCCAGGTGCAAGTTACCTCTTGCACACCGACAACAGTTAGCACCCAACACCACACCTACTCCTCGTGATCACCGCCACCGCGGAGAGCCAACACTTGAGCGGCAGCATCACGACAATCATCGAGGATCATCGCACACAGGAGCACGGAGAGCCCCCAGCAATGCCGCCAGCCCTCCGCACACCAGGATCACATACCAGTCCGGCATCGCCTCCGCCATTAGAGTCTCACCCGAGCTTCTGTAAACACAAATGGAGGAGGAAGAAGGAGAAGGAGAAGCGAGGCCAGGTGTGAGGAAGAAGAGAGGAACACCTCGGTCGTTTTATAGCTCGAGCTCGGTTTACGATGGGCGAAGTCCACCAGCGCCGCTCGTCGCCTGATCGCCGGTGTTCGGAGGCGAATCTGCGAGCAGTGCCGACAGCACGCTGGCCCGCGAGGTGAGTGCACGCTGCACCGGCAGCTAGCACGCCGCGCACTACCACAGGTACGGCCTAGATGCCCTACGCGCTAGACGTCGCCGGTGGAGAAAGCGCGGGAAAGCGCGCGAGAGAGAGGAAGAAGAAGAGGCTGACAGTGGGCCCCGGGTCCACCTGTCAGCCAGAGAGAGCACTGTGCTCTCGGGTACGACCAGCGTATTTATTAAATTTAAAATTTATTCTAAATTTACTGTATCCAACGTAGAAATATCTCGTTTTTCCCCTAACCGTAGATTTTTCCACACAGCGCCAGTGTCCACACTGTGATTTTACACCATTTATTGCCCTCTCACTGTAGCCACATTTTATTGCATATATTTTCTTAAAACAGCTTTTAACAAATCTCGAGGACGAGATTTTTCTTAAGGGGGGTAGTGTTGTGACACCCCAAAATTTTGACCTTATTTTATTAATTAAAATCTTGCCAGGAAATTAAACTTTTCATTTTCTGGGTTTTCTTTTCTTTCAGTACCATTCTTTCTTGGATTTTTTATGGAGTTTTTATTCCAAGTGAAAGCTTCCAAATATATTACTGGACTTGTTTTCTCCCTCAAGAAAAAAATTTCTATTACAAGTGGATTTAATTACATAATTATTTCTTTCTGAGCTTTATTCCTTAAAATGAGTTTTCTTGGGTTTTAGGACCCCATTTGCAATGCAACCCTTTTATAAATTCATCTAAAATTCCAACCAAAATTTGGAGATGTCATGTGATGTTTTTAAACCACTTTTATGCAAAAATATCTTCTGTCCATTGGAAATTTTGAGCTTTACACCATATTTTCAATTCTGGTCCATTGGGCAGATTTGCACTACAACCCATTTAAATATTTCTTAAAAGCCTTCACCAAAATTATGGGATGTCAGTGGTAGCATACCATTCATCTTTATGCAAAAAAAACCTAGTAATGTTCTTTGGAAGATTTGAGTGAATCAACCTCTTTTCCTTTCTGGTCCAGCCTTGTGATTTCTACTGCAACCCTAATTGTTTTTGCTCTAGTGACCTTGTGCTTGCTCCTACTTGTAGTCAACCCTACCAAACCCCTAAGTACAGGAGCATGCACCCATTGGATCATGTTTGGATCATGAAGTGATGCCATTTGTCTCCTGTCCAGTATTGAAACTTTGCAAAACTTACACTAACAAGTTTCTGCATTGGTCAAACTAACCTCACCAACCTCTCTTCCACCTAATGAGACCACCATCTGGAGTTTTTGACCACTCCAAGACCTGCCTAGATGCCTCTGGCATTTTGTCAAACACCCTGTGGGCATCAACAGTTTTGGCATGATTGTAAGTTTGTGTTGTGAACTTTCCCCTCTGTCCAAACCAGGTTGTCTAGCAGCCGTCTAACTGTCTTTAACCTAGGTCTGTTGATTGGCATCGACTCTCTAGCATTTTTTTGGCCATCTTGGCATTTCGTCGAACAGTTAGACGGCCACCGCGAACCGACATGGACGTGCTATAAAAGGAGGACCCCGTGATCCTCCGAGTACTCAGGCAGCCTCACGCCATCACCCTTGTGTCCCCTTTGCCACCAATCGAAGAGAGGAGGCCGTCTTCACCCTCTCCGGTCATCTTGGCCGCCGCCTCGTCCCGGTCCGTTCCGACGCACCAAGACCTCCCCTGCCCTCCCAAGCGCCACCGTCTGACGCCACTTGACCCCGCGGAGCTGCCTAGCCTCCCAGACGCAGCTAGAAACAACCGTGGCCAGAAACCCCAAATCCACCGAAGCCACCCCTCCGCCGCAGGGCTCGCCGCCGGTGATCCCCTCCACCCCCGGCGACCCTACAACCACCGGGAGGACCGCCTAGGAGTGGCGGATCCATCCCTGCACTCAGATGCCCGTGAAGAACCGCCGTTCGCCGGCGACGATCGCTGGACGTCCCGCCTCTGCTCGGGCAGAAAAGAGGAGGGAGTGGGAGACTAGTCAAAACTGACTAGTGGACCCCCTGGACCCACTGTCAGTGACTCCCCCGCGCGGTCCATGCTGGATAAGTGGAGGCGTAAAACCCATAGTACGTTTTCGCTGCCCGAAAGCATAATCTCTTTTGAACCGTTTTCTTTTTCTGATTTTATTAAAAACATATTTTGACTAAATCTTTGACTGGCTATAACTTTTTAAATATGAGTCCAAATGAACTGATTCGTTTTCCTACCTTTCTCAAATTTCCTAGTTTATTTTAAGATTTATTTCAAAAAAAATTAGACAACTTTTTGGTACTGTATTAAAACTATGTGATAATTTGAATATTTTCGAAATAGGAATTTTTGGAGGAGAAGAAAACTTTCAAAAAAGCTTTAGGATGCACCCTGCCTCTACACACCTTGAAGGCAAGCATTCTGACCCCGGGCATAATATTGTCGTGTGTTGTTTAATACGGTTACAACACCCCTCGTTTCGGAGCTTTCGTTATTTTGTGTGATGATATGAACGTACTCATAAGTGCATATTGATGATTCCGTACTATTGGAAATGGACACGTGGTGATAGTAATCACCATCGTATGCCTTTCATGCATACCGGAAGGAAACCGAGAAAGCCTCTGTCTTGGGTAGACACGATGCTTGTCTCCAGTTCCTCGTCGATGCTGTTGCGTCCGGTGTGGCATGATGAGGTATGATGAGCGGTGATTTTGTCTGTTGGATTGAAATATATTTGCTATACAAATCATGCAGGGAATACCTAAACCTCCTGAGTCGACCATAGATCGAGTCTTGTTCCGGTAACCCCCATACTTGTTTCGTACTACCACTTGTCCCTGCCATGGGTAGGGTACGGTTCAGTAAGTTGTCAACCCCATTCCTAGCACACACCGTACAGAGGGGCCGTGATGAGGGTTCCATGGCCCTGGATTAAAGCCAGTCATCCGGTCAGGGGCATGGGTGTTTTGGTTGTAGCCGAAGGGGTAGCTCCCCTAGTTTGCGCGTGGTATAAATTTTGTGATCCCATGCTAGTCGAGGTTGTAGCGTCCCCACTTAGAGTTTTTCTTAACAGGTGTCAAGGGTGATTCCAGACACCGGTAAGTTAGGCTGGTGTGTGCGGTTAGGTGTGTTTTCAAACGAAAGACCGTGGACGGAATTAGTCCCGATGGACTAAAGGAAATCTATTGCTAGTGGGTAAAGAGTACACCCTCTGCAGAGATTAAACCTATTCGAATAGCCGTGTCCATGGTTAAGGACTACAGTCTGGGATGGGTCAAGTATCGGTCTAGTGTCGGTCTTCGGAGGAGAAACTACTAAACCAGGACATTGATTTTTACTTGTGATATATGATGTTTATGATTATTATTATTGTGGGCTAACCATTTGCATTAATTGGAAATAATGAATATCCTTGGTACGGTTCTACCTCCTGGATATTCACAGGGATTATGTTTATATATATAAGCCCTTTATGTGGTGTCGCTCAGACGCCCGACTGTGGCATGCTTGTTATTCTTTTTATATATAAGCCCTTTATGTGGTGTCGCTCAGACGCCCGACTGTGGCATGCTTGTTATTTAAATTACTTATAAGCCCTTTATGTGGTGTCGCTCAGACGCCCGACTGCGGCATGCTTGTTATTTAAATTACTTATAAGCCCTTTATGTGGTGTCGCTCAGACGCCCGACTGTAGCATGCTTGTTATTCTTTTGATATATAAGCCCTTTATGTGGTGTTGCTCAGACGCCCGACTGAGGCATGCTTCATATTATTATCCTTTCGGGGAGTCGCTTCAGACACCCGATCGGTGCTTTGCATTTCCACATCCTGATTGTTTACTCATGTTTTATTTTAATGATCTGCTTGTGTGCATTATGAACCTTATTTCATAACCAACGAAGTGATCATAGAATATTTTAAAGCATGATTATCCGTGACTATACTATACCTATGTTCTTAATGTTTGCGAGTACATTCAAAGTACTCACTAGCTTGTCCCTGGCTACTGTCTTGGCCAGATTTCTTGCATGGAAAGGAGTGTTGCGATGACGGCCCCGGAACCTACACAATGGTGATAGCAGCATCGCGAAGATAATAGTTATCCTGGTCAGCTGTTCCTGTGGGAATTGGAGTCCCATAAACGCTGATGATCCGCAAATCGCTTCCGCCTTCAGCCACTAGCAAACCATTTGTTGTACTCATAGACCAGAATGGTCTTGTACTTCATATTATGTATTTTGCTTGGAGTTTCTGTAACAAGTTGGTGCCTCATCAACTAACAGTAATCCTGGGGCTAGTGAGCACAAGGGCCGTTTTTGGGAAATTAATATCCCGAAAACCCGGTCCTGACACGTGGCGGCATGCAGATCCTCGTGGAGACCCACTACTGCGCCACCTCAGCTGCCTGCCTGCCTACATGGCATCACAGGCACCGCTGGCCAGGGCGCGTGTCGACACAAGAGGGAGCGGCAACGGACGAGACAGGTCTCTTCCCCGTCCCCGATAAAGCAAGGACACCTAAGCAAGACACATTAAATGCGCCTTGTCATGTAATGCGAGAGATAACCTCGCATCACTGTACCCTTTCCACCTCCTGTGTGCCACTGTGGCAACCCCTTTTTCTATAAAAGGAGGCCCAAGGCGATCAGGAGAAGGATTCGGCTTTTTGGAGCTCCTCACGCCCCATAGCTAGCTCAAGAACACAGATATCCAATCCACCAAAGCAGGAGTAGGGTTTTACGCATCCTCGCGGCCCGAACCTGGATAAACGAACCGTGTGCTATCTTTTTGATCCGCTCTTCTCACGACCCCGCGCCCCGCTAACCGTAGTAGGGATTCTTGTGATCCCATAGGTGTCGTTCCCACCGACATCTTTGGCGCGCCAGGTAGGGGGCCACAGTTGTGAGAATCGGCTTTATTAGTTAGTTCGACGCTTCTTCATCGTCATGGCGCCCAAGAAGAAGACGACGGTGGCGGTTGGCCAGTCGGAAGCCGGACATCCCGTCCCGACGCAGGCGAGCAGCGGACCGGTCGCAGAAAGGACCCGGGGCGCCGCTCGCGAACACCAATACCGTCCCAGCAGCCGGAGTTTGGGAGGCGGCGATGTTCGTGCGCCTGGAAATGGGCCGCACACCACCAAATCGAAAGACGGAGCCAGGCCCTCAGCGGGTGGTGCGGGGCCTTCCAAGATCGCTGCCACCCCGCCCGAAGGCGACGCGAGGGCTTCCAAGACTCCCACGCGCCAATACTAGTTGCGCCCAGGCCACAGGAACCATTGCTGCTATACCTGGTGGCAACGAACCAGGTGGTCAGTGCCGCACTAGTGGCGCAGGGAGAGATTGACGACGAGGTAGTAGCAGCGACGGAGCCCGATGCCACCGATGCGGAGACGACACAGCCAGTTGGAGTGCCGCCAAAGAAGAAAATGATGCAGCACCCGGTCTACTTTGTTAGTTCCCTCCTGCAGGGGGCTAGATCAAGGTACTCCGGTGTGCAGAAACTGCTCTTCGACCTTCTTATGGCCTCGAGGAAGCTGCGTCACTACTTCCAGGCGCACGAAATCACTTTCGTCACTCGCCTCCCTCTGCAACGGATATTGCACAATCCAGACGCAACGGGAAGAATCGTAGAATGGGCACTGGAACTATCCAGCTTTGGCCTCAAGTTTGAGAGTACCTCGACGATTCAAAGCCGAGTCCTGGCGGAGTTCATTGTAGAATGGACCGTGACGCCTGACGAAGAAATCCAAGAGACCGTTCTTCCCGGCAAGGAGGCAAGTTGCGACTGGATCATGTACTTTGATGGGGCTTTCTCCTTACAGGGCGCCAGGGCTGGCGTACTGCTCGTCGCGCCCACCGGAGAGCACCTCAAGTACGTGATCCAGATGCACTTCCCCAGGGAGGTGTCAACAAACAACACGGCTGAGTACGAAGGGCTGCTTGCCGGTCTTAGGATCGCGACGGACCTCGGAATCAAGAAACTCATCGTCAGGGGCGACTCGCAGCTTGTCGTCAAGCAAGTCAACAAAGATTACCAGAGCCCGTTGATGAAGGCCTACATCGATGAACTGAGAAAGCTAGAAGAGCGTTTTGACGGTATACAGGCAGAATACGTTCCCCGAGCAAAGAACGACATCGCCAATTACCTGTCAAAACGCGCTACCCTCAAGCTACCTGTGGAACCAGGTACCTTTGTGCTTCAGCTAACTCAGCCATCCGTTGATCCATCAACAGAGCAAAACAAGAGGAGGAAATCAGGGCCCGGCAAGTACTTTCCCGCCGAGCTCCCCGGAGCCGCCGGCAAGGATGCTGCCGGGAACACTGAACCCGCCGTGGGACGGCTTGCTCCGGCGGAGCGTCAAGCTCTTGCCGTCGAGATAGCCACTCCTATAGCAGAGGAAATGCCTTTAGTCCTCGCCGTCGAGCCCCAGGCTCCAGGGTGGGCACAGCATACCATCCGATTCCTCCAAACAGGGGAACTTCCTGAGGAGCAGGAAGAAGCGGAAAAAGTAGCCCGTCGCTCTACTATGTACCAGTTCGTCGATGACGTCCTGTACAGGAAGAGGCCGAACGGCGTGAAATTGAAGTGTATCCCCCGGGAGGAAGGACTGGGGCTGTTGGCAGTGATACATGGAGGCATATGTGGATCCCACATAGGGTCAAGAGCCCTTGCCGGCAAGGCATTTCGGCAAGGCTTCTTCTGGACCACCGCCCTCCATGATGCGACGACACTAGTCACCAGGTGTGAAGCGTGTCAGTTCCATTCAAAGAAGCTTCATCAGCCGGCTCAAGCCCTTCAAACCATTCCTCTCTCCTGGCCTTTCTCGGTCTGGGGGCTCGACATACTGGGCCCGTTCCCCCGCGCTGTCGGGGGCTTTGAGTACTTGTACGTTGCAATCGACAAGTTCACAAAGTGGCCAGAGGTGGAGGCAGTGAGGAAGGTCACAGCTCAGTCAGCCGTCAAATTCTTCAAGGGACTAGTGTGCCGTTTCGGTGTACCCAACAGGGTCATCACCGACAACGGCACACAGTTCACAAGCCGCACCTTCATGCAATATACCCAAGACCTCGGCAGCAAAGTCTGTTTCGCGTCTGTTGCTCACCCACGAAGCAATGGTCAAGCTGAGAGGGCAAATGTTGAAGTACTGCGGGGCTTAAGGACAAAGACCTTTGACAGGCTGCACAAGAGTGGAAGGCGCTGGATTGATGAGTTGCCGACGGTTCTTTGGTCGATCAGAACGACGCCAAATCGAGCCACTGGCCAGACACCCTTTGCCCTAGTATACGGGGCAGAAGCAGTTCTCCCCACTGAACTCATATACGGGTCACCTCGAGTGCTCGCTTATGATGAGCTTGAGAAAGAGCAACTGCGGCAAGATGACGCAACTCTCCTTGAGGAAGATCGTCTTCGGGCGGCTGTGAGAGCAGCGCGCTACCAGCAAGCCTTGGGCCGCTACCATAGCCGCAAGGTTCATGCCCGAAGCCTTGAGGAAGGCGACCTTGTTCTTCGGCGCGTTCAATCGGCCAAGAATTCCAACAAGTTGACGCCAAAGTGGGAAGGCCCTTATCGGGTAATACGAGTCACCAGGCCCAGCACAGTCCGCCTGGAGACCGAAGATGCCGTTCCGGTGAGTAACTCCTGGAACATTGAGCATCTTCCCAAGTTTTACCCGTGAGGCGCGGCTTGCCGGCCCCCCCAGCAAGCCACCTTTTGTACAAGCCTTGCTGATGATGCATGTAACCCTTTGTACAAAGCCAGGCGCAGACCCTGAGCATAAATAAATGAAGCGCTGGCGCCCTAAGTTATAGCATGCATGCTAGGTCGAGTCTCATCCTTGGTTAGGGTTGATAGTGCTTAGCGGCGACTAACCCCTAGCTTAGAGGCCGAGTGTGCATCTCTTTGCCGTTCTTTTGTCTTCTTTGGTTCGCAGGACTCACAGATATCCTTGCCAAACCACTTGGGGACGAAAAAGAGAAGAGGGACAGACCAACATCTAGACCCCGGCAAGCCAGTATTGCCGGGGGCTGCAAGAGCAAAAATTCACCCACGGCAAACCAGGATTGCCGGGGGCTACAGCTTCAGATAAGTTCTTCATCCCTTATCATGCATTCCATTATGGAATGAGGTATGTGAAACCTCGTTTTCTTTCTTAAACTACCGTGCTCCCCTAACTATAGGCCCTAGGACTCGTTCCTGGGACCAAGTTTGGTCGTAGCCGCGACAGCGAAAGGATGAAACAAGGAGCCTGGACCCGCCTCATCCCTGCCTCTGCCGAAAGCGTGAGAAAGGTCGAGCGAAGTGGGGAAACGGCAAGGCCTGTTGCCGGGCGAGAAAATGTTTATCTTAGAGATATCAATGATTTACTCCTTGTCGTGAGTTCCACCCACAAACATGTGGCCCGGCAAACATCCCTTTTTCCATTAAAGACATTCCACTCAGGTACAGTCCATAGGGAATGAAAAACATGAATGATGGGATTACAAGCTTTAAATTCAACAAAGGCCCGAAGGCTTACAAACTAAAAAGAGATAAGGTGCCCGTAATCCCTTTCTTGTCCCTCTCCTCAGGAGGCAGGTCAAGGAGGCGAAAAGGGCAAAAGGGGCGCCTAGGCGAGCTACGGGTGGCAGAAGACACTAGGAGAACATCTCAGTGGCCGTCTGAAGGCTGGATGGTGATGGCGGCGCCGGAAGTAGAGCTCGAAGACAAGGCGGGAGGACGTCAGCACGCGTCGAAGGCATCGGTGCCTGCGTACTCCGACTTGACGGCCTTGCCGCCTGCCCTCTTCCTCTTTCGCAGCCTCCCAATGCCAGCCGCTCAAGGAGACGACCCCGAGAAGTTCAAGGGGGGCGGCGACACGGATGATGGGGTCGCCGATGCCGCACGGAGCGGCACCCGACACCTAGTCGGTCCCGTCATCCTGCCGCCTACCGCCCTCGCCGTCGCTGCCGCTGTCCTCCTCGTCACTCCCGCCCGAGGAAGAGTCTTCGCTATCAGAAGAGCTCTCCACGCAGCACTTTGCACGGGTCCCAAAGAGCCCGAAGACCTTGACGGGGAGAAGGCCACCCTCCATCAGTTTAAAATGGAGAGTGAGCCCCTCCGTCAAGCAGTGGATGTGAGCAAACATCTTCCATCCCCGACGAAGATACATCACGTGAGGAGCGGGGAAGTCGACGCGGACCCGCGTGCCACTGATCCCGCAGCCCCTCATGTGCAGCCGAAGTGACTCCGGCGGATCCAGCTCCATCTCCCGCGCAAATGGAGTCGGGAGACGAAGGCGACGACGCGGCGGCCGGCGCAGCCTGACGAAGAACTCACAAGGGTCATCCCCAACATGGCCCTCCATTGGAGGGGGAGCTGCTGGCGGAGGCGAGGCCGGCGCGCCGTCCCGTCGTCCTCTTCCCCGAGCGCCCCGGCCTCGCCCCCTCCCCCTTCCCCTCGCAGCTGGCTCTGCCACTGCAGGAGCGGGAGAAGGAGGGACACGTTGTCGAGCGGCGACCCTCGCCGCCACCGTTGAAGGGCCTGGATTCCCTCTCTCCATGATGGATGAAAGGGAGGAGCAGAAGCTGAAGGAAGAAGAAGATGGAAGAATGCGGGACGCCATCCCCCCTCCCGCTCTTTATAAAGGAACGGCGTTGGGGGCTTGGCCGCCCCGCTTGGCCAATCAAGACGCGGAAGGCGCAGGGAACCGGGGGCGACCCGCAGCCCCAGCCTGCGGCGGCCCAGTTTCCCACCTCCACCGTTTGCCACCCCAAGCGCATGGGAGACACGTGGCAGGCGTGCAGGACCGAGGGTACGGGTGAGGCGACCTCTCCCCACCCCGTGATCGTGGGGAGTGGACGCCTTAAAAACCACGCCTCAGCCCCATTCAGTAAATGGGCCGTGCCTCCACGCCTCCCTCCGTTTATGGGGAAGGCACGAACCGCCCCCTTTACTACGACGTGACGCATGAGTGCAGAGCTCAGCCCCACGCATGCCGCCCACGTGACACGCACCTCCCCACGCCACGCCACACGCGGGAGTCATGGGAAGCGCAGCGCACGAAGAATCTTACCGCGGTAAAAACCGCCCCGCCTGCCCGCGCACCGTTTTTGGGCCTAGCCCAACAACGCGTTGAGCTTATGTGTGGCCCAGGCCCGGGGGCTCCTGTCGGTGTACGAAAAGAGGGGTACACTTTTTGTACCCCTATAACTGTGCACAGGTAGTCTGAGCCACGAGCACCACCACACCGAGCAAGGCAAGGGAGGTGAGCCAAGGTAAGACCAAAGATCAAGAGAAGCAGAACGATGCCAGGACCAAGACCACAAAGAGCAAAGGGGACAAAGCAGACTCCCCCGGCAAGATCCTTGCCGGGGGCAGTTTTAGCAACCCCGGCAAGACCCTTGCCGTGGCAATTCACCCCACACTTACGGAGCGAGTCACCCTTGAGTCCACTGCCCCCATGGGGCAAGGATTCGGGAGACATCCCCGTGGTGGCATGCAGATCTTTGTGAAGACATTCAAGATCAGATACACACTATAGAAGATGACGACCCTTGGCGGGATCCCAGCCAAGGAAGACCACAAGGCCCCCGGCAAGCTCCTTGCCGGGGATGACAGCAGGCGCCTCGACAAGACCCTTGCCGGGGCCCCGGCAAGGCCCTTACCAAGGGCATCTACAGGACACCATTGGGCCCACGCCAAACCAAACCTCCACCGCCGTTCGCATGCAGCTGCCGACCCAACCAGCTGGGCAGGCACCTGCATGGCGGCATGCAGATCCTCGTGGAGACCCACCACTGCGCCACCTCAGCTGCCTGCCTGCCTACATGGCATCACAGGCACCGCTGGCCAGGGCATGTGTCGACACAAGAGGGAGCGGCGACAGACGAGACAGGTCTCTTCCCCGTCCCCGATAAAGCAAGGACACCTAAGCAAGACGCATTAAATGCGCCTTGTCATGTAATGCGAGGGATAACCTCGCATCACTGTACCCTTTCCACCTCCTGTGTGCCACTGTGGCAACCCCTTTTTTCTATAAAAGGAGGCCCAAGGCGATCAGGAGAAGGATTCGGCTTTTTGGAGCTCCTCACGCCCCATAGCTAGCTCAAGAACACAGATATCCAATCCACCAAAGCAGGAGTAGGGTTTTACGCATCCTCGCGGCCCGAACCTGGATAAACGAACCGTGTGCTATCTGTTTGATCCGCTCTTCTCACGACCCCGCGCCCCGCTAATCGTAGTAGGGATTCTTGTGATCCCATAGGTGTCGTTCCCACCGACATTGGGACTAACCTATTGACCCAGAGCCCAGTGCTAGTTTCTGTTTTTTTCCCTTGTTTCAGTGTTTCGCAGAAAAGGAATATCAAACGGAGTCCAAACGGAATGAAACCTTCGGGAGCGTGATTTTTGGAACGAACGTGATCCAGGAGACTTGGAGTTGAAGTCAGGGAAGCTTCAAGGTGGCCACGAGGCAGGGAGGCGCGCCTGACCCCCTGGGCGCGCCCCCACCCTCGTGGGCCCCTCGTGGCTCCCCTGACCGACTTCTTTCGCCTATATATGTCCATATACACAAAAAACATCGGGAGCAGAATAGATCGGGAGTTTCGCCGCCGCAAGCCTCTGTAGCCACCAAAAACCAATCGGGACCCTGTTCCGACACCCTGTCGGAGGGGGGATCCTTCACCGTTGGCCATCATCATCATCCCGACTCTCTCCATGATGAGGAGGGAGTAGTTCACCCTCGGGGCTGAGGGTATGTACCAGTAGCTATGTGTTTGATCTCTCTCTCTCTCTCGTGTTCTTGAGGTGATACGATCTTGATGTATCGCGAGCTTTGCTATTATAGTTGGATCTTATGATGTTTCTCCCCATCTACTCTCTTGTAATGGATTGAGTTTTCCCTTTGAAGTTATCTTATCGTATTGAGTCTTTAAGGATTTGAGAACACTTGATGTATGTCTTGCCGTGCTTATCTGTGGTGATAATGGGATATTCATGTGATCCACTTGATGTATGTTTTGGTGATCAACTTGCGGGTTCCGTTTGTGAACTTATGCATAGGGGTTGGCACACATTTTCGTCTTGACTCTCTAGTAGAAACTTTGGGGCACTATTTGAAGTACTTTGTGTTGGATTGAA
The DNA here is from genome assembly GCF_056163025.1 of Triticum urartu. Lineage (NCBI taxonomy): Eukaryota > Viridiplantae > Streptophyta > Magnoliopsida > Poales > Poaceae > Triticum > Triticum urartu. The sequence goes on from NC_141879.1 coordinate 716,552,075, forward strand.
TAGATGAATCTGAGATTGTGTGATGCATATCGTATAATCATACCCCACGGATACTTGAGGTGACATTGGAGTATCTAGGTGACATTAGGGTTGTGGTTGTGTGTCTTAAGGTGTTATTCTAGTACGAACTCTGTGATAGATTGAACAGAAAGAATAGCTTCGTGTTATTTTACTACGAACTCTTGAATAGATCGATCCAAAAGAATCACTACAAAAAAATACACTTCCGTGATGATATGTGTTTGTCACAGTAGGTCAAGTTTTCTGTCATGCATGTACATCCATGACAAATTTATGATAGAATCAAGATAGTCATACCTGCGCTGTCGTAGAAGTGTTCCATGACATTACCAAAATTATCATCATGGAAGTGTCCACTTCCATGACGATAAATCGCGCGTCAAAGAAGTGCTTTCGTCAAGGGTGACCGACACGTGGATTCCACCGTAACGGAACACCGTTAAGCTATCGGGTCCGGTTTTGGATCCAATAACCCGTTAACAGCCCCGACCAATGGGGATTTTCCACGTGTAAAATCATCATTGGCTGGAGGAAACACGTGTCAGCTCTGTGTTGGAACAGGTGTCACTCATCCAATGGGTGAGATGCGCCTATGATATGTTAACACGTGGACCGGCCCAAGGTGGCCCATAAAGATTAAATGGGCCGGCCCAACTAAAGGCCCAAAAGATTTTGCCGACCATAATGGGACGACCCAGCTAAAGCCCACAAGATTTTGCAGGCCATAATGGGCCTGCCCAGGTAAAGTCCCACAAGATTTTTGCGGGCCATAATGGGCCGGCCCGGGTGAAGGCCCACGAGATTTTTGTGGACCATAATGGGCCGGCCCAGCTAAAGGCCCACGAGATTTCACCGACATTAATGGGCCAGCCCAGCTGTAGGCCCACAAGATTTTGAGGACCCTAGTAGGCCGGTCCATTAACTGGCTGCCATGTTTTGGGCCAAATGCCGGCCCATATTTGATCTGGTCCATTAATGGCCTACCACGTGCCGGGCCTAATAATGGCCCATATGGGATCCGGCCCGTTAAAAGCCTACCACGTTCTGGGCCAAATTACAGCCCAGATCAGGTCCGACCCTTTAAGAGGCTTTGGGCTAAATTATGGCCCATATCAGATTCGGCCCGTCAACTGGACGCTATGATTTTGGGCCCATTTGCTAAAGGCCCATTTAGTAATTCGGCCTGATATTAGTTTCGGCCTGTTAAGGGCCCATTTAACATTTCGACCCTATATTAATTTCGGCCTGTTAAAAGCCCGTCATAAAGTTGGGCCTAACTACGGCCCGGTTTGCATCCGGCCTGCTCGCAACCGATAATCTGATTGGGCCAAACAAGGACCGAGACTATTTTGGCCTGTTATAAGCCCATGATTTGATTGGCACATTCATGGGCCAGGGTCTATTTCAGTCTGCTGCCGGCCTATGAGTTGTTCGACACGTTTCAGGCCCAACCTACTTTTCAGCCTCCTAAAGGCCCATTGAGTTTTCTTAGGAAAATAGGGCCGGCTGTTTACTCGGCCTATTAAAGGCCCAAATCTGATAGTGGGTTAGTTTACATTTAGGCCTATGAACGGACCAAGATGACGGGGCAGATGATGCGGATCATACATGGTGATTTGCATGACGGCCAGATTATGTACCGTAATTTTAGGGTTTGGCCGGTTTACTGCGAGACAGGATATATATATATAGTAAAATAACTGCAGCATCGTGAATAAGAAAAAAAAACCTAGACTATACAATAAAGAAATTACGGCATATTATATCCACTTGGCATCAAAGTTTGCCACTATGATAATAAAGCACAAGCAGACAGCAGATTACATACACTGGGCATCAAAGATGGCCACCAGTGCAACTAAACACACCGACAAAATAATATACAAAACCAACAACACTTCAATAGAGTTCAAGAAAGGTTAGCCCTGCTCGGGAGCTGCAGCGCAAGCAGCTGAGCAAGCTGGTGAGAATGCACTTGTTTGACACTTATATCCTCCACACTCTGAAAGATAAACAAGCTGACAAATGACATGTTTTGCACATATAAGTAGCATTAACACAATATGGTATTGTTCAGGTCAAGACATGGCAGGAAATGACATTGTGAAGGATTTGGCAGCTTCACGACACCACTGGATTACACATCAAGAACTCATAAGTATCAATGGTTAGTGTGCTGTCAATTTATCCCATTTCAGATTGGCAAAATAAGATCACTTGCTCTGTATAGTTTAATTTACATGGTATGAAGAAGGAACTTGGTTGTATAACTGAAAACTTAAATTGAGAAGGACAAACTTTTGTTTATGAACTGGAGTACATAATAAACTTTATACACGCAATTTGATGCAAACACCAAAAATAAACAGCTGTTGTAGTCGTGCCTAACCAAATATACACAACAAAGTTGGAAGGCTTGAGAAGGACAAACTTACATTATTGGTGAAGGCAGGCTCTATAAAGCCCTTGTCCATGCTGATGGGGGGGGGGGCAATTCAACAAGTTTACCACAGAATCTTCTTCATAAGCATTGCCTTTATTATACATTTTGTTAAGAGTAAATATACATGTGACAATATAAGAAAAAATGGAGAATATTTAAGATAAGATGAAGATTGATGCTACATAACCAAGTAGCTATAAATGTAATTACAACGATACAGGCAAAAGGTACAGCCAAGAGCAATGCAGAGCTAAACTTCTTCAGTACCATCGGTGTTATCCAACCTTATGGTAAGAGTAAATATAGATATTATGTGTAGAAAATGGAGGGCAAAGGAAAATAAGCTGCAGAGTGATGGTACATGAACAACTACCTGTCAATATAAGTACACTGATAAAGGACACCAGGTACTTACAAGAACAATGCAGAGCTAAAAAAATTCATTGGCATTGGATATATTCTACACTAATGTAACCATTCATATAGATCAGATAATTTGGAGCGAACAATTGATAAGCAAGCTATCATGCATACTGCTATCACATAATGAACCAGGTATGTATGCAAGTACAGTGATACATGACAACAGGTACTAACAAGAGCAAAGCAGCGGGTAGCATATTTGCGATATCCTATCGTTCATTTCAAATCGGAATTCTTTTTCGAGCAGATTTCCTGCAAAAAAGATCCATAAGGCACATGCGGAAAAGTAGAAGTTCAAATTATCATGCGATATCATAGACAGTACCTCATCCTCGGAATGAGACCAGTGCATAACAAGGTTTTTCCATTCAATGTCTTCTAAATTTAGCACATGAGACTTCACCAGAAATTCGTTTATAGACTTGCCATCAAAGTGTGATTTCCTTAGGTAACAACGATACTGCTGCAATGCTTCCTTGAAAAGCGCAAGCAAGCTTTGCTCGGCATGACTATCCAGATTGACCCTCACCTACTTACAACAATGTAATGTAAATCATTGATGTGTTCAATAAGCAGAAAACAGGAAAGTAATCACCATGAATAATAGCACTTACACGTAAGTGGGACAGGAAGATGTGAAAATGTTGTTTGTCTTCACTATAATCTTCCCATGATGGGAATATATGCACGTAGTCCCTAACAACATTGAAAGCATTGTCTTTTAAACTGGGAATAACTGGAATGGGGTTCCAATCTGCAGGAATTGGCCGTCTCTGCAGTTGGGATAGGTCTTCGGCCGGTGGACTTGCTGTACTTTTTGCTGGAGTGAGATTTTTCTGTGGTACGACTGGTGCTATGGCAACAGAAATCGTCATACCTTTTGCTGGAGTGTAGGTCCTGTGTGGTGCAGCTAGTGGTGTGCCCAGTGAAGTATGGGTACAGTCTATTGGAGTCGGTCCTACGTTTTGTGTCACTGGTTGTACAGCCAATATAAGTGGGGTGCTGTCTGATTTTTCCGGCACAACCACGTTTTTCAAGGACTTTGCTGTTGCTCCTTCAAGTTCAGCAATCACCCTCTTCCTTTTTGATGTCTGATGCACAAGAACATCATTTGAGTGGAAAAACATGGTATGATGACAGATGGAATATGTATTGATAATGGATGGCATGGCATCTCGACATATATGATGAGTAAACTAAGCAGATGGCGCTGCAACAAAGTAGAAGAAATGCAAGACAACATATGCAAGATACGCGCAATCAATAAAACCTTGCCAAATTAGAACGGGCACCTTGATGGGTGAACAGGACAGGACATCTGCCTTTGACTCCTTGAGGTTAGAATATCATTAGGATCATATTATGAACAAGAATCAATAGGTGGTGAGCGTATGAGTTTCATTGCATCCAGAATGGCACTCAATGCCTTGGTGCCAATTTTGTAAGTCATTGCGGTGTTTAGCTTCAAGAGTGGACTGCTGCTAGTGCGACACAAACCAGCTACACAGATCATAGTGTAGATATAACGGGAAAACCATAAGCATAAGAGTAAAATCAGCAAAGTGGAACTTGCTGGAATATATGTGCTAGTATTGCCGGTACGGCTAGAAAGCCTTCGGATACCAGCTCTCTTCAACTGAAGGTGTGGTACTGTTAATATCAGTGTAACTCTCAAAGGCGACACAGCTCCCCGTATTTACTTGCTATTCTTATAGGATTCAAGTGGGCAGGCCACTACAAATCCTATTCCCATGTTTACAAAATCCTACGAATCAAAGATGCCCAACGAGTTCAAAGTGTCCACACCAACCGACTGTATAGACCTCTACACTTCAAATGTCCCTGCTCATCTTCACTACAAGGAACATATTGTACTACTATCATACTCCCTCCGTTCCAAAATATAAGTCTTGGTATGAGATTTCCACTATGGATCACATACAGATATATCCAGATACATTTTAGAGTGTAGATTCACTCATTTTGCTCCATATGTAGTCCATGGTGGAATCTATACAAAGAAGTGTATTTAGGAATGGAGAGAGTACTTATTAAACAAGAACGGAAGAGGAACATGGTAAAGAAGAGCAAGCAGTTTTTGGATAATTAAATGTTCGTTGTGCAGTGCCCACACATGATGAACCAGAGCGCATTAAGAAAGCAACTGCCTGCTATCTCTCCATATGTGGTGCACGTGCTTTTTCAAAAGTAAAGTAGGAAAATTAGCTGACCAATTAAATGTTATTTGTTTTAGTAATATCAGCATCATATCAGATTCGTACTTGAGCAACAAGTTTGGAATTATGAGTGGCACATTGTTTAGCTTGATGGATTCAGGAGCAGTGCTAAGAAGGTACGATGATGATACTGAATATAAAGGCATGTCTGCATTTGGGTCAGTCGACCATTTCAGGCGGTTGGATGAAGATCCTACAGAACACCGCACGGGCCGCCGGCCGGATCATCGGCGCCCACCGCCTGTGTTCCTCCGCCACCCCAACCCCCACCCCCGCCCCCACCCGCGTCGAGTTTTCTTCGTTCGGCGAGGCCCCACCACCGCCCCCAACCAAAGTCCCCACCCGAGCCCCTTCGTTCGCACCGGCGAACTCCGGCGAGCTCTCAAAAATCGACTAACCCAATTTTGAAATTTAGTCTACTGTGATTTAACTAGTGTGGAATATAAAAGGGGAAAACCATAAACATTGGGAGTATAGTGTTGAGCGTGCCATGGCGGATCTGAAGGTGCAAACCGGACAAAGGCAACTTCGCAACCAATGTTTGCTCTCAACTAGCAAGTAAGTGATGGACAAGAAATCAGAGTAAAGAAGTGGCGATCTATTTTCTTGCTGTGATAAATAAGTTGAGCAGATGCGAAAGAGTACCGCCTCTGGTGCGGCGCCGTGTATGCATCTGCTGAGAATTTGACGGTGCTGCGGTAGGGATAGCTGTCGGCGGCGTGGAAGCGAGAGGACGGGATGCAAGGATCCCGGTCCGAAGCCGTGGATGAGAGAGGTCGATCTCTTGTAATGGACGGCGGCGTCGGGGTATCAGCTCCGCAATGGTGGAGGAGAACGGCGGTGGCTGGGGTGGCGGATGGAGGAGGCTGGGGTGGAGAGGGTGTTTTGGCGCCCATGGAGTACGATTGGGGAAATGGAGGTGGAGAGGAAGGGGGGAACCATGTCTTCAGGGCGCACTTGTCTCAAATGCGAGGAAATTTACAAACTTAGCCCCCATTTAAAATTTCCTACATCACAACAATATTCGTCGGTTGGGGATAGGACGGTAATCTCGCATACACCGAATATTTGCTGACGAGAGTTTGTTTTTGGCGCCCACCGTGTATGAATCGGGGAGGGAGTCGATTTCGGCCGAGGACACACTGTGTTTTGGTGCCCACCGTGTATGAATCCGGGTGAGAGGCGGTTATGTCACGTTTGAGTGAAATTACAAACCTACCCCTATCGAAACCTACAGAAATCGAGTAGATAGGCTTTGCGTGGCAGGGATAGGCAGTTGTAATTTCCATCTCGCAGATTTTAGTTTTGGGTGGTTACTGCGACTTTCCCTGCTTCGTTCAACTTTTGCAGAGTGCATGTTTACCATGCCAACTCAATTCGAATCCCATTTGTATTCTATTTTTTTCGGGCGGGATCCATTTTCGATTGGAATAAAATTCTATATGCATCATTTTTTTATATATAATTTCAAAAGCACAACACCCTTTATACATAAATATGGTTTACAAATGGCATGAACTTAGATTCATAAGGTTGTATCCATCAATTTGGATTTTCAAATATTTGAAACCACTTTATGTTGATATCCAATGTATGCATTCCTCACTAACTGTCTCCAATTAATGTGTGTTTCATGCGGTTTTTTACTTCTCAAACATGTATAATGTGTTTCACACACGCAACATATAGTGTATCCCGTTTAGACATTAATTGCATATAAACGATGCATTGTTTCTAATTAAAGAATCTATGGATCACCAATATTGATAAACTATATAACATTACACGTGTCCCCAAATTCAAATGAATATGCATGTTTGATACACCAATTTGCGTTATGATATTATCGATGTCGTGATCTCCAGTTTAAATATTTGAATCCCATTTAATCCAGATATTCGTCTCATATTACTATCACTCATGCTTATATAGGACTATCTCTCTTGACCTATATGTTGGAAATATGCCCTAGAGGCAATAACAAATTAGTTGTTATTATTATATTTCCTTGTTCATGATAATCATTTATTATCCATTCTATAATTGTATTGATAGGAAACTCAGATACATGTGTGGATACATATACAACACCATGTCCCTAGTAAGCCTCTAGTTGACTAGCTCGTTGATCAATAGATGGTTACGGTTTCCTGACCATGGACATTGGATGTCATTGATAACGGGATCACATCATTAGAAGAATGATGTGATGGACAAGACCCAATCCTAAGCCTAGCACAAAGATCGTGTAGTTCCTATGCTAAAGCTTTTCTAAATGTCAAGTATCATTTCCTTAGACCATGAGATTGTGCAACTCCCGGATACCGTAGGAATGCTTTGGGTGTGCCAAACGTCACAACGTAACTGGGTGGCTATAAAGGTGCACTATGGGTATCTCCGAAAGTGTCTGTTGGGTTGGCACGAATCGAGACTGGGATTTGTCACTCCGTGTGACGGAGAGGTATCTCTGGGCCCACTCGGTAGGACATCATCATAATGTGCACAATGTGACCAAGGAGTTGATCATGGGATGATGTGTTACGGAACGAGTAAAGAGACTTGCCGGTAACGAGATTGAACAAGGTATCGGATACCAACGATCGAATCTCGGGCAAGTACAATACCGCCGGACAAAGGGAATTGAATACGGGATTGATTGAATCCTCGACATCGTGGTTCAGCCGATGAGATCATCGTGGAACATGTGGGAGCCAACATGGGTATCCAGATCCCGCTGTTGGTTATCGACCGGAGAGTCGTCTCGGTCATGTCTGCATGTCTCCCGAACCCGTAGGGTCTACACACTTAAGGTTCGGTGACGCTAGGGTTGTAGAGATATTAGTATGTGGTAACCCGAAAGTTGTTCGGAGTCCCGGATGAGATCCCGGACGTCACGAGGAGTTCCGGAATGGTCCGGAGGTAAAGATTTATATATAGGAAGTCCTATTTTGGCCACCGGAAAATGTTCGGGATTTTTCGGTATTGTACCGGGAAGGTTCTAGAAGGTTCCGGAGTGGGGCCCACCTGCATGGGGGGACCCAAATGAACGTGGGTAGTGGGGGCAAGGCCCCACACCCCTGGTCAAGGTGCACCAAGATCCCCATTAGAAGGAATAAGATCATATCCCGAAGGGATAAGATCAAGATCCCTAAAAAGGGGGGATAACAATCGGTGGGGAAGGGAAATGATGGGATTTCTTTCCCCCACCTTTGCCAACGCCCCAATGGACTTGGAGGGCAAGAAACCAGCCCCCTCCACCCCTATATATAGTGGGGAGGCGCATGGGAGCCACACCCTAGCCCCTGGCGCCTCCCTCTCCCCTCGTAACACCTCTCCCTCTCGCTGAGCTTGGCGAAGCCCTGCCACGATCCCCGCTGCTTCCACCACCACGCCGTCGTGCTGCTGGATCTCCATCAACCACTCCTTCCCCCTTGCTAGATCAAGAAGGAGGAGACGTCTTCCCCAACCGTACGTGTGCTGAACGCGGAGGTGCCGTCCGTTCGGCGCTCGGTCATCGGTGATTTGGATCACGACGAGTACGACTCCATCAACCCCGTTCACTTGAACGCTTCTGCTTAGCGATCTACAAGGGTATGTAGATGCACTCCCCTCTCCCTCGTTGCTGGATGACTCCATAGATTGATCTTGGTGATGCATAGAAAATTTTAAAATTCTGCTACGTTCCCCAACAGTGGCATCATGAGCTAGGTCTATGCGTAGTTTATATGCACGAGTAGAACACAAAGTAGTTGTGGGCATCGATTTTGTCAATTTACTTGCCGTTACTAGTCTTATCTTGATTCGGCAGCATCGTGGGATGAAGCTGCCTGGACCGACCTTACACGTACACTTACGTGAGACAGGTTCCACCGACTGACATGCACTAGTTGCATAAGGTGGCTAGCGGGTGTCTGTCTCTCCCACTTTAGTCGGATCGGATTCGATGAAAAGGGTCCTTATGAAGGGTAAATAGAAATTGGCATATCACGTTGTCGTTTTTGCGTAGGTAAGAAACGTTCTTGCTAAGAAACCTATAGCAGCCACGTAAAAATTTGCAACAACAATTAGAGGACATCTAACTTGTTTTTGCAGCATATGCCGTGTGATGTGATATGGCCAAAACGATGTGATGAATGATATATGTGATGTATGAGATTGATCATGTTCTTGTAATAGGAATCACGACTTGCATGTCGATGAGTATGACAACCGGCAGGAGCCATAGGAGTTGTCTTAATTTATTTATGACCTGCGTGTCAACATAAACGTCATGTATTTACTTTACTTTATTGCTAAACCGTTAGCCATAGTAGTAGAAGTAATAGATGACGAGACAACTTCATGAAGACACGATGATGGAGATCATGATGATGGAGATCATGGTGTCATGCCGGTGACGATGATGATCATGGCGCCCCGAAGATGGAGATCAAAAGGAGCAAAATGATATTGGCCATATCATGTTACTATTTGATTGCATGTGATGTTTATCATGTTTTACATCTTATTTGCTTAGAACGACGGTAGCTAAAATAAGATGATCCCTCGCAATAATTTCAAGAAAAGTGTTCCCCCTAACTGTGCACCATTGCGAAGGTTCGTTGTTTCGAAGCACCACGTGATGATCGGGTGTGATAGATTCTAACGTTCGAATACAACGGGTGTAAGCCAGATTTACACACGCAATACACTTAGGTTGACTTGACGAGCCTAGCATGTACAGACATGGCCTCGGAACACAGAAGACCGAAAAGTCGAACATGAGTCGTATAGAAGATACGATCAACATGAAGATGTTCACTGATGATGACTAGTCCGTCTCACGTGATGACCGGACACGGCCTAGTTGACTCGGATCATGTATCACTTAGATGACTAGAGGGATGTCTATCTAAGTGGGAGTTCATTAAATAATCAGATGAACTTAATTATCATGAACATAGTCAAAAGGACTTTGCAAATTATGTCGTAGCCTACGCTTTAGTTCTACTGGTTTAGATATGTTCCTAGAGAAAGTTTAGTTGAAAGTTGATAGTAGCAATCATGCGGACTGGGTCCGTATACTGAGGATTGTCCTCATTGCTGCGCAGAAGGATTATGTCCTTAATGCACCGCTCAGTGAGCTGAACCTCGAGCGTCGGTTATGGATGTTGCGAACATCTGACATACACGTTTTGATGACTACATGATAGTTCAGTGCGTAATGCTAAATGGTTTAGAATTGAGGCACCAAAGATGTTTTTGAAACATCGCAGAACATATGAGATGTTCCAAGGACTAAAATTGGGATTTCAGGCTAGTGCCCGCGTCAAGAGGTATGAGACCTCTGACAAGTTTCCTAAGCCTGCAAACTAAGGAGAAAAGCTCAATCATTGAGCATGTGCTCAGATTGTATGAGTACTACAAGCGCTTGAACCGAGTGGGAGTTAATCTTCCAGATAAGATAGTGATGGATTCTCCAAAGTCACTGTCACCAAGCTACTAGAGCTTCGTGATGAACTATAACATATCAGGGATATATATGATCCTTGAGCTATTCGCGACACCGCGAAAGTAGAAATCAAATAGGAGCATCAATTGTTGATGGTTAGTAAAACCACTAGTTTCAAGAAGGGAAGGGCAAGAAAGGGATACTTCATGAAACGACAAACCAGTTGCTGCTCTAGTGAAGAAACCCAAAGTTGAACCCAAGCCCGAGACTAAGTGCTTCTGTAATAAGGGGAACAGTCACTGAAGCGGAACCACCCTAGATACTTGGTAGATGAGAAGGCTGACAAGGTTGACAGAAGTATGTATTGGACATATATTAAATGTGTACTTTACTAGTACTCCTAGTAGCAGCCGGGTATTAGATACCGGTTCGGTTGCTAAGTGTTAGTAACTCGAAATAAAAGGCTATAGAATAAACGGAGACTAGCCAAAGGTGATATGACGATATGCGTTGGAAGTGTTTCCAAGGTTGATGTGATCAAACATCGCACGCTCCCTCTACCATCGGGATTGGTGTTAAACCTAAATAATTGTTATTTGGTGTTTGCGTTGAGCATAGACATGATTGGATTATGTTTATCGCAATACGGTTGTTCATTTAAGGAGAATAATGGTTACTCTGTTTATTTGAATAATACCTTCAATGGTCTTGCACCTAAAATGAATGGTTTATTGATTCCCGATCGTAGTGATACACATGTTCATGCAAAAAGATATAAGATAGTAATGATGGTACCACATACTTGTGGCACTACAATTTGAGTCATAATGGTATAAAACGCATGAAGAAGCTCCATGTTGATGGATCTTTGGACTCACTTGATTTTGAATCACTTGAGACATGCGAACCATGTCTATTGGTATATATGCATGAAGAAACTCCATACAGATGGATCGTTTGGGCTCACTTGATTTTTAATCACTTGAGACATGAAAATCATACCACATGGACAAGATGACTGAAAGGCCTCGTTTTCAGTGAGATGGAACAAGAAAGCAACTTGTTGGAAGTAATACATCTTGATGTGTGCAGTCCAATGAGTGCTGAGGCATGTAGTGGATATCGTTATGTTCTTACTTCATAGATGATTTGAGTAGATGCTAAGTATATTTACTTGATGAATCACGAGTCTGAATTATTGAAAGGTCCAAGTAATTTCAGGGTGAAGTTGAAAGATCATCGTGACAAGAGAATAAAATATCTATGATATGATCATAGAGATGAATATCTGAATTACGAGTTTGGCACAAAATCAAGACATTGTCGAAATTGTTTCACAACTAATACAGCCTGGAACACCATAGTATGATGGTGTGTCCGAACATCATAACTGCACCCTATTGGATATGATGCATACCATGATGTCTCTTATCGACTTACCATGATAGTTTATGGGTTAGGCATTAGAGACAACCACATTCACTTTAAATAGGGCACCACGTAATTCTGATGAGATGACACCGTATGAACTATGGTTTAGAGAAACCTAAGCTATCATTTCTTAAAAGTTTGGGGCTGCAACGCTTATGTGAAAAAGTTTCAGGCTGATAAGCTTGAACCCAAAGCGGATAAATGCATCTTCATAGAGTACCCAAAATAGTTGGGTATACCTCCTGTCTCAGATCCGAAAGCAATAGGGATTGTTTCTAGAATCGGGTCCTTTCTCGAGGAAAAGTTTCTCTCGAAAGAATTGAGTGGGAGGATGGTGGAGACTTGATGAGGTTATTGAACCGTCACTTCAAACAGTGTATAGCAGGGCACAGGGAGTTGTTCCTGTGGCACCTACACCAATTGAAGTGGAAGCTTATGATAGTGATCATGAAACTTCGGATCAAGTCACTACCAAACCTCGTAGGACGACAAGGATGCGTACTACTTCAGAGTGGTACGTAATCCTATCTTGGAAGTCATGTTGCTAGACGACAATGAACCTACGAGCTATGGAGAAGCGATGGTGGGCCCGGATTCCAAAAATTGGCTCGAGGCCATAAAATCCGCGAGAGGATCCATGTATGAAAACAAAGTGTAGACTTTGGAAGAATTGCTTGATGGTCATAATGCTGTTGGGTACATATGGATTTTAAAAGAAAGACGGACGATGGTGGTAAGTATCACCATTAAGAAAGCTTGACTTGTCGTTAAGATGTTTTCTGACAAGTTCAAGGAGTTGACTACGATGAGACTTTCTCACTCGTAGCGATGCTAAGAGTCTGTTGGAATTATGTTAGCAGTTACTGCATTGTTTATGAAATCTTGCAGATACGATGTCAAAATATTGTTTCCTTGACGATTTTCTTGAGGAAAGGTTGTATGTGATACAAGCAGAAGGTTTTGTCAGTCCTGAAAAATGCTAACAAGTATGCAAAGCTCCAGCAATCCTTCTAAGGACTGGAGTAAGCATCTCGGAGTTGGAATCTACGCTTTGATGAGATGATCAAAGCTTTTGGGTTTATACAAAGTTTATGAGAAACTTGTATTTCCAAAGAAGTGAGTGGGAGCACTATAGAATTTCTGATGAGTATATGTTGTTGACATATTGTTGATCAGAAATGATGTAGAATTTCTGGAAAGCATATAGGGTTATTTGAAAAGTGTTTTTCAATGGAAAACCTGGATTAAGCTACTTGAACATTGAGCATCAAGATCTATAAGGATAGATCAAAACACTTAATGGTACTTTCAAATGAGCACATACCTTGACATGATCTTGAAAGTGTTCAAGATGGACCAGTCAAAGAAGGAGTTCTTGCCTAAGTTGTAAGGTATGAAGTTATGAAGTTAAAGCTCGACCACGGCAGGAGAAAGAGGAAGGACGAAGGTCGTCCCCTATGCTTTTGTCATAGGCTCTATACAGTATGCCATGCTGAGTACCGCACCTGATGTGTGCCTTGCCACATGTCTGGCAAGAGGGTACAAAGGTGATCTAGGAGTAGATCACCAGATAGCGGTCAAAATTATCATTACAGGAATAAGGATATGTTTCTCGGTTATGGAGGTGATAAAGAGTTCGACGTAAAGAGTTACATCGATGCAAGCTTAACACCTATCCGGATAGCTCTAAGTAGAGATGCCGGATACGTATAATGGAGCAACAATTTAGAATTGCTCCAAGTAGAACAGTTATTTGAAATGGCTCCAAATATAGCGTAGAGATTTGCAAAGTACATACGGATCTGAATGTTGCAGACCCATTGACTAAAACCTCTCTCACAAGCAACATGATCAAACCCAGAACTCATTGAGTGTTAATCACATAGTGATGTGAACTAGATTATTGACTCTAGTAAACTCTTTGGATGTTGGTCACATGGCGATGTGACCTGTGAGTGTTAATCACATGGCCATGTGAACTAGATTATTGACTCTAGTGCAAGTGGGAGACTGTTGGAAATATACCCTAGAGGCAATAACAAATTAGTTGTTATTATTATATTTCCTTGTTCATGATAATCGTTTATTATCCATGCTATAATTGTATTGATAGGAAACTCAGATACATGTGTGGATACATAGACAACACCATGTCCCTAGTAAGCCTCTAGTTGACTAGCTCGTTGATCAATAGATGGTTACGGTTTCCTGACCATGGACATTGGATGTCATTGATAACGGGATCACATCATTAGGAGAATGATGTGATGGACAAGACCCAATCCTAAGCCTAGCACAAAGATCATGTAGTTCGTATGCTAAAGCTTTTCTAAATGTCAAGTATCATTTCCTTAGACCATGAGATTGTGCAACTCCCGGATACCGTAGGAATGCTTTGGGTGTGCCAAACGTCACAACGTAACTGGGTGGCTATATAGGTGCACTACGGGTATCTCCAAAAGTGTCTGTTGGGTTGGCACGAATCGAGACTGGGATTTGTCACTCCGTGTGACGGAGAGGTATCTATGGGCCCACTCGGTAGGACATCATCATAATGTGCACAATGTGACCAAGGAGTTGATCACGGGATGATGTGTTACGGAACGAGTAAAGAGACTTGCCGGTAACGAGATTGAACAAGGTATTGGACACCGACGATCGAATCTCGGGCAAGTACAATACCGCTGGACAAAGGGAATTGAATACGGGATTGATTGAATCCTCGAAATCATGGTTCATCCGATGAGATCATCGGGGGACATGTGGGAGACAACATGGGTATCCAGATCCCGTTGTTGGTTATTGACCGGAGAGTCGTCTCGGTCATGTCTGCATGTCTCCCGAACCCGTAGGGTCTACACACTTAAGGTTCGGTGACGCTAGGGTTGTAGAGATATTAGTATGCTGTAACCCGGAAGTTGTTCGGAGTCCCGTATGAGATCCCGGACGTCACGAGGAGTTCCGGAATGGTCCGGAGGTAAAGATTTATATATAGGAAGTCCTATTTTGGCCACCGGAAAATGTTAGGGATTTTTCGGTATTGTACCGGGAAGGTTCTAGAAGGTTCCGGAGTGGGGCCCACCTGCATGGGGGGATCCACATGAACGTGGGTAGTGGGGGCAAGGCCCCACACCCCTGGTCAAGGCGCACCAAGATCCCCCCTTAGAAGTAATAAGATCATATCCCGAAGGGATAAGATCAAGATCCCTAAAACGGGGGGATAACAATCGGTGGGGAAGGGAAATGATGGGATTTCTTTCCCCCACCTTTGCCAACGCCCCAATGGACTTGGAGGGAAAGAAACCAGCCCCCTCCACCCCTATATATAGTGGGGAGGCACATGGGAGCCGCACCCTAGCCCCTGGCGCCTCCCTCTCCCCTCGTAACACCTCTCCCTCTCGCTGAGCTTGGCGAAGCCCTGCCGAGATCCCCGCTGCTTCCACCACCACGCCGTCGTGCTACTGGATATCCATCAACCTCTCCTTCCCCCTTGCTGGATTAAGAAGGAGGAGACGTCTTCCCCAACCGTACGTGTGTTGAACGCGGAGGTGCCGTCCGTTCGGTGCTCGGTCATCGATGGTTTGGATCACGACGAGTACGACTCCATGAACCCCGTTCACTTGAACGCTTCCGCTTAGCGATCTACAAGGGTATTTAGATGCACTCCCCTCTCCCTCGTTGCTGGATGACTCCATAGATTGATCTTGGTGATGCGTAGAAAATTTTAAAATTCTGCTACGTTCCCCAACACTATACGCGTTCATCGTCTCTCGGGTATCTCTCGTGCTACCTGTATGTCGACAATGATCTTTTATCTTCGTAACAAACTGATGGTACTCTCTCCCTCGACCTTCATCACTCTATCTCTCTCTAAGTATATCTTGCTCCCTGCTATGTGTCTCTAACTATGATTCTCCATGTGGAATCTAGCTCTCACACAAACACAAAACTATGTCTTCCAGGGTCTCATTTCTCTCTACTATTCCCCTGTGTGCCACTCGCACACCCCTAATACAGAGATGTCTTTCACTCCTTAGGTATGAGAACCTATGACTCTTCCTCTTAAATATCTCTTTCTCACACACAAACACAAACTCTGTCTCCCAGGGTCTCATATTTCTCCACTGTTCTCTTGCATGTCGCTCACACACACTGTCTCTCCCTAGAGATATCTTGCGTTCCCTCATATGTTTCTCTAGCTATCACTCTCGTTTTGAAATATCTTTCTCTCTCGCAGACACAAACCTCTGTCTCTCGGGATCTCATTTCTCTCCGATATTTGTTTGTATGTGAGTCACATGCACCCTTTCTTCATCTCTCTCAGACCCACACCCATAACTTAGCCTTCTGATCCACTCGACTCCTATCTCTAACGCACACTAGCTAGCATCTTTACCTTTCTATTTATCTGTTTCTCCATCAACCTTCTTTCATTTATAGGTTGATCTCTTTTGCACAATCGTTGTGACTCACTCCCTCTGCTCGCCATAGATGCATGCTCCAGCCCACGCCACTATCTCTTAAAGAGAAAAACACATGCTCAATTGTCGGGCCTTCTTCCCTGCATTCTCGCATGCATGCATATTGTCATACCGATCCGTCTCTCCCATGTCGTTGATCTTAGCTTATGACTTATGTCTTCTTTATTTTATCTCGATCATGCGCACGCGCGCACACACACACACATCCCACGTATACATGTAGACCTCTCACACATGCACGTTGAAGGTCTCTATGTCTCCATACGTAGTTAATTACCCTCAACCCTAACGCCACATCGAATCGTTCTCTTCTTGTGTGCACATAACTTCCGCCTGGATGGGTAAAACACACACTTACACTTAACAATCTCCTTGTAGCTACCCCCCTCTCACTCTTCCCATATATCCCCGAAACCAAGAAGACCATCCCTTCGTTTAATTCCCGCCTACATGCACCATCGATATATAGTAGTCTTCCTTGGTGTCTCTAAAACAAACACGTTTTCCTGATGTCGACTACTCTCACGCGCACACACCTTCTCTTCCCTCTCTACGGGCATTTTCTCTCTCGCACCCCGTCGTTGGTGGCCTCCGCCATACACATCACCTCTCTATGATGAAGCCATGCACACTTAAATTACACCCGCCACCGAGGACCCCGCGACACACACACACACACCCACGCACGCACCCCCCCCCCCCACACACACAGTAAGACTCCATCACACACACACGGACACACACACACAAACACTAAGACTCCATCTTTCTCTCTCGCCCCCCCCCCCCACAAACACACACACTGAGACTCCATCTCACACACACATGCTCTAGGCGGAGCATTTGTTCCTACCACCCTTCATCCACCCTTACCCGTATGATAAACAATCACCTTAATTTACTTGTATAACATGGACAAATTCCACTTTACTTTAGTAGTTAGCAAACTTATCATTTGTACCCTTATAAAAAACCGAGTTGGCGATAATGGTGTGCCTGCCATCTTGTAATAGAGACCGTCTGATCTATATCTGACGGATAGAAAGAAAACTATGATAATTTTACAAAATATAGCCGCACCTCTCTCCACATCCTTATATCCCACACCTCATTGCTGAGCAATTAAAAAAGAAAGTCTCTGGAACAATCAAGCATGGTGGCCGCTGCCGCCTGCCGGCGCCGTCCATCCCCATGCCTCCGCCCATTCCGACCACCAGTCACCACCACACTCCACTCCTCCTCACCTTATCTCTCATCTTTCATTTTTTCGATGACATTCTCGAGATACCAGTTTTCCGATAAAATTCTCGAAATATCATTAGTTTTTACACATGGGATTACTCCTACATGGGTAAATCACAACATGTGTTTTGTAAAAAAATGCATATTGATGTTCCGTGCAATGCACGAGCATTTTGCTTGTAATTATATAACGCAAATCACGAGCAGGAAGTGACATTTTTTTACACAACCACATTAACATGGCCACGTAAATCACTAGCTAAAGTAAATATCATTATACTTATATCCCGATGCAAAAGGTTGAGTACATGTCCGAAGTGTAGAGTCGCACACACACACACTGTCTCTCAGAATCTCTCTCTCTCTCTCACACACACACACACCAGTTACATGCCGCCCACTTAAGCAGACACATATGTTACAATTTGTGCACCCGCGGGTACACGTGATCCTGCGCATTTATTTAAGCCGGACGGCGAACCCAAACAGTAGTTGCATCCATTCCCCTCCCGCCGCCTCTTCTTTGGTCGCCGTCGCCCGGTAGCCATGGCTCGGCTGAAGGTAACAACATACGCCATACTCCCGCCGGAGCGGCTGTTTAATCTGGAAATTTTAGTGGTCATGCATGCATCTTTTTGTGCTAGCACTCCTATATAAGGGTTGACCGGTCGCTTCCCGCAGACATGCACGGGCGGTGGAAGAGGAAGGAGAAGGGAAGCGGGCTATGGAGTAATGTTTTTTACCACAATTTTCTTACGAAACTTAGTGCAATAATTGAGTAGTTTTGCAAACTACCAGTACTACACATGAAACGGTTCAAAACCTATACTCCCTTGCCAGCGCGCGCTTCCCGTGTGAAATGGTCAGCGTCGCCCTGGAGTGTCAGTGCCGCATTAATGCCTGGCCAGAGTGGAGGCGACCTCTCACTGGCACCAGCTTTGAAGCAGCACGACGGCCGGGAGAGCGCAGCTTCCCGGTGCACCGACTGCTCCGCATCGAGGCTGGCCATCGACCGACGTGATGCCCCCCTTCCGTTCCGCACTCTAATCTGGTGCATGACACATATTACATCGACCCGGATGCTGTTGGCTGTCCCACATGTCGGGGAAGTAGTACGTAGTAGTAAGAAGAAGCAGAGAATCATGCGGTATAAGTCTTTCTAGAGATTCCAACAAGTGACTAGGCTACACCGCATGCAGTATCTCAAATCTCAAATCCCAAATCTCCCTTCCGGTTTATAGGGCTCAAATCTCAAATCTCATCAACCAAGGCATTTTGCGATTGGAGGAATGTATCTCGTACTTTACAAAACTACCCTAATTAAACTCATGCATTAATTACGTAGTTCTCTCGTTTTCTCTCCGCCTTGGTCGTGGTGCACAATATTGACCACTCCTATATGACTAGCCTCTCTATCTACATGCGGTACATCAAAGCATCCGCGCCCGCGTGCCATCCACCAAATCACAGCGAGGTGCTACAGTCGAAACTCACCGGTCACCCTGGTGTGGCCGTCATGACCCGTCATATCACAAAACCCACACCTTTACCAGCAGTGGTAAAGTGGCCTCGAAGTTGAACTGTGCTAAGCAACCATCATTTCACTAGCACGCTTGTTGAAGCCCTTTCTCCCCTTTCTTGAAGAAAACCTCACTCCAGGCTACTCACTTCTGCCATTTTTCTTTTGTACCGACGAAGGAAAGGTGGGCGAATCAGTGATGCTGCTATATTTTCATTCCAAGAATCTTCTTTTTGTGAAGCACCAACCGATTCTCACAACCTATTCTTTTCCCATTTTCATTGCGATTGTGGTTTCCTTTCGATTGCTTTTTGTTTGTCAGTTCATTGATGGATCCTGGAGAACCAGGCAAAGAGGTGCCGGCGGACAACCCACTGGAGACTGCGATCTCCAGGAAGCGAGCACCGACCAACGAGTTGACATGTTGGCGGGCCAACCCATGGAGACGAAGAACTCCAAGAAACAAGCACTGGCCAAAGAGTTGACGACGTTGGCGGACGAACTCCTCAAAGAAAGTTGGAAGAATAGTGATACTCTCCAACGTATCTATAATTTATGAAGTATTCATGCCATTATATTATCTATCTTGGATGTTTAATGGGCTTTTATATATTGTTTTATATGATTTTTGGGACTAACCTATTAACCTAGAGCCCAGTGCCAGTTTCTGTTTTTCCTTGTTTTTGAGTATCGCAGAAAAGGAAAACCAAACGGAGTCCAATTGACCTGAAATTTCACGGAGCCTGAGTGTTAGCAATTGTGAAAGATTAAATGATAGTTGAGTATGTGGAGTTTTCTGAATCAAAGCTCTGACATAGACCCTTCCTGAAAATAAGATGAATTACAATTGTTTGATGACCGAGAATATTGTTTGTTAGTTTTCAAGAAAGTTTATGATCTATACTTTAACATGTGAATAGCTTGTTACTTGATCATGCAAAGTCTTATGAGATGAGCTACTGTTATGACATATAATGATGCTAGAAAAAAGTTATTGGAATTATCATTGATCAAACTTATGCACTTGCTAGCATTCACACTTCATAAATTATTTCTTTTATCATTTACCTACTCGAGGACAGGCAGGAATTAGGCTTGGGGATGCTGATACGTCTCCAACGTATCTGTAATTTATGAAGTATCCATGCCGTTATATTATCTATCTTGGATGTTTAATGGGATTTTATATGTTGTTTTATATGATTTTTGGGACTAACCTATTAACCCAGAGCCCAATGCTAGTTTCTGTTTTTCCTTGTTTTTGAGTATCGCAGAAAAGGAAAACCAAACGAGTCCAATTGACCTGAAATTTCACGGAGCCTATTTATGGACCAAAAGAAGCCTCAAGAGTGCAAGAGTTGGGCCAGAGGAGTCCCAGGCTGCCCACGAGGGTGGGGGTGCGCCCCCAGGGGGGTGGGCGCGCCCCCTGCGTTGTGGACAGCCCGGAGACCCCCCTGACGTGAAATCAATGCCAAACTCTTCTATATATATATATCCAAACTTCCAGAAAGAAACCTAGATCGGAAGTTCCGCCGCCGCAAGCCTCTGTAGCCACAAGAAATCAATCTAGGCCCTCTCCGGCACCCTGCCGGAGGGGGCCATCATCACCGGTGGCCATGGAGGAGGATCTCGGAGGGGCCATCATCACCATGAAGGCCAAGGACCAGAGGGGGGAGGCCATGGAGGAGGAAGCACAAGGGGGAGAACCTCTCCTCCTCTCTTCCGGTGGTGTCGGAGTGCCATCGGGAGGGGAATCATCCCCACGGTGATCGTCTTCATCAACATCACCATCATCATCGCCATCATCATCACCATCCTCATCTCTTTTACGCGGTCCACTCTCCCGCACCCCGCTGTAATCCCTACTTGAACATGGTGCTTTATGCCACATATTATGATCCAATGATGTGTTACCATCCTTTGATGTTTTGAGTAGATATCCTTTGTCTTTGGGTTGATTAATGATCTAGATTGGTACGAGTTGTATGTTTTATTTTGGTGCTATCCTATGGTGCCCTCCGTGTCGCGAGCGTGAGGGATTCCCGTTGTAGGGTGTTGCAATACGTTCATGATTCACTTATAGTGGGTTGGTGAGTGACTGAAACACAAACCCGAGTAAGGGGGTTGTTGCGTATGGGAATAAAGAGGACTTGATGCTTTAATGCTATGGTTGGGTTTTACCTTAATGATCTTTAGTAGTTGCGGATGCTTGCTAGAGTTCCAATCATAAGTGCATATGATCCAAGTAGAGAAAGTATGTTAGCTTATGCCTTTCCCTCATATGAAATTGCAATGATGACTATCGGTCTTGTTAACGATTGCCTAGGATAATTCCGCACACCGACCCATCATTATTCGACACTCGCTATTTATAATATTTAGTAATATATTCTAACTTTATGATAACAACACCTACTTTTATGTTTTAGCTCTCCGATATCATGCAAAGTTATCCTCTTCATACCCACAACATAGTTTTATTTCTCGTTTCTAGTTGGAAGCAAACGTTCTGTGTACGTAGAGTCGTATCAGTGGCAAATAGGACTTGAGAGAATATTGATCTTTCCTTTAGCTCCTTGTGGGTTCGACACTCCATACTTATCACTTCCACCTTTGCGAATTGCTACGATGATTCCCTGCACTTGGGGATTATCAAACAGCAAGGGCCCCATCATGCCTACCCCAGAAACTCTGATGGCCACCTTTGTGAGGCTCAAGGCCGAGTTTGAGGAGATAGTCGCCGTTGAGAAGCAGTATTCCCCTGGCAAGGTGATGGCCCCCATCGAGGACGAGGAGATGTCCCCCGGAGGGATGGGGTCCCCCGGTGAGCTGCACAAGGTAAAAAAATAATGGCTTATTACTGAAAGTTGTGGTTTTTGATTACTTGCAATGTGCTTGCTAATATGTTAGGGTTGTGTAGGTGTCGATGGACATCCTTGATGATTCCGATGTCACGGCCCGTCCTGTGGACAACGCCCCAGAGATTGTTTTTGATGTCGTGGTCCGTCCTGTTGGCAACACCCCGGAGATCGATTCCGATGCCGCTGTCCATCCTGTGGACATCGCCCCAGAGATAGATTCTGATGTCGCAGTTAGTCCTGTGGACATCGCCCCAGAGATCGATTCCCATGCCGCTGTCCGTGGTGTGGTCATTGCCCGAGAGATCGTTGACAAGAAATAGTTGGTCGCTCTAATCCTTCAGGGTAATTTGCATTGCCTTGTGTTTAATTACCAGAACGATGCGTGTTATCAGACCATCTTAGGCTAGTGCACTGTCTTGTGTGGGCGGTACTTGCTACTTTTGTTTGATAATGAATCATGCGAACACTCCCCGAGTTATAGAAACAGATGTATCCTCACCAGCTTTTGATGTAATATATGGCATGCTTAGATGTAAGTTTGAACTATTTATCATATCAGCAGGGCTTATTTAATGATTATTGGTGTTAGTAGGCTAGCTACTGTGCGAGCTATAGTACTTGCAAAACACTCACCGAAGAGAAATGTTGGGGCTGATGAGCTCGTGGTACGCTTATACTAATCTTTCATCGATCGGCCAATAGCCAAGCTCCTAAAATTGTAGGCTTAGCAATCGATCAGACAATAGTTGACACTGATCCATTCAAGCCTCATTTGGTTCATAGGTTAGGAAAATCGTAGCAAAAGTACAGAGACGTACAACACAAAATCATAGCAGTACATAGACGTCCCTTCGTTTCAAAATAGATGAGTCAACTTTGTACTACTAACTTTGAAACGGAGGGAGTACAGAGCCTAGGCGGGCTAGTTTGGCCTAGTGGGTTTTAGTGATATGACGTGGTACAGTGTCGTCCAGTCTTCGTGTGTGGTAGCAGTACTGCGGGTAGAGTAAGTTTTCTTGAAGAAGCAGAATTCAACGAAGTCATGATGGTTCCTTTGTCCGACTAACTTACCGTGGGAAAGGTTGAGCTTGCGCTACGACTAGGATAATTTTGTGCATGGCAGGTGGACCAGGATGGTCGACGTCCCACATGTCGGCGAATGAAAGTAATCTTTCCGATATAGTGGACGAGCAACGAGTATTCATTGTTTATTTTTTATGAAACCTATTGTCTCCACTGTTACGACGGAGGAGTGTGAAACACGGCAGCCCAGTGAACCTGGCATGTGCACCACTCCCTCCTTCCTCATGTAATACTACCATAGTGTTGACTATAAGGTTACAACTTTTTCTCACTTTCTCTCAATCTATTTCCTCTCATATGTATTTACCTTTCTTTTTTAGACACAATTGTTTTTATGCCTCTTTTTTAGAATTAGTTTTTTATACCTAGGAGCACGTGTAGAGATGAGCTCCTACAGATCCCACTCCTTGACTTTGTCAATGCCTCTCTCTCCTCCACATAAGCGGGCTTGTCGAGAAGACAAGAGATGATCTCTTAGCACAATATGTTTCACCATGTTTTTAGGAATAACTAGTTATTGAAGATAAGGCTAAGAGATAATCCATTGTACACATGTTTTTTGTCATCTCTAAATTACATGCAAGACTTATGATAAGACTATCTTATCAACCATTGTACATGCCCTTTATAGCCCAGAATTTTACTGGTACTACTTGCTATGAATGCGGGCAGCCGGCCTCTGAGGGCGAGCGCACCCGGGGAGGTGGTGGGGTGGGGGAGGGGTTCTGGTGGGCCAGGGCGGTAAGAGGCGGGCTTGGAAGCGGTGCGGACTCCCGCATGGCGCACCTCACATTATCACCACACGGCGGGCGGGCGAGCTCTTCTCCCTCCCCCGTCTCTCTCCTCTCAGCTGACGCCCGCTGAGCGATTAGATTTCGGCTATCGACGGTTTATTCAATTGCAGTCCCACATGTTAGTGAAAAATGCAAGACAATGTGTGTCCCCTCTGGTGAGCGGCGTGCAAGCCGGACTGTCGGGGGTGCGACGTGAACGCGACAGGTACGAGTTGTAAGTGTGCCGCCTTTTCCTTTGAACTTGCAAAGCTTAACATTTTTGTGCGATCGATTGATAAAAATCCAGAACAAAATGACGAGGGCGGTGCTTTCCTACGCGTTAGGCGAGCTAGTTTGAGTGATATGACGTGCTACAGTGCCGTCCACTTGCTCCATTTTTATGTAAGCAAGAGTCTACACTCTTACGTGGGAGGAGTGCGAAACACGGCGGATCTGATTTTGGTCGAGGGATAACTGTTCCCTGCGAAATAATGGAGCATTGTTAGCGATTATAGCATGATAGTTAGGGCATCTCCAGCGCTGGCCCTCAAATTTACACCGGCATCTGTCCGAGGACACTGGTAGATGCCATCCAATGCTGCCCGCATACCTTTCGACAACTATATGAACTAACCGGACGAAATTCGTGGAAACAAAGCAAATTTCAAATTGACCGGATGAAATTCATTACATTTCGAGAACTTTTCCTCTAAACTGGACAAAATTCATTACATATTTCGCACAAACCGTACTAAAACCTACTGTAAACCTAATCTAAACGATCACCGGGCCCCGACCACCATGTCTGGCCATGAACCCGAAAAAGCCGGCCATTGCCTTTGCCTCCTCCTTATCCGCTTCGATAACCTCCTCCTCCGGAGCACAAGGTTATGTAGATTTCGGCCTCCACGTCGCCGTCAAGCGGCTAATCGGACGCCGATTTTTATCCCACCAAGCTTGGCGTCGACTGAGTGGAGGAGCGGTGGCCTTCCTGGGACCAGAGCGGTGGCGACCTACCGTGTACTACTCTTCCTCGCTGCCGGCTGCGCCCGCGCACACGCGCCGGCTTCGTGGCCGTGGTGGCGGAGGGCGGCCGAGGGGGAGCCGGAGATCTCCTTCGTCTGCTCCTGCGAGAGTACGTCCAAGAGAGCTTTGGAGCGCGCCCGGAGCGGAGCCACCGATGTCCTTCGTCTGCTCCTGCGATAGTACGTCCAAGAGAGCTTTGGAGTGCCCAGAGGCCATGGTTGGAGTGGTGCCAACAGAAGGAAGGGACCGGAGGATAATGAGTGTGGGTCTTTGGCTATGGCTGGGAGCTGGGGCTCAAGTTAATATAGAGGGCGAATGGAAATGAGCCGAGGCAGACGGATGGACGGCTGGCACCGGAGTAGGTTCGTCGGTAGCCGTGGTGTCATTAACACGGAGCAGTCGCTTACACCGGGATGCCGCGCGGGTGGCGCTCTCTCGGCCGTCGCACTGCTGCAATGCCGGCACCAGTGAGAGGTCGCGTCGGGCGTGAATGCGGACGCTGCTTCAGTGACTTAACTGCAGGTGCGTTGTCTCACTGACATGTGGGCCCAACGGGCATCAGGCCCGCATGTCAGTGACACACCAACTGCACCTGTAGTTAAGGCCTGTGAATGCGGCATTGCCGTTCTGGTGAGATGGTGATCGTTTCAGGCGGGAAGCGCGTGCCAGCAATGGAAGGGGTTTCGGTAGGCCAGGGCGGTCAGACGCTGGCATGGTGGTAAAATGTGAACTCATGGATGACGATCCTTTGAAGCGTATGCGGCACGTATTGACAACCAGGCGTCCATGCAACCGCTTTTGTGGCCAGCTAGCATTCGACGACCACCATTAGACACCACACAACCATACATAACTTACGAATAATGGACGAATCGATCAGACACACACTCGTGTGCAGTGGCACTATGATCGGTTGCTCACGATAGTACATACTGCGCACCATAGTACCCTCTCTAGCTAGGCTGTTTTATAGATTTTCATTGATGGATGATATACATGAGCAAGGCGCCGAGTCATGAGTATGACCGTTGGTGTTGAGCCAGGTGAATACATACTCGGTGTTCGCGGAGGCCTCCAGCAAACGTCTAAACAGTAATGTCACATATGCATAATTTTGGTTTTTATTTCTTTCTCCACTGACAGGTAGGCCCGCATGGATAGATAGATAAAGAACACGAGCTGATGAGGCGCATGCGGACTGTTTGACTGGTCAACCAGACAAATACAGAGCTATACGCTGAGCCAGTGACCGTATAATCACCATATCTTGTATACAATGATCAAAGTGAGCTACCAAGACAAGTTCAATGACCGCCAATGCATTTTACTCGGTAATAAATGACCAGGATTGAAGGGGAATGCAAATTTTCTTCGTCTTCTGTCCTTGAGCTCTTGACAAACCAAAGCACTTTACGGTTGTCCGGCCACTCCACCCCAGAGCTGTCACCAAGCATCGTTCATGCCACCGCGCCGGACACTAACCGGTAAGGAAGCGATGGCACCCCGCTGTGCCGAGTTCCTCGTCGCCCAGGACCGCACACAGAATGGTAGGCAAGCGGTGGCATCCCGCCGTGCTGATTTCATCGCCGCTCGTGACCTCACACCTATGTGGGCGGAATTTGAAGCTGCCAAGGCCGAATGGGCGGTAGAGCAAGAGGCGGCCAAAGCCGCACAGAGGGAGCGGAAAACTCAGAAAGCCCTCAAGAAAAGAGAGGCCCGCCGCTGCAAGAAAGAAGAGGACGCACGCGCTGCTGCGGAGAGGTCGACAGAGATCCAAGCACGGTGGGGTGTCGCCGACAAAGCCGGGAAGGAGAACGACGGCGTCTGGCCAGCATGTGAGAAGTAGTAGCACTAGTAGTTAGTGTGTGTGTGTTTGTGTCGCCCGTACGTTTTTTTAATTAATTACGAGCATGTAAAAGTACTACTAGTTACTACTGTAGTTTTTAGAGCAAATTACCAGTACATTAGCCTAGACTCAATAGAAAAATCCCTATCCTATGCATAAAATGGCATATCTTTCTCTATAGGAATTCAGATGCATGTCATCTCACTTCCTATTATTTTCATATTCCTATAAAATTCCTTCCTATGAACCAAAGGAGGCCTCTGCTGGAGTAACTACTGTAGCTAGCAGTACTGCTGGTACAGTAGTTTTCTTCAGGAAGCGGAATTCAAAGTCATGATGGTTCCTTCGTCCGAGCAACATCACAATGGGTAAGGTTGGGCCTGTGATTTGATGGCTCATTAGTAATTACTGCGGCGCGACGACCAGGGTGACTCTCCCTTGGAGTTCTGCAGGCATGGCAAGTGGACCAGGATGGTCGACATCCCACATGTCGGTGAGCGGAAGTATTCTTTCCGATATCGAGGAGCAAGGAAACCACGTGGTATAGTATCACTGGTGATTTATATTTATTTTTTATTTCTAATGAATGCTAGCATTTCAACTCTTACGACGAAGGAGTGCCAAACACACGGCACGTGCTGGATGTCGCACACGTCAGTGAAAGGAGTGGGACATGAACAGCGTGGTAGAGCGTCTCCACTTCTAGGTCGAAGACCACACGTAGTAGTACTACTGTACTAGTGGTATGAACGATATAAAGTGCAACCCGGAGAGAAAGACACGTCTAGTTGGAAGGTCTTCGGGCATACACGTAAACAAATATAAAACCTAATATGTGCCTCCAATTAATATAGTAGTAGTAGAGTACTTAGTCACATACTCCATAACATCACCGGGCATTGCACATACAACATTTAGTGGTAGTAAGAGACAAATGCCTATACGCCACGCATGTTCCTACTATTTGTGCCTTTCTACTTCACTTACTGCGCTACGTTACACAGGTTCGCACGTCCACTCCTGGGTACATGCCCGTCTCGTAGTTCTAGTCCCACGTGTTCTTCATATAGATGGAACGATCCTTGCATGACACGTGCACCTTGATGTCGCGTGTTGGCAAAAGGATGAACAAAGCTCACGTAAAAAAATAGAGTGGAAGAACATAGATTCCCGATGACTGAGAAGGAGCAAGGAACCTCGGGGTGGCGCGTCTGCACTCATAATATTTTATATTATTTCAGCGGTATAAAATCAACCAATCATCTCCATAGTGGACAGGAAGAGTACGAAACACAGCAGCCCAGTGTAGTTACATCATACTAGTACATGGCTAACCCACGCTATCACCATATTTCTTGGCTTCCGTGTGACACCTATCTCTAGTAATCCAGCAGCCCATATCGCTTCGCCCACCTCGTTTCTCTCAAAGGCCCCGTTTGGATACTCTAAATCAGTTAAAGGTTAGAGTTAGATTCTAATCCTGAACTAACCCTGAAGTAACTCTAGCGAAAGAGGTGTCTGGATGACAGGGTTAGATGGAGCGCGGATACGGCGAGGTGACTTCATGGGTGGTGCGAGAGGGAAGGAGGGAGGGAGGGGACGAGAAGCTTTGAGGAAGTGGGGAGGGATCTGCTGCGGGGAGAGCGAGAGAAAAATGTGTTTTTTAGTGTCCCGAGAAGAACTAACCCAAATAAGCACCTCTTGGGTGGGTTAGATTTTTTTGGGTTAGTTGAGTTCAAACTAACCCAAACTAACTCTAACACGTGGATCCAAACAGTAACCCAAACTAACCCTCCTGTTTGGATATTTTTGGGTTAGTTGAGTTCAAACTAACCCAAACTAACTCTAACACAGGGATCCAAACAGTAACGCGCCATCAAATCGCACAGCCCGACCTTTCCAGCAGTAAGTAAGTTGAATTCGCTACTCCCTCACCCTCCTCGCCTCTCTGTCAAACCGCCTACGCGAAAACTGCCACGCGTACTGCCCGGGAAAAGCCCCGCCCTCAACTTTTAACTATGCAAAAATAGTTCGAGCTTGTTCGTTCTATATAAATACTAGTACTGTATGTTTATTCACCAGTGGGGTTGTTCAATGAATGGAGGGCCGGGGAGCGCAAGTGAACAATACTACTACTAGTAGTAGTAAGTAGGAGTCGTACAGGTAGTCACCTTAAATAGAGAGTTTCTTTTCTTTAATGCCACGTACACAAATTGAAACGCTTGTTGTGGAGAGAAAAAGATAATCACTCCACTATATATGTACGCAGGGGCCTGAGCGCTTGCTTTACTAGGGTTGCTCCATTCTCTCATCCTCTCCAGATATAAACAAGACAGCGGTAGCAACATTTTCTCTCTGCTCACCGCTGGTCACAGGACCGGTCGGATCCCTTCGGCTGGTGTGTGTAGAGGACTAGGTGCATCATTCACGCGGTCATCACCGACGAGGGAGGAAACCCATAGCTTCTGGACGGGCCCGATCCTCTGCCCATGCCGTTCTCTCCGACACAGCGCCAGCTCCGGAGGTCCTCCGACCCTTCTTCCTCCCTGCCGTATTGTCCGTAGATCCGACCTGCCGCCGCCGACATCCCGACGACCCTCAGGTATAAGTTCTTTGAAAGCAGCCTTGCTCTACTGCCCCAGCTCCCCACGTGTCTGCATGTGCATCTTTTTCTACTCCCATGAGCTCTTCCAAAGCCACCTAAATTTTTAGTATTATTAGAGGTAAAGCTACTTCATGCATTCGAATCTAGGGCTTTGTTCAAACAACGAAGAAAGGGGGGAAAGTTGTAGCATGCATCTAGGACTTGATTCAAAGAGGAAATAATATGGTGAAAGTAGTAGAGACCGGATACCCAACCGGTCTCTTGGTTGAAAAGGGAAATAATGGGAAAACATAGTACAAACTGGATAAGGAACATATCTATTATTGGTTGAAAAAAGGATAGAATGTGGCGGCTGGTGGACAAGTCAACAGAGTATGTCCAGGATTAGATTTGTTTCCCTCACATAGTAAAAGGTCTCCAGGATTAGAATTGCTGCCCTCACATAGTAAAAGGTCTCAGGATTAGATTTGCTGCCCTCACATAGTAAAAGGTCTCCAGGATTAGATTTGCTGCCCTCACATAGTAAAAGGTCTCCAGGATTAGATTTGTTGCCCTCACATAGTACAAGGTCTCCAGGATTAGGTTTGCTGCCCTCACATAGTAAAAGGTCTCCAGGATTAGATTTGCTGCCCTCACATAGCATGAACAAACTCTGCATCACCACTTTATGCCTCCTTGTAGGTACATTGTGCTGATGCGTCCACTATCGCATGTCCTCATACCAACCTTTTGTTGTTGTTAATGTAAGGGCGCATGTAAAATGAACGATCACACTGTTACCTTAGGGACATGTCTAACCAGTGTTATTGTTAATCTAATGCCTCCAGTGATAAGATGCAATTACAAAGTGTTACAAATGGCACTCCTGCTATTTTCCCCAGTATGATAAGTAAGTTGCTCCTTTACGTTGTTGAGTGTCCTAGTGTTCACACGGTCCCATGCCCTTAAACCAACTCTTTAGCTGTTGTTGATTTACTGTATCTGGTAAACAAGCAATGCCACCATTAAAGTAATCCCATATTTGAGGAATCTCATTGTTGATCGTAATGCTTCTGGTAACATGAAGCATTGCTGACGTTTTAAAATTTCTACTGTCCTTGCGTGATTTCCATGAACATAATTAAGATGCTTTTTTCATTTCGTATATGTTTCGTATATTCTTATTGACCAGCAACTGTTTACTTTCTATCTTTTTGTGCAGATAGGGATATCCATTTCACCTTGTTGCTATTGTGACCATTTGGTGAACTACACAAAACACTTTTTTTGGAATGAGTGTCTTGTGCAGTTAAACTAAAATGTCACGTGGGCAACATCTCTCAGTTCTGGCGGAACTGCACAAAATAGTGATTGGAGTTTCCAAAATCTCCGGCAAGTTCTGCTGGTAAACTCGTGCAACATTTTATTAGACTTTGCAAGATGAGCCATCAATGTCACCACAATGGCACTTTATTTTAGTGGAACTGCACAAAAGGATAAGAAAATTATAGTTGCACCTTACATGAGCCGGACAGCCAACCTTAATGTTCCTCAATTTTAGTGCAACTACTAAAGAAGAACCTACCAGCTCACGAGAGCAAGTACTTCTTGCTAGCTGAATGATGCAATCTTTGCTTCATTTCAGGTGAACTGCAGAAAAAGGCGCATGAATTGAATCATGGAAGTCCAGGCAGGCCTCATCCGAGTGGAGCTGCAGGTTGAGTAAAGGAGGCCACTATTAAAGTGAAATCATGCTCTCCTAGTTTGTCCTGTGCAAACAGTAATACTCAACTACAGATGTTGTGACGGTCAAGAGCATTCGCCAAGTTCTTCGATTGTATGACATGGCTAGCCAAGATGGATTTAATCCCGATATTCACTTTATCAAAAGGCTCTAATGGGTTGGTTCTGAATCTTGCAAGCTGGGAATCAATGAGATGTGTAGGCATCTTTGTTGTACTTATTATTTGAATCTTATTTGTTGGTTCTGAATCTTCCAAGCTGGAAATCAATGAGATGTGTAGGCATCTTTGTTGTACTTATTATTTGGATCTTATTTGTTGGTTCTGAATCTTGCAAGCTGGGAATCAATGAGATGTGTAGGCATCTTTGTTGTACTTATTATTTGGATCTTATTTGTTGGTTATGAATCTTGCAAGCTGGGAAACACGGCATGATGATGCAGAGGACAACAACCATAACAAACAGTTCAAACTTGGTAGTATTATCTTTGTGAAAGTGCGACAAATGTGCTGATCGTGTGCGTCCTGAGAATAATAATTCTAATTGTTGTGCATGTTGATCCTGTGGCACTTATAGAACGAGCCAATGCATTACTTGTTTTAAGTATAAATTTCTATGAAAGCTAATTAAATTTAAGTAAAGTGACCACTAACTCCTGTTATTACAGTACCAATACAGGCCCGCTCGTGAACCGACGTGTGGCCGGAGTAGGTTTCTTAATGGAGGCGTTTGAATGCGCCGAGGGTGCATCTTCTGCCAGGCGTGCAGCGGACGAGGGAGGGGTAGTAACTATTGTCGACTGTACACACTCACTTTACTGTTGAATCCAGTTCCCCAAGAGCTGAAAAATGAACTGCTGCCACCGCCTACACAGTCGTTCACTTGAAGAGACTCCAATGGTGATCCGAGGGGTGAGCCTGCTGGATATGGACTTCAGCAAGGAGTTCCCCCTTGAGTTTGCCGTTCAGTCCTATGGCTGCACCAAGTTGAATGTGATGTACACCAACGATCCGGACTCGATGAAGCTCTGCCTCGCCGAGTTCAAGCAGTACCTACAGGATGAGAAAGCACAAGGTTGCAGGACTAGACCTTGTGCCCATCCATTCATCTCCTGACAGGGACCAGTGGATCGCCGTCGCCCAGGTATGTGTGCGGGACGAGGTTCTCATCTACCACTTCTGTAGGTCCATCATAGGTTCTGGAGCATTCCCCGTTTCATCGGCAGCGCCGACTGCACCTTCACTACGGTGGAGAGAAGGAAGAACGCAACGATTCGGCCATATGGTGCAACAAGCTTGTCGACATCTAGAAGCAATACAAGATCATCAGCAACGGGTAGGAGAAGGACTCCGTGGTTGACCTCGCCGAGACCATCATCGACCCCTGATACGCCAACAAGAAAGAAGACAACGATACCAAGGACCTGAACACGTGGGAGGTACCTATGAATCTAGCCTACATAACCTACGCGGCCAAGGACGCATACGCATGCTACGACATGTACAGGTAGATCTTGGACATGAGGGCGTGTCTGCATCCCGTAACTGACGAGTACACGGGCAGCCGCAGCGTCATGATCAAGTGTGCCAGGAAGGTCTAGATGTTGTACTTTATCTGCTTATAAGCACCTTTATCATCTGAGTGTTTCATGCATTAGCCTAAGTGTCGTAATTATCTCTTTTGTCTGAAATATTTCTTTTAAGAACCCATTAACATGTTTGCTTTTTTTAGTGGCTATTTGCTTATGTATGTAACTAGTTCACGTGTCCGTTAAAAAAACTAGTTCACTCGGCTGCCGTGCTTTGAATCTCCTTCCTCCCAACATATTCCCCTCCTCAGGTGGACCCAGCAAGTCTCGTACACAGACATATGGGACCAACCACCTATCCATTTGTATTTCTTTATTTTGTTCAATCTTTCGTCCTCTTCCTATACAGCTCAGTTCTATTTTTCGTTTTCATTAATCCTATATCAGAATTTTCTCCCACTTTCTTTTTTGATGTAAACTGAGTTTTCTCCCAGTACTTTTCCCTAGAACCAACTCAACTGTCCCACGTCTAGCCTAAAAAATTATAATACCCCAAGTACTATTAACTCATCAAATTTAAATGATATTTTATTTCGTAAGTTGAAAGTTCTTACAAAATAATAATAATAATTGTTTATATATAACTTGGCAAGTTAACTCGTAGTGATTGCGCACATAAGCTTGCAAAGATTTTACTGACCAATGCAGTAAGAGATGTGCAATCATGTGTTTATGTTTTTATAACATTTCTCCGTCTAGCCCAACATGATATTTTCACTCAGCCCAGCAAGTCCGCGGATTTCGAGAAAAATGCAAATGGGCTTTAAATTCTACCATATATATAAACGGGCTCCATATATGCTACATCATCGTTTCACCCAGCCCACCAAATGGACTAAAAAAACAAATGGACTGGCTGACATGTGGGCCAGTAGGTCGAAGCCTAAGAAGGTGTTGGATTTACATCAAACGGTCGACATTCTTCTTCAATCTCTCGTCTTCTTCCCCCAGCGCTGCCGGGACCGCCTGCTCCAGCCTTCGGCGTCTAGCGGCGTTGTTTTGCGCTCCTCAGCGAAACGCTACCCCGCCGACGGCTAGGCCATCCCTCCACTCCGCACCTCCTGTTATTCTCTGCCGAGTGTAGGCCCACCCCGCACCCGAACCAGTCAAGTTTCCCACTCCTCTCCGTCTGCGACTCCACTGTCGCGTCTTCCCCATCTCCGGGTCGTTCTAGTCTGGGGCCTCACCGTCGTCCACCGCCTCGGTGCACTCGGCGTGGCGTGGTCAACATACGAGAGTCATCAAAAGAGGACTGTACATGGAGAGCCTGACGGCTGGGACACATGAGGTCCATGGTCGCATGCAAGGAAAGTTCCTCCTTATTACGCACTGTACATGGACTGTATGTTGGAAGGGCTTCTGTATTTCGTGAAAAAAAAATGCCCCCCCCCCCCCCGCTGACAGGTCAGACCACCAGCTATATCTTCGCACGCAAGGAAGTGCCTCCTTATTACGAAAAAAAATGAATACCCCTGCTAGCTGGGACCCACCATAGTGGGTGGCTGACTTGTGGGCCTACTAAGTTGACGGGGACGGAGGGCTTTGTTAACTTAGTCAATATGAATGATTCTAGCTCCAGTGACCGTACGATGTCCATCCAACGGCCATAGTGCTTCTTGGAGCTATATTTTTATTCACCACGTGATATGTGTTTTGCTTGGAGCGTCTTGTATGATTTGAGTCTTTGCTTTTTAGTTTACCACAATCATACTTGCTGTACACACCTTTTGAGAGAGCCACACATGAATTGGAATTTGTTAGAATACTCTATGTGCTTCACTTATATCTCTTGTGCTTTATAGTTTTGCTCTAGTGCCTCACTTATATCTTTTAGAGCACGGTGGTGGATTTGCTTTATAGAAACTATTGATCTCTCATGCTTCACTTAGATTATTTTGAGAGTATTAAATAGCATGGTAATTTGCTTAAAAACCTTGATATGCTTGGTATTCAAGATTTGTAAAACTTTCTTTTGAGTGCGTTGAATACTAAGAAAAGTTTGATGCTTGATAATTGTTTTGAGATATGGAGGTGATAATATCAAAGTCGTGCTAGTTGAGTAGTTGTGAATTTGAGAAATGCTTGTGTTGAAGTTTGCAAGTCCCGTAGCATGCACGTATGGTAAACGTTATGTAACAAATTTGAAACATGAGGTGTTATTTCATTGTCCTCCTTATGAGTGGTGGTCGGGGACGAGCGATGGTCTTTTCCTATCAATCTATCCCCCTAGGAGCATGCGCGTAGTGCTTTGGTTTGTGATGGCTTATAGATTTTTGCAATAAGTATATGACTTCTTTATGACTAATGTTGAGTCCATGGATTATACGCACTCTCACTCTTCCATCATTGCTAGCCTCTTCGGTACCGTGCATTGCCCTTTCTCACATTGAGAGTTGGTGCAAACTTCGCCGGTGCATCCAAACCCCGTGATATGATACGCTCTTTCACACATAAACCTCCTTATATCTTCCTCAAAACAGCCACCATGCCTACCTATTATGGCATTTCCATAGCCATTCCGAGATATATTGCCATGCAACTTTCCACCATTCCGTTCATCATGACACATTCATCATTGTCATATTGCTAGCATGATCATGTAGTTGACATAGTATTCGTGGCAAAGCCACCATTCATAATTCTTTCATACATGTCACTCTTGATTCATTGCATATCCCGGTACACCGCCGGAGGCATTCATATAGGGTCATACTTTGTTCTAGTATCGAGTTGGAATCATTGAGTTGTAAATAGATAGAAGTGTGATGATCATCATTTAATAGAGCATTGTCCAAATAAAAAAAGAGAAAGGCCAAAGAAAAAAAAAGAAGGCCCAAAAAAAGAAATATATAAATAAAAAGGGGCAATGCTACTATCCTTTTTTCCACACTTGTGCTTCAAAGTAGCACCATAATCTTCATGATAGAGAGTCTCTTGTTTTGTCATTTTCATATACTAGTGGGAATTTTTCATTATAGAACTTGGCTTGTATATTCCAACGATGGGCTTCCTCAAATGCCCTAGGTCTTCGTGAGCAAGCAAGTTGGATGCACACCCACTTAGTTTCTTTTGTTGAGCTTTCATATATTTATAGCTCTAGTGCATCCGTTGCATGGCAATCCCTACTCCTTGCATTAACATCAATTGATGGGCATCTCCATAGCCCATTGATTAGCCTCGTTGATGTGAGATCTTCTCCTTTTTTGTCTTCTCCACATAACCTCCATCATCATATTCTATTCCACCCATAGTGCTATATCCATGGCTCACGCTCATGTATTGCGTGAAGGTTTATAAAGTTTGAGATTATTAAAGTATGAAACAATTGCTTGGCTTGTCATCGGGGTTGTGCATGATGAGAGCATTCTTGTGTGACAAAAATGGAGCATGACTAAACTATATGATTTTGTAGGGATGAACTTTCTTTGGCCATGTTATTTGAGAAGACATAATTGCTTAGTTAGTATGCTTGAAGTATTATTATGTTTATGTCAATATGAACTTTTGTCTTGAATCTTTCGGATCTGAATATTCATGCCATAATTAATAAGATTTACATTGAAATTATGCCAAGTAGCACTCCGCATCAAAAATTCTTTTTTATCATTTACCTACTCGAGGACGAGCAGGAATTAAGCTTGGGGATGCCTGATACGTCTCGAACGTATCTATAATTTTTTATTGCTCCATGCTAAATTATCTACTGTTTTGGACCATATTGATCTTTATTTTCCACTTTTATATTACTTTTGGGACTAACCTATTAACAGGAGCCCAGCCCAGAATTGATGTTTTTTGCCAATTTCAGTGTTTCGAAGAAACGGAATATCAAACGGAGTCCAAACGGAATGAAATCTTCGGGGACGTGATTTTCTCACAGATATGATCCAGGAGACTTGGACCCTCCGTCAAGAAAGGAGGGAGGTGGCCACGAGGGTGGAGGGAGCCCCCCCAGGGCGCGCCCCCCTGCCTCGTGGGCCCCCCTTTGCTCCACCGACATACTCCTTCCTCCTATATATACCTACGTACCCCCAAACGATCAGATACGGAGCCAAAAATCTAATTCCACCGCCGCAACCTTCTGTACCCACGAGATCCCATCTTGGGGCCTGTTCCGGAGCTCCGTCGGAAGGGGAATCCACCACGGAGGGCTTCTACATCATCACCATAGCCCCTCCGATGAAGTGTGAGTAGTTTACCTCAGACCTTTGGGTCCATAGTTAGTATCTAGATGGCTTCTTCTCTCTTTTTGGATCTCAGTACAATGTTCTCCCCCTCTCTCGTGGAGATCTATTCGATGTAATCTTATTTTTGCGGTGTGTTTGTTGAGACCGATGAATTGTGGGTTTACGATCAAGTTTATCTATGAACAATATTTGAATCTTCTCTGAATTCATTTATGTATGATTGGTTATCTTTGCAAGTCTCTTCGAATTATCAGTTTGGTTTGGCCTACTAGATTGGTTTTTCTTGCAATGGGAGAAGTGCTTAGCTTTGGGTTCAATCTTGCGGTGTCCTTTCCTAGTGACAGAAGGGGCAGCAAGGCACGCATTGTATTGTTGCCATCGAGGATAACAAGATGGGGTTTTTATCATATTGCATGAATTTATCCCTCTACATCATGTCATCTTGCTTAAAGCGTTACTCTGTTTTCATTAACTTAATACTCTAGATGCATGCTGGATAGCGGTCGATGAGTGGAGTAATAGTAGTAGATGCAGGCAGGAGTCGGTCTACTTGTCTCAGACGTGATGCCTATATACATGATCATACCTAGATATTCTCATAACTATGCTCAATTCTGTCAATTGCTCAACAGTAATTTGTTCACCCACCGTAGAATACTTATGCTCTTGAGAGAAGCCACTAGTGAAATCTATGGCCCCAGGGTCTATTCTCATCATATCAATCTTCAATCACTTTATTATTGCATTGCTTTTACTTTACCTTTTTACTTTGCATCTTTATACCAAAAATATTATCTATCATCTCTATCAGATCTCACTCTCGTAAGTGACCGTGCAGGGATTGACAACCCCTAATCGCGTTCGTTGCGTTGAGCTATTTGTTTTGTGTAGGTACGAGGGACTTGCGTGTAGCCTCCTACTGGATTGATACCTTGGTTCTCAAAAGCTGAGGGAAATACTTACTCTACTCTGCTGCATCACCCTTTCCTCTTCCAGGAAATCCAACGCAGTGCTCAAGAGGTAGCAGCGCCGGCGGGACTGCTTGCTCCCTCCTCCCCGCGGCCGGCTGTGCTGCCGCGCAGGCCTACCACCCCATCGTACTCCCATCGCTGGCCTAGCCATCCCTCTACTCACCCACACCTGCTGTTATTCTCCGGCGACAGCAGACGAACCAGTAAACCCTCGTACAGTCGTACTCCCCTCCGCGTGGGAAACAACTGCCGAGTCTTCCCTGCCTCCGTGTCGTTCCCTTCCTAGGCCTCGCCGTCGTCCACCGCCCAGGTGCTCTCGGCGCGGCCTGGTCAACGTGGTCAATGACCGACATGCATCTGAAGTGGACTGTACGTGGAGAGGCTGACAACTGGGTCCACCGCCGCACGCAAGGAAATGTCTCCTTATTACGCGTAAAATAATGATTCCTCCACCTGACATCCGGGACCCACCGAAAGGGCCTCTGTATTTCGTGAAAAAAACATTACCGCCGCTGACAGCTTGGACCCACCAGCTATATCTTCGCACGCAAGGAAGTGCCTCCTTATTATGCACAAAAAAATGAATACTTCCCCTGCTAGCTAGGACCCAGTATAGTGGCAGGCTGACTTGTGGGCCTACTAAGTTGACGGGGACGGAGGGCTTTGTCAACTTAGTCAATATGCACGATTCTAGTTCCAGTGACCGTACGATGTCCATCCAACGGCCGTAGTGCTTCTTCAACCTCTGGTCTTCTTGCTCCAGCCGCCCAAACCAGCACTGGTCGTTCCTCGTGCTCCTGCCTCCCTTGGCCAGCTGCGATGCGGCGAAGGCCTCACCGCCCCCTACTACTCCCACCGCTGGCTAGACCATCCCTCTACTCACCCACAACCCCTGTTATTCTGCAGCGACGGCAGCCTCACACCGCAGCGAACCAGTGAACCCTCATACTCCTCTACGCATGAGCATCCACTGCCGCGTCTTCCCCGGCTCCGCGTCGTCCCCTTCCTAGCCCTCACCGTCGTCCACCGCCCTGGTGCTCTCGGCGCGGCGTGGTCAACATGATCAAGGAACGGCTTCCATCGGACGTGGACTGTAGGTGGAGAGGCTGACAGCTGGGTCCACGGCCGCGGCAAGGAAGTGCCTCCTTATTACACGCAAAATAATTATTCCTCCACCTGACAGCGGGGACCCACCGGACGGGCCACCGTATTTCGCGAAAAAAACGTTTCCCCCTGACTACTGGGACCCACCAGCTACATCTTCGCACTCAAGGAAGTGCGTCCGGGCAAAAAAACGATTCGCCCCCCTGACTGCTGGGACCCACCAGCTACATCTTCGCACGCAAGGAAGTGCCTGGTAGTCGGGACCCACCTGGTCGAAGCGTACATGGAGTTGTCATTCTGGTCGCGAACGTGTACGTACATACTGGTCGATATAGAGGCGCGCACGTGTCATAGTAGAGGCGCGCACATAGCATGTACACGAACGTACAACGGCCAGTGTGCAAGAAAGAAAATACAGCCACGTACGTACAAACGGGCAGGGTCTCGAACGCCTACTCGCGCATACGTATGGCCAGGGCTCGTGTACATAGCTGGGTTGGAACGGAGAAACATCGTCGTCATCGTGTTCATGGGGAGACAACCGGCTGGGTCGGAATGGAATGCGTCGTCGTGTTCATCGGGAGGGCTTGGACGGAACAGCCGATGGAAACGAGGCCTGGCGTACCGCAGAACGGAGGAAACAGCCTTGTGTTCGACCGGCCACGTTCGAAACGGGATCCTGTTCATCGGGAGGGGTCTGGCGTACCGCAAAACGAAGGAAATGGACCTCCTACGATCGAAACGGGGGTCCTGTTGACCGGGAGGGGTGTGGCGTACCGCAAAACGGAGGAAACGGACTTGTGTTGGAGCGCTACGGTCGAAACGGGGGTCCTGTTCACCGGGAGGGGTGTGGCGTACCGCAAAACGGGACTCCACGGGATACTGTTCATCTCCACCATTGACCCCCTCCAGCCTCCACGGGCTACTGTTCATCCACCGTCGACCTCCTCCAGCCTCCACCTGCGACTGTTCATCCACGGGCTCCTGTTCATCTAGCCTCCACCGCACGCTACTCCACCGGCTACTGTTCAACCAGCCCTCTCCACGGGCTCCTGTTCAACCACCCCTCCACGGGCTACTGTTCATCCAGCCCTCCACTGTCTACAGTTCATCCTGCCTCCACGGGGTGGTCCTGTTCATCCTGCCCTCCATGAGGTCCTGTTCATCCAGCCCCAACCGGCTCGAACAATCGGGGTCCTGTTCATCCAGAGGCAATGCCACGGGGTCCTGTTCATCCACCCCCCCAGCAACGCTCACTGTTCATCCAGAGGCAGCATCGATCGGCTTCAGTTAGCAGCAGCAGCGAAGGAATCGCTCGATCGGCTTAGTTAACAGCCATCGATCGATCGCTCGGGTTTAGTAACGCGTAGCCTGCAGTGCAATCGCTCGGGTTCAGTTAGAGCCCAACGTCTCGCACCCACGCGCGTGCGTGTACGAGAGAAACTTGCATCGCTCGGCCCCGACCACCCACCGTAACCGGGAACACCCCGATATTTTCCTCGCCCTCACTTCTACCACGGTTTTTTCCGTCATGGAAGGCCCAAAGAATGTCATGTAACTGCGTCTCCGGCCCGCCCAGGATGAAAAGCCCATTTTCTGTCATGATTTTTTTTCATAGAAGTAGGACCCCACCACATCATGATGATACCGTGTTTTGTCATAATTATTGTCATAAGTATGACAGAAAAAAATTTCGTTCGGCCCAAAATGTCACGGATGTGTCTTTTTTTTTGTAGTGAATAGCTTCGAGGTGGTTTCGTACCCTACAATAATCTCTTCGTTTGTTCTCCACTATTAGTGACTTTGGAGTAACTCTTTGTTGCATGTTGAGGGATAGGTATATGATCCAATTATGTTATTATTGTTGAGAGAACTTGCACTAGTGAAAGTATGAACCCTAGGCCTTGTTTCAACGCATTGCAATACCGCTTGTGCTCACTTTTATCATTAGTTACCTTGCTGTTTTTATATTTTCAGATTACAAAAACCTATATCTACTATCCATATTGCACTTGTATCACCATCTCTTCACCGAACTAGTGCACCTATACAATTTACCATTGTATTGGGTGTGTTGAGGACACAAGAGACTCTTTGTTATTTGGTTGCAGGGTTGCTTGAGAGAGACCATCTTCATCCTACGCCTCCCACGGATTGATAAACCTTAGGTCATCCACTTGAGGGAAATTTGCTACTATCCTACAAACCTCTACACTTGGAGGCCCAACAACGTCTACAAGAAGAAGGTTGCATAGTAGACATCAAGCTCTTTTCTGGCGCCGTTGCCAGGGAGGTGAGTGCTTGAAGGTATATCTTTAGATCTTGAAATCAAATCTCTTTCTTTCTTGTTTTATCACTAGTTTAGTTTATAAAAGAAAACTACAAAAAAATGGAATTAAGTTTGCCTCATACGCTTCATCTTTTTAATATCTTTCGTGAGTATGATGGAAAGGAAAATTGTGCCCAAGTGCTAGAAGAAGAAGTCTATAAAATGTTTGGCACTAAATCTTTGAATGATGAGCATGATTGCAATGTTGTTAGTATGAACTCTTTGAATATCCATGGTACTAATGATGATTGCACTAGTCATGATGAAAATGTTTCCTATAAGCATGTCGATTTCTGTGGAATGCATAGAGTTTGAAAATACATACCAAATAGGGAAGATAGATTTTGCAAGAGGCATAAGTATTTAGAAACTAAATGGTTACAAGAAAGGCTAGATGTTAGTGCTGAAAATTTAAAATATCTTCGCCATACTTGTGAACTTTGCAATCAACATGGTCATTTAAATATCAAATGCAAATTGTTTCATGATCGAATCGTGTCCAAAAATTGTGATGACTTGATTTCCCTTGCACATCATAATGAACTTAGTTTGCTTTTGGGTTATGAAGAAATGAAACGTCAAACTAAGCATATTCCAGAATATAACCTTGAGAAATTCCTCGATATTGATCTAGAAGAAATTTATATGTATTGTGCGGTGAATTGCATTGAAAATCCTTATATTGCCAATTACATAAAGAAAATAAAACAAATAGAAGATGAAGAGAATACTAACCAGA
Organism: Triticum urartu; assembly: GCF_056163025.1. Classification (NCBI taxonomy): domain Eukaryota; kingdom Viridiplantae; phylum Streptophyta; class Magnoliopsida; order Poales; family Poaceae; genus Triticum; species Triticum urartu. Next base: position 716,594,137 of record NC_141879.1, read on the forward strand.
GGGAAGAGACTTCCCAATATTCTCCTATTATTTCTTATGATGAATCAGGTAACGAGGAGGAGCCTTCTATTCAACCATTCTCATTAATAAGGATCTCCAAAAAGAGGATTGAACCCACACATGATGTGAAGAAAAAAAAGAAAAGACGGAGAAGCAAAGGTCTAAAGGTATCTCTCCCAAATGATGTTGCTCCTATTACTCATTGTGATGATGATAATTGCTATACTATTGGTGCTATCCATACTATTAATGATGAGAGTGATTATGTTTATGATATGAAAAGACCCAAGCTTGGGGATGCTATGTTTAATGAAGATGATATTTTTAGCCTTCCATGTTTTGATGAGCAAATTTATTATGATGATAGCATGCCTCCTATTTATGATGATTATTGTGATGATACTTATGCTATAAAGAGTAATGATGATTATATTTATAAAACTTGTCATGATTATGATTACCCTTTTTCTGAACATTACTCTTTCAATGTGGAAACAATTTATAGTATTCAAGTTTCTTATAATACTCCCATTATTCCGAATAAGAATTTTGCTTATGTGGAGAGTAATAAAAATTATATGCAAGTAGATTAAAGAATGCTTTATGTGATAGTTATATTGTTGAATTCATTCATGATGCTACTGAAAATTATTATGAGGGAGGAACGTATGCTTGTAGGAATTGCAATAATATCAAGTTTCCTCTCTATGTGCTTAAAGTTTTAAAGTTATGCTTGTTTCGCCTTCCTATGCTAGTTGATTATTGTTCCCATAAGTTGTTTGCTCACAAAATCCCTATGCATAGGAAGTGGGTTAGACTTAAATGTGCTAGTCATATTCTTCATGATGCTCCCGTTATGTTTCAAATCTTACCTTTTATGTGAGCATCGTCATCATCATGCCTAGCTAAAAAGGCATTAAAGAAAAGCGCTTGTTGGGAGACAACCCAATATTTACCCTTACTGTTTTTTTGTGTTCACATGATTATGCTACTGTAGTAATCATGTTTTATTGATTTTGTTTCAATAAAGTGCCAAGTTAGACTTTTAGGATATCTTACAGTGATAGTTGCGTTGATCCTGCTGAAAATCAGAAACTTTTGCGCCCAGTAAATTAGTTTTTATAATTCACAGAAACGTGCTTTTGATCTGATTCTTTTTGCTCTGGATTTGTACACAGATTGCTCAGGTTTTCCTAATTTGGTTCTCCCTCCGTCCCAAAATATAAGAACATTTTTTACACTAGCATAGTATCAAAAACGTTCTTATATTTTGGGACAGAGGTAGTAGAATTCTAGGAGTTCCAGAAGTATACGTTTGATACAGATTACTACAGACTATTCTGTTTTTGACAGATTCTGTTTTCTATGTGTTGTTTGCTTATTTTGATGAATCTATGAGTAGTATCAAAGGGTATGAACCATAGATAAGTTGGAGTACGGTAGATATTACACCAATATGAATTTAGAATGAGTTCACAACAATACCTAAGTGGTGATTTATTTTCTTATACTAACAGAGCTTACGAGTTTTCTGTTGAGTTTTGTGTTGTGAAGTTTTCAAGTTTTGGGTAAAGATTCGATGGACTATGGAATAAGGAGTGGCAAGAGCCTAAGCTTGGGGATGCCCAAGGCACCCCAAGGTAATATTCAAGGACAACCAAAATCCTAAGCTTGGGGATGCCCTGGATGGCATCCCCTCTTTCGTTTTCGTTCATTGGTAACTTTACTTGGAGCTATATTTTTATTCACCACATGATATGTGTTTTGCTTGGAGCGTCATTTTATTTTATTTTGTTTTGCTTAATTATTTAACTACTCATTGATCTTCAATTATATCTTTTTGGAGTAGTTTGTCATTTACTCGTGTGCTTCACTTATATCTTTTGATCTATATAGTTTTTGCTCTAGTGTTTCACTTATATCTTTTAGAGCACGGCGGTGGCTTGTTTTATAGAAACTATTATTCTCTCATGCTTCACTTATATTATTTTGAGAGTCCTACAAAACAGCATGGTAATTTTCTTTAATTATGATAGGCATTCAAGATTAGTAAAAACTTTCTTATGAGTGTGTTGAATAGTAAGAGAAGTTTGATGCTTGATATTTGTTTTGAGATATGAAGATGGTGATATTAGAGTCATGCTAGTTGAGTGGTTATGAATTTGAGAAATACTTGTGTTGAAGTTTGTGATTCCCGTAGCATGCACGTATGGTGAGCTATTATGTGATGAAGTCGGAGCATGATTTATTTATTTATTGTCTTCCTTATGTGTGGAGGTCGGGGTCGCGTGATGGTTAACTCCTACCAACCCTTCCCCTAGGAGCATGTGCGTAGTACTTTGTTTTGATTACTTGTAGATCTTTGCAATAAGTATATGCGTTATTTATGACTAATGTTGAGTCCATGGATTATACGCACTCTCACCCTTCCACCATTGCTAGCCTCTCTAATGCCGCTCACCTTTCGCCGGTATCATACACCCACCATATACCTTCCTCAAAACAGCCACCATACCTACCTATCATGGCATTTCCATAGCCATTCCGAGATATATTGCCATGCAACTTATCACCGTTACGTTTATTATGACACGCTCCATCATTGTCATATTGCTTTTCATGATCATGTAGTTGACATCGTATTTGTGGCAAAGCTACCGTTCATTATCTCATACATGTCACTCTTGATTCATTGCATATCCCGGTACACCGCCGGAGGCATTCACATAGAGTCATATTTTGTTCTAATTCTTGAGTTGTAAGAAATAAAAGTGTGATGATCATCATTATTAGAGCATTGTCCCAAGTGAGGAAAGGATGATGGAAACTATGATTCCCCCACAAGTCGGGATAAGAAAAGAGAAGGCCAAAAAAAGAAAAAAAAAGGCCCAAAAAAAGGGGGGAAATGAGAGAAAAAGAGAGAAGGGACAATGCTACTATCCTTTTTCCACACTTGTGCTTCAAAGTAGCACTATGATCTTCATGATAGAGAGTCTCCTATGTTGACACTTTCATATACTAGTGGGAATTTTTCATTATAGAACTTGGCTTGTATATTCCAATGATGGGCTTCCTCAAATTGCCCTTGGTCTTCGTGAGCAAGCGAGTTGGATGCACACCCACTTAGTTTCCATTGTTGAGCTTTCATATACTTATACCTCTAGTGCATCCGTTGCATGGCAATCCCTACTCACTCACATTAATATCTATTGATGGGCATCTCCATAGCCCATTGATACGCCTAGTTGATGTGAGACTATCTTCTCCCCTTTTGTCTTCTCCACAACCACCATTCGATTCCACCTATAGTGCTATATCCATGGCTCACGCTCATGTATTGCGTGAAGATTGAAAAAGTTTGAGAATACTAAAGTATGAAACAATTGCTTAGCTAAAACCGGGGTTGTGCATGATTTAAATATTTTCTGTGATGAAGATAGAGCATAGCCAGACTATATGATTTTGTAGGGATAACTTTCTTTGGCCATGTTATATTGAGAAGACATGATTGCTTTGTTAGTATGCTTGAAGTATTATTATTTTTATGTCAATATTAAAATTTTATCTTAAATCTTTCGGATCTGAATATTCATACCACAAATAAGAGAATTACATTGAGAATTATGCAAAGAAGCATTCCACATCAAAAATTCTGTTTTTATCATTTACCTACTCGAGGACGAGCAGGAATTAAGCTTGGGGATGCTTGATACGTCTCCAACGTATCTATAATTTTTTATTGTTCCATGCTATATTATATTCTGTTTTGGATGATTAATGGGCTTTACTATGCACTTTTATATTATTTTTGGGACTAACCTATTGACCCAGAGCCCAGTGCCAGTTTCTGTTTTTTCCCTTGTTTCAGTGTTTCGCAGAAAAGGAATATCAAACGGAGTCCAAATGGAATGAAACCTTCTGGAGCGTGATTTTTGGAACGAACGTGATCCAGGAGACTTGGAGTTGAAGTCAGGGAAGCTTCGAGGTGGCCACGGGGTAGGGAGGCGCGCCTGCCCCCTGGGCGCGCCCCCACCCTCGTGGGCCCCTCGTGGCTCCCCTGACCGACTTCTTTCGCCTATATATGTCCATATACCCTAAAAACATCGAGGAGCAGAATAGATCGGGAGTTCCGCCGCCGCAAGCCTCTGTAGCCACCAAAAACCAATCGGGACCCTGTTTTGGCACCCTGCCGGAGGGGGCAACCCTCACCGGTGGCCATCTTCATCATCCCAGCGCTCTCCATGACGAGGAGGGAGTAGTTCACCCTTGGGGCTGAGGGTATGTACTAGTAGCTATGTGTTTGATCTCTCTCTCTCTCTTGTTCTTGAGGTGATACGATCTTGATGTATCGCGAGCTTTGCTATTATAGTTGGATCTTATGATGTTTCTCCCCCTCTACTCTCTTGTAATGGATTGAGTTTTCCCTTTGAAGTTATCTTATCGGATTAAGTCTTTAAGGATTTGAGAACACTTGACGTATGTCTTGCCGTGCTTATCTGTGGTGATAATGGGATATTCACGTGATCCACTTGATGTATGTTTTGGTGATCAACTTGCGGGTTCCGTTTGTGAACTTATGCATATGGGTTGGCACACGTTTTCGTATTGACTCTCCAGAAACTTTGGGGCACTCTTTGAAGTACTTTGTGTTGGATTGAATAGATGAATCTGAGATTCTGTGATGCATATCGTATAATCATACCCACAGATACTTGAGGTGACATTGGAGTATCTAGGTGACATTAGGGTTGTGGTTGATTTGTGTCTTAAGGTGTTATTCTAGTACGAACTCTATGATAGATTGAACGGAAAGAATAGCTTCGTGTTATTTTACTACGGACTCTTGAATAGATCGATCCGAAAGAATAGCTTTGAGGTGGTTTCGTACCCTACAATAATCTCTTAGTTTGTTCTCCGCTATTAGTGACTTTGGAGTGACTCATTGTTGCATGTTGAGGGATAGGTATATGATCCAGTTATGTTATTATTGTTGAGAGAACTTGCACTAGTGAAAGTATGAACCCTAGGCCTTGTTTCAACGCATTGCAATACCATTTGCGCTCACTTTTATCATTAGTTACCTTGCTGTTTTTATATTTTCAGATTACAAAAACCTATATCTACTATCCATATTGCACTTGTATCACCATCTCTTCGCCGAACTAGTGCACCTATACAATTTACCATTGTATTGGGTGTGTTGGGGACACAAGAGACTCTTTGTTATTTGGTTGCAGGGTTGCTTGAGAGAGACCATCTTCATCCTACGCCTCCCACGGATTGATAAACCTTAGGTCATCCACTTGAGTGAAATTTGCTACTGTCCTACAAACCTCTGCACTTGAAGGCCCAACAACGTCTACAAGAAGAAGGTTGCATAGTAGACATCAACGAACACAAATACCAGTACGGGAAGCCTCTCGTCAAAGATGGAAGTCCTCCTCTAAGAACGATGATGCGAAGATTCCATGATTGGTACATGAAAACCTGCAGAGAGTCTGGGGGGGAGGATACTTTGACGCTGAGAGTTAAAGAGGAGCACGACCTCGTTGGAATTGATCTGTTGTCTGTTCCATTTGAGGAGTTCTTCCAGTTTTTCAATCAAAAGGCCCTCGATAAATTAACGGTCACTTGCTACTGTCTGTAAGTACTACTTCTGTCATTAAGTCTCTATATATAGCTCAGCTCTTTCATTGCATGTATATATAATTATCCTCACTATATTATGCAAACTGAAGATCGACGAATGCAGAAAAGCAGAAATCTACGATATTGGGTTCATTAACACAAATCTCATAGATGAATTTATGGTTAAATTTCATGCCAAAGAAACCTAAGCCAACTTGCTCAAATCGTTGCTAATAAATCAAAACAAAGATAAAATACTCTTTCCTTACAACTTAAAGTGAGTGTTACTGTCTTGTGCATATTCGGTTTCCCTTATTACTCGAGGTTATAGTAATGTAATTGCGCAGCTTCCACTATATTATCCTAGAGATTAAGCTTGAGCAGGGACTAGTAACCGTCTTAGACGCGAGACGAAAAGATCCTGAGGACTATGCGGACATGACTAAAATGCTCAAGAAGTAAGTTCAATCAATCATTATCGCACCATATCGGTAACTTGGTTCATTTCCTGATATTAAGTAATTGTTTTCTTTGTCTCACAGGGTTTGGAAAGTATTCACCGCACAAGCTCCGGGACTGCCGGGGGAGCTGCGATTTACATACCCGAAAGTAAGTACTACTAGCTAGCTAGTTCCTCACATCTCCCGTTGATTCTAGCTACTTTCATCAATGCCATTTATAATGCTCCATTATCAGTTTGATTGACCTCTATTTCTCGTAAAGTGCTTGTTGCAGGAACCCGGGAATAATTACTGTGGATACTACGTTTACGAGTTCATCTACAACGCGACGGCCAAGAATAAGTGGGGCTACTCTAAAACACAATATGAAGTGCGTAAGCAATAATATTCACAATTTCATTTTATTACCATCATTTGTGTTGAGTTTCATTCATATATATATGTATTGACCCCCTTCTTCAAATTAGACGTGGCAGATGCGGGATGAACTCCTACCACAAGATCGCATGAAAGCAATTCAAGAGGAATTGGCGGGATTCTTTCTTGATCACGTCATCAATAAAGCCGGAGAATACCATGTGGAAGTTGAGTTCAGATATTAGGGGATTGTAAGAGATCTTATATTGTATATATGTAGCCAGTAGCATCGGATAGATATACGAAAACTTGTTGTTCGACCAATCTCTCGGAGAAGGAGAGGTCGATATCACTTCTCTCTGTATGCATATGTTCATGACGATCTTCTGTACTTAATGGTTTCCTTCATTTGCTTACTAGCTAGCGTGTCGAGTCCTCTCTATACGTATTGTACGTAGCATCGACCAAGCACGGAGATAAGAGAGGACACTACTCTCTATTAGCTAGCTAACACAATATATGAAACACCTAAGTTAACCCTACAAAACCCCCCAAACCCCCAACCCCCCCCCCCCTTCAGAAAAAAAAACCCTAGCCCCTGAACTACTAACGCGTGGTAGCTTATTGGTCTCGGTTGGTGCTACCAACCGGGACAAAAGGCCCCCGTGCCAGGGCAAGCCACAGCGGCCACGTGGAGCCCCATCTGTCCCGATTGGTATAAGAACCGGGACTAGAGGTATAGGACTTTAATACCGACCCTTTAGTCTCGATTCCTGAACCGGGACAAATGACCCTTTTTCTACTAGTGAAAGCTTGGGCCACTAGTCTACTCGAGGACAACATCTGGCATGGCATGACCTTGGGAAGGCTTGCGAAGGACCCTTTTTGAAACCAGTCCTATTATTCGTTTTATTGTTTTCCCTAATACTAATGCATGTTCTACTCCGTAGCTCGACTACTTGCCAATTACTAGAAGGACCCTTTTTAAAAATAATTTTATACATAAAAGAAGTTGATACATATTGATATGAAAACATTAAATTACACACGAAGGAATGGAGTGTGTGGAGCGAGAAGACCATGCTACACATGGTTGCATATCCACATGAAGCACGTGAAAAAAATTTAGCTTGTACATAAAGGTTGTTGCTACATGTCGGCATGAAAAACATCAAAATACAGATGAAGGAATGGAGTGGGAGTAGAAATAACATGACACACCTGGTTTTTGATGCACCTAATAATAAAATCCCTGATTTTTCTAGCCATTCATGAAAAAGTCAAAACTCTTCAAAACTTTTTGGGCAACAAAATTGACATACTATCATACTCGTATAAATTTTTTGACATAAAAACAACCCAAAAAATCTGAGCATAAAAAAATTCCATGACAATATAGAGTGAATACTAATTCTAATGTAGTTGTGTTTTGTTCTATTCATCAACAATACCAAGGGAGTTATTTCGTCCCCAAAATTTTTAGAAGAGTGTAAAGCTTTAACAAGCTTGCATTGTTGCCAACAAACTTCATGTTCTTTTTACCTTTTTTCAAATTATTCGAAAAACGGGTGCACCTTCCCCATGTTCCATTCGTTACTGTCTTTGGGGCCGGTCCATTTTAGGATTCCTGTTGGACTTCAACTTAGCACACTAAGCAAAGCTTAGGTCACGAGTCTAATAAATGAGGGCAGCATCTGCTATGGCATAACCTTGAGAAGGACCTTTTTTTTGTAACCAGTGCTATTATTATAATTTTTCCGTTCAGTAACACAAATGCATGATATCCTTTTTAGCTCGACTCCATTTTCGATCAAGATATATGCAAATATGAAGCACGAGAAAAATGAGCTAGAACATGAAAGCTGTTGATACATGTCAGTATGAAAAACCTCAAAATATAGACGAAGGAATGGAGTGCACGCAGGGAAAATACCCCGATACACCTAGTTTTATATGCACCTGACAAGAAAATCACTGATATTTTCAGCAATTTAGGATAAAGTCAATCTCCGAAATTGTTTTGGCAACAAGCCTGACCAACTGCCGCATTGGTATAAAGATTTCGATAATGAAAAACTACCCTAATTCGAGCATAAAAAATTGTCTATAAAAATAGAGTGATAGTTCCTCTAATATAGTTTGCTGATTTTATTTTATTTTGCATCAAGAATAGCACAAAAATTCTTTTGTCCCCAAATTTGTTACAAGAGTGTAACACTTTAACAAGTTTTGTTGGCTATTTTTGGAATTATCTTTATTTTTGAAGAAAAGGTGCACCTACCAAATGTTCCATTTGTTCTCCTCATTTGGGGCCTTTCATTCTATGATTCCCGTCGGAGTTCAAGTTAGCAGCCTAAGCAAAGCTTGGGTCATGAGTCTAACCAATGGCATCATCCGCCATGGAATGACCTTCGGAAGGCTTCAAAAGGTCTTTTGTTAAAACGATTGTTATTTTAGTTTTTGTATTCACTAATACAAATGAATGATCTCCTTTGTAGCTCGACTCCATGTCTGGTCAAGACATGCGCATATATGAATCACGTGAAAAAATGAGCTTGTGCATAGAACTTGTTCATACATGTCGGTATGAAAAAATAGCAAAATACACACGAAGGAATCGAGTGCATGTAGGGAAAATACCTTGATACACTGGGTTGTATACGCACATGATAAAGGAATCCCCGAATATTTTTTCAAAATTCAAGAAAAGACGAAAACCTTGGAAACTTTTTGGGCAACAAACTGGACCTAGTGTTGTGCTTGTATAAAATAAAGAAATGCTACCCTAAAAAATCAGAGCATATATTTTTTCTAGGAAAATATATAGTGAACAGTACCTCTATTATAGTGCTGATTTTTTTTTCACCAAAAATACCGGCAAAGTCATTTCATCCCCAAATATTTTACAAAAGTATAGCCCTGTAAGAACTTTGTTGCCAACAAATTTCATGGTTTTTTTTACCATTCTGGAAATACTTTTGTTGTGAAGAACGGGTGCACCTAACCCATGTTCCATCCATTCCTCACCGTTGGGGCCTTCCACTTTATGATTCATGTTGAAGTTCAACTTATCACACTGCACAAAGATTTGGTGACGAGTCTACTCAAGGAGAGCTTCTGCCATTTCATGATCTTGGGAAGGCTTGAGAAGTTTTTTTTAAACCAGACGTATTATTAGTTTTTGTATTCACTACTACCAATGCACGATCTCTTATGTAGCTCATGTGAATAATGAGCTTGCGCATAAAATCTGTTGATACATGTCGGCATAGAAACATCAAAATACACATGAAGGAATGGAGTGTGCGCACGGAAAATACCATGTTATACCTGGTTGTATATCCATCTGAAAAAAAATCCATGCATTTGCTTTAGAAATTCAGGAAAACGAGAAAAATATTTGTATTTTTTTGGGAAGAAACATGACCTAGTGACGTACTCATATACAAATTTAGACAAAGGAAAACTACTATAAAAAATGTGAGCATAAAAACAAATTGTCCTAGACAATATAGAGTGAATAGTACGTCTAATATAATGTTGATTTTGTTTTTTCTTCCACAAATAGTACCACAAAATTCCTTTGGCCCCCCAAAATTTGCATGATCGTAACGCTTTATGAAGTTTGCTGCCATCAAGTTTCATGATTTTTCGACCAATTTTTAAATTCCTTTTTTTAATGGTTGCACCTACCCTTGTGTTTCATTTGTTACCCTCCTTTGGCACCTTCTATGTTATGATCCTCATTGGAGTTCCTCTTAGCAGACTGAGCAAAGCTTGGGTCATGAGTCTACCCAAGGGCAGCATCTGCCTGGGGGCTGGGGCATGATCTTGGGAAGGCTTGAGAAGGACTTTTTCTTGAACCAGTCATATTATTAATTTTTTGTATTCATTAATACTAATGCTTGATGTCCTCTATAGCTAGACTTCATGTCTTATCAAGATACGAGCAGATATGAAGCACGTGAAAAAATGACCTTGTGCAAAAAAAATTGATTCATGTGGGTATGAAAAGCATCAAAATACACATGAAGGAATGGAACGCGTGCTGGGAAAATACCCTGATACACATGATAGTATATGCACCTCATAAAACCAATCCTCGAACTTTTTTGAAAAATTTGTGAAGAAGTCAAAAATGTTTGAATTTTTTTGGTAACAATCTTGACCTACTGACATACTTGTATAACAATTTGAACAAAGAAAAACTACCGTAAAAAAAATCTGTGAATAAGAATAAAACTGTCTAGGACAATTTAGAGTGAATAGTACCTCCAATATATTGCTGATTTTGTATTTTCAACAGTAAATGGTACCACGGAAGTTATCTGTTCCCCGAATTGTTTACGCGAATTTAACGCTTTTATCAAGTTTCTTGCCAACAAGATTTTCTGACCACTTCTTTTTTTTTTGGAAAATGGGTGCAACTACCCTATGTTCCGTTGGTTCCCCTCCGCGCGCGCAGATATACTCTATAACCCAAAACTGATTGCCAATGCTAATATGCATTCATTCAATCCATTGAGTATCTAAGCGTCGCTATCTTGGAGCGGTGCCTAGCGAGCGCCGAGACCTGCTCGTTGCTTCTCATCTTCTTCGTCCGGGCTGTTGTGGAGCGTGCACACGCGGCCCACGAGCGGGTCGCCAAGGACGAGGATGCGGCGTACAAAGCCGCATGCGACGCACTGGCGGCGGCCAGCAAGCAGCTCGGCGAACTCGGCCTGAGGGTCGACGACTGCAGCCAGAAGGTGCGCGAACGGCTGGACGACGATGATCTTTGGGCTGCTTTGGCCACCGAGCAGGAGCAGGAGGAGAAGCTCATGGCCGAGGTGGAGCGCGCCAGGCAGGACGTCGACAGGAAGAAGCCAAAGGAAGGTATGGAGCGTATCACCGGTTGGTGGGGAAAGGCGGTCCGCATCAGTTTCTTTCTGTCTGTCTTCTTCTCCCAAGCGAGTGGAGTGATTGCGGGATTTGCCTTTTACTACTCGCTGCAGATACAGGAGAAGTGTAAGTTTGGCAGGTTTTTTGAGGTCCTTGCCTTCGCACTTGCTCTTGGTTTCTCGCTGCCGTTCCATGGCTTCTTTGCCTGGATCTCCATAACCCGAAACTGATTGTGGACTTGATGAGTATGAAACCGGCTATTAGTTCTTCCAATTAGTTAGATTTATGCTTTCTTCAAAGTTGATGTCCATGTGTGGACAAGATCAACATTTATGCTTCCATGTTTTAGTTTTCAAAAGCTGTGCCCCGTGGGCAAGAGCAGCATTAGGCTAAGGTGGTGTCGGTGTGTGATGGTTAGTTTAAGGCAATGTAACCGGTTCAACTCATGTTTAATATTATTAAGTTATCTGTTATCCTCTCCATGTACTGAGTAGGAGTACCATGGGCGCGATGGTGGAAGTATGAATGCTTGTGTATTTATTTACTCGTTATACCATGGCCACGACGGCCAAGGATGAATGTTTATTTATTGTTGGAATGTGTATTTACTGACGGCGGAAGGATGAGTGTTTGTGTATATATTGAGTGATGGCGAAAGGCCCCGGAAAAGGAAAAAGAATGATGGCCGAAGGATCTGCCGAATTTGTATATTATGAACTTTGCTTCGCATTATTTTCATAGTACGGCGCGATGGCGGAAGGATGACTGTTTGTGTAAAAAAATTGAGATGGGATGTGTATTTCAGTGATGGAGTATTAACTTTTTTTAACTGGCGAGAGCCGTAGGGGAATGGATTCTCGTATTTATAGGAGTAGTTATTATTTTTATCGGGAGTACCTAGAACTCATCTAGATGAGACGTAATTTGGTCTCATTCATCTGGAAAACAAGAACGGATACAACCCACGTCAGCACACACGCATCTTATAGCACCATATCCAATGGCTATAAAAGGTGAATGAGACCAAATTAAATCTCATCTAGATGAGTTCTAGCAAAACTGATTTTCATCACATGGTACGATGGTGAAAGGGAGTCGCGTATATTTGTTATTTCCATCATTCCATCGCACGTACGGCCTGACGGTTATTCGTTATTTCCATCATTCCATCGCACGTACGGCCTGAGGATAATAAAAAGAAAATCTAGATATAGATACTATAAAACTTTGTAGGAAGTGCCTCACGAGTGGAAATTTCGGAACGTGAAACAAATGAAGGCAAATTTTACTTGCATTCGTCGCCAAGTATTCTCTAGTTAGAACCAAAGGAATTCTATAGTTTTTTTTTTTTTGCAGGGAAACGGAGTTCTATACCTAGCGAATAACGGGTCGTCGGCCAGTTTTTTCTGTCGTATAATATGCTCCTAGCACGTCGATGCAACCGCTGTATATGTTCCTAGCAACGTCCTTCTCAATCTTACGGTTGGTCGCCAACACTGACCGATAATGATGGACAAGAGTTGGAATTCAAAGGAGGTTGATGCTCTTGCATCTCTAACCAATCCCTACTAGTAAACGTGCAATGCACGTGTAGAATCAAACAAAAGATCACGTGTCTTCAAAATTACGCTGTGAACTTGGTAGTGAATTACACCTTACCTACAGGAATCTTTTGGGTGTGGGCATAAATTGCAAGCTAACTACTATCACTAACATATATGAGCCGGTAGATAGAATCAAGTGCAAAACATGATGTTTAGGTAATTACATCCGTACTAATTTGGTAGAGAAAATCAAGCTCTCATGATCCCATTGGTATGTCAAAACTTGCATCAAAATTCAAACATAGTACAACTGTCATTTTGAAAATGAAATCATAAAATGCAAAAAATACATCGATCCAATATGGTAACTCAAATATGTAGCATCGCTTTAGTAGAAGAAAGAAAATTATAATGTCTAAAGCTTGTTCGGACACTGCAAGGCAGTTATAGCTTCTTCCTTAAGTAGCAAAAACGGGCTACGTGCAATCCATTCTGGATAAGACTTACCAGTTACCACCTGAAGGTAAACCCGAACATGCCGATGGTATAGACTGTAAGTAAAATAAGGCAAGACACATGACTATCAAAATGACTGGAACAAAAAAAAACGGAAGGAAAAAACCAGCTTGATTTACATGCTCGTCCCCGTCCCGGTTCCTCTCACATATAACATTTCAAGAAAAAAAAAACAGTATCTACATATAAAGCTCCCAAACCTGGCGGCTTCAGCCTCACCATCTGATGCATTTGCCATTCATCTCTCTCGAAAAAACGAGGAAAACGCAGTTGTAATCTTTCACATCTTTGGGCTGTCCAGAACACCGCAAAGTTCATACCTATGAAGACATACATTACTGAATCCTTTGCGGGTTCATTTCTATCCAAAATTTAAGATGCCTTGTGAACTTTCTCATCATATAAAGTGGAACCATTCACCTTTTCCTCTAAGTTGAATAAAGTTGATCCCTCCATAGACAATCTGTCCACTGTCAATAGCAACTTATGTGCACAAAATAGCTCGCCCTGAACCTGCCAAAGCAACAATTAACGATAGCAATGCAGGGAAACATACAACACAAATAGCTATTATGAGGCTATTAGGGAAACAAGAAGGCAACAAAAACTTGAAAAATAAAATGATTCCATCAATACCCTCTTCTCCTTACATGTGAATCCTGATTATAGCTGAACCAGAAGAATGTTCATACCTCGTTAGTCACATAAAACAGAGCTAATTATTCGAGCTTCTAAATTAAAGGATCAAAGGCCAATGCACGCCTTGATTAATATGAAATGCGCATATCCAAAACCAAATGTCCGAGCAAGGTTTTAAGAAATAAGATATCTGACTAAAGCAATAACTAGGAAGGCATCAAACAAAAGAGATGGTGTGGCAAGTTTACTCGGTAAGAGAAAGAAGACCTAGCCCCCGCGTCGCCCTTCCCGCGGGCGACATGGGTGGTGCCGCCACCTCCTGCCGCTAGCCCTCCCCCTCCTCCCCTTCCCCGCCGCCGCCGGCCAGAGTCGTCGGGGCAAAGCCCCCCGCGGTGGCTGGCGGCAGGGGCCTTCTCCCCTCCTCGCGTCCATGGCCTGCGGGGGCGGCCAGGTCGGGCGGACGCGCCAGGGCGCACGGATCCTGGCGGCGCGGCCGCGACGATTTTGATGGCGATGGGCCCAATGGCGCGGCTGCAGATGGGTCGGCGTGTAGCTATGTGGCGACTGCGTGCGGGTCTCCTAGTGGCGGCGGCCTTCGCCGGCGGCGGGGCGGCACGTGCGCGGCATCCGGCGAGGGGTAGGGACACGACCACGGTGGCTTCCCATGCGAACGGAGATACACGGAGAAGAGGCTGCGGCGTGTGCCCTCGGGGAGGATGGATATCCTCGCCCAGATCCGTCGACGGCATGGCGGTGGAGGTCGCAGTGGCCGGTCGGAGGCGGCGGAACAAGGCCGGTGGCAGCGGCGATGTTCTGTCTGGATCCCGGGGCGGCGGCCCTGGATGGTGGTGGCGGGTGAAGCTCGGGCTTCCCGCGGCGGCATGGCGTGGTGCAGTCCCTGTCCAAGGTGGATCTGTGACGGGGATCTGATTGCGGATTGGTTCGGATCAGAGACGGTGACGAGCACGCGGGATCCATCTCGGCGGTTTGGCGAGGTGGGGGTGGGAGCCCTCCTTCGAGGCTCCATTGGTGGCACACTCTGGCAGTGGCCGGTGCGCCAGGACTCCTATGGTGGCACTGTTGTTGCGGTTGGTCGCCGGATCTAGGTTGCTAGATCTGGGGCTTTGAAGTTGGTCGAGACGGTGCATAGGTTGTAGGGTGGATTCCTTGGGATGGATCCGGGCGAAAACCTGGTTTTCGGTCGTTGGCCGGAGCCGGTGATAACGATGCCCTTATCATCGTTTCCTTCATGAAGGCATCATCGAGGTGAAATACCTCCGGGGAAAACCCTAGATCAGTTGATCGGATGACGGCGACATTCATGTGTCGTTACCCCCTTGAGGGCGGCATTCTTGGAGATGCACTCGGGCTCGAGGGACCAGCGGCTGGCTTCTTTGGTCGAGCGGTGTTTCTTTCTACATATTCATGGCGGAGGTTTTTGGCGGCATGGAGCAGCGGAGGCTTGGCGCCAGATGTGTGGCGATGGACACGCGCAGGAGGTCGACGCTGTCTGGCGTCGTGGTGGCGTCGACAGCGGCTAGATCAGGCAAGGTAGATGTAGCAGTACAGCTCTGAAGATAGATTGGTGGCAAGTGGCTGCGGCGGCCTCATACCCAGGGGCGTCCTGGTTGAGGAACATGCCGTACTGGTGGGTGCCCATACCCGGCAGACGTCATGGTTGGGACCTCAGGTCTTAGATGTTTAGGTTTGGCTGTGAGGTCTGTTTGGTATTAGGCCTAGACTATCAGCATTCCTTCATCAATTGGATAGGAATAGCGACAGTTTGTTGCATAGACAGGCTTCAGTCTTACTGTTGTATGACTTTGTAAGGTCTTGTGTGAATAATTAATAAAATGACTGCATGCATCGTCCAGATGCAGAGGCCGGGGGTCCTCCTCCATTTCTAAAAAAATCAAACAAAAGAGATAAATAAAAACAGAATATATATGTCAAGTTGGCAGCTGTGTCCCTGACCATTAGGAAGAAAACACCTCTGTCCTGTCCGAAAAATAAATTCAGACATGCGTCTATAGGTTCAATTGTCATATATCTCCAAAGGCAAATAAACGAAAATGAAGTGATCTGTTTTACCTTTTTTACTGTCTATTTTTCATGAAGGCATCACTAATACTCCCTCCGTCCCATAATTCTCGTCTTAGATTTATCTAAATATGGATGTATCAAGTCATATTTTAGTATTAGATACATCCGTATCTAGACAAATCTAAGACAACAATTTTAGGACGGAGGGAATAAGTAAATAGATGAGAGACGATAACCCTAGTAATATATATTAATGCATTATCAACTTGAATTTCTATTGCTCAGTTTAACAAGTAGTCTAATAGCAGAGGGTAACACATATAAGAATGTTTACCTCATCTCATGTCCTTGCTGACGCGTTTGACATTTCGAAAATCTTCTTCAGCCTCCTTCGCTTTACTTCTGAAATAATCATGTTGCACAAAGAAACACTAAGTTATGCGATCATTCTAACATCACCTCGAATCTTATCTGATCACCAATTCTAAAAAGAAAAGCATCATATTCCAAACAATTAATACATCAAACTGTAATAAGCAGTACGTAGGAGACATGTGGTCGCCACAATCCTAGCATATATGGGGTCAGCGGTTGCGGAATCTGCGGGCAACAGGACACTTTGGATCATGCGTGGGACGGCGAGGTGTGTTGGCATGCAGGGCCGGCGGTCGGTGCATACGAGCAGCCAACGCTAGAGGGGCGAGGCGGCGTGTGTGGGGCGCCGCGGAGAGGGATTTTTCATGATGGTTGCAGAGGTGCGAAGGACTAGGGGATCACTGGTATCGTGTAAGTGCAATGCACGTGTCGTATCCCAGTGGAAATAGAGAGTAATGATAATTGGTAAAGATCAACGAGATGTAGCGTGCATGTGCGAAATGCACGTCTTAACTAATGCAACATGGTAATAGAGATTGTTAACTAAATACACCAAAACAGGAGGTACAGTTCACTTGTTTTCAGCTTTACAACTCCAAGGAAAACACAGACAAAATGCCAAAGAATCAGTCAAGAAGAACTCAATGTAGTTCGCATGTAGAATCCTAGGTTCTGCTTCTCAATCCTAATAAGCACAGAAAGATAAGACGGAATGATCATGTACGTTAGTCCTTAGAGCATCTCCAGCTGTTCGGCCCCCAGGACGCCGAAAAAGAGCCGCCTGAGGCCGAACCGGCGCTTGCTTGGCGCGTGGGGGCGACTGCGTTCCCAGTCGACGCCCCCAGATCGCCGCAAAAATCGCGCGAATTCGGGGATATTTTATACAAATTTGTACAAACTCGGCCGATCTGGCACAAACTCAGAGATTGTCGTAGAGATTGGCAGGACTGGGTATTATTCTGGGCGATGAAATGGATGGAATTTCTTGAAACATAACTCACTTCACTTATAATCGAATTTGAAAAAGGGAGACTAGCTGCTGCAATAAATCAAGAAGAAAGCAGGCACAAAAGAGAAGCTCAATGGGCGATACTTCATTGAAATTTGTACAAAAACAGATGAACATGCAAACTACGCCTACAACTATGGCAAACTACGCCTATCCCTGCTACGCCGCGGCCACCGCCAGCCATCTACATGCCGAGAAGCCTGTAGAAACGGGTGACGTCATCGTCGTCGTCGCGCGCCGTGCTGGAGCCGCCGCCGTCCCTACTGCACCCCTGGCCAAGGTTGTTGACAGGCGGTGGGGGGTTGGACGGGCCGGCCTCGTCCTCCTCGTAGCTATCGAGGATGATGACGCCACCCTCCTCGCGTCCGCGACGCCGGGCCTTGAGCTCCACGTATGCCCGGCGCTGGTAGAGCACCTGCTCGCGGACGTAGTCCTCCCTCGCCCACTTGGGGGTGGCCTCGTCGTCGGAGGCCACCATGTCCGTGTGCTCCAGCTTCATGGGGAGAAGCCCCGGCTCGGGCTTCGGCCGGACCAGGCGGAAGGAACGCGGGGAGGGGCGGGCACCCTCGTAGATGACGAGGGCGTCGCTGCGGGTGTGGCGTTGAAGCTGCGTCTCTTCCGGCTCCGGCTTGACGGGGCGGAGCGCTGAGCCGGAGGAGAGCGAGCCGGAGCCCGACGACGAGGACGTCCTCGGGTCCATTCGCCACGGCGTCTAGGAGCTGCCACAACGGCGAGAGAAGGACGGCCGCGGCGGCTACTCGAGGCGTGGCGTGTAGCTGGCCTCGATGTGGTCGAGGACGGCCTCGGGGGTGCGGCCGGGCACGCCCCACCACTCGCGCCGCCCGTCGGCGTTGATGCGTCCGCGAGGGATGATGCTATTGGCGGAGGCGATCTGGTATTCACGGCGACGCTCGAAGTACATCGTCCACAGCGTGTGGCTGTCGGCGGCGTACATCAGCTCGTTCGCTACGCCTCCGTCAGCGACGAGCGGATGCGGACGATCTCGGTCCGGCGTGCAGCCCCTTCGGGCACCGGTGACACCGGGACCCCGCCGGCGCTCAACTTCCACGACCCCGACACACGCATGTCCGGGGGCGCCGGATAGTCGGTCTTGTAGAGGAGGCGCACCTCCGCCTCCTGGAGATGGCGGCGGCCGAAGCCGTTCGCCGCCGCGCCGTCGCCTGGGTACCTCTCAGCCATTGCTCGTCGGCGGGAAGGGGGGAGTGTGTTGCTTTGTGTGGCGATGTGAGGCGATGTGTGGCAGCTGTCCGACGGGGAGATCGGCTTTTAGCCGCAACGGGGCGGCGAGAGCCTGCATGCCGGGCGACGCGTGGCGGGAGTGGGCGAGACGCGCGTTGGTAGCGCCTTCACTGCGCCGCCCGTGAGGCATCAATGAAGGCTGACCGGCGTGGTAGCGCGGCATCCTTGGCACTGATTCCCGCGGGAACCGAGGCGATGAGGATGACGAAGCGGCGTCTCGCTGACTCGGCGGGCCCATCCCCGTTCGCGCCAAAAACGCGTCCCCCGGCGCCCAAGGCGCCCCCAGCGCGCCGGGTTTGGCCTGGGTCCGCCGGCGCCAGTTTCGGTCCAAACCAGCGAAACAGGGCTCCTGGGACGTGACTGGGCCGATTTTCGGCCGCCGGCGCCGAAAAAACGCCGGAGGGGGGGGGCATGTTGGGGGCACGGCTCGAGATGCTCTTATCACTATAGTTCACAACGATGCATCACACCTTTTCATGATGGCCATGCAGCTGCAAAGAGAAAAAATAAATAAACTAAGACAGTGCCGCATACATCTATCTTCCTTTCTTTGTAAAAGCTAGATTCAATTTGTGGCAAAACAGCATTCCAAAAATGAATTATGTACGCCAAAATTCTCCTAGGTCAAAACAGGCAATCCGACATACTGCAAACAATTTTTTAGGATCTACCTTCATATTATGTATGGCTCCATGTCCATGATTTAGAACTCAATGATTGAAATGAGCATTTTTTATGTCCATGACTGATGTAGTCATCTTTGTAGCATCTGGCAAACACTTTTTGTATTCCTCTGCCTGCATGTCATCACCACAAAGCGTAGCCCATTCACGTTGTCAAACTCAAGTCGAAAAGTGTACTGTGAAAAAAAAGCTAAGAATTCAGGATAAATACCTTAATTATCTCACACAGGTCTTTCCATGGATGGCATAAATGACATTTATTTCACTTGCCCACCCACTTACAATTTTTCATGCTTGCATCAGCAAAAAAAGTTTCAAAAATGCTCCTAACAGGACAGGGAAGCCCAAACATGCAACTCTATTGGTAGCAGTCAGCAGCACTAGAATTTTGATCACCAAAGATTGAATTGACAAAATCAGATTGCTGCTTTGTGCTTCCTACTATGAACTGCTGTATATTTGGCACACAAGTTCTTACCCGGAGTCATTCTGCACCGTCGTCTTGGAATTGCATTTGTTCAGAGAAGCCACCATCGTCATACAACAAGTTACACAACTCATGTCGTTTGGATTTACAACGAGCGTGCACCATGCAGTATGGCATTGTCATTTGGATTCACTAGTTGGAAAATCGGCAGTGGAACTGGCTGTTAATGGCCAATCTTTTGTTTGCATGACATGTCCGAGACAGTGCATGCAGCAAATCAGTTCCTCGAATTAAAATCTCTTTCCGAGTGCTCTTTCGCTGCCTTTGGCGTGCGCTGGACGAGTCAAAGATAGGAAAGGCTCGGGTTGCAGCCATTGCAGCCTATGTAGCAGGTAGTACTGCGTACTGGATACTAGCCCACGCAAAAGATACCAAGGAGCACCTAGTCATAGCCCTGGTAGCACCAAAAAAGTTAATTGGAGCTGGGAATCCGTTTCACCTCGTGATGCCATTATTTACTGGCAGTAAATCGGTATAACGGAATCTTATATGCTGTCCCAGGCACCGGGATTTACTATTCTCCTTGAGAATCTAATAACGAGTTGATGACCCCTCTTAGGAAAATACTCAAACAGAATAGACACCTTTCTCCTCGGTCTACAGTGAAAAAAAATATATAGGATTGGTGCGGACAGTTCATCACGGCGTCCACTATATTTTGATGCCCTGTAAAAGAAAGCATAGTTTAAGTCTGATCTTCTCGATATGTTATTATGTGTGTTAATGTGCACCTTATAATTACCTAATCGATCAAGCTAATTAACCATCAGCTTGGTGGTAGTTTTATATTCGATGTAGTCATAGCCCGCACAAGATCGGTCTCTCATAATATGTTGTATAGCCATCGCATGGCTCAACAGAAGTTGGTTACACTCGTTTGCCAAAATACAAATCAGAAAATGAAGACAAATTCTCATGTCACACTATTATTTTCGAATGGTTCCTGACCAAACTAAGAACCAAAAAACATAGGAGTATATCTTTCAAGGAAAATAAAGGCTGCAGACTATTTCGCATTCAGTATCGTCCAAGGCGTACGCTACCCCTCCTTTGCTTGCCAGCCTTGTCTGCGCGAGTGCAGAAAGGTGCAGCTCGTCCACGAGAGCCCGGATTGTGGCCAGACGAAAGACAAAGCCATTGTGTTGGCCTGGTGTTCCCGACGTCTTTCCCCGTACCAGGTTGGGCTGGTGCTCCATTGTGTGTGGTCACATCGCATTGGATTCCATTTCCTGTACTCTACTCGCTTTTGCTGTTTGCTGTGCAGCTGCTGCAGCAGGGGAGGGTGAGAGAGACCCGGCCAAGCCAAGGCGCCGGGTTCCCCCGTTACCAAGAACCTGTAATTGCGCCCTATCGTTTAAATATAATCATCAGCCATCACCATACATGTCATTGTTTTGTTTGTGCCTCATATATCTAGTCTAACAAACTATAAATTTATTACCCTAAAAAAACTATAAATTTTGTTGCCATAAATGACGAGGAAGAGCATTCCGTTTTTAATCTGCCATCAGTCAGTCATCCAATGGCTGATTCTTTATGATTGGTTCATTTTTTTTGTTTTTTTTGTTTTTTCTGATTTCTTGATTTCTCCTTTTCGTTTTTTCTTCTGAAATTCCTGTTTTTATTACTAGCATAATGCGAGGGCATCATCTTTAGAGTGTTGAACCAAATGTGAGGGCATCATCCTTAGCATGGCGAGTGTTTAGAAATAAATAGAGTATTTTGTAGATCACAATATTGGTTGTATTCATTTGGGTGTGATGATTTATTTGTACATAAATAATCAGAGATCCCAAAACAGGAGTTAGTTAGTGGTGACATTGCATAGGTCTGTGGAGATAGATCCTCGCATGTGCACAACAATATTAATTGTTTTATTTAATGAGATGCAGTATAAAATGGTTGTTAATTACATAGAGATGTGTAGCATAATTTTCCACATTTAGAGTTTAATTTTAAAAATATCAAAAAGAAAAAGTTGCGAATAGTATGATATTGAATTGGATTGATGGTGGTCAATTTAAGTTGAAAACAATGTATTTCCAAAATATATCTTTACGCATTCGGATCTTGCACTAGTAGAAAAGGGGGCTTTGGGACCGGGTAAGCCCATTAGTCCCGGTTCAGTCCAGAACCGGGACCAATGGGTGCATTTATCCCGGTTCGTGCGGCTAAGGCATTAGTCCCGGTTCACCTGGGCCCTTTAGTCCCGGTTCGTGCCACGAACCGGGACTAAAGGGTGCGATGCCCATTGGTCCCGGTTGGTGGCACCAACCGGTACTAAAGGTTAGACCTTTAGTCCCGGTTGGTGCCACCAACCGGGACTAATGGGCTTTGAGGCATTAGTACCGGTTCATGGCACGAACTGGTACTAAAGGTCCCATTTTCAACCCCCCCTGACCGCCTTTTCAGTTTTAGAAAAAACAAAAGAAAATGATGGAAATGTCAATAAATATAAAATAAAATAAGTTTCCCATGTGATATGTGGTCTATTTGTTGGGAAAATTTACAAATATGAATTTCGACTTTATTTACAAAATCTCTCTGGAATTTGTAAAATGGGCATAACTTTTGCATACGAACTCGGATTAAAAAGTTTTTTATATGAAAAATCATCTACTCGAAAAGTTACATCCGATGGAGACGGCCTACGGCCTGTTTGCAAATTTGTAGAATCCTCAAATTCCAAAAGGAAAAAAATTTATGCTCAAATTTCAGTTTTTTAAAATTTTCAGTAAATCTGGTCAAACTATGGTCAAACTACTTATTCAAGAAGTATTAGTGTTACTAAATAATTATTCAAGAATATTAGTGTTATTAAATAATTATTTCACCTTTTTTAAATTTTGGTCAAATCTGGTCAAACTGTGGTCAAACAATGGTCAAACTACTTATTCAAGAAATATTAGTGTTACTAAAAAATTATTGTTTTTTAGAACAATAGTTTTAAACTCAAACAGTGAAATATGTGACTTCATGCTCAAGCTAAATTCCTGAGGGTTAATAGGATTGGCATCTTACTATTGTCAGAAAAACAACAAGTCCAGACTTGGAAACGAGGGAGAATAGAACCCGAAAGTTAAGCGTGCTCAGGCTGGAGTAGTGAGAGGATGGGTGACCGTTCGGGAAGTTAGATGATTTGGAATGATGAGGGGTGATTAGAGATTAGAGGTTAAAATAATTCAGAAATTTGAAAATAAAAAAATTCAAAAAAATTTCAAAAAGGTAACACCAACCGGTACTAAAGGTGGACCGGCCACGTGGAGGGCCTTTAGTCCCGGTTCTGGATTGAACCGGGACTAAAGGGTCAGGGCATTAGTACCGACACTTTAGTCCCGGTTCCGGAACCAGGACTAAAGGCCCTTATGAACCGGGACTAAAGGCTCTTTTTCTACCAGTGTTGCCTTTCACTTCTCTCAAAATTCAATTCATGTACTTTTTCTATGATTTTGCATGATGATAAATATTAAATAGATTTAAATACATATATAGAATACACACATTTGACGGTACCACTTCTTCCAGGGATCATAATTTGTGAAATAAAGACATGGTTGTTGTTTTCCTAAGTATGCCCAAAAGAGGAACCACCTATTGGTGATAAATATTCAACATCAAGTATAAATATATTGGATTTTCAAACTATCACTTTGCAAGATGAGATAGATTACTAAAATTTCATGTGGTTTCAGAAAAATAGTTATGTCACGCAAATTAGAATGCAATGTTCTCTATGTCACATGTCTCCTCCCTTTTGTGTAAGTTGATTGCATACATCCTAGCTTTTGCCATTAAAAATCAAGTATAGTGGAAAATGAGAAATAGTAGGGTCTCCATCTGGAGCACTCACAATCATTTCATTTTATTTTAAAATTTCCTCTTATATGAGAAATAATGTAGTTTTGTTGGCATGGAAAAACTAACAACCTAAGTTGCTGGTCATTTCATCGGATCACCTTCTAATTTTGAGCTACATTATACATGACAACATTAATACAATAAAATTTGTGCCCTCACAAAGAAAAATCACATCGAATTACTATATGACATGACACATTCTTCATGATCAAATGTTGATCGTCAGTTTCTCAACCAACATGTTTTGTCACATAATATAGCTATATCTTACAGAAGTATATTTCAAAATAAATATAGCGACATCCTTTTGATGTTTTAGGCGCAAGTATTTATTTCCTTATATATGATCAAAAATAGAAAATTATTTGTCGGGCAATATTTAGAAATAACATGTAACTTGGATTTGTACACAACAATACATAACCAAATCCATCTCTAATAACTTACTTTAGCAAAATACTATTGAAAACGGAAAAAATATAAATGCTAAAGTATATGATTGAGAATACAGTACCTAAAATATATGGATCTCTCTAGCTAACCTTTAAATCTTATGAAAGCCAAGTATGTGTCATCATGTTTCCTGGAAACAATTGAATACATTTGTATTGGCTTGTCAACATTCAAAAATTATTAGAGAGAAATATTATATTACAATTTTTCGAAAGATCATTTTTATAGAATTCTTTCAAAATGTCTTAATATTTGTTGGTGAATTAGATAAGTAAGAGTAAGTAAGATTGTAATGCTTCAACATTATTTTATGGAAGAGCATGAAAGAAAATGATAAAAGATAAACTTATTCAAAAAAATATTTCAAGGATGTTAATTATAAATGGACTGAGAATTATAATATTTGAATATGATATTCTTAGTCTGTATCGACATACTCCATCCTTTTTTTCTTCGGATGTTAGTTTGTCTTAAGTCAATTGTTCATGTTTTTTTAGAAAGTAATACTCCCTTTGTTCCTAAATATAAGACCTTTAAGAGATTCCACTATAGACTACATACAGATGTATATATACATACTTTAGACTGTAGATTCACTCATTTTGCTACATATCCACTATGGACTACATACAGATGTATATAGACATACTTTAGAGTGTAGATTCACTCATTTTGCTCCATACGTAGTCTATAGTGGAATCTCTAAAAGGTCTTATATTTAGGAACGGAGGGAGTATTCACATTCACAATAAGAGATCAATATCCATGATGGTACATGATTTCATATAGTATTTATTTGGTGTTGTAGATGTTGGTAATTCAAATATAAATGTGGTAAAACTTTAAAAAGTTTCCCTTTAGATAGGAGGAGTAAACAGAGTCGAGTATAATTTTTTACCAACTCATTCAAACATTTAACTTGAAGAACTGACTAATGATCGCAATAAAAAAACTGAACATCAATAATATTTAATCTGAACATACCACAACTAAATTATCTGGTGCCATTTTAGGATAAAATGTGACTAACATTTGCCATGTAACAATGCAATATATTTGATTATGAGATAACTTTTAAAAACATAATTAATAGGAGTTGAGACAAATGTTAACTATAAAGTACCATGTTATGAAGAGATAGTCTACCTATCATTACTTAATTATATATTTCCCAATCGTGGGATTAATATGTTGCTTGCAATATAAACAAATCAACTTAGAAGACATGTGCATAAGATACATAGATGAAAGTAGATACTACAAATAAATTAGCCGAGATTCATACCATTGCTTGAAGGATGGAAAACATAGTACATATAGCAAATGCCAAGTGGTATACCAATGTTTGTAATAAAAATTAAGCAATTTTTGTCTAAAATTCTATTCCTTCATGAGAAATTTGAAGGTTCTTTTGAATTGAGTATATTGGTTGTTTTGTTATATTTGCTAGCACATTTGGGCCGCCAGTATGGGCCATCCTCACTGTGTTATGCTAAAAAAGCACATTTGAGTGAATTTGCTCAGAGCACTATTTAGTTGACCAAAAGATAGTGCTCTAAAGAAATGAAGCTTTGTGGCATGCGACATATGTTTCATGCATGATACAATATATACATACTCATGGTAGATAGACGCGTGGAATTGAATTATCGATATTGGACGCAGCTAATCTGCACCAAGGCTCAGAAGGGCCCAGAGATGAACAGTAAAATCATAATAAATAAATAAAACAATTAAAAAATCAGATTATTCCAGGAGCCAAAAGCTCCTCAAATGTCCAAACACCCTGAAATATTGCACGGACATCACACATCTGAGCACCTTGGACGAGTAAAAAAATGTTTTTTTATTTTCTACTATTTTTTATTTTACTATTCACATGGTGTATTTTTTTTGAACAATTCAAAACTTTATTCCTCAAAATTCAGACAAATGTATACTAAAACAATGCTTAACTAACCTATCCGCCACTAGGTTTGCTTTCCTGTCACAGTGGACGAAAGTAATAACAGAGAACTCCAAAGCTACAAGAGTGGCTTCTGTAATGATTGGTGTATCAGGTCCCATATGCTTCTGGGTGCGCAATTGCCTCCAAAGTGTTCATGCAATCATATTCCATTATGACCTTGGTACAACCGATATTAGACGCTAGAGTAATTCCAATTCGAAGGTCTGATTTCTGCGGATTCTTCTGACGGAACGTGTGGTAATGTCCAGGTGGCCGCCTCAAGGAAGTTACCATGTTCATCCCTGGCTACAGCGCCACAAGCTCCTGACATATTTTCGGCATGAAATGGTGCGTCCATGTTGATTTTAACATGCCCCTGGTTTGGTTTCTTCCACATCTGATCATTCTTCCGGCTAGGGTGGTTCGGCATACTTCTGCGAAGAAAATTTGTAGTCAAGACCCGGATGGACATTGCTGTTCTTTGAGGTGTTTGGATATTCTCTCCTTTCACGCCCTGCCTTCTTTGCCACCAAATATACCACATAGCAACAATAATCAATTCAGCCGCAGGAAGTTCATGTACCAATGAGCGATTCTGGAGCAAAATCTCCAAGTTTATCGAACCAGACCGGTCCTGGGCGACTGCACTTTTAATGGTATCTAAAAGTTCCAATTCAGTCCACACCTCGGCTGCATGCATGCAAGTGAGTAGACAGTGTTGGATGTCTTCGAAGCCAACCTTGCAGAGCGGACACTGGGGTACCAGGGGAATATGCCTACTAGCTAAAAAACGCATAGCACGGTAAAACACCTTTTAACACCTTCCAGCCAAAATGTTTAATTTTACCATGGATCCTAAGTTGCCATAGGACTTTCCAGACCGGGTTAATATGTGACCTTTCTAGACAATCAGCGCTATAGAAGTGGCGACCAAATTTGTGGTTAAATTCCACATGATAGGCCGATCCAACAGAAAAAGTTCCAGATCATGTGAAGTGCCAAGCCACAAAGTCTTCCACTGTTTCGACATGAAGGGGGGTTTGCAAAATTCTGAAAGCATCAACAGGTGAAAGGACACTGCGGATTAGTTCCTCATCCCACTGTCCTGTGTATGGATCAATAATATCTTCCACCTTTTTAAGAATAATTCCTCCTCTTGAGATAAGGATCCTTCTTGTTTTAGAAGAGAGAATCCAGGGGTCTTCCCACATATTTATTTGTGACCCCGTCCCAACTCGCCAAATACAACCCCTTTTAAATGTTTGTATACCAGCAACAATACTTTGCCATGTAAAAGAGGAGCCTTTCTTTGGTCCTGCTTTGAGAATGTTACCATCGGGATAATACTTAGCACCTAGAACACGTGCACACAATGATTCAGGGTTTTGGAGAAGTCGCCAACACTGCTTTGCTAACATAGCAAGGTTAAAGTTGTGAAGGTCTCTAAACCCCATACCACCCTTCTTCTTCGGGGCACACATTTTCCACTATGTAAACCAGTGTTTTTTTCCTTCTCTTCTCCATCTCCCCACCAAAAACC
This sequence comes from Triticum urartu, assembly GCF_056163025.1. NCBI lineage: Eukaryota > Viridiplantae > Streptophyta > Magnoliopsida > Poales > Poaceae > Triticum > Triticum urartu. Next base: position 716,621,819 of record NC_141879.1, read on the forward strand.
TGAGATTTCATCAGTAATTGCTTTGCAAATGCCCTTTGGTAACTTGAAAACGGACATTGCATAGGACGGAATCGCTTGTGCCACAGATTTCAACAGAATTTCTTTACCTTGCATAGATAAGAATTTCTCTTTCCATCCCTTCAGACGCTGACATACTCTATCAATAAGATGTTGAAAGCAGTCACTTCGGTCCACTCCAACCATGGTTGGCAAGCCCAAGTATTTGTCAGACAAAGCTTCAGTCAATATATCCAGTGTACCACAAATTGTTTCCCTAACCATGACTCCCGTGTTAGGACTAAAGAAAATGATGGACTTTGCAGTACTCATCCGTTGTCCTGAGCTTGTATAGTATGTATCTAATATCCTCTTAAGAGTACTAGAATCATGATTATTAGCCCTCATTAAAATAAGGAATCATCAGCACACAACAGATGAGAAATAGAGGGAGCATTTCTACTCACACGAATACCTTCAATTCCTCCAATTTCCTCCTTGAGGGAGTCCTGGATTAGGGGGTGTCTGGGTAGCCGGACTATACCTTCCGCCGGACTCCTGGACTATGAAGATACAAGATTGAAGACTTCGTCCCGTGTCCGGATGGGACTTTCCTTGGCGTGGAAGTCAAGCTTGGCGATACGGATATTCAGATCTCCTACCATTGTAACCGACTTTGTGTAACCCTAACCCTCTCCGGTGTCTATATAAACCGGAGGGTTTTAGTCCGTAGGATGAACCTCAACATACAACAATCATACCATAGGCTAGCTTCTAGGGTTTAGCCTCCTTGATCTCGTGGTAGATCTACTCTTGTACTACCCATATCATCAATATTAATCAAGCAGGACGTAGGGTTTTACCTCCATCAAGAGGGCCCGAACCTGGGTAGAACTTCGTGTCCCTTGTCTCCTGTTACCATCCGCCTAGACGCACAGTTTGGGACCCCCTACCCAAGATCCGCCGGTTTTGACACCGACATTGGTGCTTTCATTGAGAGTTCCTCTGTGTCGTCGCTTTTAGGCCCGATGGCTCCTTCGATCATCAACAACGATGCAGTCCAGGGTGAGACTTTTCTCCCCAGACAGATCTTCGTCTTCGGCGGCTTCGCACTACGGGCCAATTCGCTTGGCCACCTTGAGCAGATCGAAAGCTACGCCCCTGGAAATTAGGTCAGATTTGGAAGTTTAAACTACACGGCTGACATCCGCGGGGACTTGATCTTCGACGGATTCGAGCCACAGCCAAGCGCGCCGCACTGTCTCGATGGGAATGATCTAGCTCTGCCACCGGACAGTGCCCTGGAGGCCGCACACGCATCGGTTCCGACCATTAATTCGGAGCCTACTGCGCCGATCGAGGATGAGTGGTTGGACACTACCTCAGGGGCTACGATCTCAGAGGCGATCGAGCCGAACACCAGCCCCACACTCTGCAAGGCCCATGACTCCGAGTGACCGGACTCCTCTCCGGACTCCGAGCCCTCCGCGCCCCTGCCGATCGAATCTGATTGGGCGCCAATCATGGAGTTCACCGCCGCAGACATCTTTCAGCACTCGCCCTTTGGCGACATTCTGAAGTCACTAAAGTCTCTCTCTTTATCAGGAGAGCCCTGGCCAGACTACGGTCAGCAAGGATGGGATACGGACGATGAAGAAATTCAAAGCCCACCCACCACCCACTTCGTAGCCACTGTCGACGACTTAACCGACATGCTCGACTTCGACTCCGAAGACATCGACGGTATGGACGATGATGCAGGAGACAACCAAGAACCAGCACCTGTAGGGCACTGGAAAGCCACCTCATCGTACGACATATATATGGTGGACACTCCAAAAGATGGAGATGGCGATGGAACGGCGGGGGATGACACCTCCAAGAAACAGCCCAAGCGCCGGCGATAGCGGCGCCGCTCTAAATCCCGCCAAAGCAAAAAAACGGTGATTCCGTCATGGGAGATAATAATACTCCAGATAGCGCCGAAGAACACCCCCTCCAGCAAGATTCAGCACAGGAGGATGGAGAAGCCAGCCCTCACGAGAGAGCGGCAGATAGAGAGGTTGAGGATGACAATTATATGCCTCCCTCCGAAGACGAGGCAAGCCTTGGCAACGACGAATTCGTCATGCCAGAGGATCCCGCCGAACAAGAGCGTTTCAAACGCAGGCTTATGGCCACGGCAAGCAGCCTCAAGAAAAAGCAGCAACAGCTTACAGCTGATCAAGACTTGCTAGCTGACAGATGGACTGAAGTTCTTGCGGCCAAAGAGTATGAACTCGAACGCCCCTCCAAGAGTTACCCAAAGTGCAGGCTGGTACCCCGATTAGAGGAGGAAGCACCTCCATCACCAGCGCATGACATGTCCGACCGGCCACCTCGTGGCTGTGACAGAGAAGCCTCTCGGCCCTCCACTCAAGCCGTGCCCCGGCGCCGCTTAAAGCATACTAAGGCACGGGAAAATGCGCTAGACCTGCGAGACATACTGGAGGACAAGGCAAGGCAAACAAGATCGATCTACGGATCGCGCGGGCGCCCCACGGCACGTGAAAGTGATCGTCACTCCGGACACAATAAATCCGGCCGGGCCGAACACAATAGACAAAGCTCGTTCGAGCTACGTCGTGATATAGCCCAATACAGAGGCGCTGCACACCCACTATGCTTCACAGATGAAGTAATGGATCATAAAATCCCGGAGGGTTTCAAACCCGTAAACATTGAATCATATGATGGCACAACAGATCCTGCGGTATGGATCGAGGATTATCTCCTTCATATCCACATGGCCCGCGGCGATGATCTACACGCCATCAAGTACCTCCTGCTCAAACTTAAGGGACCGGCCCGGGATTGGCTTAACAGCTTGCCAGCAGATTCAATCGGTTCTTGGGAGGACCTGGAAGCCGCATTCCTCGACAATTTCCAGGGTACCTATGTGCGACCACCGGACGCTGATGACCTAAGCCACATAATTCAGCAGCCAGAGGAATCGGCCAGGCAATTCTGGACACGGTTCCTAACAAAGAAAAACCAAATAGTCGACTGTCCGAACGTAGAGGCCCTAGCAGCCTTCAAGCATAACATCCGCGACGAGTGGCTTGCCCGGCACCTTGGACAGGAAAAGCCGAAATCTATGGCAGCCCTTACGACACTCATGACCCGCTTTTGCGCGGGAGAAGACAGCTGACTAGCTCGCAGCAACAACCTAACCAAGAACCCTGGTAATTTGGATACCAAGGACAAAAGCGGCAGGTCGCGTCGGAACAAGCAAAAGCGCCGCGTTAGCAGCGACAGCAACGAGGATATGGTAGTCAATGCCGGATTCCGAGGCTACAAATCCGGTCAACGGAAAAAGCCATTCAAAAGAAATACTCAGGGCCCGTCCAGTTTGGACCGAATACTCGACCGCTTGTGCCAGATACATGGCACCCCCGAAAAGCCAGCCAATCACACCAATAGGGATTGTTGGGTGTTCAAGCAGGCAGGCAAGTTAAATGCCGGCAATAGAGACAAGGGGCTGCGTAGCGACGACGAGGAAGAGCCCAGGCCGCCGAACAACAGTGGACAGAAGGGTTTTCCCCCACAAGTGCGGACGGTGAACATGTTATACACAATGCACATCCCCAAAAGGGAGCGGAAGCATGCATTACGGGACGTATACGCGCTGGAGCCAGTCGCCCCAAAGTTCAACCCATGGTCCTCCTGCCCGATCACTTTTGATCGAAGGGACCACCCCACTAGCATCCATCATGGCGGGTACGCCGCATTGGTTCTAGACCCAATTATTGACGGATTTCATCTCACAAGAGTCCTTATGGACGGCGGCGGCAGCCTGAACCTGCTTTACCAGGATACAGTGTGGAAAATGGGCATAGATCCCTCAAGGATTAAGCCCACCAAAACGACCTTTAAAGGCGTCATACCAGGTGTAGAGGCCAACTGTACAGGCTCGGTCACACTTGAAGTGGTATTCGGATCTCCGGATAATTTCCGAAGCGAGGAGTCAATCTTCGACATAGTCCCGTTCCGCAGTGGCTATCACGCACTGCTCGGGCGAACCGCATTTGCAAAGTTCAATGCGGTACCGCACTACGCATATCTCAAGCTCAAGATGCCAGGCCCTCGAGGAGTAATCACGGTCAACGGAAACACCGAACGCTCCCTCCGAACGGAGGAGCACACGGCAGCGCTAGCAGCGGAAGTACAAAGCAGCCTCTCCAGGCAATTCTCCAGTCCGGCCCTCAAAAGGCCGGACACTGTCAAGCGTGCCCGGAGTAACCTACAACAAGACCACCTGGCATGATCCGAGCTGGCGTAGCAATGCGGCCCCAACCCTAGCCCTCGCGATATAGCGAAACCAGTGCTTCGCGTACATAATTACGCTCTTGAAATACCATGGGCACAGGGGGAGGGGCACCATCACGGCATGCCCAAAACACGGCTTAAACCGTACAAGGGGCTGTCGAATTCTTTTTTTTACTTTTCTCTCACTTTCAGGACTCCATACTTCGGACGACCTATTCAGCAATCCAACTGCCGCACAAACGATGCAAGAACCAGGGAAGCAGACAAGCCATGCCGCATTATGGAACTCCCAGGTGGTCTCTATTACGAGCAGTATACCTGTTTTGCATACAATTCCGCGGCCTGCCCCTGGACAGGACATGTTAAATAGTCCAATTTTTTGCTTATCGCACTATTTGTATCGTTCTGCTTTGATAGCAGCCTTTCTATAAACAATGCATAGCTTTTGTCTATTTTTGCATTACCCTCTTTTTATATATATGTTTATGACATGTTGCACCCGTACACTGTGGTACGGCAAATACGCCAGGGGCTTCAGTACCCCTCAATATGGTGTAAGAAGTCCGAACACTTCCACAAGTGCGGCACCCCGAACTTATAGCACTATATGCATCGGCTCCGAATCATGATTTGGGTCAATAGTTGGGTTTGCCCGGCTCCTATGTTTTGGTGCCTTACGTTCCGCTATATCGGCTAAGGTAGCACTAGGAGAACTACTACGATTGTGCCCCAGTTGAGCTGGGCTGAGCACCTCAGTAGAGAAAGCTAAAACTGACTGTCATGATGAGGAGAGAGACCGGTCACTGTTTGAGAGGTTTTTCGAGTCCTTAAAGACTTATGCCGCTTCAAGCGAGGAACCGGCTTTGTCCGGCCAAGGCGTGGATAGCGCCCCGAACTCGGTCTTCCGAATACTAGGGGCTTCGCCGAAATTTAAAATTATAGAGTTCTATGGCTAAGTGAGAGTGTTCAAGCATTATAGTTCGATTGCCTTGTTCGTTGTGCTGAGCGCCTCCCTCGAAGGACCCAATCATGGGAAAAAGAGCGCTCAGGTTTATCCCGAACACCCCAGCACTAGCAGCATGGGGGCAGAAGCCGACGACTGGCCATCTCTCAATTTTTGAAAAACGGCCGCACAGAAAGTAATATTTTAAATTCTAAAAGCATTGCTTAGCGCATATGAACAAGTTTTCAGCGCACAGGATGACACGAGCGAGTTTATTCAAAAATTACATCCCTGGTACATTCATACGCCATAAGGCGGGCACCCGCCAGAACATCCTTATAATAGTTCTCGGGCTTGCGATGCTCCTTCCCCGGCGGCGGCCCGTCCCTCACAAGCTTCTCACCGTCCAGCTTACCCCAGTGCACCTTTGCACGGGCAAGGGCCCTACGGGCACCTTCGATGCAGACGGAGCGCTTGATGACCTCGAGCTTTGGACAGGCCTCCACCAGCCGTCGCACCAGTCCGAAGTAGCTCCCAGGCAGGGCCTCTCTAGGCCACAGCCGAACTATGAAGCCTTTCATAGCCTGTTCGGCCGCCTTGTGGAGCTCGACCAGCTGCTTCAGTTGGTCGCTCAAGGGCATAGGGTGTTCGGCCTCAGCATACTGAGACCAGAACACCTTCTCCGTCGAGCTTCCTTCCTCGGCTCAGTAGAATGCGGCGGCATTGGATACACTACGGGAAAAATCTGCGAATGCCCCTGGAGAGCTCCGGATTCGGGTAAGTAACAAGTAGTTTACTTTTATATGTCTGCTTTGCATAAAGAATGCCTTACCCACCGCTATCTTTCTCACCGCATCCAACTCCTGGAGGGCCTTCTGGGATTCGGCCTTGGTAGACTTAGCAGTCTCAATGGCCGCCGCGAGCTCGGACGCCTGCGTCTTCGAGTCAAGCTCCAAACTCTCATGTTTTTCATGAGATCCTGAAGCTCTCGCCGCGCCTCACTGACCTGCGCCTCAAATTTCTCCCGCTCAGTGCGCTCCGTGGCCGCTTTCTTCTCGGCCTCGGACAGCGCCTGCTTGAGGGTCGCCACCTCAGTTGTGGCCCCTACAATAAGGAGTATAATCCTGTCATTTTTTGCAATTACATATTTTTTATATATTTTCTATAAGGTATCTCTTACCTTCCTTCTCCTCGAGCTGCCGCTTGGCAAGGCCGAGCTCTTGCTCGGTCCGCTCGAGGCCCTGCTTCAGGGCACCCACCTCTGTAGTCAGTGCGGCGGTGGCTAGCAGCGAAGCCTGCATACGCATATTGACTCTTTTTTGTTAGACTCCTGCGAAATTTATTAGATCCTCTATTCGGCTTTTCTTTCCGAACGCCAAACAGAGCATCAGGGGCTACTGTCTATGCGGTAATATTTTTACATATTTTTTACTTACCTCGAAGCCTGTTAGAAGGCTAGCACAAGCTTCAGTCAGTCTGCTCTTGGCGGACTGAACCTTCTGGATCACCGTACTCATGATAGTATGGTGCTCCTCGTCGATGGAGGCGCCCTTAAGCACCTCCAGTAGATTGTCCGGCACCTCCGGTTGGACGGAGGCCGCCGGTTCAATAGGCTTGCTCCTCTTGGAAGGAGTTCGCCTACCGCGGTCCGGAACCGTTGATGATTCCGGCGCGGTGTCCGGCTCTAAGCCGGACTTGGAGCCCTGGGGGGTCTTGTCCCCTTTACTCCTAGAGTCCGGGAAGTCGCCTCTCGGCTCTTCCAGGACCACCTCCTCTTGGCCCGCAACTTGTTGCGACGCCACTTCGGCGTCATCCGCGGCGTGGGGGGAGGCAGCGGGTGGAACGGAATTCACGTCTGATGAATCCAGGGAGCCGCTCGACGACTCGTCGAGCCCGTCCTTGGGCGGGCTGCATGATTATATTCGACATTAGGGAAAGCTGTGCAACAAAGGAATATCATGAGTTACTCTGGTATCCGAATACTTACGATTTCGCCGGGCGCTTGGCCCTGTCCGGCCACTCCTCTTCGTCCTCTTCGGCGTCGGTGGAGTAGTCCGGTGGAGGGGTCTTCCTCTTCTTGGACCCTTCGGCCTCCCCTGCTGGGGCGGCCTTCCTCTTCTTTCCTTCCCCCGCTGGAGGGGGAGAGGTTTCTTCTTCCTCCTCCTCGTCTTCATGGGAGGAGGGTGTCTTGGATTCGTCGGACGACGAGTCCGACACCACCATATGTCGGGAACTCTTTTGAGTCCCGTGGCCTTCTTCTTGGCCTTCTTCTCCGGCACCACATAAGGTGCCGGAGCCAGCAGCTTCGCTAAGCGAGCAGGGGCTGGGTCTTCGGGCAAGGGAGCCGGACAGTTAATCGGTCCGGACTTCACCTGCCAAGCCAAAGGTGAGGGAGTTTAGATCCCGCATAGTGTCAAACTATGAAAAAACTTAACATCCTATAAAAGGTGAAAATAGCTTACCTCGCTAGCGTGACGCTGCGAGCTGAATACGCGGTCTTCGGAGGCGGATGCGGGAGCCTCGGCGCCTTTGGTTAGCACCTTCCAGACGTCTTCGTACATCGTGTCGAAAAGCCTGCTAAGGGTTGGGTGCCGCGCCGGGTCGAACTCCCACAGATTAAAGTCCCGTTGTTGACACGAGAGAATCCGGCGGACGAGCATGACCTGGACTACATTGACAAGCTTGAGCTGCTTGTTCACCAGGGACTGGATGCATGTCTGCAGTCCGGTCACCTCTCCTTCATCGCCCCATGACAGGCGCGTCTCCTTCCAGGACGTGAGCCGCGTAGGGGGTCCGGATCGGAACTCAGGGGCTGCGATCCACTTCGGATCGCGTGGCTCGGTGATGTAAAACCACCCTGACTGCCACCCCTTCAGGGTCTCCACAAAGGAGCCCTCGAGCCATAGGACGTTGGCTATCTTTCCCGCCATGGCGCCTCCGCACTCCGCCTGGTTGCCCCGCACCACCTTTGGCTTCACGTTGAAAGTCTTGAGCCATAGGCCAAAATGGGGGCGGATGCAGAGGAAGGCCTCGCACACGATGATAAACGCCGAGATGTTGAGGATGAAGTTCGGGGCCAGATCGTGGAAATCCAGGCCGTAGTAGAACATGAGCCCCCGGACAAATGGGTGGAGAGGAAAGCCCAGTCCGCGGAGGAAATGGGGAAGGAATACTACCCTCTCATGGGGCCTTGGGGTGGGGAGGAGCTGCCCCTTTTCAGGAAGCCGGTGCGCGATGTCTTTGGACAAGTATCCGGCCTTCCTTAGCTTTTTGACATGGCCCTCCGTGACGGAGGAGACCATCCACTTGCCTCCTGCTCCGGACATTGCTGGAGAAGGTCGAGGTGGGAAGTGCGGGCTTAGGCGCTGGAGCTCGGGCGCGCGGAAGATGGATAGGCAGAAGCGGAAGAAGGCGTAGGTAAAAAGGTGGATCCTTATCCCCTTATATGGGCGGATGCGTCTATGCGTCCCCACCAGCCTGGTAAAACTCGCTTGCCTCCCAAGCACCGTGATAAATGGCGCGGTTGGGTTACCCACGTCCGTATTGATGAGAATCCCGTAAATAAGGGGCACGATCTCTGCTTTGACAAGACGTGCCAAGGAAACCGCCTCGCACAACGCGCTGAGGTGGGGAAGTAAAAACGATTCGAATAAAGGCTTGGCCGTAGTGTGATGTCACGCTGCGGAATACGTCAGCAGATTAGATTTGTGTTAATATTATTCTCTCTATGGAAATATGTGGAAACTTATTTTGCAGAGCCAGACACTACCCTTGGTGTTTACAAACTTTTATGAAGAACTTGGAGGACGAACCCACCTTGCAATGCCGAAGACAATCTAAGTGCCGGACTCGTCGTCATTGAAGCCTGGTTCAGGGGCTACTGAGGGAGGCCTGGATTAGGGGGTGTCCGGGTAGCCGGACTATACCTTCCGCCGGACTCCTGGACTATGAAGATACAAGATTGAAGACTTCGTCCCGTGTCCGGATGGGACTTTCCTTGGCGTGGAAGGCAAGCTTGGCGATACGGATATTCAGATCTCCTACCATTGTAACCGACTTTGTGTAACCCTAACCCTCTCCGGTGTCTATATAAACCGGAGGGTTTTAGTCCGTAGGACGAACCTCAACATACAACAATCATACCATAGGCTAGCTTCTAGGGTTTAGCCTCCTTGATCTCGTGGTAGATCTACTCTTGTACTACCCATATCATCAATATTAATCAAGCAGGACGTAGGGTTTTACCTCCATCAAGAGGGCCCGAACCTGGGTAAAACTTCGTGTCCCTTGTCTCCTGTTACCATCCGCCTAGACGCACAGTTCGGGACCCCCTACCCGAGATCCGCCGGTTTTGACACCGACACTCCTCATGGGCCAACATACTCGATAGCCCCTCAGAACACAACAGAAACAAGTATGGTGATAGTGGGTTTCCCTGTCTCAGTCCCCTCGTGGGAACAAACTCGATCTTCTGTCTCTGTATTGTTGAATCTAATCATGTAGCTATAGAATTGACACACTCCATAATCAACTCGACCCATTGTGTGTGGAAACCCAGTTTCAACATCATTTGCTGCAAAAATCCCCACTCTACTCTGTCATATGGTTTGAGCATGTCCAGTTTTACAGCACAAATACCATTTGTTTCCATGGGTCTTCTTCTTTATTGCATGAAATCACTCGTATGCTACCAGAACATTATCTGTAATCAGTCCGCCTGGAACAAATGGACTTTGTGTTGGGGAAATTACCTCAGGCGGTATCTTATTAAGTCTATTTGCCAGCATCTTAGAGATTATTTTATAAACCACATTACATAGACTGGTAAGCCTACATTGGTGATTACCTCCAGGCTATCCACCTTGGGAATGAGCACAACATTTGTGGAGTTCCACCCATCCGGGGTATTTCTATGATTAATTGCTTCAAGCACTTCTTTTGTAAGTTCCTCGCCAAGAATGTGCCAAACCCGCTTAAAGAAGATGGCATGAAGCCCATCTAACCCGGGCGCCCTATTTGGAATAGAGCTTTCTTTACTTCATCTTGCATATATGGAGCGGTTAGAATCCTGTTCATATCCTCTGTTACCATCAGCTTTACAGTAGCTATCAAACCCTCATCGATTACACCTGCATCCGAATGGAAAAGACTCTGGAAGTAATCAAAAAGTGAGGGGTTTGAGGTTGTCATTACCCTCAACCCAACCATTATTATCTTTCAGTTTCTTAATTAAATTATGACGCCTAAGAGCGGAAGCGAACTGGTTAAAGTATTTGGTATTATGGTCTCCTCTCCTCAGCCAATTCACCTTTCCGCGTTGCGCCCAGTAAATTTCCTTCTGTTCAAGGAGGTTCTCAATCAAGAGTGTGAGGTCTTTCTGCTTTGCTTTTGATTCAGATGTGTATTCTGCTTGCACCAGCTTGTCCAATTCTTTCTGAGCCGCTCGTAGGCGCTGACAGGGGCCCTTACAAAACCTTGCGGTCCCATGCATGTAACTCTTTATGTACTGGTTTAAGATTTTCTTTTGCCGACGGACAAAGACCTTGTACAACAACCTTTTGCCAAGAAGTTTTTACCACTTTCTCAACAGTTTCTTCCAAAAGTCACCTCACTTCAAACTTGCGATCTGTGTGCGGCGAATGAGCTGCCACCCCTGCCAAATATTCAGTATCAGGGTATATGGGGTGGTGATATGATTTCCCCATCTCAAGGTTACACAACCCGGACAGAGGGTGCATCTCCATCCAATCAGCGTTGGAAACAACACGATCTAGGCGTTCCCGCAATCCACCATGGAACGATGTGAATTTGTCTCCATGATACCCTATGTCCTCAAAACCGCAATCTAATAACGCATCCTGGAATGCTTGAAGCCGTGCACTAAAAAACAAAGACACATCCATGACATTTTGGGCCGAACGAAATTTTTTTCCGTCATGCTTATGACACTGACGATAATTGTGACAAAACCCGGTATCATCATAGATGTGGTGGGCTCCTACTTCTATGACAAAAAATCATGACAGGAAATGGGCTTTTTGTCCTGGGCAGGCCGGAGACGCAACTGCATGACATTCTTTGGGCCGTCCATGACGGAAAAAACCGTGGCAGAAGCGAGGGCGAGGAAAATATCAGGGAGTTCCCGGTTATGGTGGGTGGTCGGGGCCGAGCGATGCGCATTTCGCTCATACACATACGCGCGTGTGTGCGAGGCGTTGCGCTCTAACTGAACCCGAGCGAGGCTTTGGGCTCTAACTGAACCCGAGCGATTGCACTAGCTACGTTACTGAACCCGGCCGATCGATCCCTTGCTGTTAACTGAACCCGAGTGATTCCTTCGCTACTCCTGCTAAATGAAGCCGATCGAACCCTGCTGCCTCCTTCCCTTGATGAACAGTGAGCGTTTTGGGGGGGGGGTGGATGAACAGGACCCCGTGGAGGGCTGGATGAATAGGACCCCGTGGAGGGCTGGTTGAACAGTAGCCGGTGGAGGGCTGGATGAACAGTAGCTCGTGGAGGGGTGGTTGAACAGGACCCCGTGGAGAGGGCTGGTTGAACAGTAGCCGGTGGAGGAGCGGTGGAGGCTGGATGAGCAGTGGCTGGTGGAGGTAGGAGGGGAGAGGCCGTGGATGAACAGTCATAGGTGGAGGCTGGAGGAGGTCGACAGTTGATGAACAGTAACCCGTGGAGGCAGTCGACGGTGGAGATGAATAGTATCCAATGGAGTCCCATTTTGCGGTACGCCACACCCCTCCCGATGAACAGGACCCCCGTTTCGACCGTAGCGCTCCAACACAAGTCCGTTTCCTCCGTTTTGCAGTACGCCACACCCCTCCCGATCAACAGGACCCCGTTTCGATCGTAGGAGGTCCAAGAGAAGTTCGTTTCCTTCGTTTTGCGGTATGCCATACCCCTCCCGATGAATAGGATCCCGTTTCGACCGTGGCCGGTCGAACACAAGACCGTTTCCTCCGTTCTGCGGTACGCCAGGCCTCGTTTCGATCGGCTGTTCCGCCCAAGTCAGTTGGCTCCCGATGAACACGACATATTCCTTTAACTCCCGATGAACACGGCGCATTCTGTTGCCTTCCCATGAACACGACGACGCAGTTTCTCCATTCCGACCCAACCGGTTGGCTTCCGATGAACATGATTAGTTGATGTACGCGTTAGAGACCCCGCCCGTATGTACGTACGTAGCCATATTTACTATGTTGTAGTGTGGCCGTACATACGTGTACACGATATAGACGGGACTGCGTGACATGCTACGTCGGCGCCCCTACTTCAACACGTGACGCTCCTTACTCGGCTACGGTACGTCGTTGCAAAGACACCGATCGACCGCTATGTATGTACACGTTCGTGGCAGGACAGATAACGCTACCTTCGATTCAACCTGGTGTGTCCCAGCTATCAGGGGGTAAGAAGGTTGTTCCTTCCGTGCGAAGATAAAGCCAGTGGGTCCCAGCTGTCAGGGGGAAACATTTTTTCGCGAAATACAGAGGCCCTTCCTGTAGGTCCGAGGTGTCAGGTCGAGGAATCATTGTTTTGCGCGTAATAAGGAGGCACTTCCTTGCGTGCGGCCATTGACCCAGCTGTCAGCCTCTCCAGTTACAGTCCTCTTCTGATGGTTGTTGTTCATTGATCGCGTTGACGACGCCGTACCGCCCGAGAGCACCAAGGTGGTGGACAACGGTGCGACCTAGGAAGGGAACAACCTGGAGCCAGGGAATACGCAGCAGTGGATGCCCATGCGGAGGGGAATACGAGGGTTGACTGCTTCAGCTGCGGTTTGAGGCTGCCGTCTCCGGAGAATAACAGGGGGTGTGGGTGAGTAGAGGGAAGGCCTGGCCAGTAGTAGTATGGTCGGGCGGTGAGGCCTGTGCGGCAGCACAACCGACCACGGGAGGCTGGAGCAGGCGGTACAGCGGGCGCAGGTTTGGGCGGCTGGTGCAACAAGACCAGAGTTTGAAGATGCAGCTTTGCCGTTGGATTAACATCGAACGGTCAGTGCAGCTAGAATCGTTTATTGACTAAGTTCACAAAGTCCTGCGTACGCGTTAACTTAGTAGGCCCACAAGTCAGCCTACAAATCTGTTGGGTCCTAGCTAGCAGGGGGAATCAAATTTTTTTCGCGTAATAAGGTGGCACTTCCTTGCGTGGGAAGATGTTTTCTGGTTTTTTATTTCTTCTTTTTCGAGTTAGAATAAAAAGAAAACAATTTAGGATCTTCGGTACAATCTATATTTTCACGAAAAGGATCATAATAAAGCTGGTGGGCCCTTGCTGTCACAGAGAGGAAAATTTTTATTTCCGCGTAATAAAGGAAGCACTTCCTTGCGTGCGAAGATGTAGCTGGTGGGTCAAACCTGTAATGGGGAGAAATTATTTGTTTTCGCATAATACGGGGGCACTTGCTGCGTGCGGGCATGGGCCATGTGCGTCCCTACTGTCAGCCAATCCACTTACATGCCTCATCTGAGCCGCCCCCCTGATCCAACGGCTGGCTGGCCGCCAGTTACGCCGTGCCTTGTTTGTTGACAAGTTGACCAAGCTGCGCCGAGAGAACCAACGCAGTGAACGATGGCGAGTATTACGAAGTGAACGACCCGGAGCTGGCGAAGACACAGAAGTGGATGCCCACGCGGAGGGGACTACAAGGGTTCACTGGTTCGGCTACGGTGTGAGGCTGCCGTCGCCGGTGAAGAACAGGAGGTATTGGTGAGTAGAGGAATGGCCTGGACGGTGTTTGGAACTAGAGTGGGTCGGTGAAGCCTGCACGGCAGCACAACCGGCCACGGGAGGCGGTAGCAGGCGGTACCGCCGGCGGTGGTTTGGGCGACCGAAGCAAGAATATTCGAGATTGAAGAAGCACTACAACCCTTGGATGGATATCCAACGGCCACTACTGCTAGAATCGTGTCTTGACTATAAGTTTACAAAGCCTTCCGTACGCCTTAGTAGGCCCACAAACCTTTCGTACGCGTCACTTACTATAATTCTCAAAAAAATAGTAGGCCCAGAAGTGAGCATCACATCTGTGGTAGAGAACATATAGCCCATTTGCAGTTTGTAATAGTGTACAACCCATTTTTGAATTCTAATGGAATTTAATACAACCCATTTACAGTCTGTTAAAATTACAGCCCATTTTCTAGCCAGGACAACGACTAATAATTTAAACCAACCTCCCAAAACAGAATTCAACCAAAAATCCCACATTTTGATGGGTTCCGATAAAAATTATCCGAAATTTTGAGTCAGATTAAATATAATTTCAAAATGAATTTGTATTAGCTAAAAATCTAAAAATAATAATGCGCGCGCAATAATTAATGAAATGAAAATTTCCAAATTCAAGCAATAATATTTTTGAAACTAATTACCTGCTTGGTGCGTTTTTGTATATTTACAACCTAGTTTTTATAATTACATCCCATTTATTATTTCTTAAAGCCCATTTTCTTGTTAGGCCTAATAGAAAGATTTACAGTCCAGCGGGGCGGAAAATAACAAGTTGACCTGGGTTGGGTATTCTGCAAAAAAAGTATAGCTGTGCTAGCCATTTTCACCTTGAAAAGATAATATCTGGGCTGGATATTTGATCGACATAAAATAATAGCCTGGGCTAGACGGGCCACAGCCCGCCCAGTTGATACCCTGCTCCTCTGAACAACAAAAACATTGCTCAAGAAAAACTCTGCTTACACCTAAAAAAACAAATACTGCTCGAGCTGCTGTGTCCCAACTGTCGGCCGCTCCTTGTGCAATTCTCTCGTTTATTGACTATATAGGTTGACGATGGTGTGGGACCGTGATGTCAGGAAACCAGGAGGAAGCAAAAAAAAAATATAGTTGTATATAATAAGGAGGAACTTGCGTATGTACGGATATGGCCCTAGTGGGTCCCTACTGTCATCCAGTCAAAATAAAGTCATCTCGTGAATCCTCATGTTCGTTGACCATGTTGACAATGCTCGGCACCACGGCAAGTGCAACAACTGGAAGGACGACGGAGAGGGCCTCGCGGCCCTATCGATGGTCTGATACAGCGCCCACTGCTCATTCAGGAAGCCAGGATCATCAGACATGTATGAGCACCTTTGATAGACCGAGACGACATGAAACGGTGAGGTCGTGCTTGGGAGCTCTGGATTGTTTCACACCTGTATTAAGATGCAAGTGTAATATACTCGTCATCGGAAACAACGCATAAAATACAGGCATAATGAAACCGAGGGCCCAAGGTCTGTAACAGAAACCGGCGAGTTACGCGTGTAATTTGAGAGATCGGTGTATATTTTACTAGTCGAAATCGACCAACTAAGCGCTTCGCCCAAGACCATCTGCTTTTATTTTCAAGTGTCAGTTCTACAAGAAGTTTTGGTTGGAAAATGACGATCCAATCACGGCCTAAGATGATGAGTTGGTCGGAAGATCATATGGTTTCACCTCTAACCCACCCGAGTTGTCCTATAGGCTATGAATGAAACATAAGACAATGAACTTCTTAAGCATAGAAACAATAGAAGAGGATGATCTTCTTAACATGCAAATCACAGGCATTAGATCAACATGCAAAACAATATGAAGCATTATTCTCAGGAGGCACGGTGAACAGCTCGTGATGCCGCATGCCACATCATTCTAGGCTCAACTTTGCAATCAAACTCACAAGGCCTGGCATTACATAGAAAACATTCAGAACAAACTCTTAAAATACCTTACATAAGTCAACATTCATGTGACTATGCATCTCAGCAGAGTAAATATTTACTTCTGAATTTAAGACAAGAATTAGAAAAAACAATCGATGTTGCTTACAGCAAAGGGCGTCCCACTCAAAAATATCAAATGCATGTCTTCTGGCTAACATCAACGAGCAAAAATTGACAAGGTTTTCCAATTCCAATATATTAAACTAATGTCTTCTTGCTAACATCAATAATTAAACTTTGAAAAGCTTTTCCCATTCAAAATATGTAATGCCTATGATTAAGGAACGGGCAGGGTTTGTCATCACTTTGTTATCTGATAGTCCGGTGGCTCCACGTGACGACAAATGATTAGAGAACCATTCGATGTACTGTGCGTGATGAAGTATTATGGAGGACACAAACCATCTGAACATTTTGTGTTGTTCCACTAAAATCAAGCTGAGCATCCCTGTGGATTTCGTATTTATATGCTGCAAGAAAACAAAGACACATCAGCACACACATGAATATTGGCCCAGTGTCAACCCACCAATCGGTGGACTAACAAACTGAAAATACGGTAAACAGATTACCATACCCAGATGCCCCATCATTGTTGCATAGAGTGACATTGACAGACTTGGAGTCCTGTCCTGGCTTCTTGGTACTTGTTTGGGCACTTGTTTGCCCAGTGTTCCTTCGAACCACAAGTAAAGCAGTCATCTCTCTTTTTGTCTTTCTGCTTACCCTTCTTAATGGCCGACGTTGGCAGCTCCATTCAAACAGATAGTCTGGTGGCTCAAGGTGACGACGAATGATTAGAGAACCATTCGATGTATTGTGCATGATGAAGTATTATGGAGGACACGAACCATCTCAACAATTTGTGCAGTTCCACTAAAATCAAGCCCGGCGTCCCTGTCTGCATAAATACAGAAAAAGCATGATGAATATAATAGTGCTACTAGTTGATTAAACATACGCTTACAACTATAATCATCTTCATTATCTTTAACAGGAAAAGATAGCAATACAAATAGCTTGAATTAAAGATTTATTCAAAACAACAATATAAGTAGCACAACATAATAAAGCACAATGATGTGGATGAAGGCCGATACTGACCTTGTTTGTTACAGATGCGTCGGCAACTGACTTGGTCATACCTTTCCTTGTGGAGTGAATTTTGCACTCCACGTGTTGTTAAGTTGCCCATGCTCTCTGCAGACTAGTCATGTCACCAGCGTCTACTAATACTCTGTAAAGCTTCTCGATGATTTCTTCTGTAATGTAGCGCAAACAGTGACTGCTTCTTTCTGCAAAGTGGTAAGACCAACTGGACCCACTAATGCAGCAGTTTGCCTTAGACACATTGGCTCCTTTTGTGCAGTTCAACTAAAATCAAAGTCAAAATAAAACCGAGCTTTAATTTTGATATCCCTGTAAGAAACAATAGGTATAAGGGAAACAATTAATGAGAAATAACGGTTGATGACTTGTACTCCCAGAAGAAAAACATCTACTGATCTACCTTATCTTAAGGGAAACCAAAGCAGGAGAGTAGCAATTCTCAATCAGTGTGATTCATTCATATTAACTGAGACATTATCTTAACAATGCCTTGTTTCAACATGTATAAAGAACGACAAAGCAGAAAATTACCATTCCTAAAACAATGCGACCGATTCATATTAACAGAGACATTATCTTAACAATACCTTGGTTAAACATGTAGAAAGAACTACAAAGCAGGATAGTACCATTTGTAAAACACTGTAACTAATATATAATAATAGAGACATTATCTCAACAATACATTTCTTAAACATGTACTCCGGCCGATCCCTAACAGAAATGGTACTCCTCCCGATCCCTAACAAGTGTTGCAGTTTTGAACTAAGATTCAGTAGTCAATTCTGAGAGTGGCATTGCTTAATTTTACCAGCGGCATTAGATTAACAAAAAGCATAAACAGTCTGGGTTGTAAGAAAGCAACATGTCTGGGTGATGCAGAGTTTGTTCACTACTTATAATGGGGGTGATGCAGAGTTTGTTGTAGCAAAGCATAAACACCATATGCTTCCATCTACTTATAAAGGGGGTGATGCATAGTTTGTTGTAACAAAGCAACAAGCATCATGTCTGGGTTGGTCCCATTTTTGTTCACTACTTAATGGGAAAAGACAACAATACAATAGCTTCAGTTCAACATTTATTTAAAACAGTACCAATACAAGTAGCACAACATCTCAATGCACAGTGCACCATCATGTGGATGAAAGTCGGTACTAACCTTTCCTGACCAAGATTTGAAACAACACGTGAGGAGGACCTGAAAGAAACCTCCACACATATATGGAAAGTGGATCTCCTTTTGTGTAGTTCAACCAAAATTAAGCAAAGTCGCCGGTGTGACATTCAAGTTGAACTGCACAAAACACTCTTAAAACAAAAGTGTTTCGCGTAGCCAAGAAAAATGTCGCAATAGCAACAAGTTGAATAGATATCCTTGTTTTAATAGAGGCAAAAAAGGAAACAATTACTAGCCAATAGAGGAGGATGAAACATGTGGCCACAAAAAGAAGCATCTACCTTATCTTGATGGAAAACAAAGTATAGGACAGTAGCATTTCTAAAACAATTGCATTGATTCATATTAATAGAGAAATTCTCTTAAAATAGTTTAGTAGTTAATTCTAAGAGTGGCATTGCTTAATTTTACCAGCGGCATTAGATTAAGAAAAAGCATAAACAGTTCCAGGGGAGAGTGGGCGCAACAACACCATGTGCTTCCATCTACTTATAAAGGGGGTGATGCAAAGTTTGTTGTAACAAAGAAACAAGCATCATGTGTAGGTTGGAACAATTTCTGCTCACTTAATGGAAAAAGACATCAGTTCAATAGCTTCAATTCGACATTTATCCAAAACAGTACCAATAAAAGTAGCACAACATCTCAAAGCAAACTGCACCATCATGTGGTTGAAAGTCGACCAATGTTTGAAACAACTCGCGAGGAGGATTTGAACGAAATCTCTCAACACATATATGGGAATCCGATCTCCTTTCGTGTAGTTTAACCAAAATTAAGCAAAATCGCCGGTGTGACATTCAAGTTGAACTGCACATAATACTCTTAAAACAGAAGTGTTTCGCATAGCCAAGCAAAGTGACGCAATAGCAACAAGTTGAATAGATATCCCTGTTTTAACAGAGGCAAAAAAGGAATCAATTACTGGCCAATAAAGGAGGGTGAAACATGCGGCCACAAAAAGAAGCATCTACCTTATCTTGATGGAAAAAAATATAGGACAGTAGCATTTCTAAAACGGTTGCATTGATTCATATTAACAGAGAAGTTCTCTTAAAATAACATTCATTAAAAATGTAATTTACTTTTAACAATAGCATTGCTTCAATTTACAAGCAGCATTCTTAGATTAACAACAGCAAAATAGTTGTATGGGACATGGGACATGGGACATGCTAGCACCATGTGCGTCCACATGTATAAATGGGTGATGCAAAGTATGTTGCCAAGCAGCATATCTGTGTTGGTCCCATATTTTTCTCTTTGAACCTTTTTCCTATGTGAGGGCAGAAAATCTAGTCCTGCACAAACTACCCGACCCCCTAGTTTCTTTCCTTTTACAACAAAGAGATAGGTTCCTTACATATGTGTGTACTGGGTTACCCCCTTTTTCCCTTTTCGACCAACAAAGCGGCTGGATAGCCAGCCTATACTACTTTCCCTCCCTCCTTTCCTCATTGAACGACGTCCTAGATTCATGCTCCACACCACCCCACCCTTCTTTCCTCTTTGAACCAAGACCTAGATTCGACTACAGAATCAAAAAAGATCCGCATTCAGCTAGAGAAATGATGGTTTCAAAGAAAGTTATACCCTAGGGTCGTCAGGGTGTGGCTAGGCGTGCGGCGGGAGGCCGGATCTGCCCACACTACATACGGCAACGAGGAAGAAGGGGTCGGTGGCCCTCCCGCACATGCGCTGGGTGAAAGAGAACAGCGCATCTGGGAGTGGATTGCCTCCCTCACCGAAGGCGATAGAGTGAACGCTGCAACTCCTCCCCTTCCCGGTGCGACGGGATCCGGACGGCTCGTTCACCAGCTGTGAGGGGGGGGAGAGAGAGACAGAGGCCAACACAGTCTTGTTTAGATCTAATGAAGAGGGTGAGAGATTGTGAATATAGCAAACCCTAGAAAAGGAACGCTGAGCCTCCAGCGTGTGTGTGTGTGTAGTGCGACGAGAGTGTGGAGAGGGAAAACCCTAGCGAACCAGCGCTGAGGCTCCAACTTATATAGTACAACATATATAGTATGGACTGAGCTCTGGTGCCTTAACTGCACCTGCCTTTGGCTGTATCACAGGTGGGCTAGCCACATGTTGGGCCCACCTGTCATACACCCAAAGGCAGGTGCACTAAGTCAATGAAGCTGCGTCCATATAGTACTCGTGTATACTACTAATATATAGTGGAGTGGTTTTCTTATTCTCTCCATAACAATCGTTTTAAATTGTGTAAGTACGAAACGAAACTCTTTATTTAACGTACCAGTGAAGAAAACTACTACTTACGATGAACTAACGATCCACGCGTCCTGGTCGCACTTCTTGTCCTTCACGTGCGGTACACTACCCTCCGTTAAGTGAACAACCACACATGCGCCAAATTATCAAAAACGTGTGAGAGTGTGTACAAATAAAGAATTTTAATTTCAATTATCGGAAAGGTTTGAGAGTATGTACATTTTGCCCTCTCTCAATAATTATGGTTTGTTGTGTTCGGCCTAAACTTGGTCAAACTTTACAAAGTTTGACTTCAGTCAAATCTAATATGCAGAGTAAATAAAATGGAGGGCTACTACGTCCATCTGGGTTTTTAGTCCACACCATTTTTTTAATCAAAGTTAATAGCTGGACAAATAAAATTACAGGGTGCTGAAGACAAAGTTGTGAGAAGGCTTGGAAATCAATACAAAACTTATGCTCTTAGTACCAATGTCGATCCTTCTTCGAGGAAACATTTGGTTCATAGCCAATTGTGTGATAAAATTGCACCAACGTGAAAGACGACTGCGTCTCCGACGCAACCAAGGTGAACTGATGAAGGATATCATCTTTGTGGGTAACAAGCAAAGAGCACTGATGGAAGATAGCTTGTTTTTCATTGAAAATCAATCAACTTCACCAGCCGATGCAACCATGAGGCGCAACCATGAGCATCGATAGGTCTTCGTTGTGATGCATCATCCATTTGGCATCAAGTTTGGGTGAGGCACCTATGAAGTTCGACAAATCCTCACTGTGGTCTGTTTCTTCTCAGTAATCAAGCTCGAGGAAGGAAGAAGCACGTGGCAAAGGACAGTGAGGCGGAACAACAATGACCATCCAATTTTGTGCAGTTCTACTAAAATTGAGGAAGCATGCCCGGGTATGGAGATATGCATCGCTGTTTGCAAAAATATAAAAAAAAGGGATATAGTGTTGTTACTTTGTTTTGGCAGTGGTACAAGATTAACAGCAACATCTCAGTTGTCAATAAGAATTAATGAAAAATACACCAACAAACGGAAGCATCATGATTATCTTGATGGGAACTAAACTAGGATACCCGAGAAGTAGGATCATATGGACAATGACCGCACAACCACCATGTACTTTTTGTCGAAACAACATGTATACCTCCACCGATGCATAAACCAGGACAACTTTTCGAGTGGCATTTCCTCTATAATAGTAGGTGATGTTGGACCAGCCGACGAACCCTAGTTACTATACATGGGGAGCTGGGGAGTAGTCGCATAGAAGAAAACCCGCATGCAGCGACCTGGGGAGCTGGACCAGTATAAGAAGTTATGCCTCAGGTGGGCGAGATGTCGCTTAGGTGGGCGGGGGGATCTGCCCACACGACGGCAGCGAACAATGGCGCAAAGTACCTTCGACCACGCCAGCACTGGCTCCGAGAGGACGGTGCGCATCGGCTTCCTCCATCACCGACGGCGACAACGTCAACGTTGCACCTCCCGCAACGGACGGGATTCGGTCGGATCTGTGACCACCGGTGAGGAGAGAGATAGAGTGGACACTGTCATCTTGTTTTTTTATGGAGAGGGTGAGAGAGCGAGAGGCGAGAAACCCTATCAAACAAGAGGCTATATATACAATGGAGTAAAAAAATCTCTCCATAGCCGTGGTTTTAAATAGAATACACGCGTTCCCGAAAAAAGAAACGAAAACTGGTGGACATTTTTTTTAACATACCAAGAAAGAAAACTCGATCAAAAACACGCTCCCGCTTCCAGGTCGCGAGAGTCGTCGCTCACAAACACATAGACATAGACATGCATATCCGTTTTTACATAAAATTCCATCTCCATCTCCATCTCCATCTCCAATCATATTTGTCCAACTGGCACATATTTACGTTGTTAATTATATATGTAACAATATTAACGTACATCATCTCTTTTTTGCGGGCGTCCGAACTGCTGCCACGCCCGCTCCTGACCAACCCGAGCCCTCTTCAGAGCAAGTACAATAGTGAGCTATTAGCCCGCTTACATGACAATTTTTCCTATGTGGAGGAGAGAGACAAGGAAAAAGTCAAGAAGTGGGCTCTCATGCAAGAGCCAGGCTCTATGCGTGCTCCTAGGTAAAAGCATTTAAAGAGAGGAAAGAGATAGAGAGATGGTGAAAAAAAATTGTGGGCTTATAGCCAACTCTATTGTATGGGTAATTAATATTGCCGCTCTTGATGACATGGCATGTCTATATAGCCAGCAACTATCTATATTATTAACCTGCTCTCATCACCCGCACGTGCTTCCCGCCCAGAATGGTCAGTGCCGCATTCATGCCCGGCCAGAGCGGACGCGACCTCTCACTGGCGCCGGCATTGAAGCGGCGCGTCGACCGAGAGAGCGTCGCCCGCGCCGCTTCCCGGTGCACGCGACTGCTCCGCATTCAAAGGTCGCAATAGCCGGCCACAACATGCATGTAAAAAGTTCTTGGGAGTTGATACGTCTCCAACGTATCTATAATTTTTTATTGTTCCATGCTATATTATATTCTGTTTTGTACATTATTGGGATTTATTATACACTTTTATATTATATTTGGGACTAACCTATTAACCGGAGGCCCAGCCCAGAATTGATGTTTTTTGCCTATTTCAGAGTTTCGCAGAAAAATAGTATCAAACGAAGTCCAAACGGAATGAAACCTTCGGGAACATGATTTTCGGAATGAACGTGATCCAGAGGACTTGGACCCTACGTCAAGACATCAACCAGGAGGGCACGAGGTAGGGGGCACGCCTACCCCCCCTCCCCCAGGCGCGCCCTCCACCCTCGTGGGCCCCCATGTTGCTCCGCCGACGTATTCCTTCCTCCTATATATACCTACGTACCCCCAAACTACCAGATACGGAGCCAAAAACCTAATTCCACCACCGCAACCTTCTGTACCCGTGAGATCCCATCTTGGGCCTGTTCCGGAGCTCCGCCGGAGGGGGCATCGATCACGGAGGGCTTCTACATCAACACCATAGCCTCTGCAATGATGTGTGAGTAGTTTACCTCCAGGCCCGGTCTTGAGATTTCGGGGGCCCGGGGGAAGATAACAAAAAGGGGCCCTAAAGCCATATAAATATATATGTTTTTTCTATTTCAATTGCAAATTACTACTCATTTTACACTATAATTTATAATTTATGTTGCCTTGTCGTCTCAATGATTCAAAAATAAAGCGCACATAAAAGTTGCTCGCTCTTTTTAATCGATACATTTTTTTACTCTTTTCAGTCGATACTTTTTTATTAGGTGAATTAGTTACACTTCCCTGCAACTCAAATTTTTATCATCCAATAATATTTCGCTACATTGTTCTTCAACAGTAACTAAAGCTAATTCCTCGAAATCCCTAGCAGAAGTACTTATTTTATTTCTGACGAAGCACTAGAAGACTTTTTCTAGGACTCAATCAACTCATATGCATGTTCTTTTTTTTTCTCTTTGTCGGGTGGATAGTTTCCAACTAAATTAATAGCATTATTGCTAAGTAGCACACACATACGATACAAGAAATTAAGAAAACTGCTAAATAAATATACAAGAAAGAGGCATGGAACAAGGTACCTTGATGGCTAGAAAATAGAAATTGCAAGCTTTTGCTGCTGCTTATGAGTCATGAGCAGAAATCCAAGTTTTGCTTTTCTGTTCCCAGGAAATTGGAGTATGTGAGAGATATGTACGAGAATTAAAACTTTATGAACCGAACTATCATACAAGTCTGTATAAAAAGAAGAGGAGGTTGATGAAATCTTGAAAATCACATTACCTTCCTCCACTAATCGCGTCCAGCAGCCGAAAATCACAGATAGACGATGCCGTTGACATGACGTTGAACTTGGCATTGGCATGGCCGATTCGTTGCCAATTTTGGAAGAGAAGAAATAGAAAGACGGGAACACCATTGGCGTGAGGCAAGGCCAGAATTAACGGTTTGTTACAGTTCTTTCCATTTTTGATTGAGAATTAATTAGTCAATCTGTTATGTGGGAAAGAATTCTTTCCTAAACATCAAACACGTAAAAATCAATCAATCTGTTACATGGCAAATAATTCCTTACCTTTTTTAGAATCAGACGATCTGTCAACACGGGAAAGAATTATTTTCAAAAAATTACAATTCTTTCCTAAACTTCATACACATCCATCGGGGGGCCCTTCCTACTCGGCGGCCCGGGGCGGCCGCCCCCCTGCCCCCCCTCAGGGCCGGCCCTGTTTACCTCAGACCTTCGAGTCCATAGTTATTAGCTAGATGGCTTCTTCTCTCTTTTTGGATCTCAATACAATGTTCTCCCCCTCTCTCGTGGAGATCTATTCGATGTAATCTTCTTTTGCGGTGTGTTTGTTGAGACCGATGAATTGTGGGTTTATGATCAAGTTTATCTATGAACAATATTTGAATCTTCTCTGAATTCTTTTATGTATGATTGGTTATCTTTGCAAGTCTCTCCGAATTATCAGTTTGGTTTGGCCTACTAGATTGATCTTTCTTGCAATGGGAGAAGTGCTTAGCTTTGGGTTCAATCTTGCGGTGTCCTTTCCCAGTGACAGTAGGGGCAGCATGGCACGTATTGTATTGTTGCCATCGAGGATAACAAGATGGGGTTTATATCATATTGCATGAGTTTATCCCTCTACATCATGTCATCTTACTTAAAGCGTTACTCTGTTCTTATGAACTTAATACTCTAGATGCATGCTGGATAGCGGTCGATGTGTGGAGTAATAGTAGTAGATGCAGGCAGGAGTCAGTCTACTTGTCTCGGACGTGATGCCTATATACATGATCATACCTAGATATTCTCATAACTATGCTCAATTCTGTCAATTGCTCAACAGTAATTTGTTCACCCACCGTAATACTTATGCTCTTGAGAGAAGCCACTAGTGAAACCTATGGCCCCGGGTCTATTTTCTATCATATTAATCTTCCAATACTTAGTTATTTTTATTGCCTTTTATTTTACTTTGCATCTTTATCATAAAAATACCAAAAATATTATCTTATCATATCTATCAGATCTCACTCTAGTAAGTGACCGTCTAGGGATTGACAACCCCTTATCGCATTGGTTGCGAGGATTTATTTGTTTGTGTAGGTGCGAGGGACTCGTGCGTGGCCTCCTACTTGATTGATACCTTGGTTCTCAAAAACTAAGGGAAATACTTGCACTGCTTTACTGCATCACCCTTTCTTCTTCAAGGGAAAACCAACGCAGTGCTCAAGAGGTAGCAGGAGTCCGTGCTACAGCTAGCTGTCCTCCCCCAACTCGTCAATCTCTTCCAGTAGTGCTAGTACTCCATGGCGCGATCCATCGATAAGTAGGCGAGAAAGTTATCGTATACTCGGTTTGCGGTGAGTGGCATGCCGAGCGACCGTGTGGGGTGGAGCCGTGGAGGAGGGTGAGACACGAATGCGATAGACGTGATTTTGGCTGCTTGTAATGGTAGTATCATAAGTTAGTATTATGCATATGATACTAGTATGTGATACTACCTCCCTAATGCATAGTATCATGTACTAGTATCATAGATGACTTTATCTATTGCCATGCATGAAACATAGTAACATTGCATTTATTATGATACGGTATCATTGTATGATACTCAACCATCTCTTTCTTCATTTAATTCTCTGCCACATCATCAAAACTGCCTACTTGGCATGCATGATACTCCCATTACGACCAGCCTTAAACGTTGGTTTCTCTCCGTTTCCATTTTTTCTCTAGAAAAACGAAAACTTTTCACTCCATTTTCATTCCTACTCCAAGGTTGCCCCGTTACAACATTCCATCAAATACAAAGGAAAACTAACACGCATGCTGATGCATCTTAATGATTCACAGATCATAGCCAATATTTATTTCGCAACTAAAGACAAAAGTTGTGAGAGCGTGTACAAAAGAAACACTACTGATGGGGTCACTACGACTTAAACCCTAAACCCTAAATAGGATTTAATTTCCTGGCTAGGTAGAACCTATGAAACAAAAGACGGCTGGCACCCTCGGATATGATGCTTTTGTGCAGTTCCACTAAAATCGAGCTGAGCATCCCTAATGGCAAAGATATTGAAAAAGTGTGATTAGAATAATAGTACTGCCACTAGTTCATGAGACATAAACTCATCACAAACAGAAGCCGGTAGAAGTAGAGAAATATCAACATGGAGATGGAGCTACGTGGGGAGCTACGGCAGTGGAGCAAGCCGGCTCCAAAAGGAAGTACCTGGGACGTCGGGCTGTAGCTAGAAGGGCGGTTGGGATGCGGCATCAGCTCATACCGCGGGGACCCCCGATTGGGACGCACCGACTGTGAGTTTTCTCCCTCGCCGATGTCGACCGCGTCTACACAGAACATCGTTCCCTTCCCCGACAGTGGGATCTGGCCGGATATGTGACCAGCTGCTACCTCTTGAGCACTGCGTTGGTTTTCCTTTGAAGAGGAAAGGGTGATGCAGTAAAATAGTGTAAGTATTTCCCTCGGTTTTTGAGAATCAAGGTATCAATCCAGTAGGAGAGCACTCTCAAGTCCCTCGTACCTACACAAACAAATAAGAACCTTGCAACCAACGCGATAAAGGGGTTGTTAATCCCTTCACGGCCACTTGCAAAAGTGAGATCTGATAGAGATGATAAGACAATATTTTTGGTATTTTTATGATAAAGACTAAAAGTAAATAAAGCAAAATAAACGGTAATAGAAATAACGGGAGATTAATATTATAGAAAATAGACCCCGGGGCCAAAGGTTTTGTAACACCCCTGGTTCCTAATAATCGATTTTTTCCATAAATCGTGCTTTCGGACTCTCTTTATCCATGTTTACTTGGTCCATCAATTCATAAACCCGACTCTTTAGTTGCGTTGGGCTCGCCGAGATAGTTGAAATGCACTACCTATCTCCTCGAGTCAGACTCCGGGTTCATCTCCTATGATTTATTTCAATCCCATGGCTTATATTATTAGGGAATTTCAAAATATTCTCTAATTCAGGAAATAGGAAAAATACTGAAGCTTATCTCTTACCTCTCCCTCACAATGTGAGCCAACTTTCAACCTTTTCAGAGTTCATTTGAAATGCTTTTCAATTTTAGGGTCTTATACCTCAAAATAATCAGTAAATGCATGAAAAATGGTGCATGGAAAATAAGAAATAAAATAAATAAGTAATGAGAAACAAAATAATATAAACTTTAATAAAATATATAAGTAGAAACAAAATAAAATAAAATAAAATAAACTTCAATAGCATAAATAAAATTTATGAAACTAAAATTATCAAAGTATTTTATGTTCAAAACATTATAAGCAACCTCTAGTATTATTGAAACTAAAATTATATAAAATTGATGCAACTAAAATTATCGAAGTATTTTCTGTTCAAAATCATTAAAAGCAAAAAGAATTTTCGTAAAGAACTTTTTTTGTAAGAAACTTTAATAGCAAAAAGAATTATCATAAAGTAAAATCAATAAGTAATTAGAAACAAAATAAAATAAAATAAAATAAGTTTTTTATTGTAAGTAGAAACAAAACAAAATAAATAAAGCAAAAAAGAAAACAAAAAACAGGGAAAAAATAAAAAAAATGCCACCTACTGGGCCACCATGGCCTGAATACGACTAGAAACCCATCCATGGGCCAAGATTCAGGCCCGCAGAAGGCCCAATAGGCCCATTAGGCATAGCAGTGACAATTAGACCAGTAAGCCTGCAATGGTGAGGAGCTCGAGAAGGGTGCGGCAGTGGGGCTTATAAACCACTGCGCGCCCCTCTTAGCTAGCAAGGTGGGACTAAACATTTGGGCACGGGCAGCACGAGGCCTTTGGTCCCGGTTGATGCCACAAACCGGTACTAAATGGTGGCATTGGTACCGGTTCATAAAACCAACCGGGACCAATGCCCTCTTTTAGTTCCGGTTGGTGCCACCAACCGGTACCAAAGGCCTCTGCTTCCCGCCCTTTGGGCTGCTGAAAAGAGCCCTTTGGTCCCGGCTGGTGGAACCAACCGGGACTAAAGGAGGGCATTGGTACCGGTTTGTGCCACCAACCGGGACCAATGCCTCGTCTATATAACCAATACTTGTGAATTTTTCGTTTAGTTCCTCATTCTCCTGCCGCCAGGCTGCCCGTTTGCCTCACCCTCGCCGTCGTCGCCCCAGCCTCCGACGCGTCGCCCCGAAGCCGTCCCGCGCCGCCCCGACGCCGTCGCCGCCCCGCGCCGCCCCTGCCTCCTCGTCGTCGTCGCCGCGCACCCTGTGAGCGCCGCCCCGATCCCCTCCTCCTCCTCCCTGTAATGGTCGCCGCCGCTGCCGCCGCGCCGCCTAGCTATTATGTGTAGTTTAGATGTTGTAATTTAGTTGTATTAATTTGGATGTGTAGTTAATTTAGTTGTTGTAATTTAGATGTATTAATTTAGATGTGTAGTTTAGATTTTTTTTGGTGATATTATTATTGAATATGCAAATGTTTGTATGTTCATATGCAAAGAATATGTCAATTTTTTCATAGAATTTTTATGATTTTTTTCTGTTGTAATTTTGTTTATAGAATTTTTATGATTTTTTTTTGTTCATAGAATTTTCTTTGTCAATTTATGTATATGTTCATATTGGGTAGGAATCTGAAAATTGTGTATGATCAAAGTCATTTATGTATATGTTCATATTTAGAATAAAAAGAAGGAGAGAAAAAAGGAAAATAAGAAGAGGAAGAAGCAGAAGAAGAAGAATAAGAAGAAGAGGAGAGGAAGAAGAGGAGAAATAAATAAGAAGATGAAAAAGAAGAAAAAAAAAGAGGAGAAGAAGAAGGAATAGAGGAGAAGAAGAAAAAATAGAATAATATCTTTTTTCTTTTTTTTCTTCGATCTCCTCCTCTATTCCTTTCTTCTTCTCCTCTTTTCTTTCTTCTTCTTCGTCTTCTTACTTTTTTATTGGGTATGTCGTTGTCGATATACCCCCCTCCCCGATAACTTTTAGTAAGTACTACTTAGAAAGTGTTCAATAGAATTAGTTAGAAAAATAATAGAACTAGTTAAACTAGTTTATTTTTAGTAAGTACTACTTTATTCTATTTATAGTAAGTGCTTAGTATTTGAACTAGTTGATTTAATAAAACTAGTTTATTTTACTATAGAAGTAGTTTATTTTTAGCAAGAAATTTAATAGAACTAGTTTATTTTTTTTAGTTAAAGCAATTATTCCCGCATCGACGTCGACGATGCCTATCCCGCATACTCGTCGTCGACTCGGCGGAGGAGGCCGGCTTGATCAGAGTGGCCATGTCCGGGACTGGGCTCCGCTGGGGTGGTTTTGGGAGGTGCTACCTTCCGGGGGCGTAGGTTGGTGAGGAGCCAGCCCGTCGTTGACCCAATCCTTGTTTGGTGGCGGTCGCGTGGGCCAGTGACGGTGCCGAGGCTTCCGGACACCGCGGAGGTGGTACGTCACCGTGTCAGCGAGGAGGACGAGCATGTCCATCGCTACATGGTTGCGTTGGAGGGCAGGTTCGACAATACCTGGCAGGCTCTTCAGGGATCTCACTGGAGCTATGATCCTATGATGATTCCTTCTCTTTGGGTGTCCACCGCCCGCGCCGATACCCGTCGGGTGCTACGGTTCTAGCTGTACTAGCGATGCTACATGTATGATAGTATTCGAGGTGTATTAGTGATAATATTCGACGATGTACGGACGCATGGAGATGATGTAGTTTTGCTTATAATTGAATGCATCCTAATTTGATTACTACTTTATTTTGCGATTTGATTTTGCTTATTGAATGCTCAAATTGGAAAACTACTCCTACTTTGAATGCTAAAATTGGAGAGCACTATACAAGGCGTATGCATATGATTAGTTGATATCTTATAGGGTTTTTGTTTTCGCAGAAATCTAGGAGCCCCCTCCATCACCCCGCCGTCGTCCCCGTCACCGACCCCCTTCGACCTCGAGGTGAGACCAGCCACGAAACGGTTTTAGAAAGATAATTAAACGATATTTCGGGTTGACTTTAAGTCTGTCGAGTCTCCACCATATATGAGAGGACGAAGAATCCCGACCGTTGTCGTGGGGTAGCTTATCCTTCGTTCCCGTGTGCTAGACAATTTGGTGTAATGCACTCGGGAATGAAAGGAGGAGCTACCATCACCGACGGTCGCAAATGTCAGAGAGGAATCAGTGAGGGAGAGTTCCACCATATATATATGAGAGGACGAAGAATCCCGACTGTTGTCGTGGGGATCGCTTCTCCTTCATTCCCGTGTGCTAGACATTTTGGTGTAATGCACTCGGGGATGAAAGGAGGAGCGACCATCACCAACGGTCGAATGTATACACCACATGAGCTGAGAGTTTTCAAGAAAAGACTCGACAGACCGATAGTCAACCCGTGATGAATAATAATGATCTAACTTAGGTTTTTTAGTACATATATTTAATTGTAGACGTTTAATATTTTAATTATGAACATAAGAAATGTTGTACTCGGACGACGAAAGTCTCCCGGGGGAGTGCGACTGATGCCACGACGACCGAGGTCTGTGCGACAGGCCTCACCTGGACGAAGATCGGCGCTTCAGTATTAAGCTGGAGGAGACCTTCGATGTTGAAATGGTACGCAACGACGACAAGTGTTATTTTTTCGTAATTAAGCACGACTTCAACTATTTCAACGTGTACTTTTCATCTTTTACAATTCGACTAGCTTATCCCATGTCATGCAAGATGCTGCGTCTTGGAGAGGATGGGTTTTGAAGACCATGAAAGTATGGAAACAAAGAAAATTCACCTAAGGACCCATCATGATATAGATTTTGAAGTAAATCTGTATAATTCTGAGAGCGTAACCCATTTTGGTTGCAAAAATTGGAAATCATTTTTCAAGATGTATGGTTTTCATGAGGGTATGCTTGTCACCATGAATCTTGGTGATCCTGACATCGAGCAAGACAATATGGACATTTGGGTCCTTGTTGATACGCCTCCAATTCTACCGCTATGTGAGTTTCTCAAACATAATTATTAGCTAATTTATATTGTTCATTTCAAAATAGTTGATAGCTTATTTCCATTGACAGCTTATTTTGATTGTTCAAACAATGTGCGGAACATGGTAGACAGAACCCACTACACCGATGAGTCTGAGTTAACTTATAAGGAGAAAACTCATCTGGTCGGATTTTGTACTGATCTTGAAAATTACAATATCTATTCTAAAACTCCTCCACATTATGGTCAATACGTGCCACTAGTGCACGTGTTGAACTACGGTAACTACTATGGAGATACCCTGGTAAGATTTCTTACTATTACGACATCCGTGCATCTTTTGCATACTTCTAAAACTAGTACATCGTTGCTAACTATGAAGTTATTACTATGTTTTTCAACAGATAATCCCAGAGGATTGTGTGCCTCATCTGATGTATCAGAGTGGTCGCCTTGATGTTTTGAACATACGTACAGGTCATCCTACGAATCTGAACTGTCCATACCAGATTTCTAAAAGAAGTGGAGACATGAAAATCAAGGAATGGAAAAAATGTATGGACAGTCGTAATTAAGGAGGTTCTTGGAAGCAAAAGAAAGCGAAGCGCAAGAATTGGAGACAGGATGATCTCCATTCTTCATAATGGAGAGTCAGGGTCTATATTGTTTTATGCTATTTTACCTTAAAGAGGATATTTAGGTCCTACCTAATACTGATGATCATGTGCCTAGAACAATTAAGTAGGGTTGGTTCGATGACTATGAGGATGATGATCGTATGACTTGTTATTAATAACGAGTAGAAGTTGTATGATGATGATTAGTAGGACTTGTTATTATGATGATGCATGATGCGGGCATGAAGAGTTATTATATATCAGTGAGTGAAATGAACATGGATTGGACTGAAGTGAAGGCAACAAGCATGTGGTGCATGTCTAAATTAGTACTAATCCAAACTTGATCAAGTTAGAATTAATATTACTTTCGACATGCACCACATGTTGCCTTCACTTTAATCTAAGCCATGTTTAGGTATAGCAGTAGCGTTGGTAAACTAAGCACGGAAATAAGAGAGGACACTTCTCTCTGTTAGCTAGCTTACACACCCTAAATTACCCCCTAAACCCTCCCCCCTTTCAAAAAAAAAAACAAAAACCCCAGCCCCTGAAATGCTGACGCATGGATGCATTTTGGTCCCGATTGGTGTCACCAACCGGGACCAAAGGCCCTCCTTCCTGGGCTGGCCGTAGCGGCCACGTGGAGGCCCAACTGTCCCGGTTCGTGTAAGAACCGGGACTAAAGGCCTAGGGCATTTTTAACGACATTTTAGTCCCGGTTCCTAAACCGGAACAAAAGGCCCTTACGAACCGGGACAATAGGCCCTTTTTCTACTAGTGTAAGTCTTCATCAATCACTTACACACCTCCTACTCCCTCCGTCTTTAAAAGAGTGTACTTCCAATTATTGTTGGAAAGTCAAACTTTTTTATGTTTGACCGTATTTATACAATAATACACCAATATCCACCAAGTAGATTGGTACAATTACATAGATCTAGCGGTCATGGTTATTTGTTTAATAGGGTCCATTAAATTAAGGGCCGGATGTTTCTGATTAGTGTGGGATTTTCTAGCTAATACCTTTATTTTCATCCGTATTTTCCTTTTAGCATATAATAGATGTCCACCAAGTAGATTGGTCCAATTACATAGATCTAGCGGTCGTGGTTATTTCATTAATCGGGTCCATCAAATCAAGGGCCGGATGATTTTGATTATTGTGAGATTTTCTAGCTAATACCTTTATTTTTCATCCATATTTTCCTTTTAATATAATAGATTGTTTTCTCTGAGTTTAGGCTTTTTCTTCTTACCATTTTTACCTTCTCCAATTTTTTTTATTTGTTTCCCTGGTTTTCTAGGTTTTTTCCATTTAATATTAAATTGTACATTTAACACCTTTTCAAATACATGAGTTTTTTAAGCTGGGAGAAGTTTGTAAATTACAAGGACATTATATCATAAACGTGCAAACACTTTCTAAAATAAATGAATATTTCTTAAAAGTATAAAACTTTGTCAAATCACATGGAACATTTTCGAACATATTTTTAAGTGCCTCAACAGTTTTTTAAAATCACATGAACATTTAAAGATGCCAACACTTTTTAAAATTTCTATTGAGATATCTTCAAAATTCATGAACACTTTAAAAAGAACATGTGAGCACTTTTTCCTGATTGCATGAGTGCCTTTCTGTAAAACAAGAACCTTTTTATTAATATTTTTTAAATACACTAATATTTTTCAAAAGATGGTAAAACATTTAGTTTTTCACGAATTTTTTCTATAAACATTTAAAAATATTTTCAAAAGTCTATGGACAATTAAAAAACACACAAACACATTTTTGAAATGTTATGATCATTTTATAAAAATACCTGGATATAATCTTAAATTATCTTAACATTTTAAAAATAAAATTAAAATGCAACAAATAACATAAAAAACGAAGAAAATAAATCCGGCCAAACCCACATAAATGTGGCATGCCACAACGCTCACTCGATCATCGGGGATGGTCACTTAATGTGCCGGCACAGCAAGAGCGCGCGGGGGCGACACCGAGCTTCACTCCCCGCATCAAGCAGTGATAGCAACAACCGATGTTTTCCTCTGTAAATGCTATGTATTGCCCGTAGCGTCCTAATGGCCGGCGCACTAGAAGAGATAATTTTTCTGCTGCTCGTCAAGTGGGCCAACTAAGCTGGGTTTTCCATTTTATGTGTATTCTGCTACTTCGTGCGAGCGCTATATCTCGCAATCAGCGAGACCGAAGGTCCTCTCGCTGAAGCATCTCTACTAATCGCGTCGGCCCACTAGCACGTACTAAAATAGGAAAAGTAGGAAGAAAATGACGGCACGAGGGGATTCGATCCCGGGTCGTTTCGATTGTGCATGGAGCCGCAAGCCTCTGAGCACTTTTTCCTCATTGCATTAGTTCCTCTCTATAACACATGAACCTATTTTTTTCAAAAAATATTTTTTTAAATACACGGATGTTTTTCAAAAGATGGTATAAATTTTAGTTTTTCACTATTTTTTAGAAACATATACAT
Organism: Triticum urartu; assembly: GCF_056163025.1. NCBI lineage: Eukaryota > Viridiplantae > Streptophyta > Magnoliopsida > Poales > Poaceae > Triticum > Triticum urartu. Next base: position 716,656,466 of record NC_141879.1, read on the forward strand.
ATTTTTTTAATTCTACGGACAATTAAATAAAACACGCAAACACATTTTTAAAATGTTATGATCAATTTATAAAAATACATAAACACAATATTATATTATCTTAACCTTTAAAACATAAAATTAAAATGCAACAATAACATAAAAACGAAAACAAATTCCGGCCAAATCTGCAAAGGCGTGGCATGCCACAACGCTCACTCGGTTACTCGGGGATGGTCGCTTCAAGTGCCGGCACAGCCAAAGCGTGCATAGGCGACACCGAGCTTCACTCCCCCGCATCAAGCAGTGTATAGCAACAACTGATGTTTTTCTCTTTAAATGCTATGTATTGCCCGTAGCGTCCTAATGGGCCAGCTCGCCAGAAGGCTTTTCTTTCTGCTGTTCATCAAGTGGGACTAAGTTGGGTTTTCCATTCTGTTGCGTTTGCTGACTTCGCTCCCATGGACCGAGACTCCCTAGTTGCCGTCAAGGAGCAGAGGCTTCGCAAAGAGGGTGATCCCATTGGGCCAACCCATTTGCATTCACATTTCAATTTCAACTGCTAAAAAGGTAATGTAGTCTATATAGAGAAACATCACTACTGGCTTGGTACTGTAGCACCATGGTTTTTCCTCGTTTTTTATTATGTTTAAATGTTAACATTTTCAAACTGCGAATAAATTTGAATTTCCAAACATTTTATTTAATTTTTAAGAAATTTTTAAAAGTAAAAAAATGAAAAATGTGAACAACTTATAAAGGCATGAACACAGTTCTTAAAAAATGTGATTTATTTAGAAGTGCTGATAAATTTTGATTCCTGGACAATTTTTTTGAAAAGAGAACAAATTTTTCAAAAAAGTGAATTTAACAATACATACTGAACATTTTCTTAGTATAGGCTGAACATTATTCATAGACTTACCAAATATTTTTTAAAATACGGTGAATTTTTTTTTTCAAAATGCAAGCTGAACAAATGTTTTATACATGATGAGAATTTTTTCAATACAAAGTGAACATTTTCCAATGTATGGTGAACATTGTTTTTCAATACGAAGAACTTTTCTTGAAAGGTGAAAAAAATTTAAAAATTTGAAAAAAAAATAAATCATGAACAAACATTGTAATTTAGAAAAAAGAGCCTATTAAAATTTTGAAATTACTATTTTTTGAAAATTTTGATCTTATGAAAAAAACAAAGAGAAACATACAAGCTGATTCCCACGCCGCCGGCGTGTCTATCGACTTCATGCAGGCCCGGATGTGAAGCCTCCAATGTTGCCGGTGGCCCATTAGATACCAGATCTGGAGTGCCGCAGGCGGATCCCGCGTCTCCCTTCCCCCGTCTGTCTCTCATTCTCTAATTTTCTCTTCGTTCTAACTCTATCGACTGTCTACGCATGCAGGCCGATGTGAAGCCTCCTAGTCAAGTCGTCGGCGCCTCGTTCCAGAGAACATCCGGAGCACCGTCATTGGATCCCGTCCTGTGACGACCGCAACGCCACCGTTGGATCCCGTCCTGCGATGACCGCCGCCGGAACCCTCCTACTCAAGTCATCAGCGTCCCGTTCTACACCAGATACAAAGCCACCGCTGGATCCCGTCATCATGACGCCCGCGTCACCCGACCGCCGCCGGAACCTTCCTCCTCAACAACTCCCGGCAAGATTCTCATGTCTATTCGTTCCCTTCCCTGTGTTAATTCGTTGCCTCGCCCGAAGATCCCTTGTTGCTCCTCATTGTTCCCTCTCATGTATTGGCAGTCTGTTTGTTGGTTTTTTGGAGGCTGATTGATATTACATATAATCTGTAAACGTACATAAATCACTAAGAATCAGTTGAAGGGAGCAAGGTGGGACGAAAAATCAAACACAGTCAACATACGACCCGATAGAGTATGTGTGCGTGCGTGATGGCTGGATGTACGGCCAGAAACTCTACTGTTTTTGACGTAGGACGTGAGCACGGAATACTAAAAAATGCAAGGTCCTTCTTATAAAAATGAAACGTTTTCTAACATATTAAAAAGGACTGCGGGTTGAATACATAAAACAGCACGGATTTTTCTGCAAAATTGCTGACGACGTACAGGCAAAAGCAATCAGTACAGTGCTTTATTATTAGGTAAAGATCTATTTGTTCATCATCACTAGTGCTTGATTAATTTTGATCTCCTCATGTATAGGTTAGAACTAGGATCAGGACAAATTTATTTATCCACGGGGCAAAGTACAGTGTTGGTAACGGTTTTTTTGTCCATTGGGCTAGGTTAGAAATAGAACAATACAAAGTTTGTTCCTGATCAGCCGTATTTGATATTTATTTTTTGCAATAGTCATTAAGTTTCTTTAGTTTATATAAATTGTTTCTTCATCCTCATCGTGTTTTCCCTGAAATAGAGTATGCTTTAGGCATATTAGTTCTTCTGTTTTATGCGTTGTTTGAAATTTTGAGCCCCATCACGATTTTCGGCCAAGGGCCTGAATTTTTGGAAACGTCCCTGCAAACAGGAAACTGCCGGGTCGGCTTCCCTGCTCCATTTCTTGAATAAAACATGATACATGGTTCATTACACGAACAACAAGTAAATCTATCAGGTCTCAACTAGAAATAATAGTTACAAAGCTCTAATGGCGAAAACGGAAAACCACACCAAATGCAGTTGAGAACAAAAGAGGGCAATGTAAGCATTGGGGTAGAGGGTCAGCTATATCAATGCCATTTTAGTCGGGATGATCTCTTAGCGTGGTAACATGTGGTTGTGTCCAACGAAGACTCGCAAGTGCGAAGGCAGCTGGCCACGGGAAGAGATCAGCTTGCCTCCTCGATGGTCAGCCGCTTGTCGTAGCTGGAAGGACTCCATTCAAGGTTTGTGACGGATCCTTTTTCTTCGGTGTTTGTTAATTTTCTCTCCCCTCCATATAAGTACGCATTTTACTCTTTGATTACATGGGATTTTTTTACTTTCTCTTCTTTCTTATTTAAGATTAATTGGGGTGTTTTGATTCCCATGTTTATATATATACAAAAGCTTAGAAAATTTGCTTGTCAAAAGAGAAAAAATAGGCAATTTTTTGGTTGATATAACTACATTGCCAAATTCTAGCTTGATACAAAACACATACCATGTGAATATGACTTGTTTTTTAGTTTTGTTTATCAGTTTATGTTTTAGCCTGTATTTTTATATTTCAGGAGCGCGATGGACCCAACCCTACAGTACTGACTACGCTGGGAGGTGGAGTTGTGGTACATCTTTGTCCTGGGGTCAACAACGGAGCTATGTTGATGTGGGGATGGGGTATGGGGGGCAGCGCCCCCCTACCCCCTCAGATTTTGATGATTTGTCTTTGGCTCCCCCGGAATTTTTTGCCTAGCTCCGCTACTGCCTAGGGTGCCTTGGGCTCTCCGCGTACCTGCTCAAGAGGTACAAGGGTTCGGGCACACACCGCCGACATGAGGAGGCAGTCGTCAGAGAGGACGAGAGGCATGTGCGGAGCTCCATTGTGGTCTACGACGGTGAGGCCCAGAGGCCATGCCTACACGGTCTACACCCCGGATGGCTCCTCGCTTATAGGTTGATTGCATTCGTTTTCTTCGGTGTGCACAAAGTGGTCGCACGCCTTCGTTGAGTGCACGATACTCTACTACTACACTGAGTAAGTTCCTCTTTATTTTACCGTATGCACGCCTGTCCATTTGTTAAAGAACAAATACAAATTTATGTCCTATGAATTGACCCATACATTGGTCGTAATAGAAACAAGAAATTTATGAAGTACGGATGTGTATGGGTAACTATGAGTCCTATGGTGTGAAGCTATCTCGACTATGCACGATGATGGTGAGAGCAGATTACCCCTGGCTGGCGAAAGTTTCATTCAGCAATAGCGTAGTCCTAACTTAAAAGAAGATTTGTATCTAGGGGAGGATGGGATTGTTTTATTGGATTTTAATGGGTTTGAAATTGATTCCCATTTAGGCCTCAAGTGTATAGGATCTAAATTATATTAGAACGGTTGACAGCAAATACTTGCGCTGCGAGACCCGTCCATACCTGCTGAAAAGAATGAAGATGTGGAGGAATTTAGATCATCAATCCGATTGAAGGTAAGGTAGAAAGCATGGACCCCACAGCTCAATCTGCTAACCATCTAGGCTACAAGCTAGTGTAACTCTGCATATCCCTGTTAGCCATGTAACTTCAAGGGGCCAGTGATCGAAGTAAGATCACTGGCATTAACGCATAACAGAACAAACTGTCTGTCGACAGGACTGATATTTGGTTTTTGTCCGCTCAACAACTTTACATGTAGACACTAATCATCTACTAGCTCACTCAGAATTATAACGATTGAGATTTTGCTGAGAAGGTGGGACTAGACGGCTTCTAAGCAGGTAGGATTCGCAAGCTCAAACCACTGAGCTAAAACTATGCATTTGGAAACACTCCCACCTAATTTTGTTTTCTCAGGGAAACAATCTACGCCAGATTTGGAAGTATTCCCAACTAATTTTGTTTTTAGGGAAACAATCTACGCCATATGTAGTGCTTTTTACACTTAACGGTAATCAAATGCATGGCAGGTGCATTGCTTTTCCTCTTGTACTCTACAACTACATACACGTATACAGATCTAGAGTGCTCCATAGGTGGTGGTTTGTACGTCAAGACTGGTCTAATATCTGCCAAATGCATAGCTTTTCCACTTGTGCCGGCATCCATCCATCGTCGACGCACATCCATATACATACGGGACTATAAATTAACACGGCCCGAGGTGAGCGCACACCACAGCGGACTACACAGACATATAAAGTGATCCATACGATAACCTGAAGAAGGTGACGGTGCTAGGCAGCCATGTTCTTCTCCACAAACATGTGTGTTGCTACTATCATGGTGCTGGCCCTGGCGCTCTCGCTTCAGGCAGGGCCGGCCCTGAGGGGGGGCAGGGGGGGCGGCCGCCCCGGCCCCCGAGTAGGAAGGGCCCCCCGATGGATGTGTATGAAGTTTAGGAAAGAATTGTAATTTTTTGAAAATAATTCTTTCCCGTGTTGACAGATCGTCTGATTCTAAAAAAGGTAAGGAATTATTTGCCATGTAACAGATTGATTGATTTTTACGTGTTTGATGTTTAGGATAGAATTCTTTCCCACATAACAGATTGACTAATTAATTCTCAATCAAAAATGGAAAGAACTGTAACAGACCGTTAATTCTGGCCTTGCCTCACGCCAATGGTGTTCCCGTCTTTCTATTTCTTCTCTTCCAAAATTGGCAACGAATCAGCCATGCCGATGCCAAGTTCAACGTCATGTCAACGGCATCGTCTATCTGTGATTTTCGGCTGCTGGACGCGATTAGTGGAGGAAGGTAATGTGATTTTCAAGATTTCATCAACCTCCTCTTCTTTTTATACAGACTTGTATGATAGTTCGGTTCATAAAGTTTTAATTCTCGTACATATCTCTCACATACTCCAATTTCCTGGAAACAGAAAAGGAAAACTTGGATTTCTGCTCATGACTCGTAAGTAGCAGCAAAAGCTTGCAATTTCTATTTTCTAGCCATCAAGGTACCTTGTTCCATGCCTCTTTCTTGTATATTTATTTAGCAGTTTTCTTAATTTCTTGTATCGTATGTGTGTGCTACTTAGCAATAATGCTATTAATTTAGTTGGAAACTATCCACCCGACAAAGAGAAAAAAAAAGAACATGCATATGAGTTGATTGAGTCCTAGAAAAAGTCTTCTAGTGCTTCGTCAGAAATAAAATAAGTACTTCTGCTAGGGATTTCGAGGAATTAGCTTTAGTTACTGTTGAAGAACAATGTAGCGAAATATTATTGGATGATAAAAATTTGAGTTGCAGGGAAGTGTAACTAATTCACCTAATAAAAAAGTATCGACTGAAAAGAGTAAAAAAATGTATCGATTAAAAAGAGCGAGCAACTTTTATGTGCGCTTTATTTTTGAATCCTTGAGACGACAAGGCAACATAAATTATAAATTATAGTGTAAAATGAGTAGTAATTTGCAATTGAAATAGAAAAAAACACATATATTTATATGGCTTTAGGGCCCCTTTTTGTTATCTTGCCCCGGGCCCCCGAAATCTCAGGACCGGGCCTGGCTTCAGGGCACCGTTGTCCACCCGGCACGTCATGGAAATGCACTGGTCCGCCTGCTCATTGCCTGTGCCTACCAAATCTTGGACCTGTGGATCGCCAAGACATGATGGTGGTGCCCAAGAAGAACAGCCTCGTGCTGCCCCAGCTATCGTGCCCGGAACACCAAGTGTGGGTGTGCGAGGGGGAGACATGCTCCTACGAGTACTAGTGAAAAGGGCCTGCAGCATACATTCGTGCATTGCCAGGAAAGTGTGCCGTCTGAACTTTATTTTCATGCATTGCATGCATGCTGCTCGGAGCAGTACTGATGCTGCTCATCTCGTTGTAAGGCTTCCTCCTGTACCAGTGAATAAATAAGGGCCGCTGCTATATGTGAAGGCGCTTTTAGCGCATCGGCGCGTCTTTGCGAGCCTCCTGACCCCTTCCCGTTTAAGAGGCCTACAAGTATCTCTAGATGTTTTTGGACGCTGCATGGACAAACCAAGCAGCGATTTCTTATTCAACAGGGATTCATAGGACAGGAGTGGGAGTTCATATTCAAATAGAAGACGCAGGAGTAAAAGCAAGCATACAGGTTTCAGCTGTTGGAAATGAAGCTTCATCACCTTTGCAAGCTGAAGCTATGGCGCTCCAATTTTCAGCTGAGGTAGTGCCCCACATTCAAAACAGGGCAATCACATTCTTCACAGATAATACCTTGCTAGCTCAGGCCGCGGCTTCAAGGAATCCCATCCTTTGTCTTGGGCACTCGGAAATAAGAACCTAATTAGCAGGTCTTATTGAAGCGACTTCTTCAGTTCAGACACATGTTTTCCACACTCCCAGAGAGAATAACAAAGAAGCCTAGTTAGCAGGTTTTATTGAAATGTTTTAAAATATTTATAGAAAAATGTTGACCGTGTATCCAAAAAAGTTAAATCTTGCATTTGAAAAATGTTAATGAAGTGTTTGAAAAATGTTTAAAATGTGCATTCAAAAATGTTGACCATGTATTTAAAAAAGTAAATTTGTATTGAAAAAATTCAACGTTTAGAAAAATGTTGTTGACATATAAAAAAAGTAGAATTAAAAACCAAAAGAAAAATAGAAAACCAAAAAAGAAACAAAATAAATCAAAAGAGAAAAGAAAAGAAAAAAGCAAATTAACAAAGAATTTAAAATCAGGAAATAAAAATCTGGAGGAAACCGTCTAGACTTGCTTCAAGTAGGTGGCGCCCCCATTTCATAACACAAACAGTTGGCGGGCGCGATGGTTATCCCGACTGAATGCGAGATAGACACCGCGGAGAAAATGAAGCAATTAGACTGGCTGGCTGGGCACACTTTTCCCTAATGTTTTGGGCTTGTTACGGCCCATGTCCTTTTTTTTCTTCTAATATGCTTATCCGTAGTAGCCCCTGTGAGGCGATGGATTCCACCAGACCCGGGTCTTGTCAAAATAAACGTTGATGCTGGTGTCTCGGCGAACCACAATGCGAGGTCTGCTGCTGCTATTTGTCGTGACAGTGATAGCGCCTACATTGGCTCTTCGGTGCTGGTCACGCAAGGACTACTGGATCCGTATGTATTGGAAGCTCTTGCATGCAGGGAAGCTCTTTCTTTGGCTCAAGATCTAGCAATGCAACATATTCAAATAGCCTCTGGTTGTAAGCAGGTCATAAACCACATCCATGCAAGTGCGGGTGGAGACGATGCAGTAATAGTTAAAAAGATTTTAGAATATTCAAGCTTGTTTGCTTCATGTAATTTTATTTTTGAACCTCGAGCTTCGAATGCTAAAGCTCATAACATAGCTAGATTTGGTATGTCTCTACCTTATGGGATACATGTTTCACTCGGATCACCTCATGATCCAGTAGTGATACCTGTAAACATTTTCACTAATCAATAAAGACTAGCTATGTTTTGCTAAAAAAAACTATAGTACATGTGCACGGGCGCCCCTATGTCACGCTTGCTGCGAGACCTAGGGAACCCTTGCATAAGGGCAACACCGGATGAGCCGGCCCAGCTGCGCTAGAAGCCACAGACTAGTTTCTTTATTTTATTTTTTACTTTTTTTACACTTACGCAAATTTTAAACAAATATATTACAAAAAATTGTACTTTACATAATGTTTTGAAAAATATTAATCATGCATTTGAAAATGTTAAATGTGTATATAAAATATGTTGACCATGTATACGACAAAGTATACAAAAAATATATAATGTGTGTGGAAAACATGATCATGTATATAAAAAAATTCTTCATCAAGCATTTGAAAAAAATGTTAAACAAATATTTGAAAAACGTTAATCAACCATTTGAAAATTTTAAATGTGTGTCAAAAAAATGTTGACCATGCATTAAAAAAATGTCAGTCTTGCATTTGAAAAATGTAGATAAAGCATAAAAATATTAAATGTATATAGAAAAATTTTGACCATGTATTAATAAATGTTAATATTATACTTAGAAAAATAAAATAAAACATTTGAAAATAATGGTTAAATGTATATAGGAAAAATGTTAACCATGTATTACAAAATGTTAATCTTGTATTTGCAAAATGTTATATGTGTATAGAAAAAATGTTGACCATGTATTTAAAAAGTAGAAAATAAGTTGAACATGTATAAAAAATATTAAACAGTCTTTGAAAATATGCTAATCAACCATTTGCATTTGAAAAAAATGTTAAAAGTATGTAGGTGAAATGTTGACATGTATTCAGAAAATGTTAATATCGTATTGAAGAAATGTTAAATATTAATAGAATAAATGTTGACCATCTATTAAAAAATGTTAAACTTGTATTTGAAAATGTTAGTTAAGCATTCAGAAAAATTGTTAAATGCGCATAGAAACAATATTGACCATGTATTAAAAATATTAATTTGGTATATGAAAAATGTTAAACATATATTAAACATCTACCAAAATGTAAATTGAAAGCTAGTGAAACCCGAGGGAAAACAGAGAAACCAAATGAAAAAGGTGAAGGAAACAAACAAAACCAAAATAAAATGAATAAAAATGAAAGAAAATAAAAGAAATAAATAAAAACGGAGAAGAAATTAATAAAACTGGATAAAAAGTACGAAAATAAAAAATGTGGAAACAAAGAAAGTATGTAAGAAAAACCGGTGAAAACGAAAAGAAAAGAAAAAAACTGAAAAAACAAAGGAAAAATCGGTTGTTTTACCCTCAAGTAGGACGCGCTCTAGTGTTGGCTAGTATCCAGTCCTTTCATCTAGGAGACCCAGGTTTTGGATCCTGGTTCCGCTCCCATTTTAGTTCTCCCTTTAGCTCCTGCGCATGTCCACAGGATTGGTCGGCAGATTCTATTTGACGCTAGTTAGCGTCAAAAGGTCGTGCATTCGCTGAGGCGAGCCTCTGCTTGGGCCGGCCACCAAACAGGATTCGTGTGCTCTTTTGGTCGCTTTTTCTTCGATCCCTGCGGATTTTTTTCTTTTTCTTCTGTTGATTTTCCTTCTGGTTTTCTTAATGGTTTGTCCGCATTTAGGTGGGTTTATTCTGGTTTTTTTTGTTTTAGTTCCTTTTCCCCTTCTTATTTTTTATTTTTCTCCTATTTTATTTTATGTTTTCTCTCTTTTTTGTTTTATATAAAAAGTTCACCACGTATTAAAAAAATGTGCATCATATATTGAGAAAATGTTCACCGTATATTATGAAAAAGTTCACCATGCATTATAAAAGTTTTCATCGTGTACTAAAAAAATTCATTGTACATTTTACCATATATAAATAAATTGTCCAATGTATTTAAATAAATGTTCATTGTCTACTTACTAAATGTTGAGCGTGTATAACAAAAATGTTCAATGTGTATTTGGAAATTGTTTAGATTATAAAAAATCTTCAATCTATATTCTAAAAAAAATTCAACATATATAAAAAAATGTTCAATGTGTATTCTAATTTTTTTCAAGCGTATATCAGAAAAATGTTCAATGATCGAAATTTTCCCTTTTTTTTATCTGCCGCTGCATTTAGTTCTTAAATATTCGTGCAACTTATTAATAACTACTCCCTTCGTCCCATAATATAAGATCATTTGCAAGTTGTTTTAGCCTAACGATCTTATGTTGGTAAAGAACATTTACACTCTATCGTAGGGTTGCGAGTTTGATTCCTCAGTAAATTTTTATTTTTTAGGGATTTAATAGCGGCTAGGTATGATGCCACCAAATGGACCGCCCCATTCATAGCGCGCACCCTGCGCGAAAGCTCGTTGTTTGACGCTCACGAGCGTCAGCTAGGAGGTCTCGGGTTGGTCCATAGGCAAGCACACTCCTTGCCATGGCCGAGAGCCAACCCTAGCCTCACAGTGAACATCCTCCACCTTATGTATTGAAAAATTGACTACAGATCTTCCTCAATTACAGGGGTAGCAAATAAAAAACTACATAAATACTAAGTAACATATGTGCTTCTACAGTGTGGTACAAACTTTTCTCGATGGAGTTGCGTGTTGGAGTTGATGGAGCATGTTGATCTCAATGTCCCATTGATCGCAATCGGTTGGAACGATTTGAGCCATGACCTTGAGTGTGTTGGTTCGACAATGGTCTGTTTTAATCATCTTTGTGCTCATATGGATCGCTCTATTTTTTGCATGCTAAAGCGTAGATTTGGTCCTAGGATCCGGAGCAGATGGCAGGCCGGTCGCCGAGCATGATCACAATGCCACCGCTTGTGCCCCTACCCCCCGAGCCATCTTCGAGAGCCTCACCCCCAGCAATCTGTTTGTGCCACTGCCTTTTCTTCTCCCAAGCTATCCATGATGCATGACTGATAGAAGAGAATGTCTAGAGCTTTTTTATTCAAATACTATGGGAAGGAGAAAAGGTGGGTGGAGTATGGGTGGGTAAAATAGGAAATACATCTCATATTTGGAAACACACCCACCTAAAATTCGGTTATCTCGGGAATACAATACACGCCACCTAAACAGGAGCGGACATGAATGGAGGGAGTAACGTGTACGTTAAGTACCAAGTACTGAAGGAAATATGCCCTAGAGGCAATAATAAAGTTATTATTTATTTCCTTATAATCATGATAAATGTTTATTATTCATGCTAGAATTGTATTAACCGGAAACATAATACATGTGTGAATACATAGACAAACAAAGTGTCACTAGTATGCCTCTACTTGACTAGCTCGTTAATCAAAGATGGTTATGTTTCCTAACCATGAACAATGAGTTGTTATTTGATTAACGGGATCACATCATTAAGAGAATGATCTGATTGACATGACCCATTCCATTAGCTTAGCACCCGATCGTTTAGTATGTTGCTATTGCTTTCTTCATGACTTATACATGTTCCTATAACTATGAGATTATGCGACTCCCGTTTACCGGAGGAACACTTTGGGTACTACCAAACATCACAAGGTAACTGGGTGGTTATAAAGGAGTACTACAGGTGTCTCCAATGGTACATGTTGGGTTGGCGTATTTCGAGATTAGGTTTTGTCACTCCGATTGTCGGAGAGGTATCTCTGGGCCCTCTCGGTAATACACATCACATAAGCCTTGCAAGCATTACAACTAATATGTTAGTTGTGAGATGATGTATTACGGAACGAGTAAAGAGACTTGCCGGTAACGAGATTGAACTAGGTATTGGATACCGACGATCGAATCTCGAGCAAGTAACATACCGATGACAAAGGGAACAACGTATGTTGTTATGCGGTCTGACCGATAAAGATCTTCGTAGAATATGTAGGAGCCAATATGGGCATCCAGGTCCCGCTATTGGTTATTGACCGGAGACGTGTCTCGGTCATGTCTACATTGTTCTCGAACCCGTAGGGTCCGCACGCTTAAGGTTATGATGACAGTTATATTATGAGTTTATGCATTTTGATGTACCGAAGGTTGTTCGGAGTCCCGGATGTGATCACGGACATGACGAGGAGTCTCGAAATGGTCGAGACGTAAAGATTGATATATTGGAAGCCCATGTTTGGATATCGGAAGTGTTCCGGGTGAAATCGGGATTTTACCGGAGTACCGGGAGGTTACCGGAACCCCCCGGGAACCATATGGGCCTAGATGGGCTTTAGTGGAAAGGAGAAAGGGGCAGCCCAAGGTGGCCGCGCGCCTTCCCCTCCCCCTAGTCCTATTAGGACTAGGAGAGGTGGCCGGCCCCCCTTCTCTCTCTTTCCCCCTCGGGGAATCCTAGTCCAACTAGGATTGAGGGGGAGTCCTACTCCCGGAAGGAGAAGGACTCCTCCTGCGCCCTCCTCCTGGCCGGCGCCCCCCTCCCCCTTGGCTCCTTTATATACTGAGGCAGAGGCACCCCAGAAACACACAAGTTGATCCACGTGATCTATTCCTTAGCCGTATGCGGTGCCCCCTGCCACCATATTCCTCGATAATACTGTAGCGGAGTTTAGGCGAAGCCCTGCTGCTGTAGTTCATCAAGATCGTCACCACGCTGTCGTGCTGACGGAACTCCTCCCCGACACTTTGCTGGATCGGAGTCCGGGGATCGTCATCGAGCTGAACGTGTGCTCGAACTCGGAGGTGCCGTAGTTTCGGTGCTTGATCGGTTGGATCGTGAAGACGTACGACTACTTCCTCTACGTCGTGTCAGCGCTTCCGCAGTCGGTCTGCGTTCGGTACGTAGACAACACTCTCCCCTCTCGTTGCTATGCATCACATGATCTTGCGTGTGCGTAGGAAATTTTTTGAAATTACTACGAAACCCAACAGTGGTATCAGAGCCTAGGTTTTATATGTTGATGTTATATGCATGAGTAGAACACAAGTGAGTTGTGGGCGATATAAGTCATACTGCCTACCAGCATGTCATACTTTGGTTCGGCGGTATTGTTGGATGAAGCGGCCCGGGCCGACATTACGCGTACGCTTACGCGAGACCGGTTCTCCCGACGTGCTTTGCACAAAGGTGGCTAGCGGGTGACAGTTTCTCCAACTTTAGTTGAACCGAGTATGGCTACGCCTGGTCCTTGCGAAGGTTAAAACGGAGTCTATTTGACAAACTATCGTTGTGGTTTTGATGCGTAGGTGAGATTGGTTCTTACTTAAGCCCGTAGCAGCCATGTAAAACTTGCAAACAACAAAGTAGAGGACGTCTAACTTGTTTCTGCAGGGCATGTTGTGATGTGATATGGTTAAAACGTGATGAGATATAAGTTGTTGTGTGAGATGATCATGTTTTGATAAAGTTATCGGCAACTGGCAAAAGCCTTATGGTTGTCTCTTTATTGCACAAGATGCAAGCGCCAAATAATTGCTTTACTTTATCGCTATACGATAGCAATAATTGCAAGAGCAATAGTTGGCGAGACGACCGTGTGACGACACATTGATATAGATCAAGATGATGGAGATCATGGTGTCATACCGGTGACGATAGAGATCATAACAGTACTTTGGAGATGGAGATCAAAGGCGCAAGATGATGATGGCCATATCATATCACATATTTTGATTGCATATGATGTTTATCTTTTATACATCTTATTTTGCTTAGTTTGACAGTAGCATTTTAAGATGATCTCTCACTAAATTATCAAGAAGTGTTCTCCCTGAGTATGCACCGTTGCGAAAGTTCTTCGTGCTGAGACACCACGTGATGATCGGGTGTGATAGGTTCTACGTTCAAATACAACGGGTGCAAAACAGTTGCACACGCGGAATACTCAGGTTATACTTGACGAGCCAAGCATATACAGATATGGCCTCGGAACACGGAGACCGAAAGGTCGAGCGTGAATCATATAGTAGATATGATCAACATAGTGATGTTCACCAATGAAACTACTCCATCTCACGTGATGATCGGACATGGTTTAGTTGATTTGGATCACGTGATCACTTAGAGGATTAGAGGGATGTCTATCTAAGTGGGAGTTCTTAAGTAATATGATTAAATTGAACTTAAATTTATCATGAACTTAGTCCTGGTAGTATTTTGCAAATCATGTTGTAGATCAATAGCTCGCATTGTTGCTTCCCTGTGTTTATTTTGATATGTTCCTAGAGAAAATTGTGTTGAAAGATGTTAGTAGCAAAGATGCGGATTGGATCCGTGATCTGAGGTTTATCCTCATTGCTGCACAGAAGAATTATGTCCTTGATGCACCGCTAGGTGACGGACCTATTGCAGGAGCAGATGCAGACGTTATGAACGTTTGGCTAGCTCAATATGATGACTACTTGATAGTTTAGTGCACCATGCTTAATGGCTTAGAATCAGGCCTTCAAAGACGTTTTGAACGTCATGGAGCATATGAGATGTTCCAGGAGTTGAAGTTAATATTTCAAGCAAATACCCGAGTTGAGAGATATGAAGTCTCCAACAAGTTTAATAGCTAAAAGATGGAGGAGAATCGCTCAACTAGTGAGCATGTGCCCAGATTGTCTGAGTACTACAATCGCTTGAATCAAGTGGGAGTTAATCTTCCAGATAAGATAGTGATTGACAGAATTCTCTAGTCACCATCACCAAGTTAGTAGAACTTCGTGATGAACTATGATATGCAAGGGATAACGGAAACGATTCCCAAGCTCTTCGTAATGCGGAAATTGATGAAGGTAGAAATCGAGAAAAACATCAAGTGTTGATGGTAGACAAGACCACTAGTTTCAAGAAAAGGGCAGAGGGAAGAAGGGGAACTTCAAGAAGAACAACAAGCAAGTTGCTGCTCAAGTGAAGAAGCCCAAGTCTGGTCCTAAGCCTGAGACTAAGTGTTTCTACTGCAAAGGGACTGGTCACTGGAAGCGGAACTACCCCAAGTGATTGGCAGATAAGAAGGATGGCAAAGTGAACATAATTATATTTGATATACATGTTATTGATGTGTACTTTACTAGTGTTTATAGCAACCCCTCAGTATTTGATACTAGTTCAGTTGCTAAGATTAGTAACTCGAAACGGGAGTTGCAGAATAAACAGAGACTAGTTAAGGGTAAAGTGACGATGTGTGTTGGAAGTGGTTCCAAGATTGATGTGATCATCATCGCATACTCCCTATACTTTCGGGATTAGTGTTGAACCTAAATAAGTGTTATTTGGTGTTTGCGTAAAGCATGAATATGATTTGATCATGTTTATTGTGATACGGTTATTCATTTAAGTAAGAGAATAAATTGTTGTTCTGTTTACATGAATAAAACCTTATATGGTTACACACCCAATGAAAATAGTTCGTTGGATCTCGATCGTAGTGATACACATAATCATAATATTGAAACCAAAAGATGCAAAATTAATAATGATAGTGCAACTTATTTGTAGCACTGCCGTTTAGGTCATATTGGTGTAAAGCGCATGAAGAAACTCCATGCTGATGGGATTTTGGAATCACTTGATTATGAATCACTTGATGCTTGCGAACCATGCCTCATGGGCAAGATGACTAAGACTCCGTTCTCCGGAGCGAGCAACTGACTTATTGGAAATAATACATACTGATGTATGCAGTCCGATGAGTGTTAAGGCTCACGGCAAGTATCGTTATTTTCTGAACTTCACAGATGATTTGAGCAGATATGGGTATATCTACTTGATGAAACATAAGCCTGAAACATTTGAAAAGTTCAAAGAATTTCAGAGTGAAGTGGGAAATCATCGTGACAAGAAAATAAAAGTTTCTACGATCTGATCGCGGAGACAAATATTTGAGTTACGAGTTTGGTCTTCAATTAAAACAATGTGGAATAGTTTCACAAACTCATGCCACATGGAACACCACAGCATAATGGTGTGTCCGAACGTCATAACCGTACTTTATTAGATATAGTGCGATCTATGATGTCTCTTACCGATCTACCACTATCGTTTTGAGGTTATGCATTAGAGACAGCTGCATTCACGTTAAATAGGGCGCCATCTAAGTCCGTTGAGACGACACAATCTGAATTGTGGTTTGGCAAGAAACCAAAGTTGTCGTTTCTTAAAGTTTGGGGTTGTGATGCTTATATGAAAAAGTTTCACCCTAATAAGCTCAAACCCAAATCGGAGAAATATGTCTTCATAGGATACCCAAAGGAGACTGTTGGGGTACACCTTCTATCACAAATCCGAAGGCAAGACTTCTGTTGCTAAATTCGGAGTTTTTCTAGAGAAGGAGTTTCTCTCGAAAGAAGTGAGTGGGAGGAAAGTAGAACTTGATGAGGTAACTGTACCTGCTCCCTTATTGTAAAGTAGTTCATCACAGAAATCTGTTCCTGTGACTACTACACCAATTAGTGAGGAAGCTAATGATGATGATCATGTAACTTCAGATCAAGTTACTACCAAATCTCGTAGGTAAACCAGAGTGAGATCCGCACCAGAGAAGTACGGTAGTCCTGTTCTGGAAGTCATGTTACTAGACCATGACAAACTTGCAAACTATGAGGAAGCGATGATGAGCCCAGATTCCGCAAAGTGGCTTGAAGCCATGAAATCTGAGATATGATCCATGTATGAGAACAAAGTATGGACTTTGGTTGACTTGCCCGATGATCGGCAAGCCATAGAAAATAAATGGATCTTCAAGAGGAAGACGGACGCTGATAGTAGTGTTACTATCTACAAAGCTAGAATTGTCGCAAAAGGTTTTCGACAAGTTCAAGGTGTTGACTACGATGAGATTTTCTCACTCGTATCTATGCTTAAGTCTGTCCGAATCATGTTAGCAATTGCCGCATTTTATGAAATCTGGCAAATGGATAAACAAAACTGCATTCCTTAATGGATTTACTAAAGAAGAGTTGTATACGATGCAACTAGAAGGTTTTGTCGATCCTAAAGGTGTTAACTAAATATGCAAGCTCCAGTGATCCATCTATGGACTGGTGCAAGAATCTCGGAGTTGGAATATACGCTTTGATAAGTTGATCAAAGCATATAGTTTTATACAGACTTGCGGTGAAGCCTGTATTTACAAGAAAGTGAGTGAGAGCACTACATCATTTCTGATAAGTATATGTGAATGACATATTGTTGATCGGAAATAATGTAGAATTATTCTACAAAGCATAAAGGAGTGTTTGAAAGGATTTTTTCAAAGAAAGACCTCGATGAAGCTGCTTACATATTGAGTATCAAGACCTATAGAGATAGATCAAGACACTTGATAAGTTTTTTCAATGAGTACATACCTTGACAAAATTTTGAAGTAGTTCAAAATGGAACAGTCAAAGAAAAGGTTTCTTGCCTGTGTTACAAGGTGTGAAGTTGAGTAAGACTCAAAGCCCGACCACGGCAGAAGATAGAAAGAGAATGAAAGTCATTCCCTATGCCTCAGTCATAGGTTCTATAAAGTATGCCATGCTGTGTACCAGATCTATTGTATACCCTACACTGTGTTAAGCAAGGGAGTACAATAGTGATCTAAGAGTAGATCACTGGACAGCGGTCAAAATTATCCATAGTGGAATAAGGAAATATTTCTCAATTATGGAGGTGACAAAAAGATTCGTCGTAAAAAGTTACGTCGATGCAAGTTTTGACACAGATCTGGATGACTCTAAGTCTCGATCTAGATACATATTGAAAGTGGGAGCAATAAGCTAGAGTAGCTCCGTGCAGAGCATTGTTGACATAGAAATTCGCAAAATACTTACGGATCTGAATGTGACAGACCCGTTGACTTAAATTATCTCACAAGCAAAACATGATCACACCTTAGTACTCTTTGGGTGTTAATCACATAGCGATGTGAACTAGATTATTGACTCTAGTAAACCCTTTGGGTGTTTATCACATATCGATGTGAACTATGGGTGTTAATCACATGGTGATGTGAACTATTGCTGTTAAATCACATGGCGATGTGAACTAGATTATTGACTCTAGTGCAAGTGGGAGACTGAAGGAAATATGCCCTAGAGGCAATAATAAAGTTATTATTTATTTCCTTATAATCATGATAAATGTTTATTATTCATGCTAGAATTGTATTAACCGGAAACATAATACATGTGTGAATACATAGACAAACAAAGTGTCACTAGTATGCCTCTACTTGACTAGCTCGTTAATCAAAGATGGTTATGTTTCCTAACCATGAACAATGAGTTGTTATTTGATTAACGGGATCACATCATTAAGAGAATGATCTGATTGACATGACCCATTCCATTAGCTCAGCACCCGATCGTTTAGTATGTTGCTATTGCTTTCTTCATGACTTATACATGTTCCTATAACTATGAGATTATGCAACTCCCGTTTACCGGAGGAACACTTTGGGTACTACCAAACATCACAACGTAACTGGGTGATTATAAAGGAGTACTACAGGTGTCTCCAATGGTACATGTTGGGTTGGCGTATTTCGAGATTAGGTTTTGTCACTCCGATTGTTGGAGAGGTATCTCTGGGCCCTCTCGGTAATACACATCACATAAGCCTTGCAAGCATTACAACTAATATGTTAGTTGCGAGATGATGTATTACGGAACGAGTAAAGAGACTTGCCGGTAACGAGATTGAACTAGGTATTGGATACCGACGATCGAATCTCGAGCAAGTAACATACCGATGACAAAGGGAACAACGTATGTTGTTATGCGGTCTGACCGATAAAGATCTTCGTAGAATATGTAGGAGCCAATATGGGCATCCAGGTCCCGCTATTGGTTATTGACTGGAGACGTGTCTCGGTCATGTCTACATTGTTCTCGAACCCGTAGGGTCCGCACGCTTAAGGTTACGATGACAGTTATATTATGAGTTTATGCATTTTGATGTACCGAAGGTTGTTCGGAGTCCCGGATGTGATCACGGACATGACGAGGAGTCTCTAAATGGTCGATACGTAAAGATTGATATATTGGAAGCCCATGTTTGGATATCGGAAGTGTTCCGGGTGAAATCGGGATTTTACCGGAGTACTGGGAGGTTACCGGAACCCCCCGGGAACCATATGGGCCTAGATGGGCTTTAGTGGAAAGGAGAAAGGGGCAGCCCAAGGTGGCCGCGCGCCTTCCCCCTCCCCCTAGTCCTATTAGGACTAGGAGAGGTGGCCGGCCCCCCTTCTCTCTCTTTCCCCCTCGGGGAATCCTAGTCCAACTAGGATTGGGGGGGAGTCCTACTCCCGGAAGGAGAAGGACTCCTCCTGCGCCCTCCTCCTGGCCGACGCCCCCTCCCCCTTGGCTCCTTTATATACTGAGGCAGAGGCACCCCAGAAACACACAAGTTGATCCACGTGATCTATTCCTTAGCCGTGTGCGGTGCCCCCTGCCACCATATTCCTCGATAATACTGTAGCGGAGTTTAGGCGAAGCCCTGATGCTGTAGTTCATCAAGATCGTCACCACGCCGTCGTGCTGACAGAACTCCTCCCCGACACTTTGCTGGATCGGAGTCTGGGGATCGTCATCGAGCTGAACGTGTGCTCGAACTCGGAGGTGTCGTAGTTTCGGTGCTTGATCGGTTGGATCATGAAGACGTACGACTACTTCCTCTACATCGTGTCAGCGCTTCCGCAGTCGGTCTGCGTTGGGTACGTAGACAACACTCTCCCCTCTCGTTGCTATGCATCACATGATCTTGCGTGTGCGTAGGAAATTTTTTGAAATTACTACGAAACCCAACAAGTACACGTACACAAAACCATCTTACTCTACCGGTGTTTGTGCGCTAGTGTCGATTAAATACATGACAAACTCAATAGTTTCCATGTCCCTCTCTGGAAGGAGGTGAGTATCCTTTTCACAGTGATGGCTTGGTTCGTCGTGGCCTTAAAGAAAAGTAAGATGTCATCAGCAAAGAGTAGGTTAGAAATGCCAGGGCTGTTTCTTGCAACTTTCAGTGGTGTCAGATCCCCTAGGCCTATTTCCTTGTCGATAAGTTTGATCAATGCATCCGCGACAAATAGGAAGAGGTAGGGACTGAGGGGGTCTCCCTGTCTCAAACCTCGGGAGGGCACGAACTGATCAAGCAATTCTCCATTGCATCGCACTAAATATCTGACTGAGCGGACACACTGCATGACCCAATTTGTCCATCTCTGATTGAAGCCTGCTTTCATCAGGACACCTTCTAGAAACTCCCAGTCCACTCTGTCATATGCTTTGGCAAGTAGCTTGTATGCACAATGGGTATTGTGTTGAGCCTTACTGTGCTGAATCTTATGAAAGCATTCGAAGGCAATTGTTGCATTGTCCGTGATCAACCTTCCAGGAATGAAAGCACTTTGTGTTTCAGAAATGATCTCATCCAGCAGGGGTCTCAACCGGTTAACAAGGCATTTAGAGATCACTTTGTAAAGGACATTACAGAGACTAATCGGCCTATAATCTTTCAGCGATTGGGGGTCCTTGTTCTTTGGGATTAGCACTATCACCGTGTCATTCATTCCTTCCGGTAAGGTTCCTGTGTCAAAAAATCCAGCATACCCTTCACCACATCTTCTTTCAAAACCTCCCAGTTCCTCTGGAAGAACCGCGCAGGAAAACCGTCTGGGCTCGGAGCCTTGAGCAGACCAATCTGGAATAGAGCATCACTCACTTCTTCAGCAGTAAAAGATTTGGTGAGGCTACGGTTCATATCATCCGAGATCCTAGTCTCAAGTTGTTGCGGTATTTCATATGGTTACACAACCTCATCCTTTTCATATAGGCTGTGAAAGAAATCTCTGGTCATCTCATGAATATCTGCCTTCTCCTCTTTCCACACACCCGAACAGTCCTTTAATTTGGTGATGTCGTTTTTCTTCTTTCTCCAAGTAGCTTTCCTTTGGAACCATTTAGTGTTTCGGTCCCCCTCTCTCAAATAAGTGGCCCGAGATCTTTGTCTCCACATCAATTCCTCACGTAACAGGAGCTCATCTAGCTCCACGGACAACTGCCTGATCGAATTTGCTGCTCTGCTGAGTGTGGCGAGTTCCAAAGAACACTGAGCTTGCCCCTTATTTATGTTGTTCTTTTTAACACTGGCCCATAGTCCCTATCCGCCCAGCTCCTTAGATCCTTTTGCATGCTCGCTAACTTCTCAGTAACCATCCTGAGGTCAGCAGCCGGCCCACCCCGCGTCCATGAGCTATCGATCGTATCATTTATAGAGGACACACACTCCCACATGTGTTCGTATCGGAAGACCTTCTGGTTCCTCCCGCCCCTGGGCCTCTATTCCTTGCGCAGTCCATAGCGAATAATCAGCGGCAGGTGGTCCGATCGGGATGTACATATATTATCCACCATTGCTTTACTAAAATAGTCCGTCCACTCCGGGCTAGCTACCCATATCTCCAGTCTAGCTCTGACATTCTTTCTGCCCTCTTGTTTATTATTATAGGTCCACACTAGTCCTTTGAATCCCAAATCAAAAAGTTTGCATTTAGACAGTACCTCATGGAAGTTTTGCATATATTTCTCGGATCGCTTTGATGCAGAGATGTGCTCGGACTGCCACATGGTTTCTATGAAGTCACCTACAATTAGCCAAGGCAGATGGGACAGATCCTTGATCCTTCTCAATAACTCCCACATATTATGTCTTTCATGTGCTCTTGGTTCTCCATAAACGAAAGTACCCCGCCACTGCATACTGTTTGGACTCAAACGTACCATAACATCAATATACCTGAAACCGGGATAACCGCGTCCATGCTTTGCTAGAAGCTCATACTCTTCGATGGAATCCTTTTGGATCACCGCTCCATACGAGAATATGGCGACGTATCGACTATATCAAATTTATCCGGGAATAAGAGTAGTTCAAAGGAATTAGAAGTTGCGAAACAATGTACCGAGAACTTACTCGATGTACGGCCGCACTTCTGTTAGGTTGGTGAAGATATACAATGAAATGTTCTGCCATTCTTCGAGATCCAACGCTAAGGAATTAGAAGCACCGGCTGGTGCAAGATCCTCTTTGAATAGGCCGAGGTTGGATCCACCCTTTTTAGGTTCGTCAGCATTGTACCGAGGCTTCGGATTATGCAAATGACGATTTTTGGCTTCGTAGTGTGATGTCATGAAGTTTGCCGCCTCCTCAGTAATGAATGCCTCAGCCATCGATGCTTCAATTCTACGTTTATTTTTACGTTTTGCTCGTAGCGTCTTCTGCATCCTCTCAGTGGCGTAGCACCAACTATTTTGCATGCCCCCCCCCAATCTTTCCTCGGTTGGGAGATGCAAAATCAAGTGCTGCATTGGATTAAAGAAGCCCGGCGGAAAGATCTTCTCTAACTTGCAAATCAACTCCAGCGCCAACTCTTCCATTTCTTCTAGCAGGCCAAGCGATAGTTCTTTCGCATAGAGAACACGGAAGAAATAGCTCAGCTCTGCCAGTACTAGCCATTCATCCTCAGGGATGAAGCCACGCAACATCACCGGCATTACCCGCTCAATCCATATGTGCCAATCATGACTCTTGAGACCAAATATCTTCAATTTATCAAGACTCGCTCCCCTCTTTAGATTCGCTGCATACCCATCGGGGAACATCAACTATTGTTGCACCCACAAGATAATTTCCCTTATAGCTGGCCTTCCAAGATTGAACCATGCCTTTGGCTTCGTCAAGTTCTGCTTTCCTTTCGGTTCTTTCATGTTTTGTAATGGCCTATCACATAGCGCGTCCAGATCGACTCTAGCCTTAGTATTGTCCTTTGACTTCCCATCTATGCCGAACAATGTACCAAAAAGTGCCTCGGCGATATTCTTCTCAGTGTGCATCACGTCGATATTGTGTGGGAAAAGGAGTTGTTTGAAGTAAGGCAGATCCCACAAGCATGTCTTGTGAGTCCAGGCGTGCTTCGAATTATACCCCTTAAAATACCCTGGACGCTCTGGATCTGGCTCGAGAGCGTTTAACTGAACTAGTGTCTCTTGGCCTGTCAACGCAGGTGGTGCAGAGGTTTTGACAACTCTACCTCTGATGAAGTTCTTCTTGTCTTTCCTGAACTTATGGCGAGGATCCAGGAACTTTCTATGCATGTCGAAGCAAGAAAACTTGCGACCGGCCTGAAGCCAACGAAACTCAAGAGCTCCCTTGCATGTGGGGCACGGGAACCTTCCATGCACACACCAGCCAACGAATAGCGCATACGCCGGCAAGTCATTTGTCGAGTACATGTACCAGACACACATTATGAAGTTTCGTTTGCTAAAGGCGTCGTATGTCTTGAACCCATTATCCTAGGCTTCTTGCAATTCGTCCTTCAGCGGCTACATGTACACATTCATATTCTTCCCCGGATAGATGGGCCCTGGAATTATCAACGTCAGGAAAATGTTCTTTCTTTGCATAATCTCTCCGGGGGGTTGAGTGGAAAGACAAATACGGGCCAACAACTGTATTGGGCTGCCGTCAGACCAAACACACTGAACCCTTACGTGTTGATGCCGACTCGAGGATGCCTCGGATCAGCCGCTTTGTCATCATGTAATGCACCGAAGCTCTTCCATGCTTAACCGTCCGATGTGTGCACCATCACCAGCTTCCCATCTGCATCTAGTTGGGTTCTTTTGCCCGTTTTGTACCATGTCATCTGTCTTGCCGTCTATTCAACCATGAAAAGACATTGAAGTCTTGGTACGATTGGCATATACCGAAGAATATTAACGGGGATTTTGGTCTGCGTCTTCTCACCCATACCATTGTCTACCACAACATACCTGGATGACTTGCAAATGGGACAATAGTTCAAGTCCGCATACTGAAGCCTAAATAAGGCACATCCTTTCTCACAGGCATGTATCTTCTTGTAGGGCATCTTAAGAGCACGGAGAATTTTTTCTGACTGGTACAGGTTTGCAGGTAGTACATGGCCTTTGGGTAGAAAACGTCCAAATATTGTCATAATTGTGTCATAACATTCTCTTCCCAAGTTGAATTGAGCCTTCAGAGCCATTATTTGTGAGATGGCATCCAGCTGACAAAGCTCAGTGTGCTCGTGGAGAGGACGTTTTGAAGACTCCAACATTTCATTCAAGGCCATTGCAGATTCCTCCATCTCATCGTCCGAGTCCCGAGCATCATCAAAGTCTTGCACCATGTCTTGCATCCCGGTACTATGCTCGTCAGTGCGACGACGAAGCACCTCAGCTCTGGTACGTTGGGCAGACTTGCCATGAATGTCCATACCGTATAATCTGGCATAAAACCCCACTTCTGCAGGTGTTTGCACATTTCATCCTCTATCCTCTTGTGCCAATTGTTGCACCCGGCGCAAGGGCACCATGTTGTCCTCTGGCCATTTGCAAATGCGGCTCTCAGAAACCCCTTGGTTTATGTTAACCATTAAATGGTCATGTCTTCCTGACTAGTGTGACCGGTGTACATCCACGCACGATCAGTCATCTTGCCTAGCTACTGGACACATAAGATATATATATATATATATATATCAGCATGTATGTATTCATCGGTTAATGGAGTTTGTCACTTTTATTATGTCCATGCAACCTAGACGCTAATAGGTAAAGAGAGGTCCTAATCCCACCCGAGTATGTGTAGATTGGGTTCGTTTTCCCATGGTCTGCTCCGGATCCGACGCAAAATTTCGGCAGCACCTCCCCGTTGTTCTCCTGATACACGTCTCGGCAATAAGCAGAGAGGATGTGTACCCGGAGAACAACAGGGAGGCACTGGCGAAATTCTGCATCGGGTCCGGAGCAGAGCATATGGGAAAACAAACCCAATCTACACATACTCGGGCTGTCCATGGATAACGTTGGATAGTTCGACAGAATCACGGTTATAAATATGCCAATGCATGCATATTTATAGATGTAACCCTTTCGAACGGGAGACACATGGTGGTCACGCATACTGATGATTGAAGACACCTATAGCTATCAAGTTTCATCGGCACGAAGACCGGAACAGAGCAAATCAAGGGGGGGGAGGAGATGTCATTTGTGCTAACCCATGAACGCAGGGGCGGAGCTCGTCGAACACTAGACCCTCGCAGCGACCAAAAAACTGCACATTTAAATCGAAAGATGAGTTTCATAGCAATATTGTTTTTTCCATCAACCTAACTAAATATTTACAACAGGACAAGCGGGTTAGGGGTTCCTCGGCGTTGATAGAACCCTAAATAGCAAGTATCATCGGTGCAAGATACATGAGGCACTCGACGTTCAACACTAGATCCACGTCCCACAAGTGAGGCCGGCGCCCGGCGTCCCGCAACATTAGTTCTGGTGGCCGATGACAGTCGAACACCTCGGAAAATTTGTCTGGCAGCCTCTACAATGAGGATTAAAGCCATGTTTTGAAATTTCAGACAATCAAACCGACTTGAGTCAGTTTGGGTATTTCAAGTTTCAACACTTAGCTTTCAATCGTCATCTCAGAGGCTGCCAGACAAATTCGCGATGGTGTTCGACTGCCATCGACGCCGAGAACTATTGCTGCGGGACACAGGTCCCCTGTGTGCTTGTGGGGCGTGGATGTAGTATTCGACATTGGCGGCCATGATACCTCTCCGTCGTATCTACTTTTCCAAACACTTTTGCCCTTGTTTTGGACTCTAACTTGCATGATTTGAATGGAACTAACCCGGACTGACGCTGTTTTTCGCAGAATTGCCATGGTGTTATTTTTGTGCAGAAATAAAAGATTCTCGGAATGACCTGAAACTTCACGGAGAATATTTTTGGAATTAATAAAAAATACTAGCGAAAGAATCAAGACCAGGGGGCCCACACCCTGTCCACGAGGGTGGGGGTGCGCCTGCCCCCCTAGGCGTGCCCCTTGCCTCGTGGGCCCCCTGTTGCTCCACCGACCTCAACTCCAACTCCATATATTCACGTTCGGGAGAAAAAAATCAGGGAAAAGGATTCATCGCGTTTTACGATACGGAGCCGCCGCCAAGCCCTAAACTCTCTTGGGAGGGCTGATCTGGTGTCCATTCGGGGCTCCGGAGAGGGGAATCCGTTGTCGTCGTCATCATCAACCATTCTCCATCACCAATTTCATGATGCTCACCGCCGTGCGTGAGTAATTCCATCATAGGCTTGCTGGACGGTGATGGGTTGGATGAGATTTATCATGTAATTGAGTTAGTTTTGTTAGGGTTTGATCCCTAGTATCCACTATGTTCTGAGATTGATGTTGCTATGACTTTGCTATGCTTAATGCTTGTCACTAGGGCCTGAGTGTCATGATTTCAGATCTAAACCTATTATGTTTTCATGAATATATATGTGAGTTATTGATCCTATCTTGCAAGTCAATAGTCACCTACTATGTGTTATGATCTGGCAACCCCGAAGTGACAATAATCGGGACCACTCCCGGTGATGACTGTAGTTTGAGGAGTTCATGTATTCACTATGTGTTAATGCTTTGGTCCGGCACTCTATTAAAATGAGGCCTTAATATCCCTTAGTTTCCACTAGGACCCCGCTGCCACGGGAGGGTAGGACAAAAGATGTCATGCAAGTTCTTTTCCATAAGCACGTATGACTATATTCGGAATACATGCTTACATTACATTGATGAATTGGAGCTAGTTCTGTGTCACCCTATGTTATAACTGTTGCATGAATAATCGCATCCGACATAATTATCCATCACCGATCCAATGCTACGAGCTTCTCACATATTGATCTTTGCTTAGTTACTTTTCTGTTGCCACTGTTACAATCACTACAATATTGCTACTGTTATCTTTGCCACTGTTACCGTTACTACCATACTACTTTGCTGCTAAATACTTTGCTGCAGATATTAAGTTATCCAGGTGGGGTTGAATTGACAACTCAACTGCTAAAACTTGAGAATATTCTTTGGCTCCCCTTGTGTCGAATCAATAAATTTGGGTTGAATACTCTACCCTCGAAAACTATTGCGATCCCCTATACTTGTGGGTTATCAAGACTATTTTCTGGCACCGTTGCTGGGGAGCATAGCTTTATTCTTTGAGTCACTATGGATTTATATCTGCTGGTCACTATGAGGAACTTGAAAGACGGGAAAACCAAAATTTATCCCTCAACTATGAGGGGAGGTAAGGAACTGCCATCTAGCTCTGCACTTGATTCTCCTTCTTTTTGAGTAAACTTGCGACACCTAAACCTGCTTCTGCTATTAATTCTGATATGTCGCATGTTATTGATGATGCCACTTCTTCTATGCATGATACTTATGATGAAACTACTTCTATGCTTGATAATGTTGTGCCACTATGTGGATTTCTTGATGAACAACTTGCTAGGGCTAGAGAGAATGAAATTATTGAAACTGATAATATTGATGAAAGTGATGATGAAGATTCTCCTCCTAAATATGAATTGCCTGTTGTGCCTGAGGGTTATGTTATGGATGAAGAAACTGCTAGAGACTTCCTTGCTTGCAATGATAGGAATGATCTTAAGAAATTATTAGCTAAGCTAAAAGAAAAATCTATGAATGCTAGAATGAAATATGACCCTGCTTTTGCTACTTCACCTATCTTTGTTACTGATAAGGATTATGATTTCTCTGTCGATCCTGAGATAATTACTTTCTATGACTACGAATCTGAAACTATTGTGGCTATGAATCTGATCCTTTCTATGGCTACGAATCTGAAACTTGGCACATCTTACTAAATTAAATGATATAGCCACCCTATTCACTAATGATGAGAAAACTCGCTATTACTATATCCTTAAATTATTTCCATTCTCATTAAAGGGTGATGCTAAAACATGGTTTAATTCTCTTGATCTTGGTTGTGTGCGTAGTCCCCAGGATATGATTTATTACTTCTCTGCTAAATATTTTCCAGCTCATAAGAAACAAGCTGCTTTAAGGGCAATATATAATTTTGTGCAAATTGAAGAAGAGAGTCTCCCACAAGCTTGGGGGAGGCTTCTCCAATTACTTAATGCTTTGCCTGATCACCCCCTCAAGAAAAATGAAATACTTGATATCTTTTATAATGGACTAACCGATGCTTCCAGAGACCACCTGGATAGTTGTGCTGGTTGTGTTTTCAGGGAAAGAACAGTGGATCAAGCTGAATTGCTATTGAATAATATGTTGACTAATGAAAATAATTGGACACTTCCTGAACCAACTCCTAAGCCAACTCCGAAGAAAAGGGGTATTCTATTTCTCAGTCCTGAAGATATGCAAGAGGCAAAGAAATCTATGAAAGAAAAAGGTATTAAAGCTGATGATGTTAAGAATTTACCTCCTATTGAAGAAATACATGGTCTTAATTTGCCACCTGCTGAAGAAATACATGGTCTTGATAACCCGACATAGATAGTAAAGGTAAATTCTCTCTATAGATTTGCTGAAGGTGATATTCCTCGTTATAAGTCTGCTAGCCAATGCTTAGATGAGTTTGATAATTTTATTGTTAAACAAGAGAACTTCAATGCTTATGTTGGTAGACAATTGAAACGCAATGCTTATATGATTGAACACTTGAGTGATTATATGTCTAGTGTTAAAGGTGAACTCAAACTTATTAGTGAACATGCTTCTATGGTTACCACTCAAGTAGAACAAGTGCTTAAAGCTCAAAATGATTTGCTCAATGAGTTAAATAATAAGAAAAATGATAATGCTATTAGAGTTGTGACTAGAGGTGGTAGAATGACTCAGGAACCTTTGTATCCTGAGGGCCACCCTAAGAGAATTGAGCAAGATTCTCAGAGAACTAATGTTGATGCACCTAGTCCTTCTAAAAAGAAGAAAAAGGAAAATGATAGGACTTTGCCTGCTTCTAGTGAACCTGTTGTTGACACACCTGAGAATCCCAATGATATTTCTAATTCTAATGTTGAAACACAATCTGGTAATGAACATGAACCTGGTGATAATGTTAACGATGATGTTCATGTTGATGCTCAACCTAGCAATAATAATGATGTAGAGATTGAACCTGCTGTTGATCTTGATAACCCACAATCAAAGAATCAACGTTATGATAAGAGAGACTTTGTTGCTAGGAAGCATGGTAAAGAAAGAGAACCATGGGTTCAGAAACCCATGCCTTTTCCTCCTAAACCATCCAAGAAAAAGGATGATGAGGATTTTGAGCGCTTTGCTGAAATGATTAGACCTATCTTTTTGCATATGTAGTTGACTTATATGCTTAAAATGAATCCTTATGCCAAGTATATGAAAGAGATTGTTACAAATAAAAGAAAGATACCGGAAGCTGAAATTTCCACCATGCTTGCTAATTATACTTTTAAGAGTGGTGTAGTAAAGAAGCTTGGAGATCCAGGAGTACCAACTATACCATGCTCCATTAAAAGAAACTATGTTAAAACTGCTTTATGTGATCTTGGAGCCGGTGTTAGTGTTATGTCTGTCTCTTTATATCGTAGACTTGATTTGAATAAGTTGACACCTACTAAAATATCTTTGCAAATGGCTGATAAATCAACTGCTATACCTGTCGGTATTTGTGAGGATGTGCCTGTTGTGGTTGTAAACGTTACTATCTTAACGGACTTTGTTATTCTTGATATTCCCGAGGATGATAGTATGTCTATTATTCTTGGTAGACCCTTTTTGAATACTGCAGGGGTTGTTATTGATTGCAACAAAGGCAATGTCACTTTTCATGTTAATGGTAATGAGCATACAGTACACTTTTCAAGGAAACAACCTCAAGTTCACAGTATCAACTCTATTGGAAAAATTCCATCGATTATTATTGGAGGTTTTGAATTTCCTCTTCCTACTGTCAAGAAGAAATATGATATTCTTATTGTTGGGGATGTGCATATCCCCGTTAAGGTAACTTAGTGCTATTCGAAAATTCTCCGGTTTCATGCGATTCGGAATGAGTTTGTTAACAAGACTTGATCAACCTTGTTAGTGGATTCCTTTTGATGAGCATGAGATGGGTGACGTTAGAAAGCACAACTTTCTGTACCCTCCTTTTCACATTCTGTTATTTAGATTAAATAAAGCAAAAATAGTATTTTCTGTCTGTTTTCTGAATTATCCGTGCAATAAATAATACCCCGAAAGCAAAAGTTCTCCTAATGCCCTGAAAATGAAATATGATTTTTTTCTGAAATATTTAAGAATATCTGGCACTGAGAACACATCAGGGGGAGCAAGCACCTAGCCACGAGGGTCCAGGGTGTGCCCACCCCCCTGGGCGCGCCCCTGCCTCGTGGGCCCCTAGTGGCCCCCCTCCACTTATTCCTGCACCCACACACTCCTCCTTCCTCCCAAAAAAATCACCAACCAGCTCGAGCACGAGTTCTAGCTCATCTTGCTACCATTTTCGATCTCCTTGCTCAAAGCTCCACTCACAAAACTTATTTGGAGGATTGTTCTTCGGTATGTGACTCCTCCAATGGTCCAATTAGTTTTGTTCTAGTGCTTTATTCATTGCAAATTTTTTCTGCTTAGGCGGCCTTGTTCTTAAGCTTGCAGGTCAAATTTATTTATTCCCAAGTAGTTCTAATGCATGATATAGTCTCTAGGCACTTGTGGGAGTAGTTGCTATCAATCTTGATGAGTTCGGTTCACTTTTATTTTGAGTTACTAAAAATTTCAGAAATTTTCCAGAGGAAGAAATATGTTTAGGAAAATGTACCAAGTTGGTTCTTCAAGGAAGCAAGGACCCAGACCCGCAATACGTGAGCCGGACCATGAACCACCAAGAGAAGCTCAAGTGAGGCCTTGTGAATGGTCGTCAAAAAACTTCATGGTCCAAGCAGGAATTAAGGAGGAATTTGACACATATGTGCTTAACGCTGATCTCGAGGGCTTCGTGTCAGATAAGTGCCTCCAATACTACTACCTTACTTATTCCTTTATGAGAAGATTTAAATTTACATCATCACGCAACTCTCACATGGTCCTGTTTGATCTTTATGATAAATCTTATACCATGGACTTAGAAGATTTTAATACTGCGTGTAAACTCCCGCAATGGATAGTGCCAGTGAACCTTGCAAACCCGAGTTTAAAGATTTTCTTGCTGGGGAATCTAGAGAAATAACACAAGCCACCATAGGGAGCATTCATTTTCCTGCTATACATTATTTTTCTCTCTTTATAGGTAGATGCATCAACGGTAAGGATGAGGCATGCCACATGTGTGTCCCAGATCTTTGTGTCCTCAAGAGTGCTATGTTAGGAGATAAACAATATAACTTGGGGCCATTGTTGCACGTAGGTTGCATAATAATAGTATTAGCAGAGATTTGTTTGGTGAAATTTATGCAACCCGTGTGGCTAATTATCTTGAGATACCCATTCGTGAATATGATATGGAATTGCCTCCCTCTTATTTAGATTATAATGCTATGGTTCGTCATCAGTTTGTTGAGAGGAATGAACAGTCTCTCCAGTACCGACTAATCTTTGACAGACGTCATGCTGTCCATATTACTCTCCCTGCTCCTACTTTCTTTGACTTTCAGGCAAAGGGGAGACATGTTATAACCAGGGAGGAGGCGAACGAATACGAGAGGAGGACGAGGGAAACTCGCCTCCAAGCTACAGCTCACGAGGCAATAGCTGTTGCATCTCAGTACGACCCCAGCTATAACTTTGATCCATGGGCATAAACCAACTTAGGCCAAAAGCCTAAGCTTGGGGGAGTACGTATTTCTCACCGACATTACATTTATGTTCACACACTCATGCTAGTTGTCGCTGCTCATACTTTTTCATTGTAATATCCATGCTAGTTTATTTTTCTTTTTCCTGCTTTCTTCTTGTGTGTTTGAAGAACCTTAAGAAAAACCAAAAAAGTTAGTTATAGCTTTTAGACAGTTTACTTTCCATGCCTGTAGTAGTAATAATTAAAAGAAAACCCCAAAAGATTTCTTGTTCTTCTTTTACTTGTTGGGAGCTTTCCCGTGTAAATAGTTTTATTTCCTTCCTTTCTTTGGGGGTCGAGAGGAGAATACCATGATGAAAATGTTGAAGTGGCTCTTATATGCATTATTGTTGATTTAACCAAGAGCCCATATTACCTTGTCTTCTCCCTTGAGTTAAATGCTTGCAGATTTCAGCTTAGTCCAATGCACGTGCACTATCATTATTATCCACATAGTTCGGTCGTGCAAGTGAAAGGCAATAATGACGATATATGATGCACTGATTGAGATGAGAGAAGCTGGTATGAACTCGACCTCTCTTGTTTTTGTAAATATGATTAGTTCATCGTTCCTGATTTAGCCTATTATGAATAAACATGTTTGCAATGACAATTAGAGATTATAGTTGCTTATGCCATTCTTAATTAGCTAGGAGTTTATAATGGTTTACCTTGCATGCCAACATGCTATTAAAATGGTTGTGATGTGGTATGATAGGGTGGTATCCTCCTTTGAATGATTCAAGTGGCTTGACTTGGCACATGTTCATGCATGTAGTTGAAACAAAATCAACATACACTACTAGGAAAAGGCTAATTAGTGGCGCACCTGTTTTGGCCATTAATGGCGCACTATAGGTACGCCACTATTACCACACCACTAGTAACAAATACTAATGGCGCACCTCTGGTGCACCATTAGTATTGCAGGTAACAGTGGCACACCTTGTAGTGCGCCATTAGTATTGCTACAGGTGCGCCACTGGTAACTTTTTTAAAATTTTCTTTGATTTTTTTTTTCTGAATTTTGAATGCGGGAAAATAGTAGTGGCGCACCGTCTAACCCCCACCGTGCGCCATTGCTATTTTTGAATTTTGAATTTGGATCTGGATCACGATTTTTTGCCCTTTTTTGCTCTTTTTTTGCATGATATTTTTTCAAATTTTGTTCTCGTTTTTTGATCTTGTACGTTCTTTTGCCGGAGAGGAGTTCGCCGGAGAGGAGGGCCGAGGTCACCGGAAAGGAGGAGGAGGAGGAGGAGGTCACCGGAGAGGAGCTCGCCTACATCGCCGGAGAGGAGGAGGAGGTCGCCGGAGAGGAGTTCACTGGAGAGGAGGGAGGAGAAACCGTGAGGGGAGGGGAGGAGAGGAGGGAGGAGGAGCTCACCGGAGAGGAGGGAGGAGGAGATCACCGGAGAGGAGGGAGGAGGAGCTCACCGGAGAGGAGGGAGGAGAAACCGTGAGGGGAGGGGAGGAGAGGAGGGAGGAGGAGGTCGCCGGAGAGGAGGAGGAGGAGGTTGCCGGATAGGAGGAGGGGAGTATGGTGGAGGAGAGGAGGGGAGATGGAGTGGAGGAGAGGAGGAGATGGAGTGGAGGAGAGGTGGAGTGGAGGAGAACAATGAAGAGGTAAGGAGGAGAGGACCCCGCCCAGCCATATATACGGCATAGTAATGGCGCACCATGGGCAGGTGTGCCATTACTAACTTTTTTTTAATTTTTTTTGATTTATTTTGAATTTTGAAGGCGAGAAGATAGTAATGGCGCACCGTGGGCAGGTGCGCCATTACTAATTTTTTTTGATATAGTTTGAATTTTGAAGGCGGGAAGATAGTAATGGCGCACCATGGGCAGGTGCGCCATTACTGAGTTTGATTTTTTTTAAAAAAAATTTTAAAATTTTTTTGCCTCTCCAGATCCTGAAAGCCCCGTAACTTTTTTTCGGTTAGGTTTTTTGGGATTTTGAAAATGTTCAACGGGGTTCCTCCAGTTGAAATCGGATGTAACTTTTCGAGTAGATGATTTTTCATATAAAAAACTTTTTCATTGGAGTTAGCATGCAAAAGTTATGCTCATTTTACAAATTCCCGGGAGATTTTGCAAAAAAGTCGAAAATTCATGTTTGTAAATTTTGCTAACAACTAGACCATATATCACACAGGAATCTTATTTTCTTTTATTTTTTGACATTTCTATCATTTTCTTATATATTTTTTGAAACTGAAAAGGCGGTCCAGGGGGTGCATTTGGTGAATTTTTTGTTAGTAGTGGCGCACCATGGGATAGTGCGCCATTACTAGTTTTAAAAAAAAAGTAAAAAAAATTGTTAGTACAGGCGCACAGAGTGTGTGGCGTACTGTGCCTTGGTGCGCCATTACTAGTTTTAGAAAAAAAAATTGTTAGTAGTGATGTATCATGTGTGTGGTGCGCCATTAGTAATGAGGACACTAATGGCGTACCTGTATCTGGTGCGCCACTGCTATATAACAGTGGCGCACCACATACATGGTGCGTCATTAATGTCCATATTAGCTATAGCCCTTTTCCTAGCAGTATGCGGCGGTCAGGAAACAAAAACATCTCAGTGATCCAGCAAAAAACGTATAGTTGTAGCAAAAGAAAAAGACGGTGCCAGCAAAAAGGACTGGTTCACCTCGCAGCTCCACCGGACCTGGTTGTAGCTCTGCCGGACAACGCTTTCAGCTTTTCTCGACCATGGTTGTAGCACCCCCTCGCCAACATGTATGAGCCTTGCAGCTCCGCTAGACCGTGGTTCCAGCTTTCTACGACCACTGTTGCAACTCCACAGAACTGCAGTTGCCACACCGCCAAGCCAATCCACGCCGGCGGCCACATAGTTTGCAGTTGCCGGCCGCGTCGCCACTCGTGCTCGTGATGCGGCGTGGTCCAATGCCTTTGCAGCACCACCCCCGCCACCTGCTTGCAGCGCGCACCCTACCATCGCCCAACAAAATATCACGCCCTCCCCCTCCCTCCTCCCCCCCCCCCCCCCCCCCCCCCCCGCCGCCATGGGTAAGAGCTCGTCAGGAGGTACAAACCGCGGCGAGGTGTTCTAGATCGGGATGAAACAGGAAAAAGGGGATTGAGGAAGAGAGAGAGAGGGGGGAAGAGATAAGGTGGGGATAGATTGTGTGTGGGTCCCGCGATGCACGCGGCTTCTTGTGTTCCTTCCTGCCACGAGCGGGCATGAATGTGTGTCGTGGTTTCCCAAGCGAGCGAGGTGCGACCGGCCCAAGTTACGGCCGGCGCACCGTTCCCATGCGTTTACCTTATATCAAAGCCACATAATTCAAAATTTTAAATTTATTTTCAATACAATCTTATATTTATATCTCTATTCCTAATGTCTCAGTTGGTAGTCTCCGTTCCGGATTTATTTTCTTCCCACCTATCACTTTCGTTGGTTTTTTTTCGTCCATTTCCCGCGCCCACGCACTCACGCACCCGAAAAACCACCCGATTCCATTGAGCACCCGGTTCCTCTCGATCCCCTCCATCATGCACGAGATCGCCGCCACCCCCTCATAGAGAAGACGCTGCCGGATCTCGTGCGATCCCGCTGCCGCCGACTACGGGATCGCCTCCACTGGATCGCCGCCGTAGGCGTAAGGGGTCACGTCACCGCCGCCGCGGACGTAAGGGGTCACTCCAGCCGTAATCCCCGATCATCGTCCAGCAGCCCGCCGTCGGCGGCCGCGAACGCCTGATTCCCTGTTGCGCGTCCCCTTCAATCACGGTGGTGCTCCTCCCCGCATCGCCGTCGTTGGTGGAGCTCGCCTCACCCTCCTCACCTCGTCGGCTGCAGCCGCACTTACCCTCCACGGTGCTCCTCTTCGGCATCCACCGCAGGTCAGTGAACGGCGACAATAGAAATTTCAGTTCACGTGTAGAACGCCCGTTCAATCTCTTGTTCAGGAGATTAAAATTGACCAAGGAAGCGGTGCCGGCCACCAGGATCACGTACATGAACACCTGAATCTATACATCCATCTCGAGCCTTGATTAACATGATTAATGGGCAACTCCAACTGTAAGTGCAGCCCTATGTACGAAGAACGAAAGCAAGTATCTGGTGGAAGAAGTCGTTCGATGGTGGACAAATCAGTAGGAATACAAGTTACATTATGTCAGGGGCAAACGTTTCTTTTTCTATGGCTTAATTTCTCTGCTCTATATACATGCCAACTATCTTTATATATTGTTTTCTAAAGCTTCTCTATATATTGTTCTGCAAGAACTAGGGACTAACTATGGCCATGATGTAAAGTGCTGAAACTCGATCTTGTTCGACATGTGAGGGTTGTCAATGCCTGCAAGTGCTCAAACTCGATTTTGTTTTACATGATGTGAAGTGCTAAAAATCAATTTTCTTTTTCTTTATATATATATTGTTTTCTAAAGCTTCTTTCCGTGTTGAGCATGCTTGGTTGTTGGACTGTGCAGGCTGGAGAGGAGACAGTGAGATGTGGCAAACTGAAGGCATGAGTTGATTACCTTCTGTTGCTGAAAGGCATATTTGGAGTATGAAGATCCTGAGTTGGTGTTGATCACGAGTAGAAAACAGGGCTTTCGTTCGTCCAAAAAAGATCATTAATCCCGGTTGCGTTACGAATCGGGACTAATGTGAGCATTAGTCCCGGTTCGAGCGGCGAGGGCACCGTACAGGCATTACTCCCGGTTCAAATGAGACATTTAGTCCCGCTTGGTGCCACGAACCGGTACTAAAGGATGCGATGCCCATTAGTACCGGTTCGTGGCACGAACCGGTACTAAAAGGTTTAGTACCGGTTCATGCCACGAACCGGTACTAATGGGGTTGAGACCTTTAGTACCAGTTCGGCCACGAACCGGTATTAATGGCTAATGGTGCAATTTTCAAATGCAAAAGAAAATGATAAAAACTTCAAAAGTTAAAATCCTTCGAGATGTAGTTATGTTACCACATCTACTAGTTAGGAAATTTTAAAAACTTAAATTTGGACATGTTTTGCAAAAAGTGCAGGGAAAATGTAAAACGGCTATAACTTTTGCATACGATGTCAGAAAAAAGCGCATAATATATCAAAATGTTCAGCACAAAAATCCGCATCCGATTTTGATGGCCTACGGCCTGTTTGCAAATTTTTAGAATCCTCAAATTCTAAAAGGAAAAAAAGGTATGCTCTTCAAATATCCTTTTGTCCCGGTTGTTCTTCAAATATCAATATAGCCCATTTTCTACTAGTGTTAGTGTTGCTTTCCCGTTGTTTCTTCAAATATCAATATAGCAGTTTTGAAGTCATGCCTCTTGTTTTCTTCATTAGAGATCCACACACCAAACTGATAGGCAAGTAAACTCGCTTTTCACCCATTGCAGTTCATAAGAAATCCTTGAAAATTGCTGGATTTTTTTGTTTATCAGCAGCCTTACCGTATTATTCTAAGGCAATAGAAGGGTCTATTAATACCACATATGTATACATAGATTTTGCTTATTAAGTGACAATTGCATGAGTTCTTATGTAAAGCTTCGATCTCCTTAAGGTAATGCCTTTTCCTCTTTTTCACAAGTGGGTTCAGCGGCATCTTTTTCTTTATATAGGTGTACAATTTGTCTTATTTTCCTTCTGGCCTGGTATGCCACCATTTCCAAAGCTGAGTTGTAAATGAACATAGATACACCAATTTTCCGTTTAATGTGTGTACGATGTTGAGATGCCCGCAGGCCGTCGTTATCCAGTCTCTTTAGTCTTAAACGAGGACTACTTTTTATTCGTTCTATTTTCATATTCAAACAAGTAATTGTCTACTTAGTTAAGGGTCGTCCCGCACCTTGTTAATAGCTGTTCAAATATGGTATGGTACTTTTGTTATTTAATTACTTTGCTGTTTCTTGTACGCAGAAATTCTCCCATAGGGGTTTGGAATTGGAGAGTGCCATATATTGGGGTGTATTTGTGGCAATGCATTGTTAGTAAGGGTGAAATATTTTCTTTAATTTACCTGTTGTGCTAAATTGTTGAGATGGTACCACTTATTTAGCATTCCAATAACATATGCGCTCAATTGGTTAAGACGGCTGGTATGCTGGAAATGAGATTTTTCGTGGAGATATAGTTTTGATATAGTACAAATTTACTTGATTCTTAAGCTATGTGGTAATGTCATTAACATATAATAATATTTTATGCCTACCATATACTATCCTTTCACAACAATTGTTTATTTTTGAAATTTTAATATTCTTTCGATTCAGGTTATACAGTTACATGATGATGGCAGATGGATGTGTCCTTCGAAGAATTGTCTAAACAGATAAAAAACAGTAACACTAAGTCTTGTAAGATCTCACAAAAAATAGTTCTTGATGCTCGTCCGTTGCTACAGGCTCATGGTCGTACATTCCCATGCGTTGTTAGTCGAAATAGAGACGAAGCATTAACATAGGAAGGATTTGTGAACTCTTTTTGTACATCAATAGGGGAGACAACCAAAGATAAGTTAGTTCATGTTTTTTCTTAGTAACACAGTTGTCACCAAGGTACGTCTATGACTCCTAATGTTGAATTGTATTAGCTGTCACTAGTCGTCAACCCGTGCACCTGCACGGGCTAGCAATCTTAATATTAGATATAACAATGTTTTGAGAGATTCGAAATGTCAAACAATAATTTGCATATGTTGATATAGGTTATTATTATCACACATGCACATAGGTTGCAATGAAGTTACATTGCTTTGACTATTTTATGATTAGATTATTTGCATCCAATTATGTCACAGCGATCCACGACAGATTTATGGCCGATATGTGGACATATGGATGTCCTACTTATCAAGGTTACATAAGGGTATATGTGTTATGTTGGTAGAAAACATGGTTACGGACCTAGAAGTTGTTGCATGTACCATGTACTTATGATCTAAAAGTTTTTAGAAGGTATAAAGATAAAGTGCCCAATTGCAGCATATATATTACTTTTTTATTAAGCCAAAAAAAGACAGACGTCTTCTTTTTTGCCACGGAAGCATGGTAGAATTATAAAAACTTTGTTTCTATATAGAATAATGGATACATACATGAACGACTTTTTATCAACATACGCCACGTCGTAGCGAATAATGTACATATTTAAAAGATAGGCAGTTGTATATTCTCATTATACTATAAGCACCATAGATTATTCTGATTATAAGATCTTGTCTGTACCAATTTTTATTAAAGAATTTCTCTTATGATTAACATGTATGGGAATTTTTTTAATGTTTTCTATCCATACTATACATATGCATATCACATAGACAATCATGTTTATATGAGAGAGACAGTAGTGGCTATAGAAAAATTGTACTGTTTATATGAGATCTTTGTGGCTCATGATACAATCAAATTCTTTTTTTAATAATTCAGCAATTTATATGTATATAATGATGTTTTAATAGCTATTATTTTTCTCTTTTTATTAGGATAAAAAATACACGTACATACTTACTATATATGACAATCTACACCTCCAAAGAATTATGTTAATCCTTTTTATACAGGATTAAGTGGCCATGTACAGGAGTCGAGGGGACATTTTCCTTTTTTCTTTGAGGATGAGATGTCGTTCCTTTCTTACGTTTGATCTGTTTCTTTTTCTTTCCATCGGTGTTGTTTTTATGTAAAGAAACTATCCCTTTTCATATAAGGAACCATCTATATGAGGATGATTTCCTACTTTCTTTTCACCAACGTTACGTGTAGATGCTTGTTTTTTGGCTGGGCCATCTATATGTTACGTATAACTTTCACCCACGTACGGCAGCCTTGTGTGGCTATTTTTGAAAATACTTGTTTAACATTTTTATATACATGATCAACATTTTTTTAAAATACTTCTTTAACATTTTTAAAATACCTATTCAACAGTTTTCAAATATTTTTTCAAAAAAATTCAAATAATTGTTCAACATTTTTTTCAAATGCTTGACTAACATTTTTATATGCATGATTAACATTTTTTTAAAATACTTCTTCAACATTTTTCAAATACTCATTCCAAAGATAAATGAGTGCATGCACCTGTCGGCCTAGAGGAAGCAGACTGGGCGCCAATCGGCCAGCAGTGGGCCGAATGGGGCCTATCGGCCAGCAGTGGGCCGACTGGATCCAATCGGCCTACAGTGGGCCGACTGGGTTCCAATCGGCCAGCAGCAGGCTGACTAGATCCAATCAGTCAGCAGTAGGCCGACTGGGTATTATTTTTGAAAAATATAATTACGGCATAATATTTCTGAAATTTAATAAAAAATATGTATTATTTAAAAAAAATTAGCTCTGGAGTGTGAAAGTTTCAAATGTTTAATCCCACCAATATCGCAATGATACATGTACAGATTGATGGAGTAGTAACTTCAATTTATTTCTTAAATGATAGAAATACGGATAAAATAATATCAGAGCCGCAGAATTATGTTTGCACGATCTATGTATATCGTATATCTTGTTCATGTTTTATTTTGAGATGAATTATTTATTTTTCCGTATATTCTGTTTCTTTATATCACTTCAGGAGCTGAAGAATGAGAAACTGGAGGCTGTTGTGGAGTAAAGAGCCTCAAGGAGAAACTAGAAAACAGACAGATGACCCGCGGCCGAAGGTCTATCATGTATGCTTCTATGCGCCACAAATTTTTAACCCTCCTTACATTAACTCGTCATGTGACTCTACTTGTGCAGAGTGAGCTGGTCAGTAATGGCGGGACTAACATCGACAAGCCATGACCTTGTTCTAGAGGACAAAATCGTGCTCGCCAACAATAGTGTTTCCAGGGATGTGATCTACAGCGTCGATGAGGCCATGTGGGTGGCCTTATTGGCTGCAAAATATTTATCTCTACTATTGATCTCTACTATTAAAGGGGAGTTGGTAGTCTCGCCTCACCCCGGTTTTTTTTCTCCCACACCCACCTCTCCCTTTGGTTTCCTGTTGATATGAGGCCCCTTCCACCAATTTTTTTAATCTCCCACCGGTCTTCTCCCTCCCATCTTTTTTACGCTCCTCTCCTATCCTGATTACCCTAGCGTCGCCGCCGCAGGGTCCTCCTGCCACCCCTCCCCACTCTCCGCCACCCCCTCTGTCCTGTTTGATCCTCACCTTCCCGATCGGTTGCCGCCATTGGGATTAGCAAAGTCAGCAGCCATGGGATGGGACTCATGATCATCATCCCTGAGAAAAAATAAATAGCAACCATAGTGGAAGGAGTGGATATGCAGTGGCATTTCTTCTTCAATAAGGCTTAACACTACTTGTGTCTACCTCTAAATTATAAGCCAATCCACAATAAAGCTTAAATATCAATTGGGTTGTTCATTTATTTTTATTTTCTCTCCAGGAAACAATGTTTTCTCCCGAGTGGAAGGAGAGGACATGCAGTGGCGTTTTCGCAGCTGGAGGCGAGGTTGAGGAAGTTGAATCAGGTCACGCTTTGGCAACATCCACCCGAACTGCTACGAAGAATTACCAGGACGCCTTCGTATTTTGTATTGTGTGCTGGAATTGTCTTTCAGTAAGGCTTGCATTGATGCTTTTATTAAAAGCATGTTATATTTAGCGGTTTATCTGCAAAACTTATTCAAAATTAAGTGATGGCAGTGATACAAAAATTTAACTATCACAACTTCTTTCAATTATATTTAGAAATCATTGAGGCTATATAAAGCTTCCTTCTGCTCTAAGATTTCATGCCCTGGATTTATGTGATGATAGCAATATGTGTGAACCAATATGACACCGAGGAACTTTTGAGTTTATACGATGGAAGTGCATGGGTGTATTTTCCTAATTATTATTCCATATTATTTTGTTCCGATGGTGTGCTTGCTCATCTATATCTCTTCATTTTGCTTGCGGGTGTGATTCCTTTATTTCTTTTTCTCGTTTGGCCTCATTGCTTACAGTTTGGGCTTGGTCACAAAGAGGCGATACAAAGGCATTCCTCCATTCTTTAGCTTAGATTCAGACTCTCTAATATATGCAGGGAGTATGATCAACAAATGTCAGAGTAATATAAAGTTGTCAAATTTGAACATATGCAAAAGACTTTGTAACACAAGCATGAATCTATATGTAGCTATTTACTTCATCTGAAGAATTCACTTCATGACAGGGCATGGTGCGCTGTAGAAGCTTGTTGTATATTTTATTTACCTTGCTTTACAGATTGATATATTGTGAACAATTAATTCAAATAAATATTTTTTATCGCAAATAGAAAATAAGATTGCTTTTCTTCAACTTAATACATGTGTCTACTTTATAATATAAGATTAGTCTTTTCAACATGACCCGACCCATTGAACTTCATGTCCTACAGTCAGGATGGAGACTTTATTCTCTCTTCATATGGACCATCATATATAGAAGAAATTGCAGCATTGTGATCTCTACTCCTAACTAGTAAGTTTGCACGTGCAATGCACGTCTCGACCAATGCTCTTCCCAAGATACGTCTACTACTCCACAAAACACACCCTTATAAGTAAACCACGCCAAATGTGAATTTGAAGATCCAACTAAAGACACTCACAACACTTGAAGATAAAGCTAGGCACCATATTTGGCCCGCTATCATCATGTATGTTGAGCAACAATGAAAAGTTTTTCAAAGGAAGAACAATGGTGAGCATGCAGTCCAATACAGCTGAGAGAAGATACTACAAGAAGAAAATTAATATAATATAAATAAATAAACAATTGGTAAAAGGAATACTACCACAAATAAAGCACATATAATGGTGGAGAAAATGGAACATAATGCATTGGACAACAATGCCCAACCATGTTATGAATTTGTTAGAGTAGCTTCAAATAAAATATGCAAGGAAGAGTAACTTCAAATTTGAGTGTGAGATATCATCCATTCCAAGTTGATTATGTGTAAAAATACATCGGGAAGGGAATAGAGAAACGAAGCAAGTCCAATAAATTTATTTGTAGAACATTGTCCCATCTCCTTTGAAATGTCTTCACTAAAATTTTATTCTCTGCACCTCTTTATCCAGATTCGTTACTGAAAAGGCATTTAGGTTGCTCATTCATCAAAACACAACATGGGAGAGATCAATAATACATTCGCAGTAAAATACAAAAAAGAAAAAAGACAATTCACAAGAATGTCCCATATTGAAATATAATTATAGTACTTACTG
Organism: Triticum urartu; assembly: GCF_056163025.1. Classification (NCBI taxonomy): domain Eukaryota; kingdom Viridiplantae; phylum Streptophyta; class Magnoliopsida; order Poales; family Poaceae; genus Triticum; species Triticum urartu. Next base: position 716,699,289 of record NC_141879.1, read on the forward strand.
TCACTGTAAGCAAATAACAACAGAAACAGCCAAGATTATGCTCAAATATGACATGGTACCATACTTTGCAACTTAGTTTTGCTAGCTAACAATCTGAAACTATAGACACGAATTGAAATAAGATGTGTCTTGTACAAGCAATCCAAGTACATATTCAGCCATCTTGACACCAACCATAAAAAGGGTACCTAATCCCTGAAAATCTATGAACTGTTCTGTCAGTATATTCAAATCACATACAATGAGTGCATGATAGCTGGTTAAATGAGCCAACCATTTCCACCCAATAATAGTGTAAGCATGCAAGGAAATATCTTGCCAGCTCAAATATGAGTGAAAACGATAACAAAAGATATCAAAGGTTTGTCTCAATATCCAGGTATTAGAGAATTAATGTGAGTTCTTCTCTACAAAAGACGTCGCTGGTGCTCAAACCAAAAAATACTTTGGCTTACCAGGTAGCATAGTAGTACGGAACATCAGAAATTCGTTGGCGTGGACGAGCGAACATGCCTGCATATCAGTTTTTTGATGCAAACTCAGAAATATATACACAGTTTAGGACTTTTCTGAAAAACAAATATAACATCAACAAGCTATATGAGGTAGTAGATCATCATAATGCCATACCACTCTTCTCTTGACAATCAAACTCCCCTCTAAATTATATAAACATATAAACCATCTATAGTAGCCAACAATGCACTCATTTTCTTTTTTACAGTAAACAACCAAATTCTGGAAACCAAAAATACATTAGCATATTTTGGTAAAGAAGCTAAAGGATAACATCATGGTTTACTCTGGAATAGCACGCCCATGATCAAAAGATTCACATGGCGATGAAACTTCTTATGTATGCCTATGTTTCTCTTAATATTAGGCGACCACATATTTGTTACATTCATCCCAAGGCAGAAAACATGCTTGTACTCTTAAAAACGATCGTGTAAACCAAGTTAATTTGTTTATACCGTTGAGCCAAATCAGAAGTAATTATAACTATGAATTTCGACAGTCCGTGTTTTTTACACGGCAGTATGACAGTCAAGAGGAAATACACTTATTTAACATCAAAGTGGTAAAATCACTTGTTACCACTATAACCCTGAAAATATCAGAGTCGACTTCAAGACCCTTGCATATGGCTCCTATATCATAACAACATAAATCAAAACTAACACTTGCTAGTTACTTGTAACAAAAGAAGTCCTACGACTACAAAAAAAATCTTGTAGTTCATTCTTTCATAGTAAAAGCTGACTGAATTATAGTTGCCAACAGTCATGCATCACAGTGCCAGGAGTCCTGTAAAATAGCATGAATATCACTATTTTTTAACATCTGTAGCACAAATATGTACAAGGGAAATAATGTAAATCCCTGGCAGTAAAGTGGCAATAATATTGGAGACCTTTGATTTTCAGTGGAACTTGTAGCAATCACACATGAAATATTCCTACCAAAACGCACACAGATGAAGTACTACAGAGATAACAATTACCAACACGTAGACAAAATAGTACATCAGACAACCGAAGTGAGCACACCTGAATAGAGAAAGAAAGGTGACACTGGACTTCCTTGCTATCACCGTGGAGCAAATTGAACAAAATTCAAAACTCACCCATAGATGCATCATGAACCTGAGTGTTTGAATCTCTTGTCAGTGTTGTAATGACAAATAGGATAATGCCAAGAGGTTCGGGTTTGAGACACCTAGGCGGGATACAAGAGATTGCAGATTTCTTTCGTTGATAATGAAAAACCAGAAATTATACACGCAAGAATTTAAGGAATCACTCGGACCCCGAGAGGAGACTCGGCGCGGCGAGATGAGGCGTTGTGGCCGGAACTCGCGGCGCATCGGGCGACGCGCGCGTTGGTGCCTGGAAGAAGGCACAGCTCCTCCTCGGCCCTCGCATGTCCACGACGGTGGCTCGCGCGTACCGGCGGCGGCGTCCCGCTGGCAGTGCGGCCTTCATGCTTTTGGGGATTTTCTCTTTTCTGTGATGTGGAGGCTTCGTATCGTGGATGGATTTGTTGAGGTGGGCGCTAATTAAGGGAGAAAGGTTAACCGATGGCAGTTTGGATGGCGTGTGATTGCAGGAGTTTTTCTTTACGTGTGATTGCAGGAGTTGCGGACACGAGACGTGGGATATTTTTCTCCACGGGTGGAGTATGGTCAGTCAACCTAAATTACTAATTGCACACAGAAAATGGATCAGATTAAGACTAATCGTTAGATCGAGTTTAGTGGGCCTAATCTTACGGTGGTAATTAGTCCGTGTATATTTTGTGGGGTGCGTTTAGAAAAGATTATGTTTGATCTTTTATAAGTAGTGTAGATGGACGAGTTGGTTGAATAGTCCCGGTTTATTTTCATCTGGTTTATTTTCGTCTGGTTTATTCTCGTCTCACCTCCCACCATCCCTCCCATGCTAAAACCGAATCACGTCTGATACTCCTTCCATTTATTTGTAATGTATTTATGTGAAAAAATCAATTATGATTAATCTCTAATCAATATCTGAAAAATCAAATCTAAATTAACCAACTATACCATAAGTTCCTCAATCACATTAATTGATATTTCCATACATCTCAAAAATTACATTAATTAACGTTACCATGCCTTGCCCAAAAATATTAATTAATGTGATTGAGGAACTTATGGTATAGATTTTTCAGAGATTGATTAGAGATTCTTCGGTACACACATAAAAAGGGAAGAAAAGAAAAAGGAAAACAAACCAGGAAAAGGAAACATATGCATGGACGTCAATCCCCTTTATCTCGCCCGCTCTCTTTCCTTTCATAGGATGTAGCCGCCGGTTTTCTTCCTTGCTCATGTTCTCAAGAGGTGGACATTGAGAGGCAACGAGTAGGCCTCAGATCGCGGATCCTCCTGACCTTGCAGTCCTTCTCCGATGTCGTCCCTGCATAATCCAACACCCTCCTCCTCCTAGTGTCGCACCTGCGTCATTGGAGGTTGTGTGCGAGCTGGCCGTCGTCCCCGAGTATCTTCAACAGGTTGTGTGCTGCTTCCAGATAACACAATTCGTGGAAGAGTTACAGAGAAGTGAGGGTTGGGGAGAACTGGCGTCGCGCCGTCGCCAATCTGCTGGATGACATGCACCATGGCCATGCCATCGAGCCACCATAGCCGCTCCTTCCAGTAGGCAATGAGGTTTGGTCGAGGGCAGGGGTAACAGTTGTGCGTGCGTGCTTGCTGTTATTCTCAAGGTGGATAGGTCATGCCATGAGCCCTCCTCCACGCATGGCGCAGCTTCCTCCGATCTCGCCCGTCCTCGAATCCCTGCTGGCAGGTGATGTCGCTTCCTTACCTCACCGAGTCAAAATTGAAGGCAACTTCTTGTGGTAAGAACCGATCTCATGTATTCCCATTTTTATAAGTTTCTTGATGCAAATCATAGCAACAATATTGTGTTCTTCCTATTTTTTTGATTAGTTCCAAAACAGAAGCAATTCTATCGTGACGATTTCAAATGTTTCTTGTAGAAATTTAGCATAGTACTAAAGCAACTGAATTATCATTTTATGGCAACCACGGGCTAATTCTGAAATAAAAGCAATGGCGAATTTTTTCGTTAAACTGTAATCGATAAAACGCCATTTTGTATATTATTTAACTATTGGGTATGCTAATCTTTGGGTTCATTGGATGTGAATAATGGACCTGGTATGATTGGTGCTTGTACAATTACGTAACAGGAGTAGCAGCATTATACATCTTTCAAGTGACAGTAGGTTACCAATGGCAGTTGCGGCTATGGATGTTTCACAATTGTGTGTACTGCAGGTGTACGTGGATTAGGACAACAGTGTGAGCCAATGGATTTTTCCATGTCTTCCTCTACGGCAAGCCCTTAGTGTATTTTTCTGTTCATGTCGGTTCGGTTTTGCACGGTTAAATATCGCAAATGTGTTCTACCATGTACTCCAACTTACATGGTTTAGTACGGTAATTTCAAATAACTAACTCGTGAAGCTCCACATGACAGAAGTTTCAGTCCAGCTTTTTTTAACCATGCATGAGACCTGCATGTGTATTTTACTTGCATGGTTTCAGTCTAGCTCCAAGTGACGAAGAAAAGCATGCTTTCCCGTTTTATCATTTCTAAATAGCATTCCCCCAAATGTGTTTCTTCAGTGCTATGCACATAAGTTTGTTGAACAACTTTTTTTGTTATTGTGACCATTGAAAAGAATCCTATTGGATTTATTACTGTTTTATCGTCAATGACTATATCTGCGTTTCCTCATTTGGGTGATCTAGCAAGTTATCTTCAGACAAAAGGTCGCCTACAACAATCTTTTAAAGTGATTAGATTTGCCCCTGAGATTGCAAGGTATGTTAGGATTCAGGATATATTGTCATGTTTCCCTTTTTCCCTTTAGAGCTGTAACTACCATTTAAACAGTTAACTTATGAATGCCCTTTGCACCAGGGCTGTAGTGAAATATCCTATTATTTTGTACATATCATCTGGTACTTTCCCGAACAAGAAATTGCATTAAGCAGGCAGCCTTACGAATGCCCTTTGCACCAGAGTTGCAGTGCAATATCCTTTGACCAATGGCAAGGACATGCACATAATTGTTGGTGCAGAGCCTCAAGATTGATTACTTCGTATGTGGGAAACACTTGTATTTTATTTATATGTCAAGAACATGACAGTTTCAAGAATATATGCGAGTCAGCTATCTTGTGCCCTTTTGTCCATTTTTACTTAAATACTATGAGGCAACTACTTATTGTTATTCTTGCCATTGAAGATCTAGGTAAAAAGAAAATTAATGAACCTGAGGCAAAACAACAAGTATTGTTAACCAAGGAAAATAAGTCATGATAAAGTGATAAAAGACAAGATACGTTTTGACCAGAAAAGCCCGTGCTCGATTATTTCGAGCACAGGCTTCTTCGGTAAAGAGGAATCAGACAATTCGAGTGAATTTTTTTGTAATCTATCAATAAGATAGAGCCATGCTACGTGTTGTTTCAAACCCTAAATAAACACGGACACTTAAAAAATATGCCGGGCAGGCAGATTCACATCTCTTACAACCCACACAATCTTCGGTTCTCAGCGTGGAAGCAATTTGCTAATTTGGCCTCTCCTGTCATGAACAAACTTCATGAATATGGCATTAGTTTTGCCTCTCAATATCTCATCTCTATCATCACTATGATGAAGGTAAATGAAATTGGCATTATTTTGTGCGAACGTTATCTTCTAAGATTATTTTGTTCGCTTGTGCATTATTTTAAGTTTGTAAATTTCGTGGTTGGGTGCTAACATATATCAATATAGCACAAAATTACTTGTTGTCTCAGAGCCTGATGCCATGGGAACTCTGGAGTGCAATATTGGTGCAAGAATATCTGTAAATGCTTATTGTTGAATGTTTAATCTCACAATTTCTCTTAGTACAACAATAATACTTTATAGAAAGTAAATTTAATCGATGTATGTCTAATTCGAAGTCTTCTTTGAGATGTACATGATGAAAGAAAAGTACTATTTAGACAGAAATTATTGTGTCCACTGCCTGTGCCCAGTGTTGTCGAGGAAGATAGTAAACTCATTGAGGTTATTGCGAAGCTCACTGTTTGGTGGAGTAGTCTCGCGACATGGAGGACAAGCCATGAGACATGAAATAACCGCTAAACAAAAGGATTCCCCGCGCATTGCAGCGGGAAATTTAACAATGACTTGGAAATATATGATTCTTTTGGGAAATTGTATTGTCTGATAGTTGCTCCGAGTGACACATTTCAAAGCACAAGAGTCAAATTCTGGCACCTTCTCAATTCAGTCTCATGAAAGTGAAACTGCAGCGTACATTTATATCTCATTTAGGGGATTTAAGACTTATATTGTGACTTCCACTGATGAGGGCAGTTGTTTCGAAGTAGGCTACAATGCGACTTAGAATAGAACAACACAATAATTAACCGAGGATAATGAAAGGAAGTTGCCTGGTAATTTCCCCGATCAATTCATACGAAAAGAGTAGTCTAAATCATGCAAAAAAGCCAGTTTTCAGAAAATCAAGGCATATAAAAATTATAAGTCTCTTGATAAAGGCCATAGTAAAATAGTAGAATCTGAATGTGTAACACACCACTTCGAGAGATAAATGCACATGAAAAGGAGATTTATATCTCATGAGCCCAAAAAAAAGACTAAATTTGACAACCTTGTCTCCGAATATCACATACCTGCACAAAATAGGCCAGGCGGAGAAAGGTTAGAGGAAACAATCGAATTATGAGCCAACAAATACAGTAAACTGCATTGCTATAATACCGCTTGACTTGTTGTACATCCAAAAATTAGAAAATTGAGAAATAGAAATGGGCCAATACATTTGGAGAGATATCTTGGTCTATCTTATTTCTTTGTATGACACTGATAGCAATATTCCTACAATCAGAAAATGGAGAAATAAACATAGGTTAATGCTGATAAATTTTGCTTTCTTAGTGGGCATGATGATGAGCTTAACAAGTAAGTACATAATAAAGACAATAGGTGCAGGATAAGCATAATATAACATGAGAGGACTGAACTAAAAATAATTGCTTAAAAATCAAAAGCAGAAACGAGTAAGCCAAAAATTAATTAAGAAGATAATGATAAAAAAACATTTGGTGTTGTGGAATTGGTACTATAAGCCATGATATTTTTTAGCGCTCATCCCTGTAAGGAATGAAGTGAACGATCATCCATGATTGGGAGCGGATCTGCTGGAGAAAAGGAAGTGGGGAAGGAAGTGAATCGCGGTGAGATGGTTGCGCCTCGCGAGGTAGATTTTTTTCCCGGGGGAGAAAGATTGGCCGTTATGTTTTTTAGGGTTGGAAAGGAAATGGTCCATTGCAAACGGGACTGGTGATGTGGCAACTATGCTAAGGTGGACAGGGTGCATGTTAAGATAAATAGATAGTGGGGAGGAGTCTCATAGGTATACTAGATTTGTACAATCACTTCCATTTTTTCGTCCCATCAAGTCAAACGAAGAAACAAGATAGACCAAGATCAAATTCACTACTTACGTTGAATGAAGGAACAATACGTCGTGCACACGCATTAGACAGGGTGAACTAGAAGGGATAACTCGATCTGTACACTCACTTTCGTTTTTTCTAGGAACATTGGATGTAATTGATTTGGTAAAGAAAATGACAAGGGACTATTCTATGATGTATGTTAAATTTGCGATGAAGTATGTGTCTGAATCAAGTATCATCCGCGTGATCTTTGATTTATCGGTTTTGCTAAATCTCATGGGCATGAATTATTTTGTTGCGTGAGCAACTTTCTGCTTTGCACGAGGCCGAAGATGTGGACGATATGAGGAGCGGCGACCACGGCGAGGGCCAGCTGGTGATAGCTGGCGGGAGTGGTTGGATGCAGGCGGTTAGGCCTGGGTAGGCCACGACGGAGGAGAAATCGTCGCGGATGAGGAGTAAGAAGATGAACATGTGGGGGCATGCTCCTAGCCATTGGATATTTGATGGCAAAAAAATAGTGATTGACGTGAAGAATTTTTCAGGCACCTAACGTTAGGTGCCCCTTTAATTTATTATAATCATTTGCCCGTAGCAACGCACAGGCATTTAACTAGTATCAAATAATTATTCACTCATTGGTCAATGAAATTGTTGCAGCGTGTGATAGATCTGCGGTGTGAAGTATGCATTATAGCCCGTAGCAACGCACGGGCGTCCTACTAGTAAGACTAGTCACAAGATTGCTTATGTGACAGCTAATTAATAAGGAAAAAGGGGTTTGTGATAACTTAGCTAGTTACTGTAACATCACACATTTCAAGACATGATGAGTCTATAGCCTAATAAATGAATTCTTTCATGATACCACTCATATGTTACTACCACTATGGAGGTAGTAACATAGACTAGTAACATCGCCAAGTTACTACTCTATGTTACTCCCACTGTGAGCAGTCTAAACTATAGTGTCAAAATTACACCTTCATAAATGTACTAATGTTGTACAAAATTGTGTTTTATATAGTGAAAGAAGGTAAATAGGAGAATAAAAACATGTCCATGAGATAAAAATAAAGAATAGACACTTTCAATGCACTAAAGATCTAGCTGCGAGGGCTAACTTGCTAGTTTGGTAAATTACAAATGAGTCTGCAGGCACGTAAAGCTATACTAGTTCCTAGTTTGGCCTGGGCTTGCGTTCTGTAGCGCAAACCGCAAACTACTAGCAAGGCATGCATGGCGCCTGATTAGGAGTCAGCTCTGATTTGCTGCAAGTTGGGACGGCGGTCCGGATCTCCCCGGCATAATAACGGCGATATAGCATCGAACAACGAGGCAGTCGTCGTGCATGGGCGACGTGCCAATTTGCTCCAGCTTGAAGTAGAACCTATGGTTGTCATGGTCGAACGTGTGCCTCATCTTCTTGGACTCGAAGTTCACCACCCCATCTAGCTGAAAGCTGAACTCCACTGTCATCGGCGGCGTCTCTTTCCCCTTGCTTGCGCGAACAAGGTACAGGCAGGTGCATTTATACGAATCAGGGCAGAATTTGATGTACCATGTACTCCCGCCCACGGCAAAGTGCGTGGAGTAGGCGTACTCTCCATCATGGAGCACTGCCCTGAGCTTGGAGAGGCTGCCGATGGTCAGCGTGTGGGAGCCGGATATGGCGACCTGCGGTGGCTCCAAGACGGCATTGGATTTGAGCAAGTTTTCGAGGAGGGACGGCCACTTTTGTTCCTGCTTCTTCTTCTCCAGGGTGCACCTGAGGGTGAATTCGTCGTAGCGGGCAGACACGCACGACGACGCCTCCAGCTCCCTCCTCCTCACGCATAGAACCAGCATGAAGCACTTGTTGGGTTCTTGTATCGTTGCCCGGTCGCTCTCATTGTGGAAGACGGTGTGCTTGCCGGTGGCGTCGAGAATTTCGATGGAGATGCAGGTGCCGACGGCCGAATCGAGTCTGTGCCGCCCGTAGTTGATGGCGACCGAGACGACCAAGGCCTCCGCTAGGCCATCCTCGTCGAATCTCATCGGCTTCACTTTGACGTCCCAGAAGAGGTCGCAGAAGAATAGTTCACCCACAGTCAGCTCATCAGGCGCCCGCACCAGCTTGGAGTACCCGCGGACCGGCATGACTTCCCGCGTCATCGGAGCCGATCGGCTGGCGGTGGCACCCATTGTCGAACTTACCAATTAAGCTCTCACGCGATCGGTTATGTCTGCAAACGCGCCTGTATACCAGTATACGTGTATATATATACACATGTAGGCCGGCCTGGAAGGGAATCCCAGATGGATTGGAGTCATCCAACGATACAAAGCGGTAAACCGATTCTGACACCTATCGTGTAAGTTTGAAAGATCACGTTCTTGTGCGCACACGGCGTCATCTAATCTTTGTAGTCCGTAAAACTATATATATATATATATATATATATACTTCCTCCGTTTCTTTTTAGTCCGCATATAAGGTTTGATCAAAGTCAAGCTTTGTAGAATTTGATTAACTTTATATTAAAAAATATAAACATTCACAATATGAAATCAATATTATTAGATGCACCATGAAACATATTTTCATACTATATAGTTTTAATATTGTAGATGTTCATATTTTTTTATATAAATTTGGTCAAACTTTATGTAGTTTGACTTTAACCAAATCTTATATGCGGAGTAAAAAGAAACGGAGGAAGTATATATATAATAATAATAGGACAACGATAACTGCCACACGTGTGGCACAATAGACACCGGTCCACACGACCCTGTGTGGCATATCCAGCAGCAGCCCACACGACCCTGTGTGGGCCAATATCAGAACTGCGACACACGTTCAGTATGAGGGGATCGATCCCCTCGCACGAACTCGTTCGCCATGGGGAACCCACAGCCCACACGCCTCCATCACACGAGGCCCTTTTCCCTGTGAAAAAAGGAACAAAAAGCCCACTGACAACGAATTAAATGAAAAGGCTCAAATTTTGTTTTCTTTCTTTGACAAATAAAAGCCCAGATTTTGCTTAGCTACTAAAAAATGCCATCAGATCTGAAAAATAGCAGAAAAATTGCAATTCGAGTTTGACCAAACTATTTGCAATTCAAGAAAAATTGGCAACGGTTTATAAACACATATTTAATCCCCCAATGAAATATGGCAAATCTGCCATGACAAAAAAAATAAATATTGCCATGTGAAAAAACACAAAAATAGTCAAAATTTTCATGAAAAAAAACACAAAAATTTGATAGGACAAATAAAAGATAAAAAAATGCAATTGCACTTTTAATTAAAATTGCCGTGTTTTGAAGGATAATTTTGCCGTGTGTGAGAAAAACACAAAAAGTTGAAAATCAAGTATGAACAAAGAGATTTGCCATGGCAGATTGGTATCAAAGAATTGTTGTGTTTTGTTTGAATTATCGTGTGTGAAAAAACACAAAAAATTGGAAATTCAAGTATGAACAAGAAACTTGCCATGGCAGACTCGTATCAAAACTTGCCACGACGAAATTCACGTAAACTAAATTTGGCATGAACAAGAAAAATTGCCATGGCAGATTCATATTTAAACTTGCCACGGCAGAAAAAAAAACATGTAAACTAAATTGCCATGATTTGAGAACCAAATTTGCCATGATCAATAAACTAAATTTGCCATGAATTGTAAACTAAATTTTCCATGAACCAATAAACTAAAATTTGCCATGATCAATAAAGCAAATTTGTATGAAAACTTGGCATGGCAGATTTGTATCAAGAATTGTCGTGTTTTTGGTATGATGAATATGTTGTGTGTGTAAAAAACACAAAAGATTGAAAATCAAAAAAAAGATGAACAAGAAAATTGCCACGGCAGATTCCTAACAAAACTTGCCATGGCAAATTCGTATCAAGAATTGCCGTGTGTTTAAATGATAAATTTGCCACGTGTGTGAAAGAACACAAAAAGTTGAAAATCAAGTATGAACAAGAAAAATGCCATGGCAGATTCGTATCAAAACTTGCCACGACGAAATTCACGTAAACTAAATTTTCCATGAACAAGAAAAATTGCCATGGCAGATTCATATTGAAACTTGCCATGGCAGAAAAAATCATGTAAACTAAATTGCCATGATTTGAGAACTAAATTTGCCATGATCAAGAAACTAAATTAGCCATGAACCAATAAACTAAAATTTGCCATGATCAATAAACCGAATTTGCCCTGGTGTTGAACATATTAAGTTGCCATGTTTTTAAACATTTATAACTTTGACATGTTTTTTGAACATGGCAAAGTTGCCATGGCAAGTTTGCCATGTTTTTAGATGAAGAAAAGTACCATAGCAAATCACATGAAAATTTCATATAGAGCAATTGCAGTATATGGGGGATGGCAAAAAAGAATGATTAAATTTGCCATGGCAAGAATGTATATTCAAATTTGCCGTGGAAAAAAATGCATATTCAAAATTGATGTGGGATTTTTATCAAAATTGCCGTGTATGTAAAAAATAATAATTCTAACAGAACATGGCATCTTAAGTTCATGAGGCATGGCAAATCTAGTTTATGGGCGATGGAAAATTCTACTCTTTTTATAGCTACCATCTTTCATTTTAAGGAAATAGGTGCCATGGCAATTATAATATCAATACAACGAATTGACGTGGTTTATCAAAATGCCATGGCATATGAATATTAAAAAAAATGCTTGGCCTATGTGCACAATACAACTGGACTAGTTCTGAACTAGTTTGCAATGACCTATGTGCACGGCTGGACTACATTTGAATTACTTAACAAGTCTATCATCACGGGAAATTATCTAAAAAAATACTTAACAAATCCCATGCTCATGGCAAAAAACGAGCTAAATTGCCATGGCAATTTTGGTGATTGTGAACTTGTGTAAAACTTGCCATCGCAGCAACAAAAATCATCGCTATATAACATCAGAAAAAATGTGTGAAAGTGCCCATGAAACAATTGCATCTTAAGAATTTGTTGAATCGGAAAGTAAAATGGTTGATTCATGGGCCAATGGCCACTACGTATACATCAGTGGCAACGTGAAGAGATGGAATATGCTCACTCGGCATTACCTGAATGTTCTAAACAGGCAACTAGTGAATGTTCTTAACAGGCATTCATGCACGGCATGATCAAATAAATCATTGAGAGGGAATGACATAGGGGTTGAAAGCACTGCTCACTTTGAAAAAAAGTTTCCTGATGGGATTTGACGGGTCGAAGCGTGGAGAGGGGATGAAGTACAAGATCGAACAATTGTTGAACGCCCCCGGCTTGCTCCTTTTGCTGGTAGTGTTGCAGAATAGGAACGCAGCCACAGGCGCACGCCGAGCTGGGCCAACCTGGCACCGGGCGTGGAGACCATCGACGCGCAGAGCACCGGCGCGAGCCATCTCTGGCCATTGGGCATGGAGACCAGCGACGGCGCCTAGCATCTGCGCGAGCCATCCCTGGCCGTCAGACATGGATGTGAGCAAGGAGGAGGATAAGGAAAAAGAAGGGCACAACCGGGACTCACCGGCGAGCTGCCACAGGGCTCCAACGCACGGCGGCTGCGGGGACACTGGATCTCGCCGGGATGAAGGCGGCCTCCTCGTTCACCCGCGCCTGCCCTGTTCAGCGCCGCCTGGAGAATGTTGCACGCGCAGCCACGGCCTTACCGGCAACCCGAGCCTCACGTCGTAGACGCGCCGTCGGACGCGTCGTCTTCCCGCCGCTCCTCTCCGCCAGCGCTGACGGCGTGCGCTCCCCGGACGACCGCCTGGACTCTGCAATTGCGCAGCTCCTCCAGCGTCGCCGGAGCCGCCCCAAGCATGAGCGCTTGAGCGCGCCGCCACGGCAGCCCCTGCCGGTCTGCCGGGTCAGCCGCCCGGAGGAGATCCTCCGCCGCGGTCTCCGGGCATGCCGCCGCGGCAGCCACCGGCACGAGCTCGCCTCCGTGAGCAGCATCTACACCGTCCACACCTCCAACCGCGGCGAGATCCCGTGGAGGGCGAGACCCCCACTCTACGACGGGAGAACGCCCTCGGGGAGGGCTCCCACGGCGTCGCCCCCCGTCGCAGGCGCGTCCATGGCGTCGCCGGACTTCTGCCTCCCTGCACGGAGCCGCCGCGGCCGCCGTCGACGAGCTGCCGCATCTACCCTCTTCCTCCCTCCATCCCGTGCGAGTGTGTGCGGTGAGCTGCTCAATGGATAAGGTGAGCCTGATTCGGGCCGGGTGGAAGGAGACTGGGGAAGAAAAGATATCCAAAGGTGAGACAAAAGGAGTGGGAGGCGTTCGGGCGGCTGGTTTCCTGGCCGCACGGGCATTTGAGATGACGTGGCGACTTTTTTGCTATAAAAATCGTGCTAATTGTCCAATGGTGATTAGGGCGTTTGGATCGATTGGCTTCATGTCACACGTGTGGGCGTTAGTGTTTCCGTAATAATAAAGAAAACACTTCTGCCCGCCCGTTCAGGGTGTGCGTTCGGTTTTTTCAGTTTGATTCGGTTTGGTTTATACAGTTTTTATACTTTGATTTATACGGTTTTATACATAGATACGCTTCAGTTTCGGGAATAACCGTTTACTTTCGGTTCGGTTTTGGTAATAACCAAATTAATCAAAATTGACGCGAATTTTTGAGCAACACAATGTTTTTGCACATGAAGAAACAAATTTAGTATACAATGGCATGACACAGACATGAAATTTATTCAATATATGACACATACATGACAATACATGGCCTCGATGTCCTGTACCGAGAGCCTCGAAGTCAAAGGCCAAAGCCTACTCCACAGTGAAACTGCTCTTTTATTCTCTTTTTTATATTTATTATAACCAACATAAACTAGCACACGTTTGTCCATGTGTAGTGTACTGTGTAGGCCTAGAAAGTTTGATCTTTCTCTCAAAGACTCACACGTACACAATTTCTAGTATCACAACCCAATACTTGTTGATCCATCGCCCCATGTAAGTCGAAGTACATCACGGCAACGGCGAGAGGCGCTGGCGCGCAGGCAATTCATGCACTAGTTTAGTACCACCTCGGGTAGCTACAAGAAATAAAGGAAGGTGAGTAGTATAAGGCTAGCAGGTGTACGTTCATTGTGCTCAATCCCACAAGTATGCAGCGCACTGTGTAGGAGTTTCTTCTCTGTACTCTCCAGTACGAGAGAAGTTATATTTTTTCGGTTTTTTTGGTTTAACCATATGGTTTTTGGTTATTAACTGAAAAAACCAAATTGAATATGGTTTGCTATTTTGCAAACTGAAACCATAACCATAACCTGAAAAAACTGAAATTTTGGTTCGGTTTATGGTTTTCGGTTTGGTTTTGCATTGGGTGGCCGCCCGCTCACCGTGGTCGCGCTTTTGCTAAAAAATCCCTGTGATTTTTTATTATTCAACCCGCAAGCCCTCTTTTAGTAGAGGTCTGAAAAACGGTTCGTTTTTACAGAAAAAAAAAACAAAAAAACTGCGTCTTATCCTGACGCCGGCGCTTCCCTTCTAGCCATGGAGGAGCAGGCTAAGTTGAGGGGCGGGCAGAGCAGGAGAAGTTAATGGGCGACGCGGCGGAGGAGAAGTTGAGGGGCGGCGAGTTGACCGTGGTGACCGCTTTGGGTGGGCTCGTGGGCGAGCGTGCTGCAGGAAAAATCAGGTCCCCGCCGGCGACGAGCTTGCTGGAGCCGATGAAGGGACCCGCGCGCGTTGGCCACACTTGCTCTGGCGGCGGAGCTTGAGGGCGTGCCGGCTGCTGCACGTGGCCGAGCTGCTGCTCCTGCTTTTTCGCTGCATCGGCCGGCCTTCAGTGGCGGCAGCTCGAGCTCATGGGCATGGCCAGCGGCTGCCCCAGTTGCTGGGCGCGGCGGCCGGAGCAGCACGCACCAGTTCTTCCTGCAGCCGCGTCGCCCACGTTCCCGAAAACCATCGTCCGCCATGGCCGATGAACCCAGTGCTCTCGAGCCCCTCGGCTTGCTCCCGCGGCACCAACATGCTCCTGATCTAGAAGAATTGCCGACGCGTCCAGGGTGGGACTGCTCTCCAATACGGACTCCAGGTCATTCTTGGACTGAAAGAATTCCAGGTGTTTATTTAGCTGAACTGAATCCCGAGATTTGGACATGTTGTTTTAAGTGATGCTATTAGAAACGGCTAGAAAAAGATAAATTAGTAGTAACTGGAAAAATGAATGGGAAACACTTCTAATCTATAGTCTGATCAGAAGCACCACGTCAGACTGATTGACCACTGTCTATTCTAGCTGAATCCCACGGCCAATACTTCTTATCTCTTAGGTCGTTTTCAAAAAGAAAAAGGAAAAAAAACACAACGCCTAATTACTAACCACCGCGCATCTGCCGCATAATCCGTCCCGCTAATCACTCGCCCATCCATCCATCTTGAGACCCCCGCGCATGAACCTCCCTAGCTTGCCATCGACCACACTAATGGCCTTCTCTACGATTGTGCCGCCCATCCTGGTCAGGTCTGTTCCTCCGCTCCTCTCCACCTCACTGCCCAGATCCGTCCCACTGCTCCTCCCTTTTTCCTCTCCGTCGATGCGCCCCCGGGCAACATTGCAGGTGCGCCTTCCTGGCATTAGATGGCAAGCCCAACTTCCCCTTTGTGATTGCTACTTCGACGGGTTACGTCCCATGTTGGAGTAGCACCAGAAGGCCGAACAAGAAGTTGACTGGTGTTCCCCTCTTTGAAGAGCCCCTGACCGGAGTTGAAGGTTAGTGTGTCGCTCGCCCATGCAAGGAATATTTCCATTTTTTGAAGCATTGTAGTTCTTGAGTTCTTTCTTCTCCGTCTCTTTGATTTGTTATCAGAGTTTGCTAACTCCGTCGCATGTTTATGTACTCTAGTTGCTGGAAGCACTTAAGAAGTTTTGAAGAAGCATCACATATGTCTGCATGGCAACAGTGCAGGGGACAAGGTCCTCGCACTTTTGATTGCAGTGCATGTCACGGGCCGCGGTAGATGGTGTGGAGCTTACTGACCATCATAGAAGCAAATTCTATACTTAGCAGAGACAGATGATCATCACCATGGAAGCACTCCCCTTGTTATTTTATATGTTATAGTTTTTATTTTTCTTTGTAATGGAAACAAATATATATTTGTATGGAAGCAATTCTTCTAGTCTATGAAAATAGTATCATAATGATTTGGAAGCAAAGTATATCTCTCTCGAAGCAAGTCATCAATTTTGTTGCAAGAAGGCAAATTCTGAATTCTTTTGATTAAGATTCCAAATCATATGGATGCAAATACTCATTCTCTTTGGATGCAAATTCCAAATTCTTTGGAAGCAAATTTCTATTTATTCGGATGCAGATACCAGATCATTTGGATAATTCCAATTTAATTTGTTTGTAAGAGTCTGTAACAATGGTGGAAAATATGTTTCAAATTCCAAATTCTATGGATGCAAATACTCATTTCTTTGGATGCAAATTCCAAATTCTGTGGAAGCAAATTCCTATTTATTCCGATGCAGATACCAGATTCTGAGCACAAGTTCCAATTTAATTTGTTTGAAAGAGTCTATAACAATGGTAAAAAAGATGTTTGATGGAAGCATGTATTTGTAATTATGGAAGCAACGCATCTGCATTGAGCTTAGACGATGCAAAATAAATTGTCATGTTGGACAAACTGAAATAATATACAGTTGTTATGGAAGAAAATTTGCTAGCAGGTAGACGAAAAATGAATTGATTTGCTTCCACTATTAATAGAACATGAATGCATCAGATGCACCCGGTTTGCCACATTGCACCATTTCACATACTGCAGATTTTGAAGCAATCCTAAAAAAAGCACCGATTTATGCATAGGAACCATCAATTTATATGGAAGCAAGCTACATATTATACTAGAGACCTACGTTAAAAGGACTAGCAATCAACCTGCTGAAATCCAGCGGCGGAATCACAGGTAATCAGCATTAACTAGTTTCAGTTTTGGGAACATTAAATGGGGGAAGGTGCCTTGCTTATCCAACGGGTGCATGGAATCCAATCCAACGCCTCTCCACTGGTCTGATAAAATGCTAGGCATCAGTAGTCTGATGCCTAGTGGTTCCCTGAATGAATACGTGCGGAAGGTCTACAATAGCTGATTGTATTCATTGTAGAAAAAGCATTTAACCTCTTTAATTTATTAATTGATCCTGGAGCTATGGTGCAGATAGTGGCCATGGTGGATGGATGATATGAGGTGATCTGGGTGCTGCATTTGATGGCCATGATCTGAAGGTTGGGAAACTATAATTGAAATGTATCTGAAGACATGGTCAGCGCGTTTAGGCACTTATGAATTCGAAAATGTTAATTATTTGTTGTGCACTAAAGTTTTTGTGTTCATAGTACCTCACGCCGATAGATGATAAGGCATTGATTTTTTGCCGTATACATAGAAAAGACATGTAACTATAGATTTTTTTTAAAGACAGCTAGCTACTTGGATTACGCATCGGCAAGTACTCCCACAGATACAATTAGAACTGGGTTTGCTCTTAATTAAGCAGCTCGCTAGATAAATTTTAAGGATTTTCTCCAAATCAAAATAATAACCTTGAAGTTCAGATCTTCTACTGAAAGTCCTTTTCTATCTATGAACATCAGCAGACAACTTCCAGTTCCAGTAGACCTATCCGATAGAATTCTCGAAGCTATTAGCCTGCAAGCTCTCAATCAGGTATTGTATTCGCAACTTAGCGTATTTTTTACTGAAGTTTGGTGCCTAACTCCCAAACATCTTTTGTCAATGGTAAGAATGTAGATCTTGACAACTTGACATAAATTTTATGCTTTCTGCAAGAAGGAGTGGTATCAATATTAATAGAGAAGTAGACATTGTTTGAATTATTCTTGATTATTTGTTTTATGTTAATAGCTGCCTGCTTTGTTCTTAACTATGTATCCTTGCTCCTTGGTCCCCTGTCAACTGTACAAAAGGTAATTTATCAGAATCTTACAGCCTTTTAGCTGCACCTGAGCCTATGAGGTTCCTTAGTTTCACCACTGAACATGAAGCCACTCAAGTCTGAAGTCTGGAACGATTGTCGGCGATCGCAGTATGAATTCAGAATTGAGAAAATGATGCACTATAAGTAAAATCATTACAACCAGTGTTGATTTGAACCGATGAATGTGCTTACTTCCATGGTGCTACAGTATGTACAATCCCAATGATTTGCATTCCTTGTGCCATAAAAATTTATGCCGATGCAACTGTGAGCTCAGGGGCAATTTGTTTTATATTTTTATATAGTTGCAATAAAATGCTACGGTTGCGCGTTGGCTTTGCATGTCTGATTAGCTGGCTGATGAATATTGTTACTCAATTAAAATGATCTGGGATTTTTTTCATGCCAATAAATACTCTCTGAATTGTTTGTGTTTTGCACAGAGTTCATGTAGCAAGAAATGTGATATCTAAAGGGATGCACATGTCTCCTTGATAAAAAGAGACCGCAATTAACAAAAATCCAATGCATCAAGGTCAGCAGTTCCATATTTTTATGACCGGGAGTGTACCACTTCATGCATGCACTTTCTTTTATTGTCGATAACACGCCCGATGCTTCGCGAAATGTCTGAATAAGAAAGAAAGAAAGAAAGAAAGAAAGAAAGAAAGATAGATAGACAAACAGACAGACAGATAGATAGACAGATAGATAGATAGATAGGTAGAGATAGAGAGTATGTAAGTGATGGAGCATCATGTGGTCTTGACGCACGTGCATTCGTATCTACTCCTACTTACTTGAATATTCTATTCCCAGTTAATTAGAATTTTTTTGTGGTCATCTCCTAAGTTCGCAAATTATTTTTTGTGTTAAAGAGCAGTACGTTCTGTTTTCATTTGTGACCTGAAGGAGGTCAGCAATGTAAAGCTTGCATGCATCTGAAGGCATGTTCCATCCTTGAATATATTAAGGACAGTATAACTGAGCCTAATCCCTGCCCTCTCAGGCTATCAACATCTGGACCATTCATTTTTATGATTTAGGAATTTCTGGCCGTCTGATCTCTGCTGTCTCGCACGTCTCGCAACAAGTGGGCCGGCTGTCCTATGGGGACGCTACTCCCGTAGCCGAATTGAAGTGCGCTGGTTGATTGGGCCATCCGGCTGATTCGGCCTCACCAGAAAGAAGCCCATCTCAGCGAACAAATAAACATGACGTCTCTCTATCTCTCTCTCGATCGGGAACCCTGGTCAGTCGACCCCATCACCGTAGCCGCCGCCTCCCATGCCACAGTCACCTCCCGTCCGTCATCCCCAGTCCTCTTCGCGCGGTGGGATCGAGCCCTCGGTGTGCTGCTGCGCCGCCGCCGTGCGTCGCCATCTTCACATCACCGCACCTTTTCCTTCCAAATTCGTTTCCTCGGGTGACCCATGCGTCCCCTAGGTGAGATGCCGATGCCGATGCCGCTGCGACTTCCCTTCCCTCTGGATCGCAGTCCCTTTGAGCGCCTTCATCCATCCCCTTGAATCTCGCAAGGCGGTCGTTCCGGCGCCTGCGGATCCCCCCGTTCTTTGGCGCAAATTTGGGTTGATGTGTGTGTTCCTAACTTCCTATGACGGCAGCTTGTTTGGGCTACGATTTTTAGGGGCAATCCATCGCGTCCCGATGATGCGGCGAGGCGTATGTGGGTGTTAGGTCCAGCCTCCCAGGTTTTGATCGGTTTTGGTGAGGGAAATTTGTCTAAGGAGATTTGGATATGATTTGGGTATAAGGACTGTTCGGGGACATCGGTTGCTGAATCTCAACTCTCAAGTCGTAGTTCCTGTTGTCAGATTTGCAGCTGGAGAGGACACACGGCTCTGACCTTGTGCAAAACATTCTTGATGGCTATGGAAAAGTAGAAAGGAAAACTGCTTTTCTGCAGGATTATAAAAAAAATTATCCTGAATCTGGGGTTTTTCATGTTTTAAGCAGCAATTTATGTTTGATTACTCGCTGGTAGATTGTGGGATTTCATGTGAGATTCATAGTATAAAATTTGCTGGTACAGATACAATGTGCAGCCATTTATGTTTGTACTAACCAATGATGTTGTGGATTTTGTTTGGCAGGTAAGTATGTGTTAGGAAGTGTATGGGGAGAAAGGATGCCAGAGTTGCGTAGTGGAGTCCGAAAATCTCGGTTGAAGTCAAGGAAAGTAGCAGTGACTACCACGACTAGACATCATGTCCAGCGGCGACCTGCCAGAATCAGCATCCCTGTGTGTGCTACCGTCCAAGACAGTGTCACCCTTTTACACTATGTCCACGCCGGTCGTTCCTCCACTACAGGTACAACTCGCCTCTCCCTTATGCAATATGACTAGGCTGGAGTTAGGTGTCATGGCTTCAGATCAACAAGACACGGCTTAGCTCTAACATGATACAATGAGCCGACACAGACTATAGATACACTCCAAAAATATCATAATGTTGAATCGTATTATATTCATAGTACATGTAATTCTATACATCGTATTGTACGTCTGTGAAGTTTATTGAAAAATTGGAGAAGAAAGAAAATAAAGCGCTTTTTGTTTAGCTTAACAGAGAAAGACTGAAAGACATTTCATTTCTTTCACAAGAATGGATGTCTAAGTGTCTTGTGCATCGGATTCCAAGGAGAAATCACATCCAAAAAATGTTAAGAATCAATTGTCTAACCAGGTTAAATAACCAGCATTTCTCTTTTTATTCTATGTATTCATTACTCATTTTTAGTCACTCTCTTCATCTCTTGAAGTTATTATAGAAACAAATATCTTTTTGATATGTTGTGCCAAAACCATATTTGAAGTTGGCATGCACACCAAGGATGATTATATGCCTCTTTAAGTCATCCACAGTCACATTCTTGATTCTTGTCTTGGCTCTAACTTGGGTAAAGACTGGAATATCATCTTTGAAAATGATGTTGGTCAGAACGAGAATAACTCTGTAGACATGGTGGCAGCTGCACACGGCCCCAATTTTTATCTCTAATTATTTTGGTAAATTATTTTGGACCATGGGATATAACTCTCAAACGAAAATGAAGTTTGCTCACCTTGCTGGGACAATGGGAGGTTTGCTCACCTTGCAAAAGTAAAGGCATTGAAGAAATTTGTAATGCGGGAAGACTCAAAATTCCGTAGGTAATTATGCCATGCTCCCCCTCTTGTGATATCTAAACCGGTTGCTCATGTGGTTTTGAAGATTATATATTCAGCTTCAAGCATGGAGGAAGGCTTGGCATGAAGGATGCCACTTATAAGGTGCAAGACAGGAGGGCTTAACTACTATTTATTTACTATGCATGTTGTTTCAGATGATTTTGCTAGATGGTATATAATTTTACTATCTTAATGTATCGAATGCATCCATACTTCCATGAGTTCCATCAAAAGAACCATATTGGGTAGACACGTTCCCAAGTGACAAGCACAACTCATGGAAGGAACAAACGATCCAGGCTAGGAAGGCATGTTTCTTAGGTACAAGCTCAAGTGATGGAAGTATTGTTGTTGGGGATTGCAAAATACATGTATCTGGATGTGATGTTGATGAAAGGTGTTAAAAGTGCTTGCTCTATATGTCTAATCTTATGCTGGCGAGATGTTGGCTAGATTACCATTTCCTTGTGTTGCCTTCTATGTCAAAAAATGCAAATATTGTGGAAATGTAAGAACATGAGCTTCTGGTGTAATGTTATTTCCTTCTTTGTTGCACAAGCTTGAGGTTATCATTTCTCATATAACTCTACTTTGTTTTCTTGTTCATGCTTTGTGCTATAGGTCACTTATGTGAATTTTTTTTATGCATTGTGTTCATGTTGACATGTGCTATGTGACAACTAATGCCTCTTTGTGCATTATTATGGTCCAGTGCTGAATTGATACATAAATGAGATGAAAAATTGCGGCAACAATAAAGTTAACATTACCTTTAATATGTACATTTACAAAATTTCCAATCATTATAAAACTCCCAATCATTATAATGTCAAAATGGACGGGCGCGGCAACGCGCGCCATCAACGATCTAGTACTAATATAAAGGCATGTTACAATTGTGGGCAGGTAGAAAATTCATCATTTTATACAAGGACTATGGAGTTAAATTTTGGTTGGTTGCTTTTGACTTTCACCATTTGGCCAGCTCTATCTCTTTCACACCTCTTCCTCTCTGACAAAGGGATGAAGCTATTGGTTTTGAAATTTGAAATAAAGGCCTGAAGTTGGCACCAACGCTCCAACGCAAATTTGATACGTCAAGGTTAGCTTTTACATAGCTTTTATTACTAAAAATATATCAGAGAAGCACTTCCGAATCAATTATCGGTGTTTAAAATATATTTTTAGATATCATGGAGCATACATAATCCCGGGATCAACTTTTGTGTAGCGCTTGATATATGTTTATAATCATTTGCAAGACTGCGTTAAGAAAATGACGTGAAATATTTAGATTGGTACGCTGCGAGGCGTGGGCTGGAATGACATGTTTCCTCTCTCTATATTGTCATAGTGGTGGAGGTACATGCAGATCTGACACCATTTTTACATATTTGCATATATCAATGGCCAATCTTTTTCCTACTGACATTTACACACTACTTTGCGTTTTAAAAGCTACAAAGATTTTTCTCTGTGCAGACCATGAAGAGATGCATCTCAGAGGACAAGCAATGCCATGTTTTCATTGTACTGAAAATATTTGTTTCCTGGTCAATTTTGTATATATAACTATATTTCTTATTGATTTTCTCTGTGCAGACCATAAAGGGATGCCTCCCGGGACAAGCATTGTCGTATTTTCATTGTACTAAAAAACATAATTTCCTGGTCATCTTGTTATTAATCTGTACATAACTATATTTATTATTATGAGGTGAAAATATTCTGAGGATGCTTTCAGATACATAAAGATATATAATGTATTCAACTTCTGTTACACTTTAGTTGAATGTGTTCATTACCTCATACCACCAGCAGTGCCAGTTTTGCTTACTTCCATTAATAGCCATGTAGGGATTAATCCTGCCCTGTTATGTCCTGTCCAATTACATATTTATGCCTTCTCTTTGGAGTTAGATTAATTAGATATTGTATTACCAGACTAGAGACATGTTATTGGTAATTTGAGCATTTGGTTTCATCGTTATTAGTTAACAGTCATCATCGAGTCTACCAGCGCCAATCAGCTACTCATGAAAAAAGGTCCATTCCTTTTTACAATTTCATGTAGCTAGGATGGATAAGAAAAAGCTTGAATGATATAGTTGATTAGAATGTGAAGTGCATATTTGCTTTAATTAAATATACGTCATTTTTTGTCTCCCGTTGCAACGCACGGACATCTTTGCTAGTTAGTATTACTAGCAAAAGAGCCCGTGTGTTGCAACGGGAGAGAAAACATAACACACACTCTTAACCCAACAACCATCACTCAAGACCACAATAGGTCCATCTCCTTTATTTTTGCTAGGCATCATATTTGTGTTGCCGCTTATCCTCCTTCTCACCCTCGCCGGCGATGGCCTCGGTGTTCACACAAAACAAAAAAAGTGTTTGAATATGTTTAATCCTAAGGCGTCTCTCTCTCTCTCTCCCTCTCTCATTCCTCTCCCTCCCTCCCTCCCTCCCTCTCTCTCTCTCACTCTCGCGATGAGAAAACTGTTGTTTTCCCCTACGACATTTTTCAGAGGTATGCATGTGTAGTTATCGATATTTTATTTTCCCTATATTGTTATAGTGGGGTGTTTATTTGCAATCCGGGTCGCCGTCGGTACGAAAGGAAAACGGATCTTACGCTATAAATTATAAGTTTGCTCCCAAAACGGTATTTAAAAAATATTTAACAGGTAAAATTAACATCATATTTAGATTCCACATATTTTTCTAATAATATTTCATATATTATTAAAATTGAAGTTACGGTTTAAAAGATATAGATAATTTAGAAAATCATATGTTTGACTTAGATATATTTCAAAATAATATTTAAAAATACTTAACAGGTGAAAATAATCTCATATTCATATTCTACATATTTTTCTAATCAAATTTCATATATAACATGTTCAAATCGGAGTTACGGTTTAAAAGATATTGATGATTTAAAAAAACACTGTTTGACTTAAATATGACCCGCGGATGAATTACCTAAACATCAGGGGCGGCTTTCGAAAAATGTAAAATAATGGTTCGGGTGTGATTTAAATCCGGACTGCGGGTTGATTTCAACAAAACACAGGAACTTTTGTGTAAAATATGAAAAAAACGATTCGTTTTAATTTAAAACAGGACCGTGGGTTGAATTCTCTGAAATTGAGGAACTTTTCTGAAAAATGCCATGACGAACTAGAGAAACCAATTTGCTTTATTATTATTAGGTAAAGATTTTTAGATTATGCATGCATAGAAAGAAGAAACATGCAAAACAGGTCCACAAGACACCTAGTACACTATTAGAAAGGTTCAAAGTCCTCCTATGACAAAAGATGCTGGCGTTATTTTCGTCACGCCGATCATATTAGATTTTATTATGCGTGCTTTTCTCATACATCATTCGTGCACCGGAGCGACTGGGGCTACCCAATTGCATATTCTGGCTTCTTTTGGAGGACAAGTTAGTTGGTTGGTCATGCAAAGACGATCTACGTTAGTTGGTTGGTCATGCAAAGATGATCTTAAGGACATCTCCAGCCGCGCTCCTAAAAAGGCCTTCCCAGGCGATTTTTTCGCGCCGGCGTTAAAAAAACGACCCAGTCGTGCCCCCAGGAGCCCGATTTTCGCCGACTTGGGCCGAAAACAGCGCCGGCGGACCCAGGCCGAACGCGGCGCGCTGGGGGGCGCCCGGGGGCGCCGGGGCGAGCTGTTTTGGCGCGAAAAAGCCGCGGGCCAGCCGCGTCAGCGACTCGGCGCCTCGTCTTCCCCCAACGGCCTCGGTTCCCGCGGGGAATCAATGGCAAGGCTGCCGCCGGTCAGCCTTGCCATCGATTCCTCACGGGCGGCGCGTCACGGGACGGCGCACCGACGCCTCCCCTCCCTCGCACGCGTACACACGGGCGCGGCGCGGCTATAAAAGCCGGTGGCCTCCACTCGCCTATGCCCACACCAGCCCCGCCCCTCACCGCCGTCCAGCCCCTCCCTCTCTCTATCTCTCCCGAGCACCGCCGCCCAGCCCCTCCCTCTACCTCTCCCGAGCCCGCCCAGCCCCGCCGTCGCCATGGCAGAACGCTTCCCCGGAGACGAGGCGGCGGCCAACGGCTTCGGCCGCTATAACATCCCAAAATTCTAAATTTTGGAATGTTATAATAAATAGATAGATTCGATTGATTGTTTGATTGATTGTCTGAAAGTGAGTGAATTCGAAACTTTTTGAAAGTTAAATGAGAGGGAATAAAAGGACTTTCCCAAACTTTCATATTTGCTTTCTGATCTCCATGAATTCAAATTCTTTTCAAATACAAAACCCTTGAGCGAAGATGATATGACTTCTTCCATTTAAATTAAATGAAAGGGTATTTGAAAATAATTGGATTTCATTTGGAAATATTTCAATTCATAAACTTCATGCAACTCAATGATTTTCACGAGCGAAGATAAAATGACTTCTTCAAATTATATGAAATATGAGTTGGGAGTTCAAAGAATTAAATTCAAAGTTCTTTTGAATTTATTTCAATTTGGAGTTATTTGAGTTTTATTCAAATTCTTTTTCTCCAAAAATAAAATATATGGAAATTAGGGTAACATGATTCCCTACAACAGAAAATTGGAGAGAAATAAATTTGAAATCATTTTGATATTTTTAAAATGATTTTTGTTGGTTTTTAATAGACCAGTAGCACTCTTTGTATTATCTGAATTTGTGTGGGTTTTATTTGAAGTTATAAAAATGTTCACGTCGTAGAAAATCCTTTTCTGAAATTTTTGATATATTATATGCCTATATAATATTTTAGTTATTTCATTTTTTTATTTTTTATTTGTCTGGGAAATGTTTTAAAAAAAATACTTCCCTCCGCTGAACTGGCCCGGCCCAGCTCCTGCCAGGCCAAGGCCCAGCCCAACCGCGCGCCGCCTCTGTCTTCGAGCTCGGGACAGAGTCCCGAGCGGTTCCGCCTCGCCGCCGCCGTGTCCAAGCCGGGCACGCCGCCGCCTCCCTTGCCCCTGCCCCAAGCAGCGTCGCCCCGGCCTTTAAAAGCCGAGGTCCGACCGCCCCGCCCGCTCCTCCTTCCTGCCACCGCCGCCTGCTCCAGTCGCCGCCGCCGCCGCTAGCTGCTGCTGTCGTCGCCGCCTCGCCCCGCGCCGCACCACCGCGCCGCTGCCGTTGCCGCGTCGGAGCGCGCCGCCCTCGCCGGAGCCCCGCGCCATCTCGCCGGAGTAACCGCCGTCGCTCGCCGCCATCGGTTTTCTCGCCAAAAACCGCCCAAATCGATCGAACCGGTAAGAACCGCTCGGACCGGTTTTTTTAGGTTCGGTTTAGTAGTCGTTTTTAAAAAAAACCCCGTTTAGTATATTTAGAGGACGCTCGCTGGTTTAGCCTCTGGAACGAACGAGTTCATAGTTTAGGGTTCAGGAGTGAACGTTCGCTGTTTAATTTTTTTTCTTTTTCTGTTTTAATTTAGGCCAGGGACCTATTCGTGATAATTTTCTTCACAGATTAGTCCCTGTACTTCAATCTATCATTACTTTTTACCCGTTAGTCCAAATCCAACGAAACCAACGCCCACGTCTTCGTTACGATCTCCTCTATCCATTAATCCAACTCAAACATGTGTTTTTGAAAAGTTTAAAATTTGAATTAGATCAGATTTGAATTCAAACTTCGTTTGATCATAACTTGAGTTTCGTAACTCCGTTTGAGTTGATTCTTTTTGTAAATCAAAGCTCTTGACCTAAACCTTCTAATAAGGCCAAATTCACATAATTTTGGTACTGTTAGAAATAGTTTTATGTTGCAAGAGCTATTTGCTTGGTTTTGATGTTTTCCGAATTGTCTTCTTCGATCTTTTGATCTTTTGAGTGATTGCTTATGTGTGGTTACTATTGCTTGCTTACGATAGATTGACCGGAGTGTGACGAGTAGAGCTATCAAGAGTTTTGAGTGCGAATCATCTTCATCAACATTGCAGGCAAGTTCACACTTTGATCATATCCCCTTCCATACCCAGTTTTTTTGCATTAGATCAATCTTCACACATTGCATGATTAGGATCTAATTAAACTGTGGGATGGGAAGTAGATGAGGTAGTACCTATTACCTGTTTATTATCAAACGTTTGGGAGTTACTTCTATGTTTGCTTATTATGCCATGCTATGCTAGTAGACGTGGATTGGGTTTTGAGAGTATCCATGACAGATGTGAGATTGTTAATTAATGGTTTACTTAAGGTGGCAACTTAAACACACATCTGGGTGGATTGAGGCACCTGGTTATTCTAGGATTGCCTGTGTAGGCACCTGGGTAATCCAGGACTTGCCTGTTTTCTTTTTGGCCGCCACCCAGGCTCAAAGGGATCATGAGATTTTTCAAACTAGAAACTTCCGTGTGTAGCCACAAGCCATTATGGGCTCTGGCATAGTTGATTAAGTCGTGCGAACTCTTACAGGGTAGACTAGCAGATGTAGGGGAAAGTAGGTGTACCGGTCTATCCATCGTAAGGTGCTAGCGCTTCTGAAAGACTGTGTCTCGGTCATCCGTTTCTCAAACACCATGTAGTGCGAGAAATCCAGCGGAGGCGATCGAGTCTTGTGGGGAAAAGTGCGCAAACCTCTGCAGAGTGTATAAACTAATCATGATTAGCCGTGTCCCCGGTTATGGACATCTTGAGTATCTAGTTCTTGGATTATCCTGTTGATCTCATCACATTACTTTAAATGAATATTGTTGGGTTTAATGATGTTACTTAATTGGGATTGAGAATGCTGTCAACCATTCTCAATGTTCAACAACCACCATGATAGTTAAATAAAATTTATTCCTTTGCAGTAGGAAAAAATTGGCTTTTCGCAAAAACCTTATAACCATAGAGTTTTTCCACCAGCCAAATATGCATGTAGTGATAGTCTTTATTCATCATTCTCTATGGTGTGAATTTGCCAGTACATTCAATGTACTGACCCTCTGTGGCTGCAACGTCTCATGTTGCAGGATTATCTTACGACGAGTAAGTGATACGTTAGGGTTACGATTTCTACACTCAACTTTGCCGTTGGTGTTGATGGGAATCCAAAACCTTGTTACTTCCGCTATTTTGGATTTGAGGTAATAGTATTTACGTTACTTTTACATGTGATTTACCTCTGTTATAAATCCTCGAGTACTGTGTGTGTCAGCATACCGATCCAGGGATGACACTTAAGCACAGAGACTTGACCCATTCGGGTCGGGTCGCTACAAGATGGTATCAGAGCACATGTTGACTGTAGGATGTGACCCTAGAAACTGGCAAGCCCATAGCAAAGATTTTTCTCTACAACTTTCCCTTTCAAAAAGATCTTTTACCTCTCTTCTCTTCTGAGCTTATTCAAATATTCCCTTTTAGTGAGACTATACCCCTTTCCCCTTTTTGACCACACGAAGATTCGACTGATTTGATCACTCCAAGAAGTACAAGATATCGGACAACTAAGACCACTTCGAAATGAAGAGTACTTTCCATGTATCTGAATAATGGAAACTACAACGGTTGAAGACCGAAGACAAGTAGAATTTGAAGGCTCTGAAGAATTCCTAAATTTGTATGACCTAGGAAGGCTACCCTTATGGAACTTGGCAGATTATGGAAGTTGTCAATACCCGAGATCAAGGTGTATCGGAGAAAGACTGAAACAAGGAGTATGAGAACTCAAAGTTTTGTTAAGAAAACCCTAAGGCAGGGGATATCAATTATGGAAGATAGCTCATGGCAATGACAAGGGCAGAAACACGGTTATCCGTGATGTCATCGCCGCTGATGCTATTGTCACCGTGCTGAGTTAAGGATGCATTTCATCAGAATGGATTTGATGGAAGAAGGCTGATGGAGCACCTATCAGCAAGATGAAGTTTTAACCTTAGCCGGTGTATCACCAGGATCTGGAGTGTTACATCAAGAAGTTAATATGGACCTAAAAGAAGCATTAATTGATAAGGAAGCATTTCGTGAATAACTTAAGACCAGAAGTTGAAAGCAGCCAAGCTAGAGAAGTAAAACCTTGAGATACAGGAGATTCGTCAGGAACTGAAGGACAGTAGGACCATGGTTCATGCCAAGGATAATGAAACCCAGAAGTTTGGAATGCAACTCCAGAAATATTGAAGGATGTCACGAGAGATTTCACGTCAACAGAGATTGATCTGGCAAAAGAACTTGAGAAAGACAAGCATGATCGGAAGAAGCCATTGGAGGCATGAACAAGGCTTGAAGAGTTTGGAGACGTTGAAGATTTATTGACCTTAGAAGACCAAACCCCTGTTATATACCTACGTTAGATGCGACGTTTGTGAGCTGTCATTTGTTTGATGTTTTTCGACAGCCACAACAAAAATCTGTCTTTTCAAAACTTTTGTTTGTATTGTGTGCATCCCTCTCTATCTCTCTTATCTTACCCCAAACCCACATGGACCCAATAGAGGATGAATGGAGATGAGCTTGTATTTTCTGGACCGATGAGTCAGTTGGAGACAGACCGATAGATTCAGAACATGGAGGATCACATGGAGAATAACCCTATAGTCGGAAAGGATATGACCCAACATGCTCTTCGGTGCTTTGAAAGAGGTGCTACTACTTGGTGGAGGATGTACCAAACCATAAATGGATGAAAAGGAGTAACCACTTGGAAAGAATTTAAGTTGACTTTGCCAAAGTCTCGATTTGTGTCCCAGAAGTTGAAACCTTATGGAAAGGATATAAAGAAACCTTGTGCATGCAAGCTTTGTGGAGAAATAGGACACATCCATAAAGAACACAAGGATGAATGCCCTAATTGTGAAGGAAGTCACCCAGTTGAAGAATGCCCAGTTAGGCAGATTACTTGTTTCGTGTGTGAAGGGACTACACACTATCCTGCTAAGTGTTACATTTACCCCATGGTACAACGAACCATCCAGCAGAACGAAGAAGTAAAGAAAGGAGCCCTTGTGGGAATTTTAGAAGAAACTGTGATGAAGGAAGAGGTGGAGGACACACCTAAAAGAAGACCCGAGTAAACCCTGCACTAAGTCATGCTATTCATGCGGAGAAGAAGGACACATCTCCCAAAATTGTTTGAATGGGGATCTAGTAGAATTCCCGACAGAGGAAGTAGAATATGACCCATAGGAAATAGAAGCCCTGATTGGAATGGAAAAGTCCAGGAAGAGAAACCGATTGGATTCTAGGAAGGACCTGAATCATATCACCTATTACAGGTGCAAGGAGTCAGGGCACTACCTCAACAGTTGCCCAAAAAGGAAACCTCGATACTTGTTAGAAGTAA
Source organism: Triticum urartu (assembly GCF_056163025.1). Classification (NCBI taxonomy): domain Eukaryota; kingdom Viridiplantae; phylum Streptophyta; class Magnoliopsida; order Poales; family Poaceae; genus Triticum; species Triticum urartu. The sequence continues at coordinate 716,729,808 of NC_141879.1, forward strand.
TATGTTTTAGTTGTAAAGGAGCAGGGCACTTTGCTAGTGAATGCCCCAAGGAGAAGGAAACTTGTGCTAGATAGTTGACTTTGCAACAAAAGAAATGGAGTAGTAGATGTGAGAACATTTTCTTTTATATTGAGGTGTTGAGTTGAGACATGTAATGGAAAAGCGAGAGATTATAATTATTTGAGAATAAATAAAGTTAGCATCATTAGTACTGATTGGATCTTATGAGTTGTTACTCTGTGAAGAAGGATTTTGACCATTTTTGAGGATAAGAGAAATATGGTCTATGGAAGATTTGTGCATTTTAAGGGTGGTAGTACCCTGTAATGGATTTCGGACAAAATGAATACGAGTTTTGTCTCGATATGCGTGATACCCCAAGAGTATGTGGGATGAAGTTGGAGACTGTCAGTTGTTTGGACCAAATGTGATCAAGGAGTCAGAAGAGAATGTTAAGTTGATTCGAGATAGACTGAAGGTAGCTCAGTCCAGGCAGAAGAGTTATGTAGACTCAAAAACTCAAGGAGGTAGTCTATGAAATTGGAGATAGAGCATGTCTTCAAGTGTTCCCTCTGCGAGGAGTTAAACGAATTGGAGTTAAGTGAAAGTTAGCCCCGAGAATTGTAGGACCATACTGAGTTTTGGAGCGTATGGGAGAAGTGGCCTACAAGTTGGAGTTACCCGAAGGACTGTCAGGAGTTCATGATGTGTTTCATGTTTCCCAGTTGAAGAAGTGCCATGCAGAGATGGCCAATATTCCCCTGTAAGGACGCTTGACCCTGGAAAGGATAATGATGTTCCACGAAGTGAATATGGACTTCATAAGTATAGGTTTTTATCTCGGTATGAGGGATATCCCACAAGGATGAAGAGATACATTACTATTGGATATAAAGGAGGTATGATGTTGGAAATATGGATCAATGGAAATTCCATGATGAGCCTGAGTAATCATGTCCTAGTTTGGTGCCAGTAGAAGGAAGGTAGACAATACAATTGGATGGATTTAAGAATGCTAGGAAGTTGGAAGTTGGAATAATGATAAGTTGCCCGATGATAAGTTCAAGGACTACAAGTGATGAGATGGGCCATAACCCACAGGCCCCAGGACCTGCCAAGAAGCAAGCACATTCTTGCTGAAGGAAAAACCCTGGAAGTGGATATACCTTTGTCGACAGACGATTTTATAGGAGTTTACGCAAAACCTGAGAGTTGTGAAGGAACGATAGATGTTTGTCTGGCTTGCAGAATCAATGGATTATTCCGAACTTGGTTCGTCGACGAGAGAAATTCTGCAATGCTTGTGAGGATGACCGAGTGTTACAATGCGAGATTCGCTAAACCGTATACAAGGTAATGATTTGGGTGCGGGATGGATTGATCACCATACCGACTTACTCTTATTATTCGCCTTGCTATATGGGATGGTAAATCTGAGTGACTTGCCTATAGTAGAGAGACGACGATATTAAACCTTGTTAAACCTTAGAGTGGTATAAGAATTTTTCCCTTGTACACGGCAGCTTTTTTCCAACCGTAGGATATACGGTGAGGATCAACCCAGACCCATTTCCTGCAGGAGAAACCATAAATTGTTGACCACCATGAGATGTCGATAGTTGATTAGTATTGGCGCCAGACCCGTCCGCTAAGAAGACCCAGTCTCGGAATAACCTTACCTAGATGAAAGACAGAAGAATTGAAGAAAAGGTTATGCCACTACCGGAAGAGCTCAGAGAAGGAATTTTCTCGAGGATCTGAGAAGACCGACACTGTCAAGAATAAGGATGGAGTATATGAGTTTTGATGGAACAGTAACCATGCTTCTAAGGGTGGTAGCACCCCAGACCCCTGGGATGATCGATGGATTTTGAGAAGACCCCAAACCCTAACCTATTTCTTTCTAGCCTCTCCGAATCTCGAGGACGAGATTCATTTTAAGGGTGGTAGGTTTGTAACATCCCAAAATTCTAAATTTTGGAATGTTATAATAAATAGATAGATTCGATTGATTGTTTGATTGATTGTCTGAAAGTGAGTGAATTCGAAACTTTTTGAAAGTTAAATGAGAGGGAATAAAAGGACTTTCCCAAACTTTCATATTTGCTTTCTGATCTCCATGAATTCAAATTCTTTTCAAATACAAAACCCTCGAGCGAAGATGATATGACTTCTTCCATTTAAATTAAATGAAAGGGTATTTGAAAATAATTGGATTTCATTTGGAAATATTTCAATTCATAAACTTCATGCAACTCAATGATTTTCACGAGCGAAGATAAAATGACTTCTTAAAATTATATGAAATATGAGTTGGGAGTTCAAAGAATTAAATTCAAAGTTCTTTTGAATTTATTTCAATTTGGAGTTATTTGAGTTTTATTCAAATTCTTTTTCTCCAAAAATAAAATATATGGAAATTAGGGTAACATGATTCCCCACAACAGAAAATTGGAGAGAAATAAATTTGAAATCATTTTGATATTTTTAAAATGATTTTTGTTGGGTTTTAATAGACCAGTAGCACTCTTTGTATTATCTGAATTTGTGTGGATTTTATTTGAAGTTATAAAAATGTTCACGTCGTAGAAAATCCTTTTCTGAAAATTTTGATATATTATATGCCTATATAATATTTTAGTTATTTCATTTTTTTTATTTTTTATTTGTCTGGAAAATGTTTTTTTTTAAAAATACTTCCCTCCGCCGAACTGGGCCGGCCCAGCTCCTGCCAGGCCAAGGCCTAGCCCAACCACGCGCCGCCTCTGTCTTCGAGACAGAGTCCCGAGCGGTTCCGCCTCGCCGCCGCCGTGTCCAAGCCGGGCACGCCGCCGCCTCCCTTGCCCCTGCCCCAAGCAGCGTCGCCCCGGCCTTTAAAAGCCGAGGTCCGACCGCCCCGCCCGCTCCTCCTTCCTGCCGCCGCCGCCTGCTCCAGTCGCCGCCGCCGCCGCTAGCTGCTGCTGCCGTCGCCGCCTCGCCCCGCGCCGCACCACCGCGCCGCTGCCGCCGTCGCGTCGGAGCGCGGCGCCCTCGCCGGAGCCCCGCGCCATCTCGCCGGAGTAACCACCGTCGCTCGCCGCCATCGGTTTTCTCGCCAAAAACCGCCCAAATCGATCGAACCGGTAAGAACCGCTCGGACCGGTTTTTTAGGTTCGGTTTAGTAGTCGGTTTTAAAAAAAACCCCGTTTAGTATATTTAGAGGACGCTCGCTGGTTTAGCCTCTGGAACAAACGAGTTCATAGTTTAGGGTTCAGGAGTGAACCTTCGCTGTTTAATTTTTTTTTCTTTTTCTGTTTTAATTTAGGCCAGGGACCTATTCATGATAATTTTCTTCACAGATTAGTCCCTGTACTTCAATCTATCATTACTTTTTACCCATTAGTCCAAATCCAACGAAACCAACGCCCACGTCTTCGTTACAATCTCCTCTATCCATTAATCCCACTCAAACATGTGTTTTTGAGAAGTTTAAAATTTGAATTAGATTAGATTTGAATTCAAACTTCGTTTGATCATAACTTGAGTTTTGTAACTCCATTTGAGTTGATTCTTTTTGCAAATCGAAGCTCTTGATCTAAACCTTCTAATAAGGCCAAATTCACATAATTTTGGTACTGTTAGAAATAGTTTTATGTTGCAAGAGCTATTTGCTTGGTTTTGATGTTTTCCGAATTGTCTTCTTCGATCTTTTGATCTTTTGAGTGATTGCTTATGTTTGGTTACTATTGCTTGCTTACGATAGATTGACTGGAGTGTGACGAGTAGAGCTTTCAAGAGTTTTGAGTGCGAATCATCTTCATCAACATTGCAGGCAAGTTCACACTTTGATCATATCCCTTTCCATACCCAGTTTTTTTTGCATTAGATCAATCTTCACACATTGCATGATTAGGATCTAATTAAACTGTGGGATGGGAAGTAGATGAGGTAGTACCTATTACCTGTTTATTATCAAACCTTTGGGAGTTACTTCTACGTTTGCTTATTATGCCATGCTATGCTAGTAGACGTGGATTGGGTTTTGAGAGTATCCATGACAGATGTGAGATTGTTAATTAATGGTTTACTTAAGGTGGCAACTTAAACACACATTTGGGTGGATTGAGGCACCTGGTTATTCTAGGATTGCCTGTCTAGGTACCTGGGTAATCCAGGACTTGCCCGTTTTCTTTTGGACCGCCACCCAGGCTCAAAGGGATCATGAGATTTTTCAAACTAGAAACTTCCGTGTGCAGCCACAAGCCATTATGGGCTCTGGCATAGTTGATTAAGTCGTGCGAACTCTTACAGGGTAGACTAGCAGATGTAGGGGAAAGTAGGTGTACCGGTCTATCCATCGTAAGGTGCTAGCGCTTCTGAAAGACTGTGTCTCGGTCATCCGTTTCTCAAACACCATGTAGTGCGAGAAATCCAACGGAGGCGATCGAGCCTTGTGGGGAAAAGTGCGCAAACCTCTGCAGAGTGTATAAACTAATCATGATTAGCCGTGTCCCCGGTTATGGACATCTTGAGTATCTAGTTCTTGGATTATCCTGTTGATCTCATCACGTTACTTTAAATGAATATTGTTGGGTTTAATGATGTTACTTAATTGGGATTGAGAATGCTGTCAACCATTCTCAATGTTCAACAACCACCATGATAGTTAAATAAAATTTATTCCTTTGCAGTAGGAAAAAATTGGCTTTTCGCAAAAACCTTATAACCATAGAGTTTTTCCACCAGCCAAATATGCATGTAGTGATAGTCTTTATTCATCATTATCTATGGTGTGAATTTGCCAGTACATTCAATATACTGACCCTCTGTGGCTGCAACGTCTCATGTTGCAGGATTATCTTACGACGAGTAAGTGATACGTTAGGGTTACGATTTCTACACTCAACTTTGCTGTTGGTGTTGATGGGAATCCACAACCTTGTTACTTCCGCTATTTTGGATTTGAGGTAATAGTATTTACGTTACTTTTACATGTGATTTACCTCTGTTATAAATCCTCCAGTACTGTGTGTGTCAGCATACCGATCCAGGGATGACACTTAAGCACAGAGACTTGACCCATTCGGGTCGGGTCGCTACAGCCGCCGTTCGCTCCGCGAACAGGAGTCCTGGCTCCTGTTCCAGGCGAACATCCCGGCGCCGCCGGACATGCGCGCCGGGCCGACGGGGTGGAGACTCAGCGTCGGGGGAGTGCCCATTCCCTCGTTGTGCGACGCCGTGGCGAAGCCGAAGTACTTCGTCGAGGAAGTCGAGGTCGTGCGTGCCTCCTTCACCGACGCGCAACTCTCCCTCCCCAGTACGCCGCCGACAACCACGCGGCATGGGCGGCGTATTTCGAGCGCCGCCAGCAGCAGCGCTTGGCGTCCACCAATGGCGCGCCGGTGGTCGGCGGCCGGCAGAACAACAGTGAGGGGCGCCACCTGTGGTGGGGCGTCCTCGGCCGCACACTCGAGGGCGTGCTCACTTACCTCGAGGGCAGCAACGACCCGCCGTTGGCGTACCCCCCGGCGAGGGTGGCCGCCCCGGCGCAGCACCGACGCGCCCGGCCGTGGGCGCCACGGAGGTTCGGGTTCTCCTCCTCCTCTTCCTCCTCCCAATCCTCGTCGCACTCCTCCGGCACTCCGGCCCTGCTCGGCGTCAAGGCCGAGCCCCCGGCGGAGACGCCGCTCGGCCGGCGCACTCGCAGCGCCGGCATCGTCATCAACGAGGGCAGCCGGCGTGCCTCCCCCTCGTTGGCTCCTCCGCGCTTCGTCAAGCCAAAGACGGAGCCGGGGCTGGCGCCGGTGAAGACGGAGCCGGGACTGGCGCCGGTGAAGGCGGAGTTTGAGGACGACGACGCGGCCCTAGAATGGGCGCGCCAGGACTCCATTGCGACGGAGAAGGCGTGCCGGGAGAAGGAGAAGGAGCGCCAGTGCGCCGCCCTACGCCGCTTCGAGGAGGGCCGACGCGGCCGCGATGAAGGCCGGGTCGTCGTCTTATGCGACAGCGACGACGACGACGATGCGCCGCCGCCAGTCCGCCATGGCGACGCCGGGCAGGGGTCCAGCAGGGGCGCCCGCGTCAAGGAGGAGAAGGCGGACGACGACGATGGCGGCGACGACTTCAGCCCCTTTCTTTTTTTAGATTAGGTTAATGTAATGAAAATGCGCAAATTTCGCCGAAATTTGCCATGTTTGGCCGAAATTTAACTATTTTTTATCATAACTTCGCCGAACGGTCCTTCTTTTTTTTAATACGCGCCTGGGGGCGGCCCTGGGGGCCGACGGCTGGGGACCGACTCGCCCCCAGGGCCATTTTTTGCGCCGGCTCACCCCCAGGCGGCGCTTTTCGACGCCCCCTGGGGGGCCAACGGCTGGAGATGCCCTAATACATAGGTGGTGGTTGTTGAGCGTTCTATGTACACGTACATATACATGTGTGTCTTTGTTGGGCATGTCGAGAATGGTTTTATGTGGTTAATTTTTTGGAGCGATACACTAAGACCGTGACTTGCCTAATGGCTAAAGTTGACACGGGGTGGCTTTGGCATACCGGTTAGCCCACGTCAATATGAGATCTTTGGCAAGTCTCCTCAAAAGGGACCATATTCGAGGACTAACAAATGCTAGTTTTGCCAAATATCATGCTTGAAGTGCTTGTATCAAAGCAAACACTACTAGAATTTGGCCTAATCCTGACGGCCGAAGCTATGCCGACGGCCCCCGTCGGCATATATCGAGATATTCCGACTGCCTAGGTCACGCCGTAGGCGTAGAAAAGCCGTCGGCATACGTCAACATATGTCGACGGAGGCCGTCGGCATAGCTCAGCCGTCGGTACTACAGGTTCTATGCCTACGGTGGCCGTCGGCATAGTCTAGTCCATCGGCACATACGTGGGGTTGGCTACCCTGTGGGCGTCGGCAGTTTGACAGCGTCAAAACTACGTCGACGACGCTAACGGGGGTCCACGACATAGCTATGCCGACGGCTATGTCGTCGGCATAGTGTGTGACCCCACGTCATCGATCCATGGGACATGATACGCCATCAGTCTGATCCCCTCGTCAGTCCATGGGGTGGCAGAGATATGCCGACGGCTAGGCCTGGCCCATGGACTTTGCCATGTCATCGATCTGCGGCATCTTCCACGTCATCGATCCAGGCCCTCATCGATCCGTGGGCGTAGCTATGCCAACAGCATTGCCGTCAGCATAGATTTGTGCTAATTTTTTTTATATTTTTTATATTTTCTCTTATTTATTTATTTCTTCTTTTTGAAAACTAATTTCATTTACTTAAATGTGCCTTATCTAAATAGAAAACATACCTAAATTATATATGCATTGCCCTCCCTCACGGACGTCGCACCCGCCGTGTCACGGAGGGGGGAAACAACCACATCAGACTGACACAGAGGCAATCTTGCGGTCGGTTGGGCCCGGACTGTGTTGGGGTGTACCTATGGGCTGGGCTATGACAACCTGGTGAAAAGGTCCATCCGTCAAACCCAGCCTGGCGAAAGTTAAAGGCTTATATCCGCCGGTCGACTGTGTCAGGGTTAGACGGGACGGGGTACTTGGGGGGTAGCAATGCCGTCAGGTCTTGCGGTGGACCCTCTTACGCGTGTGGAAGCGTGGTGGCCGGCGCAAGCACCCGACACGTGACTCCATGGTGTGCCCCCCTCACGGACGTTGCTACCGCCATGTCATGAGGGGGGGGGGGGGAACGACCACGTCGGGCCAACACGGAGGGAATCTTGCGGTTGATTGGGCCCGACCGTGTTGGGGTGTAGCTATGGGCTAGGCAATGACAACCCGGTGAAAAGGTCCATCGGTGAAACCCGATCCAACGAAAGTCAAAGGCCTAGATCCGCCGGTGGACTATGTCAGGGTTAGACGGGACAGGGTACTTGGGGGTTAGCAATGCTGCCAGGTCTTTCAGTTGGCCCTCTTACACATGTGGAAGCGTGGTAGCAGGCGCAAGCACCCGACACGCGGCTCCGGGGTATGCCCTACCTCACAGACATCGCTGGCGCCGTGTCACGGAGGGGGGAAACGACCACATCGGGCCGACACGGAGGGAATCTTGCGGTCGGTTGGGCCCAGACCGTGTTGGGGGGTTTAGTTATGTGTTGGGCTATGACAACCCGGTGAAAAGGTCCATCGGTCAAACCCCGTCCGGCCAAAGTCAAAGGCCTAGATCTGCCAGTGGATTGTTTCAGGGTCAGACGGGACACGTTACTTGGGGGTAGCAATGCCATCAGGTCTTGCGGTGTGCCCTCTTACGCGTGTGGAAGCATGTTGGCAGGCTCAAGCACCCGACACGTGGCACCTGTTGGGGAACGTAGTAATTTCAAAAAATTTCCTATGCACACGCAAGATCATGGTGATGCATAGCAACGAGAGGGGAGAGTGTCATCTACATACCCTTGTACAACGAAAGCGGAAGCGTTATATCAACGCTGTTGATGTAGTCGTACGTCTTCACGATCCGACCGATCCAAGCACCGAAACTATGGCACCTTCGAGTTCTAGCACACATTCAGCTCGATGACGATCCACGGGCTTCGATCCAGCAAAGCGTCGGGGAAGAGTTCCATCAGCACGACGGCGTGGTGACGATCTTGATGTTCTACCATCGCAGGGCTTTGCCTAAGCACCACTACAATATTATCGAGGAGTATGGTGGAGGGGGGCACCACACACGGCTAAGAGAACGATCACGAAGATCAACTTGTGTGTCTAGAGGTGCCCCCCTGCTCTCGTATATAAAGGAGCAAGGGGGGGGGGGTGCGGCCGGCCCTAGGAGGAGGCGCGCCGGAGGAGTCCTACTCCCACCGGGAGTAGGACTCCCCCCTTTGGCTAGTTGGATTAGGACTTGGGGGGGGGGAAGGAAGAGAGGGGGGAAAGGAAAGGGGGGGCGCCGCCCCCCTCCTTGTCCAATTTGGACTTGGGGGGGGGGGGGGTGGGCGCGCGGCAGCCCCTAGGCCTCCTCCCCTCTTCCTCCACTAGGCCCAATAAGGCCCATTAGGTCACCGGGGGGTTTCGGTAACCTCCCGGTACTCCGGTAAAATGCCGATTTCACCCGAAACACTTCCGATGTCCAAACATAGGCTTCCAATATATCAATCTTTATGTCTCGACCATTTCGAGACTCCTCGTCATGTCCGTGATCAAATCAGGGACTCCGAACAACATTCGGTACATCAAAATACATAAACTCATAATGAAACTATCATCGTCACTTTAAGCGTGCGGACCCTACGGGTTCGAGAACAATGTAGACATGACCGAGACACGTCTCCGGTCAATAACCAATAGCAGAACCTAGATGCTCATATTGGCTCCTACATATTTTACGAAGATCTTTATCGGTCAGACCGCATAACAACATACGTTGTTCCCTTTGTCATCGGTATGTTACTTGCCCGAGATTCGATCGTCGGTATCTTAATACCTAGTTCAATCTCATTACCAGCAAGTCTCTTTACTCGTTCCGTAATACATCATCTCGCAACTAACTCATTAGTTGCAATGCTTGCAAGGCTTATGTGATGTGCATTACCGAGAGGGCCCAGAGATACATCTCCGACAATCGGAGTGGCAAATCCTAATCTCGAAATATGCCAACCCAACATGTACCTTTGGAGACACCTGTAGAGCTCCTTTATAATCACCCAGTTACGTTGTGACGTTTGGTAGCACACAAAGTGTTCCTCCGGTAAACGGGAGTTGCATAATCTCATAGTCATAGGAAAATGTATAAGTCATGAAGAAAGCAATAGCAACATACTAAACGATCGGGTGCTAAGCTAATGAAATGGGTCATGTCAATAACATCATTCTCCTAATGATGTGATCCCGTTAATCAAATGACAACACATGTCTATGGTTAGGAAACATAACCATCTTTGATTAACGAGCTAGTCAAGTAGAGGCATACTAGTGACGTTTAGTTTGTTTATGTATTCACACAAGTATTATGTTTTCGGTTAATACAATTCTAGCATGAATAATAAACATTTATCATGATATAAGGAAATAAATAATAACTTTATTATTGCCTCTAGGGCATATTTCCTTCAGTCTCCCACTTGCACTAGAGTCAATAATCTAGATTACACAGTAATGATTCTAACACCCATGGAACTTTGGTGCTGATCATGTTTTGCTGGTGGAAGAGGCTTAGTCAACGGGTCTGCTACATTCAGATCCGTATGCATCTTGCAAATCTCTATGTCTCCCACCTGGACTAGATCCCGGATGGAATTGAAGCGTCTCTTGATGTGCTTGGTTCTCTTGTGAAATCTGGATTCCTTTGCTAGGGCAATTGCACCAGTATTGTCACAAAAGATTTTCATTGGACCCGATGCACTAGGTATGACACCTAGATCGGATATGAACTCCTTCATCCAGACTCCTTCATTCGCTGCTTCTGAAGCAGCTGTGTACTCCGCTTCACATGTAGATTCCGCCACAACGCTTTGTTTAGAACTGCACCAACTGACAGCTCCACCGTTTAATGTAAACACGTATCCGATTTGCGATTTAGAATCGTCCGGATCAGTGTCAAAGCTTGCATCAACGTAACCATTTACGATGAGCTCTTTGTCACCTCCATATACGAGAAACATATCCTTAGTCCTTTTCAGGTATTTCAGGATGTTCTTGACCGCTGTCCAGTGATCCATTCCTGGATTACTTTGGTACCTCCCTGCTAGACTTATAGCAAGACACACATCAGGTCTGGTACACAGCATTGCATACATGATAGAGCCTATGGCTGAAGCATAGGGAACACCTTTCATTTTCTCTCTATCTTCTGCGTGGTTAGGCATTGAGTCTTACTCAATTTCACACCTTGTAGCACAGGTAAGAATCCTTTCTTTGCCTGATCCATTTTGAACTTTTTCAAAACTTTGTCAAGGTATGTGCTTTGTGAAAGTACAATTAAGCATCTTGAGCTATCTCTATAGATCTTAATGCCCAATATGTAAGTAGCTTCACCGAGGTCTTTCATTGAAAAACTTTTATTCAAGTATCCCTTTATGCTATCCAGAAATTCTATATCATTTCCGATTAGTAATATGTCATCCACATATAATATCAGAAATGCTACAGAGCTCCCACTCACTTTCTTGTAAATACAGGCTTCTACAAAAGTCTGTATAAACCCAAATGCTTTGATCACACTATCAAAGCGTTTATTCCAACTCTGAGAGGCTTGCACCAGTCCATAAATGGATCGCTGGAGCTTGCACACTTTGTTAGCTCCTTTTGGATCGACAAAACCTTCCGGCTGCATCATATACAACTGTTCTTCCAAAAATCCATTCAGCAATGCAGTTTTAACATCCATTTGCCAAATTTCATAATCATAAAATGCGGCAATTGCTAACATGATTCGGACAGACTTAAGCATCACTACGGGTGAGAAGGTCTCATCGTAGTCAATCCCTTGAACTTGTCGAAAACCTTTTGCGACAAGTCGAGCTTTGTAGACAGTAACATTACCGTCAGCGTCAGTCTTCTTCTTGAAGATCCATTTATTCTCAATTGCTTGCCGATCATTGGGCAAGTCAACCAAAGTCCATACTTTGTTCTCATACATGGATCCCATCTCAGATTTCATGGCTTCAAGCCATTTTGCGGAATCTGGGCTCACCATTGCTTCTTCATAGTTCGTAGGTTCATCATGATCTAATAGCATGACTTCCAGAACAGGATTACCGTACCACTCTGGTGCGGATCTTACTCTGGTTGATCTACGAGGTTCAGTAGTAACTTGTTCTGAAGTTTCATGATCATCATCATTAGCTTCCTCACTAATTGGTGTAGGTGTCATAGAAACCGGTTTTTTTGATGTACTACTTTCCAATAAGGGAGCAGGTACTGTTACCTCATCAAGTTCTACTTTCCTCCCACTCACTTCTTTCGAGAGAAACTCCTTCTCTAGAAAGTTTCCGAATTTAGCAACAAAAGTTTTGCCTTCGGATCTGTGATAGAAGGTGTATCCAATAGTTTCCTTTGGATATCCTATGAAGACACATTTCTCCGATTTGGGTTCGAGCTTATCAGGTTGAAGTTTTTTCACATAAGCATCGTAGCCCCAAACTTTAAGAAACGACAACTTTGGTTTCTTGCCAAACCATAGTTCATAAGGCGTCGTCTCAACGGATTTCGATGGTGCCCTATTTAACGTGAATGCGGCCGTCTCTAAAGCATAACCCCAAAACGATAGCGGTAAATCAGTAAGAGACATCATAGATCGCACCATATCTAGTAAAGTACGATTACGATGTTCGGACACACCATTACGCTATGGTGTTCCGGGTGGCGTGAGTTGCGAAACTATTCCGCATTGTTTCAAATGTACACCAAACTCGTAACTCAAATATTCTCCTCCACGATCAGATCGTAGAAACTTTATTTTCTTGTTACGATGATTTTCAACTTCACTCTGAAATTCTTTGAACTTTTCAAATGTTTCAGACTTATGTTTCATTAAGTAGATATACCCATATCTGCTTAAGTCATCTGTGAAGGTGAGAAAATAACGATATCCGCCACGAGCCTCAACATTCATCGGACCACATACATCTGTATGTATGATTTCCAACAAATCTGTTGCTCTCTCCATAGTACCGGAGAACGGTGTTTTGGTCATCTTGCCCATAAGGAACGGTTCGCAAGTACCAAGTGATTCATAATCAAGTGGTTCCAAAAGCCCATCAGTATGGAGTTTCTTCATGCGCTTTACACTGATATGACCTAAACGGCAGTGCCACAAATAAGTTGCACTATCATTATCAACTCTGCATCTTTTGGCTTCAACATTATGAATATGTGTGTCACTACTATCGAGATTTAATAAGAATAGACCACTCTTCAAAGGTGCATGACCATAAAAGATATTACTCATATAAATAGAACAACCATTATTCTCTGATTTAAATGAATAACCGTCTCACATCAAACAAGATCCAGATATAATGTTCATGCTCAACGCTGGCACCAAATAACAATTATTTAGGTCTAATACTAATCCCGAAGGTAGATGTAGAGGTAGCGTGCCGACCGCGATCACATCAACTTTGGAACCATTTCCCACGCGCATCGTCACCTCGTCCTTAGCCAATCTTCGCTTAATCCGTAGTCCCTGTTTCTAGTTGCAAATATTAGCAACAGAACCAGTATCAAATACCCAGGTGCTACTGCGAGCATTAGTAAGGTAGACATCAATAACATGTATATCACATATAACTTTGTTCACCTTGCCATCCTTCTTATCCACCAAATACTTGGGGCAGTTCCGCTTCCAGTGACCAGTCTGCTTGCAGTAGAAGCACTCAGTTTCAGGCTTAGGTCCAGATTTGGGTTTCTTCTCCTGAGCAGCAACTTGCTTGCTGTTCTTTTTGAAGTTCCCCTTCTTCTTTCCTTTGCCCTTTTTCTTGAAACTAGTGGTCTTGTTGACCATCAACACTTGATGCTCCTTCTTGATTTCTACCTCCGCAGCTTTCAGCATTGCGAAGAGCTCGGGAATTGTCTTATCCATCCCTTGCATATTATAGTTCATCACGAAGCTCTTGTAGCTAGGTGGTAGTGATTGGACAATTCTATCAATGACGCAATCATATGGAAGATTAACTCCTAATTTAATCAAGTGATTATTATACCCAGACATTTTGAGTATATGCTCACTGACAGAACTGTTCTCCTCCATCTTGCAGCTATATAACTTATTGGAGACTTCATATCTCTCAATCCGGGCATTTGCTTGAAATATTAACTTCAACTCTTGGAACATCTCATATGCTCCATGACTTTCAAAACGTCGTTGAAGACCCGATTCTAAGCCGTAAAGCATGGCACATTGAACTATCGAGTAGTCATCAGCTTTGCTCTGCCAAACGTTTTTAACGTCGTTAGTTGCATCAGCAGCAGGCCTGGCACCCAGCGGTGCTTCCAGGACGTAACTTTTTTGTGCAGCAATGAGGATAATCCTCAAGTTACGGACCCAGTCCGTGTAATTGCTACCATCATCTTTCAACTTTGCTTTCTCAAGGAACGCATTAAAATTCAACGGAACAACAACACGGGCCATCTATCTACAATCAAACATAAACAAGCAAGATACTATCAGGTACTAAGTTCATGATAAATTTAAGTTCAATTAATCATATTACTAAAGAACTCCCACTTAGATAGACATCCCTCTAATCCTCTAAGTGATCACGTGATCCAAATCAACTAAACCATGTCCGATCATCACGTGAGATGGAGTAGTTTCAATGGTGAACATCACTATGTTGATCATATCTACTATATGATTCACGTTCGACCTTTCGGTCTTCGTGTTCCGAGGCCATATCTGTATATGCTTAGCTCGTCAAGTATAACCTGAGTATTCCGCGTGTGCAACTGTTTTGCACCCGTTGTATTTGAACGTAGAGCCTATCACACTCGATCATCACGTGGTTCTCAGCACGAAGAACTTTCGCAACGGTGCATACTCAGGGAGAACACTTCTTGATAATTTAGTGAGAGATCATCTTAAAATGCCACCGTCAATCAAAGCAAGATAAGATGCATAAAAGATAAACATCACATGCAATCAATATAAGTGATATGATATGGCCATCATCATCTTGTGCTTGTGATCTCCATCTCCGAAGCATCGTCATGATCACCATTGTCACCGGCGCGACACCTTGCTCTCCATCGTAGCATCGTTGTCGTCTCGCCAATCTTATGCTTCTACGACTATCGCTACCGCTTAGTGATAAAGTAAAGCATTACAGGGCGATTGCATTGCATATAATAAAGTGACAACCATATGGCTCCTGCCAGTTGCCGATAACTCGGTTACAAAACATGATCATCTCATACAATAAAATTAAGCATCATGCGTTGACCATATCACATCACAACATGCCCTGCAAAAACAAGTTAGACGTCCTCTACTTTGTTTGTTGCAAGTTTTACGTGGCTGCTACGGGCTTAAGCAAGAACCAATCTTACCTACGCATCAAAACCACAACGATAGTTTGTCAAGTTGGTGCTGTTTTAACCTTCGCAAGGACCGGGCGTAGCCACACTCGGTTCAACTAAAGTTGGAGAAACTGACACCCGCCAGCCACCTGTGTGCAAAGCACGGCGGTAGAACCAGTCTCGCGTAAGCGTACGCGTAATGTCGGTCCGGGCCGCTTCATCCAACAATACCGCCGAACCAAAGTATGACATGCTGGTAAGCAGTATGACTTATATCACCCACAACTCACTTGTGTTCTACTCGTGCATATAACATCAACACATAAAACCTAGGCTCGGATGCCACTGTTGGGGAACGTAGTAATTTCAAAAAATTTCCTACGCACACGCAAGATCATGGTGATGCATAGCAACGAGAGGGGAGAGTGTCGTCTACGTACCCTTGTAGACCGAAAGCGGAAGCGTTATATCAACACAGTTGATGTAGTCGTACGTCTTCACGATCCGACCGATCCAAGCGCCGAAACTACGGCACCTCCGAGTTCTAGCACACGTTCAGCTCGATGACGATCCCCGGGCTCCGAACCAGCAAAGCGTCGGGAAAGAGTTCTGTCAGCACGACAGCGTGGTGATGATCTTGATGTTCTACCGTCGCAGGGCTTTGCCTAAGCACCGCTACAATATTATCGAGGAGTATGGTGGAGGGGGGCACCGCACACGGCTAAGAGAACGATCACGAAGATCAACTTGTGTGTCTAGAGGTGCCCCCTGCCCCCGTATATAAAGGAGAAAGGGGGGGGGGTGCGGCCGACCCAATAAGGCCCATTAGGTCACCGGGGGGTTTCGGTAACCTCCCGGTACTCCGGTAAAATGCCGATTTCACCCGGAACACTTCCGATGTCCAAACATAGGCTTCCAATATATCAATCTTTATGTCTCGACCATTTCGAGACTCCTCGTCATGTCCGTGATCAAATCGGGACTCCGAACAACATTCGGTACATCAAAATATATAAGCTCATAATGAAACTGTCATCGTAACTTTAAGCGTGCGGACCCTACGGGTTCGAGAACAATGTAGACATGACCGAGACACGTCTCCGGTCAATAACCAATAGCGGAACCTGGATGCTCATATTAGCTCCTACATATTCTACGAAGATCTTTATCGGTCAGACCGCATAACAATATACGTTGTTCCCTTTGTCATCGGTATGTTACTTGCCCGAGATTCGATCGTCGGTATCTTAATACCTAGTTCAATCTCATTACCGGCAAGTATCTTTACTCGTTCCGTAATACATCATCTCGCAACTAACTCATTAGTTGCAATGCTTGCAAGGCTTATGTGATGTGCATTATCGAGAGGGCCCAGAGATACCTCTCCGACAATCGGAGTGACAAATCCTAATCTTGAAATACGCCAACCCAACATGTACCTTTGGAGACACCTGTAGAGCTCCTTTATAATCACCCAGTTACGTTGTGATGTTTGGTAGCACACAAAGTGTTCCTCCGGTAAACGGGAGTTGCATAATCTCATAGTCATAGGAAAATGTATAAGTCATGAAGAAAGCAATAGCAACATACTAAACGATCGGGTGCTAAGCTAATGAAATGGGTCATGTCAATCACATCATTCTCCTAATGATGTGATCCCGTTAATCAAATGACAACACATGTCTATGGTTAGGAGACATAACCATCTTTGATTAACGAGCTAGTCAAGTAGAGGCATACCAGTGACGTTTAGTTTGTCTATGTATTCACACAAGTATTATGTTTCCGGTTAATACAATTCTAGCATGAATAATAAACATTTATCATGATATAAGGAAATAAATAATAACTTTATTATTGCCTCTAGGGCATATTTCCTTTAGCACCGTGGTGTGCCCCCTCATGGACGTCGCTGCCACCGTGTCATGGAGGGGGAACACGGCCACGTCCGGCCGACACGGAGGGAATCTTGTGGTCGGTTGGGCCCGGACTATGTTGGAGCGTGTAGCTATTGGCTGGGCTATGACAACCCAGTGAAAAGGTCCATCGACGAAACCACGTCCATTGAAAGTTAAAGGCCTAGATCCGTCGGTCGACTATGTCAAGATTAGACAGGATTAGACACGGATTTGGAGAAAGTAGAGCAAGTTAGTGAAGGTAGTTCCAAGACCGCGACAAGGAAGAAAGTGGTAGAGCAACCAGTGTACTTTGTCTGCTCCCTATTGCAGGGGCATAGGTCAAGATACTCTGGAGGCAAAAGCTGATCTTTGGCCTTGTCATGGCCTCGAGTAAGCTACGCCACTATTTCCAAGCCCATAAGATCACGTTTGTCACCCGCTTCCCACTGCAGCACATACTGAGGAACCCCACAGCCACTGGCATGATAGTTGAATGGGGACTAGAGCTGTCGATCCTTGGGGTGAAATATGAAAGTACCTCAGCCATTCAGAGCAGAGCATTAGTCGAATTCTTTGCGGAATGGACGCCCACTCCAGATGAAGAAATCGCGGAGATAGTTATCCCCGGCAAGCAAGCGCCTCAGGAGTGGATCATGTATTTGATGGTGGTTTCTCGCTATAGGGCGTTGGAGCTGGTGTACACCTTGTTTCCCCCACAGGAGAGCAGCTCAAATATGTGGTTCAGATGCACTTACGCAAGAGGAGGCTACTAATAACACTGCCGAGTATGAAGGGCTCCTTGCAGGGATCAAAATCACGGTGGAATTGGGGATCAATAAGTTAGTCACCCGTGGAGACTCACAACTCGTGGGAAGGCAAGTCAATAAGGATTATTAGAGCCCATTGATGGAGGCATACGTAGTGGAAGTGAGAAAATTACAGGAGTGGTTTGACGGATTACAACCAGTTCACGTGCCGTGTGCAGAGAACAACATTGCTGATCATTTGTCAAAGTGCGTCGTGCAAAAGCTCCTTGTGGAACCATGGACCTTTGTCCTCCACTTGACTCAACCCTCAGTATCCCCTTCGATGATGGCCAGAAAGAGGAAGAAAAAGCATCTCCCAACAGGGCTTCCCGAAGCCATAAGTAGAGTGGCTTTCGGGAACAACTCTAACTCGGTTGGTGAGCAGCATTCTCCTGCGGAGCTGCAAGTTCTTGTTGTTGAGGTAAGCGCTCCCACGAACAAAGAGGTGCCACTAGTCCTTGTTGTTGAGCCGCAGGCTCGAACTTGGGCGCAGCACATAGTCCACTACCTTCAAACAAGAGAACTTCCCGAAGAGCAACAAGAAGCTGAAAGAGTAGCCCGGTGATGCTTGCTTGAACTATGTCGGTATTTCCCCAAAGTGGAAGGGATGATGCAGCAAAGCAAAGGTAGGTATTTCTGATAACCCACAAGTATAGGGGATCACAACAGTTTTCGAGGGTAGAGTATTCAACCCAAAGTTATAGATTCGAGACAAGGGGAGTCAAAGAATATTTGAAGGTATTAGCAGCTGAGTTGTCAATTCAACCACACATGGAGATTAATTATCTACAGCAAGTAATCAGTAGCACAGTAATATGATAGTTTTGATAGTAGTGACAGCAGCAATGGTAACAGTAACAGCGATAGCAGTAATTTTGTAGCAAGTGTAATAATAGCAGCAATAGTAGTAACTTAGCAAGATCACTATAGGACAAATTCGTACGTAGGCATTAGATCGGTGACTTGTTGGATGATATTCATCATGTGACAGTTATAACCTAGGGCGATACGGCACTAGCTCCAGTTCATCGATGTAATGTAGGCATGTATTTCGTAAATAGGCATAAGTGCTTTATTAAAAGAACTTGCATGACATCTTTTGTCCTACCCTCCTGTGGCAGTGGGGTCCACAATGGAAACTAGGGGATATTAAGGCCTCCTTTTAATAGAGAACCGGAACAAAGCATTAACACATACTGAATACATGAAATCCTCAAACTACGATCATCACCGAGAGTGGGCCCGGTTGTTGTCACTCCGGGGTTGCCGGATCATAAAAGTAGTATAGGTGCCTATAACTTGCAAGATAGGATCTAAAACATGGATATAATGATGAATTCATAAACGGTTCAGATCTGAGTTCATGGCACCCGGGCCCAAAGTGACAAAAATTAAGCATAGCAAAGTCATAGCAACATCAATCTAAGAACATAGTGGATACTAGGGATTAGGCCCTAATGAAACTAACTTGATTACATGATGAATCTCATCCAACTCCTCACCGACCAGCGAGCCTACGAAGGAATTACTCACTCTCGGTGGGGAGCATCATGGAATTGGCGATGGAGAAGGGTTGGTGATGATGAAGAACGAAGACCCCCCTCTTCAGAGCCCCAAACGGACTCCAAATCTGCCCTCCCGAGGAAGGACAGGGCTTGGCGGCGACTCCATCTCGTGGATCACGATAATTCTTTCTCTCTGATTTTTTTTCTGGAATAATGTGATTTTATAGTATCAGGGGGTCATCAGCGGGGCCACCAGGTGGGTACAACCCACCTGGCCACGCCAGGAGAGGGGGGCGCGCCCTAGTGGGTTGTGCCCAACCAGGGGCCCCTCTCTGGTGGGTCTTGGCTCCAGAAATTCTTATTATTGATATAAAAAAATCCTCGCAAAGTGTCGTTTCATTCCGAGAACTTTTATTTTTGCACAAAAACAACACCATGGTAGTTCTGCTGAAAACAGCATCATTCCGGGGCTAGTTTCATTCAAATCATGCAAATTAGAGTCCAAAACAAGAGGAAAAGCGTGAGAAAAAATAGATACGTTGGAGACGTATCAACTCTCCCAAGCTTAAACCTTTGCTTGTCCTCAAGCAATTCAGTTGAGAAACTGAAAGTGAGAAAGAAAAACTTCTATGAACTCTCACTACTAGGAAAAGGCCTACTAATGGCGCACCTAATTTGGCCATTAATGGCGCATTAGTGGTGCGCCATTAGTAGCACGCCATTAGTATATTTTACTAATGGCGCACCACAGGTGCGCCATTAGTATCTGGTATACTAATGGCGCACCCCAAATGTGCCATTAGTATATACAACAGTGCACCATTAGTATGCCTCCCAGGGGGCCATGTATACCCAGGTGCTTTGGCATACTAATGGCGCACGACAGCAAGATGCGCCATTAGTAACTTCGGCATACTAATGGCGCACTCTTTAATGATGCGCCATTAGTATCCTTTGGCATACTAATGGCGCACTATGATGTGATGCGCCATTAGTATGAATATTAGTTTTTTTTTTTTGCACAGGTTACAAAATGTATAATTGGACAAAATATAGACAGCACACATCAACAGCAGATTCATCGAATACAATAGAAGATTAGTCTCTGAATACAATTCATCATTTTAGTCTCCGAATACAAGTCATCATATTAGTCTCCTAATTGAAAAGACCGAACAAAGATAGAACATTATATTACAAGTCTCGAGACCGCGAGTTTGTCTTCACATTACAAGTCGATATCGATCATCTAAAATACCATCACATAGAAGAGAGCTGCGGTCATCACGATGAGCATCATCACGATGAAACTCGTCTTCATCCGGTTCCTCCAACGCTCCCTCCCCTCTCCCGCTAGATAGCGGGCGTATCTAGATTTGGCCTCGGCCCTAGTGGCGTACCCTTTGTAACTGTTACCGCTGAATCGGTGAACCTGTCTCCGACACTCCTCCCAGTCGTCGTAGACTCCGGGAACCTTACCCTTGTACACGACATACCACGGCATCGCTATGCAGTAGCCAAACGAAACGTTAGTACCAATTCACAGACAATACATAAGCAATATATAAGTATGCAACAGAACGATCAGAAGAGAAAAGCAAGACATTAATAGCATCGATTATATCTTAAGTTGAACGACTCTCGAAACCAAAGAGACATACTACAAGTTCATTAAAGTTTAATTACAACATGAGACTCAAGGGACCGGAGCGTGGATGAAGCCGCCGTCTATCATGGGAGTCATGAAAGAACGGGCGTTGTTAGCCTGCATTTGTAGGATTGTGTCGATGTCACTGTTGGACGGTTGATTTCTGAGGTAGAACTGCCCCGCGGTACGAAGGACATCTTGATGGATGATTTCCGCAAACTCCGACTGGATGCGAAAGAATTCTTGTCTGATGTCCGCGTCCTGGATTGCCGACACGCTTGCGGCCCAATCTTTGAGTCTACTCGGTAGCAGAAGTTGATGATGGTCCCGTACGATCGCCCGCATGTGATGGATGGCGTAGTAGGCACCCTTCTGACCGCCAGGCGACTGCTTGACGCAGCAGAACGTCGTATTGTGGGAGAACACGTGCTTGCGGTACTTACGAATAGGCCTGGTGAAGGTGCCTCCAGATTTGACGTAGCCGGGGAGAACATCATCAAGAACCTTCTTGACATTTGTGTAGTCTACGTTCGACTGACGGTCCGGGTCGAAATACGTGGCCATGGAATATTTGGGGCTTAGGAGGATGAGCTTGCAACGTGTGTCACTGCAAAAAACACGGAATGTTAAAAGAAAAACGATCGAAATCTAAGAATTCATATGTTACGGGGCGGTTGAGGGGAGGACTTACTCGGGAAAGTAAGGCACGAGGAAGTTATCCTTATCTTGGTTTGCCAGAATGACGCCTTCGAGGTAAGAACTCGCGACTTGCCGGTCCCCAGCGCTGCCCAAGATCTTGGCACGCATGTAGAAGGGGTCGACTATCACGATGTCCGGGGTCTTGTCACGAATGATCCGCATCTCCATACTCAGCGAAAATAGCCAAACGAAGGTGTAGTGTAGCGGATGAAGGTTCAACATAGCGTGGATGTCATCAAACCGCAGGACGATCGTACCCCCGATGGAGTTATCCACAAAGCCCTTGCCCTCTGGCACCTTGGCCGCGAAAACCGGGTATGCCACATCCTTCTCTCCGAGACGCCGCTTCTCCAAAGAAAGAACACTGTCATGCAGACTCCGCATAGCACCGGTTGCAGCATCGAGCATATTTCTCGGTAGCATCGGCCTACCCGCCACATGCACCCTCCTCGAGATATCCTCAGGTGAAGGTGGCCCGTCCTGAGCACGGATCGTACTCGGTGCCAGCTGGCCCGCACCCTTGTTAGTCTTTCTTTTGCGTGCCTTCTTCTTCTCCTGTAATGGGACCGAGTTCTGCTCACAGACCGCCTTCTTGAGTGTGTTGGGGCTGATCATATTTCGCACCTCGCCTATCTGAGGCTCGGTGAAGTCGGCAGCTGGAGGCGTCTCCTGAGAGCTGAACTGCAGACGACGCCTGTTGCAACTTGGCTTCTCCGTGGTACCAGTTAGATCGCGCACGTCTTTTGTTGGGTTGGGTTCTTGAGAAGGAGGCCCCATGAAGTCGCCACCGTACCCATGATCGGCAAAGTACTGATCGACGTTGGCAAATGTATCGTCGTCGTCGTTCTGATCCTGTGCCATATGCATGTTTGGATCCAGTGGCATAGGGATGTCCGGCACCGTTGCGGCGGTCTTGCCATGGGGCCGACTTGGCTCCGGCACGACTGGCGGTGTTTTCTTTGGGGTGGTGTCCCCCGCCCCCAAACGAATCTGGCTCTTCGGCCAAAGCAGGGGCCAGCTCAGGCAGGCGCCGAGGGTCATCACGTCATCATCGTCGGCCCCGACGGGTCGAATCGGAGGTAACAACTCGTCGCAGCCTGGCAGCACCCGAACCAGTTGAACCCTAAACAAGTTGGGTGGCATCTGGGTACCGTGGAACAAGGGGTTGCCCAGTTGAACGATTTTGCCCTTGGCGACATCGACCAACTCGTTGTTCACGAAGTGCAGGAGAGTGCACGGAACATCGACGGCACCCTGCGAAAACATGTAGGGCGTCAGGGATGCCCAGTCAAAGGCAAGGAGATGAAGTCCTCGGCCGAGAGAGGCTTAATTAGTTACCGTGATGATGGCGTCGAGCTCGGCTAATGTCGAGGCACCGCCAACGGCGGGCGTGCAGTTGACGGAGGGGCTGCTTGCTGCAGAGGTGCCGGCCGACGTACACCCGGGTGCATTAAGCTCCCGTGCCGGCGTCGAAGACACCAATGCCGCCTCCGCCGGAGACACCAATGGCCCCGCCATCGCGTTCTGCGAGTTGCTGGCCGTGAAGCTAGGAATCGGGGGCGGCCCCTGTTGGCCGCCCGCAATCCACGCACTAATCCCCTGGATCAAGGTAGGCACAATGGCGGTGATCGTCGCTCCGAGTTGTTGTTGCACTTGCTCTTGGACAATCTCTGGAATCCGCGCCACCTGTGCCCTGAGTTCTTGAACCTCGCGCGCCTGGCTTTCCGAGCTGGTCTTTTTCTCCTTTCGCCCACCAGTGTTATAGTATGACGACCATTTTGTCGACAAGCCTTTGCCGGCCACACGACCAGCTGACGTCGGCTTACTAAGCTTATCCTTGTTCTTCATTACATTCAACGCCCTATTTAGAGTGGTGTCCCAAGGGTTGCTCTTAGTCGACCCCGCGCTACTGCTTTCAGTCGCCTGCGGAATGAATGTGAACCATTTAGAAATTTGGCTTCATTAATTAGAATGCAACCATATGGAGCTAATTACGCGGGGGTGTATTCCTTACTAGAACAAGCTCAAGCGCCCTGGTCTTCGGATCCGTGGTAAGCTCCTTTGTTTTCGGGTCCTTCTTGTACCGGGCCCTGACAAAGTTCCTGGTCTACTTGTCACCGTATTTATCGAAGAGGGGCGGTAGGCCTTGCTCGGCACGGTCCGCCTCCTCCTTGTCCCATATAGGCTCCGCCACTCTGTAACCGCCAGGACCGAGTGTGTGTTCCCCTAAGTTCAGCTCCCGCATTTCTTTCCCCCACTTACTTGATTCGGAGCTTGCGGTGATCGAGCAATTGATCTTGAAGTCGTTGTAGTCATCTTCGGTGATCGAAGGATTTTTCTCCTTGATCTTCTCATAACTCTCACCTTTCTCGATCATTCTCTTCACATTGCTTTTCCAAGTAGACATGGCCGTGCTCATCTTCGTGAGGGCAGCATTGTTCACTTTATTCCCTTTGAGGCTTGTGTTTTCAAATTCAGCGGGGAACTTGTATCGTTCGTGCAGCTTCGTGAAGAGGAGGTTGCGCAAATTCCCTCGGTCAGGATGCCTGAGGTTCTCGGTGTTGATCGAGACGATGCTCCGGAGAATGCACCCGAGCTGAAGCGAGTACCCCTTGACTATTCGTTCGGGCGCCGTTGGATTCCCGTTGGAGTCCACTTCAGTAACTTCCTCCTTGAGGGTGCGGAGCACGGTCGGGCGCCGGTCCTTCTGTTGCCTCTTCGGTTGGCTGCCATCTGTGCGTGCGCCGCCATCATCAGTGGTGGCATCCTCGGCGGCACCATCAGTGGTGGCATCAGTGGGGTCATCCTCGGCGGTACCATCAGTGGTCTCAGGATCGGTGGGGAAGGCGGCGTCCTCATATAAGTGAGGTTGTTCCTCCATCTCCTGGGACAGCTCCCAGAATGCCTTGACGCCCGAACCCCCGGCCTCATCGTTGTTGGCCATGTTTCTCTATAAATAGGAACAAAGTTTGGTCAAAAATTTGGTTATTGTCAAGGAACAAGATCTCTAAGTTGACCAAATAACCTAATTCTCGAGGAATGTCGCCAAAAAGTTGGTTATTGTCAAGGAACAATTGAGAGATGTTTGTGATACTGCCTAGGTGTTTTGGGATAGAACCTGTTAGTGTGTTGTTGCTAAGGTCCAAGTCCACGTTCTCAGGGTAACCTAGTTCTTGAGGGGTGTGTCTAGAAAGTTGGTTGCTGCAAAGATACAAGGTTGTGAGTTTGGTCAAATTGCCTATGATGTTTGTGATATTGCCTTGGATCTTGAAGGCACTGTTGCATGATGCAGTGGTACAGCTAGCATGGGACCTCATCTTTGTAGGCTAATTTTCTAGATTGTAACACTGGGATTTATGCACAAGCTAAGCTAGCTAAGACAGTAGCTTCCTTGCAACCCACAAAAGACAAAGGAAAAGGGGTGAAAAGGGGGAGATGGTTAGCTTTGATGAGCAGGCAACATCTTCCTAACCCCCTTCTTCTTGTCTCCTCTCACTATCTCTCTCACACACATGGCAAGCAAGGGTGTCTGAGTGTGTGAAAAAAAATACTAAACTAATCCAACCACTAAAGCAAATTAATTTTTATTTCGGTTGAGAATCGGGCACCTTCTAGGTCAAGAAAATTGGGCATGACCTTTGCTAATCTTCTTGACCTTGGAGTACCCCATTTCTCAACCGAAATGGAAATTAATCAACATTTCAGGAGAAAGGGGTCATTTTAGAAGATCACAAGTAGCAGCAGCATCACTTGACAAAATCACAACTAGCAGCAGCAACTCGCAGATAGCAGCAGCAGCATCACTTGACAAGTAGTACAGCAGCAGCAGCATGCATGCACTGGTCCATGGCACAAAGTCATTGACCCAGAACAAAGCACTTTACTAAAAATGAAGAAGAAAAAAGGCATGCATGCACCGGTTGTAGCAAATCATCACTTCTAAATCAAAACACCATGCTGGTGTAGCCATAGGCCCACATTAGTCTAAAATCCTGCTTTATTTTTCACAACAGAAAGGTCAAAACAACAATAAAAAGGAGAGCCCAATCTGGTCTAATTGATCCTTGGAAATTATAGAATGTTCATCTATGCATGGAAAAACAACAATTAGGACAGGGAAATTACTATGCAGCTAATAGTCTTTAAGCATTGA
The DNA here is from genome assembly GCF_056163025.1 of Triticum urartu. Classification (NCBI taxonomy): domain Eukaryota; kingdom Viridiplantae; phylum Streptophyta; class Magnoliopsida; order Poales; family Poaceae; genus Triticum; species Triticum urartu. Next base: position 716,755,488 of record NC_141879.1, read on the forward strand.
AACACAGCTAAGGTTACAATCCAGAAGTGATGGTTAACACTTCTAATAAACATGGCAATTTTAAATTATGACACACAATGCCATAATTAATCAAGAGTTACTACTACAGTACTCATGTACTCCATCTTACAGAGTTACTCCATCACAGCAACAACAACCTTGCAGATCAAAAATGATTTGTGTAATCTGGTTGGTACTCTTACCGTTGCATAAATTGAAAAAAAATTGATCTGGGTTACAGTATCAGCAACCTTGCATTTCATTTTATACAAAATTGTACTCCATCACCAAATTCATTGATGTTTCTAAGCAAAATTCACAAGTTCAGAAGATCACAAGTTCACAAGATCTACAGTAGCAGCAGCATCACAAGTTGACAAAATTCAGTGGACTTAGAAGTTAGAGCTAGAGCAGCATCACTAGAGTGCAACTACAAGAACAAGCACCGGCATCACTTAAGCAGCAGCAGCAACAACATCGAGCAGATTACACATCGCGGGTCACTAGAGCGGATTAAGTGATGACAACCTACTCCTCGGATCTTTGGACAAGTAGCTGACCACCACCAGATGGAGTGGTCACTAGAGAAGATTACACATCACAAACAGGAACTCACTAGAGCAGATTACACATCCAAGCATCACTTAAGCTGTACTCCCGACGAACCGAAGGGGAAAGGGAGGGGATCGACAGAGGAGCTCACCGTCACCTGCAGGTGAGCAAAGCGGGCTCGAGGGAGAGCTCGCCGGAGCGAATTGTCGACGGAGTCCGCCGGGACGAAGAGGAAGCCGGTGGCGGGGAAGGTGTCGCGGGGGTGTCCGGAGTCCTGCGGCTTGTCCGGGGAGACGTAGTCGAGGGAGGTGGAGTGCTTGGGCACGTCAGTGTGGCATGAGGTCGACGGTTGCCACGGTGGTGCGAGGTGGCCGGCGACGGGCGCGTCGCGCGCGGGTTGCCGATGCGGATCTGGGGGAGAGGAGAAGGCGAGAGGGCGAGGGGAAGCGCGAGGGGGCAAGTGGGGAGGCAGCGAGGGCGGTGGGGGTCGGCGGCGACGGGGGCGGCTTGGGCACGGGGACGGCGCAGTGAGGGGAGAGAGACAGAGGGGAGAGAAAGAGGATGGCGTGGGCGCTGACCTTTTTTGTTACTAATGGCACAATACTAATGGCGCACCACCCCTCGGTGCGCCATAAGTACATCCATACTAATGGCGCACCCCACTGTGGTGCGCCATTAGTATTTTTTTTATTTCTGCTCGAGCCAACAGGTTATCTTCCACCTGACCTGATCCACACCAAGTTCCCTCTACTAGCTCGACTGGTCAGCAGCCAGTTCTCACACTAGGAGGTCCTGGGTTCGATTCCCAGGCTCCATAATTTTTTTATGCATTTAAAATGCTGTTTGATACTTATTTGTGTTTAAATATGTTCAAACTTGTTTAAATCATAACAGTAATATTTTTTTATAAGACAGTAATAATTTTTTAAAAAATATCATCAAACAGTAATGCCGGTGGAGCGGGGGAGGGTGCGCGGGGTGCGGGGGGTCGGCGGCGGCGGTTGAGTAGGGGAGGGGTGCGGGGGGTCGACGGCGGCGGTTGAGTAGGGGAATCGAGGGTGCGGGGGGTCGGCGGCGGCGGCCGGTGGACCGGGGGGTGCTCGGCGGCGAGGGGGACCGGATCTAGCGAGGTGGGATAGCGATCGAGATGGAGGGGTTAAATCATAACAGTAATATTTTTTTATAATACAGTAATAATTTTTTAAAAAATATCATCAAACAGTAATGCCGGTGGAGCGGGGGAGGGTGCGCGGGGTGCGGGGGGTCGGCGGCGGCGGTTGAGTAGGGGAGGGGTGCGGGGGGTCGACGGCGGCGGTTGAGTAGGGGAATCGAGGGTGCGGGGGGTCGGCGGCGGCGGCCGGTGGACCGGGGGGTGCTCGGCGGCGAGGGGGACCGGATCTAGCGAGGTGGGATAGCGATCGAGATGGAGGGGGATCGAGATCGAGTGTCCATGAAATTTAAAAATATTCATGATAGTTCAAAAAGTGCCCATGAAATACAATCGAGAAATGAATGCTACGATTTAAATACAATCGATCTTAGCTAGCTATCTGTTCACAATCTTCTTGCCCTTCTTTTTCGCAAATGGAGTTCTTCTGTGGAACGGGCGTCCTTTAGGTAGGGTGGTCCTGCTTCTTCTTGTGGTGTATGCTGCTACTTCATCATCGTCGTCATGTTCGATCCTCGGGTCGCCGTACTTGTCGAAGTCTTGCTCATTGGCTACTCCATCCATTCCGATGATCTTCCTTTTGCCTCTCCTCACGACAACACGACTGGGCTTTGACGGGTCGGTAATGAAGAAGCATTGGTCCACTTGGGAAGCCAGTACCCATGGCTCATTTTTCGCGGTGACGTTTGCGCCCGCGGTCTTGGATTTGGCTTCGGGTATAACCATGGTGGTGAAATACCGGTCTTCTTTTAGGACGCTCTTGGCCCATCTGACACGGAACATTGGGACCTTCTCTCCAGCGTAGCTCAGCTCCCAGATCTCCTCGATCCTTCCATAGTATCTGTCCTTGTCGTTACCAGTGTAGGATTCCATTGTTACCCCAGAGTTCTGATAACCATCGCTCTTCATGTCCTTGGCCTCGGTGTAGAATGTGTAGCCGTTGATATCGTACGCCTCATAGGTCATCAGGTTGTGCTCGGCGCCCTGTGACAAGGCGAATATGAGTTGTTCTTCCGCGGAAGAATCCTCATGTAAAGGGTACGACAGAAGCTTCTGCTTGAACCAACGCGTGAAACATGAGTTGTGCTCTTTGAGTATATCTCCGTCCATCCTCTGTTGGCCTCAGTCATTGTACGTCTTCTTAATAAAGGTTTTGTGCTGTACCACCCAAGGATCGACCACGTCTATGTGTTGTAGCGCGACTAGGTTTGCTCTTTCAAAATCGGCGAGTCGACCCTCGAAGTCGACATGCATTTCACGACGACCCTCACGGTGACCCCATCCAGCGAGCCTGCCGAGGTGCCTGTTGATGGGCAGACCAACGGGGTTCTCGATGCCTAGATAATTCGTGCAGTAGGAGATGCACTCTTCGGTCAGAAAGCCCCTGGCTATGCTTCCCTCTGGACGTGACATGTTGCGAACATATCCTTTGATGACACCATTCATCCTTTCGAACGGCATCATGCTGTGTAGGAACGTCGGCCCGAGTTGGATGATATCGTCCACGATATGGACCAGCAGATGCACCATAACGTCGAAGAATGCGGGCGGGAAGTACATCTCAAGCTCGCATAGTATCACCACGATCTCTTCCTGTAGCCTTCTGAGTTGCCTCACGCCAACAGACTTCCGAGAGATGACGTCGAAAAAGTTGCATAGGCCAAATAGGGTTTCACGGACGTGCGCGTCCATGATCCCACGGATTGCAACTGGAAGTATCTGCGTCATCAGCACGTGACAGTCGTGAGACTTCATCCCGCTGAACTTCAGCTTCGCTGGGTCTAGGTATCTGCTTATCTTCCCCGCGTAACCGTAAGGAAGTTTTACTCCTACGAGGCAGGTGAAAAACTGCTCGATCTCCTCCTGACTTAGAGTGAAGCACGCGGGAGGGTAGTCATTTCCGGTCTTCTTGGCCTTTTTGCCTTTGTGATGACTTTCCGTGTCCTGCTTCGCCTCATCATCATCATCATCATCATCATCATGATCATCATATATAGCGTGAAGCTCCTGCCTGATGCCCATTGATTTCAAGTCTGCCCTTGCTTTCGGCCCATCTTTGGTCCTCTCTGGCATGTTGAGCAGGGTACCAAGCAGACTCTCGCACACGTTCTTCGTGATATGCATGACATCAAGGCTGTGAGGCACACGGTGGATCTTCTAGTACGGCAAGTCACAGAAAACAGACAACGTTTTCCATACCTTCAGCAGCGGCTCTGGCGCCTTTCGCTTCTTTCCCCGGCTCTGGCGCCTTTTGCTTCTTTCCCGGCAATGGGCAGTCTTTCCAATTTTTCAACAGCTCGTCTATTTCCTCGCCGCTCCTCGTACGCGGGTGTCCTCGGGGTTCGGTTTCACCATCGAACAGATCCTTGCATTTTCTCCACGGGTCATCGTCACGAAGCCACCTTCGATGTCCCATGAACACGGTTTTCGAAGACCCGGGATCTCTATCTAGCTGGCGATACGTTGTGTCATCCATGCACCTGACGCATCCAGAAAATCCGTGGACCACCTGCCCCGCGACATATCCGTAACCGAGATAGTCGTGCACCGTCGTGAGCAGTGCGGCTCTCATAGGGAAATATTCTTTCTCTGCGGCGTCCCACGTATTGGCTGGCGTTTTCCACAGCGTGTCAAGCTCCTCTTTCAGCAGCCCCAGATACAGATTGATGTCGTTCCCTGGTTGTTTCGGTCCTTCAATTAGCATACTCATGTGAATGTACTTCCTCTTCATGCACAACCAGGGGGGAAGGTTGTACATCCACACAAACACAGGCCAGGTGCTATGTGTGCTTCTCTGGCTGCCAAACGGATTGACTCCATCGGTGCTCGCGCCCAGCACGATGTTCCTTGGATCATTCCCAAATTATGGGTCTTCGAAGTTCAACGCTTGCCACTGGCTCGCATCCTTAGGGTGACTCAGCATCTTGTCTTTTTATCTATCTCCGGATCATTTGCGTCATCTTCTCGCTTCTTCTCCTCCCTATCCGCGTGCCAACGCAGGAGCTTTGCTACCTTAGGGTCCGTGAAATACCGCTGCAGACGAGGAGTGATCGGAAAGTACCACACCACTTTTCGAGGAGCTTTCTTCCTCTTCTTGTATCGAGTGACGCCGCACACCGGACATATGGTAGACTCTGCGTGCTCGTCCCGATAAATGATGCAATTGTTCATGCACACATGGTATTTCACGTGCGGTAAATCCAGAGGACACACGATTTTCTTTGCCTCCTCCAAACTGGTCGGGCACTTGTTCCCCTCGGGAAGACGTTCGTGCCAGAATGACATGTTCTTGTCGAAGCATGCGTCGGTCATTTTGTGTTTTACCTTCATCTCCAGAGCCATGAGCGTTACTTTCAGCCGGGTATCCTCGGGCCTGCATCCTTCATACAATGGAGTAACCGCGTCTAACTCAAGTTGATCCATCTTGGCTTTCTCTCGGGCGGCAGCTCTTGCGTTATCCGTCTGCTTGAGAAGCAGCTCTTGAATATGAGGGTCCTGCACCCAGCCCATCGATGGTCCAGCGTCGTCTGCTCCGCCGGCATCATCATCTTCATGATCATGCCCGTCGACTACTCCGGCATCTTCCTCATCATCATGTCCTGCATCTTCTACATGATGACTGTGTACAACATCATCGTCATGATCATCTCCTGGGGATTCTTCGTCTTCTCGCCCGCCCGAGCTGCGGTGGTTGTCTTGCTGCCCTTCCTCATTTCTTGCCCGGCCCCCATGGACGACTTCGTAGTCATCTTCATCACCTTGCCACCGATAGCCATCCATGAAACCACTCAAGAGCAGGTGGTCCCGCACCTGCCCAGATTCCGGGTCCGCAATAAGGCTCTTCAGCTTGCATCTTTGACACGGACATCTTATCTCCTCTCGTTCTTTTGAAGCATCTCGGCCTTCGCGGACCTCAAAAACCTATTCACGATGCCTTCGGTCATCATGCGGACCATGGTCGCCTGCGGGGTAGAGCAAAACGATATTTTAGAACCAAGAAAAAATTTGGCATGACTTTCCCTAAAAATAGGACCAAAAAGAATGCTTAATGCCAAAATTCTCGCCGAAACGGAAATGAATCAACATTCCGGCAAAATATTGGCAACTATCGAATTTCAAATACCGGTACACCTCCAAACACAAACACATATGCAACAGCACAAACATATGCAACACCACGAACATACATAGATCTAGCTAGGCCATAAAAAGTGCATGTGCACATTGTTGTAGGGAGAACAACATAAATATAGCTTCCCCCCTTACTTACCTATCAAAACAAGGTAATTTAACCACTTAAATTGAATGAATCTATGGTGGAAATGAGGTGAAAAAGAGGAGGCACCCGAGACAAGGAGGAGGTGGAGAGAATGAAGTGGGGAGAAAGTGAGTGTGGGTAGGAGAGGCTGTCCAAAATATCTTGTTGCTGCCCACTTACTAATGGCGCACCAATTCTAATTGCGCCATTAGTAATCCAGGTTACTAATGGCGCACCACCAGGAGGTGCGCCATTAGTAGTTTTGCGAAAAAAAACATACTAATGGCGCACTGTCCCACAGTGCGCCATTACTAGTTTAAACTAGTAATGGCGCACGGTGGAACAGTGCGCCATTAGTAGTTTTGCAAAAAAGGGAATAAAAAATATAATAAAAAAAACAACATTAGTGGCGCACTTTCCGGCTGGTGCGCCATTACTAGTTACAACTAGTAATGGCGCACTGTGTCTGGATGCGCCATTAGTATGTTTGGACAGGCGCACTAGTTAAAATTTTTTTTTGGTACTAATGGCGCACCCGGGGCCAGGTGCGCCATTAGTAGTTTCAACTCTAATGGCGTATCAGTAGGTGGTGCGCCATTAGTATATACTAATGGCGCACCGCTTGTCTGGTGCGCCATTAGAATCAATCCCATCTATAGCCCTTTTTCTAGTAGTGTCTTTTGCTCTTGTTTGCATAAATAAGCTTAAACAACACCCAGGGTTTCAGCCAACATTATAACTAACCATGTCAACAATAACTCTTAAAGATTATAATGACTCATATCACGGATATAATCAGCTAGCGACCAATAATAAGATATCTCAAATAGCAACACATTGTCAAAACAACCATGATATAATATGACAATAATGGTATCTCGCTAGCCCTTTCTGAGACCGCAAAACATAAATGCAGAGCACCTCCAAAGTTCAAGCAGTGACTAAACATTGTAATTCATGGTAGAAAATATCCAGTCATGATGCACGCAACATTAGCTATACACAATGCATAAATCATGACCGCTTTTCTCTACTCAGTTTCTGGCGCTTATTTTTAGAAGGTGATAACACAACATAAAAGTAAATAGAAAGTCCCTTCACAGAGGGAAGCAGCGATTTGCAGAGGTGCCAGAGATCAAGTTTTAAAACAGAGATAAATGATTTTTTGAGACATGCACCCTTCTTATTCACTTCACGACCATCAGTTATCAACATCTTCCATGCTAAGCACGCTATTGGCGGTTCCCAAGAGGAAAGTAAAGGTTTTGACTCCATTGGGAGTTTTTGTTTGATTATTCAAGAGATGAACTCTTTTTGTATTTTGCAGTTTGGGACTGGGCATCCCTATTACCGCTCATTTCCTCGTGCGATGGCTAGTGAATAAACACTCGACCTGAGGATAACATGCTACGCATGGAAGATATCGACCACCTCCTGTCATTCCATGAACGATCTAGGCACAAAAAGGATAATTTTTAGAAGTTTTTAGAGATGGCACATGCAAATTTACTTAGGACGGCAGGGTAATACCGCATATAGGTAGGTATGGTGGACTCATCTGGAATAACTTTGGGTTCAAGGTTTTTGATGTACAAGCAGAATTCCCACTTAGTACAGGCGAAGGCTAGCAATTTAAGATTGGGAAGCGGCCAGCTAGAGAGCAACATCGATCATAACCAGGCAGTATGCATAAGTAACATTGCACACTAGCATGAGTAGGATATGAGCACCATGAACATAAATATTATAGAGGCTATGTTGGATTTGATTCAACTACATGTATGAACATATACCAAGTAAATCCACTCGAACATTCAGAGGAGGATACCGTATCTTCATACTACATCATAATCATTTTAACGCTATGTTGATATCCAAGATAAATTATTATCCACTCCCAGCTACTTATGCATAGCATGAGAAACTATAATCTCTAATTGTCATTGCAAACATGTTTAATCATAACAGGCTGAATCAAGGGCACTAGGTTAAACATATTTACACAGACAAGACAAGTCGAGTTCATACCAGTTTCTCCATGCCACGGCCAGCTCATCGAATATTGTCATTATTGACTTTCACTTGCATGACCGAATGATATAAAACTAATAATAGTGCAAGAGTGCCATGGACTAAGCTGGAATCTGCAAAACATTTTATTCAACAGGAGAAGACAAGGTAAAATGGGCTCTTTATTAGTTCAACAATTATTCATATGAGAGCCACTCAACATTTTCATCATGGTCTTCTCCTCGGTACAACACGAATAAAAGAAAAGAAATTAAGAGAAATATACCGAAATATTTTTGGAGTTTTTGGTTTTTCTTCAACAAACAAATAAAAAGCAAAAATGAGAGAAACTATTTAGACAGGAAAGCTTCCAACAAGCAGAAGAAGAACAAGGAAATCTTTTTTGATTTTCTTTTAGTACTACTAAGCATGCATAGAAATTAGATTGCTACAACTAATATTTTTTGGTTTTTCTAAATTTTTTCAAACACACAAGAAGAAAGAAAGAAAATAAATCTAAGCATGGATGACACAATGAAAAAGTGTGAACACCGACAAATAGAATGATATGCATGAACATGAATATAATGTCGGTGAGAAACATGTACTCCCCCAAGCTTAGGCTTTTGTCCTAAGTTAGTAATCGATCAGTAGCCTGGAGGGTAGTAGTCGGCATGGTAGCTCACGGAGGCTCTCAGTGCGGAGGCCTCAGCACGCCATGCCGCCAACACTGCTGTGTTGTGAGCTCGGTCCTCGCTCTCAAGAACAAAATATCTTTCCTTGCTGTGATAATAAAAGAGAGGAGGCACACGCAAATACGTGTCCACAACACATGGTTAAACAACAAATTATAAGTGAAGTTATCAGCCCTTCCCGCGAGAATCTTATGATCTTTTAAAGCATCAAAATCTAAATACCGAGTGGGAAGGATAGCATCAAAAGGCAAAGGTGAAACACTCAGCCCTCATGCTAAACGCGTGGCATATATTCCACCATAGAACCAATCACTTTTGGCGTTATGCTGAAGTCTACGTGCAACAATCGCTCCAAGGTTATAATTCCTTTCACCAGTGAGAGCGGTGTGAATGAGTCTCAAGTCTAGCGCACAAAGTATGCTACAGTCTTGCTTGCCTACTATGCATTTCCCGTTAAATCATGCAAAGTACTGAATTGCGGGAAAGTGAATGCTCTTTATTCTTCCTTGTCTCACTCCCCTATTTTCACCGTAACAAAGGCTAGTCAAGAAGGACTCATACTCAGCCTTTGCTGGCTCATCAAGCGAACCCCAAAATGGAAGCTTGCAATGGTAAGCAAAATTCTCCAGTGGAATAGTATATGGATTATCATAAAGCCTGAACGACACCCTAGACTCACCTGGAAAATATTTAAATCCTTTGACAAATGATTCAATGATAAGTTGGTGTTGTTCACACTTAACTGAAAGGTAGGGACCGAGACCGGCATTGTGAACATATTGCTCAAATTCCTCCTTAATGCCCACTTGCATCATATACTCATCGCAAGGCCATAAGCATGTTTTGGTGGCGGCATCTCGCGTGGAAATTTCACTTGGTTCAACGTAAGACCGGCGAATAGAGCTGTCGATAGAGGATGCCCCCGAAGATCGTCTCCTCGAGGAACTCCTTCCAAACAGGTTCATCATGTCCGCGTACAATTTTTCCTATGAACAAAAATCTGAATTTTTAGTTCACAAAAATTTTCAACAGAACTTCACAAAACTAATAGCAACTACTCATATGGATACATAGAGGCCATAGAAAGCATTCAATCTACTTAGAACACTAAGAACTGAACATGCAAGCACATCTACATCAGCACCAAGAGTAACTATTTATTCAAAGTATAAACCACTAAAATAAAAACTAATTGGACAAATGGTGGAGTCACATACCAAGCAACAATACCCCGAAACAGTTTTGGAAACGGAGCTTCGAGCAAAGAGATCGGAATCCACGGGTTTGAGCTCAAGAACACGGGAGAGAGAGCAATGGGGAGTTTTTTCTGGAGGTGAGTGATGATGTGGGCTAAAGAGATAAGTTAGGGGGCCCACGTGGGGACCACAACCCACCAGGGCGCGCCAGGGGGTGCTGGCGTGCCCAGGTGGGTTTTGCCAACCTGGTGCACCCCCCTCTGGTTATTTTTTCACCAAAAATCCTTACATATTCAGGGAAAAATCATATAAAGTTTTCAGAGCATTCCGAGAACTTTTATTTTTGGGTCATTTTTAATTGCATGGGAAATTCAGAAAACAGACAAAACATGGCATTTATTTTATTTAACTAATAAAAAAAGAAAAAAAAAGTAGGGACAGAAGGTAGTGCTTACTAAATTCATCAACTTCACACTGTTCAAAAGTGATTCATTAATAAGGTTGATCAAGTCTTATTAACAACCACTTTTGATTAGCATGAAACCGAGGAACTTTTTTAAATCACTAAGTTACCTCAACAAGGATATGCATTTCCCCGACAATAAGCATTTCATATTTCTTTTTGACAGTAGGTAGAGGTATTTGAAAACTTCCAATAGTGATTGTCGGAGATTTTTCAATAACATTAATACCATTCACTTCGAATTGTTTCTTCAGAAAGTGCACCGTATGCTCATTCCCATTGATATGAAAAGTGACTTTGCTTTTATTGCAATCAATAACAGACCCTGTAGTATTCAGGATGGGTCTACCAAGGATAATCGACATGTTGTCATCCTAGGGCATCTCAAGTATAACAAAGTCAGTCAAAATAGTAACATTGGCAACAACAACGGGCACATCCTCACAGATACCGATAGGTATGGCCATTGATTTGTTAGCCATTTGCAAAGATATTTCAGTAGGTGTGAGTTTATTCAAGTCAAGTTTTTACATAAAGAGAAAGGCATAACACTAACACCAGCTCCTAAATCACACAAAGCAGTTTTCACATAATTCTTTTTTATAAAGCAAGGTATAGTTGGTATACCCGGATCTCCAAGTTTTTTAGGTACTTCATCTTTAAAAGTATAATTAGCTAGCATAGTGGAGATTTCAGCTTCCGGTATTTTTCTCTTATTTGTGATGATGTCTTTCATATACTTTGCATAAGGAGGCATTTTCAAGATATCATTCAAGCGAGTACGCAAAAAGACTGGCCTCAGCATCTCAACAAAGCGTTCAAATTCTTCATCATCATTCTTTTTAGTTGACTTGGGTGGAAAAGGCATAGGTTTCTGAACCCACTGTTCTCTTTCTTTACCGTGTTTTCTAGCAATGAAGTCATTTTTATCATACCTTTTATTCTTAGGTTGTGGGTTATCATGATCAACCGGTGGTTCTATCTTAACATCATTATCTGGTTCCTTACCATTATTTCATTGAGTGTTTTCATGAACCTCATCATTATCTTTTTTCATTATCACTAGGTCAGTGTTCATTGCCAGATCGAGTTTCAGCATCTGAGATAGAAGTTTCATTTTCATTATTAGGAGGTTTTTCTATTTCAGGTTCACTAGAGGCGTGCAAAGTCCTATCATTTTTCTTCTTCTTTTTCTTTTTAGAAGGACTAGGTGCACTAGTGTTAGCTCTTTGTGAATCTTGTTCAATTCTTTTAGGGTGTCCCTTAGGATAAAGTGGTTCTTGAGTCATTTTACCTCCTCGATCTAGTTGCAACTCTTACAGCAAAGTCATGCATATTATGATTCATTTCATTAAGTAATTCTCTTTGTGATTTAGCAACTTGTTCTAATTGAGTTTGAACCATAGAAGCATGTTTTCCAACACCTCTAACATCATTTGATAACAAGACACTCAAGCGAGCAATCATATTAGAATTATATTTCAATTGTTTAATAACATTTGCATTGAAGTGGTCTTGTTTTCTAATATAGTTTTCAAACTCATAAAAGCATTGACTACGGTGCATATTGTGAGGATTATCATTTTCATTGAACTTCATAAGAGAATTTACCTCTACCACCTTAGGCAGTGGTGGTGTATTAAGCCCATGTATTTGTTCAATAGGAGGTAAATTTTTAACATCCTCAGCTTTAATACCTTTTTCCTTCATAGATTTCTTTGCCTCTTGCATATCTTCAGGACTGAGATATAATATACCCCTCTTCTTCGGAGTGGGTTTAGGCGGTGGTTCAGGAATAGTCCAATCATCCTAATTTTTCAATATGTTATTCAATAATTCTTCAGCTTGTCCAATAGTTCGTTCCCTGAAAACACAACAAGCACAACTATCTAGGAAGTCCCTAGAAGCATTGGTTAGTCCATTATAGAAGATAGCAAGTATTTCATTTTTCTTAAGAGGATGATCAGGCAAAGCATTAAGTAACTAGCAAAGCCTCCCCCAAGCTTGTGGGAGACTCCCTTCTTTAGTTTGCACAAAGTTAAATATTTCCTATAAGGCAACTTGTTTCATATGAGCAGGAAAATATTTTTTTAGAGAGGTAATAAAGCATATCCTGGGGACTACACACACAACCAGGAGCAAGAGTATTGTACCAAGCTTTACCATCACCCTTTAATGAGAAAGGAAATAATTTGAGAATAAAGTAATACCGAGTTTTCTCATCATGAGTAAAAAGGGTGGCTATATCATTCAACTTAGTAAGATGTGCCACAACAGTTTCAGTTTCATAACCATGGAAAGGATCAGATTCAACCAAATAAATTAACTCTGGCTCGACAGAGAATTCATAATCCTTATCATCAATAAAAATAGGTGAAGTAGCAAACTTAGGATCACACTTCATTCTAGCATTCAGAGATTTTTCTTTATACTTGTGTAGTAATTTCTCTAGATCATCTCTATCCTTACAAGCAAGAATATCTCTAGTTGCTTCTTCACTCATAACTTATCTATAATTTTTGATTGTTCCATGCTATTATATTATCCATCTAGGATGTTTTATATGCATTATTATGCTATTTTGTATGATTTTTGGGACTAACCTATTAACCCAGAGCCCAGTGCCAGTTTCTGTTTTTTCGTTGTTTTTGAGTATCGCAGAAAAGGAAAATCAAACGGCGTCCAATTGACCTGAAATTTGACAGAGAATATTTTTGGACCAGAAGAAGCCCAGGGAGCATCAGAGATGGACCAGAAGAGTCCCGGGCTGCCCACGAGGGTAGGGGGCGCGCCCACGCCCTGGGTGCGCCCCCTGCCTCTTGGATAGCCCGGAGACCCCCCTGACTTGTTCCCGACGCCAATACCTCTCATATAACCCAAACTTCCAGAAAGAAACCTAGATCGGGAGTTCCGCCGCCGCAAGCCTCTGTAGCCACCAAAAACCAATCGGGACCCTGTTCCGGCACCCTGCCGGAGGGGGGATACCTCACCGATGGCCATCTTCATCATCCCGGCACTCTCCATGATGAAGAGGGAGTAGTTCACCCTCGGGGCTAAGGGTATGTACCAGTAGCTATGTGTTTGATCTCTCTCTCTCTCTCTCTCGTGTTTTTGAGTTGGCACGATCTTGATGTATTGCGAGCTTTGCTATTATAGTTGAATTTTATGATGTTTCTCCCCCTCTACTCTCTTGTAATGGATTGAGTTTTCCCTTTGAAGTTATCTTATCGGATTGAGTCTTTAAGGATTTGAGAACACTTGATGTATGTCTTGCATGTGCTTATCTGTGGTGACAATGGGATATTCATGTGATCTACTTGATGTATGTTTTGGTGATCAACTTGCGGATTTAGTGACCTTGTGAACTTATGCATAGGGGTTGGCACACGTTTTCATCTTGACTCTACGGTAGAAACTTTGGGGCCCTCTTTGAAGTACTTTCCGTTGGTTGAATAGATGAATCTGAGATTGTGTGATGCATATCGTATAATCATACCCATGGATACTTGAGGTGACATTGGAGTATCTAGGTGACATTAGGGTTTTGGTTGATTTGTGTCTTAAGGTGTTATTCTAGTATGTACTCTAGGATAGATCGAACGGAAAGAATAGCTTCGTGTTATTTTACTACATACTCTTGAATAGATCGATCAGAAAGAATAACTTTGAGGTGGTTTCGTACCCTACAATAATCTCTTCGTTTGTTCTCCGCTATTAGTGACTTTGGAGTGACTCTTTGTTGCATGTTGAGGGATAGTTATATGATCCAGTTATGTTATTATTGTTGAGAGAACTTGCACTAGTGAAAGTATGAACCCTAGGCATTATTTCCTAGCATTGCAATACCGTTTATGCTCACTTTTATCATTAGTTACCTTGCTGTTTTTATATTTTCAGATTACAAAAACCTATATCTATCATCCATATTGCACTTGTATCACCATCTCTTCGCCGAACTAGTGCACCTATACAATTTACCATTGTATTGGGTGTGTTGGGGACACAAGAGACTCTTTGTTATTTGGTTGCAGGGTTGTTTGAGAGAGACCATCTTCAACCTACGCCTCCCACGTATTGATAAACCTTAGGTCATCCACTTGAGGGAAATTTGCTACTGTCCTACAAACCTCTGCACTTGGAGGCCGAACAACGTCTACAAGAAGAAGGTTGTGTAGTAGACATCAGCAATTCATATCTAGGAAGGCTAGTTCCAGCAGGTGTTTCGGGAGATTCAGTTTCAAGTTCATCATCAGATTCAACAAATCATGTTGTATTACTCTAGCAATTTGTTCATCAAGAAATTCACCAAGTGGCACATTATCATTATCAAGCAAGGTACTAGCATCATCATCTGCATCATTCATATAGAAGTAGCATCATCAATAACTTGCGACATATTAGAATTAATAGCATGTGGTGGTGGTGGTGCAAGTTTACTCATAACAGAAGGTGAATCAAAAGCAGAACTGGATGGCAATTTCTTACCTCCCCTCATACCAGAGGGAAATATCTTAGTCTTTGGATCCTTCAGATTCTTCATAGTGATAATATGATAATAATCCCAAGTGACTCAACAAATATAGCTATGCTCCCCGGCAACGGCGCCAGAAAAAGGTCTTGATAACCCACAAGTATAGGGGATCGCAACAGTTTTCGAGGGTAGACTATTCAACCCGAATTTATAGATTCGACACAAGGGGAGCCAAACAATATTTGAAGGTATTAGCAGCTGAGTTGTCAATTCAACCACACCTGGAGATTAATTATCTGCAGCAAGTAATCAGTAGCACAGTAATATGATAGTTTTGATAGTAGTGACAGCAGCAATGGTAACAGTAACAGTGATAGGAGTAATTTTGTAGCAAGTGTAACAGTAGCAGCAATAGTAGTAACTTAGCAAGATCAATATAGGACAAATTCGTAGGCATTGGATCGACGACTTGTTGGATGATATTCATCATGTGACAGTTATAACCTAGGGCTATACGGCACTAGCTCCAGTTCATCGATATAATGTAGGCATGTATTCCGTAAATAGGCATAAGTGCTTAATTAAAAGAACTTGCATGACATCTTTTGTCCTACCCTCCCATGGCAGCGGGGTCCATAATAGAAACTAAGGGATATTAAGGTCTCCTTTTAATAGAGAATCGCAACAAAGCTTCAACACATAGTGAATACATGAAATCCTCAAACTACGATCATCACCGAGAGCGGGCCCGGTTGTTGTCACTCCGGGGTTGCTGGATCATAAAAGTAGTAGGTGACTATAACTTGCAAGACCGGATCTGAAACATGGATATAATGATGAATTCATAAATGGTTCAGATCTGAGTTCATGGCACCCGGGCCCAAAGTGTAACGCCCTTGATGCGGCTATATCTCCCACGTGTCGAAGCACGACTTAGAGGCATAACCGCATTGAAAACAATTTCGTAAGAGAGGTAATCTTCACACAACCCATGTAATACATAAGGGAAAAAGATACATAGTTGGCTTACAATCGCCACTTCACACAAATACATGAATAAAGCATTACATCATCCAAATACACTCAAGGTCCGACTACGAAACCAAAATAAAAGAAGAACCCCAAATGCGACAAAGGTCCCCGATCGACCCCAACTGGGCTCCACTACTGATCAACTAGAACGAAACAACACAAAGGACAAGATCTTCATCGAGCTCCTCCTGAGCTGGGTTGCGTCATCTGCACGGACTCATCGGCACCTGCAAGCTGGTTTGGAAGTATCTGTGAGCCACGGGGACTCAGCAATCTCGCACCCTCGCGATCAAGACTATTTAAGCTTATGGGTAAGGTAAAGGTATGAGGTGGAGCTGCAGCAAGCGACTAGCATATATGGTGGCTAACATACGCAAATGAGAGCGAGAAGAGAAGGCAAAGCACGGTTGATAAAAGTATGATCAAGAAGTGATCCTAAAACAACCTACGTCAAGCATAACTCCAACACCGTGTTCACTTCCCGGACTCCGCCGGAAAGAGGCCATCACGGTTACACACGCAGTTGACTCATTTTAATTAAGTTAAGGTTCAAGTTATCTACAACCGGACATTAACAAATTCCCATCTGCCCATAACCGCGGGCACGGCTTTTGAAAGTTCAAATCCCTGCAGGGGTGTCCCAACTTAGCCCATCACAAGCTCTCATGGTCAACGAAGGAATAGACCTCCTCCCGAGACGTTCCGATCAGACTTGGTATCCCGGTACAACAAGACATTTCGACAGGGTAAAACTAAACCAGCAACACTGCCCGAATGTGCCGACAAATCCCGATAGGAGCTGCACATATCTCTTTCTCAGGGCACACTCAGATTGTCTTAGGTACGGGTAGGCCGGCCCAGAGTTGCCCCTGGTGGCCACCGGCAGCTGACAGGTTGGACCAACACTCAGAGGAGCACTGGCCCGGGGGGGTAAAATAATGATGACCCTCAGGAGCGCAACTCCCAAGGGAAAAGAAAAGGCTAGGTGGCAAATGGTAAAACCAATGTTGGGCATTGCTGGAAGAGCTTTACTTAAGGCGAACTGTCAAGGGGTTCCCATAATAGCCCAACCGCGTAAGGAACGCAAAATCCGGGAACATAACACCGATATGACGGAAACTAGGGCGGCAAGAGTGGAACAAAACACCAGGCATAAGGCCGAGCCTTCCACCCTTTACCAAGTATATAGATGCATTAATTAAATAAGATATATTGTGATATCCCAACAAGCAAACATGTTCCAACAAGGATTAACATCTCCATGTTCCAACAAGGAACAAAACTTCAATCTTCACCTGCAACTAACAACGCTATAAGAGGGGCTGAGCAAAGCGGTAACATAGCCAATCAACAGTTTGCTAGGACAAGGTGGGTTAGAGGCTTGGTTCAACAATATGGGTCTCGCGGATTGTGAAGAGCGAGTTGGTCTGAGAGAAGAGGGGAGAGATGCAGCCCGACACGGTTTTCTGAGACCGAAAAGGTCCGACGTTAGACCGGCTACTATTGCCGCTATATTTATTCGTTGGGGCATCAAACGGACTCCGAATGCGATGAAACTTGGCAGGCGGTCTACTGACAACAAAACAACACCGCATGCCAACTTTCAACCCATTCCGAGAACATTTTCTGGCCACTTATAAAATAATATTTTGGATATGTCGCGTGCGCGTGCAAGAGTGTCTGGGCTCAGAACGGACAACGGAAGGAACTGGGAGACCCGGACGGATGCAAGTTTTTTAAAAAATGATGATGCAATGCACATGATGACATGAGGAGATGCAACACGCAAGCAAAGACAAGGCAACAACAGTGAATAACTGGAAGACACCTGGCACATCGGTCTCGGGCGTTATAACACTCCACCACTACGAGAGGATCTCGTCCCGAGATCTAGAATGGCCCCGGAGGGAAAACGGAAGAGAAAAGAGAAGAGGTAAAACTAAGTTGCTCCTTTGACAAACGAGTGAGACCAAAGAACCTTGAAAAATTGAACAAATTGAAAGGAAGAATGCAACGAAGAAGAACAAAGTTGAAAGCACTCCGGTTGAAAAGAGATGCAAAACTTGATAGGATGAAAAGGATTTGAACAAAGGGGCACAACACTCCGTTAAATGGATAAACCAAGAAAAGAACACGATCCTGACAAAACGAAAAGATGGGTTGAAGCGAGCAACATCACAATGCCTCCGAAAGGAAAGAATAGAAGATAGGTAATTGAGAGAAAAGAATGGAGAAGAAAATGCCAAGTTCAGTCACCAAAGAGCTTGACAAGGCATCTTTTAGGAGAAGGGTCGAATGGAATTGTTGAAAAAAATCAACAACGAAAAGAGTAAGTTGGTAGTGGGCTTATGAAAAAAAACTTCTCAAAACTATGAGGTGAAATTTTGCCACTAACGGAACGATAGATTGACTTGATATCAAGAAGGAGACAATAAACTTACTCACTGGAAGGATAAAAGAACTTGGGTTAATTATAAACACCATAATAGCAACAATCCTTAGGGGAAGCTTTAGGTGAAATATAACCCAAGATAACTCCAATGAAGAGGTTGATGGATTTAACATATCTCACTCTTAACAACATGTGAATCATGAAGCATGAACACAAATTATCAAGAATGAAATAATACCACCTCCAATGATACGGAAGAAAGAATTACACTCCAGATAGCAAGATGAAGAATGCTTGAGCTCCTTAGAAAAGAATCTTGATGAACACTTCGAGAAGGAATTAAACCCTTGATGAACCACCATGTAGAACCTTCATGAAGAACTCCAGTAAATAAAGGAATGATCAAACGAAAAGAGAGAGAAGTTGGAAACATAAAGTGAATCCTTGTAATGACTTAGATGGATCTCCGTGATGAAATAGTTGAAAAAAAAGTTGGAACTCCGGGAAAAGAGAAGATGAAAAATTGAGATCAAGAATTTTGATGAACCTCCGAAATAAGGAATTAAATCACTTGGATGAAACAAGAGTAAGAATTACATTATGCTTATCCTTCACCAATTTAAATTGATGACAATCAACGGATTTGGCATATTACTTATTCTCGTAGAAAAGATTAAGAGAGAGATATAACATCAGACTTGGGAAAGTCTTCAACGAAACATCGGTAGGATTGAAACAACGAATGAATTGATATGATAACGAAAGAAGAGGAATCTTGCACGAGCCACCGTAAGAAGTAAAAATGAACAAAGAAAAGATAAGGAAGACACCGGGAAGAATTTAGCAATTGAACGAAGATGCTTGAGAGAATTTGGATCCATGAGAACGACGAGATTATGAGCTGATTAGAGAATCCTTGATTCGAGCACCGGTATGATTTAGAGTATGAGAGCTGAAAGCTGGAATGAATAATTCTTTGATGATGGGCTCCGGATAATCAAACTGAACAAAATCTTGAATTGCTCCGGATAGGTGAAAAGAATTCCCACAATCGAAAATAATTATGAGAGGATGGCAAAAGGCTAGAACCATGAATCTTGAAAAGAATGAAGCAAGATTGAGAGAAGAATCTTCTTGTCTTCAATGCAGAGAATGATGATGAGAAACACCACCAAGAATTGTTTAGATGCTCCGGAAGAATCAAAAGCGAAAAGATTGTGCCAACGATGAAAAGAATTAAACCGATCTTGGAGACAAACATTTGACTGATGATAATTCATTCTTACGTCAAACTTTGAAAAATTTAAGAATAACTCCGATAAAATTAGAAGAGTCAGGTAAGATCCTGGGACCTGTGGGTTATGGCCCACTCAAAAGAAACACCGTTGAAATGATTTAAAAGGGAGGTTGGACTTGTTGAATTAAAAGGCTTGAATGAGATAACAACCTCGAAAGATCTTGAACGGATGTAGTGTAGAAAACATGAATCTTCGAGATATCTTGGGCACTCCGGAACAATAGAATAGCGAGCGGTGAAAGATTATGAGGTGCACCGGTATGAGAAGGCATTGAAATACAGAGAAGAATATGGTCGACACCGAGAGCTTGAATAGAATCCACCGGAGAAGAAAACGAGTGAAAAGTGACGAACTTGAAGCTCCATTAGAATCTTCATGAGAATCACCGGATAAGGACATTGAAGGAAAAGAATGAAGAGACTTCACATCAATAAGATGGATACTCGATTAAGAAGTCTGAGTCCTTAAAGAAAAACAAGGGAGGGAGGGCGGGAAAAACAAAGACAATTTGGAATGGATGAAACGAACACTGTTCAGAAGAACTGATAATTGATCTTGCGAATGTTGAAATGATCGGATCCACTTGAAGAGAAACACACCGGTTGGAAAGAAATTGAAATGGCAAACTCGATGATTGAGAAGGATTAGTATTCACATAGGAATATGAGAACACCATTTGGGGAAGGTAAGGAATCAACATTTGACTTTGAAGCAACTCGAATACCACAACTCACAACAAAACAAAGAATTGGCTTGCAGAATAAGCCGGAACAAACATATGATAGAGATTTCGTCCGAAGTTTTCGTGGTGGGGCCTACACGGGCTCGATCGTACAACACCATCATGTACAAGGCAGTGCACATGACATACGAAGCGTCCCCGAGTCGGCATAGCCAAGGACTCTTTAAGACACAACGAGACCACTGTAAAACCGACCGTGAATAGGCGGACCACTAGACGTCGAACCCCAATTTCGTATCATACATCTGTCGGAAAGATATCCTAAGAGCCACTTGAATTCCCACTTATGAAACTCCCGAACCTTTCCGGTTATGCAATCAGGTGTTGGGGATACAGGGGAAGCATAATATCTCACCCAAACTAGCAAATCCTACATCCAGCTGTATCCATCCTTCAACACATAACCGAGAAAAACTTCGGAAACCATCTACCTCAACCTTCGAAAAGTATCCGTTATACAAGTTATGGCAATACTCCCGAACTCCCGCCCCAGTACTGGGTGGCGTCGAGGTTATCTCACCAACGAACTGCATAAAATAATTTTCGATGTCGGCGTACTAAACTCAGGTATTCCAGAACTGCAACGATAAAATTGTGACGACAACACCTCGGAGCTCAACTCCTCGGGACACTTCCACAAAACCCCTGACAGGAGGCACCAAGACAATGTTCTCGTCACAAAACCATCGGAACGATTCCAAGATACCCGCGTGATCCTAAAATTTCTTTTAGTGAAATTTGAGAAGAGAAGAGTCAAAACTCTACGTCAGGATGCCTTCCCAGAGCGATGAGGAGACTGGGAAGTAAAAAGAATTCCTAAACTCTCCGATATATAATTCCTAAATGAATCAAAACATTTTTCTAGACTCAACAACGGCTGCTAGAAACGATCAAGCAATGGGGGCTCCTAAGGTCGGGGAAGGCTCTGATTACCAACTTGTAACGCCCTCGATGCGGCTATATCTCCCACGTGTCGAAGCACGACTTAGAGGCATAACCGCATTGAAAACAATGTCGCAAGAGAGGTAATCTTCACACAACCCATGTAATACATAAGGGAAAAAGATACATACTTGGCTTACAATAGCCACTTCACACAAATACATGAACAAAGCATTACATCATCCAAATACACTCAAGGTCCGACTACGGAACCAAAATAAAAGAAGAACCCCAAATGCGACAAAGGTCCCCGATCGACCCCAACTGGGCTCCACTACTGATCAGCTAGAACGAAACAACACAAAGGACAATATCTTCATTGAGCTCCTCCTCAGCTGGGTTGCGTCATCTGCATGGACTCATCGGCACCTGCAAGCTGGTTTGGAAGTATCTGTGAGCCACGAGGACTCAGCAATCTCGCACCCTCGCGATCAAGACTATTTAAGCTTATGGGTAAGGTAAAGGTATGAGGTGGAGCTGCAGCAAGCGACTAGCATATATGGTGGCTAACATACGCAAATGAGAGCGAGAAGAGAAGGCAAAGCACGGTCGATAAAAGTATGATCAAGAAGTGATCCTAAAACAACCTACGTCAAGCATAACTGCAACACCGTGTTCACTTCCGGACTCCGCCGGAAAGAGACCATCACGGTTACACACGCAGTTGATGCATTTTAATTAAGTTAAGGTTCAAGTTATCTACAACCGGACATTAACAAATTCCCATCTGCCCATAACCGCGGGCACGACTTTTGAAAGTTCAAATCCCTGCAGGGGTGTCCCAACTTAGCCCATCACAAGCTCTCACGGTCAACGAAGGAATAGACCTCCTCCCGAGACGTTCCGATCAGACTTGGTATCCCGGTACAACAAGACATTTCGACAGGGTAAAACTAAACCAGCAACACCGCCCGAATGTGCCGACAAATCCCGATAGGAGCTGCACATATCTCTTTCTCAAGGCGCACTCAGATTGTCTTAGGTACGGGTAGGCCAGCCCAGAGTTGCCCCTGGTGGCCACCGGCAGCTGACAGGTTGGACCAACACTCAGAGGAGCACTGGCCCGGGGGGGGGGGGGTAAAATAATGATGACCCTCAGGAGCGCGACTCCCAAGGGAAAAGAAAAGGCTAGGTGGCAAATGGTAAAACCAATGTTGGGCATTGCTAGAAGAGCTTTACTTAAGGCGAACTGTCAAGGGGTTCCCATAATAGCCCAAATGCGTAAGGAACGCAAAATCCGGGAACATAACACCGATATGACGGAAACTAGGGCGGCAAGAGTGGAACAAAACACCAGGCATAAGGCCGAGCCTTCCACCCTTTACCAAGTATATAGATGCATTAATTAAATAAGATATATTGTGATATCCCAACAAGTAAACATGTTCCAACAAGGAACAATATCTCCATGTTCCAACAAGGAACAAAACTTCAATCTTCACCTGCAACTAACAACGCTATAAGAGGGGCTGAGCAAAGCGGTAACATAGCCAATCAACGGTTTGCTAGGACAAGGTGGGTTAGAGGCTTGGTTCAACAATATGGGAGGCATGATAAGCAAGTGGTAGGTATCGCAGCATAGGCATAGCAAAAGAGCGAGCATCTAGCAAAGCAAAGATAGTAGTGATTTCGAGGGTATGATCATCTTGCCTAAAATCCCGCAAGGAAGAAGAACGAGTCCATGAGGAAGACAAACGGACGTACACGAACGGGTCCTCACAATGTGACGTTATCGGAATCAACCCGAAGAAGCAAACACCGGAAAAGAAGCACACAACATAGTAAACAACCATCACATAATCATGGCACGATGCGCAAACAAGTATGATGCATGTCCGGTTTAATGAGGCATGGCATGGCAAAGTGCACAAACAATCCTACAAATTAAGTGGAGCTCAATATGCAACGGGTTGCATATTGACGAAACACCACATTCAAGTTATTTAGTTCGAATCTCGTTTATGTACCCAACAAGATTAAATGTTGTTAGCATGGCAAGAGGGTGAAGCAAATGAAAACTACCTAACTAGGCAAGTTTAAATGAGGCCGGAACAACAAGCAACAAGTCCGGAAAAATCCTCATGTGCATATTTTAGATTTGGTACTGTTCTGCCCTAAACACAATTTTAGAGTTATTAAACATGCAAAGCGAGGCCACCATGTTAAACTAGGCATTTTTCTACCCCATTTACATATAAAGTTTATTAAGTTCGGAGCTACGGTTAAATAGTTATGAAATAAATCATTTTAACATGGCATAGGAGCAAATTTAACCAAACAACATTTTAAACATTTCAAACATGGATGAAAGTTGCATATTATTAAACTAGACAAAATTCTAAGCAACTTTCATATATAAATTGTTTTAATCCGATGCACGGTTATTAAGTTATTATATGCATGAAGTTTAGGGGCTATCTTGTCCCTCCGATAAAAATCGGACGGACAGGAAAAGTAGGCTAGGGAGTCTAATAAATAAAACGGAGATGTTTTGTAGATGTTTGGGGATGTTCTGGATCCAACGGTGACGACAGTCCGGTTCGGGTCCGGGACAGCTTTTCGGACGCGCGCGCGAGGAGGTCCGCGGACTGACGAGAGAGGTTAGGTTGGGTCTGGCGGATTGTGAAGAGCGAGTTGGTCTGAGAGAAGAGGGGAGAGATGCAGCCCGGCACGGTTTTCTGAGACTGAAAATGTCCGACGTTAGACCGGCTACTATTGCCGCTATATTTATCCGTTGGGGCATCAAACGGACTCCGAATGCGATGAAACTTGGCAGGCGGTCTACTGACAACAAAACAACACCGCATGCCAACTTTCAACCCATTCCGAGAACATTTTCGGGCCACTTATAAAATAATATTTCGGACAGGTCGAGGGCGCGTGCAAGAGTGTCTGGGCTCAGAACGGACAACGGAAGGAACTGGGAGACCCGGACGGATGCAAGTTTTTTAAAACATGATGATGCAATTCACATGATGACATGAGGAGATGAAACACGCAAGCAAAGACAAGGCAACAACAACGAATAACTGGAAGACACCTGGCACATCGGTCTCGGGCGTTACACAAAGTGACAAGCATTAAGCATAGAAAAGTCATAGCAACATCAATCTAAGAACATAGTGGATACTAGGGATCAGGCCCTAACAAAACTAACTCGATTACATGATGAATCTCATTTAACTCCTCGCTGACCAGCGAGCCTATAAGGAATTACTCACTCCTGGTGGGGAGCATCATGGAATTGGCTATGGAGAAGGGTTGGTGATGACGAAGAACGAAGATCCCCCTCTCCGGAGCCCCAAATGGACTCCAGATCTGCCCTCCCGAGGAAGGACAAGACTCCAGCTCCGTCTCGTGGATCGTGATAATTCTTTTTCATGATTTGTTTCTGGAATAATGTGATTTTATAGTATCAGGGGGCCATCAGCGGGGCCACCAGGTGGGTACAACCCACCTGGGCGTGCCAAGAGAGGGGGGCGCGCCCTGGTGGGTTGTGCCCAACCAGGGGCCCCTCTCTGGTGGGTCTTGGTGTAACATCCCAAATTTTCAATTTGGAATGTTATACATTAGATCATCACTTCATATCATATTTTATTTGCTTTTGGCCTGATCCAGAAATTCTACGCAACTCAAGGACCCACGGAGAGAGTTGGGGATTTCATTATTTTCATATTTGAGTTTTCTCAAATTTTGAAAATAGTATCATTTGGTTTTATTTATTTTATCTTCAATTATTTCTGTTATATAAATATGAGAGAGGGAATAAAATGACTTTCCAAAAAATAAATAAATATTGAGGGTTTAATAAAAAATCAAATAAGATTTATTTTGGAGTTTTTGTTATTTTATTTGAATTTAGGAAAAATTGTATGTTTTCAAAACTGCATTTTAGGGCCAAGAAAATGTTAATCTTGTTCTAAATATTTTATTTAGACGGTGAAAATTCGTTTTGGCATTTTTAGATTTTTATTTATCTTTCTAGAATTTTTCTTAGTTCGGCGGAATTATTAAAAAAAAATCCCGCGCGCCCAACTGGGCCGAAGGCCCAGCCGAGCCGGCCCAGCAGCCGCCGCCTCCCGCATCCGGATCGGGACCGGAGTCCGAGTCCGGGAGGGCCACGCCGCCTCAGCCCCTCCCGCAAGCCACCGCCGCCCCCCCTTTATAACCCGACCCGGGGCCCCCCTGGAGCCCCACAGCCGGAGCTGCCGCCGCCGCAAGCCCGCCGCCCCACCGCCTTGCGCTGCCGCCGCTAGGAGCCACAGCCGCCGACGCCCGTCGCCGCCACCCCCGCCACCCCACGCCTCCTGAAGCCCCGCCGGACCTCGCCGGAGCCCGAGCCGAGGTACCCACCCGCCGCCCTGGTTTTCTAAGAAAAAACCGATCCGGTTTTTTTAAGAAAACCCTAGATTCGTTTTTTATATAGATCATTTTTATTTTTTTCGGTTTATTTATCTAGCGAGCGTTCGTTCGTTCGTTCGTTCTAACGAACGCGTTCACCGTTTAGTTACAGATAACGAACATCCGTTCGTTAATCTGTTCGTCATTTTTCTTTTTCTCGGATTTTTCCACGATTATTTTCGATCGCGATTTCTGATCCGATTTTCGTTCTAGTATAAGTTTTCGCTCGTTTATCGGAATCAGGCGATTCAAGCGCCTAGAGTTTCGTCTCAAAACCCTCTTTTCGTTTAACCTACTCAAACAAGTTTTTTCTTCTGTAAAATTTGACTTAGATCCAGATTAGTGAACGATGTTTGTTTCTTTTGCCGTTTGACTTTCGCTGCTTCGTTCGATTTGATTCTTTTTGCAAACCGGAGTTCTTAAGTTGAACTTTCTGGTTAGATCTCTTATTTGAGTTTTACCTGTGCATTAGATGAGTACTTATTGTATGCTTGTTTGTTTGCGATAGAGTACCCGGAGTGCGCCGCTTGCTACTTTGAATCTCTAGGTTTCGCGGATCATCAGCAAGGCAAGTAACACTTTGATCATATCCCTTCATACCCTGTTTTTATTGCATTAGATCAATCCCCAAACACTTGCATGATTAGGATCTGATTAATATATGGGTTTTGGGAAGTAGATGAGGTAGTACCTATTACCTCTTTTATTATCAAACCCTTGGGAGTTACTTCTACGTTTGCTTATAATGCCATGCTATGCTAGTAGACGTGGATTGGGTGAGTGTATCCATGACAGATGTGAGATTGATAAATTAATGGTTTATTTAAGGTGGAAACTTAAACACACATCTGGGTGGATTGAGGCACCTGGGTATTCTAGTGATTGCCTATTTGTTTTATGGACCGCCACCCAGGCTCAAAGGGATCATGAGATTATTCATGCTAGAAACTTCCGTGTGCAGCCACAAGCTACTATGGGCTCTAGCATAGTTGACTAAGTCGTGCGAACTCTTACAGTGGTGGACTAGCAGATGTAGGGGAAAGTAGGTGTAACGGTCTACCCGATCGTAAGGTGCTAGCGCTTCTGAAAGACTATGTCTCGGTCATCCGTTTCTCAAACACCATGTAGTGCGAGAATTCCAACGGAGGTGATCGAGTCTTGCGGGGAAAAGTGCACAAACCTCTGCAGAGTGTATAAACTAATCATGATTAGCCGTGTCCCCGGTTATGGACGTTTTGAGTATCTAGTACTTGGATTATCATGTGAATCTCATCATGTTACTTTAATTAATTTTGTTGGGTTTTAATGATGATGCTTAATTGGGATTGAGAGGGTGTCTACACCCTCAATGTTTAACAACCACCATGATAGTTAAATGAAATTTATTCCTTTGCA
Organism: Triticum urartu; assembly: GCF_056163025.1. NCBI lineage: Eukaryota > Viridiplantae > Streptophyta > Magnoliopsida > Poales > Poaceae > Triticum > Triticum urartu. Next base: position 716,782,503 of record NC_141879.1, read on the forward strand.
GTAGGGAAAAATTGGCTTTATGCAAAAACTGTAACCATAGAGCTTTCCACCAGCCATATATGCATGTAGTATAGCTTTATTCTTTCATTACTCTCTATGTGTTACATCGCCAGCATATTCCATGTGCTGACCCGTTTTCGGCCTGCAACGTTCATGTTGCAGACTTTTCAGACGACGAGTAAGGTGCCTTTAGGTCGTGGTTCTATACTTAGTGATGCCGTTGGAGTTGATGAACTCACTTATCTTCCAAGCCTTCCACTGTTATCGTTATTAGATGGCCTTAAGCCATATTTATTGTAATAAGTTCTATTTTGAGACATTCGATGTAATAAGTGTGTGATTGCTACTCTGTTATAAATCCTTCAAGTATTGTGCATGTCAGCATTACTGATCCAGGGATGACGCTGATGCACAGAGATCAGACTGTTTGAGGTCTGGTCACTACAAGATGGTATCAGAGCACACGCTGACTATAGGACACGACCACTAAGCTAAAGCCCTAGATCACTACTCACTCTTCTCATTTCTGACTCCTCAACTTTTCTACACTTTTAGGATGGCGGATGCAAGGAACAAGTTCACGCAACCGGATGAGGATACACCCTTTGGACGCCACCTGAAGGAAGTCACTAAGTACCTGAACATCGGAGTACCAGGCATCACCGGGACCTACAACGCCGCTTTACCCGAGGAGGAGCGCTGGATGATTCAAGTTCAAGTTCTAGGAAGGACGTTCGCGCCAGTCATTGAGCCCATAGAGTTTTCCTTTGATGCACCAACCTGGAGTCTAGGAAAGAGCATGGTAGCCCACATCACCATGGGACATATTGGAGAAGTCTACCGCAATGATCTCAAGGATACTATCTACTAGATTTGTGGGCGCCGAGATGAGCAATGGGAGATGATCAGCACCAGGAAGGATAGATCAATTGCAGCTTTCATCCAGGAGTTAAACCAGCACATTCGACGCTAGGAGAACCAGATGTGCGCAAGCATGATAGACCTGAAGAAGGCCAAGATCACGGAGCTGGAAGAAGAACTCAAGGCTACACACGAAGATTATATGGAGGAAATCGAAGTATTAGTGGAGAAGAATGACGACCTGACCAGGAAGCTAGGAGTTTTCATGGGAGATCCCGCGCCAGGAGGAAAAGATGATGATTCCACTTGCCCGGGGAACTACATCATCATCGACGACACCGACTCGGACCCAGACGACAGCGATGATGACTATGTTGATGAAGCTAGAGCAGATATCATGGAGTCTTCATCGAAGCAGTTTTTCTAGTAGACTACCATAACAGTAGTAGAATTCCACCATGTATATAGTATAGTCCAAGAACTTTTATAACGATAGTTCTAGACCGATTGTATGCCCTTGTTTGATTTGAATGAAGTGATTTTGTGTGCATTTGCCTCATGTGCATTTGGGTAGTGTTTTCTCTCTAGACCTCATTCTATTCTATATTCTCATCTTTTCTAAACCCTCAGATGCCTCCGAGATGTGACAATGGATTTGCTTTCCCACCGGAGCTCACTCAGTTGATCTAGCAGCAGAATGCATTGATGTAGTTGCTAGTCCAGAATCAGAATCAGGGAAACAACAACAACAACAACCCACCACCGCCACCACCTGTTGATCACTTAACCCGTTTTCTTAGGCTGAATCCACCGGTGTTCTCTAGTAGCACCGAGCCGATTGTTGCAGATGATTGGCTCCGCAAGACAGGAAGGGAGTTGACCACGGCAGGATGCACTGATGTGGAAAAGGTGAAATTTGCCGCACACCAGCTTGAAGGACCCGCAGCATCATGGTGGGAGAATTTCACAGCCACTTATCCTGTAGACACTGTCACATGGGATTAGTTTCAGCAAGCTTTCCGTACTACCCATGTTTCAGCAGGAGCTATGGCCATGAAGAAGCGTGAGTTTCGCAACTTGCGCCAAGGAGGACGCACAGTTGGCCAGTATGTGGATGACTGTAGTAAGCTAGCATGTTATGCCCCAAATGACGTTGCTACAGATGCAGCTAAGAAGGAGAAGTTTCTGGAAGGACTGAATGATGAGCTGAGCATGCAGTTGATGGTAGCAAGCTTTAACAACTACCAGGAGTTGGTAGATCGTGCTCTTATGATTGAAGGGAAATAGCAGCAGATTGAAAACCGCAAGAGGAAGTATGGACAAGGGAAGTACAATTCTGGAGCTCAGCAGAAGCCACGTTTTACCCCTAAACCGGGAGGGCATTTTCAGCATACCCATGGAGGAGGAAGTTCGCACAATCATAATGACCCCGAAAATGGTAATGGGAATGGAGGAAGCAACGGCCAGAACCGTACCAACCCATCAACCCCAGCCAAGAGAGACCTGAGCCAAGTCACTTGCTTTAAGTGTCAGAAGACCGGACATTATGCCAACGAATGTCCTGAAGCCCGGAATGGAAATAGCAATGGAAGCTCTGGGAAGAAGCCGAACCCTTTCAACAGGGGACAGGTGAACCATGTTAACGTGGAGGAGGTTGAAGCCCAGCCAGATGCAGTAATCGGTAAGTTTTTGGTTAAGTCTTTTACTGCAATCGTTCTTTTTGATACTGGTGCATCGCATTCATACATATCAAGGGGATTCATGGATAAGTATAACCTGCCCACGAAGGTTCTTAGAACACCTATGCTAGTAAGCTCACCAGGAGCGGAGTATATGGCCAGCCGATGATGTTTTCAAGTGCCATTGAGTATAGGTAGGCATGTTTTTCCTTCAGATTTAATTATACTGGGATCGCAACGTTGGATGTGATTCTAGGTATGGATTGGCTGTCGATGTATGGAGGAAACATCGATTGCGCCAGTAAGTCGATTTTGCTTACCACCCCAGAAGGAAGAAGGATCAAGTATGTATCCCGACATGTGCCGAAGAGGACTCAAGTAAATTCCTTATCAGGAGTTGTGCAGGAGGAAGTACCAGTGGTGAAGGATTTCCCTGATGTATTTCCAGAAGAGTTGCCAGGCATGCCACCGAATAGAGATATTGAGTTTTTGATAGAGCTTTTGCCAGGCACAGGGCCAATATCTAAGAGACCATACAGGATGCCTGCAAAAGATTTGGAGGATATTAAGAAGCAGATTAAAGAGTTATTGGATAAAGGTTATATTCGCCCAAGTTCTTCGCCTTGGGGATCGTCAATACTTCTAGTGGAGAAGAAAGATGGATCGTTAAGGATGGCTGTTGATTATCGAGGATTGAATGAAGTAACAATCAAGAACAAGTACCCACTGCCGATGATCAATGATCTGTTTGATCGATTGCAAGGAGCTAAGGTATTTTCCAAGATCGATTTGCGATCAGGATACCATCAGTTAAAGATTCGAGAGCAGGACATACCTAAGACAGCTTTTACCACAAGGTATGGGCTGTATGAGTATACTGTTATGTCATTTGGTCTGACTAACGCACCTGCCTATTTTATGAACATGATGAACAAGGTGTTTATGGAGTTTTTGGATAAGTTCGTCGTAGTGTTCATTGATGATATTCTGGTTTACATGAAGAATGAAGAGGCACATAAAGAACATTTGCATTTTGTACTTAAGAAGCTCAGAGAACATCAATTATATGCCAAGTTCAGCAAATGTGAGTTTTGGTTGAAGGAAGTTGGATTCCTCAGACACGTTATATCCGGAGAAGGTATAACAGTAGATCCCACCAAGGTTGTCACTGTGACAAAGTGGGAAGCACCTACAACAGTTGGAGAGATCCGGAGCTTTCTTGGACTTGCAGGATACTACCGGAGATTCATTGAGAATTTCTCAAAAATTGCAAAGCCTATGATGGAGTTGTTGAAGAAGGATACCAAGTTCAATTGGACTGAGGAATGTGAGGCCAGTTTCCAGGAGTTGAAGAAACGTTTGGTTACATCACCAGTGTTGATTCTGCCAGATCAAAGCAAGGATTATGAGGTGTATTGCGACGCTTCACGTCGAGGACTTGGAGCAGTGCTTATGCAGGAGGGAAGAGTTGTTTCATATGCTTCACGATAGTTGAAACCTCATGAGTTGAATTATGCCACGCATGATTTGGAGTTAGCAGCCGTAGTGCATGCATTGAAGACTTGGAGACATTTTCTCATTGGAAACCATTGTGAAGTGTACACGGATCACAAGAGTTTGAAGTATATTTTCACGCAGAAGGAGCTAAATCTCAGGGAAAGGAGATGGTTGGAGCTCATCAAGGATTATGATATGAGATTGCATTATCATCCCGGAAAGGCTAACGTAGTAGCTGACGCATTGAGCCGCAAGAGCCATGTCAACACACTAATGACGGGAGATTTACCGAAGGAGTTAGCCGAGGACCTTCATGAGCTATGTTTGGAGATAGTTCCGAGAGGCTATGTAGCAGCATTGGAGATTCAGTCTACTTTGATGGATAATATCAGAGAAGCTCAGAAGACTGAGAATGAGGTTGTTTCTATAAAGGAGAAGATGTGCAAAGGAAAATTTAAAGGATTTTGTGAGGATGAGCACGATACCCTATGGTTTGAAGACCGTGTTTATGTGCCCAATGACCCAGAGATCAGGAAGTTAATTCTGCAGGAGGCCCATGATTCACCATATTGATTCACCTAGGAAATACCAAGATGTATTTGGATTTGAAGGATACTTTCTGGTGGACCGGAATGAAGAAGGATATTGCGGAGTATGTAGCAGTTTGTGACGTATGTCAGAGAGTAAAGGCGGAGCATCAGAAGCCAGCAGGATTGCTACAGCCATTGCCGATACCTGAATGGAAGTGGGATAAGCTAGGCATGGATTTTATCACGGGATTACCCAGGACCCGTTCAGGCTATGATTGAATATGGGTTGTAGTCGATCGTTTGACGAAGGTAGCTCATTTCATTCCAGTGAAGAGTACTTACACCAGTGCTAAGTTGGCAAAGATATACATGACCAGGGTCGTAAGTCTGCATGGAGTTCCGAGGAGTATCATATCAGATAGAGGAACCCAGTTTACCTCAAAGTTCTGGAATCAGTTGCACGGAAATTTGGGTACCAGGCTAGAGTTCAGTACAGCTTTTCAGACCGAGAGAGTCAATCAGATTTTGGAGGATATGCTAAGAGCTTGTGTGCTAGATTATGGATCTAGTTGGGATGACAATTTGCCGTATGCAGAGTTCTCTTACAACAATAGTTATCAATCCACTTTGAAGATGGCCCCTTTCGAAGCCTTGTATGGAAGGAGGTGCAGGACCCCATTGTCGTGGAATGAAGTTGGAGACCGCCAGTTGTTCGGACCGGATTTGATTAAGGAGTCTGAACAGAAGGTGAAATTGATTCGCGATAGGCTCAAGGTAGCCCAGTCCAGGCAGAAGAGCTACACAGATTCTAAACACAAGGAGACAATTTACGATGTCGGAGACCGAGTTTATCTTCGAGTATCTCCACTTCGAGGAGTTATGCGCTTTGGAGTTAAGGGAAAGTTAGCGCCACGTTTTGTAGGACCATACAAGATCTTGGAGCGTATGGGAGAAGTAGCCTACAAGTTGGAATTGCCCGAAGGATTGTCAGGAGTTCACGATGTATTCCATGTTTCCCAGTTGAAGAAGTGCCACGCTGAGATGGCTGATATACCGCTAAGGGATACAGTGCCGCTGGAAGCGATTCAGTTGGACAGTGATTTGACCTATGAGGAGAAACCAGTCAAGATTCTTGAGTATGCCAGCCGAGTCACCCGCAGCAAGGTTATCAAGTTTTGCAAAGTCCAGTGGAGTCACCACACCAAGGATGAAGCCACCTGGGAACGAGAGGAAGATCTGCTGAAGGACCACCCTCACCTATTCTCTAGCCAACCCGAATCTCGAGGGCGAGATTCATCTTAAGGGGGGTAGGTTTGTAACATCCCAAATTTTCAATTTGGAATGTTATACATTAGATCATCACTGCATATCATATTTTATTTGCTTTTGGCCTGATCCAGAAATTCTACGCAACTCAAGGACCCACGGAGAGAGTTGGGGATTTCGTTATTTTCATATTTGAGTTTTCTCAAATTTTGAAAATAGGATCATTTGATTTTATTTATTTTATCTTCAATTATTTTTGTTATATAAATATGAGAGAGGGAATAAAATGACTTTCCCAAAAATAAAGAAATATTGAGGGTTTAATAAAAAAAATCAAATAAGATTTATTTTGGAGTTTTTGTTATTTTATTTGAATTTAGGAAAAATTGCATGTTTTCAAAACTGCATTTTAGGGCCAAGAAAATGTTCATCTTGTTCTAAATATTTTATTTAGACGGTGAAAATTTGTTTTGGAATTTTTAGATATTTATTTATTTTTCTAGAATTTTTCTTAGTTCGGCGGAATTATTTAAAAAAAACCCCGCGCGCCCGACTGGGCCGAAGGCCCAGCCAAGCCGGCCCAGCCGCCGCCGCCTCCCGCATCCGGATCGGGACCGGAGTCCCGATCGCCGCCGCCACCAAGTCCGGGAGGGCCACGCCGCCTCAGCCGCTCCCGCAAGCCACCGCCGCCCCCCTTTATAACCCGACCCGGGGCCCCCCTAGAGCCCCACAGCCGGAGCCGCCATCGTCGCAAGCCCGCTGCCCCGCCGCCTTGCGCCGCCTCCGCTAGGAGCCGCCGCCGCCGACGCCCGTCGCCGCCACCCCGCCACCCCACGCCGCCTGAAGCCCCGCCAGACCTCGCCGGAGCCCGAGGCGAGGTAGCCACCCGCCGTCCCGGTTTTCTAAGAAAAAACCAATCCAGTTTTTTTTAAGAAAACCCTAGATTCGTTTTTTATATAGATCGGTTTTATTTTTTGTCAGTTTATTTATCTATTGAGCGTTCGCACGTTCGTTCGTTCTAACGAACTCGTTCACCATTTAGTTACAGATAACGAACGTCCGTTCGTTAATCTGTTCGTTGTTTTTCTTTTTCTTGGATTTTTCCGCGGTTATTTCTGATCGCGATTTCTGATCCGATTTTCGTTCTAGTATAAGTTTTCGCTCGTTTATCAGAATCAGGCGATTCAAGCGCCTAGAGTTTCGTCTCAAAACCCTCTTTCCGTTTAACCTACTCAAACAAGTTTTTTCTTCTGTAAAATTTGACTTAGATCCAGATTAGTGAACGATGTTTGTTTCTTTCGCCGTTGGACTTTCGCTGCTTCGTTCAATTTGATTCTTTTTGCAAACCGGAGTTCTTAAGTTGAACTTTCTGGTTAGATCTCTTATTTGAGTTTTACCTGTGCATTAGATGAGTACTTATTGTATGCTTGTTTGTTTGCGATAGAGTACCCGGAGTGCGCCGCTTGCTACTTTGAATCTCTAGGTTTCGCTGATCATCAGCAAGGCAAGTAACACTTTGATCATATCCCTTCATACCCAGTTTTTATTGCATTAGATCAATCCCCAAACACTTGCATGATTAGGATCTGATTAATATATAGGTTTTGGGAAGTAGATGAGGTAGTACCTATTACCTCTTTTATTATCAAACCCTTGGGAGTTACTTCTACGTTTGCTTATAATGCCATGCTATGCTAGTAGACGTGGATTGGGTGAGTGTATCGATGACAGATGTGAGATTCATAAATTAATGGTTTATTTAAGGTGGAAACTTAAACACACATCTGGGTGGATTGAGGCACCTGGGTATTCCAGTGATTGCCTATTTGTTTTATGGACCGCCACCCAGGCTCAAAGGGATCATGAGATTATTCATGCTAGAAACTTCCGTGTGCAGCCACAAGCTACTATGGGCTCTAGCATAGTTGACTAAGTCGTGCGAACTCTTACAGTGGTGGACTAGCAGATGTAGGGGAAAGTAGGTGTAATGGTCTACCCGATCGTAAGGTGCTAGCGCTTCTGAAAGACTATGTCTCGGTCATCCGTTTCTCAAACACCATGTACTGCGAGAATTCCAACGGAGGTGATCGAGTCTTGCGGGATAAAGTGCACAAACCTCTGCAGAGTGTATAAACTAATCATGATTAGCCGTGTCCCCGGTTATGGACGTTTTGAGTATCTAGTACTTGGATTATCATGTGAATCTCATCATGTCACTTTAATTAATTTTGTTGGGTTTTAATGATGATGCTTAATTGGGATTGAGAGGGTGTCTACACCCTCAATGTTTACCAACCACCATGATAGTTAAATGAAATTTATTCCTTTGCAGTAGGGAAAAATTGGCTTTATGCAAAAACTGTAACCATAGAGCTTTCCACCAGCCATATATGCATGTAGTATAGCTTTATTCTTTCATTACTCTCTATGTGTTACATCGCCAGCATATTCCATGTGCTGACCCGTTTTCGGCCTGCAACGTTCATGTTGCAGACTTTTCAGACGACGAGTAAGGTGCCTTTAGGTTGTGGTTCTATACTCAGTGATGCCGTTGGAGTTGATGGACTCACTTATCTTCCAAGCCTTCCACTGTTATCGTTATTAGATGGCCTTAAGCCATATTTATTGTAATAAGTTCTCTTTTGAGACATTCGATGTAATAAGTGTGTGATTGCTACTCTGTTATAAATCCTTTAAGTATTGTGGGTGTCAGCATTACTGATCCAGGGATGACACTGATGCACAGAGATCAGACTGTTTGAGGTCTGGTCGCTACACTTGGCTCCAGAAATTCTTATTATAGATATAAAAAAATCCTCGCAAAGTTTCCTTTCATTCTGAGAACTTTTATTTCTGCACAAAAACGACACCATGGTAGTTCTGCTGAAAACAACGTTGGTCCGGGGTTAGTTTCATTCAAATCATGCAAATTAGAGTCCAAATCGAGAGGAAAAGCGTGAGAAAAGTAGATACGTTGGAGACGTATCAATTTACCTCAGTGATGAGACCAAGGTTATCGAACCAGTAGGAGAACCACGCAACACCACGTAAGCAGCTCCTGCACACAAAGAACAATACTTGCAATCCGACGTAAGAGAGGGGTTGTCAATCCCTCACGGGTAAAAATATAGTTAAAATTGTAGTAGATTGGATAAATAGATCTCGCGGGAACGTGAGATAAAATAAATAAATAAAAATTGCAGCAAGGTATTTTTGTATGTTTGGATTATTAGATTTGAAAATAAAAGCAAATAAATATAGATCGCAAAGGCAAATATATTAAAGAAGAGACCCAGGGGCCATAGGTTTCACTAGTGTCTTCTCTCGAGAAAAATAGCAAACGGTGGGAAAACAATTATTGTTGGGCAATTGATAGAACTTCAAATAATCATGGCGATATCCAGGCAATTATCATTATATAGGCATTACGTCCAAGTTTAGTAGACCGACTCCTGCCTGCATTTACTACTATTACTCCACACATCGACCGCTATCCAGCATGCATCTAGTGTATTAAGTTCATGGAAAAACAGGGTAATGCAATAAGAACGATGGCATGATCTAGACAAGATCTATTTATGTAGAAATAGACCCCATCTTGTTATCCTTAATAGCAACGATACATACGTGTCATTTCCCCTTCTGTCACTGGGATCAAGCACCATAAGATCAAACTCATCACAAAGCACCTCTTCCCATTGCAAGATAAATAGATCAAGTTGGCCAAACAAAACCCAAATATCGGTGGAGAAATACGAGGCTATAAGCAATCATGCATATAAGAGATCAAAGAAGACTCAAATAACTTCCATGGATAAAAATATAGATCTGATCATAAACTCAAAGTACATCGGATCCCAACAAACACACCGCAAAAAGAGTTACATCATATGGATCTCCAAGAGAACATTGTATTGAGAATCAAACGAGAGATAGGAAGCCATCTAGCTACTAACTACGGACCCGTAGGTCTACAATGAACTACTCACGCATCATCGGAGAGGCACCAATGGACATGATGAACCCCTCTGTGATGGTGACTAGATTGGATCTACTGTTTTTGGACCTTGCGGCGGCTGGAACTAATTTTCGTTGACACCCCTAGGGTTTCTGGAATATTGGGGTATTTATAGAGCAAAGAGGCGGTGCGGGAGGCCACCGAGGTGGGCATAACCTACCTAGGCGCGCCCTGGGCAACCCTCTGGTACTTCTTCGGCCCATCTTGTGTCTTCTGGTCCAGAAAAAAAACACAAAAAGTTTCGCTGCGTTTGGACTCCGCTTGGTATTGATTTCCTGAGATGTAAAAAACAAGAAAAAAAACAGCAACTGGCACAGGGCACTATGTCAATAGGTTAGTACCAAAATATCATATAATATGATTGTAAAACATCCTAGAATGATAATATAACAGCATGGAACAATAAAATATTGTAGATGCATTGGAATATTATCTTGGGGTGCCTCGGGCATCCCCAAGCTTAGGATTTTGCTAATCCTTATTCCTTCATCCATCGTAATATCACCCAACACTTGAAAACATCAATCACACAAAACTCAACAAAACCTTCGTGAGATCCATTAGTATAAGAAAGCAAACCACGAAGTATAATACAAAAATGAAATATGAATTGGTCTGATAGAATACTTATAGTAGTGGTTTTCTTTCTTATACTAACGGATCTCATGATGGTTTTGTTGAGTTTTGTGTGATTGAAGTTTTCAAGTTTTGGGTTATCTTACGATGGATGAAAGAAGGATAGAAGAACCTAAGCTTGGGGATGCCCCGACATCCCAAGCTATTATCCAAGAATGAGCAACCAACTAATCTTGGGGATGCCCCCGAGTGGCATCCCCTCTTTCTTCTAACGATTATCGGTATTTTACTTGAAGCTATATTTTTATTCGTCACATGATATGTGTTTTGCTTGGAGTGTCTTCTATGATATGAGTATTTGCTTGTTTTATTTTGTGTTTTAAGTCATCAATCCTTGATGGACACACCTATTTGAGAGAGCCAAAATTATATCATGACTTGTTAGAATTGCTCTCTGTGCTTCACTTAAATCTTTTATGAGCTAGGACTTGCTCTAGTGCTTCACTTATATCTTTTTGAGCACGGTGTGCTTAGAACTTTTGCAGAAATGCTCTCTTGCTTCACTTAGATTTCTTTGAGAGTTAGTAAAATTTTGAAGAAATTCTCTCTTGTGTCGGGACCCCGATCCTAAGTCAGACCGATCTAGCTTGTAACACATCATATCACTTTGCGGCCTCACGCACGGTATTCCCATGGGTGCCACCTTACCTGGCTCGGGACCGTTTGCGCCTTTTGGCTCACGTATATGATAGTGTCGCTAGCATCCATATGACAAAGAACCCGGGCCGACATGGCTAGTCGTGAATCCAAAGCGGCACTAACTCATGAGGACAGGCATACATGAATCACATCGAGCATGTCGGTCATCAACGTGTGAATCCGGGCTGTAGCACTGGGCTAACAGGACTCCGGTAACCCGGGCTGTAGCAGGCTAGGCAGGACTCCGGATGTCACCGCATGACATTTCCCCGAAGGGACAGACACAGGAACAAAGTGAAACACATGCCGGCCAGTCAAGTGTCCTGAGCAGTAGTGCTGGGCTAGCAGGACTCCGATGAACTGGGCTGTAGCGGACTACTATGGCTCAAGGAGACACTAGACTACATTTCCCCATAAGAGATGCTGACAAGGATAAACAACTAGATTGTCGGATCCCACACATAGCAATACACGTTACACGTACGCATAACATGCAAGTATGTGTTGTACAACATGGCATCACAACATAACGCAAACTTATATAAATAAAGGCCCAGAAGAGCCACATAACATAAGTACAAACAGGGGTCACATGACCCATCATTCAGAGCATACAAGCAACAAGCGGAAGCACTACATGTCTGAGTACAGACAACTACAAAAGAAAAGCCTGAGGAGCCCGACTATCTACAACATCCGATCAAGATCGTAGCTGAGGTACAAGCTACTTGTCGAAGTCCACGTAAACTAGTAAGACCGAAGTCTCCGCTGCAAAAACATAAATAAAGCAACATGAGTACAAAGGTACTCAGCAAGACTTACATCAGATCCTATCATACATGCATTTGTATCAAGAAGGTAATCTGGAGTTTAGTTGCAGCAAGCCAGCTTTGACTCAGTGGTTATCCTGTACTACGACTGCTGGTAACTCTTTTGAGGTGGCGCACACGAGTCCACTAATCACCACATCAATACACTACTATGGATTCATTCCCGTCTTCCTACGAGAAGGCCATCCATAGCACTCACACTTGTCTTGAGCATTTTAGAGTATCCACTTCAAGTTGTCTATGTACCACGTAAGCATCCAAGAAGTCCATAACCGAGGACACAGCTATTCGAACAGATCATGATAACCCTGCAGGGGTGTACTTCTTCACACACGCTCTCACCACTTATCACCATGTACACGTCATGTATCTCGGCAACCTTCAAGCGGAAGCCTGGCGAGGGTGTCGGCCATGACCTGACTAACCACACAAGACTCTAGTCCAGGTTTATCGCCTATTCGGGTTCCATTCACAAGGAGATCCGGCCGGGGTGTCGCTCACGGCCCCAAACGATATGTGCAGGGTTCCCAAGCCCACCTCGCCGGATGGATCTACGCTTGGTACACTGTGCCACTTGTGCCTAGTCTGTCCCAAGCCCACCTGGCCGGGTGCCACTTGGTAGACTACTAACACTTCCTACAAACACCAGAAACTATATTCCCCGTTGAAAACTTCAACTAGTTTGTCATCAATCACCAAAAAGGGGGAGATTGTAAGTGCATCTAGTGCCACCCCTAGTTGGTTTTGGAGTATTGACGACAAACCTAGTTGAGGGACTAATGTGTTCGTGAGAATTGCAGGATAACACAGGTAGAAGTCCCTCATTGATTCGGTTTTACTACCAGAGATGACCCCCAAAAATTGTATGAAGACATTGAAGCCAAACGTGGTATAAGAAGATATTCACGTTGAAGACTATGACAAAAGAAGACACGTTATGAAGCCTATGGAGCTTGAAGACTTAGATCTTTCGTAGTTCTTTTTCTTTTGTGTTGAGTCATAGGAACCACCGTACTGTTAAGTGGGGTCCAGGAGAACCAGTTAGAATGACTGAAGTGATGCTCAAAACCAAAAACCTATGTCTTCGAGTGAATACAATGAGAGCGAATCTTGTCCAGAGCCGGACAAGTCAGCTTTGCTTGTAGCCCAAGTAAAGTTGCCATGAGAGTTTGAAATCTGACCGTTGCGACACGCGTCAGTTCCTTAGTGACCCAGGGTCATTTCGGACAAATCAGGTCGGGTTGCCAAGTGGCTATAAATAGCCCACCCCCTACAACCATAAACGGTTGGCTACTGAGATTTCAGTGCACGGCTTTTGTCGTTTGAGAGCAACCCACCTCGAAGCCTTTGAGAGAAAATTCCAAGCGAGGAGAAAAGCCCTAACCACCTAGAGCCAGAGAACATTGGGCATCACTTAAGTCTTCTTGTCTGTGTGATCTGAAGACTTATTACACTTGGGGACTGTGAATCCTCTAGACGGTTAGGCGTCGCGTTCAGAGCATCCAAGAGACATTGTGGATTGCCAGTGAACGAAGTCTGTGAAGGTTTGGGAGTCTACCTTGAAGACTTACCAGAGTGATTGGGCGAGGACTATGTGACCTTAGCTCAAGGAGAATACGGTGAGGACTTGGTGTCCTGAGCTGCGTGTTCAGGACTGGGTGTCCGGGACTGTGTGTCCTAAGGTTTAAATACCTAGCCGCTCCAACCAGACGTACAGTTGTCACAGCAACTGGAACTGGTCCAACACATCATTGTCTTCAACGAGTCACCGGTTTCATCTTCACTTCCTTTTTCTTACTGTTACTCATTGTGAAGCCATTGCATGCTTGCTCTATCTTTTGTCTTCACAACGTGAATGTATGATCTGTTTGGCTTCATAACTTCTTCCTACCTGATCCTTATTACACTGCAGCTGTTTGTCATTGTGCTTTCACTTTATTGAATACTTGACCATGGCTGGCCTAGTGTAATCTAACTTCCGCTGCATAGTAATAGGCATAATCTTCGCTGTTTGTCTTCATAACTCCCACGTTTTGAAGACTTTCATAAAAATCGCCTATTCACCCCCCTCTAGTCGATATAACGCACTTTCAATTGGTATCAGAGCAAGGTGCTCCCTTGTTCTGTGTGATTCGGTTTAACCACCTGGAGTTTTAGCTATGTCGACTGCAGGGATAATCAAAGTCTCCACTGCGTGCCCCGTCTTCGATGGAACTGAATATCCCTACTGGAAGAATAAGATGCGCATGCATCTTGAAGCCATTGACGTCGACCTATGGTATGTCGTCGAGAACGGCGTTCCCAAGGCTGGAGAAGGTGTCACTGCTGCTGATGTCAAGAAGTTCACTCAACTGGACTCTACCGCCAAAAATATCATCTGTGGTCATCTGACAAAAGGACAGTATGGCCGTGTGAGTGCCTTGAAGACATCCAAGCTAGTCTGGGACTGGCTCTCCAAGGTCAATGAAGGCATATCAACCCAGAGAGATCAAAGAATCAGTGTTCTTCGCAACCTCTTCAACTGCTTCAAGAGAAATGACAATGAGAATGTCCAGCACACATTTGACCGGTTCACTGACCGGCTCACCAAACATGAAATCATCAAGACGCTGCTGAGATCACTTGATAGTTCATTTGACATCCTAGCCCTGATGATTCAAGAACATCCTGATTTCAAGACACTCGATCCGTCTGACATACATGAGAGGCTCAACACACATGAGTTTCAGCTTTCTGAGAAAAGAGATATCTACGGTCCAAACTATGGGCGAACTCGTGCCCTGAAGGCAAAAGCTGTTTCCTCATCTGAAGAAGAATCTGACAGCAGTTCTGATGATCCTGAAGACATTGGAAGGGAACTTGCAATGCTAGTGAAGAAGTTCCAAAAATTCACCAAGAAGAAAGGCTTCAGAAAATCTTCACGATCAAGCTCAAGGAATGATGAAGCTTCTGCTCATGACTACAAGAAGAAAACATGTCACAAGTGCAAGAAAACTGGACACTTCATCTCTGAGTGTCCATAGTGGGACAATGAGAACAGAAGGAAGAAGAAGAGCAAGGAATATGATTCTGACGACAAGAAGAAGAAGAAATACTCAAAGTCTTCTTCCAAGTCTTCCTCAAAGTCTTCATCATACAAGAAGAGCTCATCTGGCAAGGCACGTGCGTTTGTTGGCAAGGAAATGGATTCAGAGGAGGAGTCCACTTTTGAGGAGGCAGAGGTGGAGTCTGAGGAGGAGTCTGATTCTGGCATTGCGAGTCTGGCTACAACATACGTCGCCAAGTCCATCTTCAACACTGAAGACAATGACTGCATCACCGACACCGACGCAAATGACAAGAACGACTCCACTCCTACCTACTGCTTCATGGCACGCGGTGCCAAGGTAAACACACGCACTACTCACTATCAAACATCTAGTGACGATGACTCTGACTGTGATTCAAAACCCAGCTACAAAACACTTGCTAAAATTGCAACTGAACAACAGAAAGCTATGGAACATATTCAAAAACTGTTAGACAGAAGCGATGATCTGTTGGGTGCTGAAATGACTCGATCTGAATCCTTAATTGAAGACATAAAAAATCTTCACGTTAAGTATCAGGAACTTGAAGATCGTCTTGATACTCTCTCAACAACTCATGAAAAGCTTTCCTATGATTATCTTCAAAGGAAGCAAGAACTTGAGAAATTGAGAGCGGCTCATGAAGATCTTCAAAAGGAAAACGAGTCACTTCGCGCCGAACAGATCAGTTCCGCTCAGGAAGGATTTGAACCACCATGTCTTAAATGCATTGAGCGTGATAATGCTACTTCTGTTGCTGAATGTTCCACTGCTACTGCTGCTGCAATATCTTCAACTGTTGATGTGGTAACTAACCCCTCTGCTGAGGATACCACTGCTATTGCTGATGAGAATGCTAGGTTGAAGACATTGCTTGAAACAGGGATGTACAAAAGTCTTAAAGGACATCAGACATTATGTGATGTCCTCAAGAAGCAGATCCATCCAATTTATCTGGCTTCACTTGTGCTAACCCCATTATCATTGATGAATCCTTTGATGCAAACTATAAACTGTTTAAGAATCAGAATGGTGAAGTGTTTGCCAGGTACATTGGAACTAACTGCAGGAATGGACCGCCTATGAAGAAGATCTGGGTTCCGAAAAAGTGTCTGGAAAATCTTCCTATGAATGTCTTCATGACACCTCACTTGAAGAAGACAAACCTCAGACCAAAGGCTTCATACGGTCCAAAGGCTTCATACAATCAGAGGACTCACCTGAGTCACACTAACGCAAATGTTTTGCAGGGAAACCATACTCAGGCATATGAATATGAGAGCGGTTCATCGAACCGTCATGTTCACATGACCAAAAATTATTCTGCTTATTCCTATGAGTATTATTGTCCACCTGTAAGACTATTTGCTAAGGCTTCAAAGCCAAAATTCTCAGATGCTGCACTTAGACTTATTGCTTCTAAGCCACCCTTGAAGATGTGGGTGGTTAAGAAAGCTTAACTCTCTTTTGCAGGGAAAGGTCTCCAGGAGAAAAACAAAATCTTCTGACGCTATTGCTGGGGACCTTAAAAATCTTATAGGGCGAAAGATAAAATGCCCGAATGGCATCATTATGTACTTCGTTCCTGAATCACATGCTACTCTCCCTATTAGTCCTAATCTGGATCTAAGTTTTCATAACCCACTGGTTCGTCAAATGTTTTTGCTTCACAATTCTCTTCGTGGAGCCTATCCCCCTAACTGCACTGTAGGGTACGACACCAGCGACTTCAAAGTCTTCAGAATGGATTATTGACAGTGGGTGTTCAAATCACATGACTGGCAAAAGAAGCCTTCTTATGGACTCAACCTTACGTCCATCCGACAAAAGCCACATCACATTTGCTGACACTGGTAAAAGTAAGGTATTGGGTCTAGGTAGAGTTGCAATCTCAAAGGATCAACACATGGATAAAGGCATGCTTGTTGAATCCCTTGGCTTCAACTTAATTCTGTCTCAATGCTTTGCGATTTGAACATGATCGTAATGTTTGGAAAATATCGTTGCCTAGTACTAATGGAATCTGACAAGTCTCTAGTGTTTGAAGGGTATCGGAAAGATGATTTGTATGTGGTAGATTTCTCAGCAGGGCCACAACTTGTAGTATGTCTTCTTGCAAAAGCTTCAGAATGCTGGCTTTGGCATCGAAGGCTTGGGCATGCTGGCATGAGGAACCTCCACACCCTTGCAAAGAAGAAGCAAGTCATAGGCATCGAGGGCGTCAAGTTCAAGAAAGATCATTTATGCGGTGCCTGTGAAGCAGGGAAGATGACGAGGGCAAAACATCCTTCGAAGACAATCATGACTACTACACAACCCTTCGAACTGTTTCACATGGATCTTTTCGGTCCCACTCACTACTCAACTTTTACTACTACTGCTTGCCTCTATGGCTTTGTCATTGTTGATGATTACTCTAGATATACTTGGGTGCACATAATCCTTTACAAGACTGAAGTGCAGGATGTCTTCAGACGCTTCGCCAATCGAGCTATGAACAACTTCGGCGCCAAGATAAAGCACATCAGAAGTGACAATGGCACTGAATTCAAGAACACTGGCCTTGATACATATCTTGATACCTTGGGCATCACACATGAATTCTCAGCTCCGTACATGCCACAGCAGAATGGCGTCGTCGAACACAAGAACAGAACACTCATTGAGATGGCCAGAACAATGCTAGATGAGTACAAGACTCCAAGAAAATTCTGGACTGAAGCCATTGACACTGCATGCCATACAATCAATCGTGTTTATCTTCACAAGCTTATGAACAAGACATCTTATGAACTCCTAACTGGCAAGAAGCGAAATGTCAGTTACTTCAGAGTATTTGGCGCAAGATGCTGGATCAAGGACATACACCACACCTCAAAGTTTGCACCAAAAGCACATGAGGGCTTTATTCTTGGATATGGAAAGGATTCACACTCCTACAGAGTCTTCAATCTCTTTCATTACAAAATCGTTGAAACAGTGGATGTGCGGTTCGATGAGACAAATGGTTCACAAAGAGAGCAACTGCCAAATGTGCTAGATGAAGTTCCAGCTAGTGAATCAATCAAGCTTATGGGAACTGGAGAGATTATGCCTTCTGAAGCTCATCCTAAAGAAGAACTTATCATCTCAGCACCTGATCAACATGAAGACAATGCTCAGCCTGAAGACATTCCTCCAAACAACAACACAGATCAGCAAGAGCAAAGTCTTCGCCCTGTACATCCTCGTGTTGCCAATGAAGTGCAGATTGACAGAATAATTGACAGCATCAATGCACCTGGTCCACTCACTCATTCAAGGGCAACTCAGCTAACAAATTTCTGTGGGCACTTTGCATTCGTCTCAATATCGGAACCCAAGAAAGTTGAAGAAGCCTTCATGGAACCTGAATGGATTCAAGCTATGCAAGAAGAGCTTCAACAGTTTGAACTGAATAATGTATGGGAACTGGTTAAGCGTCCTGATCCACGGAAGCACAACATTATAGGCACCAAATGGATATACCGCAACAAGCAAGATGAGCATGGTCAAGTAGTCAGAAACAAAGCTCGTCTCGTTGCTCAAGGATATACTCAAGTAGAGGGCATTGACTTCGATGAAACATTTGCTCCTGTGGCTAGGCTTGAAGCCATACGCATACTGCTGGCCTATGCAAATCATCATAATATAATTCTATATCAAATGGATGTGAAAAGTGCCTTTCTCAATGGCAAGATTGAAGAAGAAGTGTATGTTGCACAACCGCCTGGCTTTGAAAATCCAAAACATCCTGACATGGTATACAAGCTCAACAAGGCACTGTATGGCCTCAAACAAGCCCCTAGGGCCTGGTATGACACACTCAAATACTTCCTGAAGAGCAAAGGCTTCATACCTGGTTCCCTGGATCCCACTCTTTTCACGAAGACATATGATGGTGAACTGTTTGTGTGCCAAATATATGTGGATGATATTATCTTCGGCTGCACCAATCTGAAGTACAGTGAAGAGTTTGGATATATGATGCAAGAGCAATATCAGATGTCCATGATGGGGGAGCTGAAGTTCTTCCTTGGTCTTCAAATACGACAACAACACAATGGCATCTTCATATCTCAAGAGAAGTATCTCAAAGATTGCCTGAAGAAGTTCGGTATGCAAGACTGCAAAGGCTTCACAACACCAATGCCAGCCAAACATCATCTAGGTCCTGACGACAATGGTAAAGAGTTCGATCAAAAGGTATACCGCTCCATGATTGGTTCTTTGCTTTATTTATGTGCATCTAGGCCAGATATTATGCTTAATGTTTGCATGTGTGCTCGATTTCAAGAGGCACCAAAGGAGTCGCATCACTTAGCTGTGAAGCGAATTCTTCGATATTTGGCTCACACCCCAACTCTAGGATTATGGTATCCCAACGGCTCAGAGTTTGATTTGGTTGGATTTTTGGATGCTGATTATGCTGGTGACAAAGTTGATCGCAAGTCTACATCAGGCACATGTCACTTTCTGGGACGATCACTTGTATGTTGGTCTTCAAAGAAGCAGAACTGTGTATCTCTCTCCACTACTGAATCTGAATACATTGCTGCTGGATCCTGCTGCGCTCAGCTTCTGTGGATGAAGCAAACACTCAAGGACTATGGCATTCATCTGAAGCAAGTGCCACTTTACTGCGACAACGAAAGCGCCATCAAGATTGCCAACAACCCAGTTCAGCACTCGAAGACTAAGCACATTGAAATTCGTCATCAATTTCTCAGAGATCATGTTGTGAAGGAAGACATTGATATCATACACGTCAACACTGAAGAGCAATTGGCAGATATCTTCACCAAGCCCTTGGATGAGAAGAGATTTTGCAAGTTACGATGTGAGCTAAATATCCTGGAATCCTCAAATGTCCTGTGATCAGGCACACATCCTAACACTTATGCATATGATGACTTAGATGTGCAACACACAAAGTAAAGTATATCTTCAATCAATGAAGACATACATTCTAAGTGTGAATACAGTAATGTGGAATTTGACTTCGGAGCGCCACGATAATTGTGCGCCGTGTCTGGGTCTAATACTTCCTATACGGTGGGTAACGCCACCACCAAACGTTCTATTTTGAAGTGTTTCACTCAAGGCGTTACCTTGCAATATCTTCACATTTGGTTTGGCTTCGAACTTAACATGTCTTCATGATTATCTTCACTACGTTGATTATATAGATATATACATACTAGTGTTCTGTCCTCTACAACATTCACTTATAGCTATGTCTTCTTGGTTGAATCTTTTGAACTAAGTGAATGTGATCGGACCATAATCTCTCTATGCTTTCTATCTCAAATTCTATCTCTCCAAGTCATATGCATTCTATTGAAACTGTCGAATGTCTTCACTGCGACCTTGTCAGTAGAAGATATAGAGACAACCATAAAGTCCGTTTTCAATGCTCATTCCTCCACATAAAATCCGGAGAAGCAGGAACGACCGCCCGACAATCCAGGCGTGCGTGGGACGTGGAACAAACCCAAAACTTCCGCAAACTGTCCACGCGTTCCTCAGATGCGAATCGCCAGGGGCACCTGTGTAATAGCACAGTGCCGCCCCTGAGCCTATAAATTCACACTTACCGCGGTCATTATCTCCTTCTTCCACCCTCGCACGAACCCTAGCGCCACCGCTAGCACTCGACGACGCCGGCGACGAAGCGCTTCGCTACCGCAACTTCTCCGACGCCGTCCTCACGCCGACTGCGGACATCGTCCTCTCCGTCGTCGCCGTAGGTGTCTTCCGTCGCCAAGTTAGGGCACGGAGGACTGAACTGCTCGGCATCATCTCTCACTTCCGTCTAGAAGTTCCAAGTGTGGTAAATAAAACTTCTTTTTACAGCCTCTTTTGATCTCATGGTTCTGTCACTTTCTACCATAAGAAGTTTCTCTTCACATAAGATAGATCTCTCAATCTGCATCTCATAACATGCCTAGTATATTCACTTGTGCTTCATGAAGTAGTTAGATTCCTCACTTGTACTGATCTGCGGGTTCGTACAAATCTGGAACCAACTTCTTATCTATGAGTGAATGTCTTCGCACGATGAGGTCAATGTCTTCTAAACTGATTAATCTTCAAAACCTTCTGAGAATGCATATGACCTCTTCCCCTTCCCTCGC
The DNA here is from genome assembly GCF_056163025.1 of Triticum urartu. Lineage (NCBI taxonomy): Eukaryota > Viridiplantae > Streptophyta > Magnoliopsida > Poales > Poaceae > Triticum > Triticum urartu. The sequence continues at coordinate 716,803,682 of NC_141879.1, forward strand.
ACCTTAATGCTGTCACAGGTACATGTCCGTTGGAGAATCCTTCGGTTCTCATAGTCTGCATTCATTTGTAGAATTCCTACAGCATCACATAAACTCTCCTGAAGCCAGTTCCTGTTGGTCCAGCAAAAGAAAGCCTTTGAAGCCTTTGAAAGTTTTGAAGCCTTTCAAGTTAAAGCTTATGGCTTCAGAAGCAGCAGCAAGGAAAGGGGGCAGAAAGAGACGTGAAGGAACTTCCAAAGATCTGTCTGAAGACCTGGCAGAAATGTATAAAACAGATCCTGAAGAGAACTATGGGCAGCGCAAGACTCGAATCCAATGGATTCGACGCTATTGGGCAGAACAATGGTTCAAATACCACTTCGTCACCCAGGAGTATGCTGAGAAAAGTGCCATTAGGAGACCATGGGGGGACATCCGTTACAAGAATCTCATACGCAGGACCAGAGATGAAGCCATTGCTCAAGGCTTCTACCCATGCATGGTCCGAGGACCACAGCCTGATGATGCGCATCCGTCGTCACTCCTCTGGTGTCGTGACGATAATCTGTTCAAGCGCAACTTCCAGTTTGCCCAGCAATCAGCGAAGCTGAACAAGAAGAAATTTGGGTTAGACTTCAACCTGGCCCTCCGCACCAAGGGCAGATGGCACACGCTACGCAGAATCCAATGTCATCGGTCCGTTTGCCAACCTTGAGGGCCTCATCACCCACATCTTAGTCCAAGGGACTGCCGTGAATGACCCTCCAGCTGACTCTGAGTCTGATGAAGCTCCTGCAGCACCGAAGCCAAAGCAGTCGAAGAAGCCAAAAGCTTCAAAACCGGCCCCTTCCTCAAAAGTCTCAAGGGCGAAGCCATTGGCAACTGCACCTCCTGAAGACAGTGTGCAGTCTGAAGACATATCCCGCGTCTCCAAGCCCTAGAAGGACAAGGTGCCTCAGCCACACACCGGCAAAGAGCTCACAGCTGCTGCCATTCTGCGCAGCGAAGCCATTGATCTATCAAGTGATGAAGATCTTGGAGATGACGCTCTAGAGCAGCTCATCAAAAGCAAAGAAGAAGCTGAAATCTTCAACAATTTGCCTCTTTTTGATGTCGCCATCATCCACAATTTCATCGATGAATGGTTTTCCTCACCTGACATAAGCTTCGAAGATCTGCAGCTGCCCGTTGGCCCCACCGTCGCATTCCAAGGCGCTATTGCTTCAGAACTTGCTATTGCCCAGCGCATAGTTGAACTGAAGCAGAAAATTGATCATGAAAAGGCTTAGTTCAATAAGCATATGGCCAAGCTCAGCGTGCAAGAAGTGAAGAGCTTCAAGGCCATGTTGCATGAGCTCAAAGAAATTTTTTTGAAGAAGCGTGCCGAAGCTCAGGGCTCATGTGAGCGAATGAAGTCTCTGGCGGAAAGATGTGTACAAGCCTACAATGAGGCTGAAAAGCGCAAGGCACTTGGGCGTCCAGGCATTGACCCCAAGATGGCCGCGAAGAAGAAGAAGAAGCCTGCTATGGCTGAACCAGAGGCATCTAGGCAAGAAGCGGTTCCAATTATCTTCCCAACTGCAACGACTGGCTCGAAGCCAAAGAGCCGGTCAACAGCTTCAGAGCTAAAGAAGACAAGAACTGCTGAGGCTGAAGCAAGGAAAAGGAAGAGCTCTGAAGCCTCTCCTACTGCCCCCAGCAAGAAGAAGAGAAAGATCAAGAAATCTCGGGCTGCTCCCACAGAGCCCTTGATAGTTGAACCTATTGCTATGGTGCACCCAAACGCAGAACGTCAACTGACGGTTCATGAGCCTGCTTCCACAGAGGCTCCCAAAGCTGAAGACATACCAGCAGCCGACCCCATTGCTGCTGAAGACATTGGTCATTAGGACAATGTACAAGATGATGCAGCCCTTCCTCAGAATGAACAAAGCGAACTCATCAGCATTGGTCGTCCTCTGACGCCAATTGCACAAGATGCGTCATGGGCGGATCGCCCCCAAGAGGAAGAAGACAATGAGGCCCAACCTACTCCAACCCCGCAAGCGTCGTCTGCATTCCGCAGGCTTCGCAGAGGTCCAAGGCCTCAAGTCTATACTGAAGACATTCCGACTGCATTAGCCGAAGAAGAAGCATCACAAGAGCCCACTCCAATGCTCCATCAAGAAGCAGTTCTCCAGGAGAACGTGCCTAAGACTGACCCTCCAGCTAGACAAGCGGAGGCTGAAAATGTTGAGGCTGCCACAACACACACTGAAGCCAATGCTTCAGCAGACAACGAAGCTACTGAACCAGACACTTCTGTTCCTGAGTCTGCTGCAGGTCCTCAATTTGATTACCATGTTGAGCACATGCCTCATGTACAGAAGCCAGTCCCAAGGCTGCCAAGGTTCCTAGGTCCTGCATCCGCACCTGGCTCCTTTGACATCAATAGCTTCAGGGCAGACAATACGTTTTTCAACAGCTCCAAGAACCCCTATTCAAGGGAACGGATTTCATCACATAGGTTCTGGAGCTATCCTCAGTGCAGCTACTATTCATGCATCCTATACAACCAAGGTCACATCTTCCCTCACAAGCGCCTTGATGTTGAAGCCATTGCTGGTCTGCCCTGTCTAGAGGAAGCTTTGGATTGCTTTAAGCAATTGGGTCTGCTACAGTTTGTCATTGATGAAGAGCACTGGAATGAAGAGCTTCTGCTTCAGTTCTATGCCACCCTCCATATTAAAGGATACAACAGAGATCCGAAGACTTGGGTCCTGAAGTGGATGACCGGCAATGCCCATCATGAAGCCAATGCGTTCGATATCATTGAGCTCACCGGCCTGCCCACTCCTGGCAAATTCTTCGAGGAAGGCTGTCAACTACATGCTGAAGCTATTGAGAGCATATTCCAGCGGTCTGAACCCAATAAGAGTCAGATGCTCTCAATGATGAAGCCACTGCCCCATGATGCACCCTATCCAACTGAGTTCTTCGTTGAAGACCTTGAGTACCTGCCCAGGACCATATATCACATCATCCGGCGGACTCTCTGGCCCATTAAGGGGCACTCTCCAAATGCAAAGATTGACGGTGCAATGAAGACTATGATATTCTGCATCCTTCATGGCAAATGCTTCAACGCACAGGATTTCTTCATACGCCAACTTGCTGCGTCAGGCTCAGACTTATTTGGTTTGAAGGTCTATGCTCCTTGGGTGATGAGGCTGATCAAACTGCACTCTGCGATCTCGTATCAGCCCTCAGCCCGAAACCATCGGATCTTCTTGCCAGATGTGGATACCTATTCTGAAGCTATATATCCTGAGCCTGCCAAGCAACCTTTAAGTCTTCAGAATGCAGAACACCAGAGCTTCACTCAGAATGATGAAGGTGTTGAAGCCATCTCCAGGGTGTATCCTTTGGCTGGCACTACACGTGCGCCACACTCTGCTTCAACTGAAGCCACTGATAGTGCAACTGCTTCAAGACCCAAGAAGCGCACTCGTGTTCTCACTGACCGAGAGCTTCTTGTGGCCGTTCATCAAAAACAAGATAGGCATCACGACTGGCTAAAGCGTCAGATGAAAAGCCTCTTGGTGGATGTCAATCGTCTTCGAAATCTTGCCACCAAGAATGCCTTCGTCACTCATGAAACCTGCCGTCGTACATGGAAAGGGCTCTCAATGATATGTACTGAAGCTGAACTTGAAGAGGATGGCTTCATAGAGCGATTCAAGTTTGACACCACACCTCCTAGAAGGGCTGTGATGCGCAACACACCATCACTTGAAGACTCTGAGTTTTCTTCATCTGCTGCCACAGTCACTGCCAGAATCATTGATGAAGAAGACGATGCTACATCACCGCCACCTGCTTCAGCACCTCCAAGCTCTTCTGCACCGCCAAACACCTCCAACGACCCTGCTGCTCCTGGGAACGAGTAGACACTCTATGTCTTCAAACCTTTTTGATCCTTGCTGACAAAAGAGGGATAAGCATATGAGTTGATTGTCTTCAAGCGGGTCCATATGGGCGGATGCTTTAAGTTTGTGCTATATTTTGCTTCGTGCTTACAACTCTCGTTTTTGCTTCATTTGGTTCTTATGAGTTGTAACACTTAAACCAGATGGTCGTCTGCTACTTGTTAGCCACCCTGTTTTGCGAAGATAAATTCCGTATGTGCGACGATAAATTCCGCACTTAGCTCATTCTGCAGACGTCCATTTTCCATTATGCATGTCATTATCTTCATATACTTTCACATGCATAGAGGATTGTCATCATAAGCTGAAGTGGATCTCCAAGTACAACCTGCCATGTGCATTTGCATTCCAAAAGCAAATCAACTTGTATGCACATCTTCAGGGGGAGCCCTTGCAACTTATGAAGACAATTCCTCGTCCTTTACAATTTCACAGACTATATTCCCCGTTGAAAACATCAACTAGTTTGTCATCAATCACCAAAAAGGGGGAGATTGTAAGTGCATCTAGTGCCACCCCTAGTTGTTTTTGGAGTATTGACGACAAACCTAGTTGAGGGACTAATGTGTTCGTGAGAATTGCAGGATAACACAGGTAGAAGTCCCTCATTGATTCGGTTTTACTACCAGAGATGACCCCCAAAAATTGTATGAAGACATTGAAGCCAAAGGTGGTATAAGAAGATATTCACGTTGAACACTATGACAAAAGAAGACACGTTATGAAGCCTATGGAGCTCGAAGACTTAGATCTTTCATAGTTCTTTTTCTTTTGTGTTGAGTCATAGGAACCACCGTACTGTTAAGTGGGGTCCAGGAGAACCAGTTAGAATGACTGAAGTGATGCTCAAAACCAAAAACCTATGTCTTCGAGTGAAGACAATGAGAGCGAATCTTGTCCAGAGCCGGACAAGTCAGCTTTGCTTGTAGCCCAAGTAAAGTTGCCATGAGAGTTTGAAATCTGACCGTTGCGACAAGCGTCAGTTCCTTAGTGACCCAGGGTCATTTCGGACAAATCAGGTCGGGTTGCCAAGTGGCTATAAATAGCCAACCCCCTACAACCATAAACGGTTGGCTGCTCAGATTTCAGTGCACGGCTTTTGTCGTTTGAGAGCAACCCACCTCAAAGCCTTTGAGAGAAAATTCCTAGCGAGGAGAAAAGCCCTAACCACCCAGAGCCAGAGAACATTGGGCATCACTTAAGTCTTCTTGTCTGTGTGATCTGAAGACTTATTACACTTGGGGACTGTGAATCCTCCAGACGGTTAGGCGTCGCATTCAGAGCATCCAAGAGACATTGTGGATTGCCAGTGAACGAAGTCTGTGAAGGTTTGGGAGTCTACCTTGAAGACTTACCAGAGTGATTGGGCGAGGACTATGTGACATTAGCTCAAGGAGAATACGGTGAGGACTTGGTGTCCTGAGCTGCGTGTTCAGGACTGGGTGTCCGGGACTGTGTGTCCTAAGGTTTAAATACCTAGCCGCTCCAACCAGACGTACAGTTGTCACAGCAACTGGAACTGGTCCAACACATCATTGTCTTCAACGAGTCACCGGTTTCATCTTCACTTCCTTTTTCTTACTGTTACTCATTGTGAAGCCATTGCATGCTTGCTCTATCTTTTGTCTTCACAATGTGAATGTATGATCTGTTTGGCTTCATAACTTCTTCCTACCTGATCCTTATTACACTGCAGCTGTTTGTCATTGTGCTTTCACTCTATTGAATACTTGACCATGGCTGGCCTAGTGTAATCTAACTTCCGCTGCATAGTAATAGGCATAATCTTCGCTGTTTGTCTTCATAACTCCCACGTTTTGAAGACTTTCATAAAAATCGCCTATTCACCCCCCTCTAGTCGATATAACGCACTTTCATCAGCACTGCGTCATGCTTGCGTCAGCAAGTCAACATCGCTGACCAAGTCAAACCTGACGTGTGGGGTCCACAAGTCAGTGACTCAGTTAGTTAACAGGGGGTTTAGTTAGTCTAATTAGGATTAGTGGGCGCCGGGCCCACTGGTCAGTGACTAACTAGGTAACTAACCTAGATTAATTAGTGTTAATCTTATACTAACTAAAGATGTCAGGGGGGTGGCCCACGCGTCAGTGACACAAGGGGGAGGGTCAACCCCGGTCAGCGGGTCAAAGCCACCGGCGGCTTGATGCCGGCGAGCCAGACGCGGCGGAGGGCGTCGGAAACGCGTCTCCAGCGACCAAATGGGCCGTGGAGACCATCTCCAAGGAGCTGGTGCTCGCGCGCATCCACTGGTGCCCTCCGTTTCACCGGAGATGGCCTAAATCGACAGCGGCGACCACTTGGGCGGCGGCCAGAGTTCGGGCGCGAGCGGGATCGGCGTGCGGGGCACGGGGAGGCAGGGGAGAAGGGGGGGTTCGACGGTGGGGCTCACAGCGAATCCAACGGCGTCGTCGGCGAGCTCGGGGAAGGCTTGGGGCAGCCGGAGCAACGACGGCGATCTCGTCGGCCGAAGCTTGAAGAAGATGGCGATGGCGATGCTCCAGGGCCTCCCGAGGCATGTGGCTCGACGGAGAGGTAGTAGGTGACGGCGCGGAGCTCATGGACTTGAAGGAGGGGCGAGGGAACGGTGGGGAGCACGTCAACAGTGAGCGGCGGCGACGGCTTGTTCGGTGATGCTCGCGAGAGAGAGAAAGGGAAGGGAATGAGCGTGGCTGAGAGCGAGGGGAGCCGGGGGGGTTGCGTGGCGACGTTGCAGGGGATCGCAGAGCAAGCAGGGAGGCAGGAGCTGGCCGGGCGCGTGGCCGCGTGCGGCGAGCACGTGCTCGGCGTCCTCCTGGCGCGGTGGAGACGATGACTGGCGTCGGCCAGTCAGCTGGGCCGAGCTACTGGGCCGATCTGGTAAGTGGCCCAGGTAATATCTTTTTTTATTTCTGTTTATGTTTTCTATTTTTCTGACATTTGTTTTGAGTTAATAAAAATACTAAATCATTTCATTTTATTCTGTAAATTTTAGTAGGGACTAGTTGGACCACTCCAAAGCCCCTCACCAAAATTCAAAATTATTGGACAATACTATATATATATATTTATCCAACGCAAATAATTTCTGGATTAATTCCAAATGGCCAAAATAAATATTTATGAGCTCCTGAAAATATTGGTTTGAATTTTACCTCTGCCCAATATTTTCAGAGAGAGACATGAACATTTTCTTGGACCCTTTTGGAGCAATTTTTATCTGGGTCATTTCCAGAAATGATTTCTAAGGGTTTCACAATCCCCATTTCAAAGTTAAATGAAATTTAAACATGATGCACACATGACTAGCTAGCCTAGGTCATACCAGAACTAGGGATGTGACAACTCGCCCCCACTCGAAGAAATCTCGTCCCAAGATTCAGGAGTCGGCGGGAAGAAAGCGGGGTACTCAAGTCGAAGACGATCTTCTCGCTCCCAGGTAGCTTCTCTCTCGGAATGATGAGACCACTGAACTTTGAGAAACTTGATGTTATGACGTCGAGTGACACGCTCTGCTTGATCAAGAATGCGAACAGGGTACTCTCAGTATGTGAGGTTATCTTGGAGATCAAACGTTTCGTGGTCCACTCCACGGATGGGATCCGAGAAGCAACGCGTGAGTTGAGAGACGTGGAAGACATCATGTACTCGAGAAAGATGTGGGGGTAGTTCCAACTGGTAGGCAACCTCTCCTCGTTTAGCGAGAATGCGAAAAGGACCAATGTAACGAGAAACCAACTTGCCTTTGATACCGAAATGATGGGTACCCTTCAAGGGAGTAACCCGAAGATAAGCCTTGTCGCCAACTTCATAAGCCACTTCCTTATGACGACGGTCATACTGGCTCTTTTGACGAGATTGGGCTGTTTTCAAATTCTCACGAATGACGCGAACTTGCTCTTCTGCCTCCTGGATCATATCCGGTCCAAAGAATTGTCTTTCACCGGTTTCTGACCAGTTCAAAGGTGTTCGACATCTTCGTCCATACAGAACCTCAAAAGGAGCTTTCTTGAGGCTAGATTGGTAGCTGTTGTTATAAGAAAACTCGGCGAAGGGAAGACACTTCTCCCAATCCATACCGAATGAGATAACACAAGCTCTAAGCATGTCTTCAAGAATCTGGTTGACCCTTTCCACCTGACTAGTTGATTGAGGGTAGAAAGCGGTACTGAAGGAAAGATGGGTGCCCATGGCAGTTTGGAAGCTCTCCCAGAAATGAGAAGTGAAAAGACTACCACGGTCTGAATTGATCTCTAGTGGAACACCATGAAGTGACACTATTCGAGAAATATATAAGTCAGCGAGCTGACTAGCAGTGATACTCTATCGAACAGGTAGGAAGTGAGCCACTTTGGAAAGACGATCAATGACTACGAAGATAGCATTATTCCCTCTCTTGGTCCTGGGAAAGCCGGTGATGAAGTCCATACCAACTTTATCCCATTTCCACTCATGAATAGCTAAAGGTTGAAGGCTGCCAGCAGGCCTTTGATGCTCTGCCTTAACGCGACGACAAACGTCACAGTTAGCAATGAACTGAGCAATTTCTCTCTTCATCCTAGTCCACCAGAACCTCTGGCGTAGGTCCTGATACATCTTAGTACTACCGGGATGAATCGTGAGAGGAGATTCATGCGCCCCCTTAAGGATTAATTGTCGAAGATGTTGATTCTTGGGAACCACCAAGCGACTCTCAAAGAAAACAACACCACGATCATCTATAGAGAAACTACCACCAACTCCTTTGTTAATGTTTCTCTTGATCCGGGAAATTCCCGTATCCTGCTGCTGAGCAGAGATGATTTGATCCACAAGAGTAGGTTTCGCCACCAAGGTAGAAAGGAATCCGTGAGGAGCAAGGTGGAGGTTAAGCTTACATAATTCCTCATGGAGAAGTTGTTGGCCCTGCTGCAACATGAGATTGTTGCAATAGGACTTACGACTTAGTGCATCAGCCATGACATTCCCCTTGCCCGGGGTGTAGGTAATCCCTAAGTCGTAATCTGAGCTCAATTCCAACCAACGTCTTTGCCTAAGGTTCAAATCTGGTTGGGTGAAGATATACTTGAGACTCTGGTGGTCGGTGTAAATCTCGCAACATTTACCGAGAAGGTAATGTCGCCAGGTCTTAAGTGCATAGACTACAGCTTCAAGCTCTAGATCATGTGTAGGATAATTCTCCTCATGTGGATGGAACTATCGAGATGCATAGGCAATCACATGGCGATCTTGCATAAGAATGCAACCTAGTCCCTGTCGTGAGGCATCACAATAGATAACAAAGTCCTTAGTGAAATCCGGTGGCACAATTATGGGAGCAGAAGTCAAGCGTCTTTTCAGTTCTTGAAAACTGTGCTCACACTGTGGGGACCACTCAAACTTTTTATCTTTCTTGAGAAGTTCCGTGAGAGGTTTGGCCACTTTGGAGAAGTTCTCAACGAATCGGCGACAATAACTGGCTAGACCAAGGAAACTCCTAACTTGCTTAACTGTTTCAGGAGGAGTCCAATCAAGAACGGCCTGAACTCTTTCGGGATTGACAGCAATGCCCTTACCAAAGATTACGTGGCCGAGATAGGTCACTTCTGGCAACCAAAATTCGCACTTGGAGAACTTGGCATAAAGGCGGTGCTCTCTGAGTTTTTCTAGCACCAGTCTAAGATGTTCGGCATGCTCTTCCTCGTTCTTCGAGTAAATAAGGATATCATCGAGGTAAACCACGACGAACTTATCTAAGTACTCCATGAAGATCGAGTTCATCAAGCGAGAGAAAGTAGCTGGAGCGTTGGTTAGACCAAAGGACATGACGGTGTACTCGTACTGACCATAACGAGTGACGAAAGCCATCTTAGGAATATCCCCATTTCTGATCTTGATTTGGTGGTAGCCTAACCTCAAATCCATCTTGGAGAAGACTGAGGATCCAGCGAGCTGATCATACAAGTCGTTGATCCTGGGGAGCGGATACTTGTTCTTTATCATGACCAAATTAACGGGACGATAATCTACAACCATCCGGTCCGTACCATCCTTCTTCTTGACGAAGAGGACGGGGCAAGCCCAGGGAGAAGAACTAGGACGGATGAAACCCTTTTGCAAGGACTCATCGAGTTGTTTCTTAAGCTCAGCTAGTTCTAAGGGTGCCATCTTGTAAGGTCTCCTAGAAATTGGGGCGGTTCCGGGGATAAGATCTATAACAAACTCTACATCTCTGTCAGGTGGAATACCTGGCAGTTCCTCTGAAAAGACATCCGGAAAGTCGCGGACTACCGGGATATCTTCAAGGTCAGGAAGAGGGCTAGCATTTAGAGAATATAGTTGACGCCTTGCAATTTTGGTGGAGACAGTGACTATCTTGCCAGAGGGGTGTGTGAGCTGAACAGACCTGGTGTAACAGTCAATCTTGGCATAATGAGCTTTCATCCAGTCCATACCCAAGATGATGTTAATATCTGAAGACTTGAGGGATATCAAGGAAGCTAGAAATACAAGTCTATCAACATGTATTACATTGCCATAACTTATCCTAGAAGTTTGCCACCTGGATCCAGGAGTTTGAATGAGTAGTGGGGAGGGCATATCACAAAATGACATGTCGTGCAAACGGGCATAACTTTCGGAAATGAAGGAGTGAGATGCCCCGGTATCGAATAGAACCGAAGCTGGGTGACAGTTGACAAGGAGTGTACCAAGAACGACATCTGGATCATCATAAGCGTCTTTAGCTGAGACGTGATGCACACGTCCAAGTTTAGTGGGAGCTAACTTGGCACTGATCATCTGGTGTGAAGGCTTACTACCACGGCCAACAGACTTCTCGGGCTGGGGTGGAGCAACATGGGTCTGAGTGCAAATAGGGGCAGTGTGGCTTGGCTCTCCGCACTTGTAACAAATCTTGGAGATAGGACAAGGACCCGCATTGACAAGTGCTCTACCAATAGGCATGGGTGGAGCATACTGCTGAACTGGGTGAGGTGCCACACAAGAAGGCCTCGGTGTATAACCGGGTGGAAGAGCGGAGTTCGGAACCCAAATCCGGCGCTTCTGAGAACTCGAACCGGAGGAAGAACCCAATTCACGGGTGTGCTTACGAGATTCCTCGTAGGTGAGTTGAGCTGTCTCTGCATTAATGGCCTTGTTCACAAGAGCGTGGAATGTATTGCAATGATGCAAGTGGAGAGCACGACGCAACTTGGGGTTGAGACCCTTCCGGAACCTAGCCTGCTTCTTGGCATCCGTGGACACTTCTTCTGTAGCATAGCGGGCAAGGTTCTCAAATTCTCTACTATAAGCATCAACAACCATCTTACCCCGTGTGAAACTACAGAACTCTTCTCTCTTGCGATCGATGAGGGCTTCAGGAATGTGATGCTCGCGAAAAGCCTTAATGAAATCTCTCCAGGTAGGAATCTGGCCAGCTGGGAGCATACCCTCATAGTTCTGCCACCAAAGACTAGCAGGACCTTCTAGGTGATATGCATCATAGATGACCTTGTCACCATCAGCTACGTTCGCAGAAGGCAGCTTGTGAGTGATACTACGAAGCCAGTCATCTGCATCGAGTGGCTCAATGGAATGATGGAAGGTGGGTGGTCTCAGACCAATGAAATCATGGATGGTCGCTGACCCTTTGCACCGATGTGCGATGTTCTCCTCGATACGTGCCAACAAGCGGTTGGACTCATGCTTGTTCCTCTCCATCTCTAACATGAACTCTGCCAATGAAGGTTGGTCGGGAGGATCCTCCTCATCCCTACCACCTCCGTGGTTCAGGCAACGGGCAACAGAACTTCGGTTAACCGGCAACATCCTGAAGAACCAACCAAGGAAACAAGGATGGATTCAGCATCATCATAAGGATGTAGATTATAGTACGAGAAAAATACTATCTCTTGAACTCCTAGGAAAATTCCGGCAGCATAACGGCAGTAAAATGCTCAAAATGAGACATCCTGCAAATGATGGGGTCGCATCAAACTCGTCATCATCACCCAAGGTTCTGAGATTTTACTAAACAGACTACACCGGAGGTACTCGAATTGGGATATGACTCTGATCAACCAACCCTAAGAGACTATGGAGTAGTAACACGTGATCCTGATAGACGAAAGAGAAAGCCTAGTTCCTTAACCCTGTAGGAAAGATAGGATGACTCAGATCAGAAGGCATGAGGCATGAGGAGTAAAAAGAGCCTTACGTTACCTTCCACAATCAATTCCCCTATATAGCTAAAGAATTTCTAGACTCAACTTTGACCAGGTTGGCTTGGAAATCCTACAAGCAGTCAGGCTCTGATACCAAAGCTGTCGGGACCCTGATCCTAAGTCACACCGATCTAGCATGTAACACATCATATCACTTTGCGGCCTCACGCACGGTATTCCCACGGGTGCCACCTTACCTGGCCCGGGACCGTTTGCGCCTTTTGGCTCACGTATATGATAGTGTCGCTAGCATCCATATGACAAAGAACCCAGGCCGACATGGCTAGTCGTGAATCCAAAGCGGCACTAACTCATGAGGACAGGCATACATGAATCACATCGAGCATGTTGGTCATCAACGTGTGAATCCGGGCTGTAGCACTGGGCTAACAGGACTTCAGTAACCCGGGCTGTAGCAGGCTAGGCAGGACTCCGGATGTCACCGCGTGACATTTCCCTGAAGGGACAGACACAGGAACAAAGTGAAACACATGCCGGCCAGTCAAGTGTCCTGAGCAGTAGTGCTGGGCTAGAAGGACTCCGGTGAACCGGGCTGTAGCGGACTACTATGGCTCAAGGAGACACTAGACTACATTTCCCCATAAGAGATGCTGACAAGGATAAACAACTAGATTGTCGGATCCCACACATAGCAATAGACGTTACACGTACGCATAACATGCAAGTATGTGCTGTACAACATGGCATCACAACATAACGCAAACTTATATAAATAAAGGCCCAGAAGAGCCACATAACATAAGTACAAACAGGGGTCACATGACCCATCATTCAGAGCATACAAGCAACAAGCAGAAGCACTACATGTCTGAGTACAGACAACTACAAAAGAAAAGGCTGAGGAGCCCGACTATCTACAACATCCGATCAAGATCGTAGCTGAGGTACAAGCTACTTGTCGAAGTCCACGTAAACTAGTAAGACCGAAGTCTCCGCTGCAAAAACATAAATAAAGCAACATGAGTACAAAGGTACTCAGCAAGACTTACATCAGATCCTATCATACATGCATTTGTATCAAGAAGGTAATGTGGAGTTTAGTTGCAGCAAGCCAGCTTTGACTCAGTGGCTATCCTGTACTACGACTGCTGGTAACTCTTTTGAGGTGGCGCACACGAGTCCACTAATCACCACATCAATACACTACTATGGATTCATTCCCGTCTTCCTATGAGAAGGCCATCCATAGCACTCACACTTGTCTTGAGCATTTTAGAGTATCCACTTCAAGTTGTCTATGTACCACGTAAGCATCCAAGAAGTCCATAACCAAGGACACAGCTATTCGAATAGATCATGATAACCCTGCAGGGGTGTACTTCTTCACACACGCTCTCACCACTTATCACCATGTACACGTCATCTATCTCGGCAACCTTCAAGCGGAAGCCTGGCGAGGGTGTCGGCCACGACCTGACTAACCACACAAGACTCTAGTCTAGGTTTATCGCCTATTCGGGTTCCATCCGCAAGGAGATCCGGCCGGGGTGTCGCTCACGGCCCCAAACGATATGTGCAGGGTTCCCAAGCCCACCTCGCCGGATGGATCTACGCTTGGTACACCGTGCCACTTGTGCCTAGTCTGTCCCAAGCCCACCTGGCCGGGTGCCACTTGGTAGACTACTAACACTTCCTACAAACACCAGAAACTATTTGCAACTCCTGGACAGAGATCAAGTTGGCTAATAAATCAAGAGAGCTTGGAGCGCCCGGAGCCCAATGTGTGGTAGTAACTAGTCATTGGACAACTTACACAGAACTCAGTTCTTAAGGACGGTTCCAGTGAGACAACCCACCATGTACTCCTACATGGCCTCTCACCGCTACCTTTACCAAATCGTGTTCACACGCTTAACTCTCAGCACCAGAACATATCGTACCACTCCAATTCATTCCCGATGAATCAGACCTGACACAACTCTAAGCAATAGCAGGCATGGCATGGCAAGAACACAACATGGCTCAATCAGATCCTACACATGCTAGTGGGTTTCAACTATTTACTGTGGCAATGACAGGTTATGCAGAGGAATGGGTTCAACTACCGCAGTATAAAGTAGCAGTTGATTCGCTGTGTCCTAATGCAATAAAAGAGAGCAGGAGCGAGAGAGTGGGGTCATGTCAGAATGAACAAGGGGGTTTGCTTGCCTGGTAGATCAACAAGGGGGCACTGCTCCTCAGATAGGTACTCTGGATCGGTCTCCGGAGCAGGACCTATCGAGAAGGAATGGTGCCGGCAATCAGTACACAACATATGCAACAATAAGATGCATGATCATGGCATCAAGATGTGATGTTGTTTGAGCTAATGCAACTAGCATTCATTTGGTTAAAGTCCATTTGAACTAAAGATTCAAATGCACCTTTTAACATAAGCTCTTAAATATGCCATAAGTGTGTTTTCATATATACAGCATGTGTAGATGGTTTTTCATGCATGAAAATGGTACAGATGGATAGATTGAATTTTTCCAATAATTTTTCATATATAAATTATTTCAATCTGAGCTACGGTTGAATTTCTATGAATTTTTGAAGTTTATATCATTTTCTGGAATTTCCTGATTTATTTTAATACCAGAAAAGGATTAATTGCGTCAGCAATGCGTCATGCTTGCGTCAGCAAGTCAACAGCGCTGACCAAGTCAAACCTGACGTGTGGGGTCCACACGTCAGTGACTCAGTTAGTTAACAGGGGGTTTAGTTAGTCTAATTAGGATTAGTGGGCGCCGGGCCCACTGGTTAGTGACTAACTAGGTAACTAACCTAGATTAATTAGTGTTAATCTAATACTAACTAAAGATGTCAGGGGGGTGGCCCACGCGTCAGTGACACAAGGGGGAGGGTCAACCCCGGTCAGCGGGTCAAAGCCACCGGAGGCTTGACGCCGGCGAGCCAGACGCGGCGGAGGGCGTCGAAAACGCGTCTTCGGCGACCAAATGGGCCGTGGAGACCATCTCCGAGGATCTGGTGCTCACGCGCATCCACTGGTGCCCTCCGTTTCACCGGAGATGGCCTAAATCGATGGCAGCAACTACTTGGGCGGCGGCCGGAGTTCAGGTGCGAGCGGGATCGGCCTGCGGGGCACGGGGAGGCAGGGGAGAAGGGGGGGTTCGACGGCGGGGCTCACAGCGAATCCAACGGCGTCGTCGGCGAGCTCGGGGAAGGCTTGGGGCAGCCGGAGCAACGACGGCGATCTTGTCGGCCGAAGCTTGAAGACGACGGCAATGGCGATGCTCCAGGGCCTCCCGAGGCGTGTGGCTCGACGGAGAGGTAGCAGGTGACGGCACGGAGCTCGTGGACTCGAAGGAGGGGCGAGGGAACGGCGGGGAGCGCGTCAACAGCGAGCGGCAGCGACGGCATGTTCGGTGATGGTCGCGAGAGAGAGAAAGGGAAGGGAATGAGCGTGGCTGAGAGCGAGGGGAGCCGGGGGGGGGTTGCGTGGCGACGTTGCAGGGGGTCACGGAGCAAGCAGGGAGGCATGAGCTGGCCGGGCGCGTGGCCGCGTGCGGCGAGCTCATGCTCGGCGTCCTCCTGGCGCGGTGGAGACGATGACTGGCGTCGGCCAGTCAGCTGGGCCGAGCTACTGGGCCGATCTGGTAAGTGGCCCCGGTAATATCTTTTTTTATTTCTGTTTATGTTTTCTACTTTTCTGACATTTGTTTTGAGTTAATAAAAATACTAAATCATTTTATTTTATTTTGTAAATTTTAGTAGGGACTAGTTGGACCACTCCAAAGCCCCTCACCAAAATTCAAAATTATTGGACAATATTTTATATATATAAAAATATTTATCCAACGCAAATAATTTCTGGATTAATTCCAAATGGCCAAAATAAATATTTATGAGCTCCTGAAAATATTGGTTTGAATTTTACCTCTGCCCAATATTTTCAGAGAGAGACATGAACATTTTCTTGGACCCTTTTGGAGCAATTTTTATCTGGGTCATTTCCAGAAATGATTTTTGAGGGTTTCACAATCCCCATTTCAAAGTTAAATGAAATTTAAACATGATGCACACATGACTAGCTAGCCTAGGTCATACCAGAACTACGGATGTGACATCTTGCTTCACCTAAATTATTTTGAGAGAAAGAAAATTTGTTATGCTCATGATCTTCACTTATATTTGTTTGAGCTTATGAAAAGCAACACATGAAAATTAGTCCCAAAGTGATAGATATCCAAGAAGGATAAAAAAATGTCATGAAGATCATTGGACAAAATAAACTTGATTCTTAGTAATAGTTTTGAGATATGATGATGTGATATGTGAGTTATGTTGATGAGTAATTATGCTTTAGTAAGAATATTGGTGTTAGGATTTGTGATTCCCTATGCATGCACAAAAGTCAATAGTCATGCAATGAAATTATATCCTACTTGTGGTGCATTATTCGGTGTTAATTATGCTTAATGCTTGCTTATGAGATTATTCGTTTCTTGGTTGGTCGCTTCTCAATCTTTTGCTAGCCTTCATTTTGCACCAAGTGTGATCTCTACTTGTGCATCCAAAATCCATTAAACCAGTTTTGCCACATGAGTCCACTATATCTACCTATATGCGGTATTCTTTTGCCGTTCAAGGCAAATTTGTATGTGCCATCTCTAATTTTCAAAATAAACTTCTCTTTTGAGTATTTGTTTCGCTCGCAGAACGGTAACAGGTGCACTAGTAGAAAAAGGCCCATTTGTCCCGGTTCATAAGGCCCATTTGTCCCGGTTCGGGAACCGGGACTAAAGGGTCGGTACTAAAGCCCAGTACCTTTAGTCCCGGTTCTTATACCAACCGGGACAGATGGGGCTCCACGTGGCCGCTGCGGCTTGCCCAGGCAGGGGGGCCTTTTGTCCCGGTTGGTAGCACCAACCGGGGTCCACGCATTAGCAGTTCAGGGGATGGGTTTTTTAAGGGGGGGGGGGTTTGGGGGTTTTGGGGGGTTTTGTAGGGTTAATTTAGGTGTTTCATATATTGTGTTAGCTAGCTAATAGAGAGAAGTGTCCTCTCTTATCTTCGTGCTTGGTCGACGCTACGTACTATACGTATAGAGAGGACTCAACATGCTAGCTAGTAAGCAAATGAAGGAAACCATTAAGTACTGAAGATCATCATGAACATATACAGAGAGAAGTGATATCGACCTCTCCTTCTCCGAGAGATTGGTCGAACAACAAGTTTTCGTAAGATCTCTTACAATCCCCTGGCATATGAACTCAATTTGCACATGGTATTCTCCGGCTTTATTGATGACGTGGTCAAGAAAGAATCCCGCCAATTCCTCTTGAATTGCTTTTATGCGATCTTGTGGTAGGAGTTCATCCCGCATCCGCGACGTCTAATTTGAAGAACGGGGTCAATATATATATATATATATATATATATATATATATATATATATATGAATGAATCAAACTCAACACAAATGATGGTAATAAAATGAAATTGTGAATATTATTGCTTACGCACTTCAAATTGTCTTTTAGAGTTGCCCCGCTTATTCTTGGTCGTCGCGTTGTAGATGAACTCGCAAACGTAGTATCCACAGTAATTATTCCCGGGTTCCTTCCATAAGCTCTTTACGAGAAATAGAGGTCAATCAAACTGATAATGAAGCATTATAAATGGCATTGATGAAATTAGCGAGAATCAACGGGAGATGCACGGAACTAGCTAGCTAGTAGTACTTACTTTTGGGTATGTAAATCGCAGCTCCCACAGCAGTCCCGGAGCATGTGCGGTGAATACTTTCCAAACCCTGCGAGAGAAAGAAAACAATTACTTGATATCAGGAAATGAACAAAGTTGCCGATATCACAACCGGAATCAACTTCTTTGCCGTCCGCCATGGCACACGGCAAAGGCATAGATCCCGGAAGGCAAACTTCTTTGCCGTCTGCCAGCAGACGGCAAACTGTCCTTCTGAACAGGTGCCAGCAAAGGCCTTCTTTGTCATCTGCTTCTTAGAAATGGACGGCAAAGAATTGTGTCGTCCGCCATATGAGGCCAACAGACGGCAAAGACAATGGACGACAGTGGGGTGGGGTCAGAGCCGTTAGGGGGTTAATGGCGCTCTTTGCCGTCCGCTGACAGACGGCAAAGAGCTAAGCTAGGCCAGCACTGGGAAGCTGCGACGTGGCCAGCTGTGCCGTCTGCCAGCAGACGGCAAAGATTCAAAGGTGTTTGCCATCCGCCAGCAGACGGCAAACTGACCAAATAGGCAGCCAATGTGCCCAGTTTCTACAGGTAGCTGCCACGTGTCCTCTTTGCCGTCTGCAGCTCTTTGCCGTCCGCTAGCAGATGGCAAAGAGGCTATATATCCCTTGTTTTTATTTATATCCATTTAATTTCACAAGAAGAGGAGGAAAAGAAGAAGAAGATGAAGAAGAAAAGAAGAAGAAGAAGAAGAAGAAGAAGGAAGAAGAAGAAAAAAAGAAGAAGAACTTCTTCTTCTTCTTCTTTTCATCCTGTTCCTCCTTTCCTTCCTCTTCCTTGATTTTCTTCATCTTATTATGTCATTTGTGGACTAAATAGGCTAAATTATGTCAAAAATGGACTAAACGGGCTAAATAAGAAGAAAAATACCGTTATCACGGAGTTGTAGGAATGGTTGGGGCTGCGCCAGTGGCAGACGGAGGTGAAGGACCGGTCGGGGTTCCGACATTGGCAGACGCGGAAGGATTGGTCGATGCTTGTCGGGAGCCATGCTGAACCAAAGATCATTTCCAATAATGTCTCGTTAGCATGATGCAAACTGAAATGTGAATAGTAGTAACTAAGGACCATTCAAATCAAACTTACCGTGGTCGCTGGAGCAATCTGGGGTATCAGCGGAGTGGCCTGACTGTGAAGTCCCCGAATCAATTGTACACTAATCATGCATGCAAATGTGTACGATCAAGGTCAGGGACTCACGAGAAGATATCACAACACAACTCTAAAACATAAATAAGTCATACAAGCATCATAATACAAGCCAGGGGCCTCGAGGGCTCGAATACAAGTGCTCGATCATAGACGAGTCAGTGGAAGCAACAATATCTGAGTACAGACATAAGTTAAACAAGTTTGCCTTAAGAAGGCTAGCACAAACTGGGATACAAATCGAAAGAGGCGCAGGCCTCCTGCCTGGGATCCTCCTAACTACTCTCGGTCATCGTCAGCGGGCTGCACGTAGTAGTAGGCACCTCCGGTGTAGTAGGAGTCATCATCGACGGTGGCGTCTGGCTCCTGGGCTCCAACATCTGGTTGCGACAACCAGGAAGAAAGGAAAGGGGGAAAAGGGGGAGAAAGCAACCGTGAGTACTCATCCAAAGTACTCACAAGCAAGGATCTACACTACATATGCATGGGTATATGTGTAAAGAGGCAATATCGGTGGACTGAACTGCAGAATGCCAGAATAAGAGGGGGAAAGCTAGTCCTATCGAAGACTACGCTTCTGGCAGCCTCCATCTTGCAGCATGTAGAAGAGAGTAGATGGTAAGTTCACCAAGTATCATCGCATAGCATAATCCTACCCGGCGATCCCCTCCTCGTCGCCCTGTTAGAGAGTGATCATCGGGTTATATCTGGCACTTGGAAGGGTGTGTTTTATTAAGTATCCAGTTCTAGTTGTCATAAGGTCAAGGTACAACTCCAACACGTCCTGTTACCGAAGTTCACGACTATTCGAATAGATAAATTTCCCTGCAGGGATGCACCACATTACCTGACATGCTCGATCCCTCTGGCGGGGACACTTTCCTAGGTCATGTCCGGCCTCGGAAGATCAACACGTCGCAGCCCCACCTAGGCTCAACAGAGAGGTCAGCACGCCGGTCTAAATCCTATGCGCGCAAGGGTCTGGGCCCATCGCCCATTGCACACCTGCACATTGCGTACGCGACCGGAAGAATACCTAGCCTAGCAGGCGTTCCAGTCCAATCCGGCGCGCGCCGCTCAGTCGCTGACGTCAAAAAGAGCTTCGGCTAATACCACGACGCCGGTTGCCCATATCTTGTCCCACGTGGCGGTTAGTGCGTATAAGGTCAACGACCCAACTCAGATCAAATACCAAGATCTCGTTAAGTGTGTTATTATGAAGTAACCGTGAATGCCGACCAGGGCCAGGCCCACCTCTCGCCTAGGTGGTCTCAACCTGCCCTGTCGCTCCGCCACAAAGATTCACCCAGAGGGCCGTCGGGACAAAGGACCTTTCAGCCCCCAATCCGTGAATCACTCGCGGGTGCTCCACAAGCCGACCCGACTTTAGTCACCACATGTATCATGTATAAAGTAATGGTATATACCCGTGATCACCTCCGGAGTGATCACAGCCCGATAGTATAGCACAGCAGACGGACAAGAATGTATGGCCACAGATGGAATACTAGCATCCTATACTAAGCATGTAGGATTGCAGGTAAAGGTAACAACAGTAGTAGTAAGGATAGGCTATGCATCAGGATAGGATTAACGGAAAGCAGTAACATGCTACACTACTCTAATGCAAGCAGTATAGAGAAGAATAGGCGATATCTGGTGATCAAGGGGGGGGGGGCTTGCCTGGTTGCTCTAGCAAGAAGGAAGGGTCGTCAACACCGTAGTCGAACTGGGTGTCGCTGGCAGTCTCGGGGTCTACCGGAAAGAAGTAACGGAGGGGGAACACAATAAATAACAGAGCAATCAAAGCATCACAAACTGTAACATGGCATTACGCGGTGCTAGAGGTGACCTAACGTAGTAGTAGGTGCTACTGACGAAGGGGGAAAACATCCGGGAAAGTATTCCCAGTGTTTGGCATTTTCGGACGGACAGACCGGAGGGGGAAAATTTGCATATTCACTATGTTAGGGACCCATGGCGGACGAACGGACCACGTATTCGGATTCGTCTCCTCATTCTGAGCAACTTTCATGTATAAAGTATTTTCATCTGAGTTACGGATTAGTTTATATTAATTTTTAAAGTTTTAATTCATTTTCGAATTTTAATTCAAAAATAAAATGCCAAATTCTAAATGTACCCAGCACAGTGTACACAAAAATGTACTCTGGCTGGTATGTGGGACCAGGGGGACCCAGTTGACCAGTCAACGTTTGACTGGTCAACAGAGGGTGGGGGTCCCCTGTCATACATTGATTAATTAATTACTTAATTAATTAGTTTAATTAAACATGTTAATTAAGTTAAGTTGATTAAGCTAAATTAATTAAGTTAATTTAATAATTATTTAATATAGCTTTAACTCTTTTTATTACATTTTCGTTTTTTCATAGTTTTAGGGACGTGGGTCCCGGCTGTCTGTGACCCAAGGCTAACCGGGGCGGGTTAACGGGCGCCCGGGTGTGGGCGAGGCAACCGGGCGAGTGGAGGGGCGCCGGCGTGGCGCGGTTGGAGGAGAGCGCGATGGGACGATGGTGGCGCACGGCCGCGGGGTAGCAGTAGCCGCAGGCAGCAAGCAAGGGGCGGCGTCGACGCGGCCTAGCGCGGCGGAGCCGATATGGGAGGCAGGGCGTTGCGGTGGTGACGTGGGGAAAAAGGCGGGGCGCGGCCCCAAGCGACGTGCGCGGGCGCTGGGGAGGAGGGCGCGCACGTGGGAGGACAACTCCGGCGGGCGCGGGCGCTAGGCAGCAGGGGAACGACGAGCAGGGAAAGAGGAGGCCGGCAGACGGGGTAATGGCATGGGGCGCGACGAGGTGCACGACGGACAACTACGGCGATTGGAGCAACTAAAAATGAAAATGACGCCGGAGCTCGAAATCGAGCTCAAGCTACGGGGAAAACAGCGCGGTTGCTCACATCGAGGGCGTTGTCGTGCTCGAGGTGACACGAGGAGTTCAGAGTCGCGGGGATCGACGTGTAGGAGCTCCGATGGCTGCGATGGGGCACCAGTCGATGTTGTTGACATGGGCCGCTCCAGTCGGTCTCGGGCACGTGGAGGTTGTGGACGACGTCGAGGAAGCCGTAGGGCAGCACGACGCAGCTCGGGGGCCGTTGGCCATGGCAGCAGCGAGGTGGTCGCTGCGCTCAACCAAGGAAGGTGGAAGAGGGGCGCGACGAGCTGCTGGGGCGAACGGAGGAAGATATGACCGGGCGACGGGGAAGGGCAGCAAGGCGGTCAAAGGGGCTCGCCGGCGCGGCGTTGAGCACGAGGGAGCTCCTCTCCCGCGTGTGTGTTGTGTGGTGGCGGTGGTGTGGGAGGACGAGGGAGACGTGGGGGAAAGTGGGGATCGTGGGATAGCTAGGGTTTCGACCGATAGAGGATATGGAGAGCGGGGTGGGCCTGTCGGGCCAGGGTGGGAGTTGGGTCGGGTGGCCCAGTTGGCCTGGGGCTTCCCCCTTTTACCTTTTTTTGTTTAGTCTTTTCCCTTTTCTTATTTTTCTTTTCTGCTTAAATTTTATTTTTCAAATTGCTTTAGTTTTGTAAAACATTCAACTAGCTCCTAAAATAGTAACATTATTTATACCACTGCCATAATAACTTTGGCACCTAGCAAAAATAGTTTAGTATTTTATAAAATATAATAGGAGTATTATTAATTGTTTTGCTGTTGTTTTAATCACTTTAGGGTATTTAATTATTTTATAAAGATGTTGTTTCTACTCCAATATTATTCGTGATTCATTTGTTTCATTGAGAACATTATAGTTTGACTTTTGAAAACTTTTGTTGTTTGCCTTTAATTAAAATTTGAATTTGAATCATTTTGAACGAACAGAGTTTATCAACAGTAACCGAGGTGACGTGGCATCATTAGCGGAGGTTTACTGTAGCTTAATTATCCGGGCATCACACTGACCGTTTTTCTCGCACATGGTCTGCACAGTTGGTTCTCACGAGTCAGTCATATTAGTTAGTAATACAAACATTACGTGCATGATTGGGCTAATATGCACGAGAAACGTACCACGATGAGCTCGTATAGGGCCCGGTTAGACACCTCGTTCCGGTTCCTCTCCTCCTCCAACAGCTTAGCCATCCTCTCCTCCATGTCCCTCTCCCTCTCCGCCGCCTCCCTTTTTGCCTCCTCCAAAAGAGCCTGGGTCTTCAATCTCTCTTTCTCAACCAATGCCTGCAACACATCACTCCTCGTTAGCATTGTAATCATCGATGGACGCACACACAATGTAATGGAGGAAAGGTGAGAGAGTCCATATAACTAACCGCCATGGCGAGCTCCGCGGGCCATGCACGAGGCGTTATCTCAGGATCAGAGCAACTCAGGTGCTTCTTAATCTGCGGGAGAGTCATAGGACAACGTATCAGTCCATCGCCAATGGCTTGAGAGCCATGGGACCTCTCGCGACCAGATATCATCACCAGCTCTGTATCAAAAGGATCCTGGCTTGGGTTAAAGTCCTCCCTGTTCCTCGCCTTCCCCTCGTCTCTGTACTTCACAAGCTTGTGTTGGGAGGAGATGTTGGTGAAGCTCTCTGGATGATCTAGGTTAGACTCCGTGAATGGCTTGCCCTTCTTGTATGGGGCCATATGGGCCATGCAATAGAGGTCGAACAGACTTGGCACAGGCTTCTTGTGGTGGTGCGCCTGAGAGAGAGGAACAAAATATTAGTTAAGGGCTCAAGCTAGCATGAAGAATGATATTGCTATGTAAATAGGTCATTTTGGAGCTAAGAAATGTTATTATGTCATTTTCGAGGAAAATAAGCTAAGTTCAGGTCATTTTCGAGGTAACCAAGATTATTATGCCATTTTTGACCAAAGTATGCTAATTATGTTTTTATTGAGCTATCCAAGGTAGTTATGCCATTTTTAGCTAACTATAACATTTAGGCATTCTATAGAGCTATCTAAGGTTATTATGTCATTTTAGAGCTAATTATGTCATGAATGAACTAGCTAAGATTAGTTTAGGTCGTTATTGAGCTATCGAAGGTAGTTAGGCCATTTTTTAACTAACTAAAGCATATTAAGTCATTTTATAAAGCTATCTAAAGGTTATTATGTCATTTTAGAGCTAAATATGTCATAAATGAACTATCCAAGGTAGTTATGCCTTTTTTTAACTAACTAAATCATATTAAGTCATTTTATAGAGCTATCTGAAGGTTATTATGTCATTTTAGAGCTAAATATGTCATAAATGAACTATCCAAGGTAGTTATGCCTTTTTTTAACTAACTAGGCATATTAAGTCATTTTGGAAGGGATAAATGCTAGCATGAAGAATGAAATTGCATGAATCATGTAGCAAACTACATACCCAGTTATCCCCGTACTCAGACAGGTTGGAGCTCCCTTGATGGTGTGGCACACCTTCCATTTGATCGCGCTTATCCTTGGCCCTTTGGTGTTCGACTAGCCATTGGGGAGAGCACCACGCATCCACCAACGCCTCCCAACAGTCCATCTTATCCACACACCATCTCGGGGGCACCTAAGTGAGTCAAGAGAAATTTCAGCGCTACACCTACGAATCAAATCAAGAGAACTAAGTTCAAGGCCTTAAGAATAGGTAATTACCTGCATGTACTTCTCCTTACTCAGAAACTTGCCACGACACTTCTTCTTGCCCCTCCTAATACCCTTCAAGGCGTAGTAGTCTCGAACAGCCTGCACCTGAGCCTCGTGCCATAAGTTCTGAAGTAGGCGCTTGCACTCGGTTTCGACAACCATAAATGCGGCCTCCTGCTCTCCCTCTGAAACCCTGTAGAAGGTCTGCAATCAAACAAAACAACACTGATTAGTACAATCACTAGGTAGTGTTGATTTTTAATTCTGTAAAGGAGAAATTACCCAAAACCGACAGAACACAATGTCGGCCACCATCTCGCACAAGACACCGTCGAGCCTCTCCTCCGGCAGGGCCGGGGCAACCGAGTACAACTCCCAGGTCAGTGCTAGCTGTGCAACCTGACCCTCACCGGGCAACATGACCCACCAAGGGAAGTGCTGCCGGCAAAACACTCCAAGGACCTGGTTGGGCCTGCGGACATCACAGGGGTGTACCCAACCCCTGTAGTATGACAAGGCCGACACATTAGATATTAATTTGAAGGAACATGAAGGAAAAAGGTTAAAAATAGTAAATGCACTTACTTCAACCCTTTAGGCGCAATCAACCACCTTTGGTCGAGGGTCGTCGGCACGGGCGGGAGCTTTGTACAACCATGCTTGTAGACCTTCTTTCCCTTGTCAACCAGCTCGTCATCGCTGTAGCTATCATCTGAAAAGGTGTCCTCGCTACCATCCTCCGGGCCACTAGCCTCCGGAGTCTCGTGGGAAGAAGACCGTGGGATCGGAGTCTTCTGGGACGAAGACCCCGTGACCAGAGTCTTCTGGGACGAAGACTTTGGGACCGGACTCACGTGGGGCGAAGGATCGACGACCCGAGTCTGGTGGGGCGAAGGATCAGCGACCGGAGGCTCATGGACCGGAGTCTGAGACGAGTCCACGTAAGACGGAGCAGTCTTGTGGTCGGGTGAATCAGCTGAGGGTGGCAGCGAGGAAGGCCTAGCAGCCTTCCTACCTCTCCCGCTGCCAAGCCTTCTTCGTCCTCCCCCGACCTCTCCCAGCCGAAGAAGAAGCGCCTGCCGCAGTTGTCTGTGTACTATCTAGCAGCGCTCTCCGGAGGGGCTGGGCTGGAATAATGAAACCATCCCTCCCAGTAGCGCTGGCAGGAGGCTCGGGGCGCTCTGGACCCTTGCCCACCATTCTGTCAACACCTGCAATGACAAAAAGTAAACAAAATTAGTACAACATAAAAAATTTGGATACCTGACATGAACATAATAATATGTATATAATTTAAGTGTATCATCATCATGAACATAATAAAAATACACCCAATCAACACAAGTATATATATATGATGTTTTTGTATCATCATCATGTTCGGGGTCTATCGGGGTGTCAGGGTGTCGGGGTGTCGGGGTTGGGGTGTGCTGTCAGGGTGTCGGTGGTCGGGGTGTCGGGGTATGCTGTCAAGGTGTCGGGGTGTGGTGTCAGGGTGTCGGGGCTTGGGGTCGGGGTCGGGGTAGGGGGGGTCGAGGTGTCGATTGTCGGGGTCTCAGGGGTGTCGGGGTCGGGGTGTGCGGTCAGGGTGTCGGGGTGTGGTGTCAGGGTGTCGGGGGTCGGGGTGTCGATTGTCGGGCTCTTAGGGTGTCAGGGTGTCGGGGTCGATTTCTTCTTCTTCTTCTTCTTCTTCTTCTTCTTCTTCTTCTTTATCGCCTCGGATCTGGTTCCCCACCGCTGACATACGGCCACCGCACCACACTCAACAACTTGGCCAAGGGTTCGTCCAAGGCTCCACCGTCTTCCACAACTTCTCGTTTCCAGCGAACCATAAGAAGATCGTTGGAAAAACAGAAGGAGGACACAGCACTGCCAGCAGAAAGAGGTACTCTTCTTCCCTTATTCGTGCAAAACCTTACGTTTCTGCTCACACCGTATTCATCCCACGAAAGAAACTAGTCGAGCGCTTCTTACTGCATCTTCTTCGTGATACTAAATGCACAAGGTTTCCTTCCTTTACTATTTCACCTTTGCCAGAGGTCAGTAGCCCGCCTGGATTTCAATTCAGGGTCAGTCGAACCGCAATTAAAAGAAGCAGCACCCGCTTAGGCGCGCGGAGCACCTAGTCCGCCTGTTCGCCAGGGAAGCGCATTGGTGTCTATCATAGGGGTGTGGGGCGCGGAGCTGCTTGCGCCTGATCTGGAAGTCGGCGGGGCTTGAATGGATGGCCGGGGGGCGGTGCCAAGCACGGCGGTGCGGTGAGGTCGAGGGGAGGGCGCAGGCAGGGGACTGGGCCGGTGGTCGCTGGCGTTTCGAGGAAGATCGTCAACACTGACTGGCTGGAGGTAGATGAAGACGATCTACCCGTTCTTTGTACATCGGACGGTGTAGAAAAAATGGACAGACCTATTTGTTTTCAGTCAACTGTTATTTTCATAGAATCCTGTAGTAATTTAGTGTGCCATGCATGTTGTAGAGCTATCATATGTCTCCTGTCATTTATTTCTCACCGACCTGCTATCTTCTACCTTTACACTGTACTAATTGTGCACACACTTCACCCATACTCACACTATTGTTTTTTTATGCATGGGTATTTCAGACTCTGACGCAGTGTTGATGAATGTAGAAAAGAAAAGACAGAAGTCGCTCCAGTGTAATTCCAAGATAAGCACTAAGTGTTTCAGTGTTGTAAAGGGTGCAGTGTCAGCAGTTGGAGACAGTAAACGTAGCTCTGCAGTTGATGATCTCAATTGGCACACACAACCATCCCAGGTGCTTGCTTTAACTTCGTGCTGTCAAATGAGGTTGCATGTTGCATATGGTGTCTAGCTTGTATTGCTTCCAATTTGGTTAAATTGCATCTGCTTACTTTACACATTATACCTTTGATAATGACATGCCTTCATGTTTTTGATACATACTACATATCCATCCCCTTAAATGATGAATATTTTCCATGGTTACGGCACAAAGGGACACACGCGAAGAAAAAGTTTCACACCCAAAGATCTGGGATGTGATCGGCTTCACTATCATCACTTTCTTCTGTGTTTCACACCCAGGAGGGAATCTCTGTAATAGTTAGGGTAGTTATGTGTTTTGGCATTTGAAACGCGAAGAAATTTTATGTGCAAACAAATTCCTTCATGCATTTACTGATTTTTTCAGCTAAAAGGCATTTCATTTTTAAAATGACCTAAGCATTACCAAATTGAATATAATGATAAAACACACTAATATTAAACATAATAAAAAAGAATCACTGAAAAATGTATTTTTAAAGTTAAGTTATTCACAAACTAGTGATTCACACAAATTTCAAATAATTCAAAATTTAAACTATTCAAATTTAAAAACTACCGGCACTAACTGAAAGTTTCTAATTTTGTGTACCTAAATCCAAAATATTCACAAAGAAACTCTAAATACAGCAAAAAACAACTAAAAATAAATAAAACAAAATAAATAAAGCAGAAAAGAAATAACTAAATGAAAAAAAGCCCACCTACTGGGCCACAGCGGCCTGCATACGACTAGAAACCCAACCTGTTGTTGGGCCAGGATGCAGGCCCGCAAGCCCAATAGGCCCCATAGGGCAGAGTAGCAGAGGTAGGCCCAGAAGGCCTGCTTTAGAGAGGAGCTCGAGACAGCAGCGGTGGCGGGGCTTATAAGCAGGTGCGAGCACCCTTCGGCTAGCGAGGTGGGACTAAACTCCTGCGCCCCTCGCCTGGCAGCGCACCGCCTTTAGTATCGGGTCGTGGCACCAACCGGTACTAAAGGGGGGGTCTTTAGTACCGGTTGGAGCCATCACCCGGTACTAAAGGCCTGCCCTTCCCGCCGCTTGGCCTGGCCAAAACAGGCCTTTAGTACCGGTTGGTGGCTCCAATCGGTACTAAAGGTGCCTTCTATATATACAACACTTCGAAAATTTTCATTCTCCCTCTGTTTCTTCCTCTATTTCCCCATTGAAGCACCGCCTGCGCCCCGATCGATCGACGCCGTCGCCGACCCCGTCCCCGTCGCCGCCCTCATCCCCGTCGCCGCCCCCGTCCCCGTCGCCGCCCTCGTCTCCGTCGCCGCCCTAGGCTCGTCCCTGTCGCGCCGTCCCCGCATCACGACCCGGCCCGTCGCCGCCCCGGCCGTCGCCTCGCCGTCGCCGTCGCCCCGCTGTGAGCTCTCGCCCTCTAACCCCTCTCCCTCGCCCCCGGCGGCCACCATGGGCGCTGCCCCTCCCCGAGCCCATACACACACACACAAGCATGATGAACACACACACACACACGTATATATATATGTATGAATGCATGTATATATTAGTATATACGTATTTTGTATGTTTAATTAGTTTAGAATTTTTAGATTATTATTTTTTCACTAGTATATATGTATGAATGCATGTTAGATGGATATAATTAGTGTTTAATTAGTATGGAATTTTTTTATATAATGTTGTTTTTCTGTTTTTTAATGGATGTATAGAAGTTGTTTTTTTTGTTTTTAGTGTTAGATGCTTAATTAGTATGAAATAGCATATAGAATTTTGACATATGCAATGATAGCATTATTAGTGTTCATTTGCATATAGTATTTGTTGTCGACGATGCCCGGCCCGCATCCTCGCCATCGACCCGTTCGCGACGACGTCCTGCTTCAGAGGACCCATGTTCGGGACTGGGCTCCGCCGGGCTGGCACTGGGAGGTGCTACCTTCAGGGGCGCGATGCTTGGTGAGGAACCTGGCCCCGGGTCCCGTCGTCGACCCTCATCTCCTTTGGTGGCGTTCGCGTGGGCCAGTTTCAGTGCGGAGGGAGCCGGCCCCGCCGGAGGTGGTACGTCGTCGTGTCAGGGAGGAGGACGAGCACGTCCATCGCTACATGGCTGCTATGGACGTCAGGTTCTCCAATACCTGGCAGGTTCTTTGGGGAGATCACCCGAGCTATGATCTAATGATGGTTCCTTCACTTTGGTTGTCCACCACCCGCGCCTCAGGAACCGCGAGTGGCCTAGATTACTCTTTAGTATTCGATCTTTATTAGCTGCTAGATAGCTAGCTAGCTAGTGATGTATTCGATATATAATATTCGAGATTATATATATTATTCAAGACGATGTATTCGAGATTATATCTATTATTTGAGATGATGTATTCGAGATTATATTCGATTATGCTTATTATGTACTATGATTGATTCAGTTTTTCCTTATTAATTGATTGCATCCATGCATTGTAATTTGAATAATAAATTGTTTTATATTTCTTTTGGATTAGTTAAATAAAAGCTATGGCGGACAATACCAGCAGAGAGGGAGAAGAGACCCTGTTCGATATCATACGCCATCCTCACGGGCCAGATGATGATCAGAATGAAGAAAATTATGATGGCTCCGAATTTCTAAACAACATCGGGGAGCGTGATATGATATTCGATCGCGACGACCGAATTGATGAAGTCATGAACTATGATTATGATGATGACGAAGAAAATGTTGATCTTGAAACAACAAAGACCAGCGAGGTATATATATTTATATAAGCAGGCATCTGGTGATCATCACATGTTTTAAATGAGTTGAAGATATATTAACAAATCAATCTTTCTTCTTTCAGCCATCTGGATCGAGCAAATCTTCAGGCAACAGGAAACGAGGCCCGAACAAAAAGTTGAAGGAGGGCGTAAAGTAAAATTTCGAGGCCATCAAACCTAATGGCGAACCAATAGCGCCTAAGAAGATTGCGGACAAGTTCATTCGTCAGTGCGGAGTTCTTGTGAAGGACCAACTCCCGATCTCCCTTCAAGCATGGAGAGAGCCAGCAAAGCCACGTCCAGATGTTACTTTTGTCGACGACAGACAAAAAGGTCTGCTTTGGGAAACTCTCATGGAACATTTCACCCTACCAGATCATTTCACAGATGCAGATGTGGAGAAAGTCAAGGACGCTGCTCTTAGGAAGATGGCGGTTGCATTCAACAACCACAAGAATCGTGTATGGGACAAGTACGTCAAGGGAGGAAGGAAGACTCCAGTATTCGAGGGAACACTAGAGAAGCAAAGTGCTAGCTCATTGGGACGATTTCGTGAAATTCAAGGATTCGGAATTACCTAAGGAACGGTCGAGAATAAACAAGAAGAATGCCGAAAAAAAGGATAAGTTCCATAAGCTGGGGCCAGGTGCCTACGCGGTGGCAATGCCTAAGTGGGATAAGTCTGAGAAACAGATGGAGGATGCAGGTGTCACTCCGGTTACTAGGAGCTGGCCCCCCAGGTGCAGTACTTGGTTATATGCGCATGGGGGGGAGTTGGACCCGAAGACAGGCAAAGTTTCGACGAAGGCATGTCTGAACGGAGCCGACGATAAGCTACTTGTTGCAATAGAAGAGGCTCGATCGGGGGTGTTCCAGCCCAACAGAGAGAACGACGAGCTTACGCGTGCCCTGGGAAATCCTGAACACCCGAGAAGAACACGAGGCAAGGGCGCTATTCCGTGGTATGAGGGGTTTTCGGACTGGAACGCTGACTACAGAAAAGAAGATTGCGGAGGAGAAGAAGAGGAAGATGGAGGAGGAGCAGAGGAAGCTGGACTATGAACGCCTTCAAGGCCTAGAATCAGCTCACGCGGACTTGGCAGTCAAATTCCAGCGGCAGCAGGAGCAGATCGACTCACTTAGCCAGCAAAGGGCGTCTCAGCAGCTACAGCAGCTAGCGGATGATCCAGCATTGGATAACACCGCCCATCCATGCCGAGAAGCAGCGTGGGTTCCGCCCTGGACGACGCAATGCTAGATACCCCGTGGATGACATCATGGAGAACACTAACTGCAAGCTACACTTCAAAATGAAGAACATATCCATGAAGGTGGCGGACGCCATTGCTTTCACAAATCCCCCCGAGGTAACCTTCCATTGCAACTCGATTCCAGTGGGCTATGCTCGTGTCTTGGTTGATGAGGTGGTCGCCCATATTCGGAGCTACAGCTTGACATTCCTGGAGGTGACAACGAGCACACATTGGGAGAGGCCATACATCGTATCATCCTATGGAGAAAGGATTGCATCGTCTTTCGAAGCCAACCGACACCACGTCACCCGACTCCTCGTCGAAGTTCGCCACCGAGTCAGCAGACTCCCGCTCCTCCAATTCCACCAACGCATGAGGCCACTCCTCCTCCTCCAAGTCCGGCAAAGTGTCAGGCCACTCCTCCTCCAAGTCCGATACAGCGTCAGACATCCACTCCTCCTCCATGTCCGGCACAACTTCAGGCCACTCCTCCTCCATGTCCGGAACAACTTCAGGCCACTCCTCCTCCCAAGTCCGGCACATCTTCAGGCCACTCCTCCTTGTCCAACTCAGCCACGTCAGCCGTCTCCGCCGCCTCAGCAATCACGGAAGAGAGCCGCCACAGCTATGGTGCATAGCAGTACAAGTCGAGGTAGTACGGGAGGTACAGGCGGAGGCAAGCGATTTCAATATGGTCCAAGCAGCCTCGCGCCTCTTCCGCAGAGGCCTTACAACAAGTCTGAGGAGGAAAACGCAGCCATATCGAAGGCCGAGGTGGAAGCCCATTTTGCACCGAAACCGCCACCGCCGCCAAGGGAGAAAGTGCCTGAGGAAAAGATTGACCACTTCATTCGTATGGCTAGACCACCAGCTCCCAAGCCTGTTGACACAGACTATGAGCGCCACCTTAGGAAGTTAAATCGAGCACGTCTACAGAAAGGAGGCAAGCTCGAGCTTGAGCAAATTAGCTGGCAAAAAATGTGGTAAAACCGTTCCCCAGCTGGGAGAACAGGTGGCGCAATCAATCCCCCCGCTTGTTGTGCCAACAACACATGAGAGTACACGCGCCCAATATTATTGTGGGCAAACCGTTAATGTTCCCTAGCTGGGCGATGTGGTAATAACCGAGGAGCATATAAGGCAGGCTGAAATCCTCAAGATCACTGTTGGACAACTCCTCGAGATTGAGCCCATGTCTCCGCTTAGAGAAGAGGAAATAAAACAGAAATATGTCCGGGGCCAACCTTTGGTCGAGCCAGACGAGGTCAAGAAGCTCCCAACGAGAATGTATGAATTGCATCAATGGTACATGAACATTACCAAGATTTCCAATCGAGAGTCCCTCATGGTGAATGTCAACAAGGATCATTACTACCATGAGAAAGTTGTGTCCATTGAGTATTCAGAACTATTTCAGTTATACAATCAAGACGCACTCGACAAATCTATCGTCAGTTGCTATTGTCTGTAAGTGATTTCTTTTTGTAATTTAAGTCTCAAGCCAGCTGTAGTGATCATTTTGATCAATCATTACCTGTAGTTATCCTCACTATATTCTTTTCTGTGGTATTATGCAGGATGAAGATGTATGAAATGAAAAAAGGTGGACGCTATGGCATTGGGTTCATTGACCCAAATACCGTTGTCGGCGTTCTGGGAACGGGGGTCCCCAGACTTGCCTGCCTGCAGCCCGTGGCGTGGCTCAAAGGGGGGCCCAGCACGACCCATCTTCACCAACGTAGACCCAAGACCCTCGCGAGGGGCCAAGCCTCGCGGGGCGGACGACACGGAGCTTCCTCGGGCACGGCCTCATCAGGCTGGCTCGCGAGGAGGCAGAGAGATCAAGGCGGGGTACCTCACGAGGTGCCCGTGACGCAAGCCATGACGACCAAGGGCGCCAGGCGGGCACCAGTGTGCGCAGTGTCCTCCTTTCCTCTTTGGTGCAAAGGGAGCAAGCGCAGGCGAGGGCATCAAGCAAAGGCACCCATTTCGGTGCAACGAGACCAAGACCAGTCCAATGGCAGGAAGGAAGTCATTGTGGAGCCCAAGCCAGCGTCACCACCAGAGCCTTTGGCAGGCGAGGACCAATTTTAGTCAGGATAAGTCTACCAGATGTTCCCCTTTGAAATGGCCAATTGTTGGCGCCCTTCCCGCTCAATATTTGGGAAGAGGCCCAGGGTCTTCGCCTATAAATAGGACTAGCCACCCCCCAGGGTAGAGGGAGGGAGAATTGGAACCGACACGACGGATAGAGGATTGAGAATCCAGAGAGAGAGAGAGAGAAGGGAGACTGAACTCCTCCTAGCAGTTCATCCCTCCAGCCAAGAACAGACCCTCGCGAGGCTGTTCTTCCTTGTATTGTTCATCATCATCAGCCCAAGAGGCAATCCAGCACACCACACCGGAGTAGGGTATTACACCACAACAGTGGCCCGAACCACTATAAACCCTGTGTCTCTTGTGCTGTTCTTTCCTTAGCTTAGATCTTAGCGATGCGGTGGAAAGCGGGTAGGTAGAAGGCATAATCTCCGCGCGTACCCCAGTGTTTGAACCTCAAGGGTCTGCTGAAACCCGAAATCTGCCATTTGGCGCGCCAGGTAGGGGTGCGCCGGAATTCATCTTCCACCGACCCGTTCTCCTCCGACCATCGCCTCCATGTCTGACGCTCGTCGGGCCCGCGCCGAGCGCCGAGCCGCTCTCGCTTCCCACGTCGCCGAGACGGCTCCTGTCGGCGGGCGTCCTCGCCGTTCACCGTCACCTGCCGTCAACGCCGCCACCGGCCCGGCGGGGAACGAGCAGCAAGCGTCGTCTCAGCACCCGTCCGTGCGACAAGACGGCCGCACCGCTACTCCCTCGCTCACGCCGGTTGGTTCTTCGTCCCGCGCGCTCCGCGCACCCATGGAGGCTCGAGCTGTGCTCATCGCGGCAAACGAGCTCCTGCGCTACCGTCCCATCGACGACGTCTACGAAGAATGGCTCGACCGCGTCGCCGAGCTCGTCCGCGCCGCAGGGGGCTCTCCTGCGCCGTCCGTTCCGCTGCACCGCACCCCGCCCCGCGCGGGTGACGAAGCTCCGGGGGTGTACCAGCCGATTCCTCCTCAAGAAGACGCCCTGGCTCCAAGGCGCGTGGCCCCTGGGCGGAACCCGCTCCGTCAGGTGCTAGCGCGGCAAGAGCAGAGCTTCCAAGAAGTTCCTCGCCCGCAAGAAGCTGCCCGGGCGCTCCCTGCCCCGGCACGTCGCGACCATGCTCCTGCTCCTGCGTGTCAAGACGCCGCGCTGCTCCCAGCTGCAGCGCCTGGGGACCTGCAAGACCAAGCTCTCCATCACCCAAGGCCTCCCGTGGCCACAGCAGGCTGTCGTGCCTTCACCACCGAGCTGCGCAGCATCGCGTGGCCCAGCAAGTTCAAGCCAGACCTGCCTCCTCGTTACGACGGCACGGCTGACCCTGCGGAGTTCCTCCAGCTCTATGAGCTGGGCATCGAAGCTGCCAACGGAGACGAGAAGGTCATGGCGAACTAGTTTCCCATGGCGCTCAAGGACGGGGCCCGCACCTCGCTCTTGAACCTGGCTCCAGGCACGATCTCCTCCTGGGACCAGATGCGCACCCGCTTCATCGCCAACTTCCAAGGTACTCGCGACCGGCCACCCGCCGTGAGCGACATGCACTGCATCAAGCAGCAACCCGGAGAGACCCTGCAGAAGTATATCCAGCGCTTCAACAACGCACGCCTCAAGATTCCCAAAGTGAGCGAGGAGGCCATCATCTCAGCCTTCTCCGACGGCGTGCGCGACGTCAAGATGAAGGAGGAGCTGGCGATGCATGAAGACCTGTGCACTTCCTTGGAGCTGTTCAACTTGGGGACCAAGTGCGCCAGGGCTGAGGAATGGCGTCTCTCCCTCCTCGAGCTGCCTGTCGCAGACCCAGAAGAGAGGAAGCCCAAGGCCAAGGATGTGAAGCGCAAGGGGGCTGCCGTGCTCGTGGCAGAACCAGACACCAAGCGGGGCAGAGATCAGCCCGAGTCTTCCAAGGGCAGCCGGTACTGTGTGTACCACGACCTCCACACCCACAACACCAACGAATGTCAAGAGCTCCGAGCCGTGCGAGAAGGAAGGATCGGCCGTTGCCCCGACCGCGCTGCTGGGGGCTATGGTCGAGGAGGAGGAAGAAACGCAGGACGCTGGGAAGACCGCGGCCCGCGCCAAGGGTGGCGCGATCAACCTCGCAACGATCGCTGGCGAGACCCGCCTCGCGAGGGAGACTAGAGGGATCAGCCTCGCGAGGATCGCCCGCAAGGCAACGCAGGCCTCCCTCCGCTACCGCCGCAACCAAGGAGAAACGAGGACCGCCACCAAGACGAGGGGGCTGGGGGCTTCCAGGAGCCACGCGTGATCGCTTGCATCCTGGGCGGAGCTCAAGCCCCTGCCTCTCAACGCATCTTCAAGCAGTTCGCCTGCGAAGTGAGTGCATTCCTCCCCAAGCTCGAAGCAACGCGCCCTCTCAGGTGGTCGGCGTGCGCCATCACGTTCAGCTCAGCGAATCAGCTCAAGTGTGCGACCACAGCTGGAGTCCTCCTGATGCTTTGCTCCCCAGTCATCAGCAACGTACTGGTCACCAGGACCCTCCTCGATGGCAGGGCAGGGCTCAACATCCTGTCCGTGGAAACATTCAACAATCTCCAGGTGCCCTACGACCAGCTTCAGCCAACCAAGCCTTTCTCCGGAGTCACCGACAGCTCCACGGTCCCGATTGGGCAGGTCTGCCTCCCTGTCACCTTCGGGGCACGCGACAACTACCGCACCGAGCTCATCGACTTCGATGTCGCTCACATTCGCCTACCGTACAGCGCCATCCTCGGGTACCCAGCGCTGGCCAAGTTCATGGCCGTAACTCACCACGGCTACAACGTCCTCAAGATGCCAGGAAGTGGTGGAGTCATCACGGTGCTCTGTGAAGATAAGGACGCGGTGTGTTCCTTGGAACGGGCCTTTCAGGCCGCGTCATTGGAACACCCGGATCGCGGAAGCAGGAGGCTTCCCCAGACCACCCCCAATAAGAAGAAGACATCGTCCGGCTCGGCCCCTCAGGAGGCAGGCCCCTTAGGGCCCGCGCCTGCCCAGGGGGAACCTCCTTCCATCGCATAGGAAAGCGCGCCCGGTGCCCTCCTCAGGCAAGGCTCGGGGGCTCTCCCCTGGAGGGCCACCGACCTGGCCAAGGTCACGAGGGAGGCGCTTGGGCACCACATGGAGGCGTGTTTCGAAGCACGTTTCCCTCAGGAAGGAGTAAGGCAAGGAGGACCAAACCCTCAGGAGTTCGTCGGCAAGGCCATTCAAGAGCTACAGGAGTCAAGAGCCATGAGAGGCGGCCGCCGCCTACCAGCTGTGGCTCCCCATCCAGGCGAGGATGGTGGGCTGCGCGTCTGCATCGACATATCAGGGCTCAATCGAGTCGCTTCTCTGGAGCGCCACTGGCCCTCGCGAGTGGGGCGCTGCGAAGGTCCACCCCACAGCTATGTTCGCATGCCTTACGGCTTGCCGAACGCGGCTGCCGCATACCAATGCCTCATGAGGGGCATCATGGAGGCTCAAGAGGCCAGGCGTTCCGCAGCCCTGGCGGATATGGAGACGGTCCGCGAGGAGCCACCAGCGCCTCCGGAGCCTCCTGATTCCCCTGGGCCCGGGGGCTCGTGAGGATCGGCTTCCGCAGCCCACCGAGTCCGCTACACCAACACTCCTTCGTCCTCAACATCATCAGGTGACATCTTTCAAGTTTCATTTCCAGCTGGGAGCGCCCCTCGGGCTGCATCATCCCCAAGTCGCTCGGCCCAGACCCAGCGGCATGTATCTCTTTTGCGTTTATTTCCGGCTAATGTGTTTGACCTAGTTGCCTGCTCAACTGACGCCAACTGACGGAACTGGTCCCGCAACGGCACGACGCTTGTGTATGGGTCCGTCCCTGCGACGCCGACAAACCTGAATGGCTGAGCTCTGGCCGCGGCAGCCCCGCATGGCGCCACCTCGTCAAGCCTTCAGTGCCTCACCTCCCCTCCGAAGCAACCAACGGCTGACTGTCAATTGTCATGACAACCCCTCGTTCTTTCTATGATGGGTCTACAGGATCTCCTGAAGAAGCTGCATCAGGTGAGGCCCTTGCGGTGTCTCCTTCACACTCATCCGCGCGAACCGCTTGCACGTTAAAGGTGGGTGCCTGAGCATCGCGACTCAGGGGTCCTACTAGCCCTCCAGCCCTCACCCTCTGGCTTGTCCACGGCATCGCGACCTGGCATACCAGCCACGGCTGAGACTCGCTCGAGGGCCGGGACCCGAGGACGTAGAGCAGAAAGGGGAGCAAGGGCGAGAGGGGAGGGACACGCGAGGACCTCGCCGAGCAACCTCACGCCTGCCAATGCATGGACCCGGCGACACACCAGGGAGAGGTCCATGATTCTTGAGATAAGTCACCACCCGGGAGCATCAGCTACCGTGGCACCATCCCCGCACCTAATGCAATCCCGTGTTAGCGACGCCGCTCTCCTTTCTCACCGAACGACTGTTGATTGAGCGCCAAAGGGGACCTCCTGAGCATCGTGACTCAGGGGCTCTTACCGGACCCCGGGTTGCTCACCTCCTGGCCTTGACCACGGCATCGCGACCTGGCATACCAGCGACAGCTGAAGCTGCCTTGGGACTGGGACCTGTCGGCGCAGAGCACCAAGCCCTCGTGAGGTTCGAAAGGGAGAACTGAGCTAAGACAGAATGAGCAATTCGCACAATTCTACGACAAGGGTTATATTAACAAACAGGATCACAGACACCTTACAAGCCCCCACGGGACGCGTCTTTGATTCCTCGCAGGGAACAGATCCTAAAGTTACGCTAACTACACACGCCCCTGCAAAAGACGCCATCATCAACAGTGGGCCGTCGAGCACCGGCACCAACCCCATCCAAATCAGAGTCGGCGACGGCCTGACGAGCCCGCCCTGCTCCAGGAGCGGCGACAACTCGGGGGCTCGTAGCTGTCGTCGCTCGTCTCCGAAGTCGCGAAAAGCTCGCCGGAGCCGCTAGACCCTCCGACACCTCCGCCGCCTGAGGAGACGCCAAGGGAGCGGTCGGCGGGCCTAGTTCTCACCACAGCAGGGTCCCGACCACCTCTCCTGGGGCAGCACTCCAGCCGGCGCCCGTTCGCATCGAAGACCTTGAAGAACATCACCGAAGAACCGTCGTACTCCAAGTGGATCACGAAGGCGCCTCTTGTCCTGCAAACCCAGGCGATTTCGTCCCAGCCTCGAGTCATGAAGACCTCGCCCGGGGCAACGACCGCGACCTCTGCCTCGGTCACGAGCGTGCTGCAGCCGGCGTGCTGCAGCCAAAGCTCCAGGAGTTCTCCCTGCGGGATGATGGAGGCGAAGAAGGGAGGAAGACGAATCCAAGACTGAGGAGGCATGGGGCGTGGAGCACGAACTCTCGGGAGGAGCCCTCGGTGTGGACCCCAGGAGGGACGACCCACACCTTCGTGACCCGTCGGCACCGACGGCGGCGCCGCCCGCGGCGATCAGCATCAACTCCTTCGGGGCCCTCAACATTGGCGTACAAGGGAAGCGGGGGACCCCGGCGGTGGTCGCACGCACCAACGCCTCGACACCACCTGATGGGCCCCCTTGTCCCGGCCGCGGAGGGCGAGCCGTTTCTTCGGCGGGAGCGGGTCTGGTTCCTCTCGAGGAGCCTTTCCTTTCTCTGCCGCCGAGAATCGACGGATCGGAGCCATCGTAGCAAGACGGAGCAAGGACCGAGAAGAAGGAGAAGCAAGAAGAGATGGACTGGAAGGGTGCGTGCCGTTCCGTACTTATAGCCGGCGGAGGCCAACCGTCGACCTCCACGGTCGCAGGTAATCGTGACCCGCTTTGCATGCAGGGACTTGTCCAATCCGCGCAGTTGCCGAGGCGTCATGGGGAAGTGGAGACGCCCACGTCCAATCAACCGCCACGCGGCGCCTAAGGCCGCAGGCTGTTAGGGCCCACGGCGCTTCGCCCTTGCCCTTTCGCCTCTCTGCACGGCCAAGTCCGGGCGCGCCTTGGGCCCGGGGGCTACTGTCGGCGTTCTGGGAACGAGGGTCCCCAGACTTGCCTGCCTGCGGCCCGCGGCGTGGCTCAAAGGGGGGCCCAGCACGGCCCATCTTCACCAACATAGACCCAAGACCCTCGCGAGGGGCCAAGCCTCACGGGGCGGACGACACGGAGCTTCCTCGGGCACGGCCTCATCAGGCTGGCTCGCGAGGAGGCGGAGAGATCAAGGCGGGGTACCTCATGAGGAGCCTGTGACGCAAGCCATGACGACCAAGGGCACCAGGCGGGCGCCAGCCCGCGCAGTGTCCTCCTTTCCTCTTTGGTGCAAAGGGAGCAAGCGCAGGCGAGGGCATCAAGCAAAGGCACCCATTTCGGTGCAACGAGACCAAGACCAATCCAATGGCAGGAAGGAAGTCATTGTGGAGCCCAAGCCAGCGTCACCACCAGAGCCTTTGGCAGGCGAGGACCAACTTTAATCAGGATAAGTGTACCAGATGTTCCCCTTTGAAATGGCCAATTGTTGGCACCCTTCCCGCTCAATATTTGGGAAGAGGCCCAGGGCCTTCGCCTATAAATAGGACTAGCCACCCCCCTAGGGTAGAGGGAGGGAGAATTGGAACCGACACGACGGATAGAGCATTGAGAATCCAGAGAGAGAGAGAGAGAAGGGAGACTGAACTCCTCCTAGAAGTTCATCCCTCCAGCCAAGAACAGACCCTTGCGAGGCTGTTCTTCCTTGTATTGTTCATCATCATCAGCCCAAGAGGCAATCCACGACACCACACTGGAGTAGGGTATTACACCACAACGGTGGCCCGAACTAGTATAAACCCTGTGTCTCTTGTGCTGTTCTTTCCTTAGCTTAGATCTTAGCGAGGCGGTGGAGA
The DNA here is from genome assembly GCF_056163025.1 of Triticum urartu. Classification (NCBI taxonomy): domain Eukaryota; kingdom Viridiplantae; phylum Streptophyta; class Magnoliopsida; order Poales; family Poaceae; genus Triticum; species Triticum urartu. The sequence continues at coordinate 716,844,038 of NC_141879.1, forward strand.
GCAGGTAGGTAGAAGGCGTAATCTCCGCGCGCACCCCAATGTTCGAACCTCAAGGGTCTGTCGGAACCCGAAATCCGACAACCGTTAATGAATACACATGGAAATTAGATGCATATTATGAAAAAAGTGTAGAGGAAAGCATGCTAGAGTTCTTGAAGCGCCTCAATACCAATGAAGATATACTACTTCCTTACAACTTCCAGTGAGTCACACTGTGTTATACTACAAATTCTCTGTTTTTGCCTACTAGCTAGGTACATGTTTTTGCTTACATATGCCTGCTTAATTAAGACATGCAAACATGTGTGCATGCAGATTTCACTGGATCTTGTTAATCACTAAAGTTGATGAAGGAACAGTTGAAGTACTAGACTCACTACTTAAGAAAGCAAGTGACTACACCATCGTGAAGGGGATAGTCAACAGGTAATTTCAATCATTATTAACTATATCTCGCCCTATTTAATTAGTTCGTCATTTCCTGATAAAACTATTTAATAACCCATTTATTCATTTTCTTTGTCGGTGGGCAGGGCTTGGGCAAAGTTCATCAGCGTCACTCCAGGAAAATGGAATCGAAATCTTAAATGGTATCGACCCAAGGTAAGTAATTAAGTAGTGCTAGCTAGCTAGCTTCCATCTCTTTAATTATCTTGCTTGATTAATTATTATCTGATCAAATTCCATTCTTGTAAAGGACCTGAAGCATGCGCCGGGGAATGATCTGTGTGCATACTACGTTTGCGAGAACATTCGCATGATGACGTCCGAAAGGAGCAGATCTCAAAGACAGGACTGGGTACGTTTGTCAGAAAACTATTCACAATTTTTACACCATTATCGATATATCTAGTCACACAACTAATACACATGCATATTGATCTCCTTCTTAATAGTTCAGAGAGGTGCGAGAGCAGCTCCTACTAGAGGAGCGCATAGAAGCAATTCAAGAGGAAATAGCGGGTTTATTGCTTGACCAGGTCATAGATCCCAAAGGAGAATACTATTACCCGCTACCGCCCCCATGAACCACTTCCAATTGTCATCGTGCTCTGAAGGCACCAATTAGGCTAATGCCACTGTCTCCGGAGGCACCAATTAGGAGAAAGTGTATATAGCTACCTAATTGTATACATATATACATGTGTGTATCTATGTGTGAATTAATTATAATGGTGGTTGTGAGACATTCGATGATATATATATATATATGATCGATTCTACTAGAAATTCTATTTATATATATGCATAACGTGTACAATATGTAGCATCGTAAAATACCAGCAAACGAAAAAGAATTAAATGGAAAACACAAAATTAAATGAAAAAGAAATCATAAACCCAAACCCCCCCAACCTTTTAATACCGGTTGGTGTCACCAACCGGTACTAAAGGGCTCCCTGCCCCCGGAGCTGGCTCGTTCCACGTGGTTGCCCTTTAGCACCGGTTCGTGCTGAACCGGTACGAAAGGGGGGACCTTTAGTGCCCACACATTAGTGCCGGTTACCGAAACGACACTAAAGGGTCTTACGAACCGGTGCTATTGCCCGGTTCTGCACTAGTGGGGTCTTCCACAATTGTAGCAATTATGTTCATGACTAGAAGATCTCTTGTCATTGTGAGACCTTGACTTGAGCTCTTTTCTTTGCTTCTACTCTTGTAGAACTTGTTGAAGTTCTTCACCATTAGGCTCAGTTCTTCATTGAAGTTTTGTTCCTCACTTGATGATGTGGGAGCTTCACATGAGGCTTTGTAAGAACCACTTGACTTGTTGTGGAGCTCTTCCTTATCTTTAAGTGACATCTCATGAGCAACAATTCTTCCAATGACTTCCGTTGGCTTGAGATCTTTGTAATTGGGCATCATTTGGATCAATCTGCAGACGGTATCATATTTTACATCCAAGGCTCTTAGGATCTTCTTGATGACGAATCTATTGGTCATCTCTTCACTTCCTAAGCCGGCAATCTCATTTGTGATGAGAGCAAACCTAGAATACATTTCAGCGACACCTTCACCATCCTTCATTTTGAACTTGTCAAGTTGACTTTGAAGCACATCCAATTTGGATTCCTTGACGGAGTAGGTACCTTCGTGCATATCAGTCAAAGTATCCCAAATTTCCTTTGCATTCTCAAGACGGCTGATTTTGTTGAATTCTTCGGGGCACAATCCGTTGAAAGAGAATATCACAAGCTTGAGCATTGTATTGCAGCATCTTCAACTCTTCCGCGGTAGCTTCATGCTTCGGTTCTCTCCCATCAAAGAATTCACCTTGCAAGCCAATACGCACAATAGCCCAAACGGCGGGGTTATGTCCAAGAATATGCATTTTCATCTTATGCTTCCAACTATCAAAATTAGTACCATCAAAGTAAGTACCTCTGTGGTAATTTCCCTCGCTAGATGCCATACTCTCCTAGGTTGTGAAACCAAGGCTATGATCACCAAAAGCTATGGAAATCAAAGCAAATGAAAACCAAAGCTCTGATACCACTTGTAGGATCGGAAGTATGTCTAGAGGGGGTGATTAGACTACTTGACCAAATAAAAATCTAGCTTTTTCCCAATTTTAAGTCTTGGCAGATTTTAACAACTTAGCACAATTCAAGTAATCAACCTACACATGAAATTCTAAGAGTATAGCAGCGGAATGTAAAACAATTGCATATGAAGGTAAAGGGAGGAGTTTGGAGGGAGCAAACGCAATGTAGGCACAGATATTTTTTATCCATGGTTCCGATAGGTGGTACTATCGTACATCAACATTGATGGAGACTTCAACCCATGAAGGGTAACGGTTGCGCGACTCCACGCAGGGCTCCACCCATGAAGGGTCCACGAAGAAGCAACCTTGTCTATCCCACCATGGCCATCGCCCACAAAGGACTTGCCTCACTAGGGTAGATCTTCACGAAGTAGGCGATCTCCTTGCCCGTACAAACTCCTTGGTTCAACTCCACAATCTTGACGGAGGCTCCCAAGTGACACCTAACCAATCTAGGAGACACCACTCTCCAAAAGGTAATAGATGGTGTGTTGATGATGAACTCCTTGCTCTTGTGCTTCAAATTATAGTATCCCCAACACTCAGCTCTCTCTCATAGGATTGGATTTGGTGGAAAGAGGGTTTGAGTGGAAAGCAACTTGGGAAGGCTAGAGATCAAGATTCATATGGTAGGAATGGAATATCTTGGTCTCAACACATGAGTAGGTGGTTCTCTCTCAGAAAATGTATGCTGGAAGTGTAGGCACATTCTGATCGCTGTCTCCATGAATGAAGAGTGCATGGAGGGGTATATATAGCCTCCACACAAAATCTAACCGTTACACACAAATCACCAAACTGGGTGGGACCGAATCGTGAAACTCGGTCTGACCGATTTAGTTCAAAATGTGAACGTTTGGATTTTTGGTGGGACCGACATGTCAACTCGGTGGGACCGATTTCATTAGGGTTAGGGCATAACGTAATCTCGGTAAGACCGATTACACAAACTCGACGGGACCGACTCTGGTAATAAGCAAACAAAGAGTTGGTTAGGCAAACTCGATGGGACCGATTCGCTCATCTCGGTTAGACCGAAACGTTATGAAAGGGAAACAAAGAGTTTGCATTGCAATCTCGGTGGGACCGATCACTCATCTCGGTTGGACCGAAACGTTACGAAGGGAAACAGAGAGGTTGCAATCCCATCTCGTTGAGACCGAGATCCCTATCGGTGAGACCGAAGTGACTAGGGTTTGTGGCACTGGCTATGTCAAGTGAACTCGGTGGCACCGGATAGAACTTTTCGATGGGGCCGGGTTTGACTTTTGGGTATAGGACATATGTGGATATGAGAAAGTGGTTGAGGATTTTGGAGCATATCACTAAGCACTTTGAGCAAGCAAGCCATTAAGCAACACCTCATCCCCTTCTAATAGTATTGGCTTTCCTATGGACTCAATGTGATCTTGGATCACAAAAATAGAAAATGTAGAGTCCTGAGCATTGAGCCTGAGCCAATCCTTTTTCCTTAGCATTTTGAGGGGTCCACATTCCTGATCCATGCCATGCCAATCATTGAACTTTCCTGAAATATTTATCTTGAAATAGCATTAGTTCAATGAGTTGTTGTTAGGAATTACCAAAACCACCCAGGGATAGTTGCACTTTCAATACCTTGACAAGATTTTGAAGTAGTTCAAAATGGAACAGTCAAAGAAAGGAGTTCTTGCCTGTATTTTAAGGTGTGAAGTTCAGTAAAGACTCAAAACCCAACCATGGCAGAAAATAGAAAGAGAATGAAAAGTCATTCCCTATGCCTCAGTCATAGGTTCTATAAAGTATGCTATGCTATGTACCATACCTATTGTGTACCTCACCATGAGTTTGGCAAAGAGGGTACAATAGCGATCCAGGAGTGGATCACTGGACATCAGTCAAAATTATCCTTAGTGGAATAAGGATATGTTTCTCAGTTATGGAGGTGACAAAAAGTTCGTCGTAAAGGGTTACGTTGATGCAATTTTTGACACTGATACGGATGACTCTAAGTCTCAATCCGGATACAAATTGAAAGTCGGAGCAATTAGCTAGAGTAGCTCCGTGCAGAGCATTGTAGACATAGAAATTTGCAAAATACATACGGCTCTGAATGTGACAGACCCGTTGACTAAACTTCTCTCACAAGCAAAACATGATCACACCTTACTACTCTTTGGGTGTCAATCACATAGCGATGTGAACTAGATTATTGACTCTAGTAGACCCCTTTTGGTATTAGTCACATGGCGATGTGTACTACTCACATAAAGATGTGAACTATTGGTGTTAAATCACATGACGATGTGAACTAGATTATTGACTCTAGTGCAAGTGGGAGACTGAAGGAAATATGCCCTAGAGGCAATAATAAAGTTGTTATTTATATTTCCTTATATCATGATAAATGTTTATTACTCATGCTAGAATTGTATTAACTGAAAACTTAGTACATGTGTGAATACATAGACAAACAGAGTGTCACTAGTATGCCTCTACTTGACTAGCTCGTCGAATCAAAGATGGTTAAGTTTCCTAACCATAGACATGAGTTATCATTTGATTAATGGGATCACATCATTAGAGAATGATGTGATTGACTTGACCCATTCCGTTAGCTTAGCACTTGATCGATTAGTATGTTGTTATTGCTTTCTTCATGACTTATACATGTTTCTATGACTATGAGATTATGCAACTCCCGAATACCGGAGGAACACTTTGTGTGCTATCAAACGTCACAATGTAACTGGGTGATTATAAAGATGCTCTACAGTTGTCTCCGATGGTGTTTGTTGAGTTGGCATAGATCAAGAATAGGATTTGTCACTCCGATTGTCGGAGAGGTATCTCTGGGCCCTCTCGGTAATGCACTAAGCCTTGCAAGCAATGTGACTAATGAGTTAGTTGCGGGATGATGTATTATGGAACGAGTAAAGAGACTTGCCGGTAACGAGATTGAACTAGGTATTGAGATACCGACGATCGAATCTCGGGCAAGTAACATACCGATGACAAAGGGAACAACGTATGTTGTTATGCGGTTTGACCGATAAAGATCTTCGTAGAATATGTAGGAACCAATATGAGCATCCAGGTTCCGCTATTGGTTATTGACCGGAGATGAGTCTCGGTCATGTCTACATAGTTCTCGAACCCGTAGGGTCCGCACGCTTAATGTTCTCTAACGATCGGTATTATGAGTTTATGTGTTTTGATGTACCGAAGATAGTTCGGAGTCCCGGATGTGATCACAGATATGACGAGGATTCTCAAAATGGTCGAGACATAAAGATTGAAATATTGGACGACTATATTCGGACACCGAAAGTGTTTCGGGGGTCACCGGATAATTATCGGAGTGTCGGGGGTTATCGGAACCCCCGGGGGAACTAATGGGCCAACATGGGCCTTGTGAGAGAGAGAGGAGGGAGACATGGGCTGGACGCATGACCCCCCCCCCCCCCCGCTTGGGAGTCCGAATTGGACAAGGAAGGGGGGCCCTCTTTCCTCCCTCTCTCCCTCTCCTTCCTTCCCCCTTCCCCTTTCCTAGTTGGACTAGGAAAGGGGAGTCCTACACCTAGTAGGAGCAGAACTCCCCCCTCTCCTTGGCGTGCCCCAAGGGCCGGCCGGCCTCCCCCTTGCTCCTTTATATACGGTGGTAGGGGGCACCCTAGAACACACAACAGACATTGTTCTTAGCCGTGTGCGGTGCCCCCCTCCACCATAATCCACCTCAGTCATATCGTTGCAATGCTTAGGCGAAGCCCTGCGCCGGTAGCTTCATCATGCCGTCGTTCTAACGAAGCTCTCCCTCGACACTCTGCTGGAACGTAAGTTCGTGGGACGTCACCAAGCCGAACATGTGCAGATCGCGGAGGTGCCGTACTTTCGGTACTAGGATCGGTTGATCGTGAAGACGTACGACTACATCAACCGCGTTGTCATAACGCTTCCGCTTACGGTCTACGAGGGTACATAGACAACACTCTCCCCTCTTGTTGCTATGCATCGCCATGGTCTTGCGTGTGCGTAGGAAAATTTTGGAAATTACTACGTTCCCCAACAGTGGCATCCGAGCCAGGTTTATACGTAGATGTTATATGCACGAGTAGAACACTAGTGAGTTGTAGGCGATAATAGTCATACTGCTTACCAGCATGTCATACTTTGGTTTGGTGGTATTGTTGGATGAAGCGGCCCGGACCGACATTACGCGTACACTTACGCGAGACTGGTTTTACCGATGTGCTTCATACACAGGTGGCTGGCGGGTGTCAGTTTCTCCAACTTTAGTTGAATCGAGTGTGGCTACGTCCGGTCCTTGTTGAAGGTTAAAACAACACATACTTGACGAAAAATCGTTTTGGTTTTGATGCGTAGGTAAGAACGATTCTTGCTTAGCCCGGAGCAGCCACGTAAAACTTGCAACAACAAAGTAGAGGACGTCTAACTTGCTTTTGCAGGGCATGTTGTGATGTGATATGGTCAAGACATGATGCTATATTTTATTGCATGAGACGATCATGTTTTGTAACAGAGTTATCGGCAACTGGCAGGAGCCATATGGTTGTCGCTTTTGTATGCAATGCAATCGCTCTGTAATTGTTTTTACTTTATCACTAAGCGGTAGCGATAGTCGTAGAAGCAATAGTTGGCGAGACGACTGTTGACGCTCAAAATTGGCATAGTCATAAAATTAGCATAGGTTATATCAAGACCAATTCAAACTTATGATTAGAAGTCACCCTGGAATGTCTCTCTTCGAGAAGATCAAGATGGATATCAAGATAGTCTAAAACGGAGCTCGGACTCAAAAGTTATGACAAGTTCAGAGATGCTCATGTTGACACCAGAGTAAAGAAAGGCATAAAACTCAATCAATATGGCCTCTGGTGGAAACTGTTTCAACATGAAAGTTGTGCGTCTCGTCGAAACGATTGATTTTGATATAAAAATCATCTTAATCCGAGTTCATATGCAACCTGTGGAGGCAAAACAAGGTCAGAAACAAAAGCTGCAGAGTCATTTCGGACCGACCGAGTTGATTTGATCGGTGAGACCAAGTTTGTCCGAAAATTTACCAGAGAGTTGGCAATGTTGACTCGGTAGGACCAAAGCAAACCAATCGGTGAGACCGAGATTTATCCGGAACTTACAGAAGGTTACAGAGAGTTGGCCACGTTCACTCGGTGGGACCGAAGCAAACCAATCGGTGAGACCGAGATTGATCCGGAAATTGCCAAATATTCCTGTCCGAGTTAGGTTAGGGTTTTTGATGTTTTGGACGGAATTTACTTTTCTTGTACGGAAAGTCCATCCGTCTCATAAATAGATGAGAGGTGACGGCCGATTGAAGAACACACAATCGTAAAACACATCTACTTTTTACCCTAGTTTTACATCCCTCCCTTGTTCTTTCTCTCTCGTTCTTCGTTCGTTCTTCGTGTTGAAGGGCAGCGATCCTCGAGGCTCTAGGGGCGGGCGAACCGACCTAGGGCAGCCCATAGCCGCCGCACGTCCAAACGGGGTCCCTCCCGGGCGCGTGGGGTTTCGGGTCTGGAAAAGCACCCGCTGGATTGCTTGCGTACCGCGCTTCCGGACGGGACTCCTTCGACGTGAGCTGCGGTGCATCACCCTCGGCATTGGAGGCACGGTACGTGTTCGTGTGTGAACACACTTTTTGGCGACTCCGCTAGCGACCAAACTTTGAACGGTCTCCGGCCCGTTCTTGCTACGAAGAGATCATCATCTAGGGTTTGCAATCTACAAAGGTAATATGAATACCCAATTCCCTACTGTAGATGCAAATAATTCATATGGTGTTACTAGATCGTTCAATGATTATACTGTATCGGCCAGCCCTAGTTTTTTCAATAATGCATCTAATTACGTGCATAGGCCGATTCAAAGTAATTTACATGTTTCAACTTCTTATGATACTAGTAACATGCAACATATGTATCCCAACTCCCATGCATCGGCAACCCCACAAATTTATATGCCGATGAATAACATGATGAGTTCGGTTAATCAAGTTGAGACACCCTATGTAGGAACTTCCAATGGTATGCAACAAAGTGTTTCAAGTTTTTATTCATCGGCAAATAACTTGTAGTATGTTAATCCAAACTTGCCGGTGGATAGGGGAATTGGCCATGTTACTACTAGTTATTTGGCCTATTACCCTCAAACATCATATGCTACATCTAATGCTACTAATTTTTGGCACCATACGCAACTGTTGATGTCCATAATTCGGCTCCGCACCTTCATGGTCATGGCCGAATAAGTGAAACTGAAAGTGCAACTATCCCTAGGTGGTTTTGGTAATTCATAACAACATATAGCTCATTGAGCTAATGCTATTCCAAGATGACTATTTCAGGAAAGCTCAATGATTGGCATGGCATGGATGTGAAAGTGGAACCCTCAAAATGCTAAGGACAAAGGATTGGCTCAAGCTCAAAAGCTCAAGACTCTTCATTTTATATTTTAGTGATCCAAGATCACATTGTGTCTTTAGGAAAAGCCAATACTATCAAGGAGGGATGAGGTGTTGCTTAATGAGCCTCTTGCTTCATGTGCTTAGTGATATGCTCCAAAACCCTCAACTACTTTCCCATATCCACATATGACCTAAACCCTAAGCCAAACTCGGTCCTACCGATTCTTTCTATCCAGCGCCACCGAGTTTCACTTGTCATAAGCCATTGCCAAACCCTAGCAATTCGGTTCTATCGATAGGGATCTCGGTCTCATCGAGATGGGATTGCAAACTCTCTATTTCCCTTTCGTAACTTTTCGGTCTCACCGAAAGAGCGAATCGGTCCCACCGAGATTGCAGTGTAAACTCTCTGTTTCCTTTTTGTAACTTTTCGGTCTCACTGAAAGAGCAAATTGGTCCCACCGAGTTTACCTGACCAACTCTCTGGTTAGCTTATTACCAAACTCGGTCTCACCGAGTTTGTGTAATCGGTCTCACCGAGATTACGTTATGCCCAAACCCTAACCATATCGGTCCTACCGAGTTGCATGTCAGTCCCACCGAAAATCTCTAACGGTCACTAGGTTTACCTTTTCGGTCCGACTGAGTTTGTTGATTCAGTCCAACCGAGATTGGAAAACTGTGTGTAACGGTTGGATTTTGTGTGGAGGCTATATATACCCCTCCACCTCCTCTTCATTCGTGGAGAGAGCCATCAGAACACATACACAATTCCAACTCATATGTTCTGAGAGAGAACCACCTACTCATGTGTTGAGACCAAGATATTCCATTCCTACCATATGAATCTTGATCTCTAGCCTTCTCCAAGTTGCTTTCCACTCAAATCTTCTTTCCACAAAATCCAAATCCTATGAGAGAGAGTTGAGTGTTGGGGAGACTATCATTTGAAGCACAAGAGCAAGGAGTTCATCATCAACACACCATTTGTTACTTCTTGGAGAGTGGTGTCTCCTAGATTGGCTAGGTGTCACTTGGGAGCCTCCGACAAGATTGTGGAGTTGAACCAAGGAGTTTGTAAGGGCAAGGAGATCGCCTACTTCGTGAAGATCTACCGCTAGTGAGGCATGTCCTTCGTGGGTGATGGCCATGGTGGGATAGACAAGGTTGCTACTTCGTGGACCCTTCTTGGGTGGAGCCCTCCGTGGACTCGCGCGACCATTACCCTTCGTGGGTTGAAGTCTCCATCAACGTGGATGTAGGATAGCACCACCTATCCGAACCACGGGAAAAACATCCGTGTCTCCAATTGCGTTTGAATTCTCCAAACCCTTCCCTTTACATTCTTGCAAGTTGCATGCTTTACTTTCCGCTGCCAATATACTCTTTGCATGCTTGCTTGAATTGTGTGATGATTGCTTGACTTGTCCTACAATAGCTAAAATCTGCCAAGAACTAAAATTGGGAATAGGTTAAGTTTTTATTTGGTCAAGTAGTCTAATCACCCCCCCCCTCTAGACATACTTTCGATCCTACAGAAACTTCTGCAGGAGCACAAATGCCTTCACCTACTACCGTGGCATATCATGTACCCCCTACACAATTATAGAATTTTGGCAACATCTTATTGCCGAAAGAGTCTAAAAGCATCGAGGGGCAACCATATCTAGACCGGGTCGTTGAGAACAATCTTACATTCTCTTGGGATTTGTGCAACTCCATTCGACAGGAACTAATAGAAGGAGGGAAGCCTCATGATTTTGCTGCAGTAAAAGCTAGAGTTGTGCAAATGATGCAGTCGCCCAGTGTTGTACCATCTAGCGTACCCCCTAAACAATTGCAAAGTTTCGGCACCTCATTGCCGGAAAAGTCTAAAAGTATTGGGGGGCAATCTCATGAGGAGTGGATGGAAATTGAGATGAAAAGGTTCAAAGCTCGCCAAGCTGAGATGTGGGCTAAAATTAGACAAGAGCGAGTAGCCTTGCAAATTCAAAAAGATAAAGATATTGATTCAGGTAACAAAGAAAATCCAGCTATTGAAAAAGCTGAATCAAGTAGTATATATTCTGAGTCCATCAAATCCAAAGAAGCAAGCATTATTGAGAAAGGGCATGGCAAGCATAGGAAAACAGCGGTGCTTGATTTTTCTGAAGTTAGTGGAACCTACTTCCTACCCTATGAGTTTCGTGCCGTAGAAATTGACAAGCCTCTAGGACAAGAGCAAGTAGCTGAACAAAGTTCGGCTGACAAGGATCTTCAAAGTAATGCTGCATGGAATCAAGAAAAAGATGATGATAACGCGTTGGGGAGCCATCCAAAGATAGATCAAGATATTGTTCAAGTCACACCACCATCATGCTCTCCCAACAAATTTGAAAAGGTATGCCTAGCAAGTAATTTTCCTATTTCCAGATTTGGTCGCAACTTCATAGTTGATGCATCTATTAGAAAAATCCTCATAAGTAATTTTGAAAGACCAATGAAGAAGGGTTATTTACTTGTTAGCAATAAAATTGTTATTGAGCATATCGGTCAACCCATTGTGCCATTCAGAAAGACCGATAGCGAAAAATTATTGCAGCCAAGGCTTTCTCGTTGCTTTATCTAAAGCTCATATCTAATTGGGTAGCTTTTCTTATTTCTTACTTGGCTTACACATGGTCTCAATTGAGACATGTATGTTTTAACTATTTTTGTTTCAGAAATTTAAAGCCAAGGTTAAAATCTTCTGAGCAAACCGATGCCAGTATAGTTTCTTATCCAAAGACATCGGAGATAGAGTGCAAAACACAATTCATAGCCGAATGGGGTGATGCAAAATCTGAATCATTCGTTTGCTTAACTCCAAAGCCGTTCTCACAACAAGATCGGCTAGAGAATAAAAAATTTACCTTCAGTTCAAGCATGTGTGATCAAATATTTGATTTATTGTTGAGAAATAATTATATTAGAATTCTTGACCACCATGTTGAGCCATCTATCCAGGGACGAATGTATTGTAAGTTGCATGATTCGTCCAAGCATAATTTTGAGGATTGCAAGATGTTCCGTCAAATAGTTAAATCGGCCATTGATAAAGGGCGATTAAAATTTGTTGAGACACCAACAGATGACAAGTCTATTCGAATTGGTCCTGATGGCAAATGGTTTTTGCATCGGCTGCTTCAAGCCGATCCGTTTAAAGAGAATGTAAAAACTACAGGTGATGGGATCGAGCTTTCAAGTAATCAAGTTGTTGAAGAGCATAATGAACATAATCTTGAGGGCGAGAATTCCATCGAAACTACAATGGAGACGCCAAAGAATGGGGGGCAGCAAGCAAATCCAATGATCGACGAAAGCAAATCAAAAGAAAACAAAGGCCGAAATAAGCGCAAGTATAAGAGATCAAAAATCGCCTTTGCTGAACTATTGGATAAATATCAAAAGAAGAGTGATGAGAAGAATGCTTATCGGCCCAATCCTGGAAAGAAACCAAGATCACCCCCAAGGCGCAAATATGAGGATTGGTATTGGCAAAGTGAGAATTTTAATGCAACATATTCATATCCTTATTTTAAGCCACCAATGCCAATGTCGTGGATGCTTCCCTATGCTCATATAGATCCATATCCATCATGGGACCGGTATGATACAAGGGCACATTCTCCATCTTATTTTAGACCATCTCACCAATATTATGCAGCTCCGAGAAGATCAACATTTGAACAATCACATGTTAAAGACCGCTTCAGTCATAAGAAATTGGTCCAGAGCTCAAGGAAGAAGAAAGAGGTGGTCAAGCAAGTTTACCGTGTTAAAAGAGATGGTCGTAAGAGTGCAACTTCATATTTGATCTCAAATGAAAAAGAGCCAATTAATGTGTTGACATTGGCTACTAAAGACAATGAGACAAAGCAACCAATTATTAAGAGTCGAAGTGCCAAATCTGAAGAAAAGAAGTTGAGAGTGCACAAGGCCAAAAAGGAATTGCCATTGGTCAAAACAGAATCACAGCCGAGATGCTCACTCGTCTTATCCTATTGGCAAAAGAGGGAATTACAAAAACTTAGTGCACATGAACTTGAAGAAAGGAACATGGCATGGGTTCCCAAAGGAAGTGCTCAAAATAAGAATTATGTGAAAGCATCCATTACACGACGTGCAGCAAAGATGAAGAAGGAAAAGAGTGAAAACTATGAAGGACCAAGCCGAAGGTTTCAACATCTTCGTTCCACACATTATCCATATTCTTCAACTATGTCATTGATGCCTATGCCATGGAATTCGTCATCAGGTATGATTGGTTACCCTCAATGGACTTATTATAATCCATGGATGCAATATAATTTCTTACATCATGAAAGGGTATTGCCAAATACTATACATTTGATTAGCTACAAGTTTGTTGCTGATCCAAAGGGCCGAAATACTTGATTTGTCATTTCATTTGTTTATTTCGGCTATATGTGCTTTGAATGAAGTTTACATGGTAATGGCCGATATTTATCTATCATCCTAAGAGTATGTCAATGCATGGTCGGTGTAGTATTCTAACATCGTCCTTAGTTCGCTTGGAGAGCGAGACAAGGTAATGTGCTCATGGAAATTTATATGTATGCCTACACTACGATTTAATGGAGTTGAGACATTATGACCGATGTCATTGAATATATGTTGCATAGACCAATTCATAGTTACAGAATTGGTGAGTGGGTTTATGCTTTGATTTAATATATATGATTTGGCCAACAAATATTTCAAGTCTATGAGAGGCCAAATCATTGTTGGTTTCATTATTGAGCATCGGATTTATGACATGCATAATATTGATATTAGCCTTGTCTCTCTAGTACCATGGAGATTATCTTTTTGATGGTTGAATTCACAATGGCCAAGGTGTTGGTGTTGTTTATATGTCTCCTTATGGTGCAATTTTGCGAAGCCTCATGCCACTTAGAGTATTTTTTGCACAATTAATAAAAGCCGAATATGCATTGTTATTCGGATTGAATCTTTTACATGCTATAGGTGCTACACATATTGAGGCTTTCGGTGATTCGTTATGAGTAGTGCAAGGGTTATCACTGTTTTGACGAATCACTTATAGTTTTCCTTGAGGTATCTCTAGATATAAAATTTACCTTGGGTTGCTTTAATATTTCTCATATATCTAGACATGGAAATTGAAGAGCAAATGAGTTGGCACAACAAGCATTCGGCTACCATGTTGATCATCGTGTATTGCACATCTATCAATAGTTGATGCTTGATCTCACCGACATAGGTAAGGCCGAACCAAAGTCCATTGCTTCGGCCACTAATGAAATTTGTATGCAGGTGACAAAAAGGATTAGAGGGAATTCATTCTTAATTGTCTGCAAAATCCCAGCGAAAGGGTGAACAATATGGTTCAGAGGATGACTTTGAAATACATATCTATGGAAATTTATCACCGGATTGTTTATGAAATTGAGAAGGTTTCACCCAAGTTTGCATCAAGGATTCAAACAAGTAATGGCCGATATATACTTAACGTCCTAAGAAGATGCAGAATGGGCAATGGAGTGTTGACATCGTCCTTAGAACCAACATGGTACAAGTTATTTTGCGGCACGCTAGCTATGCCGAAAAACAGGGGGGCATGTGTTGACGCTCAAAATTGGCACAGTCATAAAATTAGCATAGGTTATATCAAGATCAATTCAAACTTATGATTAGAAGTCACCTTGGAATGTCTCTCTTCGAGAAGATCAAGATGGATATCAAGATAGTCTAAAACGGAGCTCGGACTCAAAAGTTATGAAAAGTTCAGAGATGCTCATGTTGACACCAGAGTAAAGAATGGCATAAAACTCAATCAAGATGGCCTCTGGTGGAAACTGTTTCAACATGAAAGTTGTGCGTCTCGTCGAAAAGATTGATTTTGATAGAAAAATCGTCTTAATCCGAGTTCGTATGCAACCTGTGGAGGCAAAACAAGGTCAGAAACAAAAGATGTAGAGTCATTTCGGACCGACCGAGTTGATTTGATCGGTGAGACCGAGTTTGTCCGAAAATTTACCAGAGAGTTGGCAATGTTGACTCGGTAGGACCAAAGTAAACCAATCGGTGAGACCGAGATTTATCCGGAAATTATAGAAGGTTACAGAGAGTTGGCCACGTTCACTCGGTGGGACCGAAGCAAACCAATCGGTGAGACCGAGATTGATCCGGAAATTGCCAAAGATTCCTGTCCGAGTTAGGTTAGGGTCTTTGATGTTTTGGACGGAATTTTTAGTCCGTTTCTTGTACGGAAAGTCCATCCGCCTCATAAATAGATGAGAGGTGATGGCCGATTGAAGAACACACAATCGATCAATTCATCTACCACTTTTTATCTTTTATCTTTTCTCCTTAACCCTAGTTCTTCTTCTTCCTCGTTCTTCGTCTGTTCTTCTTCTTTGCAGGGCGGCGAACCTTGAGGCCCTAGGGGCGATCAGGTCGACCTAGGGCAGCACATAGCCGCCGCGCGTCTAGACGGGGTCCCTGCCGGACGTGCGGGGTTTCGGGTCTTCAAAAGCGCCCACCGGATTGCCTGCATACCGCGCTTCCGGCCGGGTCTCCTTCGACGTGAGCTGCGGTGCATCACCCTCGGCGTTGGAGGTACAAGGTGACGTGTTCATGTGTGAACAACGACAACGATGCTTCGATGGAGATCAAGGTGTCAAATGTTGACGATGGTGATCATGACGGTGCTTTAGAGATGGAGATCAAATGCACAAGATGATGATGGCAAGATAATTTGGGCCTTCGCGTGCTCTCTCACACGGCCCGCTTCACATCCAAAAGAAGAGCCAAAGTGAAAAAACAAAGTAAAGAAATAAGAACCCCTTAAAAAAAAGTAAAGAAATAAGATAAGAAAAAAGGAGAGAGAGAGAGAGAGCGCCCCTGGCAGAATAGAGCCGAGCCGTCCCTCTTCTCTCCCTCACGCGAGCCCTCCCGGCTCGCCGCCACCATCTTCGCTCGCAAATCCCGGATGATTCCGGCGGCCGCCGCCGGTGCGCAACACCCTCATACGACCACCTCCTTCCGCTTTGTCCTTCCCTCTGACTGGATTCATCATTCGCGTCATCTAATGGCCACCCGCGACCCTCCCTCGCGGCTAGGGTTTCGGCCTTCGTGTCGCCGGCATGGCTCCGGCGAGTCCGGTTGGTCGTGATCCACCACAAACCGCTACGACCTCGACGGATCCGCGGCACAGCAGCCAGGGCCACCTCCTCCATGTTCCAACGACAACCCCAGGTGCAGTGTCTCTGCCTTCCCTCGATCCAAACCCCCCTTCCTTCTCTCTTTGATTCCATCCTTTTCTCTTTGTTGCAGTCGATCTTGAGCAGCAAGCGCTCTCCACGAACGAGGACATGAGAGGACGATGACTAGGACACCATGCGCCCGACGCCATGGAGTGCGGCTTCCCTTCCTTTGCCGCTCAAGTGCTCGTCAAGGTCCCAGGATAAGGAGAAGCAACAGCAACATCAAGGTTCACTCCCTCTCTCGATTTGTTCTTCTTCCGTTCCCTTCAATGATGCATGCTGTTAGTGTTCTGTGAAAATTAGGATGGCCAGTGCACGTGATAAAGATTAGGCGGAAGGCAACGCCTCTATGCTGCTACTTCCTCTGTTTCTATTTCGTATTAGCAGTTGTGCCTGAAACAATATTTCTGCACTAACATATTTGTTAGTTGTAGTCTAATTCTTTTAGCTAGACTCTGGCCATTAGAAATTTGAATGTGTGAAATTAAACTCTTATGTTTTGTATGTGGAATTTGAGGAAGCTTTCTTTGATTACCAAACTGAATTGAGCTGAGATCATACTCATAATCTTTGATGATCATGTGATAGCTTTGATGTGAAACTTGTTTGTGTGCTTCAGTTCTCCAAACAGGCGAGCACATATCTTTGGGTGGTCCCGTTATCTTATTGCTTACTATTTAAATCTTCTCTTCATCCCCTTGTAACTTTAGGTACAACTAGTACTTTACTATGTATGTATGCTCTCGGATGTGCTCATACATAACTGTTTTTCAAGATCGCGCAGGTGCCGTATTTTCGGTACTAGGATCGGTCGATCGTGAAGACGTACGACTACATCAACCGCGTTGTCATAACGCTTCCGCTTACGGTCTACGAGGGTACGTAGACAACACTCTCCCCTCTCGTTGCTATGCATCGCCATGGTCTTGCGTGTGCGTAGGAAAATTTTGGAAATTACTACGTTCGCCAACAGTGGCATCCGAGCCAGGTTTATACGTAGATGTTATATGCACGAGTAGAACACTAGTGAGTTGTAGGCGATAATAGTCATACTGCTTACCAGCATGTCATACTTTGGTTCGGTTGTATTGTTGGATGAAGCGGCCCGGACCGACATTACGCGTATGCTTACGCGAGTCTGGTTTTACCAACATGCTTCGTACACAGGTGGCTGGCGGGTGTCAGTTTCTCCAACTTTAGTTGAATCGAGTGTGGCTACGTCCGGTCCTTGTTGAAGGTTAAGACAACACATACTTGACGAAAAATCGTTTTGGTTTTGATGCGTAGGTAAGAACGATTCTTGCTCAGCCCGTAGCAGCCACGTAAAACTTGCAACAACAAAGTAGAGGACGTCTAACTTGCTTTTGCAGGGCATGTTGTGATGTGATATGGTCAAGACATGATGCTATATTTTATTGTATGAGATGATCATGTGTTGTAACAGAGTTATCGGCAACTGGCAGGAGCCATATGGTTGTCGCTTTTGTATGCAATGCAATCGCTCTGTAATTGTTTTTACTTTATCACTAAGCGGTAGCGATAGTCGTAGAAGCAATAGTTGGCGAGACGACAAAGATACTTCGATGGAGATCAAGGTGTCAAATGGTGACGATGATGATCATGACAGTGCGTTAGAGATGAAGATCAAATGCACAAGATGATGATGGCAAGATAATTTGGGCCTCCGCGTGCTCTCTCTCACGGCCCGCTTCACATCCAAAAGAAGAGCCGAAGTGAAAAAACAAAGTAAAGAAATAAGAACCCCTCAAAAAAGTAAAGAAATAAGATAAGAAAAAGAGAGAGAGAGACAGCGCCCCCCGTGGCAGAATAGAGCCGAGCCCTCTCTCTTCTCTCCCTCGCGCGAGCCCTCGCCGGCTCGCCGCCACCATCTTCGCCCGCAAATCCCGGACGATTCCGGCGGCCGCCGCCGGCGCGCAACACCCTCACACGACCACCTCCTTCCGCTTTGTCCTTCCCTCTGACTGGATTCATCGTTCACGTCATCTAACGGCCACCTGCGACCCTCCCTCGCGGCTAGGGTTTCGGCCTCCATGTCGCCGGCATGTCTCCGGCGAGTCCGGTTGGTCGTGATCGCCACAAACCGCTACGACCTCGACGGATCCGCGGCACAGCAGCCAGGGCCACCTACTCCAAGTTCCAGCGACAACCCCAGTTGCAGTGGCTCTGCCTTCCCTCGATCCAAACCCCCCTTCCTTCTCTCCTTGATTCCGTCCTTTTCTCTTTGTTGTAGTCGATCTTGAGCAGCAGGCGCTCTCCATGAACGAGGACATGAGAGGACGATGACTAGGACACCATGCGCCTGACGCCATGGAGTGGGGCTTCCCTTCCTCTGCCTCTCAAGTGCTCGTCAAGGTCCCAGGATAAGGAGAAGCAGCAGCAACATCAAGGTTCACCCCCTCTCTCGATTTATTCTTCTTCCGTTACCTTCAATGATGCATGCTGTTAATGTTCTGTGAAAATTAGGATGGCCAGTGCACGTGATAAAGATTAGGTGGAAGGCAACGTCTCTATGCTGCTACTTCCTCTGTTTCTATTTCGTATTAGCAGTTGTGCCTGAAACAATATTTCTGCACTAACATATTTGTTAGTTGTAGTCTAATTCTTTTAGCTAGACTCTGGCCATTAGAAATTTGAATGTGTGAAATTAAACTCTCATGTTTTGTATGTGGAATTTGAGGAAGCTTTCTTTGATTACCAAACTGAAGTGAGCTGAGATCATACTCATAATCTTTGATGATCATGTGATAGCTTTGATGTGAAACTTGTTTGTGTGCTTCAGTTCTCCAAACAGGCGAACACACATATCTTTGGGTGGTCCCGTTATCTTATTGCTTACTATTTAAATCTTCTCTTCGTCCCCGTTGGTGTCAAAACCGGCGGATCTCGAGTAGGGGGTCCCGAACTGTGCGTCTAGGCCGGATGGTAACAGGAGACAAGGGACACGATGTTTTTACCCAGGTTCGGGCCCTCTCGATGGAGGTAATACCCTACTCCTGCTTGATTAATATTGATGATATGGGTAGTACAAGAGTAGATCTACCACGAGATCAAGGAGGCTAAACCCTAGAAGCTAGCCTATGGTATGATTGTTGTATGATGGAGTTGTCCTACGGACTAAAACCCTCTGGTTTATATAGACACCGGATAGGGTTAGGGTTACACAGAGTCGGTTACAATGGTAGGAGATCTTGAGTATCCGCATCGCCAAGCTTGCCTTCCACGCCAAGGAAAGTCCCATCCGGACACGGGACGAAGTCTTCACTCTTACATCTTCATAGTCCTGGAGTCCGGCTGAAGGTATTGTCCGGCTATCCGAACACCCCCTAATCTAGGACTCCCTCAGTAGCCCCCGAACTAGGCTTCAATGACGACGAGTCCAGCGCGCAGATTGTCTTCAGCATTGCAAGGCGGTTTCTTCTCCAAATTATGTGTACCTGTAGGAATAATGTCTGATTTTTGTAATGTAGCGCTCCTTGGCTTCCACGCCCAATAATGGCCGTCTTCCACGTGTCAAACGAATGCGAAAAGTCGGGGTGTTTTTACATTCGAACCCCTAGCTGCATAAACGAGCCGCCTATTTAATGGGATGGGGATTTAGATCCAAACCATGCCTTCTCCTCTCCGCGAGTAATCATCAGAGCGCCTCCAGCCAAGGTCCATGGCCAGCCATCGCAGCTCCTCCTCTCGCCCTTCCAGTCCTAAACCTGGAGACTGGGAGAACTGTTCCATCCTGCACAGCGAGTTAGTGTCGCTTCAGGCCAATGGATTTCTTCCTTAGGCCTATCTGGTCCTGGTCCGAGCCGGACTTGCCACCTATAATGGTGGAGAGCAAGCGGAGAGCACCCTGAATCCCTCCAAAGGAGAGAGGGTGTGCCTCGTCCTTATCTAATAAGGGGACTTGGATTTCCAATTCATCCATTTCTCTGTGGGCTTTTGGAGTTCTACGGCCTCCAGCAGCACAATCTCACGCCCGCCTCTATATTACATATCGCGGGCTTCATTGCCCTTTGCGAGCTATTCTTGGGTGTGGAGGCTCATTTCGCGTTGTGGAAGAGGATATTCTGCCTGGTGCCCCGTTCTCAAGAGGGGTCCATATATCAGGTGGGTGGAGCCGAGGTATGGCGCATCGCCGGGACCGGATATCTATCCGGAACCCCAAAGAAGGCGTCCGAGGACTGGCCTTCGGAATGGTTTTATATCGACGATGTCCCGCTACCAGATCCTATCCGGGTCGGTCTCCCCGAATTCAACAGTGCTCCCTTGAAGAAACGCTTAAGCCGGCGTCCACAGAGCTCTCAGAGAGAAAGTGACAGGGACGTCCTTTACCTGATGGGCCGGATAAGATTATTGGCTCATTCCGGACTAACCATGATTGGAGTCATGGCCGAATGCATTATGCGGGGGGTGCAGCCGCTTCAGTATAGAGGCCACCCCATGTGGGATTTCAACGGAGAGAATGACGCCACCCATTACAGTCGCAAGGGGCCAACTTCAGTGGCTGCTCTAGTAAAGATCTTGTCCTCCTTATACAAGGGAGAAGAGGAGGAATTCCTCCGCGTCAACCCGCAGAGCGGGTTCACCATGTACAGCCCTCCAAGTTGGGTAAGTGGACAATTTTGCTCGCCCATCCGCTTTATACTCCCATTATTAAATATATAGTCTAACAACTTCAACGCAGGGACTGCGCTAGGAAATAAAGGATATAAATAGCCGTCCTCCACAGCCCGAGGATCAAGAACGATCCCTCGATCCAGACTCCGAAGAGGATTCGGGCATATCAGTGAAGGAAATATGCCCTAGAGGCAATAATAAAGTTATTATTTATTTCCTTATATCATGATAAATGTTTATTATTCATGCTAGAATTGTATTAACCGGAAACATAATACTTGTGTGAATACATAGACAAACAAAGTGTCACTAGTATGCCTCTACTTGACTAGCTCGTTAATCGAAGATGGTTATGTTTCCTAACCATAAACAAAAGAGTTGTTATTGATTAACGGGATCACATCATTAGGAGAATGATGTGATTGACATGACCCATTCCATTAGCTTAGCACCCGATCGTTTAGTATGTTGCTATTGCTTTCTTCATGACTTATACATGTTCCTATGACTATGAGATTATGCAACTGCCGTTTGCCGGAGGAACACTTTGAGTGCTACCAAACGTCACAACGTAACTGGGTGATTATAAAGGAGCTCTACAAGTGTCTCCAAAGGTACATGTTGGGTTGGCGTATTTCGAGATTAGGATTTGTCACTCCGATTGTCGGAGAGGTATCTCTGGGCCCTCTCGGTAATGCACATCACTTAAGCCTTGCAAGCATTGCAACTAATGAGTTAGTTGCGGGATCATGTATTACAGAACGAGTAAAGAGACTTGCCGGTAACAAGATTGAACTAGGTATTGGATACCGACGATCGAATCTCGGGCAAGTAACATACCGATGACAAAGGGAACAACGTATGTTGTTATGCGGTCTGGCCGATAAAGATCTTCATAGAATATGTAGGAGCCAATATGGGCATCCAGGTCCCACTATTGGTTATTAACCGGAGACGTGTCTCGGTCATGTCTACATTGTTCTCGAACTGTAGGGTCCGCACGCTTAAGGTTTCGATGACAGTTATATTATGAGTTTATGAGTTTTGATGTACCGAAGGAGTTCGGAGTCCCGGATGAGATCGGGGACATTACGAGGAGTCTCGAAATGGTCGAGACGTAAAGATCGATATATTGGACGACTATATTCGGACATCGGAAAGGTTCCGAGTGATTCGGGTATTTTTCGGAGTACCGGGTAGTTACGGGAGAAGCAATGGGCCTTGATGGGCTTTAGTGGGAAGAGGAGAAAGGGCCAAGGGGCTGCTGCGCCCCCCCTCCCCTCTAGTCCGAATTGTACTAGGGAAAAGGGGGCCGGCCACCTTTCCTTCTCCTCCACTTCCTTCTCCCTTCCTCCCTCTTGGTGGACTCCTACTAGGACCTGGAGTCCTAGTAGGACTCCACATCCTGGCCGCACCAAGCCTTGGCCGGCCTCCTCCTCCTCCATCCTTTATATACTGAGGCAAGGCGCACCCCATGGACACACAAGTTGATCTTCGTGATCGTTCCTTAGCCGTGTGCGGTGCCCCCCTCCACCATATTCCACCTTGGTCCTATTGTAGCGGTGCTTAGGCGAAGCCCTTGCGACGGTAGAACATCGAGATCGTCACCACGCCGTCGTGCTGACGGAACTCTCCCCCGACGCTTTGCTGGATCGGAGCCCGGGGATCATCATCGAGTTGAACGTGTGCCAAGAACTCGGAGGTGCCGGAGTAACGGTGCTTGGATCGGTCAGACCGTGAAGACGTACGACTACATCAACCAAACGCTTCCGTTGTCGATCTACAAGGGTACGTAGATCACACTCTCCCCTCTCGTTGCTATGCATCACCATGATCTTGCGTGTGCGTAGGAAATTTTTTGAAATTACTAAGAAATCCAATAGTGGCATCCTAGCCTAGGTTTTATATGTTGATGTTATATGCACGAGTAGAACACAAGTGAGTTGTGGGCGATATAAGTCATACTGCCTACCAGCATGTCATACTTTGGTTCGGCGGTATTGTTGGCTGAAGTGGCCCAGACAGACATTACGCGTACGCTTACGCGAGACCGGTTCTCCCGACGTGCTTTGCACATAGGTGGCTTGCGGGTGACAGTTTCTCCAACTTTAGTTGAACCGAGTGTGGCTACGCCCGGTCCTTGCGAAGGTTAAAACAGCACCAACTTGACAAACTATCGTTGTGGTTTTGATGCGTAGGTAAGATTGGTTCTTGCTTAAGCCCGTAGCAGCCACGTAAAACTTGCAACAACAAAGTAGAGGACGTCTAACTTGTTTTTGCAGGGCATGTTGTGATGTGATATGGTCAAGACATGATGAAGAATTTTATTGTATGAGATGATCATGTTTTGTAACTGAGTTATCGGCAACTGGCAGGAGCCATATGGTTGTCGCTTTATTGTATGCAATGCAATCGCGCTGTAATGCTTTACTTTATCACTAAGCGGTAGCGATAGTCGTGGAAGCATAAGATTGGCGAGACGACAACGATGCTACGATGGAGATCAAGGTGTCGCGCCGGTGACGATGGTGATCATGACGGTGCTTCGGAGATGGAGATCACAAGCACAAGATGATGATGGCCATATCATATCACTTATATTGATTGCATGTGATGTTTATCTTTTATGCATCTTATCTTGCTTTGATTGACGGTAGCATTATAAGATGATCTCTCACTAAATTATCAAGAAGTGTTCTCCCTGAGTATGCACCGTTGCGAAAGTTCTTCATGCTGAGACACCACGTGATGATCGGGTGTGATAGGTTCTATGTTCAAATACAACGGGTGCAAAACAGTTGCACACGCGGAATACTCAGGTTATACTTGACGAGCCAAGCATATACAGATATGGCCTCGGAACACGGAGACCGAAAGGTCGAGCGTGAATCATATACTAGATATGATCAACATAGTGATGTTCACCAATGAAACTACTCCATCTCACGTGATGATCGGACATGGTTTAGTTGATTTGGATCACGTGATCACTTAGAGGATTAGAGGGATGTCTATCTAAGTGGGAGTTCTTAAGTAATATGATTAATTGAACTTAAATTTATCATGAACTTAGTCCTGGTAGTATTTTGCAAATTATGTTGTAGATCAATAGCTCGCGTTGTTGCTTCCCTGTGTTTATTTTGATATGTTCCTAGAGAAAATTGTGTTGAAAGATGTTAGTAGCAATGATGCGGATTGGATCCGTGATCTGAGGTTTATCCTCATTGCTGCACAGAAGAATTATGTCCTTGATGCACCGCTAGGTGACAGACCTATTGCAGGAGCAGATGCAGACGTTATGAACGTTTGGCTAGCTCAATATGATGACTACTTGATAGTTTAGTGCACCATGCTTAATGGCTTAGAATCGGGACTTCAAAGACGTTTTGAACGTCATGGAGCATATGAGATGTTCCAGGAGTTGAAGTTAATATTTCAAGCAAATACCCGAGTTGAGAGATATGAAGTCTCCAACAAGTTCTATAGCTAAAAGATGGAGGAGAATCACTCAACTAGTGAGCATGTGCCCAGATTGTCTGAGTACTACAATCGCTTGAATCAAGTGGGAGTTTATCTTCCAGATAAGATAGTGATTGACAGAATTCTCTAGTCACCATCACCAAGTTAGTAGAACTTCGTGATGAACTATGATATACAAGGGATAACGGAAACGATTCCCAAGCTCTTCGTAATGCAGAAATTGACGAAGGTAGAAATTGAGAAAAACATCAAGTGTTGATGGTAGACAAGACCACTAGTTTCAAGAAAAGGGCAGAGGGAAGATGGGGAACTTCAAGAAGAACAGCAAGCAAGTTGCTGCTCAAGCGAAGAAGCCCAAGTCTGGTCCTAAGCTTGAGACTAAGTGCTTCTACTGCAAAAGCACTGATCACTGGAAGCGGAACTACCCCAAGTGATTGGCGGATAAGAAGGATGGCAAAGTGAACATAAGTATATTTGATATACATGTTATTGATGTGTACTTTACTAGTGTTTATAGCAACCCCTCAGTATTTGATACTAGTTCAGTTGCTAAGATTAGTAACTCGAAACGGGAGTTGCAGAATAAACAGAGACTAGTTAAGGGTGAAGTGACGATGTGTGTTGGAAGTGGTTCCAAGATTGATATGATCATCATCGCACACTCCCTATACTTTCGGGATTAGTGTTGAATCTGAATAAGTGTTATTTGGTGTTTGCGTTAAGCATGAATATGATTTGATCATGTTTATTGTAATACGGTTATTCATTTAAGTAAGAGAATAAATTGTTGTTCTGTTTACATGAATAAAACCTTATATGGTTACACACCCAATGAAAATAGTTCGTTGGATCTCGATCATAGTGATACACATAATCATAATATTGAAACCAAAAGATGCAAAGTTAATAATGATAGTGCAACTTATTTGTAGCACTGCCGTTTAGGTCATATTGGTGTAAAGCGCATGAAGAAACTCCATGCTGATGGGATTTTGGAATCACTTGATTATGAATCACTTGATGCTTGCGAACCATGCCTCATGGGCAAGATCACTAAGACTCCGTTCTCCGGAGCGAGCAACTGACTTATTGGAAATAATACATACTGATGTATGCGGTCCGATGAGTGTTAAGGCTCATGGCAAGTATCGTTATTTTCTGAACTTCACAGATGATTTGAGCAGATATGGGTATATCTACTTGATGAAACATAAGTCTGAAACATTTGAAAAGTTCAAAGAATTTCAGGGTGAAGTGGAAAATCATCGTGACAAGAAAATAAAGTTTCTACGATCTGATCGCGGAGACAAATATTTGAGTTACGAGTTTGGTCTTCAGTTAAAACAATGTGAAATAGTTTCACTACTCACGCCACCTGGAACACCACAGCATAATGGTGTGTCCGAACATCATAACCGTACTTTATTAGATATGGTGCGATCTATGATGTCTCTTACCGATCTACCACTATCGTTTTGGTGTTATGCATTAAAGACAGCTGCATTCACGTTTAAAAGGGCACCATCTAAGTCCGTTGAGACAACACAATCTGAACTGTGGTTTGGCAAGAAACCAAAGTTGTCGTTTCTTAAAGTTTGGGACTGCAATGCTTATGTGAAAAAGTTTCAACATGATAAGCTCGAACCCAAATCGGAGAAGTAAATCTTCATAGGATATCCAAAGGAAACTATTGGATACACCTTCTATCACAGATCCGAAGGCAAGACTTTTGTTGCTAAATTCGGAGTTTTTCTAGAGAAGGAGTTTCTCTCGAAAGAAGTGAGTGGGAGGAAAGTAGAACTTGATGAGGTAACTGTACCTGCTCCCTTATTGGAAAGTAGTTCATCACAGAAATCTGTTCCTGTGACCACTACACCAATTAGTGAGGAAGCTAATGATGATGATCATGTAACTTCAGATCAAGTTACTACCAAATCTCGTTGGTAAACCAGAGTGAGATCCACACCAGAGTGGTATGGTAATCCTATTCTAGAAGTCATGTTACTAGACCATGACGAACTTGCAAACTATGAGGAAGCGATGATGAGCCCAGGTTCCGCGAAATGGTTTGAGGCCATGAAATCTGAGATATGATCCATATATGAGAACAAAGTATGGACTTTGATAGATTTGCCCGATGATCGGTAAGCCATAGAAAATAAATGGATCTTCAAGAAGACGGACGCTGATAGTAGTGTTACTATCTACAAAGCTAGAATTGTCGCAAAAGGTTTTCGACAAGTTCAAGGTGTTGACTACGATGAGATTTTCTCACTCGTATCTATGCTTAAGTCTGTCCGAATCATGTTAGCAATTGCCGCATTTTATGAAATCTGGCAAATGGATAAACAAAACTGCATTCCTTAATGGATTTACTAAAGAAGAGTTGTATACGATGCAACTAGAAGGTTTTGTCGATCCTAAAGGTGTTAACTAAATATGCAAGCTCCAGCGATCCATCTATGGACTGGTGCAAGAATCTCGGAGTTGGAATATACGCTTTGATAAGTTGATCAAAGCATATAGTTTTATACAGACTTGCTGTGAAGCCTGTATTTACAAGAAAGTGAGTGGGAGCACTACAACATTTCTGATAAGTATATGTGAATGACTTATTGTTGATCGGAAATAATGTAGAATTATTCTGCAAAGCATAAAGGAGTGTTCGAAAGGAGTTTTTCAAAGAAAGACCTCGGTAAAGCTGCTTACATATTGAGCATCAAGATCTATAGAGATAGATCAAGACGCTTGATAAGTTTTTTCAATGAGTACATACCTTGACAAGATTTTGAAGTAGTTCAAAATGGAACAGTCAAAGAAAGAGTTCTTGCCTGTGTTGCAAGGTGTGAAATTGAGTAAGACTCAAAACCCGACCACGGCAGAAGATAGAAATAGAATGAAAGTCATTCCCTATGCCTCAGCCATAGGTTCTATAAAGTATGCCATGCTGTGTACCAGATCTATTGTATACCCTACACTGTGTTAAGCAAGGGAGTACAATAGTGATCTAAGAGTAGATCACTGGACAGTGGTCAAAATTATCCTTAGTGGAATAAGGAAATATTTCTCAATTATGGAGGTGACAAAAAGGTTCGTCGTAAAAGGTTACGTCGATGCAAGTTTTGACACAGATCTGGATGACTCTAAGTCTCGATCTAGATACATATTGAAAGTGGGAGCAATAAGCTAGAGTAGCTCCGTACAGAGCATTGTTGACATAAAATTCGTAAAATACTTACGGATCTGAATGTGACAGACCCGTTGACTAAAATTATCTCATAAGAAAAACATGATCACACCTTAGTACTCTTTGGGTGTTAATCACATAGCGATGTGAACTAGATTACTGACTCCAGTAAACCCTTTGGGTGTTGATCACATATCGATGTGAACTATGGGTGTTAATCACATGGTGATGTGAACTATTGCTGTTAAATCACATGGCGATGTAAACTAGATTATTGACTCTAGTGCAAGTGGGAGACTGAAGGAAATATGCCCTACAGGCAATAATAAAGTTATTATTTATTTCCTTATATCATGATAAATGTTTATTATTCATGCTAGAATTGTATTAACCGGAAACATAATACTTGTGTGAATACATAGACAAACAAAGTGTCACTAGTATGCCTCTACTTGACTAGCTCGTTAATCGAAGATGGTTATGTTTCCTAACCATAAACAAAAGAGTTTTTATTGATTAATGGGATCACATCATTAGGAGAATGATGTGATTGACATGACCCATTCCATTAGCTTAGCACCTGATCGTTTAGTATGTTGTTATTGCTTTCTTCATGACTTATACATGTTCCTATGACTATGAGATTATGCAACTCCCGTTTGCCGGAGGAACACTTTGTGTGCTACCAAACGTCACAACGTAACTGGGTGATTATGAAGGAGCTCTACAGGTGTCTCCAAAGGTACATGTTGGGTTGGCGTATTTCGAGATTAGGATTTGTCACTCCGATTGTCGGAGAGGTATCTCTGGGCCCTCTCGGTAATGCACATCACTTAAGCCTTGCAAGCATTGCAACTAATGAGTTAGTTGCGGGATGATGTATTACAGAACGAATAAAGAGACTTGCCGGTAACGAGATTGAACTAGGTATTGGATACCGACGATCGAATCTCGGGCAAGTAACATACCGATGACAAAGGGAACAACGTATGTTGTTATGCGGTCTGACCGATAAAGATCTTCGTAGAATATGTAGGTGTTGGGTTTCGTAGTAATTTCAAAAAATTTCCTACGCACACGCAAGATCATGTGATGCATAGAAACGAGAGGGGAGAGTGTTGTCTACATACCCACGCAGACCGACTGCGGGAGCGTTGACACAACGTAGAGGAAGTAGTCGTACGTCTTCACGATCCAACCGATCAAGCACCGAAACTACGGCACCTCCGAGTTCGAGCACACGTTCAGCTCGATGACGATCCCCGGACTCCGATCCAGCAAAGTGTGGGGGAAGAGTTCCGTCAGCACGACGGCGTGGTGACGATCTTGATGTACTACAGCAGCAGGGCTTCGCCTAAACACCGCTACAGTATTATCGAGGACTATGGTGGCTGGGGGCACCGCACACGGCTAAGGAATAGATCACGTGGATCAACTTGTGTGTTTCTGGGGTGCCTCTGCCTCAGTATATAAAGGAGCCAAGGGGGAGGGGGCCGCCGGCCAGGAGGAGGGCGCAGGAGGAGTCCTAGTCCTACCGGGAGTAGGACTCCCCCCCCCAATCCTAGTTGGACTAGGATTCCCCGAGGGGGAAAGAGAGAGAGGGGGGCCGGCCACCTCTCCTAGTCCTAATAGGACTAGGGGAGGGGGAGGCGCGCGGCCACCTTGGGCTGTCCCTTTCTCCTTTCCACTAAAGCCCATTAAGGCCCATATGGCTCCCGGGGGGTCCCGGTAACCTCCCGGTACTCCGGTAAAATCCCGATTTCACCCGGAACACTTCCGATATCCAAATATAGGCTTCCAATATATCAATCTTTATATCTCGACCATTTCGAGACTCCTCGTCATGTCCATGATCACATCCGGGACTCCGAACAACCTTCGGTACATCAAAATGCATAAACTCATAATATAACTGCCATCGTAACCTTAAGCGTGCGGACCCTACGGGTTCGAGAACAATGTAGACATGACCGAGACATGTCTCCGGTCAATAACCAATAGCGGGACCTGGATGCCCATATTGGCTCCTACATATTCTACGAAGATCTTTATCGGTCAGACCGCATAACAACATACGTTGTTCCCTTTGTCATCGGTATGTTACTTGCCCGAGATTCGATCGTCAGTATTCCAATACCTAGTTCAATCTCGTTACCGGCAAGTCTCTTTACTCGTTCTGTAATACATAATCCCGCAACTAATTCATTTAGTTGCAATGCTTGCAAGGCTTAAGTGATGTGCATTACCGAGAGGGCCTAGAGATACCTCTCTGATAATCGGAGTGACAAAACCTAATCTCGAAATACGCCAACCCAACATGTACCTTTGGAGACACCTGTAGTACTCCTTTATAATCACCCAGTTACGTTGTGACGTTTGGTAGTACCCAAAGTGTTCCTCCGGTAAACGGGAGTTGCATAATCTCATAGTTATAGGAACATGTATAAGTCATGAAGAAAGCAATAGCAACATACTAAACGATCGGGTGCTAAGCTAATGGAATGGGTCATGTCAATCAGATCATTCTCTCAATGATGTGATCCCGTTAATCAAATAACAACTCATTGTTCATGGTCAGGAAACATAACCATCTTTGATTAACGAGCTAGTCAAGTAGAGGCATACTAGTGACACTTTGTTTGTCTATGTATTCACACATGTATTATGTTTCCTGGTTAATACAATTCTAGCATGAATAATAAACATTTATCATGATTATAAGGAAATAAATAATAACTTTATTATTGCCTCTAGGGCATATTTCCTTCAGTCTCCCACTTGCACTAGAGTCAATAATCTAGATTACACCGTAATGATTCTAACACCCATGGAGCCTTGGTGCTGATCATGTTTTGCTCGTGGAAGAGGCTTAGTCAATGGGTCTGCAACATTCAGATCCGTATGTATCTTGCAAATCTCTATGTCTCCCACCTGGACTAGATCCCGGATGGAATTGAAGCGTCTCTTGATGTGCTTGGTTCTCTTGTGAAATCTGGATTCCTTTGCCAAGGCAATTGCACCAGTATTGTCACAAAAGATTTTCATTGGACCCGATGCACTAGGTATGACACCTAGATCGGATATGAACTCCTTCATCCAGACTCCTTCATTTGCTGCTTCCGAAGCAGCTATGTACTCCGCTTCACATGTAGATCCCGCTACAACGCTTTGTTTAGAAATGCACCAACTGACAGCTCCACCGTTTAATGTAAACACGTATCCGGTTTGCGATTTAGAATCGTCCGGATCAGTGTCAAAGCTTGCATCAACGTAACCTTTTACGACGAGCTCTTTGTCACCTCCATATACGAGAAGCATATCCTTAGTCCTTTTCAGGTATTTCAGGATGTTCTTGACCGCGGTCCAGTGATCCACTCCTGGATTACTTTGGTACCTCCCTGCTAGACTTATAGCAAGGCACACATCAGGTCTGGTACACAACATTGCATACATGATAGATCCTATTGCTGATGCATAGGGAACATCTTTCATATTCGCTCTATCTTCTGCAGTGGTCGGGCATTGAGTCTTACTCAATTTCACACCTTGTAACACAGGAAAGAATCCTTTCTTTGCTTGATCCATTTTGAACTTCTTCAAAATTTTGTCAAGGTATGTTGTTTGTGAAAGTCCAATTAAGCGTCTTGATCTATCTCTATAGATCTTAATGCCTAATATGTAAGCAGCTTCACCGAGGTCTTTCATTGAAAAACTCTTATTCAAGTATCCCTTTATGCTATCCAGAAATTCTATATTATTTCCAATTAATAATATGTCATCCACATATAATATCAAAAATGCTACAGAGCTCCCACTCACTTTCTTGTAAATACAGGCTTCTCCAAAAGTCTGTATAAACCCAAATGCTTTGATCACACTATCAAAACGTTTATTCCAACTCCGAGAGGCTTGCACCAGTCCATAAATGGATCGCTGGAGCTTGCACACTTTGTTAGCTCCCTTTGGATCGACAAAACCTTCTGGTTGCATCATATACAACTCTTCTTCCAGAAATCCATTCAGGAATGCAGTTTTGACATCCATCTGCCAAATTTCATAATCATAAAGTGCGGCAATTGCTAACATGATTCGGACAGACTTAAGCATCGCTACGGGTGAGAAGGTCTCATCATAGTCAATCCCTTGAACTTGCCAAAAACCTTTCGCGACAAGTCGAGCTTTGTAGACAGTAATATTACCGTCAGCGTCAGTCTTCTTCTTGAAGATCCATTTATTCTCAATTGCTTGCCGATCATCGGGCAAGTCAACCAAAGTCCATACTTTGTTCTCATACATGGATCCCATCTCAGATTTCATGGCTTCAAGCCACTTTGCGGAATCTGGGCTCACCATCGCTTCTTCATAGTTCGTAGGTTCATCATGATCTAGTAGCATGACTTCCAGAACGGGATTACCGTACCACTCCGGTGCGGATCTTACTCTGGTTGATCTACGAGGTTCAGCAGTATCTTGTTCTGAAGTTTCATGATCATTATCATTATCTTCCTCACTAACTGGTGTAGGTGTCATAGAAACAGTTTTCTGTGATGTACTACTTTCCAATAATGGAGCAGGTACAGTTACCTCGTCAAGTTCTACTTTCCTCCCACTCACTTCCTTCGAGAGAAACTCCTTCTCCAGAAAGTTTCCGAATTTAGCAACAAAAGTCTTGCCTTCGGATCTGTGATAGAAGGTGTATCCAATAGTTTCCTTTGGATATCCTATGAAGACACATTTCTCCAATTTGGGTTCGAGCTTATCAGGTTGAAGCTTTTTCACATAAGCATCGCAGCCCCAAACTTTCAGAAACGACAACTTTGGTTTCTTGCCAAACCACAGTTCATAAGGCGTCGTCTCAACGGATTTTGATGGTGCCCTATTTAACGTGAATGCGGCCGTCTCTAGAGCGTATCCCCAAAACGATAGCGTTAAATCAGTAAGAGACATCATAGATCGCACCATATCCAGTAAAGTACGATTACGAAGTTCGGACACACCATTACGCTGAGGTGTTCCGGGTGGCGTGAGTTGCGAAACTATTCCACAATTTTTCAAATGTACACCAAACTCGTAACTCAAATATTCTCCTCCACGATCAGATCGTAGAAACTTTATTTTCTTGTTACGATGATTTTCAACTTCACTCTGAAATTCCTTAACTTTTCAAATTTTTCAGACTTATGTTTCATTAAGTAGATATACCCATATCTACTTAAATCATCTGTGAAGGTGAGAAAATAATGATATCCACCACGAGCCTCAATATTCATCGGACCACATACATCTGTATGTATGATTTCCAACAAGTTTGTTGCTCTCTCCATAGTACCGGAGAACGGTGTTTTGGTCATCTTGCCCATGAGGCACGGTTCGCAAGTACCAAGTGATTCATAATCAAGTGGTTCCAAAAGTCCATCAGAATGGAGTTTCTTCATGCGCTTTACACCGATATGACCTAAACGGCAGTGCCACAAAAAAGTTGCACTCTCATTATCAACTCTGCATCTTTTGGCTTCAACATTATGAATATGTGTGTTACTACTATCGAGATTCAACAAAAATAGACCACTCTTTAAGGGTGCATGATCATAAAAGATATTACTCATATAAATAGAACAACCATTATTCTCTGATTTAAATGAATAACCGTCTCGCATCAAACAAGATCCAGATATAATGTTCATGCTTAACGCTGGCACCAAATAACAATTATTTAGGTCTAATACTAATCCCGAAGGTAGATGTAGAGGTAGCGTGCCGACTGCGATCACATCGACTTTGGAACCATTTCCCACGCACATCGTTACCTCGTCCTTAACCAATCTTTGCTTGATCCGTAGTCCCTGTTTCGAGTTGCAAATATTAGCAACAGAACCAGTATCAAATACCCAGGTGCTACTGCGAGCATTAGTAAGGTACACATCAATAACATGTATATCACATATACCTTTGTTCACCTTGCCATCCTTCTTATCTGCCAAATACTTGGGGCAGTTCCGCTTCTAGTGACCAGTCTGCTTGCAATAGAAGCACTCAGTTTCAGGCTTAGGTCCAGGTTTGGGTTTCTTCTCTTGAGTAGCAACTTGCTTGCCGTTCTTTTTGAAGTTCCCCTTCTTCTTCCCTTTGCCCTTTTTCTTGAAACTAGTGGTCTTGTTGACCATCAACACTTGATGCTCCTTCTTGATTTCTACCTCCACAGCTTTCAGCATCGCGAAGAGCTCGGGAATAGTCTTGTTCATCCCTTGCATATTATAGTTCATCACGAAGCTCTTGTAGCTTGGTGGCAGTGATTGAAGAATTCTGTCAATGACGCAATCATCTGGAAGATTAACTCCCAATTGAATCAAGTGATTATTATACCCAGACATTTTGAGTATATGCTCACTGACAGAACTGTTCTCCTCCATCTTGCAGCTATAGAACTTATTGGAGACTTCATATCTCTCAATCCGGGCATTTGCTTGAAATATTAACTTCAACTCCTGGAACATCTCATATGCTCCATGACTTTCAAAACGTCGTTGAAGTCCCGATTCTAAGCCGTAAAGCATGGCACACTGAACTATCGAGTAGTCATCAGCTTTGCTCTGCCAGACGTTCATAACATCCGGCGTTGCTCCTGCAGCAGGCCTGGCACCCAGCGGTGCTTCCAGGACGTAACTCTTCTGTGCAGCAATGAGGATAATCCTCAAGTTACGGACCCAGTCCGTGTAATTGCTACCATCATCTTTAAACTTTGCTTTCTCAAGGAACGCATTAAAATTCAACGGAACAACAGCACGAGCCATCTATCTACAATCAAACATAAACAAGCAAGATACTAATCAGGTACTAAGTTTCATGATAAACTTAAGTTCAGTTAATCAAATTAATTAAAGAACTCCCACTTAGATAGACATCCCTCTAATCCTCTAAGTGATTACGTGATCCAAATCAACTAAACCATAACCGATCATCACGTGAGATGGAGTAGTTTTCAATGGTGAACATCGTTATGTTGATCATATCTACTATATGATTCACGCTCGACCTTTCGGTCTCCGTGTTCCGAGGCCATATCTGTATATGCTTGGCTCGTCAAGTATAACCTGAGTATTCCGCGTGTGCAACTATTTTGCACCCGTTGTATTTGAACGTAGAACCTATCACACCCGATCATCACGTGGTGTCTCAGCACGAAGAACTTTCGCAACGGTGCATACTCAGGGAGAACACTTCTTGATAATTTAGTGAGAGATCATCTTATAATGCTACCGTCAATCAAAGCAAGATAAGATGCATAAAAGGATAAACATCACATGCAATCAATATAAGTGATATGATATGGCCATCATCATCTTGTGCTTGTGATCTTCCATCTCCGAAGCACTGTCGTGATCACCATCGTCACTGGCATGACACCTTGATCTCCATCGTTGCATCGTTGTCGTCTCGCCAAGCTTGTGCTTCTACGACTATCGCTACCGCTTAGTGATAAAAGTAAAGCGTTACATCGCGATTGCATTGCATACAATAAAACGACAACCATAAGGCTCCTGCCAGTTGCCGATAACTCGGTTACAAAACATGATCATCTCATACAATAAAATTCAGCATCATGTCTTGACCATATCACATCACAACATGCCCTGCAAAAACAAGTTAGACGCCCTCTACTTTGTTGTTGCAAGTTTTACGTGGCTGCTACGGGCTTAAGCAAGAACCAATCTCACCTACGCATCAAAACCACAACGACAGTTTGTCAAATAGACTCCGTTTTAACCTTCGCAAGGACCGGGCGTAGCCATACTTGGTTCAACTAAAGTTGGAGAGACAGTCGCCCGCAAGCCACCTATGTGCAAAGCACGTCGGGGGAACCGGTCTCGCGTAAGCGTACGCGTAATGTTGGTCCGGGTCATCTCGTCCAACAATGCTGCCGAACCAAAGTATGACATGTTGGTAGGCAGTATGACTTATATCGCCCACAACTCACTTGTGTTCTACTCGTGCATATAACATCAACATAAAAAACCTAGGCTCGGATGCCACTGTTGGGTTTCGTAGTAATTTCAAAAAATTTCCTACGCACACGCAAGATCATGTGATGCATAGCAACGAGAGGGGAGAGAGTTGTCTACATACCCACGCAGACTGACTGCGGAAGCGTTGACACAACGTAGAGGAAGTAGTCGTACGTCTTCACGATCCAACCGATCAAGCACCGAAACTACGGCACCTCCGAGTTCGAGCACACGTTCAGCTCGATGACGATCCCCGGACTCCGATTCAGCAAAGTGTCAGGGAAGAGTTCCGTCAGCACGACGGCGTGGTGACGATCTTGATGTACTACAGCAACAGGGCTTTGCCTAAATTCCACTACAGTATTATCGAGGACTATGGTGGCTGGGGGCACCGCACACGGCTAAGGAATAGATCACGTGGATCAACTTGTGTGTTTCTGGGGTGCCTCTGCCTCACTATATAAAGGAGCCAAGGGGGAGGGGGCCACTGTCCAGGAGGAGGGCGCAGGAGGAGTCCTACTCCTACCGGGAGTAGGACTCCCCCCCCCCAATCCTAGTTGGACTAGGATTCCCCGAGGGGGAAAGAGAGAGAGGGGGGCCGGCCACCTCTCCTAGTCCTAATAGGACTAGGGGAGGGGGGAGGCGCGCGGCCACCTTGGGCTGTCCCTTTCTCCTTTCCACTAAAGACCATTAAGGCCCATATGGCTCCCGGGGGGTTCCGGTAACCTCCCGGTACTCCGGTAAAATCTAGATTTCACCCGGAACACTTCCGATATCCAAATATAGGCTTCCAATATATCAATCTTTATGTCTCGACCATTTCGAGGCTCCTCGTCATGTCCGTGATCACATCCGGGACTCCGAACAACCTTCGGTACATCAAAATGCATAAACTCATAATATATCTGCCATCGTAACCTTAAGCGTGCGGACCCTACGGGTTCGAGAACAATGTAGACATGACCGAGACATGTCTCCGGTCAATAACCAATAGCGGGACCTGGATGCCCATATTGGCTCCTACATATTCTACAAAGATCTTTATCGGTCAGACCGCATAACAACATACGTTGTTCCCTTTGTCATCGGTATGTTACTTGCCCGAGATTCGATCGTCGGTATTCCAATACCTAGTTCAATCTCGTTACCGGCAAGTCTCTTTACTCATTCTGTAATACATCACCCCGTAACTAATTCATTTAGTTGCAATGCTTGCAAGGCTTAAGTGATGTGCATTACCGAGAGGGCCCAGAGATACCTCTCCGACAATCGGAGTGACAAAACCTAATCTCAAAATACGCCAACCCAACATGTACCTTTGGAGAGACCTGTAGTACTCCTTTATAATCACCCAGTTACGTTGTGACGTTTGGTAGTACCCAAAGTGTTCCTCCGGTAAACGGGAGTTGCATAATCTCATAGTTATAGGAACATGTATAAGTCATGAAGAAAGCAATAGCAACATACTAAACGATCGGGTGCTAAGCTAATGGAATGGGTCATGTCAATCAGATCATTCTCTCAATGATGTGATCCCGTTAATCAAATAACAACTCATTGTTCATGGTTAGGAAACATAACCATCTTTGATTAACGAGCTAGTCAAGTAGAGGCATACTAGTGACACTTTGTTTGTCTATGTATTCACACATGTATTATGTTTCCTGGTTAATACAATTCTAGCATGAATAATAAACATTTATCATGATTATAAGGAAATAAATAATAACTTTATTATTGCCTCTAGGGCATATTTCCTTCAGTAGGAGCCAATATGGGCATCCAGGTCCCGCTATTGGTTATTAACCGGAGACGTGTCTCGGTCATGTCTACATTGTTCTCGAACCGTAGGGTCCGCACGCTTAAGTTTTCGATGACAGTTATATTATGAGTTTATGAGTTTGATGTACCGAAGTAGTTCGGAGTCCCGGATGAGATCGGGGACATGACGAGGAGTCTCGAAATGGTCGAGACGTAAAGATCGATATATTGGACGACTATATTCGGACATCGGAAAGGTTCCGAGTGATTCGGGTATTTTTCGGAGTACCGGGTAGTTACGGGAGAAGCAATGGGCCTTGATGGGCTTTAGTGGGAAGAGGAGAAAGGGCCAAGGGGCTGCTGCGCCCCCCCTCCCCTCTAGTCCAAATTGGACTAGGGAAAAGGGGGCCGGCCACCTTTCCTTCTCCTCCACTTCCTTCTCCCTTCCTCCCCTCTTGGTGGACTCCTACTAGGACTTGGAGTCCTAGTAGGACTCCACATCCTGGCCGCACCAAGCCTTGGCCGGCCTCCTCCTCCTCCATCCTTTATATACTGAGGCAAGGGGCACCCCATGGACACACAAGTTGATCTTCGTGATCGTTCCTTAGCCGTGTGCGGTGCCCCCCTCCACAATATTCCACCTCGGTCATATTGTAGCGGTGCTTAGGCGAAGCCCTTGCGACGGTAGAACATCGAGATCGTCACCACGTCGTCGTGCTGACAGAACTCCTCCCCGACGCTTTGCTGGATCGAAGCCCGGGGATCGTCATCGAGCTGAATGTGTGCCAAGAACTCGGAGGTGCCGGAGTAACGGTGCTTGGATCGGTCGGACCGTGAAGACGTATGACTACATCAACCAAACGCTTCCGTTGTCGATCTACAAGGGTACGTAGATCACACTCTCCCCTCTCGTTG
Source organism: Triticum urartu (assembly GCF_056163025.1). Taxonomy (NCBI): domain Eukaryota; kingdom Viridiplantae; phylum Streptophyta; class Magnoliopsida; order Poales; family Poaceae; genus Triticum; species Triticum urartu. Next base: position 716,882,259 of record NC_141879.1, read on the forward strand.
CTATGCATCACCATGATCTTGCGTGTGCGTAGGAAAATTTTTGAAATTACTACGAAATCCAACAATCAGTGGAGTTGATTGACGGGGTGTTTCATCAGCTAAGCAAGGACAATACCTTGGTGGCCATTACGGCCGATTACCCAGGGTTAATCCCGGCCTCCCAGGTGATTGAGACCGAAACCCCAATACCTTGAAAAGGGATCCATCCTCACGTGTTGTCAGTATCCTGACGACCGTGTTCTGCAGGGGAGGTTCCCAAGGCGGGAGGCCGCGCCTGCGGCGACTAGCCAACGAGGGGCTGCAGGGACCCGTGGGGTGAAAAGAAACGTAGTCCGGACTGAGGCGCCGGCACAAAGGTACAAAGCGCTTTCCTATTCCGGGGTGTTGTTCATGTAAGGCGTGTTAACACTCCTGTTCTTGTGTATGACAAAGAGACCTCGCCGGAGAGGTTGCCAATCGTGCGTCCACCAGCCAGGCTCCACCGCCTGGTCCGGAGGTCGAGGCAAGCACGAGGCACGCGACGGATGCTCCTCCAACAGAGGATGCGGTTAGGCTGTCCGCCACCCAGTCCGAGGTGGAGAGCGCCATGAATCACCGGCGCCGCCGCACAGTTCTCCGCGATGCTTGTTTCTCCCAAGAGGCGTTAGATGCCTTTAATTCGGGAGATGCATATCTCCGTGGCGCTCAAAATGGTCTAGCCAGAGCCACGGAGCAATATGTGAAAGACATACCGGTAAGAATTTTAACGGTTATATATATCAGTAGCCCCCGAGACTTGAAACAGTTAGAATAAGTGATTTAAGGGTCATGTGTTATGCAGGTTCTTACAGAAAAGAATATCCTACTGTCTCAGGAACTGGAAGAGTGCAAAGCCCAACTTCAGGCCGCACTAGCCGCAATGGGGGAGCCCAAGAAGACTCCCACTGGTAATACATGCTTAAAAAGATAAGTATTATGCGGTATACATGCAAATCTGACAAATAAAATTGCATATGGCACCGGATTAAATCCGGAGAAGCAGCAACTCCTACGCCAGTTAGAAGCTGGCGAGAGCGTTCTTACAAAAGTGAGGCGGGAGAAGAATGATCTACAGGATGCCAACACAAAGCTGGACGTCGAACCAAAAGATGTTCGTGCCCAGTTGTCAGACTCCACTAAGGAGAATCAACGGCTGCGACGCGGCATATTTAGTAAGTGCTTTAAACGAACTCTTGAAAAGGGAGTTCGGTGAAGGAGCTGGCTAACAGAGTTATGTCTGTAGGTATGCTAACAGGTCGTCCTGCAGAGGAGATGCCCGGTTCTACGGGTGACCTTCTTCCCGAGCTTTCGCAACTGCACGAGCGAGTTCGGCAGGCGATGCGAGGCATTGCCCAAGCCCTATGGCCCTCCCATTCCATGCCCGAGGGTCTTGGAGAGCTTGCAGAGAAGCTAAAGGGAGCTCGGCGGCGCTTCCGGTTGTGGAAGATGTCAGCCTGCCGTCAAGGTGCTAGGGAGGCCTGGGCCATGGTGAAGATGCAGTACGCGAAGTCTGACCCAAACCACATGGCCGAGGTCGGACCTGTGGGCCCTGATGGGAAGGAGATCCCTGTAAGCTTAGTGTACGGCCAAGTAGAATTGGCCGCGAAGTATTCCCAGCAGGACTGTAAATTAGACAGCCTGTAGATGGTATTGAAGAGGAATACAATCAGTCATAGTGACTGTGTAATTTCAATTGACATGTGTAATTCCTTCTAGCCGGATTGTAGATCGTTTGTCGTTGCCGACCTTTTCGCTTCAACCTCGGGACCTGCGGTCCGGAGTGTGTCCGAATACCATAGCAGTTATATAAGAACCGGGGTATGCATGGAGACCAGGCGTAGGGGTCATTAGTGCTTTATCAGACAAGTGCCCAACTAGTTATGTTATATTACATGGTTAGTAAGAAACATCTTCCAGAGAGAATAGTTCCGTTAGGGGTTCCTTTCGCTGGGAGGCATGCCCTAAAGTGCATGTCCGGACTGCGTGAAAAAACGCAGAAAAAGGCATCTGGGGGCGCATAAGATAAGTAAAAAGATCATCTTTAATTCACCGACCAAATATTCCCTTAAGAACGCTAGCTTTCGGCTTCACCCAGTCTGAGGTACACATCCGGCTGACCCGGCAGTAACAATCGCAAAGGTGCTCCCTTTACCGCCTAGCCGAACAATCGGGAACGTAGGGGTAAGCACAGGAGCCAGGCAACCCAGCTTGGCCAAAACTTAAGTCATATCGATGCATATAATGGTGAAAAAAGATACATGCGGAAGTTTGACACATGTGTCGGGCGTGAAGCCCGTATAAATAAGCTTCTGTTAAAGAAGCCCCCAGGTTTAATGAGCGCGTGTAGCGCGTCACTTGATGAGCCTTTAAGGGCTATAAAAGAAAAAGGGGAAAGAGAGAAATGTAAGACAGAAAATGTAAAAAATGGACAGAGGAAGGAGACAAACACAGAGTCCGGCGCTAGGCATAGAATCTTCGGAGACGGGCGGCGTTCCATGGGTTTGGCTCGAGTCGGTTATCCAACGCATCTCGCAGGCGGTACGCTGCACCAGTCAGGACTTGGTCGATTATGAAGGGACCTTCCCACTTGGGCTTGAGTTTGTCCTTTTTCTTATCCGGTAGGCGTAGAACTAGTTCGCCAACATTGTAATTTTTGGCCCGTACTTCTCTGCTTTGATATCTTCGAGCCTGCTGTTGATAGAATGCGGAACGAGCTTTTGCCACGTCGCGCTCCTCCTCCAAGGCGTCCAGACTGTCCTGCCGATCGAGCTCGGCTTCTCTTTCTTCGTACATGCGCACTCGAGGCGAGTCATGAATTATGTCGCAAGGCAGAACTGCCTCCGCGCCGTACACCATAAAAAATGGTGTGTATCCGATGGTGCGATTCGGCGTGGTCCGCAGCCCCCAGAGTACAGAGTCGAGCTCCTCTACCCAGTGCGTGTTAGATTCCTTGAGGGACCGCACTAATCTGGGTTTGATGCCGCTCATGATAAGACCATTTGCACGTTCGACCTGGCCGTTAGTTTGTGGGTGATAGACTGAACCATAATCGAGCTTGATGCCCATGTTTTTGCACCAGAGTTTTACCTCGTCGGCGGTAAAGTTTGTACCGTTATCGGTTATGATGATGTGGGGGACGCCGTAACGGTGTACAACCCCGGATATGAAGTCTATCACAGGTCCGGATTCGGCCGTTTTAACAGGCTTGGCTTCTATCCATTTGGTGAACTTATCCACCATGACCAGTAAGTATTTTTTCTTATGGGTCCCACCTTTAAGGGGTCCGACCATGTCAAGCCCCCAGACCGCAAAAGGCCAGGTGATGGGGATAGTTTGGAGTGCAGTGGGTGGCATATGGCTTTGGTTGGCAAAAAGTTGGCGACCAATGCATTGCTGGACTAGGTCCTGAGCGTCTGCCCGGGCCGTCGGCCAATAAAAGCCTGTACGGAAAGCCTTGCTAACAAGGGACCGAGCAGCGGCGTGATGACCACCGAGTCCGGCATGAATTTCAGCCAGAAGGTTCTGCCCTTCCTCTTCGGAGATGCACCTTTGAAGGACTCCGGTAGTGCTTTTCTTATAAAGCTCTCCCTCATGGACTTTATAGGCTTTAGATCGCCGCACTATGTAGCGGGCCTCATTTTGGTCCTCTGGGAGTTCCTTCCTAGTAAGGTAGGCTAGGAATGGTTCTGTCCACGGGGCGATAACCGCCATTATTACGTGGGTTGAAGGTGTAATTTCATTGGAAGAGCCTCCAATTATGTTAGATTGTTTGGCGTCAAGTGGTGCGGCTGAGTCCGGGTTGTTATTTGCGGGTTCCCCCACCCATGCTACGGATGGCTTGAACAGTCTTTCCAAAAAGATGTTGGGGGGGACTGCATCGCGTTTTGCCGATGCGTGCCAGGACGTCCGCTGCCTGATTGTTTTCTCGGGCTATATGGTGAAACTCCAGCCCTTCGAACCGAGCTGACATTTTTAGGACGGCGTTGCGATAAGCTGCCATTTTTGGATCCTTGGCGTCGAAGTCTCCATTTATTTGGGATATCGCGAGGTTCGAATCCCCGCGTACCTCTAGGCGCTGGATGCCCATGGATACTACCATCCGGAGACCATGTAGGAGGGCCTCATATTCGGCTGCATTGTTGGAGTCCGTGTACATGATCTGGAGCACATATTGAACTGTGTCTCCTGTGGGGGACGTCAGGACGACGCCAGCCCCCAATCCGGCCAACATTTTGGAGCCGTCGAAATGCATAATCCAGTTTGAATATGTGCCGTACTCTTTAGGGAGCTCGGCCTCCGTCCATTTTGCGACGAAGTCGGCCAAAACTTGCGATTTAATAGCTCGCCGTGGCTTATAGGTTATATCGAACGGGAGGAGCTCAATGGCCCATTTTGCGATCCGGCTCGTTGCGTCGCGGTTGTTGACAATATCGTTGAGTGGTACCTCCGATGCTACTGTTATCGAACACTCTTGGAAGTAGTGTCGTAGCTTCCGGGATGCCATGAATATCGCGTATGCAATCTTTTGATAATGCGGGTACCGTGATTTGCATGGAGTGAGGACAGTGGACACGTAGTAAACTGGCCTTTGAAGGGGAAATTTGTGTCCGTCCATTTCCCGCTCGACGACGAGCACTGTGCTGACAACTTGATGGGTTGCTGCAATGTACAATAGCATTGGTTCGCCGGTGTTTGGCGCGGCCAGGACCGAGTTTGTTGCCAATATGGCTTTTATTTCATCGAGTCCGGCCGTGGCGGCATCCGTCCACTCGAAGTGTTCGGTGCGCCGAAGGAGGCGATAGAGGGGCAGTGCCTTTTCTCCCAAGCGGGAGATGAAGCGGCTTAGAGCCGCCACGCATCCGGTTATTTTTTGTATTTGTTTGAGGTCCTTTGGGATATCCAATTGTGACAAAGCTCGGATCTTGGCTGGATTTGCTTCAATTCCTCTACCGGATACAATGAAGCCCAAGAGCTTTCCGGCTGGAACGCCGAAAACGCATTTTTCCGGGTTGAGCTTGATGTCATATTTTCGGAGGTTATCGAATGTAAGCCTCAAGTCATCTACTAGAGATTCGTCATGTCTTGACTTGACGACCACATCATCCACATACACCTCCACTATTTTGCCGATCTGGTTTGCCAGACATGTCTGGATCATGCGCTGATATGTTGCACCAGCGTTTTTCAGCCCGAAGGGCATTGTGTTGAAACAGAATGGGCCGTATGGTGTGATGAATGCTGTTACGGCTTGGTCTGATTCTGCCATCTTGATTTGATGGTAACCGGAGTATGCGTCGAGGAAACACAACAAATCGTGTCCTGCGGTGGCATCGATAATTTGATCGATACGGGGGAGGGGAAGGGATCCTTTGGGCAAGCCTTGTTAAGGTCTTTAAAATCGACACACAAGCGCCAGGATTTGTCCTTCTTTGGTACCATCACCAGGTTTGCTAGCCAGTCCGGATGTTTTATGTCTCTAATGAATCCGGCCTCCAATAGCTTGGCTAGCTCCTCTCCCATAGCCTGTCTCTTGGGTTCAGAAAAATACCGAAGGGCTTGTTTGACAGGTTTGAATCCTTTTAGGATATTTAAGCTGTGTTCGGCCAGCCTGCGTGGGATTCCTGGCATGTCTGAAGGGTGCCAGGCGAAAATGTCCCAGTTCTCTCGTAGGAACTTTCGCAGTGCGGCGTCTACATCAGGGTTCAGTCGTGCCCCGATGGAAGCTGTTTTATTGGGGTCCGTTGGATGGACCTGGAATTTGACTATTTCGTCCGCTGGCTTGAAGGATGTGGACTTGGATCTCTTGTCGAGTATCACATCATCCCTATTAACCGTGGAGCGCAGCGCAGTCAGTTCCTCAGTCGCTAAGGCTTCAGATAGTGCCTCAAGGGCCAATGCGGCCGTCTTGTTTTCGGCGCGGAGCGCTATGTCCGGATCACTAGCGAGAGTGATAATTCCGTTCGGCCCGGGTATCTTAAGCTTCATGTACCCGTAATGGGGTATTGCTTGGAAGATTGTAAATGCTTCCCACCCTAGTAAAGTGTGATATCCGCTGTTGAACGGGGCCACCTGAAACGTGACCTCTTCAGACCTGTAATTATCCGGCATGCCGAACACCACATCTAGTGTGATTTTTCCTGTGCAGCACGCTTCCCGACTAGGGATTATTCCTCTAAAGGTTGTGCTACTTCGCTCGATGCGGTTCCAGTCTATTCCCATTTTTTGAAGGGTTTCCTCATAAATGAGGTTCAATCCGCTGCCTCCATCCATGAGTACCTTGGTGAGGCGAAAGCCGTCCACTATTGGACTGAGGACTAGTGCGGCTGGTGCTCGGGCTGTTCGGAATTTAGGTTCATCACTTGCATTGAAGGTAATAGCTGTGTCGCTCCATGGGTTTATTGTTGCTACTTGATAGACTTCGGCAAGGCTGCGGAGTGTTCTTTTTCGCATACTGTTTGATGCGAAAGTCTCGAAGACTGTGAGAACGGTACTGGTGTCCTCGGGGTGGCTTTCTGCGGCCTCCAAAATTAAGAGGTCCTCGCCAATTTTGGCCACCTGCCGGAGTATCCAACATGCTCTAAGGCTGTGAGTTGGTGTGGCGTCCTCTGTACTGTGAATTTTCCAGGGTCCATCAAGCCATCTTTCCAGTACGGTTCCATGCCCTGTAGAGGGTTTTGGTTTTTTGGTGTTTAACCCGGGTGTTTGATGATGATGCACCCTTTTATTTCGGACGGGATTGCTATTCAGGGCCGGATTATCCCAAAATTTTATTTCGGTTTTCCAGGCGCTTTCCATCGCACAATACTTTTGTACTATGGACGCCAAGTCAGCGAATCGTGTGATATCACGACGACTTATGGCATTGAGGATTCCCTCGTCCGTGCAATTACTGCAGAAAATTGAGATTGCGTCTCCCTCACGGCAATTCTTTATCCTGTTCATAACCAGGAGGAATCTGACCCAGTAATGATGTACTGTTTCCTCAGGCTTTTGCCTGATTTGGGAAAGATCACTTATGTTTGGGCGGGCGGGTGGCGTTGAATCTGAAACCTCACCCAATCTAAGATTCGGAGGCCGAAGCGCTTCCGAACTCTGAAGTTCGGATTCTTGGATGTTGTCCAATGAATCTAGCCCGTTGCCTGATCCTAAGCTCAGGTCTTGAGTCACATCCTCCCCTCCGCGGGTATCCGGCTTGGAGGGGTCGGGAATTCGGACGTAGCTAGTCCTTAAAATAGATGAAGGGTCGCCGTACTACGCCTCTACCACGGCAACGTGGTGGGTGACTTGGGGAGAGTTAATTTCTCTTGGGTCGGGTTTAAGCCCAACCTGGTCATAATCCGTAGCGACCCCCAGGGCGGAGATGCGATCCAAGAGCTCGTTTACGGAAGAGAGCTCCATTGGATCTAGCTGCTCGATGAGTTCCGAGCTGACGTGAAGATTGCTTTTAATGACCCGAGAGGTCACCGTCGGCACAACGGCCGAACAGGCGGTCATGAGAAAACCACCTAGCCGAAGGGTTTGGCCGACAGCCAAGGCTCCCTTGGTAACGGCGCTGGCTTTAAAGACGGGAAGAGGCATCCTTCCTGATTGCGACGACACAGAGGAACTCTCAATGAAAGCACCAATGTCGGTGTCAAAACCGGCGGATCTCGGGTAGGGGGTCCCGAACTGTGCGTCTAGACCGGATGGTAATAGGAGACAAGGGACACGATGTTTTTACCCAGGTTCGGGCCCTCTCGATGGAGGTAATACCCTACTCCTGCTTGATTAATATTGATGATATGGGTAGTACAAGAGTAGATCTACCACGAGATCAAGGAGGCTAAACCCTAGAAGCTAGCCTATGGTATGATTGTTGTATGATGGAGTTGTCCTACGGACTAAAACCCTCCGGTTTATATAGACACCGGATAGGGTTAGGGTTACACAGAGTCGGTTACAATGGTAGGAGATCTTGAGTATCCGCATCGCCAAGCTTGCCTTCCACGCCAAGGAAAGTCCCATCCGTACACGGGACGAAGTCTTCAATCTTGTATCTTCATAGTCCTGGAGTCCGGCTGAAGGTATTGTCCGGCTATCCGAACACCCCCTAATCCAGGACTCCCTCAGTCCCCTTATAACTTTAGGCACAACTAGTACTTTACTATGTATGTATGCTCTCGGATGTGCTCATACATAACTGTTTTTCAAGATCGCGGAGGTGCCGTATTTTCGGTACTAGGATCGGTCGATCGTGAAGACTTACGACTACATCAACCGCGTTGTCATAACGCTTCCGCTTACGGTCTACGAGGGTACGTAGACAGCACTCTCCCCTCTCGTTGCTATGCATCGCCATGGTCTTGCGTGTGCGTAGGAAAATTTTGGAAATTATTACGTTCTCCAACAGTGGCATCCGAGCCAGGTTTATATGTAGATGTTATATGCACGAGTAGAACACTAGTGAGTTGTAGGCGATAATAGTCATACTGCTTACCAGCATGTCATACTTTAGTTCGGTGGTATTGTTGGATGAAGCGGCCCAGACCGACATTACGCGTACGCTTACGCGAGTCTGGTTTGTGTGCTTTAGTTCTCCAAACAGGCAAACACATATCTTTGGGTGGTCCCGTTATCTTATTGCTTACTATTTAAATCTTCTCTTGGTCCCCTTGTAACTTTAGCCACAATTAGTACTTTACTATGTATGTATGCTCTCGGATGTGCTCATACATAACTGGTTTTCAAGATTGACTTAGTTACATGTATGAATCATGTTCTATTTCTTGTGTACTTGTTGGCATCTCTCAAGCAGCAACAAAGCTGGGACCTATCCATTTCTGGTGCTTGTAGCTTTATTTCTTGCTTCTTTCACACTGTTGCCATGCTTGCTCATTGAGATTTGAAACAGAAGATGGTGCAGAGTAGTTACTACAATGTAAATGTGTAATCCTCTTCTTTTCTTCCCCTTATGGAAGTATGATAGTATGGAAGTATGTGGAACTAGTATCATGTATCAATCTGTGATGTAGCAACTGTATAGAAGCTACAGTTTGTCTCCTTTCCCGCTGCTTCTTGAAACATCCATTTTTTTCCTTCTCAATCTTAATCATCATAGTGTCAATGTACAGATGATGAAGGACCAGCTCCACCAGTGTGGCAAACTTCTCTCCAAGTGGAAGAAATCATCAGCTGCCGAATTCCAGCTCTGGTGCATAGGGTAACTTTTCTCCTACCAAGAAACATTGAGTGTTCTTGGTGTATTAAATATTCTATAGTTCATAGAGTAACTTTTCAAGCATGTAGGAGTTTACATGATAAGAAGTCCTTGAAGATTTTAAATGACTTATCCTGATATATTAAAAATGTTAAGTGTGCAACATTACCTTGTCTTTGTCTAGAAGTTCTTGATCCAGTACTGGCAGGCTTATATTGTTGTTTCTCTTGTAACAGTGATGTTAAATGATGTTGAATGTTACTGAACCTTTTCTAGTTTAGCTGCGGTAAGTGTATAACTTACCCTCATGACCTCAAGTTTGCTTCTATTGTTTCTCTTATTATGGCAATGATTTTCTATGCTATCAAATCCATCCTTGAGCACTAGTACTAGCACACCAGATTGATGGAGGAAAAACTCTTTCCTCTGCTTAACATATATGAAATCTAGTCAAATTTCTATAGCAGTGGATCCACAACATATTTGTTCCTGTAGAACAATGATACATTGAACGGTTTGACCTACACACATGCTGACCCATAAATATATACAACAGTGATACATTGAATGATCTGACCTTTGTGTCATTACCGTAAGTTTAAGAGTACAATCTTCTTTATCAGAAGTTGAACACATTTTGTGTTTTATGCTTATCTAGCTTTCCTTAACTGTGATCGATTTGAATACTTTGCATTGCAGTACGATATGCGGATGCACATGACACTGATGTTCCCGACCACGAAGAGCATGGTGGAAAAGCGGCTCGGGGCCAAGGACCAGAAGATCCAGAGGAGAAGCAGCTCGTGGCCAAGCGACATGGACTCCAGTCACTACGTGAAGACCACATCGGTTCCGTAGCATATTTAGTTCAGCTTGTTGTGTTCTGTTTAGAGATCTCCCTGACTTTTGTCTTCTCTAGCTGGGCTGCAAGGAAGGGGCAAATCAATCTCCATGCACGTGCTTAAGGTCTCTTCCTATGTAGTGTTTCTAGCATTTTTTGGATTTGTGCTCAGAGTGATGGACTTCACTGGATGCAAACTGTGTGTATGTACATATGAATAATACCGGATGCAAACTCTGTGCATGAAATGTGCCGTGTACTCCCTCCGTCCAAAATACTTGTCGGAGAAATGGATAAAAATGGATGTATCTAAAATTAAGATACGTTTGGAGAGAGTACATCACAGTACAGTGCAGTTTTTTCTAAATTTCAAAAATTTCTTGCAGTGGCGGGCAGAGCATAGTGCTCACCAGTGGTGCATCTTGCTTCGGTGCAAAATTGCTCTTATGCATCCTTTAGTAGTGACGGGTGCTAGTTAATGGAAAATCCTATAGGGGGAGCAACTAGTTAACGAGCGCTCCTTCGGGAGCCTCGCAACGATCAGCGCCACTTGGCGCGCTCTCATCCATTCGCCACGTGTCACGCTCTGGACGTTCACTTCGGGTTTTGTTTTTTTTATTTTTTCGCACGCGTTTTTGGCTTTTTAAATGGTTTTTTTCGACGTTTGGGTTTTCCCTCGGTCTTTCTTAGCTTTTCGACCAAAAAAATTTTTGAAAATATTTTTTTGCACGAAAAAACGTGTTTTTTTCTTTTCGTGAAAGTCACGGTTTTTCTTCTGCGAGAGGCACGGTTATGCTTTAGCGAGAGTCACGGCCGTGCCTTTCGGAAACAAAAAAACGTGTTTTCTGTTTTTTTTTCTTTCGCGAGAGTCACGGTTTTGTTTCCGTGAGAGGCACGGTTATGCTTTCGCGAGAGTCACGACCGTGCCTCTCGGAAAAGGAAAAATAAAACGCGTTTTCTGTTTTTTTTCTTCCGTGAGAGTCACGGTTTTGCTTCCGCGAGAGGCACGGTTGTGCTTTCGCGAGAGTCACGGTCGTGCCTCTCGGAAAGGGAAAAATAAAAGACGTTTTCTGTTTTTTTTTTCTTTCGTGAGAGTCACGGTTTTGCTTCCGCAAGAGGCACGGTTGTGCTTTCGTGAAAGTCACGGCCGTGCCTCTCGGAAAGGGAAAAATACACGTTTTCTGTTTTTTTTTCTTTCGCGAGAGTCACGGTTTTGCTTTCGTGAGAGGCACGGCTGTGATTTTGCGAGAGGCACAGGCGTGCCTATTTCGGAAATGGAAAAAAACCGTGCTCCCGGTCTGGTTTTTTCGCTCGGTTTTTTCGTCCGGTTTTTTCGTGAAAAAAAGTTCGTCAAAACCTATCAACGTGGGATCTAGTTTTGAAGATCTCGACGCGAGGAATCCAATGGTGAAAACGGTTCGAGATTTGGATGCACGGCTTAAGAGATAAAACGTTTTGAATAAACGGATCTAACGAAAAAAGGGAAAACTCCCAGGTTTCGACAAGTGGCGCGCTGCATGTGCGCCACTTGTCGCGACCTGGGAAAGTGGAGTCTTCTTTGCAACGAGTACTCCTTAATTAGTGATTGCACTATACGGGTTCGCACAGGATTCAGCAGAGCGAGCGATCTGGGCCGGCCCGTTAGCGGTTAGCCTAGCAACGGTTTTCTCCGGTTTTGGGAACGAAACAGTTTTTCATATTTCCTGTTGTTTTTTGTGGCTGGTTTTTATTTCGTTTTTTTATTTTTTTTATTTTCTGTTTCTTTTTTATTTTCGTTTTCATTTTTATCTTTTCTGTTTCTTTCGACCTTTTTGTTTATTTTTTCGAAAATTTCAAATTTTGTTGAGATTTTCAAAAAAATCACATTTCAAAAAATATGCAGGAATTTTTTTAAAAAATTCCTGTTATAAATTGTTCACAAATTCAAAATTTGTTCAGATTTTCAAAAAATGTTCATCTTAACAAAATTTGTTCAGAATTTAAAAAAATGTTCACGTTTCAAAAAATGTGCAGGAATTTTAAAAAAATCTTCCTGTTATAAATTGTTCACAAATTCAAAAACTGTACAGGAATTCCAAAAATGTTCCTATTTTTAAAGATTTGTTCACAAATTCCAAAAAAGCTCACGTTCTGTTAAAATTTGTGAAATTTCAAAAAATGTTCGTGATCCCAAATTCTGGTCAGAAATTTTTTGAATGTTTGTGGTTCCAATTTTTTTGATCGGAATTTGATGAAAAGTTCCATTTTTGCACTTTTTGTTAATAAATACTAAAAATGTTCGTAGTTATAAATTTTTGTTCAAATGAAATGTTCCTTTTTTAATTATTTGTTCAAAAATTCAGAAAATTTTCGAAGTTTCAAAAAAATTTCAGAATTTCATAATTTGTACACGTACTGACAAAATGGTCCTTTTGCCGAAAATTGTTCAGAAATTCAAAAAATGTTTGCACATTTCAAAGTATACACGTTAAATAAGTACGCTTAAAAAAACTGCAAATTCCAGTTTGCGACATTAACTGATTGAAATTCGCTACAGTAGAGCAGCCCAGTTCTACGCTAACACTAGTTCTTTAGACTGTGCTCTGCGTTTCAAACGTCAAAACATGTGTGGTGGAGTGGCTGTGCGGTCGCGATGACAACCCGCTGGTCTCGTGTTTGAATCCTTGCATCGCACCATCGCTGCCTTTGCTATCTTTTTTCGTCTCGTGGTAAAGCTTGATGGGCCTGCCCACTTGCGTTGTCTCCTGTGCGAACGCCCAGCATTTTGACGCATAGGACCTCCCCTAGTTAATGCCCGACACTGCTAACCAGTTAGTAGCGGCCGGCCTCCACCCGTCATTGGTGGCCTTTTAACAGTGGCGGGCTGGCTTTGGCCCCTAGCCTGTCACTCATGGCCATTTTGAGCCCGCCACTGCTAGGCTTTTTTGAAGTAGTGCATCAACCTAGTCCAATCTCTCGAGTCTTCCATGTAGAACGATGTTGAGGTGATTCCCTCACCTTCTCTCATTATTGAAGACAGTCTTTGTTTCAGCCTGAGAAATGTGCAGCCTAACTTGATGAGGGTTGATGAAAAGGTTGCGGCTGTTGCGAAGAAGCGATACCTGGAAGGTAACAACCACAACTCTAACACTTGTAATGCCATTTCCAATCCTAAATTAATTTTCCGTGTTGTTAAAATGGGGGTCGATATTCCTGATACTGATTTTGCAAGGGTCGATATCCTTAGAGAACTTGGAAAGACTAGGAATATGTCTAATAATAAGGATGTAGATGATCAAGATGTTGCTGTGAGAAGAATCTTTTTCTTACAAATGCTAAGGCGGACAAAACTCCTCTTGAGATAGGCCAGGATGATGAAACAGAGCTAGATAATGAATTTTTTACTGTGGTTAGGTCTAGAAAGAACAAGGAAAGAAACCTATTGTGGTAGTTTCTAGAACTTTAACCAGGAGCCAAAAAATCTATTGTTTCCTTGAAAAATGATGGTAAACCTGATCGGTCTGTTATTAAATGAACGGAATCATCAGAACTGTAGGGGGCAGGTAAAACTGGAATATCCACCTGCCTCTCTGATCTCACGAAGGACCATTCCCTGTACTTCTTGGCCTTGGATGGGACTGAAAGAAAACTTTCTCTTCTAGCTATTTCAAAAAAAAAAAGACCCCTATGATCTTTTTGCCTAGCACTAGTGGAATTTTGTGCGGCATTAAGAAAGAAAAGCTAGAGATTGTATCATGGGATGTGGGCAAAATCATTTTACAAGCCACTCTTTATGATGTGAGTAAGAAATGCGTCTAGGCACTCCCAGTGGTTTACGAGGCGGAGGAACCTGTAACTATACCCTATGAAAATATAACCATAGGGATGATAAATAGATTGTGCATTTAGAAAATTAAAACAAAGTACGTGCATGCTACTCCCCCGGTCCTTTTTACTCCGGCATATAATATATTTTTCAAGTCAAACTTCATAAAGTTTGACCATATTTATAATAAAAATATCAACATCTATAATACTAGTTACATAATATGAATATTAAATTCATGATGCATCTAAGATTAATTACGTTGTGAATATTGATATATTTTTTTATAAAGTTGGCCAAACTTTATGAAGTGTGACTTTAAACAAATTTTGTATGCGAAGTAAATAGGACAGGAGGGAGTACGTTGAAGCAACAAACCTGAAAGTGACTGAAGTTTTGCAACGATAAAGATTACCGAGTTCAAGAGTGGAGAAAATCTTCATCGGTCATTCGTACAAGCTGATTTAGGGGCAGAGAAGGTTGTTAGCCATCAGTGTTGTGTGAGCTCATATTGATTTGGGTAAAATATAAGAGAATGCCTAGAAAACACTATATACCTGCAAGAAAAAATGAACAAAATATGTTAGTTCCCGAACATCAGATTGTAATATAGAGATAACCACAAAGTGACTACATTAACCATAAATCTTGAACATATGATCTCGTCATACAATGCATGGTGTTAGTTTCTGCAATAGAATAAAATGCAGCAAGAAGCTAGCATCGGTGCATACTTCTATGGGTTAAAAAAAGTAGAGATGCAACATGTAATAGAGAACGAAGAAGATCAAATCAACATAGAGGGACACGATAATTAAATGTGGAAACCCCCTCCAATGTGAAGGGGAAAAACATGGGCGCTAGCCATTGAAACTTGACTATATTGGGAATGGTTAAACGTCGGGATAACAACAATGATCGTATCCCGTGCATCGGCTTACAAAGGATATATATAGTAGAGGTGACCTAGGTCGATACTAATCCATACCGGGGGGGGGGGGGGGGGGGGGGGGGCTACCACCTTCCCACACCCCCGGGCGTCCCTGGCATGGGGCGAGACTTTATGGGCTAACTTCACACTTCGCTCCGTTACAGCCAAAGCCTCCCCGCGATGGGCCTCCGCTTCGTCAAAAGTTAACCATTATAGGAATTTGAATCACAACTTAATAAACTCCACCTTGAGACAAATTCCATCTTGTAGCATGAAAAATAACATTCCCCATGGACAAGAAAGAAAACACTTTCGTTGCCAAACAACCAATACGGCTAATCATTCATACCAACTAAGATTGAGCAAAGCTCAAACTTAGCAACAGGAATTGCTTTTGTCATTATGTCAACATGATTATCATGAGTACTAATCTTGCATACCCTCAGTTTACTTTGAGCAACTATGTATCTAATATAATGGTATTTGACATCAATGTAATTTGTTCCCTCATGGAACATCTGATCCTTTGTAAGGTATAGAGCACACTAACTGTCACAAAATAGATTATGCAAGAATTATCTCCACAAAGCTCGCATACAAACCTTTCAGCCAAACTGATTCTTTACATGCTACTGCAATAGTCATGTATTTTGCTTTAGTGGTAGATTGGGCAACTACTACCTGCAACATTGCCTTCCAACTCACATCACACCACAAATAGTGAACACATAACATGTAACGGACCTCTGTTATCCAAATCACCAGAAGCGAAATCTGAATCCATGCAGCCAACGAGTCCCTCACCACCCTTGACAAATTTAAAACAAGCATTGGAAGTGCCACAGAGGTACCTGAAAATCCACTGAATAGCCTTTCAATGTTCTTTACCAGTATTAGCCATGTATCTACTCGCTAAACTCACCATGGCATACATTAAAGAACCGATATGACTAGAATATGGAACTCTTGACATTTACCTTTTACCCCTATAAAAGCGTGAAGTGCGAAGATCGATTATTGATCCGCACGAGGGGCAGATAGAGTAGAGCAGAGAGGCTATCGCTCTGGCGGCGGTTCTCGCCGACGAGGTGGCCGGTCCCAAGGTGAGCAAGTAGGATCGCATACTGGAGACGTACAATCCCATTGGCTCCGTAACCTCGGAGGGCACAAAGAAGCAAGATCTTGAGGTAATTGATTGATGGTGGTTCCGAGCGGCGGGTGGCCCAAAAGAGCAAAATACTCTGTTTTATGTTCTTCTTAGTCTTAGTATATGTTCCATTAAACATCGTATATTACTTACCACTTACTCTATTTTGCATCACTTTTTAAAATAGCGTTGGTGTCCTCTAAGGGAATTCTCCAACGCCAACCACAAACCACCCGCAAGCGTCCGGAACAAGCTTTCCGGACGCTGCAAACCATCCAACAGTCTCCTGCATTGGTCCATGGACCAGTCCAGGTGTCCATTTTCCCACAGTTTGAAGCAAACCAGGGGCTTTGCGGGAGTCCGAACACCCTCCACGTAGGACGCCAACACCCCTAGCCCACCCAAAACAGAGGCGGAGCCCGCACATTTGGAGCCGTCAGCATTATTTTCGTGGCAACCCCTCCCCTTTCTCCACCCTAACTAATATCATCCCGTCGCTCTCTACCCCAATTGGCGCCCTTTTTGCTGCAGACACCATATGGACCCATTGTTGGGAAACGTAGCATGCAATTTCAAAAAAATTCCTACGATCACGCAAGATCTATGTAGGAGATGCATAGCAACGAGAGGGGGAGAGTGTGTCCACGTACCCTCGTAGACCGAGAAGCGGAAGCATTAACTTAATGCGGTTGATGTAGTTGAACGTCTTCTTGAGTGAACCGATCAAGTACCGAACGTACGGCACCTCAGAGTTCTGCACACGTTCAGCTCGATGACGTCCCTCGATCCAGTAGAGTGTCGATGGAGTTGATGAGTTCCATCAGCACGACGACGTGATGACGGTGTTGGTGATGTGATCCGCGCAGGGATTCGCCTAAGCACTACGATGATACTATCGGAGGAGTAAACGGTGGAGGGGGGCACCGCACACGGGTAAGACAATGTTGTGCCTTTGGGGTGCCCCCTGCCCCCGAATATAAAGGATGGAGGAGGAGGTCGGCCACTAGGGACGCGCGCCATGGGGGGAGTCCTACTAGGACTCCACTCCTGGTAGGATTCGCCCCCCCCCCCTTTTTCCTTTTTTCCAGAGTAGCAAAGGGGGAAAGGGAGAGTGAGTAGGAGAGGGAAGGGGGGGTGCGCCGCCCCCACCCCTTGTCCAATTCGGATTGGCAAGGGGGCGCACGCGCCACCTCCTGTGGCTTGCCCTCTTGAAAGTGCAACTATCCCT
Organism: Triticum urartu; assembly: GCF_056163025.1. Lineage (NCBI taxonomy): Eukaryota > Viridiplantae > Streptophyta > Magnoliopsida > Poales > Poaceae > Triticum > Triticum urartu. The sequence goes on from NC_141879.1 coordinate 716,899,425, forward strand.
AGGTGGTTTTGGTAATTCATAACAACATATAGCTCATTGAGCTAATGCTATTCCAAGATGATCATTTCAGGAAAGCTCAATGATTGGCATGGCATGGATGGTGAAAGTGGAACCCTCAAAATGTGAAGGACAAAGGATTGGCTCTAGCTCATATGCTCAAGACTCTTCATTTTACATTTTAGTGATCCAAGATCACATTGAGTCTATAGGAAAAGCCAATACTATCAAGGAGGGATGAGGTGTTGCTTAATGAGCCTCTTGCTTCATGTGCTTAATGATATGCTCCAAAATCCTCAGCTACATTCCCATATCCACATTTGACCTAAACCCAAAGCCAAACTCGGCCCTACCGATTCTTTCAACCCGGCGCCACCGAGTTTCATTTGTCATAAGCCACTGCCAAACCCTAGCAAATCGGTTCTACTGATAGGGATCTCGGTCTCACCGAGATGGGATTGCAATTTCTCTGTTTCCTTTTCGTAACTTTTCGATCTCACCGAAAGAGCGGATTGGTCCCACCGAGATTGCAATGTAAACTCACTGTTTCCTTTTCGTAACATTTTGGTCTCACCGAGAAGAGCGAATCGGTCCCACCGAGTTTTCCTGACCAACTCTCTGGTTAGCTTATTACCAAAATCGGTCTCACCGAGTTTGTGTAATCGGTCTCACCGAGATTACGTTATGCCCTAACCCTAACCATATCGGTCCTACCGAGTTGCATGTCAGTCCCACCGAAAATCTCTAACGGTCACTAGGTTTACTATTTCGGTCCGACCGAGTTTTTTGATTCGGTCCCACCGAGATTGGTAAATTGTGTGTAACGGTTGGATTTTGTGTGGAGGCTATATATACCCCTCCACCTCCTCTTCACTCGTGGAGAGAGCCATCAGAACACATCTACACTTCCAACTCATATGTTCTGAGAGAGAACCACCTACTCATGTGTTGAGGCCAAGATATTCCATTCCTACCATATGAATCTTGATCTCTAGCCTTCCCCAAGTTGCTTTCCACTCAAATCTTCTTTCCACCAAATCCAAATCCTGTGAGAGAGAGTTGAGTGTTGGGGAGACTATCATTTGAAGCACAAGAGCAAGGAGTTCATCATCAACACACCATTTATTACTTCTTGGAGAGTAGTGTCTCCTAGATTGGCTAGGTGTTACTTGGGAGCCTCCGACAAGATTGTGGAGTTGAACCAAGGAGTTTGTAAGGGCAAGGAGATCGCCTACTTCGTGAAGATCTACCGCTAGTGAGGCAAGTCCTTCGTGGGCGATGGCCATGGTGGGATAGACAAGGTTGCTTCTTCGTGGACCCTTCGTGGGTGGAGCCCTACGTGGACTCGCGCAACCGTTACCCTTCGTGGGTTGAAGTCTCCATCAACGTGGATATAGGATAGCACCACCGATCCGAACGACGGGAAAAACATCTATGTCTCCAATTGCGTTTGAATTCTCCAAACCCTTCCCTTTACATTCTTGCAAGTTGCATGCTTTACTTTCCGCTGCCAATATACTCTTTGCATGCTTGCCTGAATTGTGTGATGATTGCTTGACTTGTCCTAAAATAGCTAAAATCTGCCAAGAACTAACATTGGGAAAAGGTTAAGTTTTTATTTGGTCAAGTAGTCTAATCACCCCCCCCCCTCTAGACATACTTTCGATCCTACAAGTGGTATCAAAGCTTTGGTCTCCATTTGCTTTGATTTCCATAGCTTTTGGTGGTCATAGCCTTGGTTTCACAACCTAGGAGAGTATGGCGTCTAGCGAGGGAAATTATCACCGTAGAGGTCCTTACTTTGATGGTACTAATTTTGCTAGTTGGAAGCATAAAATGAAAATGCATATTCTTGGACATAACCCCGCCGTTTGGGCTATTGTGTGTGTTGGTTTGCTAGGTGACTTCTTTGATGGGAGAGAACCAAACCGTGAAGCTACCGCGGATGAGTTGAAGATGTTGCAATACAATGCTCAAGCTTGTGATATTCTCTTCAACGGATTGTGCCCCGAAGAATTCAACAAAATCAGCCGTCTTGAGAATGCAAAGGAAGTTTGGGACACTTTGATTGATATGCACAAAGGTACCGACTCCGTCAAGGAATCCAAATTGGATGTGCTTCAAAGTCAACTTGACAAGTTCAAAATGAAGGATGGTGAAGGTGTCGCTGAAATGTACTCTAGGCTTGCTCTCATCACAAATGAGATTGCCGGCTTAGGAAGTGAAGAGATGACCGATAGATTCATCATCAAGAAGATTCTAAGAGCCTTGGATGGAAAATATGATACCGTGTGCACATTGATCCAAATGATGCCCAATTACAAAGATCTCAAGCCAACGGAGGTAATTGGAAGAATTGTTGCTCATGAGATGTCACTTAAGGATAAAGAGGAACTTCACAACAAATCAAGTGGTGCCTACAAAGCCTCATGTGAAGCCCCTACATCATCAAGTGAGAAACAAAACTTCAATGAAGAATTGAGCTTAATGGTGAAAAACTTCAACAAGTTCTACAAGAGTAGAAGCAAAGATAGAAGCTCCAAGTCAAGGTCCTACAATGACAAAAGATCTTCTAGTCGAGAAAGAAACTGCTACAATTGTGGAAGACCCGGACACTATTCCAATGAGTGTACGGCTCCCTACAAGAGAAGAGAAGACTCTCCAAAAAGAAGAAGCAAAAGAGAAGAATCACCACCAAGAGAGAGAAGGAGTAGAGATGATCGTTATGAACGAAGACACTCACGGAGAAGCAAGGATTCGGAAAGGAAGGAAAAATCATCAAGGAGCTACACAAAACGAAGACATCAAGCTCATGTTGGTGAATGGGTATCCGGCTCCGACTCCGACAACCACTCCGAGAGAAGTTATCACTCCGATTCCGAATATACTCAAGATGAAGGTGTTGCCGGTCTAGCACTTGTGTCAACCAACTCCTACGACATATTTGATTCACCAAATGAAGGAATTGGAAGATGCTTCATGGCCAAAGGTCCTAAGGTAACACACCCCGAGTATGTTGATTTTGATAGTGATGAAGATGACTTGTTAGGTGATGATGATTTACTTGTTGACAACTCTAGTGATGAATACTATGATGAAACGTCAATTAATCATGCTAATCAAGATAAAACGAATGACAATGATAAGGAGAAGATTGAGGCTCTAACTAAAGAACTAAACACTCTTAAGTTAGCTCATGAAACTATCTTCAAAGATCATCGAGAACTTTTAAGAGCTCATTAGAAGTTATGCTTTGAAAAGCTCAATCTTGAGCAAGAGCATGAGTTCTTAAAGGCAATCAATGATGATCTCCGCAAGAAAAGTTCTTCTTACATTGCCAAGCGTTTACTCTTATCCACTTACATGCCTCAAGTCAAGTCTAGTAACAAGAACAAGAAAGATTCTTCCTCTAGTAGTAACAATGATCATGCTAAATCCAATATTGTTGCTTCTAGTAGTTCTCTTGATTCCACTAATGATTCTCTTAGCCAAGTTACACTTGAGCAAGAAAATAGCTTATTGAAGGGAATTATAGAGAAAGCAGTGTACAAAAGCCTTGCCGGGAGTAACCAATTCGAGGAAATTGTGCGCATGCAAGGAAGGCACCGGAAGAATCAAGGTGTTGGTTTTGAACGAAAGTTCAATGCCAATGGAGTTGAGTGGGAAGAAGATCAATACCCCAAGACAAAGTTTGTTCCTCAACAAGAGAAGTATGATTCTACTTCCTTCAAGGGGACACAAGCTCAAGATGATCTTCCACCACAAGACTACAAGCAAAAAGGCAAGGACAAGCTTCAAGAGGAAATTGATGCATTTGAAGAAGCTCCTAAGACCTTAGTCAAGTGGATTCCCAAGACCACTTCAAGTTCCACTTCATCAAGTACGACTACAACTCCAAGGATTCCCATCAAGATGGTGTGGATCCAAAAGAAGAAGAACTAGAGAGTTCTTGAGGGTGACTCCGCCAACATACTTCACTCTTATCATTTTGGCAAGAACAAGTGCAATCAACTTCCACATCTTGCACTAGTTCAAGGAGTCACAAACCCTCTTGTTGGTAAGACAAGGGACAAGGTAACCTAAAAGTTTTCATGGACATCATCTTGTGTGTGCATCACTCTATGTCTATGGATATCCTTGTTTGTTCCTTGTGGGACTAACCCATGTAGGTATTGAAAGTGCAATTCACTCAAATGGATAGCTCCAAGTGATCTACATCAACATTGAGCATCCACATCTTCAACATCTACATGAAGTCATCATCGACAAAACCCAAGGTTAGTTCATCCCTCTTAGGGAGGATATCACATCTAGGGGGAGCTTTACTCTAAGACTTGAGCTAAAGCAACTCTAAAGATGTGAACACAACAATGCTTTATGTAAAAGTGGTAACCCCACTTGAGCTTAAACGATGAGTATGACCTATGATCAAGTGTTCTCACTTGACTCCTAAGTCAATATACTCATATATAGATGACCTAGTCATCGCCAATTGCTTGATAGATGCTAGAATTGGTTGTGCATGCTTTGTCACATATTTCAATTGCCATTTTATTGTGTGAGCATGTTGGTTGCATATTTTACTCATTCGAGGACATCCACTTGTTGTTTTGATTGTTTGGTTTTATTTCCTTTTGCCAAGTGGATGGACAAGAATGCCTAAGAACCTCCTCTAGCTATCTATGCTTTTCTCGTCTCAAACTCTATTCATGCTACATCACAAAATTTGATCAAGTCAGATTCGAACCACTCTGTGTGAGGAGCACTCGGAGTCCCCGATTCGTCATAGACTTAAACTTCCAAAACCTCTTTGTGATTCTCGGTCTGACCAATATCCTACTTTCGGTCCTACCGAGATCATTAAGTTGATCTGAATTTTCGATCTCGGTGCAACCGATTTGAACCATTCGGTCACACCGAGTTGCAATAACTGTATACAGTTTTGCATCTCGGTGCCACCGAGTTGTCCCACTCGGTCACACCGACAGGGTCGGGCTATATATAGTCACGGGCAAAAATTTGGAAATTTCTCTGAACCCCTTCGCCCGCGCGATAGCTCGCTCTGCCAACGTGGTCTCCGGATCGTCTCCTCGCTGCCAGTCGCTGGTCTCCATCGCCGTCAACGGAATTCAACCCCGCCGTTGCCGCCGTAGCGAGTCTCCGCCGAACTAGGGTATGGACTCGATCTTTGTGCTATCCCCAATCTGATTCCTAGCACATTGTGATCTTATTGTTTCTAGCCACGATTAAAACACTCCTATCCAGTCAATGCGTTTGTATAATAGGATTGATTCGAAAATTTTAGGGTTAGGTTTCCACCGAAACCATCTCGGACCCACCGAGTTGAAAAACTCGATCCCACCGATTTGGCTCATGCCATTGCACAAGTGAGACTCGGTCTGGCCGAGAATTACTAATCGGTGTGACCGATTTTGGAACTTTGTGAAACCCTAGCAGTCTCGGTGCCACCGAACTGTGACTCGGTCTGACCGAGTTCACTAGTTTAGGTTCCAAAACTGCTTCGGTATCACCGAGTTTAAAAATCGGGAGATCCGAAATGATTTCTGTGGGAAACTAAAACTAAGATTTTGAATCATTCTTTTGCAAAAATCTCTGCATTTTGTGATGCTCATCTACTCTACCTCATCTATAAACTCTTTGCAGGGTCAGCAGTCAGCTTGTTCATCATGTCAGATCAGAGTGACAGCCAGAACATGTCAGAAGAGCAAGTGCACATGCGTGAGGGCACTAGTCCCTCCAGTTCTTCAGATGAAGGCAGCAGGAGCACCCCTAGCAATTTGCCAAAAGCTGCCACCAGACAAAGGAAGAAGAGAACCTCAGACTCAGAGGATGAGGATTATGTGGCAGAGGAAGAGGAAGCTACTTCAAAGAGAGTAGTGCTCAAGAAGGAGTATGGCTCAGCACAGAGCACAAAGCCAGGCTTGAAAGTCAAAAGGCCAGCAGGTAGACAGCCTATGCCAAAGGCCAGAGCTTCAACTCAGATTCCTGAAAAGCCTGCACCCAAAGAGCCAGTTGCTGCTGAAGGAAAGAAAAGGAAGGAAAGGGTCAAGAAGACCGTAGCCAGAGTGCTTGGAAAGGCTTCCATCATGGAAGAAGAGGAAGAAGAAGAGGTTGCTGCACCAGCACCTAAGGCACCTAAGCTTATGGGTGATGCTATAACATCAGGGGCTGCCACATCTAAGCCCAAAGAAGCACCCAAAGCTGCCTCCAAGCCCAAGTCTGCACCAAAGAGAAATACGAGGAGCATACCTGCAACTGAGAAGAACAAGGCCCCAGTGCCTGAGACTGTTGTCGAAGAAGAAGATGATGAAGAGCATGTTCTGAGAAAGCTCAAGCCCAAGATTCCATACCACAATGATGCTCATCCCGTGGCTGAGAACATGAAGCTCAGAAGAGACTCAGGGTTGAGAAAGTGGAGAGAAGCTGATCCATATGCTTCAAGGAGAAGAACTGCTGTTGACTACAGGTTCCACACAAAGGAACAACAGGACTTCTATGAGATATTTTTGCTTGATAAGAAGCCCATTGTTTGTGACATGAGGTGGGTCGACTGGACCTACATGAAGGAAAATGAGGAACACTATCCTGGTGTGATTGACAGCTTTAGTGCTTGTGGAGTTGCAGACTTTGTTGGGCAGAAGCTCACAAAGTGGAACGAGGAGCTCATTATGCAATTCTACTCCACAGCACACTTCTACCCAGATGGAAGGATAACATGGATGTCTGAAGGTACAAGGTACCAATCAACTGTTGAGGAATGGGCAAAGTTGATCAATGCCCCAGAGGAAAATGAAGATGACTTGGATGTCTATGCCAAGAAAAAGATGGATCATAACTCAATGGCAAATATGTACAAGGAGATTCCAGTAGATGATCTTGACACTCACCAGCTTGGGTCCGTAAAACACTTGTTGTCAGGACTGCCTACGATCAACTGGATCCTTAGGCACACACTCTTGCCCAAGTCTGGAGATCACAGAATGATCAGAGGTCATGCCATTAACTTGCTACATATTTTTGATGTGCCTCGGAAATTCAAGGTCATGAGCCTCATGGTAGAGACCATCAAGAGAACTGCAGCAGATCAGAAGAGGAGCTGTGGTTATGCCCCTCAGATCCAGGAGCTAATTAACTCCAAAATGGGCACATGCACATACTTGTTGGACAAGGAACACTTGCCTATTCATCCAGATTTCGAGGACAATCAAGTTGTGATGAATGAGAATGAACCATCATCAGCTCAAGCTCAAGCACAGAAGGAGAAGGCAAAGAAGGAGAAAGCTGCCAAGATGCCAACTCAAGAGGAGGCATCTGAGTATTTCTTGAAAACCAAGCAGGAGCAGCTTAGTTACTTGATTGCATCCACACTGAGGATTGAGAAAGGACTGGCCACCCTCACTCAGAATCAGGCGAGCTTACAGAGGATCATAGAACAAAAGTTCTATGACATGGATGTCAAAGTAACAGAGATTTAGTCTGCAGTGGAGCAACTTCAAGATGACATGCAGGAGAGGAGAGGGAAGACTACAACTGATGCATTTCCCAGAGTGCCACGAGCTCAGAGGTCGATTGCAGTGCCAGTTCCTAACACCAGAGCCACCACCTCAGCTATAACCACAGCACCAGCCCAACCAGCTCCAGCATCTACTTCAACTCCAGCTCCAACCACGTCTACAGAAGCCTTCATCCTTGGAGTGATCCAGACTCCACCACCACCAGAAGATCAAGCTTGAGAGTCGATCTAGCACTATGCATTTTCTAGGAACTTTTTGGTAACTTGTTGCCAAAGGGGGAGAAAATGTATAGATCATAGTCTTCGAGAGAGAGAGTGTTGCTTTTATTCTCTCTTGCTTTATTTGGACTTTGTTTGCTTTTGGTTGAGATACTTTGATATGCTTGTGAGACATTGATGATCATGTGTTTGATCATAAGCTACACTTATGCATGCTTAATATATCTTATCTATCTTATGTGATCATTCACTTTCTTTGGTGATGAGTGCATGTATTTCATTCTTATCTTTTTTAGCGCTCCACCAAGATGTATGTGACATGAAAGAGTAACCCATGACTCTAACTCTTTGTGCATTTGCAGTCCAAAGCAAATTTTAAATATGCACAAATTTAGGGGGAGCTCTTACTTATCACATACTTCTCAAAGCGACGATATATTTCATTCTTATTATTATTTGTCGAAGCTTTGATCTATATGTTTTCATCAATTACCAAAAAGGGGGAGATTGAAAGTGCAACTATCCCTAGGTGGTTTTGGTAATTCATAACAACATATAGCTCATTGAGCTAATGCTATTCCAAGATGATCATTTCAGGAAAGCTCAATGATTAGCATGGCATGGATGGTGAAAGTGGAACCCTCAAAATGCTAAGGACAAAGGATTGGCTCTAGCTCATATGCTCAAGACTCTTCATTTTACATTTTAGTGATCCAAGATCACATTGAGTCTATAGGAAAAGCCAATACTATCAAGGAGGTATGAGGTGTTGCTTAATGAGCCTCCTGCTTCATGTGCTTAATGATATGCTCCAAAATCCTCAGCTGCTTTCCCATATCCACATTTGACCTAAACCCAAAGCCAAACTCGGCCTTACCGATTCTTCAACCCGGCGCCACCGAGTTTCATTTGTCATAAGCCACTGCCAAACCCTAGCAAATCGGTTCTACCGATAGGGATCTCGGTCTCACCGAGATGGGATTGCAATTTCTCTGTTTCCTTTTCGTAACTTTTCGGTCTCACCGAAAGAGCGGATCGGTCCCACCGAGATTGCAATGTAAACTCACTGTTTCCTTTTCGTAACATTTCGGTCTCACCGAGAAGAGAGAATCGGTCCCACCGAGCTTGCCTGACCAACTCTCTGGTTAGCTTATTACCAAAATCAGTCTCACCGAGTTTGTGTAATCGGTCTCACCAAGATTACGTTATGCCCTAACCCTAACCATATCGGTCCTACTGAGTTGCATGTCAGTCCCACCGAAAATCTCTAACGGTCACTAGGTTTACTATTTCGGTCCGACCGAGTTTTTTGATTCGGTCCCACCGAGATTGGTAAATTGTGTGTAACGGTTGGATTTTGTGTGGAGGCTATATATACCCCTCCACCTCCTGTTCACTCATGGAGAGAGCCATCAGAACACATCTACACTTCCAACTCATATGTTCTGAGAGAGAACCACCTACTCATGTGTTGAGGCCAAGATATTCCATTCCTACCATATGAATCTTGATCTCTAGCCTTCCCCAAGTTGCTTTCCACTCAAATCTTCTTTCCACCAAATCCAAATCCTGTGAGAGAGAGTTGAGTGTTGGGGAGACTATCATTTGAAGCACAAGAGCAAGGAGTTCATCATCAACACACCATTTGTTACTTCTTGGAGAGTGGTGTCTCCTAGATTGGCTAGGTGTCACTTGGGAGCCTCCGACAAGATTGTGGAGTTGAACCAAGGAGTTTGTAAGGGCAAGGAGATCGCCTACTTCGTGAAGATCTACCGCTAGTGAGGCAAGTCCTTCGTGGGCGATGGCCATGGTGGGATAGACAAGGTTGCTTCTTGGTGGACCCTTTGTGGGTGGAGCCCTCCGTGGACTCGCGCAACCGTTACCCTTCGTGGGTTGAAGTCTCCAGCAACGTGATGTAGGATAGCACCACCTATCCGAACCACGGGAAAAACATCCGTGTCTCCAATTGCGTTTGAATTCTCCAAACCCTTCCCTTTACATTCTTGCAAGTTGCATGCTTTACTTTCCGCTGCCGATATACTCTTTGCGTGCTTGCTTGAATTATGTGATTTTTGCTTGACTTGTCCTAAAATAGCTAAAATCTGCCAAGAACTAAAATTGTGAAAAGGTTAAGTTTTTATTTGGTCAAGTAGTCTAATCACCCCCCCTCTAGACATACTTTTGATCCTACACCTCTCTTCTCCATTAAGGCCCATGTGGCCCATTAACTTTCCCGGGGGGGGGGGGGGGTTCCGGTAACCTCCCGGTACTCCAAAAATCGTCTAAAATTACCCGAAACTATTCCGGTGTCCAAATGTAACCTTCCAATATATCAATCTTTACCTCTCGACCATTTCGAGACTCCTCGTCATGTCCGTGATCTCATCCAGGACTCCAAACAACCTTCAGTCACCAAAACACATAACTCATATAATACCAATCGTCATCGAACGTTAAGCATGCGGACCCTACGGGTTCGAGGACTATGTAGACATGACTGAGACACCTCTCTGGTTAATAACCAATAGCGGAACCTGGATGCTCATATTGGTTCCCACATATTCTACGAAGATCTTTATCGGTTGAACCGCAATGTCAATATAGTTATTCCTTTTGTCATTGGTATGTTTCTTGCCCGAGATTCGATCGTCGGTATCTCTATACCTAGTTCAATCTTGTTACCAGCAAGTCTCTTTACTCGTTTTATAGTGCATCATCCCGTAACTAACTCATTAGTCACATTGCTAGCAAGGCTTCATATGATGTGCATTACCGAGAGGGCCCAGAGATACCTCTCCGATACTCCGAGTGACAAATCCTAGTCTCGATCTATGCCAACCCAACAAACACCTTCGGAGATACCTATAGAGCATCTTTATAATCACCCAGTTACGTTGTGACGTTTGATATCACACAAGGCATTCTTCCGGTGTCCGGCAGTTGCATAATCTCATAGTGAGGAATATATATTTGACACAAAGAAAGCAGTAGCAATAAAACTGAACGATCATTATGCTAAGCTAACGGATGGTTCTTGTCCATCACATCATTCTACTAATGATGTGATCCCGTTATCAAATGACAACTCATGTCCATGGCTAGGAAACATAACCGTCTCTTGATCAACGAGCTAGTCTAGTAGAGGCATACTAGGGACACGTTGTTTTGTCTATGTATCCACACATGTATCAAGTTTTCAGTTAATACAATTCTAGCATGAATAATAAACATTTATCATGAATAAGGAAATATCAAATAACAAATTTATTATTTCCTCTAGGGCATATTTCCTTTAGTCTCCCACTTGCACTAGAGTCAATAACCTAGTTCACATCTCCATGTGATTTAGTACCAATATTTCACATCTGTATGTGATTAACACTCAGAGTTCACATCGCCATGTGACCAACAACCAAAGGGCTTACTAGAGTCAACAATCTAGTTCACATCGCTACGTGATTAACACCCAGAGGGTACTAAGGTGTGATCTTGTTTAGCTTGTGAGAGAAGTTTAGTCTACGGGTCTACCATATTCAGAGCCATGTGTATTTTGCAAGTTTTCTATGTCTACAATGCTCTGCATGGAGCTACTGAAGGAAATATGCCCTAGAGGCAATAATAAAGTTATTATTTATTTCCTTAATTCATGATAAATGTTTATTATTCATGCTATAATTGTATTAACCGGAAAGGTGATACATGTGTGAATACATAGACAAAACAATGTGTCCCTAGTATGCCTCTACTAGACTAGCTCATTCATCAAAGATGGTTATGTTTCCTAGCCATATACATGTGTTGTCATTTGATAAATGAGATCACATCATTAGTAGAATGATGTGATGGACAAGACCCATTCATTAGCTTAGCATTATGATCGTTATAGTTTTATTGCTACTGTTTTCTTCATGACATATACATGTTCCTCGGACTATGAGATTATGCAACTCCCGAATATCTGGAGGAACACTTTGTGTGCAATCAAACGTCACAACGTAACTGAGTGATTATAAAGATGCTCTACAGGTGTTTCCGAAGGTGTTTGTTGGGTTGGCATGTATCGAGAATAGGATTTGTCACTCCGTGTTTCGGAGAGGTATCTCTGGGCCCTCTCGGTAATACTCATCACTATAAGCCTTGCAAGCAATGTGACTAATGAGTTAGTTGCGGGATGAAGTATTACAGAATGAGTAAAGAGACTTGCCGGTAACGAGATTGAACTAGGTATTGAGATACCGACGATCGAATCTCGGGCAAGTAACATGCCGATGACAAAGGGAACAACGTATGTTGTTATGCGGTTTGACCGATAAGGATCTTCGTAGAATATGTGGGAGCCAATATGAGCATCCAGGTTCTGCTATTGGCTATTGACCGGAAATGTGTCTCGGTCATGTCTACATAGTTCTCGAACCCGTAGGGTCCGCACGCTTAATGTTCGGTGACGATCGGTATTATGAGTTTATGTGTTTTGATGTACCGAAGGTAGTTCGGAGTCCCGGATGTGACCTGGGACATGACGAGGAGTCTCAAAATGGTCGAGAAGTAAAGATCGATAAGGTTCTGAGTGATTCGGGTATTTATCGGAGTACCGGAGAGTTACGGGAATTCGCCGGGGAGTATATGGGCCTTATTGGCCTTTAGGGGAGAGAGAGAGGGCTGCCTAGAGCAGGCCCCCCCCAGGCCTAGTCCGAATTGGACTAGGGGGAGGAGTGGCGCCCCCTCCTTCCTTCTCTTCTCTCTTCCCCTTCCTTCTCTCCTACTCCTACTACTTGGAAAGGGGGGAATCCTACTCCCGGTGGGAGTAGGACTCCCCAGGGCGCGCCATAGTAGAGGGCCGGCCCTCCCCCTCCTCCACTCCTTTATATACGGAGGAGGGGTGCACCCCATAGACACACAAGTTGATCGGTTGATCTTTTAGCCATGTGCGATGCCCCCCTCCACCATAATCCACCTCGGTCATATCGTAGCAGTGCTTAGGCGAAGCCCTGCGTCGGTAGCATCATCATCACCGTCATCACACCGTCGTGCTGACGGAACTCTCCTGTGAAGCGCTGCTGGTCATGAGTTCGTGGGACGTCACCGAGCTGAATGTGTGCAGAACTCGGAGGCGCCGTGCGTTCGGTACTTTGATCGGTCGGATCGTGAAGACGTACGACTACATCAACCGCGTTTTCATAACGCTTCCACTTACGGTCTACGAGGGTACATAGACGACACTCTTCCCTCTCGTTGCTATGCATGACCATGATCTTGTGTGTGCGTAGGAAATTTTGAAATTACTACGCTCCCCAACAGCTACTCTAACTAATTGCTCCCACTGTTAATATGTATCCAGATTGAGACTCAGAGTCATCCGGATCGGTGTAAAAGCTTGCATCGACGTAACTCTTTATGACGAACTCTTCTCACCTCCATAACCGAGAAATATTTCCTTAGTCCTCTTCTATACCTACTAATAAAAGAAATAGGTATTCTTAGTCCGTCATGCTATTTTATAGATAACCTCCTGATGTTTCTGACATTAAACCTGAAGTACATATTAAATGTTTTTTAAAATACTCATATCTTCTAAACCGTAACTCCAAATTTAACATGTTATATATGGAATTTGATTAGAAAAATATATAAAATCTGACTATGATGTTATTTAACTTGTTAAACATTAAAAAAATATCTAGGATGCAATCTTCATCAACTATACATTATCCATCTTTCTTTCATATCGGTACTGATCTGAATTGTGGATGAACATCTCAGCAAAATCAGGATTGGAGACGAAATTGAAGATCACTTGCCCGTTTCTTTGTACGTATTAAATCTACATGAAAACCGTGTTTAAATAGAAGGCATGTGAAATCTTGAACTTGCACTTTTGTAGGCAAAGACCATATTTGTTTGGGCCGTAGCTACAAATACTCAAATTATAGACCATTTTTGTAAATTAAGAGCATGCGTTATTTTTTTCTCCCGTTGCAACGCACGGGCCCTTTTGCTAGTAGGTAACTAAGGATAACTTTGACCTTTTTCTAGTGATCCACTCCTGGATCACTATCGTACTCCCTTGCCAAACTTATGATAAGGTACACAATAGGTCTGGTACACAGCATAGCATACTTTATAGAACCTATGGCTGAGGCATAGTGAATGACTTTCATTCTTTTTCTATTTTCTACTGTGGTCGGGTTTTTAGTCTTACTCAACTTTACACCTTGCAACACAGGTAAGAACTCCTTCTTTGATTGTTCCATTTTGAACTACATCAAAATCTTGTCAAGGTATGTACTCATTGAAAAAAATCTTATCAAGCGTCTTGATCTATCTCTATAGATCTTGATGCCCAATATGTAAGAAGCTTTAACGAGGTATTTCTTTGAAAAACTCCTTTCAAACTTTCCTTTATGCTTTCCAGAAAATTCTACATCATTCCTGATCAACAATATGTCATTCTGAAAGGATCGAGAAGAGGTGTCTAGAGGGGGGTGAATAGACTCTAATAAAGGAAAGTTGCCGTTTTTAATCTCTTGAGTTGAAGTGGAGTATTAGCACAAGTTTAAACATTCACAATACATATCAAGCAAGCATGCAAGCATACAAAGAGTATATGATCAGCGGAAAGTAAAGCATGCAAGTTGCAAGAATGTAAAGAGAAGGGATTGGAGTGTGCAAACGCAATTTGGAGACACGGAGATTTTTTATCTGTGGTTCCGATAGGTGGTGCTATCGTACATCCACGTTGATGGAGACTTCAACCCATGAAGGGTAACGGTTGCGCGAGTCCACGGAGGGCTCCACCGACGAAGGGTCCACGAAGAAGCAACCTTGTCTATCCCACCATGGTCGTCACCCACGAAGGACTTGCCTCACTCGGGTAGATGTTCACGAAGTAGGCGATCTCCTTGCCCTTACAAACTCCTTGGTTCAACTCCACAATCTTGACGGAGGCTCCCAAGTGACACCTAGCCAATCTAGGAGACACCATGCTCCAAGAACTAACAAATGGTGTGTTAATGATGAACTCCTTGCTCTTGTGCTTCAAATGATAGTCTCCCCAACACTCAACTCTGTCTCACAGGATTTGGATTTGGTGGAAAGAAGATTTGAGGGGAAAGCAACTTGGGGAAGGCTAGAGACCAAGATTCATGTGGTTGTAATGGAATATCTTGACCTCAACACAAGTGTAGGTGGTTCTCTCTCAGAAAATATGTATTGGAAGTGTACGCATGTTCTGATGGCTCTCTCCACGAATGAAGAGTGGGTGGAGGGGTATATATAGCCTCCACACAAAATCTAACCGTTACTCACAAATCACCAAACTCGGTGAAACCGATTCAGAGAACTCGGTCGGACCGATTTGGTTCATAATGTGACCGTTAGGCATTTCGGTGGGACCAACTGGATCAACTCGGTGGGACCGATGTTCTAGGGTTAGGGTAAATCCAAAACTCGGTTTGACCGATTACTCAAACTCGGTGGGACCGATTTGGGTAAAAGTGAAACAGAATGTTGGCCAAGCAAACTCGGTGGGACCGGTTGCAAATCTCGATGGGACCGAAATTACTGCAACAGACAACAGAGAGTTTGCAAGCCCATCTCGGTGAGACCGAGATCCCATCGGTGAGACCGAACTAATTAGGGTTTCTGGCAGTGCCTATGACAACTGGACTCGGTGGCTCCGGATATGAAATTTCGGTGGGGCCGAGTTGGACTTTTTGTGTTTAGGACATATGTGGAAGTGAGAAAGTGGTTGAGGGCTTTGGAGCATATCACTAAGCACTTTGAGCAAGCAAGCCATTAAGCAACACCTCATCCCTTCTTAATAGTATTGGCTTTCCTATGGACTCAATGTGATCTTGGATCACTAAAATAGAAAATGTAGAGTCCTGAGCTTTGAGCTTGAGCCAATCCTTTGTCCTTAGCATATTGAAGGGGTTCCACATCCTCTAGTCCATGCCACTCCATTGTTGAACTTATCTGAAACATACTAGGTAGAAGCATTAGTCCAACAAGAGATATGTTGACATTAATTACCAAAATCACCCAGGGAGCACTTGTGCTTTCAATCTCCCCCTTTTTGGTAATTGATGACAACATACATCAAAGCTTTAGATAAAGATATAGGGAGCAATAAGCAAAGCTTTATAAAGACATGTAACATGCGTAGGCTCCCCCTTTATGCATGCAATCATGTAAATATGAAACATAGGAGCATGTGAATGCATAAGCATGACAGAGTAAGCCATGTGTTACATGTATCTTTTCTATATGCATCAGAGCAAATGATGTGAATATAGGAAATGTACCTTCATGCCCATGAGTCCTTCTTGCAAAAAGTATGTACATCAGCAAGAAATCCTCATACACATGACTGTGATGCATATACTTACCTTGTGGTCTTGAGTTGGCTTAGGAAGGAATGAACCTGAGTAAACAAGGTTAGACAACACAGATACACCTACTAGCCAGAGCGACCAAAAGAAACCACAAGAGAACCAAGACTGGGATGACATCTATAGAGTGAGTACTGAGTACCCCATTGGGTATAGACATGTCCCCAAAGGTAAAGATATGCAATAAAATCAGAGATCTCCTTCCCTTAGATGTCTTGCTCCCCCTGAATCTTGCATGGGATATTGGGAGAAGGTAGGGAACAGAAAATCAGAGCAAAAGAAAAAAACAGCATAATTAATGCAAGCAATCAAATATGAACATGTCTTTCCCCTCTTAAAGACATGTAATTTCTCTCCTCTTGAACACCAAGCATCTGAGGTCTGGGGTTTCTTACACACACTCCCCTTGAGTATCCTCTCCCCCTATAGAAATGATTAAGCGTAGAGCTTTGATGTGATCCCTCTCCCCCTTTGACATCAATTTCCAAGAAGGGCTCTTCTAGATTTTTGTTTTATTGCAAAAGGGTTTGGTCCTTGAGTCACAGAGCAAAGCAGCATGTTGCACATGATGCTGGTAGAGGACAAGAATCATTGAGTGGAGCTGGAGCAAAAAGACTACAGAAATAAGTGGCAAGTTGTCTTTCCTGTAGTGAAATCGGTAGCACCGAGTTGTGTGCTTCGGTGGCACCGAGAGAATTCGGTTGGGCCGAAGAAAACAGACCGGTGTGACCGAGTTCATCACAGTAAAAAACTTTTCACCTCAGATCACTATGCACTTTAAGATCTCACAAGGATTTCCAAGGAATTAGCTGAAATCTTTGCAAGGAATTAGATGCAGAAAATGCAGAACAGAAAAGAGAAGAAAAGATATAGATGAAGTTTTTTTTTGAAAGAGGAAACACAAATGCATGAGACAAATGCAAGAGGAAACACAAGAGAACTTCATCTAGAAGTGGGCGGTGACAAAGTCACCTATGTTAGAGTATATTGACTGAGGAGTCAAGTGAGATCACTTGATCTTTGGTCATACTCATCGTTTAAGCTCAAAATGGGGTTACCATTTTTCGTTTAAGCTTCTTGATGTATTCACATCTTGTTGAGTTTCTTTATCCCATGACTTGGAGTAAGGCTTCTCTAAGATGGAATAGCATACCTTGGGTGGTGGTGGTGTTGATCTTGATCATGTAGTCGAACTTGTGTGGGTTGCTCAAGGTTGATGTAGCTCATCAAGAGTTTGGAGCATTGACTTGGAGTTTGAGTTCATCTTCCTACATGGGTTAGCTTTGCAAGGAAGAACACTTGTGTATCCAAAATGACAATCATAAAATTTAACATAGAATGAGTCAAAGGATATATTTGAGGGGTTTTGTGCTTCCTTGACTTCAACCACCATTGTATAGAGACTTGGTGATGTAGAGATTGCTCAAGATGTGAGTGAGTTGCAATCTCATGGATTTAGATTCATCCAAGTACCTACAAGGGTTAGATAGCATGCAAGGGTGCAAAAGTATCCAAGACATATAGATAGCATCATGAAAGAAATATCAAGGATTAGTCAAGGACTCATGCCTTGCATGTATCCAAATGGAGTTCCTACTCCAAGTTTGAAGCATCAATGATGTTCAATTCACCTCTCAAACGGCTTCTCATCAAGTGGTTTGGTAAATATATCTGCTAACTGCTTATCGGTGCGAACATGCTTAAGATTAATGTCCCCTTTGGCAACATGGTCTCGAATGAAATGATGACGAACTTCAATATGTTTAGTTCGAGAATGTTGCACGGGATTGTGAGCAATCTTAATATCACTTTCATTGTCACACAGCAATGGAACATGTTTCACATATATCCCATAATCTTTAATAGTTTGGGTCATCCAAAGTAATTGAGCACAACATGAACCAGCGGCAATGTATTCCGCTTCGGCGGTGGATAAGGATATCGAGTTTTGTTTCTTGGAGGACCAAGACACAAGAGATCTACCACGAAATTGACAAGTACCCAAAGTGGACTTTCTATCAACCTTGTCTCCGGCATAGTCCGAATTGGAGTAGCCAACAAGATCAAAGGAAGACCTCTTAGGATACCAAATGCCAAAATTTTGTGTATGTATTAAGTATCTCAGTATCCTTTTCACAGACTTAAGATGACATTCTTTAGGTGCCGCTTGATATCGTGCACACATGCACACACTTAGCATAGTATCGGGACGAGAGGCACATAGATATAACAATGAACCAATCATAGAGCGGTAAACTTTTTGATCAACCGGTTCACCATCTTTGGTCAAATCAAGATGTCCACTAGTAGGCATGGGTGTAGTCATACCTTTGCATTCTTGCATATTGAACTTCTTGAATAAGTCCTTGGTGTACTTTGTTTGAGAGACAAAGGTACCTTCCTTAGTTTGCTTGATTTGCAAACCGAGAAAGAATTTGAGTTCACTCATCATAGACATCTCAAACTTCTCTAACATTAGCTTTCCAAACTTCTCACTAAAATGAGGGTTAGTTGAACCAAATATAATATCATCAACACAAATTTGGCACATAAATAACTCTCCATTGACCCTTTTAGTAAAAAGTGTAGAATCAAATTTACCAATTCCAAAGCCTTTTTCAATAAGGAACTTGGTCAAGCATTTATACCACACTCTAGGAGCTTGTTTAAGACCATAAAGGGCTTTGTGAAGTTTGTAGACATGATTAGGTTTCTTAGGATTGACAAAGCCGGGAGGTTGCTTAACATAAACTTCCTCCTCAATTTCACCATTTAGAAAAGCACTTTTAATGTCCATTTGGTACAAGGTGATATCATGGTGATTAGCATAAGAAAGTAAGATGCGAATGGACTCAAGTCTAGCAACGGGAGCATATGTCTCACCATAGTCCATACCTTCGACTTGAGTGTAGCCTTGGGCGACTTGGCGTGCTTTGTTGCGGACGACTTGACCATCTTCATCTTGCTTGTTGCCAAACACCCATTTGGTACCAATGATGTTCTGGTTGTTGTTGGGCTTCTCGACCAATGTCCATACTTGATTTCTCTCAAAGTTGTGTAGCTCATCATGCATAGAGTTTATCCAATCCGGATCTTCCAATGCTTCTTCAACCTTCATAGGTTCAATGCTAGAGATGAATGAGTAATGTTCACAAAAATTAGCCAAATGATTTTTAGAGCGAGTTATTCTCCCGGTTTGGATCTCGATGGGATGATCTTTGGCGATTCTTGCTCGAACTCGTGGGAGCTTTGGCTTGGCTCGGGGTGGAACATCTTCTTCATCTTGTTCTTCTTCTTGGCCTTTTTCATTGTTGACGTTGTCATTCTCTTGTCATCGTGGAGAAGGAGGGTGTTGATGTTCATCTTGGTGTGCTTCCTCGTTTTCTTCATCTTGGTGTGCTTCCTCGTTTTCTTCATCTTGGTGTGTCCCACTTGTGGATGCTTTCGTATCAATTCTTGGTTCACCTTGTCATGAGCTAGAAGCTTCCACTTGGATGGACGAGGTACTCTCTGATACGTCTCCGTCGTATCTACTTTTCCAAACACTTTTGCCCTTGTTTTGGACTCTAACTTGCATGATTTGAATGGAACTAACCCGGACTGACGCTGTTTTCAGCAGAATTGCCATGATGTTGTTTTATGTGCAGAAAACAAAAGTTCTCGGAGTGACCTGAAACTCCATGGAACATCTTATAAAAAATAATAAAAAATCCTCGCCAAAGATGAAGACCAGGGGGCCCACACCCTGTCCACGAGGGTGGGGGCGCCCCCCTAGGGCGCGCCCCCTACCTCGTGGGCCCCCTGGAGACCTTCCGACGCCAACTCCAACTCTATATATTTGCTTTCGGGGAGAAGAAAAATCAAGGAGAAGAAATCATCGCGTTTTACGATACGGAGCCGCCGCCAAGCCCTAAAACCTCTCGGGAGGGCTATTCTGGAGTCCGTTCGAGGCTCCGGAGAGGGGGATTCGTCGTCTTCGTCATCATCAACCATCCTCCTTCACCAATTTCATGATGCTCACCACCGTGTGTGAGTAATTCCATCGTAGGCTTGCTGGATGGTGATGGGTTGGATGAGATTTATCATGTAATCGAGTTAGTTTTGTTAGGGTTTGATCCCTAGTATCCACTATGTTCTGAGATTGATGTTGCTATGACTTTGCTATGCTTAATGCTTGTCACTAGGACCCGAGTGCAATGATTTCAGGTCTGAACCTATTATGTTTTCATGAATATATGTGA
Source organism: Triticum urartu (assembly GCF_056163025.1). NCBI lineage: Eukaryota > Viridiplantae > Streptophyta > Magnoliopsida > Poales > Poaceae > Triticum > Triticum urartu. The sequence goes on from NC_141879.1 coordinate 716,919,806, forward strand.
GTTCTTGATCCTATCTTGCAAGTCTATAGTCACCTACTATGTGTTATGATCCGGCAACCCCGAGGTGACAATAATCGGGACCACTCCCGGTTATAACCATAGTTTGAGGAGTTCATGTATTCACTAAGTGCTAATGCTTTGTTCCGGTTCTCTATTAAAAGGAGGCCTTAATATCCCTTAGTTTCCAGTAGGACCCCGCTGCCACGGGAGGGTAGGACAAAAGATGTCATGCAAGTTCTTTTCCATAAGCACGTATGACTATATTTGGAATACATGCCTACATTACATTGATGAATTGGAGCTAGTTCTGTGTCACCCTATGTTATGACTGTTACATGATGAACCGCATCCGGCATAATTATCCATCACTGATCTGATGCCTATGTGCTTTCCATATACTGGTTTATGCTTATTTACTTTCCCGTTGCTATTGTTACAATCACTACAAAATACCAAAAATATTGCTTTTACTTTCCTTACTCTTTTGTTACCGTTACCACTACTATCATATTACTTTGCTACTAAATACTTTGCTGCAGATATTAAGTTATCTAGATGTGGTTGAATTGACAACTCAACTGCTAATACTTGAGAATATTCTTTGGCTCCCCTTGTGTCGAATCAATAAATTTGGGTTGAATACTCTACCCTCGAAAGCTATTGCGATCCCCTACACTTGTGGGTATCACTCTCCTTCACCTTCGTTGGACGAATCTTGCCAATAGACAAGTCTTGGATTGCTTCTGAAGGGTCTTTGTCTCCTACATCAATTGGCAATTGCTCTACTTGCGAGCCGTTAGATTCATCAAACTTCACATCTACCATCTCTTCAACCTTTCGGGTGAAATTGTTGTAGACATGGTAAGTGTGAGAGTTTGAGCCATAACCAAGTAGGAAACCTTCATGAGATTTAGGAGCAAATTTAGAACGATGATGCTTATCAAGAATGTAGCATATTGAGCCAAATACTCGAAAGTATCCAACTTGGGGTTTGTTACCGGGAGGAGCTCGTATGCCATCTTGCCGAGTAGCTTGTGAAGATACAAGCGATTTGTTGCATGACAAGCTGTCTCAACTGCTTCTGCCCAAAAGTGTTTTGCAGTCTTGTACTCATTAAGCATCGTTATTGCCATCTCAATAAGAGTCCGGTTCTTCCTCTCAACGACTCCATTTTGTTGAGGTGTGTACGTAGCCGAGAACTCATGTGAAATCCCCTCTTTGTCAAGAAAGGTATCCACATTTGCGTTCTTGAACTCCGTTCCGTTGTCGCTTCGAACCTTCTTGATCTTCACGTCAAATTGATTTTGGGCCTTCCTAGCAAAGTTTTTAAAGATCTTTTGGACCTGCGATTTGTCATCAAGAAAGAACACCCACGCAAATCTTGAAAAATCATCAACTATGACTAGTCCAAACGAGTTACCACCGAGACTCTTGTAGGCATTTGGACCAAAGAGATCCATGTGAAGTAGCTCGAGTGGTCTTCTCGTGGTCATGATGTTCTTCGCGCGATGACTTCCTCCAACTTGTTTCCCTGCCTGACAAGCACTACAAAGTCTATCCTTGTCAAATATGACATCTTTTACTCCAAGGATATGATCACCTTTAATAAGCTTATCAAGATTTCGCATACCCACATGACCTAGCCTTCTATGCCACTACCAAACCTTAGAAGATTTAGCAATTAAGCAAGTTCTGGGTTGAGCCTTTTTAGTGAAATCAACAATGTAAAGATCACCTCTACATATACCGGTAAAGACCATATTACGATTGTCTCTATGAAACACTTGGCAATCTACTTCAGTGAATAGGACATTGAAACCGAAACCGGCAAGTCCAGAAACTGAAAGTAAATTGTACCCAAGAGATTCAACGAGCATGACATTTTGTATGGAGCTATCATGTGAGATGGCCACCTTACCAAGGCTAACCACCTTACCCTTTGAGTTATCACCAAAAGTGACATATTTTTGAGGGCCGTCGTTTTTAGCAAGCTCACGGAACATATCTTTATCTCCGGTCATATGATCAGTACATCCACTATCAAGGACCCATTCCTTTCCTCCAGCCATGTAGCCGCAAAGATTTGCCATAAGACCAAAGTGTCTCATCGCATCATCAAGATCATAGTCACTATCATCATCATCCTCATCATAGTATCCATGTTCAACATCATCTTGTGATTGATCAATTCCTAGAGAGGGTAATTCATTGGATAAATGATCACTTCTATGGTTATCTTTATGGATTCTAATAGCTTCAGAAATGATATTGCTAATGATCCCAACATCTCCTATGGCACGCATGAGATTTGTAAGCTCAAATAGACAATCACGAAAGCTAGGATCACTAGAATTCATCTTACTCAAGGCAATAGACTTATGGAGAATTTCATCTAAATTTTTCAAGGAATAGTATGGAAATCGTTCCTCAAGAAATCTCCATATAGTATAGGCACAATCAAGAGTAGGCAAACTAGCAATCAAATTTTTGGGCAATCCTCTTATGATAAGATTGATAGTTCTAAGATTGTGAATCATGTCAAGATCCTCTTCGGGTGTGGGATGCAAAGGATCAATATGAGGTGCACAAGGGCTAGTAATGTACTTGTTCAAATGATATTCATTGAAAATCTCAAGCATTTCATTTTTCCACTCATGAAAATATTCTCCATGAAGAATAGGCACTCTACGTCTAAAACTCCCCAAAGTAGACACATCCATCTTCCTCCAAGGGTATTTAAACCAAGGCAATGGAGACCAATGCTCTGATACCAATTGAAAGGATCGAGAAGAGGTGTCTAGAGGGGGGTGAATAGACTTTAATCAAGGAAAGTTGCAGTTTTTAATCTCTTGAGTTGAAGTGGAGTATTAGCACAAGTTTAAACATTCACAATACATATCAAGCAAGCATGCAAGCATACAAAGAGTATATGATCAGCGGAAAGTAAAGCATGCAAGTTGCAAGAATGTAAAGAGAAAGGATTGGAGTGTGCAAACCCAATTTGGAGACACGGAGATTTTTTATCTATGGTTCCGATAGGTGGTGCTATCGTACATCCACGTTGATGGAGACTTCAACTCGCGAAGGGTAACGGTTGCGTGAGTCCACAGAGGGCTCCACCCACGAAGGGTCCACGAAGAAGCAACCTTGTCTATCCCACCATGGTCGTTACCCACGATGGATTTGCCTCACTCGGGTAGATGTTCACGAAGTAGGCGATCTCCTTGCCCTTACAAACTCCTTGGTTCAACTCCACAATCTTGACGGAGGCTCCCAAGTGACACCTAGCCAATCTAGGAGACACCACTCTCCAAGAAGTAACAAATGGTATGTTGATGATGAATTCCTTGCTCTTGTGCTTCAAATGATAGTCTCCCCAACACTCAACTCTGTCTCACAGGATTTGGATTTGGTGGAAAGAAGATTTGAGGGGAAAGCAACTTGGGGAAGGCTAGAGATCAAGATTCATGTGGTTGGAATGGAATATCTTGACCTCAACACAAGTGTAGGTGGTTCTCTCTCAGAAAATATGTATTGGAAGTGTAGGCATGTTTTGATGGCTCTTTCCACGAATGAAGAGTGGGTGGAGGGGTATATATAGCCTCCACACAAAATCTAACCGTTACACACAAATCACCAAACTCGGTGGAACCGATGTAGAGAAATCGGTCGGACCGATTTGGTTCATAATGTGACCGTTAGGCATTTCCGTGGGACCTACTGTATCAACTCGGTGGGACTGATGTGCTACGGTTAGGGTAAATCCAAAACTCGGTTTGACCGATTACTCAAACTTGGTGGGACCGATTCGGGTAATAAGTGAAACAGAATGTTGGCCAAGCAAACTCGATGGGACCAGTTGCAAATGTCGGTGGGACCGAAATTATTGCAACAGACAACAGAGAGTTTGCAAGCCCATCTCGGTGAGACCTAGATCCCATCGATGAGATCGAACTGATTAGGGTTTCTGGCAGTGGCTATGACAACTGAACTCGGTGGCTCCGGATATGAAATTTCGGTGGGGCCGAGTTGGACTTTTTGGTTTAGGACATATGTGGAAGTGAGAAAGTGGTTGAGGGCTTTGGAGCATATCACTAAGCACTTTGAGCAAGCAAGCCATTAAGCAACACCTCATCCCTTCTTAATAGTATTGGCTTTCCTATGGACTCAATGTGATCTTGTATCACTAAAATAGAAAATGTAGCGTCCTGAGCATTGAGCTTGAACCAATCCTTTGTCCTTAGCATATTGAAGGGGTTCCACATCCCCTAGTCCATGCCACAACATTGTTGAACTTATCTGAAACATACTTGGTAGAAGCATTAGTCCAACAAGAGATATGTTAACATTAATTACCAAAATCACCCAGGGAGCACTTGTGCTTTCACATTCACATATACTTATCAGAAAGGCCGTAGTGCTCCCACTCACTTTCTTGTAAATACAAGCTTCACTGCAAGTCTGTATAAAACTATATGCTTTGATCACCTCATCAAAGCGTATAGTCCAACTCCGAGATGCTTGCACCAGTCCATAAATGGGTCACTTTAGCTTGCACACTTTGTTAGCACCTTTAGGATCAACAAAACCTTGTGGTTGCATCATATACAACTGTTCTTTAAGAAATCCATTAAGGATTGCAGTTTTGACATCCATTTGCCAGATTTCATAATCATAAAATGCGACAATTGCTAACATGATTCGGACAGGCTTAAGCATCGCTATGGGTAACGTCTCATCGTAGTCAACTGCTACCTCTTGAGCATTGCGTTGGTTTTCCCTTGAAGAGGAAAGGGTGATGCAGTAAAGTAGCGTAAGTATTTCCCTCAGTTTTTGAGAACCAAGGTATCAATCCAGTAGGAGACCACGCGCGAGTCCCACGCACCTACACAAACAAACAAGAACCTCGCAACCAATGCGATGAAGGGGTTGTTAATCCCTTCACGGTCACTTACGAGACTGAGATCTGATAAATATGATAAGATAATATTTTTGGTATTTTTATAATAAAGAGTAAATAAAGATGCAAAGTAAAATAAACGGCAATGGGAATAACTAAGTGTTGGAAGATTAATATGATGGGAAAATAGACCCTGGGGACATAGGTTTCACTAGTAGCTTCTCTCAAGAACATAAGTATTACGGTGGGTAAACGAATTACTGTCGAGCAATTGATAGAATTGAGCATAGTCATGAGAATATCTAGGTATGATCATGTATATAGGCATCATGTCTGCGATAAGTAGACCGAAACGATTCTGCGTATACTACTATTACTCCACACATCGACCGCTATCCAGCATGCATCTAGAGTATTAAATTCATAAGAATAGAGTAATGCTTTAAGTAAGATGACATGATGTAGAGGGATAAACTCATGCAATATGATATAAACCCCATCTTTTTATCCTCGATGGCAACAATACAATACATGCCTTGCTGCCCCTGCTGTCACCGGGAAAGGACACCGCAATATTGGACCCAAAGCTAAGCATTTCTCCCATTGCAAGAAAGATCAATCTAGTAGGCCAAACCAAACTGATAATTCGAAGAGACTTGCAAAGATAACCAATCATACATAAAAGAATTCAGAAGAGATTCAAATATTGTTCATAGATAAACTTGATCATAAACCCACAATTCATCAAATCTCGACAAACACACCGCAAAAGAAGATTACATCAAATAGATCTCCAAGAAGATCGAGGAGAACATGGTATTGAGATCCAAATAGAGAGAAGAAGCCATCTAGCTAATAACTATGGACCCGAAGGTCTGAGGTAAACTACTCACACATCATCGGAGGGGCTATGGTGTTGATGTAGAAGCCCTCCGTGATCAATGCCCCCTCCGGTGGAGCACCGGAAAAGGCCCCAAGATGGGATCTCACGGGTACAGAAGGTTGCGGCGGTGGAAATAGGGTTTTGGCTCCGTCTCTGATGTTTACAGGGTATACGGGTATATATAGGAGGAAGAAGTACGTCGGTGGAGCAACGAGGGGCCCACGAGGGTGGAGGGTGCGCCCAGGGGGGTAGGCGCGCCCCCCTACCTCGTGCCTTCCTCGTTCATTGCTTTGCGTCGACTCCAAGTCCTCTGGATCACGTTCGTTCCGAGAATCACGTTCCCGAAGGTTTCATTCCGTTTGGACTCCGTTTGATATTCCTTTCCTTCGAAACACTGAAATAGGGAAAAAACAGCAATCTGGGCTGGACCTTCGGTTAATAGGTTAGTCCCAAAAATAATACAAAAGTGTATAATAAAGCCCAATAAACATCCAAAACAGAATATAATATAGCATGGAACAATAAAAATTATAGATACGTTGGAGACGTATCAAGCATCCCCAAGCTTAATTCCTGCTCGTCCTCGAGTAGGTAAATGATAAAAACAGAATTTTTGATGTGGAATGCTACTTAGCACAATTTTCAATGTAGTTCTTCTTATTGTGGCACGAATGTTCGGATTCAATATGATTCAAGATAGAAGTTTAATGTTCACATAAAAATAATAATACTTCAAGCATGCTAACCAAGCAATTATGTCTTATCAAAATAACTTAGCCAAAGCAAGTTATCCCTACAAAATCATATAGTCTGGCTATGCTCCATCTTGACCACACAAAATATCCATATCATGTACAACCCCGGTTTTATCCAAGCAATGGGTTCACACTCTTTAACACGCTTCAGCCTTTTCAACCTTTACGCAATACATGAGCGCAAGCCATGGGTATAGCACTATGGTGGAATAATGTATAATGATAGGGGTTATGTGGGAAGACAAAAAAGGAGAAAGTCTCACATCGATGAGGCTAATCAACGGGCTATGGAGATGCCCATCAATTGATGTCAATGCAAGGAGTAGGGATTGCCATGCAACGGATGCACTAGAGCTATAAGTGTATGAAAAGCTCAACAAAAGAAACTAAGTGGGTGTGCATCCAACTTGCTTGCTCACGAAGACCTCGGGCATTAGAGGAAGCCCATCATTGGAATATACAAGCCAACTTCTATAATGAAATTCCCACTAGTATATGAAAGTGACAAAATGAGAGACTCTCTATCATGAAGATCATGGTGCCACTTTGAAGCACAAGTGTGGTAAAAGGATAACATTGTCCCTTCTCTCTTTTTCTCTCATTTTTTTCTTTGGGCCTTTTCTCTTTTTTTTCATGGCCTCTTATTATTATTATTATCAAGTCCGGAGTCTCATCCCGACTTGTGGGGGAATCATAGTCTCCATCATCCTTTCCTCACTTGGGACAATGCTCTAATAATGATGATTGTCACACTTTTATTTACTTACAACTCATGAATTACAACTCGATACTTAGAACAAGATATGATTCTATGTGGATGCCTCCGGCGGTGAACCGAGATATGCAATGAATCAAGAGTGACATGTATGAAAGAATTATGAACGGTGGCTTTGCCACAAATACGATATAAACTACATGATCATGCAAAGCAATATGATAATGATGGAGCATGTCATGATAAACGAAATGGTGGAAAGTTGCAAGGCAATATATCTCGGAATGGCTATGGAAATGCCATAATAGGTAGGTATGGTGGCTGTTTTGAGGAAGGTATAAGGAGATTTATGTGTGATAGAGCGTATCATATCACGGGGTTTGGATGCACCGGCGAAGTTTGCACCAACTCTCAAGGTGAGAAAGGGAAATGCACGGCGCCGTAGAGGCTAGAAAATTGTGGAAAGGTAAGTGTGCGTATAATCCATGGACTCACATTAGTCATAAAGAACTCATATACTTATTGCAAAAATTTATTAGCCCTCAAAGCAAAGTACTACTACGCGTGCTCCTAGGGGAAGGGTTGGTAGGAGTTAACCATGGCGCGATCCCGAACGCCACACAAAGGATGACAATCAATAAATACCTCATGCTCCGACTTCGTTACATAACGGTTCACCATAGGTGCCTGCTATGGGAATCACAAAATCCAACACAATTATTCCTCCATTTCACAATTACTCAACTAGCACAACTATGATATTACCACCTTTATATCTCAAAACAATTATCAAGCATCAAATTTCTCATGATATTATAACTAAAGCAAATTGCCATGTTGTTTTAAGACTCTCAAAATAATATAAGTGAAGCATGAGAGATCAATAATTTCTATAAAATTAAACCACCACCGTGCTCTAAAAAGATATAAGTGAAGCACTAGAGCAAAAACTATATAGCTCAAAAGATATAAGTGAAGCACATAGAGTATTCTAATAAATTCGATTCATGTGTGTCTCTCCCAAAAGGTGTGTACAGAAAGGATGAATGTGGTAAACTAAAAAGAAAAGACTTAAATCATACAAGACGCTACAAGCAAGCCACATATCATGTGGTGAATAAAAATATAGCTCCAAGTAAAGTTACCGATGGAAGTAGACGAAAGAGGGGATGCCTTCCGGGCCATCCCCAAGCTTTGTCTTTTTGGTGTCCTTCAATTATCTTGGGGTGCCATGGGCATCCCCAAGCTTAGGCTCTTGCCACTCCTTGTTCCATAATCCATCAAATCTTTACCCAAAACTTGAAAACTTAACAACACAAAACTTAACAGAAAATCTCGTGAGCTCCGTTAGCGGAAGAAAAGAAAACACCACTTCAAGGTACTGTATTGAACTCATTCTTTATTTATATTGGTGTTAAACCTACTTTATTCCAACTTCTCTATGGTTTATAAACTATTTTACTAGCCATAGATTCATCAAAATAAGCAAACAACACACGAAAAACAGAATCTGTCAAAAACAGAACAGTCTGTAGTAATCTGTAACTAACGCAGACTTTTGGAACTCAGAAAAATCTACAAAAATAGGACGACCTAGAAAAATTTTCTATTGTTCAGAAGCAATTGGAATCAGTATTTTATCACGTTCTTCTGATTTTTAACAATTGTTTTCGTGAACAGAAAGTTTCTGGAATTTTCAGCAAGATCAAATAATTCTCATCCAAGAAGATCCTATAGGTTTAACTTGGCACAAACACTAATTAAAAGATAAAAACAAATAGAACCAGAGGCTAGATCAAATATTTATTCCTAAACAGAAGCAAAAAGAAAAAACTAAAATAAAATTGGGTTGCCTCCCAACAAGCGCTATCGTTTAACGCCTCTAGCTAGGCATAGAGATTTCAATAATGCTCACAAGAAAGATAAGAATTGAAGCGCAAAGAGAGCATCATAAAACATGTGACAAACACATCTAAGTCTAACATTCTTCCTATGCATAGGCATCTTATCGGCAAACAAATTATCAAGGCAAGCAAAAACTAGCATATGCAAGGAAGCGGAAAGAAACAATAGCAATCTCAACATAACGAGAGGTAATTTAGTAACATGAAAATTTCTACCACCATATTTTCCTCTCTCATAATAATTACATGTAGGATCATAAGCAAATTCAACAATATAGCTATCACAAAACATATTCTTAACACGATCCACATGTATGCAAAGTTAACACTCTTCCAAAATAGTGGGATTAACATTAACTAAAGTCATGACCTCTCCAAACCCACTTTTATCAAAAACTTCATAATGTTGAACATTCTCCAAATATGTGGGATCTAAAGTTGACACTCTTCCAAACCCACTTTCAATATTATTGCAAACACTATTATCAATCTCATATTCATCATGGGGCTTAAATAAATTTTCAAGATCAAAAGAAGAATCACCCCAATCATGATCATTGCAACAAATAGTAGACATAGCAAAACTAGCATCCCCAAGCATAGGGTTTTTCATATTACTAGCACAATTGACATTAATAAGATTTATAATAACATTATTGCAATCATGCTTTTCATTGAAGGAACTATCAAGTATGGGTGCAATAGCAACGATCTCATGTTTAACATAAGGAACTATAGCAAATTCATCTTCGTAAATATTGGCATCATGGTCACAAGAATAGCAAGCATCATGTTCATCAAGGGATATTTCAATCAAATCATCGGAATCATGATTATCTATAGATTCATGCATATCATTATTTTCTCCCAAAGCAACGGTCATTCTCTCAATAAATTCTTTGACATAGACATTATGAGCATAGTTTTCATAGCAATATTTAAGTATGTCAAAATTTTCAGATTCGTAGAGAGTAATGTCATACTTTTCAATCAAAGAAGCAACTTCATAAGCACCCTTAAAAGCAACAAATTCTTCAATTTGTTCGATATCATAGTAACTATAAACACCCTTAGCATAAGAAGATAAGATTTCATTGTCATTAAACTCACATAGGTAGGGAAGGTGTGTTTTAGGGTTCTTAGAGCTACAAGTAAAATCACAAATTTCACAAAGATTCCAAGCATAACATAGCAATCTTTTTATTTGATTCCATAAGAGTTTCCCTTTTTCAGACAAACAGTGACGCACAAAATGAGCATGCTCATCTAAAGATTTCTCATCAACTAGGCTAGTTGGGGTTTCAGCACGAGCGCATAAGGATCAAAGATGATCCAAGTAGAACACTTTAAGTGGATCCATGTCAATAGATTTTCAGCAAGCGAAGATGCAAGCATATAGAAGGCACATGGCAACACGAGCAAACAAAAGGACAAACGGAAGAAGGGCGAATAAAATGGCAAGGGTGAAGTGGGGGAGAGGAAACGAGAGGCAAATGGCAAATAATGTCATGCGAGGGAGATGAGTTTGTGATGGGTACTTGGTATGTCTTGACTTGTGCGTAGACTCCCTCGCAACGGCGCCAGAAATCCTTCTTGCTACCTCTTGAGCACTATGTTGGTTTTCCCTTGAAGAGGAAAGGGTGATGTAGTAAAGTAGCGTAAGTATTTCCCTCAGTTTTTGAAAACCAAGGTATCAATCCAGTAGGAGACCACGCGCGAGTCCCACGCACCTACACAAACAAACGGGAACCTCGCAACCAACGTGATAAAGGGGTTGTCAATCCATTCACGGTCACTTACGAGAGTGAGATCTGATAGATATGATAAGATAAGATTTTTGGTATTTTTATAATAAAGAGTAAATAAAGATGTAAAGTAAAATAAACAGCAATGGGAATAACTAATTGTTGGAAGATTAATATGATGGAAAATAGACCCGGGGGCCATAGGTTTCACTAGTGGCTTCTCTCAAGAACATAAATATTACGGTGGGTAAACGAATTACTGTCGAGCAATTGATAAAATTGAGCATAGTTATGAGAATATCTAGGTATGATCATGTATATAGGCATCACGTCCGCGACAAGTAGACCGAAACAATTCTACATCTACTACTATTACTCCACACATCGACCGCTATCCAGCATGCATCTAGAGTATTAAGTTCATAAGAATAGAGTAATGCTTTAAGTAAGATGACATGATGTAGAGGGATAAACTAATGCAATATAATATAAACCCCATCTTTTTATCCTTGATGGCAACAATACAATACGTGCCTTGCTGCCCCTGCTGTCACTGGGAAAGGACACCGCAAGATTGAACCCAAAGCTAAGCACTTCTCCCATTGCAAGAAAGATCAATCTAGCAGGCCAAACCAAACTAATAATTCCAAGAGACTTGCAAGGATAACCAATCATACATAAAAGAATTCAGAGGAGATACAAATATTGTTCATAGATAAAGTTGATCATAAACCTACAATTCATCGGATCTCGACAAACACACCGCAAAAGAAGATTACATCAAATAGATCTCCAAGAAGATCGAGGAGAACATGGTATTGAGATCCAAAGAGAGAGAAGAAGCCATCTAGCTAATAACTATGGACCCGAAGGTCTGAGGTAAACTACTCACACATCATCGGAGGGGCTATGGTGTTGATGTAGAAGCCCTCTGTGATCAATGCCCCCTCCGGCGGAGCGCCGGAAAAGGCCCCAAGATGGGATCTCACGGGTACAGAAGGTTGCGGCGGTGCAAATAGGGTTTTGGCTCCGTCTCTGATGTTTTCAGGGTATACGGGTATATATAGGAGGAAGAAGTACGTCAGTGGAGCAACGAGGGGCCCACGAGGGTGGAGGGCGCGCCCCCTACCTCGTGCCTTCCTCGTTTGTTGCTGTGCGTAGACTCCAAGTCCTCTGGATCACGTTCGTTCTGAAAATCACGTTCCCAAAGGTTTCATTCCATTTGGACTCCGTTTGATATTCCTTTCCTTCGAAACACTGAAATAGGCAAAAAAACAGCAATCTGGGCTGGGCCTCCGGTTAATAGGTTAGTCCCAAAAATAATATAAAAGTGTATAATAAAGCCCAATAAACATCCAAAACAGAATATAATATAGCATGGAACAATCAAAAATTATAGATACATTGGAGACGTATCATGAACTCCTTGAACTTGTCGAAAACCCTTTGCAATAAGTCGAGCTTTATAGATAGTAACATTACCATCAGCGTCAGTCTTGTTCTTGAAGATCCATTTATTCTCTATGGGTCACCGATCATCGGGCAGATCCACCAAAGTCCACACTTTGTTCTCATACATGGATCCTATCTCAGATTTTATGGCCTCAAGCCATTTATCGGAATCTGGGCTCATCATAGCTTCTTCATAGTTCGTAGGTTCGTCATGGTCAAGTAACATGACCTCCAGAACAGGATTACCGTACCACTCTGGTGGGGATCATGCTCTGCCAGACCTACGAGGTTCTGTAGCAACTTGATCTGTAGTTTCATGAAATTTATCATTAGCTTCCTCTCTAGTTGGCGTAGGCATCACGGGAACAGATTTCTCGGATGAGCTACTTTCCAAATTGATGGCAGGTACAATTACCTCATCAAGTTATACTTTCCTCCCACTCACTTCTTTCGAGAGAAACTCCATCTCTAGAAAGGTTCCGATCTTAGCAACAAAAATCTTGCCTTCGGACTTGTGGTAGAAGGTGTACCCAATTGTTTCCTTAGGGTATCCTATGAAGACACATTTCTCCAACTTGGGTTCGAGCTTATCAGGCTGAAGCCGTTTGACATAAGCATCGCATCCCCAAACTTTAAGAAATGAACAGCTTAGGTTTGTTGCCAAACCATAATTCATACGGTGTCGTCTCAACGGACTTTGACGGTGCCCTGTTTAAAGTGAATGCAGCTGTGTCTAATGCATAACCCCAAAACGATAGTTGTAAATCGGTAAGAGACATCATAGATCGCACCATATCTAATGAAGTACGATTACGATGTTCGGACACACCACTACACTGTGGTGTTCCGGGTGGCGTGAGTTGCGAAACTATTCCGCATTGTTTCAAATGTAGACCAAACTCGTAACTCAAATATTCTCCTCCATGATCAGATCGTAGAAACTTTATTTTCTTGTTACGATGATTTCAACTTCACTCTGAAATTCTTTGAACTTTTCAAATGTTTCAGACTTATGCTTCATTAAGTAGATATACCCATATCTGCTCAAATCATCTGTGAAGGTCAGAAAATAATGATACCCGCCATGAGCATCAACACTCATTGGACTGCATACATCGGCATGTATTATTTCCAATAAGTCATTAGCTCATTCCATTGTTCCGGAGAACGGAGTTTTAGTCATCTTGCCCATAAGGCACGGTTCGCAAGTATCAAATGATTCATAATCAAATGATTCCAAAAGCCCATCGGCATGGAGTTTCTTCATGCGCTTTACACCAATATGACCTAAACGGAAGTGCCACAAGTATGTTGCACTATCATTATCAACTTTGCATCTTTTGGCATCAATATTATGAATATGTGTATCACTACAATCGAGATTCAATAAACCATCAACATTGGGTGTATGAACATAGAAGGTTTTATTCATGTAAATAGAATAACAATTATTCTCTGTCTTAAATGAATAACCGTATTGCAATAAACATGATCTAATCATATTCATGCTTAACGCAAACACTAAATAACATTTATTTAGGTTCTACACTAATCCCGAAAGTATAGGGGGTGTGCGATGATCATCATATCAATGTTGGACCCACTTCCAACATACATCGTCACTTCACCCTCAACTAGTTTATTTATTCTGCAACTCCTGTTTCGAGTTACTAATCTTAGCAACTGAACAAGTATCAGTTACCCAGGGGTTACTACGAGCACTAGTAAGGTACACATCAATAACATGTATGTCAAATATACTTTTGTTCACTTTGCCATCCTTCTTATCCACCAAATATTTGGGGTAGTTCCGCTTCCAGTGACCATTTCCTTTGCAGTAGAAGCACTCAGTTTCAAGCTTAGGTCCAGCTTTGGGTTTCTTCACGGGAGTGACAACTTGCTTGCCATTCTTCTTGAAGTTCCCTTTCCCTTTGCCCTTTTCTTGAAACCAGTGATCTTGTTTAATCATCAACACTTGATGCTTTTTCTTGATTTCTACCTTCATTGATTTCAGCATCACGAAGAGCTCAGGATTCGCTTTTGTCATCCCTTGCATATTATAGTTCATCACGAAGTTCCAGTAACTTGGTGATGATGACTAGAGAACTCTGTCAATCATTATCTTATCTGAAAGCTTAACTCCCACTTGATTCAAGCAATTGTAGTACCTAGACATTCTGAGCACATGCTCACTAGCTGAGCTATTCTCCTCCATCTTTTAGGCGAAGTACTTGTCGAAGGTCTCATACCTCTCGACATGGGCATGAGTCTGAAATACCAATTTCAGCTCTTGGAACATCTCATATGCTCCATGGCGTTCAAAACGTTTTTGAAGTCCCGGTTCTAAGCCGTAAAGCATGGTTCACTAAACTATCAAGTAGTCATCATATTGAGCTAGCCAAACATTCATAATGTCTGCATCTGCTCCTGCAATAGGTCTGTCACCTAGCGGTGCATCAAGGACATAATTCTTCTGTGCAGCAATGAGGATAAAAACCTCAGATCATGGACCCAGTCCGCATCATTGCTACTATCATCTTTCAACTTAGTTTTCTCTAGGAACATATCAAAAAACATAGCGAAGCTACATCGCGAGCTATTGATCTACAACATAATTTGCAAATACTATTAGGACTATTCATGATAAATTAAGTTCAATCAATCATATTACTTAAGAACGCCCACTTAGATAGACATCCCTAAATGATACGTGATCCAAATCAACTAAACCATGTCCGATCATCACGTGAGATGGAGTAGTCATCAATGGTGAACATCACTATGTTGATCATATATACTATATGATTCCCATTCGACCTTTATGTCTTCAGTGTTCCGAGGCCATAACTATATATTCTAGGCTCGTCAAGTTTAACCCGAGTATTCCTGTGACGCCCCCGATTCAATCGTACACTAATCATACATGCAAACGTGTACGATCAAGATCAGGGACTCACGGGAAGATATCACAACACAACTCTAAAAATAAAATAAGTCATGCAAGCATCATAATACAAGCCAGGGGCCTCGAGGGCTCGAATAAAAGTGCTCGATCATAGACGAGTCAGCGGAAGCAACAATATCTGAGTACAGACATAAGTTAAACAAGTTGACATAAGATGGCTAGCAGGGGCCTCGAGGGCTCGAATAAAAGTGCTCGATCATAGACGAGTCAGCGGAAGCAACAATATCTGAGTACAGACATAAGTTAAACAAGTTGACATAAGATGGCTAGCACAAACTGGGATACATATTGAAAGAGGCGCGGGCCTCCTGCCCGAGATCCTCCTAAGCTACTCCTGGTCGTCGTCGGCAGCCTGCATGAAGTAGTAAGCACCTCCGGTGTAGTAGGAGTCGTCATCGACGGTAGCATCTAGCTCCTGGGCTCCATCATCTGGTTGCGACAACCAGAAGAAAGGAAAGGGGGAAAAGAGGGAGAAAGCAACCGTGAGTACTCATCCAAAGTACTCGCAAGCAAGGAGCTACACTACATATGCATGGGTATATGTGTAAAGGGCCATATCAGTGGACTGAACTGCAGAATGCCAGAATAAGAGGGGGATAGCTAATCCTGTCAAAGACTACGCTTCTGGCAGCCTCCATCTTGCAGCATGTAGAAGAGATTAGATGGTAAGTTCATCAAGTAGCATCGCATAGCATAATCCTACCCGGCGATCCCCTCCTCGTCGCCCTGTTAGAGAGCGATCACCGGGTTGTATCTGGCACTTGGAAGGGTGTGTTTTATTAAGTATCCGGTTCTCGTTGTCATAAGGTCAAGGTACAACTCCGGGTCGTCCTATTACCGAGGATCGCGGCTATTCGAATAGATAAACTTCCCTGCAGGGGTGCACCACATAACCCAACACGCTCGATCCCATTTGGTTGGACACACTTTCCTGGGTCATGCCCGGCCTCGGAAAATCAACACGTCGCAGCCCTACCTAGGCACAACAGAGAGGTCAGCATGCCGGTATAATCCTAAGTTCGCAGGGGTCTCGGCCCATCGCCCATTGCACACCTACACGTTGCGTGGGCGGCCGGAAGTAGACCTAGCAACCTCCATTTCAAAGGAAGTTCTGTTACGCGGACCAATCCGGCATGCGCCGCTCAGTCGCTGATGTCATGAAGGCTTCGGCTGATACCATGATGTTGAGTGCCCATAACTGTTCCTGCATAGCTAGTTAGTGTGTATAGGCCAGTGGCCAGACTCAGATCAAATACCAAGATCTCGTTAAGCGTGTTAATTGATGTAACTGCGGACACCGACCAGGGCCAGGCCCACCTCTCACCTAGGCGGTCTCAACCTGCCCTGTTGCTCCGCCACAAAGATCCACCTAGAGGGCCGTCGAGACAAAGGTCCTTTCAGCCCCCAATCCGTGGATCACTCGCGGGTGCTCCATGAGCCGACCCGACTTTAGTCACCACATGTATCATGTATAAAGTATATAGTATAAACCCGTGATCACCTCCCAAGTGATCACAGCCCGATAGTATAGCACAACAGACAGAAAAGAATGTAGGGCCATAGATGGAATACTAGCATCCTATACTAAGCATGTAGGATTGCAGGTAAAGGTAACAACAGTAGTGGCAAAGACAGGCTATGCAGCAGAATAGGATTAACGGAAAGTAGTAACATGCTACACTACTCTAATGCAAGCAGTATAGAGAAGAATAGGCGATATATGGTGATCAATGGGGGCTTGCCTGGTTGCTCTGGCAAGAAGGAGGGGTCGTCAACAGCGTAGTCGGCCAGGGCACCAGCAGCGGCATCGGTCTCATAGTCTATCGGAGAGAAGAGGGGGAAGAAACAATGAATACAATGCAAACAGATGCATAACGATGCATGACAAAGCAAACAACGGTGTTAGGTGTGCCCTAACGCGGTAAGAGGTGATACCGGCGAAGGGGGGAAACATCCGGGAAAGTATCCACGGTGTTTCACGTTTTTGGACAGATGTACCGGAGGAGGAAAGTTGCGTGTTCGATATGCTAGGGGTGTGTGGCGGACGAACGGGCTACGTTTCCGGATTCGTCTCGTCGTTCTGAGCAACTTTCATGTAGAAAGTATTTTCATCTGAGCTACGGTTTATTTTATATGATTTTCTAAAGTTTTAAATCATTTTTAGAATTTATTTAATTAATTTAATTCAACATTATCCAGAATAGTGCATGCTGATGTCAGCATGACATCAACAGTCAACCGAGGTGTTGACTGGTCAAACTGACGTGTGGGTCCAGTGGGACCCACCTGTCATACACTGTTTAGGTTAATCAGGGTTTAGGTTAATTAGTTAGGCTTAAGTTGTTAACTAAAATGATTCGGTTAAACTAATACAGAATTGATTAAGTTAGTTAATTATTATTTTATTTATTATTTTTTATTTTTTAAATTCCCTTTTTTTAAACAGTTCTGTGCATGGGCCCCGGCTGTCATTGGGCCAGGGGCCTTAGCGGGCGTAGGGGGTTACGGGCGCGGGCGCACGGCGGTGGGTGTGGGCACCCATGCCGGAGGCCACGGGCAAGGGGACACGCCAGCGGGCGCCGGCGAGGCGCGGTGGGGGCGAGCTGTGGCAACGGTGGGTGGAGCCGGCGCGGCCCGGCGGGCATGGGCGGCCGGAGCAAGCGCGGCGGGGCGGAGGGGAGCCGGAAGGCGACCAGGGGAGGTGCCGTGGCAGAGGCCCGAGGCGAGCAGCGGGGAAGCTCGAGCGCGCGGTGCGAGCGCGTGCGCGGGAGGCGAGCGCGTGCGCGAGGCGGGCGGCGGCGCAGACAGCAGGGGTTGACGGGATAGCGCGGCCGGGTCGGTGACTGGCCATGCGGGCGAGGGGCAGCATGCGAGCGGGGCTGTGGGGCGGCACGAGCGGGCGGCAGGGGCGCGACCAGAGCGGGCGAACGGCACGGGCGACGGCGCATCGAGGGGAAGCAGAGGCGGCCACGCGCGAGACGTGGATGGCACGACATGCGCGCGCGGTGAGGCACCAGCGGGCGAGCGGCAGTGGCTGCGGGAGGCCAGGGGTGCGGGCGGCCGAACGCGTGTGCGGCGAAGCGGGGCAGTGGGGCGCGGGGATGAGAAGGAGACGACGGCGACGCGGTGACGAGGTGCAGGCCGGTGAGGAGGAGGAGACAGGCAGTCGAGGTGGCGCGGGCTCCGGGCGGCGGCGTCCTGGCACGTGGCGGCGGTTGGCGCTGCGAGCCCCGATCCGATCTGGATCGGGGGAGGGGGACGAGTGGGACGAGTGGGGGGGGGGGAAGTGGGTGCGTGGGGGTTAAGGTTTCGGGGGCATGGGGGTTAAGTGGAGTGGGGGGTCGGCCGGCTGGGCCTGTGCCCTGCTGGGCCGAAGCCCGGGGGGTTCTTTTCTATTTTTTTTTCTTTTTTTGTTCTTTTGTGTTCTGTTTTTTGTGTTATCTGTTCTTTACTTATTTTATTTTCTATTTTAATTCATTTCAAAACAAAACTAGTTTTAAAATACAAGAATTGCATCTAAAAATCCTATTATAATTTGGGCTACTATCACCTTTAGTTTGATAGGCAAATAAGTTAGTCTGTATTTGTTTAATATTGTAAAATCATTTAAATATTTGTTTTAGCCATTGTTTTATTTACTAGAGTGCATTTAAACATTTTATTTAAATATGGGTTCTTCACCATAACTACCTATGCAACATTTGTCACAACCCAAACATTTTAGTTTTAACATTTGAAAACTTTTGTTGTTTGCCTTGATTTTGAATTTGAATTTGAATCGCTTCCTAATCAACGCGAGTTTAACAATAGTAACTGAGGTGATGTCACATCATTACGAGGGGGTTTCTGTAGCTTAATTACCCGGGCGTCACAATTCTCCTCCACTACAAGAAATCTCGTCCCGAGATTTAAGAGGGGTGTAAGGGGGGAAGTTCTGGTTACGAAAGTCTAACGGATCTTGTCGTCTTTGGTTGCTCTCCTCAAAGAGGTCGATCCATAGCATTGATATCTTCACTCCTATGCCTCAATGCATCATGATGAAATTGTCGTCCTTCCTTCAGGATCTTCACCGGACTTACGAAAGGATAAGAGGGGGGAAACTCTACAAGGCCGGATTCTAACAAAATTGATCATCGGACGGTTAACTCAGGGGGAGAAGCACAAGTATCTCTCGAATTGAAACTTAAGAAGTTATCGAGAGCAAAGTAAGAAGGTACCATGAGAAGTTTCAAACGGATAGGCAATCGTTCGATGTCTGAAACAACATGCGAAACGGGTCCAGAGCAATGAGATTGAGTATTGCGTCTGTTACCAGAATAGATCACTTGTGACGGTGGCCCGTGAATTACATACGAGGCCACGCGTGAGGAATACTTTGGGAACAGGGGTTGTACAGGAGAGTCAGGTTTTGATCCTGTGGAACTGTGGGTTATGGGCCCACCATGTGGTTGAAAGTAGGAAGGGGGCCGACATCTTGCACGGTCACGATAGTAAGGCGTGTCAGAGGGTAGCCTGTCAGTTATGTCGGCAACAACATCGATACCAAGGGCGAGGGATGAAGAGAACCATTTTCCTGCTTGTTGAACGAGGCGGGCCAATAGGCAAGGTTCTCGTCCATCGGTGGCTACCGAAATGTCATCAACAATAGTAACAGGGTCTTGCTGACAGAATTGTACACCGAGGTATATACATAAGCATGAGAATATTACTGCTTAGATCATATAGATCACAAGAAAGGTTAAACCAAACAATGGAAAGGAAAATGTGTTTAAACACATATATCAGGGCTATATCCTTCCCAAGGACAAGCAGAGCATGATATCCTTGGCAGGATATAATGTAGAAAACTCTTCAGGAAAGGGGAGAGAAATTTCATGACATTACCCATGCAACGGTGTTTGGATAATTGAGCAAGTAACATTTAGCATTGGGCTTCAAATGTTCTTGTTGAAAATCGGAGCACCACAGACATGCTTCGAGATAGTATTGACAAGGTCTTCAAGCAAAGGTCGGACTTTGGATACACAAAGGATCCATCAGGATAAACCTATTAAACAAGGCATTCAATTTCCTCACTGAAAAAATGGTTAACCTTGTTAAGAAGGAAACTATAACACTAGGTCCTCCGGTCAGGTGTGCTAGGCATGACATCACCTTACCGAGTGATATAAAGACCAATGTTATGACTCTTGGAAAATGTTCCAACCATCGTATCTGGCCGAGATTCAGATCTGATTGGTGTTAGGATACCTCAGACTCAGGGAATGAACTATGGGAGTGAGTTCCGAAACAAGAGTTCATCATTAAACTAAGGAGAGGATGAGGAGGTGGCTGATGGACTCAGCGACAACTCATTGAGATTTGCAAAAAGATGGATTTCCACAATTATGTGAACAAGGAGATATCATTTGGCAGATCAAATGATATAATGATTTATGCTCGAGGAAAACATACATATTTAAACATTGGTTGAAAGTTGCACCCGAAATATGGGCTCGATAGCACGATCAATGTTAGAATGGTGATTCGATAACCATTGGTCTAAGAATGAACTGTTGATCATTAACTTCAAAGCATTAGGGTTGCCAGAAGTACAGAATCCAAACAGCACCGTTCACTTGTTGGTACCCCGGTTAGAATCAACACGGGAACCAAGAAAGAATGGTGATGGTGAGAAGTATCACTATACCAAGAATTCTTAAGAGGTGGAGCAATCCTCACAACATCCTTGACATAATAGACAGTAATACTTCAAGGTAGAACATAATATAAGCTAGATAGCAAGGAAATAAGATACAACACAAAACATGAACAAGTTTGCGTTGGGGGGAAGGCAAGAATGTTGCGGATGATAACACAAATCATCGAGGGGCAAGGATGGTATTTCACATCATGAATTTGATTGATATCCTGGAAGAGCTCAGAATGTTGATGATGATCATGACACAATGGTCGAGAGACTTCATGAAGATGTAATCGATCGGCGATGACATCAAGTCAAAGGAATGATGAAGCGAAAGGTTATTGGAACCACGAGTACGACACAAACTCGAAATCAAGATTGTTGTTCAAGGCGAAATGATATGACAAGGAAAATCGATGGAAGCTTAGCTCATCGTCGAAAATTGTGCTCCGGGAAGAAAGGACCAGGTAGCACAGTTAAAATTTACCATGATAATGATATGACCAATCAGGCTAGGAATGACTTGAAGGATTAAACTCATAAGCAACAGAAATTACTTAAGAGTTATTGAATCGGAGTACGGACTCGGTTCACTATTCGGTGTTCTCGGTTGACGACAACCCAGAACCCAGGAAAAATTGGATTCGGTGAGAAATAACATTTGATGGAGAACCCATAAAAAGTTATGCAGTTGCATGATATTCTCGAGATACCAGAGTGTAATACTCAATGATAGATCAAAGTAAAGGTTGGACTGGTGTATTGATCCACAGAAGACAAGTGCTTAAACTTGCCCGAGAAATGGGATCAAAGAAGAACATATGGTCGGAACCACGATTGCAAAGGATCAATCCATCGATACCAAAGGATATTATATCAAGGAAAAATAGTTATTATTACAAGAAGCTTCCATGATAGGATCTACATCATGTCCATGGGCAAGAACACAAAGGTTCAAGGTCGACTCCCACGTCTTCAATGCATAACCTTCCATTCATCTCTCGTATTTCGAAAATGACATTAGTTGCTGAAAGTTTTACCTGGCGCAATACCAGATAAGTATGACCCGTGAAATCTTTCGGGTTCACACAGATTAGGGGAGGCATTGTTCAACCCATCGAGGCATTTTAGGAACATATACCACAAACTTCATAGTAAACATCACCAGCTCGAGAGCACAGCACGGTTGGCCAAAACAAAGAGTAAGATTTATCAATGGCATTATGTAACAGGGAAAGAACTTCTCGAGATTTTTGGATACGAAGGACGCTGTCGGATGATAATTCAACCAAGGACCCAACGGTTCATAACGGAGCTGATGTGTGCATCAGCGCACAACCAGAGGAAGAATCAATGCAAAGGCTTTAGATTATAGAAACAACTGACTAACTCAAAGCTCAAAGGCAAAGAATCATAATTTCCAAATCAAGGGCTTAGAGGCAAAAACTCTTATTAAGGATGGATAAGTTGAGTAGGCTTAGGGTACAATCGACGGCAATTGGATTGCTTGAGAACCAACTCACGTTTAAAATGACGTCTGAGCCAGAAGGAAATTTCCAGGGAATAAATGATGATTGTGTGCATTCACACACATGTTGAATCAACACGATCATAATGTCAATCACAAGGATTTTAATTGTTATTGCTAGTCAAATGGAATTGTCCAGAATGCAAGCAGACAAGTATTTGCAGAAGGACTACCGGAAGATCGGGTAGTATTTCAATGTATCTAGTGAATCCTATGAACAACTAGTAATGAATGGTTCTTCGATAAGTGTGAATAAACAAATCATAGGGATATTTTTGTGGCAAGGAACTGCAAGCACTACAAAAAAAATACACTTCCATGATGATACGTGTTTGTCATAGTAGGTTGCTTTTTTTGTCATGCATGTACATCCATGACAAATTTATGACAGAATCAAGATAGTCATACCTGTGCTGTCGTAGAAGTGTTCCATGACATTACCAAAATTATCATCACGGAAGTGTCCACTTCCATGACAATAAATCGCTCGTCACAGAAGTGCTTTTGTCAAGGGTGACCGACACGTGGCATCCACCGTAACGGAACGCCGTTAAGCTATCGGGTCGGGTTTTGGATCCGATAACCCGTTAACAGCCCCGACCAATGGGGATTTTCCACGTGTAAAATTATCATTGGCTGGAGGAGACACGTGTCAACTCATCCAATGGGCGAGACGTGCCTATGATAGGTTGACACGTGGACCGGCCCATCAAGTTTAAATGGGCCGGCCCAACTAAAGGCCCACAAGATTTTGCGGACCATAATGGGTCGGCCCAACTAAAGGCCCACGAGATTTTGCGGACCATAACGGGTTGGCCCAGCTAAAGGCCCACAAGATTTTGCGGGCCATAATGGGTTGGCCTAGGTAAAGGCCCACAAGATTTTTGTGTGACATAATGGGCCGTCCCAGGTAAAGCCCACAAGATTCTTGCGGGTCATAATGGGTCGGCCCAGCTAAAGGCCCACGAGATTTCACCGACATTAATGGGCCAGCCCAGCTGTAGGCCCACAAGATTTTTAGGACCCTAGTAGGCCGGCCCATTAACTGGCTGCCATGTTTTGGGCCAAATGCCGGCCCATATTTGATCCGGTCCATTAATGGCCTGCCACGCTCCGGGCCTAATAGTGGCCCATATGAGATCCAGCCTGTTAAAAGCCTACCACGTTCTTGGCCAAATTACGGCCCAGATAAGGTCCGGCCCTTTAAGAGGCTTTGGGCTCAATTATGGCCCATATCAGATTCGGCCCGTCAACTGGACACTATGCTTTTGGGCCCACTTGCTAAAGGCCCACTTAGTAATTCAGCCTGATATTAGTTTTGGCCTGTTAAGGGCCCGTTTAACATTTCAGCCCTATATTAATTTCGGCCTGTTAAAAGCACGTCATATAGTTGGGCCTAACTACGGCCCTGTTTGCATCCGGCCTGCTCACAGCCGATATCTAATTGGGCCAAACAAGGACTGAGACAATTTTGGCCTGTTAAAAGCCCGTGATTTGATTCGCACAATCATGGGCCGGGGTTCATTTTGGGCTGCTGCGTAACTAGTATGAATTAAGAACAAACCTACTCTATACAATAAAGAAATTACGGCATAGTAACTTAGAATAAACCTACACTATACAATAAAGGGTTTAAGGTATATTACATCCACTGGGCATCGAAGTTCGCCACCAGTGATCATAAAGCGCAACGAAGAAGCAGATTACAAAAACTGGGCACCATTGCAGCGTAACAAAATAATACTGAACCGAGACCACTTCCAAGACAGATCAAGAAAGGTTAGCCTTGCGGGGGAACTGCTGCGCAAGCTGCTGAGCAAGGCTGTGAGACCGGCCTAGCATGTCGGTCATAGCTTCCAGGTGTAGCTGTTTAGCGATGAGGTTCTCATTGGTGTTCTCCGCAATCTTTCTTAGAGATAGGACTTCAAGTCGAAGTTGAGTTGCAGAATGCCTTTCTGCTAGAACTTGGGACTGAAGAAGTCGAACTGATTCAGACAACGAATTTGGTGAGCTTGTCTGACTGTTAGCCTCAAGTAACTTGAACACTGCATCAAGACAAGACTTTGGGGTTGTCTCGCTATCTTCAAGATGTTTTGCCTTCTTTGCTGCAATATATGTTGGGTTTGTCTCACAGCCTTCAGCAGACTTGTGCATGCCATCAGGCATATCACCCTGAAACAAAGCAGAGAGATGACAGGTTTTCCACGTGTATAAACAAAGATGATAAATGTTCTGTCAATTCTATCCAATTTCAAATTAGAAAATAAAGAGTATGTTCAAAATATCAATAGCATAATTTGGCATTGTTCATAATGCGGGGAGCTTCACCACACCACTGGATTACCATGTCAACATAACAAGCATAGATGAAGGGCAAAGAAAATCATTGTATCTATTTTGGATAATGTGCATGGCATGTTGTTCATATCATCAGCCACATCAGTAAGATAAAACAGGAGATGACAAGGTGCAAACGTGGGATGCTTCACCACACACTGGATTATAGATCCACAAAAACAAGCATACATATAGGGAGTATTAAGTAATGTGCATGGTATGAATAAGGAATTTGGATTTACAAGTAAAACTTAGAACTTACGGTTCTTACGAACATGCATTTTGGTAGAAACAGCAAACTAAACAGCAGTAAATGATAGGGAGTATGAGCAAATTAAACAGCAGTTGAGGATAAAGGCTTTAGAAGGACTGACTTACATTAACAGTTAACACCGGCTTTATAATGCCCTTCTCCATGTCAAGGGAAGGATAACTCAAGAATTTCAGCACAGAATCTTCTTCATAAGCATTGCCTGTACTCTACATTTTGTAGAGAGTAATTATAGATATGATAATACTGGAAGGGATAGAGGATAATGAAGATAAGATGCAGATTGATGCTACATAATCAACTACCAATCCCTGGAAGTACAAGCGTTACAGGACAAAATGTACTGACAAGAGCAATGGGCTACACTTCTGCACTGGCATTGTCTGTGTATTCTACTTGTTGGTAAGATTAAATATAGATCTGATCTTTTTTAGTAAATGGTGGGCGAGGGAGATAAGATGTAGAATGCTACAAAATGAACCAATCCCTCTTCCCGTAATACAAGAGTGTTTTGAACACTGGTGTACTGTACAAAACGTTCTTATATTATGGGACGGAGGGAGTAGTTGTTAATGTAAGTACAGTGATAGACCACGTTCAGTCCTTACAAGAGGACTGTAGAGCTAAACCTCTTCAAAAGCATTGGGTTGATTCTAAATTTATGTAAGAGTCCATATGGATCTTATAATGTCCACCAAATGGATGATTACGAGGCTAACATGTGCAGTGATGCTACATAATCAAATAGCTATGAAAGTAAGTATGGTCATACAGGGCAAGAGGTACTCACAAGAGCAATGCAGTGTGCAGTATAGTTGCGAGATTTTGTGGTCCCTTGAGAATGAATGTTCTTCTGCTAACAGTTTTTGTACAAGTGAGACATTAAGGCAAATGCAGAAATGTAGTTCAAATTGTAATGTGATATCATAGATAGTACCTTACGCTGCAGCCGAGACCAATGTGTAACAAGATTATTCCAGTCACCGTCGGATAAATGTAGCACCGGAGACTTTACGGAAATTTCATTCAGAGGCTTGCCATCGAAGTGCGCTTGCCTCAGGTAGGAACGATACTTCATCAACGAGTGCTTGAAAAGCGCAACCAACCCTTGCTCGTCATCACAATCCAGTTTGCACCTCGCCTATTTAAAAGAATGAAATCTTGTGTCTTCTGTCAGCAGAAACATATGCAGTAATGACCATGAATAACATTAGTACATTACTTACGCATAAGTTGTGGAGGAAGACTGGAAATTGTTCTGTGTCTGTGGTATAATCTTTCCATGAAGGAAAGATGCACACAAAGTTCCTGACAACAACATAAGCTTCATCTTCTAAACTAGGAAGAAATGGAACAGGGGTCCTATTTGCTGCAATTGGGGCTCTCTCTGGTTCGAAAAGGGATTTGGCAACTGGATTTGGTGTACTCTTTGCTGGAATGGGGGTTTTGCGTCGTACAGCTGGTGCTATGTCAACTGGCATAATCATATTGTTTGCTGCAGTTGGGGTCTGCTGAGTTGGGGCATCAGAAATGACCAGTGTAGTAGGGCTAGAGTCTGCTAGAGTTGGGGTATTTTGTGGGTCAGGTGATATTGCAACTACACCTAATGGGCTATTTGATTTATCAGGTGCCACTACCTTTTCCAAATACTTTGCTTGTGCTCCTCAATGATCAGCAATCGCCCTCTTCCTTTTGAACGTCTGATACACAAGAACAACATTTGAATGGATAAATATGGTATGATGACAGATGGAATATGTACTGAAAATGGATAGGCAGGGCATATTCACATACACGATGTGTAAACTAAGCTAATGGCAGTTCAACAAAGTAGAAGCAATGCAAAGCATCAGTTGCAAGATATGTGCGAGCAATGTAACCTTGGAAAGTTAGAGCAAGTACCTTGATGGGTGAATAAGATAGGGCATCTTCCTCTGACTCCTCCACTAGGGAGCTAGATTGACTTAGGTCTCCCTCTAGCTCAGAATCACTGTTAGGATCATATTCTGAGCATGAATCTGTAGATGGAGAGTGTTTGCATTGCATTGCATCCAGACTTGATTTCAGTCCCTTAATGCCAAGTTTGACAGCCATAGCATTGTTCTGCTTTATTCTTTTCATGCGCGCAAGCTCATAATCATTATGATGCTGTTCAGAATCTGAGATTCATGAAAACATAAAATGTAGTCAGATTATCTATGGAATGCATTGCGGTTTCAACTCGGAGAGTGTCTCCCTATAAACCCCTGCATATGCAAAGTTCACCTCCCCAACCGTGCTGACCAGACCACACACAAAGATACACACCCGAGCGGCGAACATGCATTTTCGAAACTAATTTAGGAACATTTAGCTGACCAATTAAACAACTCTGTTTTAATAATATCAGATTCGTATTTGAACAACTAAGCTTGTTTAGCTTGATGGGTGGAGTAGTGCTATTATGACACGAAGCATGTATTCTGATCGTATAGTGATCATAAAAGGGGGAAACTCTAAGCATATATTTTCTTAGCAAAAGAGGGTTTCCCCTCTTATTTCTATTAAAGAAACCACCACGGAACCAACATGATCAATTAAACCCTAAGCATGATCAATTAAACCGTATTATGGCTGTGCCATGGCAGATTTGAAGCTGCAAACCGGAGAAATGATATTTAGCATCCATTGTTTGCTTCAAACTAAGAACTAAATTCTAAGAGCTGAAAAGAAAGTAGAGTAACCAAGTTAAGATCTATTTTCTGGTTGAGATCAAAAAGTTGAGGAGATATGAAGTACCACCTCTCTTGCAGCGCCGTGTAAGCATCAGGGGTGCGATGGCTGTCGGTGGCGTTGAAGCAGATCTGCGACGGTAGACGGGTGCATCGGGGGATAAGTCCCGTTGCGGTGGAAGAGAAGGTCGTGTGAGCGGCCCCGGCAAAGAGGACGACGGCGCCGATGAAGCGAGAGGACGCGATGCAAGGCTATTGGTCCGACGCCGTGGATGAGAAACGTCCATCTCTAGCATTGGACGACGCGGTCTTGGTAGGCGCTCCGGCATGGTGGAGAACGGTGGCGATGGATGTGGTGCAGGATGGCGGCGATGGATGGGGTGGCGGACGGAGGCTGGTGTGGGAATGGGGTGTTCTAGCCCGGACGGTGTATGAATGGGAAAATGGAGGGAGAGGTACGGAGAACCATGTTTTTGGGACGCGCCTGTCTGAAATATGGGAAAGTTACGAACTTATCCCCCGTTTCAAATTTGGACGTCTCGTCGGTTGGGGATAGGATGGTAATCTCGCATCTCCCAAATATTTGCCGGTAACTATTTCAGGCGAGGAGAGGGTGTTTTGCCGCCCACGGTTGCCACCCACGGTGTATGAACGGGGCTGACAGGTAGGGCGGTTGTGTCACGTCTGATGGAAGTTACACATCTGCCCCTATTTAAAATATTAGCCTACATCTATTTCGGACGAGGAGAGTTTGTTTTGCCGCCACCGCGTATGAATGGGGAATGGAGGGAGAAACAGAGGTCTTTCGGACGAGGTTGAATCAAATGAGTTTTGCCGCCCATGTTTGACGCCCACCGTGTCGGAATGGGCTCAGAGGCGGTTGTGTCACGTCTAATTGAAGTTACTAACCACCCCTATTTAGAGCAGTGGAAATCGGACGATGGATTGTCCATGTAATGGGTAGACAGTAATTTCCATCTCCCAAACACTTGGCTTCGGGCAGCCGATGTGGGAGTGGATATTTTGTTGTTTCTTTCGAATTTTGGGACAATAAGCATCCACGTTTACCCTGGCAACTAAATTCGAATCCATTTTGTATTCCTATATGAATCTTTATAAATCATTCTATGTGTTTTTATATATCTTCAAAAGGACGACAAAGATGTATTCCACTGTCATATATGAATATGGTTTACAAATGCCGATACTCAACTTCAGAAACTAGAATCCAGTTTAAGGTGAATTCGAATATTTGGAACACTTCATGTCCAACTCAAATGTCACACGCAGCATAATGTGTACTCCCATTTAGATATGTACACAAGCGATGTATCAAGATTAAAATACCGAGTCAATCAACCAAGAATGTACGGAACTAACAGACATATAAACACTTATAGAGTATATGGATCAATAATATCAACTAACATACATAAGCCAGGCCGCTGTACTTTTTTTTGGCTACAACAGCATCCTTTTTTTAGCCAGCATCTTGGCCCTTTCCAATGCGTGCCACTTATGGTCCATCTATACTACTATTGTTGAATGCACATTCAGCCCGATTGGCATATTTGTAGGTCTGGCACAACAATCCAAATGAAATGTCTCCGAGTCTTATCAATTAATACAGACTTGTGCTCAAATAAAATTACAAACAAAAAAACAAAAAAACAATTATTACATGATCTCTAAAAAAATGGTTCGATTGATTACATGAACAGACAACACAAAGGTTATTCAACTATGGAAAGAACATTTCACCTATGATTTACCAAGTAGGAATTTAATTTCCTTTTTTCCTTCAGGACCTTAACAATCTGGTCAGTCTCAGCTTGCTTCGTTTTGAAATCCACCAAATATTTAATGGTTGTCTTGAGTACTGCTTGTGATTGTGCTGTTTGCTTCCTCAACATGTCAACTTCATCTCTAAGTGCAGAAGCAGAATCTCTTTCTACCACTAGTTTAGCCTCTAGAGCATCAGCAGTTGGCAATTCATAATGCACGATTGGGCCGGTGCCACTGCTGTGGGATGATGCAACGTCCATGGGGACCTCGCTCTTTGATCTTGGGCTAACCTGTTTTGCCATTAAAGTTCCGATTGGATTCAGAAAAGTTGAAGTTAGCAAAACATCTCGACTGGGAGTTATAACAGCAAACCAGTTAAACAAACAAGGAATTAAAGAGTTTCAATTGGATGTTGAAAAGTAGTTATTAACATCATTGTAACCCACTGTTGCAGCAGCAAAGCAGTTAAACAAACAAGTAGATATTTAAGTTAAGGCAAACAGGTAATTCTCAACAGTAAGTATCAAACACATAGATAGGCGCAGTCTACAACATGATTAACAGGTTGTGCCATTATGTAATCAGTAGCAAACTAAATTAAGCCAAGCAATGTAATTGAACAATTTTGCAATAAGTGGCTAACTAAAATTCCGAGAAGCAGGTAACTGAACTTACGCTAGTTCTTTGTACGGGCACACTGCAACTTCTTTTTCGCTTACAAGGTTGTACGAAGGAGTCCATGGCATCAATTGCTTGGATACGCAGTCCCAATACTTCTTTCTTCCCGCACTGCATGGGTAAGTCGAATGGTTAATCTGGTAAGATGGTGCGTCCTTGATATGTTATATGAGGACGTGTAGTCAGACTAGTTGTAGCCAAACACATCACACTGGCTTTTACTGTATATTTCATGCGATTAGTTCTGGCATATCGAGATCTAAGCAATCTACAATAGGATGAAAAGACTGGCATCCTTCACATTATTGGCGAACTCAGTTCATAGAAACAAGCAATTCAACCATTCTGTGGGTAAATCAAAAGCGCCACTGGAATATTTTTCACTATCCAATCATACACGCAAAAAGGGGCGACGCCACCATAGGGGCTGGTATGGGCGGCCGCCTCAGGTGGTTGGAAAGTGTGCACCTAGTTTGAGTCGTCCAGGTTAGCCCACGCTAGTTTTGTTCATCCCAACGCACGAGCAGGCAATGTAAAAAATGAAGAAAAATGTTTCAATTTGGATGGGCCAATAACATAAGTGCAAGGCAGGCCCTATAGCAGGCTCGCGGCCCAAACGAGTGCCTCCCATATCGATCGACAGCAGGAAAAATCCAATTCATTCGCTCCAGCCTCCAGTCTGGTTCGCTCCTAACCTAGCCGCCGCTGGACAGACCGACACAGCACTTCCTCGCGCCCTCGTTGGAGGGCGGTCGCTGGGCTTCAAGCGAACGGAAGGACAAGAAGATGAAGATCCAACCCTGGGTGTAGCCTGCGTGGGAGGCAGCGGCAGCAGCACGGGCATGGCATCGAGCTTGCGCAAACGGATAGTCGCTAATTGCAAGAGTAGCATGCGCAACGAGCAGGTACATCACATCCCTGATTATATCTAATTCAACTCTTCAATTTCTGGCCAATAGTTAAACCTGACGGTGTTGTAAAACTGCTTCTATGTAGGGAATCTATGAGAAAATGAAACTAATTTCTACTTATTTTATAACTCCCCCAATCAATACTGAACTGACTGAATCTGATGTATCTAATCAAGTTTCCGGTGCAAACATACAAGCTCATGTTGTTCTTGAGCCTGAAGTGTCTAATGAACAGACTGCTAATGAAGGATTTGATGCAAACATTTTACATGCTCCTGGTGATGAACATATAGTGTCTAATGATGCAAGCATTTTGCAAGCTCATTGAAGGATTTTAGTGTCTAATGATGATCTACTATGTTGAGAGAGACAGAGATTTGCAGGCATTGATGACAAGCAAAATATAGTGCATTTTCATAGCTTGAGGAAACGTCGAGGCCATCTACCAGAAAGTCCCAGTATCATGACAACATAGCATAAATACTTTTCTAATCTGTTGTTTGAAACTATTGGCATACTTGTGTAGGATAGATATATTGATATGCAGTTTGCGCACTGGTTATACGTGCAATTACACTTCGATATTTTCAGCCAAAGAACGAATAATTCAAGCAGGTACAGACCATGTTTGTAGTCCTTGTACACCATGTTGCATTTTGTGTTTTTTGGTGCTTGCATCATTTAGTGTTTATAATCTGAACTACTTTGGATCATTAGCTGGTTTTCAAAGTGCCTGTAGCTTCACATTTCTCAAGTTATGTTGATTTCCGGAGTGCAAGTGCCTTCATATTTTTTAAGTTAAATGTTCGCCCTTGGTAACTTGAATTCATGGATCAGCCACTGGACACAAATCATACACGAATGCCAGCACGAATTAAATGAAATGCAGGGACTTACGCTAGCTCATTGTACAGGCTCACTGCAGCTCTGCTTGTGCTTGGGATGTTCCATGTACAAGTCCATGTTACCACTTGCTTGGATGTGCAGGCCTTGTGCTCCTTGCATCCCCCTTTGCATTTTTGACACGGCGAATGGTTGATCAAATAAGAGGAATCGACCTTGATGTTGTACCGGAGGACAGATACTTACAAGGTTATACAGGTGTGCAAGAT
Organism: Triticum urartu; assembly: GCF_056163025.1. NCBI lineage: Eukaryota > Viridiplantae > Streptophyta > Magnoliopsida > Poales > Poaceae > Triticum > Triticum urartu. The sequence continues at coordinate 716,952,141 of NC_141879.1, forward strand.
GTGTACCAGATCTCATAGCGCCGTCATGCTTCGCTAAACTATGGATTTGCTTGTTTCAGATGATATCTCCAAAGGAAATAAGAGTTAAGGTCAGAGTTGCATAGGCGTGTAAGCTAAGAGAGCAGTGAAAGGATATCCAAACATCGTCGGAACAATGCACAAGGGAGTGATGTGTGGATACCTAGTTCGGGCCGGCGTTTGGGCATGCTCGCCTAGCTAGAGTGCGGGTCACTTTAGAGCCGTTGAGGGTGATGCACTGGCGTTGGCTGGCCGCGCACGGATGCAGATCTTGAGTGGTCCTCCAGCCATGTAGCCGCAAAGATTTGCCATAAGACCAAAGTGTCTCATCGCATCATCAAGATCATAGTCACTATCATCATCATCCTCATCATAGTATCCATGTTCAACATCATCTTGTGATTGATCAATTCCTAGAGAGGGTAATTCATTGGATAAATGATCACTTCTATGGTTATCTTTATGGATTCTAATAGCTTCAGAAATGATATTGCTAATGATCCCAACATCTCCTATGGCACGCATGAGATTTGTAAGCTCAAATAGACAATCACGAAAGCTAGGATCACTAGAATTCATCTTACTCAAGGCAATAGACTTATGGAGAATTTCATCTAAATTTTTCAAGGAATAGTATGGAAATCGTTCCTCAAGAAATCTCCATATAGTATAGGCACAATCAAGAGTAGGCAAACTAGCAATCAAATTTTTGGGCAATCCTCTTATGATAAGATTGATAGTTCTAAGATTGTGAATCATGTCAAGATCCTCTTCGGGTGTGGGATGCAAAGGATCAATATGAGGTGCACAAGGGCTAGTAATGTACTTGTTCAAATGATATTCATTGAAAATCTCAAGCATTTCATTTTTCCACTCATGAAAATATTCTCCATGAAGAATAGGCACTCTACGTCTAAAACTCCCCAAAGTAGACACATCCATCTTCCTCCAAGGGTATTTAAACCAAGGCAATGGAGACCAATGCTCTGATACCAATTGAAAGGATCCAGAAGAGGTGTCTAGAGGGGGGTGAATAGACTTTAATCAAGGAAAGTTGCAGTTTTTAATCTCTTGAGTTGAAGTGGAGTATTAGCACAAGTTTAAACATTCACAATACATATCAAGCAAGCATGCAAGCATACAAAGAGTATATGATCAGCGGAAAGTAAAGCATGCAAGTTGCAAGAATGTAAAGAGAAAGGATTGGAGTGTGCAAACCCAATTTGGAGACACAGAGATTTTTTATCTATGGTTCCGATAGGTGGTGCTATCGTACATCCACGTTGATGGAGACTTCAACTCGCGAAGGGTAACGGTTGCGTGAGTCCACAGAGGGCTCCACCCACGAAGGGTCCACGAAGAAGCAACCTTGTCTATCCCACCATGGTCGTTACCCACGATGGATTTGCCTCACTCGGGTAGATGTTCACGAAGTAGGCGATCTCCTTGCCCTTACAAACTCCTTGGTTCAACTCCACAATCTTGACGGAGGCTCCCAAGTGACACCTAGCCAATCTAGGAGACACCACTCTCCAAGAAGTAACAAATGGTATGTTGATGATGAATTCCTTGCTCTTGTGCTTCAAATGATAGTCTCCCCAACACTCAACTCTGTCTCACAGGATTTGGATTTGGTGGAAAGAAGATTTGAGGGGAAAGCAACTTGGGGAAGGCTAGAGATCAAGATTCATGTGGTTGGAATGGAATATCTTGACCTCAACACAAGTGTAGGTGGTTCTCTCTCAGAAAATATGTATTGGAAGTGTAGGCATGTTTTGATGGCTCTTTCCACGAATGAAGAGTGGGTGGAGGGGTATATATAGCCTCCACACAAAATCTAACCGTTACACACAAATCACCAAACTCGGTGGAACCGATGTAGAGAAATCGGTCGGACCGATTTGGTTCATAATGTGACCGTTAGGCATTTCCGTGGGACCTACTGTATCAACTCGGTGGGACTGATGTGCTACGGTTAGGGTAAATCCAAAACTCGGTTTGACCGATTACTCAAACTTGGTGGGACCGATTCGGGTAATAAGTGAAACAGAATGTTGGTCAAGCAAACTCGATGGGACCAGTTGCAAATGTCGGTGGGACCGAAATTATTGCAACAGACAACAGAGAGTTTGCAAGCCCATCTCGGTGAGACCTAGATCCCATCGATGAGATCGAACTGATTAGGGTTTCTGGCAGTGGCTATGACAACTGAACTCGGTGGCTCCGGATATGAAATTTCGGTGGGGCCGAGTTGGACTTTTTGGTTTAGGACATATGTGGAAGTGAGAAAGTGGTTGAGGGCTTTGGAGCATATCACTAAGCACTTTGAGCAAGCAAGCCATTAAGCAACACCTCATCCCTTCTTAATAGTATTGGCTTTCCTATGGACTCAATGTGATCTTGTATCACTAAAATAGAAAATGTAGCGTCCTGAGCATTGAGCTTGAACCAATCCTTTGTCCTTAGCATATTGAAGGGGTTCCACATCCCCTAGTCCATGCCACAACATTGTTGAACTTATCTGAAACATACTTGGTAGAAGCATTAGTCCAACAAGAGATATGTTAACATTAATTACCAAAATCACCCAGGGAGCACTTGTGCTTTCACATTCACATATACTTATCAGAAAGGCCGTAGTGCTCCCACTCACTTTCTTGTAAATACAAGCTTCACTGCAAGTCTGTATAAAACTATATGCTTTGATCACCTCATCAAAGCGTATAGTCCAACTCCGAGATGCTTGCACCAGTCCATAAATGGGTCACTTTAGCTTGCACACTTTGTTAGCACCTTTAGGATCAACAAAACCTTGTGGTTGCATCATATACAACTGTTCTTTAAGAAATCCATTAAGGATTGCAGTTTTGACATCCATTTGCCAGATTTCATAATCATAAAATGCGACAATTGCTAACATGATTCGGACAGGCTTAAGCATCGCTATGGGTAACGTCTCATCGTAGTCAACTGCTACCTCTTGAGCATTGCGTTGGTTTTCCCTTGAAGAGGAAAGGGTGATGCAGTAAAGTAGCGTAAGTATTTCCCTCAGTTTTTGAGAACCAAGGTATCAATCCAGTAGGAGACCACGCGCGAGTCCCACGCACCTACACAAACAAACAAGAACCTCGCAACCAATGCGATGAAGGGGTTGTTAATCCCTTCACGGTCACTTACGAGACTGAGATCTGATAAATATGATAAGATAATATTTTTGGTATTTTTATAATAAAGAGTAAATAAAGATGCAAAGTAAAATAAACGGCAATGGGAATAACTAAGTGTTGGAAGATTAATATGATGGGAAAATAGACCCTGGGGACATAGGTTTCACTAGTAGCTTCTCTCAAGAACATAAGTATTACGGTGGGTAAACGAATTACTGTCGAGCAATTGATAGAATTGAGCATAGTCATGAGAATATCTAGGTATGATCATGTATATAGGCATCACGTCTGCGATAAGTAGACCGAAACGATTCTGCGTATACTACTATTACTCCACACATCGACCGCTATCCAGCATGCATCTAGAGTATTAAATTCATAAGAATAGAGTAATGCTTTAAGTAAGATGACATGATGTAGAGGGATAAACTCATGCAATATGATATAAACCCCATCTTTTTATCCTCGATGGCAACAATACAATACATGCCTTGCTGCCCCTGCTGTCACCGGGAAAGGACACCGCAATATTGGACCCAAAGCTAAGCATTTCTCCCATTGCAAGAAAGATCAATCTAGTAGGCCAAACCAAACTGATAATTCGAAGAGACTTGCAAAGATAACCAATCATACATAAAAGAATTCAGAGGAGATTCAAATATTGTTCATAGATAAACTTGATCATAAACCCACAATTCATCAGATCTCGACAAACACACCGCAAAACAAGATTACATCAAATAGATCTCCAAGAAGATCGAGGAGAACATGGTATTGAGATCCAAATAGAGAGAAGAAGCCATCTAGCTAATAACTATGGACCCGAAGGTCTGAGGTAAACTACTCACACATCATCGGAGGGGCTATGGTGTTGATGTAGAAGCCCTCCGTGATCAATGCCCCCTCCGGCGGAGCACCGGAAAAGGCCCCAAGATGGGATCTCACGGGTACAGAAGGTTGCGGCGGTGGAAATAGGGTTTTGGCTCCGTCTTTGATGTTTACAGGGTATACGGGTATATATAGGAGGAAGAAGTACGTCGGTGGAGCAACGAGGGTCCCACGAGGGTGGAGGGTGCGCACAGGGGGGTAGGCGCGCCCCCCTACCTCGTGCCTTCCTCGTTCGTTGCTTTGCGTCAACTCCAAGTCCTCTGGATCACGTTCGTTCCGAGAATCACGTTCCCGAAGGTTTCGTTCCGTTTGGACTCCGTTTGATATTCCTTTCCTTCGAAACACTGAAATAGGGAAAAAACAGCAATCTGGGCTGGACCTTCGGTTAATAGGTTAGTCCCAAAAATAATACAAAAGTGTATAATAAAGCCCAATAAACATCCAAAACAGAATATAATATAGCATGGAACAATAAAAATTATAGATACGTTGGAGACGTATCAAGCATCCCCAAGCTTAATTCCTGCTCGTCCTCGAGTAGGTAAATGATAAAAACAGAATTTTTGATGTGGAATGCTACTTAGCACAATTTTCAATGTAGTTCTTCTTATTGTGGCACGAATGTTCGGATTCAATATGATTCAAGATAGAAGTTTAATGTTCACATAAAAACAATAATACTTCAAGCATGCTAACCAAGCAATTATGCCTTATCAAAATAACTTAGCCAAAGCAAGTTATCCCTACAAAATCATATAGTCTGGCTATGCTCCATCTTGACCACACAAAATATCCATATCATGTACAACCCCGGTTTTATCCAAGCAATGGGTTCACACTCTTTAACACGCTTCAGCCTTTTTAACCTTTACGCAATACATGAGCGCAAGCCATGGGTATAGCACTATGGTGGAATAATGTATAATGATAGGGGTTATGTGGGAAGACAAAAAAGGAGAAAGTCTCACATCGATGAGGCTAATCAACGGGCTATGGAGATGCCCATCAATTGATGTCAATGCAAGGAGTAGGGATTGCCATGCAACGGATGCACTAGAGCTATAAGTGTATGAAAAGCTCAACAAAAGAAACTAAGTGGGTGTGCATCCAACTTGCTTGCTCACGAAGACCTCGGGCATTAGAGGAAGCCCATCATTGGAATATACAAGCCAAGTTCTATAATGAAATTCCCACTAGTATATGAAAGTGACAAAATGAGAGACTCTCTATCATGAAGATCATGGTGCCACTTTGAAGCACAAGTGTGGTAAAAGGATAACATTGTCCCTTCTCTCTTTTTCTCTCATTTTTTTCTTTGGGCCTTTTCTCTTTTTTTTCATGGCCTCTTATTATTATTATTATCAAGTCCGGAGTCTCATCCCGACTTGTGGGGGAATCATAGTCTCCATCATCCTTTCCTCACTTGGGACAATGCTCTAATAATGATGATTGTCACACTTTTATTTACTTACAACTCATGAATTACAACTCGATACTTAGAACAAGATATGATTCTATGTGGATGCCTCCGGCGGTGAACCGAGATATGCAATGAATCAAGAGTGACATGTATGAAAGAATTATGAACGGTGGCTTTGCCACAAATACGATATAAACTACATGATCATGCAAAGCAATATGATAATGATGGAGCGTGTCATGATAAACGAAATGGTGGAAAGTTGCAAGGCAATATATCTCGGAATGGCTATGGAAATGCCATAATAGGTAGGTATGGTGGCTGTTTTGAGGAAGGTATAAGGAGATTTATGTGTGATAGAGCGTATCATATCACGGGGTTTGGATGCACCGGCGAAGTTTGCACCAACTCTCAAGGTGAGAAAGGGAAATGCACGGCGCCGTAGAGGCTAGAAAATTGTGGAAAGGTAAGTGTGCGTATAATCCATGGACTCACATTAGTCATAAAGAACTCATATACTTATTGCAAAAATTTATTAGCCCTCAAAGCAAAGTACTACTACGCGTGCTCCTAGGGGAAGGGTTGGTAGGAGTTAACCATGGCGCGATCCCGAACGCCACACAAAGGATGACAATCAATAAATACCTCATGCTCCGACTTCGTTACATAACGGTTCACCATAGGTGCCTGCTATGGGAATCACAAAATCCAACACAATTATTCCTCCATTTCACAATTACTCAACTAGCACAACTATGATATTACCACCTTTATATCTCAAAACAATTATCAAGCATCAAATTTCTCATGATATTATAACTAAAGCAAATTGCCATGTTGTTTTAAGACTCTCAAAATAATATAAGTGAAGCATGAGAGATCAATAATTTCTATAAAATTAAACCACCACCGTGCTCTAAAAAGATATAAGTGAAGCACTAGAGCAAAAACTATATAGCTCAAAAGATATAAGTGAAGCACATAGAGTATTCTAATAAATTCGATTCATGTGTGTCTCTCCCAAAAGGTGTGTACAGAAAGGATGAATGTGGTAAACTAAAAAGAAAAGACTTAAATCATACAAGACGCTACAAGCAAGCCACATATCATGTGGTGAATAAAAATATAGCTCCAAGTAAAGTTACCGATGGAAGTAGACGAAAGAGGGGATGCCTTCCGGGCCATCCCCAAGCTTTGTCTTTTTGGTGTCCTTCAATTATCTTGGGGTGCCATGGGCATCCCCAAGCTTAGGCTCTTGTCACTCCTTGTTCCATAATCCATCAAATCTTTACCCAAAACTTGAAAACTTAACAACACAAAACTTAACAGAAAATCTCGTGAGCTCCGTTAGCGGAAGAAAAGAAAACACCACTTCAAGGTACTGTATTGAACTCATTCTTTATTTATATTGGTGTTAAACCTACTTTATTCCAACTTCTCTATGGTTTATAAACTATTTTACTAGCCATAGATTCATCAAAATAAGCAAACAACACACGAAAAACAGAATCTGTCAAAAACAGAACAGTCTGTAGTAATCTGTAACTAACGCAGACTTTTGGAACTCAGAAAAATATACAAAAATAGGAAGACCTAGAAAAATTTTCTATTGATCAGAAGCAATTGGAATCAGTATTTTATCACGTTCTTCTGATTTTTAACAATTGTTTTCGTGAACAGAAAGTTTCTGGAATTTTCAGCAAGATCAAATAATTCTCATCCAAGAAGATCCTATAGGTTTAACTTGGCACAAACACTAATTAAAAGATAAAAACAAATAGAACCAGAGGCTAGATCAAATATTTATTCCTAAACAGAAGCAAAAAGAAAAAACTAAAATAAAATTGGGTTGCCTCCCAACAAGCGCTATCGTTTAACGCCCCTAGCTAGGCATAGAGATTTCAATGATGCTCACAAGAAAGATAAGAATTGAAGCGCAAAGAGAGCATCATAAAACATGTGACAAACACATCTAAGTCTAACATTCTTCCTATGCATAGGCATCTTATCGGCAAACAAATTATCAAGGCAAGCAAAAACTAGCATATGCAAGGAAGCGGAAAGAAACAATAGCAATCTCAACATAACGAGAGGTAATTTAGTAACATGAAAATTTCTACCACCATATTTTCCTCTCTCATAATAATTACATGTAGGATCATAAGAAAATTCAACAATATAGCTATCACAAAACATATTCTTAACACGATCCACATGTATGCAAAGTTAACACTCTTCCAAAATAGTGGGATTAACATTAACTAAAGTCATGACCTCTCCAAACCCACTTTTATCAAAAACTTCATAATGTTGAACATTCTCCAAATATGTGGGATCTAAAGTTGACACTCTTCCAAACCCACTTTCAATATTATTGCAAACACTATTATCAATCTCATATTCATCATGGGGCTTAAATAAATTTTCAAGATCAAAAGAAGAATCACCCCAATCATGATCATTGCAACAAATAGTAGACATAGCAAAACTAGCATCCCCAAGCATAGGGTTTTTCATATTACTAGCACAATTGACATTAATAAAATTTATAATAACATTATTGCAATCATGCTTTTCATTGAAGGAACTATCAAGTATGGGTGCAATAGCAACGATCTCATGTTTAACATAAGGAACTATAGCAAATTCATCTTCGTAAATATTGGCATCATGGTCACAAGAATAGCAAGCATCATGTTCATCAAGGGATATTTCAATCAAATCATCGGAATCATGATTATCTATAGATTCATGCATATCATTATTTTCTCCCAAAGCAACGGTCATTCTCTCAATAAATTCTTTGACATAGACATTATGAGCATAGTTTTCATAGCAATATTTAAGTATGTCAAAATTTTCAGATTCGTAGAGAGTAATGTCATACTTTTCAATCAAAGAAGCAACTTCATAAGCACCCTTAAAAGCAACAAATTCTTCAATTTGTTCGATATCATAGTAACTATAAACACCCTTAGCATAAGAAGATAAGATTTCATTGTCATTAAACTCACATAGGTAGGGAAGGTGTGTTTTAGGGTTCTTAGAGCTACAAGTAAAATCACAAATTTCACAAAGATTCCAAGCATAACATAGCAATCTTTTTATTTGATTCCATAAGAGTTTCCCTTTTTCAGACAAACAGTGACGCACAAAATGAGCATGCTCATCTAAAGATTTCTCATCAACTAGGCTAGTTGGGGTTTCAGCACGAGCGCATAAGGATCAAAGATGATCCAAGTAGAACACTTTAAGTGGATCCATGTCAATAGATTTTCAGCAAGCGAAGATGCAAGCATATAGAAGGCACATGGCAACATGAGCAAACAAAAGGACGAACGGAAGAAGGGCGAATAAAATGGCAAGGGTGAAGTGGGGGAGAGGAAACGAGAGGCAAATGGCAAATAATGTCATGCGAGGGAGATGAGTTTGTGATGGGTACTTGGTATGTCTTGACTTGTGCGTAGACTCCCTCGCAACGGCGCCAGAAATCCTTCTTGCTACCTCTTGAGCACTGTGTTGGTTTTCCCTTGAAGAGGAAAGGGTGATGTAGTAAAGTAGCGTAAGTATTTCCCTCAGTTTTTGAAAACCAAGGTATCAATCCAGTAGGAGACCACGCGCGAGTCCCATGCACCTACACAAACAAACGGGAACCTCGCAACCAACGTGATAAAGGGGTTGTCAATCCATTCACGGTCACTTACGAGAGTGAGATCTGATAGATATGATAAGATAAGATTTTTGGTATTTTTATAATAAAGAGTAAATAAAGATGTAAAGTAAAATAAACAGCAATGGGAATAACTAAGTGTTGGAAGATTGATATGATGGAAAATAGACCCGGGGGCCATAGGTTTCACTAGTGGCTTCTCTCAAGAACATAAATATTACGGTGGGTAAACGAATTACTGTCGAGCAATTGATAGAATTGAGCATAGTTATGAGAATATCTAGGTATGATCATGTATATAGGCATCACGTCCGCGACAAGTAGACCGAAACAATTCTACATCTACTACTATTACTCCACACATCGACCGCTATCCAGCATGCATCTAGAGTATTAAGTTCATAAGAATAGAGTAATGCTTTAAGTAAGATGACATGATGTAGAGGGATAAACTAATGCAATATGATATAAACCCCATCTTTTTATCCTTGATGGCAACAATACAATACGTGCCTTGCTGCCCCTGCTGTCACTGGGAAAGGACACCGCAAGATTGAACCCAAAGCTAAGCACTTCTCCCATTGCAAGAAAGATCAATCTAGCAGGCCAAACCAAACTAATAATTCCAAGAGACTTGCAAGGATAACCAATCATACATAAAAGAATTCAGAGGAGATACAAATATTGTTCATAGATAAAGTTGATCATAAACCTACAATTCATCGGATCTCGACAAACACACCGCAAAAGAAGATTACATCAAATAGATCTCCAAGAAGATCGAGGAGAACATGGTATTGAGATCCAAAGAGAGAGAAGAAGCCATCTAGCTAATAACTATGGACCCGAAGGTCTGAGGTAAACTACTCACACATCATCGGAGGGGCTATGGTGTTGATGTAGAAGCCCTCTGTGATCAATGCCCCCTCCGGCGGAGCGCCGGAAAAGGCCCCAAGATGGGATCTCACGGGTACAGAAGGTTGCGGCGGTGCAAATAGGGTTTTGGCTCCGTCTCTGATGTTTTCAGGGTATACGGGTATATATAGGAGGAAGAAGTACGTCAGTGGAGCAACGAGGGGCCCACGAGGGTGGAGGGCGCGCCCCCTACCTCGTGCCTTCCTCGTTTGTTGCTGTGCGTAGACTCCAAGTCCTCTGGATCACGTTCGTTCTGAAAATCACGTTCCCAAAGGTTTCATTCCATTTGGACTCCGTTTGATATTCCTTTCCTTCGAAACACTGAAATAGGCAAAAAAACAGCAATCTGGGCTGGGCCTCCGGTTAATAGGTTAGTCCCAAAAATAATATAAAAGTGTATAATAAAGCCCAATAAACATCCAAAACAGAATATAATATAGCATGGAACAATCAAAAATTATAGATACATTGGAGACGTATCATGAACTCCTTGAACTTGTCGAAAACCCTTTGCAATAAGTCGAGCTTTATAGATAGTAACATTACCATCAGCGTCAGTCTTGTTCTTGAAGATCCATTTATTCTCTATGGGTCACCGATCATCGGGCAGATCCACCAAAGTCCACACTTTGTTCTCATACATGGATCCTATCTCAGATTTTATGGCCTCAAGCCATTTATCGGAATCTGGGCTCATCATAGCTTCTTCATAGTTCGTAGGTTCGTCATGGTCAAGTAACATGACCTCCAGAACAGGATTACCGTACCACTCTGGTGCGGATCATGCTCTGCCAGACCTACGAGGTTCTGTAGCAACTTGATCTGTAGTTTCATGAAATTTATCATTAGCTTCCTCTCTAGTTGGCGTAGGCATCACGGGAACAGATTTCTCGGATGAGCTACTTTCCAAATTGATGGCAGGTACAATTACCTCATCAAGTTATACTTTCCTCCCACTCACTTCTTTCGAGAGAAACTCCATCTCTAGAAAGGTTCCGATCTTAGCAACAAAAATCTTGCCTTCGGACTTGTGGTAGAAGGTGTACCCAATTGTTTCCTTAGGGTATCCTATGAAGACACATTTCTCCAACTTGGGTTCGAGCTTATCAGGCTGAAGCCGTTTGACATAAGCATCGCATCCCCAAACTTTAAGAAATGAACAGCTTAGGTTTGTTGCCAAACCATAATTCATACGGTGTCGTCTCAACGGACTTTGACGGTGCCCTGTTTAAAGTGAATGCAGCTGTGTCTAATGCATAACCCCAAAACGATAGTTGTAAATCGGTAAGAGACATCATAGATCGCACCATATCTAATGAAGTACGATTACGATGTTCGGACACACCACTACACTGTGGTGTTCCGGGTGGCGTGAGTTGCGAAACTATTCCGCATTGTTTCAAATGTAGACCAAACTCGTAACTCAAATATTCTCCTCCATGATCAGATCGTAGAAACTTTATTTTCTTGTTACGATGATTTCAACTTCAATCTGAAATTCTTTGAACTTTTCAAATGTTTCAGACTTATGCTTCATTAAGTAGATATACCCATATCTGCTCAAATCATCTGTGAAGGTCAGAAAATAATGATACCCGCCATGAGCATCAACACTCATTGGACTGCATACATCGGCATGTATTATTTCCAATAAGTCATTAGCTCATTCCATTGTTCCGGAGAACGGAGTTTTAGTCATCTTGCCCATAAGGCACGGTTCGCAAGTATCAAATGATTCATAATCAAATGATTCCAAAAGCCCATCGGCATGGAGTTTCTTCATGCGCTTTACACCAATATGACCTAAACGGAAGTGCCACAAGTATGTTGCACTATCATTATCAACTTTGCATCTTTTGGCATCAATATTATGAATATGTGTATCACTACAATCGAGATTCAATAAACCATCAACATTGGGTGTATGAACATAGAAGGTTTTATTCATGTAAATAGAATAACAATTATTCTCTGTCTTAAATGAATAACCGTATTGCAATAAACATGATCTAATCATATTCATGCTTAACGCAAACACTAAATAACATTTATTTAGGTTCTACACTAATCCCGAAAGTATAGGGGGTGTGCGATGATCATCATATCAATGTTGGACCCACTTCCAACATACATCGTCACTTCACCCTCAACTAGTTTATTTATTCTGCAACTCCTGTTTCGAGTTACTAATCTTAGCAACTGAACAAGTATCAGTTACCCAGGGGTTACTACGAGCACTAGTAAGGTACACATCAATAACATGTATGTCAAATATAATTTTGTTCACTTTGCCATCCTTCTTATCCACCAAATATTTGGGGTAGTTCCGCTTCCAGTGACCATTTCCTTTGCAGTAGAAGCACTTAGTTTCAAGCTTAGGTCCAGCTTTGGGTTTCTTCACGGGAGTGACAACTTGCTTGCCATTCTTCTTGAAGTTCCCTTTCCCTTTGCCCTTTTCTTGAAACCAGTGATCTTGTTTAATCATCAACACTTGATGCTTTTTCTTGATTTCTACCTTCATTGATTTCAGCATCACGAAGAGCTCAGGATTCGCTTTTGTCATCCCTTGCATATTATAGTTCATCACGAAGTTCCAGTAACTTGGTGATGATGACTAGAGAACTCTGTCAATCATTATCTTATCTGAAAGATTAACTCCCACTTGATTCAAGCGATTGTAGTACCTAGACATTCTGAGCACATGCTCACTAGCTGAGCTATTCTCCTCCATCTTTTAGGCGAAGTACTTGTCGAATGTCTCATACCTCTCGACATGGGCATGAGTCTGAAATACCAATTTCAGCTCTTGGAACATCTCATATGCTCCATGGCGTTCAAAACGTTTTTGAAGTCCCGGTTCTAAGCCGTAAAGCATGGTTCACTAAACTATCAAGTAGTCATCATATTGAGCTAGCCAAACATTCATAATGTCTGCATCTGCTCCTGCAATAGGTCTGTCACCTAGCGGTGCATCAAGGACATAATTCTTCTGTGCAGCAATGAGGATAAACCTCAGATCATGGACCCAGTCCGCATCATTGCTACAATCATCTTTCAACTTAGTTTTCTCTAGGAACATATCAAAAAACATAGGGAAGCTACATCGCGAGCTATTGATCTACAACATAATTTGCAAATACTATTAGGACTATTCATGATAAATTAAGTTCAATCAATCATATTACTTAAGAACGCCCACTTAGATAGACATCCCTAAATGATACGTGATCCAAATCAACTAAACCATGTCCGATCATCACGTGAGATGGAGTAGTCATCAATGGTGAACATCACTATGTTGATCATATATACTATATGATTCCCATTCGACCTCTATGTCTTCTGTGTTCCGAGGCCATATCTATATATTCTAGGCTCGTCAAGTTTAACCCGAGTATTCCTGTGACGCCCCCGATTCAATCGTACACTAATCATACATGCAAACGTGTACGATCAAGATCAGGGACTCACGGGAAGATATCACAACACAACTCTAAAAATAAAATAAGTCATGCAAGCATCATAATACAAGCCAGGGGCCTCGAGGGCTCGAATAAAAGTGCTCGATCATAGACGAGTCAGCGGAAGCAACAATATCCTCCTAAGCTACTCCTGGTCGTCGTCGGCAGCCTGCATGAAGTAGTAAGCACCTCCGGTGTAGTAGGAGTCGTCATCGACGGTAGCATCTAGCTCCTGGGCTCCATCATCTGGTTGCGACAACCAGAAGAAAGGAAAGGGGGAAAAGAGGGAGAAAGCAACCGTGAGTACTCATCCAAAGTACTCGCAAGCAAGGAGCTACACTACATATGCATGGGTATATGTGTAAAGGGCCATATCAGTGGACTGAACTGCAGAATGCCAGAATAAGAGGGGGATAGCTAATCCTGTCAAAGACTACACTTCTGGTAGCCTCCATCTTGCAGCATGTAGAAGAGATTAGATGGTAAGTTCATCAAGTAGCATCGCATAGCATAATCCTACCCGGCGATCCCCTCCTCGTCGCCCTGTTAGAGAGCGATCACCGGGTTGTATCTGGCACTTGGAAGGGTGTGTTTTATTAAGTATCCGGTTCTCGTTGTCATAAGGTCAAGGTACAACTCCGGGTCGTCCTATTACCGAGGATCGCGGCTATTTGAATAGATAAACTTCCCTGCAGGGGTGCACCACATAACCCAACACGCTCGATCCCATTTGGTTGGACACACTTTCCTGGGTCATGCCCGGCCTCGGAAAATCAACACGTCGCAGCCCTACCTAGGCACAACAGAGAGGTCAGCATGCTGGTATAATCCTAAGTTCGTAGGGGTCTCGGCCCATCGCCCATTGCACACCTACACGTTGCGTGGGCGGCCGGAAGTAGACCTAGCAACCTCCATTTCAAAGGAAGTTCTGTTACGCGGACCAATCCGGCATGCGCCGCTCAGTCGCTGATGTCATGAAGGCTTCGGCTGATACCATGATGTTGAGTGCCCATAACTGTTCCTGCATAGCTAGTTAGTGTGTATAGGCCAGTGGCCAGACTCAGATCAAATACCAAGATCTCGTTAAGCGTGTTAATTGATGTAACTGCGGACACCGACCAGGGCCAGGCCCACCTCTCACCTAGGCGGTCTCAACCTGCCCTGTCGCTCCGCCACAAAGATCCACCTAGAGGGCCGTCGAGACAAAGGTCCTTTCAGCCCCCAATCCGTGAATCACTCGCGGGTGCTCCATGAGCCGACCCGACTTTAGTCACCACATGTATCATGTATAAAGTATATAGTATAAACCCGTGATCACCTCCCAAGTGATCACAGCCCGATAGTATAGCACAACAGACAGAAAAGAATGTAGGGCCATAGATGGAATACTAGCATCCTATACTAAGCATGTAGGATTGCAGGTAAAGGTAACAACAGTAGTGGCAAAGACAGGCTATGCAGCAGAATAGGATTAGCGGAAAGTAGTAGCATGCTACACTACTCTAATGCAAGCAGTATAGAGAAGAATAGGCGATATATGGTGATCAATGGGGGCTTGCCCGGTTGCTCTGGCAAGAAGGAGGGGTCGTCAACAGCGTAGTCGGCCAGGGCACCAGCAGCGGCGTCGGTCTCGTAGTCTATCGGAGAGAAGAGGGGGAAGAAACAATGAATACAATGCAAACAGATGCATAACGATGCATGACAAAGCAAACAACGGTGTTAGGTGTGCCCTAACGCGGTAAGAGGTGATACCGGCGAAGGGGGGAAACATCCGGGAAAGTATCCACGGTGTTTCACGTTTTTTGACAGATGTACCGGAGGAGGAAAGTTGCGTGTTCGATATGCTAGGGGTGTGTGGCGGACGAACGGGCTACGTTTCCGGATTCGTCTCGTCGTTCTGAGCAACTTTCATGTAGAAAGTATTTTCATCTGAGCTACGGTTTATTTTATATGATTTTCTAAAGTTTTAAATCATTTTTAGAATTTATTTAATTAATTTAATTCAACATTATCCAGAATAGTGCATGCTGATGTCAGCATGACATCAACAGTCAACCGAGGTGTTGACTGGTCAAACTGACGTGTGGGTCCAGTGGGACCCACCTGTCATACACTGTTTAGGTTAATCAGGGTTTAGGTTAATTAGTTAGGCTTAAGTTGTTAACTAAAATGATTCGGTTAAACTAATACAGAATTGATTAAGTTAGTTAATTATTATTTTATTTATTATTTTTTATTTTTTAAATTCCCTTTTTTTTAAACAGTTCTGTGCATGGGCCCCGGCTGTCATTGGGCCAGGGGCCTTAGCGGGCGCAGGGGGTTACGGGCGCGGGCGCACGGCGGTGGGTGTGGGCACCCATGCCCGAGGCCACGGGCAAGGGGACGCGCCAGCGGGCGCCGGCGAGGCGCGGTGGGGGCGAGCTGTGGCAACGGTGGGTGGAGCCGGCGCGGCCCGGCGGGCATGGGCGGCCGGAGCAAGCGCGGCGGGGCGGAGGGGAGCCGGAAGGCGACCAGGGGAGGTGCCGTGGCAGAGGCCCGAGGCGAGCAGCGGGGAAGCTCGAGCGCGCGGTGCGAGCCCGTGCGCGGGAGGCGAGCGCGTGCGCGAGGCGGGCGGCGGCGCAGACAGCAGGGGTTGACGGGATAGCGCGGCCGGGCCGGTGACTGGCCATGCGGGCGAGGGGCAGCATGCGAGCGGGGCTGTGGGGCGGCACGAGCGGGCGGCAGGGGCGCGACCAGAGCGGGCGAACGGCACGGGCGATGGCGCATCGAGGGGAAGCAGAGGCGGCCACGCACGAGACGTGGATGGCACGACATGCGCGCGCGGTGAGGCACCAGCGGGCGAGCGGCAGTGGCTGCGGGAGGCCAGCGGTGCGGGCGGCCGAACGCGTGTGCGGCGAAGCGGGGCAGTGGGGCGCGGGGATGAGAAGGAGACGACGGCGACGCGGTGACGAGGTGCAGGCCGGTGAGGAGGAGACAGGCCGGCGAGGTGGCGCGGGCTCCGGGCGGCGGCGTCCTGGCACGTGGCGGCGATTGGCGCTGCGAGCCCCGATCCGATCTGGATCGGGGGAGGGGGACGAGTGGGACGAGTGGGGGGGGAGTGGGTGCGTGGGGGTTAAGGTTTCGGGGGCATGGGGGTTAAGTGGAGTGGGGGGTCGGCCGGCTAGGCCTGTGCCCTGCTGGGCCGAAGCCCGGGGGGTTCTTTTCTATTTTTTTTCTTTTTTTGTTCTTTTGTGTTCTGTTTTTTGTGTTATCTGTTCTTTACTTATTTTATTTTCTATTTTAATTCATTTCAAAACAAAACTAGTTTTAAAATACAAGAATTGCATCTAAAAATCCTATTATAATTTGGGCTACTATCACCTTTAGTTTGATAGGCAAATAAGTTAGTCTGTATTTGTTTAATATTGTAAAATCATTTAAATATTTGTTTTAGCCATTGTTTTATTTACTAGAGTGCATTTAAACATTTTATTTAAATATGGGTTCTTCACCATAACTACCTATGCAACATTTGTCACAACCCAAACATTTTAGTTTTAACATTTGAAAACTTTTGTTGTTTGCCTTGATTTTGAATTTGAATTTGAATCGCTTCCTAATCAACGCGAGTTTAACAATAGTAACCGAGGTGATGTCGCATCATTACGAGGGGGTTTCTGTAGCTTAATTACCCGGGTGTCACAATTCTCCTCCACTACAAGAAATCTCGTCCCGAGATTTAAGAGGGGTGTAAGGGGGGATGTTCTGGTTACGAAAGTCTAACGGATCTTGTCGTCTTTGGTTGCTCTCCTCAAAGAGGTCGATCCATAGCATTGATATCTTCACTCCTATGCCTCAATGCATCATGATGAAATTGTCGTCCTTCCTTCAGGATCTTCACCGGACTTACGAAAGGATAAGAGGGGGGAAACTCTACAAGGCCGGATTCTAACAAAATTGATCATCGGACGGTTAACTCAGGGGGGAGAAGCACAAGTATCTCTCGAATTGAAACTTAAGAAGTTATCGAGAGCAAAGTAAGAAGGTACCATGAGAAGTTTCAAACGGATAGGCAATCGTTCGATGTCTGAAACAACATGCGAAACGGGTCCAGAGCAATGAGATTGAGTATTGCGTCTGTTACCAGAATAGATCACTTGTGACGGTGGCCCGTGAATTACATACGAGGCCACGCGTGAGGAATACTTTGGGAACAGGGGTTGTACAGGAGAGTCAGGTTTTGATCCTGTGGAACTGTGGGTTATGGGCCCACCATGTGGTTGAAAGTAGGAAGGGGGCCGACATCTTGCACGGTCACGATAGTAAGGCGTGTCAGAGGGTAGCCTGTCAGTTATGTCGGCAACAACATCGATACCAAGGGCGAGGGACGAAGAGAACCATTTTCCTGCTTGTTGAACGAGGCGGGCCAATAGGCAAGGTTCTCGTCCATCGGTGGCTACCGAAATGTCATCAACAATAGTAACAGGGTCTTGCTGACAGAATTGTACACCGAGGTATATACATAAGCATGAGAATATTACTGCTTAGATCATATAGATCACAAGAAAGGTTAAACCAAACAATGGAAAGGAAAATGTGTTTAAACACATATATCAGGGCTATATCCTTCCCAAGGACAAGCAGAGCATGATATCCTTGGCAGGATATAATGTAGAAAACTCTTCAGGAAAGGGGAGAGAAATTTCATGACATTACCCATGCAACGGTGTTTGGATAATTGAGCAAGTAACATTTAGCATTGGGCTTCAAATGTTCTTGTTGAAAATCGGAGCACCACAGACATGCTTCGAGATAGTATTGACAAGGTCTTCAAGCAAAGGTCGGACTTTGGATACACAAAGGATCCATCAGGATAAACCTATTAAACAAGGCATTCAATTTCCTCATTGAAAAAATGGTTAACCTTGTTAAGAAGGAAACTATAACACTAGGTCCTCCGGTCAGGTGTGCTAGGCATGACATCACCTTACCGAGTGATATAAAGACCAATGTTATGACTCTTGGAAAATGTTCCAACCATCGTATCTGGCCGAGATTCAGATCTGATTGGTGTTAGGATACCTCAGACTCAGGGAATGAACTATGGGAGTGAGTTCCGAAACAAGAGTTCATCATTAAACTAAGGAGAGGATGAGGAGGTGGCTGATGGACTCAGCGACAACTCATTGAGATTTGCAAAAAGATGGATTTCCACAATTATGTGAACAAGGAGATATCATTTGGCAGATCAAATGATATAATGATTTATGCTCGAGGAAAACATACATATTTAAACATTGGTTGAAAGTTGCACCCGAAATATGGGCTCGATAGCACGATCAATGTTAGAATGGTGATTCGATAACCATTGGTCTAAGAATGAACTGTTGATCATTAACTTCAAAGCATTAGGGTTGCCAGAAGTACAGAATCCAAACAGCACCGTTCACTTGTTGGTACCCCGGTTAGAATCAACACGGGAACCAAGAAAGAATGGTGATGGTGAGAAGTATCACTATACCAAGAATTCTTAAGAGGTGGAGCAATCCTCACAACATCCTTGACATAATAGACAGTAATACTTCAAGGTAGAACATAATATAAGCTAGATAGCAAGGAAATAAGATACAACACAAAACATGAACAAGTTTGCGTTGGGGGGAAGGCAAGAATGTTGCGGATGATAACACAAATCATCGAGGGGCAAGGATGGTATTTCACATCATGAATTTGATTGATATCCTGGAAGAGCTCAGAATGTTGATGATGATCATGACACAATGGTCGAGAGACTTCATGAAGATGTAATCGATCGGCAATGACATCAAGTCAAAGGAATGATGAAGCGAAAGGTTATTGGAACCACGAGTACGACACAAACTCGAAATCAAGATTGTTGTTCAAGGCGAAATGATATGACAAGGAAAATCGACGGAAGCTTAGCTCATCGTCGAAAATTGTGCTCCGGGAAGAAAGGACCAGGTAGCACAGTTAAAATTTACCATGATAATGATATGACCAATCAGGCTAGGAATGACTTGAAGGATTAAACTCATAAGCAACAGAAATTACTTAAGAGTTATTGAATCGGAGTACGGACTCGGTTCACTATTCGGTGTTCTCGGTTGACGACAACCCAGAACCCAGGAAAAATTGGATTCGGTGAGAAATAACATTTGATGGAGAACCCATAAAAAGTTATGCAGTTCCATGATATTCTCGAGATACCAGAGTGTAATACTCAATGATAGATCAAAGTAAAGGTTGGACTGGTGTATTGATCCACAGAAGACAAGTGCTTAAACTTGCCCGAGAAATGGGATCAAAGAAGAACATATGGTCGGAACCACGATTGCAAAGGATCAATCCATCGATACCAAAGGATATTATATCAAGGAAAAATAGTTATTATTACAAGAAGCTTCCATGATAGGATCTACATCGTGTCCATGGGCAAGAACACAAAGGTTCAAGGTCGACTCCCACGTCTTCAATGCATAACCTTCCATTCATCTCTCGTATTTCGAAAATGACATTAGTTGCTGAAAGTTTTACCTGGCGCAATACCAGATAAGTATGACCCGTGAAATCTTTCGGGTTCACACAGATTAGGGGAGGCATTGTTCAACCCATCGAGGCATTTTAGGAACATATACCACAAACTTCATAGTAAACATCACCAGCTCGAGAGCACAGCACGGTTGGCCAAAACAAAGAGTAAGATTTATCAATGGCATTATGTAACAGGGAAAGAACTTCTCGAGATTTTTGGATACGAAGGACGCTGTCGGATGATAATTCAACCAAGGACCCAACGGTTCATAACGGAGCTGATGTGTGCATCAGCGCACAACCAGAGGAAGAATCAATGCAAAGGCTTTAGATTATAGAAACAACTGACTAACTCAAAGCTCAAAGGCAAAGAATCATAATTTCCAAATCAAGGGCTTAGAGGCAAAAACTCTGATTAAGGATGGATAAGTTGAGTAGGCTTAGGGTACAATCGATGGCAATTGGATTGCTTGAGAACCAACTCACGTTTAAAATGACGTCTGAGCCAGAAGGAAATTTCCAGGGAATAACTGATGATTGTGTGCATTCACACACATGTTGAATCAACACGATCAGAATGTCAATCACAAGGATTTTAATTGTTATTGCTAGTCAAATGGAATTGTCCAGAATGCAAGCAGACAAGTATTTGCAGAAGGACTACCGGAAGATCGGGTAGTATTTCAATGTATCTAGTGAATCCTATGAACAACTAGTAATGAATGGTTCTTCGATAAGTGTGAATAAACAAATCATAGGGATATTTTTGTGGCAAGGAACCGCAAGCACTACAAAAAAAATACACTTACATGATGATACGTGTTTGTCATAGTAGGTTGCTTTTTTTGTCATGCATGTACATCCATGACAAATTTATGACAGAATCAAGATAGTCATACCTGTGCTGTCGTAGAAGTGTTCCATGACATTACCAAAATTATCATCACGGAAGTGTCCACTTCCATGACAATAAATCGCTCGTCACAGAAGTGCTTTTGTCAAGGGTGACCAACATGTGGCATCCACCGTAACGGAACGCCGTTAAGCTATCGGGTCGGGTTTTGGATCCGATAACCCGTTAACAGCCCCGACCAATGGGGATTTTCCACGTGTAAAATTATCATTGGCTGGAGGAGACACGTGTCAACTCATCCAATGGGCGAGACGCGCCTATGATAGGTTGACACGTGGACCGGCCCATCAAGTTTAAATGGGCCGGCCCAACTAAAGGCCCACAAGATTTTGCGGACCATAATGGGTCGGCCCAACTAAAGGCCCACGAGATTTTGCGGACCATAACGGGTTGGCCCAGCTAAAGGCCCACAAGATTTTGCGGGCCATAATGGGCTGGCCCAGGTAAAGGCCCACAAGATTTTTGTGTGACATAATGGGCCATCCCAGGTAAAGCCCACAAGATTCTTGTGGGTCATAATGGGTCGGCCCAGCTAAAGGCCCACGAGATTTCACCGACATTAATGGGCCAGCCCAGCTGTAGGCCCACAAGATTTTGAGGACCCTAGTAGGCCGGCCCATTAACTGGCTGCCATGTTTTGGGCCAAATGCCGGCCCATATTTGATCCGGTCCATTAATGGCCTGCCACGCTCCGGGCCTAATAGTGGCCCATATGAGATCCAGCCTGTTAAAAGCCTACCACGTTCTTGGCCAAATTACGGCCCAAATAAGGTCCGGCCCTTTAAGAGGCTTTGGGCTCAATTATGGCCCATATCAGATTCGGCCCGTCAACTGGACACTATGCTTTTGGGCCCACTTGCTAAAGGCCCACTTAGTAATTTAGCCTGATATTAGTTTTGGCCTGTTAAGGGCCCGTTTAACATTTCAGCCCTATATTAATTTCGGCCTGTTAAAAGCACGTCATATAGTTGGGCCTAACTACGGCCCTGTTTGCATCCGGCCTGCTCACAGCCGATATCTAATTGGGCCAAACAAGGACCGAGACAATTTTGGCCTGTTAAAAGCCCGTGATTTGATTCGCACAATCATGGGCCGGGGTTCATTTCGGGCTGCTGCGTAACTAGTATGAATTAAGAACAAACCTACTCTATACAATAAAGAAATTACGACATAGTAACTTAGAATAAACCTACACTATACAATAAAGGGTTTAAGGTATATTACATCCACTGGGCATCGAAGTTCGCCACCAGTGATCATAAAGCGCAACGAAGAAGCAGATTACAAAAACTGGGCACCATTGCAGCGTAACAAAATAATACTGAACCGAGACCACTTCCAAGACAGATCAAGAAAGGTTAGCCTTGCGGGGGAACTGCTGCGCAAGCTGCTGAGCAAGGCTGTGAGACCGGCCTAGCATGTCGGTCATAGCTTCCAGGTGTAGCTGTTTAGCGATGAGGTTCTCATTGGTGTTCTCCGCAATCTTTCTTAGAGATAGGACTTCAAGTCGAAGTTGAGTTGCAGAATGCCTTTCTGCTAGAACTTGGGACTGAAGAAGTCGAACTGATTCAGACAACGAATTCGGTGAGCTTGTCTGACTGTTAGCCTCAAGTAACTTGAACACTACATCAAGACAAGACTTTGGGGTTGTCTCGCTATCTTCAAGATGTTTTGCCTTCTTTGCTGCAATATATGTTGGGTTTGTCTCACAGCCTTCAGCAGACTTGTGCATGCCATCAGGCATATCACCCTGAAACAAAGCAGAGAGATGACAGGTTTTCCACGTGTATAAACAAAGATGATAAATGTTCTGTCAATTCTATCCAATTTCAAATTAGAAAATAAAGAGTATGTTCAAAATATCAATAGCATAATTTGGCATTGTTCATAATGCGGGGAGCTTCACCACACCACTGGATTACCATGTCAACATAACAAGCATAGATGAAGGGCAAAGAAAATCATTGTATCTATTTTGGATAATGTGCATGGCATGTTGTTCATATCATCAGCCACATCAGTAAGATAAAACAGGAGATGACAAGGTGCAAACGTGGGATGCTTCACCACACACTAGATTATAGATCCACAAAAACAAGCATACATATAGGGAGTATTAAGTAATGTGCATGGTATGAATAAGGAATTTGGATTTACAAGTAAAACTTAGAACTTACGGTTCTTACGAACATGCATTTTGGTAGAAACAGCAAACTAAACAGCAGTAAACGATAGGGAGTATGAGCAAATTAAACAGCAGTTGAGGATAAAGGCTTTAGAAGGACTGACTTACATTAACAGTTAACACCGGCTTTATAATGCCCTTCTCCATGTCAAGGGAAGGATAACTCAAGAATTTCAGCACAGAATCTTCTTCATAAGCATTGCCTGTACTCTACATTTTGTAGAGAGTAATTATAGATATGATAATACTGGAAGGGATAGAGGATAATGAAGATAAGATGCAGATTGATGCTACATAATCAACTACCAATCCCTGGAAGTACAAGCGTTACAGGACAAAATGTACTGACAAGAGCAATGGGCTACACTTCTGCACTGGCATTGTCTGTGTATTCTACTTGTTGGTAAGATTAAATATAGATCTGAACTTTTTTAGTAAATGGTGGGCGAGGGAGATAAGATGCAGAATGCTACAAAATGAACCAATCCCTCTTCCGTAATACAAGAGTGTTTTGAACACTGGTGTACTGTACAAAATGTTCTTATATTATGGGACGGAGGGAGTAGTTGTTAATGTAAGTACAGTGATAGACCACGTTCAGTCCTTACAAGAGGACTGTAGAGCTAAACCTCTTCAAAAGCATTGGGTTGATTCTAAATTTATGTAAGAGTCCATACGGATCTTATAATGTCCACCAAATGGACGATTACGAGGCTAACATGTGCAGTGATGCTACATAATCAAATAGCTATGAAAGTAAGTATGGTCATACAGGGCAAGAGGTACTCACAAGAGCAATGCAGTGTGCAGTATAGTTGTGAGATTTTGTGGTCCCTTGAGAATGAATGTTCTTCTGCTAACAGTTTTTGTACAAGTGAGACATTAAGGCAAATGCAGAAATGTAGTTCAAATTGTAATGTGATATCATAGATAGTACCTTACGCTACAGCCGAGGCCAATGTGTAACAAGATTATTCCAGTCACCGTCGGATAAATGTAGCACCGGAGACTTTACGGAAATTTCATTCAGAGGCTTGCCATCGAAGTGCGCTTGCCTCAGGTAGGAACGATACTTCATCAACGAGTGCTTGAAAAGCGCAACCAACCCTTGCTCGTCATCACAATCCAGTTTGCACCTCGCCTATTTAAAAGAATGAAATCTTGTGTCTTCTGTCAGCAGAAACATATGCAGTAATGACCTTGAATAACATTAGTACATTACTTACGCATAAGTTGTGGAGGAAGACTGGAAATTGTTCTGTGTCTGTGGTATAATCTTTCCATGAAGGAAAGATGCACACAAAGTTCCTGACAACAACATAAGCTTCATCTTCTAAACTAGGAAGAAATGGAACAGGGGTCCTATTTGCTGCAATTGGGGCTCTCTCTGGTTCGAAAAGGGATTTGGCAACTGGATTTGGTGTACTCTTTGCTGGAATGGGGGTTTTGCGTCGTACAGCTGGTGCTATGTCAACTGGCATAATCATATTGTTTGCTGCAGTTGGGGTCTGCTGAGTTGGGGCATCAGAAATGACCAGTGTAGTAGGGCTAGAGTCTGCTAGAGTTGGGGTATTTTGTGGGTCAGGTGATATTGCAACTACACCTAATGGGCTATTTGATTTATCAGGTGCCACTACCTTTTCCAAATACTTTGCTTGTGCTCCTCAATGATCAGCAATCGCCCTCTTCCTCTTGAACGTCTGATACACAAGAACAACATTTGAATGGATAAATATGGTATGATGACAGATGGAATATGTACTGAAAATGGATAGGCAGGGCATATTCACATACACGATGTGTAAACTAAGCTAATGGCAGTTCAACAAAGTAGAAGCAATGCAAAGCATCAGTTGCAAGATATGTGCGAGCAATGTAACCTTGGAAAGTTAGAGCAAGTACCTTGATGGGTGAATAAGATAGGGCATCTTCCTCTGACTCCTCCACTAGGGAGCTAGATTGACTTAGGTCTCCCTCTAGCTCAGAATCACTGTTAGGATCATATTCTGAGCATGAATCTGTAGATGGAGAGTGTTTGCATTGCATTGCATCCAGACTTGATTTCAGTCCCTTAATGCCAAGTTTGACAGCCATAGCATTGTTCTGCTTTATTCTTTTCATGCGCGCAAGCTCATAATCATTATGATGCTGTTTAGAATCTGAGATTCATGAAAACATAAAATGTAGTCAGATTATCTATGGAATGCATTGCGGTTTCAACTCGGAGAGTGTCTCCCTATAAACCCCTGCATATGCAAAGTTCACCTCCCCAACCGTGCTGACCAGACCACACACAAAGATACACACCCGAGCGGCGAACATGCATTTTCGAAACTAATTTAGGAACATTTAGCTGACCAATTAAACAACTCTGTTTTAATAATATCAGATTCGTATTTGAACAACTAAGCTTGTTTAGCTTGATGGGTGGAGTAGTGCTATTATGACACGAAGCATGTATTCTGATCGTATAGTGATCATAAAAGGGGGAAACTCTAAGCATATATTTTCTTAGCAAAAGAGGGTTTCCCCTCTTATTTCTATTAAAGAAACCACCACGGAACCAACATGATCAATTAAA
The DNA here is from genome assembly GCF_056163025.1 of Triticum urartu. NCBI lineage: Eukaryota > Viridiplantae > Streptophyta > Magnoliopsida > Poales > Poaceae > Triticum > Triticum urartu. Next base: position 716,977,890 of record NC_141879.1, read on the forward strand.
CCCTAAGCATGATCAATTAAACCGTATTATGGCTGTGCCATGGCAGATTTGAAGCTGCAAACCGGAGAAATGATATTTAGCATCCATTGTTTGCTTCAAACTAAGAACTAAATTCTAAGAGCTGAAAAGAAAGTAGAGTAACCAAGTTAAGATCTATTTTCTGGTTGAGATCAAAAAGTTGAGGAGATATGAAGTACCACCTCTCTTGCAGCGCCGTGTAAGCATCAGGGGTGCGATGGCTGTCGGTGGCGTTGAAGCAGATCTGCGACGGTAGACGGGTGCATCGGGGGATAAGTCCCGTTGCGGTGGAAGAGAAGGTCGTGTGAGCGGCCCCGGCAAAGAGGACGACGGCGCCGATGAAGCGAGAGGACGCGATGCAAGGCTATTGGTCCGACGCCGTGGATGAGAAACGTCCATCTCTAGCATTGGACGACGCGGTCTTGGTAGGCGCTCCGGCATGGTGGAGAACGGTGGCGATGGATGTGGTGCAGGATGGCGGCGATGGATGGGGTGGCGGACGGAGGCTGGTGTGGGAATGGGGTGTTCTAGCCCGGACGGTGTATGAATGGGAAAATGGAGGGAGAGGTACGGAGAACCATGTTTTTGGGACGCGCCTGTCTGAAATATGGGAAAGTTACGAACTTATCCCCCGTTTCAAATTTGGACGTCTCGTCGGTTGGGGATAGGATGGTAATCTCGCATCTCCCAAATATTTGCCGGTAACTATTTCAGGCGAGGAGAGGGTGTTTTGCCGCCCACGGTTGCCACCCACGGTGTATGAACGGGGCTGACAGGTAGGGCGGTTGTGTCACGTCTGATGGAAGTTACACATCTGCCCCTATTTAAAATATTAGCCTACATCTATTTCGGACGAGGAGAGTTTGTTTTGCCGCCACCGCGTATGAATGGGGAATGGAGGGAGAAACAGAGGTCTTTCGGACGAGGTTGAATCAAATGAGTTTTGCCGCCCATGTTTGACGCCCACCGTGTCGGAATGGGCTCAGAGGCGGTTGTGTCACGTCTAATTGAAGTTACTAACCTACCCGTATTTAGAGAAGTGGAAATCGGACGATGGATTGTCCATGTAATGGGTAGACAGTAATTTCCATCTCCCAAACACTTGGCTTCGGGCAGCCGATGTGGGAGTGGATATTTTGTTGTTTCTTTCGAATTTTGGGACAATAAGCATCCACGTTTACCCTGGCAACTAAATTTGAATCCATTTTGTATTCCTATATGAATCTTTATAAATCATTCTATGTGTTTTTATATATCTTCAAAAGGACGACAAAGATGTATTCCACTGTCATATATGAATATGGTTTACAAATGCCGATACACAACTTCAGAAACTAGAATCCAGTTTAAGGTGAATTCGAATATTTGGAACACTTCATGTCCAACTCAAATGTCACACGCAGCATAATGTGTACTCCCATTTAGATATGTACACAAGCGATGTATCAAGATTAAAATACCGAGTCAATCAACCAAGAATGTACGGAACTAACAGACATATAAACACTTATAGAGTATATGGATCAATAATATCAACTAACATACATAAGCCAGGCCGCTGTACTTTTTTTTGGCTACAACAGCATCCTTTTTTTAGCCAGCATCTTGGCCCTTTCCAATGCGTGCCACTTATGGTCCATCTATACTACTATTGTTGAATGCACATTCAGCCCGATTGGCATATTTGTAGGTCTGGCACAACAATCCAAATGAAATGTCTCCGAGTCTTATCAATTAATACAGACTTGTGCTCAAATAAAATTACAAACAAAAAAACAAAAAAACAATTATTACATGATCTCTAAAAAAATGGTTCGATTGATTACATGAACAGACAACACAAAGGTTATTCAACTATGGAAAGAACATTTCACCTATGATTTACCAAGTAGGAATTTAATTTCCTTTTTTCCTTCAGGACCTTAACAATCTGGTCAGTCTCAGCTTGCTTCGTTTTGAAATCCACCAAATATTTAATGGTTGTCTTGAGTACTGCTTGTGATTGTGTTGTTTGCTTCCTCAACATGTCAACTTCATCTCTAAGTGCAGAAGCAGAATCTCTTTCTACCACTAGTTTAGCCTCTAGAGCATCAGCAGTTGGCAATTCATAATGCACGATTGGGCCGGTGCCACTGCTGTGGGATGATGCAACGTCCATGGGGACCTCGCTCTTTGATCTTGGGCTAACCTGTTTTGCCATTAAAGTTCCGATTGGATTCAGAAAAGTTGAAGTTAGCAAAACATCTCGACTGGGAGTTATAACAGCAAACCAGTTAAACAAACAAGGAATTAAAGAGTTTCAATTGGATGTTGAAAAGTAGTTATTAACATCATTGTAACCCACTGTTGCAGCAGCAAAGCAGTTAAACAAACAAGTAGATATTTAAGTTAAGGCAAACAGGTAATTCTTAACAGTAAGTATCAAACACATAGATAGGCGCAGTCTACAATATGATTAACAGGTTGTGCCATTATGTAATCAGTAGCAAACTAAATTAAGCCAAGCAACGTAATTGAACAATTTTGCAATAAGTGGCTAACTAAAATTCCGAGAAGCAGGTAACTGAACTTACGCTAGTTCTTTGTACGGGCACACTGCAACTTCTTTTTCGCTTACAAGGTTGTACGAAGGAGTCCATGGCATCAATTGCTTGGATACGCAGTCCCAATACTTCTTTCTTCCCGCACTGCATGGGTAAGTCGAATGGTTAATCTGGTAAGATGGTGCGTCCTTGATATGTTATATGAGGACGTGTAGTCAGACTAGTTGTAGCCAAACACATCACACTGGCTTTTACTGTATATTTCATGCAATTAGTTTTGGCATATCGAGATCTAAGCAATCTACAATAGGATGAAAAGACTGGCATCCTTCACATTATTGGCGAACTCAGTTCATAGAAACAAGCAATTCAACCATTCTGTGGGTAAATCAAAAGCGCCACTGGAATATTTTTCACTATCCAATCATACACGCAAAAAGGGGCGACGCCACCATAGGGGCTGGTATGGGCGGCCGCCTCAGGTGGCTGGAAAGTGTGCACCTAGTTTGAGTCGTCCAGGTTAGCCCACGCTAGTTTTGTTCATCCCAACGCACGAGCAGGCAATGTAAAAAATGAAGAAAAATGTTTCAATTTGGATGGGCCAATAACATAAGTGCAAGGCAGGCCCTATAGCAGGGTCGCGGCCCAAACGAGTGCCTCCCATATCGATCGACAGCAGGAAAAATCCCAATTCATTCGCTCCAGCCTCCAGTCTGGTTCGCTCCTAACCTAGCCGCCGCTGGACAGACCGACACAGCACTTCCTCGCGCCCTCGTTGGAGGGCGGTCGCTGGGCTTCAAGCGAACGGAAGGACAAGAAGATGAAGATCCAACCCTGGGTGTAGCCTGCGTGGGAGGCAGCGGCAGCAGCACGGGCATGGCATCGAGCTTGCGCAAACGGATAGTCGCTAATTGCAAGAGTAGCATGCGCAACGAGCAGGTACATCACATCCCTGATTATATCTAATTCAACTCTTCAATTTCTGGCCAATAGTTAAACCTGACGGTGTTGTAAAACTGCTTCTATGTAGGGAATCTATGAGAAAATGAAACTAATTTCTACTTATTTTATAACTCCCCCAATCAATACTGAACTGACTGAATCTGATGTATCTAATCAAGTTTCCGGTGCAAACATACAAGCTCATGTTGTTCTTGAGCCTGAAGTGTCTAATGAACAGACTGCTAATGAAGGATTTGATGCAAACATTTTACATGCTCCTGGTGATGAACATATAGTGTCTAATGAGGGATCTAATGCAAGCATTTTGCAAGCTCATTGAAGGATTTTAGTGTCTAATGATGATCTACTATGTTGAGAGAGACAGAGATTTGCAGGCATTGATGACAAGCAAAATATAGTGCATTTTCATAGCTTGAGGAAACGTCGAGGCCATCTACCAGAAAGTCCCAGTATCATGACAACATAGCATAAATACTTTTCTAATCTGTTGTTTGAAACTATTGGCATACTTGTGTAGGATAGATATATTGATATGCAGTTTGCGCACTGGTTATACGTGCAATTACACTTCGATATTTTCAGCCAAAGAACGAATAATTCAAGCAGGTACAGACCATGTTTGTAGTCCTTGTACACCATGTTGCATTTTGTGTTTTTTGGTGCTTGCATCATTTAGTGTTTATAATCTGAACTACTTTGGATCATTAGCTGGTTTTCAAAGTGCCTGTAGCTTCACATTTCTCAAGTTATGTTGATTTCCGGAGTGCAAGTGCCTTCATATTTTTTAAGTTAAATGTTCGCCCCTGGTAACTTGAATTCATGGATCAGCCACTGGACACAAATCATACACGAATGCCAGCACGAATTAAATGAAATGCAGGGACTTACGCTAGCTCATTGTACAGGCTCACTGCAGCTCTGCTTGCGCTTGGGATGTTCCATGTACAAGTCCATGTTACCACTTGCTTGGATGTGCAGGCCTTGTGCTCCTTGCATCCCCCTTTGCATTTTTGACACGGCGAATGGTTGATCAAATAAGAGGAATCGACCTTGATGTTGTACCGGAGGACAGATACTTACAAGGTTATACAGGTGTGCAAGATATGTACCAGATCTCATAGCGCCGTCATGCTTCGCTAAACTATGGATTTGCTTGTTTCAGATGATATCTCCAGAGGAAATAAGAGTTAAGGTCAGAGTTGCATAGGCGTGTAAGCTAAGAGAGCAGTGAAAGGATATCCAAACATCGTCGGAACAATGCACAAGGGAGTGATGTGTGGATACCTAGTTCGGGCCGGCGTTTGGGCATGCTTGCCTAGCTAGAGTGCGGGTCACTTTAGAGCCGTTGAGGGTGATGCACTGGCGTTGGCTGGCCGCGCACGGATGCAGATCTTGAGTGGTAGCGGAGTGCTACGATGCAGTGGACGAGACCTTTGGTGAAGCCCCAACAGCCTCGGGGGGCGGAGGTGCGACGATGTGCTCGGTGAAGTAGCCCCGGTGAGGTAGGAGACGGCATCGGTGAAGCGCACCTGATGCGGTGGAACTTAGTGTCTGTGAGGCACGTCGGTTGTGGCGGCCGACGTTGTTGGTGGACCACCCAGTGCGGTGGTGAAGCACGACCATCGTCTTCGTCGTCGTCGTCCGGCACAGAGGTGGGGAACGGTGGGGAAAGAGACGAGACGAGGGGCGATTCTAGGGTTGGCGGCGAATTAGGGATTTGAGCAATCTGGGCACGGAAGGGGACGGTGGAGAAGAGAGTTTTTGCAGGGCTGGAATTGGGGCCGCCAGATATTTCAATCCGAAATGTTGAAGCGTGAACTTATATTGTTGTCATCCTTTTTTGGGGGGAGGGGGGTGGGTGGCTGGGTGCTACGCGTCCGTCCGACACACGCGACCACCCCGACACGACCCTGGTTTGCCTGGTGCGCCTACATTTGAGAATGCAAACGAATCTTCTTGCATTTGCAAACGAATCTGTATGTATTACCATGCCCGTGTTTTCCTTGCAATAATTAGTCATTCGAAACGAGATACTCCATCCGTTCACTTTTGTAAGTCGTTTCAGACAACTTAAAATGAACTGTTTTGCACATTGTCTAAAATGTCTTCAAGGTCTTATAAAAGTGAACAGAGGGAGTACTATAAATTAATTAATGAGGAGTTATTTGAAAAAAAATCAAAACGGTACCCACGCTAACGTGGATTAGAGTGTGTCTCACATAATTAGTTATTTGAATTAGAGTGTGTGTCACGTAGTTAGTTATTTGAATTAGAGTGTGTGTCACGTAGCGATCTCCAATTCTAACGAGGATTTCGCATTTCACTGTATCCACGCTACTTTTTTAAAACAAATTCATATGTATATGATGAACACCATGGTAGTGAGAAAACTTTTGGATGGATTCAAACATATGACCTACAAAATAGCACAACAAACTGAGTCAATGTCAACTTTTCGAAACTTAGTATTGCACGAATTTGAAATAATTACCCGTATGCCTGGTCCTCGGTTCAAATCTTACAATGTACACCGAATTGAAACATCGATATTAAGTCTCGTACTATGTACATTCAAATGTTGTTTTTAGCCCCCCTCCCCCCCCCCCCCCGCACAAACGCTGCATACTTCCTGTATCGGTCAATCTTCCTCTCCTAACCACCTTAAGAAGCTATCGGTTTCCAACACACGTTCATTCTTTCTCTCCATGTTTCAATCTCTAAGTCTCTCAACTACACAACCCCTTTTTCCACTCTGTTACCAAATGTATTTACCTCACACACCCACCATTGCACCCCATGCCGAGATCTCTCCCCCCCCCCCTCTCCCTCTCACCCTCTCGCGCTAAATACATGCATTGCCTATCTAGCCCCCAAACCTCTCGTGCATGCTCACGCACGCACGTTGTATATCTAGGTCACTCCCTCAAGACTGTCTCACTCTTTCTTCCGCACGGTGGGCCACACTCGCTCAATCTCGCTCTCTTTATCTGAGTCTCGTTTAACCTCGTTTTCTTTCACACACAAATGATATATCTCCCTGTTCGGGCCTCGATCGACACACTCTATACTCTCTCACGCGGATTGTCTATCTAGGTCAGTCCATCCAAGCCGCCACCACTCTTTCGACCTCATGGTGGGCCACGCTCACTCAATCTCTCTCTCTCTCTTTCTCTCTCTGTATGTCTCGATTGACCTCGCTCTTTCTCGGACAAAAACGATATATCACCATGTTTGAGCCCAATTTGACCTATTCACATTGTATACTCTCTCACGCACATCGACTATCTAGGTCACTCTCTCCAACCCATCTCACTCTTTCGATCGCAAGGCGACCCTATGTGATCGGTTAACCTTGCTTCCTCCCACGCACAAAATATATCTACACGTCTGTGACTGGATCATCTCTCATGCTCTATCTTACAACCCTCACCCTTGCCAAAAAGCTCAATCGGACAATATCTCTCCAGAGCATATATATTTGTTCAATGAATGTCAGACCACACTCACTTGTCTCTATATCTATATGTCTCACGATTGACCTCGCTTTCTCACACTGTATCTTCCACGCGTTGAAGCTACTACCTCTCCATCCCTCGCAAAGTCGGAGCTATTTACATTGCGAGGGGCACTCCAACCTTAGATTAATTTGTGTAGGCATTTATTCCGGTCGGTTTAGATTATATTTTCGTAGCATTCGGCCCACAACTACTCCAAACACCGTTGCAACCCACGCAACTGCCCTAGTTGATTTCCCTCTGGCTCGGTCATCGCTCTCTCGCACGTCCTTTCTCGCCTTCAACGTCGCACCATGGTATTATTGAAAAAACTATGTTGTTCTCTTTAATTATTATAAATAAGCTACAAAACTACACAGCAATAGTCCACTTGGAATGGAACAAATTTCGACCCACAAATTAAAGTGGTACAAACTACACACCGAGGGGCCCACATGTCATGAAACAAATTTGGACCCATATACAAATTAAAAAATAAAGGACGAGGATCGAACATGCGACCGGGCCTTCAAGCCGCACGTCAAGAGTAGGCAACATACGTAGAATAGCAATGTTTGTTGTACCCCCTTTGTTCACATAATGTTTTTATATTACCACAGCTAATTAATGGATAACATGTAATATTATTTTTAGTACTATTCACCTTCACTTACTGGTGGCTTCCATGTGTGCTCTCTCTCTCCTCTCCTTCTGCGTTTAGACGCACGGGAAAACAAGAAGAACTCGCGGGTGATGTTGCCGTTGACCATATCTGCACGCGTTCACAAGTCACGGCACCAGTTTCACGTACTAGCAGCACTAGCCAGTGTGTACGTGCAATGCACGTTAATTTGGAAGTATATTAAGTGCATGCGGATATTAACTACTAGGATATTATTTGCGTGTTGTCATGTGATTAGCACTATTTTTAGCATGAAATTAACTGCACGCTAAACGTGTTGAGCGCTCGACATTGAAGCAGTCTAGGTCGTTGGATGACAAGGAATACATGTGGCTTGATGACGTTTTATATTTAATTTGATACAGCTCTAGTAGAACATTCAATCGATCAAACCATACATTTTGTTCAGTCTGACTCCGACTTTAAATTATACGACGATCGATATAAAATAAACGAAATGATAAACGTTCGGATTTTAAGCATGGAAATCCGAACGTTTTTCATGGCAAATTTAGATTACGCGGCGGCGGCGGGGGCGTCTTGCGGTGGGAAGCGGCTCCTCTGCCATGCTCTGTGTGTCGTCGGGCCACTGACCGACGGCGGCGGCGGCGTCTTGCGCCGTTGTTGGCGTACTCCTGGACGTTGGCCTAGCTTCAAGGAAGGCCAAAATGTTCTGGACTTCGGAGCGAGTCGACTGGCGGGAGGAGGTGACTGGCGTTGGTGCAAGGAAGCGGTCGATGGCGGCCATCCATGCTGCTGAGGGGGGCACTGGCACCCGCGCGGGGACAGGCGCTGTCAACGGCGCGGCGGAGACATTCGTGTGCACGGGCACCGGCACGAGCGCACACATCAGTGCACGCGCAGGCGCATGCGCTGGCAGGTGCACGGGCACCGGCACGGGCATGCGCACGCGCAGGCGCATGCGCTGGCGGGTGCACGGGCGCGTGAAAGTTGGCGGGCACCTCGTGGAACCCCGTGGGATCAAGCTCGGCGACAATGTGCGGCTCCCAGCCCATCAATGCCACGGGGATGGGCGCTGGCGCAGTCGGGGCGACGGGAGCCGGAACGGGAGCGGGGACAGGCGTGGCGTCTTCCCGCAAGGCCAGTTCAAGCTCATCCCAAAGCGCCTTATGTTCTTGAGACTCCGACTGGGTGTCTTACTCAAGAAACTGGAACACTAAGGGCAGACCATCGTGATGCGGCATGGCGTATGTTTAGGTCAGGCTAGTTGGAGGTAGACGACAGGTGAATCGGAGAGGAAGAGAGAGGATTGTAGCGATAGTACCGGATAGTGCGGGGTTGATTTTAAACTGCGGCACCGGCGACATTAAAAGTGGGAGCAGTTGGGACGACAATGGGCGGCGGAGCCTGGTCAAAGGGCTCGCCTCCCGGTGAGCCTGCACAGCGGTCTGCTCGCACGCCTCCCTGACAGCCGGCGCAGCGGTCTGCTCGCACGCCTCCCGTCGGCTCACACGCTTGCTCGGACGGCACCTGCCGATTGCTGATGAGAAGCGGGGACTCATGGCGGCACGTAAACGCCCACGGTTTCAATTGTGAAAGGCTTCTCCTTAACGTGACAGGTCTTCCTTCCAAAATACCTTGGCTCTTCATTTGTGCAACTTGTCATAAGCAGCTTGTCTCAAATTGAAGAAAAAACTTATGAAGTAATATTTGTGCCATATCACGTGACCATGCTTAGTTTCAAGAATTTATGCTCACTTTTGGATTTTCTGAAATTTAAGATCCAGGATTTGAAACAATATCATAACCTGCATCATGCAATAAATTTTCAAGCCGTACATCTGTCCTGTTGTATTTCTTAAGAAAGGATTTGGTCAAACATTTTGCTTAGTTAGACTTCAGACAAGTTATATATGCAGAGTAAAACGATAATCCCTCCGTACCAGTGCATTGCCTGATATATTAACTCAAGTACTAGGCACGAACAAACGGGCTCAATTTTGTGCTCATCCTGGTGTAGTAGTAGTAGTACTAGGCAATGCAGTTGACGGGTGACCTTGACAAGCGGCGACCGAGGGAATTGAACCGTGCTTGGCACGGTAGGTAACGTTGTCTAGTTACTAAAGCATCCCTCCGTTTTTCATCGGTAGTCATTATGGACCAGGGACATGAGGGGAATTTCCTAGGGCTGGAATTCTGGCCGCCAGATATTTCGACTTGAAATGCTGAGGCTCGACTGGTTGGGGTAATGGGGTTGCCTAATGTGCGTGCCACGCACGCCACCGAAGGACACGAGCCCGGTTTTTTTTAGGATCAACACAAGCCAAGGTCTGGCTAGTATGCCGTTGGGTCCTACCATTCGAGAATACGAAAGGAACCTTTTAAATTGCCGAACGAATCTATGTATATTACAATACCCGTATTTTCCTTGCAAATACTAATCTCAACGTGGTAATTGATTTATGACGAGTTTTTGAATTAGAGTGAGTTTGTGATATAGTGATCTCAACGTGGATTTCACATTTCATGGTATCCCTAGTAAGTTTTCCAATGCAAGTTCAAATTTAAAAGATGAACAAGATGGAGGTGAGAAAACTTTGTATGTATCAAGCATATGACCACACACACACAGAGAGACACACACGCACGAACACAACAACAATCCAATAAGTATAGTGCATCTATTTTTCCAAACCATGCATGTATGACATGAATTCAAAAATACTCCTTCTATTCCTAAATATTAGTCTTTTAGAGAGTTCAACAAGTGACTACATACGGAGCAAAATGAGTGAGTCTAGACTCTAAAATATGTCTATATACATCCGTATGTGCCAGTCCATTTGAAGCCTCTAAAAAGACTAATATTTAGGAACAAAGGAGTAAAATGTAAGACATCCATGGTCCTCAATTCAATATTTAAAATGAACATGAAACTGAAACATGAATACTAAGTCTATTACTACAGTACATGCAAATGTTCTGTTTAGGCGGAGCTATGATTGTCGGGGGTCAACCCCTCGACCTTAGATAAAATTGTGGAGCTCTGCTTAGGGTTGTTTAGATTATATTTGTCCCCACCCTCCCAGCCACCGATTGGTTGTGCACCCCCCACCCCTCCTCCTCGGGAGAATATCATGTGCCCCCATACCTTAGATACTATATGCCGATACGAGTTGCTTGGAGCTTGTAGATCTAAGATATAGCAGCTCACATGACGTGTCTTAATATTTCTGCAGGAAACCTTGATGAGTTTGAGAATTGCACACAATTTGTAGAAAAACTAATTAGATGCCCTTTGATCCCAAATCCAACGACCTCGAAGCTCGTATCACCATAGCATCTAAGATGAAGGAGGACATCATATTCTCCTGTATGTAAGAATATCATGTGCTACCACACCTTAGATGCTTTGGTGATACAAGCTCTTCGGAGGCGTTGGATTTGTGACCCAACACCTCCTCGGTGGTTCGAATGGTTTTTTGCAGAAAAGCCCAAAAAGAGTTCGGCCACTGCTTACAAGCACAAAGACTGCTCAGATGCCATTAGATCTCAGATCAAACGACCTCCAAGCTCGTATCGCCGTAGCATCCAAGCTGCGATAGCACCTTATGTTTTCTCGCACGGGAGAGTATGAGGTGCTCCCGCACCATAGATTCTATGGTGATATGAGTTTACTGAGATCTAACGGCCCACAATAGGAGGTTTGAATGTTTTTTCAATATACGATTGATAGAGTTTGGGAAATGCGCAGAAAGTACAAGTACTACGCATGTGCCATCTAATCACTGATCATACGACCTAGATGCTCATATCACCGTAGCGGGTAATTAAGCTACGGGGAGCACATAATATGAGCACCGGGGAGCCATTGGATCGAAGATGCATTGGCACACACGAGGCCTGAATGTTTTATTTGCAAAAAAACCTTTGGAGAATTTGGAAATTGCGCATAATTACAAAGACTACTCCCAAGCCATTGGATCTCACTTCCAACGGTGTAAAAACTCGTATCACCATAGTATCTAAGCTGCAGGGTGGATGTGATATTCTATGCCGCTGTCATTTTTGTCCGTAAACTTGCAAAATACGTGTAACTCGTGTCGTTACTTGTCTAACCGCGCAGAGTGTTTGTTCAAAAAAACCATCCTACACTGAAATATCGCAACAGCACACGGGGGTCCCACTTGTCATTAATCAAATTTGGACCTAAAACTAACAAATCTGAAAGACGAGATTCGAACTGGCAACCTGGACTACAAAGCGTAAGTTGATAGCCTGAAAAAACAAACGGTTGTTGGCTTTGTCCCATAACTTGATTTTATTTATACAGTACTTTCATTGAGTAGAGTAGAGGGAGTGCCTCGTCAACACGTGCATGACCGTTGTCTCACTTACTGGTGGGTCCCAGGTCTGCGATCTCAATCTCTCTTCTCTCCATCGTCTAACCTTTGCACGGGCACACACGAAGAGTGGCGGTAGCTTGCCGTGGTGTTATTACAACTAAAAAAAGCTTGGAAAATAGAAGAATCGCCTAGAACAAGAGACGTTGTGGCTGGTCGAGACGGAGCTAACCACATCTATCCTCCGTGCCACGTTTGCATGATGAAGCTGTGTGGCTAGTGGGGTGTTTTCGACCGACTGGCTGGGTCCCGAGGTCGAACCATAGATACTACGTCTGATACAGTATATTTTTACACGCATATTTTTCCTCCGTACCGCGCGGTTTCGGGGTCCTCCCGGGTGGTGCACGCATATATTCTTCCTGACGTGGGACGCCCTACCGCGCGTTTTCTGGGTCCTCCTCGGTCGTAGCACCGAAGCAAGTAAATGAGTTGTCAAATCACGAAAGACCACCTTTCCCGCCGAGTACATTAGTGAAGCACGGTGGCTAGCTAGTTGGGCTAGTTCGACCGATTTGCTAGGCCGCAGCCAAATTTGTTTTTTCACCCCTTTTTTTATCTACTTGCCGGCAGGTAAATTTAAATATCCACCGCGGCGTTGCTCTGGTGTTTGGGTGCGGTAGGATTTTTATTTTTTTGATTAACGGGAGCAGGCGCGGCAGGATTTTTAATATTTTGATTGACGGGAGAAGGCGCGGCAGCAATTAGTCACGATGACTCCGCCTGTAAAAACCCACCGCTCCCTGATGTGAGAAGTCGTCGACTGGTGTTTTACTGTGGTGAAAACCAAAAGATTCCCCGCTTCCTCCGCCTTCCCGTAGATTGCATTGCCTTTCAGCCGTTTCGCCCCCTTTGCTTCCTCTCCCCATTGCTTCTACCTGGTGCCATGGCGGCGCAGCAGATCACGGAGTCCGAGGTGAGGCTCCTGACACAGGAGCTCCATGCCAAGGATGCGGAGCTCAGGGCCAAGGACGTGGAGCTCCGTGAGCTCAAGGAGAGGAGTGCCATGCTCCTCCATTATGTGCGGGAGTTCACGGAGCTTCAAAAGCGGCAGGCTTCCACCACAAAGATGCTCGAGGCGTCGGCGGTGTTGCTGCAGAAAGCGGGAGATACGATAGGCCATTAGGGGAGCCGGCTGGAGCGCGAGTGGGCCGATCGTGATGAGGTCCAGGATCGCCTCAGCCACTTGGTGAACCAAGTTTCCACGCACGTGTTGCGGCTGCGCGATGCCTACCGTCGTTCCTGCGCGACGATGCCGGCCGTCGGGCTAAACCCGTTCGACCACCTGGTCGACTTCAACGAGCTGCGGCTTCCTGACCTGGTCTCCTTCTTCACCTATATCTCCGAGGAGCTGAGTCGTCTCCGCGCGATGGTGGGGGCTGAGCTGGACAAGGAGGGGTTGCGGGCTGCAGTTGCCGTTGCCGGGTGAATCCTTTCAAGGCTCCGTCACCGGAATCCATTCGTGCCATTGGACGCCGTCTTTGACGAGCTGGCTCCCGTCGACCGGGAGCGGGCTCTGCAGGCGGTTGCACCCTGCATCACCAACGTCGTGCGCCTCGAGAAGCAGAGGGACTTCGGTGGTGTTTAGGCGCCCTCTGCATGGGCATGTCCATGTCTCAGCGCAACATGACTGTTGGATCAAACTCAGATGGTGCAGATCAGTCACTGTAGCACAAAGCGTGTGGGTGTGTTTGGTTGCATTCTCATCTCAATATAGTTGTTTCCTCTTCGTGTATTTTTTTCAACCTACTAGTGTGGACTCATGCACCCTTCATACACCCTGCCTAACACTATTCGTGCTTCATATGGTTCATGTTTCGTGGAGTAGTGTAGCACCGTACTCTCCGTGCGCTGTGGACCTAGTTCTGTTAACATTGATCTCATCGTTCATTCTCGACCGGACAGTCGAAAAAGCGGTACTATGTTACATATAGGAGTAGTTGACATGCGCACAACATCATTTGTTATCGGCATATCTTATTACACTAGCAACAAGATTGTGTAGTACTGACGTATGAACCATTGCACATGCCTAGTAGTAGGAGCACTGTGTATGTTCAAGTGGCTGCCGTGTTTCGCACTCCTCCGTCGTAAGAGTGGAAACGCTTGCTGTAATCATTTTTTCTTCTAAAAAACAGTGGACACGCTCTACCATGTAGATCCTCCTCCAGCCATGCACTAAATTACTCACTTTCGCCGACGTGTGGGACAGCCAGCATCGGGGTCCACCAGCCATGCACTAAATTACTCCATAGTAGAGTGACGGTAGACTACCCTGATCGAAGCGCCGCAGTAATGCCCAATGAGCCGTCAAATCACAAAACCCCCTCCTTTCCAGCAGTAAGTTGGACGGACGAAGCAACCATCATTTCACTCTTCTCTCTCAGCTTCCTCTCTACCCAACCCTCGCTTCTGCCTCATCTTGTTCCTCATTTCTTCAAGAAAACCCCGACCTGCTTCTGCCATTGTTCTTCTCTCCCAAAGAAGGAAAGGTGAGCGCATCAATGGTGTTGATTCTGGCCATGGCCCGGTCTTGCAACCCCGAGACTGATCCTATAACTCCCTCTCTTTCTTCTTTTGGGTTTGTGATTATGGTTTATTTTCTTTTATTTCTATTTGACAGTTTCTTGATGGACGCTGGAGCACCGGCCTAAGTATGTCTATGCCTCTGGCCAAAACCGTCGAGGCTCATGGTACGAAGAAGCGCAAGCACCCCGCCGAGACTACGGCGGACAAGCTCAAAGACATCGCCCTGTACAAGCCCCCCTCTCCGGGATCCCTCATTATGCAAGTCCAGGTAATATCTCTTCTTGACGATCTTTTTCTCGATCTTGATCGTGTTTTTTCATCTAACACGCAGTACTAGTACTAGTAGTACAACTTTCTGGGTGATCTTGCATGTGATTTTTGTGTGCCAAATGACGGTTCTAAATTCCTCTTTTGACCAAAACATGCGAGAGGTTGACACTGATTTCTTATAGATTACTTTCAACTACTCCCTCTGTCCCAAATTTCTTGTCTTAGATTTTTCTAGATACGGATGTATCTAATAATAAAATGTGACTTGATACATCTGTATCTAGAGAAATATAAGACAAGAATTTTGGGACGGAGGGAGTACTTTATGAACATCAATGCTACCTTTTAAGAGGGTATATTTGCCTCAGTAACTTGTGTTATGGATTTTGCATGTAATCCCTCTGCTCTCATGCTTTGAAGACATGTTCTAGTATCTTTGTTCACTCATTTCTGTGTGTATATGTAGTCATATATGGAGTATAATATTGAAAATCATCTTATATTTCTGAACGGAGGTAGTAATAAAATATGGTTTCTGTTTGAATTAGAACCAGGTCCGCGGTGGAGATGAAGTTCTCAAAGTCATGCTATGTGAACTGGAAGACCTGATGATGAGTTCTACTGCTGAACTATCCAGCTGTTGTGTCCTTGTCGCCACGTGTCCTGAACTAGTGTTTTCCTGTAGCATTGTTGTCAGGCGTGTTCTCGAGGCTGTACTTGACCACAACAATTTCCTAGTTGTGCCTTCGATTACGAAGCGTGTGGTTCTTGTAAAGCTTCCCAAAAAATCTGATGTGGCATGTCTTCATCATCATGTTTATGAGTGGAAAGACCACTCTGTTAGGTTCTCCAAGGTTGACAAGATGGTGATGGTGCGTGTAGACATCTCACACGAAGTCCATGGCCTAGTCAGTTATGCGGGGTTCATCCCGTAGGTCGGTGGCAAGAAATAGTCTGCAGAGTTTAGTTAGTGCAACTTTGCTTGTCTGTAGTAAGTACTATTGTTCAGTACTTGATTTGTGTTTGTGAACCCTGTATTGTTTATTAGTACTGCCGCTTTTGGTGTGTGGTCAGTCCTGAGAACGGTCTATGTTAATGTCTGTCCACTCAATTCAGTCTGTATATTTTGAAGTATCCAGATCATATTTTTTGTGAGGACGGTTTATCAATTATGGTTACACTCCAATATCTGTATGCATTGCAGGGTTTATCGCACCCACTAGGATTTCCAGTCCCATGGATGTTCGGTCCATACGATTTGTCACGACCTTTGGACTGTCCTGCTTGTGGGAGTAGGCAGGGCCCCTGCATGCCACGCGTAGTTGGACGATCAATCTTCTGTTTAGTACTTCAACATAGTGATTTCCTGGTAAGGATTCACTCGTGTCACATCAAGTAAATCTTATTGATTTACTGTCTAAATCTTACTGATTTAATGTCATGTTTTCTTTCTTTTCCTGTAATTTTACGATGCAGGTTTTGCCATGTGACATTCATCACAGAATAAACCGTTTGGTTTGCTCTACGATGGCTATTTTTGTAGGTTTCACTTCTTATCTCGTGTCAGTAACGAAGGCACTGTCCATCACTTATATTACTGGAAAAAATTGGATCAGTCTGTTGTCTGAGTACAAGCTGAATCCCTATGATGAACTGCAGTTTGGTTTAACAAAAACGCAACAATTAGTCCTTCTCGCATTTAAAAGAAATGAAGAAAAAAACTGGATCACGGTCACGGATCCTAGTCAAGTTAGAAAGCTGATCATAGCAGACCAGACACGATCGCCACTGTCTCGCAAAGATCAAGCACCGGCAGTTGCTCTAGCACTGACAGCAGCAGTAGCTCAGTCTGATCCAGCTGAGGATTGGGCACCGACCGCATGAGCGGATCAGTCTGATCTACCAAAGGATCGGACATCGACACCGGCACCAGCTCTACAAGGAGCACCATCTTCGGCAGCAGCAGCGGCTTCGGCACCTGCACCAACACTTGCACTTGCATCTGCTCTGGCCCGTGCAGTTGCACCGGCAACAGACTGGGCTGCAGTTCGCACTTCATATACCAAAGTCCTTACAAAAACCGACATGTCCACCTTCTTGGTAAGCATTGGCCGCCCAAGTGCTTCGTTATTTTTTCTTTCCATGTTGTTTCACATGATTCACTGTGTTGATCTAACTATTTGGGCATGTCTTCTTGTTTGCAAACAGAGAATTCCTAGAGCAACGAGGGAGTCGTTCAACAATCCGGGCGACCGCGGCCAAGTTTCTCTTACCATGCGCAGCCTTGGTGTGAATGAACCTGCTCAATATACCGTAAGTACAAAGGATGGTCGCATGATGATTGATGCTAAAGGATGGTCAAGGTTCAAATCTAAATCATATCTTGCGGTAGGGGATGATATGAAAATCGAACTTTCTCAGCAAGGAGAGCTGGTCCAAATCAACTTTGGAATTAGCAGCACGCAACTGCCGAACTGATCTATCCTCTGAGAGATTTTGATGTAATAATCTGGCATGGTGAAACAAGTGTCCTGTGTGTATAAGTAGTACGACAGTATTATTTATCACATGGTATATCGTTGATAGAATTGCAACTCTGATTGCTGGTTAGGAACTGTCGTTCGATTTCATTCCAACAGCTGCCGTGCTTTATTCAATTTTGTGTATTCGCCTTTCGACCGCATCTAAAACCAGCGCCGTACCGATCGCTTGCAATATGAAAAGTGCTGAGGTAGAACACATGGGCCCCCAAACATGCAGGGTCGGCCTGCGTCCCAAAATCCAGAACTGTGAGCCTATCTGAGTATTATATTCTCAGCTGAACCCCCATAATGCCCGTGCGTTGTAGAGGGAGTATAGTTCTCGGCAAGGTGAGCCTGTGATATAAAAGATTTGTATATTTCTTTATAGAGGGAGTATCTCTCTGTCAAAAATTATATTTATGTGTAACTAGTTACTCCTGTCTTTCTACTTCCTTTCGCTGATATGTGGGGCAACCGACAATGGGGTCCACGTGCCATATGCACAAATTAGAGTGCACAACTTCATGGTAGACAAACCCCGGTCGTAGCGCCACAGTAATGCCCAATGAGCCGTCAAATCACAACCCCCCCTTTCCATCTTTAGCAGTAAGCTGGACGGACGAAGCGGCAATATTTCACTGGGCTTGAATACCCTTCTCCCTCGTCTGCTTGTTCAGAGAAAACCCCCTCTTGGCGATTGCATAGGGTTTTCTCATGGAGAACCAGGTACGAATTCTTCATCCATCCCCGATAAACCCAAGTCCCCTGGTTGCAGGTAATCCTAGGATGGCAGCCGCCGCCGTTGATGCATTTTTCTTCCTACTGAATCTAGTGTGTTTCATTTGCAGTGCCCAAAGTGCGAGTACCCTACAGGTTTCTGCGCCCTCGGCGAGACGCCACACTTGTTCCTTCTCATCCTAACACAGCATTTTGAAACACGCACAGTATGTTCCTAGAATCCTCTTTTCTATCCGGGAGGGTGGGGTTTTTTTGAACATGCTGTGTTCTCATATTATTTTTCCTGCAGTGTATTATTTGCTCTGCCAGAACACATGTACTCAAGATGCTCAGCCTTGCCATAACTGAATACACTAGTTTAATGGTCACAGTGAAGACAAGCCATGGATATAAGTTCCGAGTTGGGTTCATGAACCAAGAAGATCGCTGCTTTTTTTATGGCCGAACTTGGATAAACTTTCTCAAGTGTTACGGACTGAAAGTTGGCGCACGAATGTTGATGGAAATAGCAGAACCTGGTCTCATCTTCATTGCGATCTTCCACCCCGACATTGTTCCAATTGTTCATCCATGTTAGTTTTGTATCTGGTTTTTGCTTGTTGCCTCGATTACTTCTTAATCCACCTATTCTGTCTAACTAATCACAATTTAATTTTAGAAGTAGCAACGGATCTCTCACGAAGATGCTACTTCTAACTAATATTTTCTTATAATTGGTGGCACGTGTAGGTTTTTTCAGAGTTAAGCAGTCTGCTCGTTTGTTACTCTGTAATAACTCGGCTGTTACTAATGGCACTGAAGTTGACTGGATCGACATCCACAAGTTCCTACACTTTATTGATGGTCTTGAGGTCCTTGTGGGGCGTTTCAATGGTGGAAGGCCACGTGGGATATGTGTGCCACTGCTGCACTCGTTGAACAGGTCCAACTGTGTCAAGAAACTTATGGTACGAGCTATTTTCTGTTATATATGTTGTTCATAAACTATTGCTTATACACAGTTTTACAGCTGTGATCTTCTTGAAACAGGAACTGCCGAGTTCTATTATTCCTATACAGATGCCTGACCATGTTCGGGTCAGACTTGCGCTTGGTCACAACATGATTTTTATGTCGACCTACTCAATTCCCAATGGAGGTGAAAAGATACTTATTCATGGGTGGTCTCAAATAATGAAGGCCTGTCCATCTTGGAGAATAGGACAGAAGATTATGTTCATGCTTTTCCATGGCTCTAAAGCGAATATCCTGTTTATTTACCACATTGCGAGATGAAGCCGCTTTCAGAAGGTTGTGGATGCGCGGGGTGGCGCCTGGGCCTTGTCCTAGGGCTTAGCGGCCTCACCCTTGGTTAACTGTAGGCAAAGTAGCACTGTTCGAGGCGTGCTTTGTACGGTTGAACCTGTATAAGTGCTCATACTACTTTCAGCTTTGGTTGTTAAGTGCCCCTACTGGTTTTAGTTAAGGTTGTTAAGTACTCCTGCTGCTTTTACAGTCTGTCGTGTTTCTTCAATCCTGTCTTCATCCAGCCGCCAAAACCAAACCACCGCCGGCGGGGCCGCCTGCTTCCGCCTCCCACAGCTGGCTGCGCCTCAGCGCACGCATCGCCGCCCCACCGTCTCCTAAATCGTTAACGCCGACATCCTCCGCGCGCTTTGGTGCGCCCGCCGCGGCGCCGCCCTCTCGCGTTGTCAACATGGTCAACAAACAACAGGAATCAGCAGAAGTACGTGGAGAGGATGACAGTAGGGGCCCACCACGTTAGCGTATGGAAAAATAAAATGCTTCCACCTAGTGTTTTCCTGACATCTGGGACCCACGACATTGTGAGTCTATATAGTCAATAGACAAGAGAACAGCACAAGATCGGCTGACACTTGGGACGTAGCTACTCGAGCAGTATTTTTTTGTTTGGTATTGTTGAGATGGAGCAGGGTTTGAACTGGGTTGTGGCCCGTCTAGCCCAGGCTTATATTTTATGTTCACCATGTGACCAGCCCAGCTATTTTTTCTTTGTGAAAACGAGCCCAATTTATTTTTTCTAAAGAATACCCAATCCAGGCCTACTTATTTTTCTACGCCCTGATGGGCTGCAACTCTTTCAAGACGCCTGCAAATCTTGAAAGTAATATGAAATGGGTTGTAAATATAAAAACAGATGACAAATTGGCAATTACTTTATAATTTCTGAATTTTATCACATTTTCAGATTCCTATTTCACTGGGCATTAACCTAATTTAAATATATCCTCAAAGTACTTTAAATCTGGCTGGACATTTCGGTATTAAAAATAGTTTGGAACCCACAGAAATATGCGAAATTGGCCCTGGCCAACCAAAAAAACAGCTGCAATAAATTGCATAAGAAGTTGCCATGAGCTATATATAAATTATTAAAAAAAAGAGGGAGTGGTCTGACTTGTGGGCCTGTTTAGTTGATGCATATGCAAGATTTTTTTAGTTATTATATACGTCAACAAACGATTCTAGCAGACGTAACCGTTGGATGTCAATCCAACGGCCGTCGTGTTTCTTCAATCTCTGATCTTCTTGCTCCAGCCCCCAAAGCAGCGCCGGCGGGACCGCCTACTCCCGCCTCCCGTGGCCGGCTGTGCTGCTGCGTAGGCCTCAGCGCCCCCTACTACTCCCACCGCTGGCCAGGGCATCCCTCTACTCACCCACACCCCCTGTTATTCTGCGGCGAAGACAGCCTCACACCGCAGCCGAACCGGTGAACGCTCGTACTCCTCTCCGCGTGGCCATCCACTGCCGCGTCGTCCCCTTCCTATGCCTCGCCGTCGTCCACCGCCGTGGTGCTCTCGGCGCAGCGTGGTCAATGTGGTCAACGACCGACTTCCATCGGAAGAGTACTGTACGTGGAGAGGCTGACAGCTGGGTCCACGGCAGCCGCAAGGAAGTGCCTCCTTATTACGCGGCAAATAATTATTCCTCCACCTGACTGCGGGGACCCACCGGACGGGCCACTAGTATTTTGCGAAAAAAATTGTTTCCCCCTGACTGCTGGGACCCACCGGACGGGCCACCGTATTTCGCAAAAAAAACGTTCCCCCCGCTGTCAGCTCGGACCCACCGGAAGTGCCTCCTTATTACGCACAAAAAAATGAATACTCCCCCGGCTAGCTGGGACCCACCTTGGTGGGAGGCAGACTTGTGGGCCTACTAAGTTGACGGGGACGAAGGGCTTTGTCAACTTAGTCAATATGAACGATTCTAGCTCCAGTGACCGTACGATGTCCATCCAACGGCCGTAGTGCTTCTTCAACCTCTGGTCTTCTTGCTCCAGCCGCCCAAAGCAGCGCCGGTCGTGCCACATGCTCCTGCCTCCCGTGGCCGGCTGTGCTGCCGCGAAGGCCTCACCACCCCCTACTATTGCCACCGCTGGCCAGGCCCTGCGGCGACGGCAGCCTCACACCGCAGCCGAACCAGTGAACCCTCATACTCCTCTCCGCGCGGGCTTCCACTGCCGCGTCTTCCCCGGCTCCCCGTCGTCCCCTTCCGAGGCCTCGCCGTCGTCCACCGCCCTGGTGCTCTCGGCGTGGCTGTTGGGGAACGTTGCAGAAAACAAAAAATTTCCTACGGTTTCACCAAGATCCATCTAGGAGTTCATCTAGAAACGAGTGATCGGATTGCATCTACATACCTTTGTAGATCACGCGCGGAAGCGTTCAAAGAACGGGGATGAGGAAGGCGTACTCGACGTGATCCAAATCACCGGAGATCCTAGCGCCGAACGGACGGCACCTCCGTGTTCAACACAAGTACGGTCTGCGTGACATCTCCTCCTTCTTGATCCAGCAAGGGGAAGGAGAGGTTGAGGAAGATGGCACCGGCAACAGCACGATGGCGTGGTGGTGGTGGAGCTACAGTACTCCGTTAGGGCTTCGCCAAGCTCTATGGAGGAGGAGGAGGTGTTGGAGAGGGAGAGGGAGGCGCCAGGGCTTAGGTGTGGCTGCCCTCCCCTCCCCCCACTATATATAGGGCCAAGGGAGAGGGGGGGCGCAGCCTTGGCCCTTCCTCCAAGGAAGGGTGCGGCCAGGGAAGAGTCCATCCTCCCCAAGGCACCTAGGAGGTGCCTTCCCCCTTTAGGACTCTTCCTTTCCCTTATCTCTTGGCGCATGGGCCTCTTGGGGCTGGTGCCCTTGACCCATATAGGCCAAGGCACACACCCCTACAGCCCATGTGGCCCCCCGGGGTAGGTGGACCCCCTTGGTGCACCCCCAGACCCCTTTCGGCACTCCCGGTACAATACCGATAATGCGCGAAACTTTTCCGGTGACCAAAACAAGACTTCCCATATATAATTATTTACCTCCAGACCATTCGGGAACTCCTTGTGACGTCCGGGATCTCATCCGGGACTCCGACCAACATTCGGGTTACTGCATATACATATCCCTACAACCCTAGCATCACCGAACCTTAAGTGTGTAGACCCTATGGGTTCAGGAGACATGTAGACATGACCGAGATCGCTCTCCGGTCAATAACCAATAGCGGGATCTGGATACCCATGTTGGCTCCCACATGCTCCTCGATGATCTCATCGGATGAACCACGATGTCGAGGATTCAAGCAACCCCGTATACAATTCCCTTTGTCAATCGGTATGTTACTTGCCCGAGATTCGATCGTCGGTATCCCAATACCTCGTTCAATCTCGTTACCGGCAAGTCACTTTACTCGTACCGTAATGCATGATCCCATGACCAGACACTTGGTCACTTTGAGCTCATATTGATGATGCATTACCGAGTGGGCCCAGTGATACCTCTCCGTCATACGGAGTGACAAATCCCAGTCTCGATCCGTGTCAACCCAACAGACACTTTCGGAGATACCCATAGTATACCTTTATAGTCACCCAGTTACGTTGTGACGTTTGGTACACCCAAAGCACTCCTACGGTATCCGGGAGTTACACGATCTCATGGTCTATGGAAAGGATACTTGACATTGGAAAAACTCTAGCAAACGAACTATACGATCTTATGCTATGTTTAGGATTGGGTCTTGTCCATCACATCATTCTCCTAATGATGTGATCTCGTTATCAATGACATCTAATGTCCATAGTCAGGAAACCATGACTACCTGTTGATCAACGAGCTAGTCAACTAGAGGCTTACTAGGGACATGTTGGTGTCTATTATTCACACATGTATTACGATTTCCGGATAACACAATTATAGCATAAATAAAAGACAATTATCATGATCAAGGAAATATAATAATAATCCTTTTATTATTGCCTCTAGGGCATATTTCCAACAGTCTCCCACTTGCACTAGAGTCAATAATCTAGTTACATTGTGATGAATCGAACACCCATGGAATTCTGGTGTTGATCATGTTTTGCTCTAGGGAGAGGTTTAGTCAACGGATCTGCTACATTCAGGTCCATATGTACTTTACAAATATCTATGTCTCCATCTTGTTCATTTTCACGAATGGAGTTGAAGCGACGCTTGATGTGCCTGGTCTTCTTGTGAAACCTAGGCTCCTTGGCAAGTGAAATAGCTCCAGTGTTGTCACAGAAGAGTTTGATTGCCCCGACGCATTGGGTATGACTCCTAGGTCGGTGATGAACTCCTTCACCCAAATTGCTTCATGCGCTGCCTCCGAGGCTACCATGTACTCCGCTTCACATGTAGATCCCGCCACGACGCTCTGCTTGCAACTGCACCAGCTTACTGCCCCACCATTCAAAATATACACGTATCCGGTTTGTGACTTAGAGTCATCCAGATCTGTGTCGAAGCTAGCGTCGATGTAACCTTTTACGACGAGCTCTTCATCACCTCCATAAACGAGAAACATTTCCTTAGTACTTTTCAGGTACTTCAGGATATTCTTGACCGCCGTCCAGTGTTCCTTGCCGGGATTACTTTGGTACCTTCCTACCAAACTCACGGCAAGGTTTACATCAGGTCTGGTACACAGCATGGCATACATAATAGAACCTATGGCTGAGGCATAGGGGATGACACTCATCTCTTCTATATCTTCTGCCGTGGTCGGACATTGAGCTGAGCTCAATTTCACACCTTGTAACACGGGTAAGAACCCCTTCTTAGACTGATCCATATTGAACTTCTTCAATATCTTATCAAGGTATGTGCTTTGTGAAAGATCTATGAGGCGTCTCGATCTATCTCTATAGATCTTGATGCCTAATATATAAGCAGCTTCTCCAAGGTCCTTCATTGAAAAACTCTTATTCAAGTAGGCCTTAATGCTGTCCAAGAGTTCTTTATCATTTCCCATCAAAAGTATGTCATCTACATATAATATGAGAAATTCTACAGAGCTCCCACTCACTTTCTTGTAAACGCAGGCTTCTCCATAAGTCTGTGTAAACCCAAACGCTTTGATCATCTCATCAGAGCGAATGTTCCAACTCTGAGATGCTTGCACCAGCCCATAAATCAAGCGTTGGAGCTTGCACACCTTGTTAGCATTCTTAGGATCGACAAAACCTTCCGGCTGCATCATATACAATTCTTCCTTAAGGAAACCATTAAGGAATGCTGTTTTGACGTCCATTTGCCCTATCTCATCATCGTAGAATGCGGCAATCGCTAACATGATTCGGACGGACTTCAGCTTCGCTACCGGTGAGAAAGTCTCATCGTAGTCAACCCCTTGAACTTGTCGATAGCGACAAGCCGAGCTTTATAGATGGTCACATTACCATCCGCGTCCTTCTTCTTCTTAAAGATCCATTTATTTTCTATGGCTCGCCGCTCAACAGGTAAGTCAGTCAAAGTCCATACTTCGTTTTCATACATGGATCCTATCTCGGATTTCATGGCTTCTAGCCATTTGTCGAAATCCGGGCCCGCCATCGCTTCTTCATAGTTCGAAGGTTCACCGTTGTCTAACAACATGATTTCCAAGACAGGGTTGCCGTACCAATCTGGTGCGGAACGTGTCCTTGTGGACCTTCGAATTTCAGTAGCAACTTGATCTGAAGTTTCATGATCATCATCATTAACTTCCTCTCTAGTAGGTGCAGGCACCTTAGGAACATTTTCTTGAGTTGCGCCATTTTCCGGTTCAAGAGGTAATACTTCATCAAGTTCTACTTTCCTCCCACTTACTTCTTTCGAGAGAAACTCTTTCTCCAGAAAGGATCCATTCTTGGCAACAAAGATCTTGCCTTCGGATCTGAGGTAGAAGGTATACCCAATAGTTTCTTTAGGGTATCCTATGAAAACGCATTTTTCCGACTTGGGTTCGAGCTTTTCAGGTTGAAGTTTCTTGACATAAGCATCGCATCCCCAAACTTTTAGAAACGGCAGCTTAGGTTTCTTTACAAACCATAATTCATACGGTGTCGTCTCAACAGATTTCGACGGAGCCCTATTTAAAGTGAATGCGGCAGTCTCTAAAGCATAGCCCCAAAAAGATAGCGGTAAATCGGTAAGAGACATCATAGATCGCACCATATCTAATAGAGTGCGATTACGACGTTCGGACACACCATTACGCTGAGGTGTTCCAGGCGGCGTGAGTTGTGAAACTATTCCACATTTTCTTAAGTGTGTGCCAAACTCGTGACTCAAGTATTCTCCTCCATGATCTGATCGCAGGAACTTGATTTTCCTGTCACGTTGATTCTCAACCTCACTCTGAAATTCTTTGAATTTTTCAAAGGTCTCAGCCTTGTGTTTCATTAAGTAGACATACCCATATCTACTCAAGTCATCCGTGATGGTGAGAACATAACGATAGCCACCGCGAGCCTCAACACTCATTGGACCGCAACATCAGTGTGTATGATTTCCAATAAGTTGGTTGCTCGCTCCATTGTTCCTGAGAACGGAGTCTTGGTCATTTTACCCATGAGGCATGGTTCGCACGTGTCAAATGATTCGTAATCAAGAGACTCTAAAAGTCCATCAGCATGGAGCTTCTTCATGCGTTTGACACCTATGTGACCAAGGCGGCAGTGCCACAAGTATGTGGGACTATCATTATCAATCTTACATCTTTTGGTACTCACACTATGAACATGTGTAGCATTACGCTCGAGATTCATTAAGAATAAACCATTCACCATCGGAGCCTGACCATAAAACATATCTCTCATATAAATAGAAGAACCATTATTCTCGGATTTAAATGAGTAGCCATCTCGAATTAAACAAGATCCTGATACAATGTTCATGCTCAAAGCTGGCACTAAATAACAATTATTAAGGTTTAAAACTAATCCCGAAGGTAAATGTAGAGGTAGCGTGCTGACGGCGATCACATTGACCTTGGAACCATTCCCGACGCGCATCGTCACCTCGTCCTTCGCCAGTCTCCGCTTATTCCGCAGCTCCTGTCTTGAGTTACAAATGTGAGCAACCGCACCGGTATCAAATACCCAGGAGCTACTACGAATACTGGTAAGGTACACATCAATTACATGTATATCACATATACCTTTCGTTTTGCCAGCCTTCTTGTCCGCTAAGTATTTGGGGCAGTTCCGCTTCCAGTGACCACTTCCCTTGCAATAAAAGCACTCAGTCTCGGGCTTGGGTCCATTCTTTGGCTTCTTCCCGGCAGCTTGCTTACCGGGCGCGGCAACTCCCTTGCCGTCCTTCTTGAAGTTCTTCTTACCCTTGCCTTTCTTGAACTTAGTGGTTTTATTCACCATCAACACTTGATGTTCCTTTTTGACTTCTACCTCTGCTGATTTCAGCATTCCAAATACCTCAGGAATGGTCTTTTCCATCCCCTTCATATTGAAGTTCATCACAAAGCTCTTGTAGCTTGGTGGAAGCGACTGGAGGATTCTATCAATGACCGCGTCATCCGGGAGATTAACTCCCAGCTGAGTCAATCGGTTATGTAACCCAGACATTGTGAGTATGTGCTCACTGACAGAACTATTTTCTCCATCTTACAGCTGAAGAACTTGTCGGAGACTTCATATCTCTCGACCCGGGCATGAGCTTGGAAAACCATTTTCAGCTCTTCGAACATCTCATATGCTCCATGTCTCTCAAAATGTTTTTGGAGCCCCGGTTCTAAGCTGTAAAGCATGTCGCACTGAACGAGGGAGTAATCATCAGCACGTGTCTGCCAAGCGTTCATAACGTCTTGGTTCTGTGGGACGGGTGCGTCACCTAGCGGTGCTTGTAGGACATAATCTTTCTTGGCAGCTATGAGGATGATCCTCAGGTTCCGGACCCAGTCTGTGTAGTTGTTGCCATCGTCTTTCAGCTTGGTTTTCTCTAGGAACGCGTTGAAGTTGAGGACTATGTTGGCCATTTGATCTACAAGACATATTGTAAATATTTTAGACTAAGTTCATGATAATTAAGTTCATCTAATCAAATTATTTAATGAACTCCCACTTAGATAGACATCCCTCCAGTAATCTAAGTATAACATGATCTGAGTTAACTAGGCCGTGTCCAATCACCACGTGAGACGGACTAGTCAACATCGGTGAACATCTTCATGTTGATCGTATCTTCTATACGACTCATGCTCGACCTTTCGGTCTTCTGTGTTCTGAGGCCATGTCTGTACATGCTAGGCTCATCAAGTCAACCTAAGTGTTTGCATGTGTAAATCTGTCTTACACCCGTTGTATGTGAACGTTGGAATCTAACACCCGATCATCACGTGGTGCTTCGAAACAATGAACTGTCGCAACGGTGCACAGTTAGGGGGAACACTTTCTTGAAATTATTATGAGGGATCATCTTATTTACTACCGTCGTTCTAAGTAAACAAGATGCAGAAACATGATAAACATCACATGCAATCAAATAATAAAAGTGACATGATATGGCCAATATCACATAGCTCCTTTGATCTCCATCTTGGGGCTCCATGATCATCTTGTCACCGGCATGACACCATGATCTCCATCATCGTGTCTCCATGAAGTTGCTCGCCAACTATTACTTCTACTACTAAGGCTAACGCGTTTAGCAATAAAGTAAAGTAATTTACATGGCGTTTCTCAATGACACGTAGGTCATACAAAAAATAAAGACAACTCTATGGCTCCTGCCGGTTGTCATATTCATCGACATGCAAGTCGTGATTCCTATTACAATAGCATGAACATCTCATACATCACACATATATCATTCATCATTCATCACAACTTTGGCCATATCACATCACAAAACACTTGCTGCAAAAACAAGTTAGACGTCCTCTAATTGTTGTTGCATGTTTTACGTGGCTGCAATAGGGTTCTAGCAAGAACGTTTTCTTACCTACGGTGAAAGCCACAACGTGATTTGTCAATTTCTATTTACCCTTCATAAGGACCCTTTTCATCGAATCCGCTCCAACTAAAGTGGGAGAGACAGACACCCGCCAGCCACCTTATGCAACTTGTGCATGTTAGTCAGTGGAACCGGTCTCACGTAAGCGTACGTGTAAGGTTGGTCCGGGCCGCTTCATCCCACAATACCACTGAAGCAAGATAAGACTAGTAGCGGCAAGAAAGTTGACAACATCTACGCCCACAACAAATTGTGTTCTACTCGTGCATAGAGAACTACGCATAGACCTAGCTCTGATACCACTGTTGGGGAACGTTGCAGAAAACAAAAATTTTCCTACGGTTTCACCAAGATCCATCTAGGAGTTCATCTAGCAACGAGTGATTGGATTGCATCTACATACCTTTGTAGATCACGCGCGGAAGCGTTCAAAGAACGGGGATGAGGAAGGCGTACTCGACGTGATCCAAATCACCGGAGATCCTAGCGCCGAACGGACGGCACCTTCGTGTTCAACACACGTACGGTCTGTGTGACGTCTCCTCCTTCTTGATCCAGCAAGGGGAAGGAGACGTTGAGGAAGATGGCACCAGCAGCAGCACGACAGCGTGGTGGTGGTGGAGCTGCAGTACTCCGTCAGGGCTTCATCAAGCTCTACGGAGGAGGAGGAGGTGTTGGAGACGGAGAGGGAGGCGCCAGGGCTTAGGTGTGGCTGCCCTCCCCTCCCCCCACTATATATAGGGCCAAGGGAGAGGGGGGGTGCAGCCTTGGCCCTTCCTCCAAGGAAGGGTGCGGCCAGGGAGGAGTCCATCCTCCCCAAGGCACCTAGGAGGTGCCTTCCCCCTTTCGGACTCTTCCTTTCCCTTATCTCTTGGCGCATGGGACTCTTGGGGCTGGTGCCCTTGACCCATATAGGCCAAGGCGCACACCCCTACAGCCCATGTTGCCCCCCTGGGCAGGTGGACCCCCTTGGTGCACCCCCGGACCCCTTTCGGCACTCCCAGTACAATACCGATAATGCGCGAAACTTTTCCGGCGACCAAAACAAGACTTCCCATATATAATTCTTTACCTCCGGACCATTCCGGAACTCCTCGTGACGTCCCGGACCTCATCCGGGACTCCGAACAACATTCGGGTTACTGCATATACATATCCCTACAACCCTAGTGTCACCGAACCTTAAGTGTGTAGACCCTACGGGTTCGGGAGACATGTAGACATGACCGAGATCGCTCTCCGGTCAATAACCAACAGCGGGATCTGGATACCCATGTTGGCTCCCACATGCTCCTCGATGATCTCATCGGATGAACCACGATGTCGAGGATTCAAGCAACCCCGTATACAATTCCCTTTGTCAATCGGTATGTTACTTGCCCGAGATTCGATCGTCGGTATCCCAATACCTCGTTCAATCTCGTTACCGGCAAGTCACTTTACTCGTACCGTAATGCATGATCCCGTGACCAGACACTTGGTCACTTTGAGCTCATATTGATGATGCATTACCGAGTGGGCCCAGTGATACCTCTCCGTCATACGGAGTGACAAATCCCAGTCTCGATCCGTGTCAACCCAACAGACACTTTCGGAGATACCCGTAGTATACCTTTATAGTCACCCAGTTACGTTGTGACGTTTGGTACACCCAAAGCACTCCTACGGTATCCGGGAGTTACACGATCTCATGGTCTAAGGAAAGGATACTTGACATTGGAAAAACTCTAGCAAATGAACTATACGATCTTATGCTATGTTTAGGATTGGGTCTTGTCCATCACATCATTCTCCTAATGATGTGATCTCGTTATCAATGACATCTAATGTCCATAGTCAGGAAACCATGACTATCTGTTGATCAACGAGTTAGTCAACTAGAGGCTTACTAGGGACATGTTGGTGTCTATTATTCACACATGTATTACAATTTCCGGATAACACAATTATAGCATAAATAAAAGACAATTATCATGAACAAGGAAATATAATAATAATCTTTTTATTATTGCCTCTAGGGCATATTTCCAACAGCGGCATGGTCAACGTGGTCAAGGAACGACTTCCATCGGACGTGGACTGTACGTGGAGAGGCCGCAGCAAGGAAGTGCCTCCTTATTACGTGCAAAATAATTATTCCTCCACCTGACAGCGGGGACCCACCGGACGGGCCACCTTATTTCATGAAAAAAATGTTTCCCCCCTGACTGCTGGGACCCACCAGCTACACCTTCGCACGCAAGGAAGTGCGTCCGGGCAAAAAAACAAAACGATTCGCCCCGCTGACTGCTGGGACCCACCAGCTACATCTTCGCATGCAAGGAAGTGCCTGACAGTCGGGACCCACCTAGTCGAAGCGTACGTAGCGTTGTCATTCTGGTCGCGAACGTGTACGTACATATATACTGGTGGATGTAGAGGCACACACGTGTCGTAGTAGAGGCGCGCACGTAGCATGTACACGTACGTACAGCGGCCAGGGTGCAAGAAAGTAAATACGGCCACGTATGTGTACATACGGGCGGGGTCTCGAACGCCTACTCACGCATACGTACGGCGAGGGCTCGTTGACATGGCTGGGTCGGAACGGAGAAACAGCGTCGTCGTCATGTTCATGGGGAGGCAACAGAATGCGTCGTGTTCATGAGGAGGCAACAGAATGCGTCGTGTTCATGGGGAGGCAACGGAATGCGTCATGTTCATCGGGAGGGCTTGGACGGAACAGGCGATGGAAACGAGGCCTGGCGTACCGCAGAACGGAGGAAACGGCCTTGTGTTCGACCGGCCACATTCGAAACGGGATCCTGTTCATCGGGAGGGGTCTGGCGTACCGCAAAACAGAGGAAACGGACCTCCTACGGTCGAAACGGGGGTCCTGTTGAACGGGAGGGGTGTGGCGTACCGCAAAACGGAGGAAACGGACCTCCTACGGTCGAAACGGGGGTCCTGTTCATCTGGAGGGGTGTGGCGTACCGCAAAACGGAGGAAACAGACCTCCTATGGTCAAAACGGGGGTCCTGTTGATCGGGAGGGGTGTGGCGTACCGCAAAACGGAGGAAACGGACCTCCTATGGTCGAAACAGGGGTCCTGTTCATCGGAAGGGGTGTGGCGTACCGCAAAATGGGACTCCACGGGATACTGTTCATCTCCACCACGAGCTACTGTTCATCCATCGTCGACCTCCTCCAGCCTCCACGGGCTCCTGTTCATCCAGCCTCCACCGCGCGCTACTCCACCGGCTACTGTTCAACCACCCCTCCACCGTCTACTGTTCATCCAGCCCTCCACACCACGGGGTCATGTTCAACCACCCCTCCACGGGCACCCCTCCACCGTCTACTGTTCATCCTGCCCTCCACGGGGTGGTCCTGTTCATCCAGCCCTCCACGGGGTCCTGTTCATCCAGCCCCAACCGGCTCGATCGATTGGGGTCCTGTTCATCCAACCCCACCGGGAACTGTTCATTCAACCCCCCCCCCCCCCCCGCAACGCTCACTATTCATCCAGAGGCAGCATCGATCGGCTTCAGTTAGCAGCAGTAGCGAAGGAATCGCTCGATCGGGTTCAGTTAACAGCCATCGATCGATCGCTTGGGTTCAGTAACGCGTAGCCTGCAGTGCAATCGCTCGGGTTTAGTTAGAGCCCAACACCTCGCTCGGGTTCAGTTAGAGCCAACGCCTCGCACACACGTGCGTACGTGTACGAGAGAAACGCGCATCGCTCGGCCCCCGACCTCCCACCGTAACCGGGAACTCCCCGAAATTTTCCTCCCCCTCGCTTCTACCATGGTTTTTTCCGTCATGGATGGCCCAAAGAATGTCATGCAGCTGCGTCTCCAGCCCGCCCAGGACGAAAAGCCCATTTTCTGTCATGATTTTTTTGTCATAGAAGTAGGAGCCCACCACATCTATGATGATACCGGGTTTTGTCACAATTATCGTCATAGAAGTATCATATGTATACAGAAAAAAAATTCGTACGGCCCAAAATGTCACGGATGTGTCTTTTTTTGTAGTGAAGGCAGTGGCACAAGGGATTCTTGGAACAATGACGAGTATTATAGGGTATCTTGTAATAACAAGACCAACTAGGGATGAGTGTAAGAATGACATGTGCATGTAGTTATCCGTAAGGGTTGACGGTGGAAGGGGAATTGCAAACGCGATGAACAGAAGTTCTCGAGATAACGTCAGAGAGTATCTTTGGGGTCTTCTAATGAATCAAGCCATTATCTGGAGTGAAGGGGCTCTCCGGGTGAAAATGATCATGAGATCCTAATGTTAGATTTATCAAAATTCATTTAACCCGAATAGAAGAGAGATGAGAGTCCCAGAGTATAGTCAAGGAATAAAATATCCTAATACCACCCAAACGGCGACATGGGCCCGTAAGACACACAGCCATATTAGTAAAAGTTTTTGCAATGTCTAGACTCGACTTTGGTCAAGGAGTGTGGAAGGGGGATTCCTACAGGCAGTCGGCTCTCATACCAACTTGTGATGCCCCCGATTCAATCGTACACTAATCATATACGCAAACGTGTACGATCAAGATCAGGGACTCATGGGAAGATATCACAACACAACTCTAAAAATAAAATAAGTCATACAAGCATCATAGTACAAGCCAGGGGCCTCGAGGGCTCGAATACAAGTGCTCGATCATAGACGAGTCAGCGGAAGCAATAATATCTGAGTACAGACATAAGTTAAACAAGTTGCCATAAGATGGCTAGCACAAACTGGGATACATATCGAAAGAGGCGCAGGCCTCCTGCCTGGGATCCTCCTAAGCTACTCCTGGTCATCGTCGGCAGCCCGCACGTAGTAGTAGGCACCTCTGGTGTAGTATGAGTCGTCGGCGGCTGTGGCGTCTAGCTCCTGGGCTCCAGCATCTGGTTGAGACAACCAGAAGAAAGGAAAGGGGGAAAAGAGGGAGAAAGCAACCATGAGTACTCATCCAAAGTACTCGCAAGCAAGGAGCTACACTACATATGCATGGGTATATGTGTAAAGGGCCATATCAGTGGACTGAACTGCAGAATGCCAAAATAAGAGGGGGATAGCTAATCCTGTCGAAGACTACGCTTCTGGCAGCCTCCATCTTGCAGCATGTAGAAGAGATTAGATGGTAAGTTCACCAAGTTGCATCGCATAGCATAATCCTACCCGGCGATCCCCTCCTCGTCGCCCTGTTAAAGAGCGATCGCCGGGTTGTATCTGGCACTTGGAAGGGTGTGTTTTATTAAGTATCCGGTTCTAGTTGTCATAAGGTCAAGGTACAACTCCGGGTCGTCCTGTTACCGAGGATCACGGCTATTCGAATAGATAAACTTCCCTGCAGGGGTGCACCACATAACCCAACACGCTCGATCCCATTTGGCCGGACACACTTTCCTGGGTCATGCCCGGCCTCAGAAGATCAACACGTCACAGCCCTACCTAGGCACAACAGAGAGGTCAGCACGCCGGTCTAATCCTAAGTGCGCAGGTCTGGGCCCATCACCCATTGCACACCTGCACGTTGCGTGGGCGGCCGGAAGCTGACCTAGCAACCTCCATTTCAAAGGAAGTTGCGTTACGCGGACCAATCCGGCGCGTGTCGATCAGTCGATGACGTCACGAAGGCTTCGGCTGATACCACGACGTCGAGTGCCCATAACTGTTCCCGCGTAGCTGGTTAGTGCGTATAGGCCAGTCGCTGACGGCACGGGCGACGGCGCGTCGAGGGGAAGCAGAGGCGGCCACGCGTGAGGCGTGGATGGCGCGACGCGCGCGCGTGGTGAGGCACCAGCAGGCGAGCGGCAGTGGCTGCGGGAGGCCAGCGGTGCGGGGGGGGGGGGCGAACGCGTGTGCGGCAAAGCGGGGCAGAGGAGAAGGAGCGGTGCTCACGGCGGGGTCGTAGGGTCAGGGGCAGTGGGGCGCTGTGAGGAGACGGAGACGACGGCGACGAGGTGACGAGGTGCAGGCCGGCGAGGAGGAGGAGGCAGGCCGGCGAGGTGGCTGTCGGTGTCAAAACCGGCGGATCTCGGGTAGGGGGTCCCGAACTATGCATCTAGGATCGATGGTAACAGGAGACGGGGGACACGATGTTTACCCAGGTTCGGGCCCTCTCTATGGAGGTAATACCCTACTTCCTTCTTGATTGATTTTGAATAATATGAGCGTTACAAGAGTTGATCTACCACGAGATCGTAATGGCTAGATCCTAGAAGTCTAGCCTATATGAATATGGTAATGAGTATATCCCTATCCGGACTATGCTCTTCGGTTAATATAGACACCGGAGAGATCTAGGGTTACATGGAGTCGGTTACATCAAAGGGAATCTACATAGTCGGTCGCCAAGCTTGCCCTACATGCCAAGTAGAGTCCAATCCGGACACGGGTACAATCTTCGGTCTTCATGTCTTCACAGCCCATCAGTCCACGCCAAGTAGAGTCCAATCTGGACACGGGTACAGTCTTCGGTCTTCATGTCTTCATAGCCCATCGGTCCGGCCCAGTAGATAACAGGCCGGATGCCCGAGGACCCCTTAGTCCAGGACTCCCTCAGTAGCCCCCGAACCAGGCTTCACTAACGAGGTGTTCAGCGTGTAGATAGTCTTCGGCGTCGCAAGGCGAGTTCCTCCTTTGATGATCTCCAAGTAATGTATTCGGCCATTGATCCAATGTCGCCTCCTTGGTTTCTGCGCGTTTAAATAATATTGTCCTCCACGTGTCGAGTGAATGTGGAAAGTCAGGGTATTTTTGCGAATAACACCCCGTCTACGCAAGGAAGTGCGCCTATTTAGAGAGGTCGGATCCTAGATCCATTCAACGCTACTAAGAGGAAATCCCAGAGACTGCTTAGGAGAAACCATTCTAGCATGGCAAGTGTTCCCAGCTCCTCCGCTCGTCCCGGCCCAGAGAAAGGCGAGTGGGAGAGGCTCTTTTGCTTCACTTATATTTGTTAGAACGTGGGCACATCTTTTGTAGAAAGAATGAAACTCTCTTGCTTCACTTATATCTATTTAGAGAGATGACAGGAACTGGTCATTCACATGGTTAGTCATAAAATCCTACATAAAACTTGTAG
Organism: Triticum urartu; assembly: GCF_056163025.1. Lineage (NCBI taxonomy): Eukaryota > Viridiplantae > Streptophyta > Magnoliopsida > Poales > Poaceae > Triticum > Triticum urartu. Next base: position 717,013,356 of record NC_141879.1, read on the forward strand.
ATCACTGAATATGATATGTTTGATTCCTTGCAATAGTTTTGCGATATAAAGGTGGTGATATTAGAGTTGTGCTAGTTGAGTAATTGTGAAATTGAGAAATACTTGTGTTGAGGTTTGCAAGTCCCGTAGCATGCACGTATGGTGAACCGTTATGTAACGAAGTCGGAGCATGAGGTGTTTATTGATTGTCTTCCTTATGAGTGGCGGTCGGGGACGAGCGATGGTCTTTTCCTACCAATCTATCCCCCTAGGAGCATGCGCGTAGTACTTTGTTTCAATGACTAATAGATTTTTGCAATAAGTATGTGAGTTCTTTATGACTAATGTTGAGTCCATGGATTATACGCACTCTCACCCTTCCATCATTGCTAGCCTCTTCGGTACCGTGCATTGCCCTTTCTCACCTCGAGAGTCGGTGCAAACTTCGCCGGTGCATCCAAACCCCGTGATACGATACGCTCTATCATACATAAACCTCCTTATATCTTCCTCAAAACAGCCACCATACCTACCTATCATGGCATTTCAATAGCCATTCCGAGATATATTGCCATGCAACTTCCATCATCATCATATACATGAATTGAGCATTCATTGTCATATTGCTTTGCATGATCGTAAGATAGCTAGCATGATGTTTTCATGGCTTGTCCCTTTTTTGATGTCATTGCTACGCTAGATCATTGCACATCCCGGTACACCGCCGGAGGCATTCATATAGAGTCATATCTTTGTTCTAGTATCGAGTTGTAATGTTGAGTTGTAAGTAAATAGTGATGATCATAATTATTAGAGCATTGCCCCAGTGAGGAAAGGATGATGGGACTATGATTCCCCCACAAGTCGGGATGAGACTCCGGACGAAAAAAAAGAGAAAGGCCAAAAAAAGAGAAGGCCCAAAAAAATAAAACAAAAAAATGAGAGAAAAAGAGAGTAGGGGCAATGTTACTATCCTTTTACCACACTTATGCTTCGAAGTAGCACCATGTTCTTCATATAGAGAGTCTCTTGAGTTATCACTTTCATATACTAGTGGGAATTTTCATTATAGAACTTGGCTTGTGTATTCCAATGATGGGCTTCCACAAATGCCCTAGGTCTTCATGAGCAAGCAAGTTGGATGCACACCCACTTAGTTTTAGTTTGAGCTTTCATGTACTTATAGCTCTAGTGTATCTGTTGCATGGCAATCCCTGCTCCTCACATTGACATCAATTGATGGGCATCTCCATAGCCCGTTGATTAGCCGCGTCGATGTGAGACTTTCTCCTTTTTTGTCTTCTCCACATAACCCCCATCATCATATTCTGTTCCACCTATAGTGCTATATCCATGGCTCATGCTCATGTATTGCGTGAAAGTTGAAAAGGTTTGAGAAACGTCAAAAGTATGAAACAATTGCTTGGCTTGTCATCGGGGTTGTGCATGATGTGAATATTTTGTGTGGTGAAGATGGAGCATAGCCAGACTATATGATTTTGTAGGGATGAGCTTTCTTTGGCTATGTTATTTCAATAAGACATAATTGCTTAGTTGGTATGCTTTAAGTATTATTGTTTTTATGTCAAATGATAGATTATTGCTTTGAATCACTCGTGTCTTAATATTCATGCCATGATTAGACATATGATCAAGATTATGCTAGGTAGCATTCCACATCAAAAATTATCTTTTTTATCATTTACCTACTCGAGGACGAGCAGGAATTAAGCTTGGGGATGCTGATACGTCTCCGTAGTATCTATAATTTTTGATTGTTCCATGCCAATATTATTCAACTTTCATATACTTTTTGGCAACTTTCTATACTATTTTTGGGACTAACATATTGATCCAGTGCCCAGTGCCAGTTCCTGCTTGTTGCATGTTTTTGGTTTCATAGAATATCCATATCAAACGGAGTCAAAATGGGATAAAAACGGATGGAGCTTACTTTTGGAATATTTGGAAAATCTGGGAGAAAGATCAACGCAAAACGGTGTCCGAGGTGGCCACGAGGCAGGGGCCCACGCCCATACCAGGAGGGCGCGCCCCCACCCTCGTGGGCCACCCGTAAGGCGGTTGATGCCCTTCTTCAGCCGCAAGAAAGCTATTTTTTGGAAAAAAAATCATGGCGAAGGTTTCAGTCCAATATGAGTTACGGATCTCCAGATATAAAAGAAACGATGAAAAGGCAGCAGAACAGAGCGTAGAAACAGAGAGAGACAGAGAGATAGATCCAATCTCGGAGGGGCTCTCGCCCCTCCCACGCCATGGGAGCCAAGGACCAGAGGGGAAACCCTTCTCCCATCTAGGGAGGAGGTCAAGGAAGAAGAAGAAGAAGGGAGGCCCTCTCCCCCTTGCTTCCGGTGGCGCCAGAGTGTCACCGGGGGCCATCATCATCACTGCAATCTTCACCAACAACTTCACCGCCATCATCACCAACTCTTCCCCCCTCTATGCAGCAGTGTAACATCTCTCTTACCTGTTGTAATCTCTACTTAAAACATGGTGCTCAACGCTATATATTATTTCCCAATGATGTATGGCTATCCTATGATGTTTGAGTAGATCTGTTTTGTCCTATGGGCTATTTGATGATCAAGATTGGTTTGAGTTGCATGTTTTATTATTGGTGCTATCCTATGGTGCTCTTCGTGTCGCGCAAGCGTGAGGGATCTCCGCTGTAGGGTTTGCAATATGTTCATGATTTGCTTATGGTGGGTGGTGTGAGTGACAGAAGCACAGACCCGAGTAAGTAGGTTGTTTGCGTATGGGATAAAGGGGACTTGATGCTTTAATGCTCTGGTTGGGTTTTACCTTAATGATCTTTAGTAGTTGCGGATGCTTGATAGAGTTCCAATCATAAGTGCATATGATCCAAGTAGAGAAAGTATGTTAGCTTATGCCTCTCCCTCAAATAAAATTGCAATAATGATTACCGGTCTAGTTATCGACTGCCTAGGGACAAATAACTTTATCGTGATAAAAAGCTCTCTACTAAAACTAATTTAGTTGTGTCTTTATCTAAACAGCCCCTAGCTTTTATTTGCTCTTTACTTTCTTGCAAGCCTATCCAAAAACACCTACAAAGTACTTCTAGTTTCATACTTGTTCTAGGTAAAGCGAACGTCAAGCGTGCGTAGAGTTGTATCGGTGGTTGATAGAACTTGAGGGACTATTTGTTCTGCCTTTAGCTCCTCGTTGGGTTCGACACTCTTACTTATCGAAAGAGGCTACAATTGATCCCCTATACTTGTGGGTTATCACCTTTCGAGGAAGTTGTTAGGTGGGACGGGGTCGCGCTTAGCGCCGATGCGAGCAAGGACGTCTACTGCCTGATTACTTTCACGGGCGATGTGATGAAATTCGAGTCCCTCGAACCGAGCCGACATCTTCAAGACGGCATTGCGATAAGCTGCCATCTTTGGATCTTTGGCATCAAAGTCTCCATTAATTTGGGATATCGCAAGGTTTGAGTCCTCGCGCACCTCCAGGCGTTGTATGCCCATTGATACGGCCATCCGAAGGCCATGTAGTAGGGCCTCGTATTCGGCTGCATTGTTGGAGTCTATGTATAATATTTGGAGTACATACTGGACGATATCTCCTATGGGGGACGTTAATACGACGCCCGCCCCTAGCACTGCCAACATTTTGGAGCCGTCAAAATGCATGACCCAGTTGGAATACGCGCCGTACTCTTTAGGGAATTCGGCTTCTATCCATTCGGCGATGAAGTCAGCCAGTACCTGGGATTTGATGGCTCGATGTGGTTTGTACGTGATGTCGAATGGCGGGAGCTCAATGGCCCATTTGGCAATCCGGCCCGTTGCATCCCGGTTATTGATTATATCATTGAGGGGCACTTCGAAAGCCACCGTGATCGAGCACTCCTGAAAGTAGTGTCGCAATTTTCGAGATGCCATGAAGACTGCATATGCTATCTTTTGATAGTGAGGGTACCGGGATTTGCATGGTGTAAGTACGGTGGATATGTAGTATACCGGCTTTTGGAGCGGAAATTTGTGTCCGTCATGTTCTCGTTCGACGACGAGTACGGCGCTCACCACCTGGTGTGTTGCTGATATATATAGGAGCATTGGTTCGTCGACGTTTGGCGCGGCCAGGATTGGGTTGCTTGCCAAAAGGGCTTTTATTTCTTCCAGTCCGGTTGTCGCTGCGTCTGTCCATTCGAAGTTATCGGTGCGCCGTAGAAGGCGATAAAGGGGCAGCACCTTTTCCCCCAACCTGGAGATAAAGCGGCTTAAAGCTGCCACGCACCCGGCGAGTATTTGGACCTGTTTGAGTTCGGTTGGCATGGCCAACTGCGACAGAGCACGGATTTTGGCTGGATTTGCTTCAATTCCTTTGTTGGAGACGATGAAGCCCAGTAGTTTTCCGTCCGGGATGTTGAAGACGCACTTTTCCGGGTTAAGCTTGATGTCGTATGTGCGGAGGTTCTCAAATGTGAGACGCAAATCGTCTATTAGTGTTTCGACATGTCTAGTTTTGATGACGACGTCGTCCACGTAGGCCTTCACTGTCTTGCCGATCTGTTTCTCGAGGCATGTTTGGATCATGCGCTGGTAGGTGGCGTCGGCGTTCTTGAGCCCGAAAGGCATGGTGTTGAAGCAAAATGGCCCGTATGGCGTAATGAATGCTGTTGCGGCTTGATCGGACTCCTTCATTTTGATTTGATGGTATTCGGAATATGCATGAAGGAAGCACAGTGAGTCAGGACCTGCGGTAGCGTCAATGATTTCATCAATGCGGAGAAGAGGGAAGGGATCCTTAGGGCAAGCCTTGTTAAGGTCTTTGAAGTCGACGCATAGGCGCCAGGATTTATCCTTTTTTGGTACCATTACTAAGTTTGCCAGCCAGTTTAGATGTTTAATATCTTTGATGAATCCGGCCTCGATGAGTTTGGTTAGCTCCTCCCCCATAGCTTCTCGTTTGGGTTCGAAAAAGCGCCGCAGAGTTTGCTTGACCGGCTTATATCCCTATAGTATGTTGAGGCTGTGTTCGGCCAACTCGCGTGGGATTCCTGGCATATCTGAAGGGTGCCAGGCGAATATATCCCAGTTTTCACGCAAGAAGTTTCGTAGTGCGGCGTCTACTACGGGGCCGAGGTGCACTCCAATGGAGGTTGTCTTCTTCGGGTCTGTTGGATGGACCTGAAATTTGACCATTTCTTCTGCTGGCTTGAAGGAAGTAGATTTGGGTCGTTTGTCCAGGATAACATCATCTCTATCCACAATGGAGCGTAGTGCGGTTAGTTCTTCAGCCGCAAGGGCCTCAGACAATGCCTCGAGGGCCAAGGATGCGGTTTTGTTCTCGGCGTGGAGTGCTATGTCCGGATCGCTGATGAGGGTGATTATTCCATTAGGCCCAGGCATTTTTAGCTTCATATACCCATAATGAGGTATGGCTTGAAAGCGCATGAAGGCCTCTCGCCCTAACAGGGCGTGGTATCCACTGTTGAAAGGGGCCACCTGGAAAGTTATTTCCTCGGGCCGATAATTTTCTGGCGTGCCGAACACCACATCAAGTGTAATTTTTCCCGCACACCGCGCTTCCCGGCTGGGAATGATACCTCGAAAGGTTGTGCTGATTTTCTCGATGCGGCTCCTGTCTATTTCCATTTTTTGGAGCGTGTCCTCGTAAATGAGGTTTAGTCCGCTGCCGCCATCCATGAGGACTTTTGTAAGTCGAAAGCCGTCCACGATGGGACTGAGGACTAATGCAGCTGGCGCTCAGATTGTTCTGTATTTAGGTTCATCACTGGCGTTAAAGGTTATGGCCGTGTCGTTCCAGGGGTCAATTGCAGCGACCTGGAAAACTTCAGGGAGATCGCGCAGGGCCCTTTTACGCTTATTGTTTGAAGCGAATGTCTCGAAGACTGTCAATACTCTATTGTCATCGTTTGCTGGAGGGTGTTGTTCTGGGGTGTCCTTGATAAGGATGTCCTCGCCGCTCTTGGCTAGCTGCTGAAGTATCCAACATGCTCTAAGGCTGTGGATTGCCACGGTATCCGGTGTTGTGTGTATTTTGCATGGGCCATTGAGCCATCCCTCCAGAACGGTGCCGTGCAACGTAATGGGTTTACGTTTTTTGACTGTTCGGCTGGGCGTGCCACAGGGGTGCGTCCTTTTCGCCTGTAGGGGGGTCGGGATGGTTCCCAGCAAGCTGCCTGAGTTTTCCAGGCGCTTTCCTGTTGGGGAACGTAGTAATGTCAAAAAATTTCCTACGCACACAGAGGATCATGGTGATGCATAGCAACGAGAGGGGAGAGTGTGTCCATGTACCCTCGTAGACCGAAAGCGGAAGCGTTATGAGAACGCGGTTGATGTAGTCGTACGTCTTCACGATCCGACCGATCCAAGTACCGAACGCACGGCACCTCCGAGTTCAGCACACGTTCAGCTCGATGACGTCCCACGAACTCTGATCCAGCAGAGCTTTGAGGGAGAGTTCCATCAGCACGGCGGCGTGATGATGGTGATGATGATGCTACTGACGTAGGGCTTCGCCTAAGCACCGCTACGATATGATCGAGGTGGATTATGGTGGAGGGGGGCACCGCACACGGCTAAGAGATCAAGAGATCAATTGTTGTGTCTAGAGGTGCCCCCCTACCCCTGTATATAAAGGAGGGAGGGAGAGGTCGGCTCTAGAGGGGGCGCGCCAAGTGTGGGGAGTCCTACTAGGACTCCCAAGTCCTAGTAGCATTCCCCTTTCCTTTCCGGAGTAGGAGAGAAGGAAAGAGGGGGAGAGGGAGAAGGAAAAGGGGGCTGCACCCCTTGTCCAATTCGGACCAGAGGGGGGGCGCGCGCCTCCTTCTTTTGGCCTCTCTCCTCTATTCCCGTATGGCCCAATAAGGCCCAATACTTCTCCCGGTAAATTCCTGTAACTCCCGGTACTCCGAAAATACCCGAATCACTCGGAACCTTTCCGGTGTCCGAATATAGTCGTCCAATATATCGATCTTTACGTCTCGACCATTTCGAGACTCCTCATCATGTCCCCGATCTCATCCGGGACTCCGAACTACCTTCGGTACATCAAAGCACATAAACTCATAATACAAATCGTCACAGAACTTTAAGCGTGCGGACCCTACGAGTTCGAGAACTATGTAGACATGACCGAGACGCGTCTTCGGTCAATAACCAATAGCGGAACCTGAATGCTCATATTGGCTCCTACATATTCTACGAAGATCTTTATCGGTCAAACCACATAACAACATACGTTGTTCCCTTTGTCATAGGTATGTTACTTGCCCGAGATTCGAACGTCGGTATCTCAATACCAAGTTCAATCTCGTTACCGGCAAGTCTCTTTACTCGTTCCGTAATACATCATCCTGCAACTAACTCATTAGTTACAATGCTTGCAAGGCTTATAGTGATGTGCATTACCGAGTGGGCCCAGAGATACCTCTCCGACAATCGGAGTGACAAATCCTAATCTCGAAATACGCCAACCCAACAAGTACCTTCGGAGACACCTGTAGAGCACCTTTATAATCACCCAATTACGTTGTGACGTTTGGTAGCACACAAAGTGTTCCTCCGGTAAACGGGAGTTGCATAATCTCATAGTCATAGGAACATGTATAAGTCATGAAGAAAGCAATAGCAACATACTAAATGGTCAAGTGCTAAGCTAACGGAATGGGTCAAGTCAATCACATCATTCTCCTAAAGATGTGATCCCGTAAATCAAATGACTACTCGTGTCTATGGTTAGGAAACATAACCATCTTTAATTAACGAGCTAGTCAAGTAGAGGCATACTAGTGACACTCTGTTTGTCTATGTATTCACACATGTATTATGTTTCCAGTTAATACAATTCTAGCATGAATAATAAACATTTTTCATGAAATAAGGAAATAAATAATAACTTTATTATTGCCTCTAGGGCATAGTTCCTTCATTTCCATCACGATGTACTTTTGTACGATAGTTGCTAAGTCAGCGAACTTTGGTATGCGGTGGCGATTGATGGCGTTAAGGATACCTTCGTCCGTGCAGTTGTTGAAGAATGCTGCTATCGCGTCTTCGTCGCGGCAGTCTTTTACCTTGTCTTTGAGAAGGAGGAATCTGACCCAGAAGTGGTGGACCGTTTCCTGAGACTATTGTTTGGTGCTCCTGAGAGCGTCTATGTCCGGGTGGGTGGGTGGAATTGAATCCGAACCCTGACCCAATTTTGGATCCGGAGTTTGGAGATCTACCAGGCCTGACAGTTCAGGCTCCGGGATATCGACTGATTTTTTGGGCTCGTCATCCGACTCTATGTTCGGAGGAAGAGACATGCCTTCGTGCCGGAGAATATTCGGCTCTTCAAGATCGGAGATCCGAACATAGTTCGTCTTCAATATAGTGGAAGAGTTGCTACCCTCCTCGACTACCGCTATCTGATGGGTGATCCGTGGAGTTTTAATTTCTCTCTGGTCAGGTTTAAGCCCAACCCGATCATAGTCTGTAGCGACCCCCAAGGCGGCCATCTGAACCAGGAGTTCGTCCAACGACGATAACTCCATTGGATCCATGTAGGCGGAGTATTCGGGATCAACCCGGAGGCGATTTTCGATGACTTGAGAGGTCATCATCGGCTTAAGGGCCGAGTCGGCACTCATGACGAAGCCGTCGAGCCAGAGGGTCTGGCCTGGGGATAGGGATCCTACGGAGGTGATATTACCCTTGACAACAAGGCGAGCCATCAACCCTCTTGGCGACGGCACAGTGGAACTCTCAATGAAAGCACCAATGTCGGTGTCAAAACCGGCGGATCTCGGGTAGGGGGTCCTGAACTGTGCGTCTAGGATCGATGGTAACAGGAGACGGGGGACACGATGTTTACCCAGGTTTGAGCCCTCTCTATGGAGGTAATACCCTACTTCCTGCTTGATTGATCTTGATGAATATGAGTGTTACAAGATTTGATCTACCACGAGATCGTAATGGCTAGACCCTAGAAGTCTAGCCTATATGAATATGGTAATGAGTATATCCCTATCCAGACTATGCTCTCCGGTTTATATAGACACCGAAGAGATCTAGGGTTACATGGAGTCGGTTACATCAAAAGGAATCTACATAGTCGGTCGCCAAGCTTGCCTTCCACGCCAAGTAGAGTCCAATCTGGACACGGGTACAGTCTTCGGTCTTCATGTCTTCATAGCCCATCGGTCCGGCCCAGTAGATAACAGGTCAGACGCCCGAGGACCCCTTAGTCCAGGACTCCCTCAGTGGCGCAGGCTCCGGGCGGCGGTTGGCGCTGCGAGCCCCGATCCGATCTGGATCGGGGGAGCACTACTAGGAAAAGGCCTGTTAGTGGCGCACCTGTTTTGGCCTTAATGGCGCACTACAGGTGCGCCACTATCATCACGCCATTAGTAACTAATATTAATGGCGCACCACTGGTGCGCCATTAGTATTGCAGGTAACAGTGGCGCACCTTGTAGTGCGCCATTACTATTGCTACAGGTGAGCCACTGGTAACTTTTTTTTATTTTTTTTTGATTTTTTTTTCTGAAATTTGAAGGCGGGAAAATAGTAGTGGCGCACCGTCTAACCCCCACCGTGCGCCATTACTATTTTTGAATTTTGAATTTGGATCTGGATCGCGATTTTTTTGCCATTTTTTTTGCTCTTTTTTTTGCTCGTTTTTTTGTTGCACGATATTTTCCAAATTTTGTTCTCATTTTTTTGTACGTTCTTTTGCCGCGTTCTTTTGCCGGAGAGGAGTTCGCTGGAGAGGAGGGCCGAGGTCACCGGAGAGGAGGAGGAGGGTCACCAGAGAGGAGCTCGCCTACATCGCCGGAGAGGAGGAGGAGGTCGCCGGAGAGGAGTTCACCGGAGCACTGGAGAGGAGGAAGGAGAAACCGTGAGGGGAGGGGAGGAGAGAAGGGAGGAGGAGCTCACTGGAGAGGAGGGAGGAGGAGATCACCGAAGAGGAGGGAGGAGGAGATCACCGAAGAGGAGGGAGGAGGAGCTCACCGGAGAGGAGGGAGGAGAAACCGTGATGGGAGGGGAGGAGAGGAGGGAGGAGGAGGTCGCCGGAGAGGAGGAGGAGGAGGAGGAGGAGGTCGCCGGAGAGGAGGAGGAGGAGGTCACCGGAGAGGAGGAGGGGAGTATGGTGGAGGAGAGGAGGGGAGATGGAGTGGAGGAGAGGAGGAGGTGGAGTGGAGAGGTGGAGTGGAGGAGAACAATGAAGAGGTAAGGAGGAAAGGACCCCGCCCAGCCATATATACGGCATAGTAATGGCGCCCGTGGGCAGGTGCGCCATTACTAAATTTTTTGTTTTTTTGATTTATTTTGAATTTTGAAGGCGGGAAGATAGTAATAGCGCACCGTGGGCAGGTGCGCCATTACTAACTTTTATATATATTTTTTGATATAGTTTGAATTTTGAAGGCGGGAAGATGGTAATGGCGCACCATGGGCAGGTGCGCCATTACTGAGTTTGATTTTTATTTTTATTGTTTTGCCTCTCCAGATCTTAAAAGCCCCGTAACTTTTTTTCTATTAGGTTTTTGGGGATTCTGAAAATCTTGAACAAAGTTCCCCCCTGTTCAATTCGGATGTAACTTTTCGAGTAGATGACTTTTCATATAAAAAACTTTTTCATCGGAGTTCGTATGCAAAAGTTATGCCCATTTTACAAATTCTCAAGAGATTTTGCAAAAAAGTCGAAAATTCATGTTTGTAAATTTTGCTAACAACTAGACCACATATCACATGGAAATCTTATTTTCTTTTATTTTTTTGACATTTCTATCATTTTCTTTTTTTTTGAAACTGGAAAAGGCGGTCGGGGGTGCATTTGGTGAATTTTTTGTATGGCTCAGATAGTAATGACGCACCATGGACAGTGCGCCATTACTAGTTTGAACTAGTAATGGCGCACTGTACCCTGGTGCGCCATTACTAGTTTTGAAAAAAAAAGTAAAAAAAATTTGTTAGTAGTGGCGCACGGAGAGTGTGGTGCGCCATTACTAGTTAAAACTAGTAATGGCGCACTGTGCCCTGGTGCGCCACTAATAGTTTTGGAAAAATAAAAAAATAAAATTTGCTAGTAATGGCGCACCGTGTGTCTGGTGCGCCATTAGTAATGAGGACACTAATGGCGCACTTGTATCTGGTGCGCCACTGCTATATAGGAGCGGCACACCACATATATGGTGCACCATTAATGTCCATATCAGCTATAGCCCTTTTGCTAGTAGTGAAGGGGGAGGAGTGGGACGAGTGGGGGGAAGTGGGTGCATGGGGGTTAGGGTTTCGGGGGCGTGGGGGGTTAAGTGGAGTGGGGGGTCGGCCGGCTGGGCCTGTGTCCTGCAGGGCCGAAACCCGGGGGGGTTCTTTTCTATATTTTTTTCTTTTTTTTTTGTTCTTTTGTTTTCTGTTTTTTGTGTTTTCTTTTCTTTACTTATTTTCTTTTCTGTTTTAATTCATCTCAAAACAAAACTAGTTTTAAAATACAAGAACTGCATCTAAAAATCCTATTATAATTTAGGCTACTATCACCTTTAGTTTGATAGGCAAATAGGTTAGTCTGTATTTGTTTAATATTGTAAAATCATTTAAATATTTGTTTCAGCCACTGTTTTTTTACTAGAGTGCATTTAAACATTTTATTTAAATATGGGTTCTTCACCATAACTACCTACGCAACATTTGTCACAACCCGAACATTTTAGTTTTAACATTTGAAAACTTTTGTTGTTTGCCTTGATTTTGAATTTGAATCGGTTACTAATCAACGCGAGTTTAACAATAGTAACCGAGGTGATGTGGCATCATTACGAGGGGGGTTTTGTAGGTTAATTACCCGGGCGTCACAATTCCGCGTGTGCAAATCTGACTTGCACCCATTGTATTTGAACGTAGAGCTTATCACACCTGATCATCACGTGGTGTCTCAGCACGAAGAACTTTCGCAACGGTGCGTACTCAGGGAGAACACTTATACCTTGAAATTTAGTGAGGGATCATCTTATAATGCTACCGCCGTACTGAGCAAAATAAGATGCATAAAGATAAACATCACATGCAATCAAAATATGTGACATGATATGGCCATCATCATCTTGTGCTCACGATCTCCATCACCGAAGCAACATCATGATCTCCATCGTCACCGGCTTGACACCTTGATCTCCATAGTAGCGTCGTGGTGGTCGTCTCGCCAATCATTGCTTCTACGACTATCGCTACCGCTTAGTGATAAAGTAAAGCAATTACATAGCGTTTGTATTTCATACAGTAAAGCGACAACCATGAGTTGCCGATTACTTCTACAAAACATGATCATCTCATACAACAATATTTATATCACATCATGTCTTGACCATATCACATCACAACATGCCATGCAAAGACAAGTTAGACATCCTCTACTTTGCTTGTTGCAAGTTTTACGTGGCTGCTATGGGCTGCTAGCATGAACTGTACAAACCTATGGCACAAAAACCAGAACGATTTTTCGTCAAGTGTGTTGTTTTAACCTTCAACAAGGACCGGCTGTAGTCAAACTCGATTCAACTAAAGTTGGAGAAACACACACCCGCCAGCCACCTATGTGCAAAAGCACGTCGGTAGAACCGATCTCATGAACGTGGTCATGTAATGTTGGTCCGGGCAACTTCATCCAACAATACCGCCGAATCAAATTAAGACGTTGGTGGTAAGCAGTATGACTATTGTCGCCCACAACTCTTTGTGTTCTACTCGTGCATATCATCTACGCATAGACCTGGCTCGGATGCCACTATTGGAAAACGTAGCATGCAATTTCAAAAAAATTCCTACGATCACGCAAGATCTATCTAGGAGATGCATAGCAACGAGAGGGGGAGAGTGTGTCCACGTACCCTCGTAGACCGAAAGAGGAAGTGTTAACTTAACGCGGTTGATGTAGTCGAACATCTTCTCGAGTCAACCGATCAAGTACCGAACGTACGACACCTCCGAGTTCTGCACGCGTTCAGCTCGATGACGTCCCTCGATCTCTTGATCCAGCAGAGTGTCGATGGAGTCAATGAGTTCCGTCAGCACGACGGCATGATGACGGTGTTGGTGATGTGATCCGCGCAGGGCTTCGCCTAAGCACTACGATGATACTATCGGAGGAGTAAACGGTGGAGGGAGGCACCACACACGGCTAAGATAATGTTATTCCTTTGGGGTGCTCCCTGCCCCCGTATATAAAGGAGGGAGGAGGAGGCCGGCCACCAAGGGCGCGCGCCATGGGGAGGGAGTCCTACTAGGACTCCACTCCTAGTAGGATTCGCCCCCCCCCCCTTTCCTTTTTCCGGAGTAGAAAAGGGGGAAGGAAGAAGGAGTAGGAGAGGGAAAGGGGGGCGCCCCCACCCCTTGTCCAATTCGGATTGGCAAGGGGGGCGCCACCTCCTGTGGCCTTCCCTCTCTTCTCCACTAAGGCCCATGTGGCCCATTAGCTTTCCCAGGAGGGGTTCCGGTAACCTCCCGGTACTTCGAAAATCATCTGAAACTTCCCAAAACTATTTCGGTGTCCGAATGTAACCTTCCAATATATCAATATTTACCTCTCGACCATTTTGAGACTCCTCGTCATGTCCATGATCTCATCCGGAACTCCAAACAACCTTCGGTCATCAAAACACATAACTCATATAATACCAATCGTCATCGAACGTTAAGCGTGCGGACCCTACGGGTTCAAGAACTATGTAGACATGACCGAAACACCTCTCTGGTTAATAACCACTAGCGCATATGCTCATGCGTTGCAATGGGAGATATTTATTTCGACAAGCAACGGGAGAGAAATGATGTGTCCTCCAAAAATAGTCTCCGTAGCGGTGGCCGATAGAGCTAGGAGCTGCGATCTTCTCGTGGGTCATGTTTGGCCGATGAGATCTTGATAGTGGTGGGGTTGGTCGGCGTCTCCTATCACGGCGTAACCAAATGTATTACTAATTGCAGCGCATAAATCAAAGACTCGATGACATGCTGCTAGCTAGTTGAACAAACACGTTCTATTGACCAATGGCAAGCGCGGATATGTAAGAACATAATGCAGCATTAGATTTGAAACATATTTTAATTTTTTAAACCTATCATAAAAAATAAGAATGAATTTGCGTACATTCGTTGAAACATGAACATTTTTTGAAATTTCAAACAGTTCTTGAAAATTCTGAATATTCCCAAAAGACATGAGCAAAATTTTAAATTGGAATATATTTTCCTAAATTCACAAAAAAATCTGAAAACATGAACCTTTTATAATAAACTAAACATTTTTTGAATTAGTGAACAATTTTTTTAAATGGTAACATGTTTTGAACATTCAGAAAGTTTTTGAAAATGTTTTTTCAATTAAGAAAATTATTTTAATTTCGTAACCATTTCACACAAAAAAACATTTTCAAATTTGAAACATTTTTCTATATGCAAAAAGAAACATTGAAAATTTTGAATAATTGCATAAAATATAAACATTTTTTGAAAAATTGGGAACTTTCGTTTTATTTTGAACAAATTTCAGAACAAAAACAAAGTTCTGAAATTTTATAAAACAATTGTTTTTTTAGACATTCGAATATTTATCGATAACTTGAACCAAAAATTGAAATTCTGAGGTTTTTTGAAAATTTCGAATTTATTAGAAAATAAAAACTTTGAAGGGTAAAACGTAAAAATAATTATGAAAAGAAAAGGAGAAAGAAAGAGAAAAAAGACAGAATACAGGATAAAGCGAAAATTGGCCGGCCCAGTATTGGGCGACTTGTGCGGAACTTTGGGTATTTGACGCTCTGTGTGGTAAATAGGGTTCTGCCAGCTGTGTGCGTAGGAAAATAAGTGTCCTTGCTGCATTGGGCCTCAACGCCCGGCCCAGGTACGAAATCTGGACAACCCATTTTTCTTTTCTAGCACACGAAAGCAAAAAAAATTAGTACCACCTCGGATAAAAGAAAAATCTTTTCGTTGGTGAACGGATGAAAAAAGCGGAGAAGCATACCTTGCTTTATTAGTAGGTATAGAATAGCGAAACCTGGATGCTCATATTGGTTCCCACATATTTTACGAAGATCTTTATCGGTCGAACCGCAATGTCAATATAGTTACTCCCTTTGTCATCGGTATGTTACTTGCCCGAGATTCGATCATCGGTATCTCTATATCTAGTTCAATCTTGTTACCAGCAAGTCTCTTTACTCGTTCCATAGTGCATCATCACGTAACTAACTCATTAGTCACATTGCTTGCAAGGCTTTATATGATGTGCATTACCGAGAGGGCCCAGAGATACCACCTTCGGAGATACCTGTAGAGCATCTTTATAATTACTCAGTTACGTTGTGACGTTTGATAGCACACAAGGCATTCTTCCGGTGTCCGGGAGTTGCATAATCTCATAGTCGGAGGAATATATATTTGACACGAAGAAAGCAGTAGCAATAAAACTGAACGATCATTATGCTAAGCTAACGGATGGGTCTTATCCATCACATCATTCTACTAATGATGTGATCCTGTTATCAAATGACAACTTATGTCCATGGCTAGGAAATATAACCATCTTTTGATCAACGAGCTAGTCTAGTAGAGGCATACTAGGGACATGTTATTTTGTCTATGTATCCACACATGTATCAAGTTTTCGGTTAATACAATTCTAGCATGAATGATAAACATTTATCATGAATAAGGAAATATAAAATAACAACTTTATTATTGCCTCTAGGGCATATTTCCTTCACCCATATGATAAGATGCCGGAGACGGTGGAGGTGGATGATCAGGCGAAGGCGGCCGCCCGAATGATTAACTCAGTGACACAGTAAGCCCTCCACCTCTAATAGAAGGCAAAGGACACGGGTGGAAAAAAGAAGGGCAGTGGGCATGGCTGCAGATGGGGAGCAGGGGCGAGTGGGTTATAGGGGGGGCGGTCGGGGATGATCGTGCAAGCCGTCCGTTGACTTAGGATGTTGAGGCGCTTGAAGGGCGAGCTGGGGACGACGGAGACGAAGGAGGATGGCAAGGAGGAGTCGGCGGCAGGATGAGCGTGGAGGCTCGAATAGCCGGTCCAGCAAGGCAAAAAGTCCATTTTTGCATGGACTGTTGGACTAAGATACCTTTGTGATAGGACATATAAAACTATGAACATCGGCCTCTTTTGGTTGTGATCGGGTGTTATGTGAACGAAGCACTTTAACTTGCTATTACTATGCATTTGAAATGAAAATTGGCGCCGAAACTGGGTGGATGGTTAGGGGATGCAGTTGGATGGTCAGGTCCTGGTCCGAAATAGTCCGCGGATGTATACCTTGTCCGTTTGGGGGTCGGTGTTGGAGAAGCACTAATCGCAATTATTTGGGTGTGATACCAGTCCACGGACGGACACCGTGTTCTTTTGTAGGGTCAGCGTCCGAGATGCCCTAATTGCCATTATTTGGTGGTAAGCAGTATGACCAATACTTTGCGTGGGTACATACATGTGCCTGCCTAATGAAACCACTCTGTTAAATAATTCAGACAAATTGCTATGTTCTCATAATATTTCTGGTTTAACAAAGTTGGATGAAAGTAATGCATGAAAAACTGTTTGGGTAAACGCCTTTGCTTACTTGGTGACAAGCTGCGTCCCTTTTCCCCCTTGTGTGTTTAGCTGCGTATGTTTCTTTTTAGCGGTGCTGTGTGTTTAGCTGTGTATGTGAAGCGGCAAGTAGTTGCAGATAGCAGCAGTCTAAAGTGATGCAGTACTTGCCCGTGATAGCGTTGTTTCGTTGTGTTTAGCTGTGTATATAGCAGTCTAAAGCGGCAAGGAGCTAGCGGCTGTTTCGTTGCAAAGCTGGCTTTACTGCTGTGGTGATTGGAACACAATGTGTGTGCCACGACAGAAAACTACAAGGGCAATGCGTGTGCCACGACAGAGAACTTCAAGGGCAATGCATGTGCCACGGCAGAGAGGTGAATCATGGTCGATCGCGCGAAGCGTTTTTCATCTGAATGAGTTGGGAGCGATTGGTTTTTCCAGTGAGAAGTCAGTTGATAGGGAAGGTATTTTTTTCCAACTTAAAACACAAACACCCCACGCATGCACTGGCCGACTGCCAGGAACTCAGTAGACACTCTCTAAACTTGGTCGCTTGCATCCTCTTTCCGAGAGACGTGAACTTCTTCTTTCATGGCCGCATTCGGGCTGGCACATTTCCCTTTCTTGAACAGATTCTGAGAGACGTGAACTTCTTCTTTCATGGCCGCATTCGGGCTGGCACATCTCCCTTTCTTGAACAGACCCTAGAAACTGTTGAGTCCCTTGAAATATCTTGTGGGAGATTTGCCTCTGCGAGATCCCCTGCCGTCGACAGAAAAGCATCCTAAACTTTTCCTCTTTGCCAGCCCCAGCCCTTCCCCGTTGTTCTCGGTGTTGTTCTCGGTGTTGACGGCCATGCTGCCTTCAGCAGGTTCAACAGGTTGACCACGAACACCAGATGCTTGGTCACCGACATGGGCAGGAACTTCCAGTATGTCATCGCCTACATCGGCAGGAGCTTGCACTTGTGGAGCAGCCTGGTTCAAATTGAACTGGACCAATATCACTGACAGGTTGAGTTTTGATCCCTTGCTAAGGCATGAATCCAGAAGCTCTTCACAGATGGCTTTAAGGTCTTTTCCCTGCATTGATGACAAATCCCAAAGCAATTGAATTTTCTTCATCAAGTAAGTAGTTTATCTTAAACATAATATTACTGTTATTGACAAGCAGAATATTTTTTGAACAAACAAGACTCACGGATTGCAAGCCTTCGCGTACTTTTTCAACCACCATCTTACTGGTCATGACAGACCTGGAGAAGAAGAAAAAAACAATAGATGTAATCTTGTTACGACAATGTATAAAGGATTTTTTTTTCTGGGATAATATATAGAGGAAATTATAACTATGAAACATGACACCAAATTGTGTCCCTATGTGTATGGCTGGATCTATCGACTGGTGACCAGTAACGCCATCTCTTATTAGTTTTAGCATTCTTGCAGTGAACAGAAAACTTTTGACACAATTCCTATTATTGTTATTACGGAAAACAAACAAACATACTGAACTGCCATTTCCATATAGCAAATCAACATGATATGGAACCATCAAATTTGATTATTTATCAACACAATACAAGGCACTAGCTAACCTAAATACTGACACATACTGCTCTTTTCAGTAACTTGAACTCAGAAAATAGTTTACTGTCCTCCGGTTTGAGAAAACAGAAACTGAATTGCACATGTGGATGAAGTAGCTCAAACTCAGACCCTTGTAGTGCATGCTGGGTCAAATTTAACTTGAACCAAAATGTGCAAACTTCAGGTTCCAAATATTACTGTCCTAGGATGGAACAAGCATGAAAGATAAATAATAATTTAGAGTAACTTTACTGGCTTGGATCAACAGTTATTTTTCCTTCATACTTACCAGATGCCAGAACTTGCTACCACAATAAATTCCATGGTATCAGAAATCACCTCCTAGAAAAATAAACAGTCATTTCCATCAGACCGCACGCATCAAGAAACTTACACATAGCTCATGCAACATAGTGACAAACTTACTTCGAATATGGCTGGAACACATATCACCATTTGTTCTTCACGAGGCAAATGTTTATTCTGCTTGAATTGGTAATCACCTGAGATGTAAATAGTCAAAATGCCCATCAACAATGAATAGATTGTACCCAAGAAACATAAAGGAAATAAGATAAGGACTAACCAAAAGATCTGGAAGTGGGTAACGTTCCCTCGACGCATTGAATGCCCAACTTTGACCCACCAGCTTCAGCCCATACTTGTCCTCCTGCCTTTAAGATTCTCTGCTTTTCATGTTTGGCAGCTGGTTCGTGGAGGGTGGATAGAACAAGAGCCTTACCATAAAAATGGATAAAAAAAATCTTATGCACATTTCAACGCATACATTATCACAAAATTGGATGCATCAAACAGATATTTAATTTAATTTTCACTCTACCTGAACTTTTGGGAGTTCAACGTTCCTTGAGAGTACACAGCGGGAATCACCGACATTTCCAACAGTGATGCGGTTGCCTCTGATGACAACCGTGCATGCAGTGCATCCTTCCTGTAGGGGCCCATGGTAAGGTGCCTGCAAAACAAATTCCAAACTCAGGTATAATAAAGAAAAGATAAAAATCATATGGAAAAATAGACTATTAAAGAAGAAATTCGCTGATGTGCCCTTCAATAAAAGAAGCAAACTATGAAGAATAAAGTAATCAACTCAACCTCAATTTTGGTAGTACAATTTTATGATGACATAAGGAGCATTTAGCTTCCAATTCAGTAAACCAAGCACTCAATGGAACACAAATTGGGATTATGAGTTAAATATATCAGTGGCAACTCCAAAGCACATCTCAGAAAAGTGCAATTCCTTTCACATAATAATATGTAGCATACAATGAGATAAAATTTTGATTGATTCTTCAACAATTAAATGCTTAAATAACATTCTATATCACCTTCCATAACCATCGCTTAACAGCACAGCCAGCAATCCCGAGGCTCCTTCTTAAATTTCTAATACCAGGAGGATTAGCTATCGTCCTCCAGTCATCTGACTGTTTCAACTTTGTGTCAATACTGCAACATTAAGAATAAAACAATTAGATATGCCATATTTACGTGCTGGCCTTTTCACCTTTCAATATTGAAATGGAAATGCATACATAGTGCAGATTATGTGAACTTGCATAATGGAACTTAAAGCTTGTCTTTTGTGTGGGCCACAGTTAGCCGTATTGTTTAACGAAATTTGACGGAATTGCGTGTCATAGCTAAGAATTCACAATTTTTGAAAACTATTCTGAGGCAGGCAGTGGTGATGTTCATCTCTTTTTGATGGATATCAATCCCAGGGTGTTATGCTGGAACATTTGTGGTCTGAATAGCCCACAAAGAGGAAAGCAGTGAGGGAGTTTATTGACTTGGTGCATGTTAATTTGGTGTGTTTGCAAGAAACTAAAGTTGCTGTAATCGATCAATACATTGTAATGCACCACTTGACGGCTTTGCTTGCCTGTTGTGGAGACGTGAGGAGCATACTGTTGGCTTGGGATTCGGCCTTGTTACAGGTGGACCAGATCACTCTTGACACTAATTTTGTCATGGGCCTGGTGCGTCTAAAAGACGCCAATTCTTCGTGGATGACTATTGTGTATGGGCCTCAGGGAGATAAACTCAAAACACAATTTCTACCTGATCGGATGGCTCAGCGTTACTTTGTCCTAGGCCTAGAGCATCAGAGAAGAGCAACTAGATCTGAATTGCAATATAATGTCTAGGTTCAGGTGCTATGCGGAGGACCATGAACTGAGATAAGTATATATGCACGGACGTTGTTTTACATGGAGTAACGAGAGAGAAGTCCCCACATTTACCAAAATTGATAGAGCTCTGGTTTCTGTGGATTGGGAGCTTAACAACCCAAACAGTCTGCTGCAGCCTGCAGGCCCTTTCTCTTATTCTTTTTTGACAAAAGGGAGTTTCCTCTCCGATTCCCATCTACTAGGAGCGAAGGTAAAGCAACAAACGATGCATGGTCTAAGGAAGCAGACTAGGAGCACTACCTATTCGCAACACAAAGAGAACATGGGGGGAGTGTGCACCAGCAAGCACATCCCCCATCTAGCCAAAAGGCAGACTCCGGACACCCTCCCCTGGGAATTCTACAAGCCAGACCTCCAGGGTAGGCAATGAATAACGCTAATAGACTAGTGAATAGTTATCCACATAACTAGACATAAAGAAAGTCTGCACTGGGGGAGAATAGAACCCAAAAGTGAACAACAGCAAGAGGGTCTTCAAGCAGCAACCAGGTAATGTAGGAATGGAGATCTTCAAAAGACTATCAACGCTGCATTCAATCAGAAGAAACGACTCAGATTTGATCTGTTTTGGACTAAACTGGAGGGCTTTGAATATGCAATCAAGGAGGCATGGGTTTCTGATGAACACAGTGTCTTATCTTCAGACTTGAGGGCAGAGAATAGTGGGCAATGTCAAGCTCAATATTACAATTGCTAGCTTGGTGTTTTTCAGATTGAAGGTGGCTCAGGAGTCCCGATTGGTATCTCACGATGCGCTTTAGCTTTCCTACATATTGAAATTGGCTGTTCTCAGGCTGTCCTCTCTCAAACGAATAATTTCAAGGCAACATTTCAAGAATTAGATGGTTCCGGAGGGGGGTGCCAACCCAAGCTGTTGCAAATGCCCATAGAGCAAAAGAAAATCATCCCTTTGATCAAAGTCCAGGGGAAGCTCCTCACTGACGAGGAGGCTAAAGAGGAGGCTTTCTCGGTGCATTTGAAAGCTTGCTGGGATACCATGGCTGCTCTCCTGAAATTATTAGTCGTTGATGGTCGCGGATTTGCGTTACTTAACAAGGCTCTTGTCTGCCTAATTCCCAAAAAAACTGACACAGAGGACACTACTCACTATTGCCCCATCAGCTTAGTGCATAGTTTTCAGAAAAAAATTGCGAAAATGTAGAGTACATGATTGAGTCATATGGAAAATACCCGGAGAACACATTAGTCATTGCCTTCTGCAGATTGCTCTCATAGTCGTCATCCTTAGCCAGCTTGTCATGAAATTTACTCGAACAATACCTTGCAACGTCTGCTCCTGAAAAGGCAAAGACATAACACTTCATGACCATCTTATATAACAGAAAACAAAGGCTGAAAAAATCATACGCCTGTACAAAGTTCATATATTAAAACAGAGTGCAGAAACCTCCATGGCCATCATAAACAGCAAAGAATGATGCTTGAGATTCATCCAGATCTAGGATAGCGGTGTGCTGCAAATATTAAAGCATACATGGGTCAAATTCATCATTTCATCAAAACGCATACCATCTCACTATTTGCACAAGTACTGAATATAACTCACGAAGTCTTCCATGACATCACAGTTTCCTTGCATGGAGGACGCAGCATATTTGATTATACCGATTTCTCCCTGGGTAGAACACTTTTCTGTTCTTGACTTGTCCATGCCCGGTAACTTTGCTGAAAGGTTCATGTAACAAAAATAGCACAGAAATCTTTATCAGTGAAAACTTGCAACTTGTAAAGTAAATATACTAACACTAGATTGCATAACAAAATGTAGAGCTTTTTCAGTTGCAAGGTTGTAAACTCATGCTTGCAAACTGCGTTACTAATGTACAGTAACGCAACGCAGTTTTGAACCGAATATCTTCCAACTGAATAAAACCAAATTAAGACTTTACTGTGACAGTAGAACGAAAACAAACGAATTGACAAAGAAGAACTCATAGATCTCGACGTTGCTGTGCACAGTGGCAACAAGGCAGTACAGAAGAAAGATTTCTGTGGAACTTTGGCTGCGCGTAATACTGCTGACACTGAATCACCACTGTGACCAAAATAAAGTAATGGAACCCTCTTATATCTAGATGCCAAGAATCAAGAGTATATGCAAAATAGGGAGACGAAAAGGGATGGCGACAAGGACCATCGGAATCAAGAACAAATGGTGCGAATCCGATCCACACGCTGCGAAGGGGGGGAAAGCCAAGAAAAAAGGATCGAGAGGTGAACAGAAATCACCACGGGGTGTCGGTGTTGTTCAGCCTCCTCGTCCACCTTAAGAAGTTCAGATTAGCCAACTTGAAAAATCTGAAGCAAACAGGATCCAAGCAAATCTACAGAAAAAAAAAAGACTCAGCATTTGCAGCCCCTGCTCCTGCTGTAGCACATCCCTCTAAAAGAAAGCGATGAGGCCGAGCCCAGAATCGGCACCCCCACATGATGCGGCATAGCAAGAACAGCGGCGGCGGCGGCGGCGACGACCAACGAGGAGAAAAGGTTCTTACCCTAGGGTTTTGGGCTTCTCTGCCTGCTCTCTGGTTAGGTGCGCGGGGACGGCGCGGAGAGGGGAAATGGTAATGCGGGATTCAAGCGTGGGCGGAGCAGAGGAGATGAATGCTCGCTCGCTCGGTCTCCTCGCCTTCTCCCCTGCGTCAAAAGGGGTCAGCTCGCAGCAGAGATACAGGCGCGGCAAACAAAAGAGATTCCCTTCCTTTTCTTCGCGGGCCCGCCGCCCCCGCACCGTTGGATCGCTACAAGGCCGAGCAGGTCGCCTGCGCCGCCGTTTCCGCCAACGCGGTACTCGGCACCGACCGGGGCGACGTGCACGGTTCATTTCATCGGCACAGACACGTCTTGCTTCTTCTTCTTTTTCTTTTTTTTTTGATTGACAATATCACACGTCTTACTTGTTGTCTACAGTGCGGGCAAATAGCCATTGGCTCAAAAAGAGTAACTAAGATGGTGTGCTACAAATGAAATCAAATCTTTATTTTTTTTAGGATGGCCACTAGCTTTATTGGAATAAAAAATAAGGTTACATTGTCTGCCAACTTACTGATAACAAAGTCAAGCAACACATCCAACCAACTAGAAAAAAAAAAGACTTATTGCAACAACTATAGTTTGCTAGCACACAAGCCGCTTAATTAGCCGGATGAAAAAAATGCTTAAATATGACCTTCCCAATCATTGTAGTTGTATTCACGCACCCTGCAAAAATTGTTGATACTGCATCCCACCATCTTGTTTGCCCAGTGCAAAAATTAATCACTTGAAAAAAAAGTCAGATTCCGCCGCCATCCGGTTGAAGCCAATGGAGTTAGCAAGTTTCAGACCATCTCTCATGGCCATTCCTTCTTTTGTAACTATGTCGGTAGCATACGGGATAAACTTGCATTGAGCAGCCAAGAAATTACCTCAAATGTCTCATAAGATAGTAACAGTTGCACCCACTCCTTCAACCCAAAAAAAGTGCAACATCCACATTCAGTTTAATAAACCTTGGGTCGGGTTTACAACATCTATATCGGACTCCTCAAATTGAATAGGACCACTGGTCGGGTATAAGAGAGAAGGAAAAAGTTGACCCAACGTATTGCCCCGGGTTGTCCGGCACTCCTCATTTTGCCCTAACATGTGAGTATGAGGAGTTCTCGGGCGTGTCCGGTTAGTGGTCCTGCATCCGCATAGGATTTGGCCCAACGTATACCATGTTTTCTCTTTGTTTATTCTTTATCTTCTTTCTCTCACTCCATCTTCAATGTGACCGGATGTAAAGGGGGAAAAGTGGGGGCATGACCAAGGAGGCGACGACGAAGGCGAAGGCGGCCCGCCATGCGAAGGAGCGGGAGCGCCTGCTTCGCATGCTGTCGGGCATGAGGTGCAACTCTGACTTGGGCTGGCGGATGACTCCACCTCCAGCTCCGACGACGACGCACCTCCGCACGCCGATGCCTAGCAGGAGGAGGGGCACAACCACGCCGACGACCGGTAGGGGAAGGGGTCTGCGAGGAAATGATGATTTCCTCCATCCTTCCCCGTTATGTCTATATTTAACTATGTTATAAGTTCGTAGTATGGATTTGCCGTTGAACTTCGATGAACTATGCTTCTTTTGTCCGGCGATGCAAAGTTGATCCGATGAACTACGTGTTGTTGATTGTGCTTACGTAGCGTTGCATGGGTTATATGATTTTGAGGGTTTGAATGTGAGGGACGCGGATGTGGAAGCCATCAAATGAGGCGTGCCCGGTCAGTTGATTTATGCTTCAAGATTTGTGTCCTTGTTTTATTTCCTGTTGTGACTACTGTTGTCTTGTGGGTCTTAATTTTCAACTGGCCATTGTTTTGGGTGAGTCAATTTTCTATTGGGCTCAAGGCCATTTCGTGTTGCTTGTTTATAGGCCGACAACGGTTCCACTTTTTTTCATTTGTATGCATTTTTTTAATTTTCATTTTAGTCGGTTTTTATGGATATTTTTGGGATCTTGAGTGAGTGCCATTCTACTTTCTTACCCAATATAAGGTTATTTATTAAATCTATGTTTCAAATTGGTATTTTTGATGACCGGCAACAAAACAATGCATTTTGCGGTATTGCTCGTGAATATCTCATGGTTTCCAGCACGCAGAAAAAGGCTTGTATAAATTTGTGCTGCTGTACAGTCACTCAATGCGCCACATTGTGGATAATTTGGGAAGGCAAGTGCTATTGGTTTGAAATGATTATACTGACCGGTTGAAATGATGCAGCTCATTGAAAAAGTTTAAGCCAAGGTAGTACTGCTCCACATATATAGTGAATTGATTATATTGTACGGTCCCGTTCGTTTTTCAGACAGAAAGAAGGCTATGGTGCTCTCATCCCGTCCTATGAGATTCCTTCTGCCAAGACATGGCAGCACCACCGCATTGTGGCAAAAAAAGACCCGAGATTGAAGAGACCCAGCTATATCCCGCTGCTCCACCGCATTGACGTGACCAAGGAAGAAGAAGAGAGCCGGCGAAGAGAAGATCTTACCTAGGACGGGATTTGGATCTCCCCGGGGCTTGATCCGATACGCACAAACTCGGAGAGTGAAAAGAAATGCTGCGCAGAGGTTGGGGAGGGGAGAAGTTGGGGGAGTGGCGGCTGGTCTCCTCGCTTTCTCCGGAGGGTGAGCCGCGGTCAAGGAGGGTCAAAAGACAAGTCACGGGAAAGGGAGATAGGCTGGCGCGGGAAACAAGGCGCCGAGATTTCGGCTCGGTTCCATCTCTTCCTCCGGCGCGCCCCGCACCGTTGGATCGCCGTCCGTGCGTGCAATCCAGCGGCTCCACCGTCGCTAGAGCTCTCACGTGCCACCACGCTCGCTCGCCAAGGCCCGGTAGGTGGGGTCCACACGTGAAGCGTCCTCCGCCGCCGTTCTGTCGTGCGGTACTACTCGGTACCGACCGGCGACGTGCACGGTTCATGCGGTGGACCTGTTCTTGTCTGCAATTTCCACAATCAAAACAAGGAAGGACCTTCTTTCTCTTCGGTGCACGCACGCACATAGCCATTGTGAAAGTATTAACTGTGGATGGTGTGCTAAACCACTATTGGAATGAAAGAAATATCACATTGTGTGTGTAATCCCTCCACGCTACAATGCATCAATTTTGGAACCGTTACTAAATTTAAGCCATTGGGCATGTCCAAGGCGAACGATGACCGGGTGCCCCCATACGAGAGGCTCCTCCCCGTCCGGTACTCGGACTGGGAGGCCTAGCACTGCATCGATTACCGGGTGTGCTAGGGCGGCGAGTGTTCGGGCGACATCGGCATGGGTTCTGGCATGGAGGAGGAGCTCGCACTCTGGCCGTCGCACCGGATGAGCTCATTGTTGGTGTTTGACATTGTCTGAATTCGGCATGGAGGTGGTGTGTGCGGACTCCGCGTCTAGTGGGACGTTGAAGATGTTAATGGTCGGGGCGAGGGGGTCCGTTGTGGCGGCAGAGGCGGACGAGGTGCATTTGGAGACATCCATACTGTCTTCCAAGATGCTTTTTTTTAGAGAGCTGACTAATTTGGCAAAGGTTGCATACAATAATCAATGGTTTAGCAATCGTTTTGATTTACACACAACATATTCAATGTATTAGCACCTCTTATTTTATGAATTTTCTCGTAACGTTATTATCTGACCAATTTATCAGACAAGAAACTGGTCCCATTTTATCAGACAAGAAAGAAGACTATGGTGCTCTCACCCCGTCCTATGAGATTCCTTCTGCCAAGACATGGCAGCACCTGCCAAACACACTACAATTTTAAGGCTGGTCCTAGTGGGGAGTAACATATACTAGTATCATGCAATTTTAAGGCTGGTCCTAGTGGGGAGTAACATATACTACTTTATAATACTATGCACTATAGATGTAGTATCATAGATGATCTCATTTATTGTCATGCATTACACATAGTAGCATAACATTTATTATGTTACGGTATCTACCTATGTTACTATAACCCTCTCTCTTTTCTTTAATTTCCTGTCACGTAAGCATGTTTGCGAGTCCCAAGTATATGATACTAGTTATGTTACCCCTACTATGGCCAGCCTAAGGGGGTGTTTGATTCAGGGACTTTTTAGTCCCAGAGACTAGAAAAAGTCCCTAAAAAGTCCTTAGGAACCAAACGGGAGGGACTTTTTCTACAGGGACTAGAAAAAGACTACTAGAAAGTCTTTTTTGATTAGTCCCTAAGACTAGAAAAAGTCCTAAAACTTCTAAACCAAACACCACCTAAGTACATCATGCAACTTCTCAGCACGCTTGCAGTCCACGATTCTTGTCCCCTCGTGAGCCGTGCTCCATGGCCAGTCTGCACGGCACCCAGCTGTCGGAGTGAACCGGCTGATGGGGTAGGTGTTGGGTGTCTCGATCGCAACGTGGACACAGCACGCCGGCCACGCTTGGGCACATCGCTTGGCCTTCACGAGCGACAAGCGCCACCGTGATGATCTCGACGACGGAGATGGCCATAGCGGCGGGCCGTGGGTTCGGCAAAGCGCGAGCAAGCCGGCCAAGGGTCTATATGTGGTGGAGATAGCGCGGATTTCACACGTGGTGAGCATGAAAAGTGGTCCTTTTTTAACCATGTACGTATACTCCATTTTTAAATAGTGTTTTTTGTGTAATCACCTCTAAACCTCTATATCTGGCAGTTTGGTTTTGAACTCCACCACAGCGCATTCGCACCTTTTTTCCAGAAAAAATTCCGATCTATTTATCTATTGTCAAGATAGTATTGCAACTCAAACACCGATCATTGGTGTATTTCAAACGGTAGCTCTAATTTAGGCACCATAAAATTGTTGAAGTACAGTTCAAACCATCAAAAAGTGATTTGTAGGGCACTCAAAAATCTTCATCTGCCCTAAAATAGGGACTATAAACATTTAAATAAAAAATTAACATATAAGCATTGCATAGTTCACTTCAAACATTTAGAGTTCATGCAAACATTACATAGATTAAACGAACATCCAAATTACTAGATCATCCTAATGGACACCCTACAGGTTGTCCAAGTCAATGTTGCCGGACTCATCACTCTTGTCGCCAGGATCAACCTCGTTGTTGGACTCCAGCTTGACAACAGCGAAGGGGCCAGCCTCGTCCTCCGTCTTGCGCCCTACCTTCTTGTGCTCACTCTCCCTCTTCCAGAAGAACCCCGTTTCCGCCTACACGAGGTGCGGATTTTCCATCGCGAACCTCGCCATCACCGGCTCATCCCTCTCCCAGGTGTTCCTATGCTCGAGGATGATGCAGGTCTCCTGTATCGCCGGGCGAGACTCAATGGTCACCAGTCTCCTAATGAACTCCGTATCCGCCTGTGTCTCGATCTCCAGAAAGTGGAGCTCGTGTCGCTGCCGGGCGAGCCTCCACACGGTGATGTGATAGGTGCGTGTGGCAACCTCCACTGACTCAAAGGTGCAGAGCCAATACCTCCGGCCGTCGCACTAAAACTAGACTCCGAAGCGGCCGGACTCTCGCGGCCCAGCACCGCGGTAGCCTGAAAGTGCGTTATATCGACTAGAGGGGAGTGAATAGGCGATTTTTATGAAAGTCTTCAAAACGTGGAAGTTATGAAGACAAACAGCAGAGATATGCCTATTACTATGCAGCGGAAGGTAGACTACACTAGGCAAGCCATGGTCAAGTATTCAATAGAGTGAAAGCACAATGACAAATAGCTGCAGTGTAGTAAGGATCAGGTAGGAAGATATTATGAAGCCAAACAAAACACACAGTCACTCAGTGAAGACAAAAGATAGAGCAAACATGCAATGACTTCACAACGAGTGACAGTAAGTAAAGTGAAGTGAAGATGAAACCAGTGACTTGTTGAAGACAATGATTTGTTGGACCAGTTCCAGTTGCTGTGACAACTGTACGTCTGGTTGGAGCGGCTAGGTATTTAAACCTTAGGACACACAGTCCCGGACACCCAGTCCTGAACACGCAGCTCAGGACACCCAGTCCTCACCGTATTCTCCTTGAGCTAAGGTCACACAAACCTCGGCCAATCACTCTGGTAAGTCTTCAAGGTAGACTCCCAAACCTTCACAGACTTCGTTCACCGGCAATCCACAATGTCTCTTGGATGCTCAGAACGCGACGCCTAACCGGCTGGAGGATGCACAGTCCTCAAGTGTAATAAGTCTTCAGATCACTCAGACAAGAAGACTTAAGTGATGCCCAATTCTCTCTGGCACTAGGTGGTTAGGGCTTTTCTCCTTGCTAGGTATTCTCTCTCAAAGACTTCGAGGTGGGTTGCTCTCAAACGACAAAAGCGGTGCACTAAATCTGAGCAGCCAACCGTTTATGGTTGTGGGGGTGGGCTATTTATAGCCACTTGGCAACCCGGCCTGATTTGTCCGAAATGACCCTGGGTCACTAAGGAACTGACACGTGTTCCAACGGCCAGATTTCAAACCCACACGGCAACTTTACTTGGGCTACAAGCAAAGCTGACTTGTCCGACTCTGGACAAGATTTGCTCTCATAGTCTTCACTCGAAGACATAGGTTTTTTGTTTAGGCATCACTTCAGTCGTTCTGACTGGTTCTCTTGGACCCCACTTAACAGTACGGTGGTTCCTATGACTCAACACAAATGAAAGAGAACTACGAAAGATCTAAGTCTTCGAGCTCCATAGGCTTCACGTGGTGTCTTCTCTTGTCATAGTCTTCAATGTGAATATCTTCATATACCACCATTGACTTCAATGTCTTCGTACATTTTTAGGGGTCATCTCTGGTAGGAATACCAAATCAATGAGGGACTTCTACCTGTGTTATCGTGCAATTCTCACAAACACATTAGTCCCTCAACTAGGTTTGTCGTCAATACTCCAAAACCAACTAGGGGTGGCACTAGATGCACTTACAATCTTCCCCTTTTTGGTGATTGATGACAAACTAGTTGAAGTTCTCAACGGGGAATATAATCTGTGAAATTTTAAAGGATAAGGAATTGTCTTCATAAGTTGCAAGGGCTCCCCCTGAAGATGTGCATATAAGTAGTTTGCTTTTGGAATGCAAATGCACATGGCAGGTTGTACTTGTGGAGATTCACTTCAATTTATGATGACAATCCACTATGCATGAAAAAGTATACGAAGATAATGTCATGCATAATGGAAAATGGACGTCTGCAGAATGATCTAAGTGCGGAATTTATCGTCGCACATGCGGAATTTATATTCACAAAACAAGGTGGCAAACAAGTAGCAGACGACCATCGAGTTTTAGTGTTACAACTCAAAGAATCAAATGAAGCAAAACGAGAGTTGTAAGCACGAAGCAAAATATAGCAAAATCACTACAAGAAATATGTCAACTTATGACTACCACTATTGGTCACTGAATGGTCACAAATTTCCATTTATGACCTTTTTGTGACCAAAAACATAAGGTCAAAAGCTGGCCGTCGTAAACTGACTATAGCGACCTTTCTTCTGGAATGGTCGTAAACGTTTATGACCAAAAAAAAGGTTGTAGATTTAACGACCAACTGTTTTGGTCACTAGCAATCCGACCACACCACGTCAGATCCACTGTGGCAAGCTGACGTGGCAGACTTACGACCAAATGAAAAGGTCGTAAAATAGAATCAGCCCGGTCCATTTCAGCCGTCTTGATGGGCCAAGCCCAATAATTCAGCCCATTTAATTTATTTTTTTCTCTTTATTTTGCTTATCTGCATGGGCCTGGCCCAATAATTTAGCCTTTTATTTTCTGGGAATGGAGCCTTTTTCTGATGATTTTTTTATATTCCACTATTGTTTTGGGCCACAGCCTTTTTAGTCTAGTTCGAATTTGGGCCTTGGCCTTTTTATTTTCTGTTATGCAGCCTTTTATAATTTTTTTTCTTACAGTCATTTCTTTTTTTAGGCCCAAGCCTTTTTGGTCTAATTCTTGTTTGGGCCTTGGCCTTTTTAGAGCCCAGGTTCTCATTTTGCATAACTATAAACAGAAAGGCCCAGGTGCACAAGTGATCCACAAGCCCAGGTGCACAAGTGATCCACATAACTTCACAGAAAATAAACAAAATGATCCACAAGTGATCCAGGTTCACAAGATCACATAACTTCACAGAAAGGCCCAGGTTCACAAGTGATCACATAACTTCACAGGATCCATGTGCTCTAGTTTAAACAGCAAAATGCAACAAAATGCAACAGCTCTCAGCTCAGCTCCCAGGTTCACAGGTTCAAAATGCAACAACTACCTTAGCTCAAAGACAAAGAGGTTCATAGCACAGCCATCAAACTACCTTAGCTCCAAAGAGAGCCATCAAGTGGGCTAACTTCTCTTCCTGTTCTTGAGACTTCTTGCGCAGCAGCTCAAGTTCCTTGTCGCGTGCAGCTTCAGATTCTTCCGCCTTCATCTTGATTGCCACCAATTCTTCTTGCACCAGTTCAGCTTGAAGCTCGGACCTCTCCAGCTTCTGCTCAAGGTCACGAACATGAGCAGCAACTTTGCCGGAGTTGTTCCTAGATGACTGGAGCCCAACATTCCTGAGGAATGTGCTTTGCTTGGCTTCGGTCTTGAGGACTTGTTCGACAATTTCAACAGCAGACTTTGGCTCTTCACCTTCTGGTACCGGCGCTTCCTTCATTTTTTCCATCTCAAGCTAGCATATGGAGGAAAATGATAGGCATTAGTGGGAGATCTATTTCACATTTTGCAAACCAAACCAAGCAAGAGAAACCAAACCAGCACACAAATGGATTATTTGAAGTAATCAAACCAGCACACAAAATCTATACAAGAAGATGATGACTAGTGACCTGGAGACATGCAATTGGAACAATATGATCACTTCATTAAGCCTAGAATGGTGGTTCTATATAAGATGGCTTCCCGAGTGAGTCAATCATCAAACTAACATTCAGATCAAATTTCATCATATCATAAAAAATGCATCAAATAGCTACAGCAAGTTCTGATATCTTTGTTGAACTATCAAACAACATCAGAGCATGGAACATAGCATGTGTTCTTGACTGGCTCCAAGTCAAACAACATCAAATCATCAAAGCTGGCTGTGAATCAAACAGGGCAAAGCATGGAGTGACTTACTATAGCAATCTTGACTGGCTCCGAAAACCCGTGCTTCTTGCTGTTGTGGGTGGCCTTAAACAAGTCAATCGCAGACAGCTCCTCACCCTTACGCTCTTCTTTCTGAAATGTTTTTCAACAAAAATCAAAATGTTATTCAGCAAGAATCAGAAATGTTATTCAATGAGGAACCAAAGGTAAGGTCTCTAGAGAAGAGTTCTCACAGTGGCAAAAATGTGTGCTGTGTAGTGCCTGGAACCAGTTCTTTGATTGTACACGACTTTTTGTCGATTCATCTTGTTCGACAAACAGGTTTCCTACAAAAAAGCATACTGTCAGCATGATCTAGCACTAGCATATCATGTGCAGAACATAAAGCATCAAACAAAGCAGAGACAAACCTTGTGTCTTGGGGTAGACCACATCTCCACCAGAGCTTGCCATTCACCATCCGTTAGATCAGGCACCGGAGACTTAATGCTGACTTTATTTGCAGCTACGGCATCAAAATACTTCTTCTTGATCTGATGACGTCTGTTCTTTGAATATTTCTGCAGAATATCTTTGCACGAGGTCTTGATGGTCTCCGAGTCCGTGTTCATCTCAAAATTTGCCTACCAAGATAGCAAACAAGGTAGGAACAATATTAGTGATCATGCATAGGTGTAACAGAAAATAGATAACACATTAACTATGAAACAAGTAGCTTACAGCAACTTTCCCAATGTAGTTCTCCAATAGACTAGCATTTTTTTTGTATAGCTTGAAGTGAGGAAGAACCGGAAGATGGATTTTTGCAACGAGTACACACTCAGAAGCAAACTTTGCTACCTGCAGAGGCTTCTCTGGACGAATCATCCCTTCGGCAATTTGGATAGGCACCTTGCTACCAAGCGACTTGGTGATCCTCTCTAGCCCTTTGCCCTTTCTAAGTCTAGTCTTGGGAGTCATTGCATCTGAAAATGAAACTGAACTCATAAATTAGAATAGAAATCGACAAATGCAGGAATCAACAAAAGCATACCTGATCATTCCATTTGGAAAATGCACTAGTAAAAGAGAGCATTGCAAAGGTCAACTTGCCTGATTGAAGCACAAGCTGCTGTTCTTCTTCATTGATGACAGCGTTCCTGTCAATAGAAGGTGCAACAGGGCTGAGGTCTGTGTGGACAGTGCCTGCTTCATCAATGCAGATGGTTCCTGCTTCATCTAGGCAGACAGTGCCATTTCCATCCATGCTGAGAGTGGTTCCTTCATCCATGGGCGGCAACTCATGACCCGTTTGCACCGAGGCCTGAGAGTCCATGAGCAGCATACTTTCCTGATGGTCCGTGGCAGTCGCCATCCTTGCTTTCTGCCTTGTGACTCTATCAAGGGCAGGTTCATCAGGTTCCAGGATCCTCTTTTTTTGTCCTGGAGCTGGGGCCATCACCCTTCCTGGAGGCATTGCAGGAGATGTTTCTGAGCTCTTGTGCTTCTTGCTGACTGTCTTCTTAACACCAGGCCTCTTCGTCCTAGATTCCTTCAGTGCCTCGTATAAACAGCACGGAAAAAAGCATTAGATCACAAGAGAAATATGTGAGCACAAGGAATAACATAGAATAACAGAACCCCAACCCTCCAAGCAAGACAGAGTTTGCACCTTAACAATCTTGTTGACTACAACATCATCCACTTCCTCTCCATCAATAACTTCATCCTCCTTAGGACTGTACTCTGGGTCATCATTGATAACTGCACTACCCTCTTGAACCTCATCACTTCTACCTTCTTGTACACCATTTGTTTTCCTAATCATCGACGCTATTGCACCGATGCCAAGGGACTGGAACATCCGATTGTTCCTCATGATATTTCTAGCCCTAACCTTCTCGTACTCCGTGAGAGGCTCTTCTTTGCATGATAAAGGAAACATAACTATTAGGTGAATGTTTGGAATGCATGGACAAGCAGCCAAACATATCTTATGAAATTTTATTGTCATTTAATCCTAGTTATTCAGGTAAGGAAGACTAACAGCACACAGGCACAATTAAGCCAGCTTATTCAGATTGCAGCAATACATTTCACTTAGCATATTAAGACACAGATTTTATGAAACTGACCACAAGGAGCAAGTTGCATACCAACGGTTGGCGTCATGCTTGACCTTGTCCTCCTTGCCATGGATGATCTTGAGGTGGTGCCTGCAAAATAGAATAAACAACAATCAGATACAACAGGGATAAAGTAAAATGATGCACTTGTATCAATAAAGGAAAGCATTTGGACCATCATGCACATACAGTGATGTACTGTTATTAATTAAGCAAACATGTAAGTGCACTAAACAAGCATGCATGTACAGTGGAAATATATGTACACTAAACAAGCAAGCAAGCAAAGTGCTACTAATAGAAACAAGCAAGCATTGAAGGAAATTGAAAAGAAGCAAGCAAATACTATTGATACAAACCCTAATTAATAAGAAAGCAAGTAGCTTCTTCTCCATGTGCTACTGATACAAGCAAGTACTGCTAATGGAAACCCTAATTAAGCATGTATGCTTGCAAGCAACATGTATGTTAGCAAGCAAGCAACATGAACTAGTGAATTGGTGTCATGTACACATGCTTAGACAGTCTGACAGCAAGCTAGACGAGTATATCATGAGGACCTTCAAAACAACTAGATGTTTCCACTAGTAAAGCATGAAACAACAGTACTTGCAGAAGTACAAAAGCAGATGAAAAAAATACTCTCAACTGCTCAATAAAGTTCCCGGTCTTCGCAACAACAACAACAAAAAAAGGCGAGAGGGCCACACGGGACGGCCTCTATGCTGATAAAGAAATGCTCATCTGAATCATGTAATTCCACTATAGCTTGGTGACTGAACACAACACCTTCTACTTAACACAAATTGCTTTTGTGTTTGAGTACAGAAAGAACGCCATACCCGCAAAAAAAGGACAGATCATGGGCAGCCATAGAACGATATTACAACATCTTGGGCCAGCACAAGGCATCATTTTCGATGAAATCAAAGGGAAATAAACTACTGGTTTCATAGGGGTGAATCGTGATGATGACAACATTCACTTGGCCATACATCTCATCACAGAGATACGACATAAACACCAGGTTCAGAAACATCAGTGACACAGCGCCCCGCTCACAAGAGCGGTAAACACGCCATGAACCAGACCAACGCACAAGCACAATATAACCAAACGCATAGCAAACCCACCCATAACCTCAAAACAACAGGAATGGGTAGCATGAGAGGCCCTGAGGGGCACCTTCTCCAAGTGCTACTGATACAAGCCAAGTAATTAAATCATACACAAGCAACATGAACCATGAACCAGAGGGAGGTCTTCCTCAAACCTCATCCACCTCCTCATCCATCCCCATCCCCTAAAATCATGCACTTCCTCTCCATCAACATGAACCCTAAACCATGAGGGGGATCAAACACTACAAGTGCACAAGGACACGCATGCAACATAACCAACTGTGACCCAAGCCAAGCACCATGAGTGAATCTGGCGAGCACGTTCTGGATCAGTAGGGTTCGAGCAGGGAGGGAGGAGCCGACGCGCGAATCCTAACCCTAGATCGACAAGAAAACGAATCCTAGCCCTAGATCGACATGAACAAGAACAAGAACCAGGAGCTCGATAAACATGAACAACTTGTCCAATGAACATGAACAAGAACCACCAGGAGCTCGTAGATCAACCGAATCCTAACCCTAGATTGACCGAATCCTAACCCTAGATCGACCGAATCCTAACCCTAGGTCGACCAGGAGGGGGATCTACCGAACCCTAACCCTAGGTCGACCAGGAGGGGGAGAGGGGAGAGGAGAGGGGTACCTGTCGCCGTCGTCGATCGTTGATGATGTGGATGATGTTGCCACCGTCGCCGATGTACTCACTGTTGTTGATGTAGCCGTCGATGTAGCAACCGTCATCGGGGTGGGCGGCGCACCGCGGTGCGGCGTGGCGGGGCGGCACGGAGCAGGGGAGAGAGTGGGAGCGGGGTGGCGCGGAGCGGGCGGTTCGTCGGGGCGGAGCGGCGGGGAGGGGAAGCTAGGGTTCGTCGGGGAGAGGGGAGGGGAATGGAATGGGGAAATTTTGGGGAGTGGGAGGGGAAGGGAGTGGGATCCCGCGTGTTTAGTGGGAGAGGGGTGGTGGGTCCTGCCTGGTAGTGGGAGAGGGAGTGGAGGCAAATTTTGGGAGAGGGAAATTTTGGTGGAGGGAAAATTTTGGTGTGGGAG
The DNA here is from genome assembly GCF_056163025.1 of Triticum urartu. Classification (NCBI taxonomy): domain Eukaryota; kingdom Viridiplantae; phylum Streptophyta; class Magnoliopsida; order Poales; family Poaceae; genus Triticum; species Triticum urartu. Next base: position 717,049,603 of record NC_141879.1, read on the forward strand.
GGAAATCCTTTTGGGTTTGGGTGTAGATTTTGTAAACTTTGTAGAAATCATGGTTAAAATCATACCGAGTAGCTCAAGAAAACGCCGGTATTGCAAGTTCGGTATTTTTGCTAGTTGGTAGGCCACATTTGATGATGTGACGCGGAGGTCTCCCATTTTTTTGATTTTTTTTGAATTTTTTACGATGTTTTCAAAAACCGGCCGATTTCGTCGCGGCGACCGTCCGTGGCTAGGGTTTGGGCCGTGCAAATCTGTTGTCGATTCTGTGATGGAATGCCTACCTGTGAAGCTAAAAAGCATTTTTAGTGAAAATAACGGGCAAGCTATGGAGGACTCGCAGTTCAAATTCCAGACGGTTCCAGCTGAATCGGCCGAAGGTGATCCGAATTGCCGGGAGTAGCTACGAGGGTCGGAAATGCATACTTTTTGGTGACCATCCGTAAAATAGGGTCTACTTTGAGATAGACATGGAATGGCGCCGTTTGGGGTGCCTCTCCTTGTAGCCGCTTCACGAAAAACGCATGTCTTTTGCATTCAAAAAATGAAAAACGGTTTTTTTTGTTAAACAAGTTGGAACCTCGCTTTGGCAACATTGTTTGCCATCACAAGACGGAGGCATGCGCCCAATTTGGGCATATTATCAGAAACTATTCAACGGATGCGGCCATATCATTGCTAGTTTGGCTTGAAAGCCATGAATCTTCGTTCGTGGTAGGTCGTTTTTGAGAACACTTTTTCAAGAAAACGCCGGTATTGCAAGTTTAGTATTTTTGCTAGTTGGTAGGCCACATTTGATGATGTGACGCGGAGGTCTCCCATTTTTTTGATTTTTTTGAATTTTTTACGGTGTTTCCAAAAACCGGCCGATTTCGTCGCGGCGACCGTCCTTGGCTAGGGTTTGAGCCGTGCAAATCTGTTGTCGATTCTGTGATGGAATGCCTACCTGTGAAGCTAAAAAGCATTTCTAGTGAAAATAACGGGCAAGCTATGGAGGACCCGCAGTTCAAATTCCAGCCGGTTCCAGCTGAATCGGCCGAAGGTGGTCCGAATTGCCGGGAGTAGCTACGAGGGTCGGAAATGCATGCTTTTTGGCGACCGTCCGTAAAATAGGGTCTACTTTGAGATAGACATGGAATGGCGCCGTTTGGGGTGCCTCTCCTTGTAGCCGCTTCACGAAAAACGCATGTCTTTTGCATTCAAAAAATGAAAAACGGTTTTTTTTTGTTAAACAAGTTGGAACCTCGCTTTGGCAACATTGTTTGCCATCACAAGACGGAGGCATGCGCCCAATTTGGGCATATTATCAGAAACTATTCAACGGATGCGGCCATATCATTGCTAGTTTGGCTTGAAAGCCATGAATCTTCGTTCGTGGTAGGTCGTTTTTGAGAACACTTTTTCAAGAAAACGTCGGTATTGCAAGTTTAGTATTTTTGCTAGTTGGTAGGCCACATTTGATGATGTGACGCGGAGGTCTCCCATTTTTTGATTTTTTTGAATTTTTTATGGTGTTTTCAAAACCGGCCGATTTCGTCGCGGCGACCGTCTGTGGCTAGGGTTTGACCCGTGCAAATCTGTTGTCGATTCTGTGATGGAATGCCTACCTGTGAAGCTAAAAAGCATTTTTAGTGAAAATAACGGGCAAGCTATGGAGGACCCGCAGTTCAAATTCCAGCCGGTTCCAGCTGAATCGGCCGAAGGTGGTCCGAATTGCCGGGAGTAGCTACGAGGGTCGGAAATGCATGCTTTTTGGCGACCGTCCGTAAAATAGGGTCTACTTTGAGATAAACATGGAATGGCGCCGTTTGGGGTGCCCCTCCTTGTAGCCGCTTCACGAAAAACGCATGTCTTTTGCATTCAAAAAATGAAAAACGGTTTTTGAATTTCAGTTTTGCTAAAGCACATCTAGATGTGCCATAAGTATTGCACATCTAAGTCCTATGGCATTGATCTTACGTCGAGATTCGTGTGGATATTTTCCTTTTTCTCTTTTCTTTTCTCTTTATGCTTGATTCACTCACTTAGATGTGCAATAGCTAGAGCACATCTAGATGTGCCCTAGACACACCCTTTGAATTTGTACGGTGTTTTCAAAAACCGGCGGATTTAGTCACGGCGGTCGTCCGTGGCTAGGGTTTGAGTCATGTTTTTAGCATTCAAAAAATGAAACTTATATTGTTTCATACATGAGCATGCACAAAACCCCATAATTTTATCTTTCATCCATGAGCATGCATAAAAAATTTCAATTCCCATCAATTACCAAACTGAATATTCATTGTTAAAAACATGACTTGTTTAGATGACACTGTCATACAGCATCCATGAGCATGCACAAAATTAAACCTGACATACTTAACATTGACATGTTCATATTACACTAACAAGCTTAAACCTAACATGCTGAACACCTTCTTAACACCTTCACTCCTCCTTCTTCTCCTTCATCAACCTGATGCGCTCAGAGTGGCGAATCCCAACGCGGATGTACTCCTCTACCACAATTGGCATGGTCCTGTCGCCAAGCTGTGGGATTGCAGGTGCCGCCACCATCACGAGGTCGTCGTCCGCCACCACCATCGCGAGGTCGTCGTCCACCACCACCATCGCGAGGTCGTCGTCCGCCACCACCATAGCAAGGTCGTCATCCGCCACCAACATAGCAGGGTCGTCGTGAGCCACCACCATAGCATGTTCGTCGTCAGCCAGAATAGGCTGCTCCTCATCATCCCCGCTCTGCTCCTCGTCATCATCCCCGCTCTGCTCCTCGTCATCCCCGCTGCTGCTCCCATTGCCTGGCCAAATGCAACAAAGTGTGAACATGGTGTTGTCATCGTGCAGGTAGAGGAAGCCAAAAGGACAGGAAGAAGAGAGGCAGAGAGCTTACTGGCATCGTCGTCGTGCTGGTAGTACATGCGGCACATGGTGTTGTCGAACATCTTCATGGTGAACATGGCGTCGCCGTTGTAGCGGAAGACAAGGAAGTACCCGAGCTGTAGCTCATGGGCGCGGGCGAAATGCTCCCAGCTGGGCCCTAGGTACATGTGGCCTTCACCATCAAACACCACCAACACTTTCCACAGCCTGTGAAGCCCGCTGTCGGCCTCCCGCAGCTTCACTTTGTGGGGCTCACGGCCCGCGAGCATCTTCGCAAACTTGTCAGGCAGCCTCTGCAGCGAGGGTCAAGCAGTGGTTAATTGTGGCAATGAAGCACTAGACAGCAGAGTGATGATAAAGAAATGAGTGATGATAAATATACCTGCCTACTGCAAGATTTCTCAATTATGATCTCGAAGAACTCAAAACCTTCCAAGCCAGCCATCTCACTTCTACTCTAAACAAGCAATAGGAAACAAGCAATAGTAAATTAAACAACATGACTGGACAGAAATAGGAAACAAGCAGCATTGTAAAACCTTCCATACTTGAGCATGTTCAGTTTAAAAGAATATAAACAAGCAAGAATGCATGCATGCATATCAAATGTTGGCATCTACTGCTGCTGCTACTCTGCCCATATTCATGCAGGTCACTACACCTGCATATGCATGAATCCCACTGCAGCACAAGACTTGTCAACAAGAATAACCACAACAGCATGTTCAACCACAGAATTCAACAGCAACAGAATTCAACAGCATGTTCTGGCAATAGTAACAGCATGTTCACCATAGAATTCAACAGCAACAGAATTCGGTTAATTCAGTTAATTAACCACAGAATTCAACAGCAACAGAACAGAGCATACTAAATCCATATCTATAAATGAACATATCTATATCTATAAATGAACATATCTGCCCATATCAAATATCTATAAATGGGCAGACATGTAGATATGGCAGATATCTACATATCTAATCCAACATATGGGTAGATATCTGCATGAACATATCTATATCTATAAATGAACATATATGAACATATCTTCCCCTTTGCATATCTATAAATGAACCATATGGGAAGACATGAGTATGATCTTGCTAGTGTCAGAGCCAAGTTGGATATTTACTACATGTGTTTGCCAAGGCCTCAATTTGGAATAGTACTATAAATGGCAATGGCCTCAATTTGCTACTACTCTATCTTGGCAAAAACAAGGACATTTCTAATGGCAAAAACATCAACATCACTCTGTTTTCTTCTTCTACTCATTCCATATTTTGCTGGCACCAAAAACATCAACATCAACAGGGCCTCAATAGTAGATAAGAAAGCTAATATATCTACTTTAACTAATTTGAACCATATCATATTTTGCTACTAAGTTAAGAGGAAGGATTCAAATCATATTTTGCTAGGTCAGTCAACTTAGTTGTGGGCTTTCAAATTATCTAACCCAAATTTCCAAACAAACCCTAATCCAAGGCCAGAACAACACCACCCCACCCACTCCCCCTCCATTCGAATCAAACCCTAACCGAATCTAATCCCTAATCCATTAAAACCCTAATCGAATCCAGTAAACAACAGCAGAAAACCCTAACCTATCAAAAGAGGAAGGAGTTGCGGGAGAGGAAGGCAGCGGATTCAAACCTCCAGCGGTCGGCGGCGGCGGTGGCAGAGAGGAAGGAGATGAGCTGCGGCGACGACGACAGAGAGGAAGGAGTTGTGGGAGAGGAAGGAAAAGAATGGGGAAATGAGAGGAGGAGGGTCCACTTGTCAGTTGCGGGAGAGGAGGGACCACTTGTTTGAGAGACAACCACTCTCTCCAACACATGTAGTTTTGTTCGGGTACATAACCAACAGTCTCTTCAAAATAACTTAAGGATCACATCATTTTGTAAACTTTTACATCACAACCAAAACTACATGATCACCAAAACTACTTAGTTCAAAAAAACAGCATTTTACACCACAACATCTTCAGTTCAGAAAAACAGCTCTAAAAACAACATCTTCAGTTCACCAAAAAACAACATTTTGCATCTTCAGTTCACCAAAACAACATCTTCATTTTGCATTGTATCTTCCATCACCAAAACTTCATGATCACCAAAACTACATCATTTTGCATTGTATCTTCAACCATCATCTTCCATCACTACACAGTCTCATGCATTTTGGTACCTGGAGAGATTTTTAGTACAAAAACTACATCAGGATCACATCAACAACTACTACCAAGGAGACAAAATAGCATTAGCTCACCAAGGAGACCAAATTTACATTCGCTACTCATCGTCGTCGATACGAAAACAAGGAACTCTATGCCCACTCCTGTTTTCCTCATCATCCCTACAATATTGCAGCATAGTATGATCAGTCCGGTTTTCCTCATCCTCGCTTTCATGTCCATCCTCTACCACCTTTCTTCTTTTCTTGATGCCTTCAACTGTTGCAGCACCAATGATCACACGTTCCCGGTCCCTTCGCACTCTGCTTTGCACCAGAACTTCCATAGAGTCATCATCAGCTTGCAATGGAACTTCCGTAGAGTCATCATCTTGGTATGTTAGTCCACCATCACCGGGGCCCTTTTCCACTTCAGTTTCGGTCACACTCCACAAGTGTCTGTGCTGAAAGTTTTGCACAACTCGCCATTTTCCGTGCAAAAGAGTGTCTGGCAGATAAAACACCATTGTTGCTTGTGTTGTTAGAATAAAGGGATCACTCTTATACCAGCACCTTGCAGTGTTGATGCTTTTGAAGTGGCCATCATATTTGACAAAAGAGTCTCTCCTCTTCTTGCTACCAAGCTCAAACCAGTCACAGCGAAATAAGACAACCGAGCGATGGATGCCTCCACTAGAGTTGTACTGCAACTCTACGATGCTTCTCAACTGACCATAGAAGTCAATGATCTCACCATCATGTGACCCCTCAGTGACGATTCCACTATTCTGTGTCTTCCTTTTTTCCTCGCGGTCAACGGTGTGGTACCGGACACCGTCAGCAATGCATGCTGAATACACTCTCACTCGCTTATCCGGTAAGCATGCCAAAGCAAATAGATCATCACTGACCTTCTTCTCCTCATGCAACTTTCCAATCTACACAAATAAACCATTTAGCAAACAATGGTATTTAACAATGGGTGAATAACACAGAAAACATAAAACATGTGGCTAAAGATCTCACATGATTCTTAAACCACTTAGCAAACACCTTGGCAACCCTTTTATCAACATTGATATTGCTTTCTTCCTGATTTAACTCTTCCTTGCATTTCCTACAATGCCAACAAAACATGTGAATTAAAACATTAGGCTGGTGCCAACCCAAGCAAAATATATATATATAATGAGTGCACAAGATATAACGTACTCGATATATGGTAGAACCTCGGCGCAATTGCTGAGCACAAACAAAACCATCTTGTCATACTCATCACCAGCCTCCATGTATTGTGAGGCTCCAAGAAAGTTCACACCATGGTTGAAAACAGAGACATCACCACTTTGCGAATCAGACCGCTCTCTATTTCTGCCCGGCCGGTTCCATCTTGTTTCCACATCATCAAAGTATCTAGAGCAAAAAGTCAAGCACTCGTCAACGACATATGCTTCAGCAATAGAACCTTCAGGTCTTGCCGTGTTTCGCACATAACGCTTACAAGTAAGCAGCCTTCTTTCGATTGGGTACATCCAACCGTATTGCACAGGGCCTCTAAGCATTGCCTCTTTGGGTAAGTGCACCGCCAAATGGACCATCACGGTGAAGAAAGCTGGAGGGAAAATCTTCTCGAGCTTGCAAAGAATAATTGGGATTTCTTTTTCAAGTCTTTCCAAGTCAGTTAACTTGAGGGTTTTGCAGCACAATTCTCTAAAGAAATTTCCCAGCTCAGCAACCGCTTCATATATATCCTTGTGCATGATTCCTCGGAGGCCCGCCGGTAAAATCCTTTGGAGGAGGATGTGACAATCATGGGTTTTCAGTACTGAAAGCTTGAATCCATCAGAAGTAACACACTTTGCTAGGTTAGCAGCATAACCATCTGGAAATTTCACCGCTCTTAGGAATTCACAGAATGCAAGCTTTTATTCTTTATTCATTGTATACCATGCTCGTGGAATTTCAAATGAATCTTCATCTTCATTGTGCTGTAGATGCAAATCTTCTCTTATGCCCATGTCCTCCAAATCAAGCCTAGAACTAACCGTGTCCTTTGTCTTCCCTTCAATGTTCAGAAACGTCCCTAGCAGATTCTTGCATATGTTTTTCTCAATGTGCATTACATTGAGATTATGCCTTAATTTCAGATCAGCCCAGTATGGCAGGTCCCACAAACAAGACCTCCGGTCCCAACATTGACCTTCCTCACGCTTTCTTTTCTTCGCCAGCTTTCCTGGTCTCACATCTTTCACCGTTTCAAGTTGCTGCTCCAGCTCTTCTTTAGTGAATTCAGCTGGCTTGTCACGGGTTTCATTCTCACCATTAAAATCTTTGCTTCTTCGCCAGCGATGGTTTCGGGGAAGAAAGCGGCGGTGCCCAATATAGCATATCTTGCTCCTTATTCTCTTTGAGCAAGGGTCTTTGTCACAATGGACACAAGCCTGATAACCCGCTGTGATCCTCCCAGACAGAGTGTGCAGAGCCGGGAAATCATGGATGGACCATATGATCGCAGCACGTAGATTGAACTTTTCTTCCGGACTCAAGGCATCGTATGTAGGTACACCAGTCCAGAGCTGGAGCAGTTCTTCTATGAGGGGCTCCATAAAGACATCAAAAATCCTTTCCTGGAGAATCTGGACCCGGGATAAGCAATGACATCATGAAGTTGGACTGATCCATGCATGCCCATGGTGGCAGGTTGTACGGCACCACAAAAACTGGCCACATGCTATAAGACGTGCTCATGTTCCCAAACGGATTAAACCCATCTGTGGCAATGCCAAGTTTTATGTTCCTTGGATCTGCAGCAAAATCAAAATGTATACGGTCAAACTCTTTCCATGCCTCTCCATCCGCTGGATGGCTCAGCTTATTGTCCACAGGTTGCCGCTTTAGCTTGTGCCACTGTACCTCACGCGATGATTTCTTCGAGATGAACATCCGCTGCAGCCTTGGTATCAAGGGAAAGTGCCTCAGTACCTTCTCCGGTATTGACTTCTTCCCATCAGCATCTTTCCACCTAGATGCATTGCATTTTGGACAGTTGTCATGCTTTGCTAAATCCTTCCGAAACAAGACACAGTTATTTGGGCACACATGTATTGACACATAACCTAACCCCAGCCTGCGGATTATGCTCAATGCTTCATCATAAGATCTGGGAACACAACTATTAGGGAATTGCAAGCTCAAAAGACGGAGTATTGCGTTGAATGCGGCATTGCTAATCCGGTAGAAAGACTTGATGTGGAGTAACTTCACGGTGAAGGTAAATCTTGAAAATTTGCCCCCTTCATGAGCTGCGCGCTTCGCCTCCTCTAACACCTCAGCAAACAACGATTTCTGTCCATCAACACGATCTTCAGCATCATACAAATCCTTCAATAGGTTAGGAATCCTATCATCTTCATGCCCATCCTCTTCCTCCAAAACAACATTATCTCGCAAAACCTTTTCCATGAAATCAATGCCAGCATCACCACCACCCATCATATGAGGGGCCTCTGTATCAGCTTCAAAATGTTGAGGTTGTCTGTCTAAAGGTTCTCCATGATATATCCATCTATCATATGTGCTGGACATCCCATTAAGAAGCAGATGATCTTCCACTCTTCCTTGAGCCATTCTTGGACGGTTGCATTCACAACATGGGCAAAGAATGTGAGCATCGTTGGCAAAATTTGCCCGAACAATTGCCATGAAATCATCAACTCCTTTCATATGTTCTTTCGAAAACTTTCTAACTCCTTCTCTAATCCAGCTTCTGTCCATCTGCCAAAGACAACAAATTGTTGCAACTTAGCAAATCAATCTAAGCGCATCAACATTAATTAATGAAAATGGATGGAAGTAATGGAAGCTAAAATTCCAGAAAATTTTATATGCTAATTGCCTAACCACAAGGCCTGAAGAATTCTTAACAAACAAGCTGAACAATTCCTAACAGCACATCAAGAAAATTCATCTATGCATTATCTACCAAACAAGCAAGCTATCTCCTAACTACTAACAGTGCATCAACAAAATTCATCTCCCACCAACAAAACAAGAAAGCTATCTCCTATGCTGAAGAACATCTGACTGAAATCCATCTCCCACTACTCGGGTGACGAGAGAGGAGAGGGGGGAAGAGGTGAGGGGTGCATACCGGGAGGTGTGCTTGCGGCGGCGGCGAGTCCCCCATGCTCGGCGAGCCCCCACCACCATCGGTCACCTACGCCCCTGCTGGCCCCCGCCTCCACGCCCTGCCTCGCCTCCGCCCCCTGCCGGCCCCGCCCCCGCCTCCGCTGCCGGCCCCGCCCCCGCCTCCGCCCCCTGCTGGTTGCTTCCGCCGTGGGCGAGGTCACCTGCGGCGAGGCCGTGGGCGAGGTCACCTGCGGCGAGGCCGTGGGCGAGGTCACCTGCGGCGAGGCCATGGGCGAGGTCACCTGGTTGCTTCCGCCGTCGCCCGCCGCCACCTGGTCGGAAGACCTAGAAAAACGCTAAGTGTTGCTCTGTTCGATGCCACCCGCCGCCACCTGGTCGGAAGGTCCCACTTGTCACTGGTACGTGAGAGCCGTGGTTTTATATACTATATGGAAAACTACCCACACATTAGCAATAATATCTCTCTAGCCCAGCGGTAATGAACGAGCGAACCCAGGGCGAGGTCGTGGGTTCGAGTCCCCGCTAGCGCATATTTTTTAGGGAATTAAACGCTCGCTCAACCACCTGTCAAATGGGTCCCGCCTGTCAGTGTTGCAAATCGTTGCTCTATTCGATGCCACCTGGTCGGAAGGTCCCACTTGTCAATGATACGAGAGAGACGTAGTTCTATATAATGTATAGATAAAGTCCCAGATGCGAGCAACTGTCCCTCTCTAGCCCAGCGGTAGCATGCGAGCCAACCAAGCGCGAGGTCGTGGGTTCGAGTCCCGCCTCGTGCATCTTTTTTGGGCGAATTAAGCGCTCGGCCCCATCTGTCAAATGGGTCCCGCCTGTCAGTGTGTCCCCCGTCTATCTGTTGAATATTAAAACTCAAGCAAAAAAGACACCTAGACAGTGACACATAAGCGAGGTGGCTGCCTAATCATCCTAATTCATTCAAACTCAAGTGTAGTGACCATTTTATATTGGTCGTTATCAGCTACGCATGAGGCAGTGGACAGTGCTACTAGCTTTACGACCATTTCCTCTAATGAAATTATGACCTTTCTGACCAAAATGGTCGTTATGGTTTAGGGTTTAGAGCCCCCCAGACAGCTTTTGACCAATTGGTCTAAAATGGTCATAAATTTATGACCAATTCTTCGAGGGTCACTGACAGAAGGTCATAAGTTGACATATTTCTTGTAGTGAATATAAAGCACCCGCCCATATGGACCCGCTTGAAGACTATCAACCCCATATGCTTCTCCCCCTTTTGTCAGTAAGGACCAAAAAGGTTTGAAGATATAGAGTTTCTACGCGTTCCCATGAGCAGCAGGGTCGTTGGTGGTGTTTGGAGGTGCTGAAGAAGGTGGTGGTGAGGTAGCATCGTCTTCATCCTCAATAATTTTGGCAGTCACTGTGGCAGCAGATGAAGAAAACTCAGAGTCTTCAAGGGATGGTGTTCCTCGCAGCACAGCCCTTCTAGGAGGTGTGGAGTCAAACTTGAATCGCTCAGTGAAGCCATCCTCTTGAAGATCAGCTTCAGAACACATCATCGAGAGCCCTTTCCATGTGCGGCGACAGGTTTCATGGGCAACGAAAGCATTCTTGGTGGCAAGATTGCGAATGCAATTAACATCCACCAAGAGGCTTTTCATCTGACGCTTCAGCCAGTCATGATGCCTATCCTGTTTTTGATGAAGGGCCACAAGAAGCTCTCGGTCATTGAGAACACGAGGGCGCTTCTTGGGTCTTGGAGCAGTTGTGCTGTCAGTGGCTTCAGTGGAGGCAGGGCGTGGTGCACGTGTAGTGCCAGCCAACGGATACACCCGAGAAACTGCTTCAATTCCTTCAATGTTTTGAGTGAAGCTCTGGTGTTCTGCATTCCGAAGACTCAGAGGTTGCTTGGCAGGCTCGGGATAGATGGCTTCAGTAGAGGTATCCACATCAGGCAAGAAGATCCGATGGTTGCGGGCTGAGGGCTGATACGTGATAGCAGAGTGAAGTTTGATCAGCCGCATTACCCAAGGGGCGTAGAACTTCAAACCAAACATATCAGAGCCGGATGCAGCAAGTTGGCGTATGAAGAAGTCCTGTGTATTGAAGCATTTGCCATGAAGGATACAGAATATCAAAGTCCTCATTGCACCCTGAAGCTTGACATTTGGAGAGTGCCCTTTGATAGGCCAGAGAGTTCGCCGGATGATGTGATAGATGGTTCTGAGCAGGTACTCAAGGTCTTCAATGAAGAACTCTGTGGGATAAGCAGCATCTTGGGGAAATGGCTTCATCATGCTGAGCATCTGACTCATATTAGGTTCAGGCCGCTGAAAGATGCTCTCAATAGCTTCAGCATTCAGCTGACAGCCTTGCTCGAAGAGATCGCCAGGAGTGGGAAGGCCAGTGAGCTCAATGATGTCAAATGCATTGGCTTCGTGATGAACGTTGCCAGTCATCCACTCCAGGACCCAAGTCTTTGGATCTCTGTTGTACCCTTTGATGTGAAGTGTGGCATAGAATTGTAGCAGCAGCTCTTCATTCCAATGCTCTTCATCAGTAACAAACTGCAGCAGACCCACTTGCTTGAAGCAATCCAATGCTTCTTCTAGACAGGGCAGACCAGCTATAGCTTCAACGTCAAGGCGCTTGTGTGGGAAGATGCGACCTTGGTTGTAAAGAATGCAAGAGTAATAGCTTCGCTGAGGATAGCTCCAGAACCGATCAGATGATATCCTTTCCCTTGAGTAGGGGTTCCTGGAGCTATTGAAGAACGTGTTGTCTGCCCTGAAGCCATTGATGTTGAAGGAGCCAGGTGCTGATGCAGGACCTGGAAACCTTGGCAGTCTTGGAATTGGCTTCTGGACCCGAGGCCTGTGCTCAACATGATAGTTGAATTGGGGACCGGCAGCAGACTCAGGAACAGAAGTGGCGGGATCAGTGACTTCGCTGTCTTCTGAAGCTTTTGCTGGGGAGAGCTCCACATTAGCTTCATTGTTGGTTGTGGCAGCCTCAAGATTTTCATCCTCCACTTGACTATCTGGAGGGTCGGTCATAGGCATGTTCTCCTGGAGAACTGCTTCTTGGTGGAACAGGGGAGTGGGATCTTGTGGTACTTCTTCTTCTTCGGCTGTTGCAGCCGGAAAGTCTTCAGCAAAGACTTGAGGCCTTGGACCTTTGCGAAGCCTGCGGAGCGCAGACGACGCCTGTGGAGTTGGAGTGGCCTGGGCCTCATAGTCTTCTTCCTCTTGTGGGCGATCCGCTCATGAAGCATCTTGTGCAATTGGCGTCAGTGGACGACCAATGCTGATGAGTTCGCTGTTTTCAAACTGAGGAAGGACTGGATCATCTTCTACATTGTCATGAGGACCAATGTCTTCAGCAGCGATGGGATCAGCTGCTGGAATGTCTTCGGCTTCAGGAGCCTCTGTGGAAGCAGGCTCATGAACTGTCAGTTGACGTTCTGCGTCAGGATGAACCATAGAAATGGGTTCCACTATCAAGGGCTCTGTGGAAGCAGCCCGAGCTTTCTTGGTCTTCCTCTTCTTCTTGGAGGGGGCAGTAGGAGAGGCTTCAGAGTGTTTCCTCTTCCTGGCTTCAGCCTCAGCAGTCCTTGTCTTCTTGAGCTCTGAAGCGGTTGACCGGCTCTTTGGCTTCGAGCCAGGTATTGCAGTTGGGAAGACAATCGGAACTGCTTCTTGCCTTGATGCATCAGGTTCAGCCATAGCAGTCTGCTTCTTCTTCTTTGCGGCCATCCTTGGGTGGATGCCAGGACGCCCAAGTGCCTTGCGCTTCTCAGCCTCATTGTAGGCTTGCACACATCTGTCAGCCAGAGTCTTCATGCGCTCACGCAAACCCTGAGCTTCGGCATGTTTGTTCAGAAAGTTTTCTTTGAGCTCGTGCATCATGATTTGGAAGTTCTTCACGTCTTGCACGCTGAGCTTGGCCATATGCTTCTTGAACTAAGCCTTTTCATAGTCAATCGTCTGCTTCAGCTCAACAACGCGTTGGGGATGGCTAGTTCTGAAGCAATGGCGCCATGGAAGGCGACACTGAGGCCAATGGGTAGCTGTAGATCATCGAAGCTGATGTTGGGCGTGTCAAACCACTCGTCAATGAAGTTGTGAATGATTGTGACATCAAAGAGCGGCAGATCATTGAAGATTTCTGCCTCTTCTTTGCTCTTGATGAGTTGCTCAAGAGCGTCATCTGCGAGATCTTCGTCACTTGATAGATCAATGTCATCATTGCGCAGAATGGCAGCAGCTGTGAGCTCTTGGCCGGTGTGTGGCTGAGGCATCTTGCTCTTCTGGTGCTTGGAGATGCGTGATAAGTCTTCAGACTGCACACTGTCTTCAGGAGGTGCAGTTGCCAGTGGCCTCGCCCTTGAGATTTTCGGTGAAGGGGCAGGCTTTGAAGACATTGGCTTCTTCATCTTCTTTGGCTTCAGCACAGCTGGAGCTTCTTCTGATTCAGAGTCAGCTGGAGGCGCATTCACTGCCGTCCCTTGAACCAAGATGCGGGTAATGAGGCCTTCAAGGTTGGCATACGGACCGATGACATTGGGTTCTGCTTCTCGTGTGCCATCTGCCCTTGGTGCTAAGGGACCAGGGTTGAAGTCTAACCCAAATTTCTTCTTGTTCTGCTTCGCTGAATTTTGGGCAAACTGGAAGTTGCGCTTGAACAGATGGTCGTCACGACACCAGAGTAGTGACGACGGATGTGCATCATCAGGCTGTGGCCCACGGACCATGCATGGATAGAAGCTTTGGGCAATGGCTTCATCTCTTGACCTGGGTAGAAGATTCTTGTATAGGATATCTCCCCACGGTCTTTTGAAGGCACTTTTCTCAGCATACTCTTGGGTTGTGAAGCGGTATTTGAACCATTGTTCTGCCCAATATCGTCGAATCCATTGGATTCGGGTCTTACGCTGACTGTAATCCTCTTCAGGATTTGTCTTGTACATTTTTGTGAGTTCATCTAGCAGATCTCTGGATGTTCTGCCACGACGCTGTCTGCCCCCCTTCCTTGCTGCTTTATCTGAAGCCATAAACTTTAACTTGAAAGACTTCAAGACGTTCAAAGGCTTCAAAGGCTTTCTCTTACTGGACCAACAGGAACTGGCTTCAGGAGAATTTATGTGATGCTGTAAGAATTCTGCAAATGAATGCAGACTATGAGAACCAAAGGATTCTCCCATGGACATGTACCTGTGACAGCATTAAGGTGCGAGGGAAGGGGAAGAGGTCATATGCATTCTCAGAAGATTTTGACGATAAATCAGTTTAGAAGACATTGACCTCATCATGCGAAGACATTCACTCATAGGTAAGAAGTTGGTTCCAGATTTGTACGAACCCACAGATCAGTATAAGTGAGGAATCTAACTACTTTGTGAAGCACAAGTGAATATACTAGGCATGTTATGAGATGCAGTATGAGAGAGATCTAACATATCTAACTTGTGTGAATAGAAACTTCTTATGGTAGAAGGTGACAAAGCCATAGGATCAAAAGGGGCCGTAAAAAGAAGTTTTATTTACCACACTGGGAACTGCTAGACGAAGTGGGAGATGAGGCCGAGCAGTTTAATCTTCCGTGCCCTAACTTGGTGACGGAGGACACCTACGGCGACGGCGGATAGGACGATGTCCGCGATCGGCGTGAAGACGGCGTCGGAGAGGTTGCGGCAGCGAAGCGCTTCGTCGCCGGCGTCGTCGAGGGCTAGCGGTGGCGCTAGGGTTCGTGCGAGGGTGGAAGAAGAGATAATGACCGCTGTGAGTGTGTATTTATAGGTACAGGGGCGGCACTACGCTATTACACAGGTGCCCCTGGCGATTCGCATCTGAGTAACACGTGGCCATCATGCGGAATTTTGGGGTTTGTTCCACGTCCCACGCACGCCTGGATTGTCGGGTGGCCGTTCCTACTTCTCCGGATTTCATGTGGATGAATGAGCATTGAAAACGGACTTAAAGGTTGTCTCTGTGTCGTCTGCTGACAAGGGCGCAGAGAAGACATTCGACAGTTTCAATAGAATGCATATGACTTGGAGAGATAGAATTTGAGATGGAAAGCATAGAGAGGTTAGGGTCCGATCACATTCACTTAGTTCAAAAGATTCAAACAAGAAGACATAGCTATAAGTGAATGCTGTAGAGGACAGAACACTAGTATGTATATATCTATACAATCAACATAGTGAAGATAATCATGAAGACATGTTGAGATTGAAGCCAAACCAAATGTGAAGACATTGCAAGGTAACGCCATGAGTGAAACACTTCAAAATAGAACGTTTGGTGGTGTCGTTACCCACCGTATAGGAAGTATTAGACCCAGACACGGCGCACAATTATCATGGCGCTCCGAAGTCAAATTCCACATTAATGTATTCAAACTTAGAATGTATGTCTTCGTTGATTGAAGATATACGTTACTTCGTGTGTTGCACATCTAAGTTATCAATATGCATAAGTGTTAGGATGTGTGCCTGATCATAGGACATTTGAGGATTCCAGGATATTTAGCTCACACCGTAACTTGCAAAATCTCTTCTCATCCAAGGGCTTGGTGAAGATATCTGCCAATTGCTCTTCAGTGTTGACGTGTATGATATCAATATCTTCCTTCACAACATGATCTCTGAGAAAGTGATGACGAATTTCTATGTGCTTTGTCTTCGAGTGCTGAACTGGGTTGTTGGCAATCTTGATGGCGCTTTCGTTGTCGCAGTAAAGTGGCACTTGCTTCAGATGAATGCCATAGTCCTTGAGAGTTTGCTTCATCCACAGAAACTCAGCGTGGCAAGATCCAGCAGCAATGTATTCAGATTCAGCAGTGGAGAGGGATACACAGTTCTGCTTCTTTGAAGACCAACATACAAGTGATCGTCCCAGAAAGTGGCATGTGCCTGATGTAGACTTCCGATCAACCTTGTCACCAGCATAATCAGCATCCGAGAATCCAACCAGATCAAACTCTGAGCCCTTTGGATACCATAATCCGAGAGTTGGGGTGTGAGCCAAATATCGAAGAATTCGCTTCACAGCTAAGTGATGCGACTCCTTTGGTGCCGCTTGAAATCGAGCACACATGCAAACACTAAGCATAATATCTGGCCTAGATGCACATAAATAAAGCAAAGAACCAATCATGGAGCGGTATACCTTTTGATCGAACTCTTTACCATTGTCGTCAGGACCCAGATGATGTTTGGCTGGCATTGGTGTTGTGAAGCCTTTGCAGTCTTGCATACCGAACTTCTTCAGGCAATCTTTGAGATACTTCTCTTGAGATATGAAGATGCCATTGCGTTGTTGTCGTATTTGAAGACCGAGGAAGAACTTCAGCTCCCCCATCATGGACATATGATATTGCTCTTGCATCATATATCCAAACTCTTCACTGTACTTCTGATTGGTGCAGCCAAAGATAATGTCATCCACATATATTTGGCACACAAACAGTTCACCATCATATGTCTTCGTGAAAAGAGTGGGATCTAGGGAACCAGGTATGAAGCCTTTGCTCTTCAGGAAGTATTTGAGTGTGTCATACCAGGCCCGAGGGGCTTGTTTGAGGCCATACAGTGCCTTGTTGAGCTTGTATACCATGTCAGGATGTTTTGGATCTTCAAAGCCTGGCGGTTGTGCAACATACACTTCTTCTTCAATCTTGCCATTGAGAAAAGCACTCTTCACATCCATTTGATATAGAAGTATGTTATGATGATTTGCATAGGCCAGCAGTATGCGTATGGCTTCAAGTCTAGCCACAGGAGCAAATGTTTCATCGAAGTCAATGCCTTCCACTTGAGTATATCCTTGAGCAACGAGACGAGCTTTGTTTCTGACAACTTGACCATGCTCATCTTGCTTGTTGCGGTATATCCATTTGGTGCCTATTATATTGTGCTTCCGTGGATCAGGACGCTTAACCAGTTCCCATACATTATTCAGCTCAAATTGTTGAAGCTCTTCTTGCATAGCTTGAATCCATTCAGGTTCCATGAAGGCTTCTTCAAATTTCTTGGGTTCTTCTATTGAGACAAATGTGAAGTGCCCACAGAAATTTGCCAGCTGAGTTGCCCTTGAACGAGTGAGTGGACCAGGTGCATTGATGCTGTCAATTATTTTGTCAATCTGCACTTCATTGGCAACACGAGGATGTACAGGACGAAGACTTTGCTCTTGGTGATCTGTGTTGTTGTTTGGAAGAATGTCTTCAGGCTGAGCATTGTCTTCATGTGGATCAGGTGCTGAAATGATAAGTTCTTCTTCAGGATGAGCTTCAGAAGGTACAATTTCTCCAGTTCCCATTAGCTTGATTGATTCACTGGATGGAACTTCATCAAGCACATTTGGCAGTTGCTCTCTTTGTGAACCATTGGTCTCATCGAACCGCACATCCACTGTTTCAACCACTTTATAATGAAAGAGATTGAAGACTCTGTAGGAGTGCAAATCATTTCCATATCCAAGCATAAAACCCTCATGTGCTTTTGGTGCAAACTTTGAGGTGTGGTGTGGGTCCTTGATCCAGCACCTTGCGCCAAATACTCTGAAGTAACTGACATTTGGCTTCTTGCTAGTTAGGAGTTCATAAGATGTCTTGTTCAGAAGCTTGTGAAGATAAACACGATTGATTGTATGGCATGCATTGTCAATGGCTTCAGGCCAGAATTTTCTTGGAGTCTTGTATTCATCTAGCATCGTTCTGGCCATCTCAATGAGTGTTCTGTTCTTGCGTTCGACGACGCCATTCTGCTGTGGCGTGTACGGGGCTGAGAATTCATGTGTGATGCCCAAGGTATCAAGATATGTATCAAGGCCAGTGTTCTTGAATTCAGTGCCATTGTCACTTCTGATGTGCTTTATCTTGGCGCCATAGTTGTTCATTGCTCGATTGGCAAAGCGTCTGAAGACATCCTGCACTTCAGTCTTGTAAAGGATTATGTGCACCCAAGTATATCTAGAATAATCATCAACAATGACAAAGCCATATAGGCAAGCAGTAGTGGTAAAAGTTGAGTAGTGAGTGGGACCAAAAAGATCCATGTGAAGCAGTTCGAAGGGTCGAGTAGTGGTCATGATTGTCTTCGAGGGATGTTTTGCCCTCGTCATCTTCCCTGCTTCACAGGCACCGCATAAGTGATCTTTCTTGAACTTGACGCCCTCGATGCCTATGACATGCTTCTTCTTCGCAAGGGTGTGGAGGTTCCTCATGCCAGCATGCCCAAGCCTCCGATGCCAAATCCAGCATTCTGAAGCTTTTGCCAGAAGACATACTGCAAGCTGTGGCCCTGATGAGAAATCTACCACATACAAATCATCTTTCCGATACCCTTCAAACACTAGAGACTTGTGAGATTCCATTAGTACCAGGCAACGATATTTTCCAAATATTACGATCATGTTCAAATCGCAAAGCATTGAGACAGACATTAAGTTGAAGCCAAGGGATTCAACAAGCATGACTTTATCCATGTGTTGATCCTTTGAGATTGCAACTCTACCTAGACCCAATACCTTACTTTTACCAGTGTCAGCAAATGTGATGTGGCTCTTGTCGGATGGACGTAAGGTTGAGTCCATAAGAAGGCTTCTTTTGCCAGTCATGTGATTTGTACACCCACTGTCAATAATCCATTCTGAAGACGCTGGTGTCGTACCCTACAGTGCAGTTAGGGGGATAGGCTTCACGAAGAGAATTGTGAAGCAAAAAATTTGACGAACCAGTGGGTTATGAAAACTTAGATCCAGATTAGGACTAATAGGGAGAGTAGCATGCGATTCAGGAACGAAGTACATAGTAATGCCATTCGGGCATTTGATCTTGCGCCCTACAAGATGTTTAAGGTCCCCAGCAATAGCGTCAGAAGGTTTTGGTTTTCTGCTGGAGACCTTTCCCTGCAAAAGAGAGTTAAGCTTTCTTAGCCACCCACATCTTCAAGGGTGGCTTAGAAGCAATAAGTCTAAGTGCAGCATCTGAGAATTTAGGCTTTGGAGCCCTAGCAAATAGTCCAGAAGGTGGACAATAGTACTCATAAGAATAGGCAGAATAATTCTTGGTCATATGAACATGGCGGTTTGATGAACCGCTCTCATATTCATATGCCTGAGTATGGTTTCCCTGCAAAACATTTGCGTTAGTGTGACTCAGGTGAGTCCTCTGTCTGTATGAAGCCTTTGGGCCGAGGTTTGTCTTCTTCATGTGAGGTGTCATGAAGACATTCACAGGAAGATTTTCCAAACACCTTTTGGGTACCCAGATCTTCTTCATAGGCGGTCCATTCCTGCAGTTAGTACCAATGTACCTGGCAAACACTTCACCATTCTGATTCTTAAACAGTTTATAGTTTGCATCAAAGGATTCATCAATGATAATGAGGTTAGCACAAGTGAAGCCAGATAGATTGGATGGATCTGCTGAAGATTCCTTCGCAGCAACCCATGTGGTTTTGGGGTACTGCTTAGGTTTCCAGTAAGAGCCATCAGCATTCAGTTTCCTTACGAACCCAACACCCACTTTCCTAGGGTTTTGTTTCAGAATCTGCTTTTTGAGGACATCACATAGTGTCTGATGCCCTTTAAGACTTTTGTACATCCCTGTTTCAAGCAATGTCTTCAACCTAGCATTCTCATCAGCAATAGCAGTGGTGTCCTCAGCAGAGGGGTTAGTTACCACATCAACAGTTGAAGATATTGCAACAGTAGCAGCAGTAGAACATTCAGCAACAGAAGTAGCATTATCATGCTCAATGCATTTAAGACATGGTGGTTCAAATCCTTCCTGAGCGGAACTGATCTGTTTGGCGCGAAGTGACTCGTTTTCCTTTTGAAGATCTTCATGAGCCGCTCTCAATTTCTCAAGATCTTGCTTCCTTTGAAGATAATCATAGGAAAGCTTTTCATGAGTAGTTGAGAGAGTATCATGACGATCTTCAAGTTCCTGATACTTAACGTGAAGATTTTTTATGTCTTCAATTAAGGATTCAGATCGAGTCATTTCAGCACCCAACATATCATGGCTTCTTTCTAACAATTTTTGAATATGTTCCATAGCTTTCTGTTGTTCAGTTGCAATTTTAGCAAGTGTTTTGTAGCTGGGTTTTGAACCACAATCAGAGTCATCGTCACTGGATGTTTGATAGTGAGTAGTGCGTGTGTTTACCTTGGCACCGCGTGCCATGAAGCAGTAGGTAGGAGCGGAGCAGTCATTGTCATTTGCATCGGTGTCGGTGATGAAGTCATTGTCTTCAGTGTTGAAGATGGACTTGGCGACGTATGCTGTAGCCAGACTTGCAATGCCAGAATCAGACTCCTCCTCAGACTCCACCTCTGCCTCCTCAGAAGCGGACTCCTCCTCTGAGTCCATTTCCTTGCCAACAAACGCACGTGCCTTGCCAGATGAGCTCTTCTTGTGTGATGAAGACTTTGAGGAAGACTTGGAAGAAGACTTTGAGTATTTCTTCTTCTTCTTGTCGTCAGAGTCATATTCCTTGCTCTTCTTCTTCTTTCTGTTCTCATTTTCCCACTGTGGACACTCAGAGATGAAGTG
This sequence comes from Triticum urartu, assembly GCF_056163025.1. Taxonomy (NCBI): domain Eukaryota; kingdom Viridiplantae; phylum Streptophyta; class Magnoliopsida; order Poales; family Poaceae; genus Triticum; species Triticum urartu. The sequence continues at coordinate 717,070,351 of NC_141879.1, forward strand.
TCCAGTTTTCTTGCATTTGTGGCATGTTTTCCTCTTGTAGTCATGAGCAGAAGCTTCATCATTCCTTGAGCTTGATCGTGAAGACTTTCTGAAGCCTTTCTTCTTGGTGAATTTTTGGAACTTCTTCACAAGCATTGCAAGTTCCCTTCCAATGTCTTCAGGATCATCAGAACTGCTGTCAGATTCTTCTTCAGATGAGGAAACAGCTTTTGCCTTCACTACAAGAAACCTGTTAATACATGACGGTGCTAGTCCGTCACAGATGAGTGTAAAGCTGTCATGGGTGCCCATGCATGACGGACATGAGGTCCGTCATGTATATCGCGTCATAATTTGACATCGAGCCTTCCTTGACGATTCTTGACCGTCATGGATCTGCCCCAAGCCCGCCCAGGCCCAAACCATTGTGACGGAACAAGCCGTCATGGACTGATGCCACGTTGGATTTTCGATTGGCCAGTTGGGATTATGTGGCAGTCTACGTGGACACTACTTTCTGTCACAGAAATCGTTACAAATGTAGGCCCAATTTAAACTTGGTCTAGAAAATTTCTTTCGGCCCAATTTTCACACGGTATATTTTCTAGCCAATTTTGGCCTGAAGAGAAAGTATTTTCAAATAGTTCACACAATATGCGGCCATCTGCATGTATATATTTTTTTCAAAAAAAAATCTGTGTGTATATACAACATAGCAGCTTACAAATCCTTCATGCAATGATAATTTACAGCATAGATTCACTAAATATATCACATAGCAAGGTTAATAAGCAGTACAATCCAATTTACATCAACAAAACATATAAAATTTCAAGGCTGTTGTTCAGGTTGTTGTCATCGACTCTCCTGATGGCAACTATCATGTCAAGGTGCCGATTATGATGGATAGCACTATGTAGCCCACTTCCCAATCATACCTAGCATATTTAAAAGAACATTAGATTTTTGCAGATTGATAGATAGTAGAGAAAAGAGTATTACAACAAATTTAAAACATGAATTACATCTCCACTTGGCCAACATTGACAGTACTGTTACTTATAACAGGAAACAATAATGAAACAAAGCAGTATATTTGTATAGAAGGTGACAACAGTATGAACAAGGCTTCCATGTGTAGCAAACTTTCATTAGCTTGCACAACTACAAATTTAATTTATTACATGGCTTACAAATTACTTCATGGTTATTAAGGTACAAGCTAAATCATAAAACATGAACACCAGCTAAACATAATACTTGTAGAAGTGTAGATTCAGGAAATAAAAAATTATGGGATAGTAGTTCTAATAATAACTTCCTGGCAAAAAAAATTAAGAGCATAAGCTGCTATACTTTCTTTTATTTAAGTTGGCAATAAAAGATCAAAACTACACTAGGAAAAACAAATGCAAGAATTGAAATTTGGAAAACAAAACACTAAATAGCACTTGACTGACAAGCAACAGAGAAATATTATATATTTTGGATCTGTAATAAATATCAAGAAACTTACACAAGACCATTGCCTGTAATATCAAATTCCATATGGATACAAAACCTATTTGAAGCTGGTTCCTGGAGTTCCTTCCATATAGCAACATTAGCCCTTGACAATAACAGCAAGACATGCTATAATGCAAATATTTAATTATAACTGAATAGAAGGAAGATGCAGATAGAACTTTTGATATATGAATAGCTGCAAGGGTGTTGGGCATCAATAACACTATTAACATTGGTAAGTGTCAAGGATTTATCCTCAAAATGCAAATCTTGTATATGGATAAATACAACTCTGTATTCAGGCATTGACAAATCAATATCACACAAAACATATGATGGCTACTTTCACCACATAACACAGAGAAAGTTTGCATATAATTTAGAATAGAGAAGCAGTGTAAGAGCAGGCGTAGTTAACAAACAATCTTACTCCTAGTCACTCGATTGAGTGAGAATAATGAAATACTTTGAGATCAAAACAGTAAACAGAATATGCCACAATGTTAATACCGTAACAAAATCATGTCTTCAAGGACTATTTAACAAAACAGGCATTGCAATATATTAATACTGTGAGACAACATCTACAAAAAATCATATGAACAAACAAGTCGACATGCAGTAAACAGGCTTTGATTGCTTACAATAGAAGATCATTTTCAACAATAACAGCATCTACAAAAAATCATATGAAACAAACAAGTTGACACTGCAGTAGACATGCTTTGATTGCTTACAGTAGAAGATCATTTTTAAGATTCTGGAATATGACTAAGTAGTATATAGTTGATTGAGTAAAAACCACAGGATATCCACAATCAATGGATGCATGGAGGAATGTAACAAGAGAACTTGTCTAGCCACTAACCAGGATTTCAGTAAAAAGAATCAGTCAGTGTGTGATGTTCTTTTACTTTTAGAATTTGCTCTTGGACCATTTGAGAGTACAATTAAGTCTGGTACTCTGAAAAAAAATTAACAGCAACTAAGCAAACAATATAGAACTATGGAATCCAAGAAAGTCTGAACAAAACAAGTACGAACTTCATCATCCTTGACGCCAAAAAAATGACAGTCTTATCTAACAAGACGCCAAGTACGGAATTCATAATCCTTGAGACCAAAAGGAGTTATGAAATATTCACAAATGTAGGCAAAAATTCCAGGCAGTGGTATAAAACTTCTAACAGAGAGAATCAAGTCATGACAGTCTTAAGGCAGGAGCATATACTGCAATATATAATCATATATGAAACAAACAAGTCAACACTGCAGTATGCATGCTTTGATTTATGTAAGTAACAAAAAGAACTAGTGCAGCAGATTTATGTGGTTTTGTTGTACTGTATATGTCCATAGTATCCCAAATAGCACAGATATTTCACTAGAAATCACAGATCCTCATCACAGAAATACATTACCAATTTTGTTTGGAACCAGTGCATGTATGCAGAATGAAAAACATTGTGGAAAAGAGGGTATGAAGAGAAGCAAAGCCTCACTGGATCTTGAGGAGGAGCACGAGGAAGAGGTGTGGTGGGAGAGAGGGGTGGCGACGACAGCCTCCCCTCACTGACGGTGGCCTCCAGGGGGTTGTCGGCGAGATCCAGGAGGAGGACGTCATTGGCACATGAGCATCGCAAGATCCCATGGTCAGCTTGCGTTCGGACATCGCCGTCCTCCCTCTACTACTGCTCAACCCCATCCTCGTGTCCTCCTTGTTCCATCCTCCCCTGAGCGGCTGAGGATGCGGTGGCCATCATCATGGCGGTTGACAGTGGTGGCTGTCCAGATCTGAAAAAGTGGTAAGAGATGTGAGGGAATAGTGTGGCGGCAGTTGACGGTGTGCTGGTCATCATCGTGGATCGAGAGAGGAAGGGGAGTGCCGGCGGAAGGCTGTGGGAGGAGGGAGGTGAGGAGGTGAGGAGGGAGGCAAGGAGGTGAGGAAGGGGAGGACCGGTGAAGGGCTGCGGGAGGAGGAAGGGGAGGGCGGCGAAGGGCTGCGGGAGGAGGGAGGCGAGGTGGTAGGTGGCGGCGATGGGGAATTAGGACGGGGCTGCCGACGAGGGAGAGAGGAGGGGCAGAGGACGAGGGTTAGGGTTAGCATTTTATATGGGTAAAGATTAGATGGGCTTTAGCGGGCTTGGGCGGGCTTGCGGGACTATAACACACCGTCCATGACGTTTTTGAAAACGTCAATAAAAATCCGTCATGTATTAACAAATTTCTTGTAGTGCTTCAAGGCACGAGTTCGCCCATAGTTTGGACCGTAGATATCTCTTTTCTCAGAAAGCTGAAACTCATGTGTGTTGAGCCTCTCAAGTATGTCAGACGGATCGAGTGTCTTGAAATCAGGACGTTCTTGAATCATCAGGGCTAGGATGTCAAACGAACTATCAAGTGATCTCAGCAGCGTCTTGACGACTTCATGTTTGGTGATCTCAGTGGCGCCGAGGGCTTGAAGCTCATTTGTGATGTCAGTGAGTCGGTCAAATGTGTGCTGGACATTCTCATTGTCATTTTGCTTGAAGCGGTTGAAGAGGTTACGAAGGACACTGATTCTCTGATCTCTCTGGGTTGAGATGCCTTCATTGACCTTGGAGAGCCAGTCCCAGACCAGCTTAGATGTCTTCAAAGCACTCACACGGCCATACTGTCCTTTGGTCAGATGACCACAGATGATATTCTTGGAAGTAGAGTCCAGTTGAACGAATTTCTTGACATCAGCAGCAGTGACACCTTCTCCAGCCTTGGGAACGCCGTTCTCGACGACATACCATAGGTCGACGTCAATGGCTTCAAGATGCATGCGCATCTTATTCTTCCAGTAGGGATATTCAGTTCCATCGAAGACGGGGCACGCAGCGGAGACTTTAATTATCCCTGCAGTCGACATAGCTAAAACTCCAGGTGGTTAAACCGAATCACACAGAACAAGGGAGCACCTTGCTCTGATACCAACTGAAAGTGCGTTATATCGACTAGAGGGGGGTGAATAGGCGATTTTTATGAAAGTCTTCAAAACGTGGAAGTTATGAAGACAAACAGCAGAGATATGCCTATTACTATGCAGCGGAAGGTAGACTACACTAGGCAAGCCATGGTCAAGTATTCAATAGAGTGAAAGCACAATGACAAATAGCTGCAGTCTAGTAAGGATCAGGTAGGAAGATATTATGAAGCCAAACAAAACACACAGTCACTCAGTGAAGACAAAAGATAGAGCAAACATGCAATGACTTCACAACGAGTGACAGTAAGTAAAGTGAAGTGAAGATGAAACCAGTGACTTGTTGAAGACAATGATTTGTTGGACCAGTTCCAGTTGCTGTGACAACTGTACGTCTGGTTGGAGCGGCTAGGTATTTAAACCTTAGGACACACAGTCCCGGACACCCAGTCCTAAACACGCAGCTCAGGACACCCAGTCCTCACCGTATTCTCCTTGAGCTAAGGTCACACAGACCTCGGCCAATCACTCTGGTAAGTCTTCAAGGTAGACTCCCAAACCTTCACAGACTTCGTTCACCGGCAATCCACAATGTCTCTTGGATGCTCAGAACGCGACGCCTAACCGACTGGAGGATGCACAGTCCTCAAGTGTAATAAGTCTTCAGATCACTCAGACAAGAAGACTTAAGTGATGCCCAATTCTCTCTGGCACTGGGTGGTTAGGGCTTTTCTCCTAGCTAGGTATTCTCTCTCAAAGGCTTCGAGGTGGGTTGCTCTCAAACGACAAAAGCCGTGCACTAAATCTGAGCAGCCAACCGTTTATGGTTGTGGGGGGTGGGCTATTTATAGCCACTTGGCAACCCGACCTGATTTGTCCGAAATGACCCTGGGTCACTAAGGAACTGACACGTGTTCCAACGGTCAGATTTCAAACCCACACGACAACTTTACTTGGGCTACAAGCAAAGCTGACTTGTCCGACTCTGGACAAGATTTGCTCTCATAGTCTTCACTCGAAGACATAGGTTTTTTGTTTAGGCATCACTTCAGTCGTTCTGACTGGTTCTCTTGGACCCCACTTAACAGTACGGTGGTTCCTATGACTCAACACAAATGAAAGAGAACTACGAAAGATCTAAGTCTTCGAGCTCCATAGGCTTCACGTGGTGTCTTCTCTTGTCATAGTCTTCAATGTGAATATCTTCATATACCACCATTGACTTCAATGTCTTCGTACATTTTTAGGGGTCATCTCTGGTAGGAAAACCGAATCAATGAGGGACTTCTACCTGTGTTATCGTGCAATTCTCACAAACACATTATTCCCTCAACTAGGTTTGTCGTCAATACTCCAAAACCAACTAGGGGTGGCACTAGATGCACTTACATAGCCGGACTTGCTCTCGTGCCTTTCAGTCGCATCCGGCGGTGCGACACGATGGTGAATGAGGCAAGACGACTAATGCGATGTCGCGCGACAACGGTGCGATGCGACACGGCGGGTCAGATTCGTTGCGCGGGGCGATGCGGCACGACGTTGGGTGGAAATGGACGCAACGATGGTGGGTGGTGGCGATGCTGATGATTTGGTGGAGTGGCGGTGGATCTAGTCGGCTAGTAGTGCGGTTGTGGCGTGATTGACCGGATGCGATTGGGCGGCGGTGGCAGGGAAGGTGAATCTGAGGAGGGCGGTTGCAGGAATGTTTTGAATGCTGACAGTTGGGTTACGTGAGCCTAGGTTTTCCGTTTGCTGCAGCCGCGCGCATTCTGCAGATATGTAGCCGGTGCTGTCTTTTTCGGGATGCCCAATTTTTTTGGCAAAATTTCCAACAAGGATAGTTGTTGCGGCGGTTTTTTGGGACAAAAAGCCCGATAAAATGGTTATGCCCTAAAATAGGTCTGCCGTTGGGGATGCTCTTAAATCGCCCGCTAAATGTCTAAGCCTGACAGTTTGGACATTTTAAGTCATCCAAGGGTTGCCTCCAAAATTATCTGAACCAATTCGGGCGTCCAAAATCTCACAAACTGGGGAAGCTTTGGGGGAGTATGGACATCTGCCATGTTGCAGTCCGACTCCCTGGACACACACAAAACCCCTCTCTTTTCGTGCCGGCTCGAGAACCCTTCGTGCATTCACAACGAGCGTGACCGGCTGACTGCCCACATTCACGCTAGCTGACCAGTCATCTGCCTACCTGACATTCAAACCAAGCACAACCCGATAATAAGCCTACTCCGCGGCTCCACATTCAACCCGACGCGCTCTGCCTTCCCTGGCTATTTAGACCATGCCCCAACACCAAACCCATCTAAGCCCTTCTTCTGGTGTCCCGGTTGTCGTCCGACCATCCCTTCACCCTTTCACATCACCGTCCTTCATTGTCATGACGCTGTCCTTCGCTATGTGGTTCGGGAGGATCATGTCAGTGTGGGGCGCCAAATTGCGATGCAGGTCCGCGACGTCGAGGCCCGTCCGCAAGCCCGCATTCAGACACTACAACCAATTCGGTGATCTTGAAGCACCTACGTCGGCATTTGAATATTGCCGCTCATTTGTTAGCTAGAGCTTGTATGTATTCGAGTGAATTGCACAAAACATCAACTTCAGGGGAACTTGTAACAGTTTACCCCACCTTTTGGGAAAATTTTCAGAAAACCATACCTTTTGTGCTAATCATCAACACACAGCCCAAATTCTTTGTTTAGCCTAACTAAACAAAGGATCTCGTCAGCTCGGTTGATGCCGCCAGCCATGTTGTCCCCAGCGACGCCGGCGTCACAAAGGATCTCGTCGCCGGCCTGACAAGGGACGCATCGGCGAGTCACCACCACCGGCACCCAGCCGCTGCGCTGTTGCCACACAGGCCGAGAGAAGCAAATGAAACGAGGCACACGCTGCAGCTAGAAGTGGCGGACGAGTCGGCAATGGGGAGCAGGAACGGGGCGGAAGAGGAACGGGAACGGAGGCGGCTTGGCTTCGCATCGAGAACCGCGAAGCACATCTGCACATGCACGTGTTGATGATTAGCACAAAAGGTGTGGTTTTCTGAAAATTTTCCCAAAAGGTGGGGTAAACTGTTATAAGTTCCCCTGAAGTTGATGTTTTGTCCAATTCACTCAAAATATTCAGTTAGTCCATATGTTTTCTGTCCTGTTCAGGATTGCATCCAAGGAACTCAGTATAATGATGTTGAGTAATCAATAAAATTGGTGTCCTCGCATAAGAAGAAAAAAAAACCCTGCAGAACCACTGACTGGAGGTGGAGTGTGCGCCCGAAGCTGTCGTCGTGGCCATGGTTGCGCCGGACCCAGCGATCGTGAAATGGGTCGTGCTTGCCTCCTTGCACAACACCCGAGGTCCCGAGCCAAACCGCCGCTAGACATTCACACAAGAAAAAGTACTACAGCCTATCAAAAAAAGGTATGCTACTCCGTCGACACACCACACCAACCACAAGCAACGCAGCGCGGCGCAGACGTGACACCAAACACAGTGCGGTACATGCATGGACAGACAAGACGTTGCACAGCTGAGCTAGACTAGCTGTCCTCGCTCGCAGTCGTGACGGCCGAGCAGCAGAGGCATGGCAGAGCAGGGCGGACGCAATGCGGCAGAACCTTCTTTCTAGTCACGGTCGACATTTTGACGGCATCCACCAACGCTATTACAGGGTAGTACTAGTTGATTAATTAAGTTCCGGTTTTCAGGTGTTTTGTTACGGTTTTGAGGTGTTTCAATTACGCGATAATCCTACACCTACATAGTGCCTACGAAGGCCTACGTAATTTTCCATACTACTAAACCTCTTGGCCCCCTGATTTCAGCCGGGGTGGGCCCCTGCCCTCCTACAGATCCAATCATCTTTCTCCATGATATTGTTTACGTAAAACATGTAACAGACCTTACGTAGGTCTAGCATTGCCCTTTAATAATGGGGCGCCGGGTTGTGGCTGAAGAAATCGCTTTGCCAGGAAGAATAGAAATAATGTGCTCCGTGGTTCAAAAAAAAAGAAATAATGTGCTCCGGGAGGTTGAAGGTGAAGGACAACCGTTAGCTAGATTTTAATCCAATGACTAGGGCAAAATCTACTGAAACATTTTTTTAGGAACTGAGAAATCCATGGTCCCAACAAAGAATTGCAGGTTCAAGGCAAACTATTTACAATCCATTTTTGTAATGACTATATTGGATCGCAAGAGTTCAAATTTAAGTCGAAGAAGCTTATATATATAGCTAGTTTTGTGTCGGCCTAGCGTATGTGCTCTAGGAGGTTGAAGATAAAGGACAACCGTTAGCTAGATTTTAAACCAATCACTAGGAAAAAATCTACTGAAACAATTTTTTCAGGCGACTGAGAAATACGTGGTCCCAACAAAGAATTGCAGGTACAAGGCAAACTATTTACAATCCATATTTGTAATGACAATATTGGATCACAAGAGTTCAAATTTAAGTCGAAGAAGCTTAGATATATAGCTAGTTTTACATCGGGCTAGTGTATGTGCTCTAGGAAGTTGAAGATGAAGGACAACCGTTAGCTAGATTTTAAACCAGTCACTAGGGAAAAATCTACTAAAACAATTTATTCAGGCAACTGAGAAATACGTGGTCCCAACAAAGAATTGCAGGTACAAGGCAAACTATTTACAACCATTTTCGTAATGACTATATTGGATTGCAAGAGTTCAAATTTAAGTCGAAGAAGCTTATATATATAGCTAGTTTTGCGTCGGCCTAGTGTATGTGCTCTAGGAAGTTGAAGATGAAGGACAACCATTAGCTAGATTTTAAACCAATCACTAGGGAAAAATCTACTGAAACAATTTTTTCAGGCGACTGAGAAATACGTGGTCCCAACAAAGAATTGCAGGTACAAGGCAAACTATTTACAATCCATTTTCGTAATGACTATATTGGATCGCAAGAGTTCAAATTTAAGTCGAAGAAGCTTATATATATAGCTAGTTTTGCGTCAGCCTATTGTAACCCAAACAAGCTAGCCAACAGACCCCGTCAAAAAAAAGCTAGCCAACAGAGCTTGCCTGCATTGAGAAAATAACAACCTTGCTGTAGTTCAAGGTGATGGAACGTTGCGTGCATGACAGATTTCATGTACATGACCTGACATGAGAAAAGGCTTATAAGACGTTTCCTGAATTTCCAATTTGGGTCGGTCGGTTTTTTTAGGTCGTTGATTTCTGCTTCAAGATTTGTGTCTTTGTTTTTTTCCTGTTGTGACTACTGTTGTCTTGTGGGTCTTAATTTTCAACTGGCCATTGTTTTGGGTGAGTCAATTTTTTATTGGGCTCAACCCCATTTCATGTTGCTTGTTTATAGGCCGATGGTGCTTCCACTTTTTTTTCATTTGTATGCTTTTTTTAGTCGGCTTTTTATGGATATTTTTGAGATGTTGAGTGAGTACCATTCTACTTTCTTATTCAATATAAGGTTAATTGTTAAATCTATGTTCAAAATTGGTATTCTTGATGACTGGCAACAAAACAATGCATTTGCCGTATTGCTCGTGAATATCTCATGATTTCCTGCACGCAGAAAAAGGCTGGGAAGGCAAGTGCTATATGTTTGAAATGGTTTATACAGACCGGTTGAAATGATGCAGCTCATTGAAAAAGTTTAAGCCAAGGTAGTAGTACAAGATTCCTCCACAGATATAGTGAATTGATTATATTGCACTAGGCCTGGAACCTGGTCCCGTTTTTCAGACAGAAAGAAGGCTAGGTGCTCTCATCCCGTCCTATGAGATTCCTTCTGCCAAGACATGGCAACACCTGCCAGACACACTGCAAATTTAAGTACAGCATGCAACTTCTCAGCACGCTTGCGGTCCACGATTCTTGTCCCCTCGTCAGCCGTGCTCCATGGCCGGTCTGCACTGCACGGGGCACTCTACGATGGCTGTCAGCTGCATGCTGGCGACGGAGGCAGTCCACCATCTCTCTCGTATGCGGTGGAGCGGAGGCGTCCAGCATCCGTGATAGTACTCGTACTCCGTTCATCGTAAAAGGCTACTCATAAAACAACCATAGATTAAGCTAGGGTGACACCGTGACAGTGCTCACAAAAAATCAGCCGCTTGAGGCCCAAAATTGACCAATGGGACTGACGGTAGTACAGTGCAAACAGAAGTCACTCAAGTGTAGTATTGACCCATCATAAATAAAAAATTGTCGAGGCGCTGCTGCTTCTAGGCCTGCATGCGCCGGTCTGGACGGCAGCTAGCTCGCGACGTGGACACAGCACGTCCGCCACGCTTCGGCACGTCGCTGGGCCTCCACGAGCGTCAAGCGCCACCGTGATGATCTCGACGACGGAGATGGCCATAGCGGCGGGCCGTGGGTTCGGCAAAGCGCGAGCAAGCCGGCCAAGGGGCTATATGTGGTGGAGATAGCGCGGATTTCACACGTGGTGAGCATGAAAAGTGGTCCTTTTTTAACCATGCACGTATACTCCATTTTTAAATAGTGTTTTTGTGTAATCACCTCTAAATTAAGCGGTACCATAATCATCTTTCCACAATAATAAAAGAACAGTCCCTTGTGGACTTGTGGTGTCTCCTCTATCTCTAGCAGTTTGGTTTTGAAATCCATCACAGCGCATTTGCGCCTTGAGGCCAACTCGAACGCCGATCCTTAAGAGTATTTCCAATGGAAATTCTTTTTTAGGCACCATAAATTGTTGAAGTAAAATTTGAAGCATCAAAACGTGATTTTTAGGGCACTCGAAAATCTTCATCTTCATCAACGGCTGCCCTAACATAGGGCACTTCAAACATTTAAATATTTTTTTAAATCCAAACATAGTTCACTTCAAATATTTAAAGTTTTAAACATCTAAACATTGCATTGATTAAACGGACATTCAAAACTACTAGATCATCCTAACATTACTATGATATACACCTATGGACACCCTACAGGTTGTTCCAGTCGATGTCGTTGGACTCGTCACTCTCGTTGCCGGGCTCAACCTCGTCGCCAGGCTCGAGCTTGACCACACCGAAGGGGCCAACCGCATTCTCCATCTTGCGCCCCACCTTCTTGCCCTCGTTGTCCCTCTTCTAGTAAAAGTCCGTCTCTACCTGCACGAGGCGTGGGTTTTCCCTCGCGTACCTTGCCATCGTCGCATCATCCCTCTCTCGGGTATCCCTCTGCTCGAGGATGATGCGGGCCTCCCTCATTGTTGGGCGGGACTCAACGGTCGTCGGTTACCCGATGAACTCCGGATCCACCTGCGTCTCGATCTCCAGGAAGTTGACCAAAAAGTTGATCTCCTGGTCAATCTTTGTCTCAACCAGGTCATGGCCAATACTGCCGGATTGAGTCCCGCACCAAATAAAAAGATGGGGCCTGAGGGTTGCGGTGCTGCAAACCGTGCATGTTCTCCCAGGCATGCTATGTGGCAACCTCCGCCCACTCGAAGGTGCAGAGCCAATACTGCCGGTATTTTTATTTGGTGACTCATGGGAAGTGGTCCCTTTTATTTGGTTGTATTTGATGAGCATGAAAACTGGCCCTTTTTAATCATGTGGTTTTTGTCACTAAGTTTAAATATAGTGGTTTTTGTGTAATCACCTCTAAATTAAGTGGTAGCACAATCATCTTTCCTCAATAATAAAAGAACAGTCTCTTGTGGTGTCTCCTCTATCTCCAGCAGTTTGGTTTTGAAATCTATCACAGCGCATTCACACCTTTAGGGCAACTCAAACGCTGATCATTAAGAGCATTTCCAACTGCAGCTCTAGTTTAGGCACCATAAATTGTTGAAGTAAAATTTGAAGCATCAAAAAGTGATTTTTAGGGCACTCAAAAATCTTCATTTTCAAAAGAAAATAGCTGCCCTAAAATAGGGCACTTCAAACATTTAACATCTAAACATTGCATAGTTCACTTCAAACATTTAGAGTTTTAAACATTCAATCATTGCATAGATTAAACGAACATCCAAACAACTAGATCACCCTAACATTACTACGATCTAGACCCAGTCGATGTCCTCGGACTGGTCACTCTTGTCGCCGGGCTCAACCTCGTTGTCGGCCACGAGCTTGACCACACCGAAGGGGCCAACCTCGTCCTCCATCTTGCGCCCATTGTCCCTCGTCCAAAAGAACTCCGTCTCTGCCTACATGAGGTGTGGGTCTTCCCTCACGAACTTCGTCATCGCCGCCTCATCCCTCTCCCGGGTGTCCCTCTGCTCGAGGACGATGCGGGTCCCCCTCATCGTTGGACGGGGCTCAATGGTCACCGATAGCCCGATGAACTCCGCACCCGCCTGGGTCTCAATCTCTAGGGGTTGAGCTCGTGCCGCTACTGCCGAGCCTCCACACGATGATGTGACAGGTGCGTGTGGCAGTGGATCTGATTGGCGGGGATGGTGCGATTTGTGGTATGATTGGCCAGATCCGGTCGAATTTGGTGGGGCGGCGGTTGCACGGGAGGTGAATCAGAGGCGGGGCGGTTGCGGGAATGTTCCGAGTGGGGACAATTGGACTGTGTGCGACTAGGTTTTGCGTTTGCGGCAGACGCGCACGAGTCGACGTTGCCTTTTTTGGGTTGCCTGAGGTTGTCGCCTTGGCCATGGTTGTGCCGGACCAGTGGCGAAGACGGCACCCGGCGAGCTGGGGCACTTGCCCGGGCTCCCTTGGTGCAAGTCCATGAAGCTCTAGTAGAGAAAATTAGGTGAAGTGGAAGTTTGTTTGGGCCAAAACTAAGTAACTTGGCAGCACTTAGATCTTGCCCCCGGCTCTAAACTTGAGCTGGCTCCGCCACTGTGCCGGACCAAACAATCGTCAACTGGGTCGTGCTCGCCTTCGTGCACAACACCTGAGCCGCCAGTGTTGGAAGCTCTATGTCAACAAGGCGGAGCACAACCTGCTCTTCAAGTGGCAGGGCGGAGGACAACGACGTGTTGTAGCAGGGCATTAATGATGCCAAAGAGGCATCCATCGTCATCTACACATTGTTCGTGCCGACACTCAACAAGAAGAGGTCCGGCCATCTCGCATCGACCTTACCTTCGACTCGAAGAAGTAGAGAAGGATTTTTAGGTCTTTTGCCATGTAGAAGTTATTTTGAAAAAAAAAACAATAAGAATCCGTGTCGTCTTTTTATTTGGCGACTCATGAAAACATATCTAGTGCTCCCATGCTTCAATGCCTAAAATTCGGTTTAAAATATTTAAAAAAATTCTGTTTTTTGTGAATATTCACCATACTGTGAATAGTGTTATTTTAGGTTTTGTCTTCTTGTGACACTATTCATGTTGACAAATGTGTCGTGAACATTCATAAAAAAATCAGAACTTTTTGAAAGATCTGAAATTGATTTGTTTTGACATTGGAGCATGGGAGCACTGGATATTCTCCTGGTGACTCATGTTGAATGGACGACGTCCCGCCCGCTGTCCGTGAACATTTGGTGTCATCTATTTGATGGTCAGTGTAGTTGCTCTTAGCTTTAGTTTCATGTCGGTGGAATATACAAGATGATACTACATTTTCACATGATACCATGCTATCAAATCCAAAATTCAAAGTTTCAAAAAAATCATTTTTTTGTAGATACTCACAAGATATGTGTTTACAATCCCAAAAAAATTTATAACCAAATTAAAAAAAGACAAATCTAGTTATGAATAGTACCATTTGTGCTTTTTCTGACACTATTCATATTGAAGTTGCCTTTTGTTTCTCTACATGTACTCCGAATTTTGTTTTCATAATTCTAGCAATTGTAGGCACATATCTTGTGAGCACTCACCACTTTTTTTCAAAAAAATAAAAATAAACATGTAACATTGAATTTTGTGGAGTGGTGTCCTGGTATCATTTGAAGTGTTGTATCGTGTGATGGTTTTCCGAGCGTACTGGTCGACAACAGCGATGACCAGTTGACCACGTCTGCACGCCATGGAGGTTGGCTGTCGAACAAGCACCGCCTTGCTCGTGTCGCCGGCAGAGTTTATAGGCCCTATGCAAGCAAGTAAAAAGAAAAGTATACCACTGCCTTTCTAAAACCCAACGGCTAATCCGTCGGCACACCACACCAACCACAGAGCAACGCAGCACAGTGTGGTACACTGGTACTACATGCATGGACAGAGAAGGCATTGTACATCTGAGCTTAGACTAGCTGTCCTCGCAGGCGTCGTGACGGCCGAGCAGCAGAGGCATGCCAGAGCAGGGCGGACGCAATGTGGCAGAGCCTTCTTTCCAGGTCAGTTCCTTGGCATTCACCAACACTTTTACAGGGTAGTCGATTAATTAAGTTCCGGTTTTGAGGTCTCGTCTTACTAATTAGAACACTAATTAAGTTCCGGTTTTGAGGTCTCGTCTTACTAATTAGAACACAAACCATATCAAAACTCGTAACATCGCCTTCCCGTCGGCAAGGACGAAGATCCACAGCGCCATCATGGCCCTAAGATCATCGAAGGCGAGGCGGACCAACGGCGGCGCCGGCGAAAGGCAGAGAAACCCTAAGCTTTTCTTAGGGAAGGAGGCGGTTGCCTAATCAGAAAACCATATTACGGATTAGCGAGATTGTGCAGGAGTTTATCTCATTGAGTTGATAAAAAAGGAGTACAAGTTTGTCTGAAATGAAAACCGGATGAATTTTGATGAATCTATTTAATTCGGGGTCATTGGGTATTTTTGGGGGTTCAAGGAAATAAAATAGGTTTTAGATTTGTATGAATAATGTAAATAAATAAATTCACATTGCCTTGGCCTCCTTGCCCCAACCTCACGCATTAGACACCACTAACCATTGCGGCGCCATCGCCCATCGCCCACCTCCACTTTCCCTATGTTGAGAACCGACATCAACGAAGCGGCTTTAGCGAATCGTCGTTAGAAAACGTAGTTAGCGGTTATTAGTGTCCAAGCGTCGTACGGACGCATCTGTCCGTACATGCGCCTCTTTGTATAGACGCCTTCACAATGCGTCCCAAATCTTGTATAAATATGTGATTCTCAATCAATGAAAGCATCAGATCATTCGTACAATCACTTTTACTCTTTACACGTTATCAGCACTGCTCTGCCAAAAGTAAGATAGAGCCATCACTGGGAAGGACAAGAAAAGGTAGGTCATGGCAGGGAGAAACCTGTCATCAGCGGCTTTCGCTTTCGCTCGCTTTATCCAAAGAGAGAGCCGTCGCCTTTCCCGCACTCCTCGCCACCGTGCCGCACATCGCCGTCATGGCCTTGGTGTAAGGAGCGGCCCACGTCGCCGCTTCTTCGCCGGGAACCACCGCCAGAACCGCCGCCGTGGATATGCACGCCATGGCAACCACCCTGTGCACCAGCCTGGGCCTTCCGCCACGGCCACTGCTGCAAATGGAGAGATACCTGCAATGCGCCAGGCCGGACTTTCGGCTCCGGCAGTCGCCAACGAGTACGTCGGACACGCGACTACACCAACTGTCTTCTCCATCCCTCCGATGGAGTGGTTGCTTGCAGGGCCATCGGCGCCGTTTCTCGGAGAAGAGGAGATGTTCCCTTGTGAACTTGCGCCGCCACCACTGCCCCCGTACTGCCTGCAGCACGAGTTTGGACCGTGCCCAGCGCGTACGGGTGCACAACCGCGGCTGCCGTCACCGACGCCGTCGGATGAACTGCCGGAGCACTTCTTCCCTCCTGGATACGGTCCTGTCCCGGATCTCCCGTCTCCGACGCCGGCAGCAGTGGAAGTCCACGCCTACTCCACCGTCCCCGATCTGAACATGGCCATCAAGGAAGAAGAAGCGGAGATGGAAGGACAGGGCTCGTCGTCGACGCCGCCGCCACCTCCTTCATCACCGGCGACACCACCCCTCCCTCCCACGCCCCCACCGGAGGCGCGTCGGATACTGCGGCAGTTCGCCGCGGCCATGGCTCAAAACCGCGCAGCCGTCCGGGGCGCGTGGTCGCCGGCGGCCCTCGGCCTCACCGGCGCCCCCGGGGCGTGCAGCAGCGGCGGGGGCCGTGCGGAGATGCGGGGCACACCCCGCCTCCCTTGAAGACGACGCCATGAGCAGGGAAGAGACGATGTGGTGAGGTGTTGTGCCAGATCGAGCAGAGAAGTGGGGAACGGGAGAAGCGGCGCTGTGTGGGAAACCCTCGTGCGTGCTATCCTTATCCTTCTCTCTGTCGGTGCATGGGCCAGCCCAAGTCACGTACGTTCTCACCAAACAGGCCTACAGGCCAAGAAATCCAATAAATGGCTGCTGGCGCTGTGTCGTTTCCAACAGGAAATAGCCATAGTGTATATATTGTACAACATCTTGTTCTTTCTATTTGAGAGTAGTATTTTATTGTATTAAGAACCTCTGCTTATCATATTCAGTACTGTATTATAAGTGTGAATATTTAGACTATGTATCGTCTAACATAAAGTCTCAGACTATGTACATGATTGCTTCAGCATTTTATTTTAGAATATGTAGTTCTTAAGTACAGCAAATTTTATTTACAATTCATATTTCAGGATCACAAGGTAGATGAGGCATCTACTGCACTTTGCAGATTATCCTCGTTACTGAAAGATCTACATTTTGCCTATTTTGTTCTGGCAAAATGACTATCTTCGAGTGCTCTCCCAAATATGCGAATTGATGTGATTACCTCGACTATTATACAAGCAAAGCACAAGGTAACTGTGTGACCTACTGCATCAAATTGCAGACTATCCACTCTTACTGTGAGGTCCACATCTAGTTATTTGACAGATGACTACCTTCAAAGTGTTTTTGAAAAATGTAGTATGGCACAAGGTAATGGATATATGAACATCTACTGGTCAAAACCAGATTATGTTCTCCATTGCTGCGAGATCTACACCACAACGGTGACTATCTTCAAAGTGCCATATACATAAAATGAGGTCTACACATATAAGTATAAAGCATCAGCTATACTTGAAAATTTTGCTTCTTTGAAGCATTTGTTGTACTTATATTTTACTCTCATAGTAAAACTAAAATTATGCATGATAATACCATGCAGGAAATGGCTGGCGTCATGAACAGAGAATTTCATGAACTTGAACTAGATGGTAGTAACTATTTACCATGGGCTATGGATGCAAAGATAGCCCTTGAAAGTCGTAAGCTCAGTTCCACCATCATCACACCCATTGAAGGCGCCGGAGAAATCCCCACGGCAGCCAAATATACCGCTTTAAGTTTCTTAAGGCACCATCTCCATCCGGACTTAAAGTCGGAATATTTGATGGAAGAAGATCCACTAGTTTTGTGGAACTCTCTCAAGGAGAGATATGACCAACAAAGAGCAGTTATGCTGCCAGAAGCACAGAGAGAATGGTCCCTCATAAGGTTCCAAGATTTCAAATCTGTGGCAGCATATAACTCTGCGGTTCACAAGGTTAACTCAAAACTAAGGTTTTGTAATCAAGCAATTTCCGAAGAAGACCTTATTGAGAAGACCTTGTGCACTTTCCACCCCTCAATGAGAGTACTACAACAGCAGTACCATCAACAAAAATACAAAAAGTATTCTGAGCTCATATACACTTTACTTCAGGCTGAGAAACATGATGAACTTCTCATGAAGAATCATCAGACACGCCCAACGGGCTCCATGCCACTCCCTGAAGCACATGCTAACACTCAGTCTACTAAAAAGTATGGGGGAAATAAAAAGAATTTCAAGAAATTCAATGGAAAGTGGAAAAGGAACAACAAGCAGAAAACATTTGGTCAATCTAAAGGTAAAGGTCATTTCAAGAAAGATGACCGAAACACCAAATCCGAGATTTGTCAAAGGTGTGGATGTACTAACCATCATACTAGCAAATGCCGAACTCCCAAGCATCTAGCGGATTTATATCTCAAATCCACCGGGAAAGGCAAACAAGTTCATGGAAAAGCAGAAGCTCACTTCAACGCTTTACAACAAGAAGAGAACCTTGAAGCTAGCACTTCTCAAAGCGCTCCTCAGGAAACAAGGAACAAGGATGAAGATCTTCTTGATGTCGACAACATGATGGTGGAATACACCCAAGACGCATACGGAGATCTCATATAATCTCCACATCACTCATTTGATGTTATCAGCTATTTTATTGTAATAATGAAAGTTATAATTTGTATAACTCTAAGTAAAATAAAGTCCTACGGACGAATCATATTATGTAATTCAGACATAATGTCATATTTATATTTATAATTGTAATATGAATAATTTGTATGTATTTATATGTGAGTAATGAATAAAATTTCATCCTAAATATTCTCTCACTCTATCTAGATTTTACGGGAAGATAATCCAATGGAAGAAGAACTATGTTTGGTGGACAGTTGTACCACTAACACAATATTAAGGGAAATAAAATATTTCCAAACTCTAACTAAGAGAAAAGGGAATATTATGACCATCGCCGGCCGCGATGCCTCGATTATTGGTTCAGGACGAGCCACGCTCATTCTACCTATGGGTACTACAATTGTAATTGAGGATGCACTCTTGTATCCTGAATCTACACGCACCCTTCTAAGTTTTAAAGACCTCAGATCAAATAATTTCCATCTGGAAACAATTTCTGAAAATAATTCTAAATATTTACTTTTAACAAAGAGTACTGGGTCTGAGAAACAAATTCTTGAGAAATTCCCCTCGCTTTCATCTGGATTATATTACAGTTATACAAAACCCATTCCACATGTTGCGTACAAAATAATTTTTCAAGACCTTGATAAATTCAAGACTTGGCATGACCGCCTAGGTCATCCTGGCATAGGGATGATGAGAAAAATTATTGACAATTCTATTGGTCACAACCTTCCAACTAAAAACTTCCCTAAATCATCAGATTTTGTGTGCACTGCATGTGCAACTGGGAAATTAATTATAAGACCATCTTATCTTAAAGTAAAAAATGAGTCACTTAATTTTCTTGAACGCATTCAAGGAGATATATGTGGTCCAATTCAACCACTATCGGGACCTTTTAGATATTTCATGGTACTCATAGATGCATCTACTAGATGGTCACATGTGTGTCTATTGTCCACACGAAATCATGCTTTTGCGAAGATAATTGCTCAAATTATCAAATTAAGAGCAAATCATTCTGAAAATAGGATAAAAACAATTTGAATGGATAATGCCGCTGAATTTTCTTCACGTGCATTCAATGACTATTGCATGGCTATGGGCATTCATTTAGAACATTCTGTGCCATATGTTCATACTCAAAATGGTTTGGCTGAATCTCTCATCAAAAGAGTAAAATTAGTTGCTCGACCACTATTACAGAATTGTAATTTACCAGCATCTTGTTGGGCACATGCGGTATTACACGCCGCCGATCTGATACAAATCAGACCAACTGCATATCATTCAACCTCCCCGATACAGATAGTACGTGGCACTCAGCCAAGTATTTCCCATCTGCGAAAATTCGGTTGCGCAGTATACGTACCGATATCACCACCGCAGCGTACAACCATGGGCGCCCACAGAAAACTAGGGATCTATGTGGGTTATAATTCTCCGTCAATTATAAAATATCTTGAACCTCTTACAGGGGACCTGTTTACTGCCCGCTATGCTGATTCTATTTTTGATGAGGACCATTTCCCGGCATTAGGGGGAGAATCAAACCACAAAGAATGCCAGGAAATCGATTGGAATGTAACAGGCATCCAGTCCTTAGATCCACGTACTAAAGAATCTGAAACTGAAGTTTAGAGGATTATAGATTTGCAACACATTGCAAATAACCTGCCAGATGCATTTACTGATCATAAAGGTGTCACTAAATCACATATTCCCGCTGTTAATGCACCAGAACGAGTGGAGGTACCAAGTAAAACCACTCAAACCCCAAATGAGAGTAAGAGGGGGAGAAATCTGGTTAGCCGAAATATAGCTTCTCAAAAGCCTCCGCGGAAACAGAGGAAATCAAATCCTCTACCAGTAAATGCAATTCAACCTCAAGTTGAAGGACACCAATCAGATGCTCAACATCTAGAACCCAGCATAAATGCGCATACAAATATAATAGCTGGGACATCGGAACACCATGACTCTATTGTTGTGGGAAATCACATAGAGTCTGAAGGTATAAAAGAAATTTCCATAAATTATATAGAATCAGGAGAATCATACAACAGAGAGACTACAATTGTCGACATATATTTTGCCTCCGAAATTGCCGAAACCCTTCAACTGGATCCAGAACCAAAGACCGTCAGGGAGTGCCTCAAGCGTCCTGATTGGCCTAAATGGAAGGAAGCAATTGAGACAGAACTGCGCTCGCTCAATAAAAGAGAGGTATTTTCCTCAGTAATACCTACTCCTCATAATGTCTTCCCTGTGGGAGCGAAATGGGTTTTTGTTCGGAAAAGGAATGAAAACAATGAGGTGGTGAGATACAAAGCGAGGCTTGTAGCACAAGGGTTCACGCAGAGACCCGGCATCGATTACGATGATACATACTCTCCTGTTATGAGTGGAATAACGTTTCGATACTTAATATCTATGGCAGTACAAATGAGTTTATCTATGCAGTTGATGGATGTAGTGACAGCATACTTATATGGGTCACTCAAATCGGACATATATATATGAAAGTCCCTGAAGGACTTAAAATGCCGAATCCAAAAGCAAATCGCAACGCATATTGTGTAAAATTACAAAAGTCACTCTATGGCTTAAAACAGTCGGGTAGAACGTGGTATAACCGACTGAGTGAGTTTCTTATTCAGAAAGGATACTCAAATAATGATGATTGCCCTTGTGTATTTATAAAGAAATCCTCAAATGGATTTTGCATCATCCCAGTGTACGTTGATGATCTCAATATCATTGGGAGTACACATGATATAGAAGAAGCACACAATCATTTAATGACGGAATTTGAGATGAATGATTTGGGAAAGACCAAATTTTGCTTAGGCATACAGCTTGAGCATCTTCCCTCAGGAATTTTAGTATACCAACCTGCTTATATTCAAAAGGTTTTGGAGAAATTTAATATGGATAAATCATATCCAACCAAAACACCCATGGTTGTCAGATCCCTTGATATGAATAAAGATCCTTTTAGACCTCGGGATGATGACGAAGAGATATTAGGACCTGAGTTCCCGTATCTCAGTGCTATTGGTGCGCTAATGTACCTTGCAAATTGCACCAGGCCTGATATTGCATTTGCGGTAAATTTACTAGCTAGACATAGCGCTGCTCCAACAAAACGTCATTGGACAGGAGTAAAGAATATCTTTAGATATTTACATGGCACAAAAGATCTTGGCTTATTCTATCAGAGAAACCAAGATATGACTATGGTAGGATATACTGACGCTGGCTATTTATCTGATCCTCACAATGCTAGGTCACAGACAGGTTTCGTATTCTTATATGGTGGAACTGCTTTTTCATGGAAGTCACAAAAACAGACTCTCGTAGCAACTTCCACTAATCATTCTGAAATAATTGCATTATTTGAAGCATCAAAGGAATGTGTATGGCTTCGCAGGATGATTAACCACATTCAAACTTCGTGTGGTGTTGGTTCATTAGGATCACCAACTATTATCTATGAAGATAATGCAGCTTGTATTGCTCAAATGAAAATGGGTTATATAAAAAGTAATATCACAAAACATATTTCTCCTAAATTATTCTTTCCTCATTCATTACAGAAAGATGGAGAAATTGATATTTTGCAAACCAAATCATGTGATAATCTAGCAGATTTATTCACAAAGTCTTTACCAAATTCAACATTCCAGAAATGCATTCATGGAATTGGTATGAGACGACTTCGAGTTTTGCAAAGTTCAGGGGAGAAATCTCCTGAAAATATAATCCTTTTAGTTATCAGCAGATAATGAATATTGTACTCTTTTCCTTTATGAGTTTTTCCAATAGGTTTCTCATAAGAGGTTTTTAACGAGACAATTAAATACAAGAGCTAATGTATGCTATATCATATTTCTCCTTATATTTTTCCTACTAGGTTTTAAAGGAGTTTTTCATGGCACATCTGATTGCACTCTTTTCATTATGAGTTTCTTTGAAAATTTTCTCATGATGTTTTAATAAGGCAAATATCTTCATAAAGATTATATGCTATACTTTCTATTTTTTCTATGAAGGTTTTTAAAGGAAAGTATCTAAAGCATGTTTATTGTTCTCTAACTCACTAATAATTTTTTCCTTCTTTGAAGGTTTTTCTCATATGAGTTATCGAGAGACAATAATCTCTATATGTTGCATCATTTTCTCCTTATTATTTTTCCCACTGGGTTTAAAGGAGTTTTAGCAACATATCTATACCATTCTCCTCATATTTTTTCTCACAGGGTTTTTGGAGGAGACTCTCAAGAGATGAATGATAAATATACAAGAAGCTTTCAAAGATGAATCAAAAGAAGAGACGTTGTACAAGGGGGAGTGTTGAGAACCGACATCAACGAAGCGGCTTTAGCGAATCGTCGTTAGGAAACGTAGTTAGCGGTTATTAGTGTCCAAGCATCGTACGGACGCATCTGTCCGTACAGGCGCCTCTTTGTATAGACGCCTTCACAATGCGTTCCAAATCTTATATAAATATGTGATTCTCAATCAATGAAAGCATATCATTCGTACAATCACTTTTACTCTTTACACCCTATCCTCCGCCCGCTGCCACCGCGCACGACCGAGCTGCCGTGCCAGCTAGAGATCGAACCGACGGCCCGTACAGCACGCGTATGCCGCGCTGCTGTAGCAGTTTGATGCATGCATGTGCATGTAGCGGCCACCCAATCGAACAAGGCTGAGCCGTAGCGTGCATGCATCCTCGGCAGGAGAAGCAAGAATGAAGGAGACCGGAGAGTAGAGGCAAGAAAAAGAAGAGACTATGAAAGAAGGGGAACATCCATGGAAAATTGACATCTGAGCACGGGCACTTTGCGCCCCTTATTTTGAAGTTCAGAAAACGAATTTGTACGGCTTGAATATTCCAAATTTTTGTGCACATGCATGTATAGCAGTGCAGTATAACGTGCCAAAATTTCACCAATATACATGCTTTTTTTTTGTGAGATACCAATATACATGCTTGCATGTGAGAGATAAAAAAAAGACAAAATGCACGGAAATTTGAGGCAGTTTTTTTTCAATATTGGGCCAAAATTTTATCTTTTTTGTGCAGCGAACAATGCAACGTATTTTTGAACGAAATTTCACACGTACCTAGACTACATGCATGCATTCATGTAAAAAATATCAATTTGTTTTCAAATCTTCTAAGCACTTGTTTTAGGGGGTTCAAAATAAACTACTCCGTTGCACCCAAATCCGTTTTAAACATCCATGGACTTTCTGCGTAACGCACCAAAGGTGTAGAGCTGACCACGTAGCAAGCATACTGCGTACGTGAAAATGTTGGTCACTCAACGGAAGGCTCAATCTAATTCCTGTGATTTTTTATTTGTGAGTGTCTAATTCCTTTGATTAATAAGTAATTTGAGGTTGACCCCAAAACATAACTTTTAGGTTTTCTAGAGAACTTTCCAACGACATAGATCTTGCTCAATTCGGATTCACGGTCTGCATGTCACTGCCAAAACAGTGTTAATGTATAATTTGGACCAGCATCCTACTAGTTCGCATGAATTAGTCTATTTTCCAAGCAGAACCGGCATTAGGTTACAACACGAAACGTGTAGATAATTTCACGTTGATCATCACAGTGTACTCATTTTCTTGATTTGGTAAAGTGGGTCAATATTTATAGCTTAAAATAGATATGTCCTGTATAGGTCTCAATGTTTGAATTAAATAGGGGAAACTAGGATCTTGGTATCATGCCAAGGCCCATAGCAATACTTGTATTTACCTCATGGTCATCAATGGGTAAGTTCTACCCAAATGATAACGCACACACGTATGGATCACTGTTAGAATTTCATCGCATGTGCACTACTCCGTTGTGCTAGAGCCAGGTCGGTGAGAACCTTCACAACATGATTAGTCAACGTCATGTGTGAATTATCCGTAACCCTCATTGCCCAGTGTGGGTTCCAGGGGCGTTGGATTGTAAATTGTTTGCCTTAAAGGGACTCGATGTTTGAATGGTGTATTTCCGTCCCCCTCCTCCCGTGACGCCCTCCCCGGGCGCACGGGAGGCCAAGCCTAGCCGCCGGCGGGCGCCCCTCCTCCCCTCCCTCGCCGCCGCCAGGGGCGCGGCGCTGGGCGAAGCCCGGCCGCCGGCGGCGGCGGCAGGGTGCTCTTCTTCCTCTCGTGCGGGTGGCGAGGCGCGGGGCCGCTCACCCGGGCTTGGGTGCTGCGCTAGGCGCCGGGCGGAGCAGCATGATGGCGCGCTGGGGCTGGTCGACGGCGGCGGCGCGACGGTGGTGCGTTGGGTGGCGCGATGGTGGAGGGCATGCCTGGGTCACCGAGATTGGCGAGGTCGAGGCCAGATCTAGGCCCGGGCGGCGCAGGCTGCTGGTCTCCGCTCCTGCCATGGCCACGGCGGGTGGTGGTGCGCCACAGCAGCGGCTGGCCGGTGGGTGGGCTGACCGGAATCTGAAGGCTACGGCGGCTGGACGACGGCAGGCAGCGCAGTTGGGCTCCTCGGTGGGCTTGCTTCGCGATTGGCGGCGGTCCTTTGGGTCACTTCTTGCCGATGGGCGGGTGTATGTTGGTGGCCTCGCATGGAGCTGCGTTCACCGCCGAGGTGGGGCGACATAGGAGGTGTCCGGTGGGGAGGCATGTTGGAGGGATGCGAGGCACCGACGAGCTCGGGCCACCCGTCGCTGGCACAGGGGTGTGCCGGCCCGGATGCGTCCGCTCCCCCTCCTCCCTCGTTCCCCGACCATGTGTGGGTTGACACGGCCCGGCGTTGTTCGAGGCGGGATGTATGTCATGGTCTCTTCGGCTGGGTGTGCCCTTTGGCACAAAGCCGGTCACTTTGGTCGGTCTTGGGGGTGTCTGGATGCAAGGCGGCGACACTGGCGGTGGGAGGCACGACGTTCGTGGGCGGAACTCGCGCCTCGGGTGCGATCGAGCGGCCATGGCCATGCGGGTGGGTGGTCGCTGGTGGTTGGCGAAGTTAGGATGCGTCGGAGGGGTGGGCGTGCCGGGGTACATCACTTGTCCAATCTTGAATTGGCCGACTGCGGCGGCGTCCGTGGACACCGTATCCTTCATGAAAACTCCATCGTGGTGCCCTTACTCCTTCGAGTTGCTCCGGGTGAAAACTCGATCTTTGGGATCGGATGGTGGCGGCTATCAGTGGTCGTTCCCTTCTAGGAGGCACCATCTTGGAGTCCTTCTTTCGTCGTTTTCCATCTCACCTCTCCTCGGAGGATTGGAGGTCTCCGTTGGCTTCAAGCGGATCATCCTCGCGCATGTGTAGTGGCTTGGTAGTCGTTGGGGTGGTGTGACGGTGCTCGGCACCCTTGTATCTTGCCTAGGGTGTTTGTATCGTGATGCTTGTGGATCGGTGCTTTATATATAAAGCGGGGCAAAAGCCTTTTTCGTTAATGGTGTATTTCTGTGACTTGTGAATTATTGTTCTTAAGAGGGTGCTTGGATCCAAGGGACTATTTTTAGTTAGAGGCTAAAGTTCCAAGCACCTCTGACTAAAGAGAGGCTAGAACTAGTCTTGAGGCTAAAATTTTTTAGTCATAGAAAACCTACTAACATATGTATTAGCCCTCTCTCTCCTTATTTAATTCCTCTCCTTTAACACATGCGAGTTCTGGATTGGAGGGTTTGGAGGATAATAAATGCTCAATAACTTGATTTTAGTCTCTTTAATATTTGGATCCAAGTATGGGTAAGGCTAGCAAGTTTTAGGCCCTGTTTGGTTTATAAGTCCTAGGACTTTTTCTAGTCCCAACTAAAAAGTCTCTAGTCCCTAAAAAGTCCCTCCCTGTTTGTTTGCAGAGACTAAAAAGTCCCTAGTCCCTTCCTAGAGGTTATTAAATGACCATATTGCCCCTAGTATATAGAAAAATAATAATCAAACAACACCATGGGGTGGCGGGGCATTAAATGCATGAAGGGGCATTGTTGGAAAAGTCCCAAAAAGTCCCAAAAAAGATTCTCCTTGAGAGTCTTCTTCATTTAGTCCCAATGCGTAGTTTAGTCTCTAAAAAGTCCCTCCCGTTTGGTAAAAAAGTCTCTAAGAGAGACTTTTTCTAGCCCCTACACAAAAAAGTCCCTCGAAACAAACACTCCCTTAGTCCCACTACTTTTAGTCATGGGACTAAAACGTATCCAAGCACCCTTTATGGCTCTAGATTGTACTTGGCTGAGTAATGTTTTACTCACTATTGCTTCTGTTTTGTTGCTTTTTATTTGGTTTTCAGGTACTCGAAATAGCGGCAATGCATGGGCGGGAGTCCCAAAAGATGTCTCGAAGGACATCACGACAATTATTTTTGCCAATATTGTGCACATTCTAGTGATCACGTTGACATGTGTTGTACCATTAATGAAACCAAGAGGGTACAAGAAGTCAGTCGATAGCAGATACATGGCGGGCCGCATGAGAAAAGACGAAGAGTGGACACATAGTGAAGAGTCAGAGCGCCTCAAGCAAATGAGGGAGACCATCATGCTCATTGTACATTCCTCTGAAGTGTTGTTGGCCCGGAGGACTACGTAGTTTGCAGCAAAACCGGGTTCGATCATGCTGTGGAGAAGAGCACGCCGATGCGTTCAAGCCTTGTTTCCTAGAGGCAATCAACGGTAACATGTGTGTCTTGAACGATGTCACAAAGGAGATCAAAACGGTGGCTGGTAAGGGTATTTTGTGGTCTATTGTCCTCCTAGGAGGCCAGTCACACATTCAAGATCACCTTGACCTTAGGTTGAACCATTAATGAACCCCCAAAGGCACAACTCATTGGTCGATCGAAGATGCGTGGTGGGGAAGCACAACAAACATAAAGAGTGGATGCGTAGTGAAGATTAAATATAGATGACACACTTGCTAATAGGAACGAGACCCTCTGACGTAGCCAAAATTATGACATAGGGAATTCTAATTCGAATTCACTGTTCATGCGCCATGCGACAGCAAATAAGCAACGCTCATGGGTGCATGACTCAGTCTTCCTAGAACTATGATGTGGCTCAGTCTGTGTTGTGTACCAACGTAGAAATCCATTGCTGGATGAATGAAGGATGAGCTGATTGTGGATGAATGAAGGACTAGCTGCTCTGCATACCAAGGAAAAATCTACTTCAGTTGGCCTTAGATAGGATATTAAATGCACGTTGGTAGTAGAATATTAATTGCGCACTGATAGTAGGTAGTTATTAATCATGTGTTAATGGTCAGCTTTGACGTTTATATTAGATATGATATTAATTGTGTGCTAAGCATGCCCGGTACCCAACACATTGGGTGCTCAACATGGATCAATCTAGGACGCTGGATTGACCTGGTTTGATAGCTGAGGTTTGTTGAATCTCTCCCTTTGGGTGTTTTTATATTGGTATAAAGTTTTATAATTTATTGACATTTATTCAAAATCATGAACATGTTTCAAATTTATGAATAGTTCTTTTGAATTTGTGAATTGTTTTTAAATTTATAAAGACTTTTTTATCTGTGATTTTTTTTAAATCATGAAGAATTGTTAAAATTGTGAACCTATTAATTTATATGTTTCTAAACATTCATAAACATTTATTCAATTGCAATCATTTAAAAATTCACAAAAAACTAAATTTGCAATAATGAATAAAATTTGTGAATAATTTAAATTTACGGATATTTTGAAAAATTCTTGAACATTTTTTCAAATTAACGAACTTTTTTAAAATGCATAAACACATTTTAAAAATTCATTAACTTTTATAAATTCACGAATATTTAAAAATTCTTGAATAATGTTTCTAAAGTAATGAATACTTTAAAAAATTCGTGAACTCTTTTTCAAATTTGTGACCAATTTTTACATTCATGAATATTTTGAAACATTCTAATTTAAAATTGAAGAATATTATTTTATTAAGTAATATAAAATGGGGCATGCTATGCGTCCGCTGGCTGATCATTTCAAAAGATCGGCCGGGTCGCGAGCCGTCGGATCGTCATGGTCGCCTTCATCTTCATCTTTGCAACATATGTGTTGTTGCAGAAAAGCTTTGCAACATAGACGATGTTGCAGAATATTTTTTTTCGTCTTCACATTTGCAACGTAGGTGATGTTGCAGAATTTTTTTTGTAACATAGGTGATTTTACAAAATGAAAAATGCCATGGAGCTGTTTGTGTTGAAAAATTGCCGCTCACAGTAGCACTGCTGTCGTTCACCACCACCGTTTTGCAAGACCGATGTTGCTGCAGAGCGACCGGAGCCAAATGTGGCGGCTCCCGTGGCGCACGGATGAGCGAGCTCGGGCAGGGGAAATGCGTGCAAAGGGTTAAAGGGAGATGATGGAAGGCGGATGAAAGAGACTGGAAGGCAACGCGGATCTCGCCGGCGTGGCGGCTGCTGGGTGAGTGTGGATCAGGGTGAGACAAGGGAGGTCGGGATTCCTGGTGGCGTGCTCGGGTGGATAGAAGGCAAAGAGAGACGAGAAATAGGAGGGCGGCATGGATCTCGACGGCGAGCTTGCCGGCCGGCGCGACATCGGCTGCCTAAGCGAGGGTCAGGGCGGGGCAGCGGATGTTGCTTTCGTGGCGGCGTGCTCGGCCAGACTGCAACATGCCCCTTGTTGAGGTCAAAGGGATTGCAACAGGGGCCAAGTGGCAAACCTTCCTATGGTTAGCGGTGCTACTGAGCTTCCGGTCAAAATCAAAATTGGACGGTGACGAATGTGGTCGACGCACGTCAATGGATCAGCCGGTTGAGCCCAAGTATTTTTCCCATATAAAATCATGTAAGAGAGGATTTTTTTCAAAAAAGGTGAAAATAAAAAAATCAAGATAATAAAGACGAAATCAAAAAAGAAAAATGTACAGTGGTAATTAGGTCAGCCCGCCTAGAAAAGCAACGATAGCGACACGGTAATTAGGTTGCAAAAAATGACCCTGACAAGCAAACTTCACTTGATGAGTTCATTCGCGATATGAGACGGAAGATGTCTACAGTGTTTAACCGCATCTCTGAGATCAACGATACATCGGCGGACCCCGAGGAACGGGGCCGCCGGACGCCATGAATATTCTGGCCTAGAACTGTCGAGGACTGGGGCTGGACTCGACAATTGGCGAATTGCGAGACCTGATACGGTCAACTCAACGGTGATTTTCCTTTATGAGACGAAGAAGAAGGCTTGGGCAATGGAGAGACTCAAGTGGAGCCTGGGATTCAGAAATGGAGTGGCGGTGGATAGTGTAGGGCAAAGTGGTGGATTAGCTATTTGGTGGAGAGATCACGTTCAAGTCACTGTACGTTCGTGGTGTCAATACTTTATTGATACGGAGGTGGTCTTCGAAGGTAAAACCTATAGGATCACTGGAATCTATGGGGAACCGAGGACGGAGCTACGTAGGAAATCTTGGGATGCTTTACGATACTTCCGGGCTCAAGATAACCTACCATGGATTTGTGTCGGAGACTATAATAAGGCTCTCTTTCAAACTGACCAACGGGGTGGTAACCCAAAGAGTTTTGTGCAGATGGAGGATTTCAGAGACTGTCTTGCTGAATGTGGTCTTGCAGACTTGGGCTTCTCGGGGTATCCCTACACATGGGACAACAAGCGAGATGGTGACGCAAACATACAAGTGTGCCTTCATAGAGCAACATGCAATGATGGTTTTCTGGAGTTGTTTCTAGAAACGGATGTTGAACATATGCTCACTGAGGAGTCCGATCATCAAGCTTTACTTATTGGGGCGTTGGAGACGGCTCCACGCGACGAGAAGCAAGGTGCAAGCCAGTTCCGGTTCGAAGAAGCTTGGACGAGGCATGAGAAGTACGAGGAGATGCTAGCTGAAGTCTGGGAGGCGGCTGCTATGGGCGAACAAGGCCTCACAGCAACCTGGCAGCGGCTGGGCCGGGTGACAGGCTCGATCCAACGCTAGGCGCGGGAGGTGTTCGGCTCTGTCCGGAAGAAAATTGCCAAGCTGAAGTCGCAGCTCCTTGACGCAAAAAATAGGGCGTTGGTCACAGGATGCTCTCTGGAGGTACGGGGGTTGGAAGAAGAGTTAAGGGAAATATATGCCTGGGAAGAAATTATAAGCCTGGGAAGAAATTATGTATAAGCAGCGATCTAGAGTTGATTGGCTACGTGCGGGAGACCAAAATACAAAATATTTTCAGAACAAAGCCTCACACCGTAAACATAAAAATACTGTCAAGGCTCTTGGCGTGATGATGGTACAAAGTGCATGATAAATGAGGAGATGAGAGAGATGGCTGCTAGTTTTTATGAAAATCTCTTCACGTCTGAGGGATCGAAGGATGCTAATGTTTTATTGCAGAATATTGCCAGTGTGGTCACGGCGGACATGAACGCAGCACTCGTATCCCGGATATCTGATGAGGAAATAGAAACGGCGTTATTTCAAATGGGTCCGACGAAGGCCCCCGGACCGGATGGCCTACCGGCCTTGTTATATCAACGATACTGGTCGTTAGTCCGTGAGGATGTGTGCAGGGCAGTGAGAGATTTTCTAAGTGGGGTAGCAGCCCTTGATACGTTTAATGCTACTGTTATTGTCATGATTCCCAAGATCAATTCGCCGGAGTTGCTTACCCAATTTAGACCGATAAGCCTCTGCAATGTTCTATACAAGATCGCTACGTAAGTGTTGGCAAATAGACTGAAGCGTATCCTTCCCATCCTCATATCCGAGGAGCAGAGTGTGTTTGTGCCTGGACGTCTTATCACTGACAATGTATTGGTAGCTTATGCGTGTGTGCATGCAATCAGAACAAGGAAGAGGAAGAAGGTACTGTGTGCAGTGAACTTAGATATGATGAAAGCCTACGATAGAGTAGAGTGGATTATTTTGGAGCAGATACTGGGACAGTCCGGATTTGCACCAGAATGGATCGCTATGATCATGAGGTGTGTGACTACAGCGAGCTTCTGTGTAAAACTAAATGGTGCATGCTCAAGGTGTTTCTTTCCATCTAGGGGGTTATGACAGGGTGATCCACTGTCTTCCTACTTGTTTCTTTTCTGTGTTGAGGGATTCTCTGCTCTGCTGAAGAAGGCACAAAGTGAAAATAAAATTAGAGGGGTGAACTTTGGGAGCACTGGCCCCATGTTACGGACCTTCTTTTTGCCGATGATAGTATTGTCTTCCTCGAGGGGTCTACAGGGAATATGGAGGCTCTCAAGGATATATTGGCGCAGTATGAGGTGGAATCGGGTCAGCGTGGGAGTTTGCAAAAATCATCTATCTTTCTTGGGAAGGGGTGCCAAGATGAAAAGAAGGTAGAGCTAAAAACTGCTTTGGGTGTCCAGTCTTAAGCTCTAAGCGAGAGATACTTGGGGTCTTCCAACACTGGTTGGGAGATCAAAAGATGGCACTTTCAGGTATGTAACAGAGAGCTCTAAAGGAAAGGTCAGTGGATGGGAGGGACAAGGTCTGTCAAAGGCTACTAGAGAGGTGCTAGTTAAATCGGGTCTTCAATTGGTACCTACTTTCACCATGAGCTGCTTTCGCCTTACAAAGAAAATGTGTGGGAACCTGACTTCAATTTCTTCAAAATTCTGGTGGGGCGCAGCGAATGGGGAGAGGAAAGTACACTGGATTTCTTGGCAAAAAATGTGCGCAGCAAAAATAGAGGGATGGCTTGGTTTTTGAGATCCTGAAGCTTTCAATCAAGCATTACTAGCGAAGCAGGCCTGGCGGATATTGCAGGCCCCCTCTTCTCTGTGTGCCAGGGTCCTCAAGGCCCAGTATTTTAGTGAGGACACGATTCTAACAGCAACATGCTCGAACATGACGTCGTACACGTTTTAGAGTATTTTGCATGGTAGAGATCTTCTTCGGGAGGGTCTTATTTGGTGCATTGGTGACGGTTCACAGGTGCGGATACATCATGCAAATTGGATCCCGTGCAACAGCAGCATGAGGCCATTGGGACAAGTGTACATGCCGGGTGTCACAAGGGTCGACCACCTGCTGAACCCGTATGGCAACAACTGGAACACGGGAAGGCTTGACGCCATATTCACACCGGATGATGTCAAGGACATTTAGCAGATCGCGGTGGGTGGACCAGGTCGACAGGATTATCTTGCGTGGAACTTCACGAAGAATGGATGCTTCACGATGAAATCTGCACATCATATGTGAGTGGCCATGTTAAGAGCGAGGTCCGGACAGATGGAGGCCTCTAGCTCAGTTACAAAACACCGTGGGTTCATGGCGCTGTGGGACACACAAGTGCCGGCCAAGGCCGAAATACATATGTGGCGAATTATTAAAAATGGCTTGGCTGTCGGAGCTAAACTTCATCTCGTCGGATTAAAGCCGGAGTTTTTTGTGTTGCATGCGGAAGAGAGGAAATGGTCTATCACAGATTTTGGGCGTGTCAGCATTCCGTACATTTCTGGTAGCTTCTTCACTCGGGGATGGGAGTTTCGGTGGCGATCCCACCGTGTTAGGTCGGCTCCCAGAGTGCTCTAGCTAGCTGGCTTCTGAACTGGTTCTTTGCTGCGTCCGGCGAAGAGAGAGAGAGAGAGAGAGAGAGAGAGAGAGAGAGAGAGACGATGATACAGGGCACATATGGCTTGTGGCTGGCTCGGAATGAGGCGAAGGATAGGAAGCGTATTGCAATGCCACATGAAATCATAGCTACGGTGGTAGCTCATATGCATGAGTGGAGGGCTGTACATGCGGTGCAGAAGCAACCAACCGCGCCACAACCCTGGCAAAAATGGCAGCCACCGGATGAGGGTTGGCTCAAACTCAATTCCGATGGTGCAGTGTCACGCTATGGAGACAAAGGAGGAGGAGGGGCTGTACTGAGATATCATGGTGGCGCCTTTAGAGCTGGTATGTGTCACCACTTCCCACACATAGTAGACTCAGAAGCTGTGAAAGTTTTGGCGTGTAAGAGGGCGTTGGAGCTGGCTCAATGTGGAACGGGTACACGTCAAGCTCGACAGTCTGAGCGTGGTGCAGATGCTCAACCAGCCCATGAAGAGCTTGGGAGTCGCAGGACCCTGGGTAGAGGAGATATAGAGGATGTTCCATTCCTTCGCAGGTTTCAAGGTTTCTTGGATTCGGCGTTCCGCCAACTTTGCCGCGCATAAATTTGCTAGAGTATGTATAGATGATGAACTTTGTAAAGGTTTGATTGGGGACTCCTCTGGACTTCGTTCTTGATGTAAATTTGGATGACATTCCGAACTTCATGGTTTAAATAAAGCGGCAAAAGTTACCCTAAAAAAAGACACGGCCGCCTAGCGTCACGTGTCTGGCGGTATGATTCTCGGCCAAGCGACGTGGCTAAAATGAACATGCAAACTTGCTTTTGTTTCGTGTTCAAAAAAAAAAAACTTGCGTTTGTTTAAAAAAAAAACATGCAAACTTGCTCTAGGACACGATAGGAGCCAGAATCCAGTTACGGCTTTGTATCGTTGGAAGATCTGGGATTCCCTCCAGGCCGGGCCTACATATATATACACAGGCGCGATCGCCTCAGAGCAGCTTACTTGGTACGTCGAGAATGGGTGCCAACGCGAGCCGATCGGCGCCGATGACGAGCGTGGTGCCGGTCTGCGGATACTCCAGCTGGTGCGGGCGCCTGATGAGCTGACTGTGGGCGAACTATTCTTCCGCGACCTCTTCTGGGACGTCGAAGTGCAGCCGATGGGTTTCGACGAGGACGGCCTAGCGGAGGACTTGGTCGTCTCGGTCGCCATCAACTGCGTGCCGCACACACTCGATTCGGCCGTTGGCACCCACATCTCCATCGAAATCCTCGACGCAACCGGCGAGCAGACCGTCTTCCACAACGAGAGCGACCGGGCAACGGTGCAGGAACCCAACGAGTGCTTCATGCTGTGCCTATGCGTGAGCAGGAGGGAGCTGGAGGCGTCGTCGTGAGTGTCCGCCCGCTACGATAAATTCACCCTCAGGTGCACCCTGGAGAAGAAGCAGCTGCCCGAAAAAAACTGCCACGCCTCCTCGGAAACTTGTTCAAACCCAACGCCGTCTTGGAGCCACCGCAGGTCGCCATGTACGGGTCCCACACGCTGACCATCGCCAGCCTCTCCAAGCTCAGGGCGGTCCTCCATGACGGAGAGTACGCCTACTCCACGCACTTCGCCGTGGGCGGGAGTACATGGTACATCAAATTCTGCCCTGATTCGTATAAATGCACCTGCTTGTACCTTGTCCGCGCAAGCAAGGGGGAAGAGACGCCACCGATGACAGTGGAGTTAAGCTTTCAGCTTGAGGGGTTGGTGAACTTCGAGTCCAAGAAAATGAGGCACACGTTCGACCATGACAACCATAAGTTCTACTTCAAGCTGGAGCAAATTGGCACGTCACCCATGCACGACGACTGCCTCGTTGTTCGGTGCTACCTCACAGTTATCATGCCGGGGGAGACCCCGACCGCCGTCCCAACTTGCTGCAAATCAGAGCTGACTTCTACTCATGCGCCATGCATGCCTTGCTAGTTTGCGCTACAGAAGGCAAGCCCAGGCCAAACTAGTATAGCTTTACGTGCGTGCAAACTCATTTGTAATTTACCAAACTAGCAAGGTAGCATGCGAGGGCTAGATCTTTAGTGCATTGAAAGTGTCTATTCTTTATTTTTATCTCACGGACATGTTTTTATTCTCTTATTTACCCTCTTTCACTATATAAAACACAATGTTGTAAACATTAGTACATTTATGAAGGTGTAATTTTGATACTATTGTTTATATAAACTAGATGATACCCCGCATGTTGTTGTGGAAATATTCGCAATATATTTCAATGATATTTGATTTGTATGGAACGTGAATAGTAATAATTGGGTACCTGAATCCAATTTTGTTACCAACACCTGGGTCTATTTAGTGCATAAGACCCAATATCCCATCTATGCCATATATAAGTTGGAAGTCCACTCTTAAGTATGTGCAGCCTATTTTCTTTTTGGTGTCAACGACCCAAGACATACTATAAATATCAGCAGCAACCAAATGTTATTCAGTCATCTGCGTTCTTAATTTTATCGCTGAGTCGAACACCTGAACCTCTCGAAACAGACTTTCGCCCCGCTTTATATATAAAGCAA
Organism: Triticum urartu; assembly: GCF_056163025.1. Lineage (NCBI taxonomy): Eukaryota > Viridiplantae > Streptophyta > Magnoliopsida > Poales > Poaceae > Triticum > Triticum urartu. Next base: position 717,105,971 of record NC_141879.1, read on the forward strand.
CAACCGAACCAAGTACACAGACGAACGATACAAGGTGATGAGGTGACCCTCTTAGAAAGCCGATCCTAGGATCCACGGATCACATATACTGCAAGCGGCAACGCTACCGACACGAAACAAAACAAATTAAGGAAGATCGAGAGCACCGCCAGACTACGCCCTAATAAACCTAAGCTCTACGACAACACCCTTAGGTGGGAGAAGTGTTGCTGCTGCCGAGTCCACCACTGACAAAGGTCTTCACTCAGAACTCAGACACGGAGATGAGCACCAGGACAACTTCTTCAAGAAGACAATGGCGCACGCAGGCGTCACCGCCGTCGGCACCAAAGCGCGGGGACTTCGCACGGTAGCTCCCACGAGTCACCACGAGGCCTTCAGGAATAGGGCGACGAGTCCCGAACACCAGCTCCGTATAAGGGCGCCTCCGTTGTCATAGACAAAGAGCGCTCCCGAACCATCCGCCGCTATGACTCCCGCCGTCCACACGATCAAGAGAAATAGACATCACCATCGCCATGGTGCCCGCCGGAGAGCCAACCATGCGGACCACCTTCCAGGGCCGCCGCCCCGGCATCCAAGACACGACAAAACATCGACCGCCCACATCCTAGTGCACAGATCGCGGTAGGAAAAGCCCGACATTAGCTGTCGGGCCTGGTTCAGCGCCACCACCGTAGGGCTGCCAATGCCTGCACTCCAATCCCGATGGACCGAGGGGAAAACAACCTAGAGGCTGCCGACGGCCATCATTGAGCCATTGCTTAGACGACCTGAACCCAAGTCGTACTATGATGCCTATGTCCATATCCGAGTGATATTTGCCATGATTTTATTTTATCAAATCGAGTATCTGATCGAATTCGATTTCCAACACTAGCCTCTCTTGTGGGAAGCTTGGGTAACAACTGCTAGTACTGAAGGCCCGACCTGAGGCATTATATTTGATACCTAATCTTGGTCATTCTATTTTTTATTTCCAGGGTAATGGCTCTGTGAACATTGTGATTACGCTACTCCTCGCACAATTGTGATTACGCTCAGTGGGATATGAAAGGTCAATGCTAGGAGCTGCAAATATAGTGTTGTGATTCTGATGTGCACTGAAATTGAAACTTTGCTTCAACTGTTGTATGATCTTCCCCGACAAATCTTATTTGTAATCTTGTTTGTGTAGTTTTGTACAAGGGGAATAAATACTCCCTCCGATCCAAATACTAATTAAGTGTGCGTCAATCAATTTGGATTGGAGGAAGTAGTAGACTTTCTGAGCTCCCATGCAACCCCTGCCTATGTGGGACGTCCAATCTTGCTTCAAGATCCGTACTTCCGTAGTAGCTCGCTATCTCCACCTTGGTAGAAATGTCTCTCATTTGTTTCTCCCAAACAACATAGAAACATATAAGACGCCATACAATCATGTACTCCCTCCGTCCGAAAATACTTGTCATCAAAATGGATAAAAAGGGATGTATCTAGAACTAAAATACGTCTAGATACATCCTCTTTTGTTTCTTTTGATGACAAGTATTTCCGGACGGAGGGAGTAATAATTAAAACACTTGTGATGGCTACGTATATTATATTATTGTTGTGATTAACAAATCAGATCTGATAACTATTTGTAGGATAACGTATGAGTGCTCTAGCTAGATACTGGATATGGCATCATATAATAAAGAATATTTTTCTCTAGTTAGATGTATTTTCAGATCAGTCAGTGGTTCCATCATTTTATACGTCAACTTCTATATAATTGTTGATAGAAGAATGTACGGGACAGGAGGTTCACAGGGTACAGGAGGTTCACAGGGGACATGCCAAAATTTTGACCATCGATGTGCTAAAAGCAAATGGCCTGCATACATAGTAGCGGCCCTTATTTTATTTTTTGATACTAGACGGAACAACATGCATACATGCATGCAATGGTGCATACATATATTCAGTTTGCACATAAACTTTTCTGGCAACGCATGCAGGGATGCTGCATGACTCTTATCATTGCTCTAGTATATTACTAGAAACTCTAGTTACTACGCACGGGCAGTTTCCCTGCTGTGCACAGTACGCTGGCGATCCACAAGTTGATGCCTTGGCACACACTTGCAGAGTGGCGAGGGGTGCGTCCTAATGCATACATATTTCTGTCCCTCTGGACAGATCTCCCACCAGGAGTTTGAAGAGAGGTGGCCAGCGTCAACGGTGCCCTGAGGCGAGAGCGTCAGGACTAGCACCATGATGGTGGCAACACACATCTTTGTGGAGAAGAACATGGCTGCCTATCTGGTCACCCTCTTCACGTTAACTTATGGATCTCTTTATGTCTGTGTAGTCCGTTTTGTATGGGCTTGCCCCGGGCGTATCAATTTATAGTCCGATTTGTCTATTTGGCGCTGACAATAGATGGACAACATCACAAGTGGAAAGGCTATGCATTTGGCAGATATTTCCATTTGGCAAATATGTACTCCCTCTCATCTTGTCCACTCATGTTTTCAGGTGGCGTGGATTGTTTCTCTGAGAAAACAGAATTAGTTAGGAGTGATCCATCAAAGGCCACCGTGCTTGCTTCCGGATGCCCAAAGAGTTGTTTATAATAATTAGTGATATAAGCCTTCAAATTCTCATGCCTCACAATGGTCTCCTCGTCCTGTTCAAGCTGTATAATTTTCTTCTTCCTATGTTTATCATTCGCAATCAAATGGAAGAATTTTGTATTGTCATCCCCTTGTACGACCTTAAGCACTTTAGCACGCAGTGCCCACTTGAGCTCCTCTTCTCTAAGAAGAGCCCGTAAGCCTTGCTCAGCTTCAGACTTGGAGTTTTGCTCACTAATAGTAAGGAGATTAGTCTCGGCTTTTAAGTCTAGCACCTCAATTAATTGAGTGAGTCATTCTTTCTCTTGTTTGTAAATCCCACTCTCATTTCTAGTCCAACCTCTCAAAAACTCAGATGCGTGATCTTATTTTGCCATCGTTCAATACTAGTGCGTCCAGTCACAGGTTTTGCCCATTCGCGGGCAATGATCTCCAAAAAGTTTTCTTTCTCAAACCAACTTAGTTCGAAAGAAAAGGCATTTTTATTCGCAACGTGTGTAGCCTCTCCGGAGTCTACAAGAAGGGGTGTGTGGTCTGAGATCGCTCTCTGCATCGCATGAACCGACAGCAAAGGGTATTTTTGTTCCCATTCTACACTGGCGAGTACCCTATCCAACTTCTCATAAGTGGGAGTGGGCAGAGAATTGGCCCAAGTAAATTGTCTACCGGCAAGTTCAATTTCTCTCAAATTGAGACTCTCGATAATCATGTTGAACATCATAGACCAACGCCCATCAAAATTATCATTGTTTTTTTCATCTCTTCTCCGGATTATATTAAAATCCCCACCGACTAAAATCGGCAGAGTTTCATTTCCACATATCTGCACTAGGTCGGCTAGAAAATCTGGTTTAAGTTCAGGTTGTGCCGCTCCATATACAGCCACAAGAGACCATCAGAAACCATCGAATTTTGATCTCACCCGAAACTTGACCGAAAAATCTCCCCGAACCACATTCAGCACCTCAAGTGTTTCACATCTAACCCCTAGCAAAGTCCCACCAGATCTTCCTCTAGGTGGTAAGATGTGCCAATCAAAATCAATTCCACCAGAAAGGGTTCCAAGGAATTGTGAGGTAGAATTATCTCGTCTTGTTTCCATAAGTGCAATGAAATCTAGATGTTGTTCTACTGTTGTCTCAGCCAGGAACCTACGTTTAGCCAAGTCAGCTAGACCTCTGCTATTCCAGAAGATTCCTTTCATAGGTCATCATGAAATTTTTTCTTATGTTTGACCCTAGCACTTCTACGAACCGCCGAAGTCGGATAAATTTTCTGTTTCCAGGGTCGCTTGGGCTTCTCCTCATCACCCTTCGGAAACGTAAGATCAGTAAGAGACGGAACATTGCCCTCCCTTATCAGAGGCTCTACAGTGTCCGTAATCTCTAAACCCTCCTCATCATCCTCCTCCTCACTAGGTAAGAGATTATTACATATATTCTCAAGGGCTACAATACCTAGAATGTTCATGTCATCGTCATTCAAAGGCTTAACTGATGCAAGATTTTGAATTATTTCAGAAGCCCGCTCTGCTTCTAAATCTAAAAGATCATTGACAGATTTCGCTATCTCTTTTTCGTTTGAACCCAAAGTAACTCCTATGTCTTTTGCCTTATCAATAATTTCATGTTCGGTAAAATGCATAATAAAACAACTCTTATCAACAGACATACCTGTAGTTGCCTCGACATCACGAAGCATGGCCGCCCTCTTGGCGCGCGCTAGCTGCAGGTCATCAGCATCTGGCTGACCCTGGATCCGGCTGCTGACACGCCTGCCAGCCGTAGCTTAATAATTAATTAAGTGTCTGCATGCATCGCCCAGATGCAGAGGCCGGGGGTCCTCCTTCTTTTCTAAAAAAAAGCAGGCACTTGATGATTAGAACAAGAGCGGTGGACTGCTAGTTAAGCAAACTATTATTTCCATTTTTGAAGTTTCAATTTGGCCTATTCCTAGCGGCCAATTAGTGTGCAGATCACTTGAATTTGGAATTACTACCAACCTATACAAATGTATGTTGTTTATACACTAATTAAAATGCTTCATTGCCGTGGTATTAATAACTAAACCTGAAGTAAATCCTACCTAAGATTTGTAGTGCACTGTATTTGCAGGTCATGGGAAGCATAAAGGATGCAGAGGGCAAGCAGGTGGAGGCCCTAATCGGCCTAGCTTCAAAAATCTGTAGTGTCATGTCTGAACTCATTGCTCCTGTTTTGGATTCGTTTGCAGATGATGAGGCTTTTGTTAAGAAACTTGTCGGTGAACTCAACGCCCGCAAGAAATCAAGTCCTCACGAATTTCCAGAAATGAGAAGCCTGCTGGTTGAGCTCACAGTATCCATCGTGGAATTCTACCCTCGCTACGCACCCATCTTCAAGGAGCACAGGGTGATGGAAGCGCTGTCCAAGGTGGAACGTTACACGCGGGAGGTTTCAGAGGAGGCCAGAGCTCTGCGCGCCATTGTCGCCATAGCAAAGAGGCTGATCGATGTCGATACGCCGTGAGTTCAACATGGCCACCATGAATTATTACCATCTTGTTGGCGGCTGGTCTGTATCCGTCCAGTGATGCATGCAGGCTAGGCTAACAAGGCATAGACTAGCTATTTTTCTTATGGTCAGCAGAATGTACTTGGTTCCCCTGTCTAGCACTTTAACAACTTTCTATGATATAAGTTTCCTGTATTTACTTGTTGCCACGGCCAACTTTGGACAATACCCTAATTTCTGTACTCAATTAGATAACACCAGGCCACTTATGGTTGCCCGGCCTTGTCTGTCAACGGTCATTTTTTAGTATGGTTCAGCCTAAGATTGTGAACTTTCTTGCTTTATCACAGCCAATGTGCCAAGTTCTTTGCATCTGCTTACCAGTCTCGTGCTTGTTTTCTATTGCTCACATTCATCCTTGCAGTTATTTTGTCAGAATCTACCATTCACTGGAAAAAGTCAGCTCGCGTACTGAAGGAGAGTGATGCATATCAGTTGAATAGCATTTTGAGGTCCATACATCACAGTCAATAGTTTGTTGCATCGCATAAGTCTCCGGTTTAGGGACATCACTTTTCAGTAACAGAGTCAGTTTCCATATGTTCTCCTCTAGAAACACATTTCGGTATCCTAAACGACGATCTATGTTCTCTTCTACTGGCCTTGACTATCAACAAACAGTGGAAGCTGCCGGCGTAACTGACTGCTCCTTTCGGATGTCAATGAGACCACAAATGGTGTGAATACAAGTTAATTTACACCTTGCACTTGGCATTGGCGACAGAGCATCATTCTTCAGTAGGGCTCAGAGTAAGATTCTGAGATTTCTTTGCTTCATCTGTGTGTCGGCTGTGAAGCTAACACTTGGTTTGATCTCTCCTATAACGAATGCAGATTTGACATGACCTGTACTGATAATCTACTCCCTCCGTTCCTAAATATAAGACCTTTTAGAGATTCCACTATGGACTACATACGGATACATCCCAACATATATGCAAAGAGAGACAAAATAAAGATCATCGACATGCATACTTGTACAGAAGCACAGCCCCCTACACCACCCCTGAATTAAATAGATTGTGTACGTATTATCTACTCTCTAGATCCATGAAGCGGATGAAAACTATTGTAGGAAGTGCGGTTCCTCTCGGTATATTGAGGTGGTCGATAAGCATGGTCAGAAGCAGCAGCTCAAAATCCCTGTGAAGGTTCTTCGGTATCTTGATTTTATAAAAAGACTGCAGCACATTTTCATCACCGAGGAGTCTGCCAAAATGATGAAGTGGCACAAGGAAGGGAAAAGGTACAATCCAAAAAAAATTATACATCCATCAGAAGGTGAAGCATGGAAGTCATTCGATATAGAGTACCCGGAGGAAGCAGCCGAGGCTAGGAATGTCAGAATTGCTATAGCAGGTGATGGGTTCAATCTATATGGTATGTCGTCTAATCCATACAGCTGCTGGCCCGTATTTATTATTTCGCTCAATCTCCCTCCCGGCGCCATAATGCAACGGAAGACCATGTTTCTGTCGCTTATAATTCCGGGGCCTGAATATCCGGGGAAGAATTTGAGTGTGTTTATGCAGCCGTTGGTGGATGATTTGCATCATTCTTGGTACTTTCCGAGGTTGACATACGACCGGCATCTGCAGAAAAATTTCTTGATGAAAGTTTGGCTACAATATTGCATGCATGACTTTCCCGACTATGCCCTGTTCTGCGGATGGTGTACAAGTGGAAAGATGACTTGCCCAGTGTGCATGCAGGCCTTGATTTTCATTTGGCTGAAGAAGGGTGGCAAGTATGTTGCCTTTGACCTGCATCGACAGTTCCTCCCTCCAGACCATCCTGATAGAGAAGACAAGAAGAACTTCACAAAAGGCAAAGTTGTCCATGAAGTAAACGAGATTCCAACGTTTTCTGGTGTGGATGTGCTTGCTCAGCTGAAAGCTCTTAAGCCTGCCGGCGAAGGGAAAGGCAACGGCAGAGGCAAAGCCACATGCGAAGACGAGGGCGAGGGCAAAGGAAAAGGTGAAGGGAAAAAATGTTTTGAAGCTTATGGTGAGACGCACAACTGGACTCACATTACCCCCTTCACGCAGCTTCCCTATTTTAAGGACCTCAAACTTCCATACAACATCGACGTGATGCACACCGAAAAGAATGTCGCAGAGTCCCTTTTTTGCACGATCCTCAACATTCCTGATAAGACAAAGGATAATGTTAATGCTAGAGTCGATCAACAGAATATTTGTGATAGACCACGTCTACACATGCAGCCTCCCACAGGCAGTCGAAAATCTTGGTTCAAGCCAGATGCTGACTTCGTACTTAAAAAGGATCATGCAATGGAGGCATTGAAGTGGCTGAAACACATCGTGAAGTTCACTGATGGTTATGCGCCGAATATAAGTAAGGGGGTCAATCTTTCAACGGGCAAAGTGACCGGGCTCAAGAGTCATGACTATCATGTATGGATTGAGCGGATTATGCCGGTGATAGTTCGGGGCTATGTTCCCGAGCGTGTCTGGTGTGTGCTTGTGGAGTTAAGCCATTTCTTCCGCACACTTTGTGCTAAAGAAGTATGTCCTGAGAAGATAAAAGAAATGCATAAGAAGGCGCCGGAGTTGATATGCAAGCTAGAGAAGATCTTCCCGCCAGGCTTCTTTACTCCGATGGCACATCTCATTTTGCACCTCGCGAACGAGGTATTGTTGGGGGGGGGGGGCTATGCAGAATCGTTGGCAGTACGGCCCTGAGAGACAGAACAAGCATCTGAGACAGAAATGTGGAAACAAAGCTAAGATTAAAGCTTCCATAGCTGAGGCAGTTATCCTAGAGGAGGTGGCAGACCTCAGGACAACCTACTATCTAGTTGTAGAGCTCTCGCAAAACATGCATGCCACCCAGTAATGCAATCGCTTCAGCCTCTTCCATGTCCTTGCATGCCAGCAGAGAACAACAGGTCAACTCCAACGCACAACCCTAAACGGGCGTCCGTTTTCTTCAGATTCTGTCCATTTGAGTTGATCAAAGGGCGGCATCCGGCCTCTTCTGTATTTGCATGGACAGTGTGCCCAACCGGCTGACACATTTGATCCGGCCCGACGGCAAATGTACACAACTTTTTCCATGCATATGTCTAACTAAAAAGAAACATTTTATGTAGTTTAGAACCAAACAAATCACATAGTACCACATTGTATGGAGATATCTAGCATTGTTGATTCTGAATGTAATCATCATGGCTGATTAATGAAAAGTTCCTTTCCCGCAAAAAAAGGTTGTTGCTTCCTCAATTCAAGTTAGGTCTGGTGAATGTCTTCCACTCCATGCGGAACCTGAAGTGGGAAAAATGCGAGATTGAAAAAATATTGGTGGATTTCAAAATATGTTCCTAAATTATAAAAAAATGTCCGTAAATTCAAAAGTGTTCGTAGATTCAAAAAAATGTTCACAAAATTCAGAAAGTGTTCCCCAATTTCAAAAAATATTTCACGAATTAAAAATGAAACAAATTGAAAATAAAAATAAAATGGAGGGAAAAGCTGGAAAAAGAAACCATTTTTTATATAAAAATAGGTAGAGTGAAGATTCTAGAGCCTTCCAAAAATCGGCCGTAAAAATAGAGTAAAAATGTTTTGGTGTTAGATATGTCCGTATCTAGACAACTATAAAACAAGTAATTTGGGACCAAGAGAGTACTATATATATATATATATATATATATATATATATATATATATTATTGGGGCTATGCAGAATCGTTGGCAGTACGGCCCTGAGAGACAGAACAAGCATCTGAGACAGAAATGTGGAAACAAAGCTAAGATTAAAGCTTCCATAGCTGAGGCAGTTATCCTAGAGGAGGTGGCAGACCTCAGGACAACCTACTATCTAGTTGTAGAGCTCTCGCAAAACATGCATGCCACCCAGTAATGCAATCGCTTCAGCCTCTTCCATGTCCTTGCATGCCAGCAGAGAACAACAGGTCAACTCCAACGCACAACCCTAAACGGGCGTCCGTTTTCTTCAGATTCTGTCCATTTGAGTTGATCAAAGGGCGGCATCCGGCCTCTTCTGTATTTGCATGGACAGTGTGCCCAACCGGCTGACACATTTGATCCGGCCCGACGGCAAATGTACACAACTTTTTCCATGCATATGTCTAACTAAAAAGAAACATTTTATGTAGTTTAGAACCAAACAAATCACATAGTACCACATTGTATGGAGATAGCTAGCATTGTTGATTCTGAATGTAATCATCATGGCTGATTAATGAAAAGTTCCTTTCCCGCAAAAAAAGGTTGTTGCTTCCTCAATTCAAGTTAGGTCTGGTGAATGTCTTCCACTCCATGCGGAACCTGAAGTGGGAAAAATGCGAGATTGAAAAAATATTGGTGGATTTCAAAATATGTTCCTAAATTATAAAAAAAATGTCCGTAAATTCAAAAGTGTTCGTAGATTCAAAAAAATGTTCACAAAATTCAGAAAGTGTTCCCCAATTTCAAAAAATATTTCATGAATTAAAAATGAAACAAATTGAAAAGAAAAATAAAATGGAGGGAAAAGCTAGAAAAAGAAACCATTTTTTATATAAAAATAGGTAGAGTGAAGATTCTAGAGCCTTCCAAAAATCGGCCGTAAAAATAGAGTAAAAATGTTTTGGTGTTAGATATGTCCGTATCTAGACAACTATAAAACAAGTAATTTGGGACCAAGAGAGTACTATATATATATATATATATATATATATATATATATATATATATATATATATATATATATATTATTGGGGAACGCAGTAATTTCAAAAAATTTCCTACGCACACGCAAGATCATGGTGATGCATAGCAACGAGAGGGGAGAGTGTTGTCTACGTACCCTCGTAGACCGCAACGGAAGCATTGACACAACGTACAGGAAGTAGTCGTACGTCTTCCCGATCCGACCGATCCAAGCACCGTTACTCCGGCACCTCCGAGTTCTTAGCACCGTTACAATCGGAGTGAAAAATCCTAATCTCGAAATACGCCAACCCAACATCTACCTTTGGAGACACCTGTAGAGCTCCTTTATAATCACCCAGTTACGTTGTGACGTTTGGTAGCACACAAAGTGTTCCTCCGGTAAACGGGAGTTGCATAATCTCATAGTCATAGGAACATGTATAAGTCATGAAGAAAGCAATAGCAACATACTAAACGATCGGGTGCTAAGCTAATGGAATGGGTCATGTCAATCAGATCATTCTACTAATGATGTGACCTCGTTAATCAAATAACAACACTTTGTTCATGGTTAGGAAACATAACCATCTTTGATTAACGAGCTAGTCAAGTAGAGGCATACTAGTGACACTAAGTTTGTCTATGTATTCACACATGTATTATGTTTCCGGTTAATACAATTCTAGCATGAATAATAAACATTTATCATGATATAAGGAAATAAATAATAACTTTATTATTGCCTCTAGGGCATATTTCCTTCAGTCTCCCACTTGCACTAGAGTCAATAATCTAGATTACACAGTAATGATTCTAACACCCATGGAGCCTTGGTGCTGATCATGTTTTGCTCGTGGAAGAGACTTAGTCAACGGGTCTGCAACATTCAGATCCGTATGTATCTTGCAAATCTCTATGTCTCCCACCTGGACTAGATCCTGGATGGAATTGAAGCGTCTCTTGATGTGCTTGGTTCTCTTGTGAAATCTGGATTCCTTTGCCAAGGCAATTGCACTAGTATTGTCACAAAAGATTTTCATTGGACCCGATGCACTAGGTATGACACTTAGATCGGATATGAACTCCTTCATCCAGACTCCTTCATTCGCTGCTTCCGAAGCAGCTATGTACTCCGTTTCACATGTAGATCCCGCTACGACGCTTTGTTTAGAACTGCACCAACTGACAGCTCCACCGTTTAATGTAAACACGTATCCGGTTTGCGATTTAGAATCGTCCGGATCAGTGTCAAAGCTTGCATCAACGTAACCTTTTACGGTGAGCTCTTTGTCACCTCCATATACGAGAAACATATCCTTAGTCCTTTTCAGGTATTTCAGGATGTTCTTGACCGCTGTCTAGTGATCCACTCCTGGATTACTTTGGTACCTCCCTGCTAAGCTTATAGCAAGGCACACATCAGGTCTGGTACACAGCATTGCATACATGATAGAGCCTATGGCTGAAGCATAGGGAACATTTTTCATTTTCTCTCTATCTTCTGCAGTGGTCGGGCATTGAGTCTGACTCAACTTCACACCTTGTAACACAGGCAAGAACCCTTTCTTCGCCTGATCCATTTTGAACTTTTTCAAAATCTTGTCAAGGTATGTGCTTTGTGAAAGTCCAATTAAGCGTCTTGATCTATCTCTATAGATCTTTATGCCTAATATGTAAGCAGCTTCACCGAGGTCTTTCATTGAAAAACTCTTATTCAAGTATCCCTTTATGCATTTACTGATCATAAAGGTGTCACTAAATCACATATTCCCGCTGTTAATGCACCAGAACATATTCCCTCGGCCTCACCGGCGCCCCCGGGGCGTGCAGCAGCGGCGGGGGCCGTGCGGAGATGCGGGGCACACCCCGCCTCCCTTGAAGACGACGCCATGAGCAGGGAAGAGACGATGTGGCGAGGTGTTGTGCCAGATCGAGCAGAGAAGTGGGGAACGGGAGAAGCGGCGCTGTGTGGGAAACCCTCGTGCGTGCTATCCTTATCCTTCTCTCTGTCGGTGCATGGGCCAGCCCAAGTCACGTACGTTCTCACCAAACAGGCCTACAGGCCAAGAAATCCAATAAATGGCTGCTGGCGCTGTGTCGTTTCCAACAGGAAATAGCCATAGTGTATATATTGTACAACATCTTGTTCTTTCTATTTGAGAGTAGTATTTTATTGTATTAAGAACCTCTGCTTATCATATTCAGTACTGTATTATAAGTGTGAATATTTAGACTATGTATCGTCTAACATAAAGTCTCAGACTATGTACATGATTGCTTCAGCATTTTATTTTAGAATATGTAGTTCTTAAGTACAGCAAATTTTATTTACAATTCATATTTCAGGATCACAAGGTAGATGAGGCATCTACTGCACTTTGCAGATTATCCTCGTTACTGAAAGATCTACATTTTGCCTATTTTGTTCTGGCAAAATGACTATCTTCGAGTGCTCTCCCAAATATGCGAATTGATGTGATTACCTCGACTATTATACAAGCAAAGCACAAGGTAACTGTGTGACCTACTGCATCAAATTGCAGACTATCCACTCTTACTGTGAGGTCCACATCTAGTTATTTGACAGATGACTACCTTCAAAGTGTTTTTGAAAAATGTAGTATGGCACAAGGTAATGGATATATGAACATCTACTGGTCAAAACCAGATTATGTTCTCCATTGCTGCGAGATCTACACCACAACGGTGACTATCTTCAAAGTGCCATATACATAAAATGAGGTCTACACATATAAGTATAAAGCATCAGCTATACTTGAAAATTTTGCTTCTTTGAAGCATTTGTTGTACTTATATTTTACTCTCATAGTAAAACTAAAATTATGCATGATAATACCATGCAGGAAATGGCTGGCGTCATGAACAGAGAATTTCATGAACTTGAACTAGATGGTAGTAACTATTTACCATGGGCTATGGATGCAAAGATAGCCCTTGAAAGTCGTAAGCTCAGTTCCACCATCATCACACCCATTGAAGGCGCCGGAGAAATCCCCACGGCAGCCAAATATACCGCTTTAAGTTTCTTAAGGCACCATCTCCATCCGGACTTAAAGTCGGAATATTTGATGGAAGAAGATCCACTAGTTTTGTGGAACTCTCTCAAGGAGAGATATGACCAACAAAGAGCAGTTATGCTGCCAGAAGCACAGAGAGAATGGTCCCTCATAAGGTTCCAAGATTTCAAATCTGTGGCAGCATATAACTCTGCGGTTCACAAGGTTAACTCAAAACTAAGGTTTTGTAATCAAGCAATTTCCGAAGAAGACCTTATTGAGAAGACCTTGTGCACTTTCCACCCCTCAATGAGAGTACTACAACAGCAGTACCATCAACAAAAATACAAAAAGTATTCTGAGCTCATATACACTTTACTTCAGGCTGAGAAACATGATGAACTTCTCATGAAGAATCATCAGACACGCCCAACGGGCTCCATGCCACTCCCTGAAGCACATGCTAACACTCAGTCTACTAAAAAGTATGGGGGAAATAAAAAGAATTTCAAGAAATTCAATGGAAAGTGGAAAAGGAACAACAAGCAGAAAACATTTGGTCAATCTAAAGGTAAAGGTCATTTCAAGAAAGATGACCGAAACACCAAATCCGAGATTTGTCAAAGGTGTGGATGTACTAACCATCATACTAGCAAATGCCGAACTCCCAAGCATCTAGCGGATTTATATCTCAAATCCACCGGGAAAGGCAAACAAGTTCATGGAAAAGCAGAAGCTCACTTCAACGCTTTACAACAAGAAGAGAACCTTGAAGCTAGCACTTCTCAAAGCGCTCCTCAGGAAACAAGGAACAAGGATGAAGATCTTCTTGATGTCGACAACATGATGGTGGAATACACCCAAGACGCATACGGAGATCTCATATAATCTCCACATCACTCATTTGATGTTATCAGCTATTTTATTGTAATAATGAAAGTTATAATTTGTATAACTCTAAGTAAAATAAAGTCCTACGGACGAATCATATTATGTAATTCAGACATAATGTCATATTTATATTTATAATTGTAATATGAATAATTTGTATGTATTTATATGTGAGTAATGAATAAAATTTCATCCTAAATATTCTCTCACTCTATCTAGATTTTACGGGAAGATAATCCAATGGAAGAAGAACTATGTTTGGTGGACAGTTGTACCACTAACACAATATTAAGGGAAATAAAATATTTCCAAACTCTAACTAAGAGAAAAGGGAATATTATGACCATCGCCGGCCGCGATGCCTCGATTATTGGTTCAGGACGAGCCACGCTCGTTCTACCTATGGGTACTACAATTGTAATTGAGGATGCACTCTTGTATCCTGAATCTACACGCACCCTTCTAAGTTTTAAAGACCTCAGATCAAATAATTTCCATCTGGAAACAATTTCTGAAAATAATTCTAAATATTTACTTTTAACAAAGAGTACTGGGTCTGAGAAACAAATTCTTGAGAAATTCCCCTCGCTTTCATCTGGATTATATTACAGTTATACAAAACCCATTCCACATGTTGCGTACAAAATAATTTTTCAAGACCTTGATAAATTCAAGACTTGGCATGACCGCCTAGGTCATCCTGGCATAGGGATGATGAGAAAAATTATTGACAATTCTATTGGTCACAACCTTCCAACTAAAAACTTCCCTAAATCATCAGATTTTGTGTGCACTGCATGTGCAACTGGGAAATTAATTATAAGACCATCTTATCTTAAAGTAAAAAATGAGTCACTTAATTTTCTTGAACGCATTCAAGGAGATATATGTGGTCCAATTCAACCACTATCGGGACCTTTTAGATATTTCATGGTACTCATAGATGCATCTACTAGATGGTCACATGTGTGTCTATTGTCCACACGAAATCATGCTTTTGCGAAGATAATTGCTCAAATTATCAAATTAAGAGCAAATCATCCTGAAAATAGGATAAAAACAATTTGAATGGATAATGCCGCTGAATTTTCTTCACGTGCATTCAATGACTATTGCATGGCTATGGGCATTCATTTAGAACATTCTGTGCCATATGTTCATACTCAAAATGGTTTGGCTGAATCTCTCATCAAAAGAGTAAAATTAGTTGCTCGACCACTATTACAGAATTGTAATTTACCAGCATCTTGTTGGGCACATGCGGTATTACACGCCGCCGATCTGATACAAATCAGACCAACTGCATATCATTCAACCTCCCCGATACAGATAGTACGTGGCACTCAGCCAAGTATTTCCCATCTGCAAAAATTCGGTTGCGCAGTATACGTACCGATATCACCACCGCAGCGTACAACCATGGGCGCCCACAGAAAACTAGGGATCTATGTGGGTTATAATTCTCCGTCAATTATAAAATATCTTGAACCTCTTACAGGGGACCTGTTTACTGCCCGCTACGCTGATTCTATTTTTGATGAGGACCATTTCCCGGCATTAGGGGGAGAATCAAACCACAAAGAATGCCAGGAAATCGATTGGAATGTAACAGGCATCCAGTCCTTAGATCCACGTACTAAAGAATCTGAAACTGAAGTTTAGAGGATTATAGATTTGCAACACATTGCAAATAACCTGCCAGATGCATTTACTGATCATAAAGGTGTCACTAAATCACATATTCCCGCTGTTAATGCACCAGAACGAGTGGAGGTACCAAGTAAAACCACTCAAACCCCAAATGAGAGTAAGAGGGGGAGAAATCTGGTTAGCCGAAATATAGCTTCTCAAAAGCCTCCGCGGAAACAGAGGAAATCAAATCCTCTACCAGTAAATGCAATTCAACCTCAAGTTGAAGGACACCAATCAAATGCTCAACATCTAGAACCCAGCATAAATGCGCATACAAATATAATAGCTGGGACATCGGAACACCATGACTCTATTGTTGTGGGAAATCACATAGAGTCTGAAGGTATAAAAGAAATTTCCATAAATTATATAGAATCAGGAGAATCATACAACAGAGAGACTACAATTGTCGACATATATTTTGCCTCCGAAATTGCCGAAACCCTTCAACTGGATCCAGAACCAAAGACCGTCAGGGAGTGCCTCAAGCGTCCTGATTGGCCTAAATGGAAGGAAGCAATTGAGACAGAACTGCGCTCGCTCAATAAAAGAGAGGTATTTTCCTCAGTAATACCTACTCCTCATAATGTCTTCCCTGTGGGAGCGAAATGGGTTTTTGTTCGGAAAAGGAATGAAAACAATGAGGTGGTGAGATACAAAGCGAGGCTTGTAGCACAAGGGTTCACGCAGAGACCCGGCATCGATTACGATGATACATACTCTCCTGTTATGAGTGGAATAACGTTTCGATACTTAATATCTATGGCAGTACAAATGAGTTTATCTATGCAGTTGATGGATGTAGTGACAGCATACTTATATGGGTCACTCAAATCGGACATATATATATGAAAGTCCCTGAAGGACTTAAAATGCCGAATCCAAAAGCAAATCGCAACGCATATTGTGTAAAATTACAAAAGTCACTCTATGGCTTAAAACAATCGGGTAGAACGTGGTATAACCGACTGAGTGAGTTTCTTATTCAGAAAGGATACTCAAATAATGATGATTGCCCTTGTGTATTTATAAAGAAATCCTCAAATGGATTTTGCATCATCCCAGTGTACGTTGATGATCTCAATATCATTGGGAGTACACATGATATAGAAGAAGCACGCAATCATTTAATGACGGAATTTGAGATGAATGATTTGGGAAAGACCAAATTTTGCTTAGGCATACAGCTTGAGCATCTTCCCTCAGGAATTTTAGTATACCAACCTGCTTATATTCAAAAGGTTTTGGAGAAATTTAATATGGATAAATCATATCCAACCAAAACACCCATGGTTGTCAGATCCCTTGATATGAATAAAGATCCTTTTAGACCTCGGGATGATGACGAAGAGATATTAGGACCTGAGTTCCCGTATCTCAGTGCTATTGGTGCGCTAATGTACCTTGCAAATTGCACCAGGCCTGATATTGCATTTGCGGTAAATTTACTAGCTAGACATAGCGCTGCTCCAACAAAACGTCATTGGACAGGAGTAAAGAATATCTTTAGATATTTACATGGCACAAAAGATCTTGGCTTATTCTATCAGAGAAACCAAGATATGACTATGGTAGGATATACTGACGCTGGCTATTTATCTGATCCTCACAATGCTAGGTCACAGACAGGTTTCGTATTCTTATATGGTGGAACTGCTTTTTCATGGAAGTCACAAAAACAGACTCTCGTAGCAACTTCCACTAATCATTCTGAAATAATTGCATTATTTGAAGCATCAAAGGAATGTGTATGGCTTCGCAGGATGATTAACCACATTCAAACTTCGTGTGGTGTTGGTTCATTAGGATCACCAACTATTATCTATGAAGATAATGCAGCTTGTATTGCTCAAATGAAAATGGGTTATATAAAAAGTAATATCACAAAACATATTTCTCCTAAATTATTCTTTCCTCATTCATTACAGAAAGATGGAGAAATTGATATTTTGCAAACCAAATCATGTGATAATCTAGCAGATTTATTCACAAAGTCTTTACCAAATTCAACATTCCAGAAATGCATTCATGGAATTGGTATGAGACGACTTCGAGTTTTGCAAAGTTCAGGGGAGAAATCTCCTGAAAATATAATCCTTTTAGTTATCAGCAGATAATGAATATTGTACTCTTTTCCTTTATGAGTTTTTCCAATAGGTTTCTCATAAGAGGTTTTAACGAGACAATTAAATACAAGAGCTAATGTATGCCATATCATATTTCTCCTTATATTTTTCCTACTAGGTTTTAAAGGAGTTTTTCATGGCACATCTGATTGCACTCTTTTCATTATGAGTTTCTTTGAAAATTTTCTCATGATGTTTTAATAAGGCAAATATCTTCATAAAGATTATATGCTATACTTTCTATTTTTCCTATGAAGGTTTTTAAAGGAAAGTATCTAAAGCATGTTTATTGTTCTCTAACTCATTAATAATTTTTTCCTTCTTTGAAGGTTTTTCTCATATGAGTTATCGAGAGACAATAATCTCTATATGTTGCATCATTTTCTCCTTATTATTTTTCCCACTGGGTTTAAAGGAGTTTTAGCAACATATCTATACCATTCTCCTCATATTTTTTCCCACAGGGTTTTTGGAGGAGACTCTCAAGAGATGAATGATAAATATACAAGAAGCTTTCAAAGATGAATCAAAAGAAGAGACGTTGTACAAGGGGGAGTGTTGAGAACCGACATCAACGAAGCGGCTTTAGCGAATCGTCGCTAGGAAACGTAGTTAGCGGTTATTAGTGTCCAAGCATCGTACGGACGCATCTGTCCGTACAGGCGCCTCTTTGTATAGACGCCTTCACAATGCGTTCCAAATCTTGTATAAATATGTGATTCTCAATCAATGAAAGCATATCATTCGTACAATCACTTTTACTCTTTACACCCTATCCTCCGCCCGCTGCCACCGCGCACGACCGAGCTGCCGTGCCAGCTAGAGATCGAACCGACGGCCCGTACAGCACGCGTATGCCGCGCTGCTGTAGCAGTTTGATGCATGCATGTGCATGTAGCGGCCACCCAATCGAACAAGGCTGAGCCGTAGCGTGCATGCATCCTCGGCAGGAGAAGCAAGAATGAAGGAGACCGGAGAGTAGAGGCAAGAAAAAGAAGAGACTATGAAAGAAGGGGAACATCCATGGAAAATTGACATCTGAGCACGGGCACTTTGCGCCCCTTATTTTGAAGTTCAGAAAACGAATTTGTACGGCTTGAATATTCCAAATTTTTGTGCACATGCATGTATAGCAGTGCAGTATAACGTGCCAAAATTTCACCAATATACATGCTTTTTTTTTTGTGAGATACCAATATACATGCTTGCATGTGAGAGATAAAAAAAAGACAAAATGCACGGAAATTTGAGGCAGTTTTTTTTCAATATTGGGCCAAAATTTTATCTTTTTTGTGCAGCGAACAATGCAACGTATTTTTGAACGAAATTTCACACGTACCTAGACTACATGCATGCATTCATGTAAAAAATATCAATTTGTTTTCAAATCTTCTAAGCACTTGTTTTAGGGGGTTCAAAATAAACTACTCCGTTGCACCCAAATCCGTTTTAAACATCCATGGACTTTCTGCGTAACGCACCAAAGGTGTAGAGCTGACCACGTAGCAAGCATACTGCGTACGTGAAAATGTTGGTCACTCAACGGAAGGCTCAATCTAATTCCTGTGATTTTTTATTTGCGAGTGTCTAATTCCTTTGATTAATAAGTAATTTGAGGTTGACCCCAAAACATAACTTTTAGGTTTTCTAGAGAACTTTCCAACGACATAGATCTTGCTCAATTCGGATTCACGGTCTGCATGTCACTGCCAAAACAGTGTTAATGTATAATTTGGACCAGCATCCTACTAGTTCGCATGAATTAGTCTATTTTCCAAGCAGAACCGGCATTAGGTTACAACACGAAACGTGTAGATAATTTCACGTTGATCATCACAGTGTACTCATTTTCTTGATTTGGTAAAGTGGGTCAATATTTATAGCTTAAAATAGATATGTCCTGTATAGGTCTCAATGTTTGAATTAAATAGGGGAAACTAGGATCTTGGTATCATGCCAAGGCCCATAGCAATACTTGTATTTACCTCATGGTCATCAATGGGTAAGTTCTACCCAAATGATAACGCACACACGTATGGATCACTGTTTAGTCGAGTCTGCACGAATCTTGACACGTTAAGACAGAATTTGCGTGCCACGTAGAACGGAGCTGGTGTGTGGGCGTTGGAGAGTTTACCCACACGCCCGCAGCACGCGGTTTGCCAGCTGCGCTGTGTGGGCGAATTAGTTTCTGCCCACATGCCCGCAGGACGCGGTTTGCCAGCTGCGCTGTGTGGGCGAACTAGTTTCTGCCCACACAGCCACCACCTAGTCCACGCGCGTGTCCACACGACACTCGTACGTTGTTTGATGGCAACTGCAGTTACGCGTACGTGGCAACTAGGTAAACACACATGGCAACTATGATTCGTTGCTAGACGACAACTGCAGTTGCACGTACATGGCAATCAGATAAACACACATGGCAACTATGATTAACCATACATAGTAACTATGATTGGACCACACGTGGCAATTAGGTAAACACACATGGCAACTACTGTTTGACCATATGTGGCCAGTAGTTAATCACACACGACAACTATCATAAATTAGACATGGCAACTATAGTTAACCAAAACAGATAGACCTGTACTGATAATCTACTCCCTCCGTTCCTAAATATAAGACCTGTACTGATAATCTACTCCCTCCGTTCCTAAATATAAGACCTGTACTGATAATCTACTCCCTCCGTTCCTAAATATAAGACCTTTTAGAGATTCCACTATGGACTACATACGGATACATCCCAACATATATGCAAAGAGAGACAAAATAAAGATCATCGACATGCATACTTGTACAGAAGCACAGCCCCCTACACCACCCCTGAATTAAATAGATTGTGTACGTATTATCTACTCTCTAGATCCATGAAGCGGATGAAAACTATTGTAGGAAGTGCGGTTCCTCTCGGTATATTGAGGTGGTCGATAAGCATGGTCAGAAGCAGCAGCTCAAAATCCCTGTGAAGGTTCTTCGGTATCTTGATTTTATAAAAAGACTGCAGCACATTTTCATCACCGAGGAGTCTGCCAAAATGATGAAGTGGCACAAGGAAGGGAAAAGGTACAATCCAAAAAAAATTATACATCCATCAGAAGGTGAAGCATGGAAGTCATTCGATATAGAGTACCCGGAGGAAGCAGCCGAGGCTAGGAATGTCAGAATTGCTATAGCAGGTGATGGGTTCAATCTATATGGTATGTCGTCTAATCCATACAGCTGCTGGCCCGTATTTATTATTTCGCTCAATCTCCCTCCCGGCGCCATAATGCAACGGAAGACCATGTTTCTGTCGCTTATAATTCCGGGGCCTGAATATCCGGGGAAGAATTTGAGTGTGTTTATGCAGCCGTTGGTGGATGATTTGCATCATTCTTGGTACTTTCCGAGGTTGACATACGACCGGCATCTGCAGAAAAATTTCTTGATGAAAGTTTGGCTACAATATTGCATGCATGACTTTCCCGACTATGCCCTGTTCTGCGGATGGTGTACAAGTGGAAAGATGACTTGCCCAGTGTGCATGCAGGCCTTGATTTTCATTTGGCTGAAGAAGGGTGGCAAGTATGTTGCCTTTGACCTGCATCGACAGTTCCTCCCTCCAGACCATCCTGATAGAGAAGACAAGAAGAACTTCACAAAAGGCAAAGTTGTCCATGAAGTAAACGAGATTCCAACGTTTTCTGGTGTGGATGTGCTTGCTCAGCTGAAAGCTCTTAAGCCTGCCGGCGAAGGGAAAGGCAACGGCAGAGGCAAAGCCACATGCGAAGACGAGGGCGAGGGCAAAGGAAAAGGTGAAGGGAAAAAATGTTTTGAAGCTTATGGTGAGACGCACAACTGGACTCACATTACCCCCTTCACGCAGCTTCCCTATTTTAAGGACCTCAAACTTCCATACAACATCGACGTGATGCACACCGAAAAGAATGTCGCAGAGTCCCTTTTTTGCACGATCCTCAACATTCCTGATAAGACAAAGGATAATGTTAATGCTAGAGTCGATCAACAGAATATTTGTGATAGACCACGTCTACACATGCAGCCTCCCACAGGCAGTCGAAAATCTTGGTTCAAGCCAGATGCTGACTTCGTACTTAAAAAGGATCATGCAATGGAGGCATTGAAGTGGCTGAAACACATCGTGAAGTTCACTGATGGTTATGCGCCGAATATAAGTAAGGGGGTCAATCTTTCAACGGGCAAAGTGACCGGGCTCAAGAGTCATGACTATCATGTATGGATTGAGCGGATTATGCCGGTGATAGTTCGGGGCTATGTTCCCGAGCGTGTCTGGTGTGTGCTTGGGGAGTTAAGCCATTTCTTCCGCACACTTTGTGCTAAAGAAGTATGTCTTGAGAAGATAAAAGAAATGCATAAGAAGGCGCCGGAGTTGATATGCAAGCTAGAGAAGATCTTCCCGCCAGGCTTCTTTACTCCGATGGCACATCTCATTTTGCACCTCGCGAACGAGGTATTGTTGGGGGGGGGGGGGGGGCTATGCAGAATCGTTGGCAGTACGGCCCTGAGAGACAGAACAAGCATCTGAGACAGAAATGTGGAAACAAAGCTAAGATTAAAGCTTCCATAGCTGAGGCAGTTATCCTAGAGGAGGTGGCAGACCTCAGGGCAACCTACTATCTAGTTGTAGAGCTCTCGCAAAACATGCATGCCACCCAGTAATGCAATCGCTTCAGCCTCTTCCATGTCCTTGCATGCCAGCAGAGAACAACAGGTCAACTCCAACGCACAACCCTAAACGGGCGTCCGTTTTCTTCAGATTCTGTCCATTTGAGTTGATCAAAGGGCGGCATCCGGCCTCTTCTGTATTTGCATGGACAGTGTGCCCAACCGGCTGACGCATTTGATCCGGCCCGACGGCAAATGTACACAACTTTTTCCATGCATATGTCTAACTAAAAAGAAACATTCTATGTAGTTTAGAACCAAATAAATCACATAGTACCACATTGTATGGAGATAGCTAGCATTGTTGATTCTGAATGTAATCATCATGGCTGATTAATGAAAAGTTCCTTTCCCGCAAAAAAGGTTGTTGCTTCCTCAATTCAAGTTAGGTCTGGTGAATGTCTTCCACTCCATGCGGAACCTGAAGTGGGAAAAATGCGAGATTGAAAAAATATTGGTGGATTTCAAAATATGTTCCTAAATTATAAAAAAATGTCCGTAAATTCAAAAGTGTTCGTAGATTCAAAAAAATGTTCACAAAATTCAGAAAGTGTTCCCCAATTTCAAAAAATATTTCATGAATTAAAAATGAAACAAATTGAAAAGAAAAATAAAATGGAGGGAAAAGCTGGAAAAAGAAACCATTTTTTATATAAAAATAGGTAGAGTGAAGATTCTAGAGCCTTCCAAAAATCGGCCGTAAAAATAGAGTAAAAATGTTTTGGTGTTAGATATGTCCGTATCTAGACAACTATAAAACAAGTAATTTGGGACCAAGAGAGTACTATATATATATATATATATATATATATATATATATATATATATATATATATATATATATATATATATATTATTGGGGCTATGCAGAATCGTTGGCAGTACAGCCCTGAGAGACAGAACAAGCATCTGAGACAGAAATGTGGAAACAAAGCTAAGATTAAAGTTTCCATAGCTGAGGCAGTTATCCTAGAGGAGGTGGCAGACCTCAGGACAACCTACTATCTAGTTGTAGAGCTCTCGCAAAACATGCATGCCACCCAGTAATGCAATCGCTTCAGCCTCTTCCATGTCCTTGCATGCCAGCAGAGAACAACAGGTCAACTCCAACGCACAACCCTAAACGGGAGTCTGTTTTCTTCAGATTCTGTCCATTTGAGTTGATCAAAGGGCGGTGTCCGGCCTCTTCTGTATTTGCATGGACAGTGTGCCCAACCGGCTGACACATTTGATCCGGCCCGACGGCAAATGTACACAACTTTTTCCATGCATATGTCTAACTAAAAAGAAACATTTTATGTAGTTTAGAACCAAACAAATCACATAGTACCACATTGTATGGAGATAGCTAGCATTGTTGATTCTGAATGTAATCATCATGGCTGATTAATGAAAAGTTCCTTTCCCGCAAAAAAAGGTTGTTGCTTCCTCAATTCAAGTTAGGTCTGGTGAATGTCTTCCACTCCATGCGGAACCTGAAGTGGGAAAATGCGAGATTGAAAAAATATTGGTGGATTTCAAAATATGTTCCTAAATTATAAAAAAAATGTCCATAAATTCAAAAGTGTTCGTAGATTCAAAAAAATGTTCACAAAATTTAGAAAGTGTTCCCCAATTTCAAAAAATATTTCACGAATTAAAAATGAAACAAATTGAAAAGAAAAATAAAATGGAGGGAAAAGCTGGAAAAAGAAACCATTTTTTATATAAAAATAGGTAGAGTGAAGATTCTAGAGCCTTCCAAAAATCGGCCGTAAAAATAGAGTAAAAATGTTTTGGTGTTAGATATGTCCGTATCTAGACAACTATAAAACAAGTAATTTGGGACCAAGAGAGTACTATATATATATATATATATATTATTGGGGCTATGCAGAATCGTTGGCAGTACGGCCCTGAGAGACAGAACAAGTATCTGAGACAGAAATGTGGAAACAAAGCTAAGATTAAAGCTTCCATAGCTGAGGCAGTTATCCTAGAGGAGGTGGCAGACCTCAGGACAACCTACTATCTAGTTGTAGAGCTCTCGCAAAACATGCATGCCACCCAGTAATGCAATCGCTTCAGCCTCTTCCATGTCCTTGCATGCCAGCAGAGAACAACAGGTCAACTCCAACGCACAACCCTAAACGGGCGTCTGTTTTCTTCAGATTCTGTCCATTTGAGTTGATCAAAGGGCGGTGTCCGGCCTCTTCTGTATTTGCATGGACAGTGTGCCCAACCGGCTGACACATTTGATCCGGCCCGACGGCAAATGTACACAACTTTTTCCATGCATATGTCTAACTAAAAAGAAACATTTTATGTAGTTTAGAACCAAACAAATCACATAGTACCACATTGTATGGAGATAGCTAGCATTGTTGATTCTGAATGTAATCATCATGGCTGATTAATGAAAAGTTCCTTTCCCGCAAAAAAAGGTTGTTGCTTCCTCAATTCAAGTTAGGTCTGGTGAATGTCTTCCACTCCATGCGGAACCTGAAGTGGGAAAAATGCGAGATTGAAAAAATATTGGTGGATTTCAAAATATGTTCCTAAATTATAAAAAAAATGTCCGTAAATTCAAAAGTGTTCGTAGATTCAAAAAAATGTTCACAAAATTCAGAAAGTGTTCCCCAATTTCAAAAAATATTTCACGAATTAAAAATGAAACAAATTGAAAAGAAAAATAAAATGGAGGGAAAAGCTGGAAAAAGAAACCATTTTTTATATAAAAATAGGTAGAGTGAAGATTCTAGAGCCTTCCAAAAATCGGCCGTAAAAATAGAGTAAAAATGTTTTGGTGTTAGATATGTCCGTATCTAGACAACTATAAAACAAGTAATTTGGGACCAAGAGAGTACTATATATATATATTATTGGGGAACGCAGTAATTTCAAAAAATTTCCTACGCACACGCAAGATCATGGTGATGCATAGCAACGAGAGGGGAGAGTGTTGTCTACGTACCCTCGTAGACCGCAACGGAAGCGTTGACACAACATAGAGGAAGTAGTCGTACGTCTTCCCGATCCGACCGATCCAAGCACCGTTACTCCGGCACCTCCGAGTTCTTAGCACACGTACAGCTCGATGACGCTCCCCAGGCTCCGATCCAGCAAAGCTTCGGGGATGAGTTCCGTCAGCACAACGGCGTGGTGACGATGATGATGTTCTACCGACGCAGGGCTTCGCCTAAGCACTACAACGATATGATCGAGGTGGAATATGGTGGCAGGGGGCACCGCACACGGCTAAGGAACGATCACGTGGATTAACTTGTGTGTCTAGAGGTGCCCCCCTGTCCCCGTATATAAAGGAGCAAGGGGAGGAGGCGGCCGGCCAGGGTGTGGTGCGCCAAGGGGAGTCCTACTCCCACCGGGAGTAGGACTCCTAGTTGGACTAGGAGAGAGAGGGGGGAAATAGGAGGAAGAGAGGAAGGAAAGGGGGGGCGCCGTCCCCCTTCCCTTGTCCTATTCGGACTAGGAAGGGGAGGGGCACGCGGCCACCTCTTGCCTCCTCTCCTCTTCTCCCTTAAGGCTCATGTAGGCCCAACAACCCTTGGGGGGGTTCCGGTAACCCCCCGGTACTCCGGTAAAATGCCGATTTCACCCGAAACAATTCCGATGTCCAAATATATGCTTCCAATATATTAATATTTATGCCTCGACCATTTCGAGACTCCTCGTCATATCCGTGATCACATCCGGGACTCCGAACTAACTTCGGTACATCAAAATGCATAAACTCATAATAACTGTCATCGTAACGTTAAGCGTGCGGACCCTACGGTTCAAGAACAATGTAGACATGACTGAGACAAATCTCTGGCCAATAACCAATAGCGGGACCTGGATGCCCATATTGGCTCCTACATATTCTATGAAGATCTTTATCGGTCAGACCGCATAACAACATACGTTGTTCCCTTTGTCATCGGTATGTTACTTGCCCGAGATTCGATCGTCGGTATCCAATACCTAGTTCAATCTCGTTACCGGCAAGTCTCTTTACTCGTTCTGTAATACATCATTCCGCAACTAACTCATTAGTTGCAATGCTTGCAAGGCTTATGTGATGTGCATTACCGAGAGGGCCCAGAGATGCCTCTCCGACAATCGGAGTGACAAATCCTAATCTCGAAATACGCCAACCCAACATCTACCTTTGGAGACACCTGTAGAGCTCCTTTATAATCACCCAGTTACGTTGTGACGTTTGGTAGCACACAAAGTGTTCCTCCGGTAAACGGGAGTTGCATAATCTCATAGTCATAGGAACATGTATAAGTCATGAAGAAAGCAATAGCAACATACTAAACGATCGGGTGCTAAGCTAATGGAATGGGTCATGTCAATCAGATCATTCTACTAATGATGTGACCTCGTTAATCAAATAACAACACTTTGTTCATGGTTAGGAAACATAACCATCTTTGATTAACGAGCTAGTCAAGTAGAGGCATACTAGTGACACTAAGTTTGTCTATGTATTCACACATGTATTATGTTTCCGGTTAATACAATTCTAGCATGAATAATAAACATTTATCATGATATAAGGAAATAAATAATAACTTTATTATTGCCTCTAGGGCATATTTCCTTCAGTCTCCCACTTGCACTAGAGTCAATAATCTAGATTACACAGTAATGATTCTAACACCCATGGAGCCTTGGTGCTGATCATGTTTTGCTCGTGGAAGAGGCTTAGTCAACGGGTCTGCAACATTCAGATCCGTATGTATCTTGCAAATCTCTATGTCTCCCACCTGGACTAGATCCTGGATGGAATTGAAGCGTCTCTTGATGTGCTTGGTTCTCTTGTGAAATATGGATTCCTTTGCCAAGGCAATTGCACCAGTATTGTCACAAAAGATTTTCATTGGACCCGATGCACTAGGTATGACACTTAGATCGGATATGAACTCCTTCATTCGCTGCTTCCGAAGCAGCTATGTACTCCGCTTCACATGTAGATCCCGCTATGACGCTTTGTTTAGAACTGCACCAACTGACAGCTCCACCGTTTAATGTAAACACGTATCCGGTTTGCGATTTAGAATCGTCCGGATCAGTGTCAAAGCTTGCATCAACGTAACCTTTTACGGTGAGCTCTTTGTCACCTCCATATACGAGAAACATATCCTTAGTCCTTTTCAGGTATTTCAGGATGTTCTTGACCGCTGTCTAGTGATCCACTCCTGGATTACTTTGGTACCTCCCTGCTAAGCTTATAGCAAGGCACACATCAGGTCTGGTACATAGCATTGCATACATGATAGAGCCTATGGCTGAAGCATAGGGAACATTTTTCATTTTCTCTCTATCTTCTGCAGTGGTCGGGCATTGAGTCTGACTCAACTTCACACCTTATAACACAGGCAAGAACCCTTTCTTCGCTTGATCCATTTTGAACTTTTTCAAAATCTTGTCAAGGTATGTGCTTTGTGAAAGTCCAATTAAGCGTCTTGATCTATCTCTATAGATCTTTATGCCTAATATGTAAGCAGCTTCACCGAGGTCTTTCATTGAAAAACTCTTACTCAAGTATCCCTTTATGCTATCCAGAAATTCTATATTATTTCCGATCAGTAACATGTCATCCACATATAATATCAGAAATGCTACAGAGCTCCCACTCACTTTCTTGTAAATACAGGCTTCTCCGAAAGTCTGTATAAAACCAAATGCTTTGATCACACTATCAAAGCGTTTATTCCAACTTCGAGATGCTTGCACCAGTCCATAAATAGATCGCTGGAGCTTGCACACTTTGTTAGCTCCCTTTGGATTGACAAAACCTTCTAGTTGCATCATATACAACTCTTCTTCCAGAAATCCATTCAGGAATGCAGTTTTGACATCCATCTGCCAAATTTCATAATCATAAAATGCGGCAATTGCTAACATGATTCTGACAGACTTAAGCATCGCTACGGGTGAGACGGTCTCATCGTAGTCAACCCCTTGAACTTGTCGAAACCCTTTTGCGACAAGTCGAGCTTTGTAGACAGTAATATTACCGTCAGCGTCAGTCTTCTTCTTGAAGATCCATTTATTCTCAATTGCTTGCCGATCATCGGGCAAGTCAACCAAAGTCCATACTTTATTCTCATACATGGATCCCATCTCAGATTTCATGGCTTCAAGCCATTTTGCGGAATCTGGGCTCACCATCGCTTCTTCATAGTTCGTAGGTTCATCATGATCTAGTAGCATGACTTCCAGAACTGGATTACCGTACCACTCTGGCGCGGATCTCACTCTGGTTGATCTACGAGGTTCAGTAGTATCTTGTTCCGAAGTTTCATGATCATTATCATTAACTTCCTCACTTATTGGTGTAGGTGTCGCAGAAACAGTTTTCTGTGATGTACTACTTTCCAACAAGGGAGCAGGTATAGTTACCTCGTCAAGTTCTACTTTCCTCCCACTCACTTCTTTCGAGAGAAACTCCTTCTCCAGAAAGTTTCCGAATTTAGCAACAAAAGTCTTGCCTTCGGATTTGTGATAGAAGGTGTATCCAACAGTTTCCTTTGGATATCCTATGAAGACACATTTCTCCGATTTGGATTCGAGCTTATCAGGTTGAAGCTTCTTCATATAAGCATCGCAGCCCCAAACTTTCAGAAACGACAACTTTGGTTTCTTGCCAAACCACAGTTCATAAGGCGTCGTCTCAACGGATTTTGATGGTGCCCTATTTAACGTGAATGCGGCTGTCTCTAGAGCGTATGCCCAAAACGATAGCGGTAAATCAGTAAGAGACATCATAGATCGCACCATATCTAGTAAAGTACGATTACGACGTTCGGACACACCTTTACGCTGTGGTGTTCCGGGTGGCGTGAGTTGCGAAACTATTCCACAATTTTTCAAATGTACACCAAACTCGTAACTCAAATATTCTCCTCCACGATCAGATCGTAGAAACTTTATTTTCTTGTTACGATGATTTTCAGCTTCACTCTGAAATTCTTTGAACTTTTCAAACGTTTCAGACTTATATTTCATTAAGTAGATATACCCATATCTGCTTAAGTCATTTGTGAAGGTGAGAAAATAACGATATCCGCCACGAGCCTCAACATTCATCGGACCACATACATCTGTATGTATGATTTCCAACAAATCTGTTGCTCTCTCCATAGTACCGGAGAACGGTGTTTTAGTCATCTTGCCCATGAGGCACGGTTCGCAAGTACCAAGTGATTCATAATCAAGTGGTTCCAAAAGTCCATCAGTATGTAGTTTCTTCATGCGCTTTACACCGATATGACCTAAACGGCAGTGCCACAAATAAGTTGCACTATCATTATCAACTTTGCATCTTTTGGCTTCTACATTATGAATATGTGTATCACTACTATCGAGATTCAATAAGAATAGACCACTCTTCAAGGGTTCATGACCATAAAAGATATTACTCATATAAATAGAACAACCATTATTCTCTGATTTAAATGAATAACCGTCTCGCATTAAACAAGATCCAGATATAATGTTCATGCTCAACGCTGGCACCAAATAACAATTATTTAGGTCTAATACTAATCCCGAAGGTAGATGTAGAGGTAGCGTGCCGACCGCGATCACATCGACTTTGGAACCGTTTCCCATGCGCATCGTCACCTTGTCCTTAGCAATCTTCGCTTAATCCGTAGTCCCTGTTTCGAGTTGCAAATATTAGCAACAGAACCAGTATCAAATACCCAGGTGCTACTGCGAGCATTAGTAAGGTACACATCAATAACATGTATATCACATATACCTTGTTCACCTTGGCATCCTTCTTATCCGAAATACTTGGGGCAGTTCCGCTTCCAGTGACCAGTCTGCTTGCAGTAGAAGCACTTAGTTTCAGGCTTAGGTCCAGACTTGGGTTTCTTCTCTTGAGCAGCAACTTGCTTGCCGTTCTTCTTGAAGTTCCCCTTCTTCTTCCCTTTGCCCTTTTTCTTGAAACTAGTGGTCTTGTTGACCATCAACACTTGATGCTCCTTTTTGATTTCTACCTCCGCAGCTTTCAGCATTGCGAAGAGCTCGAGAATAGTCTTGTTCATCCCTTGCATATTATAGTTCATCACGAAGCTCTTGTAGCTTGGTGGCAGTGATTGGAGAATTCTGTCAATGACGCAATCATCTGGAAGATTAACTCCCATCTGAATCAAGTGATTATTATACCCAGACATTTTGAGTATATGCTCACTGACAGAACTGTTCTCCTCCATCTTGCAGCTATAGAACTTATTGGAGACTTCATATCTCTCAATCCGGGCATTTGCTTGAAATATTAACTTCAACTCCTGAAACATCTCATATGCTCCATGACGTTCAAAACGTCGTTGAAGTCCCGATTCTAAGCCGTAAAGCATGGCACACTGAACTATCGAGTAGTCATCAGCTTTGCTCTGCCAGACGTTCATAACATCTGGTGTTGCTCCAGCAGCAGGCCTGGCACCCAGCGGTGCTTCCAGGACGTAATTCTTCTGTGCAGCAATGAGGATAATCCTCAAGTTACGGACCCAGTCCGTGTAATTGCTACCATCATCTTTCAACTTTGCTTTTTCAAGGAACGCATTAAAATTCAACGAAACAACAGCACGAGCCATCTATCTACAATCAAACATAAACAAGCAAGATACTATCAGGTACTAAGTTCATGATAAGTTTAAGTTCAATTAATCAAATTACTTAAGAACTCCCACTTAGATAGACATCCCTCTTATCCTCTAAGTGATCACGTGATCCAAATCAACTAAACCATGTCCGATCATCACGTGAGATGGAGTAGTTTCTTTGGTGAACATCACTATGTTGATCATATCTACTATATGATTCACGCTCGACCTTTCGGTCTCCGTGTTCCGAGGCCATATCTGTATATGCTTGGCTCGTCCAGTATAACCTGAGTATTCCGCGTGTGCAACTGTTTTGCACCCGTTGTATTTGAACGTAGAGCCTATCACACCCGATCATCACGTGGTGTCTCAGCACGAAGAACTTTCGCAACGGTGCATACTCAGGGAGAACACTTCTTGAGAATTTAGTGAGAGATCATCTTATAATGCTACCGTCAATCAAAGCAAGATAAGATGCATAAAAGATAAACATCACATGCAATCAATATAAGTGATATGATATGGCCATCATCATCTTGTGCCTGTGATCTCCATCTCCGAAGCACCGTCATGATCACCATCGTCACCGACGCGACACCTTGATCTCCATCGTAGCATCGTTGTTGTCTCGCCAATATTATGCTTCCACGACTATCGCTACCGCTTAGTGATAAACTAAAGCATTACATCGCGATTGCATTGCATACAATAAAGCGACAACCATATGGCTCCTGCCAGTTGCCGATAACTCGGTTACAAAACATGATCATCTCATACAATAAAATTTAGCATCATGTCTTGGCCATATCACATCACAACATGCCCTGCAAAAACAAGTTAGACGTCCTCTACTTTGTTGTTGCAAGTTTTACGTGGCTGCTACGGGCTTAAGTAAGAACCAATCTCACCTACGCATCAAAACTACAACGATAGTTTGTCAATTTGACTCCGTTTTAACCTTCGCAAGGACCGGGCGTAGCCACACTTGGTTCAACTAAAGTTGGAGAAACAGTCACCCACAAGCCACCTTTGTGCAAAGCACGTTGGGAGAACCGGTCTCGCGTAAGCGTACGCGTAATGTCGGTCCGGACCGCTTCATCCAACAATACCGCCGAACCAAAGTATGACATGCTGGTAGGCATTATGACTTATATCGCCCACAACTCACTTGTGTTCTACTCGTGCAAATAACATCAAACCATAAAACCTAGGCTCTGATACCACTGTTGGGGAACGCAGTAATTTCAAAAAATTTCCTACGCACACGCAAGATCATGGTGATGCATAGCAACAGAGGGGAGAGTGTTGTCTACGTACCCTCGTAGACCGCAACGGAAGCGTTGACACAACATAGAGGAAGTAGTCGTACGTCTTCCCGATCCGACCGATCCAAGCACCGTTACTCCGGCACCTCCGAGTTCTTAGCACACGTACAACTCGATGACGCTCCCCGGGCTTCGATCCAGTAAAGCTTCGGGGATGAGTTCCGTCAGCACAACGGCGTGGTGACTATGATGATGTTCTACCGACGCAGGGCTTCGCCTAAGCACTACAACGATATGATCGAGGTGGAATATGGTGGCAGGGGGCACCACACACGGCTAAGGAAGGATCACGTGGATCAACTTGTGTGTCTAGAGGTGCCCCCCTGCCCCCGTATATAAAGGAGCAAGGGGAGGAGGCGGCCGGCCAGGGTGTGGGGCGCCAAGGGGAGTCCTACTCCCACCGGGAGTAGGACTCCTAGTTGGACTAGGAGAGAGAGGGGGGAAATAGGAGGAAGAGAGGAAGGAAAGGGGGGGCGCCGCCCCCCTTCCCTTGTCCTATTCGGACTAGGAAGGGGAGGGGCACGCGGCCACCTCTTGCCTCCTCTCCTCTTCTCCCTTAAGGCCCATGTAGGCCCAACAACCCTCGGGGGGGTTCCGGTAACCCCCCGGTACTCCGGTAAAATGCCGATTTCACCCGGAACAATTCTGATGTCCAAATATATGCTTCCAATATATTAATATTTATGTGTCGACCATTTCGAGACTCCTCGTCATGTCCGTGATCACATCCGGGACTCCGAACTAACTTCGGTACATCAAAATGCATAAACTCATAATAACTGTCATCGTAACGTTAAGCGTGCGGACCCTACGGTTCGAGAACAATGTAGACATGACTGAGACAAATCTACGGCCAATAACCAATAGCGGGACCTGGATGCCCATATTGGCTCCTACATATTCTACGGAGATCTTTATCGGTCAGACCGCATAACAACATACGTTGTTCCCTTTGTCATCGGTATGTTACTTGCCCAAGATTCGATCGTCGGTATCCAATACCTAGTTCAATCTCGTTACCGTCAAGTCTATTTACTCGTTCTGTAATACATCATTCCGCAACTAACTCATTAGTTGCAATGCTTGCAAGGCTTATGTGATGTGCATTACCGAGAGGGCCCAGAGATACCTCTCCGACAATCGGAGTGACAAATCCTAATCTCGAAATACGCCAACCCAACATCTATCTTTGGAGACACCTGTAGAGCTCCTTTATAATCACCCAGTTACGTTGTGACGTTTGGTAGCACACAAAGTGTTCCTCCGGTAAACGGGAGTTGCATAATCTCATAGTCATAGGAACATGTATAAGTCATGAAGAAAGCAATAGCAACATACTAAACGATCGGGTGCTAAGCTAATGGAATGGGTCATGTCAATCAGATCATTCTACTAATGATGTGACCTCGTTAATCAAATAACAACACTTTGTTCATGGTTAGGAAACATAACCATCTTTGATTAACGAGCTAGTCAAGTAGAGGCATACTAGTGACACTAAGTTTGTCTATGTATTCACACATGTATTATGTTTCCGGTTAATACAATTCTAGCATAAATAATAAACATTTATCATGATATAAGGAAATAAATAATAACTTTATTATTGCCTCTAGGGCATATTTCCTTCATATATATATATATATATATATATATATATATATATTTGATGCTTTAAATATTAGCATATTTTTGTATTTGTTTAATCATAATTAAATAAATTTGACTAGGATAAAGATAGAAATCCATGTAATTTGGAACGGAGCGTAGGAAACAATAGATAGATAGATGCTTTGTTCACCTAGAATCTGCATAGAAATTTGAAAACTCACCTACAGAAACTATCCGCCAGCTCACTTGCCTAGTTTTCGTGAACGAAGATACTACATTTCTTATTGATCAGTTTCCTGAAGAATGAACTCCTATACCAAGATGGGGATGCTGCGGCTGTTGCATATGGAGGACAGGACGTGGGAGGCCCTTTCGTTTTTGCTGCCCCTCGGATTAGATAGCTCTTATCTCGAGATGGGGATGCGATGGAGTCATTGAAGAAGGTTCGGACAAGACCTTGCCGGATATGTGGCATCGGATGTGGCTAAGGAAATCACTTCGCAAGGATGTGGCCAAGGACAATGTGCTCCAGGACGTTAAAGCTGAAGGACAACCGTTAGCTAGATTTCAATCCAATGGCTTGGGCAAAATCTACAGGAACAAACAATTTGCCCCAACAGAGAATTGCAGGTGCAAGGCGAACTATTCACGATCCTTTTTTTGCAAGGCATATTTTGGATCCCAAGAGTTCGAATTTAAGTTGAGCAAGCAAAATAGAGACTGGCTAGCACTTTACGTCGATTTAGCTTCGGCAATATATAGCTAATTTTACGCCGGCCTACTGTAGTGTGAACTAACTATGCTTGCATCGAGAAAGCAACAACCTTCTAGTTCATGACAGATTTCATGTAGATGACATGACATGAGAAAAAGGTTGCTTATAAGAATATATACGATAATAATAGGGTGTAACTAGTTTTATACAAAACTGTTTAGTAAATTACAAATGAGTTATGTGTGAGCCTGTCTTGTCTTCTGTATCCCAAACTAGCTAGCCATGCATGGCGCTGAGCAGAGGCGTGAGCACTGATTCGCTGCTACACGTTGGGACGGCGAACGGAGTCTCCTCCGGCATGACAGCGGTGAGGCAGCACCGAACAACGAGGCTGTCGTCTTGCATGGGCGACGTTCTTCTAATTTGCTCTAGATCGTAGAAGAAGTCATCGTTGTCACGGTCGAACGTGTGCGTCATCTTTCGGGACTGGTGGTTCACCACCCCTTTGAGCTCGAAGCTGAACTCCACCGTCATCGGCATCTCGGCCTTGCCCATGCGGCCGCGGCCGAGGCACAAGAAGGACTGTCCGTGGTATTTGGGGCAGAATTTGAGGTACCATCTGCTCCCCCCAATGGCTAAGTGCCTGGAGTAGATACCGTCCTCTTCGGCACGAAGCGCCGCGCTGAGCTCGGAGAAGCTGCGAACGATGAGCGTGTAGGACCCGTCCATGGCGACCTGCGGCGGCTCCTGAACCGCGTTGGGTTTGAACAAGATTCCGAGCAGGCGCGGCCGCTTTGTCGCCTGCTGCTTCTTCTCCAGAGTGCACCGGATGGTTAATGTGTCGCTGGCACACACGCACGACGACGCCTCCAGCTCGCACCTGCGCACGTACATGGTCAGCCTGTAGAAACGGTCCTCTTCTTGGTCGCTGTCTTTGTGGAAGACGGTATGCTGGCCAGTCGCGTCCAGGATTTCGAGCGAGACGTGGGTGCCGGCGAACGATCTGAGGTGATGACCCAACATGACGCCCACCGAGACGATCAAGACGTTCGCTAGGCCATCCTTGTCGAAACACATGGGCAGAACTTCCACATTGCAGACGAGGCCATCGAAGAATACTTTGCCCACGTTCAGCACGCGACGCGACCGCACCAGCTTGGAGTACCACAAAACCGGCAAGTCGTCGGACGTCATCAGCGCCGATCGGCTCGCGGTGCCACCCATTGTCGACGTACCAGTTAAGCACTTAAGCACTTAAGCCCCGTGTGTGTATATTTATGTAGGCCGGCCGGGAGGGAATTTGAGATCGAGTCGGG
The DNA here is from genome assembly GCF_056163025.1 of Triticum urartu. Classification (NCBI taxonomy): domain Eukaryota; kingdom Viridiplantae; phylum Streptophyta; class Magnoliopsida; order Poales; family Poaceae; genus Triticum; species Triticum urartu. Next base: position 717,141,793 of record NC_141879.1, read on the forward strand.
AGTGGAGTCATATCTTTGTCTTTCAACGATACAAATCCGTAACCGGATTCTGGTTCCTATCGTGTCCTAGAGAAAGTTGACATGATCACGTCCTTGTGATGGGAACCCGATCATGCATGTTTCATGTATGTATATAAATTTTGCCACGCCTGTACAGACAAGTACTGAAGTACTCCTATGTTGGTTGGGCATGCAAAGATGGGGAGCTGCTAACCCGGGCACGTATGAATGCAGCCCCGTACCAAGGCGTAGTGAAGATTAAATATAGATGACACACTTGCTAATAGGAATGAGACCCTCTGACATAACCAAAATTATGACATAGGGAATTCTAAGTGAATAGCATAAAACTATCATAATTCGCGTTAGGGTTCTAAAAAACTACCGAAAATTTGTTTGTCACTAATACCTACCATTTTTGGCACCGGTTGTCTCAAAAAACCCAAATCACCATGTGATTCAAAATTGATCTGAATTATGGCAAGTCAGGCCCGCTCCTAAACAAACCGTTTGTTTGACTGTTAACTTACAGGTGGGGCCCACCCGTAAGCTTCATCTTCTCCTCTTCCTTCTCCCCTCCCCTCCCCTGATCTCTCCCTTCTTTCCTCTGCTCCCGATCCGGTGACGGCCCTCTCACCTCCCAACCCGGCGACCAACCTCCCCAGCTTACCTCTCCCTCGGTTGCCGGAAGACACGCGTGGGAGGTCGGCTGGTGTGCGGCAATGCTCGCAGCCGGCGTATGGCAAGGCTCACGGCCAGCCACCGCTCACAGCCGGCCATGGCGACGGGCTACAGTTGGCCACCTCCACAGGCACGGAGGCAACCGCTGAGCGGCTCCACCACCCACGCCTCCTCCCTCCTCCCCATAGCTCGCTTCCTACGGCGCGTGCGCCGCCCGACCCCATCTCCGGCGGAGCTCGGCCGACTCCCTCACTTCTTGATGGCCTCCTTCAACTCAGGCCAAGCTCGCCTAGTTCACGTCCGAAGGCCGCCGTGCCCGGCCCCATCTGCAACGCATCGAGGCAAGCTCGCCATGGCTGCCTCGCCCCGTCGCCCGCAGCCAGCAGCAGGGAGCTCTCGAGCTCTGCCGCATGCAACAGGGCAGCATCGACGGCCTCGAGCTTCGCCGCGTGCAGCAGAGCAGCAGGGACGGCGCCGCTGAAGGCCGGCCGATGCCCACATCAGCTCCGGCGATGAGCTCGCCAGTGGGGACCTGATTGCTTTTTATTTTATTTTTAGGGATCCATTGCTTTTTATTTTATTTTCAGGGACCTGATTGCTAATTGAGGGATTGAAGATTTTTTTCTTTGAATATGCGGGAGAGACACTGACATGTAGGCCTCACATGTAAGTTAACGGTCAAATGAACTGTTATCTTACTGGCGGACCCCAGCTATTATAAACCTGATCAGAAGTTAACCACTCGCCCATTTGAATTTTTTGAGAAAGCCGACGCCAAAAGTGGTAGGTATTAGTCACAAACAAATTTCCGGTAGTTTTTTAAAACCCTAACACGAATTATGATAGTTTTATGCTATTCACTCGGGAATTCTAATTCGAATTCATCGTTCGTGCACCATGCAACATCAAATAAGAGACACTCATGGGTGCATGGCTCAATCGTCCAAGAATTGTTATGTGGCTCAGTCAGTCGAGTGTGTACCAACATAGAAATCCATTGTTTGGATGAATTAAGGACGGGCTGATTGTGGATGAATGAAGGACGAGCTCCTCTCCATACCAAGGAAGAAGTCTATTGCCCTTGGCCTTAGGTAGGATATTAAATGCACATTGATAGTAGTAGAATATTAATTGCACATTGATAATAGGTACTCTCTTCGTACGAAAATACTTGTCATCAAAATGAATAAAAAAGATGTATCTAAATGTATTTTAGTTCTAGATACACCCTTTTTGTCCATTTTGATGACAAGTTTTTTCGGACGGAGGGAGTAGTTATTAATTGTGCATTAATGGTTAGCTTTGACGTTTGTATTACTCTAATTTCAAATTGATGAATGTTATTTTATTAAGTATAAAATCATGTAAGATTGGATTTTTTTTTCAAAAATGTGAAAAATAAAAAATCGAGATAATAAAGAAGAAATCGAAAAAAAAATGTACAGTGGTAATTAGGTCAAGCCGCCTAGAAAAGCAACGATAGCGACACGGCCGCCTAGCGTGACGTGTCATTTTTTTTATGATTCTCGGCCTAGCCACGTGGCTAAAATGAACATGCAGACTTGCTCCAGGACACGATAGGAGCCAGAATCCAGTTACGGCTTTGTATCGTTGGAAGACAGATATGACTCCTCCCGACTCGATCTGGGATTATACACAGGCGCGATCGCCTCACAGGTCACAGCTTAGTTGGTACCGTCGACAATGGGTGCCACCGCGAGCCGATCGGCGCCCATGACGAGCGTGGTGACGGTCCCCAGGTACTCCAAGCTGGTGCGGTCGCCTGACGTGCTGACTGTGGGCAAGCTCTTGTTCGGCGACCTCTACTGGGACGTCCAAGTGCAGCCTATGGGTTTCGACGAGGACGGCCTAGCGGAGGACTTGGTCGTCTCGGTCGCCATCAACCGCGGGCTGCACACACTCGATTCAGCCCTCGGCACCTACATCTCCATCGAAATCCTTGACGCCACCGGCAAGCACACCGTCTTCCACAATGAGAGCAACCGGGCAACGATACAAGAACCCAGCGAGTGCTTCATGTTGTGCCTATGCGTGAGCAGGAGGGAGCTGGAGGCGTCGTGCTGCGTGTGTGCCCGTTACAACGAATTCACCCTCAGGTGCACCCTGGAGAAGAAGCAGCAGCAAAAAAAGCGGCCACGCCTCCTCGGAAACTCGTTGAAATCCGATGCTGTCTTGGAGCCACCGCAGGTCGCCATGGCCGGGTCCCACACGCTTACCATCGGGAGTGTCTCCCAGCTCAGGGCGGCACTTCAGGACGGGGAGTGTGCCTACTCCACGCACTTCGCCGTGGGAGGGAGCACATGGTACCTCAAATTCTGCCCCAGATCGTATAAATTGACTTACCTGTACCTCGTCCGCGCGAACAAGGTGGAGGAGACCCCGGTAACGACAGCCGAGTTCAGCTTTGAGCTCGAGGGGGCGGTGAACTTCGAGTCCCAGAAGATGAGACACACATTTGACCGTGACAATGATGACTTCTACTGCCAGCTGGAGCAAATTGGCGCGTCGCCCATGCAGGAGGACCGCCTTGTTGTTCGGTGCTGTCTCGCCATTATCATGCCGGAGGAGATTCCGACCGCCGTCACCTTGTGCAGCGAATCAGTGCTGACTCCTACTTGGCGCCATGCATGCCTGGCTAGTTTGCGTTGCAGAAGGCAAGTTCAGGCAAAATTAGTATAGCTCCACATGCCGGCAAACTCATTTGTAATTTTTCTTTTTTGGTAGAAGAACTTATTTGTCGTTTACCGAATAGCCAGGTACAATGTCGGTTTTGCTATTTATCAACTTGCTGAGATTTAGTTGTCGTAAGTTTCTTTTTGTTGTTTTCATAAGTTTGTCGAGCGGCCATTGCTGTCACTTTTCTAATGAAGTCAAGCCCCTTCTGGATGTCCGTTGTTGCACTATGTTGTGTCTTACCATAGACAAGAGGTATATACACCTTCTTCACCAACTTTCAGTTAAGGTGACGGCTAACGGCTTCCTTGACACTAGCTTTCAGAGATTATGAGTTGTTGGGTTACGGCCCCGTCGGTATGTGTCCTTTTTGGTTTTCTTTTGGACGCCGATATCTACTGTTCGATATGAGGATTGACCTCCTAGACCAAACGAGTCGTTCGGTGGGAAAGATCGATCAAATCGAACGAGATCGATCACGCGATCTGTATATAATGGACGTGGCTAGGGAACGCCTGGGCGCTCGCTCACAAGATCGAGCACACCTTCCGTTTTGGGAAAGGAATCAGGAGATATGCTAGAAATAGGAAAGACCAGGCTACAGAGCGCATATGGTCCCCCCTCCTACCAGCATGTGCTCACCCGAACCGCACGCCCCACCTAGTCCCCATCTCCCCTCCTTTTCTTGGATCCCGACGCCAAGCCCCCAATCCTCCAACCGTCGCCCTCCTTCCTCTCGTTCCCACCTAACCCTCTCCAGAATCCTCTCTCCTTTAGATCTAAAAAGCTTGGCAACCATGACGCCTTGAAGAGAGCATCTTGCTCCCCTCCTCAAACGCTCAAATCAAGTTGCAGCAATAAACAGGTGACAAAACCTACACACCCCTCTCCATCTCCTCCCCCTTTCACTTGTTTTAATTGCTGGGATACTTGAGCAGCAAAAAAAAGGTTGATCATTAGTAAAAACTTGGTTTGGCTCCTTGATAAGAAAAGCAGTTGGGCAAAACACACAGTTCCTATAAGATCTTGAAAATAGAGCTACCAAAAAGCTAGGCAACTATGTACTGCAAGTAGAGAGCCTAGAAAAAACTCAAAAGAGTAAGACCACATGAGGCAACTTTAGCTATGATTTCCGGCAACTTCTACTAAAATTTGAAGCAACTACTATCAAGCATGTAAAAAATGACTGTTGCCTATATCAAAGAAAGTTCCTTGCAGTAAAAATATCATGCATCCACTGTGCAAATGTAAATAAAAACATGCAACAACTTTTCTGTGATTTTAGGCAACTCATGCTAAAATTTGAAGCAACTAGTGTTGGGCATTAAAAAGGGGTCTACTGCCCCTATAAACTCCTTGCAGTAATATCAGGCAACCCTTTTGCAAGAAAACAAAGAACCACAAAAACAACATGTAGAGGACAACATATATAGGTGGTAGTAACACACACATATATAGGTGGCAGTAACTCATATATAGGTGCATTATATACAAAGGGGAAAAATCTAAAAAACAGAGTCACATAATATCAAAGTGAACTAGCCATAGGTTCACATGGCTGATAATTTCTTCCCTGGAGCGGAACCTAACACACAATGTGGACTGAAAAAATGCCCCACACACCACTAGGTTCTCCACCATGCCTTCTAGTCATCGTCCTATAACCTCTTTGTCAAAAGAGGAAGGAAATAAAAACGCATTGATGTTGGGCGTAAAATGTTGCTGGAAAAGAAAAGGAACATTTGTATAGAAAATGGAAAAATCACAGAATCATTAAATAAACAAATAAACATGGAACAAACAATTTCCCCTATTGTTGACTTTGTGTTGTACAATCTGTTTCCCTAATTGGTTGCCCAAAAAACTTGCCTGTAAACCCTACAAAAGTTGCCCAAAAAACTTGTTCTTGCAAGAAAAAAACAGCCCCCCCCCCCCCTAGCAAACTCTCTTGCTCTCATATATTTGTGATTCCCAGTCCTGCTGTCCACCGCAACTCCCATCTAGTTGTGTTGCTTTTATATTTTCTCATATGTTGCATGCTTGTTGTGTCAGTAGTTGCCTCTGATTTATATTAAGTTGCTTTCTCTGATGTGGTTACTTTTATGAGCTGAAGGAGGCAGACACGGATTTATTTTCCAAGTGCAAGATGGATGCCGAGGGGAGGTGTGAGAATTTATTTTGGGTGGATGCTCCAGCACGGAAAGCTTATACATCGCCTTATCATGATTGTGTCTCGTTCGATGCAACCAACCTTACAAACATGTATAACCTTGGGGACACACAAACATGAAATGACAGGCAAAAAAGGTTCTAAATTAAAAGAAAAACTAAAGTAAGCAACTATATTCTCTAACACAGACAATTCTAATGTGATTCATGGGCAACTATTAAAAACATAAAATGTGTTATCCCAATATGGCACTGTTCCATGGGAAAAACTTACGCATACTTTACCGAAGAAGGGTTCCCATCCGCTTTATATATATAAGCAACCGTCACCAAGCCATCCGATACAAACACACCGAGGCGGCGACGAGGATAGAGTAGGGAGGGAAGGTGGGGTTGTGCTTGCCGGCTAGGGTTTCCCCTCCGGTCACCTGCGGATGCGACACAGAGGGAGTGGGAAGGACTCATGAATTGTTTTCTTCTGGTTCAGTTCCACCGCATAATTTTCCATAGATTCCTTTCCTTATCCCGTCCTTAATAACTGCCTTTGTGAGATTATTGTTTCCAGGCTTTTGACCCTCAGAAGAACAACTGGTGTTCCCCTCATCAATATATATTACTATTCCAAGAATTTCTAGGCAAGTGTTCATGTGAATTGAGCAACTCCATATATATTCTGATGCAACTTAATCTGCTATTGTGTTTTTTTATGATAGAAAAATGTCGATGTGCTCTGTTTTGGGATTGATTGGGCCAACTATAATATAAATAAAAAATACATGTGATGAGTGTGATGAGGTGAGTTAGGGTTTAGGCACCTAAAAAATGAAAACTCACCTATTAGTCACCCCCCTATTCTCTCTGGAAAAATTAAGTCAACTATTGTCGTGGACTGAGCAAATCCCGTTGTCAAAAAATGATGCAACTCCCTACTTCTTAACTTTTATAATTACCTCTTGTGTGTCTTTCTGTCACCGTTTCACCTCACTTCCTTCTTCAAATGCATCAACGTCATGATTTAATTTCGTTCCCTGCACCCACGCTTATGTCTGGCCAGTTGGTTTTTTGAAAATAACAATATGTCAAACAGAAAGAAGCATGGGTGATATAGTAAAAAAAATTAGTATCTCAAAAATGGAAAAAAAGATATCTCGAAACACACATGTACGCCCTATTGCTGCGCCGTTTCACCTCGTGCATCATTGGCATCACCAACCCTTTTTGCTTTTGCGTACCTTTTTAGAAACATTGAAGAAAACACATGATGTGCAACAAAACAAAAAAACTAAGAAACTAGCATATGCTTCTTGGGCAACTACTATACACCTCCTAACCAAACACATGATGAGCGACAAAAACAAAAACGTAAGCAATTAGCATATGCTACTTGCGCAACTACTGCACACCCCCTGACCCATCCTATGCAACTTCTCAAAATTGTTCAAGTTGATAAGCAGAGCCATAGGTTCACCTCCTCCTTGTTACATACTACCTCCGTCTCTGTGTATAAGTCATTTGTGTAGTTCTAGGTCGAAAATTTAACTATCTAAATATATATTATATGTGACAAAATATATATATATATATATATAGAAACTACATCCATGTAGAAATCTAGTGATATACTTTTCATGACATATAACACATATTTAATTCCTCAAATTGATGACCTAGAACTACATGAATGACTTATATACCGGGACGGAGGGAGTAAATCAAAAGCTTGAGTTCCCGATAAAAACCAATGAGTCCAAAAATGTTGTAGAGAACATCACAAAAATATGTGTGCTCTGATACGTCTGACAAACATCTGATACATAGAAAAACTTGATGAATCAATGGACATTTCACAAACCTCTCACAAATGTTTCTATACATACATAGGCGCAAGCACGGGCATACACAACTCATTTGTTGATCTACTACTTTGCAGCTCAACACTAAGCCTATACATGAAAAATCTATTCATCAGTGAGTAGTTACATCTCTCCCATGTTGTCGTAACCAGAGATATTTAGCAAATCGATCAATATCTAGTGACTAGTGAGTACTTATTCTAATCGAACTAGGAGCAGGTCTCTCTCACTAAAAATTTCAACATTCATACTTGTTCATCTGGCCCAAAACCATCCCCCAACACCCCCATCAACTCCGTCCTTACTTGAAAAATCTGAGCAACTGGTACTCAAGTTGAGAGAAACTCATGCCGTATTGTCAACAACTCTTATATTTCAACTATCTCACCTTGTGTGTCACTCCAGACTGCTTAACAAGCATGCCACTAATACGTCTCCATCGTATCTACACTTTTTGTTTGTGTCATGCCAATAATTTACAACTTTTACATACGTTTGGCAACAATTTATATGATTTTCTTGGACCAATATATTGATCCAGTGCCCAGTTCCAGTGCCTGTTTGTTGTATGTTTTTTGTTTCATAGAAAATCCATACCAAACGAAGCCCAAATGCGATAAAAATTTACGGAGATTTATTTTGGAATATATGTTATTTTAGCAAAAAATAATCATCACGAGACAATGCTCACAGGGCCCACAAGCTAAGTGGGAGCGACCCCCTACCCTGGTCAAGCCCAGCAGGCTTGTGGCTACCCGTGAGGCAGTTGGGGCCCTTCTTTATCCGCAAGAAAGATAATTTCCGGATAAAAATCTCCTCAAAATTCCAGCTCAATCGGAGTTACGGATCTCAGGGAATATAAGAAATGGTGAAGGGCCAGAAATAGAATGTGAAACAAAAGAGAAATAGAGAGAGACGGACACACACACACACACACGCACACATATATATATAGTAACTACTGCACACCCCCTGGTTTTTATATGTCATGAAAAGTATATCACTAGATTTCTACATGGATGTAGTTTCAATATATATATATATATTTTGTATGATCGTGTACTATATATATATATATATATATATATATATATATATAGAGAGAGAGAGAGAGAGAGAGAGAGAGATATCCAATCTCGGAGGGCTCCTGCCCTCCGGGAGCTATGGAGGCTATGGACCAGAGAGGAAACTCTTCTCCCATCTAGTGGGGAGGCCAAGCAAGAAGAAGAAGGAGGGGGGGGGGGGTTGTCTCCCCCTCTCTTCCAGTGGCATCAGAGTGTCACTGGGGGAACCATCGTGACGACGATCTACACTAACAACTTCGCCGCCGTCATGACCAACTCTCCCCCCTCTAGGCAGTGGTCTAACCTCTCTATTCCCGCTGTAATTCTTTACTTGAACATGGTGCTTAATGCTATATATTATTATCAAATGATGTGTGGCCATCCTATGATGTTTGAGTATATTTCTTTTGTCCTACGGGTTAATTGTGGTATGGTGTGATTGATATGAGTTCTATGTTATTATGGTGCTGTCCTATGGTGCCATCTGTGTCCCGCAAGTGTGAGGGATTATCGCTGTAGGGTTTTGCAATAAGTTATAATTCGCTTATAGTGGGTGGCTAGAGTGACAGAAGCTTACACCCGAGTAAGGGTGTTTTTGCATATGGGAATAAAGAGGACTTGTTACTTAATACTATGGTTGGGTTTTACCTTAATGATCTTTAGTATTTGCCGATGCTTGCTAGAGTTCCAATCATAAGTGCATATGATCCAAGTACGGAAAGTGTGTTAGCTAATGCCTCTCCCTTATTGCATATCATAAGCATCTACCATGTTATACTCACTTTCCTATGGACAATCTTTCTCTTTATGTTACAAAAAGCCCTCTACTAAACAACTAAATTTTATTATCTTGGAAATTACTCCTAGTTTTATTCTCGCTAAGTACTTCTAGTTTTATTCTTGCAAATTTATCCTATCACACCTACAAAGTAGTTTTATTGTTGTTCTAGGTAAAGCGAACGTTAAGTGAGCATAGAGTTGTATCGGTGGTCGATAAAACTTGAAGGGAATATTAATTCTACCTTTAGCTTCTCGTTGGGTTCGACACTCTTATTTATCGGAAAAGCTACAATTGATACCCCATACTAGTGGGTTATCGAGACCTTTTTCTGGCGCCATGGGGTGTATGGCACGCCCTGTCGCCTTGTGACCTCCTCATGGGTCCACTCGGCTATTTCTTATTTTTGTCATTTTTCTAACTAGCAGAGCGGCCTGTGTAAATATGCGGGCCAGTACTTTCAAAGTAAATATTTTCCGATTGTTCATCAATTGTTACTCTTAGATATATATTGTGACCATTTTATTTTTAAGAGGAATTCATCTTTCATGTTTTGTAAATTATTAGTGGAGGACATAGTTATTCGCTCCTAGTGGGTTTTATGAATGCAGTTGAACATGTTCGTGCTCTGTTGTGGGCTTGCATTAAATGGAAATTCCACATGCATAGTCCAAATATGAATTATTTGTACTGGTTAGAAATGTTTTTTTGTATGATCGTGTACTATATTTTTCATGGTTTTGGTTAAAATGTTTGTAGCATATAAAATTATATAATTTAGGCGAAGACACATATGTGGACTATACTTTTGACGGGATTTATTGACACCGTTTTGTGGGGACAACGTATTTGATGTGTTCAATCGTCATTTAAAACCTCAATCTCATTTTGAGACCATACTATAAAAAAAATAATGTGAAAGATTTCGAAAAGTATATATATTGATAATGTGCCATGTGCATTATGATTGTTGTCAAAAAATCATATAATATACCCACACATAAAGTTTGGTAACATATGCATACTTTATATTATTACTTTTTGTAGTCTTATGATGATCTTGTGTTTAGAAGTATTTACGGAAGTTTGTATTTTTCCTATGCATTACATATATATTACTACAAATTCTAGTGGTAAAAAGCATGATATATTTCTTAGCTGGAAGGGGTTGATAAAATGTGGATGTGTGCATTGATGTAGAATATATTAATTTGTGAACAATTTGTATAAGGATTACAGAAATAGTATTGAACATAGTATCAAAAGTATATATACACTATAAATGATGTGTCCAGAAGAAAGTTGGAGATGCCAATATAATTCAAAGAATCAAAGGACAAGTAAGCAAACAAATGTATGTTCTTGAGACATTACGACATAGATAAGAGGCGACGCCAAGATCATCATGCAATTACTGCTGGTGGTTAAATTCCTATATACAAACATTTTGAGTGTGTATAAATAAATATCTCTCAAGCAATTGGGCCAAAAACATCTTGAACAAACTCTAATTTATTTAATAATAATAATTATTATATCACGAGATAACAAAGTATTAATTGCTAGCCTTAAAGAACAACCTTAATCAGTAGGTTCCCTTCCTAATCATCATTAGTGATATTTATAGAGTTATACATCATGCAGGAGGCAGGGTAGCCAAAATATCTCTGAAGTGCCCCATCACAAAACATTGTGAGTGAAAACAATGGCGTTACTTTATTTGATTGAATCTTCTACCCCCAAATATTTGTAAAGATGATTGGAATAAAACTGTACAAAATAGTTAATTGTAGATCTTAGCATATAATAAACCATGCAGTAAAAAGCATGATGCTTAATTACATTATTTGAGCGAATATTGAGCCCCACACCTACACGTACTATAGATTTGTAGGACCAACACATACATAGTTGATCATTAGTTAGTAAAATGAAACTGATATGATGAAATCCTTTCATATAGATGACGGTATAATAATAAATAGCCCCATTCGGTGGCGGAGCCAGGAATTTCTTCCTTGGTATTCATTGGTATTCATTTGCGCAATTTTATAGCAATATGACAACAAATAGACAACAAACTAGTAGCAGTATATCAATGGATCGGCAATTCTTTGGTATACCATGGAAGTCCAGGGAAGACCCCTGGCGGCGCCACTGGCCCCATTACACTAGTAGAAAAAGGGTCAAATGTGAAGCACTTTAGTGCCGGTTTGAATTTGAACCGGCACTAATGTGACCATTAGTGCCGGTTCGAACGGCTAGGCGGGCGGGTATCATTAGTACCGGTTCGTGGGTAACCTTTAGTACCGGTTCATGCCACGAACCGGTACTAATGAGGTTGTGTCAGGCTATGGTTGGTCTGGGGCCCATGAAGACCTTTAGTATCGGTTCATGCCATGAACCGGTACTAGAGTTTCTTTGTAAGCTGATTTTTAGTCCCACCTCGCCAAGAGAGAGGCAGTATGAGCGGTTTATAAGCCGTGAGTTGCAATGCTCACCTACATGTTGATTAACTTCAAGCCTTGTGGAATAGTATAGATTGCACTGAGCTATGTGCAGTGCAGTCTACACTATTCCGAATGGCTTGAAGCAAATTAACCAGCATTGCACCTCTTTTTTGTTTTTAATAACTTATTTGAACTCTGGACTTCTTTTGTGTTCAGTATGCAGCACTCAAAGCGACGTCATCAATTTCCAACATGTTCTGACATCATTTGTTGTTTTTCGGTCATTTAACGCATGTACTAACTACACTATTCCGAATGGCTTGAAGCAAATTAACCGGCATTGCACCTCTTTTTTATTTTTAATAACTTACTTGAACTCCGGACTTCTTTTGTGTTCAGTATGCAGCATTCAAAGCGACGTCATCAATTTCCAACATGTTCTGACATCATTTGTTGTTTTTCGGTCATTTACCTAATTGTTTTAGAGAGCTAAATGACCGTGAAATTGAAAATCACTACAAAATGAATCCTGAAAATGTTGAAACTTGGCATGGTATCATCATATCACCCGCATAGCATGCATGCGCGAAAGAGTAGAGAGGGTCACGGCAAAAACTGGACGCACTTCGTGTACAAACTGAACAAACTCTTTCAGAGTATCAGGGTTTCGGACGAGAACTCATCTGTTACACAGCCACTTCAATTTTTTTAAACTTATTTGAACTCCGGACTTCCTTTGTGTTCAGTATGCAGCATTTAAAACGACGTCATCAATTTCCAACATGTTCTGACATCATTTGTTGTTTTTCGGTCATTTATCTAATTGTTCAGTATGCAGCATTCAATTTCCAGAAGAAAATAAATAGAAGAAAAGAAATAATGCAGAAAATAAAAAAAACTATAAAAAAAATTACTCAAAAATAAATAGTTTCCAACATGTTCTGACATCATTTGTTGTTTTTCGGTCATTTACCTAATTGTTCAGTATGCAGCATTCAATTTCCAGAAGAAAATAAATAGAAGAAAAGAAATAATGCAGAAAATAAAAAAACTATACAAAAAAATTACTCAAAAATAAATAGAAGAAAATAAATAATGAGAAAAGAAAAACTATATAAAAAACTACTCAAAAATAAATAGAAGAAAATAAGTAATGCAGAAAAGAAAAAACTATATAAAAAATTTGTTGGCGCGCTGCCCAGTGGGCCTGCCAGACCTAGGGTGTGCAAATGCAGGCCCAGAAGGGCCAGCAGACTCACAGGGCAGCGCGCCCTAATTAATTAGGCCCAGAAGCCTGCTATATAGAGGAGTTCGAAGAGGTAGCCGCGGCTGGGTTTATAAACCAGTGCGGCTGCCCTTCGCCGGGCGAGGTGGGACTAAACTTTGGGGTGGCAGCGCGAGGCCTTTAGTACCGGTTGGTGGCTCCAACCGGTACTAAAGACCACCCTTTAGTACCGGTTGGAGCCACGAACCGGTACTAAAGGCCTGCTCTTCCCGCCTCTCGGCCTGCCATTAGTACCAGTTGGTGGCTCCATCCGGTACTAAAGGCTCACCCTATATATACAGCACTTACGAAATTTGAGTTACATCTCCCCACTTCTTTCGTCAACCTCTCGCGCGCCGCTCCCATCGTCGCTGCCCGTCGCCCGACGTCGTCCCCGCCGCCGCCCCGAACGCCGCGCGCCGCGGTCCCGTCGTCGTCCCGCGCCGCCGTCCGTACGTATCTCGCTCTCCTCACGCATACCCGCCGCGCCGCCGTCCGCCCCGAACACCGCGCGCCGCCGTCCGTCCCCACCGCCGCCCCGAACGCCGGCGCCCCCGCCCCGTACGCCGCCGTCCCCTCCCCGTACGCCGGCGCCCCCGCTCGTACGTACGGGGCGGCGGCGTACGGGGCCGCACACACACACATATACCACACACGCATACACACACACATACACACATACATACACACATATACGTATACACACACATACACACACACATACACACACACACATTTTTTTTTACTTATTTTCTGTTTTTCAGAAAAGTTAATTAGATGATCGAATGTTAGATTAATGTCGAATGTTAGATGAATTAGTTAGCTAGATAGAAAAATTGTCGAATTAGAGATTAGAACTAGTTGAATAATTAATATAACTAGTTTATTTTTAGTAAGAAAATTGTCGAACTAGTTTATTTAGGTATATGAGATTTGAACTAGTTCAATAATTAATATAACTTGTTTATTTTTAGTAAGAAAATTTAGGTATCTGAGATTTGATGATCTAATTAAAATATTATTTGTTAATGAGTTTTTCTGTTTATTTATTTTTTATATATTTTGAGTTTATATAAATGTTAGATTAATGTCGAATGTTAGATGAATTAGATAGAAAAGTTAAATATATAGTAATGTCAATTGAATATATAGTTAGATATATTAATGTCAAATGTTAGATGAATATATATTTGTCTAGATATAGGTGTTTAATGTTTCACCTATATGAACATAGGAAATGTCATCTGACGACGAAAAAGATTTCATTATGTGCGAACACTGTGAAGACCAGCGCGGCCTGTGCGACAAAAATTTCCTTGTTGATGGTAGGCGCTTCAGCATCAAGCTGGATGAGACATTCGAAGTTGATACAGTAAGTTACTTTGTCAATTATTATTTGAATGCAAAACTTATGCTTCATTTGCTTCAACTTATAATTTTAAATTTTCACTATTCTACTAGCGCATCCCCTGCCATGCAAGAATTTTTGTCTTGGATAAGATAGGTTTTAGTGCTATAGATGATATGGAGGTAAAGAGAGTTTACTTGAAGACGGAGCATGGGTATACTTTCAACGTCAAATTATATAATGGAGACACATACACCCATTTTGAATGCAAAACTTGGCAAGCACTATGCAAGGCTTATGCATTTGAGCCTGATATGGTTATCACCTTTGATATTCGTCCGGAAGATGATATTGAAGGTAATATAGACATCTGGGTCGATGTGCAAACGCCTCCAGTTCTACCATTTGGTGAGTTTTTCTCAACCGTGCATGCATATGTTTATGTCTTTGATACAGTTTATTCAAAAATAGTTGACAACTAATTTGTATTGTCAGCTTATTTCGGTTCAAGCAAACATGTCCGGCGCTTGGTAGACAGGACCTACTACTTCCCCGGGGCTCAACTAAACTGCGAGGAGATAAGTCATTATGTTTCATGGCTTGAGGATCTTAATACTGTCAAGACAAATTTTTTTCCTGAACATAGAAATGTTAGTACTCAAAACGTGCGACCAATGGTGATCGTATTGAACTATGGTCACATCTATAATCGAAAGATGGTAAGATTTTAAATATTTGTCCTTAATTAGTGCATCTTTTGCATTCATTATTTTTGAAGCTAAACTTTCATTGCTTAGTATATTAATTACTATACGATGTTCTTCAACAGGGACTTCCGATGACAGTTGTGCCTCAGTGGATCGAGACAAAAGGTCGCATGTCAATGGTTAGCTTACGACCAAGATTTCCTACATTGCACATGAGTGCATTCAGGATTTTTGAAAGCGAAGAATGCTTAATAGTGAAAGATTGGAGCAAAATTGTTAACGATCGCAGAGAAGTACTAGGGGGCAGCAAGGAGAAGCGCAACCCAAGATTAGGAGACAGATTCATCTTCATGCTCCAGTATGATGAATCAGGAGAGCTATACATGTTCTATGCTATTCTACCTGAGAGGGAGCAGCAGGATCAGTAGCTACTAGTTCATGCTCTTAATTAGTACTTGTCTCATGTCCGTGTCCTGAACTTCGATGTTGGTGATGATTATGTTGAACTTGATGATATCTTTGCTTCTGTTACAAAGTGAATGTTTCCTCTTTAAGCTAGCCAGCGTTGATGATGATTAGATAGCTAGCGGTAATGACTATGATGATTAAATAGTGGTAATTAGACGACTATGATGATTTTTAGCTAGCTAGAATTTATTTATTTATTAATATGCGATGATGATGATGATGATGACGACTACAACTCATTATAACGTAAAACAATCCTAAATTAAATTGATAACACAAATTTAATTGAAAAATACAAAATAAAACAAAAACGCACAACCATTTAGTACCGGTTGGTGTTACCAACCGGTACTAAAGGGCTCCCGGCCCCCGGAGCTGGCTCGTGCCACGTGGTTTCCCTTTAGCACGGGTTCGTGCTGAACCGGTACTAAAGGGGGGGGGGCTTTAGTGCCCAAACTTTAGTGCCGGTTCCTAAACCGGCACTAAAGGGCCTTACGAACCGGTGCTATTGCCCGGTTCTGCACTAGTGTTAAAACTTATGAGCAGTGCCTCACCTTCACAAAATAGTGGCTCACCTTCACAAAATAGTGGATCACCTTCACAAACCCGTTGATGTGTTCCTATTTCCACTCCATAAGAATTTAAGATCCGAGACATGGAAATCGTCAAACAATAGAGATATCGTTTTGGTAGCTACTTCCTTAAATGAACATTTGTGAACTAAACTGTAAATCATACCCATGAAGATTATTAGATACATTAAGAATCTTCTTGTGACTTATTGTCTTCTCTCATTGTTAAAATTATAATCTTTCATGTTTAAGATATTTAATGTGATATTTTTCTTTATTGAAAAGTAAATCTATGTATTTTTTATATTTATACACAGCATTAGAAATTGCACAATGATTAATACATAGGCCTATAAATATTTTGTGTTTGTAAAATATATCTCATTGCCTTTTATTCATCGTATAAAACTGAAGATAGAATATATGAACAACACATACATAGTTGATCATTAGTTAGTAAAATGAAGCTGATATGATGAAATCCTTTCATATAGCTGATGGTATAATAAGAAACTAGTAGTGTGGCCCACGCATTTGCGCAACTAGAATTTATATATAACTTCTTTATATATTGTGAAATTCTTGATAAGAAAATTAGCATTTCTAACCATTGTTCCTCACTTAATTCATCCTCATTTCTATTTCTCCTGTCTTGCAAATGTTATTTGCATAAAAGTATAATATTTATTACAACACAAATGATAGGTTACATAGTCAACATGATTTTTTGCATCTATGTTCATTACTATTTAATAGCTTGGTTTTCCTTCTTCATACAATACTTACTCGCATGCATCATATAATCTTCTTATTCACGCTCTACCTGTCACTTATACATGCATATATCATATAGTTCTTGTGGGCCTCGCCTAGTGCTTTGAATTCATCTATGACAACAATTCATGAATGCTTATGCTCATCTATGTTCTACTCATGTGCACTCCTTGATGTCCTCTCAAAACATTTTTTATGTAGACACACATCAAGTATGGAATTTAAAAAATTTCATGTGTAGAACAACCAAATGCATGATGATACCTTTCTCGTCGTTGTCATTTTTTTCTTCTGTCGCTAAGTATTACTTGTCAAGAAAAAAAACCAAGATTTTTCCATAAACGTTTTAAAGATTTTATCTATTGATGTATTTCATATATTATATACAAAAACACATATTGATAATTTTCCTGTATTTTGCATTTTGAATTTCATGTGTATAATCTGAATTATTTAATCACAACCTTATATATGTTATATATTTATATATAATATTCGGACATTAGCTACTTAATTTTTTCACTTAGCGGAGCACATATGAAAAATAGATACCGATTTTCGTTCTTATTTAAAAGTTTACAAATATAAAGATTCATATTCTTTGTACACCTAATTTTTTTAAAGCTATAGTTTATTCTGGTGACTTGTAGTGCCATCGCTTGTCAAGGCGCCTCGAATCATCCATGTCATCTTTCCTTCCGCCTCGCCTTGCAGATCTGGAGCAGGCGAAGCACATGCCTCATGGGTGCTGGTCGTCGAGCGCGGATGAGGCGGCGGTGGGGAGAAGCAGAGGGGATGGAGGACGTCGGAGGGGAAAGCAGAGAGATTGTTTTTTTGTTTTGCTGGTAGAAAGCAGAGAGCTGTGCGGACGGGTAGGGAGGAGACGTACGGGAGGGCATACATCGGTGGGGAGAGGTGGGGGATTGAATATAGGCCCGTTAGAATGGAAGAGAAACCGATGCTAACAATTGGGCTTCTTTTCTATTTCTAAGTCGAAACCATGGGGCTTCGGTCGGTATTAAGCCTAAAAATGAAGCGACGAACTTGGCACATTAAATGTTACCAAAACTTATAGATTAAAATGAAAATAATTCAAAATTGCTGACGTGGTAGATTGTTGACTTGGATAGGCTGCATGTCAAGAGAAATAAGATAGTGGGGATGAACTTTTTAGGTATTATAGATGTGGATAATGACCATCATATGAAACTATCTAAAATATTCAGAGATCAGTAAAATATATTATAATTCCAAACATGATAGTTTTTGAACATATTCCGAACTTATATTAGTTTTGCCTTTGGTACTCCTCACGGTAGATCACTAAAAAAAGCAAGGAAGAATAAAAAGAGGCACATGTAGTCCGGTTGTGTATTGGTTTGCTTGTGCAAGAGAGGATGTGGTGGGTCATGTTGTTCGGATGTCTATTGGTTGCCCAAAACTCTGTTCGTTTTGTTAGTTTTCCATATGTACGTACGATTGAGGAATCCTTACAATGCGCGTCTTCCTCTTTTCTACTACGGTGCAAGTTGCATCTAAATCTGTCACCACTTTTCTTTCCTTCATATACTTTATAATCCGGGAGTAGCATCTAACGTGACAACTTGAAAGTCCATTACTGTTGCGTACATATATTTTTACGTGTTACATAAGAATCTTTAAATCTCAGTCCTTGTAATTCTAATCAAACGGCTTAAAAAAGATTAGCATATGTGGACAAACGTGATGGCTTGTTTGACTCTTGTTTTAAGTATATAATAGATAGATAGCCCCATTAAAACATACGATCAATGGCTCGCCTTCACAAACCCATTGATGTGTTCCTATTTTTCCACTTCATAAGAATTTAAGATACAAGACATGGAAATCGTCAAACAATAGAGATACGTTTTTAGTGGCTACTTTCTTAAATTAGCATTTGTAAACTAAACTGCAAATCATACCCACAAAGATTATTAGATACACTAAGAATCTTCTAGTGACTTATTGTCTTCTCATTGTTAAAATTATAGTCTTTCGTGTTTAAGTTTTCTATTTATGTGACATTTCTTTATCAAAAAGTAAATCTATGTATTTTTATATTTATACACAGCATCAGAAATTACCAATCAATGATTAATACATATGCCTACAAATATTGTGTGCTTGTAAAATACGTCTCATTGCCTTTTATCCATCGTACAAAAGTGAAGATAAAATAATATGCACCGCACAAAAAGATATACTTGTGAATATTAAGGAAAGTATTTTTGGATTTAGTTTATCTAAGTGAAACGTGTTTCGTTCCTGTGTTGTCGCGGGTTCAATATTTTTTGCGAATGCAAGAGACCTGATATAATGGCATGTCTTTCATCATTTTTGTATTTCGTATGCTATATATGTGATAAAAGATTTTGGTGAAACATAAAAACTGAGAGAAGAGATGCATACAAGCATATAAGATGCAGACGTGCTTGAACCGCAAAAGACAAAATGCGTGCGTGCTGCATATGCACACATCGGCATGAGAGTGTGCTCGTGTATACATAATTAGTGTATGGTGCTCCTATTTAAAATTCTCCTGTACGTGACAGAAAGGACAGGAGCTGATCAAGGTGCGTACCTGCGCTCAGATCAGGCATGCCAACTTAATTACATGCACCAAGTTGACCTATTGCCGCTGCCTGATTGGAAGGCGATGTGGATGTGAGTGCGTCCTCGGCGCGCATAGTGGCCCTTGGCCTGCTTAGCTCGCCGCTGTATACAATTCTGTGCACACGTAGAAGCCTGATCGACCGGCCGTAGGTTCGACCGAATTGCGGTGGCGGTTGTACGAGGAGAAGCTAGCCGAACGCGGCAAGCAGTGGACCTCCAATCAATTAGCTGGTATGACCAATGTAGCGGCGGCGGCGTGAGAAGAAACGGCAGCAACTATTTGCGGATAATTCGGTTCCATCTCACATTTTGTACGAACAGTTTTTTGAAGTGAAATAAAGGTCTATTTTACAGAGAGAATAGATGGAAGATAGATAGATAGATAGATAGATAGATAATATGGTCACTTAGGAAAGTAACCAGTCCTTGGAGAAGTAACTTAACTTCCAAAATAAACCTTAAATTTGTAGGAGAAAGCTAAACCAAACCCCGAACTCTCAATCCTTGAAATCAGCACACTAAACTCTCTAATCCCGGTCTATTTTAAACCTTGGGAGGACTTTGCCGGTATTTGCTGGATTGGGCCGGCCCAGTAGCGCAGTCGCTCCAGCATGCGCACTAATTTGTTTTTCTTAGTTTTTTTCTTTTACGTTTTCTTTTCTTTTTTCATTTTCACACATGCCTAATTTTTCTCAGTACCAAATATGTACTTTTAATGCACAAATTAAGTATTTGATAAACTTTTGATATTTTCAAATACATTTTGGAGATTTTTAAATTAAATGTTTTCAAAACTTTTTTGAATACATGGTAATACTTTTTTCAAATACATGTTTTACATTTTCTTAATGACAATAAACATTTTATATAACTACACGAACACTCTTTTACATGGTTCAACATTTCTAAATTTGCATACACTTTTTCAAACACATGTCACATATATTCTGTTAAGGTTATGACACATTTTTTTACAACACGCAAACATTTTTTTACATTGTACAAGAAGTGTTCGCACTTTAAAATTTTGTTCAGGTTTCAGAAGAAAAAATATGTTTCAAAAAGTGTTTGCACTTTAAAATTTTGTTCAGGTTTATGAAAATGTTTATGTTTCAAAAGGTGTTCTCTTGTTGAAAGTTGTTGGTTTTATAAAAGTATTCAAAATTTTCAAAAACGCACTTTATAAAATGTTAGAATAATTCAGGAATAAATACATTTTCAATACTTGTTTGCCCCTAAAGTATGTTTCACAGCTCGACGCTTTGGTTTTTGATTAAATATTTTCGGCTTCTTATTATGTAAGTCATAGTCGTCTGCTGTAGTGGCTAGCGAAATCAGGTCAACCCTACCAGGTCCAAAGTTCGACTCCATGGCATGTTTTTCTCTCTTGGATGTATTACGTCGCACGTTAAGAAAAAGAAAGAAAGAATTTTTATAGCACGTGATAAGAAAAAAAAC
The DNA here is from genome assembly GCF_056163025.1 of Triticum urartu. NCBI lineage: Eukaryota > Viridiplantae > Streptophyta > Magnoliopsida > Poales > Poaceae > Triticum > Triticum urartu. Next base: position 717,162,707 of record NC_141879.1, read on the forward strand.
TCGCTGTATGTCTGATGGGCCGGCCCAGTCTACTCCGCAGCCGACGATCCGAAACATATTTAAAAAATATTATTTACGAAATAATTTAAGAAAATTCCAGAAATATTATTCAAAAATGCAAGACAATTCTGAAAATCCTAAAAAAATTAATAGCATGTGAATAGCTGTGGTAATTCTAAACATTTTTTGACACATGTGATTTTTTTGAAATCGCGTACAGTTTTTTAAATGCGAACAGAATTTCAGAATTCCAAATAATTTTTAAATAACACAAAATGAATTGAATTCATGCTAAAAATATAAAACATGAACATTTTTTAACTTCTGAACAATTTTAGAAACGTGCAAACATTTTTTAACATTCACGAATTCTTCTTGTGTTATACTGGCGGATAGAATAGAAAACAATACCAATTTCATAAAACCAATTGATTTTGTTAGAATAAATCCGAGACGCACCGTTGATCTACCGAGGACCAAGCAATTACACGAGCACGAGACCGAGATTTGTTAACGAGGTTCACCGATATGGCTACATCTCCGGGGCCTGACTATGGGCGCTCCTCCCTATGACACCGCTACAATAAAGCACCAGGTCGCCCTGGACACTGGCACACGCCGCCGGCTTCCCCTGCGTTCCTGTGCTATTATGTTGGCATATGTTACATCGTGTGTCTATCCCGCTATATATAAGAGGCCTAGGATACAAATGTCCTACTAGGACACCGACTCCATATCGTATCTAAACACAACTAGAAGAACGCCCGTGCGTTGCAACGGGGCCACATTAACTTTAAAAGTTCAATATCAATTATGTTAATATTACATTTAATATTCTCATGCATATTAAGTGACATTGATGACCTTTTTTACCATCAAATTCTCACACACACACACCCTCTCCCTCCCTCTTCCTCACTCTCTCTCCCCCTCTCCTTCACTCGGGAGGTGGGACAAAAATAAACCCAGAACGGATACTACCAACTAAGACATTAAGAGTAAAGATCATTTAGTTGATAAGAATAAATAGAAAATGGTGTTAAAAAGGAGAAACATATTAGAATACATTGAAAAAATAAAAGGACGATGTAAAAGGGGATTCACCCTGCCCCCGGGCCTTGCCACCGAACTGGCTCAGCGGTCCAGTCCCCGCGCGGTCGTCTTCTCTTGTTCCCCGAGCCGCGTCGCTACAGAGCCGGGCTCCCGCCCGACCACCTCGCTGGCATCGAAGGGGAATGGATAAGGGTGACGCCCTTCCTTCCCTGCCCCCATGGCCTCACTCCTCCTCGACGCCCCTCCCAAATCCACTTCTCCTCCTCGCTCGCTCGATCCCGTCAATCTGGACGAAATCAGACGCCACGGCCACCATGACCGACCCCGTCCACGTGGCCACTGCCCTCCCCGTGGGCTAGGAGCCTGTCAGGAGCTCCGAACGCCTTCGCTACTTCGTCTGCGCCAACGAGATCAAGTCCAACTCCGACGACGATCACTCCAGGGAGACGCGACACCAGAAAGCCCACATATTCCACCGAGTGAAAAATTTAGATAATCAAATCTCATATAGCATTCTTTGATGAGAAAGTGATAATGATACAAAAAATAATTTGTAGGCAACAACATTTTTATATTTTATTCGATACCTAAAACATTATTATATTCAAAAAACCTATTCGATACCTAAAACATTATTATATTCAAAAAACCTATTCGATACCTAATTTTTTTCTATTCTATTACTATTTTTACTGTAAATTTATATTCTATTACTAATTTTTTTTACTGAAAATTTTCTATTGTATTGCAAGTCTTTTCTGTTTATGCAGTAAATATGCTCATGAATTAGGTAGGAGAAAGGAGGAAGGAGGAAGGAGGAGAGAGGAGGAGGGTAGCGGGATGAGGGTGGAGGGAAGAGGAAGGAGAGAGGAGAGAGGAGGAGGCGAGAGGATGTAACATCCCAATTTTTCTAAATTTGGATGTTAATAGAATCATCAATGCATATCATATTTTATTGCATTTTGGAGTTTTTGAAATATTCAAATATTAATTTTCCACTCAAGAAAAATAAAGGAGAGGGGATAAAATGACTTCCTCAATTGTAAAAGAGTTGGAAAATTCATTAGAATACTCCCTCCATTCTTTTATCTAAGGTGTATTATTTTCAGCACGGTGACCAAGGCACATAATCATGGACTATTTAGAACGAAAATACCCTTGCCTAATTCATAGATTAGCGGCAAGTGAATCATTTAGGCAAGGAAAGAAAATGATACACGCAATCAGGAGAGAGATAGTTTATTTTTCTTTGAGATACATGCAATCAGGGGAGAGATACGTTACTTTTTCTGGAGGGCCAAGATCGGGATTACAAGGAATTAGAACAAATGCACCTTACATTGTGGAATTTTATCAAAAAACAAATACACCTTATATAAAGGAATGGAGAGTATTATTTAGGGATTTTGGAGTTTATTTGGTATTTATTTATTTGCCAACAGTGCAATAATTGCATTAGGAAAATATCTTCAAAATTTCCTATGCTTAAATTAATGTTCACTGTGCTATAGATATTCATAAATGAATTTAGGAATTTGTGTGGTATTTTTATAAATTCATTTGAATTTATTTTGGGCCACTAAGTGTTTCTGTTAAAAAAATCACACACACGCGCACACACCAGCAGGCCCAGGCGAGCCACTGGCCCACAACCAGTTTTGGCCCACACCACGGCCCCGCGCCTGAAATCCCTCGACACCGGTCGACCGCCTGCTTCTCCTCCTTCGCCTTTCTCTCCCGCTGCCGCTGCCAGGTGGGGCCCCCTCCCCAGGCCGTCCCTAACCTCTCGCACCGCTCGGGATAAGCACGCGCCTGCGCTCCCGAACCTGTCGTCCGAAGCTCACACCGATAGAGCTTATCTGCGGCACCCGCACTCCCTCGCCGCGCCTATATAAAGCCCCGAGAGCCCTCTACCGATTCCACCTCTCCACTCGACCTCTCTCCGCTCCTACCGCCCGCCATTGCCCCTTGGATCTCGCCGGCCGAGCCAACCTCGTCGGAGCTTTCCGACGCCCGTAAGCCACCTCGGCGCCCTTTTTCATTGTCAATCGCTTTCTCTTGTCCACGCGCATCTTCTTGACAAAATTTTGTCACCTAGGGGGCACCGGAGCAGCTGCACCACCAACGCCCGAGCTGTTGGGAGACATAGCAACGAAAACAAAAAAAATTCTACGCTCACGCAATGATCTATCCATGGAGATGCATAGCAACGAGGGAGAGAATGTGTCTACGTGCCCTCGTAGACCGTAAGCGGAAGCGTTTCACAACGCGGTTGATGTACACTAGTAAAAAAAGGTCAAATGTTCAGCTCATTAGTCCCGGTTTGTATTTGAGCCGGCACTAATGTGACCATTAGCTAGTGCCGGTTCCAACGGCTAGGCGGGTCGCTCTCATTAGTACCGGTCCGTGCCACGAACCGGTACTAAAGAGAGTGGTGGCAGGATGTTGTCAGACTGGGGCCCCTCCAGCACCTTTAGTACCGGTTCGTGCCACGAACCGGTACTAAAGGTCGTCCTATATAAACCCTTCGTCCACCCGAGCTCGCTCTGTTTTTTCCCTTTCTCCTCTCCTCTCTGTTCTTCCCCTCTACCCTCAAGCTCATCACACATTTTGCCCAAATTTTGTCAAGATTTGAAGGCCCCCATCCATTCAAGTGATCACAAAGGTAAGCAACTTTGTCCTTTCATCTCTCATTGCTAGATTAGCTCTTGCAATGCTTTATATAGTCACTAATTTGTGGGTTTAAGTAATTTGGGACGAATTATATGTGGTAGTTTATTTGATTTATATGCAACTTGAGCTCAAAATAACTCTTAGTTTGCATATGTAGGTGTGGTTTACTTAGTGCCTTCCAGTCTCCGTCCTAACCACCGTCGATCGTCTGCACCGTCCTGTCGCCGGCACCACCTTGTGGTGAGCCTCTTGTTCTTATCTTTTTTATATAAAAAATCATGTTTGTGTGATTTAGATATATAGTTACTTGTATAATTATCTTACCCATACGTTGTTTGTTATACATAGTGTCATGGTTTTGATATCCGTCCCCGTCGGCCCTCGTCCGTGTTATGATTCGGATGTGGTATATTCTCTTTTAAAACTATTTGTTACATTTCGTGTTCATGACAAATTATGTCCATCAAGTTGACATAGATATTTTTATCTAGGAGTTATGTGAACCGCAAATTCCAACCGACCCTATTGTCGAGAGTTTAAATTTAGTTGGAAAAGAAAACTAGTATTTGAAAGAAAAATTGAAAATAATTGAGGGGGAGAAGATGGAATTGGAGTTGTATGTTGCCGATCTCGTCGATGATCACAAGATCAAGATGGAGAAAATGCGCTTGAAGATTAGAAAGATTAGAAAATATGCCATTGATAGTGAGGCTTGGTATCATTATGTTGTTGGATCAATTGTTACCTTAGTTGCAATCTTGATCGCATTTGTTGTTGCATTTAAATGTTTTAGCTAGGGAGTTATTTGTATGTTGCATTTAAGTGTTGTATGAACTTTATGTATGAACTTGTATTAATTTGGTCTTTTTGGTGCTGTGTAATGAAGATGAGCCGGCAATGGATGTACGATGACCGATGCTCTCCCCAATTCATTAATGGCGTGCATACTTTTCTGATTGCGGCTGAAGCAAACAAGTGGGCAGATGGTTTTATGCCTTGCCCATGTGCTGGCTATAAGAATGATCACAATTACTCTAACTCAAGAACCATTCACGTCCACCTGTTTGAGTCCGGTTTCATGCCCCACTATAATGTTTGGACCAAGCACGGAGAAAGAGCGGTTGTGATGGAAGACAATGAAGAAGAAGAGGACGACGACAGCTATCATGGCCATGGGTTCCCTGAATACGAGGGTACAACAATGGGGGAAGAAGTTGAGTCGGCAATGCGGGAAGAAGCTGAAGAAGAGGCACCAGATGAGCCCGCTGATAATCTAGGTCGGGCCATTGCCGATGCAAAGAGAAACTGCGCAAGTGAAAAGGAGAAGAAGAAGTTGCAGCGCATGTTAGAGGATCACAAAAAAATGTTGTACCCGAATTGCAAAGCTGACAAGAAAAAGTTGGGCACCACACTGGAATTGATGCAATGGAAGGCAAAGAATGATGCATCTGACAAGGAATTTGGAAAGTTGCTGGTAATGATAAAGAATATTCTTCCAAAGGACAATGAATTGCTCGAGAGTACGTACGAAGCAAAGAAGGCTGTCTGCCCTCCAGGGTTAGAGGTGCAGAAGATACATGCATGCCCTAATGACTGCATGCTCTACCGCGGTGAGTACGAGGATTTGAATGCGTGCCCGGTATGCGGTGCATTGCGCTATAAGATCAGCCGCGATGACCCTGGTGATCCCGACGGCGAGCGCCCCAGGAAAAAGATTCCTGCCAAGGTGATGTGATATGCTCCTATAATACCACGGTTGAAACGTTTCTTCCAAAACAAAGAGCATGCCAAGGCGATGCGATGACATAGAGAAGATAGTAAGAAAGACGGAAAGTTGAGAGTACCCACTGACGGGTCGCAGTGGAGAAAAATCGAGAGAAAGTACAGGGAGGAGTTTGCAGGTGACACAAGAAACGTATGGTTTGGTCTAAGCGCAGATGTCACTAATCCTTTTGGGGAGCAGAGCAGCAACCATAGCATATGGCCTGTGACTCTATGTATGTATAACCTTCCCTTGGTTGTGCAAGAAGAGGAAGTTCATTATGATGCCAGTGTTCATCCAAGGCCCTAAGCAACCCGGCAACGACATTGATGTGTACCTAAGGCCATTAGTTGAAGAACTCTTATAGATGTGGAATGGAACAGGTGTACGTGCATGGGATGAGCACAAACAGGAATAATTTGACCTAAAGGCGTTGCTGTTCATGACCATCAATGATTGACCTGCTCTCAGTAACCTTTCAGGACAGACAAACAAGGGATACCGCGCATGCACGCATTATTTGGATGATACCGATAGTATATATTTGGATAGTTGTAGGAAGAATGTCTACCTAGGACATCGCCGATTTATTCCGAGCAGGCTCCCGTAAGAAAGAAAGGCAAGCATTTCAAAGGTAAGGCGGATCACCGGACGAAGCCTCGCCACCATACTGGTGCTGATGTACATGATATGGTGAAGGATTGAAGGTAGTCTTTGGAAAGGGTCCTGGCGGACAACCTGTTCCGAATGACGCTGACGGACGCACACCCATGTGAAAGAAGAAATCTATATTTTGGGAGCTGCCCTATTGGAAAGACCTAGAGGTCCGCTCCGCAATCGACGTGATGCACGTGACGAAGAATCTTTGCGCGACCCTGCTTGGCTTCTAGGGCGTGTATGAGAAGATAAAAGATACACGGGAGGCACGGGAGGACCAGCAACGTATGCACGAAAAAGATGGTATACATCAGGGTCATGGCAGCTACGCTCTTGCCAAAGAAGAGAAGAAAATCTTCTTTGAATATAAAGGGAATAATAAATATGGCAGAGAAAAAGTTCCAGAACCTAAAGTCTCATGACTGCCACATGATTATGACGCAACTGCTTCCGGTTGCATTGAGGGGGCTTTTACCGAAAAACGTTCGATTAGCCATTGTGAAGTTATGTGCATTCCTCAATGCAATCTCTCAGAAGGTAATCGATCCAGAAATCATACCAAGGTTAGAGAATGATTTGGTGCAATGTCTTGTCAGTTTCGAGTTGGTGTTCCCACCATCCTTCTTCAACATCATTACGCACTCCTAGTTCACCTATGCGAAGAGATTAACGTTTTGGGTCCTGTATTTCTACACAATATGTTCCCCTTTGAGAGGTTCATGAGAGTCTTAAAGAAATATGTTCACAACCGTGCTAGGCCTGAAGGAAGCATCTCCAAGGGCCATGAAAATGAGGAGTTCATTGAGTTTTGTATTGACTTTATTCCTGACCTTAAGCCGATTGGTGTTCCTGAATCGCGGCATAAGGCTTGACTGGATGGAAAAGGCACGCTAGGAGGGGATCAAATAATATGTATGGATGGGCATTCTCTCACTCAAGCACACCACACAGTTCTACGGAATTCCACCTTGGTGGCTCCGTATATGGACGAACACAAGAATTTTCTACGCTCCAAACACCCGGAGCAGTCTGACGACTGGATTACACGTGAACAAACGGGGACTTTCGCCAGCTGGTGGCAGACACATGCCATGCATGACGCCGCTATTGAAGATGACATGTACTTGCTGTCCCAGTTACCATCTTCGAATATAATGACTTTCAAAGGGGACGAGATATATGGGAATACATTTTACACGATCGCCCAAGATAAGAAGAGCACCAACCAAAACAGTGGTGTCCGCTTTGATGCAGCAATCAAGACGGAAAAGGAAACATATTATGGTTACATAGAGGACATATGGGAACTTGACTATGGACGTGGTTTGAAGGTCCCTTTTTTCGGTGCAAATGGGTCAATATGACACAAGGCAGGGTAACGAAAGACCCGTAGTACGGAATGACAACAGTGGATCTCAACAATCTTGCGTATGCAGACGAACCATTCGTCCTAGCCAATGATATGGTGCAGGTTTTTTTATGTGAAGGACATGTCTACCAAGCCGAGAAAAAGAAAAGAGAAGGAAGCGAATGCATCATACGATGAGTCAAAGCGCCACATAGTTCTTTCTGGGAAAAGAAATATCGTGGGAGTACATGACAAGACAAACATGTGAGAAGATTATGAAAAGTTTGATGAAATTGCTCCATTCACAGAGAATATTGACCAGAGCATCCAGTTAAATGATGAAGATTGTCCATGGTTACGGCGCAAAGGGACACACGCAAAGAAAAAGTTTCACACCCAAAGATCCCACTCTGGGATGTGATCGGCTTCACTGTCATCACTTTCTTCTCTAGTGAGTTTTCCGGACATATATATCTGGAAAGTCCCGCTTCGAACAAACCGGAGGGAATCTTTGTAATAGTTAGGGTACTTATGTGTTTTGGCATTTGAAACGTGAAGAAATTTTATGTGCAAACAAATTCTTTCATGCATTTACTGATTTTTTCAGCTAAATGACCCTGAAATTAAAAAGAACTTCAAATGAACTCTGAAAAGGTGGAAAATTGGCATGGTATCATCATTTCACACACATATCATGTGCAAAAAGGTTGAGACAGTTATGGCAAAAAATGGATGCACTTCGTGTACAAAATGGACAATCTCTTTCGAAGTATTAGGTTTCAGACGAAAACTCATCTGTTATAAAGGCATTTTATTTTTTTACTTATTACAACTCCAGACATTTTGTCCATTTAGTATGCACCATTCAAAGCCGCATCATCAATTTGCAACCCTTACTAACTTCATTCACTATTTTTCATGCATTTACTGGTTTTTTTCACCTAAATGACCCTGAAATTGAAAAACACTTCAAATGAACTCCGAAAAGGTTGAAAGTTGGCATGGTATCATAATTTCACCCACATAGCATGTGCAAAAAAGTAGAGAGGGTTACGGCAAAAACTGGATGAACTTCATGTACAAACTGGACAATCTCTTTCGAAATATCAGGGTTTCAAACAAAAACTCATCTGTTACAAAGGCATTTCATTTTTAAATAATCTAAGTATTACCAAATTGAATATAATGATAAAACACACTAATATTAAACATAACAAAAAAGAATCACTGATAAATCTATTCATAAAGTTAAGTTATTCACAAACTAGTGATTCACACAAATTTCAAATAATTCAAATTTAAACTATTCAAATTTGAAAACTACTGGCACTAACAGAAAGTTTGTAATTTTTTGAACCTAAAGAAAAAATATTCACAAATAAATTCTAAATACAGCAAAAAACAGCTCAGAAATAAATAAAAGAAAATAAATAAAGTAGAAAAGAAAAAGAAAATAAATAAATAAAGCCTGCCTGCTGGGCCACAGCGGCCTGCATACGACTAGAAACCCAACCTCTAGTTGGGCCAAGATGCAGGCCCGCAAGGCCCACAGGGCAGAGCGACAGAGTTAGGCCGAAATGACTTGAATTTTGGTTAAAAAAGACAAATTGGGAGTTTGTAAAAATGTTTACTGTTCATGTACTGTTTTGGCCTGATTTGTCTTTTTTGCTGAGAGCTTCTCATATGTCCAAATGACTTGAAATTTGGAGTGGGCCTCACGCATCAAATTGTCTATCACACTAATTTTATTTGGAATTTTTTGAATTTGTTTTGAATTTTTTATGATTTTTTTCTAACCGGGTGCAGATAAGCCTGGGCACCAAAACGCCCTACTTGCCCCTTTTTTCATCAGTTATCGTCTCTTATTTAAGATGGCATCCGCTCTCTTTTTCTCCCTCTCTTGTCTTGTCTACCTTACCACTACAGCTGCCTCCTCGATTCAATGACACCTTTGTCAGTGCCATCACATTTGGTTCTTCATGTCCAGCCATCATAGACAACATGAAGGTCATGTCAATCCTTTTTACATCAATTTTTAAGGGCCACTCCAGCTTATGAATACATAAGTGGTGATGTGTAAATTGGATCAACCATATATTAGTAGCTCAGCGCTAAATAGAAAAACCTTGTTAGTGACTTCCATGATATAGCATGGAAATCAGATACAAACTCAATAGTTCAGAGTCTACCAGAGTAGAAAAAATGCAGAAAATTGCACTATTTTTTTTTCTCGCTAGTATCAAATTCAAACACGCTATAAACTGCTAGAGGAGAAATTATTTGGTTATCCTAATTCCATTACTAATTTTTTTATTTATGAAAATACATCTGGGTGTATATTGATCGAATATTAAATGGACGAAGATAAAGCGCTACCTGTCGCATGGTCGTCATGTCACAAACTTGTTCCCTTCATTCTTCCTCTACCATCTTCGTCCCTGGCAATTACCATGCTCTTGATGAACAAATATGGGAAATGAAAGCATAAAAGAAGGGTAAGGAAGATATGAAAGAGCAGCTAGAGGGGGTGGGTATGTGTTTTTGTAGTGGCCAATGCCTGTAGTAGAATGTGAATAAAAAAGATCAAAATGACCACTCATGCAAACATGGTCTCACTGATGCGCAAGCATGGCCTCACTTGTGTATCCATGAACTAACCCTTACCCTGAGCATACCCATGCAAATACATAACACACTTGCTAATAGACTAAATAATAAAATCCTATGAAGAAAGAAATACATAGACAGTACATGTATATTCGGTATTTGTACATTTTTGTTGCTCATCTCTCGCAATTTTCATCGCATACAAAATTTCCATATATAATCAAACATCAAAATATCTACAAGTAACTTGTATGGCAATTCCTTCCTGGTGTTAATGTATGGTACCTGACAATTGATGATGGACAGGTCAAATCAATAAAAATAATCGACTCCTAGGTCAACCCTAAATAGAACAAGAATCAAACCTGACAATAAATATGAGTTTTCTAAAATAGATAATTGGATTTTCTGTGGCAATTGGGAATATATATGATAGCATAAAGCGATAAAAAGGTTACTTTGCAGATTGCAAAAGAACTGTTACTAATCAACTGCATAGAAATGTTAGTAATCCAAATATTCCTATAGAACACGTTTTAGTATGCTCATGGGACAATTTGGATTTTTGGAGGAAAGCACTTACTGTTTTGCCTGTCCACGTTGCCGCTGCTGCCATGGGCATCACGTTGTGCTGCATGTCGACTTTGCCCTGGAAATCCTTGCTGCCCTGATGCCCGGTCAGTCCAAGACCGCGGAACCGACAACAGGCCAAGCCATGGCCATTCAAATGGCTACCAAACGTGGCGAAACATTGCTCGTCGTTGCCAACCCATCAGTCTGAGGGCTCCTCGACAGCGTCCACTGGCACTACGTCCACGTCCTCTTCGACCACAAGCATGGTCATCAGCACCACGCCTATCTCCTCCTTGATCCCGTGTTGCATTGTTGGCACTATCCTTGCACGTCGTCTCGCCCTGGACATGGCCTTCATTGCCTTATCTATGCACTTTCTGGGCATGGCCTTCCTCATCATGTGCGTCACGTGCAGGACATGGCCTTGACCGCCGTGGCCAGCTTGACCACATCTGACACGACCTGGTCCACCTTGGCTGCTACCATGAGATAGGCACACAAAGGAACTTCATTACCGTTTGTAGTATGCCGATTTGCTATGTTGGTATGAAAGACTCAGCACAGGCAACATATTTTGTAAATTCACGTCAAACGAAGGATCCTACTTATGAAACGAAACTTGAATGGTCAAGATAAATGATACAACGATCCACATTTTGTGCGACCGGCGCATCTGAGAAACAACATGGGCCACAAAAACTAAGACATCATGGAAAGTTATGACATTTATGTTCCGACCTATTAGCCTGCAACAAGGCGACGCATTTTTATCATTAAACAAAATACCAAAAAGAAAATTTATCAGAAAATATCCATTCATGTTAGATTAGTTGATGTTGTCTCAACAGTAAATTTATCAATGTTGATTGTTAAAATATATCATGCATAAGAGTGCTTATAACAAATATAGTTGTACTGGTATAGTTGGGATGCTGTCGCAACTCCAAAACTATGTATAACGATACTTGATATACATCATAAAGCTCTAGAATCCAAAGTTCATAAGATAATGTTTTTCCTGACGAATAGCTTCACCCTCACACAATGATTTTTATTTCCCTTAAAAAAAACCTGCAGGCTCCAAATATTGGCTATAGAAGATGGCGAGTTTCAATCAGGTGAATTTTCCTAGAAGGAAATGAACCAATCACAAAATCAGTTGAGATTGGCAAACAAAACACATAGTGCGAGTAGGAAACTGAAAACCAAACACGTACTGAAGCTAGTGGTTACATAAATTTCTCCAAGGTTGAAGTTTATTTCTCTCTCATCTAGTAGAACAATCTAATGGTAGCTACTACACTTCATATTCATTTCTCCAGCGTCCAACGTATCACCAAGAGGAAACGAAAAATTGTACCACAGTGGAAAGAGGTCAGTCTGACTGATCTAACTCAGATGCATGATTAAGTTACTACTCTCCTGGTCCAGATTAGTTAACACATATATAGCTGAACTAAGAGCTCCTTATTTAACTGACATCTTACTACTTGTACTCTTGAGGATAATGTATCGCGCACCTTGCCGTAGTTGGCGAAGTTAGTCTTGAGGATGTGCTTGAGCCCCGCCGGGTTGGACGTGTAAATCTGCACTCGTCCCGGTGAGAGCCGCCGGAACGTCATGTGCTCGTGGAACAGGTCCGTGTAGTAGACGTGCAGCCGCCGGACGTGGTATACCTGGGGGAACACCGTGGCCACGACGGGCGGGCACCGCTTCGCTCCAGTGCTGCCGCCGCCGCCGAGAATTATGGCAAGGTATGAGCAAATCGCTAGGGCCGCGAGGCCGGCAGCGACCAAGAGGCCGAAGAGCACTCTGTCATTCCTTGTCAGAGAAACCAAAAACCAAACACGTCCTGTAGATGACGGTCGGTGAGGGACGTGTGCAAATCACCCGGGTCCAGCATGTCCTTGGTCACCAGCACAACCGTGCCATGGATCGGGCGTGGTAAGCAGCTGCATCCCCGGTAGCCCAGGAGCTCTCGCCCTCCTCTATGTCTACGGCCTGTGTGTATCCGACGCGCCCGCGGCGACGGCGTCCTGGTGATCCACGACAGCCGCATCCTGGTGATCCGCAATATATCCGAGGCGCCGGCGTCGGCCGCGTCCTGGTGATCCGCGACAGCGGCGGCGGTCGCCGGCGTCGTCTCCCCGGATCGGCGGCGGCATCTGCGGCTGGGTTTTGATCCGGAGATGAGGACTACCGGCCTGGGATCTCATCTGGTACTTCGGCGGCGGCGATCCCGTACCATGGCAGCAGCGAGAAGCGCCGCCCGGAGGCCGGTGGCGGCGATTCCTTATGTGGGCGGCAGGGAGATCGAACGAGATCGCGGCAAATTGTATGTCGGCGGCGGCAAGGAAGCTGGGACTTCGATGGGATTTGAGAGGAGCGGGTTTTGTTCGGGGTAGGTTTTTTTTTGTGCGTGCGTAGGGGGACCGGAGATGAGAAAAACCTGACGAAAGTGAGGGACAAAAAAATTATGGAGTCTATCCTATATCTCTACTTCTGATGGAACAGCTGATAGTCTCTGTTCTGGGTTTTTTTGTCCCACCTCTCACCTTCGTCTGGTTTATTTTTATTTCACCTCCCACCATCATCTTCTCGTGTTGATTTTTTCACCCTTCCAATAAAAACTTTCCTAACCTTTTAAAGTTTCGGAATCGATAACCTCCGAACGTTCGGTTTCTGGGCGTCCCGGCCCGAACGTCCTTATCGCCATCCATCGTGTCGCACGAATTTTGGAGCATACAAAGTCGCCACGTCAGCCCACAAACTCGTTCGGGACGAAACGAACTCTCCCGAACGCCGTCCACTCCTCTGCCTCACTCCTTTTCCCCACTCTTCCCCTATCCTCCCCCGGCCGCCTCTAATCCGGTGAGGCCCGCGGATCCCGACGACTCACGGCGAGAAGCCCGCGCTAGATGCGCGGTAGGAGAGCCCCTGATGGCGGTAGATGGCTGGATCCCACCCAAGCACGCCAGGGCACGGAGACGAACCACGCGGCCGTCTCCATGAGTGGCGGCTCGCCGGAGGCCGGGCGGCCGCATGGGTATGACCGGGTCGAGGCGCTCACCGCCGATAGCGCGCGCCTGGAAGCGGAGAACGAGAGGCCCTCCATGCGCGGCCGTCTCCATGAGCCGCGGCTCGCCGGAGACCGGGCGGTGGCGTGTGTATGACCGGGTCGAGCCGCTTGTCGCCAACCACGCGCGCCTGGAAGCGGAGAACGAGGCCCTCCACGCGCGACCGTCTCCATGAGCGGCGGCTCACCAGAGGCCGGGCGGCGGCGTGGTTACGTCCGGGTCGAGGCGCTCGCTGCCGACCGCTCGCCGCGTTTTCTACAAATTGTGCAGCTCGTGTCTAAGGTATGAATCGTGCTCACGCCTCTCCCATTCCAGTTCTTCTACTAACTAATGTGAGTTTTCTCGAGACGAGTTGTCGTCCTGCCGATTGTTGGATTTTTAGAAGATAATCAACATGGGGTGTTGCTTAGTGTAGTACTTTGGGGGACTGGAACGTATGTATTAGCTGCAGGAGATGAATCCTCTATAATTTGTGTCCTGCTAATTGGCACAAATGTGGGTAGATGTTGCCATGGCACATTTTTGCTGCAACATTTTGTTGCAGGCTGCCATTTTTGTGGTTTTGTTCGGGAGCACATGGCAAGTTACAGATTAAAATGTCCCCCCTCCCCCTAAAAATGATGGAAAATTTGTTTCCAGTGATGGCAAGTTGATATGCACCCCCACTGCAATTTTTTCATGTTTTGTGCTTCGCAAACATCAATATTTGCCATGGCAAAAATACTTGTATTTCACATGGAAAATTTTAGATTAAGTTGCCATGGCAAAAATACTTGTATTTCACATGGAAAATTTTAGATTAAGTTGCCATGGCAAATTTTATTTTAAGTTACCATGGCAAATTTTTACTCCATTTTTGCCATGGCAAATTTAACTCGATTTTTTGCCATGGAAAAAAATACTTTCATTCTCACATGGCAAATTTTGGATTAAGTTGCCGTGGCAAATTTTCTTCTAAGTTGCCATGGCAAATTTATTGTAAAGAGCATGGAAATTTTTATTTAAATATTATGGCAAATTTGCGTTTATAGAACATGGCAACTTTTACTATGTACAATTGTGTAGCCATGATATTTTCTAAGTTATTTCCATGGCAAAAGTACTACATTTTTGCCATGGCAAATTTGACTCCATTTATGGCATGGAAAACTTCTTTAATTAACTTGTCAAAAAACATGCAAACTTGCCATGGAAAAGTTATAGATGTTCAAAAACATGGCAAACTTTTCCATGGTAACTTTAGATGTTCAAAAACATGGCAAACTTTGTAGATGTTCAAAAATATGGCAAATTTTCCATGGCATTTTAAAATGTTCAAAAACATCGCAAACTTCAATATGTGCAAAAAGATGGTAACTTCTTTTAATTAAGTTTGTTCAAAAACATGGCAAACTTTTTTTAATTAACATGTTCACAAACATGCAAACTTGCCATGGCAACAAAAGATGTTCAAAAACATGGCAATTTAAGATGTCAAATACATTTTACAAACTTGCCATGGCAAACTTAAGATGTGCAAAAACAAGGCAAACTTCTGTTTTAATTAAGTTTGTACAAATAGATGGCAAACATGAACATGACAAACTTGCTATGGCAACTAAAGATGTTAAAAAAAACATGGCAAGCTAAGATGTTCAAACCCATGGCAAACTTGCCATGGCAACTAAAATCAGTATTTGTTTATAGATGCGAATTTTTCCATGGCAACTAAATGCATTTTTTGCCATGGTTCGTTGTGTCTTTTTGCCATGTCCGTCCGTAGAATGTTAGTCATGGCCATTTTTACAAATTAGTTTGAGAATACGGCAAGTTTGTTTTTTCAAATTTGTTTTTGCCATGGCAAAAAGTTTTGATCCTTTGAAATTTGTTTTGCCATGGGGATTACATGAACGATATCATTACAACTTAAGATGTTTTCTTTATATTTTTTTTCTGAATTTTTTCTATGTGTCTACACAGAACCTTTTTCACCATATCACTTCATGGCAACTTTTTTGTTTTTTTTTGTAAATTTCGTAGTGATGGCAACTTTTCATACCGTAGCGATGCAGATTGCCATGAACTTCTTCCTTTTTTTGTGCCATTTTTGAAAACATAAACTTGAACATGGCAATTTATTTCATAGAATGCCAATAGTCAATGACATTTTTGTCGTGCAAAAGACCAGTGTTTATTAGTCACAGAAAACTGAGCTTTTTACTAGTCATAACTCAATATGGGCTTTATTTTTCGTTTTTCTTTTCACAGGAAAAAGGCCTGTAGGCCCACTTTCTCTACTGGATCGTGTGTTTTGTGTAACGACAAGTTTGATCATTAGGGGAGGTGAGGCGTTCGGGCTGGAGGTTCTTTTCCACCGAACGAGTTCGTTCGGTCCTTCACTACTCCAGCACGAACGAGTCGTTCGGTCTGGTCCCTCCCCAGACCGAACGTTCGCCAATTATCGGCGTCCTAAAGTTTTCCTAACCAGACACGTTACAAACGGGTAGAAAGTGATTCGTTTTCGATCCACCGCGATCTCCATTCCCGATCCATTCCCGATTCTGATTTTGCTTTCCAAACCCAACCCCCACCCGATCTCGAGTGCTTCTCTCTTCGTCCGTCGCGTGATCCCTTCATTCGTCCCTCCTTCCGCGACTCGTTCTTCTCCTTTCTCTTTTGTCGCATTGGAATCTCGATACAGAAAAAAGGAAGCGGCATGGCGAGGAGGTAAGAAGGACGACGGCATCCAACTTGCCTCCTCGATGCTGGACTCTAGTTAGGAGTGGAGATTTAGCTTATTAATATTTGCACAATGAAATATGATTTTCCTTTTCATTGTGCAGGGAGTGGAAGCGTCTTAGCAAGGGGCAAGGGTGCATGCCGAACCACATGCTTTGGCTCTCTATTGAAGAAGCACTTCCCTAGTTTGGTCTAGTTGAAATCCGACAAGCCCGCGATGCCAGGTTTCACCTGTGAGCACTACAAAGCAGCAAGGATGAGAGGGATGTCAGCAAGGCCAAGCACGTCTGTCGTGAGTTATGGGTATGTGCGTGTATCATTGCATTGATCGTTATCCCGACGGTTGGTAATTATATAACTCCTATATGCATTGCTGTAGAATCACTATGCCTACAAGCCTGGGTTGGAGGATGAGGCTGCAAAGGTGTTAGAGAACATTGCCAAGGGCCGTCGGTACGACATGAATCACAATGCGCGCACATTATGTGTTGTGTGTCGATTGCAGAGACTTAAGATAGAACAAATGGTTTAGTGTTGTACTGCTACTCTTTGCCAAGTACAGCACTCGGCGGTGCAAGGCTTTGCTGAGTACACATCTCGGCAGATGCGGCGCCTGGGGTCTGCTGGCAACTTCACATCTTTCCCGAGAAGATCGGCACTCAGAAAGACATGCCACGTGGCAACAACTGAGCACACATGAAGAACTCTGCCAACATGTTAATGGGCGTGCTCGGTAAACATTTACTGCAAGGGAAAAAGTGTTTTCGTAAATAGTTTACCGAGTACGTGACTTTAGAATCTCAGCAAATGTGGACTGGATGTCACAGAGCCGTCAATTGCAAACAACCATGCCACATGGCTCGTCTTTGCCGGGTGCCGCGTGTACGATCTCGGCATACCCCCTATAAGCCGAGTGCTTTTATCTTAGCCGAGTATCGGCGGCAGAGGGCTCGGTAAATTCTCTCATATGTTGTGCGCTAGTGTGTGCCGAGAGCCGTACTTGGTTTAGATGTCTTTTGCCATGATCCCGTGTTCCTGTACTCGTCATAGACAAAAGAACTCGGTAACGCCAATTTTTCCAGTAGTGTTATATATTACGTGTCCTCGAGCCAGAAAAATTGGGTATCATGCATGACAAAAGCCTGCATAGTAATGTGTGGCGTGGCTAAAATGACGCCGGGTGCGCATAAGGATGTGAGCACGCAAACTTGCTCTAGGACACGATAGGAGCCAGAATCCGGTTACGGCTACGTATAGTTGGAAGACAGAGATGTCCCGACTCGATCAGGGATTCCCTCCAGGCCGGCCTACATATACATATACACAGGCGCGTGCGTCGGACATACCCAATCGCAACAGAGTTTACTTGGTACCGTCGACAATGGGTGCCACCGCGAGCCGATCGGCGCCCATGACGAGCGTGGTGACGGTCCCCAGGTACTCCAAGCTGGTGCGGTCGCCTGACGTGCTGACTGTGGGCAAGCTCTTGTTCGGCGACCTCTACTGGGACGTCCAAGTGCAGCCTATGGGTTTCGACGAGGACGGCCTAGCGGAGGACTTGGTCGTCTCGGTCGCCATCAACCGCGGGCTGCACACACTCGATTCAGCCCTCGGCACCTACATCTCCATCGAAATCCTTGACGCCACCGGCAAGCACACCGTCTTCCACAATGAGAGCAACCGGGCAACGATACAAGAACCCAGCGAGTGCTTCATGTTGTGCCTATGCGTGAGCAGGAGGGAGCTGGAGGCGTCGTGCTGCGTGTGTGCCCGTTACAACGAATTCACCCTCAGGTGCACCCTGGAGAAGAAGCAGCAGCAAAAAAAGCGGCCACGCCTCCTCGGAAACTCGTTGAAATCCGATGCTGTCTTGGAGCCACCGCAGGTCGCCATGGCCGGGTCCCACACGCTTACCATCGGGAGTGTCTCCCAGCTCAGGGCGGCACTTCAGGACGGGGAGTGTGCCTACTCCACGCACTTCGCCGTGGGAGGGAGCACATAGTACCTCAAATTCTGCCCCAGATCGTATAAATTGACTTACCTGTACCTCGTCCGCGCGAACAAGGTGGAGGAGACCCCGGTAACGACAGCCGAGTTCAGCTTTGAGCTCGAGGGGGCGGTGAACTTCGAGTCCCAGAAGATGAGACACACATTTGACCGTGACAATGATGACTTCTACTGCCAGCTGGAGCAAATTGGCGCGTCGCCCATGCAGGAGGACCGCCTTGTTGTTCGGTGCTGTCTCGCCATTATCATGCCGGAGGAGATTCCGACCGCCGTCACCTTGTGCAGCGAATCAGTGCTGACTCCTACTTGGCGCCATGCATGCCTGGCTAGTTTGCGTTGCAGAAGGCAAGTTCAGGCAAAATTAGTATAGCTCCACATGCCGGCAAACTCATTTGTAATTTTTCTTTTTTGGTAGAAGAACTTATTTGTCGTTTACCGAATAGCCAGGTACAATGTCGGTTTTGCTATTTATCAACTTGCTGAGATTTAGTTGTCGTAAGTTTCTTTTTGTTGTTTTCATAAGTTTGTCGAGCGGCCATTGCTGTCACTTTTCTAATGAAGTCAAGCCCCTTCTGGATGTCCGTTGTTGCACTATGTTGTGTCTTACCATAGACAAGAGGTATATACACCTTCTTCACCAACTTTCAGTTAAGGTGACGGCTAACGGCTTCCTTGACACTAGCTTTCAGAGATTATGAGTTGTTGGGTTACGGCCCCGTCGGTATGTGTCCTTTTTGGTTTTCTTTTGGACGCCGATATCTACTGTTCGATATGAGGATTGACCTCCTAGACCAAACGAGTCGTTCGGTGGGAAAGATCGATCAAATCGAACGAGATCGATCACGCGATCTGTATATAATGGACGTGGCTAGGGAACGCCTGGGCGCTCGCTCACAAGATCGAGCACACCTTCCGTTTTGGGAAAGGAATCAGGAGATATGCTAGAAATAGGAAAGACCAGGCTACAGAGCGCATATGGTCCCCCCTCCTACCAGCATGTGCTCACCCGAACCGCACGCCCCACCTAGTCCCCATCTCCCCTCCTTTTCTTGGATCCCGACGCCAAGCCCCCAATCCTCCAACCGTCGCCCTCCTTCCTCTCGTTCCCACCTAACCCTCTCCAGAATCCTCTCTCCTTTAGATCTAAAAAGCTTGGCAACCATGACGCCTTGAAGAGAGCATCTTGCTCCCCTCCTCAAACGCTCAAATCAAGTTGCAGCAATAAACAGGTGACAAAACCTACACACCCCTCTCCATCTCCTCCCCCTTTCACTTGTTTTAATTGCTGGGATACTTGAGCAGCAAAAAAAAGGTTGATCATTAGTAAAAACTTGGTTTGGCTCCTTGATAAGAAAAGCAGTTGGGCAAAACACACAGTTCCTATAAGATCTTGAAAATAGAGCTACCAAAAAGCTAGGCAACTATGTACTGCAAGTAGAGAGCCTAGAAAAAACTCAAAAGAGTAAGACCACATGAGGCAACTTTAGCTATGATTTCCGGCAACTTCTACTAAAATTTGAAGCAACTACTATCAAGCATGTAAAAAATGACTGTTGCCTATATCAAAGAAAGTTCCTTGCAGTAAAAATATCATGCATCCACTGTGCAAATGTAAATAAAAACATGCAACAACTTTTCTGTGATTTTAGGCAACTCATGCTAAAATTTGAAGCAACTAGTGTTGGGCATTAAAAAGGGGTCTACTGCCCCTATAAACTCCTTGCAGTAATATCAGGCAACCCTTTTGCAAGAAAACAAAGAACCACAAAAACAACATGTAGAGGACAACATATATAGGTGGTAGTAACACACACATATATAGGTGGCAGTAACTCATATATAGGTGCATTATATACAAAGGGGAAAAATCTAAAAAACAGAGTCACATAATATCAAAGTGAACTAGCCATAGGTTCACATGGCTGATAATTTCTTCCCTGGAGCGGAACCTAACACACAATGTGGACTGAAAAAATGCCCCACACACCACTAGGTTCTCCACCATGCCTTCTAGTCATCGTCCTATAACCTCTTTGTCAAAAGAGGAAGGAAATAAAAACGCATTGATGTTGGGCGTAAAATGTTGCTGGAAAAGAAAAGGAACATTTGTATAGAAAATGGAAAAATCACAGAATCATTAAATAAACAAATAAACATGGAACAAACAATTTCCCCTATTGTTGACTTTGTGTTGTACAATCTGTTTCCCTAATTGGTTGCCCAAAAAACTTGCCTGTAAACCCTACAAAAGTTGCCCAAAAAACTTGTTCTTGCAAGAAAAAAACAGCCCCCCCCCCCCCCTAGCAAACTCTCTTGCTCTCATATATTTGTGATTCCCAGTCCTGCTGTCCACCGCAACTCCCATCTAGTTGTGTTGCTTTTATATTTTCTCATATGTTGCATGCTTGTTGTGTCAGTAGTTGCCTCTGATTTATATTAAGTTGCTTTCTCTGATGTGGTTACTTTTATGAGCTGAAGGAGGCAGACACGGATTTATTTTCCAAGTGCAAGATGGATGCCGAGGGGAGGTGTGAGAATTTATTTTGGGTGGATGCTCCAGCACGGAAAGCTTATACATCGCCTTATCATGATTGTGTCTCGTTCGATGCAACCAACCTTACAAACATGTATAACCTTGGGGACACACAAACATGAAATGACAGGCAAAAAAGGTTCTAAATTAAAAGAAAAACTAAAGTAAGCAACTATATTCTCTAACACAGACAATTCTAATGTGATTCATGGGCAACTATTAAAAACATAAAATGTGTTATCCCAATATGGCACTGTTCCATGGGAAAAACTTACGCATACTTTACCGAAGAAGGGTTCCCATCCGCTTTATATATATAAGCAACCGTCACCAAGCCATCCGATACAAACACACCGAGGCGGCGACGAGGATAGAGTAGGGAGGGAAGGTGGGGTTGTGCTTGCCGGCTAGGGTTTCCCCTCCGGTCACCTGCGGATGCGACACAGAGGGAGTGGGAAGGACTCATGAATTGTTTTCTTCTGGTTCAGTTCCACCGCATAATTTTCCATAGATTCCTTTCCTTATCCCGTCCTTAATAACTGCCTTTGTGAGATTATTGTTTCCAGGCTTTTGACCCTCAGAAGAACAACTGGTGTTCCCCTCATCAATATATATTACTATTCCAAGAATTTCTAGGCAAGTGTTCATGTGAATTGAGCAACTCCATATATATTCTGATGCAACTTAATCTGCTATTGTGTTTTTTTATGATAGAAAAATGTCGATGTGCTCTGTTTTGGGATTGATTGGGCCAACTATAATATAAATAAAAAATACATGTGATGAGTGTGATGAGGTGAGTTAGGGTTTAGGCACCTAAAAAATGAAAACTCACCTATTAGTCACCCCCCTATTCTCTCTGGAAAAATTAAGTCAACTATTGTCGTGGACTGAGCAAATCCCGTTGTCAAAAAATGATGCAACTCCCTACTTCTTAACTTTTATAATTACCTCTTGTGTGTCTTTCTGTCACCGTT
Source organism: Triticum urartu (assembly GCF_056163025.1). Lineage (NCBI taxonomy): Eukaryota > Viridiplantae > Streptophyta > Magnoliopsida > Poales > Poaceae > Triticum > Triticum urartu. The sequence goes on from NC_141879.1 coordinate 717,184,692, forward strand.
TCACCTCACTTCCTTCTTCAAATGCATCAACGTCATGATTTAATTTCGTTCCCTGCACCCACGCTTATGTCTGGCCAGTTGGTTTTTTGAAAATAACAATATGTCAAACAGAAAGAAGCATGGGTGATATAGTAAAAAAAATTAGTATCTCAAAAATGGAAAAAAAGATATCTCGAAACACACATGTACGCCCTATTGCTGCGCCGTTTCACCTCGTGCATCATTGGCATCACCAACCCTTTTTGCTTTTGCGTACCTTTTTAGAAACATTGAAGAAAACACATGATGTGCAACAAAACAAAAAAACTAAGAAACTAGCATATGCTTCTTGGGCAACTACTATACACCTCCTAACCAAACACATGATGAGCGACAAAAACAAAAACGTAAGCAATTAGCATATGCTACTTGCGCAACTACTGCACACCCCCTGACCCATCCTATGCAACTTCTCAAAATTGTTCAAGTTGATAAGCAGAGCCATAGGTTCACCTCCTCCTTGTTACATACTACCTCCGTCTCTGTGTATAAGTCATTTGTGTAGTTCTAGGTCGAAAATTTAACTATCTAAATATATATTATATGTGACAAAATATATATATATATATATATAGAAACTACATCCATGTAGAAATCTAGTGATATACTTTTCATGACATATAACACATATTTAATTCCTCAAATTGATGACCTAGAACTACATGAATGACTTATATACCGGGACGGAGGGAGTAAATCAAAAGCTTGAGTTCCCGATAAAAACCAATGAGTCCAAAAATGTTGTAGAGAACATCACAAAAATATGTGTGCTCTGATACGTCTGACAAACATCTGATACATAGAAAAACTTGATGAATCAATGGACATTTCACAAACCTCTCACAAATGTTTCTATACATACATAGGCGCAAGCACGGGCATACACAACTCATTTGTTGATCTACTACTTTGCAGCTCAACACTAAGCCTATACATGAAAAATCTATTCATCAGTGAGTAGTTACATCTCTCCCATGTTGTCGTAACCAGAGATATTTAGCAAATCGATCAATATCTAGTGACTAGTGAGTACTTATTCTAATCGAACTAGGAGCAGGTCTCTCTCACTAAAAATTTCAACATTCATACTTGTTCATCTGGCCCAAAACCATCCCCCAACACCCCCATCAACTCCGTCCTTACTTGAAAAATCTGAGCAACTGGTACTCAAGTTGAGAGAAACTCATGCCGTATTGTCAACAACTCTTATATTTCAACTATCTCACCTTGTGTGTCACTCCAGACTGCTTAACAAGCATGCCACTAATACGTCTCCATCGTATCTACACTTTTTGTTTGTGTCATGCCAATAATTTACAACTTTTACATACGTTTGGCAACAATTTATATGATTTTCTTGGACCAATATATTGATCCAGTGCCCAGTTCCAGTGCCTGTTTGTTGTATGTTTTTTGTTTCATAGAAAATCCATACCAAACGAAGCCCAAATGCGATAAAAATTTACGGAGATTTATTTTGGAATATATGTTATTTTAGCAAAAAATAATCATCACGAGACAATGCTCACAGGGCCCACAAGCTAAGTGGGAGCGACCCCCTACCCTGGTCAAGCCCAGCAGGCTTGTGGCTACCCGTGAGGCAGTTGGGGCCCTTCTTTATCCGCAAGAAAGATAATTTCCGGATAAAAATCTCCTCAAAATTCCAGCTCAATCGGAGTTACGGATCTCAGGGAATATAAGAAATGGTGAAGGGCCAGAAATAGAATGTGAAACAAAAGAGAAATAGAGAGAGACGGACACACACACACACACACGCACACATATATATATAGTAACTACTGCACACCCCCTGGTTTTTATATGTCATGAAAAGTATATCACTAGATTTCTACATGGATGTAGTTTCAATATATATATATATATTTTGTATGATCGTGTACTATATATATATATATATATATATATATATATATATATATAGAGAGAGAGAGAGAGAGAGAGAGAGATATCCAATCTCGGAGGGCTCCTGCCCTCCGGGAGCTATGGAGGCTATGGACCAGAGAGGAAACTCTTCTCCCATCTAGTGGGGAGGCCAAGCAAGAAGAAGAAGGAGGGGGGGGGGGGTTGTCTCCCCCTCTCTTCCAGTGGCATCAGAGTGTCACTGGGGGAACCATCGTGACGACGATCTACACTAACAACTTCGCCGCCGTCATGACCAACTCTCCCCCCTCTAGGCAGTGGTCTAACCTCTCTATTCCCGCTGTAATTCTTTACTTGAACATGGTGCTTAATGCTATATATTATTATCAAATGATGTGTGGCCATCCTATGATGTTTGAGTATATTTCTTTTGTCCTACGGGTTAATTGTGGTATGGTGTGATTGATATGAGTTCTATGTTATTATGGTGCTGTCCTATGGTGCCATCTGTGTCCCGCAAGTGTGAGGGATTATCGCTGTAGGGTTTTGCAATAAGTTATAATTCGCTTATAGTGGGTGGCTAGAGTGACAGAAGCTTACACCCGAGTAAGGGTGTTTTTGCATATGGGAATAAAGAGGACTTGTTACTTAATACTATGGTTGGGTTTTACCTTAATGATCTTTAGTATTTGCCGATGCTTGCTAGAGTTCCAATCATAAGTGCATATGATCCAAGTACGGAAAGTGTGTTAGCTAATGCCTCTCCCTTATTGCATATCATAAGCATCTACCATGTTATACTCACTTTCCTATGGACAATCTTTCTCTTTATGTTACAAAAAGCCCTCTACTAAACAACTAAATTTTATTATCTTGGAAATTACTCCTAGTTTTATTCTCGCTAAGTACTTCTAGTTTTATTCTTGCAAATTTATCCTATCACACCTACAAAGTAGTTTTATTGTTGTTCTAGGTAAAGCGAACGTTAAGTGAGCATAGAGTTGTATCGGTGGTCGATAAAACTTGAAGGGAATATTAATTCTACCTTTAGCTTCTCGTTGGGTTCGACACTCTTATTTATCGGAAAAGCTACAATTGATACCCCATACTAGTGGGTTATCGAGACCTTTTTCTGGCGCCATGGGGTGTATGGCACGCCCTGTCGCCTTGTGACCTCCTCATGGGTCCACTCGGCTATTTCTTATTTTTGTCATTTTTCTAACTAGCAGAGCGGCCTGTGTAAATATGCGGGCCAGTACTTTCAAAGTAAATATTTTCCGATTGTTCATCAATTGTTACTCTTAGATATATATTGTGACCATTTTATTTTTAAGAGGAATTCATCTTTCATGTTTTGTAAATTATTAGTGGAGGACATAGTTATTCGCTCCTAGTGGGTTTTATGAATGCAGTTGAACATGTTCGTGCTCTGTTGTGGGCTTGCATTAAATGGAAATTCCACATGCATAGTCCAAATATGAATTATTTGTACTGGTTAGAAATGTTTTTTTGTATGATCGTGTACTATATTTTTCATGGTTTTGGTTAAAATGTTTGTAGCATATAAAATTATATAATTTAGGCGAAGACACATATGTGGACTATACTTTTGACGGGATTTATTGACACCGTTTTGTGGGGACAACGTATTTGATGTGTTCAATCGTCATTTAAAACCTCAATCTCATTTTGAGACCATACTATAAAAAAAATAATGTGAAAGATTTCGAAAAGTATATATATTGATAATGTGCCATGTGCATTATGATTGTTGTCAAAAAATCATATAATATACCCACACATAAAGTTTGGTAACATATGCATACTTTATATTATTACTTTTTGTAGTCTTATGATGATCTTGTGTTTAGAAGTATTTACGGAAGTTTGTATTTTTCCTATGCATTACATATATATTACTACAAATTCTAGTGGTAAAAAGCATGATATATTTCTTAGCTGGAAGGGGTTGATAAAATGTGGATGTGTGCATTGATGTAGAATATATTAATTTGTGAACAATTTGTATAAGGATTACAGAAATAGTATTGAACATAGTATCAAAAGTATATATACACTATAAATGATGTGTCCAGAAGAAAGTTGGAGATGCCAATATAATTCAAAGAATCAAAGGACAAGTAAGCAAACAAATGTATGTTCTTGAGACATTACGACATAGATAAGAGGCGACGCCAAGATCATCATGCAATTACTGCTGGTGGTTAAATTCCTATATACAAACATTTTGAGTGTGTATAAATAAATATCTCTCAAGCAATTGGGCCAAAAACATCTTGAACAAACTCTAATTTATTTAATAATAATAATTATTATATCACGAGATAACAAAGTATTAATTGCTAGCCTTAAAGAACAACCTTAATCAGTAGGTTCCCTTCCTAATCATCATTAGTGATATTTATAGAGTTATACATCATGCAGGAGGCAGGGTAGCCAAAATATCTCTGAAGTGCCCCATCACAAAACATTGTGAGTGAAAACAATGGCGTTACTTTATTTGATTGAATCTTCTACCCCCAAATATTTGTAAAGATGATTGGAATAAAACTGTACAAAATAGTTAATTGTAGATCTTAGCATATAATAAACCATGCAGTAAAAAGCATGATGCTTAATTACATTATTTGAGCGAATATTGAGCCCCACACCTACACGTACTATAGATTTGTAGGACCAACACATACATAGTTGATCATTAGTTAGTAAAATGAAACTGATATGATGAAATCCTTTCATATAGATGACGGTATAATAATAAATAGCCCCATTCGGTGGCGGAGCCAGGAATTTCTTCCTTGGTATTCATTGGTATTCATTTGCGCAATTTTATAGCAATATGACAACAAATAGACAACAAACTAGTAGCAGTATATCAATGGATCGGCAATTCTTTGGTATACCATGGAAGTCCAGGGAAGACCCCTGGCGGCGCCACTGGCCCCATTACACTAGTAGAAAAAGGGTCAAATGTGAAGCACTTTAGTGCCGGTTTGAATTTGAACCGGCACTAATGTGACCATTAGTGCCGGTTCGAACGGCTAGGCGGGCGGGTATCATTAGTACCGGTTCGTGGGTAACCTTTAGTACCGGTTCATGCCACGAACCGGTACTAATGAGGTTGTGTCAGGCTATGGTTGGTCTGGGGCCCATGAAGACCTTTAGTATCGGTTCATGCCATGAACCGGTACTAGAGTTTCTTTGTAAGCTGATTTTTAGTCCCACCTCGCCAAGAGAGAGGCAGTATGAGCGGTTTATAAGCCGTGAGTTGCAATGCTCACCTACATGTTGATTAACTTCAAGCCTTGTGGAATAGTATAGATTGCACTGAGCTATGTGCAGTGCAGTCTACACTATTCCGAATGGCTTGAAGCAAATTAACCAGCATTGCACCTCTTTTTTGTTTTTAATAACTTATTTGAACTCTGGACTTCTTTTGTGTTCAGTATGCAGCACTCAAAGCGACGTCATCAATTTCCAACATGTTCTGACATCATTTGTTGTTTTTCGGTCATTTAACGCATGTACTAACTACACTATTCCGAATGGCTTGAAGCAAATTAACCGGCATTGCACCTCTTTTTTATTTTTAATAACTTACTTGAACTCCGGACTTCTTTTGTGTTCAGTATGCAGCATTCAAAGCGACGTCATCAATTTCCAACATGTTCTGACATCATTTGTTGTTTTTCGGTCATTTACCTAATTGTTTTAGAGAGCTAAATGACCGTGAAATTGAAAATCACTACAAAATGAATCCTGAAAATGTTGAAACTTGGCATGGTATCATCATATCACCCGCATAGCATGCATGCGCGAAAGAGTAGAGAGGGTCACGGCAAAAACTGGACGCACTTCGTGTACAAACTGAACAAACTCTTTCAGAGTATCAGGGTTTCGGACGAGAACTCATCTGTTACACAGCCACTTCAATTTTTTTAAACTTATTTGAACTCCGGACTTCCTTTGTGTTCAGTATGCAGCATTTAAAACGACGTCATCAATTTCCAACATGTTCTGACATCATTTGTTGTTTTTCGGTCATTTATCTAATTGTTCAGTATGCAGCATTCAATTTCCAGAAGAAAATAAATAGAAGAAAAGAAATAATGCAGAAAATAAAAAAAACTATAAAAAAAATTACTCAAAAATAAATAGTTTCCAACATGTTCTGACATCATTTGTTGTTTTTCGGTCATTTACCTAATTGTTCAGTATGCAGCATTCAATTTCCAGAAGAAAATAAATAGAAGAAAAGAAATAATGCAGAAAATAAAAAAACTATACAAAAAAATTACTCAAAAATAAATAGAAGAAAATAAATAATGAGAAAAGAAAAACTATATAAAAAACTACTCAAAAATAAATAGAAGAAAATAAGTAATGCAGAAAAGAAAAAACTATATAAAAAATTTGTTGGCGCGCTGCCCAGTGGGCCTGCCAGACCTAGGGTGTGCAAATGCAGGCCCAGAAGGGCCAGCAGACTCACAGGGCAGCGCGCCCTAATTAATTAGGCCCAGAAGCCTGCTATATAGAGGAGTTCGAAGAGGTAGCCGCGGCTGGGTTTATAAACCAGTGCGGCTGCCCTTCGCCGGGCGAGGTGGGACTAAACTTTGGGGTGGCAGCGCGAGGCCTTTAGTACCGGTTGGTGGCTCCAACCGGTACTAAAGACCACCCTTTAGTACCGGTTGGAGCCACGAACCGGTACTAAAGGCCTGCTCTTCCCGCCTCTCGGCCTGCCATTAGTACCAGTTGGTGGCTCCATCCGGTACTAAAGGCTCACCCTATATATACAGCACTTACGAAATTTGAGTTACATCTCCCCACTTCTTTCGTCAACCTCTCGCGCGCCGCTCCCATCGTCGCTGCCCGTCGCCCGACGTCGTCCCCGCCGCCGCCCCGAACGCCGCGCGCCGCGGTCCCGTCGTCGTCCCGCGCCGCCGTCCGTACGTATCTCGCTCTCCTCACGCATACCCGCCGCGCCGCCGTCCGCCCCGAACACCGCGCGCCGCCGTCCGTCCCCACCGCCGCCCCGAACGCCGGCGCCCCCGCCCCGTACGCCGCCGTCCCCTCCCCGTACGCCGGCGCCCCCGCTCGTACGTACGGGGCGGCGGCGTACGGGGCCGCACACACACACATATACCACACACGCATACACACACACATACACACATACATACACACATATACGTATACACACACATACACACACACATACACACACACACATTTTTTTTTACTTATTTTCTGTTTTTCAGAAAAGTTAATTAGATGATCGAATGTTAGATTAATGTCGAATGTTAGATGAATTAGTTAGCTAGATAGAAAAATTGTCGAATTAGAGATTAGAACTAGTTGAATAATTAATATAACTAGTTTATTTTTAGTAAGAAAATTGTCGAACTAGTTTATTTAGGTATATGAGATTTGAACTAGTTCAATAATTAATATAACTTGTTTATTTTTAGTAAGAAAATTTAGGTATCTGAGATTTGATGATCTAATTAAAATATTATTTGTTAATGAGTTTTTCTGTTTATTTATTTTTTATATATTTTGAGTTTATATAAATGTTAGATTAATGTCGAATGTTAGATGAATTAGATAGAAAAGTTAAATATATAGTAATGTCAATTGAATATATAGTTAGATATATTAATGTCAAATGTTAGATGAATATATATTTGTCTAGATATAGGTGTTTAATGTTTCACCTATATGAACATAGGAAATGTCATCTGACGACGAAAAAGATTTCATTATGTGCGAACACTGTGAAGACCAGCGCGGCCTGTGCGACAAAAATTTCCTTGTTGATGGTAGGCGCTTCAGCATCAAGCTGGATGAGACATTCGAAGTTGATACAGTAAGTTACTTTGTCAATTATTATTTGAATGCAAAACTTATGCTTCATTTGCTTCAACTTATAATTTTAAATTTTCACTATTCTACTAGCGCATCCCCTGCCATGCAAGAATTTTTGTCTTGGATAAGATAGGTTTTAGTGCTATAGATGATATGGAGGTAAAGAGAGTTTACTTGAAGACGGAGCATGGGTATACTTTCAACGTCAAATTATATAATGGAGACACATACACCCATTTTGAATGCAAAACTTGGCAAGCACTATGCAAGGCTTATGCATTTGAGCCTGATATGGTTATCACCTTTGATATTCGTCCGGAAGATGATATTGAAGGTAATATAGACATCTGGGTCGATGTGCAAACGCCTCCAGTTCTACCATTTGGTGAGTTTTTCTCAACCGTGCATGCATATGTTTATGTCTTTGATACAGTTTATTCAAAAATAGTTGACAACTAATTTGTATTGTCAGCTTATTTCGGTTCAAGCAAACATGTCCGGCGCTTGGTAGACAGGACCTACTACTTCCCCGGGGCTCAACTAAACTGCGAGGAGATAAGTCATTATGTTTCATGGCTTGAGGATCTTAATACTGTCAAGACAAATTTTTTTCCTGAACATAGAAATGTTAGTACTCAAAACGTGCGACCAATGGTGATCGTATTGAACTATGGTCACATCTATAATCGAAAGATGGTAAGATTTTAAATATTTGTCCTTAATTAGTGCATCTTTTGCATTCATTATTTTTGAAGCTAAACTTTCATTGCTTAGTATATTAATTACTATACGATGTTCTTCAACAGGGACTTCCGATGACAGTTGTGCCTCAGTGGATCGAGACAAAAGGTCGCATGTCAATGGTTAGCTTACGACCAAGATTTCCTACATTGCACATGAGTGCATTCAGGATTTTTGAAAGCGAAGAATGCTTAATAGTGAAAGATTGGAGCAAAATTGTTAACGATCGCAGAGAAGTACTAGGGGGCAGCAAGGAGAAGCGCAACCCAAGATTAGGAGACAGATTCATCTTCATGCTCCAGTATGATGAATCAGGAGAGCTATACATGTTCTATGCTATTCTACCTGAGAGGGAGCAGCAGGATCAGTAGCTACTAGTTCATGCTCTTAATTAGTACTTGTCTCATGTCCGTGTCCTGAACTTCGATGTTGGTGATGATTATGTTGAACTTGATGATATCTTTGCTTCTGTTACAAAGTGAATGTTTCCTCTTTAAGCTAGCCAGCGTTGATGATGATTAGATAGCTAGCGGTAATGACTATGATGATTAAATAGTGGTAATTAGACGACTATGATGATTTTTAGCTAGCTAGAATTTATTTATTTATTAATATGCGATGATGATGATGATGATGACGACTACAACTCATTATAACGTAAAACAATCCTAAATTAAATTGATAACACAAATTTAATTGAAAAATACAAAATAAAACAAAAACGCACAACCATTTAGTACCGGTTGGTGTTACCAACCGGTACTAAAGGGCTCCCGGCCCCCGGAGCTGGCTCGTGCCACGTGGTTTCCCTTTAGCACGGGTTCGTGCTGAACCGGTACTAAAGGGGGGGGGGCTTTAGTGCCCAAACTTTAGTGCCGGTTCCTAAACCGGCACTAAAGGGCCTTACGAACCGGTGCTATTGCCCGGTTCTGCACTAGTGTTAAAACTTATGAGCAGTGCCTCACCTTCACAAAATAGTGGCTCACCTTCACAAAATAGTGGATCACCTTCACAAACCCGTTGATGTGTTCCTATTTCCACTCCATAAGAATTTAAGATCCGAGACATGGAAATCGTCAAACAATAGAGATATCGTTTTGGTAGCTACTTCCTTAAATGAACATTTGTGAACTAAACTGTAAATCATACCCATGAAGATTATTAGATACATTAAGAATCTTCTTGTGACTTATTGTCTTCTCTCATTGTTAAAATTATAATCTTTCATGTTTAAGATATTTAATGTGATATTTTTCTTTATTGAAAAGTAAATCTATGTATTTTTTATATTTATACACAGCATTAGAAATTGCACAATGATTAATACATAGGCCTATAAATATTTTGTGTTTGTAAAATATATCTCATTGCCTTTTATTCATCGTATAAAACTGAAGATAGAATATATGAACAACACATACATAGTTGATCATTAGTTAGTAAAATGAAGCTGATATGATGAAATCCTTTCATATAGCTGATGGTATAATAAGAAACTAGTAGTGTGGCCCACGCATTTGCGCAACTAGAATTTATATATAACTTCTTTATATATTGTGAAATTCTTGATAAGAAAATTAGCATTTCTAACCATTGTTCCTCACTTAATTCATCCTCATTTCTATTTCTCCTGTCTTGCAAATGTTATTTGCATAAAAGTATAATATTTATTACAACACAAATGATAGGTTACATAGTCAACATGATTTTTTGCATCTATGTTCATTACTATTTAATAGCTTGGTTTTCCTTCTTCATACAATACTTACTCGCATGCATCATATAATCTTCTTATTCACGCTCTACCTGTCACTTATACATGCATATATCATATAGTTCTTGTGGGCCTCGCCTAGTGCTTTGAATTCATCTATGACAACAATTCATGAATGCTTATGCTCATCTATGTTCTACTCATGTGCACTCCTTGATGTCCTCTCAAAACATTTTTTATGTAGACACACATCAAGTATGGAATTTAAAAAATTTCATGTGTAGAACAACCAAATGCATGATGATACCTTTCTCGTCGTTGTCATTTTTTTCTTCTGTCGCTAAGTATTACTTGTCAAGAAAAAAAACCAAGATTTTTCCATAAACGTTTTAAAGATTTTATCTATTGATGTATTTCATATATTATATACAAAAACACATATTGATAATTTTCCTGTATTTTGCATTTTGAATTTCATGTGTATAATCTGAATTATTTAATCACAACCTTATATATGTTATATATTTATATATAATATTCGGACATTAGCTACTTAATTTTTTCACTTAGCGGAGCACATATGAAAAATAGATACCGATTTTCGTTCTTATTTAAAAGTTTACAAATATAAAGATTCATATTCTTTGTACACCTAATTTTTTTAAAGCTATAGTTTATTCTGGTGACTTGTAGTGCCATCGCTTGTCAAGGCGCCTCGAATCATCCATGTCATCTTTCCTTCCGCCTCGCCTTGCAGATCTGGAGCAGGCGAAGCACATGCCTCATGGGTGCTGGTCGTCGAGCGCGGATGAGGCGGCGGTGGGGAGAAGCAGAGGGGATGGAGGACGTCGGAGGGGAAAGCAGAGAGATTGTTTTTTTGTTTTGCTGGTAGAAAGCAGAGAGCTGTGCGGACGGGTAGGGAGGAGACGTACGGGAGGGCATACATCGGTGGGGAGAGGTGGGGGATTGAATATAGGCCCGTTAGAATGGAAGAGAAACCGATGCTAACAATTGGGCTTCTTTTCTATTTCTAAGTCGAAACCATGGGGCTTCGGTCGGTATTAAGCCTAAAAATGAAGCGACGAACTTGGCACATTAAATGTTACCAAAACTTATAGATTAAAATGAAAATAATTCAAAATTGCTGACGTGGTAGATTGTTGACTTGGATAGGCTGCATGTCAAGAGAAATAAGATAGTGGGGATGAACTTTTTAGGTATTATAGATGTGGATAATGACCATCATATGAAACTATCTAAAATATTCAGAGATCAGTAAAATATATTATAATTCCAAACATGATAGTTTTTGAACATATTCCGAACTTATATTAGTTTTGCCTTTGGTACTCCTCACGGTAGATCACTAAAAAAAGCAAGGAAGAATAAAAAGAGGCACATGTAGTCCGGTTGTGTATTGGTTTGCTTGTGCAAGAGAGGATGTGGTGGGTCATGTTGTTCGGATGTCTATTGGTTGCCCAAAACTCTGTTCGTTTTGTTAGTTTTCCATATGTACGTACGATTGAGGAATCCTTACAATGCGCGTCTTCCTCTTTTCTACTACGGTGCAAGTTGCATCTAAATCTGTCACCACTTTTCTTTCCTTCATATACTTTATAATCCGGGAGTAGCATCTAACGTGACAACTTGAAAGTCCATTACTGTTGCGTACATATATTTTTACGTGTTACATAAGAATCTTTAAATCTCAGTCCTTGTAATTCTAATCAAACGGCTTAAAAAAGATTAGCATATGTGGACAAACGTGATGGCTTGTTTGACTCTTGTTTTAAGTATATAATAGATAGATAGCCCCATTAAAACATACGATCAATGGCTCGCCTTCACAAACCCATTGATGTGTTCCTATTTTTCCACTTCATAAGAATTTAAGATACAAGACATGGAAATCGTCAAACAATAGAGATACGTTTTTAGTGGCTACTTTCTTAAATTAGCATTTGTAAACTAAACTGCAAATCATACCCACAAAGATTATTAGATACACTAAGAATCTTCTAGTGACTTATTGTCTTCTCATTGTTAAAATTATAGTCTTTCGTGTTTAAGTTTTCTATTTATGTGACATTTCTTTATCAAAAAGTAAATCTATGTATTTTTATATTTATACACAGCATCAGAAATTACCAATCAATGATTAATACATATGCCTACAAATATTGTGTGCTTGTAAAATACGTCTCATTGCCTTTTATCCATCGTACAAAAGTGAAGATAAAATAATATGCACCGCACAAAAAGATATACTTGTGAATATTAAGGAAAGTATTTTTGGATTTAGTTTATCTAAGTGAAACGTGTTTCGTTCCTGTGTTGTCGCGGGTTCAATATTTTTTGCGAATGCAAGAGACCTGATATAATGGCATGTCTTTCATCATTTTTGTATTTCGTATGCTATATATGTGATAAAAGATTTTGGTGAAACATAAAAACTGAGAGAAGAGATGCATACAAGCATATAAGATGCAGACGTGCTTGAACCGCAAAAGACAAAATGCGTGCGTGCTGCATATGCACACATCGGCATGAGAGTGTGCTCGTGTATACATAATTAGTGTATGGTGCTCCTATTTAAAATTCTCCTGTACGTGACAGAAAGGACAGGAGCTGATCAAGGTGCGTACCTGCGCTCAGATCAGGCATGCCAACTTAATTACATGCACCAAGTTGACCTATTGCCGCTGCCTGATTGGAAGGCGATGTGGATGTGAGTGCGTCCTCGGCGCGCATAGTGGCCCTTGGCCTGCTTAGCTCGCCGCTGTATACAATTCTGTGCACACGTAGAAGCCTGATCGACCGGCCGTAGGTTCGACCGAATTGCGGTGGCGGTTGTACGAGGAGAAGCTAGCCGAACGCGGCAAGCAGTGGACCTCCAATCAATTAGCTGGTATGACCAATGTAGCGGCGGCGGCGTGAGAAGAAACGGCAGCAACTATTTGCGGATAATTCGGTTCCATCTCACATTTTGTACGAACAGTTTTTTGAAGTGAAATAAAGGTCTATTTTACAGAGAGAATAGATGGAAGATAGATAGATAGATAGATAGATAGATAATATGGTCACTTAGGAAAGTAACCAGTCCTTGGAGAAGTAACTTAACTTCCAAAATAAACCTTAAATTTGTAGGAGAAAGCTAAACCAAACCCCGAACTCTCAATCCTTGAAATCAGCACACTAAACTCTCTAATCCCGGTCTATTTTAAACCTTGGGAGGACTTTGCCGGTATTTGCTGGATTGGGCCGGCCCAGTAGCGCAGTCGCTCCAGCATGCGCACTAATTTGTTTTTCTTAGTTTTTTTCTTTTACGTTTTCTTTTCTTTTTTCATTTTCACACATGCCTAATTTTTCTCAGTACCAAATATGTACTTTTAATGCACAAATTAAGTATTTGATAAACTTTTGATATTTTCAAATACATTTTGGAGATTTTTAAATTAAATGTTTTCAAAACTTTTTTGAATACATGGTAATACTTTTTTCAAATACATGTTTTACATTTTCTTAATGACAATAAACATTTTATATAACTACACGAACACTCTTTTACATGGTTCAACATTTCTAAATTTGCATACACTTTTTCAAACACATGTCACATATATTCTGTTAAGGTTATGACACATTTTTTTACAACACGCAAACATTTTTTTACATTGTACAAGAAGTGTTCGCACTTTAAAATTTTGTTCAGGTTTCAGAAGAAAAAATATGTTTCAAAAAGTGTTTGCACTTTAAAATTTTGTTCAGGTTTATGAAAATGTTTATGTTTCAAAAGGTGTTCTCTTGTTGAAAGTTGTTGGTTTTATAAAAGTATTCAAAATTTTCAAAAACGCACTTTATAAAATGTTAGAATAATTCAGGAATAAATACATTTTCAATACTTGTTTGCCCCTAAAGTATGTTTCACAGCTCGACGCTTTGGTTTTTGATTAAATATTTTCGGCTTCTTATTATGTAAGTCATAGTCGTCTGCTGTAGTGGCTAGCGAAATCAGGTCAACCCTACCAGGTCCAAAGTTCGACTCCATGGCATGTTTTTCTCTCTTGGATGTATTACGTCGCACGTTAAGAAAAAGAAAGAAAGAATTTTTATAGCACGTGATAAGAAAAAAAACTCGCTGTATGTCTGATGGGCCGGCCCAGTCTACTCCGCAGCCGACGATCCGAAACATATTTAAAAAATATTATTTACGAAATAATTTAAGAAAATTCCAGAAATATTATTCAAAAATGCAAGACAATTCTGAAAATCCTAAAAAAATTAATAGCATGTGAATAGCTGTGGTAATTCTAAACATTTTTTGACACATGTGATTTTTTTGAAATCGCGTACAGTTTTTTAAATGCGAACAGAATTTCAGAATTCCAAATAATTTTTAAATAACACAAAATGAATTGAATTCATGCTAAAAATATAAAACATGAACATTTTTTAACTTCTGAACAATTTTAGAAACGTGCAAACATTTTTTAACATTCACGAATTCTTCTTGTGTTATACTGGCGGATAGAATAGAAAACAATACCAATTTCATAAAACCAATTGATTTTGTTAGAATAAATCCGAGACGCACCGTTGATCTACCGAGGACCAAGCAATTACACGAGCACGAGACCGAGATTTGTTAACGAGGTTCACCGATATGGCTACATCTCCGGGGCCTGACTATGGGCGCTCCTCCCTATGACACCGCTACAATAAAGCACCAGGTCGCCCTGGACACTGGCACACGCCGCCGGCTTCCCCTGCGTTCCTGTGCTATTATGTTGGCATATGTTACATCGTGTGTCTATCCCGCTATATATAAGAGGCCTAGGATACAAATGTCCTACTAGGACACCGACTCCATATCGTATCTAAACACAACTAGAAGAACGCCCGTGCGTTGCAACGGGGCCACATTAACTTTAAAAGTTCAATATCAATTATGTTAATATTACATTTAATATTCTCATGCATATTAAGTGACATTGATGACCTTTTTTACCATCAAATTCTCACACACACACACCCTCTCCCTCCCTCTTCCTCACTCTCTCTCCCCCTCTCCTTCACTCGGGAGGTGGGACAAAAATAAACCCAGAACGGATACTACCAACTAAGACATTAAGAGTAAAGATCATTTAGTTGATAAGAATAAATAGAAAATGGTGTTAAAAAGGAGAAACATATTAGAATACATTGAAAAAATAAAAGGACGATGTAAAAGGGGATTCACCCTGCCCCCGGGCCTTGCCACCGAACTGGCTCAGCGGTCCAGTCCCCGCGCGGTCGTCTTCTCTTGTTCCCCGAGCCGCGTCGCTACAGAGCCGGGCTCCCGCCCGACCACCTCGCTGGCATCGAAGGGGAATGGATAAGGGTGACGCCCTTCCTTCCCTGCCCCCATGGCCTCACTCCTCCTCGACGCCCCTCCCAAATCCACTTCTCCTCCTCGCTCGCTCGATCCCGTCAATCTGGACGAAATCAGACGCCACGGCCACCATGACCGACCCCGTCCACGTGGCCACTGCCCTCCCCGTGGGCTAGGAGCCTGTCAGGAGCTCCGAACGCCTTCGCTACTTCGTCTGCGCCAACGAGATCAAGTCCAACTCCGACGACGATCACTCCAGGGAGACGCGACACCAGAAAGCCCACATATTCCACCGAGTGAAAAATTTAGATAATCAAATCTCATATAGCATTCTTTGATGAGAAAGTGATAATGATACAAAAAATAATTTGTAGGCAACAACATTTTTATATTTTATTCGATACCTAAAACATTATTATATTCAAAAAACCTATTCGATACCTAAAACATTATTATATTCAAAAAACCTATTCGATACCTAATTTTTTTCTATTCTATTACTATTTTTACTGTAAATTTATATTCTATTACTAATTTTTTTTACTGAAAATTTTCTATTGTATTGCAAGTCTTTTCTGTTTATGCAGTAAATATGCTCATGAATTAGGTAGGAGAAAGGAGGAAGGAGGAAGGAGGAGAGAGGAGGAGGGTAGCGGGATGAGGGTGGAGGGAAGAGGAAGGAGAGAGGAGAGAGGAGGAGGCGAGAGGATGTAACATCCCAATTTTTCTAAATTTGGATGTTAATAGAATCATCAATGCATATCATATTTTATTGCATTTTGGAGTTTTTGAAATATTCAAATATTAATTTTCCACTCAAGAAAAATAAAGGAGAGGGGATAAAATGACTTCCTCAATTGTAAAAGAGTTGGAAAATTCATTAGAATACTCCCTCCATTCTTTTATCTAAGGTGTATTATTTTCAGCACGGTGACCAAGGCACATAATCATGGACTATTTAGAACGAAAATACCCTTGCCTAATTCATAGATTAGCGGCAAGTGAATCATTTAGGCAAGGAAAGAAAATGATACACGCAATCAGGAGAGAGATAGTTTATTTTTCTTTGAGATACATGCAATCAGGGGAGAGATACGTTACTTTTTCTGGAGGGCCAAGATCGGGATTACAAGGAATTAGAACAAATGCACCTTACATTGTGGAATTTTATCAAAAAACAAATACACCTTATATAAAGGAATGGAGAGTATTATTTAGGGATTTTGGAGTTTATTTGGTATTTATTTATTTGCCAACAGTGCAATAATTGCATTAGGAAAATATCTTCAAAATTTCCTATGCTTAAATTAATGTTCACTGTGCTATAGATATTCATAAATGAATTTAGGAATTTGTGTGGTATTTTTATAAATTCATTTGAATTTATTTTGGGCCACTAAGTGTTTCTGTTAAAAAAATCACACACACGCGCACACACCAGCAGGCCCAGGCGAGCCACTGGCCCACAACCAGTTTTGGCCCACACCACGGCCCCGCGCCTGAAATCCCTCGACACCGGTCGACCGCCTGCTTCTCCTCCTTCGCCTTTCTCTCCCGCTGCCGCTGCCAGGTGGGGCCCCCTCCCCAGGCCGTCCCTAACCTCTCGCACCGCTCGGGATAAGCACGCGCCTGCGCTCCCGAACCTGTCGTCCGAAGCTCACACCGATAGAGCTTATCTGCGGCACCCGCACTCCCTCGCCGCGCCTATATAAAGCCCCGAGAGCCCTCTACCGATTCCACCTCTCCACTCGACCTCTCTCCGCTCCTACCGCCCGCCATTGCCCCTTGGATCTCGCCGGCCGAGCCAACCTCGTCGGAGCTTTCCGACGCCCGTAAGCCACCTCGGCGCCCTTTTTCATTGTCAATCGCTTTCTCTTGTCCACGCGCATCTTCTTGACAAAATTTTGTCACCTAGGGGGCACCGGAGCAGCTGCACCACCAACGCCCGAGCTGTTGGGAGACATAGCAACGAAAACAAAAAAAATTCTACGCTCACGCAATGATCTATCCATGGAGATGCATAGCAACGAGGGAGAGAATGTGTCTACGTGCCCTCGTAGACCGTAAGCGGAAGCGTTTCACAACGCGGTTGATGTACACTAGTAAAAAAAGGTCAAATGTTCAGCTCATTAGTCCCGGTTTGTATTTGAGCCGGCACTAATGTGACCATTAGCTAGTGCCGGTTCCAACGGCTAGGCGGGTCGCTCTCATTAGTACCGGTCCGTGCCACGAACCGGTACTAAAGAGAGTGGTGGCAGGATGTTGTCAGACTGGGGCCCCTCCAGCACCTTTAGTACCGGTTCGTGCCACGAACCGGTACTAAAGGTCGTCCTATATAAACCCTTCGTCCACCCGAGCTCGCTCTGTTTTTTCCCTTTCTCCTCTCCTCTCTGTTCTTCCCCTCTACCCTCAAGCTCATCACACATTTTGCCCAAATTTTGTCAAGATTTGAAGGCCCCCATCCATTCAAGTGATCACAAAGGTAAGCAACTTTGTCCTTTCATCTCTCATTGCTAGATTAGCTCTTGCAATGCTTTATATAGTCACTAATTTGTGGGTTTAAGTAATTTGGGACGAATTATATGTGGTAGTTTATTTGATTTATATGCAACTTGAGCTCAAAATAACTCTTAGTTTGCATATGTAGGTGTGGTTTACTTAGTGCCTTCCAGTCTCCGTCCTAACCACCGTCGATCGTCTGCACCGTCCTGTCGCCGGCACCACCTTGTGGTGAGCCTCTTGTTCTTATCTTTTTTATATAAAAAATCATGTTTGTGTGATTTAGATATATAGTTACTTGTATAATTATCTTACCCATACGTTGTTTGTTATACATAGTGTCATGGTTTTGATATCCGTCCCCGTCGGCCCTCGTCCGTGTTATGATTCGGATGTGGTATATTCTCTTTTAAAACTATTTGTTACATTTCGTGTTCATGACAAATTATGTCCATCAAGTTGACATAGATATTTTTATCTAGGAGTTATGTGAACCGCAAATTCCAACCGACCCTATTGTCGAGAGTTTAAATTTAGTTGGAAAAGAAAACTAGTATTTGAAAGAAAAATTGAAAATAATTGAGGGGGAGAAGATGGAATTGGAGTTGTATGTTGCCGATCTCGTCGATGATCACAAGATCAAGATGGAGAAAATGCGCTTGAAGATTAGAAAGATTAGAAAATATGCCATTGATAGTGAGGCTTGGTATCATTATGTTGTTGGATCAATTGTTACCTTAGTTGCAATCTTGATCGCATTTGTTGTTGCATTTAAATGTTTTAGCTAGGGAGTTATTTGTATGTTGCATTTAAGTGTTGTATGAACTTTATGTATGAACTTGTATTAATTTGGTCTTTTTGGTGCTG
This sequence comes from Triticum urartu, assembly GCF_056163025.1. Classification (NCBI taxonomy): domain Eukaryota; kingdom Viridiplantae; phylum Streptophyta; class Magnoliopsida; order Poales; family Poaceae; genus Triticum; species Triticum urartu. The sequence continues at coordinate 717,203,690 of NC_141879.1, forward strand.
TGTAATGAAGATGAGCCGGCAATGGATGTACGATGACCGATGCTCTCCCCAATTCATTAATGGCGTGCATACTTTTCTGATTGCGGCTGAAGCAAACAAGTGGGCAGATGGTTTTATGCCTTGCCCATGTGCTGGCTATAAGAATGATCACAATTACTCTAACTCAAGAACCATTCACGTCCACCTGTTTGAGTCCGGTTTCATGCCCCACTATAATGTTTGGACCAAGCACGGAGAAAGAGCGGTTGTGATGGAAGACAATGAAGAAGAAGAGGACGACGACAGCTATCATGGCCATGGGTTCCCTGAATACGAGGGTACAACAATGGGGGAAGAAGTTGAGTCGGCAATGCGGGAAGAAGCTGAAGAAGAGGCACCAGATGAGCCCGCTGATAATCTAGGTCGGGCCATTGCCGATGCAAAGAGAAACTGCGCAAGTGAAAAGGAGAAGAAGAAGTTGCAGCGCATGTTAGAGGATCACAAAAAAATGTTGTACCCGAATTGCAAAGCTGACAAGAAAAAGTTGGGCACCACACTGGAATTGATGCAATGGAAGGCAAAGAATGATGCATCTGACAAGGAATTTGGAAAGTTGCTGGTAATGATAAAGAATATTCTTCCAAAGGACAATGAATTGCTCGAGAGTACGTACGAAGCAAAGAAGGCTGTCTGCCCTCCAGGGTTAGAGGTGCAGAAGATACATGCATGCCCTAATGACTGCATGCTCTACCGCGGTGAGTACGAGGATTTGAATGCGTGCCCGGTATGCGGTGCATTGCGCTATAAGATCAGCCGCGATGACCCTGGTGATCCCGACGGCGAGCGCCCCAGGAAAAAGATTCCTGCCAAGGTGATGTGATATGCTCCTATAATACCACGGTTGAAACGTTTCTTCCAAAACAAAGAGCATGCCAAGGCGATGCGATGACATAGAGAAGATAGTAAGAAAGACGGAAAGTTGAGAGTACCCACTGACGGGTCGCAGTGGAGAAAAATCGAGAGAAAGTACAGGGAGGAGTTTGCAGGTGACACAAGAAACGTATGGTTTGGTCTAAGCGCAGATGTCACTAATCCTTTTGGGGAGCAGAGCAGCAACCATAGCATATGGCCTGTGACTCTATGTATGTATAACCTTCCCTTGGTTGTGCAAGAAGAGGAAGTTCATTATGATGCCAGTGTTCATCCAAGGCCCTAAGCAACCCGGCAACGACATTGATGTGTACCTAAGGCCATTAGTTGAAGAACTCTTATAGATGTGGAATGGAACAGGTGTACGTGCATGGGATGAGCACAAACAGGAATAATTTGACCTAAAGGCGTTGCTGTTCATGACCATCAATGATTGACCTGCTCTCAGTAACCTTTCAGGACAGACAAACAAGGGATACCGCGCATGCACGCATTATTTGGATGATACCGATAGTATATATTTGGATAGTTGTAGGAAGAATGTCTACCTAGGACATCGCCGATTTATTCCGAGCAGGCTCCCGTAAGAAAGAAAGGCAAGCATTTCAAAGGTAAGGCGGATCACCGGACGAAGCCTCGCCACCATACTGGTGCTGATGTACATGATATGGTGAAGGATTGAAGGTAGTCTTTGGAAAGGGTCCTGGCGGACAACCTGTTCCGAATGACGCTGACGGACGCACACCCATGTGAAAGAAGAAATCTATATTTTGGGAGCTGCCCTATTGGAAAGACCTAGAGGTCCGCTCCGCAATCGACGTGATGCACGTGACGAAGAATCTTTGCGCGACCCTGCTTGGCTTCTAGGGCGTGTATGAGAAGATAAAAGATACACGGGAGGCACGGGAGGACCAGCAACGTATGCACGAAAAAGATGGTATACATCAGGGTCATGGCAGCTACGCTCTTGCCAAAGAAGAGAAGAAAATCTTCTTTGAATATAAAGGGAATAATAAATATGGCAGAGAAAAAGTTCCAGAACCTAAAGTCTCATGACTGCCACATGATTATGACGCAACTGCTTCCGGTTGCATTGAGGGGGCTTTTACCGAAAAACGTTCGATTAGCCATTGTGAAGTTATGTGCATTCCTCAATGCAATCTCTCAGAAGGTAATCGATCCAGAAATCATACCAAGGTTAGAGAATGATTTGGTGCAATGTCTTGTCAGTTTCGAGTTGGTGTTCCCACCATCCTTCTTCAACATCATTACGCACTCCTAGTTCACCTATGCGAAGAGATTAACGTTTTGGGTCCTGTATTTCTACACAATATGTTCCCCTTTGAGAGGTTCATGAGAGTCTTAAAGAAATATGTTCACAACCGTGCTAGGCCTGAAGGAAGCATCTCCAAGGGCCATGAAAATGAGGAGTTCATTGAGTTTTGTATTGACTTTATTCCTGACCTTAAGCCGATTGGTGTTCCTGAATCGCGGCATAAGGCTTGACTGGATGGAAAAGGCACGCTAGGAGGGGATCAAATAATATGTATGGATGGGCATTCTCTCACTCAAGCACACCACACAGTTCTACGGAATTCCACCTTGGTGGCTCCGTATATGGACGAACACAAGAATTTTCTACGCTCCAAACACCCGGAGCAGTCTGACGACTGGATTACACGTGAACAAACGGGGACTTTCGCCAGCTGGTGGCAGACACATGCCATGCATGACGCCGCTATTGAAGATGACATGTACTTGCTGTCCCAGTTACCATCTTCGAATATAATGACTTTCAAAGGGGACGAGATATATGGGAATACATTTTACACGATCGCCCAAGATAAGAAGAGCACCAACCAAAACAGTGGTGTCCGCTTTGATGCAGCAATCAAGACGGAAAAGGAAACATATTATGGTTACATAGAGGACATATGGGAACTTGACTATGGACGTGGTTTGAAGGTCCCTTTTTTCGGTGCAAATGGGTCAATATGACACAAGGCAGGGTAACGAAAGACCCGTAGTACGGAATGACAACAGTGGATCTCAACAATCTTGCGTATGCAGACGAACCATTCGTCCTAGCCAATGATATGGTGCAGGTTTTTTTATGTGAAGGACATGTCTACCAAGCCGAGAAAAAGAAAAGAGAAGGAAGCGAATGCATCATACGATGAGTCAAAGCGCCACATAGTTCTTTCTGGGAAAAGAAATATCGTGGGAGTACATGACAAGACAAACATGTGAGAAGATTATGAAAAGTTTGATGAAATTGCTCCATTCACAGAGAATATTGACCAGAGCATCCAGTTAAATGATGAAGATTGTCCATGGTTACGGCGCAAAGGGACACACGCAAAGAAAAAGTTTCACACCCAAAGATCCCACTCTGGGATGTGATCGGCTTCACTGTCATCACTTTCTTCTCTAGTGAGTTTTCCGGACATATATATCTGGAAAGTCCCGCTTCGAACAAACCGGAGGGAATCTTTGTAATAGTTAGGGTACTTATGTGTTTTGGCATTTGAAACGTGAAGAAATTTTATGTGCAAACAAATTCTTTCATGCATTTACTGATTTTTTCAGCTAAATGACCCTGAAATTAAAAAGAACTTCAAATGAACTCTGAAAAGGTGGAAAATTGGCATGGTATCATCATTTCACACACATATCATGTGCAAAAAGGTTGAGACAGTTATGGCAAAAAATGGATGCACTTCGTGTACAAAATGGACAATCTCTTTCGAAGTATTAGGTTTCAGACGAAAACTCATCTGTTATAAAGGCATTTTATTTTTTTACTTATTACAACTCCAGACATTTTGTCCATTTAGTATGCACCATTCAAAGCCGCATCATCAATTTGCAACCCTTACTAACTTCATTCACTATTTTTCATGCATTTACTGGTTTTTTTCACCTAAATGACCCTGAAATTGAAAAACACTTCAAATGAACTCCGAAAAGGTTGAAAGTTGGCATGGTATCATAATTTCACCCACATAGCATGTGCAAAAAAGTAGAGAGGGTTACGGCAAAAACTGGATGAACTTCATGTACAAACTGGACAATCTCTTTCGAAATATCAGGGTTTCAAACAAAAACTCATCTGTTACAAAGGCATTTCATTTTTAAATAATCTAAGTATTACCAAATTGAATATAATGATAAAACACACTAATATTAAACATAACAAAAAAGAATCACTGATAAATCTATTCATAAAGTTAAGTTATTCACAAACTAGTGATTCACACAAATTTCAAATAATTCAAATTTAAACTATTCAAATTTGAAAACTACTGGCACTAACAGAAAGTTTGTAATTTTTTGAACCTAAAGAAAAAATATTCACAAATAAATTCTAAATACAGCAAAAAACAGCTCAGAAATAAATAAAAGAAAATAAATAAAGTAGAAAAGAAAAAGAAAATAAATAAATAAAGCCTGCCTGCTGGGCCACAGCGGCCTGCATACGACTAGAAACCCAACCTCTAGTTGGGCCAAGATGCAGGCCCGCAAGGCCCACAGGGCAGAGCGACAGAGTTAGGCCGAAATGACTTGAATTTTGGTTAAAAAAGACAAATTGGGAGTTTGTAAAAATGTTTACTGTTCATGTACTGTTTTGGCCTGATTTGTCTTTTTTGCTGAGAGCTTCTCATATGTCCAAATGACTTGAAATTTGGAGTGGGCCTCACGCATCAAATTGTCTATCACACTAATTTTATTTGGAATTTTTTGAATTTGTTTTGAATTTTTTATGATTTTTTTCTAACCGGGTGCAGATAAGCCTGGGCACCAAAACGCCCTACTTGCCCCTTTTTTCATCAGTTATCGTCTCTTATTTAAGATGGCATCCGCTCTCTTTTTCTCCCTCTCTTGTCTTGTCTACCTTACCACTACAGCTGCCTCCTCGATTCAATGACACCTTTGTCAGTGCCATCACATTTGGTTCTTCATGTCCAGCCATCATAGACAACATGAAGGTCATGTCAATCCTTTTTACATCAATTTTTAAGGGCCACTCCAGCTTATGAATACATAAGTGGTGATGTGTAAATTGGATCAACCATATATTAGTAGCTCAGCGCTAAATAGAAAAACCTTGTTAGTGACTTCCATGATATAGCATGGAAATCAGATACAAACTCAATAGTTCAGAGTCTACCAGAGTAGAAAAAATGCAGAAAATTGCACTATTTTTTTTTCTCGCTAGTATCAAATTCAAACACGCTATAAACTGCTAGAGGAGAAATTATTTGGTTATCCTAATTCCATTACTAATTTTTTTATTTATGAAAATACATCTGGGTGTATATTGATCGAATATTAAATGGACGAAGATAAAGCGCTACCTGTCGCATGGTCGTCATGTCACAAACTTGTTCCCTTCATTCTTCCTCTACCATCTTCGTCCCTGGCAATTACCATGCTCTTGATGAACAAATATGGGAAATGAAAGCATAAAAGAAGGGTAAGGAAGATATGAAAGAGCAGCTAGAGGGGGTGGGTATGTGTTTTTGTAGTGGCCAATGCCTGTAGTAGAATGTGAATAAAAAAGATCAAAATGACCACTCATGCAAACATGGTCTCACTGATGCGCAAGCATGGCCTCACTTGTGTATCCATGAACTAACCCTTACCCTGAGCATACCCATGCAAATACATAACACACTTGCTAATAGACTAAATAATAAAATCCTATGAAGAAAGAAATACATAGACAGTACATGTATATTCGGTATTTGTACATTTTTGTTGCTCATCTCTCGCAATTTTCATCGCATACAAAATTTCCATATATAATCAAACATCAAAATATCTACAAGTAACTTGTATGGCAATTCCTTCCTGGTGTTAATGTATGGTACCTGACAATTGATGATGGACAGGTCAAATCAATAAAAATAATCGACTCCTAGGTCAACCCTAAATAGAACAAGAATCAAACCTGACAATAAATATGAGTTTTCTAAAATAGATAATTGGATTTTCTGTGGCAATTGGGAATATATATGATAGCATAAAGCGATAAAAAGGTTACTTTGCAGATTGCAAAAGAACTGTTACTAATCAACTGCATAGAAATGTTAGTAATCCAAATATTCCTATAGAACACGTTTTAGTATGCTCATGGGACAATTTGGATTTTTGGAGGAAAGCACTTACTGTTTTGCCTGTCCACGTTGCCGCTGCTGCCATGGGCATCACGTTGTGCTGCATGTCGACTTTGCCCTGGAAATCCTTGCTGCCCTGATGCCCGGTCAGTCCAAGACCGCGGAACCGACAACAGGCCAAGCCATGGCCATTCAAATGGCTACCAAACGTGGCGAAACATTGCTCGTCGTTGCCAACCCATCAGTCTGAGGGCTCCTCGACAGCGTCCACTGGCACTACGTCCACGTCCTCTTCGACCACAAGCATGGTCATCAGCACCACGCCTATCTCCTCCTTGATCCCGTGTTGCATTGTTGGCACTATCCTTGCACGTCGTCTCGCCCTGGACATGGCCTTCATTGCCTTATCTATGCACTTTCTGGGCATGGCCTTCCTCATCATGTGCGTCACGTGCAGGACATGGCCTTGACCGCCGTGGCCAGCTTGACCACATCTGACACGACCTGGTCCACCTTGGCTGCTACCATGAGATAGGCACACAAAGGAACTTCATTACCGTTTGTAGTATGCCGATTTGCTATGTTGGTATGAAAGACTCAGCACAGGCAACATATTTTGTAAATTCACGTCAAACGAAGGATCCTACTTATGAAACGAAACTTGAATGGTCAAGATAAATGATACAACGATCCACATTTTGTGCGACCGGCGCATCTGAGAAACAACATGGGCCACAAAAACTAAGACATCATGGAAAGTTATGACATTTATGTTCCGACCTATTAGCCTGCAACAAGGCGACGCATTTTTATCATTAAACAAAATACCAAAAAGAAAATTTATCAGAAAATATCCATTCATGTTAGATTAGTTGATGTTGTCTCAACAGTAAATTTATCAATGTTGATTGTTAAAATATATCATGCATAAGAGTGCTTATAACAAATATAGTTGTACTGGTATAGTTGGGATGCTGTCGCAACTCCAAAACTATGTATAACGATACTTGATATACATCATAAAGCTCTAGAATCCAAAGTTCATAAGATAATGTTTTTCCTGACGAATAGCTTCACCCTCACACAATGATTTTTATTTCCCTTAAAAAAAACCTGCAGGCTCCAAATATTGGCTATAGAAGATGGCGAGTTTCAATCAGGTGAATTTTCCTAGAAGGAAATGAACCAATCACAAAATCAGTTGAGATTGGCAAACAAAACACATAGTGCGAGTAGGAAACTGAAAACCAAACACGTACTGAAGCTAGTGGTTACATAAATTTCTCCAAGGTTGAAGTTTATTTCTCTCTCATCTAGTAGAACAATCTAATGGTAGCTACTACACTTCATATTCATTTCTCCAGCGTCCAACGTATCACCAAGAGGAAACGAAAAATTGTACCACAGTGGAAAGAGGTCAGTCTGACTGATCTAACTCAGATGCATGATTAAGTTACTACTCTCCTGGTCCAGATTAGTTAACACATATATAGCTGAACTAAGAGCTCCTTATTTAACTGACATCTTACTACTTGTACTCTTGAGGATAATGTATCGCGCACCTTGCCGTAGTTGGCGAAGTTAGTCTTGAGGATGTGCTTGAGCCCCGCCGGGTTGGACGTGTAAATCTGCACTCGTCCCGGTGAGAGCCGCCGGAACGTCATGTGCTCGTGGAACAGGTCCGTGTAGTAGACGTGCAGCCGCCGGACGTGGTATACCTGGGGGAACACCGTGGCCACGACGGGCGGGCACCGCTTCGCTCCAGTGCTGCCGCCGCCGCCGAGAATTATGGCAAGGTATGAGCAAATCGCTAGGGCCGCGAGGCCGGCAGCGACCAAGAGGCCGAAGAGCACTCTGTCATTCCTTGTCAGAGAAACCAAAAACCAAACACGTCCTGTAGATGACGGTCGGTGAGGGACGTGTGCAAATCACCCGGGTCCAGCATGTCCTTGGTCACCAGCACAACCGTGCCATGGATCGGGCGTGGTAAGCAGCTGCATCCCCGGTAGCCCAGGAGCTCTCGCCCTCCTCTATGTCTACGGCCTGTGTGTATCCGACGCGCCCGCGGCGACGGCGTCCTGGTGATCCACGACAGCCGCATCCTGGTGATCCGCAATATATCCGAGGCGCCGGCGTCGGCCGCGTCCTGGTGATCCGCGACAGCGGCGGCGGTCGCCGGCGTCGTCTCCCCGGATCGGCGGCGGCATCTGCGGCTGGGTTTTGATCCGGAGATGAGGACTACCGGCCTGGGATCTCATCTGGTACTTCGGCGGCGGCGATCCCGTACCATGGCAGCAGCGAGAAGCGCCGCCCGGAGGCCGGTGGCGGCGATTCCTTATGTGGGCGGCAGGGAGATCGAACGAGATCGCGGCAAATTGTATGTCGGCGGCGGCAAGGAAGCTGGGACTTCGATGGGATTTGAGAGGAGCGGGTTTTGTTCGGGGTAGGTTTTTTTTTGTGCGTGCGTAGGGGGACCGGAGATGAGAAAAACCTGACGAAAGTGAGGGACAAAAAAATTATGGAGTCTATCCTATATCTCTACTTCTGATGGAACAGCTGATAGTCTCTGTTCTGGGTTTTTTTGTCCCACCTCTCACCTTCGTCTGGTTTATTTTTATTTCACCTCCCACCATCATCTTCTCGTGTTGATTTTTTCACCCTTCCAATAAAAACTTTCCTAACCTTTTAAAGTTTCGGAATCGATAACCTCCGAACGTTCGGTTTCTGGGCGTCCCGGCCCGAACGTCCTTATCGCCATCCATCGTGTCGCACGAATTTTGGAGCATACAAAGTCGCCACGTCAGCCCACAAACTCGTTCGGGACGAAACGAACTCTCCCGAACGCCGTCCACTCCTCTGCCTCACTCCTTTTCCCCACTCTTCCCCTATCCTCCCCCGGCCGCCTCTAATCCGGTGAGGCCCGCGGATCCCGACGACTCACGGCGAGAAGCCCGCGCTAGATGCGCGGTAGGAGAGCCCCTGATGGCGGTAGATGGCTGGATCCCACCCAAGCACGCCAGGGCACGGAGACGAACCACGCGGCCGTCTCCATGAGTGGCGGCTCGCCGGAGGCCGGGCGGCCGCATGGGTATGACCGGGTCGAGGCGCTCACCGCCGATAGCGCGCGCCTGGAAGCGGAGAACGAGAGGCCCTCCATGCGCGGCCGTCTCCATGAGCCGCGGCTCGCCGGAGACCGGGCGGTGGCGTGTGTATGACCGGGTCGAGCCGCTTGTCGCCAACCACGCGCGCCTGGAAGCGGAGAACGAGGCCCTCCACGCGCGACCGTCTCCATGAGCGGCGGCTCACCAGAGGCCGGGCGGCGGCGTGGTTACGTCCGGGTCGAGGCGCTCGCTGCCGACCGCTCGCCGCGTTTTCTACAAATTGTGCAGCTCGTGTCTAAGGTATGAATCGTGCTCACGCCTCTCCCATTCCAGTTCTTCTACTAACTAATGTGAGTTTTCTCGAGACGAGTTGTCGTCCTGCCGATTGTTGGATTTTTAGAAGATAATCAACATGGGGTGTTGCTTAGTGTAGTACTTTGGGGGACTGGAACGTATGTATTAGCTGCAGGAGATGAATCCTCTATAATTTGTGTCCTGCTAATTGGCACAAATGTGGGTAGATGTTGCCATGGCACATTTTTGCTGCAACATTTTGTTGCAGGCTGCCATTTTTGTGGTTTTGTTCGGGAGCACATGGCAAGTTACAGATTAAAATGTCCCCCCTCCCCCTAAAAATGATGGAAAATTTGTTTCCAGTGATGGCAAGTTGATATGCACCCCCACTGCAATTTTTTCATGTTTTGTGCTTCGCAAACATCAATATTTGCCATGGCAAAAATACTTGTATTTCACATGGAAAATTTTAGATTAAGTTGCCATGGCAAAAATACTTGTATTTCACATGGAAAATTTTAGATTAAGTTGCCATGGCAAATTTTATTTTAAGTTACCATGGCAAATTTTTACTCCATTTTTGCCATGGCAAATTTAACTCGATTTTTTGCCATGGAAAAAAATACTTTCATTCTCACATGGCAAATTTTGGATTAAGTTGCCGTGGCAAATTTTCTTCTAAGTTGCCATGGCAAATTTATTGTAAAGAGCATGGAAATTTTTATTTAAATATTATGGCAAATTTGCGTTTATAGAACATGGCAACTTTTACTATGTACAATTGTGTAGCCATGATATTTTCTAAGTTATTTCCATGGCAAAAGTACTACATTTTTGCCATGGCAAATTTGACTCCATTTATGGCATGGAAAACTTCTTTAATTAACTTGTCAAAAAACATGCAAACTTGCCATGGAAAAGTTATAGATGTTCAAAAACATGGCAAACTTTTCCATGGTAACTTTAGATGTTCAAAAACATGGCAAACTTTGTAGATGTTCAAAAATATGGCAAATTTTCCATGGCATTTTAAAATGTTCAAAAACATCGCAAACTTCAATATGTGCAAAAAGATGGTAACTTCTTTTAATTAAGTTTGTTCAAAAACATGGCAAACTTTTTTTAATTAACATGTTCACAAACATGCAAACTTGCCATGGCAACAAAAGATGTTCAAAAACATGGCAATTTAAGATGTCAAATACATTTTACAAACTTGCCATGGCAAACTTAAGATGTGCAAAAACAAGGCAAACTTCTGTTTTAATTAAGTTTGTACAAATAGATGGCAAACATGAACATGACAAACTTGCTATGGCAACTAAAGATGTTAAAAAAAACATGGCAAGCTAAGATGTTCAAACCCATGGCAAACTTGCCATGGCAACTAAAATCAGTATTTGTTTATAGATGCGAATTTTTCCATGGCAACTAAATGCATTTTTTGCCATGGTTCGTTGTGTCTTTTTGCCATGTCCGTCCGTAGAATGTTAGTCATGGCCATTTTTACAAATTAGTTTGAGAATACGGCAAGTTTGTTTTTTCAAATTTGTTTTTGCCATGGCAAAAAGTTTTGATCCTTTGAAATTTGTTTTGCCATGGGGATTACATGAACGATATCATTACAACTTAAGATGTTTTCTTTATATTTTTTTTCTGAATTTTTTCTATGTGTCTACACAGAACCTTTTTCACCATATCACTTCATGGCAACTTTTTTGTTTTTTTTTGTAAATTTCGTAGTGATGGCAACTTTTCATACCGTAGCGATGCAGATTGCCATGAACTTCTTCCTTTTTTTGTGCCATTTTTGAAAACATAAACTTGAACATGGCAATTTATTTCATAGAATGCCAATAGTCAATGACATTTTTGTCGTGCAAAAGACCAGTGTTTATTAGTCACAGAAAACTGAGCTTTTTACTAGTCATAACTCAATATGGGCTTTATTTTTCGTTTTTCTTTTCACAGGAAAAAGGCCTGTAGGCCCACTTTCTCTACTGGATCGTGTGTTTTGTGTAACGACAAGTTTGATCATTAGGGGAGGTGAGGCGTTCGGGCTGGAGGTTCTTTTCCACCGAACGAGTTCGTTCGGTCCTTCACTACTCCAGCACGAACGAGTCGTTCGGTCTGGTCCCTCCCCAGACCGAACGTTCGCCAATTATCGGCGTCCTAAAGTTTTCCTAACCAGACACGTTACAAACGGGTAGAAAGTGATTCGTTTTCGATCCACCGCGATCTCCATTCCCGATCCATTCCCGATTCTGATTTTGCTTTCCAAACCCAACCCCCACCCGATCTCGAGTGCTTCTCTCTTCGTCCGTCGCGTGATCCCTTCATTCGTCCCTCCTTCCGCGACTCGTTCTTCTCCTTTCTCTTTTGTCGCATTGGAATCTCGATACAGAAAAAAGGAAGCGGCATGGCGAGGAGGTAAGAAGGACGACGGCATCCAACTTGCCTCCTCGATGCTGGACTCTAGTTAGGAGTGGAGATTTAGCTTATTAATATTTGCACAATGAAATATGATTTTCCTTTTCATTGTGCAGGGAGTGGAAGCGTCTTAGCAAGGGGCAAGGGTGCATGCCGAACCACATGCTTTGGCTCTCTATTGAAGAAGCACTTCCCTAGTTTGGTCTAGTTGAAATCCGACAAGCCCGCGATGCCAGGTTTCACCTGTGAGCACTACAAAGCAGCAAGGATGAGAGGGATGTCAGCAAGGCCAAGCACGTCTGTCGTGAGTTATGGGTATGTGCGTGTATCATTGCATTGATCGTTATCCCGACGGTTGGTAATTATATAACTCCTATATGCATTGCTGTAGAATCACTATGCCTACAAGCCTGGGTTGGAGGATGAGGCTGCAAAGGTGTTAGAGAACATTGCCAAGGGCCGTCGGTACGACATGAATCACAATGCGCGCACATTATGTGTTGTGTGTCGATTGCAGAGACTTAAGATAGAACAAATGGTTTAGTGTTGTACTGCTACTCTTTGCCAAGTACAGCACTCGGCGGTGCAAGGCTTTGCTGAGTACACATCTCGGCAGATGCGGCGCCTGGGGTCTGCTGGCAACTTCACATCTTTCCCGAGAAGATCGGCACTCAGAAAGACATGCCACGTGGCAACAACTGAGCACACATGAAGAACTCTGCCAACATGTTAATGGGCGTGCTCGGTAAACATTTACTGCAAGGGAAAAAGTGTTTTCGTAAATAGTTTACCGAGTACGTGACTTTAGAATCTCAGCAAATGTGGACTGGATGTCACAGAGCCGTCAATTGCAAACAACCATGCCACATGGCTCGTCTTTGCCGGGTGCCGCGTGTACGATCTCGGCATACCCCCTATAAGCCGAGTGCTTTTATCTTAGCCGAGTATCGGCGGCAGAGGGCTCGGTAAATTCTCTCATATGTTGTGCGCTAGTGTGTGCCGAGAGCCGTACTTGGTTTAGATGTCTTTTGCCATGATCCCGTGTTCCTGTACTCGTCATAGACAAAAGAACTCGGTAACGCCAATTTTTCCAGTAGTGTTATATATTACGTGTCCTCGAGCCAGAAAAATTGGGTATCATGCATGACAAAAGCCTGCATAGTAATGTGTGGCGTGGCTAAAATGACGCCGGGTGCGCATAAGGATGTGAGCACGCAAACTTGCTCTAGGACACGATAGGAGCCAGAATCCGGTTACGGCTACGTATAGTTGGAAGACAGAGATGTCCCGACTCGATCAGGGATTCCCTCCAGGCCGGCCTACATATACATATACACAGGCGCGTGCGTCGGACATACCCAATCGCAACAGAGTTTACTTGGTACCGTCGACAATGGGTGCCACCGCGAGCCGATCGGCGCCCATGACGAGCGTGGTGACGGTCCCCAGGTACTCCAAGCTGGTGCGGTCGCCTGACGTGCTGACTGTGGGCAAGCTCTTGTTCGGCGACCTCTACTGGGACGTCCAAGTGCAGCCTATGGGTTTCGACGAGGACGGCCTAGCGGAGGACTTGGTCGTCTCGGTCGCCATCAACCGCGGGCTGCACACACTCGATTCAGCCCTCGGCACCTACATCTCCATCGAAATCCTTGACGCCACCGGCAAGCACACCGTCTTCCACAATGAGAGCAACCGGGCAACGATACAAGAACCCAGCGAGTGCTTCATGTTGTGCCTATGCGTGAGCAGGAGGGAGCTGGAGGCGTCGTGCTGCGTGTGTGCCCGTTACAACGAATTCACCCTCAGGTGCACCCTGGAGAAGAAGCAGCAGCAAAAAAAGCGGCCACGCCTCCTCGGAAACTCGTTGAAATCCGATGCTGTCTTGGAGCCACCGCAGGTCGCCATGGCCGGGTCCCACACGCTTACCATCGGGAGTGTCTCCCAGCTCAGGGCGGCACTTCAGGACGGGGAGTGTGCCTACTCCACGCACTTCGCCGTGGGAGGGAGCACATAGTACCTCAAATTCTGCCCCAGATCGTATAAATTGACTTACCTGTACCTCGTCCGCGCGAACAAGGTGGAGGAGACCCCGGTAACGACAGCCGAGTTCAGCTTTGAGCTCGAGGGGGCGGTGAACTTCGAGTCCCAGAAGATGAGACACACATTTGACCGTGACAATGATGACTTCTACTGCCAGCTGGAGCAAATTGGCGCGTCGCCCATGCAGGAGGACCGCCTTGTTGTTCGGTGCTGTCTCGCCATTATCATGCCGGAGGAGATTCCGACCGCCGTCACCTTGTGCAGCGAATCAGTGCTGACTCCTACTTGGCGCCATGCATGCCTGGCTAGTTTGCGTTGCAGAAGGCAAGTTCAGGCAAAATTAGTATAGCTCCACATGCCGGCAAACTCATTTGTAATTTTTCTTTTTTGGTAGAAGAACTTATTTGTCGTTTACCGAATAGCCAGGTACAATGTCGGTTTTGCTATTTATCAACTTGCTGAGATTTAGTTGTCGTAAGTTTCTTTTTGTTGTTTTCATAAGTTTGTCGAGCGGCCATTGCTGTCACTTTTCTAATGAAGTCAAGCCCCTTCTGGATGTCCGCTGTTGCACTATGTTGTGTCTTACCATAGACAAGAGGTATATACACCTTCTTCACCAACTTTCAGTTAAGGTGACGGCTAACGGCTTCCTTGACACTAGCTTTCAGAGATTATGAGTTGTTGGGTTACGGCCCCGTCGGTATGTGTCCTTTTTGGTTTTCTTTTGGACGCCGATATCTACTGTTCGATATGAGGATTGACCTCCTAGACCAAACGAGTCGTTCGGTGGGAAAGATCGATCAAATCGAACGAGATCGATCACGTGATCTGTATATAATGGACGTGGCTAGGGAACGCCTGGGCGCTCGCTCACAAGATCGAGCACACCTTCCGTTTTGGGAAAGGAATCAGGAGATATGCTAGAAATAGGAAAGACCAGGCTACAGAGCGCATATGGTCCCCCCTCCTACCAGCATGTGCTCACCCGAACCGCACGCCCCACCTAGTCCCCATCTCCCCTCCTTTTCTTGGATCCCGACGCCAAGCCCCCAATCCTCCAACCGTCGCCCTCCTTCCTCTCGTTCCCACCTAACCCTCTCCAGAATCCTCTCTCCTTTAGATCTAAAAAGCTTGGCAACCATGACGCCTTGAAGAGAGCATCTTGCTCCCCTCCTCAAACGCTCAAATCAAGTTGCAGCAATAAACAGGTGACAAAACCTACACACCCCTCTCCATCTCCTCCCCCTTTCACTTGTTTTAATTGCTGGGATACTTGAGCAGCAAAAAAAAGGTTGATCATTAGTAAAAACTTGGTTTGGCTCCTTGATAAGAAAAGCAGTTGGGCAAAACACACAGTTCCTATAAGATCTTGAAAATAGAGCTACCAAAAAGCTAGGCAACTATGTACTGCAAGTAGAGAGCCTAGAAAAAACTCAAAAGAGTAAGACCACATGAGGCAACTTTAGCTATGATTTCCGGCAACTTCTACTAAAATTTGAAGCAACTACTATCAAGCATGTAAAAAATGACTGTTGCCTATATCAAAGAAAGTTCCTTGCAGTAAAAATATCATGCATCCACTGTGCAAATGTAAATAAAAACATGCAACAACTTTTCTGTGATTTTAGGCAACTCATGCTAAAATTTGAAGCAACTAGTGTTGGGCATTAAAAAGGGGTCTACTGCCCCTATAAACTCCTTGCAGTAATATCAGGCAACCCTTTCGCAAGCAAACAAAGAACCACAAAAACAACATGTAGAGGACAACATATATAGGTGGTAGTAACACACACATATATAGGTGGCAGTAACTCATATATAGGTGCATTATATACAAAGGGGAAAAATCTAAAAAACAGAGTCACATAATATCAAAGTGAACTAGCCATAGGTTCACATGGCTGATAATTTCTTCCCTGGAGCGGAACCTAACACACAATGTGGACTGAAAAAATGCCCCACACACCACTAGGTTCTCCACCATGCCTTCTAGTCATCGTCCTATAACCTCTTTGTCAAAAGAGGAAGGAAATAAAAACGCATTGATGTTGGGCGTAAAATGTTGCTGGAAAAGAAAAGGAACATTTGTATAGAAAATGGAAAAATCACAGAATCATTAAATAAACAAATAAACATGGAACAAACAATTTCCCCTATTGTTGACTTTGTGTTGTACAATCTGTTTCCCTAATTGGTTGCCCAAAAAACTTGCCTGTAAACCCTACAAAAGTTGCCCCTAATCCTACCAATAGTTACCTCAATTTTGCAAGCCTGGTAGTACTGGTTGCTACCAATAGTTGCAAATTTCCACTGCATGTTCATATATTATAGAAACTTGTTCTTGCAAGAAAAAAACAGCCCCCCCCCTAGCAAACTCTCTTGCTCTCATATATTTGTGATTCCCAGTCCTGCTGTCCACCGCAACTCCCATCTAGTTGTGTTGCTTTTATATTTTCTCATATGTTGCATGCTTGTTGTGTCAGTAGTTGCCTCTGATTTATATTAAGTTGCTTTCTCTGATGTGGTTACTTTTATGAGCTGAAGGAGGCAGACACGGATTTATTTTCCAAGTGCAAGATGGATGCCGAGGGGAGGTGTGAGAATTTATTTTGGGTGGATGCTCCAGCACGGAAAGCTTATGCATCGTCTTATCATGATTGTATCTCGTTCGATGCAACCAAGCTTACAAACATGTATAACCTTGGGGACACACAAACATGAAATGACAGGCAAAAAAGGTTCTAAATTAAAAGAAAAACTAAAGTAAGCAACTATATTCTCTAACACAGACAATTCTAGTGTGATTCATGGGCAACTATTAAAAACATAAAATGTGTTATCCAAATATGGCACTGTTCCATGGGAAAAACTTACGCATACTTTACCGAAGAAGGGTTCCCCTCCGCTTTATATATATAAGCAACCGTCACCAAGCCATCCGATACAAACACACCGAGGCGGCGACGAGGATAGAGTAGGGAGGGAAGGTGGGGTTGTGCTTGCCGGCTAGGGTTTCCCCTCCGGTCACCTGCGGATGCGACACAGAGGGAGTGGGAAGGACTCATGAATTGTTTTCTTCTGGTTCAGTTCCACCGCATAATTTTCCATAGATTCCTTTCCTTATCCCGTCCTTAATAACTGCCTTTGTGAGATTATTGTTTCCAGGCTTTTGACCCTCAGAAGAACAACTGGTGTTCCCCTCATCAATATATATTACTATTCCAAGAATTTCTAGGCAAGTGTTCATGTGAATTGAGCAACTCCATATATATTCTGATGCAACTTAATCTGCTATTGTGTTTTTTTATGATAGAAAAATGTCGATGTGCTCTGTTTTGGGATTGATTGGGCCAACTATAATATAAATAAAAAATACATGTGATGAGTGTGATGAGGTGAGTTAGGGTTTAGGCACCTAAAAAATGAAAACTCACCTATTAGTCACCCCCCTATTCTCTCTGGAAAAATTAAGTCAATTATTGTCGTGGACTGAGCAAATCCCGTTGTCAAAAAATGATGCAACTCCCTACTTCTTAAACTTTATAATTACCTCTTGTGTGTCTTTCTGTCACCGTTTCACCTCACTTCCTTCTTCAAATGCATCAACCTCATGATTTAATTTCGCTCCCTGCACCCACGCTTATGTCTGGCCAGTTGGTTTTTGAAAATAACAATATGTCAAACAGAAAGAAGCATGGGTGATATATTAAAAAAACAAAATTAGTATCTCAAAAATGGAAAAAAAGATATCTCGAAACACACATGTACACCCTATTGCTGCGCCGTTTCACCTCGTGCATCATTGGCATCACCAACCCTTTTTGCGTTTGCGTACCTTTTTAGAAACATTGAAGAAAACACATGATGTGCAACAAAACAAAAAAACTAAGAAACTAGCATATGCTTCTTGGGCAACTACTATACACCTCCTAACCAAACACATGATGAGCGACCAAAACAAAAACGTAAGCAATTAGCATATGCTACTTGCGCAACTACTGCACACCCCCTGACCCATCCTATGCAACTTCTCAAAATTGTTCAAGTTGATAAGCAGAGCCATAGGTTCACCTCCTCCTTGTTACATACTACCTCCGTCTCTGTGTATAAGTCATTTGTGTAGTTCTAGGTTGAAAATTTAACTATCTAAATATATATTATATGTGACAATATATATATATATATATATATATATATATATATATATATATATATATATATATATATATATATATACAGAAACTACATCCATGTAGAAATCTAGTGATATACTTTTCATGACATATAACACATATTTAATTCCTCAAATTGATGACCTAGAACTACACGAATGACTTATATACCGGGACGGAGGGAGTAAATAAAAAGCTTGAGTTCCCGATAAAAACCAATGAGTCCAAAAATGTTGTAGAGAACATCACAAAAATATGTGTGCTCTGATACGTCTGACAAACATCTGATACATAGAAAAACTTGATGAATCAATGGACATTTCACAAACCTCTCACAAATGTTTCTATACATACATAGGCGCAAGCATGGGCATACACAACTCATTTGTTGATCTACTACTTTGCAGCTCAACACTAAGCCTATACATGAAAAATTTATTCATCAGTGAGTAGTTACATCTCTCCCATGTTGTCGTAACCAGAGATATTTAGCAAATCGATCAATATCTAGTGACTAGTGAGTACTTATTCTAATCGAACTAGGAGCAGGTCTCTCTCACTAAAAATTTCAACATTCATACTTGTTCATCTGGCCCAAAACCATCCCCCAACACCCCCATCAACTCCGTCCTTACTTGAAAAATCTGAGCAACTGGTACTCAAGTTGAGAGAAATTCATGCCGTATTGTCAACAACTCTTGTATTTCAACTATCTCACCTTGTGTGTCACTCCAGACTGCTTAACAAGCATGCCACTAATACGTCTCCATCGTATCTACACTTTTTGTTTGTGTCATGCCAATAATTTACAACTTTTACATACTTTTGGCAACAATTTATATGATTTTCTTGGACCAACATATTGATCCAGTGCCCAGTTCCAGTGCCTGTTTGTTTTATGTTTTTTGTTTCATAGAAAATCCATACCAAACGAAGCCCAAATGCGATAAAAATATGGAGATTTATTTTGGAATATATGTTATTTTAGCAAAAAATAATCATCACGAGACAATGCTCGCAGGGCCCACAAGCTATGTGGGAGCGACCCCCTACCCTGGTCGAGCCCAGCAGGCTTGTGGCTACCCGTGAGGCAGTTGGGGCCCTTCTTTCTCCGCAAGAAAGATAATTTCCGGATAAAAATCTCCTCAAAATTCCAGCTCAATCGGAGTTACGGATCTCAGGGAATATAAGAAACGGTGAAGGGCCAGAAAACAGAATGTGAAACAAAAGAGAAATAGAGAGAGACGGACACACACACACACATATATATATATAGTAACTACTGCACACCCCCTGGTTTCTATATGTCATGAAAAGTATATCACTAGATTTCTACATGGATGTAGTTTCTATATATATATATATATATATTTTGTATGATCGTGTACTATATATATATATATATAGAGAGAGAGAGAGAGAGAGAGATCCAATCTCGGAGGGCTCCTGCCCTCCGGGAGCTATGGAGGCTATGGACCAGAGAGGAAACTCTTCTCCCATCTAGTGGGGAGGCCAAGCAAGAAGAAGAAGGAGGGGGGGTTGCCTCCCCCTCTCTTCCAGTGGCATCAGAGTGTCACTGGGGGAACCATCGTGACGACGATCTACACTAACAACTTCGCCGCCTTCATCACCAACTCTCCCCCCTCTAGGCAGTGGTCTAACCTCTCTATTCCCGCTGTAATTCTTTACTTGAACATGGTGCTTAATGCTATATATTATTATCAAATGATGTGTGGCCATCCTATGATGTTTGAGTATATTTCTTTTGTCCTACGGGTTAATTGTGGTATGGTGTGATTGATATGAGTTCTATGTTATTATGGTGCTGTCCTATGGTGCCATCTGTGTCCCGCAAGTGTGAGGGATTATCGTTGTAGGGTTTTGCAATAAGTTATAATTCGCTTATAGTGGGTGGCTAGAGTGATAGAAGCTTACAACCGAGTAAGGGTGTTTTTGCATATGGGAATAAAGAGGACTTGTTACTTAATACTATGGTTGGGTTTTACCTTAATGATCTTTAGTATTTGCCGATGCTTGCTAGAGTTCCAATCATAAGTGCATATGATCCAAGTACGGAAAGTGTGTTAGCTAATGCCTCTCCCTTATTGCATATCATAAGCATCTACCATGTTATACTCACTTTCCTATGGACAATCTTTCTCTTTATGTTACAAAAAGCCCTCTACTAAACAACTAAATTTTATTATCTTGGAAATTACTCCTAGTTTTATTCTCGCTAAGTACTTCTAGTTTTATTCTTGCAAATTTATCCTATCACACCTACAAAGTAGTTTTATTGTTGTTCTAGGTAAAGCGAACGTTAAGTGAGCATAGAGTTGTATCGGTGGTCGATAAAACTTGAAGGGAATATTAATTCTACCTTTAGCTTCTCGTTGGGTTCGACACTCTTATTTATCGGAAAAGCTACAATTGATACCCCATACTAGTGGGTTATCGAGACCTTTTTCTGGCGCCATGGGGTGTATGGCACGCCCTGTCGCCTTGTGACCTCCTCATGGGTCCACTCGGCTATTTCTTATTTTTGTCATTTTTCTAACTAGCAGAGCGGCCTGTGTAAATATGCGGGCCAGTACTTTCAAAGTAAATATTTTCCGATTGTTCATCAATTGTTACTCTTAGATATATATTGTGACCATTTTATTTTCAAGAGGAATTCATCTTTCATGTTTTGTAAATTATTAGTGGAGGACAGAGTTATTCGCTCCTAGTGGGTTTTATGAATGCAGTTGAACATGTTCGTGCTCTGTTGTGGGCTTGCATTAAATGGAAATTCCACATGCATAGTCCAAATATGAATTATTTGTACTGGTTAGAAATGTTTTTTTGTATGATCATGTACTATATTTTTCATGGTTTTGGTTAAAATGTTTGTAGCATATAAAATTATATAATTTAGGCGAACACACATATGTGGACTATACTTTTGACGGGATTTATTGACACCGTTTTGTGGGGACAACGTATTTGATGTGTTCAATCGTTATTTAAAACCTCAATCTCATTTTGAGACCATACTATAAAAAAATAATGTGAAAGATTTCGAAAAGTATATATATTGATAATGTGCCATGTGCATTATGATTGTTGTCAAAAAATCATATAATATACCCACACATAAAGTTTGGTAACATATGCATACTTTATATTATTACTTTTTGTAGTCTTATGATGATCTTGTCTTTAGAAGTATTTACGAAAGTTTGTATTTTTCCTATGCATTACATATATATTACTACAAATTCTAGTGGTAAAAAGCATGATATATTTCTTAGCTGGAAGGGGTTGATAAAATGTGGATGTGTGCATTGATGTACAATATATTAATTTGTGAACAATTTGTATAAGGATTACAGAAATAGTATTGAACATAGTATCAAAAGTATATATACACTATAAATGATGTGTCCAGAAGAAAGTTGGAGATGCCAATATAATTCAAAGAATCAAAGGACAAGTAAGCAAACAAATGTATGTTCTTGAGACATTACGACATAGATAAGAGGCGACGCCAAGATCATCATGCAATTACTGCTGGTGGTTAAATTCCTATATACAAACATTTTGAGTGTGTATAAATAAATATCTCTCAAGCAATTGGGCCAAAAACATCTTGAACAAACTCTAATTTATTTAATAATTATTATTATATCACGAGATAACAAAGTATTAATTGCTAGCCTTAAAGAACAACCTTAATCAGTAGGTTCCCTTCCTAATCATCATTAGTGATATTTATAGAGTTATACATCATGCAAGAGGCAGGGTAGCCAAAATATCTCTGAAGTGCCCCATCACAAAACATTGTGAGTGAAAACAATGGCGTTACTTTATTTGATTGAATCTTCTACCCCCAAATATTTGTAAAGACGATTGGAATAAAACTGTACAAAATAGTTAATTGTAGATCTTGGCATATAATAAACCATGCAGTAAAAAGCATGATGCTTAATTACATTATTTGAGCGAATATTGAGCCCCACACCTACACGTACTATAGATTTGTAGGACCAACACATACATAGTTGATCATTAGTTAGTAAAATGAAACTGATATGATGAAATCCTTTCATATAGATGACGGTATAATAATAAATAGCCCCATTCGGTGGCGGAGCCAGGAATTTCTTCCTTGGTATTCATTGGTATTCATTTGCGCAATTTTATAGCAATATGACAGCAAATAGACAGCAAACTAGTAGCAGTATATCAATGGATCGGCAATTCTTTGGTATACCATGGAAGTCCAGGGAAGACCCCTGGCGCCGCCACTGGCCCCATTACACTAGTAGAAAAAGGGTCAAATGTAAAGCACATTAGTGCCGGTTTGAATTTGAGCCGGCACTAATGTGACCATTAGTGCCGGTTCGAACGGCTAGGCGGGCGGGTATCATTAGTACCGGTTCGTGGGTAACCTTTAGTACCGGTTCATGCCACGAACAGGTACTAATGAGGCTGTGTCAGGGTATGGTCGGTCTGGGGCCCACGAAGACCTTTAGTACCGGTTCATGCCATGAACCGGTACTAGAGTTTCTTTGTAAGCTGATTCTTAGTCCCACCTCGCCAAGAGAGAGGCAGTATGAGCGGTTTATAAGCCGTGAGTGCACAAACAATGACGAAGAGTTGCAATGCTCACCTACATGTTGATTAGCTTCAAGCCTTGCGGAATAGCATAGATTGCACTAAGCTATGTGCAGTGCAGTCTACACTATTCCGAATGGCTTGAAGCAAATTAACCAGCATTGCACCTCTTTTTTAGTTTTAATAACTTGTTTGAACTCCGAACTTCTTTTGTGTTCAGTATGCAGCACTCAAAGCGATGTCATCAATTTCCAACATGTTCTGACATCATTTGTTGTTTTTCGGTCATTTAACGCATGTACTAACTACACTATTCCGAATGGCTTGAAGCAAATTAACCAGCATTGCACCTCTTTTTTATTTTTAATAACTTATTTGAACTCCGGACTTCTTTTGTGTTCAGTATGCAGCATTCAAAGCGACGTCATCAATTTCCAACATGTGCTGACATCATTTGTTGTTTTTCGGTCATTTACCTAATTGTTTTAGAGAGCTAAATGACCGTGAAATTGAAAATCACTACAAAATGAATCCTGGAAATGTTGAAACGTGGCATGGTATCATCATATCACCCGCATAGCATGCGCGAAAGAGTAGAGAGGGTCACGGCAAAAACTGGACGCACTTCGTGTACAAACTGGACATACTCTTTCGGAGTATCAGGGTTTCGGACGAGAACTCATCTGTTACACGGCCACTTCAATGTTTTTTAAACTTATTTGAACTCCGGACTTCTTTTGTGTTCAGTATGCAGCATTCAAAGCGACGTCATCAATTTCCAACATGTTCTGACATCATTTGTTGTTTTTCGGTCATTTACCTAATTGTTTTAGAGAGCTAAATGACCGTGAAATTGAAAATCACTACAAAATGAATCCTGAAAATGTTGAAACTTGGCATGGTATCATCATATCACCCGCATAGCATGCGCGAAAGAGTACAGAGGGTCACGGCAAAAACTGGACACACTTCGTGTACAAACTGGACATACTCTTTCAGAGTATCAGGGTTTCGGACGAGAACTCATCTGTTACACGGCCACTTCAATGTTTTTTAAACTTATTTGAACTTCGGACTTCCTTTGTGTTCAGTATGCAGCATTCAAAGCGACGTCATCAATTTCCAACATGTTCTGACATCATTTGTTGTTTTTGGTCATTTACCTAATTGTTTTAGAGAGCTAAATGACCGTGAAATTGAAAATCACTACAAAACGAATCCTGAAAATGTTGAAACTTGGCATGGTATCATCATATCACCCGCATAGCATGCATGCGCGAAAGAGTAGAGAGGGTCACGGCAAAAACTGGACGCACTTCGTGTACAAACTGAACAAACTCTTTCAGAGTATCAGGGTTTCGGATGAGAACTCATCTGTTACACGGCCACTTCAATTTTTTTAAACTTATTTGAACTCCGGACTTCCTTTGTGTTCAGTATGCAGCATTCAAAGCGACGTCATCAATTTCCAACATGTTCTGACATCATTTATTGTTTTTCGGTCATTTACCTAATTGTTCAGTATGCAGCATTCAATTTCCAGAAGAAAATAAATAGAAGAAAAGAAATAATGCAGAAAATAAAAAAAATTATACAAAAAAATTACTCAAAAATAAATAGTTTCCAACATGTTCTGACATCATTTGTTGTTTTTCGGTCATTTACCTAATTTTTCAGTATGCAACATTCAATTTCCAGAAGAAAATAAATAGAAGAAAAGAAATAATGCAGAAAATAAAAAAAACTATACAAAAAAATTACTCAAAAATAAATAGAAGAAAATAAATAATGCAGAAAAGAAAAAACTATATAAAAAACTACTCAAAAATAAATAGAAGAAAATAAGTAATGCAGAAAAGAAAAAACTATATAAAAAATTTGTTGGCGCGCTGTCCAGTGGGCCTGCCAGACCTAGGGTGTGCAAATGCAGGCCCAGAAGGGCCAGCAGACTCACAGGGCAGCGCGCCCTAATTAATTAGGCCCAGAAGCCTGCTATATAGAGGAGTTCGAAGAGGTAGCCGCGGCTGGGTTTATAAACCAGTGCGGCTGCCCTTCGCCGGGCGAGGTGGGACTAAACTTTGGGGTGGCAGCGCGAGGCCTTTAGTACCGGTTGGTGGCTCCAACCGGTACTAAAGACCACCCTTTAGTACCGGTTGGAGCCACCA
Organism: Triticum urartu; assembly: GCF_056163025.1. Classification (NCBI taxonomy): domain Eukaryota; kingdom Viridiplantae; phylum Streptophyta; class Magnoliopsida; order Poales; family Poaceae; genus Triticum; species Triticum urartu. The sequence goes on from NC_141879.1 coordinate 717,228,520, forward strand.
ACCGGTACTAAAGGCCTGCTCTTCCCACCTTTTGGCCTGGCCTTTAGTACCGGTTGGTGGCTCCAACCGGTACTAAAGGCTCACCCTATATATACAGCACTTACGAAATTTTAGTTACATCTCCCCACTTCTTTCGTCAACCTCTCGCGCGCCGCTCCTGTCGTCGCCGCCCGTCGCCCGTCGTCGTCCCCGCCGCCGCCCCGAACGCCGCGCGCCGCCGTCCGTCGTCGTCCCGCGCCGCGGTCCCGTCGTCGTCCCGCGCCGCCGTCCGTACGTATCTCGCTCTCCTCGCGCGTACCCGCTGCGCCGCCGTCCGCCCCGAACGCCGCGTGCCGCCATCCGTCCCCGCCGGCGCCCCCGCCCCGTACGCCGGCGCCCCCGCTCGTACGTACGGGGCGGCGGCGTACGGGGCCGCACACACACACATATACCACACACGCATACACACATACACACATACGTACACACATATACGTATACACACACATACACACACACACACACATTTTTTTACTTATTTTCTATTTTTTAGAAAAGTTAATTAGATGATCGAATGTTAGATTAATGTCGAATGTTAGATGAATTAGCTAACTAGATAGAAAAATTGTCGAACTAGAGATTAGAACTAGTTGAATAATTAATATAACTAGTTTATTTTTAGTAAGAAAATTGTCGAACTAGTTTATTTAGTTATATGAGATTTGAACTAGTTCAATAATTAATATAACTAGTTTATTTTTAGTAAGAAAATTTAGGTATCTGAGATTTGATGATCTAATTAAAATATTATTTGTTAATGAGTTTTTCTGTTTATTTAATTTTTTATATATTTTGAGTTTATATAAATGTTAGATTAATGTCGAATGTTAGATGAATTAGATAGAAAAGTTAAATATATAGTAATGTCAATTGAATATATAGTTAGATATATTAATGTCAAATGTTAGATGAATATATATTTGGCTAGATATAGGTGTTTAATGTTTCACCTATATGAACATAGGAAATGTCATCTGACGACGAAAAAGATTTCATTATGTGCGAACACTGTGAAGACCAGCGCGGCCTGTGCGACAAAAATTTCCTTGTTGATGGTAGGCGCTTCAGCATCAAGCTGGATGAGACATTCGAAGTTGATACAGAAAGTCACTTTGTCAATTATTATTTGAATGCAAAACTTATGCTTCATTTGCTTCAACTTATAATTTTAAATTTTCACTATTCTACTAGCGCATCCCCTGCCATGCAAGAATTTTTGTCTTGGATAAGATAGGTTTTAGTGCTATAGATGATATGGAGGTAAAGAGAGTTTACTTGAAGACGGAGCATGGGTATACTTTCAACGTCAAATTATATAATGGAGACACATACACCCATTTTGAATGCAAAACTTGGCAAGCACTATGCAAGGCTTATGCATTTGAGCCTGATATGGTTATCACCTTTGATATTCGTCCGAAAGATGATATTGAAGGTAATATAGACATCTGGGTCGATGTGCAAACGTCTCTAGTTCTACCATTTGGTGAGTTTTTTTCAACCATGCATGCATATGTTTATGTCTTTGATACTGTTTATTCAAAAATAGTTGACAACTAATTTGTATTGTCAACTTATTTCAGTTCAAGCAAACATGTCCGACGCTTCGTAGACAGGACCTACTACTGCCCCGGGGCTCAACTAAACTGCGAGGAGATAAGTCATTATGTTTCATGGCTTGAGGATCTTAATACTGTCAAGACAAATTTTTTTCCTGAACTTAGAAATGTTAGTACTCAAAACGTGCGACCAATGGTGATCGTATTGAACTACAGTCACATCTATAATCGAAAGATGGTAAGATTTTAAATATTTGTCCTTAATTAGTGCATCTTTTGCATACATTATTTTTGAAGCTAAACTTTCATTGCTTAGTATATTAATTACTATACGATGTTCTTCAACAGGGACTTCCGATGACAGTTGTGCCTCAGTGGATCAAGACAAAAGGTCGCATGTCAATGGTTAGCTTACGACCAAGATTTCCTACATTGCACATGAGTGCATTCAGGATTTCTGAAAGCGAAGAATGCTTAATAGTGAAAGATTGGAGCAAAATTGTTAACGATCGCAGAGAAGTACTAGGGGGCAGCAAGGAGAAGCGCAACCCAAGATTAGGAGACAGATTCATCTGCATACTCCAGTATGATGAATCAGGAGAGCTATACATGTTCTATGCTATTCTACCTGAGAGGGGGCAGCAGGATCAGTAGCTACTAGTTCATGCTCTTAATTAGTACTTGTCTCATGTCCGTGTCCTGAACTTCGATGTTGGTGATGATTATGTTGAACTTGATGATATCTTTGCTTCTGTTACAAAGTGAATGTTTCCTCTTTAAGCTAGCCAGCGTTGATGATGATTAGATAGCTAGCGGTAATGACTATGATGATTAAATAGTGGTAATTAGACGACTATGATGATTTTTAGCTAGCTAGAGTTTATTTATTTATTAATATGCGATGATGATGACGATGATGATGACTACAACTCATTATAACGTAAAACAATCCTAAATTAAATTGATAACACAAATTTAATTGAAAAATACAAAATAAAACAAAAACCCCCAATCATTTAGTACCGGTTGGTGTTACCAACCGGTACTAAAGGGCTCCCGGCCCCCGAAGCTGGCTCGTGCCACGTGGTTTCCCTTTAGCACCGGTTCATGCTGAACCGGTACTAAAGGGGGGGGGCTTTAGTGCCCAAACTTTAGTGCCGGTTCCTAAACCGGCACTAAAGGGCCTTACGAACCGGTGCTATTGCCCGGTTCTGCACTAGTGTTAAAACTTATGAGCAGTGGCTCACCTTCACAAAATAGTGGCTCACCTTCACAAAATAGTGGATCACCTTCACAAACCCGTTGATGTGTTCCTATTTCCACTCCATAAGAATTTAAGATACGAGACATGGAAATCGTCAAACAATAGAGATATCGTTTTGGTAGCTACTTCCTTAAATCATACCCATGAAGATTATTAGATACATTAAGAATCTTCTTGTGACTTATTGTCTTCTCTCATTGTTAAAATTATAATCTTTCATGTTTAAGATATTTAATGTGATATTTTTCTTTATTGAAAAGTAAATCTATGTATTTTTTATATTTATACACAGCATTAGAAATTGCACAATGATTAATACATAGGCCTATAAATATTTTGTGTTTGTAAAATATATCTCATTGCCTTTTATTCATCATATAAAACTGAAGATAGAATATATGAACAACACATACATAGTTGATCATTAGTTAGTAAAATGAAGCTGATATGATGAAATCCTTTCATATAGCTGATGGTATAATAAGAAACTAGTAGTGTGGCCCACGCATTTGCGCAACTAGAATTTATATATAACTTCTTTATATATTGTGAAATTCTTGATAAGAAAATTAGCATTTCTAACCATTGTTCCTCACTTAATTCATCCTCGTTTCTATTTCTCCTGTCTTGCAAATGTTATTTGCATAAAAGTATAATATTTATTACAACACAAATGATAGGTTACATAGTCAACATGATTTTTTGCATCTATGTTCATTACTATTTAATAGCTTGGTTTTCCTTCTTCATACAATACTTACTCGCATGCATCATATAATCTTCTTATTCACGCTCTACCTGTCACTTATACATGCATATATCATATAGTTCTTGTGGGCCTCACCTAGTGCTTTGAATTCATCTATGACAACAATTCATGAATGCTTATGCTCATCTATGTTCTACTCATGTGCACTCCTTGATGTCCTCTCAAAACACTTTTTATGTAGACACACATCAAGTATGGAATTTAAAATTTTTCATGTGTAGAACAACCAAATGCATGATGATACCTTTCTCGTCGTTGTCATTTTTTTCTTCTGTCGCTAAGTATTACTTGTCAAGAAAAAAAACCAAGATTTTTCCATAAACGTTTTAAAGATTTTATCTATTGATGTATTTCATATATTATATACAAAGACACATATTCATAATTTTCCTGTATTTTGCATTTTGAATTTCATGTATATAATCTGAATTATTTAATCACAACCTTATATATGTTATATATTTATATATAATATTCGGACATTAGCTACTTAATTTTTTCACTTAGCGGAGTACATATGAAAAATAGATACCGATTTTCGTTCTTATTTAAAAGTTTACAAATATAAAGATTCATATTCTTTGTACACCTAATTTTTTTAAAGCTATAGTTTATTCTGGTGACTTGTAGTGCCATCGCTTGTCAAGGCGCCTCGAATCATCCATGTCATCTTTCCTTCTGCCTCGCCTTGCAGATCTGGAGCAGGCGAAGCACATGCCTCATGGGTGCTGGTCGTCGAGCGCGGATGAGGCGGCGGTGGGGAGAAGCAGAGGGGATGGAGGACGTCGGAGGGGAAAGCAGAGAGATTGTTTTTTTTTGTTTTGCTGGTAGAAAGCAGAGAGATGTGCGGACGGGTAGGGAGGAGACGTACGGGAGGGCATACATCGGTGGGGAGAGGTGGGGGATTGAATATAGGCCCGTTAGAATGGAAGAGAAACCGATGCTAACAATTGGGCTTCTTTTCTGTTTATGAGTCGAAACCATGGGGCTTCGGTCAGTATTAAGCCTAAAAATGAAGCGACGAACTTGGCACATTAAATGTTACCAAAACTTATAGATTAAAATGAAAATAATTCAAAATTGCTGACGTGGTAGATTGTTGACTTGGATAGGCTGCATGTCAAGAGAAATAAGATAGTGGGGATGAACTTTTTAGGTATTATAGATGTGGATAATGACCATCATATGAAACTATCTAAAATATTCAGAGATCAGTAAAATATATTATAATTCCAAACATGATAGTTTTTGAACATATTCCGAACTTATATTAGTTTTGCCTTTGGTACTCCTCACGGTAGATCACTAAAAAAAGCAAGGAAGAATAAAAAGAGGCACATGTAGTCCGGTTGTGTATTGGTTTGCTTGTGCAAGAGAGGATGTGGTGGGTCATGTTGTTCGGATGTCTATTGGTTGCCCAAAACTCTGTTCGTTTTGTTAGTTTTCCATATGTACGTACGATTGAGGAATCCTTACAATGCGCGTCTTCCTCTTTTCTACTACGGTGCAAGTTGCATCTAAATCTGTCACCACTTTTCTTTCCTTCATATACTTTATAATCCGGGAGTAGCATCTAACGTGACAACTTGAAAGTCCATTACTGTTGCGTACATATATTTTTACGTGTTACATAAGAATCTTTAAATCTCAGTCCTTGTAATTCTAATCAAACGGCTTAAAAAAGATTAGCATATGTGGACAAACGTGATGGCTTGTTTGACTCTTGTTTTAAGTATATAATAGATAGATAGCCCCATTAAAACATACGATCAATGGCTCGCCTTCACAAACCCATTGATGTGTTCCTATTTTTCCACTTCATAAGAATTTAAGATACAAGACATGGAAATCGTCAAACAATAGAGATACGTTTTTAGTGGCTACTTTCTTAAATTAGCATTTGTAAACTAAACTGCAAATCATACCCACAAAGATTATTAGATACACTAAGAATCTTCTAGTGACTTATTGTCTTCTCATTGTTAAAATTATAGTCTTTCGTGTTTAAGTTTTCTATTTATGTGACATTTCTTTATCAAAAAGTAAATCTATGTATTTTTATATTTATACACAGCATCAGAAATTACCAATCAATGATTAATACATATGCCTACAAATATTGTGTGCTTGTAAAATACGTCTCATTGCCTTTTATCCATCGTACAAAAGTGAAGATAAAATAATATGCACCGCACAAAAAGATATACTTGTGAATATTAAGGAAAGTATTTTTGGATTTAGTTTATCTAAGTGAAACGTGTTTCGTTCCTGTGTTGTCGCGGGTTCAATATTTTTTGCGAATGCAAGAGACCTGATATAATGGCATGTCTTTCATCATTTTTGTATTTCGTATGCTATATATGTGATAAAAGATTTTGGTGAAACATAAAAACTGAGAGAAGAGATGCATACAAGCATATAAGATGCAGACGTGCTTGAACCGCAAAAGACAAAATGCGTGCGTGCTGCATATGCACACATCGGCATGAGAGTGTGCTCGTGTATACATAATTAGTGTATGGTGCTCCTATTTAAAATTCTCCTGTACGTGACAGAAAGGACAGGAGCTGATCAAGGTGCGTACCTGCGCTCAGATCAGGCATGCCAACTTAATTACATGCACCAAGTTGACCTATTGCCGCTGCCTGATTGGAAGGCGATGTGGATGTGAGTGCGTCCTCGGCGCGCATAGTGGCCCTTGGCCTGCTTAGCTCGCCGCTGTATACAATTCTGTGCACACGTAGAAGCCTGATCGACCGGCCGTAGGTTCGACCGAATTGCGGTGGCGGTTGTACGAGGAGAAGCTAGCCGAACGCGGCAAGCAGTGGACCTCCAATCAATTAGCTGGTATGACCAATGTAGCGGCGGCGGCGTGAGAAGAAACGGCAGCAACTATTTGCGGATAATTCGGTTCCATCTCACATTTTGTACGAACAGTTTTTTGAAGTGAAATAAAGGTCTATTTTACAGAGAGAATAGATGGAAGATAGATAGATAGATAGATAGATAGATAATATGGTCACTTAGGAAAGTAACCAGTCCTTGGAGAAGTAACTTAACTTCCAAAATAAACCTTAAATTTGTAGGAGAAAGCTAAACCAAACCCCGAACTCTCAATCCTTGAAATCAGCACACTAAACTCTCTAATCCCGGTCTATTTTAAACCTTGGGAGGACTTTGCCGGTATTTGCTGGATTGGGCCGGCCCAGTAGCGCAGTCGCTCCAGCATGCGCACTAATTTGTTTTTCTTAGTTTTTTTCTTTTACGTTTTCTTTTCTTTTTTCATTTTCACACATGCCTAATTTTTCTCAGTACCAAATATGTACTTTTAATGCACAAATTAAGTATTTGATAAACTTTTGATATTTTCAAATACATTTTGGAGATTTTTAAATTAAATGTTTTCAAAACTTTTTTGAATACATGGTAATACTTTTTTCAAATACATGTTTTACATTTTCTTAATGACAATAAACATTTTATATAACTACACGAACACTCTTTTACATGGTTCAACATTTCTAAATTTGCATACACTTTTTCAAACACATGTCACATATATTCTGTTAAGGTTATGACACATTTTTTTACAACACGCAAACATTTTTTTACATTGTACAAGAAGTGTTTGCACTTTAAAATTTTGTTCAGGTTTCAGAAGAAAAAATATGTTTCAAAAAGTGTTTGCACTTTAAAATTTTGTTCAGGTTTATGAAAATGTTTATGTTTCAAAAGGTGTTCTCTTTTTGAAAGTTGTTGGTTTTATAAAAGTATTCAAAATTTTCAAAAACGCACTTTATAAAATGTTAGAATAATTCAGGAATAAATACATTTTCAATACTTGTTTGCCCCTAAAGTATGTTTCACAGCTCGACGCTTTGGTTTTTGATTAAATATTTTCGGCTTCTTATTATGTAAGTCACAGTCGTCTGCTGTAGTGGCTAGCGAAATCAGGTCAACCCTACCAGGTCCAAAGTTCGACTCCATGGCATGTTTTTCTCTCTTGGATGTATTACGTCGCACGTTAAGAAAAAGAAAGAAAGAATTTTTATAGCACGTGATAAGAAAAAAAACTCGCTGTATGTCTGATGGGCCGGCCCAGTCGACTCCGCAGCCGACAATCCGAAACATATTTAAAAAATATTATTTACGAAATAATTTAAGAAAATTCCAGAAATATTATTCAAAATGCGAGACAATTCTGAAAATCCTAAAAAAATTAATAGCATGTGAATAGCTGTGGTAATTCTGAACATTTTTTTGACACATGTGATTTTTTTGAAATCGCGTACAGTTTTTTAAATGCGAACAGAATTTCAGAATTCCAAATAATTTTTAAATAACACAAAATGAATTGAATTCATGCTAAAAATATAAAACATGAACATTTTTTAACTTCTGAACAATTTTAGAAACGTGCAAACATTTTTTAACATTCACGAATTCTTCTTGTGTTATACTGGCGGATAGAATAGAAAACAATACCAATTTCATAAAACCAATTGATTTTGTTAGAATAAATCCGAGACGCACCGTTGATCTACTGAGGACCAAGCAAGATTGTTAACGAGGTTCACCGATATGGCTACATCTCCGGGGCCTGACTATGGGCGCTCCTCCCTATGACACCGCTACAATAAAGCACCAGGTCGCCCTGGACACCGGCACACGCCGCCGGCTTCCTCTGCGTTCCTGTGCTATTATGTTGGCATATGTTACATCGTGTGTCTACCCCGCTATATATAAGAGGCCTAGGATACAAATGTCCTACTAGGACACCGACTCCATATCGTATCTAAACACAACTAGAAGAACGCCTGTGCGTTGCAACGGGGCCACATTAACTTTAAAAGTTCAATATCAATTATGTTAATATTACATTTAATATTCTCATGCATATTAAGTGACATTGATGACTTTTTTTACCATCAAATTCTCACACACACACACCCTCTCCCTCCCTCTTCCTCACTCTCTCTCCCCCCCTCTCCTTCACTCGGGAGGTGGGACAAAAATAAACCCAGAACGGATGCTACCAACTAAGACATTAAGAATAAAGATCATTTAGTTGATAAGAATAAATAGAAAATGGTGTTAAAATGGAGAAACAGATTAGAATACATTGAAAAAATAAAAGGACGATGTAAAAGGGGATTCACCCTGCCCCCGGGCCTTGCCACCGAACTGGCTCAGTGGTCCAGTCCCCGCGCGATCGTCTTCTCTTGTTCCCCGAGCCGCGTCGCTACAGAGCCGGGCTCCCGCCCGACCACCTCGCTGGCATCGAAGGGGAATGGATAAGGGTGACGCCCTTCCTTCCCTGCCCCCATGGCCTCACTCCTCCTCGACGCCCCTCCCAAATCCACTTCTCCTCCTCGCTCGCTCGATCCCGTCAATCTGGACGAAATCAGACGCCACGGCCACCATGACCGACCCCGTCCACATGGCCACTGCCCTCCCCGCGGGCTAGGAGCTTGTCGAGGAGCTCCGAACGCCTTCGCTACTTCGTCTGCGCCAACGAGATCAAGTCCAGCACCCCCGCATCGACGTCGCTGCCGTCTTCCTCAACCTTGGGCCACTGCGACATTGCCGTTCGATCCCCGCCGCCCCGAGCTCCCATGTCTTCCCCTAGGGCGCCAGTGACACCGCCATGATCTCCTCTTGCCTTTCCCCTATTTTCCCTCTCGTTTGCTCTCGTTAGGTATTTCGCCGTGGCCGAGAACCGCCGTCCGCCATGGCCATTGCAGGGGTAGCCACCGAGCTCCTCGGATTGACCTAGTGGCTCATGCCCGCTCCTATGCACGCCCATGCCCGAGCTTGCCGCTCTTCTTCCGCCCACGCCCGTGCCTACTCCATTAACAATCCCTCCGCCACTCCCTCTCCATGCCACGCCCGTGCTACACCGCGTCAGTCGCGCCCGCCGCTGCCTTCGCGCTCGCCGCAGCCACCGCATCACTGTGCCCCGCGCGACACACACCCTGGCCGCGCGCCACTCTCGCTAGCTGCGATCGCCCCGTCTGCTGCCGCATATCCCTTCGCTCGCCCCGCTGTCGCGCCCCTGCCTCGCGCCGCCTCCAGTCGTGGCCATCTTCTGCTAGCCGCCCCCTCAGCCGCGCCGGCCACATCTCTGCCCTCCATCGTCGGCCGCTCGCCTCGCCTGCTGCGTGTTGCTTCCTGCTGTTATGTGCTGCTCTACCGCTAGTACGCTGCTGCGCCATGCCCTCAACACCGCCGTGGGCAAATGTGGCGGAGGGATTGTTAATGGAGTACGATAAGGAGGTGGCTGAGAAGGTGTGGAGAGGCAGGAGGTCTGGGGCGGTGTCACCTGGCTGTGGTGGAGGTGTTTATGCGAGAAGGAGCCGGAGTGGAAGGAGAGGTCACAATTGGAAAGAATCGCAAAAAAAAATCATAACCCGGAGATCTCAGTTCAAAAAAATCTAATATCGATGGAGGGGTGATTTCCTTCAATAGGTGGAAAACATAGAAAATATTGGTTGTTATCAAGGAAAGGTAAAAAATTAGGAAAGTTGGGATTTTTGAACTGATTTCGATGCAAATGGGGTTTTATTGTTTGGTAACGTGATATCAGTACCTGGCCGTTTGTGACGTGTCTGATTAGGAAAGTTTGTAAATGTTAAGAAAACTATTTATTGGGAGGAAAGTTGTGACGTGTCTGTTATTTGTTTCCTAAAATAAATTTCACTAATAAGAGAAACCTATTGATTTAGATAAGTTAGGAAAGTTAGATTAAAATGTATTATTTGTTTCCTAAGACAAATTGAACCAATAAAAGGAATCAATTGATTTGCATAATTTAAGGAAGTTAGATTAAAATGTATTATTTGTTTCCTGAAAATCTATTATTTGTTTCTTAAGACAAATTGAACCAATAAAAGGAATAGATTGATTTGCATAATTTAAGAAAGTTAGATTAAAATGTATTATTTGTTTCCTGAAAATCTGTTATTTATTTCCTAAGACAAATTGAACCAGTAAAAGGAATCGATTGATTTGCATAATTTAAGGAAGTTAGATCCGTGATTTGTTATACGTTAGGAAAGTTCTGGTTGTAATAAAGAGTTGAGAGAAAAATAAACCGATGGGCCAGGGTGAGAGGGGGTGGTGGGAGGAGAGACGAAAAAAAACCAGCGAAAATAAACCGCAGAGACGATTCACCAACTCGTCCATTAGAAGTAGAGATACTACTCAGAGCCCAACTGTAACCTATCTTGTACACAATATTCGACACAACTCTAACAAACTCCACCTTGGCGAATATTCTCCATCACCTTGAATTCATTCACGTGTCAAACTTTCATATACATTGGACTTGAATTTATCACATTAGTACCGCTGCTACTCTAAAGACTCCATATGACTCCACCTGCAACTTGTAGTCCCTTCTTTTCTTGACCATAGTCAACACTCGAGCAAAATTAAGTTCCTTGTTACTCTAGTTTGTGCTCCCAACTTCCAGAGTGTCCGTTCAACACCATCACATACTGATCTCTGACCTGCGTGAAAGTGAACAACTCACATATTGAGTGTCACACATAAGAGTTACCTGAACTCAACATCACTACTCTTCAATGACCATCTGTCTGAAACTTGAAAGAATTTCACTGTTGCTTGTAGTCATCCCGAGTCAAATTCGCAGCTGTCTCACCACATGTATGACCACTAGAGCCCTGGCCCGTCTACATGCCCCGTGCACACCGCACGCCTTGTCGCTATTACCGCGTTGAGCCTCTACTGTCCCGGTCGAGTCTCAAGGGTCGCGAACCCACACCACTCAACCCCCACTTCAGAGTACCACCAATCAACACCGACCGATGACGAGTTTCACGCTTCCATCAGACCACTAGGCTCCAGTCCTAACTGCATGTCACTCGCTTTTTCCCGCTGAATAGGCTTTGACTCTCTGTCAACTTACGCCGTAGCCCCTCAATCAACACCGAGTGAAGTCTTCCAGACTCCAGCTACACCTTCAACATGACTCCATGGTAGATGATCAGTCCACCCTTGCGCATCATCGACTTCAAGCTCTGTGTATACACCACCTTGAATCAATCCCGCACCATAGTCTTGTCGAAGCCACACAAGCCCTCGGGCCTGTGCCACGTGTTTCCATGCCCCAGAAGTCTGTCACCATCAGCATCACGCACCTATGTCGTCATTGCTGATTCCAACACCGTCTTCTGTACCAACCGACATCCAAGTCGATCCGTCAGACTGTCTAGTCCGACCCAGCCGAACTTGCCCGGCTGCATGACACGCACCGTCGATCTACCGAGGACCAAGCAATCACACGAGCACGACACCGAGATTTGTTAACGAGGTTCACCGATATGTATACATCCCCGGGGCCTGACTATGGGCGCTCCTCCCCATGACACCGCTACAATAAAGCACAAGGTCAACCTGGACGCCGGCACACGCCGCCGGCTTCCCCTGCGTTCCTGTGCTATTATGTTGGCATAGGTTACATCGTGTGTCTACCCCGCTATATATGAGAGGCCTGTTGGGGAATGTAGTAGAAATTCAAAATTTTCTACGCAACACCAAGATCAATCTATGGAGTAATATAGCAACGAGGGAAGGAGAGTGCATCTACATACCCTTGTAGATCGCTAAGCGGAAGCGTTCAAGTGAACGGGGTTGATGGAGTCATACTCGTAGCGATTCAGATCGCGGTTGATTCCGATCTAAGTGCCGAACGGACGGCACCTCTGCGTTCAACACACGTACAGCCCGGGGACGTCTCCTTCTTCTTGATCCAGCAAGGGGAGAGGAGAAGTTGAGGGAGAGCTCCGTCAGCACGACGGCGTGGTGGTGGTGGAGCTCGTGGTTCTCCGGCAGGGCTTCGCCAAGCACCATGGAGGAGGAGGAGAAGGTAGGAGGAGGGAGGGCTGCGCCAGGGAAGAGGTCACGGCTGCCCTCCCACCCCTCCACTATATATAGGGGGAAGGGGAGAGGGGGAGGCGCCCTAGGGTTTCCCCTAGGGGGCGGGGGCTAGGCAGATTGGATCTCCCTAGGGAAAATCCTAGGGAGACTTGCCCCCCAAGCCAAGCAGGTGGAGGCTTGCCTCCCAAGCCAGGTGGAGGTGCCCCACCTCCCCAAGTAACGTGGGAAAGGGTGTGGGGGGGCGCACCAACCCTTAGTGGGCTGGTTTGCCCCTCCCCCTTTGGCCCATGAGGCCCTCCAACACTTGCCGGGGCTCCTGAAACACCTTTCGGTCATGCTGGCCATAGCCTGGTACCTCCGGAACACTTCCGGACTCCGATACCCTTCGTCCAATATATCGATCTTCACCGCTGGACCATTCCGGAGTTCCTCGTCACGTCCGGGATCTCATCCGGGACTCCGAACTACCTTCGGTAACCACATACTAATTCCCATAACAACTCTAGCGTCACCGAACCTTAAGTGTGTAGACCCTACGGGTTCGGGAACCATGCAGACATGACCGAGACACCTCTCCGGCCAATAACCAATAGCGGGATCTGGATACCCATATTGGCTCCCACATGTTCCACGATGATCTCATCGGATGAACCACGATGTCAAGGACTTAATCAATCCCGTATACAATTCCCTTTGTCTATCGGTACGATACTTGCCCGAGATTCGATCGTCGGTATCCCGATACCTTGTTCAATCTCGTTACTGGCAAGTCTCTTTACTCGTTCCGTAACACATCATCCCGTGATCAACTCCTTGATCACATTGTGCACATAATGATGATGTCCTACCGAGTGGGCCCAGAGATACCTCTCCGTCACACGGAGTGACAAATCCCAGTCTCGATTCGTGCCAACCCAACAGACACTTTCGGAGATACCCGTAGTGTACCTTTATAGCCACCCAGTTACGTTGTGACGTTTGGCACACCCAAAGTATTCCTATGGTATCCGGGAGTTGCACAATCTCATGGTCTAAGGAAATGATACTTGACATTAGAAAAGCTTTAGCATACGAACTACACGATCTTTGTGCTAGGCTTAGGATTGGGTCTTGTCCATCACATCATTCTCCTAATGATGTGATCCCGTTATCAACGACATCCAATGTCCATGGTCAGGAAACCGTAACCATCTATTGATCAACGAGCTAGTCAACTAGAGGCTTACTAGGGACATGGTGTTGTCTATGTATCCACACATGTATCTGAGTTTCCTATCAATACAATTCTAGCATGGATAATAAACGATTATCATGAACAAGGAAATATAATAATAATCATTTTATTATTGCCTCTAGGGCATATTTCCAACAGTCTCCCACTTGCACTAGAGTCAATAATCTAGTTCACATCGCCATGTGATTAACACTCACAGGTCACATCGCCATGTGACCAACATCCAAAGAGTTTACTAGAGTTAATAATCTAGTTCACATCACTATGTGATTAACACTCAATGAGTTCTGGGTTTGATCATGTTGCTTGTGAGAGAGGTTTTAGTCAACGGGTCTGAACCTTTCAGGTCCGTGTGTGCTTTACAAATCTCTATGTCATCTCCTAGATGTAGCTACCACGTTCTATTTGGAGCTATTCCAAATAACTGTTCTACTATACGAATCCATTTTACTACTCAGAATAATCTGGATTAGTGTCAAAGTTTGCATCGACGTAACCCTTTACGACGAACTCTTTTACCACCTCCATAATCGAGAAAATTCCTTAGTCCACTAGTTACTAAGGATAACTTTGACCGCTGTCCTGTGATCCATTCTTGGATCACTCTTGTACCCCTTGACTGACTCATGGCAAGGCACACTTCAGGTGCGGTACACAGCATAGCATACTGTAGAGCCTACGTCTAAAGCATAGAGGACGACCTTCGTCCTTTCTCTCTCTTCTGCCGTGGTCAGGTCTTGAGTCTTACTCAATACTCACACCTGTAATACAGCCAAGAACTCCTTCTTTGCTGATCTATTTTGAACTCCTTCAAAATCTTGTCACGTTATGTATTCATTTGAAAGTACTATTAAGCGTTTTGATCTATCCTTATAGATCTTAATGCTCAATACTCAAGTAGCTTAATGCAGGTTTTCCATTGAAAAACACTTTTCAAATAATTCTGCATGCTTTCCAGAAATTCTACATCATTTCCGATCAACAATATGTCAACAACATATACTCATCAGAAATTCTATAGTGCTCCCACTCACTTCTTTGGAAATACAAGTTTCTCATAAACTTTGTATAAACCCAAAACCTTTGATCATCATCAAAGCGTATATTCCAACTCCGAGATGCTTACTCCAGTCCTTAGAAGGACTACCGGAGCCTTGCATACTTGTTAGCATTTTTAGGATTGACAAAACCTTTTGGTTGTATCACATACAACCTTTCCTCAAGAAAAGGAAACAATGTTTTGACATCCTATCTGCAAGATTTCATAAACAATGCAGTAACTGCTAATATAATTTCAACGGACTCTTAAGCATCGCTACGAGTGAGAAAGTCTCATCACAGTCAACTCCTTGAACTTGTCAGAAAACATCTTAACGACAAGTCGAGCTTTCTTAATGGTGACACTTACCATCATTGTCCGTCTTCCTTCTAAGATCCATCTGTACCCAACAGTCTTACGACCATCAAGTAGTTCTTTTCAAAGTCCACACTCTGTTTTCATACATGGATCCTCTCTCGGATTTTATGGCCTCGAGCCATTCGTCAGAATCTGGGCCCACATCGCTTCTCTATAGCTCGTAGGTTCATTGTTGTCTAGCAACATGATTTCCAAGACAGGATTACGTACCACTCTGAAGTAGTACGCATCCTTCTCGTCCTACGAGGTTTGGGAGTGACTTGATCCAAAGTTTTGTGATCACTATCATAAGCTTCCACTTCAATTGGTGTAGGTGCCACGGGAACAACTTCCTGTGCCCTGCTACACACTAGTTGAAGTGACGGTTCAATAACCTCATCAAGTCTCCACCATCCTCCCACTCAATTCTTTCGAGAGAAACTTTTCCTCGAGAAAGGACCCGATTATAGAAACAATTGCTTTCGGATCTCAGACAGGAGGTATACCCAACTGTTTTAGGTATTCCATGAAGATGCATTCATCCGCTTTGGGTTCGAGCTCATCAGCCTGAAACTTTTTCACATAAGCGTCGTAGCCCCAAACCTTTTAAGAAACGACAGCTTAGGTTTCTCTAAACCATAGTCCATACGGTGTCATCTCATCGGAATTACGTGGTGCCCTATTTAAAGTGAATGTGGTTGTCTCTAATGCCTAACTCATAAACTATCGTGGTAATTCGATAAGAGACATCATGCTATGCATCATATCCAATAGGGTGCAGCTATGATGTTCGGACACACCATCACACTATGGTGATCCAGGCTGTATTAGTTGTGAAACAATTTCCACAATGTCTTAATTCTGTGCCAAACTCGTAATTCAGATATTCATCTCTATGATCATATCATAGATATTTTATCCTCTTGTCACGACGATCTTTCTACTTCACCCTGAAATTACTTGAACCTTTCAATAATTCAGACTCATGATTTATCAAGTAAACATTCTCAACATCTACTCAAATCATCTGTGAAGTAAGAACGTAACGATATCCACTACATGCCTCAGCACTCATTGGACTGCACACATCAAGATGTATTACTTCCAACATGTTGCTTTCTTGTTCCATCTTACTGAAAACGAGGCCGTTCAGTCATCTTGCCCATGTGGTATGATGTGCATGTCTCAAGTGATTCAAAATCAAGTGAGCCCAAACTATCCATCTGTATGGAGTTTCTTCATGCATATATACCAATAGGCATGGTTCGCATGTCTCATGTGATTCAAAATCAAGTGAGTCCTAAGATCCATCAACATGGAGCTTATACATGCGTTTTATACCATTATGACCAAATTGCAGTGCCACAAGTATGTGGTTCTATCATTACTATCTTTTGGCATGAACATGTGTATCACTACGATCGGGATTCAACAAACCATTCATTTTAGGTGCAAGACCATTGAAGGTATTATTCAAATAAACAGAATAACCATTATTCTCCTTAAATGAATAACCGTATTGCGATAGACATAATCCAATCATGTCTATGCTCAACGCAAACACCAAATAACAATTATTTAGGTTTAACACCAATCCCGATGGTAGAGGGAGCATGCGATGTTTGATCACATCAACCTTGGAAACTCTTCCAACACCTATCGTCGTCTCACCTTTGGCTAGTCTCCGTTTATTCTGTAGCCTTTTATTTCGAGTTACTAACACTTAGCAACCGAACCGGTATCTAATACCCTGCTGCTACTAGGAGTACTAGTAAAGTACACATTTAATATAATGTATGTCCAATACATACTTCTGTCAACCTTCCCAGCCTTCTCATCTACCAAGCATCTAGGGTGGTTCCGCTTCAGTGACCCTTCCCCTTATTACAGAAGCACTTAGTCTCGGTTTTGGGTTCAACCTTGGGTTTCTTCACTAGAGCAGTAGCTGATTTGCCGTTTCATGAAGTATCCCTTATTGCCCTTGCCCTTCTTGAAACTAGTGGTTTCACTAACCATCAACAATTGATGCTCCTTCTTGATTTCTACTTTTGCGGTGTCAAATATCGTGAATTGCTCAAGGATCATCATGTCTATCCCTGATATGTTATAGTTCATCACGAAGCTCTAGTAGCTTGGTGGCAGTGACTTTGGAGAACCATCACTTTCTCATCTGGAAGATAACTCCCACTCGATTCAAGTGATTGTTGTACCCAGACGATCTGAGTACAAGCTCAACGATTGAGCTTTTCTCCCTTTGTTTGTAGGCCAAGAAACCCGTCGGAGGTCTTATACCTCTTGACGTGGGAACGAGCCTGAAATTCCAATTTCAGCCCTCGAAACATCTCATATGTTCCGCGACGTTTCAAAACATCTTCGGTGCCTCAACTCTAAACCGTTTAACATCACTGAACTATCACGTAGTCATCAAAACGTATATGTCAGATGTTCGCAACATCCACAGACAATGTTTGAGGTTCAGCACACCGAGCGGTGCATTAAGTACATAAGCCTTCTGTGCAGCAACGAGGACAATCCTCAGTTTACGGACCTAGTCCGCATAATTGCTACTATCAACTTTCAACTAAATTTTCTCTAGGAACATATCAAACAGTAGAACTAAAGCGTAAGCTATGACATAATTTGCAAAGTCCTTTTGACTATGTTCATGATAATTGAGTTCATCTGATTATTTCATGAACTCCCACTCAGATAGACATCCCTCTAGTCATCTAAGTGATACATGATCCAAATCAACTAGGCCGTGTCCGATCATCACGTGAGACGGACTAGTCATCATCGGTGAACATCTCATGTTGATCGCATCTTCTATACGACTCATGTTCGACCTTTCGGTCCTCCGTGTTCCGAGGCCATGTCTGTACATGCTAGGCTCGTCAAGTCAACCTAAGTGTTTCGCATGTGTTCCGAGGCCATGTCTGCACATGCTAGGCTCGTCAACACCCGTTGTATTCGAACGTAAGAATCTATCACACCCGATCATCACGTGGTGCTTCAAAACGACGAACCTTCGCAACGGTGCACAGTTAGGGAGAACATTTTTCTTGAAATTTTACTGAGGGATCATCTTATTTAAGCTACCGTCGTTCTAAGCAAATAAGATGTAAAACATGATAAACATCACATGCAATCAAATAATGACATGATATGGCCATCATCACTTTGCTCCTTTTGATCTCCATCTTCGGGGCTCCATGATCATCATCGTCACCGGCATGACACCATGATCTCCATCATCATGATCTCCATCATCGTGTCTTCATGAAGTTGTCTCGCCAACTATTACTTCTACTACTACAGCTAACGGTTAGCAATAAAGTAAAGTAATTACATGACGTTTATGTTGACACGCAGGTCATAAATAAATTAAGACAACTCCTATGGCTCCTGCCGGTTGTCATATTCGACGACATGCAAGTCGTGATTCCTATTACAAGAACATGATCATCTCATACATCACATATATCATTCATCATATCCTTTTGGCCATATCACATCACAAAAACGCTTGCTGCAAAAACAAGTTAGACGTCCTCTAATTGTTGTTGCAAGTTTTTACGTGGCTGCTATAGGTTGCTAGCAAGAACGTTTCTTACCTACGCCAAAACCACAACGTGAATTGCCAATTTCTATTTACCCTTCATAAGGACCCTGTTCATCGAATCCG
Organism: Triticum urartu; assembly: GCF_056163025.1. Lineage (NCBI taxonomy): Eukaryota > Viridiplantae > Streptophyta > Magnoliopsida > Poales > Poaceae > Triticum > Triticum urartu. Next base: position 717,247,367 of record NC_141879.1, read on the forward strand.
ATCCGACTAAATTGGGAGAGACAGACACCTGCCAGCCACCTTATGCAACTAGTGCATGTCAGTCGGTGGAACCGGTCTCACGTAAGCGTACGTGTAAGGTTGGTCCGGGCCGCTTCATCCCACAATGCCGCCGAATCAAGATAAGACTAGTAACGGCAAGATAATTGACAATATCGACGCCCACAACTGCTTTGTATTCTACTCGTGCATAGAAACTACGCATAGACCTAGCTCATGATGCCACTGTTGGGGAACGTAGCAGAAATTCAAAATTTTCTACGCAACACCAAGATCAATCTATGGAGTAATATAGCAACGAGGGAAGGAGAGTGCATCTACATACCCTTGTAGATCGCTAAGCGGAAGCATTCAAGTGAACGGGGTTGATGGAGTCGTACTCGTAGCGATTCAGATCGCGGTTGATTCCGATCTAAGTGCCGAACGGACGGCACCTCCGCGTTCAACACACGTACAGCCCGGGGACGTCTCCTCCTTCTTGATCCAGCAAGGGGAGAGGATAAGTTGAGGGAGAGCTCCGTCAGCACGACGGCGTGGTGGTGGTGGAGCTCGTGGTTCTCCGGCAGGGCTTCGCCAAGCACCATGGAGGAGGAGGAGAAGGTAGGAGGAGGGAGGGCTGCGCCAGGGAAGAGGTCACAGCTGCCCTCCCACCCCTCCACTATATATAGGGGGAAGGGGAGAGGGGGAGGCGCCCTAGGGTTTCCCCTAGGGGGCGGCGGCCAGGCAGATTGGATCTTCCTAGGGAAAATCCTAGGGAGACTTGCCCCCCAAGCCAAGCAGGTGGAGGCTTGCCTCCCAAGCCAGGTGGAGGCGCCCCACCTCCCCAAGTAACGTGGGAAAGGGTGTGGGGGGGCGCACCAACCCTTAGTGGGCTGGTTTGCCCCTCCCCCTTTGGCCCATGAGGCCCTCCAACACTTGCCGGGGCTCCTGAAACACCTTTCGGTCATGCTGGCCATAGCCTGGTACCTCCGGAACACTTCCGGACTCCGATACCCTTCGTCCAATATATCGATCTTCACCGCTGGACCATTCCGGAGTTCCACGTCACGTCTGGGATCTCATCCGGGACTCCGAACTACCTTCGGTAACCACATACTAATTCCCATAACAACTCTAGCGTCACCGAACCTTAAGTGTGTAGACCCTACGGGTTCGGGAACCATGCAGACATGACCGAGACACCTCTCCGGCCAATAACCAATAGCGGGATCTGGATACCCATATTGGCTCCCACATGTTCCACGACGATCTAATCGGATGAACCACGATGTCAAGGACTTAATCAATCCCGTATACAATTCCCTTTGTCTATCGGTACGATACTTGCCCGAGATTCGATCGTCGGTATCCCGATACCTTGTTCAATCTCGTTACCGGCAAGTCTCTTTACTCGTTCCGTAACACATCATCCCGTGATCAACTCCTTGATCACATTGTGCACATAATGATGATGTCCTACCGAGTGGGCCCAGAGATACCTTTCCGTCACACGGAGTGACAAATCCCAGTCTCGATTCGTGCCAACCCAACAGACACTTTCGGAGATACCCGTAGTGTACCTTTATAGCCACCCAGTTACGTTGTGACGTTTGGCACACCCAAAGTATTCCTACGGTATCCGGGAGTTGCACAATCTCATGGTCTAAGGAAATGATACTTGACATTAGAAAAGCTTTAGCATACGAACTACACGATCTTTGTGCTAGGCTTAGGATTGGGTCTTGTCCATCACATCATTCTCCTAATGATGTGATCCCATTATCAACGACATCCAATGTCCATGGTCAGGAAACCGTAACCATCTATTGATCAACGAGCTAGTCAACACATGTATCTGAGTTTACTAGGGACATGGTGTTGTCTATGTATCCACACATGTATCTGAGTTTCCTATCAATACAATTCTAGCATGGATAATAAACGATTATCATGAACAAGGAAATATAATAATAATCATTTTATTATTGCCTCTAGGGCATATTTTCAACAAGGCCTAGGATACAAGTGTCCTACTAGGACATGACTCCATATCCTATCTAAACACAATACTACTCAGAGTCCAATTGTAACCTACCTTGTACATAATATTCGACACAACTCTAATAGATTTGACGGTCCTGTGGCGAAATGGCAAGCAATCTTCCGACGCAGAGCTTACTCACCAGGGGCTTGGGCCCATTGATTTGACAGTCGTGTGGCGAATCTTGGAGAGTGAACAATGAAGATGCCGAAAATTGTCGATGGCAACGTCGCTCGACAGTTCCAACAGTAAATCAGCGAACGGCTGGGGGAGGGGGGGGGGGGAGGGCGCGGCGTCGCTGCAGAGCTTTCCGGCAGCAGCGCTTGTGGATGATCCTCTCCGCTTCCTCCCCTTGTGCAGCGGCTGCAACCACCGAGGAGATGGGCGGGGGGAGAGGGCGGTGGGCCTTCAAGGAAGCAGAGGTGGTGGCGGTCTCGGTGAGAAACCGCTCCTCGCCGTACTTGGCCATCTCCCCGTCGATGTGGTGGAGACGACGCTTGCTTGTCTCCACCGTCGTCTTGGAGCGGTCCTGGCCCAGGCGCCAGCTCGGGATTTGTGACGATGTGTGGCGGCGGAACGTCGGAATCTGCGAACTCCGATCGGCACCGTGTTGTGCCTGCCCCACCGTTGCTGCCGCTCCCTGTCGATGTACTCCGTCGCCACTAGGGCGCTCCGGTAGGACGAGCAGCTGTCATTGCTGATGCCGTCGCCGAGGTAGTGGCAAGGCGACTGCGCGCCTTTGCGGCTGGGGCGTGGGCGGCGGCGAGCGCCGCTCATCGTTCACGCACCAGGCGGCGGTTAGAGCCGCTCCTCCTTGACGCGTAGGGGAGGCGGCAAGAGGGCTCCTCCTCGCGGTAGCGGGGAGGGGACACGGGCTCCGTGTGCCGCGTGCTCTGCGCCAATATTGATGCGGCGCGTGCATTGGAAGGAAAAGCGTGGGAGAGGCGATTGGGGTTGTTTGATGGGCCAGGTTAGTCAGACGCGGACGTGGCAGCGATCCGGACGCCCGTAAAGCCACCCATAGTTTGCCTCTAGTTTGCGGGAAAAAATACATTTGCCCGTGAATTAAACGATATAGAAATGCGGTAGATGCCGCGCATTGACCGATGTAGAAGTGCGTTAGATAACAAAATGCGTCCTGGCCATGCTGTCCATACGATTTGAGAGTCCGTTGAAGATGCCCTTAGTCGATCTCTCCGGACGCATTAAAACTGAACGTGTCCTCGTTCTCCAAACAAGACAAATCCCACGCAACAACCTTCCGGTGGTATATGTGCAATTGGAAATTTTCTGTCCTTGTTTTTGAAGAAAGGAAATTTTCTGTCGTGGCGACGGTACACGGGAAGGCACCGAGTTCATTTAGCATACATTTCCAGCCTTTTTCAGAGCCCCGGTTGAACGGTGGCGCTTTGAGGACAAGCCGGTACACGGGAAGGCACCGAGTTCATTTAGCATACATTTCAAGCCTTTTTCAGAGCGGGGTATTGTCAGTACTGAAGCTGGTGCCTATTTATTCAGAAGCTAGATAAGGATTCAGTTATCCGACGAACCTCAGCAATTGTCAAAATGGAGATCCAATGGCTCGCGTGGCTTGCCTTCTACTGTACCATTTCACCCATTTATTGTTTCACTGTGTTTGGTTTACCTTAGTCATGGGAGCTATCAAATGCAAAAAACATTTATCTTATATTATACCACTTCCATTCCAAAATATAAGATGTTTCGATAGGCTAGGTAGTACTCCCTCTAGTCCAATATGTAGTGCGCATGGTTTGAGGCTCCAAGACCAAGGCATGATGTGGAGATGTACTTCTAGACCATAGTAACCCTGCATGCACACTCTCCGTACATAGGCATGTGGATGTGCTGCATCTCCAGTGAAAAGCTAGGGGTAATTCTTGTCCAAAGTGCTTCATACGCACTACATTGTGGAATTCTTGCAAGAAACTAATACGCACTATATATAGGAATGGAGGGAGTATATCATATCAAAAAGTACAGGAACCAAAATTCATAGGTACAGTATTCTGAGTTTTGGTAGCTAATTATTCTATTGCCAGCGAAACAAGTATGGGTGAAACCAAGGGTAAAGTATGTTAAGTTGAATGTTGATGGGGCTTTTGTGCCGTCGCTTCCGCATCAATCAATACACAAACACCCATCCTTCCGCCGTCAGGCCCATGGTATAACAAGTAATTAACACACAAACATTCATCCTTCCGCCATCACGCACAAGGTATAACAAGTACATAATTACTCGTTCCACACACAGGATTACATATAATACACTTTTAAAAGATGAGTTGAACCGGACGCATTACATCGAATTACCAACACAGACGATACACTTACGCCTAATGCTGATCTTGCCTAGGTGGCATCAGCTTTGAAGAAATATTAAAACTAGACATGAATGTTGATCTTGTCCACATGGACATCAACTTTGAAGAAAGCATTAATCTAACTAATTTGAAGAACTAATAGCCGGGTTCATACTCATCAAGTCCACACCATCAGTTTTGCGATATGGCGATCCACCCAAAGAAACCATGGAACGGCAGCGAGAAACCAAGAGCAAATGTGAAGGCAAGGACCTCAAGAACACCACCAAACACACAGTGCTCCTGTATCTGCAACGAGTAGTAAAAGGCAAATCCCGCACACACTCCAGCTAGTTGGGAGAAGCAGACAGACAGGAAGAAACTGATGCGGACCGCCTTTCCCAATCGACCGGTGATACGCTCCATACCTTCCTTTGGCTTCTTGCTGTCGGCGTCCTGCTTGGCGCGCTCCACCACGGCCATGAGGACCTCCTCCTCGTCCTGCGCGGCCGTCAAAGCCGTCCAACAAGCCTCGTCGTCCGGCCGTTTGCGGACCTCTTTGTTGCGGTGCTCGAGCGTCCGGCGGAGCCGGGCGAGCTTCCGGCAGGCCTCCTGGTGCGCGTCGGATGCGGCTTTGTACGCTGCATCCTCGTCCTTGGCGACCCGCTCGTGGGCCGCGTGTGCACGCTCCACAACACCCCGAACGAAGAAGATGAGAACCAACGAGCAGAATTGGGCGCTCGCTAGGCACCGCAAAAAGATGGAGATGAGACTACGCAAAGCATCTGGGTCGCAGCCATCACTAGTAGGAGGAGGAGGAGGTGGAGCTGAGCTACATGTGGACGCTGTGGAAGACGAACCGGTGTTGAAGGTACTACTAATGGCTAAGACTAACGCAAAGACGCCAAAGGTGGCGGTAACAAACCCACAAAAAAACTCAGAGCCCTTGCGAACCCAGTGGGCAGTCATGTTGTTGGTCTTGTGGATGGGTGCGATTCCACAGGGAGAGCTGCTTCTTATATAGGGGACTAGGTGATTTGAAGTGCAGCCGTTTGAAGAGGAGAGGAGAGGAGAGGGGAAGGGAAGAAGGGCTCCGTTGCCGTTGCCTCCACCGGCACCGGGCTAGGTGAGCTGGATGGATGATTTGACCAAGGGAGCGGCCGGGGATGATTTGACCAATGGAGCTAGGCCATTGGATTCCCTACAATCGACGGGGCACGTCACTTGGATGCACCGTGAAATTTTCTACCATGGATTTATGTAACTGCAACAAGGGCGTAGTACCAGCTAGCGGTACTCTGCGGCCCCGGTACCTCACGCATCACCGCGCCCACGCGAAAGCTGCTTCTGTCATCTGCTCACCCCTTCAGGGCATGTGGTAATTGGTCATTTCCACGGCACAGACCTGATTCTTTCCATTATCGTGAAAGATTAAGCGCAGGCCCAACAGAGAGCAGCCGGTTGCGTGGGTCGCCGACAGCTGCCTGTTGTGTGGGTGGCAGAGCGCAGACTGTACAATGCTCGCGAGTGCTGCGGATGGCTCCTCGTTTTTGTATGGTGCACCTGCAAACACTGTGCTATCATAGAGAAACCTCTAAACTTATGGTAAACAACGGTAGACATTCATTCACAGCTGAATGTGCTAATGTAAGCGTATGCTTGTGCGTAATTAAGGGCCATTCTCTCCGCTCCTCTTATTCATGTCTGGACCGCGTGCAGCTTTTGTTTCCACACATACATGCTCTTCCTGTTGTTAATTACTCATGAGCCCTACTTAGTATCGGCCATTGGATTCCTCCTTAGAATGGACGGGCGACGTCAGTTGGATGGACCGTCAAATTTGCCATTGATCTATGCAACCACTAGTACCTACGGACGTAGCAGCAGGGGTAGGGCAGCTGGCTTTAGCGTACTAGCAGTACAGCTACAGTTGGGTCAGAAAAAAAGCAAGCACAGCTACAGCCGAGCGTGAGGCCACAGCTTATCACTGCACTCGCCAAAGCCATGCATGGTGGAGAGTGAGGTCACATGGTTGCGGAAAGCTTCCATCTTTTTTTAACACAAGGGTGGTGTCTCGGGAGCACGTCTGGGCACCATACGACATAGCAACGCATCCAGCATTGCACGCGGGTGGAAGGCCAACAACGGTGCTAGCATGCACTCGACATGTCGAAGGCAGCATGCGCGCTTACATGCCCAATGGATTGAAGGAATGCATATTAGCATTCAGGGGACGGAGCCAGGATTTAGACATAGGAGGGGCCAAGACGATGGTAAAGCCAGAATTTTTTTTTTTTGCTTCACAAATTACCTAATAGTTTTATATTCAAGTATCATTCACATTTTATTTTGCCTACATACACACAATTTTATTTTTCAGCTCGAGCGTGTCTAGCTATAGCTAATATAGGTCAATAATTCCACATACGCACCAAGAAGTTGATCAAACTACTCCAAAATATGACATGACATGCCTTGCTACAAAACGTTGTCATACGGAAATTTATGATATACAGAGAACACCAATTATTGTATATAGGTCTGAATGAAAAATCATCACTAGTATTATAAAATTTGGTTGTTGTATTAGGAAAATTGATCAGTATTGTCAAAATACATACCTAGAGAACAAAACCTAGACCCTCACCGTCCCCTCTGCCGCTAGGTCAAAGTAGACCGGTTGGTTGTCATTGGCAGACGTGTAATAGCCATCACTGCTTACCAATGCAGCCGTGCTCGAGGAAGCTTGATCGATCAGAGCTTTCAAATGGTTTGTGGGTATGACCTAGCGTGGCAACTCATCACAAATCACACAGCCAAAATAAATCAAATACTATGATTTATAACACTACAAGATGAGAACTGAGAGGGATTAGTAAAGGTTAACCTTGGTCAATTCGTTGGCTGCAGACTTAAGAATTGGCAAGAGGATCAGCCTGCCTTGCCGTATGAACCGAATCGCGGGCAGGGATAGTAGAGGCGGCAGGCGGGTAGGCTGGACAGGTACACGACCGCAGCGGCATATCACTAATCCACCCACGCACACGCGCCGAGGAGACCTTAGCGGAGGCCAAACGCCAAATCGGGCCCTGCAATGGACTTGCAAACAAACAACTTTTTCGTGGGCTTTCACATAGGCCTGGTTTCTTTTTCTTTTTTCATAATTCACGTCAAGATAGGGGGGGGGGCAAGTACTTCTGTAGGTGAAACATATCGCTAATTAGTAGCGTAATACTCGATGATTACTCGATCGATAGGGGGGGACAGGCCCCTGCTCCCCCCTGTCTCCGCCACTGTTAGCATTGGCAATCAGTTTTGGGTAATAGAGTATATCTGCGCGCGCGGAGGGGAACCAATGGAACATAGGGTAGTTGCACCCATTTTCCAAACAAAAAGAAGTGATCAGAAAATCTTGTTGGCAAGAAACTTGATAAAAGCTTTAAATTCGCGTAAACAATTCGGGGAGCAAATAATTCCCGTAGTACCACTTACTATTGAAAATACAAAATCAGCAATATATTGGAGGTACTATTCACTCTAAATTGTCCTAGACAATTTTATTCTTATTCACAGATTTTTTTTTACGGTAGTTTTTCTTTGTTCAAATTGTTATACAAGTACGTCAGTAGGTCAAGATTGTTACCAAAAAATTCAAACATTTTTTACTTTTTCACAAATTTCTCAGAAAGGTTCGAGGATTGGTTTTATGAGGTGCATATACTATCATGTGTATCAGGGTATTTTCCCAGCATGTGTTCCATTCCTTCGTGTGTATTTTGATGCTTTTCATACCCACCTGAATCGATTTTTTTTGCACAAGGTCATTTTTTTCACGTGCTTCATATCTGCACGTATCTTGATAGGACATGAAGTCTAGCTATAGAGGACATCAAGCATTAGTATTAATGAATACAAAAAATTAATAATATGACTGGTTTAAGAAAAAGTCCTTCTCAAGCCTTCCCAAGATCATGCCCCAGGCAGATGCTGCCCTTGGGTAGACTCATGACCCAAGCTTTGCTCAGTCTGCTAAGAGGAACTCCAATGAGGATCATAACATAGAAGGTGCCAAAGGAGGGTAACAAATGAAACACAAGGGTAGGTGCAACCATTTTGAAAAAGGAATTTAAAAATTGGTCAAAAAATCATGAAACTTGATGGCAGCAAACTTCATAAAGAGTTACGATCATGCAAAAAAAAATTGGGGGGGGGGGGGGGGGGGGCAAAGGAATTTTGTGGTACTATTTGTGGAAGAAAAAACAAAATCAACACTATATTAGACGTACTATTCACTCTATATTGTCTAGGACAATTTGTTTTTATGCTCACATTTTTTATAGTAGTTTTCCTTTGTCTAAATTTGTATATGAGTACGTCACTAGGTCATGTTTGTTCCCAAAAAAAATACAAATATTTTTCACGTTTTCCTGAATTTCTAAAGCAAATGCACGGATTTTTTTTTCAGATGGATATACAACCAGGTATAACATGGTATTTTCCGTGCGCACACTCCATTCCTTCATGTGTATTTTGATGTTTCTATGCCGACAAGTATCATCAGATTTTATGTGCAAGCTCATTATTCACATGAGCTACATAAGAGATCATGCATTGGTAGTAGTGAATACAAAAACTAATAATACGTCTGGTTTAAAAAAAACTGCTCAAGCCTTCCCAAGATCATGAAATGGCAGAAGCTCTCCTTGAGTAGACTCGTCACCAAATCTTTGTGCAATGTGATAAGTTGAACTCCAACATGAATCATAAAGTGGAAGGCCCCAACGGTGGGGAACGGATGGAACATGGGGTAGATGCACCCGTTCTTCACAACAAAAGTATTTCCAGAACGGTAAAAAAACCATGAAATTTGTTGGCAACAAAGTTCTTACAGGGTTATACTTTTGTAAAATATTTGGGGATGAAATGACTTTGCCGGTATTTTTGGTGAAAAAAAATCAGCACCATAATAGAGGTACTGTTCACTATATATTTTTCCTAGAATAAATATATGCTCTGATTTTTTAGGGTAGCTTTTCTTTATCGAAATTTTTATACAAGCATAACACTAGGTCCAGTTTGTTGCCCAAAAAGTTTCCAAGGTTTTCGTCTTTTCTTGAATTTTTAAAAAAATATTCGGGGATTCCTTTATCATGTGCGTATACAACCCAGTGTATCAAGGTATTTTCCCTACATGCACTCGATTCCTTCATGTGTATTTTGCTATTTTTTTTCATACCGACATGTATCAACAACTTTTGTGCACAAGCTCATTTTTTCACGTGATTCATATATGCGCATGTCTTGACCAGACATGGAGTCGAGCTACAGAGGAGATCATGCATTTGTATTGGTGAATACAAAAACTAAAATAACAATCGTTTTAAAAAAAAAGACATTTTCAAGCCTTCCGAAGGTCATGCCATGGCGGATGATGCCATTGGTTAGACTCATGACCCAAGCTTTGCTTAGGCTGCTAACTTGAACTCCGACGGGAATCATAAAATGAAAGGCCCCAAATGAGGAGAACAAATGGAATATTTGGTAGGTGCACCTTTTTTCAAAAATAAAGATAATTCCAAAAATAGCCAACAAAACTTGTTAAAGTGTTACACTCTTGTAAAAAAATTGGGGACAAAAGAAATTTTGTGCTATTCTTGATGCAAAAAAAAAAAATCAGCACACTCTATTAGAGGAACTATCACTCTATTTTTATAGACAATTTTTTATGCTCGAATTAGGGTTTTCATTATCGAAATCTTTATACCGATGCGGCAGTTGGTCAGGCTTGTTGCCAAAACAATTTCGGAGATTGACTTCTATACCTATACTAATTACAGAGTCCCACAAAATTACCACATTAAGAGGGTGCTTGGATCCAAGGGACTATTTTTAGTCTGACTAAAAATAGTCTCTTTTAGAGGCTAAAGTTCCAAGCACCCCTGACTAAAGAGAGGCTAGGACTAGTCTTGAGGCTAAAAAAATTTAGTCATAGGAAACCTACTAAAATATGTATTAGCCCTCTCTCTCCTCATTTAATTCCTCTCCTTTAACACATGCGAGTTCTGGATTGGAGGGTTTGGAGGATAATAAATGCTCAATAACTTGATTTTAGTCTCTTTAGTATTTGGATCCAAGCATGGGTGAGGCTAGCAAGTTTTAGTCCCACTACTTTTAGTCATGGGACTAAAACGTATCCAAGCACCCTCTAATTAGATTTTACGAGCCGTTCATCTGGTGGGACCGAATTATAACGGTGTAGATCCGATCATAAAATCCTCAGTCAGAAAAAGACATTTTCTCTAAAGAAAAAAAATCCAATATCAATTGTACCTAAACTTCACGTCCAAACTAAAGAACAAAAATCCAATCTCAACTGTACCTAAAAGCTTCACGTAATCCCCCCAAAAAAAAACTTCACGTCCTTCCACCAAAAAAAGAAAAAAAATCTAATCTCAATTGTACCCAAAAAAGCCTCACGTCCTTCCACCGAAAAAAAAACTTAACATACTCCACGGCCTCTTCCAAAACTGAATAAGAGTCCCGATCTACTTTCCCTAGCCTCCACGATTTGTCTACTCAAGGAATCGCCTCAGCCTAAACCCTGATCGAGAGCTCTTGGTCGAGGTCTCCATCGCCCCTTCCATATGCGGTCGCCTCCTGCCGCAATCTGGCTATGGTCCTGGTCGTGGTCTCCATCGCCTAACCTGAGTGCGTTCTCCTCCCCGCAGGCATCTCCTCTCTCTCTCTCTCCCCCACAATTGTCTTTCTCATGCCTTTCGTTTCATTGGCGGCGTGTTAGATCCAACAGCAAATCACATCTCCAGACTAAATCTAATTCCACCAATTCATGGCGGATAGGCCTTGGCCTCTTCCTCCTGGTGCCATTAGCCTCTCTCTCTTTGTGTTTGTTGCAGATGATGAAGAGAACACAGCAAGTTAGATCCAGCGGCAAATATGAGAAAAGCAAGATTTGCATGTAGGTGATGAACATCATCAAATTGGCTGCCTCACATGTTATACATAATTGGGCGTTGTGGATAGGCCTTGGCCACTTTCTCCTGCTGCGGTTAGCCTCTCTCTCTCTCTCTCTCTCTGTGTGTGTGTGTGTGTGTGTGTGTTGCAGATGATGAAGATAATGCAGTGAGTTCGATCCAGTGACAATTTTGAGAAAAACGAGATTTCAATGCAGGTGATGAACGTCATCTACTGATTATATAATTGGGTGCCTCCACAGGTTATACAAAATTGGTCGATGAAGTGCAATGCAGGACCATCCACTATACAGTGATCTTTTAAACATCACCAACCCAATCTTTTGATTAGGTAAATATAATGTTGTTTGTCTGCAGTATGTCAGTTCTAACATTGTTTAGCCTATCCATCCAGGGTGCATATGGGAAGCTCTTCTTTGCTGCAGCACCGTCGAGGCCGAGGACGCGGTGATAAGCTCACCATTAAGCAACTGGTCTGGTGATGGATTAAGCGTGTGAAGAAACTTTTGATCTGAGGTAGTATTATATTTTCTTATTTACTTACAGTGTCTTTTTAACATGCACCTCTACAAGCTATTTGTCTGCAGGTAGCGTTCATCTAAGAAAGATTGTGGTTCATTAAGTAATTAACTAGGCAAGACAAACAACTTATAGGTGTTAGTCTGTGATGGCTGAAAAGCACACATATATAATTATACCCTCTCAAATCAGTCAGGCTATGTGATTTTTTATTATTTGGAGCATGAGGATTCACTCAACAAAACAAGTTTCATATTTTTATCACTGATTTTGTCTCTCTTTTGTTTTCTTTAATTTTCATATTTTATACCTTAATTATCATGACACATTTTCTTCTACCATCAAATCTGCATTGAACACCCCCCCCCCCCCCACCCCCACATTCCTCATCTTTGACACCTACTGTAAAACAGCCAATTCTATTAATATGATCAATGTCTCCCTTGATTGTATGGACGTATCAATGCACAACTATTCAATCGAGCCCATGAAGTTGTCCATCGAGGGACTACCGATGCCCATGGTATGAGTAAAAAAGAAGTTGTCTCGCAGTCCAGTTTGTTTTTGTGACGTCTTATACTTGGACTGTGCTTCTGAGGTTCTATCCTATATGTGCATTTAGTTTCTCACGTTCTATGTTGGGCCTGATTTAATGTGTTTCATAAGAATTCCAACCGATTAATCTTTTATTCAGTTTCCAAGCATAATATGCGATTAATGTTCTCAATTTCCAGGACGACCAGTGAATCATTTCGCAGGCTAGCATCGTTGTTGGTCACAGGGGTTATTATCAGCAAGGTAGAAAATGCTCATATTCCATGCAATAGATTTTTCATGCAGGAAGAATTTTTGACCTTATCCACAAAAGCCACCAGATCACAAAATTGGAGGGATTCTAATTAAACTTTCTGAATGCGTGAGACTGAATTAGAGCAGAACTATGGCAACCCTGCCATGCAAAATAGGCCATGCATGAATCATATATCTCATCAGGTCACCATCTTGCCAAACTTTGCACTGCCTAATGCATCGGAGGTATGAGTTGCCTATCTTCTCTCGAATTGGTTTTCTGACTGTTAGGGTACTAACAGTCAGAGGTGGTATAATATTTTCTGACTTTGTATTGCTAATAAGTAACAATTGAAATTGATATCAGTCCATGCACTATAATTTTTGTAAGTTAATCTAGGGTAAAAATATGATAAATACGTGTTTGGTTTTTGAGAGTAGATAGATATGTTAAACATGTTTTGTTTCTTATTTTGCAACGTATATATGATCAGATTATTTGTCCAGTAACCCATACCTATGTAAACGTATGAAATAACTACATGGTAGTCAAACCCAATACACCTCCCTTACCCCAACTAAATGCAACCGAATTCCAGGGTGACATGTTATAAAGGTCAATCTTACATACAAGCAACAAAACTAAGCATGCACCCAAGAATAGTCTTCATTCAGGAATGATAGTTACTTTCTTTTACACTGTTCATTTTTTTGGAATGTGAACATGATAAACTTTATTATTAATGTCATGTCACTACTGGAATCGCCGAATTCGCCAAGTTTGCAGGATACTCGGCAAAGCCTAGAAACAACTTGGCATTGTGCTTGCCCAGTTCTGTTCTCGGCAAACGACACTTGGTTGGACGGACGTGAGCAATCTTGAACTTTTCTAAGTTCTTATTATTGGGCACTCGACAAACATTTTAAACAGCCATTGCTGAGTTTCGAAAAAAGATAACTCGGCAAACTACCACGTTAGGAATAAAATGCATATTAAATTGTTGGAACGACATACATTGTTGAGGAAATCGTTAACTGGTAGCTGCTCGGTTGGCTGGCGAGTAGGGGATTAATCAGCTAATCGGCAAGTTAATCGGCCATTTAATCAATTAATCGGACGATTTTTCAGTTTATGGGCTACTCGGTGACCTTACAAGTAGGGATTAATCGGCAAGTTAACTGGTTAATCGGATGAATTCTTGAACAGGGACGACATATATAGGGTGCAGATAATGGATACGAGGTATGTGCATCGATTTGTTTGATTATATAAATAAGATTTCAGGTAAATATTGTATCAGTATTTCGCTATATATGGATTTACGTTTTCTTTTGGTTTCATTATATACAAATTTATTTTAGTAAGGTCTCTGTATATACCTTATTAGACAAATTTCGTGTGAATTCAAAATAGAGACCAGAACAGTTTACTTTTGTCTATATGTTATTATATTAGCATTTATTTTTAGGAAATGATTAATATAATGAAAGTGAACATGTTTAGATCAATACATTTTGATGTGATCGAAGCAAAGCAGATGCACCGAAGTGCAACCATCTCAACATGTACACAAGCTAAACGGAATGACCATTTTCTCTATGCATGATTTATTTTATCAGGTATGGACTAGGCTTTTGTCTTCTAATGAAAAAAGTTTCGAACAAGAAAAGAAGTACTAAAAAATGGTCGCTGATGCGTGCATCTGTTCCTTTTCTGTTTAAAAAGGTCTAATTGTTTGTGTTGTTGATTTTGTGAGGCTCTTTCATCTTATATATAAAGTAAACTTCCTAAGTAGTCCAGAGACTGGTCGGAATAGGTGCCAAGTTAATGAACAATCAACAAAATTTAATTTCAATGTGTTGAAGGGATCATATACCAAGATTTAGAGGTTGTTAAATAATTGGATTATTTTTATCTAGATGGAGAATATTTGAGTATATGCGAGTCATTTCATATTCTGTTATTTTAAGTATAAAATTTTAACTACGATAAGATTTGACTGTTGAACATGTATGGCCATAGGACAAGATGGAACTGTTCCAATAGAAATTTGAGAATTCCCGATTTAATTACTCCCGGTAAATGAAATGTAGTCTCAAAACTCAACCTATTGCAGACTACTAAACTAGCCCGTGCGAATGCACGGGTTGACGACTAGTTATCCTAAATTGCTGAAAATATCAGTGATTTTCTTGTCAGGTGCATATAAAACTAGGTGTATCGGGGTATTTTCCCTGCGTGCACTCCATTCCTTCGTGTATATTTTGAGGTTTTTCATACTGACATGTATCAACAGCTTTCATGTTCTAGCTATTTTTCTCGTGCTTCATATTTGCATATATATATATATATATATATATATATATATATATATATATATATATATATATATATATATATATCTTGATCGGAAATGGAGTCGAGCTAAGAGCATCTCTAGCAGACCCCGCATCCCGCCTGTTAAGGCATATCTCTCTCGATGTAGTTTTGGCGATTGATGACAACATATTTGCGGACTAACCTTGTGCTTTGAGCATTTCAGAGATTCATCCTTTTGCTCGAGACGATTTCCTTCCCCTCAGAGTGTTTTTCAAGACGGTGTAGCTCTTTCGTTTCTTGTTGGTGGACTAGTTTCGTAGGAGTCACCGTACTATCAAGAGGGGGTCCGCTTTGGTAAGGCTAGGGTGGAATCATCACGTACACTTTCATTTCACACCCTCTGGGCCTTCCCGCGTCGTTGGTGTTTTGATTCCCTGCTGTTTGGGCAGTCTTTGGCCCCAGCGGTAGTACCACGGTGCCCATCGGTAGTACCGCTTGAGGGTCCTCAGCGGCAGTACGGCTGCGGTACCGGGCCACTACTGCCTCGACTCGGGGGGGGGGCACTTCTCATGTCGGGTTGAGCGGCACTTGCAGCGGTAGTACCGCCCTGCCATCGCGGCAGTACCGCGCTGGACCTGTCCGGCAGTACCGCGCTGGGTCAGTCCCTCCTCTATCTTCATGCCCTCTCTGGCTGGGCGGGAGTACCGTAAGGGGGAGCGGTAGTACCGCTGGGTCCAGCGGTAGTACCGCCCTCTACAGGGCTGTTTAGTGGGGTAACGGTTGGATTGTTACCCCCACTATAAAAGGGGGCCCCCTTCTTCTTTGTTGACCTACCTCTTCCCCCAAAAGCTCCATTAATGCTCCAAGCTCCATTTTTGCGCGATCTCTCTCTCTAGCCAATCATACTTGTTGATTTGCTCGGGAGTGGTTGAGAAGGCCCTGATCTACACTTCCACCAAGAGAAATTTGATTCCACTACCAATCCCTAGTGGATCTTGTTACTCTTGGGTGTTTGAGCACCCTAGACGGTTGAGGTCACCATGGAGTCATAGTCCATTATGGTGAAGCTTCGTGGTGTTGTTGGGAGCCTCCGATTGAGTTGTGAAGTTTACCCCAACCTTGTTTGTAAAGGTTCGATCGCCGCCTCCAAGGGCACCAATAGTGGAATCACGACATCTCGCATTGTGTGAGGGCGTGAGGAGAATACGGTGGCCCTAGTGGCTTCTTGGGGAGCATTGTGCCTCCACACCGCTCTAACAGAGATGTACTTCCCCTCAAAAGGAAGGAACTTCGGTAACACATCCTTGTCTTCACCGGGTCCACTCTTGGTTATCTCTTACCTTTACTTGTGCAAGCTTATTAGTATTACTTCTCTTGCTTGCTTGCTTGTTCGTTGTCGTTGCATCATATAGGTTGCTCACCTCGTTGCACATCTAGACAACCTACTTTGATGCAAAGTTTAATTTGGTAAAGAAAAGAAAAAAATTGTTAGTTGCCTATTCACCCCCCCACCCTCTAGTCAACCATATCGATCCTTTCAATTGGTATCAGAGCCTCGTCTCTTTACTAAGGATTTTGCCATCTGAAGAGTATGGTTGACACCGTAGACGGTGTGGAGAAGCACTCCGGTGTGAATCCGGTCTCGTCTACGGGTGATGGGGGAACCTCGGTATCCCATGAGGAATTCAATGAGCCTTGGAGACATTGAAAACCTCAATGACGACTGAGGTTGAAAGCATGTTTACTAAATTCATTGAAGGGCTTAAACTATATACCGCACCTTTGAAAGTGGGTGATCCCACGGACAAGGTGACGGATGCTAACCCCGACAAGGGGAAGCTAGTAGTGAAAAGGATCCTTCTTCTAGTGGTAAACATGGCACCGGCATTTTTGCCCATGTGGAACCACCACTTGTTTATGGTGGACCGGTTCCTTCCACTCACTTAAATCATGCCGGTCCTCCCCCTAAGATTGTGAAAAATGAGGACTTTGATTCTTGGGTTTATCGCTTTAAGCATCATTTAAATCATGTGAACACTAATCTTTGGAGAATCATTGAAGAAGGTTTCTATCCGCATGACCCAAGCAATTTCACTCCTCGAGAAGCCGCGGATAATCAATTCAATGAGAATGCTCTCTTCATCATCCAAGATGCAATCCCACCCGAAGATCTACCTCATCTTCGGCCCTTCGCCTTAGCCAAAGATGCATGGCTTTATGTGGTCTCTCTCGACCGGGGAAGCGCAAGCATTCAACGCTCCAACTATGAAGTAGTGCAAGACGAAGCCGGTGAGTTTGCAATGAAAGAAGATGAAGAACCTCGTGAGCTTTATCGGAGAGTAACTAAACTCGCGGTCTCACTCCGAGATCATGGGAGCAAGGACACGGACGACAATTGGATCAAGCGCAAATTCCTCAAGGCAATGATGCCATACCACAAGGCGGTGTCCTCCGTCATTCGTCAAAGGCCGGACTTCCACACATTGACCTCAAGTGAAGTGTTGGATGAGTTTGTCGCTATTAACATCTTGGATAAGACCGCCGACAATGCGGTGCTTCGTTCTCAAAGAGCAAAGAAGCCCAACCTTGCATTGAAGTCCAAGGTTTGTGTTGAAGAAGAAGAAGAGGAGGACGAAGAGGGAAGCAACCCCGAAGATACAAAATATGCCTATCATGAACACATGGCACTTGCTTTAAGGCAATTTTGGAGCAAGAAAAGCTCAAGGACAAACTTCAACAAGAACAACTCAAGTGGCACGAAAGGCAAGCAACGTGTGAGGACTTGCTACAATTGTGGCAATGTGAGCCATTTTTTGCGGAGTGCCCGTATGAGAAGAGGGAAGACAATGGTCGCAAGCTCATTCGAAAGGACAAAGCCAAGTCTTTCCCAAACAAGAGCAACTTCACCAAGAAGACCCCTCACAAGGCATTGGTGGTTCAAGAAGAGTACCATGAGGATGATGATGATGATGATGAAGATGGTGATTCGGTTGTCATGGCCTCCGTTGCCATTGCAAAAACTCCACGAGTGTCCCTCTTCGACTCACCCAATGAGAACATCACCGCCAAGTGCCTCATGGCCAAAGCCACCAACAAGGTAACCCCCACCATCAAAACTACCATCATTAATAATCCTTCCTTGACAGATTGCATTGATGAATGTGAGGGATATAATGTGGAGGAAAATGAGTTTGAGTCCTTTATGGGTAAACCCAAGGGTAAATCCAAGAAGCATTTTATTGCTCTCTTGGAACAACTTGGTGAAGCCAATGACATGATCGAGTCTCATGAAGATACTATCTCCAAGATGGAGGGGCATAGTCGTGACTATGCCGATGAGATTTCGGATCTTTCCAATGCTCTTGAGGAAGAGTGTGGTCTTCGTTTGGCTCTTGAGGAGTCACACAATGTTGATCATGCTAAGTTAAAGAAAGATTTTGATCATGCTCTCGTTGTTTCTCGTGTGCTATACTCCGAGAAGGCCAAACTTGGGGTTGATCTTGCTAGACTCAAAGAGGATTTTGATCTACTTGACAAGGCTCACAAGGTCTTGAAGGGTGCTCATGCTAGCCTCAAAGAGTCTTATGATCAACTCCAAGTAAAGCTAACCAAGGAGAAAGCCACTTCTCCTCGTATGATGTTAATTGATAATGCAAATGCTACTAACCCAAGTTGTGAGCATGTGCATCTTGTTGAGGAGAATGCTAAGCTAAAGGTGCAACTTGAGAAAGGTCTTGTGTCTTGCATACAAGGCGAGAAGAACCTCAACGACCTCTTGACCAACCAAAAGGGAGTTCTGGCCATGGAAGGGATTGGGTACGTGCCCAATTCCAAGAACAAGAAGAAGAATGACAAGGCAAAACGACCTCCTCCTCTCAAGCAAACCTTTGTGAAGGAGGGTGAGGGTGCTACTAAGGAGAAGGAGAAAAACTCCATGAGGGGTAGTGATGCCAAGAAGGGAAACGCTCCCCTTCCCAACAAAGCCGGCGACTTTAACCCTTCTTATGTGTTGTGCCGCGCTAGAGATGGGCATGTTTATGCCAAATTTGTTGGTTCTCCTTATGAGTACATTGAATGGTCTATTTGGGTTCCTAAGACCCTTGTTACTAACATCAAAGGACCCATTACAAAATGGGTACCTAAAACCAAGCATTGATCTCTTGTAGGTGTTTGCTTCCGGTGGGGGATCATGGTTGATCGATAGTGGAGCTACTAATCATATGATCAGAAGCAAGGACTTGGTGGTGGACGTGCAAAAGATTCCATCCATGCCCACCAATGTCGAGTGGGGTGATGCCTCGTCTTCTGAGGTATTGGGACTCGGCAAAGTTGTCATTTCTCATGATCTTATGATTGAGAAGGTCATGTTTGTTGAGTCCCTTGCATACAATTTACTTTCTGTTCGTCAACTAGCACTCATGGGCTTTGCCACTTTCTTTGATATTGATTTCGTGGCCCTCTTGTGGAGCAAGACTCTTAAAGTAGCCTTTGTTGGGCATGTCGAGAACGGTCTCTATGTGATTAACTTTTCAAAGCGACCCACTAAGACCGCGACATGCCTAATGGCTAAAGTTGACGTGGGATGGCTTTGGAATCGCCGTTTAGCCCACGTCAATATGAGATCTTTGCAAAGTCTTCTCAAGGGGGACCATGTCCGTAGACTAACAAATGTTAGTCTTGCCAAAGATCGTGCTTGCAGTGCTTGCATCAAAGGAAAGCTACATGAGAAGGCTCACCCTCCCACGACTATCATCTACTTGAAGAGGCCTTTGGAGCTCCTTCACTTGGATCTCTTTGGACCTCCATCCTTTGATAGTCTTGGGGGTAGAAAGTATTTCTTGGTGATTGTAGATGACTATTCAAGATACACTTGGGTATATTTCTTCAAGAGGAAGAGCGAGACCCAACAAACCGTCATCGACTTTGCAAATGAAGCTCAACGACAACACAATGAAAAGATCTTGACAATAAGAAGTGACAACGGCTCCGAGTTCAAGAACTACACCTTGGATGAGTTTTTGAGTGATGAGGGAATCAAGCATCAATATTCCGCACCTTATACCCCTCAACAAAATGGTGTAGCAGAGAGGAAGAACCGGACGTTGATGGATGCGGCAAGGACCATGATGGTGGAGTTCAAGTCTCCCTACAACTTTTGGGCCGAAGCCATCAACACCGTGTGTCATGCATCTAATCGGCTCTACCTCCGCAAAGGCTTGAACAAGACTCCATATGAGATACTCACCGGTAACAAGCCCAACCTCAAGTACTTTCGGGTGTTCGGGTGTAAGTGTTTCATTCTCAAGAAAGGTGTTCGTTTGTCTAAATTTGAGGCTAGAGCTTATGAGGGCATATTTGTTGGCTATGCTACAAACTCTCATGCTTACCGTGTAATGTTGAGTTTGATGAGAATAATGGTTCCCAAGTGGAGCAAAGTGGTACCTGTGATGTAGGTGATGAAATTCCTCCTCAAGCCATAAGAAGAATGGGTGTTGGTCATATCCTACCCATTGAGGAACCCCTTGTAGCCGAAGGAGAAGGACAATGTTCTACTCAAGTGGAACCTTCACCAACCCAAGACCCACACGCTTCCGAAGAACAAAGTGAGGGCCCTCAACCTCAAGAACAAGACCAAGGGCAAGATCAATCTCAAGATGGTGTTGTAACATCAAGTGATGCCCAAGGTCAAGCTCCCTCCTCCGAGCAAGTTCAAGATCAAGAGCTTCCACGAGTCAAGAACATGCTCAAGACGACGCTCAAGATGATCAAGTGACCACTCCTCGTCTCACCCCTGAGGAGGAAGCATCGTGCCGCCAAGGTTGCTTCCAAGCTCTCCACCAAGGATCATGTCATGATAAATGTGCTTGGAAGCTTAAGAAAGGGGGTAAGCACTCGTAGACAATTAGCAAACTATTGTGAACATCACGCGTTTGTCTCTTGTGTTGAACCCCAAAAGGTCTATGAGGCGCTCGAAGATCCGGATTGGCTCAATGCCATGCATGAAGAACTCAACAACTTCGAGCGCAACAAAGTGTGGAGATTGGTGCCAAGGCCGACGGTGAACCACAATGTCATTGGAACCAAGTGGATATTCAAGAACAAGCAAGATGCTCATGGGATTATCATTCGCAACAAGGCTTGTTTGGTAGCACAAGGCTACTCCCAAGTCAAGGGTATCGACTACGGTGAAACCTTTGCTCCCGTTGCTCATCTTGAATCCATTCGCATGTTGATTGCATATGCTTCTCATCATAACTTTAAGTTACAACAAATGGATGTGGAGAGTGCTTTTCTTAATGGTCCTATTAATGAATTGGTTTATGTCAAGCAACCCCCCGGGTTCGAGGATCCCTACTTTCCCGATCATGTTTATCAACTCGTTGAGGCACTTTATGGCCTTAAACAAGCCCCACATGCGTGGTATGACCACCTTACCGAGTTGTTACAAGACCGTGATTTTGAAGTTGGGCTAATCGACCCCACTCTTTTTACTAAGAAGGTCAAAGGGGAGTTGTTTGTGTGCCAATTATATGTTGATAATATTATCTTTGGTTCACCTAACAAAGCTTTCAATGAGGAATTTTCCGCTCTCATGACCTCAAAGTTTGAGATGTCTTCCATGGGAGAGTTGAAGTTCCTTCTCGGGTTCGAAGTGAAGCAAAGGAGAGAAGGAACTTTCATCAACCAAGCCAAATACACTCAAGACATGCTTAAGAGATTCAAGCTAAGTGATGTCAAGCCGGCGTCCACTCCCATGCCCACCAAGTGCCAACTTGACATTGATCCCAATGGTAAAGCGGTGGATCAAAAGGTATATCGCTCCATGATTGGCTCCTTGCTTTACCTTTGTGCATCTAGACCGGATATCATTTTGAGTGTGGGAATTTGTGCACGGTTTCAAGCCGCACCTAAGGAAAGTTAGTTTATGGCGGTCAAGTGAATCTTTCGATATTTGGCTCATACCCCAAACTTTGGCTTATGGTACCCAAGAGGAGCAAACTTCAAGCTTGTCGGTTATTCGGACTCGGATTGGGCGGGAGACAAAGTGGATAGGAAGTCCACTTCCGGAGGGTGCCAGTTTCTTGGTTGCTCTTTGGTAAGTTGGTATTCCAAGAAGCAAAGTTGTGTATCTCTTTCGTCCACGGAAGCGGAGTATGTGGCTGTCGGTAGTTTTTGTGCACAACTTTTATGGATGAGGCAAACTTTAAAGGATTACGGTGTCACTTGTGACAAAGTGCCTCTTTGGTGTGACAATGGAAGTGCCATCAAGATTTCTCTCAACCCGGTGCAACACTTCAAGACAAAGCATATTGAGATTAGGTATCACTTCATCCGGGATCACATTAGGCGAGGGGATATCGAGCTTAACTATGTCAACACTCATGATAACCTTGCAGATATTTTCACGAAGCCTTTGGATGAAGCAAAAATTCGCGAGTTCAGGAATGAGGTAAATATCATTGATTCGAGCAATGTGACTTGAACCCTTGCACACCCCACCTCACTCAACTTGTTGTCTAGTTTAGGTGTAGGCATGGACATAGGGGGAGTGTTGTTCTCTCAATGAACTTTCCCTCCCCCCATAATGCATAAACTAACCAAACTCTTTCACATTAACCATTTTTTATGGTACTTGTGCTGCAAAGATGAGTGTTGGTCATGGGCCCAAGGTTAAAATCTTCGCGGCGCCATACCTCTGAACTCAAACAGAGGTGGCCTCGGCCACCGCCCTCTCTTGGAGAGGTGTGTGTCTTCTTTCTTTTTGTCGGTTTTGTGTGTGTGTTCTCGTTTTTTTCCTCGGTTTCTTCTCTTGTGCTTAGCCCAGTTTGGTCGGCCCATTTTGCGACAGAGCGGTACTACTGTTGTGTGAGCGGTACTACCGCTGACAAGCGTCAAGCGATACTATCGCCCACCCTAGCGGTACTACCGCTGCGGGGCGGGCGACTAGGGAGGGGGGGGGGTTATGTCGGGACAGGGGGAGTTGTTTCTCCCCCATACCCATTCGCCTCCACTCGCTTGTCTTCCTCGTCGCTCCAGCGACCTCTCGCCGCAGGAGGGGCCCGGCCGGCCACTGCTTTCGGGCCGTCTCTCTCCATTTCCTCCGATGGAGTCGATCCCCATCACGTCCTCTTGCCATGGATGCTGGTATTGCCCCCGTTCCTGTTCTCTCTTTACCATCTAGTTTTTAGGGGCAATAGGCATTGTGCTTCTCATCTTTTGGCTAAGGCGAGGCTTGGGTAGGATGGAGATGGCTTCTAGGCCCTGTGGATTGAAGTTTGGTAGGTTTATTTTTGAATTTGGCATCTCCGGTAGTGCCGGATCCGTCCACGGCAGTGGGGAACCGCCGTTCCCCATCTGGCACAGTACTACCGCCCTCCTCGAGCGGTACTACCGTGCAAGCGGTACTGCCGCTTATGGGTCGCGGTACTACCGTTCCCCATCTGGCGCGGTACTACCGCCCTCTTCGAGCGGTACAACCGCGCAAGCTAGATGCCTCATTCCATCTTTTCTTACCAAGCTTTGATCTGTGTTGTGTTCTTTGGTGGCTTATGCTCTTTCTTTCGTGTGTTTCTTCTGGTCGTGTGTTTTCACTGGTAGAAAAAGGGCTTTTAGTCCCGGTTCGTAAGGGCCTTTAGTCCCGGTTCTGGAACCGGGACTAAAGTGTCGGTACTAATACCTCCCCCCTTTAGTCCCGGTTCAATCCAGAACCGGGACTAAAGGCCCTCCACGTGGCCGGTCCACCTTTAGTCCCGGTTGGTAACACCAACCGGTACTAAAGGAAATTTCCTGATTTTTTTTGAAATTTTTTTTTGAAATTTTTTTATTTTCAAATTTCTGAATTATTTTAACCTCTAATCTCTAATCACCCCTCATCACTGCTCAATTTAATCTCTAATCACCCCTCATCATTCCAAATCATCTCACTTCTCGAACGGTCACCCATCCTCTCACTACTCCAGCCTGAGCACGCTTAACTTCCGGGTTCTATTCTCCCTCGTTTCCAAGTCTGCATTTGTTGTTTTCCTGACAATAGTAAGATGTCAATCCTATTAACCCTCAGGAATTTAGCTTGAGCATGAAGTCACATATTTCACTGTTTGAGTTTAAAACTATTGTTCTAAAAAACAATAATTTTTTAGTAACACTAATATTTTTGAATAAGTAGTTTGACCATAGTTTGACCACAGTTTGACCATAGTTTGACCAGATTTGACCAAAATTCAAAAAAGGTGAAATAATTATTTAATAACACTAATATTCTTGAATAATTATTTAGTAACACTAATACTTCTTGAATAAGTATTTAAAAAAACTGAAATTTAAAAAAACTGAAATTTGAGCATAACTTTTTTTCCTTTTGGAATTTGAGGATTCTAGAAATTTGCAAACAGGCCGTAGGCGGTCTCCATCGGATGTAACTTTTCGAGTAGATGATTTTTCATATAAAAAACTTTTTCATCCGAGTTCGTATGCAAAAGTTATGCCCATTTTACAAATTCCAGAGAGATTTTGTAAATAAAGTCGAAATTCATATTTGTAAATTTTCCCAACAACTAGACCACATATCACATGTGAAACTTATTTTCTTTTATTTTTTTGACATTTCCATCATTTTCTTTTATTTTTTTTTAAACTGAAAAGGCGGTCCACAGGGGGGGGGTAGAGTTTGAAAATGGGACCTTTAGTACCGGTTCGTGGTACGAACCGGGACTAAAGGTCTCATCCCCATTAGTCCCGGTTCCTGCCTCAAACCGGGACTAAAGGTCTAATCTTTAGTCCCGGTTTGTGGCACGAACTGGGACCAATGGTTGTGGGCCAGGAGCGAGGCCCATTGGTCCCGGTTCATCCCACCAACCGGGACCAAAAGGTCCAGATGAACCGGGACTAATGCCTTAGCCGCACGAACCGGGACCAATGCTCACATTAGTCCCGGTTCTAGACTGAACCGGGACTAATGGGCTAAGCCGGCCTGGACCATAGCCCTGTTTTCTACTAGTGTTTGGTTCCAGGTGATGATCATCCTGAGCAGCAGGTCCGCCGTGTCAACCCCGGTCGTGCAACTTCAAAGCGCTACCGCACTTCTGAGTCTGCAGGTGGTTCCTCTAGTGCTCACCCGCCGCCAGCAGGCACAACCTCAAGTGCTCCACCGCCACCTCAGCACTCGAAGAGATCTGCAAACAAGCCAAAGGGAAAGACTGTGACTGAGATGACTGCCAAGGAATTTTGGGCCAAGCGTCGCCGCAACCCCTATGAGGAATACCAAGATCCCACTTTGGTTAACCGCCCGTTCTGGAACCGCTTTCAGTTCTCCATCTTCTTTGATGTGATCAAGGCTAAGAAGAATCACTTTGTTGATGTCCGTTCCATCGACACCGATCCAATGGAAAAGGACCCTGAGTACTTTGGTGAAGCCCTTCAGATGTGCACTCAGTTGAACATTCTCAGAATCATGCAGTTCAACAAGGACTTTGATGCCGACATCATATGCCAATTCTATGCCACTGTCCATCTTGGAACTGATGCAGAAAGGACCTTGACTTGGATGACGAATGGCAAGTTGCTCGCTGTCAAGTGGAAGGCCTTCATGGAGTTACTTGGGGTGGAAGATCACGGGCTTGAGCATCCAGTCGGCTTCCGTCCTCATTGCAATGTCACCTCCACTCATAAGCAAGCTCTCTGGCCCTACTGCTCTCAGAAGGTTAACCCCAAGACAAAGAAGGTAACCTATGAGATGTCTACCTATCTGGACATCCTTCACCGTGTCTTCCCCGAGACTCTTTTCCCGCGCATTGGGAATCTAGATATGGTCCACTCCTATCTTGTGGACATGCTTCTCTTCTGCCAGCATGAGAAGGAAGAAACTACTGGAGAGACCCTGGACATTTCTCATGTTATGTGGTCTGAGCTTCTGTCTGCCATCTCTGAGCGCAAGTGCCCGATCTATGGTCCTTTCATCATGCTGCTCATTGAGAAGGTTTGGGCACATCACTATCCCAGGGCTGTGCTGGAAACTGGAGAGTTGATTTCTCATGATATCAAACGTCTGCGGAAGAAGGACAACTGGGGAACCCAGGCCCCTCGTTCTGATGCTCCACCTTCTGAGGCTGACATGGAGTCCGAGGACGATGCTGAGGCCGACAAGGATGAGGACTATGATCCCTCCGGTGTGGAGCCCTCATGGGCTAAGAGGATTAAGCGCAAGATGAAGAAGGTTTTCTGCATGGAGTCTCATGGCCAGTACATGTCTCATGTCTCTGAGAAGAAGGCCCGCAGACGTCACAAGGAGCTCATGCGCCAGTTGGGTGCCACTGTTAACAGCGGATCTGAGGAGAGGATCACTGACGAGGAGGAGTGGGTTCAGCAGCATTGCCCGTGGACCGACTCAGACGCCGAGCAGTTTCCGATCGACAACGGAGGTGCACACGATCACGCTGAGATGTGATGTTCGAGATCCTCAGCTTGCCATCACCTGGAGCCGTAGTAACGCTCTTCGCCCTTTTGGTGTCTCACTGCCAAAGGGGGAGAGAGTTTAGGGATTTGTGTTGTTGTCGTGTTGCGAGTGTGTCTTTGTGGTTTGTGGTGTCTTGTGTTTTCTCGTCGTTTCGCTTGGTTTGGTTTGGTGCCAGTGAGAACTAAGTTCTAAACATATGGTGTGAGACATATGCTACCCTATCTTTACCTTTATTATCTATGTCTATTCAGTACTGTAGTATCTTATGAGTTGCATGCTTATCATGTTTTATACCCTGCTCTCATGTATCCTGTGCTTAGAACTTTTAGACTATAAAATATAGGTGGAGTGTTGATCCGAATGTGTGTGTCTTGCATTCCAAAGGCACTACTAACTAGGTGCACACATTCAGGGGGAGCCCGTCTATATTTTGTAGTTCTAAGTATCCTTACTTTTATGTCTTTTCCCTGTGCAAATCCCTGGTTGTCATCAATCCACCAAAAAGGGGGAGATTGTTAAGGCATATCTCTCTCGATGTAGTTTTGGTGATTGATGACAACATATTTGCGGACTAACCTTGTGCTTTGAGCATTTCAGAGATTCATCCTTTGGCTCGAGACGATTTCCTTCCCCTCGGAGTGTTTTTCAAGACGGTGTAGAACTTTCGTTTCTTATTGGTGGACTAGTTTCATAGGAGTCACCGTACTATCAAGAGGGGGTCCGCTTTGGTAAGGCTAGAGTGGAATCATCACGTACACTTTCGTTTCACACCCTATGGGCCTTCCCGCGTTGTTGGTGTTTTGATTCCCTAATGTTTGGGCAGTCTTTGGCCCCAGCGGTAGTACCGCGGTGCCCAGCGGTAGTGCCACTTGAGGGTCCTCAGCGACAGTATTGTTGCGGTACCGGGCCACTACCGCCTCGACTCGGGGGGGGGGGGCACTTCTCGTGTCGGGTTGAGCGGCACTTGCAGCGGTAGTACCGCCCTGCCACCGCGGCAGTACCGCGCTGGACCTGTCCGGCAATACCGCGCTGGGCCAGTCCCTCCTCTATCTTCATGCCCTCTCTGGCTGGGCGGTAGTACCGTAAGGGGGAGCGGTAGTACCGCTGGGTCCAGCGGTAGTACCGCTGCCCTCTGCGAGGCTGTTTAGTGGGGTAATGGTTGGATTGTTACCCCCACTATAAAAGGGGGTCCCCTTCTTCTTCATTGACCTACCTCTTCCCCCAAAAGCTCCATTAATGCTCCAAGCTCCATTTTTGCCCGATCTCTGTCCCTAGCCAATCATACTTGTTGATTTGCTCGGGAGTGGTTGAGAAGGCCCCAATCTACACTTCCACCAAGAGAAATTTGATTCCACCACCAATCCCTAGCGGATCTTGTTACTCTTGGGTGTTTGAGCACCCTAGACGGTTGAGGTCACCACGGAGCCATAGTCCAATGTGGTGAAGCTTCATGGTGTTGTTGGGAGCCTCTGATTGAGTTGTGGAGTTTGCCCCAACCTTGTTTCTAAAGGTCCGGTCGCCGCCTCCAAGGGCATCAATAGTGGAATCACGGCATCTCGCATTGTATGAGGGCATGAGGAGAATAGTGTGGCCCTAGTGGCTTCTTGGGGAGCATTGTGCCTCCACACCGCTCTAACGGAGACGTACTTCCCCCCAAAAGGAAGGAACTTCGGTAACACATCCTCGTCTTCACCGGGTCCACTCTTGGTTATCTCTTACCTTTACTTGTGCAAGCTTATTAGTATTACTTCTCTTGCTTGCTTGCTTGTTCGTTGTTGTTGCATCGTATAGGTTGCTCACCTAGTTGCACATCTAGACAACCTACTTTGATACAAAGTTTAATTTGGTAAAGAAAAGGAAAAAATTGTTAGTTGCCTATTCACCCCCCCCCCCTCCTCTAGTCAACCATATCGATCCTTTCACCGCTGACCCGCAAAACGCGTTTGCAGTTCGCGGAAAAATGGTTTTGCGGGTCGATTTTAGCTGCGGCCGAACAGAACCCGTATAATCAACCCGTAAAAAGGAATATTCTCTGAATATACTAAACAGGCCCACATCAAGCCCATTTTTTTCTTGGTCGTCTTCTTCCTCACACCAAATTGAAATCAACCATAGGCCAGGGCGGCCGCCGGCGGACAGGAGGCCGAGGAAGACGGGGGGGCGGAGGCCAGGGCGGCCGAGGCAGTGCGGGACGGCCGGACTCCTCCGTTCACCGTCGATGTAGATCAAACCAAACAGGCAAATGCGAAGCCGCCGTCGCCGTAGCTAGGTGAAGCTAGCTAGCTCAATGGTTGGGTTTTACCTTAATACTATGGTTGGGTTAAAGGGGACTTGATACTTTAATGCTATGGTTGGGTTTTACCTTAATGAATCTTTAGTAGTTGCAGATGCTTGCTAGAGTTCCAACCATAAGTGCATATGATCCAAGTAGAGAAAGTATGTTAGCTTATGCCTCTCCCTTAAATAAAATTGCAATAATGATTACCGGTCTAGTTATCGATTGCCTAGGGACAAATAACTTTCTTGTTGACAAAAGCTCTCTACTAAAACTAATTTAGTTGTGTCTTTATCTAAACAGCTCCTAGCTTTTATTTTCGTGTTCTTTACTTTCTTGCAAGCTTACCCAAAAACACCTACAAAGTACTTCTAGTTTCATACTTGTTCTAGGTAAAGCGAACGTCAAGCGTGCGTAGAGTTGTATCGGTGGTCGATAGAACTTGAGGGAATATTTGTTCTACCTTTAGCTCCTCGTTGGGTTCGACACTCTTACTTATCGAAAGAGGCTACAATTGATCCCCTATACTTGTGGGTTATCAAGACCTTTTTCTGGCGCCGTTGCCAGGGAGCAATAGCGTGGGGTGAATATTCTCGTGTGTGCTTGTTTACTTTATCACTAAGTAATTTTTATTTGATGTTCTTAGTTGTTTCCTATCTTTAGTTATGGGTAGGAAACGCAAAATACCAAAAAAATTAGTTGTACCTACTGAACCAATGGTTGAAGAACCAATCAAAATCTATCACACTGCTGAAGCTTATTACTTGGATCATCTTCGATCCCTATGTGCTCGTGTTGAAACCCCAACTAGCTTAGTTGAGGGCAAATCTTTAGATGAGCATGCTTATTATGTGCGACACCGTATATCTCAAAAAGAGAAACTTTTACAGCATCAAATTAATACTATGCAATGCTATGCTTGGAATTTATGCTATTATTATGATTTTACTTGTTGTTCTGAAAACCCTAAGAAACACCTTCCCTACCAATGTGAGTTTAGTGATAATGGAATCGTATCTTCGTATGCTAAAGGTGCTTATAGTTACTATGATGTTCAAAAAATTGAAGAATTTGTTGCTTTTAAGGGTGCTTTTGAAATTGCACCCGTTTTTCCAAAAAAGAGAATTTTTTAAAAAAGGTAAAAATCCATGAAATTTGTTGGCAACAATGCAAGCTTGTTAAAGCGTTACACTCTTCTAAAAATTTTGGGGACAAAATAACTCCCTTGGTATTGTTGGTGAATAGAACAAAAACACAACTACATTAGAATTACTATTCACTCTATATTGTCATGGAATTTTTTTTATGCTCAGATTTTTTGGGTTGTTTTCATGTCAAAAAATTTATACGAGTATGCTAGTATGTCAATTTTGTTGCCCAAAAAGTTTTGAAGAGTTTTGACTTTTTCATGAATGTCTAGAAAAATCAGGGATTTTATTATTAGGTGCATCAAAAACCAGGTGTGTCATGTTATTTCTACTCCCACTCCATTCCTTCATCTGTATTTTGATGTTTTTCATGCCGACATGTAGCAACAACCTTTAAGTACAAGCTAATTTTTTTTCACGTGCTTCATGTGGATATGCAACCATGTGTAGCATGGTCTTTTCGCTCCACACACTCCATTCCTTCGTGTGTAATTTAATGTTTTCATATCGATATGTATCAACTGCTTATATGTATAAAATTATTTTTTTCACATGCTTCATGTATGCACATATCTTGATCGGGAAGTAGTCCAGCTACGGAGTAGAACATGCATTAGTATTAGGGAATACAAAAAACAAATAATATGACTGGTTTCAAAAAGGGTCCTTGGCAAGCCTTCCCAAGGTCATGCCATGGCAGATGTTGTCCTCGAGTAGACTAGTGGCCCAAGCTTTGCTGAGTCTGCTAAGTTGAACTCCATCGGGAATCATAGATTGGAAGGCCCCATAGGAGGGGAACGAATAGAACATGAGGTAGGTGCATTTTTTTAAGGTGATTTCCAAAACGACAAAAAATCATGAAACTTTTGGCAACAAATTTGTTAAACGGTTACATTCCTATAAAAATTCCGGGGACGAAATGACTTTTGTGGTATTGTTGATGAAGAAAATCAGCACTATATTGGAGATACTATTCACTCTGTATTGTCCTGGACAATTATTGTATGCTCAGGCTTGTCAGTGTAGTTTTTCTTTGTCGAAATTTGTATACGATTATGACAACATGTCAAGTTTGTTCCCAAATATTTGAAGATTTTGACCCTTTCCTGAATTGTAAAAAAACAAAGAATTTTTTCATCAGGTGCATCTACAAGCAGGTGTATCAGGGTATATCCCAGCGCGCACTCCATTCCTTCGTGTGTATTTTGATGTTTTTCATACCGACATATATCAACAACTTCTATGAACAAGCTCAATTTTTCACGTGCTTCATATCTACACATATCTTGATAAGACACGGAGTCAAGCACCAAAGTAGATCAAGCATTAGTATTAGTGAATACAAAAACTAAAAACATGACATGTTTAAAAGAAGTCCTTCTCAAGCCTTTTAACGGGCTTGCCCATGGCAGATGCTTCCCTTGGGCAGACTAGTGAGACAAGTTTGCTCAGTCTGCTACGGGGAACTCCAAATACAGATCATAAAATGGATGGCCCCAAAGAAGGGGAACGGATGGGGCAGGTGCAACCATTTTTCAAAAAAAAAAAAAGTAATAGTTCCAAAAATGGTCAAAAAATCATGAAATTTGTTGGTGAGGAAATGACTTTTGTGGTGTTGTTTATGAAAAAGGTGAGCACTATATTATACTTCCTCCGTAAACTAATATAAGAGCGTTTAGATCACTACTTTGGTGATCTAAATGCTCTTATATTAGTTTACAGAGGGAGTAGGTACTATTCACTCTATATTGTCCTATACAATTTCTTTGTATTCTCAAAAAAATTATGGTGTTTTTTATTTGTCAAAATTGTTATATGAGTACGCCAGTGGGTTGAGTTTGTTGCCAAAAAGTATAGAAGATCTTTTACTTTTTTCTGAATCTGTCAAAAAAAATCATAGATTTTTCTGATCAGGTGCAGATACAGCTAGTTGTATTAATTCGGGTATTTTCCCTTCTTCCACTCCATTCTTAGACTCGTGACAAAAGCCTGCGCATAATTAGCAGTCAATCCGTTCTTTTCTGTTGCGGCTGTACTGTTACACGAGACGAGTCTATTCGTTCTTTTTTGTTTTGATGATGGCCAGTCGTAGTTGCATCATGCTTGAATCATTCCTGAGGAAACTGCACCACACACGACAATGCACATAGGAATGCCGGACACGGACACTGGTTAGTTTAATTTAACGAGTAAAATTAGTGCAGCGTTGAGGGACAGGGACGGAGCGTAGCGTAGCGTAGCACGGCGCAGGCTGCCGCTCAGTTGTGACGTGGTGGACGGTCAAAATCAGGGAACCAGAGAGGCGGGGCGAGCCGACCAAGATGCAGAGGCGTGCTGCCGCTCAAAACAGGATGGCAGCGCCTCCACCGTTGCGGGAGCCAGGCGAATCCTTGCCGAAACCGGAAAGGGAATTGGCTCGGTCGACCAAGATGCATCAGGTACCACGGGCAGCACAGCACAGTGGTCACTCACATCCTGCATGCATGGCGCACAAGGGCATCCACTGCATGCATGGAATCTCGAGACGTGGCCGGTGGGCAGAGGGACCACGTACGCCCAGGCCCAGCATGCGGTGCTACTCCTACTCCGATACGGAGGAGATATATGGCCCGCGAAAAGGGAAAGAGAACATGCGCCCTGATTCCGGCTTTGCCGTACGTAGAAGTACGTTAGTTAAGTCCTAAGATAAGACGACGGAGACAGTTTACGTTCAGCCTTGTTAATCACTGTCAGTGCGGCCTCACGGACGGCACACGCATCAATCAGGTTGCAACAACGACGCACGGGACTCTGTCCACCCGATGCGATTGCAACAACTAGACAGTCCTTGTTAAGTAGAGTAGTTAGCAAACCGCGGCAAGATCGACTTGACGATCAAGAATTGAGACTTATGCACGTGGTGATTAACGTAACACAGCCCGAAGGAAGAGTAGAGGTGACCTCTACCAGTACAACGGAAAAGAGTGTCGTAGATACTCCTATGTCGTTTGGATCTACAACCAGCTTGCACCTTGCAGTATGGCATCCTCATTTGGATTCAATAGTTGGAGAATCGGCAGCGAAACTGAGCTGCTAATGGCGGATCTTTTGTTTGCTTGGCATGTCCGAGACAGTGCGTGCAGCAAATCAGTTCCTCGAATTAAAATCGCTTTCCGAGTGCCCTTTCGCTGCCTTTTGTGTGCGCTGGACGAGTCAAAGATAGGAAAGGCTCAAGTTGCAGCCATTGCAGCCTATGTAGCAGGTAGTACTGCGTACTGGATACTAGCCCACGCAAAAGATACCAAGGAGTACTGCCTAGTAGTAGTACGAAAAAGTTAAATGGAGCTGGGAATCAAGTTTTGATGGTGCAGTTTTTACTGGCAGTAAGTCGGTATAGCGGACGGTCGCACGGCGTCGCCCTATAAAAGAAAGTATACTTCTTCAAGTCTTGTCTTCTTGACCTGTAATTTTGTGTGTTAGTGTGCCACTTACAATTAGCTATTCGGCCAAGCTAGTTAACCATCAGCTTTGGTGGTAGTTTTATATTCCATGTAGAAAGCTTGTGACACGAAAACTTAGTGATTCAAGAACCGGGGTGACACAAAATTTGTAGAAAGAACAAACCATTTTGGATGAACAAAGATACCGCCACGAGTTGAACATAAACTTAGTCCCATGAACAAAATTGTTGTGTGATTACTCTGAGCGCACACAGCATCGTTCCGCTCTGCCGGTTCTGAAATGAAAAGTTGTTCTTGGCGGTGTCTCGTAGCACTACTGGCCCGCGGTCCTTGCGCAGTTAATGAGGTCACGTCCATGGCATACGCCACCCCTCTTTGCTTGCCAGCCTTGTCTGCGCGAGTGCAGCAGAGGTGCAGTCCGTCCATGAGAGCCCGGTATTGCGCCGATGGCTGGACCAAAGACGAAACCACTGTGTTGGCCTGGTGTTCCCAACGTCTTTCCCCGCATCAAGTTGGGCTTCATTTCCTACGCTCTAGTCGCTTCTGCTGTTTGCTGTGCTGCTGCTCCAGCAGGGGGAGGGTGAGAGAGACCCAGCAAAGTTAAGACGCCGGGTTCCCACGGTACCAAGGACCTGGAGATATAATTGCCATCATTTGCCCTATCATTTAAATCTATCTATTTTATCTATCTGTCTATTACATATTAAAAGGAAAATACGGATGAAAAATAGAGGAATTTGCTAGAAAATCCCACGTTCAATTCCACTAAACGTACCAGGCCCACAAGTAAAAACAGCACGCCCACGTCTCTTCCACGTTCCTAAGAAAACTTTCCTCACAGGTACAAAATTCCCTTGATCAATCAAAAGGTGCGGGCACTAGCTGCTTGCAGATTAGGAAGAACTTAGCGATTCTTTCTCAGGTGATCAATCAAATCAAATCGAGAGTGCGAGGGTTGAAGATAGCTTGGACGAGGCGTATTCTTTCACAGGTGATCAGTCAAAACGTATCAAGGTCACAGAGTTTGACGATGGCCTGGACCTTGACTCCTTGAGGTGTGTACCGGTGGAGTCGCTGGTCCACTGGCCCACAAAGCTCCAGTGTTGTCTCGCCGCCAGCGACCATCCGCTGCCAACTCACTCCTCCGGGATATGCAGATGAAAGCATGTGTATTTCCTGGCTTGATCTACATGAGGAAGAAGATTAGAGGGAGAGGGTGTGCACAAGTAAGCATTCAGACGCTGGTGTTTTAGTTTGTTTCTTTAAGAAATATAAACCAATATTTTTTAGTTAAACAATTTATTAATTACCAAAATCAATAGATCTTAATGTGTTTTAGAATGCATCTACCCTTACTTCATATAAGCATCTAAAAATGAATAACATGCAATTATGTTGTCGCTCATGCACAAAGAAATATGCTCAACCCATCTCTCAAAAGGAAAATTCGTGCAATCTAAACTCAGATAGCTTAACATGAAAATATATGTGCTATTACTAAACAACCTCTTTCACTGATTATGAAATCCATAGCATGTCATTGTCCATGTTAACATGCTAGCACACCCCTGCAAAGAAAAAGAAAAAAAGCCGTAATACCTCCCGACCTATACCACAGCCAGCTTGTGGGTATTTGGAGCATGCAATGCATACGTACAAACCAACACCAGCATATGTTTATAGTGAGCACCAGAGCTATGCCTGGATCTAATTTGGAGATGTTGGAGCCAGGCCCGTACCGGACACATGTGCAGAGTGTTCAACTGCACAGGGGCCCTAGATGAGCAGGGGCCCCAATTTTTTTATGTGATACTAGTACTAATCAAGGGATTTGACCAATATGGAGTACTCGTTGGAAACCTGCACCTTATTAACTCCCCATAAATCTCACGCCTCCTCCTATTCTCTTCCTTTTTCTTTTATCTTCCAGCGACGAGCGCAAGCGCAGAAGGCCAAATCTCCTTCCTCTTCCAATATTACAATCGCACCATGGCACTTCCCGTGGATTAATTCTTTTGCAGTTTCTCCTAATTAAATCTGTTGTTGCAATGAGTCGGTACTCCATCCTCAATCCACCATCAATTTTTTTGGTGTTTTCTTCTCGATCCATCATGTCTCCTCTGATTTTTCAAATTCCATTGCTTATTGCTGCCTGTTTACTACTTCGATGCACCCATTGTAGTTGGAGGCCAGACCCAATAGTTTGGCTGTCGATTCATCAACAGGAGCAAGCGGAACAGACCCTGAACGAGACTACCAGAGAGACAAACCTTGTCCCCGGTCACCCCATTGTCTTCTGTTCTAATAAATCCATGGTTGTTTCATCCCTTTTGTTTGCAATGCATGGTAAGTTTCTAGCGAATGAACCACTTGATCTCAAGAAGGTGCTGTTGATAAGTTTTTAGTGAAAGAATCAAATAATATTTTGTAGAAGATTGCTTATGAATAAATAATGAAAGACCATCATGTCGCAAGCTTGGTAAGCAACCCAAACTTGATGAAAACTCATGAAAGTCTATGTATTATCAAATAATGCTACAAGGATGACATGTTCGATAATTCTTTCTGGTAAATCTAGTTATCTAAAAAAATCACTACCAACATGATATATATCTTCTACTCCATAGCATTTTATTTTTGTAATTGACAATTGTTATATTAAGGGCCTAATTATTTATTTTGCACCGGGCCTCCATTTTCTCGGGTACGGCACTGGTTGGAGCATGCATGCATGCCCGATACATAAAATAGGATTTTACGTAATTGAGCGAAGAAGTAGGCACACAAAAAGAGGCATTTAAATAGAGAAATATATGTTAGGGTAGAGACGAATATGTGTTTGTTTAAAAGAAGCCATGCAAATGTGTTTATCTTGCTACGAGTCATCCACAGAGTCTTAGATTTCTATACCAAGTGCACACATTGTGAGGATTGGAAGTAAGTCACCTCTCCGACATTACTAGCCCCACAAAATGTAATTCATATACACTAATATTTTTAATAGAAATTATTTGAGTTTGATTCATCGCAATTGATTGCTTTCAAAGGTGTACAATTACATTTTCGAATTTCCTACACAATGATGTTCATATACGATTTATCTTTCTATTTATTAGAAATATTTATATGATAAACCGGATGATGGTTACGTCTATATAATTATCAAAATCTTAAAGGCTATATATTTTTAAAATATATGTTATCTTTTAGAATGCAATACTATAGAAAACAAAATAATTTAACATAATCCATGATGCCTAATCCCTTTGCAAGTATTGGTAGAATTAATCACTATATAAAAGTAATTCATAGACAGTTTGGAGGTCTCAGTTATCTACGCAAAGAGCAGCCATAAAAAAATACTCTAAAAATCCTCCATTGCTAATAAGGTCTTTAAAAATTAATATGAAATATTGATCATTCTGAAGCGCAATCATATTTGAAAATTTGTAGTTACAAATATACTATATACAATAATTTCATATGTAAATAAACAAACTATTAAAACAATGTGTGTGCATTTGTGTGGCCGGCTCAGGGTTCTATTCGAGACACCATACATAATTGATATTGTCAGCAATGTGCAAAGAAAAGTTTTGGATGATCCTGAAAAATGATGACTATGCACCAACGTGAGTTTCGACGAACAAGTACACAAATAGTTTATACATCACTAGAACCGAAGGCTCAAGCGCTTGATGGTCACTTATTTAATAAAATTTTCTTTAAAAGATAGATCCAATTGTATATGAAAACAACAACCATGAGAGAAGGCTAGACAGCAACATAACTGGATTACACTGTGCAGCCATGCCTAAAATGGCAAAGGCGACATATACGAGATCATGCATGTGACAATCGATCTAGCAGGCACAAAGGTTGTGGGTAGTTTCATTGGTGTACTAGCAACCAAGCTTTTAAATCTAGGCCGATACGACCGATATATAGGCCGACATATCACTTATGGGGCTCTACCGATATAAACATAACATATCATTTTGTAAATACCATTTTCAAACATATCATCCGATATGGACCGAAATATCGACCGATATCAAGCCCGATATGTCCACCGATATAGAACAATGCATAGATGACAACAATTATTTATTAGAATGCAGTGAAATAAGATTATGCATTTACAACTTCATTATATGTTATCAAAGTCATGCACAATGTTTCGTACAAATGCATATATATCTTATTGTTTTTAATCATAGAGTAAGGATTTTGTGAATCTTTCCTTAATAATTTCTTAATCAACAAGTTAATAAATTAGGAATCTAAAAGTGTCAGGTTAAACATTGACATTATTTTACTAAAAATAATTTTTTGAACAACAATAATGAAAAAAAACTAGACATGTTTTCTCCGATATATCTACATATCGTCCGATATATCACCCGATATCCGACATCCGATATGTCGAAGCCAAACTGATATGAAGCCGATATCCGATATTTTGAAGCTTGCTAGCAACTCAACGTCTGACTGTATAAACATATTATTCGAAGCAAACCAATGGCAATACATTTATCATATATAATAATTTTGCCATTCTTTCGTTTTATGCATTAGCACCATAATCAATGTTAACATACAAAAAGGCTCAATGTTACACCTTCAGACATGTATCGATGCCTAAAATATTGTTTATTAATTCTGCAATTAACTATAGGTAAAAATATATTTTATTAGACAAAAAAGGCTTAGCACTTTCGACAGGTTATGACATGTTGCCCTCGCATTTGCGAGGGCCAACTTGCTAGTTTTGTGTAAAATATAATCATCAGCCATGCCATTGTTTTGCTGCCTTAAAGATGAATAAGAACATTCCGTTTTTAATCTGCCATCAGTTGGTCATCCAACAGCGCAACCGCTATATAGTAGCACACCGCGGAAGGATGGGGTGCTAGCGCTGGTTGCTACGTCGTTCTTTATTTTTTTCCTGATTTCTCCTTTTCATTTTTTCTTTTAAAATTCGCGTTTTATTTCTGATTTTAGACTTTTTCTTCTCACCCTTTTTCTTTCTCTGTTTTTTCTATTTGTATCCCTGGTTTTTTGGGGTTTTCCCACTTAATATTAAATAGTATATTTAACACCTTTTCAAATACATGATCTTTTTAAAGGTGGGAGAAGTTTCTAAATTATAAAGACATTGTATCTTAAATGCGCGTACACTTTCAAAAATACATGAAGATTTTCTTAAAAGTATGAATATTTGTGAAATTGCATGGAACATTTTCTAAAATTACATGTTTTTTCATGAATAGTTTTATAAAATCACACAAACATTTAACGTTGCCAACACTTTTTAAAATTTCTATTAACATCTTTTCAAAATTCATGAACACTTTAGAAAAACATGTGAGAACTTTTTCTTCATTGCATGAGTGCCTTTCTATAACACATGAACTTATTTTAAAAAATAGTTTTTTTAAAATATATGAATATGTTCCAAAATATGGTAAAACATTTTAGTTTTTCACGAAAAGTTTTTTACAAACGTTTTTAAAATTGTTTGGACAAAAAACACGAACACATTCTTGAAATGATATTATCATTTTATAAAATACGTGAATAAACTATTAAATTATCTTAAAATTTAAAACAAAAACTTAAAATGCAACAATAACATAAAAATAAAAATAAATTCTGGCCGAACCTGCATAGACGTGGCATGCCACAACAACGCTCACTCGGTCACTCGGGGATGGTCGCTTCATGTGCCGGCACAGCCAGAGCGCGCGTGGGCGACACCGAGCTTCACTCCCCACATCAAGCTGTGTATAGCAACAACCGATGTTTTTCTCTGTAAAATGTATGTATTGCCCGTAGCGTCCTAATGGGCCGGCTCACCAGAAGAGTTTTCTTTCTGTGCTCGTCAAGTGGGATTAAGTTGGGTTTTCCGTTCTGTGTGTAGGCTGTTGCGTTCGCTGACTTTCCCGACCGAGACTCCCTAGTCACCGTCAAGGAGCAGAGGCTTTGCAAAGAGGGTGACCCCATTGGGCCAACCCATTTGCATTGGCAGTTCAATTTCAACTGCTAAAAAGGTAATGTAGAGAAACATCACTACCGGCTTGGACTGTAGCACCATGGTTTTCCTCGCTTTTATTTTGTAATTTTTGTAAAAATGTTAACATTTCTAAAATTGCGAAAAAATATCGAATTCCAAACATTTTCATTAATTTTGAACAAAATTTTAAAAACTAAACAAAATTTGATATATATATATATGAACAAATTTTAAAGGCATGAACGCATTTCTCAAAAAATGTGATTTTTTTAAAGTGCTAATAAATTTTGATTACTGAACATTTTTTTTGAAAATAGAACAAATTTAAAAAAATTGAATTTAACAATACATACTGAACATTTTCTTAGTATATGCTGAACATTATTCAAAGACACACCAAATATTTTTTTAAATATGCTGAACTTTTTTGTCAAAATGCAAGCAGAACAAATGTTTTATACACGATGAACATTTGTTTTATACAAAGTGAAAATTTTCCAATGTATGGTGAACATTGTTTTTCAATACGAAGAACTTTTTTTGAAAGGTGGGTTTTTTTGAAAATTTTGAAAAAAAATTAAATCATGAACAAACATTGTAATTTAGAAAAATAATTCAAAGTCTATTAAAATTTTGAAATTACTATTTTTGAAAAAAAATGATCTTATGAAAAAAAAAGAGAAACATACAATCGGATTCCCAGGCCGCCGGCGTGTCTATCGACTGCATGTAGGCCCGGATGTGGAGCGTCCAATGTCTCTAGTGGCCTATTACAGACCAGACCCGGAGCGCCTCCGACGGATGTCGCGTCCCCCTCCCCCGTTTGTCTCTCTTTCTCTCATTTTCTAATCTCGTTCTAATTCTATCGACTATATATGCATGCAGGCCGATGTGAAATCTCCTAGTCAAGTCGTCGGCGCCTCGTTCCTCATGACGCCCGTGTCAAAAGCCCGCCACTGGAACCTTCCTCCTCGAGAACTCCCGGCAAGATTCTCATCTCTATTCCTTCCCTTCCTGGGTTAATTTGTTGCCTCGCCTGAAGATCCCTTGTTGCTCCTCATTGTTCTCTCTCATGTATTGGCAGTCTGTTTGTTGGTTTTTGAGGAGGCTGATTGATATTACATATAATCTGTAAACGTATATAAATCATTGAGAATCAGTTGTAGGGAGCGAGGTGGGACGAAAAATCAAACATAGTAAACGCACGACCAGATAGAGTATGTGCACGTGCGTGATGGCTGGACGTACGGGCAGAAACTCTGCTGTTTTTGACATAGGATGTGAGCACGGGTTGAATACTAAAAAAATGCAAGGTCCTTCTTATAAAAATGAAATGTTTTCTAACATATTAAAAAGGACTGTGGGGGTTGAATACATAAAACAGCATGATCTTTTCTGCAAAATTGCTGACGACTTGCGGGCAGAAGCCATCGGTGCTTTATTATTAGGTACAGATTTATTTTTTCATGATTACTAGTGCTTGATTAATTTTGACCTCCTCATGTATTGGTTAGAACTAGGAGTAGGAAAAATTTATTTATCCACGGGGCGAAGTACAGTGTTGGTAATGTTTCTTTGTCCATTGGGCTAGGTTAGGAATAGAACAACACAAAGTTTGTTCCTGATCAGCTGTATTTGATATTTTTAAAAATAGTCATTAACTTTCTTTAGTTTATATAAATGGTTTCTTCATCCTCATCGTGTTTTTCCTGAAATAGAGTATGCTTTAGGCATATTAGTTCTTCTGTTTTATGCGCTGTTTGAAATTTACATAAATTTTGAGCAAGCTTGTGTAGATTGGATTGAGTCCCACTTCTAGTACTCTGATTCCCCATGATGTTTCCCAAACAAGGCATTGGTTAGCTTAGAGCTTTTATTTTCCTTTTCTTGTTTTGGATATCTTTTCATTAATGAAATATACCGTAGAACAATGTTTACTGTCTTTGCCTCAAAAAAGTTGAGCCCCATCACGATTTTCGGCCAAGGGCCTTGAATTTTTGGAAATGGCCCTGCAAACAGGAAACCACCAGGTCGGCTTCCCTGCTCCATTTCTTGAATAAAACATGATACATGGTTCATTACATGAACAACAAGTAAATCTATTAGGTCTCAACTAGAAATAAAAGTTACAAGATCTAATGGTGAAAACGGAAAACCACACCAAATGCAGTCGAGAACAAAAGAGGGCAATGTAAGCAATGGGTGGAGGGTTAGCTTTATCAATGCCATTTTAGTCGGGATGATCTCTTAGTGTGGTAACATGTGGTTGTGTCCACCGAAGACTCGCAAGTGCGAAGGCAGTTGGCCACGGGAAGAGATCAGCTTGCCTCGTCGATGGTCGTCGGTCGTTCGTCGCAGCTGGAAGGACTCCGCGTGTTCAAGGTTTGTGACAGATCCTTTTTCTTCAGTGTTTGTTAATTTTCTCTCCCCTCCATACAAGTATGTGTTCTATTCTTTGATTACATGAGTATTTTTTAGTTTCTCTTCTTTCTCATTTATGATTAATTGGGGTGTCTTAATTCCCATGTTTACATATACAAAAGCATAGAAAATTTGCTTGTCAAAAGAAAAAATAGGCAATTTTTTGGTTTGACATAACTAGATTGCCAAATTCTAGCTTGATATACAAAACACATACCATGTGAATATGACTTGTTTTTTCAGTTTTGTTTATCCGTTTATGT
This sequence comes from Triticum urartu, assembly GCF_056163025.1. Lineage (NCBI taxonomy): Eukaryota > Viridiplantae > Streptophyta > Magnoliopsida > Poales > Poaceae > Triticum > Triticum urartu. Next base: position 717,289,361 of record NC_141879.1, read on the forward strand.
TTTAGCCTGTATTTTTATGTTTCAGGAGCACGATGGACCCAACCCTACAGTGATGGCTACACTGGGAGGTGGACTTGTGGTACATCTTGGTCCTAGGGTGAACGGCGAACCTATGTTATGTGTGTGTGTGTGGGGGGGGGGGGGGGGAGGGGGGGGGGGGAGGGGGGGGGGGCAGCGCCTCCTACTCCCAGCTTTGAAATAATTGTGAAGAACCTGGGGTGCCTTGGGCTCTTCGCGTACCTGCTCAAGAGGTACAAGGGTTCGGGTACGCACCGCCGGCATGAGGAGGCAGTCGTCAGAGAGGACGAGAGGCATGTGCGGAGCCCCGTTGTGGTCTATGACGGTGAGGCCTAGAGGCCATGCCTACAGGGTATACACCCCGGATCGCTCCCCGCTTATAGGTTGACGATTGCCTTCGTTTTCTTCGGTGTGCACAAAGTGGTCACCGCATCTGTTCACTGCACGATCCTCTACTACTACACCGAGTAAGTTTCTCTTTATTTTACCGTATGCATGCCTGTCCATTTGTTAAATAACAAATATGAATTTATGTCCTATGAATTGACCCTTAAATTGGTGGTAATAGAAACAAGAAATTTATAACGTACGGATGTGTGTGTGTAACTATGAATCTTATGGTGTGAAGCTATCTGGACTATGCATGATGATGGTGAGCAGATGACCCCTGGCTGACGAAAGTTTCATTCAGCAATAGCGTAGTGCCATACTAGGGGAGGATGGGATTGTTTTATTGGATTTTAATGTATTTGAAATTGATTCCAATTTAGGCCTCAAGTGGATCTAAATTATATTAGAACGGTTGACCTCAAATACATGCGCTGCGACACCCGTCCATACCTGCTGGAAAGAATGAAGATGTGGAGGAATTTAGATCATCAATCCGATTGAAGGTAGAAAGCGTGGACCCCACATCTCAATCTTCTAACCGGCTAGGCTACAAGCAGTGTAACTCTGCATATCCCTGTTAGCCATGTAACTTCAAGGGGTCAATGATCGAAGTAAGATCAATGGTCTTCCTTACCTGCCATTAACGCATATTAACAGAACAAACTGTCTGTCGACGGGACTGATATTTCGTTTTTGTCCGCTCAACAACTTTACATGTAGACACTAATCATCTACTAGCTCACCCAGAATTAGAACGATTGAGGTTTTGCTGAGAAGGTAGGATTAGACGGCTTCTAAGCAGGTAGGATTCACAAGCTCAAACCACTGACCTAAAACTATGCATTTGGAAACACTCCCACCCAATTTGTTTTTTCGGGGAAACATACGCCATATTTGGAAGTACTCCCAACTAATTTGGAGGTATCCCGATAACTTAAGAGTTAAGTACGAAGTACACGTACACAAATCTATATCGGTGGTGTTTTGTGCGTTAGTGCCGATTGAATACATGACAAACTACGTTGCTCGTTAACTTGCACGCTAGCACTAAGTACACATACAAAGATAGATCTAGAGCGCTCTATATGTGGTGCTTTTTACACTTAACGGTAATCAAATGCATGCCAAGTGCATTGCTTTTTCGCTTGTACTCTACAACTACGTACACGTATACAGATCTAGAGTGCTCCATAGATGGTGGTTTGTACGTCAAGACTGATCTACCAAGATAACTACAGACACAAAAACTAGCGGAGGTATTGAAGGTGTTGCTACAAGTCTAAGGTAAGGTTGCTGTCTCTAACGCTAGGTGATTTCTTCGGTGAGTGGAAAACGGTCGATCGTCGAAGGAAGAAGGGCCGGGCGGCAGTGAGGCAGTCGCCGGCGGCGGCGGCGGTGGCCGATCCACCGATCTCGATCCGAGCGGGACGTCAGAGGCGTTTGAATTCTATTTTGGGCCCTCCTGGGCCTGTGGCTGGGCAGGCCGGCTCTGTCATGGCTGGGTATGTGGCCCAGCATGAGAGCAGCGAGGCGCGGCGGTCTGGACCTGACGTTCCTGGGTATGAGGCCCAGGTAACGCCGATCGCGTCTGCGGGTGACTTATTTTTTTTTGCATCCAAACTCGAGAGCTTTATTCAACAAACGAACTCCTAGCATCATCAGCCAAAAGGCTAGTGAGCAGGAAAGGTGGTCTATCATCAGTCCAACTTTCGGTTACCGTCAATGTGCTAGCTCGCTTTGCACAAAGATGGGCCGGTACATTGGCTGACCTCATTACATGTTGAATACAAAAATGATCAAAAGAGGAAGCTAGCTCTCCAATTTCTACTAGTACCGGTGCCACAACAGACCGACTATTGTGGCGAGAATTCCAGAGGTTCACCACCTCTAGACAATCGGTTTCCATTACCACATGCGAGAAGCCACGGAGCTTGGCAAAGATGACTCCATCTCTCAATGCTAGTGTCTCACCGATGAAAGGATCCGTGACCCCAAGGTGGGGTTTTGACCATGCACCCAGCAAACTGGTGTTGGAGCGAGCAACTCCTCCCGCACCACACTTGTCCGAGTCCATACACATTGCCGCATCAGTGTTAACCTTTATGACTCCTGGATCAGGGGGTCTCCACCCATAGCCTGGCAGCACCAGCGCACACGACCGCGGTATCTCCAGGACAGCCAAGTCTTCCTTGATGCGCTGAATCGTAGTAACCGGATCGAGCCTGTCACCATCATGTGTAATTCTGTTCTTGGAATGCCATATTGCCCACATAACGGAGATCATCTGCGACCTCTGTACATCCGTGTACTTGTCATCACACAATATGTCTCGCGACCAAGTTCCTGGATGAAGACATGGCCGGGCTACACCCAGCTATGAATAAGCCTCCGCCCAGAACATCTTTGCGTGCGAGCAATGCACTAGAGCGTGCATTAAATCCTCATCCATAGCAAAACAAACTTTGCATCTGCCAAGTTGTTGTATATGCCTACGCCGTAAGGTGCATTCATCCGGAAGAATATGTCGAACAACTCTCCACCAGAATACCCGAACTTTAGGCAGCACATTGAGCTTCCAAAGACGCTTCCACATCTGTCCATCAGTCTGTGAAGTGCTAAGAACCGTCCCTTCCTCTAGAGCTAAACGCTCGTTGCGAGTCACGAGAGCACGGTACGCAGATTTGACAGAGTAGTTGCCATTCTTTTCATGAGCCCAAGCAATGAAATCCTCTCCACCCCCATGTCGAAGTGGTATATTGAGAATAGCATCAGCTTCCGGAGGGATAAAAACATTCCGAATCAGTTCCCGGCGCCAAGTCCAATTCTCGACATCAATCAACTCGCTCACAGTAGCCAGTGTAGTACCTCCCGGCATCACCGACGGACACAAAGAGTCAAGACCAGGGATCCACTTGTCTTCCCAAATGGATATACTCTGGCCATTACCAACTCGTCTCAACAGCCCAGTCTGCAACGCCTCCCGACCTGCAACGATTGCCCGCCAAACGGCCGATGAGGCTCGCGGCACCGAAGCCTGCAAAAACTCACCATCAGGGAAATAACGACCTTTCATGACACGTGCACACAATGAATCTGGATTAGTTATGAATCGCCATCCATGTTTCCCTAGAAGAGCCAAGTTGAAGAGTTGAAGGTCACGAAACCCCATTCCACCTGAAGCTTTTGGAGATGCAAGTTCATCCCAAGATACCCAGTGCAATGACCGTCTATCAAGAGATCCACTCCACCAAAACCTCGCCATGCAAGACGTCAAATTCTTACAAACCTTCTTAGTCAGACGGAAACAACTCATGCTAAACGTGGGAATAGCTTGAATGACAGATTTCAAAAGTGTCTCTCTCCCAGCACAAGCTAGCAAGCGTTCCGCCCAACCATACATCTTACTCCTTGCTCTCTCCCCCATGTGTTCAAAAGTTCCGCTGGTGATCCTCCCAACTACAGTAGGGAGACCCAAATATCTTTCTGTGAACGCTTCCACCAAAATCTGCAGAACTTGTTTAACCTCCACCCTCCTGGCTGATGGGGTATTGGGGGAGAAGAAAATTGCACTTTTTTCACGATTAACAGCCTGCCCAGAGCATGATGCATATATGAGCAGAATTTGGTTCAATCTATCTGCACTCTCTGTTGTTGCACTAATAAAGATAAGGCAATCATCAGCAAACAATAAATGATTTACCCATGGCGCTCGGAAGGAAACACGGATCCCTCTATCAACATGTACCCCTCCATAGAACTTGAGTAGAGATGTGAGTCCTTCAGCGCAGAGTAGAAACAGAAAGGGCGACACAGGGTCCCCTTGCCGAAAGCCCCTCGATGGGGTGAAATATGGTGGTAGCTCGCCGTTGACACGAACTGTGAACCTGACCGAAGAAACACATTTCATGATTAGACGAACAAAATTCAAACTGAAACCAAGTTTGACCATGATTGCTTCCAGATAATGCCATTCTACACGGTCGTAAGCTTTCATCATGTCCAACTTAACTGCGCACGAGTATTTTTTCCTTTCTTCCTCCTCCTCATCGCATGAACACTCTCGAATGCAACAAGCACATTGTCAGTTATCAAGCGACCGGGAATAAAAGCACTTTGCTCCTCTCCCACTACTGTGTCCATCCATTCTCTAAGCCGGTTTGTGATCATTTTGGCAGCAATCTTATAAGGCACCGGACACAACAAGATGGGACGATACTGCTTAATGGACTGGGGATGGCGTACCTTTGGTATTAACGTAATTGAAGTATCATTAAACCCCGGTGGAAGCTCCCCTCCATTTACAAAATCCAATATGGCTGGAACAAGATCACCCTGAATTAGTTCCCAATGCCTCTGGAAAAAACCTGCTGTAAATCCATCGACTCCCGGAGCTTTGGACGGCGCCATCTGAAACAGGGCTGCCCTTACCTCATCAGCCACATACGGCTTGTCCAGGGAAATGTTCATCTCCTCGGACACCCGTTCCGGGACATACTGCAGTAGTGTATCCATAGGATTATATCCTTGGGAAGTATACAACTCTTGATAAAACGACTGAACCTCGGCTTTGCCATCTTCCTCCGTTGCACAAACAAAACCGTCATCTCGCTGAAGATGTGAGATCCGATTCATTCTCGTCCGCTGAGCTGCTTGAGCCTGATAATACTTCGTATTTCTGTCGCCTTCGCGCAGCCAGGGAACTCGTGATCGCTGTCGCATCCACACTTCTTCCCGACGAAGTGCTTCGCGAAGCTTAATTACAGTAGCCTTCTCTTCATCAGACGGCCCCCTTCCGACCGCCTGTGCACGCAGCAGCTCTAGCTTTTTCTGAAGTTTTTTAACTGTTTTTGCCAAGCACCCAAACTCACGTGCCCCCCATGTACCCAGCTCCACTTGCATGCACTGCAAAGTGACTGAAATCGAAGCAAGTCCCTGTCCTGAATGATTTTTGCGCCACAAATCTGCAACAATTCTATCATAATCAGCATGGGATTGCCACACGTTCTCATACCGAAACTGGCGTGGACCTCTTCTCTCAACTGAAACTCGAGTCTCCACAAACACAAAGCAATGATCTGATTCTATAGCACTTATGTGACGTACACGAGCTAGCTCAAAACGCTGCAAGAAATCAGAATTAGCTACACCTCGATCAAGCCTAGCTTTTACATTAGCAGAACCCGCATGCCTGTTATCCCAAGTGTAAGGATTAAAAAGTTTTTTATATGAAAAATCATCTACTCGAAAAGTTACCCCGTTAAACATTTTCAAAATTCTCAAAAACCCAACAGAAAAAAAGTTACGGGGCTTTTAAGATCTAGAGTGGAAAAAATCGAAAAAATTACTAGTCAAATCTGGTCAAACAGTGGTCAAACTAATTATTCTAGAATATTAGTGTTACTAAATAATTATTTCAGTTATTTTGAATTTTGGTCAAATCTGGTCAAACTATGGTCAAACTAATTATTCAAGAAATATTAGTGTTACTAAAATAATTATTGTTTTCTAAAACAATAGTTTCAAACTCAAACAGTGAAATGTGTCACTTCATGCTCAAGCAAAATTCATGAAGGTTAATAGGATTGACATCTTACTATTGTCAGGAAAACAACAAGTGCAGACTTGGAAACGAGAGAGAATAGAACCTGGAAGTTAAGCGTGCTCAGGCTGGGGGAGTGGGAGGATGGGTGACCGTTCGGGAAATTAGATGATTTGGAATGATGAGGGGTGATTAGAGGATAAATTGAGCAATGATGAGGGGTGGTGATTACACACTAGAGGTTAAAATAACTCAGAAATTTGAAAAAAAAATATTAAAAAAATTTTCAAAAAAAATTTTCAAATTTTTTTTCGTAAAATTTTCTTTAGTCCCGGTTCGAAAACCGGGACTAAAGGGCCTTACCAACCGGGACAAAAGCCCCTTTTTCTACTAGTGTCCTGGGGTGGTCGGTCCAGCACCCGCGCTTGCCGCGGCGGGGCATGGACAAGGCTCTCGGCCGTTGTAGCCAGGGACGACGGTGGTGGCGCCTCGCAAGCACGCGCTGGCGCATGGGCAGCAGAACCGGGCTGCGCCGCCGCCCCACTATGTTGCAAGACCGCCACAGCAAAGGCCTGGGCCGTTACAGACGCATGATCCGCCGCCTCAACCTGAGCATGTGGGCGAGGGTGGTGCTGGACACGCTCGCTTCCCGGTTAACCATGATGGCAACGGTCCACCTCGGGGAAAGTGGGGTGACGATGGCTATGACGTCTATGGTGACGACCAACATCGGGGTTCCTCGTTGACGGGAGGCGGGCGTGGGTATGCTTGGCAGAGTGATGGCACTGCAGAAAGACCTTTTTACGGCCCCCCTGGAGGCTTTGTTGAGGGGGCATCTAGCCCAGATTACCGGCAGAGAGGCGGCTACAGAGGTCACCGTGGTGGTCGCGGTGGTCAGAGCCATTACCGCCAACCTCCACCGCCTGTTGTTGTGGAGTCGACGGCGTCCTCAGAGGTGGTTGTTTCTGGACAGACGCCGGAATTGTCCGGTCAGGTTATGGATGCAGTGACGGCGCTAGCTAACGCTGATGTACCTGTGGCTGATCCTGTGCTTACAGGTGCAGCCGGTGCCGCCGACAAGTCTGATGCGGATAGAGCTTCCAAGTGAGCTCGTAAAAAGGAAAAGATGTTGTGCTACCGGTGTGGGGGAGTGGGAGGATGGGTGACCGTTCGGGAAATTAGATGATTTGGAATGATGAGGGGTGATTAGAGGATAAATTGAGCAATGATGAGGGGTGGTGATTACACACTAGAGGTTAAAATAATTCAGAAATTTGAAAATAAAAAAAAATATTAAAAAAAATTTCAAAAAAAATTTTCAAATTTTTTTTCGTAAAATTTTCTTTAGTCTCGGTTCGAAAACCGGGACTAAAGGGCCTTACCAACCGGGACAAAAGCCCCTTTTTCTACTAGTGTCCTGGGGTGGTCGGTCCAGCACCCGCGCTTGCCGCGGCGGGGCATGGACAAGGCTCTCGGCCGTTGTAGCCAGGGACGACGGTGGTGGCGCCTCGCAAGCACGCGCTGGCGCATGGGCAGCAAAACCGGGCTGCGCCCGCCGCCCCACTATGTTGCAAGACCGCCACAGCAAAGGCCTGGGCCGTTACAGACGCATGATCCGCTGCCTCAACCTGAGCATGTGGGCGAGGGTGGTGCTGGACACGCTCGCTTCCCGGTTAACCATGATGGCAACGGTCCACCTCGGGGAAAGTGGGGTGACGATGGCTATGACGTCTATGGTGACGACCAACATCGGGGTTCCTCGTTGACGGGAGGCGGGCGTGGGTATGCTTGGCAGAGTGATGGCACTGCAGAAAGACCTTTTTACGGCCCCCCTGGAGGCTTTGTTGATGGGGCATCTAGCCCAGATTACCGGCAGAGAGGCGGCTACAGAGGTCACCGTGGTGGTCGCGGTGGTCAGAGCCATTACCGCCAACCTCCACCGCCTGTTGTTGTGGAGTCGACGGCGTCCTCAGAGGTGGTTGTTTCTGGACAGACGCCGGAATTGTCCGGTCAGGTTATGGATGCAGTGACGGCGCTAGCTAACGCTGATGTACCTGTGGCTGATCCTGTGCTTACAGGTGCAGCCGGTGCCGCCGACAAGTCTGATGCGGATAGAGCTTCCAAGTGGGCTCGTAAAAAGGAAAAGATGTTGTGCTACCGGTGTGGAGAGAGGGGCCACTTTATTGCTTAGTGCGTGACTGAGTTATGTAATACATGTCTCAAGCCAGCGCATGACACGGGGGAGTGCCCCATTCTACGTGATCAGATGCCGAGTATTACCATCTATGGAGTCTATTGTGCTGAGTTGATGTTCTTTGAGTCTCCTAGTGCGAGGGAGATACCAGAGGAACCACAGAGCACAACCACGGGGATTGTAAAGGTCACGGAGGGTGATGTGTCTGAGGCGCAGATTATGCACAGGCACAGTGAGTTAGCTCCAGGTGATTTTCAGTGGGAGCTCTCTCCTCTCGAGGCCAACACGTATAAGGTTGATTTCCCTACAACAGAGGACTTGGAGCGTCTTCTGAGATTTGGGTTGTGTAGAGTTCCTGGCACGGAGTGCATCCTCGAGTTCCATGAGTGGAAGAGAGTTGAGCCGCAGGGCAAGCCCCTCACTCAGGTCTGGTTGCGATTCTCAAGAGCTCCGTCCAAGCCGCTTCAGGATGCTCGGGTTGCTGCTAGCTTGGGGATTCTGGTCGGGAAAACCGAGAAGGTGGACATGGCCTTCACCCGAGCTAACGGGGTGGCCAGACTGTTGGTGAGTGTTCTCGATATCGAGTTCGTGACTCACGTGGTTAAGTGGACTTATAAGGGCCAGGTTTTTAACCTTGAGATCGAATGTGAGGATACAGATCTTTTTGCTGAGGCTTTGGCAGGGACGGATGTGGATATGCATGATAGGAATGATGGATCAGGTCACATGGAAGCGCGAGGGGATGATGTTGGGCATGAGTTGTCCAACGGCCTGAGTTCTACCTCGCAGACGCCCGGGACTAGGGCTGCTTCTTCGGCTACGATGCCGATGAGCACTCTGAGATTCGGTTCGTTCAAGCTAGCTTCTGGTCCTCCTAGGTTATGGAGCGATTGAGTGGATTCTGATGACGTGCTAGAGTGCACGCTCCCTCCCTTGGATTTTGCAGCGGCTGATGGTCCTGTCGATGGGAGCATGGAGACGTCAGCTTCTCTGATGACTTCGGTTGAGGGGGGAGGATCATGGGTAGGTGGCCCCTCGCTCCCCCTCTCTGTTGACGTCGGTCGAGGGGGGAGGATTGTGGGCAGGTGGCCCCTTGTTCCCCCTCTCATTCCGATGTCTTGCCACAGATGAGGACTGCGGTGGAGGTGTCTGTGTTGCCGATCGGCGACATGACCACTTTGAGTGGGGGGCCCGGGCAGGAGGCCTCGGCCCCCTCCTCTCTTGTGGTGGTAGGGCGAGGGACGCGGTAGGAGGCCTCTGCCCCCTCCTCTCCTGCGGTGGTAGGGCGAGGGACGCGACGGGAGGCCTCGACCCCCTCCTCTCCTGCGGTGGTAGGGCGAAGGACATGGCGGGAGGCCTCGGCCCCCTCCTCTCCTGCGGTTGTCGGGGCGGCCGCGCCTGCGGCGTCCGTGGATCCCGAGGGCCGGCTGTCGCCTGCTCAGTTGCAGGGGATGCTCCAGCCGACACCGACCACGGTGGCAGCATCACCCACCTGCTTGAAGGCAGAGTCGGGTGGATAGCGGGGGCAGGCGGCTCCCGCACTCACTTCTCCTCGCTTGCCTTGGGGCGGGCCGTCGATTGTACTGGCCGCGTCAGGTGGGGAGCATGGGCAGGTGGCCCAACGCTCTCTTCCCCCACGCTCGCCGGGGCCGGTGCCTGCGGCTCTTGGCGCCTCTCTAGGTGATGTAGCCTGGCCGCGCGTTGGGGGTGGGGATGGAGGCCTCATCCCTAACGGGGCTACTCGGGAGGAGGTCATCGCGTTTGGAGGCATCCCAGATCCTGTTTCTGAGGGGCGGCGGATGAGCTCCCGTCTCCAAGACCAGCCGGATGTTGGTGACATGCAGCTGAGGTGCGCCAAGCGGGCGGCCAAGCTTTGTGATATTGAGGTTACCACTGGTATGTCGGTCAACACTTCCAACTCCACTATGCATTTTTCTAATGATGAAATTATTTATAATGCAAATCAGTTAGGAGTTTCACTAGGCAGTAATGATAGTGAAATCTCTAATTCTGTTAATGATCTCCTGGATCTTGAAGCGGAACGCGCTTTAGATATGATTCGAAACTTAGCAGCTGTTAAACCTATGAACGATTCCGATATTGATGCGTTGGGAGTCAGGGTGTTAGACACTTTCTGTGTAGACATTGCCCCATCCCTTCCTGAGACTGAGGAGGATGACGACTCTCTACCTCTTGGGGATAGTGAACCCATCGAGGATCATAGTGTTAGGTCCACGGAACCTGGTTATGAGGACCGGGTGGAGGATCACAACAAGCTTAAGCGTAAGTGGAAGCGCAAGATTTATCCAGCTTCGGCTGTGCATAGAAGTGCTAGGATCCGTACAACCAAAAAATTTCATGATGAGTTATGAGAGGAATTTTTTGGAATAGCAGAGGTCTGAGAGACTTGGCTAAAAGAAGATTTCTAGCGGATGCTTCTATTGATCATAGGTTGGATTTTATTGCCCTGTCTGAAACAGGCAGGGGTAATTTCTCCCCGCAATTCCTAAATACGTTATCGGGAGGTGTCGAGTTTGATTGGCACTGCCTACCCCCGAGAGGAAGATCAGGCGGGATTCTACTTGGGGTTAGATGCGAGACAATGGAAGTGCATAGTGTTGTTATGGGAGATTTCGCTGTCAAGTCCCGGGTCTGATCATAGACCGATGGGTTTAATTGGGCATCGGTAGCGGTATATGGGGCCATACAGCCAGAACTCAAACAAGATTTTTTGGCGGATCTGGTTCGTATTTGCGGGTCTGAGAAGCTTCCAATCTTAGTTGGGGGTGACTTCAATATTCTTAGAAGGAGAGACGAAAAGAACAATGATAATTTTGACGGCAGGTGGTCGTTCATGTTTAATACCATTATTGAAAGCTTGGATCTGAGAGAGATAGAGCTTTCTGGTAGAAAATTCACATGGGCTAATACCTTGCCAACCCCTATGTTTGAGAAGCTAGATCGTGTCCTCGCAAGTGTTGACTGGGAACAAAAGTTTCCTCTGGTAACAGTCCAGGCGTTATCGCGCGGAATCTCGGACCACACCCCTTTACTGGTTGATTCTGGTGAGGCAACACATGTGGGGAATAAAAATACTTTCTCTTTCGAATTAGCGTGGTTTGAGAGAGAAGGTTTCTTTGACCTAATAGCCAGGGAATGGGCTAAAGAGGTAGGAGGGAGGACTTCTATTGAGAGATGGCGGAATAAGATAAGACATTTGAGAAGTTTCTTGCGTGGGTGGACGAAGCATCTTAGTAGGATTTGTAAGGTTGAAAAGGAAAGACTCCTTACTCTTATTCAGGCCTTAGATGTAAAAGCCGAGTCCACAATCCTAGAATCCACGGAACTTCATGCTAAAGTAGATGCGGAGATGAGATTGAAAGAACTCCTATGATAAGAGGAATTGAAGTGGGCATTGCGGGGTAAGGTTCGCAAAGTTGTCCAAGGGGACGCCAACACTTAATTCTTTCATATGATAGCTAACGGAAAGCATAGAAAGAAAAGAATCTTTCAGCTTGAGCAAGATGAGGGGACGATCTTAGGGCAGGTAAACCTCAAATTATACATTAGCAACTACTATAAGCAGCTTTTTGGGCTGCCAGAGGATAATTTTGTGTCCCTGGATGAGTCGACGATTGAGGATGTCCCTCAACTTGCTACGGATGAGAACGATATTTTGACTGCACCATTCTCGGAGAAAGAGGTGTTTGAAGCTATTTCTCAGATGAAGAATAATAAAGCTTCGGGGCCGGATGGATTTCCAGCGGAGTTTTATAAAAAATGCTGGCATATTATTAAGGGGGATTTGCTACCGACGTTCCATGATTTATTCTCTGGACAACTTCAGTTTTTTCATCTGAATTTTGGAACTATTACTTTGCTTCCTAAGAAAATAGAGGTCGTGCGAATTGAGCAGTTCAGGCCGATCTGCTGCTACCTCTTGAGCACTGCGTTGGTTTTCCTTTGAAGAGGAAAGGGTTATGCAGTAAAGCAGCGTAAGTATTTCCCTCAGTTTTCGAGAACCAAGGTATCAATCCAGTAGGAGACCACGCACGAGTCCCTCGCACCTACACAAACAAATAAATCCTCGCAACCAACGCCATAAGGGGTTGTCAATCCCTACACGGTCAATTACGAGAGTGAGATCTGATAGATATGATAAGATAATATTTTTTGGTATTTTTATGATAAAGATGTAAAGTAAAGAAAGCAAAATAAAGACTGCAATAGAAATAACTAAGTGTTGAAAGATTAATATGATGGAAAATAGACCCGGGGGCCATAGGTTTCACTAGTGGCTTCTCTCGAGAGCATAAATATTACGGTGGGTGAACAAATTATTGTTGAGCAATTGATAGAATTGAGCATAGTTATGAGAATATCTAGGTATGATCATGTATATAGGCATCACGTCCGAGATAAGTAGACCGACTCCTGCCTGCCTCTACTACTATTACTCCACACATCAACCGCTATCCAGCATGCATCTAGAGTATTAAGTTCATAAGAACAGAGTAACGCCTTAAGTAAGATGACATGATGTAGAGGGATAAACTCATGCAATATGATATAAACCCCATCTTGTTATCCTCGATGGCAACAATACAATACGTGCCTTGCTGCCCCTACTGTCATTGGGAAAGGACACCGCAAGATTGAACCCAAAGCTAAGCACTTCTCCCATTGCAAGAAAGATCAATCTAGTAGGCCAAACCAAACTGATAATTCGAAAAGACTTGCAAAGATAACCAATCATACATAAAAGAATTCAGAGGAGATTCAAATATTGTTCATAGATAAACTTGATCATAAACCCACAATTCATCGGTCTCAACAAACACACCGCAAAAGAAGATTACATCGAATAGATCTCCACAAGAGAGGGGGAGAACATTGTATTGAGATCCAAAAAGAGAGAAGAAGTCATCTAGCTAATAACTATGGACCCGTAGGTCCGAAGTAAACTACCCACACATCATCGGAGAGGCTATGGTGTTGATGTAGAAGCCCTCCGTGATCGATGCCCCCTCCGGCGGAGCTCCGGAAAAGGCCCCAAGATGGGATGTCACGGGTACAGAAGGTTGCGGCGATGGAATTAGGTCTTTGGCTCCGTATCTAGTAGTTTGGGGGTACGTAGGTACATATAGGAGGAAGAAGTACGTCGGTGGAGCAACGTGGGGCCCACGAGGGTGGAGGGCGCGCCCAGGGGGGTAGGCGCGCCCCCTAGCTCGTGCCCTCCTGGTTGCTTTCTTGATGTAGGGTCCAAGTCCTCTGGATCACTTTCGTTCCGAAAATCACGTTCCCGAAGGTTTCATTCCGTTTGGACTCCGTTTGATATTCTTTTTTGTGAAACTCTGAAATAGGCAAAAACAGCAATTCTGGGCTAGGCCTCTGGTTAATAGGTTAGTCCCAAAAATAATATAAAAGTGTATAATAAATCCCATTAATGTCCAAAACAGAATATAATATAGCATGGAACAATAAAAAATTATAGATACGTTGGAGACGTATCAAGCATCCCCAAGCTTAATTCCTGCTCGTCCTCGAGTAGGTAAATGATAAAAACAGAATTTTTGATGTGGAGTGCTATTTAGCATAATTTCAATACAATTCTTGTTATTGTGTCATTGAATGTTCAGATTTGATATGATTCAAGATAAAAGTTAATGTTGACATAACAAACAATAATACTTCAAGCATACTAACAAAGCAATTATGTCTTATCAAAATAACATAGTCAAAGCAAGTTATCCCTACAAAATCATATAGTCTGGCTATGCTCCATCTTCCCCACACAAAATATTCATATCATGTACAACCCCGGTTTTAGCCAAGCAATTGGTTCATACTTCTAACGTGCTTCAGCCTTTTCAATTAAGCAATACATGAGCGTAAGCCATGGATATAACACTATGGTGGAATAAGGTATAATGGTAGGGGTTATGTGGGAAGACAAAAAAGGAGAAAGTCTCACATCAGTGAGGCTAATCAACGGGCTATGGAGATGCCCATCAATTGATGTTAATGCGAGTAGTAGGGATTGTCATGCAACGGATGCACTAGAGCTATAAGTGTATGAAAGCTCAAAAAGAAACTAAGTGGGTGTGCATCCAACTTGCTTGCTCATGAAGACCTCGGGCATTTGAGGAAGCCCATCATTGGAATATACAAGCCAAGTTCTATAATGAAATTTCCCACTAGTATATGAAAGTGACAAAATGAGAGACTCTCTATTATGAAGATCACGGTGCTACTTTGAAGCACAAGTGTGGTAAAAGGATAGTTACATTGTCTCTTCTCTCTTTTTCTCTCATTTTTTAATTTTTTTATTTGGGCCTTTTCTCTCTTTTTTATGACCTCTTTTTTTTATTTAGTCCGGAGTCTCATCCCAACTTGTGGGGGAATCATAGTCTCCATCATCCTTTCCTCACTTGGGACAATGCTCTAATAATGATGATCATCACACTTTTATTTACTTACAACTCAATACTTAGAACAAAATATGACTCTATATGAATGCCTCCGGCGGTGTACCGAGATATGCAATGAATCAAGAGCGACATGTATGAAAGAATTATGAACGGTGGCTTTGCCGCAAATACAATGTCAACTACATGATCATGCAAAGCAATATGACAATGATGGAGCATTTCATGATAAACGAAACGGTGGGAAGTTGCATGGCAATATATCTCGGAATGGCTATGGAAATGCCATGATAGGTAGGTATGGTGGCTGTTTTAAGGAAGATATAAGGAGGTTTATGTGTGATAGAGCGTATCATATCACAGGGTTTGGATGCACTGGCGAAGTTTGCACCAACTCTCAAGGTGAGAAAGGGCAATGCACGGTACCGAAGAAGCTAGAAAATTGTGGAAAGGTAAGTGTGCGTATAATCCATGGACTCACATTAGTCATAAATAACTCATATACTTATTGCAAAAATTTATTAGCCCTCGAAGCAAAGTACTACTACGCATGCTCCTAGGGGAAGGGTTGGTAGGAGTTAACCATCGCGCGATCCCGACCGCCACACAAAAGAAGACAATCAACAAATACCTCATGCTCTGACTTTGTTACATAACAGTTTACCATACGTGCATGCTACGGGAATCACAAACTCCAACACATGTATTTTCCAATTCCGCAATTACTCAACTAGCACAATTATGATATTACCACCTTTATATCTCAAAACAATTATCAAGCATCAAATTTCTCATGATATTAATTAAAGCAAATTGCCACGCTATTTTAAGATCCTCAAAATAATATAAGTGAAGCATGTGAGATCAATAGTTTCTATAAAACAAATCCACCACCATGCTCTAAAAGATATAAGTGAAGCACTAGAGCAAAACTATATAGCTCAAAAGATATAAGTGAAGCACATAGAGTATTCTAATAAATTCCGAATCAAGTGTGACTCTCTCAAAAGGTGTGTACAGCAAGGATGATTGTGGTAAACTAACAAATAAATACTCAAATAATACAAGATGCTCCAAGCAAAACACATATCATGTGGTGAATAAAAATATAGCTCCAAGTAAAGTTACCTATGGAAGTAGACGAAAGAGGGGATGCCTTCCGGGGCATCCCCAAGCTTTGGCTTTTAGGTGTCCTTAGATTATCTTGGGGTTCCATGGGCATCCCCAAGCTTAGGCTCTTGCCACTCCTTGTTCCTTAATCCATCAAATCTTTCACCCAAAACTTGAAAACTTCACAACACAAAACTCAGCAGAAAATCTCGTGAGCTCCGTTAGCGAAAGAAAACAAAAGACCACTTCAAGGTACTGTAATGAACTCATTCTTTATTTATATTGGTGTTAAACCTAATTTATTCCAACTTCTCTACGGTTTATAAACTATTTTACTAGCCATAGATTCATCAAAATAAGAAAACAACACAAGAAAAACAAAATCTGTCAAAAACAGAACAGTCTGTAGTAATCTGTAACTAACGCAAACTTCTGGAACTCCAAACAATCTACCAAAATAGGACGACCTAGAAAATTTGTTTATTGATCAGAAGCAATTGGAATCAATATTTTATCACGGTCTGGTGATTTTTAACAGTTATTTTCGTGAACAGAAAGTTTCTGGAATTTACAACAAGATCAAATAACTATCGTCCAAGAAGATCCTATAGGTTAAACTTGGCACAAACACTAATTAAAACATAAAAAGGCATCTAACCAGAGGCTAGATAAAATATTTATTCCTAAAGAGAAGCAAAAAGCAAAAAACTAAAAATAAAATTGGGTTGCCTCCCAACAAGCGCTATCGTTTAACGCCCTAGGCATAATAGCAAGGATAGATCTAGGTATTGCCATCTTTGGTTTTTATATTTTTAATGGAGTTATGCTCGAATCTGGGAGGTTCCTTATGTTTCCCTTCATACTCAGAGATTCTTAGATCTAGAGCATCCAACCATTTATTGCAAAGTGTGATCAAAGTATTCATACGATTGAGGTTCCCTCCAACATTTTGAAGGGGTTCAAGAGATTTTTGCAGTTCGCCTAATTTTTCTAAGATTTGGGTTCCCTCATGAGTGAGAGTTAATCCCTTTGGTGGGGGAAGTACTCCTACTATCCCCTCTATAATTACATAAGCAAAACTAGGATCAATTTCAATAAAATTCCTCTTGGCGGCAAAATTAAGGAGTTGTATATGGGATAAGGTTAGCCCAACATAAAAATTGCGAAGTAAGACCTTGAAATCTCCTTCTATAGTGCAGCCGCAATAAGATTCTATCAATCTATACCAAGCATCTTTTAAATTTTCTCTTTGCTTTTGTTTGAAGTGGAGGACATCAAAATCGGGGGACAGAGGAGTAGATAAAGGACTAGCCATAACGACAAGCAAGCGAAAAAGAGGCGAACGGAAAAGAGAGGGCGAATAAAACGGCAAGGGTGAAGTGGGGGAGAGGAAAATGAGAGGCAAATGGCACATAATGTAATGCGAGGGATAAGGGTTTGTGATGGGTACTTGGTATGTTGACTTTTGTGTAGACTCCCCGGCAACGGCGCCAGAAATCCTTCTTGCTACCTCTTAAGCACTGCGTTGGTTTTTCCTTGAAGAGGAAAGGGTGATGCAGTAAAGCAGCGTAAGTATTTCCCTCAGTTTTTGAGAACCAAGGTATCAATCCAGTAGGAGACCACACACGAGTCCCTCGCACCTACACAAACAAATAAATTCTCGCAACCAACGCGATAAGGGGTTGTCAATCCCTACACGGTCACGTACGAGAGTGAGATCTGATAGATATGCTAAGATAATATTATTGGTATTTTTATGATAAAGATGCAAAGCAAAGAAAGCAAAATAAAGACGGCAATAGAAATAACTAAGTGTTGGAAGATTAATATGATGGAAAATTGACCCGGGGGCCATATGTTTCACTAGTGGCTTCTCTCGAGAGCATAAATATTACGGTGGGTGAACAAATTACCGTTGAGCAGTTGATAGAATTGAGCATTATGAGAATATCTAGGTATGATCATGTATATAGGCATCACGTCCGAGAAAAGTAGACCGACTCCTACCTGCCTCTACTACTATTACTCCACACATCGACCGCTATCCAGCATGCATCTAGAATATTAAGTTCATAAGAACAGAGTAACGCCTTAAGTAAGATGACATGATGTAGAGGGATAAACTCATGCAATATGATATAAACCCCATCTTGTTATCCTCGATGGCAACAATACAATACGTGCCTTGCTGCCCCTACTGTCATTGGGAAAGGACACCGCAAGATTGAACCCAAAGCTAAGCACTTCTCCTATTGAAAGAAAGATCAATCTAGTAGGCCAAACCAAACTGATAATTCGAAGAGACTTGCAAAGATAACCAATCATCCATAAAAGAATTCAGAGGAGATTCAAATATTGTTCATAAATAAACTTGATCATAAACCCACAATTCATCAGTCTCAACAAACACACCGCTAAAGAAGATTACATCAAATAGATCTCAACAAGAGAGGGGGAGAACATTGTATTGAGATCCAAAAAGAGAGGAGAAGCCATCTAGCTAATAACTATGGACCCGAAGGTCTGAAGTAAACTACTCACACATCATAGGAGAGGCTATGGTGTTGATGTAGAAGCCCTCCGTGATCGATGCCCCCTCCGGCGGAGCTCCGGAAAAGGCCCCAAGATGGGATCTCACGGGTACAGAAGGTTGCGGCGGTGGAATTAGGTTTTTGGCTCGTATCTGGTAGTTTGGGGGTACGTAGGTATATATAGGAGGAAGAAGTACATCGATGGAGTAACATGGGGCCCACGAGGGTGGAGGGCGCGCCCCCTACCTCGTGCCCTCCTGGTTGCTTTCTAGACGTAGGTTCGAAGTCCTCTGGATCACGTTCGTTCCGAAAATCACGTTCCCGAATGTTTCATTCCGTTTAGACTCCGTTTGATATTCTTTTTCTGCGAAACTCTAAAATAGGCAAAAACAACAATTCTGGGCTGGGCCTCCGGTTAATAGGTTAGTCCCAAAAATAATATAAAAGTTTATAATAAAGCCCATTAATGTCCAAAACAGAATATAATATAGCATGGAACAATAAAAAAATTATAGATACGTTGGAGACGTATCATCGCCCTTCTTAACATAAGTTTCAAAATCTTCACCAAGGTTGGGACAAATAGACTCATGCAGATTACACACTCTATGGTGCAGCCGTCCCAAACTGCTTTTATGCCGGACAGAAACATCCTAGAAGGGGTTGTGGTCCTTCATGAAACACTTCATGAAATTCACACGAAAAAACTAGACGGGGTTGTTTTCAAAGTGGATTTCGAAAAGGCGTTCGACAAAGTCAAATGGCCATTTCTTCAACAGTCTTTGCGTATGAAAGGCTTTGATTTCACGCAAAAAGGGAGTGTTGGAATTAGAGTAAATGATGACATAGGTCACTATTTCCAAACACATAAAGGACTTAGACAAGGAGATCCGATTTGAATATTGTAGTCGACATGTTGACGATTCTAATAGGAAGGGCTAAGGATGCTGGTCAAGTAGGCAGTCTGGTACCTCATCTAGTTGATGGAGGTGTATCTGTCCTACAGTACACCGATGATACTATCATTTTTATGGAGCATGACTTGGCAAAAGCGAGAAACATGAAGCTGGTGCTATGCTTATTTGAACAATTGACCGGATTAAAGGTTAATTTCCACAAGAGCGAATTGTTCTGTTTTGGAAGAGCCAATGAGGGACAAGAGGCATATAAGCAATTGTTCGGATGTGAATTGGGGGCTTTACCTTTCACTTATTTGGGTATACCAATTCACCATCGTAAGCTAACAAACAGAGAATGGAAGAGCATTGAGGATCGTTTTGAGAAGAAACTGGGATGCTGGAAGGGCAAACTAATGTCATATGGAGGCCGTTTAATTCTCATTAATTCGGTTCTCACAAGCATGCCCATGTTTCTTTTGTCTTTTTTCGAGGTACCAGTTGGAGTTCTGAAAAGACTTGATTTCTATCGGTCCCGCTTCTTCTGGCAAAGTGATGATCTGAAGAGGAAGTATAGACTCACTAAATGGGACATTATTTGTCGACCAAAGAACCAAGGGGGTCTAGGTATCGAAAATCTTGAGGTGAAGAACAAATGTCTTCTCATCAAATGGCTGTATAACCTATCTAGTGAGACCGGGGTCACATGGGCACAGATTCTGCGTAATAAGTACCTTCATTCCAAAACATTATCCCAGGTGACAGTGAGGCCGATGGATTCGCCTTTCTGGAAAGGACTGATGAGAGTTAAAATCAGTCTTTTTTTATCGGACAAAGTTTGTTATTGGGAACGGTACTTCTATGAGATTCTGGGAGCATACATGGCTAGGGGATACACCCCTCGCGCTTCAATATCCTTCTCTCCATAGCATTGTTCAACGGAGAGACGCAACCGTTGAGACAGTATGTCAGTCCACGCCTCTCAATATTCACTTCAGGAGAGCGCTAGCCGGAAATCGTTGGGAAGCTTGCTCCATCTTGTGAGAAGATTGAAGGATGTTCAACTAACTCAATGACCCGATCAGTTGTGTTGGAAGCTAACTAGGAATGGAGAGTTTACAGTCAAATCCATGTATTTGGATGTTATTAATTCTAGCTCTATTCCTAATTCGAAACATGTTTGGCATGTCAAAGTACCCTTGAGAGTTAAAATGTTTATGTGGTTTATACACAAACAAGTCATTTTAACTAAGGATAACTTGATAAAACACAACTAGAATTGATCCACTAGATGTAGCTTTTGTGATCGGGATGAATCCATCAAACACCTCTTTCTTGATTGCCCCTTGGCAAAAATTCTTTGGCAGTCCGTGCACATACCCTTTAATAGTACTCCTCGAATAATATCAACACGTTATTTGGGACGTGGCTTGATGGGGTTGAGCCCCAAACATCGAGACACATTCACGTAGGAGTATGTGCTTTATTATGGGCTATCTGGAATTGCAGAAATGATTTGGTTTTTAACAGAACAACAAATACTCATTTTTTGCAGGTTATCTTCCGAGACACTGCGTTGATCCGTATGTGGTCGCTACTCACTCCGATGAAGGCCAGGGAGCGTTTGGTTACTGGATCTATCCGATGGGAGATGGTAGCACGGGTTATTTTCAACGGTTTGGATGACGGTCATGTAATGGGATAGGTAATTAGTTTTCCTATCTTTCTCTTGCTAGCGGGTTGTGGCTTTATTTTTGTTATTTAGCTCTTTGTGAGCATAGTTTGTACTTTGTTGAGACTTTAAGACTACCGTCAAAATGATTTGCTTGGTAATAAAGGTGGCCGTATGCATCGTTCTCATGCAGAGGCCGGGGATACCCCCTTTTCGAAAAAATTTGAAGGTGTTGCTAGATCATATACGGCTTTTATTTCTGCTTGGTGCAAGACATGCCCAGGTATTACAGATCCTCTTGTCGCGGAGGCAATAGCTGTACGTGAAGGTGTGATAGTGGCAACACTCCATGGATTTGTGCGTGTGGAGATTGAGACAGACAGTTTAGAGGTGATGAACCTCTGGAAATCGCGCCGGACTTTGCGCTCTGTGTTAGCGCCGTTACTCTTAGATATTGAAGAGCTAGCTGCTAGTTTTTTTTATATTCATCATGTAAAGAGACATGCAAACATCCCCACCCACCTTTGTGTTCAACATGCATGCACATTGGAGGTGACTGAGTGTTGGATGGACTCTCCCCCGGTGTTGCTGGTCACCAGTCTCTTTTGGCTGACAGGGCCGGCGCCTTATCGTTTGAATAAAGCTCTTCTTTACCCTGTAAAAAAAAGATACAAAAACTAGGCAGGAGATTGGGACGGTACAAGTTATCATTGACAAGCTGGTGCAGCAGTTTATTGGGGAAGAGGAGATATCAAATCCACTGCAAGCAGAGGCAGGGGAAGCACTTGCCATGTTGGCAATTGAGAGCCCTGACAACTGCTCTGCTATGTTGGACAAAACAGATTATGAGCTTATTGGGGTTCTCGCCAAGAAGCTTCAGTGTGGTACTCACGTGTGCGCAGCAGCAAGTCTACTCCAGAGCCTCTGCAAAAACTCAAGGCAATTAGTTCTGAGCCATCAAGGTTCAAACACTCACCTGCCGTCTACCTTAACAATAGTGAGTACTCTGAATTTGCTAGTACTTTTGAGTTCTCCGTATGTTACGCCATGTGTTCTGTCTCTTAAATTTCGTAATCGCCTATTGTCTACGTTGATAGGGGTGAGTCCTTTGAATTTCTAGTACTTTTTAGTTGCTTTTAAGTTACACCACATGTTTTTCCTTTTAATTTCCAAATATTTTTGTGCATGTGCTGTCATTCTGATTTTCTTATGATCATTATTTTCTTACAAATAAGTTGTTCCTTCTGTAGTTCTATTACACTCAAATGGTCAATTAAAATGAAGCCGATACCAAAATGATAACTAGCAGGCACTTAATAATTAATAAAGTGGCTGCATGCATCGCCCAGATGCAGAGGTCGGGGGTCCTCCTTCTTTTCTAAAAAAAAAAGCAGGCACTTGATGATTAGAACAAGAGCGGTGGACTGCTAGTTAAGCAAACTATTATTTCCATTTTTGAAGTTTCAATTTGGCCTATTCCTAGCGGCCAATTAGTGTGCAGATCACTTGAATTTGAATTACTACCAACCTATACAAACGTATGTTGTTTATACACTAATTAAAATGCTTCATTGCCGTGGTATTAATAACTAACCCTGAAGTAAATCCTACCTGAGATTTGTAGTGCACCGTATTTGCAGGTCATGGGAAGCATAAAGGATGCAGAGGGCAAGCAGGTGGTTTCAAAAATCGGCCTAGTTTCAAAAATCTGTAGTGTCATGTTTGAACTCATTGCTCCTGTTTCGGATTCGTTTGCAGATGATGAGGCTTTTGTTAAGAAACTTGTCGGTGAACTCAACGCCCGCAAGAAACCAAGTCCTCATGAATTTCCAGAAATGAGAAGCCTGCTGGTTGAGCTCACAGTATCCATCGTGGAATTCTACCCTCGCTACGCACCCATCTTCAAGGAGCACATGATGATGGAAGCGCTGTCCAAGGTGGAACGTTACACGCGGGAGGTTTCAGAGGAGGCCAGAGCTCTGTGCGCCATTGTCGCCACAACAAAGAGGCTGATTGATATGCAAGCTAGAGAAGATCTTCCCGCCAGGCTTCTTTAGTCCGATGACACATCTCATTTTGCATCTAGCGAACGAGCTATTGTTGGGGAGGGGGGGGGGGGGGGGCTGTGCAGAATCGTTGGCAGTACAGCCCTGGGAGATAGAACAAGCATCTGAGACAGATATGTGGAAACAAAGCTAAGCTTGAAGCTTCCATAGCTGAGGCAGTTATCCTAGAGGAGGTGGCAGACCTCAGGACAGCCAACTATCCAGTTGTAGAGCTCTCACACAACATGCATGCCACCCAGTAATGCAATCGCTTCAGCCTCTTCCACGTCCTTGCATGCCAGCAGAGAACAACAGGTCAACACCCACCCAGTAATGCAATCGCTTCAGCTTCTTCCACATCCTTGCATGCCAGCAGAGAACAACAGGTCAACTCCAACGCACAACCCTAAACGGGCGTCCGTTTTCTTCAGATTCTGCCCATTTGAGTTGATCAAAGGGCGGCGTCCGGCCTCTTCTGTATTTGCATGGACAGTGTGCCCAACCGGCTGACACATTTTATTCGCCCGACGGCAAATGTACTCAACTTTTTCCATGCATATGTCTAACTAAAAAGAAACATTTTATGTAGTTTAGAACCAAATAAATCACATAGTACCACATTGTATGGAGATAGCTAGCATTGTTGATTCTGAATGTAATCATCATGGCTGATTAATGAAAAGTTCCTTTCCCGCAAAAAAAAGGTTGTTGCTTCCTCAATTCAAGTTAGGTCTGGTGAATGTCTTCCACTCCATGCGGAACCTGAAGTGGGAAAAATGCGAGATTGAGAAAATATTGGTGGATTTCAAAATATGTTCCTAAATTATAAAAAAAATATTCATAAATTCAAAAGTGTTCGCAGATTCAAAAAAAATGTTCACAAAATTCAGAAAGTGTTCCCCAATTTCAAAAAATATTTCACGAATTAAAAATGAAACAAATTGAAAAGAAAAATAAAATGGAGGGAAAAGCTGGAAAAAGAAACCAATTTTTTTTTCTATAAAAATAGGTAGAGTGAAGATTCTAAAGCCTTCCAAAAATCGGCCGTAAAAATAGAGTAAAAATGTTTTGGGGTTAGATATGTCCGTATCTAGACAACTATAAAACAAGTAATTTGGGACCAAGGGAGTACTATATATATGTATGATGCTAGATATGTCTGTATCTAGACAACTCTAAAACAAGTAATTCTCTGTTCACAAGGATGTGGCCAAGGACAATGTGCTCCAGGACGTTAAAGCTGAAGGACAACCGTTAGCCAGATTTCAATCCAATGGCTTGGGCAAAATCTACAGAAACAAACAGAGAATTGCCCCAACAGAGAATTGTAGGTGCAAGACGAACTATTCACAATCCTTTTTTTTTTGCAAGGCCTATTTTGGATCCCAAGAGTTCGAATTTAAGTTGAGCAAGCAAAATAGAGACTGGCTAGCACTTTACGTCGACTTAGCTTCGGCAATATATAGCTAATTTTACGCCGGCCTACTGTAACCTGAACTAACTATGCTTGCATCGAGAAAGCAACAACCTTCATGACAGATTTCATGTACATGACAAGACATGAGAAAAAGGCTGCTTATAAGAATATATACGATAACAATTGGGTGTAACTGGTTTTATACAACATGGCAGCTGACTAATAACTGTTCAGTAAATTACAAATGAGTTTTGCGTGGGCCAAACTAGCTAGCCATGCATGGCGCTAAGCAGAGGAGTGAGCACTGATTCGCTGCTGCACATTGGGACGGCGAACGGAGTCTCCTCCGGCATGACAACGGTGAGACAGCACCGAACAAGGAGGCTGTCGTCCTGCATGGGCGACGTTCTTCTAATTTGCTCTAGATCGTAGAAGAAGTCATCGTTGTCACGGTCGAACGTGTGCGTCATCTTGTGGGAATGGTGGTTCACCACCCCTTTGAGGTCGAAGCTGAACTCTACCGTCATCGGCATCTCGCCCTTGCCCATGCGGCCGCGGCCGAGGCACAAGAAGGACCGTCCGTGGTATTTGGGACAGAATTTGAGGTACCATCTGCTCCCCCCTATGGCGAAGTGCCTGGAGTATATGCCCTCCCCTTCGGCTCGAAGTGCCGCGCTGAGCTCGGAGAAGCTACGGACGGTGAGCGTGTAGGACCCATCCATGGCGACCTGCGGCGGCTCCTGAACCGCGTTGGGTTTGAACAAGATTCCGAGCAGGCGCGGCCGCTTTGTCGCCTGCTGCTTCTTCTCCAGAGTGCACCGGATGGTTAATGTGTCGCTGGCACACACGCACGAAGACGCCTCCAGCTCGCACCTGCGCACGTACATGGTCAGCCTGTAGAAACGGTCCTCTTCTTGGTCGCTGTCTTTGTGGAAGACGGTGTGCTGGCCGGTCGCGTCCAAGATTTCGAGGGAGACGTGGGTGCCGGCGAACGATCTGAGGTGACGATCCAACATGACGCCCACCGAGACGATCAAGACGTTGGCTAGGCCGTCCTTGTCGAAACACATGGGCAAAATTTCGACGTTGCAGACGAGGCCGTCGAAGAAGACTTTGCCCACATTCAGCACGCGACGTGACCGCACCAGCTTGGAGTACCACAAGACCGGCAAGTCGTCGGACGTCATACGCGCCGATCGGCTCACGGTGGCACCCATTGTTGACGTGCTGCCAATTATGCTGTGAGGCGATCGGGTATGCCCGCGCACGCGCTTGTATATATACTAGCTGAGTGCCCGTGCGTTGCCACGGAACATAAATTTAAACATCGCTCACCATTGTTATTCCCCTCCAACATTGATCCAACCTTGCTAGTTGCTCGCTGTTATCTACTAACCCACTTGAAGCCTTGACAACCCATCCTGCTTAAAGCATTCACCCCACGAAATAGTATAATACCTTCTTCCCTATACAATGTACTCCCTCCGTTCCAAAATAAGTGTCGGTTTAAATTTGAACTAAAACTCGACATTTATTTTGAACGGAAAGAGTACTACTAAACCAAGTACATGTGACTCAAACTTGAATTCCAGATATACATACTTATCATCACGAGTTAAAAAAAAGTATCCCTATGTTCTTAATCAAATCTCGTATAGCTTGAGGGATATTGGTCACCAAGAGAAAAATGTCCGCACAGTGCCACAAAACAATAAATTTAGGCGTAGAGATCTTGAGTCAGAAAAAAAAATCAAGAATTTATGTGTCGTATGTTGCTTATTACTATAGTGTGACAAATATTAAACCACCAAACCAATGTACATAGTGAAGTTTCTGAAGCTTGACATATTATAATCAAATCAATTATCTCAACTGCAGTAATGCAACATATATCTTTGCCATGATGCTTCCTTGATAGTCTTGTTCAAAAACAAATTTCTCTCTAAAATCTACCAAAGTAGCTTGATAGACAAGCAAGTAGCAAGTAAGCAAATATTAAAAAAAAAATACACATATCCACATCAAAGCAAGCATCACTGCCTCCACATAACTAAATAAGAATCCTATCAAGCAGGTGCATCTGATATATCCATCTTCAATCTATGTTTTCTTCCAACTAAATAGCTCCAAGTAAACCACTATAATTGTAATCCCAGAAGCTTTACTATTGATAAAAGCATATGAAACAGCAAGTGCAAATGACAGATGAGTTATGGCTCCACGCTAACTATAGACATGTACTCTGTTGTAAAAAAAGAACTACTACAAAGATGTACTCTACATAATAGTATTCAAGGCGAATCCTTGTCCATGCCGAAAGGAAAAAAATAGAAGAGACTTAGCAGTCTCGAATACATAGTTAGATGCCCGTGCGTTGCCACGGGAATAACAAAAAGACATGAACCTAAATGTGTCATGTGTATTTTTTTTACCATGTCATTGTACATGTTTATTGTCTTCCTCTGCCATGCTCTTCCGGTTTATTTTAGACATAAGGGTGAGAAAGAAAAGAGAATGACAGAGAAAGAATGGGTTAAAATAAACTGAATGTCATTGTATTTCTTTTTCCCTCTCACCATGTCATTGTACATGTTTATTGTCTTCCTCTCATTTTCTCTATTGTTTCCGCCTGCCATGCTAGGAATTTTTTATGTGATCTCTGTGTTGGATTGTACGTGAAGCTTGAGTCCACGAGGTTTCAAACAGAAGGAACACATTGCAGGTTTTGGGGCCAGCCTTTTTCTTGGTACCCATCTGACGAGCCTTGCATTCTGTTTCCTGCTGGTTCTCATTCCTGTAGCTGGCTAGAAAGTATATATCAGAGGGTGCGCTCAAGTATCAACATTCTTTGCTAGGTGGCAATGATACCATTTGGTAAGATAAGAGCATGATAGCTCAAAAATGTTGCACGAAGGTACATTGTCATTCTTGCTGTTAATGGCATCATGTGCCCGGCCGGATTCATCAGCGAGCTCAGGGTGGTCGATGTAGCCACTGCATCATACATCCTATCTAATCCATGGATGGTTGTGTGCATAAATGAAGTTCTCGGCGGCCAACCTTCTCAAGTTACTAAAATTCCTATCTGCATCAACAGAGATAGTGTAAAAATTAAGGAGAAAAGGTTTATTTCAAAAAAAAGTTTTGCTTGTTTACTTGTAAACTAAAATTAATATTTACTTGCGAACAAGTTTAAATTTTTGATCAAAAAAATCATTTGCAATTGCAATTTCCATTCTTGGAAATACAACAATAAATTATCATTCACTTTAAAGATTGCTAAAAGCCGATGTGTTGCTACATAGAAGAATCATATTACCTGAGATTCTTAAAATGCGAAGCTCTGAAATGCTTGGTCTGCCACCCCAGAATTGAACAGAGAGCATTAACTGCTAGCACTAATTGACCTTAACGATGGCAATTAAGGACTACAAAATAATAAACACAAAGTGATGAGAAATACAAAGCCCACCAAACTTAGCCCCTTTTCCATGTGAAAAATTCATGTCAAGCAGAAAACTACAGCATATGAAACAACACACGAATCTAGTATTCCTCAGAATACTGTACTGAAAATTGTTGTCTAAATATTGATCACTGCGTGTTTCAAACCTTTGCCTACAATGCTATTATGAAACACATTATATATGTGATTTTTTATACAGAGATAACTGTATTTAATAGGGCCATGACAAGAGGATAACAACCGGCATTTGTTCTTACCAGCACAAGAAAAAAAGTCAAAAGGCAAGGCAAGCTTTTAACCTCGCTGGGTTAGCGATTGAGTAGGGTAGTCAGAATACAATATATAGAAAAGTGCACTGATGTTAAGTTTTCATCGTCGCTTCTAAGGTAGTTTAAAAGTTCAAAAATAAAAGGAAACGTATATACTGACTGTACTACACAGAGTGATGGTCCACAGATTGCAAACGGAAAGGAAATATATACTGAGAAGTTCCTGCACAAATAAAAGGAAAAGTTTGCAGGAAATAGCAAACATGTGAGAGGAGTTTATCCACTTATGTTGTGGTGCATAAATTATTATCCAATCAAAATTACTTCGGTGCCCAGTTTTTGTGGTACCAAGTAGTTCTCTTTAAGCATGCAACCAAAAGTATCTCATCCTTTCATAGCTGTACTATAACATTAAAGGATCATGATTTAGTGGCTTGACCGCTTGATTTGTTAAATGCTAAATTTTCATCCTAAAATTAAATTCTTTCATCTGACAAGAAAACAACAGAATTTGATAAGCAATACACTTCATCTCTTGGTCTTACATTAAGATCAACAAAGACTGGAGCAGTCGCAGTTGCATAGTTTCAGGGGAAATGGCAAAACAGTTGAACATGAGTTAACATTACATATATATCCAGTTCTCCTCACGGGCTTATCTTTATAAGCAGCTAGCAACCTTCTTGTTTACCAGGCCTGAAAAATCAGACCAACCACCAAACCAATCTATCAGTGGCACAAGAGACATCCATAATTCATCTCGATCAGGAGAGGGCAAACAACTACCAAGCAAATTAGCAGAGTACTTGTGAGAGTAGACACTGTAAAATGTCGTTTGGCTTCCTTGCTGAACTTAATCTTGGCATTGCTGTTCCCAAACTGCTTGATTAGGATTATTTTTTCGTCTCCACAAGCTCTTAGACCAGATTATCCGAAATCATCGCCATTTACCCTAACCTAAAAAAATCATATCAACCAATGAATTTGAAGTCTGGAAGAAAAAGGAAACACGGTGTATATCTCACCATAACCGAGAGCTTCTCCATAACGGCGGCATATCAGGCTCTTTCTGGTGGCCGCCCTGAACTGCACGTCAGACGACGACGGCGGCGTTTGGAGTTATGATGACCGTGATGGACTACAGACCATCTTGGGTGACATGAGGAGAAGGTGCGCCCGCGGCCAGAGGCAAACAAGGAAGTCGACGGCCGTGCCTCAGCATCGCCGACCCACGATGCGTCGGAACCACGACCTCATCTTCCACTGTCGGCGATTAGGCTAGCACCCCCGCTGTCTGCTCCTCCCTCTCTCTCCCACCTCTCTCTTTCTCTCTCCCTCTCTTCCACGACGGGCGCAAGGGACGGGAGACACGCCTCACCTAGATCCGCGCGCGGCAGCGGATGGAGAGGAGGCGGGGTGACGAGCACAGCCGGCGGCGGCAACTTTTCATGGAGAGAGATGGGATCGGGAGCGACTTGGGGAGAGAGGAGAAACGGAGGCGTGTGTGTGCATGTGTAGCAACAATTTTCTCTCTCTCTGTTCGGTCGTGGATGGGGCCACGTTGTACCGATCATCCGCGGGGTGGGCTGCTTTTCTTACGCGCGCGTGGAAGGAAGATCCGATCGTACATGGAAAACAGCAGGTCGAACCATCACGACGTTCGATTCTGCTTTAATAGTAGAGATGTAGGCCGGCCGGGGAGGGAATTCGAGATCGAGTCGGGAGTGGATCATATCCGTAAACCGGATTCTGGTTCGTATGGAGTCCTAGAGCAAGTTGGCATGATCACGTCCTTGTGATGGGAACCCGATCTTGCATGTTTTATGTATATACATACATTTTGCGACGCCTGTGTAGATTTTTGTCATGCATATTTCGTGTATCGGAGTGATGGAAAGATGGTGAGTATAGAGTATAGACACGTATTTTGTAAAGACACGTATGTATAGAGTATAGAGTATAGAGTATAGAGTATAGAGTATAGGTACGGGGCTGCATGCATGCGCGCCCGGGTTAACAGCTCCCCATCTTTGCATGCCCAACCAACATACGTGTCTATACTCTATACCAAATATTTGAATACAATACGAAATATGCACAGGCCGCATCACCCCCACCATTTCCCCCCAAATCGTCTCACTCCCTCCCTCCTTGCCGCATCGTCTCCCCCTCGTCTCCATCACCCCGCCACCGCACGTACTTGCTCAACCCCACCGCCTCCTTCTCTCAGGCTTTGATGGAGCAAGGTCGTGGCGCTGCCGCCGCTGCGCACGGAGTTCTGGTCGAGACCGCGAACACCGCGACAGATGCCGTCCAAGAAGTGGCCGCCATCGGCGGTGCGGGAGATGCTGCACCCGCGGTCGCCGGATATGTCGCTGCGGCGGCAGAACTGGTGGAGCAGGGGGTGGTGGGCTCGGACTCCGTCATGCCGGACTTGGTGGTGACGGCGTCTGGCGGCGCACTGGATGTAGGTGCGGAGGCGAGCGACAAGCAGGTGGTGGATGTGGTAATGCTTCTTGTTCCCCTCCTTTCATAGTTGTAGTTGATAAGCAGAAGATTTAGTAGATAGGTTTTTTTTAGAGTAGATTTGTGATTGAATGCGGCACCCCCTTCTACTTGTTAGGTTTTTTGATTGAATGGAGAACCCCATTTGAGAGTTAGGGTTTTTTGTATTTGATTCATGCTTGAATGCTAGAGAGATCATAATGAGAGTTAGGTTTTTTATATTAGAATCTGGATTGCCGCATGTGCTCAGATTTTGTTCTGTGATGTATATGTTGTTAAATTTGTTCTGCATATTCCCTTAGTGGGCCACGACAGGGGCTGAGTAGCCACCCAGTGTATCTATTAAAGTTGATATTGTACAAATTAGGTTAAAATCTTAGTTCCTTCATTTAAAGTCTATTAATTAATTTTTGAAATGAACACAATATGTTTAACTAGTGCACAATTTGAAAATAGTTAGGAGCTTCACTTCATTATCCATAAACTAAAATTGTAGGTAGGTTTATTTATGATCTGTAGGATTCCTGTACTTATAAAGTGAACCATTAGTAGGTTTGCTAGACATGCAACTATGCCAGATGACCAACTCATATTAAATTGTTGTTGCATAACTCCATGCATGAATGTCATATGAAATAGTTTCACACCTAGCACCAAAAATTGCACAAAGCTTTCCTTTCCTGAAGCTCATGGCATTACAATATACCATCCAATATAAGGTTCAAAGGATAGGGCAGCTGATGCACCACTATCTACATTACATGAGCCAGATGAACTAAATGCAATAACATCTTGCGAACCACAATGACTCACTTATGTTGTTGCAGGGTACATCAAAGACACCATCTCCTAGAATATACTATCTCCATTGTCAGTCCTGAGCACTCACAAGATTAGTGTTGGTGCCCAGTCAGGCATTATAGTTTGAAGGACCACAGTCAGCATGACCTAAAATTTTAGTTTCACCAAGCTAGAATTGTAGAATGTGTTGTGGAATTGTCATGGCAGATGTCCTAGTGGAAGGACTTAGTCGTGGAGCCATCGCAACTAGGTTTGCTTGAAGGGGTTAAAACGGGACAAAGGACACAAAGGATTCATACTGGTTCGGCCCCTTGCGGGGAGGGTAAAAGCCTACTCCAGTTTGAGGTGATATTGCTTATGTCTCGATTACCAGGGAGCGAATACGCTTGACCTAATTCTCAATCTGTTATTTCTTGCCCTAAACCGCCGCCGGGTCGTCCCTTTATATACATAGGTTGACGCCCAATGGTTCACAGAGTCCCGGCCGGCTCATAAACAATGTGTCCGGTCCGGTGACTACTAACACCTGCCTTAGATTACAAGTCTTACTCATATGGCGATTTACACCTATGGGCCTTAAGCCGCCTTTGGGCTTGAGGCCCTTAACAGCTTCCTCCATGAACCGCCATCCTCAAGATCTTCATGGGACTTTTACTTTATGATTCTCCGTAGGTATAATCCGGAGCCTCCTGGGCGGGTTACACCCAATACTTATATCCCCAACATTAGGCCCCATGTTGATTTGAACTTGTTCATGTCAATCCTTCATACATACAAAAATTCCCCTTCCTTTGTTTTCCTGTGAGATATTGTAACCCGCCATGACGTCATCTCCTGAAATTATAATAACCCGCCATGACGTCACCTGTCATAACAATTAAAAAATTACGCAACATATCTTAACGGATCTTTATCCTTTAATAATTGTCCCGAATATCGAGGCGTCCGAGTCGCTGGATAATCATTCCTTGACCTCCTCGATTCTCGTGCCTGCCTGTTCACTATTCGCTTACAAATAGGGCCAAGGGTCCCTTTCTTTTTCCTCCCTTGCCACTTTATCCCTTTCTTCTTCCTCGCGTCGCTCCAGCGCCCGAGCTCTACCGCCGTCCTCGACCTCAACTTACTGCCTCAACCTCGTCCGCTGCATTGACCTGTTCTGTCTAGAGTTTGGTCCCGCGCCTTCGTCATTTGATAGCGCAGGTAAGTTTTCCTCCTTCCCTTTCCTCTGGATCTCATTCGGGTTTCCTAAAAACTCGTCGGAGATCATCCTTGTTCTTCACTGCAACCTGTGTCTTTGATTCAGGCTTAGCGCTCCTTCTGCACGGCGACAATTGTGATACTTGCCTTGGTATTTAGCCCATCTCCTTTGCATAAGAAAACCGATCTGAACACATGAACTGCTTGAGCACCGAAATTTAGGTCGAAAATGTTTTCCATTATCTGAAACGCTGCAGATCCGAAATCATAGCAACGATCTGTGAATCCTGTTTGTTTCAACACTTAGTAAAATTTGCTCTTGATAGGTCTCGAATACCATTGTTGTCATGGCGGTTTGCCTCGCTAGTTTTTAATTAGTCATATACCATTAGGTCCCGTTAAGCCGTCAATGAGATCATAGGCTATTTGTAATCATCTCCGGGTTAAAAAATTTATTTGAACTGGCCACCCTTCTTTCCTTTTTAGGCCTCATCATTCACAATGCCACCGAAGACAACCACCACATGTAACTGGGTTGATTCCATAGTCACTGAAAGTACACTCAAGGACTTTGTCACAGTCGGCTTTTTACCAAAAAGGAACATCATGCCTTGGCTTGCCCCCAATCCGGATGAGAGAAAACCTAAGCCGAACGACGGTGAAGTCATTGTCTTTACTGATCATATGAACCGGGACTTTTGACCACCCGGGTCTAAGTTCTTCCGAGACATTCTACACTTCTTTCAATTGCATCCTCAAGACATTGAGCCCAATTCCGTGTCTAATATCTGCAACTTCCAGGTCTTCTGTGAAGTATATCTTCAAGAGGAGCCCAATGTTGAACTCTTTAGGGAATTTTTCTATGTGAACTGGCAGAATGAGTTCACCAACGTCCCCAGTTTAGAACTTGACGGAATTTCAATTCAACGGAGAAGAGACTCCATCTTTCCCTATGCCACCCTTCCAAGTCATCCCAAAGACTGGAACCAGACATGGTTTTACTGTAAAGATACTTCTCCAGCCGACGAGAATCCACTGCCGGGTTATCGTGTTCAGCGGCTTGACCCAAAACATCATCTTCCCGAGAAGCTTACTGCTGTTGAGCGTAGAAAACTCGCTCCCGCTATCTCCAAAACCAGGGCTCTGTTGGGAAATGGATTGGCTGGTATTGACCTAGTTTGGTGCTGGGTTTCCTGGAGGATCATACCTTTGAGACGCCGCTCCGGCTTAATGTGTAATTACACTGGTGATGTAATGTAGCGATTCGACCTCAGATGATCAAATCTCTATGTTCTGTGTCATCCCTGGATCGGTAATGCTGACACACACAGTACTTGAAGGATTTATAACAGAGTAGCAATCACACACTTATTACATCAATAGTCTCAAGAGAGAACTTATTGCAATAAATATGGCTTAAGGCCATCTAAAGATAACAGCGGAAGGCTTGGAAGATAAAGTGAGTCCATCAACTCCAACGGCATTGTTGAGTGCATGACAACGACCTCGCGCACCTTACTCTTCGTCTGAAAGTCTGCAACATGATATGTTGCAGCCCGGAACGGGTCAACACGTGGAATATGCTGGCAATATAAAACAGTAGAGCAATGAACAATATAAATGCTATCACTACATGCATATATGGCTGGCGGAGGCTCTATGGTTATAATGTTTTGCGAAAAGCCAATTTTTTCCTACAACAAATGGAATATATTTTGTTTTAACTATCATGGTCGTTGAAACATTGAGAATGGTACCCCTGTCTCAATCCCAATTAAAGTAATCATTAACAACCCAACAAATTAATTTAGAATGATGAGATCAAATCAATAATTCAGGTACCAGATACTCAAGATGTCCATAACCGGGGACATGGCTAACCGTGATTAGTTTATACACTCTGTAGAGGTTTGCGCACTTTTCCCCATAAGACTCGATCTCCTCCATTGGATTTCTCGCACTACATGGTGTTTGAGAAACGGATGACCGAGCCACAGTCTTTCAGAAGTTCTAACTCCTTACTCCGAGTGGAAAGTTACACCTACTTTCCCCTACATCTGCTAGCCCACCATTGAAAGAGGTCATGCAGCCTACTCAACTATGCTAGAGCCCATAATAGCTTGTGTCTGCAAACGGAAGTTTCTAGCATGAATAATCTTATGATCCCTTTGAGGCTAGGTGGCAGACCATAGGAGGATCATACAGTATAACCCCGGGATCTCCAAGGACAACACTGGTATAACCCCAGGTGCCCAAACCAACAATCCACCCATATGTGTATTAAAGTTGACACCTTAAGTTGAACCATTAATTAAAATATCTCACATCTGTCATGGATACTCTCAAACCCAATCCACGTCTACGAGCATAGCATAGCAATATGAGCATAACGTAGAAGTAACTCCCAAGGGTTTGATAATAAAACAGGTAATAGGTTCTACCTCATCATCTACTTCCCAACACCCACATATTAATCACATCCTAATCATGTAGTGTTTGAGGATTGGAAGTAATGCATAAAACTGGGTATGAAAAGAGTATGATCAATGTGCTACTTGCCTTGCTGACGATCTGCAAAACCTAGTGACTCGTAGTAGCACGCTTCGCACTCCGGGAATTCTATCACAAACAAACAATAGCATACATAAGCACTCAAGAAAATATGCACTAGTAAACTCAAATAAGAAGGTTGAATTTGAAAGCTCAACCGAAGAGGCTCGATCTGCGAAAAGAATCGATCGAATCGATGCTACGGAACTGAAACTACGATCAAAAGAACTTCAAATTCAAATCTACTTGAAACAAAATTTTAAATTGTCAAAACCTTGTTCAAGTGGATTAAACAGATAGAGGGGCTCGAGACAAAGATTTTGGCGTTGATTTCACTGGATTTGGACAAACGGTTTAGAAACGACGAGGGTTTGAAGATCAGGGGCTGATCTATGATAAAAGTAATCATGAATACGTCCCTGGCCAAAAAAATTAAATAAAAAGAAAATACTAACGAACGAACGTTCGCTTTCTGAACCTAACCGGCGAATAGCGTTCGTTAAAATGAATGAAAGGACGAACGTCCGCTAAATAAAATAAACTGTCGAAACGAACCGAACTGAATCTAAAAAACCGAACTAGGGTTTTAAACAAAACCGGGGCTGCTTTTACCTAAAAACCAAAAAAAGACCGGGCGGACGAGATCCGGTGAACGACGGCTCGATCCGGCGAACGGGGCGACTCCGGTTGGGCTGGCGACGACGCGGCTCGGCTGCGGGGCTGGCGAGGGTAGACGGCGGTGCGGGCGATGTGGGGCTCCATGGGGGCCCCGGGGTGGTATTTAAGAGGGGGGAAGGCGGCGGCGGCGTCCGACTTGGGAAGGTGGTCGGCGCGGAGGGCGGGGCTCGGACTCCCCTAGTCCGGCGATGGCACGCGACGGGGAGGGCGACGCGGCAGCTGGGCCTGCTGGGCCTCGGCCCAGTTCGGTCCGGCGGAGAATTTTTTTAAACTGATTCTGCCGAGAAAATCCTAAATAAATAAAATAAAAATCTAAAAATGCCAAAAACAATTTTCACCGTCTAAATGAAATATTTAGAATAAAGTGAACATTTTCTTGGCCTAAAATTCAATTTTGAAAAATGCATTTTTTTCTAATTCAAATAAAATAGCAATAAAATCCAAAATAAATTATTTATTTGATTTTAACATTTTTCCTCCAACATTTCATTTATTTTGGAGAAGTCATATTATCTCCTCTCATACATTTTTAATATGAAATATTTTTGGAGAAAAATAATTAAAACCAAAGTGATCCTGGTTTTGATATTTGAGATAATTCAAATATGAAAACGGTGAAATTCTCAACTCTCTGCGTGGGTCCTTGAGTTGCTTAGAATTTCGAGGATCGCAAAACAAAATGCAATAAAATATGATATGCATGAATGACCTAGGTATAACATTCCAAATTGAAAATTTGGGATGTTACAAACCTACCCCCCTAAGATGAATCTCGTCCTCAACATTCGGGTTGACTAGAAAATAGGTGCGGGTGGTCTTTCCGTAGATCTTTCTCACATTTCCAGGTGGCTTCATCTTCCGTATGGTGGCTCCACTGAACTTTGCAAAACTTGATAACCTTGCTGCGTGTAACTCGGCTGGCAAACTCGAGAATCTTGACTAGTTTCTCCTCATAGGTCAGGTCACTATCCAATTGAATTGCTTCCAGGGGCACTGTATCTCTCAAAGGAATATCGACCATCTCAGCATGGCACTTCTTCAACTGGGAAACGTGCAACACATCATGAACTCCTGACAGTCTTTCTGGTAACTCCAACTTTTAGGCCACCTCTCCCATACGTTCCAAAACTCGGTATGGTCCTACAAATCTCGTGGCTAACTTCCCCTTAAATCCAAAACATTTAACTCCACACAGAGGTGACACAGGAAGATATGCTCTATCTCTGATTTCATAGACTACCTCCTTGCATTTTGAGTCTGCATAACTCTTCTGTCTGGACTGAGCTACCTTCAATCTATCACGAATCAGCTTAACCTTCTCTTCGGATTCCTTGATCAAGTCAGGTCCAAACAACTAACGGTCTCCAACTTCTCCCACATCAACGGTGTTCTGCACCTCCTTCCAAACAAAGCTTCGAAAGGTGCCATCTTCAAACTGGCCTGATAGCTATTGTTGTATGAGAACTTCGTGTAAGGCAAATTGTCATCCCAACTAGATCCATAATCTAGCACACAAGCTCTCAACATGTCATCCAGAATCTGGTTGACTCTCTCGGTCTGTCCATCTGTCTGCGGATGAAAAGCTGTACTGAACTCTAGCCTGGTACCCAAAGTCTGGTGTAGCTGGTGCCAAAACTTTGAAGTAAACTGTGTTCCTCTATCTGATACGATGGTCCTCGGAACTCCGTGCAGACATACGATCCTGGTCATATATATCTTGGCCGACTTCGCACTTGTATAGGTGGTCTTCACTGGGATAAAGTGAGCCACTTTGGTTAAAGGATCCACTACTACCCAAATAAAATCATATCCCCATCGGGTCCTGGGTAATCCGGTGATGAAATCCATGCCAAGCTTGTCCCACTTCCATTCGGGTATCGGCATAGGCTGCAATAATCCGGCTGGCTTCTGATGTTCTGCCTTCACTCTCTAACATACATCACATATGGTTACATACTCGGCAATATCCTTCTTCATTCCAGTCCACCAGAAACGCTCCTTCAGATCCAAATACATCTTGGTGTTTCCGGGGTGTATCGAGTATGGCGAGTCGTGAGCTTCCTGTAGTATCAACTTCCTGATCTCTGCATTATTGGGCACATAAACACGGTCCTCAAACCACAAGGTGTCGTGCTCATCCTCACGAAAACCTTTGGCTTTTCCTTTGCTCATTCTCTCCTTTATCTCGGCAATTTATTTGTCATCCTTTTGAGCTTCTCGAATCTTTCCTAATAATGTTGACTGAACCTCCAATGCTGCTAAAAAACCTCTAGGAACTATCTCCAAACGAAGCTCCCTGGGATCTTCCACTAACTCCTTTGGCAATCCCCCACTTACGAGGGTATTGGCATAACTCTTCCGGCTCAAAGCGTCTACTACGACATTGGCTTTGCCTGGATGATAGTGCAACTTCATATCATAATCCTTTATGAGCTCCAACCATCTCCTGTGCCTGAGGTTCAGCTCCTTCTGAGTGAAAATGTACTTCAAACTCTTATGATCCGTGTACACATCACAATGGTTTCCAATAAGATAGTGTCTCCAGGTTTTGAGCGCATTCACTACGGCTTCTAACTCCAAATCATGCGTGGTATAATTCAACTCATGCGGTCGAAGCTATCGTGAGGCATATGAAACAACTCTTCCGTCCTGCATAAGCACTCCTCCACGTCCTAAGCGAGAAGCGTCGCAATACACTTGGAAATCCTTGCGTATATCCGGCAGAATCAACACTGGGGCTGTAACAAAACGTTTCTTCAACTCCTGGAAACTTGCCTCACATTCTTCTGTCCATTTAAACTTGGTGTCTTGATACGTCTTCGTCGTATCTATAATTTTTGATTGTTCCATGCCAATATTATTCAACTTTCATATACTTTTTGGCAACTTTTTATATTATTTTTGGGACTAACATATTGATCCAGTGCCCAGTGCCAGTTCCTGTCTGTTGCATGTTTTTGGTTTCGCAGAATATCCATATCAAACGAGTCCAAACGGGATAAAAATGGACAGAGCTTATTATTGGAAAATATTGAAAATTTGGAAGGAAAATCAATGTGAACCAGTGCCCGAGGTGGTCACGAGGCAGGGGGCACCCCCCTTAGGGTGCGCCCCTACCCTCGTGAGCCCACCGTAAGGCGGTTGATGCTATTCTTTTGCCACAAGAAAGCTAATATTCAGAAAAAAAATCACGGTGAAGGTTTCAAGCCAATCGGAGTTATGGATCTCCATATATATACGAAACAGTGAAACAGAGCCAGAGGAGAACGCAGAACCAGAGAGAAACAGAGAGATAGATCCAATCTCGGAGGGGCTCTCGCCCCTCCCACGCCATGGGAGACAAGGACCAGAGGGGAAACCCTTCTCCCATCTAGGGAGGAGGTCAAGGAAGAAGAAGGAGGGGGGCTCTCTCCCCCTCGCTTCCGGTGGCGCCGGAGTGCCACCGGGGGCCATCATCATCACCGCCATCTTCACCAACAACTTCACCACCATCATCATCAACTCTTCCCCCCTCTATGCAGCGGTGTAACCTCTCTCTTACCCGCTGTAATCTCTACTTAAACATGGTGCTCAACGCTATATATTATTTCCCAATGATGTATGGCTATCCTATGATGTTTGAGAGTAGATCTGTTTTGTCCTAATGGCTATTTGATGATCGTGATTGCTTTGAGTTGTATGTTTTATTATTGGTGCTGTCCTATGGTGCTCTCCGTGTCGCGCAAGTGTGAGGGATTCCCACTGTAGGGTTTGCAATATGTTTATGATTTGCTTATGGTGGGTGGCGTGAGTGAAAGAAGCACATACCCGAGTAAGTAGGTTGTTTACGTATGGGATAAAGGGGACTTGATACTTTAATGCTATGGTTGGGTTTTACCTTAATGAATCTTTAGTAGTTGAGGATGCTTGCTAGAGTTCCAATCATAAGTGCATATGATCCAAGTAGAGAAAGTATGTTAGCTTATGCCTCTCCCTTAAATAAAATTATAAGAATGATTACCGGTCTAGTTATCGATTGCCTAGGGACAAATAACTTTCTCGTAACAACAAACTCTCTACTAAAACTAATTTAGTTGCGTCTTTACCTAAACAGCCCCTACTTTTTATTTACGTAATCTTTATTATCTTGCAAACCTATCTAAAACACCTACAAAGTACTTCTAGT
This sequence comes from Triticum urartu, assembly GCF_056163025.1. Lineage (NCBI taxonomy): Eukaryota > Viridiplantae > Streptophyta > Magnoliopsida > Poales > Poaceae > Triticum > Triticum urartu. The sequence continues at coordinate 717,329,232 of NC_141879.1, forward strand.
TTCATACTTGTTCTAGGTACAGCGAACATCAAGCGTGCGTAGAGTTGTATCGGTGGTCGATAGAACTTGAGGGAATATTTGTTCTGCCTTTAGCTCCTCGTTGGGTTCGACACTCTTACTTATCGAAAGAGGCTACAATTGATCCCCTATACTTGTGGGTTATCAAGACCTTTTTCTGGCGCCGTTGCGGGGGAGCAATAGCGTGGGTGAATATTCTCGTGTGTGCTTGTTTGCTTTACCACTAAGTAATTTTTATTTGCTGTTCTTAGTTGTTTTCTATCTTTAGTTATGGGTAGGAAACGCAAAATACCAAAAAATTAGTTGTACCTACTGAACCAATGGTTGAAGAACCACTCAAAATCTATCACACTGCTGAAGCTTATTACTTGGATCATCTTTGATCCCTATGTGCTCGTGCTGAAACCCCAACTAGCCTAGTTGAGGGCAAATCTTTAGATGAGCATGCTTGTTATGTGCGACACCGTATATCTCAAAAAGGGAAACTTTTACAGCATCAAATTAATACTATGCAATGCTATGCTTGGAATTTATGCTATTATTATGATTTTACTTGTTGTTCTGAGAACCCTAAGAAACACCTTACCTACCAATGTGAGTTTATTGATAATGGAATCTTATCTTCATATGCTAAGGGTGTTTATAATTACTATGATGTTCAACAAATTGAAGAATTTGTTGCTTTTAAGGTTGCTTTTGAAATTGCTTCTTTGATTGAAAAGTATGATGCTACTCTTTACAAATCTGAAAATTTTGCCATACATGAATATTGTTATGAGAATTATGCTTCTAATACCTATGTTAAACAATATATTGAGGAATACTCCGCTATCCAAGAAGAGATTAATATTTTGTAGGAGTCTATGGAAGAAGAAATTGATGAAACTGTGAGCTCATTGGATGAAAAAGATGAGGAGGAGAGTGAAGAACAAAAGGAGGAAGAGCGGATTGATCACCCGTGCCCACCTTCTAATGAGAGTAACTCTTCAACTCATACATTGTTTAATTCCCCTTCGTGCTTACCGAAGGATGATTGCTATGATGACTGTTATGATCCCTATGATTCTTTTGAAATATCCCTTTTTGATGATGCTTGCTATGCTTGTGGCCAAGATGCCAATATAAATGATGCTTATGGAGATGAACTTGCTATAGTTCCTTATGTTAAACATGAAATTGTTGCTATTGCACCCACGCATGATAGTCCTATTATCTTTTTGAATTCTCCCAACTACACTATATCGGAGAAGTTTGCTCTTATTAAGGATTATATTGATGGGTTGCCTTTTACTAATACACATGATGATTTTGATGAGTATAATATGCATGTGCTTGCTGCTCCTACTTGCAATTATTATGAGAGAGGAACTATATCTCCACCTCTCTATGTTTCCAACACGATAAAATTGCAACAAACTGTTTATACTATGCATTGGCCTTTACTTTATGTGCATGATTTGTTCTTTTATGACATGCCGATGCATAGGAAGAGACTTAGACTTCGTCATTACATTATATATGTTACTTTGTGCTCACTACTAAACTACAAATCATTGTTAATTAAAATTGGCTTTGATATAGCTTGGGATCCGGGTGGATCCATTACTTGAGCACTATATGCCTAGCTTAATGGCTTTAAAGAAAGCGCTACCAGGGAGACAACCCGGAAGTTTTAGAGAGTCACTTATCTCTGTTGTGTGCTTTTATAAAGTTTAGAAATAAAAATAATGTGCCAAGGTTTGCCTTTAGGAAGTTTACATTTGCTTGATGGTTTGTATGGTGCAGGACAGAAACTTTGGCTGTAGTGCATGATTTTACATTTTTTGCTGGAACGTCAAATGGTTCTGATTCTTTTTGCACTGTCTTCCTATACAAATTTCTTATTTTTCCTAATTGTTGAAGAATTTTTCAAGTACCAGAAGTATGATGAATGTTCAGATTATTACAGACTGTTCTGTTTTAGACAGATTCTGTTTTTGATGCATAGTTTGCTTGTTTTGATGAAACTATCAATTTATATCAGTGGATTAAGCCATGAAAAAGTTATATTACAGTAGACACAATGCAAACACAAAATATGAATTGGTTTGCAACAGTACCTAGAGTAGTGATTTGCTTTATTATACTAACGGATCTTATCGAGTTTTCTGTTGAAGTTTTTTGTGGATGAAGTGTTCGATGATCGAGAAGGTTTCGATGTGATAAGAAGGAAGAGAGGCAAGAGCTCAAGCTTGGGGATGCCCGAGGCACCCCAAGTAAATATTCAAGGAGACTCAAGCGTCTAAGCTTGGGTATGCTGGGGAGGCATCCCCTCTTTCTTCAACAAGTATCGATATGTTTTCGGATTCGTTTCGTTCATGCGATATGTGCAAGTCTTGGAGCGTCTTTTGCATTTAGGTTTTTATTTTTTTATGCACCATGCTGGTATGAGATGGTCCTTGGTTGATTTATAGAATGCTCTTTGCACTTCACTTATATCTTTTGAGTATGGCTTTATAGAATGCTTCATGTGCTTCACTTATATCATTCGAAGTTTGGATTGCCTGTTTCTCTTCACTTAGACAACCGCCATTTGTAGAATGCTCTTTTGATTCACTTATATTTGTTAGAGCACGGGCACATCTTTTGTAGAAAGAATTAAACTCTCTTGCTTCACTTATATCTATTTAGAGAGATGACAGGAACTGGTCATTCACATGGTTAGTCATAAAATCCTACATAAAACTTGTAGATCACTGAATATGATATGTTTGATTCCTTGCAATAGTTTTGCGATATAAAGATGGTGATATTAGAGTAATGCTAGTTGAGTAATTGTGAAATTGAGAAATACTTTTGTTGAGGTTTGCAAGTCCCGTAGCATGCACGTATGGTGAACCGTTATGTAACGAAGTCGGAGCATGAGGTGTTTATTGATTGTCTTCCTTATGAGTGGCGGTCGGGGACGAGCGATGGTCTTTTCCTACCAATCTATCCCCCTAGGAGCATGCTGTAGTACATTGTTTTGATGACTGATAGATTTTTGCAATAAGTATGTGAGTTCTTTATGACTAATGTTGAGTCCATGGATTATACACACGCTCACCCTTCCATCATTGCTAGCCTCTTCGGTACCGTTGTCAGGACCGGATTTTCGGGTATTAATTTCCCAAAAGCGGCCCTTGTGCTCACCATGTTGGAAATATGCCCTAGAGGCAATAATAAATTGGTTATTATTATATTTCCTTGTTCATCATAATCGTTTATTATCCATGCTAGAATTGTATTGATAGGAAACTCAGATACATGTGTGGATACATAGACAACACCATGTCCCTAGTAAGCCTCTAGTTGACTAGCTCGTTGATCAATAGATGGTTACGGTTTCCTGACCATGGACATTGGATGTCGTTGATAACGGGATCACATCATTAGGAGAATGATGTGATGGCAAGACCCAATCCCAAGCCTAGCACAAAGATCATGTAGTTCGTATGCTAAAGCTTTTCTAATGTCAAGTATCATTTCCTTAGACCATGAGATTGTGCAACTCCCGGATACCGTAGGAGTGCTTTGGGTGTGCCAAACGTCACAACGTAACTGGGTGGCTATAAAGGTACACCACAGGTATCTCCGAAAGTGTCTGTTGGGTTGGCACGAATCGAGACTGGGATTTGTCACTCCGTGTAAACGGAGAGGTATCTCTGGGCCCACTCAGTAGGACATCATCATAATGTGCACAATGTGACCGAGGAGTTGATCACGGGATGATGTGTGACGGAACGAGTAAAGAGACTTGCCGGTAACGAGATTGAACAAGGTATCGGGATACCGACGATCGAATCTTGGGCAAGTATCATACCGATGGACAAAGGGAATTGTATACGGGATTGATTGAATCCTTGACATCGTGGTTCATCCGATGAGATCATCGTGGAACATGTGGGAGCCAACATGGGTATCCAGATCCCGCTGTTGGTTATTGACCGGAGAGTTGTCTTGGCCATGTCTGCATGACTCCCGAACCCGCAGGGTCTACACACTTAAGGTTCAATGACGCCAGGGTTATAGGGAATAGATATACATGGTTACCGAATGTTGTTCGGAGTCCCGGATGAGATCCCGGATGTTACGAGGAGTTCCGGAATGGTCCGGAGGTAAGGAATTATATATGGGAAGTCCTGTTTTGGTCGCCGGAAAAGTTTCGGGTTTTATCGGTAATGTACCGGGACCACCGGGAGGGTCCCGGTGGTCCACCAAGTGGGGCCACAAGCCCCGGAGGGCTGCATGGGCCAAGTGTGGGAGGGGACCAGCCCCAGGTGGGCTGGTGCGCCCCCCACAAGGGCCCAAGGTGGCTAGGGTTTGGGGAGGGGGCGCCTCCAGCTAGCTTGGGGGGCAAGTTTCCCCCTCTCTCCCCCTTGGCCGCCACCCTAGATGGGTTTGGGGCTGCCGCATCCCTTGGGGTGGAAACCCTAAAGGGGTTGCACCCCCTCCCTCTCCCCTATATATACTTGAGGACTTTGGGGCTGCCAACACATGAGTTTTGACCTCTCCATGGCGCAGCCCTGCCTCTCTCCCTCCTCCTCTCCCGCGGTGCTTGGCGAAGCCCTGCAGGATTGCCACGCTCCTCCACCACCACCACGCCGTCGTGCTGCTGCTAGATGGAGTCTTCCCCAACCTCTCCTTCTCCCCTTGCTGGATCAAGGCGTAGGAGACGTCACCGGGCTGTACGTGTGTTGAACGCGGAGGTGCCGTCCGTTCGGCACTAGGATCATCGGTGATTTGGATCACGACGAGTACGACTCCATCAACCCTGTTCACTTGAACGCTTCCGCTTAGCGATCTACAAGGGTATGTAGATGCACTCTCCTTCCCCTCGTTGCTAGATTACTCCATAGATTGATCTTGGTGATGCGTAGAAAATTTTGAATTTCTGCTACGTTCCCCAACAGTGGCATCATGAGCTAGGTCTATGCGTAGTTTCTATGCACGAGTAGAACACAAAGCAGTTGTGGGCGTCGATATTGTCAATTTACTTGCCGTTACTAGTCTTATCTTGATTCGGCGGCATCGTGGGATGAAGCGGCCCGGACCGACCTTACACGTACGCTTACGTGAGACTGGTTCCGCCGACTGACATGCACTAGTTGCATAAGGTGGCTAGCGGGTGTCTGTCTCTCCCACTTTACTCGGATCGGATTCGATGAAAAGGGTCCTTATGAAGGGTAAATAGAAATTGGCATATCACGTTGTGGTTTTGGCGTAGGTAAGAAACGTTCTTGCTAGAAACCTATAGCAGCCACGTAAAAAAACTTGCAACAACAATTAGAGGATGTCTAACTTGTTTTTGCAGCATATGCCTTGTGATGTGATATGGCCAAAAGGATGTGATGAATGATATATGTGATGTATGAGATTGATCATGTTCTTGTAATAGGAATCACGACTTGCATGTCGATGAGTATGACAACCGGCAGGAGCCATATGAGTTGTCTTAATTTATTTATGACCTGCGTGTCAACTTAAACGTCATGTAATTACTTTACTTTATTGCTAAAGTGTTAGCCATAGTAGTAGACGTAATAGATGACGAGACAACTTCAAGAAGACACGATGATGGATATCATGATGATGGAGATCATGGTGTCATGCCGGTGACAACGATGATCATGGAGCCCCGAAGATGGAGATCAAAAGGAGCAAAATGATATTGGCCATATCATGTCACTATTTGATTGCATGTGATGTTTATCATGTTTTACATCTTATTTGCTTAGAACGACGGTAGATTAAATAAGATGATCCCTCACTAAAATTTCAAGAAAAGTGTTCCCCTAACTGTGCACCGTTGCGAAGGTTCGTCGTTTCGAAGCACCACGTGATGATCGGGTGTGATAGATTCTAACGTTCGAATACAACAGGTGTAAGCCAGATTTACACACGCAATACACTTAGGTTGACTTGATGAGCCTAGCACGTACAGACATGGCCTCGGAACATGGAAGACCGAAAGGTCGAGCATGAGTCGTATAGAAGATACGATCGACATGAAGATGTTCACCGATGTTGACTAGTCCGTATCACGTGATGATCGGACACGGCCTAGTTGACTCGGATCATGTTTCACTTAGATGACTAGAGGGATGTCTATCTGAGTGGGAGTTCATTAAATAATTTGATTAGATGAACTCAATTATCATGAACATAGTCTAAATTGTCTTTGCAAATATGTTGTAGATAAATAGTTCACGTTGTAGCTCCCTGTTTGAATACGTTCCTAGAGAAAGATTAAGTTGAAAGATATTGTAAGCAATGATGCGGACTAGGTCCGTAGTCCGAGGAGTGTCCTCACTGCTACACAGAAGGCTTACGTCTTTGATGCACCGCTCGATGTGCAAACCCCTACAACGTCGTCTGTGGATGTTGTGAACACCTGACAGACACATCCTGATGACTACTTGATAGTTTAGTGCACCATACTTTACGGCTTGGAATCGTGATTCCAATGACGTTTTGAACGCCATAGAACATATGAGATGTTCCAAGAGCTGAAATTGGGATTTCAGGCTCATGCCCGTGTTGAGAGGGGTGAGACCTCTGAGAAGTTCGTTTGCCAACAAGATGGAGGAGAATAGCTCAGCTAGTGAGCATGTGCTCAGAATGTCTGGGTTCTACAATCACTTAAATGAAGTGGGAGTTAAACTTCCAGATAAGATAGTGATTGATAGAGTTCTCTAGCCACTATCACTAAGCTACTAGATCTTCGTGATAAACTATGGCATGCAAGGGATGGAGTTGATCCCGGAGCTGTTCGCGGTGCTTAAGACCGCAAAAGGTAGAAATCAAGCAGGAGCATCAAGTGTTGATGGTTTAACAAGACCACTGGTTTCAAGAAGGGCAAGGGCTAGAAAGGAAACTTCATATGGATGGCAAACCAGGTGCCGCTCCAGTGAAGGAACCCAAGGTTGAACCCAAACCCGAGACTAAGTGCTTCTATTGTAAGGGGAACGGTTACTGGTAGCGGAATTACCCCAAATGCATGGTAGATAAGAAGGCTGGCAACTTCAACAAAGTATATACGTGTTATTAATGTGTACCTCACTAGTACTCCTAGTAGCACCTGGGTATTGGATACCGGTTCTGTTGGGGATATAACTATTTGTGTAAGCCGCCCAGGAGGGGCCGGGTTACGCAAAGAAGGACTCATCAGAAGAAGCCCAAGACCAAGCATGAAGATGGCGGTTCAATAAAGGGTCTAAAAGCCCACAGGAGACTTAAGGCCCATAGTGGTAAACCGCCATGATGGCATGACTTGTATCATAAGGTAGAATTAACTAGTCACTAAGCCGGACACTGTTTATGAGCTGGCAGGGACTCTGTAGGCCGCAGGGCGTCAACCCATGTATATAAGGGGACGACCCGCTGGCGGCTTAGGGCAAGAAACAAGAGATCGAGAATCGGGCATAGCGTATCTCGCTCCCTGGTCATCGAAACCTCAAGCAATTCCAACCAAACTAGACGTAGGCCTTCCTTCACCGTAAGGGGCTGAAGTAGTATAAACATCGCGTGTCCTTTGTCCCGATTAACCCCTTTAAGATTCCTAGTTGCGATGGCTCCACGATCAAGTCCTTGCAAGAGGACATCTATTGTGACAATTCCACGACAGTTGGCGCCCACCGTGGGGCCAGCGCACGGTGGATTCGAGTTCTTGAAGGGCAGCTTCGAAGGGCTCAAGGGATACGCAGTCGGCCGGATGACCAAGAGTCGTCGCGGCAAGATCTACATCGACGACGAAGGCTGGGGCCCCGACGCCGGTTCAATTGAGTACGGTTACCGGGTCCCCTTTGGCGGAATTCATGTCTTCATCGGCTGAATTGGTGAGCCGGGCCCTGAGCCAGACAACTACACCGACCTCATCGAGACGGCTCAGCGTGCGAAACCCGCCCGAGCTCAATCCATGGAGGTGAACTTCCTGAAGGATCTGAAGGGGATGGTGAGCCGGCCGTCCTCTTTGACGGTGATTCATCCGCCGGCTCAACAGATTCGCTGTATCAAGTTCAAGATGGCGTGCTTGGGGGCTGTTCCGATGGCAGCACTATTCTTGACCTCTCAGAGTCGCCAAACCGGGCAGGAGTCTTCATGGCTGGTACTCAACCCGGTCAAAATTCTACGGCTTCAGCGGCTATAACGTCCGGGTTAGGAGCAGCCGGGGCAGGAGGCCCCGTGCGCTCACCGGCTCAGGTACTGATGGATCTCATGGATAAGCTTACGGCTCTGTTAACTGTTACAGTCATCCCTGCGAACCAATCTGAGCATGAGGCTGAGGTGGCTCAGGTTCGCGACGAGATCGCCCGGGTCAAAGAAACCTTCGCAGTTGAGGACACTAGATTAGCAGCAGAGCGGGCGGCTTTGGACGTACGGGTACAACAACTTCAGGCAAAAGCCTTGCAGCTCACGTTGAGCCTGAACGCATCTAATGAGGTAATGAGGAGGGGACATCAGAAAACTCAGTCCCGTTTACCTCAGAATTATGATCCTCGGAATCTCTTTGCTACACCCGGGGCCGGCCCAAGTAACCCGCCAGGTGCGAATCAGCTTATTACATCCGGAGCGGGAGGTCCAGTCCGGCCTCAGGGGATGACACCGCCTCACGGCAATATGGCACCGCCCAATTATGTACCAATACCGCAGGGTCACTTCTCAAACCCCATGGAGAACTTAATCGCAGCATCAGCACGTTTGGCGGCCCTCCCGGCGGATGGGGATGATCCGACAGCAGTGGAGACCCGGAAGATCAGAGAACTTGTCCAAACAGCCCTGGCTCACCAAGAAACCTACTCCTACAGCCGGGGTAGGATTCACTCGACTCCTCCGCCCTGGTTAGCTCCGCCTCATCAAAATCAGAGCCCGAGTTACAGTAGACACATGGAGTCAGAGGCCTTGTCAAGTAATGCTCAGCGCCGAAACCAGCCCGGCGGGTATAACCCGGTTCAGGATCGGATGCGTCAGGAGGACGAGCGGGCAGCTCAGCTAGCAGCCCAACAGAACTCACCGGCTTACCCGACGACTTCCGTTGAAGCGGGGGTTGCTACTAGAACCGGAGGAGTTCCTTGTCTGGTACCGGCTCTACGTAATGTATATCTGCCCAAGGATTTCAAGGGGCCTCGGAAGGTGCCGAATTACACGGCCGATTTACAGCCTGGGGCATGGATTGAAAGTTATGAGATGGCTATGGAGCTGCTAGAGGTTAGTGATGAGGCGATGGCTAAATATTTCACCATGATGCTGGACAGAATGGCCCGTTCTTGGTTAAAGGGTTTGCCACCCAACTCCATTAGTTCATGGGTGGAGCTAAAAGCCCGTTTCATCCAGAACTTCAAAGATACTTGCAAGTAGTCTATGTCAATTGTGTATCTGACAAATTGTAAGCAGGAAGAAGGTGAATCTACGACTCATTGGGTGCGCCGGGTCAAAGATATAATACATTCGTCTGACAAGATGGACGCCGGCTCAGCAGTTCTCATGCTGGAGAAAAATTCCCGCTTTGAGCCTCTGAGACAGAAGCTGGGGCGCCTTAAGCATGATTGCAACGATATGGGGACGCTGATGGCGGCTTTAGTCAAGTATGCCGATTCTGATAGTACGAAGGATCCCACGTCTGATGAGGAAAAGACAGGGAAGGGAAAGAAGAATGGTAATGGAAAGGGTCAGCAGCATAACCCGGCGAGTCAAGGAGGCAATAAGCGTAAGGCGGACAGTAACCTGGAATTTGTGGCCAATGCACAGGGTAACAATCAGAAGCGCAAAGGAAAGCCATCCCGGTTTGGTGGGTCAGGTCCGTCTCTCGAGCAACTACTCAATGAACCCTTCCCGAAACACGACACCCGGGAGCGACCAGCGACTCATTTATGGAAGGATTGCGCAATCATGAAAGCTTTCAAGAATTATAACACATTTGATGGCAATCAAGGCCTAGGCGGCGGTTCAGGAGCCGGCGGCCTTCATGGCCTGGGCGGTGGTTCAGGATCCAGTTTTCAGGGAAACCAGGGTAGTTATAATCAACAGCAGTCTGGTCAAGGAGGTCAGCAGCAGCAGTCGGGTTATCAGAGCCACCCAAAACAGTTAAGTAGTGGGCAGTATCACGTGTTCACCACAAGTTTGTGCAAACGTGATCAGAAAGTTCATAAGAGGTCTGTGAATTCTGTTGAACCGGCAGTCCCTCGTTACTTGAGGTGGTAGGAACAGCCTATTGTCTGGAGCAGGGAGGATCACCCTGCCCGGGTTGATAATCCGGGTCAACTGGCCCTAGTGGTGGCGCCGCAAGTTGGTGGTTATAAGTTTACTAAAGTGCTCATGGATGGAGGCAGCAACATCAACATCCTCTATTACGAGACCTTTCGGCGCATGGGCTTGACTGACAAGAATTTAAAGACGTCGAACACCGTCTTCCATGGAGTGGTCCCCGGTAAGTCGGCGTATCCTGTGGGGAAGATTGAGCTAGAGGTGGCCTTCGGAGACGAGCATGATTCTAGGGCGGAAAAGTTAACTTTTGAGGTGGTCAAAATCAAGAGTCCATATCACGCTTTGTTCGGACGGCCGGCCTATGACAAATTCATGGCACGGCCGTGTTATGTGTATCTACAGCTCAAGATGCCGGGTTACAAAGGGTACCATCACTGTGCATGGAAGCCGAAAGGTGGCCCTGGAGTGTGAAGAGGGCGATGCGGCTTATGCCGAGTCTGTCTGTGCAGCAGAGGAGCTCAAATTTTATCAAGATAACGTTGACCCGGCAGATATGACTTCTCTCAAGAAGCCGACTACGGAGCATGACCCGGCCATGAAGTTTAAATCGGCTGCAGAGACTAAGCTTGTTGATTTCACTCCGGGCGATTCATCTAAGCAATTCAGCATCAGTGCCAACTTGGATCCTAAATAGGAAAGCGCGCTCATCGAGTTCATCCGTGAGAACCGGGACATCTTTGCATGGAAACCTTCTAACATGCCGGGTGTACCGAGAGAACTTGCTGAGCACACTCTTAATATTGATCCGAAGTATAAGCCGGTCAGGCAATTTCTGCGGTGATTCAATGAAGAGCGACGAAAAGCTATAGGAGAAGAGGTCGCCCGGCTCTTGGCAGATGGGTTTATTGTTGAAGTTTTTCACCCGGAATAGTTGGCTAACCCGGTGCTCATACTCAAGAAAAACGGCACCTGGCAGATGTGTGTGGATTACACGGACCTAAATAAGGCTTATCCGGCTGATCCTTTTTCTCTCCCCTGTATTGATCAAATCATTGATGGTACGGCAGGTTGTGCATGTTTGAGTTTTTTGGATGCTTATTCTGGCTATCATCAGATCAAGATGGCAGTTAAGGACCAGGAGAAAACGGCCTTCATCACCCCGTTCGGAGCCTTCTGCTATGTGTCTATGCCATTTGGGCTCAAGAGTGCCCAGGCAACTTATCAACGGTGTGTACAGAATTGTCTTCACGATCAGATTGGGCGCAATGTTCATGCTTATGTGGATGACATAGTAGTGAAATCCATAGAGGCGGAAACCTTGATATCTGATCTTAGAGAAACCTTTGACAATCTCCGGGTTTACAAAATGATGCTTAACCCGGAGAAGTGTGTATTTGGTGTGCCTGCAGGCAAGCTTTTGGGATTCTTGGTCTCAAACAGGGGCATCGAGGCTAATCTGGAGAAGATTAAGGTAATCACTTCTTTGGCTAAACCGGCATGTATTAATGATGTTCAGTGATTGGCGGGTCGTGTTGCCGCTTTGAGCCGGTTCATAAGTCGGTTAGGTGAGAAGGCCCTACCGCTGTACCAATTAATGAAGAAGGCAGACACCTTTGTCTGGAGTGAGGCCGCTAATGCTGCTTTTGAGGATTTGAAGAGGCAGTTATCTGAGCCGCCCGTTCTTGCGGCTCCCATTGACAAAGGGCCTTTGCTGTTATATGTGGCTGCTAATTCATGAGCCGTCAGTGTGGCGATTGTGGTAGAGCGCAAGGAGGCTGGTAAGGAGCACCCGGTTCAACGGCCGGTTTATTATGTCAGTGAGGTACTCATCGAGTCAAAGCAAAGATATCCTCATTGGCAGAAACTTGTGTACGGGGTGTTCATGGCAAGCCGGAAGCTGAAGCAATACTTCCAAGGTCACCCTATCACTGTGGTAAGTTCTGCCCCCTTGGGAGACATTGTTCAGAACAGAGAGGCGACAGGACGAGTTGCCAAATGGGCCATCGAGCTCGGGCCTCATGGTCTGAAGTACGCGCCGCGCACTGCCATTAAATCTCAAGCTTTGGTGGATTTCATCAACGACCGGACAGAACTGTAGGCACTTGAGGAGAAGCCCGATAACACTTATTGGATTATTCACTTTGATGGGTCCAGACAGTTGGAAGGCTCGGGGGCCGGAGTTGTATTAACTTCCCCTCGAGGTGACAGATTTTGTTATGTGCTTCGGCTTATGTTTCCTTGCACTAACAATGCAGCTGAGTATGAGGCCCTGCTCCATGGTCTCCGGATGGCCAAGGAGATGAACTTGAGCCGGGTAAGATGCTTAGGAGACTCAGACCTTGTGGCTCAACAGGTGTCAGGCAAGTGGGACTCTAAAGATCCCCTCATGGCGGCTTACCGTCGTGAAGTCGATGCTGTGGCTGGATATTTCAAGGGTTACATAGTGGAACACATTGATCGAAGGAAGAATGAGGCGCCGGATGCCTTAAGCCGGTTGGGGTCTCGGCGTAAGCCGGTGCCGCCTAACACCTTTCTTGATGTTTTGCATAATCCTTCTGTTAAGTTACCTACAGAAGAAGATTTGGCAATACCAGACCCGGAGGCACAGCTGGTGGTGGCTCTCCACATTACCCCAGATTGGATAGTGCCTTATTTGGCCTACATGACCCGGGGAGAGTTGCCAGAGGACGAGACCTTGGCAAGACAAATCGTCCGGCGGTCCAAGTCCATGACAATTGTCAATGGCGAGTTACATCATTACAACGTCACTGGAGTGATTCAACGTTGCGTGTCACCTGCAGAGGGTCAGGAGATCCTTCGTGAAATTCATGAAGGTGATTGTGGTCATCATGCCGGCTCAAAATCTCTTGTGGCCAAAGCCTTCCGTCATGGGTTTTATTGGCTGACGGCTCATGCTGATGCGGAAGACCTGGTCAGTAAATGTGACGGATGTCAGAAATTCTACGACGAGCCCATGTGCCGGCTCAAGAATTGAGGATGATTCCAATCACCTGGCCGTTTGCAGTCTGGGGGCTTGATATGGTCAGTCCTTTCAAGAGGTCTAAGGATAAAAAGACTCACCTCTTGGTGGCGGTTGACAAGTTCACAAAGTGGGTGGAGGCGGAGCCAGTCAGTAAGTGTGATGCAGCCACAGCAGTCCAGTTTATGAAAAAGGTGATTTTTCGCTTTGGTTTTCCACACAGCATCATAACTGATAATGGTACTAACCTTTCCAAAGGAGCTATGGAAGAGTTCTGTCAATGAGAGCATATCCGGCTTGATGTTTTAGCTGTAGCTCACCCTCAATCAAATGGTCAAGCAGAACGAGCCAATCAGGAAATCTTGAAGGGTATCAAACCTTGGCTCTTGGTCCCTTTACAGCGGACGCCGGGTTGTTGGGTGGAGGAGTTACCTTCTGTACTCTGGAGCATCAATACTACACCTAACAGATCTACGGGTTACACGCCTTTCTTTATGGTGTATGGAGCAGAGGCGGTCCTGCCAAGTGACATCCGTCACGATTCACCCCGTGTGGCGGCTTATGTTGAGGAAGACAATAAAAAAGCTCGGCAAGATACACTTGACCTGTTGGATGAAGAGCGAGACTTGGCAATAGCCCGCTCGGTGATTTACCAACAAGACCTGCGTCGGTACCACAGCCGCCGGGTTAAGTCCAGAACTTTTCAGGAAGGTGACTTAGTGCTCCGACTCATCCAGGATCAATCTAACATGCATAAGTTATCCCCTCCTTGGGAAGGACCCTTTGTGGTCAGCAAGAATCTGAACAATGGATCATACTACCTTATCGACGTTCGAGAGCACAAAGACTCACGTAAGTCGGAGGAGGAGACCCGTCGGCCGTGGAATATTGCTCATCTTCGGCCTTATTATACTTGAGCCGTCGGCTCTAATGTGTATATACTTATACTATGTATATTATCTAAAGCAATAAAGCAGGACCTCTGTCCTTTTTTCCAATCCTAAAAAGGTTTATGTGTTTTTTCCTTGTCAGGTGGTGGAGATAACCAAGGAGAAGCGGATCATATCTGAATCCGGCTTTCCTTTGGTCCGGCTTATGATCATATCTGAATCTAGCCGTTGATCATTTGGGGGCTTCCTGTTCAAACATAGGTCGTATTCGAACCAAAGAGAACATAGCTGTCGATACCCGCTTGATCGGCATACTGCCAAACCTACTTGGGGGCTTCTTGACCATATCTGAATCATAGCTTAACTCCTTTTGGGTCTGACATGGATCGTATTCGAATCAGCGTCATTAAATAACTCTTATGGTCACTTGGGGGCTTCCTGTTCAAACATAGGTCGTATTCGAACCAAAGAGAACATAGCTGTCGATACCCACTTGATTGGCATCGCCACAGCCATTGGGGGCTAACAGATCGTATCCGAATCTTAGCTCAACCCCTTTGGAACGGGTTACTGATCGTATTCGAATCAGAAACCCTTGAATTTTGTTCATCATATTTTACAAGTGCCAACATTAGGTATCTTGTGACCCCCTTGAAGATACAATGGAATACATTACAATCTTCCGGAGTTAATGTTAGTTACATCAGGTTCTTAAGAACCAGGTGAACTTATATGTGCCAATTTTCAGGAGTTAAGTTTACCCTCAGTGGTTGGTTTATATAAGCCGGAAAAGAAAACAGCTGTGAGCACTACAGGGCAATGGAAGGTATTTTTTGCAAAGGACATAACAGATTCATACAAACTACAAAGAGAATAATGGCGGCGGCTTATGCAAGTATTAAGGGCCATAAGCATGCGCAAAGGCATAGCAAAACTCAAGGTATCTTCTACTTTGTTACAAGACTCTCCGAGTCTGAATGATGCATTGTTTTCTACGATGACATAAGCAGGTGGCGCCTGACAAGCTACTCTTGGGGTTGACTTGAAGCCCCCGGGTTATCCTTCTCCGTCTCTCCGCCGGCTGCTTTGTCCTGGAAGGATGATGAGGCCCAGTCAATGCCACTCAAGGCTTCAAACTCAGCTTCATCATCTATTAAACCGGTTGGGTCGACTTCAGGAGCAAAGGTGTGATTACGGGTTGGAGGGATCAAGCTGACATTGTCGTAATGCGGCATGGGGATTCTCTGATTCTCCTTGTCATAACCCGGCTGACACTTGGTGAGGTCAGTATCGTTCCCAATAAGAGTAGCCACCGGACGTATATCCTTCACACAGGCGGTGAAATCCTTATCATTAAACACAGTGCCATCTTCCTTTAAACTTGGATACCCAAGAGCACTATCAGCGGGGTCTAGTTCTGGAAGCCACGCCCTGGCCCGGCTCAATGCGGCTATAGCTCCGGCTCTTGCAGATGCGCATCTTAACTCTTGGATTCGCTGAGGTAGCACAGCAAGCCGCTTCAGCACATCTTGCAGGAGATAAGGAACATCGTTTGATAAAGCCACAATGGCCAGAGCACGTTGTGACCCGGCGTAGAGTTGTTCCACCAGAGTATAAACCGCCTTCAGCTTGATCACCATGTTCTGCTTAAGATTTGTGCTCCTGGGGCCTGCGTTATCAAGCATAAGGTAAGTTAGAGGAGACAACTGAAATGGTCGTTCAAGGAGTTTTGCAACGTTGAAGGTTTGAGTAAGTCACTCACCGAAGATTGCTGAAACCATTCGAGATATCTGCCGCTTTAAGTCGGACAGTTCGGCCGTTGCTTCTACAAGCGATGCCTCTGCTGTCTCGGCCTGGGTTACCAGTGCAGTCTTTTCATCAGCCCAAATTTTCTTCTCTGATTCAAAATTTTGCTTCAACTTCTCTTGTTCAGAGACGCTGAATTCAAATTTGGAGTTGGCCTTTTCAATTCACTTTCCTGGGTTGCCAAGCGATTCTTCAAATCAGCAATCTCCGATTCAAATTTACTTATGGTGGCCTGCATTGCACCGGATAGTAGTAAAAGTTACGGCAAGTACTATTAAGTCCCAAGCACTTTACAAGCAAAGATACTTGAAACTTGGTGGCTAATGTATATCGAAGCTTTCTAAATTATTAAGCCGGTCCAGAATATTAAGTCCCAAATACCTTGCAAGCAAAGATTTTTGGCACTTGGGGGCTAATGTATATCACAAGTTAAAGGTATTGTGTTACATCCGGTTCAATTATTTTTTCTTTAAGCCGGGCAAGTAGCTCTAACAATTTTTCTAAGTCTACAACATATTTATTGATAAGCAATAGACTTGGGGGCTGGTACAGTACGTGTGATTGAAAGAAAGCTAGCATAAGTCATACCTCAGATTTTTGCTGTATCTACTTCACCATGTCAATTTCCAGGTCACGGCTGCTTTGTACTTGATTGATATAGCCGGAGACAATCTCTCCAATACTCAAATGGGTATAGTCAGCAATGTCCAGCTTGGCCTTCCGGCGTTCCACCAATTCCTCTTTAGAACACTTGGCAAGTACAGACGGCTATGCCGGCTCAACAAACTGAGTCTTGAGAATTTCAACTTCCTGATCATTTGCCTTGGCGGGGCTAGGAGCCTCCGGGTTACCAGAATCGTTGAAGGTTTGTTCAGCAGGCGGGTCAGAGGAAGACATAGGAATATCATGAGACGGTTGAGGCGGCGGCTCGTGAGCAGAGGCATCAGGAGCAGCTGTGCCCAGCTCTAGTTCAGTCACAACCGGCTCTTGGGGCGGCTTATTCTTTTTTTCCCTTTTGCCGGGTTTTACTTGCACACTATGGAAAAGGTAGACAGGTTAAATACAGCAAATATGAGTAAAATAAAGCATAAGGTGCAACAAGTTTATATTACCCGGGAGCAGTTTTGAAGGCTGGCATGTTGGACTGCATAGACTCACCGGAGGAAGGTGAAATATCCTGATAGTTGGAGTCAGAATAATTGAGAGGCTAACAAATGAAACCCGCCAAAGGAAAAAGAAGGTGTAAATCGGAGATAACCTCAGTCTGGCGTTTCCTGGTCACATCAGGTAAGCCGGAGGAGAGTTCCGAGTCTTTGCTGGTCCGGGTCTGCCTCCGGCTCTCATAAATCTGTCGCTTCAAAAGAAAGACAGGATCTTG
Source organism: Triticum urartu (assembly GCF_056163025.1). Lineage (NCBI taxonomy): Eukaryota > Viridiplantae > Streptophyta > Magnoliopsida > Poales > Poaceae > Triticum > Triticum urartu. The sequence goes on from NC_141879.1 coordinate 717,346,525, forward strand.
GTAAGCCAAAGGATGTGAAAATCTTACTTTCCAAGTTACTCTTCGAATTTTCTGATGTGGCTGAAGGTCGGAGTCGGAGGAGATTACAATTACCTCTTCCTCGACGGGTTGGCTGTTTCCCGTGTCTTCCTCAAAGAAGGTTAGCATCAGTAAGGTAGAAATAAAAGAGAAAGGGAAATTCAAAGGTTACCTCTTCCTCATTATCATCAGTATCATCAAGCTAAAATAGCTCAGAGGCGCTTGGCTTCCTTTTCCCTGAGGTGGTGGGCTTGGTGGTTTTCTTTTAGGCTCTCTTGGCCGCCCTGGCTTTCTTGGCCGCCTCATGATCATATTGCGTGTTCCAGAAGCTATCGTTTGCCTGTAAAAGGTTATAGCTGGTTATGTGTAAGAATACAGCCTAACATGATAAAACATAACCCGATGGCTGGAAACTTACTGCAGGGGCCGGGTTCTTCTGGCAAAAAGGTAGTAAGCCGAAGGCGTTACTATTCACTGTGCCTTCTTTCAACAAGGACTGAGTTGTAGCTTACACTACGTCATCTGGTAAGTTGTCAGGGTTATGACGTTGAGGGTCATCCTTCTCGCCTGAATAATTACACATTAAGCCGGGGCGGCGGCTTAACGGAATTATTCTCCAAGCAATCCAGACTCGGACCAAGTCAATACCATCTAAGCCGTTCCCTAAAAGAGCTTTAATCCTCTTTATTTTGGGGGTGAGTGGCAGGCGTTCAATAGCTGTCAACTTATCCGACAGTGGGTGAGTAGGTTCAAGTCACAATGCGCGGAAGCCGGGCAGTGGATTTTCGCCAGCCGGAGAAGTATCTTGGCAGTAGAACCATGTCTGGTTCCAGTCCTTTGGATGACTCGGCAATTCAGCATAAGGGAACAGGCAGTCTCTCCGCCTTTGAATTGATATGCTACCAAGCTCCAGACTGGGCCCGTTGGCCCGTTCATTCTGCCGGTTCAAATAGAACAATTCCGTGAACAGAAGTAGGCTGGGTTCTTCTCCAAGGTAGACCTCACAGAAAACTTGAAAGTTGCAGATATTTGACACGGAGTTGGGCCCGATGTCTTGAGGTCTTAAGTCAAAGAAGTGCAAAACGTCTCTAAAGAATTTTGAACCGGGAGGAGCAAATCCCCGGCTCATGTGATTAGTAAAAATGATCACCTCCCCTTCCTTGGGTTGAGGTTTCTCTTCAGACGGGTCAGGAGCATGATAAGACATGACGTCCTTCTTGGGCAGATGGCCGGACTTCACAAACTCTGACAAGACCCAATCCTAAGCCTAGCACAAAGATCGTGTAGTTCGTATGCTAAAGCTTTTCTAATGTCAAGTATCATTTCCTTAGACCATGAGATTGTGCAACTCCCGGATACCGTAGGAGTGCTTTGGGTGTGCCAAACATCACAACGTAACTGGGTGGCTATAAAGGTACACTACAGGTATCTCTGAAAGTGTCTGTTGGGTTGGCACGAATCGAGACTGGGATTTGTCACTCCGTGTAAACAGAGAGGTATCTCTGGGCCCACTCGATAGGACATCTTCATAATGTGCACAATGTGACCAAGGAGTTGATCACGGGATGATGTGTTACAGAACGAGTAAAGAGACTTGCCGGTAACGAGATTGAACAAGGTATCGGGATACCGACGATCGAATCTCGGGCAAGTATCATACCGATGGACAAAGGGAATTGTATACGGGATTGATTGAATCCTTGACATCGTGGTTCATCCGATGAGATCATCGTGGAACATGTGGGAGCCAACATGGGTATCTAGATCCCGCTGTTGGTTATTGACCAGAGAGTTGTCTCGGCCATGTCTGCATGACTCCCGAACCCGTAGGGTCTACAAACTTAAGGTTTGATGACGCTAGGGTTATAGGGAATAGATATACGTGGTTACCGAATGTTGTTCGGAGTCCCGGATGAGATCCCGGATGTTACGAGGAGTTCCGGAATGGTCCGGAGGTAAAGAATTATATATGGGAAGTCCTGTTTTGGTTGCCGGAAAAGTTTCGGGTTTTATCGGTAATGTACCGGGACCACCGGGAGGGTCCCGGTGGTCCACCAAGTGGGGCCACAAGCCCCGGAGGGCTGCATGGGCCAAGTGTGGGAGGGGACCAGCCCCAGGTGGGCTGGTGCGCCCCCCCCACAAGGGCCCAAGGTGCCTAGGGTTTGGGGAGGGGGCGCCTCCACCTAGCTTGGGGGGCAAGTTTCCCCCTCTCCCCCCCTTGGCCGCCACCCTAGATGGGTTTGGGGCTGCCGCACCCCTTGGGGTGGAAACCCTAAAGGGGGCGCACCCCCTCCATCTCCCCTATATATACTTGAGGACTTTGGGGCTGCCAACACATGAGTTTTGACCTCTCCATGGCGCAGCCCTGCCTTTCTCCTTCCTCCTCTCCCGCGGTGCTTGGCGAAGCCCTGCAGGATTGCCACGCTCCTCCACCACCACCACGCCGTCGTGCTGCTGCTGGATGGAGTCTTCCCCAACCTCTCCTTCTCCCCTTACTGGATCAAGGCGTAGGAGACGTCACCGGGCTGTACGTGTGTTGAACGCGGAGGTGCCGTCCGTTCGGCACTAGGATCATCGGTGAGTTGGATCACGACGAGTACGACTCCATCAACCCCGTTCACTTGAACACTTCCGCTTAGCGATCTACAAGGGTATGTAGATGCACTCTCCTTCCCCTCGTTGCTAGATTACTCCATAGATTGATCTTGGTGATGCGTAGAAAATTTTGAATTTCTGCTATGTTCCCCAACACACCAGCCCCAGGATTACTGTTAGCTGATGAGGCACCAACTTGATACAGAAACTGCAAGCAAAATACAGGATATGTAGTACAAGACCATTCTGGCCTATGAGTACAACAAATGGTTTGCTAGTGGCTGAAGGCGGAAGCGGTTTGCGGATCACCAGCGTCTATGGGACTCCATTTCCCAAAGGAACACCTGACCAGGATAACTCCTATCGTCGCGAGGCCTCTATCTCCATTGCGTAGGTTCCGGGGCTGTCATCGCAACGCTCCTCTCCACGCAGGACGTCTGGCCAAGACAATAGCCAGGGACAAGCCAGTGAGTACTTTGAATGTACTCACAAACATTAAGAACACAGATATAATATAGCCACTCATAATCATGTTTTAGAAATATTCTATGATCACTTCGTCAGTTATGAAATAAGGTTCATGATGCACACAAGCAGATCATTCAAATAAAACATGAGTAAACAATTAGGGTGTAGAAATGAAAAGGACCGATCGGGTATCTGAAGCGACGCCTCGAAGGGATAGTAATATGAAGCACGCCTCAGTCGGTCGTCTGAGCGACACCACATAAAGGGCTTATATATGAGAGGAATAACATGCATGCCACAGTCGGGCGTCTGTGCGACACCACATAAAGGGCTTATAAGTAAATGAAAAAACAAGCATGCCACAGTCAGGCGTCTATGCGACACCACATAAAGGGCTTATAAGTAAATGAAATAACAAGCATGCCACAGTCGAGCGTCTATGCGACACCACATAAAGGGCTTATAAGTAAATGAAATGACAATCCTGCCACAGTCGGGCGTCTGTGCGACACCACATAAAGGGCTTATATAAGAATAATCACAGTGAATATCCGAGAGGTAGAACCGTCCCAGGGATACTCAATAATTAAAATAACATAAATGGTTAGTCCATAATAATAATAATCATAATCATTATACGTCACAGGTCATAATCAATGTTCTGGTTTAGTAGTTTTTCCTCCGAAGACCGACACTAAGACCGACACTTGACCCATCCCAAACTGTAGTCCTTAACCATGGACACGGCTATTTGAATAGGTATAATATCTCTGCAGAGGGTGTACTCTTTACCCACGAGTAACGGATTCCTTTAGTCCATCGGAACTAATTTTGTCTACGGTTTTTTAGTCGAAAACACGCATGACTTGCACACACCAGCTTAACTTTACTCGTGTCTGGAATCACCCATGACACCTGTTAAGCAAAACTCTAAGCGGGGAGACTACAACCTCACGTAGCATGGGATCAAATTTCTATCGCGCGCTCTAAGGGGTGCCCCCCTCTCGGTCCCAACCGGAAACACCCATGCCCTCGGACCAAGTGGCATGCCTACCGGCTGCAGTCGGTATCTTCCACTATGGCCTCTCTGTACGGTGTGTGCTAGACAGGGGCTGACAACTTAGTGAACCGTACCCTAACTACAGCAGGGACAAGTGGCAGCACGAAACAAGTATGGGGGTTACTGGAACAAGACTCGATCTATGGAGGACTCAGGAGGCTTAAGTTTTTCCTTCATGATTAGTATAACAAATATGTTTCAAACCAACAGACAATATCACTACTCATCATACCTCATCCAGCCATACCGGACACAACCGTCCCGACGGGGAACCAGAGATAAGCTCATGTCTACCCAAGACAGAGACTTTCTCGGCTTCCTTCCGGTAGGCATAAAAGGCATGTGAGAATGATTACTATCGCAAACATATCAAGATCCAATAGCATGAGGTCACCAGTATGCAAGTATGATCATATCCTCACAAAAAAACGGATACTCCGTGTCACGGTGATGCTGTAACTGTATCAAACAACACACAATAATATTATGCCAGAGTTCAAAAATGCTTGCCTTCAAGTTTTGGAGAGGCATGGTGCATTCCAAAACTTTTGAAAGTTTTCTCGTTCTTCAAACTCCTATTTTTGAAAATATTCAAATAACACATACTTTAAAACAGTACAAAAAAGTTGTTTGGAAAATTTTGAAATAAATATGAAAATAATCTAGACAATATTTGGGAAACAACAGAAAAAGAATCAAGTCATTTGGATTTATATTTAAAAAGTTATAGCTAGTCAAAGTTTAGTCAAATTTTGTTTTTAAAATAAAATAGAAAAAGGAAAACGTTTCGATACAGAATACGCTTTCTTAGCAGGGGAGACATACTTTGGATCGTTGCGCTTTCACTAAAAACACGTGGCGGCGGGGCTGGTCACTGACAGTGGGTCCCTTGGGCCCACTGGTCAGGTTTGACCAGTCGCCCGCGCCCTTCTTCCTCCTCTGTCCGAGCGGGGCGGGGCTCCAGCGATCAACGCCAGCAACGGCGGCTTCCCGCGGGATCCGGAGGGTAGGGATGGATCCGCAAGACCGGGCGGTCCTCCCGTTGGTCGTTGGGTCGGCGGAGGTGGAGGGAGTCGCTGGCGGCGAGCTCCGCGGCGGAGGAGGCTTCGGGTGGGTTTGGGGTTCAGGGCTGCGGTGGTTCCCGATCAAAATTGAGTATGGGGGTGGACTCACGAGATGAAGAGAGGGCTTCTAGTGAAGAGAGTAGAGAGGGGGAGGCCCTGGTGGTGCCGGAATGGATCGGAATGGGGCGGCGGCTGTGGTTGCCGGAGAAGAAGAAGACAACCATCTCTAGTCTTTCTACTGCTACGGGAGGATCAGTGAGGGAGTGAGAGAGGTTGCTTGAGGGCCCGACGAGCTTGGGGGCCCCTTAAATAGGCGAGCAATGGCGGTTCCACGGCGGCCGGGGATAAGATCGCCGACCGACTGCTTCTGTTGTGGCAGAGCTACGTGGCGATGGCCGGAGCAGGGTCGGTGCTAGCGGACGGACTTGGGGATAAGGGCGGCCTGCTCACGAGGGCAGCTGGTGAGGAGTTGTGGCTTGGGCGGCGCCGTCCATGGCAGGGCGTACTGGGGTCGGCGTGCCGCCAAGAGGGCCCTGGCGGCGGCGCTGTAGGGCGCCAGGGGCGAGCTGGCGTGTTCTGGTGAGTGGATGAGGTCGGGGTGCGGCTCTGCAGGCGAGCAAGGGCCGGGGCACGACGTGGCGACCCGTGCGCACGCACGTGCAAAACACGCGCTCTGGGCGCGCCCAGAGCACACACGCTACGTGCTCGGCAATATGCCAAGGCATGCTAGGGGGCTCCAATCCACAAGAGGGTTAGCAGGGTGGGGCTATGGGCTAGGGCAAATCAATGGGACATGCTGGTCTGGTCAGGGGATCAAGTTCATATAGCAGACTAAAAATCATGCCAAATCTGGCTATGCACACATGGTGTTTGACAAAATGCCATGTGCATCTAGGCAACTCTTGGGGTGGCCCAAATCTCTAGATCATAGTCTCTTTAGATGAATGAGAGGGTGGTAAGGTTATTTTGCCAAAAAAAACTTGCTAGTGCAAGTTTGTGAGAAAACTGATTCTGGAGAGAAAGTAAAAGGCACTGTTGCATGCACTTAAAATCCTCCAATGGGTCCACTCTTCTGGACTTAAGGGTTTTGTATGGTGTACTACAAGCAGGAGAAAGCTCATGGTCACTAGAGCAAAATTGAATAGTGATGCAGTAGAAAACATCCAACTGGGCCAGAATGGAAATGAGGTTGATTCACTCAAATATTTCAAAGGGCAACTCTGGGTTTTTGCATAAGGTTGAATTACATACTACTACTAACAGCCCACAATTTGGTGGAGGTTTTAAAGGAATATTTAAATAGGTTGCAGTGCAAAATTGCCCACTGGACCGGATTTGAAAACTTGGTGTAGAACTCAAAATATCCAATGAATGAAATATATTTTTGCATAAAAGTGATTTAAAAACATCACATGACATCTCCAAATTTTGGTTGGAATATTAGATAAATTTATCAAATGGTTGTAGTTCAAATAGGGCTCCAAAACTAATGAAAATTCACTTTAAGGAATAAAGCTCACAGAGAAATAATTATGCAAATAAATCCACCGACAATAGGAATGTTTTTCTTGAAAGGGCAAACAAGTCCAATAATATATTTGGAAAGTTTTTTTTTCACTTGAGGTAAAAACTTCATAATAATAAGGAAAAGAATGGTTCTGAAATCAAAAGAAAATCCAGAAAATAAAAGTTTAAATTTCCTGGCAAAATTTTAATTAATAAAACAAGGTTAAAATTTTGGCGTGTCACAACACTACCCCCCTTAAGAAAAAAAATCTCGTCCTCGAGATTTGCTAAGGGTCGTTTTGAAAATATTGCTCCTATGAGCTGAAACCAAACAGATTACTCATAGCACATACTTGGGTACATTGCATAAGTTGCCACACATAAATAAACATAGCTATGACGTTTACAATGAAAACGGTAAAAGGACAGGATCCCGAGAAAACGTCTCTGGTACTGGGACACACTCTTCTTCTATCGGGGGAAGCGGGTTGACCAGTCGATGGACGCGTCTCTCTTGGTCGGGCCTCAGTGGTCTGCCGATGGCGATCTGAGGATTTAAATCAGTGAGGCTCTAGAGATAACCCATAATTCTCTGGGTCAAACGTTCTTGAGCGATGACATACTGGACAAGGTTGGCCAGTATTGGGTCTCTCTCAATTCGTCCACCGGGAAAGGATGCTACTTCTCCGGGTGCTGCACGGCTCGGAAAGTAATAATACCCTCGTTCGCTAGCATAGGGTACCGCGAATCGAAGGCGAACAATCGCTCCGTGTGTAGTCGCTTCTATGGCCATCTACGGAGTCGGCATAGATTTCCCCAGGAAGGAGACTTCCGTTGGGTCTTGATTTGAGTCTACGGGAGGAATTTGCACTGCTGCCCAATATTTCGAGGTGGATGAGGTGATCCTCAACTTGAGCAGCTCATACTGGGGTGGCTGGGTAGAACCCATGGTACTGCAGGTAAAGTCCCACAATATTTTAACAAAACTACCCGGGGTTGCATCTGGGGTTCTCAGATAAATGCTAGGGCTCGGCATGGCAAGAAATGGTTGTGAGGGTTGCGCACAAGATGAGGGGTACTCGGCAAGGTCACGAGGTGGCCTTTGATATAGCAACTGGGCTGGGTTATTTACCGCGGTGAGGGGCACTAGTTTGCTGGTTCTGCTCTCATGGGGTCAGGGTCAATGACACAGATACACACACCTCACAAAAGTGACATGTTACTGTGGGCGCCATCAGGGTTGGTTTTGGTAGCTACGCCCGGAATTAAAAATGCATCCGTACACCAACGCACTCATGCATGGCCACTATTCAAAATAGGGGCGCACAAGAAGATAGTATTCCAATATGGCGATACGTGATCACACAATTACAGGGCGTGGGGTATACTAAGACTCGGTACTACTCGAGTGACTTAGTCCACCTCGTTTATATCTAAGCGGGCGTGCCTTGTGGCTGTCGAGGTTTCTCCATTGGCCTCACCGTCGGGGTTAGCTGGAGGGGGTTGAGGAACTGCAGGGTCGGGGTAGCGATGATGACCATCGCGGGGATTGTTGGCCACAATCCCGTTGGAGTGCGTTCCCAAAAGGCGACGAAGCACTTCTGGGGTCATCAAAGCACCTTGGTTGATGGCTGGGGCTTACCTCAAGGTCTCGATTGGTTGTCCGAACAGCACGACTGGGTTGTTGGCGTCGGGCTCATCTTCTCTCCTTGCTGGGGCTCGGCGAACCAGTTCTCCACGAGCTGCGATCAGATTAAGGGTGATTTGATCGAACAGTCCCTCTAGTGCACTCACATAGCGCACCAGATGCAATAATGCAGGATCTGTCTCGTGGTCTCCGTTGGCAACCTGGGGTGGTCTACCATACCCGTCACGGCTGTGGTAGTAGTAGAAGGAGCGACATTTAACTCTGGGCGACAAGTGCCGGAGTTGAACTATAGCCTCTCGAGCAGCTAGTTGGATGGCTTGTGTCTCAAAGGAAGTTGTCCTTCCGGTGAACCTGTAGGGGTGTTCTGGCGATAGACCCCTACCATAGACGTGCACAGTGGCCCAAAATTGACGGCTCTCACCGCTCATGGACCCTTGGTACACCACATATTCTGGGGGCTCTTCTAATGCAAAGGCACGGCAGGTGAGGTTTGCTAGCACGGTCACAAAACCTCCAAGGTTGGTTTCTGTGGTCTCATTGTGAACAATGGGTCCTGGCATTATAGCTCGGTTTGGGGTAGAGGCTGTGCTGTGCTGGGTTGAGGCTAGCATGCCCTTTTTATAGCAAAAGGGGACGGAGTCTTCCTTCGCACACTTGCGAAAAGGACTATTTAGGGGCCGGCCACTGGCGCATGATCGACAGGCTAGGCTGATAGGTTGGGCACCGACTGCCAAAAGGTGTCGGGTCACTGTGTGGCTATCTTGCATGAGAAGCTTGGCCGGGGTTTGGTTAAGGTTTGGTGGGTTTTTTTACCTAGTTTTTTGACCTGGCGAAGATAGGATTAGCCAATGGTCAGCCTGGCTCTGATACCAAGTTTGTCAGGACCGGATTTTCGGGTATTAATTTCCCAAAAGCGGCCCTTGTGCTCACCAGCCCCAGGATTACTGTTAGCTAATGAGGCACCAACTTGATACAGAAACTCCAAGCAAAACACAGGATATGTAGTACAAGACCATTCTGGCCAATGAGTACAACAAATGGTTTGCTAGTGGCTGAAGGCGGAAGCGGTTTGCGGATCACCAGTGTCTATGGGACTTCATTTCCCACAGGACCAGCTGACCAGGAGAACTCATATCTTCGCGAGGCCGCTATCTCCATTGCGTAGGTTCCGGGGCTGTCATCACAACGCTCCTCTCCACGCAGGAAATCTGGCCAAGAGAATAGCCAGGGACAAGCTAGTGAGTACTTTGAATGTACTTGCAAACATAAAAACACAGGTATAATATAGCCACTGATAATCATGTTTAAAAAATATTCTATGATCACTTCGTCAGTTATGAAATAAGGTTCATGTTGCACGCAAGCAGATCATTCAAATAAAACATGAGTAAACAATTAGGGTGTAGAAATGAAAAGCACCGATCGGGTATCTGAAGCGACACCTCGAAGGGATAGTAATATGAAGCACGCCTCAGTCGGGCGTCTGAGCGACACCACATAAAGGGCTTATATATGAGAGGAATAACAAGCATGCCATAGTCAGGCGTCTGTGCGACACCACATAAAGGGCTTATAAGTAAATGAAATAACAAGCGTGCCACAGTCGGGCATCTGTGCGACACCACATAAAGGGCTTATAAGTAAATGAAATAACAAGCATGCCACAGTCGCGCGTCTGTGCGACACCACATAAAGGGCTTATAAGTAAATCAAATGACAAGCCTGCCACAGTCGGGCGTCTGAGCGACACCACATAAAGGGCTTATATAAGAATAATCACAGTGAATATCTGGGAGGTAGAACTGTCCCAGGGATACTCAATAATTAAAATAACATAAATGGTTAGTCCATAATAATAATAATCATTATACGTCACAGGTCATAATCAATGTTCTGGTTTAGTAGTTTTTCCTCTGAAGACCGACACTTGACCCATCCCAGACTGTAGTCCTTAACCATGGACACGGCTATTCGAATAGGTATAATATCTCTGCAGAGGGTGTACTCTTTACCCACGAGTAACGGATTCCTTTAGTCCATCGGAACTAATTCCGTCTATGGTTTTTTAGTCGAAAACACGCCTGACTTGCACACACCACCTTAACTTTACTCGTGTTTGGAATCACCCACGACACCTGTTAAGCAAAACTCTAAGTGGGGAGGCTACAACCTCGCGTAGCATGGGATCAAATTTCTATCGCGCGCTCTAAGGGGTGCCCCCCTCTCGGTCCCAACCAGAAACCCCCATGCCCCCGGACCAAGTGGCATGCCTACCGGCTGTAGTCGGTATCTTCCACTATGGCCTCTCTGTACGGTGTGTGCTAGACAGGGGTTGACAACTTACTGAACCGTACCCTACCTACGACAGGGACAAGTGGCAGCACGAAACAAGTATGGGGGTTACTGGAACAAGACTCGATCTATGGCCGACTCAGGAGGCTTAAGTTTTTCCTGCATGATTAGTATAACAAATATGTTTCAAACCAACAGATAGTATCACTACTCATCATACCTCATCTTGTCATACCGGACACAACCGTCCCGACGGGGAACCAGAGATAAGCTCGTTTCTACCCAAGACAGAGACTTTCTCGGCTTCCTTCCGGTAGGCATAAAAGGCATGTGAGAATGATTACTATCGCAAACATATCAAGCTCCAATAGCATGAGATCACTAGTATGCAAGTATGATCATATCCTCACAAATAAATAACGGATACTCCGTGTCATGGTGGTGCTGTAACTGTATCAAACAACACACAATAATATTATGCCAGAGTTCAAAAATGCTTGCCTTCAAGTTGTGGAGAGGCAGGGTGCATTTCAAAACTTTTGAAAGTTTTCTCGTTCTTCAAACTCCTATTTTTGAAAATATTCTAATAACACATACTTTAAAAACAGTACAAAAAAGTTGTTTGGAAAATTTTGAAATAAATATGAAAATAAACTAGACAATATTTGGGAAACAACAGAAAAAGAATAAAGTCATTTGGATTTATATTTAAAAAGTTATAGCCAGTCAAATTTAGTCAAATTCTGTTTTTAAAATAAAACAGAAAAAGGAAAACGTTTTGATACAGAATACGCTCTCTTAGCAGGGGAGACGTACTTTGGGTCGTTGCGCTTTCACTTAAAACACGTGGCGGCGGGGCTGGTCACTGACAGTGGGTCCCTTGGGCCCACTGGTCAGGCTTGACCAGTCGCCCGCGCCCTTCTTCCTCCTCTGTCCGAGCGGGGCGGGGCTCCGGCGATGAACACCGGCGACGGCGGCTTCCCGCGGGCTCCGGAGGGTAGGGATGGATCCTCAAGACCAGGGCGGTCCTCCCGGTGGTCGTTGGGTCGACGGAGGTGGAGGGAGTCGCCGGCGGCGAGCTCCGCGGCGGAGGAGGCTTCGGGTGGGTTTGGGGTTCTGGGCTGCGGTGGTTCCCGATCAAAATTGAGTACGGGGGTGGACTCACGAGATGAAAAGAGGGCTTTTGGTGAAGAGAGTGGAGAGGGGGAGGCCCGGGTGGCGCCGGAATGGATCGAAACGGGGCGGCGGCTGTGGCTGCCGGAGAAGAAGACGACCATCTCTGGTCTTTCTACTGCTACGGGTGGATCAGTGAGGGAGTGAGAGAGGTTGCTTGAGGGCCTGACGAGCTCGGGGGCTCCTTAAATAGGCGGGCAATGGTGGTTCCGCGACGGCCGGGGATAAGATCGCCGGCCGACCGCTTCTGTTGTGGCACAGCTATGTGGCGATGGCCGGAGCAGGGTCGGTGCTAGCGGACGAGCTTGGGGATAAGGGCGGCCTGTTCATGAGGGCAGCTGGCGAGGAGTTGTGGCTTGGGCGGCGCCGTCCATGGCAGGGCGTACTGTGGCCGTCGGCGTGCCGCCAAGAGGGCCCTGCGGCGGCACTGTAGGGCGCCAGGGGCGAGCTAGCGTGTTCTGGTGAGTGGATGAGGTCGGGGTGCGGCTCTGCAGGCGAGCAAGGACCGGGGCGCGACGCGGCGACCCGTGCGCATGCACATGCAAAACGCGCGCTCTGGGCATGCCAGAGCACGCACGCTACGTGCTCGGCAATATTCCAAGGCATGCTAGGGGGCTCCAATCCACAAGAGGGTTAGCAGGGTGGGGCTATGGGCTAGGGCAAATCCATGGGACATGCTGGTCTGGTCAGGGGATCAAGTTCATATAGCAGACTAAAAATCATGCCAAATCTGGCTATGCACACAGGCTGTTTGACAAAATGCCATGTGCATCTAGGCAACTCTTGGGGTGGCCCAAATCTCCAGATCATAGTCTCTTTAGATGAATGGGAGGGTGGTAAGGTTAGTTTGCCAAAAACAAAAACTTGCTAGTGCAAGTTTGTGAGAAAACTGATTCTGGACAGAAAGTAAAAGGCACTGTTGCATGCACTTAAAATCCTCCAATGGGTCCACTCTTCTGGACTTAAGGGTTTTGTATGGTGTACTACAAGCAGGAGAAAGCTCATGGTCACTAGAGCAAAATTGAATAGTGATGCAGTAGAAAACATCCAACTGGGCCAGAATGGAAATGAGGTTGATTCACTCAAATATTTCAAAGGGCAACTCTGGGTTTTTGCATAAGGTTGAATTACATACTACTACTAGCATCCCACAATTTGGTGCAGGTTTTAAAGGAATATTTAAATAGGTTGTAGTGCAAAATTGCCCACTGGACCAGATTTGAAAACTTGGTGTAGAACTCAAAATATCCAATGAATGAAATATATTTTTGCATAAAAGTGATTTAAAAACATCACATGACATCTCCAAATTTTGGTTGGAATATTAGATAAATTTATCAAATGGTTGTAGTTCAAATAGGGCTCCAAAACTAATGAAAATCCACTTTAAGGAATAAAGCTCAGAGAGAAATAATTATGCAAATAAATCCACTGGCAATAGGAATGTTTTTCTTGAAAGGGCAAACAAGTCCAATAATATATTTGGAAAGTTTTTTTTCACTTGAGGTAAAAACTTCATAATAATAAGGAAAAGAATGGTTCTGAAATCAAAAGAAAATCCAGAAAATAAAAGTTTAAATTTCCTGGCAAAATTTTAATTAATAAAACAAGGTTAAAATTTTGGGGTGTCACAACCGTGCATTGCCCTTTCTCACCTCGAGAGTTGGTGCAAACTTCGCCGGTGCATCCAAACCCCGTGATATGATACGCTCTATCACACATAAACCTCCTTATATATTCCTCAAAACAGCCACCATACCTACCTATTATGGCATTTCCATAGCCATTCCGAGATATATTGCCATGCAACTTCCATCATCATCATATACATGACTTGAGCATTTATTGTCATATTGCTTTGCATGATAGTAAGATAGCTAGCATGATGTTTTCATGGCTTGTCCGTTTTTTGATGTCATTGCTACGCTAGATCATTGCACATCCCGGTACACCGCTGGAGGCATTCATATAGAGTCATATCTTTGTTCTAGTATTGAGTTGTAATATTGAGTTGTAAGTAAATAAAAGTGTGATGATCATCATTATTAGAGCATTGCCCCCCCCCCCCAAAAAAGAGAGAGGCCAAAGAAGCCTAAATAAAAAAATGGGGCCAAAGAAGCCCGCAAAAAAAAGAAAAAAGGGGGCAATGTTACTATCCTTTTACCACACTTGTGCTTTAAATTAGCACCATGTTCTTCATATAGAGAGTCTCTTGAGTTATCACTTTCATATACTAGTGGGAATTTTCATTATAGAACTTGGCTTGTATATTCCAACGATGGGCTTCCTCAAATGCCCTAGGTCTTCATGAGCAAGCAAGTTGGATGCACACCCACTTAGTTTCAGTTTGAGCTTTCATATACTTATAGCTCTAGTGCATTCGTTGCATCGCAATCCCTACTCCTCACATTGACATCAATTGATGGGCATCTCCATAGCCCGTTGATTAGCCACGTTGATGTGAGACTTTCTCCTTTTTGTCTTCCCCACATAACCCCCATCATCATATTCTATTCCACCTATAGTGCTATGTCCATGGCTCACGCTCATGTATTGCGTGAAAGTTGAAAAGGTTTGAGAACGTCAAAAGTATGAAACAATTGCTTGGCTTGTCATCGGGGTTGTGCATGATGTGAATGCTTTGTGTGGTGAAGTTGGAGCATAGTCAGACTATATGATTTTGTAGGGATGGGCTATCTTTGGCTATGTTATTTCAATAAGACATAATTGCTGGGTTGGTATGCTTGAAGTATTATTATTTTTATGTCAAAGGATAGACTATTGCTTTGAATCACTCGTGTCTTAATATTCATGCCATGATTAGACATATGATCAAGATTATGCTAGGTAGCTTTCCACATCAAAATTATTTTTTTATCATTTACCTACTCGAGGACGAGCAGGAATTAAGCTTGGGGATGCTGATACGTCTCCGTCGGATCTATAATTTTTGATTGTTCCATGCCAATATTATTCAACTTTCATATACTTTTTGGCAACTTTTTATATTATTTTTGGGACTAACATATTGATCTAGTGCCCAGTGCTAGTTCCTGTCTGTTGCATGTTTTTGATTTCGCAGAATATCGATATCAAACGGAGTCCAAATGGGATAAAAACGGGCGGAGCTTATTTTTGGAAAATATGGAAAATTTGGAAGGAAAATCAAGGCGAACCAGTGCCCGAGGTGGTCACGAGGCAGGCCCCCCCTTAGGGAGCGCCCCTACCCTTGTGAGCCCACCATAAGGCGGTTGACGCTATTCTTTTTCCGCAAGAAAGCTAATATTCGGAAAGAAAATCACGACAAAGGTTTTAGGCCAATCGGAGTTATGGATCTCCATATATATATGAAACGGTGAAACAGAGCCAGAGGAGAACGCAGAACCAGAGAGAAACAGAGAGATAGATCCAATCTCAGAGGGGCTCTCGCCCCTCCCAAGCCATGGGAGCCAAGGACCAGAGGGGAAACCCTTCTCCCATCTAGGGAGGAGGTCAAGGAAGAAGAAGAAGAAGGAGGGGGGCTGTCTCCCCCTCGCTTTCGGTGGCGCCGGAGTGCCACCGGGGGCCATCATCATCACCGCCATCTTCACCAACAACTTCACCACCATCATCATCAACTCTTCCCCCCTCTATGCAGCGGTGTAACCTCTCTCTTACCCGCTGTAATCTCTACTTAAACATGGTGCTCAACGCTATATATTATTTCCCAATGATGTATGGCTATCCTATGATGTTTGAGTAGATCTGTTTTGTCCTAATGGCTATTTGATGATCGTGATTGCTTTGAGTTGTATGTTTTATTATTGGTGCTGTCCTATGGTGCTCTCCATGTTGCGCAAGCGTGAGGGATTCCCGCTGTAGGGTTTGCAATATGTTTATTATTTGCTTATGGTGGGTGGCGTGAGTGACAGAAGCACATACCTGAGTAAGTAGGTTGTTTACGTATGGGATAAAGGGGACTTGATACTTTAATGCTATGGTTGGGTTTTACCTTAATGAATCTTTAGTAGTTGCGTATGCTTGCTAGAGTTCCAATCATAAGTGCATATGATCCAAGTAGAGAAAGTATGTTAGCTTATGCCTCTCCCTCAAATAAAATTACAATAATGATTACTGGTCTAGTTATCGATTGCCTAGGGACAAATAACTTTCTCGTAACAACAAACTCTCTACTAAAACTAATTTAGTTGCGTCTTTACCTAAACAGCCCTTACTTTTTATTTACGTAATCTTTATTATCTTGCAAACCTATCAAAAAACACCTACAAAGTACTTCTAGTTTCATACTTGTTCTAGGTAAAGCGAACATCAAGCATGCGTAGAGTTGTATCGGTGGTCGATAGAACTTGAGGGAATATTTGTTCTGCCTTTAGCTCCTCGTTGGGTTCGACACTCTTACTTATCGAAAGAGGCTACAATTGATCCCATATACTTGTGGGTTATCATGTCTTTCTTCAACAACTCTGTCATGGGCTTCGCAATCTTAGAAAAATTCTCAATGAATCTCCGGTAATATCCTGCGAGTCCAAGAAAACTGCGGATCTCTCCAACTGAGGTGGGCGCTAACCACTCAGTGACTGACTGAACCTTGGTGGGGTCTACTTCTATACCTTCTCCTGATATAACATGTCCAAGGAATCCAGCTTCCTTCAACCAAAACTCACATTTGCTAAACTTGGCATATAACAGGTGTTGCGTAAGCTTCTCGAGAACTAAACGCAAATGCTCCTTGTGTTCCTCTTCATTCTTCAAGTATACCAAGATATCATCAATGAATACCACAAAAAACTTATCCAAGAACTCCATGAATACCTTATTCATCATGCACATAAAATAGGCAGGGGCATTAGTCAATCCAAATGACATAACCGTATACTCATATTGCCTGTACCTCGTGGTGAAGGTTCTCTTAGGTATACCCTGTTCTCGGATCTTCAATTGGTGGTATCTTGATCGCAGCTTGATCTTTGAAAACACTTTTGCTCCTTGCAGCTAGTCAAACAAGTCATTGATCATCGACAATGGGTACTTGTTCTTGATCATCACTTCATTCAATGCATGATAATCAACAACCATTCTTAATGATCCATCCTTCTTCTCAACCAAGAGCACTAGGGCTCCCCATAGTTATGAACTTCGTCGAATGTAACCTTTCTCCAATAACTCCTTAATCTGCTTCTTAATGTCCTCCAGATCATTTGTGGGCATCCAGTATGGTCTCTTCGATATCGGTCCGGTGCCTGGCAATAACTCTATCAAAAACACAATGTCTCAATCAGGCGGCATGCCTGGTAACTCCTCTGGAAATACATCTGTGTACTCCTTCACTACATGCACTTCCTCCTAAACAACTCCTGAGAGGGAATTTACTTGGGTTCTCCTTGGCGCATGCCTAGATACATACTTGATCCTTTTTCCCTCCGGTGTGGTGAGCAGAATTGTCTTACTGGTGCAATCGATGTTTCCCCATACACTAGTAGAAAACAGGGCTATGGTCCAGGCTGGCTCAGCCCATTAGTCCCGGTTCAGTCTAGAACCGGGACCAATGTGGGCATTGGTCCCGGTTCGTGAGCCCAGGGGGCCGGCCGGGCCACGTGGGCCATTGGTCCCGGTTCGTCTGGACCTTTTGGTCCCGGTTGGTGGGACGAACCGGGACCAATGGGCCTCGCTCCTGGCCCACCACCATTGGTCCCGGTTGGTGGCATGAACCGGGACCTAAGGCTCCCATTTAGTCCCGGTTCATGTCACCAACCGGGACCAATGAGGTGCCTATATATACCCCCTCGCGCAAGAGCAGAGCACAGTGCTCTGTTTTTTCTGGCCGAGGGGGAGAGGGCTTTGTGGTGCTCTAGCTCACCTCCTATGCACATGAGGTGTTCGATGGAATGCCCGAGCCACACTACTTAAGCTTTCTCCTCTCGAAGCTCGACCTCCAAGCTCCATTTTCCTCGAGATTTGTCTAGATTTAGCGGTCCGTCACGCCCCGTCCCCGTCTTCACCGCCGTCGATCACCCGCGCCGATCTCATCACCGACACCACCGTGGTGAGCCTCTTATTCTTATCTTCTTTCTGAAAGGAAAAATATTCTTACTTGTATGTTTAGATAGATACTTGTATCATTTTCTTACATTTATTATTGCATCTTACATTGATAACCAATCCATTCCTAGTATCACATCCAATCCTTGTGACTCCAATATTATTAGGTCTGAGGGGAAAACATGCCTACCTATGGTTAGCGGCATCTGAAAACATCCTTGGCTTGCCATAAACTGTGCACCTGATGAGTTTGCTAACATAGGTGTTCTAAGAACTTTGGTGGGCAACTTATACTTATCCACGAATCCCCTTGAAATGTATGAATGTGATGCACCAGTAACAAAAAGAACGATTGCAGTAAATGACTTAACCAAAAACTTACCGATAACTGCATCTGGCTGCTCTTCAACCTCCTCCACGTTCACATGGTTCACTTGTCCCCTGTTGAAAGGGTTGGGCTTCTTCCCAGAGCTTCTGTTTCCATTTCCATTCTTCAACTCAGGACAATCATTGGCGTAGTGTCCAGTCTTCCCGCACTTGAAACATGTAATGTGACTTTGATCCTTCTTGGCGGGAGTGGCTGGGTTAGAGCAGTTCTGATTGCTGCCTGCTCCATTCTCATTTCCATTCTTGGGGCTACTATGGTTATGCGAACTTGCTCCATTGTGGTTATGGCCTCCATGGTTATGGGTATATCCTCTCGAGTTCGGGGTAAGGCCGGGCTTCTGTTGTGCTCCTGAATTGTACTTCCCTTGTCCATACTTCCTTTTGCGGCTCTCAATCTGCTGCTGCTTCCCTTCAATCATAAGAGCCCTGTCTACCAACTCCTGGTAGTTTGCAAATGTTGCTACCATCAACTGCATGCTCATCTCATCATTCAACCCTTTCATAAACTTCTCCTGCTTAGCGGCATCGGTGGCCACATCATCCGGGGCGTAGCGAGCTAACTTACTGAACTCATCCGCGTATTGCCCCATAGTACGGTTTCCCTGACGTAACTTGCAAAACTCATGCTTCTTCATGTTCATATCTCCAGTTGAGACATGTGCAGTGCGGAATGCTTGCTGAAACTGATCCCAAGTGATATTGGCTATAGGGAAAGTGACTATGTAATTTCCCACCAGGAAGCTGCTGGTCCATCCAATTGATGTGTGAAAAAACGCACCTTCTCTGCATCTATGCAACCTGCGGTGGTGAACTCCCTTCCAATCCGGCATAGCCAGTCATCAACAACTATTGGCTCGGTGCTACCGGAAAACACCGGCGACTGCAACCTCAGAAAATGGGCTAAGTTGTCAACTGGAGGTTATTGTTGTTGTTGTTGTTGTTGTTGTTGTTGTTGTTGTTGTTGTTGTTGTTGTTGTTGTTGTTGTTGTTGTTGTTGTTGTTGTGTTGCCTTGGTTCTGGACTAATATCTGCATCAAGGCATTCTGCTGCTGGATCAACTGAGTAATCTCCGGTGGGAAGACAAATCCGGGGTCACGTCTCGGAGGCATCTGATGGGTTTAGAGAGGAGAGATTAGAGTAGAATGATGTCTAATGAGAAAGCACTAGCCATATGCACATGCGACAAACACAATCATATCACACCAAATCAATTCAAGCAAGGGCATACAACCGGTCTAGAACTATCATTACAAAAGTGCTCGAACTACTACTATGTACATGGGGAAATACTTCTAATCATATGGTGGCCATCTAGAAATTTTGATCGGTGGAAGACTCCATGATATCCGCACCAGCTTCGTCTTCATAATCATCATCACTACCATCAGGGTCGGAGTTGGTGTCGTCGATGATGATGTAGTCTTTAGAACGAATTTCGTTGGGTTCGTCGTCTTCTCCTCCTGGCGCTGGGCCTCCCATGAATACTCCTAGCTTCCTTGTCAGGTCGTCATTCTTCTCCACGAGTATTGCGATTTCCTCCTCATATCCGTCGCATGTAGAGTTGAGTTCCTCTTCTAGCTCCTTGTTTCTGGTCATCGCCTTCTTCAAATCTATCATGCTTGCGCACATCTGGTTCTCCTGTCGACGAATGTGCTGGTTTAACTCTTGGATGAAAGCTGCAATGGACATGTCTCTCCTGGTGCTGATCATCTCCAATTGCTCATCTCGGCGCCCACATATCTGGTAGATAGTGTCCTTAAGATCCTTGTGATATACTTCGCTGATGCGTCCCATGGCGATGTGGGCTGCCATGCTCTTTCCTAGACTCCAGGTTGGTGCATCAAAGGAAAACTCTATTGGCTCAGTAACTGGCATGAATGTTCTTCTTGAAACTTGAACTCGAATCATCCAATGCTCCTCTTCTGGTAAAGTGGCAGTGTAGGTCCCGGTGAAGCTTGTTATTCCGATGTTCCGGTGCCTAGTGACTTCCTTCAAGTGTCATCCAAAGGGAGTGTCTTCATCCAGTTGTCCAAACTTGTTCCTTGAGTCCGCCATCCTAAAGAGTAGAAAATGGAGAGAAGTCATAAATGAGTACAGAAGAGTGACCTATGGCTCATCTTAGTGGTCGTGTCCTACAATCAGCATGGGCTCTGATACCATCTTGTAGCGATCCGACCTCAGACGGTCAAATCTCTGTGTTCAGTGTCATCCCTAGATCGGTAATGCTGACACACACAATACTTGAAATATTTATAACAGAGTAGCAATCACACACTTATTACATTGATAGTCTCAAGAGAGAACTTATTACAATAAATATGGCTTAAGGCCATCTAAATAAGATAACAACGGAAGGCTTGGAAGATAAAGTGAGTCCATCAACTCCAACGACATAGCTGAGTGCATGACAACGACCTAGCGCACCTTACTCTTCGTTTGAAAAGTCTACAACATGATATGTTGCAGCCCGGAACGGGTCAGCACATGGAATATGCTGGCAATATAACACAGTAGAGCAATGAACAAGATAAATGCTATCACTACATGCATATATGGCTGGTGGAGGCTCTATGGTTATAATGTTTTGCGAAAAGCCAATTTTTCCCTACAACAAATGGAATATATTTTGTTTAACTATCATGGTGGTTGAAACATTGAGAATGGTACCCCATCTCAATCCCAATTAAAAGTAATCATTAACAACCCAACAAATTAATTTAGAGTGATGAGATCAAATCAATAATTCAAGTACCCGATACTCAAGATGTCCATAACCGGGGACACGGCTAACCATGATTAGTTCATACACTCTGCAGAGGTTTGCGCACTTTTCCCCACAAGACTCGATCTCCTCCGTTAGATTTCTCGCACTACATGGTGTTTGAGAAACGGATGACCAAGACACAGTCTTTTAGAAGCACTAACTCCTTACTCCGAGTGGACAGTTACACCTACTTTCCCCTACATCTGCTAGCCCACCACTGAAAGAGGTCATGCAACCTACTCAACTATGCTAGAGCCCATAATAGCTTGTGACTGCACACAGAAGTTTCTAGCATGAATAATCTTATGATCCCTTTGAGCCTGGGTGGCGGACCATAGGAGGATCATACGGTATAACCCCGGGATCTCCTAGGACAACACTGGTATAACCCCAGGTGCCCAAACCAACAATCCACCCAGATGTGTATTAAAGTTGCCACCTTAAGTTGAACCATTAATTAAACAATCTCACATCAATCATGGATACTCTCAAACCCAATCCACGTCTACGAGCATAGCATAGCAATATAAGCATAACGTAGAAGTAACTCCCAAGGGTTTGATAATAAAACAGATAATAGGTTCTACCTCATCATCTACTTCCCAACACCCACATATTAATCACATCCTAATCATGCTGTGTTTGAGGATTGGAACTAATGCATAAAACTGGGTATGAAAAGAGTATGATCAATGTGTTACTTGCCTTGCTGACGATCCACAAAACCTAGTGACTCGTAGTAGCACGCTTCGCACTCCGGGAATTCTATCGCAAACAAACAATAGCATACATAAGCACTCAAGCTTATATGCATAGGTAAACTCAAATAAGAATATCGAATCTGAAAGCTCAACTGAAGTGGTTCGATCTGCAAAAAGAATCGATCAAATCGGAGCTACCGAACTGAAACTACGATCAAAAGAACTTCGAAATCAAATATTCTTGAAACCAAATTTGAAATTGTCAAAACCTTGTTCAAGTTTATTAAAGAAAGAGGGGCTCAAGACGAAGATTTTGGCGTTGGTTTCACTGGATTTGGACAAACGGTTTAGAAACGACGAGGGTTTGAAGATCAGAGGCTTATCTGCGATAAAAGTAATCGTGAATAGGCCCCTGGCCGAAAAAAATAAAAGAAAAAAGAAAAAACTAACAAATGAACGTTCGCTGTCCGAACCTAACCGGCGAACAGCATTCGTTAAAACGAACGAACGGACGAACGTCCGCTAAATAAAATAAATCGTCAAAACGAACCGATCCGAATCTAAAAAAATGAACTAGCGTTTAAAAAAAACCGGGGCGGCTTTTACCTAAAAACCAAAATAAGACCGGGTGGACGAGATCCGGCGAACGACTGCTTGATCCGGCGAACAGAGCGACTCCGCGGGGCTGGCGACGGTGCGGGGCGGCTCGGGCGGCGGCGCGGCGGGGAGCGGGCGGCGCGGCAACGGGGCTGGCAAGGGCAAGCGGCGGCACAGGCGATGTGGGGCTCCAGGGTGGCCTCGGGGTCGTATTTAAGAGGGGGGAAAGGCGGCGGCGGCGGTCGACTTGGGAAGGGGGTCGGCGCGGCGGGCGGGGCTCGGACTCCCCGAGTCCGGCGGCGGCACACGACGGGGAGGGCGGCGCGGCAGCTGGGCCGGCTGGGCCTCGGCCTAGTTCGGTCCGGCGGAGATTTTTTTAAACTGATTCCGCCGAGAAAATCCTAAATAAATAAAATAACAATCTTAAAATGCCAAAAACAATTTTCGTCGTCTAAATGAAATATTTAGAACAAAGCGAACATTTTTATCCGTTGACGGGTGTTATTCGTCAGCCATTGAATTCCTCCAATTCAAACTATTAGGGCACATCTCATTCCCTTGGCGACTCATCACAAGCCAATCTGCCGGCTTTCAAAACTGTCCCTGGGTAAGATTTTTAACTATCTTATAATCTTGCGTCCTCATTCTTTATATTAATCTGCATAACTCTTTTCAGTGGAAAGGCAAAGCCTAGCAAAAAGGCAAAGGTGATCAAACCGACTGAGGACCCCATGGTCAATGAACTGGAGCAACATATTCCAGCATCTAAAGCCTCTGTTCAACAACCAGACGAGCCTGTACATGATCCTCCACTAGAAATCCCTAACCTTTCCAGAGACCACAACAATGTTGACCCTTTGAACATTGAGTCATCCAATCCGCTCAACCCGGCAGAAAAGCATACTGAAGATGTCATAATTACTGGTACTGGTTTCCATGAGCCGGGAAATCCTACCGTTTTAGCCAAGCATACCACCAAAGAGGAGCTTGTTGAAAGGCGCAAGGTGAAATTTTTTATTGCCAACTACTCCCAATTGAGCCTTAGTGAAGTTCTTTCTGGCTACCTCAACCATGTACACACCAGTCGCAATCTTGAGGTAGACATGGTAAAGCAAATGCATCAAACATTTGAGGTATGATCTCCGGCTTAATGCGTAATGCAGATGCTGTCAGCCCCAAGTCTACTGTATATACTGAAACTGAGTATGCTGTAGACTTTAGAACAACCATGAATATCTTGATAAAATACTTAGAAAATCCGTCTTTCACTACTATAGCATAAACGGGTCTTAGATTTACTCGTCAACTGACATTGCATCAGCAGCCCCCAAGGGCCGGTTTAATCAGCATGAATGAATCGGCACTATCAAACCTTGTAAATAGATCAAAACTTTTATTGGCGTAGCCCCATGAGGCGGTCGTGGTTTGCTAGGCACAACCGGGTCATCATGACAAAATACGCGCAATACGCATTAGCCCCCAAGTGCCAAGTGCTCTTGCTTGCAAAGTGCTTGCGACTTACTCATATGAACCGTTGTATGAAGACTAATTCAACATGCATTAGCCCCCAAGTGCCAAGTGTTGTTGCTTGCAAAAGGCTTGGGATTTTTACTCTTGTAGTCCGACTCATATTCCAAAACTGCTTATGCACAGGAGGGTACTGCTCAACTGGAATCTCAATTGGCTGATATGAAGGCTCGATTGGAGAGTCAAGAATCCGAGACTCAGAAGGCCGAGTCAAAATTCAAATTTACTCTGGATGAATCAGAAAAGCTGAAGACCAACTTTAAGACTGAAAAAGATTCTTGGGCCAAAGAAAGGACGGCTCTTATACAGCGGGCTGAAAAAGCCGAATCCTCCCTTCAAGAAGTGACCATAGTGCTGACCGGTTTAAAATGCCAGATAAACCGGATGGTCTCTGCTATCTTTGGTAAGTAACATTATTTGACTCATACCCAAGCTTTTTCCTACCATGTTATAAACTGCCCTCTGATTAATTTGTCTCAATGTTATGTAGGGCCGAGGAGCAACAATCTTGGACAAGAAATGCTTGTGAAGTTGAAAGCCGTCTATACGATGGTCGAACAACTATACGCTGGAACCCAGCGCTCACTGGCCACTATTTCCCCAGCGAACCAAACTCCCTATCTTTTATGTGATGTCTTAAAGAAGCTTACTATTCTCCCTGCAAGGATAGAAGAAATGAAGTGGTCTCTTGCAAGAGCCAATGCTGTAACAGCATTAAGCCGGGCCAAGGCATGGGCTACAGAACTTGACCCTGCCGAGCTGGCTACTGGATATCCAAGCTTAAAAGAAGATGCCACTCCTTTTGACAAGAAAGACTTTGCTTCTTGTGTGAAGGAGATACACCAAGTGGCTAGTCTGATTGCTGGTGAGACTAATATTTCTCGATATCATCCAGCTTACACCATGGAGATTGAGAAACTTCCTAGACTAGCTTATAAAGTGATGGACCTGATTCCTCCAATCCGTAAGCATACCTGCGCCCCTGAAGTAGACCCGTCCGAGCTTATTGATGACGAAGCGGAATTCCAAGCCTTGAGTGGCATTGACTGGTCATCCCCTGATTTCCAGACGGCGGAGGAGGATGAAGAACCGACGAGGGATGATCCGGAAATGTCCATCCATCAAGGCCAAGAAGATTGACTCTGTCGGCGGTTTATCTTTGATTCTCTAAAGAACACTGGTAACTTAGGCTTTACTGAGCCATGTAATAAGTTAGTTTGAACTTTGATCTGTCGTGCCGTCGTGCACATTTTAGCTTTTATAACAGTGCTGAACTGCCAGTCAAATCCCCGCCACTTATGCTTATGATATTAATTGGATAATTTTCCTGCACATAAATATGAAAAGGCCCTGGCGGTTTACCACCGGGCAGGTTATAATGCTCAATATAAGACCGCTGGGGACCATGAAAGTCCATAACCAGGGCTTGTTGTAATCATAACTGTATACAAAATTATCATACCTGTGATCTGTTAATTCTGCCGACTCATCATCTGTCAAGCAGTACGGGTTATAACCCAAAGCCGTACTTGATTTGTTTATACGTCCGGCTTATAAACCAATATAGCAAGGGGTAATCATCCCGAAGCTAAGAACCATGATGCTTGCTGGCAGCGCCATGGGACTTGTATTCTTGATGTAATCTCAATCGTGAATAGTGTAGCCCCCAAGTGTCGGGTCGTAGGCCTGCAGCGACTCGGGACTGTTCCTGTCATTGTAGAATAATCATATCCACTAATAGAATAATATAATCCAGCTTAAAACCGATTCCTATCATATAAACCAGTATATCCATGCACATATGATGCATGGTATGATGATGTAATGGTGATGCAATGCATGATGCAATATATAATGATGTATCTGTATGATAACAGAATACTTCAATGGAACTATCATGATAGCCACTGGAGTATCCTCGCTTTCTGTAAGCCGGCTCTCACATGACCCAATCGATGTTTTAACCTGGATAAGTTCAGAGTCTTGTTTCAAGATTGACTTATCGAGAGTACACGAGGTCGGAGTAGCATCATGCAAACAGGCAGGTTTAACCAAGTTTCAATGAAGGCGGCTGAATTGCCTGGGTCCATCCTCGTTATCTGTAAGCCGTGCCCTCACATGACAATCCGGCGTTTTAACCTTAACTAGTTCAGGTCTTGTTTAAAAGATTGACTATTAAGAGTTCAGTGGGTCAATCATGATTACCTGATGGAGAAGCAGCTGACATATAGGAAGGATGACCCGGAAGGGTTATGTCCTCTTTGGTGAATACACCTATGTTTGAACAGGAAGCCCCCAAGTGACCTATTTGAAGTACGACATTGCACCGGATTAAGAGGGATATTCACAACTATGTTCTCTTTGGTGAATACACCTATGTTTGCATAGGAAGCCCCCAAGTGACCTATTTGAAGTACTTCATTGCGCCGGATCAAGAGGGATATTCACAGCTATGTTCTCTTTGGTGAATACACCTATGTTTGAATAGGAAGCCCCCAAGTGACCTATTTGAAGTGATAGAGACTCATCATTCTGTTGAATCGAAACGACAAAGGCCCTGAATTATCAGGGATGCTAGCTTTATTATAATCATCATAATATGTACACTATCAGAATATATACATTGCAAGAGCCGGTGGCTCAAGTGTAGTAAGGCCGAAGATGAGCAATATTCCATGGCCGGCGGGTCTCCTCCTCCGATGTGCGTGAGTCCTTGTGGTCTAACATCGATAAGGAAGTATGCCCCATTGTTCATATTCTTGCTAACCACAAAAGGTCCTTCCCAAGGCGGGGATAGTTTATGCATATCGGTCTGATCCTGGATGAGCCAGAGCACCAAATCGCCTTCTTGAAAAGTTCTCGTCCAGACCCGACGACTATGATAACTTCGCAGATCCTGCTGGTAAATCGCCGATCGAGCCGCCGCGAGGTCACGTTCCTCATCCAACAGGTCAAGTGCATCCCACCATGCTTGTTCGCTATCAGCTTCAATGTAAGCCGCCACTCGGGGTGAGTCATGACGGATATCACTAGGGAGAACCGCCTGTGCTCCGTAAACCATGAAGAAAGGTGTGTACCCTGTAGATCTGTTGGGGGTGGTATTGATGCTCCATAACACTGAAGGTAACTCCTCTACCGAACAACCCGACATTCTCTGCAAAGGAACCATAAGTTGGGGCTTGATACCTCTGAGGATCTCTTGATTGGCTCTCTCGGCTTGACCATTAGACTGAGGGTGAGCCACTGATGACACATCCAGCCGGATATGCTCACGTTGACAAACTCTTTCATAGCACCCTTAGATAAATTAGTGCCATTGTCAGTTATAATGTTGTGGGGAAAGCCAAGACGGAAAATCACCTTTTTGATGAACTGAACCGTTGTTGCCGCATCACACTTGCTAACCGGCTCTGCCTCAACCCACTTTGTAAATTTGTCAACTGCCACCATAAGGTGGGTCTTTTTATAGTTAGATCTTTTAAAAGGCCCAACCATGTCAAGCCCCCAGACTGCGAATGGCCAAGCAATTGGAATCATTCTCCACTCTTGAGCGGCACATGAGCCCGTCGTGAGAATTTCTGACAACATCACTTTTACCAACTAAGTTCTCTGCGTCAGCGTGGGCCGTGAGGCAATAAAACCCATGACGAAAAGCCTTGGCCACAATGGACTTTGAGCCGACATGATGACCAAAATCTCCTTCATGAATTTCGTGAAGAATCTCATGACCCTCCTCAGGTGAAACACAACGTTGAAACACCCCGGTGACACTTTGATGATGTAACTCCCTATTGGCAATAGTCATTGATTTAGACCACCGAGTTATCTGTGTGGCCAAAGTTTCATCCTCTGGCAGCTCGCCCCGGGTCATATAAGCCAAATATGGGGCTGTCCAATCAGGAATAGCATGAAGAGCTGCCACCAATTGTGCCTCTGGGTCAGGAATGGCCAAATCTTCCTCTGTAGGAAACTTAACAGAAGGGTTATGCAGAATATCCAAAAAGGTGTTAGGCGGCACCGGCTTACGCTGGGATCCTAACCTGCTTAAGGCATCAGCCGCCTCATTTTTCCTACGATCAACATGTTCCACTTGATAACCCTTGAAGTGCCCTGCAATAGCAACAACCTCTCAGTGATAAGCCGCCCTGAGTGGATCCTTAGAATCCCAGGTGCCAGAAACTTTCTGAGCTACTATGTACGAGTCGCCAAAACACCTCACACGGCTTAAGTTCGTTTCATTAGCCATCCGAAGGCCATGGATCAAGGCTTCGTACTTAGCTGCATTATTAGTGCAAAGGAACATCAACCTAAGAACATAACAAAACTTGTCACCTCGTGGGGAAGTCAACACAACTCCAGCCCCCGAGCCTTCCAACTGCCTGGATCCATCGAAGTAAATAGTCCAATATGTGTTATCTGGCTTCTCCTCGGGTGTCTGCAACTCTGTCCAATCATTAATGAAATCCACGAGCGCTTGAGATTTGATTGCTGTGCGAGGCATATATTTCAGACCATGAGGTCCAAGCTCAATGGCCCACTTGGCTACCTGACATGTGGCTTCTCTGTTTTGAATAATATACCCTAAGGGAGCAGAACTAACCACAGTGATGGGATGACCCAAAAAATAATGGTTAAGCTTCCGACTGGCCATGAACACCCCATATACAAGTTTATGCCAGTGCGGATACCTCTGCTTAGACTCAATAAGCACTTCACTGATGTAGTAAACCGGCCTCTGAACCGGATGTTCCTTGCCTGCCTCCTTTCGTTCCACCATAATAGCTACGCTGACAGCTCGGGCATTGGCAGCCACATATAGCAACAACGGCTCCTTGTCAATAGGAACAACAAGGACTGGTGGTTCAGCGAGCTGTTTCTTCAAGGCTTCAAACGCCTCATTAGCCGCATCACTCCAGACAAAGCGATCTGTTTTCTTCATCATCTGATACAGCGGTATGGCTCTCTCACCCAACCGGCTTATGAACCGGCTTAAGGCTGCAATATGACCCGCCATACGCTGAACATCGTTGATACACACCAGCTTAGCCAATGCTGTAATGGCCTTGATTTTCTCCGGTTTAGCTTCAATGCCTCTCTCAGAAACTAGAAAACCCAAGAGTTTGCCTGCTGGCACGCCAAAAACACACTTGACCGGGTTAAGCATCATCTTGTAGATCCGGAGATTGTCAAATGTCTCTTTCAAATCATCTATCAATGTCTCCTTCTTTCTGGATTTCACCACAATATCATCCACACAAGCATGAACATCGCGTCCAATCTGATCATGAAGACAATCCTGCACACATCGCTGATAAGTCGCCTGGGCACTCTTGAGCCTAAAAGGTATAGACACATAACATAGGCACCAAAGGGAGTGATGAAAGCTGTCTTCTCCTCATCCTTAACTGCCATCTTGATCTGATGATAACCTGAATAAGCATCGCTCACAACCCACCGTAGCATCAATAATCTGATCAATACGTGGGAAGGCAAAGGGGTCAGCTGGACAAGCCTTGTTTAAGTCTGTTTAATCCAAGTTCCATTCTTCTTAAGCACCAGCACCGGGTTAGCTAACCACTCAGGATGAAAACCTTCGACGATGAACCCGGTGGCCAGGAGCCGGGCTACTTATTCACCAATGGCCTTACGCCTCTCTTCGTTAAAAAAACAGAGGAATTGCAAAGATGTCCCGGTTCTCACGGATGAACTCGATGAGCGCGCTTTCCTATTTTGGATCTAGATTAACACTGATGCTGAACTGCTTGGCTGAATTGCCAGGAACGAAATCAACTAGCTTGGTGTCATTTGCCAACTTAAACTTGAACGCCGGGTCATGCTCTGTAGTTGGCTTTTTCAGAGATGTCATATCTGCCGGGTCAACATTATCTTTATAGAACTTTAACTCCTCTGTTGCACAGACAGACTCAGCATAAGCAGCGTCACATTCTTCACACTCCAAGGCTATCTTCCGGCTTCCATGTACTGTGATGGTCCCCTTGTAACCTGGCATCTTGAGTTGCAGATAAACATAACAAGGCCGAGCCATGAACTTAGTGTAAGCTGGCCGTCCAAACAGAGCATGATATGGGCTCTAAATCTTAACCACTTCAAAGGTCAGCATCTCAGCCAGGAATCATGGTCATCGCCGAATGGAACTTCCAAAGATATCTTGCCTATCGGCTATGCCGACTTACTAGGCACTACACCAAGAAAGAGTATTATATTGCTTAAGGTGTTTATCAGTTAGTGCCATACGACGAAAAGTATCATAGTAAAGGATATTGATGGTATTGCCTCCATCCATGAGAACTTTAGTGAATTTGTATCCTCCAACTTAAGGTGCCACCACCAACGCGAGTTGACCCAGATTATCAACTTGGGGCGGGTGATCCTCTCGACTCCACACAATGGGCTATTCTGACCATCGTAAGTAATGAGGAACTGCCGGCTCAACGGCGTTTACAGCCCTTTTACAAAGCTTCTGGTCCCACTTGCACAAACTCGTAGGGATACCGTGGTACTTCCCGCTATTCAACGTCTTCGGGTTACTCTGATACCCATATTATTGTTTTTGCTGATTTCTCTGACCAGACTGTTGCTGGTAACCACCCTGATTGCCTTGACCACCTTGATTGCCTTGGCCCTGGAAACCAGAATTAGAGCTGCCACCACCATAACCCGGCCCGTATGAGCCGGAGCCTGAAGCGCCACCCGTCCCATGATCGCTCTGGAACAAATTGGAATTTTTAAACTCCTTCATAATATAAAAATCCTTCCAGAGGTGATTGGACGGTCTTTCCTGCGAACCATGCTTTGGGCTAGGATGATTCAACAGATGCTCAAGATTGATAACTGCCCCCCCCCTTGAGGAGGTGGCTTTCCCCTTCGACGCTGACCATTATTCTGCGTGTTGGTATTGGCCACAAAATCTGAGTTATTATCAGCTTCGCGCTTTCCGTTGCCCCCTGACTCCCCGAGTTATGATGCTGGCCCTTGGCGTTGCCGCTCTTCTTTCCCTTCCCATCTTTTCATCATCAGACTCGGGGTCTTTGGTACTATCTGAGTCAGCATATTTAATTAGAGCTGCCATTAACTCCCCCATGTCGTTGTAGTCGCGCTTGAGCCGTCCTAGCTTCTGCTTAAGGGGTTCAAAACGACAATTCTTCTCTAACATTAAAACTGCTGAACCGACATTGATACTATCTGATGATTGCAAGATGCTTTTGACCCGGCGCACCCAATGGATTGTTGACTCACCCTCCTCTTGAGCACAACCATCCAAATCCACAATTGACATAGGTTGTTTTCATGTGTCTTTAAATTCTGAATGAACTGGGATTTTAGCTCTACCCACGACCCAATTGAGTTGGCAGGCAGCCCCTTTAGCAAAGTCCGAGTCGTTCCATCCAGCATAATGGTGAAGTACTTAGCACATGCAGCATTACTCACCTCCAATAGTTCCATGGCCATCTCATAACTCTCAATCCACGCCTCAAGGGGTAAGTCGGCGGTGTAGTTAGGCACCTTACGGGGTCCTTTGAAATCCTTTGGTAAACACTTGCTACGCAGAGCCGGCACCAGAGATGGTATGCCCATGGTTCTAGAAGTCACGCCTGCCCCCACCGAAGCCATTGGATAAACCGGGGATGGTTGATGGGTCGCGTACTGAGCCGCCAGCCCAGCCTCGCGACGTGCTCTATCCTGATCCAGCGGTGCTTGGGTGTTAACATTACCACGGGCCAGGTCATGCCCACGGGGAGGTTTACGGCGCTGGTCACTGCTCGAAACTGCCGGGGAGTCCATGTGCCTGCTATAACTCTTGCTTGGACATGGCGTCGAGTGTATACTATCACTGCTGTAAGAGTAAGCCGCCTGTTGGGCCACAGCCATCTGAAGTAACTCTATGGCTCGTCGTATTTCCATTGTCACTGGTGTTCTCCCTCAATTGGTATAGCTGCCTGTCGAGTCGCCGAAACAATCATATTGTCCAAGGGGTTAGAATAATGATCCGGTGGCGTCGGCACATGCTGAGGCGGAGTTGTATTCAAACGGGGTGGCTCGGCCGTGCGCAGCTGAACCGGCGTTCCCGTCCCAGGTGCCTCAACCCGGTTTACCGGCGGCGGGTCACTGGTCCCCGCTCCAGGCATGTTAAAGAGATTTATCGCCTCGTAAACCGAAGGTAGACGAGTCTGATGCCTCCTCCTCATGACTTCGTTTGAAGAATTCTAATTCATCGTGAGCCGGAAAGCCTCCGCCTAAATTCGGTGTGCTTGAGCCTCCAGAGCAGCTCGCTCCGTGGCCATCCTAGCGTTCTCTGCGTCCAGCTCCTCCTTAGCCTGTGCTACCTCGTCACGTAATTTCGCAACTTCCACGTTATGCTGAGCCTGATTTGCCGGATTAACCTTCGTGGCCAGCAATGTCACCAAAGCGTCCAACAAGCCGGACAAGACCTAAGCCGGCGGGCGCGCGGGGCCTCCTGCCCTGGCGGCTGTCGCCGCTGCTGACCCGGAGAGCATTGGTGCTGCAGTCGTAGTGAAGGAAATATGCCCTAGAGGCAATAATAAAGTTATTATTTATTTCCTTATATCATGATAAATGTTTATTATTCATGCTAGAATTGTATTAAACGGAAACATAATACTTGTGTGAATACATAAACAAAGTGTCACTAGCACTGTTCAAGATATCTTCCGATATTCTGATAAATTGGCCGATTTATCGCTTATCGGTGTCTGACCGATGAGATAAATCGGCTGATAAATTAGCCGATATGGCGATAAATCGGCCGATATACCGATAAACTGGCCGATTTACCCCTTATCATGGGTCGACCGATAAGTTCCCGATAAGCGATATCCCCAACAATTGTCACTAGTATGCCTCTACTTGACTAGCTCGTTAATCGAAGATGGTTATGTTTCCTAACCATAGACATGAGTTCTTATTTGATTAACGAGATCACATCATTAGAAGAATGATGTGATTGACATGACCCATTCCATTAGCTTAGCACCTGGTCGTTTAGTATGTTGCTATTGCTTACTTCATGACTTATACATGTTCCTATGACTATGAGATTATGCAACTCCCGTTTACCGTAGGAACACTTTGTGTGCTACCAAACGTCACAACGTAACTGGGTGATTATAAAGGTGCTCTACAGGTGTCTCCACAGGTACATGTTGGGTTGGCGTATTTCGAGATTAGGATTTGTCACTCTGATTGTCGGAGAGGTATCTCTGGGCCCTCTCGGTAATGCACATCACTTAAGCCTTGCAAGCAATGCAACTAATAAGTTAGTTGCAAGATGATGTATTATAGAACGGGTAAAGAGACTTGCCGGTAACGAGATTGAACTAGGTATTGAGATACCGACGATCGAATCTCGGGCAAGTAACATACCGATGACAAAGGGAACAAACGTATGTTGTTATGCGGTCTGACCGATAAAGATCTTCGTAGAATATGTAGGAGCCAATATGAGCATCCAGGTTCCGCCATTGGTTATTGACCGGAGACGTGTCTCGGTCATGTCTACATTGTTCTCGAACCCGTAGGGTCCGCACGCTTAACGTTACGATGACAGTTTCTTTATGAGTTTATATATTTTGATGTACCGAAGGTTGTTTGGAGTCCCGGATGTGATCACGGACTTGACGAGGAGTCTCGAAATGGCCGATACATAAAGATCGATATATTGGACGACTATATTTGGACACCGGAAAGGTTCCGGGTGAGATTGGGACAATACCGGATCACCGGGAGGTTATCGGAACCCCCCAGGACGTATATGGGCCTTAGTGGAAAGGAGGGGAAATGAGCAAGCGAGGGGGCGCCCCCCCCCAAGCCCAATCCGAATTGGGAGGGGGGCCGCCCCCCTTTCCTTCCTCCCTCCTTCCTCTTCCCCCCCTCTCCTACTCCTAATAGGAATAAGGGGAATCCTACTCCCTGTGGGAGTTGGACTCCCCCTTAGGGCGCGCCACCCTCCTTGGCCGGCCCCTCCTCCACTCCTTTATATACGGGGGCAGGGGGTACCCCATAGACACAACAATTGATCATTGATCTCTTAGCCGTGTGCGGTGCCCCCCTCCATCATAATCCTCGATAATATTGTTGCGGTGCTTAGGCAAAGCCCTGCGACGGTAGAACATCAAGATCGTCACCATGCCGTCGTGCTGACGGAACTCATCCCTGACACTTTGCTGGATCGGAGTCCGGGGATCGTCATCGAGCTGAACGTGTGCTAGAACTCAGAGGTGCCATAGTTTCGGTGCTTGATCGGTCGGGCCGTGAAGACGTACGACTACATCAACCGCGTTGTGCTAACGCTTCTGCTTCCGGTCTACGAGGGTACGTAGACAACACTCTTCCTCTCGTTGCTATGCATCACCATGATCTTGCGTGTGCGTAGGAAAATTTTGAAATTACTGCGTTCCCAAACAGTGGCATCCGAGCCTAGGTTTTATGCGTTGATGTTATGCACGAGTAGAACACAAGTGAGTTGTGGGCGATATAAGTCATACTGCTTACCAGCATGTCATACTTTAGTTCAGCGGTATTGTTGGATGAAGCGGCCCGGACCGACATTACGCGTACGCTTACGCGAGACTAGTTTTATCGACGTGCTTTGCACACAGGTGGCTGGCGGGTGTCAGTTTCTCCAAATTTAGTTGAACCGAGTGTGGCTACGCCCGGTCCTTGCGAAGGTTAAAACAGTGCCAACTTGACAAACTATCGTTGTGGTTTTGATGCGTAGGTAAGAACGGTTCTTGCTAAGCCCATAGCAGCCACGTAAAACTTGCAACAACAAAGTAGAGGACGTCTAACTTGTTTTTGCAGGGCATGTTGTGATGTGATATGGTCAAGACATGATGCTAAATTTTATTGTATGAGATGATCATGTTTTGTAATCGAGTTATCGGCAACTGGCAGGAGCCATATGGTTGTCGCTTTATTGTATGCAATGCAATCGCGCTGTAATGCTTTACTTTATCACTAAGCGGTAGCGATAGTCGTGGAAGCATAAGATTGGCGAGACGACAACGATGCTACGATGGAGATCAAGGTGTCGCGTCGGTGACGATGGTGATCATGACGATGCTTCGGAGATGGAGATCACAAGCACAAGATGATGATGGCCATATCATATCACTTATATTGATTGCATGTGATGTTTATCTTTTATGCATCTTATCTTGCTTTGATTGACGGTAGCATTATAAGATGATCTCTCACTAAATTTCAAGATAAAAGTGTTCTCCCTGAGTATGCACCGTTGCCAAAGTTCGTCATGCCCAGACACCATGTGATGATCGGGTGTGATAAGCTCTACGTCCATCTACAACGGGTGCAAGCCAGTTTTGCACACGCAGAATACTCAGGTTAAACTTGACGAGCCTAGCATATGCAGATATGGCCTCGGAACACTGAGACCGAAAGGTCGAGCGTGAATCATATAGTAGATATGATCAACATAGTGATGTTCACCATTGAAAACTACTCCATTTCACGTGATGATCGGTTGTGGTTTAGTTGCTTTGGATCACGTGATCACTTAGAAGATTAGAGGGATGTCTTTCTAAGTGGGAGTTCTTAAGTAATATGATTAATTGAACTTAAATTTATCATGAACTTAGTACCTGATAGTATCTTGCTTGTTTG
This sequence comes from Triticum urartu, assembly GCF_056163025.1. Classification (NCBI taxonomy): domain Eukaryota; kingdom Viridiplantae; phylum Streptophyta; class Magnoliopsida; order Poales; family Poaceae; genus Triticum; species Triticum urartu. The sequence goes on from NC_141879.1 coordinate 717,382,025, forward strand.
TGTTTGATTGTATATAGATGGCCCGTGCTGTTGTTCCGTTAAATTTTAATGCGTTCCTTGAGAAAGCAAAGTTGAAAGATGATGGTAGCAATTATATCGACTGGGTCCGTAACTTGAGGATTATCCTCATTGCTGCATAGAAGAACTACGTCCTGGAAGCACTGCTGGGTGCCAGGCCTGCTGCTGGAGCAACACCAGATGTTATGAACGTCTGGCAGAGCAAAGCTGATGACTACTCAATAGTTCAGTGTGCCATGCTTTATGGCTTAGAATCGGGACTTCAACGACATTTTGAACGTCATGGAGCATATGAGCTGTTCCAGGAGTTGAAGTTAATATTTCAAGAAAATGCCCGGATTGAGAGATATGAAGTCTCCAATAAGTTCTATAGCTTCAAGATGGAGGAGAATAGTTCTGTCAGTGAGCATATACTCAAAATGTATGGGTATAATAATCACTTAATTCAACTGGGAGTTAATCTTCCGGATGATTGCTTCATTGACAGAATTCTCCGATCACTTCCACCTAGCTACAAGAGCTTCGTGATGAACTATAATATGCAAGGGATGAATAAGACAATTCCCGAGCTCTTCGCAATGCTAAAAGCTGCGGAGGTAGAAATTAAGAAGGAGCATCAAGTGTTGATGGTCAACAAGACCACTAGTTTCAAGAGAAAGGGCAAGGGGAAGAAGAAGGGGAACTTCAAGAAGAACAGCTAGCAAGTTGCTGCTCAGGAGAAGATACCCAAGTCTGGACCTAAGACTGAAACTGAGTGCTTCTACTGCAAGCAGACTGGTCACTGGAAGTGGAACTGCCCCAAGTATTTGGCGGATAAGAAGGATGGCAAGGTGAACAAAGGTATATGTGATATACATGTTATTGATGGGTACCTTACTAGAGCTCGCAGTAGCACCTGGGTATTTGATACTGGTTCTATTGCTAATATTTGCAACTCGAAACAGGGACTATGGATTAAGCGAACACTGGCGAAGGACGAGGTGACGATGCGTGTGGGAAATGGTTCCAAACTCGATGTGATCACGGTCGGCACGCTACCTCTACATCTACCATCGGGATTAGTATTAGACCTAAATAATTGTTATTTGGTGCCAGCGTTGAGCATGAACATTATATCTGGATCTTGTTTGATGCGAGACGGTTATTCATTTAAATCAGAGAATAATGGTTGTTCTATTTATATGAGTAATATCTTTTATGGTCAATCACCCTTGAAGAGTGGTCTATTTTTGATGAATCTCGATAGTAGTAATACACATATTCATAATGTTGAAGCCAAAAGATGCAGAGTTGATAATGATAGTGCAACCTATTATCGGTGTAAAGCGCATGAAGAAACTCCATACTGGTGGACTTTTGGAACCACTTGATTATGAATCACTTGGTACTTACGAACCGTGCCTCATGGGCAAGATGACTAAAACGCCGTTCTCCGGTACTATGGAGAGAGCAACAGATTTGTTGGAAATCATACATACAGATGTATGTGGTCCAATGAATGTTGAAGCTCATGGTGGATATCATTATTTTCTCACCTTCACAGATGATTTAAGCAGATATGGGTATATCTACTTAATGAAACATAAGTCTGAAACATTTGAAAAGTTCAAAGAATTTCAGAGTGAAGTTGAACATCATCGTAACAAGAAAATAATGTTTCTACGATCTGATCATGGAGGAGAATATTTGAGTTACGAGTTTGGTTTACATTTGAAACAATGCGGAATAGTTTCGCAACTCACGCCACCCGGAACACCACAGCGTAATGGTGTGTCCGAACGTCGTAATCGTACTTTACTTGATATGGTGCGATCTATGATGTCTCTTACAGATTTACCGCTATCGTTTTGAGGTTATGCTTTAGAGACGACCACATTCACGTTAAATAGGGCACCATCAAAATCCGTTGAGACGACACCTTATGAACTATGGTTTGGCAAGAAACCAAAGTTGTCATTTCTGAAAGTTTGGGGCTGCGATGCTTATGTGAAAAAGCTTCAACCTGATAAGCTGGAACCCAAATCAGAGAAATGTGTCTTCATAGGATACCCAAAGGATACTGCTAGGTACACCTTCTATCACAGATCCGAAGGCAAGACATTTGTTGCTAAGAATGGATCCTTTCTACAGAAGGAGTTTCTCTCGAAAGAAGTGAGTAGGAGGAAAGTAGAACTTGATGAGGTAAATGTACCTACTCCCTTATTGGAAAGTAGTACATCACAGAAACCGGTTTCTGTGACACCTACACCAATTAGTGAGGAAGCTAATGATGATGATCATGAAACTTCAGAACAAGATACTACTGAACCTCGTAGATCAACTAGAGTAAGATCCGCACCAGAGTGGTACGGTAATCCTGTTCTAGAAGTCATGCTACTAGATCATGATGAACCTACGAACTATGAAGAAGCGATGGTGAGCCTAGATTCCGCAAAATGGCTTGAAGCCATGAAATCTGAGATGGGATCCATGTATGAGAACAAAGTGTGGACTTTGGTTGACTTGCCCAATGATCGGCAAGCAATTGAGAATAAATGGATCTTCAAGAAGAAGACTGACGCTGACGGTAATGTTACTGTCTACAAAGCTCGACTTGTCGCAAAAGGTTTTCGACAAGTTCAAGGGATTGACTACGATGAGACCTTCTCACCCGTAGCGATGCTTAAGTCTGTCCGAATCATGTTAGTAATTGCCGCATTTCATGATTATGAAATTTGGCAGATGGATGTCAAAACTGCATTCCTGAATGGATTTCTGGAAGAAGAGTTGTATATGATGCAACCGGAAGGTTTTGTTGATCCAAAGGGAGCTAACAAAGTGTGCAAGCTCCAACGATCCATTTATGGACTGGTGCAAGCATCTCGGAGTTGGAATAAACGCTTTGATAGTGTGATCAAAGCATTTGGTTTTATACAGACTTTTGGAGAAGCCTGTATTTACAAGAAAGTGAGTGGGAGCTCTGTAGCATTTCTGATATTATATGTGGATGACATATTACTAATCGGAAATGATATAGAATTTCTGGATAGCATAAAGGGATACTTGAATAAGAGTTTTTCAATGAAAGACCTCGGTGAAGCTGCTTACATATTGGGCATTAAGATCTATAGAGATAGATCAAGACGCTTAATTCGACCTTGACAAAGTTTTGAAGAAGTTCAAAATGGATCAAGCAAAGAAAGGATTCTTGCATGTGTTACAAGGTGTAAAGTTGAGTAAGACTCAATGCCCGACCACTTCAGAAGATAGAGAGAAAATAAAAGATGTTCAATATGCTTCAGCCATAGGCTCTATCATTTATGCAATGTTGTGTACCAGACCTGATGTGTGCCTTGCTATAAGTTTAGCAGGGAGGTACCAAAGTAATCCAGGAGTGGATCACTGGACAGCGGTCAAGAACATCCTGAAATACCTAAAAAGGACTAAGGATATGTTTCTCGTATATGGAGGTGACAAAGAGCTCATCGTAAATGGTTACGTTGATGAAAGCTTTGACACTGATCCGGACGATTCTAAATCGCAAACCAGATACGTATTTACATTAAACGGTGGAGCTGTCAGTCGGTGCAGTTCTAAACAAAGCGTCGTGGCGGGATCCGCATGTGAAGCGGAGTACATAGCTACTTCGGAAGTAGCAAACGAAGGAGTCTGGATGAAGGAGTTCATATCCGATCTAGGTGTCATACCTAGTGCATCGGGTCCAATGGAAATCTTTTGTGACAATACTAGTGCAATTGCCTTGGCAAAGGAATCCAGATTTCACAAGAGAACCAAGCACATCAAGAGACGCTTCAATTCCATCCGGGATCTAGTCCAGGTGGGAGACATAGTGATTTGCAAGATACATACGGATCTGAATGTAGCAGACCCATTGACTAAGCCTCTTCCACGAGCAAAACATGATCAGCACCAAGGCTCCACGGGTGTTAGAATCATCACTGTGTAATCTAGATTATTGACTCTAGTGCAAGTGGGAGACTGAAGGAAATATGCCCTAGAGGCAATAATAAAGTTATTATTTATTTCCTTATATCATGATAAATGTTTATTATTCATGCTAGAATTGTATTAATCGGAAACATAATACTTGTGTGAATACATAAACAAACAAAGTGTCACTAGTATGCCTCTACTTGACTAGCTCGTTAATCGAAGATGGTTATGTTTCCTAACTATAGACATGAGTTTTTATTTGATTAACGAGATCACATCATTAGGAGAATGATGTGATTGACATGACCCATTCCATTAGCTTAGCACCCGATCGTTTAGTATGTTGCTATTGCTTTCTTCATGACTTATACATGTTCCTATCACTATGAGATTATGCAACTCCCGTTTACCGGAGGAACACTTTGTGTGCTACCAAATGTCACAACGTAACTGGGTGCTTATAAAGGTGCTCTACAGGTGTCTCCAAAGGTACATGTTGGGTTGGCGTATTTCGAGATTAGGATTTGTCACTCCGATTGTCGGAGAGGTATCTCTGGGCCCTCTCGGTAATGCACATCACTTAAGCCTTGCAAGCAATGCAACTAATAAGTTAGTTGCAAGACGATGTATTATAGAATGAGTAAAGAAACTTGCCGGTAACGAGATTGAACTAGGTATTGAGATACCGACGATCGAATCTCGGGCAAGTAACATACCGATGACAAAGGGAACAAACGTATGTTGTTATGCGGTCTGACCGATAAAGATCTTCGTAGAATATGTAGGAGCCAATATGAGCATCCAGGTTCCGCTATTGGTTATTAAGCGGAGACGTGTCTCGGTCATGTCTACATTGTTCTCGAACCCGTAGGGTCCGCACCCTTAACGTTACAATGATAGTTTCATTATGAGTTTATATATTTTGATGTACTGAAGGTTGTTCAGAGTCCTGGATGTGATCACGGACTTGACGTGGAGTCTCGAAATGGTCGAGACATAAAGATCGATATATTGGACGACTATATTTGGACAGCGGAAAGGTTCCGGGTGAGATTGGGACAATACCGAATCACCGGGAGGTTATCGGAACCCCCTGGGAGGTATATGGGCCTTATTGGGCCTTAGTGAAAAGGAGGGGAAAGGAGAAAGGGAGGGGGCGCCCCCCAAGCCCAATCCGAATTGGGAGGGGGGCCGGCCCCCTTTCCTTCCTCCCTCCTTCCTCTTCCTTCCCTCTCCTACTCCTAATAGGAAAGAGGGGAGTCCTACTCCCTATGGGAGTTGGACTCCCCCTTAGGGCATGCCACCCTCCTTGGCCGGCCCCCTCCTCCACTCCTTTATATACAGGGGCAGGGGGCACCCCATAGACACAACGATTGATCATTGATCTCTTAGTCGTGTGCGGTGCCCCCCTCCACCATAATCCTCGATAATATTGTAGCGGTGCTTAGGCGAAGCCCTGCGACAGTAGAACATCAAGATCGTCACCACGCCGTCGTGCCGACGGAACTCATCCCTGACACTTTGCTGGATCGGAGTCCGGGGATCGTCGTCGAGCTGAACGTGTGCTAGAACTTGCAGGTGCCATAGTTTCAGTGCTTGATCGGTCGGGCCGTGAAGACGTACGACTACATCAACCGCGTTGTGCTAACGCTTCCGCTTCCGGTCTACGAGGGTACGTAGACAACACTCTTCCCTCTCGTTGCTGTGCATCAGCATGATCTTGCGTGTGCGTAGGAAACTTTTGAAATTACTATGTTCCCCAACACGTAGAGTGTTGTCCTGGTTGTGTACTGGCCATGAAAATCGCGGCTCTGTTCGGTGGCTTATAGAGGTCCGGAATACCGTTGCCATCAGAACAGCCCCCAAGCCGGCCGTCTTGAAGTTGATATAGCAACTCAGTTTTGCTGGTGGACGACTCACCATCAGAGTAGATCACTGTATCATCCTCAAACACCGATCCAACCTCATATTCCGCCCCATGGATGAATCCAACAAAGGCACGCTTCCTGGAAGGCTGAACCTGGGCGGGTCGCGCACGCTGAGCCGTCTTGATGATGTCGGTGCAGATGTCCGGCTCAAGGCCCGGCTCGCTGATCTTGCTGAGGAAGACGTGGAACCTGCCGAAGGGGACCCGGTACCCGTACTCAATTGAGCCGGCCTCGGGGCCCCAGCCTGCATCGTCGATGTAGAGCTTGCCGCGATGACTCTTGGTTATCCGACCCACAATGTACCACTTGATCCCTTTGAAGTTGTACTTCAAGAACTCGAAACCATCGTGCATTGGCCCCACGGTGGGCGCCAACTGTCATGGAATTGTCACGACAGATGTCCTAGTGGAAGGACTTAGTCGTGGAGCCATCGCAACTAGGTTAGCTTGAAGGGGTTAAAATGGGACAAAGGACACAAAGGATTTATACTGGTTCGGCCCCTTGTGGTGAAGGTAAAAGCCTACTCTAGTTTGAGGTAGTATTGCTTCTATCTCGATTACTAGGGAGCGAATACGCTTGACCTAGTTCTCGATCTGTCCCTTTATATACATAGGTTGACGCCCAGTGGTTCACAGAGTCCCGACCGGCTCATAAACAACGTGTCCGGTCTGGTGACTACTAACACCTGCCTTATATTAGAAGTCTTACTCATATGGCGGTTTACACCTATGGGCCTTAAGCCGCCTTTGGGCTTCAGGCCCTTAACAGCTTCCTCCATGAACCGCCATCCTCAAGATCTTCATGGGCCTCCTTTTACTTTATGATCCATCGTAGGTATAACCCGGAGCCTCCTGGGTGGGTTACACCCAATACTTATATCCCCAACAGAATGCTTCACATTTGGATACAGTTTTATTTAGGTCAAAGTATCATTTTAGGTAATTAGAAGCACATTGCAGATTGCTTGAACTTTGCAGACTGTGTTATGTAGTTAGTAGTAATTGAATTACTTATATTGCAGGAAGAGGAAGCTGCTGCCACCAAGAGGAAGCTGGCCATCACTGGGTTCAATGACCCGTATGATTCTGACTATGACGACGTCGATGATGTGTATGAGGTAACCCCAAGTTGATTTTTTGTCTGTTTATGAATTTGTATGAGATGTTGTTTTTTGATGAAGCCCTATATGAATGCCTCTAAATTGGATTGTTATGTTGTTTATTCATTCATATGATAAAGTTGTGTTGTGTGTTCATTAATTAGCTCTAAATGGGATATTTGTGGTCCTTGTTCATGAGACCATATATGAATGCATATAAATGGAAAGATTATATTGTTTGTCCATTAAATTATTGTAAAATTGTATTTTTATATTTTTATTTAATTCCTCTAAAAGTTGTGTTGTTTGTGCATTAATTAGCTGTAAATCGGATATTTGTGATCTATTTTCATGAAACCATATATGAATGCATATAAATGGAAACATTCTATTGGTTGTCCATTAACTTCTTCTAAAATTGAAAATATTCTTATATTTTTCATTTAATTTACCTGAATTTCAAATTTTTGTTGTTTAGTTCAGTATAAGTAGTATATGAATGCATCTACATGGGATATTTTTAGTTTGTCAATGAAATTGATGTAAATGGTAATTTACTGTTTTTTGTTTAATTAAATTATTGTCCATGGCTATTATGTTTGTTTGTTCATTAAATAGTAGTAAATGCAATTATCTGATGTTTATTGATTACATTCCTCTAAATGGGAAGTATGTATTTATGCAAATCTTTTGTATGTGCAGTACAACTCTGGAGATGAGGTCTATGACGGAACAAAAAGTCCTTCATTGAGAAGGAAGCCGAGAAGATTAGAGAGAAGGGGAAGGCAACGTACTTCAAGGGGGGCAAGTTCAGGTGCCCATACTGCACCACTAAGCAATTCCTAAGGATGGGCTGTATGAGCACCTTATGTCGCATGCATGTAGTGTAGCGGTTAGTGGGAACGACGTGAACATCAGGGCAGAGCAAGCAACCCTCGTGAAGGCTATGGGTCCCATGTAGTAACCCTCTGTGAAGCTAGTAGAGGTACTCATCATCAATATAGTTGATGATGTTTTACTTTTGCGCTAGTATGGTTGTGAACTATGAAGCTGGAAGCTGGAAGTGTTTGTGAACTGTTGGAAGGTTGTTGTAGCTGTAGTATGGCAGACTCTTAAGTAATGTAGTATGTCTCTGAATTATATGTACTGTCTAGATGCACTGGAATCTGGTTAGCTATGCTTTGTTGCAGTGTTTATATTCTGATGCTGCATAGATCACAGTAGGCGCTTCAACGTTGCTTGACTGATGAGACATGCTGCATACAGTTCCCATGTTGTGGCCATGTGCTTGGTAATGGTGTGTGCAAAGAACAATAGTTGAATGAATATTTCATGGATTTTTGTAATAAAGGGGTGAAATACAAGAAAAAAATTATCCTAATTATTTGAATTTGTAAACTTCAACTGATTTATAAGAAAAAGAACGAGAAAATGTTAAAACAAAAAAGTAGTGTTTGCAAAATATAACATTTGAATTAGCATGGAATTTTTTTGTCGATGTTTTCATCTGTCACATTTATTTGTCCTACCATTACAAATGTTTTATATAAAGTACACAAGCCTTATCTACATAGGTTACAAAGTGAAATACATGGACTTGAGGTTTTCTTAAGTTAGCATGATTGAATCTTCCATTTCAAACATATTATAAAAATTAGAAAATGTTGAAAAACATTTTTTGTCAATATTCATAAGTTAGCATGATTGAATATTCCATTTCAAATATATTATAAAAATTAGAAAATGTTGAAAATCATTTTTGTCAATGTTCACAAGTTAGCATGATTGAATATTCCATTTCAAATATATTTTAAAAATTAGGAAATGTTGAAAATCTTTTTTGTCAATGTTCATCAGTTAGCACGATTGAAACTTCCATTTTAAATATATTATAAAAATTCGAAAATTTTGAAAATCTTTTTTTGTCAATGTTCATAAGTTAGCAAGATTGAATCTTCCATTTCAAATATATTTTAAAAAGTGGAAAATTTTAAAAATCTTTTTTGTCAATGTTCATAAGTTAGCATAATTGAATCTTCCATTTCAAACATATTATAAAAATTTGAAATTTTGAAAATCATTTTTTGTCAATGTTCATAAGATAGCATGATTGAATCTTCCATTGCCATCCCTAGAGAAGATTGACCCTAAAGAATAAGAAATATTTCCTTTTTATAATTTTGTACAATTTATAGTGGCTCCGTGAAGCCGCTTGGTTTGAATTGGCATTGGGCAGGGCATAAAAATTTTAAAAATTGTGAAACCTTGGAAACCTATCTATGTTTGAGTAGGAGATCATGTGTGAAAATTTTCAGGTGATTTAGAGGAGGTCCAAAAAAATAACCTCATTACGGAGGGACCATTTGGTCTAACTTAAGCTAGTTTTTGAACAAAGGTGATTTTTTCCACCACCTCGAAATGACCTCAATTTTTGTTGGCATGATATCGTTGATATAAATAGAAAGAATAAGAAAGATTTCCTTTTTATAATTTTGATCAATTTATAGTGGCTCCGTGAAGCCGCTTGTTTTGAATTGGCATTGGGCGGGGCATAAAAAATTTAAAAAATTAAAAAAAATTCAAACCTTGGAAACTAGCTTTGTTTGAGCAAACTAGGTTTGTTTGTGCAAGAGATCATGTGTGCCAAAATTGAGGTGATTTGGAGGTGGTCGGAAAAATCACTACTTTCCGAAGGGACCATTTGGTCTAACTTAAGCCAGTTTTTTAACAAAGGTAATTCTTTCCACCACCTCCGAATCACCCAAATTTTCTTTTACATGGTGACCCACATGTGCAAAACATGTCTATGAAAGAAAGTTAGGAAAAATATATTTTACAATGCCCCCTTGAGGTATAGACTGATGTTTTGATCAGTCAGTCTAGAGGGCTGTATATATTCAAAAAAATATAAAACCTTGCAAACCTAGCTTTGTTTCTGCAAGAGATCATGTGTGCCAAAATTGAGGTGATTTGTAGGTGGTGGAAAAATCACCACATTATGGAGGGACCATTTGGTCTATTAACATAAGCCAGTTTTTGAACAAAGGTGATTTTTTCCACCACCTCCAAATCACCCAAATTTACTTTCACATGGTGACCCACATGTGCCAAACATGGCAGTGAAAGAAAGTTTGGAAAAATATATTGTACAATGCCCCCTTGAAGTATAGACCGATGTTTTGATCAGTTAGTCTAGAGGGTTGTATAAATTCATAAACATTCAAAAAATTATAAAACCTATGATACCTAGCTTTTTTGTACAAGAGATCACGTGTGCCAAAATTGAGGTGATTTGGAGGTGGTCTAAAAAATCACCACATTCCGGAGGGACCATTTGGTCGATTAACTTAAGCGAGTTTTTGAACAAAGGTGATTTTTTTCCACCACCTCCAAATCACCCAAATTTTCTTTTACATGGTGACCCACATGTGCCAAACATGGCTATTAAATAAAGTTTGGAAAAAAATATTTTACAATGCCCCCTTGAGGTATAGACCGATTTTTGATCAGTTAGTCTAGATGGCTGTATAAATTCAAAAAAAATCAAAAAAAATAAAACCTTGGAATCCTAGCTTTGTTTGTGCAAGAGATCATGTGTGCCAAAATTGAGGTGATTTGAAATTGGTCAAAAAAAATCACCGCATTCCGGAGAGACCATTTGGTCTAACTTAAGCTAGTTTTTGAACAAAGATGATTTTTCGAAAACCATTTGGTAACTTAAGCCATGATGTTTAGCTATTTCTTTTCTTATTTATATTTTAAATATTTTAAAATCAAATCTATTTTCCTCTTTCATTTATTCCTACAGTTTTAAAATTCAAAATATGCTTATGGTTAAATAAGTTTTAGTTTTATGTTTTAAATAATTTTTAGTTTTATGTTTTAAATAATTTCAAATCATATATATATTTTCTCTTTTTTTGTTCTTACGGTTATAAAATTCAGAAATGTGCGAAAAAATGTTGTGTTATATTCTTTATATTTAGAGTGGCTTGTTGAAATTTGTATACATGTAAGTTAGCATGTATACAAATTTATGAGGTGAATTGAAGAAAAAACAAATAATTGACATGTGACAAATGCCAAAAATGAAATATGAAAAAAACCCGGCTAATAGCTACATAGTTCACAATTCAACGGCCTGCATACGACTAGGATCCCAATCATTTATTGGGCCAGGATGCAGGCCCGCCCGATTGTAAATATAGATTGCTAGTAGGCCCCATAGGACAGGGAAGGATAGGGTTAGGCAATGTGTTGCCCGCGTTAGAAAGGAACTTGAGAGGGGAGCTCAGCCCGGTATATAAACCGGTGCGAGCTCCCCTCGCTTGGCGAGGTGGGACTAAACTCCGTGCACCCCTCGGATGTTCCCGACGCGACGCTCGCTTGGGCCTAATTCGGGTGGGCCATCCCAGTCAAGCCTCACCCATGTGCAGAATATTAGCATATTAAACCGAGCTGCTACTTAGTAATAAAGTTTTGATTTACCACTAAAACAAATTTATGATATTTAAAATATTTTAAAATCAACTCCATTTTATGTTTTGTGACAGTTCTTAAATTCACTAACGTATGTAAAATTAATGTGTTATATTTCAGTTATTGAATCAAATATTTATTTTATTTTCATATTTACAATAATTTAAAAACAAATCTATTTTTCCTCTTTCATTTATTCTGACAGTTTTAAAATTCAAAATATGCAAGATAATATGTTCTCTTTCATTTCACTTGTTAATTATAATATTTATTTTTAGTTTTATGTTTTAAATAATTTTAAATAATATATATTTTTTATCTTTTATTTGTTCTTATGGTTATAAAATTCAAAAATGTGCGAAAAATGTTGTGTTATGTTCTTTATATTTTAGAGTGGCTTGTTGAAATTAGTATACATGTAAGTGGGCATGTATACAAATTTATGAGGTGAATTGAAGAACAACAAATAATTGACATGTGACAAATGCAAAAAATGAAATATGAAAAAAAAACCGCCTACTAGCTGAATAGTTCACAATTCAACGGCCTGCATATGACTAGTAACCCAACTGCTAGTAGGCCTCACAGGGCAGGGACGGATAGGGTTAGGCAATGTGCTGCCTGTGTTGGAAAGGAACTTGAGAGGGGAGGCTCAGCCCGGTATATAAACCAGTGCGAGCTCCCCTCGCTTGGCGAGGTGGGACTAAACTCCCTGCAGCCCTCGGATATGCCCGATGCGACACTGGCTTGGGCCTAATTCGGGTGGGCCGTCCCATGCGAGCCTCACCCGCGCGCAAAATTGTGACAGTTCTTAAATTCACTAACGTATGAAAAAGTAATGTGTTATATCTCACTTATTCAATCAAACATTTATTTTATTTTTATATTTACAATAATTTAAAATCAAATCTATTTTTCCTCTTTCAGTTATTCTGACACTTTTATAATTGAAAAAATGCTAGATAATATGTTTCCTCTTCATTGTAATATATCTTTTCTATTTTCTATTTCAAAATGAGTATCTCAAATATATTTTTTCTCTGTTATTTCTTGTTACAGTTTTAAAATTCAAAATTGCATTAATGTATGTTGTCTTTTATCTCACTTCTTAATTCTAATATTTTAATCTATTTTCTATTCAAAAATAGTTGTATACGAAGTATATGTTTTGTCTTTTATTTCTTATTATAGTTTTAACATACAAAATTTCATGAATATATGTTGTCTTCTGTTTCACTTGTTAATTATAAATTTTCTTGTATTCCAAAAATCCATTTGCTTGAGTCGAGAAAAACAACGTCCTTCGGGCACCCCCTCCGTCGGACCCGAATGATGTCGGTTACACATGTGCTATGAAGTGGCCTGCATCAAATGACACCAAAGTTAGGCACCATGTGAGGATGCCCAATATAGGCCCCCATGCAACATCTGAGCAATTCCGGACACCGAACTAACGTGGCGTCAAGTCCGGGCAGCGTTTCGGTGTTTTTTCGCCGGCAAAATCCTAGTAAATGCACCGAGTGCCGGAAATTGATGAAAATTGGCATGCATGATGTCCATGGTGATCCCATTGTGTGGAAACAATTTGGTGACATTTGGTTGAGTTTAGAAAAACAACGTCCTTTGGGCTCCCCCTCCGGCAGACCCGGTTGCTGCTGGTTGCACATGTGCAATGTGGCGCCCTGCATGAAATGACCCCAAAGTTTGGCACCACGTGAGGATGCCGAATGTAGGCCCCCAAGCAGCATCTGAGCCATTCCGGACACCGAACGAACGTTGCATCACGTCCGGGCAATGTTTTGGGGTTTTTTCGCCGGCAAAATCCTAGTAAATGCATCAAGTGTCGGAAATCGGTGAGAACTGGCATGCATGATGTCCATGGTGATCCCATTGTGTGGAAAAAATTTGGTGCCATTTGGTTCAGTATAGAGAAACAATGTCCTTCGGGCTCCCCCTTCGACAGACCCCGAATGCTGCTGGGTGCACATGTGCTATGTGGTGCCCTGCATGAAATGACACCAAAGTTTGGCACCATGTGAGGATGCCCAATGTAGGCCCCCAAGCAACATCTGAGCCATTCCGGACACCGAAAGAACGTTGCGTCACGTCCGGGCAGTGTTTCGGGGTTTTTTCGCCGCCAAATCCTAGTAAATGCATCGAGTGTCGAAAATCGGTGAGAACTGGCATGCATGATGTCCATGGTAATCCCATTGTGTGGAAAAACTTTGGTGCCATTTGGGTTAGTTTAGAGAAACAATGTCCTTCGGGCTCCCCCTCCGGCAAACCCGAATGCTGCTGGTTGCACATGTGCTATGTGGTGGCCTGCATGAAATGACACCAAAGTGTGGCACCATTTGAGGATGCCCAATGTAGGCCCCCAAGCAACATCTCAGCCACTCTGGACACCAAACGAACGTTGTGTCACGTCCAGGCAGCGTTTCGGGGGTTTTTTCGCTGGCAAAATCCTAGTAAATGCATCGACTGTCGGAAATCGATGAGAACTGGCATGCATGGTTTCCATGGTGATCCCATTGTGTGCAAAACTTTGGTGCCATTTGGTTCAGTATAGAGAAACGAGGTCCTTCGGTCACCCCCTCTGGCAGACCGGAATGCTGCTACTTGCACATGTGCTATGTGGTGGCCTACATGAAATTACACCAAAGTTTGGCACCATGTGAGGATGCCTAATGTAGCCCCCCATGCAACATCTGAGCCATTCCAGACACCGAACGAATGCTGCGTCATGTCCAGATGGCATTTCGTGATTTTTCGCCGGCAAAATCCTAGTAAATGCATCGATTGCGGAAATCAACAAGAATTGGCATGCATGTTGTCCATGGTGATCCCATTGTTTGAAAAAAAATTGGGACCATTTGGTTAAGTTGAAATATTTATTTGATTTCAAAATTTTATAATACGAAAAAGAAAAGAAAAGAAATTAAAGATAAAACGTACATGACACGAGTCCCTCGGCGCTCAAAGAGAGGAGCAGCCGGGATTTGTTACACAATTCCCGGATAGGAATCTCCAAAAAAAGTTGAGCGTGGGAAGCATATCCCTTTATTTTAGGAGCATGTACTGCCTCTCCTCAACCAAGGAAAGCAAAGATCACAGACATACTTTCCCTGGTGGTTACGACGAGCTACGAGATCCTCCTCCTCCTATATAGTCTCAGCATCGTCGTACATGTCGTCTATGATGACTCCTACCGCACGCCGAGTCGACGACCACTAGTAGAAAAAGGGCCATTTGTCCCGGTTCATAAGGCCCATCTGTCTCGGTTGGGGAACCGAGACTAAAGGGTCATTACTAATGCCCTAGGCCTTTAGTCCCGGTTCTTATACTAACTGGGACAGATGGGCCTCCACGTGGCCGCTCCCACGAGCCCAGGCACGAGGACCTTTGGTCCCGGTTGGTAGCACCAACCGGGACCAATAAGCTTCCACGCGTCAGCATTTCAGGGGCTGTTTTTTTTTTGAAAGGAGGTGGTTTAGGGGTTTTGGGGGTTAATTTAGGTTGGTATATGTATCTAATAGAGAGATGTCTCCTCTCTTATCTCCACGCTACTGCTACTGCTATGCCTAAACATGACTTAGATTGAAGTGAGGCAACATGTGGTGCATGTCGAAAGTAATACTAATCCTAACTTGATCAAGTTTGGATTGTACTACTTTCGACATGCACCACATGCATGTTTCCTTCACTTCAATCCAATCCATGTTCATTTCACCCGCTGATATATAGTAACTCTTCATGCTCGCATCATGCATCATCATATATAATAACAAGTCTACTAATCATCATCATACAACTTCTAATCGTTATTAATAACAAGCCATACGATCATCATCCTCATAGTCATCGAACCAACCCTACTTAATTGATTTTAGCACATGATCATCAGTATTAGGTAGGACCTAAATACCCTCTTTAAGGTAAAATAGCATAAAACAATATAGACCCTGACTTGGAGATCATCCTGTCTCCAATTCTTGCGCTTCGCTTCCTTTTTCTTCCAAGAACCTCCTTACGACTGTCCATACATTTTTTCCATCCTTTAATTTGCATGTCTCCATTCCTTTTAGAAATCTGGTATGGACAGTTGAGATTTGTAGGATGACCTGGATGTATGTTCAAAACATTAAGGCTACCTTTCTGATACATCAAATGAGGCACACAATTCTCTGGGATTATCTTTTGAAAAACATAGTAATAACTTCATAGTTAGCAATGATGTACTAGTTTTAGAAGTATGCAAAAGATGCATGGATGTCGTAATAGTAAAAAATCTTACCAGGGTATCTCCATGGTAGTTACCGAGTTCAACACATGCACTAGTGGCACGTATTGACCATAATGTTGAGGAGTTTGATTGTAGATATTATAACTTTCAATGTGAGTACAAAATCCAACCAGATGATTTTTCTCCTTGTAATTTAATTCAGAGCCATCAGTGTAGTGGGTTTTGTCTACCATCTCCCGCACATTCTTTGAAGAATGAAAGTAAGCTATCAATGGAAATAAGTTGTCAACTATTTTGAAGTAAACAATATAAATTAGCTAATAACTATGTTTGAGAAACTCACATAGCGATAGAATTGGAGGCGTATCAACAAGGACCCAAATGTCCATATTGTGTTGCTCGATTCCAGGATCACCAAGATCCATGGTGACAAGCATACCCTCATCAAAACCATACATATTGCAAAGTGCTTCCCATTTTATAACCAAAATGGGTTACGCTCTCAGAATTGTACAACTTTACTTCAAAATCCACATCATGATGAGTCCTTAGGTGAATTTTCTTTGTTTCAAAACTTTCATGGTCTTCGAAACCCATCCTCTCCAAGACATAGCGCCTTGCATGGCATGGGATAAGCTACTTGAATTGTAAAAAATGAAAATTACACGTTGAAATAGTTGTAGTCATGCTTAATTACGAAAAAACACTTGTCGTCATTGTGTACCGTTTCAACATCGAATGTCTCCTCGAGCTTAATGCTGAAGCGCCGATCATCGTCCAGGTGAGGCCTGTCGCACAGACCTCGATCGTCGTGGCAACAGCTGCACTCCCCCAGGAGACTTAAATATACGTACTACAAAAACTAAATTAGATCATTATTATTCATCACGGGTTGATTATCGGTCTGTCGAGTCTTTTCTTGAAAACTCTCAGCTCACGTGGTGTATATATTCGACTCTCAGTGATGGTCGCTCCTCACTTCATCCCCGAGTGCATTACACCAAAATGTCTAGCACACGGAAACGAAGGAGAAGCGACGGCCACGACAACAGTCGGGATTCTTCGTCCTCTCATATATATATGGTGGAACTCTCCCTCACTGACCCCTCTCTGACATTTGCGACCGTCGGTGATGGTCGTTACTCCTTCTTCCCCTAGTGCATAACAAAGTTCTAGCACCCGGAGAATAAGGAGAAACGACCCCCACGACAACAGTCGGGCTTCTTCGTCCTCTCATATATGGTGGGGACTGGACAGACTTAAAGTCAACCCGAATATCATTTAATTATCTCTCTAAAAAAGGATTTGGCTGGTCTCACCTCGAGGTCGGAGGGGGTCGGTGACGGGGACGACGGCGGGGATGATGGAGGGGGGCTCCTAGATTTCTGCGAAAACAAAAACCCTATAAGCTATCAACTAATCATATGCATACGCCTTGCATACTGCTCTCCAATTTTAGCATTCAAAGTAGGAGTAGTTTTCCAATTTGAGCATTCAATAAGCAAAATCAAATCGCAAAATAAAGTAGTATTCAAATTAGGATGCATTCAATTATAAGCAAAACTACATCATCTCTTGCGTCCGTACATCATCGAATATTATCACTAATACACCTCGAATACTATCATACATATAACATTGCTAGTACAGCTAGAACCGTAGCACCCGACGGGTATCGGCACGGGCGGTGGACACCCAAAGAGAAGGAACCATCACAAGATCGCTCAAGTGAGATCCTTGAAGAACCTGCCAGGTATTGTCGAACCTGCCCTTCAACGCAACCATGTAGCGACGGACGTGCTCGTCCTCCTCGCTGACACGGTGACGTACCACCTCCGCGGTGTCCGGAAGCCTCGGCACCATCACTGGCCCCCGGGACCGCCACCGAACAAGGATCGGGTCAATGACGGGCTGGCTCCTCACCAACCTACGCCCCCCGGAAGGTAGCACATCCCAAAAACATCCCGGCAGAGCCCAGTCCCGGACATGGCCCCTCTGATCAAGCCGGCCTCCTCCGCCGAGTCGAGACGAGGATGCGGGATAGGCATCCTCGACGTCGATGCGGGAATAATTGCTTTAACTAAAAAATAAACTAGTTCTATTAATTTTCTAGCTAAAAATAAACTACTTCTATAGTAAAATAAACTAGTTTTATTAAATCAAGTACTTCAACTACTAAGCACTTAATATAAATAGAATAAGGTAGTACTTACTAAAAATAAACTACTTCTAATATATAGTACAATAATGTAGTTTTATTAAATCAACTAGTTCAATTACTAATTAATTAAGCACTTTCTAAGTAGTACTTACTAAAAGTTACCGGGGAGGGGGGGTATATCGACAACGACATACCCGATAAAAAAATAAGAAGAGGAAGAAGAAGAAAAAAAAGAGGAGAAGAAGAAAGGAATAGAGGAGGAGATCAAAGACAAAAAATATAAAAAGAGGAGAAGAAGAAGGAATAGAGGAGAAGAAGAAATAGATTCTTCTTCTTCGCCTTTATTCCTTCTTCTTCTCCTTCTTCCTCTTCTTATTTTACTTTTTTCTCTCCTTCTTTTTCTTCTAAATATGAACATATACATAAATGACTTTGATCATACGCAATTTTCCTATACATACACAATATGAACATATACATAAGTTGACAAAGAAAATTCTATGAACAAAAAAATCATAAAAAATCTACGAACAAAACTACAACATAAAAAAATCATAAAAATTCTATGAAAAAAATTATAACATAAAAACTCATAAAAATTCTATGAAAAAATTGACTTATTCTTTGCATATGAACATACAAACATTTGCATATTCAACAATAATATCACCAAAAAAATCTAAACTACACATCTAAATTAATACAACTAAATTACAACTAAATTAACTACACATCTAAACTACACATCCAAATTAATACAACTAAATTACAACATCTAAACTACACATAATATATAGGGGGGGCGACGGCAGCGGCGGCGGCCATTACAAGGAGGAGGAGGAGGGGATCGGCGGGCAGAGCTCACAGGGTGCGCGGCAACGGCGACGAGGAAGCAGGGCCCACGGTGTCGGGGCAGGGTGGCGCGGGGCGGCAACGACGTCGGTCCAGGGAGGGACGGCGTTGGGGCGGCGCTGGACAGCGTCGGGGCGGCTTGGGACGGCGTCGGAGGCAGGGCGACGACGGCGACAGCGAGACAGGGGGATAGCATGGCGGTGTCGCGGTGGGGGAATGAGGAACTGAACAAAAAATTTACAAGTCCTGCTTTTATAGACGAGGCATTGGTCCTAGTTCATGGCACAAACCGGGACCAATGCCCTCCTTTAGTCCCGGTTGGTGCCACCAGCCGGGACCAAAGGTCTCTTTTCAGCAGTCCAAAAGGCGGGAAGCGGCAGCCTTTGGTCCCGGTTGGTGGCACCAACCGGGACTAAAGGATGGCATTGGTCCTGGTTGGTGCTACGAACCGGTACCAATGCCCCCCTTTAGTCCCGGTTGGTGGCACCAACCGGGACCAAAGGCGTCGTTCTGCCCATGCCCAAATGTTTAGTCCCACCTCGCTAGTTCAGAGGTGCGCGCAGTGGTTTATAAGCCCCACAGCCGCACCCCTCTCGAGCTCCTCTCCATTGCAGGCTTTCTGGGCCTAATTGTTACTGGTATGCCTGACGGGCCTACTGGGCATTCTGCGGGCCTGAATCCTGGCCCATGGATGGGTTTTTCTAGTTGTATTCAGGCCGTGGAGGCTCAGTAGGTGGCATATTTTTTATTTTTTCCCTGTTTTTTGTTTTCTTTTTTGCTTTATTTATTTTGTTTTGTTTCTACATACAACAAAAAACTTATTTTATTTTATTTTGTTTCTAATTACTTACTTATTATGTAATTTTGTTATTAAAGTTTCTAACAAAAAAAGTTCTTTATCAAAATTCCTTTTGCTTTTAATGATTTTGAATAGAAAATACTTTGATAATTTTAGTTGCATCAATTTTATATGTAATTTTAGTTTCAATAATACTAGAGGTTGCTTATAATGTTTTGAACAGAAAATACCTTAATAATTTTAGTTTCATAAATTTTATTTATGTTATTAAAGTTTATTTTATTTTGTTTCTACTTCTATATTTTCTTAAACTTTATATTATTTTGTTTCTAATTACCTATTTAATTTATTTTATGATAATTTTTGCTATTAAAGTTTGTAACAAAAAATTTCTTTATGAAAATTCTATATTATTTTAGTTGCATAAATTCTGTATAATTTTAGCTTCAATAATACTAGAGGTTTATAAAATGCAACATTCAAAGCATTTCAACAAAACATTCAAAGCATTTCAACAAATCTGACAATCTGTTTCGAGATATCAGGGTTTCATACGGAAACTCGTCTGTTACAACATGCATTTCAAATGAACTAGGAAAAGGTTGAAAGTTGGCATGGTATCATCATAATAGTTGTGGACAGAAAGTCTTCACTTTTTCTTTGCTTGTGTTCTTTGCTTATTGCGAGTTAACCATGGATAATCTTCATCATTTATCAGGATGCTTGGGTGAGCCTTGACTTTGAAGGGAGGAATTTCATGAAACTTTTCATAATCTTTGGACGTGTGTGTCTTGCCCTCCACTCCCACGATGTCCCTTTTTCCTGAAAGAACTATGCGGCGCTTTGGCTCATCGTATGATGTATTCGCTTCCTTATCTTTTCTTTTTCTTGTTTTGGTAGACATGTCCTTCACATAGATAACCTGTGCCACATCATTGGCTAGGATGAACGGTTCGTCAGTGTACCCAAGATTGTTCAGATCCACCGTTGGCATTCCGTATTATGGGTCTACCTGTACCCCGCCTCCTGACAGATTGACCCATTTGCACTTAAACAAATGGACCTTAAAATCATGTCCGTAGTCAAGTTCCCATATGTCCACTATGTAACCATAATATGTGTCCTTTCCCCTCTCGGTTTCTGCATCAAAGCGGACACCGCTGTTTTGGTTGGTGCTCTTTTGATCTTGGGCGATAGTGTAAAATGTATTCCCATTTATCTCGTATCCTTTGTAAGTCAATACAGTCGAAGATGGCCCCCTGGACAACGAGTATAGCTCATCACAAACAGTGTTGTCACCTCTGAGACGTGTTTCCAACCAACTGCTGAAAGTCATGATGTGTTCACTTGTAATCCAGTCATCACACTGCTTCGGGTGTTTGGAGTGCAGAATGTTCTTGTGTTCATCGACATACGGGGACACCAAGGTAGAGTTCTGTAGAACTATGTAGTGTGCTTGAGACCAAGAATGCCCGTCCCTGCATATTATCGAGTCCGCTCCTAGCGTGCCTTTTCCAGTTAGTCTGCCATCATACCGCGATTTAGGGAGACCTATCTTCTTAAGGCCAGGAATGAAGTCAACACAAAACCCAATGAAATCCTCTGTTTGATGGCCCATGGAGATGCATCCTTCTGGCCTAGCATGGTTACAGACATATTTCTTTAGGACTCCCATGAACCTCTCAAAGGGGAACATATTGTGTAGAAATACGGGGCCCGGAGTGACAACCCTGTCGACTAGATGAACTAGGACGTGCGTGCTACCTCTTGAGCACTACATTGGATTTCCTTGAAGACGAAAGGGTGATGCAGCAAAGTAGCGTAAGTATTTCCCTCAGTTTTTGAGAACCAAGGTATCAATCCAGTAGGAGGCTACGCGCGAGTCCCTCGTACCTGCACAAAACAAAAAACTCCTCGCAACCAATGCGATAAGGGGTTGTCAATCCCTTCACGGTCAGTTACGAGAGCGAGATCTGATAGATATGATAAGATAATATTTTTGGTATTTTTGTGATAAATATGCAAAGTAAAATAAAATCAAAGTAAAAAGCAAAGGAAATAACTAAGTATTGGAAGATTAATATGATGAAGATAGACCCGGAGCCATAGGTTTCACTAGTGGCTTCTCTCAAGAGCATAAGTATTTTACGGTGGGTGAACAAATTACTGTTGAGCAATTGACAGAATTGAGCATAGTTATGAGAATATCTAGGTATGATCATGTATATAGGCATCACGTCTGAGACAAGTAGACCGACTCCTGCCTGCATCTACTACTATTACTCCACTCATCGACCGCTATCTAGCATGCATCTAGAGTATTAAGTTCATGAAAACAGAGTAACGCCTTAAGCAAGATGACATGATGTAGAGGGATAAATTCATGCAATATGATAAAATCCCCATCTTTTTATCCTCGATGGCAACAATACAATACGTGCCTTGCTGCCCCTGCTATCACTGGGAAAGGACGCCGCAAGATTGAACCCAAAGCTAAGCACTTCTCCCATTGCAAGAAAGATCAATCTAGTAGGCCAAACCAAACTTATAATTCGAAGAGACTTGCAAAGATAACCAATCATACATAAAAGAATTCAGAAAAGATTCAAATATTGTTCATAGATAATCTTGACCATAAACACACAATTCATCGGTCTCAACAAACACACCGCAAAAAGAAGATTACATCGAATAGATCTCCACAAGAGAGGGGGAGAACATTGTATTGAGATCCAAAAAGAGAGAAGAAGCCATCTAGCTAATAACTATGGACCCGAAGGTCTGAGGTAAACTACTCACACTTCATCGGAGAGGCTATGGTGTTGATGTAGAAGCCCTCCGTGATGGATGCCCCCTCCGGCGGAGCTCCGGAACAGGCCCCAAGATGGGATCTCATGGATACGGAAAGTTGCGGCGGTGGAATTAGGTTTTTGGCTCCGTATCTGATCGTTTGGGGGTACGTAGGTATATACAGGAGGAAGGAGTACGTCGGTGGAGCGACAGGGGGCCCACGAGGGTGGAGGGCGCGCCTGGGGGGGGGGGGGGGGGGGTAGGCACGCCCCCTACCTCGTGGCCTCCTCCATTGTTTCCTGACGTAGGGTCCAAGTCTCCTGGATCATGTTTGTTCCGAAAATCACGTTCCCAAAGGTTTCATTCCATTTGGACTCCGTTTGATATTCCTTTTCTTCGAAACCCTAAAATAGGCGAAAAAACAACAATTCTAGGCTGGGCCTCCGGTTAATAGGTTAATCCCAAAAATAATATAAAAGTGGATAATAAAGCCCAATAATGTCCAAAACAGTAGATAATATAGCATGGAGCAATCAAAAATTATAGATACGTTAGAGACGTATCAAGCATCCCCAAGCTTAATTCCTGCTTGTCCTCGAGTAGGTAAATGATAAAAAAGATAATTTTTGATGTGAAGTGCTACTTGGCATAATTTTAATGCAATTCTTCTTAATTGTGGTACGAATATTCAGATCCGAAAGATTCAAGATAAAAGTTCAAATTGACATAAAAATAATAATACTTCAAGCATACTAACTAAGCAATTATGTCTTCTCAAAATAACATGGCCAAAGAAAGTTATCCCTACAAAATCATATACTCTCGCTATGCTCTATCTTCACCACACAAAGTATTTAAATCATGCACAACCCCGATGACTTTAGGGTTGCGTGAGGTCTAGCCTCCGCATATCTCGTATATATAAGACCAACAATACAGAGTTATGTTACAATACAACAGGTACAATACCGTTTCCAACACACCCCCTCAATCTGAACCAGTACTACATACAAGGTTCAGATTGGACCGGAAACGCTCTAACAACTTTCGTGTGGCTGGTTTAGTAAATACATCAGCCAGTTGGTCATTAGTCGAGATAAACCTGACAACTAAAACAACAGAAGCAACGCGGTCATGCACAAAATGAAAATCTATCTCTATGCATGTGCTTGGTTCTTGCGTGAAAGACTGGATTTGCCGTCAGGTATGTAGCCCCAAGATTATCACACCATAGAATGGCGGTAAACTGCTTGAAGACCCCAAGCTCCTTGAGTAAGGTCTCCATCCAGATTGCTTCAGCTGCTCCATTAGCTAAAGCTTTATACTCTGCCTCCGTACTCGATCTAGAGACAGTTGGTTGTTTCTTGGAACTCCATGAGAGAAGATTTGAGCCCACGAATACAGCAAAACCACTAGTGGAACGGCGGTCATCAATGCATCCAGCCCAATTGTCGATGTCAAAACCGGCGGATCTCGGGTAGGGGGTCCCGAACTGTGCGTCAAGGCCGGATGGTAACAGGAGACAAGGGACACGATGTTTTTACCCAGGTTCGGGCCCTCTCGATGGAGGTAATACCCTACTCCTGCTTGATTAATATTGATGATATGGGTAGTACAAGATTAGATCTACCACGAGATCAAGGAGGCTAAACCATAGAAGCTAGCCTATGGTATGATTGTTGTATATGGAGTTGATTCTGTCCTACGGACTACAACCCTTCGGTTTATATAGACACCGGATAGGGTTAGGGTTACATAGAGTCGGTTACAATGGTAGGAGATCTTGAATATCTGCATCGCCAAGTTTGCCTTCCACGCCAAGGAAAGTCCCATCCGGACACGGGACGAAGTCTTCAATCTTGTATCTTCATAGTCTAGGAGT
Organism: Triticum urartu; assembly: GCF_056163025.1. Lineage (NCBI taxonomy): Eukaryota > Viridiplantae > Streptophyta > Magnoliopsida > Poales > Poaceae > Triticum > Triticum urartu. Next base: position 717,406,209 of record NC_141879.1, read on the forward strand.
CCGGCTGAAGGTATAGTCCGGCTACCCAAACACCCCCTAATCCAGGACTCCCTCAGTAGCCCCTGAACCAGGCTTCAATGACGACGAGTCCGGTGCACAAATTGTCTTCGGCATTGCAAGGCGGGTTCCTCCTCCAAGTCCTTCATAGAAGATTGTAAACACCAAGAGTAGTGTCCGGCTCTGCAAAATAAGCTTCCACACATTGCCATAGAGAGAATAATATTAACACGAATCAAATCTGCTGACGTATTCCGCAGTGCGTCATCACACTACGGCCAGGTCCTTCACTCGAATTGTTTTCACCTTTCCGCCTCAACATGTTTTGCGAGGCGGTTTCCTTGGCACGTCTTGTCAAGGCAGAGATCGTGTACCCCCCTTTTACGGGATTCTCATCAATACGGACGTGGGTAATCCAACCGCGCCACTTATCACGGCGCTTGGGAGGCAAGCGAGTTTTACTAGGCAGGTGGGGACGCACAACCGCATCCGCCCATATAAGGGGACAAGGATCCACCTTTTTACCTACGCCTTCTTCCTCCCTTGCCTACCCATCTCTCACGCACCCGAGCTCCAGCGCCCAAGCCCGCACTTCCCACCTCAACCTTCTCCAGCAATGTCCGGAGCGGGAGGCAAGTGGATGGTCTCCTCCATCACGGAGGGTAAAGTCAAGAAGCTAAGGAAGGCCGGGTATCTGTCCAAGGACATCGCGCACCGTCTTCCCGAAGAGGGGCAGCTTATCCCCACCCCAAGGCCCCATAAGAGGGTAGTATTTCTCCCCCACTTCCTCCGCGGACTGGGTTTTCCACTCCACCCATTTTTCCGGGGGCTCATGTTCTACTACGGCCTGGATTTCCATGATCTGGCTCCGAACTTCATCCTCAACATCTCGGCGTTTATCGTCGTGTGCGAGGCTTTTCTCCGCGTCCGCCCCCATTTCGGCCTCTGGCTCAAGACCTTCAACATCAAGCCCAAGGTGGTGCGCGGCAGCCAGGCGGAGTGCGGAGGCGCCATGGCGGGCAAGATGGCCAACGTCCTATGGTTCGAGGGCTCCTTCGTGGAGACCCTAAAGGGATGGCAAGCCGGGTGGTTTTATATCACCGAGCCGCGTGATCCGGAATGGACTGCAGCCCTCGAGTTCCGATCCGGACCCCCCACGCGGCTTATGTCCTGGAAAGAGACGGGCCTGTCGTGGGGTGACGAAAAAGAGGTGACCGGATTGCAAACATACATCCAGTCCCTGGTGAACAAGCCAGTCCGGCTTGTTAATGTAATCCAGGTTATGCTCATCCGCCAGATCCTCCCGTGCCAACAACGGGATTTTAATCTGTGAGAGTTCGACCCGGCACAGCATCAAACCCCTTAGCAGGCTCTTTGACACGACGTACGAAGACGCCTGGAGGATGCTATTCAAGGGCGCCGAGGCTCCCGCATTCGCTTCCGAGGACCGCGGATACAGTTCGCAACGTCACGCTAGCGAGGTAAGCCATCTACACCTTTTACAGGATGTTTAAGCTTTTTTCATAGTTTGACTCTATGCGGGATCTAAACTCCCCTACCTTTGACGGGCTTGGCGGGCAGTATCCGAACCGATTAACTGTCCGGCTCCGCTGCCCGAAGACCCAGCCCCAGCTCTACTAGTGAAGCTGCTGGCTCCGGCGCCTTATGTGGTGCCGGAGAAGAAGGCCAAGATGAAGAAGACCACAGGGACTCGAAGGAGTGCCCGCAACGTGGTGGTGTCGGACTCGTCATCTGACGAGTCCGAGACGCCCTCCTCCCATGAAAATGAGGAGGAGGAAGAAGAAAACTCTCCCCCCCCCCAGCGGAGGGAGGAGAGAAGAGGAAGGCCGCCCCAACGGGGGAGGCCGAGGGGTCTAGGAAAAGGAAGACCCCTCCACCGGACTACACCCCCGACGCCGAAGAGGGCGAAGAGGAGTGGCCGAACAGGGCCAAGCGTCCGGCGAAATCGTAAGTTCGGATATCAGAGTAACTCATGATGTTCCTTTGTTGCACAGCTTTCCCTAATGTCGAATGTAATTATGCAGTCCGCCCCGGGCTGAAGTTGACGAATCATCGGGCGGCTCCCTGGACACATCGGACGTGAACTCAGTTCCGCCTGCTGTCTCCCCCCGCACTGCGGACGACGCCGAAGTGGCGTCGCGACAAGCCCCTGGGCAGGAGGAGGTGGTCCCGGAGGAGCCACAAGGCAACCTCCCAGACTCCAGGAGTGAAGGGGACAAGACCCCCCAGGGCTCCAAGTCCGGCTTTGAGCCGGACACCGCACCGGAATCTACAACAGTTCCGGACCGCGGTAGGCGAACTCCTTCCAAGAGGAGTAAGCCTTCTGAGCCGGCATCCTCCATCCAGTCGGAGGCGCCAGACAATCTGCTGGAGGAGCTTAAGGGCGCCTCCATCGACGAGGAGCACTGTGCCATCATGAGTATGGTGGTCCAGAAGGTTCGGTCCGCCAAAAGCGGACTGACTGAAGCTTGTGCTAGCCTTCTAACAGGCTTCGAGGTAAGTAAAAATATGTAAAAAAAATATTACCGTATAGACAGTAGCCCCTGATGCTCTATTTGGCGTTCGGAAAGAAAAGCCGAATAGAGGACCTATTAAATATCGCAGGAGTCTAACTAAAAAGGAGTCAATATACGTATGCAGGCTTCGCTGTTGGCCCCCGCCGCACTGACTGCGGAGGGGGGTGCCCTGAAACAGGGCCTCGAGCGGACCAAGCAAGAGCTCGGCCTTGCCAAACGGCAGCTCGAGGAGAAAGAAGGTAAGAAATACCTTATAGAAAAAGTGCCTATAAAAAGACATGATTGCAAAAAATAACAGGATTGTACTGCTTATTGTAGGGGCCACGACTGAGGTGGCAACCCTCAAGCAGGCGCTGTCCGAGGCCGAAAAGAAAACGGCCGTGGAGTGCACCAAGCAATAGAAACTTGAGGCCCAGGTTGGCGAGGTGCAGCAGGAGCTTCAGGCTCTCGTGAAAAAACATGAGAGTTTGGAGCTTGAGTCCAAGACGCAAGCGTCCGAGCTCGGGGCGGCCCTTGAGACTGCCAAGTCTGCCAAGGCCGAAGCCCAAAAGGCCCTCCAAGAGTTGGAGGAGATGAAAAAGATAGCGGCGGGTAAAGCATTCTTTATGAAAAGCAGAAGTATAAAAGTGAAGTACTTATTACTTACCCGAATCTGGAGCTCTCCAGGGGCACTCGCAGATCTTCCCCGCAGCGTATCCGCCGCCGCCGCATTCTACCGAGCCGAAGAGGGCAGCTCGACGGAGAAGGTGTTCTGGTCTCAGTATGCTGAGGCCGGATACCCTGTGCCCTTGAGCGACCAGCTGAAACAGCTGGTCGAGCTCCACAAGGCGGCCGAACAGGCCATGAAAGGCTTCATAGTTCGGCTGTGGCCCAGCGAGGCCCTGCCTGGGAGCTACTTCGGGCTGGTGCGGCGACTGGTGGAGGCCTGTCCAAGGCTCGAGGTCATCAAGCGCTCTGTCTGCATCGAAGGTGCCCGTAGGGCCCTTGCCCGTGCAAAGGTGCACTGGGGCAAGCTGGACGGTGAGAAGCTTGTGAGGGACGGGCCGCCGCCGGGGAAGGAGCATCGCAAGCCCGAGAACTATTATAAGGATGTTCTAGCGGGTGCCCGCCTTGTGGAGGATGAATGTACCAAGGATGTAATTTTTGAATGAACTCGCTCGTGTTTATCCTGTGCGCTGAAAACTTGTTCATATGCGCTAAGCAATGCTTGTTGAATTTAAAATATTACTTTCTGTGCAGCCGTTTATCAAAAATTGAGAAATGGCCAGTCGTCGGATTCTGCCCCCATGTCACTAGTGTTGGGGTGTTCGGGATAAACCTGAGCGCTCTTTTTCCCATAGTTGGGTCCTTCGAGGGAGGCGCTCAGCACAACGAACCAGGCAATCAGACTATAATGCTTGAACACTCTCACTTAGCCATAGAACTCTATAATTTTAAATTTCGGCGAAGCCCCTAGTTCAGAAGACCGAGTTCGAGGCGCTATCCACGCCTTGGCCGGACAAAGCCGGCTCCTCGCTCGAAGCGGCATAAGTCTTTAGGGACTCGAAAAACCTCTCGAACAGCGACCGGTCTCTCGCCATATCATGACAGTCAGTTTTAGCTTTCTCCACTGAGGTGCTTAACCCAGCTCAACCGGGGCACAATCGCAGTGGTTCTCCTAGTGCTACCTTAGCCGATATAGCGGAACGTAAGGCACCAAAACATAGGAGCCGGGCAAACCCAACTATTGACCCAAATCATGATTCGGAGCCGATGCATATAGTGCTATAAGTTCGGGGTGCCGCACTTGTGAAAGTGTACGGACTTCTCACACCATTAAGAGGGGTACTGAAGACCCTGGAATGTTTGCCGTACCATGGTGTACGGGTGCAATCATGTTATTTAATAAACATATATGTAAAAAGAAGATAATGCAAAAAATAGACAAGAAGCTAAGCATTATTTATAGAGAGGCTATTTATCAAAGCCGAACGATACAAATAGTGCGGTAAGCAAAAGATATTGGACTATTCAGTATGTCCTGACCAGGGGCAGGCTGCGGAATTGTATTTAAAACAGGTATACCGCTCGTAACAGAGACCACCTGGGAGTTCCATAATGCGGCATGGCTTGTCTGCCTCCCTGGATCTTGCATCGTTTGGCCGAACAGGTCGTCCGAAGTATGGAGTCCTGAAAGTAAGAAAAAATTAAAAAAGGAATCCGGTAGCCCCTAGTATGTTTTAAGCCGTATTTTGGGTGTGCCGTTATTGTGCCCCTTCCCCTGTGCCCATGGTATTTCAAGGGCGTAGTTATGTACGCGAGGTAGTAGTTTCTCTATGTCATGAAAGCTGGGGTTGGGGCCGCATTGCTACGCTTGCTCAGAGTGGGCCAGACGGTCCTGCTGTTGGTTATTCCGTGCGCGCTTGGCAGTGTCTGGCTTTTTAATGGCTGGACTGGAGAATTGCCTGAGAAGGCTACTTTGTACCTCCGCTGCAAGAGCCGCCATATGCTCCTCCGTGCGGAGGGAGCGTTCGGTGTTTCCGTTGACCGTAACTACTCCTCGAGGGCCTGGCATCTTGAGCTTGAGATATGCGTAGTGGCGCACCGCATTGAACTTTGCGAATGGGGTTCGTCCGAGCAGGGCATGATAGCCACTGCGAAACGGGACTATATCGAAGATTAATTCTTCGCTTCGGAAATTGTCCGGGGATCCGAAGACCACGTCAAGTGTTACTGAGCCTGTACAATTTGCTTCTACACCTGGTATAACGCCTTTAAAGGTCGTTCTTGTGGGCTTAATCCTTGAGGGATCTATGCCCATTTTCCGCACTGTATCCTGATAAAGCAGGTTCAGGCTACTGCCGCCGTCCATGAGGACTCTTCTGAGATGAAATCCGTCGATGATTGGGTCGAGAACCAATGCGGCGAAGCCGCCATGACGGATGCTAGTGGGATGGTCCCTTCGATCAAAAGTGATCGGGCAGGAGGACCATGGGTTGAACTTTGGGGCGACTGGCTCTATCGCGTATACGTCCTGTAGCGCACGCTTCCGCTCCCGCTTGGGAATGTGGGTTGCGTATATCATGTTCACCGTCCGCACTTGTGGGGGAAAGCCCTTCTGTCCATTGTTGTTTGGCGGCTTGGGCTCCTCGTCGTCGCTGTGCAGCCCCTTGTCTCTGTTTTCGGCTCTTAACTTGCCTGCCTGCTTGAACACCCAACAATCCCTGTTAGTGTGATTGGCTGGCCTTTCGGGGGTGCCATGTATCTGGCACAAGCGATCGAGTATTCGGTCCAAACTGGATGGACCCTGAGTATTCTTTTTGAATGGCTTTTTCCGCTGACCGGATTTATAGCCTTTGAATCTGGCATTGACTGCCGTATCTTCATTGCTGTCGCTGCTAACACGGCGTTTTTGCTTATTCCGACGTGTCCTGCCACTTTTGTCCTTGGTATCCGAATTACCAGGGTTCTTTGATAAGTTGTTACTGCGAGCTAGCTAGCTGTCTTCTCCCGCGCAAAAGCGGGTCATGAGTGTCGTGAGGGCTGCCATGTATTTCGGCTTTTCCTATCCCAGGTGCCGGGCAAGCCACTCGTCGCGGATGTTATGCTTAAAGGCTGCTAGGGCCTCTACGTCCGGACAGTCGACTATCTGGTTTTTCTTTGTTAGGAACCGTGTCCAGAATTGTCTGGCCGATTCTTCTGGCTGCTGAATTATGTGGCTTAAGTCATCGGCATCCGGTGGTCGCACGTAAGTGCCCTGGAAGTTGTCGAGGAATGCGGCTTCCAGGTCCTCCCAAGAACCGATTGAGTCTGCTGGCAAGCTGTTATGCCAATGCCGGTCCGGTCCTTTAAGTTTGAGCAGGAGGTATTTGATGGCGTGTAGATCATCGCCACGTGCCATGTGGATGTGAAGGAGATAATCCTCGATCCATACCGCCGGATCTGTTGTGCCATCGTATGATTCGATGTTTACGGGTTTGAAACCCTCTGGGATTTTATGATCCATTACTTCATTCGTGAAGCATAGCGGGTGTGCAGCGCCTCTGTACTGGGCTATATCACGACGCAGCTCGGAAGAGCTATGTCTGTTGTGTTCGGCCCGGCCGGATTTGTTGTATCCGGAGTGAAGATCATTGTCACATGCCGTAGGGCGCCTGCGCGATCCGTAGATCGATCTTGTTTGTCTTGCCTTATCCTCCAGTATGTTTCACAGGTCGGGCGCATTTTCCCGTGCCTTAGTTGAGCGGCGTCAGGGCATGGCTTGGGTGGAGGGCCGAGAGGCCTCTCTGTCGCGGCCGCGAGGTGGCCGGTCTGCCATGTCATGCGCTGGTGATGTAGGCGCTTCCTCCTCTGATCGGGGTAGCGGCCTGCGCTTCGGGTAACTCTTGGAGGGGCGTTCGAGTTCATACTCTTCGGCCGCAAGGACTTCAGTCCATCTGTCAGCTAGCAAATCTTGGGCAGCTCTAAGCTGTTGTTGCTTTTTCTTGAGGCTGCTTTCTGTGGCTAAAAGCCTGCGTTTAAAACGCTCTTGTTCGGCGGGGTCTGATGGTATGACGAATTTGTCGTCATCGAGGCTTGCCTTGTCTTCGGAGGGAGGCGTATAGTTATCATCCTTGACCCCTCGGTCTGCTGCTCTCTCATGAGGGCTGGCTTCTCCATCTTCCTGTGCCGAATCTTGCTGAGGTGGGTGTTCTTCGGCGCTATCCGGGGTAGTATTATCTCCCGTGCCGGAATCACCGTTTTTGCTTTGGCGGGATTTAGAGCGGCGCCGCTGACGCCGGCGCTTTGGCTGTTTCTTGGGGGCGTCATCCCCCACTGTTCCATCGCCATCTCCATCTTTTGGAGTATCCACCATATATATGTCATATGACGAGGTGGCCTTCCAGCTTTGAATTTCCTCGTAGTCCGTATCCCACCCTCGCTGACCGTAGTCCGGCCAGGGCTCTCCTGATAATGAGAGAGACTTAAGAGAATTCAGGATGTCGCCAAAAGGCGAATGCTGAAAGCTGTCTGCGGCGGTGAACTCCATTATCGGCGCCCAATCGGATTCGATTGGCAGGGGCGTGGGGGGTTCGGAGTCCGGGAAGGAGTCCGGATCCTCGGAGTCACGGGTCATGCAGAGTGCGGGGCTAGAGTTCAGCTCGATCGCCTCTGAGATCGCAGCCCCTAAGGCAGCGTCCAACCGCCGATCCTCGTTCGGTGCAGTAGGCTCCGAATCAATGGTCGGAACCGGTGCGTGTGCGGCCTCCAAAGCGCTGTTCGGCAGCAGAGCTAAATCATGCCCATCGAGACAGTGCGGCGCGCTTGGCTGTGGCTCGAATCCGTCGAAGATAAAGTCCCCGCGGATGTCGGCCGTGTAGTTTAGGCTTCCAAACCTGACCTGATGGCCAGGGGCGTAGCTTTCGATCTGCTCAAGGTGGCCGAGAAAATTGGCCCGCAGAGTGAAGCCGCCGAAGACGAAGATCTGTCCGAGGAGAAAAGTCTCACCCTGGACCGCATCGTTGTTGATGATCGAAGGAGCCATCGGGCGTGAAGGCGACTACACAGAGGAACTCTCAATGAAAGCACCAATGTCAGTGTTAAAACCGGCGGATCTCGGGTAGGGGGTCCCGAACTATGCGTCAAGGCCGGATGGTAACAGGAGACAAGGGACACGATGTTTTTACCCAGGTTCGGGCCCTCTCGATGGAGGTAATACCCTACTCCTGCTTGATTAATATTGATGATATGGGTAGTACAAGAGTAGATCTACCACGAGATCAAGGAGGCTAAACCCTAGAAGCTGGCCTATGGTATGATTGTTGTATATGGAGTTGATTTTGTCCTACGGACTACAACCCTTAGGTTTATATAGACACCGGATAGGGTTAGGGTTACATAGAGTCGGTTACAATGGTAGGAGATCTTGAATATCCGCATCGCCAAGCTTGCCTTCCACGCCAAGGAAAGTCCCATCCGGACACGGGAGGAAGTCTTCAATCTTGTATCTTCATAGTCCAGGAGTCCGGCTGAAGGTATAATCCGGCTACCCGAACACCCCCTAATCCAGGACTCCCTCACCAATCAACATCCGTGAAAATACTGACACCAGTGGAAGGAGATTTACGAATCCACAATCCCGTACTCAAAGTCCCTTTGACATAACGCAAGATATGCTTGACAGCTTCCCAATGCTCATTCGTCGGCTGAGATAGATACTGGCAAACCTTGTTGACTGCAAAGGACAAGTCAGGACGAGTGAGCGTTAAATACTGAAGTCCTCCAACAATGCTGTGATATCGAGTGGCATCCTCAACACCCAAGGGGGTGCCGACCTCACGAGCCAGATGCTCAGTGGCAGATAATGGTGTAGAGGTAGGCCTACAATTCTCCATACTCACACGATGAAGAAGATCAAGTGCATACTTTCTTTGAGTCAGTGTCATGCCCCCTGAATTGTAGGAAACTTCAAGCCTCAAGAAATACTGGAGAGGACCAAGATCCTTGATGGGAAAACTGTTGGAGAGGGATCTCACCAGACGATCAACTGCAGCCGGAGTGGAGCCAACAATGACAATATCATCAACATACACAAGCATGTATATCTGGACGCCATGTGCAGCAAAGATGAAGAGAGATGCGTCCGCCTTGGAAGGAACAAAACCAAGCTGAAGAAGTCGAGCACTGAGGCGAGCATACCACGCATGTGGTGACTCTTTGAGACCATAAAGAGCCCGTTGCAACTTGCCCACATGTGAAGGAAACCGAGCATCTTCAAAACCTGGTGGTTGCTGCATATAAACAGTCTCGGAAAGAAAACCATGAAGAAATGCATTGCTGACATCAACTTGCCTCAAACTCCATCCTCGTGAAACAGCAAGCGAAAGAACCAGATGAATAGTAGTCGGTTTTACCATGGGACTGAAAGTATCACCATAGTCAAGACCTTGCTGTTAAGTAAAACCACGAGCAACGAGGTGAGCCTTGTGCTTGTCAACAGACCCATCAGCATGTTGCTTCGTCTTGAACACCCATTTACTGCCAACAATGTTAACACCGGGGGCTCGAGGAACCAAGACCCATGTGCCATTTTAACGAAGCGCGGCAAACTCAGCAGCCGTAGCATCACGCCATGCCGGCTCACGGAGGGCATCACGATGTGACACCGGTGCCGCAAAGAAGGCACAATGAAGGGGATTATACCGCACCGTCCCATCGGTAAACTCCTTCTCACGACGAGTAGCATCACGGGTACGAGTCACCATTGGATGAGGAGGCTCGACGGCCGGAGGCGGAGGTGAGGGTGGCGACGGTGCTGAATTTGGTGACGGTGCTGGACTTGGCGATGGTGGCACAGGAGCCGGTGAAGATGGCTCATGGGCTGGCGAGGCACACGGAGAACCGGCTGCCGCTCCAAGTGCTGGGGAGGCCGACTCACGGGCTGGCCAGGCTGACGCGCAGGCTGGCGAGGCGCAGATGGAGTCAGCCGCACGCGCGGGCGGGACCCCCTCCTGGGAAGCCAGGCCGCCATGCACATCGATCTGCATGGCGTGTGCGTCGACCGTGGCCGGGCGCTGGGCATCACTGGAGGGCGGATCCTGCACAGGAGAAACGCTGGCTAGGCCAGAAGGATTAGTAGCCAAGTAGGTTAAGTCATAATTATGCACATGTGCACTCGTAGCCGGTTCTGTGGATGGAAAAGAAATATCCTCGTCAAGTGTAGCCACATCGACAGTGACACCGGGAGTAGCAAATGGAAAAATAGACTTGTCAAAGATAATGTCACGCGAGATGTATATACGACCCGTAGATCGATCAAGACACTTGTACCCCTTATGCATAGGACTATAGCCCAGAAAAACACACATCTTGGATCAAAATTCTAGTTTGTGCGAGTTATACTTCCGCAAACTAGGCCAACAAGCACCCCCAAAAGTACGAAGAAAAGAATAGTTGGGTGGAATTTTCAGAAGACGATGAATAGGAGTATCTTGACCAAGCATGGTGGTGGGCATGCAGTTAATGAGGTAACACGCAGTCAGAAAAGCTTCATCCCAATAACTTAAAGGGAGAGACGAGTGAGCCAACAAAGCAAGACCAGTTTCAACCAAGTGTCGGTGTTTGCGCTCGGCAATGCCATTCTGTTGGGAGGTGTGAGGGCAAGAGACTCGGTGAGAGATGCCCGTACGAAGAAAATAACGGTGCAACTTATGGTATTCACCCCCCCCCCAATCAGATTGGACAGCTTTAAGCTTAGCATCCAAAAGACGCTCAACATGTGCTTGAAAAGCATAGAACACCTGTTCAACATCAGACTTATGTTTGAGTAGATAGATCCAGCACAAATGGGAGTAGTCGTCAATAAAAATCACATAATACTTGTACCCCCAGAGGAAGCATGAGCAGGGCCCCAAACATCAGTATGAACTAATTCAAGAGGCATAGTAGACACACGAGCAGAAGCAGTATAAGATAATTGACGACTTTTACCACATTGACAAGTATCACAAACTAAAGTAGAAGTATCTGAGGTTGAACACTCAAGATCATTATTCCTAACAATGGAACTGACGACATTTTTGGATGGATGACCGAGACGCTGCTGCCACTGAGATGAGGAGACACGGACGCTGGACGATGCTTGACACTTGGACCGAGGCGAGGCTCGTCCGAGGGGAAGAGGGTAGAGCTCTCCTTTGCTTCTACCTCGAAGAAGAATTCTCCTGGTGGCTTTGTCCTTAACAAGAAAAAAATGTTTATGAAATTCAATGAAGATACGATTATCCGACACAAGACGATAGACTGATAGAAGATGTTGGCTAATATTTGGAACATGTAAAATATTTTTCAGGCAAAGAGAAGTACCGGCTAAGGTCGAGTGCCCAATATGTGAAATAGACAAACCTGAGCCGTTGGCCACCTGAACCTGATCGTGGCCGTCATAGCGCTCACGGAACTGAAGACGCTCCATGTCACTAGTCAGGTGATCCGTGGTGCCGGAGTCCAGAACCCAGTGCATGGAGTTGTTGGAGGAGGTCGATGCATTATATGCCGAGCGGCCATTGCCGCTGGAGTAGTCTGAATCGAAGCGCTTCCTGCAATTGTCGGCTTTGTGACCCCAATTCTTGCAAATCTGGCACCTCGGGCGCCAGTGACAATTGCCGTTGCGGCCATTGCCGCCTCCTCCACCGCCGTTGTTACGACGGTTGTCTTGGCCGCCGTGCTGGTAGCCCTGCCCCTGTTGCTGCAGGTAGCCTCCAGTGGGGCGGACGTCGGCGGCGCATCCAGTGTCGGGTGCTCGAGGACGGTTGACGGGGGCGGGAGCACCGGACCGTGCCACGACATTGGCCGACGAGGTCCACTCCTCATCGTCGTCCTGCTGCGACAGCTGCAGCGCTTCATAGTTGAGAACCATGGAATAGAAATCAGCCAACATGATCGGGGTGACCACAACGCTGAGCGAGGCCGCGATCGGGTTGAAGGCCTTGCCCAATCCGGTGAACATGTAGTTGATAATATCGTCATCAGCGAGTTGGGATCCAGCGGAGGCCATGGCGTCGGCAAGAGCCTTCACCTTGTGCATATACTCGCTGGCAGTCATGTCGTTCTTCTTCAGCGACTGAATCTGTCGCCGGATGTGCCGAACCACGGCACGGTTCTGGGCACTGAACATGGAGTGGATGGAGGTCCACGCGGCAGCAGCGGACTTGTAGCTAATCAGCTGAGATGCAATGTCTTCCGTCATGGAGGAGAGGAGCATCCCGAGGACCTTCTGGTCCTGTGTCCACCATGTGGCGTACGCAGGGTTGGCCACCGTGGTGGCGGCATCACCCGCCCCCTGGAAGATGGTTGTGGGTGGGGCAGCAACGGAGCCGTCGAGGTAGCCATGGAGAGAGGCACCGGAGATATGCATCATGGTGAGGGTTCGCCATAGCGGGAAGTTGCCGCGATCCAATCGGACACCAAGGGAGGGTGCGATGGACGGGACCGGCGCCGTCGTGGCTGGAGGCGTCACCACAGGGCCGATGATGGCTAGCTGCATCGCCACAGAGGAGGAACCGGAAGCCATCACGCGGAGGAGCGGTGGCGACACGAGACCGAGGCGGCGACGCGAGATCGAGGTGGCGGCGGCGCGAAGTCGAGGGGAGGGCGACGATGCGATGGAAAGAGGCTTTGATACCAAGTTTGGGTTTAGGGTTGCGTGAGGTCTAGCCTCCGCATATCTTGTACATATATAAGACCAACAATATAGAGTTATGTTACAATACGACATGTACAATACCGTTTCCAACAAAGCCAAGTAATTGTTTCATACTTTTGACATTCTCAAACTTTTTCAATCTTCACGCAATACATGAGCGTGAGCCATGGATATAGCACTCTATGTGGAATAGAATGGTGGTTGTGGAGAAGACAAAAAAGGGAGAAGATAGTCTCACATCAACTAGGCGTATCAACGGGCTATGGAGATGCCCATCAATAGATATCAATGTGAGTGAGTAGGGATTTCCATGCAACGGATGCACTAGAGCTACAAGTGTATGAAAGCTCAACAAAAGAAACTAAGTCGGTGTGCATCCAACTCGCTTGCTCACGAAGACCTAGGACATTTTGAGGAAGCCTATCATTGGAATGTACAAGCCAAGTTTTATAATGTAAAATTCCCACTAGTATATGAAAGTGACAACATAGGAGACTCTATATCATGAAGATCATGGTGCTCCTTTGAAGCACAAGTGTGGTAAAAGGATAGTAGCATTGCCCCTTCTCTCTTTTTCTCTCATTTTTTTATTTGGGCTTCTTTGGCCTCTTTTATTTATTTATTTTCGTCCGGAGTCTCATTCCGACTTATGGGGGAATCATAGTCTCCATCATCCTTTCCTCACTGGGACAATGCTCTAATAATGATGATCATCACACCTTTATTTACTTACAACTCAAGAATTACAACTCGATACTTAGAACAAGATATGACTCTATATGAATGCCTCCGGCAGTGTACCGGGATGTGCAATGACTCATGATTGACATGTATGAAAGAACTATGAATGGTGGCTTTGCAACAAATACTATGTCAACTACATGATCATGCATAGCAATATGACAATGATGGAGCGTGTCATAATAAACGGAACGGTGGAAAGTTGCATGGCAATATATCTCGGAATGGATATGGAAATGCCATAATAGGTAGGTATGGTGGCTGTTTTGAGGAAGGTATATGGTGGGTGTATGATACCGGCGAAAGGTGCGCGGTATTAGAGAGGCTAGCAATGGTGGAAGGAAGAAAAGTGCGTATAATCCATGGACTCAACATTAGTCATAAAGAACTCATATACTTATTGCAAAAATCTACAAGTTATCAAAGCAAAGTATTACGTGCATGCTCCTAGGGGGATCGATTGGTAGGAAAAGACCATCGCTCGTCCCCGACCGCCACTTATAAGGAAGACAATCAAAAAATAAATCATGCTTCGACTTCATCACATAACGGTTCACCATACGTGCATGCTACGGGAATCACAAACTTTAACACAAGTATTTCTCAAATTCACAACTACTCAACTAGCAAAACTTTAATATCACCATCTTCATATCTCAAAACAATTATCAAGCATCAAACTTCTCATAGTATTCAACACACTCATAAGAAAGTTTTTACTATTCTTGCATACCAAGCATATTATGATTATTTAAGCAAATTACCATGCTATTTAAGACTCTCAAAATAATCTAAGTGAAGCATGAGAGATCAATAGTTTCTATAAAACAAATCCACCACCGTGCTCTAAAAAAATATAAGTGAAGTACTAGAGCAAAACTATATAACTCAAAAGATATAAGCGAAGCACATAGAGTATTCTAACAAATTCCAAATCATGTATGGCTTTCTCAAAAGGTATGTACAGCAAGGATGATTGTGGTAAACTAAAAATCAAAGACTCAAATCATACAAGACGCTCCAAGCAAAACACATATCATGTGGTGAATAAAAATATAGCTCCAAGTAAAGTTACTGATCGAAGTAGACGAAAGAGGGGATGCCTTCCAGGGCATCCCCAAGCTTTGGCTTTTAGGTGTCCATAGATTATCTTGGGGGTGCCATGGGCATCCCCAATCTTAGGCTCTTTCCACTCCTTGTTCCATAATCCATCAAATCTTTACCCAAAACTTGAAAACTTCACAACACAAAACTTAAAGTAGAAAATCCCGTGAGCTCCGTTAGCAAAAGAAAACAAATGACCACTTCAAGGTACTGTAATGAACTCGTTCTTTATTTATATTTGTGTTAAAAAATACTGTATTCCAACTTCTCTATGGTTTATAAACTATTTTACTAGCCATAGATTCATCAAAATAAGCAAACAACACACAAAAAACAGAATTTGTCCAAAACAGAAAAGTCTGTAGTAATATGTTGCTAGCGCAAGATCTGGAACCCCAAAAATTATAAAATAAATTGCTGGACGTGAGGAATTTATCTATTAATCATCTTCAAAAATAATTAACTAAATATCACTTTTCAAAAAAAATGGAAGCAGTTCTCGTGAGCACTAAAGTTTCTGTTTTTTACAGCAAGATTAACAAGACTTTCCCCAAGTCTTCCCAACGGTTCTACTTGGCACAAATTAAACACAAAAAACACAACCAAAACAGAGGCTAGATAAATTATTTATTACTAAACAGGATCAAAAATCAAGGAATAAAAATAAAATTGGGTTGCCTCCCAACAAGCGCTATCGTTTAACGCCCCTAGCTAGGCAAGGCAAGGATAGATCTAGGTATTGCCATAGTAATAGGATAAATCATTAAATCTCATTTCATATTCTCTACGCTCGGCAGAAAGTTTTCTTTGAGGCAAGCAAAAGTAATCAAAAGGGCTAAATTTAATGGGACAAGAGTCCCCAACATCAACTTTAGGAGGTATAAGTTCCTCCTTCGGCCCTTCTATTACACAATTAATTTATCATTATAAGCATTCTTTTGACAGAACTTTGTGAGCCTATACTCGAGAGAATATCCTAATTCATTATTTTGAATACCCAAATCATTATTAAGTTTAGATATTCTATCAACTAGAATATTGGTAGGAACCCTTTTTCTAAGATTCTGATTGAAAGCAACAAAATCTAGAGATTGAAAACGCATTATTTCTTCTTGATCAAAAAGGATAACCTCTATGGGAGGACGACCAGCGTCCACCCTATAATGCGCAAATATTTCTTTGGCCTCTTTTATTATGAATCTAAACTCATGAGCCAAAAAGATGGTACAGGCACGCTTGACATAAGAATGCTCAATATTAGAAAATTCTAGGAAAATCCTTTGTATGCAAGGATCCAAGTGCATAAATTGTCTTTCAAGTTCAACTACGAGCATGGCGATAGCGTCCGCAAGGCTACTGGTTCTATGAAGAATAGAACTACCCATAGAAGGCAAAGTACCGGCACAAGTAAAGAAATCTTGGATAACTCCTTTTCCAATAATATTACCACTACCAATACGGAATTTCTTTGTATGTAAGATAGGGGATTCTTCAGCAGGAGCATCAGAATTTTCCATAGTAATTTTATTGTCCATATCAACAATAATTTCCCCAATTTTAGACATGACAGCAAAAAGTGCAAAGGGCAAAAAGAGGCAAATAGAGAAAGAGAGGGCGAATAAAATGGCAAAGGTGAATTGGGGGGAGGAAAATGAGAGGCAAATGGCAAATAATGTAATGCGGGAGATAAGGGTGTGTGATGGGTACTTGGTATGCTGACTTTTGTGTAGACTCCTCGGCAACGGCGCCAGAAATCTTCTTGCTACCTCTTGAGCACTGCGTTGGGTTTCCTTGAAGAGGAAAGGATGATGCAGCAAAGTAGCTTAAGTATTTCCCTCAGTTTTTGAGAACCAAGGTATCAATCTAGTAGGAGGCTACGTGCGAGTCCCTCATACCTGCACAAAAAAAATAACTCCTCGCAGCCAACGCGATAAGGGGTTGTCAATCCTTTCACGGTCACTTACGAGAGTGAGATCTAATAGATATGATAAGATAATATTTTTGGTATTTTTGTGACAAAGATGCAAAGTAAAATAAAAGCAAAGGAAATAACTAAGTATTGGAAGATTAATATGATGAAGATAGGGGGCCATAGGTTTCACTAGTGGCTTCTCTCAAGAGCATAAGTATTTTACGGTGGGTGAATGAATTACTGTTGAGCAATTGACAGAATTGAGCATAGTTATGAGAATATCTAGGTATAATCATGTATATAGGCATCACGTCTAAGACAAGTAGATCGACTCCTGCCTGCATCTACTACTATTACTCCACTCATCGACCGCTATCCCGCATGCATCTAGAGTATTAAGTTCATGAAAACAGAGTAACGCATTAAGCAAGATGACATGATGTAGAGGGATAAATTCATGCAATATGATAAAAAACCCATCTTGTTATCCTTGATGGCAACAATAAAATATGTGCCTTGTTGCCCCTGCTATCACTGGGAAAGGACACCGCAAGATTGAACCCAAAGCTAAGCACTTCTCCCATTGCAAGAAAGATCAATCTAGTAGGCCAAACCAAACTGATAATTCAAAGAGACTTGCAAAGATAACCAATCATACATAAAAGAATTCAGAGAAGATTCAAATATTGTTCATAGATAATCTTGATCATAAACCCATAATTCATCGGTCTCAACAAACGCACCGCAAAAAGAAGATTACATCGAATAGATCTCCACAAGAGAGGGGGAGAACATTGTATTGAGATCCAAAAAGAGAGAAGAAGCCATCTAGCTAATAACTATGGACCCGAAGGTCTGAGGTAAACTACTCACACTTCATGGGAGAGGCTATGGTGTTGATGTACAAGCCCTCCATGATGGATGCCCCCTCCGGTGGAGCTCCGGAACAGGTCCCAAGATGGGATCTCATGGATACAGAAAGTTACGGCGGTGGAATTAGGTTTTTGGCTCCGTATTGATCGTTTGGGGGTACGTAGGTATATATAGGAGGAAGGAGTACGTCAGTGGAGCAACAGGGGGCCCACGAGGGTGGAGGGCATGCCTGGGGGGGGTAGGCGCGCCCCCCTACCTCGTGGCCTCCTCCTTTGTTTCTTGACGTAGGGTCCAAGTCTCCTGGATCATGTTCATTCCGAAAATCACATTCCCGAAGGTTTCATTCCGTTTGGACTCGTTTGATATTCCTTTTCTTCGAAACCCTAAAATAGGCAAAAAAAGCAATTCTGGGTTGGGCCTCCGGTTAATAGGTTAGTCCCAAAAATAATATAAAAGTGGATAATAAAGCCCAATAATGTCGAAAACAGTAGATAATATAGCATGGATCAATCAAAAAATTTAGATACGTTGGAGACGTATCAGTGCGTCATGATATTGAAGAAGGATGGTGGAAACACCAGCTCGAAGGATGGTGCCACATCACTCCTTAGCCTTGGTATGATATCCTGATCGATCACCTTCCGAGAGATTGCATTGAGGAATGCACATAGCTTCACAATGGCTAATCAGACGTTTTCCAGTAGAAGCCCCCTCAATGCAACCGGAAGTAGTTGCGTCATAATCATGTGGCAGTCATGAGACTTTAGGTTCTGGAACTTTTTCTCTGGAATATTTATTATTCCCTTTATATTCAACGAGAAGCTAGTCGGGACCTTCATACTGAGCAAGCATTCAAAAAAGATTTCCTTCTCTTCTTTGGTAAGAGTGTAGCTGGCAGGACCTTCATACTTCTTTGGAGGCATGCCGCATTTTTCGTGCAAATGTTGCAGGTCCTCCCATGCCTCATGTGTATCTTTTGTCTTCCCATACACGCCCAAGAATCCTAACAGGTTCACTTAAAGTTTCTTCATCACGTGCATCACCTCGATTGAAGAGCGTACCTCTAGCTCTTTCCAGTAGGGTAGGTCCCAAAATATAGATTTCTTCTTCCACATGGGTGCGTGTCCCTCAGCGTCATTCGGAACAGCTAGTCCGCTGTGACCCTTTCCATATATTACGTGTAAATCAGAGACCATATCAAGTACGTGATCACCGGTACACATGGCGGGCTTCTTCCGGTGATCTGCCTCGCCTTTGAAATGCTTGCCTTTCTTTCGAGATTGATGGTTGGTCAGGAGAAATCGACGATGGCCCAGGTACACATTCTTCCTGCATCTGTCCAGGTATATACTTTCGGTGTCAGCTAAACAGTGCGTGCATGCGTGGTATCCCTTGTTTGTCTGTCCTGAAAGGTTACTGAGAGCAGGTCAATCATTGACCGTTACAAACAGCAACGCATGCAGGTTAAATTCCACCTTTTTGTGCTCATCCCACGCACGTACACCATTTCCATTCCACAACTATAAAAGTTCTTCAACTAATGGCCTTAGGTACACATCAATGTCGTTGCCGGGTTGCTTAGGGCCTTGGATGAGAATTGGCATCATAATGAACTTCCGCTTCATGCACATCCAAAGAGGAATGTTATACATACATAGAGTCACGGGCCAGGTGCTGTGATTGCTGCTCTGCTCCCCGAAAGGATTAATGCCATCCACGCTTAAAACAAACCATACGTTCCTTGGGTCACCTGCAAACTGAGCCCAGTACTTTCTCTCAATTTTTCTCCACTGCGACCCATCAGCGGTTGCTCTCAACTTCCCGTCTTTCTTACGGTCCTCACTGTGCCATCGCATCAACTTGGCATGCTCTTTGTTTCTGAACAGTCGTGTCAACCGTGGTATTATAGGAGCATACCACATCACCTTCGCAGGAAGCCTCTTCCTGCGGGGCTCGCCCTCAACATCACCAGGGTCATCTTGTCTGATCTTATACCGCAATGCACCGCACACCGGGCATGCGATCAAATCCTTGTACGCACCGCGATAGAGTATGTAGTCATTAGGGCATGCATGTATCTTCTCCACCTCCCATCCTCGAGGGCATACGACCTTCTTTGCTGCGTACGTACTTTCGGGCAATTTTTTATCCTTTGGAAGCTTCTTCTTCAATATTTTCAGTAGCTTCTCAAATCCTTTGTCAGGCACAGCATTCTCTGCGTTCCACTGCAGCAATTCCAGTACGGTACCGAGCTTTGTATTGCCATCTTCGCAATTGGGGTACAACCCTTTTTTGTGATCCTCTAACATGCGATCGAACTTCAGCTTCTCCTTTTCACTTTCGCATGTTTCCCTTGCATCGACCATGACCCGGCGGAGATGATCATCGGGCACATCGTCTGGTTCCTCTTGATCTTCAGCTTCCTCTTGATCTTCAGCTTCCCCCGTTGCAGCATCACTGTATTCAGGGGGCACATAGTTGTCGTCGTCCTCTTCTTCTTCATTGTCCTCCATCATAACCCCTATTTCTCCGTGCTTCGTCCAAACATTATAGTGTGGCATGAAACCCTTATAAAGTAGGTGGGTGTGAAGGATTTTCTTGTCAGAGTAAGACCTCGTATTCCCACAATCAGGGCATGGACAACACATAAAACCATTCTGCTTGTTTGCCTCAGTCACTTCAAGAAATATACGCACGCCCTTAATGTACTGGGAGGTGTGTCTGTCACTGTACATCCATTGCCCGTTCATCTACGTGCATTATATATAATTATGTGTGTCAAAAGTAAGAAAATTAGACAAGTATCTATCTAAAGTAAGATTTTTTTTTTCTTTCATAAAGAAGATAAGAACAAGAGGCTCACCACGGTGGTGCCGGCGACGAGATCGGCGTGGGCGATCGATGGCGGTGAAGACAAGGACGGGGCATGACGGACCGCTAAACCTAGACAAATCTAGGAAAAAATGGGGCTCGGAGGTCGAGCTTCGAAGGAGAAAGCTTAACTAGTGTGGCTCAGGCATTTCATCGAACACCTCACATGCATAAGAGGTGAGCTAGAGCACCCAAATGCCCTTCCTCGCCGGCCAGCAAAAAAAACAACTGTGGAGTGCTCTGCTCGTCGGCGACGGGGTATATATAGGCAACTCATTTTTCCCGGTTCGTGGCTGGAACCGGGACTAAAGCCCAACCTTCTGTCCCGGTTCGAGCCAAGAACCGGGACCTATGTTTGTGGGCCAGGAGTGAGGCCCATTGGTCCCTGTTCGTGCCAAGAACCGGGACAAATGGGCCCAGATGAACCGGGACCAATGCCCACCAGGCCCCGGCCGGCCCCCTGGGCTCACGAACCGGGACGAATGCATCCATTGGTCCCGGTTCGTGGCAGAACCGGGACTAATGGGCTGGCCAGGCCCGAATGAAAGCCCTTTTTTCTACTAGTGGACAGATGCGTCCCTAGCATCCGCCCAACTCCAGCAAAATCATCAAGAGCCTCCAGATCATCAGCACGTGCTCACCTTGCAACGTCGACAACTTCCAGCTTCATCGACAGATCCAGTATGTTGGCTGTCGTACCACATTCATGATGCTTTTCTTTGTGTGTGTGTGTTAGATTCCATAGGGCTAAGATTATTTAGCACATAATCTTCACATTACATTTGTTAGATTAGATGTTTTTTGTTTGTGCGTGTATTAGATTAGATAGGCCTATGATAGTAGATTTGTTTGTGTATGTATTAGATTAGATAGCCCTACGATTGCAAATTAGTTTCCACATGTAGTTTATTGCATTTCACTTTTAGGTTGGATTGATGAATAAACAAGAATTCTTAATCAGCATTAGTTATAGCATAGTCACTTTAAGTTATAGCAGTGCCCTAAGACATGTATGTTGCAACTATGAGATGCCCAATAATATTATATGTGTTGCACGTTTGTTTGATGCATATTCTAGTATGCATAATTTGTACTTTTCTTTTCGATCTTCACTGTTAATTAGGCAGTGTCACCGATTCTTATATCTATTTGTACAGCAGCATATGAAAATAAATGATTAAATAAATTATGTTACTTTTGATTTGAAACTAAATGATTAAATAAGTACTTCTTAAACTGTCATTTTATGTGCTACACGTGTCTCTGCTGAATGTTTCAGTATGAATGAATTATGTTGTATAGTTTTCGATCTACTGTTGGATAGTGTATTCCATTATTATGTATTATCCAACATTATGTTTGGAAAAAAGTTGATTAAACAATTTTTGCTACTGTAACCATGTTTTTTTTCAACAGGATGGATGAACTCAATGGAGAAATTGTTTGCGCCGTTGAAAAATGGTGCAAACTTCTTGCTGGTCTATCTTCCAGTTAACGCGCCGCACTTGCCGAAACACCACTGCGTAGCATGCTTCAGATACCTTCGTTGAAGATGCGTACACTGTTGATCCGGTACATGGTTGAAATTTTTGATCCTAGCAAGGGCAAGATTCATTGTACAAGACTTGGTTGGCGAAGTGTCTCTCGGTGCCGTGGATGTTGAGTGCATCTTGTCCTTGGAGAACCACGGACTGTCGGCAGAAGATATTCTCAGTGAGGAAGGTGAGGATGTTAAAGATCGAGTGTTGCCTCAATTCCTGAGCAAAACCACATGTAATATAGTCATCGATGATCTGATTGTGGACATCACAAAAAATAAATCTGCCGACGACGATTTCCTTCGGAATGTTGTCCTCGTGTTGCTTGGAATAGTTCTTGGTCCCATGTCGAACAAGATTGTTCCAAAGCAACATTACGCATTGGTGGATGATGTGAAGCGTATATCCAAGATTAATTGGAATGTGTTCACCCTCCGGGTTTTGCTGGACTGCCTTCATAATGTGAGGAAAGGCAAACACCTCCACCAATGGCCGAGAGGCAACTTAGCTCTCCTGCAGGTACACCTTTCAGACTTGTACCATTGCAAAATAAATATGCTTGCAAATTTACCTGTTGTATAGTACTAACTGTAAATTTTCATATTCATGTAGTACTTATACTGGGAGAAGGTTCAGCCTCTAGAAGGTGAATGCGCGTTCAATCCTAGCTTGTCCATGCAACCTCTCATGAGGAATTGGACTGAAGCTGCAGCCTCTAGGAGAGACAAGTTTGATTATGACCACGGCCATGGTCGTGGTAACGTCAAGGTAATTCATTCCATTGAGTACTTCTTAAATCTTTTATATAACATATTTAATTGTATTAATATTTTTGTTGATCACATGTACTTGTATTTCACATGTAGATTGAAGACAACATAACCAAGGAGTATAGGGCGCAGGAGCGCAAAGTACTCGAACCAGAAAAGCCAAAAATGAAGCCCACCGTTGGTGCGGTAAAGAAGTCCAAGTTAGCCTCAAACGCGGACGAGATGATGAAGCTTATCATGAAGCGGTGTATGGATTACATACACAGCCAAATGAAGGAAATACCGGATTAAGTAGCCGAGGTGACACACCCTTAATTCTATGTTTACAACATTTTTTAAGTTGCAAAACTATGCCCACATTAATTAATCTTTTTTATGTAATGTAGAGATTGTTAGAGAAGTTGAACCAAAATGGTGTGATATACCAGCTAGCGGCTGCGGTGGCTTCCGGCAACAACGATGCAGATGAAGAAGTGGATTCCTTTCAGAATGGTCCGCCAGAAGAAAAAAAGAATTCGTGTACAAGGATGACTCTGATGGTCTAGAGCCGGTGATTTATTTGACACAACCTGACGAGCCTGTTGGAAACCAGAACAACGATGATGAGGAAGTATGTTTTCATTTATTTGTCTTCATTTATCTCAATTCTGCATCTTCATTTTCGTAAACTGAACCTATCACATTATTTCTTTGTTAACCAGAAAACACCTGCCAAGTTAAATGTTGACAAGACAACGCAGCCTACTGATGAGTGCAGGGCAGCACCTAAGAACCCTTGGATCATAGGTAATTCTCCTCGAGCAGAATTGTCTGACATTGACATTTCTGCAAGTTCTATATACAGGATGGTGGGTAAGAGCAAGGGGAAAAAGTCTACAACAACCGCAAAAGAAGACGATGTTATATCCGGGAAGCGCCGACGGATTGTTCCCGAGAAATTTGAATCCCCTTTGCACTTGACAAGCCCAGCAAGCGAAACGCACGTGCTACTAAGCCATCCGACAACACTACCGCAACTAGAGGTACCGTTACTAGCTAACTTACTGCTTAATTTACTACCATTTCATGTACTCACCGTTCTTGTCGTTCATAATTTATCATTCACCTCTGTTTAATGACCATGACATGGAAGGGGTTGTTAAGGACGATTTGACGCCGGAACTCATTGATGTTGCTATTACGTTTGTGGAGGCAGCTGCTCAGCCTGAGAAGAATATGACAAAAAGAGTTTACTACAATGAACGTGGCACCTCTGTGGCTGTGGAGAGTATACGACCGGTACTTGAGCATACATGGCTGGCGAATGACATAAGTTCTATTAGCATGTCCTGCTATTTAAGTGCATAATCTAGGTGTCACCTATGAACATAAAATGTTCTATTATTTTACGCAGATTATCGATTCTTATCAGACACATTTGGCGCTGGGCGTTGGTCATGATCGGCACCTCTGTCCAGCCTGGAGGTCCAAATACCTTGTTGATCGTGCTAAGGCATGAGACAACCCAAAACCGTCGAAATACAACATGGATAGTGCGCTGAGCAGAGTTGGAGCAGTACGTAGGGTTCTGGATGAGTATATCGTCCAAGATAAGGTACGAATATGTTTTTACTAGTTCATTAACACTCATTTTAACAAGCATTATTGCATCTGATTACAAATGTGTTCCACATTTTAATCATTTGTCCCGTTGAACATCGGCAATACACACTGGATCACCGTGGTGATGCACGACCGCAAGAAAGAATTCCGAATTATGGATTCGCTCTATCCTCTCGAATTCTCTCTCGAAATTGTGAAAGCACTGGTACTCTCCCCAACATTGAGCATTCTTCATATGAAATGTCATATGGTTTCTCACTACTACTTTCTTTGAAATAGCAACTAGCAATAGCAATTGATATGGAAGAGGCAAACCGTATTACACCTGGCAAATATCCAGACGTCACTAAGTGGCCTATCGCTCAGATGGACATGCCACAACAAGGGGACGGGTGAGTTATGGTTCATCATTTTCTACTTACTAAAGACATGTTTGTGTGCATGGTGACTAATGTTCGCATATATATTACGAACTCTTGTGGCCTTTTTGTGATTGAAGTTATGGAGCATTGGGACAGGGAACGATGGACCGCTGATTTTACCCAGGTAATTTGTCCTCTTTGTTCGTACACTTGTACAATTGTCGTATAATACCAACTTCTATTCATTAAACCTTCTTCAAAAAAATGCAGGACACGATTAATGCAAGGAGAAGGTGTCTCGTCACTGAGTTGGTTCTCTCACCTACCAACATGCTCGAATGTGTGAAGAACAAAATTCGCGACATTGCAAAGAAAAGCAAGGCGTGAAGACATCATACATGATTCAAGATAGTAGTTTTAGTCATTTGTTTTAAGTCTAGAAGCACGTTTCCGGCATATGGACAACTTTGATTTTCTATCATTCATGTAATAAGCACGATACCTTGGATTCTGTCTGGATTTTTGGTCGCTTACACATACATGTGTATGTGTAATGCAGTCAGACTATACGTTTCATACCAATAAATTTTTGCTTCCCTTCATTTGTTCTAGCTTAATGTTTTTTGTTGTTGTGTTCATCCTTTTCTTCCATGGAAGAGTAATTCATTTCCTTTTTACTTTTGGATTTATTTTTTTATTTGATTTCGCATTATTCAACAATAAAAAATAAAGTGTTAAAAAATTCCTTTTTTCTTGCCTATGAATCACCGTCGGCTGTCGTGCCATCCGGTGTGGAATCTCGCGCCCGAGACAACGACAGATCCGGCTGACGCATGGCCAACACAAGCCATGGGGACGGCCTGCCGACGTCATCATTGCGTAGCGGACCAGGCGCGGGGGGACGCGCCAGGTCCGGTCCCACCCGCTCGCTCGGTGGAGACAGCACGCGTGTCGGACGCAGACGGGCCACCCATGGATCCTGCGGTGGGTGGAGTAGGCAGATCCGCCAGGGATCCCGCGCACATGGTTGCCGCTGGATCTCTCGGGATCGGCGTCCACAGGTGGTTCTTCCTCGTTTCTTGCACCAGACCCCCTTGGCGTCATGTGTTTCTTGAAATCACATTGCACAGATTTTTGTGCTAAATTTTTGTTAGCCTTTTCCTTTTCCGCATCATGAAGATCAGGATCAGTAGCACCATCAATCATATGATCAACAACTCTTTCGCCCCCTTGATCAGTAGGATTTAGAGCTCCGGTGGAAGCAAAAGAATTTTAGTGCATAGCCGAGAACCCGCATTAGGATGCAGGTCAGAGAAGGGAAAACTTTTTCAAAAGTTATATAATTTATTAATTAATATAGTATACTTAGGCCTTACACAATTGAACTAGCCACAATGTAGATAGGACTTGATCATTCAGTTTAACAATAAACCACAAAACATACTTAAAATTCATCACAACTCTCCTTCAGCTTCTTGATCTTATCAACGTACCCATGTTTCTGTTTGAGAAAATCTGCAATAATATACTCAAGTTTTTTCTTCTCTTGCTTCAACTGGTCCCTCTCTATCATCACTTGGTCTCTCTCTAGCACCACCCGGTCCCGGTCTTTCTCAGCCTTTGCCCTCAGGATCTGATGTAGATTGGCACAACCATGGTCTGCCATCTTATTCTTCTCTAGCTCCTCTTTCATATCGCTAAGTGACAATCTTGCATTGCCCAACTGCGTGAGAGCATCCTCCTTATCATCCACCATTTTATTTGAAAAATCTCAGCTCTTCCTCCGTCCTTCTCTTTTCTCCAATTAACTTGAAATTTTCTTCAGCATTCTTAACATTCTGTCTCAGCTTCTCGTCATACATGCTCCACAGTTCTCTGAGGTAGAACTTCGTAGCCACTGACCACTCCGGGTCTACCCATTCCACATAGTTACATTTCACTTCTTCCTACATTATGAAAAAATATGGTCTCAATCACATATGCACAAATGCACTACAATTACATGCAATGCACTACAAATATGGTCTCAATCATATAAACAAATAATGTAGCATGCAATGATATACATATATTTACAGTATATGCTATTATGGGCTAAAACAAATATTAGACCATAAAAAAGATAACATAAATATGGACTTTGTAATTGCACAAATTAATTGAAATTGTATGCAATTATGGGCAGAACAATGGATTACCACGAAGTTAATCGACCACGAGCTAATGTAAACTTATATTGCAGTACGTAACAACATACCTTCTGATCACAGGCAAGAAAACGTCTGCCAGTGTCCAAGGAATCAAAAGCAACTAGCCTGATGCAAGGTTCTCGATGCAGACAACGAGAAGACAGATCGTGAGCAATGCCACTCCATTAATAGCAAGGGATAGTCGTAGGAAGCTAAACGAAACAACAGAGATAATGCACAAATCAACACCCTTCGTTAAATACCTGAAATGAAGAACCCTAAACCTAAGCCTAGCACTATCTGGAGATTATATAGTAGGAGCGTACCTGCAGGCTAGTCATGGATTCGCCGTCCAAAGAAGAGCATGACTCGTCACTCCACAAAACCATAGCGTAACGCAACCGGCGGCAAGACGTGGATCTGTGGCGGCGGCGGCGGCCGTCGTAGTGGATAGATAGAACGCGCGTGGAGATCGCGAGGGAAGAACCGCCCCAAACAAGTGGCCAACGTGGCCCATTTAAACGGGTTGTAATCCAAATAAAAATTGTTAAATGGGCTCGGCAATAGGAGCGGCCATGTGTCGCGCCGTCTAACAGCATCCGTCGCCCCCCCCCCCCTCCACGTCATCGCGACAAGCGGCCCGAGTTACACAACAAGCCATAAATGGTGGGTTTTTCTTTTTTTATGCAGGGAAAATGGTGGGTTTTTCGGTACCAAGTCTATACTCTAGACCCAAGTGAGCTGGTATCTTCTATATCTAGACCCAAGTGAGCTGAGAAATATTGCCATGCAACTTTCCACCATTCCGTCTATTATGACACGCTTCATCATTGTCATATTGCTTTGCATGATCATGTAGTTGACATCATATTTGTGGCAAAGCCACCGTTCATAATTCTTTCATACATGTCACTCATGAGTCATTTCACATCCCGCTACACCACCGGAGGCATTCATATAGAGTCATATCTTGTTCTAAGTATCGAGTTGTAATTTTTGAGTTGTAAGTAAATAAAAGTGTGATGATCATCATTATTAGAGCATTGACCCAGCGAGGAAAGGATGATGGAGACTATGATTCCCCCACAAGTCGGGATGAGACTCCGGATGAAAAAAAAGAGGCCAAAGAAGCCCAAATAAAAAAAGAGGCCATAAAAAAGAGAAAAGGCCCAAATAAAAAAATGAGAGAAAACGAGAGAAGGGGCAATGCTACTATCCTTTTACCACACTTGTGCTTCAAAGTAGCACCATGATCTTCATGATAAAGAGTCTCCTATGTTGTCACTATCATATACTAGTGGGAATCTTTCATTATAGAACTTGGCTTGTATATTCCAATGACGGGCTTCCTCAAAATGCCCTAGGTCTTCGTGAGCAAGCGAGTTGGATACACACCCACTAGTTTCTTTTGTTGAGCTTTCATACACGTATAGCTCTAGTGCATCCGTTGCATGGCAATCCCTACTCACTCACATTGATATCTATTGATGGGCATCTCCATAGTCCGTTGATACGCCTAGTTGATGTGAGACTATCTTCTCCATTTTTGTCTTCTCCACAAACACCCTTCTATTCCACATATAGTCCTATATCCATGGCTCACGCTCATGTATTGAGTGAAGATTGAAAAAGTTTGAGAACATCAAAAGTATGAAACAATTTCTTGGCTTGTCATCGGGGTTGTGCATGATTTAAATATTTTGTGTGGTGAAGATAGAGCATAAGCAGACTATATGATTTTGTAGGGATAACTTTCCTTGGCCATGTTATTTTGAGAAGACATGATTGCTTTGTTAGTATGCTTGAAGTATTATTGTTTTCATGTCAATATTAAAATTTTGTCTTGAATCTTATGGATCTGGATATTCTTGCCACAATAAAGATAATTACATGGATAAATATGTTAGGTAGCATTCCACATAAAAAATTTTGTTTTTAACATTTACCTACTCGAGGACGAGCAGGAATTAAGCTTGGGGATGCTGATACGTCTCCAACGTATCTATAATTTATGATTGTTCCATGCTATTATATTATCAACCTTGGATGTTTTATATGTATTTATATGCTATTTTATATGATTTTGGGACTAACCTATTAACCTAGAGCCTAGTGCCAGTTTCTGTTTTTTTCCTTGTTTTAGAGTATCGCAGAATGGAAAATCAAACGGAGTCCAATTGACCTGAAACTTCACGAAACTTATTTTTGGACCAGAAGAATCCCACGGAGTATCGGAGATGGACCAGGAGAGTCCCGGGCTGCCCACGAGGGTGGGGGCGCGCCCCCTGCCTCGTGGACAGCCCGGAGGTCCATCGACGTACTTCTTCCTCCCATATACCCTAAAAACTTCGGGGGCACAATAGATCGGGAGTTCCGCCGCCAGAAGCCTTCGTAGCCACCAAAAACCAATCTAGACCCGTTCTGGCACCCTGCCGGAGGGGGAAATCCTTCTCCGGTGGCCATCTTCATCATCTCGGTGCTCTCCATGATGAGGAGGAAGTAGTTCTCCCTCGGGGCTGAGGGTATGTACCAGTAGCTATGTGTTTGATCTCTCTCTCTCTCATGTTCTTCCTATGAGGGGGCTGAAGCCGACGACTGGAAAACTTCCTATGAGGAACACAAACTTTCGAGCAGAACATAAAAATAATAGATCAACTATAAAATTGTCTTTTACAATTCTCATACACCTCACTCAAACATTATGTCTTTTGAGCATTGACCCTCTATCAAGAGGGCGGCCTCTAGGACGTCTTCAAAATAATGCTCCGGATTGTAACGGTCCTTGCCCTTGGGTGGACTCTTCGCCGCAACATCGATGACCTTCATCTTCCCCCAGAATGTCTTGACTCGGGCAAAGGCCATCCGTGCACCCTCAATGCACACCGACCGCTTCACAGCGTCGATACGTGGCACCGCATCAACAAGCCGCTGCACCAAGCCGAAGTAGCTATTCGGAACAGGCTCAGTTGGCCACAACCGCATTATGACGTTCTTCATGGCAGCGCCGGATATCCTATGAAGTTCGGCCCATTGGGACATCTGTTCATTCAGCAAGAGAGGGCGCTTCGACGCGCCAAATTGTGACCAGAAAAGCTTCTCCGTTGCACACCCCCTCGCGCCTGGTAAAACTGCCCTGCATCAAAAGAACTCTTCTGCAAGTCTAAAAACTCATCTGGAGAACTCCACACTTGATTAAGCTGAGCATAGTTCGGATCGCTGAACTTAGTTTGTAGCAAAGAGGACCTACCGGCCGCAATCTCCCCAGCTTGTCGGATCTCCTCACGGGCTGCTCTTGATTCAGACCGCGCTTCTCTCGCCTCTCATAAGGCCTGGTCAAGTTCAACAGTTTTGGCTTCATTCTCCTTCTCAATAAGGCCACAGCGGCTAGCAGCATTTTTTAGTTCGAGCGCCATCATGGATATCTTCTCCTCGTCTTGGCGCTGATACGTCTCCAACGTATCTATAATTTTTGATTGCTCCATGCTATATTATCTACTGTTTTGGGCAATATTGGGCTTTATTATCCACTTCTATATTATTTTTGGGACTAACCTATTAACCAGAGGCCTGGCCCAGATTTGCTATTTTATGCCTATTTCAGTGTTTTGAACAAAAGGAATATCAAACAGAGTCGAAACGGAACAAAATCAACTAGAGAAGTTATTTTTAGAATGGAAGACACCCGATAGACTTGGACTCCACGTCAGGAGATACGGGAGGTGCTCACGAGGGTGGGGGCGCCCCCCCTAGGGCGTGCCCCTACCTCGTGGGGCCCCCGTGGCTCCCCTGGCATGCTTCTTCTGCGTATATAACTCCATATACGCTAAAACTTCTAGAACACACAATAGATTGGGAGTTTCGCCGCCAGAAGCCTCCGTAGCCATGAAAAACCAATCTAGACCCGTTTCGGCACCCTGCCGGACGGGGCAATCCTTCTCCGGTGGCCATCTTCATCATCCCGATGCTCTCCATGACGAGGAGGGAGTAGTTCTCCCTCGGGGCTGAGGGTATGTACCAGTAGCTATGTGTTTGATATCTCTCTCTCGTGTTCTTGATTTGGCACGATCTTGATGTATCGCAAGCTTTGCTATTGTAGTTGGATCTTATGTTTCTCCTCCCCCTCTTCTCTCTTGTAATGAATTGAGTTTCCCCCTTGAAGTAATCTTATCGAATTGAGTCTTTATAGATTTGAGAACACTTGATGTATATCTTGCCGTGCGTATCTGTGGTGACAATGGGATGCCACATGATTCACTTGATGTATGTTTTGGTGATCAACTTGCGGGTTCCGCCCATGAACCTAGGAATAGGGGTTGGCACACGTTTTCGTCGTGATTCTCCGGTAGAAACTTTGGGGCACTCTTTGAGGTCCTTTGTGTTGGTTGAATAGATGAATCTGAGATTGTGTGACGCATATTGTATAATCATGCCCACGGATACTTGAGGTGACATTGGAGTATCTAGGTGACATTAGGGTTTTGGTTGATTTGTGTCTTAAGGTGTTATTCTAGTACGAACTCTAGGGCTGTTTGTGACACCTATAGGAATAGCCCAACGGATTGATTGGAAAGAATAACTTTGAGGTGGTTTCGTACCCTACCATAATCTCTTCGTTCGTTCTCCGCTATTAGTGACTTTGGAGTGACTCTTTGTTGCATGTTGAGGGAGAGTTTTATGATCCAATTATGTTAGTATTGTTGAGAGGACTTACACTAGTGAAAGTATGAACCCTAGGCCTTGTTTCCTAGCATTGCAATACCGTTTACGCTCACTTTATCATTAGTTACCTTGCTGTTTTTATAATTTCAGATTACAAATACCTTTATCTACTATCCATATACCACTTGTTTCACTATCTCTTCGCCGAACTAGTGCACCTATACAATTTACCATTGGATTGGGTGTGTTGGGGACACGAGAGACTCTTTGTTATTTGGTTGCAGGGTTGCTTGAGAGAGACCATCTTCATCCTACGCCTCCTACGGATTGATAAACCTTAGGTCATCCACTTGAGGGAAATTTGCTACTGTCCTACAAACATGTGCACTTGCAGGCCCAACAACGTCTACAAGAAGAAGGTTGTGTAGTGGACATCAAGCTCTTTTCTGGCGCCGTTGCCGGGGAGGCTAGGTAAGCGGCACTCACACCCCGTCAACCAAGATCTTTTCTGGCGCCGTTGCCAGGGAGGTGAGTGCTTGAAGGTATATCTTTAGATCTTGCAATCGAGTCTTTTAGTTTCTTGTTTTATCACTAGTTTAGTTTATAAAAGAAAATTACAAAAAAAATGGAATTGAGTTTGTCTCATACACTTCACCTTTTTAATATCTTTCGTAAGTATGATGGAAAGTATAATTGTGCTCAAGTGCTAGAAGAAGAAATCTATAAAATGTTTGGCACTAATTATTTGAATGATGAGCATGATTGCAATGTTTTTAGTACGAATTCTTTCAATATCCATGATACTAATGATGATTGCACTAGTTATGATGAAAATGTCTCCTATAAGCATGTCATTTTTTGTGGAGTGCATTGGGTTTGTAAGTACACACCAAATAGGGAAGATAGATATTGCAAGAGGCATAAGTACTTAGAAACCAAATTGTTGCAAGAAGAGCTAGATGAATGTGCTGAAACATTCAATATTTTTCGTGCTCCTTGTGAACTATGCAATGAACATGGTCATTTAAATCTCCAATTTAAATTGTTTCCTGACCGAATCGTACCCAATTTTTTTGATAATTTGATTACCCTTGAGCATCATAAAGAGCTTAGTCTTCTTTTGGGTTATGAAGAAATGAAATGTATAACTGAGTGTACTCCAAAGTTTAATCTTGATAAAGTTCTTCATTTTGATCTAGAGAATATTTATATGTATTGTGCGGTGAATTGCATTGATAATCCGTATATTGCCAATTACATAAAGAAAAGAAAACAAATAGAAGATGAAGAGAATACTAATGAAAGGGAAGAGGCTTCCCAATACCCTCCTATTATTTCTTATGATGAATCAGGTAACGAGGAGGAGCCTCCTATTCAACCAATCTCATTAATAAGGAGCTCCAAAAAGAGGATTGAACCCACACATCATGTGGTGAAGAAGAAGAAAAGAAAAAGGAAGAGAGGTAAAAAGATATCTCTCCCAAATAATGATGCTCCTATTACTATTGTGCCTCATGAAAATATAACTATGGAAGATAATGATACTTCTTATGATCTTGAAAATCTTTTTGGCACTTGCTTGGAAGATTATGATAATTGCTATACTATTGGTGCTATCCATACTATTAACGATGAGAATGATTATGCTTATGATACGAAAAGGCCCAAGCTTGGGGAAGATATGTTTGATGAGGATGACATATTTGACAATATATTTGCTGCAATTAATGTTTGTCCCAAGCTTGGGGATGCTACGCTTAATGAAGATGATATTTTTAGTATCCCAAGTTTTGATATGCAAATTTATAATGATAATAACATGCCTCCTACTTATTCTATAAAAAGTAGTGAGGATTATATTTATAAAATTTGTCATGATTATGGTTACCCCTTTCTCTGAACATTACTCTTTTAATGTGGAAACAATTTATAGTATTCAAGCTCTTATGATACTCCCACTATTTCGAATGAGAAGAATTTTACTTGTGTGGAGAGTAGTAAATTTTCTATGCTTGTAGATCATGGAAAGAATGATTTAGGTGCTGGTTATATTGTTTAATTCATTCATGATGCTACTGAAAATTATTATGAGGGAGGAATATATGCTTGTAGGAATTGCAATAATATCAAGTTTCCTCTCTATGTGCTTAAAGTTTTGAAGTTATGCTTGTTTTACCTTCCTATGCTAGTTGATTATTGTTCCCACAAGTTGTTTGCTCACAAAATCCCTATGCATAGGAAGCATGTTAGACTTAAATGTGCTAGTCATATTCTCCATGATGCTCTCTTTATGTTTCAATTCTTATCCTTTATGTGAGCATCATTGAAATCATCATGCCTAGCTAGGGGCGTTAAACGATAGCGCTTATTGGGAGGCAACCCAATTTTATTTTAGCAACATGATTTTTGTTCCTATTCAGTAATAAATAATTTATCTAGCCTCTGTTATGTTTGAGTTTTTATGCTTTTAATTAGTGCTTGTGCCAAGTAGAACCTTTGGGAAGACTTGGGGAAAGTCTTGCTCATCATGTTGTAAATAACAGAAACTTTAGCGCTCACGAGAACTGAAGGAAATATGCCCTAGAGGCAATAATAAAGTTATTATTTATTTCCTTATATCATGATAAAAGTTTATTATTCATGCTAGAATTGTATTAACCGGAAACATAATACATGTGTGAATACATAGACCAACAGAGTGTCACTAGTATGCCTCTACTTGACTAGCTCGTTAATCAAAGATGGTTAAGTTTCCTAACCATGGACAAAGAGTTGTCATTTGATTAACAGGGTCACATCATTAGTTGAATGATATGATTGACATGACCCATTCCATTAGCTTAGCACCCGATGGTTTAGTATGTTGCTATTGCTTTCTTCATGACTTATACATGTTCCTATGACTATGAGATTATGTAACTCCCGTGTGCCGGAGGAACACTTTGTGTGCTACCAAACGTCACAACGTAACTGGGTGATTATAAAGGTACTCTACAGGTGTCTCCAAAGGTACATGTTGGGTTGACGTATTTCGAGATTAGGATTTGTCACTCCGATCGTCGGAGAGGTATCTCAGGGCCCTCTCGGTAATGCACATCACTTAAGCCTTGCAAGCATTGCAACTAATGAGTTAGTTGCGGGATGATGTATTACGGAACGAGTAAAGAGACTTGCCGGTAACGAGATTGAACTAGGTATTGGATACCGACAATCGAATCTCGGGCAAGTAACATACCGATGACAAAGGGAACAACGTATGTTGTTATGCGGTCTGGCCGATAAAGATCTTCGTAGAATATGTAGGAGCCAATATGGGCATCCAGGTCCCGCTATTGGTTATTGACCGGAGACATGTCTCGGTCATGTCTACATTGTTCTCGAACCCGTAGGGTCCGCACGCTTAAGGTTTCGATGACAGTTATATTATGAGTTTATATGTTTTGATGTATCGAAGGATGTTCGGAGTCCCGGATGAGATCACGGACATGACGAGGAGTCTTGAAATGGTCGAGACATAAAGATTGATATATTGGAAGCCTATGTTTGGATATCGGAAGTGTTCCGGGTGAAATCGGGATTTTACCGGAGTACCGGGAGGTTACCGGAACCCCCCGGGAGCTATATGGGCCTTAGTGGGCCTTAGTGGAAGAAGAGGAGAGGCGGCCAGGGCTGGGCCGCGCGCCCCTCCCCCCTAGTCCGAATAGGACAAGGAGAGAGGGGGCCGGCGCCCCCCTCCTTCTCTCTCTCTCTCTTTTCCACCTCGCGAATCCTATTCCAACTAGGATTGGGGGGGGAGTCCTACTCCCAGAGGGAGTAGGACTCCTCCTGGCGCGCCTCTCCTGGCCGGCCGCACCCCCCCTTTGAGCCTTTATATACGGAGGCAGGGGCACCCCAGAGAAACACAAGTTGATCCACGTGATCATATTCTTAGCCGTGTGCGGCGCCCCCTGCCACCATAGTCCTCGATAATATTGTAGCGGTGCTTAGGCGAAGCCCTGCGACAGTAGTACATCAAGATCGTCACCACGCCGTCGTGCTGACGGAACTCTTCCCCGACACTTTGCTGGATCGGAGTCCGGGGATCGTCATCGAGCTGAACGTGTGCTAGAACTCGGAGGTGCCGTAGTTTCGGTGCTTGATCGGTCGGGCCGTGGAGACGTACGACTACATCAACCAAACGCTTCCGTTGTCGATCTACAAGGGTACGTAGATCACACTCTCCCCTCTCGTAGCTATGCATCACCATGATCTTGCGTGTGCGTAGGAAATTTTTTGAAATTACTACGTTCCCCAACAGTGGCATCCGAGCCTAGGTTTTATGTGTTGATGTTATATGCACGAGTAGAACACAAGTGAGTTGTGGGCGATATAAGTCATACTGCTTACCAGCATGTCATACTTTGGTTCGACGGTATTGTTGGACGAAGCGGCCCGGACCGACATTACGCGTACGCTTACGCGAGACCGGTTCTCCCGACGTGCTTTGCACATAGGTGGCTTGCAGGTGACAGTTTCTCCAACTTTAGTTGAACCAAGTGTGGCTACGCCCGGTCCTTGCGAAGGTTAAAACGGCACCAACTTGACAAACTATCATTGTGGTTTTGATGCGTAGGTAAGATTGGTTCTTGCTTAAGCCCGTAGCAGCCACGTAAAACTTGCAACAACAAAGTAGAGGACGTCTAACTTGTTTTTGCAGGGCATGTTGTGATGTGATATGGTCAAGACATGATGCTGAATTTTATTGCATGAGATGATCATGTTTTGTAACCGAGTTATCGGCAACTGGCAGGAGCCATATGGTTGTCGCTTTATTGTATGCAATGCAATCGCCCTGTAATGCTTTACTTTATCACTAAGCGGTAGTGATAGTCGTGGAAGCATAAGATTGGTGAGACGACAACGATGCTACGATGGAGATCAAGGTGTCGCGCCGGTGACGATGGTGATCATGACGGTGCTTCGGAGATGGAGATCACAGGCACAAGATGATGATGGCCATATCGTATCACTTATATTGATTGCATGTGATGTTTATCTTTTATGCATCTTATCTTGCTTTGATTGACGGTAGCATTATAAGATGATCTCTCACTAAAATTATCAAGAAGTGTACTCCCTGAGTATGCACCGTTGCGAAAGTTCTTCGTGCTGAGACACCACGTGATGATCGGGTGTGATAGGCTCTACGTTCAAATACAACGGGTGCAAAACAGTTGCACACGCGGAATACTCAGGTTATACTTGACGAGCCAAGCATATGCAGATATGGCCTCGGAACACGGAGACCGAAAGGGCGAGCATGAATCATATAGTAGATATGATCAACATAGTGATGTTCACCAATGAAACTACTCCATCTCACGTGATGATCGGACATGGTTTAGTTGATTTGGATCACGTGATCACTTAGAGGATTAGAGGGATGTCTATCTAAGTGGGAGTTCTTTAAAGTAATTTGATTAATTGAACTTAAAATTTATCATGAACTTAGTACCTGATAGTATCTTGCTTATGTATGTTTGATTGTAGATAGATGGCCCGTGCTGTTGTTCCGTTGAATTTTAATGCGTTCCTTGAGAAAGCAAAGATGAAAGATGATGGTAGCAATTACACGGACTGGGACCATAACTTGAGGATTATCCTCATTGCTGCATAGAAGAATTATGTCCTGGAAGCACCGCTGGGTGCCAGGCCTGCTGCTGGAGCAACACCAGATGTTATGAACGTCTGGCAGAGCAAAGCTGATGACTACTCGATAGTTCAGTGTGCCATGCTTTACGGCTTAGAATCGGGACTTCAACGACGTTTTGAACGTCATGGAGCATATGAGATGTTCCAGGAGTTGAAGTTAATATTTCAAGCAAATGCCCAGATTGAGAGATATGAAGTCTCCAATAAGTTCTATAGCTGCAAGATGGAGGAGAACAGTTCTGTCAGTGAGCATATACTCAAAATGTCTGGGTATAATAATCACTTGATTCAGATGGGAGTTAATCTTCCAGATGATTGCGTCATTGACAGAATTCTCCAATCACTGCCACCAAGCTACAAGAGCTTCGTGATGAACTATAATATGCAAGGGATGAATAAGACTATTCCCGAGCTCTTCGCAATGCTGAAAGCTGCGGAGGTAGAAATCAAAAAGGAACATCAAGTGTTGATGGTCAACAAGACCACTAGTTTCAAGAAAAAGGGCAAAGGGAAGAAGAAGGGGAACTTCAAGAAGAACAGCAAGCAAGTTGCTGCTCAAGAGAAGAAACCCAAGTCTGGACCTAAGCCTAAAACTGAGTGCTTCTACTGCAAGCAGACTGGTCACTGGAAGCGGAACTGCCCCAAGTATTTGGCGGATAATAAGGATGGCAAGGTGAACAAAGGTATATGTGATATACATGTTATTGATGTGTACCTTACTAATGTTCGCAGTAGCACCTGGGGATTTGATACTGGTTCTGTTGCTAATATTTGCAACTCGAAACAGGGACTACGGATTAAGCGAAGATTGGCTAAGGACGAGGTGACGATGCGCGTGGGAAACGGTTCCAAAGTCGATGTGATCGCAGTCGGCACGCTACCTCTACATCTACCTTCGGGATTAGTATTAGACCTAAATAAGTGTTATTTGGTGCCAGCGTTGAGCATGAACATTATATCTGGATCTTGTTTAATGCGAGACGGTTATTCATTTAAATCAGAGAATAATGGTTGTTCTATTTATATGAGTAATATCTTTTATGGTCATGCACCCTTAAAGAGTGGTCTATTCTTATTGAATCTCGATAGTAGTGACACACATATTCATAATGTTGAAGCAAAAAGATGCAGAGTTGATAATGATGGTGCAACTTATTTGTGGCACTGCCGTTTAGGTCATATCGGTATAAAGCGCATGAAGAAACTCCATGCTGATGGGCTTTTGGAATCACCTTATTATGAATCACTTGGTACTTGCGAACCATGCCTTATGGGAAAGATGACTAAAACACCGTTCTCCGGTACTATGGAGAGAGCAACAGATTTGTTGGAAATCATACATACAGATATATGTGGTCCGATGAATATTGAGGCTCGTGGCGGATATCGTTATTTTCTCACCTTCACAGATGACTTAAGCAGATATGGGTATATCTACTTAATGAAACATAAGTCTGAAACATTTGAAAAGTTCATAGAATTTCAGAGTGAAGTTGAAAATCATCGTAACAAGAAAATAAAGTTTCTACGATCTGATCGTGGAGGAGAATATTTGAGTTACGAGTTTGGTATACATTTGAAACAATGCGGAATAGTTTCGCAACTCACGCCACCCGGAACACCACAGCGTAATGGTGTGTCCGAACGTCGTAATCGTACTTTACTAGATATGGTGCGATCTATGATGTCTCTTACTGATTTACCACTATCGTTTTGGGGTTATGCTTTAGAGACGGTCGCATTCACGTTAAATAGGGCACCATCAAAATCCGTTGAGACGACACCTTATGAACTATGGTTTGGCAAGAAACCAAAGTTGTCGTTTCTGAAAGTTTGGGGCTGCGATGCTTATGTGAAAAAGCTTCAACCTGATAAGCTCGAACCCAAATCAGAGAAATGTGTCTTCATAGGATATCCAAAGGAAACTATTGGATACACCTTCTATCACAGATCCGAAGGCAAGACTTTTGTTGCTAAGTTCGGAAACTTTCTGGAGAAGGAGTTTCTCTCAAAAGATGTGAGTGGGAGGAAAGTAGAACTTGACGAGGTAAATGTACCTGCTCCCTTATTGGAAAGTAGTACATCACAGAAACCTGTTTCTGTGACACCTACACCAATTAGTGAGGAAGCTAATGATAATGATCATGAAACTTCAGGACAAGATACTACTGAACCTCGTAGATCAACCAGAGTGAGATCCGCGCCAGAGTGGTACGGTAATCTTGTTCTGGAAGTCATGCTGCTAGATCATGATGAACCTACGAACTATGAAGAAGCGATGGTGAGCCCAGATTCCGCAAAATGGCATGAAGCCATGAAATCTGAGATGGGATCCATGTATGAGAACAAAGTATGGACTTTGGTTGACTTGACCGATGATCGGCAAGCAATTGAGAATAAATAGATCTTCAAGAAGAAGACTGATGTTGACAGTAATATTACTGTCTACAAAGCTCGACTTGTCGCAAAAGGTTTTCGACAAGTTCAAGGGTTTGACTACGATGAGACCTTCTCACCCGTAGCGATGCTTAAGTCTGTCCGAATCATGTTAGCAATTGCCGCATTTTATGATTATGAAATTTGGCAGATGGATGTCAAAACTGCATTCCTGAATGGATTTCTGGAAGAAGAGTTGTATATGATGCAACCGGAAGGTTTTGTCGATCCAAAGGGAGCTAACAAAGTGTGCAAGCTCCAGCGATCCATTTATGGACTGGTGCAAGCCTCTCGGAGTTGGAATAAACGCTTTGATAGTGTGATCAAAGCATTTGGTTTTATACAGACTTTTGGAGAAACCTGTATTTACAAGAAAGTGAGTGGGAGCTCTGTAGCATTTATGATATTATATGTGGATGACATATTACTGATTGGAAATGATATAGAATTTCTGGATAGCATAAAGGGATACTTGAATAAGAGTTTTTCAATGAAAGACCTCGGTGAAGCTGCTTACATATTAGGCATAAAGATCTATAGAGATAGATCAAGACGCTTAATTGGACTTTCACAAAGCACATACCTTGACAAGATTTTGAAGAAGTTCAAAATGGATCAAGCAAAGAAAGGGTTCTTGTCTGTGTTATTTTTTTTGACACTGAACGACAGTGGGAGAGGCTCCCACTG
The DNA here is from genome assembly GCF_056163025.1 of Triticum urartu. Classification (NCBI taxonomy): domain Eukaryota; kingdom Viridiplantae; phylum Streptophyta; class Magnoliopsida; order Poales; family Poaceae; genus Triticum; species Triticum urartu. The sequence goes on from NC_141879.1 coordinate 717,446,337, forward strand.
ACTTTGTATATTAACTCACCAACCGATGTTACATAATTACATATGGGGGGTTTTGTAGGGTTCCCCTCAACCCTTCAGAGGCATAAAGAAAAAGTTTTGCTGTTTACAAGTTTTGAATATAAGAATCTAAGAAGGGACGAAGCTCTTCTTTACAGCTATGGGCGAGTAGGCCCAACAGATGTTTGAATCTATCCAGCCATGAGGTGAAGGAGTGTGGCACTCCTCTGAAATGCTCATTGTTTCTCTCCTTCCATATGCTCCAAGCGGCCATCAAGAAGATATCCATGAATAGTGGTTGCCCCATTGGGTTTTACCATGATGCAGCAGGGAGATCCTATTCCCATTATGCGGCCATCTCAGGCCAACCTTATCCCAACATCGCTGGCTAAAGGGGCACCAGAAAAAGAGATGTTCCACTGTTTCCTCAGGAGGATTCTGGCAGAGCATACATGCGTAGTTATTATCCACCACAACATAGTGCCTGCGTTTCAGCATGTTTCGCGTGTTCAGGCGGTCAACAAGCAGCAGCCAGCCAAACATCTTGAATTTGATGGGGCTCTTGGCCTTCCAAAGCCAGATGAAAGCATCATCAGCGATCGTCTCCCTGAAGCAATGGTTGTAGTAGTTTTTGGCCGAGAAATTTCCATTGAGGGTACTGACCCACGTGTCTGCAGTCCCCCTCTCTGGAATGACATGCATAGAGCCCCTCTGGATCTCTCTAACTTCTTCTCGCGCTTGTACAGAGAGTGGTAAATGGAAAAGCATGGCAGGGTCCGTTGCTTGCAGAGCATCACTAACGGACACATCCTCATTTGTGGCAAACGAAAAGGCTCTGGGGTAGATTTCGGAGAGCTGGCTTTCCTGGTCGTGTGCAAACAACACGTCCTTCCAGAACAGAACTGAAGTCCCATCACCAATTACAGCCTTTGAGATCCCTCGAAAGACCTGACTGAGCTGCATGATATCGCGCCACCAGAAGGACCCAATCGGATCAACTGCATGTGGTACCGTGTTTGCATAGTATGTATCCCAGATCAGTGTCACCCACGGTACATCCATGCGGTTATAGAACTTGTAGAGGTGTTTAAGGAGCAGCGCCACATTTTGAGTTTTGATGTCAATGACCCCAAGCCCACCTTTGCGTTTTGGCCTACAAACTAACTCCCAAGCGGCCAAGGAGTTGTTTTTGACGCCATCTTCAGTGTTCTTCGCCCACAAGCAGTATCTGCGCAGTCTGACAATGTGTTCGATCACTTTTGGATGTAATTTGAGTGTGCACATGGCATATATCAACATGGATGTGATGGTGGAGTTGACCAACGTGAGTTTGGCGCTAGCTGAGAGCAGGGATAGCGCAGAGGATAATTTCCTTTCAATACCACATACCATCGGCATCAATTCGAGCAACGTTGGTTTTGTCATTCCCATGGGAAGACCCAGGTAAGTAAACGGAAGTGATCCAACATTGCAGCCAAAGATTTGGGCCAAGACCGAAGCCTGCTGTGTGTCAAGATTGATAGGGATCAAAGTTGACTTGTGGAAATTTATCTTCAGACCAACAGTATCAGCGTAAGCAACCAGAATGGACTTCATGCGTACTGCTTGATCTGGGCAGGCAGGCATGACCAAGATCGTGTCATTGGCATACTGGATCACCGGATAGTCCCCTCTCCGGTTGCATGGAAAAGGTAGATCAATTAAGCCTTGGCCGTAAGCATCATTAATCGTCGCTTGAAGAAGGTCGGCAGCTAAAACAAAGATGAGCGGCGACAAAGGGTCACCCTGCCTTACTCCACATTTACACAGAAACTTCCGGCCCGGGACCCCATTCAGGAGAACCAAAGAAACCCCTGAAGCAAAAATAGACTTCATCCAGCCAAGCCATTTTTCGTCAAAGCCCATGTGCTTCATAATCTGCAACATCGGTTCATGTTCTATTGTGTCAAAGGCTTTGGCAAAATCAAGCTTGAGCATTATAATTTCCCTCGATGATGCTTGGCATTGGTGGATGTACTCAAAAGACCAGGCCAAGTAATCTTGGATGGTACGCCCTTTGAGGAATCCATACTGATTCTTGTGGATGATCTTAAGAATGACTTTCTGCACGCGATTGGCTAGAATTTTTGTGATGATTTTTAGACAACAGTTGAGCAGTGTTATGGGTCTAAAATCATTAGCCGTTACAGGAGAGGAGATTTTCGGGATGAGGGTAATATAACCCTCACTGATACTGGTCATGTCAAGGTTACCTTTGTGGAAATCGCAGCACATTTTGTAGAAATCCTCCTTGATAATGTGCCGGCAACTTTTGAGGAAGCAACCATTAAAGCCATCGGGACCGGGAGCCCTGTCACTAGGAATCTCTTTGATCACTGCATCAATTTCATCGGTGGAAAATGGTTCCGAAAGCACTTCCAAACCTTCCACCTTTTTAATGATATGGTTAAGATCAAAGCGCATATTTGTGGGCTTAGAGGTCCCCAAGCGTTCTTTGTATGTATTGAACAACAACCCTGCTTTGCCTGTATGATCAGAGACTTCAACATCCCCATCCTGCAACGTGGCATTGAGTTGTGTCTGAACCTTTCAGTAGCAAGTGATTGGAAGAGCTTAGTATTCTCATCTGCGAATCTGAAGTATCTGACAGTGCATCTTTTTCTCCAGTATTCATTTTGGTATTTGAGAAGACAGTTAAGGTGTCCTTTCAATATACGTCTGAAATTTGCTTCCTGGACAAACAATCCCCTCTTGTCTTCAAGAGCGTCGAGATTGGCTAGTGCTTCATTGTTGTTCTGGATCATAATTTTCAAGTTAGAAATGCCTCTGCTCTAACGCTTGAGATCGTAGCGAAGCGTTTTGAGCTTCTTACAGACTACTGCTGCAGAGTTGGAGGCGTGACAAGGTTTACTCCAGGATCTTGCCACAACTTCAGAGAAACTAGAGTGATTGACCAAGAAGTTTTCAAACCGAAAGAGGTTTGATTTTGGGATTTTGGACTCGATTGAAAGCACGCAGGGGATATGGTCTGAGACCGGTTTGCCCAAAGGCAGAACCATTGTGTTAGGAAAAGAGGTGGTCCAATTCGAAGAGGAAAAGAACCAGTAAAGTTGCTCCAGTAGTGGGTCATCCTGCATATTGCTCCATGTGAAGGCTCTACCATTAACTGGGATTTCCATTAAAGATTGTGCACGTATAAGCTCATTGAATAATAGCTTATCAGAAGCATCTCCTCCCGGTTTATTTTCTGTTGTCAGTGGACCGTATGAAGTTGAAGTCACCCAAAATTAACCAATTTTCATCATCTGGTATATTAAGATCAAATAGCCAGGAGGTAAAATCTGCCCGTCTCTGGCCCGTACAAGGGCCGTAGACATTGACCAGGTTCCAAGATTCATTCGACTGGGTGGCCAGAAATGAAACACCCACCGCAAAAGATTCCACATGCCATGGTGTCCCAACAAAAACAGAGCTATTCCAGATAGTAATAATGCCGCCAGAGGCCCCAATCGATAGCGCAAAAACAAATTTATCAAATTGCTTGGGGCAGAAAGATTTGATAAACGCTAAATCAAAAGATTCCCGCTTGGTTTCCTGAATACATAAAACTGAACACCCACTAGAGTCGATGGCATTACTAAGTGCCAAAAGTTTGCTATCGGAGTTAATCCCTCTGATATTCGACGACAGAATGTTCCACGATTTATTCATGAGCGGAAAGAAAATTAGATAGCCTCCTCTGGGGCTATCTGCTGGGTAGCCAGCAGCTTCTCTTCAGAGATGTCCTCAGGAGCAATGCCGCATCGGTCGCCCACCTGCTGAAGCTCTTGGATAGATGTCGGTGGAGGGTTTGGCTCGACTGGAGCAGCAGCTAAAGAGACAGCATTGACGGATGGAACGATCCTGGCCCTCACCCGCGAGCGACTGTGCTTGACATCAAAGATGTTATGAACCTTGAAGCCATCGTACTTGTTCGATCGAGTACTCCTCCGTACTGCAGTGGTATCAAGAGGAGCCTTGACAGTGTGGGAGGTAGCAACATTAAACAAGGAAGAGGATGCTAGCAGTTGAAGAGCATTACCAGGAGTTTGGGCAATCGGATCAGCCTGATTTATACTGCCGAGTGGCGCCGAAGAAGCCGAGGGCACAATCTCCTGCTGAGACACAATACTAGTATCCGGAGCCACATGAGTTATGTCACCTGAAGGTGCAAGAAAGTGCAGGGGACCAATGCAAACACCCAAATGGAAGTGAGCACTGAAAATGTTGGACATGTAGTCAGGTTCAGGTTTGAGGTTCTGCAGCAACAGTACACAAACCAGTTCCAAGTGTTTCTGGATGAGCTTGAATGGGTTGACAGGAAACATCACAGTCCCAGCTAGATCATAAGTGATGGCACGTGTGTAAATGTGTTTCAGCATAGAGCCCATCCACAGCAGCAACTCATGGTCCAAAGCAATGGTGACATAGACTGAATCACCCCCAGCACGAGCAAACGCGTCTCTAGCAGCCGGATTCCCATTGATAAAACCATCAGCCAGACATTCTACTGCAGCAACTTCATCTTCAGAGGCCCAAACATCAGATAGGTTGTCATGCACATTGTGCTCAGGGTCCACTCCATCCATCAGGGAGGGGCCATCATATTGGAAGAAGGATCTAAAGCTAAAACCTGTGTACGGAGGAGGAACCACAGGCCAAACCCTCCACCCATTTTCCTGCAGTTGCTCTGGCGCAGGGGCAGGGGCGTTCCAAGCCTCCTCATTCTGAGCCTGCTGGGCAACCAAATCATCCAGGTGAGCCTGCTGCATGAGGGTGTAGAAAGGGAGCTGATATGGGTGTGGCGAAGCATTTAGCAGTGGTGGTGGCTCCTCAGTGCCCACCAGACCTGGAATGGTATTGCGACCATTGAGAACATACACAGGTACAGACCATGAACGACCTAACCCCGGCAGCATACCGACCCTGGTAACAAGCAGACTATGAGGGACCTCGGCAACATCCTTGATGTGACATTTAACAAGCACTCTGGCCTTGTTTTGCCCAGGTCGAGGCCACACTAGAAGTTTGCCGAAGTTGGATATGGCCTTATGCACATAATGCTCAGTCTGATAATCCATAGGAAAGGCCAGTAGCATGATCCACACTTCATACTCAAACGCAGGCATGCGCATGTTTGGTCCTTCGTCATGTGGCACCAAAGAGAAGTGAGAGTCATCTGTCAAAGCATGCGGACCTTCCCTAATTGCATTATCCCTACTTTCCATGTCAGAGAAGACTACACAACCAATGCCCAGTGGATAAATAAAATCATCTAGCAGCTCATACTCAAGATCGACTGTAATGATCCGGCAGACCTCAGCAAGCCAATATTCCTTCAAGTGATCCGGTACTGTGGGGTTAATGGTGACGATGGCATACCTATCATGGTTGCGCGGCGGATCGTCGACCACCATGACCTGGCGCTGGATGCGATGAGCAGGCCCACGATCGAAAGAAGATCCCTCAGGAGCAAAAGCGAAGGGGCGCACCGCAAAGTTCGCCATGGCTATTGTCTTGGAGGAACTGCAGATTGGAAGTGGAGCGGCCGGTGAGGAGGAGCAAATTGCGGTCTTGTGCGGATGCAGGGGCGGCAATGTTGGCGGACTCGAGGAGGAAGGCTCTACACCCGATTGGGGTTTTTGGCAGGCGGACTTGACTACACCTGCATAAAGGGAGGCGTATCGTCAAGCAATGGGAGGGAGCCACGTCCGAGGCATGCGGGATTCTATGCTTCCGAATCCAAACAAGATGTGCCTTCGTATCCCGTTTTCTGCGTGTTGCATGAACCAACATATGATTATCTACCATAGAAGATCTGGTCGCACTGTTGGGTAAGATCTCATTAGATTTGGACGCGTGGGTTGTGGTCGGTGCCCAGCATAGCTTGGGTAGATTTCGACACATAGCGGGCTTGCGGGCCCTATGACCAATATGTTGACAAAAGCAACATCTAGTAAGACCCGGGCATTTCATAGACCGGTGGCCCGAGGCCAGACATGCAGAGCAAATAACCTTGCTAGATGGGCCCAGAGTGCATGGCACATGACGTGAAGAGGCAGGCAACGTCATATCAATTCTTGGAGCAGAACAAGAACATTTCCCTGTGTAATCTCCACATCGTTGGCAGAAAACACCCATGCACAATGATTCTAAATGACCAAATCGATCACATTTTGTGCAGTGTTGAAGCCGATTATATATATAATCCTTTGTTGGTACCCAAGGAATTTGGACCATTAGCATCACACTATCATCGTCATAACCAGCCTGCCAACCATCCAAGATATGATGGAGCTTATTAGTGGGAATGGAATCCCATAAACCCTGCTTAAACCGCAGGCCCTGAAAAGATGGTAACTGATCTGACGAATCCGGCCGGATAGGCAAGTTAACAGCTCCAATACGAAAAGAGTGTTGATTATCCCTAGAAACCAGAAAAGATAACCTTCCAAATGTGAGGTCCGGTGCATCGTCACCGGAATGTCCTGCCGTCGGCGAGGTGATCAACCCAAACTTCTCAAAAACAGAGAGTGAAACTGGATCGGGGGCAATCACAGATTTTGATGCTAGCCATTTGGACTTGATAGCAAGGCCGGGTGAAGAGGCTAGATCATTAAGCTCAGAATCCGCATTCCATCCAATTGGTTGAACATGGGTTCGAGAACCACGGTGGAGATGAAAGTGACAAACGAAATCCGGCCAAATACGATCACGAAGGCCATAAATAAAATGGCCAACATGATTAGATGCCACAGAAAACCGGAAACGCCGATCACCCAGACGAAGTATGTTGAAACCAGCACCGGTTCCACCAATGCAAGATTGAAGAGCCAATCCCACAGATTCCATAAAGAGAGGAAAAGAGGCCGAGGAGAAAGAAACTTCAAGGAAGAACTCCTTGGAGTTGGGGTTGGGGACGAAGTGAACCGTAGATCCAAAGCGAGCACGCACCTGTCCCTCGACCTTGAGGCCGGGGGAGAAATCCCAATGGAGGAGGCCGTCCATTGAGGTCGCCGGGAAGGGTAGCTAGGGCAAGGAGTCACCATCGCCATGGGAGTCGCCTAGGGAGGGTGGGAGGGTGGGAGTCGCCATCGCTTGGGCCTTCTCCTCAAACGCAACGTTATCGGAACTAACCCGAAGCGTTCTTGCCTATGTTACAAGGTGTGAAGTTGAGTCAGACTCAATGTCCGACCACTGCGGAAGATAGAGAGAAAATGAAAGATGTTCCCTATGCTTCAGCCATAGGCTCTATCATGTATGCAATGCTGTGTACCAGACCTGATGTGTGCCTTGCTATAAGTCTAGCAGGGAGGTACCAAAGTAATCCAGGAGTGGATCACTGGACAGCGGTCAAGAACATCCTGAAATACCTGAAAAGGACTAAGGATATGTTTCTCGTATATGGAGGTGACAAAGAGCTCATCGTAAACGGTTACATTGATGCAAGCTTTGACACTGATCCGGACGATTCTAAATCGCAAACCGGATACGTGTTTACATTAAACGGTGGAGCTGTCAGTTGGTGCAGTTCTAAACAAAGCGTCGTGGCGGGATCTACATGTGAAGCGAAGTACATAGCTGCTTCGGAAGCAGCAAACGAAGGAGTCTGGATGAAGGAGCTCATATTCGATCTAGGTGTCATACCTAGTGCATCGGATCCAATGAAAATCTTTTGTGACAATACTGGTGCAATTGCCTTGGCAAAGGAATCCAGATTTCACAAGAGAACCAAACACATCAAGAGATGCTTCAATTCCATCCGGGATCTAGTCCAGGTGGGAGACATAGAGATTTGCAAGATACATACAGAGCTGAATGTAGCAGACCCATTGACTAAGCCTCTTCCACGGGCAAAACATGATCAGCACCAAAGCTCCATGGGTGTTAGAATCATTACTGTATAATCTAGATTATTGACTCTAGTGCAAGTGGGAGACTGAAGGAAATATGCCCTAGAGGCAATAATAAAGTTATTATTTATTTCCTTATATCATGATAAAAGTTTATTATTCATGCTAGAATTGTATTAACCGGAAACATAATACATGTGTGAATACATAGACAAACAGAGTGTCACTAGTATGCCTCTACTTGACTAGCTCGTTAATCAAAGATGGTTAAGTTTCCTAACCATGGACAAAGAGTTGTCATTTGATTAACGGGATCACATCATTAGTTGAATGATATGATTGACATGACCCATTCCATTAGCTTAGCACCCGATCGTTTAGTATGTTGCTATTGCTTTCTTCATGACTTATACATGTTCCTATGACTATGAGATTATGTAACTCCCGTGTGCCGAAGGAACACTTTGTGTGCTACCAAACGTCACAACGTAACTGGGTGATTATAAAGGTACTCTACAGGTGTCTCCAAAGGTACATGTTGGGTTGACGTATTTCGAGATTAGGATTTGTCACTCCGATTGTCAGAGAGGTATCTCAGGGCCCTCTCGGTAATGCACATCACTTAAGCCTTGCAAGCATTGCAAGTAATGAGTTAGTTGCGGGATGATGTATTACGGAACGAGTAAAGAGACTTGCCGGTAATGAGATTGAACTAGGTATTAGATACCGACGATCGAATCTCGGGCAAGTAACATACCGATGACAAAGGGAACAACGTATGTTGTTATGCGGTCTGACCGATAAAGATCTTCGTAGAATATGTAGGAGCCAATATGGGCATCCAGGTCCCGCTATTGGTTATTGACCGGAGACATGTCTCGGTCATGTCTACATTGTTCTCGAACCCGTAGGGTCCGCACGCTTAAGGTTTCGATGACAGTTATACTATGAGTTTATACGTTTTGATGTACCAAAGGATGTTCGGAGTCTTGCATGAGATCACGGACGTGATGAGGAGTCTCGAAATGGTCGAGACATAAAGATTGATATATTGGAAGCCTATGTTTGGATATCGGAAGTGTTCCGGGTGAAATTGGGATTTTACCGGAGTACCGGGAGGTTACCGGAACCCCCCGGGAGCTATATGGGCCTTAGTGGGTCTTAGTGGAAGAAGAGGAGAGGCGGCCAGGGCTGGGCCGCGCGCCCCTCCCCCCTAGTCCGAATAGGACAAGGAGAGAGGGGGCCGGCGCCCCCCTCCTTCTCTCTCTCTCTCTTTTCCACCTCGCGAATCCTATTCCAACTAGGATTGGGGGGGCGAGTCCTACTCCCGGAGGGAGTAGGACTCCTCCTGGCGCGCCTCTCCTGGCCGGCCGCACCCCCCCCCTTTGAGCCTTTATATACAGAGGCAGGGGCACCCCAGAGAAACACAAGTTGATCCACGTGATCATATTCTTAGCCGTGTGCGGCGCCCCCTGCCACCATAGTCCTCGATAATATTGTAGCGGTGCTTAGGCGAAGCCCTGCGACAGTAGTACATCAAGATCGTCACCACGCCGTCGTGCTGACGGAACTCTTCCCCGACACTTTGCTGGATCGGAGTCCGGGGATCGTCATCGAGCTGAACGTGTGCTAGAACTCGGAGGTGCCGTAGTTTCGGTGCTTGATCGGTCGGGCCATGGAGACGTACGACTACATCAACCAAATGCTTCCGTTGTCGATCTACAAGGGTACGTAGATCACACTCTCCCCTCTCGTAGCTATGCATCACCATGATCTTGCGTGTGCGTAGGAATTTTTTTGAAATTACTACGTTCCCCAACAAGAACTGCTGCCATTTTTATTTGGAGAGTGATATTTAGTTAATTCTTTTTGCAGATGATTAATACATAAATTACTCAGGTCCAGCAATTTATTTGAGAATTTTATGAGTTCGAGAAGTATACGTTTGATCCAGATTACTACAGACTGTTCTGTTTTTGACAGATTCTGTTTTTCGTGTGTTGTTTGCTTATTTTGATGAATCTATGGCTAGTAAAATAGTTTATAATCCATAGAGAAGTTGGAATAAAGTAAGTTTAACACCAATATAAATAAAGAATGAGTTCATTGCAGTACCTTGAAGTGGTCTTTTGTTTTCTTTCGCTAACGGAGCTCACGAGTTTTCTGCCTTAAGTTTTGTGTTGTGAAGTTTTCAAGTTTTGGGTAAGGATTTGATGGATTATGGAACAAGGAGTGGCAAGAGCCTAAGCTTGGGGATTCCCATGGCACCCCCAAGATAATATAAGGACACCTAAAAGCCAAAGCTTGGGGATGCCCCGGAAGGCATCACCTCTTTTGTCCACTTCCATCGGTAACTTTACTTGGAGCTATATTTTTATTCGCCACATGATATGTGTTTTGCTTGGAGTGTCATTTTATTTTATTTAGTTTTGCTTTCTGTTTGAATAAAGTACCAAGATCTGAAATTATTAAATGGGAGATTCTTCACATAGTTGCATAATTATTCGACTACTCATTGATCTTCACTTATATCCTTCGGAGTAGTTTGTTGTTTGCTCTAAGTGCTTCACTTATATCTTTTAGAGCATGGTGGTAGTTTTATTTTGAAGACATAGATGAACTCTCATGATTCACTTAGATTATTTTGAGAGTCTTAATAGCATGGTAATTTTCTTAAAATCCTAATATGCTAGGTATTCAAGAATAATAAAATTCTCTTATGAGTGTGTTGAATACTAAGAAAAGATTGAAGCATGATAATTGTTTTGACATATGGAGGTGATAATATTAAAGTCATGCTAGTTGAGTAGTTGTGAATTTAAAGAATACTTGTGTTGAAGCTTGTGATTCCCGTAGCATGCACGTATGGTGAACAGTTATGTGATGAAGTCGGAGCATGATTTGTTTATTGATTGTCTTCCTTATGAGTGGCAGTCGGGGACGAGCGATGGTCTTTTCCTACCAATCTATCCCCCTAGGAGCATGCGCGTAATACTTTGCTTTGATAACTTCTAGATTTTTGCAATAAGTATATGAGTTCTTTATGACTAATGTTGAGTCCATGGATTATACGCACTCTCACCCTTCCACCTTTGCTAGCCTCTCTAATACCGCGCACCTTTCGCCGGTATCATACACCCACCATATACCTTCCTCAAAACAGCCACCATACCTACCTATTATGGCATTTCCATAGCCATTCCGAGATATATTTCCATGCAACTTTCCACCGTTCCGTTTATTATGACACACTCCATCATTGTCATATTGCTAGCATGATCATGTAGTTGACATCGTATTTGTGGCAAAGCCACCGTTCATAATTCTTTCATACATGTCACTCTTGATTCATTGCATATCCTAGTACACCGGCGGAGGCATTCATATAGAGTCATATTTTGTTCTAAGTATCGAGTTGTAATTGTTGAGTTGTAAGAAAAATAAAAGTGTGATGATCATCATATTAGAGCATTGTCCCAGTGAGGAAAGAATGATGGAGACTATGATTCCCCCACAAGTCGGGATGAGACTCCGGACGAAAAAAAAGAGGCCATAAAAAAGAGAAAAGGCCCAAAATAAAAAAAATAAAAATATTAAAATAATGAGAGAAAAAGAGAGAAGGGGCAATGTTACTATCCTTTTACCACACTTGTGCTTCAAAGTAGCACCATGATCTTCATAGTAGAGAGTCTCTCATGTTATCACTTTCATATACTAGTGGGAATCTTTCATTATAGAACTTGGCTTGTATATTCCAATGATGGGCTTCCTCAAATTGCCCTAGGTCTTCATGAGCAAGCAAGTTGGATGCACATCCACTTAGTTTCTTTTTGAGCTTTCATATACTTATAGCTCTAGTGCATCCGTTGCATGGCAATCCCTACTCACTCACATGGATATCTATTGATGGGCATCTCCATAGCCCGTTGATACACCTAGTTGATGTGAGACTATCTTCTCCTTTTTGTCTTCTCCACAACCACCATTCTATTCCACCTATAGTGTTATGTCCATGGCTCACGCTCATCTATTGCATGAAGATTGAAAAAGTTTTGAAAAAGTTAGAGTATGAAACAATTGCTTGGCTTGTCATCGGGGTTGTGCATGATTTAAATATTTTGTGTGGTGAAGATAGAGCATAGCCAGACTATATGATTTTGTAGGGATAACTTTCTTTGGCCACGTTATTTTGAGAAGACATAATTGCTTTGTTAGTATGCTTGAAGTATTATTATTTTTATGTCAATATAAACTTTTGTTTTGAATCTTTATAATCTGAATATTCATATCACAATTAAGGAGATTTGCATTGAAATTATGCCAACTAGCATTCCACATTAAAAATTATCTTTTTTATCATTTACCTACTCGAGGACGAGCAGGAATTAAGCTTGGGGATTCTTGATACGTCTCCAACATATCTATAATTTTTGATTGCTCCATGCTATATTCTCTACTGTTTTGGGCAATATTGGGCTTTATTATCCACTTTTATATTATTTTTGAGACTAACCTATTAACCGGAGGCCCAGCCTAGATTTGCTGTTTTATGCCTATTTCAGTGTTTTGAAGAAAAGGAATATCAGACGGAGTCGAAACGGAAGGAAATCAACTAGAGAAGTTATTTTTGGAACGGAAGCCACCCGATAAACTTGGACTCCACGTCAGGAGATACGGGAGGTGCTCACGAGGGTGGGGGGCTCCCCCCCTAGGGCGCGCCCCCTGCCTCGTGGGGCCCACGTGGCTCCCCTGACGTGCTTCTTCTGCCTATATAACTCCATATACCCTAAAACTTCCAGAACACACAATAGATCGGGAGTTCCGCTGCCAGAAGCCTCCGTAGCCATGAAAAACCAATCTAGACCCGTTCCGGCACCCTGCCGGAGGGGGCATGCCTTCTCCGGTGGCCATCTTCATCATCCCGGTGCTCTCCATGACGAGGAGGGATTAGTTCTCCCTCGGGGCTGAGGGTATGTACCAGTAGCTATGTGTTTGATCTCTCTCTCTCTCTCTCGTGTTCTTGATTTGGCACGATCTTCATGTATCGCGAGCTTTGCTATTGTAGTTGGCTCTTATGTTTCTCCTCCCCCTCTTCTCTCTTGTAATGAATTGAGTTTCCCCTTTGAAGTAATCTTATCGGATTGAGTCTTTATAGATTTGAGAACACTTGATGTATGTCTTGTCATGCGTATCTGTGGTGACAATGGGATGCCACATGATTCACTTGATGTATGTTTTGGTGATCAACTTGCGGGTTCCGCCCATGAACCTAGGCATAGGGGTTGGCACACGTTTTCGTCGTGATTCTCCGGTAGAAACTTTGGGGCACTCTTTGAGGTCCTTTGTGTTGGTTGAATAGATGAATCTGAGATTGTGTGACGCATATCGTATAATCATGCCCACGGATACTTGAGGTGACATTAAGGTTTTGGTTGATTTGTGTCTTAAGGTGTTATTCTAGTACGAACTCTAGGGCTGTTTGTGACACCTATAGGAATAGCCCAACGGATTGATTGGAAAGAATAACTTTGAGGTGGTTTCATACCCTACCATAATCTCTATGTTCGTTCTCCGCTATTAGTGACTTTGGAGTGACTCTTTGTTGCATGTTGAGGGATAGTTTTATGATCCAATTATGTTAGTATTGTTGAGAGGACTTACACTAGTGAAAGTATGAACCCTAGGCCTTGTTTCCTAGCATTGCAATACCGTTTACGCTCACTTTTATCATTAGTTACCTTGCTGTTTTTATAATTTCAGATTACAAATACCTTTATCTACTATCCATATACCACTTGTTTCACTATCTCTTCGCCGAACTAGTGCACCTATACAATTTACCATTGTATTGGGTGTGTTGGGGACACAAGAGGCTCTTTGTTATTTGGTTGCAGGGTTGCTTGAGAGAGACCATCTTCATCCTACGCCTACTACGGATTGATAAACCTTAGGTCATCCACTTGAGGGAAATTTGCTACTGTCCTACAAACCTGTGCACTTGCAGGCCCAGCAACGTCTACAAGAAGAAGGTTGTGTAGTAGACATCAGGCGTCGAGAAGCCTGTTTGTCTTTTAACTCAGCTGATGGCTTTTCGGCAGCCGCATTGCTAAACCGGGCCTGCTCCTTGGCCCGGGCCTGCTCCGTCCGAAGAATTTCAACAGCGGCAACACCATCTGCAGCCATGCATATTCCAGTGTATAACTTTGAGCGTCGTGCTTATATCACAAAAATGTATGTGAAGGGACTGCCCTGAGTACATACCTTGCGACTCGTCGAGACGCAGATTGATTAATGCAATGTCATCCCCTGCTACATCAAGCTTCCGCTGCAGCTCGACAATATTCGTAGTATGGGAAGTTGCCAGGGGGAAGCAGCCTGTGTTCCAGTTAACCAGATTAGTCCTTGAGTATTTCTTCTTGATCCTCCGTTCGCCTCCGATGGGAAGCCAACCCGAGTCTCAGGGGCTACTACCTATACACAGGTGCATCTTTGCAAATAAAATATAGTTGAAAACATTACAAACCTTGAAGCCTCTTAGCAGGCTCATGAAGGCTTCATTCAATCCGCTCTTCGCGGACAGAATCTTCTCGACCACCGTACCCATCAAGGTGCATTGTTCCCTCGAGACAGATGCTCTTTGCAGCATATCCCTTAATATATCGGCGCCGCTGGGTCTCCAGAAGTCGTTGTAGGAGCACGGCCATCCTTTGAAGGAACCCGTTCAGAATCATCATTGGCTGAAAACCGGACAGTCCGGGGCCTTCATTATTGGCCCCCGAATCCCGAACGATCGGAGGTTCACCTGCCAGTACTGCCTCTTTCATTCCCTGCACCGCTTGTTGATCAAGAAAAACCCTATTGGGCGAGGAGGTCGGGGAAGGCGTCTCTCTTTCCATCATCTCTGGGAGTAGATCTCCCGAAGAAGAGGATTGCCCAGAAAAACTCTGTGCCGAACTGTAAAAATACAAAGGCACGTTACATATCCCTTCGGTAATAGGAAAGGAGCGGGACGCTATCAAAGCACCCCAGATTCACTTACGGTTTGGTTGAGGGCTTGTCCTCAGGACGGAGCTGTTCAACGGCGTCGCCTTCCAATCCCGAGCCACTCGACGGTGGCATCTTGCCCCTCTTAGGAGACCGCCCCTCCCAACCTTCGGAGGCGGCCCTTTTCTTCCTGAATGGAGAAGGGATACTGGCTTCTCTTTCACCTTTGTCTTCGGGTGAGGAAATATCGATTTCTCCGGACTCAGTATCTAATTTACCTCCAGCGCAAAGGTCGCCCCGGATCTTCTCACTCTCCACCTTGCCCTCCCCTGCCGACTACTGGTATGGTGCCGGTGCCAGCATCCTTGTCAACACAGGGTCCGCTGAGTCTTCGGGAAGAGGGGCCGGACACCTAATCCGTTCCGCTTTCTTTATCCAGCCCTGGAAAAAGATGGTTTGCTCAGTGTCTTACCACAGGATATCTGATTATGAGGAGTTCAGCGGATGAGTACTTACCGGGGTGTCCGGACGGTTATAGTCCAGGCCGATATCTTCGGTGGTGTCCGGCCATTGTTTTTGTTTCCCGAAGAATAATTTCCACATTCCTTCGTGCGTAGTGCCGAAGAAGTGCTGAAGAGTCTGTGGCCCTTCTGGGTTAAACTCCCATAGGCGGAAAGGCCGTCGCTGGCACGACAGGGTCCTGCGGACTAGCATTACCTGGATAACATTAACGATATCGATATCCTTCTCGATAAGTCTTCGGATGCGGCTTTGCAGAGTCCGCACCTCATCGACTGATCCCCAGTCCAACCCCTTATTAACCCACGATGCAAGCTAAATTGGGGGGCTAGATCAAAACGTAGGCACAGCTGCCCACTTGGAACCGTGGGGCTCGGTGATATAGAACCACTCCTGCTGCCATAAGTCGGAAGATTCTATGAAAGATCCTTTTAGCCAGATAGCGCTGGTAAGCTTGCTCACTGATGCACCACCGCACTCTGCGGCTTGCTCCCCCTCTATCATTTGAGGTTTCACATTGAAGGTCTTGAGCCACAAGCCGAAGTGTGGAGGAGTTCGGAGGAAGGCTTCGCACGCGACGATAAATGCCGAGATAAGAAGAACAGAGTTCGGGGCGAGATCGTGAAAATCTAGTCCGTAATAGAACATGAGCCCCCGGACGAAGGGATTGAGGGCGAACCCTAATCCTTGGAGGAAGCGTGAAACAAACACGACCCTCTCGCCAGATCTGGGGGTAGGGATGACTTGTCCCTCCACGGGAAGCTGATGGAGGATTTCTGCGGTCAGGTATCTTGTCGCCCGAAGCTTCGCGATATCCTCCTCTGTGACAGAAGAAGCCACCCACTGGCCTTGACGGCTGGATCCGGACATGACTGAGGCTTACGGAGGGTGAAACCTAGGTGTTGGAACTCAAGGTAGTAAGATTCGAGGAAGAAGCAAGCGTGGAGAGGAAAGGCGGGTCTGTGCCCCTTTATAAAGGCTGAGAATATCGAATGCCTCCGCCCGGGCCTTAAAATATGCCTATTCCCAAGAAGTTGTACCCTCAGGACGGTTGGTTTACCCATGTCTATGTCGATAAAAGAATCCCTTAATAAGGGGACGCGATCTCCACTTGGATAAGACGTGTCAATGACCGCCACGTTTTGGAACGTGGGGCCGCAAGTGAGACAACGGTTCGGAATAATGACCGGACTGACATGATGTCATGATTGACAGAGGATTGGACTTATAAATTATTATGCCCTCTGTGGAAGTATATGTTGCTCGTGCTGCCGAGACGAACTCAATCGTTCGAAGACCATTGTGAAGTATCCGGAAAGAAGGGAACCCGCCTTGCAATTCCAAAGACAAATCTGCGCGCCGGACTCCTCGTCATTGAAGCTAGGTTCAGGGGCTGCTGAGGGAGTCTTGAACTATGGGGTACTCAGACGTCTGGCATGTTAGCCATGGGCCGGACTAATGGGATGTGAAGATACGAAGACCTAAGACTGCACCCGTGTCCGGATGGGACTCTCCTTGACGTGGAAGGAAAGCTTGGCGACCGAATATGTAGATTCCTTTCTTTGTAACCGACCTTGTGTAACCCTACATCCTCTCGGTGTCTATATAAACTGGAGGACTTAGTCCGGAGAGGGAGATACTAATTACCTTAGTCATACAGGCTAGACTTTAGGGTCTAGCCATTACAATCTCGTGGTAGATCAACTCTTGTAATACTCATATTCATCAAGATCAATCAAGCAGGAAGTAGGGTATTACCTTGATAGAGAGGGCCCGAACCTGGGTAAACATCGTGTCCCCTGTCTCCTGTTACCATCGACCTTAGACGCACAGTTCGGGACCCCCTACCCGAGATCCGCCGGTTTTGACACCGACACTCAATGAGATAGGTAAGTATAAATAAAATTTAATCTTCACATGCCTTTCTGTAACAAATTAATAAACTTATAATTCAAGATTAGTTAATATACTATAAGATGGTTTCAAAATTCCTATCGTCCCTCCACCCCCCCCCCCCCCCTCACACACACACAATAGGAACATTACAAGGGCAAACCATTGGCAAGTCATGGAACTATAGCAGCATCTGTTGAAACATATTAGTTTGTAGAGACATAATTTTCATCCATACTTCTATAGATCTAGGAATTCTAAAAAAATCATGAGTTGCATAGAACTTATATATTCTTATTGTGTTAAAATTTCATGATTTATGGCGTTCTGTTTAGCAATAACAAAAGTATTTCTTGTTCAGCACAACAACTCACATATTTGCAAAGTTAGCATGGTAAATACTATATTTGGCACTTTATGAAGGATTATATTTTTGTAATGCTTATCCCCACAAATTCAACAAGGTCAGTAGGCGGTTCATCTTCTGACAACCCCTCATATAACATAATTATCATCTTCAGTTTGCTTACAAACACAGTGAGTAAACAAATTATGTGAATCAAGATTCTACCCGTCTTATAACATAATGAAATTTATCATAAACATGTTCAAAGATATTCTTAATTAACAGAACTGGAGGGACTTTCCTTGTAGAATTGTTTTCAAACTCTCTGTAGTTTAGATATTTCGTCATACTCATTGTATATTTATCATTTAAAATTTCCTATATGAGAGGATATTCAGAATTCATCATATAATAGGAGAATACTCTTTGCATTCTTTTATCAGTGGCTCAAATTCATTCATTAAAGTCATGACCACTAATATCTTAACTCTTGGATCATCAATACAAGGTAATTCTAGAAACATTCTTTGTAAATAGGGATGCAAATGTACAAATTTCCTCTCAAGTTTCCTAACCAATAGAAATAGCATCACTATAACTTCTAGTACTTTCTAGAATCCCCCCCCCCCCGGGTAAAAGTTTAACTCATGAACAATTGGAAAAGTCTTATATACCATTGCTTCCAATGCTATTTCCGCGTCCCATGTAATACATTTTTATTTTCCATGTAAAATACCTCGTATCAAAAGTGTCGTCATCTTTAATAGGTGGACTAGGTTCCTACCTAACATGGCCATTAAGATCTATGTTAGAGGAGCCACTAGCTTGTGCATTTTGAGCAGAAGAAGACATAATTTCATGGCTATAGCAACAGTAACTACTTGATGTGAAAGAATCATTTTTGTTTTTTTTGGCTTTTTCGGAAAGCATAAAAGTGAAATAACAACTAATAAAAAGTAACTAATCAAGGTAGATAACAAGGAAGTATATTAATGGAGTATAGATTCAAGATAATTCATCTAAATATTCTTATCTACCTTAATAAAAAAAAGCATGTTATGCTTGCACTAGCTATGTTTAGATGAATAATTTATAGACATATATGCTCTCCAATCTATTAGTCTGTCATTGTGGTAGCTTACTTGCAAGATTGGACCTAACTAACATACACAACACTCTTTTGGAGGTCATTCATCTAGACATGGTTAGTGCAAGACTAATACATTGGAGAGCATATATGTCCATAAATTATGCACAAAGAAATCATATGAATCCATAAATAAAACATATATAAATCTGATTATAAATCTATCACTCACCACACCTCAACAAACAAACCATAAAGTTTACATCACATGGATCACAATCATGTAGGGATGCTCACGTGAACATTCTATTGAAGAATAAGGGCGATATTGATGTCTAGCTACTACTATGGACCCATAGCCCAAAGGAAACTACTTATGGACGAAAATGGCGGCCGCAAGGTTGACATAGATGGCCACCGAGGAATTCCCCCTCCGGCAAAGTACCGAAAAATGCCCCCACATTGGATCTCGATGAAACAGAGATATGTAGCAGCAGAAAAAACCCTAGTCATTATTTTAGAGTTTTCGTGTCAATATTGAGACATCGGAGCCGAGAGGCGGTAGATGCGACCCCTGTAGGGCCCGGGCGCCCTCACCATGCAGCCACCCCTGGCCGCGTGGGGCCCATAGGGGCGCCCTCTAGCTGGCTCTAGTGGTCCCTGGAAGCTTCGTAAATTTAATTTTCTTGGAAAGTTTACAAACAAAAGAAAACAACTAGCGTTGGGCACTAAATTAATAAGTTAGTCCAGAATATACTAAAAAAATGGTGCCAAAATTATGTCAAAATGATATTATTGTAGCATGAAACAAGCAAAAATTATGGATAGGCCTAGGACGTATCACCCATACGGCAGACAACCCCGTTCTGGCACCAGAGATCCATGATGAGACCTCTGAGAGAGTGCACATGGGGGGACCTTATGATGGCCCTGAAAGAACCCATGAGTTGATGGACTCGGATGAATATGAACACCAAGCGCCGCCACAAGCAATGACCGAAACGGTCCGGCCAAGCCGAAAGAGCGATGAGATGGCCAGTTCAGGCTGGTTGCGGACACGAGTGAATCCAGTCGTTTCCAAGACAACTATTCCAGTTATTTACTCCAAGCTGGTTGTGGCGAAGACTGCGGCCGCACCGGGCATCAAAGTGATACCATGAAAAGCTAGTAAGTTTTTCCTTTGTTTGTTGGTGAAGTGAGAAATACCGTAGTCACTTTTGATATGCTCATGAAGCCCATCGCTGAAGATGTTCCCGAACAAGGGTAGACAACCAGCACCGATCAAAGCTGCAACTACACCTCCATGGGTTCCAAATGCGCAGGGGAGAAGACAACTATTGCAGAGCATTTCTTAGCTCATGACCCAGCTTCTGAGGCCGCACTTGATGATGGGGGCTCCAAGGGGACAGAAGCCAACGTTCACAATGGATCCATTGACCTTCTCCCTGGTGACCTGCTCGTTGTGGATGAATCAACAGTGGTGGTACGGCCCAGGCTTGAGCTTCGTGACACCACACCCTATACTATTCTTTCATCAACTAGGCTAATAGAGTGGAGAGTCTATAAACAATCCATGCAACCATGATAGCAACACCATAAAGTAGTTATTCATCACATATCGAAAGATACACTTCAAACATAATACATAGGTGACTGCAATCATGTAGGGTAGCTCATGTGATCAAAGCATTGAAGCACATACATTGATTTTGATGTACAACTTTTTTAGAGAAGAGGTTGGCGCCTGGCTTTAAATTAATGAAGCCTTTGCAACCAACGGTACAACTCAACGCAACCAGAACAACACGGAAACAAACAAACAAACAAAAAACTCCGTAGTCTAGAGGGTGGACTACCCACACCTCATAGGGGAGCAGCAGAGAGTTGTTGTTGATGAGTATTCGTGGTGAATACCCATCAGACAAGGTATAGAAGAATAGTCCCAGCAGGACTTTGCCTCGGAAAGCAAAAATATTGAAGTAGGTGGTGGAAAAATTCTTTGTGAATAATGCATGAACCAGCCAGGTCGAAGAAATCTTGTAAAATAAATGGTGACATAACGAACATCAAGCTTATCGCAAGCTTCTTGTTTGCTGGATTTTGGGGATGCTGCAATAATGGTTAGCAACACAGCGAGACATGAAATGGAAATGGTTGTACTAATAGTATTGAAATAGACTAGGGTGAAGGTTCGAACAGAACCTCATACGTGTGTGTGTGAGATTACGAGCTAAACAACAAGCATTGTTATGACTTTAAAAGGGTACTTTGGATAAGATAAGTGTACGACACGTCCATAGGACACCTCAGATACATTCTCAACTATGGTCCCTTTGATTACATGGGTTACCATGGTTATTAAGGTAGAACCTGACCAACACCTTAGTGTTTTGTTACTATGTTGTTACTCAAAGATTTGCATCGATCACCTCACTTCACCTTACCATCACCAGCTTGGATGGTATTCTTTGATGCCTCTTTCTCTAGTACCATCTCCTTGAGCCAATGATTGATGCATTGGGTAATGCCGAGTCTTAGATCTAGTCAAGCCAAAAGATCAAATCACAAGACAAAGATAATATAAAGACTCCAAATATGAACGCCTGCCTGCAAGGTGTCTAATTAAAACTCCAATGGATGTGCTTTAACTCTTGGTGTTGTCTTGCTATTTGCTATGATTGTTTGATGTTCGTATATCTTCATAACGGGGAGCGGGTCTAGATGTGTTTATCTCAGTTAACTTCCACCGCTCTATGCAGTCTGTTAAGACATGGGGTCTAGATGATTGCTTCTTGCTGTTACCCCATGACTCTTTCTGTTCAAAGTCCCATCATACAGTCATATTTAACACATGGTACTTATTACTATGTGTGTCTATGTTTCCTTCCGTGTGTTCATTTTCTCATGTTTTCCATATATGCATATGGTTTACTAGTCATCCTTGCCATGTTTTCCGGGTATATATATATGCAGGGCATTTAGCCGGGAAAGCAGATCGGATGACCAATTGCTATTCACGACAACAGGAGGCATTAAGCTCAAAAGGATGGAGCTAGGCAGTGGAACTTTGTATTATATGAATGCAGCCATAATGACGGGATGCCTATGGGTACTTGTGGCCTACCGTATCATGGACATTATCATACCAAAACGATCATTCCCAGGTTCTAATTTATTTGTGTTACTGGTATTACTGGTGATAGTGCACAGTCTGGGGTTTTACACATTTATTGGATACATAAGCAGGAAGGAAAGCCACATACTGTTGCAATTTTGTCCCCCAATTTCTCTCCTAATAGCTGTGCTTTCAGTCTACTATTCAGAAACTGAATGGGACTTTGATTGGCATGATTATTCACTTACTCCTCTATGGTTGAGCATCTACATTTTGGCAAGGTTTCGATCGCCAAGAGATAACTGTCCATTTCACAAAAAGGTTAAAGTTGTGGCACGACTCTCATCGTGCCATATTGCTTGTTGCGGCAACATATGGACTATTGACCTGGTTTGGGTCTATCGACTGGCTGATGATGTTTCGTTCGTCGGTACTAGGGAACCTACAAATTCCAATGGCTCTTGCGCGAATCATGCTCTCGTGGGTGTGCCTTTTCAGCAATCAGAATGAACTTCTTGATACAAATAACAAAAATGTCAAGCTAGCAGTGAAGATCTTGTATATAATGGTGATGTGCCAAGGGATACTATATTTGGCAGCATGCATACTGGACTCATTATCCGTCTTGTTTTGGATATCACTGGCCCTTGGTTGTCGACTTACAGATAAGTTGGGGATGAAATCCGTCAATCTCTACTATGAACATGCCTATGACACCTTCTTGCAAGAAAGTCTGTTTGACACTACAAAGAAGATGGGCCTTGGCACCTTTGCTCTGGACTGCTTGAACCCCAAAGCCTCACGGGACAAGAAACACGCCGCCGTCCAAATATTGGACTCCTTTCTACAAAAGCACAAGACCTCCAGCCCCAGCACTGAGCTTGTCTCTGTAATCACGACCTCCATCCAAGCGGTGACCACCTTAATCAACATGTTGGGCTGGTCAGACACTGAAGACGCAGATATCAGGCTATTTGCTGCAAAGGTCATCGGTCATATTTCTCCGTATGTACAAATCATCGGGATTAATGGAACTGTGCAGAAGGTGTCTTCACTTCTTGATGCCCGTGATGAACCAATGACACAAGTAATTTCAGCCCAGATTGTACATGACAATGGAGGTAATGCAGATGATCGACAAATAAGCAAAGATGCATGTTCTCCAATAGTGAATGGCAATGCAAGGGGGGCTGCTGATAGACAACAAACGATATATGGTTCAAGTAATTCACCGTCGGATATTGAGGGAGGAAACATACCAGCAGTGAGAGGTTGCTCTCTGGTTTATATTTTTTTTTGTTTCTGTGTTGGATAGAGTGCGTACATTCAGGGAACATCTTAAGGAACTGCAGTCAGTTACACGCAGGGACTCGAAGGACAAGGACTCAGTCCCTGCATTGGGCATGAAAATCGTTGAAGGGCTTGCTCATGATCTCCACAACTGCGAAGAAATCAGCAGAGCCACAGAACTTCTCCCAAAGATCATAGGATTTGTAAGTTACATTAATGGCTCAACATTGACTCAGCGAGAAGAGATCACCACTTCATCGTTGAATTTACTTTCCAAGCTTGCAAGCATCAAGGGAAAAGTGGGCATGACATTCCGGCAAGAGCTCTCTCAGAATCCTTTCCTGTTTGGTAGCCTCGCCGAGATCTTGGAGCTGGACGGCAGCCCCAGCTACCTAGAACAATCAAAGTTGGCGATGAACATCATTGCCAAGATCGCTAGGATCTCCATTGACAAGAAAACTAGGAGGAAGATTGGGGCATTCCAAGTTATTATTGACAAGCTGGTGCAAGAGTTTCTTGGGGTTCATGAAGATGAATTGTCAAACCCATTTAAAGCAGTGGCAGGAGAAGCCCTAGAAATGCTAGCGATGGAGTGCCCTAGCAATTGCTGTTCTATGTTAGACAACACAAATTACGACCTTATAGAGGATCTTGCCTACAAGCTTCAGTGCGGTCGTCATATACACACAGCAGCAAGTCTACTTCAGAGTTTGTGCAAAAACTCCAAGCAATTGGTGCTGAACCATCAAGGTTCAAACCATATCCTGTCATCTTCCTTGAAAGTGGTGAGTCCTCTCAATATTCGTAGCACTTTGGGTCCTTTTTACGTTGAACCACATGATAGCACTTTGGGTCCTTTCTACGTTGAACCACATGATTTGTTTAATTTTGTTGGTATGCACAATAATTCCAAATTTGTTATGGTCATCACTTTCAGTTCCCTCCAGAGTTGTGCCTCATTTAAACTGAAATGTCCACGTAAAAATGATGGCTAGCAGGCACATGCATGATCAGAACAAGAGCGGTGGATTGCTAGTTAAAAAAAATTACCTTTCCATTTTGGGCTACTAGTAGTGGCTAATTAACTGATACGCACATCACCTGCACAAATGCGCCTGTTGGTTATACGCAGACATCATGCTATATTCACATGGAATTAATAACTAACAATGAAGTAAATGGTATGTGACCTGACATTTTCAGTGCACCATATTTGTAGGTCTTAGGAAGAATAAAGGATGCGGAGGGCAAGCAGATGACGGCCCTAATCGGCCTGGCTTCACAAATCTGTAATGTCATGTCTGAATTTATTGCTCCTGTTCTGGACGCATTTGCAGATGATAAGGCATTTGTTGTCAAACTGAAGGGTGAACTCAAAGCCCGCAAGAAACCGAGTCCTGATGAGTTCCCAGATATGAGAAGGCTGCTGGTTGAGCTTACGATCGATATCCATCGTGGAATCCTGCCCTCGCTACGCGCTCATCTTCAGAGAAAATGGGATGATGGAAGCGTTGTCCAAGGTGGAACAGTACATGGGATTGGTCTCAGAAGAGGCCGAAGCCCTGCCGGCCATGGAGGCTAGAGCAAAGGAGCTGATTGGCGCCGATACACCATGAGTTTGACATGGCCACCGTGAATAAGTGCCATCTTGGTGGCGTGGTGGTTGGGTAGTATCCATCCACTGTTGCATGCAGGCACAGACCAGATATTTTCTTGTGATCATCAAAATGTACTTGGCGCCCATATGTGGCATGGACCAACTTCCTTTGGTGTTTCCAATATTTTCTTGTTGCTCCTCTGTGCTACCGACGAAATGTGTGTGGTTGTTAGCGATAGGCAGCAACACGCACATGCGTACAAATTCTATATGTTTGGCACCCGCAAAAAAATATATCTATGTTTGGTTGCATCAAATCTGCAAGCATGAATGCACACAATACGTTTGAGTAACATGACATATTGGAATCTTACTGTTTTTAGATGGCCTTAAAGTTTTCATTTCACCAAGTTGGGGGTACATATATAACGGCCGTTCTTCATGTTCACAGCCACACAGGTGAATGTTTCTAGGATGTAGGAGTCATATATATTATCTGGCAGGTTTGAGGCGGTCACCCACAACAACAACAAAAAAGGTTTAATGTGGTCAGGGCAGGGGCCGTAATCGCAAAGGTGTTCTCCGGAGAAGAACTAGTAACTCATCTGTCTTTGAACTTTTGTCCTAACTAATCATATTGTAATTCACTAATTTCTGTGCTCAACTACTCCCTTCGTCCCAAAATATAAGACCATTTTTTACACAAGGGAGTAGATTATAGCAAACAGTGTATCCCTTGATTGTACTGGCCTTGGCTGTCAACAAGCACTGGAAGATGCCGGCATAACCAACTGCTACTTTAGGGTGTCAATGGGACTACAAATGGTGTGAATAGAAATTAGTATGCACCTTGCACTTGGCATGAAGAAATACCGATTGGCTCGATGGGATATTATTTACAGACCAAAGGACCAAGCTGGGTTAGGGATCGAAAATTTAGAGGTAAAGAATAGATGCTTGCTTAGCAAATGGCTATACAGGTTATCGATTGAGACCGAGGGTATGTGGGTACAAATATTGCGGAATAAGTATTTACGTACCAAGACTTTGGCCCAGGCTACAGCTAGGCCCACGGACTCGCCTTTTTGGAAGGGGTTAATGAGGATAAAGATAACCTTCTTCCAACAGGTAAAGTTCATAGTAGGTAATGGTACCAAGACTAGATTCTAGGAAGATACATGGCTAGGGGAGATGTCGTTGGCTCTGCAATATCCTTCCCTATATATTATTGTGCAACGTAAGGAAGACTATGTCGCCACAATATTAAATTCGGTACCTCTTAATATCAAATTTATGAGATCCCTAGTGGGGGGGCGTTGGAACGATTGGTTGCACCTGGTCCACAGGTTGATGGATGTTCAACTATCGGACCATGAGGATACGATTCGCTCGAAGTTAGTTGCGAATGGATCCTTTTTAGTGAAATCTATGTATCTGGACCTAATTAATTCCGGGCCATTGAATCGCAAAAAAAAATCCGGGCCATTGTCTAGATCATTGCACATATGGAAGATTAAAGTTTCGTTCCGAATTAAAATATTCATGTGATCCGTTCACAAATGAGTCATACTAACCAAAGATAACTTATTGAAAAGAAGTTGTGTTGGTAATTCTAGATGATGTTATTGTGATCAAAATGAAACGATTAAACACCTCTTTTTCGACTGTCCACTTGCAAAATAATTATGGCGCTCAATACATATAGCTTTTAACGTTCATCCCCCAATGAGCATCGACACGTTATTCGGGACGTGGCTTAATGATGCGGACATACATATAGCTAAACATATTCGGATAGGGATATGTGCACTATTTTGAGCAATATGGAATACTAGAAATGATTTGATTTTTAATGGGACAAACTTCACTAATTTTTAGTAGTTATCTAAAAAGCTACAGCTTGGATCTGTATATGGTCTTTACTCACTCATGCGGACTACAGGGAGTTTTTAGTTATTAGGTACAACCGTTGAGAGATGGTAGCACGGGCTATCTTCAGCCGATTTGGATGGCGAGCTAATAATAGACTAGGTGTATAGACATCTTAGTTGTTCTTTATCATCGGATGTGGCATCTTTTTTTATGTTATCTACCGGTTTGCACTCATATTGTGAAACTTTTGTGGATCTCAAACTTTGTTACACTTATGGAAACAAAAGGAAGGGGAACACTCGATCGCTCGTGTCGTCCCCCCGTGGGCGATCCGGGCGAAACCCTAGCCGCCACCCCAACTGTTGGTGAACGTAGTAATTTCAAAAAAATTCCTACGCACACGCAAGATCATGGTGATGCATAGCAACGAGATGGGAGAGTGTTGTCTACGTACCCTCGTAGACCGAAGCGGAAGCGTTGATGCAACATAGAGGAAGTAGTCGTACGTCTTCCCGGTCCAACCGATCCAAGCACCGTTACTCCTGTACCTCCGAGTTCTTGGCACACGTTCAGCTCGATGACGCTCCCCGGACTCCGATCCAGCAAAGCTTCGGGGAGGAGTTCCATCAGCACGACGGCGTGGTGACGATCTTGATGTTCAACCATCGCAGGGCTTCGCCTAAGCACCCCTACAATATGACTGAGGCGTAATATTGTGGAGGGGGGCACCGCACACGGCTAAGGAACGATCACGAAGATCAACTTGTGTGTCTATGGGGTGCCCCCTGCCCCGTATATAAAGGAGTGGAGGAGGGGAGGGCCGGCCCTCTCTATGGCACGCCCTAGGGGAGTCCTACTCCCACCGGGAGTAGGATTCCCCCTTTCCTAGTCCAACTAGGAGTCCTTCCATGTAGTAGGAGTAGGAGACAAGGAAGGGGAAGGGAGAAGGGAAGGAAGGAGGGGGCGCAGCCCCTCCCCCTAGTCCAATTTGGACTAGGCCTTGGGGGGGCGCGCGGCCTGCCCTAGGCAGCCCCTCTCTCTTTCCCGTATGGCCCAATAAGGCCCAATACTTCTCCCCCCATATTCCCCTAACTCCCCGGTACTCCGAAAAATACCCGAATCACTCGGAACCTTTCCGATGTCCGGATATAGTCGTCCAATATATCGATCTTTACATCTCGACCATTTCGAGACTCCTCGTCATGTCCCTGATCTCATCCGGGACTCCGAACTCCTTCGGTACATCAAAACTCATAAACTCATAATATAACTGTCATCGAAACCTTAAGCGTGCGGACCCTACGGTTCGAGAACAATGTAGACCTGACCGAGACACGTCTCCGGTCAATAACCAATAGCAGGACCTGGATGCCCATATTGGCTCCTACATATTCTACGAAGATCTTTATCGGTCAGACCGCATAACAACATACGTTGTTCCCTTTGTCATCGGTATGTTACTTGCCTGAGATTCGATCGTCGGTATCCAATACCTAGTTCAATCTCGTTACCGGCAAGTCTCTTTACTCGTTCCGTAATACATCATCCCGCAACTAACTCATTAGTTGCAATGCTTGCAAGGCTTAAGTGATGTGCATTACCGAGAGGGCCCAGAGATACCTCTCCGACATTCGGAGTGACAAATCCTAATCTCGAAATACGCCAACCCAACATGTACCTTTGGAGACACCTGTAGAGCTCCTTTATAATCACCCAGTTATGTTGTGACGTTTGGTAGTCCTCCGGCAAACGGGAGTTGCATAATCTCATAGTCATAGGAACATGTATAAGTCATGAAGAAAGCAAGAGCAACATACTAAACGATCGGGTGCTAAGCTAATGGAATGGGTCATGTCAATCAGATCATTTAACTAATGATGTGATCATGTTAATCAAATAACAACTCTTTGTCCATGGTTAGGAAACATAACCATCTTTGATTAACGAGCTAGTCAAGTAGAGGCATACTAGTGACACTCTGTTTGTCTATGTATTCACACATGTATTATGTTTCCGGTTAATACAATTCTAGCATGAATAATAAACATTTATCATGATATAAGGAAATAAATAATAACTTTATTATTGCCTCTAGGGCATATTTCCTTCACCAACCCCCTCCCAGATCTACCCCTACCCTCGCCGCCGCCGGCGAGCGCCGCCGGGCAAAGCCCGCGCGGCGTCAGTGGCGGCGCTGCCTCCTTTTTCCCATCTCGCGTGGTCAGGGTAGCGGGGTGTCACTCGGCCAAGGAGAGGCATGGGGGCGCGACAAGCAGGCGCTGTGAGAGCGCGTGGGGGTGCGACGAGCAGGCGCCGGTGAACGCGGCGTCTGCAGGGAGCACGGGGAGCGCGACGAGCTGGCGTCAGTGGGCGCGGCGAGCGCGGCTGGCCGGAGCGGGCGCAGCGACACGAGCCTAGGCGCGTCGGGGAAGTGCGGGCGCGGAGGCACGTTGCGGGAGGTCGGGGCAGGTCCTGCGCAGATCTGGCACGTTGTGCACCCTTAGGAGGTGCGGGTCTGTCGCGGCCGAGCCCGATCTGGTCTGTCTGTGGCCGGATCTCGCTGCCTGGGGCGCGTTGGTGGCGGCGGTGGGGTGAATTCAGCGGATACTGGTGGGCCCTACCTCAAGCGTGTCCACGTCTGTCTCCTTGGAGTAGCGGCGTCGTACAGAGTCTATGGTACAGACGAGGCTCTCAGGCAGACCAGATCCTGTTCGGCTGGTCCTGTCCTTGCACGCGGCGGTGCGATGTTGTCAATCCGGCTTGGTGTCTGTCCAGTCTGGCACACGCCGGTGCTGACCGGCCAGCTCCGGCTCTAACTCGATTCTTTCTGTGCGCTGCGGTGCGGATTCTCGCCCAGTTCTGTGCACGAAGGCCGAGAATGGCCGTATCTGGCTTTGGCTCGCCCAGGGCTGCATGCGGCTGGACGACCCAGCCAGGTTAGCTCGTGTTCGTCGAGTTTCTGCGTGCGGCAGTGACAAGTCCGTTCCTGATAGTGTGTGCATGACTCTTTTCTGCCCGGTGGCGCTGGCAGAACTCAGATCCATGATTGTTGGTGGAAGACTCGGCTTCGGATGAAAATCCTGCACTGATCTGGTCAATGCCGACGGTAACGGCGTCTACGGACGGTGTCTTCCTCCTTGGAGGTGCCGCCGTGAAGCTCGTTTTACTCTTCGTACCTCATGGCTTGTGGTCTCTGGGTGAAAACCTAAGATTTGGCTAGGCCAGATCAGGTGACGGTGTTGTCCTCGACTTCACTCCCTTCTTGGAGGCGTCACCTTGGAGGCACAGCGATGGTTTCTGATGTTGTGCATGGCTTGTTGGTGGAGCTTGGGTTTGTGGTGGTGCCGATCATTTTCTTTATTTTCTTTCTGCACTAGCCTTTTGATGTGCTTTCCTTCTCGGAGGGTTTTTGTAATGCTTCTTCTGATCAATGAATTTTGCAGCTCACCTGCCAACGTTCAAAAAAAACTTTGTTACACTTTTATTAGTAATATGGCTGCATACATCGATTGATGCAGAGGCCGGGGGTTTTCCTCCTTTTCAAAAAAAAAGACAACCTGCACTTGGCATCGGCAACGGAGCATCACTCTTCAGTACGGCTCAGAGTAAGATTCTGAACTTTCTTGCTTTATGTCTACTGTGAAGCTAACACTTCCTTTGTTCTCTCGCCAAAAAAAAACACTTCCTTTGTCCTCTCCTGTTGTGAAAACTGGGAGCTCAAGCAATGCAATAGCTCGAACCTGTACCTGTTGACTTACTCAGCCCTGTCCGCAAGCCCCTGGTGGTTCTTTTCTCAAACTGGTTGACCCGTGTGTGCACACACGCCGGTAAATGTGATGTCACCGCTGACATCGTAGACCCACCGCTGCCTTGGTTCACCGTTGATGGCTCCCAGCAACGGTGTGATGGGGGCCAGTAGCCAGTGCTGGTTTTTATCATCTGTATGCCTAACCCAATGAACATGTTGCAACGATGCATCCTGGATTAGCCACCATCGGAAACGTGCGAATATAGTATACAATATTGCAATAATCTCACCTGGATTTACCTGCCCTGTTCACTGGAACACCTTCGAAATGCAGAAATTCACAGTAAACAGTTCAGCTGCATATGTTCTATTGGATTTTTTTTTCAAAGGGTAAATTTTATACATATGATTACTAGCCTAGCCCTTGTTTTCTACTCCCTCTGTTCACAAATTTAAAACGTTTTGGCAGTTCCTCTGTTCAAAAATAAACTGCCAAAACGTCTTACATTTGTGAATAGAGAAAGTATTACTCAAATTCATCCTTGCAGTTATTTCGTCAGACTATTTTGGTCTGACGAAAAGGCCTGCTCTTATGCTGAAGGTAGGAGAGTGATGCAGATGAGCTAAGAGTATAGGACTAATTTGTTGGATTGCCCAAGTCTCCGGTTCAGGCACGTCAGTTTCGGCAACAGAGTCAGTTTCTAGATGTTCTCTTGTCTAGAGAAACGGACATTTTAGTATAGTAAACTGCAATGGCCTAACAAGTTAGATGAACTAGCATCATTTTGTTTTCTCTACTCCTATAAAAATCTGAGTTGGTGGTGATGGTGTGCATGCCATCCATCATTTTCGACCGTCTGATTTGCATCCAACGCATAGGAGGCAACCCCACTTCACATTTGTAAAGAAACCCCTCGTTCCATTCGTCCGGTTCCATCCAGTCCCACTTTATCCGATCAGCGAAGGAATCGATCTTTCTAGAAACGAATGGAAGCAAACTGACAGCCATGGCTACTGCTGGGGTCGTCCGCCCCCAACTCCTCTCCGCCGGAGCAGCCTCAACGCCCACCGCCACACCACCTCCACCTCCCCCTCCTCCCCATCATCTCCTCTCCTCCTACCCCGTCTCATGCGACGCTGACATCGGCAAGTACGCCGCCGGCGCCGTCCATTGGTCGAGTCCGCAACGCCTCTCCTGCCCACTCCTCAGATTCAGCAGACCCGCCGCCCATCACGTCTCCCTCCTCCCCCTAGCCCATCTTCTCCGAGGACCGCGTCGGCAAGTATGCCGCTAGCGGCGTCTGCGCCTCGAGTCCGTGAGAACTCTTCTGCTTCCTCATTTGAGGATGTGATGCAAGAGACATGCCGCCCACCACCTCCCCTTCCTCCTCGCCGACCTCTTTTCATATGTGATGGGCATTCAAAATTTGTCATTCCAGCTTCCCCCGTCTGGATGTTGTATCAGTAACAGTTAGAGAAGTCTAACTGAATTATACTCATTGTAGATAGTTATTTCCTTTTTCTAATGCCTATCATACTGACTCCTACATTCTTAGATGCCTTTTTTTATCTATCATGTCTACAGTTTTAATGCATTTTATAGCTTGTTTCATTCTAATTTGTTTGCAGTTTGAATGCATTCTTTTGTAGCCATGGATGCCTTATTTTTTCCTACATATGTATATCACATGCCTGAAGAAGAAGATGACAAGTACATCACCTTGGCTGGGAGAGGTATTGCCAGTGCCATGGATGCCTTATTTCTTTGAACCGGTATTTTTGCACTAGCAACTCTATGTTGCTCTTTCTAGAGCTACATGCATAAGTAATATGAAAGATTCTTTCTGTCCTGAATAAGCAAAAGGAAGGCCAGTCCAACTCTGTTGCAAATTTTACAAATAACATAGTCTACAAAGAAGTTCTCAATGTGCAGTCCAAGGTATGAACCACTCAACTACAATTTGGTGGCTGTAGGAAATCCGGTCTATCTAACTAGGGTCAGTAATGTGAAGTTGCTTTACCTCTACTGTTCTTAAGTAAGTTGCATGCTTCAGCGACCATGATATTCAGGCCGCACTCCACTTTTTCTTTTGCAGAAACGTGGTTGATGTAAGAAAGTTACAAGAGGTCCAGTACCGATTTTTTTCTGTATGTGTGCACTTGCCCCTTCCATATACACATGATTCAAAAGCATCCTTTCATGTACATTTTGTTTTTTTAGTGACTGCTAATGGAATGGCTTGTTTTGTTTTCTATAGCCGTTCCAAGGAAAGGAACAATTTTATTGCAGTAGTTGTTCTAAGGCTGGATGTGAAAATATGTGTTGGCGATCGCTGGTTGAGTTGGTGTTATGGGCGATCTGGCATGAGCGCGGTCTTTACATTTTCACAATCCAGAGTAAATCGGCTTTCTCTCCTGTTTTTCATGTGTTCTGTATGGTATTTATTCCTCTATCAATGAAATCAACAATTCTGTTGTTGGGGTTTAAAATCTCTGTTGGAGCTTAGTTCTTGCCCGGCTCTGATATGCATATTGTATGAATAAACTTCAGATGAGAGGCATTCATATTGCAATCAATTATTCATGTACATGCACCATTTTTTTAACCAACATGCAAGACTTTGAAGTTCTGCATACTCTATTTGTATGCAAGTTTTGTATCAAGTGTTTTTAATTGTGTTTTCCATATGAGTTCTCGTGGCCAGTTGCTGATTGTGATATATTTGTAGGGCTATAACACACTCTGGAAACTATTTGTCAATATTTAACAATGGCCGATCACGCTTCCAGTATTGCAGATGTTACGCAATACCGGGTCCGCTGACAGCAGCATTTTGACCCATCTGTGTCACCTGGCCCAACCGAAGAGCAACACCAACTTATGAGAGGCCATGAGCCCTCCCCCTCAAAAGACTAGCCTCTAAGGAGGGGACACCCCTGCCCTTATAAGTCGTGTTATGTCTCCCCACACAACTGATGTGGGACTAAACCCAACAGGAGATTGCTATGCTTCAAGATAATGTTATGTGGTTTGATTATTATTTTGTTCAATTCTTGCAAAGTGGTTTGAAATGTCACAACATTGATTTATTTGAGCTGTTATTTATCTTAATCTTTTGCTGGTGGGAGGCATGTTGCATCAAACATGGAGATATGACAGATCCGCGGGATGGGCTGGTGGCGGATTATGATATGTGCTATAACAGATTGAGCCCATCGGACTAGAGTCGAAGGATAAGTTGGTAGTCGCTACACTTCCATTGCACAAATTCATGGGGGACAAACATCGATATTATCGCATTTTATTCTTCCATTATGTGTATTAATGTTAGGTTAAAGTGGGGTGCTTAATGTGTTACCATTTCTGATAAAGTTGGTCAGTGTCATCATAGTTGTGGATGGATTTTCTATCTATCGCATGCTCTCTGTCCCCTCGAGTTAAGATATGGTGAGCAATGAACAAGTCTTCCAACAAGGTGAATATTGAGAAGAAAATGTTTGGCTTGAAGGACGGGGTTTATTGGTTGGAAACATTATGTTTGATTGTGCTTGATGTACACCTATCAACGTATAACATCGCTTTGATGGATGTATTGATATTTTTATATTATTCCATAGCAATGTACATGTACTTGATTATAACTTATGCCCATCTAATATTTTGTGATTCCATAGCGTAGCACGGGCATCTTATTAGTCAGTATAGACATACGAAGAGCCTAAATCAAATTTTACAAAGGTAGAAGAAATCACTCAGGTCTCAGGTTCAGAAGTTAAAGATCTAGCCTGTGCATGTTCGTATCATCTGAAGAAATTCGATGTGCTCCTTTGCTTCGTAATCTGAAGAAACTATGTTCACCAAGAAGCATGTTCGGATCATCCCGTTAACTTTAATTTTTTTTTCTTGCTTTTCAAGAGGACCTATTGGATTTACGTCCAATAGCGGCACGCCACATACGGGCTGGCTGAGCCATCGGCCCATTGGAGTGCCGGCCGTAGCGGGGTAACTGTGCCACTTGTTTTTGAAAATGTGGACTTTCGGAAAAGTGAACATTTTTTGAAACACGAACAACTCACATAGGGTCACTGGGAAAGCAAAAAGCCTATATCTCGCTTACAACAAGGCCTATCATAACCTCGCCCGGATTTTTTTCCCTTCGCATTTTAAAAGGGCCAGCCCAATTCTTCTCCTCTCTATCTCGCTTGTCCACCATCGCTCGCTCGACTCGCCCGGTGCTGAAGATTCGAACTGGTTTTCTTTCCGGGTTTTTTCAAAAATAATTATTTTTTTCGTTTTTTCAGTTTCCTTTGTTTTCTTCAAGGTTCTTTGTTTTTTCTGTTTTGTTTGCTTTCTCAATGGTTTTGATTGCTTCTTTCTCGGTTTTCACAGGTTTTTGTCTTTCTTTTTTCTATGATTTCTTTGGTTTCTTTGTTTCTTTTGTCGGTTGTTATTGGTTTTCTTTCCTTTTGTCTTTGTTGTTGTTTCTGTTTTATTCGCTATAGTTCAAAAAAAAATGTTTCTCTATCGGTTTCCTCTGGGATTTTTTATTTTTTTCATCGTGATACTTTGTTTTTTCTGTCATTTTTCTTTGGTTTCACTATTGTTTCTTTCATGGTTTTATCAGCCTTTCATTGGTACATCATGCTATAAGCGAGACATAGGTGCGTTTTTAAGGACTTTTGATACCTAGTATAAGGTCTAGGTATCGTCTGTTATGAAAATAGACTGAAGAAAGCCTCGCCTCCAGGAGCCCCTATACTAGCCCGTCCCATTAAAATGTTACATTCGTTCGCTTTGTTCTCCTTTATTTATTTACAATTGTTTATTTCTTTATTTTATATTCCTAAATAATTTAACTACATATTCTTTAAAAATTAATTTACTAACTGTTTATAAAAGTTCACCATGCATTATAAAATATTCATGTCATGGAAAATAATTTTCATGTAATTTGTTAAAGCTGTCCATGTAATTGAAAAACATTGTTCACTGCAATCCAAAAATATTCATGTGTTTCATAAATTTGTATGTAGCACTTTTTAAAATATTGATACAACATAAAATTTTGTTTGTGTAATTTTAGAAAATGTTACATACAGTTCAATAAAAGTTCTTTACATGTAAAAAGTGTTACATACTATAGAAAATGTTTCACTTGTTTTTAAAGAATATGCACGGCATTTACGAAAATTCTCAATTAGTTTTCAAAAGAATTTGCCATGTATTTTTCAAATATTCAATATTCATTAAAAAATATTGAACATGTATTCGAAAAAATATTCATCATTTATTTGAAAAATATTCAATGTCTACCTAAAATAAGTCGAACCTATACATAGGAAAATGTTCAATGTGCATTTGACAAATGTTCCACATTTATTCGGATAAAATGTTTAATATGTATTTGAAAATTGTTCAATGTCTATCTAAAAAATGTTTAGTGTGTATGTGAAATTTTTTCAAATTGTTGTCAATTTTTTTAATGTATTTGAAAAAATAAAGAAAAACTAACAAACAAATAAGCTGAAAAAAATAGATGAAAGGCGGTAAAGAAATTGAAAATTACCTCGTGAAATCTTCCAAAACAGGCCTAAACTGGTCCAGCCCAAAACTACTCCAGGAGGCTATATGAACGCAACTAATTGGGTCACCTCGCTAGCAGAAGTGCCAGAGGCGAGACGGGTATTCGGTCTCGGGAAGCTCCTAATCGGGGGAGGATCCAGTTAACGAACGCTCTTTCGGGGGGCTCACAATGATCAGCACCACTTGACGCGCTCTCAGTCACCCATCACGTGTCGCGTTCTGGACGTTCCCTCCGGATTTTGTATTTATTTTATTTTCCCTAAACGGGTTTTTTTCGGGGTTTTTCTACGTTTCGGTTTTTCACCGGTCTTGCTTAACTTCTAGAAAAAACAAATTCCAAAGAAAAAATTGCGCGAAAAACCGCATTTTTTTCCTTTCGCGAGAGTCATGGTTTTGCTTTCGCGAGAGGCACGGTTTTGCTTCCGCGAGAGGCATGGCCGTGCCTCTCGAAAACATAAAAAATATGTGTTTTCTGTTTTTTTTTCTTTCGGGAGAGGCACAGTTTTGCTTCCGCGAGAGGCATGGTTGTGCTTTCGCGAGAGGCACGGTTTTGCTTCCGCGAGAGGGATGGTTGTGATAGGTTTTGACGAACTTTTTTTCATGAAAAAAATGTGTTTTCTCTTCTTCTTTTTTCCCTTCTGCGATAGGCACGATTTTGCTTCCGCAAGAGGCATGGTTGTGATTTTGTGAGAGGCACAGACGTGTCTTTTTTGGAAATGGAAAAACCTCGTGCTCCCCGTTCGGTTTTTACGTCCGGGTTTTTTTGTGAAAAAAAAGTTCGTCAAAACCTATCAACATGGGATCTAGTTTTGAAGATCTCGACGCGAGGAATCCAACGGTAAAAATGATTCGAGATTTGGACGCATGGTTTAAAAGATAAAACGTTTTGAATAAACAAATCTATGAAGAAAGGGAAAACTGTCGGGGTTGCGACAAGTGGCACACATGCAGTGCGCCACTTGTCGCAATCTGAAGAGGTGGGAGTGATCTTTACAATGAGTACTCTTTAACTAGTGATTTCGCCTAATCGGCGTTCTCAGCTCCATTGGCTTACTGGCACTCAGAGTTAAAGCTATTGGGCCGGCCCAACAAAATTTCAATCGATCACACGCGAAGTCACTCTCCTTGAGGATTGAACTCGCACTGTGATACCTACGTACAATTTCTGAGGACCATGTTTATCTTGGTACTCATACTAAAATGGTCGTATGCATCCCTAATTGGTGCAGAGGCCGGGGAAGTGAAATTCTCCCCCATTTTAAAGACGACAAAGAGGAGGCAGAGGTTCGCAAGGGGATGAGAGATATGAGGGCGACTGGACGGGCGACCGTGCACCCGACCGCGACGGCACCGTCCGCCGCCGGTGATCGCCGGCGCGTCGGCGGGCGGTTCTGGGCTCTCGCCGAGTCCGACGAAGAAGACGCGGACGACGATGGGGATGCATCTCCGGCGGAGGCGCCGCCCTCACCGACACCTTCAGATCTCGTTTGCGATTTATTCCATGCAGGTTATTGCGAAGATGAAGTGGCCATGACGATCGATCAGGTTCTGCCACCGGACGATCCGGCGCGTATTGGTCTTCACGCGGGCGAGAAGAATGAGATGATCCGACGTGTAGTTCATCGGAAGACGGCGGCGTTGGCGCTCAGACCGTGGAAAGGCCCCCTACCTAAGGTGAGTCTTCCGAATCTCACATTATTCGATTTGATTAGGTCGGAGTCTTGGATCGCTGTCAAGAAGAAGAAGAACGCGAGGCGAAGCGCCGTTAGTCCGGCAACGGCGGCGCCCGTGACGGCAGCGGCGATGACCGGGATCTCGCTCGCGAGATCACAGCGTTTGAATCAGCTGCTAGGTGGTGTTGGGCGGGTTCGGAGTGGACCGGGTACGCGAGATGTTGGGCCGGAGAAAGACGGGTATGAGGCCCACGCTGGACCGGGCCACACTCCTACACCTATTGAGATCCCATGCACGTACGAGGGCGATTGTCTCTCTCTCGATCGTGTACCGCCGCCTCTTGGCCCTAGGGTTCGTAAGCACGGGACGAGGGGCTTTCCTGCCTGTGGTGTTCGTCGGGCTAGGAGGATTCGGCCGCTGCTAGACATGGCCGACTGCGGGGCTGCGCCGCCGCTAGCCAAGAAGGCCTCGTCCGGTCCAGCGGGACGGGGAGGGGCGGCTCCGCCGCCGGCGGTGGGTGCCGGACGTGGAGTCCTGGCGCCGCCTGGCCAGAGGCGGCCGGCGGGAGGGGGCATGATTCAGGGCAACCCGGGGACATGTGTTGGCTCCTTGGGCGCGCGGCCTCCGGGGCAAGTGCCCTTCCAGCCGGCCGCTGGTCGGGGCGGCCTAAGGCCCCCGGCGCCGGGCGCGGCGCCCCTTGCTCAGCCGGCTGCGGGTCGTGGAGGGCCTCGGCCTATTGCGCCGGGCGCGACCGGTGTGGCTCCGACTGGCCGCGGTGGAGGGCCTCGGCCTATTGGGGGCGTGCCGACGCCGTCGGGCAATCAGCCTCGTGCCGCACCTCCGCCCCCATTACGTTGTGAGGCTGGCGCAAAACCGGCCAGGTCCGACTCAGGCGAGACAACATTCTACCAACAGAGAGCCCAATGATCCACCCAAGGCCAGTGGGGAGGAGGTCGTGGCTATGCCTGGCAGAGTGATGGGTCTGCTGAGAGACCGTTTCTCGGCCCTCCAGGCGGATTTGTTGAGGGAGCCTCAAGCCTGGACTACCGTCAGAGAGGAGGCTTTCGAGGCCATCATGGTGGTCGGGGAGGGGGCCGTGGGAGGTTTCGCCGACCGCCTCCGCCTAAGGCAGTTGTTGAGCACGCGGCGTCAGCACTGGAGGCAGATCACGCGTCCATTGATCTTCCTTCCCAGGCGATGGAGGTGGTGACTGCCTTGGCCAGTGTTGAGGTTCCTGAGACTGGGATTGTGGCCGAGGTTACCGACAGGTCGGATGCTGAGAGGGTGTCCAAGTATGCGCGCAAGAAGGAAAAGATGCTTTGCTACCGTTGTGGGGAGAAGGGCCACTTCATTGCTGAGTGCGTGGCCGAGCTGTGTGAGTTGTGTGGCAAGCCGGCACATGCCTCGGGGGAGTGCCCGTTCTTGCGTGACTAGGCTCCATCGCTGACTATGTATGGAGTCCACTGTGCTGAGCTTATGTTCTTTGAATCACCGGCTGCGCGAGAGATTCCGGAGGAGACCCTGAGCTTGACCACCGGGGTTGTAAAAGCTACCCAGGGAGAGGTGACTGAGGCTCAAATCGTGCGGAGGCTTCAGGAGCTGGCTCCGGGGGACTTTTGGTGGGAGCTGGTTGTTCTCGAGGAAAATGTTTTTAAGGTTGATTTCCCCACGGTGGATGACTTGCAGCGGTTGTTGAGCTTTGGTTTGTGTAGAGTTCCTGGCACTTCGTGCATCCTGGAGTTTCACGAGTGGAAGAAGGTGGAGCCTAAGGGAAAGCCGCTTACGCAGGTCTGGTTGCGGTTTGTAGGGGGGCCGTCTAAGCCTTTGCAGGATGTTCGAATTGTGGCCAGTTTGGGTATGCTGGTTGGGAAGACGGAGAGAGTTGATATGGCTTTTACCCGGGCTCATGGGGTGGCCCGGCTTTTAGTCAGTATTCTGGATATTGAGTTCGTGCCTGATGTGTTCAACTGGACTTATAGGGGAGAGGTGTTCCCGCTCGAGATTGAGTTTGAGGACACTGAGCTGTTTGCTGATGCGGTTAATGGGAATGATGTTGATATGCACGAGGGTGACGGCGGTGCGGGAGCCAATGGGGCACAGACTGATGAGTCCACACGAGAGGGGTCTAACAGCTCTCGTCCAGATGCTCAGTTGCCCGGGGATGGGACTGGGGTTGAGCCGGCAGCATCGCCATCGGTGCCTATGACTTCGTTGCGGTTCGGGTCCTTTGAGCCAGCATCAGCGCCTCCCAGACTTTGGAGTGACCGGGTAGACTCTGATGAGATGTTTGAGCGCACGCTTCCTCTGTTGGAGTTTGAGGGGGCTGGCGGTTCTGTGCCTGGACGCTTGGTCAGGGCCTCATCGGCGAGGACTCTTGATGGAGTTGGGGTGGGGGAGCCGGAGGTTGCTTCTCTTTCCCTTCCTCCTCTTGTGGTCGAGGCTCTGGTGCAGATTGCTGCTTGTGAGCTGGTGTTGGGGGGAGGGGGTTCGGGGCAGGAGGCCTTGACGTCTCCCCTCCATATCCCGACGCCGGTGACGTCGGTCACGTTGGGGTCGGCCAGCACCGGGGGAGGGAGCCCGAGGCAGGCGGCCTCGGCTCCTGCTACTCCAGTGGTGGCGGCGACACCCGCGCCAGCAGCTGCGTTGGGAGGGGGGCTGGGGCGGGAGGCCCTGGCTCCTCCTTCTTCCCCGGCGGTCAGGAGGACCGTCTCTCCTTCGCCGACGGCTCTTCCGTCTGCGCCGGCGGGTGGGGCGGGAGGAGGGCGCGGGCAGGCGGCCCCCGTCGTCCACTCTCCATTCGTACCCGTGGCCATGGACCCCGGTGTGGGGCACCTGTCTGAGGGGCTTGGGAGCCCGCAACGGCCTTCTCTGGTAACCTCGGTTGGCCCTTTGAGGGACTCAGTGCCAGGCTTTACTAGGGAGGAGGTTGTCGCTTTTGGCGGGATCCTGGACCCTTTCTCGACGAGGAGACGGATGAGTGCTCGCATCCACGAGCTCCCGGAGGTGGATGATATGCAGCAGCGGTGCGCTATGAGGGCGGCCAAGCTTCAGGAGGCTGCATTATCTTCTGGTATGTCCGTCAACATATCTAATTCTTTATTGCGTTTTTCTAATGAGGAGATTATAAATAATGCAAACCAATTAGGAGTTTCACTAGGTGCTACGGATAGTGAGATTACCAATTCGGTGAATGATCTGTTAGATTTGGAGGCGGAACGTGCCTTAGAGACTATTCGTAATCTTGCAGCGGTTAAACCAATGAATGATGATGATATTGATGCGTTAGGGGTTAGAGTGCTCGATAATCTGTGTGCGGATCTAGCACCCCCCAATCATGAGTCTGAGGACGATGATGTACCCCTAGAGAATGATGCTGGTAGTATAAGCGAACCCGGTTATGAGGACCGAGCGTCAGAGCCTAGTAAACCAAAGCGTAAGTGGAAGGAAGATCTATCCCGATTCTGCAGTTCGTAGGAGTGCTAGGATTCGAATCACTAAAAAATTCCATGATGAAATATGAAAGGAATCTTTTGGAATAGCAGAGGTCTGAAGGACTTGGCTAAAAAAAGGGTTCCTTGCTGAGGCATCTTTAGAGCAGCGGTTAGATTTCATTGCTCTATCGGAGACTGGTAGAGAAAACTTTGCGCCTCAGTTTCTTTCTTCTCTTGTGGGTGGTATTGATTTCGATTGGCATTGCCTCCCTCCGCAAGGAAGATCGAGTGGTATCTTACTCGGTGTGAGATGCGATTCGCTTGAAGTCCGAAGTGTAGTGATGGGCGACTACGCGGTGAAGTTTCGAGTCAGGTCTAAGATAGATGGTTTCAACTGGGCTTTGGTGGCGGTTTATGGTGCCGCACAGCCCGAGTTTAAACCAGAGTTTCTGGCGGACCTTGTTTGAATTTGTGGGTCAGAACAGCTTCGAATTTTAGTTGGAGGTGATTTCAATATCATTAGGAGGAGAGAGGAGAAGAACAATGATAAATTTGACGGCAGATGGTCGTTTATGTTCAATACCGTTATTGAAAGGTTGGATCTGAGGGTGATAGAGCTTTCTGGTAGAAAGTTTACCTGGGCTAATGCTCTGCCAAACCCAACTTATGAAAAACTTGATCGAGTTCTCGTGAGCGTGGAGTGGGAACAAAAGTCCCCTCTGGTTACGGTGCAAACTCTCTCGAGGGGAATATCCGATCACACACCCTTGTTCATGGACTCAGGGGAGCCGAACCACGTGGGTAACAAGAACACCTTTTCTTTCGAGATGTCATGGTTCGAACG
The DNA here is from genome assembly GCF_056163025.1 of Triticum urartu. Classification (NCBI taxonomy): domain Eukaryota; kingdom Viridiplantae; phylum Streptophyta; class Magnoliopsida; order Poales; family Poaceae; genus Triticum; species Triticum urartu. The sequence goes on from NC_141879.1 coordinate 717,488,210, forward strand.
CGAGGGGTTCTTGGACTTGATTGCCAGGGAATGGGATAGAGGTGCAGGAGGCACGACTGCGATCGAGCGTTGGCAGAATAAGATTAGGCATTTGAGAAGTTTCTTACGGGGTTGGGCTAAGCACCTCAGTGGTGTGTATAAGATTGAAAAGGATAGACTCCTTTCTCTTATACAGGCCCTAGACATAAAGGCCGAATCCACGATTTTACTGCCAGCTAAGCTTCAGGTTAAAACTGAGGCGGAGAAGAGGTTGAAAGAACAGCTCCGCGAAAAAAAATTGAAGTGGGCCTTGCGTGCTAAAGTCCGCAAAGTGGTCCAAGGGGATGCGAATACTCAATTATTTCATTTGATAGCTAATGGTAAGCACAGAAAGAAGCGTATCTTTCAGCTTGAACAAGATGAGGGCAATATTTTAGGACAGGATAACCTAAAAACATATATTACCGAGTATTATAAGCAGTTATTTGGATCTCCGGAGGATAATTGTGTGTCCCTCGACGAGTCCAGGACTAAGGATGTGCCTCAGCTATCGGCTGCCGAAAATGATATTCTGGTTGCCCCGTTCTCAGAGAAGGAGGTGTTGGATGCTATTGCATAGATGAAAAACAATAAGGCTCCCGGACCGGATGGATTCCCGGCCGAGTTCTATAAAAAGTGCTGGCACATTATTAAGGGGGATTTGCTACCTATGTTCCATGATCTGTTCTCTGGACGGCTTCACTTATTTCACTTGAATTTTGGAACTATCACACTGCTTCCTAAGAAGACGGATGCTGTGAGAATTGAGCAATTCAGGCCGATCTACCTCCTCAATGTTAGTTTCAAAATTTTCACCAAGGTCGGGACTAATAGGCTCACAAAGATTGCACATTCTGTGGTGCAACAATCCCAAACTGCTTTCATGCCGGACAGAAATATCCTTGAAGGGGTGGCCGTCCTGCATGAAACGCTCCATGAAATCCATTCTAAAAAATTAGATGGAGTAATTTTTAAGGTGGATTTCGAGAAAGCGTACGATAAGGTCAAATGGCCATTCCTCCAACAGTCATTGCGTATGAAAGGTTTTGATGAAGTCTGGCGCCGACAGGTTGAATCATTTACGCAAAAAAGTAGTGTGGGAATTAAAGTTAATGATGATATAGGTCATTACTTCCAGACACATAAAGGCCTAAGACAAGGAGTTCCGATGTCCCCTGTCCTGTTTAACATTGTGGTGGATATGTTAGCAATTTTGATAGGAAGGGCTAAGGAAAATGGTCAAGTAGGTGGATTGGTACCTCATCTTGTTGATGGAGGTGTATCCATCCTTCAGTACGCTGATGATACAATTATCTTTATGGAGCATGACTTGGCCAAGGCGAGAAATATGAAGCTTGTGTTATGCCTATTTGGACAATTGACCGGGTTAAAGATTAACTTTCATAAGAGCGAGCTGTCCTGTTTTGGTAGAGCCAAAAACGAACATGAGGCTTATAGGCAATTGTTTGGGTGTGAGTTGGGAGAGTTACCCTTCTCTTACCTAGGTATTCCAATCCACCATCGTAGGCTGACAAACAGAGAGTGGAAGTGCATCGAGGACCGATTTTAGAAGAAACTGAGTTGCTGGAAGGGTAAGCTCATGTCATATGGAGGCCGATTAATCCTGATAAATTCGGTGCTCACGAGTATGCCTATGTTTCTCCTATCGTTCTTTGAGGTCCCAGTTGGTGTTAGGAAGAGACTGGACTTCTATCGATCGCGTTTCTTTTGGCAGGGTGATGAGATTAAAAGAAAATATCGGCTTGCTAAATGGGATATCATCTGTAGACCGAAAGACCAAGGGGGTCTCGGTATTAAGAATCTAGAAGTTAAGAACATATGCCTTCTTAGCAAGTGGCTGTGGAAGCTCTCAACGGAGAATGATACCATGTGGGCTCAAATCCTTCGTAGCAAGTACCTCCAGACAAAAACTTTGTCCCAGGTTATAGTCGGGCCGACCAATTCACCTTTCTGGAAAGGTCTGATGAAAGTCAAACAATCTTTGTTTAATAGGATGAAGTTTGTTATTGGAAACAACACTAGTACACGTTTCTGGGAGGATACTTGGCTCGGCGAGACACCCTTGTCCATCCAATATCTGTCTTTGTACCGTATTGTTCAACGACGTGAGGTGTTCGTCGCATCGGTATTTCAATCTATCCCCCTTAATATTCAGTTTCGACGGACGCTAGCGGGTAATCGTTGGGAAGAATGGCTCCGATAGTTAGGAGACTGATGGAGGTCCAGCTTTCTCAACAACCCGATGAATTACGCTGGAAATTGACTAAGTCTGGAGTATTCACTGTTAAATCAATGTATATTGATGTTATTAATTCGAACTCCATTCCTACCTCCAAGCATGTTTGGGATGTCAAAGTTCCTTTGAAAATAAAAGTGTTTATGTGGTTTGTCCATAAACAAGTTATTTTAACCAAGGACAACTTGATAAAGCGTAATTGGACAGGACCTACTAGGTGTAGTTTCTGTGATCGGGATGAGACAATCAAACACCTCTTTTTTGATTGCCCGTTGGCCAAAGTACTTTGGCAGACGGTCCACATTGCTTTTAATATCAATCCACCGAATTCTGTTAACGCGTTATTTGGGACATGGCTTAATGGGATTGAGCCTGCATTAGCGAGACACATTCGGGTTGGAGTTTGCGCTTTGCTGTGGACTATCTGGACTTGCAGAAATGATTTGGTTTTTAACAGAATATCATATGTCCATTTTTGCAGGTTTTATTCCGAACTACAGCATTGATCCGTTCGTGGTCGCTACTCACCCCGACGGAGGCCAGGGAGAATTTGGTTACTGGATCTTTCCGCTGGGAGATGGTAGCTCAGGATATCTTCAACCAATTTGGATGGCGGTCATGTAATATGATAGGCATTTAGTTTACCTATCTAGTTTTAGCCAGCCGGTTGTGGCGTCTTTTCATGGCTAGTTGGTGTTTCTAGCCCTTTTTGGCTCTGTGTGAGCTTTCTTTGCTTTTTTATTATTTTTGGAGACCTTAGAACCATGTTGGCACTGCTTCATTTGGTTAATAAGATGGCCGTATGCATCATTCTAATGCAGAGGCCGGGGAGTCCCCCCTTTTCGAAAAAGAAAAAAAACCACGTACAAGTATGGCTAACTGCCAAACCTACTACCTCCTAGTGTTCAATTCTAGGGTGAATCATTTAATAATAGTTGTATCCACGCAATTTATTGCACATGTATGATTTTTGAATTATTCAAAAACATTTTCAAAAAAATCACGAATTACAAAAAAGTTCATTGATTTTGGAAAAAAAATTATCAAACCTTGAAAAAGTTCACGAATTTGAAAAAACTTCAGTAATTTTGAGAAAAAGCTCATAATTTCAAGAAGTTGTCCATCCATTTCAAAAAATAATTCAGAAATCTTGAGAAAAAATTTCACAAATTTGAAAAAAAAAAGTTACTCAAATTGTGAAAATGGTTCATCAATTTTAAAAAATTATGAATTTGAAAAAAATCGTCGACTTTGAAAAAAATCATCGATTTCGAATTTAATCTAATTTGAAAAAATTCCTTTGAATTTCAAAAAAAGTTCATTGACTTTTAGAAAATTATCGAATTTGAAAAAAGTTCATCAATTTTAAAGGAATGTTCATCAGCTTCGAAAAATGTTCATAAAAATTGAAAAAAAAATTCATCAATTTAAAGTAAGTTCATCCATGATTTTTTTTTGTGAATTTTAAAAGATAAAAGAAAAAGAACATAAAAAATAAACAGAAATCCGGCCAAACAAAAAACAAGGAAAAAGGAAAGAAAAACAAATAGGTTAATTCAAGAAGTTTAAAGGAAGGTAACTAGCATGAAAGGAAATGAAGTCCGTCTGGTTACTGCGGTGGTTCGATCTCCAACAGGAAAGCACGAGTGCAGTGTTCATATCTCCGCTGATGCTCTTTTTTTCAAACGGTTTACACAAGAAGAAAAAAAGTAAGATGGGTCGCCCCAGCACGTAGGTTTTTTTTTTTTTTGAGAAACCCCCAGCACGTAGGTGAATCGAATAAACAGGGGCCGAATGCGTCATTTAGAAAATGTCAGCATTAGGATAGACATTGCCCTGATAGAAATATAGGCTACACAGTTCAGCGACCTAAGCGAGTAGTGTGGGCCGGCTCATTAAGCAGAAAACATGCTACAAAATATCTCATTTTTGGGTGTTCGTTTCTTATTGGTTTGGGAACCTTCTGGAGGATTCTTTTTTTCCTAACTTTTTATTTTAGTCTATTTCCTTATAATTAATAAATGCCAAATAATAAAATTTTGGTCGGGATTTTCAAGAAATGCTCGCAAATTTTCAAAAATTGGTTTATATCATTTTTTTGTTTTTTTTTGTTTTCTCGAAAAACAAAATAATGTGAAGCATTGCTCGCTACGACAACCTTTTGCTACAAGGGTTGGCATAGTCATGAGGATCCCCTCCTATGTGATTGCACAACACAACAACAGAGCGATTCGATGATTGAGAAAGATTTTCCAAAGGTCCTAGCTACTTTATGAGCGGTATGGTGAGCAAGAAGAAAAGCGAAGCACGAAGAGATTTTCAGAGCCCTCTGTGTGCCTTCGCTGTCATATAGAACTTCCTCGCTACATATAGTGATCTCTTAAGCTTGTGATTACTAACACTTCTCGCTCAAGATCTTTTAAGGGCTCTGAAGGAGTGGTTAAACTCAACATGGGCGTTGTTGTGTCTAGAAATCAGGAGAGGTGCTCTAGTGTTACTATGTGCGGGGATGATCAAGGAATGGTGCATCGGTGAAAGTTTTTGATGGCTTAATTGAACCTGAAAGCTTGGAAGCTCACACATGCTGCGAGGCCTTCTCTCGGGCAGCTGATCTTCCCCTAAGAAAGATTAGAGTGGCAGTTGACTACACAATGCGAATCACTTGAGGAAGAACTTTACAGGAGCTTCAGCTAAGATCATGAGGGACATCTAGAAGTGACAATAGTAATCTGAGATTTTTCAGATCGTGCATGAAGGAAGGGAGATACATTTTCAAGGAAGGGCTTTGGTTTCTTTAGCCGTTGGATGGCATATTTTTTTATCCACCGCCCCCGATATATCATTTGCATAAGACATTATTGATAGTTGAATAAATGGTGGTGATCACTTCAATATGTAGCGAGGTTCATAAAGGGACAATATAGAAAATAATCTTGAAATAAATGGTGGAACATTAATTTGTTGGGAATTTTCTCGCAGTTATTTGTATTTCCTAAGCATGCATCAAGTACTTTTAGTATATGCTTTCTCCGTTCCAAATTACTTCAAGTTCTAACTTTGTTTGAAGTTACACAATTTAAGTTTGACAAAAATTATAGAAAATATATTATTATATACAACACTAAATTAGTTTTCTTATACTTTTCATAAGTTATGTTTCTTACTATATATATTGTTGCCCATAACTAATTTTTCAAAATTGTCAACTTCGCATCCAAAAATTTCAGCAAGTATATTGACATGAGCAGTGCTGATAGTAATGGGCACAATTGAAGATTTGATGTAATGAACATGAAGTCCAGTGGAGTTGCTGAACATTTGCAAAAGTGTCTTAAGGTGCATCAATTGATGCAAGTCTGCAGGCATGATCAAAAGGGTATCATCAACATATTGTATGATTGGGTATTGTTGCCCATAACTGTTATCCACTGGAAGGGATAGTTCTCCATTTTGCCAAGCACAATTTATGATGGATTGTAGAAGGTTAGCAGCAATGACATACAACAGTGGTGAAAGGTGGCCCCTGCCTAACCCCACATATGCATTGAATAATTTTTCCAGCAACACCATTAAGTAGAACATATGTGGATGCAAATTTTAGAATTCTGGAGACCCAATTAATCCATCTTGGACTAAAACCTTTGGCTTTCAGCATTTCCAATATGGCAGAGTACTCAATTTTATCAAATACCTTCTCAAAATCCAGTTTAACAATGATGATTGGTTTCTTTAATTTGTGGCATATATTCAGATATTCAAAAGTATAGCCTAGACAATCTTGGATATTCTTGCCCTTAATGAAACCATATTGGTTCTGGTGAAGTATAGGAATGATCTCCTTTTGCAATCTGTTTTCCATGAGTTTAGTGATAAAGTTGAGATGTAGGTTGATTAAGGAGATGGGTCTGTGATACGTCTCCAATGTATCTATAATTTTTGATTGCTCCATGCTATATTATCTACTGTTTTAGGCAGTATTGGGCTTTATTTTTCACTTTTATATTATTTTTGGGACTAACCTATTAACCGAAGGCCCAACCCAGATTTGTTGTTTTATGCCTATTTCAGTGTTTCGAGGAAAAGGAATATCAAACGAAGTCGAAACGGAACGAAATCAACTAGAGAAGTTATTTTTGGAAGGAAACCTACCGGATAGACTTGGACCCTACGTCAGAAGATGAAGGAGGAGCTCACGAGGGTAGGGGCGCGCCCCCCTGCCTCGTGGCCCCCCCTTTGGTCCACCGACGTGCCTCCTGCACCCATATATACCTACGTAACCTAAAACTTTCAGAACGGAGATTAGATCGGGAGTTCCGCCGCCAGAAGCCTCCGTAGCCACCGAAAGCTAATCTAGACCCGTTCCGGCACCCTGTCGGAGGGGGCAATCCTTCTCCGATGGCCATCTTCATCATCCCGGTTCTCTCCATGACGAGGAGGGAGTAGTTCTCCCTCGGGGCTGAGGGTATGTACGAGTAGCTATGTGTTTGATCTATCTCTCTCTCTCGTGTTCTTGATTTGGCACGATCTTGATGTATCGCGAGCTTTGCTATTATAGTTGGATCCTATGTTTCTCCTCCCCCTCTTCTCTCTTGTAATGAATTGAGTTTCCCCTTTGAAGTAATCTTATCGGATAGTCTTTTAGGATTTGAGAACACTTGATGTATGTCTTGTCGTGCGTATCTGTGGTGACAATGGGATACCACATGATTCACTTGATGTATGTTTTGGTGATCAACTTGCGGGTTCCGCCCATGAACCTATGCATAGGGGTTGGCACACATTTTCGTCGTGATTCTCCGGTAGAACTTTGGGGCACTCTTTGAGGTCCTTTGTGTTGGTTGAATAGATGAATCTAAGATTGTGTGACGCATATCGTATAATCATACCCACAGATACTTGAGGTGACATTGGAGTATCTAGGTGACATTAGGGTTTTGATTGATTTGTGTCTTAAGGTGTTATTCTAGTACGAACTCTAGGGCTGTTTGTGACACTTATAGGAATAGCCCAACGGATTGATTGGAAAGAATAACTTTGAGGTGGTTTCGTACCCTACCATAATCTCTTCGTTCGTTCTCCGCTATTAGTGACTTTGGAGTGACTCTTTGTTGCATGTTGAGGGATAGTTTTATGATCCAATTATGTTAGTATTGTTGGAAATATGCCCTAGAGGCAATTATAAAAGCATTATTATTATATTTCCTTGTTCATGATAATTGTCTTTATTCATGCTATAATTGTGTTATCCGGAAATCGTAATACATGTGTGAATAACAGACACCAACATGCCCCTAGTAAGCCTCTAGTTGACTAGCTCGTTGATCAACAGATAGTCACGGTTTCCTGACTATGGACATTGGATGTCATTGATAACGAGATCACATCATTAGGAGAATGATGTGATGGACAAGACCCAATCCTAAACATAGCATAAGATCGTATAGTTCGTTTGCTAGAGTTTTTCCAATGTCAAGTATCTTTTCCTTAGACCATGAGATCGTGTAACTCCCGGATACCGTAGGAGTGCTTTGGGTATACCAAACGTCACAACGTAACTGGGTGACTATAAAGGTAGACTACGGGTATCTCCGAAAGTGTCTGTTGGGTTGACACGGATCAAGACTGGGATTTGTCACTCCGTATGACGGAGAGGTATCACTGGGCCCACTCGGTAATGCATCATCATAATGAGCTCAAGGTGACCACGTGTCTGGTCACGGGATCATGCATTATGGTACGAGTAAAGTGACTTGCCGGTAACGAGATTGAACGAGGTATTGGGATACCGATGATCGAATCTCGGGCAAGTAACATACCGATTGACAAAGGGAATTGCATACGGGGTTGCTTGAATCCTCGACATCGTGGTTCATCCGATGAGATCATCGTGGAGCATGTGGGATCCAACATGGGTATCCATATCCCGCTGTTGGTTATTGACCGGAGAGTCGTCTCGGTCGTGTCTACATGTCTCCCGAACCCGTAGGGTCTACACACTTAAGATTCGGGGACGCTAGGGTTGTAGGGATATGTATATGCAGTAACCCGAATGTTGTTCGGAGTCCCGGATGAGATCCCGGACGTCACGAGGAGTTCCGGAATGGTCCGGAGGTAAAGAATTATATATAGGAAGTGCTTTTTCGGCCATCGGGACAAGTTTCGGGGTCACCGGTATTGTACCGGGACCACCGAAAGGGTCCCGGGGGTCCACCGGGTGGGGCCACCTGCCCCGGGGGGCCACATGGGCTGTAGGGGGTGTGCCTTGGCCTACATGGGCCAAGGGCACCAGCCCCAAGGGGCCCATGTGCCTAGGGTTTCCAAAGGGGAAGAGTCCCACAAGTGGAAGGCACCCCCTAGGTGCCTTGGGGGGGGGGGGAGGGAAACCTCCCTTGGCCGCCGCCCCCTAGGAGATTGGATCTCCTAGGGCCGGCGCCCCCCCCCTAGGCCCTCCTATATATAGTGGGGGAAGGAGGGGTTTTTGATCCACGCCTTTGGTTGCCTCCCTCTCCCTCTCCAACACCTCCTCCTCCTCCATAGTGCTTGGCGAAGCCCTGACGGAGTACTGCAGCTCCATCACCACCACGCCGTCGTGCTGCTGCTGGAGCCATCTTCCTCAACCTCTCCTCTCCCCTTGCTGGATCAATAAGGATGAGACGTTACGCTGACCGTACGTGTGTTGAACGCGGAGGTGCCGTCCGTTCGGCGCTAGGATCTCCAGTGATTTGAATCACGTCGTGTACGACTACCTCATCCCCGTTCTTTGAACGCTTCCGCTCGCGATCTACAAAGGTATGTAGATGCATCCGATCACTCGTTGCTAGATGAACTCATAGATGGATCTTGGTGAAACCGTAGGAAAATTTTGTTTTCTGCAACGTTCCCCAACAGTGGCATCATGAGCTAGGTCTATGCGTAGTTCTTCTTGCGCGAGTAGAACACAATTTGTTATGGGCGTAGATGTTGTCAACTTTCTTGCCGCTACTAGTCTTATCTTGCTTCAGCGGTATTGTGGGATGAAGCGGCCCGGACCAACCTTACACGTACGCTTACGTGAGACCGGTTCCACCGACTAACATGCACTAGTTGCATAAGGTGGCTGGCGGGTGTCTGTCTCTCCCACTTTAGTTGGAGCGGATTCGATGAAAAGGGTCCTTATGAAGGGTAAATAGAAGTTGACAAATCACGTTGTGGCTTTCACGTAGGTAAGAAAACGTTCTTGCTAGAACCCTATTTGAGCCACGTAAAACTTGCAACAACAATTAGAGGACGTCTAACTTGTTTTTGCAGCAAGTGCTTTGTGATATGATATGGCCAAAGTTGTGATGAATGATGAATGACATATATGTGATGTATGATATGTTCATGCTATTGTAATAGGAATCACGACTTGCATGTCGATGAGTATGACAACCGGCAGGAGCCATAGGAGTTGTCTTTATTTTTTGTATGACCTGCGTGTCATTGAGAAACGCCATGTAAATTACTTTACTTTATTGCTAAACGCGTTAGCCATAGTAGTAGAAGTAATAGTTGGCGAGCAACTTCATGGAGACACGATTATGGAGATCATGATGATGGAGATCATGGTGTCAAGCCGGTGACAAGATGATCATGGAGCCCCAAGATGGATATCAAAGGAGCTATGTGATATTGGCCATATCATGTCACTATTATTATTTGATTGCATGTGATGTTTATCATGTTTAGCATCTTGTTTACTGAGAACGACGGTAGTAAATAAGATGATCCCTCATAATAATTTCAAGAAAGTGTTCCCCCTAACTGTGCACCGTTGCGACAGTTCGTTGTTTCGAAGCATCATGTGATGATCGGGTGTGATAGATTCTAACGTTCACATACAACGGGTGTAAGACAGATTTACACATGCAAACACTTAGGTTGACTTGACGAGCCTAGCATGTGTATAGACATGGCCTCGGAACACAGAAGACCGAAAGGTCGAGCATGAGTCGTATAGAAGATACGATCAACATGAAGATGTTCACCGACATTGACTAGTCCGTCTCACGTGATGATCGGACACGGCCTAGTTGACTCGGATCATGTTATACTTAGATGACTAGAAGAGGGATGTCTATCTAAGTGGGAGTTCATTGAATAATTTGATTAGATGAACTTAATTATCATGAACTTAGTCTAAAATATTTACAATATGTCTTGTAGATCAAATGGCCAACGTAGTCCTCAACTTCAACGCGTTCCTAGAGAAAACCAAGCTGAAAGACGATGGCAGCAACTATACGGACTGGGTCCGGAACCTGAGGATCATCCTCATAGCTGCCAAGAAAGATTATGTCCTACAAGCACCGCTAGGTAAACTGCCTGTCCCACAGAACCAAGACGTTATGAACGCTTGGTAGACACGTGCTGATGACTACTCCCTCATTCAGTGCGGCATGATTTACAGCTTAGAGCCGGGGCTCCAAAAGCGTTTTGAGAGACATGGAGCATATGAGATGTTCGAAGAGCTGAAAATGGTTTTCCAAGCTCATGCCCGGATCGAGAGATATGAAGTCTCCGATAAGTTCTTCAGCTATAAGATGGAGGAAAATAGTTCTGTCAGTGAGCACATACTCACTATGTCTGGGTTACATAACCGCTTGACTCAGCTGGGAGTTAATCTCCCGGATGACGCGGTCATTGACAGAATCCTCCAGTCGCTTCCACCAAGCTACAAGAGCTTTGTGATGAACTTCAATATGCAGGGGATGGAAAAGACCATTCCTGAAGTATTTGCAATGCTGAAATCAGCGGAGGTAGAAGTCAAGAAGGAACATCAAGTGTTGATGGTCAATAAAACCACTAAGTTCAAGAAAGGCAAGGGTAAAAAGAACTTCAAGAAGGACGGCAAGGGAGTTGCCGCGCCTGGCAAGAAAGCTGCCGGGAAGAAGCCAAAGAACGGACCCAAGCCCGAGACTGAGTGCTTTTATTGCAAGGGAAGCGGTCACTGGAAGCGGAACTGCCCCAAATACCTAGCGGACAAGAAGGCCGGCAAAACGAAAGGTATATGTGATATACATGTAATTGATGTGTACCTTACCAGTACTCGTAGTAGCTCTTGGGTATTTGATACCGGTGCAATTGCTCACATTTGTAACTCAAAGCAGGAGCTGCGAAATAAGCGGAGACTGGCGAAGGACGAGGTGACGATGCGCGTCGGGAATGGTTCCAAGGTCGATGTGATCGCCGTCGGCACGCTGCCTCTACATTTACCTACGGGATTAGTTTTAAACCTCAATAATTGTTATTTAGTGCCAGCTTTGAGCATGAACATTGTATCGGGATCTCGTTTAATTCGAGATGGCTACTCATTTAAATCCGAGAATAATGGTTGTTCTGTTTATATGAGAGATATGTTTTATGGTCATGCTCCTATGGTGAATGGTTTATTCTTAATGAATCTCGAGCGTAATACTACACATATTCATAGTGTGAGTGCCAAAAGATGTAAGGTTGATAATGATAGTCCCACATACTTGTGGCACTGCCGCCTTGGTCACATAGGTGTCAAACGCATGAAGAAGCTCCATGCAGATGGACTTTTAGAGTCTCTTGATTACGAATCATTTGACACGTGCAAACCATGCCTCATGGGAAAAATGACCAAGACTCCGTTCTCAGGAACAATGGAGCGGGCAACCAACTTATTGGAAATCATACATACTGATGTGTGCGGTCCAATGAGTGTTGAGGCTTGCGGTGGCTATCGTTATGTTCTCACCCTCAATGATGACTTGAGTAGATATGGGTATGTCTACTTAATGAAACACAAGTCTGAAACCTTTGAAAAGTTCAGGGAATTTCAGAGTGAGGTTGAGAATCAACGTGACAAGAAAATCAAGTTTCTACGATCAGATCGTGGAGGAGAATACTTGAGTCATGAATTTAGCACACACTTAAGAAAATGTGGAATAGTTTCACAACTCACGCCGCCTGGAACACCTCAGCGTAACGGTGTGTCCGAACATCGTAATCGCACTCTATTAGATGTGGTACGATCTATGATGTCTCTTACCGATTTACCGCTATCTTTTTGGGGCTATGCTTTAGAGACTGCCGCATTCACTTTAAATAGGGCTCCGTCGAAATCCGTTGAGACGACACCATTTGAATTATGGTTTGGGAAGAAACCTAAGTTGTCGTTTCTAAAAGTTTGGGGATGCGATGCTTATGTCAAGAAACTTCAACCTGAAAAGCTCGAACCCAAGTCGGAAAAATGCGTCTTCATAGGATACCCTAAAGAAACTGTTGGGTATACCTTCTACCTCAGATCCGAAGGCAAGATCTTTGTTGCCAGGAATGGATCCTTTCTAGAGAAGGAGTTTCTCTCGAAAGAAGTAAGTGGGAGGAAAGTAGAACTTGATGAAGTGTTACCTCTTGAACCAGAAAATGGTGCAACTCAAGAAAATGTTCCTGAGGTGCCTGCACCGACTAGAGAGGAAGTTAATGATGATGATCATGAAACTTCGGATCAAGTTGCTACTGAACTTCGAAGGTCCACAAGGACACGTTCCGCACCAGAGTGGTATGGCAACCCTGTCTTGGAAATCATGTTGTTAGACAACGGTGAACCTTCGAACTATGAAGAAGCGATGGCGGGCCCGGATTCCGACAAATGGCTAGAAGCCATGAAATCCGAGATAGGATCCATGTATGAAAACGAAGTATGGACTTTGACTGACTTGCCCGATGATCGGCGAGCCATAGAAAATAAATGGATCTTTAAGAAGAAGACAGACGCGGATGGTAATGTGACCATCCATAAAGCTCGGCTTGTCGCTAAGGGTTATCGACAAGTTCAAGGGGTTGACTACGATGAGACTTTCTCACCGGTAGCGAAGCTAAAGTCCGTCCGAATCTTGTTAGCAATTGCCGCATTCTATGATTATGAGATATGGCAAATGGACGTCAAAACGGCATTCCTTAATGGTTTCCTTAAGGAAGAATTGTATATGATGCAGCCAGAAGGTTTTGTCGATCCTAAGAATGCTGACAAGGTGTGCAAGCTCCAACGCTCGATTTATGGGCTGGTGCAAGCATCTCGGAGTTGGAACATTCGCTTTGATGAGGTGATCAAAGCGTTTGGGTTTACGCAGACTTATGGAGAAGCCTGCGTTTACAAGAAAGTGAGTGGGAGCTCTGTAGCATTTCTCATATTATATGTAGATGACATACTTTTGATGGGAAATGATATAGAACTCTTGGACAGCATTAAGGCCTACTTGAATAAAAGTTTTTCAATGAAGGACCTTGGAGAAGCTGCTTATATATTAGGCATCAAGATCTATAGAGATAGATCAAGACGCCTCATAGGTCTTTCACAAAGCACATACCTTGATAAGATATTGAAGAAGTTCAATATGGATCAGTCTAAGAAGGGGTTCTTGCCTGTGTTGCAAGGTATGAAATTGAGCTCAGCTCAATGTCCGACCACGGCAGAAGATATAGAAGAGATGAGTGTCATCCCCTATGCCTCAGCCATAGGTTCTATTATGTATGCCATGCTGTGTACCAGACCTGATGTAAACCTTGCCGTAAGTTTGGTAGGAAGGTACCAAAGTAATCCCGGCAAGGAACACTGGACAGCGGTCAAGAATATCCTGAAGTACCTGAAAAGGACCAAGGAAATGTTTCTCGTTTATGGAGGTGACGAAGAGCTCGTCGTAAAGTGTTACGTCGACGCTAGCTTCGACACAGATCTGGATGACTCTAAGTCACAAACCGGATACGTGTATATTTTGAATGGTGGGGCAGTAAGCTGGTGCAGTTGCAAGCAGAGCGTCGTGGCGGGATCTACATGTGAAGCGGAGTACATGGCAGCCGCGGAGGCAGCACATGAAGCAATATGGGTGAAGGAGTTCATCACCGACCTAGGAGTCATACCCAATGCGTCGGGGCCAATCAAACTCTTCTGTGACAACACTGGAGCTATTGCACTTGCCAAGGAGCCCAGGTTTCACAAGAAGACAAGGCACATCAAGCGTCGCTTCAACTCCATTCGTGAAAATGTTCAAGATGGAGACATAGATATTTGTAAAGTACATATGGACCTGAATGTAGCAGATCCGTTGACTAAACCTCTCCCTAGGGCAAAACATGATCAGCACCAGAATTCCATGGGTGTTCGATTCATCACAATGTAACTAGATTATTGACTCTAGTGCAAGTGGGAGACTGTTGGAAATATGCCATAGAGGCAATAATAAAAGCATTATTATTATATTTCCTTGTTCATGATAATTGTCTTTATTCATGCTATAATTGTGTTATCCGGAAATCGTAATACATGTGTGAATAACAGACACCAACATGCCCCTAGTAAGCCTCTAGTTGACTAGCTCGTTGATCAACAGATAGTCATGGTTTCCTGACTATGGACATTGGATGTCATTGATAACGAGATCACATCATTAGGAGAATGATGTGATGGACAAGACCCAATCCTAAACATAGCATAAGATCGTATAGTTCGTTTGCTAGAGTTTTTCCAATGTCAAGTATCTTTTCCTTAGACCATGAGATCGTGTAACTCCCGGATACCGTAGGAGTGCTTTGGGTATACCAAACGTCACAACGTAACTGGGTGACTATAAAGGTAGACTACGGGTATCTCCGAAAGTGTCTGTTGGGTTGACACGGATCAAGACTGGGATTTGTCACTCCGTATGACGGAGAGGTATCACTGGGCCCACTCGGTAATGCATCATCATAATGAGCTCAAGGTGACCAAGTGTCTGGTCACGGGATCATGCATTACGGTACGAGTAAAGTGACTTGCCGGTAACGAGATTGAACAAGGTATTGGGATACCGACGATCGAATCTCGGGCAAGTAACATACCGATTGACAAAGGGAATTGCATACGGGGTTGCTTGAATCCTCGACATCATGGTTCATCCGATGAGATCATCATGGAGCATGTGGGAGCCAACATGGGTATCCAGATCCCGCTGTTGGTTATTGACCGGAGAGTCGTCTCGATCATGTCTACATGTCTCCCGTACCCGTAGGGTCTACACACTTAAGGTTCGATGACGCTAGGGTTGTAGGGATATGTATATGCAGTAACCCGAATGTTGTTCGGAGTTCCGGATGAGATCCCGGACGTCACGAGGAGTTCCGGAATGGTCCGGAGGTAAAGAATTATATATAGGAAGTGCTGTTTCGGCCATCGGGACAAGTTTCGGGATCACCGGTATTGTACCGGGACCACCGGAAGGGTCCCGGGGGTCCACCGGGTGGGGCCACCTGCCCCGGGGGGCCACATGGGCTGTAGGGGGTGCGCCTTGGCCTACATGGGCCAAGGGCACCAGCCCCAAGGGGCCCATGCGCCTAGGGTTTCCAAAGGGGAAGAGTCCCACAAGTGGAAGGCACCCCCTAGGTGCCTTGGGAGGGAGGGAAACCTCCCTTGGCCGCCGCCCCCTAGGAGATTGGATCTCCTAGGGCCGGCGCCCCCCCCCCCCCCCTAGGCCCTCCTATATATAGTGGGGGAAGGAGGGGTTTTTGATCCACGCCTTTGGTTGCCTCCCTCTCCCTCTCCAACACCTCCTCCTCCTCCATAGTGCTTGGCGAAGCCCTGACGGAGTACTGCAGCTCCATCACCACCACGCCGCCGTGCTGCTGCTAGAGCCATCTTCCTCAACCTCTCCTCTCCCCTTGCTGGATCAAGAAGGAGGAGACATTACGCTGACCGTACGTGTGTTGAACGCGGAGGTGCCGTCCGTTCGGCGCTAGGATCTCCGGTGATTTGAATCACGTCGTGTACGACTACCTCATCCCCGTTCTTTGAACGCTTCCGCTCGCGATCTACAAAGGTATGTAGATGCATCCGATCACTCGTTGCTAGATGAACTCATAGATGGATCTTGGTGAAACCGTAGGAAAATTTTTGTTTTCTGCAACGTTCCCCAACAAGTATTATTGAGAGGACTTGCACTAGTGAAAGTATGAACCCTAGGCCTTGTTTCCTATCATTGCAATACCGTTTACGCTCACTTTTATCATTAGTTACCTTGCTGTTTTTATAATTTCAGATTACAAATACCTTTATCTACTATCCATATTGCACTTGTATCACCATCTCCACGCCGAATTAGTGCACCTATATAATTTACCATTGTATTGGGTGTGTTGGGGACACAAGAGACTCTTTGTTATTTGGTTGCATGGTTGCTTGAGAGATACCATCTTCATCCTACGCCTCCTATGGATTGATAAACCTTAGGTCATCCACTTGAGGGAAATTTGCTACTGTCCTACAAACCTCTACACTTGGAGGCCCAACAACGTCTACAAGAAGAAGGTTGTGTAGTAGACATCAGTCTGTAGTCATTCATGGTTTCAGGTGCTTGCTTCTTTGGAATCAGAGTAATGCAAGGTGTATTAGTGTTGTGTATGTCATAGTTGCCCTCAAAGAAATCCCAAATCATGGAATAAAAATCTTGTTTGATGATGGGCCAACATTTTCCGACGAAGTGTCCATTAAAACCATCAGGGCCAGGTGCTCTGTAAGTAGGGAATTCTTTAGCCACTTGTTCAATTTCATCTACAGTGAATTGGTCATCCAAGTGTGTCAGGTTATGGGACTGAACAATATCACCAAGATAAAAGAGTAAAGTGGGATTTATGGATTTTCCAAGTCTGTCCTTGTAAGATTGCCATATGATTGCTGCTTTTTGGTGATGAGATGAATAAATTGTACCATCAGGACCATGAATGCTGGAAATGAAGTTTTCTTTTCTGTAGCTCATAGTGGCCATGGCATGAAAGAATTTAGACTTTTCATCTCCAAATTTCATGTTTCTCCTTTTATATCTGCTTTTCCAGTTGATTCTTTTGGCATCAAGTAGCTTCAAAACATGTTTGTTCAGAATAATTCTGATTTTTTTCCTGCAGAGCCAGAGATCTTTGATCTTCAATACCATCAAGTAGAGAAGAAGAGCCTAAACTCAGAGAAAACAATAAAAGAAATGGGAATTTCAGAAGAAAAAATGAAAAGGAGAAATCAAGAAATAAAAAAACCCAAACAGAAAAGAAAAAAAAAAGTTGAACCAATCATAATGAATCGGACGTTGGATGACCGACTGATGGCAGATTAAAAACGGAATGTTCTTCCTCATCATTTAAGGCAACAAATTTATAGTTGGTTAGACTGGATACACGAGGACAAACAAAACAATGGTATGTATGCTGATGGCTGATGATTATATTTAAACGACAGGGCGCAGTTATATTTACAGGTTCTTTGTGACGTGGGAACCCGGGACCTTTGCTTGGCTGGCTCTCTCTCACCCTCCCCCTGCCGCAGTAGCTGCACAGCAAACAGTGTAGAAGCGAGTAGAGTACAGGAAATGGAATCCAACGCGATATGACCAGCCCAACTTGTTGGTATGGGGAAAGACGTTGGGAACACCAGCACAACACAATGACTTTCGTCTTTCGTCCGGCCATCCGCGCAATCACCTCTGTTGCACTGCGCTGCGCAGACAAGGCAGGCAAGCAAAGGAGGGGTAGCGTATGCCATGGACACAAGGACCGCAGGCCAGTTGTACTACGAGACACCGCCAACGCCAAGAACAACTTTTCACTTCACAGTCAAACAGGTAGAACCGGCAGAGCGGAACCATGCTGTGTGCGCTCAGTGTAATCACACAACAATTTTGTTCATGCGACTAACTTTATGTTCAACTCATGGCGGCATCTTTGTTCATCCAAAACGGTTTATTCTTTCTATAAATTTTGTGTCTCTCCGGTTATTGAATCACTAAGTTTTCGTGTGCAATTTACTAGATCTAAAATAATCTACAGTACTTGCCTTCATTTTTCTTAGGAAAAGAGATATGTTTTTTCTTTGGTTTCTTGATTTGGTCAGGAACCACTCGAAAATAGTGGTGTGAATATGAGAATTTGTCTTCATTATCTGATTTGTATTTTGGCAAATGAGTGTAACCAACTTGTGTTGAGCAATGCCGATGCGATGGCTATACAACATATTATGAGAGACCGATCTTGTGCGGGCTATGGGTGGCGTGTTCTACATCGAATATAAAACTACCACCGAAGCTGGTGGTTAACTAGCTCGACTGCTCGAGCGATTAGCTAATTTTAAGTGTCACACTAACACACAAAATAACAGGTTAAGAAGACAAGACTTGAAGTATACTTTCTTTTATAGGGCATCAAATATAAAGGACGCCGTGTGAGAGGACCGTGTCTATTCTGTTTGAGTATTTTCCTATGATGAGGGGGCATCAACTCGTCATTAGATTTTCAACGAGCATACTAAATCCCGTGTATGGGACAGCATACCCATACAAGCTTCCGTCTTCCGTTTTTACTGCCAGTAAAAAATGCACCATCGGAACATATCACGAGGTGAAACGGGATTCCCAGCTCCAGTTAACGTTTTCGTACTAACAGGGCTATGACTAGATACTCCTTGGTATAGTATTCCGGCCGTATATACATCTCCTCCGTCTTGGACCGCAGGGCATGCATGCTGGGCTGGGCATGGTCTCTCTGCCCACCCGCCACGTCTCAAGATTCCATGCATGCATGCAGTGGATGCCGTCGTAGCTGATGCATCTTGGTCGGCTGCCTGCGACGCGGCTGAGCTGATTCCGGTTCGGGAAGGATTCGCCTGCCTCCCGCATCCGTGGAGACGTTGCCCTCCCGTTTTGAGCGGCAGCGGGCCTTTCGGCGCAGCACGCCTCTGCATCTTGGTCGCCTCGCCGAGTGGGGAGTGGGATCTTCTCAACGCTGCATCACGAGTACGAGTACCACTGGAGCTCGCTAAACTAACCAGTGTCCTGGCATTCCTACGTGCATTTCGGGCAAAACGAAGCAAGGCAGGCGCAATTACGGCTGGCAATTTCAGGCAAACGAACAGTACAGCCGCAATCCAAATGGGGCTCCTGGCACTCGAGTGGCACGCGCTCGATGCTCACCCGCCGAGAGTGAGCATTTTCTTTGTAACGTGACGGCCCTAGGATTTCCCGTTGACAAGATTTACACAGATACTTCCCTGACGTAACAGTACCCGTCTCATTCAGATTGATTGCCAGGCAAACAAAAGATTGTTGAGGACGCGCAGCAAGCAAGCCAGCAAGTCGATGAGATGCGAGGCATATCTTTACCACGCACCATCTGGTCAAAGTCGAGCCATATTCTGAAAGCTGACAAGGACACTATTCAACTGTGGAGTTGCGGTCGAGCAGACCATGCTACCTTGCCGCAGTATAAAAAAATTATTACAAAAAAGGGAAACACACAAAGAAGATAGAAATGGAATAGCTGAGATCACCCGACCAAATGACATAGTAAAAAATAAAAGAAAGGTAAAAACAATAGTCAAGGTAGGCCTTAGTAGATGATAAGGTAAGCTGTCATGTGCCAATAGGACATTTATTTCTTCTTTTTTTCAACAGCACACAAGTTGTGTGTCTTTTGTATTAAGAGGCCGAAGCCAAGAGGGAATTACAGAATTTTACACACAGGATAACAAGGACAGGAAATGTGGCAACAGTGTACACATCCCTCCACCGGGACAATAAGAAACTACACGATTCTCATATCTTCCACCGCTGCGAGGCCACCTGGGCTCGCTCTCGCAGCCCTCGACAACTCGAATCCATCCTCAATGCACTTTGTGACTAGCGAAGGCAAGGCCACAATCCTATCAAAGACCCGACTGTTTCACTCTAGCCAGATCATGCGCATCGTGCAACATATAACTGCATTCGCCTCTTTCCGATCGAAGGCCTTACTGCATTGCTCACCCGAGGCCACCATACACTCAGGAGAGCACCGGGCTATCGCGTGAACCGATGCAGATGTCGCCCCATGAGCACGTTGTACCAAACTTCACGGGAGAAAGAACACTCAAGTAGCAAAAGATTCGACGTCTTGTCCTCCTTTCTGTCTTGCCCGATATCATCTGTATATATACCTATGAACATTGCTTAATAAAGGCCTACAATTTTTTTCAAAAAATAATAAAAAAGATAGGTTGCATTCTCGTCTGGTCTTTAAGTTTCCTTTCTTTTTGGTTGTTCTCTTTACCTATTTTATTCTGTACTTTTTATTTAAGTTTTTTTATTTGTTTCATATTGTTTTTCGTTGCATTTTAAGAAAAATGTTGATATATAATATAAAAATGTTTATCAATTTTTAAATATGTTCATAAAAATATTCATTTAATTTAATAAAAAATTACAATATTTTACAAAGTATACAAAAAATTGGAGAACGTTTAATGTTTTCTAAAATAATTGTGGTCTTTTAAAAATGTTCACATAATCATTATTCCTTTTATAAATGCTCACTTTTTTTAAAACAAAAGCTTCTCAAACTTCAAAAAAAGTTAAAATTTCGAAATAAGTAAATATTTCGTATATATTTTACAAATAAATAGAATATAAAACATAGAAACAAGAATATGAAGAAAATTGCTCGCTCCGGTAGCTTTGTTCAAGTGGATATAGTCTCAAGTGCCAATTGGGCAGGCCCATAGACTGCGCAGTGTGCTTTTGCCCTCCGATTTGACACAATAAGCGTCAAATAGAAGATCTCATGACGAAGGAAAACTTAGAGCAACTAGTTGGCGAGCGCTCCTTCGGGAGCCTCCCAACGATCACTTGGGGTGGGCTGAGCGCGCGCTCTGGGCGCTTTCTTCGGATTCTTTTTCGGCACGCGTTTTCGGCTTTTTAAACGGATTTTTTTGGCTTTTTGTTTTCTACCGGTCTTCCTTAGCTTTTTGGGAAAAAATTGGGGAAAAATTTTTGCGTGAAAAAACACGTTCTTCTTCTTCGGCGAGAGGCACGATTTTGCTTCTGCTAGAGGCACAATTTTGCTTTCTGTTTTTTCTTCCGCCAGAGGCATGGTTTTGCTTTCGTGAGAGCCATGTTGTGCTTTCGCGGGTCATGCCTCTCGGAAACAAAAAAAATGTATTCTCTATTTTTCTTTCTTTCACGAGAGGCACGGTTTTGTTTCGGCGAGACGCACGATTGTGCATTCGAGAAAGGCACGGCCATGTCTCTCGGAAACGAAAAAACAGATTTTTTGTTTTTTTTCCATGGATCTTCCACCATCTCCTCTACCTCGCCAGATCCTCTTCTACTGCAAGCCTCCCCCATCATAGCCACTTGCTCGCTGTAGTTGGATGCTAGATCCTCGTATTATACATTCCTAGCATTTGTCACCCTCTGCACAGTCTCTGGCTTAATCAGTAAACAACTCGCCTTGACCAACAATCCTTTTTTGAGTTTTCTAAGAATTGTCTTAGAACTTGTTATTTCCAGTGTTTATTTCATAGGTTTGCATGGTAAAAAATCAAGATACAACTACCACCTGGCTATCTTACTTATGCAATTATGTTTGGCAACAAGTGAAAAAAGATCCTAAATTCCTTAGCACATTACAGTAGGTATAACCTCTAAATTTAATCTATATAGTAGGCATGTGAATAATTAAATTAAGGCGTTACCTTCTCATGTGTGGATACACCTTATTTATTTTGATGTGAAGACCTTACACAAAATTGAAGGTCCAATGTCTCACTATTTCATTTCTAACAAAAATTAGGATAGTCATTTGGTATACGTAGCTGTTGGAGTTCCCTATTCCAAGCAAATGAAAATCAATTCCTCCATGGGATTAAGTTGAAGCCTAATATTCTTTGGATCAAACCAAGATTTATTGATCGAGAGAAGAGAATTTACCATAAGATATTCACATGAATAGAAGTTAAAGGAAATAGTGGGAAGGAAATAGCTATAAGTTGTGTTGTATCCTGGCTTCGAACTAGGTGAGTTGTTAACTCTTGACTCTACCTTGGCTGAAAAGAGCTTCTTTCCTACTATTTCTACCATTCAAGAGGAAAGCCATTTGGAGGGTGCGAGCTTGCCAAGAGAAAATTTTCTGATTTGAAGTCATATTTAAGCCCATTATTCCACTTTAATACTGAAGGCCTTCCATCCTTAGTGGTCTTCCCACTCATATTATACACAATATATTTAAACGGCAATGAATGATAATCTACATTGCAAATGTGTGCCTGATGGCATCTCGGCCTGAGACCAGTTCAACAAAGACTAATATACATTTGTGTCTATTTGGAATAAATTCTTGCAAACATTCTACCACCAAAGAGCAATCCCAAAGAAAGTGTGGGTTCAACTTGTTTTTTTTACATCATGTGGGTTTAATTTGTTTCTCCTGACTGATATGAGCATAGAATCGCTATTCCTAAAGGGGGAGTTGGTAATCTCGCCTCATATTCCACCACTCCTATGTTTCATCTGCGAGTGTATTCCATGCCCGCGAGCTTCATACAAGAGACCTTTTTCTCAAGCGGCGGCGGGATTAAGAAGGGAGAGGTGGGTGGGTGGACAAAGAAAAATAAGCAGCGGCGGGATTAAGGTAAGGACCAGTAGCGGAGGCTGGTCGTTGCTGGTGGAGAAGTGGCGGGGATTAACGGATTTGAATGCGGGATACGAGTGGTCTTGGGTGGTGGAGATGGTGGCAAGGTTTAGAGGGATGGCCAACGCAGTTATGCCATAGCATTTCTTTGCACAATTCAACCCAAGCAATCATAGGAATGTAGAAAATTGGTGAGACTATGTTAGAAAGAACTATTTGGATGGAGATACGAGAAAGAATACAACTCATGACGGTCACTTTCATCGTCTATGTACTGTCTGCATTGTCATCGAGGAACGTAGATTGTCTGCATTGTCGCCCGTACAAACGCATGGGCATATAACTAGTATATAAGTAGATGGGAAGTGAAAGGATTTCCTTTGCAATGAATTCAGGGGTATATTTTGAAATCTAATTTAATAGTTTATTTGCAAGGAGCTTTACATAAATTTTAGATGGATATGTAGTTATTACTCTAAGTGTTCTAGAGATGTGTTTTCTATTCAATTATCTCAACATTTTTCTTTGAACGCATTCTTCATTTGCCATCAATCTTATTGTTTTAGTGACATTTTTGGTCCAACTCAAAACACACAACATTTTCGGCGATCTAGATTAATTATATACAATATGTTGTGTGCTTGATTTTCCTTTGTTATGTCATAATCGTGTTTGTTAAGCATTGTATTTTCAAACTATGTCAAAAGTCTAACTATCGGAAGGTAGACTACATAGTGTGATTCATGTACCGATTTTTATGCAATAGTAGCATGTGCAAGTGCACGGGTTGACGACTAGTATATTCTAAGAAACAATGAATTAAAGGCATTGGTGTTACCCCAAAGAAGATTAAAAAAGTTAAAAACAATAATGGGCAAAAGCTTACATATCAAAGGGTAGAACTTACGCTGATCCATAATATGGAAGAACAATTATATAAAAAATATAACTTGCACATATGTATGTCGATGTTATACTCACCGCTCAAACCACAGAATAACGAGACTAGTTGTCTCTTGATACATTGAAAGTGAATTGCATTTCATATCGATAGTGTCCCCCTCCTCATATTTGTCTCTGTTTTCCATATGCATGCTCGTGCATGCACACTCAGACATGCATACATGCGCATGCGGACAGTACACATCAATACTACGCAACAAACTTTTAACACGCGCGCACACACACAAGACATGCACACACCTGTGCACGCATGCACAGAACACATACAATCAGGTTTTTTTTAGGTGTACACATACAATCAGGTACATATATTACACACCAACGTTTGCATGCCTCAGTTAATTAGGCTTTGTACCTGGACTGGCTTCGGCCCACTATTGTTAAGTGGGCTGCTATAGGCATGGTAAAAAGAAAATCGACTAAAACTAAATAAATTTTCAGGTGTATATAATGCACCCCTAAGAAAAGGTGTTAATAATGCGAAAGGGCGAAGCCGGCCAATTCATCGGACATCATCGCGGTGATACGGCGTAGGAGCACTGGCGTTTGGCCATAGAGACCCCATTCGGGGATCAAGATGTGAGATAAAAATTTAGGGTTCTGGGGGCGGCCTGTCGCCCCTTTCATTTTCTTTCTCTTCAATTTTGTCTTGTTTTTACCCCTGATCTCTAGATCAACATTTTGCCTCCCACATGCTTTTTGCTAAATCTAATGGAGCCAGCCAAGCTTGATCTTCCCCAAAGAAAAGCAATAGGGCACCGTGTCTGGCTTGATTGTAAAGCCAAAGAAAGACGCCTCAAGACAAGATACAACTTTTGAAAAGGGGACATGATCAATAAAACCTGGCTGGATCCGGGCTGGGATAATGGCGTCCTTTTCAAAATACTACTTCATCCCATAATGTAAGACATTAGTGTCAAAAAACGTCTGAAATTATGGGACGGGGAAAGTAGTTTTGTAAAGGTTCGCTCATGTTGGAGATACTAACAAAAATCCGGAGAAGTTATATGTCGCGCACAAGCTAGCCACACGCAGGGTAACTTGAATTTTGCCGCAATTTACAAACTGCTACTCATAGCTTAAAGTAGCATTGGGTTGACAGACTTCCTCGCGTCGTGGCCTCCCCTGCATGGACACATGCACCGACGGGCTACGGGGACTGATTGATATGCGTGTGTGGTGAGGTCGCATTGGCACGCGACGCACGGCTGAACGTTAACTGCCGTCGACTTGGACAAGCTAACGTAGGAGAAGTACGGCAAACGGTCGGGAATCAGGGTGCGTGTTATCTCCTCCGTATTGGACTAGCACGGCAGGCATGCATGGTGGGCTTGGGCATGGTCCCTCTGCCACGTCTCAAGATTCCATGCATGCATTGGATGCCCTTGTGCATGGGAGGTGATGCATCTCGGTCGGCTGCCCTGGCTCCCAAATCGGCAGCGGGGCTGCCCTCCCGTTGTGGCCCGCCTCGCTCCTCAGTTTGGTTCAGCTGCGAGTGGGATCTCCTGTCCACCGATCTGAGGTTGGCAGGCTAATCTCCGTCCATCAACGCGGCATTAATTAATTTTACATCACGATTAAGGCCCGTCACAATGGGGAGGAATTTAGAAGTAACATCACACACTCCAATACAATTTTGCTTATGTGTCACATATTTAATGAAGAGAGAGATGCTTGTGGTAACTAGCTAAGTTATCGAAACATCACACATTCCAAGAAACAATGAGTATATAACCTAATAAATACATTGTTGCATGACACTACATAGATGTACCTATCCATCGTGAAGGTAGTAACATAGTCCGATTTCCGTGCGGCAGCCTATATTTATTGTTTCACGCGCTCGTCCGATTTCCATTTAGCGCGCGAGAATCTATTCTGCGGGGCCGGATAGAGACATGGTGCTGCTACAGCCTACAGGGACACGTGCCTAGGCACCGAACACATCGCCTCCGAGGCTTGCTCCTCCGCATTGCACCGAAAATATTGTAGGCTATCGTCTTCTCTCGCCGGGTCATGTCAAAGTAGACCAGTTTTTTTATATTCCTCTGTTTCTTTTTTACTTTGCATATAAGAATATCATTCACAACTGCGAAACTGATATCATTAGATGCATCATGAAATTAATCCATACTGTGTAACTTTAAGTTGTAGATGTTGATATTTTAAACATAAATTCGATCAATTTTTGTCTTCGTAAAAATTTTATATGCGGAGGGAAAAAACAGAGGGAGTACATACAACTTTTTTTTTGAAACCTTGAGTACATACAACTTAACTTCAAGCAGAAGATAAACCTCTACCCTAAGCCAACATTTTAATAAGTGATTTATTATTGGACATGCTAAATCTAAGTCTTTGCAAGCAGACTGGCACATTTGAAAAAGCCAAGTGATGGTGTGTTATCAACAGTCGCACTCCTGTAGCAATATCTTTCAGCGTCACGCCTATCACCATTATGAACAGTTAAAAGTAGAGTACCGCAGCACTGCTTTGGCAGGGATAAGAGCTTTGTCTTCGTGCATAGTACGGGTGTGCTGCTTGCTTGCTGTCCGCAGCAGCGCCAAAGACAAGGTGTGGCGCGGCTACAGCTGCCTAGCCCAGTCCTTTCAATCCGTGGGGCGTCTCGGCGTCGGATGCTGCCTTTGATCCGCGGAAGTCACATGCGTGTATTTTTGGACGTGTTGCTGTATCGTGTGGTTGCAATCCGCCGGGCGATCAGACGTGCACTCGATTTTTACCATTACGGCTTCTTGTTTGCCATCGTGTATGCATACAAAGCCATCACAAGCTCGATTCTTCGTCTTCGTCGGAGGATGAGTCGTGGGAAAAGATTGAACAAGAGTGTTCGTCTACAATGAATAAGAAAAACTATGATCAAAGACATTCATACAAAATAATTCGGAACATAAAAAAATTGGGTGAAGAACATCTTCGAATACCATTCCCATATTGGGTTCTTGAGCTAGGACTTGTATATTGCAGCCGGACCGGGGCAGCGAAGGAGGCGAAGTAGGGGAGGAATGGTCGAAGTGGCCTCGCAGCGATGGCGCGGCGGCACACCAAGGTCGTGGCCGTGGCAGGAGCCGACGGGGCACTCGGACCGCGCCTTCCCGGTGTGGCTGCTGCCGGGGGGGCACGACGACACATCAGCGAGTATGGAGCATAGGCAGGGCAACGCGGCGTTAGGGGCGGTGGCAGTCGAGAGAAACTGAAGCTTCAGCCCGGCAAAACTATAGGGAAGAAAGAGGGTAAAAAATTATTTCACCCACCCCCTTCGTGACCGTCTCCACGTCAGCGTCGGCCTCCTTGCTTCCGCCGGTTTCCACCCCCACCCCCACCCCCCGCAGCCCACAGCGCAGCACCCGCCACCCCTCGTCTCACTTCGATTTGTGCGCCGCGTCACCATCGCGAGCTAGTTGACGAGTACGGCCACCCCGTATCCGCGCATCGTTCACAACAGGTCCACGTAGCCACTCCCACCACCCCGCCCTCCCCGTCTGCTCGAGATCCACGTCTCAGCCACCATCGCCAAAGTACGACTACATGTGGCAACCGCCATGGGGCACTTGCGCGGTGGAGGTCTGCAATCCGAACATGCGGAAGCAGTGATTCAGAATTCCAGTCCACGACGTAGGCAGCCCACGCATGTACAATGTGGTGGCTGTTCGCTAGTATGACCCCCGGGCGAAGATAAACTGGGAAAGATTACAATAGAAGATGGGCATATGATAGAAAAATAGAAAAACAAATATGAACCGTTGGATCTTCAATGGGTGCTTCAGGTCAGGCACTTGGGAGTTGGTGGGAGGATCTTTATTGTATATAGCAGTGACACGGGGAGCTTTTCATGAAATGTACATAGAATCCACCAGCCCACGTGGGTAATCTGAAGCACCCATTAATGATCCAACGGCCTCAACTTCTTTTTTCTATTTTTCTATCCTATGTCCAGCTTTTATTGTAGTCTCTCCCAGATAAACTTCCCCCTCGGTTGTTCGATCCGGACTTCATCGAGCCCCCCGTCAGAGTGGTCTCCCACGCTGAGGAGAAGCATTGCTTGACCGTGAATTAACGCGAGGCACAGCCCACCAACAAGGCATATATGGGTTAGCTCAAAGCAAAGAATCATGAGCTCGTCGCCGCGGAACAAGTGTTGCATGAGTCCAAGAAGCGTAGCAACAATGCCAATGATGTTTGGGCCTTCAGTGGGGGCAGAGGGTCCATCCCTGTTACCTCCGACTGCTCCGACTCCGACTTGAATTGAGACGAGATCTCCGCTGATGAGTAGTAGTTTAAAGTTGTCTGAAATTATGCTATGTAGTGATAAACCGTCTAATTATGCTATGTATGATGTGACATCTTTGTTGAACTTATGTAATCGAGTAATAAATTTGTGTTTGTAATGAAATTGTGTGTAATTTTTTATAGGGAGATATGTTTTATTAGTTCAACTATAGAAACCACTTTTTTCTTAACTCCTCAACACTTGAGGAGTTAAGGTTTGAGAGGGCATTTGAGGGTTTGGCTAAAGATGCCCTAAGATATGACTCCCTCCGCATCAAAATAAGTGACGTGATTTTAGTTGTGAACTAAAACCACATTACTTATTTTATATGGAGGGAGTACTTAAATGCTTAGTGGTTGTGATCGCCCAAAGTGTGGCTTCACTCAGGATGTTTGCAACGATGATTGGAGTGGGCGCTGATTTCTTATGAAAGACAGGAGCATTTCGCTCAGTCCAATTGAAAACCATAGTGTGGGAGGGCATCCCTTTACTAGGAATGTTGTTGCTTGACATGTTGATCCAGCAAATTCTAGTTGAGTGCTCAATCGCTGCCCGTGAAAGATCAAGATTCGGGAGGCCAACCCAATCCTTGATTTCACAGCATGAATACATCTCGATTAGCTTGCCCGCAACTTTAAGTGTTCAAACTGAAGCATTAGATTAATTGTTAAGTTGGCATATATTATTCATGAAGATAATGTGTGCTAGGATTCACTTAAAAAAAGTGTGCTAGGATTCAAAGATGTAGTAATCTATCCTCTGTAACACTATGCTTCCTAGTTTTAGAAAGCCCGCATTCAATTGACATCTCCAATTGGAATAGGGACAACCAATTTGTCCGGCTCAACAATTTCTTAAAGCTCTCTTATCCAATTCCTTGATACTATACACTATGCTTTCTAATTTTTAAGGTCCCACAATTAATTCATGTCTTCAATTCAGAATTGGGTCACCCGATTTTACCGGGTCAACAATTTCTCAAGGAGCCCTCCCATTCAATATAATTCCCATTGTTCCCAAATTTTGAACCTATTTGTTGAATTTGATTTATATTTTGACCAGGCCAAGAATTTCTCAAATCAATCAGCTGGAACCGTGTAGAAAAACATGTCACCCCACGCACCCTCCCACCATGTAGAGAAAAGAAGAGCCAACATGTGATACTTTAGCACCAGTATACTACATGCGGCGACTGTCGGTTAAATTTCCCCATAGAAATATACGTTGGTTAGCGGATAACACAGAACCACACCACGAAAAGGTCCATGAAATCACCGCATTATAAATTAAAATAAAAAAACACTCCATCACCCCCCCCCCCGGCCAAACAAAATAATCCACCAGTTTCTAAATATAAGGGGTATTAGCTTTTTGGAAAGTCAAATTGCTTTAACTTTGACCAAGTTCAGAGCAAAAAATATCGACATCGACAATATTAAACAAAAAATTATCAAAATTCATTTCATGATGAATCTAATCATAGCGATTTGGTATTGTTGGTTTTGACATATTTCTCGGCAAATTTGATCAAACTTAAAAGGTTTGACTTTTCAAGAAAGTAATACACCTTATATTTTGAAATGGTGTGAGTAATCTTTTAGTAAATACAATATGCTCCATAATTTTTAAGGTCTTACGATTAATCGAGGTCTTCAAATTAAATTTGGGTCACCCAATATTGACTGGGTCAACAATTTGTATAGAAGCTCTCTCGTCCAATTCTTAATTCACTATGCTTCTTAACTTTGTACCTTTTTCATCCGATTGAGGTATTCGATTTTCAATTTGGTTCATGATTTTGACCTGGTCAACGATTTTGAAATCAATTGGGAGCAATCGGCCAATTAACACATGTCAATCCCGCGTATCCTCTGACCACATAGGAAAAAGAAGCGTCAAAATGTGACATTGTAGCACTAAAATAGTACATGCAGACACCGACACAGAATTGTTTCCACATAAATATGAGTGGATTAGCAGATAATACAGAATCACAACATTAGAGGTCCACCAAAACATCGCATTAGAAATAAATGTAAAAACGCACGCCATCATCTCCCTCACTCGGCAAACCAAACATTGTCCCTTGAAAATATAAGGTATATTTTTTTTTGAAAAGACCAATAATTAACTTCGAGTAAGTTCAGAGCCAAAAATATCAAAATTCATAATACGAGATAAAATATGAAAATTCATTTTACGATGAATCTAATGATACCAGTCTGGTCAAAATTAAATAGGTTTGGCGAGTGAAGGACTAATGTGATACATGCAGCCACTATCATTGAAATTTCCCCACATAAATATACGTTGGTTAGCGGATAACACAGAACCACACCACCAAAAGGTCCATGAAATCACCGCATTATAAGTTAACATAAAAGAAAACACACTCCATCACCCTCCCGCTAAACAAAATAATACACCAGTTTCTAAATATAAGGGGTATTAGCTTTTGGGAAAGTCAAATTGCTTTAACTATGACCAAGTCCAGAGCAAAAATATCAACATCGACAATATTAAACAAAAAAAATATCAAAATTCATTTCATGATGAATCTAATCATAGCGATTTGGTAGTATGGGTTTTGACATATTTCTCTACAAATTTGATCAAACTTAAAAGGTTTGACTTTTCAAGAAAG
Organism: Triticum urartu; assembly: GCF_056163025.1. Lineage (NCBI taxonomy): Eukaryota > Viridiplantae > Streptophyta > Magnoliopsida > Poales > Poaceae > Triticum > Triticum urartu. The sequence goes on from NC_141879.1 coordinate 717,518,819, forward strand.
TAATACACCTTATATTTTGAAACGGTGTGAGTAATCTTTTTTAAGAAACTCAAGACCACCAACGGGGCAGCAATGCGCCGCCAACTCTTCTAGTAATTAAATACAATATGCTCCATAATTTTTAAGGTGTTAAAATTAGTTGAGGTCTTCAAATTAAAGTTGGGTCATCCAATATTGACTGGGTCAACAATTTCTATAGAAGCTCTCTCGTTCAATTCTCAATTCACTATGCTTCTTAACTTTGTACCTTTTCATCCGATTGAGGTATTAAATTTCAATTTGGTTCATGATTTTGACATGGTCAATGATTTTGAAATCAATTGGGAGCAACCGGCCAATAAACACATATCAATCCCGCGGATCCTCTAACCACCTAGGAAAAAGAAGCGTCAAAATGTGACATTGTAGCACTAATATAGTACATGCAGACACCGATGCAGAATATTTTCCACTTAAATACGAGTGGATTAGAAGATAATACAGAATCACGCCCTTAGAGGTCCACCAAAACATCGCATTATAAAAAAAATGAAAGAACGAACTCCATCATCTCCCTCACTTGCCAAACCAAACATTGTCCCTTGAAAATATAAGGTATATTTTTTTTTGGAAAGACCAATATCTAACTTTGAGTAAGTTCAGAGCCAAACAAAATCTACATTCACAATTCATATGAGATAAAATATGAAAATTCATTTTATGATGAACCTAATGATACCAGTCTGGTCAAACTTAAAGAGGTTTGGCGTGTGAGGGACAAATGTGATACATGCAGCCACCGTCGTTGAAATTTCCCCACATAAATATACGTTGGTTAGCGGATAACACAGAACCACACAACGAAAATGTCCATGAAATCATTGCATTGTAAATTAAAATAAAAGAAAACACACTCCATCACATCCCCACCAAACAAAATAATCCACCAGTTTCTAAATATAAGGGGTATTAGCTTATTGGAAAGTCAAATTGCTTTAACTTTGACCAAGTTCAGAGCAAAAAATATCGACATCGACAATATTATACAAAAAAATTATCAAAATTCATTTCATGATGAATCTAATCATAGCGATTTGGTATTATGGGTTTTGACATATTTCTCAACAAATTTGATCAAACTTAAAATGTTTGACTTTTGGAGAAAGTAATACACCTTATATTTTGAAACGGTGGGAGTAATATTTTTTAAGATACTCAATACCATCAACGGGGGAGCAATGCGCCCCAACTCTTCTAGTAAATACAATATGCTCCATAATTTTTAAGGTCTTATAATTAATTGAGGTCTTCAAATTAAAGTTGGGTCATCCAATATTGACTGGGTCAACAATTTCTATAGAAGCTCTCTCGTTCAATTCATAATTCAGAATGCTTCTTAACTTTGTATCATTTTCATCCGATTGAGGTATTCAATTTTGAATTTGGTTCTTTGATTTTGACCTGGTCAATGATTTTGAAATCAATTGGGAGCAACCGGCCAGTAAACACATATTAATCCCGCGGATCCACTGACCACCTAGGAAAAAGAAGCGTCAAAATGTGACATTGTAGCACGAATATAGTACATGCAGACACCGACGTAGATTTTTTTTATAAATATGAGTAGATTAGTTGATAATACAGAATGACACCGTTAGAGGTCCACCAAAACATCGCATTATAAATAAATGTAAAAACACACTCCATCATCTCCCTCATTCGCCAAACCAAACATTGTCCCTTGAAAATATAATGTATATTTTTTTGGAAAGACCAATATCTAACTTCGGGTAAGTTTAGAGCCAAAAATATCAACATTCACAATACGAGATAAAATATGAAAATTCATTTTATGATGAACCTAATGATACCAGTCTGGTCAAACTTAAAGAGGTTTGGCGAGTGAGGGACTAATGTGATACATGCAGCCACCGTCGTTGAAATATCCCCACATAAATATATGTTGGTTAGCGGATAACACAGAACCATACCATGAAAAAGTCCATGAAATCACCGCAATAAAAATTAAAATAAAATAAAACACACTCCATCACCCCCTCCCCGGCCAAACAAAATAATCCACCAGTTTCTAAATATAAGGAGTATTAGCTTTTTAGAAAGTAAAATTACTTTAACTTAGACCAAGTTCAGAGCAAAAAATATCAACAATATTAAACAAAAAGTTATCAAAATTCATTTCATGATGAATCTAATCATAGCGATCTGGTATTATGGGTTTTGACATATTTCTCAACAAATTTGATCAAATTTAAAATGTTTGAATTTTCAAGAAAGTAATACACCTTATATTTTGAAACGGTGTGAGTAACCTTTTTTAAGAAACTCAACACCACCAACGGGGCAGCAATGCGCCCCAACTCTTCTTGTAAATACAATATGCTCCATAATTTTTGAGGTCTTACAATTAATTGAGGTCTTCAAATTAAATTTGGGTCATCCAATATTGAGTGGGTCAACAATTTCTATAGAAGCTCTCTCTTTCAATTCTTAATTCACTATGCTTCTTAACTTTGTACCTTTTTCATCCGATTGAGGTATTCAATTTTGAACTTGGTTCATGATTTTGACCTGGTCAATGATTTTGAAATCAATTGGGAGCAACCGGCCAATAAACACATATCAATCCTGCGGATCCTCTGACCACCTAGGAAAAAGAAGCGTCAAAATATGACATTGTAGCACTAATATAGTACATGCAGACACCGACGCAAAATATTTTCCACATAAATATGAGTGGATTAGCAGATAATACAGAATCACACTGTTAGACGTCCGCCAAAACATCACCTTATAAATAAATGTAAAAACGCACTCCATCATCTCCCTCACTCGCCAAACTAAACATTGTCCCTTGAAAATATAAGGTATATTTTTTTTTGGGGAAAAGACCAATATCTAACTTCGAGTAAGTTCAGAGCCAAAAATATCAACATTCACAATATGAGATAAAATATGAAAATTCATTTTATGATGAATCTAATGATACCAGTCTGGTCAAACTTAAAGAGGTTTGGTGAGTGAGGGACTAATGTGATACATACAGCCACCATCATTGAAATTTCCCCACATAAATATACGTTGGTTAGCGAATAACACAGAACCACACCACGAAAAGGTCCATGAAATCACTGCATTGTAAATTAAAAAAATACACTACATCAACCACACCCCCCCGCCAAACAAAATAATCCACCAGTTTCTTACTATAAGGGGTATTATCTTTTTGGAAAGTCAAATTACTTTAATTTTGACCAAGTTCAGAGTAAAGATCAACAATATTAAACAAAAAATTATCAAAATTCATTTCATGATGAATCTAATCATAGAAATTTGGTATTATGGGTTTTGACAAATTCTCTACAAATTTGACCAAACTTAAAAGGTTTGACTTTTGAAGAAAGTAATACACCTTATATTTTGAAACCGTGGGAGTAATCTTTTTTAAGAAGCTCAACACCACCAACGGGCAGCAATGCGCCCCCAACTCTTCTAGTAAATACAATATGCTCCATAATTTGTAAGGTCTTACAATTAATTGAGGTCTTCAAATTAAAGTTGGGTCATCCAATATTGACCGGGTTAACAATTTCTATAGAAGCTCTCTCGTTCAGTTCTTAATTAACTATGCTTCTTAACTTTGTATCTTTTTCATCTGATTGAGGTATTCGATTTTGAATTTGGTTCATGATTTTGACATGGTCAATGATTTTGAAATCATCTGGGAGCAAGCGGCCAATAAACACATATCAATCCCGCGGATCCTCTGACCACCTAGGAAAAAGAAGCGTCAAAATGTGACATTGTAGCACTAATATAGGACATGCAGACACCGACGCAGAATTTTTTCCACATAAATATGAGTAGATTAGCAGATAATACAGAATCACACTGTTAGAGGTTCACCAAAACATCGCACTATAAATAAATGGAAAAAAACACTCCATCATCTCCCTCACTCGCCAAACCAAACATTGTCCCTTGAAAATATAAGGTATATTTTTTTGGAAAGACCAATATCTAACTTGGAGTAAGTTCAGAGCCAAAAATATCAACATTCACAATACGAGATAAGATATGAAAACTCATTTTATGATGAATCGAATGATACCGGTCTTGTCAACCTTAAAGAGGTTTGACTTTTCAAAAAACTGATACACCTTATATTTTGAACGGAGGGAGCAAATAAATTATGAAAAACCAACAACACCAATGGTGCATCAAAGCGCGCCCAAGCTTCTGGGAGATAATAATCTGCATAATAGCGGAGTCAATCGGTCTGGACTAGCTAAATTTACCGGCAAGGAAAAAGTTGCATGCTAAAATTTATAGTATGTTACAAAAAGTTTTGCTTGAACAGATGAACTGACCTAATCATCTAAATCGGTAAATTATATGCATAATTAATAAGGCTAACATGTTTTCTAACAAAAAATTACTAGCAAACAATTTTTTTAAACAAAAGGTGTAGATATATACGTGTTACCCTCATGTCGATTTGAATTACAAAATCAAGGTTTGGCGATGTGGCAGTGCTCGACCGGCGAGGTCAGGGCTTTGGCGGTCTCGTCGCTGCATGTGAGCACAATGAAATGAAATCTGGAGCCAGCCGCTAGCCACGGTACAAACGGCAGGCTGCACGCTGCAGCAACTACTCCACGGAGTATTATTAATATTTTTGGTGCGCTACTACTTCTTCACAATTTACTTTAAGAGTACAAAGCGCCCTCCTTCCGAAAAGTATTGGACAAAAAAGAAAAAGAGTGGGGGCAGCTGCCTCCACGGCGTACAAGTAGTACAACGTAGGTCCACCGTATCCCTGCCATGTGGGAAAGGCTTCAGGCTGCGTTCGCGAGGAGTAGTGGAGTAGTACTCGTTGTTTGATTCTCCGTCTCGCCGGTGGTCGCCGGTTGTACTCACTCTCCGCCATCCTTCTGAAAATGTGTAGTGGCGAGGCAGGCTTTGCAGCTGTAGCTGGCTTAGGCTGTCGGGTAGTAGCTAGCAGACCTAGTAGTAGTACCACAGGGCTACACCTCCTAGCGGTCCAGTAGCTAGCTAGGGGACTAGTACCACGGGGCTGCAACTGTACTGTAGCTGTCGAGTAGCAGTACCACTACCACCACGCGGGGTAGCTAGTCTTGCACTACTGGAAGCCCATCATCCCCCTCCCCTCGCTCACTCCCCTCCCCTCCCCTATATAAGAAGTGCTCATGTATGAGCTTGTAGCAGCACTCCACCAGCAGCAACTAGCCTTAGCCCGTAGTAGCCCGCAATGTCGACACCCGGCGACGACAAGAAGCCCCTCATGTTTATCCAGCTTGCGCGAAAGAGTGTTGAAATCCACACTGGCATAGTGAACACCTTGTTTGGCATCTGTGTCTTCGCCATCGCCATTACCACCTTCACCTCCAACTCCTCCTCCACGGCCTCATGTCTTGCTCCTAGCCCCCCAAGCGACCCTGCCTGCAACCCAACCAAGATGCGTGGGTACATCAGCATGTGTGAGCGATGGCTAGCGTGTTTCATCGTTCTCTCCTTGATCTCCATCAACGTGGTTCGGATCCTCGTCGAGAGTGCGCACGAGGCCCACCAATGGGTCGCCAAGGAGGAGGAGGCCAAGTACAAGGCCGCCAAAGACGCCTACGAGCTGGCCAGACGCAAGCTCGCGAAATTCAACGGGCCCCTCTCCCACCGCAACCGCGAGGCGCGCGATCCGGCGGCTGAGCAGCCGCACCTTCGTGCGGCGGCTCTGAATGCCGCGCAGGAGGAGCACGACAGGCTCTTCACCGACGAGAAGCTCGCAAAAAGGGAGATGGAAAGGTTAGTGCAGAAACAAGGCATGGAGCGGATTGAGGGATGGCCGTTGGTTGTGATCCGTGGTTTGTTCTTCTTCTCGGTTCTTTGCTCCCAGATTTCTTGCGGGTTTGCAACAGCAGGCTTCTATTACTTCAGGCAGATAGAGTCGCGCTGTGCTCTCGGTCCGCTTGATATCTTTGCTTTCGTGTTGATTGGAGTCGTTTCACTGCCGTACCATTTGTTCCTTTTCTGGGTTTCTCTGCGCGGGAACTAATGATGTCGATGATGAGTTTCAAAGCGGTTGGTTTGTTAGGCTAGGTCTTCAAAGCTGATGTCCCCGTGGCAAGATCAGCATTTGTAGTAGTTTAAGAAGATTCCGTCTGTGCTAGTACGTAGTAGTAGTTAATTTGTAGTACCAGTTCATTTGTATCCCTTGTTGTAATAGGTCTTCAAAGCTGATGTCCCCATGGGCAAGATCAGCATTAGTTTAAGCGGAATCTGTGTGTGCTACTAGTTAATTTGTACCGGTTGAAACTCATACTATGTAATCTTCCTTGTATGATATATCGTGTATGGAGCAACTATTTACTTCACTGTTTCAAATTAATTATTTACTTATGTATGCTGTGCGACGGCGCAAGCACCCTGCTAATGTCGGAAAAGATATCCCTATGTGTTATTTTTCTTAAACTGACGATATGGCAGAGAGAACCTACCCAGGTGGGAGGTGTATTTAATTCCTTTTCTGTATTTAGAAACCGAGAGCGATGCACGTTGGAAGTGTTTCCTTTTCTGTATTTAATTCGAGAGCACCAACATACTCTGTTCTCTGTTCTGTAGTAGGAAAATCGGATTCTTGTTTGCTTATGTTATGTGTGATGGAATACTATACTCTGGAACTGGAAAGGTTAAATTAGCAAGCGAAGAGAGAACGCCTAGAATTTCTGCTATCATCGCATCGTACTAGCGAAAAATCTCTAATGCTAATTTTGTTAAAGACATGTAGTGGGGAATGAAGGGAAGAGGTTGACCATAGTGCTAGTGCGACGGTTCATTGTGGCAGTGTGAAGAATAGAAAATATCGATTGGATGATATTTTCTGAAAGAAAAATAATATCATTTGGAAATGGCAATTGTGCACATCTGTAACATCACATAATTTACAAAGTTAACCATTACTGTGAACAGCTTCCAAGATTTCAGGAGAAATGCTCATGAGATAACAGGGAAATATAGTAACTGATGAGAGAACACAAGAATTTACTTATACTTCATTAGTCCCTTGTCAAATATTCCCTCTGTAAACTAATATAAGAGTGTTTAGATAACTAAAATAGTGATCTAAACACTCTTATATTAGTTTACGGAGGGAGTAAATCATAAGCATGGGACTTTGAAATTTTGGCTGTGCCATTTCCATCAAAAAACAAAGGGCCTTGAAGAAAAAAAATTACACATTTAGCTTGACCTGTGCATGTTGAGTAGCAACAAACTAATACTGTTCGGCACCCATGTAAGATGTTTGGTAGCACTAAAGATAAAACATTGCAATTCCTAGAGGGGAGGTCGTAGAAGTGTTGTAAACATCCGCGACTGAACTCTGCTGTCCATCTTCCTGAGAATGATGCAGTCGTAGTAGATGTACATGGGGTTCTTGGTCACGGGTTAGCTGAACATCATGTTGATGTCCTCGCAGAACCCGAACAACCACACCACCTCTGCAAAGACCCCTGGAAACAACACACTGGAAGGAAAAGAATTAGGGACCTAGAGGAAGAGGTGCAAGGAAGCAGGCAGGCAATCTGCCGGCACAAGAATAGTGATCCAAGAACACATGTGGAACAAGCAGACAGGTAATGAGGCTATTGTTTAGTGTCACGGTTCAAGCAGATGATACTTAGAATTCAGACAACTTTTTAGTTTTTACTGGTAACTAAAAACAAATTCGATGTCCATTTGAAAAATAATGATAATAAGAGATACAGTAAACACTTTGGTGGGGAGGGGGGCTGCCAGATTTTAATTTCGAACCAAACGTAATATAGTATTATTTTCTATGCAACTACAATAATTCTGTTAATCGTTGGACACTCAAACTGAAGCCTCATAAACTACTATTTCTCAAGGGAAAGTTGTTATAAGAACTTGTTATCACACATGGAAATATTGGAAGGAACATTACTTATGGGAAAACTAACTTTGTAGGTTAATTGTGGACAATGATTTCTGCAAAAAGAAATAGGGAAGGCAGATTTTACGCCAAGAACCTCACTTATATATCATATCTGGATCAATGCATGAACATCTTTGTCTAGATCCAAGCAAACATGAAAAAAGAAAACAAAAATATTTGTACCAACCAATCTTAACGTGCAGCACTATTATAGAGAACATAATATATAGTTGTACTGAGCAATGCCAAAATAAATTCTATTCTAACAGTCTTCTAAGACAGCATCCAGACTGCAAAATAAAACTACCATAACACCAACACACAAAGTTACATCAAAATCAGCTATACCAGGAATTATAGAAATACCAACAACAATGACGAACTGAAGTGGAAATAAAAATAACGGAAGGAATCTAAGAACTCAGGAGGAGGAAATACTTCACCGGAGAAGTAAAATGCATACATTTATATCCTCTCTTTAACAGATTAACATTGGAAAGTTTGAAGGGTTCCAGTAGTAGCAAAGTTTGTCCGAAACAGAATTCTGCAGAACTACGCTAAAAACTGCCCACATCGAAGGAGCATGTCTCTATACCACAATCTCTGAATTCATGCAGCGAGATACAATCTATGAATTCATGCTATGTGTGTGCTCGAGAAGCAATATATCTTGCAAACTGGACATAGCATCAAAGAGATGGTAGTAATCACATTCGAACAACATATATACCACACATAGTATATCTCTGCAGCAAGTAACGACAACGACTACACTGAAACTTCCAAAATATGTATTCCAGTCAGACATTCTTCTCTGCAACACATCAGAAAATCAATTAATAAATGAAGGGGATAAAAGAGAGGTAAGACTTAAATATTTAATCTTTACTTACTGAAGAAAGCCAAAACAGAGCAACCACTATAGTGGAACGAAGCCATCAACAGCAGTGCGTTTTGCAACATATGAAAATATCAATTAACAAAGCAAGTAAAGTAAAGCAGATGCAAGCTGCAAGAGAAGAAGAAAAGGCATTACTTCTGTTTACCAAATAACATCTTGCATTCTACGGAGCATCAGTGATTAGTTTGTATACAATGTTTTCAGTGACAAGATTCGTGATATCCCTTGTAACCCCCTCGTCCGCCCCCGTGGGCGGCCAGGGGGAAACCCTAGCCGCCGCCGTTGGGCGTCTCTCCCCTGCCTCCCTCACCCTCGCCGCCGCCAGCAGGGCAGCCGGGCAAAGCCTGGCCGGCAAGGGCGGCGGTGGGGTATCTCTCCCCTACGCGCGATCTGGCTGGCACCGTACGGTCTGTGCGTGAAGTGGCGCCGGACTACTGTGGGGTTCGGCGGCGCTGCGGGAGGATCCTTGCGGCGGCGTGCACAACGCGCCGATGGCTGGAGTCCACGTTTGCAGCGTGGATTGGCGGCTGCGGAGCGCCAGGATCTGGTGGCTGCGTGAGCCGTCGCGTTCGGGTCAGATCTTTCGCGATCTGGCGCTTCGACGCCGGCGGCCAGTGCGGGGTGGTGGTACTCGTCGTTGCCCAGGTTGGATTCTCTGGATCTAGAGCCTGGACGGATCTGCACTAGTCGCCCTATGGTGCTTTCTTCTCCGTATGGTTTCGTTTCTCGGTTTGTGGCCAGATCCGGAGCAGACAGAGGTTGGTGGTTCAGGTTGGGAACCGGAGGAAACTTTGGTCGGCTAGCTTGACCAGGCATCGGCGACGGCTTTAGCGTCGTTACCCTCCTTGGAGGCGAAGCCGAGGTCCCCTCCTATCCACCTCTGACCCACTCTCGGACGAAAGTCCAAAATCCGTCTTGGATTGGGCGGCGGTGGCGCCCTTAGCGTCGTGTCCTCCATGGAGGCGCCCTCTTGGGAGGCTTGGGTGTTCGGGGGAGAGTTCCTGCAGCGGCGACGGTGTGGAGGTCGGCAGGGGGAGCGGCGTTGGATCTACCGCGTCGACGACGACGAGTATTGGCGGCATGATGTAGCTGATTCTCGACGATGGATGTGTCTGGATGGACGTGCGCAGGAGGAGGAAACTGTCTGGCGTCATGGTAGCGTTGATGGCAGACAGGCCTGGCAAGTTCGGTACATCATTTTTGCTCTGAGGATGGACCGAGGAATGATGGAGGAGACGGCCCTTGTAGCGTGCGGTGCTCACTGGGAGTGTGCCAGACCGGGGTTGGACCCAATCTAGGTAATGGCTTGGATGGACACGCGGCTTTAGATGTTAGGCTTTGGTGCGATGTCTGTTCAGTATTAGACCCGGACATTCGGCACACCTTCATCAAGGGGATAGGAGTAGCAACAACATTGCTAAGATGGTGGCCTCAGGCTTATTGATGTATCACCTTGTATGGTCTTTATGAATAATTAATAATATGACTGCATGCATTGTTCAGATGCAGAGGCCGAGGATACATCCTCCTTCTCTAAAAAAACAATGTTTTCAGTAATATAAAATTGAAATAAAGAGCACGACTATCAACATTGTTTCGTACGGTTAGTCTTCCAATAGCATACATTTTCCCTCAGTTTTGTCAATGACATTCATACGATTAAAATGCCCTCCTGATTCAAGTAAAAGAAGATTAATGTTGCAGATCCTAAAAGAGAACAGTAAAGAGAGCACCACCTACCAAAAATACCGCATTCATCATGCATAATGTCTTTTGGAGATAGATATAGCAAAAATGATACGACTGCATAAATTTGGATTTGACTACTTAGCCTAGCGCAACCATACATCGTCACCATTAGATAAACACTCCTCTCCCTCGCATCAGTCGCCCCCCCACCCACCCCCCCCCCCCCCGCGCGGGCAACCGAGGGGCCCCAACCCCAGCCGCCGGTACCCCCCTCGCCGACGGAGGTCGGCGCTAGGAAATACAAAGTCGTCCGGCGGCGGCGACAGAGGTATTGCTCCCTCTCGCGAGCATAGGGTGGTGCGGGGCGCCCTGGCACGAGGGTGTGGTCTCGATATGGACCGCGGCAGCGCCGATCTGGACTAAGGCGCTCTGATCTGGACAATTGTGACGCGATGGCTGGCCGTCATCCCAGCGGTGGTCATGGCGGCAGGGCTAGCACTACCCTTCTTAATCTGGGGCGGAGGGCCCTGGATCAGGGGTGGCAATGCCCAAGATCAGGGGCGGCAGCCCCTGGGATAGCACCCCTGTTCGGTGGCGCGGCGGGGCAGGTGTGCTGCCGGGGATCAGATCGGGTGGCCAGCGATTCACCGACGGGTTGGTGATGCGGCTTGTTGCCTTGGTGGCCAACGGCGCCACGCTGCTTTTTCCTTCCAACCCATGCTGCATGCACTCCGTCTTAACGGACATGGACGTGCTACTAGCCAGGCACCGGGATGGGATGGAGGGGGGGGATCCGGATTGGAATAATTCCCTGGTCGGCTCCTATCGTCCGCGACGGTGGCGACGCCCAGGGGTGCCGTTTTTCTTCCTAGAGACGTCATTCGGGTCCGCCCTACCTTTTCCTACCTCACGGTCTCTCGGTCGAAACCCTAGCAGTGATAGCGCTCATGGCGTCGTGTCCTTCTTGAAGGCTCGTGATGAGAGCTATGTGGTGGTGGGCACCGCTTGGCTGAGGAGCTATGTGGCAAATGGCATGCCCCTTTTCCTCCAGGTGGCAGTTGTTCCGGGGGAAACCCTAGATCTGGGGGTCCCCTGGACCGGATGATGACGGAGACTTTGATGCCATTCTCCCTCCTGGGGGCACTAGTAGAAAATATGGCTTTGGTCCTGGCCAGATCAGAGCTTTAGACCCGGTCAAGCTACGAACCGGGACTAATGGGTGCATCAGTCCTGGTTCGAGCGGCCAGGGCACCGGCCGGGCCTCGGCAGGCACTAGTCCCAGTTCGTCCGACCCCTTTAGTCCCGGTTCTAGACACAAACTGGGACTAAAGGGCCTCGCTCCTGGCGCAGCCCCTTTAGTCCCGGTTCGTGGCTGGAACCGGGACTGAAGGTCAGTCTTCTATCCCGGTTCTAGCCACCAACCGGGACTAAAGATACACACACACACACACACAGATATATATATATATATATATATATATATATATATATATATATATATATATATATATATATATATATATGCTCGCCCCTGCCCGCTTACTCCTCCGTTTTTTGGCCGACCGGCGTGTGGGAGGTGTGTGCTGCTCTGCTCTCACCTCCTATGCACATGAGGTGTTCGATGACTAATGCCCGAGCCACACTTAAGCTTTCTCCTCTCCAAGCTCGACCTCCAAACTCCATTTTCCCCAAGATTTGTCTAGACTCGTAAGCCAACTGGGACTAAAAGTGGTGGGCGTTAGTCCCGATCATTTTGTCCCGGTTGCATAACCAGGACTAAAGGCCCTCCGGAACCGGGACTGATGCTCTATTTTCTACTAGTGGGGCATCATTTTGGAGCAGTGGTTCACTGAAGGGGCCAATAGGTGGAGCGGTGTTACATCGACCACATTGAAGACGATCGGTCTCGGCGGCACGGACGTGGTTTGATGGACGCGCATAGGCTGGTGGCGCTGTCTGGTGTCACGGTGACATCAGCGGCTGATACGTCCGTTTGCATCATGTTTTCCTACTGTTATTTATAGTGTTTTTAATCAATATAACACTTTGTGGAGTAGTTCTAATGCCTTTTCTCTTATAATATGCAAGGTTTACACCAAGAGGGAGATTGCCAGCAGCTGCAATTCTGGACCTAAAAAAGCTACGCCAGAGATACCTATTCTGCACATCTCCAAATGAGCTAAAATTTTACGGAGATTTATTTTGTAATATATAAACATTATTGGAGAAAATAAATACCATGGGGGGCCACCCAGGTGCCCACTAGGCACCAGGGCGCACCTACCCCTGGTGGGTAGTGGGGCCCCTGGCCAGCCTCCGATGTCCATCTTCTGGTATATAAGCCGCGCGTTGCTGCGGGAACCGTGTTAAAACCAATGCATAAATAAGTGCTTAAAACCAATGAAAACAAATGCAAGAATTTTACATATTTAAAATGATAAAACCGAAACGAAGTGTGTGTGACAAAATGTTGTATAAAAGAGAAAAAAATCCCCGCAAAAAGAAGACACGATTGATGAAGTGGCATTGTTTGAGTTGATAGGTTAATGCAAAAATGCATGCATGCGTTGGAAAAAATAGACATGCGTGAACAATGAGGTGACATAATTTACATTAATGCAAAAAGTAACTTATGAGCACATGCATGGCTCCTTGATGCCACACAATTTTGATCGGAAGGCTGTAAATAATTGAGGTGATGTGGAAGCACGCATGTGTAGAGAAATCTAGTAGTGGGGGCTAGCTATTTAGATATAGAAGATAAGCCAATTTTCCCTAGAAAAAAAAGGAGAGGAATTTCGTGACGGAGCGCCGCCGTCTTGAGGCAAAACTTGGGCAGGAGCACTTTTGCTCTCCGGCGGGCAGATTCTGCCGGGGATACTTCCCTCCGGGAGGGGAAATCGAAGCCATCGTCATCATCAACAACTCTCTCATCGTGGGAGAGCCAATCTTCATCATCATCTTCAACAACACCATCTCATCTCAAAACCCTAGTTCATCTCATGTGTTTAATCTTTGTATCAAATCCTGAGACTGGTACCTGTGGGTGACTAGTAGTGTTGATTATATCTTGTAGTTGATGCTTGTTGGTTTATTTGGTGGATCATATGTTCATATCTATTATGCTATTCAATACCCCTCTTATCTTGAGCATGAATATGTTTTGTGAGTAGTTAATTTTGTTCTTGAGGACATGGGAGAAGTCTTGTCATAAGTAATCATGTGAATTTGGTATTCGTTCGATATTTTGATGATATGTATGTTGTTGATTCCCTTAGTGGTGTTATGTGAACGTCGACTACTTGACACTTCACCATCTTTTGGGCCTAAGGGAATGCATTATGGAGTAATTGTTATAAGATGGGTTGCTAGAGTGATAGAAGCTTAAACCCTAGTTTATGCGCTATTCCGCAAGGGGCTGATTTGGATCCGTATGTTTAAAGGTATGGTTAGATTTTATCTTAGTTCTTCTTGCACAGTTGTTGATGCTTGCGAGAGGGGTTAATCATAAGTGGGAGGATTGTTCAAGTAACAACAACACCCAAGCACCGGTCCACCCACATATCAAATTATCATAGTAGCGAATGTGAATCAAACAAACATGATGAAAGTGACTAGATGAAATTCCCGTGTGTCCTCAAGAACGCTTTGCTTATTATAAGTGATAGCTCCGGCCCGTCCTTTGCTACAAAAAGGATTGGGCTACCTTGCTGTACTTTAAGTTACTATTGCTACTTGTCACTTGTTACAAATTACCTTGCTATCAAACTATCTGTTATCGACAATTTCAGTGCTTGCATAAAATACCTTGGTAAAAAGTGCTTGTCATTTCCTTCTGCTCCTCATTGGGTTCGACACTCTTACTTATGGAAAAGATTAATATTGATCCCCTATACTTGTGGGTCATAAAGTCTCTTTTCTGGCGCCGTTACCGGGGAGTGAAGCTTTTGGTGAGTGGAATTTGGTAAGTAAAAATTTATATTATGTGCTGAAATCTACTGTGACTTGTTACTATGGAAAACCTGAAGGAAATATGCCCTAGAGGCAATAATAAAGTTATTATTTATTTCCTCATATATCATGATAAATGTTTATTATTCATGCTAGAACTATATTAACCGGAAACATAATACATGTGTGAATACATAAACAAACAGAGTGTCACTAGTATGCCCCTACTAGACTAGCTCGTTAATCAAAGTTGGTTATGTTTCCTAACCATGGACAAAGAGTTGTTATTTGATTAACGAGGTCACATCATTAGTTGAATGATCTGATTGACATGACCCATTCCATTAGCTTAGCACCCGATCGTTTAGTACGTTGCTATTGCTTTCTTCATGAATTATACATGTTCCTATGACTATGAGATTATGTAACTCCCGTTTACCGGAGGAACACTTTATGTGCTACCAAACGTCACAACGTAACTGGGTGATTATAAAGGTGCTCTACAGGTGTCTCGAAGGTACTTGTTGGGTTGGCGTATTTCGAGATTAGGATTTGTCACTCCGAATGTCGGAGAGGTATCTCTGGGCCCTCTCGGTAATGCACATCACATAAGCCTTGCAAGCATTACAACTAATGTGTTAGTTGTGAGATGATGTATTACAGAACGAGTAAAGAGACTTGCCGGTAACGAGATTGAACTAGGTATTGGATACCGACGATCGAATCTCGGGCAAGTAACATACCGATGACAAAGGGAACAACGTATGTTGTTATGCGGTCTGACCGATAAAGATCTTCGTAGAATATGTAGGAGCCAATATGGGCATCCAGGTCCCGCTATTGGTTATTGACCGGAGACGTGTCTCGGTCATGTCTACATTGTTCTCGAACTGTAGGGTCCGCACGCTTAATGTTACGATGACAGTTATTATGAGTTTATGCATTTTGATGTACCGAAGGTTGTTCGGAGTCCCGGATGTGATCATGGACATGACGAGGAGTCTCAAAATGGTCGAGACATAAAGATCAATATATTGGAAGCCTATATTTGGACATCGGAATAGTTCCGGGTGAAATCGGGATTTTACAGGGGTACCGGGAGATTACCGGAACCCCCGGGGGGTTATTGGGCCTACATGGGCCTTGAGGGAGAAGAGAAAAGGAGGCAGGAGGTGGCCGCGCGCCCCTCCCCTTCCTAGTCCGAATAGGACAAGGGAAGGGGGGCGGCGCCCCCCCTTTCCTTTCCCTCTTCCTCCTCTTTCCCCCCTTCTCCTTCTCCAACTAGGAAAGAAGGGAGTCCTACTCCCGGTGGGAGTAGGACTCCCCCCTGGCACGCCCCTCCTTGGCCGGCCGCCCCCTCCCCTTGGCTCCTTTATATACGGGGGCAGGGGGGCACCCTAGAACATACAAGTTGATCATCGTGATCGTTCCTTAGCCGTGTGCGGTGCCCCCCTCCACCATATTCCACCTCGGTCATATTGTAGCGGTGCTTAGGCGAAGCCCTGCGATGGTAGAACATCAAGATCATCACCACGCCGTCGTGCTGACGGAACTCATCCCTGAAGCTTTGCTGGATCGTAGCCCGGGGAGCGTCATCGAGCAGAACATGTGCTAAGAACTCGGAGGTGCCGGAGTAACGGTGCTTGGATCGGTTGGACCGGGAAGACGTATGACTACTTCCTCTACGTTGCGTCAACGCTTCCGCTTCGGTCTACGAGGGTACATAGACAACACTCTGCCCTCTCGTTGCTATGCATCACCATGATCTTGCGTGTGCGTAGAATTTTTTTTGAAATTACTGCGTCCCCAACAGTGGCATCCGAGCCTAGGTTTTATGGTTTGATGTTATTTGCACGAGTAGAACACAAGTGAGTTGTGGACGATACAAGTCATACTGCCTACCAGCATGTCATACTTTGGTTCGGCGGTATTGTTGGATGAGACGACCCGGACCAACCTTACGCGTACGCTTACGCGAGACCGGTTCCCTCGACGTGCTTTGCACATAGATGGCTTGCGGGCGACTGTCTCTCCAACTTTAGTTGAACCGAGTGTGGCTACGCCCGGTCCTTGCGAAGGTTAAAATGGAGTCTATTTGACAAACTATCGTTGTGGTTTTGATGCGTAGGTGAGATTGGTTCTTACTTAAGCCCGTAGCAGCCACGTAAAACTTGGAACAACAAAGTAGAGGACGTCTAACTTGTTTTTGCAGGGCATGTTGTGATGTGATATGGTCAAGGCATGATGCTGAATTTTATTGTATGAGATGATCATGTTTTGTGACCGAGTTATCGGCAACTGGCAGGAGCCATATGGTTGTCGCTTTATTGTATGCAATGCAATCGCGATGTAATGCTTTACTTTATTACTAAACGGTAGTGATAGTCGTGGAAGCATAAGATTGGCGAGACGACAACGATGCTACGATGGAGATCAAGGTGTCGCGCCGGTGACGATGGTGATCATGACGGTGCTTCGGAGATGGAGATCAAAAGCACAAGATGATGATGGCCATATCATATCACTTATATTGATTGCATGTGATGTTTATCTTTTATGCATCTTATCTTGCTTTGATTGACGGTAGCATTATAAGATGATCTCTCACTAAATTATCAAGAAGTGTTCTCCCTGAGTATGCACCGTTGCCAAAGTTCGTCGTGCCCAGGCACCACGTGATGATCGGGTGTGATAAGCTCTACGTCCATCTACAACGGGTGCAAGCCAGTTTTGCACACGCAGAATACTCAGGTTAAACTTGACGAGCCTAGCATATGCAGATATGGCCTCGGAACACGGAGACCGAAAGGTCGAGCGTGAATCATATAGTAGATATGATCAACATAACGATGTTCACCATTGAAAACTACTCCATCTCACGTGATGATCGGTTATGGTTTAGTTGATTTGGATCACGTAATCACTTAGAAGATTAGAGGGATGTCTATCTAAGTGGGAGTTCTTAAGTAATTTGATTAATTGAACTTAAACTTATCATGAACTTAGTCCCTGATAGTATCTTGCTTGTTTATGTTGATTGTAGATAGATGGCTCGTGCTGTTGTTCCGTTGAATTTTAATGCGTTCCTTGAGAAAGCAAAGTTGAAAGATGATGGTAGCAATTACACGGACTGGGTCCGTAACTTGAGGATTATCCTCATTGCTGCTCAGAAGAATTACGTCCTGGAAGCACCGCTGGGTGCCAGGTCTGCTGCTGGAGCAACACCGGATGTTATGAACGTCTAGCAGAGCAAAGCTGATGACTACTCGATAGTTCAGTGTGCCATGCTTTACGGCTTAGAATCGGGACTTCAACGACGTTTTGAACGTCATGGAGCATATGAGATATTCCAAGAGTTGAAGTTAATATTTCAAGCAAATGCCCGGATTGAGAGATATGAAGTCTCCAATAAGTTCTATAGCTGCAAGATGGAGGAGAACAGTTCTGTCAGTGAGCATATACTCAAAATGTCTGGGTATAATAATCACTTGATTCAATTGGGAGTTAATCTTCCAGATGATTGCGTCATTGACAGAATTCTCCAATCACTGCCACCAAGCTACAAGAGCTTCGTGATGAACTATAATATGCAAGGGATGAACAAGACTATTCCCGAGCTCTTCGCAATGCTGAAAGCTGCGGAAGTAGAAATCAAGAAGGAGCATCAAGTGTTGATGGTTAACAAGACCACTAGTTTCAAGAAAAAGGGCAAAGGGAAGAAGAAGGGGAACTTCAAGAAGAACGGCAAGCAAGTTGCTGCTCAGGAGAAGAAACCCAAGTCTGGACCTAAGCCTGAAACTGAGTGCTTCTACTGCAAGCAGACTGGTCACTGGAAGCGGAACTGCCCCAAGTATTTGGCGGATAAGAAGGATGGCAAGGTGAACAAAGGTATATGTGATATACATGTTATTGATGTGTACCTTACTAGAGCTCGTAGTAGCACCTGGGTATTTGATACTGGTTCTGTTGCTAATATTTGTAACTCGAAACAGGGACTACGGAATAAGCGGGCACTGGCAAAGGACGAGGTGACGATGCGCGTGGGAAACGGTTCCAAAGTCGATGTGATCGCGGTCGGCCCGCTACCTCTACATCTACCTTCAGGATTAATATTAGACCTAAATAATTGTTATTTGGTGCCAGCGTTGAGCATGAACATTATATCTGGATCTTGTTTAATGCGAGACGGTTATTCATTTAAATCAGAGAATAATGGTTGTTCTGTTTATATGAGTAATATCTTTTATGGTCATGCACCCTTGAAGAGTGGTCTAATTTTATTGAATCTCGATAGTAGTAATACACATATTCATAATGTTGAAGCCAAAAGATGCAGAGTTGATAATGAAAGTGCAACTTATTTGTGGCACCGTCGTTTAGGTCATATCGGTGTAAAGCGCATGAAGAAACTCCATACTGATGGACTTTTGGAACCACTTGATTATGAATCACTTGGTACTTGCGAACCGTGCCTCATGGGCAAGATGACTAAAACACCGTTCTCCGGTACTATGGAGAGAGCAACAGATTTGTTGGAAATCATACATACCGATGTATGTGGTCCGATGAATATTGAGGCTCGTGGCGGATATCGTTATTTTCTCACCTTCACAGATGATTTAAGCAGATATGGATATATTTACTTAATGAAACATAAGTCTGAAACATTTGAAAAGTTCAAAGAATTTCAGAGTGAAGTTGAAAATCATGGTAACAAGAAAATAAAGTTTCTACGATCTGATCGTGGAGGAGAATATTTGAGTTACGAGTTTGGTGTACATTTGAAAAACTGTGGAATAGTTTCGCAACTCACGCCACCCGGAACACCACAGCGTAATGGTGTGTCCGAACGTCGTAATCGTACTTTACTAGATATGGTGCGATCTATGATGTCTCTTACTGATTTACCGCTAACGTTTTGGGGTTATGCTCTAGAGACGGCTGCATTCATGTTAAATAGGGCACCATCAAAATCCGTTGAGACGACGCCTTATGAACTGTGGTTTGGCAAGAAACCAAAGTTGTCGTTTCTTAAAGTTTGGGGCTGCGATGCTTATGTGAAAAAGCTTCAACCTGATAAGCTCGAACCCAAATCGGAGAAATGTGTCTTCATAGGATACCCAAAGGAAACTGTTGGGTACACCTTCTATCACAGATCCGAAGGCAAGACATTCGTTGCTAAGAATGGATCCTTTCTAGAGAAGGAGTTTCTCTCGAAAGAAGTGAGTGGGAGGAAAGTAGAACTTGACGAGGTAACTATACCTGCTCCCTTATTGGAAAGTAGTTAATCACAGAAAACTGTTTCAGTGACACCTACACCAGTTAGTGAGGAAGCCAATGATAATGATCATGAAACTTCAGATCAAGATACTACTGAACCTCGTAGATCAACCAGAGTAAGATCCGCACCAGAGTGGTACGGTAATCCTGTTCTGGAAGTCATGCTACTAGATCATGATGAACCTACGAACTATGAAGAAGCGATGGTGAGCCCAGATTCCGCAAAGTGGCTTGAAGCCATGAAATCTGAGATGGGATCCATGTATGAGAACAAAGTATGGACTTTGGTTGACTTGCCCGATGACCGGCAAGCAATTGAGAATAAATGGATCTTTAAGAAGAAGACTGACGCTGATGGTAATGTTACTGTCTACAAAGCTCGACTTGTCGCAAAAGGTTTTCGGCAAGTTCAAGGGATTGACTACGATGAGACCTTCTCACCCGTAGCGATGCTTAAGTCCGTCCGAATCTTGTTAGCAATTGCCGCATTTTATGATTATGAAATTTGGCAGATGGATGTCAAAACTGCATTCCTGAATGGATTTCTGGAAGAAGAGTTGTATATGATGCAACCGGAAGGTTTTTTCGATCCAAAGGCAGCTAACAAAGTGTGCAAGCTCCAGCGATCCATTTATGGACTGGTGCAAGCCTCTCGGAGTTGGAATAAACGTTTTGATAGTGTGATCAAAGCATTTGGTTTTATACAGACTTTCGGAGAAGCCTGTATTTACAAGAAAGTGAGTGGGAGCTCTGTAGCATTTCTGATATTATATGTGGATGACATATTGCTGATTGGAAATGATATAGAATTTCTGGATAGCATAAAGGGATACTTGAATAAAAGTTTTTCAATGAAAGACCTCGGTGAAGCTGCTTACATATTAGGCATTAAGATCTATAGAGATAGATCAAGACGCTTAATTGGACTTTCACAAAGCACATACCTTGACAAAATTTTGAAGAAGTTCAAAATGGATCAAGCAAAGAAAGGGTTCTTGCCTGTGTTACAAGGTGTGAAGTTGAGTAAGACTCAATGCCCGACCACTGCAGAAGATAGAGAGAATATGAAAGATGTTCCCTATGCATCAGCCATAGGATCTATCATGTATGCAATGCTGTGTACCAGACCTGATGTGTGCCTTGCTATAAGTTTAGCAGGGAGGTACCAAAGTAATCCAGGAGTGGATCACTGGACAGCGGTCAAGAACATCCTGAAATACCTGAAAAGGACTAAGGATATGTTTCTCATATATGGAGGTGACAAAGAGCTCACCGTAAAAGGTTACGTTGATGCAAGCTTTGACACTGATCCGGACGATTCTAAATCGCAAACCGGATACATGTTTACATTAAACGGTGGAGCTGTCAGTTGGTGCAGTTCTAAACAAAGCGTCGTAGCGGGATCTACATGTGAAGCGGAGTACATAGCTGCTTCGGAAGCAGCGAACGAAGGAGTCTGGATGAAGGAGTTCATATCCGATGTAGGTGTCATACCTAATGCATCGGGTCCAATGAAAATCTTTTGTGACAATACTGGTGCAATTGCCTTGGCAAAGGAATCCAGATTTCATAAAAGGACCAAACACATCAAGAGACGCTTCAACTCCATCCGGAATCTAGTCCAGGTGGGAGACATAGAGATTTGCAAGATACATACGGATCTGAATGTTGCAGACCCCTTGACTAAGCCTCTTCCACGAGCAAAACATGATCAGCACCAAGGCTCCATGGGTGTTAGAATCATTACAGTGTAATCTAGATTATTGACTCTAGTGCAAGTGGGAGACTGAAGGAAATATTCCCTAGAGGCAATAATAAAGTTATTATTTATTTCCTTATAATCATGATAAATGTTTATTATTCATGCTAGAATTGTATTAACCGGAAACATAATACATGTGTGAATACATAGACAAACAAAGTGTCACTAGTATGCCTCTACTTGACTAGCTCGTTAATCAAAGATGGTTATGTTTCCTGACCATGAACAATGAGTTGTTATTTTATTAACGAGGTCACATCATTAGTTGAATGATCTGATTGACATGACCCATTCCATTAGCTTAGCACCCGATCGTTTAGTATGTTGCTATTGCTTTCTTCATGACTTATACATGTTCCTATGACTATGAGATTATGCAACTCCCGTTTGCCGGAGGACTACCAAACGTCACAACATAACTGGGTGATTATAAAGGAGCTCTACAGGTGTCTCCAAAGGTAGATGTTGGGTTGGCGTATTTCGAGATTAGGATTTGTCACTCCGATTGTCGGAGAGGTATCTCTGGGCCCTCTCGGTAATACACATCACATAAGCCTTGCAAGCATTACAACTAATATGTTAGTTGTGAGATGATGTATTACAGAACGAGTAGAGAGACTTGCCGGTAACGAGATTGAACTAGGTATTGTATACCGACGATCGAATCTCGGGCAAGTAACATACCGATGACAAAGGGAACAACATATGTTGTTATGCGGTCTGACCGACAAAGATCTTCGTAGAATATGTAGGAGCCAATATGGACATCCAGGTCCCGCTATTGGTTATTGACCATAGACGTGTCTCGGTCATGTCTACATTGTTCTCGAACCGTAGGATCCACACGCTTAACGTTACGATGACAGTTATTATGAGTTTATGCATTTTGATGTACCAAAGGTTGTTCGGAGTCCCGGATGTGATCACAGACATGACGAGGAGTCTCGAAATGGTCGAGACATAAAGATTGATATATTGGAAGCCTATGTTTGGACATCGGAAGTGTTCCGGGTGAAATCGGGATTTTACCGGATTACCGGGAGGTTATCGGAACCCCCCGGGAGCCATATGGGCCTTATTGGGCCTTAGTGGAAAGGTGAAAGGGCTGCCCATAAGGGCTGCGCGCCTCCCCCCTTCCCCTAGTTCTATTAGGACTAGGAGAGGTGGCCGGCCACCCCTCTCCCTCTTTCCCCCTTGGGAGTCCTATTTGGAATAGGATTGGGGGGGAGTCCTACTCCCGGAAGGAGTAGGACTCCTCCTGCACCCTCCTCCAGGCCGGCGGCCCCCTCCCCCTTGGCTCCTTTATATACGGAGGCAGGGGGCACCTCTAGACACACAAGTTGATCATTGAGATCGTTCCTTAGCCGTGTGCGGTGCCCCCTGCCACCATATTCCACCTCGATCATATCGTTGTAGTGCTTAGGCGAAGCCCTGCGTCGGTAGAACATCAAGATCGTCACCACGCCGTCGTGCTGACGGAACTCCTCCCCAAAGCTTTGCTGGATCGGAGCCCGGGGATCGTCATCGAGCTGTACGTGTGCTAAGAACTCGGAGGTGCCGGAGTAACGGTGCTTGGATCGGTCGGATCGGGAAGAAGACGTATGACTACTTCCTCTACGTTGTGTCAACGCTTCCGTTGCGATCTACAAGGGTACGTAGATCATACTCCCCCCTTGTTGCTATGCATCACCATGATCTTGCATGTGCGTAGGAATTTTTTTTGAAATTACTACATTCCCCAACACTATGAAGAAGTGATGGTGAGCCCAGATTCCGCAAAATGGCTTGAAGCCATGAAATCTGAGATGGGATCCATGTATGAAAACAAAGTGTGGACTTTGGTTGACTTGCCCGATGATCGGCAAGCAATAGAGAATAAATGGATCTTCAAGAAGAAGACTGACGCTGACGGTAATGTTACTGTCTACAAAGCTCGACTTGTCGCAAAAGGTTTTCGACAAGTTCAAGGGATTGACTACGATGAGACCTTCTCACCCGTAGCGATGCTTAAGTCTGTCCGAATCATGTTAGCAATTGCCGCATTTTATGATTATGAAATTTGGTAGATGGATGTCAAAACTGCATTCCTGAATGGATTTCTGGAAGAAGAGTTGTATATGATGCAACCAGAAGGTTTTGTCAATCCAAAGGGAGCTAACAAAGTGTGCAAGCTCCAGCGATCCATTTATGGACTGGTGCAAGCCTCTCGGAGTTGGAATAAACGCTTTGATAGTGTGATCGAAGCATTTGGGTTTGTACAGACTTTTCGAGAAGCCTGTATTTACAAGAAAGTGAGTGGGAGCTCTGTAGCATTTCTGATATTATATGTAGATGACATATTACTAATCGGAAATGATATAGAATTTCTGGATAGCATAAAGGGATACTTGAATAAGAGTTTTTCAATGAAAGACCTCGGTGAAGCTGCTTACATATTGGGCATTAAGATCTATAGAGATAGATCAAGACGCTTAATTGGACTTTCACAAAGCACATACCTTGACAAAGTTTTGAAGAAGTTCAAAATGGATCAAGCAAAGAAAGGGTTCTTGCCTGTGTTACAAGGTGTGAAGTTGAGTAAGACTCAATGCCCGACCACTGCAGAAGATAGAGAGAAAATGAAAGATGTTCCCTATGCTTCAGCCATAGGCTCTATCATGTATGCAATGCTGTGTACCAGACCTGATGTGTGCCTTGCTATAAGTCTAGCAGGGAGGTACCAAAGTAATCCAGGAGTGGATCACTGGACAGCGGTCAAGAACATCCTGAAATACCTGAAAAGGACTAAGGATATGTTTCTCGTATATGGAGGTGACAAAGAGCTCATCGTAAACGGTTACGTTGATGCAATCTTTGACACTGATCCAGATGATTTTAAATCGCAAACCGGATATGTGTTTACATTAAATGGTGGAGCTGTCAGTTGGTGCAGTTCTAAACAAAGCGTCGTGGCGGGATCTACATGTGAAGTGGAGTACATAGCTGCTTCGGAAGCAGCAAACGAAGGAGTCTGGATGAAGGAGTTCATATCCGATCTAGGTGTTATACCTAGTGCATCGGGTCCAATGAAAATCTTTTGTGACAATACTGGTGCAATTGCCTTGGCAAACGAATCCAGATTTCACAAGAGAACCAAGCACATCAAGAGACGCTTCAATTCCATCCGGGATCTAGTCCAGGTGGGAGACATAGAGATTTGCAAGATACATACGGATCTGAATGTAGCAGACCCGTTGACTAAGCCTCTTCCACGGGCAAAACATGATCAGCACCAAGACTCCATGGGTGTTAGAATCATTACTGTGTAATCTAGATTATTGACTCTAGTGCAAGTGGGAAACTAAAGGAAATATGCCCTAGAGGCAATAATAAATTTATTATTTATTTCCTCATATATCATGATAAATGTTTATTATTCATGCTACAATTGTATTAACCGGAAACATAATACATGTGTGAATACATAAACAAACAGAGTGTCACTAGTATGCCTCTACTTGACTAGCTCGTTAATCAAAGATGGTTATGTTTCCTAACCATGGACAAAGAGTTGTTATTTGATTAACTAGGTCACATCATTAGTTGAATGATCTGATTGACATGACCCATTCCATTAGCTTAGCACCCGATCGTTTAGTATGTTGCTATTGCTTTCTACATGACTTATACATGTTCCTATGACTATGAGATTATGCAACTCCCGTTTACCGGAGGAACACTTTGTGTGCTACCATACGTCACAACGTAACTGGGTGATTATAAAGGTGCTCTACAGGTGTCTCCGAAGGTACTTGTTGGGTTGGCGTATTTCGAGATTAGGATTTGTCACTCCGAATGTCGGAGAGGTATCTCTGGGCCCTCTCGGTAATGCACATCACATAAGCCTTGCAAGCATTACAACTAATGTGTTAGTTGTGAGATGATGTATTACAGAACGAGTAAAGAGACTTGCCGGTAACGAGATTTAACTAGGTATTGGATACCGACGATCGAATCTCGGGCAAGTAACGTACCGATGACAAAGGGAACAACGTATGTTGTTATGCGGTCTGACCGATAAAGATCTTCGTAGAATATGTAGGAGCCAATATGGGCATCCAGGTCCCGCTATTGGTTATTGACCGGAGACGTGTCTCGGTCATGTCTACATTGTTCTCGAACCGTAGGGTCCGCACGCTTAATGTTACGATGACAGTTATTATGAGTTTATGCATTTTGATGTACCGAAGGTTGTTCGGAGTCCCGGATGTGATCATGGACATGACGAGGAGTCTCGAAATGGTCGAGACATAAAGATCGATATATTGGAAGCCTATATTTGGACATCGGAATAGTTCCGGGTGAAATCGGGATTTTACCGGAGTACCGGGAGGTTACCGGAACCCCCCAGGGGGTTATTGGGCCTACATGGGCCTTGAGGGAGAAGAGAAAAGGAGGCAGGAGGTGGCCGCGCGCCCCTCCCCTTCCTAGTCCGAATAGGACAAGGGAAGGGGGGCGGCGCCCCCCCTTTCCTTTCCCTCTTCCTCCTCTTTCCCCCCTTCTCCTTCTCCAACTAGGAAAGAAGGGAGTCCTACTCCCGGTGGGAGTAGGACTCCCCCCTGGCGCGCCCCTCCCTGGCCGGCCGCCCCCTCCCCTTGGCTCCTTTATATACGGGGGCAGGGGGGCACCCTAGAACATACAAGTTGATCATCGTGATCGTTCCTTAGCCGTGTGCGGTGCCCCCCTCCACCATATTGCACCTCGGTCATATTGTAGCGGTGCTTAGGCGAAGCCCTGCGACGGTAGAACATCAAGATCGTCACCACGCCGTCGTGCTGACGGAACTCATCCATGAAGCTTTGCTGGATCGTAGCCCGGGGAGCGTCATCGAGCAGAACGTGTGCTAAGAACTCGGAGGTGCCGGAGTAACGGTGCTTGGATCGGTTGGACCGGGAAGACGTACGAATACTTCCTCTACGTTGCGTCAACGCTTTCACTTCGGTCTACGAGGGTACGTAGACAACACTCTCCCCTCTCGTTGCTATGCATCACCATGATCTTGCGTGTGCGTAGGAATTTTTTTGAAATTACTACGTTCCCCAACAAAACCATCCTTTGAGGGCTTTGTTCCGGGTATCTTCACCTCGACCGGAAGCACAAAGAGTTGCCCCTCAACCTACTGCACCTAGTGAAAATATTTATTATGAAATTCCTTCGGGTATGATAGAGAAACTGCTAGATAATCCTTATGCAGGAGATGGAACATTACATCCTGATATGCACCTAATCTATATGGATGAAGTTTGTGAATTATTTAAGCTTGCAGGTTTACCCGAAGATGAAGTGAAGAAGAATGTATTCCCTTTATCTTTCAAGGGAAAGGCATTGACATGGTATAGGCTATGTGATGATATTGGAGCTTGGGATTGGAATCGGTTGAAATTGGAATTTCATCAAAAAAATATCCTATGCATTTAATTCATCGTGATAGGAATTATATATATAATTTTTGGTCTCATGAAGGAGAAAGTATCGCTCAAACTTCTGGAAGGATTAAATACTTGATTTATACATGCCCCAATCATGAGCTCTCAAAAGAAATTATCTTACATAATTTTTATGCTCGGCTTTCTCATGATAATCAAAACATGCTTGATTCTTATTCGACTGACTCTTTTATGAAGAAAGCTATTGAGTTTAGATGAAATCTTTTGGAAAGAATTAAACGCAACTCTGAAGATTGGGAACTCAACATAGGTAATGAGTCACGTATAACACTTAAATTCGATTCTGTTAAATCTTTTATGGATACGATGCCTTTCACAAGTTTAGCACTAAATATGGACTTGACTCTGAGATAGTAGCTTTTTTATGAATCTTTTCCTACTCATGTTGATCTCCCTAAGGAGAAATGGTTTAAATACCATCCCCCTGTTAAAGAAAAGATTGAGGAGCCAGTTATAGTTAAAGATGAAACTATTATTTATAATGTTGACCCAATTGTGCCTACTGCTTACATTGAAAAACCATCTTTCCCTGTTAGGATAAAGGAACATGCTAAGGTTTCAATCGTGGTTAATAAAAGTAATATTAGAGCACCTAGACTCTATAAACAAATTAAAGTTTGAACCTAATTTTGCTATGGTTAAAGATCTCTTAGTTGATAATATTGATGGCATGTTATTTATTTATGTGGCGATGCTGCTAGAATTGCTAAACCTGATGATAAAGATAAGAATAAGCCTATGGTTGGCATGCCTGTTGTCTCTTTTAAAATAGTAGATCATTGTTATCATGGCTTATGTGATTTGGGTGCTAGTGTGAGTGCTATCCCATTTACATTATATCATGAAATTATTAATGATATTGCACCTGCTAAGATACAAGACATCAATGTTACTATTAAGCTTGCTAATATAGATACTATCACACCACTTGGGATTGTCAGAGATGTTGAAGTCTTGTGTGGGAAAATAAAATACCCTAACGATTTTCTAGTTCTTGGTTCTCCACAAGATGATTTTTATCTCGTAATATTTGGTAGACCTTTCTTGAATACTATTAATGCTAAGATTGATTGCGCTAAAGAAACTTTTAGTATTAACTTTGGTGATATGTCTCATGAGTTTAATTTATCTAAGTTTCATAGACAACCTCATGATAAAGTATTGCATAGTAAAGATGAAATTATTGGTCTTGCTTCTATTGTTGTACCTGCTACTGATCCGTTAGAACAATATTTGCTAGACCATGAAAATGATTTGCAGCTGAATGAAAAAAATGAAACTGATAAGATGTTCTTTAATCAATAACCTATTCTTAAACACAATTTACCCGTTGAAACTCTAGGAGGCCCTCCTCCACCTAAAGGGGATAATGCGTTTGAACTTTATTTTGTAAGTTTAATACTTTTATAATCTCTTCCCGAACCAAACATGAATCTTTCGATTCATTTGGCTCTCACACTCCTTTTTTCTTTTTTTGCTAGAGCTATTTCCATATTTTCTTAAGCAATGAGCCTATCCTATATCTTCTTTTTTTATGTTTATATTTCAATATACCGAAACCTATATAAGAATAGATAAATATTAAGAGGGCTCTTCCGCCTAGATAAAAATATATCATGGTCAGCAAAGTTGTTTCTTTATTTTTATTTGCCCTTTAGTTAATAATTTCAATTTCAGTAAGAAAACCTAACTAAATAAATGGAACATGAAAATTAATATAATTTTTTTCTTCAAATCCAAAAATTCTCTTTTTTATACATAGGTCGTCGATTCGGCATTGGTTAAAAAAGGGCAGGGTGCCTCCTTTTTTTCTAGTAAATAGTTCAAACCATTTTATCGATATGAGTGTTCTATATCAGATAAATTTTACATTAGCTATTTCCCGTTTAAATTCGGTATTAATAGTAATATAGTTGTATAAAGAGTACCTCCTTTTGCCTGGACCTCAAGTAGTTTAGCTTAACCGTGTTAATGGTCTCGCATTCTTGGTTTATAGAGAATCAAAGGTGATTTACCAATGAGTCGTGAAATGCTATGGTTCTTCCATATGATTTCTGAATTTATTCAGAAATAAATCATGGAAATCGTGCAACCTTTTCTTATTTATCCAAAATATACTAAAAAATATTATGAAGTGCAGCCGGATAGATCCAATCTATTCTTGAAATAGACAACTCGCACACACTCCCTTTTCAAAAAAAAAATCAAAACACCAACCACTATAGGTAGATTTATTAGATTTGTTGATAAAACATTTGTATTAAGCCCGAAACTACCAGCGGATGGCCAGTGAGCTAAAAAAATGAAAGAATGGGTTACATTTTTCATATGCCCTCCTCTTATATATAGGACGAACGAAGAACAAAGTTTTTCGATCACTTACTTCGCTCACCACTTTTTTATTGGTTTTTTAATGCAAATAGATTCGATCTAGTAATTTATTTTAGATTAAGTCTTATGTCTTGTTTGACCGGTGAAACACTTCCTTTGTTGAAATGCTATGTTCCCAAAATTCCGAAAATAAAAGGAAAAAACTTTCCACTTCTCTAAACTAAGGACGAGAAATAAGAAGGTGGGCATATCTTCTAAATTAATAATACTAAACTCGGCCCTTCCTAGAATGGGGTATTATATGTCCCGATAAATAGATAATTCCAGGAGTAACAAATAGGAGTAACTTAAATAAAGTATTGATATAATTGGAATTGCGGAAGCAAATACCAATTTACTAAAAAAATAAAAAAAGTATCTAATCAAAATCAAAAGATTTTTTTAAGATTAAACAAAAGGGTTCGCAAATAAAAGCGCTAGTGCCACAACTAGTCCACAAATTGTTAAAGCTTCCATTAAAGCTAGACTAAGCAATCAAGTACCTCGTATTTTACCTTTTGCTTCTGGCTGTCTCACACTACCTTCTACAGCTTGTCCTGCAGCAGTACCTTGACCAACTCCAGGTCCAATAGAAGAAAGCCCTACGGCCAATCCAGCAGCAATAACAAAAGCAATAGCAATTAGTGGATTCATGGTGAGTATCCTCGTGTCAAAAAGAAAAGAAATGGTTAAGGATACAATCAACCAATAAATTCTTACTTCTAAGCTCTATTGGGGAGAAGTAAAGTAACTAAAAAGTACAAATTGAAATGATAATGTGAATTGTCCGAACTACATAGAAGGGAATCCCATATCCATATATCAGATTATATAACGAATCTAACTTGGGAATATATAATATAATATCATACACACACACACATTTGTTTCTTCTATTTTGTTTGCATACTTTCTCATTTTATATTGAATCGGATTCTAAAATCATTGCTTAAAGCGGAAACCCGCATAAAAGAGGACTCCACTTATAGACATTTAGGATATTATACTATAGATCTAGCCTGACTCCACCCTCCTTAATGCATATCTACTTACAAAATTCCATAATATAGTCTATTCTATTTTCTCTCCTACAACTCTAGGCTATATATTCATATGCATTTCTAACTATTTGTTTGCAACCAAGAAGATTATCTGGAACCATGCATGAATTGAGCTAAGCTGCAAAACAATACTATTTCCAAAACTAGTCCCTCCATGGATTCACCTATATAGGTCATGGCTAATGTTGCCAAAAAAGATCTTGAATACCGCTTGTAAATAATCCAAGAAACATGACCGGTATAGGGATTACTAAGGGGACTAAAGAAATAAGAACAACAACGACTAATTCATCCGCCAATATATTCCCGAAAAGTCGAAAGCTAAGCGATAATGGTTTTTTGAAATCTACTAGGATGTTAATTGGTAAAAGTATTGGAGTTGGTTTAATATATTTCTCGAAATAGATCAATCTTTTTTTGCTAAGACCATCATAAAAATATGTTGCTGACATGAGTAGAGCTAAAGCAAAAGTAGTATTTATATCATTCGTGGGCGCTGCTAATTCCCCATGGGGTAACTCTATAATTTTGCAAGATAAAAGAGCACCTAACCAGTTCAAAACAAAAATAAAAAGGAACATAGTTCCAATAAAGGGAACCCAGGGACCATATTCTTCTCCAATCCGAGTTTTGCTCAAGTCTCGAATAAACTCAAGGACATATTCAAAAAAAGTTGACCGTCGATCGGGATGGTTTGTGGATTCCGAACAGCTATGACAACTGAACCTAGCAAGATAGTAATTACGACCCAAGAAGTGATGAGTACTTGGATATGAATTTGGAAACCTCCTATTTGCCAATAGAAGTGTTGGCCTACTTCTACACCCGATATATCATATAATAATTTGCCCTTTGATTTTGATTGAATATACTCCCTCCATTTTTGTATACAAGGCCATTATGAAAAACACATTTTGCATCTATACAAGGCCACCAACAGTAATCGAGGCAAATATTGTCAGGACCCCGATTCCAAGTCACATCGATCTAGCTGGTGACACCTCATATCACTTTGCGGCCTCACGCACGGTATTCCCACGGGTGTCGCCTTACCATGGCCCGGGACCGTTTGTGCCTTTTGGCTCACGTATATGATAGTGTCGCTAGCATCCATATGACAGAGAACCCGGGCCGACATGGCTAGTCGTGAACCCAAAGCGGCACTAACCCATGGAGACAGGCATACTTGAATCAACTTCGAGCGTGTCGATCAGCAGCGTGTGAATCCGGGCTGTAGCACTGGGCTAACAGGACTCCGGTAACCCGGGCTGTAGCAGGCTAGGCAGGACTCCGGATGTCACCGCGTGACATTTCCCCGAAGGGACAGACACAGGGACGAAGTGAAACACATGCCGGCCAGTCAAGTGTCCTGAGCAGTAGTGCTGGGCTAGCAGGACTCCGGTGAACCGGGCTGTAGCGGACTACTATGGCTCAAGGAAGCACTAGACTACATTTCCCCATAAAAGAGGCTGCCAAGGATAAAAAAACTAGATTGTCGGATCCCACACATACCAAGCATTTCAATCATACACACGATATGCTCGATATGTGTAAATACAACATGGCATCACAACAAGACTCTACGACTCAAGTATTTATTCAATAGGCTCCGAGGAGCGAGATATTACAAACATGGATTTCATGACCCAACATTCAGAGCATACAAGTCAAAGCACATGCGGAAGCTTAACATGTCTCAGTACAGACATCTACAAATGGAAAGGGCTGAGAAGCCTGACTATCTACCAGATCCTGCCGAGGCACAAGATCGTAGCTGAGGTAACAAGCTAATCATCGAAGTCCACACGGAACTACTAGCGAGACTGACGTCTCTCTGCAAAACATAAAATAGGCAAACGTGAGTACAAATGTACCCAGCAAGACTTACATCAGAACTAACTACATATGCATCGGTATCAACAAAGGGGGTAGACTACAGCAAGCCAGCTTTGACTCAATGGCTAACCTGAACTACGACTGCAAGTAACTCTTTTGAGGTGGCGTACACGAGTCCACATATTCACCATATCAATACACCACTATGGATCCGCTCCCGTCTACCTACGAGAACGCCATCCATAGCACTCACGCTTATCTTGCGTATTTTAGAGTATCCACTTTCACTTGTCTATGAACTGTTATAGGCAACCCAGAAGTCCTTTACCGCGGACACGGCTATTCGAATAGATGATGTTAACCCTGCAGGGGTGTACTTCTTCACACACGCTCTCACCACTTATCACCGTTTACACGACATGTACTCGAAAACCTTCAAGCGGAAGCCCAGCGAGGGTGTCGGCCACGGCCTACCTAAACACTCAAGTCTCTAGTCCAGGTTTATCGCCTATTCAGGTTCCATCCGTAGGGAGTCCGGCCGAGGTTTCCACATACGGCCTCGAACGATGTGTACAGGGTTCCGAGACACCAAACGGGCGCCCGGCATGCCCGGCCACGTGCCTACCACAACATAGCCCACCCCTTAGGTCAGCGCTGCGCACGGCCCCCAACATACTACAAACACCAGAAACTACTTGCAACTCCTGAACAGAGGACAAGGGTGATTAAGAAGCCGAGAGAGTCAATTAAGGATCCAATGTGTGGTAGTAACTGTTTCATGGATCACAAACACAGAACTCAGTTCCTGAGGACGGCTTCAATGAGACAACCCACCATGTACTCTTACATGGCCTCTCACCGCTACCTTTACCAAACCGTGTTCACACACTTAGCTCACACACAGTAGGACATGTTTACACACCTGCAATTCATCCCCGATGAATCAGACCTGACTTAACTCTAAGCAGTAGCAGGCATGACAAACAAGCATGAATGAGTAGGCACATCAGGGCTCAAACAACTCCTACTCATGCTAGTGGGTTTCATCTATTTACTGTGGCAATGACAGGTCATGCAGAGGAAAGGGGTTCAACTACCGCAGCATGTAACAGTTGAATCGTTGTTGTCCTAATGCAGTAAAGAGAGCAGGAGCGAGAGAATGGGTTGTATCGGAATGAACAAGGGGGTTTTGCTTGCCTGGCACTTCTGAAGATAATATAGTTCTTCATCAGTGTCATCGAACGCATCGCCGAAATCACATCTATCGAGAGGGGACAGATAGCGGCAAACAAAGAGGAACACAATCAATGCAATGCAACAATTATGATGCATGATAATGTCATGGAAATATGCTGTTGATTGAGCTAATGCAACTAGCAACCATATTAAATGAAGTTGGTTTGAACCAAGGGTTCAAATTCAAACTCCATGTTAGGCATTTCAAATGCCATTTATTCAAATTGTCTTATACAGCAGCTTTAAGTTGTTCAAACATGCATGAAAATGGTACAGATGGAAATATTGAATTTTTCTGATCATTTTTCATATATAACTTGTTTCAATCTGAGCTACGGTTGAATTTATATGATTTTTAGAAGTTAGCACTATTTTCTGAAATTTCCTGAATAAGAATAAATTCAGAAAATAAATAACTGCGTTAACATGACATCACTATGATGTCAGCAGTCAACAAGGCCAGTCCAGGTCAAACTGACCAGTGGGACCCACTGGTCAGTGTCACAGTTAGCTAGCTAACTAAATTAGTGTTAGATTAACTCCTAATCTAGGTTTGACCAGGGGGCGGGCCCACATGGTCAAATGGGTCAAACCCACTGGCGACATGACGCCGGCGGGGCCAGACGCGACGGAGGGGCTCGGGTTTTCTGTTCCGACGACCAAAAGGGACGGCGGAGGCATCAGCGTGAAGCTGGGAGTGCCCCGCGTCTTTCTGTGCGGTTGGGACGGGCTGAGATGGCCCGAGCTCGCCGGGGCGAGGCTCGCGGCGGTGGCCGGAGTTCGGCCGAGGTCGGGGTTGGCGCTAGGGGGCACAGCAGGTCAAACGGGTGGGCGCGCCCGGCTCCTGGGAGAGTGCTGAGCACGGGGCAAAGCTCGGGCGTGGGTGGCGGCAGCTGTGGCCGCGGCGGCGATGAGGCACGGCGCCGGCGAGCTTCGGCGTCCGCGCAACTACGACCTAGAGGAGGCGGCGAGCAACGGGGTTTGGGGGAGGAGGAAGAGAAGCTCACCGCAAGCATGATGGGAAGGTCAGTGGGCGCGGGGGAGGTCCGGAGCAAGCAGGGCGACGATGGCGATCTCGGCGACCCGAGGAGGAAGAAGAGGTCAGGGCCGGCGCTTCGGGGCATTTGGCGTCACGTGAGTCGACAGAGAGACGTCGGCGATGGTTCCGGAGCTCCTGGGCATGTCGAAGAGGCGAGGGGGAGGCGGTGGCGACGGCTATGGCGGTCGGCGGCGGCGAGCACGCTCCGTTGTGGTGGGGAACGGCGAGGGAGAGGCGTTGGGGGCGAATGGAGGGGTCCAGGAGGTCGAGGCGACGACGTGGAGGTCGTCCAGACGTCGAGGGGCGCGGGCAGCAAGTAGGTGGCGCTGTGGCGAGCTCAGGCACGCCGGCGCTCACCTCTCTTCCTGGCTGGCGAGAGGAAGCAGCTGACTGGCCATGGGCCAGCACAGTGCTGGGCCGCCAGGTAAGCCCAGGTGAGGTTTCTCTCCCCTCTGCCTTTCCTGTTTTTGTTTTCTATTTTTCTGCTGCTGTTTTGGCTTTAGTAGAAATACTAAAGCATTTTGTAAAATGCTGCAATAATTTGTGGACACTCTTTGGATTATTCCAGTGGCCCACATTTAAATTCAGCATTATTTGAGCATTTAAATTATTTATAGTGTTTAAATGCCCAAATTCAATACGATATGATTTAATTCAAAAATCCATGAATGACCTTGAAACATGTGCATCATTTTTGTCAGAGGTTTTAACCTTTTCTAAAAATGATGAACATTTTTGAAGGCATTTTGGGTTTATTGAAAAGACTTATGGTTGACCCTATTTGATTTAATTTTTGGTGCTAGGGTTTGTCATCCCCATTTCAACTTTCTGAGAAATTTAAACATGATGACATGAATTCCTTAATGCAACTAATGACAAGCAAATTCTAGGGCTGTGACAACTCACCCCCACTAAACAAGAATCTCATCCCGAGATTCAAGTCGTGAGTTAGAAGACACAGGGGACACTAGCTAACACGATCTTCACGATCCAGGTTGCACTTCATAAGAATGTTGATACGATCACCATCTTTGTCTCGATGTCTTGCTCTGAGAACGCCAGCTAACATGACAACGAGAGGAAAGGGAAAACTCTAGGAAGATCGATCTTCTCGAAGATCGAACAACTGACGATCAACTCACAGAACGAGACATAGCGACAACTGTCGAGATGAGACACGATACACACATCAAGAATGATGTAAATGAGCATATGACAAGGTTTAAATAAGTAGCGGAATTCCCACACCTAGGAGGGTGGTGAACGGTGTCAACGTAGCGAGGAGTTGGGTTGCCATGATACCACAACGAGACACCTTAAGGAAGGTGACTCACAGAAATATTCCTTTAAGTGGCAAAAAGAATTACTTTTGATTCAGAGATCATTGACACTCTTTGTACCAGCCTAAGGCAAACCACAACAATCGTTTGGCGGAGTACAAAGGGATGGCATACCCGGACTAGAATGGATGATGTGGACTACCTTGTTGAAGACAACGCAATGAATGATTTTTACTTTATCATCGGAAATGGATGGGACCCATGGTAGGACCAGTTTTGAAGATGATCCTGACCAGAGGTTACCGAGAAGGGTAGTCCATGGTAGAATGGCACAATGGTGGTGCAAGCTAGGAACAAAATGCTAATGCTGGGAATGATTCTAGTAACGGGGGAGAAAACTCAACAAACGAGAGTGATTCCACTGTTTGAATGGTTATGGTATAATCGAGGAAACTGAGAGCACAAGGATCCCTAAGGAGCAACTTCGAGAATAAGTCGCACGAAATCCTCATGGAGAAGATGGTCAAATAGATAAATAAAGATACTACAATGATAGATCTTCCGGCTAGGTGTGTCGGCCAGACATCAACCTTGTCGGGACCTACATCATAGATCTTGGAAAAGTTCCAACCATCATATCTGCCTGAGATTCAGATCTGG
Organism: Triticum urartu; assembly: GCF_056163025.1. NCBI lineage: Eukaryota > Viridiplantae > Streptophyta > Magnoliopsida > Poales > Poaceae > Triticum > Triticum urartu. Next base: position 717,555,336 of record NC_141879.1, read on the forward strand.
TTGGTAACGGAATATTTCAGACAGCCTGTCTGGAAAAAGAAAGTTTGCAACACAAATCGATGAGATGGCGTTGCGAGATTCTCGGGAAATGAACTACGATAACAAGCTCCAAAACATGAGCTGATTCTGCTACATACATGTGAACATGGTGTCCAAGACAAGCATGATCATGTAGAAGTCTTACAACAAAAACACTACCGAGTTCAGGTGGGGAACCATCATCGAGGATATCGAAGTCCTCGTATAAGTCTTGCTCTTAAGAAGGAGCTTCTTTTCCTTGAACAAATCAATCAGTGGCTTGGTGTGCTAGGGACACATATAGAACGAAGGTTGCAAGTCTCCGAACCATGGAATACTTCGCACGTATGCATGACCGATTTGGGATGATTCCAAAAGAAGCGACATTGACTTTCTCGAATCCACGGCGGCGACTTGCATCAGATGCACATGAATTAGAGGAAGTCACTACTTTCATCCAAACATATGCTTCATGAACGAAACACGAAGAAATGCTTACACAAGTTTCCAACACTAAGATGATGTTCAACACGAATCATGGGGGAGACAAAATGCTGCTGACGGGCTCAACAACAACTCATCGGAATTTCCATATCACTGGACTTCCACCATCATGTGAACACGGTGATAGCATTGGTCAAACCAAAGGATGTAATGGTTGCTCGAGGGATCAACCACGAGTAAGACAATATTACGAACATCGTTGGTTCTGATATGATTTGACGATAGCCCATACTCAAATCAAAGATTGGTTACGACAATAGCACCGACAATTGATCACGAGGACCAATCGATGGAGATATCATCTTTCTTCAACACACACACACACACAAAAGGATATCCCTTAACATGAACTAAGTCAGACAAGCTTTTATCTTCCAACTCTCCAGGTTGTTGTCTAGCTCAACCAACTAGCTCAGGGATATCCAACACAGATTCTTGGAGAAGGGGTGATTTAAGAAAACCAACTTGATCACGAGCTCAACATAGCGGTCAGGTGACAACCAGGTAATACTTCCGAGAAGATCTTCGGAGAATCATGAACCACCGATATGTTACTAAGCTCGAGAACAATCTTACTTTTCAGGGTGATTATAGAAAACCAACTTGATCACGCTCGGTTGTGTTGGGGAACGACGAGGGAGAGGCGTTGGGGGCGAATGGAGGGGTCCAGGGGGTCGGGGCGACGACGTGGAGGTTGTCCAGACGTCCGGGGCGCGGGCGGCAAGCAGGTGGCGCCGTGGCGAGCTCAGGCACGCCGGCGCTCACCTCTCTGCCTGGCTAGCGAGAGGAAGCAGCTGACTGGCCATGGGCCAGCACAGTGCTGGGCCGCTAGGTAAGCCCAGGTGAGGTTTCTCTCCTCTCTGCCTTTCCTGTTTTTGTTTTCTATTTTTCTGCTACTGTTTTGGCTTTAGTAGAAATACTAAAGCATTTTGTAAAATGCTGCAATAATTTGTGGACACTTTATGGATTATTCCAGTGGCCCACATTTAAATTCAGCATTATTTGAGCATTTAAATTATTTATAGTGTTTAAATTCCCAAATTCAATACGATATGATTTAATTCAAAAATCCATTAATGACCTTGAAACATGTGCATCATTTTTGTCAGAGGTTTTAACCTTTTCTAAAAATGATGAACATTTTAAAAGGCATTTTGGGTTTATTGAAAAGACTTATGGTTGACCCTATTTGATTTAATTTTTGGTGCTAGGGTTTGTCATCCCCATTTCAACTTTCTGAGAAATTTAAACATGATGACATGAATGCCTTAATGCAACTAATGACAAGCAAATTCTAGGGTTGTGACAAATATTAATGACGTTTCCTCGTACTAGTAACTCATCATTTAATTACTAGCATGCATGTAGTGGATGATAATGACATGCTCACCTACTTCCTCCATCACGGCCACTAAGTTTCCTCTAATGTGCATGCACCCTATTAATTAACCCGGTAACCGAGAAAACAAATTGGCATGTAAAGCACGCTTTAATTTTTACCTTGATACCTGTTATTTGAGTTTGTGGCCTTGTATATGAAAATGGAGGGGGTACTATTTTTCCGCCTTTACCACACATTATTGTATGCGCTTGTAGAGAAGTATCTATCCAGGAAGTAAATTCTAACCGGTTTCTTTTGAATCCAACTTCAAATCTATTATATATAAAAAGTATTTGACGGGTTAACCGGAAAAGGATAAATACGCTAGAAATTACCACAATAATTAGAAACATCCAGCCGTTAATTTCAATAGACTTTCTTTTATGGCCATTAGATAGGATTTTAACTTAAAAAATTACCCACCATTGCCAATATAATTATAGTGGAGAAAATCAGACTGAAAAAAGGAAAATAAGACAGCAAAAAATTAAAAGAAACCCTAACCATCATCCTCTCACGTTGCCGCCGCCGTCCAAGATTGTAATTGATGCGATCTCACTAGCAATCCCAATCAATCCTCACTGGCGTGAAGTCCCTGGCCGGTGCTTTTGGCCGTGATGGACGTATCCAGCAAGAAGTACATGTATGTAGCTTGCTTGTTTCTTGGGGCCGGCCAGAAACGGACACACCTCAACTCAACATCAGCGGGTCAGAAGATCATGTCAATAATTTATTGGTAATCCTGCATGCACATTAGAAGTTTCAGATTAATGGACTAATCCTTCATGCACATCGTTAGTTTCAGGTAAATTAAGATTTGATGCATGCACATCTGCGTGGTCGGCCAGGATGACTTGCAGCACGCATATGGCCAGCTGATGGAGCTGCTCTATGCATTAGCTGCTCTATGGAGCTGCTCTATGCATGGCCAGTTGTTCCGCAATGGATGTAAGCAAATCAGGTGCAGGTTGGGCAATAGTAAATAAATTCCCTTTAGTACAGCAGCTAGGAGCGATCACCACATGCTATCTTTATTTTTTCTGCATCGCCAGTTGTTCCGCAATGGATGTAATCAAATCAGGTGCGGGTTTTGGCAATAATAAAATAAATTCCCTTTAGTACAACAGCTAGGAGCGATCACCACATGATATCTTTATTTTTCCTGTCATATTATATTCAGAAACTATGCATAGAAGAAAGGTAGGTATGAAAAAAATTGATTTGTGGCTGGAGTATTTCCAGCACTTCGCTGTCAACCTATTCTTTTTATTGAAGTATTTGGGTTTCCTCCACTTCAGGCCATGATTGACTATGGTACCTCATGGTATAAAACCTTTTCACAGATGGATGAAGGCTGAGAGTGAGATGACACAAGAGTCTGTGAAAGATAAAACATGACGAATAAGATACCATGCAAGTGTCATGCGGCAACCCATGAGTCAAGGTCTAGACAGGGAGACAAGGTTCCTTGAGGAAGCCATTCCTCAGACATGAAGTCTTCACACTATCAAAAAATGTTGCGGACTGAGGAGGGGGAGTTCATACGTGGCGTTGTTGTTTGAGGTGATGACGGGTCAATGACAAGGGATCCAACTCAGGCTTGGTTTGAAATTAGCAACAAATTCAATGTTTTTTAGGCAAATACAACAATATCAATTTTACTTTCCTAATCTAGATATTTTTCATAAGATTAGTGGCTAAAGTTTTAACGTTGCGACAACAAATGTACTTATCACCCTAAACATCAGAGGTACTTGAGAATTATGAGAAAAATCACGTTTCAAACTTTCATGGAGAACCAGTTGCAACATCGCTGAAAATTAACAGCTTTGTAGATTGGATGTGTGAGGATGTTACATCTGGATTGGTCTAAAAAATAATATGATACACATATCTTTGATTCAAATAATACATTAAGGCACTACCCAACAAAATAATATGTGTTGATCATTGTGTCCTGTTTGACTTCCACGTGACACTCAAGGGTGTGGACGACGGTACCTACATAGGTGCCAACATCCTTCACCATCGGATTTCTATAACTGGAAATGTAAATATGATACACATATCTTTGATTCAAATAATACATTAATTATATCAATATATAGTCCCATTTTCGTAACAATTTAATGCTAAAATAATATGTTTTAGAGGTAATTTATTTTTATATTAGAGAGGGTATCGAAACATGTACTATATTTCAGTGGGAACTCATAGAGAAAAAGCAATATATGGTGATATACTTGGCCTCTTCCACATAGTTCACTAATTAAATATATGGTGATTATTACTTTTCACTGAAAAATGACATTTATTTTTTAATCAAAGAGATATATTATCAGAACGTCAAGTTATCAGTTACCAAAAGATTTTGCCAAATTTAAAATCATTGTTCCCATGACTAAGTAAATTGTAATTACTCCTATGTATTTCATATACCAATCAAATGTCATATAGCATGTTAAAATTAAATAATCATTCACCATTGTTATATTATTGTTAATATGAAATCATGTTTCTACATGATCACACCTTCATGTAATATGTACTAAAGCACACAATAATAAAATATTGGTATGCTCAAAATTCTCACGGAAAGTCAATCAGTTTTTTTTTCATTTGTACTAATGCAAAATTGCATAGAATTCTAACTTGAATTTGGTTCTTAATATTTAGTTTTTTCAAATGGTAAGCATGAGTGGCACAATTTTATATAAAAAAGGTGTCATTCAACAAGGAAAGGAAAGAGATAAGGTAAATTTTCTGAAAAAGCAAACAAACTATTCAATTGTTAATCAAGTGAATCTTTTATTAACTAAAGGATCAAAACCCATACTTCTTCATTTTCATATTAAATACGTTAGCAAGTCCCTGCATATGACCATCATAAATCTATCAAAGTGGATGGGAACATAAGTCACTACCAATATGCAATCATGGTTTGCACGTGACTGGATAAAGATCTTAGCATCTAGCAACCAACACACCTTCACAGTTATACAGAAAATAATTTTCATATGATAATCAGAACAAATAAATAGAAAACATTGAGCCTTTTAAAGAACTACCTTTTTTTAATTATACTACATTATTTTTATGATTAGAATCACAATACCCATAATATGTATCAAACAGATATATTTCCATGAAAATATTTATACTCATTTGAGATTTTTGGGTTCCAAAAATGATGTTTCCCATCACAAATGATATAATCGCAGTATAAACATTCAAAAATTCCAACCCGCGCATCGAGCGGGCCACTTTGCTAGTTAGATTAGAAAGATAGAAAGGCCCTGAGGGTGAAAAAATCAAAATAAATTTTTTTACAGAATCTTTTTCAAACTCAAAAATACAATACAATAGCGAAAATCCAATTCGGTGCCCAGGCTCATCCGCACTCGGTCAGAAAAAATCAAAACAAATACTAAAAAAATTCAAAAAATACATTTTTTGTGTGATAGACAATTGTATGCGCGAGGTTCTCTCCAAATTTCAACTTATTTGGACATCTGAGCAGCTCTCAGCAAAAAAAACAAATCAGGTCAAAATAGTTTGTTAATAGTAAACTTTTTTACAGACACTGAATTTGTCTTTTTTGCTGAAAGCTACTCAGATGTCCAAATGAGTTGAAATTTGGAGCGCACCTCACGCATAAACTTACCTACCACACAAAAATAATTTGGAATTTTTTGAAGAATATTTTTAGTATTTGTTTTGATTTGTTTCGTCAGAGGGGGTGAAGATGAGCTCAGGAGCAGAAACGCCGCACTCATACAGTAGTCAATATACCTTATAATCGATATACTTAATTATATCATAATAATCTTAATATATTTTGAACTAGATATAAATAGTAAATTTGAACTGAGAGACCTATTCCATGACGGATTTAAACTTACCTTCTATTTTCGTGCCTTTAGTAGGCTTAGTATTTCCGGCAATTGCAATGACTTCTTTATTTTTGTATGTGCAAAAAATATGATTGTCTAGTATTTTTTAATGTAAGTAATATAATATGGTAGGGCATGTGGCTTTTTCTACACACAATTGCTACACACAAATGAAAAACAGTTATGGATGCAGATATAGCCTACGAGCATAAATGCATGCATATGCAGAGCCAGGTATAGCACGATTTTATTTTATTTATTTTAATTGAATCAACGAATATTTTTTGAATAGAAAGTCAATGTATCTAACCTATTATTTCACAGGAGTACTAGTTGCTGAAGGCGATTTCAAAATGAAAAGAGTAAAGTCAAAAATATTTAGCTTATTCTCATAATTTCAATCGACCGCGGTTGGATTTAGTATATCTAATATGAATTGGCGATTAGAACACATATGGGTAGAATTTCTTAAAGTTTCTCGAAAAAGGGGGTAATTTTTTTCTGGGCCTGCATTCTTTTTCTAGGTTCACTAGGATTCTTATCGGTTGGGATATCCAGTTATCTTGGTAAGAATATTATATCTATAATTCCATCTCAAGAAATTATTATTTTTCACAGGGGGTCATGGTGTCTTTCTACGGAATCGCATGCCTATTCATTAGCTCCTACTTGTGGTGTACTATTTTGTGGAATGTAGGTAGTGGTTATGACGGATTGGATAGAAAAAGGGAATAGTGTCCATTTTCCGTTGGGGATTCCCTAGAATAAAACGTCGCATATTCCTTCGATTCCTTATGCGGGATATCTAGTCAATTAGAATTCAGGTTAAAGATGGTCTTTATCCTCGTCGTATTCTTTATATGGAAATCCGGGGCCAGGGGATAATCACCTTGACTCATACTGATGATAAATTTTTTACTCCATGAGAAATTGAACAAAAAGCTGCCGAATTGGCCTATTTCTTGCGCATGCCAATTGAAGTATTTCGAGGTATCCTTTTTGAGCCGAGTTGAATGAAGAAAAGAAGAATTGGAAGAAGAAAAGTTTTCTCAACACGGGGAGGAAGTCCCTTCTAAATTGGATTTGTTATTGTAAGGGGATTTTTAAGTATTTATCTAAAGGAAGGAACAAACGAGGATAAGAGAAATTTGCTTTTAATCTTTTTATCCAAGTGAGATATATCACATACTATACTTCCTTTTTCATCCAAAAGGGCCTTCTTTAATTCTATTTCACTATTTCATCCCATCTAGATCTAAGAAAGAACCCAATGCACTGAAATTCCACTAATATACAAAAAAGAAGAATAGATACAGAGTATCAAACCTATAGAGTTTTTGCTTCAAAGAAATAGTAATATCATGAAATAGAAATATCATCATATAGAGTCAGGGAATGGAATAGAGTCAAGAATGACACATACTCATTAACAACTCTATTTACAGATAAAAAATAAAAAATAAAGCATTGCCTTCTTTTATTATATCTTGTATTTATCGTACTTTTGCCTTAGGGGTCTCTTCCTCATTTAACAAATGTATGGAATTTGGATTAGGAATTGGCGGAATACCAGGCAATTCGAAACTCTCTTAACTGATATTCAAGAGAAAAGGATTCTAGAAAGATTCACAGAATTAGAAGAACTTTCTCTCTTGGATGAGATGATAAAAGGGAAACTAAAGACACATGTATAAAAACTTCCTACAGGAATACACAAGGAAATAATACAATGGGTCAAAATAAATAATGAGGATCATCTCCATACCATTTTGCATTTGTCGACAAATTTAATTCGCTGGCTATTCTAAATGGTTCTTTTTTTCTGGGTAAAGACGAACTTGTCATTTTGAATTCTTGGGTTCAGGAATTCTTCTATAATTTCAATGACTCGCCAAAACTTTTATTCTTTTTATTAGTTATTTTTTGTTGGATTTCACTCCACCTGTGGTTGGGAACTAGTTATTCATTGGGTCTACAACGATTTTGGATGGGCTCCTAACGAGGTTATTTTCACTATTTTTGTTTGTAGTTTTCCAGTAATTCTAGATACATGTTTGAAATTTTGGGTCTTTTTTTGTTTAAACCGTCTATCTCCTTCGCTTGTAGTCATTTATCATTCAATTAGTGAAGCATAAATTCTTTTGATCTCCCTATATTAATATTAATCAAATTAGCAAGCATCTTTTTTAGAAAGAAAGCCCTTTTCCATTTTAGCAAAATTCTTTCTATTTATACCTACTTTAAGGTATTCATCATTGCAGTACGACTGTTGCAGTAGAATGACAACAGATTCATGTATACGGAACTAGATTAGCTTAGCTACCTATCTAATTTATTGGAGAAATTCTGGGATCTGCGATTGGACATGGAAAATAGAAATATTTTTTCTTGGGTAAAGAACAAATAACTTGATCGATTTCTGTATCGATCATGATATATGTAATAACTCAGTTATCTATTTAATTTATATCCCATTTTTGCGCAGCAGGGTTATGAAAACTCACGAGAAGCAACTGGAATAATTGTATGTGCCAATTGCCATTTAGCTAGCAAGCCCGTCGATATTGAAGGTCCCCAAGTTGTGCTTCCCGATACTTTATTTGAAGCAGTTCTTCGAATTCCTTATGATATGCAATTGAAACAAGTTCTTGCTAATGGAATAAAGGAAGGGTTGAATCTAGGTGTTGTTCTTATTTTTCCCGAGCGATTCGAATTAGCGCCGCCCGATCGTATTTCCCCGGAGTTAAAAGAAAAAGATAGGAAATCTTGCTTTTCAAAGTTATCGTCCCGATAAAAAAACATTCTTGTGATAGGCCCTGTTCTTGGTAAGAAATATAGTGAAATTGTCTTTCCCATTCTTTTCCCCTGATCCTGCTACGAAGAAAGATGCTCATTTCTTAAAATTTCCCATATATTTAGGGGGAAACCAAGGGAGAGGACAGATCTATCCTGATGGTAGCAAGAGTAACAATACAGTCTATAATGCTACGTCAACAAGTATAGTAAGAAAAATACTACGTAAAGAAAGGGGGGGTATGAAATATCCATAGTTGATGCATCAGAAATATGCTTATCTTAATGAAAAGAAGATATATCCTGTTATTATTAGTGCTAACCTTTCAGAGCATGAAGAAAAGAGATTATTAAAAGCTCTGAGGAAGCACTGTGCTGCTATTGGATATAATCTTGATGATCTTAAAGGCATTAGTCCCACTCTATGTCAGCATAAAATTAATATGGAACCTGATACTAAACCAGTTGTTGATCACCAACGGTGATTAAATCCTAAGATGAAGGAAGTGGTAAGAACTGAAATAATAAACTCATGAGACATTTCATTAGAGTGGTAGTGGTAGTGGTAGCGCTACCGCTGTTCGTCGTAGCCGCACTACTGCTATTAGTTTAGCAATAGTGTGTTTTACCCGAGACACAGTACTGCTACGGGTAGCCCCGGTGGGTTAGGTCGGGACGACTTAGCAGCAGCGTTGGGCGGGCGACCAGCACTACTGCTATTTGGTTACCTGTAACATTTGTTTACACCCTGCGCTACCACTAAGTAGCAGTAGCGGTTGCCATGTACCCCGTTCTACTAATAAGGTCCTACCTATAAGGTTTCTCCTAGTAGTGCAAGGACTAAGATCCATCACGAGGATGCCACTACCACGTCATCCTTACTTAAACAGACCGATTTCCAAATCCATACTCAACCATAGGACATATCGCCTTGTCGGGGAAGGATCCGAAAATTTTTTATTCAGTGTCGTCATCGCCACGCGGAAGTCAAGACGACGAACAATCTAAAAACCTAGACTATAAGGGACTAAAAATGATTCACATGCATGGCCGACGACCTTGAGCCGCCGAAGGACAACGACGGAAGAACTCTCCTAGTGGCCGGAGATCGCCTTTCTTTCTTGGGGTGGAAACCCCTGCGTTCCGACTTGGTTGTAATGATGAAGTCATGAAGATGCTCATAGGGGTAGGGTATGTGTGTGTGTTTATACAGGAGAATGTATGCGCCTATATATGAGCACTTGCGTCTGTACTATGTTAAAAAAAGAAGTCATGAAAAAGACGCTGCCGCGATCGATGGAGTGGACCTACGCATGAAGGATCTGCATGCATGACGTCAGATACGCCATACGTATGACGTCATATGCCGAACGAAAATCGTTTCCTTGTTTCCCTATAATAACACGCCTTGGTATGGGTCTGCATGCATACGCGCCCGGGTTTTTTTAAACACAGTATAGACACAAGCGCTTATATACACGTGTATACACTCACCCCTATAAATGTACACACGCACACCCTATCCCTATGAGCACCTTCGAAAGACGGAGCCGGCATATCATCTTGAAATTTATGAAGTCACCGTAGGCACCTCGTCATCGACGGGAACATCTCCTCCATTGAATGTGCATCACCGAAAATTTTAAAATAAATTCAGGAATAAATGCGAGCAACAGGATTTGAATCTTAATGGGCTAGGAATACCACGGTCCCTCTAACTATCCAACCACAAGTTGGTTCGCTGCGCGCCCAGGTTAGCAGCTCCCCATCTTTGCATGTCCAACCAACATACGTGTCTATACCAAATATCTGAATACAATACGGACCGTGTTTCCATCACTCCGATACACGAAATATGCATGACAAAAATCTATACAGGCGTCGCAAAATCTATATATATTTCAGATTTGCTATTTCACATCTAGATGTGAAATAATATCTCACATCTAAATCTTCCACCATTCAATCTATTTTGTCGCTTGTTTCTTTCGTGCGAGCGCCTGATTCCCGTCGATGGCTGCGTTGCGCGTCGTTGTTTCGTTTCTTCGGCCCATTACGTGTCTTGTGTGTTGTTTTGTTCCTTAGCAGTTGTTGTGGGCCTGTTATCCCCTGAGTCAGGGCTTGGGCTTGTTTTTTTTCTATTTCTGCCGTTTGTCTCTTATGCTCGTGCAGTCTCAGTCGTTCCGTTCGGTCGTGACTGAGTTGTGTGTGCAGATCTCTGAATGTATCACGGTCTTTTCTCACTTTGTTGTGGGCTTATCCATCTATTTGTACGTGTATTTTTTTGTACATTTACTTGGATCCCACAAGAAGGTTTGGAAGAGAATAAAACAGTGAGAGAGAGAAAACACATTACCTTGTGAGCTTATCCATTCCTTTTGTCTCTTCCTCCCTTTCTTTTTTTCCTTTTTTTTTTGATTTTGCGTGTCCATGGCCAGTTTGTGTTCTCCGCTGCCACTTTTTTTTTAAGAATTTCGTACTGCTTTTATATCTTTTGCTATTTTTTTTATATTTTCCATTTTTCGTGCCTTTTTTCTTTTCTTTTTTTCCCTTTTAATTCATGATAGTTTTAGTACGTGAACACTGTTGAAAGGGTACAAACGCTTCTTGAACAGGAATATTTAACAAAAATTGTGAACACTTTTTGAATTCATGTTTTTTTAATTCATGAACATTCCTTAAATTCATGAATAATTCTAAAATCTGTAATATTTTTTATGAACATTTTTTAAAATTGGATTAACTATTTGCTAATTCTCACCACATGAATTAATTGTTGTAAGATTCATCAAATCCACCCTTCGATAAGCAACATTTTGGTTCTAGTTGCATGCCCACCACCGACATGCAACTAGACCCGCTTTTTTTAATCAGAATAGCTATTCCACATCTACATATTATATACTACCTCACATCTAAGTTCAGGACTGTTCATCTTTGTTTGTCTTCAAAATTTGCACAACGTGATTGTCTCCCACATGCTCGTTCATCGCGTTGACGCGACCTGGGTTCACGTCCACGTGAGTTGGGATGGGCCGTTGTTTGGTTTTCTTTTTTGCAAGCCCAGGCTGCCGCCGTTGTTTGTGTCGGTTGTGAGCTTCTTTTTATGCATTTTTTTGCGGATGATCTGTCCTTGTGGTTTGGCGGCTGTATATTTTTGAAGCAATGTAATTGAGAGCGGAGAGAGGCAAGACAAAGTATATGTACACTACGCGAGTTATAGGACACTAGGGCGCCAACTTGTAGTTTTTGTTCGGTCTTTTGGAACAAGGCTCTTTATTTTTTTCCTTGTTTTTCTTTTCCGATTTTCTTTCTGTTTTTAAACTTTTGTTTTTTGTTTTCTCTTTTGGTCGTTCTAAATTCCATGATTTTAAAATTTTCATAAGTATATTTTAAATTCACAACTAATTTTTAAACGATGTCTCATCTAAATTTGTCACTGTATGATTTAGTTTTCATAGTTTTCGTACAAATGCTTTATCTTTCGCCTCGTTTGTCACTTTTAATTGTTGTGTATCATGTTTGTTTCCCTAAGTCTGTTTGGACTTTCTTTTGTCGACCCATTATCACAGCCACTAACAACTTGTTCCCCGTGTTGTTTCTAAACGTAGAATTGGAACAGACAAAAAATCTCCATCGTGGTCGCTGCTTTCCGGTTTATTTTAGCATTGTCTCTTATTCCTTCTAAATTTCAACAAGATGAGATTTAGCAATGTCTCATCTAAGTTGATGTCTGTTGGACCTTGTTGGTGTAATTTTTCACACAAATTCTCGATCTCGAGTCATCGTCTAATGTATTCATGTATCACATTTTTTATTTTCTCCACTTGTCCACCTATTCACGGTGCATGTCTGTTTTTTTGTCGGATTTTTTTTTGCTTGCACCCATTTTTTATCTGGTCTGTATTGTAGAAGTGGAAGAGACAAGCTAAGTCGCTTGTCATTGCCGTTTTCTATTTTCATTCAAGTTCGATGTCGAAGAAATATGCTTTATAGAAAGAACAGACTCTGCTTTTGCGGTCAATTTGCAACTAGGCCCAGCCAATTTTTTTGTCCCAATTGCAAATTCATCCTCAACACAAAACGTGGGCCATCTACTTTTTCTCCTAGTTGCAACTTCAGCCGTAACATGTAATTTTCCGGTTTCATTTGTAAGTCTACCTTCGATAGCAACTGGCCCGACCAATTGTTCTCTCATTTGAAAGTCCACCCTCGATACACGATTAGGCCGATCCATTTTTGTCCTATGCAAATCAACCCCCAAGATACAATTGGGCCCGCCTTCTTTTATCCTACTTACAAGTCCATCCATGATATGCAACTAGGCCCAACTCATTTTGTCACATTCGCATGTCTAGCATCGACACGCAACAGGGAGGCCAACCGTTGTTTGTTAGAGTTGCAACTCCACCCCCAACATGCAATTGAGGAGCCGCCTTTTCTTCCTAGTTGCAAGTCCACCTCGACTTGCAACGGGGGCCGATCTTTTTTTTTTCCAGTTGCAAGTTCACGCTCGACTCGCAACTGGGGCCTGACCTTTTTTTGTCCAGTTGAAAATCAACCTCGACTCGCAACTGGAGCCCGAACTGTTTTTCCCAACTACGATCCCACCCTCGACTCGCAACTAGGGTCTGATCATTTTTTTTCACAGTTTGCAAGTCTACCCTTGACTCGCAACTGGGGCCCAACCTTTTTTGTCCCAGTTGCAAGTCCACCATCGACTCGCAACTACAGCCCGATCTTTTTAGTCCCAATTGCAGGTCCACCCTTAACTTGCAACTAAGTCTTGACCTATTTTTGTCCCAGTTGCAAGTCCACCACCCAATCGCAATTGGAGTCCGACCTTTTTTCCGAGTTGTTAGTCCAACCTCAACTCACAACTAGGGGCCAACCTATTTTTCCTAGTTGCTAGTCCAACCCTGACTGATAATTGGGACCCTCCCTTTTTTGTCCTAGTTGCAAGTCCACCTCGACTCGCAACTAGGGCCAAAATTTTCTTGTCCCAGTATCAAGTCCACCCTCGAATCGCAACTTGGATGCGACCTTTTTTTACTTCCAGTTGTAAGTTCGTCCTCGACTCACAACTAGGGCCTAACCTATTTTTGTATCAGTTGCAATCCCACCCTCAACTGGCGCCTAGGGCTCGACCTTTTGTTTTGTCTTAGTTGCAAGTCCAACCTCGACTCGCAACTAGGGCCGACATTTTCTTTGTCCTAGTTGCAAGTCCACCCACGACTCGCAAGTGGGGCCTGACTCTTTTTGGTCCAAGTTGCAACTCCACCCTAAACTCGCAACTGGGCCGACCTTTTTTTGACCCAGTTACAAGTCCACCCTCGACTTGCAGCTGGGCCCATAGCTTGTCCATTTCCTAGTTGCATGTCCATCCTCGACTCGCATCTGGGCCTGTGTTTTGTTTTTCATCCCAGTTGCAAGTCCATCATCGACTCGCAACTGAGCTCATAGTTTACTCGCAACTGGGCCGACCTTTTTTGTCCCAGTTACAAGTCCACCCTCGACTTGCAGCTGAGCCCGTAGTTTGTTCGTTTTCCAGTTGAATGTCCATCCTCGACTCGCATCTAGGCCTGTGTTTTGTTTTTCATCCCAGTTGCAAGTCCATCATCGACTCGCAAATGGTATCATAGGTTTGTGTAGTTGTCTCAGTTGCATGTCCACCCTCGACTCGCAACTGGGCTCGTAGTTTTTAGCTGTCCCAGTTGTAAGTCCACAGTTGACTCAGAACTAGGCCCATAGTTTTGTAGTTATCCCAGTTGCAAGTTAACCTCTCTTCTCACAACTTGGTCCATAGTTTATTTCCAACCCAGTGAAGTCCACCCTCGACTTGCAACTAGGTCCTTTGTACCAGTTGCATGTCAACCCTTTTTTCGCAACTAGGCCCATATTCGTTTTCATCCCAGTTGCAAGCCCATCCTTGATTCATAATCGGGATTGTAGTTTATCTTTTATCTTGGTTGCAAGTCACCCTCGACTTGCAACTAGGGCTCGTAGATTGTAGTTATCCTAGTTGCAAGTTTACCGTTGATTCACAACTGGTATCGTACTTCTGTTTAGTTGTTTCGGTTGCAAGTCCATCCCGGCTCGCAACTGGGCCTATAGTTTTTTCATCTCAGTTGTAAGTCCACCCTCAACTTGCAACTAGACTCATAGTTGTACGAGTTGCAGGTCCACCCTCGACTCGCAACCGGTCTCGTATTTTTTGTGTGTTGTCCCAGTTGCAAGTCCGCCCTCAACTCACAACTTGGTACGTAGTTTGTTTTTATCTGAGTTACAAGTCCACCATCAACTCACGAATAGGCTCGGTTTTTTTGTTGTTTCAGTTTGTAAGTCAACCCTCGGCTTTCAATTAGCATTGCCCATTTTTTTTATCTGCGCTCCTAGTGGCATGCCCACTCTTTACTTGCAATCATGCTTTTTTCCACCCTTTTTTTGTTGCCTTAGTTACAAGCCCATCCTTCTTTTGTGAGTAGGCCATACTTTTTATTCTTTGTCCCATGTGCAAGTCCTACACCGACTTGTGCAATTTGACACCAAGTGGTTTTTGTCGTAGTTACATGTCCATCATCGACATGCAACTCGCCCCGACCCAGCCCAATTGCATGTCCAACCTTGACACGCAACTCATCCCGTCCCAATTGCATGTCCACCCTCGACATGCAACTCGGCCAACCCGGCCCATTTTCATGTACATCCTCGACACGCAACTCACCCTCACAGAGTTGCATGTCCATTCTTAATATGCAATTTTTTATATATATATTTGATTTTTTTCACTCATGCGAATTTAAACAACTTTCTTTTTTAGCCAAGACTCTCTTGGGAGAGACCTACAGCAGGGCCGACCATTTTATTTAAGGATCAACCCTTTTGACATGAAACTGGGCTCTTTGATCTTTTTTCCTCAGTTTGCAAATCCATCCTTTGACTCACAACTAAGTCTATATTTTTTTTGCCTCAGTTGTAAGTCCACCATCAACTCGCAAATATGGCTGATTTTTTTGCCTCTTATGTGACTAAGCCCAACAATTCATTTTCTGAACGTGGAATTTTCTTTTTGTTATGCGCATGTCATCACACTAATACTTGCATTAGTTGATCCTTAGATGAGCTGTTCACGTGCATGCATGTCAAGGTACCCACTAGTACAAGCATATATGCAAGGCCAAGGTATAATAGGCATACACGACGATCAGCGCATACAAATACACAATAAAAGGCCACAAAGGTTCACCATATGCTAAAAAAGATTAGTTTGTTAAAGTTCATGTTCATTGTATATTAAAAATAGTTCATCCTTCCCAAAAAAGTTAAATTTCATAAGAAATTAATATGAATGTCAAAACATGTTTCTATTTAAAAAAACGCATTTCAAAAAGAATGTCCATGTTTTCATAGAAAATGTTCAAATTTTCAAAAAAAAATGTTTGGGAATCTTAAAAATGTTCCCATATTCGAAAAAATGTGTTTTTGGTAAATTGTTCATGTTTCCAGGAAAAAAATCAGAATTTTCAAAACTTGTTCGCACTAAAAAATATATGGACTTTCAAATTTTGTTTGTGTCTTCAAAAAATGTTCAGAACTACAAATATTTGTTCATCCTTTAAAAAAATGGGGTTCCAAAACTTCTGTAAATTGTCAAAAAAGATTCTACATTTTCAAAATTATTTACATTTTCTCAATGTATGTTCAAAAGGGATTTCAGATCTGACGCTGAGCAAGTAATTAAAAGTTCGCGTTCACTATTATGCAAGAATAGCCCTTTGTTCCATTGGCTATAACTGCGTGCTTAGGAATAGTACGTACGAATTTCGACTCCTAACGAGAGCTTTGTTTTTTCTGCGCCTTTTTTTCCCCAGAAACTAAGCAGGATAAAAAAAACAAACAAGCAATAAAACAGCAGCTTAGCTGGACAATTAAAACAAACATAGGGCCACAAACAGGGATGGATTTTCCTAGAAACTAAGCAGGATAAAAAAACAAACAAACAATAAAACAGCAGCTTCGCTGGACAACTAAAACATAGGGCCACAAACAGGGATGACATCATCTTAAATGTGAGATATTATCTCACATCTAGATGTAACATAGATAAACCCTATATATATATACACGAAACATGCATGATCGGGTTCCCATCACAAGGACGTGATCATGCCAACTTGCTGTAGGACTCCATAGGAACCAGAATCCGGTTACAGATATGATCCAGTCCCGACCCGGTCTCGAATTCCCTCCCCGGCCGGCCTACATATATATACTGGCGCGTGCGCGGGCATCCTCGATCGCCTCACAGCATATATAATTGGTAGCACGTCGACAATGGGTGGCACCGCGAGCCGATCGGCGCCGATGACGTGCGACGACTTGCCGGTCTTGTGGTACTCCAAGCTGGTGCGGTCACGTCGCGTGCTGAATGTGGGCAAAGTCTTCTTCGACGGCCTCGTCTGCAACGTCGAAATTCTGCCCATGTGTTTCGACAAGGATGGCCTAGCCAACGTCTTGATCGTCTCGGTGGGCGTCATGTTGGATCGTCACCTCAGATCATTCGCCGGCACCCACGTCTCGCTCGAAATCCTGGACGCGGCCGGCCAGCACACCGTGTTCCACAAAGACAGCGACCAAGAAGAGGACCGTTTCACAACGCGCCGGCCGCCGCCACCTGCCATACCGCGTCCCCGCTGCCGCCATGGCCTCTTCAAGAGGCACGCCCCTCCCGCGTCTCGCGCGGTGGCGCGGCCGGCGATCGAGGCGGCGCTGGTGGAACACACGGCATTGCGACCTGCGCAGGGGGCTCGCGAGGTGCGGGTTCCACAGGAGATCTGCACGGCGCAGGCGATGCGCGGTGGCGGGTCTGGTTCGCTTCGGATCTCGTGGCGGCGAGGCAGATCTCGCTGCACGACGGCGTGCTCTGGCTCCGCCGTGAGGCGCTACGCATCGTCCTCCTTGACGATCGTGGGGCGACGGTGGATGCGCGGTTCCTCCGGGAGGGTGAGTCCTTCGACATCGGTGATATCATCGCGTTTCCTTGCCATTTTGCTCGTGTGCGTGACAGGATTCCGGCGCCAATCATGGCGGTTGCCGGTGCGAGCTCGTCGGCGGAGACGCCCACAAGTCAAAAGGGTGCGGGCGCTCGCGGCGGGGGCCATCCCATCCATCTGACAGGAGGGCCGTGGATTTTGGGGCGTGGCCCGGGTCACCATGGCCCCGATGTTTGACACGTGGGGCGGGGGGGGGGGGATCGGACCGCCATGGATCTCTTGACCCTAGGGTTTCCCTGTGCTCCACTCATATAAAACAGAGCCCCGCCCCTCCTCCCAAATTCTGGATCTCGACGAGAGCCTCTCCCACTTCTGGGGCGCGCTGTCGCCCCCTCGATCTAGGGTTCCTCGTTCTTTCTCTTGGTGGGAGGGAAAAATCCGGGGTGATCCTCGTTCCTTTGCTCAAGTTGTTAGTTCTCCATCTTCTCCCACCCCTACTCCGATCTGTGAGGAGAACACCATGAGAGAAGAGGGCTTCGGCGCGGGGAGACATGGTCGGGGGGCTGGTCGTTTCGATCGGGGCCGGGGTCGCGGCCGAGGCTTCGATCACAACGTCTGGAAGCGCAAGACGGATTCGGGAGGATCCTCGACTCAGAAGGCTTCTGGATCTGGTGATGCTGGATCCAGGAAGTGGGATGAGGCTGCCGGCGACAAACACGCTGCTCCACCTCGGCAGGGGAGGTGGGGAGATGATGATGGAGACACAAGCGAGCCGCGCGCGGTGGAGAAGATCCCTGCATCACCTCGGGCGCGTGGGCCTCCTGAGCATACTGGTAACATCGCTCCCTTCCCACACCCATGTCAGATCTGTAATCTGACTGGGCATCCCACTGCTAGATGCCTGCAAGCAATTTGTGAGCGGTGCAAGAAGAAAGGACATCTATCTGTTATTTGCACTGAGTTCTTA
The DNA here is from genome assembly GCF_056163025.1 of Triticum urartu. Lineage (NCBI taxonomy): Eukaryota > Viridiplantae > Streptophyta > Magnoliopsida > Poales > Poaceae > Triticum > Triticum urartu. Next base: position 717,573,885 of record NC_141879.1, read on the forward strand.
CCTTGGGAATTTTCTCCTGCTATGTGTGCTTTTCAAAGCAAAGGGCAAGGTTTCTTCTACATTCCTGATTTTAGTATCGATAGGCAGCCTAGAGAGAGGATTTACAACATTGTAGTCACCATCACCGAGGGGGCTGCACTGACCAAGGATATAGAGCATGAACTTAGTGTGTATGTGGGGCAGGGATGGCGTTGCTCTGCAAAATTTTTCGCTCCTCAGATGTTTGTGATGCGTATGCCTAATCCTAGAGAAGTTGATCGTGCTCTGTTTGTGGAACATATTAAGTTGAAGCAATGTGGTGTTTTGGTCAAGTTTTCCCCTTGGTCCGAAGATATTGATTCAGAAGGGCTCCTGGAAGTTGCTTGCGTGAGAATTGGAAAGATCCCCCCTAACAAACGCCGTGAGAAAACTGTGGCTTATGTGGGCGGGCTTGTAGGCATAACCCTTGAAGTGGATATGTCCACTATGAATCGCCCATCTTCAGTTAGGGCAAAAATTGGGTGCAGATCTGTGAAGCAGCTCCCGGCCACAGCTGAAGGGGTCTTGGAGGGCCGTTTCTATAAATTCACTTTTGAAGTTGAGGAGATTCTGGTGATAAACCCTGTTCGTGAGGAGACCATTCATGTGGATGCTAGAGAGGCTTCCACCAAAACTGATCAGACTCCTAAATGTAGATGAGATGATCAGGGATTGGAGGGAGATCAATCTAGCCCTAAAAATGGGGAGAAAAGAGAGTCATCTGCTCGTGGGGGCAAGACCTGTCGTCTGTCACCACAAGAGCAAGAAACGTCCATGTCTTCTGATAGTGATATTGATTCTTCTCTCCTTATTGAGACTATGGCTAAAGAGCATGAACTTGCGATGAAAAAGACTGATCAGGAGGCCTCCAATTGGATGGTAACTCTAAAACATGCTGGGAACTGCGATCTGGTGGAAAAATCTGTTAACCAGGAAGTGAAGGTAAATGCACCATCTACAGCTCGTCGATCTTTATCATACGCCGATGTGGTTTCTAATTCTCCTCAGATTGTGGAAGTGGAAGGTGACGTTGACTCAGGCCTGAAGGACAATAGTGACTACGTGGTACAACTCCCACCTTCTGAATGCAGTGATGAGCTCATCCTCACCCCTCCCCTTGCTCCTGAAGCGGTTATTAAATTCAGCAAGCGCAATGTGCAGAGGATGCAGGAGAATATTGAGACAAAAGCCATTCGTCTTGCTCAGAAACCAGACCAGGGAGGTAATAGTCACATTTCTTGCAGTAACTCTTTTGATACTCTTTCCAACACTGAATTACTTAGTAGAGTTGCTTGCATGGGAGTGGATATACCTGATGATGATTTCTCTTGCATTAATGTTCTTAGAGAGTTGGAGAGGGTGAGAGAGAACCTGGATGAGAATAATAGGATGGATGAGAATAAGGAAAATAATGCTGATAATGGGGATGATATTCTAGTTACTAATGGGTTGGGGAAAACTGTCCCTATTAATCTTACCTGGCTTGATCAGGAAGATATGTTACATGAGCAGGTCCCATCTGGTAAGAAAACTAGAAGACTTAGGAAAAAATCTGCTGTTAAGCTACCTAGACCTGTGACTAGGAGTCAGAAAAAACATAGCTCCAATGAAGAACTTATCTGTAGCCCTGCAAAGCCTCCTGGCAGGGCTACTCGATCTCAATTCCACAAAAAGCGTTCCCAATGAGAGGTCTCATTTGGAATTGTAGAGGGGCAGGCAAGAAAGGAATGGCCACCTGCCTCTCAGACTTGATTAGTGACCATTCCCTGGATTTCATTGGGTTGCAGGAAACTATGAAGAAAAAAATTACTCCTAAATGCATTAGGAGGATTGATCCCTTTGGTCTGTTCCATTGGGAATGGATTCCATCTATGGGGAAATCTGGGGGCATCCTGGGCGGTGTGAGACATGATACTTTTGATTTCGTCTCCTGTAGCAAAGGCAAATATATTCTGCCAATGGTTATACGTGACAAGAAGAGGAAAGTTACCTGGGGTCTGTTGGCAGTTTATGGGTCTGCTCATGAGGAATACAAAGAGGAGTTCCTAGTTGAGCTTGCTTCCATGTGTAGTAATATGAAGGTCCCCTACATTGTAGGCGGTGACTTTAATATCCTGCGCAGCTGTGATGAGAAGAATAAGAAAATGAGTAACAGTAGATCCACTGATCTCTTTAACTCTATTATCAATGCCCTGGCCCTTAGAGAGATTCACACTAGCGGGGGGAGGTATACCTGGACTAACAACCAAGCCCATCCCACTCTAGAAAAACTTGACCGGATTTTGATGTCTGAGGACTGGGAAAGTCTATTTCCGTTAGTATCTGTTAGAAAATTGGTCCGGGAACTTTCAGATCACAGCCCCCTGCTGCTGTCCAGTGGGGAGGGAGGGCGTGAAGCTCCTAAACCTCGTGAGTTTCGTTTCAATTTTGCCTGGGTCAAAAATGAAAAGTTCCTGCCCACTGTTGCTAAGATTTGGGCAAGAAAAGTTTTTTCATCTGATCCTATTGACATCTTGAACATTAAACTGAAAAGATTCAAGACTTACTTCAAAGGTTGGGGTTCGGATAAATATGGCCACGATAAGAAAAGGAAGGAAGAACTTAGGATGGAACTGGCCATGCTAGAAGAACTAGAAGAAAATGGTCCCCTGTCCCCTGAGTTGTATGGCATTAAGGTGGATGTCGGCATTGAACTACATGAGCTGCTGGTGAATGAGGAGATCTTTTGGCTTCAACAATTTCATGAGCGTTGGCTTTTGAAAGGGGACCTAAACACTGACTACTATCATAAAATCGCCAACGGGCGGAAAAGAAAAAACACAATCCACTCCCTGAAGGCTGGGGGGATTGAAATTGAAGGTACGGATAAGCTAATTGCTCACGCCACAGACTTTTACAAAAAACTATTTGGGCCTGAGCCGGGTAATTTGTTCCACCTAAGACCTGACACTTGGGCTGATGAGGAAAAACTTAGTGCTGACGATAACTCAGATTTGTGTCGTGAGTTCACTGAGACAGAAGTAAAGGAAGCTTTGTTGTCCATGGCACATAATAGAGCTCCTCGTCCGGATAACATCCCTGTAGAATTTTATCAGGTGTGTTGGGACATAGTTAAAGAAGATATCATGAGGCTTTTTGAGCATTTCCATAAAGGGATACTTGATGTCCAACGCCTCAACTATGGAGTGATAACCCTTTTACCCCAAAACTACTGATGTTGATAAAATTCAGCAATTTAGGCCTATATGTCTCCTGAGATGCCCGTATAAGTTGATTACCAAAGTGCTGGATTGTCGTGTTGAGAGGTATGCTGACAAGTTAATTAGCTCAACCCAAAATGCTTTTGTTAAAGGGAGGAGCATTATGGATGGCGTGCTCTCCCTACATGAGATTTTAAACTATACTCATGTGAAAAAAAGGGTGGGGGTCGTCCTGAAGCTTGATTTTGAAAAAGCCTATGATAAGATAAACTGGGATTTTCTCCTAGAATGTCACAAACTGCGAGGTTTCAATGAAACCTGGTGTGGGTGGATTAAACAAATCTTGCTTAATGGGACAGTGAGTATAAAGCTAAATAATGAGGTTGGCCCATATTTCCAGAGTGCCAAAGGGGTTCGACAAGGAGACCCCCACTCCCCTTTCCTGTTTAATCTGGCTGCTGACTGCCTTGCCAAAATGATCACTAATGCTCAAAAAGAAAAAATGCTGGTGGGTCTGGCGCCTGATCTCATTACAAATGGAGTTGCGGTGCTCCAATACGCGGATGATACTATTATCTGTTTGGATCATGATATGGATAAGGCAGTGAACCTGAAGTTACTGCTTTACACTTTCGAGCTTATGTCTGGGCTTAAAGTCAATTACCAAAAGAGCGAGATCTTTACCGTGGGTGGGGATGACAACACTGTTAAAAACTATGCTGAGTTGTTTAACTGTGATGTGGGCAGTTTTCCTTTTAAATACCTTGGTATGCCCGTTAGCTACACTGCCCTTAGAGACTCAGACTGGGATTTCATTGTGGCTAAATACCTCAAGAGGTTTGAGGCTTGGATTGGCAATGCTGCCTCCATGGGGGGAAGACTTACCCTATTGGATTCGGTTGTGACACAAATTTCACTGTATCATATGTCTATGTGGTTAATGAGCAAGACTTTCGTTGAAAAACTTGACAAGCACAGAAGAAAATTCTTTTGGCAAGGGTGTAACAAGAAGAAACGATATCACCTTGTCAGGTGGGGCAGAATCTGTAGATCAAGAGAGAAAGGAGGCCTGGGAGTTAAAGATCTTCGGAAACAAAACATTAGTTTGATGGTCAAGTGGTGGTGGGAATTAGAGACCAAAAATGGGCTTTGGCAAGACATTGTGCGTGCGCGATATTTGAATAACAAAACTGTGGCTACGATTCAACCCAGATTCACTGATTCGCCGTGCTGGAAAGCTCTCCTTAAAATCAAAAATATTTATATGGCTGGCAGGAGAATTAATATGGGATCTGGGAACCTCACAAGGGTATGGAAAGACCCCATCAATGGATCAAGCCCTTTCCAGGAGAGATATCCTTTGCTTTTGGATATTTCCACTAACCAAGATTGCACTGTTGCTGAGTTCAAAAATGTGGAAATCAACACTTTCTTCAGGAGAAGACTCACTCCGGACCTCCAGAAACAATGGGAGGAAATGAGAAACAGCATTAACAAACTGCAACTTAGTCCTGATGGGGATCGGGTGTATTGGGGGCTCAATGGGAATGGTAGATTCTCTACCAAATCAATGTATAAATGGTTGGAAAACCCTCTTAGTGGCTGTCACTACAGATGGATTTGGAAGGCCAAAATTCCTCTAAAAATCAAAATCTTTATGTGGCAGTTGTCCCAGGATGCTGTTCTTACTAGGCAAGTTATGAAAAAAAAGAGATGGCTTGGGAACCCCAAGTGCTCGTTTTGCAATGAGGTTGAGTCCTCCAACCATCTATTTTTTACCTACCCGGTTGCTAGAGTAATTTGGAGATGTGTTGGAATGGTTCTGGGAACTGACCTATGCCCGAACAATTACTGGCAATATTTCTCTTGGTGCAATACTTTCCTCCCTGCTGGAGGAAGGTACTATACTGTGGGTCTCGCTGCTGTTTGTTGGGCGATCTGGCTTGCTTGAAACCGAGCTACGTTTGAGAATAAACAGATTAAAACTTCTTTTGAGATTGTTTTCTTCATGGTTTCCTTTTTGTTGTACTGGGCAGGTTTGCAAAAGGAAGAGGGTCTCAAGGAGCTGCGGAGCGGGGCGGAGATGGTCAGGGCGAGCACAATGCGGCTGATGAAGATGTGTGAAGCGGTGAGGAGGCCAATCGAGGGAGAATGATCGCAAGCATGGCTCTTCGAGATCTTGCTTTTGTCTGGGCCAAAGCTCTAGCTTTTCGTACTTTTGCCTTCTGTGCGTTGGTGCCTGGTTGTAATAGACTTATTAGTGTTGGTTGAACTATAGTGCTGTTAGGTTTTCGCCCCATGGCGTTCGTTACGATGACGAGCGGACGCAGTGGGTTTCCTGGCAGTGCTCGAACTCGCTGTACCTCTTTCCTTTCCTCCTGCTGTTCTCGGAACTTTGTATTTCCGTTCATTTGCAAATGGAAAGGGGTCATGCCCGGTTCGAAAAAAAAAGAAGAGGACCGTTTCTACAGGCTGACCATGTACGTTCGCAGGTGCGAGCTGGAGGCGTCATCGTGCATGTGCGCCCGCCGCGACACACTCACCATCAGGTGCACCCTGGAGAAGAAGCAGCTGGCGACAAAGCGGCCGCGCCTGCTCGGAATCTTTTTCAAACCCAACGCGGTTCAGGAGCCGCCGCAGGTCGCCATGGACGGGTCCTACACGCTCATCGTTCGCAGCTTCTCCGAGCTCAGTGCGGCGCTTCGTGCCGAAGGGGACGGCATCTACTCCAGGCACTTCGCCATAGGGGGGAGCAGATGGTACCTCAAATTCTGCCCCAAACACCATAGACGGTCCTTCTTGTGCCTCGGCCGCGGCCGCATGGCCAAGGGTGAGATGCCGATGACAGTGGAGTTCAGCTTCGACCTTAAAGGGGTGGTGAACCACCAGTCCCAGAAGATGACGCACACGTTCGACCGTGACAACGATGACTTCTTCTACGATCTAGAGCAAATTAGAAGAACGTCGCCCATGCAGGACGATAGCCTCCTTGTTCGGTGCTGCCTCACCATTGTCATGCCGGAGGAGACTCCGATCGCCGTCCCAATGTGCAGCAGCGAATCAGTGCTCACTCCTCTACTCAGCGCCATGCATGGCTAGCTAGTTTGGGCTACAGAAGACAGGCCCACACAGAACTAGTATAGCTCTGCAATCAACAGGTTAGTCAACAGTCATACCGGCAACTCATTTGTGATTCGAAACTACTTCACAAACAACATTTGCTTGCACGATCCTGAGCCGATGCCAAATCCAACAATTTTCTGTACGTTGGCGTCTTGAATGGATGGTGTGAGATGGAGTGTCATGCTGAAATCGTCAGTGAATGTCGTCTGTATAGCAGTTCTCTTCTCTTTGTGATTTACTTCCTTCGTTTCTTTTTAGTCTGCATATAAGGTTTGGTCAAAGTCAAACTTTGTTAACTTTGACTAAGTTTATAGAAAAATATATCGAGATTCACAATATGAAATCAATATTGTTGGATGCATCATGAAATTATCATACCATATATCTTTAGTAATGTAGATATTGATATTTTTTCCTATAAAGTTGGTCAAACTTTACAAAGTTTAACTTTGATCAAATCTTATATGCAGACTAAAAAGAAACGGAGGGTCAGAATACACCCCCAGCTAACCGCGAGGCTCAAAATTCAACCCTGGTCTTGCTTCGACGGGGAAGGAGAGGAGGGAGTTTTTCTTTTTCTTTTTTTCTTATATATATAGAAGGGGTCAAAGCTGGCCCGGTGGTGCCCAGTCAACAGTGAACATAGTCAATACCGGTTGACCGTAGCAAAACCAGGATCAAAGTTGAGTTTTGAACCTTGTGGTTAGTTAGAGGCGTATTTCGACCGGTTTCGTAGTCCAATGTCGTAAGTCAAACCGAGTGGTTAGTTCGAGGTTGAAATGTCGATTTTTCTCTTTACTAAACAGTTTGTCAGCTACCATCTTGTATAAATCCAGTTACACCGTATTGTTCTCATATACTCTTATATGCAGCCTTTTCTCATGTCATGTCATGTTCATGAAAAAAAATCATGCATGAAAACTAGCACCAAGCTTATTCGAGTTAAATTTGAACTCTTGTGATCTAAATAGGCCTTGCAAGAAAGGATCATGAATAGTTTGCCTTGTGACGGCAATTCATTGTTGGAACCGCAAATTCTTCAGTGGCCTGAAAAAAAATTGTTTTCTAAGATTTTCACAAGCCATTGGATTGAAATCTAGCTAACGCAAGTCCTTCACCTTCAACCGCCTAGAGCACATTGTTCCTCTTCCTCCTTGAAGCGATTTCCTTAGCCACAACATGACGCTTCGCTTCTGGCAAGATCATGTCTAAACATTCATCTGCGACACTACTAGAAAAAGCCTTATAGATAAACTCGAAAGAGTGACAAACGCGACGAGGCACCTGCCACTCCAAGTTAAGAGAAGTAGCAGTGGCGGGTAAAACAACATAACCGCCAGAGCTACAGGCACACCAGTGGCGGGCGAAATACACCACCCGCCACAAAACAAGCACTGCTGAGCTTGGCTATGCTATGAATGCTTGCGGCGGCGAGCGGGTAGATGTATCCGCCATTGGTGTTATAGGCAGCAGTGGCAGGCAAGCCAAAGGCCCCGCCGCAGATGAATGACTGCAACCGATTAATTTTTGTGTGCAGATATTAGCTGTGGCGGGTGTCCAATCGTGCCCGCCACATATAGGTTAGCTCTGCACTGTCAAAATTCAACTCAAAGATTGCCGCCCGCCACCCCAAATTAGCAGTGGCGGGTCATCTGCCGCTGTCCTCGCACGGGATGAAAACTATTTGCACACGTGTGCCCCTCCCCTACCCCACTTCACTCTCACTCTCCCTCATCTCGCTCTCTTCGCCGCCCTCGTCCTCCACCGTGTCGCTGCCCATGTCATCGTCGATGTCCTACTTGCCGTCCGCTGCCGCCGTCGTCCTCAACGTACTCGTCGCCGCCCTCGCTCTCCACCACGTCGCCCCTGCCCTTGATCCGCCGCACCATCGCCCTCGCCCTCGATCCGCCGCCCCGCCGCCCTCCGCTCCAGCAGGTAATCCATCGCCATCCCCGCCTCTCTTTCTGGCCCTCCTCGCCACCCGCGGTCGCGGCCGCCACGCACACGGACAGCCACGATAGCAGCCACGTTTGACTAGAGTTAGGGTTAGGGGTCCTACTATATGCCTCAGTTTCACCCTACTCAAGAACAACCGCTTCACCCTCGAATTCGAGCGTGAGGGGGATCTCAGGTTCATCCTCAACAATGCGCCATGGACCCATAAAGGAGATGCCTTCCACATGGTGGCAGTGGACGGAAGTGCGAGGCCTGGGGATGTGGAGGTCGCCCACATGCCTATGTGGGCGCGCACCTACGACGCTCCCCCGATCATGCTCTTCGAGTCGGTGGCTAGAGCCCTCGGCGCCGAGCTTGGTGAAGTCCTGGAAGTCGATGCAGACAACGAAGGCAGAATTTGGGGCAACTACATGCGTGTCCGCGTCAACCATGACGTAGATGAACCCATTAGAAATAAGTTAGAGACTTATGATAATGCTGAGGGAAAATTGTATATATTGAATGTAATGTATGAGAGGCTCCCTAGGTTTTGTACTGCATCTGGCCATCTAGGGCAGGGGCAGCGCGACTGTAAGAACCCATTAGAAATAAGTTAGAGACTTATGATAATGCTGAGGGAAAATTGTATATATTGAATGTAATGTATGAGAGGCTCCCTAGGTTTTGTACTGCATCTGGCCATCTAGGGCAGGGGCAGCGCGACTGTAAGCTTCCAGAGGATCTCCAAGAGATGAGATTCTCGGCGGCATTACGCGCATCTCCATTTAAAAGAAGTAGCATGGGAGGAGGGGTCAGCGTCCCGGATACGAGTAGTGCTTGCCGGTTCCTGCACTTTGAGCCAGAGAATAGGGGGCAGCAAAGATGATCTTACTGAAGAAGGCTCCAGAGAGGTATGGCAGAGTTACGGAGAAGGTGCTGGCAGACCCATTGGTTCAGGCTGCTATAGCAGCAGTCAGCAGCATCAAGCTGGACTCGGGCAGCGGAGAGGATGGGTGCTCGGGCGGCGCTGCTAGCGGCACCCAGAACCTGGAGATGACTGCCCGGACTGGGGCGGTGGATGGTTCAGATGACAAGAGACTGACAACAACTCATACCCTCCTAATCCTCAGCACCCTTCTCAGGTTTGTGTAGCAGCTAGTAAGGGGTGCGTGGAGTCAGAACTTGATTTCCCTCCGGGTTTTGGTTCCCATCCATGCTATGGACCGAACTAGACACAAGGAGTGGGAGGGGCGATGCAGATGGTGGAGTCATAGCAGCTCCGGGAAGCAGGGCAGTGGATGGCCGTGGAGAAAAGGCAAACACAGGAGAAGATGCAGCAGTCTACACCGTCGCCGATCCAGCTGGGACACCGACCACTGAAACTACTGGCTTGAAGCAAAGAACTGTGGCCGAGAGGGACGAACAGAGCAGCTAGAAGGAAAAAGGGGAGTTGAAGGCAAACAAAAGTGAGCCAACAGTGTATGAAGCTATAGGTGGTGGACCGATAGGTAAAGCAAAAGATGTTGAGACCCTGCAGGTGAAACGGATCCCAGGGGGAAGGCTAGCGGAGGGCAAGGATCAGTACTTGGGAAAAGGGGAGATAGAGGCGCAGGCAATGGGAAAGTAGGGGAGGAAGACACCAACCTGAAGATGGATGACAAGATTAAGAAGAAGAGAGGAACTGGTACAGAGGGAGAGGGCAATGGCATGGAGGGCTCAGGAGGCATGGAAGCGACCGGTCCAGGGGCTACCGGCAAACTGACGGGTGCTAATGGCGGCACCCGTCAGGAGCCATGATGGTCCTAAGCTCGAACTGCCAGGGTCTTGGGCAGCCCCGGACAGTTCAGAAACTTGTATGCCTTGTGCATACCTACAAGCCCAAGCTTGTGTTCCACTCTGAAACTCGGTAAAGCACCTCGTATGCTAATAAGTTGAGATGGAGGCTAGGCCTCAAACACTGTATTGCGCAGCCTAGCATTGGCAAAAGTGCTGGTATCGCGCTCTTCTATGATGAAAGTGTGGAAGTAATAAAGCTTGCCGTTAGCCCGAGGTACATCAACGTGTTAATTCGTTTGAATCCAAATGAAATGCAGTGGCGAGGTACTTTTGTCTACGGTGAACCGAAAGCTCATCTAAGACATAACATGTGGGAGCTGATGCACAAAATAAAACCCAACTCCAGCGCTCCCTGGATGATGATAGGTGATTTCAACAAGACAATGTGGCCTCTTTGACCCGGGGTTTAAGGGACCAGTTTGGACATACAATAACAAACATGATGGCCATAGCAACGTGAAGGCAAGGCTAGACAGAGGGGTGGCGTCCCCGAGTTGGTCAGATCACTTTAAAGATGCTTACATCGAACACATATGTTCATCTCGATCAGATCATCTGCCGGTGCTGCTGCACGTGGGCACGCACAAAGTCTGGAGGCAAAAAGGATGCAAGGGGCAGCGACCTTTCCGATATGAGCATATGTGGGAGCGTCCAGCGTCCCTGTCACCAACGATCGCGGAGGGGTGGGGGCGGACAGTCCCAGCTAGCAACCTGGAAGATGTGTGCAGTAAACTGAATAATATGGAGCAAGTGCTAAAGGGTTGGGCTGACAGAGATTTTGGCTCCATTATAAAGAAAACGACTAAGATTAGGAAGAGATTAAGCGTTCTATGGAACTACCCTCATGCAGCAGCAAATCTGGGAGAAATCAAGCGGCTCTCGGCGGAACTCGACGAACTGCTCTTCAGGGAGGAACTAATGTGGAGGCAGAGATCAAGAGCCACGTACTTGCGAGAAGGGGACGGAAATACCAAGTGGTTCCAATGGAAAGCAATCTGGAGGAAGAAGAAGAATGAAATAACAAAACTGAAGAACCAAGAGGGTATGTGGGTTGAGGATAGAGAGGGCTTGCACGTGTCAACAAAGGATTTCTTTAAAGAACTGTATAAAAGAGAGGACATTGTGGTTCCGGGCGAGCTGTTAAACCTAATCAAACGGAGCATAACTGAGGACATGAACAGAGCATTGAAAAAACCCTTTTCATCAGAGGAAATCAGTGACTCACTGTTTCAGATTGGGCCGCTTAAGCCGCCCGGGCCGGATGGTTTTCTGGCACGTTTCTTCCAGCAAAATTGGGGGGTGATGAAAGAGGATGTGATAAAGGGAGTCTTAAGCTTCTTCAATGACGGGATCCTGCCATAAGGAGTAAATGATACAGTGTTAGTACTCATCCCTAAAGGAAATAACCTGCAGTCACTGAGAGATTATCGACCCATCAGCCTTTGCAACGTCATCTACAAGGTAATTTCAAAATGTCTGGTGAACCGACTCCAGCCTCTCCTGGATGAGATAATCTCTGAAACCCAGAGTGCCTTCATCCCGGGACGCATGATCACAGATAACACCACCATCGCGTTTGAGTGTTTCCACAAAATTCAACACATCAGAAACATCCACAACACCCATTGTGCATATAAGTTGAATTTGGCAAAGGCGTACGATAGGGTGGACTGGAACTTCCTTGAAGGAGCGCTAGAAAAGACTGGCTTCAACCAAAAATGGATCGCATGGGTCATGATGTGTGTGAGGTCTGTGAGATACTCGGTACGGTTTAATGGTGAGCTTCTGGACCCCTTCATTCCCTCATGAGGATTGCGGCAAGGAGATCCTCTCAGCCCTTACCTTTTCCTGTTTGTGGCAGACGTCCTGGTTATGCTCATGAATAAGGAGATAGAGGAGACAAGACTAACACCCATCAAAATAGCAAGAAATAGCCCAGGCATATATAACCTCCTTTTTGCGGACTATAGCCTGATCTTTTTCAAGGCTACGGTGGATCAAGCTAAGACGATGAAGAAGGTGTTGCACACTTTCCAAAAGTGCACAGGGCAGCTATTAAGTGAGAGCAAGTGCTCTCTCCTATTCAGTGATCACTGCCCTACAAACGTCAGAGATGAGATAAAGAGGGTCCTAGGAGTTGTGACAGAATCCTTTGAGAGCAAATACCTAGGACTCCCCACTCCGGAGGGCAGAATGAAGGACAAGAACTTCCAACCTATCATGGATAAATTCAGGAAAAGATGTAACGATGCCTCCGATAAGTTCATGTCATATGCCGCAAAAGAAGTGCATGTCAAGTCTAGGGTTCAGGCCCTACCATGCTATACCATGGGTGTATTCCTTTTCTCTAAAGGTTTCTGTGAGAAATATGAGAAAATGATTCGAGACTTTTGGTGGGGAGACGAGGAAGGCCACCGGAAGGTGCACTGGATGTCCTGGGAACAGATGATACGACCAAAACGGGCGGGAGGCATCGGATTCAGAGACATGCACCTATTCAACTTAGCTCTCCTAGCCAAACAGAGTTGGAGACTAATACAGTACCCGGAGAGCCTTTGTGCTAGAGTGATTAAATCCAAGTACTACCCCAATGGCAATCTCATTGATACAGTTTTTGCCAAGGAATTATTTGGAGGGTAGGCAATGGAAAAAGCATCCAGATCCAGAGGGACCAGTGGCTACCTCGGAAGGAAGGCCTTAAATCTGCCACTTTTATCAGGAGATCGAGACTTTGATGGGTTAACCAGCTGATAAACCAGGACAGTAAAGAATGGAACATGGAGCTCATTAGACAGAATTTTCATGACTTTGATGTGGAAGAGATTAGGAAAATTCGCAACCCAAGGTCGAACATGGAGGACTGTATAGCTTGGCATCACGAAAAGAATGGGAATTTTTCTGTGAGAAGCGCATACAAACTGGCAGTCTCCTTGCAAGGTCAAGTTTCTCAGAGCCCGTCAACGTCGTCAAGTGGGGCGCACGATCGGAGCATCTGGGATCTCGTCTGGAAAACAAATGTTCCCCCCAAGGTTAGAATTTTTGGTTGGAGAGTAGTACCGAATACTTTAGCAACAAAGAAGAATAAGTTTAAATGGACTCTGGAACTGGACAGCACATGCAACATCTGCGGCTGCGAGGAGGAGGATGAATTTCATGCGGTTATTGAATGCACTAAGAGCAGAGCCCTAAGAACCGCCATGAGGAAGGAGTGGGACATCCCACATGAAATATGGTTTCGGCGCACGGGACCTGACTGGCTTCAGCTTCTACTTGCGTCCTCCCTGAGGAATCGCGAGTGCGGGTACTCATGCTCCTCTGGAGGTGCTGGCATCTGCGCGATAACTGTATTCATGGAGACGGAAAAGAGCCCATCATGCAGTCTGTTCTCTTTCTCTTGCGATAAGAGGAGGACCCACTAAAAGCTGGCCAAGATCAACCATCGTTTTCAGAGAATGAGGGGAAGATACTGACTAGTCAGGATCCTAGCACTCCTGCCCGGATTCATATGCAGTGGACAGCTCCAGTCCGAGGCACGGTAAAACTGAATTCTGACGCATCATTCCTACCTGATAGCAGGGGGTCCTGGATTGGTGTTGTTGCCAGAGACCATAATGGACAGATTATTTTGTCGGTGGGCAGACAAGTAGCAAACTTAAATAATGTGGAAGAGGCGGAGATGCAGGCTGCGCTGATTGGCCTCCAAACTCTGGTGAATGTGTACACGGGCCCAGCCGTGTTGGAGATGGACTGCAAAATTATGATTGAAGAGATCATGGACTCGGGGCAGTCCCGGTCCCCATGCTATGGTATCACTCGCGATATCAAGTCAGTGTTGGCTGGATTCAGATCACACAAGTGCTCTTTTGCCGGAACAAATTGCAACAAGCTGGCTCACGAGCTTGCGGCTACGGCCAGGCGAACAGGCGACTTTTTAATGTTTGGCAATGTGCCTGCTAGTCTCATTCCTCTGATGTGGTCCGAGTGTAAATCCCCCCTTGAGTAATTTCTTAATCTTGTTTCTCAAAAGAAAAACAAATTGTAGTTGTTGTTTATAGCTGCAGTTTGATATTTATTTATAGTCGTAGTTCCTAGTTGTATAGTTTTTATTGCACACATAAAAACAATTTGTAGATTGATAGATGAGTTCGGCAATCAAAACTAATCTTAATTTGAACTCAGCAGCCACATACGTTACCATCAACGAGGACATATATCATACTGTTGTGTACATTATTTCTGTTCATTCATACTGAGTTCAATATTATGATGTAGTAGGACCCTTCATTTCTTTACCGGGATACATTCTATAAGCGCTAAACTTTTGGCGAAACATTGATTTATTTATGTTTCGCCAAATTTCTCTCACTTAATGTGTCCATTTTTATGTCGGGTCATGGCAAATTTCTTTGTTTATTTTTTATTCATATTGTGATGTAGTAGATGTCTTAAGTTCTTTAAAGGGGTTCATACTATAAGCGCTATAGTAATACGAAGAAGGTAAACGCTTCATATGTATGAAGAACGTGTGTATAACTTCCCAAGAATATTGCAATAATATGCCGATTCTAATAAGGAGTGTTGATGACCGATTAATACCAGATTTACTACTGGCGTTGATTGAAAAATTATTACGTTGGTGAAAACTCATCATAAAATTGATCATTTACTACTAACTGACTATAGCAATATGCCTTAGAGCATCTCCAACAGCCGCGCGATATAAGCGCCGCGCTGAAAAAAATCTGTTTTTTGCGCGCGCACAGCCGCTCCGGGTGCTCCAGCAGAGGCGCAAAAAACGCGCGCGTGGCATAAGTAGTTCAGCGTGCGGGGCGAAACGGCATCCGCGCCACTTAGTTCGTGCGCCCGCTTCCGCGCAATGCACACTCGAGCGCCCGCGCCGCACCATCTCCGTCGTGCCGCTTTCGCCCCGCCCTCACTGCCGCTGGCAAATTCGCCCGATGGACGGCCGCACCGACATCCTCCTCACCCCTCCCTACACCCGCGACCCCTCTGCCGCCACCGCAAACCCTAGCGCGGGGAGCTTTGGCTTCGCCTCCACCTCCAAGCACCGGTCTCGCACGTGGAATTTTCTTGCCGCCACGGATGACCTCGGCGGCGGTTGGCGTCACGCCGGCCCCCGCCATGAAGCCATGTGCCGCCCTCTCGAAGCTCCCAAATGCGGTGCGGGCGAAGGTGGGGAAGGTTTCCGGGAAGAAGAACAAGGCGGCGGACGACTCCTCACTACAATAAAATACACTTCCGTGATGATACGTGTTTGTCATAGTAGGTCACGTTTTCTATCATGCATGTACATCCATGACAATTTTATGACAGAATCAAGATAGTCATACCTGTGCTGTCGTAGAAGTATTCCATGACATTACCAAAATTATCATCACGGAAGTGTCCACTTCCATGACGATAAATCGCGCGTCACAGAAGTGCTTTCGTCAATGGTGACCGACATGTGGCATCAACCATAACGGGTCGCGGTTAAGCTATCGGATCCGGTTTTGGATCCGATAACCCATTAACAGCCCGGACCAATGGGAAATTTCCACGTGTAAAATTCTGATTGGCCGGAGGAAACACGTGTCAGCTCGTCAGTGGGTCAGATAGGCGCCTATGATATGTTGACACGTGCAACGGCCCACCACCGGCCCATTTAGCTTACAAAGGCCGGCCCGTTTGACTTGGTCAAAAGTTAGCGGGCTGGCCCATGAAAAGCCTGTTAACGGTCTCTTCGCAAATAGCCCATTTTACGGCCCGGTAACTCACGCCCGTTAGGGCCTACCCGAAATCGGTCCAACAACGTCATGTGGGCCGTCGAATATAACACCAGCCCGTATCACTTTTGGCCCATGTATGGCCCACGACGGGCCCGTATGAGGCCTTCGTATCTTTAGGCCCTTTAAAGGCCCATGATGACTAGCCCAGAATGAACAGTAAATTTCTTTGTACCCGTTAACGGCTCATGATTCACATGGGCTGTTTCCAGCCCATGTTAGCTTTCGGCCTATTGACGGCCCATACGTTTTTGGCTCCTTTCCGGCCCTTGATTACTTTCGGCCCGTTACTGGCCTGTTCCCCTAATGGGCCAAATTCGGCCCGTGGCAAGAGTCGTCCCGTTCCTGGCTTGTTAACCCGTTGCGCCGTTTCCAGCCCGTCCTATATTCTGGCCCATTAACGACCCGTTATGCCTGTGACAGAATTAAGTCTTTGCTGTCCTCCGGCCTGTTAACAGCCCGTTACCGTGCTGGGCCGATACCAATTACGCCCGTTTACGGCCCATGTAGACCCATTTAACCGTCGGCCCGAGGCACACCGATTCTAAGGCCGTGCTGGAGGCCCATTTAAAGACGGCCCATAGGAGGCCCATGGATCCTACGGCCCGTAGCAGGGTCATGGTTACCACGGTCCGTATATGGCCCATGGTTGTTGCAGCCACTAACAAACCAGGGAAAAAGAAGATTAGGAAATAAATAAGCCTGAAACTAACGCTAGGCTATTAAGGCGATTGCACAGATTACATCCACTGGGCATCAAAGATTGCCACCAGTGCAAATATAGGGAACACCCTACACAATACAAAAATGGCTTGCTGTTTTCTTCAGCCGGTGGCTACACGTTAAGAACAAATTTTGTATCGCAACAAAACAAATTACAACTATAAAACAAAAGGAAGGTTAGCATAAAAGTTAACAGTCTGGCAGATAAATGCACCACCAGAAGTTCAGAAGCTCAGTTCATTTGACCTGACTGTTACGTTTTCATGCTGTATTGTCCGATGGAGCACCATAATCTTTGCCTTCATTTCTCCTAGGCTCCTGAACAACATAGCAAATGTCTGATAGTCTGGTTTCAAAACCATGCATATCTCGACGACATCGAACAATGTCTGTCCTTGTTTCACAAAGGGTCCCTGTTAGGGAACGGACTTGTGTCTGGAGTGCAGATATAACATTGTTTTGAGCTTGCATATCTTGATCATGAGGCAGTTTGGATGAGATTGCCTTAACAACCAACCCAGTATTATGCAGGAACGTGCTTTTGGCACTGTTAGTGGACAGGTACTGACCCACTGCAGCAAGAGCTGACATTGCGGTTATAGTTGCCTGGCCACCTTCAGAAGGTGGCGGTTCCACCATTTTTTCTATAGCTTGTTGAAAAGTTGAGTTTTTACATTAGTACCAGAACAGAAGATATTAAGGAGGCAGCAAAACAAAACAAAATAGCTTTGGTCTATATACAGAAGTTATTCTGGTGAACCCATGTAAAATATTAGTTGTATTTTACTGCAAAGTGCATAATAAAACCAGTTTCCGAACATATGACCATGTACCATGGCTAATGTATTGTCTATTTCTTCACATTGTATTGACAGCTAAGGATAAACAGACAAAGTTTATAATACAGTAAGCATAATATGACATCATCCATATCACAAAACAACTGAGAACAGACAAACAGGCAATTTGACATTGTGTGGGCAAGTCCAGCACGGAACTAGATTACATGTCAAGATCAAAGGAACATCACTCCTTTCTTTTAAACCTTGTAAGGTGAATGATACACTAAGACAATTGTGTATAAAATTGAAAAGAGTAATAGACATTGGCTGCAAACCATGCAGTTCAAGGCAAGAGTCAGAGTAAGTAGTAGTTAAAAGGCATGAGGATTAAGGACTTACAACAGCGGCTTTGACTGGTGTAGTCATGCCCTTCGTCTTGCTGGTGTGATAGTCCTTGAAGATTTCCACAACATTTTGTTCACGTACTTTTTGGTCCTTGTGGGCTTTCCTCTGCATTTGGAACAAGTCAACATAGATCTGATAATATGGTACAATGAAAAGAGTGAAACAGCAGATAATTACAAGAGCCTCGCAGTGTGCAATATAGCTACGAGATCCTGTCGTCTGTTGGAATTTCACTTTTGTACGGTTGGCCTTGTTCTTTGAACATTTCACCTACAAGAAGATAGATTTGTGTGGCACATGCATAAATAGGACTTGAACATGTGATCTGATCACACATATATAATGTACCTGATACTTCGGATTGGACCAGTGTTTAATGAGGCCTCTCCAGTCTTCATCCGATATATTTTCCACTGGAGATGTTTGGGAAAGTTCACTGTTAGCCTTGCCTTCAAAGTGAGTTTTCCTCAAGTTATACCGATACTGTCATAGAGCAGACTTGAAAACATGGGTGCAAGCTTGTCTGGTTGCATCATCTTGGCTATCCAACTTGAACCTCATCTGTTGAAAATTATGGGAGTCTCATTATCAGCAACCTAGAAAGTATTGGAGAGAGCAAGACAATATTACTAGTTTCCATACATAACCATACTTACAGATAAATGGTCGAGGAAGGTGTTGAACTGGGTTTCGTCTTTTTCATTCCTGTACTGAATCCATGTTGGGAGGATACGTACATGACACCTAACAGCAACCGCTACCTCTGATACTAACTTGGCTGACTCTGTAGCATCACGTGGCCTTTTTAAACCTGCCTCAAAATGGATCTCCATTCTTCCTACTCTAGATTTAGTTAACCTATCGAGCATTATCCCCGATGTTTGTTTCCTCTTGCGCCTAGGTGCTAATCCAACAACAAACATAGGAAGTGTTAGTGTACATCAAACTGTGAGACTACATATAAAGAAGCATGCAACTATAACATGACTCCAGCAACTACCTTCTTTTCGTTGAAGCTCACAAAGTTCATCTGATCTTGCCAACTCATCTTGTGTCAAGAGTGCTTCGGAAGTAGTTTCAAGTGGCAAGGGAGCTTGAGAACGTGCTGCTAGCTGAGTTGTCCAACGAGTAAATCGTGCAGCTGGTGGTACTGTGGAAGGTGTTGCAACAACTAGGGATGTCTCTACTTGTTTGGTGGCAGCTATTTGTTTCTGTTTGGCTTGTTCTGCAGCTTGTGTAGCACGGGATACCCTGTCGGTACAATTTTCCGCTGGACTTTGACCTTCTATTGCACCATCAATACCAGCAGAATCTGCAGGATTCTTCCGCTTCCCTTTCCCTGTCGTTCTGTGTTGCTTCCTCTTTCTCTGTGCCATGTTAAGTCAAGCCGACAAGAAAAACGAATAACAATTTAGTTCTTTAGAACAAATTGATGCGTGATATAGATGAACTGAACTTTGATGTTAGAAAACCACATGATAGGAGGATGTAATATGTACGAAAAACAGGACGGCATGAGATAACCAGAACTATGATGTGTAAACTAAGAGGAAGACATTTCACTAAATTAGAAGCAATGCAATGGAAGGTAGACACCATATAAAAGATGCTACAAATATCGCTCTGCCAAGTTAACAGTGTCTCATCATAAATGCCGTTTTGATACGTCTCCAACGTATCTATAATTTTTGATTGTTCCATGCTATTATATTATCTGTTTTGGATGTTTAATGGGCTTTATTATACACTTTTACATTATTTTTGGGACTAACCTACTAACCGGAGGCCCAGCCCAAATTGCTGTTTTTTTTGCCTATTTCAGTGTTTCGCAGAAAAGGGATATCAAATGGAATCCAAACGGAATGAAACCTTGGGAAGATTTATTTTTGGAACAAACGCAATCCAGGGGACTTGGAGTGGACTTCAAGAAATAAGCGAGGAGGCCACGAGTAGGGGTGGAAACGGATCGGATGCAGATCGGATAGTGCTCTTACCACTTCCATTTTCATATTTTCAAAACGAATACGAATCCGAAAACGGATGTTATCGGATATGGATGCGGCTCGGATATTATTCGAATACGGATACGTATCGGATATTTTCTTGATTCGGAACGGATACGAATAATCTCTACATATTGATTAAGTAAATTAGTCGATAGCTATGTGACCTGAATAATCAACTTGTGACATACAATAAGTCAATGATAAATAGGTTTGTGAATAAATACCATTGTAATGCATAATAATTTATCAGTTTAATCATATAAAGAGTAAAATTTGACCCCTTATTTGGCTTTTATGATGGATAATTGGAATATTGGGTCTAGAATTTTGAAAATTACCTCCCATAATCTTATTCGGATACGGATATATCCACTTCCATATCCATATTTGTGTCAAAATCTCCTACCATATTTTATTTTTTACTTGTGTAATAAATTCAGATACGGATAATTTCCATTTTGGTTCGGATGCGCATGTTTCGGATACGAATAGGCATTTTCTCGAATACGAATATCGGATATTTCGGATTATCCGCTACCACTTTCCACCCCTAGCCAGGAGGTAGGGAGGCGCGCCTGCCCCCTGGGTGCGCCCCCACCCTCGTGGGCCCCTCGCAGCTCCACCAACCTACTTCTTCCTCCTATATATACCTACGTACCCCGAAAACATTCAGGAGCACCACGAAACCCTATTTCCACCGCCGCAACCTTCTGTACCCGTGAGATCCCATCTTGGGGCCTTTTCCGGCGCTCCGCTGGAGGGGCCATTGATCACGGAGGGCTTCTACATCAACACCATAGCCTCTTCGATGATGTGTGAGTAGCTTACCTCAGACCTTCGGGTCCATAGTTATTAGCTAGATGGCTTCTTCTCTCTCTTTGGATCTCAATACAAAGTTCTCCTCGATCTTCTTGGAGATCTATTTGATGTAATTCTTTTTGCGGTATGTTTGTCGAGATCCGATGAATTGTGGGTTTATGATCAAGATTATCTATAAACAATATTTGAATCTCCTCTGAATTCTTTTATGTATGATTTGTTATCTTTGCAAGTCTCTTCGAATTATCAGTTTGGTTTGGCCTACTAGATTGATATTTCTTGCAATGGGAGAAGTGCTTAGCTTTGGGTTCAATCTTGCGGTGTTCAATCCCAGTGACAGAAGGGGAACCGATACGTATTGTATTGTTGCCATCGAGGATAAAAATATGGGGTTTATATCATATGATTGAGTTTATCCCTCTACATCATGTCATCTTGCCTAATGAGTTACTCTGTTCTTATGAACTTAATACTCTAGATGCATGCTGGATAGCGGTCGATGTGTGGAGTAATAGTAGTACATGCAGAATCATTTCGGTCTACTTGTCGCGGACGTGATGCCTATATACATGATCATGCCTAGATATTCTCATAACTATGCACTTTTCTATCAATTTCTCGACAATAATTTGTTCACCCACCGTAATACTTATGCTATCTTGAGAGAAGCCACTAGTGAAACCTATGGCCCCCGGGTCTATTTTCCATCATATTAATCTTCCTTCAACTAGCTATTTCTTTCGCCGTTTATTTGGCAATCTTTACTTTTCAATCTATAAAACAAAAATACCAAAAATATTTATCTTATTATCTCTTTCAGATCTCACTTTTGCAAGTGGCTGTGAAGGGATTGACAACCCTTTATTGCGTTGGTTGCAAGGTTCTTATTTGTTTGTGTAGGTACGAGGGACTTGCGTGTGGCCTCCTACTGGATTGATACCTTGGTTCTCAAAACTGAGGGAAATACTTACGCTACTTTGCTGCATCACCCTTTCCTCTTCAAGGGAAAACCAACGCTGTGCTCAAGAGGTAGCAAGAAGGATTTCTGCGCCGTTGTCGGGGAGTCTACGCACAAGTCAAGACATACCAAGTACCCATCACAAACTCTTATCCCTCGCATTACATTATTTGCCATTTTCCTCTCGTTTTCCTCTCCCCCACTTCATCCTTGCCGTTTTATTCGCCCTTCTTCTGTTCGTCTTTTTCATTTGCTTTGATGTCTTACTTGGCTCGTTTGCACGTTTGGTTGGAATAGTTGTTTATTTATTGCTAAACAGAGAACCTAAGATATATGGATCCTCATCCGCTTGCTAATCTTTTTAAGAGATCAATTATGATGAACCAATTGCTAGTGAGTTTTGAGCACTAGATTATCTTTATGAAGTTTTGCTTGAAATTCGTGAATCTGAAAATTGTGATGAAGAAATTTCTGAAGAGATTCACGATAGCTCCTTGAATAAAAAGCATGATTGCAATGATTTTACTATACATTCTCTTGATGTCAATTGTGCTACTAATATGCAAAACTCTAAGCTTGGGGATGCTAGTTTTGCTATGTCTACTACTTGCTGCAGTGATTATGATTGGGGTGATTCTTCTTATGATCTTGAAAATTTATTGAAGTCCCATGATGATGTTGGAAATATGCCCTAGAGGAAATAATAAAATGGTTATTATTATATTTCCTTGTTCATGATAATTGTCTATTATTCATGCTATAATTGTATTAACCAGAAATCGTAATACATGTGTGAATACATAGACCAAAACATGTCCCTAGTGAGCCTCTAGTTGACTAGCTCGTTAATCAATAGACGGTTACGGTTTCCTGACCATGGACATTGGATGTCATTGCTAACGGGATCACATCATTAGGAGAATGATGTGATGGACAAGACCCAATCCTAAGCATAGCACAAGATCGTGTAGTTCGTCTGCTAAAGCTTTTCTAATGTCAAGTATCATTTCCTTAGACCATGAGATTGTGCAACTCCAGGATACCGTAGGAATGCTTTGGGTGTGCCAAACGTCACAACGTAACTGGGTGGCTATAAAGGTACACAACAGGTATCTCCGAAAGTGTCTGTTGGGTTGGCACGAATCGAGACCGGGATTTGTCACTCCGTATGGAGAGGTATCTCTGGGCCCACTCGATAATGCATCATCATAATGAGCTCAATGTGACTAAGCAGTTAGTCACGGGATCATGCATTATGGAACGAGTAAGGTGACTTGCCGGTAACGAGATTGAACGAGGTATTGGGATACCGACAATTGAATCTCGGGCAAGTAACATACGGATTGACAAAGGGAATTTTATTCGGGATTGTTTGAATCCCCGACATCGTGGTTCATCCGATGAGATCATCGTGGGACATGTGGGAATCAACATGGGTATCCAGATCCTGCTGTTGGTTATTGGCCGGAGAGATGTGTCGGTCATGTCTGCATGATTCACGAACCCGTAGGGTCTACACACTTAAGGTTCGGTGACGCTAGAGTTGTTATGGGAAATAGTATGTGGTTACCGAAGGTTGTTCAGAGTCCCGGATGAGATCCCGGACATGACGAGGAACTCCGGAATGGTCCAGAGGTGAAGATCGATATATTGGACTAAGGGTATTGGAGTCCGGAATTGTTCCGGGGGTACTGGGTGACGACCAGCGTGTCCGAAAGTGGTTTCGGAGGCCCCGGCAAGCGTTGGGGGGCCTTATGGGCCAAGGGGAGGGGGCACATCAGCCCACTAAGGGGCTGAGCGCCCCTCCCACCCCATCTCACGTAACCTGGAGAGGTGGGGCGCCTCCCCTAGGGCAGCCACCCCTCCCGGCTTGGGCGGCAAGTTTCCTAGGGGTGGGGACGCCCAAACCCATCAAGGGTTTCCCCTGTGGCCGCCGCCCCTCCCCTAGGGAACCCTAGGGCGCCTCCTCCTCCCCCCTTCCCCCTATATATAGTGAGGGAGAGAGAGGGCAGCCGCACCCCTTCCCTGGCGCACCCCCTCTCCTCCTCCAACTCCTCCTCCTCCGTAGTGCTTAGCGAAGCTCAGCCGGAAAACCACGAGCTCCATCGCCACCACGCCATCGTGCTGCCGGAGCTCTTCCCTCAACTTCTCCTCTCCCCTTGCTGGATCAAGAAGGATGAGACGTCCCCGGGCTGTACGTGTGTTGAACGCGGAGGTGCCATCCGTTCGGCGCTAGATCGGATCTTCCGCGATTTGAATCGCCGCGAGTACGACTCCATCAACCGCATTCTGGTAACACTTCCGCTTAGCGATCTTAAAGGGTATGAAGATGCACTCCCTTTCTCTCGTTGCTAGCATCTCCTAGATTGATCTTGGTGACATGTAGGAAAATTTTGAATTATTACTACGTTCCCCAACAGTGGCATCATGAGCTAGGTTTATGCGTAGATTCTATGCACGAGTAGAACACAAAGTAGTTGTTGGTGATTATTTGTTCAATTTACTTACCGTTACTAGTCTTATCTTGATTCGGCGGCATTGTGGGCTGAAGCGGCCCGGACCGACCTTACACGTACTCTTACGTGAGACAGGTTCCACCGACTGACATGCACTTGATGCATAAGGTGGCTAGTGGGAGTCTGTCTCTCCCACTTTACTCGGATCGGATTCGATGAAGAGGGTCCTTATGAAGGGTAAATAGCAATTGTCATATCATCGTTGTGGCTTTTGCGTAGGTAAGAAATGTTCTTGCTAGAAACCCATAGTAGCCAC
Source organism: Triticum urartu (assembly GCF_056163025.1). NCBI lineage: Eukaryota > Viridiplantae > Streptophyta > Magnoliopsida > Poales > Poaceae > Triticum > Triticum urartu. The sequence goes on from NC_141879.1 coordinate 717,598,248, forward strand.
GTAAAACATGCAACAACAATTAGAGGACGTCTAACTTGTTTTTGTAGGGTATGCTATGTGATGTGATATGGCCAAGAGGATGTGATGAATTATATATATGTGATGTATGAGATTGATCATGTTCTTGTAATAGGAATCACGACTTGCATGTCGATGAGTATGACAACCGGCAGGAGCCATAGGAGTTGTCTTAATTTATTGTATGACCTGCGTGTCAATGAAAAACGTCATGTAATTACTTTACTTTATTGCTAACCGTTAGCAATAGTAGTAGAAGTAATAGTTGGCGAGACAACTTCATGAAGACACGATGATGGATATCATGGTGTAATGCCGGTGACGAAGGTGATCATGCAGCGCCTCAAAGATGGAGATCAAAGGCGCAAGATGATACTGGCCATATCCTGTCACTTTATGATTTGCATGTGATGTTTGTCATGTTTACATCTTATTTTTTTAGAACGACGGTAGCATAAATAAGATGATCCCTCACTAAAATTTCAAGAAAGTGCTCCCCCTAACTGTGCACCGTTGCGAAGGTTCGTTGTTTCGAAGCACCACGTGATAATCGAGTGTGATAGATTCTAACGTTCGCATACAACGGGTGTAAGCCAGATTTACACATGCGAAACACTTAGGTTGACTTGACGAGCCTAGCATGTACAGACATGGCATCGGAACACAAGAGACCGAAAGGTCGAACATGAGTCGTATAGTAGATACGATCAACATGGAGATGTTCACCGTTGATGACTAGTCCGTCTCACGTGATGATCGGACACGGCCTAGTCGATTCGGATCATGTATCACTTAGATGACTAGAGGGATGTCTATCTGAGTGGGAGTTCATTGAATAATTTGATTAATTGAACTCATTATCATGAACATAGTCTAAATCGTCTTTGCAAATTATGTTGTAGATTAATAGCTCGCGCTTTAGCTCCCTGTTTTAATACGTTCCTAGAGAAAGACTAAGTTGAAAGATATTGTAAGCAATTGTGCGGACTAGGGACGTAGTCTGAGGATTGTCCTCACTGCTACACAGAAGGCTTTTGTCCTTGATGCACCGCTCAGTGTACCAACCCCTCTGGCGTCGTCTGTGGATGTTGTGAACATCTGGCAGACACGTTCGGATGACTACCAGATAGTTTAGTGCGCCATGCTTTGCGGCTTAGAGTCGGGGCTCCAAAAGCGTTTTGAACGCCATGGAACATATGAGATGTTCCAAGAGCTGAAATTGGTATTTCAGGCTCATGCCTGTGTTGAGAGGTTTGAGACTTCTGACAAGATCTTTGCCTACAAGATGGAGGAGAATAGCTCGGCCAGTGAGCATGTGCTCAGAATGTCTGGGTACTTCAATCGCTTGAATCAAGTGGGAGTTAATCTTCCAGATAAGAGAAGTGATTGACGGAGTTCTCCAGTCACTATCACCAAGCTAACTAGAGCTTCGTGATGAACTATAACATGCAAGGGAAGTTGATCCCAGAGCTGTTCGTCGTGCTTAAGGCCGTAAAGGTAGAAGTCAAGAAGGAGCATCAAGTGTTGATGGTTAACAAGACCACTAGTTTCAAACAAGGGAAAGGGAAAGAAGGGAAACTTCCTGAATGGCAAGCCAGTTGCCGCTCCAGTGAAGAAACCCAAAGAACCCAAACCCGAGACTAAGTGCTTCTATTAGAGGAACGGTCATTGGTAGCGAAACTGCCTCAAATACTTGGTAGATAAGAAGGCTGGCAACTTCAACAACAAGTATATTTGATATATGTGTTATTGATGTGTACCTTGCTTGTACTCCTAGTAGCACGTGGGTATTAGATACTGGTTCAGTTGCTATGATTGGTAACTCAAAACAAAAGCTGCGGAATAAACGGAGACTAGCTAAGGGTGAGGTGACGATGTGTGTTGGAAGTGTTTCCAAGGTTGATGTGATCACCATCGCACACTCCCTCTACCTTCGGGATTAGTGTTGAACCTAAATAAATGTTGTTTGCATTGGTGTATGCGTTGAGCATGAACATGATTAGATCATGTTTATTGCAATACGGTTATTCATTTAAGTCTGAGAATAATGGTTATTCTGTTTACATGGATAATACCATCTATGGTCATGCACCCAATGTGAATGGTTTATTGAATCTCGGTCGTAGTGATACACATGTTCATAACATTGATGCCAAAAGATGTAAAGTTGATAATGATAGTATCATTTTATTGTGGCACAGCCACTTAGGTCATATTGGTGTAAAGTGCATGAAGAACCTCCATACCGATGGACTTTTGGAGTCACTTGATTTGGAATCACCTGACACATGCGAACCATGCCTCATTGGCAAGATGATTAAAACCCCGTTTTCTGGAACAATGGAGCGAGCAAGTAACTTATTGGAAATCATACATGCTGATGTGTGCGGTCCGATGAGTGTTGACGCGTGTAGTGGATATCGTTATTTTCTCACCTTCACCGATGAATTGAGTAGATATGGGTATATTTACTTAATGAAGCGTAAGTCTGAAACGTTTGAAAAGTTCAAGAAATTTCAGAGTGAAGTTGAGAATCATCATAACAAGAAGATCAAGTTCCTACGATCTGATCAAGGGAAAAGTATCTGAGTTATGAGTTTGGCAATCACTAAAGACAAGGTGGAATCGTTCCATAGTTGACGCCACCTGGAACACCATAGCATAATGGTGTGTCCGAACATCGTAATCGCACCCTATTGGATATGGTGCGATCTATGATGTCTCTTACCGATCTACCGCTATCATTTTGGGGTTATGCATTACAGACAATTACATTCACTTTAAATAGGGCACCATCTAAGTCCGTGGAGACGACATTGTATGAAGTATGGTTTGGCAAGAAACCTAAGTTGTTGTTTCTTAAGTTTTGGGGCTACGATGCTTATGTCGATAGGCTTCGGCCAGAAAAGCTCGAACCCAAAGCGGAAAATTGTGTCTTCATAGAATACCCAAACAAGACGATTGGGTATACCTTCTGTCGCAGATCTGAGGGCAAAGTGTTTGTCGCGAGGAACAGGTCCTTTCTCGAGAAAGAGTTTCTCTCAAAAGAATTGAGTGGGAGGAAGATAGAACTTGATTAGGTTGTTGAACCTTTACTTCAACCTGAGAGTAGCGCAGCACAGAAAAATGTTTCTGTGGCACCTACTGAAGGAAATATGCCCTAGAGGCAATAATAAAGTTATTATTTATTTCCTTATATCATGATAAATGTTTATTATTCATGCTAGAATTGTATTAACCGGAAACATAATACATGTGTGAATACATAGACAAACACTAGTAGAAAACGGGCCATTAGCACCGGTTTGTAAGGGCCTTTAGTGCCGGTTATGGAACCGGCACTAATGTTTCGGCACTAAAGGCCCCCCCCCTTTAGTACCGGTTCAGCATGAACCGGTGCTAAAGGGGAACCACGTGGCACAAGCCAGCTCCGGGGGCCGGGAGCCCTTTAGTACCGGTTGGTAACACCAACCGGTACTAAATGGTTGTGGGTTTTTGTTTTATTTTGTATTTTTCAATTAAATTTGTGTTATCAATTTAATTTAGGATTGTTTTACGTTATAATGAGTTGTAGTCGTCATCATCATCATCATCATAGCATATTAATAAATAAATAAACTCTAGCTAGCTAAAAATCATCGTAGTCGTCTAATTACCACTATTTAATCATCATAGTCATTACCGCGCTAGCTATCTAATCATCATCAACGCTGGCTAGCTTAAAGAGGAAACATTCACTTTGTAACAGAAGCAAAGATATCATCAAGTTCAACATAATCGTCACCAAGATCGAAGTTCAGGACACGGACATGAGACCAGTACTAATTAAGAGCATGAACTAGTAGCTACTGATCCTGCTTCTCCCTCTCAGGTAGAATAGCATAGAACATGTATAGCTCTCCTGATTCATCATACTGGAGCATGCAGATGAATCTGTCTCCTAATCTTGGGTTGCGCTTCACCTTACTGCCCCCTAGTACTTCTTTGCGATCGTTAACAATTTTGCTCCAATCTTTCACTATTAAGCATTCTTTGCTTTCAGAAATCCTGAATGCACTCATGTGCAATGTAGGAAATCTTGGTCGTAAGCTAACCATTGACATGTGACCTTTTGTCTCGATCCACTGAGGCACAACTGTCATCGGAAGTCCCTGTTGAACAACATCGTATAGTAATTAATATACTAAGCATTGAAAGTTTAGCTTCAAAAATAATATATGCAAAAGATGCACTAATTAAGGACAAATATTTAAAATCTTACCATCTTTTGATTATAGATGTGACCGTAGTTCAATACGATCACCATTGGTCGCACGTTTTGAGTACTAACATTTCTAAGTTTAGGAAAAAAATTTGTCTTGACAGTATTAAGATCCTCAAGCCATGAAACATAATGACTTATCTCCTCGCAGTTTAGTTGAACCCCGGGGCAGTAGTAGGTCCTGTCTACCAAGCGCCGGACATGTTTGCTTGAACCGAAATAAGCTGACAATACAAATTAGTTGTCAACTATTTTTGAATAAACTGTATGAAAGACATAAACATATGCATGCATGGTTGAGAAAAACTCACCAAATGGTAGAACTGGAGGCGTTTGCACATCGACCCAGATGTCTATATTACCTTTAATATCATCTTCCGGACGAATATCAAAGGTGATAACCATATCAGGCTCAAATGCATAAGCCTTGCATACTGCTTGCCAAGTTTTGCATTCAAAATGGGTGTATGTGTCTCCATTATATAATTTGACGTTGAAAGTATACCCATGCTCCGTCTTCAAGTAAACTCTCTTTACCTTCATATCATCTATAGCACTAAAACCTATCTTATCCAAGACAAAAATTCTTGCATGGCAGGGGATGCGCTAGTAGAATAGTGAAAATTTAAAATTATAAGTTGAAGCAAATGAAGCATAAGTTTTGCATTCAAATAATAATTGACAAAGTGACTTACTGTATCAACTTCGAATGTCTCATCCAGCTTGATGCTGAAGCGCCTACCATCAACAAGGAAATTTTGGTCGCACAGGCCGCGCTGGTCTTCACAGTGTTCGCACAAAATAAAATGTTTTTCGTCGTCAGATGACATTTCCTATGTTCATATAGGTGAAACATTAAACACCTATATCTAGCCAAATATATATTCATCTAACATTTGACATTAATATATCTTACTATATATTCAATTGACATTACTATATATTTAACTTTTCTATCTAATTCATCTAACATTCGACATTAATCTAACATTTATATAAACTCAAAATATATAAAAAATTAAATAAACAGAAAAACTCATTAACAAATAATATTTTAATTAGATCATCAAATCTGATATACCTAAATTTTCTTACTAAAATAAACTAGTTATATTAATTATTCAACTAGTTCTAATCTCATATACCTAAATTTTCTTACTAAAAATAAACTAGTTATATTAATTATTCCACTAGTTCTAATCTCATATACCTAAATTTTCTTACTAAAAATAAACTAGTTATATTAATTATTCAACTAGTTCTAATCTCTAGTTCGACAATTTTTCTATCTAGCTAGCTAATTCATCTAACATTCGACATTAATCTAACATTCGATCATCTAATTAACTTTTCTAAAAAACAAAAAATAAGTAAAAAAAATGTGTGTGTGTGTATGTGTGTGTGTATGCATGTGTGTGTATATATACGTATATGTGTGTACGTATGTGTGTATGTGTGTGTGTATGCGTGTGTGTGTGGTATGTGTGTGTGTGTGTGTGCGGCCCCGTACGCCGCCGCCCCGTACGTACGAGCGGGGGCGCCGGCGTACGGGGCGGGGGCGCCGGTGTGTGTGTGTATGTGTGTGTATGTATGTGTGTGTATGTGTGTGCGGGAGCGAGAGAGAGACGTACGGCCGCGGCGATGGCGACGGACGGCGGCGGCGTTCGGGGCGGCAGCGCGAGACGACGACGACGACGGGCGGCGGCGGGGACAGCGACGATGACGACGGACGACGGGCGGCGACGACGGGATCGAGCGGCGCGCGCGGCGGAGGTTGGAGACGAAGTGGGGATGAAACTGAAATTTTCGTAAGAGCTATATATATAGGATGGGCCTTTAGTAACGGTTGGTGGCTCCAACCGGTACTAAAGGCCTATTTTCGCCAAGCCAAGCGGCGGGAAACGAAGGCTTTTAGTACCGGTTGGAGCCACCAACCGGTACTAAAGGGGGGGCCTTTAGTACTGGTTGGAGCCACCAACCGGTACTAAAGGCCTTGCGCTGCCACCCCAAAGTTTAGTCCCACCTCGTCCGGCGAAGGGCAGCCGCACTGGTTTATAAACCCAACCGCGGCTACCTCTTCGAACTCCTCTATATAGCAGGCTTCTGGGCCTAATTAATTAGGGCACGCTGCCCTGTGAGTCTGCTGGCCCTCCTGGGCCTGCATTTGCACACCCTAGGTCTGGTAGGCCCACAGGGCAGTGTGCCAACAAATTTGCTATATAGTTTTTTCTTTTCTGCATTACTTATTTTCTTTTATTTATTTTTGAGTAGTTTTTATATAGTTTTTTCTTTTCTGCATTATTTATTTTCTTCTATTTATTTTTGAGTAATTTTTTTGTATGGTTTTTTTATTTTCTGCATTATTTATTTTTGTATAGTCCGAAACCCTGATACTCGGAAAGAGTTTATCCAATTTGTACACGAAGTGCGTCCTGTTTTTGCCGTGACCCTCTCTACTCTTTCGCGCATGCTATGCGGGTGATATGATGATACATGCCAAGTTTCAACATTTTCAGGATTCATTTTGTAGTGATTTTTAATTTCACGGTCATTTAGCTCTCTAAACAATTAGGTAAATGACCGAAAAACAACAAGTGATGTCAGAACATGTTGGAAATTGATGACGCCGCTTTAAATGCTGCATACTGAACACAAAAGAAGTCCGGAGTTTAAATAAGTTATTAAAAATAAAAAAGAGGTGCAATGCTGGTTAATTTGCTTCAAGCCATTCGGAATAATGTAGACTGCACTGCACATAGCTCAGTGCAATCTATGCTATTCCGCAAGGCTTGAAGCTAATCAACATGTAGGTGAGCATTGCAACTCTTCGTCATTGTCTGTGCACTCACGGCTTATAAACCGCTCATACTGCCTCTCTCTTGGCGAAGATCACAAGATAGTTTGGTTAAATTGCATTACTTGTAAGTCCAGTTAACATGGATGCTTATGATGCAAGAGCAACAGCAAAAGTGAAAATTTGGCACAAATAGGTAGTTGTGTAACTAAAATAGGTAGGAGGAGAGATAGCTCTTATGTCACAAAAAAGAAGTTGTATCAAACCTTTTATGTCGGATCTAGAACAAACCAATCGATATCGCCATCATACAGCCCAACCGCGGCTCGGGATGCATATATATGCATATCAAATGCACGGTTGGACGTATGATGGCGAATCCGAATGATTTGTATTCAGTCGATGAACTGGTAGATGTATGCAGTCGATGAACTGGTAGATGTATGTAGTCGATGAACTGAAAGACTTATGCAGGGAAGGCGAGAGGTGGGCTAGCTATATATAGGGTCGTCTGGCTCACAAAGTGATTGTGGTAGTTTCGATCCAACGACTCACATGAGCTAGGAAGAAACACACCCTTGATCCAACGACTCGCAAGAGCTAGAAAGAAACACACGATCCGTGTGATTCTTCCTGATTGGTGGGATGCACATTAGTACCCACTCCGGACTCCGAAACCCTAATACTCGGAAAGAGTTTGTCCAGTTTGTACATGAAGTGCGTCTAGTTTTTGCCGTGACCCTCTCTACTCTTTCGCGCATGCTATGCGGGTGATATGATGATACCATGCCAAGTTTCAACATTTTCAGGATTCATTTTATAGTGATTTTCAATTTCACGGTCATTTAGCTCTCTAAACAATTAGGTAAATGACCGAAAAACAACAAATGATGTCAGAACATGTTGGAAATTGATGACGTCGCTTTAAATGCTGCATACTGAACACAAAAGAAGTCCGGAGTTTAAATAAGTTATTAAAAATAAAAAAGAGGTGCAATGTTGGTTAATTTGCTTCAAGCCATTCGGAATAGTGTAGACTGCACTGCACTTAGCTCAGTGCAATCTATGCTATTCCGCAAGGCTTGAAGCTAATCAACATGTAGGTGAGCATTGCAACTCTTCGTCATTGTCTGTGCACTCACGGCTTATAAACCGCTCATACTGCCTCTCTCTTGGCGAGGTGGGATTAAAAACAGCTTGCCATAACCTCATTAGTACCGGTTCATGGTAAGAACCGGCACTAAATGGTGATGGTGGGGCCATAGCCTGACCGCAGGCTGATGCAGCCTCTTTAGTACCGGTTCGTGGCATGAACCGGTACTAAAGGTTCGCCACGAACCATTACTATTGATCGCCGCCACGAACCGGCACTAATGTACACATTAGTGCCTGCTCTAATTCAAACCGACACTAATGTACTTCACGTTTGAACCTTTTTCTACTAGTGAAACAGAGTGTCACTAGTATGCCTCTACTTGACTAGCTCGTTAATCAAAGATGGTTATGTTTCCTAACCATGGACAAAGAGTTGTTATTTGATTAACGGGATCACATCATTAGTTGAATGATCTGATTGACATGACCCATTCCATTAGCTTAGCACTCGATCGTTTAGTATGTTGCTATTGCTTTCTTCATGACTTATACATGTTCCTATGACTATGAGATTATGCAACTCCCGTTTGCCGGAGGAACACTTTGTGTGCTACCAAATGTCACAACGTAAATGGGTGATTATAAAGGAGCTCTACAGGTGTCTCCAATGGTAGATGTTGGGTTGGCGTATTTCGAGATTAGGATTTGTCACTCCGAATGTTGGAGAGGTATCTCTGGGCCCTCTTGGTAATGCACATCACTTAAGCCTTGCAAGCATTGCAACTAATGAGTTAGTTGCGGGATGATGTATTACGGAACGAGTAAAGAGACTTGCCGGTAACGATATTGAACTAGGTATTGGATACCGACGATCGAATCTCGGGCAAGTAACATACCGATGACAAAGGGAACAACGTATGTTCTTATGCGGTCTGACCGATAAAGATCTTCGTAGAATATGTAAGAGCCAATATGGGCATCCAGGTCCCGCTATTGGTTATTGACCGGAGACGTGTCTCGGTCATGTCTACATTGTTCTCGAACCGTAGGGTCCGCACGCTTAAGGTTTCGATGATAGTTATTACGATTTTATGAGTTTTGATGTACCGAAGGAGTTCGGAGTCCCGGATGAGATCGGGAATATGACGAGGAGTCTCGAAATGGTCGAGACATAAAGATTGATATATTGGAAGCCTATGTTTGGACATCGGAAGTGTTCCGGGTGAAATCAGGATTTTACCGGATTACCGGGAGGGTACCGGAACCCCCCGGGAGTCATATGGGCCTTATTGGGCTTTAGTGGAAAGGTGAAAGGGGCTGCCCATAGTGGGCTGCGCGCCTCCCCCCTCCCCTAGTCCTATTAGGACTAGGAGAGGTGGCCGGCCACCTCTCTCTCTCTTTCCCCCATGGGAGTCCTATTTGGAATTGGATTGGGGGGGGGGGGAGTCCTACTCCCGGTAGGAGTAGGACTCCTCCTGCGCCTCCATAGGGCTGGCCGCACCCCTCCCCCTTGGCTCCTTTATATACGGAGGCAGGGGCACCTCTAGACACACAAGTTGATCATTGAGATCGTTCCTTAGCCGTGTGCGGTGCCCCTGCCACCATATTCCACCTCGATCATATCGTTGTAGTGCTTAGGCGAAGCCCTGCGTTGGTAGAACATCAAGATCGTCACTACACCGTCGTGCTGACGGAACTCCTCAACGAAGCTTTGCTGGATTGGAGCCCGGGGATCGTCATCGAGCTGTACGTGTGCTAAGAACTCGGAGGTGCCGGAGTAACGGTGCTTGGATCGGTCGGATCGGGAAGACGTACGACTACTTCCTCTACCTTGTGTGATCGCTTCCGCAGTCGGTCTGCGTTGGTACGTAGACAACACTCTCCCCTCTCGTTGCTATGCATCACCATGATCTTGCGTGTGCGTAGGAAATTTTTTGAAATTACTACGTTCCCCAACAGTGGTATCAGAGCCTAGGTTTTATGGTTTGATGTTATATGCACGAGTAGAACACAAGTGAGTTGTGGGCGATATAAGTCATACTGCCTACCAGCATGTCATACTTTGGTTCGGCGGTATTGTTGGACGAGACGACCCGGACCAACCTTACGCGTACGCGTACGCGAGACCGGTTCCCTCGACGTGCTTTGCACATAGATGGCTTGCGGGCGACTGTCTCTCCAACTTTAGTTGAATCGAGTGTGGCTACGCCCGGTCCTTGAGAAGGTTAAAACGGAGTCTATTTGACAAACTATCGTTGTGGTTTTGATGCGTAGGTGAGATTGGTTCTTGCTTAAGCCCGTAGCAGCCACGTAAAACTTGCAACAACAAAGTAGAGGACGTCTAACTTGTTTTTGCAGGGAATGTTGTGATGTGATATGGTCAAGGCATGATGCTGAATTTTATTGTATGAGATGATCATGTTTTGTAACCAAGTTATCGGCAACTGGCAGGGGCCATATGGTTGTCGCTTTATTGTATGCAATGCAATCGCGATGTAATGCTTTACTTTATCACTAAGCGGTAGCGATAGTCGTGGAAGCATAAGATTGGCGAGACGACAACTATGCTACGATGGAGATCAAGGTGTCGCGCCGGTGACGATGGCGATCATGACGGTGCTTCGGAGATGGAGATGACAAGCACAAGATGATGATGGCCATATCATATCACTTATATTGATTGCATGTGATGTTTATCTTTTTATGCATCTTATCTTGCTTTGATTGACGGTAGCATTATAAGATGATCTCTCACTAAATTATCAAGAAGTGTTCTCCCTGAGTATGCACCATTGCCAAAGTTCGTCGTGCCCAGACACCACGTGATGATCGGGTGTGATAAGCTCTACGTCCATCTACAACGGGTGCAAGCCAGTTTTGCACACGCAGAATACTCAGGTTAAACTTGACGAGCCTAGCATATGCAGATATGGCCTCGGAACACGGAGACCAAAAGGTCGAGCGTGAATCATATAGTAGATATGATCAACATAACGATGTTCACCATTGAAAACTACTCCATCTCACGTGATGATCGGTTATGGTTTAGTTGATTTGGATCACGTGATCACTTAAAGGATTAGAGGGACATCTATCTAAGTGGGAGTTCTTAAGTAATATGATTAACTGAACTTAAATTTTTCATGAACTTAGTCCTAGTAGTATTTTGCAAATTATGTTGTAGATCAATAGCTCGCGTTGTTGCTTCCCTGTGTTTATTTTGATATGTTCCTAGAGAAAATTGTGTTGAAAGATGTTAGTAGCAATGATGCGGATTGGATCCGTGATCTGAGGTTTATCCTCATTGCTGCACAGAAGAATTATGTCTTTGATGCACTGCTAGGTGACAGACCTATTGCAGGAGCAGATGCAGACGTTATGAACGTTTGGCTAGCTCAATATGATGACTACTTGATAGTTTAGTGCACCATGCTTAATGGCTTAGAATCGGGACTTCAAAGACGTTTTGAACGTCATGGATCATATGAGTTGTTTCAGGAATTGAAGTTAATATTTCAAGCAAATACCCGAGTTGAGAGATATGAAGTCTCCAACAAGTTCTATAGCTAAAAGATGGAGGAGAATCGCTCAACTAGTGAGCATGTGCTCAGATTGTCTGGGTACTACAATCGTTTGAATCAAGTGGGAGTTAATCTTCTAGATAAGATAGTGATTGACAGAATTCTCTAATCACCCTCACCAAGTTAGTAGAACTTCATGATGAACTATAATATGCAAGGGATAACGGATACAACTCCCAAGCTCTTCGTGATGATGAAATCAACGAAGGTAGAAATCAAGAAAAACATCAAGTGTTGATGGTTGACAAGACCACTAGTTTCAAGAAAAGGGCAAAGGGAAGAAGGGGAACTTCAAGAAGAACAGCAAGCAAGTTGCTGCTCAAGTGAAGAAGCCCAAGTCTGATCCTAAGCCTGAGACTAAGTGCTTCTACTGCAAAGGGACTAGTCACTGGAAGCAGAACTACCCCAAGTGATTGGCGGATAAGAAGGATGGCAAAGTGAACATAAGTATATTTGATATACATCTTATTGATGTGTACTTTACTAGTGTTTATAGCAACCCCTCAGTATTTGATACTAGTTCAGTTGCTAAGATTAGTAACTCGAAACAGGAGTTGCAGAATAAACAGAGACTAGTTAAAGGTGAAGTGACGATGTGTTGGAAGTGGTTCCAAGATTGATATGATCATCATCGCACACTCCCTATACTTTCGGGATTAGTGTTGAACCTGAATAAGTGTTATTTGGTGTTTGCGTTGAGCATGAATATGATTTGATCATGTTTATTGTAATACGGTTATTCATTTAAGTAAGAGAATAAATTGTTATTCTGTTTACATGAATAAAACCTTATATGGTTACACACCCAATGAAAATAGTTTGCTGGATCTCGATCGTAGTGATACACATAATCATAATATTGAAACCAAAAGATGCAAAGTTAATAATGATAGTGCAACTTATTTGTGGCACTGCCGTTTAGGTCATATTGGTGTAAAGCGCATGAAGAAACTCCATGTTGATGGGCTTATGGAATCACTTGATTATGAATCAGTTGATGCTTGCGAACCATGCCTCATGGGCAAGATGACTAAGACTCCGTTCTTCAGAACAATGGAGCGAGCAACAAATTTGTTGGAAATCATACATACTGATGTATGTGATCCGATGAATATTGAGACTCGCAACAGGTATCATTATTTTCTGAACTTCACAGATGATTTGAGCAGATATGGGGATATCTACTTGATGAAACATAAGTCTGAAACACTTGAACAGTTCAAAGAATTTCAGAGTGAAGTGGAAAATCATCGTGACAAGAAAATAAAAGTTTCTACGATATGATCGCAGAGGTAAAATATTTGAGTTACGAGTTTGGTCTTCAGTTAAAACAATGTGAAATAGTTTCACTACTCACGCCACCTGGAACACCACAGCATAATGGTGTGTCCGAACGTCATAACTGTACTTTATTGGATATAGTGCAATCTATGATGTATCTTACCGATCTACCACTATCGTTTTGGGGTTATGCATTAGAGACAGCTGCATTCACGTTAAATAGGGCACCATCAAAATCCGTTGAGACGATGCCTTATGAACTATGGTTTGGAAAGAAACCAAAGTTGTCGTTTCTTAAAGTTTGGGGTTGTGATGCTTATATGAAAAAGTTTCATCCTAATAAGCTCAAACCCAAATCGGAGAAATATGTCTTCATAGGATACCCAAAGGAAACTGTTGGGTACACCTTCTATCACAGATCCGAAGGCAAGACATTCATTGCTAAGAATGGATCCTTTCCAGAGAAGGAGTTTCTCTCGAAAGAAGTGAGTGGGAGGAAAGTAGAAAACTTGATAAGGTAATTGTACCTTCTCCCTTATTGGAAAGTAGTTCATCACAAAACCTGTTCTTGTGACTACTACACCAATTAGTGAGGAAGCTAATGATGATGATCATGTAACTTCAGATCAAGTTACTACCGAATCTCGTAGGTAAACCAGAGTGAGATCCGCACCAGCGTGGTACGTTAATCCTGTTCTGGAAGTCATGTTACTAGACCATGACGAACTTGCGAACTATGAGGAAGCGATGATGAGCCCAGATTCCGCGAAATGGTTTGAGGCCATGAAATCTGAGATATGATCCATGTATGAGAACAAAGTTTGGACATTGGTTGACTTGCCCGAAGATCGGCAAGCAATTGAGAATAAATGGATCTTCAAGAGGAAGACGGACGCTGATAGTAGTGTTACTATCTACAAAGCTAGAATTGTCACAAAAGGTTTTCGACAAGTTCAAGGTGTTGACTACGATGAGAGTTTCTCACTCGTATCTATGCTTAAGTCTGTCTGAATCATGTTAGCAATTGCCGCATTTTATGAAATTTGGCATATGGATAAACAAAACTGCATTCCTTAATAGATTTATTAAAGAAGAGTTGTATATGATACAACCAGAAGATTTTGTCAATCCTAAAGGTGCTAACAAAATATGCAAGCTCCAGCGATCCATCTATGGACTGGTGCAAGAATCTCAGAGTTGGAATATACGTTTTGATAAGTTGATCAAAGCATATAGTTTTATACAGACTTGCAGTGAAGCTTGTATTTACAAGAAAGTGAGTGGGAGCACTACAGCATTTCTGATAAGTATATGTGAATGACATATTGTTGATCGGAAATAATGTAGAATTATTCTGTAAAGCATAAAGAAGTGTTTGAAAGGAGTTTTTCAAAGAAAGACTTCGGTAAAGCTTCTTACATATTGAGCTTCAAGATCTATAGAGATAGATCAAGACGCTTGATAAGTTTTTTCAATGAGTACATACCTTGACAAGATTTTGAAGTATTTCAAAATGGAGCAGTCAAAGAAAGAGTTCTTGCCTGTATTACAAGGTGTGAAGTTGAGTAAGACTCAAAGCCCGACCACGGCAGAAGATAGAAAGAGAATGAAAGTCATTCCCTATGCCTTGGCCATAGGTTCTATAAAGTATGTCATGCTGTATACCAGATCTATTATATACCCTGCACTGATTTGGCAAGGGAGTACAATAGTGATCCAGGAGTAGATCACTGGACAGTGGTCAGAATTATCCTTAGTGAAATAAGGGTATGTTTCTCGATTATGGACCTGACAAAAAGGTTCGTCGTAAAGGGTTACGTCGATGCAAGTTTTTGACACTAATCTAGATGACTCCAAGTCTCGGTCTAGAAACATATTGAAAGTGGGAGCAATTAGCTAGAGTAGCTCCATGCAGAGCATTGTTGACATAGAAATTTGCAAAATACATGTGGATCTGAATGTGGCAGACCCGTTGACTAAAATTCTCTCACAAGAAAAACATGATCACTTTTTATGTGTTAATCACATAACGATCTGAACTAGATTACTGAATCTAGTAAACCCTTTGAGTGTTGGTCACATGACGATGTGAACTATGGGTGTTAATCACATGGTGATGTGAACTATTGCTGTTAAATCACATGGCGATGTGAACTAGATTATTGACTCTAGTGCAAGTGGGAGA
Source organism: Triticum urartu (assembly GCF_056163025.1). Classification (NCBI taxonomy): domain Eukaryota; kingdom Viridiplantae; phylum Streptophyta; class Magnoliopsida; order Poales; family Poaceae; genus Triticum; species Triticum urartu. Next base: position 717,613,463 of record NC_141879.1, read on the forward strand.
CTGAAGGAAATATGCCCTAGAGGCAATAATAGAGTTATTATTTATTTCCTTATATCATGATAAATGTTTATTATTCATGCTAGAATTGTATTAACCGGAAACATAATACATGTGTGAATACATAGACAAACAGAGTGTCACTAGTATGCCTCTACTTGACTAGCTCGTTAATCAAAGATGGTTATGTTTCCTAACCATGGACAAAGAGTTGTTATTTGATTAACGGGATCACATCATTAGTTGAATGATCTGATTGACATGACCCATTCCATTAGCTTAGCACCCGATCGTTTAGTATGTTGCTATTGCTTTCTTCATGACTTATACATGTTCCTATGACTATGAGATTATGCAACTCCCGTTTGCCGGAGGAACACTTTGTGTGCTACCAAACATCACAACGTAAATGGGTGATTATAAAGGAGCTCTACAGGTGTCTCCAATGGTAGATGTTGGGTTGGCGTATTTCGAGATTAGGATTTGTCACTCCGAATGTCGGAGAGGTATCTCTGGGCCCTCTCGGTAATGCACATCACTTAAGCCTTGCAAGCATTGAAACTAATGAGTTAGTTGCGGGATGATGTATTACGGAACGAGTAAAGAGACTTGCCGGTAATGAGATTGAACTAGGTATTGGATACCGACGATCGAATCTCGGGCAAGTAACATACCGATGACAAAGGGAACAACGTATGTTGTTATGCGGTCTGACCGATAAAGATCTTCGTAGAATATGTAGGAACCAATATGGGCATCCAGGTCCCTCTATTGGTTATTGACCGGATACGTGTCTCGGTCATGTCTACATTGTTCTCGAACCGTAGGGTCCGCACGCTTAAGGTTTCGATGACAGTTATTATGAGTTTATGAGTTTTTATGTACCGAAGGAGTTCGGAGTCCTGGATGAGATCGGGAACATGACGAGGAGTCTTGAAATGGTCGAGACATAAAGATTGATATATTGGAAGCCTATGTTTGGACATCGGAAGTGTTCCGGGTGAAATCAGGATTTTACCGGATTACCGGGAGGGTACCGGAACCCCCCGGGAGTCATATGGGCCTTATTGGGCTTTAGTGGAAAGGTGAAAGGGGCTGCCCATAGTGGGCTGCGCGCCTCCCCCCCTCCCCTAGTCCTATTAGGACTAGGAGAGGTGGCCGGCCACCTCTCTCTCTCTTTCCCCCTTGGGAGTCCTATTTGGAATAGGATTGGGGGGGGAGTCCTACTCCCGGTAGGAGTAGGACTCCTCCTGCGCCTCCATAGGGCTGGCCGCACCCCTCCCCCTTGGCTCCTTTATATACGGAGGCAGGGGGCACCTCTAGACACACAAGTTGATCATTGAGATCGTTCCTTAGCCGTGTGCGGTGCCCCCTGCCACCATATTCCACCTCGATCATATCGTTGTAGTGCTTAGGCGAAGCCCTGCGTCGGTAGAACATCAAGATCGTCACCACACCGTCGTGCTGACGGAACTCCTCCCCGAAGCTTTGCTGGATTGGAGCCCGGGGATCGTCATCGATCTGTACGTGTGCTAAGAACTCGGAGGTGCCGGAGTAACGGTGCTTGGATCGGTCGGATCGGGAAGACGTACGACTACTTCCTCTACATTGTGTGATCGCTTCCGCAGTCGGTCTGCGTTGGTACGTAGACAACACTCTCCCCTCTCGTTGCTATGCATCACCATGATCTTGCGTGTGCGTAGGAAATTTTTTTGAAATTACTACGTTCCCCAACACCTACCTCAGTTGAAGAGAAAGCTAATGATGATGATCATGGAGCTTCAGATCAAGTTACTATCGAACCTCATAGGTCGACAAGGGTGTGTACAACTTCTGAGTGGTAACCCTGTCTTAAAGGTCATGTTGTTGGACAACGATGAACCTATGAGCTATGGAGAAGCGATGGTGGGCATGGATTGCAACAAATGGCTGGAAGCCATAAAATCCGAGATATGATCCATGTATGTGAACAAAGTATGGACTTTGGTGGACTTGCTCGATGATCGGCAACCCATTGAGAATAAATGGATCTTTAAGAAGAAGACAGATGCTGATGGTAATGTCACCATTTATGAAGCTCGACTTGTCTCAAAGAAGTTTCTGACAAGTTCAAGGAGTTGACTGTGATGAGACTTTCTCAATCATAGCGATGCTAAAGTTTGTTAGAATTATGTTAGCAGTTGCTGCATTTTCATTTACAAAATCTGGCAGATGGATGTCAAAACAAAGTTTCCTTGACGATGTCCGTGAGGAAAGGCTGTATGTGATACAACCAGAAGGTTTTGTCGATCCTAAGGATGCTAAAAGGTATGCAAACTCTAGCGATCCTTCTATGGACTGGAGCAAGCATCTCGGAGTTGGAACATACGCTTTGATGAGGTGATCAAAGCATTTGGGTTTATATAAAGTTTGCGAGAAACTTGTATTTGCAAGAAAGTGAGTGGGAGCACTACAACATTTTGATAAATATATGTGGATGACATATTGTTGATAAAAAATGATGTAGAATTTCTGGAAAGCATAAAGGGTTGTTTGAATGGAGTTTTTCAAAGGAAGACCTGTGTAAAACTGCTTACATGTTGGGTATCAAGATCTATAGAGATAGATCAAGACGCCTGATAAGACTTTCATAGAGCACATACCTTGACATGTGCCTTGCCACGTGTCCGACAAAGGGTATATGAGTGATCCAGGAGTGGATCATTGGACATCGGTCAAAATTGTCCTTGGGAGTAAGGAAATGTTTTCTCGATTATGGAGGTGATGAAGAGTTCAGCGTAAAGGGTTACGTTGATGCAAGCTTTAACACCTATACGGATGACTCTGAGTAGCAAACCGGATACGTATAGTGGAGCAACCATTTAGAATAGCTCCAAGTGGAGCATAGTAGCAACATCTACAATATGAAATAGAGATTTGCAAAGAACACATGGATCTGAATGTTGCAGGCCCGTTGACTAAATCCTCTCTCATAAGCATAACATGATCAATCCACAGAACTCATTGAGTCTTAATCACATGTGATGTGAACTAGATTATTGACTCTAGTAAAATCTTTGGGTGTTAGTCACATGGCGATGTGAACTATGAGTGTTAATGACATGGCGATGTGAACTATGAGTGTTAATCACATGGCGATGTGAACTACATTATTGACTCTAGTGCAAGTGGGAGACTGTTGGAAATATGCCCTCGAGGCAATAATAAAATGGTTATTATTATATTTCCTTGTTCATGATAATTGTCTATTATTCATGCTATAATTGTATTAACCGGAAATCATAATGCATGTGTGAATACATAGACCAAAACATGTCCCTGGTGAGCCTCTAGTTGACTAGCTCGTTGATCAATAGATGGTTACGGTTTCCTGACCATCGACATTGGATGTCATTGATAACGGGATCACATCATTAGGAGAATGATGTGATGGACAAGACCCAATCCTAAGCATAGCACAAGATCGTGTAGTTCGTCTGCTAAAGCTTTTCTAATGTCAAGTATCATTTCCATAGACTATGAGATTGTGCAACTCTCGGATAACGTAGGAATGCTTTGGGTGTGCCAAACATCACAACATAACTGGGTGGCTATAAAGGTACACTACAGGTATCTCCGAAAGTGTCTGTTGGGTTGGCACGAATCAAGACTGGGATTTGTCACTCGCTATGGAGAGGTATCTCTGGGCCCACTCGATAATGCATCATCATAATGATCTCAATGTGACTAAGCAGTTAGTCATGGGATCATGCATTACGGAACGAGTAAAGTGACCTGCCGGTAATGAGATTGAACGAGGTATTGGGATACCGACGATCGAATCTCGGGCAAGTAACATACCGATTGACAAAGGGAATTGTATACGGGATTGTTTGAATCCCCGACATCGTGGTTCATCCGATGAGATCATCATGGGACATGTGGGAATCAACATGGGTATCCAGATCCCGCTGTTGGTTATTGGCCGGAGAGATGTCTCGGTCATGTCTGCATGATTCCCGAACCCGTAGGGTCTACACACTTAAGGTTCAGTGACGCTAGAGTTGTTACGGGAAATAGTATGTGGTTACCGAATGTTGTTCCGAGTCCCGGATGAGATCCCGGACATGACGAGGAACTCCAGAATGGTCCGGAGGTGAAGATCGATATATTGGACGAAGGGTATTGGAGTCCGGAATTGTTCCGGGGGTACCGGGTGATGACCAGCGTGTGCGAAAGTGGTTTCGGAGGCCCCGGCAAGTGTTGGGGGGCCTTATGGGCCAAGGGGAGGGGGCACATCAGCCCACTAAGGGGCTGAGCGCCCCTCCCACCCCATCTCACGTAACCTGGAGAGGTGGGGGCGCCTTCCCTAGGGCAGCCACCCCTCCCGGCTTGGGAGGCAAGTTTCCTAGGGGTGGGGGCGCCCAAACCCATGTAGGATTTCCACTGTGGCCGCCGCCCCTCCCCTAGGGGACCCTAGGGCGCCTCCTCCTCCCCCCTTCCCCCTATATATAGTGAGGGAGAGAGAGGGCAGCCGCACCCCTTCCCTGGCGCAGCCCCTCTCCTCCTCCAACTCCTCCTCCGTAGTGCTTAGCGAAGCTCTGCCGGAAAACCACGAGCTCCATCGCCACCACGATGTCGTGCTGCCGGAGCTCTTCCCTCAAATTCTCCTCTCCCCTTGCAGGATCAAGAAGGAGGAGACGTCCCCGGGCTGTACGTGTGGTTAACGCGGAGGTGCCGTCCGTTCGGCGCTAGATCGGATCTTCCGTGATTTGAATCGCCGCGAGTATGACTGCATCAACCACGTTCTTGTAACGCTTCCGCTTAGCGATCTTAAAGGGTATGAAGATGCACTCCCTTTCTCTCATTGCTAGCATCTCCTAGATTGATCTTGGTGACACGTAGAATTTTTTTGAATTATTGCTACGTTCCCCAACAGATGAATCTGAGATTGATAATAATATTTGCATTAATATTGAAAGTGGGTTTGGAAGAGTGTCGACTTTAGATCCCACATATTTAGAGAATGTTCAATCTTATGAATTTTTTGATAAAAGTGGGTTTGGAGAGGTCATGACTTTAGTTAATGATAATCCCACTATTCTGGAAGAGTTGTAAACTTCGCATGCATGTGGATCATGTTGAGAATATGTTATGTGATAGCTGTTTTGTTGAATTTGCCTATGATCCTAGATGTAATTATTATGAGAGAGGAAAATATGGTTGTAGAAATTTTTATCTTACTAAATCACCTCTCGTCATGTTGAGATTGCTATCGTCTCTTTCTTCTTCCTTGCATATGCTAATTTTTGCTTGCTATGACAATTTGTTTGCTTATAAAATGCCTATGCATAGGAAATATGTTAGATTTAGAAGTGTTTGTCACGTGTTTCATGATGCTCTCTTTGTGTTTCAATTCTTGTCTTTCATGTGAGCATCATCAAAAATATCAACGCCTAGCTAGGGGCGTTAAAGAAAAGCGCTTGTTGGGAGACAACCCAATATATTTCCTTTCGGTTTTTGAATAAATATTTGATCTAGCCTCTGGTTAGATGTGGTTTTGTGTTTTAATTTGTGTTTGTGCCAAGTAAAACCTTTAGGATAACCTACGGTGATAGTTATTTGATCCTACTATAAAAAACAGAAACTTTGTGCAGCACAAGATTAGTTTTCATAATTCAAAGAAACGTCATTTTCAGTTGATTCTTTTTGAAGTAGATCAATAAATAAATTATCTAGGACTTCCTAATTTGGTAGAATTTTTTAGGTTCCAGAAGTTTGCGTTAGATACAGATTGCTACAGACTGTTCTGTTTTTGACAGATTCTGTTTTTCGAGTGTTGTTTGCTTATTTTGATGAATCTATGGCTAGTATCGGAGGTTATGAACCATAGAGAAGTTGGAATACAGTAGGTTTAACATCAATACAATTAAAGAATGAGTTCATTACAGTACCTTAAAGTGGTGGTTTGTTTTATTTCGCTAACGGAGCTTATGAGTTTTTCTGTTGAGTTTTGTGTTGTGAAGTTTTCAAGTTTTTGGGTAAAGATTTGATGGATTATGGAATAAGGAGTGGCAAGAGCCTAAGCTTAGGAATGCCCAAGGCACCCCAAGGTAAAATTCAAGTACAACCAAAAGCCTAAGCTTGGGGATGCCCCGGAAGGCATCCCCTCTTTCGTCTTCGTCCATCGGTAACTTTACTTGATGCTATATTTTTATTCACCACATGATATGTGTTTTGCTTGGAGCGTCTTATATGATTTGAGTCTTTGCCTTTTAGTTTACCACAATCATCCTTGCTGTACACACCTTTTGAGAGAGACACACATCAATCGAAACTTATTAGAATACTCTATGTGCTTCACTTATATCTTTTGAGCTAGATAATTTTGCTCTAGTACTTCAGCTATATCTTTTAGAGCACGGTGGTGGTTTCATTTTATAGAAATTATTGATCTCTCATGCTTCACTTAAATTGTTTTGAGAGTCTTTTAGAACAGCATGGTAATTTACTTTGGTTAAAATTAGTCCTAAAGTAATAGGCATCCAAGATAGGTATAATAAAAACTATCATATAAAGTGCATTGAATACTATGAGAAGTTTGATACTTGATGATTATTTTGAGATATGGAGATAGTGATATCAAAGTTGTGCTAGTTGAGTAATTGTTAAATTGAGAAATACTTGTGTTGAAGTTTGCAAGTCCCGTAGCATGCACGTATGGTGACCGTTGTGTAACAAATTTGAAACATGAAGTGTTCTTTGAGTGTCATCCATTGTGTGGAGGTCGGGGGCGCGCGATGGTTAACTCCTACCAACCTCCCCCCTAGGATCATGCGTGTAGTGCTTGGTTTTGATGACTTGTAGATTTTTGCAATAAGTATGTGAGTTCTTTATGACTAATGTTGAGCCCATGGATTATACGCACTCTCACCCTTCCATCATTGCTAGCCTCTTCGGTACCGTGCACTGCCCTTTCTCACCTTGAGAGTTGGTGCAAATTTCGCCTGTGCATCCAAACCCCGTGATATGATATGCTCTATCACACATAAACCTTTTTATATCTTCCTCAAAACAGCCACCATACCTACCTATCATGGCATTTCCATAGCCATTCCGAGATATATTTCCATGCAACTTTCCACCGTTTCATTTATTATGACACGCTTCATCATTGTCATATTTCCATGCATGATCATGTAGTTGACATCGTATTTGTGGCAAAGTCACCATGCATATTATTTCATACATGTCACTTTTGATTCATTTCCCATCCCGGTACACCGCCGGAGGCATTCATATAGAGTCATATTTTGTTCTAGTATCGAGTTGTAATCATTGATTTGTAAATAAATAGAAGTGTGATGATCATCATTCATAGAGCATTGTCTAAATGAAAAAAAGAGAAAGGCCAAAAAAAGGAAGGCCCAAAAAAAGAAATAAAAAAGGGGACAATGCTACTATCTCTTTTTCCACACTTGTGCTTCAAAGTAGCACCATGATCTTTATGATAGAGAGTCTCTAGTTTTGTCACTTTCATATACTAGTGGGAATTTTTCATTATAGAACTTGGCTTGTATATTCCAACAATGGGCTTCCTCAAATGCCATGGGTCTTCATGAGCAAGCAAGTTGGATGCACACCCACTTAGTTTCATTTGTTGAGCTTTCATACATTTATAGCTCTAGTGCATCCGTTGCATGGCAATCCCCACTCCTTGCGTTGAAATCAATTGATGGGCATCTCCATAGCCCGTTGATTAGCCGCGTCAATGTGAGACTTTCTCCCTTTTTGTCTTCTCCACACAACCCCCATCATCATATTCTATTCCACCCATAGTGATATGTCCATGGCTCACGCTCATGTATTGCGTGGAAGTTGAAAAAGTTTTAAAATTCTTAAGTATGAAACAATTGCTTGGCCGAAACCGAGGTTGTGCATGATTTGAATATTTTGTGTGACGAAGATGGGACATAGCCAAACTATATGATTTTGTAGGGATGAACTTACTTTGTTCATGTTATTTTGAGAGGACATAATTGCTTAGTTAGTATGCTTGAAGTATTATTATTTTTATGTCAATATTAAACTTTTATCTTGAATCTTTCAGATCTGAATATTCATGACACAATAAAGAAAATTACATTGAGAAATATGCTAGGTAGCATTCCACATCAAAAATTCTATTTTTATCATTTACCTACTCGAGGACGAGCAGGAATTAAGCTTGGGATGCTTGATACGTCTCCAACATATCTATAATTTTTGATTGTTCCATGCTATTATATTATCTGTTTTGGATGTTTAATGGGCTTTACTATACAATTTTATACTATTTTTGGGACTAACCTACTAACCGGAGGCCCAGCCCAAATTGCTGTTTTTTGCCTATTTCAGTGTTTCGTAGAAAAGGAATATCAAACGGAATCCAAACGGAATGAAACCTTCGGGAGAGTTATTTTTTTTTGGAAAAAACGCAATCCATGGGACTTGGAGTGGACGTTAAGAAAGAAGCGAGGAGGGCACGAGGCAGGGAGGCGCGCCTGCCCCCTGGGCGCGCCCCCACCCTCGTCGGCCCCTCACAGCTCCACCGACCTACTTCTTCCTCCTATATATACCTACATACCCTGAAAACATCCAGGAGCACCACGAAACCCTATTTCCACCGCCGCAACCTTCTGTACCCGTGAGATCCCATCTTGGGGCCTTTTCCAGCGCTCCGCCGGAGGGGGCATTGATCATGAAGGGCTTCTACATCAACACCATAGCCTCTCCGATGATGTGTGAGTAGTTTACCTCAGAACTTCAGGTCCATAGTTATTAGCTAGATGGCTTCTTCTCTCTCTTTGGATCTCAATACAAAGTTCTCCTCGATCTTCTTGGAGATCTATTCGATGTAATTCTTTTTGCGGTGTGTTTGTCGAGATCCGATGAATTGTGGGTTTATGATCAAGATTATCTATAAACAATATTGGAATCTCCTCTGAATTCTTTTATGTATGATTTGTTATCTTTGCAAGTCTCTTCGAATTATCAGTTTGGTTTGGCCTACTAGATTGATCTTTCTTGCAATGGGAGAAGTGCTTAGCTTTGGGTTCAATCTTGCGGTGTTCGATCCCAGTGACAGAAGGGGAACCGATACATATTGTATTGTTTACATCGAGGATAAAAAGATGGGGTTTATATCATATGCTTGAGTTTATCCCTCTACATCATGTCATCTTGCCTAATGCGTTACTCTGTTCTTATGAACTTTATACTCTAGATGCATGCTGGATAGTGAGCGATGTGTGGAGTAATAGTAGTAGATGCAGAATCGTTTCAATCTACTTGTCGCGGACGTGATGCCTATATACATGATCATGCCTAGATATTCTCATAACTATGCAATTTTCTATCAATTGCTCGACAGCAATTGGTACACCCACCGTAATACTTATGCTATCTTGAGAGAAGCCACTAGTGAAACCTATGGCCCCCGGGTCTATTTTCCATCATATTAATCTTCCGTCAACTAGCTATTTCTTTCGCCGTTTATTTTGCAATCTTTACTTTTCAATCTATAAAACAAAAATACCAAAACTATTTATCTTATTATCTCTTTCAGATCTCACTTTTGCAAGTGGCCATGAAGGGATTGAGATCCCCTTTATTGCGTTGGTTGCAAGGTTCTTATTTGTTTGTGTAGGTACGAGGGACTTGCGTGTGGCCTCCTACTGGATTGATACCTTGGTTCTCAGAACTGAGGGAAATACTTACGCTACTTTGCTGCATCACCCTTTCGTCTTCAAGGGAAAACCAACGCTGTGCTCAAGAGGTAGCACGTTTAAAAAATGTGAAGCAGTACAAGAAATAAATCATATGCAAGATGCAAACAACATCACACTACGAAGTAAAGGTCTCTCGTCATTAGTGCCATTGCATATTCACAGCATTGCATATTCACAGCTTATGATGTCTAAACTAAGGAGAAGGCATTTCAACAAATTAGAAGCAATGAAAGCTAGACACCATATGAAAGATGCAACGAATATCACTCTACCAAGTTAAAAATTTCTCGTCATAAGTGCCATTTCAACAAATTAGAAGTAGTACAAGCTAGAAAAGAATGCGAGAGGTAACCTATATCACACTCCCAGGTCAAACGTGTCTTATGATAAGTGATTGTTGCAGGTTACACAACAGTAGTACTTTGATGTAAGAACATGGTGTGATAGACAGATATTGTATGTTCTAGAAACAGGAACATGTGTCTTATTCACAAGTATAATGTATAAAGTAAGCAGATGAAATTCAACAAAATTAGAAGCAATACAAGCTAGACATCATACATGACATGCAACCACATATAACAGTGCCAAGTTAGAGGTAGCACCTGTGATGGTGCACTAGGGGAGACGTGCTCATCATCAACACAACTACGTTGAGTGGCTATGCATGTGTTGTCTTGGAAATCATCTTAGGGGGATGGAGGAGTAGAATCTGTAGAGGCCATCCGTTTGGAAGGAGCACCATCATCCGCTGCCTTGCTAACTTCCTTCCGCTTTATTGATTTTGAACTGTCAAGTAAAACCGACAAGAAAAAGCAATAAAATTCACTCTTCAGAACTCATTCGTGCATGATACTGACAATCACTACTTTGATGTAAGGCAAACCCATGATTCCAGGATGGAATAATATGAAAAACAGGACGACATGGCATATTCACAACAGTTTGTGTAAACTAAGCAGAAACCATTTCAACAAATAAGAAGCAATGCAAGCTAGACACCACATGAAAGATGCAACCAATATGACTCTGCCAAGTTAAAAGTGTCCCATCATAAATGGCATTTCAACAAATTAGAAGCAACGCATGCTATAAATCATATGAAAGATGCAACTAATATCACACTGCATATACTAAAGGTGTCTCATCATATTGATTTATGTGGGATACAAAAAGACAATAGTTTTATGTAAGGACATGCTTAATAGACAGATGTACTATGTACTTAAAACAGGAAGGCATGTCACATTAACAGGTATAATGTATAAACTAAGCAGAATAGCACATGCAATTTAACCAGATTGGAAGAATTACAATCTAGACACCATATGCAACATGCAACCACATATCACGCTGGCAAGTTAGAGCAAGCACCTGCGATGCTAGTGTAGGGGAAATGCGCTAATCAACTATAGAGCTACGTTCACTATCTTCATCTAGCCTTGTTGTTTCTTGAGAATCATGTGGGAAGGCTGACGCTGCAGTCTTTAAATGAGGGTATTTTCTCACAGTAGTCCACTTGCCTGACTACTTAATCATAAGTGATTGATGAGGGATACACAAGAACATTAGTTTGATGTAAGAACATGGTTAATAGACAGATGAACTAGTATGTACCAAAAACAGGAAGGCGTGTCATATTCAAAGGTATAGTGTGTAAGCTAAGCAGATGCAATTTAACCAAATCGGAAGCAATACAAGCTAGAAATCCGGCTGGAGTGGTGAGCATGATCATCTAGGACCTGAGAGCCTGGTGGGAGGCGGGCTGCTTCGCCACCATCGTGGCTTTTTAGTTGGCTTCCAGGTGATGCATGTCTGTGCTGGGCACTTGTCACTGGCTCGGCCAGTGTCCTGACTAGCCATTTGACTTCTGGTGCTCCCGGGATGGTGGTTCATGTAAAAAATATCTTTCCTTACTTAATAAAGACCGACTTCGGCCTTTCGAATACAAGCTAGACACCATATGCTACATGCAACCACATATGACACCGCGAAGTTAAAGCAGGCACCTGGGAAGGTGGTTCATTGGGAGCGAGGTCATCAACTCCAGAGCTACGTTTACCGTTTCCATCTGCTCACACTGCAGCCTTTAAATGGCTGAAACGTGTCTGGCCTAGCCGCGTACCATGTTGGAGCAACTTCTTTCTTTTATTTTCTGCTTCTGTGAAGGCAGCAGAGTCTGAAATACCCTTGCATAAAAACACAATAGTGTGAGTACGGGTGAAATGTGTGCAGAACTAGTGCACTGTAAAAGTAGCAGATAGGAGGTGGCTGGAAAATAAATGATAGGAGACATATGATAGCTCTACAACATTGCATGGCAAACAAAATTAGATTCTACTCCGTCTGATTTTGTAATATATGAGCACACGAAATGCAGGTACTCCTCCAGCACACCACCACATGTGGTCCTATAAAGATAACAGTCGACTGAAAATAAATAGGTCAGTCGATTTTTTTATGAACCATCCGATCTATAAGGAACGGGCAGATGGCCTTCGTCTACCTCCCGCCAGTCACTGTTGACGATCTTTCTCGAACCGCCAGCGACCACTGGCCCAGACCCCTGCCTCCGCCGCCCCGCCCTCCCCTCGACCTCACACCACCGCCATGCTTGGCAGCACCCCCAAGCCATCCCTTTAATCCCGGCCGACTTCCGGATCGGGCGCCAGCAGCTCTAGGCCCCACACGTCCCTAAGATAAACACAGGCGTTGCTTCCCCGGCGTAATAGGCGGACTAGCGCCTGTTACGCCGGGGAATGCTTCCATTAATTGGGAATCAACAGACCAGGAATTAAAATCCAGGGGGCGACAGACCTCTAGCTAAGGTGAAATAGTATATGAGGAGAAACCTTGTGCATCGCGAGTAACTTGGAACATCTAGTATCAAGAAGAAGCGGTCAACTAGTGTCTTCTGTGGGATGAATACCATGCAAGAAGACATGTAAGATTTGCACGAATAAGGGAAGACGAGTACCATTTCTGGTTGCCAGTGTGGTCGCCTCCACATGTCGCGCCGATCTTCTTCTTTTTGCCGGGGAAACCGATGTTTTGGAGGAGGGTGCGGGCTTGGACGAACCCATGGCCAAATTGTTGACTGTGTTGTCGTGGCCGTATGCCGGCGGAGGGGAAGCAGATCCGAGGCGGCGACGGACGGCGTAGCAGGAACAGCTCCGGTGCGGTGGACGGTGGCGAAGTTGGAGCGGCAGCGATGAGGCGCGGGACGGCGTGGTTGAACTGGCTCGGGTACGGACGGCTCGTCCTCGGCTTCAACTACTAGCCTTGGAGGGCGTTGCGGTTGAGGTTGCGGTGGACGACGACGTCGGGGTATCGGCTCCGGCGTGATGGAGGAGGGCGGCGGTTGATGGGAGGGATGGGGTGGCGGACGGAAGGCGCCAGGGTTTCGCGGCTGGTGGAGAGGTAGTTTTGGCGCCCACGGAGTACGAATGGGGAATCCGACGGGGGGCGGGGGGGGGGGGAGCTAAGGGAGAACCATGTTTCGGTCTGGGACGCGCTTGTTTTTTGCTTTTTTGAACAGATGGGACGCGCTTGTTTGAAATTTGGGGAAAGTACAAACTTTGCCCCCCTCTTAAATTTCGGACCTACTATGGGTCGGGGGTAGGATGGTAATCCCGGGTGTCCCAAATAGTGGGTGGGAGCGATTTCAGCCGCGCGCATGTGTTCTTAGGCGGCCATTGTGTATGAATGTTTTTCAGAGGCAGTTGTGTGGCGTCTAGATGAAGCTACAAACCTACCCCGGTTTAGACCTTTGGACGTCGGGCCGGTAGGTTTCACGGGTCGGACTTAAAAAATTAATTTCCTTCTACTAACAAACATTGGTCTCACGCGGTTTCGGGCGAGTAGAGGCTCTTTTGCCGCTTCGTTCGAAATTTCGAAACAGAAGCATTCACGTTTAGAGTACTCTTGGACTTTAAGGATTGACCTAAATAGACAACGTTAAATTTGACCTTGTATGTTTGAAAACCTCATTAAATTATCCGCTTCTTTTTGAAATTTTGACACTTGAAAATCTTATAACTATGATTATTTTGGAATGGAGGAGCTAAATTTGAATCTATTTTGTACACGACTATATATGCTATTATGTACAAAATCAGAGCAATGGTTGGTGCCCCCATAATTTAGGTATGATTTACAAATGCCATGATATCGAATTCAAATAATTGAATGGACCTTGAGGGAGTCCTGGATTAGGGGGTATCCGGGTAGCCGGACTATGACCTTTGGCCGGACTCGTGGACTATGAAGATACAAGATTGAAGACTTCGTCCCGTGTCCGGATGGGACTTTCCTTGGCATGGAGGGCAAGCTTGGCGATGCGGATATTCAAGATCTCCTACCATTGTAACCGACTCTATGTAACCCTAACCCTATCCGGTGTCTATATAAACCGGAGGGTTTTAGTCCGTAGGACAACAACTTCAACATACAATCATACCATAGGCTAGCCTCTAGGGTTTAGCCTCCTTGATCTCGTGGTAGATCTACTCTTGTACTACCCATATCATCAATATTAATCAAGCAGGAGTAGGGTTTTACCTCCATCGAGAGGGCCCGAACCTGGGTAAAAACATCGTGTCCCTTGTCTCCTGTTACCATCCGCCTAGACGCACAGTTCGGGACCCCCTACCCAAGATCCGCCGGTTTTGACACCGACATTGGTTCTTTCATTGAGAGTTCCTCTGTGCCGTCGCGATCAGGACGGATGCCTCCTCCCGTCTTTAAAGACGGCGCCGTTGCTAAAGGAGCTTTGGCTGTCGGCCAAACTCTCCGGCTAGGTGGTTTTCTTATGACTGCCTGTTCGGCTGTCGCGCCGACGATGACCTCTCGGGTCATCAAAAGCAATCTTCAAGTCAGCTCGGAACTCACCGAGCAGTTAGATCCAATGGAGCTCTCTTCCGTAAACAAGCTTTTGGATCGCATCGCCGCCCTGGGGGTCACTACAGATTACGACCAGATTGGGCTTAAACCCGATCTAAGAGAAATTAACTCTCCCCAAGTCACCCACCACGTTGCCGTGGTAGAGGCGCAACGCGGCGACCCTTCATCTATCTTAAGGACTAGCTACATCCGGATTCCCGATCCCTCCAAGCCGGATACCTGCGGAGGGGAGGACGTAACTCAAGACCTGAGCTTAGAATCAGGAAACGGGCTAGACTCATTGGACGACATCCAAGAATCCAAACTTCAGAGTTCGGAAACTCCTTGGCCTCCGAGTCTTAGATTGGGTGAGGTTTCGGATTTAATTCCACCCACCCACCCGAACATAAGCGATCTATCCCAAATCAGGCAAAAGCCCGAAGAAACAGTACATCATTACTGGGCAAGGTTCCTCCTGGTTATGAACAGGATAAAGGACTGCCGCGAGGAAGACACAATCTCAATCTTCTGCAGTAATTGCACGGACGAGGGAATCCTCAACGCTATAAGTCATCGTGATATTACACGCTTCGCTGACTTGGCGTCCATAGTACAAAAGTACTGTGCGATGGAAAGCGCCTGGAAAACCGAAATAAAATATTGGGATAATCCGGCCCTGAATAGCAATCCCGTCCGAAATAAGAGGGTGCATTATCGTCAAACACCCGGGTTAAATACCAAAAAACCAAAACCCCTTATAGGGCACGGAACCGTACTGGAAAGATGGCTTAACGGACCCTGCAAAATTCATAGTACAGAGGACGCCATACCAACTCACAGCCTTAGAGCATGTTGGATACTCCGGCAGGTGGCCAAAATCGGCGAAGACCTCTTAAATTCGGAGGCCGCAGAAAGCCACCCCAGGGACTCCAGTACAGTCCTCGCAGTCTTCGAGACTTTTGCATCAAATAATATGCGAAAAAGAACACTCCGCAGCCTCGCCGAAGTATATCAAGTAGCAACAATAAACCCATGGAGCGACACGGCTATTACTTTCAATGCCAGTGATGAATCTAAATTCCGAACAGCCCGAGCACCAGCCGCATTGGTCCTCAGTCCAATAGTGGACGGCTTTCGCCTCACAAAGGTACTCATGGATGGAGGCAGCGGATTGAACCTCATTTATGAGGAAACCCTTCAAAAAATGGAAATAGGCTGGAACCGCATCGAGCGAAGTAGCACAACCTTTAGAGGAATAATCCCCAGTCGGGAAGCGCGCTGTACAGGAAAAATCACACTAGATGTGGTGTTCGGCACGCCGGATAATTACAGGTCCGAAGAGGTCACGTTCCAGGTGGCCCCGTTCAATAGCGGATACCATGCTATATTAGGGCGGGAGGCATTTACAATCTTCCAAGCGATACCCCATTACGGGTACATGAAGCTCAAGATGCCCGGGCCGAACGGAATTATCACTCTCGCTAGTGACCCGGACATAGCACTCCGCGCCGAAAACAAGACAGCCGCATTGGCCCTTGAGGCACTATCCGAAGCCCTAGCAGCCGAGGAACTGACTGCGCTGCGCTCCACGGTTAACAGGGACGATGTGATACTCGACAAAAGATCCAAGTCCACATCCTTTAAACCAGCGGACGAAATAGTCAAATTCCAGGTCCATCCAACGGACCCCAATAAAACAGCTTCCATCGGGGCACAATTAAACCCTGATGTAGACGCCACACTGCGAGAATTTCTACGTGAAAATTGGGACATCTTCGCCTGGCACCCTTCGGACATGGCAGGAATCCCACGCAGGCTGGCCGAACACAGCTTAAATATCCTAAAAGGATTCAAGCCTGTCAAACAAGCCCTTCGGCGTTTTTCCGAACCCAAGAGACAGGCCATGGGAGAGGAACTAGCCAAGCTATTGGAGGCCGGATTCATCAGAGATATGAAACATCTGGACTGGCTAGCAAACCTGGTGATGGTACCAAAGAAGGACAAATCCTGGCGCCTGTGCGTCGATTTTAAGGACCTTAACAAGGCTTGCCCAAAGGATCCCTTCCCCCTCCCCCGCATCGATCAAATTATCGATGCAACTGCAGGACACGATTCGTTGTGTTTCCTGGACGCATACTCCGGTTACCATCAAATCAAGATGGCAGAATCAGACCAAGCTGCAACAGCATTCATCACACCATACAGCCCATTCTACATCAACACAATGCCCTTCGGGCTCAAAAATGCCGGCGCAACATATCAGCGCATGATTCAGACATGTCTGGCAAACCAGATCGGCAAAACAGTGGAGGCATACGTGGATGATGTGGTCGTAAAAACAAGACATGTCGATTCTTTAGTAGACTACTTGAGGCTTACATTCGATAACCTCCGAAAATATGACATCAAGCTCAACCCGGAAAAATGCGTTTTCGGCGTTCCAGCCGGAAAGCTCTTGGGCTTCATTGTATCCGGTAGAGGAATTGAAGCAAATCCAGCCAAGATCCGAGCCTTGTCACAATTGGATATCCCAAAGGACCTCAAACAAATACAAAAATTAACCGGATGCGTGGCGGCTCTAGGCCGCTTTATCTCCCGCTTGGGAGAAAAGGCACTGCCCCTCTATCGCCTCCTTCGGCGCACCGACCACTTCGAGTGGACGGATGCTGCCACGGCCGGACTCGATGAAATAAAAGCCATATTGGCAATAAACCCTGTCCTGGCTGCGCCAAACACCGGCGAACCAATGCTATTGTACATTGCAGCAACCCATCAAGTTGTCAGCGCAGTGCTCGTCGTCGAGTGGGAAACGGACGGACACAAATTCCCCTTCAAAGGCCGGTCTACTACGTGTCCACTGTCCTCACTCCATGCAAATCACGGTACCCGCATTACCAAAAGATTGCATACACGGTATTCATGGCATCCCGAAAGCTACAACACTACTTTCAAGAGTGTTCAATCACAGTAGCATCGGAAGTACCACTCAATGACATTATAAACAACCGCGACGCAACGGGCCGGATTGCAAAATGGGCCATCGAGCGCCTCCCGTTCGACATAATTTATAAGCCACGGCGAGCTATCAAGTCGCAAGTTTTGGCCGACTTCATCGCAGAATGGACGGAGGCCGAACTCCCTAAAGAGTACGGCACATACTCAAACTAGATTATGCATTTTGACGGCTCCAAAATGTTGGCCGGACTGGGGGCTGGCGTCGTTTTGACATCCCCCACAGGAGATACAGTCCAATACATACTCCAGATTATGTACACGGACT
The DNA here is from genome assembly GCF_056163025.1 of Triticum urartu. Taxonomy (NCBI): domain Eukaryota; kingdom Viridiplantae; phylum Streptophyta; class Magnoliopsida; order Poales; family Poaceae; genus Triticum; species Triticum urartu. The sequence continues at coordinate 717,631,370 of NC_141879.1, forward strand.
CCAACAATGCAGCCGAATATGAGGCCCTTCTACATGGTCTCCGGATGGCAGTATCCATGGGCATCCAACGCCTAGAGGTACGCGGGGATTCGAACCTCGCGATATCCCAAATAAATGGAGAATTCGGTGCCAAGGATCCAAAAATGGCAGCTTATCGCAATGCCATCCTAAAAATATCAGCTCGGTTCGAAGGGCTCGAATTTCACCACGTAGCCCGGGAAAATAATCAGGCGGCGGATGTCCTGGCACGCATCAGCGCAAAGCGCGATGCAGTCCCCCCCAACATCTTCTTGGAAAGGCTATTCAAGCCATCCGTAGTATGGGAAGGGGAACCCACAAATAACAGCCTGGACCCAACCGCACGGCCCGAAACCGAACAATCTGACATCATTGGAGGCTCTGCCAATGAAATTACACCTTCAGCCCATGCAATAATGGCCGTCATCGCCCCGTGGACAGAACCATTCCTAGCCTACCTTACTAGGCAGGAGCTCCCAGAGGACCAAAACGAGGCACGCTACATAGTGCAGCGATCTAAAGCCTACAAAGTACACGAGGGAGAGCTTTATAAGAAAAGCACTACCGGAGTCCTTCAAAGGTGCATCTCCGAAGAGGAAGGGCGGAACTTGCTGGTTGAAATTCATGCCGGACTCGGTGGTCATCATGCGGCAGCTCGGTCCCTTGTAAGCAAGGCTTTCCGTACAGGCTTTTATTGGCTGGCGGTCCGGGCAGACGCTCAGGACTTGGTCCAACGATGCGTCGGATGCCAGCTTTTTGCAAACCAAAGCCACATGCCACCCACCGCCCTCCAAACTATCCCCATCACTTGGCCTTTCGTGGTCTGGGGGCTTGACATGGTTGGACCCCTTAAAGGCGGAACCCATAAGCAAAAATATTTACTGGTCATGGTGGATAAGTTCACCAAATGGATCGAAGCCAAGCCTGTTAAGATGGCTGAATCCGGACCGGTGATAGACTTCATATCCGGGGTTGTACACCGTTATGGCGTCCCCCACAGCATCATCACTGATAACGACATGAATTTCACGGCCTAGGAGGTCAAACTCTGGTGCAAAAACATGGGCATCAAGCTCGATTATGCTTCCGTCTATCACCCACAAACTAACGGTCAGGTCGAACATGCAAATGGTCTTATCATGAGCGGCATAAAACCCAGATTAGTGCGATCCCTTAAGGAATCTAACACGCACTGGGTAGAGGAGCTCGACTCCGTACTCTGGGGGCTGCGGACCACGCCGAATCGCACCACTGGATACACACCATTTTTCATGGTGTACGACGCAGAGGCAGTTTTGCCCTGCGACATAATTCATGACTCACCTCGAGTGCGCATGTACGAAGAAAGAGAGGCCGAGCTCGCTCGGAAGGACAATTTGGACGCTCTGGAGGAGGAGCGTGACGTGGCAAAAGCCCGTTCCGCATTTTATCAACAGCAGGCTCGAAGATATCAAAGTAGAGAAGTGCGGGCCAAAATTTACAACGTTGGCGAACTAGTACTACGCCTGTCGGACAAGAAAAAGGACAAACTGAAGCCCAATTGGGAAGGTCCCTTCATAATCGACCAAGTCCTGACCGGTGGAGCGTACCGCCTGCGAGATGCATCGGATAACCGACTCGTGCCGCACCCATGGAACGCAGCCCATCTCCGAAGATTCTACGCCTAGCGCCGAACTCCCTGTTCGTCTCCTTCCTCTGTCCACATTTTACATTTTCTGTCTTATATTTCTCTCCCTTTTTTATTATAGCCCTTAACGGCTCATCAAGTGACGCGCTACTCGCGGCCATTAAACGTGGGGGCTTCTTTAACAGAAGCTTATTTATAAGGGCTTCATGCCCAATACATGTGTCAAACTTCCGCATGTACCTTTTATTCACCATTATATGCATCGATATGACTTAAGTTTTGGCCAAGCTGGGTTTCCTGGCTCCTGTGCTTACCCCTACGTTCCCGATTGTTCGGCTAGGTGGTAAAGGGAGCACCTCTGCGATTGTTACTGCCGGGTCAGCCGGATGTGTACCTCAGACTGGGTGAAGCCGAAAGCTAGCGCTCTTAAGGGAATATTCGGTCGGTGAACTAAAAGATGAACTTTTCTTTTACTTATTTATATGCCCCCAGATGCTTTTCTGCGTTCGCAGTCCGGACATGCACTTTAGGGCATGCCTCCCAGAGAAAGGAACCCCTAATGGAATTATTCTCTCTGGAAGATGTTTCTTACTAACCATGTAATATAACATAACTAGTTGGGCACTTGTCTGATAAAGCACCAATGACCCCTACGCTTGGTCTCCATGCACACCCCGGTTCTTATATAACCGTTAGGGTATTCGGACACACTCCGGACCGTCAGGTCCCGAGGTCGAAGCGAAAAGGTCGGCAACGACAAACGATCTAGAATCCGGCTAGAAGGCATTACACATGTCAATTATAATTACATAGTCACTCTGACTATTCGTATTCCTCTTCAATACCATCTAACAGGCTTTCTAATTTACAGTCCTGCTGGGAATACTTCGCGGCCAACTCTACTTGGCCGTACACTAAGCTTACAGGGATCTCCTTTCCATCGGGCCCCACAGGTCCGACCTCGGCCATGTGGTTTGGGTCAGACTTGGTGTATCGCATCTTCACCATGGCCCAGGCCTCCCTAGCGCCTTGTCGGCAGGCGGATATCTTCCACAACTGGAAGCGCCGCGGAGCTCCCTTCAGCTTCTCTGCAAGCTCTCCAAGACCCTCGGGCATGGAGTGGGAAGGCCATAAGGCCTGGGCCACGCCTCGCATCGCCTGCCGAACTCGCTCGTGCAGTTGCGAAAGCTCGGGAAGAAGGTCACCCATAGAACCGGGCATCTCCTCTGCAGGACGACCTGTCAGCATACCTACAGACATAACGCTGTTAGTCGACTTCCTCGCCAAACTCCTTTTTCAAGAGTTCGTTTAAGCACTTACTAAATATGCCGCGTCGAAGCCGCCGATTCTCCTTAGTGGAGTCCGACAACTAGGCACGAACATATTTCAGTTCGATGTCCAGCTTGGTGTTGGCATCTTGAAGATCGTTCTTCTCCCACCTCACCTTTGTCAGCACGCTCTCACCAGCCTTCAGCTGGCGTAGGAGTTGTTGCTTTTCCGGATTTAATCCGGAAGCATCTGCAATTTTCTTTGTCAGATTCGCACCCACGCCGCACTTTGCACAATATTTATCTTTCGAAGCGTAAATTACCAGAGGGGGTCTCCTTAGGCTCCCCTGCCGCGGCTAGTGCGGCCTCAAGTTGGGCTTTGCACTCTTCCAGTTCCTGGGACATCAGGGTATTCTTTTCTGTAAGAACCTGCATACAGATGATCCTTAAATCAGTTATTCTAACTGTTTCAAGTCTCAGGGGCTACTGGTATACATAACCATTAAATTTTCTCACCCGTATGTCTTTCACATATTGCTCCGTGGCTCTGGTTAGACCATCTTGAGCGGCACGGAGGAACGCATCTCCCGAGTTGAAGGCATCCAATGCCTCTTGGGAGAGACAAGCATCGCGAAGAACCATCCGGCGACGCCGGTGGTTGATGGCACTCTCGACCTCAGAATTGGTGGCAGATAGCCTGTCCGCATCCTCTGTCAGAGGAGCGTCCGGTGCGCGCCTCACGTTCGCCTCCGCCTCCAGACCAGGCTTTGGAGCCTGGCTAGTGGAGGCGCGATTGGCAGCCTCTCCAGATGTAGTCCGGCGAGGTCTCTTTGTCCTAAAAGAGAGCATGCGTGTTAATATACCTTAAAGGGATAACACCTGGAGATGAGCATTATACCTTTGCGCCGGCATTTCAGTCCAGACTGCACTTCTTTTCAGCCCCCGGGGCCTCGCGGCCCCTCGTTGGCTAATCACCGCAGGCTCGGCCTCCCGCCTCAAGGACCTTCCCTGTAAAATGCGATGGTTATACGGTAATTGGAAACACGCGAGGACAGGTCCCTTTTTAAAGGGCTGGGATTTCGGTCTCAGTTACCTGGGAGGCTGGGAATAGCCCCGGGTAATCGGCCGTAATGGCCAACAAGGCATTGTCCATGCTAAGTTGATGAAACACCCCATCAATCAGCTCCACAGATAAGTCCAGATCCTCTTCGGTGGCCGGATCAAGGGACCGTGATGGATCCTCGGGCTGTGGAGGCGGGCTGTTTATCTCCTTTACTTCTCGGCGTAGTTCCTGCGTTTAAGTTGTTAAACTACACATTCACTGATGGGAATATAAAACGGATGGGCAAACAAAAATTGTCCGCTTACCCAACTTGGAGGATTGTACATAGTGAATCCGCCCTGTGGGTTGACGCGGAGGAATTCCTCCTCTTCTCCCTTGTACAAAGTGGACAAGATCTTTACTAGAGCGGCAGCCGAGTCCGGCCCCTTACGGCCGTAACGGGAGGCGTCGTCCTCCCCGTTAAAATCCCACATGGGGCGACCCCTGTACTGAAGCGGTTGCACCCCCCGCATGATGCATACGGCCATGACTCCAATCATGGTTAGTCCGGAATGAGCTAATAATCTTATCCGGCCCATCAGGTAAAAGACATCCTTGTTATTTTCTCTCTGAGGGCTCCATGGGCGCCAGCTTAGGCGTTTCTTCAGGGGAGCGTTGTTAAACTCAGGGAGGCCGATCCGAACAGGATTCGGCAACGGAACATCCTCTACATAAAACCATTCCGAAGGCCAGTCCTTGGACGCCTTCTTTGGGGTTCCGGATAGGTATCCGGTCCTGGCGATGCGCCGTACTTCGGCTCCGCCCACTTGATATATGGACCCCTCTTGAGAACGGGGCACCAGGCAGAATATCCTCTTCCACAGCGCGAAATGAGCCTCAATACCCAAGAATAGCTCGCAAAGGGCAACGAAGCCCGCGATATGCAATATAGAGGCGGGCGTGAGATTGTGCAGCTGGAGGCTGTAGAACTCCAGAAGCCCATGGAGAAATGGATGAATTGGAAATCCAAGTCCCCTCATTAGATAAGGGACGAAGCATACCCGCTCTCCTTTGGAGGGATTGGGGGTGCTCTCCGCTTGCCCTCCGCCATTGTAGGTGGCGAGTCCGGCTCGGACCGGGACCATATAGTCCGGAGGGAGGAATCCCTTGGTCTGAAGCGATACTAGCTCGCTATGCAGGATGGAGCACTTTTCCCAGTCTCCAGGCTTAGGACTGGAGGGGCGAGAGGAGGGGTTGCGACGGCCGGCCATGGTGGAATGGACCTGTGCTGGATGCGCTCCGATGACTACTCGCGGAGAGGAGAAGGTGTGGTTTGGATCTAAATCCCCATCTCTTTAAATAGGCGGCTCATTTACGCGGCTAGGGGTGTAAGTGTAAAAAACACCCAGACTTTTCGTATTCGTTTGACGTGTGGAAGAAGGTCATTATTGGGCGCAGAAGCCGAGGAGCGCCACATTTACAAAAAGACGGACATTATTCAACAGGTACACGGAATTCGGAGGAGAACCCGCCTTGCAATGCCAAAGACAAACCGCGCACCGGACTCGTCGTCATTGAATCCTAGTTCGGGGGCTACTGAGGGAGTCCTGGATTAGGGGGTGTTCGGGTAGCCGGACTATGACCTTTGGCCGGACTCCTGGACTATGAAGATACAAGATTGAAGACTTCGTCCCGTGTCCGGATGGGACTTTCCTTGGCGTGGAGGGCAAGCTTGGCGATGCGGATATTCAAGATCTCCTACCATTGTAACCGACTCTATGTAACCCTAACCCTATCCGGTGTCTATATAAACTGGAGGGTTTTAGTCCGTAGGACAACAACTTCAACATACAATCATACCATAGTCTAGCTTCTAGGGTTTAGCCTCCTTGATCTCGTGGTAGATCTACTCTTGTACTACCCATATCATCAATATTAATCAAGCAGGAGTAGGGTTTTACCTCCATTGAGAGGGCCCGAACCTGGGTAAAAACATTGTGTCCCTTGTCTCCTGTTACCATCCGCCTAGACGCACAACTCGGGACCCCCTACCCGAGATCCGCCGATTTTGACACCGGCAGACCTAATGTTGAATTCGATTTTTTAAACCACCTTAAGTTGAATTCAAATGTATACTATTTCATAGCTAGCTATTTATAATGTTCATTGTGTAACTTTCGTATGTATAATGTGCTTTACACACACGACATGAACTATACTCACGTTTATATTTGATTGCTAAAGCGATGCATTGTATGGAGTTCAAAATACTAACTATGTGGATCAATTATGTCGAATAATAACATAGACATGCTCAAATTTGATAGAATCTAGATGTCTGATGGATCAATGACCGTTCCTTACGCGAATTGCAAATATCATGATCCCATCCTAATATTTGGATACAATTTATATCTTTAATCAATGTGTAGATCAGTCTTTTACGTGTAGTTTCACTCTCTATCTGTGGTCTCTCACACATGCTCACACAATCTCTCCTGAGGTGTCTTTCTCGCATACATGCTCTCGATATAACCCTCCCTCCCTCTCGTAACCATTTATAACTGTTTTCACTAACCTTTATCACAAGCACTCTTCCTCTCACAAGCATACACACACACACAATCCCCATCGACCCTTTCTATATACATAGACCTGCCTACGTGTCTCCTGTACGCACATTATCTTTAGGTCTGTCTCTCACCCATTGTCTCACATCTCTCTTCCTAATCGACGAGTATGATTCTAGCAGAGCATTCTGTAGGATGCCCCCTAAAGTTAGGTTGGATGAATAGTAATATCAGAGGTAAGGGGCTACCGTAGTCCGAGAAACCAGGGTTACAAATCCTAGCTGGCTTTGTCAGTAGACACGGAGTCCTTCACAATTCTGCTATCGTTGTCTTGTACGACAAGTCATCCATGGGTCTCCCTAAATGCGTCACGGGCCGACCAGTGTGGCGCGGGAACCGAACCAAGGGCCTCACCTCGACCCATCGGATCTCACGCGGTGACACACTCTCTGTCCCCAGGTCTCGTTATCTTCTCACACCCACACATACCAACACAGACACCACACAAAAAAAATCTCCTCGTGCCTCTATCCCCTCCCCCCTTGCATATACACACTCAAGGGAATCACTCGCCGTGACATCATATTAGTCTCTCTCTCTCTAGACATCTCTCATTTCTCGTGCTATATCTTCCACGCCCCCTCCCCCGCCGACCCCTCTATCCATGCCTCTCCCGAATACATAATACACACACATACCTCTCTAGGCCCTGCCAAATACATCAACTACACATTCACACATGTTACATCACGTACCCCTCTATCCATGCCTCCCTCGAATACATAATACACACACATACCTCTCTTCACGTTTATTTCGCATACAACATTCCTTTTGAATAAAGTATGGCCAAAAAATTATTTTAGAATTTCTACATATATACAACATTACAAAGTTATATGGAGGAGTATGAACGTTAATTTGTTGCATGGTGCCCACAATGATATTTATTCCGCACTATGAATTTTTATATTTTTATACTATATATAAAGTGTTGGAAATATGCCCTAGAGGGAATAATAAAAGGATTATTATTATATTTCCTTGTTCATGATAATTGTCTTTTATTCATGCTATAATTGCGTTATTCGGAAATCGTAATACATGTGTGAATACATAGACACCAACATGTCCCTAGTAAGCCTCTAGTTGACTAGCTCGTTGATCAACAGATAGTCATGGTTTCCTGACTATGGACATTGGATGTCATTAATAACGAGATCACATCATTAGGAGAATGATGTGATGGACAAGACCCAATCCTAAGCATAGCACACGATCGTGTAGTTCGTTTGCTAGAGCTTTTCCAATGTCAAGTATCTTTTCTTTAGACCATGAGATCGTGTAACTCCCGGATACCGTAGGAGTGCTTTGGGTGTGCCAAACGTCACAACGTAACTGGGTGACTATAAAGGTATACTACGGGTATCTCCGAAAGTGTCTGTTGGGTTGACACGGATCAAGACTGGGATTTGTCACTCTGTATGACGGAGAGGTATCACCGGGCCCACTCGGTAATGCATCATCATAATGAGCTCAATGTGATCAAAGTGTTTGACCACGGGATCATGCGTTATGGTACGAGTAAAGTGACTTGCCGGTAACGAGATTGAACGAGGTATTGGGATACCGACGATCGAATCTCGGGCAAGTAAAATACCGATTGACAAAGGGAATTGTATACGGGATTGATTGAATCCTCGACATCATGGTTCATCCGATGAGATCATCGAGGAGTATGTGGGAGCCAACATGGGTATCCAGATCCCGCTGTTGGTTATTGGCCGGAGAGGCGTCTCGGTCATGTCTGCATATCTCCCGAACCCGTAGGGTCTACACACTTAAGGTTCGGTGACGCTAGGGTTATAGAGATATGAGTATGCAGTAATCCGAAAGTTGTTCGGAGTACCGGATGAGATCCCGGACGTCATGAGGAGTTCCGGAATGGTCCGGAGGTAAAGATTTATATATAGGAAGTCCAGTTTCGGCCATCGGGAAAGTTTCGGGGGTTACCGGTATTGTACTGGGGCCACCGGAAGGGTCCCGGGGGTCCATCATGCAAAGGCGCATCCGATCTTTTAAGGGAGGGCAGCCTCGCCGAGTCGGCGGCCGTGGACGCGTGGCTCGAAGCCGAGTCCCACAACTTCGACAAGGCCATGTCGGCGATCACCTTCCAGTGCTTCGTCGTGCCCATGTTCATGGGCGGGACGACTGACCACAAAATCGTCGAGGAGAACCTGGAGAAGCTTAAGGTGGCCCTCAGAGTCTACGAGGAGCGTCTGTCCAGGTCACGGTACCTGGCCGGAGATTTCATCAGCCTGGCGGACCTCAGCCATTGCCCCATGGCTCACTACCTGCTGGCCAGCCCTTGCGCGTCGGTTCTCGATGCGTATCCGCGTGTGAAGGCTTGGATTGATGGGATGATGGATCGGCCAAGCGTGAAGAAGGTCATGGAGCTTATGGATGCGTCGTGAAAAGAGTTGTGTGGTGTGTGTACTTTGTGGAGTGGAAGTTGTCTGAGATGTGCCGGTGGAGATGATTTGTCTTGTTTTCAGTAACTGTTTTCAAGTTGAATAGTAAGCCGGATAAAAGCTATACTTCCCCTCAATCTCCTCAAATCCTTTTTGAGTGAAGTTTAACTGAACAAGAGGATTTGAACCAGGCGTCAAAGTATACCCAATTTTTATCCAAAGATCTTAATTATTTACACCCAACTTCGTAATAATGGCCCATCTCACCTCATCAGGGCATCTCCAACGCTGAGTGGCAAATTGGCTCCTGTATCCGCTTCCAAAACTATCATGTATGTCCGTTAGTAAAGAGTAATTTAAAATTCAAATAAAGTCCGATCCATAGCGCGTGCTGGATCATATGCCGATAACAATCAAAAGGAGGCAAGTATGCTTAGTTTTTACATGCCCCCTCACAAAAGAATATCAGTTCGGTACTCCGTGCAAAAAAAAAAGATTTTCTGTCCTGCTGGACGGCAATTCGAGCCTCCACGCTCAAGGTGCCGCCGCCACCACGTAGGCAGCCTCGGCCTCCTTATCCGCCGAGTCCTCCTTCTTGGTTGCCGCCTCCAGCTCATCTTTTTGCCACTACAACATCTTGTAGCGGATGGCTTGCACGACCATTCTTGCGTCGGTATCTAAAGCCTCCAAATTCAAGGATAACATCTTGGTGCTCTCCGCATCGGCTGCGACCCTCCCCTTCTCTTCGAGCATGATCTTCTTCCTTTCGAGCTTGAGCTTCTTCTCGGTCAGATTGAGGCTAATGGTCAACCATGCATCACACAACAACTCATCCTCCCACATGTTTTGTGACGTGCAACAAATTATTCCTTGTGATGTCCTGTGCATGGACTTGAGAAATGTTAATCAAAATTAATGTGCGTGAACCAAAGTTTTGGGCAATGCAACAAATTATTCCTGTGATGCATGGACTTGAGAAATGCCCTTGAGCTGATATGCATCACTTTACTTTAGTAAAAGAGCAGGCGTTTTCAAGGGTATTACTGCAAAAGTGAAAAAGTACATCAAATAGTCTGGTAAAATAACTAACAGGATGAATGCGAGAATTACAAGGGCTAGCCTGTCAAGGATGTCGGCAGCCTCGAGCAGCGGTGATGTAACTTTCGTTGAGTCAATGCAACCAGGCTGACAGCTGACTAAGGAACCACCAGGGTTGTAGGCAGAGCTGGATTAACCCAGCTTCAAGTTGGAGCCATCGCATTGCTTGGACCCTCTCTGCATTCATAATAAGAGGGATCAAAAGTGGTGTTAGCTAGCTTCACAACCTGAAACTCATAAATGAATGTTGGACCCCCTGCATTCAGAACAAAGCCGCCATTTCGAAGTGCGAGGTATAAACTACCATTTACACCAGTTGCGGTGTCACTGAAGTAGCCCATTCCTCCATTGAATGACAGCACCATTCCTCGACTGAACGTCGGCATGTTTCACTGCTTGTTGGTAGGCAACGTCAGTACCACCAAGGGAGATACCGTTCACGGCAACGATTAGAGGTCCAATGTTATCTAGCCGAATACAGAAATTAGGGGATTACAGTATGATGACATGCTATTGATTAAGTGGCATAATAGGCTTAGCCGCCGACATCAATGTGTTAAGCACATGGGATATAATCGGCGAAAGTCAGTAAGAAGTAGAGTGAATTCCAATTTATAGAAAATAGCAAACCGACACAAAGTCATTATCGACTCAAGTAACAACTATTTCGATTTTGTTCACAGCTCATTCCTAGCTAAGACATAACGGCGGGTAGGCAAACAACTTGATTCAGGTCTCAAAGAAGTGACGGCGGGTAGGCAAACAACTTGATTCAGGTCTCAAAGAAGTGACGGCGGGTCATCAAACATTCTCTGGAGACAAGCTGTGTGATTACGGTAGTGTCCTGAGTCCCGACCACCTCAGAGCTGCCAAATAGTATGGCTCTTACCTCTTATTTGATAGAAACACTGAAGCTATGAACATGAAACACTGACCTTGTATCTATCCACCCATGGCGATGTAAAAATCTCAAGGGCATCCAAAAATAGTGAGAAGTTGTACGCATGTGTGTGTTGCTGCCTACTGCGAACAGCCACACAGAGGCAATTGCCATCACAACCTGACGATTGAAAGTTGTCTGTGCCCCCCAGAGGAGAAACAAGTACATATTGGAAACATATCAAGCAAAGTTTGTTTTGTGCCACAGAGGGGCACCAAGTACATTTTGCCGATCATTAAAAAAAAAGCCAGTTTGTGTCCGCAATCTGCATGCAACAGCAGATGCATACTAACTAGCCACCACAAGGTGGCACTTATTCACGGTGGCCATGTTGAACTCACGGCATATCGGCGCCGATCAGCCCCTTGGCTTTGGCCACCAGGGTGCGCAGAGCTCCCCGCTCCTCTGTAACCAACCGCACGTATTGCTCCACCTCTGACAGTGCTTTCATCATGTCTTGTTCTGAATCCATCAGCTTTGTGTACCGTTCCACCTCGCACAACGCTTCCATCATCCCATGTTGCTTGAAGATGAATGCATAGCCATCACAGGATTCCACGATCGATAACGTGAGCTGAACCAGCAGCCTAGTCATATCTGGAAATTCATCAGTGCCCGGTATCTTGTGGGCCTTTAGTTCACCTACCAATTTCTCAACAAATTCTGCAGCATATGCAGAAGAGCTCAGTACGGGGGTAATGCCTGCACTGCAGAGTTGTGAAGCTAGGCAGATGAGTGCCTTCATCTGCTTGCCTTCTGCATTCACCATTTTCTCCAACACCTGCATATATGGTGCACCAAAAGTGTCATGTTGTGTATGATTACTCCATAGTTATTTATCAATTGGACGACAACGGAGCACACTAATTAGCATATGGAAAACATGGATTTGTATCCAAACTCAAGTATTGTGCACATCAATTGGCCATTAGGGGTAGCCCAAAATGGTAACAAATGTTTGCTTAACTAACTGGCTTTTTTACAGTCCGCCACTCTGGTTCTACTAATCTATAAGTGCCTGCTAGCTATCACATTTTGGTATCGATGTCTTCTGATTATACATTTCAGGTTACATAAGGCACAACTCTAAAAGGAACTAATTACTTGTAAGGAAATGATGATCATAGGAAATTTGGAATGGTGTGCATAGAAGAAAAACATTAATTACAAAACTAAAAGGAAAAACATGTTACGTAAAGGAACTAAAAAATACTAGCACATTCAAAGGACTCACCACTGTCAAGGTAGAAGACATGGGATTGTCTGAACCTAGATGGTTCAGCACTAACGAAACACATCAATTATCCAAAAAACGACATGCATGTGCATAGGTTTTTAATTCCAAATTAAAATATTGTGTGGTGTGCATATCAAGAAGCCACTAGGATTAATCCAAGAAAAAAGCAAAAAAATAATGTTTGCTTAACTAGTCCACCGCTCTTGTTCTGATCATCCAAGTGTTTGGTAGCAATCAATTTGGTACTGGTACTAAAAGCAAATCATGTTGTCTAACATGTAAAAGGGACTCATTTATAAAAAAAATTACTCAAAAGTGCTAGCAAATTCAGAGGACTTACCACGGTCAAGCTAGAGGACAGGTCTACATCTGGACCTTGATGGCGCAACACTAATTCCCTGGAGTTTTGGCACAACCTCTGAAGTAGACTTGCCGCTGGGTACATGTGCTGACCATGCTCAATCTTTTTAGCGAGATCCCCTATAAGGCCGGTTTCGTCCAGCATAGCAAAGCAGTTGATAGGGCACTCCGTTGCCAGAGCCGTGAGTGCTTCCCCTGCCTCTGCTCGCAATGGGTTTTCATCATCCCCAAGAAACTCTTGCACCAGCTTGCTGATGATAACCTGAAATGTCCCAATCTTCTGCCTTGTTTTCTTACCAGTGGAGATCCTGGCGATCTTGGCAATGATATTCATCACCAACTTGGATTTTCCTAGGGAGCTGGGGCTTCTCTCCAGCGTCAAGATCTTGGCGAGGTGGCCAAACAATAAAGGATTCTCAGAAAGCTCTTGCCGCAGTGTTATGCCGGTTTCCCCCTTGATGCCTGCAAGCCTGGCAACTAATTTCAATGCTGAATTGGCGACCTCTTCCCTCTGTGCTGCTGCTGTGCTAGGATTGCAGTTTATAAGGTCGATGATCTTTGGGAGGAGCTCCATTGCTCTGATGATTTCTGCGCAGTTATGGAGATCATGAGTAAGTCCTTCAAGGATTTGCAATCCCAGTGCGAGCAGTGACTCCTCATCGTTTGAGTCCTCTTCTGGATTTGACCACAGTTTCTTGATATGTTGTGAGCATGCACATATCCTGTATATTAGATAGCACCCTTCATGGTTATTTTGCGCTGCCTGGATTGAGGAGGCTTGTACTGCTCGCACGTTCCCTCCCTCAATATACAATGGTAAATAACTTGAACCATTGCTTGTTTGTTGCCTATCAACAAGGTCCCTTCTGCTACCATTCAGTGGTGGAGAACTTGCACCACTACTTAATTGTTGATCATCTGCATCACCACCATTGTCGTCCAGAATTTGAGCTGAAATATCTCGTGTCACCAGTTCATCTTGGGCATCAAGAAGTGAAGATATCATCTGCATGGTTCCAGGAATTCCAGAGATCCGTATATACGGAGCAATATGTGTGGTGACCTTTGCAGCGAATAGCCTGATATCAGCATCTTCTTCTACTGTCCAGCCCAGCATACTAATCAACGAGGTCAATGCCTTGGTTGAGGTTGTGATTAGATGGATGGGGTTTGTTTCAGAACTGGAGTCCCCCTTCTGTTGCTGCAAAAAAGAGTCCAAGATTCGGACGGCGGCGTGCTTCTCGTCCAGTGAGGCATCAGGGCTCAAGCGGTCCACAGCAAAGGTGACAAGGCCCATCTTGTTTGTAGCATCGAACACACTTTCTTGCAAGAAGGCTTCATAGGCTTTTTCATAGTAAAGATCAATAGATCCCAACCCCGAGTTATCTACGAGTCCACAATGAAGGGCCAGTGATCTCCGGAGCAAGAAGGAGAACGACTCTAGTATGCAGGCGGCCAAGTATAGTACTCCCTGGAACAACACCATTATGTTCAAGATCTTGGCCACTAGCTTGACATTTTCGTCACTAGTGTCAGCAACTTCTGTCTCCTTCATGGAAATCCAAATAATCGGGAGCATGATTCTTGCCAGCGCCATTGGAATTTGTAGGTTGCCAAGCACTGATGAAACAAGCATCACCATCATCGAGGTAGACTCAAACCAGGTCCCAAGTGCATAAACTTCCACAGCAATAAATGTGACACGCAATAGTTGTGCAGCCACTTTAACCTTTTTGTGATCCAAACAATTATCTCCTGGCGATACAACCCACTCTAGAAGATAGATACCAAACCACAAAGGAATAAGTGAGTAATCTGCCCAGTCAAAGTCACAATACTTTTTTGTATGGCAGTGTAAAAACCCAACTATTATGAGGGTAAGTGCTGGCCAAGGATGCAACAATATGTGGCTTTCCTTCTTGCTGATACATCCAATAAGTGCGTGAAACCCCATCTTGTGTATTATCACTAGTAACACCAGTAAGCCAAATAAATGATAACCTGGGAATGGATCTGATATGATTTCGTCAATGATATAGTTTCTCTCAAGCAGCCATAGGCAAAATGTCAGTATCGCTGCATTCGTACAATGCAGAGATCCACTGCCTAGCTCCATTCTTTTAAACCTGATGCCTTCTGTAGTCTTGTATAAATATTGGTCAGCCGAACTGCTTTGCTGGCTAAACGCCCTGCATATATACCCAATAAACATGCCAAGATGAGTATTAAACTACATACAAGTACGAAAAACATGAGAATCTGAACACTGAACACAAACGTGACAAAGATATATACTGAATGCAAGGAATCATAGCAAGAACCAATTCAGGATCCAGTTAGTGGAGGCTATTTCTAGAGCATTCACCCCGGAGAGCAGGTACCGGTGAACAAGACAACATGAAAACTTTTTCGAGAGTACTCACCCCGGAGAGCAGGTACTGCCGTACTGGTGAACAAGACACCAGTGAAGGCCTCAATGCCGGACATCCAGGACACCCAGTGCTCTGAGACTCCCGATATCCTCGTTAACAGATCCAAATAAATAGTCGAGGCTCCAAAAAACTGCCCTAGCTAATCTCATCCCAGGCATGTTTTCCCGCTGCATGAAGGCTGAGTTATGCTTGTGGAAACTAGGGCTTAACCCCATAGTGTAGTTCATCTAGCGTGTGTGTGGAGCAGCGAAGTCGCTTGTGACTTTCCCAGCATGAGCATCTATTGATTGCCTCAAAACTCTCTATTGCTCTTAGTACAAAAAACACACTATTCTAGCGGGTGTTCTCGACCCTGCTCGGGAGGTGTCGAAACCGTAGCCGCCGCGTTCCCCTTTCCCTGCCCGTCCACTCCTCGCCGCCGCAAGAGGAGGTCAGTTCAGGTGGACACACAACTGAGAGACGGGTTCTCTGTTTGTTCTATGGCTTATCTGATATTTGCTTGTAGCTTTTTTTGGCAGGAAGATGTTTGCTTGTGCTTGTAAGCTGTTTGGCAGCACTTTTTGTATCGGGTGTTTTTGTTTTTCTTTTTTGTTGCGGGTCGATGTGATTTATGGCGGGTTGATAGATTTGTGAATTTATTTTAAATAGCTTTGTTAATTATTTTTTAAATAAGGAATATATTAATATGGCGAAGATAAGCTTTGTTAATTACGCTTGGGCATGGACTCAGTTTTTGTAGTGAACAACGAGTATTCGTCAAACACACACATAATGGAGTAAATACTATTCCCGTCGTTCCTAAATATAAGTGTTTTTAGAGATTTCAAATAAAAATTACGTACGGATGTATATAGATTTATTGTAGAGTGTAGATTCATTCATTTTTACTCTATATGTAATCCACATTATAATCTCTAAAAAACTTATATTTACAAACCGAAGAAGTAGTATAAAACTACCAGATTTGAGGCTCCATTACAAAAAACTACCACAACACGTTTGGGGAACAAAGGCCTGCCACTTTTTGGATATTTTTTCTCTAATCGCACTGATGACCGCATTGCTCAAAACTAACCACGATTATGCATGACAGGGATGTCCCATTGGTCAGGGCCATGTGGCACAAAAGTCAATACTGTTTTGTTTGACCGTGATGACAGGTGGGGCCCACACGTCAGTGTCTTCACCCCTTTAGGACATTTTATCAAACACTTTGAGCTCACAGCACACCGGCGAACCTCAGTGGTTCTTGGAGCTTCGAGGACCATGTTGTGACCTAGGGAGGGGGCGGCGAGCTTGTCGGTGGGGTCAGAGTCATTGGGGGATGACCAGAGCCTCGCTGACATTGAGGAACCGGGGCGGCGGAGGAGTTCAATTGGTGAGCTTGCCAAGAGTGCTCGTTGACGCCCCCTCTCCTCGCAATGCCCGCATGAGTCAGGCTGCCGGTGCCTCCTATGTTAAGAGGAGTGCCCAGCATGGGAGCCAACCTCGCCTAGAGCGACGCAGACTAGAGCCGCGAGAGGCCATGACAACACGACGGGGACCGCGGCGGTGGAGGGAGAGCATAAGTAGGTCGTGGTTGCGGGTGTCATAGGCCTGCACACAGAGTGGCTCGAGCCCGAATGTGAGGCCGAAGAGCACGTTGTGGCCCGTGATCTTGGTCAACCCAATGGCGAGCGTGTCGCTGACGAGGTTGAGAGGGCCGAGGTGGCCTATGCAGAGCACAGACACCATGGCACACAGGTAGACCACACGGTTGAGCGTCGTGATCAGCGCCGCCATCCGCCACAGCCCAAGCAGCTCCTCTGCCATCGATAGGTTGTCGTTGCTGTCGGCCGCCCTTCTATGAGCCTCCGCCGAGCGCCGCCTTGCACGCACCCATGGCCATGGTGCCCGACCACCCACAGCCAGATACATGATGACGCCTGCCAGGCCGCGCCCCTCCCGTCCTCCACCACGTTCGCAGCCACCCTCAGACTCCACCTCCTCTGCACCGACCGGGCACATGTGTGCCGCCATCGCGACCATCCGCCTCGCGCACGGTGACAGACGCCCATGCAACCTCCCCCGGCCACCGAAGCCTCCCCATGCTCCGCTCTGCACCACCACCACAAGTCCACAACCTGCACATCCACGCCTCGACCATCAACTCTACGCCTCGCCTCCTATTGCCACACCTCCACGCGAGCTGAGCATCACCTCACCTCGACCAGCGGTTGCACCAAGCTCCGGCCTTGGCTGCCATGCCCAAGGCCACCTCATCGACGCCATCGCTGCTATTGTACTGCCATGTCACCGCCACCATGCCGGTGCCATCACCAATCCATGGGATTCGCCTCGCTGTCGGAGGAACTACTGGAGTGGCTGCCGGAGGCGGCGAGAAGGCAGGGAAGGGGAGGAGACTAAGCAGAGCGGTTAGTGTGGACTTGATTGGGGTTTCGTCCGAGGGGTATTTGTGGCGGACCACAGCCTACATGACAGACGCATCCAGACCTCCTATATCGTCTGTCCCATATGGGCTGGGTATGAGAGGTGTCATATAATCCGGACATTTGCCTTGCCAGGTTTAATTAGGTGATAAATTCGTGACTGGACAGTTACCGAGCCGCTCGAACGTTTGGTACTCCCTCCATCACGGTTTAGAAGACACAGTTAAATTTGCGTGTGTTTCCACAATAGACAAGGTTTAGGATGCATTGCATTTATTTCTAGTAGCTAATTAGTACTCCCATATACTATTTCTATATGCATGCATAGTGTGAATGCTATTTTTTAGCCCATCTCATAACCAATAGATAACCACCTAGGTCCCAGAGAATTTCCAAACACGCCTTCTAAACCGTGATAGAGGTAGTACGAATATGGAACGGCCGGTTGTAGATGCTCTCAGGGTTGCAATTTTAGGCCTAGCTCGGATAGGGTTTTCTGTAGTATAGTGGTGAAATATGGGGATCTATAATATATATACTATTACCTTCGCCATGGATACCTTCATAGCATTTTTTCATGAAATTTGCACGGAAGTAGATTGGGAATCCAAATTTGATATCCCTAAATTTTATTTTATTTTTGAATTTGTCTGGTATTTTCTACATTTAATATTCATATAGGGGTGTGGAGCACCCAGGAGCTCTTGTGTATTTTCCTATTATTACTTACTATTATATTCCTACAAAATTACACGCAAAAAAATATTCCTACAAAATGATATTTTCTACTCATGTAATCAGCTCTTGATGTATATGTGAGTTTTCCTTTTACTTTTCTTTTTAAAATTTTCAAATATGACACGTTCAGGCTCCAAGTGAATTGAAGTCATGTAACGCCTCGGTCAAACCAATTGGTTGCTAGTCGTTGCGGCTGAGATCTAGGCTAACTCAACAAATTAACACTAGTTTTTTCTGCGCATTTTGTGCCCACTCATGTGCACTCACTGGTTCACCCATCGTTCGACTGTCCGTTGCGTCTGAGTTCTAGACTAGCACAGACCGACATTAGTATTTCAGGTGCACTTTGTTCTCACTCACGTGCATCCGGAACCAACTTCCGAGTCGGTCACTCATCCTCAAATTGCTCCAAGCCAAACACGCTTAACTTTAAAGTTTCTTTCGGACGGGCTCCCGAAAAAGAAGGTGCACCTTGTTAATATGAGTAGTCTATCATTCCTATTAAGTCGGGATGTCACAAGTCAAAACACCTCACCTAGTGATCAGACTACTATGGAAGTTAAAGAACATAACAAAATTTGCAGTTTAAGTATGGCATAGAAGGCCGACAGTGCCAACAGGGCAAACAGTATGTGTACAAAGGAGGCCGGTATGAACTATCAAGAAGAAAAATTACTGTGTTCTGAAAACAAGTACTAGTTCTAAACGAAAATGCTAGACTTACGGGGCTTGGCCTATGGACCCAGGTTACGGGATAAGCTGTTCTAATCTCATTGATTCTATCCCCCTGATTTTAGCTGAGGGCCCAAAATCGTGATGAATGCTAAGTCTCCACCTCATCCTAGTGGCGGAGCCAGGAATTTCCTGCTCGGTATTCCTTGGTATTCATTTGTGCGATACAGTAGCAATATGGCAACAAATATGCAGCAAGCTAGCAGTAGTATATCAATGGATCAGTAATTCTTTGGTATTCCATGGAAGTCCAAGGAAGACCCCTGGCTCCGCCACTGCCTCATCCCCGTAACAACTTTCCGTAAAATCTCCCCGTAGCTGTAGCAAAGTTCAGTTCTAAACACTACTAAATGTTAACCAGGAAATTGAAGGGTTTTACGTACCTGTAAGACTCCAAGAAGATTATCACAGTGGCGACCCAGAAATCCTCGGATATCCGGACCACCGTCGCCCAGATGAATGCTATGGTGCCAATTCCGTTGCCCACCCTCTCTAGCATGGCAATGAAGCGGAGAAAGCGGTTGACCAATTTCTCCGCTCTCATCCTCGACCCTCTTGGCCGCTCGCTGTTAGTTTGCCGCCGAGCTCCAAACTCACAGTCAATCCCTTAATGCTGGTTTCCAACGGAGGTATTGTTGGTCAGATTTGGTTTGGTCTTATCACATTCCTGCCCACCAGGTTATATACACTACATGTCTTTCGACTATAGTAGTGGTGCCTGGGGTACTGCTCCTTTATTCAATGACTAAAAGTGTGACCAGTTACCAGTACGAGTGTAACCATAAGATACTAGCATAGTTAAACCTCTCTGCAAAGCACAGTACACGGGATAACATACAGAAAGCCCAAGGCCATCTTTCGCGGCAGCACCCAGGGTGCCTCCCCGCCCTCGTACGTAAACTTGCACTAGATTCGAAAATCCTTACCGACGGCCGGCGAATGACCATGCGCGCTTTTCTCCGGACGCACGATGTTCATAGATCTGGTTTCGCGGCAGTACCGTCGCCAATGCCAAGCAGTGCAAAATCGAGCGTGCTGCATATATCTCTCACAGGATTGTAAATTTATACTCGCGACATGCTCAAGTAGCTAAAATTTAGCCGGTCCACTTTGAGAGCGTACGCCGGGAAATCAGCCAAAAGTCATGCTCGAAAGAGCAGAGTCGGTGTCATGGAAGGAAACCGTTAACATCAGACTACGGATTGAGGAGCATTTGGGAGATTGGTTAACCAATGTAATCAACACTATTAGTACACCCGAGGTACCTGAGATTTGATACAAAGGTTGAACACAAGCGATGAATTAGGTTTTGAAGATGAGATGGTGCTGATGAAGATATTAATGAAGATGATTATCCTCACGGTGATTGAAGCGTTGGTGATGATGAAGGCTTCAATTTCCCCCTCCCGAAGATAAATTTCCCCAGCGAAATCGCTCCGCCAGAGAGCAAATGCTACCGCTCTAGTTCAGGCCTCGAGATGACGGTGAAAAGTTCCAAAACTCTTCTGTGATTTTTACTAGGGCAATGGATTTTATGGAAAAGCAACGTCATGAGATGAGCCACCAGGGGCCCACAAGGGTAGAGGGCGCGACCGGGGGGTAGGCTGCATCACCTGTCCTTGTGGATGGCTGTTGGGACCCCTCTGACACTTCTTATTCTTCATATATTCCAGAATAATTATCTAAAAATCCACAATTCATTTTGAGCTCCAGAGAATTGCTTTGTCTACTAATGCTATTTTAGGTCTAGAATTTCAGTTGCCGGCAATCTCCCTCTATTTTTAAGATATAAAATGCATTAGAAATGCACCATAATGTGAAATATAAGATTGCGGTAGGCTAAATTATAGTAAGAAATAATGATGCAATGGACGTATCACCGGCCACCGATTAATGCCCATGAACCAGCTTGCCCTTATGTCCTTGAAGTAGAGCTCTAATGGGGGATGAATCCAATCTCCATTCTCCTTATGCACATGCCTGAGATGACCGCAGACCATAGACGACATAATCGAGGTCTTCCTCAACAGTGGCGAGTCGCCATCGAGAGAACCGAAACCCTAGTGCTGTGGCAAGGAAAACATAATGCTGATTTGTGTGTGAGGGCTGCTATGTGTTGGAAGTATGCCCTAGAGGCAATAATATTATTATATTTCTGACTTCATAATTAAGAGTTTATATTTTATGCTATAACTGCTATGATCCTGGAATATGCGATTCAATGAAAAACTTATAAGCACGTGTGGAATGATAAACGATAAAGAATAAGCTCCTAGTCTCGCCTCTATGACTGACTCAAGTGTTGTTGGTGATCATATTTTCCTAATCTTAGGATATGTTAAGTGTAACGATAGTCCTAAAACAACTTTGAGACTATGATGTTAGAAGAACAGTCATATTGAATCGATTCAAACTTGTTTGTAATACTTTGAGATAATATCGTCTGAAATCAATTGTTATAACACAAAGTGTTAGTATGCAGTTTTAATTCCTCAGACCATGAGACTATCGTCATCACTTCCTACCATACAATGGACTTTGGGGTTGCTCAAATGTCATCTGTAACACGATTATCATAACGACAACTTACAGGTTCATCGAAAAGTTTGACAAGTGAATAGATAGCTCGAGAGTGGGATTTGGTCCTCCGATGATGGAGGAGTATTTTTAGGGCCCTCTCATGTGACAGCATCCATTATCGTCTGGCCCGACACAGGTTACTATGTCACGAGGTAGCCGGAACACTTCAATGAGAAAGAAGAATAAAACCGGTAAGGAGGGCAACGGTACAGTGAGCATGTATATGACTCAGGAGGATACCGATGCATCTCCTGTTTTGTAAAGTATCGCAAAACAAAAAACATCACATGATAACCAAAGGTTCACTTGAATTATAGAGATCAATATCGACATCCACGGTTCTACTATCAGTCATTGAACAAAAGGATTTGCCGCTGAGCTCAAGGTTCACAGGAAATCCCTTAATTAATGCTGGTTTCCAACGGAGGTCTTGGTGAGATTTGGTTTGGTCTTAGGCACATTCCTGCCCACCAGGTTACATATACACGCCTTTGGACTATAGTAGTGCCTGATGTACTGCTCCATTATTCAATGATGACTAAAAGTGTGACTTGTACCAGTGTAACCATAAGATACTAGTAGCATAGTTAAACCTCTCTGCAAACCACAGCAGTACATGGGATAACATACAGTAAGACCAAGGCTACTTTCGCGGCAGCACCGTGCCTCCCCGACCTCGTACGTAAAACTTGCACTGAATTCGCAAATCGTTACCGCCGGCCGGCGAATGACCGTGCGCGCTTTTCTCCAGACGCACGATGTTCACAGAGCCACATACGCCTTTCTGCGTACATACGCACCTACCACTCCTGTGTCTCTCCTCCAAAAGCCGTGACCCGTACCAATGTAACCATATGATACTGGTATGTAATGGGAAAAGAATACACGGCAGGACCAAGGTCTTGTTTCGCGGCAATGCCGTCTCCGGTGCCAAGCAAGTAGTGCAAGGTAGAGCGTGCTGCATCGGTCGCAACGTTGTAAATTTCTGTGGTTAAAGCTGTGGCCAGTACAAGTGTAACCATATTCTAGTTAGAAATAAACATCTCTGCAAAGTACCAATACAGTAGACAGCATGCCCCGAGATCTGGTTTCGCGGCAGTGCCGTCGCCAATGCCAAGCAGTGCAAAATCGAGCCTGCTGCATATATCTCTCACAGCATTGTAAATTTATACTCGCGACGCGCTCAAGTAGCTAAAACTTAGCTCGGCTACTTTGAGAGCGCACGCCAGGAAATCAGCCAAAAGTCATGCTTGAAAGAGCAAAGTCGGTGTCATGGAAGGAAAAGTGTTAACATCAGACTATGGATCCAGGAGGATTTGGGAGATTGGTGGCCATCGAGTAGCTCTGGAAATTACTCGAGAAGAGGAATTGTGTGGGAGTAGATGGGTCAGGGCATCTCTAGCGGACCCCCTAAATCCTGGTATATCTAAGAACCAAAAGTGAGTTTGACGGAGTTAATCACTAGTCACTAGCTAGTAGTTCCTTAAAACCAACCTTACTAACAAAAAAATAGTCCCACTCCCTAAAAATCATCTTCACATGACTATATTTGGTTTAGTCATGACTATATTTGGTCTAGTCACAACCACTGGACTAAACATAAGGAGGCGGCCGCGCAGCCCCGCTCCATGCCGCTGCCAGAGACTACAGGAAAAACACATTTTGCTTTTTTTTTAGAAAATGAGGATGACCCTCGGCCTCTATATCTGGAAGATGCATGCTGCCATTTTATTAATTATTCTCGAGGACCTTACAAAGTAGTACAACAATATGTCTGAATCCGTCATCTTGTCAATATATGCC
The DNA here is from genome assembly GCF_056163025.1 of Triticum urartu. NCBI lineage: Eukaryota > Viridiplantae > Streptophyta > Magnoliopsida > Poales > Poaceae > Triticum > Triticum urartu. The sequence continues at coordinate 717,654,715 of NC_141879.1, forward strand.
GCTACTTCAATCCATATGATGAAGGGGCGCAAGCTGGGCCAAATACCCAAACCTCTCACTTAAGCCTAACATCTAAAGCCGGCGGCCCCGACCGAGCCACATACCGGGTCCAGGGCACAAACCGGTCTGACGCACTCACATGTGCCGTTGCCGCCATCTTCCACTAGTCCATCTTCAGAGGAGATTGAGGTGCCAACCTTGGCAGGTGCCTCCGCCATCGACGCCACCATGACGCCAAACGACGACCTCCACCTACGCGAGTCCATCTCCAAGCAACGGACGCAGATCCATGCTAGGACAGGGCCGCACCACCGCCGTCGCCCACCACCCACAAACGCCACCCAGCCCCAAGGTTCCCAAAGCGGCGCCTTCAAGAAGGTAACGACGCCGTGAGCGCCGTCGCCGCCCAACAAAGTTAGGGCTTTCGTCCGAGAGACCTAGGGGAAGGGGAAGTGAGGGGATCGGTCCATACCAACGCCTCCAAGGAGGGGAACGACGCCCTCAGGCGTCGCCGTCAATGCGGCCAGCCATGGCCGACCAGGGATTTTTCCCGAACTAGATCCCGCCACCAGCAGCGCCTCCTGTACAGAACCGGCGACCCAAGGAAGCGCGGCCCGCACGCCAAACTGGGGAGGAGGGGAGGCGCCAGATCACGCGCACCGGCCACCGCAGAACCGCCGTCAGCCGCCAACGACCACCAGATCCCGCCGCCCGCGCGGCCGGGACGCGATGCACCGCCCGCACGGCTACTAGCCGGTCATGCCTTGCCAATGAAGCCGCCGCTCCAGATCCGGAGTTCCCCACGCAGAGGCAGGGCAACCGAGGCCCCGCCGCCACCATCCTTGGTGCCCCGGGCTTGCCTGGGGGCTGCCTCAGGCGGCAGCAAGGAAGGAAAGAGGAGTAGGGGCGGCTAGGGAGGAGGGAGGAGGAGGGGCCAAACACATTTTGCTTTGTGTTTCTCTATACGTCTAGCGTATTCTATGAGACTCACAGCTAATTATGTCCCTCTAAGGGCATGTACAATGGGGGCAACACCTAGCTGCTGCCCCAGCAATTTACGGAAGCAAATAGTGTTCAAACCACCGCTTCAACTATGCATCACCCAACGCAAAACTTGCTCTTCGTGATTCTTCACAGGTGTCGGTGTCAAAACCGGCGGATCTCGGGTAGGGGGTCCCGAACTGTGCGTCTAGGCCGGATGGTAACAGGAGGCAAGGGACACGAAGTTTTACCCAGTTTCGGGCCCTCTTGATGGAGGTAAAACCCTACGTCCTGCTTCATTAATATTGATGATATGGGTAGTATAAGAGTAGATCTACCACGAGATCGGAAAGGCTAAACCCTAGAAGCTAGCCTATGGTATGATTGTTGTTCTGTATGTTGTTCTACGGACTAAAACCCTCCGGTTTATATAGACACCGGAGAGGGTTAGGGTTACACAAAGTCGGTTACAATGGTAGGAGATCTACATATCCGTATCGCCAAGCTTGCCTTCCATGCCAAGGAAAGTCCCTTCCGGACACGGGACGATCTAGCGCGGGAACGTGGCAAGGCGACTGTTCCTGTCGGGCAGTCGTTGAAACGCCCTCGGACCTCTTCTCCTCCGCCGACTGGGAAGGCTCCCAAGCATCCACGAGCGGCGCCATCCAAGCCGCCCAAGGCTCTGCCCAAGATGAAGATAGCTATTCCTACCATTTCCGGGTAATAACAAGACTTGCTTTCCTTTGTCGACCGTGGACGGATCCTTGGTCGATTCACTGAGCCAACTGATTGACTTTCGAGATTTGCAGCGGTGCTACTTTTGAGGTCTCCGCCAGGAACGACGACCAAGAGATGGAGGACGCTGTTACCTCCAACCCTGGTACGATTGCTGACGTCTTGCCTTTGAGTTGACTGAACCTTTATTGCAACTCTGGTCGATTGAATGTTTTCCTTGTAGCTCCTCCTCCTGTTATCGACCTCCCGGACGATGATGACAACGAACCGCTGAGAGTGAAGAGGAAGAAGAGGGCGTCGGCTGGCGAGACCCCACAATCCACTTCGGCGCCTGAGGCCGTAGCTCGGGACGATGGCGAACCCACTCGGGCTTCCATAACTTTCGCCATTCCTCTGACGAGTGTGCAGCCTTTGGCGTCGACTGCGGATCCGTCTTCGCTTTTTGCTACGTACCCCGTCCCTGAGGACCAAGCGGCTGCTGCGAAGGAGGCTATTCGCCATGCGGGGATCATGATGTAACAAGTGAAAGTGGCTCGGGAGGCTTGCCAGGCGGCTTACGACGCAAGCTCGGCTCTTCAGAGCAACGTCCAGGTCAGTCGACTTCAACACTTGGTCTGTTACGATATGTTCTTTGAAGGATCTCTTTTCCGTCGATCTTTATATCTGTTCACCCTACTGGGTGTCAATTCTTGGATGAGTGGGGGCACACTAAGTGCACCCACTGGGTGTAGTCCCCGAGACTACGGTGGACTGCTGGCAGTCGACTGTAGTCTTTATATTGAATTGTTGTAGCTGTATTTCTTCACTCGGTCTGATCGGGCCATGTCGAATGGAACGGTATCTTGTCGACTATGGGCAGTCGACTTTTCTTCTTCTTTCTTTTTTTACGGTGGGGGCACGCTGAGTGCACCCACTTGGTGTAGTCCCCGAGACTATTGTCGAATGTTTTTTGCTTCGGCTGTGGTCTTTAGAAATGCCATCATTGTCTCTTAGTTACTCTTCATCAACTTGTCTTGGACTCGACTTCGGGGGTCGATCGGGTTGTATAGGAACCGGTGGGGGCACGCTAAGTGCACCCACTGGGTGTAGTCCCCGAGACTATGGTGGACTGCTGGCAGTCGACCGTAGTCTTAGTATTTATTGCCTTTGTTGTTTTTACTGAAATGACAACTTCTCCCCTTTGACTTCAGAAATCTTGTGATCTTGGAACTCGCTTGGCTGACTTGGAGAAGCAGCAAATTCAACTGAACCTTGATCTGGAACTGGCCAGAACAGAGCTGCAGAAGGTCAGAGACGGCGCCGCAGGTAAGACGCCTCTGTCGACTGGTTAGTTTTTAGGCTTGAGTATCTTTCTGCTATTTCCGACTCAATCATCATTTCTTTGCAGAAAAACTGGAAAAATCTCTGGGAAGAAGGATCAGGACTTGGCTGCTGCCCGTAAGGAGGCTGATGACAAGACCGCTCTGGCGGCACAGAAGCTGGCTTCGGTCGACCAATTAGAAAGAGAGAATACCAGGTTGCAGACCGCTCTGAATGAAGCCAACAGGCTGACTTCAAGTTGGAAGAAGGAGAACCTCATCTTGGGTGAGAAGATGGAACGCATCGCTCGCAGGAGGGACGACCTGGACAGCTACTTGAGGAGCCTTGCCAAGAAGTTGTACATCAAGCTCGAAGGTGCCCATTCAGTTCAGACTGGTTTTTTTGTGTCGACTCAGTCTTATGAAAATTGACTTATCCCTGGATCGCGTATGCAGAGCTTTGCCAGAACTTTGAAGAGGAGACTGGGCGGATCGAAACAGGTTTGGATCCAATCAACTCTCCGGTGAAAGATGAAGCTGCCATGAATCTGCTCCGACTGGAATCTCGCATTGACGGCGTCGTGGATTACTTGGCTCGACTGAAGGTCGCCATGTCGCGGATCGACCCGGCACTTTGGCTAGAGTCTACGCTCCAGAACAATCTCGAGTCTCTGATGACTCGACTTAACGGAATCCCTGACCGAGTGCAGGAGTGGAAGAAGTCTTCTGCTCGGTGTGGTGCTGATGTGGCTCTGTCTCTGGTCCGCGTCCATTGCAAGGATGTGCGGGAGGAGAAGCTGGCCGCCATCCAAGTTGCCAACACGAAGAAGCACAACTTCCAAGACTTCATGGAGACATTTATTGCTGCTGCCACCCGTATCACGGACGGGATCGACTTGGATGGGTTCGTCGCCCCTTCCAGTCCTCCACCTGAGGAGTGAAAAACTTTTACGCTTCACTTTGGATTTGCCTCGGAATGCCGAGTGGATCTGTAACCGTTGAACTTCTGCCTTAAATTTGCCTCGGAATGCCGAGTGGAAGTGTAACAGTTAAACTTTGCCGAGCCGAGGGATCGAATACTTTGATCTGAGGTCTGGGGCCTTTTAGGCTTTATTTGAACTTGATCTATCGTTGAACATCTTTGTGGATGGTCCGTCGAGTGGAACTTGGTCTTCACTCGAAATAACTTTTGTATTTGTGGTGCAGCTCCGAAGGAGAAGGTAGTAGTCGATCCACACCCTGTTACTGCAGGGTGGGACGGAGCGCACATTATATTTGTGGCGAAGCTCTCCAGGAGAAGGTGGCGGTTGACCTGCCCCTCGACGTCCTTGAGGAATGAGATGTGTTTCATACGTAGGCGAGCACTGGGCTGCAGCTAGGCTTCCGAGTGGGAGGTCTTCTCTCCACTCGGTAGGATTTTTCCAAACTTAGGCAAGTGTCGGACTGCAGCTAAGTCTCTTAGTGGGAGAACTTAGGAGAGTGCTGAACTGCAGCTAAGCCCCCGAGTGGGAGGTTTGCTCTCCACTCGGTAGGATTTTTTCAAACTTAGGCGAGTGTCTGACTGCAGCTAAGTCTCTTAGTGGGAGAACTTAGGCGAGTGCTGGACTGCAGCTAAGCCCCCGAGTGGGAGGTTTGCTCTCCACTCGGTAGGATTTTTTCAAACTTAGGCGAGTGTCTGACTGCAGCTAAGTCTCTTACTGGGAGAACTTAGGCGAGTGCTGAACTGCAGCTAAGCCCCCGAGTGGGAGGTTAGCTCTCCACTCGGTAGGATTTTTTCAAACTTAGGCGAGTGCCTGACTGCAGCTAAGTCTCTTGGTGGGAGAACTTAGGCGAGTGCTGGACTGCAGCTAAGCCCCTCAGTGGGAGGTTTGCTCTCCACTCGGTAGGATTTTTTCAAACTTAGGCGAGTGCCTGACTGCAGCTAAGTCTCTTAGTGGGAGAACTTAGGCGAGTGCTGGACTGCAGCTAAGCCCCCGAGTGTGAGGTTTGCTCTCCACTCGGTAGGATTTTTTCAAACTTAGGCGAATGCCTGACTGCAGCTAAGTCTCTTGGTGGGAGAACTTAGGCGAGTGCTGGACTGCAGCTAAGCCCCCGAGTGGGAGGTTTGCTCTCCACTCGGTAGGATTTTTTCAAACTTAGGCGAGTGCCCGACTGCAGCTAAGTCTCTTAGTGGGAGAACTTAGGCGAGTGCTGGACTGCAGCTAAGCCCCCGAGTGGGAGGTTTGCTCTCCACTCGGTAGGATTTTTCAAACTTAGGCGAAATGGATTCGCGGCTAAGTCACCCACTGGGGGATTTCGTATGAAAACAAAAGCGACAGCAATCATTGGAACACCCTTGTCTTTGATAAAAATGGATTGCAGAAGTTTCTCTTATTACATCTTTAGAGAAGGAACTTAAGTGTAGAAGTGGCGGAGCAGCTCCACGTTCCAAGCTCGCGGCTCGTCGATCTGGAGATCAACATTGTAGAGGTGATAAGCTCCGTTGTGGAGGACTCTGGTGATGATGAAGGGGCCTTCCCAAGTAGGAGCGAGCTTGTGTGGTTTCTGTTGATCCACTCGGAGGACCAGATCTCCCTCTTGGAAGGCTCGACTCTTCACATGCCAGGCATGGAATCGACGCAGGTCTTGTTGATAAATGGTCGATCTGATCATGGCCATCTCCCTCTCTTCTTCTAGGAGGTCGACTGCGTCTTGCTGGGCTTGTTCTGCTTCATCTTCAGTGTAGAGTTCGACTCGGGGTGCGTTGTGAAGAAGATCAGTTGGCAGAACCGCTTCGGCTCCATAGACCAGAAAGAATGGAGTTCTTCCAGGCGACCGGTTAGGGGTGGTCCTCAATCCCCACAGAACTGACGGGAGTTCGTCGACCCAAGCGCCTGCTGCGTGCTTGAGATCACGCATCAGTCGAGGCTTTAGTCCTTTGAGAATCAGACCATTTGCTCTCTCGGCTTGCCCATTCGACTGGGGATGGGCGACCGAAGCGTAGTCGACTCGTGTGCCTTGAGAAGCGCAAAAGGCTCTGAACTGGTCTGAATCGAAGTTTGACCCATTGTCGGTGATGATGCTATGAGGGACTCCATATCTGAATGTTAGTCCTCTGACGAAACTGATAGCAGTGCAAGCATCAAGGTTCTTGATGGGCTTAGCTTCAATCCATTTAGTAAACTTGTCGACTGCCACAAGCACATGAGTGAAACCGCTCCTGCCTGTTCTTAGTGGACCGACCATGTCTAGTCCCCAGACAGCAAAGGGCCAGACGAGTGGAATGGTCTTCAGGGCTGATGCAGGCTTGTGTGACATGTTGGAGTAGAACTGGCACCCTTCACACTTGTCGACTATCTCCTTTGCCATCTCATTTGCTCTTGGCCAGTAAAATCCCGCTCGGTATGCTTTAGCCACAATGGTCCGAGAGGACGCATGGTGACCACAGGTCCCCGAATGGATATCATCAAGGATTATCTGACCCTCTTCTGGTGTTATGCACTTCTGACCGATTCCAGTTGCGCTTTCTCTATACAACTGTCCCTTGATAACTGTGAAGGCCTTGGATCGACGGACGATCTGTCGAGCCTCTTCCTCGTCCTCTGGGAGTTCTTTCCTTAGGATATACGCGATGTAAGGTATCGTCCAGTCGGGGGTGATGGCCAAGACTTCCATGATCAGGTCGACCACAGCAGGAACTTCGACTTCAGTCGGATCTGTGGCACTTTTCGGCTGTGGGGCTTCTTCTGTGAAAGGATCTTCTTGGACTGACGGCGAGTGAATGTGTTCCAAGAACACGTTGCTGGGAATGGCTTCTCTCTTGGAGCCTATCTTTCCCAAATCGTCGGCTGCCTGATTTTTCAGTCGGGGGATGTGGTGAAGTTCTAACCCCTCGAATTTCTTTTCTAGCTTTCGCACTGCATTGCAATAACCAGTCATTGCCGGACTTCTGACGTCCCACTCTTTCATCACTTGATTAACCACCAAATTTGAGTCGCCATAGACCATGAGGCGACGGACGACGAGTGAAATGGCCATGCGCAACCCATACAAAAGTGCCTCATATTCTGCTCCATCATTGGAGGAATCGAAGTGAATCTGGAGAACATATCTGAGCTTATCTCCTCGGGGGGAGACTAGGACTACCCCAGCACCGGAACCATTAAGCATCTTAGACCCATCGAACAACATGGTCCAGTGCTCCGAGTGAACTTGAGTCAGAAGTTGCTGTTCAATCCACTCGGCGATGAAATCTGCGATTGCTTGGGACTTGATAGCCTTCTTTGCTTCAAACTTGATATCTAAGGGAAGGAGTTCGATCGCCCACTTGGCCACTCGACCAGTTGCATCTCTGTTATGCAGAATCTCTGACAGCGGGGCGTCGCTGACGACTGTAATGGAGTGGTCAGAGAAGTAATGCGCAACCTTCTTCGTGGTCATGTAAATCCCATATACGAGCTTCTAGTAGTGAGGGTATCTTTGTTTTGAAGGTGTCAAAACTTCAGACACATAATAGACTGGGCGCTGAACTCTGAAGGCCTTTCCTTCTTCTTCCCGCTCGACCATAAGTACTGTGCTGACAACTTGCCCTGTGGCTGCAATGTAAAGCAGTAGAGGCTCCTTGGTGATTGGGGCAGCAAGCACCGGCTGGGTGGAGAGCAGAGCTTTGAGCTCCGCGAATGCTGTGTCAGCTTCTGGAGTCCACTCGAACTTGTCAGACTTCTTCATCAGTCGGTAAAGGGGCAACGCCTTTTCACCGAGACGAGAAATGAATCGACTTAGGGCGGCCAAGCAGCCTGTAAGCTTTTGGACATCGTGCATGCGAACGGGACGCTTCATCCGGAGTATGGTGCCAACTTTTTCAGGATCGGCGTCGATCCCCCGTTCGGAAACGAGAAAACCGAGTAACTTTCCACCTGGAACTCCGAATGTGCACTTTGATGGATTGAGTCTGATATCATACCTCCTGAGGTTGGCAAAGGTTTCAGCAAGGTCAGTCCAAAGGTCGGAACCTTTGCGCGACTTGACCACAATATCATCCATGTATGTCTCCACATTCCGACTGATTTGAGTGAGTAAACACTTCTGAATCATTCTCATGAATGTGGCTCTGGCGTTCTTGAGGCCGAACGGCATGGTGACATAACAGAAGCATCCGAATGGAGTGATGAAAGCTGTTTTGATTTCGTCGGGTCCGTACAGACGGATCTGATGGTACCCGGAATAGGCATCTAGAAAAGACAATCTCTCACATCCCGCAGTGGAGTCGACTATTTGGTCGATGCGAGGGAGAGGAAAATGATCTTTCGGGCAGGCCCGATTGATATGTTTGAAATCAATGCACATGCGAAGTGACTTGTCCTTCTTGGGGACCATGACGACATTGGCGAGCCACTCGGAGTGGTAAAATCTCTCGGATGAACTCTGCTGCTAAGAGCCGAGCCACCTCCTCGCCAATGGCTTGCTTCTTCTGGACGGCTGACCGTCGAAGATGTTCCTTCACAGGCTTGAATTTTGGGTCGACTCGTAGACGGTGCTCAGCCAGCCCCCTGGGTACTCCAGGCATGTCAGAGGGTTTCCATGTGAAGATGTCCCAGTTCTCACGAAGGAGCTGGATGAGCGCTTCTTCCTATTTGGAGTCAAGTGTCGTTGAGATGTGAGTCGGGGCAGCTTCGGGGTCGGTCGGGTGAATGTGGACTGTCTTTGTTTCACCGGACGACTGAAAAGCTGATTCTGAAGCAGGTTTCTTGGCCCGTAGCAACTCGCTCGGATCGGCAGTCTTTTGGTACTCTTGCAGCTCGACTACTGCCATCTGTGCATCTGCAATCTTTGAGCCCTTCGGAAAGCACTCTTCCGCCTTCTTCCGATTGCCTGTAACAGTGATCACACCTTTGGGGCCAGGCATCTTCAATTTGAGATACACGTAACATGGTCGGGCCATGAAGCGTGCGTAAGCTGGCCTGCCCAAAATGGCGTGATAAGCACTTTGGAAGTCCACAACCTCGAATGTCAACTTTTCCTTGCGGTAATTCTTTGAATCACCAAAAACCACATCAAGAGCATTCTGGCCGAGTGATTGGGCTTTCTTGCCAGGAATGACTCCGTGGAAGCTCATGTTGCTGGTACTTAGTCTGGACATCGGAATGCCCATTCCCTTCAAAGTTTCAGCGTACAGTATGTTCAGGCCACTGCCGCCATCCATCAACACCTTGGTCAGTCGAGTGCCTTCGACGACCGGGTTGACCACCAAAGCTGGCCTCCCAGGGGTGGCAATGTGCGTCGGGTGATCAGACTGGTCGAACGTGATGGCGATCTGAGACCACTTCAGGTAACTGGGTGTTGACGGAGCAACCATGTTCACCTCATGGTTTATGACTTTCTGTCGACTCTTGCTTTCGACATCGGCAAAAATCATCAGGGTGGAATTGACTTGGGGGTATCCATCGTCACTATCATCCTTGTCCTCAACCCTGTCCGGCTCTTTTTCTTTGTCTTTGGGCTGCTTGCCGTGAAACTGCTGGATCAGGAGCCGGCACTGTCGAGTGGTATGCTTTGGGTAAATAAAATTACCCTCTTCGTCTTTCTTGGTGTGGATGTGACATGGCAGGTCCAAAACATCATTCCCATCTTGATCCTTGATTTTCTTGGGCTTCCAGGTGCCCTTGGGTTTCCCCTTGAAGTTCCGCTGGGCTACGGCCAGGGCCTCCCCAGGAGCGGCTGGCTCGGCCTTCCGCTTCTGTTTCCGACTGGAGTTTCCTCCGGTTTCTTGGGCGACTGTTTTGAGCTTGCCTCTTCGGAGTCGGTCTTCGTCTTCACCATTAGCATACTTGGTGGCGATCTCCATCATCCGATTCAGAGACATCTCTCCGGTTCGACCGAACTTCAGATTCAACTCTCTGTATTTAACGCCTTCCTTGAAAGCGCAAACTGCTTGATGGTCTGGCACATTCTCAACCGTGTGGTGCAGTGTGATCCACCTCTGGATGTAATCCCTGAGTATTTCATTCAGCTTCTGCACGCAAGACCGCAACTCTGTGAGGCCTGCAGGTCGCTTGCATGTTCCTTCAAAGGTTGTGACAAACACTCGGGAGAGGTCCTCCCAAGTGTAAATGCTGCTGGGTGCCAGCTGATTCAGCCACGCTCTGGCTGAGCCCTCTAACATGAGAGGCAAATGCTTCATGGCCACTTCATCATTGCCCCCACCAATCTGTACAGCCACTCGGTAATCTTCGAGCCAAGTGTCAGGCTTAGACTCACCGGTGAACTTGCGGACTCCAGTCGCCAGCCTGAAATTGGGAGGAATCACTGCAGCTCTGATGGCTCGACTGAAACACTCCGGCCCTGAAGCATGTACCCTGCTGCTGGCAGGCGCATCTCTGTTGTGGCCTTCTAGATGAGCCCTGTTCCTGTCAACCAAACCTTGAACGAGGATGGATCTCGCATCAAATCCTGGGTCTCTGGGGTCGACTGGAATCCTCTGCCCAACACTTTGAGGGCGTCTGTCGTCTTGTCGTCGAGGCGCATACGACCCACTCCTCGGGGGAGGGGTTGGCACTCGACATCGATCATCACGATCGAATCGGTGGTCATACTGCTCATTTCTCCTGTACTGATCGCGCCGATCGTCACGTCCCTCACGCCTTGGGGGCGATCTCGGGCTGTGAGCCGACTGAACTGTTTCTGATGCAACGGATCTACTGTGGATCCTGTTCCACGACTGAGAGACGACGGAATTCTGGTTTCCTGCCGCCCGGAGCAACGCTCTGATCTGCAACAAGCCCCTGCCAGCCTCTGACTGGGAGGGCTGAATTGATTCCGCTATACGGGCCGCAGCAGCCAAATTCTGAACTGGGGTTCGGTATACCTGCGGCTGCGGGAAGAGCTGACACCGACTGGACTTGGGAGCCTGTTGACGTCGACTGGGCTCGGGAGCTCGCTGACGCGCTCGCTCGTCGAGTATTCGCTGGAGATTCTCCAGTCGAGTGCGCTCGGCCAGGTTAGCCAAACGCGCGTCCTCCAAGGCCCGAGCCTCGGGGGTTTCTCCAACAATAGGAGTGTGGAGCGCGTCCATGTTCCGGCGGCGAAGTTCCTCTCGCTGCAATGATGTGAGAGGTTCGGGAGATACTCATCGTGGAGATGCGACGGGTCGCCTCCACCCGCGCCTCCATCGGCGCGAGGGAAACCGGGAGGACTGTGTGCCCCCTCGACCGCCAAAACCTCAGCCAACGGGTCGCTGCTGTCGCACTCGGATGCGGTCTCCGCGGAGCCAGTCGACAGATCGAACAGGCCATAGAGGGATTCGTCGGGCTCGATTGCCGCGACTTGTGGGGCTGCTGACTGGCGAGCCACGGCATGTCTCACCCACCGCTGGAGTCTCGACCGACCGGAGCGCTTGCGCTGGTGGGAGACAGGGCGGGGAGACGACACGGGGGCCGACGAATATTGGGTCGACGGTTGCCGCAGGAGGACGCCGCGAATGCATGCGCGGAAGTGCGTCGCTGCGCGGACGGGGAGCGCGTCGATGTCGAGCGGCGCCTCCTGAAGCCAGGCGGAGTCGTCGGCGATGAAGGTGAGTGCGCCGAGACGGATCTCGCGGCCTTCAACCAAAACTCCGCAGGAAACCATGATCAGACGGATCGGAAAAATCGCAACTTCTCCAACAAAGCGCTAAGACTCCCGCCCCAAGGTGGGCGCCAACTGTCGTGGTTCTAACTCTGACAGTAATGTAGGGGGTGAGTATGGAGAGGCTAGATCTCAGCTATTGGGAAGTTGTTACACGCGAGATTTACGAGTTCAGGCCCTTCTCAGAGGAAGTAACAGCCCTACGTCTCGGAGCCCGGAGGCGGTCGACTGGATTATGCGTGTATGGATTACAGGGGTGCGAACCCTCCATACTGAGGAGGGGGTGGCTTATATAGAGTTCGCCGGCCCCCTCCTGCCCTCAGCAATGCAGGGTTTAAGGTACATTTAAGATTGGGCGTTACTGGTAACGCCCCTAATAAAGTGCTATAATGACCATAAAGACTACTTAACAGCTGACCGTTTGCCTGCGGAGTGACTTTAGGTCTCCTGGCGGTCGAGTGATATCTGCTTGGTCAAGTGATAGCTTCTTGGTCGAGTGTCTTGAACCCGTCGAGTGGCATACCTTCAAGTCGATTGAAAGGTGACCTCTTCTAGGGACGTCCTTGGGTAGGGCTCTTTGGACGGGTCCGTGCCCCTATCCTAGGTACGTAGCTTCATCAGGCGCGCCCCCTACCTCGTGGGCCCCTTGAGCATCGTCTCGCGTGGATTCTTCTTCCCAAAAATCATATATATTTCAAAAAAAATCTTTGTCAGTTTTTATTCCGTTTGGACTCCGTTTGATATGGATATTCTGCGAAACAAAAAACATGCAACAAACAGGAACTGACACTGGGCACTGGATCAATATGTTAGTCCCAAAAATAGTATAAAAAGTTGCCAAAAGTATATGAAAGTTGAATAATATTGGCATGGAATAATCAAAAATTATAGATACGACGAAGACGTATCAATCACCGACCTGCGTGAAAAATGAACAACTCACATATTGGGTGTCACAATAAGAGTTATCTGAACTCAACATCACCGCTCCTTTCTTGACCGCCTGTCTGAAACTTGAATGAATTTCACCATTGCTTGTAGTCATTCTGAGTCAAATTCGCAGTTGTCTCACCACATGTATGACCACCAGAGCCCTGGCCTGTCTCCATGCCCTGTGCATACTGCACGCATCGCCGCTATTACCGCGTCAAGCCTTCGCTGTCCTGGTCGAGTCTCAAGGGTCGCGAACCCACACCACTCAACCTCCACTGCAGAGTGTCATCGATCATCACTGACCGATGACGAGTTTCACGCTTTCATCAGACCACCGGGCTCTAGTCCGAACTGCATGGCACTCGCTTTTTCCCGCTGAAATAGGTTTCGTTTCCCTGGATCCTTACACCGTATCCCCTCAATCCAGCTCCACCTTCAACTTGACTCCATGGTAGATGATTAGTCCACCCTCGCGGCCCGTCGACTTCAAGCTCTCATGTGCGCACCGTCTTGAATCAACCCCGCACCATAGTCTTGTCGAAGTCACACATGCCCTCAGGCCCGCGCCACGTGTTTCCACGCCCAGAAGTCGGTCACCATTAGCATGACACTTCTATGCCGATCCCACCACCGTCTTCTGTACCAACCGACTTGCGTCGATCCGTCAGACTGCCTAGTCCGACCCAGCCGATCTCGTCCGACTGTATGACACGCCCAAGGCTCCCAAATCGTCTTACGCAAATTTCCATCCATCACATGATAATTCCATCTCAGCTGACATGACTTCCCGCAATGCTTTCAAGCATCTCTGTTGTGCCAACAAATTTTTCACCCTTGTCTGACATAATCCAAGGTTTTCAATTCGGACGAACTTCTTCACCTCAAACCTAGTACCCGTTGGTACCGTGGTTCTTTGTATGACTGAACATGTGAAAGAAAATAACTATTCTTCTCACGTAATGCCCAAGTACACCTAGATGTATGGGTAGCAAATTCCAATCAAGAATTACTCTTGGCTTTCACACGTGGTAGTAGTTCCCTTGGCACCAATTCCAATGCTGGCTAATTGCTTTTGCGTTGCCAACGCCTATGCAAGTATTTGGTGGATATGTATCGCTTGACGGATCTTTTCCCTTGCGCCGACTGATTTGCCTGCCTGTCCGTGTCTATGGAGACTCGGTTTCTTTTGTTTTCAAAACAAATCTCTGTCCACTGCTTTCGATTGAATTGCTTTGATCGATCATACTGCACCACGCGCTTGTAGCGCACGTCGTCAGGCCACTGTTCGCCAAGGGCCGCTCCGCGCAAGGCCATGATGGTCCACCACAGCGGTGCTTGGGTTTCTTTGCCACGCCAGATGCTGCAACGCGTCGCCCGAGCCTGCTGCTACGCCGCCATCGCCCTGAATAGATCGCCGAGACTGCCATACGTACGCACGCATCACCTTGTGCTTCTTCCAAACACGACGCCGTCGTCAAATCTTCAAGAGAAACCTTGATCCACCGACGCGACAACATCTGCTGCCATGTCTTCAATCATACTCATTGCATCTCGCTAGATCCCATCGACAGCTTCCACGTGTTCTCCTCTAGATCAACAATTCATAGCCTCCAAATAACCTAGCTTATGATACCACTTGTTACAAATCAAAGCCGGATGGATGAAGTGGCGCCAAGCTTCTGGCATTCTCTGTGACAAGAGAGTGCCACAAAAGCTAAAAGGCAAGTTCTACAGGACGGCGGTCCGACCCGTAATGTTGTATGGCGCTGAGTGTTGGCCGACTAAAAGGCGACATGTTCAACAGTTAGGTGTGGCGGACATGCGTATGTTGAGATGGATGTGTGGCCACACGAGAAAGGATCGAGTCCGGAATGATGATATACGAGATAGAGTTGGGGTAGTACCAATTGAAGAGAAGCTTGTCCAACATCGTCTGAGATGGTTTGGGCATATTCAGCGCAGGCCTCCAGAAGCTCCGGTGCATAGTGGACGGCTAAAGCGTGCGGAGAATATCAAGAGAGGGCGGGGTAGACCGAATTTGACATGGGAGGAGTCCGTTAAGAGAGACCTGAAGGATTGGAGTATCACTAAAGAGCTAGCTATGGACAGGGGTGCGTGGAAGCTTGCTATCCATGTGCCAGAGCCATGAGTTGGTTGCGAGATCTTATGGATTTCACCTCTAGCCTACCCCAACTTGTTTGGGACTAAAGGCTTTGTTGTTGTTGTTGTTGTTGGTGGTGTTGCTGTTGCTGTTGTTGCTGTTGCTGTTGCTGTTGCTGTTGCTGTTGCTGTTGCTGTTGCTGTTGCTGTTGCTGTTGCTGTTGCTGTTGCTGTTGCTGTTGTTGTTGTTGTTGTTGTTGTTGTTGTTGTTGTTGTTGTTGTTGTTGTTGTTGTTGTTGTTGTTGTTGCTGTTGAGGCATACCGTTGATCCGTCGATCATCCGAGGATCAAGCAATCACACGATACGACACCGAGATTTGTTAATGAGGTTCATCAATATGGCTACACAACGGAGCCTGACTATGGGCGCTCCTCCCCAAGATACCGCGACAATACCGCACCAGGTCACCCTTGACGCCGGCACACGCCGTCGGCTTCTCCTGCGTTCCCGTGCTATTATGTTGACATAGGCTACATCGTGTGTTTACCCCCGCTATATAAGAGAGGCCTAGGATACGAGTGTCCTACTTGGACACGACTCCATATTCTATCTAAACACAATACAACTGCAAATCCAACTGTAACCTATCTTGTACACTATATTCGACACAACTCTAACAAGATTGATGGCAACATTTCTTTTTGTGGGAGTGATAGCAGTGACGATGTTGTTAGTTTACGCAATTAGCAAGATCAGTGACAATTAGTAGTTATTATTTAACCTTCAAGTATTATGTACCAGGATCAGTGATGATGTTCTTCTCAACCTTGAACTATTTAAGTATGCATAGTACTTGGATCAGTAAATATATAAAAGTATGTCTGTCATAAATCGTAGTGGTTTTACCGGTAAATATAATCTATAAATAAATAAATAACCTAAGTATAAGCTAAAAAAAGACATAATTTAAAACGTGTCCTAAACAATAACCTAAATTAAACATAATTTTCAAAACCTAAATAAAATATAAAGTAAAAGTAATAACCTAAACAAAACGTAAATAAAACCTAAACTAAAAATAACAAAAATGAAAAAATGGCGGCATGGGGGCTCACCATCCCATGCCACCATCGAAAAGGCCCAAAGCCTGAGGTGCACCGAGGCGACGCCTGGCCAGACACGCCGAACAAAGCCGTCCAGCACGTCTCTGTTGGAAATAAGCCATGCCGTGGCGATGGCGACCGGCGTGAGAGGTCGAGTCCATGGTCGCCACCGGCGTGAGAGGTCGAGTCTGTGGCTGGCACGTGCATTGTAGTCTGACCTTTGTATGGGCATGGTCCGACTAGGGTATAGGCATAATCTAGGGTGTGTCCGACTAGTATAAGGCTGTGTGCGTGAGTGTGTGTGTGTCTGTTAGCAAGATAGCCGGGGAGGTGACCGTGTCGCCGCATCAGAAACGACCGTGTTGTTCGCGTTGTAGTGCGACAGGTGTGCTGGCCGGGAGTGCGGCCGGGCGTGGCGAATGCTCACCTACATGTTGATTAGCTTCAAGCCTTGCGGAATAGCATAGATTGCACTGAGCTATGTGCAGTGCAGTCTACACTATTCCGAATGGCTTGAAGCAAATTAACCAGCATTGCACCTCTTTTTTATTTTTAATAACTTATTTGAACTCCGGACTTCTTTTGTGTTCAATATGCAGCATTCAAAGCGACGTCATCAATTTCCAACATGTTCTGACATCATTTGTTGGTTTTCGGTCATTTACCTAATTGTTTTAGAGAGCTAAATGACCGTGAAATTGAAAATCACTACAAAATGAATCCTGAAAATGTTGAAACTTGGCATGGTATCATCATATCACCCGCATAGCATGCGCGAAAGAGTAGAGAGGGTCACGGCAAAAACTGGATGCACTTCGTGTACAAACTGGACAAACTCTTTCGGAGTATCAGGGTTTCGGACGAGAACTCATCTGTTACACGGCCACTTCAATGTTTTTTAAACTTATTTGAACTCCGGACTTCTTTTGTGTTTAATATGCAGCATTCAAAGCGACGTCATCAATTTCCAACATGTTCTGACATCATTTGTTGTTTTTCGGCCATTTACCTAATTGTTTAGAGAGCTAAATGACCGTGAAATTGAAAATCACTACAAAATGAATCCTGAAAATGTTGAAACTTGGCATGATATCATCATATCACCCGCATAGCATGCACGAAAGAGTAAAGAGGGTCACGGCAAAAACTGGACGCACTTCGTGTACAAACTGGACAAACTCTTTCAGAGTATCAGGGTTTCGGACGAGAACTCATCTGTTACACGGCCACTTCAATGTTTTTTAAACTTATTTGAACTCCGAACTTCTTTTGTGTTCAGTATGCAGCATTCAAAGCGACGTCATCAATTTCCAACATGTTCTGACATCATTTGTTGTTTTTTGGTCATTTACCTAATTGTTTTAGAGAGCTAAATGACCGTGAAATTGAAAATCACTACAAAATGAATCCTGAAAATGTTGAAACTTGGCATGGTATCATCATATCACCCGCATAGCATGCGCGAAATAGTAGAGAGGGTCACGGCAAAAACTGGACGCACTTCGTGTACAAAGTGGACAAACTCTTTTGGAGTATCAGGGTTTCGGACGAGAACTCATCTGTTACACGGCCAACTTCAATGTTTTTTAAACTTATTTGAACTCCGGACTTCTTTTGTGTTCAGTATGCAGCATTCAAAGCGACGTCATCAATTTCCAACATGTTCTGACATCATTTGTTGTTTTTCGGTCATTTACCTAATTGTTTTAGAGAGCTAAATGACCGTGAAATTGAAAATCACCACAAAATGAATCCTGAAAATGTTGAAACTTGGCATGGTATCATCATATCACCCGCATAGCATGCGCGAAAGAGTAGAGAGGGTCACGGCAAAAACTGGACGCACTTCGTGTACAAACTAGACAAACTCTTTTGAAGTATCAGTGTTTCGAACGAGAACTCATCTGTTACACGGCCAACTTCAATGTTTTTTAAAATTATTTGAACTCCGGACTTCTTTTGTGTTCAGTATGCAGCATTCAAAGCGACGCCATCAATTTCCAACATGTTCTGACATCATTTGTTGTTTTCGGTCATTTACCTAATTGTTCAGTATGCAGCATTCAATTTCCAGAAGAAAATAAATAGAAGAAAAGAAAAAATGCAGAAAATAAAAAAACTATACAAAAAAATTACTCAAAAATAAATAGAAGAAAATAAATAATGCAGAAAAGAAAAAACTATATAAAAAACTACTCAAAAATAAATAATGCAGAAAAGAAAAAACTATATAAAAATTTGTTGGCACGCTGCCCAGTGGGCCTGCCAAACCTAGGGTGTGCAAATGCAGGCCCAGAAGGGCCAGCAGGCTCACAGGGCAGCGCGTCCTAATTAATTAGGCCCAGAAGCCTGCTATATAGAGGAGTTCGAAGAGGTAGCCGCGGCTGGGTTTATAAACCAGTGCAGCTGCCCTTCGCCCGGCGAGGTGGGACTAAACTTTGGGGTGGCAGTGCGAGGCCTTTAGTACCGGTTGGTGGCTCCAACCGGTACTAAAGACCACCCTTTAGTACCGGTTGGAACCACCAACCGGTACTAAAGGCCTGCTCTTCCCGCCTCTTGGCCTAGCCAAAGTTGGCCTTTAGTACCGGTTGGTGGCTCCAACCGGTACTAAAGGCCTCTCCTATATATACAACACTTACGAAAATTCAGTTAGATCTCTCCACTTCTGTCGTCTCCAACCTCTCGCGCGCCGCTCGAACCCGTCCTCGCCGCCCGTCGCCCGTCGTCTGTCGTCGTCGTCACTGTCCCCGCCGCCGCCCATCGTCGTCGCCGTCTCGCGCCGCCGCCCCGAACGCCGCGCGCCGCCGTCCGTCGTCGTCCCGCCGCGGTCCCGTACGTCTCTCGCTCTTGCGTATACCCGCCGCGCCGCCGTCCTTCGTCGTCGCACCCGGCCCGTATGGCGGCGCCCCCGCCCGTACGTACGCCGCCGCCCCCGCCCCGTACGCCGGCGCCCCCGCTCGTACGTACGGGGCGGCGGTGTACGGGGCCACACACATACACACACATGCATACACACACACACATACACACACACACATTTTTTTACTTATTTTCTGTTTTTTAGAAAAGTTAATTAGATGATCGAATGTTTGATTAATGTCGAATGTTAGATGAATTAGCTAGATAGAAAATTGTCGAACTAGAGATTTGAACTAGTTGAATAATTAATATAACTAGTTTATTTTTAGTAAGAAAATTATCGAACTAGTTTATTTAGGTATATGAGATTTGAACTAGTTCAATAATTAATATAACTAGTTTATTTTTATGGTAGGCGCTTCAGCATCAAGTTGGATGAGACATTCGAAGTTGATACAGTAAGTCACTTTGGCAATTATTATTTGAATGCAAAACTTATGCTTCATTTGCTTCAACTTATAAATTTAAATTTTCACTATTCTACTAGCGTATCCCCTGCCATGCAAGAATTTTTGTCTTGGATAAGATAGGTTTTAGTGCTATAGATGATATGGAGGTAAAGAGAGTTTACTTGAAGACGGAGCATGGGTATACTTTCAACGTCAAATTATATAATGGAGACACATACACCCATTTTGAATGCAAAACTTGGCAAGCACTATGCAAGGCTTATGCATTTGAGCCTGGTATGGTTGTCACCTTTGATATTCGTCCGGAAGATGATATTGAAGGTAATATAGACATCTGGGTCGATGTGCAAACACCTCCAGTTCTACCATTATGTGAGTTTTTCTCAACCATGCATGCATATGTTTATGTCTTTGATACAGTTTATTCAAAAATAGTTGACAAATAATTTATATTGTCAGCTTATTTCGGTTCAAGCAAACATGTCCCGCGCTTGGTAGACAGGACCTACTACTGCCCCGGGGCTCAACTAAACTGCGAGGAGATAAGTCATTATGTTTCATGGCTTGAGGATCTTAATACTGTCAGGACAATTTTTTTTTCCTGAACTTAGAAATGTTAGTATTCAAAACGTGCGACCAATGGTGATCGTATTGAACTACGGTCAGATCTATAATCGTAAGATGGTAAGATTTTAACTATTTGTCCTTAATTAGTGCATCTTTTGCATACATTGTTTTTGAAGCTAAACTTTTATTGCTTAGTATATTAATTACTATACGATGTTCTTCAACAGGGACTTCCGATGACAGTTGTGCCTCAGTGGATCGAGACTAAAGGTGACATGTCAATGGTTAGCTTACGGCCAAGATATCCTACATTGCACATGAGTGCATTCAGGATTTCTGAAAGCGAAGAATGCTTAATAGTGAAAGATTGGAGCAAAATTATTAACGATCGTAGAGAAGTACTAGGGGGCAGCAAGGAGAAGCGCAACCCAAGATTAGGAGACAGATTCATCTGCATGCTCTAGTATGATGAATCAGGAGAGCTATACATGTTCTATGTGTTGGGCTTCGTAGTAATTTCAAAAAATTTCCTACGCACACGCAAGATCATAGTGATGCATAGCAACGAGGGGGAGAGTCTGATCTACATACCCCTGTAGATCGCAACGGAAGCGTTGACACAACGTAGAGGAAGTAGTCGTACGTCTTCTTCCCGATCCGACCGATCCAAGCACCGTTATTCCGGCACCTCCGAGTTCTTAGCACACGTACAGCTCGATGACGATCCCCGGGCTCCGATCCAGCAAAGCTTCGGGGAGGAGTTCCGTCAGCACGACGGCGTGGTGACGATCTTGATATTCTACCGATGCAGGGCTTCGCCTAAGCACTACAACGATATGATCGAGGTGGAATATGGTGGCAGGGGGCACCGCACACGGCTAAGGAACGATCTCAATGATCAACTTGTGTGTCTAGAGGTGCCCCCTGCCTCCGTATATAAAGGAGCCAAGGGGGAGGGGTGCGGCCAGCCCTATGGAGGCGCATGAGGAGTCCTACTCCTACCGGGAGTAGGACTCCCCCCCAATCCTATTCCAACTAGGATTCCCAAGGGGGGAAAAGAGGGAGAGGGGGGCCGGCCACCTCTCCTAGTCCTAATAGGACTAGGGGAGGGGGGAGGCATGCAGCCCTTATGGGCAGCCCTTTCACCTTTCCACTAAGGCCCACTAAGGCCCATATGATTCCCGGGGGGTTCCGGTAACCTCCCGGTACTCCGGTAAAATCCCGATTTCACCTGGAACACTTCCGATGTCCAAACATAGGCTTCCAATATATCAATCTTTATGTCTCGACCATTTCGAGACTCCTCGTCATCTCCGTGATCACATCCGGGACTCTGAACAACCTTCGGTACATCAAAATGCATAAACTCATAATAACTGTCATGGTAACGTTAAGCGTGCGGACCCTACGGTTCGAGAACAATGTAGACATGACCGAGACACGTCTCCGGTCAATAACCAATAGCGGGACCTGGATGCCCATATTGGCTCCTACATATTCTACGAAGATCTTTATCGGTCAGACCGCATAACAACATATGTTGTTCCCTCTGTCATCGGTATGTTACTTGCCCGAGATTCGATCGTCGGCATATTTCGTTCAGTCTCCCACTTGCACTAGAGTCAATAATCTAGATTACACTGTAATGATTCTAACACCCATGGAGCCTTGGTGCTGATCATGTTTTGCTCGTGGAAGAGGCTTAGTCAACGGGTCTGCAACATTCAGATCCGTATGTATCTTGCAAATCTCTATGTCTCCCACCTGGACTAGATCCCGGATGGAGTTGAAGCGTCTCTTGATGTGTTTGGTCCTTTTGTGAAATCTGGATTCCTTTGCCAAGGCAATTGCACCAGTATTATCACAAAAGATTTTCATTGGACCCGATGCATTAGGTATAACACCTAGATCAGATATGAACTCCTTCATCCAGACTCCTTCGTTCGCTCCTTCCGAAGCAGCTATGTACTCCGCTTCACATGTAGATCCCGCTACGATGCTTTGTTTAGAACTGCACCAACTGACAGCTCCACCGTTTAATGTAAACACGTATCCGGTTTGCGATTTAGAATCGTCCGGATCAGTGTCAAAGCTTGCATCAACGTAACCTTTTACGGTGAGCTCTTTGTCACCTCCATATACGAGAAACATATCCTTAGTCCTTTTCAGGTATTTCAGGATGTTCTTGACCGCTGTCCAGTGATCCACTCCTGGACTACTTTGGTACCTCCCTGCTAAACTTATAGCAAGGCACACATCAGGTCTGGTACACAGCATTGCATACATGATAGATCCTATGGCTGATGCATAGGGAACATCTTTCATATTCTCTCTATCTTCTGCAGTGGTCGGGCATTGAGTCTTACTCAACTTCACACCTTGTAACACAGGCAAGAACCCTTTCTTTGCTTGATCCATTTTGAACTTCTTCAAAATTTTGTCAAGGTATGCGCTTTGTGAAAGTCCAATTACGCGTCTTGATCTATCTCTATAGATCTTAATGCCTAATATGTAAGCAGCTTCACCGAGGTCTTTCATTGAAAAACTTTTATTCAAGTATCCCTTTATGCTATCCAGAAATTCTATATCATTTCCAATCAGCAATATGTCATCCACATATAATATCAGAAATGCTACAGAGCTCCCACTCACTTTCTTGTAAATACAGGCTTCTCCGAAAGTCTGTATAAAACCAAATGCTTTGATCACACTATCAAAACGTTTATTCCAACTCCGAGAGGCTTGCACCAGTCCATAAATGGATCGCTGGAGCTTGCACACTTTGTTAGCTCCCTTTGGATCGACAAAACCTTACGGTTGCATCATATACAACTCTTCTTCCAGAAATCCATTCAGGAATGCAGTTTTGACATCCATCTGCCAAATTTCATAATCATAAAATGCGGCAATCGCTAACATGATTCGGACGGACTTAAGCATCGCTACGGGTGAGAAGGTCTCATCGTAGTCAATCCCTTGAACTTAACGAAAACCTTTTGCGACAAGCCGAGCTTTGTAGACAGTAACATTACCATCAGCGTCAGTCTTCTTCTTAAAGATCCATTTATTCTCAATTGCTTGCCGATCATCGGGCAAGTCAACCAAAGTCCATACTTTGTTCTCATACATGGATCCCATCTCAGATTTCATGGCTTCAAGCCACTTTGCGGAATCTAGGCTCACCATCGCTTCTTCATAGTTCGTAGGTTCATCATGATCTAGTATCATGACTTCCAGAATAGGATTACCGTACCACTCTGGTACGGATCTTACTCTGGTTGATCTACGAGGTTCAGTAGTATCTTGATCTGAAGTTTCATGATCATTATCATTGGCTTCCTCACTAACTGCTGTAGGTGTCACTGAAACAGTTTTCTGTGATGAACTACTTTCCAGTAAGGGAGCAGGTACAGTTACCTCGTCAAGTTCTACTTTCCTCCCACTCACTTCTTTCAAGAGAAACTCCTTCTCTAGAAAGGATCCATTCTTAGCAACGAATGTCTTGCCTTCGGATCTGTGATAGAAGGTGTACCCAACAGTTTCCTTTGGGTATCCTATGAAGACACATTTCTCCGATTTGTGTTCGAGCTTATCAGGTTGAAACTTTTTCACATAGGCATCGCAGCCCCAAACTTTAAGAAACGACAACTTTGGTTTCTTGCCAAACCACAGTTCATAAGGCGTCGTCTCAACGGATTTTGATGGTGCCCTATTTAACGTGAATGCAGCCGTCTATAGAGCATAACCCCAAAACGATAGCGGTAAATCAGTAAGAGACATCATAGATCGCACCATATCTAGTAAAGTACGATTACGGCGTTCGGACACACCATTACGCTGTGGTGTTCTGGGTGGCGTGAGTTGCGAAACTATTCCACAGTTTTTCAAATGTACACCAAACTCGTAACTCAAATATTCTCCTCCACGATCAGATCGTAGAAACTTTATTTTCCTGTTACGATGATTTTCAACTTCACTCTGAAATTCTTTGAACTTTTCAAATGTTTCAGACTTATGTTTCATTAAGTAGATATATCAATATCTGCTTAAATCATCTGTGAAGGTGAGAAAATAACGATACCCGCCACGAGCCTCAATATTCATCGGACCACATACATCGGTATGTATGATTTCCAACAAATCTGTTGCTCTCTCCATAGTACCGGAGAACGGTGTTTTAGTCATCTTGCCCATGAGGCACGGTTCGCAAGTACCAAGTGATTCATAATCAAGTGGTTCCAAAAGTCCATCAGTATGGAGTTTTTCATGCGCTTTACACCGATATGACCTAAACGACAGTGCCACAAATAAGTTGCACTTTCATTATCAACTCTGCATCTTTTGGCTTCAACATTATGAATATGTGTATTACTACTATCGAGATTCAATAAAAATAGACCACTCTTCAAGGGTGCATGACCATAAAATATATTACTCATATAAATAGAACAACCATTATTCTCTGATTTAAATGAATAACCGTCTCGCATTAAACAAGATCCAGATATAATGTTCATGCTCAACGCTGGCACGAAATAACAATTATTTAGGTCTAATATTAATCCCGAAGGTAGATGTAGAGGTAGCGTGCCGACCGCGATCACATCGACTTTGGAACCGTTTCCCACGCGCATCGTCACCTCGTCCTTTGCCAGTGCCCGCTTATTCCATAGTCCCTGTTTCGAGTTGCAAATATTAGCAACAGAACCAGTATCAAATACCCAGGTGCTACTGCGAGCTCTAGTAAGTTACACATCAATAACATGTATATCACATATACCTTTGTTCACCTTGCCATCCTTCTTATCCGCCAAATACTTGGGGTAGTTCCGCTTCCAGTGACCAGTCTGCTTGCAGTAGAAGCACTCAGTTTCAGGCTTAGGTCCAGACTTGGGTTTCTTCTCCTGAGCAGTAACTTGCTTGCCGTTCTTCTTGAAGTTCCCCTTCTTCTTCCCTTTGCCCTTTTTCTTGAAACTAGTGGTCTTGTTAACCATCAACACTTGATGCTCCTTCTTGATTTCTACCTCCGCAGCTTTCAGCATTGCGAAGAGCTCGGGAATAGTCTTGTTCATCCCTTGCATATTATAGTTCATCACGAAGCTCTTGTAGCTTGGTGGCAGTGATTGGAGAATTCTGTCAATGACGCAATCATCCAGAAGATTAACTCCCAATTGAATCAAGTGATTATTATACCCAGACATTTTGAGCATATGCTCACTGACAGAACTGTTCTCCTCCATCTTGCAGCTATAGAACTTATTGGAGACTTCATATCTCTCAATCCGGGCATTTGCTTGAAATATTAACTTCAACTCCTGGAACATCTCATATGCTCCATGACGTTCAAAACGTCGTTGAAGTCCCGATTCTAAGCCGTAAAGCATGGCACACTGAACTATCGAGTAGTCATCAGCTTTGCTCTGCCAGACGTTCATAACATCTGGTGTTGCTCCAGCAGCAGGCCTGGCACCCAGCGGTGCTTCCAGGACGTAATTCTTCTGAGCAGCAATGAGGATAATCCTCAAGTTACGGACCCAGTCCGTGTAATTGCTACCATCATCTTTCAACTTTGCTTTCTCAAGGAACGCATTAAAATTCAACGGAACAACAGCACGAGCCATCTATCTACAATCAACATAAACAAGCAAGATACTATCAGGGACTAAGTTCATGATAAATTTAAGTTCAATTAATCATATTACTAAAGAACTCCCACTTAGATAGATATCCCTCTAATCTTCTAAGTGATTACGTGATCCAAATCAACTAAACCATAACCGATCATCATGTGAGATGGAGTAGTTTTCAATGGTGAACATCGTTTATGTTGATCATATCTACTATATGATTCACGCTCGACCTTTCGGTCTCCGTGTTCCGAGGCCATATCTGCATATGCTAGGCTCGTCAAGTTTAACCTGAGTATTCTGCGTGTGCAAAACTGGCTTGCACCCGTTGTAGATGGACGTAGAGCTTATCACACCCGATCATCACGTGGTGTCTGGGCACGACGAACTTTGGCAACGGTGCATACTCAGGGAGAACACTTCTTGATAATTTAGTGAGAGATCATCTTATAATGCTACCGTCAATCAAAGCAAGATAAGATGCATAAAAAGATAAACATCACATGCAATCAATATAAGTGATACGATATGGCCATCATCATCTTGTGCTTGTGATCTCCATCTCCGAAGCACCTTCATGATCACCATCGTCACCGGCGCGACACCTTGATCTCCATCGTAGCATCGTTGTCGTCTCGCCAATCTTATGCTTCCACGACTATCACTACCATTTAGTAATGAAGTAAAGCATTACATCGCGATTGCATTGCATACAATAAAGCGACAACCATATGGCTCCTGCCAGTTGCCGATAACTCGGTTACAAAACATGATCATCTCATACAATAAAATTCAGCATCATGCCTTGACCATATCACATCACAACATGCCCTGCAAAAACAAGTTAGACGTCCTCTACTTTGTTGTTGCAAGTTTTACGTGGCTGCTACGGGCTTAAGTAAGAACCAATTTCACCTACGCATCAAAACCACAACGATAGTTTGTCAAATAGACTCCGTTTTAACCTTCGCAAGGACCGGGCGTAGCCACACTTGGTTCAACTAAAGTTGGAGAGACAGTCGCCCGCAAGCCATCTATGTGCAAAGCACGTCGAGGGAACCGGTCTCGCGTAAGCGTACACGTAAGGTTGGTCCGGGTCATCTCGTCCAACAATGCCGCCAAACCAAAGTATGACATGCTGGTAGGCAGTATGACTTATATCGCCCACAACTCACTTGTGTTCTACTCGTGCATATAACATCAACATAAATAACCAGGCTCGGATGCCACTGTTGGGTTTCGTAGTAATTTCAAAAAAATTCCTACCCACACGCAAGATCATGTGATGCATAGCAACGAGAGGGGAGAGTGTTGTCTACGTACCCAACGCAGACCGACTGCGGAAGCGCTGACACGACGTAGAGGAAGTAGTCATACGTCTTCACGATCCAACCGATCAAGCACCGAAACTACGGCACCTCCGAGTTCGAGCACACGTTCAGCTCGATGACGATCCCCGGACTCCGATCCAGCAAAGTGTCGGGGAAGAGTTCCGCCAGCATGACGGCGTGGTGACGATGTTGATGAACTACAGCAGCAGGGCTTCGCCTAAACTCCGCTACAGTATTATCGAGGAATATGGTGGCAGGGGGCACCGCACACGGCTGAGGAATAGATCACGTGGATCAACTTGTGTGTTCTAGGGTGCCTCTACCTCAGTATATAAAGGAGCCAAGGGGGGAGGCTGGCCGGCCACAAGGGGTGCGCCAGGAGAGTCCTACTCCCTCCGGGAGTAGGATTCCCCCCCCCCCAATCCTATTCCAACTAGGATTCCCAAGGGGGGAAAGAGAGAGAGGAGGGCCGGCCACCTTCTCCTAGTCCTAATAGGACTAGGGGAGGGGGGTAGTGCGCAGCCACCTTGGGCTGCTCCTTTCTCCTTTCCACTAAGGCCATGAAGGCCCATATGGCTCCCGGGGGGTTCCGGTAACTTCCCGGTAACCCGGTAAAATCCCGATTTCACCCGGAACACTTCCAATATCCAAACATAGGCTTCCAATATATCAATCTTTACGTCTCGACCATTTCGAGACTCCTCGTCATGTCCGTGATCACATCCGGGACTCCGAACAACCTTCGGTACATCAAAATGCATAAACTCATAATAACTGTCATCGTAACATTAAGCGTGCGGACCCTACGGTTCGAGAACAATGTAGACATGACCGAGACACGTCTCTGGTCAATAACCAATAGCGGGACCTGGATGCCCATATTGGCTCCTACATATTCTACGAAGATGTTTATCGGTCAGACCGCATAACAACATACGTTGTTCCCTCTGTCATCGGTATGTTACTTGCCCGAGATTCGATCGTCGGTATCCAATTGTTGGGTTTCGTAGTAATTTCAAAAAATTTCCTACGCACACGCAAGATCATGTGATGCATAGCAACGAGAGGGGAGAGTGTTGTCTACGTACCCAACACAGACCGACTGCGGAAGCGCTGACACGACGTAGAGGAAGTAGTCGTACGTCTTCACGATCCAACCGATCAAGCACCGAAACTACGGCACCTCCGAGTTCGAGCGCACGTTCAGCTCGATGACGATCCCCAGACTTCGATCCAGCAAAGTGTCGGGGAAGAGTTCCGTCAGCACGACGGCGTGGTGACGATCTTGATGAACTACAGCAACAGGGCTTCGCCTAAACTCCACTACAGTATTATCGAGGAATATGGTGGCAGGGGGCACCGCACATGGCTGAGGAATAGATCACGTGGATCAACTTGTGTGTTCTAGGGTGCCTCTACCTTAGTATATAAAGGAGCCAAGGGGGGGAGGCTGGCCGGCCACAAGGGGTGCGCCAGAAGAGTCCTACTCCCTCCGGGAGTAGGATTCCCCCCCCCAATCCTGTTCCAACTAGGATTCCCAAGGGGGGGAAGAGAGAGAGGGGGGACGGCCACCTTCTCCTAGTCCTAATAGGACTAGGGGAGGGGGGTGGTGCGCAGCCACCATGGGCTGCCCCTTTCTCCTTTCCACTAAGGCCCATGAAGGCCCATATGGCTCCCGGGGGGTTCCGGTAACCTCCCGGTAACCCGGTAAAATCCCGATTTCACCCGGAACACTTCCGATATCCAAACATAGGCTTCCAATATATCAATCTTTACGTCTCGACCATTTCGAGACTCCTCGTCATGTCCGTGATCACATCCGGGACTCCGAACAACCTTCGGTACATCAAAATGCATAAACTCATAATATAACTGTCATCGTTACCTTAAGCGTGCGGACCCTACGGGTTCGAGAACAATGTAGACATGACCGAGACACATCTCCGGTCAATAACCAATAGCGGGACCTGGATGCCCATATTGGCTCCTACATATTCTACGAAGATCTTTATCGGTCAGACCGCATAACAACATACGTTGTTCCCTTTGTCATCGGTATGTTACTTGCCCGAGATTCGATCGTCGGTATCCAATACCTAGTTCAATCTCGTTACCGGCAAGTCTCTTTACTCGTTCCGTAATACATCATCTTACAACTAACATATTAGTTGTAATGCTTGCAAGGCTTATGTGATGTGTATTACCAAGAGGGCCCAGAGATACCTCTCCGACAATCGGAGTGACAAATCCTAATCTCGAAATACGCCAACCCAACATCTATCTTTGGAGACACCTGTAATGCTCCTTTATAATCACCCAGTTACGTTGTGACGTTTGGTAGCACCCAAATTGTTCCTCCGGTAAACGGGAGTTGCATAATCTCATAGTCATAGGAACATGTATAAGTCATGAAGAAAGCAACAGCAACATACTAAACGATCGGGTGCTAAGCTAATGGAATGGGTCATGTCAATCAGATCATTCAACTAATGATGTGACCTCGTTAATCAAATAACAACTCATTGTTCATGGTCAGGAAATATAACCATCTTTGATTAACGAGCTAGTCAAGTAGAGGCATACTAGTGACACTTTGTTTGTCTATGTATTCACACATGTATTATGTTTCCGGTTAATACAATTCTAGCATGAATAATAAACATTTATCATGATTATAAGGAAATAAATAATAACTTTATTATTGCCTCTAGGGCATATTTCCTTCACCAATACCTAGTTCAATCTCGTTACCGGCAAGTCTCTTTACTCGTTCCGTAATACATCATCTCACAACTAACATTTTAGTTGTAATGCTTGCAAGGCTTATGTGATGTGTATTACCGAGAGGGCCCAGAGATACCTCTCCGACAATCGGAGTGACAAATCCTAATCTCGAAATACGCCAACCCAACATCTACCTTTGGAGACACCTGTAATGCTCCTTTATAATCACCCAGTTACGTTGTGACGTTTGGTAGCACCCAAAGTGTTCCTCCGGCAAACGGGAGTTGCATAATCTCATAGTCATAGGAACATGTATAAGTCATGAAGAAAGCAATAGCAACATACTAAACGATCGGGTGCTAAGCTAATGGAATGGGTCATGTCAATCAGATCATTCAACTAATGATGTGACCTCGTTAATCAAATAACAACTCATTGTTCATGGTCAGGAAACATAACCATCTTTGATTAACGAGCTAGTCAAGTAGAGGCATACTAGTGACACTTTGTTTGTCTATGTATTCACACATGTATTATGTTTCCGGTTAATACAATTCTAGCATGAATAATAAACATTTATCATGATTATAAGGAAATAAATAATAACTTTATTATTGCCTCTAGGGCATATTTCCTTCACTATGCTATTCTACCTGAGAGGGAGCAGCACTAGTTCATGCTCTTAATTAGTGTCTCATGTCCGTGTCTTGAACTTTGATGTTGGTGATGATTATGTTGAACTCGATGATATCTTTGCTTCTGTTAGAAAGTGAATGTTTCCTTTTTAAGCTAGCCAGTGTTGGTGATGATTAGATAGCTAGCGGTAATGACTATGATGATTAAATAATGGTAATTAGACGACTACGATGATTTTTAGCTAGCTAGAGTTTATTTATTTATTAATATGCGATGATGATGATGATGATGATGACGATTACAACTCATTATAACGTAAAACAATCCTAAATTAAATTGATAACACAAATTTAATTGAAAAATACAAAATAAAACAAAAACCCACAAACATTTAGTATCGGTTGGTGTTACCAACCGGTACTAAAGGGCTCCCGGCCCCCGGAGCTGGCTCGTGCCACATGGTCTCCCTTTAGCACCGGTTCGTGCTGAACCGGTACTAAAGGAGGGGGGCTTTAGTGACCACACTTTAGTGCCAGTTATGGAACCGGCACTAAAGGGACTTATGAACCGGTGCTATTGCCCGGTTCTGCACTAGTCTATAAATAAGAGCAGGACGTAGCATTTTACCTCCATTAAGAGGGACCCCTACCCTGAAGTCTGTCGGCTTTTACACCGACAACTGCCGGGCTAGCTCTACTGGTCTCCAAGGTAGGGTTTTTAGGCCCTGTTTGGTTCATCTTTTATCGACAGATTCCGCTGCCGCGCAGCAGAATTTAAACCAAAGAGCAAACCCAGCAGAATCCGACTCCAGAAATCCGCTGCCAAAATCTGAACCAAAAGCGGAAGCAGCCCAGGACGTGCTTTCCAAAATCTGATTCCGCTGCGGGCCAAAATTTGAAAAAGCTGTATCAGCTGGTTTGCCAAATGACCTACATCTTTTTCACATCAGACTTTACACAGCTGTTTTTCCACAGCAAATTTTTCACAGCTGCTTTTAGAAATCCACAGCTGAACCAAACAGGGCCTTATACCGAATAAATTTTGAAAGTGCGAACAATTCTTTGAATCTATGAACAAATTTCAAATTCTAAGAATATTATTTTATTTCTTTGAAAGTATGAAGAAATTCCGAATTTCAAGAAACTTTTTAATATATAAAAATCAATGAATTTTTTATTTGCTGAAAAATTTTTAAAATAACAAACAAGTTTTTGAATGGAAGAACAATTTTTTCATGCTTTGAACAGTTTTTGAATCTCTGCGAATTTGTTGTATCCGAAAATAATGTTCAATGGCTTGAACATTTTTTGAATATGCGGAATTTTTTATAATAGATGAACAAAAGTGTTTTTGAGTGTGCAAATTCGTGTTTGCTTTTATTTTTCTGTCCCGTGTAGTACAAACAGAAAACTAGAAACAGGAACGAAAGAAAATTAGAAACAAAGACTAGTTTAGTTGGACCAGAAACAGGACACTTTTTCCCAAATTCGCGAACTTGTCTTGAATTCGTGAATGTATTATAAAATTCCTGAACATTCTACATAAGTTCAGGAACTTATTTCAAGTGCACTTGTTTTTTTTTTCAAATATGTGTTCTTTTTCATATCCATCAACATTTTTCAAATGCACGAACTTTTTATCTAAGTTCTTGATGTTTTCTTGAATTGTGAATGTTTTTCAAATGCACAGAATTGTTTTTAATCTGTGAAGTTTTCTCAAATCCATGGATGTTTTTCAGATGCATGAACTTTTATTCAAGTTCATGAACCTTTTTTGAATTGTGAACTTTTTTGAAATGTGGGGACTTTTTAAAAATCCATGAATGTTCGTCAAATGCGTGAACTTTTTATTCAAGTTCTTGAACTTTTTTGAATTTGTGAACTTTTTGAAATTCATGAAAAAGATTCATATACGTGAACTTTTCTCATACGCGCGAACTTTTTTGAATTCATGAAGTTTTTCAAATTCATGATTTCTTTTCCATTCTTAAATTTTTTTTTCTAGTTCGTGAACTGATTTTCTAATTCATGATTTTTTAAACCAAAAAACATTTTTTTATTTCACCAAGTTAAAAAAACTGTAGAAAAACGACCCGGTCTGCTGCTCAACGCACCACCCATATGTTGGACTTTTCAGATCCTGTATAGAAATGCAGCTGTCTGTCCAGCCGCCACCTTTGACTTGTGCAATCACGGGAGGGGAGGGGGAGATCCATGGGGACGGAGAAGAAGGTGAAGGTGTTCGGGCCGGCGAGATCCACCTGCGTGGCGCGGGTGCTGGTGTGCCTGGAGGAGGTCGGCGCTGAGTACGAGCTGGTGCACGTCCACCTCCCCGCCGGCGACCACAAGGGCCCCGCGCATCTCGCCCGCACCGTACGTCCCGCTCGTCTCTTCTTCTTCTTCAGTTATTCTAGCAGCCGATTGAGATTTCTCTTTCGACAACGAGCACCCTCAGATTAACAAACAACGTAGCAAGTAATAACACCTTGCCTTGCGAAGATTTTGGGTAATGGTTGCTAGGCGTACAGTACAGATTCAGATTCAGAAAGTCTAGCTAGCTTAGCCATGCTTAAGATGTCCGATTGCTCAGCTCTGTATTTGCCTTGCAGCCCTTTGGCCAGGTCCCGGCTTTCCAGGACGGCGATCTCATCCTTTTCGGTGAGAGAACAGATATTCATTCAGATTTATTTATATCTCGTATAGACACACAAGCACAAGAAAACCCCCGAAAGAACAACATCTTCGTGTAGCTATAGACTGAAACTGAACAAATTGCTCTGTACAACATTATTCAGATGATCTATTTCGTACATATATGTTGTCATCCCAGAGTCGCGCGCGATTTCGAGGTACGTGCTCTGCAAAGGCGCATCCGTTCTTTTAAGGGAGGGCAGCCTCGCCGAGTCGGCGGCCATGGACGCATGGCTCGAAGCCGAGTCCTACAACTTCGACAAGGCCATGTCGGCGATCACCTTCCAGTGCTTCGTCATGCCCATGTTCATGGGCGGGACGACTGACCACAAAATCGTCGAGGAGAACCTGGAGAAGCTTAAGGTGGCCCTCAGAGTCTACGAGGAGCGTCTGTCCAGGTCACGGTACCTGGCCGGAGATTTCATCAGCCTGGCGGACCTCAGCCATTGCCCCATGGCTCACTACCTGCTGGCCAGCCCTTGCGCGTCGGTTCTCGATGCGTATCTGCGTGTGAAGGCTTGGATTGATGGGATGATGGATCGGCCAAGCGTGAAGAAGGTCATGGAGCTTATGGATGCGTCGTGAAAAGAGTTGTGTGGTGTGTGTACTTTGTGGAGCGGAAGTTGTCTGAGATGTGCCGGTGGAGATGATTTGTCTTGTTTTCAGTAACTGTTTTCAAGTTGAATAGTAAGCGGGATAAAAGCTATACTTCCCCTCAATCTCCTCAAATCCTTTTTGAGAGAAGTTTAACTGAACAAGAGGATTTGAACCAGGCGTCAAAGTATACCCAATTTTTATCCAAAGATCTTAATTATTTACACCCAACTTCGTAATAATGGCCCATCTCACCTCATCAGGGCATCTCCAACGCTGAGTGGCAAATTGGCTCCTGTATCCGCTTCCAAAACTATCATGTATGTCCGTTAGTAAAGAGTAATTTAAAATTCAAATAAAGTCCGATCCATAGCGCGTGCTGGATCATATGCTGATAACAATCAAAAGGAGACAAGTATGCTTAGTTTTTACATGCCCCCTCATAAAAGAATATCAGTTCGGTACTCCGTGCAAAAAAAAAAAGATTCTCTGTCCTGCTGGACGGCAATTCGAGCCTCCACGCTCAAGGTGCCGCCGCCACCACGTAGGCAGCCTCCGTCTCCTTATCCGCCGAGTCCTTCTTGGTTGCCGCCTCCAACTCATCTTTTTGCCACTACAACATCTTCTAGCGGATGGCTTGCACGACCATTCTTGCGTCGGTATCTAAAGCCTCCAAATTCAAGGATAACATCTTGGTGCTCTCCGCATCGGCTGCGACCCTCCCCTTCTCTTCGAGCATGATCTTCTTCCTTTCGAGCTTGAGCTTCTTCTCGGTCAGATTGAGGCTAATGGTCAACCATGCATCACACAACAACTCATCCTCCCGCATGTTTTGTGACGTGCAACAAATTATTCCTTGTGATGTCCTGTGCATGGACTTGAGAAATGTTAATCAAAATTAATGTGCGTGAACCAAAGTTTTGGGCAATGCAACAAATTATTCCTGTGATGCATGGACTTGAGAAATGCCCTTGAGCTGATATGCATCACTTTACTTTAGTAAAAGAGCAGGCGTTTTCAAGGGTATTACTGCAAAAGTGAAAAGTACATCAAATAGTCTGGTAAAATAACTAACAGGATGAATGCGAGAATTACAAGGGCTAGCCTGTCAAGGATGTCGGCAGCCTCGAGCAGCGGTGATGTAACTTTCGTTGAGTCAATGCAACCAGGCTGACAGCTGACTAAGGAACCACCAGGGTTGTAGGCAGAGCTGGATTAACCCAGCTTCAAGTTGGAGCCATCGCATTGCTTGGACCCTCTCTGCATTCATAATAAGAGGGATCAAAAGTGGTGTTAGCTAGCTTCACAACCTGAAACTCATAAATGAATGTTGGACCCCCTGCATTCAGAACAAAGCCGCCATTTCGAAGTGCGAGGTATAAACTTCCATTTACACCAGTTGCGGTGTCACTGAAGTAGCCCATTCCTCCATTGAATGACAGCACCATTCCTCGACTGAATGTCGGCATGTTTCACTGCTTGTTGGTAGGCAACGTCAGTACCACCAAGGGAGATACCGTTCACGGCAACGATTAGAGGTCCAATGTTATCTAGCCGAATAAAGAAATTAGGGGATTACAGTATGATGACATGCTATTGATTAAGTGGCATAATAGGCTTAGCCGCCGACATCAATGTGTTAAGCACATGGGATATAATCGGCAAAAGTCAGTAAGAAGTAGAGTGAATTCCAATTTATAGAAAATAGCAAACCGACACAAAGTCATTATCGACTCAAGTAACAACTATTTCGATTTTGTTCACAGCTCATTCCTAGCTAAGACATAACGGCGGGTAGGCAAAC
Organism: Triticum urartu; assembly: GCF_056163025.1. Classification (NCBI taxonomy): domain Eukaryota; kingdom Viridiplantae; phylum Streptophyta; class Magnoliopsida; order Poales; family Poaceae; genus Triticum; species Triticum urartu. The sequence continues at coordinate 717,689,769 of NC_141879.1, forward strand.
AACTTGATTCAGGTCTCAAAGAAGTGACGGCGGGTAGGCAAACAACTTGATTCAGGTCTCAAAGAAGTGACAGCGGGTCATCAAACATTCTCTGGAGACAAGCTGTGTGATTATGGTAGTGTCCTGAGTCCCGACCACCTCAGAGCTGCCAAATAGTATGGCTCTTACCTCTTATTTGATAGAAACACTGAAGCTATGAACATGAAACACTGACCTTGTATCTATCCACCCATGGCGATGTAAAAATCTCAAGGGCATCCAAAAATAGTGAGAAGTTGTACGCATGTGTGTGTTGCTGCCTACTGCGAACAGCCACACAGAGGCAATTGCCATCACAACCTGACGATTGAAAGTTGTCTGTGCCCCCCAGAGGAGAAACAAGTACATATTGGAAACATATCAAGCAAAGTTTGTTTTGTGCCACAGAGGGGCACCAAGTACATTTTGCCGATCATTAAAAAAAAAGCCAGTTTGTGTCCGCAATCTGCATGCAACAGCAGATGCATACTAACTAGCCACCAACAAGGTGGCACTTATTCACGGTGGCCATGTTGAACTCACGGCATATCGGCGCCGATCAGCCCCTTGGCTTTGGCCACCAGGGTGCGCAGAGCTCCCCGCTCCTCTGTAACCAACCGCACGTATTGCTCCACCTCTGACAGTGCTTTCATCATGTCTTGTTCTGAATCCATCAGCTTTGTGTACCGTTCCACCTCGCACAACGCTTCCATCATCCCATGTTGCTTGAAGATGAATGCATAGCCATCACAGGATTCCACGATCGATAACGTGAGCTGAACCAGCAGCCTAGTCATATCTGGAAATTCATCAGTGCCCGGTATCTTGTGGGCCTTTAGTTCACCTACCAATTTCTCAACAAATTCTGCAGCATATGCAGAAGAGCTCAGTACGGGGGTAATGCCTGCACTGCAGAGTTGTGAAGCTAGGCAGATGAGTGCCTTCATCTGCTTGCCTTCTGCATTCACCATTTTCTCCAACACCTGCATATATGGTGCACCAAAAGTGTCATGTTGTGTATGATTACTCCATAGTTATTTATCAATTGGACGACAACGGAGCACACTAATTAGCGTATGGAAAACATGGATTTGTATCCAAACTCAAGTATTGTGCACATTAATTGGCCATTAGGGGTAGCCCAAAATGGTAACAAATGTTTGCTTAACTAACTGGCTTTTTTACAGTCCGCCACTCTGGTTCTACTAATCTATAAGTGCCTGCTAGCTATCACATTTTGGTATCGATGTCTTCTGATTATACATTTCAGGTTACATAAGGCACAACTCTAAAAGGAACTAATTACTTGTAAGGAAATGATGATCATAGGAAATTTGGAATGGTGTGCATAGAAGAAAAACATTAATTACAAAACTAAAAGGAAAAACATGTTACGTAAAGGAACTAAAAAATACTAGCACATTCAAAGGACTCACCACTGTCAAGGTAGAAGACATGGGATTGTCTGAACCTAGATGGTTCAGCACTAACGAAACACATCAATTATCCAAAAAACGACATGCATGTGCATAGGTTTTTAATTCCAAATTAAAATATTGTGTGGTGTGCATATCAAGAAGCCACTAGGATTAATCCAAGAAAAAAGCAAAAAAATAATGTTTGCTTAACTAGTCCACCGCTCTTGTTCTGATCATCCAAGTGTTTGGTAGCAATCAATTTGGTACTGGTACTAAAAGCAAATCATGTTGTCTAACATGTAAAAGGGACTCATTTATAAAAAAAATTACTCAAAAGTGCTAGCAAATTCAGAGGACTTACCACGGTCAAGCTAGAGGACAGGTCTACATCTGGACCTTGATGGCGCAACACTAATTCCCTGGAGTTTTGGCACAACCTCTGAAGTAGACTTGCCGCTGGGTACATGTGCTGACCATGCTCAATCTTTTTAGCGAGATCCCCTATAAGGCCGGTTTCGTCCAGCATAGCAAAGCAGTTGATAGGGCACTCCGTTGCCAGAGCCGTGAGTGCTTCCCCTGCCTCTGCTCGCAATGGGTTTTCATCATCCCCAAGAAACTCTTGCACCAGCTTGCTGATGATAACCTGAAATGTCCCAATCTTCTGCCTTGTTTTCTTACCAGTGGAGATCCTGGCGATCTTGGCAATGATATTCATCACCAACTTGGATTTTCCTAGGGAGCTGGGGCTTCTCTCCAGCGTCAAGATCTTGGCGAGGTGGCCAAACAATAAAGGATTCTCAGAAAGCTCTTGCCGCAGTGTTATGCCGGTTTCCCCCTTGATGCCTGCAAGCCTGGCAACTAATTTCAATGCTGAATTGGCGACCTCTTCCCTCTGTGCTGCTGCTGTGCTAGGATTGCAGTTTATAAGGTCGATGATCTTTGGGAGGAGCTCCATTGCTCTGATGATTTCTGCGCAGTTATGGAGATCATGAGTAAGTCCTTCAAGGATTTGCAATCCCAGTGCGAGCAGTGACTCCTCATCGTTTGAGTCCTCTTCTGGATTTGACCACAGTTTCTTGATATGTTGTGAGCATGCACATATCCTGTATATTAGATAGCACCCTTCATGGTTATTTTGCGCTGCCTGGATTGAGGAGGCTTGTACTGCTCGCACGTTCCCTCCCTCAATATACAATGGTAAATAACTTGAACCATTGCTTGTTTGTTGCCTATCAACAAGGTCCCTTCTGCTACCATTCAGTGGTGGAGAACTTGCACCACTACTTAATTGTTGATCATCTGCATCACCACCATTGTCGTCCAGAATTTGAGCTGAAATATCTCGTGTCACCAGTTCATCTTGGGCATCAAGAAGTGAAGATATCATCTGCATGGTTCCAGGAATTCCAGAGATCCGTATATACGGAGCAATATGTGTGGTGACCTTTGCAGCGAATAGCCTGATATCAGCATCTTCTTCTACTGTCCAGCCCAGCATACTAATCAACGAGGTCAATGCCTTGGTTGAGGTTGTGATTAGATGGATGGGGTTTGTTTCAGAACTGGAGTCCCCCTTCTGTTGCTGCAAAAAAGAGTCCAAGATTCGGACGGCGGCGTGCTTCTCGTCCAGTGAGGCATCAGGGCTCAAGCGGTCCACAGCAAAGGTGACAAGGCCCATCTTGTTTGTAGCATCGAACACACTTTCTTGCAAGAAGGCTTCATAGGCTTTTTCATAGTAAAGATCAATAGATCCCAACCCCGAGTTATCTACGAGTCCACAATGAAGGGCCAGTGATCTCCGGAGCAAGAAGGAGAACGACTCTAGTATGCAGGCGGCCAAGTATAGTACTCCCTGGAACAACACCATTATGTTCAAGATCTTGGCCACTAGCTTGACATTTTCGTCACTAGTGTCAGCAACTTCTGTCTCCTTCATGGAAATCCAAATAATCGGGAGCATGATTCTTGCCAGCGCCATTGGAATTTGTAGGTTGCCAAGCACTGATGAAACAAGCATCACCATCATCGAGGTAGACTCAAACCAGGTCCCAAGTGCATAAACTTCCACAGCAATAAATGTGACACGCAATAGTTGTGCAGCCACTTTAACCTTTTTGTGATCCAAACAATTATCTCCTGGCGATACAACCCACTCTAGAAGATAGATACCAAACCACAAAGGAATAAGTGAGTAATCTGCCCAGTCAAAGTCACAATACTTTTTTGTATGGCAGAGTAAAAACCCAACTATTATGAGGGTAAGTGCTGGCCAAGGATGCAACAATATGTGGCTTTCCTTCTTGCTGATACATCCAATAAGTGCGTGAAACCCCATCTTGTGTATTATCACTAGTAACACCAGTAAGCCAAATAAATGATAACCTGGGAATGGATCTGATATGATTTCGTCAATGATATAGTTTCTCTCAAGCAGCCATAGGCAAAATGTCAGTATCGCTGCATTCGTACAATGCAGAGATCCACTGCCTAGCTCCATTCTTTTAAACCTGATGCCTTCTGTAGTCTTGTATAAATATTGGTCAGCCGAACTGCTTTGCTGGCTAAACGCCCTGCATATATACCCAATAAACATGCCAAGATGAGTATTAAACTACATACAAGTACGAAAAACATGAGAATCTGAACACTGAACACAAACGTGACAAAGATATATACTGAATGCAAGGAATCATAGCAAGAACCAATTCAGGATCCAGTTAGTGGAGGCTATTTCTAGAGCATTCACCCCGGAGAGCAGGTACCGGTGAACAAGACAACATGAAAACTTTTTCGAGAGTACTCACCCCGGAGAGCAGGTACTGCCGTACTGGTGAACAAGACACCAGTGAAGGCCTCAATGCCGGACATCCAGGACACCCGGTGCTCTGAGACTCCCGATATCCTCGTTACCAGATCCAAATAAATAGTCGAGGCTCCAAAAAACTGCCCTAGCTAGTCTCATCCCAGGCATGTTTTCCCGCTGCATGAAGGCTGAGTTATGCTTGTGGAAACTAGCGCTTAACCCCATAGTGTAGTTCATCTAGCGTGTGTGTGGAGCAGCGAAGTCGCTTGTGACTTTCCCAGCATGAGCATCTATTGATTGCCTCAAAACTCTCTATTGCTCTTAGTACAAAAAACACACTATTCTAGCGGGTGTTCTCGACCCTGCTCGGGAGGTGTCGAAACCGTAGCCGCCGTGTTCCCCTTTCCCTGCCCGTCCACTCCTCGCCGCCGCAAGAGGAGGTCAGTTCAGGTGGACACACAACTAAGAGACGGGTTCTCTGTTTGTTCTATGGCTTATCTGATATTTGCTTGTAGCTTTTTTTGGCAGGAAGATGTTTGCTTGTGCTTGTAAGCTGTTTGGCAGCACTTTTTGTATCGGGTGTTTTTGTTTTTCTTTTTTGTTGCGGGTCGATGTGATTTATGGCGGGTTGATAGATTTGTGAATTTATTTTAAATAGCTTTGTTAATTATTTTTTAAATAAGGAATATATTAATATGGCGAAGATAAGCTTTGTTAATTACGCTTGGGCATGGACTCAGTTTTTGTAGTGAACAACGACTATTCATCAAACACACACATAATGGAGTAAATACTATTCCCGTCGTTCCTAAATATAAGTGTTTTTAGAGATTTCAAATAAAAATTACGTACGGATGTATATAGATTTATTGTAGAGTGTAGATTCATTCATTTTTACTCTATATGTAATCCACATTATAATCCCTAAAAAACTTATATTTACAAACCGAAGAAGTAGTATAAAACTACCAGATTTGAGGCTCCATTACAAAAAACTACCACAACACGTTTGGGGAACAAAGACCTGCCACTTTTTGGATATTTTTTCTCTAATCGCACTGATGACCGCATTGCTCAAAACTAACCACGATTATGCATGACAGGGATGTCCCATTGGTCAGGGCCATGTGGCACAAAAGTCAATACTGTTTTGTTTGACCGTGATGACAGGTGGGGCCCACACGTCAGTGTCTTCACCCCTTTAGGACATTTTATCAAACACTTTGAGCTCACAGCACACCGGCGAACCTCGGTGGTTCTTGGAGCTTCGAGGACCATGTTGTGACCTAGGGAGGGGGCGGCGAGCTTGTCGGTGGGGTCAGAGTCATTGGGGGATGACCAGAGCCTCGCTGACATTGAGGAACCGGGGCGGCGGAGGATTTCAATTGGTGAGCTTGCCAAGAGTGCTCGTTGACGCCCCCTCTCCTTGCAATGCCCGCATGAGTCAGGTTGCCGGTGCCTCCTATGTTAAGAGGAGTGCCCAGCATGGGAGCCGACCTCGCCTAGAGCGACGCAGACTAGAGCCGCGAGAGGCCATGACAACACGACGGGGACCGCGGCGGTGGAGGGAGAGCATAAGTAGGTTGTGGTTGCGGGTGTCATAGGCCTGCACACAGAGTGGCTCGAGCCCGAATGTGAGGCCGAAGAGCACGTTGTGGCCCGTGATCTTGGTCAACCCAATGGCGAGCGTGTCGCTGACGAGGTTGAGAGGGCCGAGGTGGCCTATGCAGAGCATAGACACCATGGCACACAGGTAGACCACACGGTTGAGCGTCGTGATCAGCGCCGCCATCCGCCACAGCCCAAGCAGCTCCTCTGCCATCGATAGGTTGTCGTTGCTGTCGGCCGCCCTCCTATGAGCCTCCGCCGAGCGCCGCCTTGCATGCACCCATGGCCATGGTGCCGGACCACCCACAGCCAGACACATGATGACGCCTGCCAGGCCGCGCCCCTCCCGTCCTCCACCACGTTCGCAGCCACCCTCAGACTCCACCTCCTCTGCACCGACCGGGCACATGTGTGCTGCCATCGCGACCATCCGCCTCGCGCACGGTGACAGACGCCCATGCAACCTCCCCCAGCCACCGAAGCCTCCCCATGCTCCGCTCTGCACCACCACCACAAGTCCACAACCTGCACTTCCACGGCTCGACCATCAACTCTACGCCTCGCCGCCTATTGCCACACCTCCACGCGAGCTGAGCATCACCTCACCTCGACGAGCGGTTGCACCAAGCTCCGGCCTTGGCTGCCATGCCCAAGACCACCGCATCGACGCCATCGCTGCTATTGTACTGCCATGTCACCGCCACCATGCCGGTGCCATCACCAATCCATGGGATTCGCCTCGCTGTCAGAGGAGCTACTGGAGTGGCTGCCGGAGGCGGCGAGAAGGCAGGGAAGGGGAGGAGACTAAGCAGAGCGGTTAGTGTGGACTTGATTGGGGTTTCGTCCGAGGGGTATTTGTGGCGGACCACAGCCTACATGACAGACGCATCCAGACCTCCTATATCGTCTGTCCCATATGGGCTGGGTATGAGAGGTGTTATATAATCCGGACATTTGCCTTGCCAGGTTTAATTAGGTGATAAATTCGTGACCGGACAGTTACCGAGCCGCTCAAACGTTTGGTACTCCCTCCATCACGGTTTAGAAGACACAGTTAAATTTGCGTGTGTTTCCATAATAGACAAGGTTTAGGACGCATTGCATTTATTTCTAGTAGCTAATTAGTACTCTGATATACTATTTCTATATGCATGCATAGTGTGAATGCTATTTTTTAGCCCATCTCATAACCAATAGATAACCACCTAGGTCCCAGAGAATTTCCAAACGCGCCTTCTAAACCGTGACAGAGGTAGTACGAATATGGAACGGCCGGTTGTAGATGCTCTCAGGGTTGCAATTTTAGGCCTAGCTCGGATAGGGTTTTCTGTAGTATAGTGGTGAAATATGGGGATCTATAATATATATACTATTACCTTCACCATGGATACCTTCATAGCATTTTTTTCACGAAATTTGCACGGAAGTAGATTGGGAATCCAAATTTGATATCCCTAAATTTTATTTTATTTTTGAATTTGTCTGGTATTTTCTACATTTAATATTCATATAGGGGTGTGGAGCACCCAGGAGCTCTTGTGTATTTTCCTATTATTACTTACTATTATATTCCTACAAAATTACACGCAAAAAAATATTCCTACAAAATGATATTTTCTACTCATGTAATCAGCTCTTGATGTATATGTGAGTTTTCCTTTTACTTTTCTTTTTAAAATTTTCAAATATGACACGTTCAGGCTCCAAGTGAATTGAAGTCATGTAACGCCTCGGTCAAACCAATTGGTTGCTAGTCGTTGCGGCTGAGATCTAGGCTAACTCAACAAATTAACACTAGATTTTTCTGCGCATTTTGTGCCCACTCATGTGCACTCACTGGTTCACCCATCTGTTCGACTGTCCGTTGCGTCTGAGTTCTAGACTAGCACAGACCGACATTAGTATTTCAGGTGCACTTTGTTCTCACTCACGTGCATCCGGAACCAACTTCCGAGTCGGTCACTCATCCTCAAATTGCTCCAAGCCAAACACGCTTAACTTTGAAGTTTCTTTCGGACGGGCTCCCGAAAAAGAAGGTGCACCTTGTTAATATGAGTAGTCTATCATTCCTATTAAGTCAGGATGTCACAAGTCAAAACACCTCACCTAGTGATCAGACTACTATGGAAGTTAAAGAACATAACAAAATTTGCAGTTTAAGTATGGCATAGAAGGCCGACAGTGCCAACAGGGCAAACAGTATGTGTACAAAGGAGGCCGGTATGAACTATCAAGAAGAAAAATTACTGTGTTCTGAAAACAAGTACTAGTTCTAAACGAAAATGCTAGACTTACGGGGCTCGGCCTATGGACCCAGGTTACGGGATAAGCTGTTCTAATCTCATTGATTCTATCCCCCTGATTTTAGCTGAGGGCCCAAAATCGTGATGAATGCTAAGTCTCCACCTCATCCCAGTGGCGGGGCCAGGAATTTCCTGCTCGGTATTCCATGGTATTCATTTGTGCGATACAGTAGCAATATGGCAACAAATATGCAGCAAGCTAGCAGTAGTATATCAATGGATCAGTAATTCTTTGGTATTCCATGGAAGTCCAGGGAAGACCCCTGGCTCCGCCACTGCCTCATCCCCGTAACAACTTTCCGTAAAATCTCCCCGTAGCTGTAGCAAAGTTCAGTTCTAAACACTACTATATGTTAACCAGGAAATTGAAGGGTTTTACGTACCTGTAAGACTCCAAGAAGATTATCACAGTGGCGACCCAGAAATCCTCGGATATCCGGACCACCGTCGCCCAGATGAATGCTATGGTGCCAATTCCGTTGCCCACCCTCTCTAGCATGGCAATGAAGCGGAGAAAGCGGTTGACCAATTTCTCTGCTCTCATCCTCGACCCTCTTGGCCGCTCGCTGTTAGTTTGCCGCCGAGCTCCAAACTCACAGTCAATCCCTTAATGCTGGTTTCCAACGGAGGTATTGTTGGTCAGATTTGGTTTGGTCTTATCACATTCCTGCCCACCAGGTTATATACACTACATGTCTTTCGACTATAGTAGTGGTGCCTGGGGTACTGCTCCTTTATTCAATGACTAAAAGTGTGACCAGTTACCAGTACGAGTGTAACCATAAGATACTAGCATAGTTAAACCTCTCTGCAAAGCACAGTACACGGGATAACATACAGAAAGCCCAAGGCCATCTTTCGCGGCAGCACCCAGGGTGCCTCCCCGCCCTCGTACATAAACTTGCACTAGATTCGAAAATCCTTACCGACGGCCGGCGAATGACCATGTGCGCTTTTCTCCGGACGCACGATGTTCATAGATCTGGTTTCGCGGCAGTGCCGTCGCCAATGCCAAGCAGTGCAAAATCGAGCGTGCTGCATATATCTCTCACAGGATTGTAAATTTATACTCGCGACATGCTCAAGTAGCTAAAATTTAGCCGGTCCACTTTGAGAGCGTACGCCGGGAAATCAGCCAAAAGTCATGCTCGAAAGAGCAGAGTCGGTGTCATGGAAGGAAACCGTTAACATCATACTACGGATTGATGAGCATTTGGGAGATTGGTTAACCAATGTAATCAACACTATTAGTACACCCGAGGTACCTGAGATTTGATACAAAGGTTGAACACAAGCGATGAATTAGGTTTTGAAGATGAGATGGTGCTGATGAAGATATTAATGAAGATGATGATCCCCACGGTGATTGAAGCGTTGGTGATGATGAAGGCTTCAATTTCCCCCTCCCGAAGATAAGTTTCCCCAGCGGAATCGCTCCGCCAGAGAGCAAAAATGCTACCGCTCTAGTTCAGGCCTCGAGATGACGGTGAAAAGTTCCAAAACTCTTCTGTGATTTTTACTAGGGCAATGGATTTTATGGAAAAGCAACGTCATGAGATGAGCCACCAGGGGCCCACAAGGGCAGAGGGCGCGACCGGGGGGTAGGCTGCATCACCTGTCCTTGTGGATGGCTGTTGGGACCCCTCTGACACTTCTTATTCTTCATATATTCCAGAATAATTATCTAAAAATCCACAATTCATTTTGAGCTCCAGAGAATTGCTTTGTCTACTAATGCTATTTTAGGTCTAGAATTTCAGTTGCCGGCAATCTCCCTCTATTTTTAAGATACAAAATGCATTAGAAATGCACCATAATGTGATATATAAGATTGCGGTAGGCTAAATTATAGTAAGAAATAATGATGCAATGGACGTATCACCGGCCACCGATTAATGCCCATGAACCAGCTTGCCCTTATGTCCTTGAAGTAGAGCTCTAATGGGGGATGAATCCAATCTCCATTCTCCTTATGCACATGCCTGAGATGACCGCAGACCATAGACGACATAATCGAGGTCTTCCTCAACAGTGGCGAGTCGCCATCGAGAGAACCGAAACCCTAGTGCTGTGGCAAGGAAAACATAATGCTGATTTGTGTGTGAGGGCTGCTATGTGTTGGAAGTATGCCCTAGAGGCAATAATATTATTATATTTCTGACTTCATAATTAAGAGTTTATATTTTATGCTATAACTGCTATGATCTTGGAATATGCGATTCAATGAAAAACTTATAAGCACGTGTGGAATGATAAACGATAAAGAATAAGCTCCTAGTCTCGCCTCCATGACTGACTCAAGTGTTGTTGGTGATCATATTTTCCTAATCTTAGGATATGTTAAGTGTAACGATAGTCCTAAAACAACTTTGAGACTATGATGTTAGAAGAACAATCATATTGAATCGATTCAAACTTGTTTGTAATACTTTGAGATAATATCGTCTGAAATCAATTGTTATAACACAAAGTGTTAGTATGCAGTTTTAATTCCTCAGACCATGAGACTATCGTCATCACTTCCTACCATACAATGGACTTTGGGGTTGCTCAAATGTCATCTGTAACACGATTATCATAACGACAACTTACAGGTTTATCGAAAAGTTTGACAAGTGACTAGATAGCTCGAGAGTGGGATTTGCTCCTCCGATGATGGAGGAGTATTTTTAAGGCCCTCTCATGTGACAGCATCCATTATCGTCTGGCCCAACACAGGTTACTATGTCACGAGGAAGCCGGAACACTTCAATGAGAAAGAAGAATAAAACCGGTAAGGAGGGCAACGGTACAGTGAGCATGTATATGACTCAGGAGGATACCGATGCATCTCCTGTTTTGTAAAGTATCGCAAAACAAAAAACATCACATGATAACCAAAGGTTCACTTGAATGTCATTCGTGTAATTATAGAGATCAATATCGACATCCACGGTTCTACTATCAGTCATTGAACAAAAGGATTTGCCGCTGAGCTCAAGGTTCACAGGAGATCCCTTAATTAATGCTGGTTTCCAACGGAGGTCTTGGTGAGATTTGGTTTGGTCTTAGGCACATTCCTGCCCACCAGGTTACATATACACGCCTTTGGACTATAGTAGTGCCTGATGTACTGCTCCATTATTCAATGATGACTAAAAGTGTGACTTGTACCAGTGTAACCATAAGATACTAGTAGCATAGTTAAACCTCTCTGCAAAGCACAGCAGTACATGGGATAACATACAGTAAGACCAAGGCTACTTTCGCGGCAGCACCGTGCCTCCCCGACCTCGTACGTATAACTTGCACTGAATTCGAAAATCGTTACCGCCGGCCGGCGAATGACCGTGCGCGCTTTTCTCCAGACGCACGATGTTCACAGAGCCACATACGCCTTTCTGCGTACATACGCACCTACCACTCCTGTGTCTCTCCTCCAAAAGCCGTGACCCGTACCAATGTAACCATATGATACTGGTATGTAATGGGAAAAGAATACACGGCAGGACCAAGGTCTTGTTTCGCGGCAATGCCGTCTCCGGTGCCAAGCAAGTAGTGCAAGGTAGAGCGTGCTGCATCGGTCGCAACGTTGTAAATTTCTGTGGTTAAAGCTGTGGCCAGTACAAGTGTAACCATATTCTAGTTAGAAATAAACATCTCTGCAAAGTACCAATACAGTAGACAGCATGCCCCGAGATCTGGTTTCGCGGCAGTGCCGTCGCCAATGCCAAGCAGTGCAAAATCGAGCCTGCTGCATATATCTCTCACAGCATTGTAAATTCATACTCGCGACGCGCTCAAGTAGCTAAAACTTAGCTCGGCCACTGTGAGAGCGCACGCCAGGAAATCAGCCAAAAGTCATGCTTGAAAGAGCAGAGTCGGTGTCATGGAAGGAAAAGTGTTAACATCAGACTATGGATCCAGGAGGATTTGGGAGATTGGTGGCCATCGAGTAGCTCTGGAAATTACTCGAGAAGAGGAATTGTGTGGGAGTAGATGGGTCAGGGCATCTCTAGCGGACCCCCTAAATCCTGGTATATCTAAGAACCAAAAGTGAGTTTGACGGAGTTAATCACTAGTCACTAGCTAGTAGTTCCTTAAAACCAACCTTACTAACAAAAAAATAGTCCCACTCCCTAAAAATCATCTTCACATGACTATATTTGGTTTAGTCATGACTATATTTGGTCTAGTCACAACCACTGGACTAAACATAAGGAGGCGGCCGCGCAGCCCCGCTCCATGCCGCTGCCAGAGACTACAGGAAAAACACATTTTGCTTTTTTTTTAGAAAATGAGGATGACCCTCGGCCTCTGCATCTGGAAGATGCATGCGGCCATTTTATTAATTATTCTCGAGGACCTTACAAAGTAGTACAACAATATGTCTGAATCCGTCATCTTGTCAATATATGCCGCTACTTCAATCCATATGATGAAGGGGCGCAAGCTGGGCCAAATACCCAAACCTCTCACCTAAGCCTAACATCTAAAGCCGGCGGCCCCGACCGAGCCACTCACATGTACCGGGTCCAGGGCACAAACCGGTCTGACGCACTCACATGTGCCGTCGCCGCCATCTTCCACTAGTCCATCTTCAGAGCAGATTGAGGTGCCAACCTTGGCAGGTGCCTCCACCATCGACGCCACCATGACGCCAAACGACGACCTCCACCTACGCGAGTCCATCTCCAAGCAACGGACGCAGATCCATGCTAGGACAGGGCCGCACCACCGCCGTCGCCCACCACCCACAAACGCCACCCAGCCCCAAGGTTCCCAAAGCGGCGCCTTCAAGAAGGTAACGACGCCGTGAGCGCCGTCGCCGCCCAACAAAGTTAGGGCTTTCGTCCGAGAGACCTAGGGGAAGGGGAAGTGAGGGGATCGGTCCATACCAACGCCTCCAAGGAGGGGAACGACACCCTCAGGCGTCGCCGTCAATGCGGCCAGCCATGGCCGACCAGGGATTTTTCCCGAACTAGATCCCCGCCACCAGCAGCGCCTCCTGTACAGAGCCGGCGACCCAAGGAAGCACGGCCCGCACGCCAAACTGGGGAGGAGGGGAGGCGCCAGATCACGTGCACCGGCCACCGCAGAACCGCCGTCAGCCGCCAACGACCACCGGATCCCGCCGCCCGCGCGGCCGGGACGCGATCCACCGCCCGCACGGCTACTAGCCGGTCATGCCTTGCCAATGAAGCCGCCGCTCCAGATCCGGAGTTCCCCACGCAGAGGCAGGGCAACCGAGGCCCCGCCGCCACCATCCTTGGTGCCCCGGGCTTGCCTGGGGGCTGCCTCAGGCGGCGGCAAGGAAGGAAAGAGGAGTAGGGGCGGCTAGGGAGGAGGAGGGAGGAGGAGGGGCCAAACACATTTTGCTTTGTGTTTCTCTATACGTCTAGCGTATTCTATGAGACTCACAGCTAATTATGTCCCTCTAAGGGCATGTACAATGGGGGCAACACCTAGCTGCTGCCCCAGCAATTTACGGAAGCAAATGGTGTTCAAACCACCGCTTCAACTATGCATCACCCAACACAAAACTGGCTATTCGTGATTCTTCACAGGTGTCGGTGTCAAAACCGGCGGATCTCGGGTAGGGGGTCCCGAACTGTGCGTCTAGGCCGGATGGTAACAGGAGGCAAGGGACACGAAGTTTTACCCAGTTTCGGGCCCTCTTGATGGAGGTAAAACCCTACGTCCTGCTTGATTAATATTGATGATATGGGTAGTATAAGAGTAGATCTACCACGAGATCGGAAAGGCTAAACCCTAGAAGCTAGCCTATGGTATGATTGTTGTTCTGTATGTTGTTCTACGGACTAAAACCCTCCGGTTTATATAGACACCGGAGAGGGTTAGGGTTACACAAAGTCGGTTACAATGGTAGGAGATCTACATATCCGTATCGCCAAGCTTGCCTTCCACGTCAAGGAAAGTCCCTTCCGGACACGGGACGAAGTCTTCAATCTTGTATCTTCATAGTCCAGGAGTCCGGCCGAAGGTATACTCCGGCTATCCGGACACCCCCTAATCCAGGACGCCTCAGTAGCCCCTGAACCAGGCTTCAATGACGACGAGTCCGGCGCGCAGATTGTCTTCGGCATTGCAAGGCGGGTTCCTTCTCCAAGTACTTCATAGAAGATTTTGAACACAAAGACAGTGTCCGGCTCTGCAAAATAAGTTTCCACATATTGCCATAGAGAGAATAATATTTACACAAATCTAATCTGCTGACGTATTCCGTAGTGTGACGCACCATGACCAAGCCTTTATTCGAATCATTTTATTATCCCACCTCAGCACGTCATGCGCGGCGGTTTCCTTGGCACGTCTTGTTAAAGCAGAGATCGTGTCCCCTTATTCCGGGATTCTCATCAATACGGGCGTGGGTAACCCAACCGCTTCTAGGACTCCTAGACTATAGGCAAGTCCAAACGGCCACGGAGAGGACGCTTGATATTTACCCTCTTTATAAAGGGACAAGGATTTTATTTTTTCCCTCCCGTGCTCAATCAAATCCTTCCCCCACCTCAAGCTCAAACACCCAAAGTTCAGGTCAGGTGCTCCGAACCTTCAATCATGTCCGGATCTAGCCTTCAAGGCCGATGGGTGCCTTCCTCCGTCACGGAAGAAGACATCAAAAAGTTGAGGGAGGCCAGATATCTGACCGCCGAGGTTGTGCATCGTCTGCCTGCCCGAGGGCAGGCCGTCCCCTCCCCCAAACCCAACGAGAGCGTCGTGTTCGTCTCCTACTTTCTCCGAGGACTAGGCCTTGCTCTGGATCCTTTCGTCAGGGGTTTGATGTTTTATTACGGGCTAGACTTCCATGATCTAGCTCCGGACTCCTTTCTTCATATCACGATATTTATTGTCGTGTGTGAGGCCTTCCTCCGGGTTACCCCTCACTTTGGCTTGTGGCTCAAGACCTTTGAAGTAAAGCCGAAGATGATCGAGGGGCAACATGCAACGTGTGGAGGTGCCTCAATATGCAAGATGACGAGAGCTCCATGGCCCAAAGGTTCCATTCCAGAGGTGTCTGAATTGTGGCAACAGGAGTGGTTCTACATCACGGCTCCTAGAAGTGCCAAGTGGGTGGCCGCCCCTGTTTTCCGCTCGGGCCCTCCACCACAACTGATGTCATGGATCAGCAGAGGTCTGAGCTGGGGTCCAGCCAAGGACGTGCCTATACTGCAAAGCCGCATTCGAGATCTCTTCAATGGAGATTTTAGTTTGGTTGCGGTAATACAAGTTATGCTGGTTCGTCAAGTCCAGCCTTGCAAACGCCGGCCCCTTCGCTTGTGGGAGTTCAATCCTGAGGGACCGCGTGTCATTCAAAATTTCCTCGGCCTGACGCACGAGGAGATGTACAAGTCATTCTTCGGACCTCAGGTAGAGTGTCCGGAAATCACCGAGGACGTGGGCCTGAGCAGTAACCGCGCCGCCGAACAGGTAAGGAATCTTCCGGCCGAACATACTATCTCTCATTTGTTACGAAGTTATTTCTGAGAGTTCGCTTTTTGACCAGGACTGGCTAACAAAGGCAAAGTTGATTCAGTGTTTGGCCCCCCTCCCTGAGGGTTTGGACAATCCGGTATTGGAAAAGATGCTCCAGGTCGCACCCTACCCGGAGCCCTCGAAGGCAGATACTGGGGAGGATAATACAGGCGGACGCGGGCCCCCAACGCTGCCCGTTCTAACCGAGGGAGCGAGCGTCTCCATGAAGGAAGACGACCGGAGGAGGAAAAGGACTGTGCCCGGGGATTCGGAAGCCGAAGCTCCCAAACGGGAGAAGAAGTCTTCCACAGAGGGTCCTACCTTGAGGGGTGCCTTTGCCGCACAAAGTCCGCGGGGGGATCAATTCTCCAGCGAGTCGTAAGTGACCCGAAATACTTTAATAGTACAGGTATGCCATCTTTTTCTTCTGAGAAAATAACCACCGCATATATCTTTGCAGTTCGGGCCTTAGCCCCTCTCAAATGAGCTCGTCTTTGGGGGATCTTCTTCTAGAGATGATGGAGAGCAAAACGCCTCCTCCGGACTCCTCTACTCCAGAAGCGGGTGACCCCGAAGTGTCCTCGCGGAGGGCCTCTCCGAGTCCGGTGAGGCCAGAAGATAATCCCATTGACCCCCGAAGCTCCCAGTGTCCAGCTCCCGAAGAGAGCGGACAAAAGAGTCTGGCATCGTCTGGTGTGCGATCGGATGTTTTGAGGGAGTTGGTGGGGCGAGCGGCCATCTCAGATGAACACTGTGTGATGATGATTACGGTGATGGAGAGAATCTCGTCCGCCGAAAGCGGATTGCATGAAGCTTTTATGAGTCTACTGACAGGCTTTGAGGTACGTAAAATAATGTATGATAGTCCTGCACATGCTAGGTGTGCCCTGTGTAGATAGTAGCCCCTGAGACTCTGGTTGTCATCGGAAACGACGACGAACAGAGGATCATATTCCCAGGTAATAACCATACTGCCTCTATGTGCAGGTGATGGAAGCTCCGGTGGCTAGCCGGACTAGCGAGTTTGCCCATTTAAAACGGCAGTTGGATGCGGCAGACGCCGACATCGAGCTTGTTAACAAAAGGCTTGACGAGGCATAGGGTAAGTGTCATTATCTGGTAAACGCCACATAGTAAGAGCAGCATGATGCCAGTATCTTTAATATGTTGTGATTGCAGATGGAGCTGCCACTGTTGAAGCCTTGCGGGCAGAACTTGCCCGAGCCAAGGAACAAGCGAGGTTTAGTAATGCGGCTGCTTTGAAGGCTTCCGAAGAGTTGAAAACCGAGAAGGTCACGCATGGCGAGAGCCGAGATAAGATGGCCAAGATGGCCATAGAATTAATAGCCGCCGCCGACCGTTGCCGGGTTCTTGAAAAGGAAAACCTAGCGAAGGCATCGGACCTTGAGAAGGCTGCTGCGATGAGAAAAAACATCCGCTCTGCTATGACGGCGAAGAAGGAGGAGCCGCGGGAAGCCGGGGATATTGTAGCTGGGAAATCCTTTATGTTGCGGAGGAAGTTCGGAGATCCACGGTATGCCTCTCTGGATCGGCTGTGGAGTTCGGAGGATGTATATATGGATTTGGCGGCGAGCGTTGCCGATGCAGCCAAGTACTTCCAGGGTCAGACGAACCGTGAAGTGGACCAGCTGTTTTGGACACAATTCCATTCTCCCGAGCGTCCGCTTTCATTGACTGACCAATTAGCCGAATGGGCCGAACTGAATAGGTTGTCCGGACTCGCCATGAGGTCTGTTGTGGATCAGCTATGGTCGGAAAGGCCAAAACCGAACAGTTATTTCAGCTTGGTGCAGCAGCTCCTTGACGTGGTGCCGCGCATTAATGCAATGAAGAGGTTGGCGTGCATAGAGGGCTCACGGATGGCCTTTGCCCGTGTTAAAGCATACTGGGCGGAGATGGATGCTACCACTATTGCAGCGCGGGATTCGGCCATAGGTCGAATGGCTGCTAAGCATTACTTTGAAGAAGTTCTTGAGGGTGCTCGTTTGATAGAGACCCAGTGCTCAAAAAATATTATGTTTGAGTGATATGTAATCTCATTGTAAGCGAAATGCTTTTATAAATTTTTATAAGGCTATTTTTATACTTTTGCCTGAAAGTAATATGATTCCTCCTGGGCGGCCGTTTATGTATACATGTGTATAACCTGAAAGATTGCAGCCGTCGGCTTCAACCCCCACGCATATAATGCGGAGGTGCTCGCAAAAAACACGCGTTCACACTTAACCCAACGTCTTGTTCCTATTAAGGAGGTGATTGCGGAGCGAGCGAGGCAACCGGACTATAATGCTTTAGCACTTTCACTTAGCCATAGGAGTTTGACAGTGGGGCTACTAGATAGCCCCTGGTGGCTCCGCACTCTCCCGATCCCGGGGTGCGTACATGCCTGGCCAGAAAACGGCCCTTCGTTAAGGCGGAGGAATTCTAACATTCCAACAGGTCATCGAGTGGTTGACCAGTCTCACGCTATATCGTGACAGTCAGTTTTCGGCTTTCTCTACTGAGGTGCTCGTCCAGATGAACCAGGGCACAATCGCAGTAGTTCTCCTGGTGCTACCTTAGCCGGTAAAGAGGAACGTAAGGCACCAAAACACAGGAGCCAGGAAAACCCAACATTTGACCAAAGACAATGATTCAGAGCTGATGCATATAAGGCCAAACTCGCGACGCCGAACACTCCCTAAGGTATTCGGTCTTTGTGGTATAAACCGGGCCTAAATAATGGCCTTTGTAAGAAGCCCCTTGTGTCCAGGTACGCGCATTGTTCTGGCGTGGCCACATGCCAAGACGTCAGCATCCTTCTCAACGGTGGATATGTATCAACAAGAGACAATAAAAAAGGTTTACACAGGGTCTTAATCTAAAAAGAATCCTTGGAGCGGGTCCCTGCTGCACGTCTGCGCCTGTGTCTCCGTTGTGCCGTATCCAGGACGGGTGTAGCACGATGATCGTCTATAAAAGAGAGGAGTTTAGGTGAAAAAGTTGTCTTGCAAAAAGATAGTTTTTAAAGAAACCATGTATAATTCAAGATGAGAAGAAATTGCCACTTGTCTGCGCGCGTTGAGACCCTTGTATTGACAAATAGGGGTGTGACCATTTATGCGGTATAAATAGCGGCGCCGGACATGATTAGTTGTGTCTGATGTCTTGACGACCTATTGGATGCGTTCGCTGGTCCGGGCGCCTTTAGGGTGCGGCTGCCAAGGCAGCCGCACTCTCTTCGGCGCGCAGAGATCGTTTGATATTTCCGTTCACTGAAATGATGCCACATGGACCGGGCGTCTTGAGTGTGAGGGAGGCGTAGTGTGGTATTGCATTAAAGCGAGCGAAAGCTTCATGTCTGAGCAGTGCATGATAGCCACTTTGGAACGGAGCGATGTGAAAGGTTAAATGCTCGCGACAGAAGTTATCGGGGGAGCCGAATATAACTTGCAGTAGGAGGGAGCCCGTACAACGAGCCCCTGGGCCTGGCGTTACTCCTTTAAAGGTAGTATTGCTATGGCGAATTTTTGTTGGGTCTAACCCCATCCCGCAGATTGTATCCTGATATATTAGGTTTAGATTGCTGCCACCGTCCATCAAGACTCGTGTGAAGTGATATCCGCCAATTACTGGGTCTAATACCAGGGCAGCCCATCCTGCGTGTCGGATACTTGCTGAGTAATCGCGATGGTCGAAAGTGATCGGCTGAGACGACCAGTGGCAGGACTTCGCGGTGACAGGCACTTGGGTATATTTTCCTGGGAGTGTCGTGTTGTTTTTTCCCTTGATCATGTGTAACACGTTTACTGTTTTGACTTCTGGTGGAAATTTCTTTTGTTCCCTAGTGTCTTTCTTGGGAGGCTCGTCCTCGTCTTCACTTGGTGTATCCTCCCCCTTGTGTACGGCGTTGAGCTTGCCGGACTGCTTGAAGACCCAACATTCTCTGTGGGTATGATTAGCAAGTTTACCAGGGGTACTATGGATCTGACATACTTGGTCCAGAATTTTGTTGAGGCTGGACAGTTCAGCCGTGGTGCCTTTAGGGGGCGGCTTTTGACCTGGCCGAGAGCTTTTGAATCCGGCGTTTACTGCCGTGCTCTTCGTGTTGTCTTCTTTATTCCGGCGTTTGTTATTGCTGTTGCGCCGTGATTTCCCGTTTCCATCTCTAACTTCAGATGTACTTGGGTCGCTGGTGCTGCATCTGGCTAGCCAGCTGTCCTCACCCGCGCAAAAGCGGGTCATGAGGCTCGTTAATGCGGCCATCGTTCTCGGCTTATTTTGGCCGAGGTGTCTGGCGAGCCATTCGTCACGGACGCTATGCTTAAAAGCTGCCAAGGCTTCGGCGTCCGGACAGTCGACAATCTGGTTCTTTTTAGTAAGGAACCTGTTCCAAAGGTTTCAGGCTGACTCTCCGGGCTGTTGAGTTATATGACTCAAATCGTCCGCATCCGGAGGTCGGACATAAGTCCCTTGAAAATTTGCCCGAAAGGCATCTTCGAGCTCTTCCCAACTTCCAATGGAGCTTTCGGGGAGGCCTTTGAGCCAGTGACGAGCTGGCCCTTTGAGCTTGAGGGGTAAGTACTTGATGGCGTGGAGATCATCTCCTCGAGCCATATGAATATGAAGGATGTAGTCCTCAATCCAGACCCCAGGGTCTATTGTTCCGTCGTATGTCTCTATGTTTACGGGTTTGAATCCCTCTGGAAATTCATGGTCCAGTACCTCATCGGTGAAACATAGGGGGTGTGCGGCACCCCTGTAGCTGGGTGTACCACGTTGTTCGGATGTTTGTTGTGTTGCATTGTATGCTGGGGCGCGCTTGCGTGGTCCATAGATGGATCTTGTTGCGCCGCTCTTTGGGTGCGAGTGTTGGGGAACGTAGCAGAAATTCAAAATTTTCCTACGTGTCACCAAGATCTATCTATGGAGAGACTAGCAATAAGGGGAAGGAGAGTGCATCTACGTACCCTTGTAGATCGCTGAGCGGAAGCGTTCAAGTGAACGGGGTTGATGGAGTCGTACTCGTCGTGATTCAAATCACCGATGACCAAGTGCCGAACGCACGGCACCTCCGCGTTCAACACACGTACAGCCCGGTGACGTCTCCCATGCCTTGATCCAGCAAGGAGAGAGGGAGAGGTTGAGGAAGACTCCATCCAACAGCAGCACAACGGCGTGGTGGTGATGGAGGAGCGTGGCAATCCTGCAGGGCTTCGCCAAGCACCGCAGAAGAGGAGAAGGACTTGGGAGAGGAGAGGGCTGCACCAAAGGCAAAAGGTGTGTCTCAAGAGGCCCTCCTACCCTCACTATATATAGGGAGCCCAAGGGGGGGTGCGCCAGCCCTAGGAGATCCAATCTCTTAGGGGGGCGGCGGCCAGGGGAGGTTTCCCTTCCCCCCAAGGCACCTAGGAGGTGCCTTCCCTCCTTGGGACTCTTCCTTAGGGTTCCCCTTTCACCCTAGGCGCATGGGCCATAAGGGAAGTGGCGCCCCAGCCCACTTTGGGCTGGATCCCTTCCCACTTCAGCCCATGGGACCCTCCGGGATAGGTGGCCCCACCCAGTGGGCCCCCGTGACCCTTCCGGTGGTCCCGGTACAATACCGATGACCCCGAAACTTGTCCCGATGGCCGAAATAGGACTTCCTATATATAAATCTTTACCTTCGGACCATTCCGGAACTCCTCGTGACGTCCGGGATCTCATCCGGGACTCCGAACAACATTCGGTAACCACATACAAGCTTCCTTTATAACCCTAGCGTCATCGAACCTTAATTGTGTAGACCCTACGGGTTCGGGAGACATGCAGACATGACCGAGACGTTCTCCGGTCAATAACCAACAGCGGGATCTGGATACCCATGTTGGCTCCCACATGTTCCACGATGCTCTCATCAGATGAACCACGATGTCAAGGACTTAATCAATCCCGTATACAATTCCCTTTGTCTATCGGTATGTTACTTGCCCGAGATTCG
This sequence comes from Triticum urartu, assembly GCF_056163025.1. Classification (NCBI taxonomy): domain Eukaryota; kingdom Viridiplantae; phylum Streptophyta; class Magnoliopsida; order Poales; family Poaceae; genus Triticum; species Triticum urartu. The sequence goes on from NC_141879.1 coordinate 717,711,375, forward strand.
ATCGTCGGTATCCAATACCTAGTTCAATCTCGTTACCGGCAAGTCTCTTTACTCGTTCCGTAACACATCCCGTGATCAACTCCTTGGTCACATTGCGCATATGATGATGTCCTACCGAGTGGGCCCAGAGATACCTCTCCTCTTACACGAAGTGACAAATCCCAGTCTCGATTCGTGCCAACCCAACAGACACTTTCAGAGATACCTGTAATGTACCTTTATAGCCACCCAGTTACGTTGTGACGTTTGGCACACCCAAAGCACTCCTACGGTGTCCGGGAGTTGCACAATCTCATGGTCTAAGGAAATGATACTTGACATTAGAAAAGCTTTAGCATACGAACTACACGATCTAGTGCTATGCTTAGGATTGGGTCTTGTCCATCACATCATTCTCCTAATGATGTGATCCCGTTATCAACGACATCCAATGTCCATGGTTAGGAAACCGTAACCATCTATTGATCAACGAGCTAGTCAACTAGAGGCTCACTAGGGACATGGTGTTGTCTATGTATCCACACATGTATCTGAGTTTCCTATCAATACAATTATAGCACGGATAATAAACGATTATCATGAACAAGGAAATATAATAATAATCAATTTATTATTGCCTCTAGGGCATATTTCCAACAGTCTCCCACTTGCACTAGAGTCAATAATCTAGTTCACATCGCCATGTGATTAACACTCACAGGTCACATCACCATGTGACCAACACCCAAGAGTTTACTAGAGTCAGTAGTCTAGTTCACATCACTATGTGATTAACACTCAATGAGTTTTAGGTTTGATCATGTTGCTTGTGAGAGATGTTTTAGTCAACGGATCCGAACCTTTCAGATCCGTGTATGCTTTACAAATCTCTATGTCATCTCCTAGATGTAGCTACCACGCTCTATTTGGAGCTATTCCAAATAACTGTTCTACTTGGAGCTATTCTAAATTGTTGCTCCATTATATGCATCTGGTATCTCTACTCAGAGCTATCCGGATAGGTGTTAAGCTTGCATCGTCGTAACTCTTTACGTCGAACTCTTCATCACCACCATAACCGAGAAAATTCCTTAGTCCACTAGTTACTAAGGATAACTTTGACCGTTGTACTGTGATCCATTCTTGGATCACTCTTGTACCCCTTGACTGACTCATGGCAAGGCACACTTTAGGTGCGGTACACAGCATAGCATACTGTAGAGCCTATGTCTTAAGCATAGGGGACGACCTTCGTCCTTTCTATTCTGCCGTGGTCGAGCTTTAAGTCTTAACTTCATACCTTACAACTCAGGCAAGAACTCCTTCTTTGACTGATCCATCTTGAACACCTTCAAGATCATGTCAAGGTATGTGCTCATTTGAAAGTACCATTAAGCGTTTTGATCTATCCTTATAGATCTTGATGCTCAATGTTCAAGTAGCTTAATCCAGGCTTTCCATTGAAAAACGCTTTCCAAATAACCCTATATGCTTTCCAGAAATTCTACATCATTTCTGATCCTTAATATGTCAACAACATATACTCATCAGAAATTCTATAGTGCTCCCACTCACTTCTTTGGAAATACAAGTTTCTCATAAACTTTGTATATACCAAAATCTTTGATCATCTCATCAAAACATACATTCCAACTCCGAGATGCTTACTCCAGTCCTCAGAAGGATTGCTGGAGCTTTGCATACTTATTAGCATCTTTCAGGATTGACAAAACCTTCCGGTTGTATCAGATACAACCTTTCCTCAAGAAAATCGTCGAGGAAACAATGTTTTGACATCCTATCTGCAAGATTTCATAAATAATGCAGTAATCGCTAATATAATTCTAACAGACTCTTAGCATCGCTACGAGTGAGAAAGCCTCACCGCAGTCAACTCCTTGAACTTGTCAGGAAACTTCATAACGACAAGTCGAGCTTTCTTAATGGTGACATTTACCATCATTGTCCGTCTTCCTTTTAAAATCCATCTGTACTCAATAGCCTTACGACCATCGAGCCGTCTTGCCAAAGTCTACACTTTGTTTTCATACATGGATCCTCTCTCGGATTTTATGGCCTCGAGCCATTTATCGGAATCTGGGCCCACCATCGCTTCTCCATAGCTCGTAGGTTCATTGTTGTCTAGCAACATGACTTCCAAGACATGATTACGTACCACTCTGAAGTAGTACGCATCCTTGTCATCCCACGAGGTTTGGTAGTGACTTGATCTGAAGTTTCATGATCACTATCATAAGCTTCCACTTCAATTGGTGTAGGTGCCACAGGAACAACTCCCTGTGCCCTGCAACACACTAGTTGAAGAGACGGTTCAATAACCTCATCAAGTCTCCACCATCCTCCCACTCAATTCTTTCGAGAGAAACTTTTCCTCGTGAAAGGACCTGATTCTAGAAACAATCCCTTATTGCTTTCGGATCTGAGACAGGAGGTATACCCAACTATTTTGGGTGTCCTATGAAGATGCATTTATCCGCTTTGGGTTCGAGCTTATCAGCCTGAAACTTTTTCACATAAGCGTCGCAGCCCCAAACTTTTAAGAAATGACAGCTTAGGTTTCTCTAAACCATAGTTCATACGGTGTCATATCATCGGAATTACGTGGTGCCCTATTTAGAGTGAATGTGGTTGTCTCTAATGCCTAACCCATAAACTATTGTGGTAATTCGATAAGATACATCATGGTATGCATCATATCCAATAGGGTGCAGTTATGTTGTTCGGACACACCATCACACTATGGTGTTCCAGGCTGTATCAGTTGTGAGACAATTTCCACAATGTCTTAATTTTGTGCCAAACTCGTAATTCAGATATTCATCTCTATGATCATATCATAAATATTTTATCCTCTTGTCACGACGATCTTTCAACTTCACCCTGAAATTACTTGAACCTTTCAGTAATTCAGACTCGTGATTTATCAAGTAAATGTACTCAACATCTACTCAAATCATCTGTGAAGTAAGAACATAACGATATTCACTACACGCCTCAGCACTCATTGGACTGCACACATCAAAATGTATTTCTTCCAACAAGTTGCTTTCTAGTTCCATTTTACTGAAACCGAGGCTTTCAGCCATCTTGCCCATGTGGTATGATTTGCATGTCTCAAGTGATTCAAAATCAAGTGAGTTCAAACGGTCCATTTGCATGGAGTTTCTTCATGCATATACACCAATAGACATGGTTCGCATGTCTCAAACTTTTCAAAACGAGTGAGCCCAAAGATCCATCAACATGGAGCTTCTTCATGCGTTTTATACCGATATGTCTTACGTGGCAGTGCCACAAGTAGGTGGTACTAACTTATATCTTTTGGCATGAACACGTGTATCACTACGATCGAGATTCAATAAACCATTCATTATAGGTGCAAGACCATTGAAGGTATTATTCAAATAAATAGAGTAACGATTATTCTCCTTAAATGAATAACCGTATTGCGGTAGACATAATCCAATCACGTCTATGCTCAACGCAAACAACAATCTCGATGGTAGAGGGAGCGTGCGATGCTTGATCATATCAACATTGGAAACACTTCCAACACATATCGTCAGCTCACCTTTAGCTAGTCCCCGTTTATTCCGTAGCTTTTATTTCGAGTTACTAGCACTTAGCAACCGAACCGGTATCTAATACCCTGGTGCTACTAGGAGTACTAGTAAAGTACACATCAACACAATGTATATCCAATATACTTCTATCGACCTTGCCAGCCTTCTAATCTACCAAGTATCTAGGATAATTCTGCTCCAGTGGTTGTTCCCCTTATTACAGAAGCAATTAGTCTCGGGTTTGGGCTCAACCTTTGGGTTTCTTCACTAGAGCAGCAGCTGAATTGCCGTTTCACGAAGTATCCCTTCTTGCCCTTGCCCTTCTTGAAACTAGTGGTTTCACAAACCATCAACAATTGATGCTCCTTCTTGATTTCTACTTTTGTGGTGTCTAACATCGCGAATATCTCAAGGATCATCATATATGTCCCTGATATATTATAGTTCATCACGAAGCTCTAGCAGCTTGGTGGTAATGACTTCGGAGAAACATCACTATCTCATCTGGAAGATAAACTAAGCGATTGTTGTACTCAGACAATCTGAGCAAAAGCTCAACAATTGAGCTTTTCTCCCTTAGTATGTAGGCTAGAAGAACCGTCGGAGGTCTTATACCTCTTGACGTGGGCACGAGCCTGAAATCCCAATTTCAGCCCTCGAAACATCTCATATGTTTCACGACATTACAAAACACGTCTTTGGTGCCTCAACTCTAAACCATTTAACATTACCGAACTATCATGTAGTCATCAAAACGTGTATGTCAGATGTTCGCAACATCCACAGACCACGTTCGAGATTCAGCACACTGAGCGGTGCATTAAGGACATAAGCCTTCTAAGAAGCAATGAGGACAATCCTCAGTTTACGGACCTAGTCTGCATAATTGCTACTATCAACTTTCAACTAATTTTCTCTAGGAACATATCTAAACAGTAGAACTATAGCGTGAGCTACGACATAATTTGCAAAATCCTTTTGACTATGTTCAGAATAATTAAGTTCATCTTATGAACTCCCACTTAGATAGACATCCCTCTAGTCATCTAAGTGATTACATGATCTGAGTCAACTAGGCCGTGTCCGATCTGTGCGTGAGACGGACTAGTCAACGTCGGTGAACATCATCATGTTGATCGTATCTTCTATACGACTCATGCTCGACCTTTCGGTCTTCTGTGTTCCGAGGCCATGTCTGTACATGCTAGGCTCGTCAAGTTAACCCTAAGTGTTTTTGCATGTGTAAAACTGTCTTACACCCGTTGTATGTGAACGTAAGGATCTATCACACCCGATTAACACGTGGTGCTTCGAAACGACGAACTGTAGCAACGGTGCACAGTTAGGGGAGAACACTTCTTGAAATTGTAATGAGGGATCATCTTATTTACTACCGTCATTCTAAGCAAATAAGATGTATAAACATGATAAACATCACATGCAATCAAATAATAGTGACATGATATGGCCATATCATATAGCTCCTTTGATCTCCATCTTGGGGCTCCATGATCATCTATTACAAGAACATGATCAATCTCATACATCACATATATCATTCATCACATCCTTTTGGCCATATCACATCACATAGCATACCCTGCAAAAACAAGTTAGACGTCCTCTAATTGTTGTTTGCATGTTTTACGTGGCTGCTATGGGTTTCTAGCAAGAACGTTTCTTACCTACGCAAAACCACAACGTGATATGCCAATTGCTATTTACCCTTCATAAGGACCCTTTTCATCGAATCCGATCCGACTAAAGTGGGAGAGACAGACAGCCGCCAGCCACCTTATGCAACTAGTGCATGTTTGTCGGTGGAACCGGTCTCACGTAAGAGTACGTGTAAGGTTGGTCCGGGCCGCTTCATCCCACAATACCGTCGAATCAAGATAAGACTAGTAACGGCAAGCATATTGAACAAAATCAACGCCCACAACTACTTTGTGTTCTACTCGTGCATAGAATCTACGCAATAGACCTAGCTCTGATACCACTGTTGGGGAACGTAGCAGAAATTCAAAATTTTCCTACGTGTCACCAAGATCTATCTATGAAGAGACTAGCAACGAGGGGAAGGAGAGTGCATCTACGTACCCTTGTAGATCGCTAAGCGGAAGCGTTCAAGTGAACGGGGTTGATGGAGTCGTACTCGTCGTGATTCAAATCACCGATGACCAAGTGCCGAACGCACGGCACCTCCGCGTTCAACACACGTACAGGTCGGTGACGTCTCCCATGCCTTGATCCAGCAAGGAGAGAGGGAGATGTTGAGGAAGACTCCATCCAATAGCAGCACAACGGCGTGGTGGTGATGGAGGAGCGTGGCAATCCTGCAGGGCTTCTCCAAGCACCGCAGAAGAGGAGAAGGACTTGGGAGAGGAGAGGGCTGCACCAAAGGCAAAAGGTGTGTCTCAAGAGGCCCTCCTACCCTCACTATGTATAGGGAGCCCAAGGGGGGTGCGCCAGCCCTAGGAGATCCAATCTCCTAGGGGGGCGGCGGCCAGGGGAGGTTTCCCTTCCCCCCAAGGCACCTAGGAGGTGCCTTCCCTCTTTGGGACTCTTCCTTAGGGTTCCCCTTTCACCCTAGGCGCATGGGCCATAAGGGAAGTGGCGCCCCAGCCCACTTTGGGCTGGATCCCTTCCCACTTCAGCCCATGGGACCCTCCGGGATAGGTGGTCCCACCCGGTGGGCCCCCGGGAACCTTCCGGTGGTCCCGGTACAATACCGATGACCCCGAAACTTGTCCCGATGGCCGAAATAGGACTTCCTATATATAAATCTTTACCTCCGGACCATACCGGAACTCCTCGTGACGTCCAGGATCTCATCTGGGACTCTGAACAACATTCGGTAACCACATACAAGCTTCCTTTATAACCCTAGCGTCATCGAACCTTAAGTGTGTAGACCCTACGGGTTCGGGAGACATGCAGACATGACCGAGACGTTCTCCGGTCAATATCCAACAGCGGGATCTGGATACCCATGTTGGCTCCCACATGTTCCACGATGATCTCATCGGATGAACCACGATGTCAAGGACTTAATCAATCCCGTATACAATTCCCTTTGTCTATCGGTATGTTACTTGCCCGAGATTCGATCGTCGGTATCCAATACCTAGTTCAATCTCGTTACCGGCAAGTCTCTTTACTCGTTCCGTAACACATCATCCCGTGATCAACTCCTTGGTCACATTGCGCATATGATGATGTCCTACCGAGTGGGCCCAGAGATACCTCTCCGCTTACACGGAGTGACAAATCCCAGTCTCGATTCGTGCCAACCCAACAGACACTTTCTATAGCCACCCAGTTACGTTGTGATGTTTGGCACACCCAAAGCACTCCTACGGTGTCCGGGAGTTACACAATCTCATGGTCTAAGGAAATGATACTTGACATTAGAAAAGCTTTAGCATACGAACTACACGATCTAGTGCTATGCTTAGGATTGGGTCTTGTCCATCACATCATTCTCCTAATGATGTGATCCCGTTATCAACGACATCCAATGTCCATGGTTAGGAAACCGTAACCATCTATTGATCAACGAGCTAGTCAACTAGAGGCTCACTAGGGACATGGTGTTGTCTATGTATCCACACATGTATCTGAGTTTCCTATCAATACAATTATAGCACGGATAATAAACGATTATCATGAACAAGGAAATATAATAATAATCAATTTATTATTGCCTCTAGGGCATATTTCCAACAGCGAGCCCTCGCATGGGTCGCGTGTTGTATTGTGAGTGGCGTTGTATGCCGCTCTATGTTGGTAGAGGGGTCGTCTATCCGGCCAGGTGGCTGCTTTGATATTTGGTTGTGGGGGGTCTGAGGCCTCCTCATCGAATTCAGGTAGCAGCTTCCGCTTTGGGTAGCTCTTGGAGGGGCGATTGTCGCCGTACCTCGCTGCTGTGTTGAGTATTCTACTCCATCTGATTTGGAGTGTGTCTTGCGCAGCCTTGAGCCTTTGCTTCTGCGTTTTAAGACTCCTCGCGGTGGCAACAAGCCTTTTACGGGCATTCTGCTACTCCGGGTGCCTGTCCGGCGTTATGTCGTCCGGACCATTATCCTTGATAGAATTTGTTTCTTCTATTTGATTATCCGGATTGCTGTTGTCCGGCAGCGGTTCGCCCTGCTCCAGCGCTGGGTCTGTGTGATCGTTATTTCTGTCGAGGCGGGATTTGGGGCGGCGCTTGCGTCGCCGCTTTGACTGCTTCTCGAGGGAACAAGCCTTTGGTGCGTCCTTCCACTCCTCGTCGTCATCTTTTGGTGCGTCCACCATGTATACGTCATATGACGAGGTGGCTTTCCAGGGCCCAACAGGCGCTAGTTCTTCATCGTCTCCTTCATCGGCGTCCATACCGTCGATGTCTTCGGAGTCGAAGTCGAGCATGTCGGTTAAATCGTCGACAGTGGCTACAAAGTGGGTGGTGGGTGGGCTTTGAATTTCTTCATCGTCCGTATCCCAACCTTGCTGACCGTAGTCCGGCCAGGGCTCTCCTGATAAAGAGAGAGACTTTAGTGTCTTCAGAATATCGCCGAAAGGCGAGTGCTGAAAGATGTCCGCGGTAGTAAACTCCATGATCGGCGCCCGATCAGATTCGATCGGCAGGGGCGCGGAGGGTTTGGAGTCCGGAGAGGAGTCCGGCTCCTTGGAGTCACGAGTCTCGCGGAGTGCGGGGCTGGTGTTCGGCTCGATCGCCGTTGGAATCGCAGCCCCCGAGGCGGCGTCCAACCACCCATCCTCGATCGGCGTAGTTGGCTCCGAATTAAGGGTCGAAGCCGATGCGGGTGCGGCCTCTAGGGCACTGTTCGGCGGCAGAGCTAGATCACGCTCATCGAGATAGTGCGACGCGCTCGGTAGTGGCTCGAATCCGTTGAAGATCAAGTCCCCGCGGATGTCAGCCGTGTAGTCTAAACTTCCAAATCTGACCTGACGGCCAGGGGCATAGCTTTCGATCTGCTCAAGATGGCCAAGTGAATTGGCCCGTAGTGCGAAGCCGCCGAAGACGAAGATCTGTCCGGGGAGGAAGTTCTCTCCCTAGACTGCATCGCTATTGATGATCGTAGGAGCCATCAAGCCTAACGGCGACGACACAGGGGAACTCTCAATGAAAGCACCAATGTCGGTGTCAAAACCGGCGGATCTCGGGTAGGGGGTCCCAAACTGTGCGTCTAGGCCGGATGGTAACAGGAGGAAAGGGACACGAAGTTTTACCCAGGTTCGGGCCCTCTTGATGGAGGTAAAATCCTACGTCCTGCTTGATTAATATTGATGATATGGGTAGTACAAGAGTAGATCTACCACGAGATCGGAAAGGCTAAACCCTAGAAGCTAGCCTATGGTATGATTGTTGTTCTGTATGTTGTTCTACGGACTAAAACCCTCTGGTTTATATAGACACCGGAGAGGGTTAGGGTTACACAAAGTCGGTTACAATGGTAGGAGATCTACATATCCGTATCGCCAAGCTTGGCTTCCACACCAAGGAAAGTCCCTTCCGGACACGGGACGAAGTCTTCAATCTTGTATCTTCATAGTCCAGGAGTCCGCCCGAAGGTATAGTCCGGCTATCCGGACACCCCCTAATCCAGGACTCCCTCAACAGGCCCCACTTAATTCTTTTTCTATCCGACTTTCTCACCTCCATGACACTCTCCCTTGCTTTTCACCGTGGGCAGCGTGGTCCTCTTCCACTTTATCAACGGAGAAGCCGACTCCTCTGCAGGAACTAGTATGCCCCTGCAAGCATCACCTTTAGTTGAGCTGGACTCCATCCACCTACGTGGCATACTGGGGCAGCGGTCCAGCATGGCCCGTTGGCCATGCCTGCTGTGTGGTGACGGCACAGCCCACGGCAAAGACAGGTGTCTTGGCGTACGACGACACATGCCGTAACACAGCTACAAAAACACTCGCGTATACAAAAGTTCGACATATATAAAAATTTGGGTCAAAGCCGAGTGTCGTCGTGGCCCGCACCACAAACCAGGTGGTCGTGCTCGTCTGAGTTGGTTGCCCTATGACAAGAACGATTGTAAGCCGTATGGCACGCGTGTATAATGTACAATACAATGTAAAACCGAACTTAACCTTGCCCCAGCCTTGTGGTTCAGTACAATCTGTTGTTGGAGCTGGAAAGCAACAATGCGCTGTACAAATTCACCGACACGGCAAATATGACTACACAGCCCCCTCCACTTGTGATGAACTTTGAGGACAGCTTCAACTAACAAGTAAGCAGCGGAATAACACAAACAACATGCACATGTGACACTGGATTTAACGTAGAAAAACCTCCTCAACTTGAGGAGTAAAAAACCACAGCTGTGGACCGACCGGTCCACGTAACTTCACTATGAGATTATGAGTACAAAGTCTTCTCTAGAACCTCTAGAGAGATTTACAACACACTCTCCATGTTGCCAACCGGCAATAGCAACAACAGCCACAAGAGGCAAGATTTCAGCAAAGCAGAGTTTACACAGCTTCTGTACCCTTCAGTGTTTTGCAAACTGCTCTTAAACTGCTAAACCAAACATCACCAAATTTGGCAGACAAGTAGACACATGAGTTCTTGACATCCCCTCCGAATTTCAGCTCAATCGGACATCATTTGCCTAACCAAACTGTTCGTCTCCGAAAACTACTCCGTTCTGAAACTGCAGCAGTCAGAGCTGGCAAAACCACTCTCAAATCTGATGCTCCACTGACCCAATCCTCAAACCAGCTAACCAGATCGAAGTACTGAAAGTAAGGAATGAGCTCACCAAGTTTGGGGTCGATCAAAGAACGTTTGAGCCTCCAATCACCAGCTTGAACACTGTCTAGTGAGATGCAGCAAATCTGGACAGAGCCTCTACTTCTTCTTCTTACTCTCTCAGGTTGTGTTTTCTCTTGTGTGCTCTCACTCTCACTCTCACGAATGGCAGCCACCACCAGCAAGGGGTGGAGTGGCTAGGGTTTTCTTCTTGCTTCACTTCCCTTGGAAGCGCTCTCAACCGTTGGATGCAGCGCAGATCAACGGCTGACATGTGTTGGACTTATGGGCTGATGTTGGGCTGCCAACACACCTCCATGTGGAAGGACTTAGCCCAACAAACTCCCCTCCCGACATCATGGAGGGTCTCTGTCGGTGTCAAAACCGGCGGATCTCGGGTAGGGGGTCCCGAACTGTGCGTCTAGGCCGGATGGTAACAGGAGGCAAGGGACACGAAGTTTTACCCAGGTTCGGGCCCTCTTGATGGAGGTAAAACCCTACGTCCTGCTTGATTGATATTGATGATATGGGTGTTACAAGAGTAGATCTACCACGAGATCAGAGAGGCTAAACCCTAGAAGCTAGCCTACGGTATGATTGTATGTTGTGATTGTTATCCTACGGACTAAAACCCTTCGGTTTATATAGACACCAGAGAGGGTTAGGATTACACAAGGTCGGTTACAAAGGAGGAGATATCCATATACGCATTGCCCAGCTTGCCTTCCACGCCAAGTAGAGTCCCATCCAGACACGAGACGAAGTCTTCAATCTTGTATCTTCATAGTCTAACAGTCCGGCCAATGGAGATAGTCCGGCTGTCCGGAGACCCCCTAATCCAGGACTCCCTCAGTAGCCCCTGAACCAGGCTTCAATGACGATGAGTCCGACGCGCAATTGTCTTCGGCATTGCAAGGCAGGTTCCTTCTCCGAATACATCACAGAAGAATTTGAATACGAGGATAGTGTCCGACCCTGCAAAATAAGTTCCACATTTCATCGTAGAGAATAATGCTTTCGCAGATCTAATCCGCTAGCTTGTTTTGGCAACATGACATTACGTCATGGCCCGGTGATTATTCGAACCGTTTCTTTTAACCAGCCCCGCACATAACGCGAGACAGTTTTTCGACACGTCTTGTCAAAGCAGAGATCGTGTCCCCTTATTACGGGATTCTCATCAATACAGGCGTGGATAACCCAACCGCTCCATCAATTGCAGCGCTTGGGGGATTAGAAAGTTTTACCAGGCAAGTGGGGACGCTCAATTTTGTCCGCCCATATAAAGGGATAAGGATTCACCTTTCTATCCACGCCTTCTTCCTCCTCTGCTCATCCGCTCCCGCACACTCGAGCTCTAGCGCCCAAGTCCTCACTTCCATCTCAACCTTCCCCAACCATGTCCGGAGCAGGAGGCAAGTGGATGGTCTCCTCCGTCACGGAGGGAGACATCAAGAAACTGAGGAGAGCCGGATACCTGCACGACGACATCGCGCACCGGCTCCCAGATGAGGGACAGCTCATCCCCACCCCCGAGCCCCATGAGAGGGTGGTATTCCTCACCCATTTCCTCCGCGGACTAGGATTCCCTCTCCATCCCTTCGTCCGGGGGCTCATGTTTTATTACGGCCTGGATTTCCATGATCTAGCCACAAACTTCATCCTCAACATCTCGGTGTTTATCGTTGTGTGCGAGGCCTTCCTCCTCATCAAGCCCCACTTCGGCTTATGGCTGAAGACCTTCAATGTCAAGCCAAAGATAGTGAGTGGCCGCCAGGCGGCGTGCGGAGGCGCCATGGTGGGCAAGATGCCCAACATCACATGGCTCGAGGGCACCTTCGTGGACAATAAAGGGGTGGCAATCGGGGTGGTTCTATATCACCGAGCCGCGCGACCCCGCATGGGTAGCGGCCCCCGAGTTCCGATCTGGCATCCCCATGCGGCTCACCTCCTAGAAAGAGAAGGGCCTGTCCTGGGGTAATTCAAAAGAGCTGACCGGACTCCAGTCATGTATTCAGAACATGGTGGATAAGAAGCTCAAGCTTGTCAACATAGTCCAGGTTATGCTCGTTCGCCGGATACTCCCATGCCAACAACAGGAATTTACTTGTGGGAGTTCAATCCGGCGCAGCACCGAACTCTGAATAGGCTCTTCGACACGACTCATGAAGATGCCTGGAGGGTGCTGTTCAAGGGCGTCGCGGTCCCTCCCCCCATTACTGAGGATCGCGGATTCAGCGCGAAGCGCCACGCCAGTGTGGTAAGTTGTTTTACCTCTTACAGGATATTTGTTATATATATATATAGATTGGCTCTATGCGGGATCTAAACTCCCGTAATTTTGACAGGACTGGCAGAAGATGGCCGGACAGATCGACTGTTCGACCCCCTTGCCCGAACGCCCCGCAGACGCTCTTCTGACGAAGATGCTGACTCCGGCCCCTTATAAGGTGCCGGAGAAGAGCAAGAAGGCCAAGGGAGCTCGAAAGAGTTCCCGACGCCAGGCGTCGTCGGACTCACCGTCCGATGACTCTGCGGTGCACTCTTCCTCCGAAGACGAGGAAGAGGAAGAAGAGGCTCCCCCACCGACTGGGGAAAACAAGAAAAGGAAGGCCGCCCCAACTGGGGAGGCCGAAGGGTCCAAGAAGGGAAGGACGCTCCTTCCAGACAGCTCTACCGCCGCCGACAAAAGTGAAGACGAGTGGTTGCCCAGGGGCAAGCCCCAGGGGAGATCATAAGTGTTCGGATACCAAAGTAACCCATAGGATTCCTTTGTCACATTGCTTTCCCTAACGCCGAACTCAATTGTACAGGCCGCCCTGAGCCAATATCGAGGTATCCTCGGACGGCTCCCTGGGCTCGTCAGACATGGATAGCGATCCAGTCCTGACCGCCACCTCCCCTCATCCGGCCAAGGACGCCGAGGTGCTGTCTCAAGAGGCACCGGATCAAGGGGGGACAGTCCCGGAGGCGCCTCAAGGCGACCTTCCGGACTCCGGGAGCCAAGGGGACGGGGTCCCCGAGAGCTCCGAGTTCGGCCCTCAGCCGAACACCGCGCCGGACCCTCCAACGGATCCGAGCTCGGGTAGGCAGTCCCCTTCTAAGGAGGGTGAGACGCCTGTGCCGGTGACCTCTGTCCACCCAGAGGCGCCGGACACTATCATGAGTGCGGTGATCCAGAAGGTTCAGTCTGCCAAGAGCGGATTGACTGAAGCCTGTACTAGCCTTCTAACAGGCTTCGAGGTAAGTGTTTTAAAATGTAGTAGAAGTGTTACCGCATAGACAGTAGCCCCTGATGCTTTGTTCGGTGTTCGTGAATAATAGCCAAACAGAGGATCAAATAATATCGTAGGAGTCTAATATAAGTATGTCAATATGCATATGCAGGCTTCGCTTCTGGCGTCCGCCGCACTAATTGTGGAGGTCGCCGTACTGAAGGAGGCCCTCGAGGGGTCCCAGAAAGAGCTCGGTCTTACTAAGAGGCAGCTCGAGGAGAACAAGGGTAAGTAATACCCCGTCTATAGATATATGTGTATAAAAAAGGACGCGATTGCAAAATAACAGGATCATTGTATGTTCTGCCAGGGGCCACGACCGAGGTGGCGACCCTGAAGCAAGCGCTGTCCCAGGAAAAAGAAAAGGCGGCCCAGGAGCGCACCGAGCGAGAGAGGCACGAGGCTCGGGTGGGTGAGGTGCAGCAAGAGCTCCAGGCTCTCGTGACAAAGCACGAGGCATTGGAGCTTGACTTGAAGACGAAAGAGTTTGAGCTTGCCGCGGCCCGTGAGAGCGCGAAGAGTGCCAAGGCCGAGGCCTAGAAGGCCCTTCAGGAGAGCGATGCAATGAAGAAGATAGCGGCGGGTAAGGCTTTCTATATGCAAAGCAAGCATGTAAAGATGAATTACCGATTACTTACCCGAATCAGGAGCTCTTCAGGAGCATTCGCAGATTTTCCCCGCAGTGTGTCCGATGCCGCACTATTCTACCGGGCCAAGGATGGAAGCTCGACGGAGAAGCTGTTCTGGTCTCAGTATGCTGAGGCCGAACATCCGGTGCCAATGAGTGACCAGCTGAAGCAGATGGCCAAGCTACATAAGGCGGCCGATCAGGCCATGAAGGGCTTCATAGTCCGGTTGTGGCCTGGCGATGCCCTTCCGAACATCTTCTTCGGCCTGGTGAGGCGGCTTGTGGATGCATGCCCACGGCTGGAGGTCGTCAAGCGATCCGTATGCATTCAAGGTGCACGCCGGGCCTTCGCCCGTGTAAAACGCAGTGGGTCAAGCTAGACGCCGTGAAGCTGATCAAGGAGGGGCCGCCGGAGGGCAAGGAGCACCGCCACCCCGAGATGTACTATGAGGGTGTTCTGCCGGGCGCCCATCTTATCGCGGATGAGTGTTCGCAAAATGTAATATTTGAATGAGACTTGCTCGTTTTGTCCTGTATGTATGAAAACTTGTATCGTTTTCGCTATGCAACGCTTGTGTGAATTTAAAATATTACCTTCTGTTTGGCTGTTTATCCAATCTGAGAGATGGCTAGTCCTCAGCTTCTGCCCTCATGCCACGAGTGCCGGGGTGTTCGGGATAAACCTGAGCACTCTTGTTCCCATGTTTGGGTCCTTCGAGGGAGGTGCTCAGCACAACGAACAAGGCAACCCGACTAATAATGCTTTATCACTCTCACTTAGCCATAGAATTCAATAATTTTAAATTTCGGCGAAGCCCCTGGTATTCGGAAGGCCGAATTCGGGGCACAATACACGCCTGTAAGCCGGACGGAGCCGACCCTCGCCCTAAGCGGCATAAGTCTTTAGGGACTCGAAAAACCTCGCCGAACAGCGACCAGTCTCTCGCCTTATCATGACAGTCAGTTTTAGCTTTCTGTACTGAGGTGCTCGACCCGGCAGAACCGGGGCACAATCGCAGTAGTTCTCCTAGCGCTACCTTAGCCGATAGAGCGGAATGTAAGGTACCAAAACATAGGAGCCGGGCAAACCCAACATTTGACCAAAGACATGATTTGGAGCTGATGCATATAATGCTATAAGTTCGGGGTGCCGCACTTGTGAAAGTGTTCGGACTTTTCACACCATATTGTGGGTACGTAAGCCCCTGGTGCATTGGTTGTACCAGAGTGTACGATTGCTAGGCGTCATTAATGAACACATAGATATGTATACATATAACAAAAATGCGATAATAGTCGTAATGTCATGCATTGTATATGAAAGAATTGCATTAAAGCAGAGTGATACAGATAGTGTAATAAGCAAAAGAGTAGGACTATGTCCCTTCCAAGGGCGAGCTGAGGAATTATATGAAATCTGTAATCCACCTGGGAATTCCGTGGTTGTCGGCCTCCTTGGTTGCTGTATCATGTGTTCGGCAATAGAGCTGTCGGGCAGTGTTTCCAGAGATTGAAAAAGTCCTGAAAGAAAAAGAAAAATAACCAAACGGGAAGCCCCTGGTGCGGTTTAGGCCGCGTTTTGGGGCGTGCCGTGGTTATGCCCCCCCCCCCTCCCCACCTATGCCCATGGTATTGTTAATGCGTAATTATGTACGCGCGGCACGAACAACGTCGTTGGGCTGGGATTGGGGTGGCCACCGTATTGCTACGCGAGCTCAGATCGCGCCAGGCGGTCTGTTTGCCGATTGCCCCGAGCGCGCTTGAAGGTGTCCGGGCTTTGAAACGCCAAACTGGTAGATTGCCTTGAGAGGCTGCTTTGCGCTTCTCCTGCTAGGGCCGCGGTGTGCTCCTCTGTTCGGAGAGAGCGCTCTGTGTTTCCGTTGACTGTAATAACTCCGCGGGGTCCTGGCATCTTGAGCTTGAGGTATGCATAATGTGGCACCGCATTGAATCTAGCGAATGCGGTTCGTCCGAGCAGCGCGTGGTAACCACTGCGGAACGGGACTATATCGAAGATTAACTCTTCGCTTCGGAAGTTATCCGGGGATCCGAAGACCACTTCCAGTGTAATTGAGCCTGTGCAGTGGGCCTCTATGCCTGGAATGATGCCTTTAAAGGTCGTCTTAGTGGGTTTGATCCTTGAGGGGTCTATACCCATTTTGCGCACTGTGTCCTGATAAAGCAGGTTCAAGCTGCTGCCGCCGTCCATAAGGACTCGAGTGAGGTGAAATCCGTCGATGATTGGGTCTAGGACCAGTGCGGCGAATCCTCCGTGACGGATACTAGTGGGGTGGTCCCTGCGATCGAAGGTGATCGGACAGGAGGACCAAGGATTGAACTTTGGGGCGACTGGCTCCAACGCATATACGTCCCTGAGCGCACGCTTCCGCTCCCTCTTGGGGATGTGGGTTGCGTATATCATGTTCACCGTCCGCACTTGCGGGGGAAACCTCTTCTGTCCTCCAGTGTGCGGCTGCCGGGGTTCTTCCTCGTCATCGCTATGCGGCCCCTTGTCCTTGTTTTCAGCAATTAACTTGTCGGCCTGCTTGAACACCCAATAATCCCTGTTGGTGTGATTGGCTGGCTTGTCTGGGGTGCCGTGTATTTGACACGAGCGATCGAGTATACGGTCCAAGCTGGACGGACCCGGTGTACTTTGTTCGAATGGCTTCTTCCGCTGACCGGGTTTAGAGCCTTTGAATCCAGCATTGACTGTTGTATCCTCAGTACTTTTGCCGTTAATGTGGCGCTTATGCTTATTGCGACGTGACCTGCTGTTGCTGTCCTTGGTATCTGAGGTACCATGGTTCTTTGATATGTTGTTACTGCGAGCCAACCAGCTGTCTTCTCCCGCACAAAAGCGGGTCATGAGCGTGGTGAGGGCTGCCATAGATTTCAGCTTTTCCTGACCAAGGTGCCAGGCTAGCCAATCGTCTCAGATGTTGTGCTTGAAAGCCACTAAGGCCTCCGCACCGGACAGTCGACGATTTGATTTTTCTTTGTAAGGAACCGAGTCCAGAATTGCCTGGCTGACTCTTCTGGCTGCTGAATTATGTGGCTCAAGTCATCGGCATCTGGTGGTCGCACATAAGTGCCATGAAAGTTGTCAAGGAATTCGGCTTCCAGATCTTCCCAATAGCTAATGGAGTCCGCTGGCAAGCTATTAAGCCAGTGCCGCGCTGGTCCTTTGAGTTTTAGTGGGAGGTATTTGATGGCATGTAAGTCATCACCGCGGGCCATGTGGATGTGGAGGAGGAAGTCCTCAATCCATACCGCGGGATCTGTTGTGCCGTCGTATGATTGAATGTTTACAGGTTCGAAACCTTCTGGGAATTGATGTTCCATTACTTCGTCTGTGAAGCATAAGGGGTGTGCGGCGCCTCTATATTGGGCTATATCGCGACGCAGTCGTATGGGTCCTGCCCGCTATGTTCGGCCCGACCGGATTTGCTTTTACTGTATCCGGCGTGACGTTTACCGTCTCGTAGAGTGGTGCGCCCTCGTGATCCGTAGATCGATCTTGAATGCTTTGCTTTGTCCTCCAATATGTCTCGCAAGTCTGGCGTATCTCCCCATGCCTTTTTATTTGGATGGCGTTGGGGTGGAGGCTGAGCTTTTGGCTGGAATGCCTCTCTATCGCGGCCACGAGGTGGCCGATCAGCCGTATCATACGCTTCTTCCTCCAGTCGGGGTAGTAACCTGCGCCTTGGGTAACTCTTGGAGGGACGGTCGAGTTTATATTCCTCGGCCGCGAGGACTTCAGTCCATTTGTCAGCTAGCAGATCTTCATCAGCTTGAAGCTGCTGCTGCTTTTTCTTCAGGCTACTTGCTGTGGCCATAAGCCTGCGCTTGAAGCGCTCTTGTTCGACGGGATCCTCTGGTACGGCGAATTCATCATCACCGAGGCTTGCCTCGTCTTCAGAGGGGGGCATGTAATTATCATCCTCCTCCTCTCTGCCAGCCGCCCTCTCAGGAGAGTTGGCTCCTTCATCCTCCTGCTCTAAATCTTGCTGGAGGGGATTGTTGTTGTCTTCGGCGCTATCCGGAGTGTTATTATCTCCTGTGTCGGTATCACCACTTTTGCTTTGGCGGGACTTAGAGCGGCGCCGCTGACGTCGGCGCTTGGGTTGCTTCTTGGAGGGGTCATCCTCCGTATCTCGTCGCCGTTGCCTTCATTGGGTGTATCCACCATGTATATGTCATACGACGAGGTGGCTTTCCAGTGCCCTATAGGTGCTGGTTCATGTTCGTCTCCTACATCGTCGTCCATACCGTCGATGTCTTCGGTGTCGAAGTCGAGCATGTTAGTTAAATCATCGATAGTGGCTACAAAGTGGTTGGTGGGTGGGCATCGAATTTCTTCATCGTCCGCATCCCAATCCTGTTGGCCACAATCCGGCCAGGGCTCTCCTGACAAAGAGAGAGACCTTAGTGAATTCAGGATGTCGCCGAAGAGCGAGTGCTGAAAGATATCCCCGGCGGTGAATTCCATGATCGGCGCCCAATCGGATTTGATTGGCGGGGGCGCGGATGATTCTGGGTCCGGAAGAAAGTCCGGCACCTTGGAGTCACGGGCCGTGCGGAGGATTATGCTGGTGTTTGGCTCGATCGCCGTCGAGACTGCAGCCCCTGAGGCGGTGTCTAGCCACCCGTCCTCGATTGGCGTCGTTGGCTCCGAGGTGAGGGTCGGAGCTGATGCGGGCGTGGCCTCTGGGGTACCTTTTGGTGGCAGAGCTAGGTCATACCCATCGCGACAGTGCGGCGCGCCCGGCTATAGCTCGGATCCGTCGAAGATCAAGTCCCCACGGATGTTGGCCGTGTAATTCAAACTTCCAAATCTGACCTGATGGCCAGGGGGGTAGCTTTCAATCTGCTCCAGATGGCCAAGCGAATTAGCCCGCAATGCAAAGCCGCCGAATACGAAGATCTCTCCGGGGAGAAAAGTCTCACCCTGGACCGCATCGCTACCGATGATAGTGGGAGCCATCAAGCCTAACGGCGACGACACAGAGGAACTCTCAATGAAAGCACCAATGTCGGTGTCAAAACCGGCGGATCTCGGGTAGGGGGCCCCGAACTATGCATCTAGGCCGGATGGTAACAGGAGGCAAGGGATACGAAATTTTACCCAGGTTCGGGCCCTCTTGATGGAGGTAAAACCCTACGTCCTGCTTGATTGATATTGATGATATGGGTGTTACAAGAGTAGATCTACCACGAGATCAGAGAGGCTAAACCCTAGAAGCTAGCCTACGGTATGATTGTATGTTGTGATTGTTGTCCTACGGACTAAAACCCTTCGGTTTATATAGACACCGGAGAGGGTTAGGGTTACACAAGGTCGGTTACAAAAGAGGAGATATCCATATACGCATTGCCTAGCTTGCCTTCCACGCCAAGTAGAGTCCCATCCGGACACGAGACGAAGTCTTCAATCTTGTATCTTCATAGTCTAACAGTACGGCCAATGGAGATAGTCCGGCTGTCCGGAGACCCCCTAATCCAGGACTCCCTTAGTCTCACTGCCATCCGGCAGCCATGCCGGCGAGCCGGCGGTATACTTCAAGTTTCTTCCTTGTCAGCACTTTAGTCAACATATCAGCCCCATTGTCATCGGTGTGAACCTTCTCAAGTTGCATTTTCTTGGAATACAACACATCTCGAATCCAATGATAACGGACCTCTATATGCTTAGACCTTGAATGAAAGCTTGCATTCTTACTTAAGTGGATAGCACTTTGGTTGTCACAAAACAACACATATTTGTCTTGCTTAAAACCAAGCTCACAAGCCAACCGTTTCAGTCACAATAGCTCTTTGCTCGCCTCTGTTACTGCAATGAATTCAGCTTCAGTTGTATTCAGTGCCACACACTTTTGCAGCCTGCTTTGCCATGACACCGCTCCCCTGCATAGGTAACCAAGTAACCTGAAGTAGACTTCCTTCTGTCAACATCTCTAGCCATGTCAGAATCTGAAAAGGCAACCAGCTTGGCTTCACCACCACCAAAGCAAAGTTTCAAATTTGTGCTGCCCCGGAGATATCTCAAAATCCACTTCACGGCTTCCCAATGAGGTCTTCCTGGATTGGACATAAATCTGCTCACAGTACTAACCGCATGAGCAATGTCAGGCCTTGTACATACCATAGCATACATCAAAATCCCAACCGCTGAAGCATAAGGAACATGATGCATTTCCTTTTTCTTCTCATCAGTGGTAGGATATTGCTTTCTGCTCAACTTGAAATGGGCTGCTAGTGGACAACTCACAACTTTAGCATTTTCCATCCTGAACTTCTGAAGTACCTTCTCAATATACTTCTCTTGAGACAAGTACAACTTGTTGCAATTTCTGTCCCACTCAATTCTCATCCCGAGAATGTTCTTTGCTGGACCTAAGTCTTTCATAGCAAAACATTTTCTCAACTCCTTCTTCAACTTAGCAATCCTAGAGACATTCTTGCCAACAATCAGTATATCATCAACATAGAGCAATAATATGATGAAATCATCACCTGAGAACCTCTGAATAAACACAAAATGGTCTGAGCTACACTTCTTGTAGCCTTGCTCCCCCATAACAGTTTCAAACTTCATGTACCATTGTCTTGGTGCTTGTTTCAGGCCATAGAGACTTTTCTTCAGCTTGCACACATAGTCTTCTTTGCCTTTCACAAGAAACCCCTCAGGTTGCTCCATGTATATTTCTTCCTCCAAGTCACCATGAAGGAATGCAGTCTTCACATCCATTTGCTCAACCTCCAAGTTGAGACCTTGCTGCCATGACAAGGATTACTCTTCTGGATGTCATCTTCACCACCGGAGAAAAGATCTCATCATAGTCAATGCCTTTTCTCTGGCCAAATCCTTTTATAACTAGCCTGGCCTTGTACCTTGGATGTGATGTGTGCTCTTCTTGCTTGATTCTGTAGACCCACTTGTTCTTCAAAATTTTCTTGCCCTTGGGAAACTTCACCAACTCATAAGTATGATTCTTATGCAAAGAATCCATCTCTTCTTGCATAGCATTTTTCCACTCCTTCTTGTGCTCATCTTCCATTGCAACTGCAAAGCATTCAGGTTCTGAACCGTCAGATAATAAAACCATGTATTGATCTGAGGGATACCTGCTGGAAGGAATTCGACCCCTGTTGGATCTTCTGAGTGGACCAGCTGGTGGACTTTCTGGTGCTGGTGCTTCCTGCTGATCCGGATCATCAACTTCAGCATCATACTCTTGTTGTTGCTACTGGGGAGCATCTTCTTCACCTGCACCACCATGTACATCATCTTGTACATCTTCTGCATCTGCTTCAGCTTGCACGGGAGCTGGAGCTGCAGGAACTGGGTCAGAATCAATCATGTCTTGCTGCTGCTGAGGAAGAACCTGCCCCTTTGTCTTCACAATATCCTCAATTGTTTGGTCTTCAACAAACACAACATCACGGCTTCTCACAACTTTCCTTACTATAGGGTCAAACAGCTTGTAGCTAAACTCATCACCACCATAGCCAAGAAAGATACACTGTCGTGTCCTCGAACCAAGCTTTGACCTTTCATCTTGAGGAATATGAACAAAGGCCTTGCACCCAAAAATCTTCAGGTGGTCATATGAGACATCCTTGTCACACCAGACCCTGTTAGGAACATCTCCCTGCAAAGGATAACTTGGTGAGAGATTAATAAGATAAACTCCAGTCATCAAAGCCTCACCCCAAAAGTGTTTGCGTAGCTTTGCACTTGACAACAAGCATCTAACTCTCTCCACAATTGTCTTGTTCATCCTCTCAGAAAGACCATTCAGCTGTGGTGTCTTCGAGGGAGTAAATTGATGCCTAATACCTTGCTGCTTGCAATATGCATCAAATGGCCCAATATACTCTCCTCCATTATCAGTGCAGATGCACTTGATCTTCTTCTCAGTTTCTCTCTTAGTCGAGACTTGGAATTGCTTGAATACACGTAGTACTTGATATTTGGTCCTCAAAGTGAAGGCCCAAACTTTTCTGGAAGTCATCAATAAAAGTCACAAAGTACTTAGCACCACCAAGAGATCTTACCGACATTTTGCAAACATCGCAATGTATGAAGTCCAGCTTCTCGGGCTTCTTGTGAGGAGGTAGAGTCTTGAAGGCAACTCGGTGTTGCTTCCCTGCTAGACAATCTGAAAATTTCTTGATGTGAACTCCTTTCACACCCTTCAACAATTTTTTCTTCACTAGAACTTTCATCCCCTTCTCACTCATGTGCCCAAGTCTCTTGTGCCATAAAGCACAGTGATCATCCTTCTCTAGTGCATTGACAGAAGCACTAAAGATCTTAGCATGAACATGATACAACACTGAGACCATTTTTCCTCTTGCAACAATCATGTTGCCTTTGGTAAGCTTGTACTGCTCTTTTCCAAAACTGATCATGTAATCATCTCCATCAAGCAAACCAACTGAAATAATATTGAGATGAAGTGCCTCGACATGCCTCACAAATTTGAGGACTAACCTTGTACCATTTGCAGTCTCCAAATGCACATCTCCTTTTCCAATGATGGTTGCTCTATCATTGTTCCCCATCTTCACAACAGCAAAATCACCTGATATATAGTTAGTGAAGAGCTCTCTGCGAGATGTAGCATGAATAGTAGCACCGCTGTCTGGTATCCAAATAATCTTGTCACCATCCACAAGGTTGACAGTTTCATCAGAAACAACCGTGATCTTCTCCTCAATAGTGGAACCAAATCTGCCCTCATTTTCTTCATGCATAAGAAGCATGATGTCCTCTTCTACTGTAGTAACTCGGTTGCCCTCTATGTCACTATCACTGTCAACTTGCTTCTAATCTTGCTTCTTCTTTTTCTTTTTGTCTTTCTTCCACTTGTCACATTGCCACTTAATGTGGCCCTTCTGATGGCAGTGATGGCACTCATAATCAGCATACTTACCTTTTGATTTGCTCCTACCTCTTTCTGCCCCTTTACCCGGACCTCTGCTCTTACTTCTCCCCCTGGACTGAGTGACCAGCACCTCAGATGTGTGAGGAAGAACTAGGTTCAGTCACCTTTCTGGACTCTTCATTTAGTACCCTGGTTTTCACAAGATTCCAAGTGACAACTCCATTAGGTGCTGAATTGCAAACCGTGACCTTAAAGGTCTCTCAGCTGTCCGGTAATGAGCCTAGTAGCAGCAAAGCTCTCACTTCATCTTCAAATGTTATTCCCATTGAAGAAAGCTGATTTATAATGCCTTGGAATGTATTCACATGATCTGCAATTAGAGTGCCCTCTTTGTACCTCAAGCACATCAATTGTTTGATCAAGAACATCTTGTTTGTACCTTCTTTTTGTTGGAAATATGCCCTAGAGGCAATAATAAATTAGTTATTACTATATTTAATTGTTCATGATAATCATTTATTAGCCATGCTAGAATTGTATTGATAGGAAACTCAGATACATGTGTGGATACATAGACAACACCATGTCCCTAGTAAGCCTCTAGTTGACTAGCTCGTTGATCAATAGATGGTTACGGTTTCCTGACCATGGACATTGGATGTCGTTGATAACGGGATCACATAATTAGAAGAATGATGTGATGGACAAGACCCAATCCTAAGCCTAGCACAAGATCGTGTAGTTCGTATGCTAAAGCTTTTCTAATATCAAGTATCATTTCCTTAGACCATGAGATTGTGCAACTCCCGGATACCGTAGGAATGCTTTGGGTGTACCAAACGTCACAACGTAACTGGGTGGCTATAAAGGTGCACTACAGGTATCTCCGAAAGTGTCTGTTGGGTTGGCACGAATTGAGACTGGGATTTGTCACTCCGTGTGGCGGAGAGGTATCTCTGGGCCCACTCGGTAGGACATCATCATAATGTGCACAATGTGATCAAGGAGTTGATCACGGGATGATGTGGTACGGAACGAGTAAAGAGACTTGCCGGTAACGAGATTGAACAAGGTATCGGGATACCGACGATCGAATCTCGGGCAAGTATCGTACCGATAGACAAAGGGAATTGTATACGGGATTGATTGAATCCTTGACATCGTGGTTCATCCGATGAGATCATCGTGGAGTATGTGGGAACCAACATGGGTATCCAGATCCCTCTGTTGGTTATTGACCGGAGAGTTGTCTCGGCCATGTCTGCATGACTCCCGAGCCCATAGGGTCTACACAGTTAAGGTTCGATGACGCTAGGGTTATAGGGAATAGATGTACGTGGTCACTGAATGTTGTTCGGAGTCCCGGATGAGATCCCGGACGTCACGAGGAGTTCCGGAATGGTCCGTAGGTAAAGATTTATATATGGGAAGTCATCATACGGTCACCGAAATAATTCGGGGGGTTACCGGTATTGTACCGGGACCACCGAAGGGGTTCCGGGGGTCCACTGGGAGGGTCCACCTGCCCCGGAGGGCCCTATGGGCTGTGTGTGGACAGGGACCAGCCCCTTAGTGGGCTGGGCGCCTCCCCCCTAAGGGCCCATGTGCCTAGGGTTTGGGGGAACCCTAAAGGGGGCGCCCCCCCTTGCCTTGGGGGGGCAAGGCAACCCCCCTGGCCGCCGCCCTCTCCTCAGATTGGATCTAAGGGGGCCGGCCCCCCTCTCCCTTGCCCCTATATATATGTGGGGGGTGGGAGGGCAGCTGAACCCAAGTTCTAGCGTGGCCCTCCCCCTCTCCCAAGTCCTCCTCTTCTCCTGCGGTGCTTGGCGAAGCCCTGCAGGATTGCCACGCTCCTCCTTCACCACCACGCCGTCGTGCTGCTGCTGGATGGAGTCTTCCCCAACCTGTCCTTCTCCCCTTGCTGGATCAAGGCGTGGGAGACGTCATCGGGCTGCACGTGTGTTGAACGCGGAGGCGTCGTGGTTCGGCGCTTAGATCGGAATCAACCGCAATCTGAATCGCTGCGAGTACGACTCCTTCATCCGCGTTCTTGCAACACTTCCGCTTAGCGATCTACAAGGGTATGTAGATGCACTCCCCTTCCCCTTGTTGCTATATTACTCCATAGATTGATCTTGGTGATGCGTAGAAAATTTTAAATTTCTGCTACGATCCCCAATAGTGGCATCATGAGCTAGGTCTATGCGTAGTTTATATGCACAAGTAGAACACAAGTTGTTGTGGGCGTCGATTTTGTCAATTTACTTGCCGTTAATAGTCTTATCTTGATTCGGCGGCATCGTGGGATGAAGAGGCCCGGACCGACCTTACACGTACTCTTACGTGAGATAGGTTCCACCGACGGACATGCACTAGTTGCATAAGGTGGCTAGCGGGTGTCTGTCTCTCCCACTTTAGTCGGATCGGATTCGATGAGAAGGGTCCTTATGAAGGGTAAATAGAAATTGGCATATCACGTTGTGGTTTTGGCGTAGGTAAGAAATGTTCTTGCCAGAAACCTATAGCAGCCATGTAAAAATTTGCAACAACAATTAGAGGACGTCTAACTTGTTTTTGCAGCATATGCCTTGTGATGTGATATGGCCAAAAGGATGTGATGAATGATATATGTGATGTATGAGATTGATCATGTTCTTGTAATAGGAATCACGACTTGCATGTCGATGAGTATGACAACCGGCAGGAGCCATAGGAGTTGTCTTAATTTATTTATGACCTGCGTGTCAACTTAAACATCATGTAATTACTTTACTTTATTGCTAAACCATTAGCCATAGTAGTAGAAGTAATAGTTGACGAGATGACTTCATGAAGATACGATGATGGAGATCATGGTGTCATGCC
This sequence comes from Triticum urartu, assembly GCF_056163025.1. Lineage (NCBI taxonomy): Eukaryota > Viridiplantae > Streptophyta > Magnoliopsida > Poales > Poaceae > Triticum > Triticum urartu. Next base: position 717,737,378 of record NC_141879.1, read on the forward strand.
GGTGACGATGATGATCATGGCACCCCGAAGATGGAGATCAAAAGGAGCAAAATGATATTGGCCATATCATGTCACTATTTGATTGCATGTGATGTTTATCATGTTTTACATCTTATTTGCTTAGAACGACGGTAGCTTAAATAAGATGATCCCTCACAATAATTTTAAGAAAGTGTTCCCCCTAACTATGCATCGCTGCGAAGGTTCATTGTTTCAAAGCACCACGTGATGATCGGGTGTGATAGATTCTAACGTTTCAATACAATGGGTGTAAGCCAGATTTACACATGCAATACACTTAGGTTGACTTGATGAGCCTAGCATGTACAGACATGGCCTCGGAACACGGAAGACCGAAAGGTCGAGCATGAGTCGTATAGAAGATACGATCAACATGAAGATGTTCACCGATGTTGACTAGTCCGTCTCACGTGATGATCGGACACAGCCTAGTTGACTCGGATCATGTTTCACTTAGATGACTAGAGGGATGTCTATCTGGGTGGGAGTTCATTAAATAATTTGATTAGATGAACTTAATTATCTTGAACATAGTCTAAATTGTCTCTGCAAATATGTTGTAGATAAATAGCTCACGTTGTAGCTCCCTATTTCAATACGTTCCTAGAGAAAGACTAAGTTGAAAGATATTGTAAGCAATGATGCGGACTGGGTCCGTAGTCCAAGGAGTGTCCTCACTGCTACATAGAAGGCTTACATCTTTGATGCACCGCTAGATGTGCAAACCCCTACAACCTCGTCTGTGGATGTTGTGAACACCTGACAGACACATCCTGATGACTACTTGAGAGTTTAGTGCACCATACTTTACAGCTTAGAATCAGGATTCCAATGACGTTTTGAACGCCATAAGACATATGAAATGTTCCAAGAGCTGAAATTGGGATTTCAGGCTCATGCCCGTGTTGAGAGGTATGAGACATCTGATAAGTTCTTTTGCCAACAAGATGGAGGAGAATAGCTTAGCTAGTGGGCATGTGCCCAGAATGTCTGGGTGCTACAATCACTTAAATCAAGTGGGAGTTAAACTTCCAGATAAGATAGTGATTGATAGAGTTCTCTAGACACTATCACTAAGCTACTAGATCTTCGTGATGAACTATGACATGCAAGGGATGGAGTTGATCCCGGAGCTGTTCGCGGTGCTTAAGACCGCAAAAGGTAGAAATCAAGAAGGAGCATCAAGTGTTGATGGTTTAACAAGACCACTGGTTTCAAGAAGGGCAAGGGCTAGAAGGGAAACTTCATGGATGGCAAACCAGCTGCCGCTCCAGTGAAGGAACCCAAGGTTGAACCCAAACCCAAGACTAAGTGCTTCTATTGTAAGGGGAACGGTCATTGGTAGCGGAATTACCCCAAATGCATGGTAGATAAGAAGGCTGGCAACTTCAACAAAGTATATACGTGTTATTAATGTGTACCTCACTAGTACTCCTGGTAGCACCTGGGTATTGGATACCGGTTCAGTTACTATTATTGGTGACTTGAAGCAAAAGCTACGGACTAAACGGAGACTGGCTGAGGGCGAGGTGACGATGTGTGTTGGAAGTGTTTCCAAAGTTGATGAGATCACCATCGCACGCTCCATCTGCCTTCGGGATTAGTATTGAACCTAGATAAATGTTATCAGGTGTCTACGTTGAGCATGAATATGATTAGATCATGTTCATTGCAATACGGTTATTCATTTAAGATAGAGAATAATGGTTATTCTGTTTACATGAATAATACCTTTCATGGTCATGCACCCTATGTGAATGATTCATTGAATCTTGATCATGGTAATACACATGTTCACGCCAAAAGATGTAGAGTTAATAATGATAGTACCACTTTCTTGTGGCACTGCCGCTTAGGTCATATTGGCGTAAGATGCATGAAGAAACTCCATGTCGTTGGATGTTTGGAGTCACTTGATTTTGAATCGCTTGACACATGCGAGCCATGCCTCATGGGCAGGATGACTAAGAACCCGTTTTCAGGTACAATGAATTGGGCAAGTGACTTGTTGGAAATCATACATGTTGATGCGTGTGATCCAATGAGAATTGAAGCGTGCGGTGGATATCGCTATTTTCTCATCTTCACTGACGATTTGAGTAGATGTAGGTATATTTACTTAATGAAGCACAAGTCTGAAACGTTTGAAAAGTTCAAGCGATTTCAGAGTGAAGTTAAGAACCATCATAACAAGAAGATCAAATTCCTACGATCTAATCGATGAGAATTTCTGAGTTATGAGTTTGGCAATCACTTAAGACATTGTGGAATTGTTTCACAGTTGAAGCCACCTGGAACACCACGGGGTAATGGTGTGTCCGGACGTCGTAATCGATCCTTATGAGATATGGTGCGATCTATGATGTCTCTTACCGATCTACCGTTTTCATTTTGAGGTTATGCGTTAGAGACAACTGCATTCACTTTAGATAGGACACCACCTAAGTCCGTTGAGACGACGTCGTGTGAACATTGGTTTGGCAAGAAACCAAAGTTATCGTTTCTTAATGTTTGGGGCTGCGATGCTTAAGGCTTCAGCCGGAGAAGCTCGAACCCAAAGCGGACAAACACATCTTCATAGGATACCCAAAGGTGACAGTTGGGCACACCTTCTATCTCATATCCGAGGGCAAATTGTTTGTCAATAAGAACGGGTCCTTTCTCGAGAAGGAGTTTCTCTCGAAAGAATTGAGTGGGAGGAAGATAGAACTTGATGAGGTTGTCGAACCTTTACTTCAACCAGAGAGTGATGCAACACAGAAAGATGTTTTCTGTGGAGCCTACTCTGTTGAATAGGAAGTTAATGATAGTGATCATGAAGCTTCGGATCAAGTTGCCATCGAACCTCGTAGGTCGACAAGGATATGTACTACTCCTGAGTGGTACGGTAATCCTGTCTTAGATATCATGTTGTTAGACAACAATGAACCTACGAGCTATGGAGAAGCGATGGTGGGCCCGTATTCCGACAAATGGTTAGAAGCCATGAAATCCGAGATAGGATCCATGTATTAGAACAAAGTATGGACTTTGGTGGACTTGCCCGATGATCGGCAAGCCATTGAGAATAAATGGATCTTTAAGAAGAAGACGAACGCGGACGGTAATGTCACCGTCTATGAAGCTCGACTTGTGGCAAAGAGTTTTTCACAAGTTCAAGGAGTTGACTACGATGAGATTTTCTCACCCGTAGCGATGCTTAAGTCCGTCGGAATCATGTTAGCATTAGCTGTATTTTTCGATTATGAAATCTGACAGATGGATGTCAAAACAAGTTTTCTTACCAGTTTTCGTAACAAAAGGTTGTATGTGATACAATAAAAGGTTTTGTCAATCCTAAGGATGCTAAAAGGTATGCTAGCTCCAGCAATCCTTCTATGGACTAGAGCAAGCATCTCGGAGTCGGAATATATGCTTTGATGGGGTGCTTTTAGGTTTATACAATGTTTGCTAGAAACTTGTATTTACAAGAAAGTGAGTGGGAGCGCTACAACATTTCTGATAAGTATATGTGGATGACATATTGTTGATTCGAAATAATGTAGAATTTCTGGAAAGCATAAACTGTTGTTTGAAGAGTGATTTTCAAAGGAAGACCTGGATAAAGCTGCTTACATATTGGGCATCAAGATCTATAGATATAGATCAAGACGCCTGATGATACTTTCAAAGAACACACACCTTGACATGATTTTGAAGGAGTTCAAAATAGATCAGTCGAAGAAGGGATTCTTACCTGAGTTGTAAGGTGTGAAGTTGAGTAAGACTCAAAGCTTGACCACGACAGAAGAAAGAGGAAGGACAAAGGTCGTCCCCTATGCTTTTGTCATAGGCTCTATACGGTATGCCATGCTGAGTACCGCACCTGATGTGTGCCTTGCCACATGTCTGGCAAGAGGGTACAAAGGTTATCTAGGAGTGGATCACCAGATAGCGGTCAAAATTATTCTTAGAGGAATAAGGAAATGTTTCTCGGTTATGGAGGTGATAAAGAGTTCGACGTAAAGAGTTACTTCGATGCAAGCTTAACACCTATCTGGATAGCTCTGAATAGAGATACCAGATACGTATAATGGAGCAACAATTTGGAATAGCTCCAAGTGGAACGTGGTAGCAGCATCTATGATATGACATAAAGTTTTGCGAAATACATAGGGATCTGAATATTGCAGACCCGTTGACTACAACCTCTCTCACAAGCATAACATGATCAAACCCAGAACTCATTGAGTGTTAATCACATAGTGATGTGAACTAGATTATTGAGTCTAGTAAACTCTTTGGATGTTGGCCACATGGCGATGTGACCTGTGAGTGTTAATCACATGGCGATGCAAACTAGATTATTGACTCTAGTGCAAGTGGGAGACTGTTGGAAATATGCCCTAGAGGCAATAATAAATTAGTTATTATTATATTTCATTGTTCATGACAATCGTTTATTATCCATGCTAGAATTGTATTGATAGGAAACTCAGATACATGTGTGGATACATAGGCAACACCATGTCCCTAGTAAGCCTCTAGTTGACTAGCTCGTTGATCAATAGATGGTTATGGTTTCCTGACCATGGACATTGGATGTCGTTGATAACGGGATCACGTCATTAGGAGAATGATGTGATGGACAAGACCCAATCCTAAGCCTAGCACAAGATCGTGTAGTTCGTATGCTAAAGCTTTTCTAATGTCAAGTATCATTTCTTTATACCATGAGATTGTGCAACTCCCGGATACCATAGGAATGCTTTGGGTGTACCAAACGTCACAACGTAACTGGGTGGCTATAAAGGTGCACTACAGGTATCTCTGAAAGTGTCTGTTGGTTTGGCACGAATCGAGACTGGGATTTGTCACTCCGTGTGACGGAGAGGTATCTCTGAGCCCACTCGGTAGGACATCATCATAATGTGCACAATGTGATCAAGGAGTTGATCACGGGATGATGTGTTACGGAACGAGTAAAGAGACTTGCCGGTAACGAGATTGAACAAGGTATCGGGATACCGACGATCGAATCTCGGGCAAGTATCGTACCGATAGACAAAGGGAATTGTATACGGGATTGATTGAATCCTTGACATCGTGGTTCATCCGATGAGATCATCGTGGAGCATGTGGGAGCCAACATGGGTATCCAGATCCCGCTGTTGGTTATTGACCGGAGATTTGTCTCGGCCATGTATGCATGACTCCCGAGCCGATAGGGTCTACACACTTAAGGTTCGATGACGCTAGGGTTATAGGGAATAGATGTACGTGGTCACCGAATGTTGTTTTGAGTCCCGGATGAGATCCCGGACGTCACGAGGAGTTCCGGAATGGTCCGGAGGTAAAGATTTATATATGGGAAGTCATCATATGGTCACCGGAATAATTCGGGGGGTTACCGGTATTGTACCGGGACCACCGAAGGGGTTCCGGGGGTCCACCAGGAGGGTCCACCTGCCCCGGAGGGCCCTATGGGCTGTGTGTGGAGAGGGACCAACCCCTTAGTGGGCTGGACGCCTCCCCCCTTAGGGCCCATTGATACGCCTCCGTCGTATCTACTTTTCCAAACACTTTTGCCCTTGTTTTGGACTCTAACTTGTATGATTTCAATGGAACTAACCCGGACTGACGCTGTTTTCAGCAGAATTGCCATGGTGTTATTTTATGTGCAGAAAACAAAAGTTCTCGGAATGACCTGAAACTCCACGGAATATCTTAGAATAAATAATAAAAAATCCTCGCCAAAGATGAAGACCAGGGGGCCCACACCCTGTCCACGAGGGTGGGGGGTGCGCCCCTCCCCCCTGGGCGCGCCCCCCTTCCTCGTGGGCCCCCTGGTGGCCCTTCGACGCCAACTCCAACTCCATATATTGGCTTTCGAGGAGAAAAAAATCTGAGAGAAAGTTTCATCGCGTTTTACGATACAGAGCCGCCGTCAAGCCCTAATCTCTCTCGGGAGGGCTGATCTGGAGTCCGTTCGGGGCTCCGGAGAGGGGGATTCGTCGCCGTCGTCATCATCAACCATCCTCCATCACCAATTTCATGATGCTCACCGCCGTGCGTGAGTAATTGCATCGTAGGCTTGCTGGACGGTGATGGGTTGGATGAGATTTATCATGTAATCGAGTTAGTTTTGTTAGGGTTTGATCCCTAGTATCCACTATGTTCTGAGATTGATGTTGCTATGACTTTGCTATGCTTAATGCTTGCCACTAGGGCCCGAGTGCCATGATTTCAGATCTGAACCTATTATGTTTTCATGAATATATGTGAGTTCTAGATCCTATCTTGCAAGTCTATAGTCACCTACTATGTGTTATGATCCGGCAACCCCGAAGTGACAATAATCGGGAACACTCCCGGTGATGACCATAGCTTGAGGAGTTCATGTATTCACTATGTGTTAATGCTTTGTTCCGGTTCTCTATTAAAAGGAGGCCTTAATATCCCTTAGTTTCCAATAGGACCCCGCTGCCACGGGAGGGTAGGACAAAAGATGTCATGCAAGTTCTTTTCCATAAGCATGTATGACTATTTACGGAATACATGCCTACATTGTATTGATGAACTGGAGCTAGTTCTGTGTCACCCTATGTTATGATTGTTACACGATGAACCACATCCGGCATAATTATCCATCATTGATCTGGTGCCTACGAGTTTTCCATATACTGGTTTACGCTTATTTACTTTTCCGTTGCTACTGTTACAATCACTACAAAAATACCAAAAACATTACTTTTGCTGTCTTTACTTTGTTACCGTTATCACCACTATCATATTACTTTGCTACTAAACACTTTGCTGTAGATACTAAGTTTCCAGGTGTGGTTGAATTGACAACTCAGCTGCTAATACTTGAGAATATTCTTTGGCTCCCCTTGTGTCGAATCAACAAATTTGGGTTGAATACTCTACCCTCGAAAACTATTGCGATCCCCTATACTTGTGGGTTATCAAGACCTTTTTCTGGCGCCGTTGCTGGGGAACATAGCTCTATTCTTTGAGTCACTTGGGATTTATATCTTCTGGACACTATGAAGAACTTGAAAGATGCTAAGACAAAAACTTATCCCTCAACTACGAGGGGAGGTAAGGAACTGCCATCTAGCTCTGCACTTGATTCACCTTCTGTTATGAGTAAGCTAGCGACACCTAAACCTACTGCTGCTATGAATTCTGATATGTCGCATGTTATTGATGATGCCACTTCTGCTATGCATGATACTTATGATGAAACTACTTCTATGCTTGATACTACTGTGCCATTTGGTGTATTTCTAGATGAGCACATTTCTAAGTCTAGAGAAAGAGAAATTAGTGAACCTGAACACGATGATGTTAGTGATGATGAACCTATGCCTGTTATTCCTGAGGGTTATCTTTTTAATAATGAATCTTATGAAGCTATTCTTGCTTGTCCGGATAAACCTGAACGTAAGAGGTTACAAATTAAGTGGAGTAAGGAATCTTTTAGAGGTAGGATGAGACCCGACCCTGTTTTTGCTACTTCACCTATCTGTGTTCCTGATCAGGATTATTATGATATTACTGTTGATCCAGATATAGTTACTTTGGTTGAATCTGATCCTTTTTATGGCTATGAATCTGAAACTGTTATGGCACATCTTCGTAAGTTAGATGAAATAGCTGCCCTGTTTACTAATAATCTGAGATCGCGCCACTTTTATATACTCAAAATATTTCCGTTCTCATTAAAGGGTGATACTAAGAAATGGTTTAATTCTCTTGATCCTGCCTGTGTGCAAAGTCCCTCGGATATGATTTATTACTTCTCTGCTAAATATTTCCCTGCTCATAAGAAACAGGCTGCTTTGAGGGAAATATACAATTTTGTGCAAATTGAAGAAGAGACTCTCCCACAAGCTTGGGGGAGGCTTCTCAAGTTACTTAATGCTTTGCCTGATCATCCTCTTAAGAAACCTGAAATATTTGATATCTTTTATAATGGACTAACTGATGCTTCCAGAGATTACCTGGATAGTTGTGCTGGTTCTCTTTTCAGGGAGAGAACACCGGATGACGCTGAAATTTTATTGAATAATATGTTGGCAAATGAAAATAATTGGGCACCTCCTGAGCCAACTCCTGAGCCAGCTCCTGAGCCAATTACTGAGCCTATTCCTAAACCAACTCCGAAGAAGAGAGGTGTTCTATTTCTCAGTCCTGAAGATATGCAAGAGGCAAAGAAATCTATGAAAGAAAAAGGTATTAAAGCTGAAGATGTTAAGAATTTACCTCCTATTGAAGAAATACATGGTCTTAATTTAGCGCCTGTTGAAGAAGTATATGATCTCAATTACCTATTTGTTGAACCTCTCGATATCCCGACACAGGTAGTAAAGGTAAATTCTCTCTATAGATATGATAAAGTTGAAGTCCCTCCTACTAAAATTGCTAGTCAGTGCTTGGATGAGTTTGATGACTTTATGTTTAAGCAAGATGACTTTAATGCTTATTTTGGTAGACAATTAAAGCAGAATACCTTTATGATTAAACGCTTGAGTGATTATATGGATAATATTAGAGGTGAACTTAAACTTGTTAGCAAACATGCTTCTATGGTTACCACTCAAGTAGAACAAGTACCTAAAGCTCATGTCGGGGAAACTGACCCACGAACACCTATGGGGCCGGCGGACCGAGCCCCTTTCTGGGAGGCGGAGATCGCACGAAGAGCGGATCGAGGCGAAGCACACGAGCGATTTACCCAGGTTCGGGCCGCACGGATGCGTAAAACCCTACTCCTGCCTTGGTTTGTATTGAGTTCTTGCTCGGGAGCGCGGAATGCTACAGTAATCTCCAGCAGCTAACGAGACCGAGCGTGAATTTCCCCTCCCCCCCTTCCTACGTTGCGTATGGGCCTCCTTTTATATGCTCAAGGGGTCACCGACAGGTGGCAACATAGACAAGGGTAAAACTGGAAAAGTAGCTGCGGTTGGTACAGCTACCCGCTACAGTGTATCGTACCTAACCCTGGTGGCAGGAGACAAGGGCATTAAATGCCCGTCTGTGTCACCCAAAAAGTGCAAAAGGGACCGCCAGGGACGCCACCGTTCGCCACGATGGCAATCTGCGCCGCTTGCCACCGCGCACCGCTGGCTGCACAGCCTCCCGCCACGTATGCCTGGAAGGGTCCCAGAGCGACATGTTGGTGGGTGTGCTGGAGCGCGGGTATGGAGTGGGGGCTTGCCGCGGCAAGCGCCTTGCCGCGGTCGTGGTCTTGTCGCGTCCGGGAGCTCGTCGCTCACCGGTCCTTGGTCGGCCTTCCCGGCAAGCTCCTCTTGCCGGGGTCTTGAGGTGCCTTGGTTGGCCTTCCCGGCAAGCTCCTCTTGCCGGGGTCTTGAGATGCCTTAGTTGGCCTTCCCGGCAAGCTCCTCTTGCCGGGGTCTTGAGATGCCTTAGTTGGCCTTCCCGGCAAGCTCCTCTTGCCGGGGTCTTGTCTTCTTGTCTTGGATACTTTGTTCTTGAATAGCTCCAAAGGAACCACGGAGGTCCTTGGTGGTCACCCGGCAAGCCTTACCGCGGGAGGCTGCAACTGCCCGTGCACAAGTTCGGGATACTAGGGTACCCCTACTCTAGTACACCGACAGGAGCCCCCGGGCCTGGGCCATACACGGTGCCAAGCGCTGTTGGGCCAGGCCCAAAATAGGGCACGGGCACGCGCGGCCTAGGTTATGCCGTATCTTTCTCCGTATCCACCGTGCTCTCCCCGAACGGCAAGCGTTGAATGCGGCGTCGTGGGAGAGATCGTGGGTGGTTTCTTTATTTGGAAATGCGGAACGTCCGCCCCTCCCTCTTTATAAGCAGGGGAAACAGGGGCAGTTCGTCCATTCGCCTGTTGCTGCTCCAATCTCAGAAACCTCCGCCGCTCCCTCGTCTTCCCAAAGCCGAAAGAGAGCAGCGCCCCGCCCCCCATCGCCACCAGCACCACCAACGCCGTCGGCCTCCTCCACCACTTCCGCCATGGCTCCGAAGGCCGACAAGGGGAAGGCTGTGATGACGACCGAGGCGCAGCGGCTGGTGGCGCTGCGGAAGGAGAGGTCGATCTTCCCCCCCAGGCTCGGCGCGAGGGAGCTGAGGGAGGATTACTACCTCTTCTGGTCGACGGAGACGCGTGCGCATCCGGGCACGAAGGTACTTCCCGCCGCCGCTTGGAAAACGGCTCCGAATGGATACCCGTTCTTCGCCTTGTTCTTCTACTGCGGGCTCTGCCCGCCCTTCTCTGAATTCTTCTGCGATATCATGAACACCTACGGGTTCCACCTCCTTGATTTCATCCCCAATGCCGTTCTGACCATGGCAGTTTTCGCACATCTCTGTGAAAACTTTGTCGGAGTCCACCCAAATGTAGCTCTTTTCCGCCACTTCTTTATGCCCCGAGTAGAGAGAGGAGAGCCTTTATCCGGCGGAATCGCCTGGATCTCGAGGGCCGGCAAGAAGGAGACTTATCTGGAGGGGGAATTCCGAGGCAAGTGGGAGGAATGGAGAGCAGATTGGTGCTGGATTGTCGAGGAGAACCCGCAGCCATTTACCGCCCAGCGCGAAGCCCCAGCAGCACGCGGCAACGATTGGAGTGACGTGGCCCCGGAAGATGCTAGACTGAAGATCGCCGTCACCAGGATCCAACGCCTCAGGCTTGCCGGGCTCACTGTAGGCGCTGTTGGCGCAGACTTTCTTCGCCACCGCATCGCCCCCCTGCAGGAACGGGGGAGACCCGCCTGGGAGTTCAAGAACGCGGCGGATATCATGAGGCTGCGTCCGGGCCTCAACTTCAACTTCACTGTCCTAGAGCTTAATGCGATGCTCCAGGAGCTGTTCAAGTACGACCCTGAGCATCCCGAAGTGTTCAGGTTGCCGCAGGGCGTCGTTCCGCTGTGCAACAATTCCGCGCTCGACTGCATCCATGCAATGATGCCGCTGTGAGACTCGCATGGAATTGTTTCAACTTGGCTGGAGCCCAAAGATGACGTCGTGCAGGAGTTCTTCGACGGCTTGGTAGAAGTGCCGGTCCGCTCCGACGAGAAGGATGGCCTCACCCGCGACACCACCGAAGTGGAGCTGCAACGCATCGCCACCAGGCTGGAAGAGGCGGCTGCAGCTGCAGCCGCGGGCGAGTTTGGATTCACCGTGGAGGAGGCAAACGCGGCAGAGGCGGCAAGCCGCACCGAGTGAGAGGGGCTTGCCGGCGGGAAGGAGCTTGCCGGGCGTGACGCCGAGCCGAACGAGCCTGCCGAGGATTCGGGCGGCTCATTGGAGATCAACTCCTCTTCCTCCTCGGACAGCACGCCGCAAGCAGAGCCTCCATCTCCACCAAGAAGGCGTCTTCGCAAGGCCGGGGACGTAGCGGAGCGGCAGGCGAGCCAACAGTCGCCGCGCCGCGTGACACGCTCCACCGCAACAAGCACTGTTGCTGCGGGAGCGCCTCAAGCTACAGCGACAACTGGAGCGGGGTCCTCGCGGTCCACCGCTTCTGCTCCTACTGCTTCTCACGCCGCGGCGACAGCCAGAGCGTGGTCGTCTCAGACCACCGCCACTGTTCCCGCCAAGCGGCCAAGGGAACCTACTCCTCCGCCTTCCCACACCGGGCGTGAGACGGACTTCGACTTCTCCGCGTTCAGCTCTGACGAGGAAGAAGAAGAAGAGTAAGATTCACTTGTCATGCTTGTAGTTCTTCAATTCTTGCTGCTTTGTCTTGTATCTCATTTGCTTTACTCTGAATTGATTCCTTTTCAGGACGCTGGCCCAGAGAGCGGCGAAGAGAGCTAAGATCCCTGTGATCAACATCGATGACGAACCCACCGCGCCAGAAGGGGGCGCGCCCGAGACCACCTTGCCGGACCCGGCAACTGTTCTCCAGAACAGCCCCCAGCGTAAGCATATGGTTTGCTTTCCGCTGTTAGCCGCGCATGGATACTATTTCTTCGCTGACATCTGATTTGTTGGTTTGTGTAGGAGCAGAGCAGACTCACCAGGAGCGCCCAGAGACCGCCCCCGGCATGCCATCTGCTTCGACTACGCCGCCAAGGGAGAGTTCTCCGGCAAGGGACTCTCCGGCAAGGGGGAGTTCTCCGGCAAGGGGGAGTTCTCCGACAAGGGAGAGCACCAGTGTCCCCCCGGCGGCAGAGACTACGACCACCGAGCCCAGTACAGGTAATCCTCTTGCTTCAAAACCTCCATTGGGTTCTTCTTTTCTTGATCTTCATTGCTTTTGGAAATTTGCTTGACTCTTCTCCCTTTTCCGGCCGTCAGACCCATCTGTCGCGGAGCCGATGGAGACCGAGGTTGCCGCCAACGACGCTGCTGCCACTAAAGGGGCAGCCGGCGCTGACGATCCCGCCGGCGACGAGGCCGCCAAGGCTACCGCCGCAGCAGCAGGCGGGGAGTCTGGCGATCGTACTGACGGCCCTGGGGCCGCAGGAGCGCCAGGCGCTACGCCGACCGCCGACCCCTCCGCCACCGCCGCAGTGCCAGGCTCCGAAGAGCCCCAGCCAGGCGTCTACTTGAAGGCCGGCGACGGCGTCTTCATCAACCTCCCCTGGGCGTCAAGCTCCAGGGCGCCGGTCGAAGGAGAAAGCTTTGACGGAGAAGTGCTCGCCTCCGCGGGGCTGACGCTAGTCGATGCGCCAAGCAGCAGCGGCGGCGAGCCTGAGGAGGAGCGGCTGCTGCGGAAGCTGGTGTCACTCTACCGCGCCCGGCAAGCTAAGCTGGAGTCCTGCGAGGCGCTTGTCACGAAGGCGGGAGTAGACATCGAGAAGCGCGCGGAGGAGCTCGGGGGTTTTCACAAGGAAGCTCTCCGGGTCCTGGCAGTGGAGCAGGAGCAGCTCGCCGCAGAGCAGCAGGCCTTCTTCCTCGAGAAGGCCGAAGTTGAAGAGCAACAGCGGCTTGCCGCTGAGAGGCTGTCTGCGCAGGAGGGTGAGCTGGCGCAGCGGAAGGTTAACCTCGACAGCCACGAGGAGGAGCTTGCCACGCGTGAGCAAACACTTGGCGAAGCCCTCAAGCAAGCAGAGGATGCTGCCGCAGTTGCCGAGGCCGCCAAGAAGGAGCTGGAGACGAAGGTGGCGCAGCTGGAGGCCGGTCTCAAGGCGAGCGGCGAGGAGCTTGCCGCGCTCAAGCGTGAGCGGGAGAAGGACGCCCAGAGCCAGTCAGAGCTGCAGGCTCGTCTGGCCGAGAAGGCCAAGGAGCTGAGCGCCGCCAAGGACTCCAACGTAAATCTTGAGTCAAAGCTGACCACTCTGACCAAGACGCTGGACGGCGCCAAGGAGCAGGAGGCAGCCTTGAAGAAGGAGATCAAGGCCGACAAGGCTCTGCTGGAGAGTGCTGCCGCCACCCAGAATGCTTTTAGGGAGACGGTGGAGCACTGGACGGAAAGTCTTGTGAACGCCGCCGGAGATATCGACAAGGAGCTGGCGCAGCTGGGGATGGAGGATCTCGGGTATCCCTCCGACGAGAACCTCCAACGCAGCGCCAAGCTCACTCTGTTCTTCAAAGGCGTGGCGACGGCCCTCCAGCGACTCCGGGAAAGGATCCCAAAACAGCTGGCCGACGAGTCGCGCAAGATCTGCGCGGGAGCACTCCAGAAGGTGCTGATGAAGGTGGCCTTCCGCAACCCAGGCCTCAACTTCTCCAACGTCCTCAAGACCTTGCCGCCAGATGCTGATCTGGAGGCGCTCAAGGCCCTTGTCGCACCCATTGTGGACAAGGTGAGCGGGATCAAGAGGATCGAAGGCGGGCGCGTAGACTAGGCCGCCTGTTTTCTTCTTTTCTTGTCGCTGCTGGTCATGTTATGAAAACCATTTGTTAGAGCTGCGACAAGCTATTATCTCCTTTACTTGACCCCTTCCTTTGTATGTTTTTGCCCTACGCTTTTAGGGAACTTGCCGGCGCGGGCACCTTTGCTGCGAGCGCTGAGTGCGGAACATCAGCAGCCTGCTGACGGTGCCGCTGCCGACAAGAAACCTTGTCGCAACTAGTCGCAGCTCACTTAAGTTGTTGAGCGTGCTCAAAACAAAGTAAGGGCGCGACTAGTGACAACAAACCTTGGGTTTCTTGTCGCAACTAGTCGCAGCTCGCTTAAGTTGTTGAGCAGACTCAAAACAAAGTAAGGGCGCCACTAGCTACGAGTTGGTTCCTCCGCGCACAGGTTTTCCATACAAAGCACGGTCGTTCAAGGAGAATAACTTAAAAATTTAAAAATCTGATTGCTCAAACTTTGGCAACTTATCTTTTCTGTTGTTTGCTTCCCGGCAAGGTGAAACCTTCTCGAACGACGCCTGGTCCACACCATTATCTTCTCCTTTCCCCCCGGCAAACTTGTGGGCGAGGGAACCTTCCTTTTCTTGAGAGAAAAAGAAAGAAGAGAAAATAAAGATATGGAGCCTTATGGCTCGTTGTTTCTTACCGGGGGTAGGTGCTGCACAAAGTGTCAGATAACACATGCAATAAAAAATAGAAATCATGAAACTGACAAGATGTGCGGAGCACATGAGCTTTACTTATGCACGGGGTCTGCGCCCGGCTTTATACAAAGGATTACATGCAACAGCGGCAAGACTTGTACAAAAGGTGGTTGCCGGAACAGGGTCCGGCAACCGCGCCTTACGGGTAAAACTTACGAAGATGCTCAATGTTCCAGGAGTTGCTCACCGGAATGCCATCTTCGGTCTCAAGGCGGACAGCGCCAGGCCTAGTGACTCGTTTCACCCGGTAAGGGCCTTCCCACTTCGGTGTCAACTTGTTGGAATTCTTGGCGGACTGAACGCGCCGAAGAACAAGGTCGCCTTCCTCGAGACTTCTGGCGTTGACTTTGCGGCTATGGTAGCGGCGCAAAGCTTGCTGGTAGCGAGCAGCTCTCACAGCAGCCTGAAGACGGTCTTCCTCAAGGAGCAGCGCGTCATCTTCTCGTAGCTGCTCTTGCTCGAGCTCATCATAAGCGAGCACTCGAGGTGACCCGTATACGAGTTCCGTGGGGAGAACTGCCTCTGCTCCACAGACTAGAGCGAAAGGTGTATGGCCAGTGGCTCGATTTGGCGTCGTCCTGATCGACCAAAGAACCACCGGCAGCTCCTCGATCCAGTTTCTTCCGCACTTGTGCAGCCTGTCGAAAGATCCCTGGTTCCACAGGTAACTTAAGTGCGGCGCACTTTGACAGGCCATCGGCAATGTCATTTTGAGCTCTTGGAACATGCTCCATCTGTAAGCCGTCAAAGTGCTCTTCTAGCTTTCTCACTTCGTCAACGTAGGCTTCCATCAACGGACTCTGATATTTCTTGTTTACTTGGCGGACGACAAGCTGCGAGTCACCCCTGACAATGAGCTTCTTGATCCCAAGGTCTGCCGCGATCCTGAGACCGGCAAGCAAGCCTTCATACTCTGCAGTATTGTTTGTCGCTTGCTCCTTAGGGAAGTGCATCTGGACTACGTACTTGAGGTGCTCTCCGGTGGGTGCGACAAGCAGCATGCCAGCGCCGGCGCCTTGCAGCGAAAAGGCACCATCAAAGTACATCAGCCACTCTTTGCTTGCTTCCTTGACGGGGATGCTCGTTTCTGGAATTTCTTCATCTGGCCTTGGCGTCCACTCTGCTATGAATTCTGCCAATGCTCTGCTTTGGATAGTTGAAGTGCTCTCAAACTTGAGGCCAAAGCTTGACAGTTCCAGTGCCCACTCGACAATCCTGCCTGTCGCTTCTAGATTCTGTAGTATCCTCTTCAGCGGAAATCGAGTGACAACTGTGATCTCATGTGCTTGGAAGTAATGGCGCAGCTTTCTCGAGGCCATGAGAAGGCCGAAAAGCAATTTCTGCACGCCAGAGTACCTTGCCCTAGCCCCCTGCAGAAGGGAACTGACAAAGTAAACTGGGCGCTGCACCATTCTCTTCTGTATCTCCTTGCACGTCTGCGCAGATCCATCCTTGTCGGGACCAGAGCTTGTCGGGGAAGCCCCCTGCTTGTCGCTGGATGTGCTTGCCGTGGTTGCTGGCTCATCATCTGCCTCCCTCTCCGCAACTAACGCAGCACTAACCACTTGATTGGTTGCCGCTATATATAGCAGCAACTTCTCTTGCGGCTTAGGTGCGACAAGTGTTGGAGTGGAGGACAGGTATCTCTTCAAGTCCTGCAGCACAGCCTCCGCTTCTGGAGTCCATTTCATTGGACCTGCCTTTTTCAATATTTTGAAAAATGGCAGGGCACGCTCAGCAGACCGAGAGATAAACCTGCTGAGAGCAGCCACGCAACCGGCAAGTCTTCGTACATCCTTGACGCGCTTTGGTGCTTCAATCTGCTCAATGGCCTTGATCTTGTCAGGATTGGCTTCAATTCCCCACTGAGACACGAAGAACCCGAGAAGCTTGCTGTAAGGGACTCCAAACACACACTTCTCGGGGTTGAGCTTGAGGTTGATCTTGCGCAGATTTGCAAAGGTCTCGCCTAAATCTTGAATCAGAGTTGCCCTGTCCTTGCTCTTGACTACTATGTCATCCATGTAGGCTTCCACATTTCTGTGCATTTGAGGCTCAAGAGGGACATGGACTACCCGGGCAAATGTTGAACCAGCATTCTTTAAACCGAAAGGCATCCGTATGAAACAGTACGTGCCACATGGAGTAATAAATGTGGTCTTTTCCTCATCCTCTTTTGCCATGAAGATCTGATGGTATCCTGAGTATGCGTCAAGAAATGAAAGCAAGTCACATCCGGCCGTGGAGTCAACAATCTGGTCAATGCGCGGCAAGGGAAATGGGTCTCTGGGACAAGCTTTATTAACATCGGTAAAGTCAATACAAAGCCTCCATTTCCCGTTTGCCTTGCGCACGACAACAGGATTGGCCAACCACGTAGGATGGAGCACACCCCTGACAAGGCCTGCTGCTTCCAGTTTCTTGATTTCTTCTACGATGAATTCTTGGCGCTCCACTGCTTGCTTCCTGACCTTCTGCTTGACGGGCCGCGCATGAGGACAAACGGCAAGATGGTGCTCAATTACTTTCCTGGGAACACCGGGGATGTCAGAAGGTTGCCACGCAAACACGTCGACGTTTGCCCGCAGGAAAGCAATGAGCGCGCTTTCCTATTTAGGGTCAAGCGTGGCACTGATGGTGAAGGTACCACCAGTGCCATCCTCCTTGGCGGACACCTTCTTGGTTTCTGGCGGAGCTGCCATTGCCTTCTTAACTTGCCGGTGGAGCTCGATGGTGCGTCCTCGACAGCAGCGCAGCACTCCGAAGAGGTGCGCTTGCCGGAGTGGGCATCAGAACTCTTGCCGGACTTGGTCTTCTTCTTCCCCCCGTGAGCTTCAGCGGCAAGTGACTTGCGATCTATTGCGGCTGCCGCTTCCCGGTAGATCTTGTCGGCGCAGATAAGAGCATCTTTCTTGTCGCCGGGGACAGAGATGACGCTTATCGGGCCTGGCATCTTCAGCATGTTGTATGCGTAGTGAGAGGCTGCCATGAACTTGGCGAGTGCTGGACGGCCAAGTATCCCATTGTAAGGCAATGGAATATCGGCAACGTCAAAAGTGACCCTCTCATTTCTGAAGTTCAACTCACTGCCAAATGTTACTGGCAACGTGACCTTCCCCTTCGGCTTGCTCCTTCCCGGGTTGATTCCTTGGAATGTGTCGGTCTCTTCAAGATCGCTGTTAGGGATCTGGAGTTTCTGGAGTACAGCAGAGGAGATCAGGTTCAAGCCGGCCCCGCCGTCAACTAGCATCTTAGTGACCTTGAGGTTGCGGATAGTTGGTGAAACCAACATCGGCAAGCACCCGACCGCAGTTGTGCGATCAGGGTGGTCCTCAATATCAAAGATGATAGGCGTGCTGGACCATTTCAGAAGCTTGCGTGACTCAACAGGTGGTTCTGCCGCATTGACTTCCCGCATCCACTGTTTGAGTTGGCGGTGCGAAGTATGCAGAGAAGCACCACCGTCAACGCACAAGACTTATGTGGCTTTCTGGAACTCCTGCTCACTGGTCTCGACATCATCCATGTCTTCGTCATTGTCGTCATCTTCATCCTTGTCGCGGCCGTGGGGAGGTCTGTCTCCTTGTCGCTGCTTGGCCTTGCCACGGCGTCCTCCCCGGGCGGCGCGCTTCTTGCCGGATTCTCCAGCGCCTCCTTGGGCCCTCTCCTTGTCACGTCGTTCGTACTCAGCCTTTTGTTGCTGGACAAGCTGCTCGACCTTCTTGCAGCTCTGGAGGTCATGGCCCTTGGTGCGGTGGATCTTGCAGTACTGCTTGTCGGTGCCGTCCTGCTTGTCGGTGGCCGCCACAGCCTGGCAGTTGGCGCATGCGGCAATCTCCTTGCCGGAGCTACCAACTTTGGCTTTCTTGGCGCCACCTTCGTTGCCGGACTGCTCAACGACTAGCACATCTTTGCCTTTCTTCTTCCTGTTGTTCCGCCGCCGGCTTTTCCTTGCCGGGGCAGCATCCTCGCTGTCAGATCCTCCTGCTGCAGTATTTTCTCTGGGGAGTTTCCTCCCTTCCTCAGCACGTGCACACTTGTCGGCCAGGGCATACAGCACACTGACGTCTCTGATCTTGCACGTCGCCATCTCCTCCCGCATCCTGCGGTTACGCACGTTCTGATGGAACGCGCTGATGACCGCGGCAGGGTGGACATCTGGGATGGTGCGCTGTACACGGCTGAATCTCTGAATGTACTTGCGCAGGGGCTCTCCTTCCTTCTGGGCGAGCAGGTGAAGATCACTCTCTTGGCCATGAGGTTTGTGGCCGCCTGTAAAGGCGCCGACAAACTGATGGCATAGGTCTGCCCAGGAGGATATGGAGTTGTCCGGCAAATGCATCAGCCAGGACCTGACGTTGGGCTTGAGCACCAGCGGGAAGTAGTTGGCAAGGACCTTGTCGTCTCGCCCCCCGGCAGCTTGCACCGCGATGGTGTAGATGCTGAGGAACTCCGACGGGTGCGACTTGCCGTCGTACTTCTCTGGTACGTCTGGTTTGAAATTCTTCTTGCTGGGCCACTGGACTTGCCGCAGCTCACGAGTAAACGCAGGGCAACCTACCGCGTACGGCACGTCGCCTGGTTCCCCTGGGGCATGCATGTCGACAGAGGGCCCAGTGCGCAGGTCTGATTGACGCCGCGCTTCTCTTCGGTGCTCGATGCGAGTACGAGCGTCTTCTTGCTGTCGTTCGTGAAGAACTTGGCGCTGATCGCGACGAGCTCGTGGGTCCGATGACGCGGTGGAGTCGCTGTCGAGGTGGGTCCGGCGAGTCGGCGATATTGGCCTTCGGGGCGGAGAGTGCACAGTGGTTGCACCTCCATCGGTCTTGTCGCCACCGGCTCGTGCCTGGCTGACTTGCCGTGGCTGCGACGTACTCGGCTGCCGTGGAGTGTCGCCGTTGGCGAAGCCGATGGGACTCTGGATGGTGGCCCTCCAATCGTCGATCTTGTCTGCCGCTGGAGGGTAGTTCAGGAGCAGTTGAGCTCGCGCCAAATCTTCTGCTGAAGTGACGGGTGGCGGCGGCGAACGGTGCGAGGAGCGGGATATGCTCGGACTCCTAACTATGTTAGAAGGAGCAGTACCCCGTCCAGGCGACCGTGCCTCGCTCGTGCCAGCATGTTGGCGTGCATGCTGGTCTTGAGCACTCCGAGATCCACCAGCTCGATCTTGGTCCAGCAAACGTATGGCACTGAGAGTACCATGACGCTGCCGGTCCCGCGCCTCCTGGGATGGACGCGGTGCATGTACGGACGCCGAGGTCTTGGAGTGTGCCCGGTCGTTGTGGGAGCCAACTGCGCCGCCGATGAGCAGTGCAGCCTTGTCCTTGGACCTGGCAGCACCGCGAGCTCCCTCGTCGACGCCCGTTCTTCCGCCGGCGTCTACCCCACCAGCCGTTCGCTCCGACGGTGGTGGGTTCGGCGCGGACGGAGCAGCCGCCTCCGAAGCCTTCTTCTTCGGCGGCATGTCGATGAAGACGATGAAGATGATGAAGATTTAGCCGGCGTGAACGCCGGATCAGGTTCACACAACCTCGACGCACACCCCCTACCTGGCGCGCCAAAGATGTCGGGGAAACTGACCCACGAACACCTATGGGGCCGGCGGACCGAGCCCCTTTCTGGGAGGCGGAGATCGCATGAAGAGCGGATCGAGGCGAAGCACACGAGCGATTTACCCAGGTTCGGGCCGCACGGATGCGTAAAACCCTACTCCTGCCTTGGTTTGTATTGAGTTCTTTCTCGGGAGCGCGGAGTGCTACAGTAATCTCCAGCAGCTAACGAGACCGAGCGTGAATGTTCCCCTCCCCCCCTTCCTACGTTGCGCATGGGCCTCCTTTTATATGCTCAAGGGGTCACCGACAGGTGGCAACATAGACAAGGGTAAAACTGGAAAAGTAGTTGCGGTTGGTACAGCTACCCGCTACAGTGTATCGTACCTAACCCTGGCGGCAGGAGACAAGGGCATTAAATGCCCGTCTGTGTCACCCAAAAAGTGCAAAAGGGACCGCCAGGGACGCCACCGTTCGCCACGATGGCAATCTGCGCCGCTTGCCACCGCGCACCGCTGGCTGCACAGCCTCCCGCCACGTACGCCTGGAAGTGTCCCAGAGCGACACGTTGGTGGGTGTGCTGGAGCGCGGGTATGGAGTGGGGGCTTGCCGCGGCAAGCGCCTTGCCGCGGTCGTGGTCTTGTCGCGTCCGGGAGCTTGTCGCTCACCGGGCCTTGGTCGGCCTTCCTGGCAAGCTCCTCTTGCCGGGGTCTTGAGGTGCCTTGGTTGGCCTTCCCGGCAAGCTCCTCTTGCCGGGGTCTTGAGATGCCTTAGTTGGCCTTCCCGGCAAGCTCCTCTTGCCGGGGTCTTGAGATGCCTTAGTTGGCCTTCCCGGCAAGCTCCTCTTGCCGGGGTCTTGTCTTCTTGTCTTGGATACTTTGTTCTTGAATGGCTCCAAAGGATCCACGGAGGTCCTTGGCGGTCACCCGGCAAGCCTTGCCGCGGGAGGCTGCAACTGCCCATGCACAAGTTCGGGATACTAGGGTACCCCTACTCTAGTACACCGACAGCTCAGAAAGAAATGCTTGATGAAATGAATAGTAAGAAAAATGATTATGCTGTTAGAGTGGCTCCTAGAACTGGTAGAATGACTCAGGAACCTTTGTATCCTGAAGGCCACCCTAAGAGAATCGAGCAAGATTCTCAAAGAAATAATATTGATGCACCTAGTTCTTCTAAAAGGAAGAAAAAGAAAAATGATAGAACTGTGCAAACTTCTAGTGAACCTATTGCTGAACCACCTGATAATCCAAATGATATCTCTATGTCTGATGCTGAAACACAATCTGGTAATGAACATGAACCTAGTGAAAATGTTAATGATGATGTTCATGATGATGCTCAACCTAGTAATGATAATGATGTAGAAGTTGAACCTGCTATTGATCTTGATAACCCACAATCAAAGAATCAACGTTATGATAAAAGAGACTTCATTGCTAGGAAACATGGTAAAGAAAGAGAACCATGGGTTCAGAAACCCATGCCTTTTCCTCCGAAACCATCCAAGAAAAAGGATGATGAGGATTTTGAGCGCTTTGCTGAAATGATTAGACCTATCTTTTTGCGTATGCAATTGACTGATGTGCTCAAAACAAATCCTTATGCTAAGTATATGAAGGATATCATTACTAATAAAAGAAAGATACCGGAGGCTGAAATTTCCACCATGCTTGCTAATTACACTTTTAAGGGTGGAATACCAAAGAAACTTGGAGATCCAGGAGTACTTACTATACCATGCTCCATTGAAAGAAATTATGTTAAAACTGCTTTATGTGATCTTGGAGCCGGTGTTAGTATTATGCCTCTCTCTTTATATCGTAGACTTGACTTGAATAAGTTGACACCTACTGAAATATCTTTGCAAATGGCTGATAAATCAACTGCTATACCTGTCGGTATTTGTGAGGATGTACCTGTTGTGGTTGCAAACGTTACTATTTTAACGGACTTTGTTATTCTTGATATTCCCGAGGATGATAGTATGTCTATTATTCTTGGAAGACCTTTCCTTAATACTGCAGGGGCTGTTATTGATTGCAACAAAGGCAATGTCACTTTTCATGTTAATGGTAATGAGCATACGGTGCACTTTCCGAGGAAACAACCTCAAGTTTATAGTGTCAACTCTATTGGAAAAATTCCATCGATTATATTTGGAGGTTTTGAATTTCCTCTTCCTGCTATCAAACAGAAATATGATATACTTATTGTTGGGGATGTCCATATCCCCATTGAGGTAACATAGTGTTATTCGAAATTTCTCCGGTTCCATGATTATCGGAATGAGTTTGTTAACAAGACTTGATCAACCTTGTTAGTGGATTATTTTTGATGAGCATGAGATGGATGAAACTAGAAGCACAACCTTCTGTACCCTCTTTATATTTTCTGTTCTTTAGTAGAAATAAAGTAAAATAGTATTTTTCTGTCTGTTTCCTGACTTATCCGTGCAATATAAAAATATCCCGAAAATAAAAGTCCTCAGAATGCCATGCCAATTTAATATGATTTTTTTGGGAATATTTAAGGATTTTTAGTGCAAAAATTACCGCGGGGGGAGCTGCCACCTAGTCACGAGGGTGGAGGGCGCGCCCTACCCCCCTGGGCGCGCCCCCTGCCTCGTGGGCCCACGGTGGCCCTCCTCCACTTATTCCTGCACCCATCTTCTTCCTCTGTCTCGCACAAACCCGAAAAACCAACTCAAGCTCGTGTTCCAGCAACTTTTGCTGCGATTTTCGATCTCCTTGCTCAAAGCACCTCTCGCAAAACTGCTTGGGGAGATTGTTCCTTGGTATGTGAATCCTCCATTGGTCCAATTAGTTTTTGTGCTAGTGCTTTATTCATTACAAATTTGTGCTGCATAGGTGACCATGTTCTTGAGCTTGCATGTCAAATATATATGGTTCCAAGTAGTTCTAATGCTTGATATATGCTCTAGGCACTTGTATGAGTAATTGCTATCAATCTTATTGAAGTTGGTTCACTTTGTTTGAAGTTACTAAAAATTTCAGATTGTTTCAGAAATAATAAAGAGACTTTTGAGGGGCTCGTCGAGCCGAAGTTCTAAGGAGAAACAAAAGGAAGAAGAACAGAAGCCCAAATTTAATCTGCCTCGTATTGCGGAGGTCCGGCCGTGTGAATGGCCTTCCGATGACTTCTTGAGGAGTGCCGGGATTTATGAAGATTTCTATCTATTGATTGAGAACGCCGACCTCACCAACTTCCTCCGCGACCAACGTCATCACTATCTCTTACTCACAAACACTTTTGTGCAGAACTTCTACTTTTTCCCTAAGAAATCACCTCCAACAGTAGAGTTTCATTTATATGATGTTGCTAGGGAGATGACATTAGCTGCATTTTGTGAGGTTTGCAAAATACCTTTTGAGGGTTCTTTAGATGAACCACACCGTAATGAAGTGGAAGCTTATATTGACACTATCACTGTGGGAGAAACCAGGAAGGTTTCTGATGCAAGAATTACTAGCATACATTTCCCTGTTTTACGCTACTTTGCCTTATTTGCTAGTCGTTGCTTGATTGGTCGCGGGAACTATGGGAACCTTAGTATTCCTGATATTATTATTTTGCTCCATGGTTTATACCGCAATAACTCTATTAGAATGGGTGGAATTGTTGCTAGACGGTTGAGTATGAACCGTACTAAGGGCCCCATCTTTGGAGGCATTTATGCTTCACGCCTAGCTGAACATTTTGAAATACCTATTAGGCATGAGGAGAAAGAATAAACAGCGCTGCCCCGTGCTTATTTAGATTATAAGAGTATGGTAGCGCATGATTTTCTTGTTAAGAATCGCGAAAGGGCGCTTAAATATAAATTGTACTTTGACAAACATCACCCTGAGACTATTACTTTGCCTGCTCCCTCTTTGTTTAACTTGTCTGCAGGTACTTACGTTGTTCCGTGGCGGCTGTTCAAGCCTATCGGAATCCTGCACCAGCCTCGGAACCGGAGCCTCCACGAATGTCTGTTTATTCTTGGGATCTTGAGGCGGTTGCCAGCCAGTGGCAGTCAGAGTCCTCTTCATCACATTATGATCCCAACTATTCTTCATCGCAGTACGACCCCAGCTTCACCTACGGATATCAGCCAGGTTATCCCTGGCAATAGACCAACTTAGGCCAAAAGCCTAAGCTTGGGGGAGTACGTATTTCCCACCGACATTACATTCATGTTCACACTCATTGCCAGATGTCGGTGCTCATACTCTTTCACTGTAATATCCATGCTAGTTTATTTTCCTTTTGCTTGCTTTCTTCCTGTGTGTTTAATAAACCTTAAGAAAAACAAAAAAAAATAGTGTTAGTCTACTTTCCATGCTTGTAGTAGAATTAAAAAGAAAACCCAAAAATATTTCCCGTCCTTCTTTTGCTTGTTGGGAGCTTTCCCGTGTAAATAGTTTTTATTTTTCTTTTCCTTTCTTTGGGGGTCGAGAAGACTATATTGAAAATGCTTAGTGGCTCTTATATGCATGATTGTTTATTTAACTTAGAGCCCATATTACTTGTCTTCTCTCTTGAGTTGAATGCTTGCAGATTCCAGCTTAGTCCAATGCATGTGCACTCTTATTATTATACACACCGTTCGGTCGTGCAAGTGAAAGGCAATAATGATGATATATGATGGACTCATTGGGATGAGAAAAGCTGGTATGAGCTCGACCTCTCTTGTTTTTGTAAATATGATGATTCATCGTTCCTGATTCAGCTATTATGAAGTAAACATATTTGCAATGACATTTAGAGATTATAGTTGCTTGTGCCATCCTTGATTAGCTATGAGTTATAATGGTTAACCTTGCGTGCCAACATGCTAGATGATTATGATGTGGTATGATAGGATGGTATCCTCCTTTAAATGAATTGAGTGACTCGACTTGGCACATGTTCACGCATGTAGTTGAATCAAATCAACATAGCCTTCATGATATTTATGTTCATGGTGGATTATATCCTACTCATGCTTATATTCGGTGTGAATTAATTTTAATGCATGTTTACGACTGTTGTCGCTCTCTCAGTTGGTCGCTTCCCAGTCTTTTGCTAGCCTTCACCTGTACTAAGCGGGAATACTACTTGTGCATCCAAACTCCTTAAACCCCAAAGTTGTTCCATATGAGTCCACTATACCTTCCTATATGCGGTATCTACCTGCCGTTCCAAGTAAATTTGTATGTGCCAAACTCCAAACCTTCCCATGAAATTCTGTTTTGTATGCTCGAGCAGCTCATGTGCAACTATGGCTGCCTATATCTGAAGGAAATATGCCCTAGAGGCAATAATAAAGTTATTATTTATTTCCTTATATCATGATAAATGTTTATTATTCATGCTAGAATTGTATTAACCGGAAACATAATACATGTGTGAATACATAGACAAACTTAGCGTCACTAGTATGCCTCTACTTGACTAGCTCATTAATCAAAGATGGTTATGTTTCCTAACCATGAACAAAGTGTTGTTATTTGATTAACGAGGTCACATCATTAGTTGAATGATCTGATTGACATGACCCATTCCATTAGCTTAGCACCCGATCGTTTAGTATGTTGCTATTGCTTTCTTCATGACTTATACATGTTCCTATGACTATGAGATTATGCAACTCCCGTTTACCGGAGGAACACTTTGTGTGCTACCAAACGTCACAACGTAACTGGGTGATTATAAAGGAGCTCTACAGGTGTCTCCAAAGGTAGATGTTGGGTTGGCGTATTTCGAGATTAGGATTTGTCACTCCGATTGTCGGAGAGGTATCTCTGGGCCCTCTCGGTAATGCACATCACATAAGCCTTGCAAGCATTGCAACTAATGAGTTAGTTGCGGGATGATGTATTACAGAACGAGTAAAGAGACTTGCCGGTAACGAGACTGAACTAGGTATTGGATACCGACGATCGAATCTCGGGCAAGTAACATACCGATGACAAAGGGAACAACGTATGTTGTTATGCGGTCTAACCGATAAAGATCTTCGTAGAATATGTAGGAGCCAATATGGGCATCCAGGTCCCGCTATTGGTTATTGACCGGAGACGTGTCTCGGTCATGTCTACATTGTTCTCAAACCGTAGGGTCCGCACGCGTAACGTTACGATGACAGTTATTATGAGTTTATGCATTTTGATGTACCAAAGATTGTTTGGAGTCCCGGATGTGATCATGGACATGACGAGGAGTCTCAAAATGGTCGAGACATAAAGATTGATATATTGGAAGCCTATTTTTGGATATTGGAAGTGTTCCGGGTGAAATCGGGATTTTACCGGAGTACCGGGAGGTTACCGGAACCCCCCGGGAGCTATATGGGCCTTAGTGGGCTTTAGTGGAAAGGAGAACGGGGCAGCCCAAGGTGGGCCGCGTGCCTCCCCCCTCCCCTAGTCCTATTAGGACAAGGAGAGGTGGTCGGCCCCCTCTCTCTCTTTCCCCCCTCAAGGAATCCTATTCCAACTAGGATTGGGGGGGAATCCTACTCCCAGAGGGAGTAGGACTCCCTTGGCGCGCCCTCCTTGGCCGGCCGCGCCCCTCCCCCTTGGCTCCTTTATATACGGAGGCAGGGGTGCACCCTAGAAGACACAAGTTGATCCACGTGATCGTTCCTTAGCCATGTGCGGTGCCCCCTGCCACCATATTCCACCTCGGTCATATCGTTGCGGTGCTTAGGCGAAGCCCTGCGTCGGTAGAACATCATCATCGTCACCACGCTGTTGTGCTGACGAAACTCTTCCCCGAAGCTTTGCTGGATCGGAGCCCGGGGAACGTCATCGAGCTGTACGTGTGCTAAGAACTCGGAGGTGCCGGAGTAACGGTGCTTGGATCAGTCAGATCGGGAAGACGTACGACTACTTCCTCTACGTTGCGTCAACGCTTCCGCAGTCGGTCTGCGTGGGTACGTAGACAACACTCTCCCCTCTCGTTGCTATACATCACCATGATCTTGCGTGTGCGTAGGCAAATTTTTGAAATTACTACGTTCCCCAATAGTGGTATCAGAGCCTAGGTTTTATATGTTGATGTTATATGCACGAGTAGAACACAAGTGAGTTGTGGGCGATATAAGTCATACTGCCTACCAGCATGTCATACTTTGGTTCGGCGGTATTGTTGGACGAGACGACCCGGACCGACATTACGCGTACGCTTACGCGAGACCGGTTCTCCCGACGTGCTTTGCACATAGGTGGCTTGCGGGCGACTGTCTCTCCAACTTTAGTTGAACCGAGTGTGGCTACGCCCGGTCCTTGCGAAGGTTAAAATGGAGTCAAATTGACAAACTATCGTTGTGGTTTTGATGCGTAGGTGAGATTGGTTCTTGCTTAAGCCCGTAGCAGCCACGTAAAACTTGCAACAACAAAGTAGAGGACGTCTAACTTGTTTTTGCAGGGCATGTTGTGATGTGATATGGTCAAGGCATGATGATGAATTTTATTGTATGAGATGATCATGTTTTGTAACCGAGTTATCGGCAACTGGCAGGAGCCATATGGTTGTCGCTTTATTGTATGCAATGCAATCGCGATGTAATGCTTTACTTTATCACTAAGCGGTAGCGATAGTCGTGGAAGCATAAGATTGGCGAGACGACAACGATGCTACGATGGAGATCAAGGTGTCGCGCCGGTGACGATGGTGATCATGACGGTGCTTCAGAGATGGAGATCACAAGCACAAAATGATGATGGCCATATCATATCACTTATATTGATTGCATGTGATGTTTATCCTTTTATGCATCTTATCTTGCTTTGATTGACGGTAGCATTATAAGATGATCTCTCACTAAATTATCAAGAAGTGTTCTCCCTGAGTATGCACCGTTGCCAAAGTTCGTCGTGCCCAGACAACACGTGATGATCGGGTGTGATAAGCTCTACGTCCATCTACAACGGGTGCAAGCCAGTTTTTGCACACGCAGAATACTCAGGTTAAACTTGACGAGCCTAGCATATGCAGATATGGCCTCGGAACACGGAGACCGAAAGGTCGAGCGTGAATCATATAGTAAATATGATCAACATAACGATGTTCACCATTGAAAACTACTCCATCTCACGTTATGATCGGTTATGGTTTAGTTGATTTGGATCACGTGATCACTTAGAGGATTAGAGGGGTGTTTATCTAAGTGGGAGTTCTTAAGTAATTTGATTAATTGAACTTAAACTTATCATGAACTTAGTACCTGATAGTATCTTGCTTGTTTATGTTGATTGTAGATAGATGGCTCGTGCTGTTGTTCCGTTGAATTTTAATGCGTTCCTTGAGACAGCAAAGTTGAAAGATGATGGTAGCAATTACACGGACTGGGTCTGTAACTTGAGGATTATCCTCATTGCTGCTCAGAAGAATTACGTCCTGGAAGCACCGCTGGGTGCCAGGCCTGCTGCTGGAGCAACACCAGATGTTATGAACGTTTGGCAGAGCAAAGCTGATGACTACTCGATAGTTCAGTGTGCCATGCTTTACGGCTTAGAATCGGGACTTCAACGACGTTTTGAACGTCATGGAGCATATGAGATGTTCCAGGAGTTGAAGTTAATATTTCAAGCAAATGCTCGGATTGAGAGATATGAAGTCTCCAATAAGTTCTATAGCTGCAAGATGGAGGAGAACAGTTCTGTCAGTGAGCATATACTCAAAATGTCTGGGTATAATAATCACTTGATTCAATTGGGACTTAATCTTCCAGATGATTGCGTCATTGACAGAATTCTCCAATCACTGCCACCAAGCTACAAGAGCTTCGTGATGAACTATAATATGCAAGGGATGAACAAGACTATTCCCGAGCTCTTCGCAATGCTGAAAGCTGCGGAGGTAGAAATCAAAAAGGAGCATCAAGTGTTGATGGTCAACAAGACCACTAGTTTCAAGAAAAAGGGCAAAGGGAAGAAGAAGGGGAACTTCAAGCAGAACGGCAAGCAAGTTGCTTCTCAAGAGAAGAAACCCAAATCTGGACCTAAGCTTGAAACTGAGTGCTTCTACTGCAAGCAGACTGGTCACTGGAAGCGGAACTGCCCCAAGTATTTGGCGGATAAGAAGGATGGCAAGGTGAACAAAGGTATATGTGATATACATGTTATTGATGTGTACCTTACTAGAGCTCGCAGTAGCACCTGGGTATTTGATATTGGTTCTGTTGCTAATATTTGCAACTCAAAACAGGGACTACGGATTAAGCGAAGATTGGCTAAGGACGAGGTGACGATGCGCGTGGGAAACGGTTCCAAAGTCGATGTGATCGCGGTCGGCACGCTACCTCTACATCTACCTTCGGGGGGGTATTAGACCTAAATAATTGTTATTTGGTGCCAGCGTTGAGCATGAACATTATATCTGGATCTTGTTTGATGCGAGACGGTTATTCATTTAAATCAGAGAATAATGGTTGTTCTATTTATATGAGTAATATCTTTTATGGTCATGCACCTTTGAAGAGTGGTCTAATTTTGATGAATCTCGATAGTAGTAACACACATATTCATAATGTTGAAGCCAAAAGATGCAGAGTTGATAATTATAGTGCAACTTATTTGTGGCACTGCCATTTAGGTCATATCGGTATAAAGCGCATGAAGAAACTCCATACTGATGGACTTTTGGAACCACTTGATTATGAATCACTTGGTACTTGTGAACCGTGCCTCATAGGCAAGATGACTAAAACACCGTTCTCCGGTACTATGGAGAGAGCAACAGATTTGTTGGAAATCATACATACCGGTATATGTGGTCCGATGAATATTGAGGCTCGTGGCGGATATCGTTATTTTCTCACCTTCACAGATGACTTAAGCAGATATGGGTATATCTACTTAATGAAACATATGTCTGAAACATTTGAAAAGTTCAAAGAATTTCAGAGTGAAGTTGAAAATCATCGTAACAAGAAAATAAAGTTCCTACGATCTGATCGTGGAGGAGAATATTTGAGTTACGAGTTTGGTGTACATTTGAAAAATTGTGGAATAGTTTCGCAACTCATGCCACCCGGAACACCACAGCGTAATGGTGCGTCCGAACGTCGTAATCGTACTTTACTAGATATGGTGCGATCTATGATGTCTCTTACTGATTTACCGCTATCGTTTTGGGGTTATGCTTTAGAGACGGCCACATTCACGTTAAATAGGGCACCATCAAAATCCGTTGAGACGACGCCTTATGAACTATGGTTTGGCAAGAAACCGAAGTTGTCGTTTCTTAAAGTTTGGGGCTACGATGCTTATGTGAAAAAGCTTCAACCTGATAAGCTCGAACCCAAATCAGAGAAATGTGTCTTCATAGGATACCCAAAGGAGATTGTTGGGTACACCTTCTATCACAGATCCGAAGGCAAGACATTCATTGCTAAGAATGGATCCTTTCTAGAGAAGGAGTTTCTCTCGAAAGAAGTGAGTGGGAGGAAAGTAGAACTTGATGAGGTAACTGTACCTGCTCCCTTATTGGAAAGTAGTACATCACAGAAAACTATTTCTGCGACACCTATACCAATTAGTGAGGAAGCTAATGATGATGATCATGAAACTTCAGGACAAGATACTACTGAACCTCGTACATCAACTAGAGCGAGATCCGCACCAGAGTGGTACGGTAATCCTGTTCTGGAAATCATGCTGCTAGATCATGATGAACTTACGAACTATGAAGAAGCGATGGTGAGCCCAGATTCCGCAAAATGGCTTGAAGCCATGAAATCTGAGATGGGATCCATGTATGAGAACAAAGTATGGACTTTGGTTGACTTGCCCGATGATCGGCAAGCAATTGAGAATAAATGGATCTTCAAGAAGAAGACTGACGCTGACGGTAATGTTACTATCTACAAAGCTCGACTTGTCGCAAAAGGTTTTTGACAAGTTCAAGGGGTTGACTACGATGAGACCTTCTCACCCGTAGCGATGCTTAAGTTTGTCCAAATCATGTTAGCAATTGCCGCATTTTATGATTATGAAATTTGGCAAATGGATGTCAAAACTGCATTCCTGAATGGATTTCTGGAAGAAGAGTTGTATATGATGCAACCGGAAGGTTTTGTCGATCCAAAGGGAGCTAACAAAGTGTGCAAACTCCAGCGATCCATTTATGGACTGGTGCAAGCCTCTCGGAGTTGGAATAAACGCTTTGATAGTGTGATCAAAGCATTTGGTTTTATACAGATTTTCGGAGAAGCCTATATTTACAAGAAAGTGAGTGGGAGCTCTGTAGCATTTCTGATATTATATGTGGATGACATATTACTGATTGGAAATAATATAGAATTTCTGGATAGCATTAAGTGATACTTGAATAAGAGTTTTTCAATGAAAGACCTCGGTGAAGCTGCTTACATATTAGGCATTAAGATCTATAGAGATAGATCAAGACGCTTAATTGGACTTTCACAAAGCACATACCTTGACAAGATTTTGAAGAAGTTCAAAATGGATCAAGCAATGAAAGGGTTGTTGCCTGTGTTACAAGGTGTGAAGTTGAGTCAGACTCAATGCCCGACCACTGCAGAAGATAGAGAGAAAATCAAAGATGTTCCCTATGCTTCAGCCATAGGCTCTATCATATATGCAATGCTGTGTACCAGACCTGATGTGTGCCTTGCTATAAGTCTAGCAGGGAGGTACCAAAGTAATCCAGGAGTGGATCACTGGACAGCGGTCAAGAACATCCTGAAATACCTGAAAAGGACTAAGGATATGTTTCTCGTATATGGAGGTGACAAAGAGATCATTGTAAACGGTTACGTTGATGCAAGCTTTGACACTGATCCGGACGATTCTAAATCGCAAACCGGATACGTGTTTACATTAAACGGTGGAGCTGTCGGTTGGTGCAGTTCTAAACAAAGCATCGTAGCAGGATCTACATGTGAAACGGAGTACATAGCTGCTTTGGAAGCAGCAAACGAAGGAGTCTGGATGAAGGAGTTCATATCCGATCTAGGTGTCATACCTAGTGCATCGGGTCCAATGAAAATCTTTTGTGACAATACTGGTGCAATTGACTTGGCAAAGGAATCCAGATTTCACAAGAGAACCAAACACATCAAGAGACGCTTCAATTCCATCCGGGACCTAGTCCAGGTGGGAGACATAGAGATTTGCAAGATACATACGGATCTGAATGTTGCAGACCCGTTGACTAAGCCTCTTCCACGAGCAAAACATGATCAGCACCAAGGCTCCATGGGTGTTAGAATCATTACTGTGTAATCTAGATTATTGACTCTAGTGCAAGTGGGAGACTGAAGGAAATATGCCCTAGAGGCAATAATAAAGTTATTATTTATTTCCTTATATCATGATAAATGTTTATTATTCATGCTAGAATTGTATTAACCGGAAACATAATACATGTGTGAATACATAGACAAACTTAGCGTCACTAGTATGCCTCTACTTGACTAGCTCGTTAATCAAAGATGGTTATGTTTCCTAACCATGAACAAAGTGTTGTTATTTGATTAAGAAGGTCACATCATTAGTTGAATGATCTGATTGACATGACCCATTCCATTAGCTTAGCACCCGATCGTTTAGTATGTTGCTATTGCTTTCTTCATGACTTATACATGTTCCTATGACTATGAGATTATGCAACCCCCGTTTACCGGAGGAACACTTTGTGTGCTACCAAACGTCACAATGTAACTGGGTGATTATAAAGGAGCTCTACAGGTGTCTCCAAAGGTAGATGTTGGGTTGGCGTATTTCGAGATTAGGATTTGTCACTCCGATTGTCGGAGAGGTATCTCTGGGCCCTCTCGGTAATGCACATCACATAAGCCTTGCAAGCACTGCAAATAATGAGTTAGTTGCGGGATGATGTATTACAGAACGAGTAAAGAGACTTGCCAGTAACGAGATTGAACTAGGTATTGGATACCGACGATCGAATCTCGGGCAAGTAACATGCCGATGACAAAGGGAACAACGTATGTTGTTATGCGGTATGACCGATAAAGATCTTCGTAGAATATGTAGGAGCCAATATGGGCATCCAGGTCCCGCTATTGGTTATTGACCGGAGACGTGTCTCGGTCATGTCTACATTGTTCTCGAACCATAGGGTCCGCACGCTTAACGTTACGATGACAGTTATTATGAGTTTATTCATTTTGATGTACCGAAGATTGTTCGGAGTCCCGGATGTGATCATTGACATGACGAGGAGTCTCGAAATGGTCGAGACATAAAGATTGATATATTGGAAGCCTATGTTTGGATATCGGAAGTGTTCCGGTGAAATCGGGATTTTACCGGAGTACCGGGAGGTTACCGGAACCCCCCGGGAGCTATATGGGCCTTAGTGGGCTTTAGTGGAAAGGAGAAAGGGGCAGCCCAAGGTGGGCCGTGCGCCTCCCCCCTCCCCTAGTCCTATTAGGACAAGGAGTGGTGGCCGGCCCCCTCTCTCTCTTTCCCCCCTCAAGGAATCCTATTCCAACTAGGATTGGGGGGGGGGGGAATCCTACTCCCAGAGGGAGTAGGACTCCCTTGGCGCGCCCTCCTTGGCCGGCCGCGCCCCTCCCCCTTGGCTCCTTTATATACGGAGGCGGGGGTGCACCCTAGAAGACACAAGTTGATCCACGTGATCGTTCCTTAGCCATGTGCGGTGCCCCCTGCCACCATATTCCACCTCAGTCATATCGTTGCGGTGCTTAGGCGAAGCCCTGCGTCGGTAGAACATCATCATCGTCACCACGCCGTTGTGCTGACGGAACTCTTCCCTGAAGCTTTGCTGGATTGGAGCCCGGGGAACGTCATCGAGCTGTACGTGTGCTAAGAACTCGGAGGTGCCGGAGTAACGGTGCTTGGATCGGTCAGATCAGGAAGACGTACGACTACTTCCTCTACGTTGCGTCAACGCTTCCGCAGTCGGTCTGGGTGGGTACGTAGACAACACTCTCCCCTCTCGTTGCTATACATCACCATGATCTTGTGTGTGCGTAGGCAAATTTTTGAAATTACTACGTTCCCCAACAATATCTTCCATGCTAGGTGTGTTATTCTCAAGAGGAGTGGACTCAGCTCCTCATTCACGAGAAAGGGCCGGTAACCGGGATGCCCAGTCCCATGATCCAAATAGATCAAAGCAAATCAAAATAATTAAAAAAAACTCCCCCTAGGACCCGTTGAATGTTGGATGCACTCGTTGTTTCGAGCAAGCCATGGATTGATGCTTGTGGGGGAGGGGGAGTATAAACCTTTACCATTCTGTTTGGGAACTGCCTATAACGCATGTAGTATGGAAGATATAGCCATCTCATAGTTGTTACGTTGACAGTGAAAGTATGCCGCTCGAAATATTATTTATCTTTATTTCAAAAATCGAGCTCTGGCACCTCTACAAATCCCTGCTTCCCTCTGCGAAGGGCCTATCTATTTACTTTTATGTTGAGTCATCACCCTTCTTATTAAAAAGCACCCGCTGGAGAGCACAGTGTCGTTTGCATTCATTATGATTGGTTTATATTGGGTATGACTTGACTAGATCTCTTTTACCATGAATTACAATGTTTAGTTAGTCCTTGATCTTTAAAGGTGCTCTGCATTTATGATTTGCGGTCTCAGAAAGGGCTAGCGAGATACCATTTTGTTATATCATGTTATGATTATTTTGAGAAAGTGTTGTCATCCGAGTTTTATTATTATGGCTCGCTAGCTGATTATGCTATTGATATGAGTAATTGTGAGACCTACGTGTTATTGTGAGTATGGTTAGTTCATAATAATTGCTGAAACTTGAATGCTGGCTTTTCATGTTTACAACAATAAGAGCAAACAGAGTTTGTAAAAGTTTTTCTTTTTCTCTTTCAGTTTGTCAACTGAATTGCTTGAGGACAAGCAAGGGTTTAAGCTTGGGGGAGTTGATACGTCTCCGTCGTATCTACTTTTCCAAACACTTTTCCCCTTGTTTTGGACTCTAACTTGTATGATTTGAATGGAACTAACCCGGACTGACGATGTTTTCAGCAGAATTGCCATGGTGTTGTTTTATGTGCAGAAAACAAAAGTTCTCGGAATGACCTGAAACTCCACGGAATATCTTAGAATAAATAATAAAAAATCCTCGCCAAAGATGAAGACCAGGGGGCCCACACCCTGTCCACGAGGGTGGGGGGCGCGCCCAGGGGGGCGCGCCCCTCCCCCCTGGGCGCGCCCCCCTACCTCGTGGGCCCCCTGGTGGCCCTCTGACGCCAACTCCAACTCCATATATTGGCTTTCGAGGAGAAAAAAATCAGAGAGAAAGTTTCATCGCGTTTTACGATACGGAGCCGCCGCCAAGCCCTAATCTCTCTTGGGAGGGCTGATCTGGAGTCCGTTCGGGGCTCCGGAGAGGGGGATTCGTCGCCGTCGTCATCATCAACCATCCTCCATCACCAATTTCATGATGCTCACCGCCGTGCGTGAGTAATTGCATCGTAGGCTTGCTGGACGGTGATGGGTTGGATGAGATTTATCATGTAATCGAGTTAGTTTTGTTAGGGTTTGATCCCTAGTATCCACTATGTTCTGAGATTGATGTTGCTATGACTTTGCTATGCTTAATGCTTGTCATTAGGGCCCGAGTGCCATGATTTCAGATCTGAACCTATTATGTTTTCATGAATATATGTGAGCTCTAGATCCTATCTTGCAAGTCTATAGTCACCTACTATGTGTTATGATCCGGCAACCCCGAAGTGACAATAATCGGGACCACTCCCGGTGATGACCATAGTTTGAGGAGTTCATGTATTCACTATGTGTTAATGCTTTGTTCCGG
Organism: Triticum urartu; assembly: GCF_056163025.1. Lineage (NCBI taxonomy): Eukaryota > Viridiplantae > Streptophyta > Magnoliopsida > Poales > Poaceae > Triticum > Triticum urartu. The sequence goes on from NC_141879.1 coordinate 717,773,208, forward strand.
TTCTCTATTAAAAGGAGGAATTAATATCCCTTAGTTTCCAATAGGACCCCGCTGCCACGGGAGAGTAGGACAAAAGATGTCATGCAAGTTCTTTTCCATAAGCACGTATGACTATTTACGGAATACATGCCTACATTATATTGATGAACTGGAGCTAGTTCTGTGTCACCCTATGTTATGACTGTTACATGATGAACCACACATCCGGCATAATTATCCATCATTGATCCGGTGCCTACGAGTTTTCCATATACTGGTTTACGCTTATTTACTTTTCCGTTGCTACTGTTACAATCACTACAAAAATACCAAAAACATTACTTTTGCTGTCTTTACTTTGTTACCGTTATAACCACTATCATATTACTTTGCTACTAAACACTTTGCTGCAGATACTAAGTTTCCAGGTGTGGTTGAATTGACAACTCAGCTGCTAATACTTGAGAATATTCTTTGGCTCCCCTTGTGTCGAATCAACAAATTTGGGTTGAATACTCTACCCTCGAAAAATGTTGCGATCCCCTATACTTGTGGGTTATCACCCATGCGCCTAGGGTTTGGGGGAACCCTAAAGGGGGCGCCCCCCTTGCCTTGGGGGGCAAGGCAACCCCCCTGGCCGTCGCCCCCTCCTCAGATTAGATCTGAGGGGGCCGGCCCCCCTCTCCCTTGCCCCTATATATATGTGGGGGGTGGGAGGGCAGCCGAACCCAAGTTCTGGCACAGCCCTCCCCCTCTCCCAAGTCCTCCTCTTCTCCCGCGGTGCTTGGCGAAGCCCTGCAGGATTGCCACGCTCCTCCTTCACCACCACGCCGTCCTGCTGCTGCTGGATGGAGTCTTCCCCAACCTCTCCTTCTCCCCTTGCTGGATCAAGGCGTGGGAGACGTCACCGGGCTGCACGTGTGTTGAACGCGGAGGCGCCGTGTTTCGGCGCTTAGATCGGAATCAACCGCGATCTGAATCGCTGCGAGTACGACTCCTTCATCCGCGTTCTTGCAACGCTTCCGCTTAGCGATCTACAAGGGTATGTAGATGCACTCCCCTTCCCCTCGTTGCTAGATTACTCCATAGATTGATCTTGGTGATGCGTAGAAAATTTTAAATTTCTGCTACGATCCCCAACACTTTTCGGGCAAACAACTCTTCCAATTTCCGCCATAAGGTGCGTGCATGTGTCTCATCAATGATATGGTTCAAAACATTGTCATCGTCCCATTGCCGAATGAACCCACAAGCTTGGCGATGAAGTACCTTCCACTGACCTTCCTCAATGCCCTCCGGCATCTCAGTGGAGAACACTGGCTTCCAGTATTCTTTCACATACAACAAGTCCTCCATCTTACCCTTCCATGCTTGATAATTTGTACCATTCAAAGATATCATCCTGCTGGTATTCACTTCCATCTTTCACCACAAGAAACTCAGCAATTTGCACAAGCAAACCAAGGCTCTGATACCACTTTGTTGGGGCTGGAAAGCAGCAATGCGCTGCACAAATTCACCGACACGGAAAACATGCACACTACACATCCCCCTCCACTTGTGATGAACTTTGAGGGCAGCTTCAACCAACAAGTAAGCAGCGGAATAACACAAACAACATGCACATGTGACACTGGATTTAACGTGGAAAAACCTCCTCAACTTGAGTAAAAAACCACGGATGTGGACCGACTGGTCCACGCAACTTCACTATGAGAATGATGAGTACAAAGTCTGCTCTAGAACCTCTAGAGAGATTTACAACACACTCTCCATGTTGCCAACCGGCAACAGCAACAATAGCCACAAGAGGCAAGATTTCAGCAAAGAAGAGTTTACACAGCTTCTGTACCCTTCAGTGTTTTGCAAACTGCTCTTAAACCGCTGAACCAAACAGCACCAAATTTGGAAGACAAGTAGACACATGAGTTATAGACATCCCCTCCAAATTTCAGCTCAATCGGACATCATTTGCCTACCCAAACTGTTCGTCTCCCAAAACTACTCCATTCTGAAATTGCAGCAGTCAGAACTGGCAAAACCACTCTCAAGTCTGATGCTCCACTGACCCAATCCTCAAACCAGCTAACCAGATCGAAGTACTCAAAGTAAGGAACGAGCTCACCAAGTTTGGAGTCGATCCAAGCACGTTTGAGCCTCCAATCATCAGCTTGAACACTGTCTAGTCAGATGCAGCAAATCTGGACAGAGCCTCTGCTTCTTCTTCTTCCTCTCTCTCGGGTTGTGTTTTCTCTTGTCTGCTCTCACTCTCACTCTTACGAATGGAAGCCACCACCAGCAAGGGGTGGAGTGGCTAGGGTTTTCTTCTTGCTTCACTTCCCTTGGAAGCGCTCTCAACCGTTGGATGCAGCGCAGATCAACGGCTGACATGTGTTGGACTTATGGGCTGATGTTGGGCTGCCAACACACCTCCATGTGGAGGGACTTAGCCCAACATATGCAACCTCATCTTCATTCCTCTCATTAACCAATCCAATTTTCAGTGTCAGTCAATAGTTCATGCACAGGTCCATGTAGACGGCAAAGACTGAGGATCTCTTCATGATTTTTTTGTTTCGTGTCATCTATTGTCTTGGACATCAAGAAAAGAGATTTCTTGCATGGTTCCAGGGATCTTGAGAATATGTAGATACGGAGCTATATGAGTGATGGCCTTTGTGGCAAATAGCTTGATGTTTAGAGCATCTCCAGCCGTTCGCCCCCCAAGACGCATAAAAATCGCCCCCAGGGGACGAGCTGGCGATACAATCGGTGCTGGGGCGGTTTCGCGTCCAGCCGTCGCCCCCAGCTCGCCCCCAGGCGCCGATATTGGCCCACTTTTCAGCCCCATTTCGGCGAATAAAGGGCTCATATGGGCGACAATAGGCCCATATTCGGCATGGTTCGCCGTTGTTCGGCGTTCAGTTATGCACATAAAAAAAATTATCACATATTTCATCACAGAAATACCAAATACTTCAACAAAATAGTACAACAATAAATAGTTCAATACAAATTATATAGTTCAACAAATAAAAAAATCATATTTCATCACACGTCGCGCCCGGCGTTGCCCTTGAGCCTCCATAGATGCTCTATCAGATCTTGCTGCAGTTGATGATGCACCTGTGGGTCTCGGATCTCCTGACGCATACTGAGATAGGCAGTCCAGGTTGCCGGTAGCTGGTGATCAACTTCGGCTAGAGGACCCTACCTGTAGTATGGTTCAGTGTCAAACACTGGGTCTTCTTACTCGCTCTCGATGATCATGTTGTGCAAGATGACACAGCAATTCATAATCTCCCACATTTGATCTTTCGACCAGGTCTGAGTGGGGTACCGGACAACAGCAAATCGAGGTTGGAGCACACCAAATGCCCGCTCGACATCCTTCCTGCAAGCCTCCTAAACCTTCGCAAACCAGGCGTTCTTGCCTCCTGGCATAGGGTTTGAGATCGTCTTCACAAATGTCGACCATCTCGGATAGATGCCATCAGCTAGATAGTACCCCTTGTTGTAGTACCGCCCATTGATCTCGAAGTTCACCGGAGGAGAATGACCTTCAACAAGCTTGGCAAAGACAGGAGAGCACTGCAGCACGTTGATGTCATTGTGAGTTCCTGGCATACCAAAGAAGGAGTGCCAAATCCAGAGGTCCCGTGTGGCAACCGCCTCAAGTATCACACTGCAACCGCCTTTGGCGCCTTTGTACATCCCCTGCCAAGCAAATGGGCAATTCTTCCATTTCCAATGCATGCAGTCGATGCTTCCAAGCATCCCAGGAAACCCTCTTGCCGCATTCTATGCTAGGATTCAAGCAGTGTCTTCCGCATTGGGTGTTCTCAAGTATTGTGGTCCAAACACTGCCACCACTACCCGACAGAACTTGTAGAAACACTCTATGCTGGTGGACTCGGCCATGCACCCATAGTCGTCGAGTGAATCACCGGGAGCTCCGTATGCAAGCATCTGATGTCTACTACACAACCTTCTTCTTGTAGACGTTGTTGGGCCTCCAAGTGCAGAGGTTTGTAGGACAGTAGCAAATTTCCCTCAAGTGGATGACCTAAGGTTTATCAATCCGTAGGAGGCGTAGGATGAAGATGGTCTCTCTCAAGCAACCCTGCAACCAAATAACAAAGAGTCTCTTGTGTCCCCAACACACCCAATACAATGGTAAATTGTATAGGTGCACTAGTTCGGTGAAGAGATGGTGATACAAGTGGTATATGGATAGTAGATAAAGGTATTTGTAATCTGAAATTATAAAACAGCAAGGTAACAAGTGATTAAAGTGAGCGAAACGGTATTGCAATGATAGGAAATAGGGCCTAGGGTTCATAGTTTCGCTAGTGTAAGTTCCCTCAACAATACTAACATAATTGGATCATAAAACTATCCCTCAACATGCAACAAAGAGTCACTCCAAAGTCACTAATAGCGGAGAACGAACGAAGAGATTATGGTAGGGTACGAAACCACCGCAAAGTTATTCTTTCCAATCAATCCGTTGGGCTATTCCTATAAGTGTCACAAACAGCCCTAGAGTTCGTACTAGAATAACACCTTAAGACACAAATCAACCAAAACCCTAATGTCACCTAGATACTCCAATGTCACCTCAAGTATCCGTGGGTATGATTATACGATATGCATCACACAATCTCAGACTCATATATTCAACCAACACATAGAACCTCAAAGAGTGCCCCAAAGTTTCTACCGGAGAATCACGACGAAAACGTGTGCCAACCCCTAAGCATAGGTTCATGGGCGGAACCCGCAAGTTGATCACCAAAACATACATCAAGTGGATCAATAGAATACCCCATTGACACCACGGGTATCCCACGCAAGACATACATCAAGTGTTCTCAAATCTTTAAAGACTCAATCTGATAAGATTACTTCAAAGGGGAAACTCAATTCATTACAAGAGAGAAGAGGGGGAGAAAAAACATAAGATCCAACTATAATAGCAAAGCTCGCGATACATCGAGATCGTGCCAAATCAAGAACACGAGAGAGAGAGAGAGAGAGAGAGATCAAACACATAGCTACTGGTACATACCCTCAGCCCAGAGGGTCAACTACTCCCTCCTCATCATGGAGAGCACCGGGATGATGAAGATGGCCACCCGAGAAGGATTGCCCCCTCTGGCAGGGTGCCGGAACGGGTCTAGATTGGTTTTCGGTGGCTACAGAGGCTTGCGGCGGCGGAACTCCTGATCTAATCTCCGTTATGGAAGTTTTAGGTTACGGAGGTATATATGGGTGCAGGAGGTACATCGGTGGACCGAAGGGGGGGCCACTAGGCAGGGGGGCGCGCCCCAGGGGGTGGGCGCGCCCCTACCCTCGTGAGCTCCTCCTTCATCTTCTGACGTAGGGTCCAAGTCTATCTTGTAGGTTTCCTTCCAAAAATAACTTCTCCAGTTGATTTCGTTCCGTTTCGACTCCAATTGATATTCCTTTTCTTCGAAACACTGAAATAGGCAAAAAAAACAAATCTGGGCTGGGCCTCCGGTTAATAGGTTAGTCCCGAAAGTAATATAAAAGTGGATAATAAAGCCCAATATTGCCTAAAACAGTAGATAATATAGCATAGAGCAATCAAAAATTATAGATACGTTGGAGACGTATCAAGCATCCCCAACTTAATTCCTGCTCGTCCTCGAGTAGGTGAATGATAAAAAAGATAATTTTTGATGTGGAATGCTAGTTGTCATAATTTCAATGTAATTCTTCTTAATTGTGCACTACGGGAAATAGGAGATTTGCCGTCAGTACTGTTCTTTGCCGTCAGCATTTCGTCGGGCCAGACGGCAAAGACAAATTTTGCCGATAGCAACTGAAAGCAAAGAACAACTGACGGGAAATCCATACTTTGCCGTCTCTAAAAAAACACAGATGGCAAAGACTCTTTGCCGTCTGGGATTTGTTTTACAGAGAGCAAAGAGCTCTCTTTGCCGTCTGTAAACAAAATTGCATACGGCAAAGAGAAAACACAGCACGCGGATTGATCCCACGGATCGGTGACATGGCGTGATCTGGGCCGCCCGCACCCGCCTATGTCTCTCACCAGTCACCACGCGCACCCCAACCACCCATCCCATCTCTCTCTCTTATCCCCAAGGCCCCACCACGACCGACCGCATCTCTCCCTCGATCCCTCCTTCTTCCGCACAACCCCCACCCCTCACGACCGACCGCATCTCTCCCTCCCTTATCCCCTGCTCATCCAATTGCCGCCGGTCGATCCCGCACGTCGCCTGAGCCGTGGCCGGCGCGGGATCCTCCTCCACCTCCCCTGCTCGTCAACCCCCGCTGCTCGATCCCGCACATCGCCTGAGCCATGGCCGGCGCGGGATCCTCCTCCACCCCCCCTGCTCGTCAACCCCCGCTGCTCGACCTGGCCTCGCCGTCGCCTGAGCCAGAGGCCGCTGCGGGATCCTCTTCCTCCTCCCCGCTCGTGACCCGGCGCCTCCTCCTCCTTGCTTGCTCGTCAACTGTAGCTGGCCGGCCCTACCTCGCCGGTGTGAGATCCTCCTCCCCGCCTGCGACTCAGCGCCTCCTCCCCTGCTCGTCAATGGCCGCCGCCCTTCGATACGGCGGCGCGGTTGCCAAGAGCTCACCGGAGCTCCTCTGCAGCACAACCTCCCGCCTGGTCGACCCCGCCTCGCCGCTGCCTGAGCTGGAGGCCGCAAAGGGATCCTCCTCCTCCCCGTCCGTGACCCCACACCTCCTCCCGATCCAGGGGATCCATGGTGCCATGGTCAACTCCGCCCGAAGACCACCCTTCGCCTCCTTGAGCTCGACGCCTGCTCTCGGATCTCGACGCTGGCAAGGGCCAGTACGTCCGTTTTGTAGTAATTTTTTTGGTGCTGTTTCGTTCATTCGTTCATCCGTCACACCACGGCCAGTTCGTCCGTTTTGTAAATGAAGAACATCATATTGTGTAACTATACTGTGATCATGGATATATTGAAGGAAATATGCCCTAGAGGCAATAATAAAGTTATTATTTATTTCCTTATATCATGATAAATGTTTATTATTCATGCTAGAATTGTATTAACCGGAAACATAATACATGTGTGAATACATAGACAAACAGAGTGTCACTAGTATGCCTCTACTTGACTAGCTCGTTAATCGAAGATGGTTATGTTTCCTAACCATGAACAAAAGAGTTGCTATTTGATTAACGGGATCACATCATTAGAAGAATGATGTGATTTACATGACCCATTCCATTAGCTTAGCACCCGATCGTTTAGTATGTTGCTATTGCTTTCTTCATGACTTATACATGTTCCTATGACTATGAGGTTATGCAACTCCCGTTTGCCGGAGGAACACTTTGTGTGCTACCAAACATCACAACGTAACTGGGTGATTATAAAGGAGATCTATAGGTGTCTCCAAAGGTAAATGTTGGGTTGGCGTATTTCGAGATTAGGATTTGTCATTCCGATTGTCGGAGAGGTATCTCTGGGCCCTCTCGGTAATGCACATCACATAAGCCTTGCAAGCATTGCAACTAATGAGTTAGTTGCAAGATGATGTATTACGGAACGAGTAAAGAGACTTGCCGGTAACGAGATTGAACTAGGTATTGGATACCGACGATCGAATCTCGGGCAAGTAACATACCGATGACAAAGGGAACAACGTATGTTGTTATGCGGTCTAACCGATAAAGATCTTCGTAGAATATGTAGGAGCCAATATGGGCATCCAGGTCCCGCTATTGGTTATTGACCGGAGACATGTCTCGGTCATGTCTACATTGTTCTCGAACCCGTAGGGTCCGCACGCTTAAGGTTTCGATGACAGTTATATTATGAGTTTATACGTTTTGATGTACCAAAGGTTGTTCGGAGTCCCGAATGTGATCACGGACATGACGAGGAGTCTCAAAATGGTCGAGACATAAAGATTGATATATTGGAAGCCTATGTTTGGATATCGGAAGTGTTCCGGGTGAAATCGGGATTTTACCAGAGTACTGGGAGGTTACCGGAACCCCCCGGGAGCTATATGGGCCTTAGTGGGCCTTAGTGGAAAAGAGAAGAGGCAGCCTGAGATGGGCCGCGCGCCCCTCCCCTCCCTTGGTCCGAATAGGACAAGGAGAGGGGGCCGGCCCCCTTTCTCTTTTTCCCCCTCCGCGAATCCTATTCCAACTAGGATTGGGGGGGGAATCCTACTCCCGGAGGGAGTAGGACTCCTCGTGGTGCGCCTCTCCTAGGCCGGCCGCACCCCCCCTTGAGCCTTTATATACGGAGGCAGGGGCACCCCAGAGGAACACAAGTTGATCCACGTGATCATATTCTTAGACGTGTGCGGCGCCCCCTGCCACCATAGTCCTCGATAATATTGTAGCGGTGCTTAGGCGAAGCCCTGCGACAGTAGTACATCAAGATCGTCACCACGCCGTCGTGCTGACGGAACTCTTCCCCGACACTTTGCTGGATCGGAGTCCGAGGATCGTCATCGAGCTGAACGTGTGCTAAAACTCGGAGGTGCCATAGTTTTGGTGCTTGATCGGTCGGGCCGTGGAGACGTACTACTACATCAACCAAACACTTCCGGTGTCGATCTACAAGGGTACGTAGATCACACTCTCCCCTCTCGTTGCTATGCATCACCATGATCTTGCGTGTGCGTAGGAAATTTTTTGAAATTACTACGTTCCCCAATAGTGGCATCCAAGCCTAGGTTTTATGTGTTGATGTTATATGCACGAGTAGAACACAAGTGAGTTGTGGGCGATATAAGTCATACTGCTTACCAGCATGTCATACTTTGGTTCGGCGGTATTGTTGGATGAAGCGGCCCGGACCGACATTACGCGTACGCTTACACGAGACCAGTTCTCCCGACGTGCTTTGCACATAGGTGGCTTGCGGGTGTCAGTTTCTCCAACTTTAGTTGAACCGAGTGTGACTACGCCCGGTCCTTGCGAAGGTTAAAACAGCACCAACTTGACAAACTATCGTTGTGGTTTTGATGCGTAGGTAAGATTGGTTCTTGCTTAAGCCCGTAGCAGCCACGTAAAACTTGCAACAACAAAGTAGAGGACATCTAACTTGTTTTTGCAGGGCATGTTGTGATGTGATATGGTCAAAACGTGATGAGATATAAGTTGTTGTACGAGATGATCATGTTTTGTTGAAGTTATCAGCAACTGGCAAAATCCTTATGGTTGTCTCTCTATTGCATAAGATGAAAGCGTCCAATAATTGCTTTACTTTATCGCTATGCGATAGCAATAGTTGCAAGAGCAATTGTTGGCGAGACGACCACGTTACGACACATTGATATAGATCAAGATGATGGAGATCATGGTGTTATGCCGGTGATGATATAGATCATGACAGTACTTTGGAGATGGAGATCAAAGAAGCAAGATGATGATGGCCATATCATGTCACATATTTTGATTGCATATGATGTTTATCTTTTATACATCTTATTCTTGCTTAGTTTGACGGTAGCATTTTACGATGATCTCTCACTAATTATCAAGAAGTGTTCTCCCTGAGTATGCACCGTTGTGAAAGTTCTTCGGGCTGAGACACCACGTGATGATCGGGTGTGATAGGCTCTACGTTCAAATACAACGGGTGAAAAAACAGTTGCACACGTGGAATACTCAGGTTATACTTGACGAGCCAAGCATATACAGATATGGCCTCGGAACACGGAGACCGAAAGGTCGAGCGTGAATCATATAGTAGATATGATCAACATAGTGATGTTCACCAATGAAACTGCTCCATCTCACGTGATGATCGGACATGGTTTAGTTGATTTGGATCACGTGATCACTTAGAGGATTAGAGGGATGTCTATCTAAGTGGGAGTTCTTAAGTAATATGATTAATTGAACTTAAATTTATCATGAACTAAGTCCTGGTAGTATTTTGCAAATTATGTTGTAGATCAATAGCTCGCGTTGTTGCTTCCCTGTGTTTATTTTGATATGTTCCTAGAGAAAATTGTGTTGAAAGATGTTAGTAGCAATGATGCGGATTGGATCCGTGATCTGAGGTTTATCCTCATTGCTGCACAGAGGAATTATGTCCTTGATGCACCGCTAGGTGATAGACCTATTGCAGGAGCAGATGCTGACGTTATGAACGTTTGGTTAGCTAAATATGATGACTACTTGATAGTTTAGTGCACCATGCTTAATGGCTTAGAATCGGGACTTCAAAGACGTTTTGAACGTCATGGACCATATGAGATGTTCCAGGAGTTGAAGTTAATATTTCAAGCAAATACCCGAGTTGAGAGATATGAAGTCTCCAACAAGTTCTATAGCTAAAAGATGGAGGAGAATCGCTCAACTAGTGAGCATGTTCTCAGATTGACTGGGTACTACAATCGCTTGAATCAAGTGGGAGTTAATCTTCCAGATAATATAGTGATTGACAGAATTCTCTAGTCACCATCACCAAGTTAGTAGAACTTCGTGATGAACTATAGTATTCAAGGGATGACGAAAATGAATCCCAAGCTTTTCATGATGATGAAATCGATGAAGGTAGAAATCAAGAAAGAGCATCAAGTGTTGATGGTTGACAAGATCACTAGTTTCAAGAAAAAGGGCAAAGGAAAAAAAGGGGAACTTCAAGAAAAACAGCAAGCAAGTTGCTGCTCATGTGAAGAAGCCCAAGTCTGGTCCTAAGCCTGAGACTAAGTGCTTCTACTCCAAAGGGACTGGTCACTGGAAGCAGAACTACCCCAAGTGATTGGCGGATAAGAAGGATGGCAAAGTGAACAAAAGTATATTTGATATACATGTTATTGATGTGTACTTTACTAGTGTTTATAGCAACCCCTCAGTATTTGATACTGGATCAGTTGCTAAGAGTAGTAACTCGAAACAGGAGTTGCAGAATAAACAGAGACTAGTTAAGGGTGAAGTGACGATGTGTGTTGGAAGTAGTTCCAAGATTGATATGATCATCATCGCACACTCCCCTATACTTTCGGGATTAGTGTTGAACCTAAATAAGTGTTATTTGGTTTTTGCGTTGAGCATGAATATGATTTGTTCATGTTTATTGCAATACGGTTATTCATTAAAGTCAGAGAATAATTGTTGTTTTGTTTACATGAATAAAACCTTCGATGGTCATACACCCAATGAAACAAGTTCGTTGGATCTCGATCGTAGTGATACACATATTCATAATATTGAAACCAAAAGATGCAAAGTTAATAATGATAGTGCAACTTATTTGTGGCACTGCCGTTTAAGTCATATTGGTGTAAAGCGCATGAAGAAACTCCATGCTAATGGGCTTTTGGAATCACTTGATTATGAATCACTTGATGCTTGCGAACCATGCCTTATGGGCAAGATGACTAAAACGCCGTTCTTCGGAACAATGAAGCAAGCAACAGATTTGTTGGAAATCATACATACTGATGTATGTGGTCCGATGAATATTAAGGCTTGCAACAGGTATCATTATTTTCTGTTCTTCACAGATAATTTGAGCAGATATGAGTATATCTACTTGATGAAACATAAGTCTGAAACATTTGAAAAGTTCAAAGAATTTCAGAGTGAAGTGGAAAATCATCATAACAAGAAAATAAAGTTTCTGCGATCTGATCGTGGAGAAGAGTATTTGAGTTACGAGTTTGGTCTTCAGTTAAAACAATGTGAAATAGTTTCACTACTCACGCCACCTAGAACACCACAGTTTAATGGTGTGTCCGAACGTCATAACCGTACTTTATTAGATATAGTGCGATCTATGATGTCTCTTACCGATCTACCACTATCGTTTTGGGGTTATGCATTAGAGACAGTTGCATTCACGTTAAATAGGGCACCATCAAAATCCGTTGAGACGACGCCTTATGAACTATGGTTTGGCAAGAAACCAAAGTTGTCGTTTCTGAAAGTTTGGGGCTGCGATGCTTATGTGAAAAAGCTTCAACCTGATAAGCTCGAACCCAAATCGGAGAAATGTGTCTTCATAGGATATCCAAAGGAAACTATTGGATACACCTTCTATCACAGATCCGAAGGCAAGACTTTTGTTGCTAAATTCGGAAACTTTCTGGAGAAGGAGTTTCTCTCGAAAGATGTGAGTGGGAGGAAAGTAGAACTTGATGAGGTAACTGTACCTGCTCCCTTATTGGAAAGTAGTACATCACAGAAAACTGTTTCTGCGACACCTACACCAATTAGTGAGGAAGCTAATGATAATGATCATGAAACTTCAGGACAAGATACTACTGAACCTCGTAGATCAACCAGAGTGAGATCCGCGCCAGAGTGGTACGGTAATCCTGTTCTGGAAATCATGCTACTAGATCATGATGAACCTACGAACTATGAAGAAGCGATGGTGAGCCCAGATTCCACAAAATGGCTTGAAGCCATGAAATCTGAGGTGGGATCCATGTATGAGAACAAAGTGTGGACTTTGGTGGACTTGCCCGAGGATCGGCAAGCCATTGATAATAAATGGATCTTCAAGAGGAAGACGGACACGGATAGTAGTGTTACTATCTACAAAGCTAGAATTGTCGCAAATGGTTTTCGACAAGCTCAAGGTGTTGTCTACGATGAGAGTTTCTCACTCGTATCTATGCTTAAGTCTGTCCGAATCATGTTAGCAATTGCCGCATTTTATGAAATCTGGCAAATCGAAAAACAAAAACTGCATTCCTTAATGGATTTAGTAAAGAAGAGTTGTATGTGATGCAACAAGATGGTTTTGTCAATCCTAAAGGTGCTAACAAAATGTGCAAGCTCCAGCGATCCATCTATGGACTGGTGCAAGCCTCTCGGAGTTGGAATAAACGCTTTGATAGTGTGATCAAAGCATTTGGTTTTATACAGACTTTCGGAGAAGCCTGTATTTACAAGAAAGTGAGTGGGAGATCTGTAGCATTTCTGATATTATATGTGGATGACATATTACTGATTGGAAATGATATAGAATTTCTGGATAGCATAAAGGGATACTTGAATAAGAGTTTTTCAATGAAATACCTCGGTGAAGCTGCTTACATATTAAGCACTAAGATCTATAGAGATAGATCAAGACGCTTGATAAGTTTTTTTTCAATGAGTACATACCTTGACAAGATTTTGAAGTAGTTCAAAATGGAACAGTCAAAGGAAGAGTTCTTGCCTGTGTAACAAGGTGTGAAATTGAGTAAGACTCAAAGCCCGACCACGGCAGAAGATAGAAAGAGAATGAAAGTCATTCCCTATGCCTCAGCCATAGGTTCTATAAAGTATGCCATGCTATGTACCAGATCTATTGTATACCCTACACTAATTTTGGCAAGGGAGTACAATAATGATCTAGGAGTAGATTACTGGACAGCGGTCAAAATTATCCTTAGTGGAATAAGGATATATTTCTCGATTATGGAGGTGACAAAAAGGTTCGTCATAAAAAGTTACGTCGATGCAAGTTTTGACACAGATCTGGATGACTCTAAGTCTCGATCTAGATACATATTTAAAGTGGGAGAAATTAGCTAGAGTAGCTCCGTGCAGAGCATTGTAGACATAGAATTCGCAAAATACTTACGAATCTGTATGTGACAGACCCGTTGACTAAAATTATCTCACAAGCAAAACATGATCACACCTTAGTACTGTTTGGGTGTTAATCACATAAACGATGTGAACTAGATTACTGAATGTAGTAAACCCTTTGAGTATAGGTCACATGACAATGTGAACTATGGGTGTTAAACACATGGTGATCTGAACTATTAGTGTTGGATCACATGGTGATGTGAACTAGATTATTGACTCTAGTGCAAGTGGGAGACTGAAGGAAATATGCCCTAGAGGCAATAATAAAGTTATTATTTATTTCCTTATATCATGATAAATGTTTATTATTCATGCTAGAATTGTATTAACCGGAAACATAATACATGTGTGAATACATAGACAAACAGAGTGTCACTAGTATGCCTCTACTTGACTAGCTCGTTAATCGAAGATGGTTATGTTTCCTAACCATGAACAAAAGAGTTGCTATTTGATTAACCATCTGAGCGCTAAAGTTTCTATTTTTTACAGCATGATCAACAAGACTTTCCCCAAGTCTCCCCAAAGGTTCTACTTGGCACAAACACTAATTAAAAGCATAAAACCGCATCTAAACAGAGGCTAGATGAATTATTTATTACTAAACAGGAACAAAAAGCAAGGAACTAAAATAAAATTGGATTGCCTCCCAACAAGCGTTATCGTTTAACGCCCCTACCTAGGCATGATGATTTCAATGATGCTCACATAAAGGATAAGAATTGTAACATAAAGATAGCATCATGAAGAATATGACTAGCACATTTAAGCCTAACCCACTTCCTATGCATAGGGATTTTGTAAGCAAACAACTTGAGGGAACAAGAATCAAGTTGCATAGGAAGGTAAAACAAGCATAACTTCAAAACTTTAAGCACATAGAGAGGAAACTTGATATTATTGCAATTCCTACAAGCATATATTCCTCCCTCATAATAATTTTCAGTAGCATCATGAATGAATTCAACAATATAACCAGCACCTAAAGCATTCTTTTCATGATCTACAAGCATAGAAATTTTATTACTCTCCACATAAGCAAAATTCTTTTCATGAATAATAGTGAGAGCAAACTCAACAAAATAACTATCATGGGATTGAAAATTGAAATCTAGATGACAAGTTTCATTGTTATAATTATTCTTTAAAGCATACGTGTCATCACAATAATCATCATAGATAGGAGGCATGCTTTCATCATAATAAACATGCTCATCAAAATTTGGGGGACAAAAAATATCATCTTCATCAAACATAGCTTCCTCAAGCTTGTGGCTTTGCATATCATTAGCATCATGGATATTCAAGGAATTCATACTAACAACATTGCAATCATGTTCATCATTCAAATATTTAGTGCCAAACATTTTATAGATTTCTTCTTCTAGCACTTGAACACAATTATCCTTTCCATCATACTCAGGAAAGATATTAAAAAGGTGAAGCGTATGAGACAAGCTCAATTCCATTTTTTATAGTTTTCTTTTATAAACTAAACTAGTGATAAAACAAGAAACTAAAAGACTCGATTGCAAGATCTAAAGATATACCTTCAAGCACTCACCTCCCCGGCAACGGTGCCAGAAAAGAGCTTGATGTCTACTACACAACCTTCTTCTTGTAGACGTTGTTGGGCCTCCAAGTGCAGAGGTTTGTAGGACAGTAGCAAATTTCCCTTAAGTGGATGACCTAAGGTTTATCAATCCGTAGGAGGCGTAGGATGAAGATGGTCTCTCTCAAGCAACCCTGCAACCAAATAACAAAGAGTCTCTTGTGTCCCCAACACACCCAATACAATGGTAAATTGTATAGGTGCACTAGTTCGGCGAAGAGATGGTGATACAAGTGGTATATGGATAGTAGATAAATGTATTTGTAATCTGAAATTATAAAAACAGCAAGGTAACAAGTGATAAAAGTGAGCGTAAACGGTATTGCAATGATAGGAAATAGGGCCTAGAGTTCATACTTTCACTAGTGTAAGTTCCCTCAACAATACTAACATAATTGGATCATAAAACTATCCCTCAACATGCAACAAAGAGTCACTCCAAAGTCACTAATAGCGGAGAACGAACGAAGAGATTATGGTAGGGTAAGAAACCACCTCAAAGTTATTCTTTCCAATCAATCCATTGGGCTATTCTTGTAAGTGTCACAAACAGCCCTAGAGTTCATACTAGAATAACACCTTAAGACACAAATCAACCAAAACCCTAATGTCACCTAGATACTCCGTGGGTATGATTATATGACATGCATCACACAATCTCAGACTCATCTATTCAACCTACACATAGAACCTCAAAGAGTGCCCCAAAGTTTCTACCGGAGAATCACGACGAAAACGTGTGCCAACCCCTAAGCATAGGTTCATGGGCGGAACCCGCAAGTTGATCACCAAAACATACATCAAGTGGATCAATAGAATACCCCATTGTCACCACGGGTATCCAACGCAAGACATACATCAAGTGTTCTCAAATCTTTAAAGACTCAGTCCGATAAGATTACTTCAAAGGGGAAACTCAATTCATTACAAGAGAGAAGCGGGGGAGGAGAAACATAAGATCCAACTATAATAGCAAAGCTCGCGATACATCGAGATCGTGCCAAATCAAGAACACGAGAGAGAGAGAGAGAGATCAAACACATAGCTACTGGTACATACCCTCAGCCCCGAGGGTGAACTACTCCCTCCTCGTCATGGAGAGCACCAGGATGATGAAGATGGCCACCGGAGAAGGATTGCCCCCTCCGGCAGGGTGCCGGAACGGGTCTAGATGAAGGAAATATGCCCTAGAGGCAATAATAAAGTTATTATTTATTTCCTTATAATCATGATAAATGTTTATTATTCATGCTAGAATTGTATTAACCGGAAACATAATACATGTGTGAATACATAGACAAACAAAGTGTCACTAGTATGCCTCTACTAGACTAGCTCGTTAATCAAAGATGGTTATGTTTCCTGACCATGAACAATGAGTTGTTATTTGATTAACGAGGTCACATCATTAGTTGAATGATCTGATTGACATGACCCATTCCATTAGCTTAGCACCCGATCGTTTAGTATGTTGCTACTGCTTTCTTCATGACTTATACATGTTCCTATGACTATGAGATTATGCAACTCCCGTTTGCCGGAGGAACACTTTGGGTGCTACCAAACGTCACAACGTAACTGGGTGATTATAAAGGAGCATTACATGTGTCTCCAAAGGTAGATGTTGGGTTGGCGTATTTCGAGATTAGGATTTGTCACTCCGATTGTCGGAGAGGTATCTCTAGGCCCTCTCGGTAATACACATCACATAAGCCTGGCAAGCATTACAACTAATATGGTAGTTGTGAGATGATGTATTACGGAACGAGTAAAGAGACTTGCCGATAACGAGATTGAACTAGGTATTGGATACCGACGATCGAATCTCGGGCAAGTAACATACCGATGACAAAGGGAACAACGTATGTTGTTATGCGGTCTGACCGATAAAGTTCTTCGTAGAATATGTAGGAGCCAATATGGGCATCCAGGTCCCGGTATTGGTTATTGACCGGAGACATGTCTCGGTCATGTCTACATTGTTCTCGAACCCGTAGGGTCCGCACGCTTAAGGTTACGATGACAGTTATATTATGAGTTTATGCATTTTGATGTACCGAAGGTTGTTCGGAGTCCCGGATGTGATCATGGACATGACGAGGAGTCTCGAAATGGTCGAGACGTAAATATTGATATATTGGAAGCCTATGTTTGGATATCGGATGTGTTCCGGGTGAAATCGGGATTTTACCGGAATATCGGGAGGGTTACCGGAACCCCCCGGGAGCTATATGGGCCATAGTGGACCTTGGTGGAAAAGAGAAGAGGCTGCCCTAGATGGGCTGTGCGCCTCCCCCTTCCCCTAGTCCTATTAGGACTAGGAGAGGTGGCCGGCCCCCTCCTCCTCTTTTCCCCCTCCGCGAATCCTATTCCGACTAGGATTGGGGGGGGGGGGGAATCCTACTCCTAGAGGGAGTAGGACTCTCCTGCGCCCTCCTCCTTGGCCGGCCAGCCTCCTCCCCTCTACTCCTTTATATACGGAGGCAGGGGGCACCTCTAGACACACAAGTTGATCCACGTGATCTATTCCTTAGCCATGTGCGGTGCCCCCTGCCACCATATTCCTCGATAATACTGTAGCGGAGTTTAGGCGAAGCCCTGCTGCCGTAGTACATCAAGATCGTCACCACACTGTCATGCTGACGGAACTCTTCCCCGACACTTTGCTGGATCGGAGTCCGGGGATCGTCATCGAGCTGAACGTGTGCTCGAACTCGGAGGTGCCGTAGTTTCGGTGCTTGATCGGTTGGATCGTGAAGACGTACGACTACTTCCTCTACGTCGTGTCATCGCTTCCGCAGTCGGTCTGCGTTGGCTACGTAGACAACACTCTCCCCTCTTGTTGCTATGCATCACATGATCTTGCGTGTGCGTAGGAAATTTTTTGAAATTACTACGAAACCCAACAGTGGCATCCGAGCCTAGGTTATTTATGTTGATGTTATATGCACGAGTAGAACACAAGTGAGTTGTGGGCGATATAAGTCATACTGCCTACCAGCATGTCATACTTTGGTTCGGCGGTATTGTTGGACGAGACGACCCGGACCAACCTTACGCGTACGCTTACGCGAGACCGGTTCCCTCGACGTGCTTTGCACATAGATGGCTTGCGGGCGACTGTCTCTCCAACTTTAGTTGAACCAAGTATGGCTACGCCCGGTCCTTGCGAAGGTTAAAACGGAGTCTATTTGACAAACTATCGTTGTGGTTTTGATGCGTAGGTGAGATTGGTTCTTACTTAAGCCCGTAGCAGCCACGTAAAACTTGCAACAACAAAGTAGAGGACGTCTAACTTGTTTTTGCAGGGCATGTTGTGATGTGATATGGTCAAGACATGATGCTGAATTTTATTGTATGAGATGATCATGTTTTGTAACTGAGTTATCGGCAACTGGCAGGAGCCATATGGTTGTCGCTTTATTGTATGCAATGCAATCGCGATGTAATGCTTTACTTTATTACTAAGCGGTAGTGATAGTCGTGGAAGCATAAGATTAGCGAGACGACAACGATGCTACGATGGAGATCAAGGTGTCGCGCCGGTGACGATGGTGATCATGACGGTGCTTCGGAGATGGCCATATCATATCACTTAAATTGATTGCATGTGATGTTTATCTTTTTATGCATCTTATCTTGCTTTGATTGACGGTAGCATTATAAGATGATCTCTCACTAAATTATCGAGAAGTGTTCTCCCTGAGTATGCACCGTTGCCAAAGTTCGTCGTGCCCAGACACCGCGTGATGATCGGGTGTGATAAGCTCTACATCCATCTACAACGGGTGCAAGCCAGTTTTGCACACGCAGAATACTCAGGTTAAACTTGACGAGCCTAGCATATGCAGATATGGCCTCGGAACACGGAGACCGAAAGGTCGAGCGTGAATCATATAGTAGATATGATCAACATAACGATGTTCACCATTGAAAATTACTCCATCTCACATGATGATCCGTTATGGTTTAGTTGATTTGGATCACGTAATCACTTAGAAGATTAGAGGATGTCTATCTAAGTGGGAGTTCTTAAGTAATTTGATTAATTGAACTTAAACTTATCATGAACTTAGTACCTGATAGTATCTTGCTTGTTTATGTTGATTGTAGATAGATGGCTCGTGTTGTTGTTCCGTTGAATTTTAATGCGTTCCTTGAGAAAGCAAAGTTGAAAGATGATGGTAGCAATTACACGGACTGGGTCCGTAACTTGAGGATTATCCTCATTGCTGCTCAGAAGAATTACGTCCTAGAAGCACCGCTGGGTGCCAGGCCTGCTGCTGGAGCAACACCAGATGTTATGAACGTCTGGCAGAGCAAAGCTGATGACTACTCGATAGTTCAGTGTGCCATGCTTTACGGCCTAGAATCGGGACTTCAACGACGTTTTTAACGTCATGGAGCATATGAGATGTTCCAGGAGTTGAAGTTAATATTTCAAGCAAATGCCCGGATTGAGAGATATGAAGTCTCCAATAAGTTCTATAGCTGCAAGATGGAGGAGAACAGTTCTGTCAATGAGCATATACTCAAAATGTCTGGGTATAATAATCACTTGATTCAATTGGGAGTTAATCTTCCGGATGATTGCGTCATTGACAGAATTCTCCAATCACTGCCACCAAGCTACAAGAGCTTCGTGATGAACTATAATATGCAAGGGATGAACAAGACTATTCCCGAGCTCTTCGCAATGCTGAAAGCTGCGGAGGTAGAAATCAATAAGGAGCATCAAGTGTTGATGGTCAACAAGACCACTAGTTTCAAGAAAAAAAGGCAAAGGGAAGAAGAAGGGGAACTTCAAGAAGAACGGCAAGCAAGTTGCTGCTCAAGAGAAGAAACCCAAGTCTGGACCTAAGCCTGAAACTGAGTGCTTCTACTGCAAGCAGACTGGTCACTGGAAGCGGAACTGCCCCAAGTATTTGGCGGATAAGAAGGATGGCAAGGTGAACAAAGGTATATGTGATATACATGTTATTGATGTGTACCTTACTAGAGCTCGCAGTAGCACCTGGGTATTTGATACTGGTTCTGTTGCTAATATTTGCAACTCAAAACAGGGACTACGGAATAAGCGGGCACTGGCAAAGGACGAGGTGACGATGCGCGTGGGAAACGGTTCCAAAGTCGATGTGATCGCGGTCGGCACGCTACCTCTACATCTACCTTCGGGATTAATATTAGACCTAAATAATTGTTATTTGGTGCCAGCGTTGAGCATGAACATTATATCTGGATCTTGTTTAATGCGAGACGGTTATTCATTTAAATCAGAGAATAATGGTTGTTCTATTTATATGAATAATATCTTTTATGGTCATGCACCCTTGAAGAGTGGTCTATTTTTATTGAATCTCGATAGTAGTAATACACATATTCATAATGTTGAAGCCAAAAGATGCAGAGTTGATAATGAAAGTGCAACTTATTTGTGGCACTGTCGTTTAGGTCATATCGGTGTAAAGCGCATGAAGAAACTCCATACTGATGGACTTTTGGAACCACTTGATTATGAATCACTTGGTACTTGCGAACCGTGCCTCATGGGCAAGATGACTAAAACACCGTTCTCCGGTACTATGGAGAGAGCAACAGATTTGTTGGAAATCATACATACCGATGTATGTGGCCCGATGAATATGAGGCTCGTGGCGGATATCGTTATTTTCTCACATTCACAGATGATTTAAGCAGATATGGATATATCTACTTAATGAAACACAAGTCTGAAACATTTGAAAAGTTCAAAGAATTTCAGAGTGAAGTTGAAAATCATCGTAACAAGAAAATAAAGTTTCTACGATCTGATCGTGGAGGAGAATATTTGAGTTACGAGTTTGGTGTAGATTTGAAAATTTGTGGAATAGTTTCGCAACTCACGCCACCTGGAACACCACAGCGTAATGGTGTGTCCGAACGTCGTAATCGTACTTTACTGGATATGGTGCGATCTATGATGTCTCTTACTGATTTACCGCTATCGTTTTGGGGTTATGCTCTAGAGACGGTCGCATTCACGTTAAATAGGGCACCATCAAAATCCGTTGAGACGACGCCTTATGAACTGTGGTTTGGCAAGAAACCAAAGTTGTCGTTTCTTAATGTTTGGGGTTGTGAGGCTTATGTGAAAAAGCTTCAACCTGATAAGCTCGAACCCAAATCGGAGAAATGTGTCTTCATAGGATACCCAAAGGAGACTGTTGGGTACACCTTCTATCACAGATCCGAAGGCAAGACATTCGTTGCTAAGAATGGATCCTTTCTAGAGAAGGAGTTTCTCTCGAAAGAAGTGAGTGGGAGGAAAGTAGAACTTGATGAGGTAACTGTACCTGATCCCTTACTGGAAAGTAGTTCATAACAGAAAACTGTTTCAGTGACACCTATAGCAGTTAGTGAGGAAGCCAATGATAATGATCATGAAACTTCAGATCAAGATACTACTGAACCTCATAGATCAACCAGAGTAAGATCCGCACCAGAGTGGTACGGTAATCCTGTTCTGGAAGTCATGCTACTAGATCATGATGAACCTACGAACTATGAAGAAGCGATGGTGAGCCCAGATTCCGCAAAGTGGCTTGAAGCCATGAAATCTGAGATGGGATCCATGTATGAGAACAAAGTATGGACTTTGGTTGACTTGCCCGATGATCGGCAAGCAATTGAGAATAAATGGATCTTTAAGAAGAAGACTGACGCTGATGGTAATGTTACTGTCTACAAAGCTCGACTTGTCGCAAAAGGTTTTCGGCAAGTTCAAGGGATTGACTACGATGAGACCTTCTCACCCTTAGCGATGCTTAAGTCCATCCGAATCATGTTAGCAATTGCTGCATTTTATGATTATGAAATTTGGCAGATGGATGTCAAAACTGCATTCCTGAATGGATTTCTGGAAGAAGAGTTGTATATGATGCAACCGGAAGGTTTTGTCGATCCAAAGGGAGCTAACAAAGTATGCAAGCTCCAGTGATCCATTTATGGACTGGTGCAAGCCTCTCGGAGTTGGAATAAACGTTTTGATAGTGTGATCAAAGCATTTGGTTTTATACAGACTTTCGGAGAAGCCTGTATTTACAAGAAAGTGAGTGGGAGCTCTGTAGCATTTCTGATATTATATGTGGATGACATATTGCTGATTGGAAATGATATAGAATTTCTGGATAGCATAAAGGGATACTTGAATAAAAGTTTTTCAATGAAAGACCTCGGTGAAGCTGCTTACATATTAGGCATTAAGATCTATAGAGATAGATCAAGACGCTTAATTGGACTTTCACAAAGCACATACCTTGACAAAATTTTGAAGAAGTTCAAAATGGATCAAGCAAAGAAAGGGTTCTTGCCTGTGTTACAAGGTGTGAAGTTAAGTAAGACTCAATGCCCGACCACTGCAGAAGATAGAGAGAATATGAAAGATGTTCCCTGTGCATCAGCCATAGGATCTATCATGTATGCAATGCTGTGTACCAGACCTGATGTGTGCCTTGCTATAAGTTTAGCAGGGAGGTACCAAAGTAATCCAGGAGTGGATCACTGGACAGCGGTCAAGAACATCCTGAAATACCTGAAAAGGACTAAGGATATGTTTCTCGTATATGGAGGTGACAAAGAGCTCACCATAAAAGGTTACGTTGATGCAAGCTTTGACACTGATCCGGACGATTCTAAATCACAAACTGGATACGTGTTTACATTAAACGGTGGAGCTGTCAGTTGGTGCAGTTCTAAACAAAGCGTCGTAGCGGGATCTACATGTGAAGCGGAGTACATAGCTGCTTCGGAAGCAGCGAACGAAGGAGTCTGGATGAAGGAGTTCATATCCGATCTAGGTGTCATACCTAATGCATCGGGTCCAATGAAAATCTTTTGTGACAATACTGGTGCAATTGCCTTGGCAAAGGAATCCAGATTTCACAAAAGGACCAAATACATCAAGAGACGCTTCAACTCCATCCGGGATCTAGTCCAGGTGGGAGACATAGAGATTTGCAAGATACATACGGATCTGAATGTTGCAGACCCGTTGACTAAGCCTCTTCCATGAGAAAAACATGATCAGCACCAAGCCTCCATGGGTGTTAGAATCATTACAGTGTAATCTAGATTATTGACTCTAGTGCAAGTGGGAGACTGAAGGAAATATGCCCTAGAGGCAATAATAAAGTTATTATTTATTTCCTTATAATCATGATAAATGTTTATTATTCATGCTAGAATTGTATTAACCGGAAACATAATACATGTGTGAATACATAGACAAACAAAGTGTCACTAGTATGCCTCTACTAGACTAGCTCGTTAATCAAAGATGGTTATGTTTCCTGACCATGAACAATGAGTTGTTATTTGATTAACGAGGTCACATCATTAGTTGAATGATCTGATTGACATGAGCCATTCCATTAGCTTAGCACCCGATCGTTTAGTATGTTGCTACTGCTTTCTTCATGACTTATACATGTTCCTATGACTATGAGATTATGCAACTCCCGTTTGCCGGAGGAACACTTTGGGTGCTACCAAACGTCACAACGTAACTGGGTGATTATAAAGGAGCATTACATGTGTCTCCAAAGGTAGATGTTGGGTTGGCGTATTTCGAGATTAGGATTTGTCACTCCGATTGTCGGAGAGGTATCTCTGGGCCCTCTCGGTAATACACATCACATAAGCCTTGCAAGCATTACAACTAATATGGTAGTTGTGAGATGATGTATTACGGAACGAGTAAAGAGACTTGCCGATAACGAGATTGAACTAGGTATTGGATACCGACGATCGAATCTCGGGCAAGTAACATACCGATGACAAAGGGAACAACGTATGTTGTTATGCGGTCTGACCGATAAAGATCTTCGTAGAATATGTAGGAGCCAATATGGGCATCCAGGTCCCGCTATTGGTTATTGACCGGAGACATGTCTCGGTCATGTCTACATTGTTCTCGAACCCGTAGGGTCCGCACGCTTAAGGTTACGATGACAGTTATATTATGAGTTTATGCATTTTGATGTACCGAAAGTTGTTCGGAGTCCCGGATGTGATCATGGACATGACGAGGAGTCTCGAAATGGTCGAGACGTAAAGATTGATATATTGGAAGCCTATGTTTGGATATCGGATGTGTTCCGGGTGAAATCGGGATTTTACCGGAATACCGGGAGGGTTACCGGAACCCCCCGGGAGCTATATGGGCCATAGTGGGCCTTGGTGGAAAAGAGAAGAGGCTGCCCTAGATGGGCTGTGCGCCTCCCCCATCCCGTAGTCCTACTAGGACTAGGAGAGGTGGCCGGCCCCCTCCTCCTCTTTTCCCCCTCCGCGAATCCTATTCCGACTAGGATTGGGGGGGGGGGGGAATCCTACTCCTAGAGGGAGTAGGACTCTCCTGCGCCCTCCTCCTTGGCCGGCCAGCCTCCCCCCCTCTACTCCTTTATATACGGAGGCAGGGGGCACCTCTAGACACACAAGTTGATCCACGTGATCTATTCCTTAGCCGTGTGCGGTGCCCCCTGCCACCATATTCCTCGATAATACTGTAGCGGAGTTTAGGCGAAGCCCTGCTGCCGTAGTACATCAAGATCGTCACCACGCCGTCGTGCTGACGGAACTCTTCCCCGACACTTTGTTGGATCGGAGTCCGGGGATCGTCATCGAGCTGAACGTGTGCTCGAACTCGGAGGTGCCGTAGTTTCGGTGCTTGATCGGTTGGATCGTGAAGACGTACGACTACTTCCTCTACGTCGTGTCATCGCTTCCGCAGTCGGTCTACGTTGGGTACGTAGACAACACTCTCCCCTCTCGTTGCTATGCATCACATAATCTTGCATGTGCGTAGGAATATTTTTGAAATTACTACGAAACCCAACACTAGATTGGTTTTCGGTGGCTACGGAGGCTTGCGGCGGCGGAACTCCCGATCTAATCTCCGTTCTGGAAGTTTTAGGTTACGTAGGTATATATGGGTGCAGGAGGTATGTCGGTGGACCGAAGGGGGGGCCACAAGGCAGGGGGCGCGCCCCAGGGGGATGGGCGCGCCCGTACCCTCGTGAGCTCCTCCTTCATCTTCTGACGTAGGGTCCAAGTCTATCCGGTAGGTTTCCTTCCAAAATAACTTCTCCAGTTGATTTCATTCCGTTTCGACTCCGTTTGATATTCCTTTTCTTCGAAACACTGAAATAGGCAAAAAAACAGCAAATCTGAGCTGGGCCTCCGGTTAATAGGTTAGTCCCAAAAGTAATATAAAAGTGGATAATAAAGCCCAATATTGCCCAAAATAGTAGATAATATAGTATGGAGCAATCAAAAATTATAGATACATTGGAGACATATCAGCATCCTCATCGTTGTCGTGCACTTCTGGATGGAGGTGAACCCAAGGGCGCCGGTACAATCCATCTTGCACTTGAAGTAGTTGTCGAACTCCCGGATGGAATTCACAATCCTGAGGTAGAGCTTTCGGCTCATCCGATAACGGCGCTGAAATGTTTTCTCGCCGTGAAGTGGAGCATCGGCGAAGTAGTCGGAGTAGAGCATGCAGTAGCCTTCGAGACGATGCCGGTTCTTTGCTTTCACCCGCCCCGGCACCGAGCCACCTCGCCGTGGCTTTTCATTGCTCGCCAGCAGCTGGGCGAGGGCGGTGAGCACCATGAGATGCTCTTCTTCCTGGACGTCGGCCTCGGCTTCCTCCTCCAGCAGCGCAGTGAGCGCTTCCTCGTTATCCGAGTCCATCGTCGAGTCAGGCAAATCGCCGAACTCCTTGTGCCCGGTGGGCGTGTACCCGCCGCTAAACTGCCCCTCCACGGCCGGAAACGGCGGCCGGAAACGCCCAACTGTTGTTGGAGGGGCTGCCGTGGCGAAGCTCTACTATTTTTCCAGCGTGGAATGGCTATCTAGTGGTGAAAGGCGACGGGCGGCGCCGGGATATAGCTACTGGCGGCCGAGGGCGCGGGGGGTGGGAGGCGAGTCGGGGAAGAAAACCTTGACTTTTCCCCTGACGGCGTGGGTCAGCCGCGCTTTTCCCTTACGCCGGAGCCCCCAACTGCCCCCTAGTGCGCCGGGTTCGGCCTGTGACCGCCGGGCGGAAAAAGGGCCGAACCGGCGTTTTTCGGCGTCCTGGGGACACGACTGGGGCGTTTTTTTACGCCGGCGCCGAAAAAGTGACCTGGAGGGCCTATTGGGGGCGTGGCTGGAGATGCTCTTACATCTTCCTTGACTCTCCAGCCTAGCATTCTAATCAATGTGGTTACTTCCTTGGTGGAGGTGGTTGTTAGAGATATATTTGGGATACATGTATTTGGTAGTTTAGAATTTGTAATCTGTCTCCTACCTTATCTTTAAGAGAGGTGTCTTGCCCTCCAAGTCTTGTACTCAATATATATTCGCCCTCGAGGCTCAATAATACATCCGTCATATTCCGCAACAATTTCACCAATCCTCCTCTCTTCCTTATAACATGGTATCTATCACAAGTCAATTCTAAACCCTAGCCGCCGCCGCTTTCGCACCCGCGCGCCGCCCCTGGGGCGGTCGGCCTCCATAACCGTCGCCGGGGGCCACGCCGCCCGTACCTAGGGTTCGTTCGCTGGTCGTGTTGACCGGCTGCCCTAAAGAGTCTTTTCACCGAGCCTTGCTTCGGGGTTTTCTCTCTCCCGCCGGTCATCTTGATCGCACGGTTTTTTTTTTATTTTCCGATCTATTCTTGATCGGTTTGCGTCGCCCACCGTCGCCGTCGACCCCGAGCGCCTCTACTCCGACCCTGGCGCGACCAGCCGGCCTCTCCTCTGACCCCACAGCCACGCGCGCCGAGGCAGCCTGTCAGGGCCAGCCGCCGTCCCCGCGTCGGTCCGCCCGTCGCCCTGCGTCGGCCGTCACCGCCCTGCTCCGACCGGGACTCCTGCATCACCCCGATCCAGCGGCCTCGCGCCATGCTGTGGCCAATCATAGCCGCTATGCCGCCCGCCGCCGGCGGCTTCATCTCGGACTCCGCCGCCACTGCGCCTCCACCGAGCGGCGTCCCCGACCTCGCGCGCTATCGGATTGATCACCGGCCAGCCGCGATCCGCCTCATCTACGTCATGCGACCGACCTGGTCTGTCGGTTGCGCGCACCTCCGCAGGCCTCGTGAAGACCATCCCGAGTTTAGCGTGCGCCTCTACCGATCGAGCAATGGGTTGCCGCTGCGTCGCCCCGTCGAGCCGTAGCGCCGCCGCCCCGTGGTTCTTCTCCCAGCTGCACCCTGCGTCACCGTTGCGTCGCCCCTTCGGGTTGTAGTACCACGGCCCGCGGTCCACCGCCGCCCAGAGGCCGTCCGCTCCAGGTCGTCCCGGTGGCAGTACCGACCCTCGCGCCGCTACTGCGTCGCCCCGTCGGGCCGTAGCGAGCGTGGCACGCGGTCCACGCCGCCGTCCAGAGGCTGTCCCCGTGGTTGCACCAACCCGCGCTCCTCCGCCGCGCCACCCCTTCGGGCTGTCGCGCCATGACCCGGGTGCCGGTGCTGATAAGCTCATCTGCGACGTCCCACGGCGTCCATCGTCGCCGGCTTTATCTCGGACTCCGTCGCCACCACGCCTCCACACCGAGCGGTGTCCCCGACCTCACGCGCGATCGGCTTGATAACCCGCTCGCCGCCGCGATCCGCCTCATCTACGCCGCGCGACCGACCTGGCCCGTCGGCTATGCGCGCCTCCGCAGGTCCCGTGAAGATCGTCCCCGAGTTCAGCGTGCCTCTCCACCGATCGAGCATCGGGCTGCATCGCCGCCGCCCCGTGGTTCTCTTCACGGTTGCATCGACTCGTGCGTCCCCGCTGCGTCGCCCCTTCGGGCCGTAGTGCCGCGATACGCGGTCCCCGCCGCCGCCCCGAGGACGTCCCCGCGGCTGCACCGACTCGCGCACCGCCGTTGCGTCGCCCCTTCAGGCCGCAGTGTCGCGGCGCGGGGTCCCCGCCGTCGCCCTGACCCGCATGCCGCCGCTGCGTCGCCCCTTCGGGCCGTAGCGCCGCGGCCCATGGTCAGCTCCGCCGTCATCGCGCGTCGACCTCCCGTCGTATGCGCCGCGCCGTCTTCCTTGGCGCGGGAACGCCACCGTCCGCGTCGGTCTTCGTCACACTGTCAGGGTTCTTCGCCTACTTCGAGCACCGCCGCCGCAATTCTAACCTAGCCGCCGCCACGGCTACCTCCGTAGCTGCCGCCGCCGCCCGTCCACCCCGTTCGTCTTTGTCCAGCACCAGCCCGTCGCCAGCGTCGCCGTCATCTACCCCGCCACTTCGTCTACTCCGACCACCGTTGGTGACATCGGCACCGCGCCGATGGACGCCGCAATCGTCGTCGAGTTCTTCTCTGCTGGCCCCTCTGACTTCTCCGACATGGCGTACAGCTCGTGCAGGTCCCTCATCTACGCATGCCCGGTGCTGGCAACACCGATGCGTGCCTTCATCCACGACGTGTCCCCGGGCCTGGCAAGCTTGGTCGGCGCTTTGTCAACTTCGTCTTCGTCCGTCTACGCATGCCTGGTGCTGGCAACACCGGTGCGTGCCTTCGTCCGCGATGTGTCCCCGGGCTTGGCAAACCCGCCGCGGCGCATCGTCAACAACATTTTCTTCCCGGCGCACTCCTACTTCGACACCACTGCGCCCATGCTAACTCGGCGCCCTCTTGCGCCCGCGGCTCCACGACGACTTCCTCGACACCGGCTACCCCGACTCGACATCGACCACGACATTCTTCGCACGGCTACCTCGACCATGGCTCCACCACCCACGCTCTCGGCTACATCGACAAACGGCACAAAGGGCTACCGCCTTGCTTGAGCAACCTCGTCGGTTGCCACTCCAGTCATGACTCCGCGATGCGTCGACCGTTACGACTGTGAGGGGGTGTCCGTCGGCTTGCCTTCGGATTCTTCTCCAGTCTCACCGTCTGCGTCGCTACCGTTGTGACTGCGGGGGGATGTTGAGTATAATGTTTATTAGGAAAGACGAGATAGACTAGGATTTGTTCTAGCTTGTCTTGTACTTCGAGTAGATGATTGTACTCCTATATATGTGCCCACGAGGCTCAAGCAATACAATGAACTATCAGTTTGTCTAATTCACATCTAGATGTTTTCTAAGGATGTCACATCTAAGCTCCCACAAATAACGCAGCAACAAGGAACAGAAAATAAAGCTGGGACAAAAAAAATAGACCACAAACATAGTGGACATCAGGTTAGATGTGACATAACTATGTCACATCTAGATGTGTCCTAGACAGACCCATGAACTATTCCACCAATCCCTCTCTCCCTTCTAACAGTGGTGATTAGAGAGATGTACTTTGTGCCACTATAACCGGAGGTTTTATGCTTGCGCACAAAGGAGTCGAAAATCCGGACGGCAGCATGCTTCTTGCCTCATGTGGCTTTGGGGTTCAATGGGTCCACAACAAAGGTGACAAGCCCCTTCTTTTGTGTAGTGTCCAAAAGGCTGTCTTTCAAGAATGTATCATAGGCTTGTTCATTGTAGAGCGATGGATTCCAGCCCTGACTTATCGATGTCTCACCAACCAAGTGTCAGTGATTTCTAAGGCAAGAAGGATAATGACTCCAGTATGCCACTTGATAAAAATCAAAGTCAAATTTAAATTTAAAATAGCAAGTCAAAATAATATTCCTTCAAACAGTAAAACTATGTTGGCATTATTCTACAAATGCCCCTGATCATTTGTCATGTTGACACCAATTAATCCCTAGGAACTTATAAAGTGGTCCAACAACAACTAAAATAATCATTTTAAAATAAACAAATGTTTACGTATTTCCAAACCACTTGAAATCTTCTGTGCTAACTTGAGATATTGCCAACTATTTATGTGCTAAATCATGTCTGTACGGTAGTCAATGTATCAACAATGGCCGAAAGAATTCTTTTTGTGTGTGTGTATCCGCACACAATAGATACAGTGGAGCCCACACCCCGTACTTAATTCATCATGTCATACTATACCAATATGATTTGCAAATTTCAAATGGTTGTATATTTGACCCATACTATGATGGACCAAGGCCCATGTTGAACACATACTATAATTCATTTTAAGGAGATTTTAAACGTTTGGGCACCATGTGTTGAGAAATTGTGCATTGAGATAAAACATTATATAGTTGGTTTGTTTCAGAAAGAATGTTGATTCCCGTAGAATGACATTATAAATTATTTGTATGATTCATGAATTAGCTGTTGTACACTTTGTGAAATGCAATTTTTTTGAGAAATCTATCCTACTCCCTCCTTCCATCTATATAGGGCCTAATACGTTTTTTGAGGCTAAGTTTAACCAAATGTTAGAGCAATAATATATGACATGCAAGTTATACAAAGCACATCGTCAAATTCGTATGTGAAAGGAGCTTTCAATGATATAATTTTCACATTATGCATGTCATGTACTATTAATCTTGTCAATAGTCAAACGCGGTCTTGAAAAACGCATTAGGCCCTATATAGATGGAAGGAGGGAGTATATCTGGTGATGTTTTATATAATGTGTGTTGGGTGAACCTAGATTAGTTGGTTAGTTGGTTTTGTGTAGCCTACAACTACAACCAGGGTTCGAGTCCCCATTACACTTAGTTTATTTTTCTCGCTCGCAGCAAGAAATCGATAGATAAACCATGGGGGGGAAAGGAGGAAAGACAAGGAAAAATTCACCGGGAAAAACCGGAAGTAAAATAAAGGGAAAAAATGGTACAGGGGCGTACGGAGAGGAGATCGTTCGATCCCTCGTATATAGCTAATAAAACAGAGGAAAAGAAATCAAAACGGGACGTTGGCGTTTGGACCGAGAGAGTCGCCGTTCGATTCGGATCGAAGGAAGCTGAAGTAGTTCGGTACTATTACAAAAAAACTTTGGCGTGCCAGTTAATATCTCGTTGTCGTGAATATTTTGTGTTAGAAAATGATTCTTTTCACAATCTTTTATCTAGGAAACTTGGTGCATCATTTTTTTGTGTGGTAATACGTGTCTCATTTATATATCATAAAGATTAAAATACAACTCACATAGATCAACATGACAAAACTAAAAAGACAACAGAACATCTCTGAACTTGAAACCAACGCCGGTCACCTGTCTCCGGCACCACCACAGTAGACACTGTAGGAAAAAATGACGGATCTCCTCCTTACCCGAACTCGACACGGCTCCATCGCTGGTATGCAGATTTGCGGACCTTCAAGGTAACTCACCAAAAGTGAAACCATTGTTGTCGAATGAATTAGACCGGGGCAACACACGGGACACGTCATTAAACTCCAAATCTGACACCCCATCATGACTAAGATGTCGAAGGAAAAAAAACCATACCTTCATCCATCAACCACGAACCCAGCACAAGTTTCTTCTTTTAGATATCGTTGATGCAGACCACGATTTGCATCCGTCCTGGACTGCCTCCCAAGCTCTGTGCCGAGTCGGAGCAGCTGCCGTCGCAACGGTGGAGCCCGAGGACGCACGTTCACCACAAGGATGTCGTCGCCGCCACGACACCGCCGCTTGAATAGACAGCTTCCCACATCCATCACTGACAATAGAGACGATCGCCTCGCCAGAGAAGAATCCGGATTTTGTTTACTCAACATCGTTGTCGCTACCGCTGAAGCCAAGACGTCGAATTAATGATCCAAAAACCTAAATTACTAGGGGTCTAGAACCTAAACCTAAAACGATCCGCACGCGTAGGATCCGACGACCTCCCTCACCACCAATGACCAAGAGGTCGCTGGCAAAGGGGAGCCGCTAGAAGGGTTGGCTCTCTTGGCGGTGGCGGCGGCTAGGGTTTCTGGTCTCTAGGCTGTGACCTGCGAGGCTGATATTTAGGTGTAGAGATTAGAACTTGTTGCACCATTTGGCAATTGAAACATCATTCTCGGGTTGGATGGCTGTCCGCTAGCCACGATTAGCTCATAACGCTTACAGTAGGCGTCTGACTTGTCGTAGGATGGGAACGTTTGATTCCTAGGTGTATATACACCCTATATGAAAAAATAAAGTAGCAATTCAATAAAAAGTCAAAACATTCTGAAAGCATTTTTGAAATAAACAATTATTTAAATCAATGATTGTTTTATATGGTGAACAAAATTTAAATCAACAAACAATTATTTGAATGGATGAACAATTTTGCATGCTTTTAACAGTTCTTGAATCTCCGAGAATTTTTAAATCCGAAAATAAATTTTAAACTAAATTTGTAATTATGAACAAAATTTAAGTCAAGAATAATTTTCAGCGGCTTGAACATTTTTTTGAATCTACGGAATCTTTTATAATCAATGAACAAAAGTGTTTTTGAGTGATGCAAATTCCTGTTTGTTTTTATTTTTCTGTTCCATGCAGTACAGAGTTGGAAAAGAATTTCCTTTATGTAGACCCTTAATTATTTTTGGCATTTGTTCCAGAACTCCTATTTCCTTTTGCGTCAAAGCACTGGAAGAAAAGTGCGAAGTAGATCCGGAAACAGGAACAAAAGAAAACTAGAAACAGGAACGAGAGAAAACCAGAAACAAGGACTAGCTTAGTCGAACCAGACACACAGGAGCGAAGAAGCGGGCCCACAAAGCTCGCCAATAGGATGTTTTCAAATGCACAGACTTTTTTTTAAATCTGTGAAGTTTTCTCAAATCCATGGATGTTTTCTAAATGCATGAACTTTTATTCAAGTTCATCAACCTTCTTTGAATTGTGAGCATTGTTGAAATGAGGGGACTTTTTCCAAATCCATGAATGTTTTTCAAATGCGCGAACTTTTTATGCAAGTCCTTGTTTTGAATTTGTGAACTTTTGAAGTTCATGGACTTTTTTTTCCAATTATGTGAACTTTTTTCAAATGCGCGAACTTTTTTGAATTCATGAACTTGTTTTCTAACACGCGAACTTTTTTGAATTTAAGGTGATTGGGGAGTTACGATTTGTAATTTCATGTAACTCTACCTCGGGTTATTTCTAGCCATTAGATTTGGGAAAATCATTTTAAATTTTTCTTTCTTTCTAAAAGGGTATAATAGTACTTGAGTCTCTCGTCCGTTTCCGTTCCTCACGACACGGCACGTTCAGAGGCCGTCCCAGTTTTCCCTCGCATAGCCGCCGCCGTCACCGCCGCATATCCCGCTCGTAGACAGGTAGCTCGGTTCGCTGTTTGGATCATCCCCACGCGGTGACCCCGATCCAGGCGAGAAGCGGCAGTCCGCGACCTTGTTGTCGCTCCTACCGCAGGTTCCGGTCGGTCGGCAGTACTGCAGGCGCTACGTCGCGGCGCATCCAATCCGCGTGCCGGCCGACCCTGTACGCCGTCATCGGGAACTTCGTCGGCAAGGCATGGAACGGCTCCGGCCTCTTCCCTAACCCCTTCCGCCAGACTGCCATCCAGGTTCATCTCCCCCACAACCCCTTTTCTCTTCGGTTCTTGATTGATCTATGTTGACTTCAACTCTGAGTAATGGAAGATTGGAAAACACCAAAATTTGTTCTTTTTTCAGGAATTAATCAATCCCCAGTTCAGTTCCTGCTCTGCATTTTCTTGTTTTGGGATTCAGTATAAATCGTTACTCACAAGGATTGCTTGCACGTCTAATTAATGGAACTGCTGCTCTACACCGTACGTCAGATACCCTACTGCCTTAGTCAGCGCCGCCGGCGACCTTCCCGCCCACTAAAGGTAGGTGCATAGATGTTGTGTAGGAGATGATGGCAGCAAACTTTTAGCTACAAGGGGTTTCGTGGTAGGGAACTATTGCGCTTGTGGTCCTATTATCAAGTAATCACAGGTGAATAGTATTTTATTCTCTGTAATAACTAAGCATGTTTTGTGGTAGGATGATGGAAACAGTCCTGATTGTGTGGGCATATGCATATGATACGTGTACATAACAGTCTGAGCTGGCCTTGCCATCGATCTAATCTACAACTTTTATATCATGCGCTGTTAGGTACTCCTATTTTGTGGTAGTACTATTTTCTGCAAGTATTCCATTCTCTGTAACTAAGCATGCTCAAGTCTTTAGTAATACTACTTCTAATTGGTTGACACTTTGTTGCTGGTGACAAGTACACAATCATGAACTTATGAAGGTGCTGTTCTGGAGTTAGATACAAAATACTCGACTTCTGCCTTGCATGGTGAGTGATTAATCTGAAATGTTAGATACAATTGTTTTGCATGCTTCCAGTCATTTGCTACTTTGTGATACAATTGTGTATTTGCTGATGTAAGGTCAAAAGGAGAAAATTCTGTTAAATTAACAATGACTCAAACATGCCCTTTTCAAAGTGTGGCTATTTATTTTGTTAGGTACTCAGGTTAATATGTTCAATTTCCCAGATTACAACGAATTCTGCTAGTGATTACAGTTTACTTACCATGAAGCCTGACCAATGCATCTATATCCTTCATATCATAAATTATTTAATCATGCTTTCTACAAATTTTAGTGCTCAAAGATAATAAGACTGGACCGTGAAAGTGAGTAGAGAGCAAATGAAATCTTGTCATCACAATGTGATACTTCAGTACGAACTTCCTTTAATGTTGTTTGCTTTTCTTAGGGAACCGGGATCTATCTTTCGTTTAAAATATCTACTCCTATTGTTTTTTATTGAATGGAACTTAATAGAGTTGGACTTCAGGGTTTTACAAGGTTGCAAGTGTCTTTTTATTCTAGCAAAGTTGCTGCCTCATTTATTTAGGAAAAGTTACTAATACTTTTGACCAAAAGAAGTAGGACTAATGTTTGCTCACATGGTCTGTGACTGTGGGCGTCCATGATGGACGTTGCGGTGCAGGGACTTGTTTCAACGGCGGCATTTTGAGGTCATGTACATATGAAGATTGGAAATACTGTTGGTGAGGTGGAACTGATCTGAATGGGATGTGTTTGGGATCATACCAGGTTTCCCTGCTGCTATCTGCCTATAGCAAATGCCTAATCTTACGGTTATATGAGCAACATTGTTTTGATGAACTAGGCCGTGTGGTTTTCCATCCCTGTAGCTTGATTGCATTCTTCAAATGTGGCGAAGTAATGAGTTACATTTTTTTTATTTGTGGGTTTGTGTGTGTGTGTGTATTGGGGGTTGTATTGCTCGCCTTGCGGTTTAAAGAAATTTAGACGGGCGCATGATCTTGTTGGGCGTTGTATTGCCGGGGCTCCTCAAGATTGATAAAGTTGGGGCTGCTAGATTGCACGCCTATTCTTGTCATTACCTCCTTATATATTTTACAGGTGCATAATACAATGAGATCACAATTGCGCTATGCAAAGAATAATGTTTGGTGGGTAAGTACAGTTCTATCATAGATTGGATCCCTATTCTCCGAAAGAAAAACATTCCAAAAATTGGTCAACTTGTCTCGAACCGAGGACCACAAGGTAGAAGTACAGATTGTTGCCAGTGCGATATAAGGTGGTTTCTGGTAGTGAGCTATCTACACGTCTACTTTGGCAACCATCTTGCATTCATGGACAAAATATGGTGTAAAGGACAAGTTTGTCCAGGCAACACCATTTTCACATGGAAGTTCAAAGACAAAAACACCAACAAAGTATTTCACTTCAAAAGAATGATGAAACTCGACAGATAATGTAAATTAATCCGACGATACGAAAGATAGATAAAAATTCCAACCTCTTGAAGAACAAAATCGTAAAGTAGATGTCATTAAGGATACCCTTTGTCCCGACATGAGTGAAAACATACAGAAGACAAAAACTCACAGCCTAACATTTTAGCTGTTTGGGCCCACAAGTATCACTCTTAGTTGTCTAGGCCGACAAATACCGATCTTACTAGTTTGGGCTAACTAGTACCGATCATAGTAGTCCTGGTCCACACATACCGATCTTAGTCGTTCGGGCCCACAAATATCATCTTAGTCGTCCAGACCAAGAAGTACTGATCTTACTAGTTCATTCTTAGTACTATTGATCTTAGTCGTTCGGCCCCACAAGTATCGATCTTAGTTGTCCAGACCCACAAGTATCGATATTACTCATTTGTTCTTACTACTATTGATCTTAGTCGTTTGGGCACACAAGTATCAATATTTGTTGTCCGGACCCACAAGTACCGGCCTTACCCGTTCGGTCTCGCTACTATCTTAATCGTTCGGGCCCACCCACAAGTACCGATCTTAGTCATTCAGGCTCACAAAATATCGATCTTAGTCGGCTGGACCCACAAGCCTACAAGAACCGACATTAGTCCTTCTAGACCCACAAGCACCGATCTTATATTAGTCGCCCGGACGAGCCGTAGTGGTAGTATTGTGTCAAGACACACTGAAGTGCTAGTCGAGGGTTCAAACGCCCCATATCTAGTAGTGGAGTTGAACTACCCATGGTGCTAGTTGTGTACCCACAAGTACCACTATGGGTCGGGCCACCAATACCACCTGGTGCCCCTTTACGTCGTCCGAACCATCAATGCCACTACTAGTCACTCTGGATCGTCCGGGCTAACAAATACCACCACGAATCACTCTGGGTCATAGGGCCCACACATACCACTACGAATCACTGGGAGTCGTCCGAGGTCAAAAGTACCATCCTTAATTCTCCAGGCACATAAGTACCGTTCTGAGTCGTCTAGGCTCGCAAGTACAACTATGAGGCGTTCAGGCACACAAGTACGGATCTTACTTGTTCAAGCTCGTAAGTACGGATCTTACTCGTTTCGAGCTTACAAGTATCCATCTTAGTCGTTCGGGCCCATCTTAGGGTGCAAGGGGTGTAGCAGGGGGTAGCATCTCCCCCCTTGTCTATCTTAGGGGTGGGGGTGGTGCAGGTTCGCCGGAGAATTTCAAGGGGTTAGTAGATTTAGAGGGATGGCCGCGGGTGGTTGTTGCACGGTGGTGGGGAGAGGTTGAGGGGAGGGCGGGGCGGCGGAAAGAACACCCCGCAATCGCGCACTTGTCTTCAGGCG
Organism: Triticum urartu; assembly: GCF_056163025.1. Taxonomy (NCBI): domain Eukaryota; kingdom Viridiplantae; phylum Streptophyta; class Magnoliopsida; order Poales; family Poaceae; genus Triticum; species Triticum urartu. The sequence continues at coordinate 717,810,344 of NC_141879.1, forward strand.
TTCAACGTTCACTAGTTCAGGCTCAGGGGATGTACCTCGGAGCATGCCTTGCTCACTTCAAGTACGAAACTCTGTTCTCATGTATCTTGATAGCATTAGTCTGAACAAACACCGCTTCAATTCAAGCATCAGCGCAGAGATTTGATCCCTGTAAACATGCCATAATGCAATTTCTTTCACTTGATAAACATCATTGGTTCCTAGATTTCTGTCTGGACTCTGAAATTTATTGTACATGACATATGTTCGCAAGAAATGAAAGTAAACTGCATGAAATGGATTGACCATAATCTGACAGCGTCCATGACATACAATAAGAACTGTGAAACTCCCTTCAGTGACATTATAACGTACATTATTTATGCCTGCAAGTTGCCACTGGATCAAAAGCGTCTCCAAGTATTTGAAACAAGAAGTTCAGCCTCTATGCAAACTAGGAACCGATGGATAGTTCTGAGCAAAAATATGGAGCAAAGATTGAAGAATTGATGGAAGAAGCAGCTGCTGGTTCCTGCTTGCCTGTAATTTACTCATCCTTGAAAAACAGAGCATGGTCAGTAAAGCAATTTGAAAGAAGAAGAAGAGTGTTTTGTTTCAAGGAGATTAACAATATGCACTCACCTTTTTTTGCTGCTAGCACATTTGGAAGATTGCAACAACGTGGCCTTCAAAGTTGCTAACGACGTGCTCCCCCTACGTTGTGACTATGCTGAGATAATGCCATGCTTTGAAATGCTCCTTTTTTGCCAACCTATTTTAATGTAAAGACAAATCAAATAAGCCTTGTAAATTCAAGCGAATGGAGTACATTTATTAGGATACATGAGTTATCCTTGAGGAAAGATGCCTACAAAAGTATGGATACTTACAAAAAGACATTCATCAAAATTGGTATCTGGCACTATAAGTGAAAGACATTTAATAGTTCGGTGGAACTCGACATGTGGCTATGATACAAATTATTTTTGTGGAGGTTGTGGCTATGAAGATTATTGGAAATAACGTATGGGGTTATGACATAAAAAAAGAGTTCACTTTCACTAGTTTTCTGACTCGAACCTGTAGGAATTTCTTCCCCAGAGCATTTTTGTAGATTTTTTAGAAGTATATAGTTATGTACAAGAAAAGAAAAAGCTAGGCCTACAAAGTACAAATACAATAAGAAAGTACAAAAATCAGTGCTTGCTATCTGAAAGATTTAGCCCAATCTGAGAGTGTAGCATATGATTTTATTTTGGCTCTGTGGACCAACCATTGAAGCCCATCTTTGAATCTGCTTCTGCAAGCATATAGACTGGGAGTGATATCTCTGAAAATGAACTCACTGCGAGTGTTCCATATGGCCCAAAAAATCAAAATGATTCTGTCCATGGCAAATGAAATATGAAGCATGGTGTTCAAGTTACTAAACTGACCCTGAATCCCTTCTGACAGAGGAGACGAATTGGGGCAAACATATTTCCAGCAAATTTGTGCAAAATTGCAGTGAAGAAATAGACGATCTCTGGTTTCTAGGACATACTGATCACACATGACACACCTGTGTCCTGAATGAAGAAATTCTTCGTTCGAAGGAGCTCTGTGGTGTTAAGCATGTTGTTAATCAACAACCGGAAAAAGATTTTATGTTTCAGTTGAGTGCAGGCTTTCCAAAGCCAGGCAATGGCAGGAATGGTTGTAGTCTCCCGAATGAAAATTTTATAGGCCTTGACAACTGTGAAAGTCATGGCAGCAGAGGGGTATTGCCACCTGTCAGCTTGATCAAATACGAATCATGTTCTACTAGTACTTGGTTTTACAAATAACACCAAACACAAGATTCAGAGTTTCAGGGGAACAATACGAACCATGTTCTGCAATAGCTACATTAGGTGTGGTCACTACTCAACTACTAACTGGATCTTTATTTCAAGGTGGTGAAAGGAGCAGTTGGTCGACGCTGAACGTGCAGGCAGGGAGGGAGGGAATAGATGAGAGCAGGGGCGAGGTACCTTGCTCCGTTGGTCGACCACTACGCCAAGCCCAGCCGGGGCTTCGACTCCAGGAACTCACGCCGGCGTCGGCAGGGCCGTGGGGGAGCGGCCCCAAGCCAAGGTCCTCACACCGGCGTCTTCGGCCAGCTCCTGACCCGTGTCCTCGCGCCCGCGGCTCCCTCTCGCTACCGCTACGACCAAGCACAGCCGGGGGTTGCCTACAGGACCTCGCCCCGCCCCGTCGCCCAGGTCCTCGCGCCGGCGCTGCGGGAGGTAGCCGGGGAGTTTCTGGACGGTGGTATTCCAGGGCTGCCGCGGGGCAAGGTTCCGCTGAGATGAGACGAGTGGATCAGGAGATGACATTGTCATGGGGAATTTTCCAAAAAAAATGACCGATCTACCCTCAAAATAACTAACTGACCACACCAAAATTTGTAATGGTCCCGTCGTCATTTGTAATTTCTCGTAATTTTAGTTTTGTAACTCCTTGTAACTTCTATTTTTCTACTGTTGGATTTAGGTGGATGGACGCCTCGTAAAATCGCCAATCACCGTAACAGTTGTATTTTTTCTAATACATGATTTTTTAAACACAAAAACATTGTTTTGATTTTACCAAAATTTTAAAAACTAGAGAAAAACAACCCGGATTACTGACTAGATCCATCTGATCCTGGATCTTGTCCTGTTTCAGGCCGAGCGCAGCGACTTCGCTCTGAAGAGCTTCGAGCTCGTCTGAGATCTCGTCCATGTGCTTCGTCCTGGTAGCCATGGCGATCACCGGCTCTGGAATTTTACAACAGAACAAGTCTGCAACCCTGGCCCGTGACCTCGCCCTTCCGCCGCCAAAATCCGCCTCCGACGAACTCCGCTGCCGCGATCGACAACCCGCTGTGGAATTTTACCAAGCCGAGACCCAACCACAGCCTGCTTCGACCGAATCGCCTCCGAGGAACGACTGGCTGCTGATACCAATTGACAGGACCAAATTACTCCGATCAACAACACAACTACTCGAACTAGCCCCGATTGTATTAATTTTGAGGAACAGAGTACAGATACAGGGGTTCAGATCGAGGATCTGCCCGAATTCTACCAAGTAGTCTAGGGTTCTACACTTAGGCTAGCCATTACAACTTGGAGAAAGGGAAAGATGACAGACGTCTCGAAGGGGCTAAATAGCTGGCAGGTTGGTGGCGACGCCGTGGCAAACGCGCTCCGTCACTGTAGGCTTCAGGAGGGTGGCGGCAACGGCGTGAAGGTGAACAGAACCGTTACCATTGTCGACCGTTGATGTCCATCTGTTCCATCCCAGCCGTCCGTTCCCAGGTGCGTACCGCTTCATCATCGCTGTCGATTTCTTCAGAGTAGTTGCTCTGTTCTTCAGTTAAGAGGTGTACATCAGCAGGGTCCTGACAATTGCCCGCCGCTAAAGACGATCCTTACCCTCAAGGATCGGGTGTTGGAAACCATGAGCGAATGGTGGAGTTGAAGAACTCAGGGAAGGTTGACTTGATGAAGTCTGCGTCTTCCCAAGTTGCTTCTTCAGGGGACATGTTAAGCCACTGGACAAGCCATATGAGTAACAAGTTTTGGTGGACGTGGGACTGCTCGAGTTTCCAGCACCAGAACAGGAGAAACTGTTATCTTGCCCGACTCATCCACCAACGGCAGACCTGGAGCTGGTACGGCCAAGGGCCCCAAGTGTCTCTTCAATTGACTGACATGGAATACATTGTGTATCTGTACATCTTCAGGTAGTAACAGTTTGTATGAGGAGTTGCCAATCTTTTGTAAGATTCTGTAAGGCCCATAGAATTTAGTAGCCAGCTTCAGTCCTGTACTTATGTTGAAGGCTGCTAACCTGTATGGCTGCATTTCTAAGTAGACCATTTCTTCTTCCTGAAACTGTCTATCTGTTCTGTTTCTGTCTGCATACTTCTTCATTCTCTGTTGTGCTATGATCAAGTTGTGTTTGAGCTGTTGTTGTATATGGTCTTTCTGCTGTTGAAATGCCAGTGCTTCTGAGTCAGTGGGTCCAGGTATAGACACTTCTCCTATTTGAGGTGGGGGAAATCCATAGAGACACTGAAATGGTGTGAATTTTGTTGCTGTATGGTAAGATGTGTTGAACCACCATTCTGCTAGGGCTAACCAAGAGTACCATTTCTTTGGCTCATTAAAAGCCATGTTCCTGAGGTAAGCTTCCAAGCACTGGTTCACACGCTCAGTTTGTCCATCAGATTGAGGATGGTAGGCTGTGCTCATGTTTAATTTAACTCCCATGGATTTAAACAGAGCTTGCCAGAAATTACTAGTGAAAATCATGTCTCTATCTGTCACTATAGACACAGGCATGCCATGGAGCTTGAACACATTGTCAATAAAGGCTTGCAGTACTGTAGTGACACTGAAGGGGTGAGACAGAGCAATAAAATGGGAGTATTTAGTGAATCTGTCAACCACAACTAAGATCACATCCTTCCCTTGGGAGTTGGGCAATCCTTCCACAAAGTCCATAGAAATGTGCCTCCAAGCCATATCAGGAATTGGGAGTGGATCTAGCAACCCAGGATAGTGGCAGTGTTCACCTTTGGACCTCTGACACACTGGGCACTGCTGCACAAAAGTCTCCACCATTGTTTTGAGTTTAGGCCAGCGGAAAATCATGTGAATTCTGTGATAAGTTTCTCTAATTCTAGAGTGACCCCCAATAGGAGAAGAGTGGAAAGTGGAGAGCAACTGCTGTTGGAAAACCTCATCATTACCTACATAAATCTTGCCCTTGTATCTGAGTATGCCAGCAATGTAGGAATAGGAAGTGAGGTCTGTTGCTCCTGCAGTAATTCTTGTTATAAGACTTTTACATGTATCATCATTCTGGTAAGATTGCTCTATGTTATCAGTCCAGCTGGGCACTGCCATTGAAATTGACATGATGTGTGGTTTCCTAGAAAGAGCATCAGCAACTCTATTCTCCTTTCCCTTTTTATATTCAATGACATGATTAAATTCCAACGGTTTCAACATTAGCTTGTGCTGGATGCCCTCTGAGATTCTCTGTTCTGTGATGAACTTCAAACTTTGGTGGTCTGTTTTTATGATTAAAGAGGATCCCAGAAAATAGTGTCTCCATTTCCTTAAAGATTCCAAAATTGCTATTGCCTCTTTTTCATAGGTGGACATTGCAGGTGCTTTTGGACCTAGTGATTTACTGTAGTAGGCAATAGGTTTGTTGTTCTGCATAAGGACAGCTCCCACTCCAGCTCCTGAAGCATCACATTCCAGGACAAATGGTATAGAAAAATCTGGGAGAGCCAGTACTGGTGCATTTGTTAGACTTTCCTTTAATGTCTGAAATGCTCTGGTGTGTGTCTCTGTCCATAGAAAGGAATCCTTCTTCAACAAGTCATGAAGTGGTCTGCAAATAAACCCATAATCTTTGATGAATCTCCTGTAGTACCCTGCCAGCCCTAAGAAACTCCTTATTTCAGTAGGGTTGGTTGGAATAGGCCACTGTTTCACTGCTATGATCTTTTCAGGGTCTGTTGCAACACCTTGTGCAGAGATCACATGACCAAGATATTCAACAGTGTCTGTACCAAATGTGCACTTGGATCTGTTGAGGAAGAGGTTGTGTTTTTCCAAGATGTCCAACACTATCTTTAAATGCTCCTTGTGTTCCTCTGGGGTTTTGCTGAAAATCAGGATGTCATCAAAGAAAACCAAGACAAATTTCCTTAAATAAGGTGCAAATATCCTATTCATCAGTGCTTGAAAGGTTGCAAGAGCATTAGTGAGACCAAAAGGCATGACCAAGAACTCAAAGTGGTCTGAATATGTTCTGAATGTTGTTTTGTGTATATCTTCAGGTTTCATTCTGATCTGGTGATATCCTGACTTGAGATCCAATTTACTGAATATTGCTGCTCCATGGAGAGTTCATCCAATAAATCCTCAATCACTGGTATAGAAAATTTATTTTTGATTGTCTGTGCATTCAGTTTTCTGTAATCAATACACAGTCTCCAAGTACCTCCTTTTTTCTGACTAAAATAGCAGGAGATGCATATGGGCTCATGCTATGTTGTATGATGTTTCTAGCCAGAAGGATCTTGATCTGCTGTTCCATCTCATTTTTCTGTAAGTGTGGAACTCTATATGGTCTCACATTTGGAGGCGTAGAGTTTTCTTTAAGGGGAATTGCATGATCACATTCTCTCTTTGGTGGTAGTTCAGTTGGTTCCTGAAATTGTCCCTTGTACTGCTCTAAAACTTGCAAGATATCTTCAGGTGTGTGCTGCTCTTGTACTGGTGAGAGATGGCCAGTGGTCATGAAGTGTAAGCTCATTGCAAAACCTACTGCTCCACTGTCCAGTAGTTTGTTCATCTTATCTGCAGTAATAACTTTTGGTGGTTCAGTACTAGTGCAGTCTGGAAAAGTTATTTGAGTACCTTTGTCCTTTGTGAATGTGACAGTTCTTTCTTCAAAGTCCATGGAAATTGGGCTATGCTTTTTGAGCATGTCACAACCAATCACTATATCATATCCTTGCAGTTCTAGTACTGTCAGATCATTGCAGAATGTTTCTTGGCCAATTCTGAATTTTAAGGACTGAGCACATGCACCAGAAGTGAGTGAACCTCCCCCGGCTACTGTAAATTTCTTGGTGGGTGTGTTTATGAGTTGGCACTTGGCCTTGAGGGCAAACTTGAGATCAATGAATGTATTTGTGCTGCCAGTGTCAATCAAAGCAACTCCTTGTCTGCCCCCAACAGAGATGTGAACTGCTAATGTAGAGGAAGAAGTGTTCCCTGAAACTGCTTGTGCAGAGATGTGCATACAGTCAGCTGTGGTTTCAGTTAAATGTCCTTCAGCTGCTAGGACAGCCAGTTGAGCTTCTTCTTCAGGAGAAAGGTCTGTGATCTCATTTTCTCCTGTTATAGCATGTATTGCAGGAGCTTGCTTGCATTTATGTCCAGGTGCCCATGGACCATTGCATCTCCAGCATATACCAGGTTTCTTTGTGGCAGGTGCTGCTTGTGGAACATGTAAGTTGGGTGCTGCTGGAATAGTTGCTTTATGTTGCTGTGTGGAATGATACTGCAGTTGTTTATCCTGATAAGACTGATATTTAGCTTGCAGACCACTTTCATAGTCTCTGGCTAACCAATAAGCCTGGTTGAGAGTTGTTGGCCTTTGTGGTCTGAGATTGCATCGTATGCTAGGTTTCAGTCCATTGATAAAGCTGACTATGTAGTAGTTCTCCTGCAAATAGGGGTGCTCATCTCTGACGACTGCCATGATTTCCTCAAATTTGTCAGTGTAAGAAGCTACTGACAGGGTGTTCTGCTTCAGATTATGGAATTTTTGAAGTACTTCATAAATACTTGAATCTGCAAATCTGTCACACAGTGCTCTGCAGAATTCTTGCCATGACAATGCTTTGTTATCCATTTGGGCACTTCTTACCCAGTTATCAGCTCGACCTGTAATATAGGTGAGTGCTAAATCCACCTTGCATTCATTAGGAGTTTGTGCTAACTGAAAGTACTTGTTAACTTGCCTGATCCAACCCAATGGGTTCTCACCACTGAAATTAGGGAAATCTAGTTTAGGTCCCTTGGAAATGGATTTCATGAATTGAATTGCTGTCAGATTGCTACTGCATTGCTGTGTTCCTTAGTGTTGGTGCTTGTTGTCCCTCATTTCGAACAGTACCTGAAGATTGCCCTTGGAATTGCTGCACACGTTGCTGGTCCGTTGTGGCCCCTTGATTTGCTAGTTCTCTTTCCCGAGTCTTTGCTTGTGCTTACTGATTTTGCCGCTGTGGGACAACCACTGTTGTTTCTGTTTGAGAAACAAGGGAGGGTGGGTTGGGATTTTCAGACCGCATCTCCCTCGGGATAGTGAAAATCTCCTGCTGGACCTTGGAATTGTTTTCCACCAAGAGTTCCACCTTGCCCAATTGCTTCTCTAAGGAATCGATCGTCTGTAAGCGATTGTTGACTAGATCCATCTGATCCTGGATCTTGTCCTGTTTCAGGCCGAGCGCAGCGACTTCGCTCTGAAGAGCTTCGAGCTCGTCTGAGATCTCGTCCATGTGCTTCGTCCTGGTAGCCATGGCGATCACCGGCTCTGGAATTTTACAACAGAACAAGTCTGCAACCCTGGCCCGTGACCTCGCCCTTCCGCCGCCAAAATCCGCCTCCGACGAACTCCGCTGCCGCGATCGACAACCCGCTGTGGAATTTTACCAAGCCGAGACCCAACCACAGCCTGCTTCGACCGAATCGCCTCCGAGGAACGACTGGCTGCTGATACCAATTGACAGGACCAAATTACTCCGATCAACAACACAACTACTCGAACTAGCCCCGATTGTATTAATTTTGAGGAACAGAGTACAGATACAGGGGTTCAGATCGAGGATCTGCCCGAATTCTACCAAGTAGTCTAGGGTTCTACACTTAGGCTAGCCATTACAACTTGGAGAAAGGGAAAGATGACAGACGTCTCGAAGGGGCTAAATAGCTGGCAGGTTGGTGGCGACGCCGTGCCAGACGCGCTCCGTCATTGTAGGCTTCAGGAGGGTGGCGGCAACGGCGTGAAGGTGAACAGAACCGTTACCATTGTCGACCGTTGATGTCCATCTGTTCCATCCCAGCCGTCCGTTCCCAGGTGCGTACCGCTTCATCATCGCTGTCGATTTCTTCAGAGTAGTTGCTCTGTTCTTCAGTTAAGAGGTGTACATCAGCAGGGTCCTGACACTGGAGGAGGTCGGCGCCGAGTACGAGCTGGTGCACGTCCACCTCCCCGCCGGCGACCACAAGGGCCCCGCGCATCTCACCCGCAGCGTATGTGCCGCTCACCTCTTCTTCTTCAGTTCTTCCAGCAGCCTCACTGAGATTTCTTTTTCCATAACGAATGCCCTTAGATTGCCCGGCTGAGAATTTGGGTGATGGTTGCTAGGCTGCGTACAGGTTCAGATTCAGAAAGTAGTCTAGCACTCTAGCTAGCCATGCTTAATATGTCTGATCCTAGTTCAACTCTGTATTTGCCTTGCAGCCCTTTGGTCAGGTCCCGGCTTTCTAGGACGGCGATCTCATTCTTTTCGGTGAGAGAATAAATATTCATTCAGATTTCTATATATCTCGTATCGACACACAAACACAAGAAAACCCCCAAAAGAACAACATTTCGTGTAGCTATAGACTGCAAACGAGTCAATTGTAAGAAACCACCACATTTGTGGCTAGGTTTATAGAAAACCACCAACTCGTTAATTCATTGTAAAAAAACACCACAAAATCACTTAAGTCATTGCAAAAAGCACTGATCGGGTGATTTGGCTCATTTAATCACTTTCTGACAGGTAGGACCGAGTTGTAAGGTGCTGACTTGGCAACCAAATGTCATACACACCCCTGTATCTAAAAATGAATAGCAATCAAACCCTCCCTCCCAATCCCCGTCCCTTGCTCTAATCAGCTCCCACCGGCTCCCATCGCCGCACCACCCCCACCGGCTCCTGTTGCCGTCGCCGGATCCCGTCTCCGCGCCGCCCCCACCGGCTCCCGTTGCCGCCCCCACTGGCTCCCGTCGCCGCGCCGCCCCTACTGGCTCCCATCGCCGCCGCTGGATCCGTCACCGCGCCGCCCCCACTGGCTCCCGTCGCCGCCGCTGGAAGCCCACCCGCTTCCCTCCCTCGATGGCGCAGACGCCGCGAGTGCTTCTGCCATGGCAGCGCTAGAGCGGGTGCTCCGTCTCGAGCTCATCCTCTTCAATGGAGGAGGGTGACAGGAATGGCTTGTCGAGCAGGTGGAGCTCGTCGCCTCCTCCCCCTCCACTCTCTTCGCCGACCACATCAGAGGAGGCTTCCCCTCCTCTGCTTCGGCTTCCGACGCGTGCTCCACATCGCTTCAGCACCGGCAGGCCAACGCCTCAAAAATGCGCACACCCGGGCCGCCTCCTTGTCCTCTATCGCGGCCGTACCCGTCTCCGACGCCGACGAGGGCGCCGCCATGCCAATCAGACAGCAGGGCCAGTGCGCTGAGGTTGTCCACACCGAGGGGGCTGATTGCACTTTTTAAAAGTTCTAGGGGGTGTGTGTGTGTCAATGTTTTGCTAAGTCAGCTCTTAACAGCCAGGCCCCACTTGTCAGAAAGTGATCAAACGGGCTAGATCACCCGATCAGTGCTTTTTGCAACGACTTAAGTGATTTTGCGGTGTTTTTTGCAACAGATTAATGAGTTGGTGGTTTTCTGCAAACCTAGCCACAAATGTGGTGGTTTCTTACAATTGACTCACTGCAAACTGAACAAATTGCTCTGTACAACATTATTCAGATGATTTATATTTCGTATATATATATTGTCATCCCAGAGTCGCGCGCGATTTCAAGGTACGTACTCCGCAAAGGCGTGTCCGATCTACTCCGAGAAAACAGCCTCGCCGAGTCAGCGGCGGTGGACGCATGGCTCGAAGCTGAGTCCCACAACTTCGACAGGGCCATGTCGGCGATCACCTTCCAGTGCTTCGTCATGCCCATGTTCATGGGCGGGACGACCAACCAGAGGGTCGTCGAGGAGAACCTGGAGAAGCTGAAGGTGGCCCTCGGAGTCTACGAGGAGCGTCTGTCCAGATCCCGGTACCTGGCCAGAGATTTCATCAGCCTGTCCGACCTCAGCCATTGCCCCATGGCTCACTACCTGCTGGCCAGCCCCTGCTCGTCGGTGCTCGATGCGTATCCGCGTGTGAAGGCGTGGGTTGATTGCATGATGGATCGGCCGAGTGTGAAGAAGGTCATGGAGCTTATGGATGCTTCATAAAAAGAATGGTGTTGTAGTGTGTGCTTTGTGTTAAATAATAACCATGTTGAAAACCACATAAATATCCAACACTTTGTGGAATGAAAGTTGTGTGGAGATGATTTGTCTTGGTTCCATTCTGAATAGCAATCAAACCCATTAACAGTGGCGTAAGGTGCGGACACTCGCGCATGCCACGTTGCCCGACGTACTGCTTCCGCAGTAGTTCGCGATTGGGGAAAAGAAAAGGCGTGACTGGATTGGTTGGTCAAGTCGTCTCGATCAATCCAGACGGGTCATGACCTAGCACGGGTCTCTCCCACGACTCCCTTCCCTCTTGCCGTCGTCGCCTCCTCACATCCTCCCTGACGCCGCCGCCGCCCCCGTCCTTCTGCCTCCCCTTTTCCCACCCTTTCCTCCACCGCCCCATCTTCGTCACCGCCCCCCTTCTCTCTGCCGCGCCACTGACGAGGCATCCCCGATCCGCCCGATCCTGGCGACTCGGCTTCTTCCTGCCACCACTAGGTACTCCTCTTTGCTTGATGCCGCTGTCGTGCTCGCCTCTGCTTATTTATTTATTTTTGGTCTGCATCTGAGAGCTTGTGGTCAATGATTACAATCACGACCACCACCACCATCACCACGATGAGTTCCAGCGGCTGCTATTGGGGGAACTGGCTGAGGAGGCAGATCTCGAGCCCGACAACATCATCCATGACCACTATCACCACCGCGGTTTCCAGCCAGAGACAACACCCATGGGTCTGGATTTTTACCTTTACTTTCGTGTATAAGCGATTCTGCTCGTCAATCACAGTATGGTCATCCAGAGTAGATGTTGGTCATGAAATTTGACCCCATGGGTATTTCCATGGATGACTAGGATGCTGGTCACAAAATTTCCCTTTGCTGCACATGAGTATTATTTTGTCAGCTGCAAGGCTGCAATCATGTTTGAATCTGACAGAGGTAGCAATTCGTTAGTCCAACGCACACTGAAAACATGGACTGTGACACCGTGTGGCTCTGTGTATTTAGACAGGTTGAGAGCATCCTTAATATCCTGACAGGTTGTTTATGGTCACTCAGCAACAAATCATATGATTGTAATTCGGTTATATGAGGCTATCAGGTAATTAGTTCATGATACTGTTTTTTACTCACTATGCCTGCAATGTTTTTTATTGTCCGCTTTTTACTCATTCCAGCACTTGTATCTGAAGAACATCAAAGGAGACGATGGCACTATCACGCAGTATGAGGACATGTTTTCATAGTCAAAGACTTGCTGCCCTGGCAATATTAGTTGCAGACTTGTTGGACATTTAACGTCTTGGTGTCAGTATTTTTATCCTTTTTCGATGTTGCCTAAATCTCTACAACTCTGTCTTCTTTAGGTATGTGATCTTTATAACAACTGGTGGCCAATGTTAACAGGTAAGAGACACATTTGTGTGGAATGTGTGGTTTCTAGGCGTGCGACACCCTGACACGACTGTTAACTTTGGGGGATTTGGCAGGTGTGTGGCTGAGAGCGATAGGGTGCTCGCTGCTGGTTCGTTAGCATGGCATCACTCGTCTGCCTCTTCCTCCGCCCAGTGATCTTCTGTGAGTTCCGTGCTTTGATCCACGGCAACCATTCTTTTGTTTTATGCCTTTTTTTGAATTGTGATTTTTTTAAATGTGTGGACTTTTAAAAAATCTATGAATGTTTGTCAAATGCGTGAACTTTTTATTCAAGTTCTTGAACTTTTTTGAATTTGTGAACTTTTTGAAATTCATGAAAAAAGCATATACGTGAACTTTTCTCATATGCACGAACTTTTTTGAATTCATGAAGTTTTTCAAATTCATGATCTTTTTTTCAATTCTTGATTTTTTTTCTAGTTCGTGAACTGATTTTCTAATCCATGATTTTTTTAAACGAAAAAACATTTTTTTACTTCACCAAGTTAAAAAGATCATGAATTTGAAGGTGAAGGTGTTCGGGCCGGTGAGATCCACCTGCGTGGCGCGGGTGCTGGTGTGCCTGGAGGAGGTCGGCGCCGAGTACGAGCTGGCGCACGTCCACCTCCCCGCCGGCGACCACAAGGGCCCGGCGCACCTCGCCCGCAGCGTACGTGCCGCTCACCTCTTCTTCCAGCAGCCGATTGCTTTCACTGAGATTTCTCTTTCCATAACGAGTACCCTTAGATTGCCCGGCTGAGATTTTGAGTGATGGTTGCTAGGCCGCGTACAGGTTCAGATTCAGAAAGTCTAGCTAGCTAACCATGCTTAACATGTCTGGTTGTTCATCAGCTCTGTATTTGCCTTGCAGCCCTTTGGCCAGGTCCCGGCTTTCCAGGACGGCGATCTCATCCTTTTCGGTGAGAGAACAAATATTCATTCACATTTCTATATATATCGTGTCGACACACAAACACAAGGAAAAGCCTGAAAGAACAACATCTTTGTGTTAGCTTAGCTATAGACTGAGCAAATTGCTCTGAAAAATAATTATTCAGATTTAACTTTCGTATTATGTTGTCATCCCAGAATCGCGTGCGATTTCAAGGTACGTGCTCCGCAAAGGCGCATCCGATCTTCTAAGGGAGAGCAGCCTCGCCGAGGCCGCGACGGTCGACGCGTGGCTCGACGCGGAGTCCCACAACTTCAACAGGGCTATGTCGGCGATCACCTTCCAGTGCTTCTGGGGATCACTAAAAAACACATTTTTCTCTTGCTCTTCCCGCAGCAGATCCCTCCCCACTTTCACAAAGCTTCTCATCCTCTTCCTCCCTCCCTCTCGCACCGTCCGTGAAAGCGCCTCGCCGTATCCATGCTCCATCTAACCCTGTCATCCAAACACCTTTTTGGTTAGAGTTAGTTCAGGGTTAGTTTAGAGTTAGAATCTAATTCTAACCTCTAACCGAGTTAGAGTATCCAAACAGGGCCTTTGTCGTGCCCATGTTCATGGGCGGGACGACTGACCACAAAATCATCGACGAGAAGCTGGAGAAGCTGAAGGTGGCCCTCGGAGTCTACGAGGAGCGTCTGTCGAGGTTCAAATACTTGGCCGGAGATTTCATCAGCCTGGCGGACCTCAGCCATTGCCCCATGGCTCACTACCTGCTGGCCAGCCCCTGCGCGTCGGTTCTCGATGCGTATCCACGTGTGAAGGCTTGGATTGATGGGATGATGGATCGACCGAGCGTGAAGAAGGTCATGGAGCTTATGGATGCGTCGTGAAAAGAGTTGTGTGGTGTGTGCTTTGTGGATTGGAAGTTATCTTTTTTTTTAAGATGTGCTGGTGCATACGATTCGATTTGTTTCACCAACTCTTTCCAATTTGAATAGGAGGGATATAAAAGTTATACCTCCCCTCAATCTCCTTAAATCCTTTTTGAGAGAAGTTTAACTGAACAAGGCCCTAGAGGGTTTCAATCAGCCGTCAAACGGTCTAAGTATACCCAATTTATGTGGAAAAATCTTTATTACTTACACCTCAAATTCCCAAATTGGCATATTTTGAGGATTTAATCAAACCTAACCGAAGCCTCAAACCTATAACTTCTCAAAAGTTTGAGGAGTTAAATCTCAAAAGGTTCTTTTTTGGATCAAATTTGAGAGAGCAACGCCTTTCTCCTCAAATCACGAGCTAGCTCTTCTTACTACATAAAACGGCAGAACCGCCACCGCGACGACCGATTGACATCCCGCCGCTATAAATTCTTACTAGCGCCTCACCCGAACCCTAGGTCTTCCTCATTGCCACCCATTTCCCCCCAAAATTGTCAGAATCCAGACTGAAATCACCTCGCCCAAAAGTGCTGCCGCTTGATTTGCCACCGTCGTCGCTCGAATCACCACCACCGCTTGATCCGTCGCTGTAGGCTGCTCCCCACCCATCGCTATGCCTACTCATGCCAACACCTCCCGCTAGTCGTCGTGAGGGACGCCAGCGACGCAATGAAGCAGGCGGAGCACTAGTAGAAAAGGGGGCAAAGGTCCAGGCCGGGTTAGCCCATTAGTCCCGGTTCAGTCACGAACCGGGACTAATGTGAGCATCGGTCTCGGTTCGTGCGGCTAAGGCATTAGTCCCGGTTCACCTGAGCCCTTTAGTCCCGGTTTGAGGCACGAACCGGGACCCTAAACCTCAAACCGGGACTAAAGGTCCCATTTTCAAACTCTACCCCCCTTGGTGGATCACCTTTTTTGTTTCGAAAAAATCAAAAGAAAATGATAAAAACTTCAAAAAAATAAAATCCTTCGAGAGGTAGTTATATTACTACATCTACTAGTTAGGAAAATTTAAAAACTTAAATTTGGACATGTTTTGCAAAAAATGTAGGGAAAATGTAAAACGGCTATAACTTTGCATACGATGTTGGAAAAAAAGTATAATATATCAAAATATTCAGAACGAAAATCCGCTTCGATTTTGACGGCCTACGGCCTGTTTGCAAATTTTTAGAATCCTCAAATTCTAAAAGGAAAAAAAATTATGCTCAAATTTTAGTTTTTTTTGTATTTTCATTAAATCTGGTCAAACTATGGTCAAACTACTTATTCAAGAAGTATTAGTGTTACTAAATAATTATTCAAGAATATTAGTGTTACTAAATAATTATTTCAGTTTTTTTAATTTTGGTCAAATCTGGTCAAACTATGGTCAAACAATGGTCAAACTACTTATTCAAGAAATATTAGTATTACTAAATAATTATTTCATTTTTTTGAATTTTGGTCAAATCTGGTCAAACTATGGTCAAACTGTGGTCAAACTATGGTCAAACTACTTATTCAAGAAATATTAG
The DNA here is from genome assembly GCF_056163025.1 of Triticum urartu. Lineage (NCBI taxonomy): Eukaryota > Viridiplantae > Streptophyta > Magnoliopsida > Poales > Poaceae > Triticum > Triticum urartu. The sequence continues at coordinate 717,825,924 of NC_141879.1, forward strand.
TGTTACTAAATAATTATTGTTTTTTAGAACAATAGTTTCAAACTCAAACAGTGAAATGTGTGACTTCATGCTCAAGCTAAATTCCTGAGGGTTAATAGGATTGACATCTTACTATTGTCAGGAAAACAACAAGTGCGGACTTGGAAACGAGGGAGAATAGAACCCGGAAGTTAAGCGTGCTCAGGCTGGAGTAGTGAGAGGATGCGTGACCGTCCGGAAAGTTAGATGATTTGGAATTATGAGGGGTGATTAGAGATTAGAGGTTAAATTGAGTAGTGGTGAGGGGTGATTAGAGGTTAAAATAATTCAAAAATTTGAAAATAAAAAAAATCAAAAAAAATTATAAACTTTTCTTTAGTACCGGTTGGTGTTATCAACCGGGACTAAAGGTGGACCTCCAGGCAGCGGCCACGTGGAGGGCCTTTAGTCCCGGTTCGTATAAGAACCGGGACTAAAGGGGGAGGCTTTAGTAACGACTCTTTAGTCCTGGTTCCAGAACCGGGACTAAAGGCCCTTTATCTACTAGTGGAGGAGGAACAACCCCACTCCGGCGTCAAACCGTCGAAGGAGAAGGATAAAGAGGGAGAGGAGGAAGGTGAGGGGAAGCAATCCCACGCCAGCACAAAGGTGCACCACACGATGTCTTGGTGCCCCTCCAACCTTGGGAGGAGGAGCACCGAGTCACCAAGGTGTCGCTCGCCTCATGCACGTCAACGCCCTCCACACAGACCCCCGGGCAAATGGTGGAGGACCGCACCACTGAAGCGCGACTTGCTGCCGAGCGTCGGGCATCACTACTGCCACCGATTGTCGTGAATCTTAACACGGACAACAATCAGGTGCCGAAGATGCACAGGGACGCCCACAATGGCGATGCATGAGGCTCCGCCAGGTCGGCAATGATAAAACTTGGCTCTAACTCTGATTAGTGCTTGTTTTAGCATAAATGTAGCTCGTTTTAACTTTAATTTAGCTCGAAAGTAAGTGTTATCTACTTTTAATTATGAACCGTGATGTTGTGTTATGAATACTATATAATTATGCACTGTGTGGTCTTAGTATACTTTCAAATTTGAGTTTTGAATGAGGTTTTTGTGCACAAACTGGATCCGAGGAGTTATATTTGAGAGTTATGCTAGCTGCACGCATTTTTAACTCGTGTTTGAGGAGTTAAGGTTTGCAGAGAAAATTGAAAGGAAACGTTTTGTGAGTTCGGTTAGAGGTATCCTAATCCTAGCCATTTAAAGCTTAATTGTGTTTGTGAGAATGATTTTCGATGTGTCCATGATTAGAATTACATCGGTGAATTATCTCGGTGAGGTGGTAGTCGAGTTGTGCCGCCATGAGGAATTAAGCACTATCTAAAGTGATGCTTTTGGTTGTGCCTTTTTGTTATTGTCGTTTAACTTTATATTCAAGGTATTTTTCGGTTCTCAGAGAAGTTTTCTAGACATAGGCAGGGTCAGTCCTGAGATTTTGGGGGCCCAAGGCGAACCTAAAATCCAGGGCCCTTAGTAAACACATCATATTAGTAAAAATAAATGTATGTATATATGAATATTTAGCAATAACACTCCAATGCATTCAAAATCAGTGTGCGTATCAAATAATTTATACATAATACCTTAAAAATTTCTTCTAACATTCCTCGATGCAAAGTCGCTTATGATGGGGTCGATGTCAATCTCATCCAATAATTTCTTCTCGATGCATGATGTAGCCAAACCATTTAACCTCTCTTGAGTCATTGTTGACCTCGAATAATTCTTCAACAATTTCAGCTTTGAAAAGCTTCTTTCAGCCGATGCGACCGTCACAGGCACAGTGAATAAGATGCGATAAGCAATGAAGATATTTGGATAACAATCAACTTCTTTGACATGCCCAAAAATCTCCATGGCAGACATTACGCCATTTGGCAAAGTGAATCTCATAATCTTCAATTCAGAAATAAGATCATATACCTCTACATCAGATGAACCAATGATCTAATCCATCATGTGCTAAGGAACTCTGACTCCTGCTACGGCTAGACTTGAAGATCTTACAACAAAAGCAAAAAACTTTGTCAACACCTTCTGAATAAACTAGCCATTTTCTATCATGTTTCTCTCCATTGCTTAATTTCCTATGATAATGAACATAGGAAAAATGTCTTCCTGCATCATCTACACAGTATTCCATTTTATCCTCTTCCTCTCTCATTGGCCCTTTCTCAACTAATACATCTCTTGCTTTATTGTCAAGATTATCCCAATTTCTTGGATCATAAATATCAGGAGTATATACTGGTTCATCAACACTAGGAGACTGTCCTTGTGCATCCGATGAATTACCTATATTCTCGGAGCCACTTACATTGTTGTCGTCGATGTTGGTGTCGGCATTTTCTTTTTGCTGATCGGATTCTGAATTCACATTATTTTGTTGCTCTTCCTCTATGGCAACTATCGCCAACTCATCACCTCGGTTTATCGAAGTAGTGGAAGTACGCTTGAAATATCTGTGCACATGTCCATGTTGTGATTGTACCAATTTATCTGCGGCCTTCTTCTTTCTCCTTTTTTTTGCTACCTGATGCATACTTCCTATTTCTCGGAGGCATGCTAAAACACAATCCTGAAAAAGTAATTTTTGCATCAATTATTGAACAGTACCACATACGCATCAAGGGACGGCCAAACACAAATATAGTATACCTGGTTCTGATGGTCTGAATTCTGATAGCGTCAGTCCGAGTGCTGTTTGCAGCGCCTAGACTCGGAGAGCAATGAGCAATTGACCAAGACTGAGGGCCATCTGAATTGAAATCAGCTGTGAACTGTATTAGGAAGGAGATTAGGAGAAGAGAATTAGAAATTAGCAAGAGGCATATGGCAGTCGGCAGACCTGCAGTACGGCACGTCGGCGACGGCAGGCGGCGGCCTAGGGCTGGGAGCCTGCGTGATGAGACGGGTCAAACTGTCGAGAATCGACAGGATCACGATCGGTCTTTTTTTTTCTAAGTGAAGCTGTGAAAGGATAGCATATTATTGTCTTTTTTTAACGTGGAGGACGAAGGAAAGCGATCGCTAATCAAGCCGCACATGTTGCTAATCCTGCCGCTGCGGCTCGTTTCGCTTGCGAGCCTGTGCATGTGCGTGAAAGGCTGATAAAAGGCCTCGTCTTTGGCTATTTTGTTTGACATGGGCCTAAAGCCTGCTATACGTATATACCTTGTACATACCTGGATGGGGGCCCCTACCTTGTGGGGGCCCGGGGCGGCCGCTCCCCCTGCCCCTCCCCAGGGCCGGCCCTGGACATAGGCACATATTATACTCGGTTCGTCCCATAAAATGACATGTTATGATAAAAAAAAATATTCATTTCACATTGAAAATTAGGTTGGCTGATTTACTCAACAAAAGAAATGAGATAACGATTGATGAAAATACATCATGATACAAAAACCCGACGCATTTTTCGTGCACCACCACCGCAAATATATTTTTCCACTGGACATTGCAAAATAGATTTCTTTTCGAGTGGGCAAAATAGATTTTACAGTGGATGCTTTTCATTATGAAAGAAACAGGAATCAAATTCACCCAGCAATAAAATTCAGACCCACACAAACCAAGGGGACAAGAAAAGAAAGAAAGGAAAAACACAAGCAACCGCTGCAGGCCACCACACGCTCTCTCGCGCCACTCCCCGCCTCCCGATTCCCGGCCGCCGCCGCCGCCGCCGAGTCCGACCATGCACGCGGCAGCGACCGCCCCGGCGCTGGCGCCGCCCGTCCTCCTCCCCCTCTTCCTACCCACCGGCGCCGGCTCCTCCGCCCGGCCGCGCCGCGCCGCGCGGGCCGCAGTCCGGTGCGAGCTCGCCGCCTCCTCCGCGGCGCCCGCGGCCGCCCCCGGATCGGTGGCCGCCCCACGCTGGGCCCAGAGGACGGTCATCATCCCGCCGCAGCGCCGCGGCTGCCACATCATCACTCACAAGGTGCGCCCGACCTCCCCTCCCACAGCTTTGCCACTGTCATGCCTCTGTATCTTTGGTATCAGTACTGTTTGGTATGGTAGTAAATTGGTGATGGTGATGGCTTCTTGGCTGTTTTGCAGATCATGCACGCGATCAGGAGCGACTTCTCCGAGTTCAAGTGCGGCCTGGCGCATCTCTTCTGTACGTAATGCAGTTTTATGTTCTTTTGTTATTGTTGTTGTTGTTGTTGTTGTTGTAGACAATCAGGGAGGCACAATCTTGTGTCGTTTCTTAAAATTGTCAGTAAGTTTTATGGCGCTGCTCAGTGTCAAAGCCGGTGGGTTTGGTAAATGTTGTTTTGCATTGGAAGCTCTGTTCTGAAAGCATGTTTATCATGGAAACTAAAGCAGATTTCAAAGCTTTAAACGATGAGTAAATTATCTCGGAACTATTATAATTGCTCCAAGTAGAATTGGGAAATCATCACATTTGAGTTTACACCTCAGACCACATGTTAGGGAGTAGTGACACATGGAGCAATTTGCGACTGCATGGAGCAATTTGCTCCGCTGTAAGGTCTCTTGTCTGTGCGTATGTCAAATTAGAAGCTAGATATTGAAGGTTTCAAGTGGTTTATGAACTGCAGGAATGAAAAAAAAAACTGAGTGCACAAAATGTACAGCTAATCGACAGCAGAACTTGAAATTCCTGATGTTAGAATGTATCCGCAGAACTTATGGTGTCACTGGTTTAGTTTTGATTGAAGTGAGAGTATTTGATGATGGTATGTTATCAGAATGCAGTTTCCATTGGTTTTCAAAATAGTGAAAGGTTTATATATGCTCTGCAGTGCACCACACAAGCGCTTCACTCACTCTTAATGAGAACTACGACCCCGATGTCCAAACTGACACTGAAACATTCCTTAGTCGAATTGTCCCAGAGGTGAACGATGTGATATTTCCTTCTCTTTTTCTGTTCAATGATATCTCATTAGATTGGTCTCCTAATCTCTGCCTGATTGTAATTAGGGTCCATCTGCTCCATGGAGGCACACCATTGAAGGTTAGGGTCTGAACCCTGATATGGCTGGCCGTTGATCTTCCTTGTTACAGTGTTCTTATTTAAATTATATCGTCATGTATACTGCTGCACCTTCAGCAATGCTCCATTAGTTCTCTAAGACTGAAGTTATTCTGTATTTTAAAAATTATTCAGATCTTGCAAATGAATTACAAGACTGCCTGAGCTGTTTCTTGACTTGATAAGCAGAAACCATAATTTACATGATTAAATCACCCACTAATACTTGATTTTGATTGCAGGATCTGATGACATGCCAGCACATATCAAATCATCAATGTTTGGCTGTGCCTTGACGTATGCCCTCCCTCCTTAATTTTTCTCTTTTACAAACTATGGGTGACTTCGTCCAAAACAAATTAGTGACATTTTTCCTTTGTCTTCAGAATTCCTATCACTGACGGGCGTCTCAACATGGGAACTTGGCAGGTGCGTAAAGACATTTTACTCATAAAAAGGGGCCATCTTTTGGTACACAATTAGTAATACTGTAGTATAATCATCTTAGATGCATCTACTCTCAGTATTTACGGTTCTATTTTCTTGATAGGCCCGACTGAACAAACAGTAGAATATTTGGTTTTTAGATAAATGATATACTTGTAACAGAACTATAGGAAGTGGTGTATTCAATGCATAAGATCGAGCAGTATCCATCTATGCCGAGTTTAAACTTGACTCTTAACTTCTTAAGTCTGTGCAGCATATTTTATTTGGGTGTCAACCACCCAAGACATAATGTCAGTATTAGCAGCAACTAAATGTTATTCAGGCATCTGCGTTCTAAATTTTATCGTCTGAGTCGAACACCTGAACCTGACTTGTACTACGTCAGCTATGTCCATATCCGGGTAACATTTTGTCATGATTTTAATTTTGCCAAATCGGGTACCTGAATCCAGTTTTGTTACCAACACCTGGGTATATTTAGCGCATAAGACCCAATATCCCATCTTTGCCATATATAAGTTTGAAGTTCACTCTTAAGTATGTGCAGCAACATTTGTCATGATTTTAATTTTGTCAATCGGGTACCTGAATCCATTTTGTTACCAACACCTGGGTATATTTAGTGCATAAGACCCAATATCCCATCTATGCCATATATAAGTTTGCAGTTCACTCTTAAGTATGTGCAGCATGTTTCTTTTGGGTGTCAACGAGCCAAGACATATTATCAATATTAGCAGCAACCAAATGTTATTTAGGAATCTGCGTTCTTAATTTTATCATAGAGTCGAACACCTGAACCCAAGTCGTACTATGACACCTATGTCCATATCCGAGTGACATTTGCCATGATTTTATTTTACCAAATCAGGTATCTGATCCAATTCTTTTTCCAACACCCGCCTCTCATGTGGGAAGTTGGGGTAACACCCTGCTAGTACTCTGGGCCCAACCTCGGCATTATATTTGATACCTAATCTTGATCATTCTATTTTTTATTTCCAGGGTATATGGCTCTGTGAACATCGTGATTATGCTACTCCTCGCACAATTGTGATTACTCTCAGTGGGATATGAATGGCCAATGCTAGGAGCTGCAAATACAGTGTTGTGATTCTGATGTGCACTGAAATTGGAACTTTGCTCCAACTGTTATATGAGCTGCCCCGACATATCTTATTTGTAATTGTTTCCGTAGTTTTGTACAAGGGGAATAAATAGTAGATTTTCTAAGCTCCCATGCAAGCCATGCCTATGTGGGCCGTCTAATTTTGCATCAAGATATGTGCTAGCTCGCTATCTTCACCTTCGTAGAAATGTCTGTTTTTTGTTATCTCAAACAACACTTATAAAGACGCCATGCCATCATATAAGGAACCTCTCACATCTCTTTCCAACTTTATCAACATAACATATGCAAAAAGCAAGTTGCTCTCTGTGAGATACGTCACTAGACTCATCAGCTAGGATTGCGGTGGTCATTACCAAGATCTTCAACAATTTGTTTTGTAGTTTGCAGCACACAACATTCAATAATTTTGTATTGTTGGATTAGTCAAGATGCAATTTTTAGGAGAATTGTTCATAACAACATTATTAACTTCATCATTTTCTCAAAGCCATTTTAGAAGTTCAAGAAAGTTTCCCCTATTTCTAGATTGTTCACTCTCGTCATGTCCACGAAATGCCAATCCTTGGCTCAAAAGAAACCTCAAGCATATAAGTGAATAAGTTATTCAAGCTTTGTACCGATGGCGTGGGAGGGCCAGAACTAGTCGCTGGGAAGAGGCGGCGTGGCAGCACAGTGGCACAACCGTGCGTGGGCCGCTCGCTCTCTTTTCTGATTCTCACGCGACATAGACTGGGAGGAAGAGATCTACTCGACTGAGCCGGTAGGCCTTGGACAGTCCTTTTGCGCCAAATTGCTAATTAGTACATAGTAAAAACATCTCAACATTCTGGTTGGGCAACAACCCAGTCTGCGTAACCGCTAGCTCCGCCACTTGGCCAATGTCAACAGTTCCTTGAAGCGCCAACAACATCGTCGGTGCCATGATGGTAGCAATGCACCTCTTTGTGCATGACATGATTGGCTAGTCGGTCGAACTCTTTAGTTTAGTGTATGGATATATTTTTGCTTGTGTAGTTGGTTGTGGTGTGTGCTCACCTCGGGCCCTATTAATTTGTAGTCCCATTCGTCTACTTGGCGCCAATGACAGATGGACACCAACACAAAGGGAAAAGCTATGCATTTGGTGGATCGGGGTGTTAAAGTGCAAACCACCGGCTATGGATCGCTCTATATCTATCTAAGAGCATCTACGGTCGGACTTGGCAAATCCGACCCCTCAAACACCCGCGAGCACGCCCACAATTATGTGTCCTTATTTGACACATTCTTTTCCTTCGTTAGCCTGTGTTCATTGTGTTCCAAGTCAGCTTATTGAGTTGATGGTACCCAAGTAACAGAAGACGTATATAAATTGGTGGGGTTGGCCAGAAAAGGGCGAGTTTTTTTTAGGGGTTGGAAAAGGGCGAGGTGCTATTATTTAAGGGTCCCGATAACTGCCACACGTGTGGTGTATCGGGTAGTTGTGCCACACGCCTCGTGTGGCATGGACAGCAACCAGTCCACACACCTACGTGTGGGCAAAACAACTAATGCTCACACACATCTTTTTTTCCCTCCTGAACCCTCTCACACGCGTGCGTGTGGGCGAAATTGATAACGCTCACATGCCCGTATGTCAGGCCTCGTACCCTTCTGGTCCCGCACGCGACGCGTGACGCCCACCGCGCGCCCGCAGTTGCCATGGTCCAGACCCTCGTCCATGTTCGTTTATCTGCAGTTGCCATGTCGCTGAACTACGGTTGCCATGTCGGACAACTGCAGTTGCCATGGTTGCTCAACTGCAGTTGCCATGTATGGTCTGATCTAATATAGTTGCCATGATTTCATAACTTTAGGAGTTGCCACATACTAACACTAGGTAGTTGAGAGAGTTGCCATGTGCTCACAAGCATGCTAGGGCAGTTGCCATGCAAAAAGGAAGAGTTGCCATCTGCTTACGTGCACGTTAGGGCAGTTGCCATGTACATGCACGTTGGGGCAGTTGCCACGCACCATGCAAAAACACATGGCAACTCGGTAAAAGACAGTTGCCATCTGCTTACGTGCACACTAGGCAGTTGCCGTGTACCCTACAAAAACACATGGCAATTCGGGTAAAAAAAGAGAGTTGCCACCTGCTTATAAAGCACACTAGAGGCAGTTGCCATGTGCGCTGCAAAAACACATGACAACTAGCAGCTTACGTGTGGGAGAGGAGACGGGCGTGTGGGCGAGATGGCAAATGCCACACACCAGCCCTTGTGCGTGACTGAAAACTGGTGTGTGGGTGAACTGCTAAACGCCCACACACCGGCCCCTCCGTGTGGTAAAACGAATGTGTGGGCGAACTATGTCACACACCACACACACGCCTTGTCCTACTTGGCACAGAAAATCAGCCAGATTATATCAAGATTCGTGCATATAGTACTGGACGATGATGGATGCGTGTGGTCGAGATGGTCAACGCCCACATGTGTGGGTGTTAACATTTCCGTTATTTAATAGGAGGATCAAGTGCAATTTCGCACACAAAGTAGCCGCACAATGCACACAGAGGCAGCGAATTGGGCTGGCCCAACAGCGACAACACACAGTGCAAAATTTCAAAAAAAAAATCATGTGCTCTCTTAGATTCGCCCACATGCACACATAAAACAAGTGGGCTAACCAGCAGAGCTAAACAGATTTACAGATTAATATGTAGCGCAGGGTTTAAATAACTATCAGAAGTATTCAATCATACATTTTTTGAAAATTCAAACAGGACTTTTTTGGGAGAAGTTAATATTTTATGGAAGAAATTTAACATTTTCGATTTTTTTAGAAATTGGAACATTTTTCGAATTTGTGAACAATTTTTAAAAAATGGGAATAATTTTAGAAATTGTGAACCATATTGAAAATGCGAAATTTTTTCCAAACTATGATTTTTCATTAAAATCATGAGAAATTATTGAATATGTGAACAAAATTTCACAATAGAAACATTTTCGATTATATGATTTCTTTTTAAAAACAAACAAATTCCAGGAAAACGAGAACGTTTTTAAATTTGGTAAACAATTTTCAAAAGCCGAAATATTTTAAAATATATGATTTTTTTTAAACAGGAACATTTTTTAAATTCTTGATAACATTCTCTAAATGTGAAAGCTTTTGAATTTGTGAATAAGGTATTCAAATATATGATTTTTGATATTATGAAAAAAAACTGAAAACACGAACAATTTTTGGAAAGTGTAAATAGTTTTAAAAACAGGAATTTTATTGGATTTAAAATAATATTTGTGATTGACAAGCATAAAATAAAATAAAATAAAATAGAAACATATAAAACAAAAAAATATAAAATAAAATAGAAACATATAAAATAGAAACTTATAACATAAAACATAAAATATAAAATAAAGTAAAATAGAAACATATAGACAAAAAAATAAAAAGTAAAAACTGAAACAGGAAAATAAGTAAATTAAAAAACATGTTTATGGACTTTCTAGAAGGTTCTTAAAACTGGCTGGGAACCGAACTGCCCAGTATAGGTACAACGGAGCTGGGCCGGCCCAGTTGATCACGCGTCTGTGCGATTGGTCGATCACTTGATGCAGAGAGTGTCAAATAGGATTTCCGTCCTTTTTCTTTCACATAATTTTTTGTGCCTCGGCAATGTGCACAAGAGGCCCAACTCAGCCTAGATGCCTCCCTCGAAATCTTTTTTGCTTTTGTAGCAGAAAAAAAATAGTATCTCCTCGGATAATTTTTTTTAAGAATATAAATAATATGCGTGAACGGATCAAAACAATAAAAAAGTGCACCTCCCTTTATTAGTATAGGTATTAGCACGTATGCCCGTGCGTTGCAATGGGACAGATATTTTTATGAGAAGCAACAAGAGAGATAATTTATGTGTCCATCAAAAATAGCCTCCACAGTGGTAGGCAACATAGCGAAGAGTTGCGGTCTTCTCTTGGGTCATGTTTGGCCCGTGAGATTTTGAGAGTGGTGGGATTGGTCAATGTGGCAGCGACTACCCAACTAGTGCCCTTTTTTCCTCCGGGCCTACCTCCATCTTTCGGTTGCAGCTGCCTCCGCATTTGGTGGCTGCGCGACAACCTTCGGGGCACGGTTGCTTCGATCACTCCCTCCTACGATGGCGTAATCGGACGGATTACAATTTGCAGTGCATAAATCCTATTTCATTAGCATAATCAGCGCATAACCAGACATGAATGTCCCTTCTTCACTGATTTATGTTCTTTATTTTAGAGCTCACATGCCCATAGTTTTTCTTAATTAGAGCCAAACCAGCATATTCTTTTTTATTGGCATGTGTTAACAATTTCTTTCAATTATAGCCAACCACCACATTCTCTTTTATTGGTACGTGCAAGCTACCACCGGCAAAACTTTATGAAGTCCCTCATTCTGCTCATGATTCTCGAGATAACTTTCTTATTTCCAAACAACAGCCTTATTTCCAAGAAACCTAGGGATATATTTTTGCTTCCCGTCCGTCCGACAGAAAAAGAAATATGTGGTAGGCCAAGTTCGGCTCAGCCGGGGGACAAATGTTTTTTTTTTCAGAAACTACATGTGAAACTAACGAAACAAGATCTTTACGTATATTTAATAGGAGAACAAGCCGTTTTTATGTAATAAAGCCGGTCAAGATCAGTTGGCATCCTCGTGAGGAAATGGATGAGACGTCGCAAATATGATTCCTTACACAGCCACAAACTATTTTTGCCTCCCTTGGTGAGGATTGTTTTTTTTTAGGTGATGGTGAGGATTGATGGGTTGGATGCAGGGCAGGCCCGGTAGGGGAGTGCGGCTGATGCCTACTACAACCTGGGCGACAAAGCAATTACTTTTGCTTTTTCATGTTCGAGTGTCCCTAGCAACTCGCGCGAATAATTAAGAGCATAGTACAATGTCAGATTCGAATCATTTTTTTGATTTTGTTGAACTTGTCAAATAATTATTATGATTATGAATTGCCAAATATTCTTGTAAACGTGAACAATTTTTTAAATTATGAAATAGTTTTTAAAAATTCTGTACATTTTTTGGTAAAACAAGAACAAAATTTAAAACAACATTTTTTTTGAAAACATGAACCTTTTATAAAAGCACGATTGTTTTTGAATTTTTGAACAATTATTGAAAACGGGAACATGTTTTGAACCAGAACAATTTTAGAAAATGTGTTTTTGTTGAAATGCGAACATTATTTTGAATTTATGAATATTTCACTAAAACATGAATTTATTTCGAATTTGGAATATTTTTTAAAATGCATTTTTTGAAAATCAAAAATATTTTTTGAAAAGTGGAACATTTTTTGAATTCTCAATTGCTTTTGGAATGAGAACAAAACTTTAATATTCAAAATATTTTTTTAAATGAGAACACAATTTGGAATTCTGAACAGATTTAAAAAAATTAACAAAATTAAAATTCTGAACATTTTTTTAGAAATTTGAACTTATGAAGAAAATGGAAAAGTAAAAGATAATCTCCGAAGGGACAAAAGGAAAAACAAATAGAAAATAAAAAGAATAAGAAAAAAAACAGAAAAAACCAAATCGGGACGGCCAGTTTTGTGAAAATGGTAAGACGAGAAAATTAAATTGCAAAAATGGTAAGAACAGTTTGCTTAACTAGCGGCCCATCGCTCTCGTCTAACCATCCAGAGGCTTACTGGCTATTAAATTGGAACTCGTTATTTGTAAGAAATGATGATCATAAGAAATTCGGAATGACATGCCAAAATGAAAAAAACTTAACAAAACTAAGAGGCAAGACATGTACACAAAAATCACTCACCATTGTCAAGCTAGACGACAGGCAATCGTTTGAACCTTGATAGCTCAACACTAATTGGCTAGAATTTTTGCAGAGACTTTGAAATAGACTTGCCGTTGGGTATAGATAGTGACCGCACTGAATTTGGCATGTGACATGCTCGTTATTCCCTTTGTCCAGCATAGCAAAAAAGTTGTCAGTGCAATCAATTGCCAGCATTGCGAGCATTGCGAGGGCTTCCCCTGCCTCTGCTCGTGACATTTCCAAACTGTTGGGGGTATATCCCGCGGTATAACCTGGCCAGATATATGACCCGACCGAACTTGATGTTTCATTGTTAAGCGTCAGAGGATTGGGGACTCATGTGTCTGACGGCTCATTGGTGTGACGACTCACGAGCCTGAAGACTCATTGATGACCCGGCGGGTGCTTCAGACGGACGACAAGGCCCAAGGCCCAGTATGCCGGTTCGTGGGCCGGCTTACGAGGAAAGACATAAGGAATATTCTCCTACAAAGGAAGTAAGACTAGGACTCCACTTATAATAGAGTAATCCTAATCCTACCAGGACTAGTCATGTAACCCGCCCCTTCAACTTATATAAGGAGAGGCAAGACTCCCTAAAGGGGGACAAGCAACAAGAAACAATCTCTAGGGCTAGACACAAAGGGGAGCCGGCTTATGCGGCCACTCTTTCATGAGCATAATGAGATGTTGCGTCTCTCGATTTCGCTCAACCCCTCTCAAGCTACTACAAAGATGCGTTGGGCTCACGACTAAATCCTCACACTAGGACATCTACTGTGATAATTCCACGACAGTTGGCGCTCATCGTGCGGCCTGCGCACGGTGGTGTTGAGTTTTTAGAGGGATTTTTTTAGGGATCAAGAAGTTTGCAATTTACTGGATGAAGATAAGTCGGTTTGGAAGGATCTGCATCAAGTGCAAGTTTATCCGATTGAGATGAAAATAATTAAATTTAATGTTCTGTGCGCCGCCGGCGACGCCACATCGTGAGATCTACTCAAGGCCGACCAGAATATTAGTACATACATGCTCACAGAGATTTGATGGATACGTGGAGACGACGACGACGACTCAGGAACGGATACGGCCGTGACCTGACCGGCGGGTCACCTGCTATTGCCGTACCACGAGCTCACAAAGCCACCTTGAGTCGCCACCACAGTCGCGAGCCGCCCGGCCGGATCTGCCTGTACAAAACCGCTGCCTCGTCTGCATGGAAAGTCGACGTCGCCCCCTGCGTCCCAGCCGCCATGGCCCTCTACTCCAAGCTGGCCTCGATCTGGCCATGATCCGGCTCTGCCGCCGCACTAGCCGCGTTCGAGCCGCCCAATCCCCGGTTGCTAATGTCACCACTCTGCTTTGACCTCGTTCCAAGCCGCCTCACCCGAACCGGAGCCTCGCCAACCGCGCCTCGACTGCTAGGCTGCCTCCGGCGGTCTCTGTCTTTGCAAGTCGCCACCGCACTCCGAGTCACTCCGAGCCGCCGTCCGCTGTGAGCCGCCGCCCGCCTCTCGCATTGCTCCGCCTCGTCACGGGTTTTTTCCAAGCTGGCCTGTCCTTTTTTCCTGCAGTGGCTGTGGGTGTACGCAGTGTCATGCGGGTGCCTGACCGCCTGGCTGTTACTGCTCCTTCGCCTGTGATTTATTTCCATAAGAAGATCGAAGCCAACATCTAATGCTATGTTATTTAGGCCTCACGCGAGAAGACCGAAGACTTCAGCTAGCGGTCGGATGCATGAAGAAAGATCAAACAGTTTTTTAATATCACGTGAAGCTTCTAGTACTAAATATCATTGATTCGAGCAATGTTGCTTGAACTGTTGCACACCTCACCATACTCAACTTGTTGTCTTGTTTAGTTGTAGGCATGGACATAGGGGGAGTGTTGTTCTCTAAATGAACTCTCCCTCCCCCCATTATGCATAAATTGATAAGTCTTTCACATTAGCCATGTTTGATGGTACTTGTGCTTCAAAGACGAGTTTTGGTCATGGACCCAAGGATAATTTTTCGCGGTGCCATACCAATTGACTCAAACATAGGTGGCTACGGCCACCTCTTTTGAGAGGTGGTGTCTCGTGGTTGTTTCGTTTTGTCATTTGCCTTTCTGCCTTTGTGTGTAGCATGGTCTTGTGGTGTCTTGTTGCCTCGGAGTGTTCGTGCAAAGACCCCGTTTTTCGTTTGCTTGAAACGTGCATCTTCTTGAGTCCACGGTACTACCGCTCAGGTGTGGTACTTCCGCCGAGCGGTACTACCGCGATGAGGCACAGTACTACCGCGCCGTCGAGTGAGCGTGGGGGTTATGACTCGGGCAGGGGAGTTCCAACTCCCCATACCCATTCACTCGTCTCTCTCTCTCTTGCTCAAGAACGGCGCCGGAGGTCCTCGCCGGATCTCCATCTCCGGCCACTCTCTTCGGATTTCGACCGGTGGGATCGTTCCCCACCACTTCCTCTTGCCATGGACCAAGGTTTTTCCCCAAATCCCTCTTTTTCTTGGTTGTTCTCTCGCTTCTAGGTTTTTGGGGAGATGCTAGTTGTTCTTGAGATTTTAGGCCAAATCTTTGCAAGAGTAGGATGTAGGAGAATCGTGTTGCGTAGGAATCATACTTGATATGTTGTCTTGTGGTAGATTTGTCCACCCGTAGAACCGCCGCGGTTTCGCGGGCTTTTCTCAGATTTGAACTTGTTCGGATCTGACGCGGTGCGGTACTACCGTGTCTCATGTGCGGTACTACCGCTCGTGCGGTACTACCGCCCATCGGGTGCGGTACTACCGCGCTAGCTCGTGCGGTACTACCGCTCATCAGACGCGGTACTACCGCGCTAGTTGAGGCACTAAGCTCGTACTACCGCTCCTAGACCCGGTACTACCGTGACCTTACACGGTACTACCGCGACTAAGAGCGGTACTAGGATCTTAGTTCCGCAGCACTTGGCAGTACTTCCGTAGGGGTCAAATCTCTCTCTAGGCAATTATCTTGTGTGCTCTTTGCATGTTTCTTTTGCTTTGTTGTGGTCTTTGCATTGATCCTTCTTGCTTGTCGTGTGTGTGTTTTGCGCTTTGTGTCTTAGGTGGTGGCTCTCGCCGTTCCAATCCCAGTCGTGACACTGGCTCCAAGCGTCTGCGCAATCCCCAAGATGAAGCACTAGAGGGATCCAATGCCCCCAAGTGCAATGTCAAGACCACTGCCAGCAAGCAAAAGGAACCTGCTAAGGGCATGGATGAGATTCCAGTCGCTGAGTATGTCGAACGCCGGAAGAACAATCCCTATGTGAATCCTCGGGCTGTCCTCAGAGGCACTGAGTTGTTCTGGACCAAGCAACAGGCTCTCATCTATCTGGATGTGATCAAGAACAAAAAGAACACCTTCGTGGATGTCAAGTGGATAGACATGAATCACATGCGGAAGGACAAGTTTCGTGACTATTTTGGAGAGGCTCTGGACTTGGTGGAGCAGTTTGCTATTGAGCCGGTGATCTCCTTTCACCTTGACTATGACTCTGAGCTTATCTGTCAGTTCTTTGCCTCAGTTTACTTTCATCTCGGGGATGAGCGGAGGATGACCTGGATGGCCAACGGCCGTCAGATGTCTGCTACATGGAAGGAGTTCATGGATCTGCTTCACATTTCTGATGACGGGCTTAACACCCCCGTTGGTGTACGCCCCCACGCCAACTCTGAGTCTGCCAACAAGAACCTGCTTCAGCCATTCCTTGTTGAGAAGGTGCTCCCCAATGGCAAGTCGACTTGGGTGCTGAACTCCTTTCTGGATATCATGCATCGCATCTTCCGCAAGACTCTGTTCCCACGCATTGGTGACAAGGACAAGGTTCATTCTTATCTAGTGGACATGTTGCTTCTGTGTGCAAAGACACGTTCTTCTCAGACTCAGCCACTTGATGTCTCACACATCATGTGGTGTGAGCTTCGGTTTGCGGTGTTCACTCGCAAGGTACCTATCTATGGACCGTACCTGTTTCTATTGCACTCCACAGCTTGGAAGAAGATGTACCCTGGTGATGAGTTCCTTGCTCCAGACTGGATTCGCCATGAGTCCATCAGCCTCCGCGTCAAGCCCAACTGGGCCAACACCACTACCCGTGCTGAGGCTTCTTCTGCTAGGAGGGCTATTGGTGAGGAGGAGGCTGCTACTGAAAATATTGCTGAGGACCGTGCTCCTCGGTCTACCACACCTTCCTCTGAGCCGTCGTGGGCCAAGAAGTTAAAGGACAAGATGAAGACTCTTTTCTGCATGCAGGCAAAGGGACAGTACAGGACTCACGTGGCTGACACAAGGAGAGTCGCCGCCGTGACAAGAAGGTTATGAGGCTCTTTGGAGAGGATGTGTCTGGCGGTTCTGAGGACGTCATCACGCCTGAGGCTGCCTGGATGATGAAGCAGGGGTACAAGTGGACCATTTCAGAGGAAGACATCGAGGAGCCCATCCCCGCTGCAGAGTCTGACGAGGAGCACGAGGAGCAGTGCGATGACTTCTCTGCCTGAGCCACCCCGTGTGTGTAGGTGTCCTCTCTGTCTTTTTGGCGTCTCGATGCCAAAGGGGGAGAGAGTGTAGGGATTTGCGTTGTGTCGTGTGTCGTGCTTGGTGTGTTTTTTCGCTTTGTTGTTTGAACCTCGTTTGCCTCGTTTGCTTTTGTTTAGTTTATGCCTTCGAGACCTATCCTACATATGGTGTAAGACATATGAACTCTATCTATCTTAGTTGATTTAAGTTTGTGCTATCTTGTCCAGTGATAGCCTTCCTATTTCTAATTATGCCTTGTCTCTATAATATAGGGGGAGATTTGATCCTAGTATATGTGCTGTGCAGTCCAAAGCACTCATCTAGGTGGCACACATCTAGGGGGAGCCCGTCTATATTCTAGAGAGGAGGGGTTTGCGGTTGCTTAATATTATTTCCCTTGTGCAAATCCCGTATTGTCATCAATCCACCAAAAAGGGGGAGATTGTAAGGGCATATTTATCGCTAAGGTGTTTTGGTGATTGATGACAACGCGTTTGCGGACTAATTGTGTGCCTTGAGTATCCCAGACATTTCATCGCTAGGCACAAGACGGTTGGGTGCCCCTCAAAGACTGTTGAAGACGGCGTCTTTTCTACGTTTCTTTTTGGTGGATTTGAGTCGTAGGAAAGCCGTACTATTAAGAGGGGTTCCACGTCGGAAAGGTTTGGGTGGAATCATCACGTACACGTCTCCTTCTTGTCCCCTCCGCTTTCTCGCCTTCCTGGCTCTGGCTGCTGAGTTGGCTCGCGGTAGTACTGCTCCCAGGAGAGCAGTAGTACCGTAGGCACCAGCGGTAGTACCGTGCGGCGGCGCGGTAGTACCGCAGGTGCCCACGGTAGTACCGCTCCCCTGGAGCTGCACTACCGTTGGCCACCAGGCTAGTACCGCTCCTTCGCGGTAGTAGGGGCGGATGTAATTTTTTACATCCGCACCTACCGCGGTAGTACCGCTTTCGCTCCGCGGTAGTACCGTGTTAGGATGTCAGGCAGTAGTACCGCCCCTCGGCAGTACTACTGTGTCGGGTTTTTGCTTCTTCCGTTTCTTTGCGGAATTAGGCACGGTTGTTTCCTCCCCCTGGCTAGGGGTTTTCTGCCTTGCGGTAGTACCGCATGGCGGCGCGGTAGTACCGCGCTCGCCGAAGTACCACCCTCAGGTCCTGCGCGTCAGATCTGACCTTGCCGTTGCTGGGTTTGCGGCAGTACCGCGGGCCCGTAAGATAGTACCGCATGACCGTGCGGTAGTACCGCGTGGCCCTGCGGTAGTACCGCTGGCCTGGAGCGGTAGTACCGCTGGCCGTGGGCTGGTAGGTGGGTACGGTTGGATCTTTGTCATACACTATATAAGGGGTCCCCTTCTTCCCCGTTGACTCATCTCTTCCAACCCCAAGCTCCATTGTTGCTCTAAGCTCCATTTTCTCCCGATCTCACTCCCTAGCCAATCAAACTTGTTGATTTGCTCGGGAGTGGTTGAGAAGGCCTCGATCCACACTTACACCAAGAGAAATTTGATTCCCTGCACTAATCCCTTGCGGATCTTGTTACTCTTGGGTGTTTGAGCATCCCAGACGGTTGAGGTCACCGCGGAGCCATAGTCCATTGTGGTGAAGCTTCGTGGTGTAGTTGGGAGCCTCCAATTGAGTTGTGGAGATTGCCCCAACCTTGTTTGTAAAGGTTCGGTCGCCACCTCCAAGGGCACCAATAGTGGATTCACGGCATCTCGCATTGTGTGAGGGCGTGAGGAAAATACGGTGGCCCTAGTGGCTTCTTGGGGAGCATTGTGCCTCCACACCGCTCCAACGGAGACATACTTCCTCTCAAAGGGAAGGAACTTCGGCAACACATCCTCGTCTCCACCGTCTCCACTCTTGGTTATCTCGTGCCTTTACTTGTGCAAGCATATTTGTATCATATCTCTTGCTTGCTTGTGTTCCTATCCTTGTTGCATCATATAGGTTGCTCACCTAGTTGCATATCTAGACAACCTACTTTGATGCAAAGTTTAAATTGTTAAATAAAAGCTAAAAATTCTTAGTTGCCTATTCACCCCCCTCTAGTCAACCATATCGATCCTTTCAGTCGGGATGATGAAGATGGCCACCGGAGAGGGATTCCCCCTCCGGCAGGGTGCCGGAACAGGTCTAGATTGGTTTTCAGTGGCTACAGAGGGTTCTGGCGGCGGAACTCCCGATCTATTGTGCTCCCCGAAGTTTTTAGGGTATATGGGTATATATGGGAGGAAGAAGTACGTCGGTGGACCTCCAGGCTGTCCACGAGGCAGGGGGCACGCCCAGGGGGTGGGCGCGCCCCCACCCTCGTGGGCAGCCCGGGACTCTCCTGGTGCATCTCCGATAATCCGTGGGCTTCTTCTGGTCCAAAAATAAGTTTCGTGAAGTTTTAGGTCAATTGGACTCCGTTTGATTTTCCTTTTCTGCAATACTCTAAAATAAGGAAAAAACAGAAACTGGTACTGGGCTCTGGGTTAATAGGTTAGTCCCAAAAATAATATAAAAGTGTTTAATAAAGCCCATAAACATCCAAAACAGATAATATAATAGCATGGAACAATCAAAAATTATAGATACGTTGGAGACGTATCAGACTCAAACCGGTCTATATCACGGTCAACCGTGGAGAATCTCAAGTCAACTCATTGAGTCGTCTTAAAGACTCGAGGGCTACATGGACATAGCTCAATAAATGTTGCCAGTTTAAAGGCCGTCTGGAAAAAATTCCGGTTCAAGAAGAATTTATCTCTCGCAAAGCTCGAGTTCTCAGGAAAAAAATAAAGGGACCAAAGAGAGTCTATTGTAAGGCACAACTCAAACATAGGTACCCTGCTTCAAAAGACCATTGGGGCTGATTGTATTTGAATCTAGCCTAACCCCTTTTGGGTCTGACTTTGATCGTATTCGAATCAGAGTCGTTAAAAAAGTCTCAAGGTTATTTGGGGGCTTCCTGTTCAAACATAGGTCGTATTCGAACCAAAGAGAACATAGTTGTCGGTACCCTCTTGATCGGCACAATGCCAAACTCACTAGGGGGCTTCTTGATCGTATTCGAATCATAGCTTAACCCCTTTTGGGTCCGACTTGGATCGTATTCGAACCAGGGTCGTTAAAAACCTCTCAATGTCATTTGGGGGCTTCCTGTTCAAACATAGGTCGTATTCAAACCAAAGAGAACACAGCTGTCGGTACCCTCCTGATCGGCGCAATGCCAAAGCCACTGGGGGCTACATGATCGTATTCGAATCCTAGCTTAAGCCCTTTGGTCCGGTTTACTGATCGAATTCGAATCAGAAGCCCCAATTTTTTTTCTATTTTGCTTAAGTTTTTTGAAAACAGTCTTTTGGGTTTGTCTTGAGCCTTTTTGTTCATATCTGAAGCATATATGTGGTTTCGATTAACCCGGCTTGACTTTGGATGATAAGTCGCCATATATGACAATCACCCTTACTGCACAGGTATCTTAAACCGGCAGTACGATTCAATTTCACAGGAACCAGTTTTCCAAACCGGATTATATTATTCAAATCTTTGATAGCCAACATGGCTAGATTTTTATTATGGTTATCAATAGCCAATATTATGATGGAGGTCTTCAAAGTCGCTTCAGCGCAATGGTTATTATTTTGTTAATGGACATGATTTATTTTTACAATGGAGGGAATAGTCCCGAGTCGCTGCAGGCTTATGACCCGGCACTTGGGGGCTACATTATTCAAATTAAGATTCCATCAAATATGCAAGTCCCATGTCACTGCCAGCATGCACCATGGCACTTGGGGGCTAATGTAAAGTAATTTTTTGATCAACTTATTGAAGACCCTGTTGGAAATATGCCCTAGAGGCAATAATAAATTGATTATTATTATATTTCCTTGTTCATGATAATCGTTTATTATCCATGCTATAATTGTATTGATAGGAAACTCAGATACATGTGTGGATACATAGACAGCACCATGTCCCTAGTACGCCTCTAGTTGACTAGCTCGTTGATCAATAGATGGTTACGGTTTCCTGACTATGGACATTGGATGTCGTTGATAACGGGAGCACATCATTAGGAGAATGATGTGATGGACAAGACCCAATCCTAAGCCTAGCACAAAGATCGTGTAGTTCATATGCTAAAGCTTTTCTTATGTCAAGTATCATTTCCTTAGACCATGGGATTGTGCAACTCCCGGATACCGTAGGAGTGCTTTGGGTGTGCCAAACGTCACAACGTAACTGGGTGACTATAAAGGTGTTGGAAATATGCCCTAGAGGCAATAATAAATTGGTTATTATTATATTTCCTTGTTCATGATAATCGTTTATTATCCATGCTATAATTGTATTGATAGGAAACTCAGATACATGTGTGGATACATAGACAACACCATGTCCCTAGTAAGCCTCTAGTTGACTAGCTCGTTGATCAATAGATGGTTACTGTTTCCTGACCATGGACATTGGATGTCATTGATAACGGGATCACATCATTAGGAGAATGATGTGATGGACAAGACCCAATCCTAAGCCTAGCACAAAGATCGTGTAGTTCGTATGCTAAAGCTTTTCTAATGTCAAGTATCATTTCCTTAGACCATGAGATTGTGCAACTCCCGGATACCGTAGGAATGCTTTGGGTGTATCAAACGTCACAACGTAACTGGGTGGCTATAAAGGTGCATTACAGGTATCTCCGAAAGTGTCTGTTGGGTTGGCACGAATCGAGACTGGGATTTGTCACTCCGTGTAAGCGGAGAGGTATCTCTGGGCCCACTCGGTAGGACATCATCATATGCACAATGTGACCAAGGAGTTGATCACAGGATGATGTGTTACGGAACAAGTAAAGAGACTTGCCGGTAACGAGATTGAACTAGGTATTGGATACCGACGATCGAATCTCGGGTAAGTAACATACCGATAGACAAAGGGAATTGAATACGGGATTGATTAAGTCCTTGACATCGTGGTTCATCCGATGAGATCATCGTGGAACATGTGGGAGCCATCATGGGTATCCAGATCCCGCTGTTGGTTATTGACTGGAGAACGTCTCGGTCATGTCTGCATGTCTCCCGAACCCGTAGGGTCTACACACTTAAGGTTCGGTGACGCTAGGGTTATGAAGATATGTGTATGCAGTAACCCGAATATTGTTTGGAGTCCCGGATGAGATCCCGGACGTCACGAGGAGTTCCGGAATGGTCCGGAGGTAAAGAATTATATATAGGAAGTGCTGTTTCGGCCATCGGGACAAGTTTCGGGGTTATCGGTATTGTACCGGGACCACTGGAGGGGTCCCGGGGGTCCACCGGGTGGGACCACCTGTCCCGGGGGCCACATGGGCTGTAGGGGGTGCACCTTGGCCTACATGGGCCAAGGGCACCAGCCCTACTAGGCCCATGCGCCTAGGGTTTCCATGGGGAGGAGTCCCACTAGTGGAAGGCACCCCTAAGTGCCTTGGGGGGGAGGGAAACCTCCCCTGGCCGCCGCACCTAGGAGATTGGATCTCCTAGGCTGCGCACCACCCCCCCTTGGCCCTCCTATATATAGTGGGGGAGAGGAGGGATTTCATACACCAGCCCCTGGCGCCTCCCTCTCTCCCCGTTACGTCTCTCTCTCGTAGTATAGGCGAAGCCCTGCTACTGTGACGCCCTGCATCCACCACCACGCCGTCGTGCTGCTGGATCTTCATCAACCTCTCCTCCCCCCTTGCTGGATCAAGAAAGGAGGAGACGTCATCTGTTCCGTACGTGTGTTGAACGCGGAGGTGCCGTCCGTTCGGCACTTGGTCATCGGTGATCTGAATCACGACGAGTACGACTCCATCAACCCCGTTCACTTGAACGCTTCCGCTTAGCGATCTACAAGGGTATGTAGATGCACTCTCCTTCCCCTCGTTGCTGGTTTCTCCATAGATAGATCTTGGTGATACGTAGGAAAATTTTGAATTTATGCTACGTTCCCCAACAGTGGCATCATGAGCTAGGTCTATTGCGTAGATTCTATACACGAGTAGAACACAAAGTAGTTGTGGGCGTTGATTTTGTTCAATATGCTTGCCGTTACTAGTCTTATCTTGATTCGGCGGCATCGTGGGATGAAGCGGCCCAGACCAACCTTACACGTACTCTTACGTGAGACCGGTTCCACCGACAAACATGCACTAGTTACATAAGGTGGCTGGCGGGTGTCTGTCTCTCCCACTTTAGTCGGATCGAATTCGATGAAAAGGGTCCTTATGAAGGGTAAATAGCAATTGGCATATCACGTTGTGGTTTTTGCGTAGGTAAGAAATGTTCTTGCTAGAAACCCATAGCAGCCACGTAAAACATGCAAACAACAATTAGAGGACGTCTAACTTGTTTTTGCAGGGTATGCTATGTGATGTGATATGGCCAAAAGGATGTGATGAATGATATATGTAATGTATGAGATTGATCATGTTCTTGTAATAGATGATCATGGAGCCCCAAGATGGAGATCAAAGGAGCTACATGATATTGGCCATATCATGTCACTATTTGATTGCATGTGATCTTTATCATGTTTATACATCTTATTTGCTTAGAACGACGGTAGTAAATAAGATGATCCCTCATTAAAATTTCAAGAAGTGTTCTCCCCTAACTGTGCACCGTTGCTACAGTTCGTCATTTCGAAGCACCACGTGTTAATCGGGTGTGATAGATCCTTACGTTCACATACAACGGGTGTAAGATAGTTTTACACAGCAAAAAACACTTAGGGTTAACTTGACGAGCCTAGCATGTACAGACATGGCCTCGGAACACAGAAGACCGAAAGGTCGAGCATGAGTCGTATAGAAGATACGATCAACATGATGATGTTCACCGACGTTGACTAGTCCGTCTCACGCACAGATCGGACATGGCCTAGTTGACTCAGATCATGTAATCACTTAGATGACTAGAGGGATGTCTATCTAAGTGGGAGTTCATAAGATGAACTTAATTATTCTGAACATAGTCAAAAGGATTTTGCAAATTATGTCGTAGCTCGCGCTTTATTTCTACTGTTTAGATATGTTCCTAGAGAAAATTTTAGTTGAAAGTTGATAGTAGCAATTATGCGGACTAGGTCCGTAAACTGAGGATTGTCCTCATTGCTTCATAGAAGGCTTATGTCCTTAATGCACCGCTCAGTGTGCTGAACCTCGAACGTTGTCTGTGGATGTTGCGAACATCTGACATACACGTTTTGATAACTACGTGATAGTTCAGTTAAATGATTTAGAATTGAGGCACCAAAGATGTTTTGAAACGTCATGAAACATATGAGATGTTTTGAGGGCTGAAATTGGAATTTCAGGCTCGTGCCCACGTCAAGAGGTATAAGACCTCCGACGATTTTCTTAACCTGCAAACTAAGGAGAAAAGCTCAATTGTTGAGCTTGTGCTCGGATTGTCTGAGTACAACAATCGTTTAAATCAAGTGGGAGTTGATCTTCCAGATGAGATAGTGATGTTTCTACGAAGTCATTACCACCAAGCTGCTAGAGCTTAGTGATGAACTATAATATATCAGGGACATATATGATGATCCTTGAGATATTCGCGATGTTTGACATCACAAAAGTAGAAATCAAGAAGGAGCATCAATTGTTGATGGTTGGTGAAACCACTAGTTTCAAGGAGGGCAAGGGCACGAAGGGATACTTCATGAAACGGCAATTCAGCTGCTGCTATAGTGAAGAAACCCAAGGTTGAACCCAAACCCGAGACTAAGTGCTTCTGTAATAAGGGGAACAGCCACTGGAGCAGAATTACCCTAGATACTTGGTAGATTAGAAGGCTGGCAAGGTCGATAGAAGTATATTGGATATACATTGTGTTGATGTGTACTTTACTAGTACTCCTAGTAGCACCAGGGTATTAGATACCGGTTCGGTTGCTAAGTGTTAGTAACTCGAAATAAAAGCTACGGAATAAACGGAGACTAGCTAAAGGTGAGCTGACGATATGTGTTGGAAGTGTTTCCAATGTTGATATAATCAAATATCGTACGCTCCTTCTACCATCGAGATTGGTGTTTGTGTTGAGCATAGACATGATTGGATTATGTCTATCGCAATACGGTTATTCATTTAAGGAGAATAATGGTTACTCTGTTTATTTGAATAATACCTTCAAATGGTCTTACACCTGAAATGAATGGTTTATTGAATCTCGATCGTAGTGATACACATGTTCATGCCAAAAGATAGTAATGATAGTACCACCTACTTGTGGCACTGCCACGTAAGTCATATCGGTATAAAATGCATGAAGAAGCTCCATGTTGATGGATCTTTGGGCTCACTCGTTTTTGAAAAGTTTGAGACATGCGAACCATGTCTATTGGTGTATATGCATGAAGAAACTCCATGCAGATGGACCGTTTGAACTCACTTGATTTTGAATCACTTGAGACATGCAAATCATACCACATGGGCAAGATGACTGAAAGCCTCGGTTTCAGTAAAATGGAACCAGAAAGCAACTTGTTGGAAGTAATACATTTTGATGTGTGCAGTCCAATGAGTGCTGAGGCATGTAGTGGATATCGTTATGTTCTTACTTCACAGATGATTTGAGTAGATGTTGAGTATATTTACTTGATGAATCACGAGTCTGAATTATTGAAAGGTTCAAGTAATTTCAGGGTGAAGTTGAAAGATCGTCGTGATAAGAGGATAAAAATATCTATGATATGATCATAGAGATGAATATCTGAATTACGAGTTTGGCACAAAATTAAGACATTGTGGAAATTGTTTCAAAACTAATACAGCCTGGAACACCATAGTGTGATGGTGTGTCCGAACATCATAACTGCACCCTATTGGATATGATGCATACCATGATGTCTCTTATCGAATTACCACAATAGTTTATGGGTTAGGCATTAGAGACAACCACATTCACTTTAAATAGGGCACCACGTAATTCCGATGATATGACACCGTATGAATTATGGTTTAGAGAAACCTAAGCTGTCATTTCTTAAAAGTTTGGGGCTGCGACGCTTATATGAAAAAGTTTCAGGCTGATGAGCTCGAACCTAAAGCGGATAAATGCATCTTCATAGGACACCCAAAAACAGTTGGGTATACCTCCTGTCTCAGATTCGAAAGCAATAAGGGATTGTTTCTAGAATCAGGTCCTTTCTCGAGGAAAAGTTTCTCTCGAAAGAATTGAGTGGGAGGATGGTGGAGACTTGATGAGGTTATTGAACCGTCTCTTCAACTAGTGTGTGGCGGGGCACAGGAAGTTGTTCCTGTGGCACCTACACCAATTGAAGTGGAAGCTTATGATAGTGATCATGAGACTTCGGATCAAGTCACTCCCAAACCTCGTAGGCCGACAAGGATGCGTACTACTTGAAAGTGGTACGTAACCCTGTCTTGGAAGTCATGTTGCTAGACAACAATGAACCTACGAGCTATGGAGAAGCGATGGTGGGCCCGGATTCCGATAAATGGCTCGAGGCCATAAAATCCGAGAGAGGATCCATGTATGAAAACAAAGTGTAGACTTTGGAAGAACTACTTGATGGTCGTAAGGTTGTTGAGTACAGATGGATTTTAAAAGGAAGACGGACGATGATGGTAAATGTCACCATTAAGAAAGCTCGACTTGTCGTTAAGATGTTTTCCGACAAGTTCAAGGAGTTGACTGCGATGAGATTTTCTCACTCGTAGCGATTCTAAGAGTCTGTTAGAATTATATTAGCGATTACTGCATTATTTATGAAATCTTGCAGATAGGATGTCAAAACATTGTTTCCTCGACGATTTTCTTGAGGAAAGGTTGTATGTGATACAACCGGAAGGTTTTGTCAATCCTGAAAGATGCTAATAAGTATGCAAAGCTCCAGCAATCCTTCTAAGGACTGGAGTAAGCATCTCGGAGTTGGAATGTATGCTTTGATAAGATGATCAAAGATTTTGGTGTATATAAAGTTTATGAGAAACTTATATTTCCAAAGAAGTGAGTGGGAGCACTATAGAATTTCTGATGAGTATATGTTGTTGACATATTGTTGATCAGAAATGACGTAGAATTTCTGGAAAGCATATAGGGTTATTTGGAAAGTGTTTTTCAATGGAAAGCCTGGATTAAGCTACTTGAACATTGAGCATCAAGATCTATAAGGATAAGATCAAAACGCTTAATGGTACTTTCAAATGAGCACATTCCTTGACATGATCTTGAAGGTGTTCAAGATGAATCAGTCAAAGAAGGAGTTCTTGCCTGAGTTGTAAGGTATGAAGTTAAGACTTAAAGCTCGACCACGGCAGAATAGAGAAAAAGGACGAAGGTCGTCCCCTATGCTTAAGACGTAGGCTCTACAGTATGCTATGCTGAGTACCACACCTAAAGTGTGCCTTGCCATGAGTCAGTCAAGGGGTACAAGAGTGATCCAGGAATGGATCACAGTACTGCGGTCAAAGTTATCCTTAGTAACTAGTGGACTAAGGAATTTTTCTCGGTTATGGAGGTGGAAAAGAGTTCGTCGTAAAGGGTTACGTCGATGCAAGCTTAACACCTATCTGGATAGCTCTGAGTAGAGATACCGGATACGTATAATGGAGCAACAATTTAGAATAGCTCCAAGAAGATCAGTTATTTGGAATAGCTCCAAATAGAGCGTGGTAGCTACATCTAGGAGATGACATAGAGATTTGTAAAAGCACACACGGATCTGAAAGGTTCGGACCCGTTGACTAAAACCTCTCTCACAAGCAACATGATCAAACCTAAAACTCATTGAGTGTTAATCACATAGTGATGTGAACTAGACTACTGACTCTAGTAAACTCTTGGGTGTTAGTCACATGGCGATGTGACCTGTGAGTGTTAATCACATGGCGATGTGAACTAGATTATTGACTCTAGTGCAAGTGGGAGACTGTTGGAAATATGCCCTAGAGGCAATAATAAATTGGTTATTATTATATTTCCTTGTTCATGATAATCGTTTATTATCCATGCTATAATTGTATTGATAGGAAACTCAGATACATGTGTGGATACATAGACAACACCATGTCCCTAGTAAGCCTCTAGTTGACTAGCTCGTTGATCAATAGATGGTTACGGTTTCCTGACCATGGACATTGGATGTCATTGATAACGGGATCACATCATTAGGAGAATGATGTGATGGACAAGACCCAATCCTAAGCCTAGCACAAAGATCGTGTAGTTCGTATGATAAAGCTTTTCTAATGTCAAGTATCATTTCCTTAGACCATGAGATTGTGCAACTCCCGGATACCGTAGGAATGCTTTGGGTGTATCAAACGTCACAACGTAACTGGGTGGCTATAAAGGTGCATTACAGGTATCTCCGAAAGTGTCTGTTGGGTTTGCACGAATCGAGACTGGGATTTGTCACTCCGTGTAAGCGGAGAGGTATCTCTGGGCCCACTCGGTAGGACATCATCATATGCGCAATGTGACCAAGGAGTTGATCACGGGATGATGTGTTACGGAACGAGTAAAGAGACTTGCCGGTAACGAGATTGAACTAGGTATTGGATACCGACGATCGAATCTCGGGTAAGTAACATACCGATAGACAAAGGGAATTGAATACGGGATTGATTAAGTCCTTGACATCGTGGTTCATCCGATGAGATCATCATGGAACATGTGGGAGCCATCATGGGTATCCAGTCCCGCTGTTGGTTATTGACCGGAGAACGTCTCGGTCATGTCTGCATGTCTCCCGAACCCGTAGGGTCTACACACTTAAGGTTCGGTGACGCTAGGGTTATGAAGATATGTGTATGCAGTAACCCGAATATTGTTCGGAGCCCCGGATGAGATCCCGGACGTCACGAGGAGTTCCGGAATGGTCCGGAGGTAAAGAATTATATATAGGAAGTGCTGTTTCGGCCATCGGGACAAGTTTCGGGGTTATCGGTATTGTACCGGGACCACCGGAGGGGTCCCGGGGGTCCAGCGGGTGGGGCCACCTGTCCCGGGGGGCCACATGGGCTGTAGGGGGTGCTCCTTGGCCTACATGGGCCAAGGGCACCAGCCCTACTAGGCCCATGCGCCTAGGGTTTCCATGGGGAGGAGTCCCACTAGTGGAAGGCACCCCTAAGTGCCTTGGGGGGGAGGGAAACCTCCCCTGGCCGCCGCACCTAGGAGATTGGATCTCCTAGGCTGCGCACCCCCCCCCTTGGCCCTCCTATATATAGTGGGGGAGAGGAGGGATTTCATACACCAGCCCCTGGCGCCTCCCTCTCTCCCCGTTACGTCTCTCTCTCGTAGTATAGGCGAAGCCCTGCTACTGTGACGCCCTGCATCCACCACCACGCCGTCGTGCTGCTGGATCTTCATCAACCTCTCCTCCCCCCTTGCTGGATCAAGAAAGGAGGAGACGTCATCTATTCCGTATGTGTGTTGAACGCGGAGGTGCCGTCCGTTCGGCACTTGGTCATCGGTGATCTGAATCACGACGAGTACGACTCCATCAACCCCGTTCACTTGAACGCTTCCGCTTAGCGATCTACAAGGGTATGTAGATGCACTCTCCTTCCCCTCGTTGCTGGTTTCTCCATAGATAGATCTTGGTGATACGTAGGAAAATTTTGAATTTATGCTACGTTCCCCAACAAAAGGTGCACTACGGGTATCTCCGAAAGTGTCTGTTGGGTTGGCACGAATCGAGACTGGGATTTGTCACTCCGTGTGACGGAGAGGTATCTCTGGGCCCACTCGGTAGGACATCATCATAATGTGCACAATGTGATCAAGGAGTTGATCACGGGATGATGTGTTACAGAACGAGTAAAGAGACTTGCCGGTAACGAGATTGAACAAGGTATCGGGATACCGACGATCGAATCTCGGGCAAGTATCGTACCGCTAGACAAAGGGGATTGTATACGGGATTGATTAAGTCCTTGACATCGTGGTTCATCCGATGAGATCATCGTGGAACATGTGGGAGCCAACATGGGTATCCAGATCCCGCTGTTGGTTATTGATCGGAGAACGTCTCGGTCATGTCTGCATGGTTCCCGAACCCGTAGGGTCTACACACTTAAGGTTCGATGACGCTAGGGTTATAAAGGAAGTTTGTATGTGGTTACCGAATGTTGTTCGGAGTCCCGGATGAGACCCCGGACGTCACGAGGAGTTCCGGAATGGTCCGGAGGTAAAGATTTATATATGGGAAGTCCTGTTTTGGTCACCGGAAAAGTTTCGGGTTTTATTGGTAACGTATCGGGACCACCGGGAGGGTCCCGGGGGTCCACCAAGTGGGGCCACAAGCCCCGGAGGGCTGCATGGGCCAAGTGTGGGAGGGGACCAGCCCCAGGTGGGCTGGTGCGCCCCCCCACCAAGGCCCAAGGCGCAAGGGAAGAGGAAAGGGGGCAAACCCTAAGGGCAGATGGGCCCTAAGGCCCATGCTCCCTGCGCCTCCCTCTCCTCCCCCCTTGGCCGCCTCCCTCAGATGGGATCTGGGGCTGCCGCACCCCTTGGGGTGGGAACCCTAGAGGGGGCGCAGCCCCCTCCCCTTCCCCTATATATACTTGAGGCCTAGGGGCTGCCCAACACGCGATTTGATCTCTTCTTGGTGCAGCTCTACCCCTCTCCCTCCTCGTCTCTTGCGGTGCTTGGCGAAGCCCTGCTGGAGTGCTACGCTCCTCCATCACCACCACGCCGTTGTGCTGCTGCTGGATGGAGTCTTCCTCAACCTCTCCCTCTCTCCTTGCTGGATCAAGGCATGGGAGACGTCACCGGGCTGTACGTGTGTTGAACACGGAGGTGCCGTCCGTTCGGCACTAGGATCATCGGTGATTTGGATCACGACGAGTACGACTCCATCAACCCTGTTCTCTTGAACGCTTCCGCGTAGCGATCTACAAGGGTATGTAGATGCACTCTCCTTCCCCTCGTTGCTAGATTACTCCGTAGATTGATCTTGGTGATGCGTAGAAAATTTTGAATTTCTGCTACGTTCCCCAACAGTGGCATCATGAGCTAGGTCTATTGCGTAGATTTTATGCACGAGTAGAACACAAAGTAGTTGTGGGCGTTGATTTTGTTCAATATGCTTACCGTTACTAGTCCAATCTTGATTCGGCGGCATTGTGGGATGAAGCGGCCCGGACCAACCTTACACGTACGCTTACGTGAGACCGTTCCACCGACTGACATGCACTAGTTGCATAAGGTGGCTGGCGGGTGTCTGTCTCTCCCACTTTAGTCGGATCGGATTCGATGAAAAGGGTCCTTATGAAGGGTAAATAGCAATTGGCATATCACGTTGTGGTCTTTGCGTAGGTAAGAAACGTTCTTGCTAGAAACCCATAGCAGCCACATAAAACATGCAAACAACAATTAGAGGACGTCTAACTTGTTTTTGCAGGGTATGCTATGTGATGTGATATGGCCAAAGGATGTGATGAATGATATATGTGATGTATGAGATGATCATGTTCTTGTAATAGGAATCACGACTTGCATGTCGATGAGTATGACAACCGGCAGGAGCCATAGGAGTTGTCTTAATTTATTTATGACCTGCGTGTCAACATAAACGTCATGTAATTACTTTACTTTATTGCTAATCGTTAGCTGTAGTAGTAGAAGTAATAGTTGGCGAGGCAACTTCATGAAGACACAATGATGGAGATCATGATGATGGAGATCATGGTGTCATGCCGGTGACGATGATGATCATGGAGCCCCGAAGATGGAGATCAAAAGGAGCAACATGATATTGGCCATATCATGTCACTATTTGATTGCATGTGATGTTTATCATGTTTATACATCTTATTTGCTTAGAATGACGGTAGTAAATAAGATGATCCCTCATTAAAATTTCAAGAAAGTGTTCCCCCTAACTGTGCACCTTGTGAAAGTTCGTCGTTTCAAAGCACCACGTGATGATCGGCCGTATAGATTCTTACGTTCGAATACAACGGGTGTTGACGAGCCTAGCATGTACAGACATGGCCTCGGAACACATGCGAAACACTTAGGTTGACTTGACGAGCCTAGCATGTACAGACATGGCCTCGGAACACAGAAGACCGAAAGGTCGAGCATGAGTCGTATGGTAGATACGATCAACATGAAGATGTTCACCGATGTTGACTAGTCCATCTCACGTGATGATCGAACATGACCTAGTTGACTCGGATCATGTAATCACTTAGATGACTAGAGGGATGTCTATCTGAGTGGGAGTTCATAAGATGAACTTAATTATCCTGAACATAGTCAAAAGGTCTTCGCAAATTATGTCGTAGCTCACGCTTCAGTTCTACTGTTTAATTATGTTCCTAGAGAAAATTTAGTTGAAAGTTGATAGTAGCAATTATGCGGACTAGGTCCGTAAACTGAGGATTGTCCTCATTGCTTCATAGAAGGCTTATGTCCTTAATGCACCGCTCAGTGTGCTGAACCTCGAACGTTGTCTGTGGATGTTGCGAACATCTGATATACACATTTTGATAACTACGTGATAGTTCAGTTAAACGGTTTAGAATTGAGGAACCAAAGACGTTTTGAAACGTCGCGAAACATATGAGATGTTTTGAGGGCTGAAATTGGGATTTCAGCCTCGTGCCCACGTCATGAGGTATAAGACCTCCGACGATTTTCTTAGCCTACAAACTAAGGGAGAAAAGCTCAATTGTTGAGCTTATGCTCAGATTGTCTGAGTACAACAATCATTTGAATCGAGTGGGAGTTGATCTTCCAGATGAGACAATGATGTTTCTCCGAAGTCATTACCACCAAGCCGCTAGAGCTTTGTGATGAACTATAACATATCAAGGACATATATGATGATATTTGAGATATTCGCGATGTTTGACACCACAAAAGTAGAAATCAAGAAGGAGCATCAATTGTTGATGGTTGGTGAAACCACTAGTTTCAAGAAGGGCAAGGGCAAGAAGGGATACTTCATGAAACGGCAATTCAGCTGCTGCTCTAGTGAAGAAACCCAAGGTTGAACCCAAACCCGAGACTAAGTGCTTCTGTAATAAGGGGAACAACCACTGGAGCGGAATTACCCTAGATACTTGGTAGATTAGAAGGCTGACAAGGTCGATAGAAGTATATTGGATATACATTGTGTTGATGTGTACTTTACTAGTACTCCTAGTAGCACCAGGGTATTAGATACCGTTTCGGTTGCTAAGTGTTAGTAACTCGAAATAAAAGCTACGGAATAAACGGAGACTAGCTAAAGGTGAGCTGACGATATGTGTTGGAAGTGTTTCCAATGTTGATATGATCAAGCATCGCATGCTCCCTCTACCATCGAGATTGGTGTTAAACCTAAATAATTGTTATTTGGTGTTTGCGTTGAGCATAGACATGATTGGATTATGTCTATCACAATACGGTTATTCATTTAAGGAGAATAATGGTTACTCTGTTTATTTGAATAATACCTTCAATGGTCTTGCACCTAAAATGAATGGTTTATTGAATCTCGATTGTAGTGATACACATGTTCATGCCAAAAGATATAAGATAGTAATGATAGTACCACCTACTTGTGGCACTACCACTTAAGTCATATCGGTATAAAACGCATGAAGAAGCTCCATGTAGATGGATCTTTGGACTCACTCATTTTTGAAAAGTTTGAGACATGCGAACCATGTCTATTGGTGTATATGCATAAAGAAACTCCATGCAAATGGACCATTTGGACTCACTTGATTTTGAATCACTTGAGACATGCAAATCATACCACATGGGCAAGATGACTGAAAGCCTCGTTTTCAGTAAAATGGAACTAGAAACAACTTGTTGGAAGTAATGCATTTTGATGTGTGCAGTCCAATGAGTGCTGAGGCGTGTAGTGGATATCGTTATGTTCTTACTTCACAAATGATTTGAGTATATGTTGAGTATATTTACTTGATGAATCACGAGTCTGAATTATTGAAAGGTTCAAGTAATTTCAGGGTGAAGTTGAAAGATCGTCGTGATAAGAGGATAAAAATATCTATGATATGATCATAGAGATGAATATCTGAATTACGAGTTTGGCACAAAATTAAGACATTGTGGAAATTGTTTCAAAACTAATACAGCCTGGAACACCATAGTGTGATGGTGTGTCCGAACATCATAACTGCACCCTATTGGATATGATGCATACCATGATGTCTCTTATCGAATTACCACAATAGTTTATGGGTTAGGCATTAGAGACAACCACATTCACTTTAAATAGGGCACCACGTAATTCCGATGATATGACACCGTATGAATTATGGTTTAGAGAAACCTAAGCTGTCATTTCTTAAAAGTTTGGGGCTGCGACGCTTATATGAAAAAGTTTCAGGCTGATGAGCTCGAACCTAAAGCGGATAAATGCATCTTCATAGGACACCCAAAAACAGTTGGGTATACCTCCTGTCTCAGATTCGAAAGCAATAAGGGATTGTTTCTAGAATCAGGTCCTTTCTCGAGGAAAAGTTTCTCTTGAAAGAATTGAGTGGGAGGATGGTGGAGACTTGATGAGGTTATTGAACCGTCTCTTCAACTAGTGTGTGGCGGGGCACAGGAAGTTGTTCCTGTGGCACCTACACCAATTGAAGTGGAAGCTTATGATAGTGATCATGAGACTTCGGATCAAGTCACTCCCAAACCTCGTAGGCCGACAAGGATGCGTACTACTTGAAAGTGGTACGTAACCCTGTCTTGGAAGTCATGTTGCTAGACAACAATGAACCTACGAGCTATGGAGAAGCGATGGTGGGCCCGGATTCCGATAAATGGCTCGAGGCCATAAAATCCGAGAGAGGATCCATGTATGAAAACAAAGTGTAGACTTTGGAAGAACTACTTGATGGTCGTAAGGTTGTTGAGTACAGATGGATTTTAAAAGGAAGACGGACGATGATGGTAAATGTCACCATTAAGAAAGCTCGACTTGTCGTTAAGATGTTTTCCGACAAGTTCAAGGAGTTGACTGCGATGAGATTTTCTCACTCGTAGCGATTCTAAGAGTCTGTTAGAATTATATTAGCGATTACTGCATTATTTATGAAATCTTGCAGATAGGATGTCAAAACATTGTTTCCTCGACGATTTTCTTGAGGAAAGGTTGTATGTGATACAACCGGAAGGTTTTGTCAATCCTGAAAGATGCTAATAAGTATGCAAAGCTCCAGCAATCCTTCTAAGGACTGGAGTAAGCATCTCGGAGTTGGAATGTATGCTTTGATAAGATGATCAAAGATTTTGGTGTATATAAAGTTTATGAGAAACTTATATTTCCAAAGAAGTGAGTGGGAGCACTATAGAATTTCTGATGAGTATATGTTGTTGACATATTGTTGATCAGAAATGACGTAGAATTTCTGGAAAGCATATAGGGTTATTTGGAAAGTGTTTTTCAATGGAAAGCCTGGATTAAGCTACTTGAACATTGAGCATCAAGATCTATAAGGATAAGATCAAAACGCTTAATGGTACTTTCAAATGAGCACATTCCTTGACATGATCTTGAAGGTGTTCAAGATGAATCAGTCAAAGAAGGAGTTCTTGCCTGAGTTGTAAGGTATGAAGTTAAGACTTAAAGCTCGACCACGGCAGAATAGAGAAAAAGGACGAAGGTCGTCCCCTATGCTTAAGACGTAGGCTCTACAGTATGCTATGCTGAGTACCACACCTAAAGTGTGCCTTGCCATGAGTCAGTCAAGGGGTACAAGAGTGATCCAGGAATGGATCACAGTACTGCGGTCAAAGTTATCCTTAGTAACTAGTGGACTAAGGAATTTTTCTCGGTTATGGAGGTGGAAAAGAGTTCGTCGTAAAGGGTTACGTCGATGCAAGCTTAACACCTATCTGGATAGCTCTGAGTAGAGATACCGGATACGTATAATGGAGCAACAATTTAGAATAGCTCCAAGAAGATCAGTTATTTGGAATAGCTCCAAATAGAGCGTGGTAGCTACATCTAGGAGATGACATAGAGATTTGTAAAAGCACACACGGATCTGAAAGGTTCGGACCCGTTGACTAAAACCTCTCTCACAAGCAACATGATCAAACCTAAAACTCATTGAGTGTTAATCACATAGTGATGTGAACTAGACTACTGACTCTAGTAAACTCTTGGGTGTTAGTCACATGGCGATGTGACCTGTGAGTGTTAATCACATGGCGATGTGAACTAGATTATTGACTCTAGTGCAAGTGGGAGACTGTTGGAAATATGCCCTAGAGGCAATAATAAATTGGTTATTATTATATTTCCTTGTTCATGATAATCGTTTATTATCCATGCTATAATTGTATTGATAGGAAACTCAGATACATGTGTGGATACATAGACAACACCATGTCCCTAGTAAGCCTCTAGTTGACTAGCTCGTTGATCAATAGATGGTTACGGTTTCCTGACCATGGACATTGGATGTCATTGATAACGGGATCACATCATTAGGAGAATGATGTGATGGACAAGACCCAATCCTAAGCCTAGCACAAAGATCGTGTAGTTCGTATGATAAAGCTTTTCTAATGTCAAGTATCATTTCCTTAGACCATGAGATTGTGCAACTCCCGGATACCGTAGGAATGCTTTGGGTGTATCAAACGTCACAACGTAACTGGGTGGCTATAAAGGTGCATTACAGGTATCTCCGAAAGTGTCTGTTGGGTTTGCACGAATCGAGACTGGGATTTGTCACTCCGTGTAAGCGGAGAGGTATCTCTGGGCCCACTCGGTAGGACATCATCATATGCGCAATGTGACCAAGGAGTTGATCACGGGATGATGTGTTACGGAACGAGTAAAGAGACTTGCCGGTAACGAGATTGAACTAGGTATTGGATACCGACGATCGAATCTCGGGTAAGTAACATACCGATAGACAAAGGGAATTGAATACGGGATTGATTAAGTCCTTGACATCGTGGTTCATCCGATGAGATCATCATGGAACATGTGGGAGCCATCATGGGTATCCAGTCCCGCTGTTGGTTATTGACCGGAGAACGTCTCGGTCATGTCTGCATGTCTCCCGAACCCGTAGGGTCTACACACTTAAGGTTCGGTGACGCTAGGGTTATGAAGATATGTGTATGCAGTAACCCGAATATTGTTCGGAGCCCCGGATGAGATCCCGGACGTCACGAGGAGTTCCGGAATGGTCCGGAGGTAAAGAATTATATATAGGAAGTGCTGTTTCGGCCATCGGGACAAGTTTCGGGGTTATCGGTATTGTACCGGGACCACCGGAGGGGTCCCGGGGGTCCAGCGGGTGGGGCCACCTGTCCCGGGGGGCCACATGGGCTGTAGGGGGTGCTCCTTGGCCTACATGGGCCAAGGGCACCAGCCCTACTAGGCCCATGCGCCTAGGGTTTCCATGGGGAGGAGTCCCACTAGTGGAAGGCACCCCTAAGTGCCTTGGGGGGGAGGGAAACCTCCCCTGGCCGCCGCACCTAGGAGATTGGATCTCCTAGGCTGCGCACCCCCCCCTTGGCCCTCCTATATATAGTGGGGGAGAGGAGGGATTTCATACACCAGCCCCTGGCGCCTCCCTCTCTCCCCGTTACGTCTCTCTCTCGTAGTATAGGCGAAGCCCTGCTACTGTGACGCCCTGCATCCACCACCACGCCGTCGTGCTGCTGGATCTTCATCAACCTCTCCTCCCCCCTTGCTGGATCAAGAAAGGAGGAGACGTCATCTATTCCGTATGTGTGTTGAACGCGGAGGTGCCGTCCGTTCGGCACTTGGTCATCGGTGATCTGAATCACGACGAGTACGACTCCATCAACCCCGTTCACTTGAACGCTTCCGCTTAGCGATCTACAAGGGTATGTAGATGCACTCTCCTTCCCCTCGTTGCTGGTTTCTCCATAGATAGATCTTGGTGATACGTAGGAAAATTTTGAATTTATGCTACGTTCCCCAACAAAAGGTGCACTACGGGTATCTCCGAAAGTGTCTGTTGGGTTGGCACGAATCGAGACTGGGATTTGTCACTCCGTGTGACGGAGAGGTATCTCTGGGCCCACTCGGTAGGACATCATCATAATGTGCACAATGTGATCAAGGAGTTGATCACGGGATGATGTGTTACAGAACGAGTAAAGAGACTTGCCGGTAACGAGATTGAACAAGGTATCGGGATACCGACGATCGAATCTCGGGCAAGTATCGTACCGCTAGACAAAGGGGATTGTATACGGGATTGATTAAGTCCTTGACATCGTGGTTCATCCGATGAGATCATCGTGGAACATGTGGGAGCCAACATGGGTATCCAGATCCCGCTGTTGGTTATTGATCGGAGAACGTCTCGGTCATGTCTGCATGGTTCCCGAACCCGTAGGGTCTACACACTTAAGGTTCGATGACGCTAGGGTTATAAAGGAAGTTTGTATGTGGTTACCGAATGTTGTTCGGAGTCCCGGATGAGACCCCGGACGTCACGAGGAGTTCCGGAATGGTCCGGAGGTAAAGATTTATATATGGGAAGTCCTGTTTTGGTCACCGGAAAAGTTTCGGGTTTTATTGGTAACGTATCGGGACCACCGGGAGGGTCCCGGGGGTCCACCAAGTGGGGCCACAAGCCCCGGAGGGCTGCATGGGCCAAGTGTGGGAGGGGACCAGCCCCAGGTGGGCTGGTGCGCCCCCCCACCAAGGCCCAAGGCGCAAGGGAAGAGGAAAGGGGGCAAACCCTAAGGGCAGATGGGCCCTAAGGCCCATGCTCCCTGCGCCTCCCTCTCCTCCCCCCTTGGCCGCCTCCCTCAGATGGGATCTGGGGCTGCCGCACCCCTTGGGGTGGGAACCCTAGAGGGGGCGCAGCCCCCTCCCCTTCCCCTATATATACTTGAGGCCTAGGGGCTGCCCAACACGCGATTTGATCTCTTCTTGGTGCAGCTCTACCCCTCTCCCTCCTCGTCTCTTGCGGTGCTTGGCGAAGCCCTGCTGGAGTGCTACGCTCCTCCATCACCACCACGCCGTTGTGCTGCTGCTGGATGGAGTCTTCCTCAACCTCTCCCTCTCTCCTTGCTGGATCAAGGCATGGGAGACGTCACCGGGCTGTACGTGTGTTGAACACGGAGGTGCCGTCCGTTCGGCACTAGGATCATCGGTGATTTGGATCACGACGAGTACGACTCCATCAACCCTGTTCTCTTGAACGCTTCCGCGTAGCGATCTACAAGGGTATGTAGATGCACTCTCCTTCCCCTCGTTGCTAGATTACTCCGTAGATTGATCTTGGTGATGCGTAGAAAATTTTGAATTTCTGCTACGTTCCCCAACAGTGGCATCATGAGCTAGGTCTATTGCGTAGATTTTATGCACGAGTAGAACACAAAGTAGTTGTGGGCGTTGATTTTGTTCAATATGCTTACCGTTACTAGTCCAATCTTGATTCGGCGGCATTGTGGGATGAAGCGGCCCGGACCAACCTTACACGTACGCTTACGTGAGACCGGTTCCACCGACTGACATGCACTAGTTGCATAAGGTGGCTGGCGGGTGTCTGTCTCTCCCACTTTAGTCGGATCGGATTCGATGAAAAGGGTCCTTATGAAGGGTAAATAGCAATTGGCATATCACGTTGTGGTCTTTGCGTAGGTAAGAAACGTTCTTGCTAGAAACCCATAGCAGCCACATAAAACATGCAAACAACAATTAGAGGACGTCTAACTTGTTTTTGCAGGGTATGCTATGTGATGTGATATGGCCAAAGGATGTGATGAATGATATATGTGATGTATGAGATGATCATGTTCTTGTAATAGGAATCACGACTTGCATGTCGATGAGTATGACAACCGGCAGGAGCCATAGGAGTTGTCTTAATTTATTTATGACCTGCGTGTCAACATAAACGTCATGTAATTACTTTACTTTATTGCTAATCGTTAGCTGTAGTAGTAGAAGTAATAGTTGGCGAGGCAACTTCATGAAGACACAATGATGGAGATCATGATGATGGAGATCATGGTGTCATGCCGGTGACGATGATGATCATGGAGCCCCGAAGATGGAGATCAAAAGGAGCAACATGATATTGGCCATATCATGTCACTATTTGATTGCATGTGATGTTTATCATGTTTATACATCTTATTTGCTTAGAATGACGGTAGTAAATAAGATGATCCCTCATTAAAATTTCAAGAAAGTGTTCCCCCTAACTGTGCACCTTGTGAAAGTTCGTCGTTTCAAAGCACCACGTGATGATCGGCTGTATAGATTCTTACGTTCGAATACAACGGGTGTTGACGAGCCTAGCATGTACAGACATGGCCTCGGAACACATGCGAAACACTTAGGTTGACTTGACGAGCCTAGCATGTACAGACATGGCCTCGGAACACAGAAGACCGAAAGGTCGAGCATGAGTCGTATGGTAGATACGATCAACATGAAGATGTTCACCGATGTTGACTAGTCCATCTCACGTGATGATCGAACACGACCTAGTTGACTCGGATCATGTAATCACTTAGATGACTAGAGGGATGTCTATCTGAGTGGGAGTTCATAAGATGAACTTAATTATCCTGAACATAGTCAAAAGGTCTTCGCAAATTATGTCGTAGCTCACGCTTCAGTTCTACTGTTTAATTATGTTCCTAGAGAAAATTTAGTTGAAAGTTGATAGTAGCAATTATGCGGACTAGGTCCGTAAACTGAGGATTGTCCTCATTGCTTCATAGAAGGCTTATGTCCTTAATGCACCGCTCAGTGTGCTGAACCTCGAACGTTGTCTGTGGATGTTGCGAACATCTGACATACACATTTTGATAACTACGTGATAGTTCAGTTAAACGGTTTAGAATTGAGGAACCAAAGACGTTTTGAAACGTCGCGAAACATATGAGATGTTTTGAGGGCTGAAATTGGGATTTCAGCCTCGTGCCCACGTCATGAGGTATAAGACCTCCGACGATTTTCTTAGCCTACAAACTAAGGGAGAAAAGCTCAATTGTTGAGCTTATGCTCAGATTGTCTGAGTACAACAATCATTTGAATCGAGTGGGAGTTGATCTTCCAGATGAGACAATGATGTTTCTCCGAAGTCATTACCACCAAGCCGCTAGAGCTTTGTGATGAACTATAACATATCAAGGACATATATGATGATATTTGAGATATTCGCGATGTTTGACACCACAAAAGTAGAAATCAAGAAGGAGCATCAATTGTTGATGGTTGGTGAAACCACTAGTTTCAAGAAGGGCAAGGGCAAGAAGGGATACTTCATGAAACGGCAATTCAGCTGCTGCTCTAGTGAAGAAACCCAAGGTTGAACCCAAACCCGAGACTAAGTGCTTCTGTAATAAGGGGAACAACCACTGGAGCGGAATTACCCTAGATACTTGGTAGATTAGAAGGCTGACAAGGTCGATAGAAGTATATTGGATATACATTGTGTTGATGTGTACTTTACTAGTACTCCTAGTAGCACCAGGGTATTAGATACCGTTTCGGTTGCTAAGTGTTAGTAACTCGAAATAAAAGCTACGGAATAAACGGAGACTAGCTAAAGGTGAGCTGACGATATGTGTTGGAAGTGTTTCCAATGTTGATATGATCAAGCATCGCATGCTCCCTCTACCATCGAGATTGGTGTTAAACCTAAATAATTGTTATTTGGTGTTTGCGTTGAGCATAGACATGATTGGATTATGTCTATCACAATACGGTTATTCATTTAAGGAGAATAATGGTTACTCTGTTTATTTGAATAATACCTTCAATGGTCTTGCACCTAAAATGAATGGTTTATTGAATCTCGATTGTAGTGATACACATGTTCATGCCAAAAGATATAAGATAGTAATGATAGTACCACCTACTTGTGGCACTACCACTTAAGTCATATCGGTATAAAACGCATGAAGAAGCTCCATGTAGATGGATCTTTGGACTCACTCATTTTTGAAAAGTTTGAGACATGCGAACCATGTCTATTGGTGTATATGCATAAAGAAACTCCATGCAAATGGACCATTTGGACTCACTTGATTTTGAATCACTTGAGACATGCAAATCATACCACATGGGCAAGATGACTGAAAGCCTCGTTTTCAGTAAAATGGAACTAGAAACAACTTGTTGGAAGTAATGCATTTTGATGTGTGCAGTCCAATGAGTGCTGAGGCGTGTAGTGGATATCGTTATGTTCTTACTTCACAAATGATTTGAGTATATGTTGAGTATATTTACTTGATGAATCACGAGTCTGAATTATTGAAAGGTTCAAGTAATTCAGGGTGAAGTTGAAAGATCGTCGTGACAAGAGGATAGAAGATCTATGATATGATCATAGAGATGAATATCTGAATTACGAGTTTGGCACAGAATTAAGACATTGTGGAAATTGTTTCACAACTAATACAGCCTAGAACACCATAGTGTGATGGTGTGTCCGAACATCATAACTGCACCCTATTGGATATGATGCATACCATGATGTCTCTTATCAAATTACCACGATAGTTTATGGGTTAGGCATTAGAGACAACCACATTCACTTTAAAGAGGACACCACGTAATTCCGATGAGATGACACCGTATGAACTATGGTTTAGAGAAACCTAAGCTGTCATTTCTTAAAAGTTTGGGGCTGCGACGCTTATGTGAAAATTTTTCAGGCTGATAAGCTCGAACCCAAAGAGGATAAATGCATCTTCATAGGACACCCAAAACAGTTGGGTATACCTCCTGTCTCAGATCCGAAAGCAATAAGGGATTGTTTCTAGAATCGGGTCCTTTCTCGAGGAAAAGTTTCTCTCGAAAGAATTGAGTGGGAGGATGGTGGAGACTTGATGAGGTTATTAAACCGTCTCTTCAACTAGTGTGTGAAAGGGCATAGGGAGTTGTTCCTGTGGCACCTACACCAATTGAAGTGGAAGCTTATGATACTGATCATGAAACTTCAGATCAAGTCACTACCAAACCTCATGGGATGACAAGGAAGCGTACAACTTAGTGGTACGTAATCCTGTCTTGGAAGTCATGTTGCTAGACAACAATGAACCTATGAGCTGTGGAGAAGCGGTGGTGGGCCTGGATTCCGATAAATGGCTCGAGGCCATATAATCCGAGAGAGGATCCATATATGAAAACAAAGTGTAGACTTTGGAAGAACTACTTGATGGTCGTAAGGCTGTTAGGTACATATGGATTTTAAAAGGAAGACGGACAATGATGGTAAGTATCACCATTAAGAAATCTCGACTCGTCATTAAGATTTTTTTTTCCGAAAAGTTCAAGGAGT
The DNA here is from genome assembly GCF_056163025.1 of Triticum urartu. NCBI lineage: Eukaryota > Viridiplantae > Streptophyta > Magnoliopsida > Poales > Poaceae > Triticum > Triticum urartu. The sequence goes on from NC_141879.1 coordinate 717,869,142, forward strand.
TGACTATGATGAGACTTTCTCACTCGTAGCGATGCTAAGAGTCTGTTGGAATTATATTAGCGATTACTGCATTATTTATGAAATCTTGCAGATAGGATGTCAAAACATTGTTTCCTCGACGATTTTATTGAGGAAAGGTTGTATGTGATACAACCAGAAGGTTTTGTCAATCCTGAAAGATGCTAATAAGTATGCAAAGCTCCAGAATCCTTCTAAGGACTGGAGTAAGCATCTCGGAGTTGGAATGTACGCTTTGATGAGATGATCAAAGATTTTGGGTTTATACAAAGTTTATGAGAAACTTGTATTTCCAAAGAAGTGAGTGGGAGCACTATAGAATTTCTGATGAGTATATGTTGTTGACATATTGTTGATCAAAAATGATGTAGAATTTCTGGAAAGCATATAGGGTTATTTGGAAAGTGTTTTTCAATGGAAAGCCTGGATTAAGCTACTTGAACATTGAGCATCAAGATCTATAAGGATAGATCAAAATGCTTAATGGTACTTTCAAATGAGCACATACCTTGACATGATCTTGAAGGTGTTCAAGATGGATCAGTCAAAGAAGGAGTTCTTGCCTGAGTTGTAAGGTATGAAGTTAAGACTTAAAGCTCGACCACGACAAAATAGAGAGAAAGGACGAAGGTCGTCCCCTATGCTTAAGACATAGGCTCTACAGTATGCTATGCTGTGTACCGCACCTGAAATGTGCCTTGCCATGAGTCAGTCAAGGGGTACAAGAGTGATCCAAGAATGGATCACAGGACAGCAGTCGAAGTTATCCTTAGTAACTAGTGGACTAAGGAATTTTCTCGATTATGGAAGTGGTAAAAGAGTTCGTCGTAAAGGGTTACGCCGATGCAAACTTTGACACTAATCCAGATTATTCTGAGTAGTAAACTGGATTCGTATAGTAGAACAGTTATTTGGAATAGCTCCAAATGTAGCGTAGTAGTTGCATCTACAAGATGACATAGAAATTTGCAAAGTACATACGGATCTGAATGTTTCAGACCCGTTGACTATAACCTCTCTCACAAGCATAACATGATCAAACCCAGAACTCTTTGGGGGTTAGTCACATGGGGATGTGACCTTGAGTGTTAATCACATATCGATGTGAACTGGATTATTGACTCTAGTGCAAGTGGGAGACTGTTGGAAATATGCCCTAGAGGCAATAATAAATTGATTATTATTATATTTCCTTGTTCATGATAATCGTTTATTATCCATGCTATAATTGTATTGATAGGAAACTCAGATACATGTGTGGATACATAGACAACACCATGTCCCTAGTAAGCCTCTAGTTGACTAGCTCGTTGATCAATAGATGGTTACGGTTTCCTAACCATGGACATTGGATGTCGTTGATAACGGGATCACATCATTAGGAGAATGATGTGATGGACAAGACCCAATCCTAAGCCTAGCACAAAGATCGTGTCGTTCGTATGCTAAAGCTTTTCTAATGTCAAGTATCATTTCCTTAGACCATGGGATTGTGCAACTCCCGGATACCGTAGGAGTGCTTTGGGTGTGCCAAACGTCACAACGTAACTGGGTGACTATAAAGGTGCACTACGGGTATCTCCGAAAGTGTCTGTTGGGTTGGCACGAATGGAGACTGGGATTTGTCACTCCGTGTGACGGAGAGGTATCTCTGGGCCCACTCGGTAGGACATCATCATAATGTGCACAATGTGATCAAGGAGTTGATCACGGGATGATGTGTTACAGAACGAGTAAAGAGACTTGCCGGTAACGAGATTGAACAAGGTATCGGGATACCGACGATCGAATCTCGGGCAAGTATCGTACCGCTAGACAAAGGGGATTGTATACGGGATTGATTAAGTCCTTGACATCGTGGTTCATCCGATGAGATCATCGTGGATCATGTGGGAGCCAACATGGGTATCCAGATCCCGCTGTTGGTTATTGATCGGAGAACGTCTCGGTCATGTCTGCATGGTTCCCGAACCCGTAGGGTCTACACACTTAAGGTTCGATGACGCTAGGGTTATAAAGGAAGTTTGTATGTGGTTACCGAATGTTGTTCGGAGTCCCGGATGAGATCCCGGACTTCACGAGGAGTTCCGGAATGGTCCGGAGGTAAAGATTTATATATGGGAAGTCCTGTTTTGGTCACCGGAAAAGTTTCGGGTTTTATCGGTAACGTACCGGGACCACCGGGAGGGTCCCGGGGGTCCACCAAGTGGGGCCACAAGCCCCGGAGGGCTGCATGGGCCAAGTGTGGGAGGGGACCAGCCCCAGGTGGGCTGGTGCGCCCCCCCACCAAGGCCCAAGGTGCAAGGGAAGAGGAAAGGGGGCAAACCCTAAGGGCAGATGGGCCCTAAGGCCCATGCTCCCTGCGCCTCCCTCTCCTCCCCCCTTGGCCGCCTCCCTCAGATGGGATCTAGGGCTGCCGCACCCCTTGGGGTGGGAACCCTAGAGGGGGCGCAGCCCCCTCCCCTTCCCCTATATATACTTGAGGCCTAGGGGCTGCCCAACACGCGATTTGATCTCTTCTAGGTGCAGCTCTACCCCTCTCCCTCCTCGTCTCTTGCGGTGCTTGGCGAAGCCCTGCTGGAGTGCTACGCTCCTCCATCACCACCACGCCGTTGTGCTGCTGCTGGATGGAGTCTTCCTCAACCTCTCCCTCTCTCCTTGCTGGATCAAGGCATGGGAGACGTCACCGGGCTGTACGTGTGTTGAACACGGAGGTGCCGTCCGTTCGGCACTAGGATCATCGGTGATTTGGATCACGACGAGTACGACTCCATCAACCCCGTTCTCTTGAACGCTTCCGCGTAGCGATCTACAAGGGTATGTAGATGCACTCTCCTTCCCCTCGTTGCTAGATTACTCCGTAGATTGATCTTGGTGATGCGTAGAAAATTTTGAATTTCTGCTACGTTCCCCAACAGACCCGACTCATCCCATTGTAATGAGCCGGCCCTTGGGGGCTACCAATTGCTCCTGTAAAAAATTCAAGGTACACAAGCCTCAGTCCATTATATTGAAAGATCCACTACTCAGTTGGTAGAGAGTACAGAGCTCTTAACCTTATGGACGTGGGTTCAAGCCCCATGGTGGAGATTACATCATATGATGTTATTATCAATGAAGAATATACAAAGTCCCATCTCAGTAATATCTTACTGAGCCGGCCCTTGGGGGCTACACGTTGCTGCTCAAGTTTACATGATCATATTTACAAAGTCCCTGCTCATTATTGCATAATGACCCGGCCCTTGGGGGCTACACCGGTTGAAGTTTTTGTGAGCATAAGACAGTTACAAGTCCCAGGTTGATGTAAGCATGACAACCCGGCACTTGGGGGCTACAGGTAACACGGATATAAGGAGAAATACTTTCGAATTCTCCGTTTTGAGCAAACCAGCTTGACCCGGCGTCACCTATCATTATGACCCGGTGTCTGCAACAATCATAGCCCGGTGTCATCAATAATTATGACCCGCGTCGGCAACAATTATGACCTGGCGTCATCATAAGATTAACCCGGCATCAACAACAATTACATGACCCAGCATCATTTGTTTATAACCCGACAATTTTGGCAATCATAAATCGGCAAGTTCTACATCTTCAAGCTGGCTGAATATCAGTTGAATATTGGAAGACCAATATTTTTGTCAAGTCAGAGCATTAAAGACCGACTCAAAGGGATTCTTTATTTACAATATTTCTTCTACAAGCAAGTTGATTATGAAGCCGGCCTATTGACCCAGATTTTCTAGAAGGAGGAAATAAACAAGGACTTCAGGATGATCAGGTGCCGGCTTACAAGAATATTTAACCCGGAGCACAACCTGTCAAATTTGCTCTTCTGTTTATATTGTAGATCAGTTTAACATGGATAAATCCAATTTAAACTCGGGGCTAATGTCGGGGATATACCCCGCGGTATGACCCAGCCGGATATATGACCCGGCCGGACTTGATGTTTCATTGGTAACCACCAGAGAATTGGCGACTCACGTGTCTGGTGGCTCACTGGTGTGACGACTCATGAGCCTGAAGACTCATTGGTGACCCGTGGGTGCTTCAGACGGACGACAAGGCCCAAGGCCCAGTATGCCGGTTCATATAAAGGTGGGCCGGCTTACGACGAAAAACATAAGGAATATTCTCCTACAAAGGAAGCAAGCCTAGGACTCTATTTGTAATAGAGTAATCCTAATCCTACTAGGACTAGTCATGTAACCCGCCCCTTCAACTTATGTAAGGAGGGGCAGAGCTCCCCAAAGAGTGACAAGCAACAAGAAACAATCTCTAGGACTAGACACAAAGGGGGAGCCGGCTTATGCAGCGACTCTCTCATGAGCATAATGAGATCTAGCCACAAACAACATGTAGGGCTATTACCGGACGATGTTTCCCGGGGCCTGAAGCTGTCTAAATCCTTGTCTTGTGTTGCGTCTCTCGATTCCACACAACCCCTCTCAAGCTACTACAAAGATCGATGTGTTGGCCTCACGACTAAGTCCTCACACTAGGACATCTGCCGTGACAATTCCACGACACAAACCTTGTTAAAATATAGATGGTGAATCATAGAGGAATAGGTGTGTAATCTCCCTAGTCAAAGCAACACCATTTTCCTAAATAGTTGAACGCAAACATATTTATGAGGAGTGCGGTTGTGGGAGAAAGTTGCAACAATATGTGACTTTCCTTCCTGCTCGTGTATATAATAAACTAGCAGGGTGACCCGCGCAAATGCGCGGTCATGTTTTTATATTTCACATTTATTGAGTGTAAAATTAATATTTTTGTACTTCATATATGCATGAGTTTTTAGTAGCTACATTAGTTGTGCTTGATTTTAGGTTCAATGTTTGTCCTTTCGTAAATAATCCTGTGATTTCTGTAAATTTAAAATCCAATTTATTTTATGAATTCCCTCATATAGATGGTTGAAAAGTTTCCGTATTTACATCTCAAAAAAAGTTTCAGTATTTCTGAGTTTTGTTGTTGGAGCAGCGACCAGTATCTTCAACTACTAAAAGAGGGCAAATGAATGTACAGATGACATTGTAGGTGGCTTTGGTCCCTAAAACGCAAATTGGTATGGGTCTCACAATGCAAAACTATAGTCTTTTACCATAAGGTCTAGTTTTCCCTCTCTTTCACACCTTTCATCCCATTCTATCGACCCTTACCTTGCTTTTTAAATGTTTACGATAAGATTTAAATCTAAATATAGATTAATTGTACACAAATATTGTCATTGCATTATAAAAATTGCTTATTGATTTTAGAAAGCTTAAAATAGGCCTTGATAGTCGTTATTTCAAATGGAACACATTTCTTTCATGTGGCTTATTCTTACGAAATTTTATTGTTTATCAAATTTTGATTTCTCAGCACGTATGCCATGTGGTAGTTCTCTTGAGATCGTGTCTAACTTCTAAAATTGACTATCAATGTGTAATTAAACAACACTGAATGAACATCTTGGTCTGCATGTAGGCTGCGTCTTTCTCAGGGATTATGAACAGATAATTTAAATTGCATTTTTTGAAAATTTTAAAATTGTGAATATAAATAGAGATATTCCGTTTATACAGTGGATAAAAACAAAATTATATTTCCTAATAAGTCTTATGCAAAATTTCATGTATGCGCAGATATTTTTTTTTGCTTTGTCTACCAAATGAGAATTCTCAATATACACTTCAGTTAAACAATATATTTATTCATCAGCGTCGCAGACAGATTTTAGAAAACAAAACAAATTTAATAACAGACGACCATATAAGTAGCTTGCCATGTACAATTAACTATTTCTAACCTTTTACTCCAAATTTTCTATTATCTTTTTTTGTAGGGCAATCCATTTTTTCTTATATAAATAAAGTAATATTCCTGATGAACTTAAAAGGAGCGGTGCATTTTATCCATCCAGTAAAAAAATTATGTACAGGGGACATTTTTGCATATAATTTAACTATCTCATGGGATGCCTTTCATTGTCGTTCTTGTTTCAATGGGTGCTTTGCTTGACTCTTTTCCGCGTGATTTATCTTTCAAGTCCATAATGTCAACCGTTGTAATCCGAACCTTAACCATGTGTTCTCTCTGTACACGCCTGATCGCGATGCATGCACGTGTGTATATATGTTTTCGAATTTGATGATTAAGATTTCATGTTTCGTCCTATAATATTCCTTCTCACATCCATCACGAAACAGAAATTTTCATGAAGGATCATATATCAAAATTAATGGCGCATACGTTAACATTATGTTCTAGAATCTATTTCACCACCTCACCATTAATCATATTGCAGTTGGACTTTTGTTTGGTCATATCATACTTCCGCTCACCTGCAAAAAAAAAAAATCACAATTCCGCTGAGCAAAAGATTAAAGTTTAGATTGCAAGCTGAAGTTCTACTGCCATGTGTGTGCAATGGCCATGCTAATCGATCATGCATTTATTTAGAATATAGCAAGTCTAATCAGTACGTGTATTAATTGCAAGAAAAAAAATCAGTACATGTATCAATAACCTGGTCGCAGTGCCGCCATGGTCCTTGCAACCCAGCGGTGCAACCCTTTTTGTGTTTGGTGAGACCGTGTAATTTTTTTTCATTGAAGAGTTCGTGCCCTGTTTTGCTTTTGCAAGGAAAGAGTAAAGAGTCCGTATGTGGTTCCTGATCACTTTCTTTAGCTGTGTGTGTGTCGTCCGTTCTCCTGTCCCATTGTTGTACATATCCGGTTTTCCATCTTTTACATGCCTACTAGCACATATGTCCGTGCGTTGCACCGGAGAAAAGTTGACCATTCAACCAAGTTAAAAACAATCCGATTGCAATTATATATTAAGACATGCTCAAGGAAGAGAAGGAACCTTCATCAACCAAGACAAATATATTCAAGACATGCTCAAAAGATTCAAGCTAAGTGATGTCAAGCCGGCTTCCACTCCAATGCCCACCAAGTGCCAACTTGACATAGATCCCAATGGTAAAGCAGTGGATCAAAAGGTATATCGCTCCATGATAGGCTCCTTGCTCTACCTTTGTGCATCTAGACCGGATATCATGTTGAGTGTGGGAATTTGTGACGGTTTCAAGCCGCACCTAAGGAAAGTCACTATGTGACGGTCAAACGAATTTTTCGATATTTGGCTCATACCCCAAACTTTGTCTTATGGTATCCAAGAGGAGCAAACAAAGTGTGGAGATTGGTGCCAAGACCGACGGGGAACCACAATGTCATTAGAACCAAGTGGATATTTAAGAACAAGCAAGATGCTCATGAGATTATCATTCGCAACAAGGCTCGTTTGGTAGCACAAGGCTACTCCCAAGTCGAGGGTATCGACTACGGTGAAACCTTTGCTCCCGTTGCTCGTCTTGAATCTATTCGCATGTTGATTGCTTATGCTTCTCATCATAACTTTAAGTTACTACAAATGGATGTGAAGAGTGCTTTTCTTAATGGTCCCATTAATGAATTGGTTTATGTCAAGCAACCCCCCGGGTTTGAGGATCCCTACTTTCCCGATCATGTGTATCAACTCGATAAGGCACTCTATGGCCTTAAACAAGCCCCACGTGCGTGGTATGACCACCTTACCGAGTTGTTACAAGACCGTGGTTTTGAAGTTGGGCTAATCGACCCCTCTCTTTTTACTAAGAAGGTCATAGGGGAGTTGTTTGTGTGCCAATTATATGTTGACGATATTATCTTTGGTTCCCCTAACAAAGCTTTCAATGAGGAATTTGCCGCTCTCATGACCTCAAAGTTCGAGATGTCTTCCATGGGAGAGTTGAAGTTCTTTCTAGGGTTCAAAGTGAAGCAAAGAAGAGAAGGAACCTTCATAAACCAAGACAAATATACTCAAGACATGCTCAAGAGATTCAAGCTAAGTGATGTCAAGCCGGCTTCCACTCCAATGCCCACCAAGTGCCAACTTGACATAGATCCCAATGGTAAAGCAGTGGATCAAAAGGTATATCGCTCCATGATAGGCTCCTTGCTCTACCTTTGTGCATCTAGACCGGATATCATGTTGAGTGTGGGAATTTGTGACGGTTTCAAGCCGCACCTAAGGAAAGTCACTATGTGGTGGTCAAACGAATCTTTCGATATTTGGCTCATACCCCAAACTTTGTCTTATGGTATCCAAGAGGAGCAAACTTCAAGCTTGTAGGATATTCGGATTCCGATTGGGCAGGAGAAAAAGTGGATAGGAAGTCCACTTCCGGAGGGTGCCAATTCCTTGGTTGCTCTTTGGTAAGTTGGTCTTCCAAAAAGCAAAGTCGTGTGTCTCTCTCATCCACCGAAGCGGAGTATGTGGCGGCCGGTAGTTATTGTGCACAACTCTTGTGGATGAGGCAAACTTTGAAGGATTATGGTGTCATTTGTGAAAAAGTGCCTCTTTGGTGTGACAATGAAAGTGCCATCAAGATCTCTCTCAACCCGGTGCAACACTTCAAGACGAAGCATATTGAGATCCGGTATCACTTCATCCGGGATCACATTAGGCGAGGAGAGATCGAGCTCAACTATGTCAACACTCATGACAACCCTGCAGATATTTTCACGAAGCCCTTGGATGAAGCAAGATTTCGCGAGTTAAGGCATGAGCTAAATATCATTGATTTGAGCAATGTTGCTTGAACCGTTGCACACCCCACCATACTCAACTTGTTGTCTTGTTTAGTTGTAGGCATGGACATAGGGGGAGTGTTGTTCTCTAAATGAACTCTCCTTCCCCCATTATGCATAAATTGATCAAGTCTTTCACATTAGCCATGTTTGATGGTACTTGTGCTTCAAAGACGAGTTTTGTTCATGGATCCAAGGATAATTCTTCGCAGTGCCATACCAATTGACTCAAACATAGGTGGCTACGGCCACCTCTTTTGAGAGGTGGTGTCTCGTGGTTGTTTCGTTTTGTCATTTGCCTTTCTGCCTTTGTGTGTAGCGTGGTCTTGTGGTGTCTTGTTGCCTCGGAGTGTTCGTGCAAAGACCCCATTTTTCGTTTGCTTGAAACGTGCATCTTCTTGAGTCCACGGTACTACCGCTCAGGTGTGGTACTTCCGCCGAGCGGTACTACCGCGATGAGGCACATTACTACCGCGCCGTCGAGTGAGCGTGGGGGTTATGACTCGCGCAGGGGAGTTCCAACTCCCCATACCCATTCACTCGTCTCTCTCCCCACGTCTCTCTCTCTCTTGCTCAAGAACGGCGCCGGAGGTCCTCGCCGGATCTCCATCTCCGGCCACTCTCCTCGGATTTCGACCGGTGGGATCGTTCCCCACCACTTCCTCTTGCCATGGACCAAGGTTTTTTTCCCAAATCCCTCTTTTTCTTGGTTGTTCTCTCGCTTCTAGGTTTTTGGGGAGATGCTAGTTGTTCTTGAGATTTTAGGACAAATCTTTGCAAGAGTAGGATGTAGGAGAATCGTGTTGCGTAGGAATCATACTTGATATGTTGTCTTGTGGTAGATTTGTCCACCCATAGTACCACCGCGGTTTCGCGGGCTTTTCTCAGATTTGAACTTGTTCGGATCTGACGCGGTGCGGTACTACCGTGTCTCATGTGCGGTACTACCGCTCGTGCGGTACTACCGCCCATCGGGTGCGGTACTACCGCGCTAGCTCGTGCGGTACTACCACTCATCAGACGCGGTACTACCACGCCAGCTGAGGCACTAAGCTCGTACTACCGCTCCTAGACCCGGTACTACCGTGACCTTACACGGTACTACCGCGACTAAGAGCGGTACTAGGATCTTAGTTCCGCAGCACTTGGCAGTACTGCCGTAGGGGTCAAATCTCTCTCTAGGCAATTATCTTGTGTGCTCTTTGCATGTTTCTTTTGCTTTGTTGTGGTCTTTGCATTGATCCTTCTTGCTTGTCGTGTGTGTGTTTTGCGCTTTGTGTCTCAGGTGGTGGCTCTCGCCGTTCCAATCCTAGTCGTGACACTGGCTCCAAGCGTCTGCGCAATCCCCAAGATGAAGCACCAGAGGGCTCCAATGCCCCCAAGTGCAATGTCAAGACCACTACCAGCAAGCAAAAGGAACCTGCTAAGGGCATGGATGAGATTCCAGTCGCTGAGTATGTCGAACGCCGGAAGAACAATCCCTATGTGAATCCTCGGGCTGTCCTTAGAGGCACTGAGTTGTTCTGGACCAAGCAACAGGCTCTCATCTATCTGGATGTGATCAAGAACAAGCAGAACACCTTCGTGGATGTCAAGTGGATAGACATGAATCACATGCGGAAGGACAAGTTTCGTGACTATTTTGGAGAGGCTCTGGACTTGGTGGAGCAGTTTGCTATTGAGCCGGTGATCTCCTTTCACCTTGACTATGACCCTGAGCTTATCTGTCAGTTCTTTGCCTCAGTTTACTTTCATCTCGGGGATGAGCGGAGGATGACCTGGATGACCAACGGCCGTCAGATGTCTACTACATGGAAGGAGTTCATGGATCTGCTTCACATTCCTGATGACGGGCTTAACACCCCCGTTGGTGTATGCCCCCACGCCAACTCTGAGTCTGCCAACAAGAACCTGCTTCAGCCATTCCTTGTTGAGAAGGTGCTCCCCAATGGCAAGTCAACTTGGGTGCTGAACTCCTTTCTGGATATCATGCATCGCATCTTCTGCAACACTCTGTTCCCACACATTGGTGACAAGGACAAGGTTCATTCTTATCTAGTGGACATGTTGCTCCTGTGTGCAGAGGCACGTTCTTCTCATACTCAGCCACTTGATGTCTCACACATCATGTGGTGTGAGCTTCGGTTGGAGGTGTTCACTCGCAAGGTACCTATCTATGGACCGTACCCGTTTCTATTGCTCTCCACAGCTTGGAAGAAGATGTACCCTGGTGATGAGTTCCTTGCTCCAGACTGGATTCGCCATGAGTCCATCAGCCTCCGCGTCAAGCCCAATTGGGCCAAAACCACTACCCGTGCCGAGGCTTCTTCTGCTAGGAGGGCTGTTGGTGAGGAGGAGGCTGCTGCTGAAAATATTGCTGAGGACCGTGCTCCTCGGTCTACCACACCTTCCTCTGAGCCGTCGTGGGCCAAGAAGTTAAAGGACAAGATGAAGACTCTCTTCTGCATGCATGCAAAGGGACAGTACAGGACTCACGTGGCTGACAAGGAGAGTCGCCGCTGTGACAAGAAGGTTATGAGGCTCTTTGGAGAGGATGTGTCTGGCGGTTCTGAGGACGTCATCACGCCTGAGGCTGCCTGGATGATGAAGCAGGGGTACAAGTGGACTAGTTCAGAGGAAGACATCGAGGAGCCCATCCCCGCCGCAGAGTCTGACGAGGAGCACGAGGAGCAGTGGGACGACTTCTCTGCCTGAGCCACCCCGTATGTGTAGGTGTCCTCTCTGCCTTTTTGGCGTCTCGATGCCAAAGGGGGAGAGAGTGTAGGGATTTGCGTTGTGTCATGTGTCGTGCTTGGTGTGTCTGTTTGCTTTGTTGTTTGAACCTTGTTTGCCTCATTTTCTTTTGTTTGGTTTGTGCCTTCGAGACCTATCCTACATATGGTGTAAGACATATGAACTCTATCTATCTTAGTTAATTTAAGTTTGTGCTATCTTGTCCAGTGATAGCCTTCCTATTTCTAATTATGCCATGTCTCTATAATATAGAGGGAGCTTTGATCCTAGTATATGTGATGTGCAGTCCAAAGCACTCATCTAGGTGGCACACATCTAGGGGGAGCCCGTCTATATTCAAGAGAGGAGGGGTTTGCGGTTGCTTAATATTATTTCCCTTGTGCAAATCCCGTATTGTCATCAATCCACCAAAAAGGGGGAGATTGTAAGGGCATATTTATCCCTAAGGTGTTTTGGTGATTGATGACAATGCGTTTGCGGACTAATTGTGTGCCTTGAGTATCCCAGACATTTCATCGCTAGGCACAAGACGGTTGGGTGCCCCTCGAAGACTGTTGAAGACGGCGTCTTTTCTATGTTTCTTTTTGGTGGATTTGAGTCGTAGGAAAGCCGTACTATTAAGAGGGGTTCCGCGTCGGAAAGGTTTGGGTGGAATCATCACGTACACGTCTCCTTCTTGTCCCCTCCGCTTTCTCGCCTTCCTGGCTCTGGCTGCTGAGTTGTCTCGCGGTAGTACTGCTCCCAGGAGAGCGGTAGTACCGTGCGGTGGCGCGGTAGTACCGCAGGTGCCCACGGTAGTACCGCTCCCCTGGAGCTGCACTACCGCTGGCCACCAGGCTAGTACCGCTCCTTTGCGGTAGTAGGGGCTGATGTAATTTTTTACATCCGCACCTACCGCGGTAGTACCGCTTTCGCTCCGCGGTAGTACCGTGTTAGGATGTCAGGCAGTAGTACCGCCCCTCGGCAGTACTACTGTGTCGGGTTTTTGCTTCTTCCGTTTCTTTGCGGAAGTAGGCACGGTTGTTTCCTCCTCCTGGCTAGGGGTTTTCTGCCTTGCGGTAGTACCGCATGGCGGGACGGTAGTACCGCGCTCGCGGAAGTACCACCCTCAACTCCTGCGCGTCAGATCTGACCTTGCCGTTGCTGGGTTTGTGGCAGTACCGCGGGCCTGTACGGTAGTACCGCATGACCGTGCGGTAGTACCGCGCGGCCCTGCGGTAGTACCGCTGGCCTGGAGCGGTAGTACCGCTGGCCGCGGGCTGGTAGGTGGGTATGGTTGGATCTTTGTCCTACACTATATAAGGGGTCCCCTTCTTCCCCGTTGACTCATCTCTTCCAACCCCAAGCTCCATTGTTGCTCTAAGCTCCATTTTCGCCCGATCTCACTCCCTAGCCAATCAAACTTGTTGATTTGCTCGGGAGTGGTTGAGAAGGCCTCGATCCACACTTACACCAAGAGAAATTTGATTCCCCCCACTAATCCCTTGCGGATCTTGTTACTCTTGGGTGTTTGAGCATCCCAGACAGTTGAGGTCACCGCGGAGCCATAGTCCATTGTGGTGAAGCTTCGTGGTGTAGTTGGGAGCCTCCAATTGAGTTGTGGAGATTGCCCCAACCTTGTTTGTAAAGGTTCGGTCGCCACCTCCAAGGGCACCAATAGTGGATTCACGACATCTCGCATTGTGTGAGGGCGTGAGGAAAATACGGTGGCCCTAGTGGCTTCTTGGGGAGCATTGTGCCTCCACATCGCTCCAACGGAGACGTACTTCCTCTCAAAGGGAAGGAACTTCGGCAACACATCCTTGTCTCCACCGTCTCCACTCTTGGTTATCTCGTGCCTTTACTTGTGCAAGCATATTTGTATCATATCTCTTGCTTGCTTGTGTTCCTATCCTTGTTGCATCATATAGGTTGCTCACCTAGTTGCATATCTAGACAACCTACTTTGATGCAAAGTTTAAATTGTTAAAGAAAAGCTAAAAATTGTTAGTTGCCTATTCACCCCCCTCTAGTCAACCATATTGATCCTTTCATTCGGGATGATGAAGATGGCCACCGGAGAGGGATTCCCCCTCCGGCAGGGTGCCGGAACGGGTCTAGATTGGTTTTCGGTGGCTACGGAGGGTTCTGGCGGCGGAACTCCTGATCTATTGTGCTCCCCAAAGTTTTTAGGGTATATGGGTATATATGGGAGGAAGAAGTACGTCGGTGGACCTCCGGGCTATCCACGAGGCAGGGGGCGCGCCCAGGGGGTGGGCGCGCCCCCACCCTCGTGGGCAGCCCGGGACTCTCCTGGTGCATCTCCGATACTTCGTGGGCTTCTTCTGGTCCAAAAATAAGTTTCGTGAAGTTTTAGGTCAATTGGACTCCGTTTGATTTTCCTTTTCTGCAATACTCTAAAATAAGGAAAAACCAAAAACTGGCACTGGGCTCTGGGTTAATAGGTTAGTCCCAAATATAATATAAAAGTGTTTAATAAAGCCCATAAACATCCAAAACAGATAATATAATAGCATGGAACAATCAAAAATTATAGATACATTGGAGACGTATCAGACTCAAACCGGTCTATATCACGGTCAACTGTGGAGAATCTCAAGTCAACTCATTGAGTCGTCTTAAAGACTCGAGGGCTACATGGACATAGCTCAATAAATGTTGCCAGTTTAAAGGCCGTCCGAAAAAAATTCCGGTTCAAGAAGAATTTATCTCTCGCAAAGCTCGAGTTCTCAGGAAAAAAATAAAGGGACCAAAGAGAGTCTGTTGTAAGGCACAACTCAAACATAGGTACCCTGCTTCAAAAGACCATTGGGGCTGATTGTATTTGAATCTAGCCTAACCCCTTTTGGGTCTGACTTTGATCGTATTCGAATCAGAGTCGTTAAAAAAGTCTCAAGGTTATTTGGGGGCTTCCTGTTCAAACATAGGTCGTATTTGAACCAAAGGAACATAGTTGTCGGTACCCTCTTGATCGGCACAATGCCAAACTCACTAGGGGGCTTCTTGATTGTATTCGAATCATAGCCTAACCCCTTTTGGGTCCGACTTGGATCGTATTCGAATCAGGGTCGTTAATAACCTCTCAATGTCATTTGGGGGCTTCTTGTTCAAACATAGGTCGTATTCGAACCAAAGAGAACACTGCTGTCGCTACCCTCCTGATCGGCGCAACGCCAAAGCCACTGGGGGCTACATGATCGTATTCGAATCCTAGCTTAACCCCTTTGGTCCGGTTTACTGATCGAATTCGAATCAGAAGCCCCAATTTTTTTCCTATTTTTCTTAAGTTTTTTGAAAACAGTCTTTTGGGTTTGTCTTGAGCCTTTTTGTTCATATCTGAAGCATATATGTGGTTTCGATTAACCCGGCTTGACTTTGGATGATAAGTCGCCATATATGACAATCACCCTTACTGCACAGGTATCTTAAACCGGCAGTACGATTCAATTTCACAAGAACGGTTTTCCAAACCGGATTATATTATTCAAATCTTTAATAGCCAACATGGCTAGATTTTTATTATGGTTATCAATAGCCAATATTATGATGGAGGTCTTCAAAGTCGCTTCAGCGCAATGGTTATTATTTTGTTAATGGACATGATTTATTTTTACAATGGAGGGAATAGTCCCGAGTCGCTGCAGGCTTATGACCCGGCACTTGGGGGCTACATTATTCAAATTAAGATTCCATCAAATATGCAAGTCCCATGTCACTGCCAGCATGCACCATGGCACTTGGGGGCTAATGTAAAGTCATTTTTTGATCAACTTATTGAAGACCCGACTCATCCCATTGTAATGAGCCGGCCCTTGGGGGCTACCAATTGCTCCTATAAAAAATTCAAGGTACACAAGCCTCAGTCCATTATATTGAAAGATCCACTACTCAGTTGGTAGAGAGTACAAAGCTCTTAACCTTGTGGACGTGGGTTCAAGCCCCATGGTGGAGATTACATCATATGATGTTATTATCAATGAAGAATATACAAAGTCCATCTCAGTAATATCTTACTGAGCCGGCCCTTGGGGGCTACATGTTGCTGCTCAAGTTTACATGATCATATTTACATAGTCCCTGCTCATTATTGCATAATGACCCGGCCCTTGGGGGCTACACCGGTTGAAGTTTTTGTGAGCATAAGAAAGTTACAAGTCCCAGGTTGATGTAAGCATGACAACCCGGCACTTGGGGGCTACAGGTAACACGGATATAAGGAGAAATACTTTCGAATTCTCAGTTTTGAGCAAACCAGCTTGACCCGGCGTCACCAATCATTATGACCCGGTGTCTGCAACAATCATAGCCTGGTGTCATCAATAATTATGACCCGCATCGGCAACAATTATGACCTGGCGTCATCATAAGATTAACCCGGCATCAGCAACAATTACATGACCCAGCATCATTTGTTTATAACTCGACACTTTTGGCAATCATAAATCGGCAAGTTCTACATCTTCAAGCTGGCTGAATATCAGTTGAATATTGGAAGACCAATATTTTTGTCAAGTCAGAGCATTGAAGACCGACTCAAAGGGATTCTTTATTTACAGTATTTCTTCTACAAGCAAGTTGATTATGAAGCCGGCCTATTGAACCAGATTTTCTAGAAGGAGGAAATAAACAAGGACTTCAGGATGATCAGGTGCCGGCTTACAAGTATATTTAACCCGGAGCACAACCTGTCAAATTTGCTCTTGTGTTTATTTTGAAGGAAATATGCCCTAGAGGCAATAATAAAGTTATTACTTATTTCCTTATATCATGATAAAAGTTTATTATTCATGCTAGAATTGTATTAACCGGAAACATAATACATGTGTGAATACATAGACAAACAGAGTGTCACTAGTATGCCTCTACTTGACTAGCTCGTTAATCAAAGATGGTTATGTTTCCTAACCATGGACAAAGAGTTGTCATTTGATTAACGGGATCACATCATTAGTTGAATGATCTGATTGACATGACCCATTCCATTAGCTTAGCACCCGATCGTTTAGTATGTTGCTATTGCTTTCTTCATGACTTATACATGTTCCTATGACTATGAGATTATGTAACTCCCGTGTGCCGGAGGAACACTTTGTGTGCTACCAAACGTCACAACGTAACTGGGTGATTATAAAGGTGCTCTACAGGTGTCTCCAAAGGTACATGTTGGGTTGACGTATTTCGAGATTAGGATTTGTCACTCCGATCGTCGGAGAGGTATCTCTGGGCCCTCTCGGTAATGCACATCACTTAAGCCTTGCAAGCATTGCAACTAAAGAGTTAGTTGCGGGATGATGTATTACGGAACGAGTAAAGAGACTTGCCGGTAACGAGATTGAACTAGGTATTGGATACCGACGATCGAATCTCGGGCAAGTAACATACCGATGACAAAGGGAACAACGTATGTTGTTATGCGGTCTGACCGATAAAAGATCTTCGTAGAATATGTAGGAACCAATATGAGCATCCAGATTCCGCTATTGGTTATTGACCGCATACGTGTCTCGGTCATGTCTACATTGTTCTCGAACCCGTAGGGTCCGCACGCTTAAGGTTACGATGACAGTTATATTATGAGTTTATGCATTTTGATGTACCGAAGTTTGTTCGGAGTCTCGGATGTGATCACGGACATGACGAGGAGTCTTGAAATGGTCGAGACATAAAGATTGATATATTAGAAGCCTATATTTGGATATCGGAAGTGTTCCGGGTGAAATCGGGATTTTACCGGAAAACCGGGAGGTTACCGGAACCCCCCGGGAGGTACATGGGCCTTAATGGGCCTTAGTGGAAGAAGAGGAGAGGCGGCCAGGGCTGGGCCGCGCGCCCCTCCCCCCTTAGTCCGAATAGGACAAGGAGAGAGGGAGCCGGCGCCCCCCTCCTTCTCTCTCTCTGTTCCCACCTCGCGGATCCTATTCCAACTAGGATTGGGGGGGAAGTCCTACTCCCGGAGGGAGTAGGACTCCTCCTGGCGCGCCCTATGATGGCCGGCCGGCCTCCCCCTCTTGAACCTTTATATACGGATGCAGGGTCACCCCTAGAGACACAAGTTGATCCACGTGATCATATTCTTAACCGTGTGCGGTATCCCCTTCCACCATAATCCTCGATAATATTGTAGCTGTGCTTAGGCGAAGCCCTGCGACAGTAGTACATAAAGATCGTCACCACGCCGTCGTGCTGACGGAACTCTTCCCCGACACTTTGCTGGATCGGAGTCCGGGGATCGTCATCGAGCTGAACGTGTGCTAGAACTCGGAGGTGCCGTAGTTTCGGTGCTTGATCGGTCGGGCCGTGGAGACGTACGACTACATCAACCAAACGCTTCCGTTGTCGATCTACAAGGGTACGTAGATCACACTCTCCCCTCTCGTTGCTATGCATCACCATGATCTTGCGTGTGCGTAGGAATTTTTTTGAAATTACTACGTTCCCAACAGTGGCATCCGAGCCAGGTTTTATATGTTGATATTATATGCATGAGTAGAACGCAAGTGAGTTGTGGGCGATATAAGTCATACTGCTTACCAGTATGTCATACTTTGGTTCGGCGGTATTGTTGGATGAAGCGGCCCGGACCGACATTACGCGTACGCTTACGCGAGACCGATTCTCCCGACGTGCTTTGCACATAGGTGGCTTGCGGGTGACAGTTTCTCCAACTTTAGTTGATCCGAGTGTGGCTACGCCTGGTCCTTGCGAAGGTTAAAACAGCACCAACTTGACAAACTATCGTTGTGGTTTTGATGCGTAGGTAAGATTGGTTCTTGCTTAAGCCCGTAGCAGCCACGTAAAACTTGCAATAACAAAGTAGAGGACGTCTAACTTGTTTTTGCAGGGCATGTTGTGATGTGATATGGTCAAGACATGATGCTAAATTTTATTGTATGAGATGATCATGTTTTGTAACCGAGTTATCGGCAACTGGAAGGAGCCATATGGTTGTCGCTTTATTGTATGCAACGCAATCGCGCTGTAATGCTTTACTTTATCACTAAGCGGCAGCGATAGTCGTGGAAGCATAAGATTGGCGAGACGACAACGATGCTACGATGGAGATCAAGGTGTCGCGCCGGTGACGATGGTGATCATGACGGTGCTTCGGAGATGGAGATCACAGGCACAAGATGATGATGGCCATATCATATCACTTATATTGATTGCATGTGATGTTTATCTTTTATGCATCTTATCTTTCTTTGATTGACGGTAGCATTATAAGATGATCTCTCACTAAATTATCAAGATAAAAGTGTTCTCCCTGAGTATGCACTGTTGCCAAAGTTCGTCGTGCCCAGAGACCACGTGATGATCGGGTGTGATAAGCTCTACGTCCATCTACAACGGGTGCAAGCCAGTTTTGCACACGCAGAATACTCAGGTTAAACTTGACGAGCCTAGCATATGCAGACATGGCCTCGGAACACTGAGATCGAAAGATCGAGCGTGAATCATATAGTAGACATGATCAACATAGCGATGTTCACCATTGAAAACTACTCCATTTCACGTGATGATCGGTTATGGTTTAGTTGATTTGGATCACGTGATCACTTAGAGGATTAGAGGGATGTCTATCTAAGTGGGAGTTCTTTAAGTAATTTGATTAATTGAACTTAAATTTATCATGAACTTAGTACCTGATAGTATCTTGCTTATGTATGTTTGATTGTAGATAGATGGCCCGTGCTGTTGTTCGTTGAATTTTAATGCGTTCCTTGAGAAAGCAAAGTTGAAAGATGATGGTAGCAATTACACGGACTGGGTCCGTAACTTGAGGATTATCCTCATTGCTGCACACAAGAATTACATCCTGGAAGCACCGCTGGGTGCCAGGCCTGCTGCTGGAGCAACACCAGATGTTATGAACGTCTGGCAGAGCAAAGCTGATGACTACTCGATAGTTCAGTGTGCCATGCTTTACGTCTTAGAATCGGGACTTCAACGACGTTTTGAACGTCATGGAGCATATGAGATGTTCCAGGAGTTGAAGTTAATATTTCAAGCAAATGCCCGGATTGAGAGATATGAAGTCTCCAATAAGTTCTATAGCTGCAAGATGGAGGAGAACAGTTCTGTCAGTGAGCATATACTCAAAATGTCTGGGTATAATAATCACTTGATTCAGATGGGAGTTAATCTTCCAGATGATTGCATCATCGACAGAATTCTCCAATCACTGCCACCAAGCTACAAGAGCTTCGTGATGAACTATAATATGCAAGGGATGAATAAGACTATTCCCGAGCTCTTCGCAATGCTGAAAGCTGCGGAGGTAGAAATCAAAAAGGAGCATCAAGTGTTGATGATCAACAAGACCACTAGTTTCAAGAAAAAGGGCAAAGGGAAGAAGAAGGGGAACTTCAAGAAGAACAGCAAGCAAGTTGCTGCTCAAGAGAAGAAACCCAAGTCTGGACCTAAGCCTGAAACTGAGTGCTTCTACTGCAAGCAGACTGGTCACTGGAAGCGGAACTGCCCCAAGTATTTGGCGGATAAGAAGGATGGCAAGGTGAACAAAGGTATATGTGATATACATGTTATTGATGTGTACCTTACTAGAGCTCGCAGTAGCACCTGGGTATTTGATACTGGTTCTGTTGCTAATATTTGCAACTCGAAACAGGGACTACGGATTAAGCGAACACTGGCAAAGGACGAGGTGACGATGCGCGTAGGAAATGGTTCCAAAGTCGATGTGATCGCGGTCGGCACGCTACCTCTACATCTACCTTCGGGATTAATATTAGACCTAAATAATTGTTATTTGGTGCCAGTGTTGAGCATGAACATTATATCTGGATCTTGTTTAATGCGAGACGGTTATTCATTTAAATCAGAGAATAATGGTTGTTCTATTTATATGAGTAATATCTTTTATGGTCATGCACCTTTGAAGAGTGGTCTATTTTTGATGAATCTCGATAGTAGTAACACACATATTCATAATGTTGAAGCAAAAAGATGCAGAGTTGATAATGATAGTGCAACTTATTTGTGGCACTGCCGTTTAGGTCATATCGGTATAAAGCGCATGAAGAAACTCCATACTGATGGACTTTTGGAACCACTTGATTATGAATCACTTGGTACTTGTGAACCGTGCCTCATGGGCAAGATGACTAAAACACGTTCTCCGGTACTATGGAGAGAGCAACAGATTTGTTGGAAATCATACATACAAATGTATGTGGTCCGATGAATATTGAGGCTCGTGGCGGATATCGTTATTTTCTCACCTTCACAGATGACTTAAGCAGATATGGGTATATCTACTTAATGAAACATAAGTCTGAAACATTTGAAAAGTTCAAAGAATTTCAGAGTGAAGTTGAAAATCATCGTAACAAGAAAATAAAGTTTCTACGATCTGATCGTGGAGGAGAATATTTGAGTTACGAGTTTGGTGTACATATGAAACAATGCGGAATAGTTTCGCAACTCACGCCACCCAGAACACCACAACGTAATGGTGTGTCCGAACGTCGTAATCGTACTTTACTAGATATGGTGCGATCTATGATGTCTCTTACTGATTTACCGCTATCGTTTTGGGGTTATGCTCTAGAGACGGCCGCATTCACGTTAAATAGGGCACCATCAAAATCCGTTGAGACGACGCCTTATGAACTATGGTTTGGCAAGAAACCAAAGTTGTCATTTCTTAAAGTTTGGGGCTGCGATGCTTATGTGAAAAGCTTCAACCTGATAAGCTCGAACCCAAATCGGAGAAATGTGTCTTCATAGGATACCCAAAGGAGACTGTTGGGTACACCTTCTATCACAGATCCGAAGGCAAGACATTCGTTGCTAAGAATGGATCCTTTCTAGAGAAGGAGTTTCTCTCGAAAGAAGTGAGTGGGAGGAAAGTAGAACTTGACGAGGTAACTATACCTGCTCCCTTATTGGAAAGTAGTACATCACAGAAACCTGTTTCTGCGACACCTACACCAATTAGTGAGGAAGCTAATGATAATGATCATGAAACTTCAGAACAAGATACTACTGAACCTCGTAGATCAA
The DNA here is from genome assembly GCF_056163025.1 of Triticum urartu. Taxonomy (NCBI): domain Eukaryota; kingdom Viridiplantae; phylum Streptophyta; class Magnoliopsida; order Poales; family Poaceae; genus Triticum; species Triticum urartu. The sequence continues at coordinate 717,890,573 of NC_141879.1, forward strand.
CCAGAGTAAGATCTGCACCAGAGTGGTACGGTAATCCTGTTCTGGAAATCATGCTACTAGATCATGATGAACCTACGAACTATGAAGAAGCGATGGTGAGCCCAGATTCCGTAAAATGGCTTGAAGCCATGAAATCTGAGATGGGATCCATGTATGAGAACAAAGTATGGACTTTGGTTGACTTGCCCGTTGATCAGCAAGCAATTGAGAATAAATGGATCTTCAAGAAGAAGACTGATGCTGACGGTAATATTACTGTCTACAAAGCTTGACTTGTCGCAAAAGGTTTTCGACAAGTTCAAGGGGTTGACTACGATGAGACCTTCTCACCCGTAGCGATGCTTAAGTCTGTCCGAATCATGTTAGCAATTGCCGCATTTTATGATTATGAAATTTGGCAAATGGATGTCAAAACTGCATTCCTGAATGGATTTCTGGAAGAAGAGTTGTATATGATGCAACCGGAAGGTTTTGTCGATCCAAAGGGAGCTAACAAAGTGTGCAAGCTCCAGCGATCCATTTATGAACTGGTGCAAGCCTCTCGGAGTTGGAATAAACGCTTTGATAGTGTGATCAAAGCATTTGGTTTTATACAGACTTTCGGAGAAGCCTGTATTTACAAGAAAGTGAGTGGGAGCTCTGTAGCATTTCTGATATTATATGTGGATGACATATTACTGATTGGAAATGATATAGAATTTCTGGATAGCATAAAGGGATACTTGAATAAAAGTTTTTCAATGAAAGACCTCGGTGAAGCTGCTTACATATTAGGCATAAAGATCTATAGAGATAGATCAAGACGCTTAATTGGACTTTCACAAAGCACATACCTTGACAAGATTTTGAAGAAGTTCAAAATGGATCAAGCAAAGAAAGGGTTCTTGCCTGTGTTACAAGGTGTGAAGTTGAGTCAGACTCAATGCCCGACCACTGCAGAAGATAGAGAGAAAATGAAAGATGTTCCCTATGCTTCAGCCATAGGCTCTATCATGTATGCAATGCTGTGTACCAGACCTGATGTGTGCCTTGCTATAAGTCTAGCAGGGAGGTACCAAAGTAATCCAGGAGTGGATCACTGGACAGCGGTCAAGAACATCCTGAAGTACCTAAAAAGGACTAAGGATATGTTTCTCGTATATGGAGGTGACAAAGAGCTCATCGTAAATGGTTACGTTGATGCAAGCTTTGACACTGATCCGGACGATTCTAAATCGCAAACTGGATACGTGTTTACATTAAACGGTGGAGCTGTCCGTTGGTGCAGTTCTAAACAAAGCGTCGTGGCGGGATCTACATGTGAAGCGGAGTACATAGCTGCTTCGGAAGTAGCAAACGAAGGAGTCTGGATGAAGGAGTTCATATCCGATCTAGGTGTCATACCTAGTGCATCGGGTCCAATGAAAATCTTTTGTGACAATACTGGTGCAATTGCCTTGGCGAAGGAATCCAGATTTCACAAGAGAACCAAACACATCAAGAGACGCTTCAATTCCATCCGGGATCTAGTCCAGGAGGGAGACATAGAGATTTGCAAGATACATACGGATCTGAATGTAGCAAACCCGTTGACTAAGCCTCTTCCACGAGCAAAACATGATCAGCACCAAGGCTCCATGGGTGTTAGAATCATTACTGTATAATCTAGATTATTGACTCTAGTGCAAGTGGGAGACTGAAGGAAATATGCCCTAGAGGCAATAATAAAGTTATTATTTATTTCCTTATATCATGATAAAAGTTTATTATTCATGCTAGAATTGTATTAACCGGAAACATAATACATGTGTGAATACATAGACAAACAGAGTGTCACTAGTATGCCTCTACTTGACTAGCTCGTTAATCAAAGATGGTTATGTTTCCTAACCATGGACAAAGAGTTGTCATTTGATTAACGGGATCACATCATTAGTTGAATGATCTGATTGACATGACCCATTCCATTAGCTTAGCACCCGATCGTTTAGTATGTTGCTATTGCTTTCTTCATGACTTATACATGTTCCTATGACTATGAGATTATGTAACTCCCGTGTGCCGGAGGAACACTTTGTGTGCTACCAAACGTCACAACGTAACTGGGTGATTATAAAGGTGCTCTACAGGTGTCTCCAAAGGTACATGTTGGGTTGACGTATTTCGAGATTAGGATTTGTCACTCCGATCGTCGGAGAGGTATCTCTGGGCCCTCTCGGTAATGCACATCACTTAAGCCTTGCAAGCATTGCAACTAAAGAGTTAGTTGCGGGATGATGTATTACGGAACGAGTAAAGAGACTTGCCGGTAACGAGATTGAACTAGGTATTGGATACCGACGATCGAATCTCGGGCAAGTAACATACCGATGACAAAGGGAACAACGTATGTTGTTATGCGGTCTGACCGATAAAAGATCTTCGTAGAATATGTAGGAACCAATATGAGCATCCAGATTCCGCTATTGGTTATTGACCGCATACGTGTCTCGGTCATGTCTACATTGTTCTCGAACCCGTAGGGTCCGCACGCTTAAGGTTACGATGACAGTTATATTATGAGTTTATGCATTTTGATGTACCGAAGTTTGTTCGGAGTCTCGGATGTGATCACGGACATGACGAGGAGTCTTGAAATGGTCGAGACATAAAGATTGATATATTAGAAGCCTATATTTGGATATCGGAAGTGTTCCGGGTGAAATCGGGATTTTACCGGAAAACCGGGAGGTTACCGGAACCCCCCGGGAGGTACATGGGCCTTAATGGGCCTTAGTGGAAGAAGAGGAGAGGCGGCCAGGGCTGGGCCGCGCGCCCCTCCCCCCTTAGTCCGAATAGGACAAGGAGAGAGGGAGCCGGCGCCCCCCTCCTTCTCTCTCTCTGTTCCCACCTCGCGGATCCTATTCCAACTAGGATTGGGGGGAAGTCCTACTCCCGGAGGGAGTAGGACTCCTCCTGGCGCGCCCTATGATGGCCGGCCGGCCTCCCCCTCTTGAACCTTTATATACGGAGGCAGGGGCACCCCTAGAGACACAAGTTGATCCACATGATCATATTCTTAACCGTGTGTGGTGCCCCCTTCCACCATAATCCTCGATAATATTGTAGCGGTGCTTAGGCAAAGCCCTGTGACAGTAGTACATCAAGATCGTCACCACGCCGTCGTGCTGACGGAACTCTTCCCCGACACTTTGCTGGATCGGAGTCCGGGGATCGTCATCGAGCTGAACGTGTGATAGAACTCGGAGGTGCCGTAGTTTCGGTGCTTGATCGGTCGGGCCGTGGAGACGTACGACTACATCAACCAAACGCTTCCGTTGTCGATCTACAAGGGTATGTAGATCACACTCTCCCCTCTCGTTGCTATGCATCACCATGATCTTGCGTGTGCGTAGAATTTTCTTTGAAATTACAACGATCCCAACATATATTGTAGATCAGTTTAACATGGATAAATCCAATTTAAACTCGGGGCTAATGTCAGGGATATACCCCGCGGTATGACCCAGCCGGATATATGACCCGGCCGGACTTGATGTTTCATTGGTAACCACCAGAGAATTGGTGACTCACGTGTCTGGCGGCTCACTGGTGTGACGACTCACGAGCCTGAAGACTCATTGGTGACTCGGCGGGTGCTTCAGGCGGACGACAAGGCCCAAGGCCCAGTATGTCGGTTCATATAAAGGTGGGCCGGCTTACGACGAAAGACATAAGGAATATTCTCCTACAAAGGAAGCAAGCCTAGGACTCTACTTGTAATAGAGTAATCCTAATCCTACTAGGACTAGTCATGTAACCCGCCCCTTCAACTTATGTAAGGAGGGGCAGAGCTCCCCAAAGAGTGACAAGCAACAAGAAACAATCTCTAGGGCTAGACACAAAGGGGGAGCCGGCTTATGCAGCGACTCTCTCATGAGCATAATGAGATCTAGCCACAAACAACATGTAGGGCTATTACCGGACGATATTTCCCGGGGCCTGAAGCTGTCTAAATCCTTGTCTTGTGTTGCGTCTCTCGATTCCACACAACCCCTCACAAGCTACTACAAAGATCGATGTGTTCGCCTCACGACTAAGTTCTCACACTAGGACATCTGCCGTGACAATTCCACGACACAAACCTTGTTAAAATATAGATGGTGAATCATAGAGGAATAGGTGTGTAATCTCCCTAGTCAAAGCAACACCATTTTCCTAAATAGTTGAACGCAAACATATTTATGAGGAGTGCGGTTGTGGGAGAAAGTTGCAACAATATGTGACTTTCCTTCCTGCTCGTGTATATAATAAACTAGCAGGGTGACCCGCGCAAATGCGCGGTCATGTTTTTATATTTGTCACATTATATTTCACATTTATTGAGTGTAAAATTAATATTTTTGTACTTCATATATGCATGAGTTTTTAGTAGCTACATTAGTTGTGCTTGATTTTAGGTTCAATGTTTGTCCTTTCGTAAATAATCCTGTGATTTCTGTAAATTTAAAATCCAATTTATTTTATGAATTCCCTCATATAGATGGTTGAAAAGTTTCCGTATTTACGTCTCAAAAAAAGTTTCACTATTTTTGAGTTTTGTTGTTGGAGCAGCGACCAGTATCTTCAACTACTAAAAGAGGGTAAATGAATGTACAGATGACATTGTAGGTGGCTTTGGTCCCTAAAACGCAAATTGGTATGGGTCTCACAATGCAAAACTATAGTCTTTTAACATAAGGTCTAGTTTTCCCTCTCTTTCACACCTTTCATCCCATTCTATCGACCCTTACCTTGCTTTTTAAATGTTTAGTGATAAGATTTAAATCTAAATATAGATTAATTGTACACCAATATTGCCATTGCATTATAAAAATTGCTTATTGATTTTAGAAAGCTTAAAATAGGCCTTGATAGTCGTTATTTCAAATGGAACACATTTCTTTCATGTGGCTTATTCTTATGAAATTTTATTGTTTATCAAATTTTGATTTCTCAGCACGTATGCCATGTGGTAGTTCTCTTGAGATCGTGTCTAACTTCTACAATTGACTATCAATGTGTAATTAAACAACACTGAATGAACATCTTGGTCTGCATGTAGGCTGCGTCTTTCTCAGGGATTATGAACAGATAATTTAAATTGCATTTTTTGAAAATTTTAAAATTGTGAATATAAATAGAGATATTCCGTTTATACAGTGGATAAAAACAAAATTATATTTCCTAATAAGTCTTATGCAAAATTTCATGTATGCGCAGATATTTTTTTTTGCTTTGTCTACCAAATGAGAATTCTCAATATACACTTCAGTTAAACAATATATTTATTCATCAGCGTCGCAGAGAGATTTTACAAAACAAAACAAATTTAATCACAGACGACCATATAAGTAGCTTGCCATGTACAATTAACTATTTCTAACCTTTTACTCCAAATTTTCTATTATCTTTTTTTGTAGGGTAATCCATTTTTTCTTATATAAATAAAGTAATATTCCTGATGAACTTAAAAGGAGCGGTGCATTTTATCCATCCAGTAAAAAAATTATGTACAGGGGACATTTTTGCATATAATTTAACTATCTCATGGGATGCCTTTCATTGTCGTTCTTGTTTCAATGGGTGCTTTGCTTGACTCTTTTCCGCGTGATTTATCTTTCACGTCCATAATGTCAACCCTTGTAATCCGAACCTTAACCATGTGTTCTCTCTGTACACGCCTGATCGCGATGCATGCACGTGTGTATATATGTTTTCGAATTTGATGATTAAAATTTCATGTTTCGTCCTATAATATTCCTTCTCACATCCATCACGAAACAGAAATTTTCATGAAGGATCATATATCAAAATTAATGGCGCATACGTTAACATTATGTTCTAGAATCTATTTCACCACCTCACCATTAATCATATTGCAGTTGGACTTTTGTTTGGTCATATCATACTTCCGCTCACCTGCAAAAAAAATTAAAAAAAATCACAATTCCGCTGAGCAAAAGATTAAAGTTTAGATTGCAAGCTGAAGTTCTACTGCCATGTGTGTGCAATGGCCATGCTAATCGATCATGCATTTATTTAGAATATAGCAAGTCTAATCAGTACGTGTATTAGTTGCAAGAAAAAAAATCAGTACATGTATCAATAACCTGGTCGCAGTGCCGCCATGGTCCTTGCAACCCAGCGGTGCAACGCTTTTTGTGTTTGGTGAGACCGTGTAATTTTTTTTCATTGAAGAGTTCGTGCCCTGTTTTGCTTTTGCAAGGAAAGAGTAAAGAGTCCGTATGTGTTTCCTGATCACTTTCTTTAGCTGTGTGTGTCGTCCGTTCTCCTGTCCCATTGTTGTACATATCTGGTTTTCTATCTTTTACATGCCTACTAGCACATATGTCCGTGCGTTGCACTAGAGAAAAGTTGACCATTCAACCAAGTTAAAGACAATCCGATTGCAATTATATATTAAGCTATAGAAAAAAGTATATTTTTCGTCGCTCAACTCTTGGTAAAGTCTAAATTTGATCCCTTAATTCTGAAATTGGATAAGTTGCACCCCTAACTCTTCAAACCGGACAAGTTTCGTCCTTGACTTAGCAAAAGCAATTTTCGGGCTAAATCAGCGTGGTTTTGACCGGTCGGCGCCCATGTGGCAATCTTTCCCCCTCTATCATCCTATCTCCGGTCAACATTTCGTCGGGCGCCTGCGGCGTCACCGGCACCAGAGACAACACGAAGGCATACCTGCAGGGCAGCAGCTGCGCAGAGCGCCACGAGCAACCGGCATACTGGCAGGGCTAGAGTGGAGCTCGTCGGCAGCAGCACGAGGTACCTGTGGCGGCATGGACCTCCGGAACACCTCCATGCTAACGGGCGGCAGCGACATGCCCATCTCCACGCCCACGGTGAGTCTCTCCGCCGCCTCCGCAGACGAAGCCAGCGTGGCGCGGGTCTTCACTGCCTACTTCGCGCGACTCGCCGGGGGCGAGCGGCTACACGTATTGGTCCTGTAGATCAATTGAGCAGCTTGCTAGCGTGCTTGTTAGCTTGCACGTACGCATAGCTTCTTTGATCTAGCAGGCTCAAATCCAACACACCGTGCTGCTGCGGAGGTACTGTGGCTGGGCTCCGACGGAAGGGCTGCAAGTGCAGCCAACGAGGTGGCGGAAGTGCAGGCTCGCTGCAGGTGCTCGTCAAAATGCCTCCAAGAGATAGGATGAGAAGGACGAAGGAGATAGAGAGAGAAATATTGTCATGTGGACATCTACTGGTCAAAACCATGTTCACTCAGCATGAATACCGCTTCCTTCAGATCAAGGGACGAAACTTGACTGGTTTGAAGAAATAAGGGTGCAACTTGTCCGGTTTTAAAGTTAAGGGACCAAATTTAGACTCTGCCAAAAGTTGAGGGACGAAAAATATACTTTTCTCTAAGCTATATCATACTCCCACTGTCCCATTATATAACGCCCATCTCATGTTCACCCACAATCTCGTGTACAAAGCTTCCAAAGTATTGGGAGTTAATTTCTTCTTTTTGAGAAATGTGGAGTTAAATCCTTCCTGCTCATCTGTAACAACACAATTGTGTGTTTGTATCTCTAGGGATAATTGGGACCCACTTTTCACTCTCTATCGATTGCTGGAGCAGTTTGTTGATTTTCCGTATAACTTGCAAATGTATATAAATTGATGAAAGTCAGTGTAAAAAAATGAGAAAGCGATTATTTAATTTGATAAGTAAACAATCTTTTCATCTAGATTTAAAGGGCTTGGCGGCCAAAACTCTACGACCAAGTGATAACCTCGCATGAAGATTAAAGGCTAGTTTGGTTTGTGACCTGACAAAAATCTGCCTGGCCTGGAATGTGCCTGAACCATGCCTGGATAGCGTTTGGTTGGTGTCCAGAATAGTCAAACACTAGCCTGGCCTGGAACACCTAGTGTAGTCATTAGCCTGGCTCAAACACCAGGCAAATTCATTAGCCTGGACCAGGCGTGCTGGATCGGTCGCCTGGCCCGGCCTGGGATTCTAATCATACTTTTTCTAGTGTGGGCCAGTAAATATATACGTACTGACATGTAAATAATAGCTACCCAGGCCAGGCTACTAACCAAACATATAGCTCCCAGGCTAGCCTGGTCAGTCAAATTTTTTCAAGTTTCCAGGCAATGTCCAGGCTTCAGTTTCTCCCAGGCATGCACGCCAGGTCTCGATCCAAACTAGCCCTAAATGCATCTAATTATAGCCGGTGACAGCATGAAGAAGCAGCTTCCAATTGGAGGAAAGAAAACCCATCGCATACATTGGCTGGTGTTGTGTAACTATTTGCTGGAGGGATTAAATCAGACATTTTTCCCAAATGACCCAAAAACAACGAACCTACTCATTGCACCTGGCTTAATAATAATGGATGGAGGTAATAGACACAAGTACGAGCTAGCTCAATTTACTCACTCAAGGTTTTTTTTAACAAATGTTCAGAAATTTTAAAATTGTTTGCGGAAACTCCAAAAATTTGAAATTTCTGAAATTATTCACATTTTTATATATTTTCACAGAGTTTTAAAATGTTCGCAATTTCAGAAAATGTGTATGTTTCTAAGTTTGTCCAATCATTAAAAAATGTTCATGTTTTCCAAATTTGTTCGCAAATTCGAAAAATGTTCATGGGATTTCATGGAATGTTTGGTTACGAAAAATTGTTCACAATTTCAAAATTTATTCGCTTCTTGAGAAAACAAAATTCTGATTTGAAATTTTGTTCATAAATTAAAAAAATCATGTTTTCATAATTTGTTTGTAAATTCTTAGGGGAATTTCACAAAATGTTCGCGTTTTGAAAAAATGTCAATAATTTCAGAAAATGTTCCCATTTTTCAATTATGTTCTTGTTTTTAATAAATGTTTCCATTTTCAAATAGTTGTTCGTAGTTTTGAGAAATGTTCAGGTCTCTAAAAATTTGTTAGCATATTTTGAAAATGTTTGTTTTTTAAAAACTATTTACATTTTTTAAACCACGTTTGATAAAAAAGTTTACATTTTTCGCTGCATATATTTTATATAAGCTGAGCTGCAATTTTTGGACAACAAATTTTAGAACTACACTGGCTAAGTCGCGCGTGGTGTTGTGTTCGATTCCACTCAGGCATAGACTTTCGCTAGTTGTTTTTATATTTTTCCACTGCCGGTTGTTTCTTTTAATTAAAGGTCGTGCTTGCATGTGAATGCAAAAGATAGACGGTCGCACTGGTTAGCTGTGCGGGTGTACGTATATGCTGCTGGTTACAGGTTGATTCATGTCTGGGCCGCTTTTTTTTCATGATTTTTTACCGGTCTGAAAACTCAGCGCGAGAGCGAGAGATTTGGGACGAACGAAAATCGTTGGTTCCATGACGGACGAAAATAAAAGTGGGTCCCACTTCAAACCGAAAAAGCGGAGAAACAATCCTCCCTTTAATATTAGGTAAAGATAAAGATGCGTTTTCTTCTCAATTGCTACCGAAATCAATCTGTTTTAGGTTTTTTTACTTGTAGTACTTGCCTAATCTCGACGGTCGACGGTACTGATGAGCAAACCGTATCAGCAACCGCATGAGCCACAACGCGGTACTCAGTTTCAGCAAACGAGCGGGTGACCGTAACCTGCCTTTTTGAAGACCAAGAAACCAAATTGTTACCAAGAAAAACACAAAATCCGGATGTGGACCTACGAGTATCTGGACAACCAGCCCAGTCTGCATGTCAAGGAGGTGGGAGAGGATTTGTTGATATGAAGACCTAAGTCTAGTGTGCCTTTGAGATACCGAACACTAGTAGAAAAATGGCCTATTGTCCCGGTTCGTAAGGGCCTTTTGTCCCGGTTCCTGAACCGGGACTAAAGGGTCGGTACTAATGCCCTGTCCCTTTAGTCCTGGTTCAATCCAGAACCGGGACAGATGGGCCTCCACGTGGCCTGTGCGTGGAGCCCAGGCAGGAGGGCCTTTGGTCCCGGTTGGTGGCACCAACCGGGACCAATAGGCATCCACGCGTCAGCATTTCTGTGGCTGGAGTTTTTGTTTTTGTTTTTGAAAGGGGGGGGGGGTTGGGGGGTTAATTTAGGTGTTTCATATATTGTGTTAGCTAGCTATAATTAATAGAGAGAAGTGTCCTCTCTTATGTCCGTGCTTGGTCGACGCTACGTACTATACATACGTATAGAGAGGACTAGACACGCTAGCTAGCTAGTAAGCAAACGAAGGAAACAGAAGATCGTCATGAACATATATGCATACAGAGAGAAGTGATATCGACCACCTCTCCTTCTCCGAGAGATTGGTCGAACAACAAGTTCTTGTATATCTATCCGACACTACCGGCTACATATATACAATAATTATCTCTTACAAATATAATCTCCTAACATACGGACTCATGGTCCACATAGTATTCTCCGTCTTCAGCGATCATGTGGTCAAGAAAGAATGCCGTCAATTCCTCTTGAATTGCTCGCATGCGAGCTGGTGCTAGGAGTTCATCCCGCTTCCGAAACATCTAATTTGAAGAAGGGGGGTCAATACATATATATATATGAATGAATGGAACTCAACACAAATGATGGTAATAAAATAAAATTGTGAATGTTGTTATTTACGCACTTCATATTGTTCGTCAGAGTAGCCCCGCTCACAGGTCATGTGGCGGATGGACTCGCAAACGTAGTATCCATAGAAATCATTCCCTTGTTCCTGCCACAACCACTTTACAAGAAATAGAGGTCAATCAAACTGATAAGCAAGAATGCCAAATGGTATTGATGAAACTAGCGCTTGAATCAATAGGAGATGCGCGGAACATGCTACTATAGTACTTACTTTCGGGTGTCTAAATTGCAGCTTCTTCGGGAGTCCCGAAGCTTTTTTGGTCAATTTTTTCCAAACCCTGTCAGACAAAGAAAACAATTACTTGATATATCAGGAAATGAACAAAGTTGCTGATATGGTGGATAATGATCGATTTAACTTACTTCTCGAGCATTTGAGTCATGTCCGCATAGTCCTGGGGATATTTTCATCTTGCGTCTAAGACGGTTACTAGTCCCTGCTCAAGCTTAATCTCGAGGAGAATATAGTGGAAACTGCACACGCATGCATAACTCATCAATTACATTACTATAACCTTGACTAATATATAAGGGAAACCAAATATGCACAAGACAGTAACACTCACTTGAAGTTGTAAGGAAAGTGCATTATATCTTTGTTTTCATTTATTACCAACGATCGTAGCAAGTTGGCCTCGGTATCTGCGGCATGAAATTTAACCTGAGTTGCATCTATGATATTTGTGTTAATGAACCCAATATCACCGATTTGTCTTTTCTTCAATTCGACGATCTTCAATCTGCATAATATAGTGAGGATAATTATAAATACATGCAATGAAAGAGCTGAGCTATATAGAGAGACTTAATGATAGAAGTAGTACTACTTACATACAGTAGCAGGTGACCGTTGCTTTATCGAGGGCCAATTGATTGAAAAACTGAAAGAACTCCTCAAATGGAACAGGCAACAGATCAATTCCAACGAGGTCATGCTCCTTTTTAACTCTCACATACAAAGTACTCCTCCCCCAGACTCTCTGCAGATTTTCAAGTACCAATCATGCAATCTTCGCATCATCGTTGATAGAGACCTTTCATCTTTGACGAGAGGCTTCCTGTACTCGTATCTTTGTATCCGCACCTCCATGAAATCATAATGTACATCGTCGGGTAGGTAATCTCCAAGATTGCTATAACCGGGCACCATCCTCGGATCATTAGCGACGATGTCGCTAGGCACCTTGAGCGGGGGGCACGATTGCTTCGCTTGTTCGCCGAGCTGGGCAATTTGTTTCCCAGCTCGTCGTTCTTTCAGCCTTTGATCACTGACAGTACTTCCCGACCGCTCTGCTTCGGCAAATTCCTTTTCAATAATGCGCTCATAGTTTCCTTTCGGCGGAGACTTGGGTGGTTTTGTCAGGGCAGCCAGAGTGCACTTCGCTTTCACCGGATCTACCTTCTCCTTCGGAGGTGGATGTTTCTTTGCTTTCACCCCTTCAAAGAAGTTCCTCACTTCTTCTCGCGTGATCTCGGCGTTCTCCTCCGGGGTCCTCTCGTATGGTAACTTCTCTGGAGTCTTCAGAGAAGGACCGAATCTGTAGGTCCTCCCGCCTCTGGCTGCACTGCTAGACGCCGGCAGAGTAGACGGAGCGGTTGTCTTCTTTACTTTCTTACGAGGCGGAGGAGAAGGACTACGACGCGCCGGAGCAGCCGCAGCGGCGGCAGGTCTCTTCCGCCCTTGCTGACGAGGCGGAGAAGGAGGAGGCTGGCTGCTCGGGCGTGCCGGCGCAGGCGGAGAAGGAGGCGGAGTGCCGCCACGCGCTGGAGAAGGAGCCGTCCGAGTGCCCTGATCATCACTCGCCGGAGGAGGAGGCGGTGGAGGAGGCGGAGTGCCCTGACTCGCCGGAGGAGGATGAGGAGGCGGAGGCGTCCAGTTCGGAAGGTTGATGAGCTCCTTCCGCCATAGGCATGGAGTCTTCAGAGCAGAACCCAGCCGAGTCTCCCCTTCACCGGTAGAGTGGTCAAGCTGGAGGTCCTCAAATCCCTCCGTTATTTCATCCACCATCACCCTAGCATATCCTTCTGGAATCGGCCGGCAGTGAAAAGTTGCGTCGGGTTCAGTAGGAAAAACAGAGCCAACAGCCGCCTTGACCTTCATATTAATCCATTGCGTCATAAGGTGGCAATTTTGAGACTCTGTGATAGCATCCATGGGATAGCTGGCAGGAACCGTCAAGACATGCTCCGGCTGAAGCAGCTCGGTGGAAGCCACGCGGCTTCTCCCCCGAGATGGCAGGGTAGCTTCGGGGGAAGCTTCGGCAGTTCGTTTGCTGCGATTTGCTTCTCGTTCCTCTATCGCTTGTACCCTAGCGTGCAGCGCCTGCAGTTGGGTCTGCTCCACTTTCTTCCTCCTCTCGTGGCATTTGTAACCGCCTGCGTCCGGAAACCCAGCCTTCCACGGAATGGAGCCTGGCATGCCTTGTGTCCGTCCAGGGTGCTCAGGATTCCCGAGGGCCATTGTGAGCTCGTCGTTCTCTCTGTCTGGAACGAACGTCCCTTGCTGCGCTGCTTCGATATAGTGCTTAAGCCTCTTGACTGGTATTTCCATTTGCTCATCCGTCCAAATGCACTTCCCTGATACATGGTCCAAGGTTCCGCCAGCCCCGAAGAACCAAGTCCGGCAACGGTCTGGCCAGTTAATTGTCTCTGGTTCGATCCCTTTATCAACCAGATCATTCTCAATCTTGACCCACTTAGGCCGGGCTGCGAGGTAGCCACCTGACCCCGTGCGATGGTGATGCTTCTTCTTCGCAGCATTTTGCTTGTTTGTCGCCAACATCTTCTTACTCTTTTCCAATGTCTTGTGGACCACAAATGCAGGCCAGTGATTTCTGATCTTCTCATATCTGCGCTTGAATTCTGGTGTCTCTTTATTTTCGACAAACTTATTCAGCTCTTTCTTCCACCTCCTGAATAGTTCTGCCATCCTCTTAAGAGCAAAAGACTTGATTACTTTCTCTTTAACTGGCTTCTCCAGATCATCCTCTGGCGGTAGGGTGAAATTTGACTTCAGCTCAGTCCAAAGATCATTTTTCTGCATATCATTGACATAAGACACCTCAGGGTCTTCTGTAGCTGGCTTTAACCATTACTGCATGCTGATCGGGATCTTGTCCCTAACCAAAACCCGCACTGAGCAACAAATGCGCTCTTTATCTGGAGGGGTTCAATCGGTTGGCCGTCGGGCGCGATTGCTATGATCTCAAACTTTTCATCTGAGCTCAACTTTTTCTTCGGGCCTCGTCTCTTTACCAAAGTTGTGCTCGATCCGGAGGGCTAGAAAAAAGAACAAAGACTTAATTAATATGTGTACATACCAAAACAATGAATGCATCAATTAGCTAGTCAGCAGAAGCTTAACTAATATATATACCTGGCCGGACTCGGTTCGGTCACCGGAGACGTCATCACGGTCTCCTTCTTGCACCGGCATTGTGTCACCGGAGCCGTCCTCACAGTCTCCTTCTTGAACCGACATTAGGTCACCGGAGCCATCATAATCATAGCCAGCTGCTTCCAAACCATCGGTGTCGTTGAGAAACAACGAGCAGACGGCATCACTTCCTCGTGCGATTATGTCCCCCAACAACTCTTCTTGTACTTCGTCTCGGGCGATATCCATAGTTTCTACAAATATTTACAACATGGCAATTATTATTCAAACATGAAAGATGGATATATTAGTGGCAAACATAGAACTAATATTAATTAGTGGCCTCGACGCTGCTTCTCTAGGGTTTGGGGTGGCCTCGACGCTGCTTCTCTAAGGTTTGGAGTGGCCTCGACAACGCTTCAAGGATAAAAAAAAGAAGAGGGAGAAGAAAAAAAAAGAGGAGAAGAAAGAATAGATCTTCTCCTCTTTTTTTTCTTCTAGAGGAGTAAGAACTCCTCTATTCTTTCTTCTCCTCTTTTTTTTCTTCTTCTTCCTCTTTTTTTTATCGGGAACGAGGGTTGTCGAGAGTCGCCGAGCGGTAGAGGAAACCCTAAATAGCAAGTATCGTGGGTGTGAGATACATGTGGCCGTCGGTGTCGGACACTACATCCACGTCCCACAAGTGACGTGGGCGTCGAAGCCCGCGTCACTTGTGGGACGTGGATGTAGTGTCCGACACCGACGACCACATGTATCTAACATCGATGATACTTGCTATTTAGGGTTTCCTCTACCGCCCGGCGACCCTGACCCTCGACGACCCTCGTTCCCTATCTTTCTTCTTCTCTTTTTTTTCTTCTTCTTCCTCTTTTTTTATCGGGAACGAGGGTTCTTTCTTCTCCTCTTTTTTTTCTTCTTCTTCCTCTCTTTTTTTATCGGGAACGAGGGTCGTCGAGGGTCAGGGTTGTCGAGCGGTAGAGGAAACCCTAAATAGCAAGTATCGTGGGTGTGAGATACATGTGGCCGTCGGTGTCGGACACTACATCCACGTCCCACAAGTGACGCGGGTCGACGCCCGCGTCACTTGTGGGACGTGGATGTACTGTCCGACACCGACGGCCACATGTATCTCACACCGACGATACTTGCTATTTAGGGTATATCGACCCCCCCTCGTGTTGAAGTTATCGGGAGGGGGTATATGGACCCCCCCCCCCTCGTGCTGAAGTTATCGGGAGGGGTATATCGACGATGACAGACCCGATAAAACATAAGAATACGAAGAACAAATAAAAAGAGGAGAAGAAGAAAGGAATAGAGGAGAAGATCGAAGAAAAAAAAAAGAAGAAAAAGAAAGAGGAGAAGAAGAAAGGAATAGAGGAGAAGAAGAAAATATAGAAAAAATTTCTATTTTTTCTTCTTCTCCTCTATTCCTTTCTTCTTCTCCTCTTCCTTTTCTTCCTCTCCTCTTCTTCTCCCCTTCCTTTTCTTCCTCTCCTCTTCTTCTCCTTTTTCCTCTTCTTATTTTCCTTTTTCCTCTTCTAAATATATAAAAATTTTCTAGAAATGAAACTAACCTAAAATGTACTAAATCAGAGAACATATATAGATAATCCTTTTCTAAATATTTAAATCTAACTTTTGCATATATGAACATATATACACAGAGAACATACAAACATATATACATTTTTATAAAAAAGAAAAATACAAAATACAAACATATATATGAAAAAAAATCTGAAAAGAAGCAATATACACAATATATATACTGACATATATACACAATATACACAAAGAAGCAATATACACAATATACACAAGCATATAATATATGAAAAAAATAGGGGGGTCGGACCAACGGAGGGGCAGGGCGACGGCGACGGGCGGGGCGGGGCGGGGCGACGGCGACGGGCGCGGCGGGGCGACGATGACGGGCGGGGCAGGGGCGACGGCGACGGGCGGGGCAGGGGCGACGACGATGGGCGGGCCGGGGCGCGCGACGCGCGTCGCGGCAGGGCGGCGAGTGGCGAGCGGCGTCGGGCGAGGGCACGGCCGACGGCGAGGCACGGGCGACGGCGACGGGGCGGTCGGGGGCGACTGCAGGGGCGGCGGATGGCGTTGGGGCAGCTTGGCGGCGTCGATGAGCTCGGCGTCGTCGGGGGCAAATGGTCGATGAGAAACTGAAATTTTCACAAGTCCTGGTTATATACCAAGAGCATTGGTCCCGGTTCGTGGCACCAACCGGGACCAATGCCACCTTTAGTCCCGGTTGGTGCCACCAACCGAGACGAAAGGCCTCTTTTCAGCAGTCCAAAGGGCGGGAAGCGGTGGCCTTTGGTCCCGGTTGGTGGCACCAACCGGGACTAAAGGGGGGCATTGGTCATGGTTTGTGCCACGAACCATGACCAATGCCCCCTTTAGTCCCGGTTGGTGCCATCAACCGGAACCAAAGGCCCGCGCCTGCCAAAGCCGCGGTGCAGTGGGATGTTTAGTCCCACCTCGCTAGCTGAGGAGCGGCCGCACCTGTTTATAAGCGTTGCCCCGCCCTCTCCATCAAACTCCTCAGAACTGCAGGCCTTTGGGCCTAATCTCACACCGCTATGCCTGTGGGCCCGCTGGGCCTTCTGCAGACCTGAATCCTGGCCCATGGATGGGCTTCTAGTCGTATTCACGCCGTGGTGGCCCAGTAGGTGGCATTTTTTACTATTTGTTTCTTCATTTCTACTTAGAACTAAATACTTATAGTTTTTTAGTGATTTTTTCTTCTTTTAGGTCACAAAAATTATAAACTTTCTGTTAGTGCCATTAGTTTTAAAATTTGAATAGTTTAAATTTGAATTTTTTTAAATTTGTGTGAATCACTAGTTTATGAATAACTTTACTATAAAAATTGATTTTTGAGTCATTCTTTTTCCTGCTATTTAATATTACTATGTTTTATCATTATACACAATTTGGTAATTTTAGTTAGTCATAACAAATATTATAGGCATTTTTTTTCTTTTTTGCTATTTATTTTTTCATTTCTACTTAGAACAAAATACTTATAGTTTTTTAGTGATTTCTTTTTTCTTTTAGGTCACAAAAATTATAAACTTTCTGTTAGTGCCGTTAGTTTTCAAATTTGAAAACACTTTTTTTGTTTTTTTTGCTTTTAGTGCCTTTTTTTCCAGTTTTTTTGTTTTGTTTTCTGTATTATTTATTTTCTTTTGTTTTTTGCTTTATTTTTTAATTCTGTTTGCTTTTAGTTTTAGAAAAATTATAAACTTTCTGTTAGTGCCATTAGTTTTAAAATTTGAAAACACTTTTTTAGTTTTTTAGTTTTCTTTGTTGCTTTATTTATTTTATTTTGTTTCTACTTACAACAAAATACTTATTGTTGCTATTTTTATTTTTATTCATTTTTTTTTGTTTTGTTTTCTGTATTATTTATTTTCTTTTGTTTTTTGCTTTATTTTTTAATTCCTTTTGCTTTTAGGTCAGCAAAATTATACACTTTCTGTTAGTGCCATTAGTTTTCAAATTTGAATAGTTAAAATTTGAATTCTTTGAAATTTGTGTGAATCACAAGTTTGTGATTAACTTTACTAAAAAAATGAACATAGATGCACCTATAGAGAAAATTCGACCTAAATTCATAGTTTTCAAATGAACTCTGAAAAAGTGTTACAAAGTTGGCATGTTATCATCATAATAGTTGCGGGAGAAAGTCTTCACTTTTTCTTCGCTTGTGTCCTTTGCTTATTGCGCTGTAACCATGGATAATCTTCATCGTTTATCAGGATGCTTGGGTCAGCCTTGACATTGAAGGGAGGAATTTCATGAAACTTCTCATAATCTTCGGACATGTCTGTCTTGCCCTCCACTCCCAGGATATCCCTTTTTCCTGAAAGAACTATGTGGCGCTTTGGCTCATCGTATGATGTATTCGCTTCCTTATCTTTTCTTTTTCTCGGTTTGGTAGACATGTACTTCACATAGATAACCTGTGCCACATCATTGGCTAGGATGAACGGTTCGTCAGTGTACCCAAGATTTTTCAGATCCACTGTTGTCATTCCGTACTGTGGGTCTACCTGTACCCCGCCGCCTGACAGATTGACCCATTTGCACTTAAACAAAGGGACCTTAAAATCATGTCCGTAGTCAAGTTCCCATATGTCCACTATGTAACCATAATATGTGTCCTTTCCGCTCTCGGTTGCTGCATCAAAGCGGACACCGCTGTTTTGGTTGGTGCTCTTTTGATCTTGGGCGATCTTGTAAAATGTATTCCCATTTATCTTGTATCGCTTGTAAGTCAATACAGTCAAAGATGGTCCCCTGGACAACAAGTACAACTCATCACAAACAGTGTTGTTACCTTTGAGACGTGTTTCCAACCAACTGCTGAAAGTCCTGATGTGTTCACATGTAATCCAGTCGTCGCACCGCTCCGGGTGTTTGGAGCGCAGGCTGTTCTTGTGTTCATCGACATACGGGGTCACCAAGGTAGAGTTCTGTAGAACTGTGTAGTGTGCTTGAGACCAACAATATCCGTCCCTGCATATTATTGAGTCACTTCCAAGAGTTCCTTTTCCAGTCAGTCTCCCCTCATACCGCGATTTAGGGAGACCTATCTTCTTAAGGCCAGGAATGAAGTCAACACACAACCCAATGACATCCTCTGTTTGATGGCCCATGGAGAAGCTTCCTTCTGGCCTAGCGCGGTTACAGACATATTTCTTTAGGACTCCCATGAACCTCTCAAAGGGGAACATATTGTGTAGAAATACGGGCCCCAAGATGACAATCTCGTCGACTAGATGAACTAGGACGTGCGTCATGATATTGAAGACGGATGGTGGGAACACCAGCTCGAAACTGACAAGACATTGCGCCACATCACTCCTTAGCCTTGGTACGATTTCTGGATCAATCACCTTCTGAGAGATTGCATTGAGGAATGCACATAGCTTCACAATGGCTAATCAGACGTTTTCCGGTAGAAGCCCCCGCAATGCAACCGGAAGCAGTTGCGTCATATTCACGTGGCAGTCATGAGACTTTAGGTTCTGAAACTTTTTCTCTGGCATATTTATTATTCCCTTTATATTCGATGAGAAGCCAGTCGTGACCTTCATATTGAGCAGGCATTCAAAGAAGATTTCTTTCTCTTCTTTCGTAAGAGCGTAGCTGGCAGGACCTTTATACTGCTTCAGAGGCATGCCGTCTTTTTCGTGCAAACTTTGCAGGTCCTCCCGTGCCTCAGGTGTATCTTTTGTCTTCCCATACACGCCCAAGAAGCCTAGCAGGTTCACGCAAAGGTTCTTTGTCACGTGCATCACGTCAATTGAAGAGCGGACCTCTAGGTCTTTCCAGTAGGGTAGGTCCCAAAATATAGATTTCTTCTTCCACATGGGTGCGTGTCCCTCAGCGTCATTCGGAACAGCTAGTCCGCTGGGACCCTTTCCAAAGATTACGTGTAAATCATTGACCATAGCAAGTACGTGATCACCGGTATGCATGGCGGGCTTCTTCCGGTGATCTGCCTCGCCTTTGAAATGCTTGCCTTTCTTTCGACATTGATGGTTGGTCGGAAGAAATCAACGATGGCCCAGGTACACATTCTTCCTGCATTTGTCTAGGTATATACTTTCAGTGTCATCTAAACAGTGCGTGCATGCGTGGTATCCTTTGTCTGTCTGTCCTAAAAGGTTACTGAGAGCGGGCCAATCGATGATGGTCTCGAACAGCAACACCTTTAGGTTAAATTCCTCCTGTCTGTGCTCATCCCACGTACGTACACCGTTTCCATTCCACGGCTGTAAAAGTTCTTCAACTAATGGCCTTAGGTACACATCAATGTCGTTGCCGGGTTGCTTAGGGCCTTGGATGAGAACTGGCATCATAATGAACTTCCGCTTCATGCACATCCAAGGAGGAAGGTTATACATACATATAGTCACGGGCCAGGTGCTGTGATTGCTGCTCTGCTCCGCGAAAGGATTAATGCCATCCGCGCTTAAAGCAAACCATACATTCCTTGGGTCCTTTGCAAACTCATCCTAGTACTTTCTCTCGATTTTTCTCCACTGCGACCCGTCAGCGGGTGCTCTCAACTTCCCATCTTTCTTCCGGTCCTCACTATGCCATCGCATCAACTTGGCATGCTCTTCATTTCTGAACAGACGTTTCAACCGTGGTATTATAGGAGCATACCATATCACCTTCACAGGAACCGTCTTCCTGGGGGGCTCGCCGTCAACATCACCATGGTCATCTCGTCTGATCTTATACCGCAATGCACCGCATACCGGGCATGCGTTCAGATCCTTGTATGCACCGCGGTAGAGGATGCAGTCATTAGGGCATGCATGTATCTTCTCCACCTCCAATCCTAGAGGGCATACGACCTTCTTTGCTGCGTATGTACTGTCGGGCAATTCGTTATCCTTTGGAAGCTTCTTCTTCAATATTTTCAGTAGCTTCTCAAATCCTTTGTCAGCCACATCATTCTCTGCCTTCCACTGCAGCAATTCCAGTACGGTACCGAGCTTTGTGTTGCCATCTTCGCAATTGGGGTACAACCCTTTTTTGTGATCCTCTAACATGCGATCGAACTTCAACTTCTCCTTTTGACTTTCGCATTGCGTCCTTGCATCGACAATGACCCGGCGGAGATCATCATCATCGGGCACATCGTCTGGTTCCTCTTGATCTTCAGCAGCTTCACCCGTTGCAGCATCTTTAGGCACATTGTCTGGTTCCTCTTGATCTTCACCAGCTCCCCCCGTTGCAGCATCACCGTATTCAGGGGGCACATAGTTGTCATCGTATTCTTCTTCTTCGCCGTCTTTCATCATAACCCCTATTTCCCCATGCCTCGTCCAAACATTATAGTGTGGCATGAAACCCTTGTAAAGCAGGTGGGAGTGAAGGATTTTTCGGTTAGAGTAAGACCTCGTATTCCCACATTCAGTGCATGGACAACACATAAAACCATTCTGCTTGTTTGCCTCAGCCGCATCGAGAAACTCATGCACGCCCTTAATGTACTCGAAGGTGTGTCTGTCACCGTACAACCATTGCCGGTTCATCTGCGTGCATTATATATAATTAAGTGTCCAAATTAATAGAAGTTCATCATCACATTAAAACCAAAGTACATACATAGTTCTCATCTAACAACATATAGCTCTCCAGAGCATCTAATTAATTAAACCATACATTGAAACTATGTAAAACATTTCAATGCGAAAACAAATGCGATCATAATCGCAACCAAGGTAACAATTGATCCAACGGCATAATGATACCAAGCCTCGGTATGAATGACATATTTTCTAATCTTTCTAATCTTCAAGCGCATTGCATCCATCTTGATCTTGTGATCATCGACGACATCCGCAACATGCAACTCCAATATCATCTCCTCCTCCTCAATTTTTTTATTTTTTTTCCTTCAACAAATTGTTTTCTTCTTCAACTAAATTTAACCTCTCGACAATAGGGTCGGTTGGAATTTCCGATTCACATACATCCTACATAAATAAAATCTATGTCACGTTGGTCGGCATAATTTTCATAAACAATAAATGAACCAATAGTTATAAAGATAATATATATACCACATCTGAATCATAGACATGATGAGGGCCGACGGGGGCGGATACCAAAACCATCGCACTATATAAGATGCAATAATAAAAGTAAGAAAATAATACAAGTATCTATGTAAACATACAAGTAAGAATATTTTTCCTTTCAGAAAGAAGATAAGAACAAGAGGCTCAGCACGGTGGTGCCGGCGATGAGCTCGGCGCGGGTGATCGACGACGGTGAAGACGGGGACGGGGCGTGACAGACCGCTAAACCTAGACAAATATTGAGGAAAATGGAGCTTGGAGGTCGAGCTTGGAGAGGAGAAATCTTAAGTAGTGTGGCTCGGGCATTCCATCGAACACCTTGTGTGCATAGGAGGTGAGCTAGAGCACCACCAAGCCCTCTCCCCCTCGGCCAGAAAAAAACAGAGCAGTGTGCTCTGCTCTTACGCGAGGGGGTATATATAGGCACCTCATTGGTCCCGGTTGGTGGCATGAACCGGGACTAAAGGGGAGCCTTTGGTCCCGGTTCAAGCTACCAACCGGGACCAATGGTGGTGGGCCAGGAGCAAGGCCCATTGGTCCCGGTTCGTCCCACCAACCGGGACCAAAAGGTCCAGATGAACCGGGACCAATGGCCCACGTGGCCCGGCCGGCCCCCTGGGCTCACGAACCGGGTCCAATGCCCCCATTGGTCCCGGTTCTGGACTGAACCGGGACTAATGGGCTGACCCGGCCTGGACCGTTTCCCCCTTTTCTACTAGTGGAAGAATACGTTTGACATGATTGTAGTGTGGAATTCGAGGATCATGCATGTATAAACAAGCTGAAGAGTGAAGTGTCAGAACAGGAAGGGGTAAAACCGATGGTTTGAGCATAAGCAGAAAAGCATTGGAACCGGACACGTGGTGCTTGTTTAAGACCATAAAGAGATTTTTGAAGAAGACAAACATGATTAGGATAGGAGGAATGTTCGAAGCCAAGAGGTTGTTGACAATAGACTGTTTCTTGAAGAGAGCCATGAAGAAAAGCATTTTTGACATCTAGTTGATGAATTGGCCAGGAAGAAGAGACGACGATGCTAAGGACAGTGCGAATAGTGCTGGGCTTGACAACTGGAGAGAAAGTCTCATCATAATCGATGCCGTGTTGCTGAGAGTAACCAAGGCATACCCATCGAGCCTTATAATGTGCAAGACTCCCATCAGAATTAAATTTATGGCGAAAAACCCATTTGCCGGAAATGATATTTGTATTGGAAGGACGAGGAACGAACTGCCACGTGTTATTCTGCAGAAGGGCATCATATTCATCTTTCATAGCTGCGGCCCAATTAGGATCTAGGAGGGCTGATTTGTAAGATTTGGGTAGAGAGGAAGGAGATAAAGATGCATGAAGATTGAGACGATCTTTTGCATGTAAACGAGACCCGGACTTGGCACGTGTGTGCATGGTATGATCATTAGTAGGAGGTGGAATGGGAATAGCATGAGCAGGAAGGGTGGGGGAAGATGTGGTGGACGCATCCGGCGCAGTGGAGGAAGCGGACGCGGCAGATGGTGGTGAAGACTGCAGCTGCAGGAGGTCTGCCGCGTCAGAGTGTAATGTGTTTTCCTCTGCCGGGACATAGGTGATGACAGAAGTGGTGGCGGAAGGATCTGCTACTGCGGCTGGTTTCGCTGGATTGGTCGGCGGGTGAAAGAAGGGGAGATGATTGCGACGAGAGGGACTAGTGGACGGCGTGGGTGAGTTGGAATCTAATTGTTGACGCTCGGAAAAGGGAAAAATGTTTTCAGCAAATGTTACATGACGAGACACATGAACACGACCACTAACAAGATCTAGACAATGATAACCCTTGTGCTCGTCAGAAAAACCTAGATGGACACACGGGATAGAGCGCGGGGAAAGTTTGTTAAGAGAAGTGGAGTAGGAGTTTGGAAAACAAAGACAACCGAAGACGCGAACGTCGGAGTAATTTGGATGAGAGAGAAATAAAGAGAAATAAGGAGTAGTTTGTGGGTTAACTTTAGATGGACGAATATTGAGTAAATATGTGGCCGTGTGGAGTGCCTCTGCCCAGAACATTTATGTCATAGAAGATTGAATAAGCAGAGTGCGAATGATGTCATTAAGAGTACGAAGAGAACGCTCGGCTTTGCCGTTTTGAGGGGGGTATAAGGACAGGAGAAACACAAGATAATTCCATATTGGAGAAAGAAATTTCGATTTTTAAAGTTGTCAAATTCATGACCATTATCGCATTGGATGAATCTTATAGGGAGGAAAAAGTGGACCGAGACATAGCGCTAAAAGTTAAGGACTATATTATGAATGTCAGATTTGTTGCGTAAAGGAAAAGTCCAAACATAATGAGTAAAATCATCAAGACTCACGAGATAATACTTAAAACCAGATACACTTTTCTATTGGTGATGTCCAGAGATCACAATGAAGTGATTCGAAAGGAAAAGTACTAGAGGATTGAGAGGAACTAAAGGGAAGGCGAACATGTTTTCCCAATTGACATGACTGACACATAGAAGAATTATGAAAATCTCTATTACAAGGTATTGAAAATTCGCTAAGAAGTGTGGATACCACATTTTTATTGGGATGGCCGAGACGTTGGTGCCACAAATCAACAGAGGCCACCATAGATGTTGGAGGAGCAGGGACCGGAGCACCATGAAGAGAATATAAATCACCGAAGCTATTGAATGGAGCGATCTCGGCCTTGGTCGGGTAGTCCTTCACAGACAAACCAAATGGGTCAAACTCGACAGAAACATGATTATCAGTGGTGATTTGGCAACCATGATGTATGTTGGGAGAGATTGTGCAACTGACTTGATTAGAACTTCACGGCCCGGTTGCGCCAGCCACCCATCTCCCCACTGAATAAGTCTCTTAGTGAGACTAGCTTGCAAATTTTGGAACTGTCCCTTAGACATCCGACCTTCAGGTGTAGGAAGACCCAAATATTTTTCTTCAAACTCTGCCTTAGTTACTTAAAGGACAGTTCGGACCGCATTCTGGGCAGCCTCTGGGCATGCATGTACGAATAATATGGAGCACTTGTTTAAATTAATGCTCTAGCCAGTAGCACTTGCATACAGGTCCAATATCTCTTTGACTTTCAAAGCATGTTCATTTGTTGCTTCAAAAAACAGTAAAGAGTCATCTGCGAATAAAAGATGTGATATTCCCAGCGCCCTTCTACAGATTTTCACAGGAGTGATATTTCCAATATTAACTTCATGCTTCAGAATAGCAGAGAGCCCGTCAGCAACTAAAAGGAATAAGAAGGGTGATAATGGGTCACCTTGCCGTAGCCCACACAACGGTGCAAACGAATCTAGAAGGGTTCCATTAAGTTTTACCGAATACCTCACCGAAGTGACACATGTCATAATCCAGTCCACCCAACGATGAGAGAAACCCAATTTATGCATCATTTGCTTCAAGAAAACCCAATCAACTCTGTCATACGCCTTTGATAAGTCGAGCTTATAGGCACAAAAACTTTTGGTAGGATCTTTCTCTTGCTTTATATGATGGATGCACTCAAAAGCAATTAGTGCATTATCCGTAATCATCCTTCCAGGGATAAAAGCACTTTGCTCCGGTGATATAATATCATCTAAAATTGGCCGCAACCAGTTCACCAAACACTTGGAAATGACCTTATAGATTACATTACATAAACTAATAGGTCTAAAATCGGTCAACTTTGAAGGATTAGGAACTTTTGGGATAAGAACAATTGAGGTTGAGTTAACCCCTTCCGGCATCACACATGAGTTGAAAAATTCCTTCACTGACGAGATTACACTGTCCCGCAACGTACTCCAGTTGCGCTGAAAAAATGTGCAGGAAATCCATCCGGACCTGGGGCCTTCAACGAACCGATCTGAAAGAGGGCATCCGCAATTTCCTCATCACTGGAAGGAGCACAAAGCTTAGCATTATCATCATCAGTTATCAATGCATCAAACAGACTCAGAACCGGAGTGTGGATGAGGTTCGGATCAGCCGTGTACATTCCTTGGAAGTACTCATTAGCCAACTTCCTCATTGTCGCCTCGTCTGAATGGGCAACCCCACTATCATCAACAAGTTCACGGATTTTATTCTTGCGAGCTCTCCAAACAGCCTTACTCTGAAAGTACTTCCCATAGTATTTCCTGTTTCCTGTTTTACCCACCCATACCCCACCCTCCTTTTCTCCTTCCCATAGTATTTGAACAAAAAAGTTCTAGCCATTCTCTTCTATTAGTCATGCATCATGGATAGGTCAGGAGAAGAAAAGGCAGTGGCACAAACTGATTGCTGGGGTGAGAATCGCGAAGATGGCTCGGGGGCAGGGGCACAAGTGATGGCGTTGCAGTCATGCTCGGCGACCGGCCGTGTCATCTGCTCTGGATCCTAGGACCAAATCTACGCCTTAGCATGGAAGAAAAAAAAATAGAGCGATCCATATGAGAACAAAGATGATTGAAACAGACCATTGTCGAACCAACACACTCAAGGTCATGGCTCAAATCGTTCCAACCGATCGCGATCAATGGGACATTGAGATCAACATGCTCCATCCACTCCAACATGCAACTCCATCGAGAAAAGTTTCTACCACACCGTAGAAGCACACATCTCACTTAGTATTTATGTAGTTTTTTATTTGCTACCCTGTAATTGAGAAAGATCTGTAGTCAATTTTTCAATACATAAGGTGGAGGATGTTCACTGTGAGGACAGGGTTGGCTCTCGGCCATGGCAAGGAGTGTGGTTGCCTATGGACCAAATTGAGACCTCCTAGCTGACGCTCGTGAGCGTCAAACAACCGAGCTTTCGCACAGGGTGCGCGCTGTGAATGGGCCGGTCCATTTGGTGGCATCATACCTAGCTGCTATTAAATTCCCAAAAAATAACGCTTTACTGAGGAATCAAACTCGCAACCCTATGATAAGAGTGTAAGTGTCCTTTACCAATATAAGATCATTAAGCTAAAACAACTTGCCAACGATCTTATATTATGGGGCGAAGGGAGTAGTTATTAATAAGCTGCACAAATATTTAAGAACTAAACGCAGCGGCAGATAAAAAAGGGAAAATTTTGACCATTGAACATTTCTCTAATATACGCTGGAAAAAAATTCAAATACACGTTGAACATTTTTTTTGATATATCTTGATTTTTTTTAATATAGATATAACATTTTTGATACTCTAAACAATTTCTAAATACACATTGAAAATTTTTTTGATACACACTCAACATTTTGTAGGTAGACAATGACCATTTATTTAAAATTCGTTGGACAATTATTAATATATGGTGAAATGTATGATGAAAATTCTGTAATACACGATGAAACTTTTATAATGCATGGTGAACTTTTTCATAATATAGGTGAACATTTTCTGAATATACGATGCACATTTTTTAATATGTGATGAACTTTTTATATAAAAAAGAGAAAAAACATAAAAGAAAATAAGAGAAAAAGCAGAAAAAAGAAGGGAAAAGGAACAAGAAAAAACAGAACAAACCCACCTAAAACCGGACAAAACATTAAGAAAACCGGAAGGAAAATCCACAAAAGAAAAACGAAAGAAATCCGCAGGGAACAAAGAAGCAGCGAACAAAGAGCACGTGAATCCCGTATGGTGGCCTGCCCAAGAACCTTTTGACGCTAACTAGCGTCAAATAGAATCTGCCGACCAACCCTGTGGACATGCGCGGGAGCTAAAGGGAGAAGTAAAAGGGGAGCGGAACCAGGATCCAAAACTTGGATCTGCTAGTCCTACATGAAAGGAATGGATGCTAGCCACAGAGTTACCATCAGATTCGTGGCAAACACTGGAGCGCGTCCTACTTGAGGGTAAAACAACCGATTTTTCCTTTGTTTTTTCAGTTTGTTTTTCTTTTTTTTTCGTTTTCACCGGTTTTTCTTACTTTCTTTCTTTGTTTCCACTTTTTTACTTTTCCTTCTTTTTCTTCAGTTTTTTTAATTTCTTCTCCGTCTTTATTTATTTCTTTCATTTTTATTCGTTTTATTTTACTTTTGTTTGTTTCCTTCACATTTTTCATTGGGTTTCTTTGTTTCCCCTCGGGTTTCACTAGCTTTCTATATACAAAATATTTTCTAATTTTTTTAATACATGGTCATTTTATCTATACACATATAACATTTTGCAAATACGAGATTAACATTTTTCCTGTATACATTTAACATTTTTTCCAAATGTTTTGTTAATGTTTTAATAAGTACAAGATTAACATTTTTTTAATATATGGAAAACATTTTTCTATATACATTTAATAATTTTATGCTTTATCGACATTTTTCAAATGCAAGACTAATATTTTTTGAATGCATGGTCAACATTTTTTCAACGCACATTTAACATTTTCAAATGGTTGATCAACGTTTTCTATATATTTGTTTAACACCATTTTTCAAATACTTGGTTATCATTTTATTTATATACATGATCACGTTTTTCACACACATTATATTTTTTTGTATACTTTGTCGTATACATGGTCAACATTTTTATATACACATTTAACATTTTCAAATGCATGATTAATATTTTTCAAAACATTATGTAGAGTACAATTTTTTGTAATATATATGTTTAGAATTTTCGTAAGTGTAATTTTTTTTAAAAAAATGAATTGAAAACTAAAAAAACAAGGCTGGTGCTTCCAGCGCAGCTGGGCCGGCTCATCCAGTGTTGCCCTTATGCAAGGGTTGCCTAGGTCTCACAGCAAGCGTGACATTGAGGCGCCCGTGCACTGTACTATAGATAGATAAGCATATTAGAAAAAAAGGGATATGGGCCGTAACAAGCCCAAAACATTAGGGAAAAGTGTGCCTGCCCAGCCAGCCAGTCTAATTGCTTCATTTTCTTCTGAAAAACAAATTGCTTCATTTTCTCCGCGGTGTCTATCTCGCATTCAGTCGGGATAACCATCGTGCCCGCCAACTGTTCGTGTTATGAAATGGGGGCACCACCCACTTGAAGCAAGTCTAGACGGTTTTCTCCAGATTTTTATTTCCTGATTTTAAATTCCTTGTTAATTTTCTTTTTTCTTTTCTTTTTTCCTTTGATTTATTTTGTTTCTTTTTTGGTTTTCTATTTTTCTTTTGGTTTTTAATTCTACTTTTTTTATATGTCAACAACATTCTTCTAACCCCCTCAAAAAAACATTCTTCTAATATACATTGAATTTTTTCAATACAAATTTACTTTTTAAAATACATGGTCACCATTTTTGAATGCACATTTTAAACATTTTTAAACACTTTGTTAACATTTTTCAAATGCAATATTTAACTTTTTTGGATAAACGGCCAACATTTTTCTATAAATATTTTAAACATTTCAATAAAACCTGCTAACTGGGCTTCTTTGTTATTCTCTCTCGGTGTGTGGAAAACCTGCGTCTGAACTGAAGAAATCGCTACAATAAGACCTGCTAACTGGGTTCTTATTTCCGAGTGCCCAAGACAAAGGATGGGATTCCTTGAAGCCGCGGCCTGAGCTAGCAAGGCATTATCTGTGAAGAATGTGATTGCCCTGTTTTGAATGTGGGACACTACCTCAGCTGCGAATTGGAGCGCCATAGCTTCCGCTTGCAAAGGTGATGAAGCTTCATTTCCAACAGCTGAAACCTGTATGCTTGCTTTTACTCCTGCTTCTTCTATTTGAATATGAACTCCCACTCCTGTCTTATGAACACCTGTTGAAGAAATCGCTGCTTGGTTTGTCCATGCAGCGTCCGAAAACATCTTGAGATACTTGTAGGCCTCTTAAACGGGAAGGGGTCAGGAGGCTCGCAAAGATGCGCCAATGTGCTAAAAGCAAATGGCCTGCGCATATAGCAGCGGCCCTTATTTATTCATTGGTACAGGAGGAAGCCTTACAACGACATGAGCAGCATCAGTACTGCTCCGAACAACATGCATGCAATGCATGAAAATAAAGTTCAGACGGCACACTCTCCTGTGCATAGAGGTTTTCTGGCAATGCACGGCTGTATGCTGCTGACCCTTATCGCTAGTACTCGCAGGAGCATCTCCCCCCCTCGCACACCCACACTTGGTGTTCCGGGCACGATAGCTGGGACAGCACGAGGCTGTTCTCCTTGGGCATCGCCATCATGTCTTGGCGATCCATAAGTCGAAGATTTGGTAGACATGGGCAATGGCGAGGCGGACCAGTGCATTTCCGTGACGTGCCGGGTGGACAACCGTCCCACCCGGAGTTGGGAAAGAGGCGGCCGGCGGCAACGGTGCCCTGAAGCGAGAGCGTCAGGGCCAGCACCATGATGGTAGCAACACACATCTTTGTGGAGAAGAACATGGCTGCCTAGCCCGTCGCCCTCTTCAGGTTATCTTATGGATCACTTTATGTAGTCCGCTGTGGTGTGCGCTCACCTCGGGCGTGTTAATTTATAGTCCCGTATGTATATGGATATGCGTCGACGATGGATGGATGCCGGCACAAGTGGAAAAGCTATGCGTTTGGCAGATATTAGACCAGTCTTGATGTACAAACCACCACCTATGGAGCACTCTAGATCTGTAGACGTGTATGCAGTTGTAGAGTACAAGAGGAAAAGCAATGCACCTGCCATGCATTTGATTACCGTAAGTGTAAAAAGCAGCACATATGGCGTAGATTGCTTCCCTAAAAACAAAATTAGTTGGGAGTGCTTCCAAATTAATCTGGCGTAGATTGTTTCCCAGAGAAAACAAAATTAGGTGGGAGTGTTTCCAAATGCATAGTTTTAGCTCAGTGGTTTGAGCTTCTGAATCCTACCTGCTTAGAAGCCGTCTAGTCCTACCTTCTCAGCAAAATCTCAATCGTTCTAATTCTGAGTGAGCTAGTAGATGATTAATGTCTACATGTAAAGTTGTTGAGCGGACAAAAACCAAATATCAGTCCTGTCGACAGACAGTTTGTTCTGGTATGCGTTAATGACAGGTAAGGAAGACCATTGATCTTACTTCGATCATTGGTCCCTTGAAGTTACATGGTTAACAGGGATATGAGAGTTACACTAGCTTGTAGCCTAGACGGTTAGCAGATTGAGCTGTGGGGTCGACGCTTTCTACCTTCAACCGGATTGATGATCTAAATTCCTCCACATCTTCATTCTTTTCAGCAGGTATGGACGGGTGTCGCAACGCATGTATTTGTGGTCAACCGATCTAATATAATTTAGATCCTATACACTTAAGGCCTAAATTGGAATCAATTTCAAACCGATTAAAATCCAATAAAACAATCCCATCCTCCCCTAGATAACAAATCTTCTTTTAAGTTAGGACCATGCTATTGCTGAATGAAACTTTCGCCAGCCAGGGGTCATCACTACCATAATAAACCTCTATGCTGACGCCCAGGCCGTCGGCATAGCCCAGATTCCTGACGGGACAGGCCTATGCCGACGACCCCCGTCGGTGTAGTGCCGTCGGCAACATATACGTTGGCGTACCTCGGGATGCCGTCAGCATAGAAAAGCCGTCGGCATAGATGCTATCCCGACGGCGTCCGTATAGCTATGCCGACAGCTCAGGCCGTCGACAAAGTTCGACACCTAAAGGTGGCTGATGGCGCCGCCATCAAGTGCTGCCCAACCAGGAGACGCCACGTGGCAGAGATATGCCGACGGCCTAGCCGTCTGCTCTCACCATCATCGTGCATAGTCCAGATAGCTTCACACCATAAGACTCATAGTTACACATACACATCCGTACTTCATAAATTTCTTGTTTCTATTGAGACCAATGTATGGGTCAATTCATAGGACATAAATTCGTATTTGTTCTTTAACAAATGAACAGGCGTGCATACAGTAATAAAGAGGAACTTACTCAGTGTAGTAGTAGAGTGTCGTGCACTCAACGGAGGCGGGCGACCACTTTGTGCACACCGAAGGAAACGAAGGCAATCAACCTATAAGCGAGGAGCCATCTGGGGTGTAGACCCTGTAGGCATGGCCTTTGGGCCTCACCGTTTAGACCACAATGGGGCTCTGCACATGCCTCTCGTCCTCTCTAACGACTGCCTCCTCATGCCGGCGGTGTGTACCCGAACCCTCGTACCTCTTGAGAAGGTACGCGGAGAGCCCAAGGCACCCCAGGCAGTAGCGGAGCTAGGCAAAAAATTCTGGGGGAGCCAAAGACAAATCGTCAAAATCTGAGGGGGCAGGGGGCGCTGCCCCCCCCCCCCTGCCCCATCCTCACATCAACATAGCTCCACCGTTGACCCCAAGACCAACATGTACCACAACTCCACCTCTCAGCGTAGCCAGTACTGTAGGGTTGGGTCCATCGCGCTCCTGAAACATAAAAATACAAGCTAAAACATAAACTGATAGAGAAAACTAAAAAGCCAAGTCATATTCACATGTATGTGTTTTGTATCAAGCTAGAATTTGGCAATCTAGTTATGTCAAACAAAAAAATTGCCTATTTTTTCTCTTTTAACAAGCTAATTTTTATGCTTTTGTATCTGTAAACATGGGAACTAAAACACCCCAATTAATCTTAAATGAGAAAGAAGAGAAAGTAAAAAATTCCCATGTAATCAAAGAGTAAAACGCGTACTTCTATGGAGGGGAGAGAAAATTAACAAACACTGAAGAAAAAGGATCCATCACAAACCTTGAACGGAGTCCTTCCAGCTACGACAAACGGCCGACCATCAACGAGGCAAGCTGATCTCTTCCCGTGGCCAACTGCCTTCGCACTTGCGAGTCTTCGTTGGACACAACCACATGTTACCACGCTAAGAGACGATCATCCCGACTAAAATGACATTGATATAGCTGACCGTCTACCCCAATGCTTACATTGCCCTCTTTTGTTCCCGACTGCATTTGGTGTGGTTTTCCGTTTTCGCCATTAGATCTTTGTAACTTTTATTTCTAGTTGAGACCTGATAGATTTACTTGTTGTTCATGTAACCATGTATCATGTATTATTCAAGAAATGGAGCAGGGGAGCCGGCCGAGCGGTTTCCTGTTTGCAGGGCCATTTCCAAAAGTTCAGGGCCCTTGGCCGAAAATCGTGATGGGGCTCAAAATTTCAAACAACGCATAAAACAGAAGAACTAATATGCCTAAAGCATACTCTATTTCAGGAAAAACACGATGAGGATAAAGAAACAATTTATATAAACTAAAGAAACTTAATGACTATTGTAACATAAATCAAATACGGCTGATCAAGAACAAACTTTGTGTCGTTCTATTCCTAACCTAGCCCAATGGACAAAAAAAGTTGCCAACACTGTACTTCGCCCCGTGGATAAATAAATTTGTCCTACTCCTAGTTCTAACCTATACATGAGGAGGTCAAAATTAATCAAGCACTAGTCATCATGAACAAAATTTTTTTTACCTGATAATAAAGCACCGTACCGATGGCTTTTGCCTGTACGTTGTCAGAAATTTTGCAGAAAAGTCCCTGTTGTTTTATGTATTCAACCTGCAGTCCTTTTTAATATGTTAGAAAACATTTCATTTGTATAAGGACCTTGCATTTTTTAGTATTCAACCCGTGCTCACGTCCTACCTCAAAAACATCAGAGTTTCTGGCCGTACATCTAGCCATCATGCACGCACACATATTCTATCGGGTCGTACGTTGACTGTGTTTGATTTTTCGTCCCACCTCGCTCCCTTCACCTGATTCTTAGTGATTTATGTAGGTTTACAGATTATATGTAATATCAATCAGCCTCCTCAAAAACCAACAGACTGCCAATACATGAGAGGGAACAATGAGGAGCAACAAGGGATCTTCGGGCGAGGCAACGAATTAACCCAGGGAAGGGAACGAATAGACATGAGAATCTTGCTGGGAGTTGTCGAGGAGGAAGGTTCCGGCGGCAGTCGGGTGACGAGGGCGTCATGAGGACGTGATCCAGCGGTGGCTCTGGATCTGGTGTAGAAGGCAGCCTGGGAATCAGATTGTATGTTTCTCTTTGTTTTTCTCATAAGATCAAAATTTTCCAAAAAATAGTAATTCCAAAATTTTAATAGGCTTTGAATTTTTTCTAAATTAGAGTGTTTGTTCATGATTAAAAAATGTTCAAAAATTTAATTTTTTTTCACTTTTCAAAAAAGTTCTTCGTATTGAAAAACAATGTTCACCATACATTGGAAAATGTTCACTTTGTATTAAAAAAGGCTCATCGTGTATAAAACATTTGTTCAGCTTGCATTTTGAAAAAAAAAGTTCACCATATTGAAAAAATATATTTGGTGTGTCTTTGAATAATGTTCAGCGTATACTAAGAAAACGTTCAGTATGTATTGTTAAATTCACTTTTTTGAAAAATTTGTTCTCTTTTCAAAAAAATTGTTCAGGAATCAAAATTTATTAGCACTTTAAAAAATCACATTTTTTAAGAATGTGTTCATGCCTTTAAAAGTTGTTCACATTTTCAAATTTTGATTACTTTTTAAAAATTTCTTCAAAATTAAAGAAAATATTTTAAAATTGATATTTATTTGCAATTTTGAAAAATGTTAACATTTAAACCAAATAAAAAACGAGGACAAACCATGGTGCTACAGTACCAAGCCAGTAGTGATGTTTCTCTACATTACCTTTTTAGCAGTTGAAATTAAACTGTGAATGCAAATGGGTTGGCCCAATGGGATCACCCTCTTTGCGAAGCCTCTGCTCCTTGACGGCGACTAGGGAGTCTCGGTCCATGGGAGCGAAGTCAGCAAACGCAACAGAATGGAAAACCCAACTTAGTCCCACTTGACGAACAACAGAAAGAAAACTCTTCTGGCGAGCTGGCCCATTAGGACGCTACGGGCAGTACATTGCATTTATAGAGAAAAGCATCGGTTGTTGCTATACACAGCTTGATGCGGGGAGCGAAGCTCGGTGTCGCCCACACGCGCTTTGGCTGTGCCGGCACATGAAGCGACCATCCCCGAGTAACCGAGCGAGCGTTGTAGCTTGGCACGTCTTTGCAGGTTTGGCCGGAATTTGTTTTCGTTTTTTATGTTATTGTTGCATTTTAATTTTATGTTTAAAGGTTAAGATAATATAATATTGTGTTTACATATTTTTGTAAAATGATCATAACATTTTAAAAATGTGTTTGTGTGTTTTATCTAATTGTCCGTAGACTTTTTAAAAATATATGTAAATGTTTCTAAAAATCATGGAAAACTAAAATGTATACCATCTTTTGAAAAATATCTGTGTAGGCCAAGTTTTAATAAAAGGCTGTGGGGCTGTTGCCTTACAGTGTTCAGTCAAAAAAAAAATCTGTGTATTTTAAAAAGTATATGTTTTTCAAAAAGGTTCATGTGTTATAGAAAGGAACTAATGCAATGAGGAAAAAGTGTTCAGAGGCTTGCAGCTCCATGCACAATCGAAACGACCCTGGATCGAATCCCCGCGTGCCGTCATTTTCTTCCTACTTTTTCTATTTTATAGTATGTGCTAGTGGGCCGGTACGATTAG
The DNA here is from genome assembly GCF_056163025.1 of Triticum urartu. Classification (NCBI taxonomy): domain Eukaryota; kingdom Viridiplantae; phylum Streptophyta; class Magnoliopsida; order Poales; family Poaceae; genus Triticum; species Triticum urartu. The sequence continues at coordinate 717,925,648 of NC_141879.1, forward strand.
TAGAGACGCTTCAGCAAGAGGACTTTCAGTCTCGCTAATTGCGAGATATAGCGCTCGCACGAAGCAGCAGAATACACATAAAATGGAAAACCCAGCTTAGTCGGCCCACTTGACGAGTAGCAGAAAAAAATATCTCTTCTAGTGCACCGGCCATTAGGAAGCTGCGGGCAATACATAGCATTTACAGAGGAAAACACCGGTTGTTGCTATCACTGCTTGATGCGGTGAGTGAAGCTCGGTGTCGCCTGCGCGCTCTGGCTGTGCTGGCACATCAAGTGACCATCCCCGAGTGATCGAGTGAGCATTGTGGCATGCCACATTTATGCCGGTTTGGCCGCAATTTTTTTATTTTTGTGTTATTTGTTGCATTTTAATTTTATGTTTTTAATGTTAAGATAATTTAAGATTATATTCAGGTATTTTTATAAAATGATCATAACATTTCAAAAATGTGTTTGTGTGCTTTTTCTAATTGTCAGTAGACTTTTAAAAATATTTCTGAATGTTTATAGAAAAATCGTGAAAAAACTAAAATGTTTTACCATCTTTTGAAAAATATTAGTGCATTTAAAAAAATATGTTTTTTAAAGTTTCTTGTGTTATAGAAAGGCACTCATGCAATCAGGAAAAAGTGCTCATGAATTTGGAAAGATTTTAATAGAAATTTTAAAAAGTGCTGGCATCTTTAAATGTTCATGTGATTTAAAAAATATTGGCGCACTTAAAAATATGTAATGTTAGAAAATGCTCCATGTAATTTTACAAATATTCATACTTTAAAGAAAATATTCATGTACTTTAGAAAGTGTTTGTGTATTTCTGATATAATGTCCTTGTAAATTAGAAATTTCTCCCGGCTTAAAAAATTCATGTATTTGAAAAGATGTTAAATGTACAATTTAATATTAAATTGAAAAACCCCAGAAAACCAGGGACACAAATAAAAAATGGAGAAAGAAAAAAAGGGTAAGACAAATAAGCCTAAACTCAGAGAAAACAATAATATAAACTGGAATTTCATAAGATAAAAATGAAAAGGAGAAATCAAGAAATCAGAAAAACCTAAAAAAGAAAATTTGAACCAATCATAAAGAATCGAAAGTGGCAGCTAGCACGAGCGTCCCGTCCTTCCACTGTGCACTGCTATATAGCGGTTGTGTTTTTTTGTTTTTGAAACCACATATTCATCACTACATAAAGTTGAAAAATACAACATATGTCGACCACACTGAACAATACCAGTGAGGACAGCCATCTTGGCACATAAGCAAAAAAACGCCCCACATAAAAGAAAATTATAAATAGGCTTTTGAGGGAGTCGATTGCTGAACCAAATCGTCGCCGTCCACCAACCACCAGCAACACCATTGACATCGCCATCGGAGGAGGAGACAGGCAGCACCATCGCATCAATGCTCTGTGAGCCGAAGAAAGCACTGCCGTAGATGACAGAGCACATATCGCTGTGGCGCGTCGACCGGGGTTCAACCCCGTGCTCCTTGGGCCTCAGATCCACCGTCTCCGGTCGACGTAGTCGGCAAAGAACACCGGATCTGCCTGCCTGCAGTCTGCAACCCAATGCCAAAACAACAACCACACTAAAGAAATCATCGTCGCGATATGAAACAGCATCCAATGGCAAACTCCTGCACACGACACTTTTCACACACTCCTCAGAGCCTTCCGAAGAAGAAGCCCTGCGATAGGACCGGAGTGAGGAACACGTTATTCTCCACGGCCGCATCGTTGCCATCAAGATTAAAAATGGAATGTTCTTCCTAGTCATTTCAGGCAACAAATTTGTTGTTTGTTAGACTGAATATACGAGGACAAACAAAGCAATGGCATGTATAGTGATGGGTGATGGCAAATATTTACAGGTTCTTGGTAACGTGGGAACCCGGCGCCTTGGCTTGGCTGGGCCTCTCTCACCCTCCCTCTGCTGCTGCAGCAGCAGCAGCAAACAACATAAGCGAGTAGAGTAATGAAATCCACAATGGAATCCAAACTTGGTGCGGGGAAAGACGTTGGGAACACCAGGCCAACACAGTGGTTTCGTCTTTGGTCTAGCCATCGGCGCAATACCGGGCTCTCATGGACGGACTGCACCTCTGTTGCACTCGCGCAGACAAGGCTGGCAAGCAAAGAGGGGTAGCGTATGCCATGGACGTGACCTCATTAACTGCGCAAGGACCGCGGGCCAGTAGTACTACGAGACACCGCCAAGAACAACTTTTCATTTCAGAACCGGCAGAGCGGAACGATGCTGTGTGCGCTGAGAGTAATCACACAACAATTTTGTTCATGGGACTAAGTTTATGTTTAACTCATGGCAGTATCTTTGTTCATCCAAAATGGTTTGTTCTTTCTACAAATTTTGTGTCACCCCGCACTAGTAGAAAACAGGGCTATGGTCCAGGCCGGCTCAGCCCATTAGTCCCGGTTCAGTCTAGAACCGGGACCAATGTGGGCATTGGTCCCGGTTCGTGAGCCCAGGGGGCCGGCCGGGCCACGTGGGCCATTGGTCCCGGTTCGTCTGGACCTTTTGGTCCCGGTTGGTCCAACCGGGACCAATGGGCCTCGCTCCTGGCCCACCACCATTGGTCCCGGTTGGTGGCTTGAACCGGGACCAAAGGCTCCCCTTTAGTCCCGGTTCATGCCACCAACCGGGACCAATGAGGTGCCTATATATACCCCCTCGCGCAAGAGCAGAGCACAGTGCTCTGTTTTTTCTGGCCGAGGGGGAGAGGGCTTTGTGGTGCTCTAGCTCACCTCCTATGCACATGAGGTGTTCGATGGAATGCCCGAGCCACACTACTTAAGCTTTCTCCTCTCGAAGCTCGACCTTCAAGCTCCATTTTCCTCGAGATTTGTACACTTCTATTAATTTGGACACTTAATTTTATATAATGCACGCACAGATGAACCGGCAATGGATGTACGGTGACAGACACACCCGCGAGTACATTAAGGGCGTGCATGAGTTTCTCGATGCGGCTAAGGCAAACAAGCAGAATGGTTTTATGTGTTGTCCATGCACTGAATGTGGGAATACGAGGTCTTACTCTAACCGGAAAATCCTTCACTCCCACCTGCTTTACAAGGGTTTCATGCCACACTATAATGTTTGGACGAGGCACGGAGAAATAGGGGTTATGATGGAAGACGGCGAAGAAGAAGAGTACGATGACAACTATGTGCCCCCTGAATACGGTGATGCTGCAACGGGGGGGGGGGGGGCTGGTGAAGATCAAGAGGAACCAGACGATGTGCCCAATGATGCTGCCATGGGTGAAGCTGCTGAAGATCAAGAGGAACCAGACGATGTGCCCGATAATGATGATCTCCGCCGGGTCATTGTCGATGCAAGGACGCAATGCATTAGTCAAAAGGAGAAGCTGAAGTTCGATCGCATGTTAGAGGATCACAAAAAAGGGTTATACCCCAATTGCGAAGATGGCAACACAAAGCTCGGTACCGTACTGGAATTGCTGCAGTGGAAGGCAGAGAATGCTGTGGCTGACAAAGGATTTGAGAAGCTACTGAAAATATTGAAGAAGAAGCTTCCAAAGGATAACGAATTGCCCGACAGTACATACGCAGCAAAGAAGGTCGTATGCCCTCTAGGATTGGAGGTGGAGAAGATACATGCATGCCCTAATGACTGCATCCTCTACCGCGGTGCATACAAGGATCTGAACGCATGCCCGGTATGCGGTGCGTTGCGGTATAAGATCAGACGAGATGACCCTGGTGATGTTGACGGCGAGCCCCTCAGGAAGAGGGTTCCTGCGAAGGTGATGTGGTATGCTCCTATAATACCACGGTTGAAACGTCTGTTCAGAAACGAAGAGCATGCCAAGTTGATGCGATGGCACAGTGAGAACCGAAAGAAAGATGGGAAGTTGAGAGCACCCGCTGACGGCTCGCAGTGGAGAAAAATCGAGAGAAAGTACTGGGATGAGTTTGCAAAGGACCCAAGGAATGTATGGTTTGCTTTAAGCGCGGATGGCATTAATCCTTTCGGGGAGCAGAGCAGCAATCACAGCACCTGGCCCGTGACTCTATGTATGTATAACCTTCCTCCTTGGATGTGCATGAAGCGGAAGTTCATTATGATGCCAGTTCTCATCCAAGGCCCTAAGCAACCCGGCAACGAAATTGATGTGTACCTAAGGCCATTAGTTGAAGAACTTTTACAAATGTGGAATGGAAACGGTGTACGTACGTGGGATGAGCACAGACAGGAGGAATTTAACCTTAAGGCGTTGCTGTTCGTGACCATCAACGATTGGCCCGCTCTCAGTAACCTTTCAGGACAGACAAACAAAGGATACCACGCATGCACGCACTGTTTAGATGACACTGAAAGTATATACCTGGACAAATGCAGGAAGAATGTGTACCTGGGCCATCGTCGATTTCTTCCGACCAACCATCAATGTCGAAAGAAAGGCAAGCATTTCAAAGGCGAGGCAGATAACCGAAAGAAGCCCGCCATGCGCACCGGTGATCACGTGCTTGCTATGGTCAATGATTTACACTACGTGATCTTTGGAAAGGGTCCCGGTGGACTAGCTGTTCCGAGTGACGCTGAGGGACACGCACCCATGTGGAAGAAGAAATCTATATTTTGGGACCTACCCTACTGGAAAGACCTAGAGGTCCGCTCCTCAATCGACGTGATGCACATGACGAAGAACCTTTGCGTGAACCTGCTAGGCTTCTTGGGCGTGTATGGGAAGACAAAAGATACACCTGAGGCACGAGAGGACCTGCAACATTTGCACGAAAAAGACGGCATGCCTCCGAAGCAGTATAAAGGTCCTGCCAGCTACGCTCTTACAAAAGAAGAGAAAGAAATCTTCTTTGAATTCCTGCTCAGTATGAAGGTCACGAATGGCTTCTCGTCGAATATAAAGGGAATAATAAATATGCCAGAGAAAAAGTTTCAGAACCTAAAGTCTCATGACTGCCACGTGATTATGACGCAACTGCTTCCGGTTGCATTGAGGGGGCTTCTACCGGAAAACGTCCGATTAGCCATTGTGAAGCTATGTGCATTCCTCAATGCAATCTCTCAGAAGGTGATCGATCCAGAAATCGTACCAAGGCTAAGGAGTGATGTGGCGCAATGTCTTGTCAGTTTCGAGCTGGTGTTCCCACCATCCTTCTTCACTATCATGACGCACGTCCTAGTTCATCTAGTCGACGAGATTGTCATCCTGGGGCCCGTATTTCTACACAATATGTTCCCCTTTGAGAGGTTCATGGGAGTCCTAAAGAAATATGTCCGTAACCGCGCTAGGCCAGAAGGAAGCATCTCCATGGGCCATCAAACAGAGGATGTTATCGGGTTTTGTGTTGACTTCATTCCTGGCCTTAACAAGATAGGTCTCCCTAAATCGCGGTATGAGGGGAGACTGACTGGAAAAGGCACTCTTGGAAGAGACTCAATAATATGCAGGGACGGATATTCTTGGTCTCAAGCACACTACACAGTTCTACAGAACTCTACCTTGGTGACCCCGTATGTCGATGAACACAAGAACAGTCTGCGCTCCAAACACCCGGAGCAGTGCGACGACTGGATTACATGTGAACACATCAGGACTTTCAGCAGTTGGTTGGAAACACGTCTCAGAGGTGACAACACTGTTTGTGATGAGTTGTACTTGTTGTCCAAGGGACCATCTTTGACTGTATTGACTTACAAAGGATACGAGATAAATGGGAATACATTTTACACGATCGCTCAAGATCAAAAGAGCACCAACCAAAACAGCGGTGTCCGCTTTGATGCAGCAACCGAGAGCGGAAAGGACACATATTATGGTTACATAGTGGACATATGGGAACTTGACTACGGACCTGATTTTAAGGTCCCTTTGTTTAAGTGCAAATGGGTCAATCTGTTAGGCGGCGGGGTACAGGTAGACCCACAGTACGGAATGACAACAGTGGATCTGAAAAATCTTGGGTACACTGACGAACCGTTCGTCCTAGCCAATGATGTGGCACAGATTATCTATGTGAAGGACATGTCTACCAAACCGAGAAAAAGAAAAGATAAGTAAGCGAATACATCATACGATGAGCCAAAGCGCCACATAGTTCTTTCAGGAAAAAGGGACATCCTGGGAGTGGACGGCAAGACAGACATGTCCGAAGATTATGAAAAGTTTCATGAAATTCCTCCCTTCAATGTCAAGGCTGACCCAAGCATCCTGATAAACAATGAAGATTATCCATGGTTACGGCGCAATAAGCAAATGACACAAGCGAAGAAAAAGTGAAGACTTTCTCCCGCAATAAGAAAATGCTATGTGGGTGAAATTATGATACCATCCCAACTTTCAACTTTTTCAGAGTTCATTTAAAATGCTTTCATGTCTTATGGTTCGAAACTTTGATACTCCGAAAGTGATTGTCCATTTTGTACACGAAGTGCATCAAGTTTTTGTCGTAACCCTCTCTACTTTTTGGAACATGCTATGTGGGTGAAATGATGAGACCATGCCAACTTTCAACCTTTTCAGAGTTCATTTTAAAATGCTTTCCAATTTCAGAGTCATTTAGCTCAAAGAATGAATTAATAGCAAACAGAATGAACTACAAAACTTTTATGAAAATAAAAACAATCAATTAAAATATTATGTTATGATCAACTAAAATAAAACTATAATATTCTTCAATAGCAAAAAGAATATAATTTGTGTGACCTAAAATCAAACTATAAGTGTTTAATTGTAAGTATAAATAAAAAATAAATAGCAAAGAAGAAAAAAAATTCTAATTTTATAGTAAAGTTATTCATAAACTAGTGATTCACACAAATTTTTAAAAATTCAAATTTAAACTATTTAAAATTTAAAACTAATGGCACTAACAGAAAGTTTATAATTTTTGTGACCTAAAAGCAAAAAAGAAATGACTAAAAAACTGTAAGTATTTAGTTTTAAGTAGAAATAAAAAATAAATAGAAAAAAAATTCTAATTTTATAGTGAAGTTATTCATAAACTAGTGATTCACACAAATTTTTAAAAATTCAAATTTAAACTATTTAAAATTACTAATGGCACTAACAGAAAGTTTATAATTTTTGTGACCCAAAAGCAAAAAGAAATCACTAAAAAACTGTAAGTATTTAGTTTTAAGTAGAAATAAAAAAATAAAAAACCAAAAAAATGTAGAAATAAAAAAGAAAAAACCAAAAAAAAAGCCACCTACTGGGCCTCCACGGCCTGAATACGACTAGAAACCCTACATGGGCCAGGATTCAGGCCCGCAGAAGGCCCAATAGGCCCACAGGCAAAGCAGTGTCACATTAGGCCCATAGGCCTGCAGTTCAGAGGAGTTCGAGAGGGAGGAGGCAGCAGAGCTTATAAACTGGTGTTGGGCGCTGTCAACTAGCGATGTGGAACTAAACTTATGGGCGCGGGGCAGCACAAGGGTATTGGTCCCGGTTGGTGGCACCAACCGGGACTAAAGGTGGCATTGGTCCCGGTTGGTGGCACCAGCCGTGACCATTGCCCCCCTTTTGTCCCGGTTGGTGCCACCAACCGGGACCAATGGGCTTCGCTTCCCGCCCTTTGGGCTGCCGAAAAGAGGCCATTGGTCTCGGTTCGTGGCACCAACCGGGACTAATGCCCACCTTTAGTCCCGGTTGCTGCCACGAACCGAGACTAAAGCCTCTTCTATATAAGGCCACACTTTGGAATTTTTCATTCTCATCTTGCAGTTGCCGCCCCTGACGCCGCCAGGCTGCCCCGACGCCGCCCGCCCCCATCGTCGCCGTCGCTCGCGCCCATCGTCGCCGTCGCCCGCGACGCGCGCCGCCCCGGCCCGCCCCCGTCGCCGTCGCCCTCGTCCCTGCCCCGACGCGCACCGCCCCGTCCCGCCCTCGCCGTCGCCCACGCCGGCCCCTTGCCCGACGCCCGCCGCCCCGGCTACCATCCCCGTCACCGCGTGCCGCCCCGAGCCCGCCGTCCTCGTCGCCGGACTCCAGCCGTCGCCGCCCCCCTCAAAGTGAGCCCCCCTCTCGAGTGCCACTCTTGCGCCCGAGCGCCCTTGCTCCGCCGCTGCTCCATGGTCGCCGCCGCCCGAGCGCCCCTGCGCCCTTGCTCCGCCCCTGCTCCGCCGGCCCCGAGCGCCCGAGGAGAAGTAGAGGAGAGGAGAAGTGGAGCAGCAGCAACGCGCTGTCCACTTTTCTGAATTTTTTGGAACAGGAGGAATTTTTTTGTCCATATAGAAGGTGTTTGATGAAATGCTAGATGGCTTTGGGCATTTTTGGAATTTTTCAAAAAAAATTTATGGTGAGGTACTGATGCAAGACAAAAGCGATGGCAAAATTTCAGAATTTTTGGAGAGGTTTAGAATAGGTTTTCAACAAGTTATTTGAATCCGATTCAAATTTCATTTGAATGAAATTTGAAAATTTTGAACTATGGATCAGAATATGCTAAATATGTCAAAAATGTTTTTTATATGATGTTTTTTTCATATATGTATTCATTTTTTTATTTAGGTTGTTAATTAGTAGATATCGATTTTAGGTTAGTGTAGAGGAAAAAGTAAAATAAGGAAAAGGAAGAAAAGAGGAAGAAGGAAGAAGAAGAAGAAGAAAAGGAAGGAGTGGAAAAAGGAAAATAAGAAGAGGAAGGCTTCTTTTTTTTCTTCGATCTTCTCCTCTATTTTGTTCATGGATATATGCTAAAGAAAACGAGGGGGGTGATAGATGATGATGAGGGGTCGAGAGTGGGACGAGAGGTCGAGAGGTGTCGAGGGGAGAAAAAATATGTTATCAGGGACGAGGGTCATCGAGGGGTCGAGAGAACTAAATAAGAAGAAGAAGAGGAGAGGAAGAAGAGGAGAAATAAATAAGAAGAAGAAAAAAGAAGGGGAAGAAGAGGGAGAAGAAGAGGAGAGGAAGAAGAGGAAGTCTTCTCCTCTATTCTTTCTTTTCTTCTTTTTTTCTTCTTCTTCTTCCTCTTTATTTTATCGGGAACGAGGGTCGTCGAGAGGTCGAGGAGCGGTAGAGGAGAAACCCTAAATAGAAAGTATCGTCGGTGTGAGATACATGTACCGTCGGTGTCGGACACTACACCCACATCCCACAAGTGGCGCGGGCTTTGACGCCCACGTCACTTGTGGGACGTGGATGTAGTGCCCGACACCGAAGGCCACATGTATCTCACACCCACGATACTTGCTAGCTATTTAGGGTTTCCTCTACCGAAAAGAAGAGGAGAAATAAATAAGAAGAAGAAAAAAGAAGAAAAAGAAGAGGAGAAGAAGAAAGGAATAGTGGAGAAGAAAAAGAAGAGGAGAGGAAGAAGAGGAAGAGCTTCGTACCATCATGCACATGTTACTTTCGCCTAATGATGAAGACATGGTTTTGTTGAATCCTTTGACACTAGGCAACCTCCCGACCCCTCGGCGATCCTCTCGAACATGAGAGGAAGAAGAGGGTCGTCTAGGGGTCGAGGGTTCCAGGGTCGTCGAGGGTTCGAGGGGTCGAGGATCGCCGAGGGGTCGAGAGAGGTTTCCTAGTGTCAAAGTATTGAAGAAATCCATGCCTTCATCATTAGCCGGAAGTAACCAGGGCATGTTGGTACGAAGTTCTGCAAAGTTATTCTGGAATGGAGTCCCGGATAGAATAATCCGCTTTTGGTATGAATTCAGCAAAGGCCTTCCAAATAGCGATATTCGGAAGGCTCTTGCTGAACTTTGTACCAAAAAGCGAATTATCCTATCTGGGACTCCGTTCCAGAACAACTTTGAAGAGCTTCGTACCATCATGCACATGTTACTTTCGCCTAATGATGAAGACATGGTTTTGTTGAATCCTTTGACACTAGGCAACCTCCCGACCCCTCGGCGATCCTCTCGAACATGATGTAGTGTCGTCGTTGTCGATATATACCCCCTCCCGAAGCTTACTATGATTAGGTAGCTAGTTCTACGTTTGGCACTAATATATCCATCTGTCATGTTTGAATAATAATTGCCATGTTGTAAATATTTGTAGAAACTATGGACACCGCCCTAGACGAAGCAACAAAAGAAGCGTTGTTGAGGGACATAATCGCAGAAGGAAGTGATGCCATCTCGTTGTTTCTCAACGAAACTGATGGTCTGGAAGGAGAGGGTGAACAAGCTGGCTACAGTGACCTAATGCCGGTGCAAGAAGAAGAACATGAGGACGGCTCCGGTGACCCAATGCCGGTGCAAGAAGGAGACCGTGATGACGGCTCCGGTGACCGAACCGAGTCCGGCCAGGTATATATATTAGTTAAGCCTATGATGACTAGCTGATTGATGCATTCATTGTTTTGGTATGTACACATATTAATTAAGTCTTTGTTCTTTTTTCTAGCCCTCCGAATCGAGCACAACTTCGGTAAAGAGACGAGGCCCGAAGAAAAAGTTGAGCTCGGATGAAAAGTTTGAGATCATAGCAATCGCTCCCGACGGCCAACCTATTGAACCCCTCCGGACAAAGAGCGCATTTGTTGCTCAGTGCGGGGTTCTGGTTAGGGACAAGATCCCGATAAGCATCCAGCAATGGTTTAAGCCGGCTACAGAAGACCCTGAGGTGTCTTATGTCAATGATATGCAGAAAAATGATCTTTGGACTGAGCTGAAGTCAAATTTCACCCTACCGCCTGAGGATAATCCAGAGAACCCAGTTAAAGAGAAATTAATCAAGTCTTTTGCTCTGAAGAGGATGGCAGAACTATTCAGGAGGTGGAAGAAAGAGCTGAATAAGTTTGTCGAAAATAATGAGACACCAGAATTCAAGGGCAGATATGAGAAGATTAGAGATCACTGGCCCGCATTTGTGGCCCACAAGACATCAGAAAAGAGTTAGAAGATGTCGGCGACAAACAAGCAAAATGCTGCGAAGAAGAAGCTTCACCATCGCACGGGGTCAGGTGGCTACCTCATAGCCCGGCCTAAGTGGTCCAAGAGTGAGAATGATCTGGTTCATAAAGGGATCGAACCAGAGACAAATAACTGGCCAGACCGTTGCCGGACTTGGTTCTTCGGGGCTGGCGGAACCCTGGACCTTGAAACAGGGAAGTGCATTTGGACGAACGATCAAATGGACATACCGGTCAGTAAGCTTAAGTTGAAGCAGCGTAGGAAGGGACGTTCTTTCCAGACAGAGAGAACGACGAGCTCACAATGGCCCTCGGGAATCCTGAGCACCCTGGACGGACACGAGGCACGCCAGGCTCCGTTCCGTGGAAGGTTGGGTTTCCGGACGCAGGCGGTTACAAATCCCATGAGAGGAGGAAAAAAGTGCAGCAGACCCAAATGCAGGCGCTGCAAGCAAGGGTGGATGCGATAGAGGAACGAGAAGCAAATCACAGCAAACGTACTGCCGAAGCCTCCCCCGAAGCTACCCCGCCATCTCAGCGCAGAAGCAGCGTGGCTTCCACCGAGCTGCTTCAGCCAGAGCATGCCTTGACGGCTCCTGCCAGCTATCCCGTGGATGCTATCACGGAGTCTCAAAATTGCCACCTTATGACGCAATGGATGAATTTGAAGGTCAAGGCGGCTGTTGGCTCTGTTTATCCTACTGAACCCGGCGCAACTTTTCACTGCCGGCCGATTCCAGAAGGATATGCTAGGGTGATGGTGGATGAGATAACGGAGGGATTTGAGGACCTCCAGCTTGACCACCCTACCGGTGAAGGGGAGACTCGGCTGGGGTCTGCTTTGAAGACTCCATGCCTATGGCGGAAGGAGCTCATCAACCTTCCGAACTGGACGCCTCCGCCTCCTCCTCCTCCTCCGGCGAGTCAGGGCACTCCGCCTCCACCGCCTCCTCCTCCGGCGAGTGACGATCAGGGCCCTCGGCCGGCTCCTTCTCCGGCGCGTGGCGGCACTCCGCCTCCTTCTCTGCCTGCGCCGACGCGCCCGAGCAGCCAGCCTCCTCCTTCTCCGCCTCGTCAGCAAGGGCGGAAGAGACCTGCCGCCGCTCCAGCTGCTCCGGCGCGTCGTAGTCCTTCTCCTCCGCCGCTTAAGCAAGTAAAGAAGACAACCGCTACGTCTGCTCGGTCGGCGTCTAGCAGTACAACCAGAGGCGGGAGGACATATAGATTCGGTCCTTCTCTGAAGACTCCAGAGAAGTTACCATACGAGAGGACCCAGGAGGAGAACGCCGAGATCGCGCGAGAAGAAGTGAAGAAATTCTTTGAAGGGGTGAAAGCAAAGAAACATCCACCTCCGGAGGAGAAGGTAGATCGGGTGAAAGTGAAGCGCACTCTGGCTGCCCTGACAAAACCACCGAAGTCTGATCCGCCGAAAGGAAACTATGACCGCATTATTGGAAAAGAATTTGCCGAAGCGGAGCGGTCGGGAAGTACTGTCAGTGATCAAAGGCTGAAAGAACGACGAGTTGGGAAACAAATTGCCCAGCTCGGCGAATAAGCGAAGCAATCGTGCCCCCCGCTCAAGGTGCCTAGCCACAACGTCGATAATGATCTGAGGATGGTGCCCGGTTATAGCAATCTTGCAGATTACCTGCCCGACGAAGTACATTATGAACCCATGGACGTGCAGATACAAAGATACGAGTACGGGAAGCCTCTCGTCAAAGATGAAAGATCTCTATCAACGATGATGCGAAGATTGCATGATTGGTACTTGAAAATCTGCAGAGACTCTGGGGGAGGAGTACTTTGTATGCGAGAGTTAAACCGGAGCATGACCTCGTTGGAACTGATCTGTTGCCTGTTCCATTTGAGGAGTTCTATCAGTTTTTCAATCAATTGGCCCTCGATAAAACAACGGTCGCCTGCTATTGTCTTTAAGTAGTACTACTTCTGTCATTAAGTTTCTCTATATAGCTTAGCTCTTTCATTGCATGTATTTATAATCATCCTCACTATATTATGCAGATTGAAGATCGTCGAATTGAAGAAAAGACAAGTCGGTGATATTGGGTTCATTAACACATATCTCATAGATGCAACTCAGGTTAAACTTCATGCCGCAGCTACCGAGGCCAGCTTGCTACGATCGTTCGTAATAAATCAAAAAAAAGATATAATACTCTTTCCTTACAACTTCAGGTGAGTGTTACTGTCTTGTGCGTATTCGGTTTCCCTTATATATTAGTCAAGGTTATAGTAATGTAATTGATGAGTTATGCATGTGTGTGCAGTTACCACTATATTCTCCTAGAGATTAAGCTTGAGCAGGGAGTAGTAACCGTCTTGGACTCTAAACGAAAAGATCCCAAGGAGTATGCGGACATGACTGAAATCCTCAAGAAGTAAGTTAAATCGATCATTATCCACCATATCAGCAACTTTGTTCATTTCCTGATATCAAGTAATTGTTTTCTTTGTCCGGCAGGGTTTGGAGAAAATTCACCAAAACAGTTCCGGGACTGCCGAAGGAGCTGGAATTTAGACACCCGAAAGTAAGTACTATAGTAGCATGTTCCGCGCATCTCCTAGTGATTCAAGCGCTAGTTTCATCAATACCATTTAGCATTCTTGCTTATCAGTTTGATTGACCTCTATTTCTTGTAAAGTGGTTGTGGCAGGAACAAGGGAATGATTTCTGTGGATACTACATCTGCGAGTCCATCCGCCACACGACCTGTGAGCGGGGCGGGTACTCTAACGAACAATATGAAGTACGTAAATAACAACATTCATAATTTTATTTTATTACCATCATTTGTGTTGAGTTTCATTCATTTATATATATATATATATGTATTGACCCCCTTCTTCAAATTAGATATTTCAGAAGCGGGATGAACTCCTAGCATCAGTTCGCATGCGAGCAATTCAAGAGGAATTGGCGGCATTCTTTCTTGACCACGTGATCCCTGAAGACGGAGAATTCTATGTGGACCCTGAGTCCGTATGATTATATTTGTAAGAGATAATTATTGTATATATGTAGCCGGTAGTGTCAGATAGATATACGAGAACTTGTTGTTCGACCAATCTCTCGGAGAAGGAGAGGTGGTCGATATCACTTCTCTCTGTATATATGCATATATGTTCATGACGATCTTCTGTTTCCTTCGTTTGCTTACTAGCTTGCTAGCGTGTCTAGTCCTCTCTATATACGTATGTATAGTACGTAGCGTCGATCAAGCACGGACATAAGAGAGGACACTTCTCTCTCTTAATTATAACTAGCTAACACAATATATGAAACACCTAAATTAACCCCGCAAAACCCCCAACCCCCTCCCCCCCCTTTCAAAAAAAAACAAAAACCCCAGCCACAGAAGTGCTGATGCGTGGATGCCTATTGGTCCCGGTTGGTGCCACCAACCGGGACCAAAGGGTCTCCTGACTGGGCTCTGCGCACTGCCCACGTGGAGGGCCTTTAGTCCCGGTTCTGGATTGAACCGGGACTAAAGGGGGGAGGTATTAGTACCGACACTTTAGTCCCGGTTCCGAAACCGGGATTAAAGGCCCTTACGAACCGGGACTATAGGCCCTTTTTCTACCAGCCGGTTCTTGAATCACTAAGTTTTCGTGTCACAAGCTTTCTACATGGAATATAAAACTACCACCAAAGCTGATGGTTAACTAGCTTGGCCGAATAGCTAATTGTAAGTGGCACACTAACACACAAAATTACAGGTCAAGAAGACAAGACTTGAAGAAGTATACTTTCTTTTATAGGGCGACGCCGTGCGACCGTCCGCTATACCGACTTACTGCCAGTAAAAACTGCACCATCAAAACTTGATTCCCAGCTCCATTTAACTTTTTCGTACTACTACTAGGCAGTACTCCTTGGTATCTTTTGCGTGGGCTAGTATCCAGTACGCAGTACTACCTGCTACATAGGCTGCAATGGCTGCAACTTGAGCCTTTCCTATCTTTGACTCGTCCAGCGCACACAAAAGGCAGCGAAAGGGCACTCGGAAAGCGATTTTAATTCGAGGAACTGATTTGCTGCACGCACTGTCTCGGACATGCCAAGCAAACAAAAGATCCGCCATTAGCAGCTCAGTTTCGCTGCCGATTCTCCAACTATTGAATCCAAATGAGGATGCCATACTGCAAGGTGCAAGCTGGTTGTAGATCCAAACGACATAGGAGTATCTACGACACTCTTTTCCGTTGTACTGGTAGAGGTCACCTCTACTCTTCCTTCGGGCTGTGTTACGTTAATCACCACGTGCATAAGTCTCAATTCTTGATCGTCAAGTCGATCTTGCCGCGGTTTGCTAACTACTCTACTTAACAAGGACTGTCTAGTTGTTGCAATCGCATCGGGTGGACAGAGTCCCGTGCGTCGTTGTTGCAACCTGATTGATGCGTGTGCCGTCCGTGAGGCCGCACTGACAGTGATTAACAAGGCTGAACGTAAACTGTCTCCGTCGTCTTATCTTAGGACTTAACTAACGTACTTCTACGTACGGCAAAGCCGGAATCAGGGCGCATGTTCTCTTTCCCTTTTCGCGGGCCATATATCTCCTCCGTATCGGAGTAGGAGTAGCACCGCATGCTGGGCCTGGGCGTACGTGGTCCCTCTGCCCACCGGCCACGTCTCGAGATTCCATGCATGCAGTGGATGCCCTTGTGCGCCATGCATGCAGGATGTGAGTGACCACTGTGCTGTGCTGCCCGTGGTACCTGATGCATCTTGGTCGACCGAGCCAATTCCCTTTCCGGTTTCGGCAAGGATTCGCCTGGCTCCCGCAACGGTGGAGGCGCTGCCATCCTGTTTTGAGCGGCAGCACGCCTCTGCATCTTGGTCGGCTCGCCCCGCCTCTCTGGTTCCCTGATTTTGACCGTCCACCACGTCACAACTGAGCGGCAGCCTGCGCCGTGCTACGCTACGCTACGCTCCGTCCCTGTCCCTCAACGCTGCACTAATTTTACTCGTTAAATTAAACTAACCAGTGTCCGTGTCCGGCATTCCTATGTGCATTGTCGTGTGTGGTGCAGTTTCCTCAGGAATGATTCAAGCATGATGCAACTACGACTGGCCATCATCAAAACAAAAAAGAACGAATAGACTCGTCTCGTGTAACAGTACAGCCGCAACAGAAAAGAACGGATTGACTGCTAATTATGCGCAGGCTTTTGTCACGAGTCTAAGAATGGAGTGGAAGAAGGGAAAATACCCGAATTAATACAACTAGCTGTATCTGCACCTGATCAGAAAAATCTATGATTTTTTTTGACAGATTCAGAAAAAAGTAAAAGATCTTCTATACTTTTTGGCAACAAACTCAACCCACTGGCGTACTCATATAACAATTTTGACAAATAAAAAACACCATAATTTTTTTGAGAATACAAAGAAATTGTATAGGACAATATAGAGTGAATAGTACCTACTCCCTCTGTAAACTAATATAAGAGCATTTAGATCACCAAAGTAGTGATCTAAACGCTCTTATATTAGTTTACGGAGGAAGTATAATATAGTGCTCACCTTTTTCATAAACAACACCACAAAAGTCATTTCCTCACCAACAAATTTCATGATTTTTTGACCATTTTTGGAACTATTACTTTTTTTTTTTTTGAAAAATGGTTGCACCTGCCCCATCCGTTCCCCTTCTTTGGGGCCATCCATTTTATGATCTGTATTTGGAGTTCCCCGTAGCAGACTGAGCAAACTTGTCTCACTAGTCTGCCCAAGGGAAGCATCTGCCATGGGCAAGCCCGTTAAAAGGCTTGAGAAGGACTTCTTTTAAACATGTCATGTTTTTAGTTTTTGTATTCACTAATACTAATGCTTGATCTACTTTGGTGCTTGACTCCGTGTCTTATCAAGATATGTGTAGATATGAAGCACGTGAAAAATTGAGCTTGTTCATAGAAGTTGTTGATATATGTCGGTATGAAAAACATCAAAATACACACGAAGGAATGGAGTGCGCGCTGGGATATACCCTGATACACCTGCTTGTAGATGCACCTGATGAAAAAATTCTTTGTTTTTTTACAATTCAGGAAAGGGTCAAAATCTTCAAATATTTGGGAACAAACTTGACATGTTGTCATAATCGTATACAAATTTCGACAAAGAAAAACTACACTGACAAGCCTGAGCATACAATAATTGTCCAGGACAATACAGAGTGAATAGTATCTCCAATATAGTGCTGATTTTCTTCATCAACAATACCACAAAAGTCATTTCGTCCCCGGAATTTTTATAGGAATGTAACCGTTTAACAAATTTGTTGCCAAAAGTTTCATGATTTTTTGTCGTTTTGGAAATCACCTTAAAAAAATGCACCTACCTCATGTTCTATTCGTTCCCCTCCTATGGGGCCTTCCAATCTATGATTCCCGATGGAGTTCAACTTAGCAGACTCAGCAAACACTAGTAGAAAACAGGGCTTTGGTTGAGGCCTGGCCAGCCCATTAGTCTCGGTTCAGTTACGAACCGGGACCAATGGTTGCATACATCTCGCTTTGTGAGCCCAGGGGGCCGGCCGGGCCTCGTGGGGCATCTGTCCCGGTTCATCTGGACCCATTTGTCCCGGTTCCAGGCACGAACCGGGACCAATGGTCCTCGCTCCTGGCCCGCTCCTGGCCCACAACCATTGGTTCCGGTTCGTGGCTGGAACCGGGGTCCCGGTTCCAGCCACAATCCAGGACCAATGAGGTGCCTATATATACCCCATCGCCGGCGAGTAGAGCACTCCACACTGCTCTGTTTTTCTGGCCGACGAGGGGAGAGCTTTGTGGTGCTCTAGCTCACCTCCTATGCACATGAGGTGTTTGATGAAATGCCCGAGCCACACTAGTTAAGCTTTCTCCTCTTGAAGCTCGAGCTCCAAGCTCCATTTTCCTCAAGATTTGTCTAGGTTTACCGGTTCGTCACGCCCCGTCCCTGTCTTCACCGCTGTCGATCGCTCGCGCCGATCTCGTCGCCGGCACCACCGTGGTGAGCCTCCTTTTCTTATCTTCTTTGTGAAAGAAAAAATTCATACTTGTATGATTAGACAGCTACTTGTCTAATTTTTCTTACTTTTATTATTGCTTGTTATTATATAGTGCGATGGTTTTGATATCCGCCCCCGTCGGCCCTCGTCCTGTCTATGATTCGGATGTTGTATATATTATCTTTTATAACTATTTGGTTCATTTATTGTTTATTACAATTATGCCGACCAACGTGACATATATTTTATTTATCTAGGAGGTATGTGAACCGGAAATTCCAACCGACCCTATTGTCGAGAGGCTAAATTTAGTTGAAGAAGAAAAGAATTACTTGAAGGAAAAAATAAAAAAATTAAGGAGGAGGAGATGATATTGGAGTTGCATGTTGCGGATGTCGTCGATGATCACAAGATCAAGATGGACACAATGCGTTTGAAGATTAGAAAGATTAGAAAATATGCCATTCATACCGAGGCTTGGTATCATTATGCCGTTGGATCAATTGTTACCTTGGTTGCGATTATGATCGCATTTGTTGTTGCATTGAAATGTTTTACATATTTTCAATGTATAGTTTTAATTAGATGCTTTGGAGAGCTATATGTTGTTAATTGAGAACTATGTATGTACTTTGGTTTTAATGTGATGATGAACTTCTATTAATTTGGTCACTTATCTATTCATGATGTTCTGTAATGGTTTTTGACACACATAATTTTATATAATGCACGCAGATGAACCGGCAATGGATGTACGATGACAGACACACCTCCGAGTACATTAAGGGCGTGCATAATTTTCTCGAAGTGGCTGAGGCAAACAAGCAGAATGGTTTTATGTGTTGTCCATGCCCTAGCTGTGGGAATACGTAGTCTTACTCTGACTTGAAAACCCTTCACACCCACCTGCTTTATAAGGGTTTCATGCCACACTATAATGTTTGGACCAAGCACGGAGAAATAGGGGTTATGATGGAAGACAGCGAAGAAGAAGAGGACGATGACAACTATGTGCCCCCTAAATACAGTGATGCTGCAACGGGGGAAGATGAAGATCAAGAGGAACCAGACGATGTGCCCGATGATGATCTCCGCCGGGTCATTGTTGATGCAAGAAGACAGTGCGAAAGTGAAAAGGAGAACCTGAAGTTCGATCGCATGTTAGAGGATCACAAAAAAGGGTTGTACCCCAATTGCGAAGATGGCAACACAAAGCTCGGTACCGTGCTGGAATTGCTGCAGTGGAAGGCAGAGAATGCTGTGCCTGAGAAAGGATTTGAGAAGCTACTGAAAATATTGAAGAAGAAGCTTCCAATGGAAAATGAATTTCCCGACAGTACGTACTCATCAAAGAAGGTCGTATGCCCTCTAGGATTGGAGGTGCAGAAGATACATGCACGCCCTAATGACTGCATCCTCTACCGAGGTGCGTATGAGGATTTGAACGCATGCCTGGTATGCGGTGCATTGCGGTATAAGATCAGACGAGATGACCCTGGTGATGTTGACGGCGAGCCCCCCAGGAAGAGGATTCCTGCGAAGGTGATGTGGTATGATCATATAATACCACGGTTGAAACGACTATTCAGAAACAAAGAACATGCCAAGTTGATGCGATGGAACAATGAGGCGTAAGAAAGACGGGAAGTTAAGAGCACCCGCTGACGAGTCGCAGTGGAGAAAAATCGAGAGAAAGTACCGGGCTGAGTTTGCATGTGACCCAAGGAACGTATGGTTTGGTTTAAGCGCGGATGGCATTGATACGTCTCCAACGTATCTATAATTTTTTATTGCTCCATGCTATGTTATCTACTGTTTTGGGCAATATTGTGCTTTATTATCCACTTTTATATTATTTTTGGGACTAACCTATTAACCGGAGGCCCAACCCAGATTTGCTGTTTTATGCCTATTTCAGTGTTTCGTAGAAAAGCAATATCAGACGGAGTCGAAACAGAACGAAATCAGCTGGAGAAGTTATTTTTAGAAGGAAACCTACCGGAGACTTGGACCCTACGTCAGAAGATGAAGGAGGAGCTCACGAGGGTAGGGGCGCGCCCCCATATATACCTACGCATCGTAAGACTTCTAGAACAGAGATTAGATCGGAAGTTCCACCGCCGCAAGCCTCTGTAGCCACCAAAAACCTCTCGGGACCCTGTTCCGGCACCCTGCCGAAGGGGGGAACCCTCACCGGTGGCCATCTTCATCCTTCCGGTGCTCTCCATGACGAGGAGGGAGTAGTTCACCCTCGGGGCTAAGGGTATGTACCAGTAGCTATGTGTTTGATCTCTCTCTCTCTCTCTCTCTCTCTCGTGTTCTTGATTTGGCACGATCTTGATGTATCGCGAGCTTTGCTATTATAGTTGGATCTTATGTTTCTTCTCCCCCTCTTCTCTCTTGTAATGGATTGAGTTTTCCCCTTGAAGTAATCTTATCGGATTGAGTCTTTAAAGATTTGAGAACACTTGATGCATGTCTTGCCGTGCGTATCTGTGGTGACAATGGGATATCACGTGATTCACTTGATGTATGTTTTGGTGATCAACTTGCGGGTTCCGCCCATGAACCTATGCATAGGGGTTGGCACACGTTTTCGTCGTGATTCTCCGGTAGGAACTTTGGGGCACTCTTTGAGGTTCTATGTGTTGGTTTGAGTAGATGAATTGAGATTGTGTGATGCATATCGTATAATCATACCCACGGATACTTGAGGTGACATTGGAGTATCTAGGTGACATTAGGGTTTTGGTTGATTTGTGTCTTAAGGTGTTATTCTAGTACGAACTCTAGGGCTGTTTGTGACACTTCTAGGAATAGCCCAACGGATTGATTGGAAAGAATAACTTTGAGGTGGTTTCGTACCCTACCATAATCTCTTCGTTTGTTCTCCGCTATTAGTGACTTTGGAGTGACTCTTTGTTGCATGTTGAGGGATAGTTATATGATCCAATTATGTTATTATTGTTGAGAGAACTTGCACTAGTGAAAGTATGAACCCTAGGCCTTGTTTCCTAGCATTGCAATACCGTTTACGCTCACTTTTACCGCTTGCTACCTTGCTGTTTTTATATTTTCAGTTTACGAAAACCTATATCTACCATCCATATTGCACTTGTATCACCATCTCTTCGCCGAACTAGTGCACCTATACAATTTACCATTGTATTTGGTGTGTTGGGGACACAAGAGACTCTTTGTTATTTGGTTGCAGGGTTGTTTGAGAGAGACCATCTTCATCCTACGCCTCCCACATATTGATAAACCTTAGGTCATCCACTTGAGGGAAATTTTCTACTGTCCTACAAACCTCTGCACTTGGAGGCCCAACAACATCTACAAGAAGAAGGTTGCGTAGTAGACATTAGGCATTAATCCTTTCAGGGAGCAGAGCAGCAACCACAGCACCTGGCCCGTGACTCTATGTATGTATAACCTTTCTCCTTGGATGTGCATGAAGCGGAAGTTCATTATGATGCCAGTTCTCATCCAAGGCCCTAAGCAACCCGGCAACGACATTGATGTGTACCTAAGGCCATTAGTGAAAGAACTTTTAGAGCTGTGGAATGAAAACGGTGTACGTGTGTGGGATGAGCACAAACATGAGGAATTTAACCTGCATGCGTTGTTGTTTGTAACCATCAATGATTGGCCTGCTCTCAGTAACCTTTCAGGATAGAACAAACAAGGGATAGCACACGAGCACGCACTGTTTAGCTGACACCGAAAGTATATACCTGGACAAATGCAGGAAGAATGTATACCTGGGGCATCGTCGATTTCTTCCGACCAACCATCAATGTCGAAAGAAAGGCAAGCATTTCAAAGGCGAGGCAGATCACTGGAAAAAGCCCGCCATGCGTATCGGTGATCACGTACTTGCTATGGTCAATAATTTACACGTAATCTTTGGAAAGGGTCCCGGCGGACTATCTGTTCCAAATGACGCTGAGGGACGCGTACCCATGTGGAAAAAGAAATCTATATTTTGGGACCTACCCTACTAGAAAGACCTAGAGGTCCGCTCTTCAATCGACGTGATGCACGTGACGAAGAACCTTTGGTGAACCTGCTAGGCTTCTTGGGCGTGTATGGGAAGACAAAAGATACACCGGAGGCACAGGAGGACCTGCAACGTTTGCACGAAAAAGACAGCATGCCTCCAAAGCAGTATGAAGGTCCTGCCAGCTACGCTCTTACCAAAGAAGACAAGGAAATCTCTTTGAATGTCTGCTCAGTATGAAGGTCCCGTCTGTCTTCTCGTTGAATATAAAGGGAATAATAAATATGCCAGAGAAAAAGTTTCAGAACCTAAAGTCTCATGACTGCCACATGATTATGACGCAACTTCTTCTAGTTGCATTGAGGGGGCTTCTACCGGAAAACGTTTGATTATCCATTGTGAAGCTATGTGCACTCCTCAATGCAATCTCTCAGAAGGTGATCGATCCAGAAATCCTACCAAGGCTAAGGAGTGATGTGGCGCAATGTCTTGTCAGTTTTGAGCTGGTGTTCCCACCATCCTTCTTCAACATCATGACGCATATCCTAGTTCATCTAGTCGATGAGATTGTCATTTTGGGCCTCGTATTTCTACACAATATGTTCCCCTTTGAGATGTTCATGGGAGTCCTAAAGAAATATGTCCGTAACCGCGCTAGGCCAGAAGGAAGCATCTCCATGGGCCATCAAACAGAGCATGTCATTGGGTTTTGTGTTGACTTCATTCCTGGCCTTAAGAAGATTAGTCTCCCTCAATCGTGGTATGAGGGGAGACTGACTGGAAAAGGCACGCTTGCAGGGGACTCAATAATATGTAGAGACGGGCATTCTTGGTCTCAAGCACACTACACAGTTCTACAGAACTCTACCTAGGTGACCCCGTATGTCGATGAATACAAGAACAGTCTGCGCTCCAAACACCCAGAGCAGTGTGACGACTGGATTACATGTGAACACATCAGGACTTTGGGCAATTGGATGGAAACACGTCTCAGAGGTGACAACACTGTTTCTGATGAGTTGTGCTCATTGTCCAGGGGACCATCTTCGACTGTATTGACTTACAAAGGATACAAGATAAATGGGAATGCATTTTACACGATAGCCCAAGATCAAAAGAGCACCAACCAAAACAGCGGTGTCCGCTTTGATGCAGCAACCAATAGGGGAAAGGACACATATTATGGTTACATAGTGAACATATGGGAACTTGACTATGGACATGATTTTAAGGTCCCTTTGTTTAAGTGCAAATGGGTCAATCTGTCAAGAGGCGGGGTACAGGTAGACCCACAGTACGGAATGACAACAGTGGATCTGAACAATCTTGGGTACACAGATGAACCATTTGTCCTAGCCAATGATGTGGCACAGGTTTTCTATGTGAAGGACATGTCTACCAAACGGAGACAAAGAAAAGAGAAGGAAGCGAATACATCATACGATGAGCCAAAGCTCCACATAGTTCTTTCAGGAAAAAGAGACATCATGGGATTGGAGAGCAAGACAGACATGTCTAAAGATTATGAAAAGTTTCATGAAATTCCTCCCTTCAAACACAAGGCTGACCCAAGCACCTTGTTAAGCGATGAAGAATATCCATGGTTACGGCGCAATAAGAAAGGAAACAAGCGAAGAAAAAGTGAAGATTTTCTCTCCACAACTATTATGATGATGCCTTTGATCAAGAATATCACTGCAGTTACATGTGAAGAAATGAAATGCCTGTTGTAACAGAGGAGTTTCCGTATGAAACCCTGATACCTCAAAACAGATTGTCCGTTTTGTACACGAAGTGCATCCAGTTTTTGTCGGAACCCTCTTAACTTTTTAGCACATGCTATGTGGGTGAAATGATGATATCATGCCAACTTTCAACCTTTTCAGAGTTCATTTGAAATGTCTAGAGTTCAAGTAAGTTCAAAAAAATGAAATCCCTTTGTAACAGACAAGTTTTCGTCCGAAACCCTAATACCTCGAAAGAGTTTGTCCATTTTCTACACGAAGTGCATCCTTTTTTTTCCGTAACCCTCTCATCTTTTTAGCACATGTTACATGGGTGAAATGATGATACCATGCCAACCTTCAACCTTTTCAGAGTTCATTTGAAATGCTTTTCAATTTTAGGGTCTTATAGCTCAAAAAAATCAGTAAATGTATGAAAAATAACAAATGAAGTTAGAAAGAGTTGTAATAAGTTATTAAAAATAAAAGAGAGGTGCAATGCTCACCTGCACGTTGCTTAGTTTTAGGCCATGAGAAACTACACATAGCTTCGTGCAGTCTACACCATTTCAAGGCCTGAAGCTAAGCAACATGTAGGTGAGCATTGCGCCTCTCCTTCATCGTCTCTGCACTCAAGGCTTATAAACCGCTGCGAGTGCCTCTCGCTTGGCGAGGTGGGACAAAAAAACAGCTGCAGAAAGAATTAACTAAAAAACTCTATTGTCGGTTCATGCCACGAACCGCTACTATCGAGAAATTTAAGTCTGAGTACAGGTATGCATGTAGGCGATCTTATGCACTATAAGCATCACGTCATGTCAGCTTGAAAAGCCAATGGTCTTTACTCTTAAATCTTAATGGGTTAACATAAGTATGCATGTAGGCTAGTTTTAGCTCTAAATGCATGTACGTCCCTGGTGGTAATACTAGCCTAGTACCATTATTTGGAGACAACACCAATTTTCTTTTGAGAAAAAAATATATGTAATTCAAATTCGCGTCAACTTTGGTTATTTTGGTTATTACCGAAACCAAACCGAAACTAAATGGTTATTACTGAAACCGAACCGTATTTTGTATAAAACAGTATAAACCGAAGTATAAAAACCATATAAAACCGATAACTGTATAAACCGAACCGAATGAAACCGAAAAACCGAATGCACAGGGTGAGCCCCCAGCCTTAGAACCGGTACTAATAGAAATAAGAATGAACTAGAAAACTTTAATGAAATTCTAATAGCTAAAATAATCAACTAAAAAAGCTTTTATAAACCTCTAGTATTATTGAAACTAAAATTATATAAAATTTATGCAACTAAAATTATCAAAGTATTTTCTGTTCAAAACATTAAAAGCAAAAAGAATTTTCATAAAATAAATAAAAAAGCAAAAAAGAAAATAAAATAAATAAGTAGAAACAAAATAAACTTTAATAAATAAGTACAAACAAAATAAACTTTAATAAATAAGTAGAAACAAAATAATACAAAATAAACTTTAATAAAATAAATAAGTAGAAACAAAATAAACTTTAATAAAGTAAAATAAATAAACATTAATAAAATAAATAAAAATAGCAACAGTAAGTATTTTGTTGTAAATAGAAACAAAATAAAATAAATAAAGCAACAACGAAAACAAAAATAAAATAAAAAGTGCCACCTACTGGGCCACCACGGCCTGAATACGACTAGGAAACCAACCATGGGCCAGGATTCAGGCCTGCAAGAGGCCCAGTAGCACTAGTAGAAAGCGGCCCATTTGTTCCGGTTGGTAAGGGCCTTTTGTCCCGGTTCCTGAACCGGCATTAAAGGGTCGTTACTAATGCCCTGGCCCTTTAGTCCCGGTTCAGTCCAGAACCGGGACAGATGGGCCTCCACATGGCATGTGCGCCGAGCCCAGGCAGGAGGGCCTTGGGTCCCGGTTGGTGGCACCAACCGGGACCAATAGGCATCCACACGTCAGCATTTCTGTGACTGGGTTTTTTTCTTTTTTGAAGGGGGGGGGGGGTTGGGGGTTTTGGGGGGTTAATTTAGGTGTTTCATATATATATATATATGTATATATATATATTATGCTAGCTAGCTAATTAATAGGGAGAAGTGTCCTCTCTTATGTCCGTGCTTGGTCGACGCTATGTACTATACATACGTATAGAGAGGACTAGACACGCTAGCTAGCTAGTAAGCAAACGAAGGAACAGAAGATCGTCATGAACATATATGCATACAGAAAGAAGAGATATCGACCACCTCTCCTTCTCCGAGAGATTGGTCGAACAACAAGTTCTCGTATATCTATCCGACACTACCGGCTACATATATATAATAATTATCTCTTACAAATATAATCTCCTAATATATGGACGCAGGGTCCACATAGTATTCTCCGTCTTCAGCGATCACGTGGTCAAGAAAGAATGCCGCCAATTCCTCTTGAATTGCTCGCATGCGATCTGGTGCTAGGAGTTCATCCCGCATCCGAAACATCTAATTTGAAGAAGGGGGTCAATACATATATATATATATGAATGAATGAAACTCAACACAAATGATGGTAATAAAATAAAATTGTGAATATTGTTATTTACGCACTTCATATTGTTCGTCGGAGTAGCCCCGCTCACAGGTCATGTGGCGGATGGACTCGCAAACGTAGTATCCACAGAAATCATTCTCTTGTTCCTGCCACAACCACTTTACAAGAAAAAGAGGTCAATCAAACTGATAAGCAAGAATGCCAAATGGTATTGATGAAACTAGCGTTTGAATCACTAGGAGATGCGCGGAACATGCTACTATAGTACTTACTTTTGGGTGTCTAAATTCCAGCTTCTTCGGCAGTCTCGGAGCTTTTTTGGTGAATTTTCTCCAAACCCTGCCAGACAAAGAAAACAATTACTTGATATCAGAAATGAACAAAGTTGCTGATATGGTGGATAATGATCGATTTAACTTACTTCTCGAGCATTTGAGTCATGTCCGCATACTCCTGGGGATCTTTTCATTTCGAGTCTAAGACAGTTACTACTCCCTGCTCAATCTTAATCTCTAGGAGAATATAGTGGAACCTGCGCACGCATGCATAACTCATCAATTACATTACTATAACCTGGAATAATATATAAGGGAAACCGTATATGCACAAGACAGTAACACTCACTTGAAGTTGTAAGGAAAGAGTATTATATCTTTGTTTTCATTTATTACCAACGATCGTAGCAAGTTGGCCTCGGTATCTTCGGCATGAAATTTAACCTCAGTTGCATCTATGAGATTTGTGTTAACGAACCCAATATCACCGACTTGTCTTTTCTTCAACTCGACAATCTTCAATCTGCATAATATAGTGAGGATAATTATAAATACATGCAAAGAAAGAGCTGACCTATATAGAGAGATTTAATGACAGAAGTACTACTACTTACAGACAGTAGCAGGTGACCGTTGCTTTATCGAGGGCCAATTGATTGAAAAACTGAAACAACTCCTCAAATGGAACATGCAATAGTTCAATTCCAACGAGGTCATGCTCCTTTTTAACTCTCAGATACAAAGTATTCCTCCCCCCAGACTCTCTGCAGGTTTTCATGTACCAATGATGCAATCTTCGCATCATCGTTGTTAGAGATCTTTCATATTTGACGAGAGGCTTCCCGTACTCGTATCCGTGTATCTGCACCTCCAAGAAATCATAATGTACATCGTCGGGCAGGTAATCTCCAAGATTGCTATAACCGGGCACCATCCTCGGATCATTAGCGACGATATCGCTAGGAACCTTGAGTGGGGGGCACGAGTGCTTCGCTTGTTCGCCGAGCTGGGAAATTTGTTTCCCAGCTCGTCGTTCTTTCATCCTTTGATCACTAACAGTACTTCCCGACCGCTCCGCTTCGACAAATGTCTTTCCAAAAATGCGCTCATAGTTGCCTTTCGGTGGAGACTTGGGTGGTTTTCTCAGGGCAGCCAGAGTGCGCTTCGCTTTCACCGGATCTACCTTCTCCTCTGGAGGTGGATGTCTCTGTGCTTTCAACCCTTGAAACCAGTCCTTCACTTCGGTTCACGCGATCTTCGCGTTCTCCTCCGGGGTCATCTCGTATGGTAACTTCTCTGGAGTCTTCGGAGAAGGACCGAATCTGTATTTCCTCCCGCCTCTGGCTGTACTGCTAGACGCCGGCAGAGCAGACGATGGAGCGGTTGTCTTCTTTCCTTGCTTACAAGGCGGAGGAGAAGGACTACGACGCGCCGGAGCGGCGGCGGGTCTCTTCCGCCCTTGCCGACGTGGCGGAGAAGGAGGAGGCTGGCTGCTCGGGCGCGCCGGCGCAGGCGGAAAAGGAGGCTGGGTGCCGCCACGCGCCGGAGAAGGAGTCGGCCGAGTGCCCTGATCGTCACTCGCCGGAGGAGGAGGCGGTGGAGGAGGCGGAGTGCGCTGACTCGCCGGAGGAGGAGGAGGCGGAGGCGTCCAGTTCGGAAGGTTGATGAGCTCCTTCCTCCATAGGCATGGCATCTTCAGAGAAGAACCCAGCCGAGTCCCCCCTTCACCGGTAGGGTGGTCAAGCTGGAGGTCCTCAAATCCCTCCGTTATTTCATGCACCATCACCCTAGCATATCCTTCTGGAATCGGCCGGCAGTGAAAAGTTGTGCTGGGTTCAGTAGGAAAAACAGAGCCAACAGCCGCCTTGACCTTCAAATTCATCCATTGCGTCATAAGGTGGCAATTTTGAGACTCCGTGATAGCATCCACGGGATAGCTGGCAGGAGCCGTCAAGACATGCTCCGGCTGAAGCAGCTCGGTGGAAGCCACGCTGCTTCTCCGCTGAGATGGCGGGGTAGCTTCGAGGGAAGCTTCGGCAGTTCGTTTGCTGCGATTTGCTTCTCGTTCCTCTATTGCTTGTACCCTTGCATGCAGCGCCTGCAGTTGGGTCTGCTGCACTTTCTTCCTCCTCTCCTGGCACTTGTAACCGCCTGCGTCTGGAAACCCAGCCTTCCACGGAACGGAGCCTGGCGTGCCTCGTGTCCGTCCAGGGTGCTCAGGATTACCGAGGGCCATTGTGAGCTCGTCGTTCTCTCTGTCTGGAACGAACGTCCCTTGCTGCGCTGCATCGATATAGTGCTGAAGCCTCTTGACTGGTATGTCCAATTGCTCGTCCGTCCAAATGCACTTCCCTAATACAGGGTCCAAGGTTCCGCTAGCCCCGAAGAAACAAGTCCGGCAACGGTCTAGCCAGTTCATTGTCTCTGGTTCGATCCCTTTATCAACCAGATCATTCTCAGCCTTGGCCCACTTAGGCCGGGCTACGAGGTAGCCACCTGACCCCGTGCGATGGTGATGCTTCTTCTTCACAGCATTTTTCTTGTTTGTCGCCGACATCTTCTTACTCTTTTCCGATGTCTTGTGGGCCACAAATGCGGGCCAGTCATCTCTAATCTTCTCATATTTTCCCTTGAATTCTGGTGTCTCTCCTTTGTCAACAAACCTATTCAGGTCTTTCTTCCACCTCCTGAATAGGTCTGCTATCTTCTTAAGAGCAAAAGACTTGATTAATTGCTCTTTAACTAGCTTCTCTGGATCATCCTCTGGCGGTAGGGTGAAATTTAACTTCAGCTTAGTCCAAAGATCATTTTTCTGCATATCATTGACATAAGACACCTCAGGGTCTTCTTTAGCCGGCTTTAACCATTGCTGGATGCTGATCGGGATCTTGTCCCTAACCAGAACCCGCACTGCGCAACAAATGCGTTCTTTGTCCGGATGGGTTCAATCGGTTGGCCGTCGGGCGCGATTGCTATGATCTCAAACCTTTCATCCGAGCTCAGCTTTTTCTTCGGGCCTTGTCTCTTTACTGAAGTTGTGCTCGATCCGGAGGGCTAGAAAAAAGAACAAAGACGAGAGTTAATTAATATGTGTACATACCAAAACAATGAATGCATCAATTAGCTAGTTAGCACAGGCTTAACTAATATATATACCTGGCCGGACTCAGTTCGGTCACCGGAGCCGTCCTCACGGTCTCCTTCTTGCACCGGCATTGGGTCACCGGAGCCATCATAATCATAGCCAGCTGCTTCTTCACCCTCTCCTTCCAGACCATCGGTGTCTTTGAGAAACAACGAGCAGACGGCATCACTTCCTTGTGTGATTATGTCCCCCAACAATGCTTCTTGTGCTTCGTCTCGTGGGGTGTCCATAGTTTCTACAAATATTTACAACATGGAAATTATTATTCAATCATGACAGATGGACATATTAGTTGCAAACGTAGAATTAGCTAGCTAATCACAGTAAGGAATCATATTAATTAGTGGCCTCGACGCTGCTTCTCTAGGGTTTGGGGTGGCCTCGACAACGCTTCAAGGGTTTGGGGTGGCCTCGAGAACGCTTCAAGGAGGGGGTAATATCGACAACGACGAGATACATACATGGGAAAATAATGTTATCAGGGAGGGGGTATATCGACCCCCCCCCCACGTGTTGAGTTATCAGGGAGGGGGGGTATATCGACCCACCCCCACGTGTTGAAGTTATCGGGAAGGGGGTATATCGACCCCCCCCACACGTGGTGAAGTTATCGGGAGGGGGTATATCGACCCCCCCTCGTGTTGAAGTTATCGGGGAGGGGGTATATCGACCCCCCCCCCCCACGTGTTGAAGTTATCAGGAGGGGGTATATCGACCCGCCCTCGTGTTGAAGTTACCGGGAGGGGGTATATCGACCCCCCCATGTGTTGAAGTTATTGGGAGTTTATATCGATAAGACATACGTACATGGGAAAATAATATTATCGGGGAGGGGGTATATCGACCCCCCCCCTCGTGTTGAAGTTATCGGGAGGGGTATATCGACGACGACAGACCCGATAAAACATAAGAAAACGAAGAAGACATAAAGAGAGGAGAAGAAGAAAGGAATGGCTAGAGGAGAAGATCGAAGAAAAAAAAAGAAGAAAAAAAGAGGAGAAGAAGAAAGGAATAGAGGAGAAGAAGAGAGAAAGGAATAGAGGAGAAGAAGAGAAAATAGTTTCTCTTCTTCTCCTCTATTCCTTTCTTCTTCTCCTCTTCTTTTTCTTCTTTTTTCTTCTTCTTATTTATTTCTCCTCTTCTTCCTCTCCCCTCTTCTTCTCCTTTCTCCTCTTCTTATTTCCTTTTTCCTCTCATTCTTTTTCTTCTTCTTCCTTCTTAAAAATACATGAAGTAGTATTGCTTGTTTTTTTTAAATAATGTTCAAATAGAAATTTTTGCCTAATTCATTGTTCATATGAATATACAAACATTTGCATATTTACAATAATCAATATCACCAAAAAAATCTATGAACAGAAAAAATACTATTTTTTCTAAAAATCTATCTTTTGCATATATACATGAACATATATATACATAGAGAACATATATACATACATATATACATTTTTATAAAAATGCAAAAAACAAAAAATCTAAAAAAATGGCATATAAACAGATATACACACATACATATACTCATACATATACATATAATCAGGAAAAAAACATCTATATATTTGCAAAAAACAAGGGGAAGAGGGTGGCGGTGCCGGCCCTGACCAAAGCGAGGCAGAGGCAACGGCGGCACGGAGCAGCTGGGGCGCGGCGAGGCAGAGGCGACGGCAAGGCAGGGCGAGGCAGAGGCGACGGCGGCGCGGGGCAGCTGGGGCGCGGCGAGGCAGAGGCGACGGCGAGGCAGGGCGAGGCAGAGGCGACGGCGGCGCGGGGCAGCTGGGGCGCAACGACGACGACGTGGTCGGGGCAGGGGCGCGCGGCGTGGTCGGGGCGGGCTGCCGGCGGCGTGCGTGTCGACGAGGCAGCAGAGGGTGGCGAGGGCGTCATCGGGGCGAGCTCGGGCAGCCTGGCGGCGTCGTCGGGGCGGGGAACTGATGCAGATGAATCTGAAAAATGCCAAGTGCTTTCTTATATACTAAGAGTATTGGTCCTGGTTCGTGGCACAAACCGGGACCAATGCCACCTTTAGTCCCGGTTGGTGGCACCAACCAGGACCAAAGGCCTATTTTCAGCAGCCCAAAGGGCGGGAAGCGGCGGCCTTTGGTCCCGGTTGGTGGCACCAACCGGGACTAAAGGGGGGCATTGGTCCCGGTTTTTGCTGTCGGGGAACATAGTAATTTCAAATTTTTCCTATGCACACACAAGATCATGGTGATGCATAGCAACGAGAGGGGAGAGTATTGTCTACGTACCCTCGTAGACCGAAGCGGAAGCATTGACACAACGTAGAGGAAGTAGTCGTACGTCTTCCCGGTCCAACCGATCCAAGCACCGTTACTCCGGCACCTCCGAGTTCTTGACACACGTACAGCTCGATGACGCACCCCGGGCTCCGATCCAACAAAGCTTCGGGGAGGAGTTTCGTCAGCACGACGGCGTGGTGACGATCTTGATGTTTAACCATCGCAGGGCTTCGCCTAAGCACCACTACAATATGATCGAGGTGTAATATCGTGGAGGGGGGCACCGCACACGGCTAAGAAACGATCACGAAGATCAACTTGTGTGTCCTAGGGTGCCCCCCTGCCCCCGTATATAAAGGAGCCAAGGGGGGTGCGGCCGGCCCTAGTA
Source organism: Triticum urartu (assembly GCF_056163025.1). Lineage (NCBI taxonomy): Eukaryota > Viridiplantae > Streptophyta > Magnoliopsida > Poales > Poaceae > Triticum > Triticum urartu. The sequence continues at coordinate 717,957,870 of NC_141879.1, forward strand.
GGAGGCGCGCAGGAGGAGTCCTACTCCTACCGGGAGTAGGACTCCCCTCCCTTTCCTTGTCCAAGTAGGAGAGGGGGAAGGAAGGGAGAGAGGAGAGGAAGGAAAGGGGGGGGGGCGCCCCTCCCTCCTTGTCCAATTAGGACTAGGGGGAGAGGGGGTGCGCGGCCTGCCCTGGCTGCCTTTCCGTTTCTCCACTTTAGGCCCATGAGGCCCATTAACCCCCCGGGGGGTTCCGGTAACCCCCCAGTTCTCCGGTTTTATCCGAAACTTCCCCGGAACACTTCCGGTGTCCGAATATAGCCGTCCAATATATCAATCTTTATGTCTCGACCATTTCGAGACTCCTCGTTATGTCTGTGATCATATCCGGGACTCCAAACAACCTTCGGTACATCAAAATACATAAACTCATAATGAAATTGTCATCGTAACTTTAAGCGTGCGGACCCTACGGTTCGAGAACAATGTAGACATGACCGAGACACGTCTCCGGTCAATAACCAACAGCGGGACCTAGATGCCCATATTGGCTCCTACATATTCTACGAAGATCTTTATCGGTCAGACCGCATAACAACATACGTTGTTCCCTTTGTCATCGGTATGTTACTTGCTCGAGATTCGATCGTCGGTATCCAATACCTAGTTCAATCTCGTCATCGGCAAGTCTCTTTACTCGTTCCGTAATACATCATCCCGCAACTAACTCATTAGTTGTAATGCTTGCAAGGCTTAAGTGATGTGCATTACCGAGAGGGCCCAGAGATACCTCTCTGACGATCGGAGTGACAAATCCTAATCTCGAAATACGTCAACCCAACATGTACCTTTGGAGACACCTGTAGAGCACCTTTATAATCACCCAGTTACGTAGTGATGTTTGGTAGCACACAAAGTGTTCCTCAGGCACACGGGAGTTACATAATCTCATAGTCATAGGAACATGTATCATTCATGAAGAAAGCAATAGCAACATACTAAACGATCGGGTGCTAAGCTAATGGAATGGGTCATGTCAATCAGATCATTCAACTAATGATGTGATCCCGTTAATCAAATGACAACTCTTTGTCCATGGTTAGGAAACATAACCATCTTTGATTACCGAGCTAGTCAAGTAGAGGCATACTAGTGACACTTTGTTTGTCTATGTATTCACACATGTATTATGTTTCCGGTTAATACAATTCTAGCATGAATAATAAACATTTATCATGATATAAGGAAATAAATAATATCTTTATTATTGCCTCTAGGGCATATTTCCTTCAGTCTCCCACTTGCACTAGAGTCAATAATCTAGATTACACAGTAATGATTCTAACACCCATGGAGCCTTGGTGTTGATCATGTTTTGCTCGTGGAAGAGGATTAGTCAACGGGTCTGCTACATTCAGATCCGTATGTATCTTGCAAATCTCTATGTCTCCCACCTGGACTAGATCCCGTATGGAATTGAAGCGTCTCTTGATGTGCTTGGTTCTTTTGTGAAATCTGGATTCCTTTGCCAAGGCAATTGCACCAGTATTGTCACAAAAGATTTTCATTGGACCCGATGCACTAGGTATGACACCTAGATCGGATATGAACTCCTTCATCCAGACTCCTTCGTTTGTTGCTTCCGAAGCAGCTATGTACTCCGCTTCACATGTAGATCCCGCCACGACGCTTTGTTTAGAACTGCACCAACTGACAGCTCCACCGTTTAATGTAAACACATATCCGGTTTGCGATTTAGAATCGTCCGGATCAGTGTCAAAGCTTGCATCAACGTAACCGTTTACGATGAGCTCTTTGTCACCTCCATATACGAGAAACATATCCTTAGTCCTTTTGAGGTACTTCAGGATGTTCTTGACCGCTGTCCGGTGATCCACTCCTGGATTACTTTGGTACCTCCCTGCTAAACTTATAGCAAGGCACACATCAGATCTGGTACACAACATTGCATACATGATAGAGCCTATGGCTGAAGCATAGGGAACATCTTTCATTTTCTCTCTATCTTCTGCAGTGGTCGGGCATTGAGTCTGACTCAACTTCACACCTTGTAACACAGGCAAGAACCCTTTCTTTGCTTGATCCATTTTGAACTTCTTCAAAATCTTGTCAAGGTATGTGCTTTGTGAAAGTCCAATTAAGCATCTTGATCTATCTCTATAGATCTTTATTCCTAATATGTAAGCAGCTTCACCGAGGTCTTTCATTGAAAAACTCTTATTCAAGTATCCCTTTATGCTATCCAGAAATTCTATATCATTTCCAATCAGTAATATGTCATCCACATATAATATCAGAAATGCTACAGAGCTCCCACTCACTTTCTTGTAAATACAGGCTTCTCCGAAAGTCTGTATAAAACCAAATGCTTTGATCACACTATCAAAGCGTTTATTCCAACTCCGAGAGGCTTGCACCAGTCCATAAATGGATCGCTGGAGCTTGCACACTTTGTTAGCTCCCTTTGGATCAACAAAACCTTCCGGTTGCATCATATACAAATCTTCTTCCAGAAATCCATTCAGGAATGCAGTTTTGACATCCATCTGCCAAATTTCATAATCATAAAATGCGGCAATTGCTAACATGATTCGGACAGACTTAAGCATCGCTACGGGTGAGAAGGTCTCATCGTAGTCAACCCCTTGAACTTGTCGAAAACCTTTTGCGACAAGTCGAGCTTTGTAGACAGTAATATTACCGTCAGCATCAGTCTTCTTCTTGAAGATCCATTTATTCTCAATTGCTTGCCGATCATCAGGCAAGTCAACCAAAGTCCATACTTTGTTCTCATACATGGATCCCATCTCAGATTTCATGGCTTCAAGCCATTTTGCGGAATCTGGGCTCACCATCGCTTCTTCATAGTTCGTAGGTTCATCATGATCTAGTAGCATGATTTCCAGAACAGGATTACCGTACCACTCTGGTGTGGATCTTACTCTGGTTGATCTACGAGGCTCAGTAGTAACTTGATCTGAAATTTCATGATCATCATCATTTAATTCCTCACCAATTGGTATAAGTGTCGCAGGAACCGATTTCTGTGCTGAACTACTTTCCAATAAGGGAGCAGGTACAGTTACCTCATCAAGTTCTACTTTCCTCCCACTCACTTCTTTTGAGAGAAACTCCTTCTCTAGAAAGGATCCATTCTTAGCAACGAATATCTTGCCTTCGGATCTGTGATAGAAGGTCTACCCAACAGTTTCCTTTGGGTATCCTATGAAGACACATTTCTCTGATTTGGGTTCGAGCTTATGAGGTTGAAGTTTTTTCACATAAGCATCGCAGCCCCAAACTTTAAGAAACGACAACTTTGGTTTCTTGCCAAACCATAGTTCATAAGGTGTCGTCTCAACGGATTTTGATGGTGTCCTATTTAACGTGAATGCGGCCGTCTCTAAAGCATAACCCCAAAACGATAGCGGTAAATCAGTAAGAGACATCATGGATCGCACCATATCTAGTAAAGTACGATTACGACGTTCGAACACACCATTACGCTGTGGTGTTCCGGGTGGCGTGAGGTGCGAAACTATTCCGCATTGCTTCAAATGTACACCAAACTCGTAACTCAAATATTCTCCTCCACGATCAGATCGTAGAAACTTTATTTTCTTGTTACGATGATTTTCAACTTCACTCTGAAATTCTTTGCACTTTTCAAATGTTTCAGACTTATGTTTCATTAAGTAGATATACCCATATCTGCTTAAGTCATCTGTGAAGGTGAGAAAATAACGATATCCGCCACGAGCCTCAATATTCATCGGACCACATACATCTGTATGTATGATTTCCAACAAATCTGTTGCTCTCTCCATAGTACCGGAGAACGGTGTTTTAGTCATCTTGCCCATGAGGCACGGTTCGCAAGTACCAAGTGATTCATAATCAAGTGGTTCCAAAATTCCATCAGTATGGAGTTTCTTCACGCGCTTTACACCGATATGACCTAAACGGCAGTGCCACAAATAAGTTGCACTATCATTATTAACTCTGCATCTTTTGGCTTCAACATTATGAATATGTGTATTACTACTATCGAGATTCATAAAAAATAGACCACTCTTCAAGGGTGCATGACCATAAAAGATATTACTCATATAAATAGAACAACCATTATTCTCTGATTTAAATGAATAACCGTCTCGCATCAAACAAGATCCAGATATAATGTTCATGCTCAATGCTAGCACCAAATAACAATTATTTAGGTCTAATACTAATCCCGAAGGTAGATGTAGAGGTAGTGTGCCGACCGTGATCACATCGACTTTGGAACTATTTCCCACGCGCATCGTCACCTCGTCCTTTGCCAGTGTTCGCTTAATCCGTAGTCCCTGTTTCGAGTTGCAAATATTAGCAATAGAACCAGTATCAAATACCCAGGTGCTACTGCGAGCTCTAGTAAGGTACACATCAATAACATGTATATCACATATACCTTTGTTCACCTTGCCATCCTTCTTATCCGCCAAATACTTGGGGCAGTTCCGCTTCCAGTGACCAGTCTGCTTGCAGTAGAAGCACTCAGTTTCAGGCTTAGGTCCAGACTTGGGTTTCTTCTCTTGAGTAGCAACTTGCTTGCTCTTCTTCTTGAAGTTCCCCTTCTTCTTCCCTTTGCCCTTTTTCTTGAAACTAGTGGTCTTGTTGACCATCAACACTTGATGCTCCTTTTTGATTTCTACCTCCGCAGCTTTCAGCATTGCGAAGAGCTCAGGAATAGTCTTATTCGTCCCTTGCATATTATAGTTCATCACGAAGCTCTTGTAGCTTGGTGGCAGTGATTGGAGAATTCTGTCAATGATGCAATCATCTGGAAGATTAACTCCCATCTGAATCAAGTGATTATTATACCCAGACATTTTGAGTATATGCTCACTGACAGAACTATTCTCCTCCATCTTGCAGCTATAGAACTTATTGGAGACTTCATATCTCTCAATCCGGGCATTTGCTTGAAATATTAACTTCAACTCCTGGAACATCTCATATGCTCCATGACGTTCAAAACATCGTTGAAGTCCCGATTCTAAGCCGTAAAGCATGGCACACTGAACTATCGAGTAGTCATCAGCTTTGCTCTGCCAGACGTTCATAACATCTGGTGTTGCTCCAGCAGCAGGCCTGGCACCCAGCGGTGCTTCCAGGACGTAATTCTTCTGGGCAGCAATGAGGATAATCCTCAAGTTACGGACCCAGTCCGTGTAATTGCTACCATCATCTTTCAACTTTGCTTTCTCAAGGAACGCATTAAAATTCAACGGAACAACAGCACGGGCCATCTATCTACAATCAAACATACAATAGTTTTCAATGGTGAACATCATTATGTTGATCATATCTACTATATGATTCACGTCGACCTTTCGGTCTCCGTGTTCCGAGGCCATATCTACATATGCTAGGCTCGTCAAGTTTAACCTGAGTATTTTGCGTGTGCAAAACTGGCTTGCACCCATTGTAGATGGACGTAGAGCTTATCACACCCGATCATCACGTGGTGTCTGGGCACGACGAACTTTGGCAACGGTGCATACTCAGGGAGAACACTTCTTGATAATTTAGTGAGAGATCATCTTATAATGCTACCGTCAATCAAAGCAAGATAAGATGCATAAAAGATAAACATCACATGCAATCAATATAAGTGATATGATATGGCCATCATCATCTTGTGCTTGTGATCTCCATCTCCGAAGCACCGTCATGATCACCATCGTCACCGGCGCGACACCTTGATCTCCATCATAGCATCGTTGTCGTCTCGCCAATCTTATGCTTCTACGACTATCGCTACCGCTTAGTGATAAAGTAAAGCATTACAGGGCGATTGCATTGCATACAATAAAGTGACAACCATATGGCTCCTGCCAGTTGCCGATAACTCAGTTACAAAACATGATCATCTCATACAATAAAATTTAGCATCATGTCTTGACCATATCATATCACAACATGCCCTGCAAAAACAAGTTAGACGTCCTCTACTTTGTTTGTTGCAAGTTTTACGTGGCTGCTACGGGCTTAAGCAAGAACCAATCTTACCTACGTATCAAAACCACAACGATAGTTTGTGAAGTTGATGCCGTTTTAACCTTCGCAAGGACCGGGCGTAGCCAGACTCGGTTCAACTAAAGTTGGAGAAACTGACACCTGCCAGCCACCTGTGTGCAAAGCACGGCGGTAGAACCAGTCTCGCGTAAGCGTACGCGTAATGTCGGTCCGGGCCGCTTCATCCAACAATACCGCCGAACCAAAGTATAACATGCTGGTAGGCAGTATGACTTATATCGCCCACAACTCACTTGTGTTCTACTCGTGCATATAACATCAAACCATAAAACCTAGGCTCGGATGCCACTGTCGAGGAACGTAGTAATTTCAAAAAATTCCTACGCACACGCAAGATCATGGTGATGCATAGCAACGAGAGGGGAGAGTGTTGTCTACGTACCCTCGTAGACCGGAGCGGAAGCGTTGACGCAACATAGAGGAAGTAGTCGTACGTCTTCCCGGTCCAACCGATCCAAGCACCGTTACTCCGGCACCTCCGAGTTCTTGACACACGTACAGCTCGATGACGCACCCCGGGCTCCGATCCAGCAAAGCTTCGGGGAGGAGTTTCGTCAGCACGACGGCGTGTTGATGATCTTGATGTTTAACCGTTGCAGGGCTTCGCCTAAGCACCGCTACAATATGACCGAGGTGTAATATCGTGGAGGGCGGCACTGCACACAGCTAAGAAACGATCACGAAGATCAACTTGTGTGTCCTAGGGTGCCCCCTGCCCCCGTATATAAAGGAGCCAAGGGGGGTGCGGCCGGCCCTAGTAGGAGGCGCGCAGGAGGAGTCCTACTCCTACCGGGAGTAGGACTCCCCTCCCTTTCCTTGTCCAAGTAGGAGAGGGGGAAGGAAGAGAGAGAGGAGAGGAAGGAAAGGGGGGGGGCGCCGCCCCTCCCTCCTTGTCCAATTCGGACTAGGGGAAGAGGGGGCGCGCGGCCTGCCATGGCTGCCTTTCCTCTTCTCCACTTTAGGCCCATCAGGCCCATTAATCCCCCGGGGGGTTCCGGTAACCCCCCGGTTCTCCGGTTTTATCCGAAACTTCCCCGGAACACTTCCGGTGTCCGAATATAGCCGTCCAATATATCCATCTTTATGTCTCGACCATTTCGAGACTCCTCGTTATGTCCGTGATCATATCCGGGACTCCGAACAACCTTCGGTACATCAAAATACATAAACTTATAATGAAACTGTCATCGTAACTTTAAGCGTGCGGACCCTACGGTTCGAGAACAATGTAGACATGACCGAGACACGTCTCCGGTCAATAACCAACAGCGGGACCTGGATGCCCATATCGGCTCCTACATATTCTACGAAGATCTTTATCGGTCAGACCGCATAACAACATACGTTGTTCCCTTTGTCATCGGTATGTTACTTGCTCGAGATTCGATCATCGGTATCCAATACTCGTTATCGGCAAGTCTCTTTACTCGTTCCGTAATACATCATCCCGCAACTAACTCATTAGTTGCAATGCTTGCAAGGCTTAAGTGATGTGCATTACCGAGAGGGCCCAGAGATACCTCTCCGACGATCAGAGTGACAAATCCTAATCTTGAAATACGCCAACCCAACATGTACCTTTGGAGACACTTGTAGAGCTCCTTTATAATCACCCAGTTACGTTGTGACGTTTGGTAGCACACAAAGTGTTCCTCCGGCAAACGGGAGTTGCATAATCTCATAGTTATAGGAACATGTATAAGTCATGAAGAAAGCAATAGCAACATACTAAACGATCGGGTGCTAAGCTAATGGAATGGGTCATGTCAATCAGATCATTCAACTAATGATGTGATCCCGTTAATCAAATGACAACTCTTTCTCCATGGTTAGGAAACATAACCATCTTTGATTAGCGAGCTAGTCAAGTAGAGGCATACTAGTGACACTTTGTTTGTCTATGTATTCACACATGTATTATGTTTCCGGTTAATACAATTAGCATGAATAATAAACATTTATCATGATATAAGGAAATAAATAATATCTTTATTATTGCCTCTAGGGCATATTTCCTTCATTTGCCACGAATCGGGACCAATGCACCCCTTTAGTCCCTGTTGGTGCCACCAACCGGGACCAAAGGCCTTGTGCTGCCCCGCGCCAAAACTTTAGTCCCACCTCGCTAGCTGAGAGAGCTCGAGAGTGGTTTATAAGCGCTGCTGCGCCTTGCCTCTCCAGCTCCTCTCAATTGCAGGCTTTCGGGCCTAACCCTGCGCTGTGTGCCTGTGGGCCTACAGGGCCTCCTGCGCGCCTGAATCCTGGCCCATGGTAGGGTTTCTAGTCGTATTTAGGCCGTGGAGGCCCAGTAGGTGGCACTTTTTTTGTTTTCTTTGTTGCTTTATTTATTTTATTTTGTTTCTACTTACAACAAAATACTTATTGTTGCTATTTTTTCCAGTTTTTTTGTTTCTTGTTCTGCATTATTTATTTTCTTTTGTTTTTTGCTTTATTTTTTTATTCTTTTTTGCTTTTAGTTTTAGAAAAATTATAAACTTTCTGTTAGTGCCATTAGTTTTCAAATTTGAAAACACTTTTTTTTGTTTTCTTTGTTGCTTTATTTATTTTATTTTGTTTCTACTTACAACAAAATACTTATTGTTGCTATTTTTATTTTTTTTCTATTTTTTTGTTTTGTTTTCTGCATTATTTATTTTCTTTTTTTTGCTTTATTTTTTAATTCTTTTTTGCTTTTAGTTTTAGAAAAAATATAAACTTTCTGTTAGTGCCATTAGTTTTCAAATTTGAAAACACTTTTTTTGTTTTTCTCTTTGTTGCTTTATTTATTTTATTTTGTTTCTACTTACAACAAAATACTTATTGTTGCTATTTTTATTTTTTCCAATTTTTTTGTTTTGTTTTCTGCATTATTTATTTTCTTTTGTTTTTTGCTTTATTTTTTAATTCTTTTTTCTTTTAGGTTAGAAAAATTATAAACTTTCTGTTAGTGCCATTAGTTTTAGAAAAATTATAAACTTTCTATTAGTGCCATTAGTTTTCAAATTTGAATAGTTAAAATTTGAATTCTTTGAAATTTGTGTGAATCACAAGTTTGTGTTTAAGTTTACTAAAAAAATGAACATAGATGCGCCTATAGAGAAAATTCAACCTAAATTCATAATCAATTTCTATGAATTTCAGAGAAATTCACTATGAATTTAGGTCAAATTCCCTGTATAGGGGCATCTATTTTCACTTTGAGAGGAGCTCAACAAGGCAGAGAGGGACGGGCTTATAAACCGGTGTGAGCGCCCTTCGGTTGGCGAGGTGGGACTAAACTCTGAGCGCAACGAGGACCAACCCTTTAGTCCCGGTTTGTGGCACAAACCGGGACTAATGTCATGGGCCAGGGGCGAGGCGCATTGGTCCCGGTTCGTGCGTGGAGCCGGGACCAAAAGGTCCAGACGAACCGGGACCAATGGCCCACGTGGCTGCCCTCTTGAGGGCCAACCCATAAGACATTAAAGCATTTCAAATGAACTCTGAAAAAGTTGGCATAACATGTGCATGTAAAAAACAGACAATGGTATCATACTCGCCTGTTACAAAGTTGGCATGGTATCATCATAATAATTACGGGAGAAAGTCTTCACTTTTTCTTCGCTTGTGTCATTTGCTTATTGCGCCGTAACCATGGATAATCTTCATCGTTTATCAGGATGCTTGGGTCAGCCTTGACTTTGAAGGGAGGAATTTCATGAAACTTTTCATAATCTTCAGACATGTCTGTCTTGCCCTCCACTCCCAGGATGTCCCTTTTTCCTGAAAGAACTATGTGGCGCTTTGGCTCATCGTATGATGTATTCGCTTCCTTATCTTTTCTTTTTCTCGGTCTGGTAGACATGTCCTTCACATAGATAACCTGTGCCACATCATTGGCTAGGACGAACGGTTAATCAGTGTACCAAAGATTTTTTTCAGATTCACTGTTGTCATTCCGTACTGTGGGTCTACCTGTACCCCGCCTCCTGACAGATTGACCCATTTGCACTTAAACAAAGGGACCTTAAAATCATGTCTGTAGTCAAGTTCCCATATGTCCACTATGTAACCATAATATGTGTCCTTTCCCCTCTCGGTTGTTGCATCAAAGCGGACACCGCTATTTTGGTTGGTGCTCTTTTGATCTTGGTCAATCGTGTAAAATGTATTCCCATTTATCTCGTATCCTTCGTAAATCAATACAGTCAAAGATGGTCCCCTGGACAACAAGTACAGCTCATCACAAACAGTGTTGTCACCTTTGAGACGTGTTTCCAACCAACTGCTGAAAGTCTTGATGTGTTCACATGTAATCCAGTCATCACACTGCTCCGGTTGTTTGGAGCGCAGACTGTTCTTGTGTTCATCGACATACGGGGTCACCAAGGTAGAGTTCTGTAGAACTGTGTAGTGTGCTTGAGACTAAGAATATCCGTCCCTGCATATTATTGAGTCCCTTCCAAGTGTGCCTTTTCCAGTTAGTCTCCCCTCATACCGCGATTTAGGGACACCTATCTTCTTAAGGCCAGGAATGAAGTCAACACAAAACCCGATGACATCCTTTGTTTGATGGACCATGGAGATGCTTCCTTCTGGCCTAGCACGGTTATGGACATATTTCTTTAGGACTCCCATGAACCTCTCTAAGGGGAACATATTGTGTAGAAATACGGGCCCCAGAATGACAATCTCGTCGACTAGATGAACTAGGACATGCGTCATGATATTGAAGAAGGATGGTGGGAACACCATCTTGAAATTGACAAGACGTTGCGCCACATCACTCCTTAGCCTTGGTACGATTTCTGGATCGATCACCTTCTGAGAGATTGCATTGAGGAATGCACATAGCTTCACAATGGCTAATCGGACGTTTTCTGGTAGAAGCCCCCTCAATGCAACCGGAAGCAGTTGCATCATAATCACGTGGCAGTCATGAGACTTTAGGTTCTGGAACTTTTTCTCTGGCATATTTATTATTCCCTTTATATTCGACGAGAAGCCAGTCGGGACCTTCATACTGAGAAGGCATTCGAAGAAGATTTCTTTCTCTTCTTTCATAAGAGCGTAGCTGGCAGGACCTTCATACTGCTTCGGAGGCATGCCGTATTTTTCGTGCAAACGTTGCAGGTCCTCCCGTGCCTCAGGTGTATCTTTTGTCTTTCCATACACGCCCAAGAAGCCTAGAAGGTTCACGCAAAGGTTCTTCGTCACGTGCATCACGTCGATTGAAGAGCGGACCTCTAGGTCTTTCCAGTAGGGTAGGTCCCAAAATATAGATTTCTTCTTCCACATGGGTGCGTGTCCCTCAGCGTCATTCGGAACAGCTAGTGCGCCGGGACCCTTTCCAAAGATTACATGTAAATCATTGACCATAGCAAGTACGTGATCACCGATACGCATGGCGGGCTTCTTCCGGTGATCTGCATCGCCTTTAAAATGCTTGCCTTTCTTTCGACATTGATGGTTGGTCAGAACAAATCGACGATGGCCCAGGTACACATTCTTCATGCATTTGTCCAGGTATATACTTTCAGTGTCATCTAAACAATGCGTGCATGCGTGGTATCCTTTCTTTGTCTGTCTCCTGAAAGGTTACTGAGAGCGGGCCATTCGTTGATGGTCACGAACAGCAACGCCTTTAGGTTAAATTCCTCCTGTCTGTGCTCATCTCACGTAGGTACACCGTTTCCATTCCATAGCTTTAAAAGTTCTTCAACTAATGGCCTTAGGTACACATCAATGTCGTAGCCGGGTTGCTTAGGGCCTTGGATGAGAACTGGCATCATAATGAACTTCCGCTTCATGCACATCCAAGGAGGAAGGTTATAGATACATAGAGTCAAGGGCCAGGTGCTGTGATTGCTGCTCTGCTCCCCGAAAGGATTAATGCCATCCACGCTTAAAGCAAACCATACGTTCCTTGGGTCCTTTGGAAACTCATCCCAGTACTTTCTCTCGATTTTTCTCCACTGCGACCCGTCAGCGGGTGCTCTCAACTTCCCGTCTTTCTTACGGTCCTCACTGTGCCATCGCATCAACTTGGCATGCTCTCCGTTTTTGAACAAACGTTTCAACCGTGGTATTATAGGAGCATACCACATCACCTTCGCAGGAACCCTCTTCCTGGGGGGCTCGCCGTCAACATCACCAGGGTCATCTCGTCTGATCTTATACCGCAATGCACCGCATACCGAGCATGCGTTCAGATCCTTGTATGCACCGCGGTAGAGGATGCAGTCATTAGGGCATGCGTGTATCTTGTCCACCTCCAATCCTATAGGGCATACGACCTTCTTTGCTGCGTATGTACTGTCGGGCAATTCGTTATCCTTTGGAAGCTTCTTCTTCAATATTTTCGATAGCTTGTCAAATCCTTTGTCAGGCACAACATTCTCTGCCTTCCACTGCGGCAATTCCAGTATGGTGCCGAGCTTTATGTTGCCATGTTCGCAATTGGGGTACAACCCTTTTTTGTGATCCTCTAACATGCGATCGAACTTCAGCTTCTCCTTTTGACTTGCGCATTGCATCCTTGCATCGACAATGACCCAGCGGAGATCATCATCATCGGGCACATCGTCTGGCTCCTCTTGATCTTCAGCAGCTTCACCCGTTGCAGCATCATAGGGGCACATCGTCTGGTTCCTCTTGATCTTCACCAGCTCCCCCCGTTGCAGCATCACCGTATTCAGGGGGCACATAGTTGTCATCGTACTCTTCTTCTTCGCCGTCTTCCATCATAACCGCTATTTCTCCGTGCCTCGTCCAAACATTATAGTGTGGCATGAAACCCTTGTAAAGCAGGTGGGAGTGAAGGATTTTCCGGTTAGAGTAAGACATCATATTCCCACATTTAGTGCATGGACAACACATAAAAGCATTCTGCTTGTTTGCCTCAGCCGCATCGAGAAACTCATGCACGCCCTTAATGTACTCGGAGGTGTGTCTGTCACCGTACATCCATTGCCGGTTCATCTGCGTGCATTATATATAATTAAGTGTCCAAATTAATAGAAGTTCATCATCACATTAAAACCAAAGTACATACATAGTTCTCATCTAACAACATATAGCTCTCCAGAGCATCTAATTAATTAAACCATACATTGAAACTATGTAAAACATTTCAATGTGAAAACAAATGCGATCATAATCGCAACCAAGGTAACAATTGATCCAACGGCATAATGATACCAAGCCTCGGTATGAATGGCATATTTTCTAATCTTTCTAATCTTCAAGCGCATTGCATCCATCTTGATCTTGTGATCATCGACGACATCCTCAACATGCAACTCCAATATCATCTTCTCCTCATTTTTTTATTTTTTCCTTCAAGAAATTGTTTTCTTCTTCAACTAAATTTAACCTCTCGATAATTGGGTTGGTTGGAATTTCCGGTTCACATACCTCCTAGATAAATAAAATCTATGTCACGTTGGTCGGCATAATTTTCATAAACAATAAATGAACCAATAGTTATAAAGATAATATATACCACATCCGAATCATAGACAGGACGAGGGCCAACGGGGGCGGATACCAAAACCATCGCACTATATAAGATGCAATAATAAAAGTAAGAAAATAATACAAGTATCTATGTAAACATACAAGTAAGAATATTTTTTCCTTTCAGAAAGAAGATAAGAACAAGAGGCTCACCACGGCAGTGCCGGCGATGAGCTCGGCGCGGGTGATCGACGGCGGTGAAGACGGTGACGAGGCGTGACGGACCACTAAACCTAGACAAATATTGAGGAAAATGGAGCTTGGAGAGGAGAAAGCTTAAGTAGTGTGGCTCGGGCTTTCTATTGAACACCTTGTGTGCATAGGAGGTGAGCTAGAGCACCACCAAGCCCTCTCCCCCTCGGCGGCCAGAAAAAATAGAGCAGTGTGCTCTGCTCTCACGCGAGGGGGTATATATAGGCACCTCATTGGTCCCGGTTGGTGGCATGAACCGGGACTAAAGGGGAGCCTTTGGTCCCGGTTCAAGCCACCAACTGGGACCAATGGTGGTGGGCCAGGAGCCAGGCCCATTGGTCCCGGTTCGTCCCACCAACCGGGACTAAAAAGGTCTAGACGAACCGAGACCAATGGCCCACGTGGCCCGGCCGGCCCCCTGGGCTCACGAACTGGGTCCAATGCTCCCATTGGTCCCGGTTCTGGACTGAACCGGGACTAATGGGCTAACCCGGCCTGGACCTTTGCCCCCTTTTCTACTAGTGTAGGCCCACAGGCACATAGTGACAGATTAGGCCCGAAAGCCTGCAGTTGAGAGGAGCTCGAGAGGGTGGGCGCAGCAGCGCTTATAAACCACTCTCGAGCTCAGTCAAGTAGCAAGGTGGGACTAAACTTTTGGCCGCGACGCAGGCAGCGCTAGGCCTTTTGTCCCGGTTGGTGGCACCAACAGGGACTAAAGGGATGCATTGGTACCGGTTCCACTACAAGAAATATGTCAACTAGTGACCTTCTATCTGTGACCCTAGAAGAATTGGTCATAGATCTATGACCATTTCAGACCAGTTGGTCAAAAGCTGTTCGGGGGGCTCCAAACCCTAAACTATAACGACCATTTTGGTCAGAAAGGTCATAATTTCCTTACACGAAATGGTCATAAAGCAGATAGCACCGGTCTGCTGCCTTATTTCTAGCTGATCATGACCAATATAGATGGTCATAACCTTTTAAATTATGGTGGGTTGCTATTACTAGGCGCCACCTCATCAGTTTTGCCTATGTGTCATGTCCATGTGGCAGTTTTTGCCCTAGGTTGTGAAGCAACCTATATTTCTGTCATTCCCAAAATTCCCAAAAAAATCTCATAAATTCTTTGGGTCATATCTTCATCAAATATGTAAAAATCCTTCCTTTCTTAGTTCAAAATTAATTCAACAATATTCATTTTCCTATTCTGTTCACAACAACACTTTATGAAGGAAGTGCTATTTATATATTCTTGATTGCCCTCAGAATTTTTGGGCACTCTTTCCTATCCAAATCGTTACCGCATGACAAAATTCAGCTCCGTTTGCCTAACAAATCTTCCTCGGCAAATTTCCAAAGTTTTTGTCCACCTAGAAGCATTGTGAAGGAAGTACCTTTTTTATATATCGAAATGACATGAAATTTATATAGTTTCTTCATATTCCCAAATTATCACCCTCCTCCAAATTGAAGCTCAGTCAAATCATCTATGTGAGCCCAGGTTCAATTTATATTTTATGGCCAAATTGGCATGTTGGAAAGCAAGTGTTATATAGACCCCTCCTATTACCCTCAAACTTTTCGGGCACTCTTCCATACCCAAATCATTGCCACATGATAATATTCAGCTCAATTTTCCTAGTAAATCTTTCTCAGGAAATTTCCAAAGTTTCTACCTCAAGAGAAGCTTTGTGAAGTAAGTACTAGCTAGGATTACCCAAATGATCTGAAAATTTACCAGCGCATGACCATACCTATGTAACTTACCTACACCAATTTTTAGCTCATTTCATTCATCCAATCTCTCTCACTAGTTTTCCCAAGTTTCTGTCCATAGAAGAGCATTGTGAAGGAAGTACTACTTTGGCATGTCAAAATGGTATCAATTTTCTACAATGCTTTCCTATTCCCAAATAACCATCCTCCACCAAATTTCAGCTCAATCCATTCATTATTTTGAGCCCAGCTTCAACATTCATATTTTTGTCTAGCGTGGTACTTTGCAAAGCAAGTACCACCTAGGATCCTCCTTTTGAGCTAAAAATTTGTGAAGACATTCTCCTTAGTATATGATCATCCTCAGCCAAAACTCACGCCCATTGGCCATGTGCATTTCCCATACCGCTAATCAAACAATTGGCCGCTTATTCATGTTTGAGCATCGATCGGTCTCCTCATGAGAATCTTATGTTGTGATTTTCTTCCTAGCACCTACCTGGGGAGTGCCCAACCCACTAGACATGCCTAGTCCGCCCAGAACACATGGCAATGCCATGGCCACGCGGTGGGCATGCTAGTTTACGCGCTCTAGAGTTGGAGCCCTCGGCCACCGTCCAAACCTCGACGTATCTCCACCAAACCATGTATTTATGATTAAATAGGTACTTATGTAACTAGAAATGATTTTTGGAAAAAATAAATAGCAAACTATGAGGCAGCTGCAGTTCAAATTTGACCTGCTTCCTACTAAATCGGGGGGAATTTGTCTTTTTCACCAGAGGTGGATAAAAACTTTTGGCACCAACCATTTTGTCAATTGTGCATTAAACATGGCCTAGTATTTTATAAAACTGATTTGGTCCAATTTTGCAACAAATATATGGTAGGTCCTTCACAAAAAAAACTCATTTTGGGCACTCGAAAAATGGAAATTTTCATTTTTTGTCCAAAGAAAATGAAAACTCCCTTAGGCAACATTGTTTGCCATTCCAATAGGCACCCTTGTGCACAATATGAGATCATTTGAACAAACTATGCCATGAATGTGGCCATAAGATTGATCATTTGGCTTGAAAGCCATGAATCTTCAGAGATGATAGCTCATTTCTGAGAACACTTTTTTAAAATAATTGCTGTATTACAAGTTTGTTATTTTTCCTCGGAACTTGGCCACCTATAATGACACAATGCGAAGGTTTCCCAATTTTTTTGATTTTTTTTTGAATTTTTTATGCCCGTTTTAAAATGAGGTCAAAACGGCGGGAATGACCGTTCCTAGCTAGTGGTTGAATCTTGGAAATTTTTTTGGTGTTTCTCTGATTAAATAGATACTTATCTACCTAGAAATGATTTTGGAAAAAATAAAGAGCAAACTATAAGGCAGCTACAGTTCAAATTTGACCCGCTTCCTACTGAATCGGCGGGAATTTGTCTTTTTCACCAGAGGTGGATCAAAACTTTTGACACCCAACCATTTTGTCAATTGTGCATTAAATATGTCCTACAATTTTATAAAATTGATTTGGTACAACTTTGCAACAAATATATGGTAGGTACTTCACAAAAAAACCTCATTTTGGGCACTCAAAAAATGGAAAATGAATTTTCCGTGCAAAGAAAATGAAAACTCCCTTAGGCCACATTGTTTGGAATTCCAATATTCACCCTTGTTCACAATATGAGATCATTTGAACAAACTATGCCATGGATGTGGCCATAAGATTGATCATTTGGCTTGATAGCCATGAATCTTCACGCATGATAGATCATTTCTGAGAACACTTTTTTAAAAGAATTTTCGTATTTCAAGTTTATTATTTTTGCTGGGAACTTGGGCACATATAATGACACAATGCGAAGGTTTCCCAATTTTTTTGATTTTTTTGAATTTTTTATGCCTGTTTCAAAATGCGGTCAAAACGGCGGGAATGACCATTTGGAATTTTTTTGGTGTTTCTCTGATTAAATAGATACTTATGTACCTAGAAATGATTTTTAGGAAAAAATAAATAGCAAACTACAAGGCAGCTGCAGTTCAAATTTGACCCGCTTCCAACTGAATCGACGGAAATTTGTCTTTTTTATGAGAAGTGGATCAAAACTTTTTACACCCAACCATTTGATCAATTGTGCATTAAATATGTACTAGTATTTTATAAAATTGATTTGATCCAATTTTGCAACAATTATTTGGGAGGTCCTTCACAAAAAACCTCCTTTTGGGCACTCGAAAAATGGAAAATGGTTTTTTCGTCCAAAGAAAATGAAAACTCCCGTAGGCAACATTATTTGCCATTCCAATATGCACCCTTGTGCACAATATGAGATCATTCGAACAAACTATGCCATGAATGTGGCCATAAGATTGATCATTTGGCTTGAAAGCCATGAATCTTCACGCATGATAGCTCATTTCTGAGAACACTTTTTAAAATAATTGCCGTATTACAAGTTTATTATTTTTCCTGCAAACTTGGTCACATATAATGACACAATGCGAAGGTTTTCCAATTTTTTGAATTTTTTATTCCCGTTTCAAAATGCGGTTAAAACGGCGGGCATGACCATTCCTAGCTAGCGGTTGAATCCTATAAAATTTTTGGTGTTTATCTTATTAAATAGATACTTATCTACCTAGAAATGATTATTGGAAAAATTCATGAGCAAACTATGAGGCAACTGCAGTTCAAATTTGACCCACTTCCTGTTGAATCGGTGGTAGTTTGTCTTTTTCACGAGAGGTGGATCAAAGCTTTTGACACCCAACCATTTGGTCAATTATGCATTAAATACATCCTAATATTTTATAAAAATGATTTGGTCCAATTTTTCAACAAATATTTGGTAGGTTCTTAAAAAACTCATTTTGGGCACTTTAAAAATGTGAAATGAAATTTTCATGCAAAGATAATGAAAACTTTCTTAAGCAACATTGTTTGCCATTCAAAGATGCAAACTTGTGCAAAATATACTGTCATTTGAAAAAGGGAAACGTTTAACAACGCGTCGGTCCAACGATTTGCCGGTCACACGCGCATCGTGCGATCCAATCTCATCGTGCGTCTGAGACTATATCTCCCTTGTGTCTCTCGTCTTCCTGACTTCAGATTGAGAATCCGATCGCACCAGCCACCGCACAACCCGGCCCCTCCCTCCCCTGATTCCACGCCGGCAAGCCGCCGCCCGAGAGTTGCAGGGGCACTTCGCAGGTCACCGTCCTAGGAAACGTGGGCAGACACGCGGGGGAGAGTTGTGCGCGAGCAGTTGTGAAGAAGGTGGATGCATCTCTTTTTTCATGTGTGCGTGCGAGATGCGGGCTGAGAGATAACCGAAAGAACACAGATCCAACGTCTATGGATGGATGAGTCCAGCGGACGCAGGGAGACCGGTGGAGCGACTCGGCCGGTCGACCGATGCAGATCAACGCCCTTTGAAAAAACTATGCCATTCCAAGATACTACCTTGTGCAAAAAATACAAGAGAAGCAAAAAGAAAAAAATACAATTACAGAAGCTTTGTTCTCATTGGTTGAAACGTTTGTGCCATGGACTGATGACGTGGCACACATCCATCCATCCATCCATCTATCCCATTTATATACAGAAACAGGAGAAAAAAAAACAAAACCCCACCCACAGCACAACTACCCCAAACCCTAACTCCCATTGATCCCTCTCACACTCTTCCCCCGATTCAGATCCACGCCGCCGCCGCACGTCCCCCTCCCCCTCCCCGCCTCCCATCCCCCTCGCTGCCGCCTCTCCAACCTCGCCGTCGCCTCCTCCTCCCCCCATGGCGCCGCCCAGTCCCTCGTGCTCGGGCCGGACGAGGTCGCGCGTGCGCTCACCGGCACGCCCTCTTCACCGTTTGCAACCCAGTCGGCGTCGCAACCCAGTCGGCATGGTTTCGGGCTGGCATCACCGGCGGCCACTCCTCTTTTCTTTGACGGGATCTGCCGCTCTCACCTCACCTATGTCTCTCAGCCCGCCTCATCGACATGGCACAACCACACAACAACAGAGGGTTTCTGGTCCATCCCTCGTATTTGCCATGACCCTCTCCCTCCTCCTCACCTCGTCTCTTCTACCTTGCAGATCCACCACGCCATGGGCCAGATCGAGCCCCGATGCCATGGTCTTCCTCTGCCTGCTCAAGTGCTACTCAAGGTCAAGCAGCCGACGCCATCAAGGTCAGCACCCCCTCTCTTCCTGCGGTTTCCCATTCTTCCTTCCATTCCCTTGTCTGACTTGTGTGATTCTCTCATGGTGGATGGGCTAGTCTCCTATGATGCATGGATGGATGGTTTGGTTGCAGGAACAGTAGGTCTTCGCTTCTCTTCATCAACCAGAGGTACTGTCTTCTCTCATGGATGGATGAGCGTCGATCAATTTAGTCCATCTATTTACGATGATAGTATGCTACTGATGATGTTGTTGATGCCATGCCTTTTGTCTTTTACATGCTCTGAAATTAAGTGGTAGCATCAGATGCAAATTTCCCATCATCCTTTAGCTGCACTAGTCCTGTGTATTTGGCAGGCAGATGGATATCTTCCTTTTTTTGATAATTCACTCATCTGTAGCAGTCACATATCCGTCCTCGTAACATCTGTTTGATCAATGCTGTTTTGTTCTCATATAGAATGTCCATTTGTTGATGTCTATCATGCCTCGATGAAAAGTTGCAGCCTCCTATGTACCGTTTTCATGACATTAATAATGACCTGAGCATTTTTCCATATGGTGTAATATGCAGAAAACAACAAATCTAGTGATGCTATGTTAAAATTAATGTGTATTTGTCAATTCTAGCTTATATTCGTGTCTTGCGATCCTGTTCTATATAATGTGTATACTACAATCCCTTGTTTTCCTGTCTAAATGCGTGCATAGAAGTTGAGTTACCTTCTAAAAAATTGTTCATGCATTTCTCAGTTTCTCAAATACAAAATAGCTTGCTGGGTGTCCTAGATACAGAAATATACCAAGTGCAAGTGGGTGCTTGTGTTGTGCATAGTAGCAGATCTGTTTATGTGAGCTATACAATGGCCTATTTCTTCCTAATGATATGAACACTATCTCATGATTGACCAGGTCCCTGCTCTGTTTCTTCTTTTTTTTTGCTTCCTGTATGTATGTATGTATGTATGTATGTATGTATGTATGTATGTATGTATGTATGTGTCTGACGATGAAGGTGGTTTCTTCAGAATTGATCGAGTCTGACAAAGTTGTTGTGAACATTTCTTGAAACAGGGTGAGACCGGTGATGTCCATGCGGTGATGTGCCTGGGGCGGCGCCATTGTGCCCGGCGCTTGCCCTGGTTGCCGCGGTGGTGCTTCGGCGGCTTCCAGACCCTCTCCTGGATGTGGTGATGGTCACACCACAGCCGTGGTGTGGCTGAGCCTCTACTACGACTACAACCTCCCTCTGGTGAGCTCCTCCCCGTTCCCACTTCTCTGATGTAGCTCCTGCATGGCCTTCTCCATGATTTAGGTTGGATGTGGGGCTCTACTAGTTGCTGCTAGATGCTGTAACCAAGCATCAACTCCTACTGGAGCTCTCTGGTGATAAATTCATGCGGTTCTAGGGTCTGTCAGTAGCTGCCCATGTGTACTTGCTTTATATATGTGCCCCTGTGATGCTCTGGTGATATGGGGTGGCTAATATCAAGATCATGGTGGTGTTGATGCTTATCTTGCGTGTCTCTGGTGGTGGTGGTGTTGACAGCAGTTACACACGTAGCTTGTAACTAATATCATTACTGCTAATTTACCTCAAGTTTACCTGAACATGGTTGAAATGAGCGCTGCTAATTTTGATGTCTAAAATCAATTTTTGCCCCAAGTCCATAAGTAATTATTTTCATTACATCACAGTTAGCTGAGAATATTGACTAGAATCTTTTATGTATGCCCTGATGCATGTACACATATAATTGAGCAAATACTGAGCTGTAGTGGAACAACCTGGAGTTAGAGAACTTCAAGGACAAGATCAACAAGGTGACCGACATTATGGTGGCTATGTACGGCGATGACCACAAGTTCTTCGGTGAGCTGGCAGTGTCCATATTGTGTGATATATGATGCTGCTCCATTGTGCATCTCTCTTTTCTTGTGTGTTGCATCATTGTTGCTTGATAGAGTAAATGATTTCAGTTCTAGTTGTGTCAAATCTTTACTATGTGCCATGCTTAGTGTTTACTAAACTGAGGCATTGGGTATTGGAATTTAGGCATTTATGTATAATTTTAGTTTTGGATGTGTCCAATGCAAACATTGCTGTCAACTGTCAAGTTGATTCTAAAATGTCTCATTAACTTCATTATTCTGTTATTTATTGTTAAATATGCTGTTAGATTTACTTCTATTTTGTTCCTAAACATTTTGTTCTGTAACATGCAGATGCTGGGCTTTCATGTTTCTTCGTGAGCATCAGGACAAAGAAGTCGGAGGAAGCATAGTTCTAACATTGCTGTCAACTGTCAAGTTTTGCATTAATGAAGCCCTTTATACTGCTCCTATTTGTATGTGTGTATGATGTAGCAGAACCTGGCTCATGTGATTGTACACTTGTAGAGCTTGTTATATGATTGTAAACTTGATGCTGATCACATTGTATGTGTGTTATATGATGTAGCACTTTGATGGTTGATAATATTTGAAGTATTTCGTGTGTTTTCTGTGTGCCAATTTGAATACTAGGTATTTATTTGCGTGAAATAAAAAAAGAAGAATATTGCCCTGATGGCTAGGACCCAGTACTAGAACCTGACAATGGGGACCCACCTGACTAGTGAACTCAATTTAGAAAAAAAGAAAAAAAATGAAATTGTTGAGACAAAAAGGCCATGACCCAAAAATAAAAAGGCTGCAATGTTGGGCTTGGTCCATTTAGCTGACAAAAAATTCATAGGAAAAAAAATATAAATGGGCTGCATTAATGGGCTCAGCCCATGTAAACATCGAATTGGACCGGGATGATTCTTGTGCCACATCAGATTGCCACGTCGGATGCCTACGTGGCCTGGGGAGGCTGCTAGTGACCAAAACAAAACAGTAGGCATATTTTGGTCATAAACGTCTACGACCTTCTCACAGAGAAGGTCGTTAATTTCAGTTTACGACCGCTAGCTTTTGGCCATCTGTTTTTGGTCACAAAAAGGTCACAAGTGGAAAATAATGACCATTCAGTGACCAATAGTCAAGGTCACAAGTTGACATATTTCTTGTAGTGTTCGTGGTATCAACCGGGACCAATGCACACCCTTTAGTCCCGGTTGGCGCCACCAACTGGGACCAAAGGTCCCTGCTTCGCGCCCTTTGGGCTGCTGAAAAGAGGCCTTTGGTCTCGGTTGGTGGCACTAACCGGGACTAAAGGGTGGTCCCGGTTGGTGCCACGAACCGGGACCAATGCTCTGGGTATATAAGAAAGCACTTAGGAAATTTCAGTTTTCATCTCGCATTAGCCCCCGACGACCCCTCGACGACATCGACGCCGCTAGGCTGCCCCGACGCCGCCCGCCGCCCCCGCCGTCGTCGTCGCCCGCCCCCTCGCCGTCGCCGCGCGCCGCCCCTGCCCCGACGTTGTCGCCGCGCCGCCCCACGCCGTCGCCACCCCGTTCCGCGCCGCCCACACTACGGTCCGGTCGGCCCTCCTCTTCATATATATGCATTTTTTTCATATATTTGTTGATGATGATATGATGATGTTGATGATATGATGATGTTGATGATATGTTCATGTTGATGATATGATGATGTTTTTTTTCATATATGCATTTTTTATTTAAGTTGTTAGTCGATATCGATTTTAGGTTAGTGCATTTTATCACTAATTTTAGGTTAGTGCATTTTAGGTTTGTTGCATTTTAGGTTAGTGGAGAGGAAAAAGTAAAATAAGGAAAAGGAAGAAAAGAGGAAGGAAGAAGAAGAAAAAGAAGGACAGGAAAAAGGAAAATAACTAGAGGAAAAAGGAGAAGAAGAAGGAGAAGATGAGGAGAGGAAGAAGAGGAGAAATAAATAAGAAGAGGAAGAATAAAAGAGAGAGGAGAAGAAGAAGGAATAGAGTAATCTATTTTTTCTTCTTCTCCTCTATTCCTTCTTCTTCTCCTATTTTTTTCTTCTTCTCCTATTTTTCTTCTTCTTCTTCTTCTTCTTCTTCTTCTTCTTCTTAATTTTTATCCGGAACAAGGGTGTCGAGGATCACTGAGGGGTTGAGGGTCGGGAACTAGGGTAGAGGCTCGAGGGTTGTCGAGGGGCCAAGAGTCGAGGGTTTGAGGGTCGAGGGTTCTACGGTCAAGGGTTCTAGGGTCGAGGGGTCGAGGGTCGTCGAGGGACCGAGGGGTCGAGGGTCGAGGGTTCTAGCGTTCTAGGGTCGAGGGTTCGAGGGTTCGAGGGTCGAGGGGTCGAGGGGCCAAGGGTTTGAGGGTCGAGGGTCGTCGAGGGGTCGAGAGGTTGCCTAGTGTCAAAGTATAGAAGAAATTCATGGCTTCATCATTAGCCAGAAGTAACCGGGGCATGATGTTACGAAGTTCTGCAAAGTTGTTCTGGAACGGAGTCCCGGATAGGATATTCTGCCTTTTGGTACGAATTTCAGCAAAGGCCTTCCAAATAGCGATATTCGGAAGGCTCTTGCCAAACTTTGTACCAAAAAGCGAATTATCCTATCTGGGACTCCGTTCCAGAACAACTTTGAAGAGCTTCGTACCATCATGCGCCTGTTACTTTCGCCTAATGATGAAGACATGGTTTTGTTGAATCCTTTGACACTAGACAAACGTGACATGAGGGGGTCGAAGGTCGGGAACTAGGGTAGAGGGTCATGGATCGTCGAGCGGTCGATGGTCGAGGGGTCAAGGATCACTGAGGGGTCGAGAGGTTGCCTAGTGTCAAAGTATTGAAGAAGTCCATGCCTTCATCATTAGCCGGAATTAACCGGGGCATGATGGTACGAAGTTCTCCAAAGTTATTTTGGGAGGGAGTCCCGGATAGGATAATTCGTCTTTTGGTATGAATTTCAGCAAAGGCCTTCCAAATAGCGATATTCGGAAGGCTCTTGCTGAACTTTGTACCAAAAAGCGAATTATCCTATCTGGGACTCCGTTCCAAAATAACTTTGGAGAGCTTCGTACCATCATGCGCCTATTACTTTCGCCTAATGATGAAGACATGGTTTTGTTGAATCCTTTGACACTATACAAACGTGAAATGAGGGGGTCGAGGGTCGGGAACTAGGGTAGAGGGTCGTGAATCGCCGAGCGGTCGAGGGTCGAGGGTCGAGGATTGCCGAGGGGTCAATAGGTTGCCTTGTGCCGTGCGGTCTAGGGTCGAGGGTCGTCCGGGGGTCGAGGGTCCAGATTTATCAAGAATGCCACCATTATGGATGTGCGCAAGTTGATCCAATTTTTTCTGATCCCATATATATATATATATTCTTCTATATGTCATGTTGTCTATCAAAGTATTGAAGAAATCCATGGCTTCATCATTAGCTGGAAGTAACAGGCGTATGATGCTACGAAGCTCTTCCAAGTTGTTTTGGAACGGAGTTCCTGATAGAATAATCCGACTTTTGGTACAAATTTCAGCAAAGGCCTTCCAAATAGAGATATTAGGAAGGCTCTTGCTGAACTTTGTACCAAAAAGCGAATTATTCTACCGGGAACTCCGTTCCAAAACAACTTTGAAGAGCTTCGTACCATTACGCGCCTGTCATTTCAGGCTAATGATGAAGTCATGGTTTTCTTGAAATCTTTGACACTAGACAACTTGACATATAGAAGGGTAGATGAGATCAAGAAAAATATGGACCATTTTATGCACATCCAAAATGGCGCCATTTTGTTAAATCCCTTGTCGGTCCGGACGCCGGACAATCATGAGAGAGGCGGTCCGGCCCAAACCCTAGAAGCGCTGCCGAGGCAACCCAAATTTACCAAGTTAAAAGAGCGTTGTCGAGGCCACCCCGAACCCTTGAAGCGTTGCCGAGGCCACCCCAAACCCTAGAGAAGCGTCTAGGCCACTAATATGATTCCTTGTTGTGATTAGCTAGCTAAGTCTACGTTTGCCACTAATATATCCATCTGTCATGTTTGTATAATAATTGCCATGTTGTAATATTTGCAGAAACTATGGAGCACGGTCGAGACGAGGAAGCAGAACAGGTGTTGGGGGACATAATCGCAGTCGGAGCTGATGTCTTGTCGTATCTCAACGACACCGATGGTCTGGAAGGACAGGGTGAAGAAGCAGGCTACGATGATCGAACAATGGAGGAGGAAGGACATGATTATGATGGCTCCGGTGATCGAATGCCGGTGGAAGAAGGACATCGTGATGACGGCTCCGGTGACCGAACAGAGTCCTGCCGGGTATATATATTAATTAAGCCTGTGCCGACTATAGCTAATTGATGCATTAATTGTTTTGGTATGTACACATATTAAATCTCTTCTTTCTTCTTTTCTAGCCCTCCGGATCGAGCCAAACTTTGGTAACGAGACAAGGCCCGAAGAAAAAGTTGCGCCCGGATGAAAGGTTCACGATCACAGAAATCGCGCGCGATGGCCAACCGATTGCACCCATCTGGACCAAGGAAGCATTTTCTGCTCAGTGTGGGGTTATTGTTAGGGACATGAACCCGATCAGCATCCGCCAATGGTATAAGCCTAAGAAGAAGACCCTGAGGTGTCTTATGTCAACGATAGGCAGAAAGATGATCTTTGGACCGCGCTGAAGGAAAATTTCACCCTACCGCCAGAGGAGGATCCGGAGAAGCCAGTTAAAGAGCCATTGATCAAGGCTCATGCTCTTAAGAAGATGGCTGATCTATTCAGGAGGTGGAAGATGAGCTGAAATCAACATTTGTCGACAATGACAAGACTCCAGAATTCACCGGCCGATTTGAGAAGATCAGAGATCACTGGGACGCATTTGTCGCCCACAAGACATTGGAGAAGAGTAAGAAGATGTCAGTGACAAACAAGAAAAATGCTGCAAAGAAGGAGCATCACCATCGCACAGGGTCAGGTGGCTACCTCAGAGCCCGGTCGTTGTGGGACAAGGCTGAGAATGACCTGCTTGATAAAGGGGTCGAACAAGAGACATTGCACTGGCCAGACCGTTCAAGGACTTGGTTCTTCGGGGTTGGGAGATGATTGGACCCCGAAACAGGGAAGTGCATTTGGACGAACGAGCAAATGAGAATACCCGTCACGAGGCTTCAGGAGTATATCGCCGCAGGGGAGGAAGGGACGTTCGTTCCCGACAGAGAGAACGACGAGATCACACAGGCCCTCGGGAATACTGAGCACCCTGGACGGACACGAGGCATGCCAGGCTCCGTTTCGTGGAAGGCTGGGTTTCCTGACGCAGGCGGTTACAAAGGCCGGGAGAGGAAGAGGAAAGTGGAGCTAACCCAACTGTAGGCGCTGCACGCAAGGGTACAAGCGCTAGAGGAACGAGAAGCAGTTCACAACAGGCGACCTGCCGAAGCTACCCCGCCATCTCAGTGGAGAAGCAGCGTGGCTTCCACCGAGCTGCTTCAGGAGCCTTTCTTCACGGCTCCTGCTAGCTACCCCGTGGATGCTATCACGGAGTCTCAACATTGCCACCTTATGACGCAATGGCAGCAATTCAAAGTCAAGGCGGCTGCCGGCTCTGTTGCACCTCCTAAACCCGGCGCAACTTTTCACTGCCAGCCGATTCCAGAAGGATATGCTATGGTGATGGTGCATGAAATAACGGAGGGATTTGAGGAGCTCGAGCTTGACCACCCTACCGGTGAAGGGGAGACTCAGCTGGGTTCTGCTCTGAAGACTCCATGCCTATGGCGGAAGGAGTTCATCAACCTTCCTAACTGGATGCCTCCGTCGCCTCCTCCTCCTCCTTCGGCGAGTCAGGGCACTCTGCCTCCTCCTCCTCCAGTGAGTGATCAGGGCACTCCGCCTCCTTCTCCAGCGCATGGCGGCACTCTGCCTCCTTCTCAGCCTGTGCCGGCGCCTCCTAGCAGCCTGCCTCCTCCTCCACCTCGTCAGCAAGGGCGGAAGAGAGCTTTCGCCGCTCCTGCTACTCCGGGGCATCGTAGTCCTTCTTCTCCGCCTCGTAAGCAAGGAAAGAAGACAGCCACAGCCGCTCCGTCTACTCCGGCGTCTAGCAGTACAGCCAGAGTCGGGAGGCAATACAGATTCGGTCCATCTCCCAAGCCTGTAGAGAAGTTACCATACGAGATGACCGCGGAGGAAAACGAGGAGATCTATCAAGCCTATGTGAAGGACTTCTTTGAAACGCAAAGAGCTAAGAAACATCCACCTCCAGAGGAGAAGATAGATGCAGTGAAAGCAAAGCGCACTATCGATGCCCTGAAGAAACCACCACCGTCTCCGCCGAAAACCAACTATGAGCGCATTATTGAAAGGTCATATATCGAAGCGGAGCGGTCGGGAAGTACTTGCAGTGATCGAAGGTTAGCAGAACGACGAGCTAATAAAAAAGTTGCCCAGCTCGGCGAACAAGCGAACCAATCGTGCCCCCCTCTCAAGGTGTCTAGCGATATCGTTGCTAATCATTCGGGGATTTTTCCGGTACCAATCTTGGAGATTACCTGCCCGACAATGCACATTATGATACAATGGAGGTGGACGGTCACAAATACCAGTACGGGAATCCTCTCATCAAAGATGGAAGTCCTCCTCTAAGAACGATGATGCGAAGATTCCATGATTGGTATATGAAAACCTGTAGAGAGTCTGGGGGGAAGGATACTTTGACGCTGAGAGTTAAAGAGGAGCACGACCTCATTGGAATTGATCTGTTGTCTGTTTCATTTGAGGAGTTCTTCCAGTTTTTCAATCAAAAGGCCCTCGATAAATTAACGGTCACTTGCTACTGTGTGTAAGTACTACTTCTGTCATTAAGTCTCTATATATAGCTCAGCTCTTTCATTGCATGTATATATAATTATCCTCACTATATTATGCAGATTGAAGATCGTTGAATGCAGAAAAGCAGAAATCTATGATATTGGGTTCATTAACACAAATCTCATAGATGAATTTATGGTTAAATTCCATGCCAAAGAAACCGAGGCCAACTTGCTCAAATCATTGCTAATAAATCAAAACAAAGATAAAATACTCTTTCCTTACAACTTCAAGTGAGTGTTACTGTCTTGTGCATATTCGGTTTCCCTTATTACTCGAGGTTATAGTAATGTACTCGCGCAGCTTCCACTATATTCTCCTAAAAATTAAGCTTGAGCAGGGACTAGTAACCGTCTTAGACTCGAGACGTAAAGATCCCAAGGCCTATGCGGACATGACTAAAATGCTCAAGAAGTAAGTTCAATCGATCATTATCGCACCATATCGGCAACTTTGTTCATTTTCTGATATCAAGTAATTGTTTTCTTTGTCTCACATGGTTTGGAAAGTATTCACCGCACAAGCTCCGGGACTGCAGCTGCGATTTACATACCCGAAAGTAAGTACTACTAGCTAGCTAGTTCCGTGCATCTCCCGTTGATTCTAGCTACTTTCATCAATGCCATTTATAATGCTCCATTATCAGTTTGATTGACCTCTATTTCTCATAAAGTGCTTGTGGCAGGAACCCGGAAATAATTACTGTGGATACTACGTATGCGAGTTCATCTACAACGCGACAGCCAAGAATAAGCGGGGCTACTCTAAAAGACAATATGAAGTGCGTAAGAAATAATATTCACAATTTCATTTTATTACCATCATTTGTGTTGAGTTTCATTCATATATATGTATTGACCCCCTTCTTCAAATTAGACGTGGCAGATGCGGGATGAACTCCTACCACAACATCGCATGAAAGCAATTCAAGAGGAATTGGCGGGATTCTTTCTTGATCACGTCATCAATAAAGCCGGAGAATACCATGTGGAAGTTGAGTCCGGATATTAGGGGATTGCAAGAGATTATATTGTATATATGTAGCCAGTAGCGTCGGATAGATATACGAAAACTTGTTGTTCGACCAATCTCTCAGAGAAGGAGAGGTCGATATCACTTCTCTCTGTATGCATATGTTCATGACGATCTTCTGTATTTAATGGTTTCCTTCATTTGCTTACCAGCTAGCGTGTCAAGCCCTCTCTATACGTATAGTACGTAGCGTCGACCAAGCACGGAGATAAGAGAGGACACTTCTCTCTATTAGCTAGCTAACACAATATATGAAACACCTAAATTAACACTACAAAACCCCCCAACCCCCCCTCCTTTTAGAAAAAAAAACAAAAACCCTAGCCCCTGAACTGCTGACGCGTGGTAGCTTATTGGTCTCGGTTGGTGCTACCAACCGGGACAAAAGGCCCCCCCTGCCAGGGCAAGCCGCAGCGGCCACGTGAAGCCCCATCTATCCTGGTTGGTATAAGAACCGGTACTAAATGTATAGGGCTTTAGTACCGACCCTTTAGTCCCGGTTCCCGAACCGGGACAAATGGCCCTTTTTCTACTAGTGAAAGCTTGGGCCACTACTCTACTCGAGGACAACATCTGCCATGGCATGACCTTGGGAAGGTTTGCGAAGGACCCTTTTTGAAACCAGTCCTATTATTTGTTTTTTGTATTCCCTAATACTAATGCATGTTCTACTCCATAGCTCGAGCACTTGCCGATCAAGATATGTGCATATATGAAGCATGTGAAAAAATAATTTTATGCATAAAAGCAGTTGATACATATCGATATGAAAACATTAAATTACACACGAAGGAATGGAGTGTGTGGAGCGAAAAGACCATTCTACACATGGTTGCATATCCACATGAAGCACGTGAAAAAAAATTAGCTTGTACATAAAGGTTGTTGCTACATGTCGGCATGAAAAACATCAAAATACAGATGAAGGAATGGAGTGGGAGTAGAAATAACATGACACACGTGGTTTTTGATGCACCTAATAATAAAATCCCTGATTTTTCTAGCCATTCATGAAAAAGTCAAAACTCTTCAAAACTTTTTGGGCAACAAAATTGACATACTATCGTACTCGTACAAATTTTTGACATAAAAACAATCCAAAAAATCTGAGCATAAAAAAATTTCCATGACAATATAGAGTGAATACTAATTCTAATGTAGTTGTGTTTTTGTTCTATTCACGAACAATACCAAGGGAGTTATTTCGTTCCCAAAATTTTTAGAAGAGTGTAACGCTTTAACAAGCTTGCATTGTTGCCAACAAATTTCATGTTTTGTTTACCTTTTTTAAAATTATTGGAAAAACGGGTGCACCTTCCCCATGTTCCATTCGTTACTCTCTTTGGGGCCGGTCCATTTTAGGATTCCTGTTGGACTTCAACTTAGCAAAGCTTAGGTCACGAGTCTACATGAGGGCAGCATTTGCTATGGCATAACCTTGAGAAGGACCTTTTTTTTGTAACCAGTGCTATTATTATAATTTTTCCGTTCACTAACACAAATGCATGATATCCTTTTTAGCTCGACTCCATTTCCGATCAAGATATATGCAAATATGAAGCACGAGAAAAATGAGCTAGAACATGAAAGCTGTTGATACATGTCAGTATGAAAAACCTCAAAATATACACGAAAGAATGGAGTGCACGCAGGGAAAATACCCCGATACACCTAGTTTTATATGCACCTGACAAGAAAATCACTGACATTTTCAGCAATTTAGGATAAAGTCAATCTCCGAAATTGTTTTGGCAACAAGCCCAACCAACTGCCGCATTGCTATAAAGATTTCGATAATGAAAAACTACCCTAATTCGAGCATAAAAAATTGTCTATAAAAATA
The DNA here is from genome assembly GCF_056163025.1 of Triticum urartu. NCBI lineage: Eukaryota > Viridiplantae > Streptophyta > Magnoliopsida > Poales > Poaceae > Triticum > Triticum urartu. The sequence continues at coordinate 717,989,162 of NC_141879.1, forward strand.
GAGTGATAGTTCCTCTAATATAGTGTGCTGATTATTTTCTTTTTTGCATCAAGAATAGCACAAAAATTCTTTTGTCCCCAAATTTGTTACAAGAGTGTAACACTTTAACAAGTTTTGCTGGCTATTTTTGGAATTATCTTTATTTTTGAAAAAAAGGTGCACCTACCAAATGTTCCATTTGTTCTCCTCATTTGGGGCCTTTCATTTTATGATTCCCGTCGGAGTTCAAGTTAGCAGCCTAAGCAAAGCTTGGGTCATGAGTCTAACCAATGGCATCATCCGCCATGGCATGACCTTCGGAAGGCTTCAAAAGGTCTTTTTTTAAACGATTGTTATTTTAGTTTTTGTATTCACTAATACAAATACATGATCTCCTCTGTAGCTCGACTCCATGTCTAGTCAAGACATGCGCATATATGAATCACGTGAAAAAATGAGCTTGTGCATAAAAGTTGTTGATACATGTCGGTATGAAAAAATAGCAAAATATACACGAAGGAATCGAGTGCGTGTAGGGAAAATACCTTGACACACTGGGTTGTATACGCACATGATAAAGGAATCCCCGAATATTTTTTAAAAATTCAAGAAAAGACGAAAACCTTGGAAACTTTTTGGGCAACAAACTGGACCTAGTGTTGTGCTTGTATAAAAATTTCGATAAAGAAATGCTACCCTAAAAAATCAGAGCATATATTTTTTCTAGGAAAATATATAGTGAACAGTACCTCTATTATAGTGCTGATTTTTTTCCACCAAAAATACCGGCAAAGTCATTTCATCCCCAAATATATTTTACAAAAGTATAACCCTGTAAGAACTTTGTTGCCAACAAATTTCATGGTTTTTTTTACCGTTCTTGAAATACTTTTGTTGTGAAGAACGGGTGCACCTACCCCATGTTCCTTCAACTTATCACACTGCACAAAGATTTGGTGACGAGTCTACTCAAGGAGAGCTTCTGCCATTTCATGATCTTGGGAAGGCTTGAGAAGTTTTTTTTTAAACCAGACGTATTATTAATTTTTGTATTCACTACTACCAATGCATGATCTCTTATGTAGCTCATGTGAATAATGAGCTTGCACATAAAATCTGTTGATACATGTCGGCATAGAAACATCAAAATACACATGAAGGAATGGAGTGTGCGCACAAAATATACCATGTTATACCTGGTTGTATATCCATCTGAAAAAAATCCGTGCATTTGCTTTAGAAATTGAGGAAAACGTGAAAAATATTTTTTTTGGAACAAACATGACCTAGTGACGTACTCATATACAAATTTAGACAAAGGGAAACTACTATAAAAAATGTGAGCATAAAAACAAATTGTCCTAGACAATATAGAGTGAATAGTACGTCTAATATAGTGTTGATTTTGTTTTTTCTTCCACAAATAGTACCACAAAATTCCTTTGCCCCCCCCCCAATTTTTTTTTTGCATGATCGTAACGCTTTATGAAGTTTGCTGCCATCAAGTTTCATGATTTTTTGACCAATTTTTAAATTCCTTTTTTAAAATGGTTGCACCTACCCTTGTGTTTCATTTGTTACCCTCCTTTGGCACCTTCTATGTTATGATCCTCATTGGAGTTCCTCTTAGCAGACTGAGCAAAGCTTGGGTCATGAGTCTACCCAAGGGCAGCATCTGCCTGGGGCATGATCTTGGGAAGGCTTGAGAAGGACTTTTTCTTGAACCAGTCATATTATTAATTTTTTGTATTCATTAATACTAATGCTTGATGTCCTCTATAGCTAGACTTCATGTCCTATCAAGATACGTGCAGATATGAAGCACGTGAAAAAAATGACCTTGTGCAAAAAAAATCGATTCAGGTGGGTATGAAAAGCATCAAAATACACACGAAGGAATGGAACACATGCTGGGAAAATACCCTGATACACATGATAGTATATGCACCTCATAAAACCAATCCTCGAACCTTTCTGAGAAATTTGTGAAAAGGTAAAAAATGTTTGAATTTTTTGGTAACAATCTTGACCTACTGACGTACTTGTATAACAATTTGAACAAAGAAAAACTACCGTAAAAAAAATCTGTGAATAAGAATAAAATTGTCTAGGACAATTTAGAGTGAATAGTACCTCCAATATATTGCTGATTTTGTATTTTCAATAGTAAGTGGTACTACGGGAATTATTTGCTCCCGAATTGTTTACGCGAATTTAAAGCTTTTATCAAGTTTCTTGCCAACAAGATTTTCTGATCACTTCTTTTTGTTTGGAAAATGGGTGCAACTACCCTATGTTCCATTGGTTCCCCTCCGCGCGCGCAGATATACTCTATTACCCAAAACTGATTGCCAATGCTAACAGTGGCGGAGACAGGGGGGAGCAGGGGCCTGTCCCCCCCTATCGATCGAGTAATCATCGAGTATTACGCTACTAATTAGCGATATGTTTCACCTACAGAAGTACTTGCCCCCCCCCCTATCTTGACGTGAATTATGAAAAAAGAAAAAGAAACCAGGCCTATGTGAAAGCCCACGAAAAAGTTGTTTGTTTGCAAGTCCATTGCAGGGCCCGATTTGGCGTTTGGCCTCCGCTAAGGTCTCCTCGGCGCGTGTGCGTGGGTGGATTAGTGATATGCCGCTGCGGTCGTGTACCTGTCCAGCCTACCCGCCTGCCGCCTCTACTATCCCTGCCCGCGATTCGGTTCATACGGCAAGGCAGGCTGATCCTCTTGCCAATTCTTAAGTCTGCAGCCAACGAATTGACCAAGGTTAACCTTTACTAATCCCTCTCAGTTCTCATCTTGTAGTGTTATAAATCATAGTATTTGATTTATTTTGGCTGTGTGATTTGTGATGAGTTGCCACGCTAGGTCATACCCACAAACCATTTGAAAGCTCTGATCGATCAAGCTTCCTCGAGCACGGCTGCATTGGTAAGCAGTGATGGCTATTACACGTCTGCCAATGACAACCAACCGGTCTACTTTGACCTAGCGGCAGAGGGGACGGTGAGGGTCTAGGTTTTGTTCTCTAGGTATGTATTTTGACAATACTGATCAATTTTCCTAATACAACAACCAAATTTTATAATACTAGTGATGATTTTTCATTCAGACCTATATACAATAATTGGTGTTCTCTGTATATCATAAATTTCCGTATGACAACGTTTTGTAGCAAGGCATGTCATGTCATATTTTGGAGTAGTTTGATCAACTTCTTGGTGCGTATGTGGAATTATTGACCTATATTAGCTATAGCTAGACACGCTCGAGCTGAAAAATAAAATTGTGTGTATGTAGGCAAAATAAAATGTGAATGATACTTGAATATAAAACTATTAGGTAATTTGTGAAGCAAAAAAAAAAAATTCTGGCTTTACCATCGTCTTGGCCCCTCCTATGTCTAAATCCTGGCTCCGTCCCCTGAATGCTAATATGCATTCCTTCAATCCATTGGGCATGTAAGCGCGCATGCTGCCTTCGACATGTCGAGTGCATGCTAGCACCGTTGTTGGCCTTCCACCCGCGTGCAATGCTGGATGCGTTGCTATGTCGTATGGTGCCCAGACGTGCTCCCGAGACACCACCCTTGTGTTAAAAAAAGATGGAAGCTTTCCGCAACCATGTGACCTCACTCTCCACCATGCATGGCTTTGGCGAGTGCAGTGATAAGCTGTGGCCTCACGCTCGGCTGTAGCTGTGCTTGCTTTTTTTCTGACCCAACTGTAGCTGTACTGCTAGTACGCTAAAGCCAGCTGCCCTACCCCTGCTGCTACGTCCGTAGGTACTAGTGGTTGCATAGATCAATGGCAAATTTGACGGTCCATCCAACTGACGTCGCCCGTCCATTCTAAGGAGGAATCCAATGGCCGATACTAAGTAGGGCTCATGAGTAATTAACAACAGGAAGAGCATGTATGTGTGGAAACAAAAGCTGCACGCGGTCCAGACATGAATAAGAGGAGCGGAGAGAATGGCCCTTAATTACGCACAAGCATACGCTTACATTAGCACATTCAGCTGTGAATGAATGTCTACCGTTGTTTACCATAAGTTTAGAGGTTTCTCTATGATAGCACAGTGTTTGCAGGTGCACCATACAAAAACGAGGAGCCATCCGCAGCACTCGCGAGCATTGTACAGTCTGCGCTCTGCCACCCACACAACAGGCAGCTGTCGGCGACCCACGCAACCGGCTGCTCTCTGTTGGGCCTGCGCTTAATCTTTCACGATAATGGAAAGAATCAGGTCTGTGCCGTGGAAATGACCAATTACCACATGCCCTGAAGGGGTGAGCAGATGACAGAAGCAGCTTTCGCGTGGGCGCGGTGATGCGTGAGGTACCGGGGCCGCAGAGTACCGCTAGCTGGTACTACGCCCTTGTTGCAGTTACATAAATCCATGGTAGAAAATTTCACGGTGCATCCAAGTGACGTGCCCCGTCGATTGTAGGGAATCCAATGGCCTAGCTCCATTGGTCAAATCATCCCCGGCCGCTCCCTTGGTCAAATCATCCATCCAGCTCACCTAGCCCGGTGCCGGTGGAGGCAACGGCAACGGAGCCCTTCTTCCCTTCCCCTCTCCTCTCCTCTCCTCTTCAAACGGCTGCACTTCAAATCACCTAGTCCCCTATATAAGAAGCAGCTCTCCCTGTGGAATCGCACCCATCCACAAGACCAACAACATGACTGCCCACTGGGTTCGCAAGGGCTCTGAGTTTTTTTGTGGGTTTGTTACCGCCACCTTTGGCGTCTTTGCGTTAGTCTTAGCCATTAGTAGTACCTTCAACACCGGTTCGTCTTCCACAGCGTCCACATGTAGCTCAGCTCCACCTCCTCCTCCTCCTACTAGTGATGGCTGCGACCCAGATGCTTTGCGTAGTCTCATCTCCATCTTTTTGCGGTGCCTAGCGAGCGCCCAATTCTGCTCGTTGGTTCTCATCTTCTTCGTTCGGGGTGTTGTGGAGCGTGCACACGCGGCCCACGAGCGGGTCGCCAAGGACGAGGATGCAGCGTACAAAGCCGCATCCGACGCGCACCAGGAGGCCTGCCGGAAGCTCGCCCGGCTCCGCCGGACGCTCGAGCACCGCAACAAAGAGGTCCGCAAACGGCCGGACGACGAGGCTTGTTGGACGGCTTTGACGGCCGCGCAGGACGAGGAGGAGGTCCTCATGGCCGTGGTGGAGCGCGCCAAGCAGGACGCCGACAGCAAGAAGCCAAAGGAAGGTATGGAGCGTATCACCGGTCGATTGGGAAAGGCGGTCCGCATCAGTTTCTTCCTGTCTGTCTGCTTCTCCCAACTAGCTGGAGTGTGTGCGGGATTTGCCTTTTACTACTCGTTGCAGATACAGGAGCACTGTGTGTTTGGTGGTGTTCTTGAGGTCCTTGCCTTCACATTTGCTCTTGGTTTCTCGCTGCCGTTCCATGGTTTCTTTGGGTGGATCGCCATATCGCAAAACTGATGGTGTGGACTTGATGAGTATGAACCCGGCTATTAGTTCTTCAAATTAGTTAGATTAATGCTTTCTTCAAAGTTGATGTCCATGTGGACAAGATCAACATTCATGTCTAGTTTTAATATTTCTTCAAAGCTGATGCCACCTAGGCAAGATCAGCATTAGGCGTAAGTGTATCGTCTGTGTTGGTAATTCGATGTAATGCGTCCGGTTCAACTCATCTTTTAAAAGTGTATTATATGTAATCCTGTGTGTGGAACGAGTAATTATGTACTTGTTATACCTTGTGCGTGATGGCGGAAGGATGAATGTTTGTGTGTTAATTACTTGTTATACCATGGGCCTGACCGCGGAAGGATGGGTGTTTGTGTATTGATTGATGCGGAAGCGACGGCACAAAAGCCCCATCAACATTCAACTTAACATACTTTACCCTTGGTTTCACCCATACTTGTTTCGCTGGCAATAGAATAATTAGCTACCAAAACTCAGAATACTGTACCTATGAATTTTGGTTCCTGTACTTTTTGATATGATATACTCCCTCCATTCCTATATATAGTGCGTATTAGTTTCTTGCAAGAATTCCACAATGTAGTGCGTATGAAGCACTTTGGACAAGAATTACCCCTAGCTTTTCACTGGAGATGCAGCACATCCACATGCCTATGTACGGAGAGTGTGCATGCAGGGTTACTATGGTCTAGAAGTACATCTCCACATCATGCCTTGGTCTTGGAGCCTCAAACCATGCGCACTACATATTGAACTAGAGGGAGTACTACCTAGCCTCTCGAAACATCTTATATTTTGGAATGGAAGTGGTATAATATAAGATAAATGTTTTTGCATTTGATAGCTCCCATGACTAAGGTAAACCAAACACAGTGAAACAATAAATGGGTGAAATGGTACAGTAGAAGGCAAGCCACGCGAGCCATTGGATCTCCATTTTGACAATTGCTGAGGTTCGTCGGATAACTGAATCCTTATCTAGCTTCTGAATAAATAGGCACCAGCTTCAGTACTGACAATACCCCGCTCTGAAAAAGGCTTGAAATGTATGCTAAATGAACTCGGTGCCTTCCCGTGTACCGGCTTGTCCTCAAGTAGCTTGATAGCGCCACCGTTCAACCGGGGCTCTGAAAAAGGCTGGAAATGTATGCTAAATGAACTCGGTGCCTTCCCGTGTACCGTCGCCACGACAGAAAATTTCCTTTCTTCAAAAACAAGGACAGAAAATTTCCAATTGCACATATACCACCGGAAGGTTGTTGCGTGGGATTTGTCTTGTTTGGAGAACGAGGACAAGTTCAGTTTTAATGCGTCCGGAGAGATCGACTAAGGGCATCTTCAACGGACTCTCAAATCGTATGGACAGCATGGCCAGGACGCATTTTGTCATCTACCGCATTTCTACATCGGTCAATGCGCGGCATCTAACGCATTTCTATATCGTTTAATTCACGGGCAAATGTATTTTTTTCCGCAAACTAGAGGCAAACTATGGGTGGCTTTACGGGCGTCCGGATCGCTGCCACGTCCGCGTCTGACTAACCTGGCCCATCAAACAACCCCAATCGCCTCTCCCACGCTTTTCCTTCCAATGCACGCGCCGCATCAATATTGGCGCAGAGCACGCGGCACACGGAGCCCGTGTCCCCTCCCCGCTACCGCGAGGAGGAGCCCTCTTGCCGCCTCCCCTACGCATCAAGGAGGAGCGGCTCTAACCGCCGCCTGGTGCGTGAACGATGAGCGGCGCTCGCCGCCGCCCACGCCCCAGCCGCAAAGGCGCGCAGTCGCCTTGCCACTACCTCGGCGACGGCATCAGCAATGACAGCTGCTCGTCCTACCGGAGCGCCCTAGTGGCGACGGAGTACATCGCCAGGGAGCGGCAGCAACGGTGGGGCAGGCACAACACGGTGCCGATCGGAGTTCGCAGATTCCGACGTTCCGCCACCACACATCGTCACAAATCCCGAGCTGGCGCCTGGGCCAGGACCGCTCCAAGACGACGGTGGAGACAAGCAAGCGTCGTCTCCACCACATCGACGGGGAGATGGCCAAGTACGGCGAGGAGCGGTTTCTCACCGAGACCGCCACCACCTCTGCTTCCTTGAAGGCCCACCGCCCTCTCCCCCCGCCCATCTCCTCGGTGGTTGCGGCCGCTGCACAAGGGGAGGAAGCGGAGAGGATCATCCACGAGCGCTGCTGCCGGAAAGCTCTGCAGCGACGCCGCGCCCTCCCCCCCCCTCCCCCAGCCGTTCGCTGATTTACTGTTGGAACTGTCGAGCGACGTTGCCATCGACAATTTTCGGCATCTTCATTGTTCACTCTCCAAGATTCGCCACACGACCGTCAAATCAATGGGCCCAAGCCCCTGGTGAGTAAGCTCTGCGTCGGAAGATTGCTTGCCATTTCGCCACAGGACCGTCAAATCTATTAGAGTTGTGTCGAATATTATGTACAAGGTAGGTTACAATTGGACTCTGAGTAGTATTGTGTTTAGATAGGATATGGAGTCATGTCCTAGTAGGACACTTGTATCCTAGGCCTTGTTGGAAATATGCCCTAGAGGCAATAATAAAATGATTATTATTATATTTCCTTGTTCATGATAATAGTTTATTATCCATGCTAGAATTGTATTGATAGGAAACTCAGATACATGTGTGGATACATAGACAACACCATGTCCCTAGTAAACTCAGATACATGTGTTGACTAGCTCGTTGATCAATAGATGGTTACGGTTTCCTGACCATGGACATTGGATGTCATTGATAATGGGATCACATCATTAGGAGAATTATGTGATGGACAAGACCCAATCCTAAGCCGAGCACAAAGATCGTGTAGTTCGTATGCTAAAGCTTTACTAATGTCAAGTATCATTTCCTTAGACCATGAGATTGTGCAACTCCCGGATACCGTAGGAATACTTTGGGTGTGCCAAACGTCACAACGTAACTGGGTGGCTATAAAGGTACACTACGGGTATCTCCGAAAGTGTCTGTTGGGTTGGCACGAATCGAGACTGGGATTTGTCACTCCGTGTGACGGAAAGGTATGTCTGGGCCCACTCGGTAGGACATCATCATTATGTGCACAATGTGATCAAGGAGTTGATCACGGGATGATGTGTTACGGAACGAGTAAAGAGACTTGCCGGTAACGAGATTGAACAAGGTATCGGGATACCGACGATCGAATCTCGGGCAAGTATCGTACCGATAGACAAAGGGAATTGTATACGGGATTGATTAAGTCCTTGACATCGTGGTTCATCCGATTAGATCATCGTGGAACATGTGGGAGCCAATATGGGTATCCAGATCCCACTATTGGTTATTGGCCGGAGAGGTGTCTCGGTCATGTCTGCATGGTTCCCGAACCCGTAGGGTCTACACACTTAAGGTTCGGTGACGCTAGAGTTGTTATGGGAATTAGTATGTGGTTACCGAAGGTAGTTCGGAGTCCCGGATGAGATCCCGGACGTGACGTGGAACTCCGGAATGGTCCAGCGGTGAAGATCGATATATTGGACGAAGGATATCGGAGTCCGGAAGTGTTCCGGAGGTACCAGGCTATGGCCAGCATGACCGAAAGGTGTTTCAGGAGCCCCGGCAAGTGTTGGAGGGCCTCATGGGCCAAAGGGGGAGGGGCAAACCAGCCCACTAAGGGTTGGTGCGCCCCCCCACACCCTTTCCCACGTTACTTGGGGAGGTGGGGCGCCTCCACCTGGCTTGGGAGGCAAGCCTCCACCTGCTTGGCTTGGGGGGCAAGTCTCCCTAGGATTTTCCCTAGGGAGATCCAATCTGCCTGGCCGCCGCCCCCTAGGGGAAACCCTAGGGCGCCTCCCCCTCTCCCCTTCCCCCTATATATAGTGGAGGGGTGGGAGGGCAGCTGTGACCTCTTCCCTGGCGCAGCCCTCCCTCCTCCTACCTTCTCCTCCTCCTCCATGGTGCTTGGCGAAGCCCTGCCGGAGAACCACGAGCTCCACCACCACCACGCCGTCGTGCTGACGGAGCTCTCCCTCAACTTCTCCTCTCCCCTTGCTGGATCAAGAAGGAGGAGACGTCCCCGGGCTGTACGTGTGTTGAACGCGGAGGTGCCGTCCGTTCGGCACTTAGATCGGAATCAACCGCGATCTGAATCGCTACGAGTACGACTCCATCAACCCCGTTCACTTGAACGCTTCCGCTTAGCGATCTACAAGGGTATGTAGATGCACTCTCCTTCCCTCGTTGCTATATTACTCCATAGATTGATCTTGGTGTTGCGTAGAAAATTTTGAATTTCTGCTACGTTCCCCAACAGTGGCATCATGAGCTAGGTCTATGTGTAGTTTCTATGCACGAGTAGAACACAAAGCAGTTGTGGGCGTCGATATTGTCAATTATCTTGCCGTTACTAGTCTTATCTTGATTCGGCGGCATTGTGGGATGAAGCGGCCCGGACCAACCTTACACGTACGCTTACGTGAGACCGGTTCCACCGACTGACATGCACTAGTTGCATAAGGTGGCTGGCGGGTGTCTGTCTCTCCCACTTTAGTCGGATCGGATTCGATGAACAGGGTCCTTATGAAGGGTAAATAGAAATTGGCAATTCACGTTGTGGTTTTGGCGTAGGTAAGAAACGTTCTTGCTAGCAACCTATAGCAGCCACGTAAAAACTTGCAACAACAATTAGAGGACGTCTAACTTGTTTTTGCAGCAAGTGTTTTTGTGATGTGATATGGCCAAAAGGATATGATGAATGATATATGTGATGTATGAGATGATCATGTTCTTGTAATAGGAATCACGACTTGCATGTCGTTGAATATGACAACCGGCAGGAGCCATAGGAGTTGTCTTAATTTATTTATGACCTGCGTGTCAACATAAACGTCATGTAATTACTTTACTTTATTGCTAACCGTTAGCTGTAGTAGTAGAAGTAATAGTTGGTGAGACAACTTCATGAAGACACAATGATGGAGATCATGATGATGGAGATCATGGTGTCATGCCGGTGATGATGATGATCATGGAGCCCCGAAGATGGAGATCAAAAGGAGCAAAGTGATGATGGCCATATCATGTCATTATTTGATTGCATGTGATGTTTATCATGTTTTACATCTTATTTGCTTAGAACGACGGTAGCTTAAATAAGATGATCCCTCACTAAAATTTCAAGAAAAATGTTCTCCCTAACTGTGCACCGTTGCGAAGGTTCGTCGTTTTGAAGCACCACGTGATGATCGGGTGTGATAGATTCTTACGTTCGAATACAACGGGTGTTGACGAGCCTAGCATGTGCAGACATGGCCTCGGAACACATGCGAAACACTTAGGTTGACTTGACGAGCCTAGCATGTACAGACATGGCCTCGGAACACGGAGGACCGAAAGGTCGAACATGAGTCGTATAGAAGATGCGATCAACATGAGATGTTCACGATGATGACTAGTCCGTCTCACGTGATGATCGGACACGGCCTAGTTGATTTGGATCATGTATCACTTAGATGACTAGAGGGATATCTATCTGAGTGGGAGTTCATGAAATAATCAGATGAACTCAATTATCATGAACATAGTCAAAAGGACTTTGCAAATTATGTCGTAGCTTATGCTTTAGTTCTACTGTTTGATATGTTCCTAGAGAAAATTTAGTTGAAAGTTGATAGTAGCAATTATGCGGACTAGGTCCGTAAACTGAGGATTGTCCTCGTTGCTGCACAGAAGGCTTATGTACTTAATGCACCGCTCGGTGTGCTGAACCTCAAACATTGTCTGTGGATGTTGCGAACATCTGACATATACGTTTTGATGACTACGTGATAGTTCAGTGATGTTAAACGGTTTAGATTTGAGGCACCGAAGATGTTTTGAAACGTCGCGGAACATATGAGATGTTTCGAGGGCTGAAATTGGAATTTCAGGCTCGTGCCCACGTCAAGAGGTATAAGACCTCCGACGGGTTTCTTGGCCTACAAACAAAGGGAGAAAAGCTCAATCGTTGAGCTTGTACTCAGATCGTCTGGGTACAACAATCACTTGAATTGAGTGGGAGTTATCTTCCAGATGAGAAAGTGATGGTTCTCCAAAGTCACTGCCACCAAGCTACTAGAGCTTCGTGATGAACTATAACATATCAGGGATAGACATGATGATCCTTGAGCAATTCGCGATATTTGACACCGTGAAAGTAGAAATCAAGAAGGAGCATCAATTGTTGATGGTTAGTGAAACCACTAGTTTCAAGAAGGGCAAGGGCAATAAGGGATACTTCATGAAACGGCAAATCAGCTACTGCTCTAGTGAAGAAACCCAAGGTTGAACCCAAAACCGAGACTAAGTGCTTCTGTAATAAGGGGAACGGTCACTGAAGCGGAACCACCCTAGATGCTTGGTAGATGAGAAGGCTGGGAAGGTTGACAGAAGTATGTATTGGACATACATTATATTAAATGTGTACTTTACTAGTACTCCTAGTAGCAGCAGGGTATTAGATACCGGTTCGTTTGCTAAGTGTTAGTAACTCGAAATAAAAGGCTACAGAATAAACGGAGACTAGCCAAAGGTGAGACGACGATAGGTGTTGGAAGAGTTTCCAAGGTTGATGTGATCAAACATCGCACGCTCCCTCTACCATCGGGATTGGTGTTAAACCTAAATAATTTTTATTTGGTGTTTGCGTTGAGCATAGACATGATTGGATTATGTCTATCGCAATACGGTTATTCATTTAAGGAGAATAATGGTTATTCTGTTTATTTGAATAATACCTTCAATGGTCTTGCACCTAAAATGAATGGTTTGTTGAATCCCGATCGTAGTGATACACATGTTCATGCCAAAAGATAGTAATGATAGAACCACATACTTGTGGCACTGCAATTTGGTCATAATGGTATAAAACGCATGTATAAGCTCCATGTTGATGGATCTTAGGACTCACTTGATTTTGAATCACATGAGACATGCGAACCATGCCTATTGGTATATATGCATGAAGAAACTCCATACAGATGGATAGTTTGGGCTCACTTGATTTTGAATCACTTGAGACATGCACATCATACCACATGGGCAAGATGACTGAACGGCCTCGTTTTCAGTAAGATGGAACAAGAAAGCAACATGTTGGAAGTAATACATCTTGATGTGTGCAGTCCAATGAGTGCTGAGGCATGTAGTGGATATCGTTACGTTCTTACTTCACAGATGATTTGAGTAGATGTTGAGAATGTTTACTTGATAAATCATGAGTCTGAATTATTGAAAGGTTCAAGTAATTTCAGGGTGAAGTAGAAAGATCGTCGTGACAAGAGGATAAAATATCTATGATATGATCATAGAGATGAATATCTGAATTACGAGTTTGGCACAGAATTAAGACATTGTGGAAATTGTTTCACAACTAATACAGCCTGGATCACCATAGTGTGATGGTGTGTCCGAACATCATAGCTGCACCCTATTGGATATGATGCATAGCATGATGTCTCTTATCGAATTACCACGATAGTTTATGGGTTAGGCATTAGAGAAAACCACATTCACTTTAAATAGGGCACCACGTAATTCCGATGAGATGACACCGTATGAACTATGGTTTAGAGAAACCTAAGCTGTCGTTTCTTAAAAGGTTTGGGGCTACGACGCTTATGTGAAAAAGTTTCAGGCTGATGAGCTCGAACCCAAAGCGGATGAATGCATCTTCATAGAATACCTAAAACAGTTGGGTATACCTCCTGTCTGAGATCTGAAAGCAATTGTTTCTATAATCGGGTCCTTTCTCGAGGAAAAGTTTCTCTCGAAAGAATTGAGTGGGAGGATGGTGGAGACTTGATGAGGTTATTGAACCGTCACTTCAACTAGTGTGTAGCAGGGCACAGGAAGTTGTTCCCGTGGCACCTACACCAATTGAAGTGGAAGCTTATGATAGTGATCACAAAACTTCGGATCAAGTCACTCCCAAACCTCGTAGGACGAGAAGGATGCGTACTACTTCAGAGTGGTACGTAATCCTGTCTTGGAAATCATGTTGCTAGACAACAATGAACCTACGAGCTATAGAGAAGCGATGTGGGCCCAGATTCTGACGAATGGCTCGAGGCCATAAAATCCGAGAGAGGATCCATGTATGAAAACAAAGTGTGGACTTTGAAAAGAACTACTTGATGGTCGTAAGACTGTTGGGTACAGATGGATCTTAGAAGGAAGACGGACAATGATGGTAAGTGTCACCATTAAGAAAGCTCGACTTGTCGTTAAGATTTTTTCCAACAAGTTCAAGGAGTTGACTGCGATGAGACTTTCTCACTCGTAGCGATGCTTAAGAGTCCGTTGAAATTATATTAGCAGTTACTGCATTGTTTATGAAATCTTGCAAATAGGATGTCAAAACATTGTTTCCTTTTCTTGAGGAAAGGTTGTATGTGATACAAACAAAAGGTTTTGTCAATCCTAAAAATGCTAACAAGTATGCAAGGCTCCGGTAGTCCTTCTAAGGACTGGAGTAAGCATCTCGGAGTTGGAATATACGCTTTGATGATGATCAAAGGTTTTGGGTTTATACAAAGTTTATGAGAAACTTGTATTTCCAAAGAAGTGAGTGGTAGCACTATAGAATTTCTGATGAGTATATGTTGTTGACATATTGTTGATCGGAAATGATGTAGAATTTCTGGAAAGCATGCAGAATTATTTGAAAAGTGTTTTTCAATGGAAAACCTGCATTAAGCTACTTGAGTATTGAGCTATAAGATCTATAAGGATAGATCAAAACGCTTAATAGTACTTTCAAATGAATACATAACGTGACAAGATTTTGAAGGAGTTCAAAATAGATCAGCAAAGAAGGAGTTCTTGGCTGTATTACAGGTGTGAGTATTGAGTAAGACTCAAGACCTGACCAGGGCAGAAGAGAGAGAAAGGACGAAGGCCGTCCTCTATGCTTTAGATGTAGGCTCTACAGTATGCTATGCTGTGTACCGCACCTGAAGTGTGCCTTGCCATGAGTCAGTCAAGGGGTACAAGAGTGATCCAAGAATGGATCACAGGACAGCGGTCAAAGTTATCCTTAGTAACTAGTGGACTAAGGAATTTTCTCGATTATGGAGGTGGTAAAAGAGTTCGTCGTAAAGGGTTACGCCGATGCAAACTTTGACACTAATTCAGATTATTCTGAGTAGTAAAATGGATTCGTATAGTAGAACAGTTATTTGGAATAGCTCCAAATAGAACGTGGTAGCTACATCTAGGAGATGACATAGAGATTTGTAAAGCACACACGGATCTGAAAGGTTCAGACCCGTTGACTAAAACATCTCTCACAAGCAACATGATCAAACCCAGAACTCATTGAGTGTTAATCACATAGTGATGTGAACTAGATTATTAACTCTAGTAAACTCTTTGGATGTTGGTCACATGGCGATGTGACCTGTGAGTGTTAATCACATGGCGATGTGAACTAGATTATTGACTCTAGTGCAAGTGGGAGACTGTTGGAAATATGCCCTAGAGGCAATAATAAAATGATTATTATTATATTTCCTTGTTCATGATAATCGTTTATTATCCATGCTAGAATTGTATTGATAGGAAACTCAGATACATGTGTGGATACATAGACAACACCATGTCCCTAGTAAGCCTCTAGTTGACTAGCTCGTTGATCAATAGATGGTTACGGTTTCCTGACCATGGACATTGGATGTCGTTGATAACGGGATCACATCATTAGGAGAATGATGTGATGGACAAGACCCAATCCTAAGCCTAGCACAAAGATCGTGTAGTTCGTATGCTAAAGCTTTTCTAATGTCAAGTATCATTTCCTTAGACCATGAGATTGTGCAACTCCCGGATACCATAGGAATACTTTGGGTGTGCCAAACGTCCAACGTAACTGGGTGGCTATAAAGGTACACTACGGGTATCTCCGAAAGTGTCTGTTGGGTTGGCACGAATCGAGACTGGGATTTGTCACTCCGTGTGACGGAGAGGTATCTCTGGGCCCACTCGGTAGGACATCATCATTATGTGCACAATGTGATCAAGGAGTTGATCACGGGATGATGTGTTACGGAACGAGTAAAGAGACTTGCCGGTAACGAGATTGAATAAGATATCGGGATACCGACGATCGAATCTCGGGCAAGTATCGTACCGATAGACAAAGGGAATTGTATACGGGATTGATTAAGTCCTTGACATCGTGGTTCATCCGACGAGATCATCGTGGAACATGTGGGAGCCAATATGGGTATCCAGATCCCGCTATTGGTTATTGGCCGGAGAGGTGTCTCGGTCATGTCTGCATGGTTCCCGAACCCGTAGGGTCTACACACTTAAGGTTCGGTGACGCTAGAGTTGTTATGGGAATTAGTATGTGGTTACCGAAGGTAGTTCGGAGTCCCGGATGAGATCTCGGACATGACGAGGAACTCCGGAATGGTCCGGCGGTGAAGATCGATATATTGGACGAAGGGTATCGGAGTCCGGAAGTGTTCCGGAGGTACCAGGCTATGGCCAGCATGACCGAAAGGTGTTTCAGGAGCCCCGGCAAGTGTTGGAGGGCCTCATGGGCCAAAGGGGGAGGGGCAAACCAGCCCACTAAGGGTTGGTGCACCCCCCCCACACCCTTTCCCACGTTACTTGGGGAGGTGGGGCACCTCCACCTGGCTTGGGAGGCAAGCCTCCACCTGCTTGGCTTGGGGGGCAAGTCTCCCTAGGATTTTCCCTAGGGAGATCCAATCTGCCTAGCCCCCGCCCCCTAGGGGAAACCCTAGGGCGCCTCCCCCTCTCCCCTTCCCCCTATATATAGTGGAGGGGTGGGAGGGTAGTCGTGACCTCTTCCCTGGCGCAGCCCTCCCTCCTCCTACCTTCTCCTCCTCCTCCATGGTGCTTGGCGAAGCCCTGCCGGAGAACCACGAGCTCCACCACCACCACGCCGTCGTGCTGACGGAGCTCTCCCTCAACTTCTCCTCTCCCCTTGCTGGATCAAGAAGGAGGAGACGTCCCCGGGCTGTACGTGTGTTGAACGCGGAGGTGCCGTCCGTTCGGCACTTAGATCGGAATCAACCGCGATCTGAATCGCTACGAGTACGACTCCATTAACCCCGTTCACTTGAACGCTTCCGCTTAGCGATCTACAAGGGTATGTAGATGCACTCTCCTTCCCTCGTTGCTATATTACTCCATAGATTGATCTTGGTGTTGCGTAGAAAATTTTGAATTTCTACTACGTTCCCCAACAGGCCTCTCATATATAGCGGGGTAGACACACAATGTAACCTATGCCAACATAATAGCACAGGAACGCAGGGGAAGCCGGCGGCGTGTGCCGGCGTCCAGGTTGACCTTGTGCTTTATTGTAGCGGTGTCATGGGGAGGAGCACCCATAGTCAGGCCCCGGGGATGTAGCCATATCGGTGAACCTCATTAACAAATCTCGGTGTCGTGCTCGTGTGATTGCTTGGTCCTCGGTAGATCGACGGTGCGTGTCATGCAGTCGGGCAAGTTCGGCTGGGTCGGACTAGACAGTCTGACGGATCGACTTGGATGTCGGTTGGTACAGAAGACGGTGTTGGAATCGGCAATGACGACATAGGTGCGTGATGCTGATGGTGACAGACTTCTGGGGCATGGAAACACGTGGCACAGGCCCGAGGGCTTGTGTGGCTTCGACAAGACTATGGTGCGGGATTGATTCAAGGTGGTGTATACACAGAGCTTGAAGTCGATGATGCGCAAGGGTGGACTGATCATCTACCATGGAGTCATGTTGAAGGTGTAGATGGAGTCTGGAAGACTTCACTCGGTGTTGATTGAGGGGCTACGGCGTAAGTTGACAGAGAGTCAAAGCCTATTCAGCGGGAAAAAGCGAGTGACATGCAGTTAGGACTGGAGCCTAGTGGTCTAATGGAAGCGTGAAACTCGTCATCGGTCGGTGTTGATTGGTGGTACTCTGAAGTGGGGGTTGAGTGGTGTGGGTTCGCGACCCTTGAGACTCGACCGGGACAGTAGAGGCTCAACGCGGTAATAGCGACGAGGTGTGCGGTGTGCACGGGGCATGTAGACGGGCCAGGGCTCTAGTGGTCATACATGTGGTGAGACAGCTGCGAATTGGACTCGGGATGACTACAAGCAACAGTGAAATTCTTTCAAGTTTCAGACAGACGGTCATTGAAGAGTAGTGATGTTGAGTTCAGGTAACTCTTATGTGTGACACTCAATATGTGAGTTGTTCACTTTCACGCAGGTCAGAGATCAGTATGTGATGGTGTTGAACGGACACTCTGGAAGTTGGGAGCACAAACTAGAGTAACAAGGAACTTAATTTTGCTCGAGTGTTGACTATGGTCAAGAAAAGAAGGGACTACAAGTTGCAGGTGGAGTCATATGGAGTCTTTAGAGTAGCAGCGGTACTAATGTGATAAATTCAAGTCCAATGTATATGAAAGTTTGACACGTGAATGAATTCAAGGTGATGGAGAATATTCGCCAAGGTGGAGTTTGTTAGAGTTGTGTCGAATATTGTGTACAAGATAGGTTACAGTTGGGCTCTGAGTAGTATCTCTACTTCTAATGGACGAGTTGGTGAATCGTCTCTGCGGTTTATTTTCGCTGGTTTTTTTTCGTCTCTCCTCCCACCACCCCCTCT
This sequence comes from Triticum urartu, assembly GCF_056163025.1. Taxonomy (NCBI): domain Eukaryota; kingdom Viridiplantae; phylum Streptophyta; class Magnoliopsida; order Poales; family Poaceae; genus Triticum; species Triticum urartu. The sequence continues at coordinate 718,007,269 of NC_141879.1, forward strand.
CACCCTGGCCCATCGGTTTATTTTTCTCTCAACTCTTTATTACAACCAGAACTTTCCTAACGTATAACAAATCACGGATCTAACTTCCTTAAATTATGCAAATCAATCGATTCCTTTTACTGGTTCAATTTGTCTTAGGAAATAAATAACAGATTTTCAGGAAACAAATAATACATTTTAATCTAACTTTCTTAAATTATGCAAATCAATCTATTCCTTTTATTGGTTCAATTTGTCTTAAGAAACAAATAATAGATTTTCAGGAAACAAATAATACATTTTAATCTAACTTCCTTAAATTATGCAAATCAATTGATTCCTTTTATTGGTTCAATTTGTCTTAGGAAACAAATAATACATTTTAATCTAACTTTCCTAACTTATCTAAATCAATAGATTTCTCTTATTAGTGAAATTTATTTTAGGAAACAAATAACAGACACGTCACAACTTTCCTCCCAATAAATAGTTTTCTTAACATTTACAAACTTTCCTAATCAGACACGTCACAAACGGCCAGGTACTGATATCACGTTACCAAACAATAAAACCCCATTTGCATCGAAATCAGTTCAAAAATCCCAACTTTCCTAATTTTTTACCTTTCCTTGATAACAACCAATATTTTCTATGTTTTCCACCTATTGAAGGAAATCACCCCTCCATCGATATTAGCATTTTTTTTGAACTGAGATCTCCGGGTTATGATTTTTTTTGCGATTCTTTCCAATTGTGACCTCTCCTTCCACTCCGGCTCCTTCTCGCATAAACACCTCCACCACAGCCAAGTGACACCGCCCCAGACCTCCTGCCTCTCCACACCTTCTCAGCCACCTCCTTATCGTACTCCATTAACAATCCCTCCGCCACATTTGCCCACGGCGGTGTCGAGGGCATGACGCAGCAGCGTACTAGCGGTAGAGCAGCACATAACAGCAGGAAGCAACACGCAGCAGGCGAGGCGAGCGGCCGACGATGGAGGGCAGAGATGTGGCCGACGCGGCTGAGGGGGCGGCTAGCAGAAGATGGCCACGACTGGAGGCGGCGCGAGGCAGGGGCGCGACAGCGGGGCGAGCGAAGGGATATGCGGCAGCAGACGGGGCGATCGCAGCTAGCGAGAGTGGCGCGCGGCCAGGGTGTGTGTCGCGCGAGGCACAGTGGTGCGGTGGCTGCGGCGAGCGCGAAGGCAGCGGCGGGCGCGACTGACGCGGTGTAGCACGGGCGTGGCATGGAGAGGGAGTGGCGGAGGGATTGTTAATGGAGTAGGCACGGGCGTGGGCGGAAGAAGAGCGGCAAGCTCGGGCATGGGCGTGCATAGGAGCGGGCATGAGCCACTAGGTCAATCCGAGGAGCTCGGTGGCTACCCCTGCAATGGCCATGGCGGACGGCGGTTCTCGGCCACGGCGAAATACCTAACGAGAGCAAACGAGAGGGAAAATAGGGGAAAGGCAAGAGGAGATCATGGCGGTGTCACTGGCGCCCTAGGGGAAGACATGGGAGCTCGGGGCGGCGGGGATCGAACGGCAATGTCGCGGTGGCCCAAGGTTGAGGAAGACGGCAGCGACGTCGATGCGGGGGTGCTGGACTTGATCTCGTTGGCGCAGACGAAGTAGCGAAGGCGTTCGGAGCTCCTCGACAAGCTCCTAGCCCGCGGGGAGGGCAGTGGCCATGTGGACGGGGTCGGTCATGGTGGCCGTGGCGTCTGATTTCGTCCAGATTGACGGGATCGAGCGAGCGAGGAGGAGAAGTGGATTTGGGAGGGGCGTCGAGGAGGAGTGAGGCCATGGGGGCAGGGAAGGAAGGGCGTCACCCTTATCCATTCCCCTTCGATGCCAGCGAGGTGGTCGGGCGGGAGCCCGGCTCTGTAGCGACGCGGCTCGGGGAACAAGAGAAGACGACCGCGCGGGGACTGGACCGCTGAGCCAGTTCGGTGGCAAGGCCCGGGGGCAGGGTGAATCCCCTTTTACATCGTCCTTTTATTTTTTTTCAATGTATTCTAATCTGTTTCTCCTTTTTAACACCATTTTCTATTTATTCTTATCAACTAAATGATCTTTACTCTTAATGTCTTAGTTGGTAGTATCCGTTCTGGGTTTATTTTTGTCCCACCTCCCGAGTGAAGGAGAGGGGGAGAGAGAGTGAGGAAGAGGGAGGGAGAGGGTGTGTGTGTGAGAATTTGATGGTAAACAGGTCATCAATGTCACTTAATATGCATGAGAATATTAAATGTAATATTAACATAATTGATATTAAACTTTTAAAGTTAATGTGGCCCTGTTGCAACGCACGGGCGTTCTTCTAGTTGTGTTTAGATACGATATGGAGTCGGTGTCCTAGTAGGACATTTGTATCCTAGGCCTCTTATATATAGCGGGGTAGACACACGATGTAACATATGCCAACATAATAGCACAGGAACGCAGGGGAAGCCGGCGGCGTGTGCCGGTGTCCAGGGCGACCTGGTGCTTTATTGTAGCGGTGTCATAGGGAGGAGCGTCCATAGTCAGGCCCTGGAGATGTAGCCATATCGGTGAACCTCGTTAACAAATCTCGGTCTCGTGCTCATGTAATTGCTTGGTCCTCAGTAGATCAACGGTGCGTCTCGGATTTATTCTAACAAAATCAATTGGTTTTATGAAATTGGTATTGTTTTCTATTCTATCCGCCAGTATAACACAAGAAGAATTCGTGAATGTTAAAAAATGTTTGCACGTTTCTAAAATTGTTCAGAAGTTAAAAAATGTTCATGTTTTATATTTTTAGCATGAATTCAATTCATTTTGTGTTATTTAAAAATTATTTGGAATTCTGAAATTCTGTTCGCATTTAAAAAACTGTACGCGATTTCAAAAAAATCACATGTGTCAAAAAATGTTCAGAATTACCACAGCTATTCACATGCTATTAATTTTTTTAGGATTTTCAGAATTGTCTCGCATTTTGAATAATATTTCTGGAATTTTCTTAAATTATTTCGTAAATAACATTTTTTAAATATGTTTCGGATTGTCGGCTGCGGAGTCGACTGGGCCGGCCCATCAGACATACAGCGAGTTTTTTTTCTTATCACGTGCTATAAAAATTCTTTCTTTCTTTTTCTTAACGTGCGACGTAATACATCCAAGAGAGAAAAACATGCCATGGAGTCGAACTTTGGACCTGGTAGGGTTGACCTGATTTCGCTAGCCACTACAGCAGACGACTGTGACTTACATAATAAGAAGCCGAAAATATTTAATCAAAAACCAAAGCGTCGAGCTGTGAAACATACTTTAGGGGCAAACAAGTATTGAAAATGTATTTATTCCTGAATTATTCTAACATTTTATAAAGTGCGTTTTTGAAAATTTTGAATACTTTTATAAAACCAACAACTTTCAAAAAGAGAACACCTTTTGAAACATAAACATTTTCATAAACCAGAACAAAATTTTAAAGTGCAAACACTTTTTGAAACATATTTTTTCTTCTGAAACCTGAACAAAATTTTAAAGTGCAAACACTTCTTGTACAATGTAAAAAAATGTTTGCGTGTTGTAAAAAAATGTGTCATAACCTTAACAGAATATATGTGACATGTGTTTGAAAAAGTGTATGCAAATTTAGAAATGTTGAACCATGTAAAAGAGTGTTCGTGTAGTTTTATAAAATGTTTATTGTCATTAAGAAAATGTAAAACATGTATTTGAAAAAAGTATTACCATGTATTCAAAAAAGTTTTGAAAACATTTAATTTAAAAATCTCCAAAATGTATTTGAAAATATCAAAAGTTTATCAAATACTTAATTTGTGCATTAAAAGTACATATTTGGTACTGAGAAAAATTAGACATGTGTGAAAATGAAAAAAGAAAAGAAAACGTAAAAGAAAAAAACTAAGAAAAACAAATTAGTGCGCGTGCTGGAGCGACTGCGCTACTGGGCCGGCCCAATCCAGCAAATACCGGCAAAGTCCTCCCAAGGTTTAAAATAGACCGGGATTAGAGAGTTTAGTGTGCTGATTTCAAGGATTGAGAGTTCGGGATTTGGTTTAGCTTTCTCCTACAAATTTAAGGTTTATTTTGGAAGTTAAGTTACTTCTCCAAGGACTGGTTACTTTCCTAAGTGACCATATTATCTATCTATCTATCTATCTATCTATCTTCCATCTATTCTCTCTGTAAAATAGACCTTTATTTCACTTCAAAAAACTGTTCGTACAAAATGTGAGATGGAACCGAATTATCCGCAAATAGTTGCTGCCGTTTCTTCTCACGCCGCCGCCGCTACATTGGTCATACCAGCTAATTGATTGGAGGTCCACTGCTTGCCGCGTTCGGCTAGCTTCTCCTCGTACAACCGCCACCGCAATTCGGTCGAACCTACGGCCGGTCGATCAGGCTTCTACGTGTGCACAGAATTGTATACAGCGGCGAGCTAAGCAGGCCAAGGGCCACTATGCGCGCCGAGGACGCACTCACATCCACATCGCCTTCCAATCAGGCAGCGGCAATAGGTCAGCTTGATGCATGTAATTAAGTTGGCATGCCTGATCTGAGCGCAGGTACGCACCTTGATCAGCTCCTGTCCTTTCTGTCACGTACAGGAGAATTTTAAATAGGAGCACCATACACTAATTATGTATACACGAGCACACTCTCATGCCGATGTGTGCATATGCAGCACGCACGCATTTTGTCTTTTGCGGTTCAAGCACGTCTGCATCTTATATGCTTGTATGCATCTCTTCTCTCAGTTTTTATGTTTCACCAAAATCTTTTATCACATATATAGCATACGAAATACAAAAATGATGAAAGACATGCCATTATATCAGGTCTCTTGCATTCGCAAAAAATATTGAACCCGCGACAACACAGGAACGAAACACGTTTCACTTAGATAAACTAAATCCAAAAATACTTTCCTTAATATTCACAAGTATATCTTTTTGTGCGGTGCATATTATTTTATCTTCACTTTTGTACGATGGATAAAAGGCAATGAGACGTATTTTACAAGCACACAATATTTGTAGGCATATGTATTAATCATTGATTGGTAATTTCTGATGCTGTGTATAAATATAAAAATACATAGATTTACTTTTTGATAAAGAAATGTCACATAAATAGAAAACTTAAACACGAAAGACTATAATTTTAACAATGAGAAGACAATAAGTCACTAGAAGATTCTTAGTGTATCTAATAATCTTTGTGGGTATGATTTGCAGTTTAGTTTACAAATGCTAATTTAAGAAAGTAGCCACTAAAAACGTATCTCTATTGTTTGACGATTTCCATGTCTTGTATCTTAAATTCTTATGAAGTGGAAAAATAGGAACACATCAATGGGTTTGTGAAGGTGAGCCATTGATCGTATGTTTTAATGGGGCTATCTATCTATTATATACTTAAAACAAGAGTCAAACAAGCCATCACGTTTGTCCACATATGCTAATCTTTTTTAAGCCGTTTGATTAGAATTACAAGGACTGAGATTTAAAGATTCTTATGTAACACGTAAAAATATATGTACGCAACAGTAATGGACTTTCAAGTTGTCACGTTAGATGCTACTCCCGGATTATAAAGTATATGAAGGAAAGAAAAGTGGTGACAGATTTAGATGCAACTTGCACCGTAGTAGAAAAGAGGAAGACGCGCATTGTAAGGATTCCTCAATTGTACGTACATATGGAAAACTAACAAAACGAACAGAGTTTTGGGCAACCAATAGACATCCGAACAACATGACCCACCACATCCTCTCTTGCACAAGCAAACCAATACACAACCGGACTACATGTGCCTCTTTTTATTCTTCCTTGCTTTTTTTAGTGATCTACCGTGAGGAGTACCAAAGGCAAAACTAATATAAGTTCGGAATATGTTCAAAAACTATCATGTTTGGAATTATAATATATTTTACTGATCTCTGAATATTTTAGATAGTTTCATATGATGGTCATTATCCACATCTATAATACCTAAAAAGTTCATCCCCACTATCTTATTTCTCTTGACATGCAGCCTATCCAAGTCAACAATCTACCACGTCAGCAATTTTGAATTATTTTCATTTTAATCTATAAGTTTTGGTAACATTTAATGTGCCAAGTTCGTCGCTTCATTTTTAGGCTTAATACCGACCGAAGCCCCATGGTTTCGACTCATAAACAGAAAAGAAGCCCAATTGTTAGCATCGGTTTCTCTTCCATTCTAACGGGCCTATATTCAATCCCCCACCTCTCCCCACCGATGTATGCCCTCCCGTACGTCTCCTCCCTACCCGTCCGCACATCTCTCTGCTTTCTACCAGCAAAACAAAAAAAAACAATCTCTCTGCTTTCCCCTCCGACGTCCTCCATCCCCTCTGCTTCTCCCCACCGCCGCCTCATCCGCGCTCGACGACCAGCACCCATGAGGCATGTGCTTCGCCTGCTCCAGATCTGCAAGACGAGGCAGAAGAAAAGATGACATGGATGATTCGAGGCGCCTTGACAAGCGATGGCACTACAAGTCACCAGAATAAACTATAGCTTTAAAAAAATTAGGTGTACAAAGAATATGAATCTTTATATTTATAAACTTTTAAATAAGAACGAAAATCAGTATCTATTTTTCATATGTACTCCGCTAAGTGAAAAAATTAAGTAGCTAATGTCCGAATATTATATATAAATATATAACATATATAAGGTTGTGATTAAATAATTCAGATTATATACATGAAATTCAAAATGCAAAATACAGGAAAATTATCAATATGTGTTTTTGTATATAATATATGAAATACATCAATAGATAAAATCTTTAAAACGTTTATGGAAAAATCTTGGTTTTTTTTCTTGACAAGTAATACTTAGCGACAGAAGAAAAAAATGACAACGACGAGAAAGGTATCATCATGCATTTGGTTGTTCTACACATGAAAAATTTTAAATTCCATACTTGATGTGTGTCTACATAAAAAGTGTTTTGAGAGGACATCAAGGAGTGCACATGAGTAGAACATAGATGAGCATAAGCATTCATGAATTGTTGTCATAGATGAATTCAAAGCACTAGGCGAGGCCCACAAGAACTATATGATATATGCATGTATAAGTGACAGGTAGAGCGTGAATAAGAAGATTATATGATGCATGCGAGTAAGTATTGTATGAAGAAGGAAAACCAAGCTATTAAATAGTAATGAACATAGATGCAAAAAATCATGTTGACTATGTAACCTATCATTTGTGTTGTAATAAATATTATACTTTTATGCAAATAACATTTGCAAGTCAGGAGAAATAGAAACGAGGATGAATTAAGTGAGGAACAATGGTTAGAAATGCTAATTTTCTTATCAAGAATTTCACAATATATAAAGAAGTTATATATAAATTCTAGTTGCGCAAATGCGTGGGCCACACTACTAGTTTCTTATTATACCATCAGCTATATGAAAGGATTTCATCATATCAGCTTCATTTTACTAACTAATGATCAACTATGCATGTGTTGTTCATATATTCTATCTTCAGTTTTATATGATGAATAAAAGGCAATGAGATATATTTTACAAACACAAAATATTTATAGGCCTATGTATTAATCATTGTGCAATTTCTAATGCTGTGTATAAATATAAAAAATACATAGATTTACTTTTCAATAAAGAAAAATATCACATTAAAAATCTTAAACATGAAAGATTATAATTTTAACAATGAGAGAAGACAATAAGTCACAAGAAGATTCTTAATGTATCTAATAATCTTCATGGGTATGATTTACAGTTTAGTTCACAAATGTTCATTTAAGGAAGTAGCTACCAAAACGATATCTCTATTGTTTGACGATTTCCATGTCTCGGATCTTAAATTCTTATGGAGTGGAAATAGGAACACATCAACGGGTTTGTGAAGGTGATCCACTATTTTGTGAAGGTGGGCCACTATTTTGTGAAGGTGAGCCACTGCTCATAAGTTTTAACACTAGTGCAGAACCGGGCAATAGCACCGGTTCGTAAGGCCCTTTAGTGCCGGTTTAGGAACCGGCACTAAAGTTTGGACACTAAAGCCCCCCCCTTTAGTACCGGTTCAGCATGAACCAGTGCTAAAGGGAAATCACGTGGCACGAGCCAGCTCCGGGGGCCGGGAGCCCTTTAGTACCGGTTGGTAACACCAACCGGTACTAAATGGTTGGGGTTTTTTGTTTTATTTTGTATTTTTCAATTAAATTTGTGTTATCAATTTAATTTAGGATTGTTTTACGTTATAATGAGTTGTAGTCGTCATCATCATCATCATCATCGCATATTAATAAATAAATAAACTCTAGCTAGCTAAAAATCATCATAGTCGTCTAATTACCACTATTTAATCATCATAGTCATTACCGCTAGCTATCTAATCATCATCAACGCTGGCTAGCTTAAAGAGGAAACATTCACTTTGTAACAGAAGCAAAGATATCATCAAGTTCAACATAATCATCACCAACATCGAAGTTCAGGACACGGACATGAGACAAGTACTAATTAAGAGCATGAACTAGTAGCTACTGATCCTGCTGCTCCCTCTCAGGTAGAATAGCATAGAACATGTATAGCTCTCCTGATTCATCATACTGGAGCATGCAGATGAATCTGTCTCCTAATCTTGGGTTGCGCTTCTCCTTGCTGCCCCCTAGTACTTCTCTGCGATCGTTAACAATTTTGCTCCAATCTTTCACTATTAAGCATTCTTCGCTTTCAGAAATCCTGAATGCACTCATGTGCAATGTACGAAATCTTGGTCGTAAGCTAACCATTGACATGCGACCTTTTGTCTTGATCCACTGAGGCACAACTGTCATCGGAAGTCCCTGTTGAAGAACATCGTATAGTAATTAATATACTAAGCAATGAAAGTTTAGCTTCAAAAATAATGTATGCAAAAGATGCACTAATTAAGGACAAATATTTAAAATCTTACCATCTTTCGATTATAGATGTGACCGTAGTTCAATACGATCACCATTGGTCGCACGTTTTGAGTACTAACATTTCTAAGTTCAGGAAAAAAATTTGTCTTGACAGTATTAAGATCCTCAAGCCATGAAACATAATGACTTATCTCCTCGCAGTTTAGTTGAGCCCCGGGGCAGTAGTAGGTCCTGTCTACGAAGCGCCGGACATGTTTGCTTGAACCGAAATAAGTTGACAATACAAATTAGTTGTCAACTATTTTTGAATAAACTGTATCAAAGACATAAACATATGCATGCATGGTTGAGAAAAACTCACCAAATGGTAGAACTAGAGGCGTTTGCACATCGACCCAGATGTCTATATTACCTTCAATATCATCTTCCGGACGAATATCAAAGGTGATAACCATATCAGGCTCAAATGCATAAGCCTTGCATAGTGCTTGCCAAGTTTTGCATTCAAAATGGGTGTATGTGTCTCCATTATATAATTTGACGTTGAAAGTATACCCATGCTCCGTCTTCAAGTAAACTCTCTTTACCTCCATATCATCTATAGCACTAAAACCTATCTTATCCAAGACAAAAATTCTTGCATGGCAGGGGATGCGCTAGTAGAATAGTGAAAATTTAAAATTATAAGTTGAAGCAAATGAAGCATAAGTTTTGCATTCAAATAATAATTGACAAAGTGACTTACTGTATCAACTTCGAATGTCTCATCCAGCTTGATGCTGAAGCGCCTACCATCAACAAGGAAATTTTTGTCGCACAGGCCGCGCTGGTCTTCACAGTGTTCGCACATAATGAAATCTTTTTCGTCGTCAGATGACATTTCCTATGTTTATATAGGTGAAACATTAAACACCTATATCTAGCCAAATATATATTCATCTAACATTTGACATTAATATATCTAACTATATATTCAATTGACATTACTATATATTTAACTTTTCTATCTAATTCATCTAACATTCGACATTAATCTAACATTTATATAAACTCAAAATATATAAAAAATTAAATAAACAGAAAAACTCATTAACAAATAATATTTTAATTAGATCATCAAATCTCAGATACCTAAATTTTCTTACTAAAAATAAACTAGTTATATTAATTATTGAACTAGTTCAAATCTCATATACCTAAATAAACTAGTTCGACAATTTTCTTACTAAAAATAAACTAGTTATATTAATTATTCAACTAGTTCTAATGTCTAGTTCGACAATTTTTCTATCTAGTTAGCTAATTCATCTAACATTCGACATTAATCTAACATTCGATCATCTAATTAACTTTTCTAAAAAATAGAAAATAAGTAAAAAAATGTGTGTGTGTGTGTATGTGTGTGTATACGTATATGTGTGTACGTATGTGTGTATGTGTGTGTGTATGCGTGTGCGGTATATGTGTGTGTGTGCGGCCCCGTACGCCGCCGCCCCGTACGTACGAGCGGGGGCGCCGGCGTACGGGGCGGGGGAGCCGGCGTTCGGGGCGGCGGCGGGGACGGACGGCGGCACGCGGCGTTCGGGGCGGACGGCGGCGCGGCGGGTACGCGCGAGGAGAGCGAGATACGTACGAACGGCGGCGCGGGACGACGACGGGACCGCGGCGCGGGACGACGACGGACGGCGGCGCGCGGCGTTCGGGGCGGCGGCGGGGACGACGACGGGCGGCGACGACAGGAGCGGCGCGCGAGAGGTTGACAAAAGAAGTGGAGAGATGTAACTAAAATTTCGTAAGTGCTGTATATATAGGGTGAGCCTTTAGTACCGGTTGGAGCCACCAACCGGTACTAAAGGCCAGGCCAAAAGGCGGGAAGAGCAGGCCTTTAGTTCCGGTTGGTGGCTCCAACCGGTACTAAAGGGTGGTCTTTAGTACCGGTTGGAGCCACCAACCGGTACTAAAGGCCTCGCGCTGCCACCCCAAAGTTTAGTCCCACCTCGCCCGGCGAAGGGCAGCCGCACTGGTTTATAAACCCAGCCGCGGCTACCTCTTCGAACTCCTCTATATAGCAGGCTTCTGGGCCTAATTAATTAGGGCGCGCTGCCCTGTGAGTCTGCTGGCCCTTCTGGGCCTGCATTTGCACACCCTAGGTCTGGCAGGCCCACTGGACAGCGCGCCAACAAATTTTTTATATAGTTTTTTCTTTTCTGCATTACTTATTTTCTTCTATTTATTTTTGAGTAGTTTTTTATATAGTTTTTTCTTTCCTGCATTATTTATTTTCTTCTATTTATTTTTGAGTAATTTTTTTGTATAGTTTTTTTATTTTCTGCATTATTTCTTTTCTTCTATTTATTTTCTTCTGGAAATTGAATGTTGCATACTGAACAATTAGGTAAATGACCGAAAAAGAACAAATGATGTCAGAACATGTTGGAAACTATTTATTTTTGAGTAATTTTTTTGTATAGTTTTTTTTATTTTCTGCATTATTTCTTTTCTTCTATTTATTTTCTTCTGAAAATTGAATGCTGCATACTGAACAATTAGGTAAATGACCGAAAAACAATAAATGATGTCAGAACATGTTGGAAATTGATGACGTCGCTTTGAATGCTGCATACTGAACACAAAGGAAGTCCGGAGTTCAAATAAGTTTAAAAAAATTGAAGTGGCCGTGTAACAGATGAGTTCTCGTCCGAAACCCTGATACTCTGAAAGAGTTTGTTCAATTTGTACACGAAGTGCGTCCAGTTTTTGCCGTGATCCTCTCTACTCTTTCGCGCATGCATGCTATGCGGGTGATATGATGATACCATGCCAAGTTTCAACATTTTCAGGATTCATTTTGTAGTGATTTTCAATTTCACGGTCATTTAGCTCTCTAAAACAATTAGGTAAATGACCAAAAACAACAAATGATGTCAGAACATGTTGGAAATTGATGACGTCGCTTTGAATGCTGCATACTGAACACAAAGGAAGTCCGGAGTTCAAATAAGTTTAAAAAACATTGAAGTGGCCGTGTAACAGATGAGTTCTCGTCCGAAACCCTGATACTCCGAAAGAGTATGTCCAGTTTGTACACGAAGTGTGTCCAGTTTTTGCCGTGACCCTCTGTACTCTTTCGCGCATGCTATGCGGGTGATATGATGATACCATGCCAAGTTTCAACATTTTCAGGATTCATTTTGTAGTGATTTTCAATTTCACGGTCATTTAACTCTCTAAAACAATTAGGTAAATGACCGAAAAACAACAAATGATGTCAGAACATGTTGGAAATTGATGACGTCGCTTTGAATGCTGCATACTGAACACAAAAGAAGTCCGGAGTTCAAATAAGTTTAAAAAACATTGAAGTGGCCGTGTAACAGATGAGTTCTCGTCCGAAACCCTGATACTCCGAAAGAGTATGTCCAGTTTGTACACGAAGTGCGTCCAGTTTTTGCCGTGACCCTCTCTACTCTTTCGCGCATGCTATGCGGGTGATATGATGATACCATGCCAAGTTTCAACATTTCCAGGATTCATTTTGTAGTGATTTTCAATTTCACGGTCATTTAGCTCTCTAAAACAATTAGGTAAATGACCGAAAAACAACAAATGATGTCAGCACATGTTGGAAATTGATGACGTCGCTTTGAATGCTGCATACTGAACACAAAAGAAGTCCGGAGTTCAAATAAGTTATTAAAAATAAAAAAGAGGTGCAATGCTGGTTAATTTGCTTCAAGCCATTCGGAATAGTGTAGTTAGTACATGCGTTAAATGACCGAAAAACAACAAATGATGTCAGAACATGTTGGAAATTGATGACATCGCTTTGAGTGCTGCATACTGAACACAAAAGAAGTCCGGAGTTCAAACAAGTTATTAAAACTAAAAAAGAGGTGCAATGCTGGTTAATTTGCTTCAAGCCATTCGGAATAGTGTAGACTGCACTGCACATAGCTCAGTGCAATCTATGCTATTCCGCAAGGCTTGAAGCTAATCAACATGTAGGTGAGCATTGCAACTCTTCGTCATTGTTTGTGCACTCACGGCTTATAAACCGCTCATACTGCCTCTCTCTTGGCGAGGTGGGACTAAAAATCAGCTTACAAAGAAACTCTAGTACCGGTTCATGGCATGAACCGGTACTAAAGGTCTTCGTGGGCCCCAGACCGACCATAGCCTGACACAGCCTCATTAGTACCGGTTCGTGGCATGAACCGGTACTAAAGGTTACCCACGAACCGGTACTAATGATACCCGCCCGCCTAGCCGTTCGAACCGGCACTAATGGTCACATTAGTGCCGGCTCAAATTCAAACCGGCACTAATGTGCTTTACATTTGACCCTTTTTCTACTAGTGTAATGGGGCCAGTGGCGGCGCCAGGGGTCTTCCCTGGACTTCCATGGTATACCAAAGAATTGCCGATCCATTGATATACTGCTACTAGTTTGCTGTCTATTTGCTGTCATATTGCTATAAAATTGCGCAAATGAATACCAATGAATACCAAGGAAGAAATTCCTGGCTCCGCCACCGAATGGGGCTATTTATTATTATACCGTCATCTATATGAAAGGATTTCATCATATCAGTTTCATTTTACTAACTAATGATCAACTATGTATGTGTTGGTCCTACAAATCTATAGTACGTGTAGGTGTGGGGCTCAATATTCGCTCAAATAATGTAATTAAGCATCATGCTTTTTACTGCATGGTTTATTATATGCCAAGATCTACAATTAACTATTTTGTACAGTTTTATTCCAATCGTCTTTACAAATATTTGGGGGTAGAAGATTCAATCAAATAAAGTAACGCCATTGTTTTCACTCACAATGTTTTGTGATGGGGCACTTCAGAGATATTTTGGCTACCCTGCCTCCTGCATGATGTATAACTCTATAAATATCACTAATGATGATTAGGAAGGGAACCTACTGATTAAGGTTGTTCTTTAAGGCTAGCAATTAATACTTTGTTATCTCATGATATAATAATAATTATTAAATAAATTAGAGTTTGTTCAAGATGTTTTTGGCCCAATTGCTTGAGAGATATTTATTTATACACACTCAAAATGTTTGTATATAGGAATTTAACCACCAGCAGTAATTGCATGATGATCTTGGCGTCGCCTCTTATCTATGTCGTAATGTCTCAAGAACATACATTTGTTTTCTTACTTGTCCTTTGATTCTTTGAATTATATTGGCATCTCCAACTTTCTTCTGGACACATCATTTATAATGTATATATACTTTTGATACTATGTTCAATACTATTTCTGTAATCCTTATACAAATTGTTCACAAATTAATATATTCTACATCAATGCACACATCCACATTTTATCAACCCCTTCCAGCTAAGAAATATATCATGCTTTTTACCACTAGAATTTGTAGTAATATATATGTAATGCATAGGAAAAATACAAACTTTCGTAAATACTTCTAAAGACAAGATCATCATAAGACTACAAAAAGTAATAATATAAAGTATGCATATGTTACCAAACTTTATGTGTGGGTATATTATATGATTTTTTGACAACAATCATAATGCACACGACACATTATCAATATATATACTTTTCGAAATCTTTCACATTATTTTTTTTGATAGTATGGTCTCAAAATGAGATTGAGGTTTTAAATGATGATTGAACACATCAAATACGTTGTCCCCACAAAACGGTGTCAATAAATCCCGTCAAAAGTATAGTCCACATATGTGTGTTCGCCTAAATTATATAATTTTATATGCTACAAAAATTTTAACCAAAACCATGAAAAATATAGTACACGATCATACAAAAAAACATTTCTAACCAGTACAAATAATTCATATTTGGACTATGCATGTGGAATTTCCATTTAATGCAAGCCCACAACAGAGCACGAACATGTTCAACTGCATTCATAAAACCCACTAGGAGCGAATAACTCTGTCCTCCACTAATAATTTACAAAACATGAAAGATGAATTCCTCTTAAAAATAAAATGGTCACAATATATATCTAAGAGTAAGAATTGATGAACAATCGGAAAATATTTACTTTGAAAGTACTAGCCCGCATATTTACACAGGCCGCTCTGCTAGTTAGAAAAATTACAAAAATAAGAAATAGCCGAGTGGACCCATGAGGAGGTCACAAGGCAACAGGGCGTGCCATACACCCCATGGCGCCAGAAAAAGGTCTCGATAACCCACTAGTATGGGGTATCAATTGTAGCTTTTCCGATAAATAAGAGTGTCGAACCCAACGAGAAGCTAAAGGTAGAATTAATATTCCCTTCAAGTTTTATCGACCACCGATACAACTCTATGCTCACTTAACGTTCGCTTTACCTAGAACAACAATAAAACTACTTTGTAGGTGTGATAGGATAAATTTGCAAGAATAAAACTAGAAGTACTTAGCGAGAATAAAACTAGGAGTAATTTCCAAGATAATAAAATTTAGTTGTTTAGTAGAGGGCTTTTTGTAACATAAAGAGAAAGATTGTCCATAGGAAAGTGAGTATAACATGGTAGATGCTTATGATATGCAATAAGGGAGAGGCATTAGCTAACACACTTTCCGTACTTGGATCATATGCACTTATGATTGGAACTCTAGCAAGCATCCGCAAATACTAAAGATCATTAAGGTAAAACCCAACCATAGTATTAAGTAACAAGTCCTCTTTATTCCCATATGCAAAAACACCCTTACTCGGGTGTAAGCTTCTGTCACTCTAGCCACCCACTATAAGCGAATTATAACTTATTGCAAAACCCTACAGCGATAATCCCTCACACTTGCGGGACACAGATGGCACCATAGGACAGCACCATAATAACATAGAACTCATATCAATCACACCATACCACAATTAACCCGTAGGACAAAAGAAATATACTCAAACATCATAGGATGGCCACACATCATTTGATAATAATATATAGCATTAAGCACCATGTTCAAGTAAAGAATTACAGCGGGAATAGAGAGGTTAGACCACTGCCTAGAGGGGGGAGAGTTGGTGATGAAGGCGGCGAAGTTGTTAGTGTAGATCGTCGTCACGATGGTTCCCCCAGTGACACTCTGATGCCACTGGAAGAGAGGGGGAGACAACCCCCCCCCCCTCCTTCTTCTTCTTGCTTGGCCTCCCCACTAGATGGGAGAAGAGTTTCCTCTCTGGTCCATAGCCTCCATAGCTCCCGGAGGGCAGGAGCCCTCCGAGATTGGATATCTCTTTCTCTCTCTCTCTCTCTCTATATATATATATATATATATATATAGAAACTACATCCATGTAGAAATCTAGTGATATACTTTTCATGACATATAGAAACCAGGGGGTGTGCAGTAGTTACTATATATATATATGTGTGTGTGTGTGTGTGTGTGTGTGTGTCCGTCTCTCTCTATTTCTCTTTTGTTTCACATTCTGTTTTCTGGCCCTTCACCGTTTCTTATATTCCCTGAGATCCGTAACTCCGATTGAGCTGGAATTTTGAGGAGATTTTTATCCGGAAATTATCTTTCTTGCGGAGAAAGAAGGGCCCCAACTGCCTCACGGGTAGCCACAAGCCTGCTGGGCTCGACCAGGGTAGGGGGTCACTCCCACATAGCTTGTGGACCCTGCGAGCATTGTCTCGTGATGATTATTTTTTGCTAAAATAACATATATTTCAAAATAAATCTCCATAAATTTTTATCGCATTTGGGCTTCGTTTGGTATGGATTTTCTATGAAAAAAAAACATACAACAAACAGGCACTGGAACTGGGCACTGGATCAATATGTTGGTCCAAGAAAATCATATAAATTGTTGCCAAAAGTATGTAAAAGTTGTAAATTATTGGCATGACACAAACAAAAAGTGTAGATACGATGGAGACGTATTAGTGGCATGCTTGTTGAGCAGTCTGGAGTGACACACAAGGTGAGATAGTTGAAATACAAGAGTTGTTGACAATACGGCATGAATTTCTCTCAACTTGAGTACCAGTTGCTCAGATTTTTCAAGTAAGGACGGAGTTGATGGGGGTGTTGGGGGATGGTTTTGGGCCAGATGAACAAGTATGAATGTTGAAATTTTTAGTGAGAGAGACCTGCTCCTAGTTCGATTAGAATAAGTACTCACTAGTCACTAGATATTGATCGATTTGCTAAATATCTCTGGTTACGACAACATGGGAGAGATGTATCTACTCACTGATGAATAAATTTTTCATGTATAGGCTTAGTGTTGAGCTGCAAAGTAGTAGATCAACAAATGAGTTGTGTATGCCCATGCTTGCGCCTATGTATGTATAGAAACATTTGTGAGAGGTTTGTGAAATGTCCATTGATTCATCAAGTTTTTCTATGTATCAGATGTTTGTCAGACGTATCAGAGCACACATATTTTTGTGATGTTCTCTACAACATTTTTGGACTCATTGGTTTTTATCGGGAACTCAAGCTTTTTATTTACTCCCTCCGTCCCGGTATATAAGTCATTCGTGTAGTTCTAGGTCATCAATTTGAGGAATTAAATATGTGTTATATGTCATGAAAAGTATATCACTAGATTTCTACATGGATGTAGTTTCTATATATATATATATATATATTTTGTCACATATAATATATATTTAGATAGTTAAATTTTTGACCTAGAACTACACAAATGACTTATACACAGAGACGGAGGTAGTATGTAACAAGGAGGAGGTGAACCTATGGCTCTGCTTATCAACTTGAACAATTTTGAGAAGTTGCATAGGATGGGTCAGGGGGTGTGCAGTAGTTGCGCAAGTAGCATATGCTAATTGCTTACGTTTTTGTTTTTGTCGCTCATCATGTGTTTGGTTAGGAGGTGTATAGTAGTTGCCCAAGAAGCATATGCTAGTTTCTTAGTTTTTTTGTTTTGTTGCACATCATGTGTTTTCTTCAATGTTTCTAAAAAGGTACGCAAAAGCAAAAAGGGTTGGTGATGCCAATGATGCACGAGGTGAAACGGCACAGCAATAGGGCGTACATGTGTGTTTCGAGATATCTTTTTTTCCATTTTTGAGATACTAATTTTTTTTAATATATCACCCATGCTTCTTTCTGTTTGACATATTGTTATTTTCAAAAAACCAACTGGCCAGACATAAGCGTGGGTGCAGGGAGCGAAATTAAATCATGAGGTTGATGCATTTGAAGAAGGAAGTGAGGTGAAACGGTGACAGAAAGACACACAAGAGGTAATTATAAAGTTTAAGAAGTAGGGAGTTGCATCATTTTTTGACAACGGGATTTGCTCAGTCCACGACAATAGTTGACTTAATTTTTCCAGAGAGAATAGGGGGGTGACTAATAGGTGAGTTTTCATTTTTTAGGTGCCTAAACCCTAACTCACCTCATCACACTCATCACATGTATTTTTTATTTATATTATAGTTGGCCCAATCAATCCCAAAACAGAGCACATCGACATTTTTCTATCATAAAAAAACACAATAGCAGATTAAGTTGCATCAGAATATATATGGAGTTGCTCAATTCACATGAACACTTGCCTAGAAATTCTTGGAATAGTAATATATATTGATGAGGGGAACACCAGTTGTTCTTCTGAGGGTCAAAAGCCTGGAAACAATAATCTCACAAAGGCAGTTATTAAGGACGGGATAAGGAAAGGAATCTATGGAAAATTATGCGGTGGAACTGAACCAGAAGAAAACAATTCATGAGTCCTTCCCACTCCCTCTGTGTCGCATCTGCAGGTGACCGGAGGGGAAACCCTAGCCGGCAAGCACAACCCCACCTTCCCTCCCTACTCTATCCTCGTCGCCGCCTCGGTGTGTTTGTATCGGATGGCTTGGTGACGGTTGCTTATATATATAAAGCGGAGGGGAACCCTTCTTCGGTAAAGTATGCGTAAGTTTTTCCCATGGAACAGTGCCATATTTGGATAACACATTTTATGTTTTTAATAGTTGCCCATGAATCACACTAGAATTGTCTGTGTTAGAGAATATAGTTGCTTACTTTAGTTTTTCTTTTAATTTAGAACCTTTTTTGCCTGTCATTTCATGTTTGTGTGTCCCCAAGGTTATACATGTTTGTAAGGTTGGTTGCATCGAACGAGATACAATCATGATAAGACGATGCATAAGCTTTCCGTGCTGGAGCATCCACCCAAAATAAATTCTCACACCTCCCCTCGGCATCCATCTTGCACTTGGAAAATAAATCCGTGTCTGCCTCCTTCAGCTCATAAAAGTAACCACATCAGAGAAAGCAACTTAATATAAATCAGAGGCAACTACTGACACAACAAGCATGCAACATATGAGAAAATATAAAAGCAACACAACTAGATGGGAGTTGCGGTGGACAGCAGGACTGGGAATCACAAATATATGAGAGCAAGAGAGTTTGCTAGGGGGGGGGCTGTTTTTTTCTTGCAAGAACAAGTTTCTATAATATATGAACATGCAGTGGAAATTTGCAACTATTGGTAGCAACCAGTACTACCAGGCTTGCAAAATTGAGGTAACTATTGGTAGGATTAGGGGCAACTTTTGTAGGGTTTACAGGCAAGTTTTTTGGGCAACCAATTAGGGAAACAGATTGTACAACACAAAGTCAACAATAGGGGAAATTGTTTGTTCCATGTTTATTTGTTTATTTAATGATTCTGTGATTTTTCCATTTTCTATACAAATGTTCCTTTTCTTTTCCAGCAACATTTTAGGCCCAACATCAATGCGTTTTTATTTCCTTCCTCTTTTGACAAAGAGGTTATAGGACGATGACTAGAAGGCATGGTGGAGAACCTAGTGGTGTGTGGGGCATTTTTTCAGTCCACATTGTGTGTTAGGTTCCGCTCCAGGGAAGAAATTATCAGCCATGTGAACCTATGGCTAGTTCACTTTGATATTATGTGACTCTGTTTTTTTAGATTTTTCCCCTTTGTATATAATGCACCTATATATGAGTTACTGCCACATATATATGTGTGTGTTACTACCACCTATATATGTTGTCCTCTACATGTTGTTTTTGTGGTTCTTTGTTTGCTTGCAAAAGGGTTGCCTGATATTACTGCAAGGAGTTTATAGGGGCAGTAGACCCCTTTTTAATGCCCAACACTAGTTGCTTCAAATTTTAGCATGAGTTGCCTAAAATCACAGAAAAGTTGTTGCATGTTTTTATTTACATTTGCACAGTGGATGCATGATATTTTTTACTGCAAGGAACTTTCTTTGATATAGGCAACAGTCATTTTTTACATGCTTGATAGTAGTTGCTTCAAATTTTAGTAGAAGTTGCTGGAAATCATAGCTAAAGTTGCCTCATGTGGTCTTACTCTTTTGAGTTTTTTCTAGGCTCTCTACTTGCAGTACATAGTTGCCTAGCTTTTTGGTAGCTCTATTTTCAAGATCTTATAGGAACTGTGTGTTTTGCCCAACTGCTTTTCTTATCAAGGAGCCAAACCAAGTTTTTACTAATGATCAACCTTTTTTTTGCTGCTCAAGTATCCCAGCAATTAAAACAAGTGAAAGGGGGAGGAGATGGAGAGGGGTGTGTAGGTTTTGTCACCTGTTTATTGCTGCAACTTGATTTGAGCGTTTGAGGAGGGGAGCAAGATGCTCTCTTCAAGGCGTCATGGTTGCCAAGCTTTTTAGATCTAAAGGAGAGAGGATTCTGGAGAGGGTTAGGTGGGAACGAGAGGAAGGAGGGCGACGGTTGGAGGATTGGGGGCTTGGCGTCGGGATCCAAGAAAAGGAGGGGAGATGGGGACTAGGTGGGGCGTGCGGTTCGGGTGAGCACATGCTGGTAGGAGGGGGGACCATATGCGCTCTGTAGCCTGGTCTTTCCTATTTCTAGCATATCTCCTGATTCCTTTCCCAAAACGGAAGGTGTGCTCGATCTTGTGAGCGAGCGCCCAGGCGTTCCCTAGCCACGTCCATTATATACAGATCGCGTGATCGATCTCGTTCGATTTGATCGATCTTTCCCACCGAACGACTCGTTTGGTCTAGGAGGTCAATCCTCATATCGAACAGTAGATATCGGCGTCCAAAAGAAAACCAAAAAGGACACATACCGACGGGGCCGTAACCCAACAACTCATAATCTCTGAAAGCTAGTGTCAAGGAAGCCGTTAGCCGTCACCTTAACTGAAAGTTGGTGAAGAAGGTGTATATACCTCTTGTCTATGGTAAGACACAACATAGTGCAACAGCGGACATCCAGAAGGGGCTTGACTTCATTAGAAAAGTGACAGCAATGGCCGCTCGACAAACTTATGAAAACAACAAAAAGAAACTTACGACAACTAAATCTCAGCAAGTTGATAAATAGCAAAACCGACATTGTACCTGGCTATTCGGTAAACGACAAATAAGTTCTTCTACCAAAAAAGAAAAATTACAAATGAGTTTGCCGGCATGTGGAGCTATACTAATTTTGCCTGAACTTGCCTTCTGCAACGCAAACTAGCCAGGCATGCATGGCGCCAAGTAGGAGTCAGCACTGATTCGCTGCACAAGGTGACGGCGGTCGGAATCTCCTCCGGCATGATAATGGCGAGACAGCACCGAACAACAAGGCGGTCCTCCTGCATGGGCGACGCGCCAATTTGCTCCAGCTGGCAGTAGAAGTCATCATTGTCACGGTCAAATGTGTGTCTCATCTTCTGGGACTCGAAGTTCACCGCCCCCTCGAGCTCAAAGCTGAACTCGGCTGTCGTTACCGGGGTCTCCTCCACCTTGTTCGCGCGGACGAGGTACAGGTAAGTCAATTTATACGATCTGGGGCAGAATTTGAGGTACTATGTGCTCCCTCCCACGGCGAAGTGCGTGGAGTAGGCACACTCCCCGTCCTGAAGTGCCGCCCTGAGCTGGGAGACACTCCCGATGGTAAGCGTGTGGGACCCGGCCATGGCGACCTGCGGTGGCTCCAAGACAGCATCGGATTTCAACGAGTTTCCGAGGAGGCGTGGCCGCTTTTTTTGCTGCTGCTTCTTCTCCAGGGTGCACCTGAGGGTGAATTCGTTGTAACGGGCACACACGCAGCACGACGCCTCCAGCTCCCTCCTGCTCACGCATAGGCACAACATGAAGCACTCGCTGGGTTCTTGTATCGTTGCCCGGTTGCTCTCATTGTGGAAGACGGTGTGCTTGCCGGTGGCGTCGAGGATTTCGATGGAGATGTAGGTGCCGAGGGCTGAATCGAGTGTGTGCAGCCCGCGGTTGATGGCGACCGAGACGACCAAGTCCTCCGCTAGGCCGTCCTCGTCGAAACCCATAGGCTGCACTTGGACGTCCCAGTAGAGGTCGCGGAACAAGAGTGTGCCCACAGACAGCACGTCAGGCGACCGCACCAGCTTGGAGTACCTGGGGACCGTCACCACGCTCGTCATGGGCGCCGATTGGCTCGTGGTGGCACCCATTGACGACGTACCAAGTAAACTCTGTTGCGATTGGGTATGTCCGACGCACGCGCCTGTGTATATGTATATGTAGGCCGGCCTGGAGGGAATCCCAGATCGAGTCGGGACATCTCTGTCTTCCAACTATACGTAGCCGTAACCGGATTCTGGCTCCTATCGTGTCCTAGAGCAAGTTTGCGTGCTCACGTCCTTATGCGCACCCGGCGTCATTTTAGCCACGCCACACATTATTATGCAGGCTTTTCTCATGCATGATACCCAATTTTTCTGGCTCGAGGACACGTAATATATAACACTACTGGAAAAATTGGCGTTACCGAGTTCTTTTGTCTATGACGAGTACAGGAACACGGGATCATGGCAAAAGACATCTAAACCGAGTACGGCTCACGGCACACACTAGCGCACAACATATGAGAGAATTTACCGAGCCCTCTGCCGCCGATACTCCGCTAAGATAAAAGCACTCGGCTTATAGGGGGTATGCCGAGATCGTACACGCGGCACCCGGCAAAGACGAGCCATGTGGCATGGTTGTTTGCAATTGACGGCTCTGTGACATCCAGTCCACATTTGCTGAGATTCTAAAGTCACGTACTCGGTAAACTATTTACGAAAACACTTTTTCCCTCGCAGTAAATGTTTACCGAGCACGCCCATTAACATGTTGGCAGAGTTCTTCATGTGTGCTCAGTTGTTGCCACGTGGCATGTCTTTCTGAGTGCCGATCTTCTCGGGAAAGATGTGAAGTTGCCAGCAGACCCCAGGCGCCGCATCTGCCGAGATGTGTACTCAGCAAAGCCTTGCACCGCCGAGTGCTGTACTTGGCAAAGAGTAGCAGTACAACACTAAACCATTTGTTCTGTCTTAAGTCTCTGCAATCGACACACAACACATAATGTGCGCGCATTGTGATTCATGTCGTACAGACGGCCCTTGGCAATGTTCTCTAACACCTTTGCAGCCTCATCCTCCAACCCAGGCTTGTAGGCATAGTGATTCTACAGCAATGCATATAGGAGTTATATAATTACCAACCGTCGGGATAACGATCAATGCAATGATACACGCACATACCCATAACTCACGACAGACGTGCTTGGCCTTGCTGACATCCCTCTCATCCTTGCTGCTTTGTAGTGCTCACAGGTGAAACCTGGCATCGCGGGCTTGTCGGATTTCAACTAGACCAAACTAGGAAGTGCTTCTTCAATAGAGAGCCAAAGCATGTGGTTCGGCATGCACCCTTGCCCCTTGCTAAGACGCTTCCACTCCCTGCACAATGAAAAGGAAAATCATATTTCATTGTGCAAATATTAATAAGCTAAATCTCCACTCCTAACTAGAGTCTAGCATCGAGGAGGCAAGTTGGATGCCGTCGTCCTTCTTACCTCCTCGCCATGCCGCTTCCTTTTTTCTGTATCGAGATTCCAATGCGACAAAAGAGAAAGGAGAAGAACGAGTCGCGGAAGGAGGGACGAATGAAGGGATCACGCGACGGACGAAGAGAGAAGCACTCGAGATCGGGTGGGGGTTGGGTTTGGAAAGCAAAATCAGAATCGGGAATGGATCGGGAATGGAGATCGCGGTGGATCGAAAACGAATCACTTTCTACCCGTTTGTAACGTGTCTGGTTAGGAAAACTTTAGGACGCCGATAATTGGCGAACGTTCGGTCTGGGGAGGGACCAGACCGAACGACTCGTTCGTGCTGGAGTAGTGAAGGACCGAACGAACTCGTTCGGTGGAAAAGAACCTCCAGCCCGAACGCCTCACCTCCCCTAATGATCAAACTTGTCGTTACACAAAACACACGATCCAGTAGAGAAAGTGGGCCTACAGGCCTTTTTCCTGTGAAAAGAAAAACGAAAAATAAAGCCCATATTGAGTTATGACTAGTAAAAAGCTCAGTTTTCTGTGACTAATAAACACTGGTCTTTTGCACGACAAAAATGTCATTGACTATTGGCATTCTATGAAATAAATTGCCATGTTCAAGTTTATGTTTTCAAAAATGGCACAAAAAAAGGAAGAAGTTCATGGCAATCTGCATCGCTACGGTATGAAAAGTTGCCATCACTACGAAATTTACAAAAAAAACAAAAAAGTTGCCATGAAGTGATATGGTGAAGAAGGTTCTGTGTAGACACATAGAAAAATTTCAGAAAAAAAAATATAAAGAAAACATCTTAAGTTGTAATGATATCGTTCATGTAATCCCCATGGCAAAACAAATTTCAAAGGATCAAAACTTTTTGCCATGGCAAAAACAAATTTGAAAAAACAAACTTTCCGTATTCTCAAACTAATTTGTAAAAATGGCCATGACTAACATTCTACGGACGGACATGGCAAAAAGACACAACAAACCATGGCAAAAAATGCATTTAGCCATGGAAAAATTCGCATCTATAAACAAATACTGATTTTAGTTGCCATGGCAAGTTTGCCATGGGTTTGAACATCTTAGCTTGCCATGTTTTTTAACATCTTTAGTTGCCATAGCAAGTTTGTCATGTTCATGTTTGCCATCTATTTGTACAAACTTAATTAAAACAGAAGTTTGCCTTGTTTTTGCACATCTTAAGTTAGCCATGGCAAGTTTGTAAAATGTATTTGACATCTTAAATTGCCATGTTTTTGAACATCTTTTGTTGCCATGGCAAGTTTGCATGTTTGTGAACATGTTAATTAAAAAAAGTTTGCCATGTTTTTGAACAAACTTAATTAAAAGAAGTTACCATCTTTTTGCACATATTAAAGTTTGCGATGTTTTTGAACATTTTAAAATGCCATGGAAAATTTGCCATATTTTTGAACATCTACAAAGTTTGCCATGTTTTTGAACATCTAAAGTTACCATGGAAAAGTTTGCCATGTTTTTGAACATCTATAACTTTTCCATGGCAAGTTTGCATGTTTTTTGACAAGTTAATTAAAGAAGTTTTCCATGCCATAAATGGAGTCAAATTTGCCATGGCAAAAATGTAGTACTTTTGCCATGGAAATAACATAGAAAATATCATGGCTACACAATTATACATAGTAAAAGTTGCCATGTTCTATAAACGCAAATTTGCCATAATATTTAAATAAAAATTGCCATGCTCTTTACAATAAATTTGCCATGGCAACTTAGAAGAAAATTTGCCACGGCGACTTAATCCAAAATTTGCCATGTGAGAATGAAAGTATTTTTTTTCCATGGCAAAAAATCGAGTTAAATTTGCCATGGCAAAAATGGAGTAAAAATTTGCCATGGTAACTTAAAATAAAATTTGCCATGGCAACTTAATCTAAAATTTTCCATGTGAAATACAAGTATTTTTGCCATGGCAACTTAATCTAAAATTTTCCATGTGAAATACAAGTATTTTTGCCATGGCAAATATTGATGTTTGCGAAGCACAAAACATGACAAAATTGCAGTGGGGGTGCATATCAACTTGCCATCACTGGAAACAAATTTGCCATCATTTTTAGGGGGAGGGGGGACATTTTAATCTGTAACTTGCCATGTGCTCCCGAACAAAACCACAAAAATGGCAGCCTGCAACAAAATGTTGCAGCAAAAATGTGCCATGGCAACATCTACCCACATTTGTGCCAATTAGCAGGACACAAATTATAGAGGATTCATCTCCTGCAGCTAATACATACGTTCCAGTCCCCCAAAGTACTACACTAAGCAACACCCCATGTTGATTATCTTCTAAAAATCCAACAATCGGCAGGACGGCAACTCGTCTCGAGAAAACTCACATTAGTTAGTAGAAGAACTGGAATGGGAGAGGCGTGGGCACGATTCATACCTTAGACACGAGCTGCACAATTTGTAGAAAACGCGGCGAGCGGTCGGCAGCGAGCGCCTCGACCCGGACGTAACCACGCCGCCGCCCGGCCTCTGGCGAGCCACCGCTCATGGAGACGGTCGCGCATGGAGGGCCTCATTCTCCGCTTCCAGGCGCGCGTGGTCGGTGACAAGCGGCTCGACCCGGTCATACACACGCCACCGCCCGGTCTCCGGCGAGCCGCGGCTCATGGAGACGGTAGCGCATGGAGGGCCTCTCGTTCTCCGCTTCCAGGCGCGCGCGATCGGCGGTGAGCGTCTCGACCCGGTCATACCCACGCGGCCGCCCGGCCTCCGGCGAGCCGCCACTCATGGAGACGGCCGCGCGGTTCGTCTCCGTGCCCTGGCGTGCTTGGGTGGGATCCAGCCATCTACCGCCATCCGGGGCTCTCCTACCGTGCATCTAGCGTGGGCTTCTCGCCGGGAGTCGTCGGGATCTGCGGGCCTCACCGGATTAGAGGTGGCCGGGGGAGGATAGGGGAAGAGTGGGGAAAAGGAGTGAGGCAGAGGAGTGGACGGCGTTCGGGAGAGTTCGTTTCGTCCCGAACGAGTTTGTGGGCTGACGTGGCGACTTTGTATGCTCCAAAATTCGTGCGACACGATGGACGGCGATGAGGACGTTCGGGCCGGGACGCCCAGAAACCGAACGTTCGGAGGTTATCGATTCCGAAACTTTAAAAGGTTAGGAAAGTTTTTATTGGAAGGGTGAAAAAATCAATACGAGAAGATGATGGTGGGAGGTGAAATAAAAATAAACCAGACGAAGGTGAGAGGTGGGACAAAAAAACCCAGAACAGAAACTATCAGCTGCTCCATCAGAAGTAGAGATATAGGATAGACTCCATAATTTTTTTGTCCCTCACTTTCGTCAGGTTTTTCTCATCTCCGGTCCCCTTACGCACGCACAAAAAAAACCTACCCCGAACAAAACCCGCTCCTCTCAAATCCCATCGAAGTCCCAGCTTCCTTGCCGCCGCCGACATACAATTTGCCGCGATCTCGTTCGATCTCCCTGCCGCCCACATAAGGAATCGCCGCCACCGGCCTCCGGGCGGCGCTTCTCGCTGCTGCCATGGTACGGGATCGCCGCCGCCGAAGTACCAGATGAGATCCCAGGCCGGTAGTCCTCATCTCCGGATCAAAACCCAGCCGCAGATGCCGCCGCCGATCCGGGGAGACGACGCCGGCGACCGCCGCCGCTGTCGCGGATCACCAGGACGCGGCCGACGCCGGCGCCTCGGATATATTGCGGATCACCAGGATGCGGCTGTCGTGGATCACCAGGACGCCGTCGCCGCGGGCGCGTCGGATACACACAGGCCGTAGACATAGAGGAGGGCGAGAGCTCCGGGGCTACCGGGGATGCAGCTGCTTACCACGCCCGATCCATGGCACGGTTGTGCTGGTGACCAAGGACATGCTGGACCCGGGTGATTTGCACACGTCCCTCACCGACCGTCATCTACAGGACGTGTTTGGTTTTTGGTTTCTCTGACAAGGAATGACAGAGTGCTCTTCGGCCTCTTGGTCGCTGCCGGCCTCGCGGTCCTAGCGATTTGCTCATACCTTGCCATAATTCTCGGCGGCGGCGGCAGCACTGGAGCGAAGCGGTGCCCACCCGTCGTGGCCACGGTGTTCCCCCAGGTATACCACGTCCGGCGGCTGCACGTCTACTACACGGACCTGTTCCACGAGCACATGACGTTCCGGCGGCTCTCACCGGGACGAGTGCAGATTTACACGTCCAACCCGGCGGGGCTCAAGCACATCCTCAAGACTAACTTCGCCAACTACGGCAAGGTGCGCGATACATTATCCTCAAGAGTACAAGTAGTAAGATGTCAGTTAAATAAGGAGCTCTTAGTTCAGCTATATATGTGTTAACTAATCTGGACCAGGAGAGTAGTAACTTAATCATGCATCTGAGTTAGATCAGTCAGACTGACCTCTTTCCACTGTGGTACAATTTTTCGTTTCCTCTTGGTGATACGTTGGACGCTGGAGAAATGAATATGAAGTGTAGTAGCTACCATTAGATTGTTCTACTAGATGAGAGAGAAATAAACTTCAACCTTGGAGAAATTTATGTAACCACTAGCTTCAGTACGTGTTTGGTTTTCAGTTTCCTACTCGCACTATGTGTTTTGTTTGCCAATCTCAACTGATTTTGTGATTGGTTCATTTCCTTCTAGGAAAATTCACCTGATTGAAACTCGCCATCTTCTATAGCCAATATTTGGAGCCTGCAGGTTTTTTTTAAGGGAAATAAAAATCATTGTGTGAGGGTGAAGCTATTCGTCAGGAAAAACATTATCTTATGAACTTTGGATTCTAGAGCTTTATGATGTATATCAAGTATCGTTATACATAGTTTTGGAGTTGCGACAGCATCCCAACTATACCAGTACAACTATATTTGTTATAAGCACTCTTATGCATGATATATTTTAACAATCAACATTGATAAATTTACTGTTGAGACAACATCAACTAATCTAACATGAATGGATATTTTCTGATAAATTTTCTTTTTGGTATTTTGTTTAATGATAAAAATGCGTCGCCTTGTTGCAGGCTAATAGGTCGGAACATAAATGTCATAACTTTCCATGATGTCTTAGTTTTTGTGGCCCATGTTGTTTCTCAGATGCACCGGTCGCACAAAATGTGGATCGTTGTATCATTTATCTTGACCATTCAAGTTTCGTTTCATAAGTAGGATCCTTCGTTTGACGTGAATTTACAAAATATGTTGCCTGTGCTGAGTCTTTCATACCAACATAGCAAATCGGCATACTACAAACGGTAATGAAGTTCCTTTGTGTGCCTATCTCATGGTAGCAGCCAAGGTGGACCAGGTCGTGTCAGATGTGGTCAAGCTGGCCACGGCGGTCAAGGCCATGTCCTGCACGTGACGCACATGATGAGGAAGGCCATGCCCAGAAAGTGCATAGATAAGGCAATGAAGGCCATGTCCAGGGCGAGACGACGTGCAAGGATAATGCCAACAATGCAACACGGGATCAAGGAGGAGATAGGCGTGGTGCTGGTGACCATGCTTGTGGTCGAAGAGGACGTGGACGTAGTGCCAGTGGACGCTGTCGAGGAGCCCTCAGACTGATGGGTTGGCAACGACGAGCAATGTTTCGCCACGTTTGGTAGCCATTTGAATGGCCATGGCTTGGCCTGTTGTCGGTTCCGCGGTCTTGGACTGACCGGGCATCAGGGCAGCAAGGATTTCCAGGGCAAAGTCGACATGCAGCACAACGTGATGCCCATGGCAGCAGCGGCAACGTGGACAGGCAAAACAGTAAGTGCTTTCCTCCAAAAATCCAAATTGTCCCATGAGCATACTAAAACGTGTTCTATAGGAATATTTGGATTACTAACATTTCTATGCAGTTGATTAGTAACAGTTCTTTTGCAATCTGCAAAGTAACCTTTTTATCGCTTTATGCTATCATATATATTCCCAATTGCCACAGAAAATCCAATTATCTATTTTAGAAAACTCATATTTATTGTCAGGTTTGATTCTTGTTCTATTTAGGGTTGACCTAGGAGTCGATTATTTTTATTGATTTGACCTGTCCATCATCAATTGTCAGGTACCATACATTAACACCAGGAAGGAATTGCCATACAAGTTACTTGTAGATATTTTGATGTTTGATTATATATGGAAATTTTGTATGCGATGAAAATTGCGAGAGATGAGCAACAAAAATGTACAAATACCGAATATACATGTACTGTCTATGTATTTCTTTCTTCATAGGATTTTATTATTTAGTCTATTAGCAAGTGTGTTATGTATTTGCATGGGTATGCTCAGGGTAAGGGTTAGTTCATGGATACACAAGTGAGGCCATGCTTGCGCATCAGTGAGGCCATGTTTGCATGAGTGGTCATTTTGATCTTTTTTATTCACATTCTACTACAGGCATTGACCACTACAAAAACACATACCCACCCCCTCTAGCTGCTCTTTCATATCTTCCTTACCCTTCTTTTATGCTTTCATTTCCCATATTTGTTCATCAAGAGCATGGTAATTGCCAGGGACGAAGATGGTAGAGGAAGAATGAAGGGAACAAGTTTGTGACATGACGACCATGCGACAGGTAGCGCTTTATCTTCGTCCATTTAATATTCGATCAATATACACCCAGATGTATTTTCATAAATAAAAAAATTAGTAATGGAATTAGGATAACCAAATAATTTCTCCTCTGGCAGTTTATAGCGTGTTTGAATTTGATACTAGCGAGAAAAAAAATTAGTGCAATTTTCTGCATTTTTTCTACTCTGGTAGACTCTGAACTATTGAGTTTGTATCTGATTTCCATGCTATATCATGGAAGTCACTAACAAGGTTTTTCTATTTAGCGCTGAGCTACTAATATATGGTTGATCCAATTTACACATCACCACTTATGTATTCATAAGCTGGAGTGGCCCTTAAAAATTGATGTAAAAAGGATTGACATGACCTTCATGTTGTCTATGATGGCTGGACATGAAGAACCAAATGTGATGGCACTGACAAAGGTGTCATTGAATCGAGGAGGCAGCTGTAGTGGTAAGGTAGACAAGACAAGAGAGGGAGAAAAAGAGAGCGGATGCCATCTTAAATAAGAGACGATAACTGATGAAAAAAGGGACAAGTAGGGCGTTTTGGTGCCCAGGCTTATCTGCACCCGGTTAGAAAAAAATCATAAAAAATTCAAAAAAAAATTCAAAAAATTCCAAATAAAATTAGTGTGATAGACAATTTGATGCGTGAGGCCCACTCCAAATTTCAAGTCATTTGGACATATGAGAAGCTCTCAGCAAAAAAGACAAATCAGGCCAAAACAGTACATGAACAGTAAACATTTTTACAAACTCCCAATTTGTCTTTTTTAACCAAATTTCAAGTCATTTCGGCCTAACTCTGTCGCTCTGCCCTGTGGGCCTTGCGGGCCTGCATCTTGGCCCAACTAGAGGTTGGGTTTCTAGTCGTATGCAGGCCGATGTGGCCCAGCAGGCGGGCTTTATTTATTTATTTATTTATTTTCTTTTTCTTTTCTGCTTTATTTATTTTCTTATATTTATTTCTGAGTTGTTTTTTGCTGTATTTAGAATTTATTTGTGAATATTTTTTCTTTAGGTTCAAAAAATTACAAACTGTTAGTGCCAGTAGTTTTCAAATTTGAATAGTTTAAATTTGAATTATTTGAAATTTGTGTGAATCACTAGTTTGTGAATAACTTAACTTTATGAATAGATTTATCAGTGATTCTTTTTTGTTATGTTTAATATTAGTGTGTTTTATCATTATATTCAATTTGGTAATACTTAGATTATTTAAAAAATGAAATGCCTTTGTAACAGATGAGTTTTTGTTTGAAACCCTGATATTTCGAAAGAGATTGTCCAGTTTGTACACGAAGTTCATCCAGTTTTTGCCGTAACCCTCTCTACTTTTTTGCACATGCTATGTGGGTGAAATTATGATACCATGCCAACTTTCAACCTTTTTGGAGTTCATTTGAAGTGTTTTTCAATTTCAGGGTCATTTAGGTGAAAAAAACCAGTAAATGCATGAAAAATAGTGAATGAAGTTAGTAAGGGTTGCAAATTGATGATGCGACTTTGAATGGTGCATACTGAATGGACAAAATGTCTGGAGTTGTAATAAGTAAAAAAAATAAAATGCCTTTATAACAGATGAGTTTTCGTCTGAAACCTGATACTTCAAAACAGATTGTTCATTTTGTACACGAAGTGCATCCATTTTTTGCCATAACTGTCTCAACTTTTTTGCATATGATATGTGTGTGAAATGATGATACCATGCCAATTTTCAACCTTTTCAGAGTTCATTTGAAGTCTTCTTTAATTTCAGGGTCATTTAGCTGAAAAAATCAGTAAATGCATGAAAGAATTTGTTTGCACATAAAATTTCTTCGCGTTTCAAATGCCAAAACACATAAGTACCCTAACTATTACAAAGATTCCCTCCGGTTTGTTCAAAGCGGGACTTTCCAGATATATAAGTCCGGAAAACTCACTAGAGAAGAAAGTGATGACAGTGAAGCCGATCACATCCCAGAGTGGGATCTTTGGGTGTGAAACTTTTTCTTTGCCTGTGTCCCTTTGCGCCGTAACCATGGACAATCTTCATCATTTAACTGGATGCTCTGGTCAATATTCTCTGTGAATGGAGCAATTTCATCAAACTTTTCATAATCTTCTCACATGTTTGTCTTGTCATGTACTCCCACGATATTTCTTTTCCCAGAAAGAACTATGTGGCGCTTTGACTCATCGTATGATGCATTCGCTTCCTTATCTTTTCTTTTTCTCGGCTTGGTAGACATGTCCTTCACAAAAAAAACCTGCACCATATCATTGGCTAGGACGAATGGTTCGTCTGCATACGCAAGATTGTTGAGATCCACTGTTGTCATTCCGTACTACGGGTCTTTCGTTACCCCGCCTTGTGTCATATTGACCCATTTGCACCGAAACAAAGGGACCTTCAAACCACGTCCATAGTCAAGTTCCCATATGTCCTCTATGTAACCATAATATGTTTCCTTTTCCGTCTTGGTTGCTGCATCAAAGCGGACACCACTATTTTGGTTGGTGCTCTTCTTATCTTGGGCGATCGTGTAAAATGTATTCCCATATATCTCGTCCCCTTTGAAAGTCATTATATTCGAAGATGGTAACTGGGACAGCAAGTACATGTCATCTTCAATAGCGGCGTCATGCATGGCATGTGTCTGCCACCAGCCGGCGGAAGTCCCCGTTTGTTCATGTGTAATCCAGTCATCAGACTGCTCCGGGTGTTTGGAGCGTAGAAAATTCTTGTGTTCGTCCATATACGGAGCCACCAAGGTGGAATTCCGTAGAACTGTGTGGTGTGCTTGAGTGAGAGAATGCCCATCCATACATATTATTTGATCCCCTCCTAGCGTGCCTTTTCCATCCAGTCAAGCCTTATGCCGCGATTCAGGAACACCAATCGGCTTAAGGTCAGGAATAAAGTCAATACAAAACTCAATGAACTCCTCATTTTCATGGCCTTTGGAGATGCTTCCTTCAGGCCTAGCACGGTTGTGAACATATTTCTTTAAGACTCTCATGAACCTCTCAAAGGGGAACATATTGTGTAGAAATACAGGACCCAAAACGTTAATCTCTTCGCATAGGTGAACTAGGAGTGCGTAATGATGTTGAAGAAGGATGGTGGGAACACCAACTCGAAACTGACAAGACATTGCACCAAATCATTCTCTAACCTTGGTATGATTTCTGGATCGATTACCTTCTGAGAGATTGCATTGAGGAATGCACATAACTTCACAATGGCTAATCGAACGTTTTTCGGTAAAAGCCCCCTCAATGCAACCGGAAGCAGTTGCGTCATAATCATGTGGCAGTCATGAGACTTTAGGTTCTGGAACTTTTTCTCTGCCATATTTATTATTCCCTTTATATTCAAAGAAGATTTTATTCTCTTCTTTGGCAAGAGCGTAGCTGCCATGACCTTGATGTATGCCGTCTTTTTCGTGCATACATCGCTGGTCCTCCCGTGCCTCCCGTGTATCTTTTATCTTCCCATACACGCCCAAGAAGCCAAGCAGGGTCACGCAAAGATTCTTCGTCACGTGCATCACGTCGATTGCGGAGCGGACCTCTAGGTCTTTCCAATAGGGCAGCTCCCAAAATATAGATTTCTTCTTTCACATGGGTGTGCGTCCGTCAGCGTCATTCGGAACAAGTTGTCCGCCAGGACCCTTTCCAAAGACTACCTTCAATCCTTCACCATATCATGTACATCAGCACCAGTATGGTGGCGAGGCTTCGTCCGGTGATCCGCCTTACCTTTGAAATGCTTGTCTTTCTTTCTTACGGGAAGCCTGCTCGGAATAAATCGGCGATGTCCTAGGTAGACATTCTTCCTACAACTATCCAAATATATACTATCGGTATCTTCCAAACAATGCGTGCATGCGCGGTATCCCTTGTTTGTCTGTCCTGAAAGGTTACTGAGAGCAGGTCAATCATTGATGGTCACGAACAGCAACGCCTTTAGGTCAAATTCTTCCTGTTTGTGCTCATCCCATGCACGTACACCTGTTCCATTCCACATCTATAAGAGTTCTTCAACTAATGGCCTTAGGTACACATCAATGTTGTTGCCGGGTTGCTTAGGGCCTTGGATGAACACTGGCATCATAATGAACTTCCTCTTCTTGCACAACCAAGGGAAGGTTATACATACATAGTCACAGGCCATATGCTATGGTTGCTGCTCTGCTCCCCAAAAGGATTAATGACATCTGCGCTTAGACCAAACCATACGTTTCTTGTGTCACCTGCAAACTCCTCCCTGTACTTTCTCTCGATTTTTCTCCACTGCGACCCGTCAGTGGGTACTCTCAACTTTCCGTCTTTCTTACTGTCTTCTCTATGTCATCGCATCGCCTTGGCATGCTCTTTGTTTTGGAAGAAACGTTTCAACCGTGGTATTATAGGAGCATATCACATCACCTTGGCAGGAATCTTTTTCCTGGAGCGCTCGCCGTCGGGATCACCAGGGTCATCGCGGCTGATCTTATAGCGCAATGCACCGCATACCGGGCACGCGTTCAAATCCTCGTACTCACCGCGGTAGAGCATGCAGTCATTAGGGCATGCATGTATCTTCTGCACCTCTAACCCTGGAGGGCAGACAGCCTTCTTTGCTTCGTACGTACTCTCGAGCAATTCATTGTCCTTTGGAAGAATATTCTTTATCATTACCAGCAACTTTCCAAATTCCTTGTCAGATGCATCATTCTTTGCCTTCCATTGCATCAATTCCAGTGTGGTGCCCAACTTTTTCTTGCCAGCTTTGCAATTCGGGTACAACATTTTTTTGTGATCCTCTAACGTGCGCTGCAACTTCTTCTTCTCCTTTTCACTTGCACAGTTTCTCTTTGCATCGGCAATGGCCCGACCTAGATTATCAGCGGGCTCATCTGGTGCCTCTTCTTCAGCTTCTTCCCGCACTGCCGACTCAACTTCTTCCCCCATTGTTGTACCCTCGTATTCAGGGAATCCATGGCCATGATAGCTGTCGTCGTCCTCTTCTTCTTCATTGTCTTCCATCACAACCCCTCTTTCTCCGTGCTTGGTCCAAACATTATAGTGGGGCATGAAACCGGACTCAAACAGGTGGACGTGAATGGTTCTTGAGTTAGAGTAATTGTGATCATTCTTACAGCCAGCACATGGGCAAGGCATAAAACCATCTGCCCACTTGTTTGCTTCAGCCGCAATCAGAAAAGTATGCACGCCATTAATGAATTGGGGAGAGCATCGGTCATCGTACATCCATTGCCGGCTCATCTTCATTACACAGCACCAAAAAGACCAAATTAATACAAGTTCATACATAAAGTTCATACAACACTTAAATGCAACATACAAATAACTCCCTAGCTAAAACATTTAAATGCAACAACAAATGCGATCAAGATTGCAACTAAGGTAACAATTGATCCAACAACATAATGATACCAAGCCTCACTATCAATGGCATATTTTCTAATCTTTCTAATCTTCAAGCGCATTTTCTCCATCTTGATCTTGTGATCATCGACGAGATCGGCAACATACAACTCCAATTCCATCTTCTCCCCCTCAATTATTTTCAATTTTTCTTTCAAATACTAGTTTTCTTTTTCAACTAAATTTAAACTCTCGACAATAGGGTCGGTTGGAATTTCCGGTTCACATACCTCCTAGATAAAAATATCTATGTCAACTTGATGGACATAATTTGTCATGAACACGAAATGTAACAAATAGTTTTAAAAGAGAATATACCACATCCGAATCATAACACGGACGAGGGCCGACGGGGACGGATATCAAAACCATGACACTATGTATAACAAACAACGTATGGGTAAGATAATTATACAAGTAACTATATATCTAAATCACACAAACATGATTTTTTATATAAAAAAAATAAGAACAAGAGGCTCACCACAAGGTGGTGCCGGTGACAGGACGGTGCAGACGATCGACGGTGGTTAGGACGGAGACTGGAAGGCACTAAGTAAACCACACCTACATATGCAAACTAAGAGTTATTTTGAGCTCAAGTTGCATATAAATCAAATAAACTACCACATATAATTCCTCCCAAATTACTAAAACCCACAAATTAATGACTATATAAAGCATTGCAAGAGCTAATCTAGCAATGAGAGATGAAAGGACAAAGTTGCTTACCTTTGTGATCACTTGAATGGATGGGGGCCTTCAAATCTTGACAAAATTTGGGCAAAATGTGTGATGAGCTTGAGGGTAGAGGGGAAGAACAGAGAGGAGAGGAGAAAGGGAAAAAACAGAGCGAGCTCGGGTGGACGAAGGGTTTATATAGGACGACCTTCAGTACCGGTTCGTGGCACGAACCGGTACTAAAGGTGCTGGAGGGGCCCCAATCTGACAACATCCTGCCACCACTCTCTTTAGTACCGGTTCGTGGCACGGACCGGGTACTAATGAGAGCGGCCCGCCTAGCCGTTGGAACCGGCACTAATGGTCACATTAGTGCCGGCATGGTCACATTAGTGCCGGCTCAAATACAAACCGAGACTAATGAGCTGAACATTTGACCTTTTTTTACTAGTGTACATCAACCGCGTTGTGAAACGCTTCCGCTTACGGTCTACGAGGGTACGTAGACACGTTCTCTCCCTCGTTGCTATGCATCTCCATGGATAGATCATTGCGTGAGCGTAGAATTTTTTTGTTTTCGTTGCTATGTCTCCCAACAGCTCGGGCGTTGGTGGTGCGGCTGCTCCGGTGCCCCCTAGGTGACAAAATTTTGTCAAGAAGATGCGCGTGGACAAGAGAAAGCGATTGACAATGAAAAAGGGCGCCGTGGTGGCTTACGGGCGTCGGAAAGCTCCGACGAGGTTGGCTCGGCCGGTGAGATCCAAGCGGCAATGGCGGGCGGTAGGAGCGGCGAGAGGTCGAGTGGAGAGGTGGAATCGGTAGAGGGCTCTCGGGGCTTTATATAGGCGCGGCGAGGGAGTGCGGGTGCCGCGGATAAGCTCTATCGGTGTGAGCTTCGGACGACAGGTTCGGGAGCGCATGCGCGTGCTTATCCCGAGCGGTGCGAGAGGTTAGGGACGGCCTGGGGAGGGGGCCCCACCTGGCAGCGGCAGCGGGAGAGAAAGGCGAAGGAGGAGAAGCGGGCGGTCGACCGGTGTCGAGGGATTTCAGGCGCGGGGCCGTGGTGTGGGCCAAAACTGGTTGTGGGCCAGTGGATCGCCTGGGCCTGCTGGTGTGTGCGTGTGTGTGTGATTTTTTTTAACAGAAACACTTAGTGGCCCAAAATAAATTCAAATGAATTTATAAAAATACCACACAAATTCCTAAATTCATTTATGAATATCTATAGCACAGTGAACATTAATTTAAGCATAGGAAATTTTGAAGATATTTTCCTAATGCAATTATTGCACTGTTGGCAAATAAATAAATACCAAATAAACTCCAAAATCCCTAAATAATACTCCCTTCATTCCTTTATATAAGGTGTATTTGTTTTTTGATAAAATTCCACAATGTAAGGTGCATTTGTTCTAATTCCTTGTAATCCCGATCTTGGCCCTCCAGAAAAAGTAACGTATCTCTCCCCTGATTGCATGTATCTCAAAGAAAAATAAACTATCTCTCTCCTGATTGCGTGTATCTTTTTCTTTCCTTGCCTAAATGATTCACTTGCCGCTAATCTATGAATTAGACAAGGGTATTTTCGTTCTAAATAGTCCATGATTATGTGCCTTGGTCACCGTGCTGAAAATAATACACCTTAGATAAAAGAATGGAGGGAGTATTCTAATGAATTTTCCAACTCTTTTACAATTGAGGAAGTCATTTTATCTCCTCTCCTTTATTTTTCTTGAGTGGAAAATTAATATTTGAATATTTCAAAAACTCTAAAATGCAATAAAATATAATATGCATTGATGATTATATTAACATCCAAATTTAGAAAAATTGGGATGTTACATCCTCTCGCCTCCTCCTCTCTCCTCTCTCCTTCCTCCTCCCTCCACCCTCATCCCGCTACCCTCCTCCTCTCTCCTCCTTCCTCCCTCCTCCTTTCTCCTACCTAATTCATGAGCATATTTACTGCATAAACAGAAAAGACTTGCAATACAATAGAAAATTTTCAGTAAAAAAAATTAGTAATAGAATATAAATTTTCAGTAAAAATAGTAATAGAATAGAAAAAATTAGGTATCGAATAGGTTTTTTGAATATAATAATGTTTTAAGTATCGAATAGGTTTTTTGAATATAATAAGGTTTTAGGTATCGAATAAAATATAAAAATGTTGTTGCCTACAAATTATTTTTTATATCATTATCACTTTGTCATCAAAGAATGCTATATGAGATTTGATTATCTAAATTTTTCACTCGGTGGAATATGTGGGCTTTCTGGTGTCGCGTCTCCCTGGAGTGATCGTCGTCGGAGTTGTTGGTCCCTGGTCATCACTCCACTGTTTGACTACTTCTCTACAGCTGAGTTGGTGGGCTAAAAGTCCACCTCCTCCTCCGCTCTTTGTTTCAGGTCACTAAAAAATTCTGCCGAGAGTGGTAGGGTTTGCTCTGCAGCCAAATATATCTGGGAAGTAATTTGTAAAAGGGGTTGGGGCACATTTATCCACCAGAAGTAGAAATGTGCAGATAGTAGGAATTGCTACTATGTGTTGGGCTATGTGGAAACTCAGAAACAGAGCTTGTATCGATGGCAAACCTGAAAAATGCCATGCTGAATTTATTTATTATGCCTGTTCCTTTCTACGTTACTGGGCAGGTCTACAAAAAGAGGTTGATAAGGAGATGTTGGAGCAAGATGCGGAGCTGTTAAAAAGAACTGCCCTGGAGGCTCATGATGGCAGTCCAAGACATGATGGCAAGGGG
The DNA here is from genome assembly GCF_056163025.1 of Triticum urartu. Lineage (NCBI taxonomy): Eukaryota > Viridiplantae > Streptophyta > Magnoliopsida > Poales > Poaceae > Triticum > Triticum urartu. The sequence continues at coordinate 718,046,433 of NC_141879.1, forward strand.
GGCTCTCAGGCTGGAGAATGATGAGGATCGTCGAGAAGAAGAGGTAGCCAAGGAGGATGCGATGGATGAAGATGCCGATGATTAGACCTGTGTAGAAGAGAAGATGGTGCTGAATCTGCATCGTATGTGCTGGGGAGGGAGGAACTTTTGTATGCATTGTAGCGTGCATTATCTTTGGATGATGTTTCATCTTTGTTAGCTTCTGCTCTAGTCCTCTGCTAGCCGTGCATGTGGTAGTTTGGCCTTTGTACGAGAGAACCAGTGATGTTTGGGTGGTTTTGCTACTCGTTTTTTGCGCTATGGACGTGATGGTCCATGTTTGTTCTGTTATCTGCGTGATGATAGTGGAACCCGATCCAGTTTGATTCGTATGAAAAAAAAGATCTTATCATTGCTTGGTCATGGATGCATCCACGCAATGAACAGTCGTAGAGAGTCACATAGACGACTAAATGTACACCCTGCCTGTTTAGCTGTGTATGTGAAGCGGCAAGTAGTTGCAGATAGCAGCAGTCTAAAGCGACATAGTACTTGCCCATAGAGCTAGCTGCTGTTGAGCTGGCTTACTGCTGTGGTGATTGGAACAGATGCACAATGTGTGTGCCACGACAGAAAACTACAAGGGCAATGCGTGTGCCACGACAGAGAACTTCAAGGGCAATGCATGTGCCACGGCAGAGAGGTGAATCATGGTCAATCGCGCGAAGCGTTTTTCATCTGAATGAGTTGGGAGCGATTGGTTTTTCCAGTGAGAAGTCGGTTGATAGGGAAGGTATTTTTTTCCAACTTAAAACACAAACACCCCCACGCATGCACTGGCCGACTGCCAGGAACTCAGTAGACACTCTCTAAACTTGGCCGCTTGCATCCTTTTTCCGAGAGACGTGAACTTCTTCTTTCATGGCCGCATTCGGGCTGGCACATTTCCCTTTCTTGAACAGACCCCAGAAACTGTTGAGTCCCTTGAAATATCTTGTGGGAGATTTGCCTCTGCGAGATCCCCTGCCGTCGACAGAAAAGCATCCTAAATGTTTCTTCTTTGCCAGCCCCAGCCCTTCGCCGTTGTTCTCGGTGTTGACGGCCATGCTGCCTTCAGCAGGTTCAACAGGTTGACCGCCAACACCAGATGCTTGGTCACCGACATGGGAGGCAGGAACTTCCACTATGTCATTGCCTACATAGGCAGGAGCTTGCACTTGTGGAGCAGCCTGGTTCAAATTGAACTGGACCAATATCACTGACACGTTGAGTTTTGATCCCTTGCTAAGGCATGAATCCAGAAGCTCTTCACAGATGGCTTTAAGGTCTTTTCCCTGCATTGATGAAAAATCCCAAAGCAATTGAATTTTCTTCATCAAGTAAGTAGTTTATCTTAAACATAATATTACTGTTATTGACAAGCAGAATATTTTTTGAACAAACAAGACTCACGGATTGCAAGCCTCCGCGTACTTTTTCAACCACCATCTTACTGGTCATGACAGACCTGGAGAAGAAGAAAAAAACAATAGATGTAATCTTGTTACGACAATGTATAAAGGATTTTTTTCTGGGATAATATATAGAGGAAATTATAGCTATGAAACATGACATCAAATTGTGTCCCTATGTGTATGGCTGGATCTATCGACTGGTGACCAGTAACGCCATCTCTTATTAGTTTTAGCATTCTTGCAGTGAACAGAAAACTTTTGACACAACTCCTATTGTTGTTATTACGGAAAACAAACAAACATACTGAACTGCCATTTCCATATAGCAAATCAACATGATATGGAACCATCAAATTTGATTATTTATCAACACAATACAAGGCACTAGCTAACCTAAATACTGACACATATTGCTCTTTTCAGCAACTTGAACTCAGAAAATAGTTTACTGTCCTCCGGTTTGAGAAAACAGAAACTGAATTGCACATGTGGATGAAGTAGCTCAAACTCAGACCCTTGTAGTGCATGCTGGGTCAAATTTAACTTGAACCAAAATGTGCAAACTTCAGGTTCCAAATATCACTGTCCTAGGATGGAACAAGCATGAAAGATAAATAATAATTTAGAGTAACTTTACTGGCTTGGATCAACAGTTATTTTTTCTTCATACTTACCAGATGCCAGAACTTGCTACCACAATAAATTCCATGGTATCAGAAATCACCTCCTAGAAAAATAGACAGTCGTTTCCATCAGACCGCACGCATCAAGAAACTTACACTGAGCCCATGCAACATAGTGACAAACTTACTTCATATATGTCCGGAACACATATCACCATTTGTTCTTCACGAGGCAAATGTTTATTCTGCTTGAATTGGTAATCACCTGAGATGTAAATAGTCAAAATGCCCATCAACAATGAATAGATTGCGTCCAATAAAAATATAGAAAAGCAGATAAGGACTAACCGAAAGATCTGGAGGTGGGTAATGTTCCCTCGGCGCCATGGATGCCCAACTTTGACCCACCATCATCATCCTCACTTACCTTCCCTCCTGCCTTTAAAATCCTTTGTTTTTCATGTTTGGCATCAGGTTTGTGTTGGGTGGATAGATCAAGAGCCTTGCCATAAAAATAGATACAAGAAAAAAATGTTATGCACCACTTCAACGCATGCAAACAAAATAGGATGCCCCAAACAGAAATTTGATTTGAAATTGTCATTATACCTGAACATTCCTTGGTGGTTCACAATTCCATGAGAGTACACAACGGGAATCACCAATGTTTGCTACAGTGATCCGGTTGCCTCTGATGAGAGCAATGCATGTGGTGCATCCTTCCTGTAGTGGCCCAAGATAAGGTTCCTGCAAAATAAATTCCAAACTGAGGTATAATGCAGAAAAAAATGAAAATCATATGGAAAAATAGGTTATTAAAGAATAAATTTGCTGATGTGCCCTTCATTAAGAGAAGCAAACAATGACACCCACTGATCAACTCAACCTCAATTCAGTAAACCAAGCACTCGATGGAACACAAGTTGGGATTATGAGTTAAATATATCAGTGGCAACTCCAAAGCACATCTCAGAAAAATACTGTAGATACCTCTTATCACACCCACTGATCCTTCCAATTCCCTTTTACACATAATAATATGCAGAATTAATCAAGAGATAAAATAATGACTAATTCTTCGACAACTAAATGTTTAAAGAATATTCTGTATCACCTTCAACAACCACCGCTTAACAGTACAACCACCAATCCTGAGACGCCTTATCAGATTTCTAATCCCGGGAGGATTACTTATCATCCTCCAATCATCTGACTGTTCCAACTTTGCATCAATACTGCAACAATTAATTAAGCATAAAACAATTAGATATTGCATATCTATGTGTTGGCCTTTTCACCTTTCAATATTAAAATGAAAATGCATAAATATGAGTGCAGATTATGTGAACATGTATAGAGGCACATAATGCTTGTCTTTTGTGTGGGCCACAGTTACTCATATTGTTTAATGAAATTTGACGGATTTGCATATCATAGCTAAAACTTCACAATTTTTGGAAACTATTCTGAGGCAGGCGGTAGTGGTGTCCATGTTTTTTATGGATATCAATCCCAGAGGAGTTATACTGGAATATTTGTGGTCCGAATAGCCCAGCAAAGAGAGCAGTGAGGGAGTTTATTGACTCGTTGCATGTTAATTTGGTGTGTTTGCAAGAAACTAAACTCGCTGTAATCGATCAATACATTGTAATGCACCACTTGGCGGCTTTGCTTACCTGCTGTGGAGACGTGAGGGGCATACTGTTGGCTTGGGATTCGGCCTTATTACAGGTGGACCAGATCACTCTTGACACTAATTTTCCCATGGGCCTGGTGCATCTAAAAGACACCAATTCTTCGTGGATGACTATTGTGTATGGGCCTCAGGGAGACGAACTCAAAACACAATTTCTACCTGATCTGGTGGCTCGGCGTTTACTTTGTCCTAGGCCTAGAGCATCAGAGAAGAGCAACTATAATCTGAATTGCAATATAATGTCCACGTTCAGGTGCTATGTGGAGGACCATGAATTGAGATAAGTATATATGCACGGACATCGTTTTACATGGAGTAACGAGAGAGAAATCCCCACTCCTACCAAAATTGATAGAGCTCTGGTTTCTAGGGATTGGGAGCTTAACAACCCAAACAGTCTGCTGCAGCCTGCAGGCCCTTTCTCTTCTTTTTTTTGATAAAGGGGGTTTCCTCTCCGATTCCCATCTACTAGGACCGAAGGTAAAGAAAGCAACCAACAATGCATGATCTAAAGAAGCAGACTAGGAGCACTACCTATCCGTAACACAAAGACAACATGGGGGGAGTGTGCACCAGGAAGCACACCCCCATCTTGCCAGAAGGCAGACTCCGGACACCCTCCCCTGGGAATTCTACAAGCCAAACCTCCAGGGTAGGGAATGAATAACGCTGATAGACTAGTGAATAGTGATCAACCATCCACATAACCAGACATAAAGAAAGTCTGCACTAGGGGAGAATAGAACCCAAAAGTAAACAACAGCAAGAGGGTCTTCAAGCAGCAACCAGGTAATGTAGGAATGGAGATCTTCAAAAGACTATCAACGCTGCATTCAATCAGAAGAAACGACTCAGATTTGATCTGTTTTGGACTAAACTGGAGGGCTTTGAATATGCAATCAAGGAGGCATGGGTTTCTGATGATTCGATTCTGGATATGCTTTATTTCAGAACACAGTGTCTTATCTTCAGACTTGGGGGCAGAGAATAGTGGGCAATGTCAAGCTCAATATTACAATTGCTAGCTTGGTGTTTTTCAGATTGAAGGTGGCTCAGGAGTCCCGATTGGTATCTCACGATGCGCTTTAGCTTTCCTACATATTGAAATTGGCTGTTCTCAGGCTGTCCTCTCTCAAACGAATAATTTCAAGGCAACATTTCAAGAATTAGATGGTTCCGGAGGGGGGTGCCAATCCAAGCTGTTGCAAATGCCCATAGAGCAAAAGAAAATCATCCCTTTGATCAAAGTCCAGGGGAAGCTCCTCACTGACGAGGAGGCTAAAGAGGAGGCTTTCTCGGTGCATTTGAAAGCTTGCTGGGATACCATGGCTGCTCTCCTGAAATTATTAGTCATTGATGGTCGCGGATTTGCGTTACTTAACAAGGCTCTTGTCTGCCTAATTCCCAAAAAAACTGACACAGAGGACACTACTCACTATTGCCCCATCAGCTTAGTGCATAGTTTTCAGAAAAAAATTGCGAAAATGTAGAGTACATGATTTAGTCATATGGAAAATACCCGGAGAACACATTAGTCATTGCCTTCTGCAGATTGCTCTCATAGTCGTCATCCTTAACCGGCTGGAGGATTCACAGTCCTCAAGTGTAATAAGTCTTCAGATCACACAGACAAGAAGACTTCAGTGATGCCTAACACTCTTTGGCTTTGGATGTTTAGGGCTTTGTCCTCGCAAGGAATTCTCTCTCAAAGGCTTCGAGGTGGGTTGCTCTCAAACGACACAAGCCGTATATTAACTCTGAGCAGCCAACCGTTTATGGTTGTAGGGGGTGGGCTATTTATAGCCACTAGGAAACCCAACCTGATTTGTCCTAAATGACCCTGGGTCATTGAGGAACTGACACGTGTCCCAACGGTCAGATTTCAAACACACACGACAACTTTACTTGAGCTACAAGCAAAGCTGACTTATCCAGCTCTGGATAAGATTTGCTCTCATTGTCTTCGCTCGAAGACATAGGATTTTGGTTAAGCATCACTTTAGTCATTCTGACTGGTTCTCTTGGACCCCACTTAACAGTACGGTGGTTCCTATGACTCAACAAAGAAGAAAAAGAACGACGAAACAACTAAGTCTTCGCGCTCCATAGTCTTCACGCGATGTCTTTTCTTGTTATAGTCTTCAATGTGAATGTCTTCACGTACCACCTTTGACTTCAATGTCTTCATACATTTTTAGGGGTCATCTCTGGTAGGAAAACCGAATCAATGAGGGACTTCTACCTGTGTTATCCTGCAATTCTCACAAACACATTAGTCCCTCAACCAGGTTTGTCGTCAATACTCTAAAACCAACTAGGGGTGGCACTAGATGCACTTACAGAGCACAATAGATCAGGAGTTCCGCCGCCAGAAGCCTCCGTAGCCACCGAAAACCAATCTAGACCCGTTCCGGCACCCTGCCGGAGGGGGAATCCCTCTCCGGTGGCCATCTTCATCATTCCGGCACTCTCCATGACGAGGAGGGAGTAGTTCTCCCTCGGGGATGAGGGTATGTACCAGTAGCTATGTGTTTGATCTCTCTCTCTCTCATGTTCTTGAGGTGATACGATCTTGATGTATCGCGAGCTTTCCTATTATAGTTGGATCCTATGATGTTTCTCCCCCTCTACTCTCTTGTAATGGATTGAGTTTTTCCTTTTAAGTTATCTTATAGGATTGAGTCTTTAATGATTTGAGAACACTTGATGTATGTCTTGCCGTGCATATCTGTGGTGACAATGGGATATCACGTGACTCACTTGATGTATGTTTTGGTGATCAACTTGCGGGTTCCGCCCATGAACCTATGCATAGGGGTTGGCACATGTTTTTGTCTTGACTCTCCGGTAAAAACTTTGGGGCACTCTTTGAGGTTCTATGTGTTGGTTGAATAGATGAATCTGAGATTGTGTGATGCATATCGTATAATCATACCCACGGATACTTGAGGTGACATTGGAGTATCTTTGTGACATTAGGTTTTTGGTTGATTTGTGTCTTAAGGTGTTATTCTAGTACGAACTCTAGTGTTGTTTGTGACACCTATAGGAATGGCCCAACAGATTGATTGGAAAAAATAACTTTGAGGTGGTTTCGTACCCTACCATAATCTCTTCGTTTATTCTCTGCTATTAGTGATTTTGGAGTGACTCTTTGTTGCATGTTGAGGGATAGTTATGTGATCCAATTATGTTATTATTGTTGAGAGGACTTGCACTAGTGAAAGTATGAACCCTATGCCTTGTTTCCTAGCATTGCAATACCGTTTATGCTCATTTTTATCATTAGTTACCTTACTGTTTTTATAATTTCACATTACAAAAACCTTTATCTACTATCCATATTGCACTTGTATCACCATCTCTTCGCCGAACTAGTGCACCTATACAATTTACCATTGTATTGTGTGTGTTGGGGACACAAGAGACTCTTTGTTATTTGGTTGCAGGGTTGCTTGAGAGAGACCATCTTCATCCTACGCCTCCCACGAATTGATAAATCTTAGGTCATTCACTTGAGGGAAATTTGCTACTGTCCTACAAACCTCTGCACTTGGAGGCCCAACAACGTCCACAAGAAGAATGTTGTGCAGTAGACATCAGAGTCCTATATGGAAGAACTTGCAAGCCAGAGTAATTGTTCTTTTAAAGAAAGCAATATGTAATATAAAAGTATACTAGATGGATTTCACCTGATACGTCAAGTCAGTAATTATCCACCATGGAGTTGATGATCACCTTTGGTGAAGCTGGAATCAATCACGGCCGAGTCGGCCACGGGAGCAGGCAGATGAGCCGGCCGCGGCGTTGTAAGCCGGTGCGGATGGGGAGAGTCGTCAGCGGCGTTGTAAGCCGGTGCGGGCGAGAGAGTCGGCCGCGACATTGGAAATGACACGGACATGGGTAAATCGGCCGTAGGTACGGACGACGACTCGATTGCATATGTTGATGTAGACGTAGAAGTCAGCCGCAATGTTTGAAGACGGCGCGGTCGCGAGAGACGGCCGCGGCGTCGTAAGCCGGTGCGGTCGCGAGAGACGGCCGCAACGTTTTAAACCGGTGTGAGCCTCATGTCCATGGCATGACGTCACCTTTGTAGTGGATTTTGTCCTGCGTAAAATATATTAAAAAACAGAGTAATTGTTCTCGAAAATATTAATATGTGCTAAAAAATACTGAGAACAGATAGCACCTGATTTATTTTCCGGATGAGCGCGGATACTAATACTGGATAAGGTTGGATGTATTCTGGTGCAGCCTTTTAGTATGTAAACAGGACCAACAGACAGCCTCCGTATCAGCATGCTGATGATTTCCTGTTCTGATGTGACTAGACCACTTGAAGAAGCTTTACGTGAGATGAATTCTTTTGTCATCATCGACCTAGAAGCTTCACGTGATATTAAAAAACTGTTTGATCTTTCTTCATGCATCCGACCGCTAGCTGAAGTCTTCGGTCTTCTCGCGTGAGGCCTAAATAACATAGCATTAGATGTTGGCTTCGATCTTCTTATGGAAATAAATCACAGGCGAAGGAGCAGTAACAGCCAGGCGGTCAGGCACCCGCATGACACTGCGTACACCCACAGCCACTGCAGGAAAAAAGGACAGGCCAGCTTGGAAAAAACCCGTGACGAGGCGGAGCAATGCGAGAGGCGGGCGGCGGCTCACAGCGGACGGCGGCTCGGAGTGACTCGGAGTGCGGTGGCGACTTGCAAAGACAGAGACCGCCGGAGGCAGCCTAGCAGTCGAGGCGCGGTTGGCGAGGCTCCGGTTCGGGTGAGGCGGCTTGGAACGAGGTCAAAGCAGAGTGGTGACATTAGCAACCGGGGATTGGGCGGCTCGAACGCGGCTAGTGCGGCGGCAGAGCCGGATCATGGCCAGATCGAGGCCAGCTTGGAGTAGAGGGCCATGGCGGCTGGGACGCAGGGGGCGACGTCGACTTTCCATGCAGACGAGGCAGCGGTTTTGTACAGGCAGATCCGGCCGGGCGGCTCGCGACTGTGGTGGCGACTCAAGGTGGCTTTGTGAGCTCGTGGTACGGCAATAGCAGGTGACCCGCCGGTCAGGTCACGGCCGTATCCGTTCCTGAGTCGTCGTCGTCGTCTCCACGTATCCATCAAATCTCTGTGAGCATGTATGTACTAATATTCTGGTCGGCCTTGAGTAGATCTCACGATGTGGCGTCGCCGGCGGCGCACAGAACATTAAATTTAATTATTTTCATCTCAATCGGATAAACTTGCACTTGATGCAGATCCTTCCAAACCGACTTATCTTCATCCAGTAAATTGCAAACTTCTTGATCCCTAAAAAAAATCCCTCTAAAAACTCAACACCACCGTGCGCAGGCCGCACGATGAGCGCCAACTGTCGTGGAATTATCACAGTAGATGTCCTAGTGTGAGGATTTAGTCGTGAGCCCAACGCATCTTTGTAGTAGCTTGAGAGGGGTTGAGCGAAATCGAGAGACGCAACACAAGACAAGGATTTAGACAGCTTCGGGCCCCGGGAAACATCGTCCGGAAATAGCCCTATATGTTGTTTGTGGCTAGATCTCATTATGCTCATGAAAGAGTGGCCGCATAAGCCGGCTCCCCTTTGTGTCTAGCCCTAGAGATTGTTTCTTGTTGCTTGTCCCCCTTTAGGGAGTCTTGCCCCTCCTTATATAAGTTGAAGGGGCGGGTTACATGACTAGTCCTGGTAGGATTAGGATTACTCTATTATAAGTGGAGTCCTAGTCTTACTTCCTTTGTAGGAGAATATTCCTTATGTCTTTCCTCGTAAGCCGGCCCACGAACCGGCATACTGGGCCTTGGGCCTTGTCGTCCGTCTGAAGCACCCGCCGGGTCATCAATGAGTCTTCAGACTCGTGAGTCGTCACACCAATGAGCCGTCAGACACATGAGTCCCCAATCCTCTGACGCTTAACAATGAAACATCAAGTTCGGTCGGGTCATATATCTGGCCAGGTTATACCGCGGGATATACCCCCAACAGTTTGGAAATGTCACGAGCAGAGGCAGGGGAAGCCCTCGCAATGCTGGCAATTGATTGCACTGACAACTATTTTGCTATGCTGGACAAAGGGAATAACGAGTATGTCACATGCCAAATTCAGTGCGGTCACTATCTATACCCAACGGCAAGTCTATTTCAAAGTCTCTGCAAAAATTCTAGCCAATTAGTGTTGAGCTATCAAGGTTCAAACGATTGCCTGTCGTCTAGCTTGACAATGGTGAGTGATTTTTGTGTACATGTCTTGCCTCTTAGTTTTGTTAAGTTTTTTCATTTTGGCATGTCATTCCGAATTTCTTATGATCATCATTTCTTACAAATAAGGAGTTCCAATTTAATAGCCAGTAAGCCTCTGGATGGTTAGACGAGAGTGATGGGCCGCTAGTTAAGCAAACTGTTCTTACCATTTTTGCAATTTAATTTTCTCGTCTTACCATTTTCCCAAAACTGGCCGTCCCGATTAGGTTTTTTCTGTTTTTTTTCTTATTCTTTTTATTTTCTATTTGTTTTTCCTTTTGTCCCTTCGGAGATTATCTTTACTTTTCCATTTTCTTCATAAGTTCAAATTTCTAAAAAAATGTTCAGAATTTTAATTTTGTTAATTTTTTGGAAGATGTTCAGAATTCCAAATTGTGTTCTCATTAAAAAAAATTGAACATTAAAGTTTTGTTCTCATTCCAAAAGCAATTCAGAATTCAAAAAATGTTCCACTTTTCAAAAAATATTTTTGATTTTCAAAAAATGCATTTTAAAAAATATTCCAGATTCGAAATAAATTCATGTTTTAGTGAAATATTCATAAATTCAAAATAGTGTTCGCATTTCAACAAAAACACATTTTCTAAAATTGTTCTGGTTCAAAACATGTTCCCGTTTTCAATAATTGTTCAAAAATTCAAAAACAATCGTGCTTTTATAAAAGGTTCATGTTTTCAAAAAAAATGTTGTTTTAAATTTTGTTCTTGTTTTACCAAAAAATGTACAGAATTTTTAAAAACTATTTCATAATTTAAAAAATTGTTCACGTTTGCAAGAATATTTGGCAATTCATAATCATAATAATTATTTGACAAGTTCAAAAAAATGATTCGAATCTGACATTGTACTATGTTCTTAATTATTCGCGCGAGTTGCTAGGGACACTCGAACATGAAAAAGCAAAAGTAATTGCTTTGTCGCCCAGGTTGTAGTAGGCATCAGCCGCACTCCCTTACCGGGCCTGCCCTGCATCCAACCCATCAATCCTCACCATCACCTCAAAAAAAAAAAAACAATCCTCACCAAGGGAGGCAAAAATAGTTTGTGGCTGTGTAAGGAATCAACTTTGCCACGTCTCATCCATTTCCTCACGAGGATGCCAACTGATCTTGATCGGCTTTATTACATAAAAACGGCTTGTTCTCCTATTAAATATACGTAAAGATTTTGTTTCGTTAGTTTTGCATGTAGTTTTCGGAAAAAAAATCATTTGTCCCCCGGCTGGGCCGAACTTGGCCTACCACATATTTCTTTTTCTGTCGGACGGACGGGAAGCAAAAATATATCCCTAGGTTTCTTGGAAATAAGGCTGTTGTTTGGAAATAAGGAAGTTATCTCGAGAATCATGAGCAGAATGAGGGACTCCATAAATTTTTGCTGGTGGTAGCTTGCACGTACCAATAAAAGAGAATGTGGTGGTTGGCTATAATTGAAAGAAATTGTTAACACATGCCAATAAAAGAAAATATGCTGGTTTGGCTCTAACTAAGAAAAACTATGGGCACGTGAGCTCTAAAATAAAGAACATAAATCAGATGAAGAAGGGACATTCATGTCTGGTTACGCGCTGATTATGCTAATGAAATAGGATTTATCCACCGCAAATTGTAATCCGCCCGATTACGCCGTCGTAGGAGGGAGTGGTCGAAACAATCATGCCCCGAAGGTTGTCGCGCAGCCACCAAATGCGGAGGCAGCTACAACCCAAAGACGGAGGTAGGCCCGGAGGAAAAAAGGGCACGAGTTGGGTAGTCGCTGCCACATTGACCAATCCCACCACTCTCAAAATCTCACGGGCCAAACATGACCCTTGAGAAGACCGCAGCTCTTCGCTATGTCGCCTACCACTATGGAGGCTATTTTTGGTGGACACATAAATTATCTCTCTTGTTGCTTCTCATAAAAATATATGTCCCATTGCAACGCACGGACATATGTGCTAATACCTATACTAATAAAGGGAGGTGCACTTTTTTATTGTTTTGACCCGTTCACGGATATTATTTATATTCTTAAAAAACTTATCCGAGGAGATACTATTTTTTTCTGCTACAAAAGCAAAAAAGATTTCGAGGGAGGCATCTAGGCTGAGTTGGGCCTCTTGTGCACATTGCCGAGGCACAAAAAATTATGTGAAAGAAAAAGGACGGAAATCCTATTTGACACTCTCTGCATCAAATGATCCACCAATCGCACAGACGCGTGATCAACTGGGCCGGCCCAGCTCCGTTGTACCTATACTGGGCAGTTCGGTTCCCAGCCAGTTTTAAGAACCTTCTAGAAAGTCCATAAACATGTTTTTTAATTTACTTATTTTCCTGTTTCAGTTTTTACTTTTTCCTTTTTTGTCTATATGTTTCTATTTTACTTTATTTTATATTTTATGTTTTATGTTATATGTTTCTATTTTATATGTTTCTATTTTATTTTATATTTTTTGTTTTATATGTTTCTATTCTATTTTATTTTATTTTATGCTTGTCAATCGCAAATATTATTTTAAATCCAATAAAATTCCTGTTTTTTAAAACTATTTACACTTTCCAAAAGTTGTTCGTGTTTTCAGTTTCTTTTCATAATATCAAAAATCATATATTTGCATACCTTATTCACAAATTCAAAATCTTTCACATTTAGAGAATGTTATCGAGAATTTAAAAAATGTTCCTGTTAAAAAACATATATTTTAAAATATTTCGGCTTTTAAAAATTGTTTACCAAATTTAAAAATATTCTCGTTTTCCTGGAATTCGTTTGTTTTTAAAAAGAAATCATATAATCGAAAATGTTTCTATTGTGAAATTTTGTTCACATATTCAATAATTTCTCATGATTTTAATGAAAAATCATAGTTTGGAAAAACTTTCGCCTTTTCAATATGGTTCACAATTTCTAAAATTATTCCCATTTTTAAAAAATTGTTCACAAATTCAAAAAATGTTCCAATTTCTAAAAAAATCGAAAATGATAAATTTCTTCCATAAAATATTAACTTCTCCCAAAAAAGTCCTGTTTGAATTTTCAAAAAATGTATGATTGAATACTTCTGATAGTTATTAAAACCCTGCGCTACATATTAATCTGCAAATCTGTTTAGCTCTGCTGGTTAGCCCACTTGTTTTATGTGTGCCTGTGGGCGAATCCAAGAGAGCACATGATTTTTTTGAAATTTTGAACTGTGTGTTGTCGCTGTTGGGCCAGCCCAATTCGCTGCCTCTGTGTGCATCGTGCGGCTACTTTGTGTGCAAAATTGCACTTGATCCTCCGATTAAATAATAGCACCTCGCCCTTTTCCAACCCCTAAAAAAACTCGCCCTTTTCTGGCCAACCCCACCAATTTATATACGTCTTCTGTTACTTGGGTACCGTACTTGGAACACAATGAACACAGGCTAACAAAGGAAAAGAATGTGTCAAATAAGGACACATAATTGTGGGCGTGCCCGCGGGTGTTTGAGGGGTCGGATTTGCCAAGTCCGACCGTAGATGCTCTTAGATAGATATAGAGCGATCCATAGCCGGTGGTTTGCACTTTAACACCCCGATCCACCAAATGCATAGCTTTTCCCTTTGTGTTGGTGTCCATCTGTCATTGGCGCCAAGTAGACGAATGGGACTACAAATTAATAGGGCCCGAGGTGAGCACACACCACAACCAACTACACAAGCAAAAATATATCCATACACTAAACTAAAGAGTTCGACCGACTAGCCAATCATGTCATGCACAAAGATGTGCATTGCTACCATCATGGCACCGGCGATGTTGTTGGCGCTTCAAGGAATTGTTGACATCGGCCAAGTGGCGGAGCTAGCGGTTACGCACAGTGGATTGTTGCCCAACCAGAATGTTGAGATTTTTTACTATGTACTAATTAGCAATTTGGCGCAAAAGGATTGTTCAAGGCCTACCGGCTCAGTCGAGTAGGTCTCTTCCTCCCAGTCTGTGTCGCGTGAGAATCAGAAAAGAGAGCGAGCGGCCCACGCGCGGTTGTGCCACTGTGCTGCCACGCCGCCTCTCCCCTCTAGCGACTAGTTCTGGCCCTCCCACACCATCGGTACAAAGCTAGAATAACTTATTCACTTATATGCTTGAGGTTTCTTTTGAGCCAAGGATTGACATTTCGTGGACATGACGAGAGTGAACAATCTAGAAATAGGGGAAACTTTCTTGAACTTCTAAAATGGCTTTGAGAAAATGATGAAGAAGTTAATAATGTTGTTTTGAACAATTCTCCTAAAAATTGCATCTTGACTAATCCAACAATACAAAATTATTGAATGTTGTGCGATGCAAACTACAAAACAAATTATTGAAGATCTTGGTAATGACCACTGCAATCCTAGCTGATGAGTCTAGTGACGTATCTCACAGAGAGCAACTTGCTTTTTGCATATGTTATGTTGATAAAGTTGGAAAGAGATGTGAGAGGTTCCTTGGAGTTGTTCATGTTGCCAACACAACTTTATTGTCACTTATGGCTGCAATTGAATCTTTGATAATCGTTCATCATTTGACTCTTACTCAAATTCGTGGACAAGGATATGACGGGGCTAGCAAAGATGTATAGGGAGATTAAAGGGTTGAAAACATTGATCATGAAAGATTAGGCCCCAACTTATTACATTTAATGTTTTGCACATGAACTTTGGTTGGTTCTTGTCATTATGGCAAACAGAAATGAACCGCGTGGGTATTTTTTTAATCATGTTTCTTACTTTCTCCATATTATTGGAGTTTCTTGTTAGCAACATGACATGCTTCGAGATGTTAGAGCTCAAAAGTTTTGGGAAGCACTTGAAATGGGTGAAATTGAAAGTTGAAGTTCATTAAATCAAGATATGGGATCAGCTAGACTCAGTGATACTCGATGGGGTTCTCATATTAGGACCATTTTGTGCTTTATTAGCATGTATACCACAATCCTTGAAGTACTCGATACTATTGAGAAAGATCTTTCACAAAAAAGTCAGTGGGCAATAATACATGGATGGCTTTTGCCTTGGAGCCATTTGACTTTGTTTTCATTCTTCACTTGATGCTTGTTATTCTTGGCTACACAATTGAGTTGTCTCAATCACATCAAAAGTGAGATCAAGATATTATTAATGCAATATGACTTGTTAGGTTAGCAAAGAGTAGAATGCGACACATGCGGTCTCATGGATGGGAAGAATTTCTTGCAAAGGTGACATTGCTTTGCAATAAACATGGCATTCAAGTTCCTCCATCAGAGGATATGTGCCTCATGGAAGATCATGTTGATATATTATGAAGTACAAACAAATGATGATAGTTATAGAAGAGAAGTATGTATTGGTATCATTGATCAAATCATTCAAAAGCTTCACAGTAGGTTTGATTAAGGTAATATGGAGTTGCATATTTGCATGTGTGCTTTGAATCCCATCAATTCATTTACTTAAGATGCACTCAAGGTAATGAAACTTATTCAATTCTACCCCAAGGACATATTAAGCATCGATTTGGTAAAGCTTGAATTCCAACTTGCTACTTTTATTGATGATATGAGACAAGATTATAGGTTCAAATCCATGTGTAGTATTGGCGATCTCTCTATTATGCTTGATTGAAGAAAAAAAACATGTTCTATATAATTTGGTCCACTTGCTTATGAAATTGGTATTGATCTTACCGGTGGTCACCACAAGTGTTAAAAGAGTCTTTTCGGCAATGAATTTAGTGAAAAACAAGTTGAGAAATAGTATGGGTGATGATTTTGTGAGCTATTGCTTACTGGCACTCATTGAGTGATATGTGTTGAGGATGACGTAGTTGAAGCTTTCATGGCAAAGGAACATTGTAGAGTTACTTAGAGTTGCATTTTCTATGTTGTAAATTTGAAATATTTTGTGAACTATAATGTTGTGTGATTTGATTCAGCTATTTGTGTTTTTCCCCAAATATTGTATGACACTTGGACTAGGTAGAATTTTTTTTATGTGTGCACACCCTCGGCTTATTTCCGGGCTCCACCACCAATTTCGATTCTTATATATCCGTAGTTGGGAAGAACAACGGCCGCCTCTTCCCCATCACCTAGTGGGACGGTTGTGAAGATGACTATTCAACCAAATGCATTTTTTTGGGCATGCACACACTCGCAACTTTGCGAGCCTCCTGGCACGTACATTCTGGCACGTACATTCTTCTACAAACGATTATATATAAAAGTAGAGGTATAAATGATGCAACCACTTCCTCATCTGAAAACATATTTAAATGGAGAAAAATATTCTTCATCATCTGATGTCATATGCAGTCTCTAGGTAGAGCACTCGTACATTCTCCTACAAACATTTGTTCATGATAACAACTACATAATATGTAGCCATAATTGGTGTTTTTATTATTATATGATGGCATGGCGTCTTTATAAGTGTTGTTTGAGATAACAAAAGAGAGACATTTCTACGAAGGTGAAGATAGCGAGCTAGCACATATCTTGATGCAAATTAGACGGCCCACATAGGCAGGGCTTGCATGGGAGCTCAGAAAATCTACTATTTATTCCCCTTGTACAAAACTACGCAAACAATTACAAATAAGATATGTCGGGGCAGCTCATATAACAGTTGGAGCAAAGTTCCAATTTCAGTGCACATCAGAATCACAACACTGTATTTGCAGCTCCTAGCATTGGCCATTCATATCCCACTGAGAGTAATCACAATTGTGCGAGGAGTAGCATAATCACGATGTTCACAGAGCCATATACCCTGGAAATAAAAAATAGAATGATCAAGATTAGGTATCAAATATAATGCCGAGGTTGGGCCCCGAGTACTAGCAGGTGTTACCCAAACTTTCCACATGAGAGGCGGGTGTTGGAAATAGAATTAGATCAGATAACTGATTTGGTAAAATAAAATCATGGCAAATGTCACTCGGATATGGACATAGGTGTCATAGTACGACTTGGGTTCAGGTGTTCGACTCGATGATAAAATTAAGAACGCAGACGCCTGAATAACATTTGGTTGCTGCTAATATTGATAGTATGTCTTGGCTCGTTGACACCCAAAAGAAAACATACTGCACATACTTAAGAGTGAACTGCAAACTTATATATGGCATAGATGGGACATTGGGTCTTATGCACTAAACAGACCCAGGTGTTAGTAACAAAATTGGATTCAGGTCATGATTTGGCAAAAAAAAACATGGCAAATGTTACTCGGATATGAACATAGGAGACGTAGTACGACTCGGGTTCAAGTGTTCGACTCAGACGATAAAATTTAGAACACAGATGCCTGAATAACATCTGGTTGCTGCTAATACTGACATTATGTCTTGGGTGGTTGACACCCAAATGAAACATGCTGCACAGACTTAAGAGTCAAGTTTAAACTCATATATGGAATAGATGGATACTGTTCTTATGCACTGAATAGACCACTTCCTATAGTTCTGTTACAAATATATCATTTATCGAAAAACCAAGTATTCTACTGTATGTTCAGTCGAGCCTATAAAGAAAATCTAACCTTAAATACTGAGAGTAGATGCATCTAAGATGATTATACTACAGTATCAGTAACCGTGTACCAAAAGAGGGCCCATTTTTGTGAGTAAAATGTCTTTACGCACCTGCCAAGTTCCCATGTTGAGACGCCCGTCAGTGATAGGAATTCTGAAGACAAAGGAAAAATGTCACTAATTTGTTTTGGACGAAGTCACTCATATTTTGTAAAAGAGAAACATTAGGGAGGGAGGGCATACGTCAAGGCACAGCCAAACATTGATGATTTGATATGTGCTGGCATGTCATCAGATCCTGCAATCAGAATCTGAGTATTAGTGGGTGATTTAATCATGTAAATTTTGGTTTCTGCTTATCAAGTCAAGAAACAGCTCAGGCAGTCTTGTAATTCATTTGCAAGATCTGAATAATTTTGAAAATACAGAATGGAGAGTAAAGACTAGACTTCAGTCTTAGAGAACTAATGGAGCATTGCTGAAGGTGCAGCAGTATACATGACGATATAATTTAAATAAGAACACTGTAACAAGGAAGATCAACGGCCAGCCATATCAGGGTTCAGAACCTAACCTTCAATGGTGTGCCTCCATGGAGCAGATGGACCCTAATTACAATCAGACAGAGATCAGGAGACCAATCTAATGAGATATCGTTGAACAGAAAAAGAAAGGGAAATATCACATCGTTCACCTCTGGGACAATTCGACTAAGGAATGTTTCAGTGTCAGTTTGGACATCGGGGTCGTAGTTCTCATTAAGAGTGAGTGAAGCGCTCGTGTGGTGCACTGCAGAGCATATATAAACCTTTCACTATTCTGAAAAACAATGGAAACTGCATTCTGAATTTCTGATAACATACCATCATCAGATACTCACTTCACTCAAAACTAAACCAGTGACACCATAAGTTCTGCGGATACATTCTAACATCAGGAATTTCAAGTTCTGCTGTCAATTAACTGTACATTTTGTGCACTCAATTTTTTTTTTCATTCCTGCAGTTCAGAAACCACTTGAAACCTTCAGTATCTAGCTGCTAATTTGACCTACGCACAGACAAGAACCCTTACAGCGGAGCAAATTGCTTTATACAGTCGCAAATTGGTCCAAGTGTCACTACTCCCTAACATGTGGTCTGAGGTCCACTTGTAAACCCAAATGTGATGATTTCCCAATTCTAATTGGAGCAATTCTTATAGTTCCAAGATAATTTACTCATTGTTAAAAGCTTTGAAATCTGGTTTCAGAACAGAGCTTCCAATGCAAAACAACATTTACCCAGCCGGACGGCTCTGACACTGAGTGAGCAGCGCCATAAAACTTACTGATAATTTTAAGAAACGACACAGGATTGTGCCTCCCTGATTGTCTACAACAACAACAACAACAAAAAGAACATAAAACTGCATCACGTACAGAAGAGATGCGCCAGGCCGCACTTGAACTCGGAGAGGTCGCTCCTGATCGCGTGCATGATCTGCAAAACAGCCAAGAAGCAATCCACCGTCACCAATTTACTACCCATACCAAAGACACAGAGGCATGGCAGTGGCAAAGCTGTAGGAACGAGAGGGGAGGGCGGGCGCACCTTGTGAGTGATGATGTGGCAGCCGCGGCGCTGCGGCGGGATGACGACCGTCCTCTGGGCCCAGCGGGGGGCGGCCACGGGCGCCGCGGAGGGGGAGGCGGAGGCGGCGGCGAGCTCGCACCGAACGGCGGCCCGCGCGGCGCGGCGCGGCCGGGCGGAGGAGCCGGCGCCGGTGGGCAGGCAGAGGGGGAGGAGGACGGGCGGCGCCAGCGCCGGGGCGGTCGCTGCCGCGTGCATGGTCGGACCTGGCGGCGGCGGCCAGGGAATCGGGAGGCGGGGAGTGGCGCGAGAGAGCGTGTGGCGGCCTGCAGCGCAGCGGTTGATTTTCTTTTCTTGTCTTGTCCCTTGGTTTGTGTGGGTCTGAATTTTATGTCTCGAATTTTATTGCTGGGTGAATTTGTTCCTATTTCTTTCATGAAAAGCATCCACTGTAAAATCTATTTTGCCCACTCAAAAAAAAAATCTATTTTGCAATGTCCAGTGGAAAATGATACTTGCAGTGGTGGTGCGCGAAAAATGCGTCCGGTTTTTGTATCATGATGTATTTTCATCAATCGTCATCTCATTTCTTTTGCTGAGTAAATCAGCCAGCCTATTTGTAAATGTCAAAAGAATATTTTATTTTTCTTTTATTTTCTGTTATAATATCTCATATTATGAGACGGAGAGAGTATAATATGTGCTTATATCTAAAAACTTCTCCGAGAACCAAAGAATACCTTGAATATAAAAGCCACACGACAATTAAAAAAAAGGCGCAGTCAAAAGCATCACTTCAGATAGAGTGCAGTCTAATTCCCCATAGCAGCACAACTCGACCACCACCTCGCCGGGATAATTCACCAGTCTATTTCTAATCATGGACACATCGAAAATCATGCTCACAAACACAATTAAGGTTAAAATGGCTAGGATCAAGATATCTCTAACCAAACTCAAAAGATTTCCTTTCAAATTCCTCTGCAAACCTTAACTCCTCACATATGAGGAGTTAAAAATGTGTGAAGCTAACGAACTCTCGAGTTTAACTCCTCAAATCTAGATTGTGGACGAACACCTCATTCAAAACTCAAATTTGAAAGTATACTTTTAATAATTATATACTTTTAGTTATGAACTGTGATGATGTAGTGATGCCCGACGCTCGGCAGCGAGTCGCACCTCGGTGGTGCGGTCCTCTACCACCGCCAGCGGGTCAGTGAGGAGGGTGTCAACGTGCACGATAGTGAGCTGCACCTCGGTGGCTTGGTGCTCCTCCTCCCACGTTGGAGGGGCACCACGACATCGTGTTGTGCACCTTTGTGTTGGTATGGGATTGCTTCCCCTCACCTTCCTCCTCTTCCCTTCATCCTTCTTCTCCGGCGGTTTGACACCGGAGTGGGGCTCCTCCTCCTCCGACTCCTTCATTGCGTCGTCGGCACCTCTCACGACCACCAGTGGGTGGTGTTGGCATGAGTAGGCATAGCGGTGGGTGGGGAGCAGCCTCACCATGGCGAAAACAGGCGACGACAACGGCAGATCGAGCGGTGGCGGTGATTCGAGCGACATTGGTGCCAAATCAAGCGGCTGCACTTTTGGGCAACGGTGATTTTGGTCTGGATTGTGACAACTTTTGGGGGAAATGGGTGGCAATGAGGAAGACCTAGGGTTTGGGTGAGCAGCTGGTAAGAATTTATTGCGGCGGGATGTCAATCGGTCGCCGCGGCAGCGATTCTGTCGTTTTATGCAACAAGAAGAGCTAGCTTGGGATTTGAGGAGAAAGTGGCGCTCCTCTCTCAAATTTGATCCAAAAGGAACCTTTTGAGACTTAAATCCTCAAATTTCTGAGAAGTTATAGGTTTGAGGCTTCGCTTAGGTTTGATTAACTCCTCAAAATATGCCAATTTGGGGAGTTAAATGGAATTTGAGAGTTTGGTTAGAGATACTCTTAGAGAGCTTAATTAAATGACATTTCGTGGCATGTGATGAAATGGGCCATTATTAGTAAGTTGGGTTGTAAATAATTAAGATCATTCCATATAAATTGGGTTGACTCCTGGTTGAAACAAGACAAATCATCTCCACTCGCACAGCTGAGACAACTTCCATTCCACAAAGCACACGTACACCACATCACTCTTTTCACGGCGCATCCATAAGCTCCATGACCTTCTTCACGCTCGGCCGATCCATCATGCCATCAACCCACGCCTTCACACGCGGATACGCATCGAGCACCGACGAGCAGGGGCTGGCCAGCAGGTAGTGAGCCATGGGGCAATGGCTGAGGTCCGCCAGGCTGATGAAATCTCCGGCCAAGTATTTGAACCTGGACAGACGCTCCTCGTAGACTCCGAGGGTCACCTTCAGCTTCTCCAGGTTCTCCTTGACGACCCTCTCGTCGGCTGTCCCGCCCATGAACATGGGCACGACGAAGCACTGGAAGGTGATCGCCGACATGGCCCTGTCGAAGTTGTGGGACTCTGCTTCCAGCCACGCGTCCACCATCGTCGATTTGGAGAGGCTATTTTCTCGGAGTAGATCGGATGCGCCTTTGCGGAGTACGTACCTCGAAATCGCACGCGACTCTGGGATGACAACATATGTACAAAATATAAATCATCTGAATAATGTTTGTGCAGAGCAATTTGCTCAGTCTATAGCTAGCACAAAGACGTTGTTTCCTTCAGGCTTTTCCTTGTGTTTGTGTGTCGATACGAGATATAAATAAATCTGAATGAATATTTGTTCTCTCACCGAAAAGGATGAGATCGCCGTCCTGGAAAGCCGGGACCTGACCAAAGGGCTGCAAGGTAAATACAAATATGAGCAGTTGATTATGATCCACCGTTCTTGTTAGGGGTATAAATATAATCAGACGTCTTAATCATGGTTAGCTAGACTTTCTGAATCTGAACCTGTACGCGGCCTAGCAACCATCACCCAAGATCTCAGCAAGGCAAGGTGTTATTCTTACTTGCTACCTTGTTTGTTAATCTGAGGGTGCTCGTTGTCGAAAGAGAAATCTCAATCGGCTGCTAGAATAACTGAAGAAGAAGAAGAAGAAGAAGAAGAAGAAGAAGAAGAAGAAGAAGAAGAAGAAGAAGAAGAAGAAGAAGAAGAAGAAGAAGAAGAAGAAGAAGAAGAAGAAGAAGAGGTGAGCGGCACGTACAGTGCGGGCGAGATGCGCGGGGCCCTTGTGGTCGCCGGCGGGGAGGTGGACGTGCACCAGCTCGTACTCGGCGCCGACCTCCTCCAGGCACACCAGCACCCGTGCCACGCAGGTGGACCTCGCCGGCCCGAACACCTTCACCTTCACCTCCGTCCCCATGGATCTCCCCTCCCCTCCCCTCCCGTGATTGCACAAGTCAAAGGTGGCGGCTGGACAGACAGCTGCATTTCTATACAGCTGCTTCGCAGAAAGTTCAAGCAGTAGACCGGCGATCTGAGAAGTCCAACATATGGGTGGTGCGTTGAGCAGCAGACCGGGTCGTTTTTCTATAGTTTTTTTTTAACTTGGTGAAATAAAAAAATGTTTTTGGTTTAAAAAATCATGAATTAGAAAATCAGTTCACGAACTAGAAAAAAATCAAGAATTGAAAAAAAACTTCATGAATTCAAAAATGTTCGCACATATGAGAAAAGTAAACATATATGAATTTTTTTCATGAATTTCAAAAAGTTCAAGAACTTGAATAAAAAGTTCACGCATTTGAAAAACATTCATGGATTTTTAAAAAGTCCCCACATTTCAAAAATGTTCACAATTCAAAAAAGGTTCACGAACTTGAATAAAAGTTCATGCATCTGAAAAACATCCATGGATTTGAGAAAACTTCACGGATTAAAAAAAATTCTGTGCATTTGAAAATCATTCACAATTCAAGAAAATTTCAAGAACTTAGATAAAAAGTCCGTGCATTTGAAAAATGTTCATGGATATTAAAAAGAACACATATTTGAAAAAAAAACTAGTGCACTTGAAATAAGTTCCTGAACTTATGTAGAATGTTCAGGAATTTTATAAAACATTCACGAATTCAAAACAAGTTCGCGAATTTGGGAAAAAGTGTCCGAATTCCAATTTAATAGCCAGTAGGCCTCTGGATGGTTAGACGAGAGTGATGGGTCGCTAGTTAAGCAAATTGTTCTTGCCATTTTTGCAATTTAATTTTGTGCTACTCTTAATGGGCAATTAATGTGCACAAAACTTGAATTTGGAATTGCTAGCAGCCTATACACATGCATGGCATCTGTACACTAATTAAAGTGCTTCACTGTTGTGGAATCAATAACTATGAGTGACCATCAAGTAAATCCTGCATCACCTGAAATTTTAGTTCGCCATATATGCAGGTCTTGGGAAGAATAATGGATGCGGAGGGCAAGCAGATGGAGACCCTAACAGGCCTTGCTTCACAAATCTGCATTATCATGTCTGAAGGCATTCCTCATGTTCTCGACTCATTTCCAGATGACGGAGCATTTGTTAACAAAATGGTGGGTGAACTCAACTCCCACAAAAAACCGAGTCTAGATGAATTTCCAGCTATGAGAAGGTTGCTGGTTGAGCGAGTAAATTGCATAAAACCATCACTTTGAGGACTAGGTTTGCGAAAAACACTAGGATACAGAATCGCCGCAGAAAGCACCACGTCTAGCGTAATTCTTTTGGAAAACCACTGATCGGCAGATCGGGCTGAGTTAAGTGAGTTTATGACAACTGGGGCCCGTTTTTCGTCTACGTGGCACTCCAGGCCGTCCCGACAGCCGGCAGACGGCGTTAGACGGCGCCGTTCGGTCCTAGCAGTCAAAAGCGCCAACCGTTACTCCTTCTCCACTCTGCTCGCTCGCTCTCTTCTCGCTCTCGCTCTCTTCTCGCTCTCGCTCTGTTCTTGGTCGCCGCACCCGTCGCCGCCGCGCCGCGCCGCCGCCGCAGCGCCATGGTGTCGTGGAGTGATGGGTCGGATAGCAGCAAGCACACCAAGCAGTACATGAGCTCAGATTCCGACGACGGCACCATTAAGGTCAGTTCTCAGAGTTAGGGTTAGGGTTTGATATTTGGGGATTTCTGGAATGAGCTTCTTTTCAATCATTGGACCAAATCTCTGTCATTCCTTTGCACTCCAGGTTCCTGCTAGCACCGAAGACTCAGATTTCGAGGGCCCTGAGACAGATATGTATGTTTTGTGCCATGGACACGGGAAGGAAGCAGAAAGGCGTGTTGCTTTCGAAGGGATTCACACTGGCAGGAGGTTTCTTTGTTGTGCAGAGAAGGTATGGTTCCAGCTGAACTAATTGGAAGTTGTGGATTTACCAAACAGATATGTCATTTGTTTACCATGGATATGTACTGTGGAAGCAGTCATTGTATTATATTGTGAGGTTAGGACAGTGGATGCAGTCATTGTTTACTGTGGAAGCAGGCATTGTATTATACTGTGAAGTTTGGACAGTGGATTCATTAATTGTTTACTCTGCCAGCATTGTTTAGTCTGGTTCTGGCAACATTGTTTAGTTAGGTCATTTTGTTAACTCTGTCAGGTTAGCATATTTTAAGAGAGTAGATGCATGGGTTGGCATACCAGCATTTTTTAGTTTGGATCTACCATGTTAGCTTATTTTAGGACAGAATATTCATGGGTTAGCACACCCGCATTGTTTACTTAGTAGTTATTTACTTTAGAGCATGATCTGAATTTTAGTATAAAGTAATCTAGCCTATCATTGTAAGCAAGTCACTGTTATGTAATTCATTTTGTTAATACTCTTTTTCCAGGAGGGTAAAAACTGTGGACTAGTAGAATGGATTGATCCATCTTGGCCCACTACCCTTGAGAATGCACTGTCCAAGTTGTGGTCTATGTATGAACAGAGTAAGATGGACAGGAATGAGGAATGTCTGATGCATTCATTTACTGTTCATGACCCGACACAAGAGAAGAAGAAACTCCAGGCCAGCTATGAGAAGTTGGTTGAAGATGTCAATGCACTTATGGATGCCCAGGAGCAGAAGGCAATGATAGAAAGGAAAGATGCTGAAACAACCAAGTTGCAGGAGAAGTATGACACTTTGAAGAACATAGCAGGTGCTCAAGGTACTGTCATTAGGAACATGAAGTTGAAGCTAGCTGAAGAGAAGAAAAATTTGCAGATCCACATTGATGAGCTCAAGAAGACAGTTGAAGAGAGCAATGTGAAGCTGGAGGGGATCAAGGCCATCATAAATGGATAAGCAGTGCAAGAGAAGAATGGGCAATATCATTTGGCATTTGCTGACCTTTTGCAGGGTGTGGTTTGGCATTTGTTGTAATGATAGTAGTTTAAATTCTATTAACTATGAGTACTCCTGAACTATGGATATGTAATCTTAAGTAAGATGTTTGCATTTGAACTAGTGGTGAATGTGGTGCTATTTGAACTAGTGCTGAATGTCAAACTATGATTATGTATGGATTTGAACTAGTGCTGAATTTGGTGGTATTTAGAGCTGGTTAATGTTATCTTAAGTAATCTGTTTGCAAATGATGATTTTTGCTTTAGTATGTTCCTGTTCAACTGATGATTCTGAGTTAAGTAGGGTCAATTAGGTTTGTTTTTGGCTTTTTATCGACGCCGAGGCATCAAGTAGGCCAAGTTAGGGTTTTTGGCTTTTTATCGACGCCGAGGCATCAAGTAGGCCAAGTTAGGGTTTTTGGCTTTTTATCAACGCCGAGGCATCAAGTAGGACAAATTAGGGTTTTTGGCTTTTTATCAACGCCAAGGCATCAAGTAGGCCAAGTTAGGGTTTTTGGCTCTTTATCGACGCTGAGGCATCAAGTAGGCCAAGTTAGGGTTTTTGGCTCCTTACCGACGCCGAGGCATCAAGTAGGCCAAGTTAGGGTTTTTGGCTCTTTATCGACGCCGAGGCATCAAGTAGGCCAAGTTAGGGTTTTTGGCTCTTTATCGACGCCGAGGCAGTTTTCGGCTTTTTATCGACGCCGAGGCATCAAGTAGGCCAAGTTAGGGTTTTTGGCCTTTTATCGACACTGAGGCATCAAGTAGGCCAAGTTAGGTTTTTTGGCTCTTTATCGACGCCGAGGCATCAAGTAGGGTCAAGTGATGGGTTTTTGGCTTTTTGTCGACGTCGAGGCATCAAGTAGGCCAAGTGATGGGTTTTTGGCTTTTTATCGACGTCGAGGCATCAAGTAGGCATCAAGACTATCACAGCATCAAGATTATCACAACATCAGCAGTACTACTAGAATGCCATAGTTTGACACAAATTGATCATAACAGTTGAGCATCACAAGACTACTAGAATTCCAAAGTTTGATACAACATCAACACAACCAAATCACCATCAACACTGGAGTAGCATAACTGGAGTAGCAGAACAACACAACATAGTTTCACAACACAACCAAAATGCCATAGTTTGATAAGACATCAACACAACCAAATCATCACCATTTTGCACCAGAGGCAGTCAAGTAATCCTTCATTCTGTTGCTGGGCTTCCTGACTCTCTAGGAACCATCACTTGGTCTTGGAGGCATGAAAGCTAACCTTGGTCCCTTTGCAGCAGCTGATGAAGATCTGGTTGCGGGTGCCTTACCCTTGGGAGCAGCTGGTGCCTTACTCTTGGGAGCAGATGATGAAGATTTACTAGCTGCTGCCTTACCCTTGGGAGCAGCTAGAGCAGTAGCAGATGTTGCCCTCCTTGCTGGAGCTGGACTGGCAGCAAATGTTGCCCTCCTTGATGATCCACCAGCAGTGGCAGTAGCAGAGGCTGCAGTCCTTGCTGGAGCTGGACTGGCAGTAGCAGAGGTTGCAGTCCTTGCTGGTGCTGGTGTGATTCTACTATCAGGTGGGTAAGAGCTGGTGCTTGGCTGCAAGGAAACAAGTAGTTTAATATTAGTAAGCAACAAAGTAACAACAAATTTAGTCTTTCTCATAGCAGAGTGGTTACCTGATGTTTGTTCTTTCTCATAGCAAGTGCAGGCTTTAGAGCATCATGGCAATTGGTGTACCTATGGCCCACCTTTTACAATTGGAGCAGGTAATTGAGGCCATTCTTGAAGTGTCTTTGGGAGCTGGCTTCTCAAATTGGCCCTTTCTCCTCTTAGTCTGTGCTCTGCCCTTGTGTTCTTTGAAAATAGGAGCCTCAGTGTCCAAACTATCTGTCCTTGGCCACATGTCAGGGCCAGGTACATGATATATTATAGGACTGTAAGCTGCCAGGTACATAGGTTTTTTGAAGAAATCATGAACAAAGTCCTCTGGCTGAAGCTTAGCCTTGTGTATAGCAAAAACAGCATGATTGCAAGGAACTGCTGTCATATCCCACTTCTTACAACCACAAGTCCTTTGTGCTAGGTTGACAGCATATGTTCTCTCCTCACTAGTAACTTGGAAAAGGTTGGGGCCAGCCATCAATGATGGGCAGTTTCTAGACCACTTCTTTGCTTCCTCCAATTTCTCTGCATATGTTGGACAAATCTCCCATCTGACAGTCTGAGTCTTGGTTCTATTTGTATTAAACTTGACCATTAATTTTGTTCTAATTCCATCAACCATGGTCCTTATTGGCTTAGCCCTGACATCTAGAACCCACTTGTTGAAAACCTCACTTAAGTTGTTAACTACTAAGTCTGTTTTGCAATTTGTGTCCATGGCATGTCTGGCCCAAGTGTGCTTTGGGATTTTACTAAGCCAAGCCCATGCTGCCTCACACTCTCTCTTCAACTCATCCATTGCAACGTTATAACCATGTTCAGTGTATGAGTAACTTGCTTCATCCACGTATTTCTTTAATTCTGGCCCTCTAAACCCAACATTTTGAAAGTTCTGGTAAATGTGTCTGAGGAAAAACCTTTGTGGACAATTGGGAAAGACTCTGTTTATGGCTTTAAGCAGGCCCTGTGTGAATTTAAGTAAAGCTAACTTAGTGACTACACTTAAATGATTGTGTAACTACTAGAAAGAACTAAATGATTGTGTATAGAAAGTAGCTACACCTAAATGCAAGTAACTACTAGAAAGAACTAAATGAAAGCTAGCACAAGTGGATTTCATTACCTTCTACCTATCAGAAATTATTGTGTAGTTGCCAAACTTCCCAGATTGGCCACCTAGTGCTACCTTCAGCTGATACAAAAACCAAGTCCAGGAATCTGTGTCCTCCTTATCAACAATTCCAAAAGCAATGGAAAATATATTATTGTTCCCATATCTTCCAGTAGCAGCAAGGATCTGTTGACTAGTAGTGAGCTTTATGAAGCATCCATCCAGACCTATAACAAGTTAACACATTAGGCAAACTATTTGAAAACACACATTATTCAAACACACATTAGATACCAAGGAATTACCTATGAATGGTCTGCAGCCACTCAGAAACCCTTCTTTGCATCCATTTAGGCAATAGAATAATCCATGAAACCTAGGGTTTGTGCTTGGATGCTCCCTCAAATATCTTGTTGTCACTATACACCTTGAACCTGGATTAGTATCTAGCACAGCCTGCAAATAATCCCTAATCCTGGTGTACTGGGCCTTCTGATCTCCTAACACAACATTCTTTGCTGCCTTCTTAGCCCTGTATGCCATGTGGGTTGATATTTCCACTCCATACTTGCTCTTTGCAGTGTTAATTATAGTAGTGATTGTTCTGCATGGGTCATTTCTGATTGCTTCCTCACAAAACTTTGCAACCCACTTAGCAGTAACTTTTGTGTTCTCTGACACAGAAGGACAAGTGTGCACCACATACTACTTCCTTATGGTAAAAGTCTTCTCATTTGCAATTTGAGAAGCTGCTATATAAAAAGGGCATGTCTCATCTATGCATTATGCTATAACCTTGTCACTGCAATTTCTATGGTACTCATAGTTCATGTTCTATGCAATGTGCATTGTTTGAAGTGCATTCCTGCTACCTCTTGAGCTTGCGTTGGTTTTCCCCGAAGAGGAAGGGATGATGCAGCAAAGTATCGTAAGTATTTCCCTCAGTTTTTGAGAACGAAGGTATCAATCCAGTAGGAGGCCACACTCAAGTCCCTCGTACCTGCACAAAACGATAGCTACTCACAACCGACGCGATTAGGGGTTGTCAATCCCTTCACGGTCACTTACGAGAGTGAGATCTGATAGCTATAATATTTTTGGTATTTTTGGTATAAAGATGCAAAGTGAAAAGTAAAGGCAAAGTAAAAAAGAAAAGCAAGATTAAAGTGATGGAGATTGATATGATGAGAATAGACCCGGGGGCCATAGGTTTCACTAGTGGCTTCTCTCAAGAGCATAAGTATTCGACGGTGGGTGAACAAATTACTGTTGAGCAATTGACAGAATTGAGCATAGTTATGAGAATATCTAGGCATGATCATGTATATAGGCATCACGTCTGTGACAAGTAGATCGAAACAATTCTGCATCTACTACTATTACTCCACTCATCGACCGCTATCCAGCATGCATCTAGAGTATTAAGTTAAAAAGAGAGTAACGCCTTAAGCAAGATGACATGATGTAGAGAGAGAAATTCATGCAATATGAAATAAACCCCATCTTGTTATCCTCCATGGCAACGATGCAATACGTGCCTTGCTGTCCCTTCTGTCACTGGGAAAGGACACCGCAAGATCGAACCCAAAGCTAAGCACTTCTCCCATGACAAGAACTACCAATCTAGTTGGCCAAACCAAACGGATAATTCGAAGAGACTTGCAAAGATAACCAATCATACATAAAAGAATTTAGAGAAGATTCAAATATTATTCATAGATAGACTTGATCATAAACCCACAATTCATCATCTCAACAAACACACCGCAAAAAGAAGATTACATCGAATAGATCTCCATAAGAGAGGGGGAGAACTTTGTATTGAGATCCAAAAAGAGAGAAGAAGCCATCTAGCTACTAACTATGGACCCGAAGGTCTGAGGTAAACTACTCACACTTCATCGGAGAGGCTATGATGATGTAGAAGCCCTCTGTGATGACTACTACGTCTCAAGCTAGCATTGGTTTTCCCCGAAGAGGAGGGGGTGATGCAGCAGTGGCGTAAGTATTTCCCTCAGTTTTTGAGAACCAAGGTATCAATCCAGTAGGAGGTCACGCGCAAGTCCCTCGTACCTGCACAAAACGGTAGCAACTCGCAACCAACGCTTAGGGGTTGTCAATCCCTTCACGGTCACTTACGAGAGTGAGATCCGATAGAGATAATATTTTTGGTATTTTTGGTATAAAGATGCAAAGTGAAAAGTAAAAGCAAAATAAGTAAAATAAAGTAATGGAGATTGATATGATGAGAATAGACCCGGGGGCCATAGGTTTCACTAGTGGCTTCTCTCAAGAGCATAGATATTCTACGGTGGGTGAACAAATTACTGTTGAGCAAGTATATAGGCATCACGTCCGTGACAAGTAGACCGACTCCTGCCTGCATCTACTACTATTACTCCACTCATCGACCGCTATCCAGCATGCATCTAGAGTATTAAGTTAAAAACAGAGTAATGCCTTAAGCAAGATGACATGATGTAGAGGAATAAATTCATGCAATATGATAAATACCCCATCTTGTTATCCTCGATGGCAACAATACAATACGTGCCTTGCAACTCTTTCTGTCACTGAGTAAGGACACCGCAAGATTGAACCCAAAGCTAAGCACTTCTCCCATTGCAAGAACTACCAATCTAGTTGGCCAAACCAAACGGATAATTTGAAGAGACTTGCAAAGATAACTCAATCATACATAAAAGAATTCAGAGAAGATTCAAATATTATTCATAGATAAGTTGGATCATAAACCCACAATTCATCGGTCTCAACAAACACACCGCAAAAAGAAGATTACATCGAATAGATCTCCACGAGAGAGGGGAGAACATTGTATTGAGATCCAAAAAGAGAGAAGAAGCCATCTAGCTACTAGCTATGGACCCGAAGGTCTGAAGTAAACTACTCACACTTCATCGGAAGGGCTATGGTGTTCATGTAGAAGCCCTCCGTGATGGATGCCCTCTCCGGCGGAGCTCCAGAACAGCCCCCAAGATGGGATCTCGTGGATACAGGAAGTTGCGGCGATGGAATTAGGTTTTTGGCTCCCTCCTTGGTCTAATGGGGGTACGTAGGTATATATAGGAGGAAGGAGCACGTCGGTGGAGCTTCGAGGGGCCCACGAGGCAGGGGGGCATGCCCAGGGGGGCGCCCTCCACCCTCGTGACCTCCCCGGAAACTTCTTGGAGTAGGGTCCAAGTCTCCTGGATCACGTTCGGTGAGAATATCACGTTCCCGAAGGTTTCATTCCGTTTGGACTCCGTTTGATATTCTGTTTCCTCGAAATACTGAAATAGGCAAAAAAACAGCAATTCTGGGCTGGGCCTCCGGTTAATAGGTTAGTCCCAAAAATAATATAAAAGTGGAAAATAAAGCCCAATATAGTCCAAAACAGTAGATAAAGTAGCATGGAGCAATCAAAAATTATAGATACGTTGGAGACGTATCAGGCATCCCCAAGCTTAATTCCTGCTCGTCCTCGAGTAGGTAAATGATAAAAAGAGAATTTTTGATGCGGAGTGATACTTTGGCATAATTTCAATGTAAATCTACTTTATCATGGTATGAATATTCAGATCCGAAAGGTTCAAGACAAAAGTTCATATTGACATAAAAAATTATAATACTTCAAGCATACTAATCAAACAATTATGTCATCTCAAAATAACATGGCCAAAGGAAGTTCATCCCTACAAAATCATATAGTTAGGCTATGCTTCATTTTCGTCACACAAAGATGTTCCCAACTTCTATACCCCCGATGACAAGCCAAGCAATTGTTTCATACTCAAATAATCTCAAACTTTTTCAACCTTCACGCAATACATGAGCGCGATCCATGGACATAGCACTATGGGTGGTATAGAATATGATGATGGGGATTGTGTGGAGAAGACAAAAAAGGAGAAAGTCTCACATCAACGAGGCTAATCAATGAGCTATGGAGATGCCCGTCAATTGATGTTAATGCAAGGATTAGGGATTGCCATGCAACGGATGCACTAGAGCTAAGAATGCTCAACAAAAGAAAACTAGTGGGTGTGCATCCAACTTGCTTGCTCATGAAGACCTAGGGCATTTTGAGGAAGCCCATCGTTGGAATATACAAGCCAAGTTCTATAATGAAAAATTCCCACTAGTATGAACAAGACAACTTATGAGACTCACTATATGAAAATCATGGTGCTACTTTGAAGCACAATATATGAGACTCACTACATGAAGAACAGGGTGCTACTTTGAAGCACAAGTGTGGAAAAAGAGATAGTAGCATTGCCCTTTTTATTTTCTCTTTTTTTGGGCCTTTCTTTTTTTCTTTTTGGCCTTTCTCTCTCTTTTTTTGATTGGGTAATGCTCTAATAATGATGATCATCACACTTCTATTGATTACAACATAATGATTACAACTCGATACTAGAACAAGATATGACTCTATATGAATGCCTCCGGCGGTGTATCGGGATGGTGCAATGAATCAAGAGTGACATGTATGAAAAATAATGCATGGTGGCTTTGCCACAAATACGATGTCAACTACAAGATCATGCAATGGCAATATGACAAAAGTAAAGCATGTCATGATGATGATGATGGTGGTGGAAGTTGCATGGCAATATATCTCGGAATGGCTATGGAAATGCCATGATAGGTAGGTATGGTGGTTGTTTTGAGGAAGATATAGAGAGGTTTATGTGTGAAAGAGTGTATCATATCACGGGGTTTGGATGCACCGGCGAAATTTGCACCAACTCTCAATGTGAGAAAGGGCAATGCACGGTACCGAAGAGGCTACCAAATGGCGGAAAGGTAAAAGTGCGTATAATCCATGGACTCAACATTAGTCAAAATAACTCATATACTTATTGCAAAAATTTAGAAGTCATCAAAAATCAAGTACTACGCGCATGCTCCTAGGGGGGTAGATTGGTAGGAAAAGACCATCGCTCGTCCCCGACCCCCACTCATAAGGATGCACAAGCCAGGTACACTTCATGCTTCAAATTTGTTACACAACTTTAACCATACGTGCATGCTACGGGACTTGCTAACTTCAACACAAGTATTTCTCAAATTCACAACTACTCAACTAGCACGACTATGATATTATCACCTCCATATCTCAAAACAATTATCAAGCATCAAACTTATCTTAGTATTCAACCCACTAAAAAGAAAGTTTCACATATCTTGAATACCAAGTATATTAACATTAAGCAAATTACCATGCTATTAACGACTCTCAAAATAATCTAAGTGAAGCATGAGAGATCAAGTTTCTTTAAAACAAACCACCACCTTGCTCTAAAAGATCTAAGTGAAGCACTAGAGCAAAAATTATCACGCTCAAAACGATATAAGTGAAGCACATAGAGTAAACTATCAAGCTCAAAAGATATAAGTGAAGCACATAGAGTATTCTAACAAATTTCAATTCATACATGGCTCTCTCAAAAGGTGTGTACAACAAGGATGATTGTGGTAGACTAACAAGCAAAGACACAAATAATACAAGACGCTCCAAGCAAAACACATATCATGTGGTGAATAAAAATATAGCTCCAAGTAAATTACCGATGGAAGTGGACGAAAGAGGGGATGCCTTCCGGGGCATCCCCAAGCTTTGACTTTTTGGTGTCCTTGGATTATCTTGGGGGTGCCATGGGCATACCCAAGCTTAGGCTCTTGCCACTCCTTGTTCCATAGTCCATCAAAAGAATTCACCCAAAACTTGAAAACTTCACAACACAAAACTCAATAGAAATCTCGTGAGCTCCGTTAGAGAAAGAAAACAAAAGACTACTTTAAGGTACTGTAGTGAACTTGTTCTTTATTTGTATTGGTGTTAAACCTACTGTATTCCAACTTCTCTATGGTTTATAAACTATTTTACTAGCCATAGATTCATCAAAATAAGCAAACAACACACGCAAAACAGAATCTGTCAAAAACAGAACAGTCTGTAGTAATCTGTTACTAACGCAAACTTCTGGAACCCAAAAAATTCTACCAAAATTAGACGACCTGGGAAATTTGTTTATTGATCATCAGCAATTGGAATCACTATTTTATCACGTTCTGGTGTTTTTTGACAATTCGGGCACTGAGCGCAAAGATTCTGGAAATTACAGCAAGATCAAATAACTATCTTCCAAGAAGATCTAATAGGTTTAACTTGGCACAAACACTAATTAAAAGATAAAACCACATCTAAACAGAATCTAGATGGATTATTTATTCCTAAACAAAACCAAAAACAAAAACACAAAATAAAATTGGGTTGCCTCCCAACAAGCGCTATCGTTTAACGCCCCTAGCTAGGCATAAAAGCAAAGATAGATCTAGGTATTGCCATCTTTGGTAGGCAATCCATAAGTGGCTCTCATGATAGATTCATATGGTAATTTTATTTTCTTTCTAGGAAAGTGTTCCATGCCCTTCTTTAAGATAAATTGGAATTTAATATTCCCTTCCTTCATATCAATAATTGCAGTAGTCGTTCTAAGGAAAGGTCTACCAAGAATAATAGGACATGAAGGATTGCAATCTATATCAAGAACGATAAAATCTACGGGCACATAATTCCTATTTGCAACAATAATAACATCATTAATTCTTCCCATAGGCTTTTTAATAGTGGAATCCGCAAGATGCAAGTTTAGAGAGCAATCATCAAAGTCACGGAAATCTAGCAAATCACACAAAGCTTTGGGGATAGTAGAGACACTAGCACCCAAATCACACAAAGCATGAAACTCATAATTTTTAATTTTAATATTAATTGTAGGTTCCCACTCATCATGGAGTTTTCTAGGGATAGAAACTTTCAACTCAAGCTTTTCTTCATAAGATTGCATTAAGGCGTCAACAATGTGTTCGGTAAAGGCCTTATTTCGACTATAAGCATGAGGAGAATTTAACACGGATTGTAACAAGGAAATACAATCAATTAAAGAGCAATTTTCATAGTTGAATTCCTTGAGATCCAAAATAGTGGGTTTAGAAATATCTAGATTTTTATTTCTTTCAATCCCTTTTTTATCAATTTCATCATCAGGATCTAAAAACTAAGAATTCTTAGAACGCCTTCTAGGTAAGGGAATATCATAATCAGATTCATCAAGATTCACATTGCAAAACAACAATTTAATAGGGGACACATCAATAACTTTTAGATCTTCATCTTGATTCTCATAGTTATTCGGTTTAGCGGCCATCTTATTGACTAAGGTGGCTTGCATATCCGAAATTTCAGCGGTCATTTTTTCAAGATGAGCAATTTGGGCTCTTACACCATCAAATTCTTTGGACATATCATCGAGCTCTTTATTCATATAACTCATAAAAATCTTTTGTTCCTTAAGCTCGTTTCTAAAGAAATTATTATGCTCAAATTGCAAGACCATAAACTTCCTGACATCGTTTTTGATATCCTCTAGCCTTTTAAGGTGAAGATCACCAAAATTAGGTAAGGCCATCGTGACGAACAAGCAAGCAAACTAACACATGAGCAAACAAAAGGCAAAGGGAAAAAGAGGAGGAGATTGGGAAAGAGAGGGCGAATAAAATGGCAAGGGTGAAGTGGGGGAGAGGAAAACGAGAGGCAAATGGCAAATAATGTAATGCGAGAGATAGAGATTGTGATGGGTACTTGGTATGTTGAATTTTGTGTAGGCTTCCCCGGCAACGGCGCCAGAAATGGCTCGTTGACGAGAGAGTAAATCTTGACTTCACTTGGCGTAGGCCTCCCCGGCAACGGCGCCAGAAATGGCTCGTTGACGGGAGAGTAAATCTTGACTTGACTTGGTGTAGGCCTCCCCGGCAACGGCGCTAGAAATCCTTGTTGCTACGTCTCGAGCTAGCGTTGGTTTTCCCCGAAGAGGAGGGGGTGATGCAGCACAGTAGCGTAAGTATTTCCCTCAGTTTTTGAGAACCAAGGTATCAATCCAGTAGGAGGTCACGCGCAAGTCCCTCGTACCTGCACAAAATGGTAGCAACTCGCAACCAACGCTTAGGGGTTGTCAATCCCTTCACGGTCACTTACGAGAGTGAGATCTGATAGAGATAATATTTTTGGTATTTTTGGTATAAAGATGCAAAGTGAAAAGTAAAAGCAAAACAAGTAAAATAAAGTAATGGAGATTGATATGATGAGAATAGACCCGGGGGCCATAGGTTTCACTAGTGGCTTCTCTCAAGAGCATAGATATTCTACGGTGGGTGAAAAAATTACTGTTGAGCAATTAATAGAATTGAGCATAGTTATGAGGTTATCTAGGTATGATCATGTATATAGGCATCACGTCCGTGACAAGTAGACCGACTCCTGCCTGCATCTACTACTATTACTCCACTCATCGACCGCTATCCAGCATGCATCTAGAGTATTAAGTGAAAAACAGAGTAATGCCTTAAGCAAGATGACATGATGTAGAGGAATAAATTCATGCAATATGATAAACACCTCATCTTGTTATCCTCGATGGCAACAATACAATACGTGCCTTGCAACTCTTTCTGTCACTGAGTAAGGACACCGCAAGATTGAACCCAAGCTAAGCACTTCTCCCATTGCAAGAACTACCAATCTAGTTGGCCAAACCAAACGGATAATTCGATGAGACTTGCAAAGATAACTCAATCATACATAAAAGAATTCAGAGAAGATTCAAATATTATTCATAGATAAGTTTTCATCGGTCTCAACAAACACACCGCAAAAAGAAGATTACATCGAATAGATCTCCACGAGAGAGGGGGAGAACATTGTATTGAGATCCAAAAAGAGAGAGGAAGCCATCTAGCTACTAGCTATGGACCCGAAGGTCTGAAGTAAACTACTCACACTTCATCGGAAGGGCTATGGTGTTCATGTAGAAGCCCTCCGTGATGGATGCCCTCTCCGGCGGAGCTCCGGAACAGGCCCCAAGATGGGATCTCGTGGATACAGGAAGTTGCGGCGGTGGAATTAGGTTTTTGGCTCCCTCCTTGGTCTAATGGGGGTACGTAGGTATATATAGGAGGAAGGAGCACGTCGGTGGAGCTCCGAGGGGCCCACAAGGCAGGGGGGCGCGCCCAGGGGGGCGCCCTCCACCCTCGTGACCTCCTCGGAAACTTCTTGGAGTAGGGTCCAAGTCTCCTGGATCACGTTCGGTGAGAAGATCACGTTCCCGAAGGTTTCATTACGTTTGGACTCCGTTTGATATTCTGTTTCCTCGAAATACTGAAATAGGCAAAAAAACAGCAATTCTGGGCTGGGCCTCCGGTTAATAGGTTAGTCCCAAAAATAATATAAAAGTGGAAAATAAAGCCCAATATAGTCCAAAACAGTAGATAAAGTATCATGGAGCAATCAAAAATTATAGATACGTTGGAGACGTATCAATGACGGCCCTCTCCGGCGGAGCTACGGAACAGGCCCCAAGATGGGATCTCGTGGATACAGAAAGTTGCGGCGGTGGAATTAGGTTTTTGGCTCCGTATTTGGTCGTTTGGGGGTACGTATGTATATATAGGAGGAAGAAGTACGTCGGTGGAGCTCCGAGGGGCCCACGAGGCAGGGGGCGCGCCCTAGGGGGGCGCCCCCCCACCCTCGTGACCGCCTCTCTGATGCCTTGGCGTAGGGTCCAAGTCTCCTGGATCACGTTCGGTGAGAAAATCACGTTCCCGAAGGTTTCATTCTGTTTGGACTCCGTTTGATATTCTGTTTCTTCGAAACACTGAAATAGGCAAAAAAACAGCAATTCTGGGCCGGGCCTCCGGTTAATAGGTTAGTCCCAAAAATAATATAAAAGTGGAAAATAAATCCCAATATAGTCCAAAATAGTAGATAATATAGCATGGAGCAATCAAAAATTATAGATACGTTGGAGACGTATCAATTCCTGAACTGGTACACATCAATGAAGCAAAGATGCTTCACAAATTGCTCAGCTCGGTGAGCTCTATTCTCATCATACCATAACTTTTTCTTCATCTTCTTAGCTCTGCTTTTCCTGCCATTGGGCAAAACATATGCCAATGCCTCTGCACCATCATCATCTTCCACACCCAAGTCCATTGGTTTCTTGTCTTGATCAGAAGATGGTATCCAGTCCTCCTCAAACAACTCCTCTACACTTGCATGTGATCTGCTTGTTGGGCCTTTTCTATGTTTCTTCTCCTTTTTCTTCTTCTGTCCATCTTGCCCTACCTGCTCCAGATTACTCTCTTCCTCCAGAGTACTCTCTTCATCCTCTTCCCCCTCTTCTTCACTTTCAGGCTCATATAGTGCATCCTCCTCCTCTATCTCATACATTTCCTCAACATCTGTGTCCCCTTCAAAATGAAGGAGTGGATCTTCCCTCTGTGTTTTCATCTCCTCAAGCCTAGCAAGGATATCACCATATTCTTCCAAATCATCATCATCACTGTCCTCCTCATTATCCATCACTGCAGCTTTTCTCTTCAAGGAAGTGTCCTTCTCTTTATTTTTCTTATTCTTCCTAAACATTTGAATTTCCTTCCTCCTTGTCTCCTCCATAACCTTTTCAATTTCCATTTGCTCCTCTGAATTGTTTACAGGATTTTCTTCCACTTGTACATAACCTAAAGCAAGTTGCTCCTCCAAATTGTTTGTGCTATGCTGTGTTTGAAACTGTATGGGCATTGGCTCCAGTTCTGCTGCTTCTGAACTTGCTGCTGCTACATGCACATTTCCCGCACTGAACAACACTCCTCCTTCATCTATCTGATATAGTTTGGGCTCTCCAATTTCTTCTAGAGGGATTTGCTGCTCAATAACATTGGAGCTGGTGTTTATAGTTGCAGCATTGGGAGAACTGGCCCTAACAACTGTCACATTCAATATCTTTTGATTTTGCAATGCTATGTTGTCTAGAATTTCCTCAAGCTTGTCATCATCATCTATTTCTTCCATTCCTTCTATACCTAGCCCAGGATCCCTGACATAGTACATGTAATCTTTAAATCCATAACCTTCTTTTTCTATCAATGCTACTAGGTTGTAAAATGTTATGTCTGACATCATCATAGATCTCTCAATATTGTATCTGTCATGGAAATGCATCCTCAATTCCCAAACCTCATCATCCAGACTGCAAATAATATAAAATACATAGCAGTATAAGTGCTTAATTATAACTGAATAACACTAATGAAACAACTCATGTCAGTGCACTAATAAAATCCTTTGTCACTTATAAAGCAGATAATAAGATAACTCATTTAACAGTGAAGCTAACCAAATGTCTAACTTCACTCCAATTAACAGTGTACCTAAAATAAACTGAATAACAAAGCACAAACATGCACTTTTCTAAGTTGATAATATCATAATCATATACTATACCAGGATAACTTTGCTGCTCCACTACAAGAAATATGTCAACTAGTGACCTTCTGTCAGTGACCCTGGAAGAATTGGTCATAAATTTGTGACCATATTAGACCAATTGGTCAAAAGCTGTTCAGGGGGCTCTAAACCCTAACCCATAACAACCATTCTGGTCAGAAAGGTCGTAATTTCATTAGAGGAAATGGTCGTAAAGAAGACAACCCTGGTTCGTGCCTCATTTCTAGCAAATTACGACCAATATGAATGGTCGTTACACTTGAGTTTTAATGCAGTTGTATGATTAGGCGGCCACCTCAGCAGTCTCGCCTATGTGGAGTGCTTAGTTGTCATTTTCGCTTACATGTGTATATTCAACGAGAGCTCGTTTACAGGAGGGACCCACTTGACAGGCGGGATTGAGCCCTAAATTTGTTAGTAAAAAAGATGCGAGGGGGGACTCGAACCCACGACCTCGCGCTATTTAACTTGTTCGCTACCACTGGGCTAGAGAGGGATTGCTGCCCATCTAGCGGAATGGCTCTGTATATTATATAAAACAGCGGTTGTCTCTTGCCAAATCTAATTCATTGACAAGTGGGACCTATTCCAAGGATCGGACAGAGCCAACACTTAGCCAATAATTTCTAGGTCTTCCGACCAGGTGGTGGCGGGCACGGGCAGGGGCGTGGTCGACGGACGAGGGAGGGGCCGGCGGCCGAAGCGGCCAGCAGGGGCGGGGGCGACCGGCGGTAGGGGCAAGAACGGCCTCGCCGCAGTTGACCTTGCCCATGGCATCGCCGCTCACCTTGTCCACGACAGTAAATCGGCGGGGGCGGGGGCGGGGCCGCCAGCGGAAGCAACCGGCGGGGGTGGAGGCAGGGCTGGCTGCCAAGCGACCAGCAGGGGCGTGAGCGACCTGCGGTGGTGGGGGTGGGCGTAGGAATGACGCCCACGCAAGGAGAGGCTCGCCGAGCATGGGGGACTCGCCGCCGCCGCAAGCAGACCTCGCCCACGTATGCACTCCTCTCCTCCCCCCTCTCCTCTCCCCCTCTCCTCTCTGTTGATGTCATTGATTTGATGTAGATCTGTTAGGAGAATATCCACACACACACACACACTGATTTTATGTAGGTTTGTTGTAAGCTTGGAAAAATCTCTTGGAAATGCATTGATGAATTTGCTAGAAATTGTGAAGAGAATTTTTGTTGATGAAATTGTTAGGAGAATTGATGTTGATGAAATTGTTAAGAATTCTTTTGGAATTTAGTCAATTCATAGTGGTGAATTATGTTGTCAGCTATCAATAGAACAGAGCTCTCTGTTCTATTTTGTCCAAGAGTAAATTGTGTTGATGAAATTGATGTTGTTCTTTCCCTGAAACATGATCCTGAAATTGCTGTTGCTCTCCATTCTAAATTCCTGATTTATTTTGTCCATGAGTAAATAATGAATGCTGAGTAAATAGGATCCTGATCCATTTGACTAATTCATGCCATGAGTAAATATTGAATGCTGATTTATTTTGTCCACCAAGTTGGACTAAAGTAGTGAGAAATTGGAAATAGCTGGATGTTGTGGTTAGGGAGTTAGCATATAAAGTTGAGTGCCATTACTTCCATTCATTTTCATTAATTAATGTTGATGCACTTAAATTGATTTGCTAAGTTGCAACAATTTGTTGTCTTTGGCAGATGGACAGAAGCTAGATTAGAAAAGGAGTTAGAAAGTTTTCGAAAGAACATATGAAAGGAGTTGATGATTTCATGGAATTTGTTCGGGAAAATTTTTCCAACGATGCTCACATTCTTTGCCCATGCTGCGAATGCCTCAACCGTCCAAGAATGGCTCAAGGAAGAGTGGAAGATCATCTGCTTCTTAATGGGATGTCCAGCACATATGATAGATGGATATATCATGGAGAACCTTTAGACAGTCAACCTCAACATTTTGAAGCTGATACAAAGGCCCCTCATATGATGGGTGGTGGTGATGCTAGCATTGATTTCATGGAAAAGGTTTTGCGAGATAATGTTGTTTTGGAGGAAGAGGATGGGCATGAAGATGATAGGATTCCTGGCCTATTGAAGGATTTGTACGATGCTGAAGATCATGCTGATGGACAGAAGTCGTTGTTTGCTGAGGTGTTAGAGGAGGCGAAGCGCGCAGCTCATGAAGGGGGT
Organism: Triticum urartu; assembly: GCF_056163025.1. Taxonomy (NCBI): domain Eukaryota; kingdom Viridiplantae; phylum Streptophyta; class Magnoliopsida; order Poales; family Poaceae; genus Triticum; species Triticum urartu. Next base: position 718,088,099 of record NC_141879.1, read on the forward strand.
AAATTTTCAAGATTTACCTTCACCGTGAAGTTACTCCACATCAAGTCTTTCTATTGGATTAGCAATGCCGCATTCAACGCAATACTCCGTCTTTTGATCTTGCAATTCCCTGATAGTTGTGTTCCCAGATCTTATGATGAAGCATTGAGCATAATCCGCAGGCTGGGGTTAGGTTATGTGTCAATACATGTGTGCCCAAATAACTGTGTCTTGTTTCGGAAGGATTTAGCAAAGCATGACAACTGTCCAAAATGCAATGCATCTAGGTGGAAAGATGCTGATGGGAAGAAGTCAATACCGGAGAAGATATTGAGCCACTTTCCCTTGATACCAAGGCTGCAGCAGATGTTCATCTCGAAGAAATCATCGCGTGAGGTACAGTGGCACAAGATGAAGCGGTAACTTGTGGACAATGAGCTGAGCCATCCAGCGGACGGAGAGGCATGGAAAGAGTTTGACCGTATACATTTAGATTTTGCTGCAGATCCAAGGAACATAAAGCTTGGCATTGCCACAGATGAGTTTAATCCGTTTGGGAACATGAGCACGTCTTATAGCATGTGGCCAGTTTTTGTGGTGCCGTACAACCTGCCACCATGGGCATGCATGGATCAGTCCAACTTCATGATGTCATTGCTTATCCCGGGTCCAGAGTCTCCAGGAAAGGATTTTGATGTCTTTATGGAGCCCCTCGTAGAAGAACTGCTCCAGCTCTGGACTGGTGTACCTACATACGATGCCTTGAGTCTGGAAGAAAAGTTCAATCTACGTGCTGCAATCATATGGTCCATCCATGATTTACCGGCTCTGCACACTCTGTCTGGGAGGATCACGGCGGGTTATCAGGCTTGTGTCCATTGTGACAAAGACCCTTGCTCAAAGAGAATAAGGAGCAAGATCTGCTATATTGGGCACCACCCTTTCTTCCCCGAAACCATCGCTGGCGAAGAAGCAAAGATTTTAATGGTGAGAATGAAACCCATGACAAGCCAGCTGAATTCACTACATAAGAGCTGGAGCAGCAACTTGAAAAGGTGAAAGATGTGAGACCAGGAAAGCTGGCAAAGAAAAGAAAGCATGAGGAAGGTCAATGTTGGGACCGGAGGTCTTGTTTGTGGGACCTGCCATACTAGGCTGATCTGAAATTAAGGCATAATCTCGATGTAATGCACATTGGGAAAAACATATGCGAGAATCTGCTAGGGACGTTTCTGAACATTGAAGGGAAGACAAAGGACACGGTTAGTTCTAGGCTTGATTTGGAGGACATGGGCATAAGGGAAGATTTGCATCTACAGCACAATGAAGATGAAGATTCATTTGAAATGCCACGAGCATGGTATACAATGAGTAAAGAACAAAAGCTTGCATTATGTGAATTCCTAAGAGCGGTGAAATTTCCAGATGGTTATGCTGCTAACCTAGCAAAGTGTGTTACTTCTGATGGATTCAAGCTTTCAGTACTGAAAACCCATGATTGTCACATCCTCCTCCAAAGGATTTTACCGGCGGGCCTCTGAGGAATCATGGACAAGGATATATATGAAGCGGTTGCTGAGCTGGAAAATTTCTTTAGAGAACTGTGCTGCAAAACACTCAAGTTAACGGTCCTGGAAAGACTTGAAAAAGAAATCCCAATTATTCTTTGCAAGCTCGAGAAGATTTTCCCTCCAGCTTTCTTCACCGTGATGGTCCATTTGGCGGTGCACTTACCAAAAGAGGCAATGCTTAGAGGCCCTGTGCAATACGGTTGGATGTACCCAATCGAAAGAAGGCTTCTTACTTGTAAGCGTTATGTGCGAAACACGGCAAGACCTGAAGGTTCTATTGCTGAAGCATATGTTGTTGACAAGTGCTTGACTTTTTGCTCTAGATACTTTGGCGATGTGGAAACAAGATGGAACCGGCTGGGCAGAAAAAGAGAGCGGTCTGATTCGCAAAGTGGTGATGTCTCTGTTTTCAACCATGGTGTGAACTTTCTTGGAGCCTCACAATACTTGGGGGCTGGTGATGAGTATGACAAGATGGTTTGGTTTGTGCCTCAAGAATTGCGCCGAGGTTCTACCATATATCGAGTACGTTATATCTTGTGCACTCATTATATTTTTTTTTGCTTGGGTTGGCACCAGCCTAATGTTTTAATTCACATGTTTTGTTGGCATTGCGGGAAATGCAAGGAAGAGTTAAATCAGGAAGAAAGCAATATCCATGTTGATAAAAGGGTTGCCAAGGGGTTTGCTAAGTGGTTTAAGAATCATGTGGGATCTTTAGCCACATGTTTTATGTTTTCTGTGTTATTCGCCAATTGTTAAATACCATTGTTTGCTAAATGGTTTATTTGTGCAGATTGGAAAGTTGCATGAGGAGAACAAGGTCAGTGATGATCTATTTGCTTTAGCATGCTTACCAGATAAGCGAGTGAGAGTGTATTCAACATGCATTGCTGACGGTGTCCGGTACCGCACCGTTGACCGCGAGGAAAAAAGGAAGACACAGAATAGTGGAATCGTCACTGAGGGGTCACATGATCGTTAGATCATTGACTTCTATGGTCAGTTGAGAAGCATCATAGAGTTGCAGTACAACTCTAGTGGAGGCATCCATCGCTCGGTTGTCTTATTTCGTTGTGACTGGTTTGAGCTTGGTAGCAAGAAGAAGAGAGACTCTTCTGTCAAATATGATGGCCACTTCAAAAGCATCAACACTGCAAGGTGCTGGTATAAGAGTGATCCCTTTATTCTAACAACACAAGCAACAATGGTGTTTTATCTGCCAGACACTCTTTTGCACGGAAAATGGCGAGTTGTGCAAAACTTTGAGCACAGACACATGTGGAGTGTGACTGAAACAGAAGTGGAAAAGGGCCCCGGTGATGGTGGACTAACATACCAAGATGATGACTCTACGGAAGTTCCGTTGCAAGCTGATGATGACTCTATGGAAGTTCCGGTGCAAAGCAGAGTGCGAAGGGACCGGGAACGTGTGATTGTTGGTGCTGCAACAGTTGAAGGAATCAAGAAAAGAAGAAAGGTGGTAGCGGATGGACATGAGAGCGAGGATGAGGAAAACCGGACTAATCATACTATGCTGCAATATTGTAGTGATGATGAGGAAAACAGGAGTGGGCATAGAGTCCCTTGTTTTCGTATCGACGACGATGAGTAGCGAATGGACCGGCAAAGGTCAATACTATTACTTAATGTTCTTTGTTTTGGTATCTATGGGACTGGTGACCTGATGTGATCAATCTTCTCTCCAGGTAGAAAAATCCTTGAAGATTCTAGGAGCAAAATGATGATCCTGATGGTTGTAGCAAGATGATGATCCTGATGGTTGTAGCAAAATGATGATCCTGATGGCTGTAGCAATAGTGATGTAGTTATTCTGATTCACAATGCTTTAAGATTCCAGCAGCAAAATTGAGATGTTATGCTTGCTGTTTTGAACTGAATTGAGATGTTATTGTAGCTGTTATGCTTGCTGTCAAAATGTTGTCTTGTAATGCAAAAGATTGCAAAATGATCATACAGAAGATTTTTTGAACATCTTTAGTTCAAGTTTTGGTCAGAATGTTGTCTTGTAGTTGTTGTGATCATTTAGTAGTTGTTGTGATCATCTTGTAGTTGTTTTGGTTAGAATGTTGTCTTATAGATGCTATTTTAACTGAATTTTGGTCAGAACTGAAGATGCTATTTTAACTGAATTTTGCTTCAACTGAACCCATTTCATTGTGAGCAAAAAAATATGCGCCAGCAGGGACTCGAACCCATGACCGTGCACTTGTTTCACTATGTTTCTACCACTAGGCTAGGACGAGGCTATTAGTCTTCCACTCTATGCCAACCTTTTTGAATATATCAAACTAGTCAAGTATCAAGCACACACCTCACTGACAAGTGGGCCACTCGACCCACTCGCTGACAAGTGGGCCATTTTGCTATTGTACCCAAGCTACCAAAAATATGCGCATGGCCAAAAAATATGCGCGTGCGGGGGCTCGAACCCACGACCGTGCGCTTATTTCACTGTGTTTCGACCACTGGGCTAGGAAGAGGCTGTTGGTTTTGTAATATATGCCCACCCTTTTTAATATATCAAACCAGTCATGTAGCAAACACCGAACTCGCTGATAAGTGGACCCGCTCCCTCTCTTTTCCCCACTTCTCTTCACCACTCGACCCGCTCCTCCTCTCCATCGACGGCGCCGCCCACCGCTGCTGGCTCCTTCCTCTCCCACCGTCGGCCTCCCCACCGCCGCCGGCTCCTTCCTCTCCCACCGCTGCCGGCTCCTTCCTCTCCCACCGCCGGCCTCCCCACCGTCGCCGGCTCCTTCCTCTCCCATCGCTGCCGACTCCTTCCTCTCCCACCGCCGCCGACTCCTTCCTCTCTCTCTCCTTCCTGGTTGGATTAGTTTTCTGCTACTGGTTAGATTAGGGTTCTTGCCGTCGCCTAGATTGGATTAGATTAGATAGGGCTTGGATTATATTAGGGTTTGATTTGGTTAGGGTTTGATTGGGACTGCATTAGATTAGATTAGGGTTTGATTATATTAGGGTTTGATTAGTGGGAATTGATTCAGTTAAGGATTATGCTGTCAAGTATGCTTTGTGCCTTTTGATAAGAGTGGGAAGTATGCTGTCAAGGATTATTCAGTTAAGGATTTTTCAATTAAGGGCTCTTGTCAAGTATTCAGTTAAGGATTCAGTTAAGGAATTAGATAAGTACAGATGTATGAGACACTTGGTATGAGCTGTAGAATGTTCTGTGCCATTTGATATGCAGCAAGTATGAGCATTATGAGGCAGTGAGACACTAGTGTGTTCTAATTTGTTTTTCTTTTTGTAATGTTTTACCCGAGTGGCTAAGCACTGCTATGTAGGTGTACAAATACAATGTGATCATGCTAAGCACTGCTATGTTGGTGCTTATGTTCTGATGTGTACAAATACAATTTTATCTAGGTGTTTGCACTGCTAAGATTTTCTTGGTCTCTTGTTTTTTCTGTTTTGATGTTATATTCATAGAAGTTTGCATATGTGTGCATCATGTAATGTGATCATGCTAGCTCAAATGATCATAATCTATTGATGATGCATGAAGTATTTCCTGCTATAATTTTCTTCAGTCACACTGTTGTTTTGCTGTGCTTGATAAACCTGAGACTTCTTTCTACTGTAATATTGAAACTGTTGTTTTGCTATACACTATTGGTCCATTTATAATAGATATGGTTCTGGTCAATTTATAGTAGATATGGTTCTGGTCAATTTATATTGCTGTGTTCTGGTCAATTTATAGTAGATTTTAGTGTTGTTGCTGTTGGTGGTCACCTGATGATGTTGTTGTTGCTATTGATGTTGATGTGCTTGTTTTAGTGTTAGTTTACTATGCTATTGATGTTGATGTGCTTGTTTAATTTACAGTGCTGCTTTTCAGATAAGTGAGATGGCTGGCTTGGAAGGTTTTGAGTTCTTCGAGATCGTAATTGAGGAATCTTGTAGTAGGCAGGTATGTTTATCATCACTCTGCTGTCTAGTGCTTGATTGCCACAATTAACCATTGCTTGACCCTCGCTGCAGAGGCTGCCTGACAAGTTTGCGAAGAAGCTCGTCGGCCGTGAGCCCCACAAAGTGAAGCTGCGGGAGGCCGGCAGCGGGCTTCACAGGCTGTGGGACGTGTTGGTGGTGTTCGATGGTGAAGGCCACATGTACCTAGGGCCCGGCTGGGAGCATTTCGCCCGCGCCCATGAGCTACAGCTCGGGTACTTCCTTGTCTTCCGCTACGACGGCGACGCCATGTTCACCGTGAAGATGTTCGACAACACCATGTGCCGCATGTACTACCAGCACGACGACAATGCCAGTAAGCTCTCTGCCTCTCTTCTTCATGTCCTTTTGGCTTCCTCTACCAGCACAACGACAACACCATGTTCACACTTTGTTGCATTTGGCCAGGCAATGGGAGCAGCAGCGGGGATGACGAGGAGCGGAGCGGGGATGACGAGGAGCAGAGTGGGCAAGAAGAGGAGCAGAGTGGGGATGACGACCTTGCTATGGTGGTGGCTGACGACGACCTTGCTATGGTGGTGGCTGACGACGACCCTGCTATGGTGGTGGCTGACGACGACCTCACGATTGTGATGTCTGACGCTGACCTCGCGATGGTGGTGCCTAACGATGACCTCGCGATGGTAGTGGCGCCGGAGATTCCACAGCTGGGCGACAGGACCATGCCAATTGTGGTAGAGGAGTACATCCGCATTGGGATTCGCCACTCTGAGCGCATCAGGTTGATGAAGGAGAAGAAGGAGGAGTGAATATGTTAAGAAAATGAAGTGGCAATGTTAAGCATGTTAGGTTCAAGCTTGTTAGTGTCATCTGAACATGTCAATGTTAAGTATGTCAGGTTTAATTTTGTGCATGCTCATGGATGCTGTATGACAGTGTCATCTAAACATGTCAATTTCTTAACAATGAATATTTAGTTTGGTAATTGATGGGAATTGAAATTTTTTATGCATGCTCATGGATGAAAGATAAAATTATGGGTTTTTGTGCATGCTCATGTATGAAACAATATAAGTTTCATTTTTTGAATGCTAAAAACATGGCTCAAACCCTAGCCACGGACGACTGCCGTGACGAAATCCGCCGGTTTTTGAAAACACTGTAAAAAAATCAAAAACCGTTTTTCATTTTTTGAATGCTAAATACATGCGTTTTTTCGTGAAGCGGCTACAAGGTAGGCATTTCATCAAAGAATTGACAACAGATTTGCATGGCTCAAACCCTAGCCACGGACGGCCGCCGCGACGAAATCGGCCGGTTTTTGAAAACACCGTAAAAATTTCAAAAAAAAAATCAAAAAATGGGAGACCTCCGCGTCACATCATCAAATGTGGCCTACCAACTAGCAAAAATACTAAACTTGCAATACGGATGTTTTCTTGAAAAAGTGTTCTAAAAAATGACCTACCATGAACGAAGATTCATGGCTTCCAAGCCAAACTAGCAATGATATGGCCGCATCTAATGAATAGTTTCTGATAATATGCCCAAATTTGGCGCATGCCTCCGTCTTGTGATGGAAAACAATGTTGCCAAAGCGAGGTTCCAACTTGTTTAACAAGAAAAACCATTTTTCATGTTTTGAATGCTAAAGACATGCGTTTTTCGTGAAGCGGCTACTAGGAGGGTCACCCCAAACGGCGCCATTCCATGTCTATCTCAAAGTAGACCCTATTTTACGGACGGTCGCCAAAAAGCATGCATTCCCGACCCTCGTAGCTACTCCCGGCAATTCAGACCACCTTCGGCCGATTTAGCTGGAACCGGCTGGAATTTGCACTGCGGGTCCTCCATAGCTTGCCCGTTATTTTTGCCAAAAATGCTTTTTAGCTTCACAGGTAGGCATTTCATTACAGAATCGACAACAGATTGACAGGGCTCAACCCCTAGCCACGGACGGCCGCCGCGACGAAATCGGCCGGTTTTTTAAAACACCGTAAAAAATTAAAAAAATCAAAAAAATGGGAGACCTCCGCGTCACATCATCAAATGTGGCCTACCAACTAGCAAAAATACTAAACTTGCAATACAGATGTTTTCTTGAGCTACTCGGTATGATTTTAACCATGATTTCTACAAAGTTTACAAAAAAACCTATTTTTTCTGCCTCAAAACCTCTAAAAACGGGTGAAAATTTCCCTCCCACCCCACCAAAATTTCCCTTCTAGCACCAAATTTTCCCTCCCACCCCACCAAAATTTCCCACCACTTCTCTCCCACTACCATGCGGGACCCACCACCCCTCTCCCACTAAACACGCGGGATCCATCCCCACTCCCACTCCCCAAAATTTCCCCATTCCATTCCCCTCCCCTCTCCCCGACGAACCCTGGCTCCCTCCCCTGCCGCCCCACCGCGCCGCGCCGCCCCACTCCCTCCCCTGCTCCGCGCCACCCCGCCGCCCACTCCCTCCCCTGCTCCGCGCCGCCCCACCCCCACTCCCTCCCTTGCTCCGTGCCGCCACGCCGCTGCACCGCCCGCCGCGCCGCGTCGCGCTGTCCTCCCTAACGACGAATCCCCTTCCCTCGATGGCTACATAGCCCGCATCATCGACGGTGATGGCGGCTACATCGACTACATCGACGAAGACGAATCCCCCCTCCCCTCTCCCCTCCGTGACGGCGGCTTCATCGACGACATCTACGGCTACATCGACCGCCCCGGCTATGACTACGTCGACGACGGTGACTACATCATCTACATCATCGACGATCAACGACGACAGGTACGTTCCCCTCTCCCCTCGATGTTTAGATCTTCTAGGGTTCGGTAGATCTCCCTCATGGGTTCTCCTAGGGTTCATGGGGATGGATCGACGGGGGTTAGGGTTAGGATTCATGGGGTTAGGGTTTGGGTATACGTTGCTCTCTGTTTCATGGGGTAGGATCGATGGGGATTCATGAGGATGATCTCCCTCTAGTTCATGGGGTTAGGGTTCATGGGGGTTTGAGTGCATAATTTCAATAGTATCAGAATGTGCTGATCGTTCACCGTTGTCGTTTCTGTGGCATCTGTGATGTGTTCCTTCTGCCCATGGTTGTCAGTGTCTACTACTGAAATGTTCATGGTTCACCGTTGTCGTTTCTGTGGCATCTGTGATCTAAATTTCCTCCCTATGCATGATTTCAATTGTTGTTAAGAGTATGTGCATGTTCTCAAGGGTTTTCATGAAGAATGCATAGTTTTGACTGTGCAACATGGGTTAGCCTACATAAAGCCACTTACTTGCAATTGTTGTTGGTCTATATGGGTTGATATACCAAATCATGCATGCTTATGAGAATGTCCATAATTCTTTTTTCTGTTCCATTCTTATGAGAATGTGCTACTGCACATTGATTATGATGAGTAATCTGATTTTGTATGGGGTTTGATTCACGGGGTTAGGGTTTTGTGGGGAGGTGGTTCTTTATTCTAGATTTTGTATGCTCTATTTTGATTGTGCATCCCTGTCAATGACTCTGACATGGCCTGTGGCTTGATATTATTCTAGATTGTTGCTTGCTGTTTTGCGTTGTCATGTGGATGCCATGTGGCAGCTCATGCATGGCCTTGTTTGTCCTGCAGGTCATTGAGCAGCATCAGGAGGAGGAGCTCAAGCACGGCTACCACGACGCACCACCACAAAAGCAGGTTATTGTCCATCTCCATCTCCCTCTCCCTCTGCTGCCAATCCTGTTATTTGTTCTTGATTATGGTCACCACTAAATCTAAAGCTCTGTAGTTGTTGTTCCCATGCTATCTACGGTTTGTAGGTTCCCATTCATGTTTTGTTTCTATCATGTGAGCTCCTGCCATGCTTTGGTTTACATATGGATGATCTAGTTCCATAGCTATGTTCCTGGGTTTGCTAAATTGGTCAGTGGCAGTGCTAATCTCTCATTGCTTCCTATGGGACTCTGTTGTTCATATAGAAAGCTTCCTGCTCACTGTACTACTAGAGTAGTTCATGTAGGTGTGATATATGCTCTCTGGGTTGGTCTAGTTAATTCATGGTGTTCATTACTAAATGATTTAGTCCATCTGCCATTTCTGTGAGCTTTATTCTATTGATTGGCTAGTTGTGTTAGTTTGTTACTTTGTGCTACTTTTATGTAATGACACCAATTAACTTAGTTGAGTTATGTACATTGCTACCCCCTGCTTTATGTAGTCAAGATTTTAAGGGATGCTTCATATCTTTCATATGTACATGCATGCTTGTTTAGTGCAATTACATGGTTGCTTAATTAATTTAACTACATCACTATATTGTTGATCCAGCAAGTTTGCCTCACATGTATTATTACTAATGCATTGCTACACCTGTGTGTGCATGCTGGTTCAAGTGCTTTCCTTTATTGATACAAGTGCATCATTCTACTTTGTCTCTGTTATATCACATTCTTGTTTATTCTATTTTGCAAGCTATTATAGAAACGTACCAACCACCTCAAGATCATCCATGGCAAGGATGACAAGGTCAAACATGAGGCCAACCGTTGGTATGCAACTTGCTCCTTGTGGTTATACTGTTAGTTTCATAAAATCTGTGTCTTAATATGCTAAGTGAAATATATTGCTGCAATCTGAATAAGCTGGCTTAATTGTGCCTGTGTGCTGTTAGTCTTCCTTACCTGAATAACTAGGATTAAATGATAATAACATTTCATAAGATATGTTTGGCTGTCTGTCCATGCATTCCAAACATTCACCTAATAGTTATGTTTCCTTTATCATGCAAAGAAGAGCCTCTCACCGAGTACGAGAAGGTTAGGGCTAGAAATATCATGAGGAACAATCGGATGTTCCAGTCCCTTGGCATCGGTGCAATAGCATCTATGATTAGGAAAACAAATGGTGTACAAGAAGGTAGAAGTGATGAGGTTCAAGAAGGTAGTGGAGTTATCAATGATGACCCAGAGTACAATCCTAAGGAGGATGAAGTTATTGATGGAGAGGAAGTGGATGATGTTGTAGTGAACAAGAATGTTAAGGCGCAAACTCTGTCTTGCTTGGAGGTCTGGGGTTATTTTATGCTATGTTATTCCTTGTGCTCACATATTTCTCTTGTGATATAATGCTTTTTTCCGTGCTGTTTATACGAGGCACTGAAGGAATCTAGGACGAAGAGGCCTGGTGTTAAGAACACAGTCAGCAAGAAGAAGAAGAGCTCAGAAACATCTACTGCAATGCCTCCAGGAAGGGTGATGGCCCCAGCTCCAAGACAAAAAAAGAGGATCCTGGAACCTGATGAACATGCCCTTGATAGAGTCACAAGGCAGAAAGCAAAGATGGCGACTGCGACGGACCATCAGGAAAGTCTGCTGCGCATGGACTCTGAGACCTCGGTGCAAATGGGTGATGAGTTGCCGCCCATGGATGAAGGAACCACTCTCAACATGGATGGAAGTGGCACCGTCTGCCTAGATGAAGGAGGAACCATCTGCATTGATGAAGCAGGCACTGTCCACATAGACCTCAGCCCTGTTGCACCTTCTATTGACAGGAATGATGTCATCAATGAAGAAGAACAGCAGCTTGTGCTTCAATCAGGCAAGTTGACCTTTGCAATGCTATCTTTTACTAGTGCATTTTCCAAATGGAATGATCATGTATGCTTTTTTCAATTCCTGCATTTGTCGATTTCTATTCTAATTTATGAGTTCAATTTCATTTTCAGATGCAATGACTACCAAGACTAGACTTAGAAAGGGCAAAGGGCTAGAGAGGATCACCAAGTCGCTTGGTAGCAAGGTGCCTATCCAAATTGCCGAAGGGATGAAGCGTCCAGAGAAGCCTCTCCAGTCAGCAAAGCTTGCTTCTGAGTGTGGACTCATTGCAAGAAGCCATCTTCCGGTTCTTCCTCACTTCAAGCTATACAAAAAAATGCTAGTCTATTGGAGAACTACGTTGGGAAAGTTGCTGTAAGCTACTTGTTGTTGGGGAACGTAGCAGAAATTCAAAATTTTCCTACGTGTCACCAAGATCTATCTATGGAGAGACTAGCAATGAGGGGAAGGAGAGTGCATCTACATACCCTTGTAGATTGCTAAGCGGAAGCGTTCAAGAGAACGGGGTTGATGGAGTCGTACTCGTCGTGATCCAAATCACCGATGATCCTAGCGCCGAACAGACGGCACCTCCGCGTTCAACACACGTATGGAGCAGCGACGTCTCCTCCTTCTTGATCCAGCAAGGGGGGAGGAGAGGTTGATGGAGATCCAGCAGCACGACGGCGTGGTGGTGGAAGTAGCGGGATTCCAACAGGGCTTCGCCAAGCGCTGCGGGAAGAGGGAGATGTGTCACGAGAGGGAGAGGGAGGCGCCAGGCCTTAGATGGTGCTGCCCTCCCTTTCCCCCACTATATATAGGGCCAAGGGAGAGGGGGGGCGCAGCCTTGGCCCCTCCTCCAAGGAAGGGTGCGGCCAAGGGAGGAGTCCCTCCTCCCCAAGGCACCTCGGAGGTGCCTTCCCCCTTTAGGACTCTTCCTTTCCCCTTCTCTTGGCGCATGGGCCTCTTGGGGCTGGTGCCCTTGGCCCATATAGGCCAAGGCGCACCCCCTACAGCCCATGTGGCCCCCGGGGCAGGTGGCCCCACCCGGTGGACCCCCCGGGACCCTTCCGGTGGTCCCGGTACAATACTAGTGACCCCGAAACTTGTCCCGATGGCCGAAATAGCACTTCCTATATATAATTCTTTACCTCCGGACCATTCCGGAACTCCTCGTGATGTCCGGGATCTCATCCGGGACTCCGAACAACATTCGGGTTACTGCATACTAATATCTCTATAACCCTAGCGTCACCGAACCTTAAGTGTGTAGACCCTACGGGTTCGGGAAGCATGCAGACATGACTGAGATGTTCTCCGGTCAATAACCAACAGCGGGATCTGGATACCCATGTTGGTTCCCACATGTTCCACGATGATCTCATCGGATGAACCACGATGTCGAGGATTCGATCAATCCCGTATACAATTTCCTTTGTCTATCGGTACGATACTTGCCCGAGATTCGATCGTCGGTATATCGATACCTTGTTCAATCTCGTTACCGGCAAATATCTTTACTCGTTCCGTAACACATCATCCCGTGATCAACTCCTTGATCACATTGTGCACATTATGATGATGTCCTACCGAGTGGGCCCAGAGATACCTCTCCGTCACACGGAGTGACAAATCCCAGTCTCGATTCGCGCCAACCCAACAGACACTTTCGGAGATACCCATAGTGCACCTTTATAGTCACCCAGTTATGTTGTGATGTTTGGCACACCCAAAGTATTCCTACGGTATCCGGGAGTTTCACAATCTCATGGTCTAAGGAAATGATACTTGACATTAGAAAAGCTTTAGCATACGAACTACACGATCTAGTGTTATGCTTAGGATTGGGTCTTGTCCATCACATCATTCTCCTAATGATGTGATCCCGTTATCAACGACATCCAATGTCCATGGTCAGGAAACCGTAACCATCTATTGATCAACGAGCTAGTCAACTAGAGGCTTACTAGGGACATGGTGTTGTCTATGTATCCACACATGTATCTGAGTTTCCTATCAATACAATTCTAGCATGGATAATAAACGATTATCATGAACAAGGAAATATAATAATAATCAATTTATTATTGCCTCTAGGGCATATTTCCAACAGTCTCCCACTTGCACTAGAGTCAATAATCTAGTTCACATCGATATGTGATTAACACTCAAGGTCACATCCCCATGTGACTAACACCCAAAGTGTTTACTAGAGTCAATAATCTAGTTCACATTTACCATGTGATTAACACTCGATGAGTTCTGGGTTTGATCATGTTATGCTTGTGAGAGAGGTTATAGTCAACGGGTCTGAATCTTTCAGATCCGTATGTACTTTGCAAATTTCTATGTCATCTTGTAGATGCAACTACTACGCTACATTTGGAGCTATTCCAAATAACTATTCTACTTGGAGCTATTCTAAATTGTTGCTCCATTATACGTATCCGGTATCTCTACTCAGAGCTATCCGGATAGGTGTTAAGCTTGCATCGACGTAACCCTTTACGACAAACTCTTTCACCACCTCCATAAGTGAATGCGGTTGTCTCTAATGCCTAACCCATAAACTATTGTGGTAATTCGATAAGAGACATCATGGTATGCATCATATCCAATAGGGTGCAGTTATGATGTTCGGACACACCATCACACTATGGTGTTTCAGGTTGTATTAGTTGTGAAACAATTTCCACAATGTCTTAATTCTGTGCCAAACTCGTAATTCAGATATTCATCTCTATGATCATATCATAAATATTTTATCCTCTTGTCACGACGATCTTTCAACTTCACCCTGAAATTACTTGAACCTTTCAATAATTCAGACTCGTGATTCATCAAGTAAATATACTCAACATCTACTCAAATCATCTGTGAAGTAAGAACATAACGATATCCACTACACGCCTCAGCACTCATTGGACTGCACACATCAGAATGTATTACTTCCAGCAAGTTGCTCTCTGGTTCCATTTTACTGAAACCGAGGCTTTTAGTCATCTTGCCCATGTGGTATGATTTGCATGTCTCAAGTGATTCAAAATCAAGTGAGTCCAAATGTTCCATTTGCATGGAGTTTCTTTATGCATATACACCAATAGACATGGTTCGCATGTCTCAAACTTTTCCAAAATGAGTGAGTCCAAAGATCCATCAACATGGAGCTTCTTCATGCGTTTTATACCGATATGACTTAAGTGGCAGTGCCACAAGTAGGTGGTACTATCATTAATATCTTATATCTTTTGGCATGAACATGTGTATCACTACGATCGAGATTCAATAAACCATTCATTTTAGGTGCAAGACCATTGAAGGTATTATTCAAATAAACAGAGTAACCATTATTCTCCTTAAATGAATAACCGTATTGCGATAGACATAATCCAATCACGTCTATGCTCAACGCAAACACCAAATAACAATTATTTAGGTTTAACACCAATCTCGATGGTAGAGGGAGCGTGCGATGCTTGATCATATCAACATTGGAAACACTTCCAACACATATCGTCAGCTCACCTTTAGCTAGTCTCCGTTTATTCCGTAGGTTTTATTTCGAGTTACTAACACTTAGCAACCGAACCGGTATCTAATACCCTGGTGCTACTAGGAGTACTAGTAAAGTACACATCAACACAATGTATATCCAATATACTTCTATCGACCTTGCCAGCCTTCTAATCTACCAAGTATCTAGGGTAATTCTGCTCTAGTGGCTGTTCCCCTTATTACAGAAGCACTTAGTCTCGGGTTTGGGTTCAACCTTGGGTTTCTTCACTAGAGCAGCAGCTGAATTGCCGTTTCATGAAGCATCCCTTCTTGCCCTTGCCCTTCTTGAAACTAGTGGTTTCACCAACCATCAACAATTGATGCTCCTTCTTGATTTCTACTTTTGTGGTGTCAAACATCGCGAATATCTCAAGGATCAACATATATGTCCCTGATATATTATAGTTCATCACGAAGCTCTAGCAGCTTGGTGGTAATGACTTCGGAGAAACATCACTATCTTATCTGGAAGATCAACTCCCACTTGATTCAAATGATTGTTGTACTCAGACAATCTGAGCACAAGCTCAACAATTGAGCTTTTCTCCCTTAGTTTGCAGGCTAAGAAAATCGTCGGAGGTCTTATACCTCTTGACGTGGGCACGAGCCTGAAATCCCAATTTCAGCCCTCGAAACATCTCATATGTTTCGCGACGTTTCAAAACATCTTAGGTGCCTCAACTCTAAACCGTTTAACTGAACTATCACGTAGTTATCAAGACATGTATGTCAGATGTTCGCAACATCCACAGACAACGTTCGAGGTTTAGCACAATGAGCGGTGCATTAAGGACATAAGCCTTCTATGAAGCAATGAGGACAATCCTCAGTTTATGGACCTAGTCCGTATAATTGCTACTATCAACTTTCAACTAAATTTTCTCTAGGAACATAACTAAACAGTAGAACTGAAGCGCGAGCTATGACATAATTTGCGAAGACCTTTTGACTATGTTCAGGATAATTAAGTTCATCTTATGAACTCCCACTCAGATAGACATCCCTCTAGTCATCTAAGTGATTACATGATCCGAGTCAACTAGGCCGTGTCCGATCATCACGTGAGACGGACTAGTCAACATCGGTGAACATCTTAATGTTGATCGTATCTACCATACGACTCATGCTCGACCTTTCGGTCTCTTGTGTTCCGAGGCCATGTCTGTACATGCTAGGCTCGTCAAGTCAACCTAAGTGTTTCGCGCGTGTAAATCTGGCTTACACCCGTTGTATGTGAACGTAAGAATCTATCACACCCGATCATCACGTGGTGCTTCGAAACGACGAACTTTCGCAACGGTGCACAGTTAGGGAGAACACTTTCTTGAAATTTTAATGAGGGATCATCTTATTTACTACCGTCGTTCTAAGCAAATAAGATGTATAAACATGATAAACATCACATGCAATCAAATAGTGACATGATATGGCCAATATCACTTTGCTCCTTTTGATCTCCATCTTCGGGGCTCCATGATCATCATCGTCACCGGCATGACACCATGATCTCCATCATCGTGTCTTCATGAAGTTGTCTCGCCAACTATTACTTCTACTTCTACAGCTAACGGTTAGCAATAAAGTAAAGTAATTACATGACGTTTATGTTGACACGCAGGTCATAAATAAATTAAGACAACTCCTATGGCTCCTGCCGGTTGTCATACTCATCGACATGCAAGTCGTGATTCCTATTACAAGAACATGATCAATCTCATACATCACATATCATTCATCACATTCTTCTTGGCCATATCACATCACATAGCATACCCTGCAAAAACAAGTTAGACGTCCTCTAATTGTTGTTTGCATGTTTTACGTGGCTGCTATGGGTTTCTAGCAAGAACGTTTCTTACCTATGCAAAAACCACAACGTGATATGCCAATTGCTACTTACCCTTCATAAGGACCCTTTTCATCGAATCCGATCCGACTAAAGTGGGAGAGACAGACACCCGCCAGCCACCTTATGCAACTAGTGCATGTTAGTCGGTGGAACCGGTCTCACGTAAGCGTACGTGTAAGGTTGGTCCGGGCCGCTTCATCCCATAATGCCGCCGAATCAAGATTGGACTAGTAACGGTAAGCATATTGAACAAAATCAATGCCCACAACTACTTTGTGTTCTACTCATGCATAGAATTTACACAATAGACCTAGCTCATGATGCCACTGTTGGGGAACGTAGCAGAAATTCAAAATTTTCCTACGTGTCACCAAGATCTATCTATGGAGAGACTAGCAACGAGGGGAAGGAGAGTGCATCTACAAGATCGCTAAGCGGAAGCGTTCAAGAGAACGGGGTTGATGGAGTCGTACTCGTCGTGATCCAAATCACCGATGATCCTAGCGCCGAACGGACGGCACCTCCGCGTTCAACACACGTACGGAGCAGAGACGTCTCCTCCTTCTTGATCCATCAAGGGGGGAGGAGAGGTTGATGGAGATCCAGCAGCACGACGGCGTGGTGGTGGAAGTAGCGGGATTCCAACAGGGCTTCGCCAAGCGCTGCGGGAAGAGGGAGATGTGTCACGGGAGGGAGAGGGAGGCGCCAGGCCTTAGATGGTGCTGCCCTCCCTTTCCCCCACTATATATAGGGCCAAGGGAGAGGGGGGCGCAGCCTTGGCCCCTCCTCCAAGGAAGGGTGCGGCCAAGGGAGGAGTCCCTCCTCCCCAAGGCACCTCGGAGGTGCCTTCCCCCTTTAGGACTCTTCCTTTCCCCTTCTCTTGGCGCATGGGCCTCTTGGGGCTGGTGCCCTTGGCCCATATAGGCCAAGGCGCACCCCCTACAGCCCATGTGGCCCCCGAGGCAGGTGGCCCCACCCGGTGGACCCCCCGGGACCCTTCCGGTGGTCCCGGTACAATACCGGTGACCCCGAAACTTGTCCCGATGGCCGAAATAGCACTTCCTATATATAATTCTTTACCTCCAGACCATTCCGGAACTCCTCGTGACGTCCAGGATCTCATCCGGGACTCCGAACAATGTTCGGGTTACCGCATACTAATATCTCTATAACCCTAGCGTCACCGAACCTTAAGTGTGTAGACCCTACGGGTTCGGGAAGCATGCAGACATGACCGAGACGTTCTCCGGTCAATAACCAACAGCGGGATCTGGATACCCATGTTGGTTCCCACATGTTCCACGATGATCTCATCGGATGAACCACGATGTCGAGGATTCGATCAATCCCGTATACAATTCCCTTTGTGTATCGGTACGATACTTGCCCGAGATTCGATCGTCGGTATCCCGATACCTTGTTCAATCTCGTTACTGGCAAATCTCTTTACTCGTTCCGTAACACATCATCCCGTGATCAACTCCTTGATCACATTGTGCACATTATGATGATGTCCTACCGAGTGGGCCCAGAGATACCTCTCCGTCACACGGAGTGACAAATCCCAGTCTCGATTCGCGCCAACCCAACAGACACTTTCGGAGATACCCGTAGTGCACCTTTATAGTCACCCAGTTACGTTGTGACGTTTGGCACACCCAAAGTATTCCTACGGTATCCGGGAGTTGCACAATCTCATGGTCTAAGGAAATGATACTTGACATTAGAAAAGCTTTAGCATAGGAACTACACGATCTAGTGTTATGCTTAGGATTGGGTCTTGTCCATCACATCATTCTCCTAATGATGTGATCCCATTATCAACGACATCCAATGTCCATGGTCAGGAAACCGTAACCATCTATTGATCAACGAGCTAGTCAACTAGAGGCTTACTAGGGACATGGTGTTGTCTATGTATCCACACATGTATCTGAGTTTCCTATCAATACAATTCTAGCATGGATAATAAATGATTATCATGAACAAGGAAATATAATAATAATCAATTTATTATTGCCTCTAGGGCATATTTCCAACACTTGTTTCATAGTTAATGTGCTATCTATTTTCTGTTACACCTATGCATGATCACTAATATTGTTCCTACCTTGTTTGCTGTCTTGGTAGGCGAATTTTGAGATGAACACGGACTCGGAGACCATCAAGACCGCGTGCAAAGATATTCTGCATAAAAATTCAAAGAACAGACGCCATCAGATCAAGAAGAAGTATTTTGATTCCGTAGCCGCAAATAAAGTCAGCAGTAAGTCTCCGGTACCTGATCTGACGGATGGTGAATGGCAAGGTCTGGTGGAGATGTGGTCTACCCCAAGACACAAGGTTTGTCTCTTCTTTGTTTGATGCTTTATGTTCTACACATGATATGCTAGTGCTAGATCATGCTGATAGTATGCTTTTTTGTAGGAAACCTGTGTGTCGAACAAGATGAATCGAGAAAAAGTCGTGTACAATCAAAGAACTGGTTCCAGGAACTACACAGCACACATTTTTGCCACTGTGAGAACTTTTCTCTAGAGACCTTACCGTTTGATCCTCGTTGAATAACATTTCTGATTCTTGCTGAATAACATTTTGATTTTTGTTGAAAAACATTTCAGAAAGAAGAGCGTAAGGGTAAGGAGCTGTCTGCGATTGACTTGTTTAAGACCACCCACAACAGCAAGAAGCACGGGTTTTCGGAGCCAGTCAAGACTGCTATAGTAAGTCACTCCATGCTTTGTCCATGCCCTGTTTGATTCACAACCAGCTTTGATGCTGTTTGATGCTTTGATGATTTGATGATGTTTGATTCGGAGCCAGTTCCATGCTTTGATGCATTTTGATAGTTCCATGCTTATAGTTCCATGCTAGGCTTAATGAAGATATCAGAACAGCTTAATGAAGATAGTTCCATGCTGTTTGATTCACACACGCTGTGTTCCATGCTTTGATGTTGTTTGATAGTTCAACAAAGATATCAGAACTTGCTGTAGCTATTTGTTGCATTTTTTATGACATGATGAAATTTGATCTGAATGTTAGTCGGGAAGCCATCTTATATAGAACCACCATTCTAGGCTTAATGTAGCGATCATATTGTTCCAATTGCATGTCTCCAGGTCACTAGTCATCATCTTTTTGTATAGATTTTGTGTGCTGGTTTGGTTACTTCAAATAATCCATTTGTGTGATGGTTTGGTTTCTCCACTAATGCCTATCATTTTCCTCCATATGCTAGCTTGAGATGGAAAAAATGAAGGACACGCCGGTACCAGAAGGTGAAGAGCCAAAGTCTACTATTCAAAATGCCGAAGAAGTGCTGTTGAAATCTGTCAAGCAAAGCACATTCCTCACGAATGTTGGGCTCCAGTCATCTAGGAACAACTCCCGCAAAGCAACTGCTAAAGTGGCTGCTCATGTTCGTGACCTTGAGCAGAAGCTAGAGAGGTCCGAGCTTCAAGCTGAACTGGTGCAAGAAGAATTGGCAGCAATCAAGATGAAGGCGGAAGAATCTGAAGCTGCACGCGACAAGGAACTTGAGCTGCTGCGCAAGAAGTCTCAAGAACAGGAAGAGAAGTTAGCCCACTTGATGGCTCTCTTTGGAGCTAAGGTAGTTTGATGGCTGTGTCGTGAACCTCTTTGTCTTTGAGCTAAGGTAGTTGTTGCATTTTGAACCTGTGAACCTGGGAGCTGAGCTGAGAGCTATTGCATTTTGTTGCATTTTGCTGTTTAAACTAGAGCACATGGATCTTGTGAAGTTATGTGATCACTTGTGCACCTGGGCCTTTCTGTGAAGTTATGTGATCTTGTGAACCTGGATCACTTGTGGATCATTTTGTTTATTTTCTGTGAAGTTATGTGGATCACTTGTGCACCTGGGCTTGTGGATCACTTGTGCACCTGGGCCTTTCTGTTATAGTTATGCAAAATGAGAACCTGGGCTCTAAAAAGGCCAAGGCCCAAACAAGAATTACACCAAAAAGGCTTGGACCTAAAAAAGAAATGATTGTAAGAAAAAAAATTATAAAAGGCTGCATAACAGAAAATAAAAAGGCTAAGGCCCAAATTCGAACTAGACTAAAAAGGATGTGGCCCAAAACAATAGTGGACTATAAAAAAATTCATCAAAAAAAGGCTCCATTCCCAGAAAATAAAAGGCCAAATTATTGGGCCAGGCCCATGCACATAAGCAAAATAAAGAGAAAAAAATTAAACGGGCCGAATTATTGGGCTTGGCCCATGTAGACGGCTGAAATGGACCGGGCTGATTCTATTTTACGACCTTTTCATGTGGTCGTAATTCTGCCACGTCAGCTTGCCATGGTGGATCTGACATGGTGTGGTCGGATTGCTAGTGACCAAAATAATTGGTCGTTAAATCTACAACCATTTTTTGGTCATAAACGTCTACGACCATTCCAGAAGAAAGGTCACTATAGTCAGTTAACGACGACCAGCTTTTGACCTTATGTTTTTTGTCACAAAAAGGTCACAAATTGAAAACGGTGACCATTCAGTGACCAATAGTGGTGGTCACAAGTTGACATATTTCTTGTAGTGCTCGTTTATAAAATCAACTGAATCAGCTTATTTGTCAACTAATCTAAAAATGTCAACCCTAGGGCACAGGACAAACAAATCACAGAATCTGAACTAATCTAAATTATGTCAACCCTACGGCACATGACAACAAATCCACAACATCTACTCCATCTGATAGGATAGAGCAATATGGACCCTAACCCTAGAGTACACTAGCAACGCAATTGAATGGGAGTACTCATTGAATGGAGAACGGGAAGGGGAAGAGCAAAGAAAAGTGGATCTCACTATACGCCGCCGTAGGATGACCCGATGTGTTGGCTTCCCGTTGGATTGGCCTTCACCGCCGCGGCGAATGCTCTCGCCGCCCGGTATTCCATCGAATATTGCGGGTCCTCCTCCTCTGATTCCTCCGTCGGCTTGCTAGGGTTCGAGCTCCCGCAAAGCTCGCCTGGATCCACTACGGGTCCTCCTCCGCTGCCGGGCGGAGCGCCGCCACCAACAACTCTACCTTTCACCGGGCTACGCATCTCCGCGGTGCGAGGGGCAAGGGGGCGACGGCGGCGGGAGCGAGGGGGGGGGCGACGGCGGCGGGAGCGAGGGGGAGGGGCGGCAGCGGCGGGAGTGAGGGGAGGGGGCGACGGCGGCGGGAGCGAGGGGAAGGGGGAAGAAGAATGGGGAAACAGAGACGGATGCGTGAATGACTAAAGACGAGACCTAACGCGCCATCTAACGCCGTCTGCTGGCTGTCAGGACGGCCTGGAGTGCCATGTAGGCGAAAAACGGGCCCCAGCTGTCATAAACTCACTTAACACGGCCCAATCCGCCGATCAGTGGTTTTTGCAAAAGAATTACGTTAGACGTGGTGCTGTCTGTAGGGAATCTGTATCCTAGTGTTTTTCGCAAACTTAGCCCTCAAAATGGTGGTTTTATGCAATTTACTCCTGGTTAAGCTTACAATATCCATCATGGAATACTGCCTTCGCTACGCATTCATCTTCAAGGAACAAGGGATGATGGAAACGCTATCAAAGCTGGAATAGTACATGGGGTTGGTTTCAGAGGAGCAGGGAACTCTACGAGACATGGAGGTCATAGTTAGTGAAGCAATTCTTTAGAGGCTTAAATTCAGGAAAGTGCAGTCACTTGACTCCCCCATCAAGCTGCATATTTTCTCTTCTTCCCCTTGGCATCATGCGCTAGCTCTGGGACTAGCAACATGCATAACACTGAGGCAAGAGCTTACGAAGAATCCCTTCCTAATTGGCAATCTCATCGAGATCTTGGAGCTAGAGGTAGGCTCCATCTACCTAGAACAGTCGAAGTTCATGATGGATATCATCTCCAAGATCTCCATGGATCAGATTGGGAGAGTCCAAGTTATCATTAAAAAGTTGGTGAAATGGTTTTTTTAGGAGGATGAATCCTCAAATCAACTATGAGCAGAGGCAGGGGAAGCACTCGTGATGCTAGCAATGGAGAGCCCTAGCAACTGCTCAACTATGCTGGACGAGAAATATTACGAGCGATATCGCCAACAAACTTCAGTGTGGTCGGCACATATACCCAGCTGCAAGTCTACTTCAGAGTCTGTGCAAAAACTCTAGGGGCTCATTCGGTTTGGAGGAAATCTAACCGTAGGAATTTGGAGTAGTATAGGAATTTGATAGGATGGCACTTGCCACCCTAAGGAATTGACTTGCCTCGTTCCTACGCGCAAAATGAGCTTTGAGTGGATGTGTAGTTTCCTCCAAAAGCATAGGAAATGAATAGTATTCCTACGAAATTCCTTTATGCATTTCCTACAAACCGAATGCATATATAGGAAATTTTTCTCTGGAATCCTTGTTCCCATGTTTTTCCTATAAAAATCCTCCAAACTGAATGAGGCCTAGGGAATTAGTGTTGAGACATCAAGGTTCAAACCATGGCTTGTCATCTACCTTGACAGCCGTGAAATCAGCTTGGTAAAGTTAGTTACCATGAAACATCTTTAAGACCAGAGCTTCCAATGCAAACAAACGTTCACCCAAACCCAACACACCAGCTCTGACATTGAGCAGCGCCATAAACCATTACTAAAATTGTCCCCGTGATTGTCTACAAAGAAAACATAAAACAGCGTCACTTACGGAAGAGATGCGCGGAGAGGTCGCTCTTACTTATCACCTGCGGGCATGATCTGCGAAATAGCCAGCCTGAGGAAGCTCCTCGCCACCCTCCCATCCGCCGCCGCGCCTGCGGCCTTCGCCTCCTCCGCAGCAAAGGAACAACGACAGCGTCCGCCGGAGGCCTCTTCTTCGGCGATTCCCTGAGGCGCGGAGACTGCCGCGAGTGCCGGGCCATCGCCGTCGACAGGATCGGAATCTGCGACGGCAGCCGACGCGCTAACCTTCTGGAACACCGGGTGCTTCCTGGCCGGCTCCGACTCTGCCAACGCCACGGAGGAGGGCGACAATGAGAGCCGCTGGATGATCTTCGATTACTATGATCCGGCTATTTACCCCAGGTTCCACGACGTGGAGACGCTGGCCGACCTGGCGCAGTCTCTAGTGCCCGGCCAGCGCCGTCGAGAGCTCGGGCGGGCGCATGCAGCTGGCCGCGGCGAGCGCAAGCCTCCAGGCGAACGGCACGGTGCGCGTGGTGGCGCAGTGCCCCCGTGGAACGTCATGGCGGCGGACTGCGCGCTGTGCCTGGACAAGGCGGCGCGAGACTGTTGGTGTCTAACCCTAGCCGCTCTCTGAACAGCTTTACTGGAGCACGAACTCGACATCCCCACAGCACACACGAACAGTTTATAGCCCCTCGATCGGCGACCGGCAATGCTACACATACAAACAGTTTACAGGCTTTTACAAGTGAGTTAGTTTTTATTGGTCAACAAGTGAGCAGGACGGTCCATCCCTTGAAAATTAGAAGGGAAAAGGTTTGTGATTGGTTGTCAGATGAAAAAAGCTTATAAAAACCTGTAAATTTTTATATGTCTAGCATTTTTGCTCGGCGACACAGCCCCCACGAAACCAACTCCAGCAAGCTCTACGTGCACTTACGCGTTCTCCTGCTGAGTCGTCCGCCCTCTTGCATGGAGCCACTAACTCCACCACGGGACTCGGTCTCCATGCCTCGATCCTCTGCTGCATTCGCCACACCCGGCCGCACTCCCGGCCAGCACACCTGTCGCACTACAACGCGAACAACGCGGCCGTTTTTGATGCGGCGACGCGGTCACCTCCCCGGCTATCTTGCTAACAGACACACACACTCACGCACACAGCCTTATACTAGTCGGACACACCCTAAACTATGCCTATACCCTAGTCGGACCATGCCCATACAAAGGTCAGACTACAATGCACGTGCCGGCCACAGACTCGACCTCTCACGCCGGTGGCGACCATGGACTCGGCCTCTCACGCTGGTCGCCACCGCCACGGCATGGCTTATTTCCAACAGAGACGTGCTGGACGGCTTTGTTCGGTGTGTCTGGCCAGGTGTCGCCTCGGTGCACCTCAGGGTTTGGGCCTTTTTGATGGTGGCGTGGGATGGTGAGCCCCCATGCCGCCATTTTTTTTTCATTTTTGTTATTTTTAGTTTAGGTTTTATTTACGTTTTGTTTAGGTTATTACTTTTACTTTATATTTTATTTAGGTTTTTAAAATTATGTTTAATTTAGGTTATTGTTTAGGACACGTTTTAAATTATGTCTTTTTTTAGCTTATACTTAGGTTATTTATTTATTTATAGGTTATATTTACCAGTAAAACCACTACTATTTATGACAGACATGCTTTTATATATTTACTGATCCAAGTACTATGCATACTTAAATAGTTCAAGGTTGAGAAGAACATCATCACTGATCCTGGTACATAATACTTGAAGGTTAAATAATAACTACTAATTGTCACTGATCTTGCTAATTGCGTAAACTAACAACATCGTCACTGCTATGACTCCCACAAAAAGAAATGTTGCCATCAATCTTGTTAGAGTTGTGTCGAATATAGTGTACAAGATAGATTACAGTTGGACTTGCAGTTGTATTGTGTTTAGATAGGATATGGAGTCGTGTCCAAGTAGGACACTCGTATCCTAGGCCTCTCTTATATAGCGGGGGTAAACACACGATGTAGCCTATGTCAACATAATAGCACGGGAACGCAGGGGAAGCCGGCGGCGTGTGCCGGCGTCAAGGGCGACCTGGTGCGGTATTGTCGCGGTATCTTGGGGAGGAGCGCCCATAGTCAGGCACCGGGGTGTAGCCATATTGGTGAACCTCGTTAACAAATCTCGGTGTCGTGTTCGTGTGATTGCTTGATCCTCGGATGATCGACGGTATGCCTCAGCTTTATTCTAACAAGTGGTAACCTTTAGTCCCAAACAAGTTGGGGTAGGCTAGAGGTGAAATCCATAAGATCTCGCAACCAACTCATGGCTCTGGCACATGGATAGCAAGCTTCCACGCACCCCTGTCCATAGCTAGCTCTTTGGTGATACTCCAATCCTTCAGGTCTCTCTTAACGGACTCCTCCCATGTCAAATTCGGTCTACCCCGCCCTCTCTTGATATTCTCCGCACGCTTTAGCCGTCCACTATGCACCGGAGCTTCTGGAGGCCTGCGCTGAATATGCCCAAATCATCTCAGACGATGTTGGACAAGCTTCTCTTCAATTGGTACTACCCCAACTCTATCTCGTATATCATCATTCCGGACTCGATCCTTTCTCGTGTGGCCACACATCCATCTCAACATACGCATGTCCGCCACACCTAACTGTTGAACATGTCGCCTTTTAGTCGGCCAACACTCAGTGCCATACAACATTGCGGGTCGGACCGCCGTCCTGTAGAACTTGCCTTTTAGCTTTTGTGGCACTCTCTTGTCACAGAGAATGCCAGAAGCTTGGCGCCACTTCATCCACCCGGCTTTGATTTGTAACAGGTGGTATCATAAGCTAGGTTATTTGAAGGCTGTGAATTGTTGATCTAGAGGAGAACACGTGGAAGCTGTCGATGGGATCTAGCGAGATGCAATGAGTATAATTGAAGACATGGCAGCAGATGTTGTCGCGTCGGTGGATCAACGTTTCTCTTGAAGATTTGACGACGGCATCGTGTTTGGAAGAAGCACAAGGCGATGCGTGCGTACGTATGGCAGTCTCGGCGATCTATTCAGGGCGATGGCGGCGTAGCAGCAGGCTCGGGCGACGCGTTGCAGCATCTGGCGTGGCAAGGAAACCCAAGCACCGCTGTGGTGGACCATCATGGCCTTGCGCGGAGCGGCCCTTGGCGAACAGTGGCCTGACAACGTGCGCTACAAGCGCGTGGTGCAGTATGATCGATCAAAGAAATTCAATCGAAAGTAGTGGACAGAGATTTGTTTTGAAAACAAAAGAAACCGAGTCTCCATAGACACGGACAGGCAGGCAAATCAGTCGGCGCAAGGGAAAAGATCCGTCAAGCGATACATATCCACCAAATACTTGCATAGGCGTTGGCAAGGCAAAAGCAATTAGCCAGCATTGGAATTGGTGCCAAGGGAACTACTACCACGTGTGAAAGCCAAGAGTAATTCTTGATTGGAATTTGCTACCCATACATCTAGGTGTACTTGGGCATTACGTGAGAAGAATAGTTATTTTCTTTCACATGTTTAGTCATACAAAGAACCACGGTACCAACGGGTACTAGGTTTGAGGTGAAGAAGTTCGTCCGAATTGAAAACCTTGGATTATGTCAGACAAGGGTGGAAATTTTGTTGGCACAACAGAGATGCTTGAAAGCGTTGCGGGAAGTCATGTCAGCTGAGATGGAATTATCATGTGATGGATGGAAATTTGCGTAAGACGATTTGGGAGCCTTGGGCGTGTCATACAGTCGGACGAGATCGGCTGGGTCGGACTAGGCAGTCTGACGGATCGACGCAAGTCGGTTGGTACAGAAGACGGTGGTGGGATCGGCGACAACGACATAGAAGTGTGATGCTAATGGTGACCGACTTCTGGGCATGGAAACATGTGGCGCGGGCCTGAGGGCATGTGTGACTTCGACAAGACTATGGTGCGGGGTTGATTCAAGACGGTGCGCACATGAGAGCTTGAAGTCGACGGGCCGCGAGGGTGGACTAATCATCTACCATGGAGTCAAGTTGAAGGTGGAGCTGGATTGAGGGGATACGGTGTAAGGATCCAGGGAAACGAAACCTATTTCAGCGGGAAAAAGCGAGTGCCATGCAGTTCGGACTAGAGCCCAGTGGTCTGATGAAAGCGTGAAACTCGTCATCGGTCAGTGATGATCGATGGTACTCTGCAGTGGAGGTTGAGTGGTGTGGGTTCGCGACCCTTGAGACTCGACCAGGACAGCGAAGGCTCGACGCGGTAATAGCGGCGAGGCGTGTAGTATGCACAGGGCATGGAGACGGGCCAGGGCTCTGGTGGTCATACATGTGGTGAGACAACTGCGAATTTGACTCAGAATGACTACAAGCAATGGTGAAATTCATTCAAGTTTCAGACAGGCGGTCAAGAAAGGAGCGGTGATGTTGAGTTCGGATAACTCTTATTGTGACACCCAATATGTGAGTTGTTCATTTTTCACGCAGGTCGGTGATTGATACGTCTCCGTCGTATCTATAATATTTGATTGTTCCATGCCAATATTATTCAACTTTCGTATACTTTTGGCAACTTTTTATACTATTTTTGGGACTAACATATTGATCCAGTGCCCAGTGTCAGTTCCTGTTTGTTGCATATTTTTTGTTTCGCAGAATATCCATATCAAACGGAGTCCAAACAGAACAAAAACTGACGAAGATTTTTTTGGGAATATATATGATTTTTGGGAAGAAGAATCCACGTGAGGCGATGCTCGAGGGGCCCACGAGGTAGGGGGCGCGCCCCAGGGTGTCAGGCGTGCTCCTGACCCTCGTGGCCACCCCATAAGGCGGTTGGATCCCTTCTTTCGCCACAAGAAAGCTAATTTCCGGATAGAGATCGTGTCAAAATTTCAGCCCAATCGGAGTTACGGATCTCCGGAAATATAAGAAACGGTGAAAGGGAAGAATCTGAGAATGCAGAAACAGAGAGAGACAGAGAGAGAGATCCAATCTCGGAGGGGCTCTCGCCCCTCCCGTGCCATGGAGGCCATGGTGTAGGATCGGAAGTATGTCTAGAGGGGGGGGTGATTAGACTACTTGACCAAATAAAAACTTAACCTTTTCCAATTTTAGTTCTTGGCAGATTTTAGCTATTCTAGGACAAGTCAAACAATCATCACACAATTCAAGCAAGCATGCAAAGAGTATATTGGCAGCAGAAAGTAAAGCATGCAACTTGCAAGAATGTAAAGGGAAGGGTTTGGAGAATTCAAATGCAATTGGAGACACGGATGTTTTTCCCGTGGTTCGGATAGGTGGTGCTATCCTACATCCACGTTGATGGAGACTTCAACCCACGAAGGGTAACGGTCGCGCGAGTCCACGGAGGGCTCAACCCACGAAGGGTCCACGAAGAAGCAACCTTGTCTATCCCACCATGGCCATCGCCCATGAAGGACTTGCCTCACTAGCGGTAGATCTTCACGAAGTAGGCGATCTCCTTGCCCTTACAAACTCCTTGGTTCAACTCCACAATCTTGTCAGAGGCTCCCAATTGACACCTAGCCAATCTAGGAGACACCACTCTCCAAGAAGTAACAAATGGTGTGTAGATGATGAACTCCTTGCTCTTGTGCTTCAAATGATAGTCTCCCCAACACTCAACTCTCTCTCATAGGATTTGGATCTGGTGGAAGAAGGTTTGAGTGGAAAGCAACTTGGGGAAGGCTAGAGATCAAGATTCATATGGTAGGAATGGAATATCTTGGTCTCAACACATGAGTAGGTGGTTCTCTCTCAGAACATATGAGTTGGAAGTGTAGATGTGTTCTGATGGCTCTCTCCTCGAATGAAGAGAAGGTGGAGGGGTATTTATAGCCTCCACACGAAATCCAACCGTTACACACAATTTACCAATCTCGGTGGGACCGAATCAGAAAACTCGGTCGGACCGAAATAGTAAACCTAGTGACCGTTAGTGATTTTCGGTGGGACCGACATGCAACTCGGTGGAACTGATATGGTTAGGGTTTGGGCATAACATAATCTCGGTGAGACCGATTACACAAACTCGGTGAGACCGATTTTGGTAATAAGCTAACCAGAGAGTTGGTCAGGCAAACTCGGTGGGACCGATTTGCTCTTTCGGTGAGACCGAAAAGTTACAAAAGGGAAACAGAGAGTTTACATTGCAATCTTGGTGGGACCGATCCGCTCTTTCGGTGAGACCGAAAAGTTACGAAAGGGAAACAGAGAGTTTGCAATCCCATCTCGGTGAGACCGAGATCCCTATCGGTAGAACCGAATTGCTAGGGTTTGGCAGTGGCTTATGAAAAGTGAAACTCGGTGGCGCCGGATAGAAAGAATCGGTAGGACCGAGTTTGGCTTAGGGTTTAGGTCAAATGTGGATATGGGAAAGTAGCTGAGGATTTTGGAGCATATCATTAAGCACATGAAGCAAGATGCTCATTAAGCAACACCTCATCCCTCCTTGATAGTATTGGCTTTTCCTATGGACTCAATGTGATCTTGGATCACTAAAATATAAAATGAAGAGTCTTGAGCTTTTGAGCTTGAGCCAATCCTTTGTCCTTAGCATTTTGAGGGTTCCACTTTCACCATCCATGCCATGCCAGTCATTGAGCTTTCCTGAAATAATCACCTTGGAATAACATTAGCTCAATGAGCTATATGTTGTTATGAATTACCGAAACCACCTAGGGATAGTTGCACTTTAAATCTCTCCCTTTTTGGTAATTGATGACAACATATAGATCAAAGCTTCGACAAATGATAATAAGCATGAAATATATCGTCGCTTTGAGAAGTATGTGATAAGTAAGAGCTCCCCCCTAAATTTGTGCATATTTAAGATTTGCTTTGGACTGCAAATGCACAAGGAGTTAGAGTCATGGGTTACTCTTCCATGTCACATACATCTTGGTGGAGCGCTTAAAATGATAAGAATGAAATACATGCACTCATCACCAAGATAGATAAGATAAATAAGATAATAGTATTAAGCAAGCATTAAGTGTAGCTTATGATCAAACACATGATCATCAATGTCTCACAGGAATAACGACATAGTACCTCAAGCACTCAAAAGCAAACAAAGCGAAAAACCACCAAATAAAGCAAGAGAGAAAAAACAACACTCTCTCTCTCTCTCTTGAAGCCTATGATCTATACATTTTTATCCCCCTTTGGCAACAAGTTACCAAAAAGTTCCTAGAAAATGCATAGTGCTAGATCGACACTCAGGCTTGATCTTCAGGTGGTGGTGGAGTCCGGATCACTCCAAGGACGAAGGCTTCCGTAGACGCTGAAGTAGATGCTGGAGCTGGTTGGGCTGATGCTGCGGCTGGAGCTGAGGCGGTTGCTGTTGTGTCAGGAACTGGAACTGCAGACGACCTCGGACCTCATGGCACTCTGGCAAAGGCATCAGTTGTAATCTTTCCTTTCCTCTCCTGCATGTCATCTTGGAGCTGCTCCACTGCAGTCTGAATCTCTGTCACCTTGATATCCAAGTCATAGAACTTTTTTTCTACGATCCTCTCTAGGCTTGCTTGGTTCTGAGTTAGGGTGGCTAGTACTTTCTCAATCCGCAGGGTGGATGCAATCAGGTAACCAAGCTGCTCTTGTTTGGTCTTCAAGAAGTACTCAGATGCCTCCTCTTGAGTTGGCATCTTGGCAGCTTTCTCCTTCCTTGCCTTCTCCTTCTTGGCTTGTGCTTGTGTAGATGATGGTTCATTCTCAGTCATGACAACTTGATTATCTTCAAAATCTGGACGGATGGGCAGATGTTCCTTGTCCAATAAGTATATGCCTGTGCCCATCTTGGAGTTGATGAGCTCCTGAATTTGAGGGGCATATCCACAGCTCCTCTTCTAGTCTGCTGCAGTCCTCTTGATTGTTTCCACGATGAGGCTCATGACTTTGAATTTCTGTGGCACATCAAAGATATGAAGCAAGTTGATTGCGTGGCCTCTGATCATCTTGTGATCACCTGACTTGGGCAACAGAGTGTGCCTCAAAATCCAGTTGATAGTTGGCAATCCTGACAGAAGATAGTGCACAGAGCCAAACTTGAACGTATCAAGTGCTTCATTTGGGATCTCCTTGTACATATTTGACATTGAGTTGTGGTCCATCTTCTTCTTGGCATAGATATCCAAGTCATCATCCTGCTCTTCTGGGGCATTGATCAGCTGTGCCCACTCAGCAACTGTAGATTGGTACCTCGTACCCTCAGACATCCATACAATTCTGCCATCTGAATAAAAATGTGTTGTGGAGTAGAACTACATGATGAGTTCCTCGTTCCACTTTGTGAGCTTCTGCCCAACAAAGTCCTCTACTCCACATGCCTTGAAGCTGTCCTGCACTCCAGGATAGTGCTCTTCGTTGTCCTTGATGTATTCCCAGTCAACCCATCTCATATCACATACAATTGGCTTCTTATCAAGCAGCACTGTCTCATAAAAGTCCTGTTGTTCCTTAGTGTGGAACCTGTAGTCAACAGCAGTCCTTCTCCTTGAAGCATACGGGTCTGCTTCTCTCCACTTCCTTAGCCCTGAGTCTCTCCTGAGCTTCATGTCCTCAGCCACAGGATGAGCATCACTATGGTCTGGGATCTTGGGCTTGAGCTTTCTGAGCACTTGCTCTTCTTCTTCTTCAGCAATGTCAGGCACTGGGGCCTTGTTCTTTTCAGCAGCCGGGATGCTTCTTGTATTCCTCTTTGGCTTTGGCTTTGGAGCTGGCATGGCCTTGGAAGCAGTTGCCCCAGCTCTTATGGCATCACCCATCAGCTTGGGTGCCTTAGGTGCTGCTGCAGCAACCTCTTCTTCTTCATCCTCATCTTCCATGATGGAAGCCTTTCCAAGCACTTTGGCTACGGTCTTCTTGACCTTTTCCTTCCTTTTCTTGCCTTCAGCAGCAACTGGCTCTATGGGAGTGGGTTTCTCAGTTGAAGCTCTGGCCTTTGACATAGGCTGCCTGCCTGCTGGCCTTTTGATTTTCATCCCTGGCTTTGTGCCTTGAGCTGAGCCATGTTCCTTCTCAAGCACTACTCTCTTTGAAGTTGCTTCCTCTTCGGCCACATAATCCTCATCCTCTGATTCTGAGGTTCTCTTCTTCCTCTGTCTGCTGGCAGCTTTAGGCAGATTGCTAGGAGTACTTCTGCTTCCATCATCTGAAGAACTTGAGGGACTAGTGCCCTCACTCATCTGCACTTGCTCTTCTGACATGTTCTGGCTATCACTTTGGTCTGACATGATGAACAAGCTGACTGCTGACCCTGTGAATAGTTTATAGATGAGGTAGAATAGATGAGCATCACAAAATGCAGAGATTTTTGCAAAAGAATGACTCAAAAACTTAGTTTTAGTTTCCCACTGAAATCATCTCGGATCTACCGATTTTCAAACTCGGTGATACCGAAGCAGTTTTGGAACCTAAACTAGTGAACTCGGTTGGACCGAGTCATAGTTTGGTGGCACCGAGACTGCTAGGGTTTCACAGAGTTCCAAAATCGGTCACACCAATTAGTAATTCTCGGTCAGACCGAGTTTTACTTGTGCAATGGCATAAGCCAAATTGGTGGGACCGAGTTTTTCAACTCGGTGGGTCCGAGATGGTTTCGGCGGAAACCTAAACCTAGAATTTTCGAATCAAACCTAATCTACGAGTTCATTGACTAGATAGAAGTTTATCAAACGTGGCTAGAATCAATATGATCACAATGTGCTAGGAATCGGATTGGGGAATAGCACAAAGATCGAGTCCATACCCTAGTTCGGCGGAGACTCGCTACGGCGGCAACGGCGGGGTTGAATTCCGTTGACGGCGACGGAGACCAGCGACTGGAGGCGGCTGGCAGCGAGAAGACGATTCGGAGACCACGTTGGCAGAGCAGGCTATCGCGCGGGCGAAGGGGTTCGGAGAAATTTCTAAATTTTGCCCGTGACTATATATAGCCCGACCCTGTCGGTGTGACCGAGTGGAACAACTCGGTGGCACCGAGATGCAAAACTGTAGACAGTTATTGCAACTCGGTGTGACCGAAAGGTTCAAATCGGTTGCACCGAGATTGAAAACCTAGATCAACTTAATGATCTCGGTAAGACCGAAAGTGGGGTATCGGTCAAACCGAGAATCACAAAGAGGTTTTGGAAGTTTAAGTCTATGACGAATCGGGGACTCCGAGTGCTCCTCACACAAAGTGGTTCGAATCTGACTTGATCAAATTTTGTGATGTAGCATGAATAGAGTTTGAGACGAGAAAAGCATAGATAGCTAGAGGAGGTTCTTAGGCATTCTTTTCCATCCACTTGGCAAAAGGAAATAAAACCAAACAATAAAAACAACAGGTGGATGTCCTTGAATGAGTAAAATATGCAACCAACATGCTCACACAATAAGATGGCAATTCAAATATGTGACAAAGCATGCACAACCAATTCTAGTATCTATCAAGCAATTTGTGATGACTAGGTCATCTATATATGAGTATATTGACTTAGGAGTCAAGTGAGAACACTTGATCATAGGTCATACTCATCGTTTAAGCTCAAGTGGGGTTACCACTTTTACATAAAGCATTGTTGTATTCACATCTTTAGAGTTGCTTTAGCCCAAGTCTTAGAGTAAAGCTCCCCCTAGATGTGATATCCCCCCTAAGAGGGATGAACTAACCTTGGGTTTTGTCGATGATGACTTCATGTAGATGTTGAAGATGTGGATGCTCAATGTTGATGTAGATCACTTGGAGCTATCCATTTGAGTGAATTGCACTTTCAATACCTACATGGGTTAGTCCCACAAGGAACAAACAAGGTGTTGGGGAACATTGCAGAAAACAAAAATTTTCCTACGGTTTCACCAAGATCCATCTATGAGTTCATCTAGCAACGAGTGATTGGATTGCATCTACATACCTTTGTAGATCGCGAGCGGAAGCATTCAAAGAACGGGGATGAGGTAGTTGTACACGACGTGATCCAAATCACCGATGACCAAGCGCCGAACGGACGGCACCTCCGCGTTCAACACACGTACGGAGCGGATGACGTATCCTCCTTCTTGATCCAGCAAGGGGGAAGGAGAGGTTGATGAAGATCCAGCAGCACGACGGTGTGGTGGTGGATGCAGGGCGTCACAGTAGCAGGGCTTCGCCGTGTACTACGAGGGAGAGAGGTAACAGGGGAGAGGGAGGCGCCAAAGGCTAAGGTATGATGTCCTCCATCTCCCCACTATATATAGGGGTGCCCAAGGGGGGAGGCCGGCCCTAGGAGATCCAATCTCCTAGGGGGCGGCGGCCAAGGGGTGGGGGGCTTGCCCCCCAAGCAAGGGGGCGCCCCCCTTTAGGGTTTCCCCCAAACCCTAGGCGCATGGGCCCTTTTGGGGCTGGTGCCCTTGGCCCATATAGGCCAAGTCGCACCCCCTACAGCCCATGTGGCCCCCGGGGCAGGTGGCCCCACCCGGTGGACCCCTGGGACCCTTCCGGTGGTCCCGGTACAATACCGGTGACCCCGAAACTTGTCCCGATGGCCGAAACAGCACTTCCTATATATAATTCTTTACCTCCGGACCATTCCGGAACTCCTCGTGACGTCCGGGATCTCATCCGGGACTCCGAACAACATTCGGGTTACTGCATATACATATCTTCACAACCCTAGCGTCACCGAACCTTAAGTGTGTAGACCCTAGGGGTTCGGGAGACATGCAGAGATGACCGAGACGACTCTCCGGTCAATAACCAACAGCGGGATCTGGATACCCATGTTGGCTCCCACATACTCCACGATGATCTCATCGGATGAACCACGATGTCGAGGATTCAAGCAACCCCGTATGCAATTCCCTTTGTCAATCGATATGCTACTTGCCCGAGATTCGATCGGCGGTATCCCAATACCTCGTTCAATCTCGTTACCGGCAAGTCACTTTACTCGTACCGTAATGCATGATCCCGTGACCAGACACTTGGTCACTTTGAGCTCATAATGATGATGCATTACCAAGTGGGCCCAGTGATACCTCTCCGTCATACGGAGTGACAAATCCCAGTCTTGATCCGTGTCAACCCAACAGACACTTTCAGAGATACCCGTAGTCTAACCTTTATAGTCACCCAGTTACGTTGTGACGTTTGGTATACCCAAAGCACTCCTACAGTATCCGGGAGTTACACGATCTCATGGTCTAAGGAAAAGATACTTGACATTGGAAAAACTCTAGCAAACGAACTATACGATCTTTAAGCTATGTTTAGGATTGGGTCTTGTCCATCACATCATTCTCCTAATGATGTGATCTCGTTATCAATGACATCCAATGTCCATAGTCAGGAAACCATGACTATCTGTTGATCAACGAGCTAGTCAACTAGAGGCTTACTAGGGGCATGTTGGTGTCTGTTATTCACACATGTATTACGATTTCCGGATAACACAATTATAGCATGAATAAAGACAATTATCATGAACAAGCAAATATAATAATAATGCTTTTATTATTGCCTCTAGGGCATATTTCCAACAGTCTCCCACTTGCACTAGAGTCAATAATCTACTTACATTGTGATGAATCGAACACCCATGGAATTCTGGTGTTGATCTTGTTTTGCCCTAGGGAGAGGTTTAGTCAACGGATCTGCTACATTCTGGTCCGTATGTACTTTACAAATCTCTATGTCTCCATCTTGAACATTTTCACGAATGGAGTTGAAGCGACGCTTGATGTGCCTTGTCTTCTTGTGAAACCTGGGCTCCTTGGCAAGTGCAATAGCTCCAGTGTTGTCACAAAAGAGTTTGACTGGCCCCGACGCATTGGGTATGACTCCTAGGTCGGTGATGAACTCCTTCACCCATATTGCTTCATGTGCTGCCTCCGAGGCTGCCATGTACTCTGCTTCACATGTAGATCCCGCCACGACGCTCTGCTTGCAACTGCACCTGCTTACTGCCCCACCATTCAAAATATACACGTACCGGTTTGTGACTTTGAGTCATCCAGATCTATGTCGAAGCTAGCGTCGACGTAACCCTTTATGACGAGCTCTTCGTCACCTCCATAAACGAGAAACATTTCCTTAGTCCTTTTCAGGTACTTCAGAATATTCTTGACCGCTGTCCAGTGTTCCTTGCCGGGATTACTTTGGTACCTTCCTACCAAACTTACGGCAAGGTTTACATCAGGTCTGGTACACAGCATGGCATACATAATAGAACCTATGGCTGAGGCATAGGGGATGACACTCATCTCTTCTATCTCTTCTGCCGTGGTCGGACATTGAGCTGAGCTCAATTTCATACCTTGTAACACAGGTAAGAACCCCATCTTAGCCTGATTCATATTGAACTTCTTCAATATCTTCTCAAGGTATGTGCTTTGTGAAAGACCTATGAGGCGTCTTGATCTATCTCTATGGATCTTGATGCCTAATATATAAGCAGCTTCTCCAAGGTCCTTCATTGAAAAACTCTTATTCAAGTAGGCCTTGATGCTGTCCAAGAGTTCTATATCATTTCCCATCAAAAGTATGTCATCTACATATAATATGAGAAATGCTACAGAGCTCCCACTCACTTTCTTGTAAATGCAGGCTTCTCCATAAGTCTGCGTAAACCCAAACGCTTTGATCATCTCATCAAAACGAATGTTCCAACTCCGAGATGCTTGCACCAGCCCATAAATCGAGCGTTGGAGCTTGCACACCTTGTCGGCATTCTTAGGATCGACAAAACCTTCCGGCTGCATCATATACAATTCTTCCTTAAGGAAACCATTAAGGAATGCCGTTTTGATGTCCATTTGCCATATCTCATAATCGTAGAATGCGGCAATTTCTAACATGATTCGGACGGACTTTAGCTTCGCTACCGGTGAGAAAGTCTCATCGTAGTCAACCCCTTGAACTTGTCGATAACCCTTAGCGACAAGTCGAGCTTTATAGATGGTCACATTACCATCCGCGTCTGTCTTCTTCTTAAAGATCCATTTATTTTCTATGGCTCGCCGTTCAATGGGCAAGTCAGTCAAAGTCCATACTTCCTTTTCATACATGGATCCTATCTCGGATTTCATGGCTTCTAGCCATTTGTCGGAATCCGGGCCCGCCATCGCTTCTTCATAGTTCGAAGGTTCACCGTTGTCTAACAACATGATTTCCAAGACAGGGTTGCCGTACCACTCTGGTGCGGAACGTGTCCTTGTGGACCTTCGAATTTCACCAGCAACTTGATCTGAAGTTTCATGATCATCATCATTAACTTCCTCTCTAGTCGGTGCAGGCACTTCAGGAACATTTTCTTGAGTTGCGCCATTTTCCGGTTCAAGAGGTAACACTTCATCAAGTTCTACTTTCCTCCCACTTACTTCTTTCGAGAGAAACTCTTTCTCTCGAAAGAATCCATTCTTGGCAACAAAGATCTTGCCTTCGGATCTGAGGTAGAAGGTATACCCAACAGTTTCTTTAGGGTATCCTATGAAGACGCATTTTTCCGACTTGGGTTCGAGATTTTCAGGTTGAAGTTTCTTGACATAAGCATCGCATCCCCAAACTTTTAGAAATGACAGCTTAGGTTTCTTCCCAAACCATAATTCAAATGGTGTCGTCTCAACGGATTTCGACGGAGCCCTATTTAAAGTGAATGCGGCAGTCTCTAAAGCATAGCCCCAAAAAGATAGCGGTAAATCGGTAAGAGACATCATAGATCGTACCATATCTAATAGAGTGCGATTACGACGTTCGGACACACCATTACGCTGAGGTGTTCCAGGCGGTGTGAGTTGTGAAACTATTCCACATTTTCTTAAGTGTGTGCAAAATTCGTGACTCAAGTATTCTCCTCCACGATCTGATCGTAGAAACTTGATTTTCCTGTCACGTTGATTCTCAACCTCACTCTGAAATTCCTTGAACTTTTCAAAGGTTTCAGACTTGTGTTTCATTAAGTAGATATACCCATATCTACTCAAATCATCAGTGAGGGTGAGAACATAACGATAGCCACCGCGAGCCTCAACACTTATTGGACCGCACACATCAGTATGTATGATTTCCAATAAGTTGGTTGCTCGCTCCATTGTTCCTGAGAACGGAGTCTTGGTCATCTTACCCATGAGGCATGGTTCGCACGTGTCAAATGATTCGTAATCAAGAGACTCTAAAAGTCCATCTGCATGGAGCTTCTTCATGCGTTTGACACCTATGTGACCAAGGCGGCCGTGCCACAAGTATGTGGGACTATCATTATCAACTTTACATCTTTTGGTACTCACACTATGAATATGTGTAGCATTACGCTCGAGATTAATTAAGAATAAACCATTCACCATAGGAGCATGACCATAAAACATATCTCTCATATAAATAGAACAACCATTATTCTCAGATTTAAATGAGTAGCCATCTCGAATTAAACGAGATCCCGATACAATGTTCATGCTCAAAGCTGGCACTAAATAACAATTATTAAGGTTTAAAACTAATCCCGAAGGTAGATATAGAGGTAGCGTGCCGACGGCGATCACATTGACCTTGGAACCATTCCCGACGCGCATCGTCACCTCGTCCTTTGCCAGTCTCCGCTTATTCCGCAGCCCCTGCTTTGAGTTACAAATGTGAGCAACTGCACCGGTATCAAATACCCAGGAGCTACTACGGGTACTAGTAAGGTACACATCAATTACATGTATATCATATATACCTTTTGTCTTGCCGGCCTTCTTGTCCGCTAAGTATTTGGGGCAGTTCCGCTTCGAGTGACCACTTCCCTTGCAATAAAAGCACTCAGTCTCGGGCTTGGGTCCATTCTTTGGCTTCTTCCCAGCAGCTTGCTTGCCGGGCGCGGCAACTCCTTTGCCGTCCTTCTTGAAGTTCTTTTTACCCTTGCCCTTCTTGAACTTAGTGGTTTTATTCACCATCAACACTTGATGTTCTTTCTTGACTTCTACCTCTTCTGATTTCAGCATTGAAAATACCTCAGGAATGGTCTTTTCCATCCCCTGCATATTGAAGTTCATCACAAAGCTCTTGTAGCTCGGTGGAAGCGACTGGAGGATTCTGTCAATGACCGCATCATCCGGGAGATTAACTCCCAGCTGAGTCAAGCGGTTATGTAACCCAGACATAGTGAGTATGTGCTCACTGACAGAACTATTTTCCTCCATCTTACAGCTGCAGAATTTGTCGGAGACTTCATATCTCTCGACCCGGGCATGAGCCTGGAAAACCATTTTCAGCTCTTCGAACATCTCGTATGCTCCATGTCTCTCAAAACGCTTTTGGAGCCCCGGCTCTAAGCTGTAAAGCATGCCGCACTGAACGAGGGAGTAGTCATCAGCACGTGTCTGCCAAGCGTGAAGGAAATATGCCCTAGAGGCAATAATAAAGTTATTATTTATTTCCTTATATCATGATAAAAGTTTATTATTCATGCTAGAATTGTATTAACCGGAAACATAATACATGTGTGAATACATAGACAAACAGAGAGTCACTAGTATGCCTCTACTTGACTAGCTCGTTAATCAAAGATGGTTATGTTTCCTAACCATGAACAAAGAGTTGTTATTTGATTAACGAGGTCACATCATTAGTTGAATGATCTGATTGACATGACCCATTCCATTAGCTTAGCAGCCCATAGGTGGCCGCGCGCCCCCCCTTCCCTTAGTCCTATTAGGACTAGGAGAAGGGGCCGGCCCCCTCTCTCTCTTTCCCCCTTTGGGAAACCTAGTCCAACTAGGATTGGGGGGGGGAGTCCTACTCCCAGTGGGAGTAGGACTCCTCCTGCGCCCTCTCCCTGGCCGGCGCACCCCTCCCCCTTGGCTCCTTTATATACAGGGGCAGGGGGCACCTCTAGACACACAAGTTGATCCTTGGTGATCGTTCCTTAGCCGTGTGCGGTGCCCCCTGCCACTATATTCCACCTCGGTCATATCTTTGTAGTGCTTAGGCGAAGCCCTGCGTCGGTAGAACATCAAGATCGTCATCATGCCGTCGTGCTGACGAAACTCTTCCTCGACGCTTTGCTGGATCGGAGCCCGAGGATCGTCATCGAGCTGAACGTGTGCTAAGAACTCGGAGGTGCCGGAGTAACGGTGCTTGGATCGGTCGGATTGGGAAGAAGACGTACGACTACTTCCTCTACGTTGTGTCAACGCTTCCGTTGCGATCTACAAGGGTACATATATCATACTCTCCTCTCGTTGTTATGCATCACCATGGTCTTGCGTGTGCGTAGGAAATTTTTTGAAATTACTACGTTCCCCAACAGTGGCATTCGAGCCTAGGTTTTATGGTTTTATGTTATTTGCACGAGTAGAACACAAGTGAGTTGTGGGCGATATAAGTCATACTGCCTACTAGCATGTCATACTTTGGTTCGGCAGTATTGTTGGACGAGACGACCTGGACCAACCTTACGCGTACGCTTACGCGAGACCGGTTCCCTCGACGTGCTTTGTACATAGATGGCTTGCGGGCGACTGTCTCTCCAACTTTAGTTGAACCGAGTGTGGCTACGCCCGGTCCTTGAGAAGATTAAAACGGAGTCTATTTGACAAACTATCGTTGTGGTTTTGATGCGTAGGTGAGATGAGTTCTTGCTTAAGCCCGTAGCAGCCACGTAAAACTTGCAACAACAAAGTAGAGGACGTCTAACTTGTTTTTGAAGGGCATGTTGTGATGTGATATGGTCAAAACGTGATGAGTTATAAGTTGTTGTATAAGATGATCATGTTTTGTTGAAGTTATCGGCAACTGGCAAAAGCCTTATGGTTGTCTGTCTATTGCATAAGATGCAAGCGCCCAATAATTGCTTTACTTTATCGCTATGCGATAGCAATAGTTGCAAGAGCAATAGTTGGCGAGACGACCATGTGATGACATATTGATATAGATCAAGATGATGGACATCATGATGTCATGCCGGTGATGATGGAAATCATGACGATGCTTTGGAGATGGAGATCAAAGGCACAAGATGATGATGGCCATATCATGTCACATATTTTGATTGATGTGATGTTTATCTTTTTATGCATCTTATCTTGCTTTGATTGACGGTAGCATTATAAGATGATCTCTCACTAAATTATCAAGAAGTGTTCTCCCTGAGTATGCACCGTTGCCAAAGTTCGTCGTGCCCAGACACCACGTGATGATCGGCTGTGATAAGCTCTACGTCCATCTACAACGGGTGCAAGCCAGTTTTGCACACGCAGAATACTCAGGTTAAACTTGACGAGCCTAGCATATGCAGATATGGCCTCGGAACACGGAGACCGAAAGGTCGAGCGTGAATCATATAGTAGATATGATCAACATAACGATGTTCACCATTGAAAACTACTCCATCTCACGTGATGATCGGTTATGGTTTAGTTGATTTGGATCGCGTGATCACTTAGAGGATTAGAGGGATGTCTATCTAAGTGGGAGTTCTTAAGTAATTTGATTAACTGAACTTAAACTTATCATGAACTTAGTACCTGATAGTATCTTGCTTGTTTATGTTGATTGTAGATAGATGGCTCGCGTTGTTGCTTCCCTGTGTTTATTTTGATATGTTCCTTGAGAAAGCAAAGTTGAAAGATGATGGTAGCAATTACACGGACTGGGTCCGTAACTTGAGGATTATCCTCATTGCTGCACAGAAGAATTACGTCCTGGAAACACCGCTGGGTGCCAGGCCTGCTGCTGGAGCAACACCAGATGTTATGAACGTCTGGCAGAGCAAAGCTGATGACTACTCGATAGTTCAGTGTGCCATGCTTTACAGCTTAGAATCGGGACTTCAACGACGTTTTGAACGTCATGGAGCATATGAGATGTTCCAGGAGTTGAAGTTAATATTTCAAGCAAATGCCCGGATTGAGAGATATGAAGTCTCCAATAAGTTCTATAGCTGCAAGATGGAGGAGAACAGTTCTGTCAGTGAGCATATACTCAAAATTTCTGGGTATAATAATCACTTGATTCAATTGGGAGTTAATCTTCCAGATGATTGCGTCATTGACAGAATTCTCCAATCACTGCCACCAAGCTACAAGAGCTTCGTGATGAACTATAATATGCAAGGGATGAACAAGACTATTCCCGAGCTCTTCGCAATGCTGAAAGCTGCGGAGGTAGAAATCAAGAAGGAGCATCAAGTGTTGATGGTCAACAAGACCACTAGTTTCAAGAAAAAGGGCAAAGGGAAGAAGAAGGGGAACTTCAAGAAGAACGGCAAGCAAGTTGCTGCTCAGGAGAACAAACCCAAGTCTGGACCTAAGCCTGAAACTGAGTGCTTCTACTGCAAGCAGACTGGTCACTGGAAGCGGAACTGCCCCAAGTATTTGGCGGATAAGAAGGATGGCAAGGTGAACAAAGGTATATGTGATATACATGTTATTGATGTGTACCTTACTAGAGCTCGCAATAGCACCTGGGTATTTGATACTGGTTCTGTTGCTAATATTCGCAACTCGAAACAGGGACTACGGAATAAGCGGACACTAGCAAAGGACGAGGTGACGATGCGCGTGGGAAACGGTTCCAAAGTCGATGTGATCGCGGTCGGCACGCTACCTCTACATCTACCTTCGGGATTAATATTAGACCTAAATAATTGTTATTTGGTGCCAGCGTTGAGCATGAACATTATATCTGGATCTTGTTTAATGCGAGACGGTTATTCATTTAAATCAGAGAATAATGGTTGTTCTATTTATATGAGTAATATCTTTTATGGTCATGCACCTTTGAAGAGTGGTCTATTTTTTATGAATCTCGATAGTAGTGATACACATATTCATAATGCTGAAACCAAAAGATGCAGAGTTGATAATGAAAGTGCAACTTATTTGTGGCACTGTCGTTTAGGTCATATCGGTGTAAAGCGCATGAAGAAACTTCATACTGATGGACTTTTGGAACCACTTGATTATGAATCACTTGGTACTTGCGAACCGTGCCTCATGGGCAAGATGACTAAAACACCGTTCTCCGGTACTATGGAGAGAGCAACAGATTTGTTGGAAATCATACATACCGATGTATGTGGTCCGATGAATATTGAGGCTCGTGGCGGATATCGTTATTTTCTCACCTTAACAGATGATTTAAGCAGATATGGGTATATCTACTTAATGAAACACAAGTCTGAAACATTTGAAAAGTTAAAAGAATTTCAGAGTGAAGTTGAAAATCATCGTAACAAGAAAATAAAGTTTCTACGATCTGATCGTGGAGGAGAATATTTGAGTTACGAGTTTGGTGTACATTTGAAAAATTGAGGAATAGTTTCGCAACTCACGCCACCCGGAACACCACAGCGTAATGGTGTGTCCGAACGTCGTAATCGTACTTTACTAGATATGGTACGATCTATGATGTCTCTTACTGATTTACCGCTATCGTTTTGGGGATACGCTCTAGAGACGGCCGCATTCACGTTAAATAGGGCACCATCAAAATCCGTTGAGACGTCGCCTTATGAACTGTGGTTTGGCAAGAAACCAAAGTTGTCGTTTCTTAAAGTTTGGGGTTGTGATGCTTATATGAAAAAGTTTCATCCTAATAAGCTCAAACCCAGATCAGAGAAATATGTCTTCATAGGATACCCAAAGGAAACTGTTGGGTACACCTTCTATCACAGATCCGAAGGCAAGACATTCGTTGCTAAGAATGGATCCTTTCCAGAGAAGGAGTTTCTCTCGAAAGAAGTGAGTGGGAGGAAAGTAGAAAACTTGATAAGGTAATTGTACCTTCTCCCTTATTGGAAAGTAGTTCATCACAAAACCTGTTCTTGTGACTACTAGACCAATTAGTGAGGAAGCTAATGATGATGATCATGTAACTTCAGATCAAGTTACTACCGAATCTCGTAGGTAATCCAGAGTGAGATCCGCACCAGAGTGGTACGGTAATCCTGTTCTGGAAGTCATGTTACTAGACCATGATGAACTTGCGAACTATGAGTAAGCGATGATGAGCCCAGATTCCGCGAAATGGTTTGAGGCCATGAAATCTGAGATATGATCCATGTATGAGAACAAAGTTTGGACTTTGGTTGACTTGCCCGATGATCCGCAAGCAATTGAGAATAAATGGATCTTCAAGAGGAAGACGGACGCTGATAGTAGTGTTACTATCTACAAAGCTAGAACTATCGCAAAAGGTTTTCGA
Organism: Triticum urartu; assembly: GCF_056163025.1. Classification (NCBI taxonomy): domain Eukaryota; kingdom Viridiplantae; phylum Streptophyta; class Magnoliopsida; order Poales; family Poaceae; genus Triticum; species Triticum urartu. The sequence goes on from NC_141879.1 coordinate 718,132,428, forward strand.
CAAGTTCAAGGTGTTGACTACGATGAGAGTTTCTCACTCGTATCTATGCTAGAGTCTGTCAGAATCATGTTAGTAATTGCCGCATTTTATGAAATCTGGCAAATGGATAAACAAAACTGCATTCCTTAATGGATTTATTAAAGAAGAGTTGTATATGATGCAATCAGAAGGTTTTGTCAATCCGAAAGGTGCTAACAAAATGTGCAAGCTCCAGCGATCCATCTGTGGACTGGTGCAAGCATCTCGGAGTTGGAATATACGCTTTAATGAGTTGATCAAAGCATATAGTTTTATACAGACTTGTGGTGAAGCCTGTATTTACAAGAAAGTGAGTGGGAGCACTACAGCATTTCTGATAAGTATATGTGAATGACATATTGTTGATCGGAAATAATGTAGAATTATTCTATAAAGCATAAAGGAGTGTTTGAAAGGAGTTTTTCAAAGAAAGACTTCGGTGAAGCTGCTTACATATTGAGCTTCAAGATCTATAGAGATAGATCAAGACGCTTGATAAGTTTTTTCAATGAGTACATACCTTGACAAGATTTTGAAGTAGTTCAAAATGGAGCAGTCAAAGAAAGAGTTCTTGCCTGTATTATAAGGTGTGAAGTTGAGTAAGACTCAAAGCCCGACCACGGCAGAAGATAGAAAGAGAATGAAAGTCATTCCCTATGCCTTGGCCATAGGTTCTATAAAGTATGTCATGCTGTATACCAGATCTATTGTATACCCTGCACTGATTTGGCAAGGGAGTACAATAGTGATCTAGGAGTAGATCACTGGACAGCGGTCAAAATTATCCTTAGTGAAATAAGGATATGTTTCTCGATTATGGACGTGATAAAAAGGTTCGTCGTAAAGGGTTACACCGATGCAAGTTTTGACACTAATCTAGATGACTCTAAGTCTCGGTCTAGATACATATTGAAAGTGGGAGCAATTAGTTAGAGTAGCTCCATACAGAGCATTGTTGACATAGAAATTTGCAAAATACATGTGGATCTGAATGTGGCAGACCCGTTGACTAAGATTCTCTCACAAGCAAAACATGATCACACCTTAGTACTCTTTAGGTGTTAATCACATGATGATGTGAACTATCGATGTTAATCACATGGTGATGTGAGCTAGATTATTGACTCTAGTGCAAGTGGGAGGCTGAAGGAAATATGCCCTAGAGGAAATAATAAAGTTATTATTTATTTCCTTATATCATGATAAAAGTTTATTATTCATGCTAGAATTGTATTAACCGGAAACATAATACATGTGTGAATACATAGACAAACAGAGAGTCACTAGTATGCCTCAACTTGACTAGCTCGTTAATCAAAGATGGTTATGTTTCCTAACCATGAACAAAGAGTTGTTATTTGATTAACGAGGTCACATCATTAGTTGAATGATCTGATTGACATGACCCATTCCATTAGCTTAGCACCCGATCGTTTAGTATGTTGCTATTGCTTTCTTCATGACTTATACATGTTCCTATGACTATGAGATTATGCAACTCCCGTTTGCCGGAGGAACACTTTGGGTACTACCAAACGTCACAACGTAACTGGGTGATTATAAAGGAGTACTACAGGTGTCTCCAAAGGTAGATGTTGGGTTGGCGTATTTCGAGATTAGGATTTGTCACTCCGATTGTCGGAGAGGTATCTCTGGGCCCTCTCGGTAATGCACATCACATAAGCCTTGCAAGCACTGCAACTAATATGTTGGTTGTAAGATAGTGTATTACGGAACGAGTAAAGAGACTTGCCAGTAACGAGATTGAACTAGGTATTGGATACCGACGATCGAATCTCGGGCAAGTAACATACCGATGACAAAGGGAACAACGTATGTTGTTATGCGGTCTGACCGATAAAGATCTTCGTAGAATATGTAGGAGCCAATATGGGCATCCAGGTCCCGCTATTGGTTATTTACCGGAGATGTGTCTCGGTCATGTCTACATTGTTCTCGAACCGTAGGGTCCGCACGCTTAACGTTACGATGACAGTTATTATGAGTTTATGCATTTTGATGTACCGAAGTTAGTTCGGAGTCCCGAATGTGATCACGGACATGACGAGGAGTCTCGAAATGGTCGAGACATAAAGATTGATATATTGGAAGCCTATATTTGGATATCGGAAGTGTTCCGGGTGAAATCGGGATTTTACCGGATTACCGGGAGGTTACCGGAACCCCCCGGGAGCCATATGGGCCTTCATGGGCCTTAGTGGAAAGGAGAAAAGGGGCAGCCCATAGGTGGCCGCGCGCCCCCCCCTTCCCTTAGTCCTATTAGGACTAGGAGAAGGGGCCGGCCCCCTCTCTCTCTTTCCCCCTTTGGGAAACCTAGTCCAACTAGGATTGGGGGGGAGTCCTACTCCCAGTGGGAGTAGGACTCCTCCTGCGCCCTCTCCCTGGCCGGCGCACCCCTCCCCCTTGGCTCCTTTATATACAGGGGCAGGGGGCACCTCTAGACACACAAGTTGATCCTTGGTGATCGTTCCTTAGCCGTGTGCGGTGCCCCCTGCCACTATATTCCACCTCGGTCATATCGTTGTAGTGCTTAGGCGAAGCCCTGCGTCGGTAGAACATCAAGATCGTCATCACGCCGTCGTGCTGACGAAACTCTTCCTTGACGCTTTGCTGGATCGGAGCCCGAGGATCGTCATCGAGCTGAACGTGTGCTAAGAACTCGGAGGTGCCGGAGTAACGGTGCTTGGATCGGTCGGATCGGGAAGAAGACGTACGACTACTTCCTCTACGTTGTGTCAATGCTTCCGTTGCGATCTACAAGGGTACGTAGATCATACTCTCCTCTCGTTGCTATGCATCACCATGGTCTTGCGTGTGCGTAGGAAATTTTTTGAAATTACTACGTTCCCCAACAAAGCGTTCATAACGTCTTGGTTCTATGGGACGGGTGGATCACCTAGTGGTGCTTGTAGGACATATTCTTTCTTGGCAGCTATGAGGATGATCCTCAGATTCCGGACCCAGTCCGTATAGTTGCTGCCATCGTCTTTCAGCTTGGTTTTCTCTAGGAACGCGTTGAAGTTGAGGACTACGTTGGTCATCTGATCTACAAGACATATTGTAAAGATTTTGGACTAAGTTCATGATAATTAAGTTCATCTAATCAAATTGTTCAATGAACTCCCACTTAGATAGACATCCCTCTGCTAGTCATCTAAGTATAACATGATCCGAATCAACTAGGCCGTGTCCGATCATCACGTGAGACGGACTAGTCAACGTCGGTGAACATCTTCATGTTGATCGTATCTTCTATACGACTCATGCTCGACCTTTCGATCTTCTGTGTTCCGAGGCCATGTCTATACACATGCTAGGCTCGTCAAGTCAACCTAAGTGTTTGCATGTGTAAATATGTCTTACACCCGTTGTATGTGAACGTTTGGATCAAACACCCGATCATCACGTGGTGCATTGAAACAACGAACTGTCGCAACGGTACACAGTTAGGGGGAACACTTTCTTGAAATTATTATGAGGGATCATCTTATTTACTACTGTCGTTCTAAGTAAACAAGATGCAAAACATGATAAACATCACATGCAATCAAATAATAACAGTGACATGATATGGCCAATATCACACAGCTCCTTTGATCTCCATCTTGGGGCTCCATGATCATCCTGTCACCGGCATGACACCATGATCTCCATCATCATGATCTCCATCATCGTGTCTCCATGAAGTTGCTCGCCAACTATTACTTCTACTACTATGGCTAACGCGTTTAGCAATAAAGTAAAGTAATTTACATGGCGTTTCTCAATGACACGCGGGTCATACAAAAAATAAAGACAACTCCTATGGCTCCTGCCGGTTGTCATACTCATCGACATGCAAGTCGTGATTCCTATTACAATAGCATGAACAACTCATACATCACATATATGTCATTCATCATTCATCACAACTTTGGCCATATCATATCACAAAGCACTTGCTGCAAAAACAAGTTAGACGTCCTCTAATTGTTGTTGCAAGTTTTACGTGGCTGCAATAGGGTTCTAGCAAGAACGTTTTCTTACCTACGTGAAAGCCACAACGTGATTTGTCAACTTCTATTTACCCTTCATAAGGACCCTTTTCATCGAATCCGCTCCAACTAAAGTAGGAGAGACAGACACCCGCCAGCCACCTTATGCAACTAGTGCATGTTAGTCGATGGAACCGGTCTCACGTAAGCATACGTGTAAGGTTGGTCCGGGCCGCTTCATCCCACAATACCGTTGAAGCAAGATAAGACTAGTAGCAGCAAGAAAGTTGACAACATCTACGCCCACAACAAATTGTGTTCTACTCGCGCAAGAAGAACTACGCATAGACCTAGCTCATGATGCCACTGTTGGGGAACGTTGCAGAAAACAAAAAATTTCCTACGGTTTCACCAAGATCCATCTATGAGTTCATATAGCACCGAGTGATTGGATTGCATCTACATACCTTTGTAGATCGCGAGCGGAAGCGTTCAAAGAACGGGGATGAGGTAGTCGTACACGACGTGATCCAAATCACCGATGACCAAGCGCCGAACGGACGGCACCTCCGCGTTCAACACACGTACGGAGCGGATGACGTCTCCTCCTTATTGATCCAGCAAGGGGGAAGGAGAGGTTGATGAAGATCCAGCAGCACGACGGCGTGGTGGTGGATGCAGGGCGTCACAGTAGCAGGGCTTCGCCGTGTACTACGAGGGAGAGAGGTAACAGGGGAGAGGGAGGCGCCAAAGGCTGAGGTATGATGTCCTCCATCTCCCCACTATATATAGGGGTGCCCAAGGGGGGAGGCCGGCCCTAGGAGATCCAATCTCCTAGGGGGGGCGGCGGCCAAGGGGTGGGGGGCTTGCCCCCCTTTAGGGTTTCCCCCAAACCCTAGGCGCATGGGCCCTTTTGGGGCTGGTGCCCTTGGCCCATATAGGCCAAGGCGCACCCCCTACAGCCCATGTGGCCCCCGGGGCAGGTGGCCCCACCCGGTGGACCCCCGGGACCCTTCCGGTGGTCCCGGTACAATACCGGTGACCCCGAAACTTGTCCCGATGGCCGAAACAGCACTTCCTATATATAATTTTTTACCTCCGGACCATTCCGGAACTCCTCGTGACGTCCGGGATCTCATCCGGGACTCCGAACAACATTCGGGTTACTGCATATACATATCTTCACAACCCTAGCGTCACCGAACCTTAAGTGTGTAGACCCTACGGGTTCGGGAGACATGCAGACATGACCGAGACGACTCTCCAGTCAATAACCAACAGCGGGATCTGGATACCCATGTTGGCTCCCACATACTCCACAATGATCTCATCGGATGAACCACGATGTCGAGGATTCAAGCAACCCCGTATGCAATTCCCTTTGTCAATCGATATGTTACTTGCCCGAGATTCGATCGTCGGTATCCCAATACCTCGTTCAATCTCGTTACCGGCAAGTCACTTTACTCGTACTGTAATGCATGATCCCGTGACCAGACACTTGGTCACTTTGAGCTCATAATGATGATGCATTACCGAGTGGGCCCAGTGATACCTCTGCGTTATACGGAGTGACAAATCCCAGTCTTGATCCGTGTCAACCCAACAGACACTTTCAGAGATACCCGTAGTCTACCTTTATAGTCACCCAGTTACGTTGTGACGTTTGGTATACCCAAAGCACTCCTACAGTATCCGGGAGTTACACGATCTCATGGTCTAAGGAAAAGATACTTGACATTGGAAAAACTCTAGCAAACGAACTATATGATCTTTAAGCTATGTTTAGGATTGGGTCTTGTCCATCACATCATTCTCCTAATGATGTGATCTCGTTATCAATGACATCCAATGTCCATAGTCAGGAAACCATGACTATCTGTTGATCAACGAGCTAGTCAACTAGAGGCTTACTAGGGACATGTTGGTGTCTGTTATTCACACATGTATTACGATTTCCGGATAACACAATTATAGCATGAATAAAGACAATTATCATGAACAAGGAAATATAATAATAATGCTTTTATTATTGCCTCTAGGGCATATTTCCAACACAAGGATATCCATAGACATAGAGTGATGCACACACAAGATGATGTCCATGAAAACTTTTAGGTTACCTTGTCCCTTGTCTTACCAACAAGAGGGTTTGTGACTCCTTGAACTAGTGCAAGATGTGGAAGTTGATTGCACTTGTTCTTGCCAAAATGATAAGAGTGAAGTATGTTGACGGAGTCACCCTCAAGAACTCTCTAGTTCTTCTTCTTTTGGATCCACACCATCTTGATGGGAATCCTTGGAGTTGTAGTCATACTTGATGAAGTGGAACTTGAAGTGGTCTTGGGAATCCACTTGACTAAGGTCTTAGGAGCTTCTTCAAATGCATCAATTTCCTCTTGAAGCTTGTCCTTGCCTTTTTGCTTGTAGTCTTGTGGTGGAAGATCATCTTGAGCTTGTGTCCCCTTGAAGGAAGTATCATACTTCTCTTGTTGACGAACAAACTTTGTCTTGGGGTATTGATCTTCTTCCCACTCAACTCCATTGGCATTGAACTTTCGTTCAAAACCAACACCTTGATTCTTCCGGTGCATTCCTTGATTGCGCACAATTTCCTCGAATCGCTTACTCCCGGCAAGGCTTTTGTACACTCCTTTCTCTATAATTCCCTTCAATAAGCTATTTTCTTGCTCAAGTGTAACTTGGCTAAGAGAATCATTAGTGGACTCAAGAGAACTACTAGAAGCAACAATATTGGATTTAGCATGATCATTGTTACTACTAGAGGAAGAATCTTTCTTGTTATTGTTACTAGACTTGACTTGAGGTATGTAAGTGGATAAGAGTAAACGCTTGGCAATGTAAGAAGAACTTTTCTTGCAGAGATCATTATTGATTGCCTTTAAAAACTCATCCTCTTGCTCAAGATTGAGCTTTTCAAAGCGTAACTTCTCATGAGCTTTTAAAAGTTCTCGATGATCTTCGAAGATAGTTTCATGAGCCAACTTAAGAGTGTTTAGTTCTTTAGTTAGAGCCTCAATCTTTTCTTTATCATTGTCATTCGTTTTATCTTGATTAGCATGATTAAATGATGTTTCATCATAGTATTCATCACTAGAGTTATTAACAAGTAAATCATCACCTAACAATTCATCTTCATCACTATTAAAATCAACATACTCGGGGTGTGTTACCTTAGGACCTTTGGCCATGAAGCATCTTCCAATTCCTTCATTAGGTGAGTCAAATATGTCGTAGGAGTTGGTTGACACAAGTGCTAGACCGGCAACACCTTCATCTTGAGTATATTCGGAGTCGGAGTGATAACTTCTCTCGGAGTGGCTGTAGGAGTCGGAGCCGGATACCCATTCACCAACATGAGCTTGATGTCTTCATTTTGTGTAGGTCCTTGATGATTTTTCCTTCCTTTCCGAATCCTTGCTTCTCCGTGAGTATCTTCGTTCATAACGATCATCTCTACTCCTTCTCTCTCTTGGTGGTGATTCTTTGCTTCTTCTTTTTGGAGAGTCTTCTCTTCTCTTGTAGGGAGCCGTACACTCATTGGAATAGTGTCCGGGTCTTCCACAATTGTAGCAGTTTCGCTCTCGACTAGAAGATCTTTTGTCATTGTAGGACCTTGACTTGAAGCTTCTATCTTTGCTTCTACTCTTGTAGAACTTGTTGAAGTTCTTCACCATTAAGCTCAATTCTTCATTGAAGTTTTGTTTCTCACTTGATGATGTAGGGGCTTCACATGAGGCTTTGTAGGCACCACTTGATTTGTTGTGAAGTTCCTCTTTATCCTTAAGTGACATCTCATGAGCAACAATTCTTCCAATTACCTCCGTTGGCTTGAGATCTTTGTAATTGGGCATCATTTGGATCAATGTGCACACGGTATCATATTTTCCATCCAAGGCTCTTAGAATCTTCTTGATGATGAATCTATCGGTCATCTCTTCACTTCCTAAGCCGGCAATCTCATTTGTGATGAGAGCAAGCCTAGAGTACATTTCAGCGACACCTTCACCATCCTTCATTTTGAACTTGTCAAGTTGACTTTGAAGCACATCCAACTTGGATTCCTTGACGGAGTCGGTACCTTCGTGCATATCAATCAAAGTGTCCCAAATTTCCTTTGCATTCTCAAGACGGCTGATTTTGTTGAATTCTTCGGGGCACAATCCATTGAAGAGAATATCACAAGCTTGAGCATTGTATTGCAGCATCTTCAACTCATCCGCGGTAGCTTCACGGTTTGGTTCTCTCCCATCAAAGAAGTCACCTTGCAAACCAACACACACAATAGCCCAAATGGCAGGGTTATGTCCAAGAATATGCATTTTCATTTTATGCTTCCAACTAGCAAAATTAGTACCATCAAAGTAAGGACCTCTACGGTGATAATTTCCCTCGCTAGACGCCATACTCTCCTAGGTTGTGAAACCAAGGCTATGACCACCAAACGCTATGGAAATCAAAGCAAATAGAGATCAAAACTCTGATACCACTTGTAGGATCAGAAGTATGTCTAGAGGGGGGGTGATTAGACTACTTGACCAAATAAAAACTTAACCTTTTCCCAATTTTAGTTCTTGGCAGATTTTAGCTATTCTAGGACAAGTCAAGCAATCATCACACAATTCAAGCCAGCATGCAAAGAGTATATTGGCAGCGGAAAGTAAAGCATGCAACTTGCAAGAATGTAAAGGGAAGGGTTTGGAGAATTCAAATGCAATTGGAGACACGGATGTTTTTCCCGTGGTTCGGATAGGTGGTGCTATCCTACATCCACGTTGATGGAGACTTCAACCCACGAAGGGTAACGGTCGCGCGAGTCCACGGAGGGCTCAACCCACGAAGGGTCCACGAAGAAGCAACCTTGTCTATCCCACCATCGCCATCGCCCACGAAGGACTTGCCTCACTAGCGGTAGATCTTCACGAAGTAGGCGATCTCCTTGCCCTTACAAACTCCTTGGTTCAACTCCACAATCTTGTCGGAGGCTCCCAAGTAACACCTAGCCAATCTAGGAGACACCACTCTCCAAGAAGTAACAAATGGTGTGTAGATGATGAACTCCTTGCTCTTGTGCTTCAAATGATAGTCTCCCCAACACTCAACTCTCTCTCATAGGATTTGGATCTGGTGGAAAGAAGGTTTGAGTGGAAAGCAACTTGGGGAAGGCTAGAGATCAAGATTCATATGGTAGGAATGGAATATCTTGGTCTCAACACATGAGTAGGTGGTTCTCTCTCAGAACATATGAGTTGGAAGTGTAGATGTGTTCTGATGGCTCTCTCCTCGAATGAAGAGAAGGTGGAGGGGTATTTATAGCCTCCACACAAAATCCAACCGTTACACACAATTTAACAATCTCGGTGGGACCGAATCAGAAAACTCGGTCGGACCGAAATAGTAAACCTAGTGACCGTTAGTGATTTTCGGTGGGACCGACATGCAACTCGGTGGAACCGATATGGTTAGGGTTTGGGCATAACGTAATCTCGGTGAGACCGATTACACAAACTCGGTGAGACCGATTTTGGTAATAAGCTAACCAGAGAGTTGGTCAGGCAAACTCGGTGGGACCGATTTGCTCTTTCAGTGAGACCGAAAAGTTACAAAAGGGAAACAGAGAGTTTACATTGCAATCTTGGTGGGACCGATCCGCTCTTTCGGTGAGACCGAAAAGTTACGAAAGGGAAACAGAGAGTTTGCAATCCCATCTCGGTGAGACCGAGATCCCTATCGGTAGAACCGAATTGCTAGGGTTTGGCAGTGGCTTATGACAAGTGAAACTCGGTGGCGCCGGATAGAAAGAATCGGTAGGACCGAGTTTGGCTTAGGGTTTAGGTCAAATGTGGATATGGGAAAGTAGCTGAGGATTTTGCAGCATATCATTAAGCACATGAAGCAAGATGCTCATTAAGCAACACCTCATCCCTCCTTGATAGTATTGGCTTTTCCTATGGACTCAATGTGATCTTGGATCACTAAAATATAAAATGAAGAGTCTTGAGCTTTTGAGCTTGAGCCAATCCTTTGTCCTTAGCATTTTGAGGGTTCCACTTTCACCATCCATGCCATGCCAATCATTGAGCTTTCCTGAAATAATCACCTTGGAATAGCATTAGCTCAATGAGCTATATGTTGTTATGAATTACCAAAACCACCTAGGGATAGTTGCACTTTCACATGGACCAGAGGAAAACCCTTCTCCCATCTAGGGAGGAGGTCAAGGAAGAAGAAGAAGGAGGGGGGCTCTCTCCCCCTCGCTTCCGGTGGCACCGGAGTGCCACCGAGGGCCATCATCATCACCGCGATCTACACCAACACCTCCGCCATCTTCACCAACATCTCCATCACCTTCCCCCCTCTATCTACAGTGGTCCACTCTCCCGCAACCCGCTGTACCCTCTACTTGAACATGATGCTTTATGCTTCATATTATTATCCAATGATGTGTTGCCATCCTATGATGTCTGAGTAGATTTTCGTTGTCCTATCGGTGGTTGATGAATTGCTATGATTGATTTAATTTGCTTGTGGTTATGTTGCTGTCCTTTGGTGTCCATCATATGATTGCGCGTGTGGATCACACCATAGGGTTAGTTGTATGTTGATAGGACTATGTATTGGAGGGCAAGAGTGACAGAAGCTTCAACCTGGCATAGAAATTGATGGATACGGGATTGAAGGGGGGCCAATATATCTTAATGCTATGGTTGGGTTTTACCTTAATGAACGTTAGTAGTTGCGGATGCTTTCTAGTAGTTCCAATCATAAGTTCATAGAATTCCAAGTCAGGGATGACATGCTAGCAGTGGCCTTTCCCAAATAATACTTGCTATCGGTCTAGTAAAGTAGTCAATTGCTTGGGGGCAATTTCGCAACTCCTACCACAACTTTTCCACACTCGCTATATTTACTTTATTATTTCTTTATCTAAACAGCCCCTACTTTTTATTTACGTACTCTTTATTATCTTGCAAACCTATCCAAAAACACTTACAAAGTACTTCTAGTTTCATACTTGTTCTAGGTAAAGCGAACGTCAAGCGTGCGTAGAGTTGTATCGGTGGTAGATAGAACTTGAGGGAATATTTGTTCTACCTTTAGCTCCTTGTTGGGTTCGACACTCTTACTTATCGAAAACTATTGCGATCCCCTATACTTGTGGGTTATCAAGACCTTTTTCTGGCACCGTTGCCGGGGAGCAATAGCGTGGGGTGAATATTCTCGTGTGTGCTTGTTTGCTTTATCACTAAGTAATTTTCATTTGTTGTTCTTAGTTGTTTCCTATCTTCAGTTATGGGTAGGAAAAGCAAAATACCAAAAAAATTAGTTGTGCCTATTGAACCAATGGTTGAAGAACCAATCAAAATCTATCACACTGCTGAAGCTTATTACTTGGATCATCTTCGATCCCTATGTGCTCGTGCTGAAACCCCAACTAGCTTAGTTGAGGGCAAATTTTTAGATGAGCATGCTTGTTTTGTGCGACACAGAATATCTGAAAAAGGGAAAACTTTACTGGATCAAATTCATCGTTTGTAATGCTATGCTTGGATTTATGTGAAATATATTATTATACTTGTTGTTCTGAAGACCCTAAGAAACACCTTCCCTACCAATGTTTGTTTAGTGATAATGGAATTGTATCCTCTTATGCTAAGGGTGTTTATAGTTACTATGATGTTCAATAAATTGAAGAATTTGTTGCTTTTAAGGGTGCTTATGAAATTGTTTCTTTGATTGAAAAGTATGATGCTACTCTTTACAAATCTGAAAATTTTGCCATACTTAAATATTGTTGTGATAATTATGCTTCTAATGCCTATGTTGAACCATATATTGAGTACTACTCCGCTGTCCAAGAAGAGACTAATATTTTGCAGGAGTCTATGGAAGAAGAAATAGATGAAACTGTGAGCTCATTGGATGAAAAAGATGATGAGGAGAGCGAAGAACAAAAGGAGGAAGAGCGGAGTAGCTACCCGTGACCACCTTCTAATGAGAGTAACTCTTCAACTCATACGTTGTTTAATTCCCCTTCGTGCTTACCGAAGGATGATTGCTATGATGACTGTTATGATCCCATTGATTCTCTTGAAATATTCCTTTTTGATGATGCTTGCTATGCTTGTGGCTAAGATGCCAATATGAATGATGCTTATGGAGATGAACTTGCTATAGTTCCTTATGTTAAACATGAAATTATTGCTATTGCACCCACGCATGATAGTCCTATTATCTTTTTGAATTCTCCCGACTACACTATATCGGAGAAGTTTGCACTTATTAAGGATTATATTGATGGGTTGCCTCTTACCGTTGCACATGATGATTTTGATAGATATAATATGCATGTGCTTGCTGCTCCTACTTGCAATTATTATGAGAGAGGAACTATATCTCCACCTCTCTATGTTTTCAATATGATAGAATTGCAAGAAACTGTTTATACTATGCATTGGCCTTTACTAGGTGTGCATGAATTGTTCTTTTATGACATGCCGATGCATAGGAAGAGAGTTAGACTTCGTCATTACATGATATATGTTACCTTGTGCTCACCACTAAATTACAAATCATTGTTAATTAGAATTGGCTTTGATATACCTTGGGATCCGGGTGGATTCATTACTTGAGCACTATATGCCTAGCTTAATGGCTTTAAAGAAAGCGTTGCCAGGGAGACAACCCGAAAGTTTTAGAGAGTCATTTATTTCTGTTGAGTGCTTTTATATAGTTTAAAAACAACAAAAATAAAGAGGGGAACCCAAAACCTTTTCAAAAAGGAAAGCGAAAGTGAGAAAGACAAGCATTGTTGAAGTGGGAGCTAGCCTTGAACTTTGTTCATGCTCACGGAAACTTTGTAAATCTTGATTACAGAAACTTTTCAATAAAAATAATTATCCCCTTGTACAATTCCATTGTGTTATAAAAATAATGTGCCAAGGTTTGCCTTTAGGATGTTTACATTTGCTTGATGGTTTGTACGGTGCAGGACAGAAACTTTGGCTATAGTGCGCGATTTTACATTTTTAGCTGGAACATAAAATGGTTCTGATTCCTTTTGAAATGTCTTCCTATACAAATTGTTTATTTTTTCTAATTTTGGTAGAATTTTTCAAGTATCAGAAGTATGGTGAATGTTCATCTTATTATAGACTGTTCTATTTTAGACAGATTCTGTTTTTGTTGCATAGTTTGCTTGTTTGATGAACCTATCAATTTATATCAGTGGATTAAGCCATAAAAAAGTTATATTACAGTAGACACAATGCAAAAACAAAATATGAATTGGTTTGCAACAGTACTTAGAATAGTGATTTGCTTTATTATACTAACGGATCTTACCGAGTTTTCTGTTGGAGTTTTGTGTGGATGAAGTGGTCAATGATTGAGAAGGTCTCGATGTGAGAAGAAGGAAGAGAGGCAAGAGCTCAAGATTGGGGATGCCCGAGACATCCCAAGTAAATATTCAAGGAGACTCAAGCGTCTAAGCTTGGGGATGCTGGGGAGGCATCCCCTCTTTCTTCAACAAATATCGGTATGTTTTCGGATTCGTTTCGTTCATGCGATATGTGCAAGTCTTGGAGCGTATTTTGCATTTAGGTTTCTATTTTTCTTTTTATGCACCATGCTGGTATGAGATAGTCCTTGGTTGATTTATAGAATACTCATTGCACTTCACTTATATCTTTTGAGTATGGCTTTATAGAATGCTTCATGTGCTTCACTTATATCATTTGAAGTTTGGATTGCCTATTTCTCTTCACTTAGACAACCGCCATTTGTAGAATGCTCTTTTGCTTCACTTATATTTGTTAGAGCACGGGCATATCTTTTGTAGAAAGAATTAAACTCTCTTGCTTCACTTATATCTATTTGGAGAGATGACAGGAACTGGTCATTCACATGGTTAGTCATAAAATCCTACATAAAACTTGTAGATCACTGAATATGATATGTTTGATTCCTTACAATAGTTTTGCGATATAAAGATGGTGATATTAGAGTCATGCTAATGGGTAGTTGTGGATTGTAGAAATACTTGTGTTGAAGTTTGTGATTCCCGTAGCATGCACGTATGGTGAACCGTTATGTAACGAAGTCGGAGCATGAGGTATTTATTGATTGTCTTCCTTATGAGTGGCGGTCAGGAACGAGCGATGGTCTTTTCCTACCAATCTATCTCCCTAGGAGCATGTGCGTAGTACTTTGTTTCGATAGCTAATAGACTTTTGCAATAAGTATGTGAGTTCTTTATGACTAATGTTGAGTCCATGGATTATACGCACTCTCACCCTTCCATCATTGCTAGCCTCTCTAGTACCGCGCAACTTTCGTCGGTACCATAAACCCACCATATACCTTTCTCAAAACAGCCACCATACCTACCTATCATGGCATTTCCATAGCCATTCCGAGATATATTGCCATGCAACTTCCATCATCATCATATACATGACTTGAGCATTCATTGTCATATTGCTTTGCATGATCGTAAGATAGCTAGCATGATGTTTTCATGGCTTGTCCATTTTTTTGATGTCATTGCTACACTAGATCATTGCACATCCCGGTACACCGCCGGAGGCATTCATATAGAGTCATACTTTGTTCTAGACATTGAGTTGTAATATTGAGTTGTAAGTAAATAAAAGTGTGATGATCATCATTATTAGAGCACTGCCCCAGTGAGGAAAGGATGATGGAGACTATGATTCCCCCATAAGTCGGGATGAGACTCCGGACGAACAAAAAGAGAAAGGCCAAAAAAGGGAAGGCCCAAAAAAAATTAAAAAAATAAAACAAAAAATGAGAGAAAAAGAGAGAAGGGGCAGTGCTACTATCCTTTTTCCACACTTGTGCTTCAAAGTAGCACCATGTTCTTCATATAGAGAGTCTCTTGAGTTATCACTTTCATATACTAGTGGGAGTTTTCATTATAGAACTTGGCTTGTATATTTCGATGATGGGCTTCCTCAAATTCCCGAGGTCTTCATGAGCAAGCAAGTTGGATGCATAACCATTTAGTTTCAGTTAGAGCTTTCATACACTTATAGCTCTAGTGCATCCGTTGCATGGTAATCCCTACTCACTCACATTGATATCTATTGATGGGCATCTCCATAGCCCGTTGATACGCCTAGTTGATGTGAGACTATCTTCTCATTTTTGTCTTCTCCACCATCATATTCTATTCCACCTATAGTGCTATGTCCATGGCTCACGCTCATGTATTGCGTGAAAGTTGAAAAGGTTTGAGAACGTCAAAAGTATGAAACAATTGCTTGGCTTGTCATTGGGGTTGTGCATGATGTGAATATTTTGTGTGGTGAAGATGGAGCATAGCCAGACTATATGATTTTGTAGGGATAACTTTCTTTGGCCATGTTATTTTGAAAAGACATGATTGCTTTATTAGTGGGCTTGAAGTATTATTGTTTTTATGTCAAATGATAGACTATTGCTTTGAATCACTCGTATCTTAATATTCATGCCATGATTAGACATATGATCAAAATTATGCTAGGTAGCATTCCACATCAAAAATTATCTTTTTTATCATTTACCTACTCGAGGACGAGCAGGAATTAAGCTTGGGGATGCTGATACGTCTCCGTCGTATCTATAATTTTTGATTGTTCCATGCCAATATTATTCAACTTTCATATACTTTTGGCAACTTTTTATACTATTTTTGGGACTAACATATTGATCCAGTGCCCAGTGTCAGTTCCTGTTTGTTGCATGTTTTTTGTTTCGCAGAATATCCATATCAAACGGAGTCCAAACGGAATAAAAACTGACGGAGATTTTTTTGGAACATATATGATTTTTGGGAAGAAGAATCCACGCGAGACGATGCTCGAGGGGCCCACGAGGTAGGGGGCGCGCCCCAGGGTGTCAGGCGCGCCCCTGACCCTCGTGGCCACCCCGTAAGGCGGTTGGAGCCCTTCTTTCACCGCAAGAAAGCTAATTTCCGGATAAAGATCGTGTCAAAATTTCAGCCCAATCGGAGTTACGGATCTCCAGGAATATAAGAAACGGTGAAAGGGAAGAATCTGAGAACGCAGAAACAGAGAGAGACAGAGAGACAGATCCAATCTCGGAGGGGCTCTCGCCCCTCCCGTGCCATGGAGGCCATGGACCAGAGGGGAAACCCTTCTCCCATCTAGGGAGGAGGTCAAGGAAGAAGAAGAAGGAGGGGGGCTCTCTCCCCCTCGCTTCCGGTGGCACCGGAGTGCCACCGGGGGCCATCATCATCACCGCGATCTACACCAACACCTCCGCCATCTTCATCAATATCTCCATCACCTTCCCCCCTCTATCTACAGCGGTCCACTCTCCCGCAACCCGCTGTACCCTCTACTTGAACATGGTGCTTTATGCTTCATATTATTATCCAATGATGTGTTGCCATCCTATGATGTCTGAGTAGATTTTCGTTGTCCTATCGGTGGTTGATGAATTGCTATGATTGATTTAATTTGCTTGTGGTTATGTTGTTGTCCTTTGGTGCCCATCATATGATTGCACGCGTGGATCACACCATAGGGTTAGTTGTATGTTGATAGGACTATGTATTGGAGGGCAAGAGTGACAGAAGCTTCAACCTAGCATAGAAATTGATGCATACGGGATTGAAGGGGGACCAATATATCTTAATGCTATGGTTGGGTTTTACCTTAATGAACGTTAGTAGTTGCGGATGCTTGCTAATGGTTCCAATCATAAGTGCATAGAATTCCAAGTCAGGGATGACATGCTAGCAGTGGCCTCTCCCACATAATACTTGCTATCGGTCTAGTAAAGTAGTCAATTGCTTAGGGGCAATTTCGCAACTCCTACCACCACTTTTCCACACTCGCTATATTTACTTTATTATTTCTTTATCTAAACAGCCCCTACTTTTTATTTACGTACTCTTTATTATCTTGCAAACCTATCCAAAAACACCTACAAAGTACTTCTAATTTCATACTTGTTCTAGGTAAAGCGAATGTCAAGCGTGCGTAGAGTTGTATCGGTGGTTGATAGAACTTGAGGGAATATTTGTTCTACCTTTAGCTCCTCGTTGGGTTCGACACTCTTACTTATCGAAAACTGTTGCGATCCCCTATACTTGTGGGTTATCAGTGATCAGTGTGTGATGGCGTTGGACTGATACTCTGGAAGTTGGGAGCGCAAATTAGAGTAACAAGAAACTTAATTTTGCTCGAGTGTTGACTGTGGTCAAGAAAAGAAGGGACTACAAGTTGTAGGTGGAGTCATATGGAGTCTTTGGAGTAGCAGCGGTTCTCATGGGATAAGCTCAAGTCCAGTGTACATGGAAGTTTGATGCATGGACAAATTCAAGATGGTGAAGAATATTCGCCAAGGTGGAGTTTGTTAGAGTTGTGTCGAATATAGTGTACAAGATAGGCTACGGTTGGACTTGAAGTTGTATTGTGTTTAGATAGGATATGGAGTCATGTTCAAGTAAGACACTTGTATCCTAGGCCTCTTTTATATAGCGGGGGTAAACACATGATGTAGCTTATGCCAACATAATTGCACGGGAGCACAGGGGAAGCCGGCGGCGTGTGCCGGTGTCGAGGACGACCTGATGTGGTATTGTCGCGGTATCTTGGGGAGGAGCGTCCATAGTCAGGCCTCGGGAATGTAGCTATATTGATGAACCTCGTTAACAAATCTTGATGTTGTTCTCGTGTAATTGCTTGACCCTCAGATGATCGATGGTATGCCTTGAATTTATTCTAACAAATCTGGCTAGGATACGAGCCCAATCATAACACAAGCTAGGATTGCGTATCGAAGCTTCTTGAATTTTCTAATTTGCTCTCACATCTCGTTGTTTTCGAGTTGCCTCTCATCTAGCTGATGTCGCAGTGGTCTATGGTAGTACTCCAGCAGCTTGCTTAAGTATTTCTTCACAAGATAGGCCCATATCCATGTGCGGAAACAGACTCATTTCTGCAACATATGTATACATAATGATGTGACCAACGTGAGATTTGTATGCATGCCAATTTGCTGACACGGAGAGAGATTTTCTGCCATATACTTTTCTACGGCCAGCGTGGATGAAGAACTCTCGTTCTAGATTCCATGTTGTGTAAGAAGCTTCCTTATCAAGAGGGCATTGACAGGCGCAAAGCAGCACGGGTGGCCTTGCCGGATTCAGGCTCACTCCGCCGTCGGTGGCGCACGATTTGCCGCCGGATCGAAACAGACACGCTGCTGTAGCGAGATAATTCGTCAAACATGACCGACTGCATGTGCCACGGTGGAGAGCTCATGGCCGAGCCAACATGGCCAGAGGCCCAATTTTTTGGTTCTATAACTATACCTAAAAAAAATTCCACCCTTTGGACGGCAAAGTGAAACCCTAGCCCATGCTTTTGGGCTGGGCCCATCGGCCCGGACTGCCCATACCTAGATGTTGTAAGCACTTGCTCCATCTTTCCATAATGTAAGACGCTTCAAAAAAGGATGTTGTAAGCATCTAGTGGTATTGTTAGTCTCAAAACGAAAAACAAAACCTAGTGGGATTGTTGATTCTAAAAGAAAAATCTAGTGGTATTATTGTGGAAAGTTTAACCACGAGTGGCACTTTTGCAAAGAAGTGGATTGTGCAGTAGGAGTAGGAGCTTCCTTGCTCTGTTCCCAAGCCAAGATCAGAATTCAGAAGTTGAGAGCCCCCCAAAAAACAAAGGGACCCACGCGCAAAATGCTCGCGCTCCTGCTCTCCCCGCCGGCGGCGCCTCCGCCGTGCCTCGCGACGCTACGGCGGCGGCCTCCCGCGCCCCGCGCCTCCTCCGCCCCCGGCCGCGCGGCGCCCGCCCTCCGCGCCGCGGCCGTCCGGCCCCGCCTCGCCGCCGCGGCGCCCGGCCCCGCCGAGCCGGAGCCCGCGCCGCTGTCCGCCGAGGAGGAGGCCGAGCGCGCCAAGCTCGCCCAGGTGCCGCCCCGCTCCCTCCCCCGTCCCCCCGCTGATCTGCTGAGCCCTAGTTAGTAGTGACAGTTTGTGATACCATCGTGCTTAGTGGGGTTCCTGTTGCCCAACCAAAAGACCAACGCCGGCTCTGCCTCCTGGTCTAGTGCCTCTGGGAAAT
The DNA here is from genome assembly GCF_056163025.1 of Triticum urartu. Lineage (NCBI taxonomy): Eukaryota > Viridiplantae > Streptophyta > Magnoliopsida > Poales > Poaceae > Triticum > Triticum urartu. The sequence goes on from NC_141879.1 coordinate 718,151,572, forward strand.
TCAGATTCTCGCAGCCTCTTGCCGTTTGCCCGATTGCTGCACGAATGACTGGGAAACCGTGAGGTACATGCTGACACTCAGAGTTCGTGTTCATTAAGGATATGCAGACAGAGCATGGGCAATCCTTGTTCAATCCTGCAGGGCAGCAGGCCTGATACTGAGCAGTGGGGATGTAGTTCTTCTTCCAAGCAGGGCTGATACTGGGCCAAGGGGTTGTGGGTTTTTTTCTACCAATGGGAGCTTTCCCTTCACCGCCCCCATGGGGGTGGTCCACAGGGTTCATAACTACCCCTCTTACTACGGGGCGTTTACCTAGCCAACACTTAGATACCTGCATCAACTAGTATATGTTTTGGGATGGATTTTTCTTTTCTCTCCACACGCTTAATTTGTGCATCCACTTGCTCTCTGGTTAAAGACACTTTGCTGCACACCTTTTCTTTGTTCTATCAAAATCTTCGTGCTAATGAGGTGGCTACATGACTTCAACATGATATGTCAAACTTTCAATATTATTTTATCCACGATTCCTAAAGTTGCTACTGTCGTTTTGGTATTCTACTCTTAGTATGATATCTGGCTAAAAGTTAACGCTGTAAATCAAGTGTCCAGGTGCTGTTTCAGAATATGGTTTCCATGGTCCACTGATGACATTGCTTCTCTTCATGCTGTTTACTCGGCTCATATATCATCTTTTGCTCTGTGTTTTTTTTTTGGTTTGCAGGTTAGCAAAAGGCTAGAGAAAACAGCGCGGAATTTCAAGAATTTGGGTACCCTGGCATTCTGGTCTCAGTTGGTGTGCACGACCGTTTCGGCTGGGATCTTGTCGTTCTCCGCAGTTGCTACCGGGAATGCAACATCTCCCTTTACATTCTATGCGACCGGATTTGGCATCATTGCCGCCTTTATGTCAGTGTTCCGGTCATTTGGTTACATCCGTCTTTCCAAAACGCTCAGGAGGACAGCAACCGAGCCTACAAAGGTACTCCCGTTTCCCAAATAATTGTCCCACTGCGCTATCGTTTTCTTTGCTGAAAAGCCATTGCTTCTACGCACCCACTGCCTTTGCATATAGGAGTATGTTGCATGACGTCGGACCTTGCCTACCTGTCGACAATCAACTTGATCTCATAAACACACCCAACTCATTTGATGGCATATGGTACCATAATATCATGGTACAACAATGCATCACCGCTACTTGATCTCTTTTGAAGTAACATAATATTGCTTGGTTCTGCTTATATGTGCATTTTAGCCAAAACTAAGTCGAGTGGCTCCTTCTACAGGCCCCTCCGCGTGCGGCTGTGGTTAAAAACCTGAGGAACAGTATTGTACTCAGCGTTGTCGGGATGGGTGCTGCGGTCCTCGGGATGCAGGCGACTGTTGGTGCTTTGGTAGCAAAAGCTCTCACTACCTCCTCGGTGCCCTACTACCAGGGGATATCTGCTGGCCAGAGCCCAGTTCTTGCTCTGGATGTTTTTCTCGTTCAGGTATGCATTGTGTCTTCCCTTCATTTTGATTGTTTGCAGAACGAGAAGAGCTTCCAGGGGTGGTCCTTTTCCTCCCATCTTGCAAAGTGGTCTGTTTGAGTTTTGTAATGTGATCTTTGATCTACAGGGTTAGTAACAAAATGTGCAATCTTCACAAATATAGTAATAAGAACACCTTTAAATTGTCGGAGTTAGGATCGCATTTTCTACTACACTCCTTCAAAACCTAAGAAAATATTACGCTCTCCGATCCATATGAATTGTCACTGAAACGGATGTATCTGGGGAGTAGAATATTTTTTTAACTTGGCACTTCATTTTGTGTATTAATTGCCATTGTCTCTCATCATGGACAGGCTTCAGCCAATACCATCCTCTCGCATTTTCTCGGGCTATCGAGCTCGCTGGAGCTACTGCGGTCCGTGACAATCTCTCCAGCGGATGCCGGCCCCGTCCCTCGACCGGCATGAGCTACATACAAACACGGCATGCGGCTCCTGTTTTTTTTCAACTTTTTTGGTTCCGCAACTGTATTCTGGCAGCAGCTTTTTTTTTTCATTCTTCCTTTTTGTGTGTAGATCTTCTCGTTTGGTGACAAGTATCAGTATGTCCAGCTAGCTTGATTTTGCTCATGTGCAACTATCTACATATACTTGATGAAGAAAAAGAAATCGGTGCTGTCGAACCTCTGCTTATTACTTCAAACATATGTAGAGAAGTACTCCTGTACACGCCTACGTTTTGCGCCATCTGCTGATAACATAACTATCTGATACACGAACGGCATACCACTATACCAGCGTGTGACAACCATGGATGCCAAACACCCATGGGGCTATGGTCCACAGGTACACGCACAGGAAAACAGGCTCACAAGGCAAGCTTGAAATAAAGTTGCATTGCTTCTTTCACAGATATGATATGTGTTTTTACATTCAACACACAGGTAATACAGCCAGTTGCTCCCACTCTATGTTTGAGACAATGTAACCTATGCATAAGTACAAGATGAATGGAAACGAGATGTTAAAAAAGGAAAGAAAAAAGGATGACAAGGCATGTTTTCCCTATCTATATATGGATATGTCGAAGAGAAAACCCAGTCAGCGCCGCAGCTTGGTGTGGCGCAGCAAAGCACTATATCAACAGCGGGTATCCGAAATAACCGAAAAACTTGTCAAACCCTTGTTCTTCTCGCCGGTCCGAGTCAGCTTGAGCACCAATCTGCATGTCCAAAACTTGAATCCCCTTAGCACTGTCCCATCAGCCATCAAACTCTTTACCCTCATGATCCGAAGCGGCTTTGCTTGTGCATCAAGATTATGAAGGCCCGCATGCTGAAATGTTGAACTTTCCCCTGGTCCAAGTTCAAGCAGCAGTTAGCCTGTCACACTCTTGCCGTTCTCATGATCCGAAGAGGTTTGATTAGTGCATCAAGATCATCAGCCTCCGTGCCAAGTTCCCCTGAGTCCAGTTCCATCAGCTGTATGCCGTCCGGCGCATCAACACTCTGTATGCTGTCCGGCGCATCAACACTCTGTATGCTGTCCAGCGCATCAACGCCTTCTTCACCATCAATGTCAAGTGTGATAAAGTCAGTGAAGTCCCCACCTGAGAAAATATCATGTTGCTGTTTCTGTCTGTCATCTTGGCCTGAAGAAACTTTGCTTGTCTCGCTGTCATGTCTAATGCTGGTGTCAAAATACCGTCCCCAGCTACTGTTTTGGGGGGTGTCTGGTCTGCTTCTCTTAGGTTTGATTGTCTTCTTGGTGGGGTGATGAAGTTTGCACGTAGATTGTTGTGGGCACTCTCCTGTTGCCTCAAAGACTGGGCATGTGTAGCTGTGCTTTTTACGACACTGCTTGTAACAGAGGATTAATTCAAGACCATGAAAAGATTAGCAATGGAAGCCCCAAAAAGATCATGGAAGCCCCAAAGTTCAAAAGCTGAACCTGGTTGCAATGCAAAACCATGCAAAACTACACTGCAAGCATATCTGGCACAAACAAGTTCCAATAACAAAAAAGAACAACCTACTAACAAAATCTTCATTTTGATAACCTATCAACAGTTAAACGCTAAACCACCCACTGGATAATCCTCGTTGCCACGACTAAGAACATGCATGTCCTCCTAGATCCCAGCAAAAACACAAGAAGTCTCATGCAGTAAATTATACCTACCAAGAACTTTAAATTAATAATACTAAATGATTGGCAGGAGGGTAGGGCATATTATAGTTTACATCACATTCTGTAAGGGACATTTTTCACAATGGTTCAGTCTGGGTTTTTTTTTGGCAAGTTAACTATCAGCTTTTGAGGACAATGCTGAATTCCACCCCCTAGCAATAGTAATACTTGAATAAGATTGAAAGATTTCAGTAGTATCATTAAGTACCTCATCACCATCTGCACAGTATCCCTTTAGAAAATCTTCACAGGCAGGAGCCTTAGAGTTCACTTTCACATGCCTATAGGGACAAGCTGTGTTGGTACAGAGACCTGCCAGAATACAAATCTTATGATCAAGAAAAATGTTGCAGAAACAAAATTCTAAAATGATGCACTGCGAATGAAATGAATCACCTTTCAGAAAATAAGAACAGTCTTGCATTCTTTCCGGGAGGACCTGCAGAACATACTCTTACAATGAAAGAAGTGTCAAATGCAAGATAGGCAATAGAATCAAGAAGAAATGTCTTACCTTGTGAGTGAGTTTACAGCTAGTATCAGAACACAGGCCTTTAAGAAATTTAGTGCAAATAGTCACTTTAGCAGGGTCATGAATATAGCGACACTCGCCCTTAGGCTTCTTGCACTCGCCAAACCGAGTGAAGAATTGACAGTACTGTCGTTTCTTTGCCAGGCGTGATCTAACAGTGTGCAAACTCCATCGAACTTTCTCATTTGCTAGCATGCGAGTTACTTTTTTGGGGTTTCTAACCAGTTGGTTACCTTTGCTAACACGCACATATCTGTTTCAGAATAAAGAGAATCAGAGAATAAATCAAAGTTGAAAGATCCTAGATGCAAACAAGTTCTATTTTAAGACAGCATCATGCAAGCAATAGCATATGGTCAAAAAGATACCCATTGCAAGTTGATGACCTCCTCAAATCTGAAGATGCTTGATTGTTGTTTCTTAACTGATTGCCGGCAACAGATAAAGAGTATTGATCTGCAAATTTTGACCAATATCAAGTAAAAACAAAAAATTATATACTGACCAGATGAATGATCAGTGTCGTTACATCCACTGGAAGCACTGCTATATGCAATTACTATTAACCAATAAGAGAAGGTCCTTAAATTATGGCATAAGAGAGCATGTCTCATGCACTGCACTTCAAAATGGAATCGCCACAAAGTGATGATTTAGCTAACTAAGACCAGCAGTAAAATGTCCAGCCAGTAGGTAATTCAACTTTAGACTTGTAATATAGTGGACCACAGAAGTATTATAGAATAAAAATGCAACTGGGAATCTGTCTTGCAATATGGTGTAGCATGGAAGTTATGTTATTACACTAAAAAAGAGCAATTGAGAAGCAGGAGCAGCCAAACTTATGTATCTCACGTATAAATTATTTTAGCAGTTGAGTCATTCTTCTGTAGTGGCAATAAGTTTAACACATTACCATTTCTTCCAGTATAATGGAGATATTGCCGTTTCCGTTTTTCTCCTCTCTTTTTCTCAACGTCAGCAACTGCCAATGTAGCCTCCTGCAATCCAGGTTGTAACTTTATAAAATGCACCATATATGCACTACACAATAATGTGGTCTTGATATGTAAATGGTTAAATGCATTTTCAAAAGTTGGTTGCATGGCTGCTCTTATGACTAGTTAAATAGCAGTCAAGTATAATCAGCACTAATATAGGCAAGAATCAGCATTCTCGTTAGACATTAGCCGACAAAGTAGTTAGAAACTTCTTGAGAGACAAAAAAATTCAACCAGTAACATAAATCAAGTCGTCTCCCAAATACTTCTTGTGGGCTTCCCATCAGAACATAATACAACAACAGCAACAGCAACAGCAACAACAACAACAACAACAACAACAACAACAAAGCCTTTAGTCCCAAACAAGTTGGGGTAGGCTAGAGGTGAAACCCATCAGAACATAATGATCTGATGAAAATAACTCCAACTGGCTCTTACGGAATACTGAATACGAAAAAATATGCACAAAGAATATCAATTAAGTTACCTCGTTAACCTTTTGAGAACGCTTCTCAAGAGATCGTGACCATTTCAAACTTGATCCACCAACACTTAACACGCCAGATTTCCGTATAGAGAATCCATTAGTTGAGACAGTATAAATCATATCTCTCTTCTTGGTTTGTAATAGTTTTCTGCTACATGATAAGGGGCAAAGACTTGCTATAAACAAATTGAATGAATGGCTCAATAGAGAAAGAAAGAAGTTCAGGCTAGTCTGCTAATGTTACCTGACTATTCGTAAGGAGCTCACATTCTGAGTGTGACTGTTTCTAAAATTCTTGCAGTATATTTTTCTTTTCCATGGAAGAATACGTGGGAAGGCCTTCGCATAACTAGTTCCCGCAGATCCTTTCCTCTGTGGTTGTTGCCCACTGAGTGTCCACACGTGCGAGGAAGTTCCCATATTATTTGTCCGAAGAGCTGCATTTAGAAAAGTTTGAGCAAATGGTAGTTTAATGAATTAGCATTGCTTTCTTATTCAAGTATAAGGTTGCAGTTGTGGTATGCCTCAGAAGGAAAACAAAGAATACAAGAAAACAGAATACCTTTATGTGGTCTCTCCTTTAAACCATTGATACTGTTGTTCGAGGATGCAATTTGTACATTACTCTCACCTGAATTTAAGCTCTCAGCAGGTGCAATCTCTTTTGTATTCTGACCATCAGAGGAAGATGAACTCAAAATAATCTGATTTTTCCGCTTCTTGAAATATAAATCAGAGGCTGTGGGTGGCTGCTGTGATAAAACCTTATCTGTAGAACTTTTAGTCGGGTCATCAGGGTGCTGCCTCTGTGCAGCAACCAATTGATTTGATTTCGGTCTAACATAAACCACTTTACTAGCATCTGAGGGTTCAGGTGTTTGTGCACTTTTAATGCTTGGGGTATCAACACCTGAGTTTAATTGCCTAGCCGAATCTTCTTTTTCAGTTTCAGGAACATGCTGCTTGGGCAAAGTTTTAGGCAACTGCTCTGGGAGGCTTGTGGTTGAATTGATGGATTTGGCATGAAGTGGTAAAGGAGGAGTCTTAGGTCTTTCAACTGTAAAGCTCAAACGTGCTGCAGAATCATTTGAATCAACTTTCCTGACAAAGTTCATGCTTCTCCTCATCACAGGCTTATTCAACTTATTCTGAGTATCCAGACTAGAAGAATGAGAAAGTTTTCCTGTTGCTGGATTTCTAATAAGGGCGTTACCCTTGCGTATATAAGAGTTTTGAGTTTTGTCATTCCGCCTTGGTGGTTGTTTAGGCGGTAATCCTGAAGGCTGTGAACTGGGCAAAGATGTAGAAGATGTCATGTCACCACGATGCCATGTCTTGTGCCTTGGATTTGAACTTGCACGAGGAGGCTCTCGGGATGAACTGGGCAAATTCGCCCGTTTAGGAGCTACCTTGGGAGGCATAGAGCTTGTACAATTCATCTGAGGAGACTTCCCCACAGGGTTTCCAACCGAGTCCAATCCTGCTCTCCTGCTATCCTCCTTTGGTGCTAAGACTGGCAAACTAATAGAAGGTAAAGTAGATTTGCATGGTTGATGATCCTTTTTAGCTTCTGACACAATGGATTCAATCCAAGAAGACAACAAATCTCGCTTTGTGCTTGAGTTAACCACAGAACCTTCAGTATTACTGTTATAGGTATTATTATCTGGCTCAACAGATACCTGAGGAGAAAGCGTTGTATCCATCACATCAGTAGATTCCACAGCTGGGATGGCAGGTTCAATTGGGTTACCCACAGGATTATCCACCATCTGATGATCATGTTGATCAACAACATTTATTGAACTAATAGAGTGCAAACCAGAGAGAACTACCTCCCCATGTTTCTCAACATCACCACTGATTCCTTTATTACTGTCATAGGTATTATCCGGCTCAACAGATACCTGAGGAGAAACTAGCTCTGCATCCATCACATCAATAGATTCTACAGCTGGGATAGCAGGTTCAGTTGGGTTGCCCACAGAAATATCCACCATTTGATTATCATGTTGATCTACAACATTTATTGAACTAATAGAGTGCAAACCCGAGAGAACTATCTCACCATGTTTCTCAACAACGCCACTGATCTCTTTGGGTGTCAATGAGTCTGACTGAGGCATATCACTACCAGATACAGATAGCCTAATGCTGTTAACCTGACTAGAGAAAGCATCCACACTTCCACACTGCTCCAAACCTTGTGCAGTATCATGATCCTGACTAACAGAAGTGTCATTATCCACGCTCTGATCCAAACCTATCCTATCTTTCCTAACAGTAGCATCGTTAGTCACAAACTGCTCAGACATAGCAATGCTGTTGACCGCTGGCGGTAAAGTCAGCCAATTTTGAGAACCTACACCAACTGAGTCATCATCAGCCACACCTTTTTGTTTTACAAGACTATCAAATTCTGACACTGTGGAAACATCTAATCCTTTCTGCCCTTCCAGCAGCTCATGGTTTTCCTTGAGCTGTCGCTCACTTTCGATGTTATTACTGAAATAGAAATTACTGCCAAGTGTCAAAGTTGTAGGAACAGACTGCTCGCTGTTACCAGAAGATGAAGATTCACGGGAATGTGCCAAGGGAAAATCAATCTCGGGAGACAGATGACCTCTATGAAGATTGATCAGTTCTGCTACCTGAGCTGTAGCACCCCTTTCTATACCATTATTCAAAACAATATCCCGGGTTAAATCCTCCATAAGATCATCATCTAATGGTGGCACATTCATGCTTTCAACATTTCTGGAACATGACAGATTAAAGAAATCTCTACCTTCAACTTCCATGGGAGAATCTGTTTCATTGAAAGCAGTTCCGTCATTGAGAAGATCTTCCTTGTGGCTATTGCCGAATCCACCAGCTAAATTAAATTCTGGAGTGCTCCCAGAATTACATGTGGTGGTAGCATGTCTTTCAGTTGACCCCATGAGGCTTTTGCCCACTTTCCTCCCAACAAACTTGCTCATGGTAGTTTCTGATGTATCAGGAGCTTCCAAGTGGTGTATTGTTTTCAAAGTGTTAGTTTGACATAATTCTATGGGGATTTGGCTCTCTTTGGTCCTGGTATCCTCATTCACATCGAGTTCCCTTGTATTAGAAATCTTCACATGGTGTGCCACAGAAACATTACCAATACTATTTTCACCTAAACCAGTCAGAATCATACCCTCACCTTTCTGAGCACCCTTTCTCTTGCATATAGTAACTTCTGGTGTACTACTTACACGGCGAACATCCTCTTCGCTTGTGTTAATCAAGATGTCATTGTCTTCCCTCCTAGCATCCTCACTTCCAGAAATTTCTGCCGTATCATGATTTACAGTAACTCCATTTGTGCAAACAGTGTTTTTTTTACTGACATTCTTAGGAGCTCTGCTCTCTTTCATGCTAGATTCTGTATGCCTATTAGAAATTCTCAGAGGATTACTTGTAACTGCAGCACTCGTTTCACCTGAAAGAGGCATGATTTCACCCTCCTCCTGATAATTATCATTCGTAGACACCAAAGTTGCACTCCTAACACCTGAATCCATGGAGCTCCTATCTCCTTTCCCAGGATGCTCACTTCGTCTTGTAGCAAGTGCTTCTGTAGATTTAATGGCTGAAGCAGCAATAGTATCACCTCGACCCATGGAGCTTCTATTGTCTTCCTTTCCAAGGTGCTTACTCCCACTACGATTTGTTGAATCAAGAATTTTCTTGGACTCGATGGCTGAAGTGGCTTTCCTTTTACGTGGATTTATCGAGTTGCTATTTTCACCCTTCTGGACATTCACACCATTACCAGCTCCAGCTGTACCACTAGTGCTTACCATATTATGTTCAGATACAGTATCCTTTTCCAGCGATGAGGTTATGATTTCACCCTCTTCTTTTTCAGAAGCATTTGCAATAGCATCAATATTATCCCTCTTCTCAGATACAATTTCGCTACTAATTTGTTTATCCTTGCCAACAATCCTCCTCACAATCTTCTTGATAACTATCTTCTTCACTTTCTTGACACCAGCCACAGGACGACCAGCTAAGCCCAGACTTTTACTAGGGGAATCTGACACATTCTCCTGAACATTATCATGCTTCCCAGGAAGCTTCTCAACAAACCCTTCTTTTTCCTTGGACTCCGGTGAAGGTTTCACAAGAACTGAGGACAACACCTTCCTAACATTCTTTCCAGCATCCTTCCGTATTACTTTAGTGCTGTCAACCTCATTACTACCAGCACTTTTTGCCTTGCAGTCCACAGAGATCACGCTGGCCAATCCCTTTGAAGCAGAGCCGGCAGTGCTCGACTTGGCTGGTGAAATATGCAAGGCCTTTGGCGGTGGCGGTGGCGGCGGCCGTGTAGCAGCAGCAGGGCCCTCCTCTATCCTCTGCCACACAGAAAGTCTCCTTGGGGCAGGCTCCTTCTGCGGAGTGCGCCTCGGATGCGCGACAATGGTGGCACGTGGCGAGCGCGGCGAGCCACGCTCGCCAGACAGCGTTGACGTCTGTGAAACCATCTGAATCTTCCTGCTGCCCTTGCTGTCGCTGTGTGTTGAGAAGCTCTCGTGGCTGTAGCCAGGATGCGCAGGGGCCCTATCTACAAAGCTGTCAACCGCGGCGTAGCTGGCATGGGGCTGCTGCCTCTGATGGCGTGAAGGCAGCGGGCCAGAGCTGGAGGTGCTCTCGATGTCGACCCGGTCATGTAAGGCGCACCGCTGCTTCTTGCGCGGGCTGGGCGGCGGCGAGAGACGGTGGTGGTGGGGGGACGTGTATCTGCGCCTGTCGTCCTCAGGCTCCTGGTGAGCAGGGGCGTATCTGCGCCTGTCTTCCTCTGGCTCCTGGTGAGCAGGGGGGTATCTGCGCCTGTCTTCCTCTGGCTCCTGGTGAGCAGGGGCGTATCTGCGCCTGTCGTCCTCGGGCTCCTGGTGAGCAGGGGCGAATCTGCGCCTGCGCTCCTCAGGGTCCTCCCACGGGGGCTGCTGATGCTGCTGTTGATGGTGGTGGTGGTGGTGCTGCTGCTGCTGCTGTTGATGGTGGTGCTGTGGCTGCTGATGCTGCTGGTGGTGGTGCTGGTGGTGGTGCCCAGCGTTGCGGCGGAACTCCTCGTCGGGGTGGCGCTGGTGGCCGTGGAAGTGGGGAGCGGGCGAGCTGTGGTACGGGGGCGGTGGCGGGGGCGGGGTGGAGTAGGCCTCGGGAGGAGGAGGCGGGGGAGGGGCCGCGTAGGCGGGACGGTGCGGCGGCGGCGGCGGCAGGGGGGGAGGCGGGGGCAGCTGCTGGTTGTGGTAGTGGTGGAGGCGCGGGTGGTGGTCGGAGGGGGGCGGGTGGTGGTACGGCGGCGGCGGGAAGGCCTCGTACGGGTCGTACTGCTCGTGCCTGGACCGCACGGGCCCGCCGCCCCCTCCCGGCGCGAAGTGGCCGCCGTTGTGGTGGTGGTGGTGCTGCTGGGCGGGGTAGTAGTGCCCGCCGCCGCCGCCGCGGCGGTGGTCGTAGGGCGGGGCCGGATCCATGGCCGCGCGCCGAGTCGCCGGTGGGGGGAGGGGAATTCTAGGGTTTGCGCGAGATCTCTCGCGGGTGGGGAAATCGGCTTTGGCTTTGCTTGTGTTGCTCTGCTTGCTTGGCCAGCCGGCAAGGAGACGGCAGGAGCTGGGGGTGGCTGGCGCTAGGGTTTGGGGTGGGGTGGGATCGGATCTGTGGATGGCGTCGGCCGGCGGCGGTGGGCGGGGCGCGTGCGTACGGTGCGGCGCCAGGGTTGGGTTGGCCTTAATACTAGGTAGGTAGGCCGGTTCGCATCGGCTAGGCAAGGCAAGGCACGCGACCTGTTCCGACGGTCGAGGATGTCCGGCGACGGCCGGACCCTGACCCTTCTCTCCCACGTGCCACATGCGTGACTTGCCCTTGCCTTCTCTTTTCTTTTTCTTTTTTTTCAAGGGCCGACTAGTGTCTTCTCCTCCGGCGGTCCACTCCCCATGCTCCGTCGGCCAACGACGATGCGAAGGTGATGGCTGCAGTGAGGAACAGGTCGGTTCGTCGCGCGCCCTCTAACCATGGGGGGAGGGGGAGGCTGGTCTGGCAAAGGCGATGGCCACAGCTGGGTAGAGCTCGGTTTGTCGCGCCCCTCGGGGGAGGGGGGGGGGAAGGAGATGAGAGGTGGCGGGATGGCCATCGGAGGAGGGTGAGGGGCACCACGACGGCAAAGTGTGAGGAGTGTTGGGGTGGTCAAGACTCAGGACGACGGGCTAGCAAAGATTCGATAAGGCAAAAAGGTGACGAAGGTCAGTTAGGACGGTAAAAATAGAGTGATGATATCATGTCGTCGTCGAACTGGGTCTGTTATGATTCAAGGGGTCGACAAGAACCCGCGTGGACAAGGCTAACTAGTAAGAATGTTATGGAGTTACCCATCACATTGGTTTGCTTTAACTGTTGGTAAAATAAAATGGAGCATGCATCAATATGGTGTGTTTGGACAGACAACTCCCATATAGGTCCAGGAGTTGATGTATACTTCCTATGTCCGGGTTTGTTGGACCAGAGGGCCGGCGAAGGCCGCTGGTATTTATAAGGCCACCTCGATTATAGTGCTTAGTTAATCAAGGGAATCAATAGCTTTCTATTGTGTGCAATGCGCGGTTTAATCGTGGTGTCTCTCTCTGAAAGGGCATGCAAGGCTTTTGTATACGTAATCGCGTGGGGATGCATGTGTGCCGAGTAAATTAGGGGGTTATCGAGGAATTTATATGAGTAAATTTCCCACGTTAGTTGGTGGTTTCCATATAGTTATCTCCACACGTATTACCATGATCTTGCCTCTCTTGGTTGAGAAGATGCGAGAACGCAAACCAAGTGAAGATTGAGGGAGTGAACTAATGAGATGTGGTGATTCTCGTGGAGGTTGTATCTAGCATAAGCCACTATTTTTTTGTCCATTGATTTGGGGCCCCATTAGCAAAAAAAAATTTGCCATGGTGGGCCAAAGAAACAATACCATGTGGAGCGCCGGAAGGGCTTCATATACTAGTTCAAGTTTTAGAAAGTTTGTAGTAAGAAAGTGGGTCAAAGCACCATCAGGCAGGCACACATCGGGTAAGAGCACAATATGTGTAATGCTCATCGATAGATTGTAAAGAAAAATAACACGACTCATGGACACAAGTGGCATGGATGATTGTAAGGTCATTTCCCTACTTTGTGTTTTGGAGGATGATGACAACCCTTTATTGACCTAATCTTATGCTAAGTGTTTCAGGTTTCGGTTTTAGGTCTTCTTCGGTTAGCTATTCTCTTTGAAGAAAAAAGGATCGAAGGCGATGTTTTCTACACGTTTGTTTATCTCTTTTGGTCATAGGGAACCCGTACTATCAGGAGGGAATCCACATTGCAAAGTGTTGGGGGTATCCATTCACGTACACTTACCTCACCCCTCTCTTGTCTTCCCCTTCCTTCCTACTGTCTACTGTGGGCTCCAACGGTTGTACCGCTCTCCGGAGCGGTTGTACCGCTAGGTCTTGGCGCTGACCAGCTTTGTTCGAGCGGTTGTACCGCTGCTTCCGGGCGGTGGTACCGCCAATGCTCAACAAGGACTAGGGCGGTTGTTCCGGCCAGGCACCGCCCAAGTACCGGTCTGGCCTCTGTTTTGATGCGGTACTCGTGCGGTGGTGGCCCGGTTGGTCCGGTCGTACCGGTACCACTGGGGTCCGGAGCGGTTCTACCGCTCATGACTTAGCCGCTCGAGCGCTCGAGGCCATGCGGTTGCACCGGCCCGGTACCGCTCGATTACCGCACTCAGGGGTGACTCCCTTCTGTGTTGGGGAACGTAGCAGAATTTTAAAATTTTCTACGCATCACCAAGATCAATCTATGGAGTCATCTAGCAACGAGGGAGAGGGGAGTGCATCTGCATACCCTTGTAGATCGTGCGCGGAAGCGTTCAAGAGAACGGGGTTGATGGAGTCGTACTCGTCGTGATCCAAATCACCGATGACCTAGCGCCGAACGGACGGCACCTCCGCGTTCAACACATGTACGGTTGGGAAGACGTCTCCTCCAACTTGATCCAGCAAGGGGGAAGGAGAGGTTGATGAAGATCTAGCAGCACGACGGCGTGGTGGTGGAAGCAACGGTGATCTCGGCAGGGCTTCGCCAAGCACAGGGGGATGGAGGAGTGTCACGGGAGGGAGAGGGAGAGGCCAGGGGCTAGGGTGCGGCTGCCCTCCCTCCCTCCCACTATTTATAGGACCCCTAGGGGGGCGCCGGCCCTAGGAGATGCCATCTCCAAGGGGGGGCGGCGGCCAAGGGGGGTGGAGTGCCCCCCAAGCCAAGTGGGGCCCCCCCACCCCTAGGGTTTCGAACCCTAGGCGCAGGGGGAGGCCCAAGGGGGGCGCACCAGCCCACTAGGGGCTGGTTCCCCTCCCACTTCAGCCCATGGGGCCCTCCGGGATAGGTGGCCCCACCCGGTGGACCCCCGGGACCCTTCCGATGGTCCCGGTACAATACCGATTACCCCCGAAACTTTCCCGATGGCCGAAACTTGACTTCCTATATATAAATCTTCACCTCCGGACCATTCCGAAACTCCTCGTGACGTCCGGGATCTCATCCGGGACTCCGAACAACTTTCGGGTTACCGTACACTAATATCTCAACAACCCTAGCGTCACCGAACCTTAAGTGTGTAGACCCTACGGGTTCGGGAGACACGGAGACATGACCGAGACGACTCTCCGGTCAATAACCAACAGCGGGATCTGGATACCCATGTTGGCTCCCACATTCTCCTCGATGATCTCATCGGATGAACCACGATGTCGAGTATTCAATCAATCCGTATACAATTCCCTTTGTCAATCGGTACGTTACTTGCCCGAGTCTCGATCGTCGGTATCCCAATACCTCGTTCAATCTCGTTACCGGCAAGTCACTTTACTCGTATCGTAATGCATGATCCCGTGATCAACCACTTGGTCACATTGAGCTCATTATGATGATGCATTACCGAGTGGGCCCAGAGATACCTCTCCGTCATACGGAGTGACAAATCCCAGTCTCGATTCGTGCCAACCCAACAGACACTTTCGGAGATACTTGTAGTGTACCTTTATAGTCACCCAGTTACGTTGTGATGTTTGGCACACCCAAAGCACTCCTAAGGTATCCGGGAGTTGCACAATCTCATGGTCTAAGGAAATGATACTTGACATTCGGAAAAGCTATAGCAAACGAACTACACGATCTTTGAGCTATGCTTAGGATTGGGTCTTGTCCATCACATCATTCTCCTAATGATGTGATCCCGTTATCAATGACATCCAATGTCCATAGTCAGGAAACCATGACTATCTTTTGATCAACGAGCTAGTCAACTAGAGGCTCACTAGGGACGTGTTGTGGTCTATGTATTCACACATGTATTACGATTTCCGGATAACACAATTATAGCATGAACAATAGACAATTATCATGAACAAAGAAATATAATAATAACCATTTTATTATTGCCTCTAGGGCATATTTCCAACATTCTGTTCCTATGCGGTGGTTGGGCGGTTGGTCCGGTTGTTCTTTTCAACCGGTACTACCGCCTGGTCGCCCGGTTGTACCGCCTGGTAGGGTTCTGCACATAGACTGTGAGTCCCGGTTGTACCGGGACTAGGAGCGGTTGTACCGCTGCAGCACTGAGAGCACAGTAACGGTTGGATTTTTAGGGTTGCTATATAAGGGTGCTTCTTCCACCTACCACATCCACCTCTAACCTCTCTCTTTCCACCATTAATGCCACTCAAGCTCTCTTTGCCCGATCTCTTTCTCTAGCCACTCAAACTTGTTGATTTGCTAGGGATTGAAGGAGGAGACCTAGATCTACACCTCCACCAAAGGATATTTGCTTCCCATACTTTCTTGTGTGGATTTTGTTACTCTTTGGGTGCTTTGTGCACCCTAGACGGTTGAGGTCACCTCGGAGCCATATTCCATTGTGGTGAAGCTTCGTGGTTTCGTTGGGAGCCTCCAATTAAGTTGTGGAGTTTGCCCCAACCTTGTTTGTAAAGGCCCGATTGCCGCCTCCAAGGGCACCAATAGTGGAATCACGGCATCTTGCATTGTGTGAGGGCGTGAGGAGAATACGGTGGCCCTAGTGGCTTCTTGGGGAGCATTGTGCCTCCACACCATTCTAACGGAGACGTACTTCCCCTCAAAAGGAAGGAACTTCGGTAACACATCCTCGTCTTCACCGGGTCCACTCTTGGTTATCTCTTACCTTTACTTGTGCAAGCTCATTAGTGTTACTTCTCTTGCTTGCGTGTTTGCTTGTTGTTGTTGCATCATATAGGTTGCTCACCTAGTTGCATATCTAGACAACCTACTTTGATGCAAAGTTTAATTTGGTAAAGAAAAGTTTAAAAATTGTTAGTTG
This sequence comes from Triticum urartu, assembly GCF_056163025.1. NCBI lineage: Eukaryota > Viridiplantae > Streptophyta > Magnoliopsida > Poales > Poaceae > Triticum > Triticum urartu. The sequence continues at coordinate 718,167,688 of NC_141879.1, forward strand.
CCTATTCACCCCCCTCTGGTCAACCATATCGATCCTTTCAATTGGTATCAGAGCCTCGTCTCTTTATTAAGGACTTTGCCGTCCGAAGAGTATGGTTGATACCGTAAACGGTGTGGAGGAACACTCCGGTGTGAATCCGATCTCGTCTACGGGCGATGGGGGAACCTCGGTCTCTCGTGAGGAGTTCAATGTGGCCTTGGAGACATTGAAAACCTCCATGATGACCGAGGTTGAAAGCATGTTTACTAAATTCATTGAAGGGCTTAAACTCTCCACCGCACCATTGAAAGTGGGTGATCCCACTGACAAGGTGATGGATGCTATCTCCGACAAGGGGGAAGCTAGTAGTGAAAAGGCTCCTTCTTCTATTGGTAAAAATGGCACCGGCATCTTTGCTCATGTGGAACCACCACTTGTTTATGGTGGACCGGTTCCTTCCACTCATTTGAATCATGCCGGTCCTCCCCCTAAGATTGTGAAAAATGAGGACTTTGATTCTTGGGTTTATCGCTTTAAGCGACATTTAAATCATGTGAACACTAATCTTTGGAGAATCATTGAAGAAGGTTTCCATCTGCATGATCCAAGCAACTTCACTCCTCGACGAGCCGCGGATAATCAATTCAATGAGAATGCTCTCTTCATCATCCAAGATGCTATTCCACTCGAAGATCTACCTCATCTTCGGCCTTTCGCCTTGGCGAAAGATGCATGGCTTTGTGTTGTTTCTCTCTACCGGGGAAGCGCAAGCATTCAACGCTCCAACTATGAAGTAGTGCAAGATGAAGCTGATGAGTTTGCAATGAAAGAAGATGAAGAACCTCGTGAGCTTTATCAGAGAGTAACCAAACTCGCAGTCTCACTCCAAGATCACGGGAGCAAGGATACGGATGACAATTGGATCAAGCGCAAATTCCTCAAGGCAATGATTCCTTACCACAAGGCCATGTCCTCCGTTATTTGTCAAAGGCCGGACTTCCACACTTTGACCTCAAGTGAAGTGTTGGATGAGTTTGTGCCTATGAACATCTTGGACAAGACCGCCGACAATGCGGTGCTTCGTTCTCAAAGGGCAAAGAAGCCCAACCTTGCATTGAAGGCCAAGGTTTGCGTTGAAGAAGAAGAAGAGGAAGAAGAGGAAAGCAATCCCGAAGATACAAAGTATGCATATCATGAACACATGGCACTTGCTTCAAGGCAATTTTGGAGTAAGAAAAACTCAAGGCCAAACTTCAACAAGAAAAACTCTAGTGGCACGAAGAGCAAGCAACGTGTAAGGACTTGCTACAACTGTGGCAATGTGAGTCATTTTGTTGTGGAGTGCCCGTATGAGAAGAGGGAAGACAATGGTGGCAAGCTCATTCGAAAGGACAAAGCCAAGTATTTCCCCAACAAGAGCAACTTCATCAAGAAAACCCCTCACAAGGCTTTGGTGGTTCAAGAAGAGTACCATGAGGATGAGGATGATGATGAAGATGGTGAGTCGGTTGCCATGGCCTCCGTTGCCATTGCAAAAACTCCACGAATATCTCTCTTCGACTCACCCAATGAGAACATCACCGCCAAGTGCCTCATGGCTAAAGCCACCAACAAGGTAACTCCCAACATCAAAACTATCATCATTAATAATCCTTCCTTGACGGATTGCATTGACGAATATGAGGGATCTAATGTGGAAGAAAATGAGTTTGAGTCCTTTATGGGTAAACTCAAGGGTAAATCCAAGAAGCATTTTGTAGCTCTCTTGGAACAACTTGGTGAAGCCAATGACGTGATCGAGTCTCATGAAGATACCATCTCCAAGATGGAGGGGCATAGTTGTGACTATGCCAATGAGATTTCGGATCTTTCCCATGCTCTTGAGGAAGAGTGTGGTCTTCGTTTGGCTCTTGAGGAGTCACACAACGATGATCATGCTAAGTTAAAGAAAGATCTTGATCATGCTATCATTGTTTCTCGTGTGCTAAACTCCGAGAAGGCCAAACTTGGGGTTGATCTTGTTAGACTCAAAGAGGAGTTTGATCTACTTGACAAGGCTCACAAGGTCTTGAAGGGTGCTCATGCTAGCCTCAAAGAGTCTCATGATCAACTCCAAGTAAAGCTAACCAAGGAGAAAGCCACCTTTCCTCGTATGATGTTAATTGATAATGAAAATGCTACTAACCCGTGTTGTGAGCATGTGCATCTTGTTGAGGAGAACGCTAAGCTAAAGGTGCAACTTGAGAAATGTCTTGTGTCTTGCATACAAGGCGAGAAGAGCCTTGTCGGTGTCAAAACCGGCGGATCTCGGGTAGGGGGTCCCGAACTGTGCGTCTAGGCCGGATGGTAACAGGAGGCAAGGGACACGAAGTTTTACCCAGGTTCGGGCCCTCTTGATGGAGGTAAAACCCTACGTCCTGCTTGATTAATATTGATGATATGGGTAGTACAAGAGTAGATCTACCACGAGATCGGAGAGGTTAAACCCTAGAAGCTAGCATATGGTATGATCGTTGTTCTGTATGTTGTCCTACGGACTAAAACCCTCTGGTTTATATAGACACCGGAGAGGGTTAGGGTTACACAAAGTCGGTTACAATGGTAGGAGATCTATATATCCGTATCGCCAAGCTTGCCTTCCACGCCAAGGAAAGTCCCTTACGGACACGGGACGAAGTCTTAAATCTTGTATCTTCATAGTCCAGGAGTCCGGCTGAAGGTATAGTCCGGCCATCCGGACACCCCCTAATCCAGGACTCCCTCAGTAGCCCCTGAACCAGGCTTCAATGACGACGAGTCCGGCGCGCAGATTGTCTTCGACATTGCAAGGCGGGTTCCTCCTCCGAGTACTTCATAGAAGATTTTGAACACAAAGATAGTGTCCGGCTCTGCAAAATAAGTTTCCACATATTGCCATAGAGAGAATAATTTTTACACAAATCTAATCTGCTGACGTATTCCGTAGCGTGACACACCGCGGCCAAGCCTTTATCCGAATCGTTTTATTATCCCACCTCAGCGCGTCATGCGAGGCAGTTTCCTTGGCACGTCTTCTTAAAGCAGAGATCGTGTCCCCTTATTCCGGGATTCTCATCAATACGGGCGTGGGTAACCCAACCGCTTCTAGGACTCCTAGATTATAGGCAAGTCCAAACGGCCACGGAGAGGACGCTTGATATTCACCCTCTTTATAAAGGGACAAGGCTTTTATTTTTTCCCTCCCGTGCTCAATTGAATCCTTCCCCCCACCTCAAGCTCAAACACCCAAAGTTCAGGTCAGGTGCTCCAAACCTTCAATCATGTCCGGATCTAGCCTTCAAGGCTGATGGGTGCCTTCCTCCGTCACGGAAGAAGATATCAAAAAGTTGAGGGAGGCCAGATATCTGACCGCCGAGATTTTGCATCGGCTGCCTGCCCGAGGGCAGGCCGTCCCCTCCCCCGAACCCAACGAGAACGTCGTGTTTGTCTCCCACTTCCTCCGAGGTCTAGGCCTTGCTCTGGATCCTTTCGTCAGGGGTTTGATGTTTTATTATGGGCTAGATTTCCATGATCTAGCTCCGGACTCCTTTCTTCATATCACGACATTTATTGTCGTGTGTGAGGCTTTCCTCCGGGTTACCCCTCACTTCGGCATGTGGCTTAAGACCTTTGAAGTAAAGCCGAAGATGATCAAGGGGCAACATGCAGCGTGTGGAGGTGCCTCAATATGCAAGATGACGGGAGCTCCATGGCCCAAAGGTTCCATTCTAGAGGTGTCTGAATTGTGGCAACAGGAGTGGTTCTACATCACGGCTCCTAGAAGTGCCAAGTGGGCGGCCGCCCCTGTTTTCCGCTCGGGCCCTCCCCCACAACTGATGTCATGGATCAGCAGAGGTCTGAGCTGGGGTCCAGCCAAGGACGTGCCTATACTGCAAAGCCGCATTCGAGATCTCTTCAATGGAGATTTTAGTTTGGTTGTGGTAATACAAGTTATGCTGGTTCGTCAAGTCCAGCCTTGCAAACGCCGGCCCCTTCGCTTGTGGGAGTTCAATCCCGAGGGACCGCGTGTCATTCAAAATTTCCTCGGCCTGACGCACGAGGAGATGTACAAGTCATTCTTCGGACCTCAGGTAGAGTGTCCGGAAATCACCGAGGACGTGGGCCTGAGCAGTAACCGCGCCGCCGAACAGGTAAGGAATCTTCCGGCCGAACATAATATCTCTCATTTGTTACAAAGTTATTTCTGAGAGTTTGCTTTTTGACCAGGACTGGCTAACAAAGGCGAAGTTGATTCGGTGTTCGGCCCCCCTCCCTGAGGGTTTGGACAATCCGGTATTGGAAAAGATGCTCCAGGTCGCACCTTGCCTGGAGCCCTTGAAGGAAGATATTGGGAAGGATAATCCGAGCGGACGCGGGCCCCCAACACGGCCCATTCGAACCGAGGGAGCGAGCGTCTCCATGAAGGAAGACGACCGGAGGAGGAAAAGGACTGCGCTCGGGGATTCGGAAGCCGAAGCTTCCAAACGGGAGAAGAAGTCTCCCATAGAGAGTCCTACCTTGGGGGGGGGGGTGCTTTTGCCGCACAAAGTCCGTGGGGGGATCAATTCTCAAGTGAGTCGTAAGTGACCCGAAATACTTTAATGGTACAGGTATGCCATATTTTTCTTCTGAGAAAATAACCACCGCATATATCTTTGCAGTTCGGGCCTTAGCCCCTCCCAAATGAGCTCGTCTTCGGGGGATCTTCTTCCAGAGATGATGGAGAGCGAAACGCCTCCTCCGGACTCCTCCGCTCCGGAAGCGGGCGACCCCGAAGTGTCGTCGCGGAGGGCCTCTCCGAGTCCGGTGAGGCCAGAAGATAATCCCATTGACCCTCAAAGCTCCCAGTGACCGGCTCCCAAAGAGAGCGGACAAAAGGGTCCGGCACCGTCTGGTGTGCGATCGGATGTTCTGAGGGAGTTGGTGGGGCGAGCGGCCATCTCAGATGAACACTGTGTGCTGATGAATACGGTGATGGAGAGAATCTCGTCCGCCGAAAGCGGATTGCATGAAGCTTTTATGAGTCTACTGACAGGCTTTGAGATACGTAAAATAATGTATGATAGTCCTGCACATGCTAGGTGTGCCCTGTGTAGATAGTAGCCCCTGAGACTCTGGTTGTCGTCGGAAACGACGACGAACATAGGATCATATTCCCAGGTAATAACCATACTGCCTCTATGTGCAGGTGATGGAAGCTCCGGTGGCTAGCCGGACTAGCGAGTTTGCCCATTTAAAACGGCAGTTGGATGCGGCAGATGCCGACATCGAGCTTGTTAACAAAAGGCTTGACGAGGGACAGGGTAAGTGTCATTATCTGATAAACGCCACATGGTAAGAGCAGCATGATGCCAGTATCTTTAATATGTTGTGACTGCAGATGGAGCTGCCACTGTTGAAGCCTTGCGGGCAGAACTTGCCCGAGCCAAGGAACAAGCAAGGTTTGGTAATGCGGCTGCTTTGAAGGCGGCCGAAGAGTTGAAAGCCGAGAAGGCCGCGCATGGCGAGAGCCAAGATAAGATGGCCAAGATGGCCATAGAATTAAAAGCCGCCATCGACCGTTGCTGGGTTCTTGAAAAGGAAAACCTAGCGAAGGCATCGGACCTTGAGAAGGCTGCTGCGACGAGAAAAGACATTCGCTCTGCTATGAGGGTGAAGAAGGAGGAGCTGCGGGAAGCCGGGGATATTGTAGCCGGGAAATCCTTTATGTTGCGGAGGAAGTTCGGAGATCCACGGTATGCTTCTCTGGATCGGCTGTGGAGTTCGGAGGATGTGTATATGGATTTGGCGGTGAGCGCTGCCGATGCGGCCAAGTACTTCCAGGGTCAGACGGCCGTGAAGTGGACCAGCTATTTTGGACACAATTCCATTCTCCTGAGCGTCCGCTTTCATTGACTGACCAATTAGCCGAATGGGCCGAACTAAATAGGTTGTCCGGACTTGCCATGAGGTCTGTTGTGGATCAGCTATGGCCAGAAAGGCCAAAACCGAACAACTATTTCAGCTTGGTGCAACGGTTCCTTGACGTGGTGCCGCGCATTAATGCGATGAAGAGGTCGGCATGCATAGAGGGCGCACGGATGGCCTTTGCCCGTGTTAAAGCATACTGGGCGGAGATGGATGCTACCACTGTTGCAGCGCGGGATTCGGCCATAGGTCAAATGGCTGCTGAGCACTACTTTGAAGAAGTTCTTGAGGGTGCTCGTTTGATAGAGACCCAGTGCTCAAAAAATATTATGTTTGAGTGATATGTAATCTCATTGTAAGCGAAATGCTTTTATAAATTTTTATAAGGCTATTTTTATACTTTTGCCTGAAAGTAATATGATGCCTCCTGGGCGGCCGTTTATGTATACATGTGTATAACCTGAAAGATTGCAGCCGTCGGCTTCAACCCCCACGCATATAATGCGGAGGTGCTCGCAAAAAACACGCGTTCACACTTAACCCAACGTCTTGGTCCTATTAAGGAGGTGATAGCGGAGCGAGCGAGGCAACCGGACTATAATGCTTTAGCACTTTCACTTAGCCATAGGAGTTTGACAGTGGGGCTACTAAATAGCCCCTGGTGGCTCCGCACTCTCCCGATCCCGGGGTGCGTACATGCCTGGCCGGAAAACGGCCCTTCGTTAAGGTGGAGGAATTCTAACATTCCAACAGGTCATCGAGTGGTTGACCAGTCTCATGCTATATCATGACAGTCAGTTTTCGGCTTTCTCTACTGAGGTGCTCGTCCGGATGAACCAGGGCACAATCGAAGTAGTTCTCCTGGTGCTACCTTAGCCGGTAAAGCGGAACGTAAGGCACCAAAACACAGGAGCCGGGCAAACCCAACATTTGACCAAAGACAATGATTCGGAGCTGATGCATATAAGTCCAATCTCGCGACGCGGAACACTCCCTAAGGTATTCGGTCTTTGTGGTATAAATCGGGCCTAAATAATGGTCTTTGTAAGAAGCCCCTTGTGTCCAGGTACGTGCATTGTTCTGGCGTGGCCACATGCCAAGACGTCAGCATCCTTCTCAACGGTGGATATGTATCAACAAGAGACAGTAAAAAAGGTTTACGCAGGGTCTTAATATAAAAAGAATCCTTGGAGCGGGTCCCTGCTGCATGTCTGCGCCTGTGTCTCCGTTGTGCCGTATCCTGGACGGGTGTAGCACGATGATCGTCTGTAAAAGAGAGGAATTTAGGTGAAAAAGTTGTCGTGCAAAAAGATAGTTTTTAAAGAAACCATGTATAATTCAAGATGAGAAAAAATTGCCACTTGTCTGCGCGCGTTGAGCCCCTTGTATGGACAACTAGGGGTGTGACCATTTATTCGGTATAAATAGCGGCGCCGGACTTGATTAGTTGTGTCTGAGGTCTTGATGACCTATTGGATGCTTTCACTGGTCCGGGCGCCTTTAGTGTGCGGCTGCCAAGGCAGACGCACTCTCTTCGGCGCGCAGAGATCGCTTGATATTTTCGTTCACTGAAATGATGCCACGTGGACCGGGCATCTTGAGTGTGAGGGAGGCGTAGTGTGGTATTACATTAAAGCGAGCGAAAGCTTCGCGTCCGAGCAGTGCTTGATAGCCACTTTGGAACGGAGCGATGTGGAAGGTTAAATGCTCGCGACGGAAGTTATCGAGGGAGCCGAATATAACTTGTAGTAGGAGGGAGCCCGTACAACGAGCCCCTGGGCCTGGCGTTACTCCTTTAAAGGTAGTATTGCTATGGCGAATTTTTGTTGGGTCTAACCCCATCCCGCGGATTGTATCCTGATATATTAGGTTTAGATTGCTGCCACCGTCCATCAAGACTCGTGTGAAGTGATATCCGCCAATTACTGGGTCTAATACCAGGGCAGCCCATCCTGCGTGTCGGATACTTGCTGAGTAATCGCGATGGTCGAAAGTGATCAGTTGAGACGACCAGTGGCAGGACTTCACGGTGACAGGCACTTGGGTATATTTTCCTGGGAGTGCCGCGTTGTTTTTTCCCTTGATCACGTGTAACACGTTTACTATTTTGACTTCTGGTGGAAATTTCTTTTGTTCCCCAGTGTCTTGCTTGGGAGGCTCGTCCTCGTCTTCACTTGGTGTATCCTCCCCCTTGTGTACGGCGTTGAGCTTGCCGGACTGCTTGAAGACCCAACATTCGCTGTGGGTATGATTAGCAGGTTTACCAGGGGTACTGTGGATCTGACATACTTGGTCCAGAATTTTGTTGAGGCTGGACAGTTCATCCCTGGTGCCTTTAGAGGGCGGCTTTTGACCTGGCCGAGAGCTTTTGAATCCGGCGTTTACTGCCGTGCCCTTCGTGTTGTCTTCTTTATTCCAGCGTTTGTTATTGCTGTTGTGCCATGATTTCCCGTTTCCATCTCTAACTTCAGATGTACTAGGGTCGCTGGCGCTGCATCTGGCTAGCCAGCTGTCCTCACCCGCGCAAAAGCGGGTCATGAGGCTTGTTAATGCGGCTATCGTTCTCGGCTTATTTTGGCCGAGGTGTCTGGCGAGCCATTCGTCACGGACGCTATGCTTAAAAGCTGCCAAGGCTTCAGCGTCTGGACAGTCGACAATCTGGTTCTTTTTAATAAGAAACCTGTTCCAAAGCTTTCGGGCTGACTCTCCGGGCTGTTGAGTTATATGACTCAAATCGTCTGCATCCGGAGGTCGGACATAAGTCCCTTGAAAATTTGCCCAAAAGGCGTCTTCGAGCTCTTCCCAACTTCCAATGGAGCTTTCGGGGAGGCCTTTAATCCAGTGACGAGCTGGCCCTTTGAGCTTGAGGGGTAAGTACTTGATGGCGTGGAGATCATCTCCTCGAGCCATATGGATATGAAGGATGTAGTCCTCAATCCAGACCCCAGGGTCTGTTGTTCTGTCGTATGTCTCTATGTTTACGGGTTTGAATCCCTCTGGAAATTCATGGTCCCGCACCTCATCGGTGAAACATAGGGGGTGTGCTGCACCCCTGTAGTTGGGTGTACTGCGTTGTTCGAATGTTTGTTGTGTTGCATTGTATGCTGGGGTGCGCTTGCGTGGTCCATAGATGGATCTTGTTGCACCGGCCTTTGGGTGCGAGCCCTCGCATGGGTCGCGTGTTGTATTGTGAGTGGTGTTGTATGCCGCTCTGTGTTGGTAGAGGGGTCGTCTATCCGGCCAGGTGGCTGCTTTGATATTTGGTTGTGGGGGGTCTGAGGCCTCCTCATCGAATTCAGGTAGCAGCTTCCGCTTTGGGTAGCTCTTGGAGGGGCGATTGTCGCCGTACCTCGCTGTTGTGTTGAGTATTTTACTCCATCTGATTTGGAGTGTGTCTTCCGCATCCTTGAGACTTTGCTTCTGCTTTTTAAGACTCCTCGCAGTGGCAACAAGCCTTTTACGGGCATTCTACTGCTTCGGGTGCCTATCCGGCGTTATGTCGTCCGAACCATTATCCTTGATAGAATTTGTTTGTTCGGTTTGATTATCCGGATTGCCGTTGTCCGACAGCGGTTCGCCCTGCTCCAGCGCTGGGTCTGTGTGATCATTATTTCTGTCGAGGCGGGATTTGGGGCGGCGCTTGCGTCGCCGCTTTGACTGCTTCTCGAGGGAACAAGCCTTCAATGCGTCCTTCCGCTCCTCGTCGTCATCTTTTGGTGCGTCCACCATGTATACGTCATATGACGAGGTGGCTTTCCGGGGCCCAATAGGCGCTGGTTCTTCATCGTCTCCTTCATCGGCGTCCATACCGTTGATGTCTTCGGAGTCGAAGTCGAGCATGTCGGTTAAATCGTTGACAGTGGCTACAAAATGGGTGGTGGGTGGGCTTTGAATTTCTTCATCGTCTGTATCCCAACCTTGCCGACCGTAGTCCGGCCAGGGCTCTCCTGATAAAGAGAGAGACTTTAGTGTCTTTAGAATATCGCTGAAAGGCGGGTGCTGAAAGATGTCCGTGGCAGTAAACTCCATGATCGGCGCCCAATCGGATCCGATTGGCAGGGGCGCGGAGGGTTCGGAGTCCGAAGAGGAGTCCGGCTCCTTGGAGTCACGAGTCTCGCGGAGTGCGGGGCTGGTGTTTGGCTCGATCGCCGTTGGGATCGCAGCCCTCGAGGCGGCGTCCAACCACCCATCCTCGATCGGCGCAATTGGCTCCGAATCAAGGGTCGAAGCCGATGCGGGTGCAGCCTCCAGGGCACTGCTCGGTGGCAGAGCTAGATCTTGCTCGTCGTGACAGTGCGGCGCGCTCGGCAGTGGCTCGAATCCGATGAAGATCAAGTCCCTGCGGATGTTAGCCGTGTAGTTTAAACTTCCAAATCTAACCTGACGGCCAGGGGCATAGCTTTCGATCTGCTCTAGATGGCCAAGTGAATTGGCCCGCAGTGCGAAGCCGCCGAAGACGAAGATCTGTCCGGGGAGGAAGGTCCCACCCTGGACTGCATCGCTATTGATGATCGTAGGAGCCATCAAGCCTGACGGCGACGACACAGAGGAACTCTCAATGAAAGCACCAATGTCGGTGTCAAAACCGGCGGATCTCGGGTAGGGGGTCCCGAACTGTGCGTCTAGGCCGGATGGTAACAGGAGGCAAGGGACACGAAGTTTTACCCAGGTTCGGGCCCTCTTGATGGAGGTAAAACCCTACGTCCTGCTTGATTAATATTGATGATATGGGTAGTACAAGAGTAGATCTACCACGAGATCGGGGAGGCTAAACCCTAGAAGCTAGCCTATGGTATGATTGTTGTTCTATATGTTGTCCTACGGACTAAAACCCTCCAGTTTATATAGACATCGGAGAGGGTTAGGGTTACACAAAGTCGGTTACAATGGTAGGAGATCTATATATCCGTATCGCCAAGCTTGCCTTCCACGCCAAGTAAAGTCCCTTCCGGACACGGGACGAAGTCTTCAATCTTGTATCCTCATAGTCCAGGAGTCCGGCTGAAGGTATAGTCCGGCCATCCGGACACCCCCTAATCCAGGACTCCCTCAAGCCTCAACGACCTCTTGACCAACCAAAAGGGAGTGGTGGCCAAGGAAGGGATTGGGTACGTGCCCAAGTCCAAGAACGAGAAGAAGAATGACAAGGCCAAACGACCTCCTCCTCTCAAGCAAACCTTTGTGAAGGAGGGTGAGGGTGCTACTAAGGAGAAGGAGAAAAACTCCATGAAGGATAGTGATGCCAAGAAGGGAGACGCTCCCCTTCCCAACAAAGCCGGCGACTTTAACCCTTCTTATGTGTTGTGCCGCGCTAGAGATGGGCATGTTTATGCCAAATTTGTTGGTTCTCCTTATGAGTACATTGAATGGTCTATTTGGGTTCCTAAGACCCTTGTTACTAACATCAAAGGACCCATTACAAAATGGGTACCTAAAACCAAGCATTGATCTCTTGTAGGTGTTTACTTCCGGTGGGGGATCATGGTTGCTCGATAGTGGAGCTACTAATCATATGACCGGAAGCAAGGACTTGGTGGTGGACGTGCAAAAGATTCCACCCATGCCCACCAATGTTGAGTGGGGTGATGCCTCTTCTTCTAAGGTATTGGGACTCGGCAAAGTTGTCATTTCTCATGATCTTACGATCGAGAAGGTCATGCTTGTTGAGTCCCTTGCATACAATTTACTTTCCGTTCGTCAACTAGCACTCATGGGCTTTGCCACTTTCTTTGATATTGATTCCGTGGCCCTCTTGTGGAGCAAGACTCTTAAAGTAGCCTTTCTTGGGCATGTCGAGAACGGTCTCTATGTGATTAACTTTTTGAAGTGACCCACTAAGACCGCGACATGCCTAATGGCTAAAGTTGACGTGGGATGGCTTTGGCATCGCCGTTTAGCCCACGTCAATATGAGATCTTTGCAAAGTCTTCTCAAGGGGGACCATGTCCGTGGACTAATAAATGTTAGTTTTGCTAAAGATCGTGCTTGCAGTGCTTGCATCGAAGGAAAGCTACATGAGAAGGCTCACCCTCCCATGACTATCATCTACTCGAAGAGGCCTTTGGAGCTCCTTCACATGGATCTCTTTGGACCTCCATCCTTTGATAGTCTTGGGGTAGAAAGTATTACTTGGTGATTGTAGATGACTATTCAAGATACACTTGGGTATATTTCTGTTGGAAATATGCCCTAGAGGCAATAATAAATTGATTATTATTATATTTCCTTGTTCATGATAATCGTTTATTATCCATGCTAGAATTGTATTGATAGGAAACTCAGATACATGTGTGGATACATAGACAACACCATGTCCCTAGTAAGCCTCTAGTTGACTAGCTCGTTGATCAATAGATGGTTATGGTTTCCTGACCATGGACATTGGATGTCATTGATAACGGGATCACATCATTAGGAGAATGATGTGATGGACAAGACCCAATCCTAAGCCTAGCACAAGATCATGTACTTCGTATGCTAAAGCTTTTCTAATGTCAAGTATCATTTCCTTAGACCATGAGATTGTGCAACTCCCGGATACCGTAGGAGTGCTTTGGGTGTGCCAAACGTCACAACGTAACTGGGTGGCTATAAAGGTACACTACAGGTATCTCTGGAAGTGTCTGTTGGGTTGGCACGAATCAAGACTGGGATTTGTCACTCCGTGTAAACGGAGAGGTATCTCTGGGCCCACTCGGTAGGACATCATCATAATGTGCACAATGTGACCAAGGAGTTGATCACGGGATGATGTGTTACGGAACGAGTAAAGAGACTTGCCGGTAACGAGATCGAACAAGGTATCGGGATACCGACGATCGAATCTCGGGCAAGTATCGTACCGATGGACAAAGGGAATTGCATACGGGATTGATTAAGTCCTTGACATCGTGGTTCATCCGATGAGATCATCGTGGAACATGTGGGAGCCAACATGGGTATCCAGATCCCGCTGTTGGTTATTGACCGGAGAGTCATCTCGGTCATGTCTGCATGTCTCCCGAACCCGTAGGGTCTACACACTTAAGGTTCGATGACGCTAGGGTTATAAAGGAAGTTTGTATGTGGTTACCGAATGTTGTTCGGAGTCCCAGATGAGATCCCAGACGTCACGAGGAGTTCCGGAATGGTCCGGAGGTAAAGATTTATATATGGGAAGTCTTGTTTTGGTCAGCGGAAAAGTTTCGGGTTTTATCGGTAACGTACCGGGACCACCGGGAGGGTCCCGGGGGTCCACCAAGTGGGGCCACAAGCCCCGGAGGGCTGCATGGGCCAAGTGTGGGAGGGGACCAGCCCCAGGTGGGCTGGTGCGCCCCCCCACCAAGGCCCAAGGCGCAAGGAAGAGGGGAAGGGGGCAAACCCTAGGGCAGATGGGCCCTAAGGCCCACCCTGGTGCGCCTCCCCCTCTCCCCTCCCCTTGGCCGCCCTAGATGGGATCTAGGGGGCTGCCGCCACCCCTAGGGAGGGAACCCTAGGTGGGGGCGCAGCCCTCCCCTTCCCCTATATATAGTTGAGGTTTAGGCTGCCCAATACACATGAGTTCCTCTCCCTGTTGGTGCAGCCCTACCCCTCTCCCTCCTCGTCTCTTGCGGTGCTTAGCGAAGCCCTGCTGGAGTTCCACGCTCCTCCACCACCACCACGCCGTTGTGCTGCTGCTGGATGGAGTCTTCCTCAACCTCTCCCTCTCTCCTTGCTGGATCAAGGCATGGGAGACGTCACCGGGCTGTACGTGTGTTGAACGCGGAGGTGCCGTCCGTTCGGCGCTAGGATCTCTGGTGATTTGGATCACGATGAGTACGACTCCATTAACCCCGTTCACTTGAACGCTTCCGCTTAGCGATCTACAAGGGTATGTAGATGCACTCTCCTTCCCCTCGTTGCTGGTTTCTCCATAGATAGATCTTGGTGACACGTAGGAAAATTTTGAATTTCTGCTACGTTCCCCAACAATTTCTTCAAGAGGAAGAGTGAGACCCAACAAACCGTCATTGACTTTGCAAATGAAGCTCAACGACAACACAATGCAAAGATCTTGACAATAAGAAGTGGCAACGGCTCCGAGTTCAAGAACTACACCTTGGATGAGTTTTTGAGTGATGAGGGAATCAAGCATCAATATTCCGCACCTTATACCCCTCAACAAAATGGTGTAGCGGAGAGGAAGAACCGAACGTTGATGGATGCGGCAAGGACCATGATGGCGGAGTTCAAGTCTCCCTACAACTTTTGGGCCGAAGCCATCAACACCGCATGTCACGCATATAATCGGCTCTACCTCCGCAAAGGCTTGAACAAGACTCCATATGAGATACTCACCGGTAACAAGCCCAACCTCAAGTACTTCCGGGGATTCGGGTGTAAGTGTTTCATTTGCAAGAAAGGTGTCTGTTTGTCTAAATTTGAGGCTAGAGCTTATGAGGGCATATTTGTTGGTTATGCTACGAACTCTCATGCTTACCATGTTCTCAATAAGTCCACGGGACTTATTGAGGAAACGTGTAACGTGGAGTTTGATGAGAATAACGGCTCCCAAGTGGAGCAAAGTGGTACTTGTGATGTAGGTGATGAAATTTCTCCCTAAGCCATAAGAAGAATGGGTATTGGTCATATCCTACCCATTGAGGAACCCCTTGTGGCCGAAGGAGAAGGACAATGTTCTACTCAAGTGGAACCTTCACCAACCCAAGACTCACACGCTTCCGAAGAACATAGTGAGGGCCCTCAACCTCAAGAGCAAGACCAAGAGCAAGATCAATCTCAAGATGGTGTTGTAACATCAAGTGATGCCCAAGGTCAAGCTCCCTCCTCCGAGCAAGTTCAAGATCAAGAAAAAGCTCAAGACGATGCTCAAGATGATCAAGTGACCACTCCTCGTCTCACCCCCGAGGAGGAATTGGAGCGTCGTGCAGCCAAGGTTGCTTCCAAGCTCTCCACCAAGGATCATCTCATGACGAATGTGCTTGGAAGCTTAAGAAAGGGGGTAAGCCCTCGTAGACAATTAGCAAACTATTGTGAACATCACGCGTTTGTCTCTTGTGTCGAACCCCACAAGGTCTATGAGGCACTCGAAGATCCGGATTGACTCAATGCCATGCATGAAGAACTCAACAACTTCGAGCGTAACAAAGTGTGGATATTGGTGCCAAGGCCGACGGTGAACCACAATGTCATTGGAACCAAGTGGATATTTAAGAACAAGCAAGATGCTCATGGGATTATCATTCGCAACAAGGCTCGTTTGGTAGCACAAGGTGTTGGGGATCGTAGCAGAAATTTAAAAAAATTCTACGCATCACCAAGATCAATCTACGGAGTCATCTAGCAATGAGAGGGAGAGGAGTGCATCTACATACCCTTGTAGATCGCGAGCGGAAGCGTTCAAGAGAACGGGGTTGATGGAGTCGTACTCGTCGTGATCCAAATCACCGATGATCCCAGCGCCGAACGGACAGCACCTCCGTGTTCAACACACGTACGGAGCGAGGACGTCTCCCGCACCTTAATCTAGCAAGGAGGAGGGAGAGGTTGAGGAAGAGGGCTCCAACAGCAGCACGATGGCGTGGTGGTGGTGGAGCTGCAGTACTCCGGCAGGGCTTCGCCAAGCTCTTGCGGAGGAGGAGAGGTGTTGGGGAGGGGAGGGGCTGCGCCTTGGATGTGGTGTGCAGCCCTCCCCTTGCCCCTCTATTTATAGGGGAAGGAGGAAGGGGGGCGGCCCCCTCTAGATGAGATCTAGAGGGGGCCGGCGGCCAAGGGAAGGGGGCTTGCCCCCCTCCCCCCAAGCAAGGGGGGCACCCCTCTTAGGGTTTCCCCCTAACCCTAGGCGCATGGGCCCAAGGGGGGGATGAGCCCAGCCCATGTAGGGCTGGTTCCCTTTCCTCTACGGCCCATTAGGCCCTCTGAGAGAGGTAGCCCCTCCTGGTGGACCCCCGGAACCCCTTCGGTGGCCCCGGTACAATACCGATATGCCCCCGAACCTTTCCGGTGACCGTATGACAACTTCCTACATATAAATCTTCACCTACAGACCATTCCGGAACTCCTCGTGACGTCCGGGATCTCATCCGGGACCCCGAACAACATTCGGTAATCACATACAAGTCTTCCTAATAACCCTAGCGTCATCGAACCTTAAGTGTGTAGACCCTACGGGTTCGGGAACCATGCAGACATGACCGAGACAACTCTCCGGCCAATAATCAACAGCGGGATCTAGATACCCATGTTGGTTCCCACATGTTCCATGATGATCTCATCGGATGAACCACGATGTCGAGGATTCAAGCAATCCCGTATACAATTCCCTTTGTCAATCGGTACGTTACTTGCCCGAGATTCGATCATCGGTATCCCAATACCTCGTTCAATCTCGTTACCGGCAAGTCACTTTACTCGTTCCATAATGCATGATCCCGTGACCAACTACTTAGTCACACTGAGCTCATTATGATGATGCATTACCGAGTGGGCCCAGAGATACCTCTCCGTCATACGGAGTGACAAATCCCAGTCTCAATTCATGCCAACCCAACAGACACTTTCAGAGATACCTGTAGTGCACCTTTATAGCCACCCAGTTACATTGTGACGTTTGGTACACCCAAAGCACTCCTACGGTATCCGAGAGTTGCACAATCTCATGGTCTAAGGAAATGATACTTGACATTTAGAAAAGCTCTAGCAGACGAACTACACGATCTTGTGCTATGCTTAGGATTGGGTCTTGTCCATCACATCATTCTCCTAATGATGTGATCCCGTTATCAATGACATCCAATGTCCATGGTGAGGAAACCGTAACCATCTATTGATCAACGAGCTAGTCAACTAGAGGCTCACTAGGGACATGTTATGGTCTATGTATTCACACATGTATTATGATTTCCGGATAACACAATTATAGCATGAACAATAGACAATTATCATGAACAAGGAAATATAATAATAACCATTTTATTATTGCCTCTAGGGCATATTTCCAACAGTCTCCCACTTGCACTAGAGTCAATAATCTAGTTACACTATGATGAATCGAACACCCATAGAGTTCTGGTGTTGATCATGTTTTGCTCGAGGGAGAGGTTTAGTCAACGGATCTGCGACATTCAGGTCCGTATGCACTTTACAAATATGTATGTCTCCATTTTGAACATTTTCACGAATGGAGTTGAAGCGACGCTTGATATGCCTGGTCTTCCTGTGAAACCTGGGCTCCTTGGCAAGGGCAATAGCTCCAGTGTTGTCACAGAAGAGAGCCATCGGGCCCGACGCATTGGGAATAACTCCTAGGTCGGTAATGAACTCCTTCACCCAGAATGCTTCTTGTGCTGCCTCCGAGGCTGCCATGTACTCCGCTTCACATGTAGATCCCGCCACGACGCTTTGCTTGCAACTGCACCAGCTGACTGCCCCACCATTCAAAATATACACGTATCTGGTTTGTGACTTAGAGTCATCCAGATCTGTGTCGAAGCTAGCATCGACGTAACCCTTTACGACGAGCTATTCATCACCTCCATAAACAAGAAACATATCCTTAGTCCTTTTCAGGTACTTCAGGATATTCTTGACTGCTGTCCAGTGTTCCATGTCGGGATTACTTTGGTACCTTCCTACCAAACTTACGGCAAGGTTTACATCAGGTCTGGTACACAGCATGGCATACATAATAGACCCTATGTCCGAGGCATAGGGGACAACACTCATCTTTTCTCTATCTTCTGCTGTGGTCGGGCATTGAGCCGTGCTCAATCTCGTACCTTGCAACACAGGCAAGAACCCCTTCTTGGACTGATCCATATTAAACTTCTTCAATATCTTGTCAAAGTACGTGGTCTGTGAAAGACCAATGAGGCGTCTCGATCTATCTCTATAGATCTTGATGCCTAATATATAAGCAGCTTCTCCAAGATCCTTCATTGAAAAACACTTGTTCAAGTAGGCCTTTATGCTTTCCAATAATTCTATATCATTTCCCATCAATAGTATGTCGTGAAGGAAATATGCCCTAGAGGCAATAATAAAGTTATTATTTATTTCCTTATATCATGATAAATGTTTATTATTCATTCTAGAATTGTATTAACCGGAAACATAATACATGTGTGAATACATAGACAAACAGAGTGTCACTAGTATGCCTCTACTTGACTAGCTCGAGACATAAAGATTGATATATTGGAAGCCTATATTTGGACATCGGAATTGTTCCGGGTGAAAATTGTCATTTTACCGGAGTACCGGGGGGTTACCGGAACCCCCCCGGGGGTTTATGGGCCTACATGGGCCATAAGGGAGAAGAGAGGGGCAGGCCAGGGCAGGCCGCGCGCCCCCTCCCCCCTAGTTCGAATAGGACAAGGAAGGGGGGGGGCGCCCCCCTTTCCTCTTCTCCCTCCCTCTTTTCCTTATCCAACAAGGCAAGTGGAGGGGAGTCCTACTCCCGGTGGGAGTAGGACTCCTCCAGGCGCACCCCTAGAGGGCCGGCCGCACCTCCCCCTCCCTCCTTTATATACGGGGGCAGGGGGGCACCCTAGAACACACAATTGATCCTCGTGATCGTTCCTTAGCCGTGTGCGGTGCCCCCTGCCACCATATTCCACCTCGGTCATATCGTTGTAGTGCTTAGGCGAAGCCCTGCGTTGGTATAAAATCATCATCGTCACCACGCCGTTGTGCTGACAGAACTCATCCCCGAAGCTTTGCTGGATCGGAGCCCGGGGATCGTCATCGAGCTGTACGTGTGCTAAGAACTCGGAGGTGCCGGAGTAACGGTGCTTGGATCGGTCGGATCGGGAAGAAGACGTACGACTACTTCCTCTATGTTGTGTCAACACTTCCGTTGCGATCTACAAGGGTACGTAGATAACACTCTCCCCTCTCGTTGTTGTGCATCACCATGATCTTGCGTGTGCATAGGAAAATTTTGAAAATTACTACGTTTCCCAACAGTGGCATCCGAGCCAGGTTTTTATGGTTTGATGTTATATGCACGAGTAGAACACAAGTGAGTTGTGGGCGATATAAGTCATACTGCCTACCAGCATGTCATACTTTGGTTCGGCGGTATTGTTGGACGAGACGACCCAGACCGACATTACGCGTACGCTTACGCGAGACCGTTTCTCCTGACATGCTTTGCACATAGGTGGCTTGCGGGCGACTATCTCTCCAACTTTAGTTGAACCGAGTGTGGCTACGCCCGGTCCTTGCGAAGGTTAAAACGGAGTCAAATTGACAAACTATCGTTGTGGTTTTGATGCGTAGGTGAGATTGGTTCTTGCTTAAGCCCGTAGCAGCCACGTAAAACTTGCAACAACAAAGTAGAGGACGTCTAACTTGTTTTTGCAGGGCATGTTGTGATGTGATATGGTCAAGACATGATGCTGAATTTTATTGTATGAGATGATCATGTTTTGTAACCGAGTTATCGGCAACTGCCAGGAGCCATATAGTTGTCGCTTTATTGTATGCAATGCAATCGCGCTGTAATGCTTTACTTTATCACTAAGCGGCAGCGATAGTCTTGGAAGCATAAGATTGGCGAGACGACAACGATGCTACGATGGAGATCAAGGTGTCGCTCCGGTGACGATGGTGATCATGACGGTGCTTCGGAGATGGAGATCACAGGCACAAGATGATGATGGCCATATCATATGACTTATATTGATTGCATGTGATGTTTATCCTTTATGCATCTTATCTTGCTTTGATTGACGGTAGCATTATAAGATGATCTCTCACTAAATTATCAAGAAGTGTTCTCCCTGAGTATGCACCGTTGTGAAAGTTCTTCGTGTCGAGACACCACGTGATGATCGGGTGTGATAGGCTCTACGTTCAAATACAACGGGTGCAAAACAGTTGCACACGCGGAATACTCAGGTTATACTTGACGAGCCAAGCATATACAGATATGGCCTCGGAACACGGAGACCGAAAGGTCGAGCGTGAATCATATAGTAGATATGATCAACATAAAGATGTTCACCGATGAAACTACTCCATCTCACGTGATGATCGGACATGGTTTAGTTGATTTGGATCACGTGATCACTTAGAGGATTAGAGGGATGTCTATCTAAGTGGGAGTTCTTAAGTAATATGATTAATTGAACTTAAATTTATCATGAAACTTAGTACCTGATAGTATCTTGCTTGTTTATGTTGATTGTAGATAGATGGCTCGTGCTGTTGTTCCGTTGAATTTTAATGCGTTCCTTGAGAAAGCAAAGTTGAAAGATGATGGTAGCAATTACACGGACTGGGTCCGTAACTTGAGGATTATCCTCATTGCTGCACAGAAGAATTACGTCCTGGAAGCACCGCTGGGTGCCAGGCCTGCTGCTGGAGCAACACCAGATGTTATGAACGTCTGGCAGAGCAAAGCTGATGACTACTCGATAGTTCAGCGTGCCATGCTTTACGGCTTAGAATCAGGACTTCAACGATGTTTTGAACGTCATGGAGCATATGAGATGTTTCAGGAGTTGAAGTTAATATTTCAAGCAAATGCCCGGATTGAGAGATATGAAGTCTCCAATAAGTTCTATAGCTGCAAGATGGAGGAGAACAGTTCTGTCAGTGAGCATATACTCAAAATGTCTGGGTATAATAATCACTTGATTCAATTGGGAGTTAATCTTCCAGATGATTGCGTCATTGACAGAATTCTCCAATCACTGCCACCAAGCTACAAGAGCTTCGTGATGAACTATAATATGCAAGGGATGAACAAGACTATTCCTGAGCTCTTCGCAATGCTGAAAGCTGCGGAGGTAGAAATCAAGAAGGAGCATCAAGTGTTGATGGTCAACAAGACCACTGGTTTCAAGAAAAAGGGCAAAGGGAAGAAGAAACCCAAGTCTGGACCTAAGCCTGAAACTGAGTGCTTCTACTGCAAGCAGACTGGTCACTGGAAGCGGAACTGCCCCAAGTATTTGGCGGATAAGAAGGATGGCAAGGTGAACAAAGGTATATGTGATATACATGTAATTGATGTGTGCCTTACTAATGCTCGCAGTAGCACCTGGGTATTTGATACTGGTTCTGTTGCTAATATTTGCAACTCGAAACAGGGACTACGGATTAAGCGAAGATTGGCTAAGGACGAGGTGACGATGCGCGTGGGAAACGGTTCCAAAGTCGATGTGATCGCGGTCGGCACGCTACCTCTACATCTACCTTCGGGATTAGTATTAAACCTAAATAATTGTTATTTGGTGCCAGCATTGAGCATGAACATTATATCTGGATCTTGTTTAATGCGAGACGGTTATTCATTTAAATCAGAGAATAATGGTTGTTCTATTTATATGAGTAATATATTTTATGGTCATGCACCCTTGAAGAGTGGTCTATTTTTATTGAATCTCGATAGTAGTGATACACATATTCATAATGTTGAAGCCAAAAGATGCAGAGTTGATAATGAAGGTGCAACTTATTTGTGGCACTGTCGTTTAGGTCATATCGGTGTAAAGCGCATGAAGAAACTCCATACCGATGGACTTTTGGAACCACTTGATTATGAATCACTTGGTACTTGCGAACCGTGCCTCATGGGCAAGATGACTAAAACACCGTTCTCCGGTACTATGGAGAGAGCAACAGATTTGTTGGAAATCATACATACAGATGTATGTGGTCCAATGAATATTGAGGCTCGTGGCGGATATCGTTATTTTCTCACCTTCACAGATGATTTAAGCAGATATGGGTATATCTACTTAATGAAACATAAGTCTGAGACATTTGAAAAGTTCAAAGAATTTCAGAGTGAAGTTGAAAATCATCGTAACAAGAAAATAAAGTTTCTACGATCTGATCGTGGAGGAGAATATTTGAGTTACGAGTTTAGTGTACATTTGAAACAATGCGGAATAGTTTCGCAATTCACGCCACCCGGAACACCACAGCGTAATGGTGTGTCCGAACGTTGTAATCGTACTTTACTTGATATGGTGCGATCTATGATGTCTCTTACTGATTTACCGATATCATTTTGGGGATACGCTCTAGAGACGACCGCATTCACGTTAAATAGGGTACCATCAAAATCCGTTGAGACGACGCCTTATGAGCTGTGGTTTGGCAAGAAACCAAAGTTGTCGTTTCTGAAAGTTTGGGGCTGCGATGCTTATGTGAAAAAGCTTCAACCTGATAAGCTCGAACCCAAATTGGAGAAATGTGTCTTCATAGGATATCCAAAGGAAACTATTGGATACACCTTCTATCACAGATCCGAAGGCAAGACTTTTGTTGCTAAATTTGGAAACTTTCTGGAGAAGGAGTTTCTCTCGAAAGAAGTGAGTGGGAGGAAAGTAGAACTTGACGAGGTAACTGTACCTACTCCCTTATTGGAAAGTAGTACATCGCAGAAAACTGTTTCTGCGACACCTACACCAATAAGTGAGGAAGCTAATGATGATGATCATGAAACTTTAGATCAAGATACTACTGAACCTCGTAGATCAACCAGAGTGAGATCCGCGCTAGAGTGGTACGGTAATCCTGTTCTGGAAGTCATGCTACTAGATCATGATGAACCTACGAACTATGAAGAAGCGATGGTGAGCCCAGATTCCGCAAAATGGCTTGAGGCCATGAAATCTGAGATGGGATCCATGCATGAGAACAAAGTATGGACTTTGGTTGACTTGCCCGTTGATCGGCAAGCAATTGAGAATAAATGGATCTTCAAGAAGAAGACTGACGCTGACGGTAATATTACTGTCTACAAAGCTCGACTTGTCGCAAAAGGTTTTCGACAAGTTCAAGGGATTGACTACGATGAGACCTTCTCACCCGTAGCGATGCTTAAGTCTGTCCGAATCATGTTAGCAATTGCCGCATTTTATGATTATGAAATTTGGCAGATGGATGTTAAAACTGCATTCCTGAATGGATTTTTGGAAGAAGAGTTGTATATGATGCAACCAGAAGGTTTTGTCAATCCAAAGGGAGCTAACAAAGTGTGCAAGCTCCAGCGATCCATTTATGGACTGGTGCAAGCCTCTCGGAGTTGGAATAAACGCTTTGATAGTGTGATCAAAGCATTTGGTTTTATACAGACTTTTGGAGAAGCCTGTATTTACAAGAAAGTGAGTGGGAGCTCTGTAGCATTTCTGATATTATATGTGGATGACATATTACTAATTGGAAATGATATAGAATTTCTGGATAGCATAAAGGGATACTTGAATAAGAGTTTTTCAATGAAAGACCTCGGTGAAGCTGCTTACATATTGGGCATTAAGATATATAGAGATAGATCGAGACGCTTAATTGGACTTTCACAAAGCACATACCTTAACAAGATTTTGAAAAAGTTCAAAATGGATCAAGCAAAGAAAGGATTCTTGCCTGTGTTACAAGGTGTGAAGTTGAGTAAGACTCAATACCTGACCACTGCAGAAGATAGAGAGAAAATGAAAGATGTTCCCTATGCTTCAGCCATAGGCTCTATCATGTATGCAATGTTGTGTACCAGACCTGATGTGTGCCTTGCCATAAGTTTAGCAGGGAGGTACCAAAGTAATCCAGGAGTGGATCACTGGACAGCGGTCAAGAACATCCTGAAGTACCTGAAAAGGACCAAGGATATGTTTCTCGTATATGGGGGTGACAAAGAGCTCATCGTAAATGGTTACGTTGATGCAAGCTTTGACACTGATCCGGACGATTCTAAATCGCAAACCGGATACGTATTTACATTAAACGGTGGAGCTGTCAGTTGGTGCAGTTCTAAACAAAGCGTCGTAGCGGGATCTACATGTGAAGCAGAGTACATAGCTGCTTCGGAAGCAGTGAATGAAGGAGTCTGGATGAAGGAGTTCATATCCGATCTAGGTGTCATACCTAGTGCATCGGGTCCAATGAAAATCTTTTGTGACAATACTGGTGCAATTGCCTTGGCAAAGGAATCCAGATTTCACAAGAGAACCAAGCACATCAAGAGATGCTTCAATTCCATCCGGGATCTAGTCCAGGTGGGAGACATAGAGATTTGCAAGATACATACGGATCTGAATGTTGCAGACCCGTTGACTAAGCCTCTTCCACGAGCAAAACATGATCAGCACCAAGACTCCATGGGTGTTAGAATCATTACTGTGTAATCTAGATTATTGACTCTAGTGCAAGTGGGAGATTGAAGGAAATATGCCCTAGAGGCAATAATAAAGTTATTATTTATTTCCTTATATCATGATAAATGTTTATTATTCATGCTAGAATTGTATTAACCGGAAACATAATACATGTGTGAATACATAGACAAACAGAGTGTCACTAGTATGCCTCTACTTGACTAGCTCGTTAATCAAAGATGGTTATGTTTCCTAACCATGAACAAAGAGTTATTATTTGATTAACGGGATCACATCATTAGTTGAATGATCTGATTGACATGACCCATTCCATTAGCTTAGCACCCGATCGTTTAGTATGTTGCTATTGCTTTCTTCATGGCTTATACATGTTCCTATGACTATGAGATTATGCAACTCCCGTTTGCCGGAGGAACACTTTGGGTGCTACCAAACGTCACAACGTAACTGGGTGATTATAAAGGAGCATTACAGGTGTCTCCAAAGGTAGATGTTGGGTTGGCGTATTTCGAGATTAGGATTTGTCACTCCGATTGTCGGAGAGGTATCTCTGGGCCCTCTCGGTAATGCACATCACATAAGCCTTGCAAGCATTACAACTAATATGTTAGTTGTGAGATGATGTATTACGGAACGAGTAAAGAGACTTGCCGGTAACAAGATTGAACTAGGTATTGGATACCGACGATCGAATCTCGGGCAAGTAACATACCGATGACAAAGGGAACAACATATGTTGTTATGCGGTCTGACCGGTAAAAGATCTTCGAAGAATATGTAGGAGCCAATATGGGCATCCAGGTCCCGCTATTGGTTATTGATCGGAGATCTGTCTCAGTCATGTCTACATTGTTCTCGAACCGTAGGGTCCGCATGCTTAACGTTACGATGACAGTTATTATGAGTTTATGCATGTTGATGTACCGAAGTTAGTTCGGAGTCCCGGATATGATCACGGACATGATGAGGAGTCTCGAAATGGTCAAGACATAAAGATTGATATATTGGAAGCCTATATTTGGACATCGGAATTGTTCTGGGTGAAAATCGGCATTTTACCGGAGTACCGGGGGGTTACCGGAACCCCCCCGGGGGTTTATGGGCCTACATGGGCCATAAGGGAGAAGAGAGGGGCCGGCCAGGGCAGGCCGCGCGCCCCCTCCCCCCCTAGTCCGAATAGGACAAGGAAGGGGGGGGCGGTGCCCCCCTTTCCTCTTCTCCCTCCCTCTTTTCCTTATCCAACAAGGCAAGTGGAGGGGAGTCCTACTCCCGGTGGGAGTAGGACTCCTCCAGGCGCACCCCTAGAGGGCCGGCCGCACCTCCCCTCCCTCCTTTATATATGGGGGCAGGGGGCACCCTAGAACACACAATTGATCCTCGTGATCGTTCCTTAGCCGTGTGCGGTGCCCCCTGCCACCATATTCCACCTCGGTCATATCGTTGTAGTGCTTAGGCGAAGCCCTGCGTTGGTAGAACATCATCATCGTCACCACACCGTTGTGCTGATAGAACTCATCCCCGAAGCTTTGCTGGATCGGAGCCCGGGGATCGTCATCGAGCTGTACGTGTGCTAAGAACTCGGAGGTGCCGGAGTAACGGTGCTTGGATCGGTCGGATCGGGAAGAAGACGTACGACTACTTCCTCTACGTTGTGTCAACACTTCCGTTGCGATCTACAAGGGTACGTAGATAACACTCTCCCCTCTCGTTGCTGTGCATCACCATGATCTTGCGTGTGCGTAGGAAAATTTTGAAAATTACTACGTTCCCCAACATGTCGTCCACATATAATATGAGAAATGCTACAGAGCTCCCACTCACTTTCTTGTAAACACAGGCTTATCCATAAGTCTGCGTAAACCCAAACGCTTTGATCATCTCATCAAATCGAATGTTCCAACTCTGAGATGCTTGCACCAGCCCATAGATTGAGCGTTGGGGCTTGCACACCTTGTCAGCATTCTTAGGATCGACAAAACCTTCCGGCTGCATCATATACAATTCTTCCTTAAGGAAACCATTAAGGAATGCCGTTTTGACGTCCATTTGTCATATCTCATAATCATAGAATGCGGCAATTGCTAACATGATTCGGACAGACTTCAGCTTCGCTACGGGTGAGAAGGTCTCATCATAGTCAACCCCTTGAACTTGTCGATAACCCTTAGCGACAAGCCGAGCCTTATAGATGGTCACATTACCATCCGCGTCTGTCTTGTTCTTAAAGATCCATTTATTTTCTATGGCTCGTCGATCATCGGGCAAGTCAGTCAAAGTCCATACTTTGTTTTCGTACATGGATCCTATCTCGGATTTCATGGCTTCCAGCCATTTGTCGGAATCTGGGCCCGCTATCGCTTCTTCATAGTTCGAAGGTTCACCATTGTCCAACAACATGATTTCCAGGACAGGGTTGCCGTACCACTCTGGTGCGGAACGTGTCCTTGTGGACCTACGAAGTTCAGTAGCAACTTGATCTAAAGTTTCATGATCATCATCATTAACTTCCTCTCTAGTCGGTGCAGGCACCTCAGGAACATTTTCCTGAGCTGCGCCACTCTCCGGTTCAAGAGGCAATACTTCATCAAGTTCTACTTTCCTCCCACTTACTTCTTTCAAGAGAAACTCTTTCTCTAGAAAGGATCCATTCTTGGCAACAAAGATCTTGCCTTCAGATCCGAGGTAGAAGGTATACCCAATAGTTTCTTTAGGGTATCCTATGAAGACGCATTTTTCTGATTTGGGTTCGAGCTTTTCAGGTTGAAGTTTCTTCACATAAGCATCGCATCCCCAAACTTTTAGAAACGACAGCTTAGGTTTCTTCCCAAACCATAATTCATACGGTGTCGTCTCAACGGATTTCGACGGAGCCCTATTTAAAGTGAATGCGGTAGTCTCTAAAGCATAGCCCCAAAATGACAGCGGTAGATCGGTAAGAGACATCATAGATCGCACCATATCCAATAGAGTGCGATTACGACGTTCGGACACACCATTACGCTGAGGTGTTCCAGGCGGCGTGAGTTGTGAAACTATTCCACATTTCCTTAAGTGCATGCCAAATTCATGACTCAAATATTCTCCCCCACGATCTGATCGTAAGAACTTGATTTTCCTGTCACGTTTATTCTCAACCTCACTCTGAAATTCTTTGAACTTTTCAAAGGTCTCAGACTTGTGTTTCATTAAGTAGACATACCCATATCTACTCAAGTCATCAGTGAGGGTGAGAACATAACGATAGCCACCGCGAGCCTCAACACTCATTGGATCGCACACATCAGTATGTATGATTTCCAATAAGTTGGTTGCTCACTCCATTATTCCGGAGAACGGAGTCTTGGTCATTTTGCCCATGAGGCATGGTTCGCACGTGTCAAATGATTCATAATCAAGAGACTCCAAAAGTCCATCTGCATGGAGCTTCTTCATGCGTTTGACACCAATGTGACCAAGGCGGCAGTGCCACAAGTATGTGGGACTATCATTATCAACCTTACATCTTTTGGTATTCACACTATGAATATGTGTAACATCATGTTCGAGATTAAATAAGAATAAACCATTGACCAGCGGGGCATGACCATAAAACATATCTCTCATATAAATAGAACAACCATTATTCTCGGATTTAAATGAGTAGCCATCTCGTATTAAACGAGATCTTGATACAATGTTCATGCTCAAAGCTGACACTAAATAACAATTATTGAGGTTTAAAACTAATCCCATAGGTAAATGTAGAGGTAGCGTGCTGACGGCGATCACATCGACCTTGGAACCATTCCCGACGCGCATCGTCACCTCGTCCTTCGCCAGTCTCCGCTTATTCCGCAACTCCTGTTTTGAGTTACAAATATGAGCAACCGCACCGGTATCAAATACCCAGGAGCTACTACGAGTATTGGTAAGGTACACATCAATAACATGTATATCACATATACCTTTGGTGTTGCCGGCCTTCTTGTCCGCTAAGTACTTGGGGCAGTTCCGCTTCCAATGACCACTTCCCTTGCAATAAAAACACTCGGTCTCAGGCTTGGGTCCATTCTTTGGCTTCTTCCCGGTAGCTTGCTTACCGGGCGCGGCAACTCCCTTGCCGTCCTTCTTGAAGTTCTTTTTACCCTTGCCTTTCTTGAACTTAGTGGTTTTATTCACCATCAACACTTGATGTTCCTTTTTGATTTCCACCTCCGCTGATTTCAGCATTGAATATACCTCAGGAATGGTCTTTTCCATCCCCTGCATATTGAAGTTCATCACAAAGCTCTTGTAGCTAGGTGGGAGTGATTGAAGGATTTTGTCAACGACCGCATCATCTGGGAGATTAACTCCCAGCTGAGACAAGCGGTTGTGCAGCCCAGACATTTTGAGTATGTGCTCGCTGAAGGAACTATTTTCCTCCATCTTACAACTATAGAACTTGTCGGAGACTTCATATATCTTGACCCAGGCATGAGCTTGGAAAACCATTTTCAGCTCTTGGAACATCTCATATGCTCCGTGTTGCTCAAAACGCTTCTGGAGCCCCGGTTCTAACCTGTAAAGCATGCCACACTGAACCAGGGAGTAATCATCAACACGGGACTGCCAAGCGTTCATAATGTCTTGGTTTGCTGGGGATGGTGCTTCACCTAGCGGTGCTTCAAGGACATATGCTTTCTTGGCAGCTATGGGGATGATCCTCATGTTCCGGATCCAGTTTGTATAGTTGCTACCATCGTCTTTCAGCTTGGTTTTCTCTAGGAACGCGTTGAAGTTGAGGACAACATTAGCATGGGCCATTTGATCTAGAAGGCATATTGTAAATATTTTAGACTAAGTTCATGATAATTAAGTTCATCTAATCAAATTATTTAATGAACTCCCACTCAGATAGACATCCCTCTAGTCATCTAAGTGATACATGATCCGATTCAACTAGGTCATGTCCGATCATCATGTGAGACGGACTAGTCATCATCGGTGAACATCTTCATGTTGATCGTATCTTCTACATGACTCATGTTCGACCTTTCAGTCTTCCGTGTTCCGAGGCCATGTCTGTATATGCTAGGCTCGTCAAGTCAACCTAAGTGTTTTGCGTGTGTAAATCTGACTTACACCCGTTGTATGCGAACGTTAGAACCTATCACACCCGATCATCACGTGGTGCTTCGGAACAACGGACCTTAGCAACGGTGCACAGTTAGGGGGAATACTTTCTTGAAATTATTGCGAGGGATCATCTTATTTATGCTATCGTCGTTCTAAGCAAATAAGATGTAAAACATGATAAACATCACATGCAATCAAATAGTGACATGATATGTCCAATATCATTTTGCTCCTTTTTGATCTCCATCTTCTGGGCGCCATGATCATCGTCGTCACCGGCATGACACCATGATCTCCATCATCGTGTCTTCATGAAGTTGTCTCGTCAACTATTACTTCTACTACTATGGCTAACGGTTAGCGATAAAGTAAAGTAATTACATGACGTATAAGTTGACACGCATGTCATAAATAAATTAAGACAACTCCTATGTCTCCTGCCGGTTGTCATACTCATCGACATGCAAGTCGTGATTCCTATTACAAGAACATGATCAATCTCATACATCACATCCTTTTGGCCATATCACATCACACGTCATATGCTGCAAAAACAAGTTAGGCGTCCTCTAATTGTTGTTGCAAGTTTTTACGTGGCTGCTATAGGTTTCTAGCAAGAACATTTCTTACCTACGCCAAAAACACAACGTGATATGCCAATTTCTATTTACCCTTCATAAGGACCCTTCTCATTGAATCCGATCTGACTAAAGTGGGAGAGACAGACACCCGCTAGCCACCTTATGCAACTAGTGCAAGTCAGTCGGTGGAACCAGTCTCACGTAAGCATACGTGTAAGGTCGGTGGGCCGCTTCATCCCACGATGCCGCCGAATCAAGATAAGACTAGTAACGGCAAGTAAATTGACAAAATCGACGCCCACAACAACTTGTGTTCTACTCGTGCATAGAAACTACGCATAGACCTAGCTCATGATGCCACTGTTGGGGATCGTAGCAGAAATTTAAAAAATTTCTACGCATCACCAAGATCAATCTACGGAGTCATCTAGCAACGAGAGGGAGAGGAGTGCATCTACATACCCTTGTAGATCGCGAGCGGAAGCTTTCAAGAGAACGGGGTTGATGGAGTCGTACTCGTCGTGATCCAAATCACCAACGATCCCAGCGCCGAACGGACGGCACCTCCGCGTTCAACACACGTACGGAGCGAGGACGTCTCCCGCGCCTTGATCCAGCAAGGAGGAGGGAGAGGTTGAGGAAGAGGGCTCCAACAGCAGCACGACGGCGTGGTGGTGGTGGAGCTGTAGTACTCCGGCAGGGCTTCGCCAAGCTCTTGCGGAGGAGGAGAGGTGTTGGGGAGGGGAGGGGCTGCGCCTTGGATGTGGTGTGCAGCCCTCCCCTTGCCCCTGTATTTATAGGGGAAGGAGGAAGGGGTCCGGCCCCCTCTAGATGAGATCTAGAGGGGGGCGGCGGCCAAGGGGAGGGGGCTTGCCCCCCAAGCAAGGGGGGCGCCCCTCTTAGGGTTTCCCCCCAACCCTAGGCGCATGGGCCCAAGGGGGGATGCGCCCAGCCCATGTAGGGCTGGTTCCCTTTCCTCTACGGCCCACTAGGCCCTCCGAGAGAGGTAGCCCCTCCCGGTGGACCCCCGGAACCCCTCCGGTGGCCCCGGTACAATACCGATATGCCCCCGAACCTTTCCGGTGACCGTATGACAACTTCCTACATATAAATATTCACCTCCGGACCATTCCGGAACTCCTCGTGACGTCCGGGATCTCATCCGGGACTCCGAACAACATTCGCTAATCACATACAAGTCTTCCTAATAACCCTAGCATCATCGAACCTTAAGTGTGTAGACCCTACGGGTTCGGGAACCATGCAGACATGACCGAGACAACTCTCCGGGCAATAATCAACAGCGGGATCTAGATACCCATGTTGGTTCCCACATGTTCCACGATGATCTCATCGGATGAACCACGATGTCGAGGATTCAAGCAATCCCGTATACAATTCCCTTTGTCAATCGGTACGTTACTTGCCCGAGATTCGATCGTCGGTATCCCAATACCTCGTTCAATCTCGTTACCGGCAAGTCACTTTACTCGTTCTGTAATGCATGATCCCGTGGCCAACTACTTAGTCACACTGAGCTCATTATGACGATGCATTACCGAGTGGGCCCAGAGATACCTCTCCGTCATACAGAGTGACAAATCCCAGTCTTGATTCATGCCAACCCAACAGACACTTTCGGAGATACCTGTAGTGCACCTTTATAGCCACCCAGTTACATTGTGACGTTTGGTACACCCAAAGAACTCCTACGGTATCCGGGAGTTGCACAATCTCATGGTCTAAGGAAATGATACTTGACATTTAGAAAAGCTCTAGCAGACGAACTACATGATCTTGTGCTATGCTTAGGATTGGGTCTTGTCCATCACATCATTCTCCTAATAATGTGATCCCGTTATCAATGACATCCAATGTCCATGGTGAGGAAACCGTAACCATCTATTGATCAACGAGCTAGTCAACTAGAGGCTCACTAGGGACATGTTATGGTCTATGTATTCACACATGTATTACGATTTTCGGATAACACAATTATAGCATGAACAATAGACAATTATCATGAACAAGGAAATATAATAATAACCATTTTATTATTGCCTCTAGGGCATATTTCTAGCACAAGGCTACTCCCAAGTCGAGGGTATCGACTACGGTGAAACCTTCGCTCCCGTTGCTCGTCTTGAATCCATTCGCATGTTGATTGCATATGCTTCTCATCATAACTTTAAGTTACAACAAATGGATGTGAAGAGTGCTTTTCTTAATGGTCCTATTAATGAATTGGTTTATGTCAAGCAACCCCCCGGGTTCGAGGATCCCTAATTTCCCGATCATGTGTATCAACTCGATAAGGCACTCTATGGCCTTAAACAAGCCCCACGTGCGTGGTATGACCACCTTACCGAGTTGTTACAAGACCGTGGTTTTGAAGTTGGGCTAATCGACCCCACTCTTTTTTACTAAGAAGGTCAAAGGGGAGTTGTTTGTGTGCCAATTATATGTTGATGATATTATATTTGGTTCCCCTAACAAAGCTTTCAATGAGGAATTTGCCGCTCTCATGATCTCAAAGTTCGAGATGTCTTCCATGGGAGAGTTGAAGTTTTTTATCGGGTTCGAAGTGAAGCAAAGGAGAGAAGGAACATTCATCAACCAAGCCAAATACACTCAAGACATGCTTAAGAGATTCAAGCTAAGTGATGTCAAGCCGGCTTCCACTCCCATGCCCACCAAGTGCCAACTTGACATTGATCCCAATGGTAAAGCGGTGGATCAAAAGGTATATCACTCCATGATTGGCTCCTTGCTTTACCTTTGTGCATCTAGACCGGATATCATGTTGACTGTGGAAATTTGTGCACGGTTTCAAGCCGCACCTAAGGAAAGTCACTATGTGGCGGTCAAACGAATCTTTTGATATTTGGCTCATACCCCAAACTTTGGCTTATGGTACCCAAGAGGAGCAAACTTCAAGCTTGTAGGTTATTCAGACTCGGATTGGGCGGGAGACAAAGTGGATAGGAAGTCCACTTCCGGAGGGTGCCAATTTCTTGGCTGCTCTTTGGTAAGTTGTTCTTCCAAGAAGCAAAGTTGTGTGTCTCTCTCGTCCACGGAAGCGGAGTATGTGGCTGCCGGTAGTTTTTGTGCTCAACTTTTATGGATGAGGCAAACTTTAAAGTATTACGGTGTCATTTGTGACAAAGTGCCTCTTTGGTGTGACAATGAAAGTGCCATCAAGATTTCTCTCAACCCGGTGCAACACTTCAAGACGAAGCATATTGAGATTCGGTATCACTTCATCCGGGATCACATAAGGCGAGGGGAAATCGAGCTCAACTACGTCAACACTCATGATAACCTGGCAGATATTTTCACAAAACCCTTGGATGAAGCAAGATTTCGCGAGTTAAGGCATGAGCTAAATATCATTGATTCGAGCAATGTTGCTTGAACCCTTGCACACCCCACCATACTCAACTTGTTATTTTGTTTAGATGTAGACATGGACATAGGGGGAGTGGTGTTCTCTCAATGAACTCTTCCTCCCCCCATTATGCATAAATTGATCAACTCTTTCACGTTATCTTGTTGAAAGACGAGTTTTGGTCATGGGCCCAAGGATAATTCTTCACGGTGCCATACCAATTGACTCATACATAGGTGGCTACGGCCTCCGACCCCCTTGTTCGTGTTGTGCCTTGTGTTAGTCCTTCTTGTTCGTGCCTTAGTTTGTTTTCTTAGGCGCTAGGTGTTGGGGTCTCCAAGTGTGGTTCTCTTTCGTTTTTTTCTTGGAGACCCACCTTTTTCCCCGTGCCTTCTCTTTCCCAAGCCTTCCCTTCCTCAAGCCATCTAGTCTAATTGCACACACTTGTCCATGGCTTTGGTGATGGTGACCGGGCGGTACAATCGGGGTCACAGGCGATTCTACCGCGGGTGCTCTCCAGGCGGTCTCCCAACGGTGCTTGAACGGTTCCACCGCTCAACCACTGGGGTGCCCGTCTGGATGGTTCTACCGGTTGGTTATGGCGGTACTACCGCTGCCTCTTGGCGATGGAAGTACCGCCCGCAACCACTAGCTCGTACCAGGTAGCGGTACAACCGCTTCCTCAAGCGGTACAACCTCCACGCGACTTTGGGCCTAGATATTCCCATCGGGACTGGTGGGGGGTTTCTTTTCTCTCTCCCCCAGCCCTTCCCATCTTGTGCCCTAGCCGCCGGTCGCCATTGCCTCTGCCCCGGAGTGCTTCTCGTGCTTCGGATCCGTGGGGTCTCCGTGGATCCTCTCCAAGGAGGCCTCCTCCTTCCCGATTTCTTCCCATGGATGCCGGTAATGCCCCATTGACCTTCGTTCTTTGTTCTAGGGTTTGTTCCCCTTGTTCTAGGGCATTACTTAACATTCCGCATTTATTTATTAAACTATTGGGTGGAAGAGATCCCTTTTTGCCTCCTGCTTAGATTGCACGTCTTTGAGAGTAGAATATGTCTAGTATGATTCATATTTCGCGGTTAAATCTAGTCTCTACCCATAGTACCACTGTTCAGTGGTTCTACCGCCTCTACGGGTGGTACAACCGCTGGAGCGGTACTACCGGTAGGAGAGCCGGTTCAACCGGGATATCTGCACCATGTAGCCCTGTTTCATTTTCTAAGTTCATGCAATATATCTTTTCTTCTATTTCTGTGTGCAATCCTCTCATCTTTGCCGGGTCTCTTGTGGTCTCCTTGTGCGTGTGTTCAGGTGGCTCTAGTTCTCGCTCTGCTCCTCGCAAGACCAAGAAGAGGGCACGACGGACCTTGCGTCCGGTTGTGTCTGATGACGAAGAAGAGGTTGTGATTCCCACCAAGCCCACTCGCCGTGAGAAGTCTGCCGCTGCCAAGCAACATGTGGTTTTGCCCTTGCATCGTTGGAAAGCCAAGGATTGGGAAGCTTTCCGCTCGAAGAATCCTTATGAGGTTCCCATTGCTCCTCGTTGGACCACTATTCAGTTCCGGAATGAGATGCAAGTGCGGATTGTCCATGAACTCTTTGAGCACAACAAGAACAGGTATGCCAAGCAGTGGACCATCGATCTTGACCATTGGAGCAACAACTTGGAGTATTTTGGTGAGGCACTGGCTCTCTGTGAGGAGTTTGATCTTGTCAAGCTCATGTCTGTCAACTGTAACTTTGATGTTCAATTCGTCCATCAGTTCTATGCCACGGTTCAATTTGGAGAAGATGACGCGCACACTCTCACTTTCATGTGTCATGATGAGCTCTTTCAAGTTCCCTGGAGGGCCTTTTGCAATGCTCTTGGGTATGACGATACCGGCCTGGAAGGTAGAGGTGGCATTCGCCCTCATGATCATCCTGAGTCTATACCTAAGGAGAATCTTGCCCCTCTGTACATTCGGGGTCGTGGTATTATTGGAGAATCTAAGGATTTGGTGAAGGTCTATGACATCATGCATCCTATGTTTCGTAATGTGCTTCTGCCCAAGGTGGGAAATCAAGATGAAATCCATGGCTATCTTGTTGACTTGATGGTTGCAATGAAGACCAAGGTGGGCTCTAGGGAAACGTTTGACGTGTCCAACTGGCTGTGGCACGAGATGTACAACATGGTCATCTACAGGAAGGTCCCCATTTATGCTCCGTTTGTCATGTGCTTTCTGAACTCAGTATGGGAGGTACGCCATCCTGGAGAGGCTCTCACCTCTCCTGATAATCTCACTGTTCATGAGGTCAAGGTTCTTAAGAAGAAGAAGCACGCCGAGCCTCGCTTCCCTGCCAATGCTCCTGAGGATGTCTATGCCACTTCTGACGATGAGGACTTTGAGATGGATCCAGGGGCCAAGCCCTCTTGGGTGGAGAAGCTCACTTCCAAGGTGAAGAAGACTTTCTGCCTCCAGTCTGACATCCAGAAGAGGATGTATGAGGCCCATGTCAATGAGAAGCATGCCCGGCGTCGCCAAATTGCAATGATGAAGCACCTCAATATGCTGGTTCAGAGTGGCTCTGAGAAGAGCATCACACCGGAGGAGCGTTGGATATCTACACAGCACCTGGTCTGATGATGAAGCTCCTCCCCATCCATCCAAATCCTTTGTTGCAGCTGATGATTTCGTGGAGAAATCCGATCAAGACGATGTTGACGAGTCTGATGATGATGCGGATCCAGATGCTACCGAGGAGTCGGAGGAGGACGATTAAGCCTTGGGACGCTAGCTTCGCTCCTTTTCCTTTTTGGTGTCTTGATGCCAAAGGGGGAGAGAGTTTTAGGTCTCGGGATTTGCATGGGTTTTATTTGCCTTGTTGCTTGTGTTTTTTTCCTTTTCCGTCATTTGTGTTGACTTTGGCCTGTGAACCTTGTTGCTTATCTCTGCTTGCATGGTGTAAGACATGTGCGTATCTTGCTATCTATCTTTATTTTTCGTGATATTGTTGTGTATTCCATTATTATCTTTACCCTCGTATTATGGTCTTTTTGCTCACCATGTTTAGTAGGAGTGGCGAGTCTATAAAATCTAGGGGGAGTCTCGTCCCTAATATGTGCTCTCAAATAGCCTTCTAAATTTGGGGCACACATCTAGGGGGAGTCCCGTCTACATTTTCTAGACTTTTCACTTGCAAATCGTGGTGTTGTCATCATCCACCAAAAAGGGGGGATTGTAAGGTCATTTCCCTACTTTGTGTTTTGGAGGATGATGACAACCCTTTATTGACCTAATCTTATGCTAAGTGTTTCAGGTTTCGATTTTAGGTCTTCTTCGGTTAGCTATTCTCTTTGAAGAAAAAAGGATCGAAGACGGTGTTTTCTACACGTTTGTTTATATCTTTTGGTCATAGGGAACCCGTACTATCAAGAGGGAATCCACATTGGAAAGTGTTGGGGGTATCCATTCACGTACACTTACCTCACCCCTCTCTTGTCTTCCCCTTCCTTCCTACTGTCTACTGTGGGCTCCAGCGGTTGTACCGCTCTCCGGAGCGGTTGTACCGCTGGGTCTTGGCGCTGACCAGCTTTGTTCGAGCGGTTGTACCGCTGGTTTCGGGCGGTGGTACCACCAATGCTCAGCAAGGACTAGGGCGGTTGTTCCGGCCAGGCACCGCCCAAGTACCGGTCCGGCCTCTATTTTGATGTGGTACTCGTGCGGTGGTGGCCCGATTGGTCCGGTCGTACCGGTACCACCGGGGTCCGGAGCGGTTATACCACTCATGACTTAGCCGCCCAAGCGCTCGAGGCCATGCGGTTGCACCGGCCCGGTACCGCTCGACTACCGCACTCAGGGGTGACTCCCTTCTGTTCCTATGTGGTGGTTGGGCGGTGGCTGGGCGGTTGGTCCGTTTGTTCTTTTCAACCGGTACTACCGCCTAGTAGGGTTCTGCACGTAAACTGTGAGTCCCGCTTGTACCGGGACCAGGAGCGGTTGTACCGCTGCAGCACTGAGAGCACAGTAACGGTTGGATTTTTAGGGTTGCTATATAAGGGTGCTTCTTCCACCTACCACATCCACCTCTAACCTCTCTCTTTCCACCATTAATGCTACTCAAGCTCTCTTTGCCCGATCTCTTTCTCTAGCCACTCAAACTTGTTGATTTGCTAGGGATTGAAGGAGGAGACCTAGATCTACACTTCCACCAAAGGATATTTGCTTCCCATACTTTCTTGTGTGGATTTTGTTACTCTTGGGTGCTTTGTGCACCCTAGACGGTTGAGGTCACCTCGGAGCCATATTCCATTATGGTGAAGCTTCATGGTTTCGTTGGGAGCCTCCAATTAAGTTGTGGAGTTTGCCCCAACCTTGTTTGTAAAGGTCCGGTTGCCGCCTCCAAGGGCACCAATAGTGGAATCACGGCATCTCGCATTGTGTGAGGGCGTGAGGAGAATACGGCGGCCCTAGTGGCTTCTTGGGGAGCATTGTGCCTCCACACCGCTCTAACGGAGACATACTTCCCCTCAAAAGGAAGGAACTTCGGTAACACATCCTCGTCTTCACCGGGTCCACTCTTGGTTATCTCTTACCTTTACTCGTGCAAGCTCATTAGTGTTACTTCTCTTGCTTGCGTGTTTGCTTGTTGTTGTTGCATCATATAGGTTGCTCACCTAGTTGCATATCTAGACAACCTACTTTGATGCAAAGTTTAATTTGGTAAAGAAAAGTTTAAAAATTGTTAGTTGCCTATTCACCCCCCCTCTAGTCAACCATATCGACCCTTTCAATGATGGTATCCCGGCATGGATGATGCATGTATTAGGTCCCTGGCATCCATGTTTTAGTTCTGGTGCAGCACTGTTACCATATACTTTATTTCCCTTCTTTTCTTAGAAGACATGAAGTTTCTTTCTAGCGCAAGATGTTTAGATACTCTTGATTCTTGAGTGTTCCATGATAGGTGGTGGCATGGCCACAGGACGAGGTAAGGGGCAATGCGACGATAGTGTACCAAGAGTGTTGGGGGTGTGTCAAGATGATAGAGTCGGTGAGGCAAAAGGATATCGAATGTAAGGAAGGATGTTAATAAAGGCATAGAGTGATGATGCCATTTCATTACTAAGCTAGGTCTCTTAGGAGTCTAGATTCGACAAGAGTCCACATGGATTAGGCTAGTAAGAGTGTAATGGCGTTACCCATCACATCGTGTATACTTCCCACGTCCGGGTTTGTTGGACCAGAAGGCCGACGAAGGTCGTTCGTATCTATAAGACCGCCTCGTTTAAAATACTTAGTTGATCAAGGAAATTAATAGCTTTTTGTTGCGTGCATGTGCGATTTAATTGTGACGCCACTCTGGTTGGGTGTGCATGGGCGTTATACGTAGAAGCACCAGAAAGAATTTAATGGCAAGTAAATTGAGGGGTTAACGAGGGATTGATAATGACTAAATTGTCCATGCTAGTTGGTGGTTTTCATTTTCACGCATGTTGCATTGGTCTTGCTGATTTGGCTCTCTCGCCTAATAAAGTCGAACAAATGGGGCATTGCCACCTATACCATTACCATATCAATTATAAACAATCACAAATACATGACATTTTTTCTTTCCCTTGCACATCTCCCTCTCTTGATTGGCAACATGCAAGAAGGCAAGCGAAGAGAAATTTAGGGGAATGAATTAATGAGATGTGGCGATTCTCATGTTGAGGTTATATCTATCATTAGGTACTAAAGTTTTGTCTTTTCCTTCATTGATTTGACTCCCAGTTAGCAAAACATTGTCATGGCAGGTCCAAGAGACAATACCATGTGGAGCGCAGGAACGGCCACATATACCGGTTCAAGTTTTAAAAACGATGTAGCAAGATATAGTGTCAAGCATGATGACCCTTTATGATCCCGTTTTTGATTGCCAAGGAGTGACCCTAGGTATCAAACCCATGGAGGATGTGCTCTATGACAGTTTCAAGCAAGTTATTCTTTTCGACGGTTGTTCCAGTTGCCTGGACCTTTTAAACAACCTTTTAGGTAACAATGAAATGGAAATACGCATGGGTATGAGGACTTGCACTTACAACCTCGTACTTGTGTGTGGGTGATACATCCATTTTGTATCATGCTTTTATATCGATACTTATTGCATTATGGACTGTTATTACACATTATGTCACGATACTTATGCCTATTCTCTCTTATTTTTACAAGGTTTACATGAAGAGGGGGAATGCCGGCAACTGGAATTCTGGGCTGGAAAAGGAGCAAATATTAGAGACCTATTATGCACATCTCCAAAAGTCCTGAAACTTCATGGGAGCACATTTCAGAATATATAAAAAATATTAGACGAAAGAAGTACTAGAGGGGGCCACCCACCGTCCATGAGGGTGGGGGCGCGCCCCCTACCTCGTGGGCCCCCTGGCAGCCCTCTGATGCCCATCTTTGGCTATATGGAGTCTTTCGTCGAGGAAAAAAATCATAAGCTAGCTCACGGGACGAAACTCCGCCGCCATGAGGCGGAACCTTGGCGGAACCAATCTAGGGCTCCGGTGGAGCTGTTCTGCCGGGGAAACTTCCCTTCGAGAGGGGGAAATCATCACCATCGTCATCACCATCGATCCTCTCATCGAGAGGGGGTCAATCTTCATCAACATCTTCACTAGCACCATCTCATCTCTTGTATCCAATCTTTGTATCAAAACCTCAGATTGGTACATGTGGGTTGCTAGTAGTGTTGATTACTCCTTGTAGTTGATGCTAGTTGGTTTACTTGGTGGAAGATCATATGTTCAGATCCATTATGCATATTAATACCCCTCTAATTATGAACATGAATATGATTTGTGAGTAGTTCCTTTTGTTCCTGAGGACATAGGAGAAGTCTTGCTATAAGTAGTCATGTGAATTTGGTATTCGTTCTATATTTTGATAAGATGTATGTTGTCTTTCCTCTAGTGATGTCATGTGAACGTCAATTACATGACACTTCACCATTGTTTGGGCCTAGAGGGAGGCATTGGGAAGTAATAAGTAGATGATGGGTTGCTAGAGTGACAAAAGCTTAAACCCTGGTTTATGCATTGCTTCGTAAGGGGCTAATTTGGATCCATATGTTTCATGCTATGGTTAGGTTTACCTTAATACTTCTGTTGTAGTTGCGGATGCTTGCAATAGGGGTTAATCATAAGTGAGATGCTTGTCCAAGTAAGGGTAGTACCCAAGCACCGGTCCACCCACATATCAAATTATCAAAGTACCGAACGCGAATCATATGAGCGTGATGAAAACTAGCTTGACGATAATTCCCATGTGTCCTCGGGAGCGCTTTTCTTCATATAAGAGTTTGTCCAGTCTTGTCCTTTGCTACAAAAAGGATTGAGCCATCTTGCTGCACCTTATTTACTTTTATTACTTGCTACTCGTTACAAATTATCTTATCACAAAACTATCTGTTACCGATAATTTCAGTGATTGCAGAG
The DNA here is from genome assembly GCF_056163025.1 of Triticum urartu. Taxonomy (NCBI): domain Eukaryota; kingdom Viridiplantae; phylum Streptophyta; class Magnoliopsida; order Poales; family Poaceae; genus Triticum; species Triticum urartu. Next base: position 718,208,236 of record NC_141879.1, read on the forward strand.
AATACCTTACTGAAAACCGCTTATCGTTTCCTTCTGCTCCTCGTTGGATTCGACATTCTTACTTATCGAAAAGGCTATGATAGATCCCCTACACTTGTGGGTCATCTAGACTCTTTTCTGGCGCCGTTACCGGGGAGTGAAGCGCCTTTGGTAGGTGGAATTTGGTAAGGAAAATTTTATATAGTGTGCTGAAATTTGCTGTCACTTGCTACTATGGAACATAATCCTTTGAGGGGCTTGTTCGGGGTATCTTCACCCCGATCAGTAGAGCAAAGAGTTGCTCCTCAACCTACTGAACCTACTGAAAATGTTTACTTTGAAATTCCTTCGGATATAATAGAGAAATTGCTAGCTAATCTTTCAAGGTGATGAAACATTACATCCCGATTTGCACTTAATCTATGTGGATAAAGTTTGTGTATTATTTAAGCTTGCAGGTATGCCCGAGGATGTTATCAAGAAGAAGTTCTTACCTTTATCTTTGAAGGGAGAGGCATTGACATGGTTTAGGCTATGTGATAATATGGGATCATGAAACTACAACTGATTGAAATTGGAATTTCATCAGAAGTTTTATCCTATGCATATTGTTCATCGTGATCGTAACTATATATATTAAAAAGAGAATAAAATTATATTTGAAAAGAAACAAAAAAGGAAAATTTTAGTAAAATATTAAAAATTTGAACATAAACATTCCAAACACTTTTTGTAAAACAACAACATTTTTTGAAATGCCCAAACAATTATTGAAAAATGCAAACATTTTTTAAATTTATGAAGAAATTTTCTAAACACAAACATTAAAAAAACAAACGTTTTTACACGAACAAATGTTGAAATTTCCGAATTATTTTCAGAAGAAAAAAAATAAAAAATAAAAAAAGTGGAAACAGAAAAAAGGAATAGAAATAAGAAAAAGGAAGACAAAATGGAAAACAGAAAAAGAAAAATGAAACATAAAAAACAAAAGAAAACCAAAAAACTGGTATAAAAATAAAATACCGGTTTAGGGAACCTGCTAGAAGGTTCCCAAAACCGGCTGCCTCGCTGTGGGGAAGTGGGCCGGCCCAATTATCGCACTCGGGGAATCGCCCTGTGCAAATGCTGGACATTTTGATGTAGTTAGCGTCAAATAGGAATTTCCGGTTTTGTATGCTCCAATAGCTACTGAGCCGGCCTATATTCGCTATTATTTTCGTTCGCTAGATTTGAATTGCGTTCACTGGGTTGGTAAACCCCCCCCCCCACCCCCACCCCCCAACCACTTTTCCTTTTTTCTCTTTTTCTTCTGTTTTTCTTTATGGTTTTATGTTTTCTTGGCTTTTTCTTCATTTTTTACGGTTCCTAGCAATTTTCTTTGTTTTTATGTTTTCATTTGATTTGTCGGTTTTCTTTATTTTTACTCGGTCATCACTGCTTTTTTTCTTTCTTCTTTTCTTCAATTTTTTGTTTCTTTCTCGATTTTCCTTAGTTTTCCTTCTTTCTTTGTTTCCTTATATTTTTTCAGGTTTTCTCAGTTTTTAGTACAGATTCAACATTTTTTGTATATATCAGAAATACTTTTTATATACACGTTTAACATTTTGAAATACATGATTAACATTTTTAAATCTTGTATTTTTTATGTCTACTTTTCCCATGCACACTATACATTTTTGGTATGTATCTAATACATTTTTCTCATACATGTTTTACATTTTTCGAATACAAGTTTAGATTTTTTATAATATATTGCCAATATTTTTTCTATACACATTTTTACATTTTTCAAATGCTTGATTAATATTTGTTAAATGCAGGATTAACATTTTTAAATACGTAGTTAACATTTTCAAATGCTTTATTAACATTTTCTAATACATAGTCAACATTTTTTCTATACACATTTAACTTTTTTGAAATGCTTGAAAACATTTTGGAAAACTTGTTTAACATTTTTATAAATGCTTGATTAACATTTTCCAAATACATGATCAAATTTCTACATAGAAATTATATATATTTTGTATATGTTCAAAAATATTTATGCACATTTAACATTTTCTGAATGCTTGGTTAACATTTTGTTTTCAAATGTTTTATTTAGAATATTTTGTAGTATGTTCATTTACACCATTTGGAAGTATAAAAAAGGAGAAAGGAAAAGCAAAAAAAACAAGGTTGTGGCCTCCCTCGCGCCTAGGTCGGCCCATCTCACGCTGGCCATCACGCGAGGCTTCCCTGCGTCTCATTGTAAGCGAGAGATATGGGCACCCGATCTGTGTGTGAGAGAGATGACCCTATGTAACCACGGGTGGTGCACCGGGGCAATTGGTGCTACCGGTGCACCGGTCCCTCGTTGCACATTAAAATATGTTGAAAAAAATTAGTGCATTAACACCGCAACAATGTATGTTGTTACAGAAATTCAAAAATTCGAAACCTTGCTCCAGATACAAAATAATAAATTTGACAATAAATAGTACACAACACAAATCGGGCTTCAGTTTTGGCCCATTAGCACATTGATGTCAAATTTGTCAGTTTTTATCTTGAGCTATGTTTCGAATTTTGATTTGAATCTTTGTGACAACATACATTAATGTTGTATGAGTGCACTGATTTTTTTTTGTATATTTTTGAATGTGCAACAGGGTCCGGTGCACAGATATGCTTTCTATGTAACCACATCTTAGCCCCAGGGAGAAAAGTACGAGAGCGGCTATATCTCACTTTGATCGCGATCAAGTGTAGCCTCACGTCATGGGCGGGAAAGTATCTAGTGCTCCCAGGGCTAGGGTGCTCCCGGTGCTCCGATGCGATTTTTTTTAAATGTTCAAAAAATTCTGAAAAAAATGCAGCACATCGACGGAACATCGATGTCTCTTGTCACAAAATTTCAAATCAAAATTCAAAACATTGCTCGAGATACAAAAATGACAAATTTGACATCAATGTGATAATGGGTCAAAACTAAAGCCCAACTTATGTTATGTACAAAAAATTGTCATTTTTGTATCTCAAGAAATGTTTCGAATTTTGATTTGAATTTTTTTGACAAGAGACATTGATGTTCCGTCGATGTGCTGCATTTTTTTCAGAATTTTTTGAACATTCTAAAAATGTTTTTCGGACATTTGGAGCACTGGGAGCACCCTAAACCTGGGAGCACTAGATACTTTCCCCGTCATGGGCATGCTAGTTGGCTGGTCAGTAGTGTTTCATTCGTTTGTTCTTTTTAAAACCTATTTTATGTATCAAAATACTCTAAAACGCATATGTTCCCTCAAAATTTAGAAGTGTCCATCGCATATTTAAAAAAAATGTTCATGCAGTGTATTTTTTTGTTCGTATAATCTTTAAACAATGTTTGTACCATTCAAGAAAATGTGCAATGTGTATCAAAAAATATTCAATGTGTATTTGAAATGTTTAACATGTATTTAAATAAGTTTAAACATGTATTTTTAAATCTTTATCATGCATTCAAAAAACATTCAACATGTATCAGAAAAATAATTTAGCCTGGATAATAAAATATACAATGTGTATTAAAAAAGAGTTCAACATGTATTTAAAAAAGCATCATGCATTTTTATAAAATGTTCAAGGTGTATATACAAACATATTTCACATGTATTCAAAAAATGGAAGCCCATCTTGCCCACATGAAGAAAAGAATAGGCCACACACGCCCGAGTCCCATCACATATTAGGCCACACATTTCTGATGAATACACAAAGCTTGTGTATCATTTCATTGATAGAAGAAGAGCAAAAAGAACCATAAAAAGATACAACACATAGCACGTACACATATATGAGAAGGCATGGGAAAGGTACCCGGAGCAACGAGACAAGGGATGATCAGCCCGAAGAGAGAAAAAGAACCCACAACTAAACCACCAAGCCTAGACAGAGGGGCAAACCGAAACCGACATGACGTCGATCATCTTCAACACCTACACCCGGGACGCCGCGAGCAAACAAGATAGCACCTTCAAGAAGGGGAGCGATGCATGATGCCGCCACCATCCAATCCGAAGAACTGTACCAAGGGTTTCCCCTAGTGCTCGAAGAGGGCATATATGGAGGTCGTGGCAGCGCCTTCAAGAAGGGAAACGACGCCCAAGAGCGTCACCAATGCGAGCGTCGGCGAGCCAAGCAGGGATTTCTCCCTGGCCTAAGTCCGAGAAATCCCATTACCGCCAGAGCAAGGTCCAAAGACGAGGAAGTTAGTTTGTTGGTCGAGATCACCACCTCAGGAAGGGGTGGGTGGGGCTACGCCGTCGGAGGATGGCAAGGGCACCACCAAAAAATGTGAGCTTTGGGATTGGCACGTGCAGGTGGATGAGGTTGAGTAGGCGGCAGGGCCGCAAGATTCGACACAGAGGAAGGGATGGTGACCGACACCACTGGCAAGCTAGGAGCCTAAAGGGAGTGCAAATCCAAGATGTTGGGGTGGAGCCGCCGGGACACCGTTGAACCAAAGGTCGGAGAGGACGCAACAACCAGAGCATTAGGGCCAGAACCACACCAGCAATGGATGCAGACATGTCGTGGACACTAGAAAACACATGTCCATGGTCTCTAGGTCCGGAGCGGTGCCTACAAAGATCCAGCGCGAGGCTTCAACCACTGACTAAGGAAGAATATCATGACCACACAGATCGGTCGAAAACCAGCACCACAGCTTAGAGGAGGCACCCATCGAAAACGAGGAGCGCTCTGCAGTGAGGCAGGGCCAAAGCCTAGGCTAGCTTGAACGCCTCACCCAAGGGTTGGGCCCAACCAACGACAACACGGGAGGAGAGTTGCCGCACGGCCAAGGGAGGAAGCGGCCAGGGGATGAGCAGACCCAGGGCAAGCCGCCATGCCAGGCCGGGCGGAGGACTGATGTCTACTACCCAATTTCTATTCTTGTAGACTTTATTGGGCCTCCAAGCGTAGAGTTTTGTAGGACAGTAAAAAAATTTCCCTCAAGTGGATGACCTAAGATTTATCCATCCATAGAGGTGTAGGATGAAGTGGTCTCTCTCAAACAATTCTACAGTCAAATACAAGTGGTCTCTTGTGTCCATAACACACCCAATACGGTTGCTAATTGTATATGTGCACTAGTTTGATGAAGAGATGATGATATATGTGTAATATGAATTGTATATATAACTTAAAAACGATGTTTCAATGCTTGGAAACGATGCTCCCCACTAAGGCCGGCATAAGATGTATGACGTGGATAATTATGCGACTAATTATGATGTGGCAGACATGTATGGCATGCGTGACTTGGTGAGGTGGGAGAGTTCATGTCGTAATAATTAAAGGTAGTGGATGTGGTGCATGGCTGAAAAATAATACTAGTGGATGCTGACATGACATGCTTGGTGAGGTGAAAGACTGCACGTTGAGAGTATTTACCAGGGATGAACTATTTAAGAATACTAGTTATGTTAGTCCAAATAAATATGATATAAAATTGTGAAAATTCATTTCGGTGCCCAGGCTCAGATGCTCCTGAAATCACTACCATCGAGTTACCTCGTGATCTGCACAGCATACCGTATTACCAGCTGTATCTTTTTTAGACAAATTACCTGATGTATCTGCTCTGTATGTTTCTTCGAATTGAAATTGGCGCACATCATTAAATACGTAGATGCCGTTTGTTGTTTCACGGTCCATTCAAAATATCGCTGGCCCAAAAAACTTCCTGAGCCACTGAAAGGATACTCATACCATCACTCCTTTCCCAATTACCCCTCAAAATCTATCTATTATATACTAAAAGCAAAATACGGATAAAAAATAGAGATATTGGCTAGGAAATCCCATGTTAATCAGAAATATCTGACCATTAATTTGGTGGGTCTATTAAATATATTAATCTGTGACCGTTCAATCTATGTAATATGATGGGCCTATGATAACTTCACGTGACACAATATGTTTAAGAAAAAAAATCATGTGTATTTACTTCACGTGACACAAATTTTTCCATGGAAAAAAAATCATGTGTACAAAAACAAATCACACGTAACAATTCTTCTCCTCATCTAGATCCCCACCTCTCGATCTTCCCATGATTCTCCTTCTCCTATACGACCTGTACCCTTCCTCTGCAGTGGTAGCCGTCTGAACATGGCACACGACAGCATGCGCGCCTTCCGATGATGTACGCATGTACGATACTGCTGGATTTACTTCCGAGAGGTGGGGATACCCGTCAAGATTTTATGATGGGATTCTCTTTGGTTGTCATTGCTTTGATAGATTTTGATTCATATTTTGATACAAGTATAATCTCAACAGTACTGCTCATATATATGAGCTACCAATATTCCGTGAAATCATTTTTTTTCTGACAATTATACATCACCATGGTTGATAAGTTAGAATATATATCACATGATCTTCTTTCTAAAAAAATATAGATTTCAGCTTCAATGTTAGTCCTTTACTCTTATCTTTCTAGCTCCTCCCCCCTCATTTGAATGGTTAGCACAACTTAATAAAACAACATCTCTTCAGTCGAATCAATTTTAATTCTTGAAAAATATCCATGTGTTGTTTTCAGGTAATCAGGGAAAGCCAATTGTAGGAATCCTCTTGCCATGGTGTGCCTTTTGAATATACGAAGCCAAAATTATTAAAAATGGTTCGTTAATGCATATGGTCACATCGAAAATGTGTGAGTTCAATACTATTGTTGTTAGAAAAGGGAAGTAGATTGATATAATCATTTATATTGCAGAGTATATTTTGTTTCTAACCCGAAAAACATAGTCAAGCATGAGAAGGCTCTCAAACTAAGTGGTGTTACACAATACTTTTTGGAGGCATTCTTCACCTAATGATAGTGTGTTCTCCATACAACTAGCATGATGTAATTTACTATCTCACATTTATGCATATATTGTTGTGGCCAAATGTCTTAGAGTGGTATACAACTAGAATAATAAAAGATGGTTCCACATGTTTGTGTTCCAGTCCTTTATCTACATTAAAATGTAAAAGCAAAACCGGACAATTCTTTTTTCCCAATATACTCTTTTCAATTTTTAGCACATAAAAACTTTCATTTTAGAGAGCAGTAAATTGTTGTTCAAAAACACAAATTTTTCTGTTGTTTATTATAAAACCAGATGTGTCTTGAAGAAATAAAAAGGCGTAAATGCTCATTGATTTAAATTTAAATATTTAATGTTCTTTGATTTTAATTTTCATCCCGGGTTTAGGTGCACTATAGAGCAATTTTTTTTACCTCCTTAATACTTTCTTAGCAATAATTTTTCCCTTGCCACAGGAGAATGCATTTTAGTATATTAGTACATTGTGGATATCAAGTGTAGATGTTTCTACACATTTTTATCCTTTTACCATATCCAGTGTCATCTAGAATTGCTAATTGGTTACGATGTACTCCCTAAATTTTGGAATTATTCATGATAGATTTATTGGTATCATCAAATAATATTGTGTATGTTGATAATTCTTTCCACAATGCTAGCAAAAGAAAACTAACAGAACTTCTAAAAGAACAAGTATTTGAAAACAGGAGGGGGTAATATTTGAGTTTACTTTATTTAGTTCTTCTATATAGTCGAGCATCCCTGTGCTAGGATGAGGTATAGCAAAAAAAACAACTCTTGATTGTTGCATTTGCAATTCAATAATTCTTGCACGCACAAAAAAGTACACATGTAAGTTTTTATTTAACTATAAATATCAAGTACACCTTACATCTCATTTAGACATCTTTGGTCTCACCACATACGTCAAACCAAATGGGCTTCGGAATATTTTAGTCAATTATATTTAAAAGAAAACACAACCGATATATCACTACAGTTATATTAAAAAAAAGACTACAAGAGAAGATCTAACACAAACAAAACAAGGACACATAATAATTAATACTTTAACTATAAATGACAAGTACTGTTACTTCCTTCTGAAAAAATGACATGCAAGTCCATCCGCATTTTAACATGTTAGTCCTTACCACGTACGCCAATACAAATATAATTCAATGGATAGATACATGGCTCGAACTCAAGAAAATATATGATCAATTAAAATATTATTACCATCTTATGATCCATAGGGAACTGATATTATCGACAATGTACAAGAATACTTTGGGGATGATCGTAAAAAAGATGGAGGAATGATTAGGCGTAACATGAGCATCGCAGAGCAATACATAAGTTATCATATATTACTAGAGTCAAAGGCTCGAGGAAATCATTATCATTTAAAAAATATAGATCTAATTGTATATGCAAGGAAGAAGAATGTGATTTTACAAGATAAGAACATAATAGTATTATTCTTCGTAGGCGTGTAGCCCATGCATAAAACGAAAAGGGGCGTAGAGATGCATACATATGCTAAAGTATGTGACAGCCGATATACCTTGCTGAATAATGGTGGGTTAGTTTTGATTATTGCCAATCAACGAAAAAAACTTCAATATCGTTCGATTTATTATAATTTTTTATTTTTCCATTCTCACATGCTATATTTCAAGTTCATAATTGTATGTTCACATAAAAAATAATGGTCAATGCTACACCTTAAGACATGTATTTCCTAAAACGTTATTTACCAGGCAATTAAAGGATAAATAGAAGAAAAATATATCATGTTAGTTCATATAAAATTAATGGACTAAAACATGTTGCCCTTGCCACCTTGCTAGTTTGCTCAAAAAGAAAATTACCCCTCAAAAGAGTTCTAAAAAAATACCCCTAAAAAATCACTCTTTCCCAATTATGCCACATCCATATATAGTTTTATTAGCAGCACGGCAAAAAAAGAAGCAACACGGCAAAAGAAGCCTATACAAACTTTAATAAGCTCCCGCTTCAACTTAAATTTGTACTTCGTCAAGTTTTATTAGCTCAGAACGATTTTTTTCTCTCTCTCAGCTTCTTTTGCTCACACCTAATATTATATGCATAGGTCTAGATGTGTTATTGAGGAAAATATAGAAATGATATATAACAGTGATAATTCAGTCCCAGTTTTAAAACATTGTTTACTTCACATTTGTACCAAAAACTTTAGAACACATCATATCAGTTTGTTAGCATCTTTCCTAGTTGATTGATAAATCTTAACACACTGGCCGGTAAATCTAAAGGAAACTAAAGCTGACCATCGGTGTTGCGACAACGCCGGTGGTTCCATGGCGTGGTGAATGCTGCGACGGTGCCCCTGTTGCTCCGGCGATGCTGCGACGACTGCCACCGTGTTGCGAGTGAGTGCTGCGACGACCGCCACCGTGCTGCGACAGCCGCCGGCGCGCTACCAGTCGGTGTCCTGCGACGAGGGTTGCCTGTTCTGCGAGTCGGTCAGACAATCACGACGGGTAAGAATCGTGCTACTAATGAGATGAAGAGTGCTCTTTTGTGTTGACGTGTCGGATGGCTGGGAGCCTGGAAAAGCATATATCAGGATGAATCGGACGACAGAGAGGGCAACTGTTCTTTTATTCGGTACAACCGATTGGCATCTAGCGCCCACCTTTCGTTAATGCAATGGAACCGGGGTTCTCTTGCCCTCCTGATAGTCTAAAAAGTGAATTTCAAGTCTAAAGGATTTTAAGTAGGAGAAATAACTGAGAATACAATTGTATATAAGAGACCTTCTAGCCGGGTCTCACAAGTAACCCATATTGAGAGTGAAATTAGAGGATTTATGGTGAAATACACAAAGCAAGGACGTTGGATCACCTCTCCATCAGTACATAGCGCTAAAACATGGTTATTAAAACCTCCTTGATGGTTGTATCAATCAATTTGTCTGTCGCATTGTACCTTCTGCGAGTAGGCACGTCACTTCTCGCTCTCTAAACAGCATGCTGATGGAGAGGTTCCGTCTGCTCCCAATAAAAGGAAATGCCAGCCGTTACTAGCAGCCTTGGATTTTCCTCAAGACACATCATGAAGAAGGTTCTTGTCATTTCATGTCAGATTTTCCTCACACACGTCTGACAAGACTATTTACGATTGTAGAATGCAAGCACGTACGGGTATTCGACTATGAAAATACACCAGGTGCACAGCGAATTTGTTTACATATGCATATGGTCTACTATATGAACACCACACCTGCACAGTGGGCAGGACGCGTTTCTCTGAAGCCAGTTGTCGATGCATGGCACATGGAAAATGTGCCGGCACTGAGGCAAAGCTCTCACATATTGCCGCGACGCGAAATCCTGGTTTGTAGTTCAACATGTCATCAGTTCAAGGAACTATTTTTTGGCAAACAATGCACGTCAAGTTCACACACTAACCTGAAGGCACACTGAACAGCAGCAGCTCTCATCAGTTTCCTGATCAGAACCGGTTGCGGTGCTGAACCTGATCGCTGGGATCTTGTCGATCAGATCTCTTGACATGCCATCCGTACCGCTGGTCTCGAAAAGGTCACTGTTGTCGATGAATGGTGTACTCAGTGAACTCATCTGCATTACACAAAACATTGGATCAGACTTAGCGTGGTGTGCAAGCAACTGCCGTAGCAATCACATAGTAGAACCTTGCCAAGTCACAATCAACACCATATGCAATTATAGGTGTCGTGCCTAGAAGTCGTTATTGCTTCTGGTAGTCTCTGGTCCTATAAAATCAGAAAGAGTACTGTATGTGCATGTGCATTGAAGGAACACTCTGTATATAGTCCTATATCATAGATGGTGTGAAATGATCACCACAAGTTTAATCTTGGATAATGTGTGATCTATTCTTTCTGTTGCGGATAATGTGGGATCTATTCAATAATACATGTCAGCAGTATCATGTTTTTTCTCAATTTAATATTGTATCATTACTTAGCATGATTGTTTGTTTGTTCTAAGATAATATCACATACACACATATCTGAAGAACTTCATTGTATTTTAGATGCCACAACAAGGACATTTAAGGTTTGATCTCTCTAGCCCCATAATCTAGCTAGTCCTAGATATTTCTATGCAGGAGAATGGGAAACGTTATTATCCATATAACCATTTTAATGCTAAGAATCTACTACATCAGGAGAATTGTAAGGTTTGAAAGTGTTTTACATATATATTAGATGAATATAAGATTTATTTTTACTAGAACCTGACATGGTTACTGGGTTATCCTACCATTTTAGCCATCAGAGAGCAATGATATCACACTACCAATCATTATGAATTTACAGCTAGATTATATGAAGAGTTATATATATATATACCTGGCTTTGCACTGCACGCTGCAGTGCCGGGCTGACCTTCTCCCAAACAATTCGTCCACTGAAGAGGCTAGAGATGATGTCAAGCTGAAAGACCCAACACGGAACATCAGAACAAGTAAAACCTAACACGATCTGCTTACGAGTGGATGCTTCACCTATTCACACAAAAATGACGATGACATAGTATGAAAACAAACAAAATGCAATATTATTTCCTGGATAAAACATTTACTTCTAGCATATGTTTCCATGGTTTCTCGATTTCTCCTCAATGAATGACCTTCAAAATAAACCAGTGCCACTAGCTCATGCTTAGGCCTATCGCATCCTAGTGAGGTATGTGCTCGGGTAGGTCCATGAAAATGATCGTTTGCATTTCCCGATACATGAAAGAAAAAGAGGTCACTGAGTTCTTTCACACTCACCACAAACAGAATGCTATATTTTCCGGATTCATTGGATCTCCAAATCTCGATGCAGGATTCAACGGCCTCGGTGCAGAAGACCCCGCCGGAGAGTGCTCCCACACCGGCACCCCGGAGCATGCCACTTTCGGTGGACATCCCCATGCAGGCACCAATGAAGAACCCAACTACCGAACCCACTGCATTCAAAAATAACAATTTACAATGTGAAAAACTTTCAGATAATGTACCAACCATTTACACAACATGGCCTACTCACGGAATAATTGCAATGCAATACCTAGCCAATTAATTAAAAATTGCAATGCAGGACCCAAACAGAGAACAAAAACATGATCGACCATGAACCACATAAAACCTGTACGTTAACAATGAAAAGTGGAAGCTTTTAAGGTAAGCATAATTAGAATGTCTGGTGACTAAAGTGGCAAAGAAGCTCCAAAAATTCTGCCTACGAGATTGAATTGTTGCCAATTCGAGCGAATAAGAATGCACCACAACGCAAACTCAGAGTGCCAACAACTACCGGGAAGTAAAAAATCTGCACAGGAACCCAAAACCGTACCCAATCTCGGGCAACCCCAAGTACAATTCGTACTAATCAAACAGCAAGAGTACGGGTAGCAAACGATTGGAGCCACGGGCGCAGCAAAGCATTGACCGAGAACAGAAGGGAACCAAAACCTGGCACGTACCGACGGCGAAGACCAAGGTGAGCAGCGCGCCGAGAGCCCACCAGGCCGCCGCCACAGCCGCGGCGCCGGACCTCCCGCATGCTCTCCACGCCTCATCGAAGCGGCAGCGAGGATTCGAAGAAGCCGCATCCACGCCAGAGAAGGAAGAAGAAGGAGGCACCCAATGATCCATCAAGGCCGGCAAGCACCCTCGCAGGACAGGATCCAAGGAACTTGGCGGGATGCTACAAGAAGCCTGGAATGTTTCGGGGGCTCGAGGGGGTTCGCGTATATATATACCGGGACGCGGGGGGTGATGGGGTTACGGGGGATGAACCGACATAAATCGAGTGGGAACCATGTGATGTCTATCCATTATATTTCTTTATTTATCTATAAATGTATTTTTTTGACATATATGTGATGTTACTGGACACCATGAACCTAAAAAAAGAACATGTGTGTAGCCTCGTAGACTTCGCCATGGAGCTTCTGTTCCTCTGGCAGCGTCGTCTTCGCAGGGGCTCATCGGTTGTTGCTGTTCCGGATGGTGTGACGGCGACGACGGCCCGAGGAGTCCGGAATCTCATTCCGGCTGACGAGCTACAACGGTTAGGGTTTTGCCGCTCGCAGTGGGCAACCCGTGAGTCCGTGAAAGCGCAGATATGTGATGGTGCTTCTCTGCTCCATGGATTTGTGCATAGGTGATTGCTTTGGAGTTGGAGTTCATTGGTTTGCGGCTGCGGCTGGCACGGGGTATTCCGAGTATCTTAGTACCGTTTTCTCTTTTGTTCTAGGGTCTTTGGGCAATTTCTCGGTGTTTTCTCCTTTGTTCAAGGGCCTTTGTGTTTACACGTGTTTTACGTGCCTCTTCTATGCTGTTTTTCTGTGGTTTGATCACATGCAACTTTCTTCAAAAAAATTGGTAAAGATTTTCTTTCGAGAACACCCGCGATTGCTGCATATAGCTCCTGAACAATCTCTACTTTCTTTACTGTATTAGCATAGTCCATGCTTTAGTGCTTTCTTCAAAGTTGTGCCATACAACAACTTTAAATAGTTTGGTACAATATATCTCGTGTTGACCAATATTTTGTGTGAAAAGACCCTTTGATTTATTAATCATTCCATCAATAGAAACATCCCCGAAGAACAAGAAAATCACAATAAGGACCCTGGGGTGCCGATGAACTTACACCACCTGAGCGTGCTGGTTGCGCGCCGCTGTCGCCGCTCCGCAGCCTCCACTGTCAGAGCCGGCCACTCTTGTTTTGATGCAGCTGGGAAGTCAACGTGCCAAGGTCCTGTCGGACCAGCACCCTTGAAGCAGAGTCGCCTTCATCGAAACGAACACGGATCTTAGAGCCCATCTACCGGACAAGCATCACAAGATCAACATCTTCAGAAGATAGAGCCAAGCTCCACAGAGACGCCAAACATCACTGCAACAGGGAAGGAGCCGGGGAGGCAAAAACCATACCACAGTGTCGCCACTGCCTCCGTTTCAAAAAAAAAGTGTCGCCACTGCCACGGCACCAGCGCTTGGGAGCTCAAGAGTCAAGATCATCCACCCCCGAAGGGCGGCCAACAAATCACCCCCCTCCTCAACATTGTTGATGAACACGCCAACAACAGAGATAATAAGAATCCGAGGGTACCTTATTTTTTACGTCGCCGTCGCACCACATCTTCGTTGCATAAACAGCAAAACAAACTGTCGAATCTGTAGATCAGTAGTAGATCCACGCCGTCTGCAACTCGTGTGCTTCCAAAGCACCACCTAGGCGAAGGGAGAGCGGCTAACACATTATCCTGGACGCCGATGAACCCTTCACCGGATCAAAGTTATCGCAGACTACATGTACCCTATCTACATGCCGAGGACAGGGGAACGGGATCCCCACCTCCTGCGTTGGAACGGTGAGCGAAGGAGGCAGGGACCAGGGATCCACGCCCTAACCGGGAGAAGGAGGTGAATTGCAAGAACTCTCCCTTTCACGCTATCTATTGTAGAGGTGGGGAGGGGAAAGCAGAGCCCCTGTTTTCTCTCGTGTTGACCGAGTTTGTGTTCAAAGCCACAATGATTAATTTGCAAGATTGCATATCTATGTGTTCATGTTTTCTTTATGAGGAATATTACAAATGGTTTGCACGTACTGGATATAGTAGAAGATACCCTTCGCGTTGTTGCGGGCCTTCTGACTATATCTTGAAATAGACTTCTTGAGTAATGGGAGGAAATTGTACGATATATATTTATAAAATTCTATGTTGATTGAGGAAGTTTTGCATGAGTAACTGAGAGAAAACATATGAGAAATTTATCTTTAAAAATACATACACCAAGAAAAAACCATGGGACATATAATAGTGAGAGTATCAGCATAAGTAATATAAAAAATGTACTCTTGGGAGTACTACCTCCGACTTGGTTTAGTAGTCCCAATCGTATTTTGGATCAAAATTTGACCACATATTTGATTAGCAAAATATTAATGCATGTCATCAAAAATTATGTTTTTGGATGCGAATTTGAATATAGATTGCAACAATATTTTGTGATGTATAACTTATATTTTCTTATTTAAATTCAGGTCAAAATATGACCCAAAATACGAGGGAGACTAGTAAACCAGGACAACGGTAGTACATACTTTAAGAGAGAAGAGAGAGCCGCATTGTGTATCAAGTCCTGGTGCTCGTATTTATTCTAAATTTATTTCAGGATTTCCTGCAATACACGTTTAGTGGGAGTAGACGTTCCCGTCGACTATGAGGCGTATACGGTGATTTCGTAAAATCTCAAGATGATATGCCGGCTCAGTCTCTCGGAAGTGCTCACAGGGATAAGATGTGCGTGTGTGCGTTCATAGGAGTGAGTGTATGCATGTATATATGAGCGCTTGCGTCTGTACTGTGTTAAAAGAAAGGTTGAAGGTTCGGGAGACGGGTGCAGGATGCTACAAGTGGGAGTTTTTTTAGGGGGCTTCAAGTGGGGAGATGAGATGAGGTTTAATGTTGGGGGATTTAAAAAATCCAATACAGTGCGCGATTCTGTTCTTGCATGGTTGTCTAATAATTGTGGTGAAGTGGTTGCCTTCAAAAAAATTGGTGACGTGACTAAATGAGAGAGCAGCAAAAATACTTAGTGGGTTCCAACTAATGTTCCAACTATTTAGAAATACCTAGAAGATAGGTTCCTGTTGAAAATGATTGAAAATTGGAACTTGGCATGATGCACATCTTTTTCGATCCATATGAACAAAATGTACTAACACCCCCCCCCTCCCCAATATCCCTGATACCATAATAATGTTGCTAGAATTAGGATGGATCTCCATAATGTGAATGGTTGTACTTATGCTTACGACCACAAACTACTTGTGCTGAATTTACTCATTATTGTTCAAATCATTATGATCAACCGGTGATAATACTCCTATTAATCCCTTTTTCAAAGTGCATCTAATTCCTGTTTGGTTTTGGTAATTCATAACAATATATACATCACTGAACTAATGGCTACTCAAAGGAAATTCCAGGAAAGTTCAATCTAGGTACTCCCTCCCTTCCGGTTTATAGGGCTCAAATTTCATCAACCAAGGCATTTTGTGAGTGGAGGAATGTATCTCGTACTTTAAAACACTACCCCAATTAAACTCATGCACTAACTTGGATTAATTACAGTGCATGCATGCTTGGCCACTAGATGAGTAGGAACATTACATGCATTGGTGTGTTTCTTTTTAAATCTTGCATGCAAAGATTTAATGCGCATTGAAAACTAAAATGAGATGGAGATGAGCCCTCTAAATTGGGAAAACAAAAAAGTTGAGATAAGCCGTATAAACCGGAAAGGAGGGAGTACAACAATTAGAAATGAATGCGGACCCCTCAAAATGCTAAGTACATATATTGGCAAAGCTTCAAGACTTTGTTTTTTTAAGTGATCCAAGATCACATTGAGTCCATAGGAAACTCAATACTATTAGAAGGGGATGAGATTTTGATGATAGTCTAACTGCACAAATGCTTAGAGATATTGCTCCAAAATCCTCGGCCACACTCTCGTATTCCACTATGTCCAAAACCCTAAAGTTCATCTCGGTCCTACTAAAACACATACACCCGGACTCATCGAGATACACTTGACATAGCCGTTGCCTAAACCCTAGCATCTCGATCCCACTGAGTTGTCCTTCGGTCCCACCGAAGAGCACTTGCCAGCCTTCTGTTACCAATTCAAATTGACTCGGAATTTCTGATCGGTTTTAATCGGTTACACTGAAGTGTGGAAAGTGCTTAGTTTTACTTGACTCGGTCTCACTGAGAGGTTTCATTCAGTCTCATTGAAAAGTCTACAGTTCAAGCCTTTTGCACAAGTCGGTCTCACCTTGTGGTCTCACCCGGTCCCACCGAAGTGTGCATAGAGGTGTGTAATGGTTGGATTTTTTTTGCTGTCTATATATATCCCCACCCTCACCACAAATCTGAGGAGAGCAACTATTTAGAAGCATACACTTCCCATATCCATTTCCCGGGAGAGAACCACCTATTCTTGTGTTGATATCAAAGGCTTTCCATTCCAACCATATAACTTTGATTAATGGCCACCTCAATTGCTTTTCACCCAAATTCCTCTCATACCACATAGCCAAATCTGTGAGAGGGTGTTTGAGTGTTGAGGAGATTGTCTTTTGATGCACAAGCACATGGATTTAATCATGAACAACAACATTTATTACCTTTTGGAGAGTGGTGTCTCCTAGATTGGTTAGGTGTCACTTGGGAGCCTTCAATGCTTGTGGAGTGAACCAAGAAGTTTGTAAGGGCAAGGAGATCGCCTACTTCGTGAAGATCTACTCGAGTAAGATTAGTCCTTCGTGGGCATAAGCCATGGTGGAATAGGCAAGGTTGTTTCTTTATGGACCCTTCGTGGGTGGAGCCCTCCATGGACTTGCGCATCTATTATCCTTCATGGATTGAAGCCTCCATCAACATGGATGTATTATAGCCTGACCTATCGGAACCACGGGGAAAATCTTCATGTGCCCCAAGCATTTGCATATCTTCAAACCTTTCCTCTACTTTATTTCATGTGCAAAGTATTTTCTTTCCGTTGGTATTAGACTTGCATGTGTAGGGTGTTCGTAGACTTGCTAGAATTGCTAAAATCTGCCAAGAACTAAAATTGGCAAAAGGCTAGATTTTATTGCGCAGGTAGTCTAATCACACCCCCCCTCTAGACCTACTTACGATCCTACATTTTTTATTCTAAAACATGCCTCTAATGCAACCTCCACGTTAGGCCACATCACCCTAAAAGAACAGTCATTGGATTTTTATTGATGATCAATCAGGTCCATAAGAACTTCACAATTGGGACCTACCAACAGTCATATCTTTTGGTGAATGGTGTCTCTTTGTGGAAAGGCATGTCCCTTGGTGGAATGAGGCCTCTTCATGAAGTACCACCACCAACCATTCAAGTCATCACGCTCATCAAACCCAGGGAACCAGTGCTAGGATTGCCTGCCAAGAAGAGGTACAATGCCACCTTCCCCAGCACACTGGCTAGTGCCACCAAAGCGGGCCTGCCCGGCACCGTGCCCCACGGCCAAGGGCAACCCCTCCACCTCCACAGTGCGCCGAGCCTCGCCGATGGGAGGGACACCACAAACCTCCGCCACCAGAGTTGCACATCGACCCCACCACCTTGCACCTTCTTCTTGAGCGGAGACCTCCTATACAACCACCAATCGTGGCCACAACAGGTCGAGCCGCCGCCCATGCATAGGTTAGATCCAGAAGGGAGGGATGAGAGGGAATCCCCCTCGAGCCGCTGCCTCCGCCTGGACCATCGCCGACACCGCTCCTCCCGCCCGAGCCGCCCCGAGCTCGCAGCCGATGCTGGGTGCGCACCAAGCAGCCGCACGCGCGAGTAGTGGCGGACCTAGAATCATAGGCTTGGGGGTGCCACAGTTAAAAGTTTGTAACAGGTAGTCTTAAATTGCAACAACTTGATAGATATTTAGCTTTAAATATATAGTAAAATTTATTTTCCAGTTTTGGAGGGGGTGCCATGGCACCCACGGCACCCCACTAGATCCGCCCCTGCGCGCGAGCCTTCGTCGAATCTTACGTCCTGCGCCGCCCCGTCAGATGTGAGGAAGAGAATAGGTCCCGATGCCGCCGATGCAACGTGGGCTTTGCCCAGCGGCGGCGGGTGAGGGGGCGAAGTGGGGGAGAGTTGCGGCGGCTGGCTATGGTTTCCTCCCGGGTCGCCGGCGGGGGCGTCGCGGGAGGGAGAAGGGGGAGGGGGGATCAAGTGGACCGTTTTGATTGTTCTCACACTCGTAATTATTAATGGTCGTAAAGGATGTTCTTGTGCGTTAACTGCATTCTTAAATAGATGCTTAATGATATTGTATGTTCTCACACTTCTACTAACAATTTTTTAGGCGCCATTAGATTAAGGATGTCAGGTCGAATGCATCGCAATACGATCGAGAACACAAAACGAAGGTAAACAATTTTGAAGTGAGGAAGAAAAGAAGAAAAGTATAGTTTCTGTCGGCAACCCGTTTCACTTCGCAATTAATGAATATATAGTTCAATTTACGATACATACAGTTCAATCACAATATTCTGAATCAGAAGTTTCGTGTGATACGAATAGGACAAATCTTTTAATTTGGTCCCTTCTGAGCGGCCCGCTGCATTGGATGTATCGCTTTGCTCACCTATAAAACTGGAGCAAATCTCTGTAGACCGTACGATGCTTCTTCTAAGTTCCGGAATAATAAGTACTACTACCAGAGATATCCCTTTCTCCACAAAGAACAGAAGGACTACCAGAGGTTTCTGAATCCTTCACTATACCAGCAAATAGTAACAAGCAGTCCTTCTCGACTAATTAAGCCGCTCGTCTAATTTATGACTTTGGGCCGCTCTCGAAAAAAAAAATTCCTCTTGTAGTATCTACTGCTGAGAGCCTTTTTATTTTCGAGAAAACTCTACTTTTCAGAGCTTGAAATGAAGTACATTCTTGAAAGAAACTGCACAGGATGATTTATCGATGGGTATTCCTCCCCGTAAGAAGAGGTGTTCCGTAATTTCATATGAACATGACATCCTGCGTAAGAGCAACTCTAGCAGATCCCGTAAAAACCGTGAATCCGTAAAATTCCGGCGAGTATGCGAGCTCGGCCCAATTTTCCGGTCAGAACAAAGGCCGCATACTCGCCCGGCCCATAAAAAAAATTTCCGCGACCCACAAACCGCAAGCCCCGACCACTATATCTACGGGTTCGCGTCGCGTTTACGGGTCCAAACCCTATCCCCCCCTCCGCCGCCGAGCTACGCAATTCTCCCCCCCCCCCCCCACACCCCTCCACATTTCTCGCCGCCGGCGACCCCCTTCCGCCTCCAGCCTCTATGGGGGGCCGCATGTGGAGCTCCGGGCGCAGCTCCGACAGCAGATCCGGCGGCGGCAGCGACCCCGAGCGCGAGCGGCGCGTCCGGCCGGACGGCGCGAGTAAGCGCGGGGGCGAGGAAGTGGACCAACCGCGGCCTGTCGCCGCCACCGAGCGTCCGCGTCCGCGAGACGGACGAGTACAACCGTCGGCACGGCCGTACCCCGTCCTCTGCCGCGTCCTTCTCCTCCGCGGCGAGATCTTCCTACACCGGGAGTTCCTCCTCTTTCGACGCGGGCCTTCTCCCCGTGAAGAGGAAGTGGTCGGAGGAGCCGGAGGACTTCGAGTTCGTCCCCGTCAAGGAGGAGCCCGAGGAGCTCGGCCGCCGCGGAGTCGTCGGGCTGGAGGACTTCGTCGCCGATGTCGACGCGGTTGCGGCCGCCATTGCCGAGCGGAGCGTGCGCTAGGAGGCGGGGCGCCAGCACCACCACGAGGAGCTCGAAGACCTTGAGTTCCGGCAGGCGGTCGCGGCCAACCTTGCCGTCAAGGAGAAGGACGACGAGTGGCGGCGCATCCGCGAGGAGCAGAGGACGAAGTACATCGACCTCGGCAGCTCCGGCGAGGAGGATTGAGCTCCTCCACGGTGTCGTTCATGGCCGTGAGCTCGCCGCCGTGAGATCCCCACCCCTCTAGTACTAATACTGATGTAGTATGTAGTATGAACTAGTGTTTGTAGTGTTTGATCATATAAATATATGTAGTACGTGATGAACTACTCGCGTCCATGAGGTGCAATTTCTTCCGCGAAACTGTTTTTTCAAATTATGTAGTTTCGCCTATGATTTCTGTTCGGCCGCGCTCGTTCTCGACCCGCAAATAAGATCTTCGTCATACTATAAACGCGTTTTGCAGGATCTGCTAGAGTTCTGCTAGAGTTGCTCTAACAAGGAGTGTCTGAATCCTCATGTTTGACTGAGGACATCAATACATCATACGCATCTCGACCAACCACGCCACGGCCAGTCTGATCACCACTACCGTCCGGATCGTCCCCTTTGTGATCTTGTGTTTAGCCTGTCAACTTCGTCGAGTCTATTTTGCTTATCCCACGATGGTCGATGCATTTATATAATATAGGTCCGAGTAGGGGTGGAGTTCAAGTCCAGTTGAGCCAGCTCTGCTCGACTCGTTAGAGCTCGTTAAGATAACGAGTTATCTCAGCTCAACTCATTAACATAACAAGTTTAGATTCAAACTTGGTTTGACTTGTGTAACTTGCGAGCTAGCTCGTTATATACGTGAATAACAAAAATGTATGAATATGTATTATGTATGCAATTAATCTACAAAACTATATTTGTAGACAATCACAACAATCAATAATTTACTCTAAAGGAACACTTGGTACAATTCGCAAATGACAAAACAACTTACAACAATAATATTGGTACTTATCTCACTTCCCTTCTGATTAATGAGCTAAACGAGCAACTCATTAGCTCGGGTCATTAAGCTCATTTTGTTAACGAGCTCATATTAAAACTCGACTTGACTCCTTAGTCACCGAGTTCAAGTCGAGCCGAGCCGAGTCACGAGCTACTAGTTTAGCTCGTGAGTTTCAAGTTAAAATTGCAGCCCTATCAGGGCTATACATGTTCGACTCAAACATTTATCCCTCCACATACACCAACTCTAACTGTAACTCTATAGACATGTTTGACACCTATTCTATTATTATGCAAGAGCAAATTTTTGGGAGAAAATATGCTAGATCATATTATTCACAATAAAAGATAAGAATTTAGTGGCTCAAATAGCAACTTTTTCTACATTGAATTTTTTATTTTTCACAGGGCTTAAGAATACATTTTTACAGCGAACTTGAAGTCTGCACATAATAATTAGTCATATGTATGCGTTTCTTAAATCTACCAAAGAATAGAAAATGTTTTTCTTTTGAGCCAAGGAGCATGTGCTCCGAGCTCACCTAGTAGTTTCCACAGTCGTTCCAACTTCCAATCATAAACAAAATATTCAAACAATGCGCATTGCAGTACCATGTTTCCCAGCCGATTTTATCAACTAACTATTTCCCACGCTTTAAAAAAAAGGTTTCTGGTGTCCATGCTGCGGTATTCAACACGGACAAGAACCACTTGGTACATGCAGCTTCCAGAGGGTTGGAGCAGGTCCTGGTGTCGGAGATTTAAGTCGCCGCCTCCGCCGCCGCAGCTCGCATATCTGAGTTATCGCGGATCGATCCCATGGAGCAGCGGCGGTAGTGTGACGGGATCAGAGTGGAAGTTCCCTCGGAGCTTCAGTGATTACATTCCGGATCATCACAAACTAACTACTCTTGAAGCACTAGCGATTCGAGAAGGGCAAGCATTAGCAGAAGATCTTTTGTCAATCAGATTCAAATTTCATCATATTGCAAGACAGTGGTTAACAATGTCAAGTAGAACTCGTCGGCGGAGTATGACGCAATCGTACATGAAATAATAGAACGCTTTAGAGGTTTTAATACATGTAGCATAGGTCACTAGTTTAGGAGCTCACATTTCAAGGCTCCGAATCTTGCTAAGCACGCTTTATCACTCGGGTTTGGTCGTCATCTTTGGCTGGGCCAACCTGGAGAGCTACATTTCTTATATGTTAACGTTTTGGAGTCTGAATAAAGCTTAACGAGAATGTCTCAAAATAATAGCTATATCTCGCGGTCCAAGCCTAGCCTCACGTCAATGGATGTGCTAGTGGGGTGGCCCGGCATAGTTTCATTCGTTTTTTCTTTCTTTGTTCAACTCTTTCGGTTTTTTGTTTGTTCTGAATTTTTGTATTGATTTATATTCTGAATTATTCTAAAGTATGTTATTCCAGATATTTCATTTCCTAAAAAAATTATAAGTGTTCATGGCGCATTTAAAAATTATTCATGCAGTGTAAAAAAATTGTTCGGGTAAATTTTAAAAAATGTCCTTACCATCCAAAAAAATACTGCACGTGTACTCTTAAATGCAATTCAAAAACATTTCAGTTAACATGTATTAATAAACATTCACACATGTATAAAGATGCATAATTTATTTGGAAAATATTCAACGTGTATCAAAAACAGTTGAGTGCCAATACAAAAATGTGCAATCCGTATTTATTTATTTTTAGAAATGTTCAAGGTATATCTGAAAATTGTTTCATGTGTATTCAGAAATTCAACATTCATTCAAAAAGTATTCACCATGTATTTAGAAATTTTTAACATGCGTTTGAAAAATGATCAAACATGTATTTCGAAAAAGTGTCCATCATGTGTTTGAAAAAGGATCACCGTGTATGCAAAAAAATGTACAATTTATATTCAAGAAATGCATTTGAATTTGTAAAACATATTAAAACATAGTTCAAAGTTTAAATTATTGATGATAATATTTATTCAAAAAATAGTCAACGTGTATTCAAATTATGTTCAACGTGTATTTGAATTTTTATATCTTGTATTCAAAAAATGTTCAATAATATATTTGGAAAATGGTCGTCATTTATTATAGAAGTCGTCAACATGTAATAAAAATTCGGCGTGTATATATAAAAAATCTCTGAACGTGCATTGGAAAAGGTTGACATGTATTTGAGAAAGAAAAAAAAGAAAATAGAAAAGAAACAAAAAAATTAAATATGAAAAAAATGAAATTAGAAAAGGCAAAATAAACCAAGGAAAGTCGTAAAGAAAAACAGAGCAAAAATGAAAAAAAAAACACGTGGAACATTTTGAAATTGGCAAAAAAATATGGAATGTTCCATAACTGATGCTCAGAACCTTTCTAAAAGTATTTCACTGGGACGACATTGTAGCAAGCGCCATTGACAAGGCGGAGATAGCATTTCATACTTCCCGCGGAAAAGTTTAGACCATGCACGTCGGCATTTTGGGGCGCGACTATGTCCCGTGTCACCCGAGACAGATCCAGGTCTCAGCTGAAGGAAGGTGTGAATTAGCCGACCCAGCTCGCGGCAGGCCACTGCATCGTTCCTTTTCCTTTTTCTTCAGATTGTTTTATTTCATTTTCTACACTTGTTTACCTAAGCATATATTTTACAAAAATATACTTAACAGATTGTTTTGAAATGTTAATCATGCATTTCAAAAATGTGATGTGCCTAGAAAAATGTTGACCATGTATACAAAAATGCATACAAATAGTATACGGTGTGCGTGAAAAAAGTTGGTCATGTATTTAATAAATGTTAATCAAGCATCCACAAAAATAATTAAACTAGGATTTGAAAAATGTCACTCAAGCATCTGAAAAATGTCAATAAAGCATTGGAAAAATAGTAAATGTGTATAGAAAAAATGTTGCCATTGTATTCAAATAAGGTTAATCTTGAATTGTATTAGAAAAAATTTAAATTATATTTTAAAAATGTTAGTCAATAATTTCAAAAATGTTAAACATGTATAGAAAAAATATTGATCATGTATTCAAAAAATATTAATCTTGTATTGTATTAAAAAATTAAACTTGTGTTTGAAAATGTTAATAAAGCATTTGAATAAATGTTAAATGTGTTTTGAAAAATGGTGAACATGTATTCCAAAATGCTGACCTTGTAGTTGAGAAATGTTTATCAAGTATTTGAAACACGTTAAATGTGTGTAGAAAAAAAACCTTGACTTGGAATTCTAAAAATGTTAATCTTGTATTTGATAAATGTTAAATATGTATTAGATATATACGAAAAATGTGTATAGAAAAATGATTAAAGCCGAGAGAAAACAGAAAAAACCCGATGGAAACCAAGAAAGAAACAAACAAACTGAAGGAAAAGGAACGGAAAAAATACAATGAAAACAAAGAAAGAAATAAAATAAAAAATAAAAAATAAAAAATAGTGAAAACAGGGAAAGAAACGAAGCAAATTGATGTCGCGTTTATACAAAATTAAAATAATTAAAAAAATTCTAACATTTCTAGAAATTGCGTCAAAAAATGTGCACATATTTTTGGATAATATTGTAGAAAATTAGAATATTGTTCTGATTTTAAAATTTTACTTTTATGAATAATAGTTTTTTCGAGTTTTTTCATTAAAATCAAACGAATGATCTTAACAAAAATACAAAAAAAGCTGCTACAAAGCATTAGAACACTAGGGAAAGCGCTTGCGACAGAGCTTGTGAGAGACACTACACTATAGAGTCAATGGGCCAGCCGAACGCCCTCATGCAATTTGCCTCCCATTTGACGTATTAAGCGTAAAATAGTAATTCCCGCACCCGTCCACATTTGCCGGAAAAGCACGCTCGGCCACATGATCGCCATGTCCATCCATGTTGCAGCGTGCTTCCTACTCCCTTTCCAGGAGCCAACGAACCGTCATGCAAAACAATAAATGGAGGTTCCAGTGTAGCCCATGGTCAGTTAGCCGAATGATGCAGAAGCAGGCGTCGTGTCACAAGTTACCTGCCCGCCACGCCGCATCCAGGCCGACCTAACCGGTGTAGCTCTGGTACGTGGAAGGCAAATCCTCACTATTCCTCGTAGTACTAGCATTTTCTAGAGGTGCACACGCCGGGAGTGGTACAACCTGCATTGGATAACCAAATTGGTGCTAAAAGTCGCAAATGCATGTGTTTGAGTAGCTGAGCACATATACGATTTCTGTATGAGGTGTGGGTCCCGGCAGAACGTGATAGGTGGTTGAAATGGGCCGCTCGTGTATGTATAGGAGAAAGAGTAGCCCACGGTCACACGTCGTCCCGCGGTCGAATGCATCAGAGTAGGCCGCATATCGATAGCCCATCGAGAAAGGAAAGCAGGCCTGGACCGGGCTATGGCCGCCCTACCATCCCGTCTTTTCCTCCCCCCTCTCTTCGAGTCGAAACGAACGAGCGCGTCTGTCCCACACGCCACAAACAGGATAATATAGAATGTTGACATTGTGTACGAAAACTACATACAAATAATATAGAATATGTGTGAAATTTTGATCATGTATTTAGTAAATGTCAATCCAGCATTTTCAGAAAAATTTAAACACATCATTGGAAAATGTTAATAAAGCATTTGAAAATGATAAATGTCTATAGAAAAATGTTTACCATTTATTCAAAAAAAGTTTAATCTTGAATTGTATTGAAAACTGTTAAGCTTGTATGTGAAAAATGTTATACAAGCATTTCAAAAATGTTAAATGTGTATAGTAAAAAAATAAACCATGTATTAAAAAAGGTTAATTTGTATTGACTTCACAAAATGTTAAACTTGTATTACAAATATATTACTCAAGTATTGAAAAATGTTGAGTGTCTAAATAATAAATGTTGACCATGGATTTAAAAATGATAATCTTATATTATATTCAAAGAATGTTAAACTTGTTTTCAAAAATGTTAATCAAGCATTTAAGAACTGTTATATGTCTATAGGAAAAATGTTGACCATGTTCAAAAAATGTTTATGTTGTATTTAAAAAAATTATCAAGCATTTGAAAAATGTTTACTGTGTACAGAAAAATGTTGACCATATATTCAAAAAATATTGATATTTTATTGAAAAATGTTAAATGTGTATAGAATGTTTTTACCACATATTGAAAAAATGTTGATCTAGCATTTGAGAAATTTGAAATATGTATTTGAAAAATGTATTAAATTAAACATATACTAAAAATTTGTAAAGAAAAACAATGAAAACCAGGAGAAAACAAAAAACCCGATGAAAATGAGAAAGTAACAAACAAACCGAAGTAAAAAGAAAGAAAACAAAGCCAATGAAAACCGAGAAAGCAACAAGGGACACGGCAAAAAAAGAACAAATAACAAGAATGGTGAATACGGGGAAAGAAACAAAGAAAACTTATGTAAAAAGTAAAATAAAGAACAAAAAAATCAGTGGGAAAAACTGGCTCTTTTACCTCAAGTTGGTTGCGCCTAGAGATTCACCATGAAGTCGTCATAGACCAGGAGGCTAAAATCACTGCCAACAGCCTAGGAGAGCTGGTTTGGTTTCGATCCCCTTGTGCACCACCTTTTTCACCAATATTTCTTCTAATTGTGTGCTAATAGGCTGGTCCATTACCGTAGACACTTTACGTGAGAGATTTTTCTGTCTCGCGTGGAGCGAGATATAGCTCCCGTGGGCATTTTGTCCCCTAATCGCAACTTTGTTGTTAAGATTTGGGCTGGCCCGTCAGCCTAGCATACTATATGATTTTTTTAATTAAATTGTAGGAATGCTCTAGATGGTTCCATTTTCAATTTTTTTTCTTTTCTCTGTTGTTTTTACCTATGATTTTTTTAAGAAAATTTTATTATTTTATAAAACGTTAGAAAACCGAAAGAATATTCAAAATAAAAAAACATTTTCAAAGGTGCTCGTGTGCAAAACTTTTATTGTAATTTAGAAAAAATTCAAAGATTATAAAAATTCTAAATTATAAACTATTAAGAAAAATAGAACAATAATCTATTTTTTTTACATAAAGTGCTTCTGAACAATGTTCAGAGATATTTTGAAAATATTCTTACAAAAAGTAGAAAATTGCTAACATTTTTATAAATTTCAATTTTAGAAAGAATAGTTTGTTTTGATGTTTTTGTTAAAAACCAAGCAAATAACCTCAACAAAAAGACAAAAAAAACTACGAAAAAGCATTAGAATACTAGGAAAAATGCTCGCCCTATGCCCTCATAAATAGGCCGGCCCAACGCCCTCGTGCCATTTGCTTTCCATTTGATGCAACAAGCGTAAAACAGTCATTCTCACACCCGTCCGCATTTGCCGGAAAAGGACGCTCGGCCACACGATCGCCCAGTCCATCCACGTTGCAGCGCGCTTCCCATTCCCTTTTCGGAGAGCTAGTGACCCGTCGTACAAAAAAAAAAATGAAATTTAAGGTTTAGGGTTTAGGATTTGCCATGGTCAGTTAGCCGAATGACGCAGAAGCAGGCGTCGCCTCATAAAACTGCAAGTCCGCCACGCCACATCCCGGCCCCACCTGACCGGTGTAGCTCTAATACATGGAAGGCAAATCCTTACCATTCCTCGTAGTACTAGCATTTTCTAGAGGTAAACACGCCGTGAGTGGTACAACCTTCATTGGATTTCCGTATGAGGTGTGGGTCATCCCGTGAGCACGTGATAGGTGGTGGAAATGGGCCGCTTATGCATGCATCAGGCCAACTCCATCGCGTGACCCATTTCTGTCTCAAATAATCTGTTTGTGTCTGTTTGAAGTAAAACGGACAAATCAAACGATCCAATGCATGAGAGCATAGGACATTTTGTCCGGCCCATGTCTGCTTTTGCCCCATTTCCAGACCAAAGTTGCTCTCGGTTTGGCGCCAAAGCGGACAGAAAGCGGACGCCTTTGCGTCCTCGTCGTCCGCCTGTGTCCGCCTCGACCCCACATGTCACTCTCTCCTTTTCTGTACCTGGCCCACCATGTGCACCCACGACCACGACGTATGGGGTGAAAATGGGGTAGTAGCACTGCGTGCAGCGAGTTTGTGCGGCCTCTGTCCGCTGTTTGTGTTGGAAATATGCCCTAGAGGCAATAATAAAAGCATTATTATTATATTTCCTTGTTCATGATAATTGTCTTTATTCATGCTATAATTGTATTATCCGGAAATCGTAGTACATGTGTGAATAACAGACACCAACATGTCCTTAGTGAGCCTCTAGTTGATTAGCCCGTTAATTAACAGATAGTCATGGTTTCCTGACTATGGACATTGGATGTCATTGATAATGAGATCACATCATTAGGAGAATGATGTGATGGACAAGACCCAATCCTAAACATAGCACAAGATCGTATAGTTCGTTTGCTAGAGTTTTTTCAATGTCAAGTATCCTTTCCTTAGACCATGAGATCGTGTAACTCCCGGATACCGTAAGAGTGCTTTGGGTATACCAAACGTCACAACGTAACTGGGTGACTATAAAGGTAGACTACGGGTATCTCCGAAAGTGTCTGTTGGGTTGACATGGATCAAGACTGGGATTTGTCACTCCGTATGACGGAGAGGTATCACTGGGCCCACTCGGTAATGCATCATCATAATGAGCTCAAAGTGACCAAGTGTCTGGTCACGGGATCATGCATTACGGTACGAGTAAAGTGACTTGCCGGTAACGATATTGAACGAGGTATTGGGATACCGACGATCGAATCTCGGGCAAGTAACGTATCGATTGACAAAGGGAATTGCATACGGGGTTGATTGAATCCTCGACATCGTGGTTCATCCGATGAGATCATTGTGGAGCATGTGGGAGCCAACATGGGTATCCAGATCCCGCTGTTGGTTATTGACCGGAGAGTCGTCTCGGTCATGTCTGCTTGTCTCCCGAACCCGTAGGGTCTACACACTTAAGGTTCGGTGACGCTAGGGTTGTGAAGATATGTATATGCAGTAACCCGAATGTTGTTCGGAGTCTCGGATGAGATCCCGGACGTCACGAGGAGTTCCGGAATGGTCCGGAGGTAAAGAATTATATATAGGAAGTGTTGTTTCGGCCATCGGGACAAGTTTCGGGGTCACCGGTATTGTACCGGGACCACCGAAAGGGTTCCGGGGGTCCACCGGGTGGGGCCACCTATCCCGGAGGGCCCCATGGGCTGAAGTGGGAAAGAACCCAGCCCAAAGTGGGCTGGGGCGCCACCCCTAAGGGCCCATGCGCCTAGGGTTTAGGGGAAACCCTAAAGTGGGGCGCCCCCTTGCTTGGGGGGCAAGCCCCCCACCCCTTGGCCGCCGCCTCCCTAGGAGATCCCATCTCCTAGGGCCGGCCACACCCCTTGGGCACCCCTATATATAGTGGGGGAGAGGAGGGACTTCATACACCAGCCCCTGGCGCCTCCCTCTCCCCGTTACGTCTCTCTCTCTCGTTGTATAGGCGAAGCCCTGCAACTGTGACGCCCTGCATCCACCACCACGCCGTCGTGCTGCTGGATCTTCATCAACCTCTCCTCTTCCCTTGCTGGATCAAGAAGGAGGAGACGTCTCCCGTCCCGTACGTGTGTTGAACGCGGAGGTGCCGTCCGTTCGGCGCTTGTCATCGGTGATTTGGATCACGTCGTGTTCGACTACATCATCCTCGTTCTAACGAACGCTTCCGCTCACAATCTACAAAGGTATGTAGATGAAATCTGAATACTCGTTGCTAGATGAACTCATAGATGGATCTTGGTGAAACCGTAGGAAATTTTTTGTTTTCTGCAACGTTCCCCAACAGTTTGTTCTCCGTATTTCTACCCCATACGGACAAAATCTGGACAAAACGGATATAGATTTAGGATCGTGCGGTGGAGTTGGCCTCACAGAGTAGGCCGCGTATCGATGGCCCGTCGAAAACGGAAAGCGGGTCTGGGCCGGGCCGTGGCCGCCCTACCCTCCCGAGTAGAACACAATTTGTTGTGGGCGTAGATTTGTCAACTTTCTTGCCGCTACTAGTCTTTTCTTGCTTCAGCGGTATTGTGGGATGAAGCGGCCCGGACCAACCTTACACGTACTCTTACGTGAGACCGGTTCCACCGACTAACATGCACTAGTTGCATAAGGTGGCTGGCGGGTGTCTGTCTCTCCCACTTTAGTTGGAGCGGATTCGATGAAAAGGGTCCTTATGAAGGGTAAATAGAAGTTGACAAATCACGTTGTGGCATTCACGTAGGTAAGAAAACGTTCTTGCTAGAACCCTACTTCAGCCACGTAAAACTTGCAACAACAATTAGAGGACGTCTAACTTGTTTTTGCAGCAAGTGCTTTGTGATATGATATGGCCAAAGTTGTGATGAATGATGAATGATCTATATGTGATGTATGAGATGTTCATACTATTGTAATAGGAATCACGACTTGCATGTCGATGAGTATGACAACCGGCAGGAGCCATAGGAGTTGTCATTATTTTTTATATTACCTGCGTGTCATTGAGAAACGTCATGTAAATTACTTTACTTTATTGCTAAACGCGTTAGCCATAGTAGTAGAGGTAATAGTTGGCGAGCAACTTCATGGAGACACGATGATGGAGATCATGATGATGGAGATCATGGTGTCAAGCCGGTGACAGGATGATCATGGAGCCCCAAGATGGAGATCAAAGGAGCTATGTGATATTGGCCATATCATGTCACGTTTATTATTTGATTGCATGTGATGTTTATCATGTTTTGCATCTTGTTTACTTAGAATGACGGTAGTAAATAAGATGATCCCTCATATTAATTTCAAGAAGTGTTCCCCCTAACTGTGCACCGTTGCGACAGTTCGCTGTTTCAAAACACCACGTGATGATCGGGTGTTTTATTCAGACGTTCACATACAACGGGTGTAAGACAGATTTACACATGCAAACACTTAGGTTGACTTGACGAGCCTAGCATGTACAGACATGGCCTCGGAACACAGAAGACCGAAAGGTCGAGCATGAGTCGTATAGAAGATACGATCAACATGAAAATGTTCACCGACATTGACTAGTCCGTCTCACGTGATGATCGGACACGGCCTAGTTGACTCGGATCATGTAATACTTAGATGACTAGAGGGATGTCTAATCTAAGTGGGAGTTCATTAATAATTTGATTAGATGAACTCAATTATCATGAACTTAGTCTAAAATATTTACAATATGTCTTGTAGATCAAATGGCCAACGTAGTCCTCAACTTCAACGCGTTCCTAGAGAAAACCAAGCTGAAAGATGATGGCAGCAACTATACGGACTGGGTCCGGAACCTGAGGATCATCCTCATAGCTGCCAAGAAAGATTATGTCCTATAAGCACCGCTCGGTGATCCACCCGTCCCACAGAACCAAGACGTTATGAACGCTTGGCAGACACGTGCTGATGACTACTCCCTCGTTCAGTGCGGCATGCTTTACAGTTTAGAGTCGGGGCTCCAAAAGCGTTTTGAGAGACATGGAGCATATGAGATGTTCGAAGAGCTGAAAATGGTTTTTCAAGCTCATGCCCTGATCGAGAGATATGAAGTCTCCGATAAGTTCTTCAGCTGTAAGATGGAGGAAAATAGTTCTGTCAGTGAGCACATACTCACTATGTCTGGGTTACATAACCGCTTGTCTCAGCTGGGAGTTAATCTCCCGGATGATGCGGTCATTGACAGAATCCTCCAGTCGCTTCCACCAAGCTACAAGAGCTTTGTGATGAACTTCAACATGCAGGGGATGCAAAAGACCATTCCTGAGTTGTTTGCAATGCTGAAATCAGCAGAGGTAGAAGTCAAGAAGGAACATCAAGTGTTGATGGTCAATAAAACCACTAAGTTCAAGAAAGGCAAGGGTAAAAAGAACTTCAAGAAGGACGGCAAGGAAGTTGCCGCGCCCGGCAAGCAAGCTGCCGGGAAGAAGCCAAAGAATGGACCCAAGCCTGAGATTGAGTGCTTTTATTGCAAGGGAAGTGGTCACTGGAAGCGGAACTGCCCCAAATACTTAGCGGACAAGAAGGCCGGCAAAACCAAAGGTATATGTGATATACATGTAATTGATGTGTACCTTACTAGTACCCGTAGTAGCTCCTGGGTATTTGATACCGGTGCAGTTGCTCACATTTGTAACTCGAAGCAGGGGCTGCGAAATAAGCGGAAACTAGCAAAGGACGAGGTGACGATGCGCGTCGGGAATGGTTCCAAGGTCAATGTGATCGCCGTCGGCACGCTGCCTCTACATTTACCTTCGGGATTAGTTTTAAACCTTAATAATTGTTATTTAGTACCAGCTTTGAGCATGAACATTGTATCGGGATCTCGTTTAATTCGAGATGGCTACTCATTTAAATCCGAGAATAATGGTTGTTCTATTTATATGAGAGATATGTTTTATGGTCATGCTCCTATGGTGAATGGTTTATTCTTTATGAATCTCGAACATAATGCTACACATGTTCATAATGTGAGTACCAAAAGATGCAAAGTTGATAATGATAGTCCCACATACTTGTGGCACTGCCGCCTTGGTCACATAGGTGTCAAACGCATGAAGAAGCTCCATGCAGATGGACTTTTAGAGTCTCTTGATTATGAATCATTTGACACGTGCGAACCATGCCTTATGGGTAAAATGACCAAGACTCCGTTCTCAGGAACAATGGAGCGAGCAACCAACTTATTGGAAATCATACATACTGATGTGTGCGGTCCAATGAGTGTTGAGGCTCGCGGTGGCTATCGTTATGTTCTCACCCTCACTGATGATTTGAGTAGATATGGATATATTTACTTAATGAAACACAAGTCTGAAACCTTTGAAAAGTTCAAGGAATTTCAGAGTGAGGTTGAGAATCAACGTGACAGGAAAATCAAGTTTCTACGATCAGATCGTGGAGGAGAATACTTGAGTCACGAATTTGGCACACACTTAAGAAGATGTGGAATAGTTTCACAACTCACGCTGCCTGGAACACCTCAGCGTAACGGTGTGTCCGAACGTCGTAATCGCACTCTATTAGATATGGTGCGATCTATGATGTCTCTTACCGATTTACCGCTATCTTTTTGGGGCTATGCTTTAGAGACTGCCGCAT
Organism: Triticum urartu; assembly: GCF_056163025.1. Lineage (NCBI taxonomy): Eukaryota > Viridiplantae > Streptophyta > Magnoliopsida > Poales > Poaceae > Triticum > Triticum urartu. Next base: position 718,241,517 of record NC_141879.1, read on the forward strand.
TCACTTTAAATAGGGCTCCGTCAAAATCCGTTGAGGCGACACCGTATGAATTATGGTTTGGGAAGAAATCTAAGCTGTCGTTTCTAAAAGTTTGGGGATGCGATGCTTATGTCAAGAAACTTCAACCTGAAAAGCTCGAACCCAAGTCGGAAAAATGCGTCTTCATAGGATACCCAAACGAAACTATTGGGTATACCTTCTACCTCAGATCCGAAGGCAAGATCTTTGTTGCCAAGAATGGGTCCTTTCTAGAGAAAGAGTTTCTCTCGAAAGAAGTAAGTGGGAGGAAAGTAGAACTTGATGAAGTATTACCTCTTGAACCGGAAAATGGCGCAACTCAAGAAAATGTTCCTGAGGTGCCAGCACCGACTAGAGAGGAAATTAATGATGATGATCAAGGTACTTCTGATCAAGCTCCTACTGAAATTCGAAGGTCCACAAGGACACGTTCCGCACCAGAGTGGTACGGCAACCCTGTCTTGGAAATCATGTTGTTAGACAACGGTGAGCCTTCGAACTATGAAGAAGCGATGGCGGGCCCGGATTCCGACAAATGGCTGGAAGCCATGAAATCCGAGATAGGATCCATGTATGAAAATGAAGTATGGACTTTGACTGACTTGCCCGATGATCGGCGAGCCATAGAAAATAAATGGATCTTTAAGAAGAAGACAGACGCGGATGGTAATGTGACCATCTATAAAGCTCGGCTTGTCGCTAAGGGTTATCGACAAGTTCAAGGGGTTGACTATGATGAGACTTTCTCACCTGTAGCAAAGCTGAAGTCCGTCCGAATCATGTTAGCAATTGCCGCATTCTATGATTATGAGATATGGCAAATGGACGTCAAAACGGCATTCCTTAATGGTTTCCTTAAGGAAGAATTGTATATGATGCAGCCGGAAGGTTTTGTCGATCCTAAGAATGCTGACAAAGTGTGCAAGCTCCAACGCTCGATTTATGGGCTGGTGCAAGCATCTCGGAGTTGGAACATTCGCTTTGATGAGATGATCAAAGCGTTTGGGTTTACGCAGACTTATGGAGAAGTCTGCGTTTACAAGAAAGTGAGTGGGAGCTCTGTGGCATTTCTCGTACTATATGTAGATGACATACTTTTGATGGGAAATGATATAGAACTCTTGGACAGCATCAAGGCCTACTTGAATAAGAGTTTTTCAATGAAGGACCTTGGAGAAGCTGCTTATATATTAGGCATCAAGATCTATAGAGATAGATCAAGACGCCTCATAGGTCTTTCACAAAGCACATACCTTGATAAGATATTGAAGAAGTTCAATATGGATCAATCTAAGAAGGGGTTCTTGCCTGTCTTACAAGGTATGAAATTGAGCTCTGCTCAATGTCCGACCACGGCAGAAGATATAGAAGAGATGAGTGTCATCCCCTATGCCTCAGCCATAGGTTCTATTATGTATGCCATGATGAGTATCAGACCTGATGTAAACCTTGCCGTAAGTTTGGTAGGAAGGTACCAAAGTAATCCCGGCAAGGAACACTGGACAGCGGTCAAGAATATCCTGAAGTACCTGAAAAGGACTAAGGAAATGTTTCTCGTTTATGGAGGTGACGAAGAGCTCGTCGTAAAGGGTTACGTCGACGCTAGCTTCGACACAGATCTGGATGACTCAAAGTCACAAACCGGATACGTGTATATTTTGAATGGTGGGGCAGTAAGCTGGTGCAGTCGCAAGCAAAGCGTCGTGGCGGGATCTACATGTGAAGCGGAGTACATGGCAGCCTCGGAGGCAGCACATGAAGCAATATGCGTGAAGGAGTTCATCACCGACCTAGGAGTCATACCCAATGCGTCGGGGCCAATCAAACTCTTTTGTGACAACACTGGAGCTATTGCACTTGCCAAGGAGCCCAGGTTTCACAAGAAGACAAGGCACATCAAGCGTCGCTTCAACTCCATTCGTGAAAATGTTCAAGATGGAGACATAGAGATTTGTAAAGTACACACGGACCTGAATGTAGCAGATCCGTTGACTAAACCTCTCCCTAGAGCAAAACATGATCAACACCAGAATTCCATGGGTGTTCGATTCATCACAATGTAACTAGATTATTGACTCTAGTGCAAGTGGGAGACTATTGGAAATATGCCCTAGAGGCAATAATAAAAGCATTATTATTATATTTCCTTGTTCATGATAATTATCTTTATTCATGCTATAATTGTATTATCCGGAAATCGTAGTACATGTGTGAATAACAGACACCAACATGTCCCTAGTGAGCCTCTAGTTGATTAGCCCGTTGATCAACAGATAGTCATGGTTTCCTGACTATGGACATTGGATGTCATTGATAACGAGATCACATCATTAGGAGAATGATGTGATGAACAAGACCCAATCCTAAACATAGCACAAGATCGTATAGTTCGTTTGCTAGAGTTTTTCCAATGTCAAGTATCCTTTCCTTAGACCATGAGATCGTGTAACTCCCGGATACCGTAAGAGTGCTTTGGGTATACCAAACGTCACAACGTAACTGGGTGACTATAAAGGTAGACTACGGGTATCTCCGAAAGTGTCTGTTGGGTTGACATGGATCAAGACTGGGATTTGTCACTCCGTATGACGGAGAGGTATCACTGGGCCCACTCGGTAATGCATCATCATAATGAGCTCAAAGTGACCAAGTGTCTGGTCACGGAATCATGCATTACGGTACGAGTAAAGTGACTTGCCGGTAACAATATTGAACGAGGTATTGGGATACCGACGATCGAATCTCGGGCAAGTAACGTATCGATTGACAAAGGGAATTGCATACGGGGTTGATTGAATCCTCGACATCGTGGTTCATCCGATGAGATCATCGTGGAGCATGTGGGAGCCAACATGGGTATCCAGATCCCGCTGTTGGTTATTGACCGGAGAGTCGTCTCGGTCATGTCTGCTTGTCTCCCGAACCCGTAGGGTCTACACACTTAAGGTTCGGTGACACTAGGGTTGTGAAGATATGTATATGCAGTAACCCGAATGTTGTTCGGAGTCCCGGATGAGATCCCGGATGTCACGAGGAGTTCCGAAATGGTCCGGAGGTAAAGAATTATATATAGGAAGTGCTGTTTCGGCCATCGGGACAAGTTTCGGGGTCACCGGTATTGTACCGGGACCACCGGAAGGGTCCCGGGGGTCCACCGGGTGGGGCCACCTATCCCGGAGGGCCCCATGGGCTGAAGTGGGAAAGGACCCAGCCCAAAGTGGGCTGGGGCGCCACCCCTAAGGGCCCATGCGCCTAGGGTTTAGGGGAAACCCTAAAGGGGGGAGCCCCCTTGCTTGGGGGGCAAGCCCCCCACCCCTTGGCCGCCGCCTCCCTAGGAGATCCCATCTCCTAGGGCCGGCCACACCCCTTGGGCACCCCTATATATAGTGGGGGAGAGGAGGGACTTCATACACCAGCCCCTGGCGCCTCCCTCTCCCCGGTACGTCTCTCTCTCTCGTTGTATAGGCGAAGCCCTGCAACTGTGACGCCCTGCATCCACCACCACGCCGTCGTGCTGCTGGATCTTCATCAACCTCTCCTCTTCCCTTGCTGGATCAAGAAGGAGGAGACGTCTCCCGTCCCGTACGTGTGTTGAACGCGGAGGTGCCGTCCGTTCGGCGCTTGTCATCGGTGATTTGGATCACGTCGTGTTCGACTACATCATCCTCGTTCTAACGAACGCTTCCGCTCACAATCTACAAAGGTATGTAGATGAAATCTGAATACTCGTTGCTAGATGAACTCATAGATGGATCTTGGTGAAACCGTAGGAAATTTTTTGTTTTCTGCAACGTTCCCCAACAGTTTGTTCTCCGTATTTCTACCCCATACGGACAAAATCTGGACAAAACGGATATAGATTTAGGATCGTGCGGTGGAGTTGGCCTCACAGAGTAGGCCGCGTATCGATGGCCCGTCGAAAACGGAAAGCGGGTCTGGGCCGGGCCGTGGCCGCCCTACCCTCCCGAGTAGAACACAATTTGTTGTGGGCGTAGATTTGTCAACTTTCTTGCCGCTACTAGTCTTTTCTTGCTTCAGCGGTATTGTGGGATGAAGCGGCCCGGACCAACCTTACACGTACTCTTACGTGAGACCGGTTCCACCGACTAACATGCACTAGTTGCATAAGGTGGCTGGCGGGTGTCTGTCTCTCCCACTTTAGTTGGAGCGGATTCGATGAAAAGGGTCCTTATGAAGGGTAAATAGAAGTTGACAAATCACGTTGTGGCATTCACGTAGGTAAGAAAACGTTCTTGCTAGAACCCTACTTCAGCCACGTAAAACTTGCAACAACAATTAGAGGACGTCTAACTTATTTTTGCAGCAAGTGCTTTGTGATATGATATGGCCAAAGTTGTGATGAATGATGAATGATCTATATGTGATGTATGAGATGTTCATACTATTGTAATAGGAATCACGACTTGCATGTCGATGAGTATGACAACCGGCAGGAGCCATAGGAGTTGTCATTATTTTTTATATTACCTGCGTGTCATTGAGAAACGTCATGTAAATTACTTTACTTTATTGCTAAACGCGTTAGCCATAGTAGTAGAGGTAATAGTTGGCGAGCAACTTCATGGAGACACGATGATGGAGATCATGGTGTCAAGCCGGTGACAGGATGATCATGGAGCCCCAAGATGGAGATCAAAGGAGCTATGTGATATTGGCCATATCATGTCACGTTTATTATTTGATTGCATGTGATGTTTATCATGTTTTGCATCTTGTTTACTTAGAATGACGGTAGTAAATAAGATGATCCCTCATATTAATTTCAAGAAGTGTTCCCCCTAACTGTGCACCGTTGCGACAGTTCGCTGTTTCAAAACACCACGTGATGATCGGGTGTTTTATTCAGACGTTCACATACAACGGGTGTAAGACAGATTTACACATGCAAACACTTAGGTTGACTTGACGAGCCTAGCATGTACAGACATGGCCTCGGAACACAGAAGACCGAAAGGTCGAGCATGAGTCGTATAGAAGATACGATCAACATGAAAATGTTCACCGACATTGACTAGTCCGTCTCACGTGATGATCGGACACGGCCTAGTTGACTCGGATCATGTAATACTTAGATGACTAGAGGGATGTCTAATCTAAGTGGGAGTTCATTAATAATTTGATTAGATGAACTCAATTATCATGAACTTAGTCTAAAATATTTACAATATGTCTTGTAGATCAAATGGCCAACGTAGTCCTCAACTTCAACGCGTTCCTAGAGAAAACCAAGCTGAAAGATGATGGCAGCAACTATACGGACTGGGTCCGGAACCTGAGGATCATCCTCATAGCTGCCAAGAAAGATTATGTCCTATAAGCACCGCTCGGTGATCCACCCGTCCCACAGAACCAAGACGTTATGAACGCTTGGCAGACACGTGCTGATGACTACTCCCTCGTTCAGTGCGGCATGCTTTACAGTTTAGAGTCGGGGCTCCAAAAGCGTTTTGAGAGACATGGAGCATATGAGATGTTCGAAGAGCTGAAAATGGTTTTTCAAGCTCATGCCCTGATCGAGAGATATGAAGTCTCCGATAAGTTCTTCAGCTGTAAGATGGAGGAAAATAGTTCTGTCAGTGAGCACATACTCACTATGTCTGGGTTACATAACCGCTTGTCTCAGCTGGGAGTTAATCTCCCGGATGATGCGGTCATTGACAGAATCCTCCAGTCGCTTCCACCAAGCTACAAGAGCTTTGTGATGAACTTCAACATGCAGGGGATGCAAAAGACCATTCCTGAGTTGTTTGCAATGCTGAAATCAGCAGAGGTAGAAGTCAAGAAGGAACATCAAGTGTTGATGGTCAATAAAACCACTAAGTTCAAGAAAGGCAAGGGTAAAAAGAACTTCAAGAAGGACGGCAAGGAAGTTGCCGCGCCCGGCAAGCAAGCTGCCGGGAAGAAGCCAAAGAATGGACCCAAGCCTGAGATTGAGTGCTTTTATTGCAAGGGAAGTGGTCACTGGAAGCGGAACTGCCCCAAATACTTAGCGGACAAGAAGGCCGGCAAAACCAAAGGTATATGTGATATACATGTAATTGATGTGTACCTTACTAGTACCCGTAGTAGCTCCTGGGTATTTGATACCGGTGCAGTTGCTCACATTTGTAACTCGAAGCAGGGGCTGCGAAATAAGCGGAAACTAGCAAAGGACGAGGTGACGATGCGCGTCGGGAATGGTTCCAAGGTCAATGTGATCGCCGTCGGCACGCTGCCTCTACATTTACCTTCGGGATTAGTTTTAAACCTTAATAATTGTTATTTAGTACCAGCTTTGAGCATGAACATTGTATCGGGATCTCGTTTAATTCGAGATGGCTACTCATTTAAATCCGAGAATAATGGTTGTTCTATTTATATGAGAGATATGTTTTATGGTCATGCTCCTATGGTGAATGGTTTATTCTTTATGAATCTCGAACATAATGCTACACATGTTCATAATGTGAGTACCAAAAGATGCAAAGTTGATAATGATAGTCCCACATACTTGTGGCACTGCCGCCTTGGTCACATAGGTGTCAAACGCATGAAGAAGCTCCATGCAGATGGACTTTTAGAGTCTCTTGATTATGAATCATTTGACACGTGCGAACCATGCCTTATGGGTAAAATGACCAAGACTCCGTTCTCAGGAACAATGGAGCGAGCAACCAACTTATTGGAAATCATACATACTGATGTGTGCGGTCCAATGAGTGTTGAGGCTCGCGGTGGCTATCGTTATGTTCTCACCCTCACTGATGATTTGAGTAGATATGGATATATTTACTTAATGAAACACAAGTCTGAAACCTTTGAAAAGTTCAAGGAATTTCAGAGTGAGGTTGAGAATCAACGTGACAGGAAAATCAAGTTTCTACGATCAGATCGTGGAGGAGAATACTTGAGTCACGAATTTGGCACACACTTAAGAAGATGTGGAATAGTTTCACAACTCACGCTGCCTGGAACACCTCAGCGTAACGGTGTGTCCGAACGTCGTAATCGCACTCTATTAGATATGGTGCGATCTATGATGTCTCTTACCGATTTACCGCTATCTTTTTGGGGCTATGCTTTAGAGACTGCCGCATTCACTTTAAATAGGGCTCCGTCAAAATCCGTTGAGGCGACACCGTATGAATTATGGTTTGGGAAGAAATCTAAGCTGTCGTTTCTAAAAGTTTGGGGATGCGATGCTTATGTCAAGAAACTTCAACCTGAAAAGCTCGAACCCAAGTCGGAAAAATGCGTCTTCATAGGATACCCAAACGAAACTATTGGGTATACCTTCTACCTCAGATCCGAAGGCAAGATCTTTGTTGCCAAGAATGGGTCCTTTCTAGAGAAAGAGTTTCTCTCGAAAGAAGTAAGTGGGAGGAAAGTAGAACTTGATGAAGTATTACCTCTTGAACCGGAAAATGGCGCAACTCAAGAAAATGTTCCTGAGGTGCCAGCACCGACTAGAGAGGAAATTAATGATGATGATCAAGGTACTTCTGATCAAGCTCCTACTGAAATTCGAAGGTCCACAAGGACACGTTCCGCACCAGAGTGGTACGGCAACCCTGTCTTGGAAATCATGTTGTTAGACAACGGTGAGCCTTCGAACTATGAAGAAGCGATGGCGGGCCCGGATTCCGACAAATGGCTGGAAGCCATGAAATCCGAGATAGGATCCATGTATGAAAATGAAGTATGGACTTTGACTGACTTGCCCGATGATCGGCGAGCCATAGAAAATAAATGGATCTTTAAGAAGAAGACAGACGCGGATGGTAATGTGACCATCTATAAAGCTCGGCTTGTCGCTAAGGGTTATCGACAAGTTCAAGGGGTTGACTATGATGAGACTTTCTCACCTGTAGCAAAGCTGAAGTCCGTCCGAATCATGTTAGCAATTGCCGCATTCTATGATTATGAGATATGGCAAATGGACGTCAAAACGGCATTCCTTAATGGTTTCCTTAAGGAAGAATTGTATATGATGCAGCCGGAAGGTTTTGTCGATCCTAAGAATGCTGACAAAGTGTGCAAGCTCCAACGCTCGATTTATGGGCTGGTGCAAGCATCTCGGAGTTGGAACATTCGCTTTGATGAGATGATCAAAGCGTTTGGGTTTACGCAGACTTATGGAGAAGTCTGCGTTTACAAGAAAGTGAGTGGGAGCTCTGTGGCATTTCTCGTACTATATGTAGATGACATACTTTTGATGGGAAATGATATAGAACTCTTGGACAGCATCAAGGCCTACTTGAATAAGAGTTTTTCAATGAAGGACCTTGGAGAAGCTGCTTATATATTAGGCATCAAGATCTATAGAGATAGATCAAGACGCCTCATAGGTCTTTCACAAAGCACATACCTTGATAAGATATTGAAGAAGTTCAATATGGATCAATCTAAGAAGGGGTTCTTGCCTGTCTTACAAGGTATGAAATTGAGCTCTGCTCAATGTCCGACCACGGCAGAAGATATAGAAGAGATGAGTGTCATCCCCTATGCCTCAGCCATAGGTTCTATTATGTATGCCATGCTGAGTATCAGACCTGATGTAAACCTTGCCGTAAGTTTGGTAGGAAGGTACCAAAGTAATCCCGGCAAGGAACACTGGACAGCGGTCAAGAATATCCTGAAGTACCTGAAAAGGACTAAGGAAATGTTTCTCGTTTATGGAGGTGACGAAGAGCTCGTCGTAAAGGGTTACGTCGACGCTAGCTTCGACACAGATCTGGATGACTCAAAGTCACAAACCGGATACGTGTATATTTTGAATGGTGGGGCAGTAAGCCGGTGCAGTTGCAAGCAAAGCGTCGTGGCGGGATCTACATGTGAAGCGGAGTACATGGCAGCCTCGGAGGCAGCACATGAAGCAATATGGGTGAAGGAGTTCATCACCGACCTAGGAGTCATACCCAATGCGTCGGGGCCAATCAAACTCTTTTGTGACAACACTGGAGCTATTGCACTTGCCAAGGAGCCCAGGTTTCACAAGAAGACAAGGCACATCAAGCGTCGCTTCAACTCCATTCGTGAAAATGTTCAAGATGGAGACATAGAGATTTGTAAAGTACACACGGACCTGAATGTAGCAGATCCGTTGACTAAACCTCTCCCTAGAGCAAAACATGATCAACACCAGAATTCCATGGGTGTTCGATTCATCACAATGTAACTAGATTATTGACTCTAGTGCAAGTGGGAGACTATTGGAAATATGCCCTAGAGGCAATAATAAAAGCATTATTATTATATTTCCTTGTTCATGATAATTATCTTTATTCATGCTATAATTGTATTATCCGGAAATCGTAGTACATGTGTGAATAACAGACACCAACATGTCCCTAGTGAGCCTCTAGTTGATTAGCCCGTTGATCAACAGATAGTCATGGTTTCCTGACTATGGACATTGGATGTCATTGATAACGAGATCACATCATTAGGAGAATGATGTGATGAACAAGACCCAATCCTAAACATAGCACAAGATCGTATAGTTCGTTTGCTAGAGTTTTTCCAATGTCAAGTATCCTTTCCTTAGACCATGAGATCGTGTAACTCCCGGATACCGTAAGAGTGCTTTGGGTATACCAAACGTCACAACGTAACTGGGTGACTATAAAGGTAGACTACGGGTATCTCCGAAAGTGTCTGTTGGGTTGACATGGATCAAGACTGGGATTTGTCACTCCGTATGACGGAGAGGTATCACTGGGCCCACTCGGTAATGCATCATCATAATGAGCTCAAAGTGACCAAGTGTCTGGTCACGGGATCATGCATTACGGTACGAGTAAAGTGACTTGCCGGTAACGATATTGAACGAGGTATTGGGATACCGACGATCGAATCTCGGGCAAGTAACGTATCGATTGACAAAGGGAATTGCATACGGGGTTGATTGAATCCTCGACATCGTGGTTCATCCGATGAGATCATTGTGGAGCATGTGGGAGCCAACATGGGTATCCAGATCCCGCTGTTGGTTATTGACCGGAGAGTCGTCTCGGTCATGTCTGCTTGTCTCCCGAACCCGTAGGGTCTACACACTTAAGGTTCGGTGACGCTAGGGTTGTGAAGATATGTATATGCAGTAACCCGAATGTTGTTCGGAGTCTCGGATGAGATCCCGGACGTCACGAGGAGTTCCGGAATGGTCCGGAGGTAAAGAATTATATATAGGAAGTGTTGTTTCGGCCATCGGGACAAGTTTCGGGGTCACCGGTATTGTACCGGGACCACCGAAAGGGTTCCGGGGGTCCACCGGGTGGGGCCACCTATCCCGGAGGGCCCCATGGGCTGAAGTGGGAAAGAACCCAGCCCAAAGTGGGCTGGGGCGCCACCCCTAAGGGCCCATGCGCCTAGGGTTTAGGGGAAACCCTAAAGTGGGGCGCCCCCTTGCTTGGGGGGCAAGCCCCCCACCCCTTGGCCGCCGCCTCCCTAGGAGATCCCATCTCCTAGGGCCGGCCACACCCCTTGGGCACCCCTATATATAGTGGGGGAGAGGAGGGACTTCATACACCAGCCCCTGGCGCCTCCCTCTCCCCGTTACGTCTCTCTCTCTCGTTGTATAGGCGAAGCCCTGCAACTGTGACGCCCTGCATCCACCACCACGCCGTCGTGCTGCTGGATCTTCATCAACCTCTCCTCTTCCCTTGCTGGATCAAGAAGGAGGAGACGTCTCCCGTCCCGTACGTGTGTTGAACGCGGAGGTGCCGTCCGTTCGGCGCTTGTCATCGGTGATTTGGATCACGTCGTGTTCGACTACATCATCCTCGTTCTAACGAACGCTTCCGCTCACAATCTACAAAGGTATGTAGATGAAATCTGAATACTCGTTGCTAGATGAACTCATAGATGGATCTTGGTGAAACCGTAGGAAATTTTTTGTTTTCTGCAACGTTCCCCAACAGTTTGTTCTCCGTATTTCTACCCCATACGGACAAAATCTGGACAAAACGGATATAGATTTAGGATCGTGCGGTGGAGTTGGCCTCACAGAGTAGGCCGCGTATCGATGGCCCGTCGAAAACGGAAAGCGGGTCTGGGCCGGGCCGTGGCCGCCCTACCCTCCCGAGTAGAACACAATTTGTTGTGGGCGTAGATTTGTCAACTTTCTTGCCGCTACTAGTCTTTTCTTGCTTCAGCGGTATTGTGGGATGAAGCGGCCCGGACCAACCTTACACGTACTCTTACGTGAGACCGGTTCCACCGACTAACATGCACTAGTTGCATAAGGTGGCTGGCGGGTGTCTGTCTCTCCCACTTTAGTTGGAGCGGATTCGATGAAAAGGGTCCTTATGAAGGGTAAATAGAAGTTGACAAATCACGTTGTGGCATTCACGTAGGTAAGAAAACGTTCTTGCTAGAACCCTACTTCAGCCACGTAAAACTTGCAACAACAATTAGAGGACGTCTAACTTGTTTTTGCAGCAAGTGCTTTGTGATATGATATGGCCAAAGTTGTGATGAATGATGAATGATCTATATGTGATGTATGAGATGTTCATACTATTGTAATAGGAATCACGACTTGCATGTCGATGAGTATGACAACCGGCAGGAGCCATAGGAGTTGTCATTATTTTTTATATTACCTGCGTGTCATTGAGAAACGTCATGTAAATTACTTTACTTTATTGCTAAACGCGTTAGCCATAGTAGTAGAGGTAATAGTTGGCGAGCAACTTCATGGAGACACGATGATGGAGATCATGATGATGGAGATCATGGTGTCAAGCCGGTGACAGGATGATCATGGAGCCCCAAGATGGAGATCAAAGGAGCTATGTGATATTGGCCATATCATGTCACGTTTATTATTTGATTGCATGTGATGTTTATCATGTTTTGCATCTTGTTTACTTAGAATGACGGTAGTAAATAAGATGATCCCTCATATTAATTTCAAGAAGTGTTCCCCCTAACTGTGCACCGTTGCGACAGTTCGCTGTTTCAAAACACCACGTGATGATCGGGTGTTTTATTCAGACGTTCACATACAACGGGTGTAAGACAGATTTACACATGCAAACACTTAGGTTGACTTGACGAGCCTAGCATGTACAGACATGGCCTCGGAACACAGAAGACCGAAAGGTCGAGCATGAGTCGTATAGAAGATACGATCAACATGAAAATGTTCACCGACATTGACTAGTCCGTCTCACGTGATGATCGGACACGGCCTAGTTGACTCGGATCATGTAATACTTAGATGACTAGAGGGATGTCTAATCTAAGTGGGAGTTCATTAATAATTTGATTAGATGAACTCAATTATCATGAACTTAGTCTAAAATATTTACAATATGTCTTGTAGATCAAATGGCCAACGTAGTCCTCAACTTCAACGCGTTCCTAGAGAAAACCAAGCTGAAAGATGATGGCAGCAACTATACGGACTGGGTCCGGAACCTGAGGATCATCCTCATAGCTGCCAAGAAAGATTATGTCCTATAAGCACCGCTCGGTGATCCACCCGTCCCACAGAACCAAGACGTTATGAACGCTTGGCAGACACGTGCTGATGACTACTCCCTCGTTCAGTGCGGCATGCTTTACAGTTTAGAGTCGGGGCTCCAAAAGCGTTTTGAGAGACATGGAGCATATGAGATGTTCGAAGAGCTGAAAATGGTTTTTCAAGCTCATGCCCTGATCGAGAGATATGAAGTCTCCGATAAGTTCTTCAGCTGTAAGATGGAGGAAAATAGTTCTGTCAGTGAGCACATACTCACTATGTCTGGGTTACATAACCGCTTGTCTCAGCTGGGAGTTAATCTCCCGGATGATGCGGTCATTGACAGAATCCTCCAGTCGCTTCCACCAAGCTACAAGAGCTTTGTGATGAACTTCAACATGCAGGGGATGCAAAAGACCATTCCTGAGTTGTTTGCAATGCTGAAATCAGCAGAGGTAGAAGTCAAGAAGGAACATCAAGTGTTGATGGTCAATAAAACCACTAAGTTCAAGAAAGGCAAGGGTAAAAAGAACTTCAAGAAGGACGGCAAGGAAGTTGCCGCGCCCGGCAAGCAAGCTGCCGGGAAGAAGCCAAAGAATGGACCCAAGCCTGAGATTGAGTGCTTTTATTGCAAGGGAAGTGGTCACTGGAAGCGGAACTGCCCCAAATACTTAGCGGACAAGAAGGCCGGCAAAACCAAAGGTATATGTGATATACATGTAATTGATGTGTACCTTACTAGTACCCGTAGTAGCTCCTGGGTATTTGATACCGGTGCAGTTGCTCACATTTGTAACTCGAAGCAGGGGCTGCGAAATAAGCGGAAACTAGCAAAGGACGAGGTGACGATGCGCGTCGGGAATGGTTCCAAGGTCAATGTGATCGCCGTCGGCACGCTGCCTCTACATTTACCTTCGGGATTAGTTTTAAACCTTAATAATTGTTATTTAGTACCAGCTTTGAGCATGAACATTGTATCGGGATCTCGTTTAATTCGAGATGGCTACTCATTTAAATCCGAGAATAATGGTTGTTCTATTTATATGAGAGATATGTTTTATGGTCATGCTCCTATGGTGAATGGTTTATTCTTTATGAATCTCGAACATAATGCTACACATGTTCATAATGTGAGTACCAAAAGATGCAAAGTTGATAATGATAGTCCCACATACTTGTGGCACTGCCGCCTTGGTCACATAGGTGTCAAACGCATGAAGAAGCTCCATGCAGATGGACTTTTAGAGTCTCTTGATTATGAATCATTTGACACGTGCGAACCATGCCTTATGGGTAAAATGACCAAGACTCCGTTCTCAGGAACAATGGAGCGAGCAACCAACTTATTGGAAATCATACATACTGATGTGTGCGGTCCAATGAGTGTTGAGGCTCGCGGTGGCTATCGTTATGTTCTCACCCTCACTGATGATTTGAGTAGATATGGATATATTTACTTAATGAAACACAAGTCTGAAACCTTTGAAAAGTTCAAGGAATTTCAGAGTGAGGTTGAGAATCAACGTGACAGGAAAATCAAGTTTCTACGATCAGATCGTGGAGGAGAATACTTGAGTCACGAATTTGGCACACACTTAAGAAGATGTGGAATAGTTTCACAACTCACGCTGCCTGGAACACCTCAGCGTAACGGTGTGTCCGAACGTCGTAATCGCACTCTATTAGATATGGTGCGATCTATGATGTCTCTTACCGATTTACCGCTATCTTTTTGGGGCTATGCTTTAGAGACTGCCGCATTCACTTTAAATAGGGCTCCGTCAAAATCCGTTGAGGCGACACCGTATGAATTATGGTTTGGGAAGAAATCTAAGCTGTCGTTTCTAAAAGTTTGGGGATGCGATGCTTATGTCAAGAAACTTCAACCTGAAAAGCTCGAACCCAAGTCGGAAAAATGCGTCTTCATAGGATACCCAAACGAAACTATTGGGTATACCTTCTACCTCAGATCCGAAGGCAAGATCTTTGTTGCCAAGAATGGGTCCTTTCTAGAGAAAGAGTTTCTCTCGAAAGAAGTAAGTGGGAGGAAAGTAGAACTTGATGAAGTATTACCTCTTGAACCGGAAAATGGCGCAACTCAAGAAAATGTTCCTGAGGTGCCAGCACCGACTAGAGAGGAAATTAATGATGATGATCAAGGTACTTCTGATCAAGCTCCTACTGAAATTCGAAGGTCCACAAGGACACGTTCCGCACCAGAGTGGTACGGCAACCCTGTCTTGGAAATCATGTTGTTAGACAACGGTGAGCCTTCGAACTATGAAGAAGCGATGGCGGGCCCGGATTCCGACAAATGGCTGGAAGCCATGAAATCCGAGATAGGATCCATGTATGAAAATGAAGTATGGACTTTGACTGACTTGCCCGATGATCGGCGAGCCATAGAAAATAAATGGATCTTTAAGAAGAAGACAGACGCGGATGGTAATGTGACCATCTATAAAGCTCGGCTTGTCGCTAAGGGTTATCGACAAGTTCAAGGGGTTGACTATGATGAGACTTTCTCACCTGTAGCAAAGCTGAAGTCCGTCCGAATCATGTTAGCAATTGCCGCATTCTATGATTATGAGATATGGCAAATGGACGTCAAAACGGCATTCCTTAATGGTTTCCTTAAGGAAGAATTGTATATGATGCAGCCGGAAGGTTTTGTCGATCCTAAGAATGCTGACAAAGTGTGCAAGCTCCAACGCTCGATTTATGGGCTGGTGCAAGCATCTCGGAGTTGGAACATTCGCTTTGATGAGATGATCAAAGCGTTTGGGTTTACGCAGACTTATGGAGAAGTCTGCGTTTACAAGAAAGTGAGTGGGAGCTCTGTGGCATTTCTCGTACTATATGTAGATGACATACTTTTGATGGGAAATGATATAGAACTCTTGGACAGCATCAAGGCCTACTTGAATAAGAGTTTTTCAATGAAGGACCTTGGAGAAGCTGCTTATATATTAGGCATCAAGATCTATAGAGATAGATCAAGACGCCTCATAGGTCTTTCACAAAGCACATACCTTGATAAGATATTGAAGAAGTTCAATATGGATCAATCTAAGAAGGGGTTCTTGCCTGTCTTACAAGGTATGAAATTGAGCTCTGCTCAATGTCCGACCACGGCAGAAGATATAGAAGAGATGAGTGTCATCCCCTATGCCTCAGCCATAGGTTCTATTATGTATGCCATGCTGAGTATCAGACCTGATGTAAACCTTGCCGTAAGTTTGGTAGGAAGGTACCAAAGTAATCCCGGCAAGGAACACTGGACAGCGGTCAAGAATATCCTGAAGTACCTGAAAAGGACTAAGGAAATGTTTCTCGTTTATGGAGGTGACGAAGAGCTCGTCGTAAAGGGTTACGTCGACGCTAGCTTCGACACAGATCTGGATGACTCAAAGTCACAAACCGGATACGTGTATATTTTGAATGGTGGGGCAGTAAGCCGGTGCAGTTGCAAGCAAAGCGTCGTGGCGGGATCTACATGTGAAGCGGAGTACATGGCAGCCTCGGAGGCAGCACATGAAGCAATATGGGTGAAGGAGTTCATCACCGACCTAGGAGTCATACCCAATGCGTCGGGGCCAATCAAACTCTTTTGTGACAACACTGGAGCTATTGCACTTGCCAAGGAGCCCAGGTTTCACAAGAAGACAAGGCACATCAAGCGTCGCTTCAACTCCATTCGTGAAAATGTTCAAGATGGAGACATAGAGATTTGTAAAGTACACACGGACCTGAATGTAGCAGATCCGTTGACTAAACCTCTCCCTAGAGCAAAACATGATCAACACCAGAATTCCATGGGTGTTCGATTCATCACAATGTAACTAGATTATTGACTCTAGTGCAAGTGGGAGACTATTGGAAATATGCCCTAGAGGCAATAATAAAAGCATTATTATTATATTTCCTTGTTCATGATAATTATCTTTATTCATGCTATAATTGTATTATCCGGAAATCGTAGTACATGTGTGAATAACAGACACCAACATGTCCCTAGTGAGCCTCTAGTTGATTAGCCCGTTGATCAACAGATAGTCATGGTTTCCTGACTATGGACATTGGATGTCATTGATAACGAGATCACATCATTAGGAGAATGATGTGATGAACAAGACCCAATCCTAAACATAGCACAAGATCGTATAGTTCGTTTGCTAGAGTTTTTCCAATGTCAAGTATCCTTTCCTTAGACCATGAGATCGTGTAACTCCCGGATACCGTAAGAGTGCTTTGGGTATACCAAACGTCACAACGTAACTGGGTGACTATAAAGGTAGACTACGGGTATCTCCGAAAGTGTCTGTTGGGTTGACATGGATCAAGACTGGGATTTGTCACTCCGTATGACGGAGAGGTATCACTGGGCCCACTCGGTAATGCATCATCATAATGAGCTCAAAGTGACCAAGTGTCTGGTCACGGGATCATGCATTACGGTACGAGTAAAGTGACTTGCCGGTAACGATATTGAACGAGGTATTGGGATACCGACGATCGAATCTCGGGCAAGTAACGTATCGATTGACAAAGGGAATTGCATACGGGGTTGATTGAATCCTCGACATCGTGGTTCATCCGATGAGATCATTGTGGAGCATGTGGGAGCCAACATGGGTATCCAGATCCCGCTGTTGGTTATTGACCGGAGAGTCGTCTCGGTCATGTCTGCTTGTCTCCCGAACCCGTAGGGTCTACACACTTAAGGTTCGGTGACGCTAGGGTTGTGAAGATATGTATATGCAGTAACCCGAATGTTGTTCGGAGTCCCGGATGAGATCCCGGACGTCACGAGGAGTTCCGGAATGGTCCGGAGGTAAAGAATTATATATAGGAAGTGCTGTTTCGGCCATCGGAACAAGTTTCGGGGTCATCGGTATTGTACCTGGACCACCGGAAGGGTTCCGGGGGTCCACCGGGTGGGGCCACCTATCCCGGAGGGCCCCATGGGCTGAAGTGGGAAAGAACCCAGCCCAAAGTGGGCTGGGGCGCCACCCCTAAGGGCCCATGCGCCTAGGGTTTAGGGGAAACCCTAAAGTGGGGCGCCCCCTTGCTTGGGGGGCAAGCCCCCCACCCCTTGGCCGCCGCCTCCCTAGGAGATCCCATCTCCTAGGGCCGGCCACACCCCTTGGGCACCCCTATATATAGTGGGGGAGAGGAGGGACTTCATACACCAGCCCCTGGCGCCTCCCTCTCCCCGTTACGTCTCTCTCTCTCTCGTTGTATAGGCGAAGCCCTGCAACTGTGACGCCCTGCATCCACCACCACGCCGTCGTGCTGCTGGATCTTTATCAACCTCTCCTCTTCCCTTGCTGGATCAAGAAGGAGGAGACGTCTCCCGTCCCGTACGTGTGTTGAACGTGGAGGTGCCGTCCGTTCGGCGCTTGTCATCGGTGATTTGGATCACGTCGTGTTCGACTACATCATCCTCGTTCTAACGAACGCTTCCGCTCACAATCTACAAAGATATGTACATGAAATCTGAATACTCGTTGCTAGATGAACTCATAGATGGATCTTGGTGAAACCGTAGGAAATTTTTTGTTTTCTGCAACGTTCCCTAACAGTTTGTTCTCCTTATTTCTACCCCATACGGACAAAATCTGGACAAAACGGATATAGATTTAGGATCGTGCGGTGGAGTTGGCCTCACAGAGTAGGCCGCGTATCGATGGCCCGTCGAAAACGGAAAGCGGGTCTGGGCCGGGCCGTGGCCGCCCTACCCTCCCGTCTTTTCCCTCGCCTCTCCCCCGCTAGTCGAAACGAACTAGCGCGTCCGTCGCCACACGTCACGAACGGGCGACCTGAAGCTCAGCTCAGACAGACAGATGAGGATGCAAACCGCTGAGAAAGGAGAGATGGGTCCGTGCAGAGGTAAAAAGTTGACGAGCTAGCGTGACCAGTGATGACGCGCGCCACGACGGCGGCCTCGTGCCCCGTGCGGGTCTGACACGGCGCCGGATATCCTATTGCACGGGGGGCGGGTGCGATCGATGCGGCCGCGCATGGACGCACGGACATGACAGCGCGATCGTGGCTGGCTGGATCGTACCAGCGGTTGAATCGCAGAGCGGGCAAAGATCTCCTCTGTTTTGTTTAAGCAAAACAAATCCAAGCGACCGTCCGAGGAAGCTGCGACGAAGCTGCGTCCCCCCTCCCCGCCGCGCGCGGATCCAGACGTGGACTCGTGGAGGTGGCAACGGCGGTTGGGAGTCGGGGCGGTAGTACGTATCGTACCCGCTCGTACCTGTCGGTGGGCCTGGGGACCGCCCCAACCTCGGCCAGCCTGGCCTCGAGCCCCGCGCGGCCACGTCCCGCCTCCCCCGCTCGCTCTGGCCGTGACGGACGAACGTGCGGGCGGGCCCACCCGTCATGGGCACGAGCGGGCGTCGGCAGTGGGGTAGGAGAAGGGAGCATGAGTACCCGCTGTACGCTACACTAGTGCATGCATCATCGGGTATGGCGAGGTGGTGGAGGGAGCCCGCGCGAGTCGGCTGGACGGTTGCGCGCGGATGGACGGCCTCGATTCGATCAAGGTCAAGGGGGGCATGGATCGGCGCTGGCTAGCTCGGGTCACCCAAAGTCACCGACTGGTTTCGAGTCCGCTCCACTCCACCGCCCCCTGCTCCTGTCGTGTCTGTCCATCCAACCAGAGCCGCAAAACCAACAAATCTCCGTCCAAGTTAGCTACAAACCAAACGAGATCGAGATATGCATGCATGGCTCGATCACTCCCGTCCTGTCCATCCACTGGTGGTAGGTTGATTCAGCTACCACACCGGTGGTGCTGGCCTATCGACAAGACAAGTGCGATACGGATCGAAACCCCACAACAAACTCGGTCCAACTTGGTGGCACCAAACGAAACGAGGTATGCATGGCTCGCTCCGTCGCTCGGTCCCGTCGACGCAAAAATCACACTCCTGCCCTTCGTGCCTAGGTATACTCCCTCCGTCCGGGTGTATAAGTCATTCGCGTAGTTTTAGGTTTGTCCCGTACTACTTTCTCCGGACCATTTTACTCCATGTATTAGATTTGTCCTAAGTCAAACTTTAATTTTTTTTAACCAAAACTTTTATTAAAAGATATTAACATATACAATACTAAATATATATATACTATAAAACTATATTTCATAATGAATCTAAAAAGGTGGGTTTGGCATTGTGAATGTTGATACCTTTCTCTATAAGTTTGGTAAAGGTAGAGATATTTTAACTTTGGATAAAACTTATACGCAGACTAAAAAGGACAGGAGGGAGTATCATTTGACCGTGTTTGGGAAATAAACGGATTTGACATTTTTGCTACAGTCGTTGTCCCTGGCGATAAGGTACCACTACCTACTGTCCTGGTCAATGGCGGTAGGAAGCAGGTCAACATGTTTGCGCTGTCTCGGCGCTTGCTGGCGTAGATAAATGGCTACCGTAACGGGCCTCAGCGGTAGACCACCAGGGTCATTGGCGGTATGGCCCCATGGCCTACTGCCCAAAAATTAAAACGATCGCGGGGTCAGTAGCTTTTCATTAAAATTGAGAGTCCTGCCGCCAGGGACCTTGACGGTATGGTCACAGTGTTTATTTTCATGTTATGGCCAGTCAACACAGAAGAAAGAATCATATTTTTGTGCCAAACGGGGGTGATGGACCGGTTTATACTATGAACTTATGGACGATGCACAATGATCTTTGTCTTCGAGGAGTGTTTGGAAGGAAAATCGGATTCTTCTAGCAAAAGTAACCGAAGTGCTTCATCATTGGAAGATTATGTGTGTGGATATGCAGTCGGTTTTGCTGAGGGAATGCTTGCTGCTTCTGGATCAACGAAGAGGAGAGGTTTTGAGGATCGCTGGGAGATGAAGGGGCGGACAAAATCTCTCGGCAAGGCATCTATCTGAATGCCTATTCCAGCTGACAGTTGACAATTATTTAATATGATAGCTCTTGTTGGTTACATTCTTTGTTTGTCTTGATGTTGTTTGATCTTCTGCCAGTTTGGGTGGCAGTTCTTATCTAACTCAGCTACTTTAGCTTACCACGAGCACTGTGAACAGTCATGTGTTTTGCTTGCCTCGTGCCCTCGTATAATAAAATGAGATTGGGGGAAACACCTTTCGATCAAACAAAAGATCAATCGAAGTAGAGGAGCAAGGACGAACAAACACTCTCTGTGTCGGGCTCTCACTTTCCTAACAACCTCTCCAACGACAAACTCGCAAACAAACAAACCAAAACAACGCTATGGTTCAAATTTTAAAAATGGTTTAAACAATATCGCCGAGGTGTGTCGACATCTCCGTCCTCACAGTTGTGTTTGGGTGTGGTCTCCCGGCAAAAGCTATGTTCGCGATGGTGGCGTTCTCGGCGTCGCTCCTTTGTTGGGACTATCGTGCATGGACACATGAGTTGCAGGTCCTGCGTTGCGTTCCTTCGGTGGCCGTTGCTGTCCAGGTTGATCTTCAAGGGATATATGTAAGTCATCGCTGGTGCGTCCAAGATGATGCCTTTCTCGTGACCGTCCAAGTTTCGCCACGTACTCGCCAATCTCTTTTAAGCATTCATGGGGTGGATGGCGCGTCGACGAGTGAAGTCTATCTTGATGTGTTGTCTTCGGAGGCGGCAGGTGTTGGTCGAGACACTGCCTTTTCTTTTAGCTTAGGATAGGCCCCTTGTATTGTGGCTGTAATGGGTGTGGTGGCTTGTCATCAGACTGACATGATGGGTGTTGGCTTGTCTACGAACTTGCCTCGGTGTGGAGTGGAGTGTGCACTGCATTTGTTGTTCGCAACAAGGGCTTTCTTCATATAACTTATTTTCGTCTTTTATAAAAATATGGTCCGTCTATGTGTGTTGTTAATTTTCTTTTTGAAAAAATCCCTGCCGATAAAAAAATTCGGTCGAAGTACCAGAGCGAGGACGAACAAACACTCTGTGCCGCGCTTTCACTTCCGGAACTGAAACGACAGCACACTCGCAAACAAACCAACCGAAACGACGCTAGGGTTCAAATTTTGAAAATGGTTTAAACAAAATATGCCACCGCTGTCTAGCCTGCACATGGGGCCAGTGAGACGCGGCCCCACATGGCATCCAGCCAGGGGAAACGACAAGCGCCGCGGGTGGGATAGGACCGGACGAGGCAGGAGGTTTCGTTTCCGGTGCCGTTGCGTGCATGCATGCAGTTGGATGGGGCCTCGTGCGGCCAGCTGTTGCTGCCGCCCACATCACCGGCTACAAATACCACGCTCCCATCTCCTTCCCCCGACAACAACCACCACCACCACCGCTCACCGCCACCCACAAGAATCAATCGTCTTCCCGTGATCCCATTCCGTCGTAGGCTCGTACTAGATGGAGGGGTGTGACCGGATCAGGGGCCCGTGGAGCCCGGAGGAGGACGGCGCGCTGCGGCGGCTGGTGGAGCTCCACGGCGCGCGCAACTGGACGGCCATCGGCCGCGGGGTGCCCGGCCGCTCCGGCAAGTCCTGCCGCCTGCGGTGGTGCAACCAGCTCTCGCCCGGGGTGGAGCGCAGGCCCTTCACGGCCGAGGAGGACACCGTCATCGCCCGCGCCCACGCCCGGATCGGCAACCGATGGGCCGCCATCGCGCGCCTCCTCCGCGGCCGCACCGACAACGCCGTCAAGAACCACTGGAACTGCTCCCTCAAGCGCAGGCTCGGCGACCTTAGTGCTGACGGAGTCACCGAGGGTGATCTGGACGAGCGGCCGTGCAAGCGCGCCAGCGTCACGCCCGAGAGCACCTCCGGATCGGGGTCGGGGTCTGGCTCTGGGTCGGACCGCAGCGACCTCAGCCATGGCGGTGCCTTCGGGCTTGGCCAGGTTTACCGGCCGGTGGCGCGGGCCGGCGGGTTCGAGCCGGCGGACTGCGCCATGAGCCAGCGACACGAGGAGGAGCAGGAGGACCCATTCACGTCGCTCTCGCTCTCCCTCCCCGGCACAGATGCCCATGGGTTCCACCACGACAGCTCCCACAGCCATTTCCACCAGCCGTCTCCCTCCCCGTCGCCGCCGCCCGCTACGGCGTCCACCACCGCGCCGCCGGCGTCGTCGTACCCGTTCTCCCCCGCTTTCGCCGCCGCGATGCAGGAGATGATCCGTGACGAGGTGCGCAGGTACATCTCCGGCGTCAGCTGCGGCTCCAACCTGCCGTCCATGCCGCAACTGGTGGATGGCGTGATGCGTGCCGCAGCGGAGCGCGCCGGCGGGGTCTCGAGGATGCGGTGACCGATGATCAATCGATTCGATCGGGTCGAGTAAATCGGCAGCAATGCCTGGCTGGCTCGACTCGACCAATCACTCTACGACAGCCGAGTCTGAACTGAATTTAGAATTAGCAATTGGAGAAAGAAGAACTAGGCAATGCTGACGATCTGCTTCTTTCTGTACATACAAACAAATGAAATGGAAAGAAACTTGCATATGTCTCCAACTTTGAGCTCACTCATGTCAAATTTCTTTTCCTCCGAAAGCAAAAATGGGCACAAGCTCGAAAAAAGTTCTGGACGTGAATTTCAAAAAATGTTCATTAATTTTTAAATATTTGCAAGTTTAAGAAATATTCAAGAATTCGCAAAAGTTAGTGAACTACAAACACACGAATTCAAGAAGCATTCGTGAAATTCAAAGATTGTTTGCAATTTAAAAAAAGTTCGTCGGCTGTTTAAGAAATGTTCATGCAGTGTCAAAAAAGTTCATCGCCCATTCAAAAAAATATTAATGACAATTAAAATATATTCACATGTTTCAATAATATGTTCATCACATTTAAAAAAATGTTCGTACTACTTAAAAAATGTTTGTCCATTTAGAAATATGTTTTAGTCATATAAAAAAAGGTTCATTAAATGTGAAAGAATATTCAGGTAATTTAGAGAAAAGAGATGTTTCCTACAATTTTAAAAAGTGTTCACGCATTTAAACAAAATGTGTTTGTGACAATTTCAAAAAACTTTGCATAGTTAAAAGGAGTTTTAAACCATTTTCAAAAGTGTTCGCGCATTTGAAAACAAATGTGTTTGTGACATTTAAAAAATGCACGCATAGTTAAAAGAACTTTTATACCATTTTAAAAAGTGTTCACGTATTTCCGAAATGTGTTCATGTCATTTTTTTAAAATGTTAATACAATGTAAAAAAATGTTCACATAATTAAAAAAATGTTTCCTATCATTCACACAATATTCGATGTGTATTTCAAATCTTTAATATCTAGACCAAAAAATCAAAACATTGTGTTTGAAAAAAGTTCAACGTATATAGGACAAATGTTCAAGTGTATTGAAAAAAAATCTGCATGTACTTAAAATAAAAAGAGTAGAAAAACATCTGGGCAGCGAGGTTAGTGTTTCTCACCGTACCTGCGTGACATCGCGATATTGTGTCAATCACTTTAGATTAATTCGAGGGGTTCAACTAGGACGGCGGCTCTAGGGCACTGATCTTTTTGAGCACGTGCATGAAGACTTTCAGGTTGTCATCGTTAATGTTAGGCGGTTGCGGTATGGGAACAACGATAGCGGCATGTCGACGGCTCGTTCTAACGGCGGTAGTAGTCGTTCGGCGGTCTAAGAATCTCGACATAACTTTTATTATATTTGGGATACTAACTTTTACTAAAGTTTGGGATACATTGAGGTTCATCTTTGCCCGCCCGGTCCACCGTACATTTCCAGAACAGGCCACGCATTCCCTTTCCGCGCGTGAGAAGAGCTCAAGAGCATCACCACTGATGACGCGCGCCACAACGGGCGCCTCGTGCGGTCGTGCGGGTCTGACAGGGCGACGAATATCCCATTGCACGGGCGGGCGGGTGCGATGGATGCACCTGCACGGACATGACAGCGCGACCGTGGCGTTGCTGGATCATACCAGCGGCAGTTGTTGAAGGAGATCGAGCGGGCAAAGATCTTCTCGGTTTTGTTTATGCAAACTAAAAACAGACGGACCGGACCGTCCGAGGAAGCTGCGACGAAGCTGCATCCACCTCCCCGCCGCGCGCGGATCCAAATCCAAGACGCCCGTCCGCCGTGGATTCATCAGGCCCCTCCCAATGCTTCATCTTGTACGGGTGCTAAACATGCCATCTAGACGAAAAATCTGATGTGGCAAAGCAATTAAGAGGAGAGAGATGGGTTTGGTGACCCCAGAAAGAACCAATGCCAAGCGCGTAAACCTAGGCAAAACGTTTAAATGAAGCAAACTCACCAATGCATGAGAGAGTTTAGTAGCCAAATCATTAAATGAAGGAAGCTTAGCTAAAAGAAGCTAAGCATCTATGCATTGAGGAGTTTGGTTGCTAAGTTATTTAATATGCTTAGCACCCATCTAAGTACCAGTCCATTGCGAGCAGCCTCACTGGTGGCGCGCGCTGTGGTTGGTTCGTTTGGCGGCGGCGGTTGCGGTTGGGACCTGGTAGGGCAGTACGTACACGTAGCGTAGCAGCGTACGGTCGGTGGGACGGGGCGCCGCCCCAACCTCGGCCAGCCTGGCCGCGAGAACCCATCGCCACCGTTGCTTCCGGTGAGATGTCCACGTCCCGCCAAGGAAGCCGCGCGCCTGGTCATGGAACACTGCGCTCCAGCCTGTCCGCGCGGACCGAGGAGCTCGACGGACGAACGTGCGGGTGGACCCACCCGTCATGGGCACGGAGGGGGCGTCGGCAGTGGGGCACGTACCCGCGGCTGTACGGTGCGGTTGTGCATGCATCACCGTGTACGGCGTGTGTGGCGCATGCATGGATCTCCCACATGCATCCATCGGGCGCCGCCTAGGTCGGGTCGGGTCGCCCAACGTACCTACGCTACGCTGGTTGGTTTCGAGTCCACTCCACCGCCCCTTGCTCACCGGTCGTGTCTATCTACCCATCCGCAAAACGACGAACTACCAACAATTCACGTCGAAGTTGGCTCCAAATTAACGAAGCGAGAGCGTGATATGGCCTCGCTCCAGTCCCGTCCGTACTTCTAGTGAACTCTGTACTTATATAGTGAACTCTCGAATCTCGACATAACTTTTATTATGTTTGGGATACTCTGTACTTCTAGTGAACTCTCTTAATAGATATATAAAACAAAAACAATGGGAAGTACCGGAGGCTGGAGCCCATTGAGGTCCATCTTTGCCCGCCACATTCCCTTTCCGCGCGTGAGAAGCGCATCACGACGAGCTAATGTGAGCAGTGACGACGCGTGCCACAACGGCCGCCTCATGCGGTCGTGCGGGTCTGACAGGGCGATGAATATCCTATTGCACTGGCGGATGCGATCGACGCACCTGCACGGACATGACAGCGCGATCGTGGCCATCTAGATCATACGTACCAGCGGTTGAAGGAGATCGAGTGGGCAAAGATCTCGTCGGTTTTGTTTAAGCGACGGGACCGTCCGAGGAAGCTGCGACGAAGCTGCCTCCGTCCCTCCCCGCCGCGCGCGGATCCAAGACGTCCGTCCGCCGGCGCGTGCTCTGGTTCGTTGGTTGCCAACGGCGGTTGCGGTTGGGAGCTGGGGCAGTACGTACGTAGCGTACCCGCCGGTACCTGTCGGTGGGACGGGGGGGCGCCCCAACCTGGGCCAGCCTGGCCTCGAGACCCGCGTGGCCACGTCCCCGGCCCGCTCCGTGAGCCCATCGGCACCGTCGCTTCCGGCGAGATGGCCACGTCCCGCCAAGGAAGCATCCCATCCGCCGAGCTTCTGGTCTGTGTACAGCTTCGGTTGGCTCCTACAGGTGAGGTGAGTGAGAGCTGACACGTGAACGTGACAAGTAAGAGCATCTTCAATAGCTTCTCTATATGGATGTTTATACTCGTTTTCTACGACGTGACCCCGAAACAGGCGTCCAACAACTTGTCTATATGGTCGTTCAAATATACACATCCTCTATATCGACCTTGACGATGTCCACGCCTGGACAATGTAAAGGCGTTGTCTAAACTCAGTTGCAGTCATGATTTCTTCCTCTTCCCAGCGACAACACATAAAATCGTACCAATCAATTTCTCATTAAGGGCATTTCTTACCGCGACCCGTAAATTTTCTCCCGCATCCGTCCACGAACAAGGATGCGGGAAGCCGTCATCCAGTCGTAGCCGCATACATTTAAAATTTTATTTTACTTTTTGCCCGCACGATCAAATAGCCGTATACATAGGATGCAGAATTTTAAATAGCCGCATGCAACAGTAGCTAAAATTTTAAAAAGCTGAAATATCCTCCAACATCTTTTTCATCTTTAACCATCTACTAATGCTCAATCAACTCTTCCTCCAGCCGCTCATGAGTTGGTCGATACCGAATTTGTTGATGCATTCGAAAAAAACTCTTCAAATATGTACGGATTCCTGTCAGGAAGTTGGATAGGATCACCCATGTTCTCAAATTCTAGAGCTGCGGCAACATCCTCACCCTCATCCTCGACGATCATGTTATGCATGATCACACAACATGTCATCACCTCCCATAAGGTCTCCGGATCCCATTGTTTAGCAAGTCCACGAACAACTGCATAACGATCATCCAAAACACCAGATGCCCTTTGGATATCCTTTCTAACTACTTCTTGTCTTTGGGCAAAGTGAGCCTTTTTTCGGCCAAAATTGGGTTAGGGATGGTGCTGACAAAACTATTTTTAGCTCCGGCGATTCATCGAACCGTTGTCGGGCATGATGAGTATAGAAGGAGCGGATGGTAACTGGCGGGGCGGTCGGAGGACAGTGCTTGAACGGTGACGAAGGAGTAGCAGGATGAAGCCCTGCTAGACGTAGAGTTTCGGCATGGTGTGGCGCGAGGCCAGGGTGGTGGAGCGGTGCCGAAGGCAAGAGAGAAAGAAGGAAGAAGAAAAAAAATAAGGAGGATGGACGCGCGGGGTCCGGAAGGGGTTTTGGGTGGGCTAAGGGTGTCGGAGTCCTACGTGTCTGGTGTCTGGACTCCCGCAAAACTTCCCATGTTTGTCTCCAGTTTGCGGGAGAAAATACGTCTGGAATGCCCTACGGACCGATACAGGCCTGCGTTGAATGGCGTCGGCGGTTCGAACAGCGTGATCCGAACGGATACGGGCGATTTGCGGGTCCGCCTTGAAGATGCCCTAAACGCCGAGGCCGACAATCCGGTCATTGTTCCGTCACAAAAATGCAACCAAAACAAACACCGTACGTCCAGTCCAAAACGTTCAGACTCTCCAATACCCCTCCAATCGAAAGCAAGTGCAGGTCGTTGCACACGACAACAAGCAACCAAGAGAGCTGTAGAGGTCGGATCTAGCCAGTAAATGACCATCAAGCCGTCCTCCCAACTTGGAGGGAGACCTACTCCGAGAGGCCATCCATTGAACCTTGATCTCGACGAAGATGGACGCTCGCCGTTGCCGCAGAAATGCCAAGGCACTATGGCTTCGCATCGAGGAGTTGGAATGGCTTGCTCGGTGACCAACACCGTGAAAGCCGTGTGCCTCCCCAAAGAGAAGGCCCACGCAGCCCTATACCTTAGTGGGTTCCCCTCATCCTCCCCAATCGACAACGACACCTCACTTACCACATCGACACCTGTGCACTAGTATCTACTCTCTTGTATGTAGTTTGTATTGAAATCTCTAAAGAGACTTGTATTTGGAAATGGAGGGAGTAGTTCTAGATCGTATTTTCCTACAGAACAATCTATGGCTAGTTTCATGTTGAACTTGCTTTGTTCGGTTTCCATAAATTCTATGTTGGGGAACGCAGTAATTTCAAAAATTTCCTATGCACACGCAAGATCATGGTGATACATAGCAACGAGGGGAGAGTATGATCTACGTACCCTTGTAGATCGCAACGGAAGCGTTGACACAACGTAGAGGAAGTAGTCGTATGTCTTCTTCCCGATCCGACCGATCCAAGCACCGTTACTCCGGCACCTCCGAATTCTTAGCACACGTACAGCTCGATGACGATCCCCGGGCTCCGATCCAGCAAAGCTTCGGGGAGGAGTTCCGTCAGCATGACGGCGTGGTGACGATCTTGATGTACTACCGACGCAGGGCTTCGCCTAAGCACTACAACGATATGATCGAGGTGGAATTTGGTGGCAGGGGGCACCGCACACGGCTAAGGAACGATCTCAATGATCAATTGTGTGTCTAGAGGTGCCCCCTGCCTCCGTATATAAAGGAGCCAAGGGGGAGGGGTGCGGCCAGCCATAGGGCGCGCCAGGAGGAGTCCTACTCCTACCGGGAGTAGGACTCCCCCCCAATCCTATTCCAACTAGGACTCCCAAGGGGGAAAGAGAGAGAGAGAGGTGGCCGGCCACCTCTTCTAGTCCTAATAGGACTAGGGGAGGGGGGGAGGCGCGCAGCCCTCCATGGCAGCCCTTTTCACCTTTCCACTAAGGCCCAATAAGGCCCATATGGCTCCCGGGGGGTTCCGGTAACCTCCCGGTAATCCGGTAAAATCCCGATTTCACCCGGAACACTTCCGATATCCAAATATAGGCTTCCAATATATCAATCTTTATGTATCGACCATTTTGAGACTCCTCGTCATGTCCGTGATCACATCCGGGACTCCGAACAACCTTCGGTACATCAAAATGCATAAACTCACAATAACTGTCATCGTAACGTTAAGCGTGCGGACCCTACGGTTCGAGAACAATGTAGACATGACCGAGACACGTCTCCGGTCAATAACCAATAGCGGGACCTGGATGCCCATATTGGCTCCTACATATTCTACGAAGATCTTTATCGGTCAGACCGCATAACAACATACGTTGTTCCCTTTGTCATCGGTATGTTACTTGCCCGAGATTCGATCGTCGGTATCCAATACCTAGTTCAATCTCGTTACTGGCAAGTCTCTTTACTCGTTCCGTAATGCATCATCTCACAACTAACATATTAGTTGTAGTGCTTGCAAGGCTTATGTGATGTGCATTACCGAGAGGGCCTAGAGATACCTCTCCGACAATCGGAGTGACAAATCCTATTCTCGAAATACGCCAACCCAACATCTACCATTGGAGACACCTGTAGTACTCCTTTATAATCACCCAGTTACGTTGTGACGTTTGGTAGCACCCAAAGTGTTCCTCTGAGAAACGGGAGTTGCATAATCTCATAGTCATAGGAACATGTATAAGTCATGAAGAAAGCAATAGCAACATACTAAACGATCGGGTGCTAAGCTAATGGAATGGTTCATGTCAATCAGATCATTCAACTAATGATGTGACCTCGTTAATCAAATAACAACTCTTTGTTCATGGTTAGGAAACATAACCATCTTTGATTAACGAGCTAGTCTAGTAGAGGCATACTAGTGACACTCTGTTTGTCTATGTATTCACACATGTATTATGTTTCCGGTTAATACAATTCTAGCATGAATAATAAACCTTTATCATGATATAAGGAAATAAATAATAACTTTATTATTGCCTCTAGGGCATATTTCCTTCAGTCTCCCACTTGCACTAGAGTCAATAATCTAGATTACACTGTAATGATCCTCACACCCATGGAGTCTTGGTGCTGATCATGTTTTGCTCGTGGAAGAGGCTTAGTCAACGGGTCTGCAACATTCAGATCCGTAGGTATCTTGCAAATCTCTATGTCTCCCACTTGGACTAGATCCCGGATGGAATTGAAGCGTCTCTTGATGTGTTTGGTCCTTTTGTGAAATCTGGATTCCTTTGCCAAGGCAATTGCACCAGTATTGTCACAAAAGATTTTCATTGGACCCGATGCACTAGGTATGAGACCTAGATCGGATATGAACTCCTTCATCCAGACTCCTTCGTTCGCTGCTTCCGAAGCAGCTATGTATTCCACTTCACATGTAGATCCCGCTACGACGCTTTGTTTAGAACTGCACCAACTGACAGCTCCACCGTTTAATGTAAACACGTATCCGGTTTGCGATTTAGAATCGTCCGGATCAGTGTCAAAGCTTGCATCAACGTAACCTCTTACGTTGAGCTCTTTGTCACCTCCATACACGAGAAACATATCCTTAGTCCTTTTCAGGTATTTCAGGATGTTCTTGACCGCTGTCCAGTGATCCACTCCTGGATTACTTTGGTACCTCCCTGCTAAACTTATAGCAAGGCACACATCAGGTCTGGTACACAGCATTGCATACATGATAGAGCCTATGGCTGAAGCATAGGGAACATCTTTCATTTTTTCTCTATCTTCTGCAGTGGTCGGGCATTGAGTCTAACTCAACTTCACACCTTGTAACACAGGCAAGAACCCTTTCTTTGCTTGATCCATTTTGAACTTCTTCAAAATCTTGTCAAGGTATGTGCTTTGTGAAAGTCCAATTAAGCGTCTTGATCTATCTCTATAGATCTTTATGCCTAATATGTAAGCAGCTTCACCGAGGTCTTTCATTGAAAAACTCTTATTCAAGTATCCCTTTATGCTATCCAGAAATTCTATATCATTTCCAATCAGTAATATGTCATCCACATATAATATCAGAAATGCTACAGAGCTCCCACTCACTTTCTTGTAAATACAAGCTTCTCCAAAAGTCTGTATAAAACCAAATGCTTTGATCACACTATCAAAACGTTTATTCCAACTCCGAGAGGCTTGCACCAGTCCATAAATGGATCGCTGGAGCTTGCACACTTTGTTAGCTCCCTTTGGGTCGACAAAACCTTCCGGTTGCATCATATACAACTCTTCTTCCAAAAATCCATTCAGGAATGCAGTTTTGACATCCATCTGCCAAATTTCATAATCATAAAATGCGGCAATTGCTAACATGATTCGGACAGACTTAAGCATCGCTACGGGTGAGAAGGTCTCATCGTAGTCAACCCCTTGAACTTGTCGAAAACCTTTTGCGACAAGTCGAGCTTTGTAGACAGTAACATTACCATCAGCGTCAGTCTTCTTCTTGAAGATCCATTTATTCTCAATTGCTTGCCGATCATCGGGCAAGTCAACCAAAGTCCATACTTTGTTCTCATACATGGATCCCATCTCAGATTTCATGGCTTCAAGCCACTTTGCGGAATCTGGGCTCACCATCGCTTCTTCATAGTTCGTAGGTTCATCATTATCTAGTAGCATGACTTCCAGAACAGGATTACCTTACCACTCTGGTGCGGATCTTGTTCTGGTTGATCTACGAGGTTCAGTAGCATCTTGTTCTGAAGTTTCATGATCATGATCATAAACTTCCTCACTTATTGGTGTAGGTGTCGCAGAAACAGTTTTCTGTGATGTACTATTTTCCAACAAGGGAGCAGGTACAGTTACCTCGTCAAGTTCTACTTTCCTCCCACTCACTTCTTTCGAGAGAAACTCCTTCTCTAGAAAGGATCCATTCTTAGCAACGAATGTCTTGCCTTCGGATCTGTGATAGAAGGTGTACCCAACAGTCTCCTTTGGGTATCCTATGAAGACACATTTCTCCGATTTGGGTTCGAGCTTATCAGGTTGAAGCTTTTTCACATAAGCATCGCAGCCCCAAACTTTAAGAAATGACAACTTTGGTTTCTTGCTAAACCACAGTTCATAAGGCGTCGTCTCAACGGATTTTGATGGTGCCCTATTTAACGTGAATGCGGCCGTCTCTAGAGCGTATCCCCAAAACGATAGCGGTAAATCAGTAAGAGACATCATAGAGCGCACCATATCTAGTAAAGTACGATTGCGACGTTCGGACACACCATTACGCTGTGGTGTTCCGGGTGGCGTGAGTTGCGAAACTATTCCAGAATTTTTCAAATATACACCAAACTCGTAACTCAAATATTCTCCTCCACGATCAGATCGTAGAAACTTTATTTTCTTGTTACGATGATTTTCAACTTCACTCTGAAATTCTTTGAACTTTTCAAATGTTTCAGACTTGTGTTTCATTAAGTAGATATACCCATATCTGCTTAAGTCATCTGTGAAGGTGAGAAAATAACGATATCCGCCACGAGCCTCAATATTCATCGGACCACATACATCGGTATGTATGATTTCCAACAAATCTGTTGCTCTCTCCATAGTATCGGAGAACGGTGTTTTAGTCATCTTGCCCATGAGGCACGGTTCGCAAGTACCAAGTGATTCATAATCAAGTGGTTCCAAAAGTCCATCAGTATGAAGTTTCTTCATGCGCTTTACACCGATATGACCTAAACGACAGTGCCACAAATAAGTTGCACTTTCATTATCAACTCTGCATCTTTTGGTTTCAACATTATGAATATGTGTATTACTACTATCGAGATTTATCAAAAATAGACCACTCTTCAAAGGTGCATGACCATAAAAGATATTACTCATATAAATAGAACAACCATTATTCTCTGATTTAAATGAATAACCGTCTCGCATTAAACAAGATCCAGATATAATGTTCATGCTCAACGCTGGCACCAAATAACAATTATTTAGGTCTAATATTAATCCCGAATGTAGATGCAGAGGTAGCGTGCCGACCGCGATCACATCGACTTTGGAACCGTTTCCCACGCGCATCGTCACCTCGTCCTTTGCTAGTGTCCGCTTATTCCGTAGTCCCTGTTTCGAGTTGCAAATATTAGCAACAGAACC
The DNA here is from genome assembly GCF_056163025.1 of Triticum urartu. Taxonomy (NCBI): domain Eukaryota; kingdom Viridiplantae; phylum Streptophyta; class Magnoliopsida; order Poales; family Poaceae; genus Triticum; species Triticum urartu. Next base: position 718,274,574 of record NC_141879.1, read on the forward strand.
AGTATCAAATACCCAGGTGCTACTGCGAGCTCTAGTAAGATACACATCAATAACATGTATATCATATATACCTTTGTTCACCTTGCCATCCTTCTTATCCGCCAAAAACTTGGGGCAGTTCCGCTTCCAGTGACCAGTCTGCTTGCAGTAGAAGCACTCAGTTTCAGGCTTAGGTCCAGACTTGGGTTTCTTCTCTTGAGCAGCAACTTGCTTGCCGTTCTTTTTGAAGTTCCCCTTCTTCTTCTCTTTGCCCTTTTTCTTGAAACTAGTGGTTTTGTTAACCATCAACACTTGATGCTCCTTCTTGATTTCTACCTCCGCAGCTTTCAGCATTGCGAAGAGCTCGGGAATAGTCTTGTTCATCCCTTGCATATTATAGTTCATCACGAAGCTCTTGTAACTTGGTGGCAGTGATTGGAGAATTCTGTCAGTGACGCAATCATCTGGAAGATTAACTCCCAATTGAATCAAGTGATTATTATACCCAGACATTTTGAGTATATGCTCACTGACAGAACTGTTCTCCTCCATCTTACAGCTATAGAATTTATTGGAGACTTCATATCTCTCAATCCGGGCATTTGCTTGAAATATTAACTTCAACTCCTGGAACATCTCATATGCTCCATGACGTTCAAAACGTCGTTGAAGTCCCGATTCTAAGCCGTAAAGCATGGCACACTGAACTATCGAGTAGTCATCAGCTTTGCTCTACCAGACGTTCATAACATCTGGTGTTGCTCCAGCAGCAGGCCTGGCACCCAGCGGTGCTTCCAGGACGTAATTCTTCTGTGCAGCAATGAGGATAATCCTCAAGTTACGGACCCAGTCCGTGTAATTGCTACCATCATCTTTCAACTTTGCTTTCTCAAGGAAGGCATTAAAATTCAACGGAACAACAGCACGAGCCATCTATCTACAATCAACATAAACAAGCAAGATACTATCAGGTACTAAGTTCATGATAAGTTTAAGTTCAGTTAATCAAATTACTTAAGAACTCCCACTTAGATAGACATCCCTCTAATCCTCTAAGTGATCACGTGATCCAAATCAACTAAACCATAACCGATCATCACGTGAGATGGAGTAGTTTTCAATGGTGAACATCGTTATGTTGATCATATCTACTATATGATTCACGCTCGACCTTTCGGTCTCCGTGTTCCGAGGCCATATCTGCATATGCTAGGCTCGTCAAGTTTAACCTGAGTATTCTGCGTGTGCAAAACTGGCTTGCACCCGTTGTATATGGACGTAGAGCTTATCACACCCGATCATCACGTGGTGTCTGGGCACGACGAACTTTGGCAACGGTGCATACTCAGGGAGAACACTTCTTGATAATTTAGTGAGAGATCATCTTATAATGCTACCGTCAATCAAAGCAAGATAAGATGCATAAAAGGATAAACATCACATGCAATCAATATAAGTGATATGATATGGCCATCATCATCTTGTGCTTGTGATCTCCATCTCCGAAGCACCGTCATGATCACCATCGTCACCGGCGCGACACCTTGATCTCCATCGTAGCATCGTTGTCGTCTCGCCAATCTTATGCTTCCACGACTATCACTACCGCTTAGTAATAAAGTAAAGCATTACATCGCGATTGCATACAATAAAGCGACAACCATATGGCTCCTGCCAGTTGCCGATAACTCGGTTACAAAACATGATCATCTCATACAATAAAATTTAGCATCATGCCTTGACCATATCACATCACAACATGCCCTGCAAAAACAAGTTAGACGTCCTCTACTTTGTTGTTGCAAGTTTTACGTGGCTGCTACGGGCTTAAGCAAGAATCAATCTCACCTACGCATCAAAACCACAACGATAGTTTGTCAAATAGACTCCGTTTTAACCTTCTCAAAGACCGGGCGTAGCCACACTCGGTTCAACTAAAGTTGGAGAGACAGTCGCCCGCAAGCCATCTATGTGCAAAGCACGTCGAGGGAACCGGTCTCGCGTAAGCGTACGCGTAAGGTTGGTCCGGGTCGTCTCGTCCAACAATACCGCGATCACATCCGGGACTCCGAACAACCTTCGGTACATCAAAATGCATAAACTCACAATAACTGTCGTCGTAACGTTAAGCGTGCGGACCCTATGGTTCGAGAACAATGTAGACATGACCGAGACACGTCTCCGGTCAATAACAATAGCGGGACCTGGATGCCCATATTGGCTCCTACATATTCTACGAAGATCTTTATCGGTCAGACCGCATAACAACATACGTTGTTCTCTTTGTCATCGGTATGTTACTTGCCCGAGATTCGATCGTCGGTATCCAATACCTAGTTCAATCTCGTTACTGGCAAGTCTCTTTACTCGTTCCGTAATGCATCATATCACAACTAACATATTAGTTGTAGTGCTTGCAAGGCTTATGTGATGTGCATTACCGAGAGGGCCCAGAGATACCTCTCCGACAATCGGAGTGACAAATCCTATTCTCGAAATACGCCAACCCAACATCTACCATTGGAGACACCTGTAGTACTCCTTTATAATCACCTAGTTACGTTGTGACATTTGGTAGCACCCAAAGTGTTCCTCTGACAAACGGGAGTTGCATAATCTCATAGTCATAGGAACATGTATAAGTCATGAAGAAAGCAATAGCAACATACTAAACGATCGGGTGCTAAGCTAATGGAATGAGTCATGTCAATCAGATCATTCAACTAATGATGTGACCTCGTTAATCAAATAACAACTCTTTGTTCATGGTTAGGAAACATAACCATCTTTGATTAACGAGCTAGTCTAGTAGAGGCATACTAGTGACACTCTGTTTGTCTATGTATTCACACATGTATTATGTTTCCGGTTAATACAATTCTAGCATGAATAATAAACCTTTATCATGATATAAGAAAATAAATAATAACTTTATTATTGCCTCTAGGGCATATTTCCTTCATTCTACTCCCGCAACTTATAATGTAAGACATTTTTACAAGCTAAAACAACTTGCAAAAACATTTCATATTGTGGGACGAAGGGAGTACTATGTATATGTGGATCTATTTCCATGTTGCATTAATTTGGAGAGTTTAATATGGAGGGGTTGCTATGAACACAGACATTTGAGGGCTGATCGGACGCTGTCTGCAATCATATAGGGACTCAAATTACCACATTCCAGTTGTAGCTGCTCTAAATTTCAAAAAATACGAGCTGAAACGAGGAGAATAGAGATCAGATTTGCCCCCCCTCCCCCCGTTGCCCCTCGTATCTTTCCTGCTTAGACTAGCAACATTTCAAAAGATATAACAAACAAGTATTATTATTGTCTGACCTATCCGATCCCAGATAAACAAATACAGTGCTACCCTAATGTGAGCATAACACTCATATAAAAACATATATTATAAATACATACGATTCCAATTCAAAATCATGGTGTTTATTTTAATTTCTCTACCAAATCAATTCTTCTAGTTCTATAGGATAGTAGAAGAGACCGAACACATTGCAATTTCAACGTGGTAATAGACGTTGTCCTCCTACCAAATCCACGATCTTATGCATTCAAATTACTCGTCCATTCGCCGATGTTTAAAAAATTTAAAATGTTATCTCAATGTAAATCTTGTAGAGGACCTACATTCCTACAATAGGCACTTACAAATCATCAGTGACTACAACATGACCTTTTGTTCTATTTACACTCCATAGATTTAAGAGATCATCTTTTGATGATTTCCTAAGCTAGTAGTTTCCCATCGTCGTTTTTATGGCTCCGTAGGGGCATTGTGCTAGTACTACTAGAAAACAAACCAACACAAAGGACGCTACTCTACCACGGTTCAAAATTTGAATGAAATCCACGGTGGCCAAAACTAAAACCAAGAAGCGGGCCCTCCTCGATCCGGCCCCACATGGCATCCAGCCTGCGAAAACGACAAGCGCCGCTGGTAGGATTGGACCGAACCAGGCAGGAGGTTTCGTCTCCGATGCGTACGTGCATGCAGTTGCAGTTGCAGTTGGATGTGGCCTCGTGCGGCCAGCTGTTGCTGCCGGCCACATCACCGGCTGTCCCCGGCTACAAATACCACGCTCCCATCTCCTCCCCCCCGACAACCACCACCACCGCTCGCCGCCACCCACGACGAATCAATCACTCTCCCATCCCAGTTCATCGATCCTCCCCGTCGTAGCATCATCAAACCAGCTAGCCAGATCGATCCATCGCGATGGAGGGGTGCGACCGGATCAGAGGCCCGTGGAGCCCGGAGGAGGACGGCGCGCTGCGGCTGCTGGTGGAGCGCCACGGCGCGCGCAACTGGACGGCCATCGGCCGCGGGGTGCCCGGCAGGTCCGGCAAGTCGTGCCGCCTGCGCTGGTGCAACCAGCTGTCCCCAGGCGTGGAGCGCAGGCCGTTCACGGCCGAGGAGGACGCCGCCATCGCGCGTGCCCACGCTAGGCTCGGCAACCGCTGGGCCGCCATCGCGCGCTTGCTCCGCGGCCGCACCGACAACGCCGTCAAGAACCACTGGAACTGCTCCCTCAAGCGCAGGCTCGCCGATGTCGGCGTTGCAGAGGAGGAGCGGCCGTGCAAGCGCGCCAGCGTCACGCCGGAGAGCACGTCTGGATCTGGGTCGGGGTCCGGCTCCGGTTCGGACCGCAGCGACCTCAGCCATCGAAGTGTGTTCGGGCTCGGCCAGGTTTACCGCCCGGTGGCGCGGGCCGGAGGGTTCGAGCCCGCGGACTGCGTCATGAGCCGGCGGCATGAGGTGGAGCGGGAGGAGGCGGAGGACCCGCTCACCTCGCTCTCCCTCTCCCTGCCCGGCACGGCCACAGAGGTCCAGGGGTTCCACCACGACAGCTCCCACAGCCACCTCCACCAGCCGTCTCCATCCTCGCCGTCGCCGTCGCCCCCTCCGGCGCCGACGTCGTATCCGTTCAGCCCCGAGTTCGCGGCGATGATGCAGCAGATGATCCGGGACGAGGTGTGCAGGTACATCTCCGGCGTCGGCTGCGGTGCCAACCTGCCGTCCATGCCGCAGGTGGTAGACGGCGTCATGCGTGCTGCGGCGGAGCGGGCCGGTGGGGTCGCGAGGACGCAGTGACCAAGATCAATCCATCCATCCGGTCGATCAATCAGCTAGGACAGCCGCCATTTTCTCAGTGGTCATGCTTCATTTCGTTAGGATCTGTAGTCTGAAGTCTGAACTGAATTAGCAATGGGAGAAAGAAGACTAGGCAGAGCCAAGCTAAGCTTAAGCTATCGCTTTGCTTCTTTCTTTCTGTATATACTCCGTACAAATGAAATGGAAAGAAACATGCATGTGTCTAAGTCAGAGCTCACTCGTGTCACATTTGTATTCCTACGAATACCGAATAGTAAACAAATCTACCCGTACGTATGGATCTGAAGCAAAAAAAAAAAATCCCTCCTTTTGCATCTGATGCAAGGAGATGCATAGTAGCATCAAGCGTGCAAGGGGCGCGACGAAAACCTATGTGCTCTAGGATGGAGAAGTTGAACAATCAGACAAAATGGTAACCAAATTTTTTTTTCAGCAAAAGGCCCTCATGTATGTATGAAAAATAAATCATGATTCAGAAGATGAACATCATGTTGGATTCAGCTAAACTATTATACCGAAACATAATACTGACACTTCAAGTAACCTACCTCTGATGCTAGTTAATTACCCGTGCATTGCAATGATGGCATATATATTTTTGTAATTTAACATTAATTATATCTCGCATACATATTCAAAATTTTATTGCACAACAGGCTGCCTGTGACTTCTTTTTTACCGGCAAATTACTCTCCTTTTATTTCTTTACTTTTTTCTCCCAACAAAAAATGTTTTCCAGAGTGATCTGTAAATGGATATATTGGCAACCATAATAAGATATCAAGAGCTAACAAATCTTAAATCAAAGAATTTCAGAATGTATCCATGATGCATTTGACATTGATTCCTTTCCACAAATGTGTCTTGTGTTATCAAACATTGATTCCCCCCCCCCCCCCCCCCCCCCCCAGATTTGGTCTTTAAAGAGTGATCCGGAATCACCGTGATTGATTTTCTTTTCCACAACAAAATTACTAAATTTGCCAGATAAAACCGGATTAAATAGATCAGTGGGATAAAAATCTGTTTAAATAAAATGGGGGAATAGAAAATAAATCAGTGGGTGGGGTTTAACTGGAATGGAGGCGACACTGTACAGGTCTATGTCGATTCTGATATGCCGAGCAAAAACCAACCTATTGATCATAGAATAAATAAATAAAGGAAACCAAGAAAACGAAACATAGAAAAAAACAAAAAATAAAAATGCATGCACGCGTCAAATGGCCGACCAACTTTGTTTATAGTTTATGTTTTTTAAGATTTGTATTTGATTTGTGTATGAGTAGTGAAAGCCAAGGGAAGTTTTATTTTAGTTGAGATTTTCTTAAGATTGATTTGAAAGTTGTTTTGGGAAATTTCCGATTTGATTGAGTTAATGCATGTGTCAAATGGGCCTGCCTAAATTGGTTGCGTTTGAGCGAAAGATCATCTACAAGACGCTCGCGTGCGTAACATAGGATTTGCCGAGGGGTGATGGGAGTGATGCGAGATTATCAACTCCCCTTTTAGAAGTAGAGGTTAATGGATTATTACGTGAATTTATTCCGGCTGAAGGGCGAGATAGTGGAGTGGGGAGGGAGGGTTCATCTGTGGACGCCCGTATTTCAGAGGTTTATAGGTTCGCTTTGGTCTAGTTTCATGTATTCCCTCCGTCCCAAAATTCTTGTCTAAAGGGTTCAAGAATTTTAGACCGAGGGAGTAGTTTCCTTCTAAGCTTTTCTTTTGGTAAATATTTGTGAAGATATTATGGTTTCAGTTAAATGAAATCAAAGAAGAGCTCTCTTTATAAAAAAAATCTGTATGTGGAGGGACAATTTAGAGATAGGATCGTCAGTCGAAAATGATGTGCTTGACAGAGCAAAACCTCCAGCCGGGAAGGCGATCAGGTGCAGCATATACAGGGGTGTTGGGCATAAAACAGAGCATCATACTGGCGGTGCACCTACGAATCTATCAAAGGCACATTATATGTTAGTGATGCATGTGGTTCTATTGTTTTTTATTCTAAAAGCACCGACAAATACATAGCTACGCTTATGAACCAGAACGGTGCCGAAAGGGTTCAAAACATAGTTGTCCATCAAACAAGAACACAAGTTAGTTCAGAGAGTTGTCCATCCATACTAACGGAGGACACTAGTCGACCCACAGCAGATACATAGGAGTAGCGCTAGGAGCGCGATCTTGCTAGACCTGGCTGCTGTCCTCCGCGGCCCTTGGTGGCCTCCGCGTCACACACCGGCGCCGGCACCATCCTTGACATGGGGCGGCTCGCGCGCCTTCCTGGCCTTTCCCCATAACACCATGTAGAGGCCGGCCACGATGAGCACCGATCCAACCGCACTGGGCAGTGACACCACACCAAAAGAAAATGCATGTCAGCATAAGAGGATGAAGCTTGTTAAAGAAAAATAATCTCGAGTGTATACGCTATATATGCACTAAGCATCTTAGGTGCAATATAGGGGTGCTAGGTGCAAGATTAACATCTCTGATACTTGTTCTACTATAAGATTCTAAGAAAAAGTTTACAAATGGCAAATGAGTTCTTTTACGGGCATTAAATTAACACAAGTAATATTAGGTTTGCTACTCCTAGTACATACAATAACATGCCTTAACACCTCATTGATCTCCTATAGCTCAGGCCATGTTCATGTTTAAAAGAAGAAGAACTCACTAGTAGAAAACAGTGCTATGGTCCAGGCCGGCTCAGCCGATTAGTCCCGGTTCAGTCTAGAACCGGGACCAATGTGGGCATTGGTCCCGGTTCGTGAGCCCAGGGGGCCGGCCGGGCCACGTGGGCCATTGGTCCTGTTTCGTCTGGACCTTTTGGTCCCGGTTGGTGGGACGAACCGGGACCAATGGGCCTCGCTCCTGGCCCACCACCATTGGTCCCGGTTGATGGCTTGAACCGGGACCAAAGGCTTCCCTTTAGTCCCGGTTCTTGTCATCAACAGGGACCAATGAGGTGCCTATATATACCCCCTCGCGCAAGAGCAGAGCACAGTGCTCTATTTTTTCTGGCCGAGGGGGAGAGGGCTTTGTGGTGCTCTAGCTCACCTCCTATGCACATGAGGTGTTCGATGGAATGCCCGAGCCACACTACTTAAGCTTTCTCCTCTCGAAGCTCGACCTCCAAGCTCCATTTTCCTCGAGATTTGTCTAGATTTAGCGGTCCGTCACGCCCCGTCCCCGTCTTCACCGCCGTCATCACCCGCGCCGATCTCATCACCGACACCACCGTGGTGAGCCTCTTGTTCTTATCTTCTTTCTGAAAAAAAATATATTCTTACTTGTATGTTTAGATAGATACTTGTATCATTTTCTTACATTTTTATTGCATCTTATATAGTGGGATGGTTTTGGTATCCGCCCCCGTCGGCCCTCGTCCTGTCTATGATTCGGATTTGGTATGTATATTATCTTTATAACTATTGGTTCATTTATTGTTTATGAAAATTATGCCGACCAACGTGACATAGATTTTATTTATCTAGGATGTATGTGAATCGGAAATGCCAACCGACCCTATTGTCGAGAGGTTAAATTTAGTTGAAGAAGAAAACAATTTGTTGAAGGAAAAAATAAAAAAATTTGAGGAGGAGAAGATGATATTGGAGTTGCATGTTGCGGATGTCGTCGATGATCACAAGATCAAGATGGATGCAATGCGCTTGAAGATTAGAAAGATTAGAAAATATACCATTCATACCGAGGCTTGGTATCATTATGCCATTGGATCAATTGTTACCTTGGTTGCGATTATGATCACATTTGTTTTCGCATTGAAATGTTTTACATAGTTTCGATGTATGGTTTAATTAATTAGATACTCTGGAGAGCTATATGTTATTAGATGAGAACTATGTATGCACTTTGGTTTTAATGTGATGATGAACTTCTATTAATTTGGACACTTAATTATATATATGCACACAGATGAACCGGCAATGGATGTACGGTGACAGACACACCCGCGAGTACATTAAGGGCGTGCATGAGTTTCTCGGTGCGGCTGAGGCAAACAAGCAGAATGGTTTTATGTGTTGTCCATGCACTGAATGTGGGAATACGAGGTCTTACTCTAACCGGAAAATCCTTCACTCCCACCTGCTTTACAAGGGTTTCATGCCACACTATAATGTTTGGACGAGGCACAGACAATAATCATCTCTAAGATTATATGGCAGATTTGGGATCCTAACCCACATGTGTAGACGGTCAAAAGTGACCTCATCAGGCCTCATATGATCCTCGAAATTAGCAAGTATTACTGCATGCTTACTCACATGCCATGGCGAGCCCGCCCAGATGCGATCGCGATCTCTTTGAGTCTCGAACTCTGCCACAAAGGTATTCTCTCCCATGGATCTGAACTGCAGACCCCTAGGGTTTCCCCACGCTGGCCGAAGTGCGTTGCATATAGTCTGGATATGCAGTAGATGACGATGGAGCACCTTCCCTGCAAGTAACCACTTCTGTGGCTTCCCTTCGTCAGCATCATCGATCACCAGAGGCGTCACCTCCTCATCGGTGATCCCTAACTTCCCAAGTTCCTCTTACAGTTTCGCCCGGGCCGACCAAGGAGAGTCAGGGGCCGCCCCTTTGCTTGCGCTGGAGGGCGGTGTTGCCATCCTTCGTCGGAGTTCTGTAGCGGCCCGCCCGATCAGGTCCGGCGGCCGCCGTCAAGTCCACCCCGAAACCCTAATCGCCCAAGGGTTTTTAGGTTTCGAGAGGAAAAAAAATATTTTTCTTAAAATGTTGCCTCTTCCGTTGCCTTTTGTTTTTTTCCCTTGGGAAGACCTTTTTTCAGTGGGCTATTGGATCCATGATGCACTCTCCGTTGCATGTTGTGGATGTTTTATTTGTCTCCCCAATTTTAACGGACTCAGTACAACAAGAAAAAAACCGTCTTTCTCCTACCACATCATGTTGTTGATTGAAGTTTTGGCTACCCTAGGACTTGTCGGAGGGTGGCACAATGTGTCAAGTTGCAGGTGGAGCAGCTCCTACAGCCACAATGCACGACACGTATCAAACGTTTGCTTCCGGAGGCAGCGGAGATGATTGCTCGGGCACTTCTGAGCGCCGAGACCCCGCACCCTTCATGTTTCCTGTCATGCTTCATGTTCGCAGAGGCTTGCATCCCAGTGGAGACTATAGGAAAAGATTCATGATGGCTACCTGGCCCAATGCAAGTTGGATCGGTGCCTAGCCACATGACAACCCTGGGATACGCCACCAAAAAGCTCCAGATAAAATGCCAGAGGGTTTTCTTAGTCCACAGAGGTGAACAGGTGCCTCCCAAGTTCTCAAGGTGGGTCTTCGATAGGTCATGGAAGAAAAATCCTCAAGAAGTGCAAGCAGAATCCACAAAAGTGGAAGCAAGTTCATGAAGTCCACGGCCAATCAATCAATCCGCACAAAAAAAAACAATCCCGTGAAGGAAATATGCCCTAGAGGCAATAATAAAGTTATTATTTATTTCCTTATATCATGATAAATGTTTATTATTCATGCTAGAATTGTATTAACCGGAAACATAATACATGTATGAATACATAGACAAACAGAGTGTCACTAGTATGCCTCTACTTGACTAGCTCGTTAATCAAAGATGGTTATGTTTCCTAACCATGAACAAAGAGTTGTTATTTGATTAACGAGGTCACATCATTAGTTGAATGATCTGATTGACATGATCCATTCCATTAGCTTAACACCCGATCATTTAGTATGTTGCTATTGCTTTCTTCATGACTTATACATGTTCCTATGACTATGAGATTATGCAACTCCCGTTTACCGGAGGAACACTTTGTGTGCTACCAAACGTCACAACGTAACTGGGTGGTTATAAAGGAGCTCTACAAGTGTCTCCAAAGGTACATGTTGGGTTGGCGTATTTCGAGATTAGGATTTGTCACTCCGATTGTCGGAGAGGTATCTCTGGGCCCTCTCGGTAATGCACATCACTTAAGCCTTGCAAGAATTGCAACTAATGAGTTAGTTGCGGGATGATGTATTACGGAACGAGTAAAGAGACTTGCCGGTAACGAGATTGAACTAGGTATTGGATACCGACGATCGAATCTCGGGCAAGTAACATACCGATGGCAAAGGGAACAACGTATGTTGTTATGCGGTCTGACCGATAAAGATCTTTGTAGAATATGTAGGAGACAATATGGGCATCCAGGTCCCACTATTGGTTATTGACCGGAGATGTGTCTCGGTCATGTCTACATTGTTCTCGAACCGTAGGGTCCGCACGCTTAACGTTACGATGACAGTTATTATGAGTTTATGCATTTTGATGTACCGAAGGTTGTTCGGAGTCCCGGATATGATCACGGACATGACAAGGAGTCTCGAAATGGTCGAGACATAAAGATTGATATATTGGAAGCCTATGTTTGGACATCGGAAGTGTTCCGGGTGAAATCGGGATTTTACCGGAGTACCGGGAGGTTACCGGACCCCCCCGGGAGCCATATGGGCCTTATCGGGCTTTAGTGGAAATGTGAAAGGGGCTGCCCATGGTGGGCTGCGCACCTCCCCCCTACCCTAGTCCTATTAGGACTAGGAGAGGTGGCCAGCCACCTCTCTCTCTCTTTCCCCCTTGGGAATCCTAGTTGGAATAGGATTGGGGGGGGGGAGTCCTACTCCCGGTAGGAGTAGGACTCCTCCTGCGCCTCCATAGGGCTGGCCGCACCCCTCCCCTTTGGCTCCTTTATATACGGAGGCTAGGGGCACCTCTAGACACACAAGTTGATCATTGAGATCGTTCCTTAGCCGTGTGCGGTGCCCCCTGCCACCATATTCCACCTTGATCATATCGTTGTAGTGCTTAGGCGAAGCCCTGCGTCGGTAGTACATCAAGATCGTCACCATGCCGTCATGCTGACGGAACTCCTCCCCGAAGCTTTGCTGGATCGGAGCCCGGGGATAGTCATCGAGCTGTACGTGTGCTTAGAACTCGGAGGTGCCGGAGTAACGGTGCTTGGATCGGTCGGATCGGGAAGAAGACGTACGACTACTTCCTCTACGTTGTGTCAACTCTTCCGTTGCGATCTACAAGGGTACGTAGATCAGACTCTCCCTCTCGTTGCTATACATCACCATGATCTTGCGTGTGCGTAGGAATTTTTTTGAAATTACTACGTTCCCCAACAGTGGCATCCGAGCCTAGGTTTTATGGTTTGATGTTATTTGCACGAGTAGAACACAAGTGAGTTGTGGGCGATACAAGTCATACTGCCTACCAGCATACCATACTTTGGTTCGGCGGTATTGTTGGACGAGACGACCCGGACCAACCTTACGCGTACCCTTACGCGAGACTGGTTCCCCCGACGTGCTTTGCACACAGGTGGCTTGCGGGCGACTGTCTCTCCAACTTTAGTTGAACCGAGTGTGGCTACGCCCGGTCCTTGCGAAGGTTAAAACGGAGTCTATTTGACAAACTATCGTTGTGGTTTTGATGCGTAGGTAAGATTGGTTCTTGCTTAAGCCCGTAGCAGCCACGTAAAATATGCAACAACAAAGTAGAGGACGTCTAACTTGTTTTTGCAGGGCATGTTGTGATGTGATATGGTCAAGACATGATGCTAAATTTTATTGTATGAGATGATCAGGTTTTGTAACCAAGTTATCGGCAACTGGCAGGAGCCATATGGTTGTCGCTTTATTGTATGCAATGCAATCATGATGTAATGCTTTACTTTATTATTAAGCGGTAGTGATAGTCGTGGAAGCATAAGATTGGCGAGACGACAACGATGCTACGATGGAGATCAAGGTGTCGTGCCGGTGACGATGGTGATCATGACGGTGCTTCGGAGATGGAGATCACAAGCACAAGATGATGATGGCCATATCATATCACTTATATTGATTGAATGTGATGTTTATCCTTTTATGCATCTTATCTTGCTTTGATTGATGGTAGCATTATAAGATGATCTCTCACTAAATTATCAAGAAGTGTTCTCCCTGAGTATGCACCGTTGCCAAAGTTCGTCGTGCCCAGACACCACGTGATGATCGGGTGTGATAAGCTCTACGTCCATCTACAACGGGTGCAAGCCAGTTTTGCACACACAGAATACTCAGGTTAAACTTGACAAGCCTAGCATATGCAGATATGGCCTCGAAACACGGAGACCGAAAGGTCGAGCGTGAATCATATAGTAGATATGATCAACATAACGATGTTCACCATTGAAAACTACTCCATCTTACGTGATGATCGGTTATGGTTTAGTTGATTTGGATCACGTAATCACTTGGAGGATTAGAGGGATGTCTATCTAAGTGGGAGTTCTTAAGTAATTTGATTAATTGAACTTAAACTTATCATGAACTTAGTACCTGATAGTATCTTGCTTGTTTATGTTGATTGTAGATAGATGGCTCCTATAATACCACGGTTGAAACGTCTGTTCAGAAACGAAGAGCATGCCAAGTTGATGCGATGGCACAGTGAGAACCGAAAGAAAGATGGGAAGTTGAGAGCACCCGCTGACGGGTCGCAGTGGAGAAAAATCAAGAGAAAGTACTGGGATGAGTTTGCAAAGGACCCAAGGAATGTATGGTTTGCTTTAAGCGCGGATGGCATTAATCCTTTTGGGGAGCAGAGCAGCAATCACAGCACCTGGCCCGTGACTCTATGTATGTATAACCTTCCTCCTTGGATGTGCATGAAGCGGAAGTTCATTATGATGCCAGTTCTCATCCAAGGCCCTAAGCAACCCGGCAACGAAATTGATGTGTACCTAAGGCCATTAGTTGAAGAACTTTTACAGCTGTGGAATGGAAACGGTGTACGTACGTGGGATGAGCACAGACAGGAGGAATTTAACCTTAAGGTGTTGCTGTTCGTGACCATCAACGATTGGCCCGCTCTCAGTAACCTTTCAGGACAGACAAACAAAGGATACCACGCATGCACGCACTGTTTAGATGACACTGAAAGTATATACCTGGACAAATGCAGGAAGAATGTGTACCTGGGCCATCGTCGATTTCTTCCGACCAACCATCAATGTCGAAAGAAAGGCAAGCATTTCAAAGGCGAGGCAGATCACCGGAAGAAGCCCGCCATGTGCACCGGTGATCACGTGCTTGCTATGGTCAATGATTTACACTACGTAATCTTTGGAAAGGGTCCCGGTGGACTAGCTGTTCCGAATGATGCTGAGGGACACGCACCCATGTGGAAGAAGAAATCTATATTTTGGGACCTACCCTACTGGAAAGACCTAGAGGTCCGCTCCTCAATCGACGTGATGCACGTGACGAAGAACCTTTGCGTGAACCTGCTAGGCTTCTTGGGCGTGTATGGGAAGACAAAAGATACACCTGAGGCACGGGAGGACCTGCAACGTTTGCACGAAAAAGACGGCATGTCTCCGAAGCAGTATAAAGGTCCTGCCAGCTACGCTCTTACGAAAGAAGAGAAAGAAATCTTCTTTGAATGCCTGCTCAGTATGAAGGTCACGACTGGCTTCTCGTCGAATATAAAGGGAATAATAAATATGCCAGAGAAAAAGTTTCAGAACCTAAAGTCTCATGACTGCCACGTGATTATGACGCAACTGCTTCCGGTTGCATTGAGGGGGCTTCTACCGGAAAACGTCCGATTAGCCATTGTGAAGCTATGTGCATTCCTCAATGCAATCTCTCAGAAGATGATCGATCCAGAAATCGTACCAAGGCTAAGGAGTGATGTGGCGCAATGTCTTGTCAGTTTCGAGCTGGTGTTCCCACCATCCTTCTTCAATATCATGACACACGTCCTAGTTCATCTAGTCGACGAGATTGTCATCCCGGGGCCCGTATTTCTACACAATATGCTCCCCTTTGAGAGGTTCATGGGAGTCCTAAAGAAATATGTCCGTAACCGCGCTAGGACAGAAGGAAGCATCTCCATGGGCCATCAAACAGAGGATGTTATCGGGTTTTGTGTTGACTTCATTCCTGGCCTTAACAAGATAGGTCTCCCTAAATCGCGGTATGAGGGGAGACTGACTGGAAAAGGCACTCTTGGAAGAGACTCAATAATATGCAGGGACGGATATTCTTGGTCTCAAGCACACTACACAGTTCTACAGAACTCTACCTTGGTGACCCCGTATGTCGATGAACACAAGAACAGTCTGCGCTCCAAACACCCGGAGCAATGCGACGGCTGGATTACATGTGAACACATCAGGACTTTCAGCAATTGGTTGGAAACACGTCTCAGAGGTGACAACACTGTTTGTGATGAGTTGTACTTGTTGTCCAGGGGACCATCTTTGACTGTATTGACTTACAAAGGATACGAGATAAATGGGAATACATTTTACATGATCGTCCAAGATCAAAAGAGCACCAACCAAAACAGCGGTGTCCGCTTTGATGCAGCAACCGAGAGCGGAAAGGACACATATTATGGTTACATAGTGGACATATGGGAACTTGACTACGGATCTGATTTTAAGGTCCCTTTGTTTAAGTGCAAATGGGTCAATCTATTAGGCGGCGGGGTACAGGTAGACCCACAGTACGGAATGACAACAGTGGATCTGAAAAATCTTGGATACACTGACGAACCGTTCGTCCTAGCCAGTGATGTGGCACAGGTTATCTATGTGAAGGACATGTCTACCAAACCAAGAAAAATAAAAGATAAGGAAGCGAATACATCATACGATGAGCCAAAGCGCCACATAGTTCTTCCAGGAAAAAGGGACATCCTGGAAGTGGACGGCAAGACAGACATGTCTGAAGATTATGAAAAGTTCCATGAAATTCCTCCTTTCAATGTCAAGGCTGACCCAAACATCCTGATAAACAATGAAGATTATCCATGGTTACGGCGCAATAAGCAAATGACACAAGCGAAGAAAACGTGAAGACTTTCTCCCGCAACTATTATGATGATACCATGCCAAATTTGTAACAGACGAACATGCTACCATTGTCAGTTTTGTACATGCACATGCTATGTGGGTGAAATTATGATACCATCCCAACTTTCAACTTTTTCAGAGTTCATTTGAAATGCTTTCATGTCTTATGGTTCGAAACTTTGATACTTCGAAAGTGATTGTCCATTTTGTATACGAAGTGCATCAAGTTTTTGTCGTAACCCTCTCTACTTTTTGGAACATGCTATGTGGGTGAAATGATGATACCATGCCAACTTTCAACCTTTTCAGAGTTCATTTTGAAATGCTTTCCAATCTCAGAGTCATTTAGCTCAAAGAATGAATTAATAACAAACAGAATGAACTACAAAACTTTTATGAAAATAAAAACAATCAATTAAAATATTATGTTATGATCAACTAAAATAAAACTATAATATTCTTCAGTAGCAAAAATAATATAATTTTTGTGACCTAAAATCAAACTATAAGTATTTAATTGTAAGTATAAATAAAAAATAAATAGCAAAGAAGAAAAAAAATTCTATTTTTATAGTAAAGTTATTCATAAACTAGTGATTCACACAAATTTTATAAAATTCAAATTTAAACTATTCAAAATTTTAAAACTAATGGCACTAACAGAAAGTTTATAATTTTTGTGACCTAAAATCAAAAAGAAATCACTAAAAAACTATAAGTATTTAGTTGTAAGTATAAATAAAAAATAAATAGAAAAAAAAATTCTATTTTTATAGTAAAGTTATTCATAAACTAGTGATTCACACAAATTTTTAAAAATTCCAATTTAAACTATTCAAAATTTAAAACTAATGGCACTAACAGAAAGTTTATAATTTTTGTGACCTAAAAGCAAAAAGAAATCACTAAAAAACTGTAAGTATTTAGTTTTAAGTAGAAATAAAAAAATAAAAAACCAAAAAAATATAGAAATAAAAAAGAAAAAACCAAAAAAAAATGCCTCCTACTGGGCCTCCACAGCCTGAATACGGCTAGAAACCCTACATGGGCCAGGAGTCAGGCCCGCAGAAGGCCCAATAGGCCCACATGCAGTAGCAAGTTTAGGCCTGAAAGCCTGCATTAGAGAGGAGCTCGAATGGGGAGGCACACCAGGGCTTATAAACCAGTGCCGGCGCCCTTCAGCTAGCGATGTGGGACTAAACTTTTGGGCGCGGGGTAGCACAAGACCATTGGTCACCAACCGGGACTAAAGGGGGCATTGGTCACGGTTCGTGGCACAAACCGTGACCAATGCCCCCCTTTAGTCCCGGTCGGTGTCACCAACCGAGACCAAAGGCCGCCGCTTCCCGCCCTTTGGGCTGCTGAAAAGAGGCCTTTGGTCTCGGTTGGTGGCACCAACCGGGACTAATGCCCACCTTTAGTCCCGGTTGCTGCCACGAACCGGGACTAAAGGCTCTGCTATATAAGGCCACACTTAGGAAATTTTCGCCAACTGCTCCATTCCCCATCGCCGACGCCGCCAGTCTGCTCGTCCTCCTCGTCGCCGTCGCCGCGCCCTGCCCCATACCCGCGTGCTTGCCGTCGCTGCGCCCTGCCCAATCGCCGTCGCCGCGCCCTGTCGCTGTCGTCGTCGTCGCGCCCTCCTGCCCGTCGCTGGCCGCCCTGCCCCGAGCTCGCTGCCGTCCACCCTGCCCCGAGCCCCGCCTCCTCATCCCCGTCGCCGTGTGCCGCCCCGAGCCCGCGGCCGTCCTCGTCGCCGTGTGCCACCCCGAGCCCGTCGTCCCCGTCACCGCGTGCCGCCCCGCGCACGCCGTCCCCATCGCCGGCATCCCCGAGCCCGCCGTCCTCCTTCCCGTCGCTGGCCTCCTCTCCCCGTCACCGCCCGCCCCCAGTGAGCTCCCCCCTTTCCCTTCCCCGTCGGCGACGACGCCACCCATTGCCGCCGCTGCTCTCTGTTTATGGATATGGCTATATATGCATGTATTTTCTCTGTGTATATATGTACATATATGCAAAGTTACATTTTTAGAAAATCATCTATATATGTTCATATATGGAAAAGTTCTATATGAATGTGGCTATATGTATGTTCATGGAAAATAATTTTTCTCGATGATCTTTTTGTTCACGATGTTCATATAATTTTTTTCATGTATGTATAAATGTCGATATGAATTGTACCTATGATGTTTTTTTATTCATAGATGAATATGTATGTGGCTATGTATGTGTATGTGGCTATGTGAATATGCAAAGAAGAGGAGATGAAGAAGATGATATATTTTCTTATTCGTGGGTGTGTCGAGAGGGTCATCGATAACTTTAGTGAATTTTAGGTTATTTTCATTTTAGGTCATTTTAGGTCGTGGGTGTGTCGAGAGGGGGGACGTCGGATATTCATGAGAAAAAATAGAGGAGAAGAAAGAACAGAGGAGAAGATATCCTCTATTCTTTCTTCTCCTCTTTTTTTTTCTTCTTCTTCCTTTTTTTTATCGGGAACGAGGGTCGAGAGGGGGTCTAGGGTCGCTGAGAGGGGAGAGGAAGACGAGGAGAAATAAATAAGAAGAAAAAAGAAGAAAAAGAAGAGGAGAAGAAGAAAGGAATAGAGGAGAAGAAGAGAAAATTAGAATATATATTCTATTTTCTCTTTTCTCCTCTATTCCTTTCTTCTTCTCCTCTTTTTTTTCTTCTTTTTTTTCTTCGACACATGGGGGGGGGGTCGAGAACGTCGGACATTCATGAGAGAGGCGAGGAAGAAGGGGAAGAAGAGGGAGAAGAAGAGGAGAGGAAGAAGAGGAAGTCTTCTCCTCTATTCTTTCTTTTCTTCTTTTTTCTTCTTCTTCTTCCTCTTTATTTTATCGGGAACGAGGGTCGTCGAGGGTCGCCGAGCGGTAGAGGAGAAACCATAAATACAAAGTATCGTCGGTGTGAGATACATGTACCGTCGGTGTCGGACACTACATCCACATCCCACAAGTGGCGCGGGCTTCGACGCCCACGTCACTTGTGGGACGTGGATGTAGTGTCCGACATCGACGGCCACATGTATCTCACACCCACGATACTTGCTATTTAGGGTTTCCTCTACCGAAAAGAAGAGGAGAAATAAATAAGAAGAAGAAAAAAGAAGAAAAAGAAGAGGAGAAGAAGAAAGGAATAGTGGAGAAGAAGAGAAAATAGAATATATTCTATTTTCTCTTCTTCTCCACTATTCCTTTCTTCTTCTCCTCTTTTTTTTCTTCGATCTTCTCCTAGTGTCAAAGTATTAAAGAAATCCATGCCTTCATCATTAGCCGGAAGTAACCAGGGCATGTTGGTACGAAGTTCTGCAAAATTGTTCTGGAATGGAGTCCCGGATAGAATAATCCGCCTTCTGGTACGAATTCAGCAAAGGCCTTCCAAATAGCGATATTCGGAAGGCTCTTTCTGAACTTTGTACCAAAAAGCGAATTATCCTATCTGGGACTCCATGCCAGAACAACTTTGAAGAGCTTCGTACCATCATGCACATGTTACTTTCGCCTAATGATGAAGACATGGTTTTGTTGAATCCTTTGACACTAGGAAACCTCCCGACCCCTCGGCGATCCTCTCGAACATGAGAGGAAGAAGAGGGTCGTCTAGGGGTCGAGGGTTTCAGGGTCGTCGAGGGTTCGAGGGGTCGAGGATCGCCGAGGGGTTGAGAGAGGTTTCCTAGTGTCAAAGTATTGAAGAAATCCATGCCTTCATCATTAGCCGGAAGTAACCAGGGCATGTTGGTATGAAGTTCTGCAAAGTTGTTCTGGAATGGAGTCCCGGATAGAATAATCCGCCTTTTGGTACGAATTCAGCAAAGGCCTTCCAAATAGCGATATTCGGAAGGCTCTTTCTGAACTTTGTACCAAAAAGCGAATTATCCTATCTGGGACTCCGTTCCATAACAACTTTGAAGAGCTTCGTACCATCATGCACATGTTACTTTCGCCTAATGATGAAGACATGGTTTTGTTGAATCCTTTGACACTAGGAAACCTCCCGACCCCTCGGCGATCCTCTCGAACATGAGAGGAAGAAGAGGGTCGTCTAGGGGTCGAGGGTTTCAGGGTCGTCGAGGGTTCGAGGGGTCGAGGATCGCCGAGGGGTCGAGAGA
This sequence comes from Triticum urartu, assembly GCF_056163025.1. Lineage (NCBI taxonomy): Eukaryota > Viridiplantae > Streptophyta > Magnoliopsida > Poales > Poaceae > Triticum > Triticum urartu. The sequence continues at coordinate 718,294,721 of NC_141879.1, forward strand.
GGTTTCCTAGTGTCAAAGTATTGAAAAAATCCATGCCTTCATCATTAGCCGGAAGTAACCAGGGCATGTTGGTACGAAGTTCTGCAAAGTTGTTCTGGAATGGAGTCCCGGATAGAATAATCCGCCTTTTGGTATGAATTCAGCAAAGGCCTTCCAAATAGCGATATTCGGAAGGCTCTTTCTGAACTTTGTACCAAAAAGCGAATTATCCTATCTGGGACTCCGTTCCATAACAACTTTGAAGAGCTTCGTACCATCATGCACATGTTACTTTCACCTAATGATGAAGACATGGTTTTGTTGAATCCTTTGACACTAGGCAACCTCCCGACCCCTCGGCGATCCTCTCGAACATGAGAGGAAGAAGAGGATAAAAAAAGAAGAGGAAGAAGAAAAAAAAAGAGGAGAAGAAAGAATAGAGGAGTTCTTCTCCTCTATTCTTTCTTCTCCTCTTTTTTTTCTTCTTCTTCCTCTTTTTTTATCGGGAACGAGGGTCGTCGAGGGACATAGATGTAGTGTCGTCGTTGTCGATATATACCCCCTCCCGATAGCTTACTATGATTAGGTAGCTAGTTCTACATTTGGCACTACTATATCCATCTGTCATGTTTGAATAATAATTGCCATGTTGTAAATATTTGTAGAAACTATGGACACCGTCCTAGACGAAGCAACAAAAGAAGCGTTGTCGAGGGACATAATCGTAGAAGGAAGTGATGCCATCTCGTTGTTTCTCAATGAAACCGATGGTCTGGAAGGAGAGGGTGAACAAGCTGGCTACGGTGACCTAATGCCGGTGCAAGAAGAACAACATGAGGACGGCTCTGGTGACCCAATGCCGGTGCAAGAAGGAGACAGTGATGACGGCTCCGGTGACCGAACCGAGTTCGGCCAGGTATATATATTAGTTAAGCCTATGCTGACTAGCTGATTGATGCATTCATTGTTTTGGTATGTACACATATTAATTAAGTCTTTGTTCTTTTTTCTAGCCCTCCGGATCAAGCACAACTTCGGTAAAGAGACGAGGCCCGAAGAAAAAGTTGAGCTCGGATGAAAAGTTTGAGATCATAGCAATCGCGCCCGACGGCCAACCTATTGAACCCCTCCGGACAAAGAGCGCATTTGTTGCTCAGTGCGGGGTTCTGGTTAGGGACAAGATCCCGATAAGCATCCAGCAATGGTTTAAGCCGGCTACAGAAGACCCTGAGGTGTCTTATGTCAATGATATACAGAAAAATGATCTTTGGACTGAGCTGAAGTTAAATTTCACCCTACCGCCTGAGGATAATCCAGAGAACCCATTTAAAGAGAAATTAATCGAGTCTTTTGCTCTGAAGAGGATGGCAGAACTATTCAGGAGGTGGAAGAAAGAGCTGAATAAGTTTGTCGAAAATAATGAGACACCAGAATTCAAGGGCAGATATGAGAAGATCAGAGATCACTGGCCCGCATTTGTGGCCCACAAGACATCGGAAAAGAGTCAGAAGATGTCGGTGACAAACAAGCAAAATGCTGCGAAGAAGAAGCTTCACCATCGCACGGGGTCAGGTGGCTACCTCGTAGCCCGGCCTAAGTGGTCCAAGACTGAGAATGATCTGGTTCATAAAGGGATCGAACCAGAGACAATTAACTGGCCAGACCGTTGCCGGACTTGGTTCTTCGGGGCTGGCGGAACCTTAGACCCTGTAACAGGGAAGTGCATTTGGACGAATGATCAAATGGACATACTAGTCAGTAAGCTTAAGCAGTATATCGAAGCAGCGCAGGAAGGGACGTTCTTTCCAGACAGAGAGAACGACGAGCTCACAATGGCCCTCAGAAATCCTGAGCACCCTGGACGGACACGAGGCACGCCAGGCTCCGTTCCGTGGAAGGTTGGGTTTCCGGACGCAGGCGGTTACAAATCCCATGAGAGGAGGAAAAAAGTGCAGCAGACCCAAACGCAGGCGCTGCAAGCAAGGGTAGACGCGATAGAGGAACGAGAAGCAAATCGCAGCAAACGTACTGCCGAAGCCTCCCCCGAAGCTACCCCGCCATCTCAGCGCAGAAGCAGCGTGGCTTCCACCGAGCTGCTTCAGCCGGAGCATGCCTTGACGGCTCCTGCCAGCTATCCCGTGGATGCTATAACGGAGTCTCAAAATTGCCACCTTATGACGCAATGGATGAATTTGAAGGTCAAGGCGGCTGTTGGCTCTGTTTATCCTACTGAACCCGGCGCAACTTTTCACTGCCGGCCTATTCCAGAAGGATATGCTAGGGTGATGGTGGATGAGATAACAGAGGGATTTGAGGACCTCCAGCTTGACCACCCTACTGGTGAAGGGGAGACTCGGCTGAGGTCTGCTCTGAAGACTCCATGCCTATGGCGGAAGGATCTCATCAACCTTCCGAACTGGACGCCTCCGCCTCCTCCTCCTCCTCCGGCAAGTCAGGGCACTCCGCCTCCACCGCCTCCTCCTCCGGTGAGTGACGATCAGGGCCCTCGGTCGGCTCCTTCTCCGGCGCGTGGCGGCACTCCGCCTCCTTCTCCGCCTGCGCCGACGCGCTCGAGCAGCCAGCCTCCTCCTTCTCCGCCTCGTCAGCAAGGACGGAAGAGACCTGCCGCCGCTCCAGCTGCTCCGGCGCGTCGTAGTCCTTCTCCTCCGCCTCTTATGCAAGTAAAGAAGACAACCGCTCCGTCTGCTCGGTCGGTGTCTAGCAGTACAACTAGAGGCGGGAGGACATACAGATTCGGTCCTTCTCTGAAGACTCCAGACAAGTTACCATATGAGAGGACCCTGGAGGAGAACGCCGAGATCGCGCGAGAAGAAGTGAGGAACTTCTTTGAAGGGGTGAAAGCAAAGAAACATCCACCTCCGGAGGAAAAGGTAGATCGGGTGAAAGTGAAGCGCACTCTGGCTGCCCTGACAAAACCACCGAAGTCTCCGTCGAAAGGAAACTATGACCGCATTATTGGAAAGGAATTTGCCGAAGCGGAGCGGTCGGGAAGTACTGTCAGTGATCAAAGGCTGAAAGAACGACGAGCTGGGAAACAAATTGCCCAGCTCGGCGAACAAGCGAAGCAATCATGCCCCCCGCTCAAGGTGCCTAGCCACAACGTCGCTAATGATCCGAGGATGGTGCCCGGTTATAGCAATCTTGGAGATTACCTGCCCGACGATGTACATTATGATTTCATGGAGGTGCAGATACAAAGATACGAGTACGAGAAGCCTCTCGTCAAAGATGAAAGATCTCTATCAACGATGATGCGAAGATTGCATGATTGGTACTTGAAAATCTGTAGAGACTCTGGGGGGAGGAGTACTTTGTATGTGAAAGTTAAAAAGGAGCATGACCTCGTTGGAATTGATCTGTTGCCTGTTCCATTTGAGGAGTTCTATCAGTTTTTCAATCAATTGGCCCTCGATAAAACAACGGTCGCCTGCTACTGTCTGTAAGTAGTACTACTTCTGTCATTAAGTTTCTCTATATAGCTTAGCTCTTTCATTGCATGTATTTATAATCATCCTCACTATATTATGCAGATTGAAGATCGCCGAATTGAAGAAAAGACAAGTCGGTGATATTGGGTTCATTAACACATATCTCATAGATGCAACTCAGGTTAAATTTCATGCCGCAGATACCGAGGCCAACTTGCTACGATCGTTGGTAATAAATCAAAACAAAGATATAATACTCTTTCCTTACAACAAAAAGTGAGTGTTACTGTCTTGTGCGTATTCGGTTTTCCTTATATATTAGTCAAGGTTATAGTAATGTAATTGATGAGTTATGCATGCGTGTGCAGTTTCCACTATATTCTCCTACATATTAAGCTTGAGCAGGGACTAGTAACCGTCTTAGACTCAAGACGAAAAGATCCCCAAGACTATGCGGACATGACTCAAATGCTCGAGAAGTAAGTTAAATCGATCATTATCCATCATATCAGCAACTTTGTTCATTTCCTGATATATCAAGTAATTGTTTTCTTTCTCCGGCAGGGTTTGGAGAAAATTCACCAGAAAAGCTCCGGGACTGCCGAAGGAGCTGCAATTTAGACACCCGAAAGTAAGTACTATAGTAGCATTTTAAGCGCATCTACTAGTCATTCAAGCGCTAGTTTCATCAATACCATTTGGCATTCTTGCTTATCAGTTTGATTAACCTCTATTTCTTGTAAAGTGGTTGTGGCAGGAACAAGGGAATGATTTCTGTGGATACTATGTTTGCGAGTCCATCCGCCACACGACCTGTGAACGGGGCTACACTGAAGAACAATATGAAGTACGTAAATAACAACATTCACAATTTTATTTTATTACCATCATTTGTGTTGAGTTTCATTCATTCATATATATATGTATGGACCCCTTCTTTAAATTAGATGTTTCGGAAGCGGGATGAACTCCTAGCACCAGCTCGCATGCGAGGAATTCAAGAGGAATTGGCGGCATTCTTTCTTGACCACGTGATCCCTGAAAACGGAGAATTCTATGTGGACCCTGAGTCCGTATGATTATATTTGTAGGAGATAATTATTGTATATATGTAGCCGGTAGTGTCAGATAGATATACGAGAACTTGTTGTTCGACCAATCTCTTGGAGAAAGAGAGGTGGTCGATATCACTTCTCTCTGTATGCATATATGTTCATCACGATCTTCTGTTTCCTTCGTTTGCTTACTAGCTAGCCAGCGTGTCTAGTCCTCTCTATACGTATGTATAGTACGTAGCGTCGACCAAGCACGGACATAAGAGAGGACACTTCTCTCTATTAATTATAGTTAGCTAACACAATATATGAAACACCTAAATTAACCCCCCAAAACCCCGAACCCCCCCCCCCCTTTAAAAAAAAAAACTAAAACCCCAGCCACAGAAATGCTGACGCGTGGATGCCTATTGGTCCCGGTTGGTGCCACCAACCGGGACCAAAGGGTCTCCTGCCTGGGCTCTGCGCACTGCCCACGTGGAGGCCCATCAGTCCCGGTTCTGGATTGAACCGGGACTAAAGGGTCGGGGCATTAGTACCGACACTTTAGTCCCGGTTCAGGAACCGGGACTAAAGGCCCTTACGAACCGGGACTATAGGCCCTTTTTCTACCAGTGACTAGAGCAAACACTTACTCTTTGAGGTGTATCTTTTCGCCGAGGAGCGCCCACCCGAGCACGGCGCAGACCACCAAGACCACGTGGTTGAACGTGAAGACAGTGGCGGAGCCAGGATTCGAGTATAGGGGGGGAGGGGGGTCGAGTATGTACATTGATCGAATCTTGTTGATAATTACTAGTTGCTTCTATTAAAATTGTTGATCGTTGGGGGGGGGGGGGGGGTGCAGGCCCCTGCTCGTCCCCCCCCCCCCCCCCCCCCCCGGCTCCGCCCCTGCATGGAGACGAACAGTGGGCCACGCAGCTTAATGCACCACGTGATCACCACAAAGGTGCCCCCCAGCCCACGATCCCCTGCATACGTATGCACTAATTTTGGTTAGAAACATGATTAGCGAGGCGATTTGGCAATCATGGAAAGTAGAGATTTTCATACCATGTAGAGGACGGAGTAGAGCCGGATGCCGGACCCGAGCTCCCACACGGCGGCGCTCACCACCGCGAACTCCACGCCCACGATCAGCGACATGATGATGGTGCTCGTGTAAGGTGCTGCGAACCGTTGAGAGGTCTTGTTCTACAAGGAAAATTTCATCACCAAAATGCAAAGTTAATTAGTAGATTATTGACTTGTGTTACGGCCGCGTACCTGGAGAACCAGCCATCCGGCCCAGGCGACGCAGCTGAGGATGATGAGCACGTCGCCGACCGACACGGCGCTGCGGCCGCCGGTGGCCTTTGCTGCCGCGGCAGCGGTGATCTCCTCGGCGTACCTCCAGTGGAGCGGCGAGGCCCAGATCCTCAGCAGGGGGCCCTTGCACAAGAGCATGACCATTGATCCGCCGAGGCAGACGACGGTGCCGGCGACCTTGGCCTGCCCGGCGCGCGTTTTGAGCCTCAGCGTCTCCACCTTGGCCGCCGCCGCGATGAGGAACGTCAGGGCGGGCACCAGGTTGCCCAGCGCCGACGCCACCGTGGGGGTCGTCGACTGGAAGCACGCGCGCGCGAGTCCTGTAACACTTTATTCTTTCTAGCTAGTAGATCAGCTGGCCATTGCCTGTTTTTAGGGCATCTTTACATCATTGCTGCAGTTAAATAATTACGTACATACCCGAGAGTGGAGGAGATGAAGATCTCCAGGATCACCCTCCTGCTCATGGTCGCCCACAGGTTCCTGCACCATGTACGGGTACGGCCATGCATGATTGATCTCAGAGAGAGGGAGATTTCCTTCGGCGTGAGATCGCAAGGAGGATCGACAAGAGATAGATAGAAGGAAACAGGTACCGCTCGTAGTAGAGCGCGATGGGAGCGAGGAATCCGGCGGCGATGAAGCTCCTGCAGGCGATGAGCACGAACGGGCTCATGCCCGTATCCAGCGAGAGCTTGGAGAGCACATTCATGCCGGCGAAACCCGCCTGGACCGCCAGCATGGCCAGAGTCGGCAAGCAGCCCATGGCTGGCGTCCCACCGGCCGGACTTGCAGACGATGGAGAGGCCGGGTGTTGGAGAGGCGAGGAGGGGGAGGGACGAAGATGGCAATGGCCGGCCAGTTGTAGTCTTGTAGAGCTAATTCCGAGGATGTAGGACACTATCGTATCGTATCGCAGGGAATGTGAGGACGTACAGCTGGACGTGTGTCGAGTCGACTGTGGGTGTACCATCTGCAATACTGTCACGTGGTCAATTTAATTCCATGATTTTTTGAGGGGTAATAACTTGATTCCATGATTCGGTCAGATTATTTTTTTTGATACTACTCCAGAGCTTGCAACGTTGCGATGGTATAAATGTTCACCGCGATCTTCATCGAGAGTTATTGCTTCACCCCTTGTGCACCATGACCATGCATGGCAGTCAGAGCTCTGACGTGACCGACGAGGCAAATTGGATATAAGGACAGATTAGTTCATTACAGACTAGAGAGGAAATGCAGCAGGACCCTTACTACAACTGCAGAAGTTGTGGAACCGCAACGCTTTTCCATTCCGGGCCCGATCAAGAGGTTTCCAATGCTTTCTCGTGCTCCCGAGCGGTCCAGTGAGAGTCGAGTCAAGTTCAAACATATGGGTGACACGTCCAAGAAACCTTGCCATGCATCGAGAAGGACATGCATGCATACGCATGTAATTTAAATGAAATAATAATCTCGTAAGAACCTACTAGGGTGTATTCCACGTAACCTTATTGGGCCACAGTCACGTATGCAACATGTTCATACATGTAAATAATGTACGTTATTGCCATATAAGTTGAGCCTCCTGGCCGATGATCCTAGGAGATCGTTTGTTTGAATAAAGCTCTCTAAATTCCTTGCAAAAAAAAAAAGAATACAGAGGACTACACACGGAAATGAGAAGTAGAGAATGCACCGATCGATCTACTCGTGGGGTCACAAGTTTGAGTTGACCGCAGCGTGGCTGCCCAGTGCGTACGTCGTGCAGGTTTCCGAAAAAGAATTGTACTACGAACGTGCAGGCCTCGCTCATGAGGACATATAAAGCCAGTAATAATGTCGCAACAGTGGAGTGGAGGGCACCTCACTACGAGCTTCTTCACGACGTAGTGCTTGGTGTGGACGTGTGTGTCATAGCTTTTGCTGCACAAGGCAGGGGGCAGTGAGATAGTGACCATTGCCAGAAATAGCCCCGGCGACTATTACAAGATGTACAAGGCCACAAGGAATATTGCTCTGCTTGCCTTGCCTACTGGCATATAGTACAACCGATCGCATCGCATGCACGATGTACTCCTACTCTTCGACTTCGAGCGTAGTAGCTCGATCGGTGGCAGAGCGGCAGGCAGTTGAATGATGCCCCGATCGACCCCAAGGTACTGTGCGCCATAGCAATTTTTGAGGCGACACAAGTTATCAAGCCTTGATTGAATGGTTAATCAGCTGACCTTGTGGCATGGCCCGAAGCCAAGTAGGACCGCGGCCGATCCCACGACGTACCAAGGAGTATTACTTTTTTTTTGCGGGAATCATCGAGCTTTATTCATTCACTAACAGCACCAGCGCGATCAGCCATGAGGCTGGTCACGAGGAAACCAGGGGGGAGTTCATCCAATAGTCAGACACACCTAGAGTGCTTGCATGTTTCGCACATAGGTGAGCTGATGTGTTAGATTGTCTCATTACATGAAGAATGTCAAAGTAAACAAACGATGAGGCTACCCCCTCCAATTTCGAGAAGAATAGGCGCTATAAGAGAGCGCGAGAACTGTCGCTCTGAACCAGCTCCAAGCAGTCGACCTCGAAGATCACCCGCGAAAAACCCCGAAGCTTGCCGAAGATGACACCATCTCGCAGGGCCAGCGCTTCTGCGATTAGTGGATCCGTGATGTTCTCATGTGGCTTGCTCCAGGCAGTAATGAAGTCGGAGGAGGTACGTGCAACACCACCCACCCCGCTTCTGTTTTCAGTCAGAGAGACGCTACCATCCGTGTTGATTTTGATGTAGTCTGTACCCGGTGATCTCCACCCATAGCCAGGTAGAGTTCTGGTATATTCCATCGGTAGCTCTAATAACACTAGAGTTTCCCTAATGCGCTTTAAGGATTGGACCGGCTCCAGACTAATCCTGTCATGTGTTATGTTGTTGCGGGATGTCCATATAGCCCACATAACAGTGATTATCTTAGCTCGGTCCTCCTCCATAAATCGAGAGTCACACAGAATGTCCATGCACCAAGTGAGGGGGTGGAGTTCTGGTAACTTGATATCCAGCCACGGTCGAGCTTCTTTCCAGAAGCTGCGGGCATGGGAGCACTTGATGAGTGCGTGAAACATGTCCTCATCTGCGCCTTTGCATACTTTGCATCGAGCCTCGGTTGCAATATGTCGGTATTTCAGCATGGTTTCCATTGGTACAATACCTCGGAGTACGCGTCACCAAAAAAACCTTAACTTTGGGTAGGACTTTGAGCTTCCATAGCCGTGTCCACATCTGTTTATCAGTCTCTGAAGATTCAGTGATCGCCCCTTCCTTTAGAACTTGTTGTTCGTTACGAGTCATTAGAGCACGATACGCGGATTTTACAGAATATGTCCCGGGTGTCTCATGAGCCCACGCCCAAAAATCATCACCTCCACCATGTCTGAGTGGTATGTTCAATATTGCATCTGCATCTGGTGGCGTGAAATTTGATCTTACTAACTCCGTTCTCCAACTCCAATTTTCGTGGTCGATTAGGTCGGAAACAGTGTGGATGATTGCATCTCCAATCTGAACTGACGGACGCATGGATAGCTTTCCGGGCAGCCAGCGGTCAGTCCAAACATTAACAGAAATGCCATCGCAAATCCTCTTCATTAATCCAGCTTCCAGTGCCTTCCTCCCTGCTATGATGCCTCGCCAGGTCGCTGAGGAGTTGTTCGGCACAGTAGCATGCATAAAATCGACAGTTGGGAAGTAGCGGGATTACTACTGCACGGGATTAGGCACGCGCGCTCGTCCATAAAGTACGTACGGGTCCTACGTAGTTCCAGCCAGCTTTGGAGACTGCTGCCTTTGGGTGAATCTTGTTGCTTCGTCGCCACCAATGATGGTCGAGAGCGAGCATTTTAGCAATACTTTATATTGCTCACATGATTACAAATGCTTGAGCAACTTTGCTTAATTTGATTTATCCTTCAGATCTCTCATAATACTAGTTTAGGACATCTTCAACACCGACCCGCAAACCGGACACTGCATCCCGCTGGCGGGGGACCAGTCCACAGACATTGATGCGTGAGCCGGCCATCCAAAGCTAGCCGCATATGTCCGGTTACATTTCAGTCGGAATTTAATGAAATTTAATAAATTTGATGCATATTTAAACAACCCGGACGATATTCATTCATACTTGATTTTTTTACATAAAACCGGATGGATTTTGAAATATTTGAACTAGACCAGACTCTAAAATGACCATCACTGCTTGTTCCCCGTGTCAGGCCAACCAAGAGCCCCGAAAAATGAACCTCCACCTCTGTAATCTGCTTGCGACTAATGGGCCGATGATGATGAGCCCGCTAAGCTTGGGTTCAACATGAGGGAAGGGGTGGTGGCATCACATGTTCATTACGAGCTTCACGCCATAGTAGTACTGGTAACTGGTGGGGTGCGTCATAGTTTTTCCTGCACAAGGCCACAAGTGGGAAGTGAGATATTGACCATTAATAGAAATAGCCCCGGCCACCATTAGAAGATGTGCGAGCAAGCCAAGAACAAAGGAATATTACTCTGCTTGCTTTGCTTACTCCGATCACGTGCACGTCGTACTCCTACCCTAGAGTGTGCTACTAGGTCGGTGGCTCTTTTTGGCCTCAAAGAACCTACCCAATAATTTTTGTATTTAGGTATCATTCACATTTCATGCATAGACACACACTTTTTTTTTTTTTGCAACCGGAGCGGGTGTCTAGCTACAGCTAATATAGGTCAATAATTTCACATACGCAACGAGTAGACGAAGTTGATAATCAAATTACTCCAAAATATGACATGAAATACCTTGTACAAGAAAATATCATATGAAAAATCAAAATATATCAGAAAATTATCCCTAATAATAATTATTATTAAAATCTGATGTACAACCAGAGAATTGAGAGAGATTAGCAGATAGTGCGATGTATTAACCTTTGCTAGTTAGTTGAAGCCTGAAGAATCCGCGAGCAAATCCTCATGCATTGCCATGTGAATCAGATCATTAGGGAGAGCAGAGGCGAGCAGGCAAGGGCACAGGGCGGCGGTGTAGCCCTAATCCGCACTCACACGCTAATCATGGAGAGAATGCCAAGCACTTAACAGAGGCCAATCTGGCCTTCAGCAGGACTTTCTTCTTTCAGATTCACGTTAAGTTGGGGGGGGGGGGGGGGAGTTACCTGTTTATGTGAATAGTATCGCTAATCAACTACCTCCTACTCGAGGTCTACTCGATCGATTGGGGTGGGGGGGGGGGGGGGGAGGCCCCTGCTCATCCCCCGTGTCTGCACCACTGGGTGCCATAGCATTCGGGATAGGCTAATTTTTGTGTTTTGACCCTTTGTGCAAAGTTTAGCCAGATCTGACCCCGGTTCGAAAGTATTGTGGGACCTGATCCTTTTCCTACCGCCGGAGTCCGCGGCGGTAGGGTAGAACAGGAGTCGCTGAAGGCACGAGATCCGATTCCAAAATTATGGAATCGCACGATAGGGTCGAGGCACGATAGGGTAGAACAGGGCCATCAGGGGGGGGGGGGCTGGGGGTGATGGAAAGTGGTGAAAGATGGTTATACGACGAGGGAGGAGAGGCGGAGGCGTGTGCGGGAGGGGAAAATGTCGTTCCTATTAAGCCTTCTTCTTGATATAGAGCGCTCTAAATAATCCGCACAATGAAATATGGAGGCTCACATGCTATTTGGACTGCTCTCCAAAAAGACGGCCGAGGACGGGATGTTGACTCTGCTAGAGTGTGCTTCGAGCCAAAATCGTCGTAATGACAATTATATGGCGACAGGTGCGACGACTCTATCAAAGTTTTTTTTAAAGGTCACCTCATGACATTTTATTGAGAAGTCAACAAGATTACATCATTCAGTACATGAGGCAACATGAAATTAGGAGGGTTACCATCCCAACTAAGATGAGCATGGTTCTCAAAAGAAAATTTAGCTAAATGATGCGCCACCTGATTCACTTCTCTTGGGACATATTGGAAAGAAACTCCATTAATCATCTGAGCTCGGGTAAAGCAATCTGAGAGGATTGCTGCATAAGGACCAAACACCTCCATCTCTCCTCCACATAATTTGATGATCTCCAGATAGTCTGATTCAATAGTGACATTCGTACAACCAGAGACTCTAAGAGGTCAACACCTTTCTGGAGCATCACATCAAGGACTTGAGACAGAGGACTTGCCACACCAGCAATTGCTTCTCCAATGCTGTTTCGAAGAACAACTCCCACAACTCCAGTTCCATTATCATGAAAAGTAGCATCGAGTTGCTCTGTGGGTGAGGTATCAATGGCTGATGTTGCAACATCCGAATAGGTGACTTACCGATGTGCCGGTTCATTATGATTTAGTGCATTTCGGTTAGTAATAAGAGTTGCATGCGTCACGGAGATGAGGACTCGACGCAGGTAATCTCACTAAATTTGTTTTTAATCTTGCTATAGGTAGACATGTGTGGTTGGGCAATTCTCTTGATCCAACAATTGTACATATGGACAAATAAAGGCAGGCGAGATTTTTGCTCAATAAAAGAGTTGCCTTGTAGGTCACTGGACCAGCTAGCGGAGAGTGAGATATCATGGCTGGCTGATTCATGTTATGATTCCGAGAATATCAGTGGTTATCAACCCATCTGGACAGGGGATTGATGATGTGTCGCTGGTTCCATCCGATTCACTTGCGTAATGCATTTGGTTGGTAAGAGCTACACACGTCAGGACAGGGACTCCCCACCGAAAACATGTGCAAGCAGTTGGGTGCGTTTGTGATAAACAGAGCAAACCACCGCGGGTGAACCTGCAGGATAGCTCAAACTCTCACAGGAGCCTGATCCAGAGCATGGCCGCTGCTCGGTGCTCCTCTTTCCCTGCTCTCTGCGTGGTGGTAGTCGTAGTGGTACTCATCGGCGGTGGTGGCGCTGAGTCCGCCGTGGACGAAGAAGGCCTCATCCACCTTCACTTCTACTTCCATGAGGTCAACGCCGGCACGCCCAACGCCACCGTCCTCAACGTCGCCAGCCTGCACAAGTAAGCACCCAAAGCTTTGTATGCATCTGCCGGCGCGTATCACATGTATATTCACGTGGATTAATTTGGCGCAGGAACTCGTCGACGTTCGGGGACCTGAACGTGTTCGACAACGCGCTGCGGGCGGGGCCGGATCCGGCGTCGCGGCTCGTGGGCAGCGCGCAGGGCCTGGCGCTCCACGCGTCGCTGGACGAGTCCGGCGGGCTCACGGCCATCACCTTCGCCTTCTCCGACTACGGCGCCTACAGCGGCAGCACGCTGGCGACGCTGGGCCACATCGGGGTGTCTGGCCCGGCGGAGCGGAGCATCGTGGGCGGCACGGGCAAGCTCCGGTTCGCGCGCGGGTACATGGTCAGCAGCCTCCTCAGCTCCACGGACACCTCCATCGTCGTCGTCTTCGACATGTACTTCACCCTTGCCCGCTGACACGCACGCGCGTGGAACCAGTGGAGTACAAGGTGTACTTTCGAAGCAAGCTGTTCGAGAGTTGTTGTCATGTGTGCACCAGAAAAAAGAGAGTTGCTGTCATAGTACTATGATCATCGCATAGATTATTACTCGTATTTTATTTTCTAGTAGTATATATAAAAAAAATCAAAAGGACTGCCCTTGGTTTGGCAAGTGGTGCTTATTGAGAATTGTTTGGTCAACGTGACTGCCGGAAACTCGCATCGGCATGATATATGACAACTATGTGACACATATGCTAAGCAATCCGAACTATTAAAAGAAGCATGATGTATGACAAGTGCCATCCATGGAATATTCCAATGAAATTTTGTAAGGAAAAGACAAATCCGCCCTCAGGGCAGTTAGTGGCGGAGCCACCTCCCGGTTACCCGGGGTAACTGCCCGGGCTCAGCCATGCATTCTGGTTTGAATAATATTAGTAAATGGAGAGCTAACCACCATTTTATAGGGGCAAACAACTGATAAACAACAGCTCCGTGTACTTTGCTGTGGCTCGCCTGCGGAGCTGGCTCCGCCACTGAGGGCAGTAGTAGTATACCTAGGGACAAGATTGGCAATGGTTCGAGGGTATTTTTTCCTACGCCTCACCTCCCTGCGAATAGATGGCCAAAATCATTGTTTTGGCCTTGTGGTCATAGTTTAGCATGATTTGACCCCGGTTTAAAAGTTTGCCCGGATTTAACCCTTTTGGTGACCACCACACAGGCCGGCGGTTAGGTTTCATTACATATCACCGTTGCCTTCGGCGGTAGGTTCATAGTCAACGCCTCACTATCCCGGGCTACCCTTATGTGGCAATGATCCTACTGCTCTACCCAGCGGCGTTAGGTCATATACCTACGGCAGTAGATCCTTGAAGGAGTAAATGCTTGGGGGTGCGGGTGGGCCACCTGATGGTGTACTATATTGCGGGTGGCCTATCCATGGGCCAGCCTCAGGGCCCAAAATAACCTATTTTTTCGCGAGTATCAGTTGATGCTACGTCAGCTTATTATGAGTATATGTTTGCTTAATTGGCGCATCAGCCAGTGCATGCGTAATTTAATTGGGCTTGACCATCTCTCTCATTGGTGCACGTGGCCATAGTTGGTGGCGCAATTAACTTCTTTCTGTAACGGACTCCAATTCAATTGGGTTTTGGTACGTGAGTTTTGGTCGGGCGGACCAGTATACATTCATGTGGGTACGTCCCCCTCGGCATTCTACATATCTCAGCCACTGTATCAGAGGACATTTCCTGCCCTCAAAGAAACCAGAGGACATTTCTAAAAAAGAAAATCTAAAGTTCAATATCAGAGGACATTTCCTGCCCTCAAAGAAACCAGAGGACATTTCTAAAAAAAATAAATCTAAAGTTCAATTGCGGAATAACAATCACGACTATAGTTGAGGAGTCTCTATCAACGACTCTTGACACAAAGCCATCACATAAACATCTCATGTAAAATAATGAACTATCTTAAAAAAGTAGGATAATGATGCCAAACCAAGGAAGATCAGCGACACGCCACCAAAAAGTAAAACCATCACATATGGTATTCGTATTGTGCAACGGTGATGCAAGGACCCGTCGGTGACTTGCAAACAACCAGAAAACTCTCAAGTAAACAGAGGCACCTATAAACATAAGGATATATAGCAATGTCTAGTCATCCATCAAAGCTGCGCAGGTCTGCTCTGCGTGATTACTTCCAGTTTCTTTTCTCTTTATTTATTCTCACGTTTAATACTCAAAGGAGCGAGCAACATATCTTTGACTAAAAAAGTGGAAATTGTCCATGACTCTTTAGATTCACATAATTAAACTGATGGATTGAATACTAGCGCCTGAAACTAACGAGATTATAGATGACTACTTGTTGCAGCAACACATAAAATGTACAATGAAATAGTGAGTACAGCATCAAACAGAAACAAAAACAACAACAAATATAGTATTATCTTCTCGAAATAACAATTTGCACACCTTGGATATCCAATTAAGCCCAGAAACACCACCCCTGAGAATAAGGAGTGATAGAAGCCATGAGCAGATATGTACAATGAACTCCTTTGGCTTGACCGGATTAAAACCAAACATCTCTTGCCCCTGTAAGAAATTGTATGAGAAGTATATTGTGCCAACACGTGAATGAGTAACTAATTAATACAATAACGACAGGAAATCATAGAAGCTCTAAAATAACTAAATAAAAAATATCAATTGTACTGTGCTCAGAGTATTGTTTGACACGTTTTTGTACCAAAGAAGTTAAATATGTTTTGTAGTACCTAATATTTTTTTTTTCTGCTTCTACATGACTAACCCATTTGACTGATTTATTATTTGTACAAGGTTTTTATTATTAGTGCAGGATACCCACGAAAGAGTGAATATGCACACATGGACTAGAGCATGCATGCATGCCTATCTTACGTGATGCATGGCAAAAGTAAAAGAAGTGCCTACTTACTACAAGCATGCATTGAAGACCAGGTATATAGCAGCAACGTGCACCTCTTTGCCTTTTTTTTGCGGGGAAAATAGTGAGAGCTTTATTGCTTAAAAGTGTTCGCTGGGCAGTCTGCCAAGAGGCTACTGATCAGGAAGCTAGGAGTACTTTCGATCCAGCTTTCGGTCACGTCAATTGTGCAAGCTTGCTTGGCACAAATATGAGCAGGACCATTAGCCGATCTTACAATATGTCGGATATCAAAAAAAGTGAAACTATCAGAGAGCTCTCCAATTTCTAACAAGATAGGTGCCACGGCCGATCGAGAGCCGTGGCGAGTAGTCCAGAAGTTGGCGACCTCCGAGCAATCCGTCTCCACAATGACGTGTGTATAACCCCTCAAGCATGCGAAGATAACTCCGTCGCGCACTGCCATCGCCTCTGCAATGAAGGGATCCGTAACTCCGGGATATGGCTTGCTCCATGCTCCCAGAAATGAGCAAGAGGATCGGGCTACGCCCCCTGCTCCTCCTTTGCCATCTTCACGTTTGATTGCCGCATCAGTGTTGATGGTGACGAAGCCCGCGTCGGGCGGTCGCCACCCATGCCCAGGCATGATCAGTGCTATTTGCCGCGGCACCTCCAGAAGGGATAGCACCTCCCGAGTGCGTCGTACAGAGCTTGTCGGATCGAGCTGATCCTCACCATGTGTCAATCTGTTCCTCGAATGCCAAATGGACCACATGACCGAAACGGCCACTGCACGGTCCCTGGAAGTCAGGCGGTCATCACAAATGATGTCTTCGGCCCAGGTCGCAGGATGGAGCCGCGGTAGCTTGAAGTCGAAGAGTTGTTGCGCCTCTTCCCAGAACTGTCTCGCATGTGGACACTCCAAGAGTGCATGCATTAGGTTCTCCTGCGATGCCTGACAAATCTTACATAGATTTTGTTGTCGAATATGCCTGTGCATAAGAGTGCTCTCATCTGGTAATATGCCACGCAGCACTCGCCAAAAGAACACACGCACCTTGGGCAAAACATTCAATTCCCAGAGATCATTCCACATCCGTTGTTTATCTGTTGAAGCTCCGGTAGCCTGCCCTTCCTCTAGAGCCTGAAGCTCGTTACGAGTCACTAGAGCTTGGTACGCCGACTTAATGGTGTAGTTGGCTGATATTTCATGTGCCCACGCCAAGAAATCATCCCCTCCTCCCGCGCGTAATGGAATGTTCAGGATTGCTTCTGCGTCCGGAGTGATGAAGTTTTCACGAATAAGCTCCCGCTGCCAAGTCCAGTTGTCCGTGTCAATTAGGTCGCTGACCAATGTGACGTTTGCTGCGGGTAGACGAAACAGTGGAGTCATTGTGTGTGTAGATGGTATCCAGCGGTCCTCCCATATTGAGATTGTCGTGCCATCTCCCACACGTTTGATGAGCCCCGTCATCAAGGCCGCCCTGCCCGCTATAATGGCCCTCCAAGTGGCGGAGGAAGAACCTAGAGTTAGAGCGTGCATGAAGTCTGTGTCGGGGAAATACCTTCCCTTGAGGACTCTCGCACATAGGGTATTCGGGTTCGTGATCAGACACCATCCTTGTTTACCCAATAGTGCTATGTTGAAAAGGTGGAGATCTCGAAAGCCCATTCCACCCTTACATTTGGGTGTCGTCAGTTCCTTCCAAGAAATCCAATGCATAGACCGCTTATCAATTGAACTGCTCCACCAGTACTTGGCCATGCAAGACGTCAAACTCTTGCGTACCTTTTGGTTAACAGAAAGACACTCATACTGAATGTTGGGATGGCCTGAATGATGGATTTTAGCAAAGTTTCCCGCCCTGCACAAGCAAAAAGTCTTTCTGACCAGCCTTGCATTTTACTTCTGGATCTTTCCCCTATATGTTCAAAGGTGCCGCTGGTGATTTTACCCACTACGGTTGGGAGACCCAACTATCTCTCGCTGAATGCCTCGACATGGACATCCAGTATGTTTTTGATAGCTTGCCTGCATCCGTGTGTTGTGTTCGGGCTAAAGAAAATTGCACTCTTTTCTCTGTTGACTATCTGTCCCGAAGCCGCACCATAGATGCGCAAAATACTGTTCAATCTTGCCGCACTGCAAGGGTCGGCCTTCATGAATATGAGACTGTCATCTGCGAAAAGCAGATGGTTTACCCAAGGTGCCCGAAGATTCACTCGTATGCCTCTGTCAACAACACCATAATGTTTAAGAAGACAAGAGAAACCTTCTGCACATAAAAGAAAAAGGAAGGGTGACATGGGGCATCCTTGGCGCAGGCCCCTGGATGGATCAAAATAAGGCGATAGCTTCCCATTCACCCGAACCGAGAACCGAACGGAAGTCACACACTTCATAATCAGTCTAACAAAATTTGCCGCAAATCTAAATTTGAGCAAAATAGCCTCCAAGTAACTCCACTCAACACGATCGTACGCTTTCATCATGTCAAGTTTGATAGCGCATGTGTAGTTCTTCCCCTTCTTTCTTCTTCGCATTGTATGAATGCTCTCGAACGCCACGAGGATGTTGTCTGTGATCCGTCGCCCAGGGATGAAAGCACTCTATTCTTCACTAACAATCTCATCCATGAATTCCCGAAGTCTGTTGGTGATAACCTTCACCGCTAGTTTGTACAGGACAGGGCATAGAGAGATTGGACGGTACTGAGAAATTGACTGCGGATTTCGTACCTTGGGAATTAACGTGATTGACGTGTCATTCAAACCCAACGGTAGTTCTCCTCCGCTCAAAAAATTCAGAACTGCAAGGGTTACATCCTCTCCTAGGAGTTTCCAATGCTTCTGAAAGAAACCGGCTGTGAAACCATCGACCCCTGGTGCTTTCGACGGTGACATCTGAAAGAGAGCCGTGCGTACTTCGCCTGGCTCGAAGATTTTATTCAGTGCAGCATTCATGGCAGGTGTGACACGCTCTGGAACATGTGATAACAGCTCGCTGGCGTTCGAAGGCCCCTGCGATGCATACAAACTCTGGTAGAAATTCATTATCTCCTCTTGATCCTCCTCTTCACTAGCGCAAACTGTTCCATCTGGTCTTCGCAGCCCAGATATCTTGTTAATTCTCTGTCTCTATTTCGCTTGCGTTTGAAAATAGCCTGAGTTTCGATCCCCCTCGCAAAGCCAGAGCACTCGCGAGCGTTGACGAAGCCAGATTTCCTCCTGGCGAAGAGCTTCGCGTAGTTTGGCCATCGTGCTCTTCTCCTCTTCCGAAGGGCCTCGCCCAACTGACTGCCTCCGAAGTTTGTCCAGCTTTTGCTGTAGCTTACGAACTGTCCTCGCAAGGTAGCCAAATTCTTTCTTGCTCCATGGTTCAAGTTTCTGTTGCATGGCACTCAAAGAGTTCAGTACTCCTTGTAGGTTAGGTGTGCGTTGCTGGGCTAGCCAGCATTCAGCCACAACTCTCTCATAATCCAAATGTGTCCGCCACACATTTTCATACCGAAAGGGTCGGCCACCCCTACACATTGCGTCACCGCGCTGCTCCCTTTATTCAATGCGTACAAAGCAGTGATCTGACTCGACTGCGCTGATGTGACGGACTGCAGTATGCCTGAATTGTTGCCTGGATGCCTCGTTTGCGAAGGCCCTATCAATTCGCGCTTTGACATTGGCTCCTCCCGCCTGACGGTTATCCCAAGTAAATGGCACCCCAGTCCAGCCGAGATCTTGGAGCTCACACTCATCAATAGCTTCCCGAAACGCCCTCATCTGCCCCTCAGGCCGAGGTGCACGACTAAAGTGTTCATCTCCATAGAGCATTTCGTTGAAATCACCCATGCATAACCATGCATTGTGAGGGATGGCGTGCAAAGTACGAAGGAAACGCCAACTATGTTTCCTGTCTTCGACTCTTGGAGCTCCATAAAACCCTGTGAATCTCCACTCGAAAGAGTCTTGATCCTTATTCCGCACCACTACATCGATGTGGCCGGTACTAAAGTTTTTAAGTTCAACCGAGACATCTCTCGACCAAAACAGACCAATGCCTCCGCTTAAACCAACACTGTTAGCTGCAAAACAACCCTCAAAGCCCAGAGTTAGCTTCAGATTTTCCACCCTTGCTGCCCTTATCTTTGTTTCCATGACAAAGAGTAAGGTAGGCCCTTCTTGCTTCACTATGCTGCGAAGCTCTCGAACTGCCTCGGGGTTCCCAAGCCCCCAACAGTTCCAACTGATAATACTCATTGGGATGGGCAGTGCTGCTCTGCAGCTGCTGCCGAGTTCTCTGGTGTTGGTCTCTTTTTCTTGGGTTCTCTCTCCAAACCCTTGAGCTCACTCCCTTCATCGTCCCCATCCCGTCCCTCTGCCTCGTCTGGGAGTTCACTATGGTGGTGTTCATCGGTAGTAAGGAGGAGAGGGGTTTCAACTCCGCGGTAGACCTGTTTCGGTGCCTCCTTCCGTTTAGCATTAACCCGGGTTTTTACCGGAGAGTTCACCTCTGCAGTTTCCCCCACATTGCTTGAGTTCTTGGATTCTCTCCTGCTGCTGGGTCCGGACTGTTGCTCTTTGTTCTGGTGCTCGCCCGAAGCAGGTTTCCACTTATCGTCCGGTGCTCTCAGCTTTGGTCCGAACATGAGATCTCCGTTATTGTCTCGCGGCCAGTTGCTGGGCAGTATGGATCACTGTGCCCCAAGCGGCCGCAAGAGAAACAGAAGTGAGGCACTTGTTCATACTGGATATCATATAGTTCCTCTTTCTTTCTCTTGGCCGAGTTGATCAAAATCCACCTCCGGAGAGGTTTATTGACATCAATCGATACTCTTGCTCGCAGAAAACCTCCAACATGATCAAAGTGGACTGATGTGGCGTTTTTATCTATATGCTGAGCTATCAGGTGCCCCCAAGAATCATCTCTAAGATTATAGGGCAGATTTGGGATCCTAACCCACATGTGTAGACGGTCAAAAGTGACCTCATCAGGCCTCATATGATCCTCGAAATTAGCAAGTATTACTGCATGCTTACTCACATGCCATGGCGAGCCCGCCCAGATGCGATCGCGATCTCTTTGAGTCTCGAACTCTGCCACAAAGGTATTCTCTCCCATGGATCTGAACTGCAGACCCCTAGGGTTTCCCCACGCTGGCCGAAGTGCGTTGCATATAGTCTGGATATGCAGTAGATGACGATGGAGCACCTTCCCTGCAAGTAACCACTTCTGTGGCTTCCCTTCGTCAGCATCATCGATCACCAGAGGCGTCACCTCCTCGTCGGTGATCCCTAACTTCCCAAGTTCCTCTTCCAGTTTCGCCCGGGCCGACCGAGGAGAGTCGGGGGCCGCCCCTTTGCTTGCGCTGGAGGGCGGTGTTGCCATCCTTCGTCGGAGTTCTGTAGCGGCCCGCCCGATCAGGTCCGGCGGCCGCCGTCAAGTCCACCCCGAAACCCTAATCGCCCAAGGGTTTTTAGGTTTCGAGAGGAAAAAAAATATTTTTCTTAAAATGTTGCCTCTTTCGTTGCCTTTTGTTTTTTCCCTTGGGAAGACCTTTTTTCAGTGGGCTATTGGATCCATGATGCACTCTCCGTTGCATGTTGTGGATGTTTTATTTGTCTCCCCAATTTTAACGGACTCAGTACAACAAGAAAAAAACTGTCTTTCTCCTACCACATCATGTTGTTGATTGAAGTTTTGGCTACCCTAGGACTTGTCGGAGGGTGGCACAATGTGTCAAGTTGCAGGTGGAGCAGCTCCTACACCCACAATGCACGACACGTATCAAACGTTTGCTTCCGGAGGCAGCGGAGATGATTGCTCGGGCACTTCTGAGCGCCGAGACCCCGCACCCTTCATGTTTCCTGTCATGCTTCATGTTCGCAGAGGCTTGCATCCCAGTGGAGACTATAGGAAAAGATTCATGATGGCTACCTGGCCCAATGCAAGTTGGATCGGTGCCTAGCCACATGACAACCTTGGGATACGCCACCAAAAAGCTCCAGATAAAATGCCAGAGGGTTTTCTTAGTCCACAGAGGTGAACAGGTGCCTCCCAAGTTCTCAAGGTGGGTCTTCGATAGGTCATGGAAGAAAAATCCTCAAGAAGTGCAAGCAGAATCCACAAAAGTGGAAGCAAGTTCATGAAGTCCACGGCCAATCAATCAATCCGCACAAAAAAAACAATCCCGTGAAGGAAATATGCCCTAGAGGCAATAATAAAGTTATTATTTATTTCCTTATATCATGATAAATGTTTATTATTCATGCTAGAATTGTATTAACCGGAAACATAATACATGTGTGAATACATAGACAAACAGAGTGTCACTAGTATGCCTCTACTTGACTAGCTCGTTAATCAAAGATGGTTATGTTTCCTAACCATGAACAAAGAGTTGTTATTTGATTAACGAGGTCACATCATTAGTTGAATGATCTGATTGACATGATCCATTCCATTAGCTTAACACCCGATCATTTAGTATGTTGCTATTGCTTTCTTCATGACTTATACATGTTCCTATGACTATGAGATTATGCAACTCCCGTTTACCGGAGGAACACTTTGGGTTCTACCAAACGTCACAACGTAACTGGGTGATTATAAAGGAGTACTACAGGTGTCTCCAAAGGTAGATGTTGGGTTGGCGTATTTCGAGATTAGGATTTGTCACTCCGATTGTCGGAGAGGTATCTCTGGGCCCTCTCGGTAATGCACATCACTTAAGCCTTGCAAGCATTGCAACTAATGAGTTAGTTGCGGGATGATGTATTACGGAACGAGTAAAGAGACTTGCCGGTAACGAGATTGAACTAGGTATTGGATACCGACGATCGAATCTCGGGCAAGTAACATACCGATGGCAAAGGGAACAACGTATGTTGTTATGCGGTCTGACCGATAAAGATCTTTGTAGAATATGTAGGAGACAATATGGGCATCCAGGTCCCGCTATTGGTTATTGACCGGAGATGTGTCTCGGTCATGTCTACATTGTTCCCGAACCGTAGGGTCCGCACGCTTAACGTTACGATGACAGTTATTATGAGTTTATGCATTTTGATGTACCGAAGGTTGTTCGGAGTCCCGGATATGATCACGGACATGACAAGGAGTCTCGAAATGGTCGAGACATAAAGATTGATATATTGGAAGCCTATGTTTGGACATCGGAAGTGTTCCGGGTGAAATCGGGATTTTACCGGAGTACCGGGAGGTTACCGGAACCCCCCGGGAGCCATATGGGCCTTATCGGGCTTTAGTGGAAAGGTGAAAGGGGCTGCCCATGGTGGGCTGCGCGCCTCCCCCCTCCCCTAGTCCTATTAGGACTAGGAGAGGTGGCCGGCCACCTCTCTCTCTCTTTCCCCCTTGGGAATCCTAGTTGGAATAGGATTGGGGAGGAGTCCTACTCCCGGTAGGAGTAGGACTCCTCCTGCGCCTCATAGGGCTGGCCGCAGCCCTCCCCTTTGGCTCCTTTATATACGGAGGCTAGGGGCACATCTAGACACACAAGTTGATCATTGAGATCGTTCCTTAGCCGTGTGCGGTGCCCCCTGCCACCAAATTCCACCTCGATCATATCGTTGTAGTGCTTAGGCGAAGCCCTGCGTCGGTAGTACATCAAGATCGTCACCACGCCGTCATGCTGACGGAACTCCTCCCCGAAGCTTTGCTGGATCGGAGCCCGGGGATCGTCATCGAGCTATACGTGTGCTAAGAACTCGGAGGTGCCGGAGTAACGGTGCTTGGATCGGTCGGATCGGGAAGAAGACGTACGACTACTTCCTCTACGTTGTGTCAACGCTTCCGTTGCGATCTACAAGGGTACGTAGATCATACTCTCCCCTCGTTGCTATGCATCACCATGATCTTGCGCGTGCGTAGGAAATTTTTGAAATTACTGCGTTCCCCAACAGTGGTATCAGAGCCTAGGTTTTATGGTTTGATGTTATTTGCACGAGTAGAACACAAGTGAGTTGTGGACGATATAAGTCATACTGCCTACCAGCATGTCATACTTTGGTTCAGCGATATTGTTGGACGAGACGACCCGGACCAACCTTACGCGTACGCTTACGCGAGACCGGTTACCTCGACGTGCTTTGCACATAGATGGCTTGCGGGCGACTGTCTCTCCAACTTTAGTTGAACCGAGTATGGCTACGCCCGGTCCTTGAGAAGGTTAAAACGGAGTCTATTTGACAAACTATCGTTGTGGTTTTGATGCGTAGGTGAGATTGGTTCTTGCTTAAGCCCGTAGCAGCCACGTAAAACTTGCAACAACAAAGTAGAGGACGTCTAACTTGTTTTTTCAGGGCATGTTGTGATGTGATATGGTCAAGGCATGATGCTAAATTTTATTGTATGAGATGATCATGTTTTGTAACCGAGTTATCGGCAACTGGCAGGAGCCATATGGTTGTCGCTTTATTGTATGCAATGCAATCGCGATGTAATGCTTTACTTTATTACTAAGCGGTAGTGATAGTCGTGCAAGCATAAGATTGGCGAGACGACAACGATGCTACGATGGAGATCAAGGTGTCGCGCCGGTGACGATGGTGATCATGACGGTGCTTCGGAGATGGAGATCATAAGCACAAGATGATGATGGCCATATCATATCACTTATATTGATTGCATGTGATGTTTATCCTTTTATGCATCTTATCTTGATTTGATTGACGGTAGCATTATAAGATGATCTCTCACTAAATTATCAAGAAGTGTTCTCCCTGAGTATGCACCGTTGCCAAAGTTCGTCGTGCC
This sequence comes from Triticum urartu, assembly GCF_056163025.1. NCBI lineage: Eukaryota > Viridiplantae > Streptophyta > Magnoliopsida > Poales > Poaceae > Triticum > Triticum urartu. The sequence continues at coordinate 718,319,199 of NC_141879.1, forward strand.
CAGACACCACGTGATGATCGGGTGTGATAAGCTCTACGTCCATCTACAACGGGTGCAAGCCAGTTTTGCACACGCAGAATACTCAGGTTAAACTTGACGAGCCTAGCATATGCAGATATGGCCTCGGAACACGGAGACCGAAAGGTCGAGCGTGAATCATATAGTAGATATGATCAACATAACGATGTTCACCATTGAAAACTACTCCATCTCACGTGATGATCGGTTATGGTTTAGTTGATTTGGATCACGTGATCACTTAGAGGATTAGAGGGATGTCTATCTAAGTGGGAGTTCTTAAGTAATTTGATTAACTGAACTTAAACTTATCATGAACTTAGTACCTGATAGTATCTTGCTTGTTTATGTTGATTGTAGATAGATGGCTTGTGCTATTGTTCCGTTGAATTTTAATGCGTTCCTTGAGAAAGCAAAGTTGAAAGATGATGGTAGCAATTACACGGACTGGGTCCGTAACTTGAGGATTATCCTCATTGCTGCTCAGAAGAATTACGTCCTGGAAGCACCGCTGGGTGCCAGGCCTGCTGCTGGAGCAACACCAGATGTTATGAACGTCTGGCAGAGCAAAGCTGATGACTACTCGATAGTTCAGTGTGCCATGCTTTACGGCTTAGAATCGGGACTTCAACGACGTTTTGAACGTCATGGAGCATATGAGATGTTCCAGGAGTTGAAGTTAATATTTCAAGCAAATGCCTGAATTGAGAGATATGAAGTCTCCAATAAGTTCTATAGCTGCAAGATGGAGGAGAACAGTTCTGTCAGTGAGCATATACTCAAAATGTCTGGGTATAATAATCACTTGATTCAGATGGGAGTTAATCTTCCAGATGATTACGTCATTGACAGAATTCTCCAATCACTGCCACCAAGCTACAAGAGCTTCGTGATGAACTATAATATGCAAGGGATGAACAAGACTATTCCTGAGCTCTTCGCAATGCTGAAAGCTGCGGAGGTAGAAATCAAAAAGGAGCATCAAGTTTTGATGGTTAACAAGACCACTAGTTTCAACAAAAAGGGCAAAGGGAAGAAGAAGGGGAACTTCAAGAAGAACGGCAAGCAAGTTGCTGCTCAGGAGAAGAAGCCCAAGTCTGGACCTAAGCCTGAAACTGAGTGCTTCTACTGCAAGCAGACTGGTCACTGGAAGCGGAACTGCCCCAAGTTTTTGGCGGATAAGAAGGATGGCAAGGTGAACAAAGGTATATGTGATATACATGTTATTGATGTGTACCTTACTAGAGCTCGCAGTAGCACCTGGGTATTTGATACTGGTTCTGTTGCTAATATTTGCAACTCGAAACAGGGACTACGGATTAAGCGAACACTGGCGAAGGATGAGGTGACGATGCGCGTGGGAAACGGTTCCAAAGTCGATGTGATCGCGGTCGGCACGCTACCTCTACATCTACCTTCGGGATTAATATTAGACCTAAATAATTGTTATTTGGTGCCAGCGTTAAGCATGAACATTATATCTGGATCTTGTTTGATGCGAGACGGTTATTCATTTAAATCAGAGAATAATGGTTATTCTATTTATATGAGTAATATCTTTTATGGTCATGCACCTTTGAAGAGTGGTCTATTTTTGATGAATCTCGATAGTAGTAATACACATATTCATAATGTTGAAGCCAAAAGATGCAGAGTTGAGAATGATGGTGCAACTTATTTGTGGCACTGCCGTTTAGGTCATATCGGTATAAAGCGCATGAAGAAACTCCATACTGATGGGATTTTGGAACCACTTGATTATGAATCACTTGGTACTTGCGAACCGTGCCTCATGGGCAAGATGACTAAAACACCGTTCTCCGGTACTATGGAGAGAGTAACAGATTTATTGGAAATCATACATACCGATGTATGTGGTCCAATGAATATTGAGGCTCGTGGAAGATATCGTTATTTTCTCATTTTCACAGATGATTTAAGCAGATATGGGTATATCTACTTAATGGAACATAAGTCTGAAACATTTGAAAAGTTCAAAGAATTTCAGAGTGAAGTTGAAAATAACCGTAACAAGAAAATAAAGTTTGTACGATCTGATCGTGCAGGAGAATATTTGAGTTACGAGTTTGGTCTGCATTTGAAACAATGCGGAATAGTTTCGCAACTCACGCCACCCGGAACACCACAGCGTAATGGTGTGTCCGAACGTCGTAATCGTACTTTACTAGATATGGTGCGATCTATGATGTCTCTTACTGATTTACCGCTATCGTTTTGGGGTTATGCTTTAGAGACGGCCGCATTCACGTTAAATAGGGCACCATCAAAATCCGTTGAGACGACGCCTTATGAACTATGGTTTGGCAAGAAACCAAAGTTGTCGTTTCTTAATGTTTGGGGCTGCGATGCTTATGTGAAAAAGCTTCAACCTGATAAGCTCAAACCCAAATCGGAAAAATGTGTCTTCATAGGATACCCAAAGGAGACTGTTGGGTACACCTTCTATCACAGATCCGAAGGCAAGACAATCGTTGCTAAGAATGGATCATTTCTAGAGAAGGAGTTTCTCTCTAAAGAAGTGAGTGGGAGGAAAGTAGAACTTGACGAGGTAACTGTACCTGCTCCCTTATTGGAAAATAGTACATCACAGAAAACTGTTTCTGCGACACCTATACCAATTAGTGAGGAAGCTAATGATGATGATCATGAAACTTCAGGACAAGATACTACTGAACCTCGTAGATCAACCAGAGTGAGATCCGCACCAGAGTGGTATGGTAATCCAGTTCTGGAAATCATGCTACTAGATCATGATGAACCTACGAACTATGAAGAAGCGATGGTGAGCCCAGATTCCGCAAAGTGGCTTGAAGCCATGAAATCTGAGATGGGATCCATGTATGAGAACAAAGTATGGACTTTGGTTGACTTGCCCGATGATCGAGAAGCAATTGAGAATAAATGGATCTTCAAGAAGAAGACTGACGCTGACGGTAATGTTACTGTCTATAAAGCTCGACTTGTCGCAAAAGGTTTTCGACAAGTTCAAGGGGTTGACTACGATGAGACCTTCTCACCCGTAGCGATGCTTAAGTCTGTCAGAATCATGTTAGCAATCGCCGCTTTTTATGATTATAAATTTGGCAGATGGATGTCAAAACTGCATTCTTGAATGGATTTCTGGAAGAAGAGTTGTATATGATGCAACCGGAAGGTTTTGTCGATCCAAAGGGAGCTAACAAAGTATGCAGGCTCCAGCGATCTATTTATGGACTGGTGCAAGCCTCTCAGAGTTGGAATAAACGCTTTGATAGTGTGATCAAAGCATTTGGTTTTATACAGACTTTTGGTGAAGCATGTATTTACAAGAAAGTGAGTGGGAGCTCTGTAGCATTTCTGATATTATATGTGGATGACATATTGCTGATTGGAAATGATATAGAATTTCTGGATAGCATAAAGGGATACTTGAATAAAAGTTTTCCGATGAAAGACCTCGGTGAATCTGCTTACATATTAGGCATAAAGATCTATAGAGATAGATCAAGACGCTTAATTGGATTTCACAAAGCACATACCTTGACAAGATTTTGAAGAAGTTCAAAATGGATCAAGCAAAGAAAGGGTTCTTGCCTGTGTTACAAGGTGTGAAGTTGAGTCAGGCTCAATGCCCGACCACTGCAGAAGATAGAGAGAAAATGAAAGATGTTCCCTATGCTTCAGCCATAGGCTCTATCATGTATGCAATGCTGTGTACCAGACCTGATGTGTGCCTTGCTATAAGTTTAGCAGGGAGGTACCAAAGTAATCCAGGAGTGGATCACTGGACAGCGGTCAAGAACATCCTGAAATACCTGAAAAGGACTAAGGATATGTTTCTCGTATATGGAGGTGACAAAGAGCTCACCGTAAGAGGTTACGTTGATGCAAGCTTTGACACTGATCCGGACGATTCTAAATCGCAAACCGGATACGTTTTTACTTTAAACGGTAGAGCTGTCAGTTCGTGCAGTTCTAAACAAAGCGTCGTAGCGGGATCTACATGTGAAGCGGAGTACATAGTTGCTTCGGAAGCAGCGAACGAAGGAGTCTGGATGAAGGAGTTCATATCTGATCTAGGTGTCATACCTAGTGCATCGGGTCCAATGAAAATCTTTTGTGACAATACTGGTGCAATTACCTTGGCAAAGGAATCCAGATTTCACAAGAGGACCAAACACATCAAGAGACGCTTCAATTCCATCCGGGATCTAGTCCAGGTGGGAGACATAGAGATTTGCAAGATACATACGGATCTGAATGTTGCAGATCCATTGACTAAGCCTCTTCCACGAGCAAAACATGATCAGCACCAAGGCTCCATGGGTGTTAGAATCATTACTGTGTAATCTAGATTATTGACTCTAGTGCAAGTGGGAGACTGAAGGAAATATGCCCTAGAGGCAATAATAAAGTTATTATTTATTTCCTTATATCATGATAAATGTTTATTATTCATGCTAGAATTGTATTAACCGGAAACATAATACATGTGTGAATACATAGACAAACAAAGTGTCACTAGTATGCCTCTACTTGACTAGCTCATTAATCAAAGATGGTTATGTTTCCTAACCATGAACAAAGAGTTTTTATTTGATTAACGAGGTCACATCATTAGTTGAATGATCTGATTGACATGACCCATTCCATTAGCTTACCACCCGATCGTTTAGTATGTTGCTATTGCTTTCTTCATGACTTATACATATTCCTATGACTATGAGATTATGCGACTCCCGTTTACCGGAGGAACACTTTGTGTGCTACCAAACGTCACAACGTAACTGGGTGATTATAAAGGAGCTCTACAGGTGTCTCCAAAGGTAGATGTTGGGTTGGCATATTTCGAGATTAGGATTTGTCACTCCGATTGTTGGAGAGGTATCTCTGGGCCCTCTCGGTAATGCACATCACTTAAGCCTTGCAAGCATTGCAACTAATGAGTTAGTTGCGGGATGATGTATTACGGAACGAGTAAAGAGACTTGCCGGTAACGAGATTGAACTAGGTATTGGATACCGACGATCGAATCTCGGGCAAGTTACATACCGATGGCAAAGGGAACAACGTATGTTTCTATGCGGTCTGACCGATAAAGATCTTCGTAGAATATGTAGGAGCCAATATGGGCATCCAGGTCCCGCTATTGGTTATTGACCGGAGATGTGTCTCGGTCATGTCTACATTGTTCTCGAACCGTAGGGTCCGCACGCTTAACGTTACGATGACAGTTATTATGAGTTTATGCATTTTAATGTACCGAAGGTTGTTCGGAGTCCCGGATGTGATCAAGGACATGACGAGGAGTCTCGAAATGGTCGAGACATAAGGATTGATATATTGGAAGCCTATGCTTGGACATCGGAAGTGTTCCGGGTGAAATCGGTGTTGGGGAACGTAGTAATTTCAAAAAATTTCCTACGCACACGCAAGATCATGGTGATGTATAGCAACGAGAGGTAGAGTCTGATCTACGTACCCTTGTAGATCGCAACGGAAGCGTTGACACAACGTAGAGGAAGTAGTCGTACGTCTTCTTCCCGACCCGACCGATCCAAGCAACGTTACTCCGGCACCTCCGAGTTCTTAACACACGTACAGCTCGATGACGATCCCCGGGCTCCGATCCAGCAAAGCTTCGGGGAGGAGTACCGTCAGCACGACGGCGTGGTGACGATCTTGATGTACTACCGACGCAGGGCTTTGCCTAAGCACTACAACGATATGATCGAGGTGGAATATGGCGGCAGGGGGCACCGCACACGGCTAAGGAACGATCTCAATGATCAACTTGTGTGTCTAGAGGTGCCCCGTGCCTCCGTATATAAAGGAGCCAAGGGGGAGGGGTGCGGCCAGCCCTATGGAGGCGCAGGAGGAGTCCTACTCCTACCGGGAGTAGGACTCCCCCCCCCAATCCTATTCCAACTAGGATTCCCAAGGGGGAAAGAGAGAGAGAGGTGGCCGGCCACCTCTCCTAGTCCTAATAGGACTAGGGGAGGGGGGAGGCGCGCAGCCCACCATGGGCAGCCCCTTTCACCTTTCCACTAAAGCCCAATAAGGCCCATATGGCTCCCGGGGGGGGGGGGGGGGGTTCCGGTAACCTCCCGGTACTCCGGTAAAATCCTGATTTCACCCGGAACACTTCCGATGTCCAAACATATGCTTCCAATATATCAATCTTTATGTATCGACCATTTCGAGACTCCTCGTCATGTCCGTGATCACATCCGGGACTCCGAACAACCTTCGGTACATCAAAATGCATAAACTCATAATAACTGTCATCGTAACGTTAAGCGTGCGGACCCTACGGTTCGAGAACAATGTAGACATGACCGAGACACATCTCCGGTTAATAACCAATAGCGGGACCTGGATGCCCATATTGGCTCCTACATATTCTACGAAGATCTTTATCGGTCAGACCGCATAACAACATACGTTGTTCCCTTTGCCATCGGTATGTTACTTGCCCGAGATTCGATCGTCGGTATCCAATACCTAGTTCAATCTCGTTACCGGCAAGTCTCTTTACTCGTTCCGTAATACATCATCCCGCAACTAACTCATTAGTTGCAATGCTTGCAAGGCTTAAGTGATGTGCATTACCGAGAGGGCCCAGAGATACCTCTCCGACAATCGGAGTGACAAATCCTAATCTCGAAATACGCCAACCCAACATCTACCTTTGGAGACACCTGTAGAGCTCCTTTATAATCACCCAGTTACGTTGTGACGTTTGGTAGCACACAAAGTGTTCCTCCGGTAAACGGGAGTTGCATAATCTCATAGTCATAGGAACATGTATAAGTCATGAAGAAAGCAATAGCAACATACTAAACGATCGGGTGCTAAGCTAATGAAATGGGTCATGTCAATCAGATCATTCAACTAATGATGTGACCTTGTTAATCAAATAACAACACCTTGTTCATGGTTAGGAAACATAACCATCTTTGATTAACGAGCTAGTCAAGTAGAGGCATACTAGTGACACTAAGTTTGTCTATGTATTCACACATGTATTATGTTTCCGGTTAATACAATTCTAGCATGAATAATAAACATTTATCATGATATAAGGAAATAAATAATAACTTTATTATTGCCTCTAGGGCATATTTCCTTCAGTCTCCCACTTGCACTAGAGTCAATAATCTAGATTACACAGTTATAGTTCACATCACCATGTGATTACCACCCATAGTTCACATCGCCATGTGACCAACACCCAAAGGGTTTACTGGATTCAGTAATCTAGTTCACATCGCTATGTGATTAACACCCAAAGAGTACTAAGGTGTGATCATGTTTTGCTTGTGAGAGAATCTTAGTCAACGGGTCTGCCACATTCAGATCCACATGTATTTTGCAAATTTCTATGTCAACAATGCTCTGCATGGAGCTACTCTAGCTAATTGCTCCCACTTTCAATATGTATCTAGACCGAGACTTAGAGTCATCTAGATTAGTGTCAAAACTTGCATCGGCGTAACCCTTTACGACGAACCTTTTGTCACGTCCATAATCGAGAAACATATCCTTATTTCACTAAGGATAATTCTGACCGCTGTCCAGTGATCTACTCCTAGATCACTATTGTACTCCCTTGCCAAATCAGTGCAGGGTATACAATAGATCTGGTATACAGCATGACATACTTTATAGAACCTATGGCCAAGGCATAGGGAATGACTTTCATTCTCTTTCTATCTTCTGCCGTGGTCGGGCTTTGAGTCTTACTCAACTTCATACCTTGTAATACAAGCAAGAACTCTTTATTTGACTGCTCCATTTTGAACTACTTCAAAATCTTGTCAAGGTATGTATTTATTGAAAAAACTTATCAAGCATCTTGATCTATCTCTATAGATCTTGATGCTCAATATGTAAGCAGCTTCACCGAAGTCTTTCTTTGAAAAACTCCTTTCAAACACTCCTTTATGCTTTACAAAATAATTCTACATTATTTCTGATCAACAATATGTCATTCACATATACTTTATCAGAAATGCTGTAGTGCTCCCACTCACTTTCTTGTAAATACAGGCTTCACCGCAAGTCTGTATAAAACTATATGCTTTGATCAACTTATCAAAGTGTGTATTCCAACTCTGAGATGCTTGCACCAGTCCATAGATGAATCGCTGGAGCTTACATATTTTGTTAGCACCTTTAGGATTGACAAAACCTACTGGTTGCATCATATACAACTCTTCTTTAAGAAATCCATTAAGGAATGCAGTTTTGTTTATCCATTTGCCAGATTTCATAAAATGCGGCAATTGCTAACATGATTCGGACAGACTTAAGCATAGATACGAGTGAGAAACTCTCATCATAGTCAACACTTTGAACTTGTCGAAAACCTTTTGCGACAATTCTAGCTTTGTAGATAGTAACACTACTATCAATGTCCGTCTTCTTCTTGAAGATCCATTTATTCTCCATTGCTTGCCGATCATCGGGCAAGTCTACCAAAGTCCATAATTTGTTCGCATACATGGATCCCATCTCAGATTTCATGGCTTCAAGCCATTTTGCGTAATCTGGGCTCACCATCGCTTCTTCATAGTTCGTAGGTTCATCATGATCTAGCAGCATGATTTCCAGGACAGGATTACCGTACCACTCTGGTGCGGATCTCGCTCTGGTTGATCTACGAGGTTCAGTAGTATCTTGTCCTGAAGTTTCATGATCATCATCATTAGCTTCCTCACTAATTGGTATAGGTGTCGCAGAAACAGTTTTCTGTGATGTACTACTTTCCAATAAGGGAGCAGGTACAGTTACCTCGTCAAGTTTTACTTTCCTCCCACTCACTTATTTCGAGAGAAATTCCTTCTCTAGAAAGGATCCATTCTTAGCAACGAATGTCTTGCTTTAGGATCTGTGATAGAAGGTGTACCCAACAGTCTCCTTTTGGGTATCCTATGAAGACATATTTCTCCGATTTTGGTTTTGAGCTTATCAGGATGAAACTTTTTCACATAAGCATCATAACTCCAAACTTTAAGAAACGACAACTTTGGTTTCTTGCTAAACCATAGTTCTGATTGTGTCGTCTCAACGGACTTAGATGGTGCCCCTTTTTTTAACGTGAATGCAGCTGTCTCTAATGCATAACCTCAAAACGATAGTGGTAGATCGGTAAGAGACATCATAGATTGCACTATATCCAATAAAGTACGGTTATGACGTTCGGACACACCATTATGCTGTGGTGTTCCATGTGGCATGAGTTTGTGAAACTATTCCACATTGTTTTAATTGAATACCAAACTCGTAACTCAAATATTTGTCTCCGCGATCAGATCGTAGAAACTTTATTTTCTTGTCACGATGATTTTCCACTTCACTCTGAAATTCTTTGAACTTTTCAAATGTTTCAGACTTATGTTTCATCAAGTAGATATACCCATATCTGCTCAAATCATCTGTGAAGTTCAGAAAATAACGATACTTGCCGTGAGGTTTAACACTCATGGGACCGCATACATCAGTATGTATTATTTCCAATAAGTCAGTTGCTCGTTCCGGAGAACGGAGTCTTAGTCATCTTGCCCATGAGGCTTGGTTTGCAAGCATCAAGTGATTCATAATCAAGTGATTCCAAAATCCCATCAGCATGGAGTTTCTTCATGCGCTTTACACCAATATGACCTAAACGGCAATGCTACAAATAAGTTGCACTATCATTATTAACTATGCATCTTTTGGTTTCAATATTATGATTATGTGTATCACTACGATCGAGATCCAATAAACTATTTTCATTGGGTGTGTAACCATATAAGGTTTTATTCATGTAAACAGAATAACAATTTATTCTTTTACTTAAATGAATAACCGTTTTACAATAAACATGATCAAATCATATTCATGCTCAACGCAAACACCAAATAACACTTATTTAGGTTCAACACTAATCCCGAAAGTATAGGGAGTGTGCGATGATGATCATATCAATCTTGGAACCACTTCCAACACACATCGTCATTTCACCCTTAACTAGTCTCTGTTTATTCTGCAACTCCCGTTTCGAGTTACTAATCTTAGCAACTGAACTAGTATCAAATACTGAGGGGTTGCTATAAACACTAGTAAAGTATACATCAATAACATGTATATCAAATATACTTATGTTCACTTTGCCATCCTTCTTATTTGCCAATCACTTGGGGTAGTTCCGCTTCCAGTGACCAGTCCCTTTGCAGTAGAAACACTTAGTCTCAGGCTTAGGACCAGACTTGGGCTTCTTCACTTGAGCAGCAACTTGCTTGCTGTTCTTCTTGAAGTTCCCCTTCTTCCTCTGCCCTTTTCTTGAAACTAGTGGTCTTGTCTACCATCAACACTTGATATTTTTCTTGATTTCTACCTTCATCAATTTCCGCATTACGAAGAGCTTGGGAATCGTTTCCGTTATCCCTTGCATATCATAGTTCATCACGAAGTTCTACTAACTTGGTGATGGTGACTAGAGAATTCTGTCAATCACTATATTATCTGGAAGATTAACTCCCACTTGATTCAAGCGATTGTAGTACTCAGACAATCTGGGCACATGCTCACTAGTTGAGCGATTCTCCTCCATCTTTTAGCTATAGAACTTGTTGGAGACTTCATATCTCTCAACTCGGGTATTTGCTTGAAATATTAACTTCAACTCCTGGAACATCTCATATGCTCCATGATGTTCAAAACGTTTTTGAAGTCCCGATTCTAAGCCGTTAAGCATGGTGCACTTAAACTATCAAGTAGTCATCATATTGAGCTAGCCAAACGTTCATAACGTCTGCATCTGCTCCTGCAATAGGTCTGTCACCTATCGGTGCATTAAGGACATAATTTTTCTGTGCAGCAATGAGGATAAACCTCAGATCACGGATCCAATCCGCATTATTGCTACTAACATCTTTCAACACAATTTTCTCTAGGAACATATCAAAATGAACATATGAAAGCAACAACGCGAGCTATTGATCTAAAACATAGATACGCTAATACTACCAGGACTAAGTTCATGATAAATTAAAGTTCAATTAATCATATTACTTAAGAACTCCCACTTAGAAAGACATCCCTCTAATCTTCTAAGTGATCACGTGATCCAAATCAACTAAACCAAAACCGATCATCATGTGAGATGGAGTAGTTTTCAATGGTGAACATCGTTATGTTGATCATATCTACTATATGATTCACGCTCGACCTTTCGGTCTCCGTGTTCCGAGGCCATATCTGCATATGCTAGGCTCGTCAAGTTTAACCTGAGTATTCTGCGTGTGCAAAACTGGCTTGCACCCGTTGTAGATGGACGTAGAGCTTATCACACCCGATCATCACGTGGTGTCTGGGCACGACGAACTTTGGCAACGGTGCATACTCAGGGAGAACACTTCTTGATAATTTAGTGAGAGATCATCTTATAATGCTACCGTCAATCAAAGCAAGATAAGATGCATAAAAAGATAAACATCACATGCAATCAAAATAAGTGATATGATATGGCCATCATCATCTTGTGCTTGTGATCTCCATCTCCGAAGCACCGTCATGATCACCATAGTCACCGGCGCGACACCTTGATTTCCATCGTAGCATCGTTGTCGTCTCGCCAATCTTATGCTTCCACGACTATCGCTACCGCTTAGTGATAAAGTAAAGCATTACATCACGATTGCATTGCATACAATAAAGCGACAACCATATGGCTCTTGCCAGTTGCCGATAACTTGGTTACAAAACATGATCATCTCATACATTAAAGTTCAGCATCATGCCTTGACCATATCACATCACAACATGCCCTGCAAAAACAAGCTAGACGTCCTCTACTTTGTTGTTGCAAGTTTTACGTGGCTACTACGGGCTTAAGCAAGAACCAATCTCACCTACGCATCAAAACCACAACGATAGTTTGTCAAATAGACTCCGTTTTAACCTTCGCAAGGACCGGGCGTAGCCACACTCGGTTCAACTAAAGTTGGAGAGACAGTCGCCCGCAAGCCACCTATGTGCAAAGCACGTCGGGGGAACCGGTCTCGCGTAAGAGTACGCGTAAGGTTGGTCCGGGTCGTCTCGTCCAACAATACCGCCGAACCAAAGTATGACATGCTGGTAGGCAGTATGACTTGTATCGCCCACAACTCACTTGTGTTCTACTCGTGCAAATAACATCAAACCATAAAACCTAGGCTCTGATACCACTGTTGGGGAACGTAGTAATTTCAAAAATTTTAATACGCACACGCAAGATCATGGTGATGTATAGCAACGAGAGGGAGAGTCTGATCTACGTACCCTTGTAGATCGCAACGGAAGCGTTGACACAACGTAGAGGAAGTAGTCATACGTCTTCTTCCGGATCCGACCGATCCAAGCACCGTTACTCCGGCACCTCCGAGTTCTTAGCACACGTACAGCTCGATCATGATCCCCGGGCTCCGATCCAGCAAAGCTTCGGGCAGGAGTACCGTCAGCACGACGGCGTGGTGACGATCTTGATGTACTACCGACGCAGGGCTTCGCCTAAGCACTACAACGATATGATCGAGGTGGAATATGGCGGCAGGGGGCACCGCACACGGCTAAGGAACGATCTCAACGATCAACTTGTGTGTCTAGAGGTGCCCCCTGCCTCCGTATATAAAGGAGCCAAGGGGGAGGGGTGCGGCCAGCCCTATGGAGGCGCAGGAGGAGTCCTACTCCTACCGGGAGTAGGACTCCCCCCCCAATCCTATTCCAACTAGGATTCCCAAGGGGGAAAGAGAGAGAGAGGTGGCCGTCCACCTCTCCTAGTCCTAATAGGACTAGGGGAGGGGGGAGGCGAGCAGCCCACCATGGGCAGCCCCTTTCACCTTTCCACTAAAGCCCGATAAGGCCCATATGGCTCCCGGGGGGGTTCCGGAAACCTCCCGGTACTCCGGTAAAATCCCGATTTCACCCGGAACACTTCCGATGTCCAAACATAGGCTTCCAATATATCAATCTTTATGTCTCGACCATTTCGAGACTCCTCGTCATGTCCGTGATCACATCCGGGACTCCGAACAACCTTCGGTACATCAAAATGCATAAACTCATAATAACTGTCATCGTAACGTTAAGCATGCGGACCCTACGGTTCGAGAACAATGTAGACATGACCGAGACACATCTCCGGTTAATAACCAATAGCGGGACCTGGATGCCCATATTGGCTCCTACATATTCTACGAAGATCTTTATCGGTCAGACCGCATAACAACATACGTTGTTCCCTTTGCCATCGGTATGTTACTTGCCCGAGATTCGATCGTCGGTATCCAATACCTAGTTCAATCTCGTTACCGGCAAGTCTCTTTACTCGTTCCGTAATACATCATCCCGCAACTAACTCATTAGTTGCAATGCTTGCAAGGCTTAAGTGATGTGCATTACCGAGAGGGCCCAGAGATACCTCTCCGACAATCGGAGTGACAAATCCTAATCTCGAAATACGCCAACCCAACATCTACCTTTGGAGACACCTGTAGAGCTCCTTTATAATCACCCATATACGTTGTGACGTTTGGTAGCACACAAAGTGTTCCTCCGGTAAACGGGAGTTGCATAATCTCATAGTCATAGGAACATGTATAAGTCATGAAGAAAGCAATAGCAACATACTAAACGATCGGGTGCTAAGCTAATGAAATGGGTCATGTCAATCAGATCATTTAACTAATGATGTGACCTTGTTAATCAAATAACAACACCTTGTTCATGGTTAGGAAACATAACCATCTTTGATTAACGAGCTAGTCAAGTAGAGGCATACTAGTGACACTAAGTTTGTCTATGTATTCACACATGTATTATGTTTCCGGTTAATACAATTCTAGCATGAATAATAAACATTTATCATGATATAAGGAAATAAATAATAACTTTATTATTGCCTCTAGGGCATATTTCTTTCAATCGGGATTTTACCGGAGTACCGGGAGGTTACCGGAACCCCCCGGGAGCCATATGGGCCTTATCGGGCTTTAGTGGAAAGGTGAAAGGAGCTGCCCATGGTGGGCTGCGCGCCTCCCCCCTCCCCTAGTCCTATTAGGACTAGGAGAGGTGGCCGGCCACCTCTCTCTCTCTCTTTCCCCCTTGGGAATCCTAGTTGGAATAGGATTGGGGGGGAGGAGTCCTACTCCCGGTAGGAGTAGGACTCCTCCTGCGCCTCATAGGGCTGGCCGCACCCCTCCCCTTTGGCTCCTTTATATACGGAGGCTAGGGGCACCTCTAGACACACAAGTTGATCATTGAGATCGTTCCTTAGCCGTGTGCGGTGCCCCCTGCCACCATATTCCACCTCGATCATATCGTTGTAGTGCTTAGGCGAAGCCCTGCGTCGGTAGTACATCAAGATCGTCACCACGCCGTCGTGCTGACGGAACTCCTCCCCGAAGCTTTGCTGGATCGGAGCCCAGGGATCGTCATCGAGCTGTACGTGTGCTAAGAACTCGGAGGTGCCGGAATAACGGTGCTTGGATCGGTCGGATCGGGAAGAAGACATACGACTACTTCCTCTACGTTGTGTCAACGCTTCCGTTGCGATCTACAAGGGTACGTAGATCAGACTCTCCCTCTCGTTGCTATACATCACCATGATCTTGCGTGTGCGTAGGAAACTTTTTGAAATTACTACGTTCCCCAACATCCCGAACCTCCAAGAAGGAATAAAAAAATCAACAAGAGTCCAAGAAGTAGTCAATTTGTCCCAAGCAGTAAGAGACACACTGGAAAGAAGGCGGAAGGTAGATGTTCACCATCCCTCAAAAAGGCATGAAGAAAAATCGCCAAGCTATTCTCCCAAAACCATCTACCCTGAACCTACCATACCCAAGTCTCTGAGTTCATGAAGCATGTACAGGGGGCATGGCGAGCTGTGGGGACCCTCCGCACGATGATGGGTTAGAATACAAATTTCTGTTGCCTCTCGGAAGCATCCCGAAACACGGCGTCTTCATACACGTACACCGAGGCTTATGCAGTTGTTGAGTTGTAATCGTCATGGTATTTCGACGATTCCCGATGACAAGTCCTTTGGTAGCCTTCTCAGATGTCACACCTATAGCTGGTGTATAACGGGAAAGTCAACATTTTAAAACCCAACCAAACCTTCCTTTTTGTTTTCTTCCTCTTGGTTCTCTTTGTTTTGTTGGGTATTTCTAGTTGTTGCGCTTCCCCAACATCTTTTGCAGGCAATGAATAGGTATTTCTCGGCGTTGCTGCCAGCATCCTAACGTCGAGTACTCTACACCATCCAACGTCGCAGGCGCCGGGGGCAACCAACCCGTACGCCATGAATGTCGACGATATCCCGACGTCAAACCTCTACACCGACCTACACCGTGTTCGCTTGGTGGCTGAAATACCCATGTGTGCATGGTGGCGCCGACGGCATCCCGGCGACCAATCACCTACGCCAACATGAACGGTGGGCGCCGGGAGGCGACACTTGCATGCTCCTAAGTATGGTGCCGATGTCACTCCGGTACCCGTCTCCAACAACAATGAAGCTTGGGGGCAATATCATCCCCTCGATCTTCCGTTAGGCCGATGGTGTCCCGGCATACCCCCTAGTGAAACGCCATTCATGGCGAAACAGAGTTGTCGATGGTCTACCGACGCCTCACCTACATCGTCATTTGAAGATCGCGGGAGCAGTGTAATGCGCCAGTGCGGCCAGCATGAATCTGTAAAACCATTCAAGTTAGTCGGCTGGCACCGCAGCAGTTAGGCGGTCGCGACTAGGTTGATAAAAACTCTCCAAAATATGGCACGGTATTTCGCTAGAGAATGGGACAAGCTGAGGTCACTTTGTTGATCGGCGCCATAGCTGCTACATGGCCCAACAAGTTACCAAACAAGACGAAAATGCTGAAAGATCTACCAGCACTATCTTAAAAAAAAGTTGAACCAAGGCTGCAAGAACTTGCGCTAAATGGTTACGTATTTTCACCAAGTCGAGTTTGATCGCTCTGCGCTCGAACTCAACTTGGCGAGGGGGCATTTGTTTGACGCGTTTTTGTACCAAAGAAGTTAAATATGTTTTGTAGTACCTGATATCTTTTTTTTTTCTGCTTCTACATGACTAACCCATTTGACTGATTTATTATTTGTACAAGGTTTTTATTATTAGTGCAGGATACCCACGAAAGAGTGAATATGCACACATGGACTAGAGCATGCATGCATGCATGCATGCCTATCTTACGTTATGCATGGCAAAAGTAGAAGTGCCTATTTACTACAAGCATGCATTGAAGACCAGGTATATAGCAGCAACGTGCACCTCTTTGCCTGTATGCGGCGGCCGCCGCGACCGGCACATACAGCTACGTACAAATGCCCATATGCCGGCCGGCAAGTGCGCGTACATACCCGAATACCCGTACAACCACTTGAAAATAAAATAGAAATTGATGAACTTTGGAGACGGGGTTAGTCACGCGTTTGGCAGATGGATTGACCCACTTGCCGGCGACTTAAACCTAAGATATGGGTAAGCTATACTTTGTTTTGCAGGCGTGGGAGTCAAGAAGCGGAAGGAGAAGATAAGCGCAACTAGTACCAAGATCACGCGTAGCAAACCGGCCGGCTGGATAAGATCCGCCGTTGTAACTACTGCCGAAGATCACGAACGCCATCGCCATCCATCTATCCTCCCGCTGCCTATATAAAGAGGCACAAAGCCATTTGCAAGGGGTCACGCACGGGGAGAGGACGACGACCAGAGAGGAAGGCATCGAGAGACACGCAGGAGGAGACGCGCCCGTGCGGCAGCGTCGATGGAGTTGGCATCTTGCCGGAGGAGACGTACATAAAAGATGCTGCTGCGGCGGCGCCGGGGCCAATCAGACGACGAGAAGCGGCAGCGCCCGGGAGGAGGACGACTCGGAAGCTGCCCGATCTTGGCCGGCGCGTCGGCAGTGGCAACGACGCCCTCATCACCCTCTTTCTTTTCTTTGTCGTTGTTTTACCAGGGCTCATGGCACGGCCAGAGGGAGGAGAGCCAGCCCACGAACACATCTCATGCACCAAAGCAAAGCAAGAGGGAGCCGGCGAAACCACGTGGAAGAAGACGCCCCCGTGGCGGCGGCGTCGACGAGGAGACGAGCCCATCAAGCAATGATCTTTATGTTATCATCTATTTTGCAGGATGGCTAAGGACGCTAGGGGAGGCCTTGCACCAGGAGGCACCAGGAGGAACGCCCCATGAGGCGATGGCGCGCCCGCGGCCGCGCATTCGCAAACCATACACCAGATGTGATGGACGAGGAGGAAGAGACGCCGGCGACGGCGGCGGTCTGCCCATGGCGAGCATGCAGGCGTCGGAGGAGATGAAGAAACGGGGAGCAGACCAAGCCCCGCTGACTAATTCTATTTGTTACTATGTCTTCCATCCATTAGGTTCTACACGAGAAGAACAACCGGAGAGAAGACAAGGCGGAGACGCGCCCCTGATGGCAGCGTCGAGGAGATCGGAGGGCGCACCCTTGCGGCTGCGCGTGCGCCAAGGGGCACCCAGCCGAGAGAGAGGCGCAAGCACACATGGAAGACTCGTCCGTGGCGGCGATATGCTGCAGGGCGCGTCGCACACGACGAGCATACTGGGCTCGAGATGCATGCACATGCAACAACCCTCTTCTTTTCATTTCCTTAGCAGGTGCAGGTTCCTCGGAAACGGGAGAGAGACCACGCCTCACACACGCATCAGGAGGCACCAGGAGGGATAGCAACCCAGGAGGCGACGGCGCCGGGCAGGAAGAGACGCCGGCCATGACGGTGGCCTGACCATGGCGAGCATGTAGGCGCCTGAGGAGATGAAGAAACGGGAGCAGACCAAGCCCCGCTGGCTAATTTTATTTGTTATACTATATGTCTTTCATCTAGCAGGTGCTATGGGAGAAAAGACCAAGAAAGGAGATGCGCCCTAGCGGCAGCGTCGAGAAGGTCGAGACAGAGATGGCAGCCAGCCGAGACAGATGCGCCCATGGTGGCGGCTCGCTCGCTGCGGTGCAAGTACACGCGTGAGAAGACCGGCGAGAGGATGCGGCGGCGGCAGCGGCAGAGACACCTCTCCGAGCTCGACGACGGCAACGGCAACACACACGAGGCCGTTGCGTGTAGTCAAGCTAGCTCGTCTTGAATTGCATGGCACATGCATGCAAGGGCACGTACGACGTGTGCTTTTCTCTTCAGTGGCTCGTTCCTTTTCTTTTCTTAAAACACCAGATCGCATCAAGAGGAATCCAAGCAACAAACACCCGAGAAGAAGAGAGATCGGACAGGGGTTCACGCACGGGGAGAGGCATGCACGCGTAGATGCCACAAAGCCGCCGCCCTTCACAAGGCACACATCCACCATAGCTCACGCACGGAGAGAGGGAAGGAGGGACACAGCCATCACGCAGCACCATATCCATCCGTCACCGGCGCACTCGCCGGCCACCAAGCACCACATCCATCCGTCACCGGCGCACTCGCCGGCTACCAAGCACGCATCCATCCACCGCACGGCAAATCCCTTCACGAAATACCAGAGGTAAAACGCATCTTGCAGGAACGCAGCGCAACGGAGATCGACGGCCATCCGTGCAAGGGTGGCAAGGAATTCAACAACATAGACACCAAGCTCACGTTTATAGACGGTGAGATGACAATCTAATTTGTCTCTTGCCTCTCTCCCTCACCTCCAACATGTGTCGGTCACCGGAGATGACGCTCGTGTGATCCTGTCGCCGCTGCCGAAGGACTTCACCGGAACAGAAAACTGCATCGACACCATCGGAGTTTGTCAACGCCAAGCCTTTCATTTTCAGGTGTCATGTTCTTGGCTGGAGATGACTCGGGAGCAGCCGGAGCTCGCCAACGACGCAGCCCAACCGCCAGCCCCGGTGCTCTACCATGGCGGTCTACATGTCCCCGGCGAACAGGCCACTATATGCAGGTTACCGGTGCACAGGTCCATGCCGTTCCGATCGTGATGCACAGGTTTGGTGTCTTGCTTCCTGGAAGAGACGGCGAGACGGAACCGGAGCTCGCTGACGATGCAGCCCGACCCGCCTTTCCCTTCGTGGCGTACAGATCCTCGACGGAACCAGTGTCCACAACGACGCGACTCACGACAGGCTCCTCCTTCATGAGGCGCGCATCCCCGACGGATAGTTCAATGGCAAACAGATCATAGGCATACAGGTTTTGCATCACGCTCTTGGAGGAGACGGCAT
Organism: Triticum urartu; assembly: GCF_056163025.1. NCBI lineage: Eukaryota > Viridiplantae > Streptophyta > Magnoliopsida > Poales > Poaceae > Triticum > Triticum urartu. The sequence continues at coordinate 718,338,473 of NC_141879.1, forward strand.
GGCAAAACCGGAGCTCGCTGACAACGCAGCCCGAGACCCGCCTTTCCCTTCATGGCGTACAGATCCTTGACGGAACCAGTGTCCGCAACGACGCGGCCCATGACCGTCCCATCCTTCATGAGGTGCATGTCCCCGATGGACAGGTCAATGGAGAACATATTACAGGTGTACAGGTTTTGCACCACGTTTCTTAGAGAAGACGGTGTGGCGGAATCAGAGCCCGTTGACGACACAGCCCGGGACATGCTCCCCCCTTCATGGCGAATAGATCTTTGTTTCAAACTAGAGTTTGCATCGACGTAGTACAAGACCGGTCCCTCCTTCGAGAGGTGCACCGACCGTGGCGAACAGGTCCTTGGCGTACAGGTCCACGGCGTCGGCGGCATACAGGTCACCCTTTGGCGTAGCACCATCCCAAGGCGACGCGGCATCTACAACACCACCTTCCACGGCCTCGTGAGGCGGCCCCCCTTTTGTCTTGGCGGACCGCCGAATACTCGTCGTCTAACCAAGACGAGGCGCCAACCACCTCGGCCACGCCAATGTGAGCGCGTACAGGTCCACGGCGTCGGCGGCATACATGTCACCCTTTGGCGTAGCACCATCCCAAGGCGACGCGGCATCTACAACGCCACCTTTCCACGGCCTCGTGAGGCGGCCCCCTTTTGTCTTGGCGGACCGCCGAATACTCGTCGTCTAGCCAAGACGAGGCGCCAACCACCCCGGCCACGCCCATGTGAGCGCGCGTTAGTTTTTACACTGACGCCGGTCTCCCCAAACCATTACTCCCGCAAGGTGTAGCCCCTCGCACACCCTGATGAAGTAACCGGTCATCGAGAATTCTAAGCCGAGCGCGACCCATGCTATCCCAACACCAACTACTCTAACGCCAGCAAGACTGACGAGGCACGACGGTGAGGGCGGGCGCGGGCACCGCTAAGGCCACGCTACATACGGCGCGTGTACCGACGAGGACACGGGCTCTGCCACCTCCCATACACACCACCATCATCATGCATGGAGAACACGAAGCGAAGACGACGACGACGACCACACGGCTTAATCGGAGGTATTCCGCGGAGCAACCCACAGGAGTAAATAACCGGGAGCCTTCCGATGCCCCGGGAACCAGGAGACCGCAATCGCCACAGTCAGGCCGGCCGCGCTAGTAGGCCACGGAGCGCACTTTTTGTTTATGGGATCTTGTAATTTTGTTTCTCCAATGAGATTAATGAAATACTCGTTTCCCGTACCCTTTTCTTTGTGTACTACGGTACACTGGCATGCCCGCAAATTTTCTTTTCTTCTTTCCCCGGCGCAAGAGAGAAATATGCTCCCCTTCCCTTGTCGCGGAGTCCCTAGATATTTTTCTCGTGTCAAACAAGTATACAAAACTGTTTTCGGCAGTAAGAAAATAACAGGTTTCATGTGTGTATTCCAAGGTACTTAGCTTATGTCCCCATGCCAGAAGATCATATTACATCTGGCATTGTTAACCCTGGATGTATATTATTACTATCATAACACAACTATTATGTGCTGCCTTCTCTCATGGGAGCAACACCATTTGAGAACTGATGCGACAACTCAGATCTAAGGACCCCAGTGTGGGTTGAGATCCATTGCCAGCTGGAGCTGATCACGTACTTACCTCATTAATCAATCATTATGCTGAGTTTTTTTGCCTAACTTGTTAATGGCATCATTTTGTCGCGCTATCTGAAAACCATTACCAAGTTTCATCAAGCTGAGACATATTCAAATAGGCTCTTCCGATTGTACAACGGTCGAACAAGGACCCGTCGGTGAAAACCATTAACAAGTTTCATCAAGCTGAGACATATTCAAATAGGCCAGGTTTGTCAAACGCTTGCGTGCCAGTAGTCCGGATTCCCACAAAGTCTTCTGGTTTGCTTTCGGTTTGGGGAATATTGGTCCAATAGGTCATGTTGCATCTGCCGGCTATGGTGAACCATCGTCGGCAATCTCTCTTTCCACAGGCTCCATGCCAAGGCCACCCATGTCACCTCCGGCTCGGGCGCGGAGACCCTTCTAGTCACCAGGGAGATCCGCAAGGGGCGCGTTGACCCAGAGGTGATCGTCCACATCATTTCGCCGGGGAAGCTCATGTGCCGAATTACCGATGTCGCCAGTATATACACCCCTTCCAATACCGGCAACGGCTTCCTCTTCCTTGAGTCTTTCTGCATGCCAGACTTGTCAATCTATGTCTGCAACCCTGTCACTGGCGACAAGCTGAGACTTTCGCCCCCGCCAAACATCGAGGACGCGGTCTCAAACCATAGGTGCGGGATATACACCATGGTGTTTAGCGCGTCCACCCACTAGTACAAGCTCTTCCGTCTCTCCACCTGCTTGTTGTCTTATAAGGGTGGCCACTACATGGACGTGTACACCTTAGGTGGTTATGGCGGGTGGCGCCGACACCCGTACATGTACCCATATCACGCGACACACGGCCTCCGCTCGTCGACGCCGCCGGTGCTCATGGACGGCAAGTTGTACGTACTGACTGAACGGCCAGGTCACTCATGTGCAGCCGACATGATACTAGTAATTGACGTGGCAAGCGAGGCGCACCGCACATTCCCCCTCCCGGAGGAGTTCACATGTCAGGTCACGGCGGCGGTACATGCCTTCGAGATGCGCGGGCAGCTATGCGTCGCCATACACGTCGCTGGCCAGCATTCGCTCCGATTCTGGTTCATGTCGCCGCTTCAGGGCATGGGCATGCCTGTCAGCTGGGGACCGTGCTACAGCGACAAGAGAACAAGAATACTTGCACTGGCGCCGTCCTCGTTAAGGCTGCACCGGGATGAACAAGAATACTTCGCACACGCCTTGCTACATGCTCTGAGATGGCAAAATCATTGAAGAAATCATCTTCTATGTACCCGCCTAATTGCATAGACGACGAGCGAGCTGCCAAGAGGGTTCACCGGTAGAATTGATAAAGTATGGGAATCTTAGAGCGTATGGTGTCATGAACGATCCAATGTTTGCGAAGATGAAATCTTCTAATAATTTCATAATTATATATCCGATCATTGTGGACAGAAAAATATTAATATTCATTGTTTCTTTGGTGTTCTTACTAGTGGCTCCTAGTTAAGATCTAATTTTCATTTTGAATACACATTAGGCTTGTTGCTTACTTTTGTTTACATGACTATAAATGCATATACAACAGGTGTTTTTTCCAGGTGAAATGTATATACATTGGTTATATTCTCATATCTTATATCCACCCGTTTCTTATGATTTTGGAGTTTGGACCACAAGTGATCAGGTGTCGGTGACTAATGTTTGCAGCCACAGATGTGCAAAATCTGCCCATTTTCTGCTGTTAATTTGCGAATTTGTTTCAACTATTAATTTGCGATTTTCGCCCAGTTCTGCTTGACCGAAACCCAATCTAACCAATCTCTTGCGTGACTCCCTCATCCAATCTCTCTCTCTCTCTCTGACTTTGATAATCAGATTCACCGACTCCAAGACGCCAAGACTCAAAAGCTGGCTGGAACTACATAGGACCCCGTGAGATAGGCCGCCGTCCTCCTTGGCTTAGTCCAAGCCTCAAGGTTAGCTGGTTAGACGTTCAATCAAGGCTTGATTAACTTGTGTGGCTTGCCGCGTGGTGCCATTTTTAGCGTCGACTCAAAGAGTGCGCATGACTCCCGAATGCAATAACTCTACGCTTACGGGCAAGATGACACGGAAATCACCTACGGACTCTTCTCCACCAATCTCTTCCCACCCCTGATTTTCAGTGCGGGTCCCACCCTCTCCTGATTTCCAACCAATGCTATATATATATGTGGCACACGTACCTTGGGGTCGATGGGTGCACATGCCAACGCGCATCACTCGAATGCCACCGATTGATCGAGCTTTTTTTTTGGAAAAGGGGTGATTGATCGAGCTACTACACTCTCTAAGTCAAAGAGTACGAGTAGAGCGTGCTTGTATCGGTTGTACTATACGCCAGTAGGCATGCCAAGCAGAGCGATATTCCTTGTGGCCTTGTACATCTTTTAATGGTCGCCGGGGCCATTTCTGGCAATCTCACTGCCCCCTTGTGGCCTTATTGTGCAGCAAAAGCTATCTCCGCACCAGCACTACGTCGTGAAGCTCCTAGTGAGGTGCCCTCCACTCCACCGTTGCGACATTATTACTGGCTTTATACATCCTCATAAGCGACGTAGTACAATTTTTTGGGAAACCTCTCGATCGGGCCATGGATGGAGGAGCAGTTGCTTGCGGTTTCGCCACTTGGGCTGTTGTAGCAAGCGTCCTGCTACATTGCCTCTAATGAACTAATTTTTCCTTTATATCAATTTTGGCTCGTCGGTCGCGTCAGAGCTCCGACTGCCATGGTCATGGTGCACAATGGGTGAAGCAATAATTCTCGATGGAGATCGATGGTGGTGAATATTCCATCTGTACGACACGACACGATACGATAGTGTCCCGCTCTCCAGCTGGCCATTGCCATCTTCATCCCGCGTCTCCAACACTCGGGCCGCCGCCGCGATGGGCTGCTTGCCGACTCTGGCCATGCTGGCGGTCCAGGCGGGTTTCGCCGGCATGAATGTGCTCTCCAAGCTCTCGCTGGATACGGGCATGAGCCCGTTCGTGCTCATCGCCTGCAGGAGCTTCATCGCCGCCGGATTCCTCGCTCCCATCGCGCTCTACTACGAGCGGTACCTGTTTCCTTCTATCTATCTCTTGTCGATCCTCCTTGCGATCTCACGCCGAAGGAAATCTCCCTCTCTCTGAGATCAATCATGCATGGCCGTACCCGTACATGGTGCAGGAACCTGTGGGCGACCATGAGCAGGAGGGTGATCCTGGAGATCTTCATCTCCTCCACTCTCGGGTATGTACGTAATTATTTAACTGCAGCAATGATGTAAAGATGCCCTAAAAACAGGCAATGGCCAGCTGATCTACTAGCTAGAAAGAATAAAGTGTTACAGGACTCGCGCGCGCGTGCTTCCAGTCGACGACCCCCACGGTGGCGTCGGCGCTGGGCAACCTGGTGCCCGCCCTGACGTTCCTCATCGCGGCGGCGGCCAAGGTGGAGACGCTGAGGCTCAAAACGCGCGCCGGGCAGGCCAAGGTCGCCGGCACCGTCGTCTGCCTCGGCGGATCAATGGTCATGCTCTTGTGCAAGGGCCCCCTGCTGAGGATCTGGGCCTCGCCGCTCCACTGGAGGTACGCCGAGGAGATCACCGCTGCCGCGGCATCAAAGGCCACCGGCGGCCGCAGCGCCGTGTCGGTCGGCGACGTGCTCATCATCCTCAGCTGCGTCGCCTGGGCCGGATGGCTGGTTCTCCAGGTACGCGGCCGTAACACAAGTCAATAATCTACTAATTAACTTTGCATTTTGGTGATGAAATTTTCCTTGTAGAACAAGACCTCTCAACGGTTCGCAGCACCTTACACGAGCACCATCATCATGTCGCTGATCGTGGGCGTGGAGTTCGCGGTGGTGAGCGCCGCCGTGTGGGAGCTCGGGTCCGGCAACCGTAGCCATGTACTCACAACGAGTCAAACATGTAATCTAACTTTGCATTTTGGCCGGTAATGAAAATTTTCCTTGTAGAACGAGACCTCGCAACGGTTCGCAGCGCCTTACACGAGCACCATCATCATGTCGGTGATCGTGGGCGTGGAGTTCGCGGTGGTGAGCGCCGCCGTGGACCGCCGGGCCGCCGTGTGGGAGCTCGGGTCGCTAATCATGTTTCTAACCAAAATTAGTGCATACGTATGCAGGGGATCGTGGGCTGGGGGGCCAACTTTGTGGTGATGACGAGGTGCATTAAGCTGCGTGGCCCACTGTTCGTCTCCATGTTCAACCCGGTGGTGTTGGTGGTCTGCGCCGTGCTGGGCTGGGCGTTCCTCGGCGAAAAGATACACCTCGGAGAGTAAGTGTATCTTCTATTTTTTTTTCTTTACATAAACGTGGCCTGAGCTATATGAGATCAATGAGGTGTTAAGCATATGTTATGGGTGTGTACTAGGAGTTCTAAACCTAATATTTGTTGTTCAATTTAATGCATGTAAAGGAACAGATTTACTATTTGTCATTTTTGTTAGAATCTAGAGATGTTAATCTTGGACCTAGTACCACTAGTGCACCTACGATGCTTAGTGCGTACTTCCTCCGTTCCTAAATACAAGTTTTTGTAAAGATTTCACTAGGAACCACATACAGATGTATATAGATACATTTTAGAGTGTAGATTCACTCATTTTGCTTCATATGTGGTTCATAGTGAAATCTCTTCAAAGACTAGGAACATAGGGAGTATATAGCTTCTTTATCCTTTTATACTGACATGCATTTACTTTTGGTGTCACTGCCCAGTGCGGTTGGATCGGTGCTTATCGTGGCCGGCCTCTACATGGTACTATGGGGAAAGGCCAGGGAGGCGCGCAAGCCGGCCCATGTCGAGGATGGTGCCGGCGCCGGTGTGTGACACGGAGGCCGCCGCATGGAGGACAACAGTGAGGTCTAGCAAGATCGCGCTCCTAGCGCTACTCCTATGTATCTACTGTGGATCCTCCTTTAGTATGGATGTAGAACTCTCTCAACTAACTTGTGTGTTTGTTTGATGCACAACTTATTTCTGAACCCTTTCGGCACCGTTCTGATTCATAAGCATGGTTATGTATTTGTCGGTGCTTTCAGATCAGAAAACAACAGGACCACATGCATCAATGACATATACTATTTCTTTGTTTGCGCAATATATAGATTCATAGTTGCACTAATGAGTATGGTGCTCTGTTTTATGCCCAACACCCTTTTAGATACTGCACCTGATCGCCTTCCCGGCTGGAGATACTATACTGCTCTGTCAAGCACATCACTTTCGACTGATGATCCTATCTCTAAGCTTTTCCTCCCCCTACAGATTTTTTTTATATATAAAAGAGAGATCTTCTCCGATTTCATTTAACTGAAACAGTTATATCTTCCACAAATAGTATTTACCAAAAGAAAAGCTTGCAAGGAAACTACATGAAACTAGACAAAAGGTAACCCATAAAACTCTGAAATACGGGCGTCCACAGATCGGACCCTCCCTCCCCACTCCACTGTCTCGCTCTTCTGCCGGAATAAATTCATGTAATCCATTAATTCTTCATCGTGGTTGTCGGTGTCAAAACCAGCGGATCTCGGGTAGGGGGTCCCTAGGCCGGATGGTAACAGGAGACAGGGGACATGATGTTTTACCCAGGTTCGGGCCCTCTTGATGGAGGTAAAATCCTACGTCCTGCTTGATTAATATTGATGATATGAGTAGTACAAGAGTAGATCTACCACGAGATCAGAGAGCCTAAACCCTAGAAGCTAGCCTATGGTATGATTGTATGTTGTGATTGTTGTCCTACGGACCTAAAACCCTTCGGTTTATATAGACACCGGAGAGGGTTAGGGTTACACAAGGTCGGTTACAAAGGAGGAGATATCATATTCGTATTGCCTAGCTTGCCTTCCACGCCAAGTAGAGTCCCATCCGGACACAAGACGAAGTCTTCAATCTTGTATCTTCATAGTCTAACAGTCTGGCCAATGGAGATAGTCCGGCTGTCCGAAGACCCCCTAATCCAGGACTCACTCAGTAGCCCCTGAACCAGGCTTCAATGACGATGAATCCGGCGTGCAGTATTTTCTTCGGCATTGCAAGGTGGGTTCCTTCTCCGAATACACCACAGAAGAATTTGAATACGAGGATAGTGTCCGACCCTGCAAAATAAGTTCCACATTCCACCATAGAGAGAATAATATTTTCGCAGATCTAATTTGTTGGCATGTTTTGGCAGCATGACGTTATGTCACGGCCCGACGATTATTCAAACTGTCTTTTAACCAGCCCCGCGCATAACGCGAGGCAGTTTTTCGACACGTCTTGTCAAAGCAGAGATCGTGTCCCCTTATTACGGGATTCTCATCAATACGGGCGTGGGTAACCCAACCGCGCCATCAATTGCGGCGCTTGGGGGATAAGCGAGTTTTACCAGGCAAGTGGGGACGCTTAGTTTCGTCCGCCCATATAAAGGGATAAGGATTCACCTTTCTATCCACGCCTTCTTCCTTCCTTATCCATCCGTTTCACACACTTGAGCTCTAGCGCCCAAGTCCGCACTTCCCACCTCGACCTTCTCCAATCATGTCCGGAGCGGGAGGCAAGTGGATGGTCTCCTCCGTCACGGAGGGAGACATCAAGAAACTGAGGAGAGCCGGATACATGCCCGACGACATCGCGCACCGGCTCCTAAATGAGGGGCAGCTCATCCCCACCCCCAGGCCCCATGACAGGGTAGTATTCCTCACCCATTTCCTCCGCGGACTGGGGTTCCCTCTCCGTCCCTTCGTCCGGGGGCTCATGTTTTATTATGGCCTGGATTTCCACGATCTAGCCCCGAACTTCCACTAGTAGAAAAAGGACCTAATGTGAGACGCATTAGTGCCGGTTTGATTTTAGCCCGGTACTAATGGTACCATTAGTGCCGGTTCGAACGGCTATGCATTAATGCCGGTTCATGTTGAACCTTTAGTACCGGTTCGTGCCACGAACCGGTACTAAAGGGGTGATGGCAGGCTGGCGTTAGGTCGGGGCCCTACGATCACCTTTAGTACCGGTTCGTGTCACAAACCGGTACTAAAGGGCTAACCTTTGGTACCGGTTTGTGCCACGAACCGGTACTAAAGGGGTCTGACCTATAGTACCGGTTTGTGACACAAACCGGCACTATAGGGCAATTTTCAAACTCTACCCCCCCCCCCCAAGTGTGTCGCCATTTCAGTTCTGAAAAAATTAAAAGAAAATTATAAAAACTTCAAAAAATAAAATCCTTCGAGAGGTAGTTATATTACTACATCTACTAGTTAGGAAAATTTGAAAACTTCAATTTGGACATGTTTTGCAAAAAGTGTAGGGAAAATGTAAAACGGCTATAACTTTTGCATACGATATCAGAAAAAAACGTATAATATATCAAAAAATTCAGCACGAAAATCCGCATCCGATGGAGACGGCCTATGGCCTGTTTGCAATTTTTTAGAATCCTCAAATTCCAAAACGAAAAAAGATATGGTCAAACTTCAATTTTTTTAAAAAAAAATTGGTTAAATCTGGTCAAACTACTTATTCGAGAAGTATTAATGTCACTACATAATTATTCAAGAATATTAGTGTTACTAAATAATTATTTCAATTTTTTAAATTTTGGTCAAACTGTGGTCAAACTATGGTCAAACTTATTCAAGAAATATTAGTGTTAGTAAATAATTACTGTTTTTTAGAATAATAGTTTCAAACTCAAACGGTGAAACGTGTGACCTAATGCTCAAGCTAAACTGCTGAGGGTTAATAGGATTGACAGCTTACATTTGTCAGGAAAACAACAAGTGCAGACTTGGAATGTAGGGGGAATAGAACTCCGAAGTTAAGCGTGCTCAGGCTGGGGGAGTGAGAGGATGGGTGACCGGCCGGGAAGTCAGGTGATTTGGAATGAGTGATCCACACTTGAGCAGTTAAGAGAGGTGATTAGAGACTAAATCATCAAATAATTCAGGAAAATTAAAAATCGAAAAAAAAATCAAATTTTTTTTCCAAAATTTTCAAAAAAAAAACCTTTAGTACCGGTTGGTAACACCAACCGGTACTAAAGGTCCCCCATACCAGGGTGCGAGGTCACGCCACGTGGTGGCACTTTAGCGCCGGTTCGTGCCAAACCGGTACTAAAGGGGGAGGGGGCTTTAGTGCCCACCCTTTAGTGCCGGTTATGGAACCGGCACAAAAAGCCCTTACGAACCGGCGCTAAAGCTCCGTTTTCTACTAGTGTTCATCTTCAACATCTCGGCGTTTATCGTCGTGTGCGAGGCCTTCCTCCGCATCAAGCCCCACTTCAACTTATGGCTAAAGACCTTCAATGTCAAGCCGAAGGTGGTGGGCGGCCGCCAGGCGGAGTGCAGAGGCGCCATGGTGGGCAAGATGCCCAACATAACATGGCTCGAGGGCTCCTTTGTGGAAACCATAAAGGGATGGCAATCGGAATGGTTCTATATACCCGAGCCGCGCGACCCCGCATGGGTAGTGGCCCCCGAGTTCCGATCTGGCATCCTCATGCGGCTCACCTCCTGGAAAGAGAAGGGCCTGTCCTGGGGTAATTCGAAAGAGTTGACCGGACTCCAAACATGTATTCAAAACATGGTGGACAAGAAGCTCAAGCTTGTCAACATAGTCCAAGTTATGCTCATCCGCCTGATACTTCCGTGCCAACAACGGGAGTTTAACTTGTGGGAGTTCAATCCGGCGCAGAGCCGAACTCTGAACAGGCTCTTCGACACGACTCATGAAGACGCCTGGAGGGTGCTGTTCAAAAGTGCCGAGGTCCCTCCCCCTATTACTGAGGATCGCGGATTCAGCGCGAAGTGCCAAGCCAGTGTGGTAAGCTGTTTTACCTTTCACAGGATAATTATTTTTTATATAGGTTGGCTTTATGCGGGATCTAAACTCCCGTATCTTTGACAAGACTGGCAGAAGATGGCCGGAAAGATCGACTGTCCGGGTCCTTTGCTCGAAGACCCCGCAGACGCTCTTCTGGCGAAGATGCTGACTCCGGCCCCTTATAAGGTGCCGGAGAAGACCAAGAAGGCCAAGGGAACCCGAAAGAGTTCCCAACGCCAGGCATCGTCGGACTCACCGTCCGATGACTCTGCGGCGCACTCTTCCCCTAAAGATGAGGAAGAGGAAGAAGAAGATGCTCCCCCACCGACTGGGGGAGACATGAAAAGGAAGGCCGCCCCAACCGGAGAGGCTGGAGGGTCCAAGAAGGGAAGGACTCTCCTTCCGGACAGTTCCACCGTCGCCGATGAAGGCGAAGGCGAGTGGTTGCCCAGGGTCAAGCCCCCGGGGAGATTGTAAGTATTCGGATACCAGAGTAACTCCTAGGATTCCTTTGTCGCACTGCTTTCCCTAACGTCGAACGCAATTATGCAGGCCGCCACGAGCTAGTATCGATGTATCATCGGACGGCTCCTTGGGCTTGTCGGACATGGATAGCGATCCAGTCCCGACCGCCACCTCCCCTCATCCTGCCGACGACGCTGAGGTGTTGTCTCAAGAGGCACCGGATCGAGGGGAGACAGTCCTGGAGGCGCCTCAAGGCGACCTTCCGGACTGCGGGAGCCGCGGGGACGGGGCCCCCGAGAGCTCCGAGTTCGGCCCTCAGCCGAACACCGTGCCGGACCCTCCAGCGGTTCCGGGCTCGGGCAGGCAATCTCCTTCTAAGAGGGGCAAGACGCCTGTGCCGGTGACCTCTGGCCATCCAGAGGCACCAGACAATCTGCTGGAAGCGCTTCGCAGCGCTTCCATCGACGAAGAGCACCGCACTATCATGAGTGCGGTGATCCAAAAGGTTCAGTCCGCCAAGAGCGGATTGACTGAAGCCTGTGCCAGCCTTCTAACAGGCTTTGAGGTAAGTGTTTTAAAATGTAGTAGAAATATTACCGCATAGACAGTAGCCCCTGATGCTTTGTTCGGTGTTCATAAAGAAAAGCCGAACAGAGGATCAAATAATATCGCAGGAGTCTAATATAAGTGTGTCAATATGCATATGCAGGCTTCGCTGCTGGCGTATGCCGCACTAACTGCGGAGGTCGCCATACTGAAGCAGGACCTCGAGGGGTCCAAGAAAGAGCTCGGCCTTGCCAAGAGGCAGCTCGAGGAGAACAAGGGTAAGTAATACCCCGTCTATAGATATGTATATATAAAAAGGGACGCGATTGCAAAATGACAGGATTATTGTATGTTTGCCAGGGGCCACGACCGAGGTGGCGACCCTGAAGCAAGTGCTGGCCAAGGCCGAAGATACAGTGGCCAAGGAGCGCACCGAGCGAGAGAAGCACGAGGCTCGGGTGGGCGAGGTGCAGCAAGAGCTCCAGTCTCTTGTGGCGAAGCACGAGGCGTTGGAGCTTGACTCCAAGACGCGGGAGTCTGAGCTTGCCGCGGCCCTCGAGAGTTTAAAAAGTGCCAAGGCCGAAGCCCAAAAGGCCCTCCAAGAGATCGACGCGATGAAGAAGATAGCGGCGGGTAAGGCTTTCTATATGCAAAGCAAGCATGTAAAAGTAAATTACCGATTACTTACCCGGATACGGAGCTCTTCAGGAGCATTCGCAGATTTGCCCCGCAGTGTGTCCGATGCCGCACAATTTTACCAGGCCGAGGACGGAAGCTCGACGGAGAAGCTGTTCTGGTCTCACTATGCTGAGGCCGAACATTCGGTGCCAATGAGCGACCAGCTGAAACAGATGGTCGAGCTATATAAGGCGGCCGATCAGGCCATGAAGAGCTTTATAGTCCGGTTGTGGCCTGGCGACGCCCTTCCGAATAGCTTCTTCGGCCTGGTGAGACGGCTCGTGGATGCCTGCCCGCGGCTGGAGGTCGTCAAGCGATCTGTCTGCATTGAAGGTGCACGCCGGGCTTTCGCCCGTGTGAAATTGCTGTGGGTCAAGCTAGACGCCGTGAAGCTGATGAAGGAGGGGCCGCCAGAGGGCAAGGAGCACCGCCCCCCCCCCCCGAGATGTACTACGAGGGTGTTCTGTCGGGCGCCCGTCTCATCGCGGACGAGTGTTCAAAAGATGTAATATTTGAATGAGACTTGCTCGTTTTATCCTGTATGTATGAAAACTTGTTTCATATGCGCGATGCAACGCTTGTTGGAATTTAAAATATTACCTTCTGTTTGGCTGTTTATCCAATCTGAGAGATGGCTAGTCCTCGGCTTCTGCCCCCATGCCACGAGTGCTGGGGTGTTCGGGATAAACCTGAGCACTCTTGTTCCGATGTTTGGGTCCTTTGAGGGAGGTGCTCAGCACAACGAACAAGGCAACCGGACTAATAATGCTTTATCACTCTCACTTAGCCATAGAATTTTATAATTTTAAATTTTGGCGAAGCCCCTGGTATTCGGAAGGCCGAATTCGGGGCGCGATACACGCCTGTAAGCCGGACAGGGCCGGCCCCTCGCCCTAAGCGACATAAGTCTTTAGGGACTCGAAAAACCTCGCCGAACAGCGACCAGTCTCTCGCCTTATCATGACAGTCAGTTTTAGCTTTCTCTACTGAGGTGCTCAGCCCGGCAGAACCGGGGCACAATCGCAGTAGTTCTCCTAGTACTACCTTAGCCGATAGAGCGGAACGTAAGGTACCAAAACATAGGAGCCGGGAAAACCCAACATTTGACCAAAGACATGATTCGGAGCTGATGCATATAATGCTATAAGTTCGGGGTGCCGCACTTGTGAAAGTGTTCGGACTTTTCACACCGCATTGTGGGGTACGTAAGCCCCTGGTGTATTGGCCGTACCAGAGTATACGGTTGCAAGGTGTCATTAATGAACACACACACACACACACACATATCACTAGTAGAAAAAGGGTCAAATGTGAAGCACATTAGTGCCGGTTTGAATTTGAGCCGGCACTAATGTGACCATTAGTGCCGGTTCCAACGGCTAGGCGGGCGGGCATCATTAGTACCGGTTCGTGGGTAACCTTTAGTACCGGTTCATGCCACGAACCGGTACTAATGAGGCTGTCTCAGGCTATGGTCAGTCTGGGGCCCCCACGAAGACCTTTAGTACCGGTTCATGCCATGAACCCAGTGGCGGAGCCAGCGCCCGGCCACCCCGGGCACTTGCCCGGGCTCGCTGGCCACGGGACAGCGTACACACCTGATAAACAATGGGGCAAAATCTGTTATGCATCGTCATTTGCCCAGGCAGAAGTGTACGATACGTGATAAACAAATGGGCTCATTTTTTCCTTTTTGAGCAGAACACAACAATGGGTTCCTACCAAGCGTTGTCATGTGCTAATTAACAAGGCCTATCAAGTGCAGTCGGCGTAATGTTCGTCAGTCATGGGCTGCGATTCCCTTCTTACAAAACGAGCAGTCACAACGACGCCACCACTTCGGCTGCTCGTTTCTACCCCTCGAAAAAAGGGGAAAATAGGCTGGACTATGGAGACGAACCGGCAGCGAGCGAATCCGGAGGCCGCCCTAGGCGCACGGCCGGTGGCGGGTGGAGCGGATCCATGTCTAGGAATGGCTTATATCCTCCTCGTCCAGTGCCTTTCTCGTCTTTCTCCTGATTAGGTAAAATTTCTAACTAATTTTAAGATTGATAGATTAGGGCTAAATTTTGAGTTTAGATGGTGCGGCGACTGCCTCGTGATACTGATATATTTAGTACTATGCCCGTCTCTTTTCTTACACAAGCTCTCTATTTTGAATATGTTCGCTAATCGCAACTCTTAATTTATGTGCATTAGAAATTCAATTGTTTTTGTTGTATAGTGCCTTCTAGGATGTTTGGATGCTAATTTTGATAGATATATTTTTACAAGTAACATGACAAGTTTAGTTCTATGCACGGCTTTGTTTTATGACTTATGTTGTCACATGGCAATATCTCGAAGCTCCTAGGACAGTTTGGCGAGAGCCTTCTCCAGGACACTTGGCAATGGGCGACACATGGTGCGACCTGAGTAGCCCTTTTGCCAAAAGTTGTTTGTCGAGTGTGATTGAGGGGGCACTCAGAAAACCTACGAACGCTTGCTAAAGGCAGCACTCGACAAACATCAAGGACACGTTAACTGCAATGGAACCATCTTCACCTAGTATCATGCTAAAGGCAGCACTCGACAAACCTACGAACGCTTGCTAAAGGCAGCACTCGACAAACCAACGAATGCTTTGCCAAAGACTGCACTTGGCAAACATCAAGGACATGTGTCACCCTTCAGTTGTCCTGTCTTCGGCGAGTAAGGTACGGAAGATAGTCGGCAAACCAACGAACGCTTTGCCGAAGACTGCAATTGGCATGTGTCACCCTTCAATTGTATTGTCTTCGCCGAGTATGGTATGGAAGATACTCGGCAAAGACAACATGCCATGTGGCAAGCGCCATATCTGTCTAACTAGCCGTTAGCCTACTTTATTTTACCGAGTAGCTCATTTTAACCCTCGATAAAGTCTTTGTCAAGTATCCGATGGAAGGAAATCGACGAAGCTCTCTTTGCTGAAAGGGGGTATTTCAAGTAGGGTTTGTCGAGTGTTGCACTCGGCAAACTAGTTGCTGAGCTGTGATACCGGCCTTCGCCGAGTACTTTGGTACTTGACAAAGAACCCGATTCTGGTAGTGTATAAAACTGAATATTGATGTATCATATACTAGCTCACATTAAAATTACATTTTGCATGACTGATATGTTCATATTTTCACTTCATTACTATTGGATATTTGTGTTTTCGAAGTTTGGGGCGATTTTATATATTGTTTATCGAAACACTTGATTTTGATTTCCAAATTAGACTTAGGCTCAAGCTTGCCCGGGCTTCAAAAAAGTTCTGGCTCCGCCACTGCATGAACCGGTACTAGAGTTTCTTTGTAAGCTGATTTTTAGTCCCACCTCGCCAAGAGAGAGGCAGTATGAGCGATTTATAAGCCGTGAGTGCACAGACAATGACGAAGAGTTGCAATGCTCACCTACATGTTGATTAGCTTCAAGCCTTGCGGAATAGCATAGATTGCACTGAGCTATGTGCAGTGCAGTCTACACTATTCCGAATGGCTTGAAGCAAATTAACCAGCATTGCACCTCTTTTTTATTTTTAATAACTTATTTGAACTCCGGACTTCTTTTATGTTCAGTATGCAACATTCAAAGTGACGTCATCAATTTCCAACATGTTCTGACATCATTTGTTGTTTTTCGGTCATTTACCTAATTGTTTAGAGAGCTAAATGACCATGAAATTGAAAATCACTACAAAATGAATCCTGAAAATGTTGAAACTTGGCATGGTATCATCATATCACCCGCATAGCATGCGCGAAAGAGTAGAGAGGGTCACGGCAAAAACTGGACGCACTTCGTGTACAAACTGGACAAACTCTTTCAGAGTATCAGGGTTTCGGACGAGAACTCATCTGTTACATGGTCACTTCAATGTTTTTTAAACTTATTTGAACTCCGGACTTCTTTTGTGTTCAGTATGCAGCATTCAAAGAGACCTCATCAATTTCCAACATGTTCTGACATCATTTGTTGTTTTTTGGTCATTTACCTAATTGTTTAGAGAGCTAAATGACCGTGAAATTGAAAATCACTACAAAATGAATCCTGAAAATGTTGAAACTTGGCATGGTATCATCATATCACCCGCATAGCATGCGCGAAAGAGTAGAGAGGGTCACGGCAAAAACTGTACGCACTTCATGTACAAACTGGACAAACTCTTTCGGAGTATCAGGGTTTCGGACGAGAACTCATCTGTTACACGGCCACTTCAATGTTTTTTTTAAACTTATTTGAACTCCGGACTTCTTTTGTGTTCAGTATGCAGCATTCAAAGCGACGTCATCAATTTCCAACATGTTCTGACATCATTTGTTGTTTTTCGGCCATTTACCTAATTGTTTAGAGAGCTAAATGACCGTGAAATTGAAAATCACTACAAAATGAATCCTGAAAATTTTGAAACTTGGCATGGTATCATCATATGACCCGCATAGCATGCGCGAAAGAGTAGAGAGGGTCACGGCAAAAACTGGACGCACTTCATGTGCAAACTGGACAAACTCTTTCGGAGTATCAGGATTTCGGACGAGAACTCATCTGTTACACGGCCACTTCAATGTTTTTTAAACTTATTTGAACTCCTGACTTCTTTTGTGTTCAGTATGCAGCATTCAAAGCGACGTCATCAATTTCCAACATGTTCTGACATCATTTTTTGTTTTTCGGTCATTTACCTAATTGTTCAGTATGCAGCATTCAATTTCCAGAAGAAAATAAATAGAAGAAAAGAAATAATGCAGAAAATAAAAAACTATACAAAAAATTATTCAAAAATAAATAAAAGAAAATAAATAATGCAGAAAAGAAAAAACTATATAAAAAACTACTCAAAATAAATAGAAGAAAATAAATAATGCAGAAAAGAAAAACTATATAAAAAATTTGTTGGCGCGCTGCGCAGTGGGCTTGCCAGACCTAGGGTGTGCAAATGCAGGCCCAGAAGGGCCAGCAGGCTCACAGGGCAGCGCGCCTTGGTTAATTAGGCCCAGAAGCCTGCTATATAGACAAACTCGAAGGAGCAGCCACGGCTGGGTTTATAAACCAGTGCGGCTGCCCTTCGCTCGGCGAGGTGGGACTAAACATTGTGCACCGCCGGTGGCAACGCACAACCTTTAGTACCGGTTGGTGGCTCCAACCGGTACTAAAGGGGGGTCTTTAGTACCGGTTCGTGGCACGAACCGGTACTAAAGGGGCCGTTTCCTGCCCCTTGGCCTGGCGAAAATTGGCCTTTAGTACCGGTTGGTGGCTCCAACCGGCACTAAAGACCCCTCCTATATATATATATATATGGAACCTACGAAAAAATCAGTTCATCGACCACCAGTAGTTCTTCTCGATCCAAACTTCTTCGCCGCGCGCCCGTCGCCCCATCGCGCGCCGCCCTCGCCGCCCCCGCCGCCCGTCGCCGTCACCGCCCGACCCGTCGCCCCCGCCGCGCCCGTACGTCGCCGCCGCCTCTCGCCCGCCGCGCCCGTCCCCCCGCCGCCGCCCGTACGCCGCGTCCCCCGGTCGTACGTACACACACACACTTTCTGTTGTTTAGATTAATGTTAGATAAATTACATAGATAATAATGTTAGAGTGTTAATGGTTAGATGAATTATATGGAAAAGATGTTAAATATTAATGTCAAATATATTTTACATGAATTAAAACAAGTTGAACTAGTTGAATTAGTATAGCTAGATATTAATTAGGTATATATATGAGATTATTTGAACTAGTTGAATTAATATAACTAGTTTATTTTTAGTATGAAAATTAATAGAATAAGTTTATTTTTAGTAAGAAAATTTAGGTATATGAGATTTGATGATCTAATCAAAATATTACTATATAGAACTACCTACTTTATTTTAGTAAGAAATTAATAGAACTAGTTTATTTTTAGTAAATGCTTAGTTGAATTAATAGAACTATTTTATTTAGTTGAATTAATAGAACTAGTAAGTGTTTAATGTTTCACCTATGTATGAACATATATGTTAGATATTAGATGAATTAGTTCAATTAATTAGTTGAACTAGTTAGTTGAATTAGTTTAATTAATTAGGTATATTCTTCGTAAGTGCTTAGTTGAACTAGTTGAATTAACAGAATTAGTTGAATTAATAGAACTAATAAGTGCTTAATGTTTCACCTATGAACATAGGAATGTCGTCTGACGACGAACACGATTTCATTATGTGTGAATACTGCGAAGACCAGCGCGGCCTGTGCGGCCAAAATTTTCTAGTTGATGATAGACGCTTCAGCATCAAGCTGGATGAGAACTTCGAAGTGGATACAGGAAGTCACAACGACAAGTCTTTTTTTCGTAATTAAGCATGACTTATGCTTCATTTTTCTTCACCTTTTAATTTTAATTTTTCACTATTCTACTAGCGTATCCCCTGCCATGCAAGAATTTTTGTCTTGGATAAGATAGGTTTCAGTCCTAACAAAACTATGGAGGTAAAAAGAGTTTACTTGAAGACCGAGTATGGTTATACCTTCAACGTTAAATTATACAATGCAGACACATACACCTATTTTGAATGCAAAACTTGGCAAGCACTATGCAAGGCTTATGCATTTGAGCCTGATATGGTTATCACCTTTGATATTCGCCCGAAAAATGATATTGAAGGTAATAAAGACATCTGGGTCGATGTGCAGACGCCTCTAATTCTACCATTATGTAAGTTTCTCAACCATATTTATGTCTTTGATATGAGATTATTTGAACCAGTTGAATAATTAGTAGATCTCAATTAATATTGACAGCTTACTTCCAGTCAAGCAAACATGTCCGGCGCTTGGTAGACAGGACCATCCACTGTCCCGGGGCTGAACTAAACTGCGAGGAGACAAGTCATTATGTTTCATGGCTTGAGGATCTTGATGCTGTCAAGACAAATTTCTTTCCTGCACTTAGAAATGTTAGTACTCAAAACGTGCGACCAATAGTGTTCGTACTGAACTACGGTCACATATATTTAGGAAAGATGGTAAGATTTCTACTATTTCTTCTCAGTGCATCTTTTGCATACATTATTTTTTAAGCTAAACTTCATTGCTAAGTATGTTACTATACGATGTTCTTCAATAGGGACTCTCGATTAATGTTGTGCCTGATTGGATCGAGACTAAAGATACCATGAATATTGTTAGCTTACGGCCAAGATATCCTACAATGCACTTTAGTGCATTCAGAATTTCTAATAGCGACGAATGCTTAATAGTAAAAGACTGGAGCAAAATTGTGAACGATCACAGAGAAGTACTAGGGGCAGCAATCAGAAGCGCAACCCACGATTAGGAGACAGGTTCATCTGCATGCTCCAATATGATGAATCAGCAAAGCTATACATGTTCTATGCTATTTTACCTGAGAGAGAGCAGCAGGAGTGATTAATTAGCTAGTTCATGCTCTTAGTACTTGTCCTCTCATGTCCGTGTTCTTCGTCCTGAACTTAATCTCAAACAGTGATTTGCTTTTGTAGTGTTATGAATGCTTATAATATCATTACCATGTTGAACTCGATGATATCTTTGCTATGAAAACCGTTGGTGATGATATATATGATGCAAGAGTTTTTATATTAATTAATATGATGATGATGATGATGATGATGAGTTATTATATCATTTATGAAAGAAATTGCATATTAGTTTCAACTGGATGGATTCTAGCTAAGTGATCAAGTATATATATGCCATATCCATATTACCTCGATCACTTAAGTAGGTGATCAAGTATATATAATATGGATATGACATATACTTGATGACTTAGCTAGGATCCACACACATCCAGTCAAACTAATCACCTAATGATTTAACAACTCATTATAATGTAAAACAATCACTAAATTAAATTGAAAACACATAATTAAAGTAAAAAAACCAAAACACACCAAAAAATTTAGTACCGGTTGGTGTTACCAACCGGTACTAATGTCCTACGCGCCCACGGAGCTGGCTCGTGCCACGTGTTTGCCCTTTAGCACCGGTTCGTGCTGAACCGGTACTAAAGGGGGGGCCTTTAGTGCCCACCAATTAGTGCCGGTTATGGAACCGGCACTAAAGGCCCTTACGAACCGGTTTTAAAGCTCCGTTTTCTACTAGTATATATATATATAACAAGAATGCAATAATAGTCGTAATGTCATGCATTGTTTATTGCCTTGAGAGGCTGCTTTGCGCTTCTGCTGCGAGGGCCGCGGTGTGCTCCTCTGTTCGGAGAGAGCGCTCTGTGTTTCCATTGACTGTAATAACTCCGCGAGGTCCTGGCATCTTGAGCTTGAGGTATGCGTAATGCGATACCGCATTGAATCTAGCAAATGCGGTTCGCTCGAGCAGCGCGTGATAACCACTACGGAACGGGACTATATCGAAGATTAACTCTTCGCTTCGGAAGTTATCCGGGGATCCGAAGACCATTTCCAGTGTAATTGAGTCTGTGCAATGGGTCTCTACGCCTGGAATGACGCCCTTAAAGGTCGTTTTTGTGGGTTTGATCCTTGAGGGGTCTATACCCATTTTGCGCACTGTGTCCTGATAAAGCAGGTTCAGGTTGCTGCCGCCGTCCATAAGGACTCGAGTGAGGTGAAATCCGTCGATGATTGGGTCTAGGACCAGTGCGGCGAATCCTCCATGACGGATACTAGTGGGGTGGTCCCTGTGATCGAAGGTGATCGGACAGGAGGACCAAGGGTTGAACTTTGTGGCGACTGGCTCCAACGCATATACGTCCCTGAGCGCATGCTTCCGCTCCCTCTTGGGGATGTGGGTTGCGTATATCATGTTCACCGTCCTCACTTGCGGGGGGAACCTCTTCTGTCCTCTAGTGTGCGGCTGCCGGGGCTCCTCCTCGTTATCGCTATGCGGCCCCTTGTCCTTATTTTCGACAATTAACTTGTCGGCCTGCTTGAACACCCAACAATCCCTGTTGGTGTGATTGGCTGGCTTGTCTGGGGTGCTGTGTATTTGACACAAGCGATCGAGTATAAGGTCCAAGCTGGACAGACCCGACGTACTTTGTTTAAATGGCTTTTTCCGTTGACCGGGTTTAGAGCCTTTGAATCCAGCGTTGACTGTCGTATCCTTAGTATTTTCGCTGTTAATGCGGCGCTTACGCTTGTTGCGATGTGACCTGCTATTGCCGTCCTTGGTATCTGAGGTACCATGGTTCTTTGATATGTTATTACTGCGAGCCGGCCAGCTGTCTTCTCCCGCACAAAAGCGGGTCATGAGCGTCGTGAGAGCTGCCATAGATTTCAGCTTTTCCTGACCAAGGTGCCGGGCTAGCCACTCATCTTGGATGTTGTGCTTGAAAGCCGCTAAGACCTCCGCATCCGGACATTCGACGATTTGATTTTTCTTTGTAAGGAACCGAGTCCAGAATTGCCTGGCCGACTCTTCTGGCTGCTAAATTATGTGGCTTAAATCATCGGCGTCTGGTGGTCGCACATAAGTGCCCTGAAAGTTGTCGAGGAATGCGGCTTCCAGATCTTTCCAACAGCTAATGGAGTCCGCTGGCAAGCTGTTAAGCCAATGCCGCGCTGGTCCTTTGAGCTTTAGTGGGAGGTATTTGATGGCGTGTAAGTCATCGCCGCGGGCCATGTGGATGTGGAGGAGGAAATCTTCAATCCATACTGCGGGATCTGTTGTGCCGTCGTATGATTCAATATTTACAGGTTTGAAACCTTCTGGGAATTGATGTTCCATTACTTCGTCTGTGAAGCATAAGGGGTGTGTGGCGTCTCTGTATTGGGCTATATCGCGACGCAGCTCGAATGGGTCTTGCCCGCTGTGTTCAGCCCGGCCGGATTTGCTTTTACTGTATTCGGCGTGACGTTTGTCGTCTCGCAGAGTGGTGCGCCCTCGTGATCCGTATATCGATCTTGAATGATTTACCTTGTCCTCTAGTATGTCTCGCAGGTCTGGCGTATCTCCCCATGCCTTTTTATTTGAATGGCGTTGGGGTGGAGGCTGAGCTTTGGCTGGAATGCCTCTCTATCGCGGCCACGAGGTGGCTGATTAGCCGTATCATATGCTTCTTCCTCCAGTCGGGGTAGTAACCCGCGCCTTGGGTAACTCTTGGAGGGACGCTCGAGTTTATATTCCTCGGCCGCGAGGACTTCAGTCCATTTGTCAGCTAGCAGATCTTGATCAGCTTGAAGCTGCTGTTGCTTTTTCTTCAGGCTATTTGCCGTGGCTATAAGCCGGTGCTTGAAGCGCTCTTGTTCGATGGGATCCTCTGGTACGGCGAATTCATCGTCTTCGGAGGGGGGCATGTGATTGTCATCCTCCTCCTCTCCGTCTGCCGCTCTCTCAGGAGAGCTGGCTCCTCCATCCTCCTGCTCTAAATCTTGCTGGAGGGGTTTGTTGTTTTCTTCGGCACTATCCGAAGTGTTATTATCTCCTGTGCCGGTATCACCATTTTTGCTTTGGCGGGACTTAGAGCGGCGCCGCTGACGTCGGCGTTTGGGTTGCTTCTTGGAGGGGTCATCCTTCGCTATCCCGTCGCCATTTCCTTCTTTGGGTGTATCCACCATGTATATGTCATATGACGAGGTGGCTTTCCAGTGCCCTATAGGTGCTGGTTCATGTTCGTCTCCTACATCGTTGTCCATACCGTCGATGTCTTCGGAGTCGAAGTCGAGCATGTCGGTTAAATCATCGATAGTGGCTACGACGTGGGTGGTGGGTGGGCGTCGAATTTCTTCGTCGTCTGCATCCCAATCCTGTTGGCCATAATCCAGCCAGGGCTCTCCTGACAAAGAGAGAGACCTTAGTGAATTCAGAATGTCGCCGAAGGGCGAGTGCTGAAAGATATCCGCGGCGGTGAATTCCATGACCGACGCCCAATCAGATTCGATTGGCAGGGGCGCGGATGGTTCGGAGTCAGAAGAAGAGTCTGGCACCTTGGAGTCACGGGCTGCGCAGAGGATTATGCTGGTGTTTGGCTCGATCGCCGTCGAGACTGCAGCCCCTGAGGCGGTGTCTAGCCACCCGTCCTCGATTGGCGCAGTTTGCTCTGAGCTAAGGGTCGGAGCTGATGCGGGCGCGGCCTCTGGGGTACTGTTCGGCGGCAGAGATAGGTCATACCCATCGCGACAGTGCGGCGCGCCCGGTTGTGGCTCGAATCCGTCGAAGATCAAGTCTCCGCGGATGTTGGCCGTGTAGTTCAAACTTTCAAATCTGACCTGATGGCCAGGGGCGTAGCTTTCAATCTGCTCCAGATGGCCAAGCGAATTAGCCCGCAGTGCAAAGCCGCCGAATACGAAGATCTGTCTGGGGAGAAAAGTCTCACCCTGGACCGCATCGCTATCGATGATAGTAGGAGCCATCAAGCCTAACGGCGACGACACAGAGGAACTCTCAATGAAAGTACCAATGTCGGTGTCAAAACCGGCGGATCTCAGATAGGGGGTCCCGAACTGTGCGTGTAGGCCGGATGGTAACAGGAGGCAGGGGACACGATGTTTTACCCAGGTTCGGGCCCTCTTGATGGAGGTAAAACCCTACGTCCTGCTTGATTAATATTGATGATATGAGCAGTACAAGAGTATATCTACCACGAGATCAGAGAGGCTAAACCCTAGAAGCTAGCCTATGGTATGATTGTATGTTGTGATTGTTGTCCTACGGACCTAAAACCCTTCGGTTTATATAGACACCAGAGAGGGTTAGGGTTACACAAGGTCGGTTACAAAGGAGGAGATATCATATCCGTATTGCTTAGCTTGCCTTCCACGTCAAGTAGAGTCCCATCCGAACATGAGACGAAGTCTTCAATCTTGTATCTTCATAGTCTAACAGTCTGGCCAATGAAGATAGTCCGGCTGTTCGGAGACCCCTAATCCAGGACTCCCTCAGTGGCCGTACAATTGTAAGTCTACACTTGGACTTGACCTTCTGTGGTGCTCACAGATTGGCTTATGGTAAAATTGAAATGCAGTTTTCTAGAAAGTTACCAAGCAGCTTTAATTTCATTACCATGAGAACAACACAACATCACGCCACCAGAGTGGTGGCGCTGGGTATGGTTCGTGCATTGTAGCATTGTACCAGGCCAACCCATCCGCCCCCTAGGATGGATCAAGCTCGAAGTCATCTTCGGGGGTAAAGACAATATCGACTCAAATCCGAGGTCGCACCCTTTCAAAGCGGCTACAACACAATCTTTTGCAGACCGGCATATGTAAAATTAAAGGCAGTACCATCATATGCAGTTCTGCAGTTAAAGATGCGAGGCTCAAATGACACCATCACGGCCCGTGGAAGCCCAGAACAAGCATTGGAGGCAGAGGTCCCAAATGCAAAACTCAATAAGGTTGCCATGACCTCCGCGGGAACGAATAAAGCAGAGCGTGGACCTGTCACAACCGGGCAAAGACACGAAAAAGTTCTAGGAACACCAGAAGGATGCCAAAAAGATGATGACAATCGAAGGAGATCTTTCATGCGAGCAGGAGGCGCAGGGCCCCCCGAGTCGTTCCCTTCTCGGGCGGCTCCTCAAATCCTAGCCACTAGGGTCACCACCACCTCCCTACCTCCCCCCCCCCCCCCCCCCCGCCGCCGCCGCCAGAGGACGCCACTGGGCTAAGCCCGGTGGCGAACAACGATGGTGGGGCTACAAAAACTTTGTGTTGCTACCAGTTTGAGTGTGTTGGTCGAATGTTGTAAACCATGGAGTTAATTTCTCAATCGAGACTAGTTGTAAACTTTGGTTTGTTACCAACAAATTGGCTTGTTGAATCCTTGCTTCCCCATGACTGAATTAATGAATGAGTCTCTGCTTCTTTGGTTATTCTTATATATCTATACAAGACAAACTAACAGGTAGTATTAGCTGGTTGTATGTTGTGCCTCAAAACCAACCTGGATTCTCTCTTGCATATATCTAACAAAATCCTTTTGTCCCTTGCAAAGCAAAGCTCTATTGCAATCCTCAGGCCACAGGGGTTTCTAAATTCTAATAATCTATCAAAAGTTGAACAAAACAAGAAACTTGCAGCCCTCAACTTCATTTGTATGCATCTTTTTTCAGGATTTTTGTGAAGAATAACCTGTTATCAAACTCGACAATAGAAACTGGACCTAGTGTTTACTCGACAATAGAAACTGAACCTGGAGTAGATGTTACGAAAAGCACATTCTAGGTACAAGTGCTATGGTACGAGCCTTACACGAGGCAACGTGGAAGAAAAAACCGACCACAACAAACTATATATGCGGAGAAATCAACAAACCGAAACGACTTCCTCCAAAAAAAAACTATTCTAATGTTGTACGGGCTTTACAAGCTGCTATATTCTGGCGTTATTTTACTAGTTATTAGGAAACTAAAAAAACTATTCTATGGAGAAATCAACTCCACATATGCCGGCCTACCAGGGTTCAAATCGTGGTGCTCGCACTATTCCTGGATTTATTTCAGGATTTCCGGCGATGCGCTTTCAGTGGGAGGAGACGTTCCCGTCGACGACGAGGCGCCTACGGTGACTTCATAAATCTCAAGATGATATGCCGGCTCAGTCTCTCGGAGATGCTCATAAAGGTAGGGTGTGCGTGTGTGCATTCATAGCGGTGAGTGTATGCACGTGTATATGAGCGCTTGTGTCTGTACTGATGCTCAAAAAAAAACTCCACATATGCATGTTTATCGGAAGCAACAAAACGCATGCATCAATTGTCAAGGAAGTAGTCCCATGGATACATCGCTTTCTTAGGGCTGAATCGATCTTGTTCCAGATAGTCCCTTTTAATTAGGGTTGGCAATGGGTACCCATTACCCACGTACCCGATGGGTAAAAACCCTATTAGGGTAAGGGTATGGGATAAAAAATTACCTATGAGTATATTAATAGAAAAATATTAAACCCATTGGGTAAAGTGGGTACGGGTATGAGACAGCATAACCCATACCATGTACCCATATACCAACGTAAAATCTGTCAAGTGGACCTTCATTATTCATTAATCTAATCTAACTTGCCCGTAAATCATTTTATGTAGCCCACGAGATACATGACTTGCCCACACACGCATGTAGATAGAATGATTTTCGCTCAAAAGAAACATAGATGGAATGATACAAGGAATCCCATATATCTGTCTTTCACTGCATGATTAACGTGATTAGGCTTAGCCGCTTAGGTAAATAATAATTACATGATCATGTTCCATATTCAGGGAGACGAATATTGATATCCTCCCCATTTCCTCGTCTTCTTATCCCTCAAACATCGCTAGTCGCCGCCGCTACGCAGCCACGCTCCAGCTGCTCACCGCCTCGCCGTTGCCAGCGCTTCCAGCCGCTCGGACGCCGTGGACCTTGGGGATAAGGACCACAGCTTTCGCGTGGACGGTGACGGGGAGGAGATGCAGCGCATGCTCACGCAAACTGAGTCGGACGGCGGCGGCTACCACGGCGCAGCACCGTCGTTCGATGGTGCCATCCGTCTCCATCCGCCAGGAAATGGCCCGGCCAATGTAAGCATCCAAGGCACAGCACTGTCACAACACGTCAAGCTGGCCACCTCGCCCTACCCCGCTTTGTCGATCCTCTTCTACCACCAAGAACAAAAACAAGAGCAAGACTATTTTGGCTTCGTGAGTTTCATTTTTGTGTATGATTTTTTGAATATGAGCATTAAATCTTGTAGTTTTTGTTTTTTGTGTAGATGGTGAGATGCATTCTTAAATGGTACGTAGATGTATAGATTATGTATATATGTGCTGTGATGAATATGATATTTTTGTATATACATGATACGTAGTGATGTTACGATGTACTTCCTCCATTTTTAAATATAGGTCTTTCTAAAGATTTTAACAAAAGACTACATACGGAGCAAAATAAATGAATCTACACTCTAAAATATGTCTATATACATCTGTATGTGGTGGTCCATTTGAAATCTTTAAAAAGACTTACATTTAGAAACGGAGGGAGTATATATGAGCGTCATGATTTCAGTGCTCATCGCCCATACAAGCATTGATTTCTGCCTATACATGATTTATATAGCTGCTGTGATGAGTAATATTTTTTGGTATATAGACAATACATAGAGATGTTATGATGTACGTATATATGAGCATTGTGTGATGTCGTTTATGATTTTTTCTTGCTTAGGTTGGTGTGTGCACACGTGGGTATTTTTACCCGTGGGTACCCATTTACCCTACCGGGTGATGGGTATGGAGGAAAAATATACCCATTGACGGGTATGGGTACGGGTAATGGGTATGCTCAAAGGGGATGGGTAAGGATATGGGGTAACTCCACCCGTACCCAAACCCTACGGGTGCCATCCCTACTTTTAATCCCCTCGCCTCCCTCGTTGAAATCAAGGATTGTGCGGCAAGGGAGTGGTCCCATGGATGCATTGCGTTCCTCCTTTATCGAAATCAGGGATGTGTGCCTGCTATCATCATCACGTCATTAAACGCCTTAGGGATGCCCACCGGTGAGCCAACAAGGGTCTGACTTGCGCCACCTCACTGATCCGCGACATCACGGCTTCCTCCAACATGCCTTCTTCCAAGACCATTTCTCTATATGTACTAGCAATAGTCATGCATCCGCGTGTAGGGTGCGCGTGCGACTTAGGACATCTACGATGGGTTTGGCGAGAGGACGATCTATGGCGCGAGCGTGATGGAGTCTGGCTCGACGGACTTCACCATGACGTCCTACGGCGCGACGGCCTCCATGCATGGTGTGAGGGACTCTCTCTATCAATACGGCGCGAGGCACGATTAATGTTACATCGGGACTTGATGACAGCTAACAAGATACGAAACGATCAGGCTGTAAAACAACTTCATATCTGAAAAGAATCTCACCCTAAAACAACTGTATTTATTAATATGGAGAGTGTGTATTACATAAGAGCCAGGAAGGGGTAATTTACATTATTTTTAGAAGGGTCAAGCTGGTATCATTGCATCATGGCATGTATAGCAATAGCATTTAAAATCACAGTCACAATCGCCCCGCACGTTATGAGAGCTTTCATCATGGCATGTACGATCGCAACCGTCGGTAAGGCCAAAGCATGGTCCTCTATAATTGCCGCTCGGGTGCCGGCATTGACTCGGCTCGTCGCAAACAAACGCCATTGAACATAGTGGACATACTAGCACATGCAAGAACGTGGTTAATTAGCCAAAAGATTAATCAAAACAACATATTAAGTTGCATAGACCAGCCAATTCAATGCCAAAACATTAGTTGTTAGGACAGACTTATATTTACAACACACACACTAGCAAAAGAGCCCGTGGGTTGCAATGGGAGAGAAAATAACACATGCTCTTAACCTAATAATCACAACTCAATACACTAATAGGTGCACATCCTTTATTTTCACATGGCATCACATTTGTGTTGCCAACGCTAGCCTCAGTGCTCACACAAAGAAAACACGTTTGAATGTGGTCAGTCTTAAGGCGTCTCTCTTTCGCTCGTGCACGCACGCTCGCTCAGAATAAAATGAGAAATATGTTGTTTTCCCCGCGAGTTTTCAGAGGTGTGCATGCGTGTTATCGATGTTTTATTTTCTCTCAATCGGGTTTTAATGTGAGTTGCAATTCGGATTGCCGCTGGTATGAAAGAAAAATTGATCGTGCATTATATATTAAGTTTGCACTAAAAATAATATTTTAGGAATATTTAACAGCTAAAAATAACATCATTTAGATTCTACATATTTTTTAATCAAATTTTATATATAACATGTTAGAATCGAAGTTACGGTTTAAAAGATATGTATAATTTTATTGTAGACAAACTGCAGATTGATTAATCAAAAAGTTAGGGAGTTTTCTGTTAAAAAAATGATCCAGCTGACTTAAATACGGACCGCGGGTTGATTAATATAAAAGGCAGGGGATTTTGTGTAAAACCCCCAAAAACGATTCATTCTCACTAAAAGATGGACTATGGGTTAATTAATAGAAAAGGCAGGGGGTTTCTGCAGAAAGATGCGACAGACGACCAGAAGCACTTTGTGCTTTATCACATGCCCAGTGTCTTCCACTGTAGAAGCTTAAACATATGATCCTATCCCCTAGTGTTTTCCAACTGAAGCTGGATGACTAGTGGCAAAGATGGGCCTGCACTAGCCATGGTGTCAGGAGCTAGCTGGCCCATTACCAACGAGCTGGATCGTGAGGATCCCACGCTGCTGGAGACCAACGTTGTGGTGTCGCCTACCGCGAAGCCAAAGGAAAATGTGGTGGAGGGGCCGAATCCTTGCATTCTTTTGTAGAAGGAAAACGGGTGCATGTAGTGAAGGCATCATACTGTTCATCGACGCATGGGCTGTGTCAAGGCACTAGATATCAGTCCGTGTGTCTCCATCTGACAGTGAAACGTCATTGTGGGCTCTTGGATTTATCCAACAGTAATATGTCGCATCACTGCCAGTAAGGAACTGCCAGGTCATAAGGATCCAAAAATTGTCAAGATGCGAGGCTTAAGGTTGGCCGTAATGGGGAGTATCATTTACTCGTATCATGCATATGATACTACTAGTGTATGATACTACTTTCGTAATGCATAGTATCATAAGTTAGTATTTTAGCTTGCCTTATTAATTTTCATGCATGGCACAAAGTAGTACAACATATAATATGATACAATACTATGAGGCCCCTTTCAGTGCTCCATATTGTATAGGTTGAAGGAAATATGCCCTAGAGGTAATAATAAAGTTATTATTTATTTCCTTGTATCATGATAAATGTTTATTATTCATGCTAGAATTGTATTAACCGGAAACATAATACATGTGTGAATACATAGACAAACAGAGTGTCACTAGTATGCCTCTACTTGACTAGCTCGTTGATCAAAGATGGTTATGTTTCCTAACCATGGACATGTGTTGTCATTTGATTAACGGGATCACATTATTAGGAGAATGATGTGATTGACATGATCCATTCCATTAGCTTAGCACCCGATCGTTTGGTATGTTGCTATTGCTTTCTTCATGACTTATACATGTTCCTATGACTATGAGATTATGCAACTCCGGTTTGCCGGAGGAACACTTTGTGTGCTACCATACGTCACAACGTAACTGGGTGATTATAAAGGTGCTCTACAGGTGTCTCCGAATGTACTTGTTGGGTTGACGTATTTCGAGATTAGGATTTGTCACTCCGATTGTCGGAGAGGTATCTCTGGGCCCTCTCGGTAATGCACATCACTTAAAGTCTTGCAAGCATTGCAGCTAATGAGTTAGTTGCGGGATGATGTATTACAGAACGAGTAAAGAGACTTGCCTATAACGAGATTGAACTAGATATTAAGATACCGACGATCGAATCTCGGGCAAGTAACGTACCGATGACAAAGGGAACAACGTATGTTGTTATGCAGTCTGACCGATAAAGATCTTCGTAGAATATGTGGGAGCCAATATGAGCATCCAGGTTCCGCTATTGGTTATTGACCGGAGACATGTCTCGGTCATGTATACATTGTTCTCGAACCCGTAGGGTCCGCACGCTTAACGTTACGATGACAGTTTCATTATGAGTTTATATGTTTTGATGTACCGAAGGTTGTTTGGAGTCCCGGATGTGATCACAGACATGACGAGGAGTCTCGAAATAGTCGAGACATAAAGATTGATATATTGGAAGCCCATATTTAGACATCAGAAGTGTTCCGGATGAAATTGGCATTTTACCGGAGTACCGGGAGCTTACCGGAACCCCCCGGTAACCTAATGGGCCTTAATGGGCCTAGTGGAGAAAGTAGAGAGGAGGCCAAGAGGCAGCCGCGCGCCCCTCCCCCCCAAGTCCGAATTGGACAAGGAGGGGGGGGGGGGCGGCGCCCTCCCCCTTTTCTTTCCCCTCTTTCTCTCCTTCCCCCCAAGTCCTAGTCCAACATGGAAAGGGGGGGAGTCCTACTCCCGGTGGGAGTAGGACTCCTCCTGGCGTGCCCCTTGCCTGGCCGCACCTCCTCCCCCTTGCTCCTTTATATACGGGGGCAGGGGCACCCCAGAGATACAACAATTGATCATTGATCTCTTAGCCGTGTGCGTTGCCCCCCTCCACCATAATCCTCGATAATATTGTAGCGGTGCTTAGGCGAAGCCCTGCGACGGTAGAACATCAAGATCGTCACCACGTCGTCGTGCTGACGGAACTCTTCCCCGACATTCTGCTGGATCGGAGTCCGGGGATCATCATCGAGCTGAACGTGTGCTAGAACTCGGAGGTGTCGTAGTTTCGGTGCTTGATCGGTCGGGCCGTGAAGACGTACGACTACATCAACCGTGTTGTGCTAACGCTTCCGCTTTCGGTCTACGAGGGTACGTAGACTACACTCTCCTCTCTCGTTGCTATGCATCACCATGATCTTGCGTGTGCGTAGGAATTTTTTTGAAATTACTACGTTCCCCAACATGTTAAGCCTGCCATGAAGGGGAAAAGTCTGATGTGGCAAGTTAATTAAGAGAAGAGAGATGAGTATGGTGACCCAAGAAAGAAAAAAATGCTAAGCGCATGAACCTAGGAAAAAAAATTTAATGAAAAAAAAACACCAATGCATGAAGAATTTTAGTTGCTAAATCATTAAAGGAAGGAAACTTAGTTACAAGAAAGTATGCACATATGCATTGAGGAGTATAGTTGCTAAGCTATTTAATGTGCTTAGCACCTCATCTAAGCACCGGTGCAATGGCAGCAGCCTGATATGATACCACATTATCTTTTTCCTCATTTAATTGTGTGTCATATTATCCAAAAAGTCTAGTTGACATCCATATGATACCGATACTTCCATTATGATCAGCCTAAGACCCAACAGTGAATCTTGCTCACTCACGGCTTAGGGACACTTAGGAGTGACTGGCCGGCTAGAAAGATTATCTAGTATTGCCAATTAGCACATGCAGTTAGTACCTGATACAGTGATACTAACACCACTGTACAGTTCTGCTTCTAAAATTTGTATCACATCGATGCCTCATGCCATATAGGATTTGTCCCATCGTTTTATGGTTTGAAGTTACGAATACTATTTACTCTCGCTGGCGGGTTGAGATTTATTTATGGATTCGAACATCATATTTAGATCATTTTTGCTTTCACCGTCAAAAATCCACGTGACATGTTGGTGGGACAAATCGAATAGGTGTATGCATTAGTGTTACTATTCATCATCCAGGGTGCAGAATAAGTTATTCTTCATCCAAGGTAATATTACGACCATTTCATAATTAAATTACATTTGGAATTCAAATAGTTACATTCTTATTGATTTATTACATAAAATTTGGCATAAAAAATAAAAATATAAGTCATAAGACAAGAAAATTTACAATTTATGTGTATTTTACGCTATGTTTTCACGTAACATAAAATATTTTTTACAACGATTATATATTTTCTTATTGTCTCTTTTTACGTCGGAAATAAGACTAAACTTACGGAACGTAAAATTACAATGCATTGATGGTAAAATAGAGGGGGGTGAAGAAATAACTATTCCTCACCCAGGATGACGAATAGCGCGACCCTATATATATATATATATATATATATATATATATATATGTGTGTGTGTGTGTGTGTGTGTGTGTGTGTGTGTGTGTGTGTTGGGGAACGTAGTAATTTCAAAATTTTCCTACGCACACGCAAGATTATGGTGATGCATAGCAACGAGAGAGGAGAGTGTGATCTACGTACCCTTGTAGACCGACAGCGGAAGCGTTAGCACAACGCGGTTGATGTAGTCGTACGTCTTCACGGCTCGACCGATCAAGCACCGAAACTACGACACCTCCGAGTTTTAGCACACGTTCAGCTCGATGACGATCCCCGGACTCCGATCCAGAAAAGTGTTGGGGAAGAGTTCCGTCAGCACGACGGCGTGGTGACGATCTTGATGTTCTACCGTCGCAGGGCTTCGCCTAAGCACCGCTACAATATTATCGAGGATTATGGTGGAAGGGGGCACCGCACACGGTTAAGAAAACGATCACGTGGATCAACTTGTGTGTCTAGCGGTGCCCCCTGCCCCCGTATATAAAGGAGCAAGGGGAGGAGGCCGGCCGGCCCTATAGGCGCGCCAAGGAGGAGTCCTCCTCCTAGTAGGAGTAGGACTCTCCTACTAGGAGGGGGAAGGAAGTGGGGAAGGAAAAGGAAAGGGGGGCGCCACCCTCCTCTCCTAGTCCAATTCGGACCAGGGGGGAGGAGGCGCGCGGCCCACCCTGGCTGCCCTTCTCTCTCTCCACTAAGGCCCATATGGCCCATTACTTCTCCCGAGGGGGTTCCGGTAACCCTCCGCTACTCCGGTTTTCTCTGAAATCACCCGGAACACTTCCGGTGTCCGAATATAGCCGTCCAATATATCAATCTTCATGTCTCGACCATTTTGAGACTCCTCGTTATGTCCGTGATCACATCCGGCACTCCGAACTAACTTCAGTACATCAAAACTCATAAACTCATAATATAACTGTCATCGAAACCTTAAGCGTGCGGACCCTACGGGTTCGAGAACAATGTATACATGACCGAGACATGTCTCCGGTCAATAACCAATAGCGGAACCTGGATGCTCATATTGGCTCCCACATATTCTACGAAGATCTTTATCGGTCAGACCGCATAACAACATACGTTGTTCCCTTTGTCATCGGTATGTTACTTGCCCGAGATTCGATCGTCGGTATCTCAATACTTAGTTCAATCTCGTTACCGGCAAGTCTCTTTACTCGTTTCGTAATACATCATCTCGCAACTAACTCATTAGTTGCAATGCTTGCAAGGCTTATGTGATGTGCATTACCGAGAGGGCCCAGAGATACCTCTCCGACAATCGGAGTGACAAATACTAATCTCGAAATACGCCAACCCAACATTTACCTTTGGAGACACCTGTAGAGCTCCTTTATAATCACCCAATTACGTTGTGACGTTTGGTAGCACACAAAGTGTTCCTCCGGCAAACCGGAGTTGCATAATCTCATAGTCATAGGAACATGTATAAGTCATGAAGAAAGCAATAGCAACATACTAAACGATCGGGTGCTAAGCTAATGGAATGGGTCATGTCAATCACATCATTCTCCTAATAATGTGATCCCGTTAATCAAATGATAACACATGTCTATGGTTAGGAAACATAACCATCTTTGATTAACGAGCTAGTCAAGTAGAGGCATACTACTGACGTTTAGTTTGTCTATGTATTCACACAAGTATTATGTTTTCGGATAATACAATTCTAGCATGAATAATAAACATTTATCATGATATAAGGAAATAAAATAATAACATTATTATTGCCTCTAGGGCATATTTCCTTCAATATATATATATATGTGTGTGTGTGTGTGTGTGTGCTGGAGAAGTCAAATTTATTTTGATCCACAAGTCCAACAATTTCATTTGTAACAACACAAGTAATGGATGGATTTTAAGCTAACTTGGCACGCCTGTCGAGTAGTTTTCAAGAACAAAAATCCCTTGGTTGTCCATAGATAAAGAAAAGAAAGGTTACTTTCCCCCTAATTGAGCAATGGCTAGCTGCCCTTTTGTAATCGGTCCTTATGATCCTCTTTCTTCCTCTCTTCTCCCTTAATTATTCAATATATATATTTAACTAGCAGGGGCGGTAATTAACCCCTCCTATTTATTAAAAAATGTTAGAGCAACTCTAGGAGACCATATACTGATCCGGCCCGCAAATGTTTTTGCCGCAGCCCGCAAACGTTACCCCCGAAGCAGTATATTTACGGGTTTGCGGGGCAGATGCGGGTCGAAACCCTACCCCCTCCCCCCCAGTCGTGTTTCCCCCCATTCCACACCATGCCGCTCGATTTCTCGCCATTGGCCACCACGCGCAAGCTTGCGAAAAGCCATGGATGGCTCTGGGGATGAGGCGGAGCGCCGCCGACGCGCCAGATCTGACGCTGTGCACAAGCGGGGGGCACGTCGATGGCTCAACCGCGGTACCCGGCCGCCACCGGCGTTCGACCGCCGCGAGCTTGAGGACTTCGATCGCGAGCTCGCCCGCCGCCGCCACGCCTCCTCCGGCAACTGGTCCGCGGGGAGCTCATAGGGCGCATCGAGCTCGCGGGTCATTCCGGTGAAGAGCGAGCCGGATGAGGAGATCTCGCCTCGCGCCGTGCCCCATGCGCCACCATGCCGAGGCGTCATCGGGCCGGAGGACTACCTTGCCCCGGGGCAGGAGGAGCTCCTCGAGCGCGTCGTCCTCGAGCGGTCGGCGAGGGACCAGGAGGAGATGGAAGAGCGTGTCCGGCGTGAGCTCGAGTACGAGCGGCTGTTCCTCCAGACTGGCACCGCCGTGTCGCAGGCGCACGGTCCAAGGAAGCTGACCTGCGAGTGATGAAGGCGGAGAAAACGAAGCTCTACATTGACCTCGACTCCTCCTCCTCCGACTGAGTGCCGCTGCTGGGCAGCTACCGCATGAGCTCCAGGGAGCTCAATTTTGTGTAGTGGTACGGTAGCGTAGGCCCGTTCTAACTCCGGCGAACTTATATGTAATATATGCATGCTGTGTACGAACTTATGTGAAGAAGAACTAACTATACAAAGAAGAACTATCAATGCGAGCAAGCTTCGGCGAGCTTTTACTTAAATTTCTCGTCCGAAACAAGTTTTTAAAAATTTTATGGGTTTGGATACAATTTCTGCTCTGTCGCCGTGATTTTGAGCCTGCATAAGGGCCGTCGTGCTAAATGCAAACGCAGTTTACAATTCGATGAAATGCGGGGTCTGCTAGAGATGCTCTTATATATGTATTATTACATAAGAGCCAGGAAAGGATGATCTATCTTCTATCTATCTTCTATTATATAATAGAAAAGGAACAGATGAGATTTAACTAGCAAAGAAGAACGGTTGAGATTTAATGAATCGATCTATATAGATCTGTACGTCAAAGACAAAAAAACAGATAAGATTTAACTAGCCAAAAAAAAACGCTGAAATTTAATGAATCTATATAGATCAGTAAGAGTCCGTGAAGGACTAGATGCACCAAACGCAATACATGTATGTCCCATAAAGCGCATGCATGCAGATTGGAGAAATAGTCCGTGTAGAATACAAATAGGAGCCAACTTATGGGTCTGACTAGCACCCTCAAAGAAGAGTCCGAACAGAGTATTATAAAGAAAAAAAGGTGTCCAGATAGAATACATGTGAACATCCTAAAAGAAAGCAAAGTCTGAGTAGAATACATGCACTGATCGGTTAAAAAAAGAATACATGCATTGACGTAATCTGAGTATGATTTTAGTAGATAAATCAATCTGTACTCTTTTTTGCCTTATTAGAAAAGCAAAAGAAAAACTTTCTCTCCCCAGAATTTAAAATGAGAGCTAGATTGGTACGCACTTAGCAAAGATTGGGCCAAAGATATACAAAATGTTTTTTTATAATGTGTATAATTAAACATACAGTCAATGCTTTAAAACTTCAATCAATAATATATATAAAAGTATATGGACTGGAGATGTAAGAACAACAATGTTGTACTAGCTGCAAAATACTTTTAAGCCATATATCATTTAACTAATCTTTAATGTATTCTAAAAGAAAATCCTAGCTAAAATTATGAACAGAAAACTCCAAATAATA
This sequence comes from Triticum urartu, assembly GCF_056163025.1. Taxonomy (NCBI): domain Eukaryota; kingdom Viridiplantae; phylum Streptophyta; class Magnoliopsida; order Poales; family Poaceae; genus Triticum; species Triticum urartu. The sequence continues at coordinate 718,375,291 of NC_141879.1, forward strand.
TTCACAATTTTTTTGGAACATGTAGAGGACAAGTACGCCATGATGAAAAAGCAGCACAACTCTAGGAGGACCAATGAATATGCCAATCGTCGTCTATACTTGATGAATTTAATTAGATCGATTCAATATTTATTTCTGGGTAGAAATGATGGAGATGAGAGAGTAATGCATCATGTCAAAGTTGCACAACTCCAGAGTACATATGAGTAATGCATTGAAGTATATTCAGTGACTTTGATTTGCAACAGCAATTTTGTTGAAGGAGACCGATGGAGTGACGAGCTAACAAATCGAGTTGGATTTTATTTGCTGGAAGAAATGAGGGAGATGAGAGAACACAACAAAAGATGAAAGAGTAGAAAAGCCAATATAATTATATAAATATGTTAGAATAAGACATATGCGCATATTCGCATGTACATGCTAAAATGCAGAAGCATAATACACACCATATCACCAGATCTAGGGAACTAAGATCGCAATGACATATGTTATTAAGGAGCTAATTGGGCCCATGACCGGGGAGACGAAGAGAACAGCGAAAAGATAAGCCATCACATTCATTGGCTAGAATATGCTCTTTAAATTCTATAATGGGTCCTAATTATAATTACTGAGATTTAGAATGAATTTAAAAGGTATACATGTGTTGTTAGGCAAATCAACTATGGTTGTGATCAATCCGAAGCAATATGCATCAATTTCTCAAGGCCCAAATTCACCTACTAATCAATCGGATGTGTTTTTTTTACGTATTATGAGAATTAATCGTATTTACTTTGTATAGATTTTAATAAGAAAATCCTGTTTCCAACTTCACTATAAATTTGATACGTCAATTTTGCATGCACCACACAACTGCCCTCGACCATATATTGTCCTTCCAACATGAAAATAAGATAATTTGTTGCAGCAAGAAAAAATAAATTCAAAGGTTTTGCTACTCCAAATAGATGATAGTTTTCCTCGAGTAGTAAAGCCATAAAACGTTAATTATATATATGAAGATCATTTTTTTGAGATAAAAAAGTCGGTGACAATATACATATCATTACAAAAACTTTATATGTAAATTCAAAATCTAGCCGCGCAAATGCGAGGGTCACCCAGCTAGTTTATATTTAAGATACGCGCGCCACACTGGGAGGATCATTGCATCACAGGGCCGGCCCTGGGCCATGGCGAGGAGTGTGACGGCCTAGGGCCCAGCCCAAACAGGGGCCCATACCCTGTGCATAGCAGTTTATATATATTACTAAAAAAAATCAAGTACGCAAAGGAAGCAGGCCCAGCCCATGAAGAGAGAGGAAGCAAAGTCACGCACCAACGCAACCCCAAGATCCCTTTTCGTTCGTTCTCTCCCAGAAAACGTCGCCGGCTCGTTCGTCTCCCAGCCGCCATCGTCTTCTTCAGTCTTCATTCTTCAGCAATTGATTGCCCCAAGTTCCTATGAGCCCAAGACCCCAATTCCCCAAGATAATTAATGAATTTTCCAAGGGCCCCGGGATTTCTTCGGCTTCTCGCTTCCTATAAATACGCCCCAGGTTAGCGGAGGCGAGCCGACGACACACCACTCTGGCAGGAACGCAAGAGCAACAGCCAGCAGTTGTGTGCCCCAGATTCGTGGACAACCCAAGCCATTCCCCAGTCATGTAATTTCTAGATCTCGATTCTTTGGCCTTGTCTATTTATTTCTGATATATGATGTTTGACCTACTTGATTCCTCTATTTTTGTAGATGAAATTTCTGTTAGGTAGATTCCGCTGGTCGTAGCATTGCTTGAAAATGACTTTGCAAATAGATTCGTGTCAGCAGATGAGATGTTTAATTTTGTTACAGCTATAGATTGCTACCAAAATGTGTCTAGTGCTTATCGAATTCTCTGATGGATAGTTGTGGTTGGACCGCTAGAGCCTGAGCATAACTTCTGCCAAATTGGATCAAGAATTAAGAATGTCATATATGTTTAGTTTAGAGTTAAGATTTAATTAAGAATGTCATATATATTAAGTTTAGAGTTAAGATTGAATTAAGAATGTGATATATCCATGATATATTAAGACCATATTTGCTAATGAAATTTACACTTGCTTTTATAATGAATTTTCGTGGTAGACATAGGTGTGGAAGTCTTTTTATCTATTATAGTCCACGGGCCCATCATACGGAGTTCGCACAAGTGCCCCTAACATGCCAGGCCGGCCCTGTTGCATCATGACTGGATCGGAGTGCTAGCATGAGCAACAATCTAATAGGAGCAGTAGGAATAGCAGTAGCATTTGAAGTCGTCACAAGCGCCAAAAAAGGTTTTGGGCTTTCAGGTTGGCATACACGATTGCAACCATAGCCACTGGCGCGAAGGCACGGTCTGTGATAATTGCTGCTTAGGTGTGTGTGCAAAGAGTATCCGATGGACGCTAATTGTGTGCAGGCATGGCATTGAACATACTAGCACACGCGATGCAAGAACGTGGTTATAATTAGCCGAAAGATTAATTGAAACAACATATCATTAATATAAGTAGCATGAACCAGCCAATGTAACGCCAAAACGACTTAAGCTGCTAGGAGAGATATATCCAATTCACTTATACTTCAACTCTTCATACATGTGCACATACATACCGGCGGCCACGATGACAATTAGGAGCACGATCACAGAGAGATTCTTTTCTGAAGGCGTCATTGGTTGTTTTTTCTTTTTGGAAAGTTTTCGAAGTTGAAGAAAATAATGAGTGAGCAGTCTGGTGGACGATCGAGTGAGAAGTCCAACAATATATATATATCACATGCCTAGTGTCTTCCACCATAAAATAAAAGCATGAACATAGGATTCTCCGATCCTTCTCCTAGTGTTTTCCAACAGAAGCACAAGAGTCTGTAAATATGTTTGTATTCAGTGTTTTATTTACAACCAAAGTTTTACAGCAACCACATTATATGTTGTCAGCATTCAATGATCAGGTCCTCTTTGGATGTAGACTGAAGGACAAGAGCTAACATAGCTTAGTACGCCCAGGTAAATATGACACCAAGTTGCATTGGTACTAACCTACCTTGCTTGTCCACTAATACACTCATTTCCACCGCATGAATATCAAATCACACTGTGTTAAAAAATATTGATGTATGTGTGTGTTTCAGTTTCATTTTCTAATCCTCCATCAAAGCAAGGCTAATAATATAGCCTACTGTTGATTGTATGGATCTTCGCAACCGAGCTCTCAACCTACACATATACTAGTAGTTAGGTCTTCACTATTAAGACATGACCCGCTTTCTTCTCTCACGGAGTTTCTTATTTCTTGTGCGTAAGGCCCTGTTTGATAAGCTTGGACTAATGATTAGCTGACCAGTGATTAGCTGAGTATTAGGCACTGTCTTACATGCCTCGAGTATTTGGTGAGCACGGCTAGCATGCAGCGTGCGTGATCAGTACCCCCTCCATTTTTTTTACTCCATGAATAAAATTTGGTCAAAGTCACACTACATAAAATTTGACCAAATTTATAACAAAAAATATGAACATCTACAATACTAAAACTATATATTACGAAAATACATTTCATGGCGCATCTGATAATATTAATTTTATATTGTGAATGTTGATATTTTTTTAATATAAAGTTAGTCAAACATTACAAAGTTTGACTTTGACCAAACTTTGTAGAGTTAAAAGCACCTCAGATAGCTCAACTTGCATAGAATGTGATGATTTAGTCGCAAACTTGCAAAAACTGCACTCCACCATACCCCAACTTGCATTGGATGTGACGCTTTGGTCCTGGCCTATCATAGCACGACACCTGGCAGGCATGTGGCTGGACCGGTCGTCGTGGCAGTTTTGTAGATACGCCCTGCCTTTTCATGTTATTGCATGTTGTAGATAGAAAGAATGATTTAGTCCCAAACTTGCAAAACTGCACTCCACCATACCCCAACTTGCACTGGATGCGGCGATTTGGTCCTGGGCCCATCACAATACGACATTTGACAGCCAGGTGGCCAGACCGGTCGTCGTGGCACTATTGCAGAAACCCCCCTGCCTTTTCATTTTATTGCAGGCTGTAGATAGGAAGAACTAGTGAAGATAAAAATGACCAAAAAGGAATGCATTATATCTAATGTGTAAAAATGACTGATCTGTTCAAGCGAACGTAGCATGCAACCGCTGGATCCTATTCAGGTTCAGTTTTAACCGGGTAGGCAGCCTTCTGTTTTAACCGGGTAGGCCGACTGGCCAGCGAAGGGAACGACAGAGATGCTATGTGAGGGTTTATTACTTCTGATGATGAATCCAGTTCAGGTTCAGTTTTACCCGGCTGGGTAACCTTCGGACTCCGTGCCATCATATACGCGATCGATCGTCGACGATATTCTGGATTAATTTGACGATGGCATCCCTGGTTGAGGAGATTTTGCGGGAGATCCTTCTGAAGCTGCCGACGAGGGACCTGATCCGGTCCAGCTGCGTCTGCAGGCTATGGCGCGCCGTCCCCTCTTTCCGCAGGCTCCACGCCAAGGCCACCCACGTTGTCTCCGACTCCGGCGTGGAGACCCTGCTCGTCAGGCAGATCCGTGGGGCGCGCATAAGCCAAGAGATGATGATCCACAACGTCTCGTCAGCGAAGCCCGTGTGCAGCATCACCTATGTCGGCAGTGCGTACAACCCTACCAACGTCTGCAACGGCTTCATCTGCCTTGCCTCCTGCATGCCGAACTGGCCAATCTATGTGTGTAACCCTCTCACCGGCGATAAGCTGACGGTTCCGCCGCTGCCACAGATCGAGGGGGCGGCCTCCCGCAAGTACGCCATAGGGTTTAACGCGTCCACCCACCTGTACAAGCTCTTCCGCCTGTCGACCATGCGGTTCATGGGCGCCCACTACCTGGACGTGTACACCTTAGGTTGCAATGGCGGGTGGCGTCGACACCTGTACATGTTCTGGTATAGCCCGACGCACGGCCTCCAATCGCCACCGCCGGTGTTCCTCGACGGCAAGCTGTACGCGCTGACAGCACGACCACATCCCTTGCATGTGTTCGACACGATACTAGTAATTGACGTGCCGAGCGAGGTACACTGCACGTACACCCTCCCAGAGTCCGGGGGAAGCTATGTGTTGGGATGCATGCCTTCGAGATGCGCGGGAATCTGTGCGTCGCCGTAGATGTCATTTACCCGCGACGGCTCTGCTGGGAATTGCGCTACACCATCTACATGGACGATGATCATAACGGCAGCGACAGGTTGAGGTGTGTCTGGTTTGACGATGGTGACCGGACGCTGTGCTACAGAATGGGGAATTGTCTCTACACGTATGACACCACCAAGGACGAGCAGGAAGTCATAGGTTGTTTCTATAAGTGGGATCATCGGATCCAGCTGCCAGCAGCTCCATGGCCGGAGAACCAACAATGGAATGTTTACGGTGGTTACCGTCCCAGCCTTGTCTCGCCTCTTCTCCTATTTGCACCCACGCCATCCTCGTTAATGCAGCACCAGGATGAACAAGATCGCTTTGCGCAAGCCTTGGTACATGCACTGTGACGGCAAAAATCATCAAAGGAATCGTCTCCAATGAGCCAAGATGATTCACGGTAAAGTAGGGGAATTGTAGAGCTGAGAATCAAATGTCAGTGAAGATGAAATCTTCTAATATTTCCATTATTATTGATCCAGTCATTGTGGACTAATGTTATACCCTTCACTAATAATCGTTGTTTCTTTCCTCCTCTTAGTGTTTCTAGTTAAGATCTAATTTTCTTTTTGCACACACACACACACACACACACACACACACACACACACACACACACACACACACACAATAGGCTTATTGTTTAGTTTTGCTTATACATGATTATAAATGCATATACATTAGTTATAATCGCATATATCTTATATCCGGCCTGTGATCGGGCGTGTTGTAAGCAAATGATACCGTTTTTTCTTTGTTTTACCACGACAGTGATGTAACAATGAAAAAAGGAATATAATTTGTTTTACTTTCTCTATACAGCTTTTTAGATTTTAGCTTTTTTTGCATATGTTCTCACGTGAAAATATATGAATGTGTATTATGAAATGTAATACAATTATGAGATAAATATGAATATGAATATTCAACATTTTGTCCGCCAAGGATTCCACCAATGGTATTGTCGACTACCACCACTCATCATGACGTGTATAGATAAGCCGCAAGAGCTTGATCAATCAGCATCTTGATTGATTTCTGATACAAGCAAACTAACTGAATCAAGAAGTCCTAGCTACGCTGTTATTTCTTTCCTTTGTTAGCTAGCAAGAACCAAGAGGAGCTGGCTAGGCTGTTAGGGTCTATATCCGAATCAAATTGATTTCCGTCTGGTATGATCTGCAAGCTGTTTTTTTATTGTAAAATTCGTGTGCAATACTGCAGCGTCAGTGACTAACCTTTGCAGCCACACGTGTGGGCAAAACTGCAAAATCTGCCCATTTTCAGATATTCATGTGTGAATTTGACTCAGGTCTCCTGAACGAAACCCAAGCTAACCCCTCCTCAGGGCCGCCGTTCGGGAGAGCAAGGAGGAGAAGCAAGACGAGGAGAAGCATCATGGTGTCGAGGAGGAGAAGGATCAGGATTCAGGGGCATGGCATGCCGCTAGTACCCATGGCGGTGCCGTGCTCTTGAACGAATTGTTCGAGGTGCTAGCCGGAGGCCGGATCTGGCTTAGATATGTAGTGCTTGGCTCCATGCTCACACCCACGCATATATAATCTCTAGTGTTGCTAGCCTTCATACCGATGAACTTAGACTGTTTTAGAGCATAATGGCTTGTTCAGAGCAACTCTAGCCGATCCCTAAAAAGCTATAGAGGAGTAAAAAATTCATTTAACTTCTCTAACCGGCACCTAGCCTAAGTAGTAAGCCCAATAGTGGAGTATAATTTTTACTCCACCTCTTAGTGGGCGCCTAAAAATTCTCGCAACTGACAGTGCTTACCCACCATTGCAAGTCATTCCCACGCGTCCCCGCTAGTTTGGCCAAAACTTCGCCGACCGGCCGGTGCACCACCATCGCCTTGCAAGTGTTAAACGGTTTGCCAAGGTGAGTTATTTTGAAAATTAAATTGTTCATTTTGGTTTGTACAATTGAATTGAACCGACCCGTTTGAAATGAAGATGAAGTGGTTTAGAGGGATGATCTTCGAGGACTCATAGTCATCCGAAGAGGAAGAAGACGACAAAGACTTTGAAACTATTCTTTGCATGATTTCCAATGATGACATTCGGCGGCCGATGAGAGGATCGCGGTTTGGACGCATACAACTCAACCATGATAGAGTGGAGGGTCATGTCAAGATCATGAGATTACTTTCATCCAAATCCAACCTATCCGAAGACGTACTTTTACCGGCGCTTTCATATGCACACAAGTCTTTTTCTCAGCATGTTGCTAAAGCCATTGAGAAGTATGATGATTGGTTCACGCTTAGTAGGAATGCATGCGGAGAGATAAGTGCAAGCCCTTTGATACAATGCATTGCGGTTGTTCGAGTTTTGGCATATGTGTGTTCAACCGATGCAATTGACGACTGTCCAAATTGGCCAAGAAAAATCTTCGAGGCCATTCGAAGGTTCACTAAAGCAATGGTTGTTGTTTCCGGACTGGAGTACTTGAGGGCACCAAACGAGGAAGACACCATGTGTTGGCTGGGTGCCATGTATCCATCATACTTTTGGGTCCTTTGGGTCGTTGTCTACTCTCTTTTGGATGTACTTGATGTTGCTTTGGTTGGCTGGTGGTGATGTTCTATGACTCTGCATAGTGGCTTTATTTATAAAGTCGGCCGTATGTCTTTTATCTAAAAAGATGCATGCAGTGGCGACGACAAGCCGCTCACCGATCGCAGGTTCAATGGGACTTATGTGCTCGACCTCCAGATGCTAAACGTGCTATGGCCTATGGGGTGACGTCATGGCGGAAGGCTTCTCCTGGTACTCCAAGGGGACTTACAATAGCAGCTAGACATTGTGCTCCGAGCTCGGAATCTTCTCAATCTAACTGCCAGGGGAGTAGCACGTGTGTGCCTGGTGGCACCGTCCGAGGACGGCGAGTCCGGCGCTGCACCCCATCCTGAATGTTCAGGTTCACGACTTTCTCGTTTAGCCTTTTAGAATACAGAACAGTGTTTTAAATAGCGGACTATGACAAATAGCGACGGCTCTACAAATCGGTTATAGCTTGCACATAACGGCACCTGCTCAAATTAACCGCTATAGCCTGCTATTTAAAACTTTCATACAGAATAATAATCTTGATTTTACTTTCCTGCTCCATCTAGTTGAGAGTTCATGCACCCGTGAAATAAATTTCTATCACAAAATTTACTGCAGAAAAGTACTTGCTGCTCTCTACAAGGAGGAGGAAATAAGATATTCCCATTATCTATTACTCTGAAATTTCCAACGGTTCCCGTATTTATTTATGTCCAGCTCGACATAGGTTTTGCAGAACTCATATCCTGTTAGGGAAATATTTTTGTAGTATTGGTATTCTCGGTGCAGTTCATACCCTGAAAGTAGGGTATCTTTTTATGTTCAAGGTCAAAATATTTTTTTTCCATGTTGTGTTCAATATACTCCCTTCGTCCGGAAATACTTGGTAAAGAAATGGATGTATCTATACATATTTTAGTTCTAGATACATCCACTTTTATCCATTTTATGACAAATAAATCCGGACGGAGGGAGTAGAAGAAAACTGATGCTCATTTGGGCTAGTTTGCATGTCTATATATGCAGAGATACAACTCAACAATTACGTGTGCAAGCTCACATCCATCAATCAAGGTTAGTTTATGATGTTGAATATTTATGCAAAGGCGTAGCACTTTATTAAACACAGGTTCACACTATGAATCCATGGGTGGCAATGCTTTTCAGCCTATTGACACTGGTATATCATATCGTGCATGCAGTTTAAATATATTTTTATCAGTGCACAGGAATTGCTAACGGTAGAACTTTATTCCCCTTCTGATGTATGTCCATGTACTACCTGGTTTGAAGAATCATTCAATTTTGGTTCCTTTTAAGTATCTTTGAAACAATTTTATTTTGGTTTCTTGTTTAGTTTGTAATTTGTATTTTATGTATACCTTCAATTTTAGGAAATTATCATTTACATTGTCTCTTCCACAGGCAGGAAACATAGATACTTATTCTTCCGTCGGAACACACAGAATATTTACTAACCGTACAATGCATTTCATACATTTCTTAGTTATTTTGTAAATATGGTCTTATTCTACCGTTGCAAATATTTCTTAGCTATTTTGTAAACATGGTCGGGCTGAAAGCATACTTCTTCTTCATATTGAGTATAACTGATGTGAGTCATAAATCAAACAGTCACTTGTGTTACAGACTGCTTAGGGTAGCGTGACGGTCTTTTTTTTTCCGTTGCAATGCACCGGCATTTTTGCTAATAATAATAATAATAATAATAATAATAATAATAATAATAATAATAATAATAATAATAATTGCACATATAAATTCATCTGACGTACACACAAGCCAATTATGTACACACATAAAGCTTCCACGCATACATTCCATACAAACAATTACGTACACACAAGCTTCCACACATACATTCCATACACACATAAGTATTCAGTTATATGGCACACAAATAGAGAGAGAGAGAGAGAGAGAGAGAGAGAGAGAGAGAGAGAGAGAGAATCAATCCTGCAAGTGCAACACATGGGTCAGTTTGCCATTGGGCCCCATGCTGTTTGTGATTGAGGTCAAGTCCGCGAAGCAGCCCTTGAGCTCCACCTCTTGCAGCCCCTGAAGGTGGCGGATTCCAGAGAGGGTGCCTTCCTGCTTGAGGGCCATGTTGCGCCAAACAATCTTCTTGAGCCGAGGGCAAGAAATATCTTCTTGAAATTCAACGGTTGTGATGGTGTTGCCCTCGATGATAAGGAGCCTGAGTTCTTGGAATCCATCCTTGCTAAAGGTGAGCTTGTGCTCGTTGTACGAGCTGCGACGGAGCCGAAGGCAGCGCAAGTGATTGAGATTGTTGCCAAGGTCCTGCAGAGAGTATTTAGATAGAAAGGTATCACATAGTGTAATCTCATAGAGTTGTTGCAGCTCCCGGATCCAGCCAGGCAGCCTGGTGTTGAGAAAGCGCACACCCCTGATATTCAAGCTCTTGAGTAAGTTTGGTGCACTTTGCTCTTGTACCATCTCCATATTCACACTGACACTAGGGTCGCCATTATTGATGGGTGGCGGAGTGACAACCCATATTGACAGAGAGCATAAGCACTCTCTCAGCTTGGTGATTGCTTGGAGTAGATTGCTCATGTTGTCTTGAGCTTGGCTTTGGCTGCCAACAAGAACCACACCTAGCTTCCTAAGCTTCAGCAGTCGGCCAACTTCATTGAGTTCTTGATTGCCGTGCTGAACCTGGACCCTGGACAATATCTCCATGTCTTGCATCTTCCCGATCCTACTAGGCATACCCGCCCAGCAGAGTGTCTCCTCCTCCGTTGTCAGCTTCAGGCTGGTGAGTAGGTGCTTTAGCTTTCGGAGGTAAATTTGCTTCATGTCTTGGCCTTGTACCTTAGTTTGCCGGATGTCGAGCGTCTCCAGCAACACGAGATTGTTGATCTGCCAGGGAAGGTGGGAGACGTCCGTGTTCCGGAGGCTGAGGTACTTGAGCGAGATAATCTTGCAGATGCTCTTGAGATGGCTCTTCTCTAGACCCTTGCAACCCCCGAGATCCAGTACATTTAGCCGGTAGGTTTGGTCAAGAGAAATGAGGAAGTTGAGCATGTCAACCATGGGATCGGGATCTGCCACCGTGCTGTCACGCGACGGCATCGTCCCGCGTCCGCAGATGCTCCATGACTGTCGTGGTCGTGGATGATTCTTCAGCAGGTGCTCTTCTTGCCGTTTCACATACTGTCGTATGCGAAGCTGGTAGTCGAGGTGAGTCGGCAAGTTGTCCACAAAGTTCTCAGTTGTGGACATGCGGCGGAGGAACTTCCAGACGATGTTGTCAATTTTGCAGGTCTTGACCTTGCTGGTGACCATGGCTGGGTCGTCGGCAGGAAGAAGAAACCCCCGGAAGAGGAGATCTCTGAAGCAGATCTCCGCTACCTCCTCGAGGGAAGCATCAGCTTGCTTGGATGCATGACCTTGCGTCTCCACACGGCCTTCAGCGAGCCATCGCCGGACCAAGCTTGTCCTGCTGATGGCAGTTTCATCGCGGAAGGCGTAGAGATACTGCAAGCAGCTCTTGTAACTTCTGGACAACTTGCTGTAGCAGAAGATCATCACTTGAGTTGGAAAATCATTGGTGTCCATGCCGGCTTCATCCACTAACTTCTTCAATTCTCCCTTGCTCTTCTCGACCGCCCGGCGGACACGGCTATGATCCTGAAGAGCACGGAGGAGCAGCTCCAAGCACACGGTCGCACGGGCTTGCTGGTGCGAGAAGTGTTTAAGGAGGCAACTCCGTACTTCGGTGGCCATCGATCGAAGATCTTGAGGAACGATGAGACCGATGGCCTCCTCAAAGCTTGGGATTGGTTTCGTGGCAGTCGATTGAAGACCTTGTGTAACGAGACCGGTGGCCTCGTCAAAACAAGAGAGCTCCTGCTTCTGCTGCTGCTTCTCCTTGTCACGTGCTAGCGCACGTACAAATTTTTCTCTGGCCTCATCGATCTCGTCGGGGTTCAGGCTAGCTTGCTCCCCGTCGAGGGCGAGCCACTCCGTGGGCAGCCCTTCCTCTTCCTTGGGCTGGGGGATGCTGACTTGGTAGCGCTCCCGCCTCTCGGCGACGTCCTTGACGCGGGCCTTGAGGTCGCGGATCCTCCTGGCGAGGCGGTCGCGCCCCCGAAGTCTCCCGAGTTGCACCAGGTAGTGGTGGAGGTGGGCCCGGAGGCCGCCGCTGGACGGGGCCATGAAATCGCGCCTGTAGAGCTCGATGCAGTCCTGGGCGATGTAGGATATATCGCGGACCTGCTTCATCCAGGCGCGGAGCTGGTCGTCGTGCATGCCCTCCGTCTTGGTGAGGTGGATGAGGAAGCCGTTCATGCTCTCCATCTCGTCCTTGATGAACTCCATGTCACCCTGCAGGCCGCCCAGCAGCTTCGCCTCCTTCGTCACCGCGGTCTTGAGCACGCCCACTAGCGAGTCCACCGCACCTTGGGTCAGGTCGGCCATCTCTCTCTATCTCTCTCCGGGTGGTGAACTGGTGATGGATATATGGATGGATGCAAATGCAACAAAGCCTACAATATGTAGAAATGGGTCTTGGAGTGGAACAGATGATGTGTCATCGATGCAAATTTATTTGGGCACGTACGGTAGTACAATTACCAATGCTTGGGTTGTGGTGGCGGCGGCTAAGTTGGGGGTGGTACGCTAGCCATTTCGGTTGTGATGAGCAAGATCGATGGCTAGCTGCTCTACTACGGCTATCCATCATCCATGTATATATATGGAAGGAGGAAGAAGAATAAACAAGAACAAGCCAGCCATGGGACAAAGCATCCCAATACGATGAGCAAGGGATGGCGTGACATATAAATGTTGCTAACATATTGAAGCAAGGAACCTCCAGCCACTAAAGAAAGACTTTGAGAGCAAAGAATATAGCATAAAGTACATGCTTCCGGATACAGTAAGCTATAGCACATGTCTGGGGACCCTATGAAAAACGCAGACCCCGCAAGGAAAGGGTTCGATCTAGTACGAAGTCTAAGTAAAGAATATCCCCGTGTATTCTATGTACGCTTGGGCACGCGATTTTTGTATGATGCAATGCAAGAGTGTATATCAATTTATTAATTTTAAACACAGTTCATAAACATGCACGCACATCCTATACTTATTACCACACATGAGAGACTTAGTCAGCGCCGAAAAGCCTGGAATAAATTTAGAAAAATGCGACTATCCATGTCAAATCTGACACTTAAACCTAAGTGGACAGATTTCATCATGAGGAATTTAATCATCTACACTATGCTCGGCTCACTATTTATTGTGAAATTGCATTTCTTTGCTTTCCATTAGGATTAATATTTAAAAAATATCCCGTGCATTTGACGCAAGTTTCGTACTCCGGAGTAATGTTGAGTCGGTCTTGCCATACTTGCGAGGACCATCTGTATTGTCTGTGTGGTTAATACACACAAAATGACTAGATGTGGAAAACAGAGCGAGTGTACATTGAAGTTCGCTAGGAATCAACATGATCCGGAATGATTTTCCAATTTTGCATGAGAATTCACAAAGGAGAGAGAAAGTATGTGGTTTATACAGGCATATCAAGAATATTTTAGCACGTGCAACGCAAGGAAGCAATGGTATTGGTAAGTTAGTTTTTTAGCTAGGTTTCAAACAATAGGACATGACATTAGTAAGGTGTGGCGCAGCTTAATATAAGGGTTGGAACTTAGTAAGAGCCGAAGCGCCCCCCCCCCCCCCCCCCCCTAAAATTATTTATGTAGATAACAGCCTGATGCTTAACAATACTGCTCCCTCTGATCCATATTACTTGTCGCTTAAATATACGTATTTAGCACTGAAATACATCTATTTAAGCAACAAGCAATTGGATCGGAGGGAGTAGATGATTCCCAGTGTGTTGCCACCGAAACACTAAATTAATCAATGTGAAATCAAATTATTATTATTGTTGTGAAAAATGTGAAATCAAATAATCGATCGAAAATTACAAAATGAACAAATATAAATTAGCATACATGGAAACTCGGGATTAAACCGCCTATTTGTATCCCCAACCGTGTCGACAGAAATTTATAAGTGCGAGCAGGGTGGCAAGGGATATAAATCTGACACTTTTTTCTTACCATGCTCTAGAGATTATGATAATAATCTTCTACTCATTCCGTTCCAAAATAGATGAATCAATTTTGTACTAACTTTAGTACAAAGTTGGGTCATCTATTTTGGAACGGAGGGAGTATTCGTTTCTCTTTTCCTTTGATCTAGTGACTCTCATCTTCCCTATTAATGTCGTTGGGACATTTAGTTTTGTGATGTTGCTTTTCTTCTAAGATATATGTCCATGTACTAGCAATGATGTACTTCTATTTACAATTACTAATTAAATAAATTGGATTCTCCACTTCACAAAAAACTTATACATGCAACGAGAAAAAATTGTAAGAATACCAGTATCTTGGGAGAATAATTTCTGCACTAATCATCGATAGAATTAGGGCGTTTCTTCATGATACCTTGGCCAAGGATTGTGAGTTGTGGGCGGTGGCTGATCCAGGTCGGTGTGTGCACAGATGCTCGACCGATGGAGTCTTAGAGCGCAGGCTGCAACATCGCTGTGTCGAATGTGCCGCCGTTGCTTACGGCAAAAGAGACGTATGGGCGACTTACGGGATTTTTTGTCCCAGCTTTTTTTTTTGTTCCTTCTTGCTGCCTTATTTGTGGGTGGTTAGATGTGACATCCTTACAAAACATTTAGATGTGAATTAGACAAACTGAATATAAAAAGCTACGACGTATATCAAGGGAGCCAAAGCCAAAGACCTTGTCACATATCCGAAAAATGGGGAAAAAAGCTAACGAAGGCACCACGAGCGCGTATTAAAGCAGTGGAGTCCATCCAAATTATCAGCCGGCCGGATCCTGCAATGATACGAGTACCGACCGGCCGAAAAAGCAGCGAAGGGAAAACAGATATGCTACCGCTGAATCCTATTCAGGTTTATTCAGGTTCAGTTTTAACCGGGTACCGACTGGCCGTAAAAGCAGCGAAGGGAACGACAGAGATGCTACGTGAGGTTTTATTACTTCTGATTCTGATGATGAATCCAGTTCAGGTTCAGTTTTACCCGGCTGGGTAACCTTCGGTTTCTATCCGTGTAGGTTTGGGAGACTAATTTAGCCTCCTCCAGTTGACCATACTCCGTGCCATCATATACGCGATCGATGGTCGACGATATTCAGGATTAATCGACGATGGAATCCCTTGCAGAGGAGATTTTGCGCGAGATCCTGCAGAAGCTGCCGGCGAGGGACCTGATCCGGTCCAGCTGCGTCTGCAGGCTATGGCGCGCCGTCATCGGCGACCCATCTTTCCGCAGGCTCCACGCCAAGGCCAGCCACGTCGTCTCCGGCTCCGGCGCGGAGACCCTGCTCGTCAGGCAGATCCGTGGGGCGCGCATAAGCCAAGAGATGATCGTCCACAACGTCTCGTCGGCGAAGCCCATGTGCAGCATCACCGATGTCGGCAGTGCGTACAACCCTACCAACGTCTGCAACGGCTTCATCTGCCTCGCCTCCTGCATGCCGGACTGGCCAATCTATGTGTGCAACCCTCTCACCAGCGACAAGCTGACGGTTCCACCGCCGCCAAAGATCGAGGGCGTGGCCTCCCGCAAGTACGCCATAGGGTTTAACGCGTCCACCCACCAGTACAAGCTCTTCCGGCTCTCCATCATGTGGTCCAACTCCAAGGGCGGCCACTACCTGGACGTGTGCACCTTAGGTGGCGATGGCGGGTGGCGTCGACACCCATACAGGTTCCCGTATAGCCCGACGCATGGCCTCCACTCGCCACCGCCGGTGTTCCTCGACGGCAAGCTGTACGCGCTGACAGCTCGACCACATCCCTTGCATGTGTTCGACACGATACTAGTAATTGACGTGGCGAGCGAGGTACACTACACATACACCCTCCCAGAGTTCGGGGGAAGCTATGTGTTGGGAATGCATGCCTTCGAGATGCGCGGGAATCTGTGCGTCGCCGTAGATGTCATTTGCCCACGACGGCTCTGCTTCTGGGTCATGCTGCCGCTACAGAGCATGGGCTTGCCTTGCACCTGGGAATTGCGCTACACCATCTACATGGACGATGATCATAACGGCAGCGACAGGTTGACTGGCGTCTGGTTTGATGATGGTGACAGGACGCTGTGCTACAGAATGGGGAATTGTCTCTACAAGTATGACACCACCAAGGACGAGCAGGAAGCCATAGGTTGTTTCTCGAAGTGGGATCATCGGATCCAGCTGCCAGCAGCTCCACGGTCGGAGAACCAACAATGGAATGTTTACGGTGGTTACCGTCCCAGCCTTGTCTCGCCTCGTCTCCTATTTGCGCCCGCGCCGTCATCGTTAATGCAGCATCAGGATGAACAAGAACGCTTCGCGCAAGCTTTGGTACATGCACTGCAACGGCAAAAATCATCAAAGGAATCGTCTCCAATGTGCCAAGATGATTCACAGATCAAATTGTTAAAATAGGGGAGTCTTGGAGCGTAGAATCAAATGACAGTGAAGATGGAATCTTCTAATATTTTCATAATTATTGATCCAATCATTGTGGCCTAATGTTATACCCTTGGATAATAATCACTACTTTTTTCCTGCTCTTAGTGTTGCTAGTTAAGATCTAATTTGCTTATACATGATTATAAATGCATATACATTAGTTATAATCTTTTATCTTACATCCAACCCACGATCAGGCGTGTTGTAGCATATGATATCAACTTTTTTTTACCACGACAATGATGGTAACAAAAAAAGGAGTATAATTTGTTTTACTTTCTCTATACACACAACTTTTAAGATATTAGCTTTTAGCTTTTTTCGCATATGTTCTCACGTGGAAATATATGAACGTGTATTATGAAATGCAATAAAATTATGAGACGAATATGAATATTCAACATCTCCTCCGCCACGGATTCCACCGATGGTATGGTTGACCACCACCACTCATCATGGCGTGTATAGATACGCCTCGAGAGCTTGATCGATCAGCACCTTGATTGATTTCCGATACAAGCAAACCAACCTCGTCTTGCATGCATGTGTTATTTCTTTCCATTGTTGGCTAGCAAGAACCAAAGAGGACCTAGCTAGGCTGCTAGCGCCTATATCCGAATCAAATTGATTTCGGTCTGGTATGATGTGCAAGCTGTTTCCTTAATTGTAAAATTCGTGTGCAATACTGCAGTGATGATGACTAACATTTGCAGCCACGTGTGTGCAAAACTGCAAAATCTTCCCATTTTCAACCATTCATGTGCGGATTTGGCCCAGGTCTCTGACCGAAACCCAAGCTAACCCCTCTACTTGTGCCACTCCCTCATCAATCTCTCTTGTATGTCTCCCCCTCGCCTCGATATCTCCCTCACTCTCCCCAACCTCGTGCGCCACATGTCCTACAGCATCTTTGTCCTCAGGGCCGCCGTTCGGGAGAGCAAGGAGGAGAAGCGAGACGAGGAGAGGTATCACGGTATCATGGCCGAATCGGTTGCCGCGGCACTGTTGTCGCCCAAAACGTACGCTCCCGCGAGCGCCACCGGATCGTTTGCCGCCGATGCCGATCTATAATACCGACGAGCGAGCGAGCTAGTAAGTTCTAGATTTCAACGAAGAACAATATAAAGCAGCATAGTTGTGCTCACCCAGAATCGGACGCCGGCGTAGTCGCTCCAGAAATCGCCATGAACATAGCTTGACGGACCACGAGCGCCACAACTGGCTCAGCGTGGTCTTTGACCCCAAATCGGAAAAGGAATCTCGTGCGAGACGCAGGACAAGCACCCAACCTGGGTACACGCCATCCAGCCGGGGTCGTACCGAAACTTTATCGCCACAGCCCGGGCCCGTGCGCAAAAAAATGTACCACACTGCACGCTCTGTGCGGCCGGGCCCTTTGTGCGTCAGATCGGTCCCCCGGGCGAGCCCACGAGCCTGATGCAGGCAGTATTTGCCGGTATGGAGCGATATATGTCAACTTACTCTTTACGACAAATTCGATTGCCCGGATCACCTCGGGCAGCATGACCGGCTGGATAACTATGATCAACTGCCGCTGTGTGCAGGACGTCCGCTCTCGGAAGGAGACCGTTGTCTTACAGTGTAAATGCGGAGTGGGGTTCATCCATTGCACGAGGGAGTAAATCGCTGAAGAATGGGCCACGTGAACAATAGAGCCCACATGTCATACTTAGGGCATCCAGCCACGCTCTCTACACAACAGAAGTGTAGTTGCAGCCCTCGGTCTCAGCCCCACTCATGCCGTACATAGCGTGAAGTCAGACCACCAGGAGCCCGCGTGACCGTGGGATCTGAGGTCTACGTCATCTAATGCGTTCAAATCTATAACAAAAATTTAGTTGTTCGTCATTTAACTTTCTCGTTCATAAAGACAAAGAAGACGAGACTAGTTATATTAGTACTCCAGTATAAGTTATATGTATTATTTTAGGGTACTACAAGGAATATTGGCACAAACATTGTATACAAACCAACTGGAGGTAGGGATTATGTCAAATAAATAATAATTGAATAATAAACACACACAAATATATAAAGAGTTTGCACATACAAATACATCTGACGGCAAGCACATATCAAAGTAAATCACAACCAATTACATAACATACACACAAGTTTGCACACATATATTTTCATACACGCATACATATTCAGGCACGACATAGCTCATGGCTCATGCCTCAGTTATTTTGCACCCATCGTTGTGTGGAATGGAGCTCGGGTCGGTGAAGTTGCCCTTGAGCACCACCTCTTGCAGCCTCTTAAGGTGGTGAATTCCAGAAAGTTTGCCCGCCTGATTGATGGCCATGTTGTGCCAAACGATCTTCTTGAGCAAAGGGGCTGCGCCACCTTGTTCAATGCTGACGGCGGTGATGGTGTTGCCCTCGACGATGAGGAACCTGAGGTCTTGGAAACCATCCTTGCTGAAAGTGAGCTTTGGCTCGTTGTACGAGTTGCGAAGGAGCCGAAGGCGGCGCAAGTGATGGAGCTTGTTGCCAAGGTCCTGCAGAGAGACTTTAGACAGAAAGGTGTCACACAGTGTAATCTCACAGAGTTCTTGCAGCGTCCAGATCCAGTGAGGCAACCCGGTGTTGAGAAAGCGCACGCCCCTGATATCCAGGCTCTCAAGTAACTTGGGGGCATAATCTTGTGTCATCACCATATTCACAGTGACACTAGGGTCGCCATTTGTGGGTGGCGGAGTGACCCATATTGAGAGAGAGCGTAAGCAATCTCTCAACTTGGTCATTACTTGGAGCAGACTGGCCATGTTGTCTTGAGCTTGGCTTTGGCTGCCAATGAGAACCACGCCCAGCTTCCTAAGCTTCAGCAGGCGGCCAACTTCTTCGAGTTCCTTCATGCCGTGTTCAACCTGGACCCGGGACAGTATCTCCATGTCTTCCATCTTTCCGATCAAGCGAGGCATCCCTGCCCCGCGGATTGTCTCCTCCTCCGTCGTCATCTTCGGGCCGGTGAGCAGGTGCTTTAGCTTTCGGAGGTAAATGTGCTTCATGTCTGGGCCCCATACCTTAGTTTGCCGGATGTCGAGCGTCTCCAGCAGTATGAGATGGCTGACCTCTGGGGGTAGGCGGGAGACGTCCGTGTTCCGGATGCTGAGGTACTTGAGCGAGACCATGTTGCAGATGCTCTTGAGGTGGCTCGTCTTTAGACCCTTGCAACCCCCAAGATCCAGCACATTTAGCCGGTAGGTTTGGCCGAGAGACTTGAGGAAGTTTATCATGGCATCCACGGGATCGGGATCTGCCACCATGCTGTCATCCGGCGGAGGCCTCGTCCAACGGCCACAGATGCTCCACGGGTGGCGTGGTCGTGGATGATTCTTCTGATGCTCCTCTTGCCGTTTCACAAATTTCCGGATGCGAAGCTGGTTTTCGAGGTGAGTCGGCAGGTTGTCCACAAAGTTCTCCGTTGTGGACATGCGATAGAGGAAGCGCCAGACGGTGTCGTCAATTGTGAAGGTCTTGACCTTGCTGGAAGCGGTGGCTGGGTCGTCGACAGGAAGAAGGAACCCCCGGAAGAGGAGATCTTTGAAGCAGAGCTCCGCTGCCTCCTCGAGGGTACCATCAAAACCTGCTTGCTTCTCCACGCGGCCTTCGGCGAGCCATCGCCTGACCAAGCTCGTCCTGCTGATGGCGGCTTCATGGCGGAAGGCATAGAGATACTGCAAGCAGCTCTTGTAGCTCCTGGACAGCTTGCTGTAGCAGAAGATCATGACTTGAGTGGGAAAATCTTGGATGTCCGTGTCCGCTTCATCCACTAATTTCATCAGTTCTTTCTTGGTCTTCTGGACCGCCGGGCGGGCATGGCTATGATCCCGAAGAGCACGGAGGAGCATCTCCATGCAGATGGCCGCACTCTCCTCGGTCGACAAATTTTGAAGGAGGCAATCACGTACTTTGGTGGCCGCCGATTGAAGATCCTTAAAAGGGAGGAGACGGATGGCCTCGTCAAAACATGGGACGAGCTCCTTCTTCTGCTGCTTTTCCTTGTCACGTGCCAACGCACGTACAAATTGAGTAACGAGACCGATGGCCTCGTTCTTCTTCTCCTGTTTCTCTTGGTCACGTGCCAGCGCACGTACAAATTCTTCTCTGGCCTCGTCGATCTTGTCCTGGCTTGCTTGGGCCTCGGCCGGCGTCAGCGGGGGCGTCGCTTCCTCTTCCTTGAGCTTGGGGATGCTGACTTGGTAGCGCTCCCAGAGAAGTACTGGAGCAAAATTGTGAACGATCACAGAGAAGTACTAGGGGCAGCAATCAGAAGCGCAACCCACGATTAGGAGACAGGTTCATCTGCATGCTCCAATATGATGAATCAGCAAAGCTATACATGTTCTATGCTATTTTACCTGAGAGAGAGCAGCAGGAGTGATTAATTAGCTAGTTCATGCTCTTAGTACTTGTCCTCTCATGTCCGTGTTCTTCGTCCTGAACTTAATCTCAAACAGTGATTTGCTTTTGTAGTGTTATGAATGCTTATAATATCATTACCATGTTGAACTCGATGATATCTTTGCTATGAAAACCGTTGGTGATGATATATATGATGCAAGAGTTTTTATATTAATTAATATGATGATGATGATGATGATGATGAGTTATTATATCATTTATGAAAGAAATTGCATATTAGTTTCAACTGGATGGATTCTAGCTAAGTGATCAAGTATATATATGCCATATCCATATTACCTCGATCACTTAAGTAGGTGATCAAGTATATATAATATGGATATGACATATACTTGATGACTTAGCTAGGATCCACACACATCCAGTCAAACTAATCACCTAATGATTTAACAACTCATTATAATGTAAAACAATCACTAAATTAAATTGAAAACACATAATTAAAGTAAAAAAACCAAAACACACCAAAAAATTTAGTACCGGTTGGTGTTACCAACCGGTACTAATGTCCTACGCGCCCACGGAGCTGGCTCGTGCCACGTGTTTGCCCTTTAGCACCGGTTCGTGCTGAACCGGTACTAAAGGGGGGGCCTTTAGTGCCCACCAATTAGTGCCGGTTATGGAACCGGCACTAAAGGCCCTTACGAACCGGTTTTAAAGCTCCGTTTTCTACTAGTATATATATATATATAACAAGAATGCAATAATAGTCGTAATGTCATGCATTGTTTATTGCCTTGAGAGGCTGCTTTGCGCTTCTGCTGCGAGGGCCGCGGTGTGCTCCTCTGTTCGGAGAGAGCGCTCTGTGTTTCCATTGACTGTAATAACTCCGCGAGGTCCTGGCATCTTGAGCTTGAGGTATGCGTAATGCGATACCGCATTGAATCTAGCAAATGCGGTTCGCTCGAGCAGCGCGTGATAACCACTACGGAACGGGACTATATCGAAGATTAACTCTTCGCTTCGGAAGTTATCCGGGGATCCGAAGACCATTTCCAGTGTAATTGAGTCTGTGCAATGGGTCTCTACGCCTGGAATGACGCCCTTAAAGGTCGTTTTTGTGGGTTTGATCCTTGAGGGGTCTATACCCATTTTGCGCACTGTGTCCTGATAAAGCAGGTTCAGGCTGCTGCCGCCGTCCATAAGGACTCGAGTGAGGTGAAATCCGTCGATGATTGGGTCTAGGACCAGTGCGGCGAATCCTCCATGACGGATACTAGTGGGGTGGTCCCTGTGATCGAAGGTGATCGGACAGGAGGACCAAGGGTTGAACTTTGTGGCGACTGGCTCCAACGCATATACGTCCCTGAGCGCATGCTTCCGCTCCCTCTTGGGGATGTGGGTTGCGTATATCATGTTCACCGTCCTCACTTGCGGGGGGAACCTCTTCTGTCCTCTAGTGTGCGGCTGCCGGGGCTCCTCCTCGTTATCGCTATGCGGCCCCTTGTCCTTATTTTCGACAATTAACTTGTCGGCCTGCTTGAACACCCAACAATCCCTGTTGGTGTGATTGGCTGGCTTGTCTGGGGTGCTGTGTATTTGACACAAGCGATCGAGTATAAGGTCCAAGCTGGACAGACCCGACGTACTTTGTTTAAATGGCTTTTTCCGTTGACCGGGTTTAGAGCCTTTGAATCCAGCGTTGACTGTCGTATCCTTAGTATTTTCGCTGTTAATGCGGCGCTTACGCTTGTTGCGATGTGACCTGCTATTGCCGTCCTTGGTATCTGAGGTACCATGGTTCTTTGATATGTTATTACTGCGAGCCGGCCAGCTGTCTTCTCCCGCACAAAAGCGGGTCATGAGCGTCGTGAGAGCTGCCATAGATTTCAGCTTTTCCTGACCAAGGTGCCGGGCTAGCCACTCATCTTGGATGTTGTGCTTGAAAGCCGCTAAGACCTCCGCATCCGGACATTCGACGATTTGATTTTTCTTTGTAAGGAACCGAGTCCAGAATTGCCTGGCCGACTCTTCTGGCTGCTAAATTATGTGGCTTAAATCATCGGCGTCTGGTGGTCGCACATAAGTGCCCTGAAAGTTGTCGAGGAATGCGGCTTCCAGATCTTTCCAACAGCTAATGGAGTCCGCTGGCAAGCTGTTAAGCCAATGCCGCGCTGGTCCTTTGAGCTTTAGTGGGAGGTATTTGATGGCGTGTAAGTCATCGCCGCGGGCCATGTGGATGTGGAGGAGGAAATCTTCAATCCATACTGCGGGATCTGTTGTGCCGTCGTATGATTCAATATTTACAGGTTTGAAACCTTCTGGGAATTGATGTTCCATTACTTCGTCTGTGAAGCATAAGGGGTGTGTGGCGTCTCTGTATTGGGCTATATCGCGACGCAGCTCGAATGGGTCTTGCCCGCTGTGTTCAGCCCGGCCGGATTTGCTTTTACTGTATTCGGCGTGACGTTTGTCGTCTCGCAGAGTGGTGCGCCCTCGTGATCCGTATATCGATCTTGAATGATTTACCTTGTCCTCTAGTATGTCTCGCAGGTCTGGCGTATCTCCCCATGCCTTTTTATTTGAATGGCGTTGGGGTGGAGGCTGAGCTTTGGCTGGAATGCCTCTCTATCGCGGCCACGAGGTGGCTGATTAGCCGTATCATATGCTTCTTCCTCCAGTCGGGGTAGTAACCCGCGCCTTGGGTAACTCTTGGAGGGACGCTCGAGTTTATATTCCTCGGCCGCGAGGACTTCAGTCCATTTGTCAGCTAGCAGATCTTGATCAGCTTGAAGCTGCTGTTGCTTTTTCTTCAGGCTATTTGCCGTGGCTATAAGCCGGTGCTTGAAGCGCTCTTGTTCGATGGGATCCTCTGGTACGGCGAATTCATCGTCTTCGGAGGGGGGCATGTGATTGTCATCCTCCTCCTCTCCGTCTGCCGCTCTCTCAGGAGAGCTGGCTCCTCCATCCTCCTGCTCTAAATCTTGCTGGAGGGGTTTGTTGTTTTCTTCGGCACTATCCGAAGTGTTATTATCTCCTGTGCCGGTATCACCATTTTTGCTTTGGCGGGACTTAGAGCGGCGCCGCTGACGTCGGCGTTTGGGTTGCTTCTTGGAGGGGTCATCCTTCGCTATCCCGTCGCCATTTCCTTCTTTGGGTGTATCCACCATGTATATGTCATATGACGAGGTGGCTTTCCAGTGCCCTATAGGTGCTGGTTCATGTTCGTCTCCTACATCGTTGTCCATACCGTCGATGTCTTCGGAGTCGAAGTCGAGCATGTCGGTTAAATCATCGATAGTGGCTACGACGTGGGTGGTGGGTGGGCGTCGAATTTCTTCGTCGTCTGCATCCCAATCCTGTTGGCCATAATCCAGCCAGGGCTCTCCTGACAAAGAGAGAGACCTTAGTGAATTCAGAATGTCGCCGAAGGGCGAGTGCTGAAAGATATCCGCGGCGGTGAATTCCATGACCGACGCCCAATCAGATTCGATTGGCAGGGGCGCGGATGGTTCGGAGTCAGAAGAAGAGTCTGGCACCTTGGAGTCACGGGCTGCGCAGAGGATTATGCTGGTGTTTGGCTCGATCGCCGTCGAGACTGCAGCCCCTGAGGCGGTGTCTAGCCACCCGTCCTCGATTGGCGCAGTTTGCTCTGAGCTAAGGGTCGGAGCTGATGCGGGCGCGGCCTCTGGGGTACTGTTCGGCGGCAGAGATAGGTCATACCCATCGCGACAGTGCGGCGCGCCCGGTTGTGGCTCGAATCCGTCGAAGATCAAGTCTCCGCGGATGTTGGCCGTGTAGTTCAAACTTTCAAATCTGACCTGATGGCCAGGGGCGTAGCTTTCAATCTGCTCCAGATGGCCAAGCGAATTAGCCCGCAGTGCAAAGCCGCCGAATACGAAGATCTGTCTGGGGAGAAAAGTCTCACCCTGGACCGCATCGCTATCGATGATAGTAGGAGCCATCAAGCCTAACGGCGACGACACAGAGGAACTCTCAATGAAAGTACCAATGTCGGTGTCAAAACCGGCGGATCTCAGATAGGGGGTCCCGAACTGTGCGTGTAGGCCGGATGGTAACAGGAGGCAGGGGACACGATGTTTTACCCAGGTTCGGGCCCTCTTGATGGAGGTAAAACCCTACGTCCTGCTTGATTAATATTGATGATATGAGCAGTACAAGAGTATATCTACCACGAGATCAGAGAGGCTAAACCCTAGAAGCTAGCCTATGGTATGATTGTATGTTGTGATTGTTGTCCTACGGACCTAAAACCCTTCGGTTTATATAGACACCAGAGAGGGTTAGGGTTACACAAGGTCGGTTACAAAGGAGGAGATATCATATCCGTATTGCTTAGCTTGCCTTCCACGTCAAGTAGAGTCCCATCCGAACATGAGACGAAGTCTTCAATCTTGTATCTTCATAGTCTAACAGTCTGGCCAATGAAGATAGTCCGGCTGTTCGGAGACCCCTAATCCAGGACTCCCTCAGTGGCCGTACAATTGTAAGTCTACACTTGGACTTGACCTTCTGTGGTGCTCACAGATTGGCTTATGGTAAAATTGAAATGCAGTTTTCTAGAAAGTTACCAAGCAGCTTTAATTTCATTACCATGAGAACAACACAACATCACGCCACCAGAGTGGTGGCGCTGGGTATGGTTCGTGCATTGTAGCATTGTACCAGGCCAACCCATCCGCCCCCTAGGATGGATCAAGCTCGAAGTCATCTTCGGGGGTAAAGACAATATCGACTCAAATCCGAGGTCGCACCCTTTCAAAGCGGCTACAACACAATCTTTTGCAGACCGGCATATGTAAAATTAAAGGCAGTACCATCATATGCAGTTCTGCAGTTAAAGATGCGAGGCTCAAATGACACCATCACGGCCCGTGGAAGCCCAGAACAAGCATTGGAGGCAGAGGTCCCAAATGCAAAACTCAATAAGGTTGCCATGACCTCCGCGGGAACGAATAAAGCAGAGCGTGGACCTGTCACAACCGGGCAAAGACACGAAAAAGTTCTAGGAACACCAGAAGGATGCCAAAAAGATGATGACAATCGAAGGAGATCTTTCATGCGAGCAGGAGGCGCAGGGCCCCCCGAGTCGTTCCCTTCTCGGGCGGCTCCTCAAATCCTAGCCACTAGGGTCACCACCACCTCCCTACCTCCCCCCCCCCCCCCCCCCCCCCCGCCGCCGCCGCCAGAGGACGCCACTGGGCTAAGCCCGGTGGCGAACAACGATGGTGGGGCTACAAAAACTTTGTGTTGCTACCAGTTTGAGTGTGTTGGTCGAATGTTGTAAACCATGGAGTTAATTTCTCAATCGAGACTAGTTGTAAACTTTGGTTTGTTACCAACAAATTGGCTTGTTGAATCCTTGCTTCCCCATGACTGAATTAATGAATGAGTCTCTGCTTCTTTGGTTATTCTTATATATCTATACAAGACAAACTAACAGGTAGTATTAGCTGGTTGTATGTTGTGCCTCAAAACCAACCTGGATTCTCTCTTGCATATATCTAACAAAATCCTTTTGTCCCTTGCAAAGCAAAGCTCTATTGCAATCCTCAGGCCACAGGGGTTTCTAAATTCTAATAATCTATCAAAAGTTGAACAAAACAAGAAACTTGCAGCCCTCAACTTCATTTGTATGCATCTTTTTTCAGGATTTTTGTGAAGAATAACCTGTTATCAAACTCGACAATAGAAACTGGACCTAGTGTTTACTCGACAATAGAAACTGAACCTGGAGTAGATGTTACGAAAAGCACATTCTAGGTACAAGTGCTATGGTACGAGCCTTACACGAGGCAACGTGGAAGAAAAAACCGACCACAACAAACTATATATGCGGAGAAATCAACAAACCGAAACGACTTCCTCCAAAAAAAAACTATTCTAATGTTGTACGGGCTTTACAAGCTGCTATATTCTGGCGTTATTTTACTAGTTATTAGGAAACTAAAAAAACTATTCTATGGAGAAATCAACTCCACATATGCCGGCCTACCAGGGTTCAAATCGTGGTGCTCGCACTATTCCTGGATTTATTTCAGGATTTCCGGCGATGCGCTTTCAGTGGGAGGAGACGTTCCCGTCGACGACGAGGCGCCTACGGTGACTTCATAAATCTCAAGATGATATGCCGGCTCAGTCTCTCGGAGATGCTCATAAAGGTAGGGTGTGCGTGTGTGCATTCATAGCGGTGAGTGTATGCACGTGTATATGAGCGCTTGTGTCTGTACTGATGCTCAAAAAAAAACTCCACATATGCATGTTTATCGGAAGCAACAAAACGCATGCATCAATTGTCAAGGAAGTAGTCCCATGGATACATCGCTTTCTTAGGGCTGAATCGATCTTGTTCCAGATAGTCCCTTTTAATTAGGGTTGGCAATGGGTACCCATTACCCACGTACCCGATGGGTAAAAACCCTATTAGGGTAAGGGTATGGGATAAAAAATTACCTATGAGTATATTAATAGAAAAATATTAAACCCATTGGGTAAAGTGGGTACGGGTATGAGACAGCATAACCCATACCATGTACCCATATACCAACGTAAAATCTGTCAAGTGGACCTTCATTATTCATTAATCTAATCTAACTTGCCCGTAAATCATTTTATGTAGCCCACGAGATACATGACTTGCCCACACACGCATGTAGATAGAATGATTTTCGCTCAAAAGAAACATAGATGGAATGATACAAGGAATCCCATATATCTGTCTTTCACTGCATGATTAACGTGATTAGGCTTAGCCGCTTAGGTAAATAATAATTACATGATCATGTTCCATATTCAGGGAGACGAATATTGATATCCTCCCCATTTCCTCGTCTTCTTATCCCTCAAACATCGCTAGTCGCCGCCGCTACGCAGCCACGCTCCAGCTGCTCACCGCCTCGCCGTTGCCAGCGCTTCCAGCCGCTCGGACGCCGTGGACCTTGGGGATAAGGACCACAGCTTTCGCGTGGACGGTGACGGGGAGGAGATGCAGCGCATGCTCACGCAAACTGAGTCGGACGGCGGCGGCTACCACGGCGCAGCACCGTCGTTCGATGGTGCCATCCGTCTCCATCCGCCAGGAAATGGCCCGGCCAATGTAAGCATCCAAGGCACAGCACTGTCACAACACGTCAAGCTGGCCACCTCGCCCTACCCCGCTTTGTCGATCCTCTTCTACCACCAAGAACAAAAACAAGAGCAAGACTATTTTGGCTTCGTGAGTTTCATTTTTGTGTATGATTTTTTGAATATGAGCATTAAATCTTGTAGTTTTTGTTTTTTGTGTAGATGGTGAGATGCATTCTTAAATGGTACGTAGATGTATAGATTATGTATATATGTGCTGTGATGAATATGATATTTTTGTATATACATGATACGTAGTGATGTTACGATGTACTTCCTCCATTTTTAAATATAGGTCTTTCTAAAGATTTTAACAAAAGACTACATACGGAGCAAAATAAATGAATCTACACTCTAAAATATGTCTATATACATCTGTATGTGGTGGTCCATTTGAAATCTTTAAAAAGACTTACATTTAGAAACGGAGGGAGTATATATGAGCGTCATGATTTCAGTGCTCATCGCCCATACAAGCATTGATTTCTGCCTATACATGATTTATATAGCTGCTGTGATGAGTAATATTTTTTGGTATATAGACAATACATAGAGATGTTATGATGTACGTATATATGAGCATTGTGTGATGTCGTTTATGATTTTTTCTTGCTTAGGTTGGTGTGTGCACACGTGGGTATTTTTACCCGTGGGTACCCATTTACCCTACCGGGTGATGGGTATGGAGGAAAAATATACCCATTGACGGGTATGGGTACGGGTAATGGGTATGCTCAAAGGGGATGGGTAAGGATATGGGGTAACTCCACCCGTACCCAAACCCTACGGGTGCCATCCCTACTTTTAATCCCCTCGCCTCCCTCGTTGAAATCAAGGATTGTGCGGCAAGGGAGTGGTCCCATGGATGCATTGCGTTCCTCCTTTATCGAAATCAGGGATGTGTGCCTGCTATCATCATCACGTCATTAAACGCCTTAGGGATGCCCACCGGTGAGCCAACAAGGGTCTGACTTGCGCCACCTCACTGATCCGCGACATCACGGCTTCCTCCAACATGCCTTCTTCCAAGACCATTTCTCTATATGTACTAGCAATAGTCATGCATCCGCGTGTAGGGTGCGCGTGCGACTTAGGACATCTACGATGGGTTTGGCGAGAGGACGATCTATGGCGCGAGCGTGATGGAGTCTGGCTCGACGGACTTCACCATGACGTCCTACGGCGCGACGGCCTCCATGCATGGTGTGAGGGACTCTCTCTATCAATACGGCGCGAGGCACGATTAATGTTACATCGGGACTTGATGACAGCTAACAAGATACGAAACGATCAGGCTGTAAAACAACTTCATATCTGAAAAGAATCTCACCCTAAAACAACTGTATTTATTAATATGGAGAGTGTGTATTACATAAGAGCCAGGAAGGGGTAATTTACATTATTTTTAGAAGGGTCAAGCTGGTATCATTGCATCATGGCATGTATAGCAATAGCATTTAAAGTCACAGTCACAATCGCCCCGCACGTTATGAGAGCTTTCATCATGGCATGTACGATCGCAACCGTCGGTAAGGCCAAAGCATGGTCCTCTATAATTGCCGCTCGGGTGCCGGCATTGACTCGGCTCGTCGCAAACAAACGCCATTGAACATAGTGGACATACTAGCACATGCAAGAACGTGGTTAATTAGCCAAAAGATTAATCAAAACAACATATTAAGTTGCATAGACCAGCCAATTCAATGCCAAAACATTAGTTGTTAGGACAGACTTATATTTACAACACACACACTAGCAAAAGAGCCCGTGGGTTGCAATGGGAGAGAAAATAACACATGCTCTTAACCTAATAATCACAACTCAATACACTAATAGGTGCACATCCTTTATTTTCACATGGCATCACATTTGTGTTGCCAACGCTAGCCTCAGTGCTCACACAAAGAAAACACGTTTGAATGTGGTCAGTCTTAAGGCGTCTCTCTTTCGCTCGTGCACGCACGCTCGCTCAGAATAAAATGAGAAATATGTTGTTTTCCCCGCGAGTTTTCAGAGGTGTGCATGCGTGTTATCGATGTTTTATTTTCTCTCAATCGGGTTTTAATGTGAGTTGCAATTCGGATTGCCGCTGGTATGAAAGAAAAATTGATCGTGCATTATATATTAAGTTTGCACTAAAAATAATATTTTAGGAATATTTAACAGCTAAAAATAACATCATTTAGATTCTACATATTTTTTAATCAAATTTTATATATAACATGTTAGAATCGAAGTTACGGTTTAAAAGATATGTATAATTTTATTGTAGACAAACTGCAGATTGATTAATCAAAAAGTTAGGGAGTTTTCTGTTAAAAAAATGATCCAGCTGACTTAAATACGGACCGCGGGTTGATTAATATAAAAGGCAGGGGATTTTGTGTAAAACCCCCAAAAACGATTCATTCTCACTAAAAGATGGACTATGGGTTAATTAATAGAAAAGGCAGGGGGTTTCTGCAGAAAGATGCGACAGACGACCAGAAGCACTTTGTGCTTTATCACATGCCCAGTGTCTTCCACTGTAGAAGCTTAAACATATGATCCTATCCCCTAGTGTTTTCCAACTGAAGCTGGATGACTAGTGGCAAAGATGGGCCTGCACTAGCCATGGTGTCAGGAGCTAGCTGGCCCATTACCAACGAGCTGGATCGTGAGGATCCCACGCTGCTGGAGACCAACGTTGTGGTGTCGCCTACCGCGAAGCCAAAGGAAAATGTGGTGGAGGGGCCGAATCCTTGCATTCTTTTGTAGAAGGAAAACGGGTGCATGTAGTGAAGGCATCATACTGTTCATCGACGCATGGGCTGTGTCAAGGCACTAGATATCAGTCCGTGTGTCTCCATCTGACAGTGAAACGTCATTGTGGGCTCTTGGATTTATCCAACAGTAATATGTCGCATCACTGCCAGTAAGGAACTGCCAGGTCATAAGGATCCAAAAATTGTCAAGATGCGAGGCTTAAGGTTGGCCGTAATGGGGAGTATCATTTACTCGTATCATGCATATGATACTACTAGTGTATGATACTACTTTCGTAATGCATAGTATCATAAGTTAGTATTTTAGCTTGCCTTATTAATTTTCATGCATGGCACAAAGTAGTACAACATATAATATGATACAATACTATGAGGCCCCTTTCAGTGCTCCATATTGTATAGGTTGAAGGAAATATGCCCTAGAGGTAATAATAAAGTTATTATTTATTTCCTTGTATCATGATAAATGTTTATTATTCATGCTAGAATTGTATTAACCGGAAACATAATACATGTGTGAATACATAGACAAACAGAGTGTCACTAGTATGCCTCTACTTGACTAGCTCGTTGATCAAAGATGGTTATGTTTCCTAACCATGGACATGTGTTGTCATTTGATTAACGGGATCACATTATTAGGAGAATGATGTGATTGACATGATCCATTCCATTAGCTTAGCACCCGATCGTTTGGTATGTTGCTATTGCTTTCTTCATGACTTATACATGTTCCTATGACTATGAGATTATGCAACTCCGGTTTGCCGGAGGAACACTTTGTGTGCTACCATACGTCACAACGTAACTGGGTGATTATAAAGGTGCTCTACAGGTGTCTCCGAATGTACTTGTTGGGTTGACGTATTTCGAGATTAGGATTTGTCACTCCGATTGTCGGAGAGGTATCTCTGGGCCCTCTCGGTAATGCACATCACTTAAAGTCTTGCAAGCATTGCAGCTAATGAGTTAGTTGCGGGATGATGTATTACAGAACGAGTAAAGAGACTTGCCTATAACGAGATTGAACTAGATATTAAGATACCGACGATCGAATCTCGGGCAAGTAACGTACCGATGACAAAGGGAACAACGTATGTTGTTATGCAGTCTGACCGATAAAGATCTTCGTAGAATATGTGGGAGCCAATATGAGCATCCAGGTTCCGCTATTGGTTATTGACCGGAGACATGTCTCGGTCATGTATACATTGTTCTCGAACCCGTAGGGTCCGCACGCTTAACGTTACGATGACAGTTTCATTATGAGTTTATATGTTTTGATGTACCGAAGGTTGTTTGGAGTCCCGGATGTGATCACAGACATGACGAGGAGTCTCGAAATAGTCGAGACATAAAGATTGATATATTGGAAGCCCATATTTAGACATCAGAAGTGTTCCGGATGAAATTGGCATTTTACCGGAGTACCGGGAGCTTACCGGAACCCCCCGGTAACCTAATGGGCCTTAATGGGCCTAGTGGAGAAAGTAGAGAGGAGGCCAAGAGGCAGCCGCGCGCCCCTCCCCCCCAAGTCCGAATTGGACAAGGAGGGGGGGGGGGGCGGCGCCCTCCCCCTTTTCTTTCCCCTCTTTCTCTCCTTCCCCCCAAGTCCTAGTCCAACATGGAAAGGGGGGGAGTCCTACTCCCGGTGGGAGTAGGACTCCTCCTGGCGTGCCCCTTGCCTGGCCGCACCTCCTCCCCCTTGCTCCTTTATATACGGGGGCAGGGGCACCCCAGAGATACAACAATTGATCATTGATCTCTTAGCCGTGTGCGTTGCCCCCCTCCACCATAATCCTCGATAATATTGTAGCGGTGCTTAGGCGAAGCCCTGCGACGGTAGAACATCAAGATCGTCACCACGTCGTCGTGCTGACGGAACTCTTCCCCGACATTCTGCTGGATCGGAGTCCGGGGATCATCATCGAGCTGAACGTGTGCTAGAACTCGGAGGTGTCGTAGTTTCGGTGCTAGATCGGTCGGGCCGTGAAGACGTACGACTACATCAACCGTGTTGTGCTAACGCTTCCGCTTTCGGTCTACGAGGGTACGTAGACTACACTCTCCTCTCTCGTTGCTATGCATCACCATGATCTTGCGTGTGCGTAGGAATTTTTTTGAAATTACTACGTTCCCCAACATGTTAAGCCTGCCATGAAGGGGAAAAGTCTGATGTGGCAAGTTAATTAAGAGAAGAGAGATGAGTATGGTGACCCAAGAAAGAAAAAAATGCTAAGCGCATGAACCTAGGAAAAAAAATTTAATGAAAAAAAAACACCAATGCATGAAGAATTTTAGTTGCTAAATCATTAAAGGAAGGAAACTTAGTTACAAGAAAGTATGCACATATGCATTGAGGAGTATAGTTGCTAAGCTATTTAATGTGCTTAGCACCTCATCTAAGCACCGGTGCAATGGCAGCAGCCTGATATGATACCACATTATCTTTTTCCTCATTTAATTGTGTGTCATATTATCCAAAAAGTCTAGTTGACATCCATATGATACCGATACTTCCATTATGATCAGCCTAAGACCCAACAGTGAATCTTGCTCACTCACGGCTTAGGGACACTTAGGAGTGACTGGCCGGCTAGAAAGATTATCTAGTATTGCCAATTAGCACATGCAGTTAGTACCTGATACAGTGATACTAACACCACTGTACAGTTCTGCTTCTAAAATTTGTATCACATCGATGCCTCATGCCATATAGGATTTGTCCCATCGTTTTATGGTTTGAAGTTACGAATACTATTTACTCTCGCTGGCGGGTTGAGATTTATTTATGGATTCGAACATCATATTTAGATCATTTTTGCTTTCACCGTCAAAAATCCACGTGACATGTTGGTGGGACAAATCGAATAGGTGTATGCATTAGTGTTACTATTCATCATCCAGGGTGCAGAATAAGTTATTCTTCATCCAAGGTAATATTACGACCATTTCATAATTAAATTACATTTGGAATTCAAATAGTTACATTCTTATTGATTTATTACATAAAATTTGGCATAAAAAATAAAAATATAAGTCATAAGACAAGAAAATTTACAATTTATGTGTATTTTACGCTATGTTTTCACGTAACATAAAATATTTTTTACAACGATTATATATTTTCTTATTGTCTCTTTTTACGTCGGAAATAAGACTAAACTTACGGAACGTAAAATTACAATGCATTGATGGTAAAATAGAGGGGGGTGAAGAAATAACTATTCCTCACCCAGGATGACGAATAGCGCGACCCTATATATATATATATATATATATATATATATGTGTGTGTGTGTGTGTGTGTGTGTGTGTGTGTGTGTGTGTGTGTGTGTGTGTGTTGGGGAACGTAGTAATTTCAAAATTTTCCTACGCACACGCAAGATTATGGTGATGCATAGCAACGAGAGAGGAGAGTGTGATCTACGTACCCTTGTAGACCGACAGCGGAAGCGTTAGCACAACGCGGTTGATGTAGTCGTACGTCTTCACGGCTCGACCGATCAAGCACCGAAACTACGACACCTCCGAGTTTTAGCACACGTTCAGCTCGATGACGATCCCCGGACTCCGATCCAGAAAAGTGTTGGGGAAGAGTTCCGTCAGCACGACGGCGTGGTGACGATCTTGATGTTCTACCGTCGCAGGGCTTCGCCTAAGCACCGCTACAATATTATCGAGGATTATGGTGGAAGGGGGCACCGCACACGGTTAAGAAAACGATCACGTGGATCAACTTGTGTGTCTAGCGGTGCCCCCTGCCCCCGTATATAAAGGAGCAAGGGGAGGAGGCCGGCCGGCCCTATAGGCGCGCCAAGGAGGAGTCCTCCTCCTAGTAGGAGTAGGACTCTCCTACTAGGAGGGGGAAGGAAGTGGGGAAGGAAAAGGAAAGGGGGGCGCCACCCTCCTCTCCTAGTCCAATTCGGACCAGGGGGGAGGAGGCGCGCGGCCCACCCTGGCTGCCCTTCTCTCTCTCCACTAAGGCCCATATGGCCCATTACTTCTCCCGAGGGGGTTCCGGTAACCCTCCGCTACTCCGGTTTTCTCTGAAATCACCCGGAACACTTCCGGTGTCCGAATATAGCCGTCCAATATATCAATCTTCATGTCTCGACCATTTTGAGACTCCTCGTTATGTCCGTGATCACATCCGGCACTCCGAACTAACTTCAGTACATCAAAACTCATAAACTCATAATATAACTGTCATCGAAACCTTAAGCGTGCGGACCCTACGGGTTCGAGAACAATGTATACATGACCGAGACATGTCTCCGGTCAATAACCAATAGCGGAACCTGGATGCTCATATTGGCTCCCACATATTCTACGAAGATCTTTATCGGTCAGACCGCATAACAACATACGTTGTTCCCTTTGTCATCGGTATGTTACTTGCCCGAGATTCGATCGTCGGTATCTCAATACTTAGTTCAATCTCGTTACCGGCAAGTCTCTTTACTCGTTTCGTAATACATCATCTCGCAACTAACTCATTAGTTGCAATGCTTGCAAGGCTTATGTGATGTGCATTACCGAGAGG
This sequence comes from Triticum urartu, assembly GCF_056163025.1. NCBI lineage: Eukaryota > Viridiplantae > Streptophyta > Magnoliopsida > Poales > Poaceae > Triticum > Triticum urartu. Next base: position 718,410,467 of record NC_141879.1, read on the forward strand.
GCCCAGAGATACCTCTCCGACAATCGGAGTGACAAATACTAATCTCGAAATACGCCAACCCAACATTTACCTTTGGAGACACCTGTAGAGCTCCTTTATAATCACCCAATTACGTTGTGACGTTTGGTAGCACACAAAGTGTTCCTCCGGCAAACCGGAGTTGCATAATCTCATAGTCATAGGAACATGTATAAGTCATGAAGAAAGCAATAGCAACATACTAAACGATCGGGTGCTAAGCTAATGGAATGGGTCATGTCAATCACATCATTCTCCTAATAATGTGATCCCGTTAATCAAATGATAACACATGTCTATGGTTAGGAAACATAACCATCTTTGATTAACGAGCTAGTCAAGTAGAGGCATACTACTGACGTTTAGTTTGTCTATGTATTCACACAAGTATTATGTTTTCGGATAATACAATTCTAGCATGAATAATAAACATTTATCATGATATAAGGAAATAAAATAATAACATTATTATTGCCTCTAGGGCATATTTCCTTCAATATATATATATATGTGTGTGTGTGTGTGTGTGTGCTGGAGAAGTCAAATTTATTTTGATCCACAAGTCCAACAATTTCATTTGTAACAACACAAGTAATGGATGGATTTTAAGCTAACTTGGCACGCCTGTCGAGTAGTTTTCAAGAACAAAAATCCCTTGGTTGTCCATAGATAAAGAAAAGAAAGGTTACTTTCCCCCTAATTGAGCAATGGCTAGCTGCCCTTTTGTAATCGGTCCTTATGATCCTCTTTCTTCCTCTCTTCTCCCTTAATTATTCAATATATATATTTAACTAGCAGGGGCGGTAATTAACCCCTCCTATTTATTAAAAAATGTTAGAGCAACTCTAGGAGACCATATACTGATCCGGCCCGCAAATGTTTTTGCCGCAGCCCGCAAACGTTACCCCCGAAGCAGTATATTTACGGGTTTGCGGGGCAGATGCGGGTCGAAACCCTACCCCCTCCCCCCCAGTCGTGTTTCCCCCCATTCCACACCATGCCGCTCGATTTCTCGCCATTGGCCACCACGCGCAAGCTTGCGAAAAGCCATGGATGGCTCTGGGGATGAGGCGGAGCGCCGCCGACGCGCCAGATCTGACGCTGTGCACAAGCGGGGGGCACGTCGATGGCTCAACCGCGGTACCCGGCCGCCACCGGCGTTCGACCGCCGCGAGCTTGAGGACTTCGATCGCGAGCTCGCCCGCCGCCGCCACGCCTCCTCCGGCAACTGGTCCGCGGGGAGCTCATAGGGCGCATCGAGCTCGCGGGTCATTCCGGTGAAGAGCGAGCCGGATGAGGAGATCTCGCCTCGCGCCGTGCCCCATGCGCCACCATGCCGAGGCGTCATCGGGCCGGAGGACTACCTTGCCCCGGGGCAGGAGGAGCTCCTCGAGCGCGTCGTCCTCGAGCGGTCGGCGAGGGACCAGGAGGAGATGGAAGAGCGTGTCCGGCGTGAGCTCGAGTACGAGCGGCTGTTCCTCCAGACTGGCACCGCCGTGTCGCAGGCGCACGGTCCAAGGAAGCTGACCTGCGAGTGATGAAGGCGGAGAAAACGAAGCTCTACATTGACCTCGACTCCTCCTCCTCCGACTGAGTGCCGCTGCTGGGCAGCTACCGCATGAGCTCCAGGGAGCTCAATTTTGTGTAGTGGTACGGTAGCGTAGGCCCGTTCTAACTCCGGCGAACTTATATGTAATATATGCATGCTGTGTACGAACTTATGTGAAGAAGAACTAACTATACAAAGAAGAACTATCAATGCGAGCAAGCTTCGGCGAGCTTTTACTTAAATTTCTCGTCCGAAACAAGTTTTTAAAAATTTTATGGGTTTGGATACAATTTCTGCTCTGTCGCCGTGATTTTGAGCCTGCATAAGGGCCGTCGTGCTAAATGCAAACGCAGTTTACAATTCGATGAAATGCGGGGTCTGCTAGAGATGCTCTTATATATGTATTATTACATAAGAGCCAGGAAAGGATGATCTATCTTCTATCTATCTTCTATTATATAATAGAAAAGGAACAGATGAGATTTAACTAGCAAAGAAGAACGGTTGAGATTTAATGAATCGATCTATATAGATCTGTACGTCAAAGACAAAAAAACAGATAAGATTTAACTAGCCAAAAAAAAACGCTGAAATTTAATGAATCTATATAGATCAGTAAGAGTCCGTGAAGGACTAGATGCACCAAACGCAATACATGTATGTCCCATAAAGCGCATGCATGCAGATTGGAGAAATAGTCCGTGTAGAATACAAATAGGAGCCAACTTATGGGTCTGACTAGCACCCTCAAAGAAGAGTCCGAACAGAGTATTATAAAGAAAAAAAGGTGTCCAGATAGAATACATGTGAACATCCTAAAAGAAAGCAAAGTCTGAGTAGAATACATGCACTGATCGGTTAAAAAAAGAATACATGCATTGACGTAATCTGAGTATGATTTTAGTAGATAAATCAATCTGTACTCTTTTTTGCCTTATTAGAAAAGCAAAAGAAAAACTTTCTCTCCCCAGAATTTAAAATGAGAGCTAGATTGGTACGCACTTAGCAAAGATTGGGCCAAAGATATACAAAATGTTTTTTTATAATGTGTATAATTAAACATACAGTCAATGCTTTAAAACTTCAATCAATAATATATATAAAAGTATATGGACTGGAGATGTAAGAACAACAATGTTGTACTAGCTGCAAAATACTTTTAAGCCATATATCATTTAACTAATCTTTAATGTATTCTAAAAGAAAATCCTAGCTAAAATTATGAACAGAAAACTCCAAATAATATTCACAATTTTTTTGGAACATGTAGAGGACAAGTACGCCATGATGAAAAAGCAGCACAACTCTAGGAGGACCAATGAATATGCCAATCGTCGTCTATACTTGATGAATTTAATTAGATCGATTCAATATTTATTTCTGGGTAGAAATGATGGAGATGAGAGAGTAATGCATCATGTCAAAGTTGCACAACTCCAGAGTACATATGAGTAATGCATTGAAGTATATTCAGTGACTTTGATTTGCAACAGCAATTTTGTTGAAGGAGACCGATGGAGTGACGAGCTAACAAATCGAGTTGGATTTTATTTGCTGGAAGAAATGAGGGAGATGAGAGAACACAACAAAAGATGAAAGAGTAGAAAAGCCAATATAATTATATAAATATGTTAGAATAAGACATATGCGCATATTCGCATGTACATGCTAAAATGCAGAAGCATAATACACACCATATCACCAGATCTAGGGAACTAAGATCGCAATGACATATGTTATTAAGGAGCTAATTGGGCCCATGACCGGGGAGACGAAGAGAACAGCGAAAAGATAAGCCATCACATTCATTGGCTAGAATATGCTCTTTAAATTCTATAATGGGTCCTAATTATAATTACTGAGATTTAGAATGAATTTAAAAGGTATACATGTGTTGTTAGGCAAATCAACTATGGTTGTGATCAATCCGAAGCAATATGCATCAATTTCTCAAGGCCCAAATTCACCTACTAATCAATCGGATGTGTTTTTTTTACGTATTATGAGAATTAATCGTATTTACTTTGTATAGATTTTAATAAGAAAATCCTGTTTCCAACTTCACTATAAATTTGATACGTCAATTTTGCATGCACCACACAACTGCCCTCGACCATATATTGTCCTTCCAACATGAAAATAAGATAATTTGTTGCAGCAAGAAAAAATAAATTCAAAGGTTTTGCTACTCCAAATAGATGATAGTTTTCCTCGAGTAGTAAAGCCATAAAACGTTAATTATATATATGAAGATCATTTTTTTGAGATAAAAAAGTCGGTGACAATATACATATCATTACAAAAACTTTATATGTAAATTCAAAATCTAGCCGCGCAAATGCGAGGGTCACCCAGCTAGTTTATATTTAAGATACGCGCGCCACACTGGGAGGATCATTGCATCACAGGGCCGGCCCTGGGCCATGGCGAGGAGTGTGACGGCCTAGGGCCCAGCCCAAACAGGGGCCCATACCCTGTGCATAGCAGTTTATATATATTACTAAAAAAAATCAAGTACGCAAAGGAAGCAGGCCCAGCCCATGAAGAGAGAGGAAGCAAAGTCACGCACCAACGCAACCCCAAGATCCCTTTTCGTTCGTTCTCTCCCAGAAAACGTCGCCGGCTCGTTCGTCTCCCAGCCGCCATCGTCTTCTTCAGTCTTCATTCTTCAGCAATTGATTGCCCCAAGTTCCTATGAGCCCAAGACCCCAATTCCCCAAGATAATTAATGAATTTTCCAAGGGCCCCGGGATTTCTTCGGCTTCTCGCTTCCTATAAATACGCCCCAGGTTAGCGGAGGCGAGCCGACGACACACCACTCTGGCAGGAACGCAAGAGCAACAGCCAGCAGTTGTGTGCCCCAGATTCGTGGACAACCCAAGCCATTCCCCAGTCATGTAATTTCTAGATCTCGATTCTTTGGCCTTGTCTATTTATTTCTGATATATGATGTTTGACCTACTTGATTCCTCTATTTTTGTAGATGAAATTTCTGTTAGGTAGATTCCGCTGGTCGTAGCATTGCTTGAAAATGACTTTGCAAATAGATTCGTGTCAGCAGATGAGATGTTTAATTTTGTTACAGCTATAGATTGCTACCAAAATGTGTCTAGTGCTTATCGAATTCTCTGATGGATAGTTGTGGTTGGACCGCTAGAGCCTGAGCATAACTTCTGCCAAATTGGATCAAGAATTAAGAATGTCATATATGTTTAGTTTAGAGTTAAGATTTAATTAAGAATGTCATATATATTAAGTTTAGAGTTAAGATTGAATTAAGAATGTGATATATCCATGATATATTAAGACCATATTTGCTAATGAAATTTACACTTGCTTTTATAATGAATTTTCGTGGTAGACATAGGTGTGGAAGTCTTTTTATCTATTATAGTCCACGGGCCCATCATACGGAGTTCGCACAAGTGCCCCTAACATGCCAGGCCGGCCCTGTTGCATCATGACTGGATCGGAGTGCTAGCATGAGCAACAATCTAATAGGAGCAGTAGGAATAGCAGTAGCATTTGAAGTCGTCACAAGCGCCAAAAAAGGTTTTGGGCTTTCAGGTTGGCATACACGATTGCAACCATAGCCACTGGCGCGAAGGCACGGTCTGTGATAATTGCTGCTTAGGTGTGTGTGCAAAGAGTATCCGATGGACGCTAATTGTGTGCAGGCATGGCATTGAACATACTAGCACACGCGATGCAAGAACGTGGTTATAATTAGCCGAAAGATTAATTGAAACAACATATCATTAATATAAGTAGCATGAACCAGCCAATGTAACGCCAAAACGACTTAAGCTGCTAGGAGAGATATATCCAATTCACTTATACTTCAACTCTTCATACATGTGCACATACATATCGGCGGCCACGATGACAATTAGGAGCACGATCACAGAGAGATTCTTTTCTGAAGGCGTCATTGGTTGTTTTTTCTTTTTGGAAAGTTTTCGAAGTTGAAGAAAATAATGAGTGAGCAGTCTGGTGGACGATCGAGTGAGAAGTCCAACAATATATATATATCACATGCCTAGTGTCTTCCACCATAAAATAAAAGCATGAACATAGGATTCTCCGATCCTTCTCCTAGTGTTTTCCAACAGAAGCACAAGAGTCTGTAAATATGTTTGTATTCAGTGTTTTATTTACAACCAAAGTTTTACAGCAACCACATTATATGTTGTCAGCATTCAATGATCAGGTCCTCTTTGGATGTAGACTGAAGGACAAGAGCTAACATAGCTTAGTACGCCCAGGTAAATATGACACCAAGTTGCATTGGTACTAACCTACCTTGCTTGTCCACTAATACACTCATTTCCACCGCATGAATATCAAATCACACTGTGTTAAAAAATATTGATGTATGTGTGTGTTTCAGTTTCATTTTCTAATCCTCCATCAAAGCAAGGCTAATAATATAGCCTACTGTTGATTGTATGGATCTTCGCAACCGAGCTCTCAACCTACACATATACTAGTAGTTAGGTCTTCACTATTAAGACATGACCCGCTTTCTTCTCTCACGGAGTTTCTTATTTCTTGTGCGTAAGGCCCTGTTTGATAAGCTTGGACTAATGATTAGCTGACCAGTGATTAGCTGAGTATTAGGCACTGTCTTACATGCCTCGAGTATTTGGTGAGCACGGCTAGCATGCAGCGTGCGTGATCAGTACCCCCTCCATTTTTTTTACTCCATGAATAAAATTTGGTCAAAGTCACACTACATAAAGTTTGACCAAATTTATAACAAAAAATATGAACATCTACAATACTAAAACTATATATTACGAAAATACATTTCATGGCGCATCTGATAATATTAATTTTATATTGTGAATGTTGATATTTTTTTAATATAAAGTTAGTCAAACATTACAAAGTTTGACTTTGACCAAACTTTGTAGAGTTAAAAGCACCTCAGATAGCTCAACTTGCATAGAATGTGATGATTTAGTCGCAAACTTGCAAAAACTGCACTCCACCATACCCCAACTTGCATTGGATGTGACGCTTTGGTCCTGGCCTATCATAGCACGACACCTGGCAGGCATGTGGCTGGACCGGTCGTCGTGGCAGTTTTGTAGATACGCCCTGCCTTTTCATGTTATTGCATGTTGTAGATAGAAAGAATGATTTAGTCCCAAACTTGCAAAACTGCACTCCACCATACCCCAACTTGCACTGGATGCGGCGATTTGGTCCTGGGCCCATCACAATACGACATTTGACAGCCAGGTGGCCAGACCGGTCGTCGTGGCACTATTGCAGAAACCCCCCTGCCTTTTCATTTTATTGCAGGCTGTAGATAGGAAGAACTAGTGAAGATAAAAATGACCAAAAAGGAATGCATTATATCTAATGTGTAAAAATGACTGATCTGTTCAAGCGAACGTAGCATGCAACCGCTGGATCCTATTCAGGTTCAGTTTTAACCGGGTAGGCAGCCTTCTGTTTTAACCGGGTAGGCCGACTGGCCAGCGAAGGGAACGACAGAGATGCTATGTGAGGGTTTATTACTTCTGATGATGAATCCAGTTCAGGTTCAGTTTTACCCGGCTGGGTAACCTTCGGACTCCGTGCCATCATATACGCGATCGATCGTCGACGATATTCTGGATTAATTTGACGATGGCATCCCTGGTTGAGGAGATTTTGCGGGAGATCCTTCTGAAGCTGCCGACGAGGGACCTGATCCGGTCCAGCTGCGTCTGCAGGCTATGGCGCGCCGTCCCCTCTTTCCGCAGGCTCCACGCCAAGGCCACCCACGTTGTCTCCGACTCCGGCGTGGAGACCCTGCTCGTCAGGCAGATCCGTGGGGCGCGCATAAGCCAAGAGATGATGATCCACAACGTCTCGTCAGCGAAGCCCGTGTGCAGCATCACCTATGTCGGCAGTGCGTACAACCCTACCAACGTCTGCAACGGCTTCATCTGCCTTGCCTCCTGCATGCCGAACTGGCCAATCTATGTGTGTAACCCTCTCACCGGCGATAAGCTGACGGTTCCGCCGCTGCCACAGATCGAGGGGGCGGCCTCCCGCAAGTACGCCATAGGGTTTAACGCGTCCACCCACCTGTACAAGCTCTTCCGCCTGTCGACCATGCGGTTCATGGGCGCCCACTACCTGGACGTGTACACCTTAGGTTGCAATGGCGGGTGGCGTCGACACCTGTACATGTTCTGGTATAGCCCGACGCACGGCCTCCAATCGCCACCGCCGGTGTTCCTCGACGGCAAGCTGTACGCGCTGACAGCACGACCACATCCCTTGCATGTGTTCGACACGATACTAGTAATTGACGTGCCGAGCGAGGTACACTGCACGTACACCCTCCCAGAGTCCGGGGGAAGCTATGTGTTGGGATGCATGCCTTCGAGATGCGCGGGAATCTGTGCGTCGCCGTAGATGTCATTTACCCGCGACGGCTCTGCTGGGAATTGCGCTACACCATCTACATGGACGATGATCATAACGGCAGCGACAGGTTGAGGTGTGTCTGGTTTGACGATGGTGACCGGACGCTGTGCTACAGAATGGGGAATTGTCTCTACACGTATGACACCACCAAGGACGAGCAGGAAGTCATAGGTTGTTTCTATAAGTGGGATCATCGGATCCAGCTGCCAGCAGCTCCATGGCCGGAGAACCAACAATGGAATGTTTACGGTGGTTACCGTCCCAGCCTTGTCTCGCCTCTTCTCCTATTTGCACCCACGCCATCCTCGTTAATGCAGCACCAGGATGAACAAGATCGCTTTGCGCAAGCCTTGGTACATGCACTGTGACGGCAAAAATCATCAAAGGAATCGTCTCCAATGAGCCAAGATGATTCACGGTAAAGTAGGGGAATTGTAGAGCTGAGAATCAAATGTCAGTGAAGATGAAATCTTCTAATATTTCCATTATTATTGATCCAGTCATTGTGGACTAATGTTATACCCTTCACTAATAATCGTTGTTTCTTTCCTCCTCTTAGTGTTTCTAGTTAAGATCTAATTTTCTTTTTGCACACACACACACACACACACACACACACACACACACACACACACACACACAATAGGCTTATTGTTTAGTTTTGCTTATACATGATTATAAATGCATATACATTAGTTATAATCGCATATATCTTATATCCGGCCTGTGATCGGGCGTGTTGTAAGCAAATGATACCGTTTTTTCTTTGTTTTACCACGACAGTGATGTAACAATGAAAAAAGGAATATAATTTGTTTTACTTTCTCTATACAGCTTTTTAGATTTTAGCTTTTTTTGCATATGTTCTCACGTGAAAATATATGAATGTGTATTATGAAATGTAATACAATTATGAGATAAATATGAATATGAATATTCAACATTTTGTCCGCCAAGGATTCCACCAATGGTATTGTCGACTACCACCACTCATCATGACGTGTATAGATAAGCCGCAAGAGCTTGATCAATCAGCATCTTGATTGATTTCTGATACAAGCAAACTAACTGAATCAAGAAGTCCTAGCTACGCTGTTATTTCTTTCCTTTGTTAGCTAGCAAGAACCAAGAGGAGCTGGCTAGGCTGTTAGGGTCTATATCCGAATCAAATTGATTTCCGTCTGGTATGATCTGCAAGCTGTTTTTTTATTGTAAAATTCGTGTGCAATACTGCAGCGTCAGTGACTAACCTTTGCAGCCACACGTGTGGGCAAAACTGCAAAATCTGCCCATTTTCAGATATTCATGTGTGAATTTGACTCAGGTCTCCTGAACGAAACCCAAGCTAACCCCTCCTCAGGGCCGCCGTTCGGGAGAGCAAGGAGGAGAAGCAAGACGAGGAGAAGCATCATGGTGTCGAGGAGGAGAAGGATCAGGATTCAGGGGCATGGCATGCCGCTAGTACCCATGGCGGTGCCGTGCTCTTGAACGAATTGTTCGAGGTGCTAGCCGGAGGCCGGATCTGGCTTAGATATGTAGTGCTTGGCTCCATGCTCACACCCACGCATATATAATCTCTAGTGTTGCTAGCCTTCATACCGATGAACTTAGACTGTTTTAGAGCATAATGGCTTGTTCAGAGCAACTCTAGCCGATCCCTAAAAAGCTATAGAGGAGTAAAAAATTCATTTAACTTCTCTAACCGGCACCTAGCCTAAGTAGTAAGCCCAATAGTGGAGTATAATTTTTACTCCACCTCTTAGTGGGCGCCTAAAAATTCTCGCAACTGACAGTGCTTACCCACCATTGCAAGTCATTCCCACGCGTCCCCGCTAGTTTGGCCAAAACTTCGCCGACCGGCCGGTGCACCACCATCGCCTTGCAAGTGTTAAACGGTTTGCCAAGGTGAGTTATTTTGAAAATTAAATTGTTCATTTTGGTTTGTACAATTGAATTGAACCGACCCGTTTGAAATGAAGATGAAGTGGTTTAGAGGGATGATCTTCGAGGACTCATAGTCATCCGAAGAGGAAGAAGACGACAAAGACTTTGAAACTATTCTTTGCATGATTTCCAATGATGACATTCGGCGGCCGATGAGAGGATCGCGGTTTGGACGCATACAACTCAACCATGATAGAGTGGAGGGTCATGTCAAGATCATGAGATTACTTTCATCCAAATCCAACCTATCCGAAGACGTACTTTTACCGGCGCTTTCATATGCACACAAGTCTTTTTCTCAGCATGTTGCTAAAGCCATTGAGAAGTATGATGATTGGTTCACGCTTAGTAGGAATGCATGCGGAGAGATAAGTGCAAGCCCTTTGATACAATGCATTGCGGTTGTTCGAGTTTTGGCATATGTGTGTTCAACCGATGCAATTGACGACTGTCCAAATTGGCCAAGAAAAATCTTCGAGGCCATTCGAAGGTTCACTAAAGCAATGGTTGTTGTTTCCGGACTGGAGTACTTGAGGGCACCAAACGAGGAAGACACCATGTGTTGGCTGGGTGCCATGTATCCATCATACTTTTGGGTCCTTTGGGTCGTTGTCTACTCTCTTTTGGATGTACTTGATGTTGCTTTGGTTGGCTGGTGGTGATGTTCTATGACTCTGCATAGTGGCTTTATTTATAAAGTCGGCCGTATGTCTTTTATCTAAAAAGATGCATGCAGTGGCGACGACAAGCCGCTCACCGATCGCAGGTTCAATGGGACTTATGTGCTCGACCTCCAGATGCTAAACGTGCTATGGCCTATGGGGTGACGTCATGGCGGAAGGCTTCTCCTGGTACTCCAAGGGGACTTACAATAGCAGCTAGACATTGTGCTCCGAGCTCGGAATCTTCTCAATCTAACTGCCAGGGGAGTAGCACGTGTGTGCCTGGTGGCACCGTCCGAGGACGGCGAGTCCGGCGCTGCACCCCATCCTGAATGTTCAGGTTCACGACTTTCTCGTTTAGCCTTTTAGAATACAGAACAGTGTTTTAAATAGCGGACTATGACAAATAGCGACGGCTCTACAAATCGGTTATAGCTTGCACATAACGGCACCTGCTCAAATTAACCGCTATAGCCTGCTATTTAAAACTTTCATACAGAATAATAATCTTGATTTTACTTTCCTGCTCCATCTAGTTGAGAGTTCATGCACCCGTGAAATAAATTTCTATCACAAAATTTACTGCAGAAAAGTACTTGCTGCTCTCTACAAGGAGGAGGAAATAAGATATTCCCATTATCTATTACTCTGAAATTTCCAACGGTTCCCGTATTTATTTATGTCCAGCTCGACATAGGTTTTGCAGAACTCATATCCTGTTAGGGAAATATTTTTGTAGTATTGGTATTCTCGGTGCAGTTCATACCCTGAAAGTAGGGTATCTTTTTATGTTCAAGGTCAAAATATTTTTTTTCCATGTTGTGTTCAATATACTCCCTTCGTCCGGAAATACTTGGTAAAGAAATGGATGTATCTATACATATTTTAGTTCTAGATACATCCACTTTTATCCATTTTATGACAAATAAATCCGGACGGAGGGAGTAGAAGAAAACTGATGCTCATTTGGGCTAGTTTGCATGTCTATATATGCAGAGATACAACTCAACAATTACGTGTGCAAGCTCACATCCATCAATCAAGGTTAGTTTATGATGTTGAATATTTATGCAAAGGCGTAGCACTTTATTAAACACAGGTTCACACTATGAATCCATGGGTGGCAATGCTTTTCAGCCTATTGACACTGGTATATCATATCGTGCATGCAGTTTAAATATATTTTTATCAGTGCACAGGAATTGCTAACGGTAGAACTTTATTCCCCTTCTGATGTATGTCCATGTACTACCTGGTTTGAAGAATCATTCAATTTTGGTTCCTTTTAAGTATCTTTGAAACAATTTTATTTTGGTTTCTTGTTTAGTTTGTAATTTGTATTTTATGTATACCTTCAATTTTAGGAAATTATCATTTACATTGTCTCTTCCACAGGCAGGAAACATAGATACTTATTCTTCCGTCGGAACACACAGAATATTTACTAACCGTACAATGCATTTCATACATTTCTTAGTTATTTTGTAAATATGGTCTTATTCTACCGTTGCAAATATTTCTTAGCTATTTTGTAAACATGGTCGGGCTGAAAGCATACTTCTTCTTCATATTGAGTATAACTGATGTGAGTCATAAATCAAACAGTCACTTGTGTTACAGACTGCTTAGGGTAGCGTGACGGTCTTTTTTTTTCCGTTGCAATGCACCGGCATTTTTGCTAATAATAATAATAATAATAATAATAATAATAATAATAATAATTGCACATATAAATTCATCTGACGTACACACAAGCCAATTATGTACACACATAAAGCTTCCACGCATACATTCCATACAAACAATTACGTACACACAAGCTTCCACACATACATTCCATACACACATAAGTATTCAGTTATATGGCACACAAATAGAGAGAGAGAGAGAGAGAGAGAGAGAGAGAGAGAGAGAGAGAGAATCAATCCTGCAAGTGCAACACATGGGTCAGTTTGCCATTGGGCCCCATGCTGTTTGTGATTGAGGTCAAGTCCGCGAAGCAGCCCTTGAGCTCCACCTCTTGCAGCCCCTGAAGGTGGCGGATTCCAGAGAGGGTGCCTTCCTGCTTGAGGGCCATGTTGCGCCAAACAATCTTCTTGAGCCGAGGGCAAGAAATATCTTCTTGAAATTCAACGGTTGTGATGGTGTTGCCCTCGATGATAAGGAGCCTGAGTTCTTGGAATCCATCCTTGCTAAAGGTGAGCTTGTGCTCGTTGTACGAGCTGCGACGGAGCCGAAGGCAGCGCAAGTGATTGAGATTGTTGCCAAGGTCCTGCAGAGAGTATTTAGATAGAAAGGTATCACATAGTGTAATCTCATAGAGTTGTTGCAGCTCCCGGATCCAGCCAGGCAGCCTGGTGTTGAGAAAGCGCACACCCCTGATATTCAAGCTCTTGAGTAAGTTTGGTGCACTTTGCTCTTGTACCATCTCCATATTCACACTGACACTAGGGTCGCCATTATTGATGGGTGGCGGAGTGACAACCCATATTGACAGAGAGCATAAGCACTCTCTCAGCTTGGTGATTGCTTGGAGTAGATTGCTCATGTTGTCTTGAGCTTGGCTTTGGCTGCCAACAAGAACCACACCTAGCTTCCTAAGCTTCAGCAGTCGGCCAACTTCATTGAGTTCTTGATTGCCGTGCTGAACCTGGACCCTGGACAATATCTCCATGTCTTGCATCTTCCCGATCCTACTAGGCATACCCGCCCAGCAGAGTGTCTCCTCCTCCGTTGTCAGCTTCAGGCTGGTGAGTAGGTGCTTTAGCTTTCGGAGGTAAATTTGCTTCATGTCTTGGCCTTGTACCTTAGTTTGCCGGATGTCGAGCGTCTCCAGCAACACGAGATTGTTGATCTGCCAGGGAAGGTGGGAGACGTCCGTGTTCCGGAGGCTGAGGTACTTGAGCGAGATAATCTTGCAGATGCTCTTGAGATGGCTCTTCTCTAGACCCTTGCAACCCCCGAGATCCAGTACATTTAGCCGGTAGGTTTGGTCAAGAGAAATGAGGAAGTTGAGCATGTCAACCATGGGATCGGGATCTGCCACCGTGCTGTCACGCGACGGCATCGTCCCGCGTCCGCAGATGCTCCATGACTGTCGTGGTCGTGGATGATTCTTCAGCAGGTGCTCTTCTTGCCGTTTCACATACTGTCGTATGCGAAGCTGGTAGTCGAGGTGAGTCGGCAAGTTGTCCACAAAGTTCTCAGTTGTGGACATGCGGCGGAGGAACTTCCAGACGATGTTGTCAATTTTGCAGGTCTTGACCTTGCTGGTGACCATGGCTGGGTCGTCGGCAGGAAGAAGAAACCCCCGGAAGAGGAGATCTCTGAAGCAGATCTCCGCTACCTCCTCGAGGGAAGCATCAGCTTGCTTGGATGCATGACCTTGCGTCTCCACACGGCCTTCAGCGAGCCATCGCCGGACCAAGCTTGTCCTGCTGATGGCAGTTTCATCGCGGAAGGCGTAGAGATACTGCAAGCAGCTCTTGTAACTTCTGGACAACTTGCTGTAGCAGAAGATCATCACTTGAGTTGGAAAATCATTGGTGTCCATGCCGGCTTCATCCACTAACTTCTTCAATTCTCCCTTGCTCTTCTCGACCGCCCGGCGGACACGGCTATGATCCTGAAGAGCACGGAGGAGCAGCTCCAAGCACACGGTCGCACGGGCTTGCTGGTGCGAGAAGTGTTTAAGGAGGCAACTCCGTACTTCGGTGGCCATCGATCGAAGATCTTGAGGAACGATGAGACCGATGGCCTCCTCAAAGCTTGGGATTGGTTTCGTGGCAGTCGATTGAAGACCTTGTGTAACGAGACCGGTGGCCTCGTCAAAACAAGAGAGCTCCTGCTTCTGCTGCTGCTTCTCCTTGTCACGTGCTAGCGCACGTACAAATTTTTCTCTGGCCTCATCGATCTCGTCGGGGTTCAGGCTAGCTTGCTCCCCGTCGAGGGCGAGCCACTCCGTGGGCAGCCCTTCCTCTTCCTTGGGCTGGGGGATGCTGACTTGGTAGCGCTCCCGCCTCTCGGCGACGTCCTTGACGCGGGCCTTGAGGTCGCGGATCCTCCTGGCGAGGCGGTCGCGCCCCCGAAGTCTCCCGAGTTGCACCAGGTAGTGGTGGAGGTGGGCCCGGAGGCCGCCGCTGGACGGGGCCATGAAATCGCGCCTGTAGAGCTCGATGCAGTCCTGGGCGATGTAGGATATATCGCGGACCTGCTTCATCCAGGCGCGGAGCTGGTCGTCGTGCATGCCCTCCGTCTTGGTGAGGTGGATGAGGAAGCCGTTCATGCTCTCCATCTCGTCCTTGATGAACTCCATGTCACCCTGCAGGCCGCCCAGCAGCTTCGCCTCCTTCGTCACCGCGGTCTTGAGCACGCCCACTAGCGAGTCCACCGCACCTTGGGTCAGGTCGGCCATCTCTCTCTATCTCTCTCCGGGTGGTGAACTGGTGATGGATATATGGATGGATGCAAATGCAACAAAGCCTACAATATGTAGAAATGGGTCTTGGAGTGGAACAGATGATGTGTCATCGATGCAAATTTATTTGGGCACGTACGGTAGTACAATTACCAATGCTTGGGTTGTGGTGGCGGCGGCTAAGTTGGGGGTGGTACGCTAGCCATTTCGGTTGTGATGAGCAAGATCGATGGCTAGCTGCTCTACTACGGCTATCCATCATCCATGTATATATATGGAAGGAGGAAGAAGAATAAACAAGAACAAGCCAGCCATGGGACAAAGCATCCCAATACGATGAGCAAGGGATGGCGTGACATATAAATGTTGCTAACATATTGAAGCAAGGAACCTCCAGCCACTAAAGAAAGACTTTGAGAGCAAAGAATATAGCATAAAGTACATGCTTCCGGATACAGTAAGCTATAGCACATGTCTGGGGACCCTATGAAAAACGCAGACCCCGCAAGGAAAGGGTTCGATCTAGTACGAAGTCTAAGTAAAGAATATCCCCGTGTATTCTATGTACGCTTGGGCACGCGATTTTTGTATGATGCAATGCAAGAGTGTATATCAATTTATTAATTTTAAACACAGTTCATAAACATGCACGCACATCCTATACTTATTACCACACATGAGAGACTTAGTCAGCGCCGAAAAGCCTGGAATAAATTTAGAAAAATGCGACTATCCATGTCAAATCTGACACTTAAACCTAAGTGGACAGATTTCATCATGAGGAATTTAATCATCTACACTATGCTCGGCTCACTATTTATTGTGAAATTGCATTTCTTTGCTTTCCATTAGGATTAATATTTAAAAAATATCCCGTGCATTTGACGCAAGTTTCGTACTCCGGAGTAATGTTGAGTCGGTCTTGCCATACTTGCGAGGACCATCTGTATTGTCTGTGTGGTTAATACACACAAAATGACTAGATGTGGAAAACAGAGCGAGTGTACATTGAAGTTCGCTAGGAATCAACATGATCCGGAATGATTTTCCAATTTTGCATGAGAATTCACAAAGGAGAGAGAAAGTATGTGGTTTATACAGGCATATCAAGAATATTTTAGCACGTGCAACGCAAGGAAGCAATGGTATTGGTAAGTTAGTTTTTTAGCTAGGTTTCAAACAATAGGACATGACATTAGTAAGGTGTGGCGCAGCTTAATATAAGGGTTGGAACTTAGTAAGAGCCGAAGCGCCCCCCCCCCCCCCCCCCCCTAAAATTATTTATGTAGATAACAGCCTGATGCTTAACAATACTGCTCCCTCTGATCCATATTACTTGTCGCTTAAATATACGTATTTAGCACTGAAATACATCTATTTAAGCAACAAGCAATTGGATCGGAGGGAGTAGATGATTCCCAGTGTGTTGCCACCGAAACACTAAATTAATCAATGTGAAATCAAATTATTATTATTGTTGTGAAAAATGTGAAATCAAATAATCGATCGAAAATTACAAAATGAACAAATATAAATTAGCATACATGGAAACTCGGGATTAAACCGCCTATTTGTATCCCCAACCGTGTCGACAGAAATTTATAAGTGCGAGCAGGGTGGCAAGGGATATAAATCTGACACTTTTTTCTTACCATGCTCTAGAGATTATGATAATAATCTTCTACTCATTCCGTTCCAAAATAGATGAATCAATTTTGTACTAACTTTAGTACAAAGTTGGGTCATCTATTTTGGAACGGAGGGAGTATTCGTTTCTCTTTTCCTTTGATCTAGTGACTCTCATCTTCCCTATTAATGTCGTTGGGACATTTAGTTTTGTGATGTTGCTTTTCTTCTAAGATATATGTCCATGTACTAGCAATGATGTACTTCTATTTACAATTACTAATTAAATAAATTGGATTCTCCACTTCACAAAAAACTTATACATGCAACGAGAAAAAATTGTAAGAATACCAGTATCTTGGGAGAATAATTTCTGCACTAATCATCGATAGAATTAGGGCGTTTCTTCATGATACCTTGGCCAAGGATTGTGAGTTGTGGGCGGTGGCTGATCCAGGTCGGTGTGTGCACAGATGCTCGACCGATGGAGTCTTAGAGCGCAGGCTGCAACATCGCTGTGTCGAATGTGCCGCCGTTGCTTACGGCAAAAGAGACGTATGGGCGACTTACGGGATTTTTTGTCCCAGCTTTTTTTTTTGTTCCTTCTTGCTGCCTTATTTGTGGGTGGTTAGATGTGACATCCTTACAAAACATTTAGATGTGAATTAGACAAACTGAATATAAAAAGCTACGACGTATATCAAGGGAGCCAAAGCCAAAGACCTTGTCACATATCCGAAAAATGGGGAAAAAAGCTAACGAAGGCACCACGAGCGCGTATTAAAGCAGTGGAGTCCATCCAAATTATCAGCCGGCCGGATCCTGCAATGATACGAGTACCGACCGGCCGAAAAAGCAGCGAAGGGAAAACAGATATGCTACCGCTGAATCCTATTCAGGTTTATTCAGGTTCAGTTTTAACCGGGTACCGACTGGCCGTAAAAGCAGCGAAGGGAACGACAGAGATGCTACGTGAGGTTTTATTACTTCTGATTCTGATGATGAATCCAGTTCAGGTTCAGTTTTACCCGGCTGGGTAACCTTCGGTTTCTATCCGTGTAGGTTTGGGAGACTAATTTAGCCTCCTCCAGTTGACCATACTCCGTGCCATCATATACGCGATCGATGGTCGACGATATTCAGGATTAATCGACGATGGAATCCCTTGCAGAGGAGATTTTGCGCGAGATCCTGCAGAAGCTGCCGGCGAGGGACCTGATCCGGTCCAGCTGCGTCTGCAGGCTATGGCGCGCCGTCATCGGCGACCCATCTTTCCGCAGGCTCCACGCCAAGGCCAGCCACGTCGTCTCCGGCTCCGGCGCGGAGACCCTGCTCGTCAGGCAGATCCGTGGGGCGCGCATAAGCCAAGAGATGATCGTCCACAACGTCTCGTCGGCGAAGCCCATGTGCAGCATCACCGATGTCGGCAGTGCGTACAACCCTACCAACGTCTGCAACGGCTTCATCTGCCTCGCCTCCTGCATGCCGGACTGGCCAATCTATGTGTGCAACCCTCTCACCAGCGACAAGCTGACGGTTCCACCGCCGCCAAAGATCGAGGGCGTGGCCTCCCGCAAGTACGCCATAGGGTTTAACGCGTCCACCCACCAGTACAAGCTCTTCCGGCTCTCCATCATGTGGTCCAACTCCAAGGGCGGCCACTACCTGGACGTGTGCACCTTAGGTGGCGATGGCGGGTGGCGTCGACACCCATACAGGTTCCCGTATAGCCCGACGCATGGCCTCCACTCGCCACCGCCGGTGTTCCTCGACGGCAAGCTGTACGCGCTGACAGCTCGACCACATCCCTTGCATGTGTTCGACACGATACTAGTAATTGACGTGGCGAGCGAGGTACACTACACATACACCCTCCCAGAGTTCGGGGGAAGCTATGTGTTGGGAATGCATGCCTTCGAGATGCGCGGGAATCTGTGCGTCGCCGTAGATGTCATTTGCCCACGACGGCTCTGCTTCTGGGTCATGCTGCCGCTACAGAGCATGGGCTTGCCTTGCACCTGGGAATTGCGCTACACCATCTACATGGACGATGATCATAACGGCAGCGACAGGTTGACTGGCGTCTGGTTTGATGATGGTGACAGGACGCTGTGCTACAGAATGGGGAATTGTCTCTACAAGTATGACACCACCAAGGACGAGCAGGAAGCCATAGGTTGTTTCTCGAAGTGGGATCATCGGATCCAGCTGCCAGCAGCTCCACGGTCGGAGAACCAACAATGGAATGTTTACGGTGGTTACCGTCCCAGCCTTGTCTCGCCTCGTCTCCTATTTGCGCCCGCGCCGTCATCGTTAATGCAGCATCAGGATGAACAAGAACGCTTCGCGCAAGCTTTGGTACATGCACTGCAACGGCAAAAATCATCAAAGGAATCGTCTCCAATGTGCCAAGATGATTCACAGATCAAATTGTTAAAATAGGGGAGTCTTGGAGCGTAGAATCAAATGACAGTGAAGATGGAATCTTCTAATATTTTCATAATTATTGATCCAATCATTGTGGCCTAATGTTATACCCTTGGATAATAATCACTACTTTTTTCCTGCTCTTAGTGTTGCTAGTTAAGATCTAATTTGCTTATACATGATTATAAATGCATATACATTAGTTATAATCTTTTATCTTACATCCAACCCACGATCAGGCGTGTTGTAGCATATGATATCAACTTTTTTTTACCACGACAATGATGGTAACAAAAAAAGGAGTATAATTTGTTTTACTTTCTCTATACACACAACTTTTAAGATATTAGCTTTTAGCTTTTTTCGCATATGTTCTCACGTGGAAATATATGAACGTGTATTATGAAATGCAATAAAATTATGAGACGAATATGAATATTCAACATCTCCTCCGCCACGGATTCCACCGATGGTATGGTTGACCACCACCACTCATCATGGCGTGTATAGATACGCCTCGAGAGCTTGATCGATCAGCACCTTGATTGATTTCCGATACAAGCAAACCAACCTCGTCTTGCATGCATGTGTTATTTCTTTCCATTGTTGGCTAGCAAGAACCAAAGAGGACCTAGCTAGGCTGCTAGCGCCTATATCCGAATCAAATTGATTTCGGTCTGGTATGATGTGCAAGCTGTTTCCTTAATTGTAAAATTCGTGTGCAATACTGCAGTGATGATGACTAACATTTGCAGCCACGTGTGTGCAAAACTGCAAAATCTTCCCATTTTCAACCATTCATGTGCGGATTTGGCCCAGGTCTCTGACCGAAACCCAAGCTAACCCCTCTACTTGTGCCACTCCCTCATCAATCTCTCTTGTATGTCTCCCCCTCGCCTCGATATCTCCCTCACTCTCCCCAACCTCGTGCGCCACATGTCCTACAGCATCTTTGTCCTCAGGGCCGCCGTTCGGGAGAGCAAGGAGGAGAAGCGAGACGAGGAGAGGTATCACGGTATCATGGCCGAATCGGTTGCCGCGGCACTGTTGTCGCCCAAAACGTACGCTCCCGCGAGCGCCACCGGATCGTTTGCCGCCGATGCCGATCTATAATACCGACGAGCGAGCGAGCTAGTAAGTTCTAGATTTCAACGAAGAACAATATAAAGCAGCATAGTTGTGCTCACCCAGAATCGGACGCCGGCGTAGTCGCTCCAGAAATCGCCATGAACATAGCTTGACGGACCACGAGCGCCACAACTGGCTCAGCGTGGTCTTTGACCCCAAATCGGAAAAGGAATCTCGTGCGAGACGCAGGACAAGCACCCAACCTGGGTACACGCCATCCAGCCGGGGTCGTACCGAAACTTTATCGCCACAGCCCGGGCCCGTGCGCAAAAAAATGTACCACACTGCACGCTCTGTGCGGCCGGGCCCTTTGTGCGTCAGATCGGTCCCCCGGGCGAGCCCACGAGCCTGATGCAGGCAGTATTTGCCGGTATGGAGCGATATATGTCAACTTACTCTTTACGACAAATTCGATTGCCCGGATCACCTCGGGCAGCATGACCGGCTGGATAACTATGATCAACTGCCGCTGTGTGCAGGACGTCCGCTCTCGGAAGGAGACCGTTGTCTTACAGTGTAAATGCGGAGTGGGGTTCATCCATTGCACGAGGGAGTAAATCGCTGAAGAATGGGCCACGTGAACAATAGAGCCCACATGTCATACTTAGGGCATCCAGCCACGCTCTCTACACAACAGAAGTGTAGTTGCAGCCCTCGGTCTCAGCCCCACTCATGCCGTACATAGCGTGAAGTCAGACCACCAGGAGCCCGCGTGACCGTGGGATCTGAGGTCTACGTCATCTAATGCGTTCAAATCTATAACAAAAATTTAGTTGTTCGTCATTTAACTTTCTCGTTCATAAAGACAAAGAAGACGAGACTAGTTATATTAGTACTCCAGTATAAGTTATATGTATTATTTTAGGGTACTACAAGGAATATTGGCACAAACATTGTATACAAACCAACTGGAGGTAGGGATTATGTCAAATAAATAATAATTGAATAATAAACACACACAAATATATAAAGAGTTTGCACATACAAATACATCTGACGGCAAGCACATATCAAAGTAAATCACAACCAATTACATAACATACACACAAGTTTGCACACATATATTTTCATACACGCATACATATTCAGGCACGACATAGCTCATGGCTCATGCCTCAGTTATTTTGCACCCATCGTTGTGTGGAATGGAGCTCGGGTCGGTGAAGTTGCCCTTGAGCACCACCTCTTGCAGCCTCTTAAGGTGGTGAATTCCAGAAAGTTTGCCCGCCTGATTGATGGCCATGTTGTGCCAAACGATCTTCTTGAGCAAAGGGGCTGCGCCACCTTGTTCAATGCTGACGGCGGTGATGGTGTTGCCCTCGACGATGAGGAACCTGAGGTCTTGGAAACCATCCTTGCTGAAAGTGAGCTTTGGCTCGTTGTACGAGTTGCGAAGGAGCCGAAGGCGGCGCAAGTGATGGAGCTTGTTGCCAAGGTCCTGCAGAGAGACTTTAGACAGAAAGGTGTCACACAGTGTAATCTCACAGAGTTCTTGCAGCGTCCAGATCCAGTGAGGCAACCCGGTGTTGAGAAAGCGCACGCCCCTGATATCCAGGCTCTCAAGTAACTTGGGGGCATAATCTTGTGTCATCACCATATTCACAGTGACACTAGGGTCGCCATTTGTGGGTGGCGGAGTGACCCATATTGAGAGAGAGCGTAAGCAATCTCTCAACTTGGTCATTACTTGGAGCAGACTGGCCATGTTGTCTTGAGCTTGGCTTTGGCTGCCAATGAGAACCACGCCCAGCTTCCTAAGCTTCAGCAGGCGGCCAACTTCTTCGAGTTCCTTCATGCCGTGTTCAACCTGGACCCGGGACAGTATCTCCATGTCTTCCATCTTTCCGATCAAGCGAGGCATCCCTGCCCCGCGGATTGTCTCCTCCTCCGTCGTCATCTTCGGGCCGGTGAGCAGGTGCTTTAGCTTTCGGAGGTAAATGTGCTTCATGTCTGGGCCCCATACCTTAGTTTGCCGGATGTCGAGCGTCTCCAGCAGTATGAGATGGCTGACCTCTGGGGGTAGGCGGGAGACGTCCGTGTTCCGGATGCTGAGGTACTTGAGCGAGACCATGTTGCAGATGCTCTTGAGGTGGCTCGTCTTTAGACCCTTGCAACCCCCAAGATCCAGCACATTTAGCCGGTAGGTTTGGCCGAGAGACTTGAGGAAGTTTATCATGGCATCCACGGGATCGGGATCTGCCACCATGCTGTCATCCGGCGGAGGCCTCGTCCAACGGCCACAGATGCTCCACGGGTGGCGTGGTCGTGGATGATTCTTCTGATGCTCCTCTTGCCGTTTCACAAATTTCCGGATGCGAAGCTGGTTTTCGAGGTGAGTCGGCAGGTTGTCCACAAAGTTCTCCGTTGTGGACATGCGATAGAGGAAGCGCCAGACGGTGTCGTCAATTGTGAAGGTCTTGACCTTGCTGGAAGCGGTGGCTGGGTCGTCGACAGGAAGAAGGAACCCCCGGAAGAGGAGATCTTTGAAGCAGAGCTCCGCTGCCTCCTCGAGGGTACCATCAAAACCTGCTTGCTTCTCCACGCGGCCTTCGGCGAGCCATCGCCTGACCAAGCTCGTCCTGCTGATGGCGGCTTCATGGCGGAAGGCATAGAGATACTGCAAGCAGCTCTTGTAGCTCCTGGACAGCTTGCTGTAGCAGAAGATCATGACTTGAGTGGGAAAATCTTGGATGTCCGTGTCCGCTTCATCCACTAATTTCATCAGTTCTTTCTTGGTCTTCTGGACCGCCGGGCGGGCATGGCTATGATCCCGAAGAGCACGGAGGAGCATCTCCATGCAGATGGCCGCACTCTCCTCGGTCGACAAATTTTGAAGGAGGCAATCACGTACTTTGGTGGCCGCCGATTGAAGATCCTTAAAAGGGAGGAGACGGATGGCCTCGTCAAAACATGGGACGAGCTCCTTCTTCTGCTGCTTTTCCTTGTCACGTGCCAACGCACGTACAAATTGAGTAACGAGACCGATGGCCTCGTTCTTCTTCTCCTGTTTCTCTTGGTCACGTGCCAGCGCACGTACAAATTCTTCTCTGGCCTCGTCGATCTTGTCCTGGCTTGCTTGGGCCTCGGCCGGCGTCAGCGGGGGCGTCGCTTCCTCTTCCTTGAGCTTGGGGATGCTGACTTGGTAGCGCTCCCGTCTCTCGCCGATGTCCTTGACGCGGGCCTTGAGGTCGCGGATCCTGATGGCCAGGTCGTGCTCCTCACCACATGGACACCCCAGGCGGAGCACCATGCGGCGGAGGCGGGCCCAGAGGCCGGCGCTGGACGGGTCCATGAAGTCGCGTCTGTAGAGCTCGATGCAGTCCTGCGCGATGTAGGAGATGTCGCGGACCTGCTTCATCCAGGCGCGGAGCTGGTCGTCGTGCTTGCCCTCCGTCTTGGTCAGGTGGATGAGGAAGCCGTTGATGCTCTCCATCTCGTCCTTGATAAACTGCATATCACCCTGCAGGCCGCCCAGCAGCTTCGCCTCCTCCTTGACCGCCGTCAACAGCGCGCTCACCAGCGAGTCCACCGCAACTTGGGTCAGGTCAGCCATCTCCCTCCCCTTCTCTCTTCCCGATCTGGTACGTGTTGATGGATATATGGATGGATGCAAGGGCAACTCAGCCTACCATATATAGAAATGGGCCTTCGAATGGAATTGATGAATACGTGTCATCAACAAGGAATCAAGGATGCAAATTTCTTTGGGTGCCCAAGGCCAATGCTTGGGGAGGGTTGGATGGTAGGCTTGCTATCTGCGCTGGGATGGAGCAAGATCAATGGCTAGCTGCTCTACTCCGGCCATCCACCACCCATGTATTTATACGGAATGAGGAAGACCAATAAAGAATAGTTGGAATTAAGAGGCAAGAACAAGCCAGCCTCTTGCATCGGACAAAGCATCCCAGTACGATGAGAAAGGGATGGCGTGACATGTTTGCTGACAGATTGAAGCAAGGATCCTCCACCCAACCCATTAAGAAAGACTCCGGGGGCAAAGAATGTAGCACAAAGCACTTGCTTCCCGGTACAGTAAAGCTATAGCACATGCATGTCCGGGGACACCGGCCCTTTGCTATGAAAAATGCAGACTCCACAAGGAAAGAAAGTGGTCGATCTAGTAGGAATATGAAGTCTAAGTTAATAACATATTTGTGTCTGCTTCATACGTTGGGCATGTTATTTCTTCTACAACTAGCACAGTGGCCCTCGCAAATGCGAGGGCGGAGTGGTCCTTATTGTGTTGAACATAGAAATATTTCTAGGTTGCACTGATCTTCCCGTAATGTCACAGAAAATAATATGGTTGTATAACTATTATATAAGTATGTTTTTAGTTTTTACCGAGGTAAATCCCTCACTTTCATCTCCCTTGGATACTTTGGAACTTACGAATTGGAAAGAATTCCAAATGTTAGATATTTTTTTCGTAGATAAATATACGGAAAAAAGTCCAGTTTCTAAGTGAAAATTCCAAAAAAAAACTGAAAAACTTACTCCTCATGGCCATGATACCATCCTGGGGCAATAGATAACAATCCAAAGATAAAGAGTGAAAGCTAAAAAAATATAGCATATGCAGGTAATATTTACTTTCAACTTAGTGCGCTGAGTATGCCATTTACAAAAAGGTCGCATTGATTACCTTATGTCCCTTATGCGAGTCAGCCTATATATAATTTTATCTGAGGTTGTTCACATTTAGGCATTCAGTTTGTCGGTTATTGGTATAGTCGTGCGATAACCAAAATATATATAATGTGGTCCAATATGGGGCCAGATGATGTTTAAGGATCTTTCAGATAGAGTAGCAAAATGAATTTCATAGATAGTGAATCCCAATACGATGCGCAAGGGATGGCGTAACAGATTGAAGCAAAGGAACCTCCAGCTATTAAGAAAGACTTTGAGAGCAAAGAATGTAGAATAAAGAACATGCTTCCGGATACAGTAAACTTGTCAGGGGACCCCGGCGCTATGAAAATTGCAGACTCCACAAGAAAAGGGCTCGGCCTAGTAGGAATAGGAAGTCTAAGTAAAGAATATATTTGTGTATTCTATGTACGTTGGGCACGCTCTTTCTTGTACAATGCAATGCAAGAGTGCATGTGCTTCAACTAGCCATGATCTTTATTGTGAAATGGCCAGAGTTGTCCAGTTTTTATTGGTTTGTTCTTTTCTTTTTTTTTCTTTACAGTTTTCATTGGTTTCCTTTTTTTTCTTTCTTTTCTAGTGTGTTTTCCTTGTGGTTTCTCATTAGTATTTCTTCCTTTCCTCATTGGGTTTTTACAGTTTTCCTTTCTTTTTTCTTTTTCTTTGTTGCTTCATTTTTATTTTGTTTCTTTCTTGGATTTTCACCGGTTTTTCGTCGTCTTCACTGTTTTTTTTCTGTGTGTTTTCTTTTCTTTCATTGTTGTTTTTTCCTTTCTTTCTTTTTCTGTGCTTTTCCTTACTGTTTTCTTTGGTTTTGAATGGTTAGTTTATTTACTTTCTTTCTCTGTGTGATTTCCTTACAGTTTTCATCGTTTAAATTCTTTTTTCTTTAAAATTTTCCAACACATGTCTACATTTTTATACAGATCGTACTTTTTTATTATATATCAAGAACATTTTTAGTATATGCTTAGCATTTCTGAAATACATTATTAACATTTTTTCTCAAATATACTTTTTCATGTCTATTATTCTCATACACATTGTGCATTTTTTGTATACATCAAAAACATTTTTATACAGATTTAACATTTGTCGTATACACAAATAACATTTTTCAAATATATGTTTTCATGCCTATTTTTTTACATGTCGTACATTTTCTGGATCGCCGGTTGCTCCTGGCCCCACCAGATATGCCTCGCAATCCGCACCTACCACTCCTTCTCCACCACGTCGCCCCGTAATCCCCGTTGCAACCCCCCCCCCCCCCCCCCCGGTTCAACTCACACAAAATGTGAACGTGTGCTAAGTCAGGTTTCGCCCAACCCCATCGTTTATTCTCTGTAACGACTTCTCCTCCTATTTCCCCTATTCCCTCATCATATAAAACAACTCTTAAGGATCCCCATCGGCACAATGCAATGCTTGATGAATTTATTGCTTTGTTGAAGAACGAAACTTGTTGTTTGGTTCCTACACCTGTAGGTGTCAATGTGGTGACCGGCAAGTGGATTTTCCGTCACAAGCTCAAACCTGATGGGACCCTGGCTCGGTACAAGGCATGTTGGGTCCTACGCGGCTTCACTCAACAAGCGGGCATCGAGTACATGGAGACATTCAGTCCGGTTGTCAAACCGGTTACCATTCGCGTGGTGCTCAATCTTGCCACCTCCCGCTCTTGGTCCATCCACCAACTTGATGTCAAAAACGCATTCCTCCATGGTGATTTTGGTGAGACCGTGTATGGCACTAAACCCTTGGGGTTCATCGACTCCTCTCACTTGGTTCTTGCGTGTCTCCTCAAGAAGTCCCTCTACGGCTTAAAATAGGGCCCTTGCACTTGGTTCTTGCGTGTCAAATCCGTTCTCCTCTCGCTAGGTTTTGTGTCCTCTTGCTGTGACACCTCTTTGTTCATTTTCCGGCATGGCTCCTCCCTCGCATACCTCCTCTTATATGTCGACGACATACTTCTCACCGCCAATACAAACACCACCGTACACTCCATCATCTCTTCCCTCAATGTTGAGTTTGCCATGTCTGACCTAGGTGATATACATCACTTCCTTGGAGTCAATGTCACACGCTCCCCTACTGGCTTGTTTCTCTCCCAACAGAAATACATCTTGGAGATCTTGGATCGCGCATGCATGTTGAATTGCAACCCTATCCCAACACCCGTAGACACCAAATCCAAGCTCTCCTCCCACGAGGGCGACCCCATTCCTGATCCTACCTTGTACCGGAGTCTTGCGGGTGCCCTCCAATATCTGATCATCACACTACCTTATATGTCTTATGCCGTTTAACAGGCATGTCTATTCATGCATGGCCCCCGCACGTCTCATCTTTAGCTCATGGCTTCTATGTTTTCCTCGGGACCAATCCCATATCCTGGTCGTCAAAACGACAACCCACTATTTCCTGATCCAACGTTGAAGCTGAGTACAGAGCCGTCGCCAACTGCGTCGCCGAGTCCACACGGCTAACGCAACTACTACAGGAGCTCCACTGTCCTCCCACTCGCGCGACCATCGTCTATTGTGATCTAATATCTCCACCACCTATCTCTCCTCTAACTCGGTGCAACACCAACGCTCTAAACATGTTGAGGTTGATCTACACTTCGTGTGCAATCGGGTTGCCTTGGGAGAGGCCCGTGTGCTCCATGTGTCGTACGGATCATGGTTCGCCGATATCTTCACCAAGGGATTGCCTACGGTCGTCTTCACCGATTTTTGATCCATTCTGAACGTCCATGCAGGCGGAGTTCCAACTGCGCTGGGGGGGGGGGGGGGGGGGAGGGTTAACATGTTGTACATGTATCCATATTATATGTACCACCATTGTAATGTATTTCCTAGATTGTAGGATCTCATGCGCCCACACTCGGTCATGGTCTGTGTGCCTACATTGACGGGAGTAGTTGGGGTCGCCCTATATGTGTATCACCTCTGTAACACAGCCAATGTAACAGTAACTTTAGGACCATCGTAGCGGTGCTCTCTATTGTCAGTGTGCATTTGATAAATTGATTTCTGATTCATCTACAATTTCGTGCTTATTGCTGTGTGATCGGTGTCATACAGTTTCCATGTGTAAAATTATTCCATCACATCCACCTTGGTTTGATCCCTTGTTAGATTTACATTACATGGTGTGATGTTTCTGATCACAATATATATGAAAAATGTATAACCAGTATGTATACCTACTTGTGCTATCTTTATAAATCTGTCTAGTCAAGGGCCAGCCCCTTCCCTTCGATCTTCTTACTAGGTGTATCAAATGTACCTGAATTTTGTGTCACCAGTGGTTTGTACCTGAAGTTTGTATCGTCACTGGTTATTCAAGATAGATATCGTCAACTTCCAAGCCGAGCGCATTCCTTTTCTTGATAAAGGCTAGCACATTAATGTTTCATTATCTAGCTTCCTAGGCCAGGGCCTTCCTATTCTCTAAGTTATCTGTGCCTTTTCTAATTGGAGATATCGAAACATCAGACTGAAAGAATGAATACCTAAGAAAATTAGAATAGAAGATGCTTGCAGCTATGAAGAGGAGGAACAAGAAAACAGAGGAAAGCTTATTAAGAGCAGAGTAGTAATGTGCCAAAGGAAAGGTTGGTCCAATCCAGTAATGAGTAGTATTTTCTAGATTTTAGTTTCGGTCTGAGACTGAGTGTAAATTCGGTGAAAACTGTAACTTTCCTATGGTTTAGGATTCCAAAAATTTCTGGGGCAATGTTCCCTCAAAGTTTCCTTTGAAACGCAAAGCTTTCAAGGCTAGTGGGGCATTGGCTGTTTTCCAAAAAGTACGCTGGCTTAGAAGACTGGCAGGGACAGATACAATCATCATAGCAATGCAAATCAAGTGGCAAATCCGTTTTTTAGGAAGGCATATCCCTATCCCCGACAAGGAGGTGACTGAGCTCATGCGGTTTTGATGAAGCGGCAGCAATCACCATAGAGAGGGATAAAAGGCTTCAGTTCAGAGAGATTTGTATTAGTCAGGATCCGTTTTGAGCTACATACGACCATCTAGTCGCTACACTCTACTAGAAGAACCCAATGAGATCCCAATCATTTCAGCACGATCTCAAAACAAAATGCAATGCGTGACGATCTCCAAACAAGACAACAATTGTTTGTGTAATGCAAGGGCGGATGCGACTCTGTAATGTCTTTTTGGCATAAAAAGGCACCACACAAACACAAACGCACACACAGTTTCTGTCATTCAAGCTCCACAACTTAATATTGGCACAAACATCGTATAAACAAACCGGAGGTAGGGATTATGTTAAATGAATAATGATTGAATAAACACACGAATATATATAAATAAGTTTTCACATACAAATACATCCGACAGCAAGGTCGTCGATACACATATCAAAGTAAATCACAACCAATTACGTAACAAGCATGCACATATACATTTTCATGCACACATACATTTACATGCACACAAACTTATTCAGGCACGACACACAAATAGACTGAGAGAGAGTCGGTCACGCAACACATAGCTCATGGCTCATGCCTCGGTTTGCACCCGTTGCTGTGTGGAATGAAGCTCGAGTCGGTGAAGTGGCCCTTGAGCTCCACCTCTTTCAACATGTCAAGGTGGCAGATTCCAGAGAGGGTGCCCGCCTGATTGATGGCCATGTTGCGCCAAACGATCTTCTTGAGCTGAGGGCAAGGTGCTTCCTTCTTGACGGCCATGTTGCGCCAAAGGATCTTCTTGAGCTGAGGTAAATGTGTTGTGATATCTTCTTCAAAGTCGACGGTGGTGATGATGTCGCCCTCGATGATGAGGAACCTGAGGTCTTGGAATGCATCCTTGCTGAAGGTGAGCTTGTGCTCGTTGTACGAGTTGCGACGGAGCCGAAGGCAGTGCAAGTGATGGAGATTGTTGCCAAGGTCCTGCAGAGAGTCTTTAGATAGAAAAGTGTTCCACAGTGTAATCTCAGAGAGTAGATGCAGCTCGCAGATCCAGCGAGGCAGCCTGGACTTGGGAAAGCGCACGCCCTTGATATTCAGGCTCTTGAGTAACTTGGGTGCACTTAGCTCCGATGGCATCTCCATATTCAGAGTGACACTAGGGTCGACATTACTGGGTGGAGGAGTGACCCATATTGTGAGAGAGCGTAAGCACTCTCTAAGCTTGGTGATTGCTCGGAGCAGATTATCCATGCTGTATTGAGCTTGGCTTTGGCTACCGACGAGAACCACACCCAGCTTCCTAAGCTTCAGCAGGCGGCCAACTTCTTCGAATTCCTTCTTGCCATACCAAACCTGGACCCGGGACAGTATCTCCATGTCTTCCATCTTCCCGATCCTAGCAGGCATACCCGCCCAGCAGAGTGTCTCCTCCTTCGTCGACATCTTCAGGCTGGTAAGCAGGTGCTTTAGCTTTCGGAGGTAAATGTAGTTAATGTGCCGGCCCCGTACCTTAGTTTCCCGGATGTCGAGGGTCTCCAGCATTATGAGATTGTTGATCTCCCAGGGCAGGTGGGAGACATCCGTGTTCCGGAGGCTCTTTTGTAGACCCCTGCAGCCCCCAAGATCCAACACGTTCAGCCGGTAGGCTTGGTGAAGAGACTTGAGGAAGTTGAGCATGTCAACCATGGGATTGGGATCCACCGCCGTGTTGTCATCCTGCGGCGGCGGCCCGCGACCGCAGATGCTCCACATGTGTCGTGGTCGTGGATGATTCTTCTGTAGTTGCTCTGCTTGCCGTTTCACATAGCGTCGGATGCGAAGCTGGTAGTTGAGGTGAGTCGGCAGGTTGTCCACAAAGTTCTCAGTTGTGGACATACGATGGAGGAACTTCCAGATGATGTCATCAATTGTGCAGCTCTTGACCTTGCAGGTGGCAGTGGTTGGGTTGTCGGCAGGAAGAAGGAACCCCCGGAAGAGGAGATCTTTGAAGCAGATGTCTGCTGCCTCCTCGAGGGAAGCAGCAACTTGCTTCTCCACCTCCTTGAGGGAATCATCAACTTGCTTCTCTACGCGGCCTTCAGCGAGCCATCGCCGGACCAAGCTTGTCCTGCTGATGGTGGCTTCGTCGTGGAAGGCATAGAGATACTGCAAGCAGCTCTTGTAACTCCTGGACAACTTGCTGTAGCAGAAGATCATCACTTGAGTGGGAAAATCTTTGATATCCATGCCCGCATCCTTGACTAATTTCTTCAGTTCTCCCTTGGTCTTCTCAACCGCCCGGTAGACATTGCTATGATCCCGAAGAGCACGGAGAAGCATCTCCATGCAGACAGATTATTAAGGAGGCACTTATGTACATCAGTGGCTGCCGATTGAAGATCCTTATTAATGAGGAGGATGGCCTCTTTAAAAAAAGGGAGTTCCTGCTTCTTCTTCTTCTTCTTGTCACGTGCTAGTGCACGTGCAAATTCTTCTCTGGCCTCGTCGATCTCGTCCTGGCTAGGTGGGACCTCGGCCAGCGTCAGCGGGGGCTCCTCAACCGTGGGAATGATGACGCCATAGCGCTCCCGCCTCTGGCCGACGTCATGGACGCGGGCCTTGAGCTCACTGATCCTCTTGGCCAAGCGGTGGCGTGCACAACACCTCCAGAGGAGCATGGGGAGGTACTCGAGGTGGGCCTGAAGGCCCCTGCCGGACGGGCCGGGGAAATCACGCTTGTAGAGCTCGACACAGTCCTGGGCAATGTAGGAGATATCTCGGATCTACAAGAATGCATCAGACTTTTTAGATCGATTTTGTGTGTATATAGGAAACTAAACAGGAAAACTTTACCAACTTATGGTTGCAAGGGATCAGTGGAACATTTCATCTTCTATGTATACTAGCATAGTGACCTACACAATTGCGCAGGCAACATCATAACATGTCTAATATCTTTACCAAAGATCCATGTTAGAAGAAAAGGTACATACCCACTGAGGTATTTATACTAATATTAAAGTATGTATATTTTGTTAATTCAATAATCCAGTATAAATGATTTCAATGCTGATGAATAATAGTATTATATGTGCTCTCTTTTTCATTACAGAACAATTTGTATCAATTCCGTATCCATATTTAAGAATTACCATGCCTTACTTCCATAGCAATAAAATAAGTTCAGTAATACATGGTCATATTCACCCTGTTTTGTAGGTAGCACTGGTTATGGCATTATAGACTAACTTGTATTTATTTTCTGGAAGACAAATTGTCTAGCTGACCCGATCTATACATTAAATTAACATATTCATGATTGATCAACAGCTAAGTTCGCCTTTAAGTCTTTTTGACACGGCTTAGCCATCAGATTCATCTAGAGTGTTTTTTATCGCATTTTACTTGTGCTTTTCTTTTTTGCTCTTTTGTCTTTGGACTGTGTGATACAGAACCATAACGCATAGATTTTGTTTAACTTCTTCAGATTGGGCGATAACCATGGCCTTAAAGAAATCTAGAAACTCTCTCGCTTTTTTCTAATGATGCATATGTTTCTCCTCAAACCTACATATTTCTTAATCTGCACCTATCGAACTTTTTGAATTATATTGGCCAGCTAACAGTTTGCATATGTTTTTGTATCCAATAATTGCCGTGCCTGACTTATAATGAAAATAAAATAATTAGTGTGGCATATAAGATGAGCGGTACATGCCAATGTCAGCTTTGATTGCCAGGTTAACAATTGCTACCTTGTTGAGGTTTTACAGACTAATGTTCAATTTTTATCATAGTATAGTTGGTCAACCCACCTCGCAATACAATAAAAAAAATATGTTTTTTATTGCCAGCAACTGAGGTTTTCAATTTTAAGTCTTGATCAACCAAGCTTAGCCATCGGATTCATCTCGAGCGTTTTATTACATCTTGCATGTAAACAAATTTGGTGAAATATTATAACTCACACTATGAGTCTGCATGTAGGTGTTCGTACACTAATTTGCTAGTCCACTTGTGACCGATGTTTGAATAGGACGTGGACTTGCAAACCATTAGGTGGAGTAAAATTTAGATCGCAGAACAAACAATTGTACACTTGATATTGTTTGTATTGATTGATCTATCGGATTATTGCACATATTATTAGATTTACACATATTGTTAGATCGATACACTGAACTAATGTTCATCTTGCGAGTGAGTTGGTTGAATGGTCATTTGTAGTGAACTGGTAGGTTGATGTAAATAATATTATATCATGTGCAATAATATCGCAAGTCGGTTAGCTTAGTTGCTAATAATGAGAAGAAAGGCATAAAGCATAGTACCATCACATGTTAAAGTAACGTGAAAGATAATTTGTATTCTGTGACAAACTCCAGGCATGGACACTTTGTTGTAACGGCTATATGTTCAAAGCAAGGAAAGCATAAATATTCCGGAGAATATGAAAGAGATTAAACATAGAAATACATATTTTGACTCATATCCTAAACTGATCCATAAATTTGTCATTATCTATCAAATGTGATATCCTTAGATACATTTAATTTGTTTATCTTAGATATAGTTACAAAGACCTAAATATAATTATTTAAGAATATTTATGACATATACCATATGTGATATTCTTATGTAAGTTATGCAGATGTATCTTTTGTGATATTTCTACAAACAATTAGAAATATCTTTATTGTGATTGATAATTCAGCGGTATCCACTAAATTAATGGCCTAATCATGTTTAGGTGTACTTAAAAAAATGAACCTATATGTGCCAATTGAACAAAGTTTTATTTGGTCAACCACAATAATAATAATAATGATAATAATATACATAAAATAGGAGAAGAATGAATTTATTAATGCCAAATACTGAAGGATATTATCTGCATTTTTGAACATTTGACTGGCCTTAAAATTAATATTTCAAAAGTGAGGTGTATTGTTTTGGTGAAGCAACATTAAGGCAGGATGAATATCCTCATATCTTCACCTGCAAAGTTGGAACTTTTCTTTCTTGATACTTGGGATTCCTCATCATTATAAGAAATTTTGTAGTAGGTATCGGAAAACCACTGAAGAGAAAGTTGAGCAGAAGAGTGCCAGTTGGTATGGCAACCTTCTCTCTCTTAGTGGTAGACTAACACTGGTTCTAGTTTCATGCTTTCCTTGTTTAGGGTTCCAGAAGGTGTTGTTAAGCATATGGAACTTTTCCAGAGCTTGTTTGGTTTGGCGAGAGAAACGTGTGTGTACGCGTGTGTGTATGCGTTGGGGGAGGGCATATACCACTTGATTTGATGGCTAGCTTTTTGCCAACCTAGAGATCAAGGGGGTCTAGGGGTAACTAATTTAGACAATAGAATACAACTATGTTGTGTAAATACTGGAAGGACATGCTTAGAGCTAAAATACTTGCTAAGAAAAAATATTGCTCAATGTACGACCTCCCCTAGTAATTCTCATTTTTGGCCTGGACTGATGGAAGTGAAAGATATTTTTTACAATTCTTATCAAAGAGTGGTAGAATATGGGTGTAGGACTAGGTTCATGCATGGTTGGGTCTGAACCCACAGTAACATATGTTTCCTAGACTATAATGTCACCTTTAGCAAGACCTTTATTGTATCTATGGTGGTCAATCAGAATTCTGAATGTGTTAAATCCCGTAGGGTCCTTACATATTAAACCTTAGATATGTGGGTCGGGATCTAATATCTTTGCAGTCAGGTTGCTCTAGCGGAGGAACTTCACAAAATTAGATGGATGCTTACACAATTTGGGGAGTTCTCAGTTAAATCTCTACATTCTTATTTTATTACTAGGCAGGTGGTGTTTCCATATAAAAATATCTTGGGGTTGAAAATGCCTCTTAAGATCAAAGGAATTATTTAGCTCGATTAAGAATAAAATCTTACTAAATCTAATCTTAAAATGAGAGGGTGGAAAGGGGTAAAGGAATGTGAGTTAAGTGTATGAGAAGACTCTCACTTATCTCCTCTTTACTAGTCCTTTGGCAAAATACTTATGGAATGTAGTGTGTTGTTCACTTGTTGTAAATTCGAGACCCTGCTCATTGATTGATTTATGCCAGAATTGGTTGAAAACATGTGCTGGCAAATGTAGGACAGTAGTGGTAGTGGGATGTGTCGCTCTGTTGTGGTCTGTATGGAAAACATGAAACGAAGATGTTTTCCAAATAATTCTTCCTAGTGATCCTATTAATGTTATCTTCTTTCTATGATGCATATTCGATTCCTGGTCGACATTGGCAAAAGGCGGAGTGCAAAAGATTCCTCAGCTGGTTGCTAAGCGACTTACACAGTGGCTCAGGAGATTTATGGTTGGAGGGGACATGAGGAGGAGCGGTGATTCATCTGGTCCATTGATGATGGCGGATCTCGGCGGCGTGGCGCAGTGGAGACTCGGCGACTAATGAGCAGAGATGGACTCGCGCAGGAGGGTGACGCTGCCTGGCGTCGTGGTGGCGTCGGCGGCAGCTAGACCGGGCAAGGTTGATGCAGCAGTATAGCTCTGAATATGGATTGGTGGTAGGTGGCTGCGGCGGCCTCATACCCGGCAGGCGTCCTGGTTGAGAAGCACGCCAGACTGGTGGGTGCCCATACCCGGCAGGCGTCCTGGATGGGACCTCAAGTCTTAGATGTTAGGTTTGGCTGCGAGGTCTGTTTGGTATTAGGCCCAGATTTTCAGCGCCCCTACATCAACTGGATAGGGATAGCGACAGATGTTGCTTAGTTGGTGGCTTTAGGCTTATTGTTGTATGACTCTGTAAGGTCTTGTGTCAATAATTAATAAAATGGTCGTATGCATCGTCCAGATGCAAAGGCCGGGGGTCGTCTTCCTTTTTTAAAAAAAACCCATAGCGGGGCACCGGTCAGGAGTCTCTGTTGAAAAGTCTGGCATTCACCTGAAACTGCTTGGTGACGTGTGAGCTGTTCTTGGTTTAACTACGTGTTCTTCCTAGTGCTCTTTCTGTATACGTTAATTTCATTAGACATTCAAACTTGTTTATGCCTAGCGTCTTCCTCAGTGCCTAATTTTTTTAATTTTTTTTTCGAAAAAGGGATCTCCCCGGCCTCTGCATCAGGACGATGCATACGGCCATCTTATTAACCAAATAACAAAAGGTGCCAACAAGGTTCCACAGTCTCCAGCCAAACAAAAAGCAAAGGATAAATGCCGCTCATACAGAGCGACAGGCGGCTAGATACAGAGACTAGCCGGAAAAAGATGCCACAACCAGCTGGCTAGAAATAGATAGGGAAACTAATTGCCTATCCTATTACATGACCGCCATCCAAACCGGTTGAAGATATCCCGAGCTACCATCTCCCAGTGGATAGATCCAGTAACCAAATGCTCCCTGGCCTCCATCGGAGTGAGTAGCGACCACGAACAGATCAGCGTCGTAGCTCGGAAAATAACCTGCAAAGAATGAATCCGTGATGTTCTGTTAAAAACCAAATCATTTCTGCAATTCCAGATAGTCCATAACAAAGCACAAACTCCAACCCGAATATGTCTTGCTACTTCAGGCTCAACCCCATTAAGCCATGTCCCAAATAAAACATTGACCGAGGTCGGTGGAGTAATATTAAAAGCAATATGGACCGTCCGCCAAAGAACTTTGGCCAACGAGCAATCACAGAATAAATGCTTAATCGTCTCATCCCGATCACAGAAACTACACCTAGTAGGTCCTGTCCAATTGCGTTTAATCAAGTTGTCCTTTGTTAAAATAACTTGTTTATGGACAAACCACATGAACACTTTAATTTTTAAAGGAACTTTGACAGCCCAAACATACTTGGAAGTTGGAATAGCATTCGAATTAATAACATCAATATACATTGATTTAACTGTAAATACTCCAGAGCTAGTCAACTTCCAGCGCAAAATATCGGGATGGTGAGAAAGTTGAATCTCCATCAGTCTCCTAACTAGATGAAGCCATTCTTCCCATCGATTGCCCGCTAGCGACCGTCGAAATTGAATATTAAGGGGGACAGATTGGAATACCGTTGCCACGGACACCTCACGTCGTTGAGCAATCCGATATAAAGACGGATATTGAAAGGCTAAAGGTGATTCACCAAGCCAAGTATCCTCCCAGAAACGTGTACTTGTACCGCTTCCAATAACAAATCTCGTCCTATTGAACATAGATTGTTTGACTTTCATTAGTCCTTTCCAGAAAGGCGAATCAGTCGGCCTGACTGCGACCTGGAACAATGTTTTAGTCTGGAGGTACTTGTTGCGGAGGATCTGCGCCCACGTGGCCTCCGTTCCGGAAGACAGCTTCCACAACCACTTACTAAGAAGGCATCTGTTCTTAACTTCAAGATTTTCAATACCAAGACCCCCTTGGTCTTTCGGTCTACAGATGATGTCCCATTTAGCAAGCCGGTATTTTCTTTTAAGTTCATCACCCTGCCAAAAGAAACGCGACCTATAGAAGTCCAGTCGTTTCCTAACAACAACTGGGACCTCAAAGAAAGATAAGAGAAACATAGGCATACTCGTGAGCACCGAGTTAATCAAAATCAAACGGCCTCCGTATGACAGGAGCTTACCCTTCCAACAGCTCAGTTTTTTCTCAAATCGATCTTCGATGCATTTCCATTCTCTGTTTGTTAGCCTACGATGGTGAATCGGAATACCAAGGTAAGAGAAGGGTAAACTCCCCAACTCGCACCCAAACAATTGCCTATAAGACTCCTGGTCGTCTTTGGCTCTACCAAAGCAGAACAACTCGCTCTTATGAAAGTTAATCTTTAACCCGGTCAATTGTTCAAACAGGCATAACACTAGCTTCATATTTCTTGCCTTGGCCAAATCATGCTCCATAAAGATGATTGTATCATCGGCGTACTGAAGGATGGAAACACCTTCGTCAACCAGATGAGGTACCAACCCACCCACTTGATCATTCTCTTTAGCCCGTCCTATCAAAATTGCTAACATATCCACCACAATGTTAAATAGGATAGGGGACATCGGATCTCCTTGTCTTAGGCCTTTATGTGTCTGGAAATAATGACCTATGTCGTCATTCACTTTAATTCCCACACTCCCTTTTTGCGTAAATGAGTCGACCTGTCGGCACCAGGCTTCATCAAAACCTTTCATACGCAATGCCTGTTGGAGGAGTGGCCACTTAACCTTATCGTACGCTTTTTCGAAATCCACCTTAAAAATTACGCCATCTAATTTCTTGGAATGGATTTCATGGAGAGTTTCATGAAGAACAACCACCCCTTCAAGGATGTTCCTGTCCGGCATGAAAGCAGTTTGGGATTGCTGCACCACAGACTGCACAATCTGTGTGAGCCTATTAGTCCCGACCTTGGTAAAGATTTTGAAACTCACATTGAGGAGGCAGATCGGTCTGAACTGCTCAATCCTCACAGCGTCCGTTTTCTTCGGGAGCAATGTGATAGTTCCAAAATTCAAGTGAAATAGTTGAAGCTGTCCAGAGAATAGATCATGAAACATCGGTAGTAGATCCCCCTTAACAATGTGCCAGCACTTTTTGTAGAACTCAGCCGGGAACCCATCCGGACCGGGAGCCTTATTGTTCTTCATTTGTGCAATAGCATCGAACACCTCCTTTTCTGAGAACGGGGCAACCAGGATATCATTATCAGTAGCAGACAATTGAGGCACGTCCTCGATCCTGGACTCATCGAGGGACACACAATTGTCCTCCGGCGGTCCAAATAACTGTCTATAGTATTCGGTAATATATGTTTTAAGATTATCCTGACCTACAATAGTGCCCTCATCCTGCTCTAGTTGGAAGATCCGCTTCTTTCTGTGCTTACCATTAGCAATGAGGTGAAAGAATTGAGTGTTCGCGTCCCCTTGGACTACTTTGCGGACCTTGTCACGCAAAGCCCACTTCAATTCTTCTTCGCGGAGAAGTTCTTTCAGCCTCTTCTCCGCCTCATTTTTAACCTGGAGCTCGGCGGGCAACAAACTCGCGGATTCGGATTTTACATCCAAGGCCTGTACAAGAGAGAGAAGCCTATCCTTCTCAATTTTATACACCCCACTGAGGTGCTTAGCCCAACCCCGTAAGAAACTTCTCAAATGCCTAATCTTATTCTGCTAACGCTCGACCGCCGTCCTTCCTCCAACACCCTTGGCCCACTCCCTGGCTATGATGTCTAAGAACCCCTCGCGTTCGAACCAGGCCATCTCAAATGAGAAGGTGTTTTTGTTACCCATATGGTTCGGCTCCCCTGAGTCAACGAACAATGGTGTGTGATCAGAGATTCCCCGCGTGAGAGCTTGCACCGTAACAAGAGGGAACTTCTGTTCCCATTCCACGCTGGCGAGAATCCGATCAAGCATTTCATACGTCGGGTTTGGCAGAGCATTAGCCCAGGTAAAGTTTCTACCAGAAAGCTCTATCTCCCTTAGATCTAAGCTTTCAATAATGGTATTGAACATAAACGACCACCTGCCGTCAAAGTTATCATTATTTTTCTCCTCTCTCCTCCTAATGATATTGAAATCACCCCCGACCAGAATCGGAAGCTGTTCGGATCCACAGATCCGAACAAGATCTGCCAGAAACTCCGGTTTAAGCTCGGGTTGTGCGGCACCATAGACCGCTACCAAAGCCCAGTTGAACCCATCAACTTTAGACCTAACTCGAAACTTTACCGTGAAATCCCCCATTACTACACTTCGGACTTCAAGGGAATCGCATCTCACACCCAGTAAGATACCTCCCGATCTACCTCGTGGCGGGAGACAATGCCAGTCGAAATCAATACCTCCCACAAGAGAGGAAAGGAACTGCGGCGCAAAATTCTCTCTGCCTGTTTCCGATAAAGCAATGAAATCTAACCGATGTTCCAGAGAAGCTTCAGCAAGAAACCTTCGTTTAGCCAAGTTCTTCAGACCTCTGCTATTCCAAAAGATTCCTTTCATAGTTCATCATGGAATTTTTTAGCAGTCCGAACTCTAGCACTCCTCCGAACTGCAGAATCAGGATAAATCTTTCGGTTCCACTTACGCTTTGGCTTAGTGAGCTCCGTCACCCGGTCCTCATAACCGGGTTGAACGGAACCGCCAGCTACATCATCTAAGGGCACATCCTCGCCCTCTGACTCCTGATTAGAAGATGCTAGATCCGCACATAGATTATTTAGAACTCTCGCCCCTAACGCAGCAATCTCCTCATCGTTCATGGGTTTGACCGCAGCAAGATTACGAAT
This sequence comes from Triticum urartu, assembly GCF_056163025.1. Lineage (NCBI taxonomy): Eukaryota > Viridiplantae > Streptophyta > Magnoliopsida > Poales > Poaceae > Triticum > Triticum urartu. The sequence goes on from NC_141879.1 coordinate 718,450,497, forward strand.
AGTCTCTAAGACCCGCTCTGCCTCTAAATCTAACATATCATTCACCGAATTGGAGATTTCATTATCAGTAGCGCCTAATGAAACTCCTAATTGGTTTGCATTATTAATAATCTCCTCAGGAGCAAAATGCAATAAAGAATTAGATATGTTAACGGACATACCAGCAGAGCTCGCAGCATCGTGAAGCTTGGCCGCCCTCATAGCGCACCGCTGCTGCATATCGTCCACCTCCGGAAGGTCCCGAACGCGAGCACTCATCCGTCTCCCCGTCGAGACCGGGTCTGGGATCCCGCCAAAGGCAATAACCTCCTCTCGAGAATGAGGAGGCCGCGGGCTCCCAGTGCCCTCGGACAAGTGCCCGGCGGGTGGGACAAGAGACGGGACAACTGGGGCCACCTGCCCACTCCCTCCTCCTGCCCCGACCCCCGGCTCAGAGCGAAGTGTCGAAGTCGCCGATGATGCGGTCCTCCTGACCGCAGACGAGGATGGGATGTCTGGGGCCCTCTGGCCCAGCCCCCCCTCCCCCAGCGTCACGGGAGGCGCGGGTGCCACCGCCAGGGCCTGAGGGGAGGGAGCCGAAACCACCTGCCTTGGGCTCCCACTCCTAGCACTGGCGGGCCCCGACGTGGCCGGCTTCACTGGCGATAGAATATGAAGGGGAGAGGCCAAGACCGCCTGCCCTGACTCCCGTCCCCCAAGGCGCACCTCAGGCGTAGATGCCATAGCCGGAACCACATCAACCGGCGAAGCAGGGGACATAGGAGCGACCTCCGGCTGTACATCCCGAACTGCCGACCCCGCAAAGTCCAATGCAGGAAGCGTGTGCTCAAACACATCATCAGTCTCCACCCTATCACTCCACAGTCTGGGAGGCGCAGAAGCAGGCGCAAAGGACCCAAAGCGCAGTGTCGTCGTGGGCACCAAAGGTGACAGTGTCGGCTCAACCCCGGCCCCCTCCCCAGGCAACTGAGCATCCGGGCGAGATCCGGTCGACCCCTCTCGAGCAGACTCGGCTGGCGCCCCCTTGGCTCCTGCACCACCATCACTCTCGTGCATATCAACATCATCCCCAGCAACCTCTTCAGCAAGCATCTCCACGTCCTCAAACTCAATGTCGAGCGGGAATACCTCTCCCCTATATGTCCAGTGAACCACATCAGGCACGAAATCAACATTCAGAACACTCGTCAATATCCGAGCCACTCCATAAGCCCGAGTGAAAGCCATATCCACTCTCTCCGTCTTACCAACCATGATACCCATACTGGCTACAACTCGAACATCCTGCAGAGGCTTAGATGGGGCCCCAGAAAATCGCAACCATATCTGCGTAAGCGGCTTTCCCTTAGGCTCCACCTTCGTCCACTCGTGAAACTCCAAAATACACGTAGTACCAGGAACTCTACACAAGCCAAAACTCAGCAGTTTCTGTAAATCCTCCACAGAAGGAAAATCCACCTTAAATACATTAGCTTCTAAGCTGACCAGCTCCCACTGAAAGTCCCCCGGTACCAACTCCTGAAGCCTCCGGATAATCTGCGCCTCAGTCACCACACCCTGAGTTGCTTTCACTATTCCGGTACTCAGGCCTTGTGGCTCCTCTGGGATCTCCCTCGCGACCGGGGACTCGAAGAATAACAGCTCCGCGCAATATAATCCATACATAGTCAGAGCCGGCGCCTGGTCACGCAAAACCGGGCACACTCCCGAAGCATGTGCTGGCTTGCCACAAGAGTCACACAACTCGGCCACGCACTCCGCAATAAAATGTCCCTTGTCACCACACCGATAACAAAGCATCTTTTCCTTCTTGCGCGCCCACTTGGCTGCCCTCTCAGAATCAGACCTGTCCGATGCCGCAGCCGCCACCTCAGGCACAGGAACCTCAACATTAGACAGTGCCGTTACCACATCCATCTCCTGACTAGTAAGATCCGTGGACTGAGCGTTATCTGTCGCAATAGCTGTCACCTCATGGTCAACAGCAGCCGGGGGCGGAGGTTGTCGACGAAACCTCCCACGTCCACCACCCCGACCACCTCGATATCCACGATAGCCACCTCTCTGACGGTGCTCCGGACCGGATGTCCCCTCGACAAATCCACCCGGAGGCCCAAGAAAAGGTCGCTCAGTCGACCCGTCACCCTGCCAGGCGTAGCCTCGACCGCCACCCGTAGATGAGGAACCGCGGTGCTTTCCTCTTCCGTACGCATCAACACCGTCATCCCCCCACTGACCTCGGGGTGGCTCGAAAGAATCTGTAGCTGTCAAAGATTGCCTCGTCTGCGCAGGTCCCGACCGGTTCTGAGCCGGTCTCGCTACGAAGTGCGGCGGGGGAGCACCCCGAGGCGGACCACTACCCGGGGCCGGCACCACAGTATTCTGTCCAGTCCCGTCACCCCTCCTCGTAGCAGTAGGTACTGAAGGAACTGGCCCTGTCGGTCGGTGCGATGCGGCAGCGCCACGGCCAGCTCCGGCTGTAACGACGCCCCTGGCCTGGGCATCTCTTCCCGACTGCCGCGTGGGCGGTCTGGCAGCCATATGCGCGGGCGGCCTTGGCCCAAGGTTTCCGCCTGAATGCCCCACGGCCGAGACAGCGGCGTCCCGCCCGGCTTCAACAGCGGCACCTGCCGCACCATGCGCAGCAGCAGCAGATCCCCGTCCAAAACCCCCCGGCGGAGGCGACACGGCTGCTCCGGCCCGGTTATGGGGTTTCGGCACCGGCGGCGGCGGTCCTCCCGTCCCTCTGCCCGTCATCGCGCTAAGAGGAGGGATCCGACGAGCTCGGCCGGAGCCGCACGGAGGCAACACGGGCGTCCCAATCCGGCGAACCCTAGGGCGCAGCACGAGTACGTCCGAACGGCAGTTCACGATCTCGCCCGTGCATACGGCTGCCCCATCAATACATGTGGCGCTTGGTATCGCTTGGGCCTCATACCCAGCGTTTACCGGCCCACATAGGCGCTCTTGCGAAGCCACCACAGCCGGCCCACCTCGGCCCAGCAGGTGGTTCAACCGAGCTGCGCGAGCGGCGCTGATCCCGAACGACGAAGGCACAACAGCCGCCGCCGGCGGCGACGATCCGGCCCTCAACCGGCGCACCGGCCTCTTCTTCTTCACCACCTTCCACGAATCTGGATGAATCAAGTCGAAAAGCGTAAGGTTTGGAAGTTGTACCTTAGGTATAGGGCCCTTCCAGGGCCTGACTGCCGTCGCCGCCGTTCTCCGGTGAACGACACGGCGCACCATCTCCTTCCTCTCATCCGAATGTAGCCCGATCCGCGCCGGATCCTCCACCGGCAATACGGAGTCGACGGTAGTGGCCACATCGTCCTCGTCATACCCTGCATGGAACAAATCCAAAATCAAGTCCGATGGAGTTGGCGACGTCGGTGAATCCCCTGGATCTTCTCTGTCGCCGTCGGCATCTTCGTCGTCCGAGTCTAGAAGAACCCAGAACCGGCCGCCGACGCCTGCCCGATCCGCAGGTGCGGGGCGACGCGCCGCGGTGATGTCTTTCACCCTCGCCTGGGACGTCGCCTGGGGAGTCGCCCAGGGAGTCGCCTAGGGAGTCATGAGCAAGTGTAGTGCCTAATGGTAGTAAGATACTACTCCCTCCCTCCGAAAATAAATTTCTCGAGCTTAATGCAACTTTGTACTAGAGACACTTATTTTGAGATGGAGGAAGTATACGATTTCTTTAGTTGAGTTCTATATTTGGTCCCCCAGGGTTAAAGAGGAGTTTTATAATAGTAAATTCCCATTTTCTTAATAAAATAAAATAAATGGCGGACCTGCTTCATCCAGGCGCGGAGCTGGTTGTCGTGCATGCGGTCCGTCTTCGTGATGTGGAGGAGGAAGCCATTCATGCTCTCCATCTCGTCCTTGATGAACTGCATGTCACGCTGCATGCCCTTCTGCAGCCTCACCTCTTTTGTAATCACCGTCGCCAGCAGACCCACCAGTGAGTCCACCGCACCTTGGGTCAGGTCAGCCATGTCTCAATCTCTCACTTCCCTATCCGGTGGGTGTCGATATATATATGGATGGATGCAAGTGCAAGTCAGGCTACGATATGTAGTAATGCGTCTTGGAATGGAATAGATGTGCTATTGACAAGGATGCAAATTTATTTGAGTACGTAGCACAATGGCCAATACTTGGTCTGTGGTGTCGCCGGCTAATTTGGGGGTGGTAGGCTAGTCATTTGGGCTTGGGTGAGCAAGATCAATGGCTGCTCTACTCCGGCCATCCACCATCCATGTATTTATATGGAAGGAGGAAGAAGAATAAACAATGGTTGGAATTAAGAGGCAAGAACAAGCCAGCCTTGCATGGGACAAAGCGTCCCAGTACGATGACAAAGGGATGGCGTGACAACGTTTGCTGACAGATTGAAGCAAGGATCCTCCACCCATTAAGAAAGACTCCGGGAGCAAAGAATGTAGCATAAAGCATTTGCTTCACGATACAGTAAAGCTAGCACATGCATGTCTGGGGACACCGGCCCTATATGAAAAATGCAGACTCCACGAGGAAAGAAAGGGCACGATCTAGTAGGAATAGGAAGTCTAAGTAAAGAACATATTCGTGTATGCTTCATACGTTGGGCATGATATTTCTTGTACAACTAGCACAGTGACTCTCCCAAATGTGAGGGCGGCGTGGTCCTTATTTTGTTGAACATAGAAATATTTCTAGGTTGCACTGGTTGTATAACTATTATATACTATGTTTTTGCCGAAGGTTCGAATCCCTCACTTTCATCTCCCTTGGATACTTCTTAGGAATTGGAAAGAGTTCCGACCATTAGATTTTTTTTATAGATAAATGCACGAAACAAATCCAGTTTCTAAGTGAAAATTCCAAACAAAACTGAAAAACTTACTCCTCACAGCCATGATACCATCCTGGGGCAATAGATAAGAATCCAAAGATTAAGAGTGAAAGCTAAAAAAATATCACATATGAAGATAATATTTACTTTCACCTTAGTGCGCTGAGTATGCCATTTACAAAAAGGTCACGTTGATTACCGTATGTTCCCTTATGGGAGTTATCCTATATATAATTTTATGTGAGGTTGTTAACATTCAGGCATTCAGTTTGTCGATCATTGGTATAGACGTACAATGACCAAAATATATATAATGTGGTCCAATATGGGGCCAGATGATGTTTAAGGATCTTTCAGATAGAATAGCAAAATGAATTTCATAGACAGTGAATCCCAATACGAATGGCATAACAGATTGAAGCAAAGGAACCTCCAGCTATTAAGAAAGACTTTGAGAGCAAAGAATGTAGCATAAAGCACATGCTTCCGCATACAGTAAACTTGTCCGGGGACCCCGGTCCTATGAAAAATGCAGACTCCACAAGAAAAGGGTTCGGCCTAGTAGGAATAGGAAGTCCAAGTAAAGAATATATGTGTGTATTCTATGTACGTTGGGCACGCTCTTTCTTGTATAATGCAATGCAAGCGTGAGTATGCTTCAGCTAGCCATGATCTTTATTGTGAAATTTCATTTCTTTGTTTTCCATCAAGATTAATATTTAAAAATTAGCTCATGCATTGGCCAAAGGGTTCGTACTTTGAACTATACAGTTGGTCTAGGCACACTTGTGCGGCCCATCTGTGCCGTCTGTCTAGTTAATCCACACAAAATGACTAGAGGTGAAAAGTGAGTGACGGTTTACATGCACTGAAGTTCGCTTGGAATCACACATGAACTGGAATGATTTTCCAAAATAAAATGGCCAGAGTTGTCTAGTTTTTATTGGTTTGTTCTTTTTTTTGTCTTTCTTTACAGTTTTCATAGGTTTCCTTTTTCCTATTTCTTTTCCAGTGTGTTTTCCATGTGGTTTCTCATTCGTTTTTCTTCCTTTCCTCATTGGGTTTTTACAGTTTTCATTTCTTTTTTCTTTTTCCTTGTTGCTTCGTTTTTATTTTGTTTCTTTCTTGGATTTTCACCGGTTTTTCGTCGTCTTCACTGTTGTTTTTTTCTGTGTGTTTTTTTTTGCTTTCATTGTTGTCTTTTCCTTTGTTTCTTTTTCTGTTCTTTTCCTTACGGTTTTCAATGGTTAGTTTATTTACTTTCTTTCTCTGTGTGATTTCCTTACAGTTTTCATCGGTTTAATTCTTTTTTTCCTTAAAATGTTCCAACACATGTCTACAATTTTTATACACATCGCACATTTTTAGTATATATCAAGAACATTTTTAATACATGCTTAGCGTTTTCAAATACATTATTAACATTTTTTTCTCAAATATACTTTTTCATGTCTATTGTTCTCAGACACATTGTGCATTTTCGGTATACATCTAAAACATTTTTTATACAGAGTTAACATTTTCCATGTACACAAATAACATTTTTCAAATATATGTTTTCATGCCTATTTTTTTACACGTCTTATATTTTCCGTCTACGTTAAGAACATTTTTTAGTACATGTTTGACATTTTTCTAATACATTATTAACATTTTTTCAACTATATGTTTTGATCTATATATTTCAAGATTGTACATTTTTTGGTATATATCTAAAACATTTTTGTATACAGGTTCAAAAAAGTAATATAAATGGTTAAGATTTTTTCAAATATATGTTTTTTATGTCTACTTGTTACATACAAATCATATTTTTTTCTCATGGACCCGCATATCCAGCGGACGTCAGATTTTTAGGCGTGGCAAATCAACCATTTTTCACGGCAAATTATATTCATCGACGATGGCAAGTTTAGTGGGTGGGCATGGAAAATCTGCATTGGTTCATTTTTGCCAAGGAATTGTTGTGCGTGCAAACTAAATTTGCCATCATCGCGCCAACATAAACTGCCATGAAAAAATTTCGATTTGTCATGTCTAAAAATCGGACGTTATATTCTTAGCATTTCTATTTTCTTATACATTCGAAACGTTTTAATAGATTTTTAATATATATATTTAAATAAAGAGCATTTTTAATACAAGTTTAACAATTTTCAAATACATTATTAGCATTTTTCTCAAATATGTGTTTTTATGTATATTATTTTTATAAACATTGTACATTTTTGGTATACATATAAAACATTTTTGTATACAGGTTTAACATGTTTCATGTTCATGATTAACATTTTCCCAAACATATGTTTTTGATGTGCACTCTTGTCATACACATCGTACATTTTTTTATACTCGCCAAACATTTTATATACACGATTAAAATTTTTTTCAAATTAACATTTTTCCAAAAAAATATGCATAGTTATTTTTCAATATTTAGAATATTTCGAAACATAAACAAAAGTAAAAATAAATCAAAAACAAAAAGAAACACGCTAGTTAGCTTTTTTAGGGGAAAACACACTAGCTAGCTAGCTAGACGTGCGAGTGCAGTCGCGCCTTGGGCCTGGCCCATGGCCGCGAGTTCGTGAGGCGAGGCGAGCTGGGTATAGGGCCATTTCCTATTTGGCGCCACAGGCGCCAGTTATCGTGAATTTTCGTTAACGGGCGCCTGTGGCGTCAGTAAATGGGCCGGCCCATCTAGCTGCGGGTTGACATTTTCTTTTTTGAAAATCCTATGAACTTTTTTTAATATATATGAGCTTTTTACAAAAATTAACAGTTTTTGTTTCATATTGATGAACTTTTTTCAATTTCGATGAACTTTTTTGAATATTGATGAATTTTTTTAAAATTTTATGAACATCTTTCGAAAAATGGATGAATGTTTTCTTATGAACTTTTTTTCAGTTCAATGAACTGTTTTTTAATTTATATGATCTTTTAAAAAAATAATGAACTGTTGCTAAATTGGATGAACATTTTTTTCAATTTCAATGAACTTTTTAAAAATTGATGAACTATTTTCAAAATTTAAGAACATTTTTTAAAGATATGAAAAAAAGTTCAATTGGATGAACCATTTTATTTAAATCTGTAAACCTGTTTTGATTTCATAGTTTCATTTTCGTAACAAAACAAATCAAAACAAATTGGGGGAAAATGCTAGTGGGCCAGCCCATGCTAGCAGCGCTGCAGGCGCCGGATCATTAACGGCCACCTGCAGCGCTGTATTGGAGCTCCCGGGTATAGGCGCGCCCGGCAAATACGTAGGGAGCATCACCTAGCTAGTGTTTTGCCCCTAAAAAAGCCTAGCTAGTGTTTTGGACCGGCTATTTAGGAATCTACACCTACTGCAAAACCCGGTTTGGGAAAGGTTCCTGGACGGTTTTGGGAAATTCTAGAAGGTTCTAATTCAACTTTTTATTTTTATTTTTTATATGATTTTTTCACTACTGTTATTTTCCAATATAAAAAATATAGAAATTTTAAAAAGATGTTCAGAAATTTCAAAAGTTATTCACTTGCACACAAAAAAATGTATGGAATTTTTGAATATTGTTTGTGTTTTTGGTAAAAAGTTCAAATAAATTGAGGAATGTTTGGAATTTCAGAAAATGGTGTTCTTATAAATAATTGTGTAAACTGTTAAAAAAATAATTGAAAATTCGAAAAATGTTTGTGTTCCAAAAAAATCAACTTCGAAAAATCTTTGCATTTTCATAAAATGTTCTTAAATTTTCAAGAATTGATCAGTTTTCAAAAAATGACGTTTCTGCAAATTTTCAGAAAATATAATGGTAAGAAACAAAATGCTAGGAAAAAATTGCTTCCTACAGTTACCCATGATTATTTTTTTGAGTGGAACAGTAACCCGAGCTGCTATAGTCTCATCTCGCTACAGTTCCCCAGATCGCTACAGACGCTACATGGGCCGGACCAGTCAAAGGGCGCCATGTGCATCCAGCTGCCTATTTGACGATGTGTCATTGAAAATCCCATCGGAGTACCCAAATTCCTCATGCTCCGGCGAGCCTGTCTCGATGGAACACTCCTACTCAACTACAAACCCTGTACGTCGAGCTCACCGCGCTCCCCATATGAACTCCTCCTCGGCGTGGCCTCGGACTACTCCGTCATGCGGGGTTTCGGCGGCCTGTGCTACCCTAATACCACTTCCACCGCTCGTCATATGCTCGACATTCGCTCCATTGCCTGTGTTTTTCTTGGCTACCCCCAAATCATCATGGCTATCGCTACTACGACCATCTCAATCGCTGTGTGCTCACCTCTCGCCATGTTCGTTTTGACGAGCTCACCTTTTCCTTTGCCGCGCCGCGTCTCCCACCTACCCCTGCCATGCCACAGGTGCGCCTTCTGCCCGCACCCACTCATGCCCCACTCGCCACGACTCGCATGCCATCACACCACCACCCAGCGGCCAGCGTGCAAACTGCCCCCTCCTCGCGTGCACCCGCCCTTTTCCACTAGCGCCACTCGATCTCTATCCAATTGCCCACATTCAAACTCTAACGTGCCCACCCCTTCCTCGTCATGTGGACCCTGCTCCCCCTCCTCCTATGCATGCATGTCCAGCACCCATGCAATCGTTGGATCCTCATCTGAGGGCCTGGGGATCCCAGCTACCTGCCCACCACCACCGGCTCCCAGCATCGTCATGCGCGCACGCGCGGGTGTGTTCCGCCCCAGACGCCAATACACCAACGACTACGTCAGTGTTGCATCCACCTCTGCCTCCCAGCCCATCTCCCCCACCCCGCACTCCGTGCACGGTGCCCTCCAAGATCCCAACTAGGTGGCGGCCATGCAAGAGGAGTTTGCCGTTCTCTCCGCAAACCGCACGTGGGAGCTCGTGCTCAAACCTCCCTGCGCCAATGTTACCACCGGAAAGTGGATCTTTCGTCACAGGACACGCGCAGATGGCACCCTTGAGTGCTACAAAGTCCAGTGGGTGGTGCGCGGCTTCAGCCAATGCGCAGGCGTGGACTACGGGCAAACCTTCTCCCCTGTGGTCAAACCTACGACGATCTGCACCGTCCTCACGCTCGCCACTTCGCACCGGTGGCATGTCCATCAACTGGACGTCAAGAACGCGTTTCTGCACGGCACACTCCAGAAAGAAGTCTACTGCCTCCAGTCGGCGGCCTTCATCGACGCCGCCAAGCCCAACCACGTGTGTCGCCTTTCCAGGTCACTTTATCGCTTGAAGCAGGCGCCACGCGCGTGGTTTCTTCGCTTCGCCGGCTTCCTCGCCACCCTGGGCTTCGCGGTGACGCGCTCGGATAGCTCGTTGTTCACGCTAGCGCGTGGCACCAATGTTGTGTACCTCCTGCTCTACGTGGGCGACATCGTCCTCATGGCCTCCTCTGATGCGCTCCTTCACCGCATCATCGCTGCGCTCACCACCGAGTACGCCATGAAGGATCTTGGTGCTCTGCACTACTTCCTGGGCATGCGCGTCACGCGCTCTGCTGCGGGCTTCTTCCTTTCTCAAGAGTAGTACGCGGAGGACGTGCTCGAGTGTGCTGCCAAGGTCAAGTTGCATGCGGCTACTGGACTGCGCGTCGCCGACCCCACTACATACCGCAGCCTTGTTGGGGCACTGCAGTACCTCACCGTCATGTGACTAGAGCTTGCCTACGCCATCCAGCAGATCTGTCTTCACATGCATGACCCTTGCGAGTGTCATCTCGTGCGGATCAAGCACGCTCTTCGGTACATACGCGGCACTGCATCCCTCAGTCTGCATCTCCATTCGTCCCCGACACTCGACGTGCGAGCCTACACCGACGCCGATTGGGCCGGCTGCCCCGACACACACAGCTCGACCTTGAGGTACTGCGTCTACCTCGGCGATGCACTGATCTCCTGGTCGTCAAAACGCCAGCCCACCGTTTCCTGATCGAGCGCCGAGGCTGAGTATTGCGGCGTGGCAAACGCGGTGACTGAGTGCATCTGGCTTCAGTAGCTCCTCGGCGAACTCCGGTGCTCTGTCAAGTCAGCTACGCTGGTATACTGCGACAACATCTCGACAGTGTACTTGTCCAGGAAAACAGATCACCATCGGCATACCAAGCATGTCGAACTTGACATTCATTTCGTCCCCGAGCACGTGGCCCTTGGCCACTTCCGGGTTCTTCATGTTCCTACGCGTCAGCAAACTCGCCGACGTGATGACCAAAGGATTGACGACGTCTTCCATGACTTTCGTTCAAGTCTTTGCGTCGCTCCTTGCGACGTCACGACTGCGCACGTAGGGGGCGGCGGTTGGGGATGTTAACCTACATGTATTTGTGTGTGTGAGCATTCTACGTAGTCTCATCAGTAGGCTAGTATAGCGTACGTGTGTGCAGTTTTCCCTCCAACACACATGTCCATCCACCTCTCGAACACGGCCGCCCATGATCTATATCGTGGCCCTAGTGCCCTCTGTTCCCTCTGTATATGTACCCCCCAGGTGAATTGATCAAGTGTGTTCAATCTTCTCCCTGAAACAATGTAGGTGTTTTTTCGAACTGGAGTTATCAAATTCGAAGATAGGATTGAAAGAACTCATAAGATAGAAGATGACTGCAGCTATGAAATGAAGGGACAAGAAAACAGAGGAAAGCTTATGAAGAGCAAAGTAGTAATGTGCCAAAGGACAGGTTGATCCAATCCAGTTACGACTAGTATTTTATATTTTACATTGGGTTGAATTCGCTGAGATCTGTAACTTTCCCATTTTTACTAGTCCAAACGAAGCAAAGGTGAAAACTTTCTGTGGCAACTTTCCTCCAAAGTTTCTTTTGAAATTTCTGTGAAGCAACCCCTACCTTCCAAGGCTAGTAATGGCTATGGCTGTTTTCCAACCGTGTACAGGTTTAGAGGCTGGGAACAGTCGAGAAATACAGGCCTCATAGCCATGTCAATTGATCTTGAGCAAGTGGCCAGATCAAAACCCTAGCATCCTAAAGTCTTTCTTGGATCGTCGATTCGATCTCACATATACAAGAAAAGAGAGGGGCTATTACCCAAACGGGGGGCCTGAACTTACACCACTATCGTTTAAAACCTCTCTTTCTAACGAACGAAGGTCGTCGTCCTTGTTATTTACAAATCTATTTACCCTTAAAGTTGATTAGAAAGAAATATCTGCATAAAAACTGCATACCTCCCGAAGGTCCTCGAGCTTAATTATCGGCCTTCCCTTGTGAACCGTAGGCTCCCTTGCTTGTTTAGCATGGACATGCCCCTCTGCTATTCTGGTACTAGTAGACAGTTCCCCATTCAAATGCTGAAAAGAAGAACATGGCCAGTTGAGTTCCTCACATTTTTGTTGCGTAACATTACAATAATATTATAAAATATTAGCATAGCTTGACAAATCAAGGGCGTGACCTAAGATAATTCATGTTTCGTACAAGCAAAGTCTCATGTAGTCAAGGATCGTGCCCAGGTGATTCAGAAATAAATATGGGGGAATTAAAATCATGTCCCCCTCTCCCTCTGTCGCCGCAATGGGCTTGATGTGTCTCCCCCGACCCCGAGCTTCCCCGTCCGTCGAGGGCGCCTCCATCGACCCCAACCCCCCCCCCCCCCCCGCGCACGACCCCGGCTCTCTTCCCCGGCGCTTCGCCGGTGTCTTCCCAGCTGCTGCCTACGCTTGCCGGTCTCTCCGACGGCACATCCTGCCCCCTAAGCTTCGGTGACAGCTCCTGGATAGAGGCGGCAAGGCTTCTAGGGATGTGGCAGACACAGGCACCTCTCGGAGGGTCCTTGCTGGAGCTATTCCGGCCCCGGCGGTCTCGGGCACGCATCTCTCCGGTGTCCCCCGCCGCCGGCGCCCTTTGTCGGGCAGCTCCAGCCTTGGCGACCGAGGGGATGCGTCCCTTATGGCTCACCTGGTTCGCCCATGTCCCGATGGCAAGGCCAGGACAGTTTGGATCTGCATCCCTCTAGCCCCTCTTGTCGGCGTTGTAGGCGTCGTCGTCCAGACCCCTGCGTGGTTTGCTTTGTCGCCCACCCTTCCCTTCACACCTCAAAGCATCCTCCTTTTGCCAGATCCAATGCTCTTGGGTTCGAAGGCGGTGCCACCCTCCGACGGTAGGTGCAGCCCCGTCAACCTGCTTCCGACATGGTGGTTCTGACCAACATTGATTTCCTCATCATCGATTCCCAATTTGGCGGCTATGGGATTGCTCAACTTCAGGGCAGGAGGAAATCCCTGCTCGGCTTGCCGGTGCTGGCAACGGTGGCACCTACGGATGTCGTTTCCTTCTTGGAGGCGTTTCCATGGCCTACAGTTGCACCCCTCTTCGAGCTCAAGGGAAACTCTAGGTCTAATTCCTGTAGACCGGATGGCGACGACGTCTCAGTGTCGTTTTTCCTTCTTGAAGGCGCTATCTTGCTCGCTTGCGGAGTCCATCGTATTGGCTCGGGTGATGTTGGTGTTTTGGCTTGGCCACTCTTGGTTTAGGTGGTTTTGGTAGGGTTAGCTGTGTTGTATCCTCTTTTCGGGCCGAGCATCCCTTCTCTCTGCTCCAGGCACCATGTTCACGCATGTCTGCATTCGTGTCATGTGGTGTATCCCTCGTTGTACTCATTTCACTCCTTCTATCATTGAATGATACGCAAGCTTTGCATATTCGAGAAAAAAGGCCAAACTTGCATGTGGAGGCAGTAAGGCGACGGTGGCTTCTCGTGTTCCCTCTCGCTGCGGTGGCCGAGAAATCCGTGATAGAAATCTGGGGCATCGACCGAGGAAGAAGAAATTAGGGACGGCTGCGCTGTTTTAAGGATTTGTTTCTGGGCCGCCGTCAGAGCAAAACTCGATAGAAGTGATGCCGCGGCAGCGGTGAAGGGTTTTTCCTTTTTATCTTTATTTTATTTTTCTCTTTATTATTTGGTGGGTGCTAGGCGCCGGCGCGCCAAACCATTGGATATGACCGTCTACAGCCGCTGGATCGCTACGTTCCCCACATCATCTTCTTCCCGTTGTCAGTCAATGCAAAAAATCACCATTATTCGTGCTCGCAAGCAACACACGCTCTGTCCCCTGTCCGTCGAGTGTGTGCGCGCTCCAACGGAGGCAGCAGCACCCCTGCTTCCTCTCCTCGCACCGCTGCTCCTCGTCACAGCTACCATGTCATAGCCTCCTCTCACTACGGGAATCAGCTAAGTGGAGCTCTTTGCCGTCAGCTTTTTATCGAGACAGATGGTAAAGACCACTTTTGCCAGGACCTACAGACGGAAAAGAATGGTTAACGGTAAAGACATACTTTACCGTCTGTAAGAAGAAAACACATACGACAAAGACTATTTATCATTTGCGTTTTTATTTACATATGGTAATAAAGAAAAAAAACCACACACGACGCCGTCTTCTTTTTTATTTACAGACGTCAAAGTGCTCTTATTTTGCCGTCTGTAAATAAAAACGCGGACGGCAAAGAGAAAACGCAACCCGCGGATTGGTGACATGGCAGAATCTAGTCCACAGATCACCACAACCCAAAGCCCACGCACCCCACGCCCCCACCACGATTCTCTCTCTCCACCTTATCCTCCCGACACCCCATGCCCCCACTACGATTCTCTCTGTCCCTCTCGTACCTCTCTCTCCTCTTGATCCACAGGACACCAACACCTGCTAGCACCTCACCTGCTGGCCACCACCTCGATCGTCGGCCACAGCCACACCCGCCGTCCCCGGCCTCGTCCCCGTCGCTCCAGCTGACCATTGTGCCCCGTGCCCCGTCGCCCACATCGGTCGCCGGCCTCGGCCCCGTCCCCCATCGCCCCTGCTGGACACCACATCGCCAATCGGCCTAGGCACCTTCCCTCTCCTCTCTCGGCACCGCCGAGCCTGGCCCCGTCCCCCTCGCCCCCACCGGCCTCCGGCCCCGGCCCCGTCGCCCCCGCATGCCTCTGCCGGCCCAGGCCCCATCCCTCGATGTTGTGGTGCCATACCACCTCCCGGATGAGGGTACCAAGCTCCAGCCCGGCGGCGGACGGCTTGAGCTGCTCGGACATGCATGGTAGTGTCTCTTGTAATCTGTGTAATTCGTTCATGTGTACTCTGTCTAATCTGTTCATGTGTAACCTGTTCATCCTATGAAATAGAGCAGTTTTGCATTGTGAAATTCATTCATCGATTCTTGGAACAACAAGTGTTGGTGAATACTGTGGTATTCGTCGTGGTCTTTTTGTTCCTTTTTTAATATAAAAAATTCTTTGTTGTCTGTGATTTTTGAGGATGAAGACAAAGACAGAATATGGCTGACGGCGAACATACTTTTCTTTGCCCTTTGTTTATTATAAGGATGACGGCAAAGCCATAGTTTAGCTGACGACAAAATCTTTGTCGTCTGCCCGATGAAAAGTTGACGGCAAACTACTCTTTGCCGCTTTGGCTTTGCCGACAATGTTTGTCGTCTGTACTACAGCCTTTGCCGTTTGTACTTGCCTGACGGCGAACTATCTGATTCATGTAGTGTCTGCTGCCATCTATTTTGAGGCCATGGCAATGCCTGGTCATCGTCATTTCATGGCGCCTTGTTTGTAGCATGGCCATGCCCTGGTTGCAACAGGCCCACCTACACTCTGTTCTCACTCCTCCCAACGCGCCATCGCACCAACACCGTCGACAATACCAACATCCTCCCCTGTGCTGGTTCCAGCACATGGGGCCACGGTCGTAGCTTCTAGGGTCACCGATTGTAGCATCCGCGATCGTCGTTGCAACTTTTCTGATTTACAATCACCTGACACCGCTGCGAATGATGGTAACAATTCTGGTCACCGATAGTAGCAAAGAATCTGCATGGTTGCAGCAAACTATTGTTGCCACTGTCAAGGGTTACATCATCTTCATGAGTGATGTTGTAAATCCTGTAGTCGGTAGTAGCACTGCGGTTGCAGCAAAAAAATATCGCCTTGTCTATGTCGCATCATCTTCATGAATAATGTAACAAATGTCGTCGCTGGTAGTAGCAATTTCTATCGCTGGTGGTAACAAAAAAGCTACACGCTTGTAACAAAGCTTGTCGCCGTCGTCAGGGGGGGGGGGGTTCACACCATAGGCGCATAATGGTTGTAGCAAATTCCACCATGGGTCGCAGCTCCTTCGTCGCCTAGTTCCAGCAACTCGCACCAACGGTTGCAACATCCCCTCTCGTGTCATCGTAGCATTCCACCGTCAAGGTCCCCGCATGCGCACTTCGGAGTCGCCATGCGCTGCTGTCGCAACTCCTAGCACCCCCGCGTTGGTCACAGTGCCCCTGCCTCCGTCCTCGCTCTCTTTTGCAGGAAACCAACATGGATGGGGGAGGCCCCTGCATGAAGGAAGATTAGCTCGGGGGAGGGGGTTGGCAGCTGATACATCTCCAATGTATCTATAATTTTGATTGTTCCATGCTATTATATTATCTGTTTTGGATGTTTTATATGCATTAATATGCTGTTTTATATTATTTTTGAACTAACTTATTAACCTAGAGCCTAGTGCCAGTTTTTGTTTTTTTCCTTGTTTTTTACATTTTTTAAAAGAAAAATCAAACGGAGTCCAAACGGAATAGAACTTTACAATGATTTTTCTTGGATCAGAAGACACCCAGGAGACTTGGGGAGAGGGCCAGAGGAGTCCTAAGGAGGCCACAAGCCTCTAGGGCGCACCCCAGGGGGCGTGCCCCTAGCTTGTGGGCCCCTCGAGGGTCCCCTAATCCTAATTTCAGCTCTATATATTCTCAAATATTCCCCGAACATTAGAAGCGTCCACAAAAATACTTTTCCGCAGCCGCAAGCTTCTGTTCTCGTCAGATCCCATCTTGGGGCCTTTTCCGGCAATCTGTCGAAGGGGGATTCGATCACGGAGGGCTTCTACATCAATCTTATTGCCCTACCGATGATGTGTGAGTAGTTTACCACAGACCTACGGGTCCATAGCTAGTAGCTAGATGGCTTCTTCTCTCTCTACACCTCTCCCAGCTCCTCCTGTACCAGCACCTCTGCCAGCTCCTCCTCTGCCAGCTCCACCTCTGCCAACACCTCCTCTGCCACCTCCTCCTTTGCCAGATGGTGGTGGTGTGGGAGTAGGAGCAGCAGCTCTTGGCTGTGTTGGTGTGGTGGTGTAGGAGCAGTATCAGCAGCTCTTTCCTGTCTTGATGGTGGTGTAGGAGCAGGACCAGCAACTCTTGGCTGTGAGTTGCTTGGGGTAGCCTTGCATACACATGGAAAATAGTTAATAATACTGGAAGGAAAGGAATGTACAAGAAAGGAAAAGGTAGTATACTTCAAGGGGAGACATTACTACCACATGTTTGTTCTTTCTGCAAGCTAGCCCAAGCTTCAACTGTTTAAGACAGCTTGTGTACCTATGGCCCTGGAGACCACAATTGCCACATGTTATAGTCCCCATTCTTGATGTGTCATTTGGCTTTGGTACTTTAAATTTGCCCTCAATCATCTTTTCTTTCTTTCTTCCTCTCTTCACTTTATATGCAGGTGGTTCTATGTTTGGACCAGGGGTCCTTGTCCAGTCATGCTCACTAGGAACAGGAAAGATCATTGGTTCGCAAACTGCCACATAAAATGGTTTCTTGAAGAATTTTCTAACATAATCCTCTGGAAACCTTTTAGACTTGTTTATTGCAGACATGGCATGATTGCATGGGATGCCACTAAGAGCATCTCCAGCCGCGCCCCCAGAAAGGCCTCCCCAGGTGATTTTTTCGCGCTGGCGCAGAAAAATCGGCCCAGTCGCGTCCCCAGGAGCCCGATTTTCGCCGGCCTGGGCCGAAATTAGCGTCGGCAGACCCAGGCCGAACCCGGCGCGCTGGGGGCGCTCGGGGGCACCAGGGCGAGCGGTTTTGGCGCGAAAGAGCCGCGGGCCCACCGCGTCAGCGACACCGTGCGTCGTCTTCCCCCAATGCCTCGGCTTCCCGCGGGGAATCAATGGCAAGGTTGCCGCCGGTCAGCCTTACCATTGATTCCTCATGGGCGGCGCGCCGATGCCTCCCCTCCCTCGCACGCGTACACACGGGCACGGCGCCGCTATATAAGCCGATGGCCTCCCTCGCCTCTGGCCACACCAGCCCTAGCCCTAGCCGCTGCGCTCTACCTCTCCCGAGAGCCGCCGCCGAGCCCTCCCTCTCCCGAGCACCGTCGTCGAGCCCTCCCTCTGCCTCCCTCCCTCTCCCAATGGCCGAGCATTTCCCCGGAGATGAGGTGGCGGCCAACGGCTTCGGCCGTCCCTCGCTCCGCGAACAGGAGTCTTGATACGTCTCTGTCGTATCTACTTTTCCAAACACTTTTGCCCTTGTTTTGGACTCTAACTTGCATGATTTGAATGGAACTAACCCGGACTAACGCTATTTTTAGCAGAATTACCATGGTGTTATTTATGTGCAGAAACAAACGTTATCGGAATGACCTGAAACTTCATGGAGAAACTTTTCAGAAAATATGAAAAATACCTGCAAAAGATGAAGGCCAGGGGGGCCCACCACCTCTCCCCGAGGGTGGGGCGCGCCTGCCCCCCTAGGGTGCGCCCCCCTACCTCGTGGGCCGCTTGTTGCCTCTCCGACTCCAACTCCAACTCCATATATTGTGTTTCGGGGAGAAAAAATCAGAGAGAAGAAATCATCGTGTTTTACGATACGGAGCCGCCGCCAAGCCCTAAAACCTCTCGGGAGGGCTGATCTGGAGTCCGTTCGGGGCTCCGGAGAGGGGAATCCGTCGCCATCGTCATCATCAACCATCCTCCATCACCAATTTCATGATGCTCACCGCCGTGCGTGAGTAATTCCATCATAGGCTTGCTGGACGGTGATGTGTTGGGTGGGATCTATCATGTAATCGAGTTAGTTTTGTTAGGGTTTGATCCCTAGTGTCCACTATGTTCTGAGATTGATGTTGCTATGACTTTGCTATGCTTAATGCTTGTCACTAGGGCCCGAGTGCTATGATTTCAGATCTGAACCTATTATGTTTTCATCAATATATGAGTGTCTTGATCCTATCTTGCAAGTCTATAGTCACCTATTATGTGTTATGATCCGTTAACCCCGAAGTGACAATAATCGTGATACTTACCGGTGATGACCGTAGTTTGAGGAGTTCATGTATTCACTATGTGTTAATGCTTTGTTCCGGTTCTCTATTAAAAGGAGGCCTTAATATCCCTTAGTTTCTGAAAGGACCCCGCTGCCACAGGAGGGTAGGACAAAAGATGTTATGCAAGTTCTTTTCCATAAGCACGTATGACTATATTCGGAATACATGCCTACATTATATCAATGAACTGGAGCTAGTTCTATGTCACCCTAGGTTATGACTATTACATGATGAATCGCATGCGGCATAATTCTCCATCACCGATCCATTGCCTACGAGCTTTCCATATATTGTTCTCCGCTTATTTACTTTTCTGTTGCTATTGCTATCATCACTACAAAATACCAAAAACATTACTTTTACTACTGTTACCTTTTGTTACCGTTATCACTACTATCATATTACTTTGCTACTAAACACTTTGCTGCAGATATTAAGTTTCCAGGTGTGGTTGAATTGACAACTCAGCTGCTAGTACTTGAGAATATTCTTTGGCTCCCCTTGTGTCAAATCAATAAATTTGGGTTGAATACTCTACCCTCAAAAACTGTTGCGATCCCCTATACTTGTGGGTTATCAAGACTATTTTCTGACGCCGTTGCCGAGGAGCATAGCTCTATTCTTTGAGTCACTTGGGATATATATCTGCTTATCATTATGAAGAACTTGAGAGATCCAAAAACCAAGATCTATCCCTCAACTACGAGGGGAGGTAAGGAACTGCCATCTAGCTCTGCACTTGATTCACCTTCTGTTTTGAGTAAGCTTGCGACACCTACACCTGCTTCTGCTATTCGTTCTGATATGTCGCATGTTATTGATGATGCCACTTTTGCTATGCATGATACTTATGATGAAACTACTTCTATGCCTGATACTACTGTGCCACTTAGTGATTTTCTTGATGAAAAACTTGCTAGGGCTAGAGAGATTGAAAATATTGAATCTGATGATACTGATGAAAGTGATGATGAAGAATCACTTGTTATTCCTAAGGGTTATGTTTTTGATCAAGAAGCTTCTTTAGCTATTTTAGCTTGCAAAAATAGAAATGAACTCAAAAGGCTATTAGCTAAATGGAGTAAGCAATCTCTAAATGCTAGAATGAAACCTGACCCTGCTTTTGCTACTTCACCTATTTGTGTTATCGATAAGGATTATGAATTCTCTGTTGATCCTGATATAATTACTTTGGTTGAATCTGATCCTTTTCATGGCTATGAATCTGAAACTGTTGTGGCACATCTGACTAAACTGAATGATATAGCCACCTTGTTCACTAAAGATGAGAGGACTCGTTACTTTTATATCCTTAAAATATTTCCGTTCTCATTAAAGGGTGATGCTAAGATATGGTTTAATTCTCTTGATCCTGGTTGTGTGCGTAGTCCCTAGGATATGATTTATTACTTCTCTGCTAAATATTTTCCTGTTCATAAGAAACAAGCTGCTTTAAGGGATATATATAATTTTGTGCAAATTGAAGAAGAGAGTCTCCCACAAGCTTGGGGGAGGCTTCTCCAATTACTTAATGCTTTGCTTGATCATCCTCTGTAGGATCGAAAGTATCACTACTAGGGAAAACCTTATACACAGAATCTTAGCAGCAGCACGGCATAAAAATAGGCGCTGCTGCTAAGTAGTAGCAGCGCGGCTACGGAAAGCTCGCTACTGGTGCAAACTTAGCAGTAGCGTGTGACGCTTAAACCGCGCTGCTACAAAAATCCATCGATAGTACACAACGACATAAGTTTACCAGTAGCGCGGCGCCAGGGAGCGCGCTGCTGCTAATGCCATAGTAGCAGAGCACTTTTTTGTCACCTCGCTGCTGCTAATTTTGAAATTGTGCACAGAGTTGGCCCGTTTAGCAGTAGCGCGTGACAGGAAAGCGCGCTGTTGCTACGCTCTTAGCAGCAGCGCGCTTTCTCTCCCGCGCTACTGCTAAGACGTAGCACCCACCACCTTTTCCACCTCCCCTCCCCATCTCCTCTCCTCCCTTTCCCCTACCTCCCACATCCTCCCTCTCTCACTCTTCTTCTTCCTCAATACTTCTCCCCCCATTACTCTCCCTCTTATACCTACCTTTCTCTCTCTTCATTACTCCTAGCTATAACTACACCACCTCCATTAATTCATCTCCTTTCTCTTTTTCCTCCCCCCTCCACTAGTTGAAGTTGTCTCCTCCCAAATTAGCTAGCTAGGTAGATGTAGCATTTAGTTAAGTGACCTATTTGCCCCCTAACTAGATCTTTCTTTGTCAAGAAGAGCTTTGTGCAATTTTGACCTCCCTACATCATCATCTCCACCGTGTGCTCGATCTCGAGATAGAGGTGTGATTAATATTTCATGCTTTTGCAAAATGGAAATATATGTTCCTATTTTGTATACACACTTAATTAGCCATTATTATCCATGGGTCCAATGATGTAATATATATATATATGTTCCTATTTTGTATACACACTTAGCCATTATTATGCAAGGGTCCGATGATGTAATATATATGTTACTATTATGCTGAGGAAAAGAAAAAAAAGGGAAACTTGTTATAGCAGTAGCGCTTTAGTGAAAAAGAGTTACAGCTAGTCAAGGTAGCAGTAGCGGTTTCTGCAGAAAATCGCTATAGCTGCTCGTAATAGTAGTAGCGCGTTTCGTGTAAACGCGCTACTGCTACGTCCACTTAACCCAAAATTCTCCCTCTCCCTGCTTCATCCCGCCTCTTTTCCCCAAATCCCCACTCTCTCTTCCCCGGCCCCGTCGCACCGCCGCGCCCGCCCCCGACCTCGGCGCGCTCGCCCCCGACCCCGCCGCCCCCGACCCTGCCGCGCCCGACCCCGGCACGCTCGCCCCCGACCCCGCCGCCCCCGACCCAGGCGCGCTCGCCCCCGGCGCCGGCGCTCGCCCCCGACCCGTCAGCCCTCGCCTCCCTCCTCTGCTTCCTCCCCTCCCAACCTCGGCCATCGTCGGGCCTGCCTCCTCGCCCTGCACCCTCTGTAAACCACCCCCCCTCTCTCTCTCTGCTAGCTAGGGTTAATTTACTTAGGTTTTAGTTATGTTAATTAGGTTATCTATTTAGTTATGAATTTAGATAGGTTTCAAAATTTGCTAAATTTATATGCAAATTTGAACTGGACATGTGATATGTGGATATGTCATGTTTTGGACATGTCATGTTTTGGTAAATGATCCGAGTTGCCTATATTACGCCAGAATGTTGATTCATTTCCGTTCCGGTGAACTTCAGGCGCTCGATATGTCCATTTTTTAGCAAAGGTCATGCCGAAATTTCCCGTGAATAAAGGCATGATTTGTGCTACATAGTTGGCATATCGAGTGCTAGCACATAGATTTCTTTTTTATCTCATTTCTCATTTATTCATACTTTTAGAAATAAATGAGGACACTTAATCATAGGAAACATGTCGAACAACGAAGAAACTGGGCCTTCTGACCAAGATGCAGACGAGATGGATTATGAGGGTGAACAAGACTACCTCGACTTTTTGACTGCTAAGCAAGGTTTGCAGGTCCGCCTCGATGATGGTACTGACGCCGACACCGACACCGACGGCGCCGGCACCGATGGCGACGCCGAGACCGGTGGGGAAGGTACCGCCGGGGAAGATACCGGCGCCGATGCCGGTACCGAAAAGAGGCATAAGAAGCAGAGGATACGAAAACCTAACAAACTAGGGATTGGACGACTTGTGATCACAAAGATGGCACCTGGCAAGTTTGAGCCGTTAGAGCCAGAAGAACCTCGCAAGTGCTATGGGAACCAAGTAGGATGCATCCTACGGGAATGCGTGAGCATCAATGACGATGACTTAAGGAGTAAAGAACATTTGACGCAGTTGCTCCTAGCGAAGTTGCACAAGAGATTCAAGTTCCCCGATCGGGATGATAACATATAACAACTGTGGGATGATCCGAAGATGAAAAAGATTAGCAATCACGCCATGGGCATGTTCAGCAATGATTTGGCCTCCTGGAAATCGAGGGTGAAATGAGCTATTGAGGCCGAGGAACCCCTGTCCAAGATTCTGGAGGAAAATCCGACACTTACGGAAGAGGAGTTCAAAAAGTTCAAGGACACTTGCGCTACCGAGGACGCCAAGGCTAAGGCTGCGAAATTCAAGAGCCTTCAGCAAAGGAACACGGGGAAGCATCGCCTCGGAAGCCGTGGCTACCTCGGGAAAAGGCCCATATGGGATAAGGAGGACGCGGAATGTGAAGCCGCGGGTCTCTCAGACCCCTTCGCAAAGTTCACCAACCCCTTGGAGCATGACTTCATCAGGGCCCGCTACAAGTGGGACAAGGATAAAAAGGTTTTTTACACGGACAAGATCACGAGGAAATTGATTAGACTATTGGAGAAGAAACACCAGCTTGCAGCCGAAAACCCTACTTCTCCGATGAGGCCCAAGTGGGACACCCCTCTCAACCGGGCCTTGAACGAACTTAAGGGACTCCCTTTGGGCCAGTGGCTGCAATATGGTCGTGTGCACGGCGCTGGAGATGGCGCCACGTGGAAGGTGTTTTACAACGAGGGCCCGGAGGCCAAGAAGCAGAAAAAGAATTTTAGTCAGGCGGACATCGACGTGAAGGTGAAGCTTGCGTTCGAGAAAAAAGCAGCTGAGGACGCGAAAAAAGCAGCCGAGGACAAATATGAGTTGCTATAGCAGGAAGTCAATGCAGCTGTAACTGCCTGCAGAAATGATTTTGCTACTAACTTGGTTCCAGTTATCATCAACTGGACGAAGGAAAATCCAGACAAGACGGTACATGATTTCCCATTGCCCAGTTTCGTCGGGAGCAACTCCATGAACAACAACACCATCGCACCATCACTTGCTCACGCAACTGGGCCTCCTCTCGCAGTCGCTCCCGCTCATAGCAGCCCGTCCTCAGTCTCTAGCGCACTTGGTGGGCTTTCGTCTTTGGTTGAGCTCGAGGCCGTCACGGTAATTACATGTCGCACCAACATATATATATATAATATTCCATTTTTGTTGCCTTTTGGATGTTTTACGCCACAGACATATGTGTTTGCAGGGGAAAGAAACCCCGTGCACCATACTCTACTTGATCAAAGGCCAGAAGGTGGACGTGGGAAAGGGGGTGATAATGGACCCCTTGCAACCCACGTTCCACAACCAGCCAATCCCTGCTGGGCACTTCAGGGTTAGCTTGCCCAGTGTGAAATCGGGGCACGAGGATTTGCCTCCTCCAGTACAGCATGTGGGAGCGGACGACGAGACCCCGCCGCGGATTGGAAGCTGCAAAGGTTGGGTGCTGCTATGGCCGAAGAATCTTATTCGTCTGGAGCCGGCCGAGAGCACACCAATAACCACACATCAACAAGCATGTGCGGAGGCCACCACCCCGCCTACACAATTACCAGCTCCTGTAGTGCCGGGTGAGAGCGGCGGACGACATGATGAAGGGGGTGCAATAGTGCTGGCTGGTGTAATTTGTCCTGTAGAACAGAGAATGGATGATGAGACGGAGGTCAACCCTATGGATTTCCTCAATACAAACGCGTATGACTGTGACATAGAATTGATGAGTCAACCATATGACGAATCGGGCTATCAGCTTGCTAATGAGGATATGGATGATATGCCCGGGCAGGAAGGTCGTAGCAGGGATTGCAAAAAGTCTCTCTTCATGAAATCCTCACAGGACACGCCTGAAGATGCCGCCTCAACACAGGCTCAACTATCCCAGCGCGAGGGCCGTACAGTACTTAGCCCGGGAACACTGGGGCGGGGGTTAAGGAAGGGTCTAGAAGGTGTGCCCAAGAAAAATGAGAGAAAGAGATCGGGGAAGATAGCTGCCTCCAAACAAGCCAGAGCACATAGCAGCCAAACGATGCATTCTGAAGAGCGTGTACCCGTGAAAGGTGCGGCCATGTTCCATCTCACGGGCGAGCCGATGCTACCGCCGAAACCGCTGGAGGCACTATCAGGGGATCTCAGGAGACTGCACGACCATGTGTTGTCGACTGAGAAAAGCCTACTAGCCTCAAAGGATCTAGGATACCCGACATACGCGGCTCGTGTGCCTGAGGGGAAGTGCTATGTCAAGACACGGCCCGCGGAGGTGTTCTTCCTGCGGTTTGACCATATCTTTAAGATGTTTCTGACAAGGCGGCTCGATTTTACAATCGTCCGCCTTTTGGCGCTACATATGAGCTCTGTCATGAACAGTGAAGAAGTGTCACAAATCTGTGTGGCGGATCCGTACTACATGCACGAGTCTTTCTTGAGTCTCGACGACTTTGAGCGTGAAACTACTAGGGACTACCTCCAAAACTTCATGGTACAGAATAAGGACCAGGAAATTGTCCTCGTGCCTTATCATCCAAAGTACGTCAGTTTCGAACAACCCTTTCATACATTTCAATCATTCCTTCTCTCTCTATGGGGAATAATTTGAGGTGTCTTTTCCCCGCAGCAACGGGCGTGCCATCCTTATCGTTCTTTATCCACAAGTCTCCCACGCCGTGTATTTTGACCCTTCCAGAGACTACGAGAAAAAAGACTACACCCACATAATGAATATTCTAGATGATGCTCTCCAAGGCTTCAGCTTTAGAGGTGGCCACATGCAGATCGGGAAACAAAGGAACAAGAAGATGGGTTTCGCGCATAAAACTAACTTCTCCTGCATCCAAGTCCCAAAACCAAGCAAGAAGGATGGATTGTACATCCTCCATCTCATGATTCAGTTCAACACAGATCACCAAAAGCTTCGCATGAGAAGCAGAAATGATGATCATATCCACAAGTGGCTAGAATCTCATGGAGAAGCGGATTATAAACTTAGAGATGACTTCTTTCGCATCCAAAGCGACATTGCGACGATCATCATGAAAGAAGTTGTCGATGAGAAGGGGATGTTCCACCACGGCCCTATATCGCGAGCTGACGTCCGAACTCGCATAGGCATGCAACATCTAGACCTCACGCCATTCAAGAAGCTAGGGTCCATCCTCGATGATATGGAAGGATGGAACTTCTAGTGATTTATGATGCCGATGATGATGATATGTGTCAGTTGAACTTATATACTATTTGTAGCGATGCAACTTTGTGATGTCCACGATCCCTGCCGAACTTGCGTAACGCTGCTTTGTTAGTTTGCGTACGATGACCTGCGTACCTCTAGTTAATTAATTTGCGTACTATATGTTGCATCTAGTTGCTAACCCTTTCTTTTTCGGTGTTCTCTAGTATATTTTGTTGCATATATATGATTGTACATCCTCTTCATGAACATGCATCTCTAACAGGTACCTAGTTTCTTGATGGCGAGATGGAACTGCTATGTCGTGTACAAAGGGAAGGTTCCGGGGGTGTACAACGAGTGGCATGAGTGTCAGGCGCAAGTGAATGGGTTCTCGGATGCCAGCCATAAAGGCTTCAAAAGCAGACAAGAAGGAGAAGCTAGTTACTTGAGGTTCACGCTAACGCGAGAGAGGACTCGTACCCGCCATCTCATGTACTGCATAGTTCCGCTCTCACTCATAGTGATAGCTCTTCTCGCGTATACCTTTGTTTAGATGGATGACATTGTAGTTGCAAGTATTCGAGACTTGCATGTATCGCTATTTTCGAGATGATGACAAGATACCACTTTGTGTTGGATGATGATTATGACGAGACTATTTGTATGTATATGCTATGATTACATTTGTGGTCTCGCAGGCATTTGTATGTGTATCATGATGACATTTGTATGTGCTAAAGATTCTTCTATAAAGCCTGTTCAAATACAAAACAAATATGCCGAAAAAAACAAAAAACTACTAAAATTAGCAGTAGCGAGTGGAGAAAAGTTAGCAGCAGCGCGGTTGTAGCAGTAGCGCGCACAGGGGAAGCGCGCTATAGCTATTAGCAGCAACGAGGTTCCTTTAAGCGCGCTGCTGCAACACTTGTGTAGCAGTAGCGCGGGTGGACCGGCGCTACTGCTATATGTTAGTTGTAGCGCCTTATTAGTAGCGCCGGCCCCCGCGCTACTAAAAGGCCGAAAACCCGCGCTGCTGCTAGGCTTTTCTCTAGTAGTGTATGTCTAGAGGGGGGTGATTAGACTACTTGACGAAATAAAAAGCTAGCCTTTTCCCAATTTTAGTTCTTGGCAGATTTTAGCTATCTTAGCACAAGTCAAGCAATCTCCACACAATTCAAGCAAGCATGCAAAAGAGTATATGAGCAGCGGAAAGTAAAGCATGCAACTTGCAAGAATGTAAAGGGAAGGGTTTGGAGGATTCAAACGCAATTGGAGACACAGATGTTTTTGTCGTGGTTCCGATAGGTGGTGCTATCGTACATCCACGTTGATGGAGACTTCAATCCACGGAGGGTAACGGTTGCGCGAGTCCATGGAGGGCTCCACCCACGAAGGGTCCACGGAGAAGCAACCTTGTCTATTCCATCATGGTCGTCGCCCACGAAGGACTTGCCTCACTAGCGGTAGATCTTCACGAAGTAGGTGATCTCCTTGACCTTACAAACTCCTTGGTTCAACTCCACAATCTTGTCGGAGGCTCCCAAGTGACACCTAGCCAATCTAGGAGACACCACTTTCCAAGAAGTAACAAATGGTGTGTTGATGATGAACTCCTTGCTCTTGTGCTTCAAATGATAGTCTCCCCAACACTCAACTCTCTCTCACAGGATTTGGATTTGGTGGAAAGAAGATTTGAGTGGAAAGGAACTTGGGGAAGGATAGAGATCAAGATTCATATGGTTGGAATGGAATATCTTGACCTCAACACAAGTGTAGGTGGTTCTCTCTCAGAAAATGTGTATTGGAAGTGTAGGTTTGTTCTGATGGCTTTCTCCATGAATGAAGAGTGGGTGGAGGGGTATATATAGCCTCCACACAAAATCTAACCGTTACACACAATTTTCCAAACTCGGTGGGACCGAATGATTAAACTCGGTCGGACCGATTCAGCAAACCTAGTGACCATTAGGATTTTCAGTGGGACTGAGATGCAACTCGGTAGGACCGATATGGTTAGGGTTAGGGCATAACGTAATCTCGGTGTGACCGATTACACAAACTCGGTGGGGCCGATTTTGATAATAAGCTAACCAGAGAGTTGGTCAGGTAAACTCGGTGGGACCGATTCGCTCATCTCGGTGAGACCGAAATGTTACAAAAGGGAAACAGAGAGTTTACATTGCAATCTCGGTGGGACCGATCGCTCATCTCGGTAAGACCGAAACGTTACGAAGGCAAACAGAGAGATTACAATCCCATCTCGGTGAGACCGAGATCCCTATAGGTGAGACCGATTTGCCTAGGGTTTGTGGCAGTGGCTATGACATTTGAAACTCGGTGGCGCCGGATAGAAAGAATCGGTGGGGCCGAGTTTGACTTTTGGTTTAGGTCATATGTGGATGTGGGAAGGTAGTTGAGGGTTTTGGAGCATATCACTAAGCATTTTGAGCAAGCAAGCCATTAAGCAACACCTCATCCCTCCTTGATAGTATTGGCTTTTCCTATAGACTCAATGTGATCTTGGATCACTAAAATATAAAATGTAGAGTTTTGAGCTTCAAGCTTGAGCCAAACTTTTTGTCCTTAGAATTTTGAGGGATCCACATTCCTCATCCATGCCATGTCATTCATTGAGCTTTTCCTGAAATATTAATCTTGGAATA
The DNA here is from genome assembly GCF_056163025.1 of Triticum urartu. Taxonomy (NCBI): domain Eukaryota; kingdom Viridiplantae; phylum Streptophyta; class Magnoliopsida; order Poales; family Poaceae; genus Triticum; species Triticum urartu. The sequence continues at coordinate 718,479,126 of NC_141879.1, forward strand.
ATGTTAGCTCAATGAGCTATATATTGTTAGGAATTACCAAAACCACCCAGGGATAGTTGCACTTTCATTCTCTTAAGAAAAATGAAATACTTGATATCTTTTATAATGGACTAACCGATGCCTCCAAAGATTACCTGGATAGTTGTGCTAGTTCTGTTTTCAGGGAAAGAACACCGGATGAAGCTGAAATTCTATTGAATAATATGTTGACAAATGAAAATAATTGGACACCTCCGGAGCCAATTTCTGAGCATATTCCTAAACCAATTCCGAAGAAGAGGGGTATTCTATTTCTCAGTCCTGAAGATATGCAAGAGGCAAAGAAATCTATGAAAGAAAAAGGTATTAAAGCTGAAGATGTTAAGAATTTACCTCCTATTGAAGAAATACATGGTCTTAATTTACCACCTGTTGAAGAAACATATGATCCAAATCCTCCTCCTATTGAAGAAACTCATGGTCTTGATAACCCGACACAGGTAATAAAGGTAAATTCTCTCTATAGATATGATAAAGCTGAAATCCCATTTACTAAATTTGCTATCCCATACTTAGATGAGTTTGATAAATTTATGGCTAAGAAAGAAGATTTTAATGCTTATTTTGGTAGACAATTGAAATACAATTCAAATATGCTTGAATACTTGGGTGATTATATGGCTAATGTCAAAGGTGAACTTAAACTTGTTAGTAAACAGGCTTCTATGGTTACCACTCAAGTAGAACAAGTACTTGAAGCTCAAAATGATTTGCTCAATGAATTGAATAGTAAAGATAATGATAATGTTGTTAGAGTTATGACTAGAGGTGGTAAAATGACTCAGGAACCTTTGTATCCTGAAGGCCATCCTAAGAGAATTGATCAAGATTCTCAGAGAAATAATATAGATGCACCTAGTTCGTCTAAAAAGAAGAAAAAGAAAAATGATAGGACTTTACATGCTTCTAGTGATCCTATTGTTGAAACACCTGAGAATCCAAATGATATTTCTATTTCTGATGCTGAAACACAATCTGGTAATGAACCTGCAACTAGTGATAATGTTAATAATAATGTTCATAATGATGCTCAACCTAGTAATGATAATGACATAGAAATTGAACCTGTTGTTGATCTTGATAACCCACAATCAAAGAACCAACATTATGATAAGAAAGACTTTGTTGCTAGGAAACATGGTAAAGAAAGAGAGCCTTGGGTTCAGAAACCCATGCCTTTTCCTCCCAAACCATCTAAGAAAAAGGATGATGAGGATTTTGAGCGCTTTGCTGAAATGATTAGACCTATCTTTTTGCGTATGCGATTAACTGATATGCTCAAAACCAATCCTTATGCTAAGTACATGAAAGATATTATTACAAATAAAAGAAAGATACCAGAAGCTGAAATTTCCACCATGCTTGCTAATTATACTTTTAAGGGTGGAATACCAAAGAAACTTGGAGATCCCGGTGTACCAACTATACCATGCTCCATTAAAAGAAATTATGTTAAAACTGCTTTATGTGATCTTGGAGCCAGTGTTAGTGTTATGTCTCTCTCTTTATATCGTAGACTTGATTTGAATAAGTTGACACCTACTGAAATATCTTTGCAAATGGCTGATAAATCAACTGCTATACCTGTCGGTATTTGTGAGGATGTGCCTGTTGTAGTTGCAAACTTTACTATTTTAACGGACTTTATTATTCTTGATATTCCCGAGGACGATAGTATGTCTATTATTCTTGGAAGACCCTTGTTGAATACTGTAGGGGTTGTTATTGATTGCACTAAAGTCAATGTCACTTTTCATGTTAATGGTAATGAGCATACAGTACACTTTCCGACGAAACAACCTCAAGTTCATAGTATCAACTCTATTGGAAAAATGCCATCGATTATATTTAGAGGTTTTGAATTTCCTCTTCCTACTGTCAAGAAGAAATATGATATTCTTATTATTGGGGATGTGCATATCCCCGTTGAGCTAACATAGTGTTATTCGAAATTTCTCTGGTTCCATGTTATTCGGAATGAGTTCGTTAACAAGACTTGATCAACCTTGTTAGTGGATTCCTTTTGGTGATCATGAGATGGATGAAACTAGAAGGCACAACCTTCTGTACCCCACTTTTACTTTCTATTACTTATTTTAAATAAAATGAAAATAAATATTTTTCTGTCTGTTATCTGATTGTCCGTGCAATATAAAAATACCTTGAAAATAAAAGTTCTCCAAATGCCCTGAAATTTAAATATGATTTTTTCCAGAATATTTGAGAATATTTGGCACTAAGAACACAGCAGGGGGTCAACCACCTGCCCACGAGGGTGGAGGGCGCGCCCTACCCCCCTGGGTGCGCCCCCCTGCCTCGTGGGCCCATGGTGGCCCTCCTCCACTTATTAATGCACCCACACACTTCTTCTTCCTCCCACAAACACGAATATCCAGCCCAAGCACGAGTTTTAGCTCATCTTGCTGCCATTTTCGATCTCCTTGCTCAAAGCACCTCTCACAAAATTGCTTGGGGAGATTGTTCCTTGGTATGTGACTCCTCCATTGGTCCATTCTAGTGCTTTATTCATTGCAAATTTTTGCTGCTTAGGTGACCCTGTTCTTGAGCTTGCATGTCAAATTTATATGGTTCCAAGTAGTTTTGATGCATGATATAGGCTCTAGGCACTTGTAGGAGTAGTTGCTATCAATATTATTGAGTTTGGTTTACTTTTATTTTGAAGTTAATAAAAAATTTCAGAATTTTTCAGAGGAAGAAATATGCTTAGGAAAATGTTCCAAGGTGGTTCTTCAAGGAAGCAAGGACCCAGGCTTGCAATGCGTGATGCTGATGATGAGCCACCAAGAGACGCTCCACTGCGTCCTTGTGAATGGCCTTCTGAGAACTTTATGGATCGAGCGGGAATTAAGGAAGAATTCAACGCATATTTGCGTAACGCCGATCTTGTGAGCTTCGAGGAAGAGAAGTGCAACCAGTATCACAACCTCACCAGTATCTTTGTGAGAAGGTTTGAATTTTCAACTTCACGTAATTCTCCAACTGTCCTGTTTGATCTTTATGATAATTCTTACACTATGGACTTAGAGGATTTTACCACTGCTTGCAAACTTCCACAATGGGGGGTATAAGGGATCCTCGCAAATCTGAATTTAGAGATTTTCTTGCTAGTATAACTGTGGGAGAATCTAGAGATATAACACAAGCCACCATAGGGAGCATTCACTTTCTAGCTATACATTATTTTGCTCTCTTCATAGGTAGATGCATTAATGGTAAAGATGAAGCATGTCACATGTGTGTCCCCGACCTCGGTATTCTTAGGAGTGCTGTGTTGGGAGATAAATCCTATTATTTGGGAGCCATTGTTGCACATAGGTTGTATCTTAATAGATTTAATGGAGATTTCTTTGGAGGAATTTATGCAATCCGCATAGCTAATTTTCTTGGTATAGCCATACGCGAAAATGATATTGAATTACCTCCTGCTTACCTAGACTTTAATGCTATGGTTCACCACCAGTTTGTCGAGAGGAATGAATCACCTCTCTAGTATCGACTAATCTTTGACATACGTCGTGCTGTCCATATTACTCTCCCTGCTTATGCCTTATTTGATCATCAAGCAAAAAGAAGATATACTATTACCAGAGAGGAGGCAGATGAGTACGAGAGGAGAGCGGAGGCCTCTCGTCGCCACGCTGCAGCTCAGTAGGCGATAGCCGCTAGATCTCAGTACGACCCCAACTACTATTATGGATATCCGCCAGGCCAGCCGTGGCCATAGACCAACTTAGGCCAAAAGCCTAAGCTTGGGGGAGTACGTATTTCCTACCGACATTACATTTATGCTCACACACTCATTGCTAGATGTCGGTGCTCATACTTTTTCGTTGTATCATCCATGCTAGTTTATTTTCCATTTTATGCTTTCTTCTTGTGTGTTTAATAAACCTTAAGAAAAAAATTAGTTGTAGCTTTTAATCAGTTTAATTTCCATGTTTGTAGTAGTAATTAAAAAGAAAACCCAAAAAGATTTTTTGTTCTTCTTTTGCTTGTTGGGAGCTTTCCCGTGTAAATAGTTTTATTTCTTTTCTTTTCTTTGATGGTCGATAGGAGAAGACCATGATTAAATTGTTGAAGTGGCTCTTATATGCATTATTGTTTATTTGTCAAAAGAACCCATATTGCCTTGTCTTCTCCAGTTTATTGAATGCTCGCAGATTCCAGCTTAGTCCAATGCACATTCACTATTACTATTATTCACATTGTTCGGTCGTCCAAGTGAAAGGCAATTATGACGATATATGATGGACTGATTGAGATGAGAGAAACTGGTATGAACTCGACCTCTCTTGTTTTTGTAAATATGATTAGTTCATCGTTTCTGATTCAGCCTATTATGAATAAACATGTTTGCAATGACAATTAGAGATTATAGTTGCTCGTGCTATGCTTAATTAGCTAGGAGCTTATGATGGTTTACCTTGCGTGCCAACATGCTGTTAAGATAGTTGTGATGTGGTATGATGGGGTGGTATCCTCCTTTGAATGATTCAAGTGACCTGACTTGGCACATGTTCACGCATGTAGTTGAAACAAAATCAACATAGCCTTCACGATATTTATGTTCATGGTGGATTATATCCTACTGATGCTTGCACTCGGTGTTGATTAATTTTAATGCATGTTCATGACTGTTATCGCTCTCTAGTTGGTCGCTTCCCAGTCTTTTGCTAGCCTTCACTTGTACTAAGCGGGAATACTGCTTGTGCATCCGATCCCTTAAACCCCAAAGTTATTCCACATGAGTCCACTATACCTACCTATATACGTTATCTACCTGCCGTTCTAAGTAAATTTGTATGTGTCAAACTCTAAACCTTCAAATAAATATCATGTTTTGTATGCTCGAATAGCTCATGTATCAACTAGGGTTGTCTGTATCTTCCATGTTAGGCGGGTTATTCTCAAGAGGAGTGGACTCCGCTCCTCACTCATGAGATAAATGGCTGGTCACCGGGATGCCCAGTCCCATGCTTTATGCAAACTAAATCAAAATAATTGCAAACAAAACTCCCCCTGGGACTCTTGTTAGTTGGAGGCACTCGTTGTTTCGAGCAAGCCATGGATTGATGCTTGTTGGTGGAAGGGGGAGTTAAACTTTACCATTTTGTTTGGGAACCGCCTATAATGTGTGTAGCATGGAAGATATCACCATCTCTTAGTTGTTATGTTGACAATGAAAGTATACCACTCAAAATATTATTCACCTCTGTTTCAAAACCGAGCTCTGGCACCTCTAAAAATCCCTGCTTCCCTCTGCGAAGGGCCTATCTATTTACTTTTATGCTGAGTCATCATCCTCTTATTAAAAAGCACCAGTTGGAGAGCACCGCTGTCATTTGCATTCATTACTGTTAGTTTACATTGAGTATGACTTGACTAGATCTCTTTTACCATGAATTACAATGTCTAGTCATTCCTTGGTCTTTAAAGGTGCTCTGCATTTATGTTTTGCGGTCTCAGAAAGGGCTAGCAAGATACCATCTTGTTATATCGTATTATGATTGTTTTGAGAAAGTGTTGTCATCCGAGATTTATTATTATTGCTCGCTAGTTGATTATGCCATTGATATGAGTAAACTTGAGACCTATGTGTTATTATGAATGTGGTTAGTTATAATCTTTGCTGAAAACTCGAATGTTGGCTTTACATATTTACAACAACAAGAGCAAACAGAGTTTGTAAAAAATTTTCTTTATCACTTTCAGTTTATCAACTGAATTGCTTGAGGACAAGTAAAGGTTTAAACTTGGGGGAGTTGATACGTCTCCGTCGTATCTACTTTTCCAAATACTTTTGCCCTTATTTTGGACTCTAACTTGCATGATTTGAATGGAACTAACCCGGAGTGACGCTGTTTTCAGCATAATTACCATGGTGTTATTTATGTGCAGAAACAAACGTTCTCGGAATGACCTGAAACTTCATGGAGCAACTTTTCGGAAAATATGAAAAATACCTGCAAAAGATGAAGGCCAGGGGGCCCAGCACCTCTCCACGAGGGTGGGGGGGCGCCCCCTACCTCGTGGGCCCCCTGTTGCCTCTCCGACTCCAACTCCAACTCCATATATTGAGTTTCGGGGAGAAAAAAATCAAAGAGAAGAAATCATTGCGTTTTACGATACGGAGCCGTCGCCAAGCCCTAAAACTTCTCGGGAGGGCTGATCTAGAGTCCGTTCGGGGCTCCAGAGAGGGGAATCCGTCGCCATCGTCATCATCAACCATCCTCCATCACCAATTTCATGATGCTCACCGCCGTGCGTGAGTAATTCCATCGTAGGCTTGCTGGACGGTGATGGGTTGGATGGGATCTATCATGTAATCGAGTTAGTTTTGTTAGGGTTGATCCCTAGTGTCCACTATGTTCTGAGATTGATGTTGCTATGACTTTGCTATGCTTAATGCTTGTCACTAGGGTCCGAGTGCCATGATTTCATATCTAAACCTATTATGTTTTCATCAATATATGAGTGTTCTTGATCCTATCTTGCAAGTCTATAGTCACCTATTATGTGTTATGATCCGTTAACCCTGAAGTGACAATAATCGGGATACTTACCGGTGATGACCGTAGTTTGAGGAGTTCATGTATTCACTATGTGTTAATGCTTTGTTCCGGTTCTCTATTAAAAGGAGGCCTTAATATTCCTTAGTTTCCATAAGGACCCCGCTGCCACGGGAGGGTAGGACAAAAGATGTTATGCAAGTTCTTTTCCATAAGCATGTATAAATATATTCGGAATACATGCCTATATTATATCAATGAACTGGAGCTAGTTCTGTGTCACCCTAGGTTATGACTGTTACATGATGAACCGCATCCGGCATAATTCTCCATCACCGATCCATTGCCTACGAGCTTTCCGTATATTGTTCTCCGCTTATTTACTTTTCCGTTGCTATTGCTATCATCACTACAAAATACCAAAAACATTACTTTACCTACTGTTACCTTACCGTTATCACTACTATCATATTACTTTGCTACTAAACACTTTGCTGCAGATATTAAGTTTCTAGGTGTGGTTGAATTGACAACTCAGCTGCTAATACTTGAGAACATTCTTTGGCTCCCCCTGTGTCGAATCAATAAATTTGGGTTGAATACTCTACCCTCAAAAACTGTTGCGATCCCATCTACTTGTGGGTTATCAAGTCTTGGCTCCTGTTCCAGGCGAACATCCCGGCGTCGCCGGACATGCGCGCCGGGCCGACGGGGTGGAAACTCAGCAACACGGGAGTGCCCATTCCCCCGTTGCCCGACGCCGTGGCGAAACCCTCGTACTTCGCCGACGAGGTCGAGGTCGTGCGCGCCTCCCTCACCGACGACCAGCTCGCCCTCCCCGAGTACGCCGCCGACAATCAAGTGGCGTGGACGGCATACTTCCAGCGCCAGCGGCAGCAGAGGGTGGCGTCCACCAACGGCGCGCCGGTTGTAGCCGGCCTGAAGAATAGTGAGGGACGCCACCTGTGGTGGGGTGTCCCCGGACGCACCCTCGAGGGCGTTATGACGTACCTCGAGGGCGGCAACGACCCGCCGTTGGCATACCCCCCGGCGAGGGCGGCCGCCACGGCCACGGCTCACCGCCATCGCGACGGGCAATGGTTGCCTAGGAGGTTCGGCGCCTCCTCTTCTTCCTCCTCATCACACTCTTCTTCGCACTCCTCCGGCTCTCTGGCGCTGCTCGGCGTCAAGGACGAGCCCGCGGCGGAGACGCCGCTCGGCCGGCGCACTCGCAGCGTCGGCATCGTCATCAACGAGGGCGGCCGGCGCGCCCCCTCGTCGGCTCCTCCATGCTTCGTCAAGCCCAAGACGGAGCCGGGGCTCGTGCCGGTGAAGATGGAGCCGGGCCTCCCCGTGGTGAAGACGGAGCACGGCGGCGACGTCGAGCTCGACGACGATGCGGCTCTGGAATGGGCGCGCGTGGACTCCCTGAGGATGGCGAGGGAGCGCTAGTGCGCCGCCCTGCGGCGATTCACGCAGCGCCCCCGGGGCCGCGACGAAGGAGGAGGAGTCGTCATCGAGGACAGCGGTGACGACGACGCGCCGCCGCCACCAGTCCGCGTAGGCGACGCCGGTCAGGGGTCCACCAGGGACGGCCGCGTCAAGGAGGAGAAGCCCGACGACGACGACGGCGACTACTCCGCGTTCAGCCAGTTTCTTTTTTAATTAGATATATTATGTAATAAAAATCCGCGACTATTATGTAATATGTGCCGAACTTTGCCAAACTTTGCTATATTTTTTTATTTTTTGAACGCGCTTGGGGACGGTCCTGGGGCCGGCGGCTAGGGACCAACTCGCCCCCAGGCCGATTTTTTGCGCCGGCTCACCCCCAGGCGGCGATTTTAGGCGCCCCCTGAGGGGCCAACGACTGGAGATGCTCTAAGGTCTCACATTCTGCATCCACAAGTCTCAAGTTCTAAGTTCACAGCATGTGTTTGTTGCCCACTTGTAACTTCTCGTAAGTTCACCCGAGCTTGTATGGGCTTGCAATATTTGGCCCTCTCCTTCTCAACCTCTAGCTTCTCACTATAATGAGGTGTTATCTCCCATCTTGTTGACTTTCCACTCTCTATGTTCCTCTGCCACCTCATCATCTACTTATCTTTTATCCCATCACACATTGTCCTTATAGGTTTTCTCCTAACATCTAGAATGTACTTGTTAAACACCTCAGACAAGTTGTTAACTACCAAGTCAGTCTTGCAGTTTGTGTCAAATGCATGCCTTGCGCATGTTTGTTTCGGTGTTGCAGTAAGCCACTTCCATGCTTTCTCACTTTCAGCTCTGAGATCATTCATTGCAATATTAAATTTGTGTTCATTCTAGGCATAGCTAGCATTATCCATGCACTTCTTAAGATATTCCCTCCAAAACCCAGCATTTTGGAAATTTGCATATAAATGTCTAAGGCGGAATCTTTGGTTGCAGTTTGGAAACACAACACTCACTGCATTTAGTAACCCCCCGTACACACGGAGGAGGTGAAAGCGTCATCATGTCGTATGTGTGTTAAACACGGAGGTGCTGTCCGTTCGGCACTTGGATCAGGAGTTCGTGGACAGATCATGATTGGATCGCGAAGGCATTCAACTACATCAACCGCATTTCTTAACGCTTTCGCTTAGCGATCTACAAGGGCATGTATATTCAATCTGTCCTCTAGTAGTTGTTTATCTCCTAAATTGATCTTGGTGAGCGTAGGAAATTTTTTGTTTCCCATGCAACGTTCCCCAACAGTTCTTCCCCGTGTCCGCTAGATCCAAGTGTCGTCAACTTCAGCTGACACTATCGAAGAAGAGGAACACCGATGCATGCCACCATCTATGCACCCCGCTTCTATACACCTAACACAACCACGACAATAGACACCAATGCCACTCAGGAGAGTGTCGTGCGCCGAACATTAGACATGAGTCTCACCGGACCTGAAGACTTGCAAGAAGACCAAGCCACCTGCTCTACGGCGCCACCCATTAGAGCATCACTAAGATGGGGGGAGAACAGAAACAAATTATTTTGACATGGTGCCATCCCCACCACTGATGCGGCACATTTGAAAGCAAACTACACCTACTCTATCTCCCTATCAAAAAGAAGTTGTCGGGGTCCCCACTTTCTCTCGCCACTAGAGCGGCAGCCGAAGAGGACGAGGACCCATGACGCTGCCAGTGTTAAGAGAAGGCAAGAATATAATGTCGCCTCCTGGTCGCCTCTCTGGAGCGGTTCCAAGAGCGAACAAAATGGATATTAATGAATCGTATCGAGCCCGGCGTATGTTGTCTTGTGCATTCTTTTTTGGTAGTTGGACCGGAGAAAATGGTAGAAATTAGGAGGGAAAAGGAGCAAACAAATCAAATATGTTGTTTATTGAAATTGTCCAAGATTCTTTTTTTAGCGGGATGAATTGTCAAAGTTTCTTTCTTTCCCGGAAAAATTTGCAATCTATTCATCAGCTGTCATGGCAATACAAAGAACAATATAAGTTACATCCAAGTCCAAAGACCACCTAGCGACGATTACAAGCACTAGAGTGAGCCGAAGGCGCTCCGCCGTCATTGCGTTTCCCTCACCGGAGCCGAGCAAACCTAGTTGTAACAGATAGTCGGGAAGTCGTCGCGCTAAAAAGAAGTTATATTGGAAGGATCTAACTTGTAAATACACAAACGAGGACTGGATCCAAACAGATCCACCGAAGACGATGACCGACCGAATCTCGTGAGATCAGCCAGAGACATACCTCCACATGTCCACCAATGGTGCTAAACACACTGCTGGAACATGGGCCGGATGGGAAGGACCGTCTTCCATCTTCAAAGAGCCGCCGTCATTTCTTTTTCATGAGAAGGACTCAATGCCTAATTAAATGGAAAACTCTAAATAAAAATGAAGCAGGATCCCTCCCAATGGCAAGGGCGGGGTCCATCGTGCCCATGGCCCTAAGGTCACTGGAGACAAGGCAGACCAATGGCGGCTCCGATGGGAGTTAGATGAATCCTGATCACCTTTGTCGCCTGGGAGCACGAACTAGCAGTTTTTTGAAGAACTGAATTCTTAAGATCTTTTACAAATTGTCACTTGGATCTGAGTAACAGACATAGAAATGGACGTGCTGCCACAACCGCTAGAAAAACTTTGGAAAAGTCCACGTAAATGAATAGGTTAATCATTTGATTTGTGTTTTCTTCTTGACGGAACATTTGGTTTGCATTTTTAATACCAAGATGCTTTTTTTTTGTTCTGTTCTCTTGACAGTGAAACCCGATCCTTTTCTAGGTTCATATGAAAAAAATGCGGTAAGGAATCTCCAGCCATTAAGAAAGTCTTTGAGACCCCCGCAAAAAGAAGAAGTCTTTGAGAGCAAAGAATATAGCATAAAAGACATGCTTCCAGATACAGCAAGCTAGCACATGTCCGGAGACGGGACCCCTACGAAAAATTCAAGCATGATCTTATAGGAAGTGTAAGTAAAGAATATATGTTGGCCACGCTATTTCTTGTACCTTTGTTGTGAAATTTCGTTTCTCCTTTTGTTTTGGCTTTCATCGGGATTTTTCTTAAATAGCTCGTGCATTTGGAACAGGTGTTCGACCTAATATATTTGTGTCTAGTTAGTCCACACAAAATGGCTAGAGTTGAAAAGTGAGCAAGTGTTTACGTGAAGAATTTTCCAAATATATGTAATTTTGAGTAGGAATTGATGGAGACGACGTGAAAGAATATTTTAGTATGCGCAACACAAGGAAGCTCCTTGGTAAGCTAGCTTTTAGTTGTGCAGAAGTAGAGGAAGGGATATCAGTACAGCAAGCAATAGTGTTGTATGTATGTGTGTATGTGTATATATAGTTGGGCATGCAGGGAATGTTGAATCAACTTGCTAAATCCCCAAGCCTTACCTGCATACAGTATATATTGGCGCCATGAACACTACTGCTGCCCAAACCCAAGAGACTACTACTATCCAAATACAAGAGAATACTGCTATCTAAATCCAAGAGACGGTGAGGAACACGAGGGAGAGACTGGAGGCTGATTTCTGCAAGATTGGAACCAAGATCCACAGGTTCCCACGAGGCTTGAGGCCGGGGTCGAGGAACGCTACATCATCCCGAGCTTCGTGTCCCTTGGCCCGTACCACCATGACTTAGTGACCCTAGCCCAGCCCAGCACAGCTTCACCCCGCGCGAAAAAAAAACGGCCGTTAGCGAGTCACCGCTGTCGGCCGGCGAGTGATTAGCCACATCAAAACGCTCTCAAAAAACGAATCAGTGTTTTTTGTCACTGTCAATTCTTCGCTGTGGTGCAAAGTGTCATGTTGTGTAAAGTGGTGGTTTTTCGGGAGCTATGACACTAATGTGGTGATTATGTGCATTTTACTCCTAGATTACAGTATAATTTGGATTTTATGGAGCAGACTAGAATGTGTAATATTAATTGTTATGCGGAGAACAAAGATGTTAATAAAATAAAATTGGGGTGGTAGGGGGGAACCTGCTCTGCCCTGGATGAGGACCTACACGTTACAAGCAAGCTTGCAATATGTTGCTAAACATTTGAAGCAAGGAATCGGCCATTAAGGAAGACTTGGAGCAAAGAATGTAGCATAGATCACATGCTTCCGGATAAAGCAAGCTAGCACATGCTTGGAGGGCCTATGAAAAATGCAGACTCCAAAAGGAAAGGGAGTATGCTTGAACTACCCATGTCCTTTATTGTGAAATTTCATTTCTAACGGAACATATATATCCGATCAGGAATTTCTTTTGTAAATAGCTTGCACATTCGTAACAGGGGTGCGAACTAATGCACACAGTTGGTCTTGGCAATTGTCTGTCTAGTTAATGATCCACACAAAATAACTAGAGGTGCAAAGTGAGTGAGAGATTACATCGAAGTTTGCTCGAATCAAAAGAAATCTTGGAATGATTTTGCCAATGGAAAGTTTGGATAAGAATTCACACGGAGCAGAGGACGCATTATACGCATGCATGGCAAGAACACTTTTGTATGTGCAACAAAAGGAAGCTCCATCATGGGAGCATCGGATCACTGGGAGTAGCTTTTAGTGGTGTACAAAATAAGAGGGAAAATATCTGTAAGGCATGAAATAGTGTCGTACGTATGTATACGTACCTGTGAATATATATAGTTGGCCATACATGCTGAGAATGTCAGATCAACTAGGTACAGCCCAAAACCTTACCTCCATACAGTGTTGGCGCCATGAACACTACTACTATCCAAATGGAAGAGACTGCTACTACCCAAATCCAAGAGCCTACTGCTATCCAAATCCAAGAGATAGTGAAGAATACGAGAGAGAGACTGGAGGCCGACTTCTCCAAGCTTGGAACCAAGATCCACAGGTTCCCACGAGGGTTACGGCAGGGGGTCGACGAACGCTACATCATCCCCAGCTTCGTGTCCCTTGGCCCGTACCATCATGGCTCATCGCATCTGCTGGAGACGGAGGAGTTGAAGCACGCAGCGGCCCACTACTTGTGCGAGAAGTCAGGCCACTCAGTTGAGGAGGTCTACGGCAAGATCCTCTCCATTGCTGGGGAAGCCCGCAGCTGCTACGCCCATGATGCAGTGGCCAAGTTCACCGTCGAAGAATTTGCGGTAATGATGTTCCTAGATGGTTGCTATCTGCTGCACTATATGGACATGGATTGCCAATATGCTTTATTGTACAGTCGGATGACCATGTCCACGGGACCGTGCATGCTAGAGTGAATTGCAAAAAACCACCACATTGAAGCGAGCGTAGGTTTACAGAAAAAACTCTTCTACAAATTTGTGCCCGAAAACACTAATTATTAGCCTAATCTTTTGCAGAAAACACTAGTTGATGGCTTTAGTCCATTTGATGATGATTATGACAGATGGAGCCCACTATTTGCTGATGTGGCTAACGGTCTTTTTGCCGAAACGTCCTCCCCTCCCTAAAAAATTCTTCCCTAAAAAACTACCCTCTCCCTGCTCCTCCACCTCCCTCCGGCGCGCCCCCGCCTCCCAGCGCCGCCACCTCCCTCCCAATGCGCCCCCGCCTCCCAGCGCCACCACCTCCCTCCCGGCGCGCCCCCGCCCTCCCAGCGCTGCCACCTCCCTTCCCAGCTACGACCCCGACGCGCAGCTCGGCCCGCCATGCCAAGCTTGACTCGCCTTGACGGGGAGGAGGAGGGACGAGGCGTGGTGGAGACTGGGCCCACCGGATCCTGGCGCAGGCCGTCCTTGGACGTGGGTTGTGGAGGCGGGGAACATCGGACCCGGCCAGATCTGGCATGTGGTGGCACAAGACGTGGGTGGCAGCGATAGGAGGTAGTCTGGTCGGCGCGCTAGAGGCGGAGTGGTGGTCGGGGCAGCTGCTTCAGGTAGGCCACCCGGACCGCGTGCTACTCCGCGGCGAGCCACGGCGGGAGGCGGCGACAGGGCTTGTCTACGCGACCGCCCGGTGCGGCGACCTGCCGGAGCAGACGCAAGCGCCATCCTCGCCGCCAAGTTCAGCAGGGGCTTCGCGTCCACCGCCGCCGAGCGGGTTGCGCGCCTCGGGCTCAACCTCTGGCGCCCTTGCTCAGCGTCCGCGCCAGCAAGAGCAGGCTCGCCTGCGCCTTAAGGATACGCTTGTGCCGCGGCCGTGCTCTCTGCTCCCATTCCAGGTGACGAGACCCATTAGCCATGGCCGGCGTGCTGCTGCTCTGCTCTCTGGGCAGCCCAAATTCACCAAGGAGCTGATTGCGTTTTGTACTTTTACCCAAAGGGTGACTATGCAAAAATACCAAGGCCCCACATGTCATAATCGAGGTTAAAATGCATAAAACGGTTGATCAGTGTTTTTTGCAAAAGATTAGGACTAAAATCAATGTTTTCTGACACAAATTCGTAGAAAAATCTTTCCTGCAAACCTACGCTTCAATGTGGTGGTTTTTCGCAATTCACTCTGCATGCTAAGAGATATGTTCCTGCTGGAGAATCAGCTCCCTTGGTTGGTCCTCGAGGCTCTTGTGGACTTCTTTATACCATCTCCAGTGTATGATTTTGTTATTTGTTTTGCGGAAAATTTTGATATCACCCCACAATATTTATCAGATTCGGATTCAAATGGTGCAAGGGTTTCTGAGGACGAACTCAAGATATACAGGCCGCCACATCTCCTTGGGCTCCTCCCCATCTGATTGGCGATATGACTGGAAAAGATCATACTCACGATCTCACTTGCTCCTCATTAGCCAGCAGTGCGACTGAGCTCGCGGAAATCGGAATCAAGCTGACCGCCAACAGCAAGACATGGTTTGCAGACATGAGCATGCAAAGAGACCTTATCTTCGGCGGCCAGCTCTCATTGACACCATTGTTTATAAATGATGCCAATGCATGCTGGCTCGTCAACATGGCAGCTTATGAGGCCTGCGTGTCCACCACATATCCAGCAGATGGCTTCGTCATCAGCTCGTACATCTCCAACCTTGCAATGCTCATGGACAAGGAAGAGGACGTGCACGAGCTGCGATCTAAGCACATCGTTGGCAGTTTCTTCAGTGACCATGAACTGCTTGTTTTCTTCAAGGGCCTCGCCCGCCACCTACGGCTTGGCCACCGCTACTTCGTCATCACAGGAAAGATTGAGAAGTTGAAGCGTGAAAGGCCTGTGAGTATCGCCGTGCATAGGTTTGTATACAAAAACTTCAAGACGATTGTCACCGTGCTCTCTATTGTTGGTGTGCTCGTGGGCATCTTCAGAACCTTGATGAGTCTCAAGCAGCATCAGCCGTAGCAATTCCGATGAACCATGTGTGTCTGTTAAATTGATCTCTGATTTCTACTGTTTCGTGTTTATTGCGGTGTCATCAATGTCGTACGGTCTCTGTGTGCAAAATTATCCCTATCACACCCACCTTGGTTTGATCCCTCATTAGATTTATGAAAAAAGTCCATTTTACTTCCCTGAACAAAGTAGGTGGTTCACTTTATCCCCTGATCTATATTTTGGTTCCTTCTACACCCCAAACAAAACCAAACCGGACGAAAAACCCCCCTGGCTGGTTTGTCTCCATTGGATGCTGATGTGGCACAGTCAAAGGGCGGTTTTGACCGCGGTGGGGCCTACTTGTCAGGTTGGACTGTTATAGAGCTGTCGTTCCCCGTTGCGATCTGGATCAGAAATCCCCCCTTCCCAGTCCAAATACCTAACCCTATTCTCCATGGGCGGCGGCAGCGTGAGCTCCACCACCGTGTCGCCGGACGCCGTGAGCACCGCCGGCGATGGAGGCGCGGCCCCGGTCGTCGCAGTAGCCCAGGCGAGCTGTAGCTTGCTGGAACGCCGGTTCCCGCAGGAGGTGTGGCGGCTGGGAGAGCCGGAGCTCCGTCGAGAGGCGAGCCATGTCCTGATCTCCCGCACTCCGGCCATGGATGCGCTGGAGCTGCGCTTCGGGCGGCACGTGCTTCTGGCAACTGCGGTCGGAGACGGCGAGCAGACAGTGACGTCGGCAGCCATGCTGGCGATCTTGCAGCAGCATTGCGGGGTGGTGCCATCCGAGGTGGTCGTCGAGTTCGCGTGCCCACCACATGACCTGTGGCTGACCTTCTCGACGGAGGAGAATTGCTCTGAGGTGCTCCTTTCATCAATGAAGATCAAGTGTTGCCGGCGTTGGATTCAGTTTTCGCGTTGGTGCAGAATGGTTCGATCTCAGCCAGGTGCTCTGAAGTACAAGAGCAAGCTCGGCTTTGAAGGCCTCCCAAACCAGGCCTGGACGACGGCGTCCGTGAAAGATGTTCTCAAGCAGCTGGGTGGCGAGCTGATCGAGATCCTGCCGCCGGCAAGCCGCCGCGAGCTTGAGGTCATGGCGTGGCTTCGTGACCCTTCCTTTGTTGGCAAGGTGGTGACAGTGGAGATACCTGAGCCGAAGCTGACAAACAAGCCACCCGAGTCCATGGATGAGTATGAAGCAATGCAATTCGAATTGGGTGAATACGGACCGTCGTCGCCGAGGAAGAAGAACAGCTTACTGAAGGAAATATGCCCTAGAGGCAATAATAAAGTATTTATTTATTTCCTTATATCATGATAAAAGTTTATTATTCATGCTAGAATTGTATTAACCGGAAACATAATACATGGGTGAATACATAGACAAACAGAGTGTCACTAGTATGCCTCTACTAGACTAGCTTGTTAATCAAAGATGGTTATGTTTCCTAACCATGGACAAAGAGTTGTCATTTGATTAACAGGATCACATCATTAGTTGAATGATCTGATTGACATGACCCATTCCATTAGCTTAGCACCCGATCGTTTAGTATGTTGCTATTGCTTTCTTCATGACTTATACATGTTCGTATGACTATGAGATTATGCAACTCCCGTTTGCCAGAGGAACACTTTGTGTGCTACCAAACGTCACAACGTAACTGGGTGATTATAAAGGAGCTCTACAGGTGTCTCCAAAGGTACATGTTGGGTTGGCGTATTTCGAGATTAGGATTTGTCACTCCGATTGTCGGAGAGGTATCTCTGGGCCCTCTCGGTAATGCACATCACTTAAGCCTTGCAAGCATTGCAACTAATGAGTTAGTTGCGGAATGATGTATTACAGAACGAGTAAAGAGACTTTCCGGTAACGAGATTGAACTAGGTATGGGATACCAACGATCGAATCTCGGGCAAGTAACATACCGATGACAAAGGGAACAACGTATGTTGTTATGCGGTCTGACCGATAAAAGATCTTCGTAGAATATGTAGGAGCCAATATGAGCATCCAGGTTCCGCTATTGGTTATTGACCGGAGACGTGTCTCGGTCATGTCTACATTGTTCTCGAACCCGTAGGGTCCGCACGCTTAAGGTTACGATGACAGTTATATTATGAGTTTATACATTTTGATATACCGAAGGTTGTTCGGAGTCCCGGATGTGATCACGGACATGACGAGGAGTCTCGAAATGGTCGAGACATAAAGATTGATATATTGGAAGCCTATGTTTGGATATCGAAAGTGTTCCGGGTGAAATCGGGATTTTTCCGGAGTACCGGGAGGTTACCGAAACCCCCCGGGAGCTATATGGGCCTAAGTGGGCCTTAGTGGAAAAGAGAAGGGACAGCCCTAGATGGGCCGCGCGCCCCTCCCCTCCCTTGGTCTGAATAGTACAAGGAGAGGGGGCCGGCCCCCCTCTCTCTTTTCCCCCCTCCGCGAATCCTATTCCAACTAGGATTGGGGGGGGGGGGAATCCTACTCCCAGAGGGAGTAGGACTCCTCCTGGCGCGCCTCTCCTAGGCCGGCCGCACCCCCCCCCCCTTGAGCCTTTATATACGGAGGCAGGGGCACCCCAGAGAAACACAAGTTGATCCACGTGATCATATTCTTAGCCGTGTGCGGTGCCCCCATCCACCATAGTCCTCGATAATATTGTAGCGGTGCTTAGGCGAAGCCCTGCTGCAGTAGTACATCAAGATCGTCACCACGCCGTCGTGCTGACGGAACTCTTCCCCAACACTTTGCTGGATCGGAGTCCGGGGATCGTCATCGAGCTGAACGTGTGCTAGAACTCGGAGGTGCCGTAGTTTCGGTGCTTGATCGGTCGGGCCGTGGAGACGTACGACTACATCAACTAAACGCTTCCGTTGTCGATCTACAAGGGTACGTAGATCATACTCTCCCCTCTCGTTGCTATGCATCACCATGATCTTGCGTGAGCATAGGAAAATTTTGAAATTACTACGAAACCCTACAGTGGCATCCGAGCCTAGGTTTTATATGTTGATGTTATATGCACGAGTAGAACACAAGTGAGTTGTGGGCGATATAAGTCATACTGCTTACCAGCATGTCATACTTTGGTTCGGCGGTATTGTTGGACGAAGCGGCCCGGACCGACATTACGCGTACGCTTACGCGAGACCGGTTCTCCCGACGTGCTTTGCACATAGGTGGCTTGCGGGTGACAGTTTCTCCAACTTTAGTTGAACTGAGTGTGGCTACGCCCGGTCCTTGCGAAGATTAAAACAACACCAACTTGACAAACTATCGTTGTGGTTTTTGATGCGTAGGTAAGATTGGTTCTTGCTTAAGCCCGTAGCAGCCACGTAAAACATGCAACAACAAAGTAGAGGACGTCTAACTTGTTTTTGCAGGGCATGTTGTGATGTGATATGGTCAAGACATGATGCTAAATTTTATTGTATGAGATGATCATGTTTTGTAACCGAGTTATCGGCAACCGGCAGGAGCTATATGGTTGTTGCTTTATTGTATGCAATGCAATCGCGCTGTAATGCTTTACTTTATCACTAAGCGGTAGCGATAGTCGTGGAAGCATAAGATTGGCGAGACGACAATGATGCTACGATGGAGATCAAGGTGTCGCGCCGGTGACGATGGTGATCATGACGGTGCTTCGGAGATGGAGATCACAAGCACAAGATGATGATGGCCATATCATATCACTTATATTGATTGCATGTGATGTTTATCTTTTATGCATCTTATCTTGCTTTGATTGACGGTAGCATTATAAGATGATCTCTCACTAAATTATCAAGAAGTGTTCTCCCTGAGTATGCACCGTTGCGAAAGTTCTTCGTGCTGAGACACCACGTGATGATCGGGTGTGATAGGCTCTACGTTCAAATACAACGGGTGCAAAACAGTTGCACACGCGGAATACTCAGGTTATACTTGACAAGCCAAGCATATACAGATATGGCCTCGGAACACGGAGACCGAAAGGTCGAGCATGAATCATATAGTAGATATGATCAACATAGTGATGTTCACCAATGAAACTACTCCACCTCACGTGATGATCGGACATGGTTTAGTTGATTTGGATCACGTAATCACTTAGAGGATTAGAGGGATATCTATCTAAGTGGGAGTTCTTTAAGTAATATGATTAATTGAACCTAATTTATCATGAACTTAGTACCTAATAGTATCTTGCTTGTTTATGTATGATTGTAGATAAATGGCCCGTGCTGTTGTTCCGTTGAATTTTAATGCGTTCCTTGAGAAAGCAAAGTTGAAAGATGATGGTAGCAATTACACGGACTGGGTCCGTAACTTGAGGATTATCCTCATTGCTGCACAGAAGAATTACGTCCTGGAAGCACCGCTGGGTGCCAGGCCTGCTGCTGGAGCAACACCAGATGTTGTGAACGTCTGGCAGAGCAAAGCTGATGACTACTCGATAGTTCAGTGTGCCATGCTTTACGACTTAGAACCGGGACTTCAACGACGTTTTGAACGTCATGGAGCATATGAGATGTTCCAAGAGTTGAAGTTAATATTTCAAGCAAATGCCCGGATTGAGAGACATGAAGTCTCCAATAAGTTCTATAGCTGCAAGATGGAGGAGAACAGTTCTGTCAGTGAGCATATACTCAAAATGTCTGGGTATAATAATCACTTGATTCAAATGGGAGTTAATCTTCCAGATGATTGCGTCATTGACAGAATTCTCCAATCACTGCCACCAAGCTACAAGAGCTTCGTGATGAACTATAATATGTAAGGGATGAATAAGACTATTCCCGAGCTCTTCGCAATGCTGAAAGCTGCGGAGGTAGAAATAAAAAAGGAGCATCAAGTGTTGATGGTCAACAAGACCACTAGTTTCAAGAAAAAGGGCAAAGGGAAGAAGAAGGGGAACTTCAAGAAGAACAGCAAGCAAGTTGCTGCTCAAGAGAAGAAACCAAAGTCTGGACCTAAGCCTGAAACTGAGTGCTTCTACTGCAAGCAAACTGGTCACTGGAAGCGGAACTGCCCCAAGTATTTGGCGGATAAGAGGATGGCAAGGTGAACAAAGGTATATGTGATATACATGTTATTGATGTGTACCTTACTAGAGCTCGCAGTAGCACCTGGGTATTTGATACTGGTTCTGTTGCTAATATTTGCAACTCGAAACAGGGACTACGGATTAAGCGAAGATTGGCTAAGGACGAGGTGACGATGCGCGTGGGAAACGGTTCCAAAGTCGATGTGATCGCAGTCGGCACGCTACCTCTACATCTACCTTCGGGATTAATATTAGACCTAAATAATTGTTATTTGGTGCCAGCGTTAAGCATGAAAATTGTATCTGGATCTTGTTTGATGCGAGACGGTTATTCATTTAAATCAGAGAATAATGGTTGTTCTATTTATATGAGTAATATCTTTTATGGTCATGCACCCTTGAAGAGTGGTCTATTATTATTAAATCTCAATAATAGTAACACACATATTCATAATGTTAAAACCAAAAGATGCAGAGTTGATAATGATAGTGCAACTTATTTGTGGCACTGCCGTTTAGGTCATATCGGTGTAAAGCGCATGAAGAAACTCCATACTGATGGACTTTTGGAACCACTTGATTATGAATCACTTGGTACTTGCGAACCATGCCTCATGGGCAAGATGACTAAAACACCATTCTCCGGTACTATGGAGAGAGCAACAGATTTGTTGGAAATCATACATACAGATGTATGTGGTCCGATGAATATTGAGGCTCGTGGCGGATATCGTTATTTTCTCATCTTCACAGATGACTTAAGAAGATATGGGTATATCTACTTAATGAAACATAAGTCTGAGACATTTGAAAAGTTCAAAGAATTTCAGAGTGAAGTTGAAAATCATCGTAACAAGAAAATAAAGTTTCTACGATCTGATCATGGAGGAGAATATTTGAGTTACGAGTTTGGTGTACATTTGAAACAATGCGGAATAGTTTCGCAACTCACGCCACCCGGAACACCACAGCGTAATGGTGTGTCCGAACGTCGTAATCATACTTTACTAGATATGGTGCGATCTATGATGTCTCTTACTGATTTACCGCTATCGTTTTGGGGATACGCTCTAAAGACGGCCGCATTCACGTTAAATAGGGCACCATCAAAATCCATTGAGACGATGCCTTATGAACTATGGTTTGGCAAGAAATCAAAGTTGTCGTTTCTGAAAGTTTGGGGCTGCGATGCTTATGTGAAAAAGCTTCAACCTGATAAGCTCGAACCCAAATCGGAGAAATGTATCTTCATAGGATATCCAAAGGAGACTATTGGATACACCTTCTATCACAGATCCGAAGGCAAGACTTTTGTTTCTAAGTTCGGAAACTTTCTAGAGAAGCAGTTTCTCTCGAAAGAAGTGAGTGGGAGGAAAGTAGAACTTGACGAGGTAACTGTACCTGCTCCCTTATTGGAAAGTAGTGCATCACAGAAAACTGTTTCTGTGACACCTACACCAATTAGTGAGGAAGCTAATGATAATGATCATGAAACTTCAGAACAAGATACTACTGAACCTCGTAGATCAACCGGAGTAAGATCCGCACCAGAGTGGTACGGTAATCCTATTCTGGAAGTCATGCTACTAGATCATGATGAACCTACGAACTATGAAGAAGCGATGGTGAGCCCAGATTCCGCAAAATGGCTTGAAGCCATGAAATCTGAGATGGGATCCATGTATGAGAACAAAGTGTGGACTTTGGTTGACTTGCCCAATGATCGGCAAGCAATTGAGAATAAATGGATCTTCAAGAAGAAGACTGACGCCGACGGTAATATTACTGTCTACAAAGCTCGACTTGTCGCAAAAGGGTTTCGGCAAGTTCAAGGGATTGACTACGATGAGACCTTCTCACCCGTAACGATGCTTAAGTCTGTCCGAATCATGTTAGCAATTGCCGCATTTTATGATTATGAAATTTGGCAGATGGATGTCAAAACTGCATTCCTGAATGGATTTCTGGAAGAAGAGTTGTATATGATGCAACCGGAAGGTTTTGTCAATCCAAAGGGAGCTAACAGAGTGTGCAAGCTCCAGCGATCCATTTATGGACTGGTGCAAACCTCTCGGAGTTGGAATAAACGCTTTGATAGTGTGATTAAAGCATTTGGTTTTATACAGACTTTTGGAGAAGCCTGTATTTACAAGAAAGTGAGTGGGAGCTCTGTAGCATTTCTGATATTATATGTGGATGACATATTACTAATTGGAAATGATATAGAATTTCTGGATAGCATAAAGGGATACTTGAATAAGAGTTTTTCAATGAAAGACCTCAGTGAAGCTGCTTACATATTAGGCATAAAGATCTATAGAGATAGATCAAGACGTTTAATTGGACTTTCACAAAGCACATACCTTGACAAGATTTTGAAGAAGTTCAAAATGGATCGAGCAAAGAAAGGGTTCTTGCCTGTGTTACAAGGTGTGAAGTTGAGTCGGACTCAATGCCCGACCACTGCAGAAGATAGAGAGAAGATGAAAGAAGTTCCCTATGCTTCAGCCATAGGCTCTATCATGTATGCAATGCTGTGTACCAGACCTGATGTGTGCCTTGCTATAAGTCTAGCAGGGAGGTACCAAAGTAATCCAGGAGTGGATCACTGGACAGCGGTCAAGAACATCCTGAAGTACCTGAAAAGGACTAAGGATATGTTTCTCTTATATGGAGGTGACAAAGAGCTCATCGTAAACGGTTACGTTGATGCAAGCTTTGACACTGATCCGAACGATTCTAAATCGCAAACCGGATACGTGTTTACATTAAACGGTGGAGCTGTCAGTTGGTGCAGTTCTAAACAAAGCGCCGTGGCGGGATCTACGTGTTAAGCGGAATACATAGCTGCTTCGGAAGCAGCAAATGAAGGAGTCTGGATGAAGGAGTTCATATCCGATCTAGGTGTCGTACCTAGTGCATCGGGTCCAATGAAAATCTTTTGTGACAATACTAGTGCAATTGCCTTGGCGAAGGAATCCAGATTTCACAAGAGAACCAAGCACATCAAGAGACGCTTCAGTTCCATCCGGGATCTAGTCCAGGTGGGAGACATAGAGATTTGCAAGATACATACGGATCTGAATGTTGCGGACCCGTTGACTAAGCCTCTTCCACGAGCAAAACATGATCAGCACCAAGGCTCCATGGGTGTTAGAATCATTACTGTGTAATCTAGATTATTGACTCTAGTGCAAGTGGGAGACTGAAGGAAATATGCCCTAGAGGCAATAATAAAGTTATTATTTATTTACTTATATCATGATAAAAGTTTATTATTCATGCTAGAATTGTATTAACCGGAAACATAATACATGTGTGAATACATAGACAAACAGAGTGTCACTAGTATGCCTCTACTAGACTAGCTTGTTAATCAAAGATGGTTATGTTTCCTAACCATGGACAAAGAGTTGTCATTTGATTAACAGGATCACATCATTAGTTGAATGATCTGATTGACATGACCCATTCCATTAGCTTAGCACCCGATCGTTTAGTATGTTGCTATTGCTTTCTTCATGACTTATACATGTTCCTATGACTATGAGATTATGCAACTCCCGTTTGCCAGAGGAACACTTTGTGTGCTACCAAACGTCACAACATAACTGGGTGATTATAAAGGAGCTCTACAGGTGTCTCCAAAGGTACATGTTGGGTTGGCGTATTTCGAGATTAGGATTTGTCACTCCGATTATCGGAGAGGTATCTCTGGGCCCTCTCGGTAATGCACATCACTTAAGCCTTGCAAGTATTGCAACTAATGAGTTAGTTGTGGGATGATGTATTACAGAACGAGTAAAGAGACTTGCCGATAACGAGATTGAACTAGGTATGGGATACCGACGATCGAATCTCGGGCAAGTAACATACTGATGACAAAGGGAACAACGTATGTTGTTATGCGGTCTGACCGATAAAAGTGTTGGAAATATGCCCTAGAGGCAATAATAAATTGGTTATTATTATATTTCCTTGTTCATGATAATTGTCTTTATTCATGCTATAACTGTATTATCCGGAAATCGTAATACACGTGTGAATACATAGACCATAATATGTCCCTAGTAAGCCTCTAGTTGACTAGCTCGTTGATCAATAGATGGTTACGGTTTCCTAACCATGGACATTGGATGTCGTTGATGACGGGATCACATCATTAGGAGAATGATGTGATGGACAAGACCTAATCCTAAGCCTAGCACAAAGATCGTATAGTTCATATGCTAAAGCTTTTCTAATGTCAAGTATCATTTCCTTAGACCATGAGATTGTGCAACTCCCGGATACCGTAGGAGTGCTTTGGGTGTATCAAACGTCACAACGTAACTGGGTGACTATAAAGGTGCATTACAGGTATCTCCGAAAGTGTCTGTTGGGTTGGCACGAATCGAGACTGGGATTTGTCACTCCGTGTAAACGGAGAGGTATCTCTGGGCCCACTCGGTAGGACATCATCATATGCGCAATGTGACCAAGGAGTTGATCACGGGATGATGTGTTATGGAACGAGTAAAGAGACTTGCCGGTAACGAGATTGAACAAGGTATATGGATACCGACGATCGAATCTCGGGCAAGTAACATACCGATAGACAAAGGGAATTGTATACGGGATTGATTAAGTCATTGACATCGTGGTTCATCCGATGAGATCATCATGGAACATGTGCGAGCCATCATGGGTATCCAGATCCCGCTGTTGGTTATTGACCGGAGAACGTCTCGGCCATGTCTGCATGTCTCCCGAACCCGTAGGGTCTACACACTTAAGGTTCGGTGACGCTAGGGTTGTAGAGATATTAGTATGCGGTAACCCGAATGTTGTTCGGAGTCCCGGATGAGATCCCGGACGTCACGAGGAGTTCCGGAATGGTCCGGAGGTAAAGAATTATATATAGGAAGTGCTATTTCGGCCATCGGGACAAGTTTCGGGGTCACCGGTATTGTACCGGGACCACCGGAAGGGTCCCGGGGGTCCACCGGGTGGGGCCACCTGCCCCGGGGGGCCACATGGGCTGTAGGGGGTGTGCCTTGGCCTATATGGGCCAAGGGCACCAGCCCCAAGAGGCCCATGCGCCAAGAGATGGGAAAAGAGGAGAGTCCTAAAAGGGGAAGGCACCTCCGAGGTGCCTTGGGGAGGATGGACTCCTCCCCACCCTTGGCCGCACCCTTCCTTGGAGGAAGGGGCAAGGGCTGCGCCTCCCCCTCTCCCTTGGCCCTATATATAGTGGGGGAAAAGGAGGAGCAAACCAATCTAAGTCCTGGCGCCTCCCTCTCCCTCCCGTGACACATCTACCTCGTCCCGCAGCGCTTTGCGAAGCCCTGTTGGAATCCCGCTACTTCCACCACGCCGTCGTGCTGTTGGATCTCCATCAACCTCTCCCTCTCTCCTTGCTGGATCAAGGCATGGGAGACGTCACCGGGCTGTACGTGTGTTGAACGCGGAGGTGCCGTGCGTTCGGCACTTGATCATCGGTGATTTGAATCACGACGAGTACGACTTCATCAACCCCGTTCACTTGAACGCTTCCGCTTAGCGATCTACAAGGGTATGTAGATGCACTCTCCTTCCCCTCATTGCTGGTTTCTCCATAGATAGATCTTGGTGATACGTAGGAAAATTTTGAATTTCTGCTACGTTCCCCAACAGTGGCATCATGAGCTAGGTCTATTGCGTAGATTCTATGCACGAGTAGAACACAAAGTAGTTGTGGGCGTTGATTTTGTTCAATATGCTTGCCGTTACTAGTCTTATCTTGATTCGGCGGCATCGTGGGATGAAGCGGTCCGGACCAACCTTACACGTACTCTTACGTGAGACCGGTTCCACCGACAAACATGCACTAGTTGCATAAGGTGGCTGGCGGGTGTCTGTCTCTCCCACTTTAGTCGAATCGGATTCGATGAAAAGGGTCCTTATGAAGGGTAAATAGCAATTGGCATATCACGTTGTGGTTTTGCGTAGGTAAGAAACGTTCTTGCTAGAAACCCATAGCAGCCACGTAAAACATGCAAACAACAATTAGAGGACGTCTAACTTGTTTTTGCAGGGTATTCTATGTGATGTGATATGGCCAAAAGGATGTGATGAATGATATATGTGATGTATGAGATTGATCATGTTCTTGTCAAAGGAATCACAACTTATATGTCGATGAGTATGCCGGTGACAAGATGATCATGGAGCCCCAAGATGGAGATCAAAGGAGCTATATGATATTGGCCATATCATGTCACTATTATTTGATTGCATGTGATGTTTATCATGTTTATACATCTTATTTGCTTAGAAACAATGGTAGTAAATAAGATGATCCCTTACAACAATTTCAAGAAGTGTTCTCCCCTAACTGTGCACCGTTGCTACAGTTCGTCGCTTCGAAGCACCACGTGTTAATCGGGTGTGATAGATCCTTTCGTTCACATACAACGGGTGTAAGAAGTTTTACACATGCAAAAACACTTAGGGTTAACTTGACGAGCCTAGCATGTGAAGACATGGCCTCGGAACACAGAGACCGAAAGGTCGAGCATGAGTCGTATAGAAGATACGATCAACATGAAGATGTTCACCGACGTTGACTAGTCCGTCTCACGTGTTGATCGGACACGGCCTAGCTCACTCGGATCATGTAATCACTTAGATGACTAGAGGGATGTCTATCTAAGTGGGAGTTCATAAGATGAACTTAATTATCCTGAACATAGTCAAAAGGGTTTTGCAAATTATGTCGTAGCTCACGTTTCAGTTCTACTGTTTAGATATGTTCCTAGAGAAAAATTAGTTGAAAGTTGATAGTAGCAATTATGCGGACTAGGTCCGTAGACTGAGGATTGTCCTCATTGCTTCTTAGAAGGCTTATGTCCTTAATGCACCGCTCAGTGTGCTGAACCTCGAACGTTGTCTGTGGATGTTGCGAACATCTGACATACACGTTTTGATAACTACGTGATAGTTCAGTTAAACGGTTTAGAGTTGAGGCACCACAGACGTTTTTTGAAACGTCACGAAACATATGAGATGTTTTGAGGGATGAAATTGGGATTTCAGGCTCGTGCCCACGTCAAGAGGTATAAGACCTCCGACGATTTTCTTAGCCTGCGAACTAAGGGAGAAAAGCTCAATTGTTGAGCTTGTGCTCAGATTGTCTGAGTACAACAATCACTTGAATCAAGTGGGAGTTAATCTTCCAGATGAGATAGTGATGTTTCTCCGAAGTCATTACCACCAAGCTGCTTGAGCTTCGTGATGAACTATGATATATCAGGGACATATATGATGATCCTTGAGATATCCGCGATGTTTGACACCACGAAAGTAGAAATCAAGAAGGAGCATCAATTGTTGATGGTTGGTGAAACCACTAGTTTCAAGAAGGGCAAGGGCAAGAAGGGATACTTCATGAAACGGCAATTCAGCTGCTGCTCTAGTGAAGAAACCCAAGGTTGAACCCAAACCCGAGACTGAGTGCTTCTGTAATAAGGGGAACAGCCACTGGAGCAGAATTACCCTAGATACTTGGTAGATAAGAAGGTTGGCAAGGTCGATAGAAGTATATTGGATATACATTGTGTTGATGTGTACTTTACTAGTACTCCTAGTAGCACCAGGGTATTAGATACCGGTTCAGTTGCTAAGTGTTAGTAACTCGAAATAAAAGCTACGGAATAAACGGAGACTAGCTAAAGGTGAGATGACGATATGTGTTGGAAGTATTTCCAAGGTTGATCAAATATCGTACGCTCCCTCTACCATCGAGATTGGTATTAAAACCTAAATAATTGTTATTTGGTGTTTGCGTTGAGCATAGACATGACTGGATTATGTCTATCGCAATACGGTTATTCATTTAAGGAGAATAATGGTTACTCTGTTTATTTGAACAATACCTTCAATGGTCTTACACCTAAAATGAATGGTTTATTGAATCTCGATCGTAGTGATACACATGTTCATGCCAAAAGATAGTAATGATAGTACCACCTACTTGTGGCACTGCCACGTAAGTCATATCGGTATAAAACGCATGAAGAAGCTCCATGTTGATGGATCTTTGGGCTCACTCATTTTTGAAAAGTTTGAGACATGCGAACCGTGTCTATTGGTGTATATGCATGAATAAACTCCATGCAAATGGACCGTTTGAACTCACTTGATTTTGAATCACTTGAGACATGCAAATCACCCCACATGGGCAAGATGACTGAAAGCCTCGTTTTCAGTAAAATGGAACTAGAAAGCAACTTGTTGGAAGTAATACATTTTGATGTGTGCAATCCAATGAGTGCTGAGGCATGTAGTGGATATCGTTATGTTTTACTTCACAGATGATTTGAGTAGATGTTGAGTATATTTACTTGATGAATCACGAGTCTGAATTATTGAAAGGTTCAAGTAAGTTCAGGGTGAAGTTGAAAGATCGTCGTGACAAGAGGATAAAATATCTATGATATGATCATAGAGATGAATATCTGAATTACGAGTTTGGCACAGAATTAAGACATTGTGGAAATTGTTTCACAACTGATACAGCCTGGAACACCATAGTATGATGGTGTGTCCGAACATCATAACTGCACCCTATTAGATATGATGCATACCATGATGTCTCTTATCGAATTACCACGATAGTTTATGGGTTAGGCATTAGAGACAACCACATTCACTTTAAATAGGGCACCACGTAATTCCGATGATATGACACCGTATGAACTATGGTTTAGAGAAACCTAAGCTGTCATTTCTTAAAAGTTTGGGGCTGCGACGCTTATGTGAAAAAGCTTCAGGCTGATAAGCTCGAACCCAAAGCGGATAAATGCATCTTCATAGGACACCCAAAACAGTTGGGTATACCTCCTGTCTCAGATCCGAAAGCAATAAGGGATTGTTTCTAGAATCGGGTCCTTTCTCGAGGAAAAGTTTCTCTCGAAAGAATTGAGTGGGAGGATGGTGGAGACTTGATGAGGTTATTGAACCGTCTCTTCAACTAGTGTGTGGCAGGGCACAGGAAGTTGTTCCTGTGGCACCTACACCAATTGAAGTGGAAGCTTATGATAGTGATCATGAAACTTCAGATCAAGTCACTACCAAACCTCGTAGGATGACAAGGATGAGTACTACTTCAGAGTGGTACGTGATCCTGTCTTGGAAGTCATGTTGCTAGACAACAATGAACCTACAAGCTATGGAGAAGCGATGGTGGGCCTGGATTCCAATAAATGGCTCAAGGCCATATAATCCGAGAGAGGATCCATATATGAAAACAAAGTGTATACTTTGGAAGAACTACTTGATGGTCGTAAGGCTGTTGAGTATAGATGGATTTTAAAAGGAAGACGGACAATGATGGTAAATGTCACCATTAAGAAAGCTCGACTTGTCGTTAAGATGTTTTCCGACAAGTTCAAGGAGTTGACTACGGTGAGACTTTCTCACTCGTAGCGATGCTAAGAGTCTGTTGGAATTATATTAGCGACTACTGCATTATTTATGAAATCTTGCAGATAGGATGTCAAAACATTGTTTCCTCGACGACATTTTCTTGAGGAAGGGTTGTATGTGATACAACCGGAAGGTTTTGTCAATCCTGAAAGATGCTAATAAGTATGCAAAGCTCCAGCAATCCTTCTGAGGACTGGAGTAAGCATCTCGGAGTTGGAATGTATGCTTTGATGAGATGATCAAAGATTTTGGGTGTATACAAAGTTTATGAGAAACTGGTATTTCCAAAGAAGTGAGTGGGAGCACTATAGAATTTCTGATGAGTATATGTTGTTGACATATTATGGATCAGAAATGATGTAGAATTTCTGGAAAGCATATAGGGATATTTGGAAAGTGTTTTTCAATGAAAACCTGGATTAAGCTATTTGAACATTGAGCATCAAGATCTATAAGGATAGATCAAAACGCTTAATAGTACTTTCAAATGAGCACATGCCTTGACGTGATCTTGAAGGTGTTCAAGATGGATCAGTCAAAGAAGGAGTTCTTGCCTGAGTTGTAAGGTATGAAGTTAAGACTTAAAGCTCGACCGCGGCAGAATAGAGAGAAAGGACGAAGGTCGTCCCCTATGCTTAAGACATAGGCTCTACAGTATGCTATGTTGTGTACCGCACCTGAAGTGTGCCTTGCCATGAGTCAGTCAAGGGGTACCAGAGTGATTCAAGAATGGATCACAGGACAGCGGTCAAAGTTATCCTTAGTGACTAGTGGACTAAGGAAGTTTCTCGGTTATGGAGGTGGTAAAAAGAGTTCGTCGTAAAGGGTTACGTCGATGCAAGCTTAACACCTATCCGGATAGCACTGAGTAGAGATACCGGATACGTATAATGGAGCAACAATTTAGAATAGCTCCAAGTAGAACAGTTATTTGGAATAGCTCCAAATAGAGCGTGGTAGCTACATCTAGGAGATGACATAGAGATTTGTAAAGCACACACGAATCTGAAAGGTTCGGACCCGTTGACTAAAACCTCTCTCACAAGCAACATGATCAAACCTAAAACTCATTGAGTGTTAATCACATAGTGATGTGAACTAGACTACTGACTCTAGTAAACTCTTGGGTGGTAGTCACATGGCGATGTGACCTGTGAGTGTTAATCACATGGCGATGTGAACTAGATTATTGACTCTAGTGCAAGTGGGAGACTGTTGGAAATATGCCCTAGAGGCAATAATAAATTGGTTATTATTATATTTCCTTGTTCATGATAATTGTCTTTATTCATGCTATAACTGTATTATCCGGAAATCGTAATACACGTGTGAATACATAGACCATAATATGTCCCTAGTAAGCCTCTAGTTGACTAGCTCGTTGATCAATAGATGGTTACGGTTTCCTAACCATGGACATTGGATGTCGTTGATAACGGGATCACATCATTAGGAGAATGATGTGATGGACAAGACCTAATCCTAAGCCTAGCACAAAGATCGTATAGTTCATATGCTAAAGCTTTTCTAATGTCAAGTATCATTTCCTTAGACCATGAGATTGTGCAACTCCCGGATACCGTAGGAGTGCTTTGGGTGTATCAAACGTCACAACGTAACTGGGTGACTATAAAGGTGCATTACAGGTATCTTCGAAAGTGTATGTTGGGTTGGCACGAATCGAGACTGGGATTTGTCACTCCGTGTAAACGGAGAGGTATCTCTGGGCCCACTCGGTAGGACATCATCATATGTGCAATGTGACCAAGGAGTTGATCATGGGATGATGTGTTATGGAACGAGTAAAGAGACTTGCCGGTAACGAGATTGAACAAGGTATATGGATACCGACGATCGAATCTCGGGCAAGTAACATACCGATAGACAAAGGGAATTGTATACGGGATTGATTAAGTCATTGACATCGTGGTTCATCCGATGAGATCATCATGGAACATGTGGGAGCCATCATGGGTATCCAGATCCCGCTGTTGGTTATTGACCGGAGAACGTCTCGGTCATGTCTGCATGTCTCCCGAACCCGTAGGGTCTACACACTTAAGGTTCGGTGACGCTAGGGTTGTAGAGATATTAGTATGCGGTAACCCGAATGTTGTTCGGAGTCCCGGATGAGATCCCGGACGTCACGAGGAGTTCCGGAATGGTCCGGAGGTAAAGAATTATATATAGGAAGTGCTATTTCGGCCATCGGGACAAGTTTCGGGGTCACCGGTATTGTACCGGGACCACCGGAAGGGTCCCGGGGGTCCACCGGGTGGGGCCACCTGCCCCGGGGGGCCACATGGGCTGTAGGGGGTGTGCCTTGGCCTATATGGGCCAAGGGCACCAGCCCCAAGAGGCCCATGCGCCAAGAGATGGGAAAAGAGGAGAGTCCTAAAAGGGGAAGGCACCTCCGAGGTGCCTTGGGGAGGATGGACTCCTCCCCACCCTTGGCCGCACCCTTCCTTGGAGGAAGGGAAAAGGGCTGCGCCTCCCCCTCTCCCTTGGCCCTATATATAGTGGGGAAAAAGGAGGAGCAAACCAATCTAAGGCCTGGCGCCTCCCTCTCCCTCCCGTGACACATCTACCTCGTCCCGCAGCGCTTTGCGAAGCCCTGTTGGAATCCCGCTACTTCCACCACGCCGTCGTGCTGTTGGATCTCCATCAACCTCTCCCTCTCTCCTTGCTGGATCAAGGCATGGGAGACGTCACCGGGCTGTACGTGTGTTGAACGCGGAGGTGCCGTGCGTTCGGCACTTGATCATCGGTGATTTGAATCACGACGAGTACGACTTCATCAACCCCGTTCACTTGAACGCTTCCGCTTAGCGATCTACAAGGGTATGTAGATGCACTCTCCTTCCCCTCGTTGCTGGTTTCTCCATAGATAGATCTTGGTGATACGTAGGAAAATTTTGAATTTCTGCTACGTTCCCCAACAAAAAGATCTTCATAGAATATGTAGGAGCCAATATGAGCATCCAGGTTCCGCTATTGGTTATTGACCGGAGACGTGTCTCGGTCATGTCTACATTGTTCTCGAACCCGTAGGGTCCGCACGCTTAAGGTTACGATGATAGTTATATTATGAGTTTATACATTTTGATATACCGAAGGTTGTTCGGAGTCCCGGATGTGATCACGGACATGACGAGGAGTCTCGAAATGGTCGAGACATAAAGATTGATATGTTGGAAGCCTATGTTTGGATATCGGAAGTGTTCCGGGTGAAATCGGGATTTTTCCGGAGTACCGGGAGGTTACCGGAACCCCCCGGGAGCTATATGGGCCTAAGTGGGCCTTAGTGGAAAAGATAAGGGACAGCCCTAGATGGGCTGCACGCCCCTCCCCTCCCTTGGTCCGAATAGGACAAGGAGAGGGGGCCGGCCCCCCTCTCTCTTTTCCCCCCTCCGCGAATCCTATTCCAACTAGGATTGGGGGGGAATCCTACTCCCAGAGGGAGTAGGACTCCTCCTGGCGCGCCTCTCCTAGGCCGGCCGCACCCCCCCCCCCCCTTGAGCCTTTATATACGGAGGCAGGGGCACACCAGAGAAACACAAGTTGATCCACGTGATCATATTCTTAGCCGTGTGCGGTGCCCCCTTCCACCATAGTCCTCGATAATATTGTAGCGGTGCTTAGGCGAAGCCCTGCTGCAGTAGTACATCAAGATCGTCACCACGCCATCGTGCTGACGGAACTCTTCCCCGACACTTTGCTGGATCGGAGTCTGGGGATCGTCATCAAGCTGAACGTGTGCTAGAACTCGGAGGTGCCGTAGTTTCGGTGCTTGATCGGTCGGGCCGTGGAGACGTACGACTACATCAACTAAATGCTTCCGTTGTCGATCTACAAGGGTACGTAGATCATACTCTCCCCTCTCGTTGCTATGCATCACCATGATCTTGCGTGAGCGTAGGAAAATTTTGAAATTACTACGAAACCCTACACTTACTGTATCCTGTCATTTGCCACATGAAGGAGGTTGTTGATCGTGGTCCTCTGCTTGCTGAAGGACTGCCTGATGAGTGGCTGCCAGGAGAAGGCGAGGACCTGACTCGCAAGCATATCTTCAAGACTGTGCTGGGCAAGATCGACGGCACTGACGGTGATGAAGGATTTTGAGTTTGTGTCTTGTTATATTTGGCACTTTGGCTTTCCACTTGGTTTGTTGTACTGTGTTAACAATCTGTAGTGTTGTACTGTGTGTTCAGTTCTATTTTATGCTCGTTGTTGTGGTGAAGCAACTGTACTGTCAAAATTGTCCCAAATATTTGTGTAATGTGCTGGTACTATGTTGTCTTGTGAAATGGTACAATTGTGAGCTTATTTGTTTGTGCCAAAAGTGAACATATTTTGCCAAGCTTCTATCGAAAGGAAATTTCTTTCAAAAGAGAACATAGTAAACAGTAGCATTCAACTAAACATAAATTATGTAGCTTAGCAGTAACAAACACTAGTTCCTCAAAAAGAAATTGTGCAGTTTAACAGCAACAAACACTAGTTCCTCAAAAAGAAATTGTGCAGTTTAACAGCAACAAACACAAGTTCATCAAACAACAACAAACACAATTTGAAGGCTCTAAACAACAGAAATTTTCCTGCTTAACCCCTCAGTTCATCAAACATGCTAACCCTGGTAGATTTCCTCCTTCTCTGACTAGAACTAGCACCAGCTGTTCTGTTTGCTTGCTTTGGAGGCCTTCCCCTTCTAGGCTGTGCTGTCCCTCCTGTAGCTTGCTGTGAAGGCTGTGTTGTCCCTCCTGTAGCTTGCTGTGAAGACTGGGCTCTCCCTCCTGCAGCTTGCTGTGATGTTTGAGATGCATGCTGTGAAGACTGGGCTGTAGCAGTTTCATTTGCTACTCTTTGAGATGTCCTTGGAGGATTTTCCTACAC
This sequence comes from Triticum urartu, assembly GCF_056163025.1. Taxonomy (NCBI): domain Eukaryota; kingdom Viridiplantae; phylum Streptophyta; class Magnoliopsida; order Poales; family Poaceae; genus Triticum; species Triticum urartu. Next base: position 718,513,817 of record NC_141879.1, read on the forward strand.
AACACAGAAAAGTAACAGTTGTTAGGTGTTTCACATTGCTGCAATTTCACAAGTACAAAACATATAGAAATTAAACATATGTAAAAATCATTACACACTTTTGTTTCTTTTTTCCTCTTCCTATTCTTGTACTTTCCCTTGTTGGGGTTAGTATTGCATTTCCTCATGTTGTGCCCAGGATTTCCACATAAACTACACTTGATCTTAGTTCCAATCTTGGAGAGTTTGTGTGCATGCTTAGGAGGCTCATCTCCACCTCTTATTCTCTCTGTCCTGGGCCTCCCAGGCATTTGCACATAGCTTGGAACTAATGGTCTAGGTCTGTCAGATATTGGCCAGCTAGGCATGCCCTCCATTGGCATCATGACATGTTCATATGTCTTGTTGTAAGCTTCAATTCTGTAGCAAGGTGCAATAAGTGAATCTATGTCATCAGGGCCACACTGTGAAGCTGCTAGAGCATGAACACATGGAATTCCTGACAATTGCCAGTATCTACAAGAACATGTTCCTGCTTGCAAGTCAACTTTGAATCCATGCTGTCCTAACTTCACCTCATATCCATCTTTTCCATTCCATATTGTCTCACACTTCTCAGTAAGTTGTATCAACTTGTTCACCTTTTTGAGGATTTTGGGACAAATTGTTCCATTCCAATTGGCAGGCATAGCTCTATTAACTTGAATCCTAACTGTCACCTTTGCTCTGATGGCTTCAAACATACTGATGATCGGAAGACCTCTATATTCCACTATCCAATTGTTAAAACTTTCACACATATTGTTGTCGACTGAATCACAGAATGATCCTTCTTTGAACCATGCTCTACACCAATGTTCAGGCCCAGCCTGCATCATGTCTCTTGCTCCTTCTGGTGTGAGCTGAGCAAGCTTTGCCCTGTTCAAATTAAACTGAACTCTGTTAGAAGACTTTGCACAAGCCCAAAATCTCTTATGGTATTTCTGGTCCCTATGTTTTTTCTTCCAGTTAGCATAAATGTGCCTAGCACAATTTCTGTGTTCGGCTCTTGGTACAACCTTTGAAATTGCATTGATTAGACCTTTCTGCTGATCTGATATAAACACCCAGCCTTCACCTTGATTTGAAATCTCCAAGTCTTTATTTAACAATGCCATAAACCAAAACCAAGAGTCCTTATTTTCCACCTCAACTGCCGCCCAAGCAATGGGATACATTTGCCCATTTGCATCTCTTCCAAGAGCACAGAGTAGCTCTCCACTTTGAGCCCCCTTAAAGAAGTAGCCATCCAAACCCACTACTTTCCTGCACCCTTCTATGAAACCTCTCTTGCAAGCCTGAAAGCACACATACAATCTCTGAAAAACTGGTGCAGTTTCTTTTGGATTAAGCACAACTGCCACAGTGCTTCCTGGATTGCTCCTCAATATTTCTAGCTGATAATCAAACACCCTGGCATATTCTTCATGCATTGCTTCTCTAACTCTCTTTCTGACTATTGCTTTTGCTTTCTTTATTTTGGAAACATGCACATCTGCAAACATCTCTAATCTGACAGTGGCCTTAATAGATTTCACTTTCCATCCTGGATTTGCCTTCATAATTCTCTCATACTTGTCTGCAATTCTAGGTGCAGTAACCAATCTGTTGTCTCTCCTCTGTGGGCATATGTGGTTGTCAACAAGTGTTATGACTTGAAACCAATCATTTGAGCTCCTCTTTGCACCATAAATCAACCAAGGACACTTAGGCCAAGAACATTTTGCCCTAATCCTACCAGCCTCATCTTTTACAAAGCAAATATGCCTCTTCATAGCCAGGCCATACTTCACGAGTGCCCTCTTGAACTGACTTCTTCCTCTAAATGTCATGCCCAAACTGAATATTGGAATTGCAGCCTTGCTATCAAATCTTGGAAATCTTGATTTCATCCTAAATGAATTTCCATGCTCATCCTCATCATAACTGTATTCCTCACTGGAATCCATGTATGGAGTGTCATTTCCTTCATCCATTTCATCAAAAGGAATTAACTATGCTGTACTTTCTTTCACTTCCTTCTCTTCATCAAGTGGCAACCCCATTCTGATCTTTCTGAGCACTTCCTTAGCATGCTTTCTGAGCTCCTCTGCCTCATCATCTTCACCTGAACTGTCTTCATCTTTAGGGCACCAATCAAGATCTGCACATTCATCACTTATTTCATCAGGTGCAACATCTACTTCAGGAACATTTCCAGTTTCAGGTTGCAATTCATCTTGTATAGCATACTCAATCTTGTCAGGCTCATCCACATCTGCCTCTGAACTGTGCTCCAGGTCATCCTCAGCAGAGCAATTGTCATGCTCATCTTCCCAATCACTGTCACTCTTCTCTTCTGTCTTGTCTTCTTCAATTGCAGCATTAGTTTCCTCTTCCTCTTTCTCTCCAATATCAGACACACTGTTCTGTCCATCTTCATCAACATCATCTTCATAATTCACATACACATCCACAACCCCACAATCTGTAATACACCTATCCATGAAGAACACATTTCTATCAGTGTCCAGTCGTCTCAACCCATCTCTAACATTTTTTCCAGGAAACAACCAGTAAAGCCTGTGCTTCTCTGTTAGCTCTTCACCATGATAGGCCATCTTTATATCTGCTAACTGCTCCCTGACAGTAGCTAAGGATATATTGTACCTCTCAACAGATGTGAGTTGTATATTACCACCAACATATGACAATTGCTTGTTTGACTTCTCAAATTGGCCATTGTAAAAGAAACGGATGCCTAACCAATCTAGTTGATCCATTGCTTAACCTACAGATTAAAACAATGTTCAATCTTCAATTAGAACCTACATACAGCAGCTAACTAGAGCAGAGTAAGTACACCAAGGGAAGGGGATTGGAGGGATGGGACTCACCTCAGTTCGTCTGCGCCGCCGCGAAATCAGACAGACCGCAACAGCCGCCGCCGCCGCATCGACAGAGCCGTCGACCTAGGGTTTGAGGACTGGGGAGAGAGCGGCCGTGGGAGAAGGAAAAGGTCGGGGAAGATTGACGGGTTGCACCGCCGCCGCCGCCACCACCAAGACTCCGACCACCGTTGCTGGTCGGAGTTCAGCGCTGCCCCGAGGGAGCCATCGACGGCGACATGGGGGAGAAGAAGAAAGGGATTTCGATCTCTGTCTGATCCAGAACGCAACGGGGAACGGCAGCGTGTAACAGTCCAACCTGACGAGTAGGCCCCACCGCGGTCAAAACCACCCATTGACTGTGCCACATCAGCATCCAATGGAGACAAACCAGCCGGGGGGGTTTTTCGTCTGGTTTGGTTTTGTTTGGGGTGTAGAAGGAACCAAAATATAGATCAGGGGGTAAAGTGAACCACCCACTTTGTTCAGGGGAGTAAAATGGACTTTTTTCTAGATTTATTTATATTGTGTGACGTATCTAATCACACTGTCAGTGGTTTGTACCTGAAGTTTGTATCATGAGTCAGTGGTTATTCAAAATAGATATTGTCAGCTTCGAAGCCCAGAGCATTCCTTTTTTCTTGATTATCCGCGCCTTCCCTTCTCGAGCTGGAAATATGGAAAACATAAGATTGAAAGAGTGAATCCCTACGGAAGTAAGAATAGAAGATGCTTTGGTTGCAGCTATGAAATGGAGGAACAACAAAACAGAGGAAAGCCTATTAAGAGCAGAGTAGTAATGTGCCAAAGGAAAGGTTGGTCCAATCCACTAGAATGAGTAGTGGTTTCTAGTTTTTACACTGGATCGTGGACGTCTAGTCCAAACGCAGCAAAGGTTAAAATTTATGTTGCGATCTTTCCAACAAAATCTCTAGAGTTACTAAGCTCCCTCGAAATGGAGCGATCTGGTGAATCGAGGGTGTGAAAATCGCATGGGACCCATTGGACAGCGGGTGATCAAAGTGGGCTAGACGGGCTGACTTAATTCCCTATGACAAGCGGCTTGCATCTGGGTTCTTCCAAATTGCCTAAAAAAAAGGGTCCTTACCCATTACGTGTAGCTGTGGCTGTACCTAGGAGACGGGCGGGCGGCGTCGGCGTGGTGCGCTAGGCCATTGGAGGGGAACCGGCGGCGAGGTGCTACTGGTCCGCGTTGTCTGCCTTCTCTCCAATAGTTCCTCGATGTGGTGTGTTGGTTCACTGCAGGTGTGATGTGATATAGGAAGGGGAGAAATTGCTGGTGCCGCGTGCAGCCGTCTAACGGCGCATCTGAGCGGGGTTGTTCCCTTCCACATTTGAACTCGGGTGCTCTGCGTAGCCTTATGATCTGCTGCTCTTCTTTCTTTTTCTTTTTTTAGTTCCTTTGCTCTGGTTGTCAATTCGTTGCAGGGCGGCTGGAGACTCGGAGCTCTTGTTGTGCCGATTTCCTGCAATCTTGCATGTGTTGTTTCTTCTCTCAACTACATCCTCTTCAATCCCATCACGTTTCCTCCATCTGGATCTGACCCAGCAACATCGCCATCTCTCGAACTGAATTCACAAGTGTTGCCTCCACGCCCATCCACCTTTCTCCTATCTGTATTGTCGCTCTCAACAGTAGGTGCATCAAATTCTTTCTGCTAAATTCAACAGCAATCACCAGTGTAAGTGCAGACTAAGCGACATGCTTATTATTATTCTCCTACTTTTTATTCTGAACTTTCAGTTATGGAATGAAAAGAAATTCTTGCAGGTTGAGGTGCTTTGCAGAAATTGTTTTAGAAACAGAGGATGTATGATGTATCAACTTTGATCTTTGGAATGAGATACTACAGCATTATGATCAAATCTAGCTTAAAACTCTTGTGCTATCCAACTAAACTTGTGTCTTGTATGTGTCGAAAGATGAAGCCTAACTCCACCAATTGGTTAGCACTATATATTCTTCACTTGCTAATGTCAAGCGTATGTGTGCTATGTTTGGCCAATCCAATTAAAATAATTATCAGTGGTTTTTCTAGTGATGGCTAGCTGGAGCACTACCATGAGCAAATATTAAGTTTGTTCTTTGTGTGACAGCAAGATCCTCTGTACCAACTGCAGTTTTAGTTTTCTCGGTAATTTATAGATCCGTCATGCTAGGTATGTTGTTGAATGGCTTTAAAAAGAAGTTTGTGTTCTTTCAGCACAGTTCATCAATATAATTTTCAGTGAGCTCACTTTTTTTTATCAGTTTTGTGTTATAGCAGACATATATTATAGCAATAAATGGTAGCACTAGGGAAACAAAGATGTTCAGAAGATTAATTTTCCATCATGAATATGACTTAATAAATACACCGCAAAATATATTTTATCAACGGAAGGTAGAATGTCCAAATTCCATTGTCAGATATTCCACAAATGTACCATGCTAAGGCTAGCCTGTGTAGTTCTTGATGGTATATGCTATCAACAGTTACAGATGAGCATTCCGTGACCAAAGGAAATGAAGCAAACTGATTGCCTTTGACCAATAGGCTTTATAATTGTTTGATATGTTGTGTTTGCTGATATATTTATTTTTCTATTCAGTCATACCTGATGTGTGCAGGATTGTTGTTGCTCATCTCTGTGGTAGCCGTTTAGCTCTATATCGCTTTTAACTCAACTGTAGAATTATTTAGAATTACAGTGTTCTTCATCATTAATAGTTCATTGCATTCCTTACTAAGCAAGATTTACTTTTTCTACTTCAAAGAGATTACAAATATGGATGATCGCCACTCAGCACATGAAAAAAAAACTAAGATGCTTCCGCACTTCATTGTCCGAGATATGCCCCAATTTACATTTGATTCGTATCATTGTATGGGGATGAGCATATTTTTATTTTTACAGGTCGAGCAACATTCAAGACACAATCTTTGTGATACTTTTGTATCTGTCACATGATACAGATTATCAAGATTTCTGATCCATGCCAACTGCCATTCCGGTCTCATATTGGCAAGCTCAGGTGCCATATAAAATACTGACATGAATAATTGTGCTCCTTACTCATTTGTCTCTTGATGGTAGGCTTGCACATTCATCATGACAAGTAGCTGTGTAGTGTACTGGCCTCTTTGGTAGTTGTATAATACCATTTAGATTCCTCAAGTTTTGTGTATCCAGGATTTGACCAAATTGTGTCAGAATTGTGTATGTTTTTGACAAAATGTTGTAATCATTTAGCAGATTATATTATTTCATATATCTATTGGACTGTGAAAAATGCGTTACCAGGTGTGCTTTGCTACCTCCAAATTTCAATTTGGAACGCATAAGTCAACTGATTGACTTTCTTCTGAAATCTACCTGCAAATTTCAATTTGGAACGCATAAGTCAACTGATTGACTTTCTTCTGAAATCTTGGCGCTACCGAAATCAGCAGAAGCAGAGCATCTGTGTAGATGAGGTGATGTAGCCAGGAGCAGGAGTAGGGGCATATGCTGAGCCGACAATGCTTGGGACTCACCTTCTCTTGCAATTTGGCAGTGCAACTGCTACACAATGGGATAATGTTGCGCGTATGCGTCTAGTTTCCTTTGAAACCCCTAGCTTCCAAGGCTAGTGGCTTTGCATGTTTTCCATTTATACACAAGTTTAGAATACCAGTCACAGATACAAGCAATTGGCCATACAAGTCTCTTCCCTTGGATCATTGATTCGATCGCCTTATACTACGCCTTCAATCACATATAGACAAGAGGTGCTATTACCCAAACGGAGGGCCTGGACTTACCACCACCACTCTACTTATTACAGAACCCTGTTTGAGGTTGTATCCAAAGAACAGAGGGTGGCCAATCCATGCTCATGCAGTTTTGAGATGGGTTGGAAAATGCAAGTGGATGAACGTTCGCTAGTCGACTATAAGAGATTCCAATCATTTGAATATGGGTCAATCTCAAAACAATACGACACCTAAAAGATATCAAAACCAAGGCACCAATTGAAATGCAATTGCAGCAGTGATTATGGTTATTGCAGATATGCACATATCACCTTTCCAGCATAAAAAGGGACAACACCACAAACAGACAGTTTATGTCACTCAAGCTCCACATTTAAAAACACACCAAGTTAGTAAGTAAAAAACAACAGGCCACACAAATGAAGATGGTCACACAAAAGGAGTACTGAACTAGAATGTCAGAATACATATGCTGGCTGGCTTATTGGATAGGTGGATACTACACTGCAAAATCGTCCTCCTGCAATGTTGGCTCCATTGTACAGGCAAATCAGTCAGACTTCAACAAACCATGCTCTTTTAACTAATCAAAGGGAGCTGCCTGTGCAAAATTAGAACTGTGAAGTGCTTGCTTGGACTCTGTTGTTCTGTGCGCTCTATATTCAAACATACTATCATGCAATGTAACATATCTGTCGTCCTCATCAACTCTCACATGATATCAGACTCCTAGCCCAGTCTAAGAAGCTGATACCATGTGAGAATCGATAAAGACGACACATACATCTTCATTGCAAGACAATGGGCCCAAATATATAACACACAAGTACAGAAGAGACCAAATCAAAGACAACACATTATTAATCTTGTACAAACTAGCAAGAGCACAACTGATGTGCTGCAACTAAGTCCAACATGACACGCAAATGAATCGTAGAACAGTCATGTTGATTTACCTAAGCAATCCATAAATGTTTGTACAAAATTAGCAATGCGAAGTGCTCGATTGGACTCTAATTTTCAAACATACCACCATACAATGAAATATATGGGTCATAATTTTCAACCCAACTCGGTAATCAGAGCTATAGCCTGAAGAGCTAAAGCTCAGATACCATGTTAGGATTGATAAAAACAACCCATACATCTTCACTGGAGGAAGATATGCCAAAATATAGAGAAAAAGGCAGACAAGAGACAAACCGGAGACAACACATAACTAATCTTGTACAGACCAGTGACACAACACTGCACAGCTGATGTGATGCTAAATGGATACAATGAAGTTGCCAGGATGTGATGCTACAGTACATGCTAACAAAGTTTGGCAAGATGAAGCAACAGAACTAATAAGGGAAAACCTGCTTGATTCACTATGCAAGTTAAGCTAAGTATTCTGAGCTATACTTCAATGGACACTTCCATAATGTGTTAAACAAGCTATTTCTCCAACAATTGGTCATATAATGTGTTTATATGGACCTCGGTGTCTCATATGTTTGTCTACGGTGTAATATATCACTAGCTACACAACATAGTAACCATTAGAGCTAGATCACTGATACAGTGATACCACTGATGCATTAGCACTGTATAAGCCAACAAAGGTACAAAGTACAAGGATACAGGGATTTAACATAAACACAATACAAGACTACTCCTCAGCAGGCAATGTATAGCATCCTATAGCACAAAATAGCCTGTAAAACAACGCCAGTTTTAATACAGTGCAGCATTAAGTAGTTGCGATCATACTGCCAAACAGCCAAACAAAATAATCACAGAGATTCTACATTACTGACCACTAATAAACGAGTCTAGCAGAAGACACAACCAAGAAACATCCTAAACAGCACCAGACCTAGATAATCATTACGCTGACCAGTTGACAGACACACTAACAGAGAGATGCAACATAATTCAGCACCATGACAACAATAATATTAGGACACAACAGACAGCATATCTCAGTAAGTAATAACGCTGAACAAAATTCCAACAAAGATCTATTCTTCACATGATTCAACACATGAAACATCATCATATCTGATAAGATCCAAGCTAAACACAGAGTCTTCTTCATGGGCAATACCAAAACAGGACATCTTAAGCGCAGCAACAGTCACCGATAACAAGCAACTAAAAATGTAAAGGGTTCGGGTAGTAGTAACGGCAGAGAAACGCCCTGCACGGTCGGACGAACGGCCTAGAAGCGGAGCTTGGTGAAGAACCACCTGTTCTTGCCGGTCTTGAACCTCTCCTCGAGCTTGGCCTTGGCGGCCTTGGCGGCGCCCACCTTCTTGTCCTTGGAGGTGAGGGAGTCGGGCGCGCCGGAGGCCACCTCCTTGAGGTCGACGTCGAGGGTGTAGCGGGTGGGCATGAGGTGGGTGAAGTTGACGAGCTTGAGGAACACCTTGACGCGGGACTTCTTGGCCGTCTTCTTGGCCGAGTCCTTGCGGATCACCTTCTTCGGGTACTTGGCCAGCCCGGCGACCAGGCAGTGCCCGTAGGGGCGGTCGCGGGTGCCCTCCTCGAACACGCGCACGATCACCGCCTTCTTCCCGGCGTACCTGCCCTGCAGCAGGATCACCGCCTTGCCCGGCTTCAGGAACTTCACCATCTTCGCTTCTTCTCCTCGCGATGCGCTGCGCCGCCGCCGGTGGGTTAGGGGAGGGTTCGTGGGCTGTGTGCGGGGGAAAACTGGCGGCGGGGGTCGGGAGGAGATTATATAGGTGGGCGACGCTAGGGTTTCGGTGGTGGGGAGAGGGTTTGGACGGTTGGATCTGGATCGGACGGTGGGGGGGGGGCGTTGGTTAGGGATCAGGGTGGAATGGGCTTCCGTTGACAGGCTATATGGGCCGATAAAGGGGCCTTCGGACGTCGTCGTAAGGCCGTGATGATGGTTACTTAGCCCAGCGAATGTGGAGGGCCGTGGGCTAATCTACAAGGAGGAGATTTTATTGTTCATTCCCCATTCCCATAAAGAATAGTTTTTTATTGTTCATTCCCCTCAAAAAAATCCTAAAAAAGATTTTACAAAACATATTATTACCCCCTCAAAAAAATCGCTTGTTATTTGACAGTCTGTAACTGAAAAGTCAGTTCGGTCAGTTTTTTCCATTTTATGTGTGTTTGGTTCTGTTTTTTTTTCTTTCTTTTTATCGACTCGGTTTTTCTTTTTCTGTATGTGTATGTGTGAATGTTTGGGGTGTCTGTTAGCATACACGTAAGTTATGTGTAATTGTACTAAAGTGTGAAATTGCACTAGAGTATATTTGTTCTTGTATCTATAAAAAACAGCAATTTGTATTCAAATTGTGTATGAGTGTTTTCGTCATTTGTTTTAGGTTTATTTTCTTCTCTATAAGAGTACTACAATGTCTATAATTTATTCTTCCTTATATAACTTTTTTGTTTGTTTCTGTTTTGTTTGGGGGAGAAGAAGCCTGGAGAAAAACAAGGCGGTTGAGCCTTTGGGTCCCAATCGAATGATGGGGAGCGATTTGACCGATCGGTTAAAAAAATTCAAACACTTGTTGTTTAGTCACCCCTTTTATTTTGGTCTTCTCATCCAAACTGTATTTGGTGACCAAAATATTCCTCAAATTTTTAATGTTATCCAAAGATAGTGTATCTGATTAACTCCAAGCAACAGTTCACTGTTTGTTGCATACTTTGCCTCCCTTCAACGCATTTGTTACTTCCGTTGGCCACGTCGTGTGCGGTTGTGCATCATGCATGGTCATACTTTTTCTCCTTTCAACACATTTGTTACTTGTGTGGTCACGTCGTGTGTGGTTGCGCATCATGTATGATCATATCTTTGCCTCCTTTGAACACATTAGTTACTTGTGTGGCCACGTCGTGTGTGGTTGTGCATCATGTATGGTCTAGGGCTTCTATTTAGTGCAGTTACCGTTTCTCTTGGAGTATTTGTTCTTTACCGGTCTTAATAGAAATAAGAAAATACTCGATCTACTGCTCTTGCTAGAAAAGTCGCATACTGCTCCCTATCTTATTAACAAAAAGACTAGACCATGAATGCACATGTTGCCATGCCCGTCCATATGTACGAGAGGATTAAGACATAAAAAATATAACATAGAATTGAGAAAATGTGTATTTATCTTAATTTCGAATCCGGAGTCACTAAGACATTGACTACCATGAGAAGGTAGAAGAATATGACCTATTTTGGTACATACAATGCATTACAGACGTATGGCAAGCGGTGTGATCTTCCAATTGTTGTATACACTAGAAATAATTCGAATACATGTTTTTTGCCACTATGTAAAACGAATTGCTTCAAGCATCGGTGGAACTCTTGGGGAAGAGTGTGTGGATGTTGCCATGGTTAATTGGTGTGCACATTTAATAAATCAAAAGAGATTATAAGCACTGTCTAATTCGTATGGGTTGATAACATGATGAAAATTTTCTTCCCAATGCCACCTCTTAATGTTTGTTGCTTGATTTGGTGATGACTTGTTCTTTTTTTACATCAAATTGGGAGCTTTATTAACGAACTAACATACAGTTATAATGCACCCATACGCAAGAAATAAGACACTCAGGGCTTATGAAGCCAGCTCTCAATACCATCAAATGTACAAGCAAAACGAGTAATGATAGGTCTGGACATTAGCATCCCTACGGGCATGAGTAACCAAGAGAGAAGCAAAATTCGCGCCGATCTCCTCAAGATAGGTGTTACAATCGACCTTGTATCGTTGCACAATAGATTGACTAACTTCAAGTTGCCAATCTTCATTATAACATGTGAATAACCACGAAGTTGTGCGAAGATCATGCCTCGCCAAGAGCTAATAATTCAGCTATGAATGGGTCTCACACGCCTTGTAAAGGTTTGCTCCAAGCTTCAAGGAATGCTCGGTGTTTTTGAGTCGCTCCTCCCATCCCTCCCTTCATGCCATCAACATTCAACCGCCCACCGGTGTTGATAGTAACCCAGCTAGGTTCGGGAGGTCTCTGGTTCTGGTTGGGTACTATTTTTTTCTGAGAAAATGGTAGTTCCAAAATTGCCTGAGTTTGATGAACCCATTTGATAGTCTGCACTGTGTCATATCCATCTTGCTCGTGCGTGCAATGGTTTCGTGATGACCATATAGTGTGCATAATCTTAATGATCTTGTATCTCTCAACATGAGTGAACATATGATCTATTGAGATGTCACAAGCCAATGTTTGGATGCAACCAAGGGAGATGATGCTGAAACCAGTCCCTTGTTGCAATCCAAATTTTATTTGCATGTCTACAGCTGACTACCGCATGTAATATGTCCTCGTCTGTTGCTTTGCAAATGTCACACAAGCCAAGTTGTTTAATGTGTCTATATTGCAAGTTGACTGAATCAAGGAGTATGGCTCGAAGTACCCTCCACCAAAAGACTCGAACCTTTGGAACCACGTTAAGTTTTCATAAAACAGCCCACAACTCTTTATTTGCTCATGAAGTTTATGTAATCGTCCCTTCCTCTATAGAGCTAAGCTCGTTACGAGTACTAGAGAGTGAATGAGTAATACATGGATTTTAGAAAATAGATACCGAGACTTCTCCATACCCCAAGTCAAGGTATCTTCACCGCCGACAAGATTTAAAGGTACTCCCTCCGTCCGGAAATACCTGTCTTAGAAATGATTGTATCTACAACTAAAACAAGTCTAAATACAACCATTTCTAGGACAACTATTTCGGAACGGAGGGAGTAGTTCAAGACTGCCTCCACATGCTGGAACGCGGCGTGCACGACGACGCCGTCGACGATCTCCGGGACGCCTCCCTCTGCCGCAGGCCCTCGCGCAGGCAGGCCCAGTCCTGTACACCGCCCGGCACGACGTCAAGAAGGCACCACAGCAGCCGGTGCCGAAGGCTGGGCACGCAGAGCGGGCCGCCGCGCCCGACCCAGCGCACGGCCGCGCGCGCGTAGGCGCCGGCGGTGGGCACCAGCGGCGCGGGGCGCCAGACCGCCGAGAAGCCCGCGACCATCGCCGTCGCCACGAACATGGGCGCCTGGCACTGCACGTCGACCCCTCCGCCCCCGTACTCGGCGGCGAGGCCCCTGGAGAGCACCGCGACGTACCGCTTGGTGCCGGAGTAGACGGCGTGGAGCGGGAAGGAGGCGACGGCCTCCGACGTCGCCGACCCCATGCTGACCACGGCGCCCCTGCCCCTCGTCGCCATGCCGGGGATCACCGCCGCCGTCACCTCCGTCGTCGCCCACAGGTTCACGCGGATCATGCGTATCAGTGCCTCCGCGTCCGCCTCGTGCAGGAACGCCGCGCGAGGGCTCATCACCCCGGCGTTGTTGACGAGGAGCCCCACGTCCAGCCCCTCCACGACGTCCCGGAGCCGCCGCAGCGCCTCGTCGCCTGCACGCCGCCGACCGGCGAAGATAATCACGTGTTGCCATGCGCTCCGATATGCTGACCTTGAGTGAACCACGTAGACACGTACCTTGGGGAGTGGAGACGAGGGAGAGGTCGAACACCACGGCCCTGGTCTCCACGGGGTGACGGGACTTGATCGTGTCGGAGACCTCCTGCAGATCCGCGGCGTCGAGGCCGACGAGGACGAGGTTGAGGCCCCGGCGGGCGAGTTCCAGGGCGACGGACCGCCCGATGCCGGACGTCGGGCCGGTGACCACTGCCCACGCGCCATAGGACCGGCGGAGGGGTCGGCGCAGGCAGTGCGCGAGGTGGACGAGGAGGCGGGACGAGAACGCCACAACGTGGAGGGCGCCGAGGACGGCCAACCAGAGGAACCACGCCGGCGTCTGCCGGAGGTCAGCCGCCATTCTCCACTCTCCTGGCCCTCGTTCACGCGTTTGGTGCCAGTTTTGTAGCAGCAGTAGACAGTAGTACTGTCCGTGCATACACAACTGCCCATTGTCCAGGGGACACACTCCAGAAACCAACCACTAATTTTGTTGGAACAGAGATGCAGGTAACCTGCCGAGATGTGTGCAGCAACATGTCACGATCTTGACCTCAGTTCATATGGTAACCATATCATCAGCAATTTCATTTAAAGATTTAACAGGAGGCTTCAGCCTCCACTGAAATGTATACATCTGCAGCTCATATGGTAACCATATCATCTGCTCAACCAAAACTAATTAAGCTCAACAATGAAACCGAAATATTCTCTCAGAAGAACAATGGCGTCGAAATCGAATCGTGCATTGATGTTCCACTCTGAAACCTAATCACAATGAGAAATATTCTACGTAATGCACAACAACAACAGGCAGGCCGACAAATTCAGCCCGCTCACTGCTCATCCACGAACAACTTACAAACTGGAGAAATCTAGACAGGTTCCTAGTATGAAATGGTTTGAGAAATCTAGACAGGTTCCTATGTACGTACGGCGAAAGAATGGCTGACGAAATCTTCATCTTCTCAACCAAAACCGCCAGAATGCTGGCGCTGCTAAGACTCCGCAGCAATTCACACGGTTTCCTCTTTACAAGTGTCCGAGGACTTTCTTCTCCGGTCAAAGTATTTGGACTTAACTCCGAGTGTATGATCAGGGTGTGGTTGGCGAACTTTGTGGAGCGGCGAAGTAGTCGTCTTCGACGTTCCTCAGAAGATTGTCGCTGCCTACACTGATATACCAAGATATCCCTCTATCCAAAGGCCAAGTGGATGCTGCAAACAGAAGAATAAATTTTCAGGTCTTTCCAAAATCTGATACTGATACGAAATATGAAAGAGAACTGCTTATAACCGGTTTGGAAGAACAAATCCAGTTCAAAACAGCGGTTGAGGCAGAAAAGAACTATTCTTTTTTTGTGAAAATCAGAATTAGTGCGCAGTAGTTAAGAAACATTCTGATAGATCTATTACTCCAAGTTACTAAAACATGTTTACTTTTTAGTTTAGAATATCAGTGGGAGTAGTTGGTTTAGCATAATTTATTTTCTGAAGAAAAAAGGGTGTCTTAAGAAACTTCAAGTTATTATTGTTTAAAAAAAGGAGATGATGGTGATGCAGCAGAACAGGCTACATTTTGAAACAAGTACCACATGCGCGCATCACTGAACCACAAAATTGTACCTGGAGAACTGGCAACTTCTTTTTGCTTTGCTGCGTGCAGCAAAATTGTTCCAGAAAGGATTGTTACCAGGCCGCAGCATTCAGAAGCAATACTACTTAAGCTTTGTCCAGCCCCGTCCTGCATTTGACAGCAAGCAGAATGAGTTGCAATCCGCACCACAAAGTCCAGTTGAATTAACTAAACAATCTAAAGTTGCTTTCTACCTTGAACATAATTGAACTCGCCACTATTGTAAGGGTGGTAAACATTACATAATAAACTGGGGAAACCATAGCTAAATCAAAGGTATCCAGTGCCTGCAAAAGTTGAATAAAATCAGCATAACAAGAAAAAAGAGAAAAACACCAGAATAATTTTAAATCAACTAGACCAAGTAAAATAATACTTCATTTTATTCTTAATATCTGCAGCGGAAAATAAAGTTTGACTTAATCAAGTAACAAAATAAGTAGCAAATTCATGAAAATCGTAAGTTGTCAAAAACCGAGTAGTACAAGCTCATGTAGATGCAATCAAGCAAAACATATTCACAGGACAGGAGTAACAATTAACTAGAAGGAGGAAAAGATGTGCTACCTTGTTGAGGTAATTTAGCTGAGAAACACCACAGATAACTGCGACCAGAATAAAAAGCCATGTGTGTGGATAGGCAAGCTGGTTCATTCCATCCAGCGTAAGCTTTATGGCAACACCAACGGCTTTGATGCTAACAACCTACAAAGTAGTGATATTCAGCTCGAAAACTCACTTATGTTAGGCTGTGCATCTCAGAATTAAAGCACACTTACAGTTAATGATCCCATTGAAGAGCAGATACCCAGATATATCAGTATGTTCTTCTGACCATATCGAGGTTCGATGAACACTACTACTATTGCCATGAGTAACAATGTTGTTCCCGTATATGCTAGAAATCCTGCCCATGGTTGACACCATAATATGGAGAAAGGCTGTCAGACATGTGGGTGTGCTACAACTAACATAAGGTGTATGATTGCAGGCCGATGACTCACCTGGTTGAGTAGCTAGATCCCAGATTTCTTCAACGGAATCGGGCATGTGCTCTTCAGGGGCATGTAGAACGACAACAACTGAACCTACTATGCACGATATACAACCAAGAACGCCGAGCTTGTTAAGCCGCTCCTTCAGCACAAAGTGCGCTAACACTGAACTGGCCATTTGTAGCAAACTTGTACGTCAAGCACGGGAGAATCAAAGATGGCATTGAAAATAAGGGTTTTGGTTTTGCAAATTCACCTGACGATTATGCTCAGTGCTCCAAGAGGAGTCACGAGGACAGCTGGTGCGAAGACATAGGCGACAAAGTTGGCGACCTCCCCAAGCAGCACTTGTAGATGTCAAGAAAAAGAAAATTTAGTTGCATAATGAAATCAATACCCACGGCTAACTTTGTGCAGAATGAACATACTGGTGATCAAGCCAGCCCACCAGAGAGGCTCCAGAAGATACGTGTATCCTCCTCCGCCTGTAATTTAGAGAGGGAGGGAGAGAGAAACAGAAACATGTAAGCTGGAATCGTAGGACAGTTACCACCACAAATCTCAAGTCTGAATTGGGTGAACATTCGCATATAAATATCCAGAAAGCAGGTGAAATGCCAAAAATGTTTTGTTTTTATAGTGCCAACATGCTAATTAAGCACAAACAGGAGGTTAATAAGGAGTAGGGCATCTGTAAATTAAGGGATTTTGGTTCATATATCTCTGATTAAGCCAGTGATCCTAGACATATTGCAAATGCATACATACGCAGTAAAGCGGGCCGTAAATTGGTTCATGACATTTGAGCCACCATCCATCATTGGAATCGACCGGCCTGGAAAAATCACCATCCAACTTACAGAAAGGTGGACTGAATCGTGTTCTGAAGCATAAGCATACTTCCAAACTGTTCATTTCTCACCATGGCTCTGTCTATGTAATCCTGTTGATGTTAATGTTTCATCTTCTGGAGGCCCTCTCGATTATCATTGACCCATATGGAAGCACGATACTACGAGACGACTGGCTGCCAATCAGCGCGGTCGTAGCTGGCGTCCAGAAGACAGCAACAACCGCAGCGCACAGGTTTGACTTTGACGAACTGTGGCAATCACGCCCGTACATTTTGAAATCTCGGGGCATCATCGCCCGATCCAGACGCCATTGCTCCGCGAATCGAAGGAAGCGTCGAGATCCGAAGCACTGGCTGGCCGGGCCAGGTCGGGGCGGCCGTGAGATTCGGAATTGACCAAGGCAAAGCGGCGCGGCGCAGAGCGGAGGACCACCCGGTCGTGGAGAAGCGGCCGGCGTCGATCGGGAATCCGGCAGGGGGGGGGGGGGGGGGGGGGGGGGAGGAAGGAAGATGGCGTGGCGTGGGGGTAGGGTGAGTACCTGCGCGGACGCCGCACTTGCCGGCGCGCATGAGGCCGATCTTCTTGAGGATGAAGCTGGCGCCGATGAAGGCGCTGGAGGCGACCGCGAGCGCCAGCCCCTTGGTGTTGTCCGACGCCCCCATCCCCTCCCCTCCCGCCGGCCGCCACAGCAAGCAAGAAGATAGACAGGCAGCCCGCCCCGGCGCCGCGCGCCTCCGGTTCAAATCTCCGGGGAAGCAGGAGGGCGCCCGCGCACGACAGGAGCCGCCGATGGTGGCGCGTGCCTCTCCTGTCCTCTCGTCTCCGCCCGCTTGTCTCGTCCGTGCTGGCGGCTGCTGGCCAGGGTGGGTGGTTCCGCCTATTGTTGTTGTCCGCCCGCCGGCCGCCGGCCCGGTCGTGGGTCGTGGCTCCTGCTCCTTGGAAAGGGCGACGCGAGAGGGACGGGGGAGGCGACGCGGCTGCTTCGGGCGGGTGGTCGTGGGTGGGGCCGCTAGCAAGAAGGGAAGCCTGGAGTGTGTCTGCCATTGGCCGCTGGCTGGAGGAGCTGGATCTGCGCGGCAGGCACGCGCGTCACGTGCCGCGTCGCACGGATCGCTCGACTCCGACAGTCCGACCACGGAAAATAATTCTATAAGTCCAGGTCTCACGCGAGACCCATCTTGATGAATGACATGTGGCATTTATAAATCATAAAGTATCCCCACCCCTCACTTAAAATTAGGGGGGAGAGATTAGATGCTTTGTGATTTGTGAATGACACGTGTCATCCATCAGGACGGGTCTCACCTGCTAACCGTGAGATCTGGTCTCATATAATTTTTTTCCGTCCGACCACTACCGTCGAATTCAAAATTCGGTAATGCCTCTGTCATGTTTCGAAAATCGTAAGGTTGGATTTCGGAAACGCGTTTGTATAGAGAAGAAGAAAATGACACTGACCTTATCAAAGACATTGCCCTGTATTTGTTCATGTTTGATCTTCAGGGTGGAAACACATGATCCCGTCTTCGATGGTTGGGTCTAACAAAACGGTTTCGTCGCTTGAGGGTCGTTTTCCTCATGTAGTCGGTGTTGCTGAACAAGTCAGAGTAATCGACCGCACATGGCCCCCAAAATCGCGCGGATCCCGATTGAAGAAAAAAATCAAAGGTAACACGCCGCATGCTACAGCTTGAGCCCTAGGTCGTGACCCTCCCCTAATCTCCCCCACCTACATCTGCGCCGCCTCTCGCCATCAACCACGCACCCCGTGCAACGAATTTGACGACTGCTGTTTGTTGCATACTACCGACGGCGTCCCCACGGCCTAGCCCCGTCTTCTAGTCGCTCCGTGCTAGCGTCACCGCATCGTTCCTGGCAATGCCCCCGTTCTCCGCCAGATAGATCCAGCAAACTACTGTGCTACTGACGTCGCGTGCTGGCCCTACCTCCGCCCGATCACCCCATCCATCGTGCCGCTGCCGGGTGTTGGCCCTGCCTTCGCTACGCCCAAGAATGGTTGCGCCTCCAAAGCTGAGAAACAATGACATTGCTGGTCGTATCACCATAGTCACCACCAAACTATTGAAGACGCTGGATAAGGGCATCTTCAACAGTTGTAAGATAGGTGTTGGTAAATTTGCCACCTAGGACATAGTGATGATGTGGCATGTAATAAATGTAGAAAGAGAGCAAAGTTGTATGTAGTTTAACCAACAACCTTTGCACAAGCTCCTAGGTGAAATAGAGAGCAATCACATTTATTTTCTTACCATCTATTGGATAGCTTACATACAATCCATTGAAGTAGTTGTATGATAACTTGTTGGTTGATGACATGGACATTCTACCAACAAGACTAACATACAACCTGTTGAAGATGGCCTAAGATGGGTCAACAAATAGTTTCCTGAATAGTTGTTTTCTATATACCTGGTAAAATAAGTCGGCGTCAGCTTTTGACCATTTGCCTCGTATTTGATTTATATGTGGGGGGAAGCATTTCATTACTTAATTGATCATAGTGTAACAATCGTTCATAACCACAATGCTAATCTCGTGAGGAACATTGCAAGCAAACAACCCATCCTTTGTTGTCCACGTCCTATATCTGCCATAGCGTGTTCAACCTTGTCCTGCGCACGAGTGATCTTTTTG
Source organism: Triticum urartu (assembly GCF_056163025.1). Classification (NCBI taxonomy): domain Eukaryota; kingdom Viridiplantae; phylum Streptophyta; class Magnoliopsida; order Poales; family Poaceae; genus Triticum; species Triticum urartu. The sequence goes on from NC_141879.1 coordinate 718,533,056, forward strand.
AGAAAAAAGGTTTCCCCCGTTTTATAAATAAAGCACCAATCACCGAGCAAGTCGATACAAACACACACCCCACACCAACACAACACACACACTCAAGGCAGATACAAGGACGTTGAAAACAGCAACATCACCCCAAACTACTCCAAGCAAACAACGGATAACACCCTAAGCACTACTATGAAGTTGTCGGAGCCCTCAACCATGGAAGAAGCACCACGATGAGGAGAAGCCGTGCATGACGAACAATGGGCTCCAAGGCGGTGCCTTCAAGAAAGGAACGACGCCGGATCGCCGCCACCGCCCAATCCAAGGATTAGGGTTTCCCCCGGAGCACCTCAGTTACAAGCGAGATACCGCGACGATGCCTTCAAGAAGGGAACGATGCTGGAACGCCGCCATCGCCAGCCTGACAAGACAGAGCGGGTTTTCACCCCGGCCAACACTCACCTTCACCAAATTGGGGTACGGACAGCCGCGCCACCACCATTGAACGACACACCCTGGCCACCATGCCGCCCACACGGCCATGGTGACCGAACAGCGCCCGAGCCGCGTACTACGCCCACAAGCACCCCGGCTCCCACCAGCAGGGCCGCCGCCCAAGCATCCGAGCCCCATCCTCGACCACAGACACACAGTACCGACAGGACCGACCGGAGAGGAGTAGACTTTCCACCCCAAAGCGGAAGCCTTGGCAGGGTTGGTGGCCGCGACGGCCAGATCTGGGCCAGAGGAACTCCGGCGGCCACGGAGCAGCCGCCAGATGCAACGGAGGGGAACCCCTGCCCCCTACCCGAAGTCCACAGCCACCTCCGGCAAGCCCACCGGCACACCAACACCTCACCATGGAACCACCCCTGCCCGTCGCGCCCGTCCCTGAGTCCGTAGGGGAGGAAGGAAGCTCACCCGAGAAAGCCGCAGACAACCACACGCCGGAGCAAGACCCGCCGGTGCCGTGAGCAGACCGGCCGACCACGGGCTGCAGCCACGCCGCTGCAAGCCACCTGGACGCAGGTCCCAGGAGGACCTCCGCCGCCACCCTGCGACGCCGCCGCCACCGGGGACCAAATCCGCAAGGATCTGGCCAGGACCGTGCTGGCCCGCCACCGCCCGATCTGGCCCTACCACAGCCGCCACGCCGCAAGCACCCACCAAGATGTCGCCGAGCCGCCACCAGGGACCTCCGACGCCATCCCGACGGATCGCCGCCGCGCCGCTCGCCCCCGCCATAGGCCAGCGCCCCCGCACGCGAAGCCGTCCCACGTCGGCCATGGACCACGGGCGGAGGGGAGAAGAAGGCCCCGCCGCCGCCCCAGCCGGCCGGGCTTCACCCGGCGGCCCTGCTAGGCGGCGGCGAGGGAGGCGGGCAGAGGATGGGGAGGAAGGGGCGGCGATTTAGGGTTCCCCTCGGGGCGCTCGCGGGAGCGCCGCGAGAGGGGAAAGGGGTCTGAATGAAACTCTTGATCGCGGTCAAGGAGCGGCCCTCCTTTAGCATCTTCGCAATTTTTGCAATAAGGACAAGGTACATGCTACTAGATCGATCTGCCGAGCCCGTATTTGTTTGTTCATGTAGGAATGATTTGGTCACCACCAAACTAAATGGTCAAAAGTTACTTGTGGCACTGCCGTTTTGGTCACATTGGTGTCAAACGCATGAAGAAGCTCCATGCAGATGGACTTTTGGAGTCTCTTGATTACGGATCATTTGACACGTGCGAACCATGCCTCATGGGTAAAATGACCAAGACTCCATTCTCAGGAACAATGGAGCGAGCAACCAACTTATTGGAAATCATACATACTGATGTGTGCGGTCCAATGAGTGTTGAGGCTCGCGATGGCTATCGTTACGTTCTCACCCTCACTGATGACTTGAGTAGATATGGGTATGTCTACTTAATGAAACACAAGTCTGAGACCTTTGAAAAGTTCAAGGAATTTCAGAGTGAGAGGTTGAGAATCAACGTGACAAGAAAATCAAGTTCTTGCGATCAGATCGTGGGGGAGAATACTTGAGTCACGAATTTGGCACACACTTAAGGAAATGTGGAATAGTTTCACAACTCACGCCGCCTGAAACACCTCAGCGTAATGGTGTGTCCGAACGTCGTAATCGCACTCTATTGGATATGGTGCGATCTATGATGTCTCTTACCGATTTACCGCTGTCATTTTGGGGCTATGCTTTAGAGACTGCCGCATTCACTTTAAATAGGGCTCCGTCAAAATCCGTTGAGACGACACCGTATGAATTATGGTTTGGGAAGAAACCTAAGCTGTCGTTTCTAAAAATTTGGGGATGCGATGCTTATGTCAAGAAACTTCAACCTGAAAAGCTCGAACCCAAGTCGGAAAAATGCGTCTTCATAGGATACCCTAAGGAAACCATTGGGTATACCTTCTACCTTAGATCCGAAGGCAAGATCTTTGTTGCCAAGAACGGATCCTTTCTGGAAAAAGAGTTTCTCTCGAAAGGAGTGAGTGGGAGGAAAGTAGAACTCGATGAAGTACTACCTCTTGAACCGGAAAGTAGTGCAGCTCAGGAAAATATTCCTGTGGTGCCTACATCCACTGGAGAGGAAATTAATGATGATGATCAAGGTATTTCAAATCAAGTTGCTACTGAACTTCATAGGTCCACAAGGACACGTTCCACACCAGAGTGGTACGGCAACCCTGTCCTGGAAATCATGTTGCTAGACAACGGTGAACCTTCGAACTATGAGGAAGCGATGGCGGGCCCAGATTCTGACAAATGGCTGGAAGCCATGAAATCCGAGATAGGATCCATGTATGAAAACGAAGTATGGACTTTGACTGACTTGCCCGATGATCGGCGAGCCAAAGAAAATAAATGGATCTTTAAGAAGAAGACAGACGCGGATGGTAATGTAACCATCTATAAAGCTCGGCTTGTCGCTAAGGGTTATCGACAAGTTCAAGGGGTTGACTACGATGAGACTTTCTCACCCGTAGCGAAGCTGAAGTCCGTCCAAATCATGTTAGCAATTGCCGCATTCTATGATTATGAGATATGGCAAATGGACGTCAAAACGGCATTCCTTAATGGTTTTCTTAAGGAAGAATTGTATATGATGCAGCCGGAAGGTTTGTTGAATTCTAAGAATGCTGACAAGGTGTGCAAGCTGCAACGCTCGATCTATGGGCTGGTGCAAGCATCTCGGAGTTGGAACATTCGTTTTGATGAGATGATCAAAGCGTTTGGGTTTACGCAGACTTATGGAGAAGCCTGCATTTACAAGAAAGTGAGTGAGAGCTCTGTAGCATTTCTCATACTGTATGTGGATGACATACTGTTGATGGGAAATGATATAGAATTCTTGGAAAGCATAAAGGCCTACTTGAACAAGTGTTTTTCAATGAAGGATCTTGGAGAAGCTGATTACATATTAGGCATCAAGATCTATAGAGATAGATCGAGACGCCTCATTGGTCTTTCACAGAGTATGTACCTTGACAAGATATTGAAGAAGTTCAATATGGATCAGTCAAAGAAGGGGTTCTTGCCTGTATTGCAAGGTACGAGATTGAGCACGGCTCAATGCCCGACCACGGCAGAAGATAGAGAAAAGATGAGTGTCGTCCCCTATGCCTCAGCCATAGGGTCTATCATGTATGCTATGATGTGTACCAGACCGAATGTAAACCTTGCCGTAAGTTTGGTAGGAAGGTACCAAAGTAATCCCGGCATGGAACACTGGACAGCGGTCAAGAATATCATGAAGTACCTGAAGAGGACTAAGGATATGTTTCTCGTTTATGGAGGTGACGAAGAGCTCGTCGTAAAGGGTTACGTCGATGCTAGCTTCGACACAGATCTGGATGACTCTAAGTCACAAACCCGATACGTGTATATTTTGAATGGTGGGGCAGTAAGTTGGTGCAGTCGCAAGCAAAGCGTTGTGGCGGGATCTACATGTGAGGCGGAGTACATGGCAGCCTCGGAGGCAGCACAAGAGGCAATCTGGGTGAAGGAGTTCATTACCGACCTAGGAGTCATACCCAATGCGTCGGGCCCGATGACTCTCTTCTGTGACAACACTGGAGCTATTGCCCTTGCCAAGGAGCCCAGGTTTCACAGGAAGACCAGGCATATCAAGCGTCGCTTCAACTCCATTCGTGAAAGTGTTCAAAATGGAGACATAGATATTTGTAATGTACATACGGGCCTGAATGTGGCAGATCCGTTGACTAAACCTCTCCCTAGAGCAAAACATGATCAACACCAGAACTGCATGGGTGTTCGATTCATCACAATGTAACTAGACTATTGACTCTAGTGCAAGTGGGAGACTGTTGGAAATATGCCCTAGAGGCAATAATAAAATGGTTATTATTATATTTCTTTGTTCATGATAATTGTCTATTGTTCATGATATAATTGTGTTATCCGGAAATCATAATACATGTGTGAATACATAGACCACAACACGTCCCTAGTGAGCCTCTAGTCGACTAGCTCGTTGATCAAAAGATAGTCATGGTTTCCTGGCTATGGACATTGGATGTCATTGATAACGGGATCACATCATTAGGAGAATGATGTGATGGACAAGACCCAATCCTAAGCATAGCTCAAAGATCGTGTAGTTCGTTTGCTATAGCTTTTCCGAATGTCAAGTATCATCTCCTTAGACCATGAGATTGTGCAACTACCGGATACCGTAGGAGTGCTTTGGGTATGCCAAATGTCACAACGTAACTGGGTGACTATAAAGGTACACTGCGGGTATCTCCGAGAGTGTCTGTTGGGTTGGCACGAATCGAGACTGGGATTTGTCACTCCGTATGACGGAGAGGTATCTCTGGGCCCACTCGGTAATGCATCATCATAATGAGCTCAATGTGACCAAGTGGTTGATCACGGGATCATGCATTACGGTACGAGTAAAGTGACTTGCCGGTAACGAGATTGAACGAGGTATAGGGATACCGACGATCGAGTCTCGGGCAAGTAACGTACCGATTGACAAAGGGAATTGTATACGGGATTGATCGAATCCTCGACATCGTGCTTCATCCGATGAGATCATCGAGGAGCATGTGGGAGCCAATATGGGTATCCAGATCCCGCCGTTGGTTATTGACCGGAGAGTCATCTCAGTCATGTCTGAAGGAAATAAGCCCTAGAGGCAATAATAAAGTTATTATTTATTTCCTTATATCATGATAAATGTTTATTATTCATGCTAGAATTGTATTAACCGGAAACATAATACATGTGTGAATTGAAGGAAATATGCCCTAGAGGCAATAATAAAGTTATTATTTATTTCCTTATAATCATGATAAATGTTTATTATTCATGCTAGAATTGTATTAACCGGAAACATAATACATGTGTGAATACATAGACAAACAAAGTGTCACTAGTATGCCTCTACTTGACTAGCTCGTTAATCAAAGATGGTTATGTTTCCTAACCATGAACAATGAGTTGTTATTTGATTAACGAGGTCACATCATTAGTTGAATGATCTGATTGACATGACCCATTCCATTAGCTTAGCACATGATCGTTTAGTATGTTGCTATTGCTTTCTTCATGACTTATACATGTTCCTATGACTATGAGATTATGCAACTCCCGTTTGCCGGAGGAACACTTTGGGTGCTACCAAACGTCACAACGTAACTGGGTGATTATAAAGGAGCATTACAGGTGTCTCCGAAGGTAGATGTTGGGTTGGAGTATATCGAGAGTAGGATTTGTCACTCCGATTGTCGGAGAGGTATCTCTGGGCCCTCTCGGTAATACACATCACATAAGCCTTGCAAGCATTACAACTAATATGTTAGTTGTGAGATGATGTATTAAGGAACGAGTAAAGAGACTTGCCGATAACGAGATTAAACTAGGTATTGGATACCGACGATCGAATCTCGGGCAAGTAACATACCGATGACAAAGGGAACAACGTATGTTGTTATGCGGTCTGACCGATAAAGATCTTCGTAGAATATGTAGGAGCCAATATGGGCATCCAGGTCCCGCTATTGGTTATTGACCGGAGACGTGTCTCGGTCATGTCTACATTGTTCTCGAACCCGTAGGGTCCGCACGCTTAAGGTTACGATGACAGTTACATTATGAGTTTATGCATTTTGATATACCGAAGGTTGTTCGGAGTCCCGGATGTGATCATGGACATGACGAGGAGTCTCGAAATGGTCGAGACGTAAAGATTGATATATTGGAAGCCTATGTTTGGATATCAGATGTGTTCCGGGTGAAATCGGGATTTTACCGGAATACCGGGAGGGTTACCGGAACCCCCCAGGAGCTATATGGGCGATAGTGGGCCTTGGTGGAAAAGAGAAGAGGCTGCCCTAGATGGGCTGTGCGCCTTCCCCTTCCCCTAGTCCTATTAGGACTAGGAGAGGTGGCCGGCCCCCTCCTCCTCTTTTCCCCCTCCGCGAATCCTATTCCGACTAGGATTGGGGGGGGGGGAATCCTACTCCTAGAGGGAGTAGGACTCTCCTGCGCCCTCCTCCTTGGCTGGCCAGCTTCCCCCCTCTACTCCTTTATATACGGAGGCAGGGGGCACCTCTAGACACACAAGTTGATCCACGTGATCTATTCCTTAGCCGTGTGCGGTGCCCCCTGCCACCATATACCTCGATAATACTGTAGCGGAGTTTAGGCGAAGCCCTGCTGCTGTAGTTCATCAAGATCGTCACCACGCCGTCGTGCTGACGAAACTCTGCCCCGACACTTTGCTGGATCGGAGTCCGGGGATCGTCATCGAGCTGAACGTGTGCTCGAACTCGGAGGTGCCGTAGTTTCGGTGCTTGATCGGTTGGATCGTGAAGATGTACGACTACTTCCTCTACGTTGTGTCATCGCTTCCGCAGTCGGTCTGCGTTGGGTACGTAGACAACACTCTCCCCATCGTTGTTATGCATCACATGATCTTGCGTGTGCGTAGGAAATTTTTTGAAATTACTACGAAACCCAACAGTGGCATCCGAGCCTAGGTTATTTATGTTGATGTTATATGCACGAGTAGAACACAAGTGAGTTGTGGACGATACAAGTCATACTGCCTACCAGCATGTCATACTTTGGTTCGGCGGTATTGTTGGACGAGACGATCCGGACCAACCTTACGCGTACGCTTACGCGAGACCGGTTCCCTCGACGTGCTTTGCACATAGATGGCTTGCGGGCGACTGTCTCTCCAACTTTAGTTGAACCGAGTGTGGCTACGCCCGGTCCTTGTGAAGGTTAAAACGGAGTCTATTTGACAAACTATCGTTGTGGTTTTGATGCGTAGGTGAGATTGGTTCTTCCTTAAGCCCGTAGCAGCCACGTAAAACATGCAACAACAAAGTAGAGGACGTCTAACTTGTTTTTGCAGGGCATGTTGTGATGTGATATGGTCAAGGCATGATGCTGAATTTTATTGTATGAGATGATCATGTTTTGTAACCGAGTTATCGGCAACTGGCAGGAGCCATATGGTTGTCGCTTTATTGTATGCAATGCAATCGCGATGTAATGCTTTACCTTATTACTAAACGGTAGTGATAGTCGTGGAAGCATAAGATTGGCGAGACGACAACGATGCTACGATGGAGATCAAGGTGTCGCGCCGGTGACGATGGTGATCATGACGGTGCTTCGGAGATGGAGATCACAGGCACAAGATGATGATGGCCATATCATATCACTTATATTGATTGCATGTGATGTTTATCTTTTATGCATCTTATCTTGCTTTGATTGACGGTAGCATTATAAGATGATCTCTCACTAAATTATCAAGAAGTGTTCTCCCTGAGTATGCACCGTTGCGAAAGTTCTTCATGCTGAGACACCACGTGATGATCGGGTGTGATAGGCTCTACGTTCAAATACAACGGGTGCAAAACAGTTGCGCAGCAGAATACTCAGGTTATACTTGACGAGCCAAGCATGTACAGATATGGCCTCGAAACACGGAGACCGAAAGGTCGAGCGTGAATCATATAGTAGATATGATCAACATAATGATGTTCACCGATGAAACTACTCCATCTCACGTGATGATCGGACATGGTTTAGTTGATTTGGATCACGTGATCACTTAGAGGATTAGAGGGATGTCTATCTAAGTGGGAGTTCTTAAGTAATTTGATTAATTGAACTTACATTTATCATGAACTTAGTCCCTGATAGTATCTTGCTTGTTTATGTTGATTGTAGATAGATGGCTCGTGCTGTTGTTCCGTTGAATTTTAATGCGTTCCTTGAGAAAGCAAAGTTGAAAGATGATGGTAGCAATTACACGGACTGGGTCCGTAACTTGAGGATTATCCTCATTGCTGCACAGAAGAATTACGTCCTGGAAGCACCGCTGGGTGCCAGGCCTGCTGCTGGAGCAACGCCAGATGTTATGAACGTCTGGCAGAGCAAAGCTGATGACTACTCGATAGTTCAGTGTGCCATGCTTTACGGCTTAGAATCGGGACTTCAACGACGTTTTGAACATCATGGAGCATATGAGATGTTCCAGGAGTTGAAGTTAATATTTCAAGCAAATGCCCGGATTGAGAGATATGAAGTCTCCAATAAATTCTATAGCTGCAAGATGGAGGAGAACAGTTCTGTCAGTGAGCATATACTCAAAATGTCTGGGTATAATAATCACTTGATTCAATTGGGAGTTAATCTTCCAGATGATTGCGTCATTGACAGAATTCTCCAATCACTGCCACCAAGCTACAAGAGCTTCGTGATGAACTATAATATGCAAGGGATGAACAAGACTATTCCCGAGCTCTTCGCGATGCTGAAAGGTGCGGAGGTAGAAATCAAGAAAGAGCATCAAGTGTTGATGGTCAACAAGACCACTAGTTTCAAGAAAAAGGGCAAAGGAAAGAAGAAGGGGAACTTCAAGAAGAACAGCAAGACAGTTGCTGCTCAAGAGAAGAAACCCAAGTCTGGACCTAAGCCTGAAACTGAGTGCTTCTACTGCAAGCAGACTGGTCACTGGAAGCGGAACTGCCCCAAGTATTTGGCGGATAAGAAGGATGGCAAAGTGAACAAAGGTATATTTGATATACATGTTATTGATGTGTACCTTACTAATGCTCGCAGTAGCACCTGGGTATTTGATACTGGTTCTGTTGCTAATATTTGCAACTCGAAACAGGGGCTACGGATTAAGCGAAGATTGGCTAAGGACGAGGTGACGATGCGCGTGGGAAACGGTTCCAAAGTCGATGTGATCGCGGTCGGCACGCTACCTCTACATCTACCTTCGGGATTAATATTAGACCTAAATAATTGTTATTTGGTGCCAGCGTTGAGCATGAACATTATATCTGGATCTTGTTTAATGCGAGACGGTTATTCATTTAAATCAGAGAATAATGGTTGTTCTATTTATATGAGTAATATCTTTTATGGTCATGCACCCTTGAAGAGTGGTCTATTCTTATTAAATCTCGATAGTAGTAATACACATATTCATAATGTTGAAGCCAAAAGATGCAGAGTTGATAATGAAAGTGCAACTTATTTGTGGCACTGTCGTTTAGGTCATATCGGTATAAAGCGCATGAAGAAACTCCATACTGATGGACTTTTGGAACCACTTGATTATGAATCACTTGGTACTTGCGAACCGTGCCTCATGGGCAAGATGACTAAAACACCGTTCTCCGGTACTATGGAGAGAGCAACAGATTTGTTGGAAATCATACATACCGATGTATGTGGTCCGATGAATATTGAGGCTCGTGGCGGATATCGTTATTTTCTCACCTTCACAGATGATTTAAGCAGATATGGGTATATTTACTTAATGAAACATAAATCTGAAACATTTGAAAGGTTCAAAGAATTTCAGAGTGAAGTTGAAAATCATCGTAACAAGAAAATAAAGTTTCTACGATCTGATCGTGGAGGAGAATATTTGAGTTACGAGTTTGGTGTACATTTGAAAAACTGTGGAATAGTTTCGCAACTCACGCCACCCGGAAAACCACAACGTAATGGTGTGTCCGAACGTCGTAATCGTACTTTACTAGATATGGTGCGATCTATGATGTCTCTTACTGATTTACCGCTATCATTTTGGGGTTATGATTTAGAGACGGCCGCATTCACGTTAAATAGGGCACCATCAAAATCCGTTGAGACGACGCCTTATGAACTATGGTTTGGCAAGAAACCAAAGTTGTCGTTTCTGAAAGTTTGGGGCTGCGATGCTTATGTGAAAAAGCTTCAACCTGACAAGCTCGAACCCAAATCGGAGAAGTGTGTCTTCATAGGATATCCAAAGGAAACTATTGGATACACCTTCTATCACAGATCCGAAGGCAAGACTTTTGTTGCTAAATTCGGAAACTTTCTTGAGAAGGAGTTTCTCTCGAAAGAAGTGAGTGGGAGGAAAGGAGAACTTGACGAGGTAACTGTACCTGCTCCCTTGTTGGAAAGTAGTACATCATAGAAAATTGTTTCTGCGACACCTACACCAATAAGTGAGGAAGTTAATGATAATGATCATGAAACTTCAGAACAACATACTACTGAACCTCGTAGATCAACCAGAGTAAGATCCGCACCAGAGTGGTACGGTAATCCAGTTCTGGAAGTCATGCTACTAGATCATGATGAACCTACGAACTATGAAGAAGCGATGATGAGCCCAGATTCCGCAAAGTGGCTTGAAGCCATGAAATCTGAGATGGGATCCATGTATGAGAACAAAGTATGGACTTTGGTTGACTTGCCCGATGATCGGCAAGCAATTGAGAATAAATGGATCTTCAAGAAGAAGACTGACGCTGATGGTAATGTTACTATCTACAAAGCTCGACTTGTCGCGAAAGGTTTTCGACAAGTTCAAGGGATTGACTACGATGAGACCTTCTCACCCGTAGCGATGCTTAAGTCCGTCCGCATCATGTTAGCGATTGCCGCATTTTATGATTATGAAATTTGGCAGAAGGATGTCAAAACTGCATTCCTGAATGGATTTCTGGAAGAAGAGTTGTATATGATGCAACCGGAAGGTTTTGTCGATCCAAAGGGAGCTAACAAAGTGTGCAAGCTCCAGCGATCCATTTATGGACTGGTGCAAGCCTCTCGGAGTTGGAATAAACGTTTTGATAGTGTGATCAAAGCATTTGGTTTTATACAGACTTTCGGAGAAGCCTGTATTTACAAGAAAGTGAGTGGGAGCTCTGTAGCATTTCTGATATTATATGTGGATGACATATTGCTAATTGGAAATGATATAGAATTTCTGGATAGCATAAAGGGATACTTGAATAAAAGTTTTTCAATGAAAGACCTCGGTGAAGCTGCTTACATATTAGGCATTAAGATCTATAGAGATAGATCAAGACGCTTAATTGGACTTTCACAAAGCACATACCTTGACAAAATTTTGAAGAAGTTCAAAATGGATCAAGCAAAGAAAAGGTTCTTGCCTGTGTTACAAGGTGTGAAATTGAGTAAGACTCAATGCCCGACCACTGCAGAAGGTAGAGAGAATATGAAAGATGTTCCCTATGCATCAGCCATAGGATCTATCATGTATGCAATGCTGTGTACCAGACCTGATGTGTGCCTTGCTATAAGTTTAGCAGGGAGGTACCAAAGTAATCCAGGAATGGATCACTGGACAGCGGTCAAGAACATCCTGAAATACCTGAAAAGGACTAAGGATATGTTTCTCGTATATGGAGGTGACAAAGAGCTCACCGTAAAAGGTTACGTTGATGCAAGCTTTGACACTGATCCGGACGATTCTAAATCGCAAACAGGATACATGTTTACATTAAACGGTGGAGCTGTCAGTTGGTGCAGTTCTAAACAAAGCGTCGTAGCGGGATCTACATGTGAAGAGGAGTACATAGCTGCTTCGGAAGCAGCGAACGAAGGAGTCTGGATGAAGGAGTTCATATCCGATCTAGGTGTCATACCTAATGCATCGGGTCCAATGAAAATCTTTTGTGACAATACTGGTGCAATTGCCTTGGCAAAGGAATCCAGATTTCACAAAAGGACCAAACACATCAAGAGACGCTTCAACTCCATCCGGGATCTAGTCCAGGTGGGAGACATAGAGATTTGCAAGAAACATACGGATCTGAATGTTGTAGACCCGTTGACTAAGCCTCTTCCATGAGCAAAACATGATCAGCACCAAAGCTCCATGGGTGTTAGAATCATTATAGTGTAATCTAGATTATTGACTCTAGTGCAAGTGGGAGACTGAAAGAAATATGCCCTAGAGGCAATAATAAAGTTATTATTTATTTCCTTATAATCATGATAAATGTTTATTATTCATGCTAAAATTGTATTAACCGGAAACATAATACATGTGTGAATACATAGACAAACAAAGTGTCACTAGTATGCCTCTACTTGACTAGCTCGTTAATCAAAGATGGTTATGTTTCCTAACCATGAACAATGAGTTGTTATTTGATTAACGAGGTCACATCATTAGTTGAATGATCTGATTGACATGACCCATTCCATTAGCTTAGCACACGATCGTTTAGTATGTTGCTATTGCTTTCTTCATGACTTATACATGTTCCTATGACTATGAGATTATGCAACTCCCGTTTGCCGGAGGAACACTTTGGGTGCTACCAAACGTCACAACGTAACTGGGTGATTATAAAGGAGCATTACAGGTGTCTCCGAAGGTAGATGTTGGGTTGGCGTATATCGAGATTAGGATTTGTCACTCCGATTGTCGGAGAGGTATCTCTGGGCCCTCTCGGTAATACACATCACATAAGCCTTGCAAGCATTACAACTAATATGTTAGTTGTGAGATGATGTATTACGGAATGAGTAAAGAGACTTGCCGATAACAAGATTAAACTAGGTATTGGATACCGACGATCGAATCTCAGGCAAGTAACATACCGATGACAAAGGGAACAACGTATGTTGTTATGCGGTCTGACCGATAAAGATCTTCGTAGAATATGTAGGAGCCAATATGGGCATCCAGGTCCCGCTATTGGTTATTGACCGGAGATGTGTCTCGGTCATGTCTACATTGTTCTCGAACCCGTAGGGTCCGCACGCTTAAGGTTACGATGACAGTTACATTATGAGTTTATGCATTTTGATGTACCGAAGGTTGTTCGGAGTCCCGGATGTGATCATGGACATGACGAGGAGTCTCGAAATGGTCGAGACGTAAAGATTGATATATTGGAAGCCTATGTTTGGATATCGGATGTGTTCCGGGTGAAATCGGGATTTTACCGGAATACCGGGAGGGTTATCGGAACCCCCCGGGAGCTATATGGGCCATAGTGGGCCTTGGTGGAAAAGAGAAGAGGCTGCCCTAGATAGGCTGTGCGCCTCCCCCTTCCCCTAGTCCTATTAGGACTAGGAGAGGTGGCCGGCCCCCTCCTCCTCTTTTCCCCCTCCGCGAATCCTATTCCGACTAGGATTGGGGGGGGGGAATCCTACTCCTAGAGGGAGTAGGACTCTCCTGCGCCCTCCTCCTTGGCCGGCCAGCCTCCCCCCTCTACTCCTTTATATACGGAGGCAGGGGGCACCTCTAGACACACAAGTTGATCCACGTGATATATTCCTTAGCCGTGTGCAGTGCCCCCTGCCACCATATACCTCGATAATACTGTAGCGGAGTTTAGGCGAAGCCTTGCTGCTGTAGTTCATCAAGATCGTCACCACGCCTACGTGCTGACGAAACTCTGCCCTGACACTTTGCTGGATCGGAGTCCGGGGATCGTCATCGAGCTGAACGTGTGCTCGAACTCGGAGGTGCCGTAGTTTCGGTGCTTGATCGGTTGGATCGTGAAGACGTACGACTACTTCCTCTACGTCGTGTCATCGCTTCCGCAGTCGGTCTGCGTTGGGTACGTAGACAACACTCTCCCCATCGTTGCTATGCATCACATGATCTTGCGTGTGCGTAGGAAATTTTTTGAAATTACTACGAAACCCAACATGAATACATAGACAAACAGAGTGTCACTAGTATGCCTCTACTTGACTAGCTCGTTAATCAAAGATGGTTATGTTTCCTAACCATGAACAAAGAGTTGTTATTTGATTAACGAGGTCACATCATTAGTTGAATGATCTGATTGACATGACCCATTCCATTAGCTTAGCACCCGATCGTTTAGTATGTTGCTATTGCTTTCTTCATGACTTATACATGTTCCTATAACTATGAGATTATGCAACTCCCGTTTACTGGAGGAACACTTTGGGTACTACCAAACGTCACAACGTAACTGGGTGATTATAAAGGAGTACTACAGGTGTCTCCAAAGGTACATGTTGGGTTGGCGTATTTCGAGATTAGGTTTTGTCACTCCGATTGTCGGAGAGGTATCTCTGGGCCCTCTCGGTAATGCACATCACTTAAGCCTTGCAAGCATTGCAACTAAATGAGTTAGTTGCGGGATGATGTATTACAGAACGAGTAAAGAGACTTGCCGGTAACGAGATTGAACTAGGTATTGGATACCGACGATCAAATCTCGGGCAAGTAACATACCGATGACAAAGGGAACGACGTATGTTGTTATGCGGTCTGACCGATAAAGATCTTCGTAGAATATGTAGGAGCCAATATGGGCATCCAGGTCCCGCTATTGGTTATTGACCGGAGACGAGTCTCGGTCATGTCTACATTGTTCTCGAACCCGTAGGGTCCGCACGCTTAAGGTTACGATGACAGTTATATTATGAGTTTATGCATTTTGATGTACCGAAGGTTGTTCAGAGTCCCGGATGTGATCACGGACATGACGAGGAGTCTCGAAATGGTCGAGACATAAAGATTGATATATTGGAAGCCTATGTTTGGATATCGGAAGTGTTCCGGGTGAAATCGGGATTTTACCGGAGTACCGGGAAGGTTACCGGAACCCGCCGGGAGCTAAATGGGCCATGATGGGCCTTAGTGGAAAAGAGAAGAGGCAGCCCTACATGGGCTGCGCGCCTCCTCCTTCCCCTAGTCCTATTAGGACTAGGAGAGGTGGCCGGCCCCCTCTCTCTCTTTTCCCCCTCCGTGAATCCTATTCCAACTAGGATTGGGGGGGGGAATCCTACTCCCGGAGGGAGTAGGACTCTCCTGGCGCACCCCTTGTGGCCGGCCAGCCTCCCCCCTTTGGTCCTTTATATACTGAGGTAGAGGCACCCTAGAACACACAAGTTGATCCACGTGATCTATTCCTTAGCCGTGTGCGGTGCCCCCAGCCACCATAGTCCTCGATAATACTGTAGCAGAGTTTAGGCGAAGCCCTGCTGCTGTAGTGCATCAAGATCGTCACCACGCCGTCGTGCTGACTGAACTCTTCCCCGACACTTTGCTGGATCGGAGTCCGGGGATTGTCATCGAGCTGAACGTGTGCTCGAACTCGGAGGTGCCGTAGTTTCGGTGCTTCATCGGTTGGATCGTGAAGACGTACGACTACTTCCTCTACGTTGCGTCAACGCTTCCGCAGTCGGTCTGCGTGGGTACGTAGATAACACTCTCCCCTCTCGTTGCTATGCATCACATGATCTTGCGTGTGCGTAGGAAATTTTTTGAAATTACTACGAAACCCAACAGTGGCATCCGAGCCTAGGTTATTTATGTTGATGTTATATGCACGAGTAGAACACAAGTGAGTTGTGGGCGATATAAGTCATACTGCCTACCAGCATGTCATACTTTGGTTCGGCGGCATTGTTGGACGAGACGACCCGGACCAACCTTACGCGTACGCTTACGCGAGACCGGTTCCCCCGACGTGCTTTGCACACAGGTGGCTTGCGGGCGACTGTCTCTCCAACTTTAGTTGAACAAAGTGTGGCTACGCCCGGTCCTTGCGAAGGTTAAAACGGAGTCTATTTGACAAACTATCGTTGTGGTTTTGATGCGTAGGTGAGATTGGTTCTTGCTTAAGCCCGTAGCAACCACGTAAAACTTGCAACAACAAAGTAGAGGACGTCTAACTTGTTTTTGCAGGGCATGTTGTGATGTGATATGGTCAAGGCATGATGCTGAATTTTATTGTATGAGATGATCATGTTTTGTAACCAAGTTATCGGCAACTGGCAGGAGCCATATGGTTGTCGCTTTATTGTATGCAATGCAATCGCGATGTAATGCTTTACCTTATTACTAAACGGTAGTGATAGTCGTGGAAGCATAAGATTGGCGAGACGACAACGATGCTACGATGGAGATCAAGGTGTCGCGCCGGTGACGATGGTGATCATGATGGTGCTTCGAAGATGGAGATCACAAGCACAAGATGATGATGGCCATATCATATCACTTATATTGATTGCATGTGATGTTTATCCTTTTATGCATCTTATCTTGCTTTGATTGATGGTAGCATTATAAGATGATCTCTCACTAAATTATCAAGAAGTGTTCTCCCTGAGTATGCACCGTTGCGAAAGTTCTTCGTGCTGAGACACCACGTGATGATCGGGTGTGATAAGCTCTACGTCCATCTACAATGGGTGCAAGCCAGTTTTGCACACGCAGAATACTCAGGTTAAACTTGACGAGCCTAGCATATGCAGATATGGCCTCGGAACACGGAGACCGAAAGGTCGAACGTGAATCATATAGTAGATATGATCAACATAACGATGTTCACCATTGAAAACTACTCCATCTCACGTGATGATCGGTTATGGTTTAGTTGATTTGGATCACGTGATCACTTAGAGGATTAGAGGGATGTCTATCTAAGTGGGAGTTCTTAAGTAATTTGATTAATTGAACTTAAACTTATCATGAACTTAGTACTTGATAGTATCTTGCTTGTTTATGTTGATTGTAGATAGATGGCTCGTGCTGTTGTTCCGTTGAATTTTAATGCGTTCCTTGAGAAAGCAAAGTTGAAAGATGATGGTAGCAATTACACGGACTGGGTCCGTAATTTGAGGATTATCCTCATTGCTGCTCAGAAGAATTACGTCCTGGAAGCACCGCTAGGTGCCAGGCCTGCTGCTGGAGCAACACCAGATGTTATGAACGTCTGGTAGAGCAAAGCTGATGACTACTCGATAGTTCAGTGTGCCATGCTTTACGGCTTAGAATCGGGACTTCAACGACGTTTTGAACGTCATGGAGCATATGAGATGTTCCAGGAGTTGAAGTTAATATTTCAAGCAAATGCCCGGATTGAGAGATATGAAGTCTCCAATAAGTTCTATAGCTGCAAGATGGAGGAGAACAATTCTGTCAGTGAGCATATACTCAAAATGTCTGGGTATAATAATCACTTGATTCAGATGGGAGTTAATCTTCCAGATGATTGCGTCATTGACAGAATTCTCCAATCACTGCCACCAAGCTACAAGAGCTTCGTGATGAACTATAATATGCAAGGGATGAACAAGACTATTCCCGAGCTCTTCGCGATGCTGAAAGCTGTGGAGGTAGAAATCAAGAAGGAGCATCAAGTGTTGATGGTTAACAAGACCACTAGTTTCAAAAAAAAAGGGCAAAGGGAAGAAGAAGGGGAACTTCAAGAAGAACGGCAAGCAAGTTGCTGCTCAGGAGAAGAAACCCAAGTCTGGACCTAAGCCTGAAACTGAGTGCTTCTACTGCAAGCAGACTGGTCACTGGAAGCGGAACTGCCCCAAGTATTTGGCGGATAAGAAGGATGGCAAGGTGATCAAAGGTATATGTGATATACATGTTATTGATGTGTACCTTACTAGAGCTCGCAGTAGCACCTGGGTATTTGATACTGGTTCTGTTGCTAATATTTGCAACTCGAAACAGGGACTACGGAATAAGCGGGCACTGGCAAAGGACGAGGTGACGATGCGCGTGGGAAATGATTCCAAAGTCGATGTGATCGCAGTCGGCACGCTACCTCTACATCTACCTTCGGGATTAATATTAGACCTAAATAATTGTTATTTGGTGCCAGCGTTGAGCATGAACATTATATCTGGATCTTGTTTAATGCGAGATGGTTATTCATTTAAATCAGAGAATAATGGTTGTTCTATTTATATGAGTAATATCTTTTATGGTCATGCACCTTTGAAGAGTGGTCTATTTTTGATGAATCTCGATAGTAGTGATACACATATTCATAATGTTGAAGCCAAAAGATGCAGAGTTGATAATGAAAGTGCAACTTATTTGTGGCACTGTCGTTTAGGTCATATCGGTGTAAAGCGCATGAAGAAACTCCATACTGATGGACTTTTGGAACCACTTGATTATGAATCACTTGGTACTTGCGAACCGTGCCTCATGGGCAAGATGACTAAAACACCGTTCTCTGGTACTATGGAGAGAGCAACAGATTTGTTGGAAATCATACATACCAATGTATGTGGTCCGATGAATATTGAGGCTCGTGGCGGATATCGTTATTTTCTCACCTTCACAGATGACTTAAGCAGATATGGGTATATCTACTTAATGAAACATAAGTCTGAAACATTTGAAAGGTTCAAAGAATTTCAGAGTGAAGTTGAAAATCATCGTAACAAGAAAATAAAGTTTCTACGATCTGATCGTGGAGGAGAATATTTGAGTTACGAGTTTGGTGTACATTTGAAAAATTGTGGAATAGTTTCGCAACTCACGCCACCCGGAACACCACAGCGTAATGGTGTGTCCGAACGTCGTAATCGTACTTTACTAGATATGGTGCGATCTATGATGTCTCTTACTGATTTACCGCTATCGTTTTGGGGTTATGCTTTAGAGACGGCCGCATTCACGTTAAATAGGGCACCATCAAAATCCGTTGAGACGACGCCTTATGAACTATGGTTTGGCAAGAAACCAAAGTTGTCGTTTCTTAAAGTTTGGGGCTGCGATGCTTATGTGAAAAAGCTTCAACCTGATAAGCTCGAACCCAAATCGGAGAAATGTGTCTTCATAGGATACCCAAAGGAGACTGTTGGGTACACCTTCTATCACAGATCCGAAGGCAAGACATTCGTTGCTAAGAATGGATCCTTTCTAGAGAAGGAGTTTCTCTCGAAAGAAGTGAGTGGGAGGAAAGTAGAACTTGACGAGGTAACTGTACCTGCTCCCTTATTGGAAAATAGTATATCATAGAAAACTGTTTCTGCGACATCTATACCAATTAGTGAGGAAGCTAATGATGTTGATCATGAAACTTCAGGTCAAGATACTACTGAACCTCGTAGATCGACCAGAGCGAGATCCGCACCAGAGTGGTACGGTAATCCTGTTATGGAAGTCATGCTACTAGATCATGATGAACCTACGAACTATGAAGAAGCGATGGTGAGCCCAGATTCCGCAAAGTGGCTTAATGCCATGAAATCTGAGATGGGATCCATGTATGAGAACAAAGTATGGACTTTGGTTGACTTGCCCGATGATCGGCAAGCAATTGAGAATAAATGGATCTTCAAGAAGAAGACTGACGCTGATGGTAATGTTACTGTCTACAAAGCTCGACTTGTCGCAAAAGGTTTTCGACAAGTTCAAGGGGTTGACTACGATGAGACCTTCTCACCCGTAGCGATGCTTAAGTCTGTCCGAATCATGTTAGCAATAGCCGCATTTTATGATTATGAAATTTGGCAGATGGATGTCAAAACAGCATTCCTGAATGGATTTCTGGAAGAAGAGTTGTATATGATGCAACCGGAAGGTTTTGTCGATCCAAAGGGAGCTAACAAAGTATGCAAGCTCCAGCGATCCATTTATGGACTGGTGCAAGCCTCTCGGAGTTGGAATAAACGTTTTGATAGTGTGATCAAAGCATTTTGAGTTTATGGACTGGTCCGCACGCTTAAGGTTACGATGACAGTTATATTATGAGTTTATGCATTTTGATGTACCGAAGGTTGTTCGGAGTCCCGGATGTGATCACGAACATGACGAGGAGTCTCGAAATGGTCGAGACATAAAGATTGATATATTGGAAGCCTATGTTTGGATATCGGAAGTGTTCCGGGTGAAATCGGGATTTTACCGGAGTACCGGGAAGGTTACCGGAACCCCCCGGGAGCTAAATGGGCCATGATGGGCCTTAGTGGAAAAGAGAAGAGGCAGCCCTACATGGGCTGCGCGCCTCCTCCTTCCCCTAGTCCTATTAGTACTAGGAGAGGTGGCCGGCCCCCTCTCTCTCTTTCCCCCCTCCGCGAATCCTATTCCAACTAGGATTGGGGGGGGGGATCCTACTCCCGGAGGGAGTAGGACTCTCCTGGCGCACCCCTTGTGGCCGGCCAGCCTTCGCCCCTTTGGTCCTTTATATACTGAGGTAGAGGCACCCTAGAACACACAAGTTGATCCACGTGATCATTCCTTAGCCGTGTGCGGTGCCCCCAGCCACCATAGTCCTCGATAATACTGTAGCAGAGTTTAGGCGAAGGCCTGCTGCTGTAGTGCATCAAGATCGTCACCACGCCGTCGTGCTGACGGAACTCTTCCCCGACACTTTGCTGGATCGGAGTCCGGGGATTGTCATCGAGCTGAACGTGTGCTCGAACTCGGAGGTGCCGTAGTTTCGGTGCTTGATCGGTTGGATCGTGAAGACGTACGACTACTTCCTCTACGTTGCATCAACGCTTCCGCAGTCGGTCTGCGTGGGTACGTAGACAACACTCTCCCCTCTCGTTGCTATGCATCACATGATCTTGCATGTGCGTAGGAAATTTTTTGAAATTACTACGAAACCCAACAATGTCTGCGTGTCTCCTGAACCCGTAGGGTCTACACACTTAAGGTTCGGTGACGCTAGGGTTGTTGAGATATTAGTATACGGTAACCCGAAAGTTGTTCGGAGTCCCGGATGAGATCCCGGACGTCACGAGGAGTTCCGGAATGGTTTGGAGGTGAAGATTTATATATAGTAAGTCAAGTTTCGGCCATCGGGAAGGTTTTCGGGGTAATCGGTATTGTACCGGGACCATCGGAAGGGTCCCGGGGGTCTACCGGGTGGGGCCACCTATCCCGGAGGGCCCCATGGGCTAAAGTGGGAGGGGAACCAGCCCCTAGTGGGCTGGTGCGCCCCCCATGGGCCTCCCCCTGCGCCTAGGATTGGAAACCCTAGGGGTGGGGGCGCCCCACTTGGCTTGGGGGGCACTCCACCCCCCTTGGCCGCCACCCCCCTTGGAGATTCAATCTCCTAGGGCCGGCGCCCCCTAGGGGTCCTATATATAGTGGGGGGGAGGGCAGCCGCACCCTAGCCCCTGGCGCCTCCCTCTCCCTCCCGTGACACTCCTCCCTCTCCCTGAGCTTGGCGAAGCCCTGCCGAGATCACCGTTGCTTCCACCACCACGCCGTCGTGCTGCTGGATCTTCATCAATCTCTCCTTCCCCCTTGCTGGATCAAGTTGGAGGAGATGTCTTCCTAACCGTACGTGTGTTGAACGCGGAGGTGCCGTCCGTTCGGCACTAGGTCATCGGTGATTTGGATCACGACGAGTACGACTCCATCAACCCCGTTCTCTTGAACGCTTCCGCGCGCGATCTACAAGGGTATGTAGATGCACTCCCCTCTCCCTCGTTGCTAGATGACTCCATAGATTGATCTTGGTGATGCGTAGAAAATTTTAAAATTCTGCTACGTTCCCCAACACTTTCTACATATATCATAGCAAACTGCACACAACCGCCCGCATCAGATGCAGAGATAAACCAAACCAGAAGAAGTGGAGGAGGGATTCACACCTGGTTGAGGCTTTGGCGAGAGGGCAATATGCAGCGCCTACGCCAGCTTGGGTGCCATGGGCACATGCTAGTGACTACCAATATAGCAACATACGAATACTTGGACTTGATCATCCGGCTGTAGTATATATATTCAACTTCATCCTCCATTTGGGATCCAGAAAACAAGTTCATCGCTAGGAAAAGTTAAGATTTCTCGTGCTAGTCAAGTAGTACCAAACGTGTATATGTTGAGAGAGCAGGTGGGACGGGCTTACCTAGTCCCCGGAGGCGCAATCAGGGGAAGCAGGAAGGAAGGAGCTCCGAGGTACAGCCAGCCACAACCAATGGCGGTGTGCGCTGCTGCTGTGTCTGCGTGTGCGTGTGGAAGGGAAAAGGGATGGCGCATCAGGTTGGGGAGAATAGAAGAGAAGATCAAAGAGGAGAAGGGAAGGGAGGGCGAGAGATCGAGTACCTACGGTCGGGGCAGGGGGAGAGCGGAGGAAGCTCCCGGCGCGCGAGCATCTCCAACAACGACGCACGAAGCAGTCGTAGCAGACGGTCCTCTCCCGTCCGGCGCGATTCCTCTTGCGACCGTGGCGGACCGGGGAGCGCCATGTGGTGCCCTGCCCTGCTCGATCTGGCCGCCGCCGCCGTCTGAGGAAGAGCATCTCTGTCTCTCCTTCTTTCTGATGAGGGGAGGGGAGGCCGGCGGCGTGGTCCGAGAGGGACTGGGAGAGGTTGGCGGCGGCGGCGATGTGGTCTGAGAGATGGAGGGGTTCCGCAATGGCGGTGGAGGTCTCCGAGGCCGCGTCGAGGGCACGAGGATTCGGGTGCGAGCTTCTGGCTATTTTTCGTAGGTTAACCGTCGTAGATTTTTCTTAAACGATTTTCTGTCCATGAACCGTAGTGTTTCACAACTGGTATCGTGGTAGTATACCGATTTTTTTTGTCAGTCTCGAGAGGTGGGATCGAGGACGAAAATTAACCATCTCTAATGGGATGAAAATTGATCGGCGGAGACTACCAACTGCTCCATTAGGAGTAAAGATACATTACGGTCTTGAAACTGTCCCGAAGGAGAGGTAAAAGAGCTAAGATCAATGCCATTTCTTTAATTAGCCACCTATGCATAGGACTCAATGTCTCCCACTTAGATGATCTGTATACTTCATTTGCTACTCGTTCTAGCAGCTTTACTCCCGACATCAACGCCTCTTTACTTTACGCCTTTATCTGCAAAATGGAACTGATCTATTTGTCAAATGGTCCAAAATAAATCAACTTTATAATAATTATTGGATCATTATACAAAATCCAAGAATAAATGCAAGCATCAAGATTTGAACCCTGGTGAGCTAGGGATACTACAGTCCTTCTAACCATCCAACCACAGGTTGGTTCACATTATGGAAGGGTGTAGTTAGGTCTCGATGAGTGAGATTCAACCAAGTCTCAGTCAAGTGATATAACATGCAAGATAAAAATAAAAAAACTATTTTTGTCATAAATCTTAATGCAAGATCTCACGGATATATAGGATCGACGATGCACGATCGGAAGAGAGTATGAAGATCTTGGCAACTCTAGACATGGCCGTTCAAAAACCGTTTGACTCGACCGTTTACTGTACACTACGTACTCCACTATTTGCCAGGTCAGTCGGAGGTCATCACGCGTGCACACGCAATGCAAAGTCTCTCCTACGTGTGCGTTCCACTGGCGCCGTTCGTCGTCAACATGAGCACCCTGCTCTGGTCAAACCGCACGCGCTCTACTTATATTCTCCCGACGCCACCAGCTCCATCTCCATCACCTGCCTCCACCAACCATGGCCGCGTATTGCTCTTTGCTGCTGGCCTTGCTCCTCCTCGCGCTCTCCTCCTCCTCGCCGGCGTCGGCGGCGACCCCGTATGGCATCGAGTTCCCGCAGTTCAACGCCGCCGTCGCCGACGCCGGCTGCGACGGCAAGCTGGTCGCCGAGGAGGAGGCGCTCGCGCGCCGGGTCCCGCCGCTCAAGCTCCACATGACCCACCGGTCCGCCGCGGCTGGCGCGACGGGGACGGGCTCCTTCTTCCTCGACTCGGCCGAGAAAGACGCCGTCCGCATCGACACGATGCACCGGAGGGTCGCCCTGTCCGGCTCCGGCGCGGGGCAGAGGGGTTCGGCGCCGAGGAGGGCGCTGTCGGAGCGGGTCCTGGCCACGGTGGAGTCCGGCGTGGCGGTCGGCTCCGGGGAGTACCTGGTGGACGTGTACGTGGGCACGCCGCCGCGCCGGTTCCGGATGATCATGGACACCGGCAGCGACCTCAACTGGCTCCAGTGCGCGCCCTGCCTCGACTGCTTCGAGCAGAGCGGCCCCATCTTCGACCCGGCGGCGTCCACCTCCTACCGCAACGTCACCTGCGGCGACGAGCGCTGCGGCCTCGTCTCCCCGCCGGCGCCCAGGGAGTGCCGCAGGCCACGGAGCGACCCCTGCCCCTACTACTACTGGTACGGCGACCAGTCGAACACCACCGGCGACCTGGCGCTCGAGGCCTTCACCGTCAACCTCACGGCCACCGGGACCCGGCGCGTGGACGGCGTGGCGTTCGGGTGCGGCCACCAGAACCGCGGCCTCTTCCACGGCGCCGGCGGGCTGCTGGGGCTCGGCCGCGGCCCGCTCTCGTTCGCGTCGCAGCTGCGCGGCGTCTACGGCGGGCACGCCTTCTCCTACTGCCTCGTGGAGCACGGCAGCGCGGCCGGGAGCAAGGTCATCTTCGGGCACGACGACGCGCTGCTGGCGCACCCACAGCTCAACTACACGGCCTTCGCGCCAGCCACGGACACGGACACCTTCTACTACCTCCAGCTCAAGTCCGTCCTCGTGGGCGGGGAGGCGGTCAACATCTCCTCCGACACGCTGGCCGCCGGCGGCACCATCATCGACTCCGGCACGACGCTGAGCTACTTCCCGGAGCCGGCGTACCGGGCGATCCGGCAGGCGTTCATCGACCGCATGAGCCCGTCCTACCCGCTCATCGCCGGGTTCCCGGTGCTGAGCCCGTGCTACAACGTGTCCGGGGCCGGAAAGATCGAGGTGCCGGAGCTGTCGCTGGTGTTCGCGGACGGCGCGGCGTGGGAGTTCCCGGCGGAGAACTACTTCATCCGGCTGGAGCCGGAGGGGGTGATGTGCCTGGCCGTCCTGGGCACGCCGCGCTCCGGCATGTCCATCATCGGCAACTACCAGCAGCAGAACTTCCACGTCCTCTACGACCTCGAGCGCAACCGGCTCGGCTTCGCGCCGCGGCGGTGCGCCGAGGTCTAGGCCGGCCGGCCGGCCGCCGTCCATCGTCCATTATTCCATTTTGACTGATTGATTCGACTGATTGGTCGGTCGGTTGTGCTCCACGTACTTAGGTAGGTAAAAAAGCGGCTGTGCTAACTGTATTGGAAGAACGAGCAAAGTGGGTTGGGTGTAGAAATTTTGGCACCGGGTTTTCGTATCTTACGAAGCCACGTACGTAGGTGGTTGCTAACACTTTGCTTATTTATTTTTTGCAAGACTTCGGGTCTTGTGTTCATACGTACGTAGATTACTGCTCAGGTGTGTGGAATTAGTTCGGTGCTCATTTTCGTCTTAAATGGATGGACAGAGATGTAAATAATGTTTTTGAAACTATGCCTCATGTGTTGCAGAAATGTCTTTTGAGTCGTCCCCATCATGAGGATGACAGGTCCGTTTCGTTATTTCCGTGGTCGGCATTCCACGTTCAAAGCAAGGGAACGCGTTGCGTGCTTGCTTGCTGCTGCTTTATCCGGAAAGGGGCATGAAAACAATAACAATCCTAAGCAGGACCGATGGACGCGGTGCACAAGCAAACTCGAACAGTTGATTGCATTATTTTTTTGAAATAGGGAGTTGTATTAATTAAGTAGAGAAAACATAGTTCGTACAATGGTGCAAGGCCTCGCTCAACATGCAGGCTGGCACTGTGCCTTGCATAACCCCTCCACGCAACTCTCTACGCCTCAACTGGGCAAGACTATGAGCTAACCTATTTTCCTTCCTATCTACTTTGCAAACTCTAACTTCTCTGTTCCCTTTCATGGCTTGAAACTCCTTTGCAATTGTTCCAACCTCCGATCTATCAATAGACGAGAGGACGAGCGCCTTTGTCACCGAACTGCAATCCGTCTCGATGATTAAGGGTAGATCCGTCTCCGACATTGCCTTCCGTAGTCCTTCTAGGCAAGCCATGGCTTCCGCGCAGTTCGTTCCATTGCACCGCGGTATATAATTCCAAGCTGATAAGATAATTCTTCCATCATGGTCTCGAATCACAGCTCCCCAGGCTTCACTCCTACTTTCCTGCAAAAAACTTCCATCAACATTGACCTTAGCCCATCCGAGCTCTGGCTTTTTCCATCCTTTTTCCGTTGTATTATCATATTGTTGCACGGATGGCAATTTAACCATCGGACTTTTCCCTTTTCGATCTATCTCAGAAGTTCTGTCCGCAATCAAGCGGAGGTTTACAAGGTAGTTTTGCAGAAAATGAGCAGAGTGGGAAATTTTCACTTTACCTTTTGCGAAGATCGTGTCATTTCTATGGTGCCAAACACGCCATCAAAATAGCATAAATTTTTGTTTCTAGGACCCAATCCCTTCCAGTATATTCTATTTCATGCTCAGGGGGCAGGTTCCATACCTCCTTGAGTTCGTGCCACAGGGTCCTTGCAAATGTGCATCAATGTGCCATATGGAAGCCAGTTTCATCATCGGCCCCACATACATTACAAATCGGGGTGAGGCCTGGGATGGATGAAATCTATTAGTTTGAACCGCCAGTGACTCCGCTGCTAGTCTCCATGTAAAAATATGTACTTTTTGGGGTACATTTGTCTTCCAGATATTATTCCAAATACTGCGATCTACCATGGGTATTGTGGCTGGACCCAATCACCACAGAATCCTTTTCGTCCATGGCTAACCGGTATGCGCTATAAACATTAAAAATTTCATTTTTTTCCGGGCTGCCAAGCAATATAATCCTCTTCATCATAATTTGGTAATCGGATACTTAAAATATCATTTACGTCTTCATGTGTAAATATACGCATGATGTCATCTTCCTTCCAAGCGTGACTCTCCTGGTCGATGAGGTCTGCTACCCAACGAGTTCAGGAGCTTGTTGGATTTATGTTTATTTTCATGTTTCCTCTCGGTATCCAATTGTCTCTTCAAATGCGCACACTATTTCCGTTGCAAATGCGCCAAATACATTCTTTTTTAAGGAGCTCCAAACCATGCATGATGCCCTGCCAGCCCGGCGATGCATTATAAATAAATGCCGTGTCTAGCAGATCAGCCCCATGGTGGTATTTTGCCTTAACTACTCTCGCGCACAAGTTGTCAGGATGTGCAATAAGTCGCCAGGCTTGTCTAGCGAGGAGAGCCTGGTTAAAAACTTTAAGATCTTTGAATCTCATACCTCCTTGGCTTTTACGTTTTGTAAGTTTCTCCCAACTCAACCAATGAATACGTCGACGATCCTTATCATCTCCCCACCAAAAGTCTCTGGTCATGTGCATGAGCTCCTCACAAAGGGTTGCTGAGAACTTGAAAACGCTCATTGCAAAAGTGGGGATTGCTTGGGCCACTGATTTAATTAGTGTCTCCTTGGCTCCACTGGAAGAATATTTTTCTGTCCAATATTTCATTTTTTCCTCGCTTTATCTTTCGCGTGCTTGAATTTCCCTTTTACCATACGTCCTTCTGGAACCGGCAAACCTTAGGTATTTCTCTTCGAAAGTCATCGTCACTACATTCAGGACATTTATTACGTCATGTTCATCTTCTTGTGAGCATTTGTTTCCAAGGAGCAGGGAGCATTTAGATGGACTTATTAGCTGTCCAGTGGCTCTTTCATAGTTGTCCAGGATGTTCTTTACCTTATTGGCCTGATCGATGTTTGATTTAAAATATAACAGGCTGTCATCCGCGAAGAAAAAGGTGTGAAATACCAGGGCTTTGTCTACAAATTTTCAGCTCCTGTAATTCACCCGTTTCCACCTTACTCTGTATTAGCCGTGAGAGCCCATCAGCGACAAATAGAAAGAGATAAGGGGAAATTGGATCTCCCTGTCTCAAACCACACGTAGGAGTGAAACTTTGCAACAGGTTCCCGTTGAAACGATCAGAGTATTTTACTGTTTTCACACAAGTCATGATCCATTGTATCCATTTATCTGCAAAACCTAATCCTCTCATCGCCCCTTCAAGGTAATTCCAGTCAACTCTGTCATAGGCCTTTGCGAGGTCTAACTTGTATGCGCAATATTTTCCTTTTGCGTCAGAACTTTTCTGGATGCTATAGATACATTCAAATGCAATCAAAGCGTTGTTCGTAATCATTCGCCCTGGAATGAAGGCACTTTGCGTTGGGGCCATCAAATCATGGAGCAGTGGTCTCAATCTATTTACCAAACATTTTGAAACAATTTTGTACACTATATTGCATAGGCTGATAGGCTTATAGTCTTTTAGGGAGCTCGGGTTTTCCTTCTTCGATATTAGCACTATAACAATATTATTAACTCCTTCCGGCATGACGCCCGAACTGAAGAATTCTTTTACTGCCTTGATCACCTCATTTTTCAGGGTACCCCAATGCCTTTGATAAAATCTCGCAGGAAACCCATCTGCACCTGGAGCCTTCAAGCTGACCGTCTGATAGCAAACTCAAACAAATCGTATTTCACGAGTCAAACAAGCGAGCATATAAATGGTACATCTATTAAACCTGTTATTAAGCTAGGATTTTTCGTTTTTAACTATATGTTTCACAACCTATTGGGAGAATTAGGTGGGTTGTCTTACAGCTAAACCTGGGCATGGGGAGCCTGACCCGGACACCAAACCTTAAAAACCTGATCAGGC
The DNA here is from genome assembly GCF_056163025.1 of Triticum urartu. Taxonomy (NCBI): domain Eukaryota; kingdom Viridiplantae; phylum Streptophyta; class Magnoliopsida; order Poales; family Poaceae; genus Triticum; species Triticum urartu. The sequence continues at coordinate 718,561,609 of NC_141879.1, forward strand.
CAAGGCTTCAAAATAAGGCTCGGTGTACATTTCCAGCTAGGCTTGGGCGTTTGTTTACAACCCAATTTAAGCTCGACCCGAGCTGGTGTATCAGGAGCAAATATATGTTCGCAACCTAGCAACCCATCTCTCATGCCGCTCTAATCCCCACATTGAGCCAGAAAACCTAATCCATAATTCACAACGCACAACCATCTCCTCACACCGTCCCCACGCAGCAGCGGTTGCATCCTTCCCCATTCCCAACCTATCACAAGAATAGCCACCGAGAAGGACCAAGGGACACCCCAAGACATCTCCAAGAAGCACAGACGCTATGTGAAGCCTAACGAACGCTACTATGGCCCTGACGGTGCCTAGTGAAGGAGAGTCTGGCATGTTTAGAGCAACTCTAGCAGACCCTGTAAAACGTCCGGTCTGCAAAAATTTCAGCGAGTATGCGGGCTCGACCCAATTTTTCGATCAGAACAGAGCCCGCATACTCGCCCGGCTTGCAAAAATTTTTGCGGCAGCCCGCAAACCGCACGCCCCGAGCAGTATAACTGCGGTTCCGCGACCCTTTTGCGGGTCCAAACCCTATCCTTCCGTCGCCGCGAGCCACCCGATTCCCTTTCCCCTTTCCTCTCTTCCAATTTCTCGCCGCCGGCGACCACCCGCCCCGCCTCCAGCCGTCATGTGGGGGCGCATGTGGAGCTCCGGACACGGCTCCGTCAGCAGATCCGGCCGTGAGCGTGACCCGGAGCGCGAGCGGCGCGTTCGGTCGGACGGCGCGAGGAGGCGCGGCGCCCGGAGGTGGACTAACCACGGGATGTCGCCGCCGGCGAGCTTCAACCGCCGCGATACGGAGGAGTACGACCGGCGCGCGTCCTACTCCTCCGCGAGGTCCTACGCCGGATCCTCCTCAGTCTCCGGTGCGGGCTTCCTCCCCGTGAAGTGGGAGTGGTCGGACGACGACGAGGAGCTGGAGCCGCCGGCGTCGTTCACCTTCGTTCCGGTGAAGGAGGAGCCCGAGGAGCCTGCTCCGCTCGGCCGCCGCGGAGTCATCGGCCCCGAGGACTACGTCGCGGACTTCGACGCCGTCGCCGCCGCCATCGCCGAGCGGAGCGTGCGTGAGGAGGAGGAGCGTCGGCGCCACGCCGAGGAGCTCGAGGCCCTCGAGTGGCGGCAGGCGGTCGCCGCCAACGAGAAGGCTGAGGAGTGGCGCCGCATCCGCGCGGAGCTGGCGGCGAAGTACTTCGACCTGTGCAGCTCCGGCGAGGAGGATTGAGCGTCCGGCTCCTCCACGGCGTCGTCCAGTTGCCGCGACCTCGCCGCCGTCAGATCCAACCCCTATGCTAGTAGTTTAACGTAGTTTGTAGTATAAACTATGCTTGTAGTTTGTTGATCATGTGATGAACTATGTAGTATGTGATGAACTATTAGTGCAATTTCTCCGGCGAAAGTGTTTTTTCAAATTATGCAGGTTTTGATACGGGTTCTGTTCTGCCGCACGTATTTTCGACTTACAAATGCGATCTTCGTGAAACCGCAAACGTGTTTTGCGGGTCGAATTTTTGCAGGGTCTGCTAGAGTTGCTCTTAGGATGGGTGTTGGGGGAGTAGGTGGGCATCGAAGAACCGAGACTTGACTCAGCCGCCGGCTGGCGTGTATCTCTCCTCCTTCCTACTGCTTCTCATCATCGGATCCTCCAATTTCTTTCTCCTACCCTTTGTAATTGAGGTTATGAACCTAAATCCTGAGATTTATCCACTATAATAGCAAGGACCATATCATTTGGTATCAGCATCCACCTTTTCCCCCAATCCCCTTCCCATGAGCACCGTAACGTGAGCGTACTCGTAGCTAGAAGCAAATCATTGTGGATCTCAATCTCCAAAAGCAGAGGACGAAGGCGGCTCAAGAGCGGAGCGACATTGCCGCGACGCTTCTTGCCATCCAAAATTCATTGGGTAAGATGGAGCCCAAGCTCACGAGGATGGAGCAACAGTTGTCCTCCCTTGAGCCGACGGTCAACAACCTTTCTGCCTGGCGACCAGGGGTGGACTTCGCAGTGGGTAAACCACCGGTGAGACTCGGGAGCAGCATGCAAGGATCACCAATAACCCTTTCGTCACCGGCAAGACCAACAAGACTCCTTCGCCGCCATCCTGTGATGCACCGTCGGTTGATCCTCGTGTGGGTGGAGATGGCCACAAACTATTAGGCTACTACGCTGCAACATCAATATGTGGCTTGATCCTTGGGAGCCCTCTGCTCTCAACACTGATCTCGGCCAATGATTCGTGTCATACTCAATCTCTTACTATTCCTCTACCCAGGCCGGGTGATGGTAGAGGATCGTGTATTGGGAAACAAAACTCTTCCTCTTGTTTAGATTGTCCAGAGTTTGATGGGGATAATCCGACGGGATGGTGGATCCATTGTGAGTCATATTTTCATGTTTCTGCCATGGATCCTAGTGTCGGGGTAGAGACTGTTGTGGTTTTATTTTACTAGAGCCGCAGTGTTGTGGCTACATTAGTAAAAAAATGGCCTATTGTCTCGGTTCGTAAGGGCCTTTTATTCCGGTTCATGAACTGGGAGTAAAGGGTCGGTACTAATGCCCTGTCCGTTTAGTCTCGGTTCAATCCAGAACTGGGACACATGGGCCTCCACATGGCCTGTGCGCGGAGCCCAGGCAGGAAGGCCTTTGGTCCCGGTTGGTGGCACCAACCGGGACCAATAGGCATCCACGCGTCAGCATTTCTGTGGCTAGAGTTTTTGTTTTCTTTGAAAGGGGGGTGGGGGTTTTGGGGGGTTAATTTAGGTGTTTCATATATTGTGTTAGCTAGCTATAATTAATAGAGAGAAGTGTCCTCTCTTATGTCCGTGCTTGGTCGACGCTACGTACTATACATACGTATAGAGAGGACTAGACACGCTAGCTAGCTAGTAAGCAAACGAAGGAAATAGAAGATCGTCATGAACATATATGCATACAGGGAGAAGTGATATCGACCACCTCTCCTTCTCCGAGAGATTGGTCGAACAACAAGTTCTCGTACATCTATCCGACACTACCGGCTACATATATACAATAATTATCTCTTACAAATATAATCTCCTAACATACGGACTCATGGTCCACATAGTATTCTCCGTCTTCAGCGATCACATGGTCAAGAAAGAATGCCGCCAATTCCTCTTAAATTGCTCGCATGCGAGCTGGTGCTAGGAGTTCATCCCGCTTCCGAAACATCTAATTTGAAGAAAGGGGTCAATACATACATACATACATACATACATACATATATATATATACATATATATGAATGAAACTCAACACAAATGATGATAACAAAATAAAATTGTGAATGTTGTTATTTACGTACTTCATATTGTTCGTCAGAGTAGCCCCGCTCACAGGTCGTGTGGCGGATGGACTCGCAAACGTAGTATCCACAGAAATCATTCCCTTGTTCCTGCCACAACCACTTTACAAGAAATAGAGGTCAATCAAACTGATAAGCAAGAATGCCAAATGGTATTGATGAAACTAGCGCTTGAATCAATAGGAGATGCGCGGAACATGCTACTATAGTACTTACTTTCGGGTGTCTAAATTGCAGCTTCTTTAGGAGTCCTGGAGCTTTTTTGGTGAATTTTTTCCAAACCCTGCCAGACAACGAAAACAATTACTTGATATATCAGGAAATGAACAAAGTTGCTGATATGGTGGATAATGATCGATTTAACTTACTTCTCGAGCATATGAGTCATGTCCGCATAGTCCTGGGGATCTTTTCGTCTTGAGTCTAAGACGGTTATTAGTCCCTGCTCAAGCTTAATCTCTAGGAGAATATAGTGGAAACTGCACACGCATGCATAACTCATCAATTACATTACTATAACCTTGACTAATATATAAGGGAAGCCGAATACGCACAAGACAGTAACACTCACTTGAAGTTGTAAGGAAAGAGTATTATATCTTTGTTTTCATTTATTACCAACGATCGTAGCAAGTTGGCCTCGGTATCTACGGCATGAAATTTAACCTCAATTGCATCTATGAGATATGTGTTAATGAACCCAATATCACCGACTTGTCTTTTCTTCAATTCGGCGATCTTCAATCTGCATAATATAGTGAGGATAATTATAAATACATGCAATGAAAGAGCTGAGCTATATAGAGAGACTTAATGACAGAAGTACTACTACTTACAGACAGTAGCAGGTGACCGTTGCTTTATCGAGGGCCAATTGACTGAAAAACTGAAAGAACTCCTCAAATGGAACAGGCAACAGTTCAATTCCAACGAGGTCATGCTCCTTTTTAACTCTCACATACAAAGTACTCCTCCCCCCAGACTCTCTGTAGATTTTCAAGTACCAATCATGCAATCTTCGCATCATCGTTGATAGAGATCTTTCATCTTTGACGAGAGGCTTCCCGTACTCGTATCTTTGTATCTGCATCTCCATGAAATCATAATGTACATCGTCGGGCAGATAATCGCCAAGATTGCTATAACCGGGCACCATCCTCGGATCATTAGCGACGATGTCGCTAGGCACCTTGAGCGGGGGGCACGATTGCTTCGCTTGTTCGCCGAGCTGGGCAATTTGTTTCCCAGCTCGTCATTCTTTCAGCCTTTGATCACTGACAGTACTTCCCGACCGCTCCGCTTCGGCAAATTCCTTTCCAATAATGCGCTCATAGTTTCCTTTCGGCGGAGACTTGGGTGGTTTTGTCAGGGCAGCCAGAGTGCGCTTCGCTTTCACCGGATCTACCTTCTCCTCCAGAGGTGGATGTTTCTTTGCTTTCACCCCTTCAAAGAAGCTCCTCACTTCTTCTCGCGTGATCTCGGCGTTCTCCTCCGGGGTCCTCTCGTATGGTAACTTCTCTAGAGTCTTCAGAGAAGGACCGAATTTGTATGTCCTCCCGCCTCTGGCTGTACTGCTAGACGCCGGCAGAGCAGACGGAGCGGTTGTCTTCTTTACTTGCTTACGAGGCAGAGGAGAAGGACTACGATGCGCCGGAGCAGCCGGAGCGGAGGCGGGTCTCTTCCGCCCTTGCCGACGAGGCGGAGAAGGAGGAGGCTGGCTTCTCGGGCGCGCCAGCGCAGGCGGAGAAGGAGGCGGAGTGCCGCCACGCGCCGGAGAAGGAGCCGACCGAGTGCCCTGATCGTCACTCGCCGGAGGAGGAGGCGGTGGAGGAGGCGGAGTGCCCTGACTCGCCGGAGGAGGAGGAGGAGGCGGATGCGTCCAGTTCGGAAGGTTGATGAGCTCCTTCCGTCATAGGCATGGAGTCTTCAGAGCAGAACCCAGCCGAGTCTCCCCTTCACCGATAGGGTGGTCAAGCTGGAGGTCCTCAAATCCCTCCGTTATTTCATCCACCATCACCCTAGCATATCCTTCTGGAATCGGCCGGCAGTGAAAAGTTGCGCCGGGTTCAGTAGGAAAAACAGAGCCAACAGCCGCCTTGACCTTCATATTAATCCATTGCGTCATAAGGTGGCAATTTTGAGACTCCGTGATAGCATCCACGGGATAGCTGGCAGGAGCCGTCAAGACATGCTCCGGCTGAAGCAGCTCGGTGGAAGCCACGCTGCTTCTCCGCTGAGATGGCGGGGTAGCTTCGGGGGAAGCTTCGGCAGTTCGTTTGCTGTGATTTGCTTCTCGTTCCTCTATCGCTTGTACCCTTGCTTGCAGCGCTTGCATTTGGGTCTGCTGCACTTTTTTCCTCCTCTCCTGACATTTGTAACCACCTGCGTCCGGAAACCCAACCTTCCATGAAATGGAGTCTGGCGTGCCTCGTGTCCGTCCAGGGTGCTCAGGATTCCCGAGGGCCATTGTGAGCTCGTCGTTCTCTCTGTCTGGAATGAACGTCCCTTGCTGCGCTGCTACGATATACTGCTGAAGCTTCTTGACTGGTATGTCCATTTGATCGTTCGTCCAAATGCACTTCCCTGATACAGGGTCCAAGGTTCCGCCAGCCCCGAAGAACCAAGTCCGGCAATGGTCTGGCCAGTTAATTGTCTTTGGTTCGATCCCTTTATCAACCAGATCATTCTCAGTCTTAGCCCACTTAGGCCGGGCTACGATGTAGCCGCCTGACCCCGTGCGATGGTGATGCTTCTTCTTCGCAGCATTTTGCTTGTTTGTCGCTGACATCTTCTTACTCTTTTCCGATGTCTTGTGGGCCGCAAATGCGGGCCAGTGATCTTTGATCTTCTCATATCTGCCCTTGAATTCTGGTGTCTCTTTATTTTCGACAAACTTATTCAGCTCTTTCTTCCACCTCCTGAATAGTTCTGCCATCCTCTTAAGAGCAAAAGACTTGATTAATTGCTTTTTAACTGGCTTCTCCGGATCATCCTCTTGCGGTAGGGTGAAATTTGACTTCAGCTCAGTCCAAAGATCATTTTTCTGCATATCATTGACATAAGACACCTCAGGGTCTTCTGTAGCCAGCTTTAACCATTGTTGGATGCTGATCGAGATCTTGTCCCTAACCAAAACCCCGCACTGAGCAATAAATGCGCTCTTTGTCTGGAGGGGTTCAATCGGTTGGCCGTCGGGCGCGATTGCTATGATCTCAAACTTTTCATCCGAACTCAACTTTTTCTTCGGGCCTCGTCCCTTTACCGAAGTTGTGCTCGATCCGGAGGGCTAGAAAAAAGAACAAAGACTTAATTAATATGTGTACATACCAAAACAATGAATGCATCAATTAGCTAGTCAGCAGAAGCTTAACTAATATATATACCTGGCCGGACTCGGTTCGGTCACCGGAGACGTCATCACGGTCTCCTTCTTGCACCGGCATTGGGTCACCGGAGTGTTGGGTAACGTAGCAGAATTTTAAAATTTTCTACGCATCACCAAGATCAATCTATGGAGTCATCTAGCAACGAGGGAGAGAGGAGTGCATCTACATACCCTTGTAGATCACGAGCGGAAGCGTTCAAGAGAACGGGGTTGATGGAGTCGTACTTGACGTGATCCAAATCACCGAAGATCCTAGTGCCGAACGGATGGCACCTCCGCGTTCAACACACGTACGGAGCGAGGACGTCTCCCGCGCCTTGATCCAGCAAGGAGGAGGGAGAGGTTGAGGAAGAGGGCTCCAACAGCAGCACGACGGCGTGGTGGTGATGAAGCTGCAGTACTCCGGCAGGGCTTCGCCAAGCTATTATGGAGGAGGAGAGGTGTTGGGGAGGGGAGGGGTTGCGCCTTGGATGTTGTGTGCAGCCCTCCCCTCACCCCTCTATTTATAGGGGAAAGGGGAAGGGGGCCGGCCCCCTCTAGCTGAGATCTAGAGGGGGGTGGCGGCCAAGGGGAGGAGGGCTTGCCCCCCAAGCAAGGGGGCGCCCCCCCTTAGGGTTTCCCCCAACCCTAGGCGCATGGGCCCTAGGGGGGTGTGGCGCCCCAGCCCACTTGGGCTGGTTCCCTTCTCCATACAGCCCATAAGGCCCTCCGGAAGAGGTGGACCCTCCCGGTGGACCCCCGGAACCCCTCAGGTGGCCCCGGTACAATACTGACATGCCCCCGAACCTTTCCGGCGACCATATGACAACTTCCCATATATAAATCTTTACCTTCGGACCATTCCGGAACTCCTCGTGACATCCGGGATCTCATCCGGGACTCCTAACAACATCTGGTAATCACATATACAAGTCTTCCCAACAACCCTAGCGTCACCGAACCTTAAGTGTGTAGACCCTACGGGTTCGGGAGACATGCAGACATGACCGAGACGACTCTCCGATCAATAACCAACAGCGGGATCTGGATACCCATGTTGGCTCCCACATGCTCCACGATGATCTCATTGGATGAACCACGATGTCGAGGATTCAATCAATCCGTATACAATTCCCTTTGTCAATCGGTACGTTACTTGTCCGAGACTCGATCGTCGGTATCCCAATACCTTGTTCAGTCTCGTTACCGGCAAGTCACTTTACTCGTACCGTAATGCATGATCCCGTGATCAACCACTTGATCATATTGAGCTCATTATGATGATGCATTACCGAGTGGGCCCAGAGATACCTCCGTCATACGGAGTGACAAATCCCAGTCTCGATTCGTGCCAACCCAACAGACACTTTCAGAGATACCTGTTATGTACCTTTATAGTCATCCAGTTACGTTGTGACGTTTGGCACACCCAAGGCACTCCTACGGTATCCGGGAGTTGCACAATCTCATGGTCTAAGGAAATGATACTTGACATTCAGAAAAGCTACAGCAAATGAACTACACGATCTTTGAGCTAAGCTTAGGATTGGGTCTTGTCCATCACATCATTCTCCTAATGATGTGATCCCGTTATCAATGACATCCAATGTCCATAGCCAGGAAACCATGACTATCTTTTGATCAACGAGCTAGTCGACTAGAGGCTCACTAGGGACGTGTTGTGGTCTATGTATTCACACATGTATTATGATTTCCGGATAACACAATTATATCATGAACAATAGACAATTATCATGAACAAAGAAATATAATAATAACCATTTTATTATTGCCTCTAGGGCATATTTCCAACAGTCTCCCACTTGCACTAGAGTCAATAGTCTAGTTACATTGTGATGAATCGAACACCCATGCAGTTCTGGTGTTGATCATGTTTTGCTCTAGGGAGAGGTTTAGTCAACGGATCCGCCACATTCAGGTCCGTATGTACATTACAAATATCTATGTCTCCATTTTGAACACTTTCACGAATGGAGTTGAAGCGACGCTTGATATGCCTGGTCTTCCTGTGAAACCTGGGCTCCTTGGCAAGGGCAATAGCTCCAGTGTTGTCACAGAAGAGAGTCATCGGGCCCGACGCATTGGGTATGACTCCTAGGTCGGTAATGAACTCCTTCACCCAGACTGCTTCTTTTCTACTCCGGCCTGTTTATAGCTGAGGAGCGGTCGCACCTGTTTATAAGCGCTGCCCCGCCCTCTCCATTGAACTCCTCAGAACTGCAGGCCTTTGGGCCTAATCTCACACCGCTATGCATGTGGGCCTGCTGGGCCTTCTGCGGGCCTGAATCCTGGCCCATGGATGGGCTTCTAGTCGTATTCAGGCCGTGGTGGCCGAGTAGGTGGCATTTTTTTTACTATTTGTTTTTTCATTTCTACTTAGAACTAAATACTTATAGTTTTTAGTGATTTTTTTCTTTTAGGTCACAAAAATTATAAACTTTCTGTTAGTGCCATTAGTTTTAAAATTTGAATAGTTTAAATTTGAATTCTTTAAAATTTGTGTGAATCACTAGTTTATGAATAACTTTACTATAAAAATTGATTTTTGAGTCATTCTTTTTCCTGCTATTTAATATTACTGTGTTTTATCATTATACTCAATTTTGTAATTTTAGTTAGTCATAACAAATATTATATGCATTTTTTTATTTTTTGCTATTTATTTTTTCATTTCTACTTAGAACAAAATACTTATAGTTTTTTAGTGATTTCTTTTTTCTTTTAGGTCACAAAAATTATAAAATTTCTGCATTATTTATTTCCTTTTGTTTTTTGCTTTATTTTTTAATTCTCTTTGCTTTTAGTTTTAGAAAAATTATAAACTTTCTGTTAATGCCATTAGTTTTCAAATTTGAAAACATTTTTTAGTTTTTTGGTTTTCTTTGTTGCTTTATTTATTTTATTTTGTTTCTACTTACAACAAAATACTTATTGTTGCTATTTTTATGTTTTTTCAGTTTTTTTGTTTTGTTTTCTGTATTATTTATTTTCTTTTGGTTTTTGCTTTATTTTTTAATTCTTTTTGCTTTTAGGTCAGCAAAATTATAAACTTTCTGTTAGTGCCATTAGTTTTAGAAAAATTATAAACTTTCTGTTAGTGCCATTAGTTTTCAAATTTGAATAGTTAAAATTTGAATTCTTTGAAATTTGTGTGAATCACAAGTTTGTGATTAACTTTACTAAAAAATGAACATAGATGCACCTATAGAGAAAATTCGACCTAAATTCATAGTTTTCAAATGAACTCTGAAAAAGTTGGCATAGCATACTCGTGTGTTACAAAGTTGGCATGGTATCATCATAATAGTTACGGGATAAAGTCTTCACTTTTTCTTCGCTTGTATCATTTGCTTATTGCGCCGTAACCATGGATAATCTTCATCGTTTATCAGGATGCTTGGGTCATTCTTGACATTGAAGGGAGGAATTTCATGAAACTTTTCATAATCTTCAGACATGTTTGTCTTGCCCTCCACTCCCAGGATATCCCTTTTTCCTGAAAGAACTATGTGGCGCTTTGGCTCATCGTATGATGTATTCGCTTCCTTATCTTTTCTTTTTCTCGGTTTGTTAGACATGTCCTTCACATAGATAACCTGTGCCACATCATTGGCTAGGACGAACGGTTCGTCGGTGTACCCAAGATTTTTCAGATCCACTGTTGTCATTCCGTACTGTGGGTCTACTTGTACCCCGCCGCCTGACAGATTGACCCATTTGCACTTAAACAAAGGGACCTTAAAATCATGTCCGTAGTCAAGTTCTCATATGTCCACTATGTAACCATAATATGTGTCCTTTCCGCTCTCGGTTGCTTCATCAAAGCGGACACCGCTGTTTTGGTTGGTGCTCTTTTGATCTTGGGCGATCGTGTAAAATGTATTCCCATTTATCTCGTATCCTTTGTAAGTCAATACAGTCAAAGATAGTCCCCTGGACAACAAGTACAACTCATCACAAACAGTGTTGTCACCTCTGAGACGTGTTTCCAACCAACTGCTGAAAGTCCTGATGTGTTCACATGTAATCCAGTCATCGCACTGCTTCGGGTGTTTGGAGCGCAGACTGTTCTTGTGTTCATCGACATACGGGGTCACCAAGGTAGAGTTCTGTAGAACTGTGTAGTGTGCTTGAGACCAATAATATCCATCCCTACATATTATTGAGTCACTTCCAAGAGTGCCTTTTCCAGTCAGTCTCCCCTCATACCGCGATTTAGGGAGACCTATCTTCTTAAGGCCAAGAATGAAGTCAACACAAAACCCGATAACATCCTCTGTTTGATGGCCCATGGAGATGCTTCCTTCAGGCCTAGCGCGGTTACGGACATATTTCTTTAGGACTCCCATGAACCTCTCAAAGGGGAACATATTGTGTAGAAATACGGGTCCCCAGGATGACAATCTCGTCGACTAGATGAACTAGGACGTGCGTCATGATATTGAAGAAGGATGGTGGGAACACCAGCTCGAAACTGACAAGACATTGCGCCAAATCACTGTTGGAAATATGCCCTAGAGGAAATAATAAATTAGTTATTATTATATTTCCTTGTTCATGATAATCATTTATTATCCATGCTAGAATTGTATTGATAGGAAACTCAGATACATGTGTGGATACATAGACAACACCATGTCCCTAGTAAGCCTCTAGTTGACTAGCTCGTTGATCAATAGATGGTTACGGTTTCCTGACCATGGACATTGGATGTTGTTGATAACGGGATCACATCATTGGGAGAATGATGTGATGGACAAGACCCAATTCTAAGCCTAGCACAAAGATCGTGTAGTTCGTATGCTAAAGCTTTTCTAATGTCAAGTATCATTTCCTTAGACCATGAGATTGTGCAACTCCCGGATACCGTAGGAATACTTCGGGTGTGCCAAACGTCACAACGTAACTGGGTGGCTATAAAGGTACACTACAGGTATCTCCGAAAGTGTCTGTTGGGTTGGCACGAATCGAGACTGGGATTTGTCACTCCGTGTAAACGGAGAGGTATCTCTGGGCCCACTCGGTAGGACATCATCATAATGTGCACAATGTGATCAAGGAGTTGATCACGGGATGATGTGTTACGGAACGAGTAAAGAGACTTGCCGGCAACGAGATTGAATAAGGTATCGGGATACCGACGATCGAATCTCGGGCAAGTACAATACCGCTAGACAAAGGGAATTGTATACGGGATTGATCGAATCCACGACATAGTGGTTCATCCGATGAGATCATCGTGGAACATGTGGGAACCAACATGGGTATCCAGATCCCTCTGTTGGTTATTGACCGGAGAACGTCTCGGTCATGTCTGCATGGTTCCCGAACCCGTAGGGTCTACACACTTAAGGTTCGATGACGCTAGGGTTATAAAGGAAGTTTGTATGTGGTTACCGAATGTTGTTCGGAGTCCTGGATGAGATCCCGGACGTCACGAGGAGTTCCGGAATGGTCCGGAGGTAAAGATTTATATATGGGAAGTCATGTTTTGATTACCGGAAAAGTTTCGGGTTTTATCGGTAGTGTACCGGGACCACCGGAGGGGTCCGGGGGTCCACCAAGTGGGGCCACCAGCCCCGAAGGGCCGCATGGGCCAAGTGTGGGAGGGGACCAGCCCCAGGTGGGCTAGTGCGCCCCCCCACCAAGGCCCAAGGCGCCTCCAAGAGGGAAGGGGGGCAAACCCTAGGGCAGATGGGCCCTAAGGCCCACCCCTGGTGCGCCTCCCCCTCTCCCCCTTGTGGCCGCCACCCAGATGGGATCTGGGGGGCTGCCGCCACCCCTAGGGAGGGAACCCTAGGTGGGGGCGCAGCCCCTCCCCTCCCCCTATATATACTTGAGGTTTGGGCTGCCCAAGAGACACGAGATCCTCTCTCTCCTGGCGCAGCCCTACCCCTCTCCCTCCTCTTCTCACGCGGTGCTTGGCGAAGCCCTGCAGGATAGCCACGCTCCTCCACCACCACCACGCCGTTGTGCTGCTGCTGGATGGAGTCTTCCTCAACCTCTCCCTCTCTTTGCTGGATCAAGGCATGGGAGACGTCACCGGGCTGTACGTGTGTTGAACGCGGAGGTGCCGTCCGTTCGGCACTAGGATCTCCGGTGATTTGGATCACGACGAGTACGACTCCTTCAACCCCGTTCTCTTGAACGCTTCTGCATAGCGATCTACAAGGGTATGTAGATGCACTCTACTTCCCCTCGTTGCTGGTTTCTCCATAGATAGATCTTGGTGACACGTAGGAAAATTTTGAATTTCTGCTACGTTCCCCAACAGTGGCATCATGAGCTAGGTCTATTGCGTAGATTCTATGCACGAGTAGAACACAAAGTAGTTGTGGGCGTTGATTTTGTTCAATATGCTTACCGTTACTAGTCCAATCTTGATTCGGCGGCATTGTGGGATGAAGCGGCCCGGACCGACCTTACATGTACTCTTACGTGAGACTGGTTCCACCGACTGACATGCACTAGTTGCATAAGGTGGCTAGCGGGTGTCTGTCTCTCCCACTTTAGTCGGATCGGATTCGATGAAAAGGGTCCTTATGAAGGGTAAATAGCAATTGGCATATCACGTTGTGGTTTTTGCGTAGGTAAGAAACGTTCTTGCTAGAAACCCATAGCAGCCACGTAAAACATGCAAACAACAATTAGAGGACGTCTAACTTGTTTTTGCAGGGTATGCTATGTGATGTGATATGGCCAAAAGGATGTGATGAATGATATATGTGATGTATGAGATTGATCATGTTCTTGTAATAGGAATCACGACTTGCATGTCGATGAGTATGACAACCGGCAGGAGCCATAGGAGTTGTCTTTATTTATTGTATGACCTGCGTGTCATTGATCAACGCCATGTAATTACTTTACTTTATTGCTAACCGGTTGCCATAGTAGTAGAAGTAATAGTTGGCGAGCAACTTCATGGAGACACGATGATGGAGATCATGGTGTCATGCCGGTGACAAGATGATCATGGAGCCCCAAGATGGAGATCAAAGGAGCTATATGATATTGGCCATATCATGTCACTATTATTTGATTGCATGTGATGTTTATCATGTTTATGCATCTTATTTGCTTAGAACAACGGTAGTAAATAAGATGATCCCTCATTAAACTTTCAAGAAAGTGTTCCCCCTAATTGTGCACCGTTGCGACAGTTCGTTGTTTCGAAGCACCACGTGATGATCGGGTGTGATAGATTCTAACGTTCACATACAACGGGTGTAAGACAGATTTACACACGCGAAACACTTAGGTTGACTTGACGAGCCTAGCATGTACAGACATGGCCTCGGAACACAAGAGACCGAAAGGTCGAGCATGAGTCGTATGGTAGATACGATCAACATGAAGATGTTCACCGATGTTGACTAGTCCGTCTCACGTGATGATCGGACACGGCCTAGTTGACTCGGATCATGTAATCACTTAGATGACTAGAGGGATGTCTATCTGAGTGGGAGATGAACTTAATTATCCTGAACATAGTCAAAAGGTCTTCGCAAATTATGTCGTAGCTCGCGCTTCAGTTCTACTGTTTAGATATGTTCCTAGAGAAAATTTAGTTGAAAGTTGATAGTAGCAATTATGCGGACTAGGTCCGTAAACTGAGGATTGTCCTCATTGCTTCATAGAAGGCTTATGTCCTTAATGCACCGCTCAGTGTGCTGAACCTCGAACGTCGTCTGTGGATGTTGCGAACATCTGACATACACATTTTGATAACTACGTGATAGTTCAGTTAAACGGTTTAGAGTTGAGGCACCGAAGATGTTTTGAAACATCGCGAAACATATGATATGTTTCGAGGGCTGAAATTGGGATTTCAGGCTCGTGCCCACGTCAAGAGGTATGAGACCTCCGACAATTTTCTTAGCCTGCAAACTAAGGAGAAAAGCTCAATTGTTGAGCTTGTGCTCAGATTGTCTGAGTACAACAATCATTTGAATCGAGTGGGAGTTGATCTTCCAGATGAGATAGTGATGTTTCTCCGAAGTCATTTCCACCAAGCTGCTAGACCTTCGTGATGAACTATAATGTGTCGGGGACATATATGATGATCCTTGAGATATTCGCAATGTTTGACACCACGAAAGTAGAAATCAAGAAGGAGCATCAATTGTTGATGGTTGGTGAAACCACTAGTTTCAAGAAGGGCAAGGGCAAGAAGGGATACTTCATGAAACGGCAAATCAGCTGCTGCTCTAGTGAAGAAACCCAAGGTTGAACCCAAAGCTGAGACTAAGTGCTTCTGTAATAAGGGGAACAGCCACTGGAGCAGAATTATCCTAGATACTTGGTAGATGAGAAGGCTGGCAAGGTCGGTAGAAGTATATTGGATATACATTGTGTTAATGTGTACTTTACTAGTACTCCTAGTAGCACCAGGGTATAAGATACCGGTTCGGTTACTAAGTGTTAGTAACTCGAAATAAAAGCTACGGAATAAACGGAGACTAGCTAAAAGGTGAGATGACGATATGTGTTGGAAGTATTTCCAAGGTTGATCAAATATCGTACGCTCCCTCTACCATCAAGATTGGTGTTTGCGTTGAGCATAGACATGATTGGATTATGTCTATCGCAGTACGGTTATTCATTTAAGGAGAATAATGGTTACTCTGTTTATTTGAATAATACCTTCAATGGTCTTGCACCCAAAAATGAATGGTTTATTGAATCTCGATCGTAGTGATACACATGTTCATGCCAAAAGATATAAGATAGTAATGATAGTACCACCTAATTGTGGCACTGCCACGTAAGTCATATCGGTATAAAACACATGAAGAAGCTCCACGTTGATGGATCTTTGGGCTCACTCGTTTTTTGAAAAGTTTGAGACATGCGAACCATGTCTATTGGTGTATATGCATGAAGAAACTCCATGCAAATGGACCGTTTGGACTCACTTGATTTTGAATCACTTGAGACATGCAAATCATACCACATGGGCAAGATGATTGAAAGCCTCGTTTTCAGTAAAATGGAACAAGAAAGCAACTTGTTGGAAGTAATACATCTTGATGTGCGCAGTCCAATGAGTGCTGAGGCATGTAGTGGATATCGTTATGTTCTTACTTCACAGATGATTCTAGTAAATACTGAGTATATTTACTTGATGAAACATAAGTCTGAATTATTGAAAGGTTCAAGTAATTTCAGAGTGAAGTTGAACATCGTCGTGACAAGAGGATAAAATGTCTATGATATGATCGTAGAGATGAATATCTGAATTACGAGTTTGGCACAGAATTAAGACATTGTGGAAATTGTTTCACAACCAATACAGCTAGGAACACCATGGTGTGATGGTGTGTCAAGGAAGGATTTCTTGCCTGAGTTGTAAGGTATGAAGTTAAGACTTAAAGCTCGACCACGGCAGAAGAAAGAGAAAGGACGAATGTCGTCCCCTATGCTTTTGTCATAGGCTCTATACGGTATGCCATGCTGAGTACCGCACCTGATGTGTGCCTTGCCACATGTCTGGCAAGAGGGTACAAAGGTGATCCAGGAGTGGATCACTAGATAGCGGTCAAAATTGTCCTTGGAGTAATAAGGACATGTTTCTCGATTATGGAGGTGATAAAGAGTTCGGCGTAAAGGGTTACACCGATGCAAGCTTTAACACCTATCCGAATGACTCTGAGTAGAAAACCGGATACATATAGTGGAGCAACCATTTGGAAGAGCTCCAAGTGGAGCGTGGAAGCAACATTTATAATATGACCTAGAGATTTGCGAAGTACATACGGATCTGAATGTTGTAGACCCGTTGACTAAAACCTCTCTCAAAAGCAAAACATGATCAAACCCAGAACTCATTGAGTCTTAATCACATGATGATGTGAACTAGTTTAGCGACACTAGTAAACTCTTGGATGTTGGTCACATGGCGATGTGACCTGTGAGTGTTAATCACATGGCGATGTGAACTAGATTATTGACTCTAGTGCAAGTGGGAGACTGTTGGAAATATGCCCTAGAGGAAATAATAAATTAGTTATTATTATATTTCCTTGTTCATGATAATCGTTTATTATCCATGCTAGAATTGTATTGATAGGAAACTCAGATACATGTGTGGATACATAGACAACACCATGTCCCTAGTAAGCCTCTAGTTGACTAGCTCGTTGATCAATAGATGGTTACGGTTTCCTGACCATGGACATTGGATGTCGTTGATAACGGGATCACATCATTGGGAGAATGATGTGATGGACAAGACCCAATTCTAAGCCTAGCACAAAGATCGTGTAGTTCGTATGCTAAAGCTTTTCTAATGTCAAGTATCATTTCCTTAGACCATGAGATTGTGCAACTCCCGGATACCGTAGGAATACTTTGGGTGTGCCAAACGTCACAACGTAACTGTGTGGCTATAAAGGTACACTACAGGTATCTCCGAAAGTGTCTGTTCGGTTGGCACGAATCGAGACTAGGATTTGTCACTCCGTGTAAACAGAGAGGTATCTCTGGGCCCACTCGGTAGGACATCATCATAATGTGCACAATGTGATCAAGGAGTTAATCACGGGATGATGTGTTACGGAACGAGTAAAGAGACTTGCCGGTAACGAGATTGAATAAGGTATCGGGATACCGACGATCAAATCTCGGGCAAGTACAATACCGCTAGACAAAGGGAATTGTATACGGGATTGATCGAATCCACGACATAGTGGTTCATACGAGGTAAAGATTTATATATGGGAAGTCATGTTTTGATTACCGGAAAAGTTTCGGGTTTTATCGGTAGTGTACCGGGACCACCGGAGGGGTCCGGGGGTCCACCAAGTGGGGCCACCAGCCCCGAAGGGCCGCATGGGCCAAGTGTGGGAGGGGACCAGCCCCAGGTGGGCTAGTGCGCCCCCCCACCAAGGCCCAAGGCGCCTCCAAGAGGGAAGGGGGGCAAACCCTAGGGCAGATGGGCCCTAAGGCCCACCCCTGGTGCGCCTCCCCCTCTCCCCCTTGTGGCCGCCACCCAGATGGGATCTGGGGGGCTGCCGCCACCCCTAGGGAGGGAACCCTAGGTGGGGGCGCAGCCCCTCCCCTCCCCCTATATATACTTGAGGTTTGGGCTGCCCAAGAGACACGAGATCCTCTTCCTCCTGGCGCAGCCCTACCCCTCTCCCTCCTCTTCTCACGCGGTGCTTGGCGAAGCCCTGCAGGATAGCCACGCTCCTCCACCACCACCACGCCGTTGTGCTGCTGCTGGATGGAGTCTTCCTCAACCTCTCCTTCTCTCCTTGCTGGATCAAGGCATGGGAGACGTCACCGGGCTGTACGTGTGTTGAACGCGGAGGTGCCGTCCGTTCGGCACTAGGATCTCCGGTGATTTGGATCACGACGAGTACGACTCCTTCAACCCCGTTCTCTTGAACGCTTCCGCATAGCGATCTACAAGGGTATGTAGATGCACTCTCCTTCCCCTCGTTGCTGGTTTCTCCATAGATAGATTTTGGTGACACGTAGGAAAATTTTGAATTTCTGCTACGTTCCCCAACAATCACTCCTTAGACTTGGTATAATTTCTAGATCGATCACCTTCTGAGAGATTGCATTGAGGAATGCACATAGCTTCACAATGGCTAATCGGACATTTTCCGGTAGAAGCCCCCTCAATGCAACTGGAAGCAGTTGCGTCATAATCACGTGGCAGTCATGAGACTTTAGGTTCTAAAATTTTTTCTCTGGCATATTTATTATTGCCTTTATATTCGACGGGAAGCCAGTCGCGACCTTCATACTGAGCAGGCATTCAAAGAAGATTTCTTTCTCTTCTTTCGTAAGAGCGTAGCTGACAGGACCTTTATACTGCGTCGGAGGCATGCCGTCTTTTTCGTGCAAACGTTGCAGGTCCTCCCGTGATTCAGGTGTATCTTTTGTCTTCCCATACACGCCCAAGAAGCCTAGCAGGTTCACGCAAAGGTTCTTCGTCACGTGCACGTCGATTGAAGAGCGGACCTCTAGGTCTTTCCAGTAGGGTAGGTCCCAGAATATAGATTTCTTCTTCCACATGGGTGCGTGTCCCTCAGCGTCATTTGGAACAGCTAGTCCGCCGGGACCCTTTTCAAAGATTACGTGTAAATCATTGACCATAGCAAGTACGTGATCACCGGTACGCATGGCGGGCTTCTTCCGGTAATTTGCCTCGCCTTTGAAATGCTTGCCTTTCTTTCGACATTGATGGTTGGTCGGAAGAAATCGACGATGGCCCAGGTACACATTCTTCCTGCATTTGTCCAGGTATATACTTTCAGTGTCATCTAAACAGTGCGTGCATGCGTGGTATCCTTTGTTTGTCTGTCCTGAAAGGTTACTGAGAGAGGGCCAATCGTTTATGGTCATGAACAGCAACGCCTTTAGTTTAAATTCCTCCTGTCTGTGCTCATCCCACGTACGTACACCGTTTTCATTCCACAGCTGTAAAAGTTCTTCAACTAATGGCCTTAGGTACACATCAATGTCGTTGCCGGGTTGCACATCAATGTCGTATACACTAATGGCCTTAGGGCCTTGGATGAGAATTGGCATCATAATGAACTTCCGCTTCATGCACATCCAAGGAGGAAGGTTATACATACATAGAGTCACGGGCCAGGTGCTGTGATTGCTGCTCTGCTCCCCGAAAGGATTAATGCCATCCGCGCTTAAAGCAAACCATACATTCCTTGGGTCCTTTGCAAACTCATCCCAGTACTTTCTCTCGATTTTTCTCCATTGCGACCCGTCAGCGGGTGCTCTCAACTTCCCGTCTTTCTTCCGGTCCTCACTGTGCCATCGCATCAACTTGGCATGCTCTTCGTTTCTGAACAGACGTTTCAACCGTGGTATTATAGAAGCATACCACATCACCTTCGCAGGAACCCTCTTCCTGGGGGACTCGCCGTCAACATCACCAGGGTCATCTCGTCTGATCTTATAGCGCAATGCACCACATACCGGGCATGCGTTCAGATCCTTGTATGCACCGCGGTAGAGGATGCAGTCATTAGGGCATGCATATATTTTCTCCACCTCCAATCCTAGAGGGCATACGACCTTCTTTGCTGCGTATGTACTGTCGGGCAATTCATTATCCTTTGGAAGCTTCTTCTTCAATATTTTCAGTAGCTTCTCAAATCCTTTGTCAGCCACAGCATTCTCTGCCTTCCACTGCAGCAATTCCAGTACGGTACCGAGCTTTGTGTTGCCATCTTCGCAATTGGGGTACAACCCTTTTTTGTGATCCTCTAACATGCGATCGAACTTCAGCTTCTCCTTTTGACTTTCGCATTGCGTCCTTGCATCGACAATGACCCGGCGGAGATCATCATCATCGGGCACATCGTCTGGTTCCTCTTGATCTTCAGTAGCTTCACCCGTTGCAGCATCATTGGGCACATCGTCTGGTGCCTCTTCATCTTCACCAGCTCCCCCCGTTGCAGCATCACCGTATTCAGGGGCACATAGTTGTCATCGTACTCTTCTTCTTCGCTGTCTTCCATCATAACCCCTATTTCTCCGTGCCTCGTCCAAACATTATAGTGTGGCATGAAACCCTTGTAAAGCAGGTGGGAGTGAAGGATTTTCCGGTTAGAGTAAGACCTCGTATTCCCACATTCAGTGCATGGACAACACATAAAACCATTCTGCTTGTTTGCCTCAGCCGCATCGAGAAACTCATGCATGCCCTTAATGTACTCGGAGGTGTGTCTGTCACCGTACATCCATTGCCGGTTCATCTGCATGCATTATATATAATTAAGTGTCCAAATTAATAGAAGTTCATCATCACATTAAAACCAAAGTGCATACATAGTTCTCATCTAACAACATATAGCTCTCCAGAGCATCTAATTAATTAAACCATACATTGAAACTATGTAAAACATTCCAATGCAAAAACAAATGCGATCATAATCGCAACCAAGGTAACAATTGATCCAACGGCATAATGATACCAAGCCTCGGTATGAATGGCATATTTTCTAATCTTTCTAATCTTCAAGCGCATTGCATCCATCTTGATCTTGTGATCATCGACGACATCCGCAACATGCAACTCCAATATCATCTTCTCCTCCTCAATTTTTTTTCCTTCAACAAATTGTTTTCTTCTTCAACTAAATTTAACCTCTCGACAATAGGGTCGGTTGACATTTCCGATTCACATACATCCTACATAAATAAAATCTATGTCACGTTGGTCGGCATAATTTTCATAAACAATAAATGAACCAATAGTTATAAAGATAATATATATACCACATCCGAATCATAGACGAGACGAGGGCCGACGGGGGCGGATACCAAAACCATCGCACTATATAAGATGCAATAATAAAAGTAAGAAAATAATACAAGTATCTATGTAAACATACAAGTAAGAATATTTTTCTTTTCAGAAAGAAGATAAGAACAAGAGGCTCACCACGGTGGTGCCGGCGATGAGCTCGGCGCGGGTGATCGACGGCGGTGAAGGCGGGGACGGGGCGTGACGGACCGCTAAACCTAGACAAATATTGAGGAAAATGGAGCTTGGAGGTCGAGCTTGGAGAGGAGAAAGCTTAAGTAGTGTGGCTCGGGCATTCCATCGAACACCTTGTGTGTATAGGAGGTGAGCTAGAGCACCACCAAGCCCTCTCCCCCTCGGCCAGAAAAAACGGAGCAGTGTGCTCTACTCTTACGCGAGGGGGTATATATAGGCACATCATTGGTCCCGGTTGGTGGCATGAACCGGGACAAAAGGGGAGCCTTTGGTCCCGGTTCAAGCCACCAACCGGGACCAATGGTGGTGGGCCAGGAGCGAGGCCCATTGGTCCCGGTTCGTCCCACCAACCGGGACCAAAAAGTCCAGATGAACCGGGACCAATGGCCCACGTGGCCTGGCCGGCCCCCCGGTCTCACGAACCGGGTCCAATGCCCCCATTGGTCCCGGTTCTGGACTGAACCGGGACTAATGGGCTGACCCGGCCTGGACCAAAGTCCTGTTTTCTACTAGTGCTAGAGTGGTCTCAGGTACATGTTAAATTTCCTAAGTGGGAGTATTATGCATCGGCAATCTTAGAAAATTTAGGCAGATCTCAATGTCAGTACATAGTTCGCAAATTCTCTAGGCTCAAACAAAATGGCACCGTGTTAGAGTATATAGCGATTTTAATGTAGCTATGCATAGCTTGCTAGCTCATTACGGTTACGAGATCCTCTGTTTTTCACCACTCAATTCCTCGTTGGCTTACGAAATAATATAACAGTTGTTGTAACATTACATCGACCCCAAGATGTGGAAATTGTTGTTGCTCTCACTAAATAGCAGGAAAGAGGTGATGGAACCAGACAACACATTGTTTCACCCCGG
The DNA here is from genome assembly GCF_056163025.1 of Triticum urartu. Classification (NCBI taxonomy): domain Eukaryota; kingdom Viridiplantae; phylum Streptophyta; class Magnoliopsida; order Poales; family Poaceae; genus Triticum; species Triticum urartu. Next base: position 718,583,717 of record NC_141879.1, read on the forward strand.
GGGGGGGGGGGGGGGGGGGGGGGGGGGGGGTGTTCGCCTCGGTCGCCGTTATCGCTGGTGATTCCTTTGCTGGCGCCTACAGGAAGGTGCTATCCACATCGGCTCAAGTCCAGCTGTAGTAGGAGGGCGTGGTAGCCCGGAAAACCAAGTCGCCGTAAAACAACATCTTTCATGGATGACAAGTTGAAGATGCTGCGGTTCTCGGGCATATTTAGGACGGATCCTTATTGATGTTGATGGATTCAGGAAGCTCACACAACTTTGTCAATACATAAATAGCAAAGAACCGGGCAAGTGTTCAATCAATTGATGCACCGTTGCGGGTGAAGGCTGCAGATGGAGCGCTTATTCCATGTATTTTGGAAGTGGAGCGTGTGAGTATCAAGTGCAAGGCTATCAGTTTTCATCTCCTTTTAAATTGTTTCCGTTGGGGGCTTATGAGATTATTCTTGCGATGGAGTGGTTCAAATCTAGAGGTTTGGAGATTTGACATTATTTTTTTGTATTCGTGAACATTTTTTGAATTTGAAACTAATTTTCAAATTCATGATTTTTTTGATATCCTGAACATTCCAATTCATGAACATTTTTTGACATTTTTTAAATTCATGAACTGTTTTTTAAATCCCAAACATTTTTTTTGAATTTGAGATTCGTGAACATTTACTGAAGTAAAAAAGTAAAGCAAAATAAGAAAGAAAGAAAAAAGAGGAAAGAAGAACAACTAAAAATAGGGGCGCTCAGCCCGCACATGGGTCAGCCCAAAACGCACGTGGGGACGTAGGGCGCTGCGTGGTTGGTGTCTATTTGCGAAGAATAATGCTAGACGCACGGACAAGTAGTTACGGATCAATATAATGGAATTAGATGGTATTTTTTGATTGGAGATTTGGTGGTAGGCGGGCCCATCCCATAAAATTCAGGGAGGAGACTAATTAGCCTTGAGGATCAGCGCGATGCTTGCAATCATATGTGCGTTAAAACTATTGATTTGCCGACGTCCACTATTTTTATGGCCCTAAAGTGCATGCCAGTACTGACGCAGACGCTCATACCTATACTCGTTCTATGAACACATACACGCATACACTACTCCTATAATCACCTTTGAGAGACTGAGTGACACATCACCTTGAGATTGATAAATTCAATACAGACGCCTTCATAATCGACAAAAACGTCTTCTTTCACTAAATAAACATCATCGAAAGACTAAAATAAATTCAGAAAAACGCAAACACAAATGTCATGTCTAAAAATTGAACCCTGATGAGCTGGTTACACCACAAAGAACCTAACCATCTAAATAGGCTCAGTTCGCACCGACGCATGCAGCTGCTAGGTGATGGTTCGCCGTGTCCTTTTGACCGCACTACATGGTACACTATACTAGATTTGAATGGCAGAAAATTGGATTCTCCACAGTTGAAGCATGCGGAAACCACGTCCCAAACCAAGCAACAAAAACCGCGGGCGGCAGCAGGCAAGATCTTCCAAGTTGGTGGTGGCGGCAGCGCAACTTGGCTGACGCCGTCCACTTGTCCGTACCTTTTGCTCCGCAGGGATCACACTGGAAGCAACCGTCCGTCCGGGTGGACTGTGGACGGCGATGTACCTTGTCCGGTATAAGTAGGAGCTTCCATTGCAATGCTTCTCCACATGCACCACACCAGCTAGCTTAACGCTTCGATCTAGTAGTAGAGCGAGTGATCAGTAGGTAGGAGATGGACATGGAGATCCCGGTGATCGACCTCCAGGGGCTCAATGGCGACGCCTCCCAGCAGTGGCAAACCATGGCGCGGCTCCACGAAGCCTGCAAGGACTGGGGCTTCTTCTGGGTACGTAAAGCGGCCACACGTAAGTCCGTACGTGTTCGTTGCGGCCACAAGTTAACTACTAATTGACAGTCGCATGATACGGCGCAGGTGGACAGCCATGGCGTCGACGCCGCGCTCATGGAGGAGGTGAAGCGCTTCGTGTACGCCCACTACGACGAGCATCTCAAGGATAGGTTCTACGCCACCGACCTCGCCAAGGACCTGCAGCTGCTGGCGGAGGAATCCAAAGCGGTCTCTGGTCAGGTAGACTGGGAGACCGCCTACTTCATCCGGCACCATCCTTCCAACAACGTCGCCGACTTCCCGGAGATCCCGCCGGCCACACGGTCAGTGTTCTCTTCTTCCCACCCCATGCTCATTACTCACAGTTGCTTTCTTGCTCACGTTCCTGTCATGGTGCTCAGGGAGATGCTCGACGCGTACATCGGCCAGATGGTGTCGCTGGCGGAGCGGCTGGCCGAGTGCATGAGCCTGAACCTGGGCCTGGACGGCGGCCTCGTCAGGGACACCTTCGCGCCGCCGTTCGTCGGGACCAAGGTCGCCATGTACCCGGCCTGCCCGCGGCCGGACCTCGTGTGGGGCCTCCGCGCCCACACCGACGCCGGCGGCATCATCCTGCTCCTGCAGGACGACGCCGTCGGCGGGCTGGAGTTCTTCCGGGGCGACCGGGAGTGGGTTCCCGTCGGCCCCACCAAGGGCAGCAGGATCTTCGTCAACCTCGGGGACCAGCTGGAGGTGATGAGCGGCGGCGCCTACAGGAGCGTGCTGCACCGCGTGGCCGCCGTCGCCGAGGGACGGCGGCTATCGGTGGCGACCTTCTACAACCCCGGGGCCGACGCCGTTGTGGCGCCGGCGACCTCGGCGAGGCAGCCGGCGGCGCAGCTGTACCCCGGGCCGTACAGGTTCGGCGACTACCTGGACTACTACCAGGGCACCAAGTTTGCTGACAAGGCGGCGAGGTTTCAGGCCGTCAAGGAGCTGTTCGGTTCACGGATTCTGCACGATTGACTAGCTGTGCTCGCTGGGGTTTCATTGGAGTAGTATTATCTAGACTATTACTTAGTTGGATGTTAGATTCAGTCGACTAAGACTTAATCAAATCTCAGTCTTAGGGCTACTCTAATCGGTCCTTTATAAGCTAAGCTGATTGTAATAGGGAGTGTCATATATTAGTATCTTGCATACGATAATAATGTATTATACTGCATTCGTAATGCATGATATCATATAGGACTACATTTATTGCCATGCATGACACAAAATAGTACGTCATTTAATATGATACGGTATCATGATATGATACTCAAGCTTCTTTTTCCTCATTTAATTCTATGTCACGTCATCAAAATTACTTAATTGGCATGCATGATACTGCCTATGATACTTCCATTATGCCCAGCCTTAGTGCAGTATATATATTCCACTAAAATTTGGCCGCACCTAGCTAATCCCCTAAAGTTAGCGGAGTATAACTAAATTTGCACAAATTTAATTAAATTTGAACCAAAAGATGATGCATTTAAACATAAGTTCAATACATAAAGTTATCACAACCGAACATTAAACATAGATTTGAACTAAAACTAAACTAAACTACTTGCGGCCGAAGTGGAGGTTGAGCCAATCCTTCCGGATGAGGCCGCCGTTGATGAGAGCTGGGTCTGGGTCGGTGTCGTCGTCGTCGTCGAGGAAGATGCTCCGCCACTCCCCAACGTGGATCTCGTCGTCGCCGCCCACCTCGCTGCTCGCGTTGCCGCCCACCTTGCCGCCTGTGTTGCCTCCGTCGTTGCCGCCCTCGTCGTCGGAGATGACGATAACTTCACTCTCATTGACGGCGAAGATCGTCCGCTCCGCCTCCACTAGCTACGGGTACTGCTGGCGGAGGTCATCCATGTAGGCCTTGTCGGCGGCCTCGACCTCGAGGTGCTCCCACGCCTCCCGGTCCTCCCGCGCCATCCGAGCGGACGCCACCCCTGGCTCCGGCGAGGCGAGGTGGAACGGATGCTCGCCGATGGGAAAGTTCAGCCTCGCATCGCTGCCGTGGAACCGGACCTGCCACCGGTCCTATTCCATGGTCGTGAGCTCACTGGTGTGGAAGGAGCCGATCCACTTCTGCTTGTGGGTCTCACAGTCGATGATTTGGGCCGCCCACGTCCCCCAGGACCGCTGCCGGTCGACCAGGGAGGTCGGGGAAGTCCGCAAAACACATGGGGACGCAGCGGCAGGCGGATCGGCCGAGTAGCGGCGTCTCTAGGAAGCGCCCACGAACGATGACCCGCGGGTGTGGCGGCACGGATCCGCGTTGCGGATCGGCAGAGGGGACCGGCGGCCACCATATCCGGCCATCGGGAGGAGGGAGGACGGGGCGGGGTTCGCGCGGGCGGCGGGGCGAGGGGGAGAAGAGGGGGCGGGGGAGAGGAAGAGAGAGTGGGAATTGTTTTACTCAGGCGCTGAGCACCGGAGTAAATATAAGGAGAGGATTGGGGGTGGAGTAATTATTTTACTCTACTATCGGTTATAAGGGATCAGTTTGGTGTGGTTTATTGATGAAAAAAGCCAAATATAGTCCCTTACCACGGGATAAGGGATCGGTTAGAGTTGCCCTTAAGTCTCAGTCAAATAACATAGTACATATGAGAAGAAAAAAGAAAATTTTGTTGGAGTATTCATGCAAGATCAAAGAGATATAGCATCAACATAGCGACGTACCAAAAGTGTGTCTAGTTTTATTGGTGCATCCCGCTTGTTCAAATCCATCGGTATGCTAAGAAGGCGCGCGGTGCACGGGCATCACCACGAGAAACAAGGGGACCGGCTACTGATCGGGTGACCGAATCCTCATTTTGGGTCAGTGGCCTTTTTAGTATTACGACCCGTGCGCTCGTCCAGTTGAACGTGCATGCATGCGGATAACTTCTCTTGTTTATTTTTGTAATGGCGTGCATGCAGCTGATGATCATGTTCACCAACGTGAGCTTTGCTGGATGACTTTTATAGTTGCTTTGTTAGATCAATAGATAGGACTATGCATGCATGTCACATGCATATGCCAGAATACACAGTTTAAGCCTACGGTAGTTCCGGATGGTATTATATTTTTAGTAGGTCATTATAAAATAAATTATATTTTAGTTGCTAATACAACCTCCGTCCCAAATCACTTATCATAGATTTGTTTAGATAAGAAGGTATCTAACACTAAAACATGTCTAAATTACCTGAGAGCTGTGACTGGGGTGAATGGCTCTTCGTTGATTTTGATGGCCCAGCAGGGAGAGGGAATAATAGAGGTGGTCGAGGGGGGGCAGCTGGAAGAGGAGGTGGTCGCGGAAGTGGTAGAGGAAATGCGGAGACCCAAACCAAGAGGAAGAGTTGGAGATGGACCTTGATGGAACTGATGGTGCTAGTGCAACTACAATAGTCCATTCCGCGCGCAAGCGACTGATAGGACAGGATGGCAATATCAATGGCCCGGAAATGCACACGGGTGGCCCGAGTGGCTCAGGCACACCTCTGCCGTCAGGATATGTTTCGGAATAAGTTCATCTTCTGGAGAATACTAGCAATGTGGAGTCTGTGGATAAAAGTACGATGAGTACCCCGCAAAAAATTCATGACCCAAAGAGACTGAGATCGACAGAGAACAATACGTCCAACACCATATCGGCGACTCCCTTCGAGGGTGATCGCCGGGCGCAATGAAACTCATATGCTGGAACTGCCGTGGCATGGCCAGTGCTGCGGCAGAAAGAGCTCTTCTGGATATCCAGAAGCAGTGGGGGCCGGATGTCGTCTTCCTGTCTGAGACGCATCTGAACAAAGCTAAGGCAGGGAAACTACGGAGAAAAATAAAAATGGATTGTATGGAAGTGCATGAGAGTAATGGAGCAAGTGGGGGGGGTGCTTCTTTTTTGGAGGAGACCTGTGGCAATACAGTTGAGAGATAAAGATAAAAACTTCATAGATGTTACGGTGGGAGATGGTACGGATGAGGTATGGAGGTTTACGGGCTTCTACGGGGAGCCGAAGTGGGAAGATAAGCACTTGTCGTGGTCGTGCTTGCGTCATCTACACCAGCGAGTTAATCTTCCATGGATGATAGCTGGTGATTTTAATGAAATTTTGTATTCTCATGAAAAAGAGGGTGGAGCGCCGAGGCCAATGCACATGATGCAGAACTTTCAAGATGCCCTTGTTGATTGCGAGATGGAGGATATGGGATGTAACGGTGATCTTTACACTTGGAGGAGGAGGAGGCTTAGGGAACGGCTGGACAGAGCGGTATGTAATGGCCAGTTTCATGGTTTATTCCCAAGTACAAAAGTCACTAACACTGCTCATATAAAGTCGGATCACAGACCCCTCTTCATTGACACCGAGGGGGATGGGCAGGTAGTTCCTCAAACCCATCGGAAATGTTTTGAGTCGAGGTGGTTGCAAGAGGATAACATTATGCAAGTGGTGTCCGATGCGTGGGAACGTTCAGACCCGGCATCGCCAATTGCAGAATGAACAGCGAGTGTGCATTCCACTTTGCATGAGTGGGATCGATCGATTTTGAAGGAACCCCAACGGCGTCTAAAGGAACTGAAGGAGGAGTTGGAAAAGTTGCGGTCGGGCCTTCTCACTAATGAGGCGGGAGACAGGCAGCGAATTCTGTTAATGGACATAGAGGAAAATTTGGAAAAGGAAGAGATCTACTGGGTTCAGCGCAGCCGAGCAAACTGGCTCAAATTTGGAGACCGAAACACCAATTTCTTTCATAATTTTGCATCGGCTAGAAAGAAGAGAAATTATATAAAACGCCAGATGGATGACTCGGGTGTTTGGAGAGAGAGTAATGATGCTATGAGTAGTCTGATTAGTGACTATTTTCAGCACCTCTTCTCTGCTGAAGTAAATGTACCAGATATGAATGTTATCAATAAAGTTAAGAGGAAGGCTACGGATTATATGAATGAGTCACTTATTGCACCGTATATAGAGGAGGAGGTTAAAAAAAATCTCTTTTTAGTATTGGTGACTTAAAAGCGCCAGGGCCGGATGGGTTACACGCTATTTTCTACAAAAAATTCTGGCACTTGCTTGGAGGTGATCTCACCAAGGAGGTCCTGGAGGCTATTAATACAGGCATTATACCTGATGTTGGAAATATGCCCTAGAGGCAATAATAAAAGGATTATTATTATATTTCCTTGTCCATGATAATTGTCTTTTATTCATGCTATAATTGTGTTATCCGGAAATCGTAATACATGTGTGAATACATAGACACCAACATGTCCCTAGTAAGCCTCTAGTTGACTAGCTCGTTGATCAACAGATAGTCATGGTTTCCTGACTATGGACATTGGATGTCATTGATAACGAGCTCACATCATTAGGAGAATGATGTGATGGACAAGACCCAATCCTAAACATAGCACAAGATCGTATAGTTCGTTTGCTAGAGTTTTTCCAATGTCAAGTATCTTTTCCTTAGACCATGAGATCGTGTAACTCCCGGATACCGTAGGAGTGCTTTGGGTGTACCAAACGTCACAACGTAACTGGGTGACTATAAAGGTATACTACGGGTATCTCCAAAAGTGTCTGTTGGGTTGACACGGATCAAGACTGGGATTTGTCACTCCGTATGACGGAGAGGTATCTCTGGGCCCACTCGGTAATGCATCATCATAATGAGCTCAAAGTGACCAAGTGTCTGGTCACGGGATCATGCATTACGGTATGAGTAAAGTGACTTGCCGGTAACGAGATTGAACGAGGTATTGGGATACCGACGATCGAGTCTCGGGCAAGTAACGTACCGATTGACAAAGGGAATTGTATACGGGGTTGCTTGAATCCTCGACATCGTGGTTCATACGATGAGATCATCGAGGAGCATGTGGGAGCCAACATGGGTATCCAGATCCCACTGTTGGTTATTGACCGGAGAGCCGTCTCGGTCATGTCTACATGTCTCCCGAACCCGTAGGGTCTACACACTTAAGGTTCGGTGACGCTAGGGTTGTATGGATATGAGTATGTAGTAATCCGAAAGTTGTTCGGAGTCCCGGATGAGATCCCGGACGTCACGAAGAGTTCCGGAATGGTCCAGAGGTGAAGAATTATATATAGGAAGTGCAGTTTCGGCCATCGGGAGAGTTTCGGGGTCAACGGTATTGTACCGGGACCACCGGAAGGGTCCCGGGGGTCCACCAGGTGGGGACACCCATCCCGGAGGGCCCCATGGGCTGAAGTGCGGAGGGAACCAGCCCATAGTGGGCTGGTGCGCCCCCCCTTGGGCCCCCCATGCTCCTAGGGTTGGGAACCCTAGGGGAGCGGCGCCTCCACTTGCCTTGGGGGGGGGCACTCCTCCCCCTTGGCCGCCCCCCCTAGGAGATCCCATCTCCTAGGGCCGGCGCACCCCCTAGGGGGCCTATATAAAGGGGGGGAGGGAGGGCAGCCGGACCCTGAAGTCTTGGCGCCTCCCTCTCCCCTGCTACACCTCTCCCTCTTGCAGTAGAACGGCAAAGCCCTGCTGCGGTGACTGCTGCATCCACCACCGTGCTGTCGTGCTGCTGGATCTTCATCAACCTCTCCTTCCCCCTTGCTGGATCAAGAAGGAGGAGACGTCACGCTGACCGTACGTGTGTTGAACGCGGAGGTGCCGTCCGTTCGGCGCTAGGATCTCCAGTGATTTGGATCATGTCGAGTACGACTCCCTCATCCCCGTTCTCTTGAACGCTTCCGCTCGCGATTTACAAAGGTATGTAGATGCATCCGATCACTCGTTGCTAGATGAACTCATAGATGGATCTTGGTGAAAAGGTAGGAATTTTTTTTGTTTTCTGCAACGTTCCCCAACAGTGGTATCAGAGCTAGGTCTATGCGTAGTTCTTTTTGCACGAGTAGAACACAATTTGTTGTGGGCGTAGATGTTGTCAACTTTCTTGCCGCTACTAGTCTTATTTTGCTTCAGCGGTATTGTGGGATGAAGCGGCCCGGACCAACCTTACACGTACGCTTACGTGAGACCGGTTCCACCGACTGACATGCACTAGTTGCATAAGGTGGCTGGCGGGTGTCTGTCTCTCCCACTTTAGTTGGAGCGGATTTGATGAAAAGGGTCCTTATGAAGGGTAAATAGAAGTTGACAAATCACGTTGTCGCTTTAACGTAGGTAAGAAAACGTTCTTGCTAGAACCCTCTTGCAGCCACATAAAACTTGCAACAACAATTAGAGGACGTCTAACTTGTTTTTGCAGCAAGTGTTCTGTGATGTGATATGGCCAAAGTTGTGATGAATGATGAATGATATATATGTGATGTATGAGATCATGTTCTTGTAATAGGAATCATGACTTGCATGTCGATGAGTATGACAACCGGCAGGAGCCATAGGAGTTGTCTTTATTTTTTGTATGACCTGCGTGTCATTGAGAAACGCCATGTAAATTACTTTACTTTATTGCTAAACGGGTTAGCCATAGTAGTAGAAGTAATAGTTGGCGAGCAATTTCATGGAGACACGATGATGGAGATCATGGTGTCATGCCGGTGACAAGATGATCATGGAAGCCCCAAGATGGAGATCACAGGAGCTATATGATACTGGCCATATCATGTCACTATTATTCGATTGCATGTGATGTTTATCATGTTTTGCATCTTGTTTACTTAGAACGACGGTAGTAAATAAGATGATCCCTCATAATAATTTCAAGAAAGTGTTTCCCCTAACTATGCACCGTTGCGACAGTTCGTTGTTTCGAAGCACCACGTGATGATCGGGTGTGATAGATTCCAACGTTCACATACAACGGGTGTAAGACATATTTACACATGCAAACACTTAGGTTGACTTGACGAGCCTAGCATGTACAGACATGGCCTCGGAACACAGAAGACCGAAAGGTCGAGATGAGTCGTATAGAAGATACGATCAACATGAAGATGTTCACCGATGTTGACTAGTCCGTCTCACGTGATGATCGGACACAGCCTAGTTAACTCGGATCATGTTATACTTAGATGACTGGAGGGATGTCTATCTAAGTGGGAGTTCATTGAATAATTTGATTAGATGAACTTAATTATCATGTACTTAGTCTAAAATTACAACATGTATTGTAGATCAAATGGCCAACGTTGTCCTCAACTTCAACGTGTTCCTAGAGAAAACCAAGCTGAAAGACGATGGCAGCAACTATACGGACTGGGTCCGGAACCTGAGGATCATCCTCATAGCTGCCAAGAAAGATTATGTCCTACAAGCACCGCTAGGTGAAGCACCTGCTCTCCCTGCAGAACAAGACGTTATGAACGCTTGGCAGACACGTACCGATGATTACTCCCTCGTTCAGTGCGGCATGCTTTACAGCTTAGAGCCGAGGCTCCAAAAGCGTTTTGAGAGATACGGAGCATATGAGATGTTCGAAGAGCTGAAAATGGTTTTTCAAGCTCATGCCCGGGTCGAGAGATATGAAGTCTCCGACAAGTTCTTCAGCTGTAAGATGGAGGAAAACAGTTCTGTCAGTGAGCACATACTCACTATGTCTGGGTTACATAACCGCTTGACTCAGCTGGGAGTTAATCTCCCGGATGACGCGGTCATTGACAGAATCCTTCAGTTGCTTCCACCGAGCTACAAGAGCTTTGTGATGAACTTCAATATGTAGGGGATGGAAAAGACCATTCCTGAAGTATTTGCAATGCTGAAATTAGCAGAGGTAGAAGTCAAAAAGGAACATCAAGTGTTGATGGTGAATAAAACCACTAAGTTCAAGAAAGGCAAGGGTAAGAAGAACTTCAAGAAGGACGGCAAGGGAGTTGCCGCGCCCGGTAAGCAAGCTGCCGGGAAGAAGCCAAAGAATGGACCCAAGCCCGAGACTGAGTGCTTTTATTGCAAGGGAAGTGGTCACTGGAAGCGGAACTGCCCCAAATACTTAGCGGACAAGAAGGCTGGCATCACGAAAGGTATATGTGATATACATGTAATTGATGTGTACCTTACCAGTACTCGTAGTAGCTCCTGGGTATTTGATACCGGTGCAATTGGTCACATTTGTAACTCAAAGCAGGAGCTGTGGAATAAGCGGAGACTGGCGAAGGACGAGGTGACGATGCACGTCGGGAATGGTTCCAAGGTCAATGTGATCGTCGTCGGCACGCTACCTCTACATTTACCTACGGGATTAGTTTTAAACCTCAATAATTGTTATTTAGTGTCAGCTTTGAGCATGAACATTGTATCAGGATCACATTTAATTCGAGATGGCTACTCATTTAAATCTGAGAATAATGGTTGTTCTATTTATATGAGAGATATGTTTTATGGTCATGCTCCGATAGTCAATGGTTTATTCTTAATGAATCTCGAGCGTAATGCTACACATATTCATAGTGTGAATACCAAAAGATGTAAGGTTGATAATGATAGTCCCACATACTTGTGGCACTGCCGCCTTGGTCACATAGGTGTCAAACGCATGAAGAAGCTCCATGCAGATGGACTTTTAGAGTCTCTTGATTACGAATCATTTGACACGTGCAAACCATGCCTCATGGGTAAAATGACCAAGACTCCGTTCTCAGGAACAATGGAGCGAGCAACCAACTTATTGGAAATCATACATACTGATGTGTGCGGTCCAATGAGTGTTGAGGCTCGCGGTGTCTATCGTTATGTTCTCACCCTCACTGATGACTTGAGTAGATATGGGTATGTCTATTTAATGAAACACAAGTCTGAGACCTTTGAAAAGTTCAAGGAATTTCAGAGTGAGGTTGAGAATCAACGTGACAGGAAAATCAAGTTCTTGCGATCAGATCGTGGAGGAGAATACTTGAGTCACGAATTTGGCACACACTTAAGAAAATGTGGAATAGTTTCACAACTCACGCCGCCTGGAACACCTCAGCATAATGGTGTGTCCGAACGTCGTAATCGCACTCTATTAGATATGGTGCGATCTATGATGTCTCTTACTGATTTACCGCTATCATTTTGGGGCTATGCTTTAGAGACTGCCGCATTCACTTTAAATAGGGCACCGTCGAAATCCGTTGAGACGACACCGTATGAATTATGGTTTGGGAAGAAACCTAAGCTGTCGTTTCTAAAAGTTTGGGGATGCGATGCTTATGTCAAGAAACTTCAACCTGAAAAGCTCGAACCCAAGTCGGAAAAATGCGTCTTCATAGGATACCCTAAAGAAACTATTGGGTATACCTTCTACCTCAGATCCGAAGGCAAGATCTTTGTTGCCAAGAATGGATCCTTTCTAGAGAAAAAGTTTCTCTCAAAAGAAGTAAGTGGGAGGAAAGTAGAACTTGATGAAGTATTACCTCCTGAACCGGAAAGTGGCGCGACTCAAGAAAATGTTCCTGAGGTGCCTGCACCGACTAGAGAGGAAGTTAATGATGATGATCATGAAACTTCAGAACAAGTTGCTACTGAACTTCGTAGGTCCACAAGGACACGTTCTGCACCAGAGTGGTACGGCAATCCTGTCTTGGAAATCATGTTGTTAGACAACGGTGAACCTTCGAACTATGAAGAAGCGATGGCGGGCCCGGATTCCGACAAATGGCTGGAAGCCATGAAATCCGAGATAGGATCCATGTATGAAAACGAAGTATGGACTTTGACTGACTTGCCCGATGATCGGCGAGCCATAGAAAATAAATGGATCTTTAAGAAGAAGACAGACGCGGATGGTAATGTGACCATCTATAAAGCTCGGCTTGTCGCTAAGGGTTATCGACAAGTTCAAGGGGTTGACTATGATGAGACTTTCTCACCTGTAGCAAAGCTGAAGTCCGTCCAAATCATGTTAGCAATTGCCGCATTCTATGATTATGAGATATGGAAAATGGACGTCAAAACGGCATTCCTTAATGGTTTCCTTAAGGAAGAATTGTATATGATGCAGCCGGAAGGTTTTGTCGATCCTAAGAATGCTGACAAGGTGTGCAAGCTCCAACGCTCGATTTATGGGCTGGTGCAAGCATCTCGGAGTTGGAACATTTGCTTTGATGATATGATCAAAGCGTTTGGGTTTATGCAGACTTATGGAGAAGCCTGCGTTTACAAGAAAGTGAGTGGGAGATCTGTAGCATTTCTCATATTATATGTAGATGACATACTTTTGATGGGAAATGATATAGAGCGTTTGGACAGCATTAGGGCCTACTTGAATAAGAGTTTTTCAATGAAGGACCTTGGAGAAGCTGCATATATATTAGGCATCAAGATCTATAGAGATAGATCAAGACGCCTCATAGGTCTTTCACAAAGCACATACCTTGATAAGATATTGAAGAAGTTCAATATGGATCAGTCTAAGAAGGGGTTCTTGCCTGTGTTGCAAGGTGTGAAATTGAGCTCAGCTCAATGTCCGACCACGGCAGAAGATATAGAAGAGATGAGTGTCATCCCCTATGCCTCAGCCATAGGTTCTATTATGTATGCCATGCTGTGTACCAGACCTGATGTAAACCTTGCCGTAAGTTTGGTAGGTAGGTACCAAAGTAATCCCGGCAAGGAACACTGGACAGCGGTCAAGAATATCCTGAAGTACCTGAAAAGGACTAAGGAAATGTTTCTCGTTTATGGAGGTGACGAAGAGCTCGTCGTAAAGGGTTACGTCGACGCTAGCTTCGACACACATCTGGATGACTCTAAGTCACAAACTGGATACGTGTATATTTTGAATGGTGGGGCAGTAAGCTGGTGCAGTTGCAAGCAGAGCGTCGTGGTGGGATCTACATGTGAAGCGGAGTACATGGCAGCCTCAGAGGCAGCGCATGAAGCAATTTGGGTGAAGGAGTTCATCACCGACCTAGGAGTCATACCCAATGCGTCGGGGCCGATCAAACTCTTCTGTGACAACACTGGAGCTATTGCACTTGCCAAGGAGCCCAGGTTTCACAAGAAGACCAGGCACATCAAGCATTGCTTCAACTCCATTCGTGAAAATGTTCAAGATGGAGACATAGATATTTGTAAAGTACATATGGACCTGAATGTAGCAGATCCATTGACTAAACCTCTCCCTAGAGCAAAACATGATCAACACCAGAATTCCATGGGTGTTCGATTCATCACAATGTAACTAGATTATTGACTCTAGTGCAAGTGGGAGACTGTTGGAAATATGCCAAGAGGCAATAATAAAAGGATTATTATTATATTTCCTTGTCCATGATAATTGTCTTTTATTCATGCTATAATTGTGTTATCCGGAAATCATAATACATGTGTGAATACATAGACACCAACATGTCCCTAGTAAGCCTCTAGTTGACTAGCTCATTGATCAACAGATAGTCATGGTTTCCTGACTATGGACATTGGATGTCATTGATAACGAGATCACATCATTAGGAGAATGATGTGATGGACAAGACCCAATCCTAAACATAGCACAAGATCGTATAGTTCATTTGCTAGAGTTTTTCCAATGTCAAGTATCTTTTCCTTAGACCATGAGATCGTGTAACTCCCGGATATCGTAGGAGTGCTTTGGGTGTACCAAACGTCACAATATTGTGGGTGACTATAAAGGTATACTACGGGTATCTCCAAAAGTGTCTGTTGGGTTGACACGGATCAAGACTGGGATTTGTCACTCCGTATGACGGAGAGGTATCTCTGGGCCCACTCGGTAATGCATCATCATAATGAGCTCAAAGTGACCAAGTGTCTGGTCACGGGATCATGCATTACGGTACGAGTAAAGTGACTTGCCGGTAACGAGATTGAACGAGGTATTGGGATACCGACAATCGAGTCTCGGGCAAGTAACGTACCGATTGACAAAGGGAATTGTATACGGGGTTGCTTGAATCCTCGACATCGTGGTTCATACGATGAGATCATCGAGGAGCATGTGGGAGCCAACATGGGTATCCAGATCCCGCTATTGGTTATTGACCGGAGAGCCGTCTCGGTCATGTCTACATGTCTCCCGAACCCGTAGGGTCTACACACTTAAGGTTCGGTGGCGCTAGGGTTGTATGGATATGAGTATGCAGTAATCCGAAAGTTTTTCCGAGTCCCGGATGAGATCCCGGACGTCATGAAGAGTTCCGCAATGGTCCGGAGGTGAAGAATTATATATAGGAAGTGCAGTTTCGGCCATCGGGAGAGTTTCGGGGTCAACGGTATTGTACCAGGACCACCGGAAGGGTCCCGGGGGTCCACCGGGTGGGGCCACCCATCCCGGAGGGCCCCATGGGCTGAAGTGGGGAGGGAACCATCCCATAGTGGGCTGGTGCGCCCCCCCCTTGGGCCCCCCATGCGCCTAGGGTTGGGAACCCTAGGGGAGGGGGCGCCTCCACTTGCCTTGGGGGGGCACTGCTCCCCCTTGGCCGCCGCCCCCTAGGAGATCCCATCTCCTAGGGCCGGCGCACCCCCTAGGGGGCCTATATAAAGGGGGGAGGGTGTAACACCCCGGATATGACTTTCCCAATATGTATTCCAACTCTTGTCGTTTCCGGCATTAAGCTATTTTATTTTCTCGGGTTCGGGTCTTTGTCTCTGTGTGTTGTTATCGTTGTCATGCATCTCATATCATGTCATCATGTGCATTGCATTTGCATACGTGTTCATCTCATGCATTCGAGCATTTTCCCCGTTGTCCGTTTTGCATTCCGGCGCTTCGTTCTCCTCCGGTGGTCATTTCTACCTTTTTTTCGTGTGTGGGGATTAAACATTTCCGGATTGGACCGAGACTTGCTAAGCGGCCTTGGTTTACTACCGGTAGACCGCCAGTCAAGTTTCGTAACATTTGGACTTCGTTTGATACTCCAACGGTTAACCGAAGGACCGAAAAGGCCTCGTGAGTGTTGCAGCCCAACACCCCTCCAATTTGGCCCAAAACCCTCTCCATCATCTAGAGCGTTCGATCATGATCGCGTGGCCGAAAACCGCACTTCATTTGGACTCTCCTAGCTCCCTCTATGCCTATATATAGACCCCTCATTCCAAATTCCGGATCCCCTCATCTCTAACCCTAAAAAAATTGCCCCGCCGCCATCGGACACGTCCGGCCGCCGCCAGACGAATCCCGCCGCCGCCTCCGGCCAATCAGGAAGCGCCAAGTGGCCCGCGCCCACTTCCCCCGCCGCCGGCCCGGTAGGCCCGAACCGGGCCCCCAAGGCCCATCGCGCGCCCCGCCGCCTGGGAGCCGCCGCGCCGCCCGTCCCGCGCGCCGGCCACCATCTCTGGCGCCTTCCGCCGCCCTTCGCCATCGCCAGCGCCGCCATGCCCGCAGGCGCGAGCTGCCGTCGTCCGCCCCACGCCGGTGTGTGCCTCCTCTCCGCCGGAGCCTCTCGTCGGTGACCTCAGATTCGGTTGGCTCCCCCTCCTTCCACAAGTCCGGCGAGCTCGAAGCTCCGGCCGGCGATCCTCGTCATCCGTGCAACTACAGTAGATCTGGATCTGAGATCCGTTCGGGTTGACTTTTTCTCCCAAAACCCTAGTTTATATTGCCCTGTTCATTGTGCTATAACTTTGCATCCGTAGCTCCATTTTGGGCATATAGCATATCAAAATGTTCATCTTAGAGAGTACATCATTTCATCTCATTGCATCATTTTCATTTGAGTTCATCTTGATGCCCGAAATGCTGTTAGAAGAGTGCTACTTGAGTTAATTGTCAGATCTGCTACTCCATTTAGATATTTGTCATTTTTGCCATGATTGTTGTGTGCATGTTATGCCCATGAGCTCTATGTATGTTTTGTTAAGGGTTTTGCCATCTTTCGAGAGGTGCAACCCATGTATTTTTGTGATGTGTGTGGTGACTAGCACAAGCTTGCAAAATGAGGCACTTGGTAATGCTGATTTCAGGGACTTAGCATTTCCACTAAGTCCTTGAGCTATTTATCTCATATGGCCATATGTTCATGTTGTTTCCTAGTGATACGTGCCTCTTTTGAGGATGATCAGTAAGGATGTTTTGTTAATTTTGTAGTGCTCTATCCATCCATGTATTTGTTTGAAATTATGGAGCACCCTAGCTTGAGTCAATCGAGCTCTACTTTTGCTATTTCGTGAATCTGGGCAGATTGTCTACTTGTTAGCAATTTTGCCGAGGATGTTGTAGTTGATCCGTGCATGCTATGCTATTGTTCTTGCCATGTCTAGCTTGCATTTTGTGTATTCTTGATGGGTGTATGCTTAGCTTGTCATGACTTGCTCTGTAGTGAGTGCATCGAGCTCGTAAACATGCCTACTTGATATCTGTTTTCAGCATGCTCCAGTTTTCACTAAGTCTGTGATCTGATTATGTTTTTGCCATGTTCACATGCTTGCAAATGTATTTTCTGATCCCTTTTGGCTCAAGGTCACTAAGGGACTTTTGTTAAGCTCTTTGAGTAGCTCCATGCCATGCTTTACTTTGCCATGTTCAGGTCCTGTAGCATATAGTTTTCATGCTCCGAAGAGTGCTATCTGATCTGAAATTCCGGACAAGTGTTAATTTCACTAAGTCTGAGATCTGTTTACCATATGCATTTTTGCCATGCTTGTTTGAACCTGTTAATGGATGATTTGGCCGTAGCTCAGTGCTAGAATTTTGTTAAGCATCTTCAATGGATTCCTGCCATGTATTTTGTTGTCATGTTTGGGTGCTGTAGCATGTTCATCTCGTTGCATTTAGATGGCTAATTGCTGTAAATCGCAGACCGGTGTCATATTTGAATTGCTTGCCATTTCCAAACCGTAACTCCGATTCCGGCGTTCTTTATATCGTTTTCGAGCGATTTCATCTAATCTTTCCATTGGCACACTTGGATTTCCAAGTTGAGGCCAGGTCCATGCATTCCTTTTCAAATCTTGCATATGCATCCCGCATCGCATCCCGTATAGCATGCCATCCTTGCATCATATTGTTTGAGCTTTGCACGTGGTTGATTGTGTTTCGTTTGCTTGTTTGTCTTGTTTGGGTAGAGCCGGGAGACGAGTTCGCTAACGAGGAGCCCGTTGAGTTTGCTTTCGAGGATCCAGTCAACTCTGACAACTTTGCAGGCAAGATGATCATACCCTCGAAATCACTACTATCTTTGCTATGCTAGATTGCTTGCTCTTTTGCTATGCCAATGCTACGATGCCTACCACTTGCTTTCAAGCCTCCCAAATTGCCATGTCAAACCTCTAACCCACCATGTCCTAGCAAACCGTTGATTGGCTATGTTAACGCTTTGCTTAGCCCCTCTTATAGTGTTGCTAGTTGCAGGTGAAGATTGGAGACCGTTCCTTGTTGGAACATTATTTACTTGTTGGGATATCATTATATTGCCATGTTATCTTAATGCATCTATATACTTGGTAAAGGGTGGAAGGCTCGGCCTCTCGCCTAGTGTTTTGTTCCACTCTTGCCGCCCTAGTTTCCGTCATATCGGTGTTATGTTCCCGGATTTTGCGTTCCTTACGCGGTTGGGTTATAATGGGAACCCCTTGATAGTTTGCCTTGATTAAAGCTTTTCCAGCAATGCCCAACCTTAGTTTTACCATTTGCCACCTAGCCTCTTTTTCCCTTGGGTTTCCGGAGCCCGAGGGTCATCTTATTTTAGCCCCCCCGGGCCAGTGCTCCTTTGAGTGTTGGTCCAACCGAGCGATGTCCGGGGCTACCAGGGGCAACTCCGGGCTGGCCTACCCGACGTCTTGCTCATCCGGTGTGCCCTGAGAACGAGATATGTGCAGCTCCTATCGGGATTTGTCGGCACATCTGGGTGGTGTTGCTGGTCTTGTTTTAACCTGTCGAAGTGTCCTGAAGAACCGAGGTACCGAGTCTGATCGGAACGTCTCGGGAGGAGGTCTCTTCCTTCGTTGACTGTGAGAGCTTGTCATGGGCTAAGTTGTGACTCCCCTGCAGGGATTTGAACTTTCGAAAGCCGTGCCCGCGGTTATGGGCATATGGGAATTTGTTAATGTCCGGTTGTAGATAACTTGAACCTTAACTTAATTAAAATGAATCAACAGTGTGAGTTGCCGTGATGGTCTCTTCTCGGCGGAGTCCGGGAAGTGAACACGGCGTTGGAGTAATGCTTGCGCAGGTTGCCCTCTAGTTTATCGCTCGCGCTTTGCCTCCTCTTCTCGCTCTCTTTTGCGAACAGGATAGCCACCATATTTGCTAGTCGCTTGCTGCAGCTCCACATATTTACCTTGCCTTACCTATTAAGCTTAAATAGTCTTGATCGCGAGGGTGCGAGATTTCTGAGTCCCTGTGGCTCACAGATTACTATTAAACCAGATGCAGGGCCTGATGATTCCGCTCCAGGTGACGCGCTTGAGCTCAAGTGGGAGTTCGACGAGGACTCTCAACAATACTATGTTTCTTTTCCTGATGATCAGTAGTGGTGCCCAGTTGGGGGTGATCGGGACCGTGTCGCATGTTGGGTTATCTTTTATTTTGGCGTCGTAGTTGGGCCATGAGTGTTTGGATGATGTAATGTTATTTATGTACTTGATTGACGTGGCGAGTGTAAGCCAACTATGTTATCTCCCCTTTATTATTTATATTACTTGGGATGTTGTGAAGATTGCCTAACTTGCGACATATGCCTTCAATGTGATTATGTCTCTAAGTCATGCCTCGACACGTGGGAGCTATAGTCGCATCGAAGGTGTTACAGAGGGAGGGCAGCCGGACCCTGAAGTCTTGGCACCTCCCTCTCCCCTGCTACACTTCTCCCTCTTGCAGTAGAACGGCGAAGCCCTGCTGCGGTGACTGCTGCATCCACCACCACGCCGTCGTGCTGCTGGATCTTCATCAACCTCTCCTTCCCCCTTGCTGGATCAAGAAGGAGGAGACGTCACGCTGACCATACGTGTGTTGAACGCGGAGGTGCCGTCCGTTCGGCGCTAGGATCTCCGAAAATTTGGATCACGTCGAGTACGACTCCCTCATCCCCGTTCTCTTGAACGCTTCCGCTCGTGATCTACAAAGGTATGTATATGCATCCGATAACTCGTTGCTAGATGAACTCATAGATGGATCTTGGTGAAAACGTAGGAACAAATTTTGTTTTCTGCAACGTTCCCCAACACCTGAAGGGTGGAATTCTACCACTATTGTCTTAATACCGAAAGTGGATAGCCCAGAAAAAGTTACCCAATTTAGACCCATAAGTTTGTGCAATGTGGTATATAAGGTGATTTCAAAGATGCTTGCGGCACGTTTAAAGGTTCTCCTCCCAGATATTATCAGCGAAACCCAAACTGCGTTTGTGCCGGGCCGCATCATCAATGACAATGTCATAGTGGCGTATGAATGCCTACATACGATGAAGAAACGGAAGAAGGGAAAGGTTGGCACTTCTGCAATAAAACTTGATATGCATAAGGCATATGATAGAGTGGAATGGACGTTCCTGGAGGCCATGCTCACCAAGTTAGGGTTTCATGCCCAATGGATTCAGATGGTTATGTCTTGTGTGAGAACAGTTGAATACAAGGTACGGTTTAATTCCAATGAAACACTCCCCTTTTTGCCAACGAGAGGCTTGAGACAGGGGGATCCCCTCTCCCCCGATCTTTTTGTTTTGTGTGCTGAGGGACTGTCAGCGTTAATAGCTCATGAGGAAGAGGCGGGGAACCTAATTGGAGTGCAGGTATGCAGAGATTCACCAACTATATCCCATCTGCTTTTTGCGGATGATTCCCTAATTCTCATGAGAGCGGATAACCAGAATGCTAACACATTGAGATCGATCTTGGATGAGTACTGTGCAGCGTCCGGTCTACTGGTTAGTGAATCTAAGTGTTCTATTTTTTCAGTCCTAATACAAATGTGGAAGTGAAGGCTGATGTATGCCAAATACTGAACATCATGACTGAGTCCATCTCAGACAGATACTTGGGCCTACCAGCCATGATTGGTGTGGACCGAGTGGACTGCTTTAAACACTTGATTGAAAGGATTCAAGCATTGGTGAATGGTTGGAAGGAGAGAACTCTATCTTTTGGGGTAAAAGAGGCTTTGCTGAAAGCGGTGGCCCAAGCCATCCCAACCTATGTGATGGGTGTATTCAAATTCCCAAAGAAAATATGCAAGGGAATCACTGATGCAATTCTGGTGGGGAGATGAGGAGGATCAGCGTAAGATGCATTGGTTTGCATGGTGGAGGATGTGTATCCCAAAGGAGAGAGGATGGATGGGATTTTGGGACATTCAGAGTTTCAACTTAGCGATGCTCACGAAACAGTGCCGGAGATTAATTGACAACTATGATTCCCTATGTGCTCGAGTCTTACGAGCCAAGTATTACCCCACGGGAGATATACTAAACAGCCAGTTAAAGAAGGGTTTGTCCTATGTGTGGCAGAGCATCTGGTCAGGAATTCAAACTTCCAAACATGGTTGTATTTGGAGAGTGGGTAACGGAAACAAGATAAACATATGGGATGATTGCTAGATTCCAAACAGTGCATCAAAGAAAATCCTTACTGCCCGTGGGAACCGAGTTCTCACAATGGTGAATGAGCTCACAGACCCAACTACGGGAGAATGGGATGAGCAACTGATTCGGGAGATTATGCAGGATCTTGTGGAGTGGTCATCCATGACTATCGTGGAAATTTCATGTCTGCAGCGGCAGCAACACTCGATCATGTACTTGATGTTGAGACAGCTGAAGCTGCGCCTATATTAGAAGGAATGAAGCTAGCAAAGGAAACAGGGTGCCATAATGTGATAGTAAGATCAGATAATATCACGGTGGTGGAGGCACTCAAACTGAATGGAGGCTATTCTATGGTGGCAGCGCCGGTGCTGGGTGAATGTCGCAGTTATCTCGAAGATTTCGGGAAGTTAACTATTGAGCATTGTATTAGAGAGTCGAATAATGTAGCTCATGAGTTAGCATGTTGGGGAGGTGCCAATAATCCATCTCGATGGGTTCATGACCCGCCTGGTTTCATTGTAAATCTTTTAGCAGACGATGTTGCTATCCTTTGATTAATAAAGTAAAATTTCCTGTTTAAAAAAAGATACATACGTATATAGAAAAATTTAAGACAAGTAATTTAGGACGAAGGGAGTACAACATTAACTAGTGTCACGCCAATGCAACATAAGCACAGATATACCCCTCCTTCTAGTCCCCCGCGCCGCCTCTCTGGCGACTCGGGCGGAGCCCTCGGCCGCGCCGCCGGGCCGCCCCATCGCCCCCCTCCCCCCTGTCGGTGTCAAAACCGGTAGATCTCGGGTAGGGGGTCCCGAACTATGCGTCTAGGCGGATGGTAACAGGAGGCAGGGGACACGATGTTTTACCCAGGTTCGGGCCCTCTTGATGGAGGTAAAACCCTATGTCCTGCTTGATTAATATGGATGATATGGGTAGTACAAGATTAGATCTACCATGAGATCGAGGAGGCTAAACCCTAGAAGCTAGCCTATGGTATGATTGTTGTTCGTCCTACGGACTAAAACCCTCCGGTTTATATAGACACCAGAGAGGGCTAGGGTTACACAGAGTCGGTTACAATGGTAGGAGATCTACATATCCGTATCGCCAAGCT
The DNA here is from genome assembly GCF_056163025.1 of Triticum urartu. Classification (NCBI taxonomy): domain Eukaryota; kingdom Viridiplantae; phylum Streptophyta; class Magnoliopsida; order Poales; family Poaceae; genus Triticum; species Triticum urartu. The sequence goes on from NC_141879.1 coordinate 718,606,073, forward strand.
TGCCTTCCACGCCAAGGAAAGTCCCTTCCGGACACGGGACGAAGTCTTCAATCTTGTATCTTCATAGTCCAGGAGTCCGGCCGAAGGTATAGTCCGGCTATCCAGACACCCCCTAATCCAGGACTCCCTCAGTAGCCCCTGAACCAGGCTTCAATGACGATGAGTCCAGCGCGCAGATTGTCTTCGGCATTGCAAGGCGGGTTCCTCCTCCAAGTACTTCATAGAAGATTTTGAACACAAAGGTAGTGTTCGGCTCTGCAAAATAAGTTTCCACATATTGCCATAGAGAGAATAATATTTACAAATCTAATCTGCTGACGTATTCAGTAGCGTGACATCACACCACGGCCAAGTCTTTATTCGAATCGTTTTACTGTCCCACCTCAGCGCGTTTAGCGAGGCGGTTTCCTTGGCACGTCTTGTCAAAGCAGAGATCGTGTCCCCTTATTCCAGGATTCTCATCAATACGGGCGTGGGTAACCCAACCGTACCCGTTGGTATGTTTTCTCGATCAAAGGCGAGTCCCAAACGGTCACGGGGAGGGCCCTTGGTATTCAACCTCTTATAAAGAGACCAAGGCCCTACTCCTTTCTTTCAATCTCAAACGAGTTCGCCCTTCGCCTCGAGTTCCAACACCCAAGGCTCCAGATTTCGGGCGCTTCGGACCTTCGACAATGTCCGGTTCCGACCTTCGAGGCCGATGGATGCCCTCCTCCATCACGGAGCAGGACGTGCTGAAGTTGAGAGAGGCCAGGTTCTTGACTAGCGAAATCTGGCATTGGCTTCCTGCTCAAGGGCAGGTCATTCCCACTCCCAAGCCTGGTGAGAGTGTGGTGTTAATGTCTCACTTCCTTTGGGGGCTAGGCTTCCCGACGGTTCCCTTCATGAGGGGGCTCATGTTTTATTATGGGCTGGAATTTCACGACTTAGCTCCGGAGTCCATCCTCCATATTGCCTCATTCATCGTCGTGTGTGAAGCCTTCCTCCGTATTACTCCTCACTTCGGACTATGGCTCAAGACCTTCAAAGTAGAGCCGAAGATGATCGAGGGACGGCACGCGGCGCGCGGAGGTGCTTTTATAAGCAAAAATGCTGGTGCTCCATGGCCTGAGGGCTCTTTTCAAGGGGAGTCCAACTTATGGCAACGAGAGTGGTTTTATATCACAGCTCCCAGGAGCACCATGTGGGCGGCGCTGCCTGCTTTCCGCTCGGGTCCCCCGCCACGACTGGCGTCATGGGTCAATAAGGGGCTGGACTGGGGGTCGGCAAAGGACGTGCCCCTGTTGCAGGGCCGCATCCGAGATCTCCTAGAAAGAGACATCAGTCTGGTCGTGGTGACGCAGGTTATGTTAATTCGCCGAGTTCTGCCCTGCAAACGTCGCCCCCTCCGCCTGTGGGAGTTCAACCTGGAGGGACCACGAGTTCTCCAACATTTTCTTGGCATGACGCCCGTGGGATGTACAAATTGTTCTTCGGACCAGAAGTAGTGTGTCCGAATTCTATGGAGGACGCAGGTCTGAGCTGCAATCGTCCGGATACTCAAGTAAGTAGCCTTGTGCCCGGACTCGCTATCCGTATATTTATCATAAAATTGCCCCTAAAAGAGATGTCCTTTAAACAGGAGTGGATAGCGAAAGCAAAGCTAATCAGGTGTCCGGCCCCCCTCCCCGAGACCACGCCGGATCCCGTGCTAGTCAGGATGTTGGAGGTTGTGCCTTCGGAGGAAAGCGAGGGAGGGGACAAGGAAGTTACAGCCTCCTCGAAGGAGATTGGCCGGAAGGGAGGAATCGAAAATTCCTCTCCTCAGGGGAAGAAGAGGACCGCCTCTGACGACCCGGAGACCATGGCCTCAAAGCGGGGGAAGAAATCTTCGTTAGAGGGTCCTGCGCCGGGGGATACTTCGGCCGAATTATGCCCTTAAGGGGATCAGCCCTCCACCGAGCCGTAAGTAGAGAGGAGTTTTTCTTTTTAAGAAATGAGAGAAATCCTTGCATTATATCTGAGAAGAGTAATCGAAAATTTACCTTGTAGCTCGGACCTTAGCCCTTCTCAACAGAGCACGTTTTCGGGGGATCTTCTTCCAGAGATGATGGAGAGCGGAACGCCACCCCCTGTCGTACCGCCTTGCGAGGCGGGCGACCCTAAGGTATCGTCGCGGAGGGTTTCTCCGAATCCGGCAGGGCCGGAAGGTAGTCATATGGCCCCCCAAAGCCCTCCGCGTCCGACCTTCGAAAAGGGCCATAGGACGAGTCCGGCATCGTCTGGTGCGCGGTCGGAGGAGCTGAAGGATCTGCTAGGGTGAGCATCTATCTCAGAGGAGCACCGTGCATTGGTGGGTACGGAGATTGAGAGGATTTCATCCGCGGAGAGCGGATTGCACGAGGCCGTCAGGAGTTTACTGACAAGTTTTGAGGTACGCGAAATAATGTACCCTTTTTGGACGGTTGCGCATAAATAAGATGCCCCTTGTGTAGATAGTATCCCCTGAGACTCTGTGCGTTGTCAAAATTGACGGCGCACAGAGGATCATAATCCCAGGTCTAATATGCCGCCTTCATATGTAGGTGGCGAAGTGTCAGGTGGCCAGCCGGACTGATGAATTTGCTGAGCTAAAGCGGCAACTTGACGTGGTAGATGCCGACATCTCGCTTGTCAACAAGCGGCTTGACGAGGCACAAGGTATGTAATTACTCCGGCGGCACCTGGTAAGAGGAGCTTTATGCCAATATCTTACAATGTGTGCGCTTGATGCAGATGGTGCTGCTGCCATGGAGAATCTTTGGGCGGAACTTGCCCAAGCCAAGGAGCAAGCCAGGAAAAATGATGCGGTTGACGGAAAGGCAATTGAAGAGCTGAAAGCCGAACAGGCTGCTCACTGCCGAAGCAAGAAGGAAATGGCCGAGATGGCTGTGAAGCTGAAGAGCGCTGCTGACCGTTGCAAGCTTCTTGAAAAAGAAGATCAGGCGGAACAGACGGACCTGGAGAAGGCCGTTGCCGATGCCAAGGATGCTCGCTCTGCGATGAGAGCTATGAAGGAGGAGCTGCGTCAGGCCGGAGAGATCGCGGCTGGAAAGCCCTTTATGCTGCGGAGGAAGTTCTGTGATCCTAAACATGCTCCGTTAGACCGGATGTGGAGTATGGCGGACACCTATCTGGATTTGGCAGCGAGTGCCGCAGATGCGGCCGAACACTTCCGAGATCAAGAAGATCGTGAAGTGGAAAAGCTCTTTTGGTCGCAGTTCCACAATCCGGAGCGTCCACTGTCATTAGCCGATCGTTTGGCCGAATGGGCCGAGCTAAATAGATTGTCCGGACTCGCCATGAAGTATGTCATGAGTCATCTGTGGCCAGAGAGGCCAGAGCCGAAAAGTTATTTCAACTTGATGCAGCAGTTCCTTGGTGTGGGCCGCATATCAATGCGATGAAGAGGTCAGCGTGCATAGAGGGTGCGCGGATGGCTCTTGCCCGTTTCAAGACATACTGGGCGGAAATGGAGGCCACCGCTGTTGCATCCCCAGACTCGGATGGAAGCCGAGTACCTGCCGAGCACTATTGTCAGGAAGTTCTGCAAGGCGCTCGTTTAATAGAGACGCAGTGCTCGAAGGATACTATATTCGAATAGCATGTAAAACAATATTTTGATAAATTGTAGAAGCTTTTTATACTTGTGCCTACAAGTGTTATAATACCTCATGTGCGGCCGTTTAACATATATGTATATATAATCTGAAAGATGGCAGTCGTCGGCTTCAACCCCCACGCACATAATGCGGGGGTGTTCGCAGAAGGCGCATTTTCACACTTGATCCAACGTCTTGGTCCTATAAAGGAGGTGATAGCACAGCGAACTAGGCAATCAGACTAAGATGCTTTATCACTTTCACTTAGCCATAGGAGTTTGACAGTGAGGCTACTTATTAACCCCTGGTGGCGCCTGCGCTCGACCGAACTCGGGGCGCGTATGTGCCTGGCCGGGAAGCGGCCCTTCATTAATGCGGAGGAATCCTAAAGATTCCAGTAAGTCATTGAGTGGTTGACCAGTCTCACGCTATATCATGACAGCAGTTTTCGGCTTTCTCTACTGAGGTGCTCGCCTGGCCGAACCGGGGCACAATCGCAGTAGTTCTCCTGGTGCCGCCTTAGCCGATAGAGCGGAACCTAAGGTAGCAAAACACAGGAGCCGGGCAAACCCAACATTTGACCAAAGACATGATTCGGAGCTGATTCATATAAGGCCAAACTCGCGACGCCGAACACTCCCTAAGGTATTCGGTCTTTATGAGGGCGGGCGGGATAACGCCCTTAGTAATAAGCCCCTAGTGTCTTGTGTTGGGAAACATAGTAATTTAATCCTACGCACACGCAAAATCATGGTGATGCATAGCAACGAGAGGGGAGAGTGTAATCTACGTACCCTCATAGACCGACAGCGGAAGCGTTATGATAACGTGGTTGATGTAGTCGTACGTCTTCACGGCCCGATCGATCAAGCACCGAAACCACGGCACCTCCGAGTTCTAGCACACGTTCAGCTCGATGACGATCCCCGGACTCCGATCCAGCAAAGTGTCGGGGAAGAGTTCCGTCAGCACGACGGCGTGGTGACGATCTTGATGTTCTACTGTCGCAAGGCTTCGCCTAAGCACCACTACAATATTATCGAGGACTATGGGGGAAGGGGGCACCGCACACGGCTAAGAGAACGATCTTGGAGATCAACTTGTGTGTCTAGGGGTGCCCCCTGCCCCCGTATATAAAGGAGCAAGGGGGGGGGGGTGCGGCCGGCCCTAGGAGGAGGCGCGCCGGAGGAGTCCTACTCCTACCGGGAGTAGGACTCCCCCCCTTTCCCTAGTTGGATTAGGACTTGGGGGGAAGGAGGAGAGGGAAGAAAGGAAAGGGGGGGTGCTGCCCCCCCTCCTTGTCCAATTCGGACTTGGGGGGGAGGGGCGCGCGACAGCCCCTAGGCCTCCTCTCCTCTTCCTCCACTAGGCCCATTAAGGCCCATTAGGTTACCGGGGGGTTCCGGTAACCTCCCGGTACTCCGGTAAAATGCCGATTTCACCCGGAACACTTCCGATGTCCAAACATAGGCTTCCAATATATCAATCTTTATGTCTCGAACATTTCGAGACTCCTCGTCATGTCCGTGATCACATCCGGGACTCCGAACAAACTTCGGTACATCAAAATATATAAACTCATAATGAAACTGTCATCGTAACGTTAAGCGTGCGGACCCTACGGGTTCGAGAACAATGTAGACATGACCGAGACATGTCTCCGGTCAATAACCAATAGCGGAACCTGGATGCTCATATTGGCTCCCACATATTCTATGAAGATCTTTTATCGGTCAGACCGCATAACAACATACTTTGTTCCCTTTGTCATCGGTATGTTACTTGCCCGAGATTCGATCGTTGGTATCTCAATACCTAGTTCAATCTCATTACCAGCAAGTCTCTTTACTCGTTTCATAATACATCATCTCGCAACTAACTCATTAGTTGCAATGCTTGCAAGGCTTATGTGATGTGCATTACCGAGAGGGCCCAGAGATACCTAGTAGAGGCACACTAGTGACGTTTTAGTTTGTTTATGTATTCACACAAGTATTATGTTTCCGGATAATACAATTCTAGCATGAATAATAAACATTTATCATGATATAAGGAAATAAAATAATAACTTTATTATTGCCTCTAGGGCATATTTCCTTCAGTCTCCCACTTGCACTAGAGTCAATAATCTAGATTACATAGTAATGATTCTAACACCCATGGAGCTTTGGTGCTGATCATGTTTTGCTTGTGGAAGAGGCTTAGTCAACGGGTCTGCAACATTCAGATCTGTATGTATCTTGCAAATCTCTATGTCTCCCACCTGGACTAGATCCCGGATGGAATTGAAGCGTCTCTTGATGTGCTTGGTTCTCTTGTGAAATCTGGATTCCATTGCCAAGGCAATTGCACCAGTATTGTCACAAAAGATTTTCATTGGACCCGATGCACTAGGTATGACACCTAGATCGGATATGAACTCCTTCATCCAGACTCCTTCGTTTGCTGCTTCCGGAGCAGCTATGTACTCTGCTTCACATGTAGATCCCGCCACAACGCTTTGTTTAGAACAGCACCAACTGACAGCTCCACCGTTTAATGTAAACACGTATCCGGTTTGCGATTTAGAATCGTCCGGATCAGTGTCAAAGCTTGCATCAACGTAACCATTTACGATGAGCTCTTTGTCACCTCCATATACAAGAAACATATCCTTACTCCTTTTCAGGTATTTCAGGATGTTTTTGACCGCTGTCCAGTGATCTACTCCTGGATTACTTTGGTACCTCCCTGCTAGACTTATAGCAAGACACACATCAGGTCTGGTACACAGCATTGCATACATGATAAAGCCTATGGCTGAAGCATAGGGAACATCTTTCATTTTCTCTCTATCTTCTGCATTGGTCGGGCATTGAGTCTTACTCAATTTCACACCTTGTAACACAGGCAAGAATCCTTTCTTTGCTTGATCCATTTTGAACTTCTTCAAAATTTTGTCAAGGTATGTGCTTTGTGGAAGTCCAATTAAGCGTATTGATCTATATCTATAGATCTTAATGCCCAATATGTAAGCAGCTTCACCGAGGTCTTTCATTGAAAAAATCTTATTCAAGTATCCCTTTATGCTATCCAGAAATTCTATATCATTTCCGATTAGTAATATGTCATCTACATATAATATCAGAAATGCTATAGAGCTCCCACTCACTTTCTTGTAAATACAGGCTTCTCCAAAAGTCTGTACAAAACCAAATGCTTTGATCACACTATCAAAGCGCTTATTCCAACTCCGAGAGGCTTGCACCAGTCCATAAATGGATCGCTGGAGCTTGCACACTTTGTTAGCTCCCTTTGGATCGACAAAACCTTCCGGCTGCATCATATACAACTCTTCTTCCAGAAATCCATTCAGGAATGCAGTTTTGACATCCATCTGCCAAATTTCATAATCATAAAATGCGGAAATTGCTAACATGATTCGGACAGACTTAAGCATCTCTACGGGTGAGAAGGTCTCATCGTAGTCAATCCCTTGAACTTGTCGAAAACCTTTTGCGACAAGTCGAGCTTTGTAGACAGTAACATTACCGTCAGCGTCAGTCTTCTTCTTGAAGATCCATTTATTTTCAATTGCTTGCCGATCATTGGGCAAGTCAACCAAAGTCCACACTTTGTTCTCATACATGGATCCCATCTCAGATTTCATGGCTTCAAGCCATTTTGCGGAATCTGGGCTCACCATCGCTTCTTCATAGTTCGTAGGTTCATCATGATCTAGTAGCATGACTTCCAGAACAGGATTACCATACCACTCTCGTGCGGATCTTACTCTGGTTGATCTACGAGGTTCAGTAGTATCTTGTTCTGAAGTTTCATGATCATCATCATTAGCTTCGTCACTAATTGGTGTAGGTGTCACAGAAAATGGTTTCTGTGATGTACTACTTTCCAATAAGGGAGCGGGTACAGTTACCTCATCAAGTTCTACTTTCCTCCCACTCACTTCTTTCGAGAGAAACTCCTTCTCTAGAAAGTTTCCGAATTTAGCAAAAAAAGTCTTGCCTTCGGATCTGTGATAGAAGGTGTATCCAATAGTTTCCTTTGGATATCCTATGAAGACACATTTCTCCGATTTGGGTTCGAGCTTATCAGGTTGAAGCTTTTTCACATAAGCATCGCAGCCCCAAACTTTCAGAAACGACAACTTTGGTTTCTTGCCAAACCACAGTTCATAAGGCGTCGTCTCAACGGATTTTGATGGTGCCCTATTTAACGTGAATGCGGCCGTCTCTAAAGCATAACCCCAAAATGATAGCGGTAAATCAGTAAGAGACATCATAGATTGCACCATATCTAGTAAAGTACGATTACGACGTTCGGACACACCATTACGCTATGGTGTTCCGGGTGGCGTGAGTTGCGAAACTATTCCGCATTGTTTCAAATGTAGACCAAACTCGTAACTCAAATATTCTCCTCCACGATCAGATCGTAGGAATTTTATTTTCTTGTTACGATGATTTTCAACTTCACTCTGAAATTCTTTGAACTTTTCAAATGTTTCAGACTTATGTTTCATTAAGTAGATATACCCATATCTGCTTAAGTCATCTGTGAAGGTGAGAAAATAACGATATCTGCCACGAGCCTCAACATTCATCGGACCACATACATCTGTATGTATGATCTCCAACAAATCTGTTGCTCTCTCCATAGTATCGGAGAACGGTGTTTTGTCATCTTGCCCATAAGGCACGGTTCGCAAGTACCAAGTGATTCATAATCAAGTGGTTCCAAAAGTCCATCAGTATGGAGTTTCTTCATGCGCTTTACACCGATATGACCTAACCGGTAGTGCCACAAATAAGTTGCACTATCATTATCAACTCTGCATCTTTTGGCTTCAACATTATGAATATGTGTGTCACTACTATCGAGATTTAATAAGAATAGACCACTCTTCAAGGGTGCATGACCATAAAAGATATTACTCATATAAATAGAACAACCATTATTCTCTGATTTAAATGAATAACCATCTCGCATCAAACAAGATCCAGATATAATGTTCATGCTCAACGCTGGCACCAAATAACAATTATTTAGGTCTAATACTAATCCCGAAGGTAGATGTAGAGGTAGCGTGCTGACCGCGATCACATCGACTTTGGAACCATTTCCCACGCGCATCGTCACCTCGTCCTTAGCCAATCTTCGCTTAATCCGTAGTCCCTGTTTCGAGTTGCAAATATCAGCAACAGAACCAATATCAAATACCCAGGTGCTACTGTGAGCATTAGTAAGGTACACATCAATAACATGTATATCGTATATACCTTTGTTCACCTTGCCATCCTTCTTATCCGCCAAAAACTTGGGGCAGTTCCGCTTCCAGTGACCAGTCTGCTTGCAGTAGAAGCACTCAGTTTCAGGCTTAGGTCCAGATTTGGGTTTCTCCTCCTGAGTAGCAACTTGTTTGCCGTTCTTTTTGAAGCTCCCTTTCTTCTTCCCTTTTCCCTTTTTCTTGAAACTAGTGGTCTTGTTGACCATCAACACTTGATGCTCCTTCTTGATTTCTACCTCCGCAGCTTTCAGCATTGCGAAGAGCTCGGGAATAGTCTTATTCATCCTTTGCATATTATAGTTCATCATGAAGCTCTTGTAGCTAGGTGGAAGTGATTGGAGAATTCTGTCAATGACACAATCATATGGAAGATTAACTCCCAACTGAATCAAGTGATTATTATACCCAGACATTTTGAGTATATGCTCACTGACAGAACTGTTCTCCTCCATCTTGCAGCTATAGAACTTATTGGAGACTTCATATCTCTCAATCCGGGCATTTGCTTGAAATATTAACTTCAACTCCTGGAACATCTCATATGCTCCATGACGTTCAAAACGTCGTTGAAGTCCTGATTCTAAGCCATAAAGCATGGCACACTGAACTATCGAGTAGTCATCAGCTTTGCTCTGCCAGACGTTCATAACATCCGGCGTTGCTCCTGCAGCAGGCCTGGCACCCAGCGGTGCTGCCAGGACGTAATTCTTCTGTGCAGCAATGAGGATAATCCTCAAGTTACGGACCCAGTCCGTGTAATTGCTACCATCATCTTTCAACTTTGCTTTCTCAAGGAACGCATTAAAATTCAACGGAACAACAGCACGGGCCATCTATCTACAATCAAACATAAACAAACAAGATACTATCAGGTACTAAGTTCATGATAAATTTAAGTTCAGTTAATCATATTACTAAAGAACTCCCACTTAGATAGACATCCCTCTAATATTCTAAGTGATCATGTGATCCAAATCAACTAAACCATGTCCGATCATCACGTGAGATGGAGTAGTTTCATTGGTGAACATCACTATGTTGATCATATCTACTATATGATTCACGCTCGACCTTTCGGTCTCTGTGTTCCGAGGCCATATCTGTATATGCTTGGCTCGTCAAGTATAACCTGAGTATTCCGCGTGTGCAATTGTTTTGCACCCGTTGTATTTGAACGTAGATCCTATCACACCCGATCATCACGTGGTGTCTCAGCATGAAGAACTTTCGCAACGGTGCATACTCAGGGAGAACACTTCTTGATAATTAGCGAGAGATCATCTTAAAATGCTACCATCAATCAAAGCAAGATAAGATGCATAAAAGATAAACATCACATGCAATCAATATAAGTGATATGATATGGCCATCATTATCTTGTGCTTGTGATCTCCATCTTCGAAGCACCGTCATGATCACCATCGTCATCGGCGCGACACCTTGATCATCATCGTAGCATCATTGTCGTCTCGCCAATCTTATGCTTCCACGACTATTGCTACCACTTAGTGATAAAGTAAAGCATTATAGCGCAATTGCATTGCATACAATAAAGCGCAACCATATGGCTCCTGCCAGTTGCCGATAACTTGGTTACAAAACATGATCATCTCATACAATAAAATTTAGCATCATGTCTTGACCATATCACATCACAACATACCCTGCAAAAACAAGTTACACGTCCTCTACTTTGTTGTTGCAAGTTTTATGTGGCTGCTACGGGCTTAAGCAAGAACCAATCTTACCTACGCATCAAAACCACAACGATAGTTTGTCAAGTTGGTGTTGTCTTAACCTTCGCAAGGACCGGGCGTAGCCATACTCAGTTCAACTAAAGTTGGAGAAATTGACACCCGCCAGCCACCTATGTGCAAAGCACATCGGTAGAACCAGTCTCGCGTAAGCGTACACGTAATGTCGGTCCGGGCCGCTTCATCCAACAATACCGCTGAACCAAAGTATGGCATGTTGGTAAGCAGTATGACTTATATCGCCCACAACTCGCTTGTGTTCTACTCGTGCATATAACATCAACACATAAAACCAGGCTCGGATGCCACTGTTGGGAAATGTAGTAATTTCAAAAAAAAATCCTACGCACACGCAAGATCATGGTGATGCATAGCAACGAGAGGGGAGAGTGTAATCTACGTACCCTCATAGACCGACAACGGAAGCGTTATGATAACGTGGTTGATGTAGTCGTACGTCTTCACGGCCCGATCGATCAAGCACCGAAACCACGGCACCTCCGAGTTCTAGCACACGTTCAGCTCGATGACGATCCCCGGACTCCGATCCAGCAAAGTGTCGGGGAAGAGTTCCGTCAGCACGACGGCGTGGTGACGATCTTGATGGTCTACTATCGCAAGGCTTCGCCTAAGCACCACTACAATATTATCGAGGACTATGGGGGAAGGGGGCGCCGCACACGGCTAAGAGAACGATCTTGGAGATCAACTTGTGTGTCTAGGGGTGCCCCCTGCCCCCGTATATAAAGGAGCAAGGGGGGGTGCGGCCGGCCCTAGGAGGAGGTGCGCCGGAGGAGTCCTACTCCTACCGGGAGTAGGACTCCCCCCCCTTTCCCTAGTTGGATTAGGACTTGGGGAGAAGGAGGAGAGGGAAGAAAGGAAAGGGGGGGTGCCGCCCCCCCTCCTTGCCCAATTCAGACTTGGGGGGAGGGGCACGCGGCAGCCCCTAGGCCTCCTCTCCTCTTCCTCCACTAGGCCCATTAAGGCCCATTAGGTTACCGGGGGGTTCCGGTAACCTCCCGATACTCCGGTAAAATGTTGATTTCACCCGGAACACTTCCGATGTCCAAACATAGGCTTCCAATATATCAATCTTTATGTCTCGAACATTTCGAGACTCCTCGTCATGTCCGTGATCACATCCGGGACTCCGAACAAACTTCGGTACATCAAAATATATAAACTCATAATGAAACTGTCATCGTAACGTTAAGCATGCGGACCCTACGGGTTCGAGAACAATGTAGACATGAACGAGACATGTCTCCGGTCAATAACCAATAGCGGAACCTGGATGCTCATATTGGCTCCCACATATTCTACGAAGATCTTTTATCGGTCAGACCGCATAACAACATACTTTGTTCCCTTTGTCATCGGTATGTTACTTGCCCGAGATTCGATCGTCGGTATGTCAATACCTAGTTCAATCTCGTTACCGGCAAGTCTCTTTACTCGTTTCGTAATACATCATCTCGCAACTAACTCATTAGTTGCAATGCTTGCAAGGCTTATGTGATGTGCATTATCGAGAGGGCCCAGAGATACCTCTCTGACAATCGGAGTGACAAATCCTAATCTCGAAATACGCCAACCCAACATGTACCTTTGGAGACACCTGTAGAGCTCCTTTATAATCACCCAGTTACGTTGTGATGTTTGGTAGCACACAAAGTGTTCCTCCGGCAAACGGGAGTTGCATAATCTCATAGTCATAGGAACATGTATAAGTCATGAAGAAAGCAATAGCAACATACTAAACGATCAGGTGCTAAGCTAATGGAATGGGTCATGTCAATCACATCATTCTCCTAATGATGTGATCCCGTTAATCAAATGACAACACATGTCTATGGTTAGGAAACATAACCATCTTTGATTAACGAGCTAGTCAAGTAGAGGCACACTAGTGACGTTTTAGTTTGTTTATGTATTCACGCAAGTATTATGTTTCCGGATAATACAATTCTAGCATGAATAATAAAAATTTATCATGATATAAGGAAATAAAATAATAACTTTATTATTGCCTCTAGGGCATATTTCCTTCATCTAGGTACGCGCAAAACTCTGACGTGGCCACATGCCAAAACGCCAGCCTCCTCCTTGGTTATACCAAGAAACCAGGGGATGTGTATCAACAAGAGACAGTAAAAAAGGTTTACGCAGGGTCTTAATCTGAAAATAATCCTTGGAACGGGTCCCTGTTGCACGTCTGCGCCTGTGTCTCAGTTCTGCCGTATCCTGGACGGGCGTAGCACGGTGTTCATCTGTAAAAGAAAGGAACTTAGTTGAAGAAAGATCATGCCGAACATGAGTTATACTAAATAAACAAAGTATAAATCGAAATGGGTAAAATTGAGCTTTATTGTCTCTTGTTTTATATGCGCGGAGCCCCTAGTACAGGGGTATACGGCTATTAAGCCTTTATCAATTGTATGTTTATGCCGGACTCGTCTAGCCGTGTCCATGGTCTTGACGACCTGTTTAGGTGCTTTGGCTGGTGAAGCCGCTTTATTGTGGGGCTGTCAAGGCAGCCGCACTGTCTTCCGTGCGGGAGGAACACTCAATGTTTTCCCTTTAATAAGATGATGCCTCGTGGACCGGGCATCTTAAGCGTAAGAGATGCATAATGCGGTATTGCGTTAAAGCGGGCGAAAGCTTCACGTCCCAGCAGTGCTTGATAGCTACTTGAGAATGGGGCGATGTGGAAAGTTAGCTGTTCGCGGCGGAAGTTATCAGGGGAGCCGAACATAACTTCTAGCCGGAGAGAACCCATGCAACGGGCATCCGGGCCTGGCGTTACCCCTTGAAAGGAGGTTTTGCTATGGCGAATTTTTGTTGGGTCTATCCCCATGTTGCGGATTGTGTCCTGGTATAACAGGTTTAGACCACTGTCGCCGTCCATCAGGACATTTGTAAAGTGGAGTCCGCCGATTATTGGATCTAATACCAAGGCAGTCCAGCCTGCGTTCCGGATACTTCTAGAGTAATCCTGATGGTCGAAGGTGATCGGTTTTAACAACCATTTGCAAGACTCCTTTGGGATATGCCGTATGGTGCGTATCTTTGTTGGCGCCATTCTGTTCGTCATGTGAAGTAAGTTTACTGTTTTGACTTCTTGTGGGAAATCCTTTTGTTTCCCGGTGCTCTGCTTGTGGGGTTCGTCGTCGTCCTCACTTGGTGTGTCGAGCCCCTTGTGTTCGGCGTTGAGTTTGCCAGATTGCTTGAAAACCCAACAATCTCTGTGGGTATGGTTCGCAGGCTTCCCAGGGGTGCTGTGTATTTGACATATCTTGTCCAAGATTTTGTTTAAGTTGGATAGCTCGTCCCTGTTATCCTTGAGGGGCGGCTTTCTCTGATTCTGCCGCGAGCTTTTGAATCCGGCGTTGACCGTTGTGCTCTTTGGGCTATTTCCCTTATTCCGGCGCTGGTCCTTGCTGCGTCGGGGTTTTCCGTTTCCATCCCTAACTTCGGATGTACTTGGGTCGCTGGTGCTACATCTTGCCAACCAGCTGTCCTCTCCTGTGCAAAAGCAGGTTATGAGGCTTGTTAATGTGGCCATTGTTCTTGGCTTTTCTTGGCCGAGGTGTCTGGCGAGCCATTCGTCTCGAACGTTATGCTTAAAAGCTGCTAGGGCTTCGGCGTTCGGACAGTCGACTATCTGATTCTTTTTAGTAACAAATCTGTTCCAGAATTTCCGGGCTGACTCTCCGGGCTGTTGAGTTATGTGACTAAGATCGTCTGCATCCGGAGGGCGGACATAGGTCCCTTGAAAATTTGCCCGGAAAGCATCCTCAAGCTCTTCCCAACTTCCAATGGTGTTTTCGGGAAGGCTTTTGAGCCAATGCCGGGCTGGCCCTTTAAGCTTGAGGGGTAAGTATTTTATGGCGTGGAGGTCATCTCCTCTGGCCATGTGTATGTGGAGGATATAATCCTCGATTCAGACCCCGGGGTCTGTTGTTCCATCATACGCCTCTATGTTTACAGGCTTGAATCCCGCTGGAAATTCATGGTCCAGCACCTCATCGGTGAAACATAGGGGGTGTGCGGCACCCTTGTATTTGGGTGTGCCGTGATGTTCGGATATTTGTTGTGTTGTATTGCTTACTAGAGCTTGCTTTCTTGGCCCGTAGATAGATCTGGCTGGGCCATCTTTTTGATGTGGATCCTTTGGTGGATCGCGTGCCGGCTTGTGTGCGGCGCCGCTTGCCGCTCCATGCTGGCCATGCGGTCGTCTATCCGACCGGGTGGTTTTCCTATTTTTTGACTGCGGGGGCTCTAAGGCCTCCTTGTCAAATTCAGGCAGTAGCTTTCGCTTTGGATAGCTTTTTGTGCGGCGACTGACGCCATATTTGTCTGCGGTGTTGCGTACTTTGCTCCATCTGATTCTGAGTGCATCTTCCACAGTTTTGAGCTTCCGCTTCTGCTTTTTCAGGCTACGCGCAGTGGCGACGAGCCTTTTGTGGAGGTTCTTCTGCTCCATGAGCCTATCCGGTGTAAGGTCGTCTGGACTGTTGTTTTCGCCGGGGACGGGGTGTTCGGTTTGTTTATCCAAGTTGCCCTGTTCGGACGGTTGCTCGAAGGCATGTCCGTCGTCCGCCGGCTCATCCTGCTCTATGGCTGGGTCTGTATGGCTGCTGTCTATGTCGAGGCGGGGCTTGGAGCGGCGCTTACGTCGCCGCTTTGATTGCTTTTCAAGTGAACGATCTCTCGTTGGATCCCTGTGTTCCTCGTCGTCGCTTTCTTTGGGTGTGTCTACCATGTATACATCATGAGATGAGGTGGCTGTCCAGTGCCTTGTAGGCATTGGTTCATGTTGATCTCCTACATCGTCATCCATACCGTCGATGTCTTCGGAGTTGAAGTTGAGCACGTCGTTTAAATTATCGACAGTGGCTACGAAGTGGGTGGTGGGTGGGCATCGAATTTCTTCGTCGTCCACGTCCCAATCCTGCCGAACATAGTACGGCCAGGACTCTCCTGACAAAGAGAGAGACCTGAGTGAATTCAGAATGTCGCCGAAGGGCGAGTGCTGAAAGATGTCTGCGGCGGTGAACTCCATGATCGGCGCCCAATCGAATTCGATCGGTAGGGGCGCGGAGGGCTCGGAGTCCGGAGGGGAGTCCGACATCTTGGAGTCACGGGCTTCCCGGAGGACAAGGCTGGTGTTCGGCTTGATCGCCGTAGAGATTGCAGCCCCCGAGGCGGTGTCTAACCACCCATCCTCGATTTGTGTGGTCGGCTCCGAGCCAAGGGTCGGAGCGGACACAGGTGCGGCCTCCAGGGCACTGTTCGGCGGCAGAGCTAGATCATGCCCACCGGGACAGTGCGGCGCGCTCGGCTGCAGCTCAGATCCGTCGAAGATCAAGTCTACGCGGTCGTCCGCTGTGTAGTTTAAACTTCCAAATCTGACCTGACGGCCAGGGGCGTAGCTTTCGATCTGCTTCAGATGGCCAAGCGAATTGGCCCGCAGTGCAAAGCCGCCAAATACGAAGATCTGTCCGGGGAGAAAAGTCTCACCCTGGATCGCATCGTCGTTGATGATCGGAGGAGCCATCGGGCCTAAAAGTGACGACACAGAGGAACTCTCAATGAAAGCACCAATGTCGGTGTCAAAACCGGCGGATCTCGGGTAGGGGGTCCCGAACTGTGCGTCTAGGCAAATGGTAACAGGAGGCAGGGGACACGATGTTTTACCCAGGTTCGGGCCCTCTTGATGGAGGTAAAACCCTACATCCTGCTTGATTAATATGGATGATATGGGTAGTACAAGAGTAGATCTACCACGAGATCGAGGAGGCTAAACCCTAGAAGCTAGCCTATGGTATGATTGTTGTTCGTCCTACGGACTAAAACCCTCCGGTTTATATAGACACCGGAGAGGGCTATGGTTACACTGAGTCGGTTACAATGGTAGGAGATCTACATATCCGTATCGCCAAGCTTGCCTTCCATGCCAAGGGAAGTCCCTTTCGGACACGGGATGAAGTCTTCAATCTTGTATCTTCATAGTCCAGGAGTCCGGCCGAAGGTATAGTCCGGCTATCCGGACACCCCCTAATCCAGGACTCCCTCACCCCCCTCCCCCCTCGCCGTCACCGGAGGAGGCCGCCGGGCTAAGCCCGGGCAGCGGACGATGACGGCGGGGTCTTCCCCTTCCTCTTCCTCCCGCCCGAAGGCAGCAGGAGGCGGTGGCGGATCTGGAGCCCCCGCGACGGCGGCTTCCCCTGGAGGTGCGGCGCGCGGCTGCTGCGCGGCGTCGGCGTGGCCATGACTTGCCGTGTGGTTGGGGCCCAGCGACCGCGACACCCCCCTCCCCATCCTTCGGTGTGACTCCAGCCACATCTAACGTCGGAGGAGCGTGCGTCGGGCGAGGCTGCGGCTTCCCGGCTGCTTCTCTATCTACCGGCCATCTCGCAGCGAGGCCCGGAGCGAGGTTTCCGATCTGGTCAGGCCCTCACTTGCCTCTGGATCTGGTGATGTGGGCTCCAGACCGATGGGCCTGGTCAGGCTACTTTGATGGTGATGTTGTCGGCGGTGGTGGGCTGTGGTTGCCCGGGTGGCGGCCTTGGGTTCTGTGGTGGCGGCTTCGGCCAGGGGACAGAGCGCTTCTGGACGCAGTGGGTCGAGGGGTCCCGTGGCTAGCTTGTAGTCGGCCTCGGCAGGGGTGGTGGTTCGTGGGTGGCGTTCGGTGGTGGCAGGTGGTCGGCACATCTCCGGAAGAAATCCTTGCTCCGGTCTTCACGGGAGCCGGTGACAGCGGCGCCCGCGGGTGTCGCGGTCTTTTTTGGAAGCGTCGTCGTGGAGGTGCTCCACCTTCTCCCCACGGCTTGGGCTTCGGAGGGAAACCTCAGATCCGCTGGATCGGGCGATGGAGGCGTCTTCGCGTCTTTCTCCTCCTTGAGGGCATCGTCTTGGAGCCGGCTAAGACTGAGAGTCTGGAGGATGATGGCATATTCGCCATCGATGGCGGCATCTTCGCCGCGTGGTTTGGTGAGGCTGAGGCGGGGCGTTGGTTTCTATTTGGCAACGATGATGGCGTTGAGGGGAGCTTGGGTCGGGCGTGGTCTTCGGTAGTCGGTTCTTCCTGGCGTGTCCGAGGTGCTCTTCTGTGGTTGCTGGGTTGCTTTGAAGTCGGATCTGCGTTGGAGCATGTCCAGTGGTGACGATGACATGCATTCGCTGGCCATTTGCGGTGGGCATGGTCGGCGCAAGTCCTGCATATTTCCCTTGTGTTGCTCGTCGTCAAAGTCGGAGCTATCGGTTGCTTGCGCGTGTGACCATCTGTTGGCATGTGTCGTCATGTCTTGTTCCATGTCGGTGGCCAGGTTGGCTAGTGGTGCCCATGTCATGTGGGTTATGGTGTATTGGTTTTAGCCCGGTTTCCCGTCAATTAATCGGGCAATTCTCTTCTTCTTAATCAATGAAAATGGCAAATCTTTTGCCTCGTTTAAAAAAAACCAATGCAAGATAAACTAAAAGAAATGAACATAAACAAAAGAATAAATACAGATACAAAATACAGAGTGCATGTATGTTTGTTGCTTCTCTTCACCATTTACCCATTCATACATTAGGAGGATGAAAGGACCCAAAATTTTGGCATCGCATCCATTCTATTTCCAGGGCATGACATACATATATGGGTTACACGTACATGCCATTCACAGCAACTGTGCTCGCTAAATGGAGAGGAAACATGCATGCGACACTCATTAAAAATTTTAAAACCAAAGCTAATACAAAACTAAAAACAAAACATAATTTGTTCTAAGAAAGAATGAATTAAGGGCATTAGTACTACCTTAAACAAGAAAGAAAATATAAAAACACATTAAACAAACAATGATATAAAATTACACACAATTAGCATAGAAATTGCATTGTTTCATAATATGCAAAAATAAGCATATAGTAGTGGACTTTTAGACAACGGTATGAATTGCGCACACATTGCATAAAAATTACTAGCAAATATATATCCATGTTATGAGGGCTATTATTTGATAGGCACCTAATATTGCTGGGTGTTCAGTCAAATCTTCTCCACCACTCTGCACCACCTGATCAAAGATCCAAAGGCCATGCCATCTTGTTCTTTCTCTACCCTTCTTCTTCCCTCCATACCTATACTAAAAAAATAAAAAATAAACACGAAAAAAATGAAGTTTCCTAGGGAAGAATGAATTAGTGGCATTGGTATTACCCTTTCAGAAGAAAGAAAATAAAAAGCCTAAAACAAACAATGACAAAATTTGCACAAAAGATACATAAAAGATGCACTATTTTATAATAAGCAACAATAATCATTTAATAGTGGAATATTGCGAAAAAAGTTTCCTAAGTAGAAATGAATTAGTGGCATTGGTATTACCATTAAAAAGAAATAAAATGAAATAAAAGCAAAATAATCAAAATATTGAAGTTGTCTAAGGGCCAGTTCTTCTGGCAGCCTAAAAAATAAGCCGCCTCCTCCCCAACTTATCCCAGGAGCCACCTCTCTTATTAATTGGGGCTTCTAAACTAGTTATGGGATAACTAATTCAGAAGTCTCAACAAATTTTATGAGCGGCCTATTTTTTAAGCTGAGGAGAGGCAGTTTATTTTTTAAGCCGCCCAAAAGAACTGGCCCTAAGAACTAGTGGCATTTATATTGCCCTTTAAGAAGGAACAAATAAAAAATAAACAATAACAAAAAAATGAAGATTTTGAAAGAAGAATGAATTAGTGGCATTGGTGTTACCATTTAGTAGGAAATAAATTTTTGAAAATCAGACGGTGAATTTTTTTTGCACATAATATACACAAAAATTGCACATTCTTATAATATGCAGCCCAAGTGCCTTTTTGCTTGCCTGCCTTGTCTAGAGTCACGATATTTTTGTTATAGAGTTATTTTCCATGGTCCAAAATAATTAGATATAAATATTGGGGCCATGTGTAGCTACAATTATGGGTAGCAAATTATTTCCGTTTCACAAAAACGGATTTTGCCAGAAGGAATGAACTAGTGGCAATGGTAGTATCATTTAAAAGAAGGAAACTAAAACAATAATATAAAAAATAAAAATAATAAATTTTATATGGAATAATGAATTATTGGTATTGGTATTACCCTTTAAAAAGGAAGAAAATTAAATAAAATTAAAACAAAATACAAATAGTGAGGTTTTCTAAGGAAGAATGAATTGGTCTATTTGTATTAACCTTTAAGAAGAAAGAAAATGTAAAAAGAGGTTTGACAAAAATTCCATATGATATACATGAAATTGCACTATTTAAAAATATGTAAGGACACACACATAATAGTGAAATTTTCTCAAAAAGGGTTACCAAACACGAATGAATCAGTGACATTGATATTAATTACCCTTAAATAAGAAAGAAATGAAATATAACTAAATCAAAATCAAAATAATGAAGTTTTGTATGGAACAATGAATTAGTGCTACTGATATTACTCTTTACGAATAAAGATAAGGAAAAAGTAAAAAATATATAGCACACAACTTGGCACTAAAGTTACACTTTTGTAGTATGCAAACAACAATCAAATAATAGTGTAGTTTTCGTACATATTACGTAGTATTTATGTGTGTACATTTAGACTGACCCAACGTCCCAGAAATATGTACAAAAGAAAACAAATAACAGAAGCAGAACACATAAAAGCCAAAAAACTGAAACAATAAGAAAGGGAAAGAGGGATGGACTGGGCAATGCAGGTAATGGGCTTCAGCCTAGTAGCAAATTGACTGGCCCAAATATGTGGCCAGTCAAAATAAAAACAACACAAACCAGCTCACAGAATAATCTAGAAAAAAACACATCACGCATCTCAGAGCAAGAATCAATGACTAAGAAATTGACTGACCCAAATTCAAAATTTAGGCAACTTACATATAGCTAGAGTGGAAACAAGCGTCGGCACATCTCCTCCATCCGACACCAGGTATGTCGTATCACATATGCCTAATCACAATTCGGACGTTCATTCGGATAGTTCATACCATTGTTTTTCAGCGAAAGGGCTCACATTTAGTGAGAGCAAAAGTTATACGACCTTTAACGGTAAGCAACATTATTTGAGGCGTAACGGTAAGTCCTATAACCGGCTGGTTACCAAAAATTCCAACTGATAAACCTTTGGTGGACGTGCAAATCAGGCCGTTGTGTCATTCAAGAGACGCGCAAGCCTGGTAGACATGCTTTGGTTCTTGTGTAGTACGTACGAATCAAGCCACGATGGACAGTATTAAATCCGTGCACCCTTCTGATGGAGGCAGGCATAAAAAAAAAGCATCCGTAACCGTGGGCTGGCGAAAATCAATGTATATTTACTCCATAGCTTATTGGAAGTTGAACCTTAGGCTTGACACTTGGTGAAGAGAAGTATTCATTTAGTGAGAGGAAATTTTTCCATTGATAGTGAGGCGTCGTCAATCTCATGACTTGTTGATTTACTCTTTCGAAGGTTGACCATATTTTTGTCTACAACATCGGTAGAAGATACCGAGTTATTCAAATGTTTATAGGAATTCCATGGAAAAAGCAACCGCAGCTTTGTATAAGCATCCCTAAAAAAATGCTTTGTATAAAGCAAGGAAGTTCTAGTCGTTGGTAATTTCAGGGATGTTAGCATTGGCATTGCTCCTGAGTTAGTGAGGGAGATCGCGCGAAGTGAATGTTACTGTAAACTCTGCAGAAAATAGCACTTTAAGATTTACTGATATAAATGTTCTTATATTAGTTTACAGAGGGAGTACATACATGCGCTTATAGGAGTGACATACTATACAAGTCTGCGAGCACACCGCGATGGACCGTTCCGCAGGTACGTGCGATCGGGTCGGTGAGTGCGTGGGTGTGGGGGCTCGGTTTGGTGCGTGGCCGAGCGGACCGCCGCTCCAGAATGTGTTAAATTTTTGACTTCCTGTCGTACGTAACACTGACGTCTCTTCTCCTACCAAGACTGACTGACGCCACCTGCCTGGTTTCCCTTGCCGGCGCCGCGCCTCATTCGTTGGGCCGGCGAGCGGAGAGGGATCCAGCTGTGGGTGTGACCACCGCACCGCCGGTTCCCTTGACCCCAAGTAATACGGCCGGCCCCGCGCACGCACGCACGCACCTACACACGCGGCACCGCGCTCTCGTCTGCCGGTGGTCCGTTGCGGTAATCAAGTTTGGTTCACCCTTCAAAATAAAATAAAAATCAAGTTTGGTTCAGCACACACCGTCGGAGGAAAGAGACATGTGCCCACGCGAGCTCCTGACGACCAAGGAAAGGGAGAAGCCGATGTCACGCTCACACATCACAAGGAGCACCAAGCGCTAGCCACAAGGACCACAAGTGTGGCGAGCCACAAGCTGAACGAGATCCATACATTATGCTCCTGCAGACCTAGTAATGCCCCGACGCAAAATCAAGACAAGTTCTTGCAAAAAAAAGAAAAAAAACTGACCCACATATTACTGTACCCGTGCGCTGCCATGAGTCAACAAAAGCATTTGTAAACAATGCTCATTTTCTTTTCCACGAAGGAGCACATTGCACGCAATGTTCAGCCACAACACAAATGCAAGCATCTTCTTCTGTCTGTTCCAATAAACATCAAACACCCCTCTAGATGGTCTTCCGTATAGCTTGTCGTCCATCACCATATCTGTCCATACATCTTTCGGCCTCTCAATCTATTGTCCCTTAACTGTATAAGTGGCTTCCATGTCATTGTTTTGTTGTCGCACTTTACTACGCACGCCGTGCAATGTGGAATACCATCATAATTGGAGAAACATAAGGCACCTCACCTTAAGTGCAAATAATAAGAAAAGGGGGGCATATGGGCATGAAAACATTTTTTCCCACCACATGTTTATTCACTAACTGATTATGTATAAGGCTTTGTTTGTCTCCAGCCCCCACACAGGCTCTGCTTCCATCTTCACCTAAGATGTGTCTTCACTTTACATCACTAAGACTTAACTCCCAATAGACTTAAAATATGCATACAACAATCATGACAAGGTTGCATCGTTGTCATCCCATCTCCTCTTCCACGAGCCCTTCCACTTCACCTGTTTGGGCATTGCGTCACCGGCCTGCTACGTCATCATCCTGCTCCAAATCCACTTTAATTACATAGTAAACAACTAAATGAGCACCAAGAAAGAATGTGGTATAGAAAAAAATATGTAAATTATTATTCAGTAATTAACCAAATGGCTTTGAAACCTGCTTAGCCATGGTCAAAGTCACCATCTGTTTTAACCATTGTCAAAGAGATTTGCTGACCTTGAACAAAATTTCACAAGCACCTTAAATTTGCTCGACCGAAAACCATGCTTACTCAATAGCTCCAGAACTTGTGGAATATAAAGGTTATAAAAAAACTCTATCTTTGAAACGTGTAATTAGCTATGCTCCTTACTATTTCAAAGCATAAGCCAATAACCTTTCTTGGTTGATTGAACAGAAGGATATACAAATGGTTTGATTATAATGGCCCTGAAGTTGGGACGCACCTTGCCTGGTCCGCCTCCATTCCTTCTCCATCCCATGGTCTGTGCAGCTTGTCTCTCCCCACAACCCTTTTCACCACCAAAAAAATCACAAACAACCAGTATTCCATACCCATATATGTATATCACCGTTCCTTTCAGCCATCGCAATAGAAAGACCAAAGAGAGAGCAAAAGCGGTTTACTTTTTTTTTGGAGATCATCATTTTATATTTGAAGAATTTCTGCCTAAAAAAACATTTGAAGTGAGCGCAACCAAAGCGCATGCATGTGATTTACTTCCGCGGGCAACATGCACATGTTATTATCAGCTTATTTTTCTGATTGCAATGTCACAGTTGCGAATTGTGATCATGTTTCCGGTTGTTCCTTTTTCTTTGGGGTGTGGGGGGTGGGGGGGGGGATTGAATGGTTCGTATTTAGTATTTCCTTTTTAAGGTAACATAAATAAATTATTTTGTATTAATTATTAAATGCATTTTATGTGCATGTCGGTAACATTTCATATATAATCTATTTTTATTCCAGTGTTTATATTTTAGGCCCCTGTGTTCTAGTTTCATCCGGAGCATTCAGAATCTCATGACCGGCCCTGGGCGCTATTGTTAACCCAACGGCTGCCAGTAAAAGTGAACAATGCAAAGAAGTGTTCAGGTATCTGATGTGGTGAATTTGCAGTTCCTTGAAGAAGACACAGGGGCTGTTTGGTTTTAGGCCTAATCATACCATATTTTGCCATATAGTGTTATTATACTTGGCTAAGGTTAGTTTTTTAAAATAAAAACCACAAGTTGACAAGTTTAAAGAAATTTTGTCACACTTTTTGATACCACTAGATATTCTTGACGCACGCTCGGCTCGGTAGACATGACATACTCCGGTGCACGTACGGAACCAGCATCGAAATGCTCGACGGTAGGTACGAGTTGCATATATAGTATCGACGGAGTTTATATAATCTACTCTTTTGATGCGTCCGATCGAGGCAAGGGCATGTGATCGGCTCAAAGCACGACGGGCGTCTCACCGATGAAGCAGCAGAGCAGAGCACGGAGTAGCGCTCTGCTCGGGTCGGTGCGTGCATACGCATGTGTACGCGTTGGGGCTCGGGTCGCCGTCTGGAAGCGAGCGAGCGGAGGAGGAGCGGGACGCCGCTTCCACTTGAGAATATACATCGATCGTGTCACCAGCTCGACTGACCGGCCGAGTGACCCGTGAGGTTTTTTTTTTCGAGAGTATGCAAAATGCGTATCGTAGCTTTATAGAAGGAGAGAAATACAACCATACAACCACATCTACCTTTCACTGCGAATAACAAGTGTAGCATAACTTCACACCCAACACATACAAGTGAAGTTGTGCCCAAAAACATCGGTGATCACCGAAAACACAACAACTCCAGCTTCCTTGGTAGAGCCGGCGACAATTGTACATAGCGCCAGAAAAGAACGATCCGAGCAGCGGTGCACGCCAGAGGAACGCAACATAAGGCCTCTTATCTCCCAGCGCAATGCTCCCAACAAAGAAACAACATTAGAAGACGCCGCCGTCGTGCCGATCCTACGAATCAAGGCTTTCACCCCGAAGATATTTGCCGATACAAGGCAACATGGAAAATGGCGCTACACTCGGCGACGCCTCCAGGAAAGGGAATGACACCCATGGGTGCCATCGACGCCGGTCAAACCAAGGCCGAACAGAATTTCCATCTGTAGCATTGCATATTTCCACGCCTCCAAGATTTCAGCCAGCTTCGAAAGATGTCTTGTACCGCCAATACCGCAGCCACCTGTAGTCGGAGCCACACATCACTGCTGAGGAAGCACGCCTCAAGCCACCACCTTCAACATACTTGGAACCGCGGCAACCACCAAATTATCCGGGGGCCAGATCCGTCGCGATGGCCTTCACCCGCACCTAGGGACTGCCACACAGGTGGATCTGACCCGTACCATCAACCACACTTCGACGCCAACTTCACCGAGGCATCACCGTCGGCACCTCACACGTAGGTGGTCGGGCGCCCTCTGCTTGCCAGGCCCTGCCTAGCCGAGCCTCGCAGTGTCGCCGCCTCCATGGCTGTGCATGCGCTGCCGCCTCCGACGAATCCAGCGCACCACCCACATCCACTCTCCCGCTGCACCCCTCGTGCAGATCTAGGGGACCGCCATTGTGCATCCCGCCGTGAACCAGCCTCTCGCTGCACCCGACCGGGAGCCGTCCGACGCGCCAGATCTGGCCCGAGAACCTCGGATCTGCGCAAGGGAGGGTTGCCGGCCTGCCGGCCCGACGCCGACCAAGGGCGCCACATGCCGGACGAGGTCGCGCCTAGCCGAGCAGGGCACCGCCGATCCCAGATGCCGCCGGCTCGTCCCGCGCCACCCAGAGCAAGGCCAGGCCACGCTGCCCAGACGAGAACCACGTGCGTGCCGCGCCTCGCCAGAGCCACCCCCGCCCGCCGCCGGCACGCGATGACCACGCCGGCGAGAGGACCTCCGCGACAGATCTGGGCGTCCCGCGCCGCTTGGAGCCTGGAGAGGAAGGGAGAACCCCGCCGCCGCCGACAGGCTCGGGCTTTGCCCGGCGTCGTCCCTTTGGCGGCGGCGAGGGGGTGGGGAGGCGGGGTGGGAGGACTGGCGCCGGCGCGATTAGGGTTCCTCCCGGGCCGCTCGCGGGAGCGGGCAACGGGGAAGGCTTCGTGTAATACGTTTGTGTGACCCATGAGGTGGCCAGCGAGCGGGGCACCTGCGTGCGGGACAGAGATAAGGTGACATGCACGTTTAAATTTGATCTGAATTTTTCAAGGATTTTTTTTAATATATGTTGTGAACATGCATGATTTTTTCAGATTTTTTCGTAATACTTAAATTTGAATTCCGGCTGCAAGGCACGATGACATGCAAAACGTGCAGGTTGTTGCTCCAGTTCATTCCTTCCACACCGGCGTTCCTCCGGTGGGCCACGCCGTCGACTCGACCCGACCGAGCGGAGGCGGAGTGCAGTCCAACCGTGGGTGTGGGTGTGACCACCGCTGCACCGCCTATTCCCTTGACCCCAATCAATACGGCGCACGAACGCCGTGCTTTCGTCTGTGCTGCCGTCCGGAAGAAACACACGCATCGACCGACGACGCAAATGAAGAGATCGGTGCTATCACGCTCACACATAAACCGAAGGAGCACCAAGAGCAAGAGAGACACCAAAACGACATACATTTATGATGTCATGACAGTCATATATCTATACACCAAAACTAGAGTCAAACAAGCTGTTGCAAAAATTCGACCAAAGAAGCAGTCGGATTTGGTCAAAAATTCATCAAAAACACTGTCTTTTCAGAGAGGCTCTGTTTGTCAATCCAAACCCAGTTTCTTTCTACACACAACCCAGTTTCTTCACCGTTTCTTCTTCCCATCCAGTCAGCAGAGCCACCTACGAACTCCTACCAGTCAACAAATTTTCAGTCAAAATGTACGGAGGCCGGCCGGCCGGCCTAGACCTCGGCGCACCGGCGTGGCGCGAAGCCGAGCCGGTTGCGCTCAAGGTCGTAGAGCACGTGGAAGTTCTGCTGCTGGTAGTTGCCGATGATGGACATGCCGGAGCGCGGCGTGCCCAGGACGGCCAGGCACATCACCCCCTCCGGCTCCAGCCGGATGAAGTAGTTCTCCGCCGGGAACTCCCACGCCGCGCCGTCCGCGAACACCAGCGACAGCTCCGGCACCTCGATCTTTCCGGCGCCGGACACGTTGTAGCACGGGCTCAGCACCGGGAACCCGGCGATGAGCGGGTAGGACGGGCTCATGCGGTCGATGAAGGCCTGCCGGATCGCCCGGTACGCCGGCTCCGGGAAGTAGCTCAGCGTCGTGCCGGAGTCGATGATGGTGCCGCCGGAGCCGTCCTTGGCGCCGCCCCACGTGTCCGACGGGACGTTGACCGCCTCGCCGCCGACGAGGACGGACTTGAGCTGCACGTAGTAGAAGGTGTCCGCCGCGTCGGCCGCGGCCGGCGCGAAGGCCGTGTAGTTGAGCCGCGGGTGCGCGAGCAGCGCGTCGTCGTGGCCGAAGATGATCTTGCTCCCGGCCGCGCTGCCGTGCTCCACGAGGCAGTAGGAGAAGGCGTGGCCGCCGTAGACGCCGCGCAGCTGGGACGCGAACGACAGCGGGCCGCGGCCGAGCCCCAGCAGCCCCGCCGCGCCGTGGAAGAGGCCGCGGTTGCGGTGGCCGCACCCGAACGCCACGCCGTCCACGCGCCGGGTCGACCCGGCGGCGGCGCCCGTGAGGTTGACGGTGAAGGCCTCGAGCGCGAGGTCCCCCGTGGTGTTGGACTGGTCGCCGTACCAGTAGTAGTAGGGGCAGGGGTCGCTCCGCGGCTTGCGGCACTTCCTCCCGGTCGACGCCGCCGGAGACTCCGGCGGGGAGACGAGGCCGCAGCGGCTGTCCCCGCAGGTGACGTTACGGTAGGAGGTGGACGCCGCCGGGTCGAAGACGGGGCCGGTCTGGTGGAAGCAGTCGAGGCAGGGCGCGCACTGCAGCCAGTTGAGGTCGCTGCCGGTGTCCATGATCATGCGGAACCGGCGCGGCGGCGTGCCCACGTACACGTCCACCAGGTACTCCCCGGACCCCACCGCCACGCCCGACGCCACCGTGGCCACCACCCGCTCCGACAGCGCCCGCCGCGGCCGCGAGCCCTTCCGTCTCGCCGCGCCGGACGGGGCGGCCCTCCTGCCGTGCATCGTGCCGATGCGGGCCGCGTCTTTCTTGGCCGAGTCGAGGACGAACGAGCCCGTCCCCGCGGTGTCGGCGGAGCGGCGGGTCATGTTGAGCTTGAGGGAGGGTGCCCGGCGCGCGAGCTCGGCCTCCTCGGCGACCAGCCTGCCGTCGCAGCCGGCGTCGGCGACGGCGGTGTTGTACGGCGGGAACTCGATGCCGTACAGCGGTCCGGCCGACGCGGACACCGACGAGTTGCCGCCAGCGCTGAAGGACGAGAGCGCGAGGAGCAGGACGGTCAGCAGCAGAGAGCACACGGGCAGGTGCTTGAGCTTCGCCATGGCTGAGAGAGAGGGAGGACGCGTCGGCGATTTGGGGGTAGGTAATCTACGGTAGCCGAGGCGGACGGGACAGGGTAAGGTGGTGGGGGTTGGAATGGTTGTCGGGCGGGGCCGTGGAGGAACAACGCGGAGAGTTTCTCCCAGCGCGGGCCATCGACGACCTTTTCGCGATTCGTTAGAGCTACAGCAACAAAGTGAGTGAGATCAAAAAAAGAAAATACAGCAACAAAGTGAGGAAAATTATACTATACCTTAGTTTATTTTTTGCTCAACAAAGGGAGTACAGTAGTATGTTTTTGAAAGCATTTGACCGGGATGTTGACGACGCATTGCGTCAGTGGGACGTGGCGTAGTGCAATGACGTGTGGCTTAACCAGCCGGCCAGCACCAAACCGCGTGTCGACGTGTGTCGGTTATAGTAAGAAAGACTTGCACGCATGACTTGTGACCTGGCTCGGCAGGGAAAAGTCGCGAAAAAGAGGACCCCTGACCTGGCAAATATTCCTCACGAACTGTATAATTTCCTGGAAGCGCCAAGCAAGAATGGATCAAGTCAAACTGCATTTCTGTAAGGAAAAGACAGCTCGAGACGAACCTAGGAGTAGTAGCGATCGTGCGTCTCTGTCTGTCACCGTAGACTGGCTGGAGGAATATATCCCTGGTGAGACCGACACGGCATGCGGTCTACGCACGCAATTACCCTCTCAAAATTCAGATTCCGTTTTTACACCGAATTTGCTGCGTGCGCCACCGTCCAGTTCGAAGAATTTCGGGAGGAGGAGCAGGGCACCTCCCTCTCGTGTCCCGGCTGCGCGGCTCGCACGCCAGGATCAGGGCTGGGCCAACCAACCTGTCGCTTGAGGCTTTTCCCCCTGTGGAACCCCCGTCCGTCCGTCTTCCGATCTGCATCCAACAGACCGCGGCCCTTCTTCCTTGGCGTCCCGTCTGACTTCGAGCGGCGGTCACTACTGCAAGGCCTCCCGCTTCCACCCGCTAGCTGCCACGCCTCCGTCCGTCGGCAACTGCCGGCGTCCACTTCAGCGGCGCCGCTCGGCTTCATGCGGGACCTCGACTGAAACGCCCCAAAGATTCCGGCCGCCGAAGCAAACGCAACGAAACACAAGCAAACGCACGTTCTATTTCGATCATGCGATGCGACGTCCTCCGGCGGGTTTGTGTTTTCGTAGCTGAGTCAGTTGGGCAACCTTCTGCCCTGATTGATTTAGTCGATGGATTCTCTCGTACGTACGTTATGGCTGTGTTTTCTCCGAACATACAACACATGCATTACCTAGTTTTCCTTGTCTGGCGTTTCGATTTTTTATACTCCTTCCGTTCCAAATTAATCGTCGCAGAAATGGATGTATCTAGAACTAAAATACATCTAGATACATCCATACCTGCGACAAGTAATTCGGAACGGAGGGAGTAGCTTTCTTTTGCTTTGAATAATTGTGTTATTACAATCTTCTCTCTTTTTTTCAACTAAAAAGGCTGCCTGACTTCGTGGTTAGTGTAGCTTGCAGGCTAAGAAAGCTTTCCACGTGCGACCAAGCAAGCGTTGACGAGGATGCAACCGCACTACTATACTCGAGTACTTGCTGCTATTTCGTAGACCGACATTTTACAAGTCAGGATAAAGTATATGTCTGGCCACAAGTCAAGTACTACAATTATTTAGGCAAATCTTGGGGAACAAGATAGGTTACGGGCCTCAAGCCAAGTATCCCAAATATCACTTCAGTTTCTCCTTTATTCCAAAAATGTTACGGGCCTCAAGTCGTCATGTGACTATCACGTGCGATTTGCACGCGAAAATGGGTTCCTGTACTTGAAAACTTACCTCGGCGCCAGGTAGGGGTGGATTAACGAGCAGCTCGTACTCGCTAAGCTCGTGCTCGTTAAGCTTGTTAAGATTAACGAGCAAAAAACCCTACTCGGCTTGGCTCGTTTGAAGCTTGGGAGCGCTAATTAATAGATTATAGTGTGTTACGATATACAGGATGAATGTGTAGTTGTGGTTTTCAAGATGAATTATGATGACTACAAAAAAAATGCAGTAGTTTGTTCCCTCATATGTCGATTAGATTGAATAGATGTGCTGAGGTGCTACAAAAAAAATTGTAACATATGATGAAAATATGTGTTGTGTTATTACTAACGAGTTTAACAAGCTACTCGTGAAACTCGTTAGCTCGCT
Source organism: Triticum urartu (assembly GCF_056163025.1). NCBI lineage: Eukaryota > Viridiplantae > Streptophyta > Magnoliopsida > Poales > Poaceae > Triticum > Triticum urartu. Next base: position 718,636,502 of record NC_141879.1, read on the forward strand.
CGTTAAGCTTAACAAGCTGAAATCAATTATTAGTTTTGTTCTGTTCGTTAAGAAGCGAGCTACAAGTTTAATAAGCCTAAAAAAATGAGCGCGGTGGTGTATTTTGAAAGCATTTGACCTGCATGTTCACGACGCATTTGCGTCAGTGGGACGTGGTGTAACGCAATGACGTGTGGCACAATCCGCCGGCCAGCACCAACACCGTGTCGACGTGTGGCTGCCATAGTAGGAATGACTTGCACGCATGACTTCTGACCTGGCCAGGGAGAGAAAACTCGTAGAAAAAGAGGACCGCTGACCTGGCAAATATTCCTCAAGCACTGTATAATTTCCTGGAAGCGCCAAGCAAGGTCGAGTCAAAGTGTATTTTTGTAAGGAAAAGACAGCTCGAGACAAGCCTATCGCATGTTGTTGCGGGAATATTTGCAATACATTTCGATGATGTGTGATTTCTATGGAACGTGAATAGTGATACTACGAAAACTAAAATTGCAAATCCATATGCTTTATTGTGTTTGATTAATGTATTGTAAAATATCTAATATATGTTTGCATGTTGAGGTGGACATTTTCATGTGCATGAATGCATGTTGTGGTGGACCTTTTGCCATGCATGTTGCTTGATGATGTGGCATGCTTGCATGTTGAGAGAAATATGTTAATGAGGGCTAGCTATTTAGATATAGAAAATTTCTGAAAGCGCCAAGCAAGGTCGAGTCAAAGTGCATTTTTGTAAGAAAAAGACAGCTCGAGACGAGCCTAGGAGTAGTAGCGATCGCATGTCTCTGTCTATCAACGTAGGCCGGCTGTAGGAATATATTCATGGTGAGACCGACACGGTGCGCGGTCTACGTACGCAATTTTAGGGTCTCTTTGATTCAAAAGATTTTTATAGAATCTTTGATGGATTAGATTAGAATCCTTAGGATGTTGGTCGTTTGATTTATAGGATTGAATCTTGTAGGATTTTTTTCAAAGGATTCATTTGTACTACATTTTATAGGAATTCTAATATCCACTCCAATCTCTTGAAAGAAATCTTTTGTTTTTCCCGTGACACAATCAAACGAACTCAAATCTTATAGGTATTCAATGAACATGCCATTTCAATCCTACGTTTTTTCTATTCCTGTTTTTGCAATCCTATGAATCAAAGAGGCCCTTACATAGAATTTGCTGCGTGCGCCCCCGTCCGGCTCAACAATTTCGGAGGAGACCAGGAGGAGGAGCATGGCGCGTCCCTCTCGGCTCCGCACGCCAAGTCAGGACGGCTGCACCGGACCAACGAGCAGTCACCCGAGATTTTTTTCCCCTTCCTCTATCAAATTCCCTTCCGTCGTCCGATCTGTATCCAACTAACTGCGGCTCTTCTTCCTTTGGCTGCGGCGTCGTCCCCGTCGACTTCGAGCGGCGGTCAATAGTACAAGGCCTTCCGCCCGCTAGCTGCCACTCCTCCGTCCGCGGCGCCAGGGCAACCGGCGACGTCCGCTTCGTCGGCGAAGTCCTGATGAGTCCTCGCCGACGAAGCCACGGCCTCGTGTGTAGTGTCGTCTTTGCCTCGGCGTCGCTCTGCTCTCATGCAGGAACCACCTGAAACGCCCAAAGGACGCCGACGACTGTGTATAAGCAAACGTCCTCCAGCGGGTTTGTGTTTTCATAGTTGAGTCAGTTGATCAACTTTCTGCCCAATTAGTTAATTAGTTCTCTAGTAGGTTATGGCAGTATTTTCTCCAAACAAGCAACACATGCATTACTAGTTTTCTTCGTCTGACATTTCAATCTGTTATATTTGTCTGAAAAGAGTCCATTTTACTACTCTGAACAAAGTCGATGTTTCACATAACCCCCTCAAGTCCAAAATGATTCATTTAACCCCTTAATAAAACCAGTACCGTTCAATACTCACACAACGAGTCAAAGTGCATTTTTTAAGGAACAGACAACTCGAAACTTACCTAGGAGTATTGATAGTACGTCCCTATCAACGTAGGCTGGCTGGACGAATATCTCTACTCCTAATGTCTCAGTTGGTAGGTCGCGTTTCGGTTTAATTTTCGTCCCACCTCACCCGGTATTTTTTGATACTTCTTTGGTACTTCCTCCCACCTTCCCCTCAGCCGCGAAAAATCAAGGAAAACCCCGCGATCGAGTCCCGCACACGCCCAAACCCTCGTCGTAATTAACTGAGACGATCGAAAATAAACCATCGAGCACAAACCGACAAAAATTAACCAGCAAAAAAAAACCGCGACAAGATTGTGCGTGCGTACGAGCGAGGCCTCCTGCCCTCCAGCGCCTATTGACGCACGCCCTAGATCAGATCCCGCTGACGACTGCCCCTCCTCAGCGTCCTCCCGCCGCCCCTCTCCTTCGATCTGATCTCCTTGGCGTCCCGCCGTCACCGGCGACCCCTCGGCGCCTCGCCGTCGCCGTCACATCAGACGCCGGCCACTCCTCCGCGACCTCATGTTGTCGTCCTCTCCTTCGCAAGGAACACCCGACCCTTCCTCCGCGGCCTTGTGACGCCGACCACTCCTTCGTGGCCTCACACCGCCCTCCTCTCCCTCCTTCCTTCGTCCAAGGCCATGACTTCCCCTCCCTGACGCGATCTGACGGAGAGAGGGCCAAGCCTTGCCACTCCGGTGGTTACTTTGGCCAAATCCGGTCGGGGAGCCACCGTAGAGCCTCAACGTCGGCGCAGCAGCAGCAGCAGTCCTTGCGACGGTGAGTGCCGGAGCTCGTCAAGCAACTCGCCGTCGGCGGCCACGACCACCTCATTCCCTGCCGTGCGTCTCCGTCAACTACTGTGGCATTGACGACAGCGAGCTAGGAGCCTACGAGGTAGACGCCCTACTGACTGTGTGGTCAAGGCCTCCACATGGCTCCTCTTGCGGCAGACTGCTAGTTGTTTGTCATGTCCTTGATCACCCTAATTTAATCCAAGTCAGGGTAGTCTCTTGCATTAAGCCATCTGGCTCTGCTCTGCAATTTCTTGAGAGAACATTGTGGAGAACCTAACTCATGGATGGTTGGTTCACTTTTTGGGATGAATTGATGACAAGGAGAGCACGTTGGAAATAGTAGAAGTGGAGACGGGAGAGGATGATGGGAACGATCAAGTACATCACAATCATCGGCATCATGTGGCTCTCCTACACCAACGCAATTCAGGTTTGATAATTGGTGAGATATACCATGCCGTGGTTTATACTCTTACGACTTGTTATCAATTCACTTGGCTGGGTGAAACCCCATGCAAGATTATCACTTTCCCTTAAGCTTGTTCAATAATTTCTGGATTAGTCACTGAATCTTGTTTGGTTTGGTCTTTGGTTCTGTGATTAGCTGAGGGTGGGTGCCATGGTCGTCTATGCTGGGCTTCTGCACGATCACATCTTCCACATGTTCGGTGCTGGAGTGGCTGATCTTGTGGAAGGGTTACGTTTTCTTCTTCTCATGGATTTTGACCATTGTTTTAGAGGGATTCGGATAATGGTTCTGGTAGTTAGTACCTTCATATTCTTTGGCATCCTCAAGCTGTTGGCTGGATATACTGCAATTATTGTGATTTAAATTATGATGGCCTGCAGCATGCCTCCCTATATTTAAGGCAAATGATAATGGAAGTACACCTTCATGAACAAGCTAGCCGAGGTCTTGGAATTCCAACCTAGGGTAAACAAGTGAACTCATTTAACGGTTTCCCCTTTTCTGGTGATGCAGGTATAGCTCATTCATTAAGGGCTACTCAGCTCTGTCTTTTTCTCTCTCTTTGGTGATTGGATTATATGCTACTCTGTGTTGAAGGATCTGTTCATGCTAAATTTAACAAATCTTGTCATGTTTTCATAAATTATCTATTTGATCACTCTGCGTGGAATGGTAAACATTTGTAGCATGATCAGGGTTTGATTATTTTTATCAGTGCACATACCTTCAGAAAATAAACCAATGGGGCTATCTTGTTGGTCTTTCTACTTATGTATGTATACATATGGGATGCTTTGTTAGTTCTGTTGTGCAAATAATCATTTTTTGTGTTGATGAGCTACGATAATGGCTCCCCAAATTACAATACTTGCTAAACGTACACTTTGTTGCGATGAAATCCTATTTATAAACAGTATATTTTCCTAATGGATAGTGATTAAACTTTGTTGCTTTTACTCACTTTGGTGCTGCTTCAGTGTGTATGTACTAAATCGTAAAATAAGATGATTGTATATTTTGCTTTATAGTCATTCAGCTTGCTTCAGTGTGATATGTACTCACTTTGGTTCATGAGGAGAATGCTGAGAAGATTCAGCTTGCTGTGCTAAATGTCATTCTGGCTTGACTCGATAATATCGTGGTAACATGGTGGAATATTTTATTTTTTTATTGTAACAAACTGTAGTCAAATTCATCAGATATATATACTTCTAGGATCGGAGGAACAAGTAGTTTTAGCCTTTTGTTTTCGAATTCTTAGTTTAACATCTCTGTACTTGTTGAAGCTGTTATCTCCAACTCTACATGAGCATAGTGATATGCAGTATAAAACATCTCCATTTTTCTTCTTTGGTGAGCATGGAATATCCAAATTGACATCTAGAGATAGATAAGTTGGTAGGGTAATGTTCACTAGCTTTTTTAGGATCAAAATTGATGTATTAATTTTCTTATCAAAGGATGATTAACGGAATTGTGGTATTGCGGCCAAAATATACTCTCTTCAGTTTGTTGGTAATGAGCAAAATGTAGTCCTACTGGTAATGGGTTTTGGATTCGTGCGTGAAATACATTGTTGCATGCATGTTTCCTAAGTGAAAAATGTAATGGTTCTGAATATAGCTGGAGATGAATTATTTGCAGCATCTAGGCAACAACAGTGGCATGGATACAGTTAACAGTACTAGCAATTGATGATATTGTCATAGCAATTTTAATTTGGAAAAAATATGTGCGAGATTAGTCTTTTCTTTTCTTTCATGCAATGAAGAGAGTACAAAGTATACTACAATCTTTTGTAACCCACACAATAATTCAAAAAGCAGGGCCAAACAGGACCAATGAAGACGCGTACAGTACTGTTCTTCATGATATGATGTTAATTTTTCCCCACAAATGAATTTAATATTTAATTATTTGTGAGACAACTACTAAAATGAAGTAGTTTATAGGTTTGAAAATTCCATGTATTGTGCATATTTTTATGTGCGCACTTGACTCAGATGCAAGCTATTCGCAATACGTATATTCTGAAAGAAAACATGACGTAGCTGCTGAATGCTCTCTGAAACATAGCATATTTTTTAAAATACTCTATTTGCTTTGAATGAGGTTGCCTTTTGCTTTAAACAATTAACTGCATTCTGAAATACTTTTAAATTTGGCTAAGATTAAGAGATCTAGCAAATGAGTCCAAGTCTGAAAACCAGGTGCATCTTGAGTATTTCTCCTCCATGGCGGGTGGTCCATCTCCATCGTGGAGTGTTGCTCTTTCAACAACATCTGGTCTATTTGAATGGCACATTACTGTTCTGAGTCTCCAAGAACCAGGTACATCTCTCTTGCCTTAGCCTCTTCTGATTATCCTTCCTGTTATTATGTAGGAAGCAGATTACCAACCTTCCAAGCTCTATATTCAGCCTTCCTTTCTCATTGCTCATACAAGTTCAATATATGAACATGCTTGTTACACTTAGTCCTTCCAGTTTCTTGAGATAACCATGTCTCAATTTTTTGAACAGCTACAACACCTATACAGTAAGAATCGAACTGCAAAGGAGCTGAACCCTCTGTTGTTTCATGACTCCCTTAATCCCCTTGCGAGGAGCGGCCACCATGGGGCAGGGACAGAGCTGTTGAGCGCCCTTGCTCGGTGGTCCACCACCCTTCTCGCCTCCCGTTCGATGTCTCTTCTCCACACCCCTTCGTTCGATGTGCTTCGACTCATGATGTACCAGAGTGGAGTCAGTATAGATATCAGAGGTGCACATGGGGTCCTCTTTAGTTTTTTTCCTTAATTGTTAACCATCTCCAATTTTATCTCAACTCTACTTATTCCAGTTTCATAGTTGGAGGTATCAATGCAATGCTTTCTATGTATAGATAGTACATCAATTTATATCTATCGCCCTGAAGAAAATGTACATTGCTGATACAAATAATCTTTATTTAGTTTACAAACATGTAATGAAATCTACACTACGAATAAGAAGACTGAAGTATAGGACGCGCTCAGGGGTGTGCGGCAGTCTATGGCGGGCAAGGCGTGCTGCAGTGGGGTTATGGCAGCATTATGGTCATGAGAGAGCTAGCATGCTCATTGGTATAAATTAGTTACCCTCCCGTGGGGTTATTTTTTATTCTAAGTATTAACATGCCTTCAAAATAATTCTGTAATAGGTATATAATTGCAGGTTGTTGTGTGAGCTGCACCTAAACTGAGAACTGAAACTGCAATGAATTACTTGAAACTTGGTGTCTTTATATTTGCCCCATTTGTTGAGGTTCAGTTTCACTAAAATGGACTGACCATGAGCTCCTTTAGGAACTTGTTGGGAAATGTCGCTTGTGTGGAGAGGCTGGAAATACGAAGACAAGTATGTGTTTGATTATTTTGAAGCTATTTAACATATTAGTGGTGTCAACGAGGGTAAGTCCAGGTTCCACATGTCAAGCTATATCAGTTTTTTTCGCAAAGAAAATGCTCTTTATACAACAAGACAATACTTATTTGTGATTTTGCATGCCGTCGTGGAATTCTAGCTAACATGTCAATTTGTTCGTGATTTCGGACGTACAGTATTTGGGTCCCATGCACGAGGAGACGTTGATAAGTTACTTCAGATATACATATGGACTGAACTAAATATGTATTTAGAGATTATAAAAGTGTGTGTTGTTTTGCAATAGTTTTAACCCACTCAACTGTATTATAAATGTGCAAAAAAAATCTGGCCAGGTGGCAAAGCAGAGTATTTAGCTAGGTGAGCTATAGACCAGGAGCTGGTGGGCGGCAGGGCAAGCACGCCGCTTCTCCTAGAGGCGCGTGCGTCAAAAAATGAACATATCTGAGCCATGCGCCTTGCTTCTACTTGTTTCTATAGAGATTGGCTCGCTTAGATTTTAGACTAGGCGGTTGTTGTCGTGGTCGCCAAGGTGATCCTACAGCACTGCCATGGGGATTGTTCATGATTCTATCTGGACAAGCGGTGGTGGTGATTGGCTGGGTGGTGGTGTTGCCTTGGGGAGAGACAAAGTGAAGGTAAAATCAAGCAAGATCCGATGGTGCTGCCGTGGGGATAGCCAAAGTCAAGACGTTGACTACAGACTCGTCGCAACGAATCTGGACGCTACGAGCCTGATTCATGGACCAATGGAGGGTCTTGACGCTGTTAGGGTTGGGATAGGATGAATGTGGAGGGTGACGTGCTTGGTTGAGTGCCCCTGGAAGATTGTGTCCTCCCCGTGGATCTGTCTGTGGCCATCGTGGAGGAGATTGTGGCCCTTCCCCGACGAGCAAGAACAATGTAGGCGGCAGCAGGAGGTAGGGGTGGATGCGGGGATGGATGTTGATGGTTGCTCGAGGTTGCGGTGTGGAAAGTCAAGAGCACAAAGTCGAAATCGGATAGGAGTTTGAGTTCTTGTTGGCCGTGGCTGGCTCCCCACTTTAGCGATGTATTTTTTTTCAGTTTGCTGAACCTAGAGTGCCATTCGCAACATGTTTCAGGTGACCCAGAAGTTCCCTTTCATCAGCAGTTACAGAGCGTTCAGAGTTCCGAGCTCTGTCGACGTCGCCAGCCTTGTGAAATGCCAACTGGTCGTCGCTTCTTTCGGTGGTAATTCTCGATTGTTTGCACCCTTACATGCAGATTCAGAGATGAGTGTCAAATTCTTCAGACAAGTTCTGAGACAGAGCAAGATCCTTACATACTGCTTGTGTGCAGCTGACAGGAAACACGTAGATGTTACTGGACTGCAATTACCCGGTGTGCTGGATGACATGTTTGCATACAGAGGACCGCTCGGTGCGGTTTTCAGCGAGGACTCTGTGAGCTTGCACCTTTGGGCTCCTACAACACATGTTTGGCTTCTAAAGACGACGCATTTTACCATCTCAAGTGTCGCCTCCGGTTCTGTACTATTCCCGCTTATATGTAAAATGTGCCCAATATATCTTGCTGGATGTGAGTGTGTGGTTCTTAGATGGTCCGCCGGCCCTGCTCTAGAGACGGTGCAGCTCAAGGAGTCAAATGGTATTTGGAGTGTTACTTGACCAAGAGAGTGGGAAAACCGATACTATTTATATGAAGTTGACGTGTATCATCCAACTAAGGCACAAATTCTGAAATGTTTAGCTGGTGACCTTTATGCTAGAGGGTATGTGGTTGTGCGCATTTCAGTTATGTAGTTTAGGGAGAGGAACTTTCCGCAGAAGAAAAAAGTTCAGGGAAAGGAAGAAACTAGCTTGTTGTTTATTTGATCAGCCTTTCTGTGAATGGAGCGCGGACCTGGTTGGTTGACATTAACAATGAAACATTGAAGCCAGCTTCCTGGGATGAATTGGCCGATGATAAGCCAAAACTTGATTCCTGCTCTGACATAACCATCTACGAATTGCACATTTGTGATTTTAGGTAAATTGTGCTGCTTGATTTACACAACTAAAAATCTGGCGGGGTTTATGCATATTCATCTTTGGAACTTACCTGTCTGTTTCCTGTGCTTTTCAATTACAGTGCCCATGATGGCACAGTGGACATTGACTCTCGTGGAGGATTTCGTGCATTTGCATACTAGGTCTTCAGAGTTGATTTACTAGATGTATTGCATTGCCTTTTTTCAACAGTATCTCATGCTGATTGCATATTGGAACCTGTGGTACAGGCCTCAGCAGGAATGTTTGACTCATGTACATTTGTTGCCAAGCTTTCATTTTGCTGGCGTTGACGACATTAAGAGCAACTGGAAATTTTTTGATAAGGAAATATTTCTCTTTATAAAAGGTGGTAAGGCACTTTTGAGATTTTGCTAGATGTCTATCATTTTTTTGCTGGATAGCAATGAGTGACAACTACTTGTAAGTACTTGGTTTAAACTGCACCTCTTCATTTTCGTCTCATTTACTTCAGATTGACTTATTTGGTTATACGGAACTTCATTTACTCTGGCAGATGAGTGTGAACTAGCAACATTCCCTCCCGGATCAGATATGCAACAAGCAGCAGTAGTAGCTATTCAGGAAGAGGACCCTTATAATTGGGGGTATTCATTTCACACTTCTTTTTCCCTCAAACATTCCAGATACTAATGTATCATGGTGGTGTTAAATATCGGAAAGTTAATTATGTTCTTGCGAGTAAAATATTCTTACATATGGTCATATCTATGCTAAAGGTATGACTCTGTGCTTTGGAAGGTTCCAAAAGGAAGCTATGCAAGTGATTTCATCAGGAAAGAGATGCAGACGAGAGGAAGAGAGACTCCCCCAAGCTCTGTCTAGGAGATGCACGGGCGACGGCCACCCTTCCTGTTATTGCCTCCATGGCTGACTGCTCATCCCCAGTAACCTCCCCCCCCCCCCCCCCTCACGTGCGCCACACTCTGGGATTAAGGTCTGCTCCTTGGCTAGCATTTGCGTTGACCTATTCTCTGATTTCTCTCCACCAAAGAATCAAAGAAACAAGCAAGCTGATGTCTAACCCTCAAACGAAAATATGTTTCGTAATAGTTGGAACTGGAAGAGGAAGCTCCAGTACAATTCAGATCTCTGCTCAAACCCTCAATATCTCATGCATACATAACTGCTTATTTTGTGAATATTAGACGTTACTTGTGCATCATCTTCACCCTTTCCTAATTCAATATCTGTAAAAGTAGGCAAAGCTTCCTGTTATTATGTGCTATAATATTTTTGAATTGTTGTCTAGAAAATACTTGGTCAGTTCTTCCGTAAGAAAGCTGAAGTTGGATATTAGGTGCTTTAACAAAGCTACTCCCTCCGTTCACTTTTATAAGTCATTTTAGACAACTCAAAATAAACTACTTTGCACATTGTCTGAAATGTCTTCAAGGCCTTATAAAAGTGAACAGAGGGAGTAATTCTTTTAAGCAATTACATTACCATTGTTAGATATATTATTCAGAGCTCACTAAAGTAGAAAGGTTCTGATGCTTTGACGGTACAGTTTCCTGAGCATGCTTCAACATCATTTGTTTCTGCATATCGTTAATCGTGGTCTTTTCATGATTTTTTTTCTGTTTTTAAAGATTGTCAAAGTACATGCTGCAATATACTGTTGAGTTAATTAATTTCCTCGAGTCAAACGAAAATATGGAAACTGTCAAGGAGATGTCGAATGATGAATATATTCAGATACTAAGAGAGGTTCTAAAATGTGTTTTGGCAGGTTAGTCCTGATCGTGCTTATTTTTAAACCCGAAACGCTCTTTATCATTGGAGGGTTCTCTATAATCCCATAATTGTGAAGTCAATTGCTTAATTTGATTGAGAGTACTTTAAGTTAATGCACATCTTTATTTTTCTAGATCGTATCTTAACTGCTTGGACTCTTCATGTACACTAAATGTGAAACTCATTATGATTTGGAAGTGCCTGATAGCTTGTGACAATTGATGTAGTTTATCAATCATGCAATTTGTTGTTAGCAACATGTACCAGATTTTGGTAATTTTCATTTGAATATTGTTTTTTGTTTTCATATATCCTAGATCATACTAAGATACTAAGAGATTCCTTACTACATTAACATTGGCATCCATGGTTACTTCTTTGTATATATGAAAAATGTAGATAAAATGTACATCCTCTAGCTCTCATGCGTTTTAGTCTCTCTTTTCTCACTACTAGGGAAAACCTTATACACAGAATCTTACCAGTAGCGATGGTTAAAAACATGTGCTACTGCTAATTACTAGTAGCGCAGGTTATAAACCCACGCTACTACTAAGTTGATAGTAGTAGCGCGGGTTTTTATCCCTCGCTACTACTAAGTGATTTCCACTGTGCCCCTCGAGACCAACCATAGTAGTAGCGCGTATTATAAACCCACACTACTACTAAGTTGATAGTAGTAGCGCGGGTTATAAATCCCACGCTACTACTAAGTGGTCTCCACCGTGCACCTGAAACTTGTCATAGTAGTAGCGTTGGGTCACCATGGGGTATAAACCCAACGCTACTGCTAAGTGAGATCTCCTTGCCGCCGCCACATCCGCCTCTCATCCCTCCTCTGCCTATGTCTCTGTGTTTCTCCTCCACTCCCCACGACTCCCCCAACCAACCCGTCGTCGCCGCCGCCGCCGACCTGCTCTCCCCCAACCCCACCACCGGCACTCACCAGCAGCCACTGCCATGGACAGAGTCGCTGCCTCTCTCGGCATGCACCTCCTCCACCTCCGCCACCACCATCTGCACCTCCTCCCCATCCGATCCAGCCCGCATCGAGCCTCCACCCGCACATCCACATCCACATCCACCCGCTGCTGCTGCTCATCCGCCGCGTCCTACAACGGCTGGGTCGACCTCCCCGCCGACCCGGACCTCCCCTTTAGCCTCCCGCAGCAGTCCCTCGCCGCCGCCCCGCTCCTCCCGGTCGCGCGCTCTCCCTCTCCCGCCTACTGCCCGTCCCGCTCCTCGCCGCCGCCCCGCTCCTCCCGGTCGTGCGCTCTCCCTCTCCCGCCTACTGCCCGTCCCGCTCCTCGCCGCCGTCTTCGCCGCCGGATTCGCCACCGCCAGGCACCTCGCCCCCGTCCCCGGTGCCTCCTCCAGCCAGCGCCTCCCCGCCCTCCTCGCGGATCTCGACGCCCGCCTCCTCTCCCTCAAGGACCACCTCCTGGCCAACGATGGCGACGACGACAGGGACCGCCCCAGCTGCTCCCCCTCCTCCTCCTGCTCCTGGTCGCCGGCGCGGCGGCCACAGACCAAATTGTAACTCTGTTGCTATCTCTAGCTCGTGTTAGTTTGTTGGTTACTGAAATTAGATGGAAGACTGCACTGAATTGTTGGTGATTTCGTAGCGAGCAGCATGATCCTCCCAGCATCATCCGCAAATGGGGCGCAGCAGCTGCGGTGATGGATCTGGTTCCAGGAGAAAGCACTGGGGGTGGTGGGTGCAGCAGCATGTAAGGACCGTTGTTTGCTCTTCCTTAACCACCACCACCTCTTATTCATATATTTCCTCCCGTATTTTACAGTTCACTGAACTCATTAAATAGCCCCACAAATTGGCTTATGTCTGACATAGAACAAGAATAACAATCAGTTTCTAGGTCTATGAGCAATAATACCATTGACTGGATTATGAGCCAAAGAACGGCAATAAAATATGGGCTCCTTCTCCTCAAGTGGCACCACACAATACTTGCAGTAGAGCTACGGTCTTTGCATCATAAAATAAATACTTGACAACAGGTTCACTTTGATGCTTACATGAGGCTTTATAGAGATGCAATATTCATTATGTCATATATGATCAATTCAAGTTTTCTGTTTGATACTTTAAACATTTGTGGGGTTCATACATGCTTTCACTGGAGGTGCTAGCAGACTGTATTTTGTAACTTTTGTGCCAAAGGGATAGAAGTGCTACAGCTTTAAAATAATTAAATTCTTGACTTATCTGGAGATAGTATTTATTTGAATTTCATATTGTTGGTCCATGCAGTTTTATTGATGCCTTCCTTTTTTTGGTTTTCTAACTTGACTGATAAAGTGACCGTGAGCAAAATAAAATTAATAGCGCCGCAGAATATTATGCTTGGAAACAATAGCCATGTATAATTATTAAACCTGCCGATTAAGCTTTGCAGTGAAACATGATTCAAAGATTCTGATATTAGAGACCCAAAACACAGAAACGTAACTTATAGAACTTGCAGGCAAATAATACATGGATTTAAAATTTTGATTACTTCATATACATCCTATACGTAAAGTGATATATCTTCTTTCTTATTTTTTATTGGTCAGGCCAAAGATGCTAGGAAAAATAAGTAGATTATGTTGAAACTCCACAACTAGCTGCAGACAAGAGGTCTCAAGTAATCGGTAGTCTTTTAGCATTTATTTCTAAGTGCCACAAGGTATTTGATTTCAGTAGTCTTCAAACATATGTTGGTTTAGACTACTCCAGGCATGAACATACAAGTCTTTCTTTGTGCATGATGAGCATCTGGGATATATGTTTGGTCTTGTACATGTGTGCCAGGCTAATGGAATGCCTGAAAAACGATCTGATTGTTACTGTTGTTGCTGACACAGCATGAAGGTTGGTGATCTTATGAATTCTGCTATTATGGGAAAATCCGAGAGGTTCATGTAGAGAATGAGAAGGTAAGCTGTTTTCTTTGTGAGGGTCACAGTAAATAGATTGTGCTTATGTTGATCTTTCTACCCTCCACAAAAACTAATTCTGAATTGTTTCGGTACACATATTGCTAGCTTTAAGAGGAGAGACCAGAACTGAACTAATTTACATTGTGAAAGAAGCAAACAATTTTTTTGCTCAAATAGTGTAATACGGCTCCAATTACATATCTTCATGCTTTCACAGTGTCATGTATGCATGTCGTAGTTGGTACAGCTTTACTGTGGCTTCAGTTACATATCTGCATGCTTTGCACGCCGTAGTTGCTAGCACTTTTGAGTTGCCTTATTGAGTGTATATCTTTTGTTGAAGGTTATCCAAGAGTATGTTCTAGGTGAATATGACCCTGATGCAACCGATGCTTACCATGACAATCACACCTCCGAGTCTGCTGATGAGGATCACGTGAAAGATACTTCTAAGAGGTATGATTCTAAATTTGGAAAGAAGGATACAAACAATAAATTACATCTGGAAGCAGAACTCTGATGAATATTTGCTGTTTATGTGCCAATTGCAGAAAGCACCTGGGATATACTAAGCAGAGTGGTGCCTTAACAACTTCTTGCGATATAATGAGATGTTGAAGCGGCAGACCGAATCCATGACACCGAAGTGCAATTGCGGCAGATTATCTCTATTTTCCATTTAATTTTTCTTATTATTGGAGTGAGAACGGGTAGAATGAGGAACTGTGTGATAGTAGATACAACAACTATGTTTGCAATTGTTAATGACATACATACTTGCATTTTCTTTGAAGTGGTTAATCGTGAGTACATAATGATGGGGTTTTGGCTCATTTATTGGCTTCGGTGTCCAGTTAACCATGAAATAGGAGCTCATGTCAATTATGTATGCTCTTACGGGATGTGTTCTAATGCTGGTTTATTATAAATTTTGTATTTGTAATGATGTGTACTGGTTTATTTGTTTTAATTCCTAATAAGTTAGTAGTAGCGCGGGGAGGAAACTGAGCGCTACTAGTATATAGGATACTAGTAGCGTTGGTTGTTTACCCACGCTACTACTATTTCATTAGTAGTAGCGCGTGTACGTAATAGCAGTAGCGTGGGTGGCACACGCTAGTAGTAGCGCGGGTTTAACCCACGCTACTACTAACTATTAGCTGTAGCGCGATACTAGTAGCGCGGGTACCCGCGCTGCTAGTAGCTATTTTACCCGCGCTGCTGGTAGTCTTTTTTCTAGTAGTGTCTCTTTATGTTGTATCACCAATGGTGCACGCGCAAGAGAGAGGGAGGGAGGGAGCGATGGAGATGCATGTCATTATACTCATAGAAAACAGTATCTTCATGTGGCAAGTATCTAATGCATATACATGAGTTATATTATTTAGCGTATTCACATACTAATATATTCATGATTTTTTTTTTTTGCATTGTAGAGTGCTAGCACGCTACATTGGAGAGAAAGCATTGAGAGAATGCTTTGTTGGGATGATAGACATGAATAATCAATCCTCATTCCAGGGTTAGATTTGCACTTCCTGCCCAGTTCTTTTTCACGAAGGACCAAGCCTCTTACTTTACCCATTTCTTAATTTTGTTCCTTCACAGAAAAACATTTTCTCATTTCAATCTTTCTCCATTTGGTATGAGTATGACACACGCTCTGAATTTTTTTGACTATTCTTGGTTGATTAATGGTTGGTGTATTGCCTTCCACCTTGGATTATTCTAAATCTTCTTGCTTAGGCTATGTGTACCATTCTGTCATGTGCCACCATCGTTCTAAGCAAAAATCAGTGTAGATGAACCGAGCTATTTTATTATAAGCTGTGTACAGAACTTCCTGGAAAGATAACCATGTAGTTATTGTTTTATGCCGTATATATTCAAATAGGTGAATTATCGCAAGTTGGTCCCGGTATGTTAATAGGGTTGTGCCAATCTAGAGCCTTTTCAGATCGTGCCAACTCTGTTTGGGGTTTCCTTCTTCCTAATCAAGGCTTAGTCCAGTTTGTCTTGTCCTTGTCTCCTTTTCTGTCATAAATTCTTCATCTATTCAAGAAGCTCATTTTTGTTAGATGGAACAACTGAAAATATCATACTCCCCCCGTTTCTGTATATAAAGTCTGATTGTTTTTTCAAAAGTCAAACGAGTGCATGTTTGACCAAGTTTTTAGAAAATATATCGATATCCACTATACCAAATTTGTATCATTCGATCCGTCATGAAAAGTAGTTTTATATTTTATCTACTAGGTTTTTCAGATGTTGATATTTTATTTCATAATCTTGGTCAAACATTCGAATGGTTGACTTGGAGGATATCAATACACCTTATTTTCTGGAATGGAGGGAGTATCATTCTTGGTGTGACGGACAAACAGAAAGAAAGGTCCGTAAAGAGTGCACTCACAAAAGCCATGTACTGTAGGCCATGAGTGATTACCTTGAAAGCTTTCTCATCCAGGCCATAGTTCCAAACTATACCATCCTTTAAGAAACATTCAATCAGAATTGGAGGAAATGCCATCCATTGGGGTTCTGAAGTTCTGAACTTTGATCTCTATATTTGAATTGTTGTTATTATTTTGTCTGTAGGCCATGAGCAAAGAATCTGGAGAGTGCTTAATGTTCCTCAACTTTTCTTATGTTCCAAATTCACTATTAGTGTTGATCATCTTCAAAGAACAGAAAACGTATGACAGGATTAAGATTGTAATTTGTGCTCATATTTTTTTCTTCCAAAATTCACTGCTTGATTAATTTTGTTGTAGAAGCTTGAGAGAAAAAGATAGTAAATACATAGTAACTTTATATTGATTTAAGAGTAATAGCAACACACCTGCTTTTAACTATATATAAATATCTCTATATTGTTCTATACTATCCATCAGCAAGCGAGCGTTTTGAATTGCTGTTGATGTGCATTGTACATGGGCTTGGCCACTTGGATCGTGAGATGAGATCGATCGACTAGATGCTTGTTTATTTGTGTTGTTCTTAATTTAACTTCGTGGAAGGTTGCGAGCCGAATGCGTCATCGACGAGGAGGTGAGTTTGGATTGGGACGGCGAAGATGAGAAGATAGTTGGGGAGGAAGAAGGTATAAAATCAACAATATCGTCTGGTGTGCGTGAGGATCTTAATGGTACATTTCCTTCTCAAAATTCAGATTCAGCGGCGCGCGCGCCGTTTTACACGGAATTTGCTGCGTGCTCTCCGTCGGGTTCAAGGATTTCGGAGGCCGCTGCGGAGACGGGGAGCAGGGCACGTCCCTCTCTCCCCCGGTTGCGCAGCTCACGCGCCAAATACGGCAAGTACTATTTCCCTTTTCACGGCCGAATTCCCATCCATCATGCGATCTGCATCCAACGGACTGCGGCTCGTCTTCCTTTGGCTGCGGCGTCGTCCCCGTCGGTTATTCCCCCCCCCCCCCCCCCCCCCCCCCCCCCGCGCTACTGGAGTACTGCTGCTACTTCGCATCGTAGACCGACGTTTTAGAAGTCAGGATAAAGTATGTTTGGCCACAAGTCAAGTACTACCACTAATTAGAGGCAAATCTTGTGGAACAAGATAGGTCGCGGTGTAATCTTTAATATATAAGCATGTCCACCATAAATGCTTTCTCGTGTGGATTGTTAGGGATTTCGATTTGGTCAATGGGGAATAGAAAGACATTTGGGATTACGGGGAATCGGTGGGAAAATATCCCTTGTTTCATTGTTTGAACAACAACACCCCAAATATGACTTGAATCTTTTACTTTATCCCTAAAACGTTACGGGCCTTGAGTCATCATGTGACTATCACGTGCGATTTGCACGTGAAAATGGGTTCCCGTACTTGAAAACTTACCTCGTCGCCATGTAGGGGTGGATTAACGAACAACTCGTACTTGTTAAGCTCGTGCTCTTGTCGAATCAGTGCCCTTGTTGAATCACACGGTCCATGATTCGACAAGGGTAGCCAAATTTTCTACATATCTTCGGGGAAATTCTATATATACTATTTTAGAACGGAGGGAGTAGTATGTAAAGTGATTGATGGTTGCAGCCAAAGTGTGCCATGGCTTGAGTATAATAGTAATGTTACAACAATGAGCCAGCAGAGCAGCTATGGGTGGCAATGAGACATTCAGGTCCAGCAGCTATGGCGTTGAGACGGGGAGCGGCGGCGGCGGCGTCTTCCTGAGGAGGATGAAGATGGCGACGCGGTTGGTGCGGAAGTCGGGGTGCCACTGCTCCTGCTCGATGCACCCGACCTCGAACTCCGCCATGGCCGCCTCCAGGAAGCACTCCACCACCACGTCTGCGAGTTCAATCATTCATTCATTCAGCAATCAGCAGCAAGGCATTGACCATCATCGGATCAGACAGACGGGATTGTATGGATCGCTCACCGTTGCGGAGCTCTCCGGCGAGCAGCACGGTGGTGCGCGGCCCGGCGAGCCGGCAGAGCGTCGCCAGCAGGTCGCCGACGGCCTCCTCGCTGTACACCACGTCCGACCCCAGCACCAGCTCCGGCGGCTCTGCCTCCGTGTCCAGCCAGAGCAGCAGCTCCGGGTCCAGCTCGTACTCGTCGCCCCACACCAGCTCCGCCACCGTCGCCGACCCGCCATCCCCATCCCCATTACAGACGTTTTCCTCGAGGTTCTTGCGCAGCAGCCGGACGCGGTCGGGCAGGTCGGTGGCCACGACGCGCGCGCCCAGCAGCGCGGCGACGACGGACACGAGCCCGCAGCCGGCGCCGAGGTCCACGGCGCGCGCCCCGCGCACCGGCAGGAGCCCCGCGTCGGCCGCGTGCTCGAGGAACTTGGCGAGCACGACGGCGCTGTCCCAGACGACGGCGCCCGTGACCCCCGAGGCGCCCCGGAAGGAGGACGGCTGCTGGTGGAGCGTCAGGCGGCGGCCGCACGCGTCGATGGGGAAGGCCGGCAAGCCCTGCCGCGCGAAGGCGTTGGGGCGGTGCGACGCCGGCTGGCCCAGGCCCCACAGCAGCATCGTCTCCGACGCCCCGCTCTCGACGCGCCGCGCCGGGCCGCCGTACGCGCCCATCACCACCTCCACCGGATCCATCGCCGGTCGGTCGGCGGGCGGCGGCGGCCGAAGAAGGGAGGAAGGGAGGAAGGTGGGGAGAAATCTGGCGAGGTTTTTTTCTTGTGAGAACTAGGCTTTGTGTGGGCTTGTGGCCTGTGTTTGTGCTGGGCCGGGCCGAGATGGGGTGGCTGGGCTAGGCGGCATGGAGGCCCGGCCCGGCCCGGGTAGCGACGCTCCATCCTCTCTCTTTCTTTCTTGTGGACGGATGTGCTCCCCGTCTCCATCTTCATCTAGAGCCATTTCGAATTCTCCATCCACTCCGTCTCTCTCTCCCATCGCAACGTCTCTCTCTCTCTCCAAGAAGAAGAAAGATTCTCCATTGATTCCGTACTCGTTAAGTTGAGTCATCTTTAATTCAGTGCCCTTGTCGAATCATGGAATCGGTGGGGAAATGCCCTTTGTTTCATTGTTTGAACAACAATACCCCAAATATGACTTCAATTTTTTCTTTATTCCAAAAATGTTACGGGCCTTGAGTCGTCATGTGACTATCACGTGCGATTTGCACGCGAAAATGGGTTCCCATACTTGAAAACTTACCTCGTCGCCAATTAGGGGTGGATTAACGAGCAGCTCGGCTTGTTAAGCTCGTACTCGTTAAGTCTCGGCACGTTAAGCTCGTTAAGATAACGAGTAGAAAACCTTTGCTCGGCTCGCCTCGTTTGAAGCTCGTTAAGTTCGTGACTCGTGAGCGCTCGTTAACAGATTATAATGTGTCACGATATACAGGATGAATGTGTAGGTGTGGTTTTCAAGATGAAATATTATGATGACTACAAAAAATTTCAGTAGTTTGTTGCCTCATATGTTGATTAGATTGAATAGATGGGCCGAGGTGCTACAAAAAGTTTGTCATGTAAGATAAAAATATGTGTTGTGTTGTAACTAACGAGCTTAACAAGCTACTCATGAAACTCATTCGTTCGCTCGTTAAGCTCATTAAGCTTAACTAGCTGAAATCAATAATTCGATTTATTCATTAAAAAGCGAGTTACGAGTTTAACGAGCCGAACTATCGAGCGCTTATTAAGCTCGCGAGCTATGCGCTTTTGGTCTAGCCCTGCGAGGATCCTTTCCGGTGTGAACTTGTTGTGTTTTCGACTGCCCAATAGGCCCCTTTTGAGTGACTAGCTAGAGATACGGATCACCTTGCAATTTCCCTACAGGCGATTTGTAGTGTAGAAAATATCATTGTGTGCAAACAAATAAAATCATATCAATGTTTTTGTCACCGACACATTACGATGGGACGCGGCTAGTGACTAACCGGCCCATGTTTAAAGTGATGCATGTTTGAAATTTTACAATCCGCCTGAACGGGTGCATCAGGGGAATTCCCTATTCGGCGCCTTCAGCACCCATTAACGTTTATTAGATAAACTGGCGTTGAAGCCCCCTTACATGGCTCAAGCCATCTAAGAGTGTGATCGGGAGATACCTCTTCTCGGTTTCGGGAAGCTTCCCAGCCATTTTTTTTTCTTTTTTCTGATTTTGATTTTTCCTGGATCAGTCTTGTTTCATTTTTTCTTTCTTTTTCTATTTTTTACTTTTTATTTTTCATTCGGCATTTTTTATTTATTTTCCTTTTCTTTTTTCATTTTTACTTTTCAAAATCCATGAACTTTTTTAAAATTTGATGTTGTTTTTCATGAAAATTGATGAACTTTTTTCAAGTTCATGCATTTATTTTCAAAATTGATGAACTTTTTTCAAAGTTGTTGAACTATTTATCAAAATCGAGGAACTTTCTGTCAAGTTTTGATTTTTTAAAATTGTTTAACTTTTTTAAAAACAATAAACTTTGTCTCAAAATCGTTGATCTTTTTTTCAAAATTGATGACATTTCTTCAAATCTGTGGAATTTTTCTATATTTGTGAAACTGTTTTTTAAAATTGAACATTTTTCGAATTTGTGATTTTATTAAATGCATGAAGAATTCATCAATTTATTTTTGAATCACTTCCAATTTTTTGGATTTTTCTGATTTTTTAAATTCAATGGTTCGACCAGTCAACTAGGCAACTGTCAAATGATGGGTCAGCGGTCGTTGTGTTTTTGGGGAAAACCAGCAATCATTCGTGCATATAAATGTAGTAGCAATCGTCTGTTTTTTTTTTTGGGGGGGGGGGGGGGGTGAGCGAGCAATCGTTTGGAATTTTTCCAGCGAGCGAGCGCGCTGGTGGGCCGGTCCATGATCGACCGTGCGAGCGCCAGCTTGTTAACTGGCGCAAAGAGCGCCAATTAGGAGCACCTTGCATCGGGTGTGTATCTGCTCTTTAGGTTTGAAATTGAACACATATTTGATTTGTTAAATTGTTGACATAGAATCACTGCACGTTATATGCACCCATCCCGATGCGTTAACTAAAGGAAAAAATGTATCCATTTAAGAGAACTCACCAGATAATAAGTCCAAAAATAATCCTGACTCTTGAAGCTTACATGGGCGCTTAGCCATCAAATTCAGAAGTTAACAAGCTTACAGCATGCCCATTCTCCAATCAAGTTTGGCATGATATGCTTTCCTAGCCGCGCCCCACCGCCCAAATTCCACGTGGAGATGTTCTCTTCCAGAACTGGTGGGCGACCACATGGGATACAGCCCCGTCCTCCCTACGCAAAGGCATGTCCCGTCTCATCACCCTCACTGCTTGTTGGATTTGGAAACACCGGAAAACAGATGCATCTTCGACGGGCAATACCCCTCTACATCCGGCCTAACGAGCATCATCCAGGAGGAAGCGCGTCAATGTGCTAGGGCGGGCGATAAAGGGTTACATAATGTAATTCTTGCTCGCATATAGTGATGTAAAAACTCTTCTATTTCTTCACGGGGGAAATATATATTAATTGCCGAAATGGGCTCGGACAGACGGCCACAACAGTTTGGAAATGATTGTTTGGGCCCCAGCGCTCTCTCTTCACAAGGGCCGTGCCCCACATCACACCCCTGACCCAGCCCCGTATCGCGTGCGGCGGGTGGCGTGCCGTGCCGGGTCTCGGTCGCTTTCGCCGTTCGCGCCGCCGCGCCAGCTGCCAACCAACCAGTGGCTGGCTGCGGTGGCCTTCGCGCGTACCCTGCACGTCTTCCGTGCGCGCCTTGACCCTCTGCCTGCTCGGCTGTCCGCATCACCAACGCGTCCGGTCACGCCGCATCTTCTTTTTTTTCCCCTTCTCTGCTCACTACCACGCGCTTTCGGGACGCGATACGAGATCCGAACGCGATTGGTATCGTATCGTATCGTATCGTATCGTATCACTGGAGGCTGTTGCGATTCCCTGCCTGCTGCATGCTAGGGGAACCGCCCTCGCTACACCATGCAAATGGGTTCCTCTCTTCTCCTTCTTCCTTTTTACCTGCTTTTGCAAGTTACAACGTGTGCCGCGTCTACAGCCGGACCAACAACTCGTAGCTCGTGAGCTTAATGAACTCTCGGTATTTTGGCTTGTTAAGCTCGTGGCTCGCTTCTTACTGAACAAAGCCAACCACCGTTTTCAGCTTGTTAATAACATCACGGTACATATTTCCGTTTTACATGATAAAGTTTTCGTAGCACCCCGGCTCACCTATCCAATCTAATCTACATAGGAGGCAACAAACTAGTGCATTTTTTTGCGGTCATCATCTTAATTACTTCTTACAAACCACATTTACACACACATCATGTAGACCATAATACATCGGAATTTGTTAACGAGCGCTCACGAGCTTAATGAGCTCCAAACGAATCGAGCCGAGTCTTAACGAGTACGAGCTTAACGAGCCGAGCAGCTCGTTAATCCACCCCTAGCTGCGTCGTGCAAACTAGCTCATCATCAAGATTTTTACTGAAGAAATCCTTTCGCAATATGCAATCTGTTTTGAAAGAAAATTTCCATTCCATCAAACCTCTTTTTTATTTTGAGTTGATTCCATCAAACCTCATTTTATTTTGAGTTGATTCCATCAAACCTCTTGCTACATATACTACTCCAAACGCATATGGCTATCTAACTTCTACGATTGAAGAGCACATGGCACTCTAATCATATGATTTTCTATTAATGTGTTTTGTGAATCCTGTCAATCAGAGAAGCCAAAATTTCGCGTACTTTTCCACAAGAAAAGTGTTCCAAACGCATCCCGGCGATATGAGAACGCATCACAAGAACTAGGAGGAGGCAGAAGATTTTATTTCACGCCAACGGCGACACCATTGTCTCACCGCCGCCGAACGAAGACATACCGAATGGCCCAAGAGGGAGAAACTACGACTCCCGCCCGTAGATCAGGGCCTCCCCGCACACCCCGACCAGCATACGAGGAGGAGGTTGTTGATCTATCAGTGGACGCCGATGACTGCGGAGGCGAACCCTAGACCGCCTTTGGACACAGGCTGCATCCTGTATATATGCTTTTCAAATATGTACTAAAAATAACTAAAACGATATTCATAGTGAATGTTTGACTGAAGTCATCTCCAAAACATCATGCGTAATTTCTTTATAGAAACGGATTGTTACTTCTTAGGGACAGAGTATGATTCTTCATTCATACTATATATTAACAGAGCGACAATCGGTCAAAGGCTTGTCGCAACAAATCGAGCTGGACAGAGTATGATTGTTCATTCATACTATATATTAACAGAGCGACAATCGGTCAAAGGCTTGTCGCAACAAATCGAGCTGCGTATTGCATTATTTCGAGAACCAGGTGTGATACATATTTCTTTAACTTTTATGTACACTGTCCAAAATGTTCGGATAAATTATATCACTGCGGTGGACACGTGTGCGCATTGTTCAATTGGGGCGTGACATGCATCGCATGTGAGATGTGACCTGGTCGGTTGCAATCTTTGACCAGATTAAACAAAGAAGCAAACTCTTCTTCACGTCTCATATTATTAAAAAGCATTACATGGGAGAACACTATCAGAATCGATTATCCCCGGCTAATAATACGGACTTGTTCAAGCAATGACGTCATCGGCGATTGTTGAGACTCAACGTAGTATACAGCAACTGTTCATCTGTGATGAAACATCAAACGCCACATGTTGTCGCCGTCGACAAGGAGGCACATCCAATTTGAGAGAAATCCAATTTCCAATTTTAGCGGCAGTAGCTAACATTTTGCGAGGAGTAAATATCATAAAACCCACATGTCTCTAGCACATGATATTTTTTTGTACGGGCCACTTACAAACATATTTCGTGATGAAATTTCGCACAGTTCTAGCATATACAGTACATCTATAAATACTTGTGTATGTTTTTTCAGATTTTTTTGACACTTAAAAGGTTGATTTTTGAATGTTAAAATAAAGGCAAAAAAAATCCACTCTCCTGATGGTGTACTGATGACTGCTTACTGCGGCTGCTAGGAGGTTGAACGCCACAGTATGCCAGATAATGCATGCGTGGTGCTGACGTCCATCATTCCCGGTCTAGCGTGCAATAACAGAGTTCGAAAGGTAGATAATCCACGCCAGCAGTAGTGAATCAATTCCCCTCTCCTGTGGGTAGACTCTCTCCATCACAAGACATGGACGTGTTTGGACGACGTGCTCTTGCTTGAAACTGAAAGTTCACAGACCTATCACCAGCGCCACGGCATGGCCGGCCTCCTGACGGCCATGGTGACGGCCTTTGGTTGGCTTAATTACTTCCCATCTATCTGCTAGTGCCATACTCTGGTCTAGCATGGAGAACTGGGCATGCGTAACTATATGAAGACCCGCTGCCAAGATGTTGTTCGGAACACACTTCATGCCTAGGTGAAAACTCTTATTCTGAACTTTGTTGGTCGGGCTTAGTAGTGGCAAATTTATGTTGTTATTTTGTTGAAGACGTTGTTCACATCATGGCGGCAGCGTGAGGGTGTTTTATCCACTGATTGATGTATTCAGTTGCTTACAAACCATGTATTTATTGATATTTATTGGGTTACCCAAAAAGTCTGAAGGAGGGAGGGGTTGGGGGCGAAGGGAGGAACGAAACACATGTTTGACCAGAGAGGAAACCTCACATGCTATTTATAAGTGTTATTTTTTTGCGAGAAACTTTCGATCTATTCATCTTCAATTATGACAGTACAACAAACACCAGAAATAATAAAAATTACATCCAGATCCGTAGATCACCTAATGGCGACTATAAGCACTGAAGCAAGCCAAAAGCATGCCGCCGTCATCGCGCCTCCCTCGCTGGAGCTGTGCACAACTTGCTGTGGTATACAGTTGGGAAGTCGTCGTACTAAGGGCACATAAGACCAACACACCCGAACATCACCCGTCGCCAATGAAGAGAAGTATAGATCAAAAGGATCCAACCTAAAGACAGACGAACAAAGATCGGATCTGAGCAGATCCACCAAAGACAACCACCGACCGAATCCCGCGAGATCCACCGGAGACACACCTCCACACGCTAGACGCCCCACCGTGATGGGGCTAAGCGGGGAGAACCTTATTTCATCTTCAGAGAGCCGTCACCGTCTCGTCTGAGCAGGGCACAAACCCTAACAAAACTTGAAGAAGCACCTAAAAACGAAGCCCTCCTGCCTAGAAGTGCCGGGATCCACCGCGCACGCATGATCCTAAGGACATGGAGACGTGGTAGATCGGCGCTGCCACCGACGGGAGGCAGAAACCCTAGACGCCTTTCCTTGGCAGGGGAGACGAAGGGAGGAGAGACATGGATAATATTTATAAGTGGGATGCAGAGGTTCTGAGCCCGAGCTCAAATGAACAGTAAAATCAATGAAAATGAAAAAAATCAAAAAAAATCTGAAGTTTTTTGTGACAAACATTGACAAAAGTTTCAAGCGCTTGCAAAAAATCGTCATGGAATCGTTTTCCTAGAAGGAGTACTTTCAAAAGCATTTTGGATCACTGAATTTGTTTATTTGCCACGCCTTACAGGAATGTGATCCCATGACGAATTTTTGCAAGCATTTGAAATTTCTATCGATGTTTGTCACAAACAAATTTCAGTTTTTTTTTATTTTACTGTTCAATGAGCTTATTTGAGCTCGATCGGGAGCAGAAAGACACTTTCATTACAAGTGTTATTATATTACACAAATAGAGATTAGAGATTTGAACAGAACCGTCATAAACCAAAGAAGACGCATCTTGATCCGAGTCAAAAGGTGAGGAATATATGGAATTGGAAGACAGTAAAAAGGTCCATAAAGTCTTTTGTTAGTACTCCCTCCGTAAACTAATATAAGAGCGTTTAGATCACTACTTTAGTAATCTAAACACTCTTATATTAATTTACAGAGGGGAGTATTATTATTTCTAGTGACCACGCTCTGCTTTACACGGCATGTGCTCTGCTCTAATAAGCCCGTTCCTGACTGATCCGGATAACGAGCATCTCGCTGTCCTCAAGGAAGGAATTGAACTAGTCCAAAAGCCCGAAAGGTCGCTTCACCTGGAAGCCGGGCGCCACGTATGTCGCCGGAGACCGTGGCTGACCGACCAACATTTTCCACCTTCCCCGTCCCCCGCTACGATCGGGCGGCGCGCGGGTGCCGTGCCGCACAGGTCGGGTCGCTTTCGGCTTTCGCGCGCGGTCGCCGCCGGCCGGCGTACGGCCGTACGTGCGCATGTTCCTGGCTAGCAGTAGCAGTAGGATATGGTACCCTTTTCACACCCCGGCCGGTCGACGAGCGCGGCGGACGACGTGCTCCAGCCACGCTGACGCCGCCTTTCTTTTTCTTCTTCTTCACTACGCGTTGTTGCAGCAGCCTTCTAGCTCGATGCCGACACGGGTTACCAATTCCATTATGTTGCTGTCACGTTCAGAGCTACTGTACGTAACATTTCTTAAATGATTTAGGTTTTTTCCGTTCATTTTTTAGATTCTAAATTAGTTTTATTAGCATTGCCGAGAAATGTTGAAACCGACGGCCAATAATAATACTAGTGCGGACCTGTTCAAGCAATCGAGTCCAGTCCCATGGAAGAGGCGTCTTCGTCGCAGGTTCAATTAATAATACTAGTTTAATAGCGACTGTTCATCGGTGATAAAACACCACGGGTTGTTGCTGTCCACAAGATGGCACATTAAAATAAGTAAAAATCTAAGTCTTTTCTTCAAAATAAATGACCAATTTTCATTTTGAGACAACTCCATTCCACATCCCTCTTGACCCCATCCATCCCACCCAAATTTGTCATATGGTTATGATTACAACATCAAACTTTGATTTTATCCATATTACCCATTTGGATTTATAAAAAGTTCAAAATATACACCTCTAATACGTTGATTTTGCTCCAATTTTACATGCCATATCACTAGTTTTCTTAACTCTCTGTGCCAACTCGACACCCTTGTTGAATTATTCTCTAAGCTACAAAAAAGACCTACTCAGCAAGGAGGATGGCCATGCCCTCACTTCTCGGCCTTTCCGCATCTCATATCTCTCCTCTCTCTCTCTTTCTCCTCAGTTGACTTCCATGTCCATCATGTGTAAGGGTTTTGACAGTTCCCGTTGCACCTGGAGCTCTTCAACCTCGTTGTATCCCTCCGAGATCTCGCGAAGAAGTTTGGTCCCGCCATATCCTATCACCCGACGTTGTCACACATTGTCAATATCTCGATAGGATCGCGTCCCGTGCCACACGCATGTTTTTTGTAAACCGTACAAATCTAAAGGAAAACAGTCGCAACCATTGGAAAACTATGGCTAGATAAGAGGGGGGGGGGGCATTGCCCCCCCCCCCCCCAGCCACATACCATTTTCTGTAGTGAAATTTTCGGCAAGAGCTTAGATTGAAAACACTGTGGACTTTGCCTCCCTCCTCCAAAACAATACTATTACTTACTGTTTTTCCTTTCAACAATATCTTGCAAGCCCCGCCACTGGTCTCAACCTCACAACGGAAGTGTTGGAGAATAAGGTAACAGATGTATTTCATGCAACTTCGGGGACACACAGATTATGTGCCACTGATTTCTAACCAGTCCAATTTTCTAATACACAACTATCTTTATATCCTTTTCATGATATATCCATTTATAATAATATTTTCTCAAAATTGTGGCACATGTTCTGTACAAGATACCTTTGAATAAACAATCTTTAATAAGGAACATAAGATGATGTTGATGATACAATATGAATGCGCAAGTTGAAGATCAATGTCTCATGTTCACTTGGATTTGAGTATGGGCAGGGAAGGCGAGAAATGTTTTGATTTAATTGAAGTATTGGTAAGCTTTGAATTTATTAGATTGGGTTAATGTAGGGTGTAAATTTCGGAGCATGGGCGGCAGGTGAACGTACAAACATGAAAGCTGGCATCATGACTAGAGACTCCTGTACAATAACTTAACTATCTAAATTGTAATCTATTATGACTTCAGAGGCTCCCTTTAATAGTGACAATTACTTAACTATCTAAATTGTAATCTATTATGACTTCAGAGGCTCCCTTTAATAGTGACAATTACTTAACTATCTAAATTGTAATCTATTATGACTTCAGAGGCTCCTGTACAATAACTTAGAGGACAACCATCTAAGATACCCCCTCTGTTTTTTACTCCACATATTTGCTTTGTCCTAAGTCAAACTTTCTACACATTGACCGAATTCATATAAAATGATATAAACATTGAAACTAACAAGTGCATATGATGTGAAAATATGTTCGGTGAATGTAATGGCATAGATTTGGTATTGTACATGTTAACAATTTTTTTTTATAAACTTAGTTAAAGTTTAGAACGTTTGACTTGAGACAAAGCTAAAGTGCGGAGTAATAAAAACAGAGAGAGTACATACACAACCAAGTCTATGTTCCATATGGTGCACATGCTTTTGGAGAATCAAATTTGACCATCAATGAAACCAATAGTATGATAGATCATGCAGCTGAAAATTATATTGTTGAATACTTCTTTTTGAACACGAATTCAACTGTATAAATGTTGTGACACATAATTCATATTTTATTTGTTAAATTTCTGGCCATATATTAATACTAAAAACAGCATGCACCATATAGTGTGGAAACTTTAAAATTTATTTTGTGAATGTTTAAAAATAAAGGCAAAAAACCCACTCTCCTGATGGTGCACTATTGACTGCTTGCGGCTGCTGGGAGGTTGAACGCCACAGTATGCAAGATAATGCATGCGTAGTGCTGACGTCCATCATTCCCGGTCTAGCGTGCAATAACAGAGTCCGAAAGGTAGATAATCCACGTCCACGCCAACAGTGGTGAATCAATTCCGTCCGTACCCTTGCACCCTCTCCTGCGGGTAGACTCTCTCCATCACAAGACATGGACGTGTTTGGACGACGTGGATGGCGTTCTCCTGCTTGAAACTGAAAGTTCACAGACCTATCACCAGCGCCACGGCATGCCCGGCCTCCTGACGGCCATGGTGACGGCCTTTGGTTGGCTTAATTACATCCCATCTAATATGCTAGTGCCACTCTGGTCTAGCGTGGAGAGCTGGCAGACATAACTATATGAAGATTCGCTGCCAAGATGTTGTTCGGAACACACTTCATGTCAGTCTAGGTGAAAACTCTTGTTCTGACCTTTGTTGGTCGGGCTCAGCAGCAGCGAACTTATGTTGTTATCTTGTTGAAGATGTTGTCCACATGACGGCGACAACGTGAGTGCGTTTATCTTTTTTTGAAGGCGTTGTTGAGGTAGAAGTTGACATAGTCGTAGGCTGCTGTAGTCGCTATCTTATAATAGTTCTGCCGTCGTTGTTTTGGCTTTGTACTTCACTTGTTGATGGCTTTCTGCTTGTCTACTACAACAAGTTTGGTCCGGCTCCGGTGAGGTAGAGGTGATAACAGCGACATGTTTTCGGCTTGCTCCAGTGTTTGTAGTCGTTACTAGGTAGGCTCACACCAAGGATGAGGCATTTTGATCCGAGTAAACAGGTCAACAATTTATGGAGTTGGAGGACAGTAAAAAGGTCCATAAAGTCTTTCGTTGTCATTAGAGTATTAGTATTATTTTTGTGACCAAGCTCTACTTTACACGGCATGTGCTCTGCTCTAATAAGCCCGTTCCAAAAGTCTGAAAGATCGCTTCACCTGGAAGCCGGCCGCCGGCCATCGGGCGGCGCGCGGGTGCCGTGCCGGACCGGTCGGGTCGCTCTCGGCTTTCGCGCGCGGTCGCCGCCGGCCGGCCGCCGCCAGCGTCCGCACGTACTACGTGCGCATGTTCCTAGTTAGCAGTAGGAGCTGGTACACACTCCGGCCGGTCGACGTGCTCCTTAGTATTTTTCTTCCAAAAAAAAAGTCCTTACGCGTTGTCGCAGCAGGCTTTTGGCTCGATGCCGACACTGGATGGATACCAATGCATGCGATTATGTTCCTGTCACGTTCAGATTCTCTTTCTCATCTTTTGACGACCATTTATTCCTTTTTATGCGCGTGTAGTACTTGCATCCCCGGATCATCTGGATGCCTGACTTTCCCAGTTCGTTCGATTATTTGTTCATTTTTGGAATTCTACTTTTTTTGCAACTAATTTTGAAATTCTACTAGATTAGTTTAGCATTGCCGAGCAATGTTGAGGCCGAGTATGTATGTGACTTGACTTTGCATCGCGTGCATATGAGCTGGCCGGTCGGTCCGTCGGTTGGAAACCTCAAACGCTGGATGTCCTCCCATCGCGCACGCAATCTTTGACCAGATTAAACAATGAAATATTATGAATTTCCGGCATGTTTCATTTCATTATCAATACAGGTTACTACGTGGTATACGTGGTGCAAGTACACGGGAGAATGTTTATTATTTAGCCTGATCACGATACGCTTGCTTGCCGACGACCAATAATAGTGCAGACCTGTTCAAGCAATCGAGTCCATGCATGGGAGAGGCGCGCGTCTTCGTCGCAGGTTCAATTAATGTATAATAGGGACTGTTCATCGGTGATCAAACACCACGTGTTGTTGCTGTTAACCAAGCTTTTAAATCTAGACCGTTTTTACCGATATATCTATGCCGATATATCAAATTTCGGGCTCTACCGATATAAATATAACACACCAAATTATTTAAATTTCAACACATCGAATGATCCAAATGTAGCAAATAACATGCGATAGAATAACTAGGAAGCGCTATGACGTTGCCAGTGATGCTCAATAAGATCATTTTGGAGCTGAGCATGAACTTGTCGGTTCTCGATCTTGCGACGCTCTTCGAGGAATACCAGGATCTTGTTCGCATACTATGGCTCAACCGGAGTCCCGTTGGATGTATCAAAAGTTCTCAGTCATGCATATCCCTCTCGTCTTCAATGATCATGTTATGTAATATGATGCAACAAGTCGTGATCTGCCATAGAACCTTGGAGCTCCAGTAGCCGGCATGGCCACGAACAATTGCAAAGCGCTTCTGATGCACATCGAAGGCTCTCTCCACATCTTTCCTAGCAGCTTCTTGATATTGGGCAAAGTGAATATTTTTGTTACCTTTTGGACGCGGAATTGTTTTTGGGTAATGTGGCCCATGGTGGATAGATGCCATCCGCAAGGTAATAACCCATTGAGTAGTTGTGCCCATTGACCGAGTAGTTACAAGTAGGAGCATCTCTCCTGTAATAAGCCTAGAAAACAGTGGTCAGAAAACGGCTTGTGTGCATCAAAAGTGCCGGCGGAAGTACTTCTCCAAATAGGTTAATTTGGCGCAGAGTAGTCTCTCATGATCTTGACACAACCTTCCGCTCTCTCACGGTTGATATGTATGTGCCCTCGCTTCTTTGATTGCACTGTATGTGCTTGCCATCGGACCTGGAATTCTGGTCCTGCTATATGCCATCACCCGGCATTGTCACTGTCGTGTGCCACATGCTTGTTTTTGGACACCCTACAGACCTAAAGGAAAACAGTCGCAACCATAGGCTGACTATGGCTTGGTCAAGGGGTGGGGGGCAAATGCCCCCCCCCCTCTCGTGCACCATTTTCTATAGAGAATTTTCAATGAGATTAGATCAAAAAAAAAATATAATGTTATGTTTTGCCCCTCAACATTATTTGGCAAGTCCGCCACTCGTCTCAACCTCTCATTGGAATAGTAAGACGTTGAACGCTAGTCAATAGAAACATAACTATCTCTACACGTGTTTCCCGAGTTTCATTGCCCTCAGCCAATCTTACAATCTATTTGAAAACACTCGAAATCAGAAATAGGCTGCACACGTAAATGATATAAAATCTTCATGATTATCTTTTTTTTGCGGGAAATCTTCATGATCTCTGTTGCAGGAAAATCATCCTGGTTCTTAGTTTGACCTTTTGGTCTTTGCACAAGGAAAGGTCAAATGCATCCAAAAACGTCTTGTTTTTCTTTTTGCAGCCAAAAGACTTGATCCGTACTGAAGCGTGAGGTAAAACCATAGGAGATTTAAAAACAATCCTGCTGCCCCCTCTGTAGCCCTCCGTTTGCTAAAACCCCATTCGTTCCGTGAAACCTAAACCGCTTAAATTAGCGCACCATGTGGCCCGAATCCATGTGATTGAGAACACATGTTTTTTTTGTCATGACACAATGGTGACACGAAGGCACACACCTAACTCACGCGACACACGCACCCGCCTCCAGGTCATTGACGAGACATGGATGAGACACACGACGACAACCGCTTCCGAGTCATCTTACCTACGTCCCAAATTATTTGTTTTACATTTGTCTATAAATACAGATGTATCTAACGCTAAAACGTGTGTAGATACATTCAGACTTAGATAAATCTAAGAGTCTAGATATAACCTTATCTACACAAATTTAAGGCAGGTAAGGCCAACTCCACCGCGCGATCTCAAACGAACGTCCGGTTTGGCCGGATTTTGTCCCTTTGGACCGTCAATAGATTCGTCCGTGTCCGGTCTTGTCTGTTGGGTCATGCGTGCGCCCACCGCGCGGCCGCACCCCAAATCACATCCGCGTTGGACATGATTTAAAAAAAAAGAAAAACGTAAATAAAATGACTAAAAAAATTAAATAAGCGCAGTTTAATAAACATAAAATTTAGTTAGGGTCGCCACGGCCACAAAACGGCCCAGTTTCACGTCCAACTTGACATAATTAAACATAAAAAAGAAAATAAAAAGCGGCCGCCGCCAGCGCGCTCCTGCCCGTGCCCGTCGACGCTGTTGCCGTCTTCAGTGCCCGCCGGCGTCGTCGTCGTCGCTGACGAGGCCCACGTAGGCCGGCGGCGTCCAGAGGTGGGCCGGCGGTGCGTGGTAGACGGGGGCGGGCTGGACGACAGGAGGTGCCTGTACGACCTCCTCCCGTGGCGACGCCTCCAGCTCCGGTGACCGCGGCGGAGTGGCGCACCAGTTCACGCCCACGGCGGCGGCCATCTCCGGTGCAGTGCAGGACTAGCCCCACCCCTGGCTCAGCAGACCCGGGTGAAACGCGGCCAGTGGCTCCTCCTCCATCGCCTCCTCCTCGGGGACGGCTACCTCGTCGGCGGCAGAGCGGGCCATCATCTCCTCCAGGCCCTCCCATTGCCGTTCATCGTGCGTGTACATGGAGTCCTCCATGACACACGCCATGAGACGTGCCTCCTCCTCCGCTGTCATGCAAGGAGGTGGTGGTGGAGATGGCGAAGGCGACGGCGAGGGCGTGCGCGTGAGGCCGCGCACCAGCCTACGCCCGCGCTCCTGGGGAGTAGGCGCTGCGCACTCCCGACATGGCCGCCGCGGCCCAGACGCCGTGCCGGCGAAGAAGGAGGCACGCCGCACGTCGTGCTCGTCCTTGAGCCAGGTATCCCAGAGGGAGGAGTCCGGGGCGTACCTGTCGTCGTAGTACAGGACGTCGGGGAGGAGGCGGCGGCGGCGCTCGATCTCTTGACGGCGTGCACGGCCGCTCGCCGGGACCGGCGGGATCGGCACAAGGTCGACGCTGAGGTGTCATCCGTTGGGGAGGTGGACGTCGCTCCAAGGAAGCGGCGTCCTCGTCTCCCAATAACGGCGGCACACCAACGCGCGGATGTAGTGCCGGCCGCGCTCGCCGGCGGACGTGGGGGCGATGGAGAAAGCGGGCGGCGCGGGGGTCCGGCGTGGTGGTGATGCGGCCTCCTTCTTCACGGAGCCGACGTGGCGCCTCGACGAGGAGCCGGCCTCGCGTTCGTGCTTCTCCTTGCGGTTCCAGAAGCCCATGGCTTGAAGGTGGCCGGCCGGCGAGCTCGACAAGGGAGGGCTAGGGTTTAGCGTGGTCGGGTTTCGAGGAGGCCGCGGGATGGAGTGGGGCAATGTGGACGACGACCGGTCCACGGGTTCCTCATTTAAGAAGGACGACGACCTTCCACTGGGCCGATGACAGGTGGGGTCGGCCACCCGTGCGCATTGATGTTGGCGGGCAGGAGGTAGGTGGCCGCCCCGCCACGCGGCCAGACGCGGACGAGCGGCGCGTCCGTTCGGTTTCCGGGATGACCCAAACCTGGCGCAAAGATGCGCTTGAAATGGGTCGGCCCGGACACAAAACGAATCAGATAGATTCAGTCCGTCGCGCGCTGGGCTGCCTCGTTTGTTCGTTTTACCTCAAACGGATGAGGCCGGACAGAATGGGGTCCCGCAGTGGAGTTGGCCTAATTCACGATAGACGACTTGGAGCAAGGTTTACGACACGGTGACAGTCGAGTGTTAACCTAAGGTTCTTAATTTATAAATAAAATCAAGATCTACTGAGATCAAAGAACTTTCCTATCGTATGCACAACCTTTTGTACGGCGGAAGTATAAAACTACTCGGCACACGGAGTAGCTGTTGCCCAGTAGTGAAGGCAAGGTGAAAAGGAAGGTAGAGAGAAGGGGGTGAGGACGGGGCGAGGTGGGAAAGCGGCTGGTTCTGGTGGGAAGAGAATAGCCGAATAGGATTGTGGGAGGGAACAAGTCAAAGGCTGCGAACGCAACGCGACGGCGACCAGCCGAGGGGCGACGACGACGACGACGGCGACGCCAAAGGAAACCCAAAAGCACCATCCTCCTCCCTCCATCCGTCCATCCAAACATCACCCTCCTCGTCTCGTCTCGCCTCTCCGTCCCATTCCCCCGCCCTCCTCCCAACCAATCCCGCGCCACTGCCCTGCCCACTCCGGACTCCATCGTCCTACTCCACGCCTGCCGCCACCCACCGACGCCCGCCGGCGACCGACAAGGGAGGCGCCGAGCGGCCCTGGGTTGGATTCCAAGCCCGTAGGCGCGCCATGGGGTGCGTGTTCTCGAGGCGGGAAAAGCGGGAGGGGTCGGCGCGGCCGCAGGGGAGGTCCGTCCAGCCGCAGCCGTACCACCACCAGCAGAACCAGCAGCAGCAGGCGCAGGCGCTCGGCGCGGTCTTCGACGCGCGCCGGGGCCGCTACGGCCCCACCGACTTCGACTCCGGGGAGATCGCCATCCCGCCGCCGCACAAGCCCCACAAGGTACCCGTTCTGCTCGTCTACCGCTACTCACCAATCTTTGCCTGTGTGTTTCTTTCCCTCGAGCCCGAGCTCTCCCCGCCGGCCGGCCTCCTGCAGCAGTGCCCGCCGGCCGCGGCAGAGACCTTCGGTGTCGCGACGAGCCCCTCTCGTCAGACAGAGCAGGTTCGACTGTGACAGAGTTTCAGAAACTGCAGTACGCGTTCCAATCTGCCCGGAGCAGAGCATACGCCACAGGGAAGCCTGCCATGCCCATGCCCACGCCATGGCTAGTTGTTTCAGCTGCCGCGCAGTTCGGCCATGGCGCAGGATGTCTCCACCATAGATTACTCCGTCCAAACGATGAATCGGCTTGGTTCCGCACAGAGCTCTTCTGACGAACATTGGGATTGGGGAATGAATGAATCAGTCAGCGTGCCCGTCGCCGGAGCAGGGGAACCGGTGGCACAGGAGGCAGAGTCCAAACGTAACGCCAAGTCAATCTTGGCGGCCATTGTTTTTTCACACACTGGAGGGTTGCTCACACACGGATTCCTCTTCTTGAGCCGAGCTTGCTTAATCTGCATTCGGGTTGCTGTCAGCACATAGTATAAGTCTACTCATTGGACTGGTCAAGCCAGTGACCCGGACAGAAACTTCCATCTTTGCGGCTGCCGTTGACCGCCTCTTCGATGCTATCCATGGAGCCTGTGATACTGGCATACTGCACTGCACTTCCCTTGTGGAAATCGTCGAACTTGGCCGAGTTGACTTACTGTCACAAGGAAGCACTGGATGGTGAAGTCCGGTAAAAAATGAAGCGATGCGGGCGTGTGTTGCTGTCGAAATGATTTGGATAAGCAGTGAATGATACATGACAATCGAAACTCAAGTATCTATCTGGTTAAGGGAGTTCGACACCGTCAGTCAGTCATAGATGGCCATGTCTCCACTGTTCTGGTAGCAGCATCTGTTCCAGGGCTGCTTTCATCTGGCCAGTGAGCATAAGGATCATCTTCGGTAGCACAACTACTTGTTTGGAAGGGTTATGGAATTGCCTTAAAGCAGTAGCGTGCGCTTCAGATTGGAAAGATCATACTGAAATAGCAACAAGGTGTCAGTACTTCATAGTTTTGCAACCACATAAGCAGGCCCAGCATAGTCAGTTTGAGATATAGGTGTCTTCCTCTGTTAGTTTCCTTATACAAGCTAACACCTGCTATCCTTTCTTAAAAGGGACACTACAGCTCTCCTTTCTCCCCTTTGCTCTGTGCTATACTCTGTATATTTCCAATTCATCGTTCATACCTGATAGCTGAGAATATATCGGCAGTCTTCTCCCGTTGCCTCTAACATGCTATTTATACCAGGTATCAGAACCAGGTACATTTATCGGAAGAGCCAGCATCGCTGGCCTGGAAAAGGCCGTTGAGGTTTTAGATACCCTTGGCAGCGGCATCGCTAGTTTGAATCACGGCAGTGGGTTTCTCTATGGGGGAACAACCCGGGGAAATAAAGTCGAGATTCTGGCATTCGAAGTCGCGAATACAATAGCTAAAGCTTCCAATTTGTGGAGGTCATGCTCTGACGATAATATAAAAGAACTCAAGGAAGAGATATTGCATTCAGACGGCGTGCGGATACTAATCTCCTCAGATCCCAGCGAGCTCCTGCATATTGCTGCCATCGACAAGAGGTATGGTTAGTTTAAAAGCAATGTTTCATTTTACTTTTTAAAAATTCTTCTTGCTGTAAACGTTGTTGATGTCGATTTTAAATGGAATCCAACAGGGAAGAGCTCGCCATCCTTTCAAGAGAAGTAATTCGATTTGGTGACCTGTGTAAAGACCCCATATGGCATAACTTGGGACGCTATTTTGAGAAGTATGCTTCTGAGAATTTTGCATTTCATTTCGACATGTCATTATTTACCATCTTATCAGCACCTCTTGTTCTGAACACGATGGGTTACTCTGGTGTGCAGGTCAACGAAGGATTCCATGCCCCAGGATCATTCAAAAGAGCATATCGGAACTACTGTCCAGCATTTGATCAGTTTGGCTCAAAACACTTCTGTATGTTCTACTTAATTTCCACATTTCTATACTTTGGGATGTGCTTGTACTTGATAATAGTTCTACCGTTTATGGAGCGGTTATCATAGTTATTGTACTTCTTGAAATTATTGAATCACTAAATAGCTACCGTTTATGGTGTGCAGGAGCTTTACCATGAATTGCACGCGCTGGATAGATTTGAGCAGGATTTTCAAAGAAAATTTCATGAAGAGGAGTCTGTACCAGCAGCTAGACGAGGTACTGCCAGACTGATGACATTGTTCTTAAAGAACTTCAGTAGATGCTAAAACTGTACCACAATTTGCCATTAAAGGATATTTACTGTATTCAATTTTTGCTCTTTGCAGAGAGTGTTATGATTTTGCACAGTGAACTAAAGCGCCAAAGGAAGCTTGTGAAAACTTTGAAGAAGAAATCCTTGTGGTCCAGACCTTTGGAGGATGTAATTATCTTCATCCACATTTACTTCATTACTACTCCCTCTGTTTCTGAATATAAGACATTTTGGCAGTTTAAATTGAACTGCCAAAACGTCTTATATATTGGGCTTTATAAATTGGCCTTCTGTAATTCTGTCTGTTGGGTTATGCCTGGTAGCATTCTGTTGAGACAGTTTTTAATGAATGCGCCGCTACTCACATATTGCCTTTTCGTTCTTTTGAAGGATGCTAACGTTGTTTTGCGTTATCCTATTTCCAGGTTGTGGAAAAGCTTGTCGATATCGTCATTTTTCTGGATAAACAAATCCGGGATGCATTCGGTGAAGCTGGTAACTAATTATCGATTGTCTGCTTTATTGTTCGCACAAAATTTATCTGACAAATATCCTGATGCTTCTTCTGAATAAACAGTTGCTGTAGGTACTGACTTTATGGAGCAAGGTCAGAACAAAAGGCTAGGTGCATGTGGTCTGGCACTGCATTATGCTAACATTATCAATCAAATTGAAAATATAGTAAGTTAATTTGATGACTCACGCGATGTTTATCATGCTTGCTTAGTTCCCTACTTTCCTTAATGTAGTCAATTTCCATGTGGCCTCTTATTTATGTGGGAAACTGTTTCCGTTTTGTTGATGAACCATGCATTTATTTATTTCCCTTTTCTTTCGGTGAGCAAAATATTCGATGGTAGTCTGTAATAAATATCATTCTGTCTCCTAGCTGCAAAATACCAATTGGAAAGTCATTTTTGAAATAAAGAAGTTCATATGTTATCGGTATCACCTAAGTCTACATGCTTCAGTCTATACTCTTTAGCCTCCTATTTGTGACATGTCATTGATTAAGAAACAAGAAAAAGCATAGGGTTCTCATTCTATTGTCTACATATGCAGGTTTCTCGGCCACTCTCTCTTCCTCCTAGTGCTAGGGACAACTTGTACCATGGACTGCCAGAAACAGTGAAGTCAGCTCTGCGGCCACGGTTGCAATCGGTCAAAACTGAAGACGAGGAGGTTTGTCTTGCACAACTCTGAAGAATATTTTATTATTTATGTGTGTGCGTGGATCTGTACTAGAAATGTAAAACCGGTGTATCAAGCTTAGCACTAGCAGAGTTCTGTTTTTTTGTGTGTGTCCATAGCCATGATTCAACAGTTCTAAGAACTGAAAGTTCAGTTGTCTGCATGGGCAGCGTAACTGCAACATATCCGAAGGAGCAAATACACAGGATACTTAGCAGGCATTTTGAATGCCATAGAATGTGATAGGCATTTTGCTTATGTTTTCTTGACAAGAACTAAGGACGTGATTCTGTTGTTGCTAGTGTTGACGCATCAAAGCGTATTACTAACTGCGACCTTTTTTTTTAATTCTCTGCAGCGTTCTGTATCTCAAATCAAAGCCGAAATGCAGAGAACCCTTCGCTGGCTGCTGCCAATAGCAGAAAATACGACAAGGTAGCCCGATCCTTCTGATTTCCAATGGTTATTCATAAACAAAATAAAAATCTGATTTAAATGATCATGTTGTTTTCGTCCCTCTTTCCAAAATTCATGGTTTCTGTACTTTTACCAGAGCACACCAAGGATTCGGATGGGTCGGCGAGTGGGCAAACTTCGGGTTAGTCTCCAGTCTCCACAGATATCATGACCACTGAATTTCGTCGACAATATTGCTTTTTTTTTTTCCGAAAAGGGGGTCTCCCCGGCCTCTGCATCAGAACGATGCATACGGCCATCTTATTAATCAAAAAAACAAAAAGTGCCAACAAGGTTCCACAGTCTCCGGCCAGACAAAAGCAAAAGATAAATGCAGCTCACACAGAGGCTGGCTAAAAATAGATAGGCTGGCTAAAAATAGATAGGGAAACTAAGTGCCTATCCTATTACAAGACCGCCATCCAAACCGGTTGAAGATATCCCAAACTACCATCTCCCAACGGATAGATCCAGTAACCAAATGCTCCCTGGCCTCCATCAGAGTGAGTAGCGACCATGAACGGATCAGTGCCGTAGCTCGGAAAATAACCTGCAAAAAATGAATCTGTGATGTTCTGTTAAAAACCAAATCATTTCTGCAATTTCAGATAGTCCATAACAACGCGCAAACTCCAACCCGAATATGTCTTGCTAATGCAGGCTCAACCCCATTAAGCCATGTCCCAAATAAAGCATTGACCGAAGTCGGTGGAGTAATATTAAAAGCAATATGGACCGTCCACCAAAGAACTTTGGCCAACGGGCAATCAAAGAATAGATGTTTAATCGTCTCATCCCGATCACAGAAACTACACCTAGTAGGTCCTGTCCAATTGCGCT
Source organism: Triticum urartu (assembly GCF_056163025.1). Classification (NCBI taxonomy): domain Eukaryota; kingdom Viridiplantae; phylum Streptophyta; class Magnoliopsida; order Poales; family Poaceae; genus Triticum; species Triticum urartu. The sequence goes on from NC_141879.1 coordinate 718,676,161, forward strand.
TAATCAAGTTGTCCTTTGTCAAAATAATTTGTTTATGGACAAACCACATAAACACTTTAATTTTTAAAGGAACTTTGACACCCCAAACATGCTTGGAAGTTGGAATAGCATTCGAATTAATAACATCAATATACATTGATTTAACTGTAAATACTCCAGAGCCAGTCAACTTCCAGCGCAATATATCGGGTTGGTGAGACAGTTGAACCTCCATCAGTCTCCTAACTAGATGGAGCCATTGTTCCGAACGATTGCCCGCTAGCGACCGTCGAAACTGAATATTAAGGGGAACAGATTGGAATACCGTTGCCACAAACACCTCGTGTCGTTGAGCAATCCGATATAAAGACGGATATTGAATGGCCAAAGGTGATTCGCCAAGCCAAGTATCCTCACAGAAACGTGTACTTGTACCGTTTCCAATAACAAATCTCGTCCTATTGAACATAGATTGTTTGACTTTCATTAGTCCTTTCCAGAAAGACGAATCAGTCGGCCTGACTGCGACCTGGGACAATGTTTTAGTCTGGAGGTACTTGCTGCGTAGGATCTGCGCCCACATGGCCTCAGTGCCGGAAGACAGCTTCCACAACCACTTACTAAGAAGGCATCTGTTCTTAACTTCGAGATTTTCGATACCAAGACCCCCTTGGTCTTTCGGTCTACAGATGATGTCCCATTTAGCAAGCCGGTATTTTCTTTTAAGTTCATCACCCTGCCAAAAGAAACGCGATCGATAAAAGTCCAGTCTTTTCCTAACACCAACTGGGACCTCAAAGAAAGATAAGAGAAACATAGGCATACTCGTGAGCACCGAATTAATCAATATCAAGCGGCCTCCGTATGACATGAGCTTACCCTTCCAACAGCTCAGTTTTTTCTCAAATCGATCCTCGATGCACTTCCATTCTCTGTTTGTAAGCCTACGATGGTGAATCGGAATACCAAGGTAAGAGAAGGGTAAACTCCCCAACTCGCACCCAAACAATTGCCTGTAAGACTCCTGGTCATCTTTGGCTCTACCAAAGCAGAACAACTCGCTCTTATGAAAGTTAATCTTTAACCCGGTTAATTGTTCAAATAGGCATAACACTAGCTTCATATTTCTCGCCTTGGCCAAATCATGCTCCATAAAGATGATTGTATCATCGGCGTACTGAAGGATGGATACACCTCCCTCAACAAGATGAGGTACCAACCCACCCACTTGACCATTCTCCTTAGCCCTTCCTATCAAAATTGCTAACATATCCACCACAATGTTAAACAGGATAGGGGACATCGGATCTCCTTGTCTTAGGCCTTTATGTGTCTGGAAGTAATGACCTATGTCGTCATTCACTTTAATTCCCACACTCCCTTTTTGCGTAAAGGACTCGACCTATCGGCGCCAGGCTTCATCAAAACCTTTCATACGTAGTGCCTGTTGGAGGAATGGCCACTTAACCTTATCGTACGCTTTTTCGAAATCCACCTTAAAAATTACTCCATCTAATTTTTTGGAATGGATTTCATGGAGCGTTTCATGAAGAACAACCACCCCTTCAAGGATGTTCCTGTCCGGCATGAAAGCAGTTTGGGATTGCTGCACCACAGACTGCGTAATCTGTGTGAGCCTATTAGTCCCGACCTTGGTGAATATTTTGAAACTAACATTGAGGAGGCAGATCGGTCTGAACTGCTCAATCCTCACAGCATCCGTTTTCTTCGGGAGCAAAGTGATAGTTCCAAAATTCAAGTGAAATAAATGAAGCTGTCCAGAGAATAGATCATGAAACATCGGTAGTAAATCCCCCTTAATAATATGCCAGCACTTTTTATAGAACTCAGCCGGGAACCCATCCGGGCCGGGAGCCTTATTATTTTTCATTTGTGCAATAGCATCTAACACCTCCTTTTCTGAGAACGGGGCAACCAGGATATCGTTATCAGCAGTAGACAATTGAGGCACGTCCTCGATCCTGGACTCATCGAGGGACACACAGTTGTCCTCCGGCGGTCCAAATAACTGTCTATAGTAGTCAGTAATATATGTTTTGAGATTATCCTGACCTAAAATAGTACCCTCATCCTGCTCTAGCTGAAAGATCCGCTTCTTTCTGTGCTTACCATTAGCAATGAGGTGAAAGAATTGAGTGTTCGCGTCCCCTTGGACCACTTCGCGGACCTTGGCACGCAAAGCCCACTTCAGTTCTTCTTCTCGGAGAAGTTCCTTCAGCCTCTTCTCCGCCTCATTTTTAACCTGGAGCTCGGCGGGCAGCAATATCGCGGATTCGGCTTTTACGTCCAAGGCCTGTACAAGAGAGAGGAGCCTATCCTTCTCAATCTTATACACCCCACTGAGGTGCTTAGCCCAACCCCGTAAGAAACTTCTCAAATGCCTAATTTTGTTCTGCCAGCGCTCAACCGCCGTCCTTCCTCCAACACCCTTGGCCCACTCCCTGGCTATGATGTCTAAGAACCCCTCGCGTTCGAACCAGGCCATCTCAAATGAGAAGGTGTTTTTGTTTCCCACATGGTTCGGCTCCCCTGAGTCAACGAACAAAGGTGTGTGATCGGAGATTCCCCGCGTGAGAGCTTGCACCGTAACAAGAGGGAACTTCTGTTCCCACTCCACGCTGGCGAGAACCCGATCAAGCTTTTCATACGTCGGATTTGGCAGAGCATTAGCCCAGGTAAACTTTCTACCAGAAAGCTCTATCTCCCTTAGATCTAAACTTTCAATAATGGTATTGAACATAAACGACCATCTGCCGTCAAAGTTATCATTATTTTTCTCCTCTCTCCTCCTAATGATATTGAAATCACCCCCGACCAAAATCGGCAGTTGTTCGGACCCACAGATCCGAGCAAGATCCGCCAAAAACTCCGGTTTAAGCTCGGGTTGGGCGGCACCATAGACCGCTACCAAGGCCCAGTTGAACCCATCAACTTTAGACCTAACTCGAAACTTTACCGCGAAGTCACCCATTACTACACTTCGGACTTCAAGGGAATCGCACCTCACACCCAGTAAGATACCTCCCGATCTACCTCGTGGCGGGAGACAATGCCAGTCGAAATCAATACCACCCACCAGAGAGGAAAGAAATTGTGGCGCAAAATTCTCTCTACCAGTTTCCGACAAAGCAATAAAATCTAACCGATGTTCCAGAGAAGCTTCAGCAAGAAATCTTCTTTTAGCCAAGTCCTTCAGACCTCTGCTATTCCAAAAGATTCCTTTCATAGTTCATCATGGAATTTTTTAGCAGTCTGAAACCTAGCACTCCTACGCACTGCAGAGTCAGGATAAATCTTTCGTTTCCACTTACGCTTAGGTTCCGTGGGCTCCGTCACCCGGTCCTCATCACCGGGCTGAACGGAATCAACAGCTACATCACCTAAGGGCTCATCACCACCCTCAGACTCCTGATTGGAAGGTGCTAGATCCGCACATAGGTTATTTAGCACTCTAACCCCTAACGCATCAATTTCCTCATCGTTCATGGGTTTGACCGCAGCAAGATACCGTATAGTCTCTAAGGCCCGCTCCGCCTCTAGATCTAACATATCATTCACCGAATTGGAAATTTCATTATCAGTAGCGCCGAGTGAAACTCCTAACTGGTTTGCATTATTAATAATCTCCTCAGGAGCATAATGCAATAAAGAATTAGATATGTTAACGGACATACCAGAAGATATCGCAGCATCTTGAAGCTTGGCCGCCCTCATAGCGCACCGCTGCTGCATATCATCCATCTCCGGAAGGTCCATAACGCGAGCACTCATCCGTCTCCCCGTCAAAACCGGGTCTGGGACCCCGCCAAAGGCAATAACCTCCTCTCGCGACTGAGGAGGCCGCGGGCTCCCAATGCCCTCGGACAGGTGTCTGGCGGGTAGGACAAGAGACGGGACGACTGGGGCCACCTGCCCCAGCCCTCCTCCTGCCCCACCCACCGGCTCGGAGCGAAGCGTGGAAGTCGTCGACAGTGCGGTCCTCCTGACCGCAGGCGAGGAACTCGTAGGAGAAGCAGTCCGCCCGACTACCGGGGAGGAGGGAAGAGCCACGGCTACCTGCCCCAGCTCTACCCCCAGCGCAGCCGCCGGCGCGGGAACCACCGCTCCAACCGGAGAAGCAGGAGCCGAGGCCTCCTGCCTCGGGCTCGCTACCCCGGTACTGGCCAAGTCGACCGGTCCCGGCGTCGCAGTAGGAGAGGAGGCTGGGCGACCTCCCCCACGGCCGACCAACGCCGGCCTCACCGGAGTGACCTGCAGTAGACCACGAGAAGGAGAGGCCGGGACCACCTGCCCTAGACTCCCCTCCCCATAGAGCACCTCCGAGCCTGTCTTAATATCCCAAGTCGAAGCCACAAAATTAGGAGGCGAACCCACCTGAGGCTCCACCTCCGTCTCCATCCCAGGATTAGCCACCACCTTAAACTCCAAAGGAGGAAGCATACACTCAAAGCAATCCACAGACTCAACCCTGTCACTCCAAAGCCTAGGAGGCGCCGAAGATGGCTCAAAGGACCCAAAACGCAATGTACTCATCGGTACCGTCGGGGCCGGTGCAGGTTCGACTCCAGAACCATCACGGGGTACCTGAGCAGCCATACTAGTCCCATTGGCCCTCTCTCGTCCTGCCTCCTCAGTCGGGTCCTCACGAGCACCGGCATCACCATCCCCCTCGTGCATGTCCATATCAGCCCCAGAACCCACATCGGCCAACAACTCGACATCCTCAAACTCTATCTCGAGAGAAAACACCTCTCCCCGATAAAACCAGTTAACCATGTTCGGGATAAAATCAATGTCCAGAACGCCCACTAAGATCCGGGCCACCCCATGTGCACGGGTAAAAGCCATGTCGTCTTCCTCAGTCTTACCCACCAGCATACCCAAACTCGCCACAACTCGAGCATCGGTTAAAGCCTCAGATGGGGCCCCTGAAAACCGCATCCACACCTGTGTGAGCGGTTTGCCCTTAGGCTCCTCCTTTTTCCACTCGTGGAACTCCAGGATACACTTAGTACCAGGCAGCCTGCATAACCCAAAACTCAGCAGCTTCTGTAAGTCGTCCACCATTGGGAAATCAACCCTAAAGACATTGTCCTCGATCCGAACAAGCTCCCACTGAAAGTCACCGGGAACCAATCCTGAAGTCTCCGCACAATCTGAGCCTCAGACACCACCTCTCGGGTGGCTTTCACAATGCCAGTAGTCATACTCTGAGCCACAACAGTAATATCCCTCGCCGCCGGGGACTCAAAGAAAGTGAGTTCGGCACAATATACTCCATACATCGTGAGCACAGGAGCCTGGTCACGCATAACCGGGCAGTCCCCCATAACATGGGCATTCTTGCCACACAAGCTACAAAGTTCCGCTACACATTCTGCAATAAAATGGCCTTTCTCACCACATCGATAGCATAACATCTTTTCTTTCTTACGAGCCCATTTAGATGCCCTCTCAGACTCAGCCATGTCCCTTACCTCGGCATCTCCACCAGTATTAGGGACCTCCACATTGTCCAAAGCCGTCACCACCTCCATCGGCTGGCTAGGCAACTCAGTCGACTGCACATGATCAAGAGCCATAACCGAAGAGGCCTGGTCAACCACAACCGGTGTTGGGGGCGGCTTGCGAAACCGACCACGACCACCACCCCGTCCACCACCACGGCCACCACGATGGCCACGGAAACCACCTCTCTGCCGGTCGTTCGGGCCCGAAGTCCCTTCAACGAAGGTACCCGCCGGACCAAGGAAAGGTCTCTCATCCGAACCATCACTTTGCCAGGCGTATCCGCGTCCACCTCCCGTAGATGACGACCCTTGGTTTTGGCCTTTTCCATACACATCATAGCCATCATCTCCCCACTGCCCTCGGGGCGGATCCGATGACACGGCAGTCACGTTGTCAGGTCTCATCTGCGTCTGTCCCGATCGATTATGCTTCGGCCTCGTGATGTGATGAGGCGGTGGTGCTGCACGAGGCTGCCCACCGGCATGGGTAGCCTGAACCCCCGGCCGTACCCCAACATGGCCAGCTGGTCTAGGATCATCATGTACCAGCGGCCTTGGCGGTGCAGCTCCACGCCCCCCGCCGAAGTAGACGGATGCCTCGGCGGAGGCGCCCCACGTCCCGCGGCGGCCATCGAGGGCGGCCTCACCCCGGGCTGAACACCAGGTCCACGACCCATCGTGGCTGCAGCCGCTCCTGCAGGAGCTCCGGTGCCCCGACCCACTGGTACGGGCTGCACCCCGCCACGACCAGAGCCATGCACAGGCCGGGGCAGGGCGGCCCGGCCACCGGCTGCAGCAGGCGGCGGCGCACTCCCGCCACGGCCAGCCCCCCCGTCAGAAGTTGCCTTAGGGAGCACCGGCTGCCCACCACGCCCGGCCATGGTCCCGAGCGGCGGAATACGGCGAGCCCGGCCGTCCCCCGGCAGCAAGGATCAGCGCGATGGCTTGGAGCCAGGAACCCTAGGTCGCGGCGTATGTTTCTGGAACGACGTACGTTTCTGGCTGCATGCTTCGATGCCCTGTACGTATGCCAAGGCCCGATTTGACTGGGCCTCATACCCAGCCGAACCCAGCCCAGCAACACCCCGCGGCCCAACGACCGAAACCCCCCCCCCCCCTCGCGGCCCAGGAGTGAATTCAAACGCTCCTGGCGGAATGCACCGATCTAGGACGCCCTGACCGCCGGCTGCGCCGCCGCGGTCACCTCCGGCGCCGATCGAGCCCAAGTCCGGCGAGGAATCTTTCTTCTAGTGACCGTAGTCCAAGAGTCCGGTCGAATCAGATCAAAAACAGTCAAATTCGAAAGACTAACCTTAGGTATAGGGCCCCGCCATGGCCTGACTGCCGTCGCCGGTGAACGACGCGACGCACCATCTCCTTCCTCTCATCCGGATGTAGCCCGATCCGCGACGGATCCTCCACCGGCACTACCGAGTCGACGGTTGCGGCTACATCATCCTCGTCGTATCCTGCATGAAATAAATCCAAGATCAAATCCGATGGAGTAGGCGACGCCGGCGAATCCCCCGACTCCGCTCCGTCGCCGTCAGCCTCCTCGTCGTCCGAGTCTAGAAGAGCCCAGAAACGGCCGCCGACGCCTGCCCGAGGTGCGGGGCGAGGCGCCGCGGTGATGGCCTCCACCGTCGCCTGGGACGTCGCCCGGGGAGACGCCCAGGGAGTCGTCATCCTAGTGTGCCTTCGTCGACAATATTGCTTATACACTCGTTTGTTTGCTAACATAGCCTGACTTAATGATATAACAGGAGTGACATGGACGAGAAATCGGGCTCCCGGCACAGCGTGACCCGGGTGCAGACGCTGCACCATGCCGACAAGGCCAAGACGGAGGAGCACATGCTGGAGCTGGTGGTGCTGCTCCACCACCTGGTGCTCCAGGTGAAGAGCCGAGGCTACGGGCACAACAAGTCGACAAGGCGGGAACGGTCTCGGTCCCGCAAGGGAGGACCGTCGTTGTCAGAACCGCCGCCTCATGAAGCAGACACCACTAGGCACAACACGTCGCCAATGAACAACAGCCATGGCAGCACGTGCCCTAGCCCGCTGTCGGACTCTGACCGCGAGACGCTGGACCACCTGAGCTTCAAGCGGACGAGGAGCTACGGCCGGAGCAAGAGCTCCGAGCCTCGGCCCGGCAAGGGGAACAAGGCGCACCGGAGCTGGGACTTGTGCCGGAGCCATGGCAGCTCGCCGGCGAGGGAGTTCGGCCGGGGCTCGACCTCCGGGCGTGAGATGGTGAGGGACCTGGATGTGATAGATGGGCTGGGTAGAACGACTATTTCGTTTAGTTAGAGAGAGAGAGAGAGAGTGAGAGTGAGAGAGAGGAGAGGTTTGGTTTGCACAGGGTGAGAGTAGGTATTCTTTGGCTTTTGCCTTCTTCTTCTTCTTCCGGCTCGTCGATTCGATCGTATATATCTTGTATATGTGTTTTCTATCATCATATATGTTTGGCTAGTTTCTGTAAATATATAGATTATATATATAACGGTGTTACAGTTGTTGGTGATTTGAATGGAAATATAGCGGGATTCAGAACCGATGTTCAATCTCTTCACCTTCTCCACTTCGCCACTCCCCCCTTCACTTATTTTTGCGAATACTGCATTATCCTTTTTCGGTTCAGAATGAGTGGAATTTATGTTGCAGGGTGATACCAAGTAGGCCTTATAATACCTGAATTTTCGGTGTGTCTGGCAGCTTGTCGTTACCATTGCATTTGACTTTGTAAAATATCTTTAATCAAGAGAACCTTCCAACAATGAAGGAAGGGTTACCCCCCGATTTCTATTTATAGAAACCATTAGTGGTCTTATAACCAAAGCGAACCAAACAGACAAAAGAGGAAACACGCTGGAGCCTGAAGACCCAGCATACTGAACCAGCGGGGACAAGCCCCAAGAACCTCTGAAACAACCTCCACCATCTAAGCAGGCTAGACTAAGATAGAGGATAGCATCTGAAAGATTACCCAAGAATTGATTAAAGAACAGGCTCTGTAAACAATTACAAAAGGGTCAAGTACACTCCTGCGTTCAAAACAGATATCATTTCGACAGTTCCAAATAGACCAAGTTACAGCCGAAATACCAACTGAAACTAGCATATTCTTATCTTTGCTAAACTGCGCAAGCCAAGAAGAAAATAAAGTTTTCACATTATCAGGAGGTACTCGCAAATTGAATGAACATTGTAGTAAGCTCCACACAAACCTGGCAACTGAGAGCAGTGTAGAAATAAGTGCTCAATAGCCTCATCACGACCACAAAAGACACAACACGTATTACCATTCCATCTCCTCTTCAATAGATTATATTTAATAAGAATACTGTTTCGAAGAGCCAGCCATAGAAGCACTTTGATTTTCAGAGGAGTTTTAACTTTGAAAGAAACTTAAAGGGAAAGTTCATCTCATATAAGGTCAACTGGTTATAGAAAGGTTTAAATAAGTACTCCCTCTGTCCCGTAATATAAGTGTAGTGTTAAAAACGTTCTTGTATTATGGGACAGAGGGAGTAATTTTTATCAGCAGTAAGAGACCAGGTGTTCAAATCTTTGAATGGTTGTAAAATATCGGTGGCTAAGCTATTTTTACACCCATTAGAAACTGCCTTTTCTTTTTTCAAAAAGGAGGTCAAAACCCCCGGCCTCTGCAACTTTGTGATGCACACAATCATCATTATTAATTATTAAGCAAAGCACAGAACAAATGCAACTACAACCAAAATATTTCAAGATATTGAATTAGCATGTATGACTAAGTCAGCTTATTCCGCAGCACCGCCTTCAAGAAGGGATAAACATCCTTGTGCCATCATCGCCACATCCGAACCGAGACAATTTGGACAAGAATTTTCATCCCGGTTGCCGAAATCAACGAAGACCAGCATAACAATAAGTAGGCAACGTCTTCAACAAGGTAACGACGCAAGTTGCTCGCTCTTGAGCCCGTTCAATAAAAGTAAGTGGTGTTCCTACCAACATCTTGAAAATGGAATGTTTGGTAGCCACTTCCGTCAGTATTTTCCAGAGCCACAAGGCACTAGCAGATTGGTAGGACGTCTTTTCACTAGAAGATTCTTTTTTCCAAACTGCCCTTATAGAACCATTTCGAGGGGCCCCTTCATGCCTATGAACTCCTTGTTCCTCTGCTCACATGCATATGCGTTTCCCAGTTCTAAGTTCTTGCTGTCTGACCCCCGCGTCCCTTACTACCTCTTGAGCATGCGTTGATTTTTCCTTAAAGAGGAAAGGGTGATGCAGCAAAGTAGCGTAAGTATTTTCCTCAATTTTTGAGAACCAAGGTATCAATCCAGTAGGAGACTACACGCAAGTCTCTCGTGCCTGCACAAACAAATAAGAACCTTGCAACCAACGCGATAAAGGGGTTGTCAATTCCTTCACGGTCACTTACAAAAGTGAGATCTGATAAAAATAATAAGATAAATATTTTTGGTATTTTTGTTGTATAGATTGGAAAATAAAGATTGCAAAATAAACGGCGACAGAAATGGCTAGTTGCTGGAGATTAATATGACGGAGAATAGACCCGGGGGCCATAGGTTTCACTAGTGGCTTCTCTCAAGATAACAAATTCTACGGTGGGTGAACAAATTACTGTCGAGCAATTGATAGAAAAGCACATAGTTATGAGAATATCTAGGCATGATCATGTATATAGGCATCACGTCCGCGACAAGTAGACCGAAACGATTCTGCATCTACTACTATTACTCCACACATCGACCGCTATCCAGCATGCATCTAGAGTATTAAGTTCATAAGAACAGAGTAACGCATTAGGCAAGATGACATGATATAGAGGGATAAACTCAAGCAATATGATATAAACCCCATCTTTTTATCCTCGATGGAAACAATACAATACGTGCCTTGCTGCCCCTGTTGTCATTGGGAAAGGACACCGCAAGATTGAACCCAAAGCTAAGCACTTCTTCCATTGCAAGAAAGATCAATCTAGTAGGCCAAACCAAACTGATAATTCGAAGAGACTTGCAAAGATATTAAATCATGCATAAAAAAATTCAGAGAAGAATCAAATATTGTTCATAGATAATCTTGATCATAAACCCATAATTCATCGGATCTCGACAAACACACCACAAAAAGAATTATATCGATTAAATCTTCAAGAGAATCGAGGAGAACTTTGTATCGAGATCCAAAGAGAGAGAAGAAGCCATCTAGCTAATAACTATGGACCCGAAGGTCTGTGGTAAACTACTCACACATCATCGGAGACGCTATGGTGTTGATGTAGAAGCCCACCGTGATCGATCCCCCCTCCGGCGGAGCGTCGGAAAAGGCCCAAAGATGGGATCTCACGGGTACAGAAGGTTGCGGCGTGGAAATAGGGTTTTGTGGTGCCCTAGATGTGTTCGGGGTATATGGGTATATATAGAAGGAAGAAGTAGGTCGGTGGAGCTGCGAAGGGCCCACGACGGTGGGGGGCGCGCCCTCCTGCCTCGTGGCCTCCTCGCTTCTTTCTTGATGTCCACCCCAAGTCTCCTGGATCACGTTTTTTTCAAAAATAACTCTCCCGAAGGATTCATTCCGTTTGGATTCCGTTTGGTATTCCTTTTTTGCGAAACACCGAAATAGGAAAAAAATAGCAATTTGCACTGGGCCTTCGGATAACAGGTTAGTCCCAAAAATAATATAAAAAAGTATATTAAAGTCCATTAAACATCCAAAATAAATAATATAATAGCATGGAACAATCAAAAATTATAGATACATTGGAGACATATCAAGCATCCCCAAGCTTAATTCGTGCTCGTTCTCGAGTAGTTAAATGATTAAAACAGAATTTTTGATGTGGAATACTACCTAACATAATTCTCAATGTAATTTTCTTTATTGTGGCATGAACATTCAGATCCGAAAGATTCAAGACAAAATTTTAATATTGACATAAACATAATAATACTTCAAGCATACTAACAAAGCAACCGTGTCTTCTCAAAATAACATGGCCAAAGAAAGTTATCCCTACAAAGTCATATAGTCTGGTTATGCACTATCTTCATCACACAAAGTATTTAATCATGCACAACCCCGATGACAAGCCAAGCAATTTTTTCATACTTTTGACGTTCTCAAACTTTTTCAATCTTCATGCAATACATGAGCGTGAGCCACGTATATAGCACTATAGGTGGAATAGAATGGTGATTGTGGAGAAGACAAAAAAAAAGGAGAAGATAGTCTCACATCAACTAGGCGTATCAACGGGTTATGGAGATGCCCATCAATAGATATTAATGTGAGTGAGTAGGGATTGCCATGCAATGGATGCACTAGAGCTATAAGTGTATGAAAGCTCAACAAAAGAAACTAAGTGGGTGTGCATCCAACTCGCTTGCTCACGAAGACCCTAGGGCATTTTGAGGAAGCCCATCATTGGAATATACAAGGCAAGTTTTATAATGTAAAATTCCCACTAGTATATGAAAGTGACAACATAGGAGACTCTCTATCATGAAGATCATGGTGCTACTTTGAAGCACAAGTGTGGTAAAATGATAGTAACATTGTCCCTTCTCTCTTTTTCTCTCATTTTTTCTTTTATTTTTTTATTTGGGTCTTTTCTCCTTTTTTATGGCCTCTTTTTTTCCTTTTTTTATTTTTCGTCCGGAGTCTTATCCTGACTTGTGGGGGAATCATAGTCTCCATCATCCTTTCCTCACTTGGGACAATGCTCTAATAATGATGATCATCACACTTTTATTTACTTACAACTCCAAAATTACAACTCGATACTAGAACCAATTATGACTCTATGTGAATGCCTCCGGCGGTGTACTGGGATATGCAATGAATCAAGAGTGACATGTATGAAAGAATTATAAAAGTGGCTTTGCCACAAATACGATGTCAACTACATGATCATGCAAAGCAATATGACAATGATGAAACGTGTCATAACAAACGGAACGGTGAAAAGTTGCATGGCAATATATCTCGGAATGGCTATGGAAATGCCATAATAGGTAGGTATGGTGGCTGTTTTGATAAAAGGTATATGGTGGATGTATGGTACCGGCGAAAGGTGCGCGGTATTAGAGAGGCTAGCAATGGTGGAAGGGTGAGAGTGCGTATAATCCATGAACTCAACATTAGTCATAAAGAACTCACATACTTATTGCAAAAATCTATTAGTTATCGAAACAAAGTACTACATGCATGCTTCTAGGGGATAGATTGGTAGGAAAAGACTATCGCTCGTCCCCGACCGCCACTCATAAGGAAGACAATAAATAAATAAATCATGCTCCGACTTCATCACATAACGGTTCACCATACGTGCATGCTACGGGAATCACAAACTTTAGAACAAGTATTTCTCAAATTCACAACTACTCAACTAGCATGACTCTAATATCACCATATTCATATCTCAAAACAACCATCAAGTATCAAACTTCTCATAGTATTCAATGCACTTTTTATGAAAGTTTTTATTATATTCATCTTTGATGCCTACCATACTAGGACTAAATTTATAGCCAAAGCAAATTACCATGATGTTCTATAAGACTCTCAAAATAATATAAGTGAAGCATGAGAGATCAGTAATTTCTATAAAATAAAACCACCACCGTGTTCTTAGAAGATATAAGTGAAGCACTAGAGCAAAATTATCTAGCTCAAAAGATATAAGTGAAGCACATAGAGTATTCCAATAAATTCTGATTCATGTGTGTCTCTCCAAAAGGTGTGTACAGCAAGAATGATTGTGGTAAACTAAAAAGCAAAGACTCAAATCATACAAGACGCTCCAAGTAAAACACATATCATGTGGTGAATAAAAATATAGCCTCAAGTAAAGTTACCGATGGACGAAGACGAAAGAGGGAATGCCTTCCGGGGCATCCCCAAGCTTAGGCTTTTGGTTGTCCTTGAATTTTACCCTGGGTTGCCTTGGGAATCCCCAAGCTTAGGCTCTTGCCACTCCTTATTCCAAAATCCATCAAATCTTTACCCAAAACATGAAAACTTCACAACACAAAACTCAACGGAAAAACTCATGAGCTCCGTTAGTATAAGAAAACAAACCACCACTTCAAGGTACTGTAATGAACTCATTCTTTATTTATATTGGTGTTAAACCTACTGTATTCCAAATTTCTATGGTTCATACTATTGAGGAACGTAGTAATTTCAAAAAATTTCCTACGCACACGCAAGATCATGGTGATGCATAGCAACGAGAGGGGAGAGTGTGATCTACGTACCCTTGTAGATCGACAACGGGAGCGTTAGGTTGATGTAGTCGTACGTCTTCACGGCCCGACCGATCAAGCACCGAAACTACGACACCTCCGAGTTCTAGCACACGTTCAGCTCGATGACGATCTCCGGACTCCGATCCAGCAAAGTGTCTGGGAAGAGTTCTGTCAGCACGACGGCGTGGTGACGATCTTCATGTACTAATGTCGCAGGGCTTCGCCTAAGCACTGCTACAATATTATCGAGGACTATGGTGGAAGGGGCACCGCACACGGCTAAGAATATGATCACGTGGATCAACTTGTGTCTAGGGGTGCCCCTTGCCTCCGTATATAAAGGCTCAAAGGGGGGGGGTGCGGCTGGCCATGATAGGGCGCGCCAGGAGGAGTCCTACTCCCTCCGGGAGTAGGATTCCCCCCCTTTCCTAGTTGGAATAGGATTCGTTAAGGGGGAAAGAGGAGAGAGAGAAGGAAGGGGGGCGCCGGCCCCCTCTCTCCTTGTCCTATTCGGACTAGGGGGGGGGAGGCGGCCCAGCCCTGGCCACCTCTCCTCTCTTCCACTAAGGCCCACTAAGGCCCATATACCTCCCGGGGGGTTCCGGTAACCTCCCGGTGATCCGGTAAAATCCCGATTTCACCCGGAACACTTCCGATATCCAAATATAGGCTTCCAATATATCAATCTTTATGTCTCGACCACTTCGAGACTCCTCGTCATGTCTGTGATCACATCCGGGACTCCGAACAAACTTCGGTACATCAAAATGCATAAACTCATAATGTAACTGTCATCGAAACCTTAAGCGTGCGGACCCTACGGGTTCGAGAACAATGTAGACATGACCGAGACACGTCTCCGGTCAATAACCAATAGCGGAACCTGGATGCTCATATTGGCTTCCACATATTCTACGAAGATCTTTATCGGTCAGACCGCATAACAACATACGTTGTTCCCTTTGTCATCGGTATGTTACTTTCCCGAGATTCGATCGTCGGTATCTCAATACCTAGTTCAATCTCGTTATCGGCAAGTCTCTTTACTCGTTCCGTAATACATCATCTCACAACTAACTCATTAGTTGCAATGCTTGCAAGGCTTATGTGATGTGCATTACCGAGAGGGCCTAGAGATACCTCTCCGACAATCGGAGTGACAAATCCTAATCTCGAAATACGCCAACCCAACATGTACCTTTGGAGACACCTGTAGAGCACCTTTATAATCACCCAGTTACGTTGTGACGTTTGGTAGCACACAAAGTGTTCCTCCGGCAAACGGGAGTTGCATAATCTCATAGTCATAGGAACATGTATAAGTCATGAAGAAAGCAATAGCAACATACTAAACGATTAGGTGCTAAGCTAACGGAATGGGTCATGTCAATCAGATCATTCATGTAATGATGTGATCCCGTTAATCAAATAACAACTCTTTGTTCATGGTTAGGAAACATAACCATCTTTGATTAACGAGCTAGTCAAGTAGAGGCATACTAGTGACACTCTGTTTGTCTATGTATTCACACATGTATTATGTTTCCGGTTAATACAATTCTAGCATGAATAATAAACATTTATCATGATATAAGGAAATAAATAATAACTTTATTATTGCCTCTAGGGCATATTTCCTTCAGTCTCGCACTTGCACTAGAGTCAATAATCTAGTTCACATCACCATGTGATTTAACACCATTAGTTCACATCTTTATGTGGTTAACACCCATAGTTCACATCGATATGTGACCAACACCCAAAGGGTTTACTAGAGTCGGTAATCTAGTTCACATTGCTATGTGATTAACACCCAAAGAGTACTAAGGTGTGATCATGTTTTGCCTGTGAGAGAAGTTTAGTCAACGGGTCTGCCATATTCAGATCCGTAAGTACTTTGCAATTTTCTATGTCTACAATGCTCTGCACGGAGCTACTTTAGCTAATTGCTCCCACTTTTAATATGTATCCAGATGAAGACTAAGAGTCATCCGGACCAGTGCCAAAACTTGTATCGACGTAACCCTTTTACGACGAACCTTGTGTCACCTCCATAATCGAGAAACATATCCTTATTCCACTAAGGATAATTTTGACCGCTGTCGAGTGATCTACTCCTAGATCACTATTGTACTCCCTTGCCAAAATTAGTGTAGGGTATATAATAGGTCTGGTACACAGCATGGCATACTTTATAGAACCTATGGCCAAGGCATAGGGAATGACTTTCATTCTCATTCTATTTTCTGCCGTGGTCGGGCTTTGAGTCTTACTCAATTTCACACCTTGTAACACAGGCAAGAATTCTTTCTTTGACTGTTCCATTTTGAACTACTTCAAAATCTTGTCAAGGTATGTACTCATTGAAAAAAAACTTATCAAGCGTCTTGATCTATCTCTATAGATCTTGATGCTCAATATGTAAGCAGCTTCACCGAGGTTTTCTTTGAAAAAATCCTTTCAAACACTCCTTTATGCTTTGCATAATAATTCTACATTATTTCCGATCAACAATATGTCATACACATATACTTATCAGAAATGCTGTAGTGCTCCCACTCACTTTCTTGTAAATACAGGCTTCACCGCAAGTCTGTATAAAACTATATACTTTGATCAACTTATCAAAGCGTATATTCCAACTCCGAGATGCTTGCACCAGTCCATAGATGGATCGCTGGAGCTTGCATATTTTGTTAGTACCTTTAGGATTGACAAAACCTTCTGGTTGCATCATATACAACTCTTCTTTAAATCCATTAGTGAATGTAGTTTTGTTTATCCATTTGCCAGATTTCATAAAAATGCGGGAATTGCTAACATGATTTGGACAGTCTTAAGCATCGCTACGAGTGAGAAAATTTCATCGTAGTCAACACCTTGAACTTTGTCAAAAACCATTTTCGACAAGTCTAGCTTTGTAGATAGTAAAACTACTACCAGCATCCGTCTTCCTCTTGAAGATCCATTTATTTTCTATGGCTTGCCGATCATCGGGCAAATCCATCAAAGTCCATACTTTGTTCTCATACGTGGATCATATCTCAGACTTCATGGCCTCAAACCATTTCGTGGAATCTGGGCTCATCATCGCTTCCTCATAGTTCGCAAGTTCATCATGGTCTAGTAACATGACTTCCAGAACAGGATTACCGTACCACTCTGGTGCGGATCTCACTCTGGTTTACCTACGAGATTCGTTAGTAACTTGATCTGAAGTTACATGATCATCATCATTAGCTTCCTCACTAATTGGTGTAGTAGTCACAAGAACATATTTCTGTGATGAACTACTTTCCAATAAGGGAGAAGGTACAATTACCTTATCAAGTTTTCTACTTTCCTCCCACTCACTTCTTTCGAGAGAAACTCCTTCTCTAGAAAGGATCCATTCCCAGCAACGAATAGCTTGCCTTCAGATCTGTGATAGAAGGTGTACCCAACATTTTTCTTTTGGGTATCCTATGAAGACGCACTTCTCTGATTTGGGTTTGAGCTTATCAAGTTGAAACTTTTTCACATAAGCATTGCAACCTCAAACTTTTAAGAAACGACAACTTAGGTTTCTTGCCAAACCATAGTTCATACGGTGTCGTCTCAACGGATTTAGATGGTGCCCTATTTAACGTGAATGTAGCTTCTCTAATGCATAACCCCAAAACAATAGCGGTAAATCAGTAAGAGACGTCATAGATCGCACCATATCTAATAAAGCACGATTATGACGTTCAGACACACCATTACACTGTGGTGTTCCAGGTGGCGTGAGTAGTGAAACTATTTCACATTGTTTTAATTGAAGACCAAACTCGTAACTTAAATATTTGTCTCCGCGATCAGATCGTAGAAACCTTATTTTCTTGTCACAATGATTTTCCACTTCACCCTGAAATTATTTGAACTTTTCAAATGTTTCAGACTTATGTTTCATCAAGTAGATATACTCATATCTGCTGAAATCATCTGTGAAGGTCAGAAAATAATGATACCCGCCGCGAGCCTCAACACTCATTGGACTGCATACATCAGTATGTATTATTTCCAATCAAGTTTGTTGCTCGCTCCATTGTTCTGGAGAACGGAGTCTTAGTCATCTTGCCCATGAGGCATGGTTCGCAAGTACCAAGTGATTCATAATCAAGTGGTTCCAAAAGTCCATCAATATGGAGTTTCTTCATGCGCTTTACACCGATATGACCTAAATGGCAGTGCCACAAATAAGTTGCACTATCATTATTAACTTTGCATCTTTTGGTTTCAATATTATGAATATGTGTAACACTACGATCGAGATCCAACGAACTATTTTCATTGGGTGTATGACCATCGAAGGTTTTATTCATGTAAACAGAACAACAATTATTCTCTGACTTTAATGAATAACCGTATTGCAATAAACATGATCAAATCATATTCATGCTCAACGCAAACACCAAATAACACTTATTTAGTTTCAACACTAATCCCGAAAGTATAGGGAGTGTGCGATGATGATCATATCAATCTTGGAACTACTTCCAACACACATCGTCACCTCACCCTTTACTAGTTTCTGTTTATTCTGCAACTCCCGTTTTGAGTTACTACTCTTAGCAACTGAACCAGTATCAAATACCGAGGGGTTGCTATGAACACTAGTAAAATACACATCAATAATCTGTATATCAAACATACCTTTGTTCACTTTGCCATCCTTCTTATCCGCCAAATACTTGGGGTAGTTCCGCTTCCAGTGACTAGTTCCTTTGCAGTAGAAGCACTTAGTATCAGGCTTAGGTCCAGACTTGGGCTTCTTCACTTGAGCAGCAACTCGCTTGCCGTTCTTCTTGAAGTTCCCTTTCTTCCCTTTGCCCTTTTCTTGAAACTAGTGGTCTTGTCAACCATCAACACTTGATGTTTTTCTTGATTTCTACCTTCGTCGATTTCAGTATTACGAAGAGCTTGGGAACCGTTTCCGTTATCCCTTGCATATCATAGTTCATCACGAAGTTCTACTAACTTGGTGATGGTGACTAGAGAATTCTGTCAATCACTATTTTATCTGGAAGATTAACTCCCACTTGATTCAAGTGATTGTAGTACCCAGACAATCTGAGCACATGCTCACTAGTTGAGCGATTCTCCTCCATCTTTTAGCTATAGAACTTGTTGGAGACTTCATATCTCTCAACTCGGGTATTTGCTTGAAATATTAGCTTCAACTCCTGGAACATCTCATATGGTCCATGACGTTCAAAACGTCTTTGAAGTCCCGATTCTAAGCCATTAAGCATGGTGCACTAAACTATCAAGTAGTCATCATATTGAGCTAGCCAAACGTTCATAACGTCTGCATCTGCTCCTGCAAGAGGTCCGTCACCTAGCGGTGCATCAAGGACATAATTCTTCTGTGCAGCAATGAGGATAAACCTCAGATCACGGATCCAATCCGCATCATTGCTACTAACATCTTTCAACACAATTTTCTCTAGGAACATATCCAAATAAACACAGGGAAGCAACAACGCGAGCTATTGATCTACAACATAATTTGCAAAATACTAACAGGACTAAGTTCATGATAAATTTAAGTTCAATTAATCATATTACTTAAGAACTCCCGCTTAGATAG
This sequence comes from Triticum urartu, assembly GCF_056163025.1. Classification (NCBI taxonomy): domain Eukaryota; kingdom Viridiplantae; phylum Streptophyta; class Magnoliopsida; order Poales; family Poaceae; genus Triticum; species Triticum urartu. The sequence continues at coordinate 718,695,546 of NC_141879.1, forward strand.
ACATCCCTCTAATCCTCTAAGTGATTACGTGATCCAAATCAACTAAACCATGTCCGATCATCACGTGAGATGGAGTAGTTTCATTGGTGAACACCGCTATGTTGATCATATCTGCTATATGATTCACGCTCGACCTTTCGGTCTCCGTGTTCCGAGGCCATATCTGTATATGCTTGGCTCGTCAAGAATAACCTGAATATTCCGCGTGTGCAACTGTTTTGCACCCGTTGTATTTGAACGTAGAGCCTATCACACCCGATCATCACGTGGTGTCTCAACACGAAGAACTTTCGCAACGGTGCATACTCAGGGAGAACACTTCTTGATAATTTAGTGAGAGATCATCTTATAATGCTACCGTCAATCAAAGCAAGATAAGATGCATAAAAGATAAACATCACATGCAATCAATATAAGTGATATGATATGGCCATCATCATCTTGTGCTTGTGATCTCCATCTCCGAAGCACCGTCGTTATCACCATCGTCACCGGCGCGACACCTTGATCTCCATCATAGCATCGTTGTCGTCTCGCCAATCTTATGCTTCCACGACTATCGCTACCGCTTAGTGATAAAGTAAAGCATTACAGCGCGATTGCATTGCATACAATAAAGTGACAACCATATGGCTCCTGCCAGTTGCCGATAACTCGGTTACAAAACATGATCATCTCATACAATAAAATTTAGCATCATGTCTTGACCATATCACATCACAACATGCCCTGCAAAAACAAGTTAGACGTCCTCTACTTTGTTGTTGCAATTTTTACGTGGCTGCTACGGGCTTAAGCAAGAACCAATCTTACCTACGCATCGAAACCACAACGATAGTTTGTCAAGTTGGTGCTGTTTTAACCTTCACAAGGACCGGGCGTAGCCACACTCAGTTCAACTAAAGTTGGAGAAACTATCACCCGCAAGCCACCTATGTGCAAAGCACGTCGGGAGAACCGGTCTCGTGTAAGTGTACGCGTAATGTCGGTCCGGGCCACTTCGTCCAACAATACCGCCGAACCAAAGTATGACATGCTGGTAAGCAGTATGACTTATATCGCCCACAACTCACTTGTGTTCTACTCGTGCATATAACATCAACACATAAAACCTGGCTCTGATGCCACTGTTGGGAACGTAGTAATTTCAAAAAATTTCCTACGCACACGCAAGATCATGGTGATGCATAGCAACGAGAGGGGAGAGTGTGATCTATGTACCCTTGTAGATCGACAACGGAAGCGTTAGGTTGATGTAGTCGTACGTCTTCACGGCCCGACCGATCAAGCACCGAAACTACGACACCTCCGAGTTCTAGCACACGTTCAGCTCGATGACGATCTCCGGACTCCGATCCAGCAAAGTGTCGGGGAAGAGTTCTGTCAGCACGACGGCGTGGTGACGATCTTCATGTACTAATGTCGCAGGGCTTCGCCTAAGCACTGCTACAATATTATCGAGGACTATGGTGGAAGGGGGCACCGCACACGGCTAAGAATATGATCACGTGGATCAACTTGTGTCTAGGGGTGCCCCTTGCCTCCGTATATAAAGGCTCAAAGGGGGGGGGGTGCAGCCGGCCATGATAGGGCGCGCCAGGAGGAGTCCTACTCCCTCCGGGAGTAGGATTCCCCCCCTTTCCTAGTTGGAATAGGATTCGTTAAGGGGGAAAGAGGAGAGAGAGAAGGAAGGGGGGCGCCGGCCCCCTCTCTCCTTGTCCTATTCGGACTAGGGGGGGGGGCGGCCCAGCCCTGGCCACCTCTCCTCTCTTCCACTAAGGCCCACTAAGGCCCATATACCTCCCGGGGGGTTCCGGTAACCTCCCGGTGATCCGGTAAAATCCCGATTTCACCCGGAACACTTCCGATATCCAAATATAGGCTTCCAATATATCAATCTTTATGTCTCGACCACTTCGAGACTCCTCGTCATGTCTGTGATCACATTCGGGACTCCGAACAAACTTCGGTACATCAAAATGCATAAACTCATAATGTAACTGTCATCGAAACCTTAAGCGTGCGGACCCTACGGGTTCGAGAACAATGTAGACATGACCGAGACACGTCTCCGGTCAATAACCAATAGCGGAACCTGGATGCTCATATTGGCTTCCACATATTCTACGAAGATCTTTATCGGTCAGACCGCATAACAACATACGTTGTTCCCTTTGTCATCGGTATGTTACTTTCCCGAGATTCGATCGTCGGTATCTCAATACCTAGTTCAATCTCGTTATCGGCAAGTCTCTTTACTCGTTTCGTAATACATCATCTCACAACTAACTCATTAGTTGCAATGCTTGCAAGGCTTATGTGATGTGCATTACCGAGAGGGCCTAGAGATACCTCTCCGATAATCGGAGTGACAAATCCTAATCTCGAAATACGCCAACCCAACATGTACCTTTGGAGACACCTGTAGAGCACCTTTATAATCACCCAGTTACGTTGTGACGTTTGGTAGCACACAAAGTGTTCCTCCGGCAAACGGGAGTTGCATAATCTCATAGTCATAGGAACATGTATAAGTCATGAAGAAAGCAATAGCAACATACTAAACGATCAGGTGCTAAGCTAACGGAATGGGTCATGTCAATCAGATCATTCATGTAATGATGTGATCCCGTTAATCAAATAACAACTCTTTGTTCATGGTTAGGAAACATAACCATCTTTGATTAACGAGCTAGTCAAGTAGAGGCATACTAGTGACACTCTGTTTGTCTATGTATTCACACATGTATTATGTTTCCGGTTAATACAATTCTAGCATGAATAATAAACATTTATCATGATATAAGGAAATAAATAATAACTTTATTATTGCCTCTAGGGCATATTTCCTTCACATACCCCCCGATACTAGCCATAGATTCATCAAAATAAGAAAACAACACACGAAAAACAGAATCTGTCAAAAACAGAACAGTCTGTCGTAATCTGTAGGTTTCGAATACTTCTGTAACCCCAAAAATTCTGAAATAAATTGGCGTACATGAGTAATTTGTCTATTAATCATCTGCAAAAATAATCAACCTAATCACACTCCCCAGTAAAAAATGGCAGCAAATCTCGTGAGTGCTAAAGTTTCTGTTTTTTACAGCAAGATCGCAAAGACTTCCCCCAAGTCTTCCCAAAGGTTCTACTTGGCACAGACACTAATTAAAAACATAAAACCACATCTAAATAGAATCTAGATGAATTATTTATTACTAAACAGGAACAAAAGATAAGAAACAAAAATAAAATTGGGTTGCCTCCCAACAAGTGCTATCGTTTAACGCCCCTAGCTAGGCATAAAAAAAGAATAGATCTAGGTATTGTCATCTTTGGTATGCAATCCATAAGTGGCTCTCATAATAGATTCATAAGGTAATTTAATTTTCTTCCTAGGAAAGTGTTCCATGCCTTTCCTTAACGGAAATTGGAATCTAATATGTCCTTCTTTCATATCAAAAATTGCACCAATCGTTCTAAGGAAAGGTCTTCCAAGAATAATAGGACTTGTAGGATTGCAATATATATCAATAACAATGAAATCTACGGGCACATAATTCCTATTTGCAACAATAAAAACATCAATAATCCTTCCCATAGGTTTCTTAAAAGTGGAATCCGCAAGATGCAAATTTAAAGAACAATCATCAAATTCACGGAAACCTAACACATCACACACTGTTTTTGGAATCGTCGAAACACTAGCACCCAAATCACATAAAGCATAGCATTCATGATCTTTAATTTTAATTTTAATAGTAGGTTCCCACTCATCATAAAGTTTTCTAGGGATAGAGACTTCTAATTCAAGCTTTTCTTCATAGGATTGCATTAAGGCATCAACAATATGTTTGGTAAAAGCTTTATTTTGATCATAAGCATGAGGAGAATTTAGCATAGATTGCAACAAGGAAATACAATCTATCAAAGAGCAATTATCATAATTAAATTCCTTGAAATCCAAAATAGTGGGTTCATTGCTATGTAAAGTTTTGACCTCTTCAATCCCACTTTTACCAATTTTTGCATCAAGATCTAAAAACTCCGAATCATTGGGACGCCTTTTAACTAAAGTTGACTCATCTCTAGTCCCATCATTATCAAGATTCATATTGCAAAACAAGGATTTAATAGGAGACACATCAATCACTTTTAGATCTTCATCCTTATTATCCTCTAGCTCTTTCGGTTTGGCGACCATCTTATTAACTAAGGTTGCCAGCTTATCCGAAATTTGGGCTATTAAATTTTCAAGCTGAGGGAACTGAGATTTCAAACCATAAAATTCTTTAGACATATCATCAAGCTCTTTATTCATGTACCCCATAAAACTTTTTTGTTCTTTAAGCTCGTTTCTAAAGAAATTATTATGCTCAAACTACAAGGACATAAAACTTCGAACGTTGTTTTCAATTTCTTCCAACCTTCTAAGGTGAGGATCAATGCTTTTTGGTAAAGCCGTCGCGGCAAACAATCCAACACACAAGCACACAAGGAGCACGTGAAAAGAGACGAATGGAAAAGAGGCAAACGGAAAAGAGGGCGAATAAAACGGCAAGGGTGAAGTGGGGGAGAGGAAAACGAGAGGCAAATGGCAAATAATGTAATGTGAGGGATAAGAGTTTGTGATGGGTACTTGGTATGTCTTGACTTGTGCGTAGATCTCCCCGGCAACGGCGCCAGAAATCCTTCTTGCTACCTCTTGAGCATTCGTTGGTTTTCCCTTGAAGAGGAAAGGGTGATGCAGCAAAGTAGTGTAAGTATTTCCCTCAGTTTTTGAGAACCAAGGTATCAATCCGGTAGGAGACTACACGCAAGTCCCTCGTACCCGCACAAACAAATAAGAACCTTGCAACCAATGCGATAAAGGGGTTGTCAATTGATACGTCTCCAACATATCTATAATTTTTGATTGTTCCATGCTATTATACTATTTGTTTTGGATGTTTATGGGCTTTATTATACACTTTCATATTATTTTTGGGACTAACCTATTAACCGGAGGCCCAACCCAAATTGCTGTTTTCTTGCCTATTTCAGTGTTTCAAAGAAAAGGAATATCAAACGGAGTCCAAACGAAATGAAACCTTCGAGAAAGTTATTTTTGGAACGGAAGCAATCTAGGAGACTTGGATTTACGTCAGGGAAGCTTCGAGGTGGCCACAAGGCAGGGAGGCGCGCCTGCCCCTGGGCGTGCCCCCCACCCTCATGGTCCCCTCGTGGCTCCCCTGACTGACTTCTTTCGCCTATATATATAAATATATATCAATATACCCTAGAAACATTGAAGAGCATAATAGATCAGGAGTTCCGCCGCCAGAATCCTCTGTAGCCACCGAAAACCAATCTAGACCCGTTCCGGCACCCTGTCGGAGGGGGGAATCCCTCTCCGATGGCCATCTTCATCATCCCGACGCTCTCCATGACAAGGAGGGAGTAGTTCTCCCTCGGGGCTGAGGGCATGTACCAGTAGCTATGTGTTTGATCTCTCTCTCTCGTGTTCTTGAGGTGGGACGATCTTGATGTATCGCGAGCTTTGCTATTATAGTTGGATCTTATGATGTTTCTCCCCCTATACTCTCTTGTAATGGATTGAGTTTTCCCTTTGAAGTTATCTTATCGGATTGAGTCTTTAAGGATTTGAGAACACTTGATGTATGTCTTGCATGTGCTTATCTGTTCCGCGACCTCGTGAACTTATGCATAGGGGTTGGCACACGTTTTCGTCTTGACTCTCTGGTAGAAACTTTGGGGCACTCTTTGAAGTACTTTGTGTTGGTTGAATAGATGAATATGAGATTGTGTGATGCATATCGTATAATCATACCCACGGATACTTGAGGTGACATTGGAGTATCTAGGTGACATTAGGGTTTTGGTTGATTTGTGTTGTAACGCCCCGGACACACCCGCCGGTGGTCGTTACTCCTGGCGGGATCTAGACTGGCCCCACAGATCAATACTAGTCTTTTCTGCGCACTTTGTCCTCACTCATGCGCACCCGGGAGCAACTTCCTAGTCGGTCACCCATCCTGACACTACTCCAAGCTGAGCACGCTTAACTTTGGAGTTCTGTCCGAATGGGCTCCCGGAAAAGAAGGAATTCCTTATTGATATGAGTAGTCTTTCATCCCTAATAAGCCAGGCCATCACAGTGTCTTAAGGTGTTATTCTAGTACGAACTCTATGATAGATCGAACGGAAAGAATAGCTTCATGTTATTTTACTACGGACTCTTGAATAGATTGATCAGAAAGGATAACTTTGAGGTGGTTTCGTATCCCACCATAATCTCTTCGTTTGCTCTCCGCTATTAGTGACTTCGGAGTGACTCTTTGTTGCGTGTTGAGGGATAGTTATATGATCCAATTATGTTATTATTGTTGAGAGAACTTGCACTAGTGAAAGTATGAACCCTAGGCCTTGTTTCAACGCATTGCAATACTGTTTGCGCTCACTTTTATCATTATTTACCTTGCTGTTTTTATATTTTCAGATTACAAAAACCATTATCTACTATCCATATTGCACTTGTATCACCATCTCTTTGTCGAACTAGTGCACCTATAGAATTTACCATTGCATTGGGTGTGTTGGGGACATAAGAGACTCTTTGTTATTTGGTTGCAGGGTTGTTTGAGAGAGACCATCTTCATCCTACGCCTCCCACGGATTGATAAACATTAGGTCATCCACTTGAGGGAAATTTGCTACTGTCCTACAAACCTCTGCACTTGGAGGCCCAACAACGTCTACAAGAAGAAGGTTGTGTAGTAGACATCAAGCTCTTTTCCGGCGCCGTTGCCGGGGAGGTTAGCGCTTGAAGGTATATCTTTAGATCTTGCAATCGAATCTTTTTGTTTCTTGTTTTATCACTAGTTTAGTTTATAAAAGAATACTACAAAAAAATGGAATTGAGTTTGCCTCATACGCTTCATCTTTTTAATATCTTTTGTGAGAATGATGGAAAGGAAAATTGTGCTCAAGTGCTAGAAGAAGAAGTCTATAGAATGTTTGGCACTAAATATTTGAATGATGGGCATGATTGCAATGTTATTAGTATGAACTCTTTGAATATCCATAGTACTAATGATGATTGCACTAGTTATGATGAAAATATCTCTTATAAGCATGTCGATTTTTGTGGAGTGCATAGAGTTTGCAAGTACACACCAATTAGAGAAAATAGATTCTGCAAGAGGCATAAGTATTTGGAAACTAAATAGTTGCAAGAAAGGCTAGATGTTAGTGCTGAAAATTTAAAATATCTTAGCCATACTTGTGAACTTTGCATTGAACAGGGTCATTTAAATATCAAATGCAAAATGTTTCATGATCGAATCGTGTCCAAAAATTGTGGTGACTTGATTTCCCTTGCACATCATAATGAACTTAGTTTGCTTTTGGGTTATGAAGAAATGAAACGTCAAACTAAGCATATTCCAGAATATAATGTTGAGAAATTCCTCGATATTGATCTAGAAGAAATCTATATGTATTGTGCGGTGAATTGCATTGAAAATCCTTATATTGCCAATTACATAAAGAAAATAAAACAAATAGAAGATGAAGAGAATACTAACGAAATGGAAGAGACTTCCCAATATTCTCCTATTATTTCTTATGATGAATCAGGTAACGAGGAGGAGCCTTCTATTCAACCAATCTCATTAATAAGGAGCTCCAAAAAGAGGATTGAACCCACACATGATGTGAAGAAGAAAAAAAAAGACAGAGAAGTAAAGGTAGAAAGGTATCTCTCCCAAATGATGTTGCTCCTATTTCTCATTGTGATGATGATAATTGCTATACTATTGGTGCTATCCATACTATTAATGATGAGAGTGATTATGCTTATGATATGAAAAGGCCCAAGCTTGGGGATGCTATGTTTGATGAAGATGATGTTTTTGAGAATATATTTGCTGCAATTAATGTTTGTCCCAAGCTTGGGGATGCTACATTTAATGAAGACGATATTTTTAGTCTCCCAAGTTTTGATATGAAAATTTATAATGATGATAGCATGCCTCCTACTTATGATGATTATATTGATGAAAGTGGGTTTGGAAGAGTGTCAACTTTAGGAAGTAATGATCCCACTATTTTGGAGGATGTTGAATCTTATTATGATAATTATGAAAGTGGATTTGGAGAGGTCATGACTTTATTTAGTGATGATTCCTCTATCTTGGAAGAGGTTTCAATCGATTATGATGAGAACAAAGTTGCTACTTATGATAATTATTGTGATGATACATATGCTATAAAAAGTAGTGATGATTATATTTATAAAACTTGTCATGATTATGATTACCCTTTTTCTGAACTTACTCTTTTAATGTGGAAACAATTTATAGTATTCGAGTCTCTTATGATACTCCCACTATTCCGATTGAGAAGAATTTTGCTTATGTAGAGAGTAGTAAATTTTCTATGCTTGTAGATCATGAAAAGAATGCTTTAGATGCTGGTTATATTGTTGAATTCATTCATGATGCTACTGAAAATTATTATGAGGTAGGAATATGTGCATGTAGAAATTGCAATAATATCAAGTTTCCTCTCTATGTGCCTAAAGTTTTGAAGTTATGCTTGTTTTGCCTTCCTATGCTAGTTGATTCTTGTTCCCACAAGTTGTTTGCTCACAAAATCCCTATGCATAGGAAGTGGGTTAGACTTAAATGTGCTAGTCATATTATTCATGATGCTCTCTTTATTTTACAATTCTTATCTTTTATGTGAGCATCGTTGAAAGCATCATGCCTAGCTAGGGGCGTTAAACGATAGCGCTTGTTGGGAGGCAACCCAAATTTTATTTTTGTTCCTTACCTTTTGTTCCTGTTTAGTAATAAATAATTCATCTATCCTCTGTTTAGATGTGTTTTTATGCTTTTAATTAGTGTTTGTGCCAAGTAGAACCTTTGGGAAGACTTGGGGAAAGTCTTTTTGATCTTGCTGTAAAAAACAGAAACTTTAGTGCTCACGAGATTTGCTACCATTTTTTACTGGAGAGTGATAGTTAGTTAATTCTTTTTGAATATGATTAATATAAAAATTCCTCAGGTCCACCAATTTATTTGATAATTTTTGGGTTCCAGAAGTATTCGAAACCTACAGATTACTACAGACTGTTCTGTTTTTGACAGATTCTGTTTTCTATGTGTTGTTTGCTTATTTTGATGAATCTATGAGTAGTATCGGAGGGTATGAACCATAGAGAAGTTTAAATACAGTATATATTACATCAATATAAATAAATAATGAGTTCACAACAGTACCTAAGTGGTGATTTATTTTCTTATACCAACGGAGCTTACGAGTTTTCTGTTAAGTTTTGTGTTGTGAAGTTTTCAAGTTTTGGGTAAAGATTCGATGGACTATGGAATAAGGAGTGGCCAGAGCCTAAGCTTGGGGATGCACAAGGCACCCCAAGGTAGTATTTAAGGACAACCAAGAACCTAAGCTTGGGGATGCCCCGGATGGCATCCCCTCTTTCGTCTTCGTTCATCGGTAACTTTACTTGGAGCTATATTTTTATTCGCCACATGATATGTGTTTTGCTTGGAGCGTCATTTTATTTTATTTTGTTTTGATTTCTATTTGAATAAAATACCAAGATCTGAAATTCTTAAATGTTAGAGAGTCTTTACATAGTTGTGTTGGAAATATGCCCTAGAGGCAATAATAAATTAGTTATTATTATATCATATTTCATTGTTCATGATAATCGTTTATTATCCATGCTAGAATTGTATTGATAGGAAACTCAGATACATGTGTGGATACATAGACAACACCATGTCCCTAGTAAGCCTCTAGTTGACTAGCTCGTTGATCAATAGATGGTTACGGTTTCCTGACCATGGACATTGGATGTCGTTGATAACGAGATCACATCATTAGGAGAATGATGTGATGGACAAGACCCAATCCTAAGCCTAGCACAAGATCGTGTAGTTCGTTCGCTAAAGCTTTTCTAATGTCAAGTATCATTTCCTTAGACCATGAGATTGTGCAACTCCCGGATACCGTAGGAGTGCTTTGGGTGTGCCAAACATCACAACGTAACTGAGTGGCTATAAAGGTACACTACAGGTATCTCCGAAAGTGTCTGTTGGGTTGGCACGAATCGAGACTGGGATTTGTCACTCCGTGTAAACGGAGAGGTATCTCTGGGCCCACTCGGTAGGACATCATCATAATGTGCACAATGTGACCAAGGAGTTGATCATGGGATGATGTGTTACGGAACGAGTAAAGAGACTTGCCGGTAACGAGATTGAACAAGGTATCGGGATACCGACGATCGAATCTCGGGCAAGTACAATACCGCTGGACAAAGGGAATTGAATACGGGATTGATTGAATCCTCGACATCGTGGTTCATCCGATGAGATCATCGTGGAACATGTGGGAGTCAACATGGGTATCCAGATCCCACTGTTGGTTATTGGCCGGAGAGTTGTCTCGGTCATGTCTGCATGGTTCCCGAACCCGTAGGGTCTACACACTTAAGGTTCGATGACGCTAGGGTTATTAGGAAGACTTGTATGTGATTAACGAATGTTGTTCGGAGTCCCGGATGAGATCCCAGATGTCACGAGGAGTTCCGGAATGGTCCGGAGGTAAAGATTTATATATGGAAAGTTGTTGTTCGGGTTCCGGGAAAAGTTCGGTTTTTTCCGGTATTGTACCGGGAAGCTTCCGGAGGATTCCGGAGGGGTCCGGAGGTCCGGAAAATGTTCCACCACATCCAATACAGCAGCATGGGCTGTAGGGGGGTGCCCTAACCTTAATGGGCCAAGGGCACCAGCCCCCCAAGGCCCATGCGCATGGGAGAGGGGAAACCCTAAGGGGGAGTGCCTCCACTTGACTTGGGAGGCACTCCTCCCCCCTTGGCCGCCGCCCCCAACCCTAGATGGGATCTAGGGGGGCCGGCCCCCCTCTCTCCCCACCTATAAATAGTGGAGGGGTGGGAGGGTGGCCACACCCTTGAACCTGGCGCAGTCCCTCCCCTCCAATACCTCTCCTCCTCCGCGTGAGCTTGGCGAAGCCCTGCCGGAGAACTCCCACTCCATCACCACCACGCCGTCGTGCTGCTGTTGGACTCTCTTCCTCAACCTCTCCCTCCTCCTTGCTGGATCAAGGCGTGGGAGACGTCTCCGTTCTGTACGTGTGTTGAACGCGGAGGTGCCGTCCGTTCGGCGCTAGGATCATCGGTGATTTGGATCACGACGAGTATGACTCCATCAACCCCGTTCACTTGAACGCTTCCGCTTAGCGATCTACAAAGGTATGTAGATGCACTCTCCTTCCCCTCGTTGCTAGATTACTCCATAGATTGATCTTGGTGATGCATAGAATTTTTTTAAATTTCTTCTACGATCCCCAACAGGGGCATCATGAGCTAGGTCTATGCGTAGTTCCTATGCACGAGTAGAACACAAAGCAGTTGTGGGCGTCGATATTGTTAATTTACTTGCCGTTACTAGTCTTATCTTGATTTGGCAGCATCGTGGGATGAAGCGGCCCGGACCGACCTTACACGTACGCTTACGTGAGACTGGTTCCATCGACTGACATGCACTAGTTGCATAAGGTGGCTAGAGGGTGTCTGTCTCTCCCACTTTAGTCGGATCGGATTCGATGAAAAGGGTCCTTATGAAGGGTAAATAGAAATTGGCATATCACGTTGTGGTTTTCGCGTAGGTAAGAAACGTTCTTGCTAGAAACCTATAGCAGCCACGTAAAAAACCTTGCAACAACAATTAGAGGACATCTAACTTGTTTTTGCAGCATATGCCGTGTGATGTGATATGGCCAAAAGGATGTGATGAATGATATATGTGATGTATGAGATTGATCATGTTCTTGTAATAAGAATCACGACTTGCATGTCGATGAGTATGACAATCGGCAGGAGCCATAGGAGTTGTCTTAATTTATTTATGACCTGCGTGTCAACTTAAACGTCATGTAATTACTTTACTTTATTGCTAAAGCGTTAGCCATAGTAGTTGTAGTAATAGATGATGAGACAACTTCAAGAAGATACGATGATGGAGATCATGATGATGGAGATCATGGTGTCATGCCGGTGATAACGATGATCATGGAGCCCCGAAGATGGAGATTAAAAGGAGAAAAATGATATCGGCCATATCATGTCACTATTTGATTGCATGTGATGTTTATCATGTTTTACATCTTATTTGCTTAGAACGACGGTAGCTTAAATAAGATGATCCCTCACTAAAATTTCAAGAAAAGTGTTCCCCTAACTGTGCACTGTTGCGAAGGTTCGTTGTTTCGAAGCACCACGTGATGATCGGGTGTGATAGATTCAAACGTTCGAATACAACGGGTGTTGACGAGCCTAGCATGTACAGACATGGCCTCGAGACACATGCGAAACACTTAGCTTGACTTGACGAGCCTAGAATGTACAGACATGGCCTCGGAACACAGAAGACCTAAAGGTCGAACATGAGTCGTATAGAAGATACGATCAACATGAGATGTTCACCGTTGATGACTAGTCTGTCTCACGTGATGATCGGACACGGCCTAGTCGATTCGGATCATGTTTCACTTAGATGACTAGAGGGATGTCTATCTGAGTGGGAGTTCATTAAATAATTTGATTAGACGAACTCAATTATCATGAACATAGTCTAAATTGTCTTTGCAAATATGTTGTAGATAAATAGCTCACATTGTAGCTCCCTGTTTCAATACGTTCCTAGAGAAAGATTAAGTTGAAAGATATTGTAAGCAATGATGCGGACTAGGTCCGTAGTCCAAGGAGTGTCCTCACTGCTACACAGAAGGCTTACGTCTTTGATGCACCACTCGATGTGCAAACCCCTACAACGTCGTCTGTGGATGTTGTGAACACCTGACAGACACATCCTGATGACTACTTGATAGTTTAGTGCAGCATACTTTACGGCTTAGAATCGGGATTCCAATGACGTTTTGAACGCCATAGAACATATGAGATGTTCCAAGAGCTGAAATTGGGATTTCAGGCTCATACCCGTGTTGAGAGGTGTGAGACCTCTGACAAGTTCTTTAGGCAACAAGATGGAGGAGAATAGCTCAGCTAGTGAGCATGTGCTCAGAATGTCTGGGTGCTACAATCACTTAAATCAAGTGGGAGTTAAACTTCCAGATAAGATAGTGATTGATAGAGTTCTCTAGCCACTATCACTAAGCTACTAGATCTTCGTGATGAACTATGACATGCAAGGGATGTAGTTGATCCCGGAGCTGTTCGCGGTGCTTCAGACCACAAAAGGTAGAAATCAAGAAGGAGCATCAAGTGTTGTCGGTTTAACAAGACCACTGGTTTCAAGAGGGGAAAGGGCTAGAAGGGAAACTTCATGGATGGCAAACCAGTTGCCGCTCCAGTGAAGGAACCCAAGGTTGAACCCAAACCCGAGACTAAGTGCTTCTATTGTAAGGGGAACGGTCACTAGTAGCGGAATCACCCCAAATCCATGGTAGATAAGAAGGCTGGCAACTTCAAAGTATATACGTGTTATTAATGTGTACCTCACTAGTACTCCTGGTAGTACCTGGGTATTGGATACCGGTTCAGTTGCTATTATTGGTGACTTGAAGCAAAAGCTACGAACTAAATAGAGACTGGCTAAGGGCGAGGTGACGATGTGTGTTGGAAGTGTTTCCAAAGTTGATGAGATCACCATCGCACGCTACGTCTGCTTTTGGGATTAGTATTGAACCTAGATAAATGTTATCAGGTGTCTACGTTGAGCATGAATATGATTAGATCATGTTCATTGCAATATGGTTATTCATTCAAGTTAGAGAATAATGGTTATTCTGTTTACATGAATAATACCTTTCATGGTCATGCACCCTATGTGATTGGTTCATTGAATCTCGGTCATGGTAATACACATGTTCACGCCAAAAGATGTAGAGTTAATAATGATAATACCACTTTGTTGTGGCACTGCCGCTTAGGTCATATTGGCGTAAGATGCATGAAGAAACTCCATATCGATGGATGTTTGGAGTCACTTGATTTTGAATCGCTTGACACATGCGAGCCATGCCTCATGGGCAGGATGACTAAGACCCCGTTTCAGGTACAATGAAACGGGCAAGTTACTTGTTGGAAATTATGCATGCTGATGCGTGTGTGTAACGCCCTCGATGCGGCTATATCTCCCACGTGTCGAAGCACGACTTAGAGGCATAACCACATTGAAAGCAATGTCACAAGTGAGGTAATCTTCACACAACCCATGTAATACATAAGGGAAAGAGATACATAGTTGGCTTACAATCGCCACTTCACACAATTACATGAATAAAGCATTACATCATCCAGATACAATCAAGGTCCGCCTACGGAACCAAAATAAAAGAAGACTACCCCAAAAGCTACACAGATCCCCGATCGACCCCAACTAGGCTCCACTACTGATCAGCTAGAACGGAACAACACAAAGGGCAAGATCTTCATCGAGCTCCTCCTGAGCTTGGTTGCGTCATATGCACGGACTCATCGGCACCTGCAAGCTGGTTTGGAAGTATCTATGAGCCACGGGGACTCAGCAATCTCACACCCTCGCGATCAAGACTATTTAAGCTTATAGGTAAGGTAAAGGTATGAGGTGGAGCTACAGCAAGCGACTAGCATATATGGTGGCTAACATACGCAAATGAGAGCGAGAAGAGAAGGCAAAGCACGGTCTATAAAAGTATGATCAAGAAGTGATCCTAAAACAACCTACGTCAAGCATAACTCCAACACCGTGTTCACTTCCCGGACTCCGCCGGAAAGAGACCATCACGGTAACACACGCGGTTGATGTATTTTAATTAAGGTCAACTTCAGGTTCTCTACAACCGGACATTAACAAATTCCCATCTGCCCATAACCGCGGGCACGGCTTTCGAAAGTTCAAATCCCTGCAGGGGTGTCCCAACTTAGCCCATCACAAGCTCTCACGGTCAACGAAGGATATTCCTTCTAGCGGGAAGACCCGATCAGACTCGGAATCCCGGTTACAAGACATCCTCGACAATAGTAAAACAAGTTCAGCAAGACCACCCGCTGTGCCGACAAATCCCGATAGGAGCTGCACATATCTCGTTCTCAGGGCACACCGGATAAGCTAAGTGTATGGGAGCCAACGTAACCCAAGTTGCCAAGGGACGGCCCCACACGGTGCTCTGGGTTGGACCAACACTCAGAGGAGCACTGGCCCGGGGGGTTTAATAAAGATGACCTTTGGGCTGGACGACCCAAGGGAAAGAAAAAGGCTAGGTGGCAAATGGTAAAACCAAGGTTGGGCCTTGCTGGAGGAGTTTTATTCAAGGCGAACTGTCAAGGGGTTCCCATTATAACCCAACCGCGTAAAGAACGCAAAATCCGGGAACATAACACCGATATGACGGAAACTAGGGCGGCAAGAGTGGAACAAAACACCAGGCATAAGGCCAAGCCTTCCACCCTTTACCAATTATATAGATGCACTAATTAAATAAGATATATTGTGATATCCCAACAAATAAAAATTTTCCAACAAGGAACAACATCTCCATGTTCCAACAAGGAACAAACTTCAATCTTCACCTGCAACTAACAACGCTATAAGAGGGGCTGAGCAAAGCGGTAACATAGCCAATCAACGATTTGCTAGGACAAGGTGGGTTAGAGGCTTGGTTCAACAATATGGGAGGCATGATAAGCAAGTGGTAGGTATCGCACCATAGGCATAGCAAAAGAGCGAGCAACTAGCAAGCAAAGATAGAAGTGATTTCGAGGGTATGGTCATCTTGCCTGAAATCCTGCAAGGAAGAAGAACGAGTCCATGAGGAAGACAAATGGACGAAGTCGAACGAATCCTCACAACACGAAGTTACCGGAACCAAAACTCATGTAGAGCTCAGGGGCATATCATGCACACATTAAACATGGCAAAAATGACAAATAGCTATTTGGAGCAGCAGATCTGACAATTAACTCAAATAGCACACTACCAACAGCATTTCGGGCATCAATATGAGCTCAAATGAAAATGATGTAATGAGATGAAATGATGTACTCTCTGAGACGAACATTTTGATATGCTATATGCCCAAAACGGAGCTATGGATGCGGAGTTACGACATGATGAACAAGGGCATTTGAAACTGGAAATCTCGGGGACTTAGTGAAATTTTACCTCCGCGAAAGTCAACGCGGGACGGAGGGATCCGGGACGGAGCGGATCGGGACGCGGGGAGGCTGTTTGGTTCGATGCATTGGTGGATCTGGTCCAGCCTCACCAGATTCGGGCGGCAGATCTCTCCGGCGAGCTCGCGACTCCGGCAATGACCGGAGAGGACGGAGGAGGGCGCGAGGCGGTGCGAGGAGGTCGGGGCCGGTCGGGCGGCACGGTTGCCGGCGAGAGGCGGCGGCGAGGGAGCTCGGCGGCGGAGATGGCGGTGCCGGCGAACGAGGTGGCCGGCGGCGAGGAGTGGCGGCGGCGCGTGGCTGCCAGCGGCAAAGGCGCGCGGTGGCCGGCGCATACTCCGGCGAAGGGCGATGAGCCGCGGTGCGGGCACGCGCCCGTGGGCGTGCGGTGGCGGCGACCGGGCTCGCACGGGCCCGATCTGGGCTTCGCGGGCCGGCGCGGTGGGAAGGAGAGAGGCGGTGACACATGGCGCGAGATGGTTGGCTCGCGGCGGCGGCGGGGTGACGTGGCACGACGGGATTCGCCGGAGTGAGGTGGAGGGCGCAGCGGACATGTCCGGTGTGAAAGAAAAGTGTCCGGTGGCGCGAGGATGAAGAAGACTAGGGTTTCGTCCGCGAATTTGGAAGGGTTGCACATATATATAGGTAGAGGGAGTTAGGAGAGTCCAAATGAGGTGCGGTTTTCGGCCACGCGATCGTGATCGAACGACCGAGATGATGGAGGAGGTTTAAGTGGGTTTTGGGCCACTTTGGAGGGGTGTTGGGCTGCAACACACACGAGGCCTTCTCGGTCCCTCGGTTCACCGTTGGAGTATCGAACGAAGTCCAAATGATACGAAACTTGACAGGCGGTCTACCGGTAGTAAACCAAGGCCGCTTGGCAAGTCTCGGTCCGATCCGGAAATGTTTAACCCCCACACATGAAAAGAAGGTAGAAATGACCACCGAAGGAGATAGGAGCGCCGGAATGCAAAACGGACAACGGGGAAAAAGCTCGGATGCATGAGACGAACATGTATGCAAATGAAATGCACATGATGACATGATATGCAATGCATGACACACAAGCAATGACAAGGCAACAACAACGAATAACTAGAGGACACCTGGCACATCGGTCTCGGGGCGTTACAACACTCCACCACTACGAGAGGATCTCGTCCCGAGATCTAGAATTGCACCGGAGGGACAACCAAGAGAAATTGAAGAGGTAAAACTAAGTTGCTACTTTGACAAACGAGTGAAACCACGAACCTTGAAAGGTTAAGCCACTCGAGAAAAAAATACAACAGAGATGAACGAAGTATAAAGCACTCCGTTAGGAAAGAGGAACGAGGAAGAAGAAGGTTAAAAGCACTCCGGTTGAAAAGAGATGCAAAGCTTGATACGGCAAAAGGAACTTGAGCAAAGGGGCACAATACTCCGGTTAAATGGATAAACCAAGAAAAGAACACGATCTTGACAAAACAAGAAGATGGGTTGAAGAGAGCAACATCACATGCCTCCGGAAGAAAGAAATAGAAGATAGATAATTGAAAGAAAAGAATGGAGAAGAAAATACCAGTTTCTGCCACAAAATAGCTTGAGAGGGCATCCTTAGGAGGAGGGTCGAACGGAGTTGTTGGAAAACCAACAATGAAAAGAACAAGGTTGTAGTGGGCTTATGGAGAATATCTCAAAACTATGAGGTGAAATTCTGCCACTAACGGCAACGATATATTGGATTGATAAGAACAAGGAGACGAGAAACTTATTTCACCGGGAGGATTGGTGAATAACTTGGGTCATTTATGAGCACCATAGATAGCAACAATCCTTAGGGAAAATTTTAGGTGTAACATAACTAATATAACTCCAATGAAGAGATTGATGGATTTAAAATACCTCATTCTTAACAATATGTGAATCATGAAGCATGAAGTCAAATTATCAAGAATGACATAATACCACCTCCAATGATATGGAAGAAAGAATTGCACTCCGGATCACGAAAAGAAGAAAGCTTGAGCTCCTCTAAAAGAATCTTGATGAACACTTCGAGAAAGGATTAAATCCTTTATGGACCATCCTGTAGAACCTCCATGAAGAACTCCGGTAAACAAAAGAATGGTCAAACGAAAGGAAAGGGAAGTTGAAAACACGAGTTGAATCCTTGTAACGATTTAGATGGATCTTCATGATAAATAGAGCTTGGAACTCCGGGAAAGAAAAGATAAAGCATCTCAAACTGAGAATATGATATGATGAACCACTCCGGAAAAAAGAATTAATCACTTGGATGGGACAAGAATAAGAATTATGTTAAGCATATCCTTCACCAATTAAATTGATGACAATCAATGGATTTGGCACACCACTTATTCTCGTAGAAAGGATTAAGATAGATATAGCGCCAACTTGGGAAAATATTGAACGAACCACCGGTAGGATAGAACTAACGACTGAATCAATACAATAACAAAGGAATAGAAATCTTGAGCGAGCCACCGGTAAGAATTGAAAACGAATGAAGTAAAAGGGGTGAATCACCGGTAAGAATTTTAAAATGGAATTGGAAAAAGGCACAAATCGCTGGGAAGAATTATAAAATGAACGAAGATGCTTGAGAGGATTTAGATACATGAGAACGAAGAGATCACGAGCCGATTAGAGATCACTTGAACGAAGCACCGGTAAGATTTAGAGTATGAGAGCTGAAAGCTGGAATGAATAAATCTTAGATGATGGGCTCCGGATAATCAAACTGAAAAGACTCTTGAATTACTCTGGATGGGTGAAAAGAAAACTCACAATCGAAATAATTATGAGAGGATGGCAACAACTAGAGCCATGAATCTTGAAGAGAATGAAGTAAGATATGGAGGAAAAACTCTTCTTCCGTCTTCAAATGACGACGAGAAAACACCACCAAGAATTATTGAGGCACACCGGAATGAAGAATGGAAAAGGTTGAGCCAACGATGAAAAGAATTTGAAAGATCTTGGAGAAAACATAAGACCGATGATAATTCATTCTTACGTCAAACTTCGAAAATAATTTATGATAGCTCCGAAAAAATAAGAAGAGTCAGGTAAGATCCTGGGAAAAGACCTGTGGGTTAGGACCCACTCAAGAGAAACACCGTTGAAATGATTTAAAAGAGAGGTTGCACCGGTTGAATTAAATGGCTAGAATGAGATAACAATCTCGAAAGAGCTTGAAAGGATTACGAAAGCAGAGTGGAAACACGAATCTTTTGAGATATCTTGAGCACTCCGAAACAATAGAATAGCGAGAAGTGAATGAATATGAGGAGCACCGGCATGATAGGGTATTTGAAACGAGGAGAAAGATATGATCAATAACGCTTGAATTTAAACCACCGGAGAAGAAAAAATGAGTAAAGGGTGACGAACTTGAAGCTCCGTTAGAATCTTCATGAGAATCACCGGATTCGAACATTGAAAGAAAAGAATGGAGAGACTTCCATCGATACCATGGATACTTGATTAAGGAATCTGAGTCCTTAAGAAACAAGGGTGGGAGGGAGGGACAACAAATACAACTTGGGATGGATGAACGAACACCGTTTAGAAAGCTAAGATTGAATCTTGCGGATGTTGAACATGAACGGATCCGCTTGGTGAGAGACACACCGGTTGAAAAGGATTGACATGACAATCTCGATGAACAAGAAGGATTAGTATTCACATAGGAGTATGAGAACACCACTTAGGAAAAGGCATGGAATCAACACTTGACATTGAAGCAACTCGAATTTCACAACTCAAAACAAAACAAAGGATTGGCTTGCAGAATAAGCCGGAACAAACATATGATAGAGATTTCGTCCGAAGTTTTCGTGGTGGGGCCTACACGGGCTCGATCGTACAGCACCATCATGTACAAGGCAGTGCACATGACATACAAAGCGTCCCCGAGTCGGCATAGCCAAGGACTCTTTAAGACACAACGAGACCATTGTAAAACCAACCGTGAATAGGCGGACCACTAGACGTCGAACCCCAATTTCATGTCATACATCTGTCGGAAAGATATCCTAAGAGCTACTTGAATTCCCACTTATAAACTCCAGAAATTTTCCGGTTATGCAATCAGGTGTTGGGGATACAGGGGAAGCATAATATCTCACCCAAACTAGCAAATCCTACATCCAGCTGTATCCATCCTTCAACACATAACCAAGAAACCTTCGAAAATCGTCTACCTCAACCTTCGAAAAGCATCCGTTATATGAGTTATGGCAATACTCCCGAACTCCCGCCCCAGTACTGGGTGGCGTCGAGGTTATCTCACCAACGAACTGCATAAAAGAGATTTTCGATGTCGGCGTACTAAACTCAGGTATTCCAGAACTGCAACGATAAAATTGTGACGACAACACCTCGGAGCTCAACTCCCCGGGACACTGCCACAACCCCTAAATGACAGGAGGCACCAAGAACAATGTTCTCGTCACAAAACCATCGGAATGATTCCAAGATACCCGCGTGATCCTAAATTTTTTTAGTGAAATTTGAGAAGAGAAGAGTCAAAACTCTACGTCAGGATGCCCAGAGCGACGAAGGGACTGGGGAGTAAAAAGAATTCCTAGATTCTCTGATATATAATTCCTAAATGACTCAAAACATTTTCTAGACTCAACTCGTCTGCTAATTCGATCAAGCAGTGGGGCTCCTAAGGTCAGGGAAGGCTCTGATTACCAACTTGTAACGCCCTCGATGCGGCTATATCTCCCACGTGTCGAAGCACGACTTAGAGGCATAACCGCATTGAAAGCAATGTCGCAAGTGTGGTAATCTTCACACAACCCATGTAATACATAAGGGAAAGAGATACATAGTTGGCTTACAATCGCCACTTCACACAATTACATGAATAAAGCATTACATCATCCAGATACAATCAAGGTCCGACTACGGAACCAAAATAAAAGAAGACTACCCCAAAAGCTACACAGATCCCCGATCGACCCCAACTGGGCTCCACTACTGATCAACTAGAACGGAACAACACAAAGGGCAAGATCTTCATCGAGCTCCTCCTGAGCTTGGTTGCGTCATATGCACGGACACATCGGCACCTGCAAGCTGGTTTGGAAGTATCTATGAGCCACGGGGACTCAGCAATCTCACACCCTCGCGATCAAGACTATTTAAGCTTATAGGTAAGGTAAAGGTATGAGGTGGAGCTGCAGCAAGCGACTAGCATATATGGTGGCTAACATACGCAAATGAGAGCGAGAAGAGAAGGCAAAGCACGGTCGATAAAAGTATGATCAAGAAGTGATCCTAAAACAACCTACGTCAAGCATAACTCCAACACCGTGTTCACTTCCCGGACTCCGCCGGAAAGAGACCATCACGGTAACACACGCGGTTGATGTATTTTAATTAAGGTCAACTTCAGGTTCTCTACGACCGGACATTAAGTAATTCCCATCTGCCCATAACCGCAGGCACGGCTTTCAAAAGTTCAAATCCCTGCAGGGGTGTCCCAACTTAGCCCATCACAAGCTCTCACGGTCAATGAAGGATATTCCTTCTAGCGGGAAGACCCGATCAGACTCGGAATCCCGGTTACAAGACATCCTCGACAATGGTAAAACAAGTCCAGCAAGACCACCCGCTGTGCCGACAAATCCTGATAGGAGCTGCACATATCTCGTTCTCAGGGCACACCGGATAAGCTAAGCGTACGGGAGCCAACGTAACCCAAGTTGCCAAGGGACGGCCCCGCACGGTGCTCTGGGTTGGACCAACACTCAGAGGAGCACTGGCCCGGGGGGTTTAATAAAGATGACCCTTGGGCTGGCCGACCCAAGGGAAATAAAAAGGCTAGGTGGCAAATGGTAAAACCAAGGTTGGGCCTTGCTGGAGGAGTTTTATTCAAGGCGAACTGTCAAGGGGTTCCCATTATAACCCAACCGTGTAAGGAATGCAAAATCCGGGAACATAACACCGATATGACGGAAACTAGGGCGGCAAGAGTGGAACAAAACACCAAGCATAAGGCCGAGCCTTCCACCCTTTACCAAGTATATAGATGCATTAATTAAATAAGATATATTGTGATATCCCAACAAATAAACATGTTCCAACAAGGAACAACATCTCCATGTTCCAACAAGGAACAAACTTCAATCTTCACCTGCAACTAACAACGCTATAAGAGGGGTTGAGCAAAGCGGTAACATAGCCAATCAACGATTTGCTAGGACAAGGTGGGTTAGAGGCTTGGTTCAACAATATGGGAGGCATGATAAGAAAGTGGTAGGTATCGCAGCATAGGCATAGCAAAAGAGCGAGCAACTAGCAAGCAAAGATAGAAGTGATTTCGAGGGTATGGTCATCTTGCCTGAAATCCCGCAAGGAAGAAGAACGAGTCCATGAGGAAGAAAAACAGACGAAGTCGAACGAATCCTCACAACACGACGTTACCGGAACCAACCCGAAGAAGCAAACACCGGAAAGAAGCACACAACATAGTAAACAACCAACACATGAACATGATATGATATGCGGGATGCGGTATGCGATGCATATGCATTATTTGCAAGGGAATGAATGAACCTGGACTCAACTTGGAAATCCAAGTGTGCCACTGGAAAGGTGAGATGAAATCGTTTGAAAACGATATAAAGAACGCTGGAATCGGAGTTACGGTTTGGAAATGGCGAGCAAAACAAATATGGCACCGGTCTGCGATAAACAGCAAGTAGCCACCTAAATGCAACAAGACAAACATGTTACAGCACTCAAACATGGCAACAAAATATATGGAAGGGATCCACTCATGATGCTTGAAAAAAGATGAACACTGATCTACGGCCAATTCATCCATTAACAGGTTCAAACAAGCATGGCAAAAGTGCAAATGATAAACAGGTTTCAGACTTGGTGAAATTAACACAAGCCTGGAATTTCAGATCAGGTAGCACACTTTGAAGCAATAAAACTATATGCTACAAGAACTTAACATGGCAAAGCAAGGCATGGCATGAAGCTACTCAAAGAGCTTAACAAAAGTCCCTTAGTGACCTTGAGCCAAAAGGGATCAGAAAATACAATTGCAAGCATGTGAACATGGCAAAAACATAATCAGGTTACAGACTTAGCGAAAAACTGGAGCATGCAAATCAGATAGCGAGTAGGCATGTTCACGAGCTCGATGCACTCACTACAGAGCAAGGCATGACAATCTAAGCATACATCCATCAAGAATACACATTATACAAGCTAGACATGGCAAGACCAACAACATAGCATGCACGGATCAACTAGAACATCCTCGGCAAAATCGCTAACAAGTAGACAATCTGCCCAGATTCACGAAATAGCAAAAGTAGAGCTCGATTGACTCAAGCTAGGGTGCTCCATAATTGCAAACAAAGACATGGATGGATAGAGCACTACAAGGTTAACAAAACATCCTTACTGATCATCCTCAAAAGAGGCACTGATCACTAGGAAACAACGTGAACATATGGCATAATGAGATAAACAGACCAAGGACTTAGTGGAATTGCTAAGTCCCTGAAATCAGCATTAACAAATGCACCTCTTTGCAAGCTTGTGCTAGTCACCACACACATCACAAAAATACATGGGTTGCACCTCTGGATATATGGCAAAACATATAACAAAACTCATGTAGAGCTCAGGGGCATATCATGCACACATTAAACATGGCAAAAATGACAAATAGCTATTTGGAGTAGCAGATCTGACAATTAACTCAAATAGCACACTTCCAACAGCATTTCGGGCATCAATATGAGCTCAAATGAAAATGATGCAATGAGATGAAATGATGTACTCTCTGAGACGAACATTTTGGTATGCTGTATGCCCAAAACGGAGCTACGGATGCGGAGTTACGACATGATGAACAAGGGCATTTGAAACTGGAAATCTCGGAGGGATCCGGGACGGAGCGGATCAGGACGCGGGGAGGCTGTTTGGTTCGATGCATTGGTGGATCTGGTCCAGCCTCACCAGATCCGGGCGGCAGATCTCTTCGGCGAGCTCGCGACTCCGGCGATGACTGGAGAGGACGGAGGAGGGCGCGAGGCGGTGCGAGGAGGTCGGGGCCGGCCGGGAGGCGCGGTTGCCGGCGAGAGGCGGCGGCGAGGGAGCTCGGCGGCGGCGCGAGCGAGGCGGCGGAGATGGCGGCGCCGGCGAACGAGGCGGCCGGCGGCAAGGAGTGGCGGCGGCAAGCGACGACGGGCGGTGGCGCGTGGCTGCCGGCGGCAAAGGCGCGCGGTGGCCGGCGCATACTCCGGTGAAGGGCGACGAGCCGTGGTGCGGGCACGCGCCCGTGGGCGTGCGGTGGCGGCGACCGGGCTCGCGCGGGCCCGATCTGGGCTCCGCGGGCCGGCCCGGTGGGGAGGAGAGAGGCGGCGACACATGGCGCGAGATGGTTGGCTCGCGGCGGCGGCGGGGTGACGTGGCACGACGGGATTCGCCGGAGTGAGGTGGAGGGCGCAGCGGACATGTCCGGTGTGGAAGAAAAGTGTTCGGTGGCGCGAGGATGAAGAAGACTAGGGTTTCGTCCGCGAATTTGGAAGGGTTGCACATATATATAGGTAG
Source organism: Triticum urartu (assembly GCF_056163025.1). Taxonomy (NCBI): domain Eukaryota; kingdom Viridiplantae; phylum Streptophyta; class Magnoliopsida; order Poales; family Poaceae; genus Triticum; species Triticum urartu. Next base: position 718,720,360 of record NC_141879.1, read on the forward strand.
AGGGAGCTAGGAGAGTCCAAATGAGGTGCGGTTTTCGGCCACGCGATCGTGAGCGAAGGACCGAGATGATGGAGGAGGTTTAAGTGGGTTTTGGGCCACTTTGGAGGGGTGTTAGTCTGCAACACACACGAGGCCTTCTTGGTCCCTCGGTTCACCGTTGGAGTATCAAACGAAGTCCAAATGATACGAAACTTGACAGGCGGTCTACCGGTAGTAAACCAAGGCCGCTTGGCAAGTATCGGTCCAATCCGGAAATGTTTAACCCCCACACATGAAAAGAAGGTAGAAATGACCACCGGAGGAGATAGGAGCGCCGGAATGCACAACGGACAACGGGGAAAAAGCTCGAATGCATGAGACAAACATGTATGCAAATGAAATGCACATGATGACATGATATGCAATGCATGACACGCAAGCAATGATAAGGCAACAACAACGAATAACTAGAGGACACCTGGCACATCGGTCTCGGGGCGTTACAACACTCCACCACTACGAGAGGATCTCGTCCCGAGATCTAGAATTGCACCGGAGGGACAACAGAAGAGAAATTGAAGAGGTAAAACTAAGTTGCTACTTTGACAAACGAGTGAAACCACGAACCTTGTAAGGTTAAGCCACTCGAGAAAAAAATACAACAGAGATGAACGAAGTATAAAGCACTCCGTTAGGAAAGAGGAACGAGGAAGAAGGTTAAAAGCACTTCGGTTGAAAAGAGATGCAAAGCTTGATACGGCAAAAGGAACTTGAGCAAAGGGGCACAATACTCCGGTTAAATGGATAAACCAAGAAAAGAACACGATCCTGACAAAACAAGAAGATGGGTTGAAGAGAGCAACATCACATGCCTCCGGAAGAAAGAAATAGAAGATAGATAATTGAAAGAAAATAATGGAGAAGAAAATACCAGTTTCTGCCACAAAAGAGCTTGAGAGGGCATACTTAGGAGGAGGGTCGAACGGAGTTGTTGGAAAACCAACAATGAAAAGAACAAGGTTGTAGTGGGCTTATGGAGAATATCTCAAAACTATGAGGTGAAATTCTGCCACTAACAGAAACGATATATTGGATTGATAAGAACAAGGAGACGAGAAACTTATTTCACCGGGAGGATAGGTGAATAACTTGGGTCATTTATGAGCACCATAGATAGCAACAATCCTAAGGGAAAACTTTTGGTGTAACATAACTCAATATAACTCCAATGAAGAGATTTAGGGATTTAAAATACCTCATTCTTAACAATATGTGAATCATGAAGCATGAAGTCAAATTATCAAGAATGACATAATACCACCTCCAATGATACGGAAGAAAGAATTGCACTCCGGATCGCGAGAAGAAGAAAGCTTGAGCTCCTCTAAAAGAATCTTGATGAACACTTCGAGAAAGGATTAAATCCTTTATGGACCATCCTGTAGAACCTCCATGAAGAACTCCGGTAAACAAAAGAATGGTAAAATGAAAGGAAAGATAAGTTGAAAACACGAGTTGAATCCTTGTAATGATTTAGATGGATCTTCATGATAAATAGAGCTTGGAACTCCGGGAAAGAAAAGATAAAGCATCTCGAACTGAGAATATGATATGATGAACCACTCCGGAAAAAAGAATTAATCACTTGGATGGGACAAGAATAAGAATTATGTTAAGCATATCCTTCGCCAATTAAATTGATGACAATCAATGGATTTGGCCAACGATGAAAAGAATTTGAAAGATCTTGGAGAAAACATAAGACCGATGATAATTCATTCTTACGTCAAACTTCGAAAATAATTTATGATAGCTCCAAAAAAATAAGAAGAGTCAGGTAAGATCCTGGGAAAAGACCTGTGGGTTAGGGCCCACTCAAGAGAAACACCGTTGAAATGATTTAAAAGAGAGGTTGCACTGGTTGAATTAAATGGCTAGAATGAGATAACAATCTCGAAAGAGCTTGAAAGGATTACGAAAGCCGAGTGGAAACACGAATCTTCTGAGATATCTTGAGCACTCCGTAACAATAGAATAGCGAGAAGTGAATGAATATGAGGAGCACCGACATGATAGGGTATTTGAAACGAGGAGAAAGATATGATCAATAACGCTTGAATTTAAACCACCGGAGAAGAAAAAATGAGTAAAGGGTGACGAACTTGAAGCTCCGTTAGAATCTTCATGAGAATCACCGGATTCAAACATTGAAAGAAAAGAATGGAGAGACTTCCATCGATACCATGGATACTTGATTAAGGAATCTGAGTCCTTAATGTTTGGATAGGACACCATCTAAGTCCGTTGAGACGACGTCATATGAACATTGGTTTGGCAAGAAACCAAAGTTGTTGTTTCTTAATGTTTGGGGATGCGATGCTTAGGGTTTCAGCCGGAGAAGCTCGAACCCAAAGCGGACAAACACATCTTCATAGGATACCCAAGGGTGACAGTTGGGTATACCTTCTATCTCAGATCCGAGGGCAAATTGTTTGTCGCTAAGAATGGGTCCTTTCTCGAGAAGAAGTTTCTCTCGAAAGAATTGAGTGGCAGGAAGTTAGAACTTGATGAGGTTGTTGAACCTTTACTTCAACCAGAGAGTGATGCAACACAGAAAGATGTTTTTCTGTGGCGCCTACGTCTGTTGAATAGGAAGTTAATGATAGTGATCATAAAGCTTCAGGTCAAGTTGCTATCGAACCTCGTAGGTCGACAAGGATATGTACTACTCCTAAGTGGTACGGTAATCCTGTCTTAGATATCATGTTGTTAGACAACAATAAACCTACGAGCTATGGAGAAGCGATGGTGGGCCCGTATTCCGACAAATGGTTAGAAGCCATGAAATCCGAGATAGGATCCATATATTAGAACAAAGTATGGACTTTGGTGGACTTGCCCGATGATCGGGAAGCCATTGAGATAGATGGATCTTTAAGAAGAAGACGGACGTGGACGGTAATGTTACCGTCTATGAAGCTCGACTTGTGGGAAAGAATCTTTTCACAAGTTCAAGGAGTTGACTACGATGAGAATTTCTCACCCGTAGCGATGCTTAAGTCCGTCGGAATCATGTTAGCATTAGCTGTATTTTTTGATTATGAAATCTTACAGATGGATGTCAAAACAAGTTTTCTTACCAGTTTTCGTAAGAAAAGTTGTATGTGATACAATAAAAGGTTTTGTCGATCCTAAGGATGCTAAAAGGTATGTTGGTTCCAGCAATCCTTCTATGGACTAGAGCAAGCATCTCAGAATCGGAATATATGCTTTGATAGAGTGATCAAAGCTTTTAGGTTTATAAAATGTTTACGAGAAACTTGTATTTACAAGAAAGTGAGTGGGAGCACTACAACATTTCTGATAAGTATATGTGGATGGCATATTGTTGATCCGAAATAATGTAGAATTCCTGGAAAGCATAAACAGTTGTTTGAAGAGTGTTTTTCAAAGGAAGACCTAGATAAAGCTGCTTACATATTGGGCATCAAGATCTATAGAGATAGATCAAGACGCCTGATGATACTTTCAAAGAACTCACACCTTGACACGTTTTTGAAGGAGTTCAAAATAGATCAGTCAAAGAAGGGGTTCTTACCTGAGTTGTAAGGTGTGAAGTTGAGTAAGACTCGAAGATTGAACACGGCAGAAGAAAGAGGAAGGACGAAGGTCGTCCCCTATGCTTTTGTCATAGGCTCTATACGGTATGCCATGCTGAAGTACCGCACCTGATGTGTGCCTTGCCACATGTCTGGCAAGAGGGTACAAATGTGATCTAGGAGTAGATCACCAGATAGCGGTCAAAATTATCCTTAGAGGAATAAGGAAATGTTTCTCGGTTATGGAGGTGATAAAGAGTTCGACGTAAAGAGTTATGTCGATGCAAGCTTAACACCTATCCGGATAGCTCTGAGTAGAGATACCGGATACGTATAATGGAGCGACAATTTGGAATAGCTTAACACCCTGCCGAAGAACTCCCACTCCATCACCACCAAGCCGTCGTGCTGCTGTTGGACTCTCTTCCTCAACCTCTCCCTCCTCCTTGCTGGATCAAGGCGTGGGAGACGTCTCCGTTCCGTACGTGTGTTGAATGCGGAGGTGCCGTCCGTTCGGTGCTAGGATCATCGGTGATTTGGATCACGACGAGTACGACTCCATCAACCCTGTTCACTTGAACGCTTCCGCTTAGCGATCTACAAGGGTATGTAGATGCACTCTCCTTCCCCTCGTTGCTAGATTACCCCATAGATTGATCTTGGTGATGCGTAGAATTTTTTTAAATTTCTGCTACGATCCCCAACAAGTTGCATAATTATTCGACTACTCATTGATCTTCACTTATATCTTTTGGAGTAGTTTGTCATTTGCTCTAGCGCTTCACTTATATTCTTTTTAGAGCATGGTGGTGGTTTTATTTTATAGAAATAGATGAACTCTCATGCGTCACTTATATTATTTTGAGAGTCCTAAACATCATGGTAATTTGCTTTGGTTATGAATTTAGTCCTAATATGATGGGCATCCAAGAGGGATATAATAAAAACTTTCATATAAAGTGCATTGAATACTATGAGAAGTTTGATACTTGATGATTGTTTTGAGATATGAGGATGATAATATTAGAGTCATGCTAGTGAGTAGTTGTGAATTTGAGAAATACTTGTGTTAAAGTTTGTGATTCCCGTAGCATGCACGTATGGTGAACCGTTATGTGATGAAGTCGGAGCATGATTTATTTATTGATTGTCTTCCTTATGAGTGGCGGTCGGGGATGAGCGATGGTCTTTTCCTACCAATCTATCCCCTAGGACCATGCGCGTAGTACTTTGTTTTGATAACTAATGGATTTTTGCAATAAGTATATGAGTTCTTTATGACTAATGCTGAGTCCATGGATTATACGCCCTCTCACCCTTCCACCATTGCTAGCCTCTCTAGTACCGCGCAACTTTCGCCGGTACCATAAACCCACCATTTACCTTCCTTAAAACAACCACCATACCTACCTATTATGGCATTTCCATAGCCATTCCGAGATATATTGCCATGCAACTTTCCACCGTTCTGTTTATTATGACACGCTCCATCATTGTCATATTGCTTTGCATGATCATGTAGTTGATATCGTATTTGTGGCAAAGCCACCGTTCATAATTCTTTCATACATGTCACTCATGAGTCATTGCACATCCCGGTACACCGCCGGAGGCATTCATATAGAGTCATATTTTGTTCTAAGTATCGAGTTGTAATTCTTGAGTTGTAAGTAAATAAAGTGTGATGATCATCATTATTAGAGCATTGTCCCAAGTGAGTAAAGGATGATGGAGACTATGATTCCCCCACAAGTCGGGATGAGACTCCGGATAAAAAAATGATGAGAGAAAAAGAGAGAAGGGACAATGCTACTATCCTTTTACCACACCTGTGCTTCAAAGTAACACCATGATCTTCATGATAGAGAGTCTCCTATGTTGTCACTTTCATATACTTGTGGGAATCTTTCATAACTTGGCTTGTATATTCCAATGATGGGCTTCCTGAAAATGCCCTAGGTCTTCGTGAGCAAGCAAGTTGGATGCACACCCACTTAGTTTCCTTTTGAGCTTCATACACTTATAACTCTAGTGCATCCGTTGCATGGCAATCCCTACTCACTCATATTGATATCTATTGATGGGCATCTCCATAGTGTTGGGGAACGTTGCAGAAAACAAAATTTTTCCAAAGGTTTCACCAAGATCCATCTATGAGTTCATCTAGCAACGAGTGATTGGATGCATCTACATACCTTTGTAGATCGCGAGCGGAAGCGTTCAAAGAACGGGGATGAGGTAGTCGTACTCGAAGTGATCGAAATCACCGGAGATCCTAGCGCCGAACGGACGGCACCTCCGCGTTCAACACACGTACGGTCAACGTGACATCTCCTCCTTCTTGATCCAGCAAGGGGAAGGAGAGGTTGAGGAAGATGACTCCAGCAGCAGCACGACGGCGTGGTGGTGGTGGAGAAGCAGTACTCCGACAGGGCTTCGCCGAGCCCTATGGAGGAGGAGGAGGTGTTGGAGGGGAGAGGGAGGCGCCAGGGGCAAGGGTCCGACTGCCCTCCCTCCCCCCTCTATATATAGGGTCCCCATTTCCTATATATAATTCTTTACCTCCGGACCATTCCGGAACTCCTCGTGATGTCCGGGATCTCATCCGGGACTCCGAACAACTTTCGGGTTACTGCATATTCATATCCCTACAACCCTAGCGTCACCGAACCTTAAGTGTGTAGACCCTACGGGTTCGGGAGACATGTAGACATGACCGAGATGGCTCTCCGGTCAATAACCAACAGCGGGATCTGGATACCCATGTTGGCTCCCACATGCTCCTCGATGATCTCATCAGACGAACCACGATGTCGAGGATTCATGCAACCCTGTATGCAATTCCCTTTGTCAATCGGTACGTTACTTGCCCGAGATTCGATCGTCGGTATCCCAATACCTCGTTCAATCTCGTTGCCGGAAAGTCACTTTACTCGTACCGTAATGCATGATCCTGTGACCAGACACTTGGTCACTTTGAGCTCATTGTGATGATGCATTACCGAGTGGGCCCAGAGATACCTCTCCGTCATATGGAGTGACAAATCCCAGTCTTGATCCGTGTCAACCCAACAGACACTTTCGGAGATACCCGTAGTATACCTTTATAGTCACCCAGTTATGTTGTGACGTTTGGTACACCCAAAGCACTCCTACGGTGTCCGGGAGTTACACGATCTCATGGTCTAAGGAAAAGATACTTGACATTGGAAAAACTCTAGCAAACAAACTATACGATCTTGTGCTATGTTTAGGATTGGGTCTTGTCCATCACATCATTCTCCTAATGATGTGATCTCATTATCAATGACATCCAATGTCCATAGTCAGGAAACCATGACTATCTGTTGATCAACGAGCTAGTCAACTAGAGGCTTACTAGGGACATGTTGGTGTCTATTTATTCACACATGTATTACGATTTCCGGATAACACAATTATAGCATGAATAAAAGACAATTATCATGAACAAGGAAATATAATAATAATGCTTTTATTATTGCCTCAAGGGCATATTTCCAACAGTCTCCCACTTGCACTAGAGTCAATAATCTAGTTACATTGTGATGAATCGAACACCCATGGAATTCTGGTGTTGATCATGTTTTGCTCTAGGGAGAGGTTTAGTCAACGGATCTGCTACATTCAGGTCCGTATGTACTTTACAAATATCTATGTCTCCATCTTGAACATTTTCACGAATGGAGTTGAAGCGACGCTTGATGTGCCTGGTCTTCTTGTGAAACCTGGGCTCCTTGGCAAGTGCAATAGCTCCAGTGTTGTCATAGAAGAGTTTGATTGGCCCCGACGCATTGGGTATGACTCCTAGGTCGGTGATGAACTCCTTCACCCAAATTGCTTCATGCACTGCCTCTGAGGCTGCCATGTACTCCGCTTCACATATAGATCCCGCCACGACGCTCTGCTTGCAACTGCACCAGCTTACTGCCCCACCATTCAAAATATACACGTATCCGGTTTGTGACTTAGAGTCATCCAGATCTGTGTCGAAGCTAGCATCGACGTAACCCTTTACGACGAGCTCTTCGTCACCTCCATAAACGAGAAACATTTCCTTAGTCCTTTTCAGGTACTTCAGGATATTCTTGACCGCTGTCCAGTGTTCCTTGCCGGGATTACTTTGGTACCTACCTACCAAACTTACGGCAAGGTTTACATCAGGTCTGGTACACAGCATGGCATACATAATAGAACCTATGGCTGAGGCATAGGGGATGACACTCATCTCTTCTATATCTTCTGCCGTGGTCGGACATTGAGCTGAGCTCAATTTCACACCTTGCAACACAGGTAAGAACCCCTTCTTAGACTGATCCATATTGAACTTCTTCAATATCTTATCAAGGTATGTGCTTTGTGAAAGACCTATGAGGCGTCTTGACCTATCTCTATAGATCTTGATGCCTAATATATATGCAGCTTCTCCAAGGTCCTTCATTGAAAAACTCTTATTCGAGTAGGCCTTAATGCTGTCCAAGAGTTCTATATCATTTCCCATCAAAAGTATGTCATCTACATATAATATGAGAAATGCTATAGAGCTCCCACTCACTTTCTTGTAAACGCAGGCTTCTCCATAAGTCTGCGTAAACTCAAATGCTTTGATCATCTAATCAAAGCGAATGTTCCAACTCTGAGATGCTTGCACCAGCCCATAAATTGAGCGTTGGAGCTTGCACACCTTGTCAGCATTCTTAGGATCGACAAAACCTTCCGGCTGCATCATATACAATTCTTCCTTAAGGAAACCATTAAGGAATGCCGTTTTGACGTCCATTTGCCATATCTCATAATCATAGAATGCGGCAACTGCTAACATGATTCGGACGGACTTTAGCTTCGCTACCGGTGAGAAAGTCTCATCGTAGTCAACCCCTTGAACTTGTCGATAACCCTTAGCGACAAGCCGAGCTTTATAGATGGTCACATTACCATCTGCGTCTGTCTTCTTCTTAAAGATCCATTTATTTTCTATGGCTCGCCTCTCAATGGGCAAGTCAGTCAAAGTCCATACTTCGTTTTCATACATGGATCCTATCTCGGATTTCATGGCTTCTAGCCATTTGTCGGAATCCGGGCCCGCCATCGCTTCTTCATAGTTCGAAGGTTCACCGTTGTCTAACAACATGATTTCCAGGACAGGGTTGCCGTACCACTCTGTTGCGGAACGTGTCCTTGTGGACCTACGAAGTTCAGTAGCAACTTGATCTGAAGTTTCATGATCATCATCATTAATTTCCTCTCTAGTCGGTGCAGGCACCTCATGAACATTTTCTTGAGTTGCGCCATTTTCCGGTTCAAGAGGTAATACTTCATCAAGTTCTACTTTCCTCCCACTTACTTCTTTCGAGAGAAACTCCTTCTCTAGAAAGGATCCATTCTTGGCAACAAAAATCTTGCCTTCGGATCTGAGGTAGAAGGTATACCCAATAGTTTCTTTAGGGTATCCTATGAAGACGCATTTTTCCGACTTGGGTTCGAGCTTTTCAGGTTGAAGTTTCTTGACATAAGCATCGCATCCCCAAACTTTTAGAAACGACAGCTTAGGTTTCTTCCCAAACCATAATTCATACGGTGTCGTCTCAACGGATTTCGACGGAGCCCTATTTAAAGTGAATGTGGCAGTCTCTAAAGCATAGCCCCAAAATGATAGCGGTAAATCGGTAAGAGACATTATAGGTCGCACCATATCTAACAGAGTGCGATTACGACGTTCGGACACACCATTATGCTGAGGTGTTCCAGGCGGCGTCAGTTGTGAAACTATTCCACATTTTCTTAAGTGTGTGCCAAATTCGTGACTCAAGTATTCTCCTCCACGATCTGATCGCAAGAACTTGATTTTCCTGTCACGTTGATTCTCAACCTCACTCTGAAATTCCTTGAACTTTTCAAAGGTCTCAGACTTGTGTTTCATTAAATAGACATACCCATATCTACTCAAGTCATCAGTGAGGGTGAGAACATAACGATAGCCACCGCGAGCCTCAACACTCATTGGACCGCACACATCAGTATGTATGATTTCCAATAAGTTGGTTGCTCACTCCATTGTTCCTGAAAATGGAGTCTTGGTCATTTTACCCATGAGGCATGGTTCGCACGTGTCAAATGATTCGTAATCAAGAGACTCTAAAAGTCCATCCGTATGGAGATTCTTCATGCGTTTGACACCTATGTGACCAAGGCGGCAGTGCCACAAGTATGTGGGACTATCATTATCAATCTTACATCTTTTGGTATTCACACTATGAATATGTGTAGCATTACGCTTGAGATTCATTAAGAATAAACCATTCACCATCGGAGCATGACCATAAAACATATCTCTCATATAAATAGAACAACCATTATTCTCGGATTTAAATGAGTAGCCATCTCGTATTAAACGAGATCCTGATACACTGTTCATGCTCAAACTTGGCACTAAATAACAATTATTGAGGTTCAAAACTAATCCCGTAGGTAAATGTAGAGGTAGCGTGCCGACGGCGATCACATCGACCTTGGAACCATTCCCGACGTGCATCGTCACCTCGTCCTTCGCCAGTCTCCGCTTATTCCGCAGCTCCTGCTTTGAGTTACAAATGTGAGCAACTGCACCGGTATCAAATACCCAAGAGCTACTACGAGTACTGGTAAGGTACACATCAATTACATGTATATCACATATACCTTTCGTGATGCTGGCCTTCTTGTCCGCTAAGTATTTGGGGCAGTTCCGCTTCCAGTGACCACTTCCCTTGCAATAAAAACACTCAGTCTCAGGCTTGGGTCCATTCTTTGGCTTCTTCCCGGCAGCTTGCCTGCCGGGCGCGGCAACTCCCTTGCCGTCCTTCTTGAAGTTTTTCTTACCCTTGCCTTTCTTGAACTTAGTGGTTTTATTCACCATCAACACTTGATGTTCCTTTTTGACTTCTACCTCTGCTGATTTCAGCATTGCAAATACTTCAGGAATGGTCTTTTCCATCCCCTGCATATTGAAGTTCATCACAAAGCTCTTGTAGCTCGGTGTAAGCGACTGGAGGATTCTGTTAATGACCGCGTCATCCGGGAGATTAACTCCCAGCTGAGTCAAGCGGTTATGTAACCCAGACATAGTGAGGATGTGCTCACTGACAGAACTATTTTCCTCCATCTTACAGCTGAAGAACTTGTCGGAGACTTCATATCTCTCGACCCGGGCATGAGCTTGAAAAACCATTTTCAGCTCTTCGAACATCTCATATGCTCCGTGTCTCTCAAAACGCTTTTGGAGCCCCGGCTCTAAACTGTAAAGCATGCCGCACTGAACAAGGGAGTAATCATCGGAACGTGTCTGCCAAGCGTTCATAACGTCTTGTTCTGCAGGGAGAACAGGTGCTTCACCTAGCGGTGCTTGTAGGACATAATCTTTCTTGGCAGCTATGAGGATGATCCTCAGGTTCCGGACCCAGTCCGTATAGTTGCTGCCATCGTCTTTTAGCTTGGTTTTCTCTAGGAAAGCGTTGAAGTTGAGGACAACGTTGGCCATTTGATCTACAAGACATATTGTAAAGGTTTTAGACTAAGTTCATGATAATTAAGTTCATCTAAATCAAATTATTCAATGAACTCCCACTCAGATAGACATCCCTCCAGTCATCTAAGTATAACATGATCCGAGTTAACTAGGCCGTGTCCGATCATCACGTGAGACGGACTAGTCAACATCGGTGAACATCTTCATGTTGATCGTATCTTCTATACGACTCATGCTCGACCTTTCGGTCTTCTGTGTTCCGAGGCCATGTCTGTACATGCTAGGCTCGTCAAGTTAACCTAAGTTTTTGCATGTGTAAATCTGTCTTACACCCGTTGTATGTGAACGTTGGAATCTATCACACCCGATCATCACATGGTGCTTCGAAACAACAAACTGTCGCAACGGTGCACAGTTAGGGGGAACACTTTCTTGAAATTATTATGAGGGATCATCTTATTTACTACCGTCGTTCTAAGTAAACAAGATGCAAAAACATGATAAACATCACATGCAATCAAATAATAATAGTGACATGATATGGCCAATATCACATAGCTCCTTTGATCTCCATCTTGGGGCTCCATGATCATCTTGTCACCGGCATGACACCATGATCTCCATCATCATGATCTCCATCATCGTGTCTCCATGAAGTTGCTCGCCAACTATTACTTCTACTACTATGGCTAACACGTTTAGCAATAAAGTAAAGTAATTTACATGGCGTTTCTCAATGACACGCAGGTCATACAAAAAATAAAGACAACTCCTATGGCTCCTGCCGGTTGTCATACTCATCGACATGCAAGTCGTGATTCCTATTACATTAGCATGAACATCTCATACATCACATATATATCATTCATCATTCATCACAACTTTGGCCATATCACATCACAAAACACTTGCTGCAAAAACAAGTTAGACGTCCTCTAATTGTTGTTGCAAGTTTTACGTGGCTGCAATAGGGTTCTAGCAAGAACGTTTTCTTACCTACGTGAAAGCCACAACGTGATTTGCCAACTTCTATTTACCCTTCATAAGGACCCTTTTCATCGAATCCACTCCAACTAAAGTGGGAGAGACAGACACCCGCCAGCCACCTTATGCAACTAGTGCATGTTAGTCGGTGGAACCGGTCTCACGTAAGCGTACGTGTAAGGTTGGTCCGGGCCGCTTCATCCCACAATACCGCTGAAGCAAAAATAAGAATAGTAGCGGCAAGAAAGTTGACAACATCTACGCCCACAACAAATTGTGTTCTACTCGTGCAAAGAGAACTACGCATAGACCTAGCTCATGATGCCACTGTTGTGGAACATTGCAGAAAACAAAAAATTTCCTACGGTTTCACCAAGATCCATCTATGAGTTCATCTAGCAACGAGTGATTGGATGCATCTACATACCTTTGTAGATCGCGAGCGGAAGTGTTCAAAGAACGGGGATGAGGTAGTCGTACTCGACGTGATCCAAATCACCGGAGATCCTAGCGCCGAACGGACGGCACCTCCACGTTCAACACACGTACGGTCAGCGTGACGTCTCCTCCTTCTTGATCCAGCAAGGGGAAGGAGAGGTTGAGGAAGATGACTCCAGCAGCAGCACGATGGCGTGGTGGTGGTGGAGAAGCAGTACTCCGACAAGGCTTTGTCGAGCTCTATGGAGGAGGAGGAGGTGTTGGAGGGGAGAGGGAGGCGCCAGGGGCAAGGGTCCGGCTGCCCTCCCTCCCCCCTCTATATATAGGGTCCCCACTTCCTATATATAATTCTTTACCTCCGGACCATTCCGGAACTCCTCGTGACGTCCGGGATCTCATCCGGGACTCCGAACAACTTTCGGGTTACTGCATATTCATATCCCTACAACCCTAGCGTCACCGAACCTTAAGTGTGTAGACCTACGGGTTCAGGAGACATGTAGACATGACCGAGATGGCTCTCCGGTCAATAACCAACAGCGGGATCTGGATACCCATGTTGGCTCCCACATGCTCCTCGATGATCTCATCGGATGAACCACGATGTCGAGGATTCATGCAACCCCGTATGCAATTCCCTTTGTCAATCGGTACGTTACTTGCCCGAGATTCGATCGTCGGTATCCCAATACCTCGTTCAATCTCGTTGCCGGCAAGTCACTTTACTTGTACCATAATGCATGATCCTGTGACCAGACACTTGGTCACTTTGAGCTCATTGTGATGATGCATTACCGAGTGGGCCCAGAGATACCTCTCCGTCATACGGAGTGACAAATCCCAGTCTTGATCCGTGTCAACCCAACAGACACTTTCGGAGATACCCGTAGTATACCTTATTGTCACCTAGTTACGTTGTGACGTTTGGTACACCCAAAGCACTCCTACGGTATACGGGAGTTACATGGTCTCATGATCTAAGGAAAAGATACTTGACATTGGAAAAACTCTAGCAAACGAACTATACGATCTTGTGCTATGTTTAGGATTGGGTCTTGTCCATCACATCATTCTCCTAATGATGTGATCTCTTTATCAATGACATCCAATGTCCATAGTCAGGAAACCATGACTATCTGTTGATCAACGAGCTAGTCAACTAGAGGCTTACTAGGGACATGTTGGTGTCTATTTATTCGCACATGTATTATGATTTCCGGATAACACAATTATAGCATGAATAAAAGACAATTATCATGAACAAGGAAATATAATAATAATGCTCTTATTATTGCCTCTAGGGCATATTTCCAACACATAGCCCATTGATATGCCTAGTTGATGTGAGAATATCTTCTCCTTTTTGTCTTCTCCACAACCACCATTCTATTCCACCTATAGTGCTATGTCCATGGCTCACGCTCATGTATTGCGCGAAGATTGAAAAAGTTTGAGAACATCAAATGTATGAAATAATTGATTGGCTTGTCATCGGGGTTGTGCAGATTTAAATATTTTGTGTGATGAAGATAGAACATAGCCAGACTATATGATTTTGTAGGGATAGATTTCTTTGGCCATGTTATTTTGAGATGACATGATTGCTTTGTTAGTATGCTTGAAGTATTATTGTTTTTATGTCAATATTAAACTTTTGTCTTGAATATTATGGATCTGAATATTCTTGCCACAATAAAGAGAATTACATGGATAAATATTTTAGGTAGCATTCCTCATCAAAAATTCTATTTTTATCATTTACCTACTCAAGGACGAGCAGGAATTAAGCTTGGGGATGCTGATACGTCTCCAACATATCTATAATTTTTGATTGTTCCATGCTATTATATTATCTGTTTTGGATGTTTATGGGCTTTATTATACACTTTTATATTATTTTTGGGACTAACCTATTAACCGGAGGCCCAACCCAAATTACTGTTTTCTTGCCAATTTCAGTGTTTCGAATAAAAGGAATATCAAACGGAGTCCAAACGGAATGAAACCTTTGGGAAAGTTATTTTTGGAATGGAAGCAAACCAGGAGACTTGGAGTTTACATCAGGGAAGCTTCGAGGTGGCCACGAGGCAGGGAGGCGCGCCTGCCCCCCTAGGCACGCCCCCACCCTCGTGGCTCCCTTGACCGACTTCTTTCGCCTATATATATCAATATACCCTAGAAACATCGAAGAGCAGAATAGATCAGGAGTTCCGCCGCCAAAAGCCTCCGTAGCCACCGAAAACCAACCTAGACCCGTTCCGGCACCCTGCCGGAGGGGGGAATCCCTCTCCGGTGGCCATCTTCATCATCCCGGCGCTCTCCATGATGAGGAGGGAGTAGTTCTCCCTCGGGGTTGAGGGTATGTACCAGTAGCTATGTGTTTGATCTCTCTCTCTCTCTCGTGTTCTTGAGGTGGTACGATCTTGATGTATCGGGAGCTTTACTATTATGGTTGGATCTTATGATATTTCTGCCCCTCTACTCTCTTGCAATGGATTGAGTTTTCCCTTTGAAGTTATCTTATCGGATTGAGTCTTTAAGGATTTGAGAACACTTGATGTATGTCTTGCACGTGCTTATCTCTGGTGACAATGGGATATCATGTGATCCACTTGATGTATGTTTTGGTGATCAACTTGCGAGTTCCGCGACCTCGTGAACTTATGCATAGGGGTTGGCACATGTTTTCGTCTTGACTCTCCGGTAGAAACTTTGGGGCACTCTTTGAAGTACTTTGTGTTGGTTGAATAGATGAATCTGAGATTGTGTGATGCATATCGTATAATCATACCCATGGATACTTGAGGTGACATTGGAGTATCTAGGTGACATTAGGGTTTTGGTTGATTTGTGTCTTAAGGTGTTATTCTAGTACGAACTCTACGATAGATCGAACGAAAAGAATAGCTTCATGTTATTTTACTACGGACTCTTGAATAGATTGATCAGAAAGGATAACTTTGAGGTGGTTTCGTACCCTACCATAATCTCTTCGTTTGCTCTCCGCTATTAGCGACTTTGGAGTGACTCTTTGTTGCGTGTTGAGGGATAGTTATATGATCCAATTATGTTATTATTGTTGAGAGAACTTGCACTAGTGAAAGTATGAACCCTAGGCCTTGTTTCAACGCATTGCAATACCGTTTGTGCTCACTTTTATTATTAGTTACCTTGATGTTTTTATATTTTTAGATTACAAAAACCATTATCTACTATCCATATTGCACTTGTATCACCATCTCTTCGCCGAACTAGTGCACCTATACAATTTACCATTGCATTGGGTGTGTTGGGGACACAAGAGACTCTTTCTATTGGGTTGCAGGGTTGTTTGAGAGAGACCATCTTCATCCTACGCCTCCCACGGATTGATAAACCTTAGGTCATCCACTTGAGGGAAATTTGCTACTATCCTACAAACCTCTGCACTTCGAGGCCCAACAACGTCTACAAGAAGAAGTTTGTGTAGTAGACATCATCAACCCCTTCACGGCCACTTGCAAAAGTGAGATCTGGTAAAGATAATAAGATAAATATTTTTGGTATTTTTGTTGTATAGATTGGAAAATAAAGATTGCAAAATAAACGGCGACAGAAATGGCTAGTTGAAGGGAGATTAATATGATGGAGAATAGACCAGGGGGCCATATGTTTCACTAGTGGCTTCTCTGAAGATAGCAAATTCTACGGTGGGTGAAAAAATTACTGTCGAGCAATTGATAGAAAAGCGCATAGTTATGAGAATATCTAGGCATGATCATGTATATAGGCATCACGTCAGTGACAAGTAGACCGAAACGATTCTGCATCTACTACTATTACTCCACACATCGACCGCTATACAGCATGCATCTAGAGTATTAATTCATAAGAACAGAGTAACGCATTAGGCAAGATGACATGATGTAGAGGGATAAACTCAAGCAATATGATATAAAGCCCATCTTTTTATCCTCGATGGAAACAATACAATACGTGCCTTGCTGCCCCTACTGTCACTGGGAAAGGACACCGCAAGATTGAACCCAAAGCTAAGCACTTCTTCCATTGCAAGAAAGATCAATCTAGTAGGCCAAACCAAACTGATAATTTGAAGAGACTTGCAAAGATATTAAATCATGCATAAAAGAATTCAGAGAAAAATCAAATATTGTTCATAGATAATCTTGATCATAAACCCACAATTCATCGGATCTCGACAAACACATCGCAAACAGAATTACATCGAATAGATCTCCAAGAGAATCGAGGAGAACTTTGTATTGAGATCCAAAGAGAAAGAAGAAGCCATCTAGCTAATAACTATGGACGCGAAGGTCTGTGGTAAACTACTCACACATCATCGGAGAGGCTATGGTATTGATGTAAAAGCCCTCCGTGATCGATTCCCCCTCCGGTGGAGCACCAGAAAAGGCCCCAAGATGGGATCTCATGGGTATAGAAGGTTGCGGCGGTGGAAATAGGGTTTCGTGGTGCTCCTGGATGTTTTCGGGGTATATGGGTATATATAGGAGGAAGAAGTAGGTCGGTGGAGCTGCGAGGGGCCCATGAGGGTGGGGGGCGCGCCCTCCTGCCTCGTGGCCTCCTCGCTTCTTTCTTAACGTCCACTCCAAGTCTCCTGGATCACGTTTGTTCCAAAAATAACTCTCCCGAAGGTTTCATTCCGTTTGGATTCCGTTTGGTATTCCTTTTCTGCGAAACACTGAAATAGGCAAAAAAACAACAATTTGCACTGGGCCTTCGGTTAATAGGTTAGTCCTAAAAATAATATAAAAGGTATATTAAAGCCCATTAAACATCCAAAACAGATAATATAATAGCATGGAACAATCAAAAATTATAGATACGTTGGAGACGTATCATCCCTCTCCGAGGCGACACGGGGGGAACCCTATCTGCCCCGCCGGCGGCACCCCCTTCCCCGCCTCCCTCCCTCGCCGCCGTCGTGGTCCGCTGCGGGGCAAAGCCCTGGCAGTGCCGGCGGCGGCGGGGCATCTCCCCGGCGAAGCTCCCCTCCCTTCCCCAATGACGGCTCGGATCTGGCCGCTGGTGCCCTTGGCGGCGTGGCGTGGTGGAGGCTCGGTGGCGTCCCTGCTCCGCGCCGGAGGTGGTGGGGCGCCTTCTGCCGGTGGTGCTGCCTCGACGACTGGTGCAGCCCGGGGCCTGGGATCCTTCTTGGCTGGATCTGGGCGGCGGGGTTCGGGGCTGTGACGACTGTTAGGCATGGCGTGGTGTTCCTGTGGCTCTGCTGCGACTCGCTCCCGGCGGTGGTTGGCTAGCGGCGGGTCGGTGGTGCTTGCTGGCAGCGCCCGAAGCACGGATACGTGGATCTCGGTCCGGATCTGGTGCGTCTTTGGCGCTGGCCGGCGTCCTTGGGGTGCTCACGGCAGGGAGTGCGGCGATTCTCTATGGATCCTTGCATGGAGCGTAGCAGGATGGAGGGTGTAGGTGGTGCGCCGACACTGGCGGTGGCGGCGGTGCGAGCGTAGCCATGGCGGCGACGGTGCTGCGAGGCCTTGCCAGGAAGGGTCTTGGTGGGCAGCGGGCTTTCGGTTGCTGCCGTGTGAGGCGTGCGGCGATGCCTCGGCGGTGTGGATGCCGGAGTGTGGTCGGAGGTGCGGGTCGGTTCCATTCTAGTGGCAGTCCCCTGGCGCGGGTGAAGGCCACCGTGGCGGAACTGGCTTTGCACCGCTAGGTGGTTGCTGCGGCTCCTAGTCGATGTTGAAGGTGATGGCTTTAGGCGTGTTCCCTCGGCATTGAGGGGGGCTTCGATGTCAAGTTGTTGCGGTGACGGCGGTGCGAGGTATCTGATCGAGATTGGCCGGGATCTTGGAGACGTGGAGATGTGCAGCGCTACGGATGAAAATCCTGTTCGGTTGTGGCCAGACCAGCGTTGATGGCACCTGCGGGTGTCATTCACCTTCCTGGAGGCTTCGTTGAGTGCAACGCCATCTTCCTCGCGACCTCGTATCGGCAGTTGTCTCTGGGGCGAAAGCCTTGATTCGTAGGATCGGCTGGCAACGTCTCTGAGGTTGTTACTCTGTTGGGAGCATTGTGCTGGGAGACTCGAGGTCCCATGATGCGCTCCTCCGGTGTTCACCGCTGCCCGGATCTTTCTCCTCCGGCGCTATGTACGGTCGTCGCTGGCTAATCCAAGGAGGCTGGAGTTGCTGTTCTTCGGAGGTCTTCAGTGTCGGCTAAGACGCAGCGAGGGGCTCGGTGTTGGGTAGGCTTTTTGTGTCATAGCTGTGTTGTTGTGTTTGGTTGTCTTTGTACGAACTGGGTTGGAGTTGGTCGCCTTCGTTGTTCGCAGTGAGTGATAGACGTTGTTGTATATCTTATTTCTCTCCTTCTATAAAGCTAAGACACACAATTTGCGTACCCTCGAAAAAAAGTTCTTGCTGTCTATAAAAAATTATAATGCTACCTTTCGTTCTCTAAAGTAAATGTTTCGAAAAAAATCGCTATGATTCTTAGTGGTCCAGATCTTATCAACTAACTGAGTAGTACTACGGATAGTGCCTTCTCTTCGCCAGGTCAGCAAGCACTTTTCCCATACATACATATCCACCCTATTCATTTCACGGCGACGTCCATCTCCGCCGTTCCCATCCGATCCATCTCCGCCACCCACATATACGCGCCGGCTTCTATCTGTCTTCTCCCCGGGCGGCCGTCGCCGTCGAACGTCGCCATGGCGCTCGTGGTGCGGTCGGCGTCTCCGACGGCCCACCCACATTTTTTTTTGAAAAGAAACATAGAAACTTTATTCATTTACGATAACAAGTACATCGTTTATGAGGAGGGATACAATTTCACTCAAGGGTTCCTCAAACCAGTTCAAAGGTGTAGAAAATCTAGCTAACTTAGCAAGTTCATGTGCGACCCTATTTGCTTCTCTATTACAATGCTCAAATTTAGTAATGGGAAAGTCACATGCTAAAAAATAACGATCGTCAAACACTGCCGCCGCTATACTAGATGACCGTCCTCCATTGTTCATGGTTTCGATAACCTCCATGTTATCTGAGTTAATAACTAAGCGGTTGCAGCCCGCCCTTTGAGCAATAGATAGACCATATCTAAGCGCCATAGCTTCAGCCGTCAGAACATCCGTGCACCAATCAATTCTCCAATTCCCCTCTGCAATGAATTTTCCTTTATCATCTCTCAAAACAGCACCAGCCGTGCCCCTGAGCCGGTCATGATCAAAAGAGGCATCCACATTAAGTTTTACAAACCCCCTTGGAGGTTGGACCCAACCTCTCTTTTCATCGTAGCCTTTGATGACATAGCCAAAACATAGTTTAACGTAATAGCACGAATTCCCATGGAGATCTGGTTAGCGTCTTGGGTTTTTTCCTTATGGACCAGTTTTCGCCTCTCCCACCATAAATACCAAGTTGAAATTGCAATTAATTCACGGACATTTGGAATACCCAAGATCGTAAGCTCCCGTTCAGGCATAGAAAGCAAGAATTCAAGCACTGCCTCACCAGCATAATCAACTTCGCACGCTCTTTTAATGACCTGATCTAGACCCAGTTTTCTCCAAACCTCCTTTGCTTTCTGACATTGAAATAATATATGCTTTGTATCCTGTGATCCAAAGGAACATGCCGGACAATTGGGGGTAACCTTTATATGTCTAATTGACGGCCCACCCACCTAATTGATAACCCCGTCCATCTATCACAGCTCTGGTCGCTTGCCCTACTGCATGCCAGGTGCATGCATGGCCGACTGGCTTCTTGTCGGTGGCGCCTAGACATGGCATGTGCAACACGTAGGACTGCATGAAGGGGAGACGTCCCTGAACTCAGACCAACATGATTTCTTCTTCTCCCTCCCCGGCCATATACCTGAATACCTGATGATAGGCAAGCCGTTGGCCGACACCGGCCGGGTGCAAGTTAATTCCACCACCTGTACAATATTTTTCTGGGAACACGATACGTGTAGCTCAAGATACTAGCATCTCGAACCATCTAGAACAGGGACAAAAACGCGGTGTAGAAAAACCAGAGGGACTGTGACATCTAGACTAGTTGCAGAACAAAAACAGATACATACACAAAGACTTGTGGAAAAATGAGCGGTCACGGCAGATCATTACCTGCAGATGCGTACGCAGCTATCACTTTCAGGCGGACGAGTTCGTGGCCGACGTGCACCGGATTCAGATAACCACAAACACTAAAGAATAACAAGTCCCCAAAAGTCCAAGCAATGGAAAAAAAATGTGACCACACAATCGATTAGCCCATCATCGTCCCAAGGAAAAATCTACCTTACCTCCATGCATGTGGGGCGACTAGAAAAAACTCATGAATTCTTGTAAAACAAGTGGACGGTATGAACAGAGAGATCCGAGCTTCGAAATTCGAATGTTCCACATAACCACAAACGCTAGAATAAAAAGTTCCAGGAAGTCCACACCATGAAAGAAGAATATTATCACAATCTGTCAGCCTCGCGAGACCTAGCTTGATCGAGGAGAACAATAACGGAAAAAACTAGTTAGGGAACCCAAACACAAAGTCCCATGTTGTTTTTTCTAAAACACAAGTTGGCAATATTGAATCATACCGTGACACGGATCTATATATATGATGGCACCGAGATTTGAAAATTATAATTCGACATGTCAGCATGCCCAGAAAACAAATAGTATTATCCACAGCTTGATCTGTCATTTTGAGCTATACTATCCACTAATCCACAGCTAAACTTTATATGTCATGTCAAGCCATGCCATGTGGTCAAATGCACTATCGATCATATCAGATGCTACTCCTACATGACATCCCGCGATTCCGCCTATTCGCGATCGGACGGCGGGCGAGTCCCTTTCCACCTTGTTGGGGAAGAGAAGTTGGCACCACAATCGGTGGCGCGAATGCAAGGTTCAAGAGGCCCACAAGCAACTCACGCGCTCATGGCTGACTCAGCAGGAGCTCACACATAATCTTCTTCTTCTTCGCATTTTTGTAGAGATAAGACCGAGAACTGGGCGTACAACAGACTCCTCGACGAGGGCGGACAACAGTGCAACGAAGAAGTACTCTGCTTTTGGCTCGAGAACTCAAGAACAGGGATCAGAGAACCGATGGCTACGTTCGCGACGTCGACGGCGGCGGTGATGGGGTCGGCTCGCCCGGGGCGGGTGGCCGGGCCTCGGCGGTGCGTGGTGACGCGCGCGTCCGCCATGATGGCGGCGACCGGGAGAACGCACTACGAGGTTCTCGGGGCGGGCGCGGGAGCTAGCAGGGTGGAGATCAAGGCGGCGTACCGGCGTCTGGCTAGGGAGGTGCACCCGGACGCTGCTGGTGGCGGCGGCGACGAGGGGTTCATCCAGCTGCACGCGGCCTACGCCACGCTCGCTGACCCCGACGAGCGCGCTCGCTACGACAGGGACGTGGCCTGCCGCGCCGCGGGGATGATGATGCGGCGGGCGGCAGCGACGTCCGGACCGGCGTTCAGGCGGAGGACGTGGGAGACCGACCAGTGCTGGTAGAACGTACAGCAACGCAAACACGGCTGCCGTCCGGGCTCCCAACCGGCGGCCGCCCGGTTCGCTCAGGCACGGCGCTGGAGAGGTCTTCCCGACTGTCGTGCAACGTACGATCAGGATTGGACGGCCCAGATCGGGTGATGCAGACGCGGGAGCTCTCTACACAGCAAGAGGCGTTTTTAAAGATCTCTTGCGTGTCTGGTCAGCAAAATGCAAATATTACTGTAAATTAACGGCCAAGGAATATATATTGTGTAGCTCTTTTTCTGAATGATTTGAAGATTGCTCATCACACCTGCAGGTCCATCGTTTCTTCCTTGCAAGCTGTCTCTTTCATTCTACATGAAATTAATTACCACAGTACAATAATCCATGTCAGTTATTTCTTTTTTTTGAACCACATATATTATATTAATCAATAAACAGAGTTCAATTGCACACATACATGCGAAAACTATCAGAAACACCGGGACATGACAAATGTCGTTCAGAAAACTTTGGAGAAAAAACTCCACACAAAAGAATATTACAAATAAATCTATTAGAGTCTCTGCAAACAATCAAATCTGAAATAGCCGCCAACCACCAGCGCCGTCGAGACGCACACCGGTGAAAGAGGCAGTGCACCAGCAAACCAAAATCCAGGCCAACGCCATAGCCTTTTACGCGTTATGAGCCGAAGACCAGACCTTTAGAACGGGCGCTTGACGATGTGGCGTGTCGACCGAGGATGTTCCCCGCGCCAACCTGGATCCAAATCTGACGAATTCCGCCGCCGTTGACGGGGAAGAGCGCCAAATCTGCAGCCGTCGGGCCACCAACCCTGTATCAGCATCAATTTGTCCCACTTGTCGGCGCCGCCATGAGAGGTGACAACATCTAGACAGAAGAAACATAAGGCCTACCGGTCTGAACGTACGGCAAGCCTGTCATGTCATAGTTTTGGATAATTTCTCCAAAAAGTGTCATAGTTTTGGATAGGTAGAAAAAAAGACTGCGAGGACATATAGCCACAGGAGCGAAGTAAGGATAAATGGTCACTCATGTCAAGACGACTACTCTCACGTGTTTCTATATTTTCAATTTAACTAGCGAAACATATGTTATCTACCATAAGAAAACATCTGAAGATTCATCGTCGAATGAAGGCTCTAAACATTCTTTTGTGTGTGGTCGAAACATATGTTATTTCACATGTTTTGTTAGTCAAATTGAAAATATAAATTTCTATGACTGACTTATATTCCCACTTGGAGGGAGTAATAACACTGGCATCGAGGTATTTCATTATGGGAGTCATTTTCATGTTTGGATTCTAGAATATATCCGTTTGAATGAGCCATTGACATCAGTTGACCCCAGCCATACATTGTAGATCCACCCTAGAGCAAAATCATTTCTCAAGGGAGTACCGAGGAGGGAACAATTATGTTGCTAACGTAATGGAGCCAGAAACCTAATTAGTTCCATTATATTTATTATAAACATATTATCATGCCATATATAGTTGATGTTTTAAATATCAACACATGGTCAAAGTAGTTCAATTTAGTATAATGCTATTTTTTTATTAAACTAATTAATAGTTTCCTCGGCAGAGCAATCAGAAGATGGAGAATAGAGAATTAGGGAAAAAATATCTTTCGAGACAATTCTTCGTTTTAGTCCTCTTATACCCACATGTGGTTTATTTGCTATTCGACTAGGCAATCAATACAATCACGCCATCACAATCACATGAACCGTTCGATACTAAAAACCACGGCCTAGATCACTGCTCTCATTTACACGTGCAATTTGAGTCATTATTCGCAGAGCACCCCATATGTATCACCTGAGGCTATGTGATGGACTCTTCATCCTCAGTCACCCCAAACCTGCCATCTCTTCTTTCTCTGGATATTCCTTTTAGAGCTGCATTGTTGTTGTAGTCTAACAATGCAATATGAGATTCCTCTACCCACTACCATGAGGTGGTTCTCCAAGCGGCCAGGCTTAGTGCTGACCTAATATAGGGAAATAAGGCTGTCTCCCCACCCCTTGTTCGTAGGACTCTAAAAAGTAGCATGCTTGCACATTAGCGCGACATACAATTCTCAAATTAGCAAGTGTGGTGAATCTTCAAATCTTATCAACTGAGTTGGTTCAAGTGAATTTAAGATAGGCCTGGTCAATATAATCTTGATATAGGTACATGGTTTAGGAAAGTCACACCACTTTTGTAGAAAAAAAAATCCATGTAAGAAAACAAATGATCAATACTACAACTTACTCAAGTTTGTATTTGTAATACTCATCCAATCTAGACATTTTGTAAGCTCTAGAATTATCTATTTAGTCACATTAAAACTTATTAGTATTGATTTAAAGAATATCTAGCAAGTTATTCAATTCATACAATGTAAAGCAATTTGTGAAATTATATAATATTTAAAGATGCATTGGAAAAATTAAAGATAAATGCAAATGCACTAGCGTAAATTTATTTGTGGAGTATGATGATAATATTTGTTTGCGTAGATATTTGGTGGTTGTAACAAGATACTTTATTAAATATCCAAACCAAATAAAAATAGTTTGGCCAAAAAACCACAAGTTACTTAGCACTATAAAAGTATTTATACTACTAAATATCAGATTTTTATGAAATTTTTAAAATTAAATATGTGAGCATGTTTAAATATTTAATTTTGATAGTTATACTGATAAAAAATTATTAATATAGTATATGAAAATATTTTGTCAACAAGAAACATAGTTTAGTGAATTTTTTATTCTAAAGTAGGAAAGTTTAGTATAAATAGCTCATTATAGCGTATGTGTGCGAAACTTAATGCTTAGTTAAATAATCCTTGTGTGGGAAACAAAAGAGTATAAAGTTTTTTATTAAATCAAATGACATTGAACTTTTCATGATATACCAACATATCCAAACTACATGTAATCAAGTTCGGTTGCGCAAAAGTTTTTATTTATTGAATTGTCTTTCTCGATTTCATCCACCTCATGAAGATCATGCTCCATATGAATAGATTAATCCTGCCCAACACCATCGTATCTCGCAAAGTCATCCTAAGATCTAGAGTATATAGAAATAGCGAGTGTGATTTTTTCCATCTTGCTCTTTTGCCGATTTTATTAAGCAAACACTATGCAGAAGAGATTAGATAGACGAGAGCGACAATAGTGTAAGAGTGTGTGACTCGTGGAGTTGATGTGCGACACTACCAGAAAACTAAATAAAAATATTTTTTGACAAAAAAGTAAAAGTTACTTAGCAATAGAAAATTATTTATACTAATAAATATCACAATTGTAAGAATATAATAAAATGCACGAGCATGTTTATAGTCTTAATTTGTTAGATTCCACCAAACCACTCACCGAGAAGATCGATGGGACAATTAGGGACGTAAAAGATATCACACCAGCTATGATGTCAAAAGTTGAATTTTTTTTCTGTTCGATGAGGTTTCCTAGAGGGACTTGAGATAATGTCCCTGTCACAAACCCATATTCTATGGTATCCCAAATTTCTTCTAGGGTACCGCTGCAAATAAATGTCGTTCTTAACCATGTATTTAACCGTCATGCCACAACATTGTTTTAAAATTTTGGCTGTCAGCTCAATCAATACTCCTTTGTTCTTAAACTATGTTGGTATTTTCATGTTGCAACATACACCAGAGTAAGAGTATTGAAGTTTGCATCCTCAATAGAGCCCTTAATCATTATGAACCTTAGGGCATCAACTATATTGTTTTCTAAACTTAGTCCAATTGATTCAACAATAAAAGAACAAAGATATATCCTACGGTCTACCTTATTTGCTAATAGTTTGTTAAGATGAGTCTCTACAGGTCCTCATGATGTGCATGGCACATCAACAGTCGACCAAGAATGGATTGAACCTTTATTAATTGATTAAAAATCGGAAATCATCTTGCCTTCAACTCAAGGTGGTTCAGTGATTATGCGCTAACTATCGAGTACTGATGGTGCCTCCATGTTACCTGAACATTTCAATAATGCAAACATTTTGAACAATACATGTTCCTGCTCCCTTTGTCAATATTTTATTAGGACATATCAATAATGCCAACAATTTGAACAATTTGGAGTACTCTTTTGTTCCTACACTATGTTAGCATCGTCAAAATGCAGCATACACAAAGTGTGATATGACTATTGAAGTTTGCACGTCAGATATATAGATCTTAATTATTTTTCAAATGATTTGACGATTGCTTGAAGAAAAGATATAGCCTACGGTCTACACTTGCTTGTCAATCACCTTGTTAAGATGGATCTCTACTCCCATTGAGCTCGCATGGTTTGCATGGCACATCAATTCGCTTGGCCAAGAAATCATTAAACCTTTATTTCCTTATTGTTGACGTATAATGTGCTGCCTAGTCTCTTCCATTAGATCGATTTTTTTGGTTGCATTGGCTAGAGCATGCACTTCTACATGGTATCGGAGCTAAGAGGTCTTGAGTTCAAGACCCGGCTGGCGCAATTAAATTGCAGCCCACTTTTGGTCCACGTTTAGGCCTGAGGGAGCCACACGTGAGGGAGAGTGTTGACGTATAATGTGCTGCCTAGTCTCTTCCATCATATCGGTCTTTTGGTTGCATTGGCTAGAGCATGCACTTCTACACTTATTATGAAAAAGCCAAAGCCATCTTGCCTTCAACTCCGGTGGTCTAGTGCTTGTCTACTAAGGGCATATGTAATCCTGATCACCAAATGTGTCCGGTTGGCGGTTCAATAGTAGGCTATGTGCGTAGGCATGTATCCTATCTTTGTCGGCTCTGACTTTTTATTTGATCTTCTGTACTTTAATACTTAAACCTCGTACTCAAAGCTTAATAAAATATATGGTCATGTGCATTGTAATGATGCAGAGGCCTAGGGTAGTTATCCTCTTTTTCTAAAAAAATCAAGTTCCAACAGTAACTGAAAACAAGGATATAGATGCCCTCCATGCTTGTGAATTCCTTGTTGTCTAGTCCCATTCAACTCTTGTCCTCAGTCCTCACCACACCACAAAATCAACTACTCTAGCCTTTTTTTCTTTCTTCAAAATAAAATGTAGAGAAAACCATCGCCATGATTCAGGGTGCTCCAGACCAGAGCTTAGAGCATCTGCATTCGCCCCCCCCCAACATGCCCCCAAGGGCTATTTTTTAGCGTCAGCGCCAAAAAATCGGCCCAGTCGCGCCCCCAGGACCCTGTTTATCGCCAGTTTGGGCCGAAATAACAGCCAGCGAATCCGAGCCGAACCCAAGCCCCTGGATGATGCCTGGGGGCGCCGCCAAAGCCAAAAGGTGTGTGGGTCCACTCTGTCGGCGAGAGACAAGCCTTTTCCTGCCGATCCCCCGCTTTCCCCCTCCAGTTCCCTCCATTCCCCCCTTCTGCCCCTCTTCTCCCGCCATTCTCCTCCCTCTCCCCGCCATGCTGCCGCTATCCCGCCATGCTGCCGAAGAAGTATTCGGCCCCTTGCACCGCTGCTGCTGCCGATGCCACCCAGCGGAAGCAGAGGA
Source organism: Triticum urartu (assembly GCF_056163025.1). Lineage (NCBI taxonomy): Eukaryota > Viridiplantae > Streptophyta > Magnoliopsida > Poales > Poaceae > Triticum > Triticum urartu. The sequence goes on from NC_141879.1 coordinate 718,747,942, forward strand.
AGTCGAGGGTGCCGCCGGCAAAATCACCGGGCATGTCGAACGCCGACTGGATGGCGGAGGTTCAGCGCGGGGAGGCTGTCACCACCGACCGGCGTAACAGGCTCAACGCCAAGAGGGACCGGGATGCGGCGGTGGCGGCGGCGGAGCACCCAGAGGGGTCTCGCGCGGGGATGATGAATCCGCCCTGCGGCCACGTCCCGCAAGCTGCCTGGAGCTAGCAGAGCGTCAGGTCACTGGCCAGCTTCTCGCCACCGCTGTAGCCCTGGGGGGTATGCACCCTCGCCTGGCTACGCCGATGATACGTCCATTTTGCATCATGCTTTTATATCGATATTTATTGCATTATGGGCTGTTACTACACATTATGTCAGAATACTTATGCCTGTTCTCTCTTATTTTACAAGGTTTACATAAAGAGGGAGAATGCCGGCAGGTGGGATTCTGGGCTGGAAAAGGAGCAAATATTAGAGACCTATTCTGCACAGCTCCAAAAGTCCCGAAACTTCATGGAAGTCATTTTCAGAATATATAAAAAATACTGAGCGCAAGAAGTTCCAGAGGGGGGCCACACCCTGCCCACGAGGGTGGGGGGGGCGCCCCCTGCCTCGTGGGCCCCCTGGTGGCCCTCCGATGCCCATCTTCTGCTATATGGAGTCTTTCGATGAGGAAAAAATCATAAGCCAGCTTTCGGGACGAGACTCCGCCGCTACGAGGCGGAACCTTGGCGGAACCAATCTAGGGCTCTGGCGGAGCTGTTCTGCCGTGGAAACTTCCCTCCAGGAGGGAGAAATCATCGCCATCGTCATCACCAACGATCCTCTCATCGGGAGGGGGTCAATCTCCATCATCATCTTCACCAGCACCATCTCCTCTCAAACCCTAGTTCATCTCTTGTATCCAATTCTTGTCTCTAAGTCTAGGATTGGTACCTGTAGGTTGCTAGTAGTGTTGATTACCCCTTGTAGTTGATGCTAGTTGGTTTATTTGGTGGAAGATCATATGTTCAGATCCTATATGCATATTAATACCCCTCTGATTATGAACATGAATATTCTTTGTGAGTAGTTACGTTTGTTCCTGAGGACATGGGAGAAGTCTTGCTATTAGTAATCATGTGAATTTGGTATTCGTTCGATATTTTGATGAGATGTATGTTGTCTCTCCTCTAGTGGTGTTATGTGAACGTCGACTACATGACACTTCACCATTATTTGGGCCTAGAGGAAGGCATTGGGAATTAATAAGTAGATGATGGGTTGCTAGAGTGACAGAAGCTTAAACCCGAGTTTATGCGTTGCTTCGTAAGGGGCTGATTTGGATCCATATGTTTCATGCTATGGTTAGGTTTACCTTAATACTTTTGTTGTAGTTGCGGATGCTTGCAATAGAGGTTAATCATAAGTGGGATTCTTGTCCAAGTAAGGACAACACCCAAGCACCGGTCCACCCACATACCAAATTATCAAAGTACCGAACGCGAATCATATGATCGTGATGAAACCTAGCTTGACGATAATTCCCATGTGTCCTCGGGAGCTCTTTTCTCTATATAAGAGTTTGTCCAGGCTTGTCCTTTGCTACAAAAAGGATTGGGCCACCTTGCTGCACTTTATTTACTTTTGTTACTTGTTGCTCGTTACCAATTATCTTATCACAAAACTATATGTTACCTCTAATTTCAGTGCTTGCAGAGAATACCTTGCTAAAAACCGCTTATCATTTCCTTATGCTCCTCGTTGGGTTCGACACTCTTACTTATCGAAAGGACTACGATAGATCCCCTATACGTGTGGGTCATCAGCCGACGGCGACGCACATTGTGGATTCAACCCCAACATCACCTTTTCGCAAGGCCAGCGCGCCTCACCCTCCGGTCTGAAGCCCAACCAGCGCACACCATCGCCCGCGTTCGCCGGCGTCCAGTACCCCCCGTACACCTACTCGTCGTCGGTGCACGCAGCTGATACGTCTCCAACGTATCTACTTTTCCAAACAATTTTGCCCTAGTTTTGGACTCTAACTTGCATGATATGAACGGAACTAACCCGGACTGACGATGTTTTCAGCAGAATTGTCATGGTGTTATTTTTGTGCAGAAATAAAAGTTCTTGGAATGACTTGAAAATCAACGGAGATTATTTTTGGAATATATAAAAAATACTGGCGAAAGAATCCATGTCAGGGGGCCCACACCCTATCCACGAGGATGGGGGGCGCGCCCCCCTGCCTCGTGGGCCCCCTGATGCTCCATCGACCTCAACTCCAACTCCATATATTCACTTTCGGGGAGAAAAAATTCAGAGAGAAGGATTCATCACATTTTACAATACGAAGCCGCCGCCAAGCCCTAATATCTCCCGGGAGGGCTGATCTGGAGTCCGTTCGGGGCTCCGGAGAGGGGAATCCATCGCCATCGTCATCATCAACCTTCCTCCATCTGATGCTCACCGCCGTGCCTGAGTAATTCCATCGTAGGCTTGCTGGACGGTGATGGGTTGGATGAGATTTATCATGTAATCGAGTTAGTTTCGTTATGGTTTGATCCCTAGTATCCATTTATGTTCTGACATTGATGTTGCTATGACTTTGCTATGCTTAATGCTTGTCACTAGGGCCCGGGTGGCATGATTTCAGATCTGAACCTATTATGTTTTCATGAATATATGTGAGTTCTTGATCCTATCTTGCAAGTCTATAGTCATATATTATGTGTTATGATCCATTAACCCCGAAGTGACAATAATTGGGATACTTACCGGTGATGACCGTAGTTTGACGAGTTCATGTATTCACTATGTGTTAATGCTTTGGTCTAGTACTCTATTAAAAGGAGGCCTCAATATTCCTTAGTTTCCAATAGGACCCTGCTGCCACGGGAGGGTAGGACAAAAGATGCCATGCAAGTTCTTTTCCATAAGCACGCATGACTATATTCAGAATACATGCCTACATTACATTGATGAACTGGAGCTAGTTCTGTGTCACCCTATGTTATAACTATTACATGAGGAATCGCATCCGACATAATTATCCATCACTGATCCATTGCCTACGAGCTTTTCATATATTGTTCTTCGCTTATTTACTTTTCCGTTGCTACTGTTACAATCACTATGAAACCAAAACTGCTACCGTTACTTTTGCCACTATTATCACCACTATCATATTACTTTGCTACTAAATACTTTGCTGCAGATATTAAGTTTCTAGGTGTGGTTGAATTGACAACTCAGCTGCTAATACTTGAGAATATTCTTTGTCTCCCCTTGTGTTGAATCAATAAATTTGGGTTGAATACTCTACCCTCGAAAACTGTTGCGATCCCCTATACTTGTGGGTTATCAGCAGCCTCCCCAACGCCGCCTCTGTGCCGTGGTTCCCTGCCCTTCTCGCAAGCCTCGTCGTCACATTTTGGCAGCTCGACGTGACGGAAGCCGACATGGACGAGATCATCAGGAGCGGCTCGGTCGCCGCCGCCGCCTTCCCCGCGTTTTAGGCGCAAGACGATACAATGGACCTCACCGGCGACATGGATGACGAGCTCGACGATGGCAAGGACAAGGAGGAGCCGGCGCTTGCGCCGGCGAGGAAAGGGAAAAAGATGAAGCGGGGGGGGGGGGGGGGGCAGGACAGGCGAGCCACGCATCAAGTGGACGTCCAAAGAAGACGAGTGCCTCGCCGAAGCATTGAAGACTGTCTGCCTCGACCCTATTACGGGCACGAACCAGAACACCGACACGTACTGGACGCGCATCAAGTCGGCGTTTGATGAGAGCAAGCTGGTCGACCCCTACTTCGCCACCATCCACATGTAGCGTGGCTCGAAGGCCATGTCGAACCATTGGGCGATCATCCAAACAGCCTGCAACAAATGGCATGGGATCATCAAGGAGATCGCGGCTTGCCCGGAAAGCGGCGCCAATGTCGAGGGTCAGGTATGCAAACTTGCTGGCTCTCGCTTCTTTTCGCCAGGTACGTCACCGAAACTCGTTCTTCAATGCAGATAGTTCGGATGTTCACCATGTACCTTTAGGACAGTAGCGACCAAGAGTTCAAATACCTCCACCTGTTCACCCGGATCGAGAAGTGCGAGAAGTGGGCGGATGTCTGGTGCACCCTTGCTAAGGCCAAGGAGACGTACAAGCCGGACGGCCCATGCCGGGGGCGGAGGATAGGCGTCCTGACGGCAACAATAAATGAGTCAAGACGGTGAAGGACGCCGCACCAGCTGCAAGCATCCATCGAGCAGTGCATTGCTGACGCCAAGAACCACGCCGCCCAAAGGGAAGAGAAATCCGAGGTGCGGTGGTCGGCGTTGACGACGAACAACGTCGTCAAGTTCAACCTACTCCGGACCAACATCGCCGCGAAGAAGAGGAACACCGACCTGGCATTCTTGATGTGGGCGGACATGTCAACGATGGACGAGCAGATCAAGACGTGGTACCTGGCGGAGCGTGATACGTCTCCAACGTATCTATAATTTTTTATGTATTCATGCCATGTTTATAATATTTCCACATGATTTTGGTATGATTTGATTAGAACTAACACGGATTGACGCTATTTTCAGCAGAACTACCATGGTGTTGTTTTTGTGCAGAAATAGAAGTTCTCGGAGTGCGCTGAAAATCGACGGATATTTTTTCTGGAAAACATAAAAAATACTAGAATGAAGAGTTACCGGAGGGGACTCCCGTGGGCCCCACGAGGGTGGAGGGCGCGCCCACCCCCTAGGGCGCGGCCCCCTGCCTCGTGGACTCCCCGTGGGCCCCCTGACTTGTTCTCGACGCCAACCTCGCCTATAAATCCCCAAACTTCCAAAACTTAACCTAGATCGAGAGCTACGCCGCCGCAAGCCTCCGTAGCCACCAAAAACCAATCTAGACCCATTCCGGCACCCTGCCGGAGGGTAAATCCCTCTCCGGTGGCCATCCTCATCATCCCGGCGCTCTCCATGATGAGGAGGGAGTAGTTCACCCTCGGGGCTGAGGGTATGTAGCAGTAGCTATGTGTTTGAGCTCTCTCTCTCTCTCTCGTGTTCTTGATTTGGCACGGTCTTGATGTACCGCGAGCTATGCTATTATAGTTGGATCTTATGATGTTTCTCCCCCTCTACTCTCTTGTAATGGATTGAGTTTTCCCTTTGAAGTTATCTTATCGGATTGAGTCTTTAAGGATTTGAGAACACTTGATGTATATCTTGCATGTGCTTATCTGTGGTGACAATGGGATATTCACGTGATCCACTTGATGTATGTTTTGGTGATTAACTTGTGGGTTCAGTGACCTTGTGAACTTATGCATAGGGGTTGGCACACGTTTTCGTCTTGATTCTTAGGTAGAAACATTGGGGCACTCTTTGAAGTTCTTTGTGTTGGTTGAATAGATGAATCTGATATTGTGTGATGCATATCGTATAATCATACCCACGGATACTTGAGGTGACATTGGAGTATCTAGGTGACATTAGGGTTTTGGTTGATTTGTGTCTTAAGGTGTTATTCTAGTACGAACTCGAGGATAGATAGAATGGAAAGAATAGCTTCGTGTTATTTTACTACAGACTCTTGAATAGATCGATCAGAAAGGATAACTTTGAGGTGATTTTGTACCCTACAATAATCTCTTCGTTTGTTCTCCGCTATTAGTGACTTTGGAGTGACTCTTTGTTGCATGTTGAGGGATAGTTACATGATCCAAGTATGTTATTATTGTTGAGAGAACTTGCACTAGTGAAAGTATAAACCCTAGGCCTTGTTTCCTAGCATTGCACTACCGTTTATGCTCACTTTTATCACTTGCTACCTTGCTATTTTTATATTTTCGGATTATGAAAACCTATATCTACTATCCATATTACACTTGTATCACCATCTCTTCGCCAAACTAGTGCACCTATACAATTTACCATTGTATCAGGTGTGTTGGGGACACAAGAGACTCTTTGTTATTTGGTTGCAGGGTTTCTTGAGAGAGACCATCTTCATCCTACGCCTCCCACGGATTGATAAAGTTTAGGTAATCCACTTGAGGGAAATTTTCTACTGTCCTAACAACCTCTGAACTGGGAGGTCCAACAACGTCTACAAGAAGAAGGTTGTGTAGTAGACATCAGAGCGCGGCCACATCTTGAACCAAATATCATTGCCAACCGCGCCAACTCCCACGCCGACCCCAACACCGCCGCCAAGCCGGCGGCGGTGGCAGCCGGGAGGACGCACTACGAAGTGCTCGGTGTGGGTGCCGGGGCGAGTAGGGGCAAGATCAAGGCGGCGTACCGGCGTCTGGCCAGGGAGGTGCACCCGGACGCTGCTGGTGGTGGCGGCGACGAGGGGTTCAACCGGCTGCACATGGCCTACGCCACGCTTGCCGACCCCGATGAGCACGCGCGCTACGACCGTGACATGGCCTACCGCACCGCGGGAATGATGATGCTGTGGGCGGGGGCGGCTGGGCCGCGTTCCGGCGGAGGACATGGGAGGCCGACCAGTGATGGTAGGACGTACGGCTTGGCAAACGCGCCTGCCCTCCGAGGCCCCAACCGGCGGCCGCCCAGTTTGCTCAGGCATGGCACTAGCGGAAAGTTCCTGGCGACTATCTTGTAAGAGTAAAATACATCGGTGGTAGCTCAACTTGCTTCTCCCGGTCACTTTGGTCACTGTACACAAGAACTCATGCAATACGGTCACTGTGTACGGTGAACAGTGAAAATACGATCACTGTGCACCGTAGACCGCGCATACGCCGCCTGTTGACCGTCCGGCTCCCAGGCCGCGCGCCAGGTGTCGCGAGGAGGAGCGACCCGATGGCATATTTGCAGCAATACCCCCAAGTTATCGGACAGATCCCCAAAGTCCTCCCACGTCTCCACCTCCCCTGTCTCTCCACCTCCCCTGTTCGAGCCGATCAAACCGGCGGAGAAGGTGATGGAGGCGTGTGCGGCGTGGTGCGGCGTGGTTGTCGCCGTGGTCGGCGCGGTGGTGAAGTGGAGGCGCCGCCGCCATGTCTCCTGTTCGTCGCCCCGACGGTGCCCCTGCCCCTGTTTACCATAAGTGATGATTCCTACCGTAAATCTTCTTATTTCTCTTCGATTCTTGTTTGATAGGGCTGGCATTGTTTTCGCCTATGATATGTTTTAGTATTTGTCGCGTGTATGGCAATTTAGGTTTAGGGTTTTTCGAACCCAATTTTTCTGATAGGATTTCTGATAGGGTTTTAGGTTCTTGTCGAAAGGATCTAATTTTCATCAATTCCACATGAAATAGGCTTAGGTTTCTGGCAGTTGTACCCGTATGTGCACCTTTGTTGGAATATGCATAGGTTTTGGAGCTTTGGTTTATGGAGAACATTGGGGATTTCTGGTGCTGTACTATTCAAAAAGGTCATTTTTGTTCAATTTTGATGTGATCAATTATGCTTTGTTTTTGCGGGAGCAAGAAGTGAGAAGTTCTCAGTGCAGTTTCATCATGCTGGTTTTTTCATGGGTGAAGGAAGCAATAGGGCTTATGTTGATGGGCATAAAGTTTGGTATGACAGTTTGGATAAGCTCACCTGGTCTCCAATAATGGTGGAACATATAGTAGAAGAGATTGGATGGGAGATGGCAGGCAGGTTGAAGGCATATTATCAAATCCCAATACTTGACATTACTTAGAATTCTTTGAGACATATCAGATCCGAGGCAGATACTGATCAAATGATGACCTTTCTGTCTATTGGGCATCATTTCTTCAGTATTTATCTTGATCATGATGACAGCTTGATTACTAAGAAGGTTGTTGATGACGTGGTCCAATTTCCAAGGGCTGAACTTCCACCAGTCTTTAGCCCTTCAAAAGATGGTACAAATCCTCATAGTAGCAAGCCTGGAAATTCAGAAGAAGACTGCCCTATACCAATTCAGGTTGTGTATCCCAACAATGTGCCACATGAAGATGGCAATCCATTCATGTTTGTAAGAAGGAAGTGCACATTTCGTGAAGGAGTAGAGGAGAATGCAGAGCAACAAGGACAAGCAGGGCAACATGATGATGTACAACAACATGAAGATGCAGAGCATGTAGACCAAGAAGGAGCAGCAGAGCCACATGAAGATGCAGAGCAAGTAGAGCAAGAAAGAGAAGCAGAGCAACATGCAGTAGATGAAGATGCAGAAGCACATCAATTGAGGAGAACCAGAGCAAAGAAGAGATGTTTTGAAGGTAATGTAGGAACATATAGTGACTCAGATGACAGTGATTTTGATCCTGGTGACATGGTAGATAGTGACTTTGAAATTAGTAATGATGATGATGATGACCTTTATGCTGACAATGTGGATGAGGATGAACCAGTTCAAAGGAAGGAGAAGGTGAAGCAGAAAACAACAGCAAAGGATAAAGGAGTTGTAGGGGAAGGAAAGGAATAAAACATGTCAGATTATGAATCTGAAGGTGAAGATCTTTGGGCACCTGATTCAGATCATGAACTGCAAACCAAATTTAGAGCATTTAGAAAGGAGGATCTGACTTGTACAAAATTTCGTGTTGGACAAGTGTTTGAAAATGTTGATTTGCTTAGGAAAGCAATTAAGGAATACAGCTGCAAGAACAGAGTTGATGTCAAGTTACCAGTGAATGACAGGAAGAGAGTCAAAGCAGTGTGTGATGAAGATTGTACCTGGTACTTGTGGGCTTCTTATGACAGCAGAAGCAAATGTTTCATGGTAAAGAAGTATGTTGAAGAACATAGTTGCTGCAAAAAATGGAAGATCAAGGCTTTCACAGCACCTTTTCTAGCCAGGAAATACCTTGAGAGTTTGAGGGCTGATCAGGATATGAATCTTAGAAACTTCTCAAGGGTTGTTCATAAGGAATGGCACATGACACCAACTAGGTCCAAGCTTCAGAGGGCAAGAAGGCTGGCTATGAAAATAATTCATGGAGATGAAGAAGGGCAGTACAAGCTGTTGTGGGATTATGGAAATGAGATAAGGAGAAGTAATCCTGGTAGCTCATTTTTCCTTGCACTAGATAATCAAGCTAGGTTCAACAGAGCCTACATGTGCCTTGATGCATGCAAGAGAGGCTATCTTCAAGGTTGCAGGCCTATGATCTTCATAGATGGCTGCCATATTAAAACAAGATACAGAGGGTAGTTGCTGGTTGCAGTAGGAATAGATCCAAATAATTGCATATTCCCCATAGAAATAGGTGTTCTGGAAGTGGAGGACAAGCCTAACTGGGTTTGGTTTCTTGAGAGGCTGAAGAGTGATCTTGCTATTATCAACACATCCCCATGGACAGTAATGTCTGACAAGCAGAAGGTATATACAACCACATTGCCTGATGGTCTAATTAGATTACTGTACTTGAGAACACTTGTTTAACACTTTGTGTGTATTGGTCTATGTTGTTTTGTAGGGCCTGATAAATGGTGTGACTGAAGCACTGTTCAAGATATCTTCCGATATTCCGATAAATCGGCCGATTTATCGCTTACCGTTGTCTGAGCGATAAGCTAAATTGCCCGATAAATAAGCTGATATGGCGATAAATCAGCCGATATGTCGATAAACTGGCCGATTTACCCCTTATCATGGGTCGACCGATAAGTTCCCGATAAGAGATATCCCCAACATTGGACTGAAGTATTCCCTGAGTCAGAACATAGGTTCTATGTCAGGCATATGTGGAAGAATTTCCAACAGCTGTACAAAGGTGATGCTTTGAAGAATCAATTGTGGAAGATAGCTAGGAGCACAACAGGTATTAAGTATGAGCAGTACATGCTTGAGATGAAGGTGCTGAATGAGGGTGCATACACCTGGTTGAAAGAGTTGGAGCCAAACACTTGGGTGAGGGCTTTCCAAAGTGACATACCTAAGTGTGACATTCTGCTCAACAATTTGTGTGAGGTGTTCAACAAGTAAGTTCCAATGCTTCCATCTCACTCTTTTTAACATAATATGCAATGCTTTCCTATCACTGTTGTTGACATAACATGCAATGGTTGTGCAGATATATCTTGGAGGCAAGAGAATTGCCAATTCATTCAATGTTTGAGAGGATCAAGCAACAGTGGACTGCAAGGCACTACACTAAGCATTGTGAGGGTGAGAAGATGCAAGGAGTAATGTGCCCTAAGATCAAGAAACTAGTTGACAAGCTGACAGAGCTGGCCAACACATGTTATGTGTATGAATCAGGAGATGGAGTGTTTCAAGTGGTGGATAGAGGAACAGATTACATAGTAGACTGGCATAGCAAGTCCTGCAGCTATATGAGATGGCAAAAAGTGGAGTGACTTGCATACATGTTATAGCATGTTATAGGAATGAGAGAGTAGATCCACTAACCTTAGTGGATCAATGCTACTCAGTGTCCATGTTCAAGAAGGCTTATAGCAACATCATCTACCCTTGCAAGGACATCACTGAGTGGGAGAAGATGAATGGGCCTGAAATTAATCGACCAGACTACAAGAAGCATGTTGGAAGGCCTTGCAAAAGCAGGAGGAAGGGACCAGAAGAGATTATTTGTAGTAATGGAGGGAGGAGGATGTCAAGGCATGGTGTAATCATGCACTGCAGTTACTGTGGTGAGCCTGACCACAATATCAAGGGATGCAAATATATGAAAGCTGGTCTACCACCTCCCAATGCACAAGCTCCTCCACCCCAACATGATGACAATTTGGAAACTTCACAAGCTAATATGGAGCAACAGCCACCTCCAGAACAAGCCTAGGTAATTGTCTTGTACACAACCTCTAGCAGATCTTATGGAGCAGCAGACTGTAACAAGATTTTTGTTTGATGAGCAGCAGGCCAACACAAGTGCAGAGACCAGTACAGTAGTAGAAGATCTTATGGTGGATCACATGCTTCAGCAGGTAATTTAAACACGAGTACTCTTGCTCACTTGCTTTCTTTCAATCATGCTTTTAGTTTCCATTTGTTGACACTTGCCATGCGTATGTACAGAGGCCTTTGCCTAGAGTGCTTTAGCACACACCAATCCCAGAATCAACATTCTTAACAAATGCACAAGCAATGTTGAACCAGGCCCAGACAAGCACTAACACAATCAGGCAGGGAGAGCTAGCCAAGAAGATGCTGGCCATGAAGCAGCAAAGAGAGAAGGAACTTCAAGACAGGAAACAAGCTATACTAGAGGCAAGGATAGAAGCAGAGTTGAAGAAAGCAGAAGAGGCTGCTAGAAGAAGGCATGAGAAAGCAGAAAAGAAGGCTATATAAGCTGAGAAGAAGAGAGAGGCAGCTGCACAGAAGAAGGAAACAATGGCCATCCTGAGGCAAGCAAGAGCAGAGACAAGGCAGATAATAGTGGAGACACAAAGAGAGCTTTCTGCTGAGAGGAAGGAGAAACTGGCTACTGAGAGGAAGTCACAAAAGGAGGCTGCTGCTGCAAACAAACTAGAAGAGAAGAAAGCCATTGCTACACAGAAGGAATCAGAGAGACAAGCACTCCTAGCAAAGAAGCAGGAAGAGAAACAAGCCCTTGCTGCAAAGAAACAAGCAGAGAGACAATCCATTGCAGCAAAGAAGGAGCAGCTGAGGAAACAAGCACAAAGAAACATGGAGGAAGCTGGGCATGTGCCACAAAGATCAAGCATGTTTGACATCTTTAGATGATCTATGAGGCTGTTTATCTTGTTTTAGCAAGAGTACTCTTTCAACAATGTAAAATATGACTGTGTTTCCCTTTCTTGTTATCTCAAGATCTTATGGTACTCTATTTTGAGTAGTGCTAATGATGATGCACTACAGAATCTATATTTTGGTATGAAAACGGTCTTGTCTGTCTACCCATTTCTTGTCATTCTATTGTTGATGTCAATACTGCTTCCACATCACATCCTTGCCGCCATTATTTTCATTTCATAAATATGATATGAAACAGTACACAAGAACTCATTTCACAATTATCATGTCAGAAAGATAACAGAATACAAAGACAATTTTTCCATTAAAGATAGATAGATAGATCACTTCATACATTTCTGGCCTTGACAAGCACAACATTTGATACAACCAAGCTAACTTCATAGCCATTTCCTAACATTAAACTAGTGAAAGTACTTAACATGCTAAACTACTGAAGTTGGTCTTCACTTCTCCACTACCAAAATGAGCACTTGTCTTCATCACTTCTTCTTCTTCTACATTACTCCTTCGTCACTTCTTCTTCTTCTAATTCAGAGAGCACTTGTCCTCACTTCTTCATCAACAAAGAACACAGAGGGCACACAACAACATCCACTACCTAACAGAAGCTTCAACAGCACCAAGATCTCTACAGCTAATCCAATCAATGCACTTTCTTGGTGCCTGCTCATATTCTGCCGCAGAGAGCCAGGCCTAGCCAAAGCAGCTCTACTAGTTGCCACTTGAGCTGCAATCCTTCTCCTTTCATTCCTAGCCCTAATGAGTTCTTCCCTCCTCTCCTCTGTTGCTCCAACAACATCCATAGCTTGGTTCCCAACCAAGAAATGAGCGTCTACTAGGTACGCAACATATTCCATCTCCCAAAACCAGAAATCACACCCAGTAGCCTGCAAACCAATAGCAAAAAAGTGAACTTTTACCAATGAGAGGGCAAAACTGCTGCCAAGAACAAAATCAACTGATCCTCTGTGTTACTTACGGAGTGATTGGGACATCTGCAGAACACCCAGCCCTCGTGATCCTCTGTGTTCGAAATGTAGTACCTCACCGTCGCCTGGCAGCGAGGACATGGGATGAGTGGCACCACCACTGTCCGTCCGCGGAGACCAGACCGGGCAGAACTAGCAGAAGACATGGCGCACTCGTCGTCGGGGGCGAGGGTAGGATGGGCGCGCGGCGGCGAGATGGCAGGATGGGCGTGCGGCGGCGAGAGGGCAGGATGGGCGCGGTGGCGGCGAGAACTAGGGATTTGGACGGGAGAATTGGGGATTTCTATCTAAACGGCTTTTTACAAAAATGCCCTCCTGCAAATGGGCACTTTAACATAAATCCTCTGCCCGCCTACGTGGAGCCCATGGACTGGTCAAATTTGTGGCGTACGCACGGTCTACGGCGCACAGTGACCGTATTTTCACTATTCACCATACACAGTGACCGTATTGCGTGAGTTCTTGTGTACAGTGACCAAAGTGACCGGGCGACGCAAGTTGAGGTACCACCGATGAATTTTACTCATCTTGTAACGTATGATCAGGATTGGACGTCCCAGATTGGGTGATGCGGACACGGGAGCTCTGTACACAGCAAGAGGCATTTTTAAAGATCTCTTGTGCGTCTGGTCAGCAAAATGTAAATATGTAAACTAATTACTGTAAATTAACGGCCAAGGAATATTGTACGTAGTTCTCTTTGATAAGGAATTAGTTACCTCCATGTCGGGCGTTTTCTTCCTCCAAAGTCATCTCTTTGTTTCTGCATGAAATTAATTACCAAAGTCTTGGATAATTTCGTAAAAAAATGTCATAGTTTTAGATAGGCAGAAAAACGGTCGTGAGGACATCTGGCCGCAGGGGCGAGGTATGGATAAATGGTCACTCATGTCACGACCACTACTTTCACGTGTTTCTATGTCTTCAATTTAACTGGTGAAACATATGTTTTTTTGCCATAAAAATATATCTTAAGATACGTCCTCGAATGAAGGTTCTAAACACTTTGTGTGTGTGTGTGTGTGTGTTGTATTTCACATGTTTGGTTAGTTAAACTGAAGATCTAATTTTCAATTACTGACTTATATTCCCTTTCAGAGGGAGTAATAACAGTAGCTTTGGCGTATTTCATTTATTGGAGTCATAATCATGTTTGAATTCTAGGATAAATGTGTTTGTATGAGTGGCATTGACCACCCAAGAACATATTCATTCTTAAGGGAGTACCGAGGAGGAAACAATTGTGTTGCTAACATCATGGAGCCAGAAACCAAATTAGTTCCATTAGATTTATTAAAAATATCACCGGGCCATATGTAACTCATGTTTTAAATATCAGCATGTTTTTCTTTAGACATGGTCAAAGTATTTTGACTTAGTATAATGCGAATTTTTTGATTAAAGTAATTAACAGTTTGCTCTGAAATTTTACATAATTAGGAAAAAATCTTTGGAGATAATTCTTCGTTTCACTCCTCTTGTATCCTCAGTCGGTTTATCTGCTATGCGACTAGACAAGCAATACAATCATGCCGGTTCCATGAACTGTTTGGTACAAAAAACCATGGCCTAGGTCAATGCTCTCATTTGTGCGTGCACTTTAGCCATTTTATCGCTGACACCCCCCTATGTGTCACCTAGCCCTATGTGTTGGACTCTTAATCCTCAATCATCCCCAAACCTGCCCTCTCTTCTTCCTCCAGAATTCATTTTAGGGCTGCAGTGGACTCTTCATCCTCAATCATCCCCAAAACTGCCCTCTCTTCTTCCTTCGGAATTCATTTTAGAGCTGCAGTGCTATTGTAGGCCAACAATGCAATATGAGATTCCTCTACCCACTGCCATGAGGTGGTCCTTAAGTGGTCAGGCTCGGGGCCAACCTAATATATGGAAATAAGGCCTCCTTCCCACCCCTTGTTTGTAGGACTCTAAAAAGTAGCATGCTTGTACATTAGCATGATATACAATTTTCAAATCAGCAGGTGAGGTGAATCTTCTAATGTTGTCAATATGAGTTGGTTCAAGCGAATTTAAGAGAGGCTAGGTTAATATAATTTTGATATGGGTACAGGTTTTAGGGAAGTCAGACCACTTTTGTAGAAAATATCCATCTAAGAAAACAAATGATCAATACTACAACTTACTCAAGTTTGTATTTGTACTACTGATGCAATATAGATATTATGCAAACTCTAGATTTATCTATTTAGTCACATATAAACTTGTAATTATTGATTTAAAGAAATCTACCAATTTACTCGATTCATACATTGTAACACAATCTACTAAATTATATAGATAATTAATGATGCATTGGAAAAATTAAGATAAATACAACTGCACTAGTGTAAATTTATTTGTGGAGTATGATGATAAGATTTTTTGCGTAGATATTTACTGAAAACTATTGTAACAAGATACTTTATTGAATATCAAACTAAATAAAATAGTTTGGCCAAAAAACTGCAAGTCACTTAGCACTAGAAAAATATTTATACTAATAAGTGTCACAATTTTATAAATAAATTTATAATTAAATAAGTGAGTATGTTTAAATACCTAATTTGATGGTTATACTTGTAAAATAGTATTAATATAATATATTAAAAATATTTTGTCAATGAGAAACATAATTTTGTAAGAGTTCTTACTGGGGAGTAGGAAAGTTCAATATAAATAGGGGAGAATAGCACAAGAATGGTGATAGAAGGACGAGCTCGCGTGCTCCCCTTACGTGGACCAATGGTAAGTCTTGCATATGGAGCCGATATTAATTGACCGTAGAGATACATGAAAGATTTGAAGTGTTGATATTTGACATACGGTGATGGGCCTATATAGCACGGCTACGACTCCGTGGGTTGCATTGATGGGGATTGGTGAACCATTACATTTGGACAGGGTGCTCGGACTACATGTAGTGTTGATAGGAAAACGGTGTCGTGCAAGGGAGCAGAAAAACTAAGTCGAAATGAAAATCCACTATGGGCCCACCTATCGGGGTAGCTGCTATTTTGGAAAACCCCATTCTTTTGGTTGCTTCACGCCATGCTTTGAATTGCACTGGTGTTCAATCATTGCTAGCATCTTGCTCAGGGTGCTGTCTGGACAACATCTTTTTATTGCCGGTGTTTGAGGCGGTGAGAGCAAACCATTGGCCCAACCATTCGGGATCTATTGGACATAACTCCGGTCTAATAAGCAGCATAGAAGTTTGCTAAGCATTATGAAGAAAAAGTAAACAATAATATAATTAACATGGATTTGTACTCACTACTAGGGAAATGCCTATACACAGGAGCTTAGTAGTAGCGTGTTTTATAAGAACCGCTGCTACTACTTATCAGTAGCGCTTACACACGGTAAGCGCTGCTACTATGCAGTTACTAGTAGCGCCGTGTTCATAAGACACGCTACTGCTACAATTGTCAGACCGTTGCCGGCAGGCCAGGCATAGTAGTAGTGCTTGTATGTAGAAAGCACTACTGCTATTGTATGTAGCAGTAGCGCTTTCTACATACAAGAGCTACTACTACGGGCACCTTATCCACCCTGTGGCCCGCGCTAGACCTCACTCTCCCCATCACACACTCTCACTCGCACGCGTCCACCGCGCGCCGTTGCTGCCGCCGTCCCCCGCGCCGGTCTTCTCCCGCTGGCCGCCCTCGCCCGCGCAGCTCTCCTCCCCCGTCGGTCACCCTCCCCCGCGTCGGCCTCCTCCACCGCCGGCCGACCTCCCGCGCCGGCCCTCCTCCCCCACCGGCCGTGACCCGCGCCGGCCATCCTCCACCGAGAGGTACTCCTCCTCCCTACACTAGTGTAGAACCGGGCAATAGCACCGGTTCGTAAGGCCCTTTAGTGCCGGTTTGGTAACTGGCGCTAAAATGTAGGCACTAAAGCCCCCCCCCCCTTTAGTACCGGTTCAGCACGAACCGGTGCTAAAGGGCAACCACGTGGCACGAGCCAGCTTCGGGGGCAGGGAGCCCTTTAGTACCGGTTGGTGTCACCAACCGGTATTAAAAGGTTGGGGGGGTTGGGGTTTATGATTTATTTTTCATTTAATTTTGTGTTTTCCATTTAATTATTTTTCGTTTGTTGGTATTTTACGATACTACATATTGTACACGTTATGCATATATATAAATAGAATTTCTAGTAGAACCGATCATAATATATATATATATATCATCGAATGTCTCACAACCACCATTAATTAATTCACACATATATACACACATGTATATATATACAATTTCTCCTAATTGGTGCCTTCGGAGCTAGTGGCATTAGCCTAGCTAATTGGTGCCTTCGGAGTACGATAACAATTGGAAGTGGTTCATGGGGGCGGTAGCGGGTAATAGTATTCTCCTTTGGGATCTATGACCTGGTCGAGCAAAAATCCTGCTATTTCCTCTTGAATTGCTTCTATGCAGTCCTGTGCTAGGAGCTTGTCCCGCACCTCTTTGAACTGTTAAGAAGGAGATCAATATGCATGTGTATTAGTTGTGTGACTAGATATCGATAATGGTGTAAAAATTGTGAATAGTGTTCTGACAATCGATATCGTACCCACTCCTGTCTTTGAGATTTGCTCCTTTTGGACGCCATCATGCGAATGTTCTCACAAACGTAGTATGCACATAGATCATTCCCCGGCGCCTGCTTCAGGGCCTTTACGAGAATGGAATTTGATCAGATAATAATTAATCAAGCATGATAATTAAAGAGATGGCAGCTAGCTAGTACTACTTAATTACTTACCTTGGGTCGATACCATTTCAGATTTTGTTTCCATGGACCTGGAGTGGCCCTGATGAACTTTGCCCTAGCCCTGCCCGCCGACAAAGAAAATGAATAAATGGGTTATTAAATAGTTGCTATCAGGAAATGACAAACTAATTAAATAGGCCGAGATATAGTTAATAATGATTGAAATTACCTGTTGACTATCCCCTTCACGATGGTGTAGTCACTTGCTTTCTTAAGTAGTGAGTCTAGTACTTCAACTGTTCCTTCATCAACTTTAATGATTAACAAGATCCAGTAAAATCTGCATGCACACACGTTTGCATGTCTTAATTAAGCGGGCATATGTAAGCAAAAACATGTAGCTAGCTAGTAGGGAAAAACGGAATTTGTAGTACAAGACAGTGTGACTCACTGGAAGTTGTAAGGAAGTAGTATATCTTCATGGTATTTGAGTTCCTTGAAGAACTATAGCATGCTTTCCTCTACACTTTTTTTGTGATATGGATCTATTTTCCATGTGTATTCATTAATGGTATTTGGGTCAACGAACCCAATGCCATAGCGTCCACCTTTTTTCATTTCATAAATCTTCATCCTGCATAATACAACAGAAAAGAATATAGTGAGGATAATTACAGGTAATGATTGATCAAAATGATCACTACAGCTAGCTTGAGACTTAAATTACAGAAAGAAATCACTTACAGACAATAGCAACTGACGATAGATTTGTCGAGTGCGTCTTGATTGTATAGCTGAAATAGTTCTGAATACTCAACGGTCACAGCTTTCTCATGGTAGTAATGATCCTTGTTGACATTCACCATGAGGGACTCTCGATTGGAAATCTTGGTAATGTCCATGTACCATTGATGCAATTCATACATTCTCGTTGGGAGCTTATGGACCTCCTCTGGCTCGACCAAAGGTTGGCCCCGGGCATATTTCCATTTTATTTCCTCCTCTCTAGTCGGAGACATGGGCTCGATATCGAGGAGTTGTCCAACAGTGATCCCGATCGATTTAGCCTGCGCAATATGCTCCTCGGTTATTACCACATCGCCCACCCCGGGAACGTTAACGGTTTGCCCACAATAATATTGGGCACGCCTACTCTCATGTGTTGTTGGCACAACAAGCGGGGGGATTGATTGCGCCGCCTGTTCTCCCAGATGGGGAACGGTTTTACCGCTCCTTTTGCCAGCTGATTTGCTCGAGCTCGAGCTCGCCTCTTTCTTTAGACGTGCTCGATTTAACTTCTTGATGTGGCGCTCATAGTCTGTGTCAACAGGCTTGGGAGCTGGTGCTCTAGCCATACGAATGAAGTGGTCAATCTTTTCCACAGGCACTTTCTCCCTTGGCGGCGGTGGCGGTTTCGATGCAAAATGGGCTTCCACCTCGGCCTTCGATATGGCTACGTTTTCCTCCTCGGACTTGTCGTAAGGCCTTTGCGGAAGAGGCGCGAGGCTTGGACCATATTGAAATCGCTTGCCTCCACTTGTACCTCCAGTACTACCTCGACTTGCACCGCTACGCACCATACCTAAGGCGGCTCTCTTCCGTGATTGCTGAGGCGGCGAAGACGGCTGACGTGGCTGAGTTGGAGGAGGAGGAGTGGCCTGAAGGTGTGCCGGACTTGGAGGAGGAGTGGCCTGAAGCTGTGCCGGACTTGGAGGAGGAGTGGCCTGACGCTTTGCCGGACTTGGAGGAGGAGGAGTGGCCTGAAGCTGTGCCGTACTTGGAGGAGGAGTGGCCTGACGCGTTGGTGGACTTGGAGGAGCAGGAGTCTGCTGACTCGGTGGCGGACTGCGACGAGGAGTCGGATGACGCGGTGTCGGTGGCCTTCGAAAGATGATGCAATCCTTTCTCCATAGGATGATACGATGGTTGGCCTCTCCTAGTGTGTGCTCATCGTCACCTCCAGGAATGTCAAGCTCTAGCCTCGAATATTGGTCCACCACCTCATCAACCAAGACACGAGCATAGCCTGCTGGAATCGGGTTGCAATGGAAGGTTGCCTCGGGGGGATTTGTAAAAGCAAGGGTGTCTGCCACCTTCATGGATATGTTCTTCATTTTTAAGTGTAGCTCGCAGTTAGTGTTCTCCATGATGTCATCCACTGGGTAGCTATCCAGCAATGCGTCGCCCGGGGCGGAACCCACGCTGCTTCTCGGCATGGATGGGACGGTGCTATCCAATGGTGGATCATCCGCTAGCTGCTGAGACCCCCTTTGCTGGCTAAGTGAGTCGATCTGCTCCTGCTGCCACTGGAATTTGACTGCCAAGTCCGCGTGCGCTGATTCTAGGCCTTGAAGGCGTTCATAGTCTAGCTTCCTCTGCTCCTCCTCCATCTTCCTCTTCTTCTCCTCCGCAATCTTCTTTCTCGCACGGGTTCTGTAGTCGGCGTTCCAGTCCGAAAACCCGTCATACCACGGAATAGCGCCCATGCCTCGTGTTCTTCCCGGGTGTTCAGGATTTCCCAGGGCACGCGTAAGCTCGTCATTCTCTCTGTTGGGCTCGAACAACCCTGATCGAGCCTCTTCTATTGCAACAAGTAGCTTATCTTCGGCTCCGTCCAGACATGCCTTCTTCGAAACTTTGCCTGTCTTCGGGTCCAACTCCCCCCCCCCCATGCGCATAGAACCAAGTCCTGCACCTGGGGGGCCAGCTCAATGTTTCCGGAGTGACACCTGCATCTAGCATCTCTTTCTCAGACTTATCCCACTTAGGCATTCCCACCGCATAGCCACCTGGCCCCAGCTTATGGAACTTATCCTTTTTTGCGGCATTGGCCTTGTTTAATCTCGACGGTTCCTTAGATAATTCCGAATCCTTGAATTTCACAAAATCGTCCCAATGAGCACTTTGCTTCTCTAGTGTTCCCTCGAATACTGGAGTCTTCCTTCCTCCGTTGACGTACTTGGCCCATTCACGAATCTTGTGGTTCTTGAATGCAACCGCCATCTTCCTAAGAGTAGCGTCCTTGACTTTCTCCACATCTGCATCTATGAAATGATCTGGTAGGGTGAAATGTTCCATGAGCGTTTCCCAAAGCAGAATTTTTGTCTGTCGTCGACAAAAGTAACTCCTGGATGTGGCTTTGCTGGCTCTCTCCATTCTTGAAGGGAGATCGGGAGTTGGTCCTTCGCAAGAACTCCGCACTGACGAATGAACTTGTCCGCAATCTTCTTAGGCGCTAATGGTTCACCATTAGGTTTGATGGCCTCGATATTGTACTTTACGCCCTCCTTCAACTTTTTGTTCAGGCCACGTTTCCTGTTGCCTGAAGATTTGCTCGATCCGGATGGCTGAAAGAAGAAAGATCGATTCGTTAATATATCTTCAAGTCATTTAAAACATGTGATGATCACCAGATGCCTGCTTATATAAATATATATACCTCGCCGGTCTTTGTTGTTTTAAGATCAACATTTTCTTCGTCATGTTCATAGTTCATGACTTCATCAATTCGGTCGTCGCGATCGAATATCATATCACCCTCCCCGGTGTTGTTTAGATATTCGGAGCCGTCATAATCTTCTTCATTCTGATCATCATCTGGCCCGCAAGGATTGCGTATGATATTGAACAGGGCCTCTTCTCCCTCTTTGCCGGTATTGTCCGCCATAGGTTTTGTTTAACTAATCCAAAAGAAATATATTCAAATTACAATGCATGGATGCAATCAATTAATAAGGAAAAACTGAATCAATCATAGTACATAATAAGCATCATCGAATATAATCTCGAATACGTCGTCTCGAATAATAGATATAATCTCGAATACATTGTCTCGAATAATAGATATAATCTCGAATACATTGTCTCAAATAATAGATATAATATCGAATACATCACTAGCTAGCTAGCTAGCAAGCTAATAAAGATCGAATACTACAGAGTAATCTAGGCCACTCGCGGTTCCTGAGGTGCGGGCGGTGGACACCCAAAGAGAAGGAACCATCACTGGATCATAGCTCGGGTGATCTCCCAAAAGAACCTGCCAGGTATTGGAGAACCTGACGTCCATAGCAGCCATGTAGCGATGGACGTGCTCGTCCTCCTCCCTGACACGGCGACGTACCACCTCCGGCGGGGCCAGCTCCCTCAGCACCGAAAGTGGCCCACGCGAACGCCACCAAAGGAGATGAGGGTCGACGACGGGACCCGGGGCCGGGTTCCTCACCAAGCGTCGCGCCCCTGCAGGTAGCACCTCCCAGTGCCAGCCCGGCGGAGCCTAGTCCCGGACATGGGTCCTCTGAAGCAGGACGTCGTCGCGAACGGGTCGACGGCGAGGATGCGGGCCGGGCATCGTCGACAACAAATACTATATGCCGCAAAAGCAAAGTAACATTTTTTAAATGATGGATTGTGATTTCATATATGCAAATTCTAAATTTTATAACTAAAACTAACATTTCTAATATTTCTATAACTAAAACTAACATTTCTAATATTTCTATAACTAAAAAACATTTCTATATAACTAACATTTCTAACATTTCTATATAACTAACATTTCTATAACTAAAACTAACATTTCTAATAATTCTATAACTAAAAAATAGAAAGATTGCTAACAATTCTATAACAATGTGTGTGTGTGTGTGGTTGGCGGCCGGGGCACAGCTCACCGGCGAGGCGCGACGACGGTGGGCGGCGACGGGGACGGGGACGGGGACGGAGACGGAGACGGGGCGGCGACGACGGGGACGGGGACGGGCCGGGCAGGGACGACGTATGGGAGGACGGGCCGGGCGGGGACGACGGGAGGACGGGGCGCGGCGCGGCGACGGGGACGACGGGGATGGCGACGGACGGCGACGGGGACGGCGACGGACGGCGACGGGGGCGGCGACGAGGGGCGGCGGCGACGGGGCAGAGGAGAAAGAAGCAGGGAGAGATGAGAAACTGACAATTTTTTTGAAGTGTTTTCTTATATAGAACAACCTTTAGTACCGGTTGGAGCCACCAACCGGTACTAAAGGTCTGTTTTGGCCAGGCCAAGCGGTGGGAACGGCACCCCTTTAGTACCGGGTGGTGGCTCCAACCGGTACTAAAGACCCCCCCTTTAGTACCGGTTGGAGCCACGACCCGGTACTAAAGGGTATGCGCTGCCAAGCGAGGGGCGCAAAAGTTTAGTCCCACCTCGCTAGCTGAGGGGCACTCGCACCTGCTTATAAGCCCCGCCATCGCTGCTGTCTCGAGCTCCTCTCTTAAGCAGGCCTTCGGGGCCTACCTCTTCTGCGATGCCCTGTTAGGCCTACTGGCTAGCGGGCCTGCATCCTGGCCCAAGTAGAATTTGGGTTTCTAGTCGTATGCAGGCCGCTGTGGCCCAGTAGGTGGGCTTTTTTTTTTCTTTTTTTGCTTTATTTATTTTTGTTTTATTTATTTTAGAGTTGTTTTTTGCTGTATTTAGAGTTTGTTTGTGAATATTTTTGCTTTAGGTACAAAAAATTACAAACTTTCTGTTAGTACCGGTAGTTTACAAATTTGAATAGTTTAAATTTTGAATTATTTGAAATTTGTGTGAATCACTAGTTTGTGAATAACTTAACTTTGAAAATAGATTTTTCAGTGATTCTTTTTTCTTATGTTTAATATTAGTGTGTTTTATCATTATATTCAATTTGGTAATGCTTAGGTTATTTAAAAAATGAAATGCCCTTGTAACGGATGAGTTTTCGTCCGAAACCCTGATACTTCGAAAGAGATTGTCCATTTTGTACACGAAGTGCATCCAGTTTTTGTGGTAACCCTCTCTACTTTTTTGCACATGCTATGTGGGTGAAATTATGATATCATGCCAACTTGCAACCTTTTCTGAGTTCATTTGAAATGTTTTTCAATTTCAGGGTCATTTAGCTGAAAAAATCAGTAAATGCATGAAATAATTTGCTTGCACATAAAATTTCTTCGTGTTTCAAATGCAAAAACACATAACTAGCTACCCTAACTATTATAAAGATTCCCTCCTGGGTGTGAAACACAGAAGAAAGTGATGATAGTGAAGCCGATCACATCCTAGATCTTTGGGTGTGAAACTTTTTCTTCGCTGTGTCCCTTTGCGCCATAGCCATGGAAAATCTTCATCATTTAACTGGATGCTCGGGTCAATGTTCACTGTGAATGGAGCAATTTCATCAAACTTTTCATAATCTCCTGACATGTCTGTCTTGTCATCCACTCCCACGATGTTTCTCTTCCCAGAAAGAACTATGTGCCGCTTTGGCTCATCGTACGATGCATTCGCTTCCTTATCTTTTCTTTTTCTCGGCTTGGTAGACATGTCCTTCACATAGAAAACCTGTGCCACATCATTGGCTAGGATGAATGGTTCGTCCGCATACGCAAGATTGTTGAGATCCACTGTTGTCATTCCGTAATGCGGGTCTTCCGTTACCCCGCCTCGTGTCATATTGACCCATTTGCACCGAAACAAAGGGACCTTCAAACCACGTCGATAGTCAAGTTCCCATATGTTCTGTATATAACCATAATATGTTTCCTTTCCCGTCTTGGTTTCTGCATCAAAGCAGACACCACTGTTTTGGTTGGTGCTCTTCTTATCTTGGGTGATCATGTAAAATGTATTACCATTTATCTCGTACCCTTTGAAAGTCATTATATTCGAAGATGGTAACTGGGACAGCAAGTACAGGTCATCTTCAATAGAGGCGTCATGCATGGTACGTGTCTGCAACCAGCTGGCGAAACTCCTGGTTTGTTCACGTGTAATCCAGTCATCAGACCGCTCTAGGTGTTTGGAGCGTAGCAAATTATTGTGTTCATCCATATACGGAGCCACCAAGGCGGAATTCTGTAGAACTGTGTAGTGTGCTTCAGTGAGAGAATGTCCGTCCATACATATTAGTTGTTCTCCTCCTAGCATGCCTTTTCCATCCAGTCTGCCCTTATGCCGCGATTCAGGAACACCAATTGGCTTAAGGTCAGGAATAAAGTCAATACAAAACTCAATGACCTCCTCATTTTCATGGCCCTTGGAGATGCTCCCTTCTGGCCTAGCACGGTTATGAACATATTTCTTTAAGACTCCCATGAACCTCTCAAAGGGGAACATATTGTGTAGAAATACAGGACCCAAAACGTTAATCTCTTCACATAGGTGAACTAGGACGTGCGTCATGATGTTGAAGAAGGATGGTGGGAACACCAACTCGAAACTGACAAGACATTGCACCAAATCATTCTCTAACCTTGGTATGATTTCTGGATCGATTACCTTCTGAGAGATTGCATTGAGGAATGCACATAGCTTCACAATGGCTAATCGAACGTTTTCTGGTAGAAGCCCCCTCAATGCAACCGGAAGCAGTTGCATCATAATCACGTGGCAGTCATGAGACTTTAGGTTCTGGAACTTTTTATTATTCCCTTTATATTCGACGAGAAGCCAGACGATACCTTAATACTGAGCAAGCATTCAAAGAAGATTTCCTTCTCTTCTTTGGTAAGAGCGTAGCTTGCATGACCCTGATGTATGTCGTTCTTTACGTGCATATGTTGCTGGTCCTCCCGTGCCTCAGGTGTATCTTTTGTCTTCCCATACACGCCCAAGAAGCCAAGCAGGGTCACACAAAGATTCTTCGTCACGTGCATCACGTCGATTGCGGAGCAAACCTCTAGGTATTTCCAATAGGGCAGGTCCCAAAATATAGATTTCTTCTTCCACATGGGTGCACGGCCGTCAGCGTCATTCGGAACAGGTTGTCCACCAGGACCCTTTCCAAAGACCACCTTCAAATCCTTGACCATATCATGTACATCAGCACCAGTACGGTGGCGAGGCTTCGTCCAGTGATCAGCCTCACCTTTGAAATGCTTGCCTCTCTTTCTTACAGGATGCCTGCTCGGAAGAAATCGACGATGTCCCAGGTACACATTCTTCTTACAATTAGCCAAATATATACTGTCGATATCGTCCAAATAGTGCGTGCATGCGCGGTATCCCTTGTTTGTCTGTCCTGAAAGGTACTGAGAGCAGGCCAATCATTGATGGTCACGAACAGCAACGCCTTTAGGTCAAATTCTTCCCCCATGTGCTCATCTCACGCACGTACACCTGTTCCATTCCACAGTTGTAAGAGTTCTTCAACTAATGGCCTTAGGTACACATCAATGTCGTTGTCGGGTTGCTTAGGGCCTTGGATGAGCACTGGCATCACAATGAACTTCTGCTTCATGCACAACCAAGGAGGAAGGTTATACAAACATAGAGTCACAGGCCAGGTGCTATGGTTGCTGCTCTGCTCCCCAAAAGGATTAATGCCATCTGCGCTTAGACCAAACCATACGTTCCTTGCGTCATCTTCAAACTCCTTCCCGTACTTTGTTTCGATTTTTCTCCACTGCGACCTGTCAGCGGGTACTCTCAACTTTCCGTCTTTCTTACGGACTTCTCTGTGCCATCGCATCGCCTTGGCATGCTCTTTGTTTTGGAACAAATGTTTCAACCGTGGTATTATAGGAGCACACCACATCACCTTGGCAGGAATCTTCTTCCTGGGGCGCTCTCCCTCGACATCACCAGGGTCATCGCGGCTGATCTTATAGCGCAATGCACCGCATACTGGGCAAGCGTTCAAATCCTCGTACTCACCGCGGTAGAGGATGCAATCATTAGGGCATGCATGTATCTTCTGCACCTCTAACCCTAGAGGGCAGACAACCTTCTTTGCTTCCTACGTACTCTCGGGCAATTCGTTGTCCTTTGGAAGCATATTCTTTATCATTACCAGCAACTTTCCAAATCCCTTGTCAGATACACCATTCTCTGCCTTCCATTGTAGCAATTCCAGTGTGGTGCCCAGCTTTTTCTTGTCACCTACGCAATTCGGGTACAACAATTTTTTGTGATCCTCTAACATGCGCTGCAACTTCTTCTTCTCCAAATCACTTGCGCAGTTTCTCTTTGCATCAGCAATGGCCCGACCTAGATCATCAACGGGCTCATCCGATGCCTCTTCTTCAGCTTCTTCCCGCATTGCTGGCTCAGCTTCTTCCCGCATTACCGGCTCAGCTCCTTCCCTCATTGTTGTATCATCGTATTCAGGGAACCCATGGCCAGGATAGCTGTTGTCGTCCTCTTCTTCTTCATTGTCTTCCATCATAACCCCTCTTTCTCCATGCTTGGTCCAAACATTATAGTGGGGCATGAAACCGGACTCAAACAGGTGGACGTGAATGGTTCTTGACATAGAGTAATTGTGACCATTCTTACAGCCAGCACATGGACAAGGCATAAAACCATCCGCCCGCTTGTTTGCCTCAGCCGCAAGCAGAAAAGTACACACGCCATTAATGAACTCGGGACAGCATCGGTCATCGATCCATTGCCGGCTCATCTTCAATACACAGCACCGAAAACACCAAATTAATACAATACATAAAGTTCATACATAAAGATCATACAACACTTAAATGCAACAAACAAATAACTCTCTAGCTAAAGAATATAAATGCAACAACAAATGCGATCAAGATCGCAACTAAGGTAACAATTGATCCAATAGCATAATGATACCAAGCCTCACTATGAATGGCATATTTTCTAATCTTTCTAATCTTCAAGCGCATTTTCTCCATCTTAATATTGTGATCATCGACGACATCGGCAACATGCAACTCCAATTCCATCTTCTCCCCCTCAATTCTTTTCAATTTTTCCTTCAAATCCTCGTTTTCTCTTTCAACTAAATTTAACCTCTCGACAATAGGGTTGGTTGGAATTTCCGGTTCAACTACCTCCTACATACAAATATATATGTCAACTTGATGGGCATAATTTGTCATAAACACGAAATGCAATGAATAGTTTTAAAAGAGAATATACCACATCCGAATCATAACCCGGACGAGGGCCGACGGGGACGGATATCAAAACCATGGCACTATGTATAACAAAGAACGTATGGGTAAGATAATTATACGAGTAACTATATATCCAAATCACACAAACATCAATTTTTTATATAAAACTTCATGAACAAGAGGCTCACCACAAGGTGGTGCCGGCGACGGGACGTTGCGATCGATCGATGGTGGTTACGACGGAGATTTACGACAGGACGTTGACCTCAAATTGCATATAAATCAAATACTAGCACATATATATAATTCCTCCCAAATTACTAAACTCAAAAATCAATCACTATATAAAGCATTGCACGAGCTAATCTAGCAATGAGAGATGAAAGGACAAAGTTGCTAACCTTTGTGATCATTTGAATGGATGGGGGCCTTCAAATCTTGACAAATTTTGGGCAAAATGTGTGATGAGCTTGAGAGGAAGAGGGAAAAGAACAGAGAGGAGAGGGGAAAGGGGAAGAACAGAGCGAGCTCGGGTGGACGAAGGGTCTATGTAGGATGACCTTTAGTACCGGTTCGTGATACGACCCGGTACTAAAGGTGCTGGAGGGGCCCCGGACTGACAACATCCTGCCACCACTCACTTTAGTACCGGTTCGTGGCACGAACCGGTGCTAAAGGTTCGCCACGAACCGGTACTAATGAGAGCGGCCGGCTAGCCGTTGGAACCGACACTAATGCACAGATTAGTGCCGGCTCAAATTCAAACTGGCACTAATGTGCTTCACGTTTGACCCTTTTTATACTAGTGCTAGTTAATTTTGAACCCTAGCTAGTTGAAAATTTTAGGTTAAATCTTAGAATAATGTAGTAGGTTATGATCTTAGGTGTTTAATTTTACAATAATGTAGTATGAACCCTAGCTAGTTATGATCGAACCATGTTCAAAATGTAGGTTTTTAATTAGGTGTAGTTAATATAATTTAGGTATTTTAGGTGTTTAATCTTATAATAATGTAGTACGGACCCTAGTTATGATCGAACCATGTTCAACATGTCACATTTTTTGTTATTTTTTAGTTAAAGCAATTATTCTCTCATCGACGTCGACGATGCCTATCCTGCATCCTCGTCATCGACTCGGCGGAGGAGGCCTGCTTGATTAGAGGGGCCATGTCCGGGACTGGGCTCCGTCGGGCTGGTACTAGGAGGTGCTACCTTCCGGAGGCATAGCTTGGTGAGGAGCCATCCCGTCGTTGACCCGAACCTTCTTGGGTGGTGGTCACGTGGGCCAGTGACGGTGCAGAGGCTTGAGGACCCCGCGGAGGTGGTACGTCACCATGTCAGGGAGGAGGACGAGCACGTCCATCGCTACATGGTTGCGTTGGAGGGCAGGTTCTCCAATACATGGCATGTTCTTCAGGGATCTCACCTGAGCTATGATCCTGTTATGGTTCCTTCTCTTTGGGTGTCCATCGCCCGCACCGATACCCGTCGTTCGCTAGGGTTTTAGCTGTATTAGTGACGTTATATGTATGATACTGTTCGAGATGTATTAGTGATAATATTCGAGGATGTATGGACGCAAGAGATGATTTAGTTTTGCTTATTGAATGCATGCTAATTTGAATACTAATTTAGTTTATGATTTGTTTTGCTTATTAAATGGTCAAATTGGAGAACTACTCCTATTTTAAATGCTCAAATTGGAGAGCACTATGCAAGGTGTATACGTTTGATTAGTTGATAGCTTATAGGGTTTTTGTTTTTGCAGAAATCAAGGAGCCCCTCCATCATCCCCGTCACCGACCCCCTCCGACCTCGAGGTGAGACCAGCCAAATCTCCATGTCAATATGAGTCCTATAAGATATTTTGAAATGTTTTTGTTCATATTTTCAACCATTGAAATGATGTAGATATAAACATGTATATCTTGTGTTGCTCAAATAGGATATGTTCTTGCCCAAGTGGCCGGCCATGTTTGCAGGTAACACCTTCGAGTGGCCTATGTTTCGCCTGAGTGTTGATTAATTTCCGTTCTGGCAAATTTCAGGCGCTCGATATGTCGTTTTTTAGCAAAGGTCATGCCAAATTTTTCCTTGAATTTTGGCATGACTTGTGCTAGAATATGTAGGAAATATCGAGTGGCTTGGATTTTCTAGAAAGATAATCAAACAACATTTCAGGTTGACTTTAAGTCTGTGGAGGCACCATATATGAGAGAAGAAGAATCCCGACAGTTGTCGTGGGGTCGTTTTTCCTTCTTCTCCTTGTGCTAGACCTTTTTTATGCACTAGGGGAAGGAGGAATAACGACCATCACCGACGGTCGAAAATTCAGTGAGGGAGTGTGTCCACCATATATGAGAAAGGACGAAGAATCCCGAATGTAGATGTGGGGGTTGTTTCTCCTTCTTCTCCTTGTGTAGACCTTTGTTATGCACTGGGGGAGGAGGAGTAATGACCATCACCGACAGTCGCAAATATCAGAGAGGAATCAGTGAGGGATAGTCTCCACCATATATGAGAGGACGAAAAATCCCGACTGTTGTCGTGGGGGTCGCTTCTCCTTTGTTCCCGTGTGCTAGACATTTTGGTGTAATGCACTCGGGGACAAAAGGAGGAGCGATCATCACCAACGGTCGAATTTATACACCACATGAGCTAAGAGTTTTCAAGAAAAGACTCGGCAGACCGATAGTCAACCCGTGATGAATAATAATGATCTAATTTAGTTTTTGTAGTCCATATATTTAATTGTACGAGTTTAATCTTTGAATTATGAACCTAGGAAATGTCGTCGTCGGACGACGAAAGTCTCCTAGGGGAGTGCGACTGGTGAGACGACGACCGGGGTCAGTGCGACATGCCTCACCTGGACGAAGGTCGGCGCTTCAGCATTAAGCTCCAGGAGACCTTCGATGTTGAAACGGTACGCAACGACGACAAGTGTTTTCTTCGTAATTAAGCACGACTTCTGCTACTTCAACGTGTAATTTTCGTCTTTTACAATTCGACTAGCTTATCCCATGCCATGCAAGACGCTATGTCTTGGAGAGGATGGATTTTGAAGATCATGGAAGTATGGAAACAAAGATAATTCACCTAAGGACCCATCATGGTATGGATTTTGATGTAAACCTACACAATTTTGAGAGCGTATCCAATTTTGGTTGCCCGAATTGGGAAGCATTTTGCAAGATGTATGATTTTCATGAGGGTATGCTTGTCACCATGGATCTGGTGATCCTGACATGGCCCAAGACAATATGGACATTTGGGTCCTTGTTGATATGCTTCCAATTCTACCTCTATGTGAGTTTCTCAAACATAGTTATTAAGTAATTTATATTGTTTATTTCATAATAGTTGACAACTTGTTTCCATTAATACCTTATTTTCATTTTTCAAAGAATGTGCGGAAGATGGTAGACAGAACCTACTACACCAATGGCTCAGAATTAACTTATCAGGAGGAAACTTATCTGATCTCCTTTATTACTGATCTTGAGAGTTACAATAACTATTATCAAACTCCTCCACATTATGGTCAATACGTGCCACTAGTGCACGTGTTGAACTACGGTAACATCCATGGAGATGTCATGGTAAGATTTTTTACTATTACGACATCCGTGCATCTTTTGCATAAATTCTTCTAAAACTAAACTACATTGTTAACTACGAAGTTATTACTATGCTTTTCAACAAAAAATCCCGAAGGATTGTGTGCCTCATCTGATGTTTCCGAATGGTCGCCTTGATGTTATGAACTTACGGCCAAGTCATCCTACGCATCACTGCTGTTTATACCGGATTTCTAAAACCGATGAAGACATGACAATCAAAAGATTGGAAAAAATGTATGGCCAATCGTAGGGACCTATTTGGATGCAACATTGTGTGAAGGGCAAGAATTGGAGACAGGATAATCTCTGTTCTCCGTAATGGAGAGTCATGGCCTATCTTGTTTTATACTATTTTACCTTAGAGGGGGTATTTAGGTCCTAGCTAATACTGATGATCATGTGCTAATAACAATTAAGTAGGGTTTGTTAGATGAATATGATGATGAGTATGACTTGTTATTATTATAATGAGTAGAAGTTGTATGATCGATGATGATGTATAGGACTTTTTATTATGATACCAATGATGAGTTATTTATTATTATGATCGATGATGCATGATGCTAAGTTGTTATATGAGCATGATGAGTTATTATACAGATCAGTAGGTGAAATGAACATGGATTAGATTCAAGTGGAGGCAACATGTGGTGCACATCGAAAGTACTACTAATCCAAACTAGATGAAGTTTGGTTTAGTAGTACTTTTGACATGCACCACATGTTGCCTCCATTCGAATCTACTCCACGTTCATTTCACCCACTATTATGCCCCTGTTTGGTTCAGCTTTTATCGACGGATTCTGCTGCCGCGCAGCAGAATCTAAACCAAAGGGCGAAACTAACAGAATCCGATTCCAGAAATCCGCTGCCAAAATCTGAAGCAAAAGCGGAAGCAGCCCAGGATGTGCTTTCCAAAATCTGATTCCACTGCGGGCCAAAATCTGAAAAAACTGTATCAGCTGGTTTGCCAAATGACCTACATATTTTTCACATCAGATTTTCCACAGCTGTTTTCCCACAGCAGATTTTCCACAGCTGCTTTTAGAAATCCACAGCCGAACCAAACAGGGCCTATATATAATAACTAATCATGGTCATAAAATCATATGATGAAAGTACTGTATATAAAATCACAACGAAAATAAGCTGTATTTTCAAAAATACAGGAAAAATTAGCAACAACGTTTTCAAAAGAAACGCTACTGCTACTTACTATTATCAATAGCGCTTTCCAAGCAAAGCGCTACTGCTAACTAGGTATAGCAGTAGTGCTCGCTTTCCAGCGCTACTGCTAACAGTTAGTTGTAGCGTCTTAGTGATAGCGCTTTTACAAGCACTACTTCTAGCTACAAAACAAGCGCTACTACTAGGGTTTTCCCTAGTAGTGACTCGTTAAATAAATTTATGCATCTATTATAAAATGTAAAGCAATTGTGATGGAGTATTGAACTATATGAAGCAAATTGATTTTAATAAAATATGATGTATTACATAAAGCAAATGACCACAAGCTTAAATATCTGACTTGAGCAGTTTCGGCAGAGCAGCACAAGAATGCTAGAATCATCTTATATAGCATTCAGGGTAACCCAAAATCAACAGCTTCTCTATTTGATCAGTCGAATTAAACCTATTCCTAGTACCTACCATCTACACCTAATGGGCTAGTTGTACACCAAAATGTCTAATAAATAGTTGGCCGCCCTGATGCACAAGACATGGGCTTGGGTGATGCACTGGTTCAAAGTGATGATAGGGACTACCAAAATTGATTTTTGACCCTGATGTGTGTGAAGGAAATATGCCCTAGAGGCAATAATAAAGTTATTATTTATTTCCTTATATCATGATAAAAGTTTATTATTCATGCTAGAATTGTATTAACCGGAAACATAATACATGTGTGAATACATAGACAAACAGAGTGTCACTAGTATGCCTCTACTTGACTAGCTCGTTAATCAAAGATGGTTATGTTTCCTAACCATGGACAAAGAGTTGTCATTTGATTAAACAGGATCACATCATTAGTTGAATGATCTGATTGACATGATCCATTCCATTAGCTTAGCACCCGATCATTCAGTATGTTGCTATTGCTTTCTTCATGACTTATACATGTTCCTATGACTATGAGATTATGTAACTCCCGTGTGCCGGAGGAACACTTTGTGTGCTACCAAACGTCACAACATAACTGGGTGATTATAAAGGTGCTCTACAGGTGTCTCGAAAGGTACATGTTGGGTTGACGTATTTCGAGATTAGGATTTGTCACTTCGATCGTCGGAGAGGTATCTCTGGGCCCTCTCGGTAATGCACATCACTTAAGCCTTGCAAGCAATGAAACTAATGAGTTAGTTGCGAGATGATGTATTATGGAACGAGTAAAGAGACTTACCGGTAACGAGATTGAACTAGGTATTGGATATCGACGATCGAATCTCGGGCAAGTAACATACCGATGACAAAGAGAACAACGTTTGTTGTTATGCGGTCTGACCGATAAAGATCTTCGTAGAATATGTAGGAACCAATATGGGCATCCAGGTCCCGCTATTGGTTATTGACCGGAGACATGTCTCGGTCATGTCTACATTGTTGTCGAACCCGTAGGGTCCGCACGCTTAAGGTTTCGATGACAGTTATATTATGAGTTTATACGTTTTGATGTACAGAAGGTTGTTCGGAGTACCGGATATGATCACGGACATGACGAGGAGTCTCGAAATGGTCGAGACATAAAGATTGATATATTGGAAGCCTATGTTTGGATATCGGAAGTGTTCCGGGTGAAATCGGGATTTTACCGGAGTACCGGGAGGTTACCGGAACCCCCCGGGAGCTATATGGGCCCTAGTGGGCTTTAGTGGAAAAGAGAAGAGGCAGCCTGAGATGGGCCGCGCGCCCCTCCCCTCCCTTGGTCCGAATAGGACAAGGAGAGGGGGCCGGCCCCCCTTTCTCTTTCCCCCCTCCGCGAATCCTATTCCAACTAGGATTGGGGGGGGGAATCCTACTCCCGGAGGGAGTAGGACTCCTCCTGGTGCGCCACCTCTAGGCCAGCCGCACCCCCCCCTTGAGCCTTTATATACGGAGGCAGGGGCACCCCAGAGGAACACAAGTTGATCCACGTGATCATATTCTTAGCCGTGTGCGACGCCCCCTGCCACCATAGTCCTCGATAATATTGTAGCAGTGCTTAGGCGAAGCCCTGCGACAGTAGTACATCAAGATCGTCACCACGCCATCGTGCTGAGGGAACTCTTCCCCGACACTTTGCTGGATCAGAGTCCGGGGATCGTCATCGAGCTGAACATGTGCTAAAACTCGGAGGTGTCGTAGTTTCGGTGCTTGATCGGTTGGGCCGTGGAGACGTACGACTACATCAACCAAACGCTTCCGTTGTCGATCTACAAGGGTACATAGATCACACTCTCCCCTCTTGTTGCTATGCATCACCATGATCTTGCGTGTGCGTAGGAATTTTTTTGAAATTACTACGTTCCCCAACAGTGGCATCCGAGCCTAGGTTTTATGTGTTGATGTTATATGCACGAGTAGAACACAAGTGAGTTGTGGGCGATATAAGTTATACTGCTTACCAGCATGTCATACTTTGGTTCGGCGGTATTGTTGGATGAAGCGGCCCGGACCGACATTACGCGTACGCTTACGCGAGACCGATTCTCCCGACGTGCTTTGCACATAGGTGGCTTGCGGGTGACAGTTTCTCCAACTTTAGTTGAACCGAGTGTGGCTACGCCCGGTCCTTGCGAAGGTTAAAACAGCACCAACTTGACAAACTATCGTTGTGGTTTTGATGCGTAGGTAAGATTGGTTCTTGCTTAAGCCCGTAGCAGCCACATAAAACTTGCAACAATAAAGTAGAGGACGTCTAACTTGTTTTGCAGGGCATGTTGTGATGTGATATGGTCAAGACATGATGCTGAATTTTATTGTATGAGATGATCATGTTTTGTAACCGAGTTATCGACAACTGGCAGGAGCCATATGGTTGTCGCTTTATTGTATGCAATGCAATCGCGTTGTAATGTTTTACTTTATCACTAAGCGGTAGCGATAGTCATGGAAGCATAAGATTGGCGAGACGACAACGATGCTACGATGGAGATCAAGGTGTCGCGCCGGTGACGATGGTGATCATGATGGTGCTTCGGAGATGGAGATCACAGGCACAAGATGATGATGGCCATATCATATCACTTATATTGATTGCATGTGATGTTTATCTTTTATGCATCTTATCTTGCTTTGATTGACGGTAGCATTATAAGATGATCTCTCACTAAATTATCAAGAAGTGTTCTCCCTGAGTATGCACCGTTGCGAAAGTTCTTCGTGCTGAGACACCACGTGATGATCGGGTGTGATAGGCTCTACGTTCAAATACAACGGGTGCAAAATAGTTGCACACGCAGAATACTCAGGTTATACTTGACGAGCCAAGCATATGCAGATATGGCCTCGGAACACGGAGACCGAAAGGTTGAGCGTGAATCATATAGTAGATATGATCAACATAGTGAGGTTCACCAATGAAACTACTCCATCTCACGTGATGATCGGACATGGTTTAGTTGATTTGGATCACGTGATCACTTAGAGGATTAGAGGGATGTCTGTCTAAGTGGGAGTTCTTTAAGTAATTTGATTAATTGAACTTAAATTTATCATGAACTTAGTACATGATAGCATCTTGCTTATGTATGTTTGATTGTAGATAGATGGCCCGTGTTGTTGTTCCGTTGAATTTTAATGCGTTCCTTGAGAAAGCAAAGTTGAAAGATGATGGTAGCAATTACACGGACTGGGTCCGTAACTTGAGGATTATCCTCATTGGTGCACAGAAGAATTACGTCCTGGAAGCAGCGTTGGGTGCCAGGCCTGCTGCTGGAGCAACACCAGATGTTATGAACGTCTGGCAGAGCAAAGCTGATGACTACTCGATAGTTCAGTGTGCCATGCTTTACGGCTTAGAATCGGGACTTCAACGACGTTTTGAACGTCATGGAGCATATGAGATGTTCCAGGAGTTGAAGTTAATATTTCAAGCAAATGCCCGGATTGAGAGATATGAAGTCTCCAATAAGTTCTATAGCTGCAAGATGGAGGAGAACAGTTCTGTTAGTGAGCATATACTCAAAATGTCTGGGTATAATAATCACTTGATTCAGATGGGAGTTAATCTTCCAGATGATTGCGTCATTGACAGAATTCTCCAATCACTGCCACCAAGCTACAAGAGCTTCGTGATGAACTATAATATGCAAGGGATGAATAAGATTATTCCCGAGCTCTTCGCAATGCTGAAAGCTGCGGAGGTAGAAATCAAAAAGGAGCATCAAGTGTTGATGGTCAACAAAACCACTAGTTTCAAGAAAAAGGGCAAAGGGAAGAAGAAGGGGAACTTCAAGAAGAACAGCAAGCAAGTTGCTACTCAAGAGAAGAAACCCAAGTCTGGACCTAAGCCTGAAACTGAGTGCTTCTACTGCAAGCAGACTGGTCACTAGAAGCGGAACTGCCCCAAGTATTTGGCGGATAAGAAGGATGGCAAGGTGAACAAAGGTATATGTGATATACATGTTATTGATGTGTACCTTACTAATGCTCGCAGTAGCACCTGGGTATTTGATACTGGTTCTGTTGCTAATATTTGCAACTCGAAACAGGGACTACGGATTAAGCGAAGATTGGCTAAGGACGAGGTGACGATGCGCGTGGGAAACGGTTCCAAAGTCGATGTGATCGCGGTCGGCACGCTACCTCTACATCTACCTTCGGGATTAATATTAGACCTAAATAATTGTTATTTGGTGCTAGCGTTGAGCATGAACATTATATCTGGATCTTGTTTAATGCGAGACGGTTATTCATTTAAATCAGAGAATAATGGTTGTTCTATTTATATGAGTAATATCTTTTATGGTCATGCACCCTTGAAGAGTGGTCTATTCTTATTGAATCTCGATAGTAGTGACACACATATTCATAATGTTGAAGCCAAAAGATGCAGAGTTGATAATGATGGTGCAACTTATTTGTGGCACTGCCGTTTAGGTCATATCGGTGTAAAGCGCATGAAGAAACTCCATACTGATGGACTTTTGGAACCACTTGATTATGAATCACTTGGTACTTGTGAACCGTGCCTCATGGGCAAGATGACTAAAACACCGTTCTCCGCTACTATGCAGAGAGCAACAGATTTGTTGGAAATCATACATATAGATGTATGTGGTCCGATGAATATTGAGGCTCGTGGCGGATATCGTTATTTTCTCACCTTCACAGATGACTTAAGCAGATATGGGTATATCTACTTAATGAAACATAAGTCTGAAACATTTGAAAAGTTCAAAGAATTTCAGAGTGAAGTTGAAAATCATCGTAACAAGAAAATAAAGTTTCTACGATCTGATCGTGGAGGAGAATATTTGAGTTATGAGTTTGGTGTACATTTGAAATAATGCGGAATAGTTTCGCAACTCACGCCACCCGGAACACCACAGCGTAATGGTGTATCCGAACGTCGTAATCATACTTTACTAGATATGGTGCGATCTATGATGTCTCTTACTGATTTACCGCTATTGTTTTGGGTTATGCTTTAGAGACGGTCGCATTCACGTTAAATAGGGCACCATCAAAATCCGTTGAGACGACGCCTTATGAACTATGGTTTGGCAAGAAACCAAAGTTGTCGTTTCTGAAAGTTTGGGGCTGCGATGCTTATGTGAAAAAGCTTCAACCTGATAAGCTCGAACCCAAATCGGAGAAATGTGTCTTCATAGGATATCCAAAGGAAACTATTGGATACACCTTCTATCACAGATCCGAAGGCAAGACTTTTGTTGCTAAATTCGGAAACTTTCTGGAGAAGGAGTTTCTCTCGAAAGATGTGAGTGGGAGGAAAGTAGAACTTGATGAGGTAACTGTACCTGCTCGCTTATTGGAAAGTAGTACATCACAGAAAACTGTTTCTGCGACACCTACACCAATTAGTGAGGAAGCTAATGATAATGATCATGAAACTTCAGGACAAGATACTACTGAACATCGTAGATCAACCAGAGTGAGATCCGCGCCAGAGTGGTACGGTAATCCTGTTCTGGAAATCATGCTGCTAGATCATGATGAACCTACGAACTATGAAGAAGCGATGGTGAGCCCAGATTCCGCAAAATGGCTTGAAGCCATGAAATCTGAGATGGGATCCATGTATGAGAACAAAGTATGGACTTTGGTTGACTTGCCCGATGATCGGCAAGCAATCTAGAATAAATGGATCTTCAAGAAGAAGACTGACGCTGACGGTAATATTACTGTCTAGAAAGCTCGACTTGTCGCAAAAGGTTTTTGACAAGTTCAAGGGGTTGACTATGATGAGACCTTCTCACCCGTAGCGATGCTTAAGTCTGTCCGAATCATGTTAGCAATTGCCGCATTTTATGATTATGAAATTTGGCAGATGGATGTCAAAACTGCATTCCTGAATGGATTTTTGGAAGAAGAGTTGTATATGATGCAACCGGAAGGTTTTGTCGATCCAAAGGGAGCTAACAAAGTGTGCAAGCTCCAGCGATCCATTTATGGACTGGTGCAAGCCTCTCGGAGTTGGAATAAACGCTTTGATAGTGTGATCAAAGCATTTGGTTTTATACAGACTTTCGGAGAAGCCTGTATTTACAAGAAAGTGAGTGGGAGCTCTGTAGCATTTCTGATATTATATGTGGATGACATATTACTGATTGGAAATGATATAGAATTTCTGGATAGCATAAAGGGGTACTTGAATAAGAGTTTTTCAATGAAAGACCTCAGTGAAGCTGCTTACATATTAGGCATAAAGATCTATAGAGATAGATCAAGATGCTTAATTGGACTTTCACAAAGCACATACCTTGACAAGATTTTGAAGAAGTTCAAAATGGATCAAGCAAAGAAAGGGTTCTTGCCTGTGTTACAAGGTGTGAAGTTGAGTCAGACTCAATGCCCGACCACTGCAGAAGATAGAGAGAAAATGAAAGATGTTCCCTATGCTTCAGCCATAGGCTCTATCATGTATGCAATGCTGTGTACCAGACCTGATGTGTGCCTTGCTATAAGTGTAGCAGGGAGGTACCAGAGTAATACAGGAGTGGATCACTGGACAGCGGTCAAGAACATCCTGAAGTACCTGAAAAGGACTAAGGATACGTTTCTCGTATATGGAGGTGAGAAAGAGCTCATTGTAAACGGTTACGTTGATGCAAGCTTTGACACTGATCCGGACGATTCTAAATCGCAAACCGGATACGTGTTTACATTAAACGGTGGAGCTGTCGGTTGGTGCAGTTCTAAACAAAGCGTCGTGGTGGGATCTACATGTGAAGCGGAGTACATAGCTGCTTCAGAAGCAGCAAACGAAGGAGTCTGGATGAAGGAGTTCATATCCGATCTAGGTGTCATACCTAGTGCATCGGGTCCAATGAAAATCTTTTGTGACAATACTGGTGCAATTGCCTTGGCAAAGGAATCCAGATTTCACAAGAGAACCAAACACATCAAGAGATGCTTCAATTCCATCCCGGATCTAGTCCAGGTGGGAGACATAGAGATTTGCAAGATACATACGGAGTTGAATATAGCAGACCCGTTGACTAAGCCTCTTCCACGAGCAAAACATGATCAGCACCAAAGCTCCATGGGTGTTAGAATCATTACTGTGTAATCTATATTATTGACTCTAGTGCAAGTGGGAAACTGAAGGAAATATGCCCTAGAGGCAATAATAAAGTTATTATTTATTTCCTTATATCATGATAAAAGTTTATTATTCATGCTAGAATTGTATTAACCGGAAACATAATACATGTGTGAATACATAGACAAACAGAGTGTCACTAGTATGCCTCTACTTGACTAGCTCGTTAATCAAAGATGGTTATGTTTCCTAACCATGGACAAAGAGTTGTCATTAGATTAAACGGGATCACATCATTAGTTGAATGATCTGATTGACATGACCCATTCCATTAGCTTAGCACCCGATCGTTTAGTATGTTGCTATTGCTTTCTTCATGACTTATACATGTTCCTATGACTATGAGATTATGTAACTCCCGTGTGCCGGAGGAACACTTTGTGTGCTACCAAACGTCACAACATAACTGGGTGATTATAAAGGTGCTCTACAGGTGTCTCCAAAGGTACATGTTGGGTTGACGTATTTCGAGATTAGGATTTGTCACTCCGATCGTCGGAGAGGTATCTCTGGGCCCTCTCGGTAATGCACATCACTTAAGCCTTGCAAGCAATGAAACTAATGAGTTAGTTGCGAGATGATGTATTACGGAATGAGTAAAGAGACTTACCGGTAACGAGATTGAACTAGGTATTGGATACCGATGATCGAGTCTCGGGCAAGTAACATACCGATGACAAAGGGAACAAAGTATGTTGTTATGCGGTCTGACCGATAAAGATCTTCGTAGAATATGTAGGAACCAATATGGGCATCCAGGTCCCGCTATTGGTTATTGACCGGAGACATGTCTCGGTCATGTCTACATTGTTCTCGAACCCGTAGGGTCCGCACACTTAAGGTTTCGATGACAGTTATATTATGAGTTTATACGTTTTGATGTACCGAAGGTTGTTCGGAGTCCCGGATGTGACAACGGACATGACGAGGAGTCTCGAAATGGTCGAGACATAAAGATTGATATATTGGTAGCCTATGTTTGGATATCGAAAGTGTTCGGGGTGAAATCGGGATTTTACCGGAGTACCGGGAGGTTACCGGAACCCCCCGGGAGCTATATGGGCCTTAGTGGAAAAGAGAAGAGGCAGCCTGAGATGGGCCGCGCGCCCCTCCCCTCCCTTGGTCCGAATAGGACAAGGAGAGGGGGCCGGCCCCCCTTTCTCTTTTCCCCCCTCCGCGAATCCTATTC
Organism: Triticum urartu; assembly: GCF_056163025.1. Classification (NCBI taxonomy): domain Eukaryota; kingdom Viridiplantae; phylum Streptophyta; class Magnoliopsida; order Poales; family Poaceae; genus Triticum; species Triticum urartu. Next base: position 718,788,761 of record NC_141879.1, read on the forward strand.
CTACTAGGATTGGGGGGGGGGGGGAATCCTACTCCCGGAGGGAGTAGGACTCCTCCTGGCACGCCACCTCTAGGCCGGCCGCACCCCCCCCCCCCTTGAGCCTTTATATACGGAGGCAGGGGCACCCCAGAGGAACACAAGTTGATCCACGTGATCATATTCTTAGCCGTGTGCGGCGCCCCCTGCCACCATAGTCCTCGATAATATTGTAGCGGTGCTTAGGCGAAGCCCTGCGACAGTAGTACATCAAGATTGTCACCACGCCGTCGTGCTGACGGAACTCTTCCCCGACACTTTGCTGGATCGGAGTCCGGGGATCGTCATCGAGCTGAACGTGTGCTAAAACTCGGAGGTGCCGTAGTTTCGGTGCTTGATCGGTCGGGCCGTGGAGACGTACGACTACATCAACCAAACGCTTCCGTTGTCGATCTACAAGGGTACGTAGATCACACTCTCCCCTCTCGTTGCTATGCATCACCATGATCTTGCGTGTGCGTAGGAAATTTTTTAAAATTACTACGTTCCCCAACAGTGTGTGCATCGGGGTAGGTCCATTGAGCTCCACCCCTGATGACGTCATAAGAGGAGGCCGCCTTAGAGTACACGCATGCGGCCGCTGTTATAGCTGAGCCCCCTCCTGACACTATAACATCTGCAGTTTTCACCAACATTCGTAATTATTTCCAAGAGCACTACTGTGCAAATCATTGTGACAGTCCTCTTAACGAACAACTAATGCCACATCCACATGCACAGAAACCAAGAAACCTACACAAATCGCCCGCAATTTAAAAAAAAGTATATTTGTGATTGGGATATCGCTGATGGATGCACAACATTTGATAGTGCTGTTGAGATGGTTTGCTCAACTAATGAAGGTTAAAATGAACGTACATGGTGGGGCAAGAGATGTGCCGATGCCAATGGGAGTAAATGATCACCGCAGTTCTACCGGGAAGTCTACATCTCAGTCTAGAGCCGTCAAGTTCCAGGGTTAACGAATGAGTGATAGAAAAAAAGAGCAGAGGAGATGGTGGATTGATGGATAGGAGTGAAGAGAGGTACTTTTGGAGAAGATTCACCTTGAGGAGTTGGTAGACTGATGGAGAAGAGAGGCGTCGGGATGTACAACCATCCTTTGTCGTCGTGGCGTCGCCTGGAGGTTGGGCGGACAGGGCCCAAGGGCCTCGGTAGAGGGAGGGATCGAGAGTTAGCGGACTGGGAAGGGAAGTACCATGGGCGCGATGCTGTCTTGTTGGTCTCCGATCGTCGCCGGTTGCCGGTGCCGCCGCTGGGCGGGAGGGATGCGGCTGATGGGAGCGGGATCTAGTGGGGAGATGAAGGGGGAAGGAGAGATGCGTGATGTGTCCCTCGTAGGCTATCGATCGGTGGAGGCCAAGGGTACGGCATTGTTAGGAGAATATTTGCGAGATGTGTCATGCGACATTAATGTGATTGGGCGACATATGGTAATGTTAACTGTAATTTTGGTGACATACGAAAAGATTAATTTATGTGATCGAGCGATTTATGGTAAGGTTAATTAATTTAGATTTGATTTTTAGAGTTTGACCATTTTTTATTTTTCACATAAAGACATTACTAAATAACTTGCCCCCGCATGGGAAGTTCTGATCCGTTCAAATTTTCTCCATTGTGTGGGAAATGAGGCAAAAATAAACCCGTTAGAGGTGGTGGTGGGAGGGGGGACAAAAAAAACTAGTCAAAACAAAACTGCACGAAAGTGTTGGGACGAAAAAAAAAACTCGACGCAATCCTACCAACTGCTCCATTAGGAGTAGAGATTATTAATTATTGAGCATAGTACAACAAATGCAATTACAACCAAAACATCAAAGATATGAAATTAACACCACAAAAGACACAACACATATTACCATTCCATCCCCTCTTCAAAAGATTATCTCTAATAAGAATACTATTTCAAAGAGCCAGCAATAGAAGCACTTTGATTTTCAGAGGAGTTTTAACTTTCCAAAGAAACTTAAATGGAAAGTTCATCTCATTTAAGATCAATTGGTTACAGAAAGATTTAAATGAATATTTTTTATCAGCACTAAGAGACCAGGTGGATCACATATTTTAGTGGTTGTAAAATATTGGTGGCTAAGCTATTTTTACCGCCATTCCAACCCACCCTTTGTTTTTACGAAAGGGAGGTTGAAACTCCCGGCCCTCTGCATCATTGTGATGCACGCAAGCATTATTACTAATTATTAAGCTGAGTACATAACAAATACAATTACAAACAAAACATTAGCAAATATGAAATTAACACCTATCACTAAGACAACTTATTATTCCACAACAACTTCAAGAAGGGATAAACAACCTCGCGCCATTGCCACGTCCGGACGGAGACAACCTAGACAAGGATTTCCATCCTAGTTGCAGAGATCAACCAACGAAGACCAGCATAACAAAAAGTAGACAACGCCTTCAACAAAGAAACAATACATTTCTCGCTGCTGAGTCCGACCAATAAAAGCCAGGGCAAGAGTTTTTACTTTGAACGTGAAGCTAGCGGTGTTCTTATCGACATCTTGAAAATCGAACGTATGGTAGCTAGCCACATCTGTTAGCACTCCATACCAGAGCCACAAGGAACTCGGATATTGGTAGGACTTCTTTCCACTCTGAACCCCGGTCGTTGGGGAAAGAAAAAGAAGAATCTTTTTCTTTCCAAACTGCCCTTACAGAACCATATCCAGAGCCCCCTCCATGGAATTCCTGATTCCTCTACTCACATGCGTATGCGTTTTGCAGTTCTTGCTGTCTACACAAAATTATAATGCTACCTTTCGTTCTCTAAAGTAAATATTTTTTAAAAAAATCGCTATGATTCTGAATGGTCCAGATCTTATCCACTAACTGAGCAGTAGTACTACTGATGGTGTACTCCTTGTTTCTTATGCATATGCGTTCCCCAGTTCTTGCTGTCTACACAAAATTATAGTGCTACCCTTTATTTCTTTAAAATAAATATATCAACAACAGAAAAATATCGCTGCTAAGATTCTGGGTGGTCCAGAGCTTATCCACTGGCAACTGAGTAGCACTACTACTGATAGTGTCTTCTCTTCATCAGGATATCACTTATAATTAGCATCGATAATGCACTTTTCCCATACATACATATCGTTTCCCTATTCATTTCACGCCGACGTCCATGTCCGCCGCTCCCATCTGATCCATCTCCGCCACCCACATGTACGCGCCGGCTTCTATCCGTCTTGTCCCCGAGCGGCCGTCGCCGTCGAACGTCGCCATGGCGCTCGTGGTGCACCGGCGTGGTAGGCGTCTCCGACGGCCCACCCACCCACCGAATTGATAACCCCGTCCATCCATCACAGCTCTGCTCGCTCGCCCTAGTACATGCCAGGTGCATGCATGGCGGACTGGCTTCTTGTCGGCGCCGCCTAGACATGGCATGTGCAGCACGTACGGCTACATGAAGAGGGATACGTTCGTGAACTCAGGCCAACATGATTTCTTCTTCCTCCCGTACGTGATGATAGGCAAGCCGTTGGCCGACGCCGGGTACGGTGCAATATTTTTCTCCTAACACGATACGTGTAGCTTGAGATACTAGCATCTCGAACCATCTAGAACAAGAACAAAAAACGTGGTACAGAAAGTTCAGGGGTACTATATCATTTAGACTAGACGCAGAAGGTGAACAGATACGCACAAACGTGAGTGCAGAAAAATCAGAGGGGGTCACGGTAGTAGATCATTGCGTGAAGATGCGTACCTAGCTATCATTTTCAGGCAGACGATTTTGTGGGCGACGTCCACCGGATTCAGATAACCACAAACACTAAAGAATAACAAGTCTCCAAAGTCCAAACAATGACCACACAATCGATTAGCCCATCATCGTCGCAAGGAAAAATCTACCGTGGCTCCATGCATGTGGGGCGACAAGTAAAAACCCATAAATTCTTGTAAAACAAGTCGACGGTATGAACAGAGAGATTCGAGCTTCAAAATTCGAATGTTCCATACAGACGGTAGAATAACAAGTACCCCAGAAGTCCACATCATGAAAGAAGAATATCACAATATGTCAGCCTCGCGAGACCTAGCTCGGCGAGAACAATAACTGAAAATCTATCGTTCTTGTTGGGGGAATGAAAACACAAAGTCTCATGCTATTTTTTATAAAACAAGTTGGCAAGTTTTCTTTTTTGAAACTAACAAGTTGGCAATATTGAACAGTAGGGTGACACGTATGATGTCAACGAGATTTGAAAATTCAAATTCGACATGTCAGCACGCCAAGAAAACAAATAATACTACCCACTCACAGCTAAAACTTTATATGCCGTGTCGCCATGCCATGCGGTCAAGTGGACTATCGGTCATATCAGATGCTATTACATGACATCTCGCGCACCGATTCCGCATATTCGTGATCGGACGGCGCGCGGCTCCCTTTCCCCTTGGTGGGGAAGAGAAGTTGGCAGCACAATCGGTGGCGCGAAAGTAACGTTCAAGAGGCCGACAAGCAACTCACGCGCTCATGGCTGACTCAGCGGCAGCTCACACATAACCTTCTTATTCTTCTCCGCATCTTTGTGGAGATAAGATCGAGAGCTGCGCGTACGAGTGCCACCACAGACTCCTCCGTCCTCACCACTATAAATCCACCGGCGTCTCAGCTCTCCTCGACGAGGACGGACAACAGTGCAACGAAAAAAGTATCAAGAACAGAGATAGGAGAATCGATGGCTACGTTCGCGACGTCGACGGCAGCGGTGATGGGATCGGCTCGCCCGGGGCGGGTGGCCGGGCCTCGGCGGTGCGTGGTGGCGCGGGCGTCCTCGACGATGGCGGCTCCGGCGGCCCTGGCGACGGGAAGGACGCACTACGATGTGCTCGGCGTGAGCGCGGGGGCGAGCAGGGGGGAGATCAAGGCGGCGTACCGGCGTCGGGCCAGGGAGGTGCACCCGGACGCTGCTGGTGGCGTCGGCGACGAGGGGTTCATCCGGCTGCACGCGGCTTACGCCACGCTCGCTGACCCCGACGAGCGCGCTCGCTACGACAGGGACATGGCCTGCCGCGCCGCCGGGACGATGATGATGCGACGGGCGGCCGCGGCTGGGCCGTCTTTCCGGCGGAGGACGTGGGAGACTGACCAGTGCTGGTAGGACGTACGGCCGGCAAACGCGGCGGCCCTCTGGGCCCCCAACCGGCTCCCGCCCGGTTCTCTCAGGCACGGCGCTGGCGAGAAGATCCTGACGACTATCCTGCAACCTACGATCAGGATTGGACGTCCCAGATCGGGCGATGCGGACGCGGGAGCTCTGTACACATCAAGAGGCGTTTTAAAGATCTCTTGTGCGTCCGGTCTCAGGTTGAGTCCGGTCAGCAAAATGCAAATATGTAAATTAATTAGTTACCTACTGTAAATTAATAGCCAAGGAATATATGGTACTAGTTCTATTTGGTAATAGAATGAATTAGTTACCTCCATGTCGGGCGTTTCTTCTTCCAAAGTTGCCTCTTTGATTCTGCACGATATTAATTATCACAGTACAATAATCCATGTCAGTCACTCCCTAAGCCTGTCATGTCATGGTTTTGGATAATTTCGCAAAAAACTGTCATAATTCTCGATAGGTAGAAAAAGAAGACTGTGCGACTGGCCACAGTGGGAGTAACATCACTAGTAACATCACACTTTTCAACATAATTTTGCTTATGTGGCACATATTTAATGATGAGAGAGATGATGGTGGTAACTTAGCTAGTTACTGTAAAATCACACATACCAATACAATATGAGTCTATAGACTAATAAATAAACCATAACATGACAACACACATATGTTACTAACCACTGTGAAGATAGTAATATAGCCTAGTAAAATGTGATGTTACTAGTCTAAGTTACTCCCCATTGTGACTAGTCTTAAATGGTCACTCATGTTAAGACAACTACTCTCACGTGTTTCTACGTCTTCAATTTAACTAGTGAAATCTATGTTATTTGCCATAAAAAAATACTCCATCTTAAGATTCATCGTTGAATGAAGGTTCTAAACATTGTGTGTGTGTGTGTGTGTGTGTGTGGTGTATTTCACATGTTTTGTTAGTCAAATTGGAGATCTAAATTATGACTGACTTATATTCCCATTCGGAGCGAGTAGTAACTCTAGCTTTGAGGTATTTCATTAGGGTATATGCGTTTGCCTGAGAGGCATGCATTGACATCAGTTGACCCCAGTCATACATTGTAGATCCACCCAAGAGCAAAATCATTTCTTAAGGGAGTACCGAGGTGGAAACAATTGCGTTGCTAACATCATGGAGCCAGAAACCAAATTAATTCCACTAGATTTATTACAAAACATATTATCGTGCCATATATAGTTGATGTTTTAAATATCAGCATCTGTTTTCTTCAGACATGGTCAAAGTAGTTTGACTTACTATAATACTAATTTTTTTATTAAAGTAATCAATAGCTTCCTCCGCAGAGTAAACAGAGGACAGAGAACAGAGAATTAGGAAAAAAACTTTGGAGGTAATTCTTATTTTACTCCTCTTTTACCCCCAGGCGGTTTATTTTCTATGCGATTAGGCAAGCAATACAATCACACCATTATAGTCATACGAACCGTTTGATACGGAAAAACACGGCCTAGATCAGTGCTCTCACTTACATGAGCATTTGAGTCATTTTTTTCACAGAACACCCCCTACGGTGACACTATGTGTTGGACTCTTGATCCTTAATCACCCCCAAATCTGCCCCTCTCTTCTTCCTCTGGAAATTCCTTTTAGGGCTGCATTGTTTTTGTAGGCCAACAATGCAATATGAGATTCCTCTACCCACTGCCATGAGGTGGTGCTCCAAACGGTTAGGCTCGGGGCCGACCTAATATAGGACAATAAGGCCCAGCGGCGGAGCTTGAGCCAAAAACATGGGGGGGTGATGAGCTTGAGGGGGGCAAACATAATTATTTTCAACTGATTTTTAGTGGAAAATAGGCTTGTTTATTTTGGGACGGGGGGGGGGGGGGGGGGGGTGGAGGGGGCATGGCTGAGGTTGGCCCCCATGAAGCTCTGCCACTGATATTGTTGCCTGCCCACCCCTAGTTCATAGGACTCTAACAAGTAGCATGCTTGTACATTAGCGCGCTATACATTTTTCAAATTAGCAGATGAGGTGAATCTTCAAATCTTATCAAACATAGTTGGTTCAAGCAAATTTCATAGAGGCTAGTTCAACGTTAATCTTGATATGGATGCATGTTTTAGGCAAGTCGCACCATTTTTGTAGAAAAAATCCATGTAAGAAAACAAACGATCAATACTACAACTTACTCGAATTTGTATTTGTAATACTCATGCAATCTAGACATTATGTAAGCTCTAGATTTATCTATTATTTAGTAATATCGAAACTTGTTAGTATTGATTCAAAGAATATCTACCAGGTTACTTGATTTGTACACAGTAAACAATTTTGCCAAATTATATAGATATTTAGGATACATTGAAAAATCAAAGATATGCACTAGCGTAAATTTATTTGTGGAGTATGATGATAATATTTTTTGCGTAGATCTTTGGTGAAAACTATTGTAACAACATATACTTTGTTAATTATCCAAACTAAATAAAAATAGTTTGGCCAAAAAACTGCAAGTCACTTAGCACTGGAAGAGTATTCATACTAGTAAATATCACAATTTTATGAGGTTTTTATAATTAAATATGTGAGCATGTTTAAATACTTAATTTTGTTAGTTATACTTATAAAATAGAATTAATATAGTATATCAAAATATTTTGTCAACATGAAAAATTCTTATTGTGGAGTAGAGAAGTTTAGTATAAATAAGGGAGAATAGCTCATCATAGTGTCTGAAACTTCATTCTTAATTAAACAACCCTTATGTAGGGAAAATAAGAGCATGAACGTTTATGAAATCAAAATATATTGATGTTTTAATGATAGACCAGCATCTCACAATTACTTGCAATCAAGTTTAGATCGCGCTAAAGTTTCTCTGTATAACTGTCGTGGTTGATATCATCCACCTCAGAAAAATCATGCTCCGTAGGAATAAATGTATCCTGCCCAACATCATCCCATCTTGCCAAGTCATCCTCAGATCCATAAGAATAGATGCATAGCTGTTATGATTTTTCATCTCGCTCTTTTGGTAATTTTATTAAGCAGACACTAACAGATAAATATTAGAGAAGCGAGAGCGACAACTATGAGGACAACATGTAGTTGATTGCACCACTACTTAAAAAATTATTAGGAAAATCTCACCCTACTCAAGCACTCTGAGCAACACTTGGGAGCACAAACAAAATAAAAATAGTTTTTAACATAAAATGCAAGTGACTTAGCACTAGAAAATTATTTATACTAATAAATATCACAATTATTGTAGGAAATATTTATAATAAAATACATGACCATCGCTTCTAACATCTCTACTATTTCTACCAGGTGTCTGAACCAGGTACATTTATAGTAAGAGCTAGCATCGCTGGCCTGGAAGAGGCCATTGAGGTGTTAGATACCCTTGGCAGCTTACTAGTGTGGGTAAAAGGATAAAAGATGAAGATGAAAGTCGTGAGCTTAAAAAAGATTCACTTTTTGCTGATAGTCTAGGATCTTCGAGTTCTGTCTTTTGGTGTCCGAACACCGGGTAGGATGCAATCTGGTCCATTCAAATGGGCTTTGGGATTTGGAATCTGTCAGGCTGGTGACAGGCTAGCTAGGCAACAAATATGGGTCGGTACACCCCCTATTAGAAGGCTAATAGAACATGTTTAGCCCATTTGCCTAATCGTATTCGTCCGCTTAACCTTGCCGCATTGTCCTTCACCAGATGTCTTGGCTCATGCGTCTCTTTCTCTCTCCCTAAACGTGACGGTGGCGTCGTTACTCTCCAGCGAGATGTGTTTCTTGAATGTTGACAACCACAGTTACGTCTCTTTTCGATCCACCCATTGTGACCACGCTTAGAGCTGCCTCATATTCATGGAGTTCATTTACCTAAGCAGCCCTTCTTCTGCAGGATTGTGTTTTCCCACTGGACTTAATATTTTGATTATGTTTTTTTTCTTTTTGCTGCTAAATCCATGTGCCTATTTAGGTTGTTATTTGTTCAGTTGGCATAAGTTGTGGTTTCCCTATCGTTGATTAGTTTACTCCTATTGTCCTCGTATCCCATATTTACGAGAGGATGTGTACTCACAACAAGGGCTTTCACAAAACTTTGGCAAGAGTATTAATTTCTAGTTTTTGGACCGGATTGTGATCACAGTTGCTACCGAAAACACTTAAAATAAAAATTGGCTTGGGTATGAGGCCTTGATTCTTACAACTATATTTTTGTGATCGAGATCATCACGATCTTAATTTGTGCTCTGGAGAACAACAATTAAGACGTTCTTACAAAGACTCAAAGTAGGGATTGTGTTCAAATTACGTCTGGACCGAAACATGCCTTGTATCAAGAGTTAGTTGTCCAACAGTAGGCCCCATCCATCGCATGGGTTTACCTTAGTCATTAAGATAAACCAGATAAAAACATTGGGTGATTAATAACTACACCCCATCGATCCCCAACGATTAGCTTCACGCTACCATACTAAACTTTTCTGTAATTGGTGTTCAGAATAGCAATCCACTTCCTCTCTGCTCCTAACCTCCTCGTGGCTCGAACTCCGTTATCCTGGATACCTGCAGGGTCGAGGAATGCGAGAGAGACAAGAGATAACTATGATGCAATTTTATTTCACACATACATGACGTTCATTCAAAGTCATTCCATCAAGCCCACTTACAAGCACATCGGGTGGCAAGGCTATGCCTCAACCCATTGCCTTACCAAACTACTCATGTATGATGATCGGATCGCATGAAGAAACAATTGAAGAACACAACATGATGCAAGCTTTATTAATAATATGTCTTACAATGGTTGCCGGATGCAATACACGATTACAAGAGGTGAATTGCTGCGGTGGTGATGATGATGGTGGCTAGCTATGGAGATGATATGGGAAATGGCGGCGGCTAGGGTTTGTGAATGGCTTATGGTGCGGACATGATGTTCTGTTGTGCTCTCTTTTGTGATTCTGGTACTGGCCCCTTTATAATAGTTGGGGCGTTGGACACCACGGTGTGGATGGCGTGCGGTACGGGACACCGTCTTGCGCTCTTTCATCTGGTGCCTCACATTTGATCTCTTTCTTCTCCATTTTGCTTCTTTCAATAAATATGACGGTTTTTATCCATGTATGGTTCCATTTCCCATGCAAAGAAAATAAAAGGACGATTTCGCAATATCTTGCATTTATTAGTCAATAGTAACGATATCAGGGTATATCTCAGATTTTATAAGATAAACTAGTTTAAACAATGATGCTATAAGCGTACAAAATACACTCATCTGTTGTTTGCTTCTAAAAACGCTCCATTGACTGAGGGAGCAGTGAAAATCATCAGCGGTGCCGACTAGTCACGGACGACTTCGGTCTTCTTCTGTTTTTGAACGTTCCAAGACCAATTCAGCATATCTTACCCTTGATAATTTCTTCCATGGAGTATCTCCTTGAAACATAGATGGAACCAAAGTAGCTTGGTAGAAAGTCAGCGGATGCTCCAACCGGCGCAGCTTCCTTACCATGAATCATGTCGGTGCGCACATGCCAAATCCTCCAAACTAACATGATCACCATATTCCGGGCTAGTTCAGCGCACTGATTCCTTGTTCTCTACTCCCACCCAGCTCTTGTTGTTACCACAAAATTAACTATGGAAGTACTTCACGGACAACGTTTTGATGAACGAGACATGCAGGATAGCTAATCCAACCGTCTGCGTATGTTTAGACGCCCATGGATGATGCGATATGACATGTCCTGCAAATTTCGGCTGGCAGGCGTCATCATCCGTGTAGTAGTGCTCAATCAAGTACTACAACCTTTCTTTTCTTTCTTCAAAATAAAATGTAAAGGAAACTTTGGCCATAACTCAGGGTTATCCTGAGCTTATCCACTGGCAACTGAGTAGCACTACCACTGATAGTGCCTTCTCTTCACCAGGTCATCTATCTTATCAGGATATCACATATCATTAGCATCAATAATGCAAGCAAACACTTATCCCGGCCCACACACATATCCTTTCCCAATTCATTTCACGGGGATGTCCACGTCCATGTCCGCCGCTCACCTCCGCCCCAGGCCCCAGCTCACCCACCCATGTGTACGCGGCGTCGAGACTCGCGAGAGACGAGACCCCGCCGCCGGCCGTACGTAGCCGTCGACGCCGCGATTGCGCAGTGGGCGTCCGCGTCGTCTCCGACGACCCACCTGTCGAATTGATAATGCTATAATCGCCGACGGGCTCTGCCGCCAGCTGCATGCATGGCCGACTGGCTTCTTGTCGGCGCCGCTAGACAAAAACATGTGCAACACGTACGACTATGAGGAAGAAACGTAAGGTCAGCTTAATTTCTTCTACCCGGCCGTAACGTAAGTGATGATGAGCAAGATGCTACTACCATCTCGAACCATCTAGAAGACGAAGAAGAACAGGCTAATTCCTGGCGATGTCAAGACAAACTCGGTGTGAAAAAGTCGGAGGTACATCTATCATGTAGACTAGAGGCAGAATGAAAACATATATACGTACAAAGACAAACGAATGCAGAAAAATCAGAGGTCAGTCACGGTAGATCATTGGCTCATTGCGCTATCACTTTCAGGCTGACGAGTTGGTGGGCGAAATGCACCGGATTCAGATAACCACAAATCACTAGAATATTATCAAGTCCCCAAAAGTCTGAGCAATGAAAAATACTACCTCCTTTACGGTTTATAGGGCTCAATTCAAAAATCTCACCAACCAAGGTAGATGGTGAGTGGTGGAACAATTTTTGTAGTTTGCAAAACCACTCAATTAATGCGCTTGTTTTCCTCAAAAATTGTGTTTAACAATGCATTAATTGCAATGCATGCATGCATAAAGTACATGCATTGGTCAATTTTCTCTTAATACTTGCATGCAATGATTTATTGCACCTTGAAATCTGAACATGTGATGCATTGGTCAATTTTCTTTTACTACTTGCATGCAATGATTTATTGCACCTTGAAATCTGAACATGTGATGGGGAACAACCAAATTAAAACTTATAAAATGGGAAAACTAAAATTTTGAGATAAGCCCTATAAATTGAAAAGGAGTATGTGACCACACAATCAATTGGCTCATCGACGTCTCAAGGAGCTATTGCTCGGCTAGGGTGAACCTTTGAGAGCAAGCAAAGATCTACTCACCCAAGGAGCTACACTTGCGAAGTCAAAATCGCTAGACAACCATAAACGCAGGAATAACAAGTCCCCCAAATGACCACACGATGAAAGAATATCGGCACCATCTGTCCACGTCGCGAGAACAATGATGAAGAATCCAAAATGGACAAGTGTGTGTGCGCAAGCACAAATAGTCCATCGAACAAGTTAGGAATCCAAAACAAGATGATCATATTGAAACCAGAGTCCACAGGCACCTGCATATGAATGAGTGGATGCGGCAATAGAACATCTGTCGACACGCAATCGATTAGCTCAGCTGGCTGGGACATTCCAGAACAACGGAAAAATCTATGGTGACTCCATGTGGAGCACCCAGGAAAATGTCATGAATTCTTGTAATACAAGTCAACAATACAATATATCTAAATGTTTTTCACAAAGAAAAGTCACAATATCAAAAGAAGGATACGAAATTCGAATGTTCCTGATAACTACAGACACTACAATAACAAGCTCCCCGGAAGTCCACACCATGAAAGAATATCGCCACCGTCTATCGATGTCACGGGACTAGTTAAGGGAGACTGATAATGCTTGCAAAAAAAGGGGGACTGGGATAACAATAACGGTAAATTTGTTGTCCAAGTGAGGACAAGTTGGCGATATTCAAACCATGGGCCGACACCTATGTATTATGTTATGTCACGACGATTTGAAAATTCAAATTCGATATGTCAGCACGCCAAGAAAACAAATAGAACTATCCACGGCTAAAGCTTATACGTGACTTGTCATGCCATGCCATGTGGAGCATCATATGGGATGCTACAAAGCCTCTCGCGCGCCAATCCGTGATCGGACGGCGGGCGCACGGGTCCCTTTCAACCTTGTTGGGGAAGAGAAGTTGGCACCACAATTGGTGTCACGATAGCAACGTCCAAGGAGGCCGACAAGCAACTCGCACTGCGGCACTGGGTGGCTGACTCAGCGGGGTCTCACACATAATCTTCTTCGCTTCGATGGATAAGATCAAGAGCTGGCGCGTACGTGCCACCACAGAGTCCTCCGTCCACACCCCTGTCCGGAGCCCTTATAAATCCACCGGAGCCTCAGCTCTCTCCTCAACGAGGAAGAACAACAGTGCAACGAAGAAGTACTCTGCTTTTGGATCAAGAACTCAAGAACACAGATCGGGCAATCGATGGCTACGTTCGTGACGTCGTCGCCGGTGGTGATGGGGTCGGCTCGCCCCGGGCGGGCGACAGGGGCTCGGCGGTGCATGGTGGCGCGTGCGTCCGTGACGATGGCGGCACCGGCGGTGATGGCCACGGGGAGGACGCACTACGAGGTGCTCGGGCTGGGCGCCGGGGCCAGCAGGGGCGAGATCAAGTCTGCGTACAGGCGCCTTGCCAGGGAAGTGCACCCTGACACCGTCGGAGGTGGCGGCGACGAGGGGTTCATTCAGCTGCACGCGGCCTACGCCACGCTCGCTGACCCCGACGAGCGCGCTCGCTACGACCGGGACGTGACCTGCCGCGCCGCGGGGATGATGATGCGGCGGGCGGCCGCGGCCGGGCCGGCGTTCCGGCGGAGGACGTGGGAGACCGACCAGTGCTGGTAGGACGTACGACCTGGCAAACGCGGCTGCCCTCCGGGGCCCCAACCGGCGGCCTCCCGGTTGGCGGCACGGCGCTGGATTGGACGTCCTCAAGACAATCGTGCACCGTACGATCAGGATTGGACGGCAAGAGGCGTTTCTAAAGATCTCTTGTGCGTCCGGTCAGCAAAATGCAAATATGTAAATTAATTCCCAAATTAATTAGCTAGCTACTGTAAATTAACAGCCAAAGAATATATGGTAGCTCTCTTTGGTAATAGAAGGAATTAGTTACCTCCATGTCGCTCGTTTCTTTTTCGGAAGTAGTCTCTTTGATTCTGCACGAAATTAAGTACCACGGTACCACAATCCATGTCAGTCATTTCTGAAGGATGCCATGTCATAGTTTTGGATAGGCATGCCAGTTATTTCTTAAGGATGCCATGTAATAGTTTTTCTTTTTTTTGCGAAGAGCCATGTCATAGTTTTGGATAGGTAGAAAAAAGATTGTGAGGACATATAGCCACAGGTGCAAAGTGAGGACAAATAGTCACTTGTGTCAATATTACTACTCTCATGTGTTTTTATGTCTTCAATTTAACAAGCTGACTATATGTTATTTGCACCAAAAATTATATCTTAAGATTCTTGGTCGAATGAAGGTTCTGAACATATCTTTTTATGGTGTATTTTACTTGTTTTGTTGGTTAAATTGAAGATCTAAGAGATAATGGCTGACTTATATTCCCATCTCGCGGGAGTAATAACAATAGCCTCGAGGTATTTCATTATTGGCGTCATTTTCATTTTTGGGTTATGCGCTTGCATGAGAGGCACCAACATCAGTTGAGGTCAGCCATACATTGTAGATTCACCAGAGAGCAAAATCATTTCTTAAGGAGCAAGAAACCAAATTAGTTCCATTAGATCAATTATAAAGCATATTATCATACCATATATAGTTGATGTTTGAAATATTAGCGTGCTTTTCTTCAGACGTGCTCAAAGTAGTTTGACTTAGTATAATGCTAAAATTTTGATTAAAGTGATTAATAGTTTCCTCCACAAAGCAATCACAAGATAAAGAACAAAGAATTAGAAAAAACAAATCTTTGGAGATATTCTTCGTTTTACTCCTATTGTACTCCCAAGGGATTTATATGCTACGCGATTAGGCAAGCAATACAATCAAGCCAGCACAATCACACGAACCATTCAACACAAAAAACCGCGCTCTAGATCAACTCTCTAAGTTACACGTGCACTTGAGTCATTTTTTCGCAGAACACCCCAATGGATCTCCTGACACTACGTGTTGGACTCATCATCCTCAATCATCCCCAAACATGCCCTCTCTTCTTCCTCTAGAAATTCCTTTTAGGGTTGCATTGATGTAGGACAACAATGGATATGAGATTCCTCTACCCAATACCATGACGTTGTCCTCCAAGCGGCCAGGCCCAGGGCCAGCCCTGATATACTAGCATGCATGTACATTAGTGTGATATACAATTTTCAAATTAGCGGGTGAATCTTCAAATCTTATCAAACTGAGTTGGTTCATGCAAATTTAAGAGAATCCAAGTCACTATAATCTTGACATGGGAACACGCTTTAGGCGAGTCCCACTGAAAGTGCGTTATATCGACTAGAGGGGGGGTGAATAGGCGATTTTTATGAAAGTCTTCAAAGCGTGAAAGTTATGAAGACAAACAATACAGATATGCCTATTACTTATGCAGCAGAAGTTAGATTACACTAGGCAAGTCATGGTCAAGTATTCAGTTGAGTGAATTCAGAATGACAAGTAGCAGCAGTGTAATAAGGATCGGGTAGGAAGAAGTTATGAAGCCAAACAAATCATACAGTTATGTTGTGAAGACAAAAGATAGAGCAAGCATGCAATGGCTTCACAATGAATAACAGTAAGTTGAAGGGAAGTGAAGATGAAACCAGTGACACGTTGAAGACAATGATTTGTTGGACCAGTTCTAATTGCTGTGACAACTGTATGTCTAGTTGGAGCGGCTAGGTATTTAAACCAAAGGACACACAGTCCCGGACACCCCGTCCTGAACACGCAGCTCAAGACACCCAGTCCTCACCGTTTTCTCCTTGAGCTAAGGTCACACAGACCTCGCCCAATCACTCTGGTAAGTCTTCAAGGTAGACTCCCAAACCTTCACAGACTTCGTTCACCGGCAATCCACAATTTCTCTTGGATGCTCAGAACGCGACGCCTAACCGTCTGGAGGATGCACAGTCCTCAAGTGTAATAAGTCTTCAGATCACTCAGACAAGAAGACTTAAGTGATGCCCAATTTACTCTGGCTCTGGGTGGTTAGGGCTTTTCTCCTCGCTAGGAATTTTCTCTCAAAGGCTTCGAGGTGGGTTGCTCTCAAACGACAAAAGCCGTGCACTGAAATCTGAGCAGCCAACCATTTAAGGTTGAAGGGGGTGGACTATTTATAGCCACTGGGCAACCCGACCTGATTTATCCGAAATGACCCTGGGTCACTAAGGAACTGACACGTGTTCCAACGGTCAGATTTCGAACTCACACGACAACTTTACTTGGGCTGCAAGTAAAGCTGACTTGTCCGACTCTGGACAAGATTTGCTCTCATAGTCTTCGCTCGAAGACATAGGATTTGAATTAGGCATCACTTCAGTCATTCTGACTGGTTCTCTTGGACCCCACTTAACAGTGCGGTGGTTCCTATGACACAACATAAATGAAATAAAACTACGAAGGATCTAAGTCTTCGAGTTCCATAAGCTTCATAGGGAGTCTTCTCATGTCATTGTCTTCAATATGAATATCTTCATAAACCACCATTGTCTTCAATGTCTTCGTACATTTTTAGGGGTCATCTCTGGTAGTGAAACCGAATCAATGAGGGACTTCTACCTGTGTTATCCTGCAATTCTCACAAACACATTAGTCCATCAACTAGGTTTGTCGTCAATACTCCAAAACCAACTAGGGGTGGCACTAGATGCACTTACAATCTCCCCCTTTTTGGTGATTGATGACAAACTAGTTGAAGTTTTCAACGGGGAACATAATTTGTGAAATTGTAAAGGAATTGTCTTCATAAGTTGCAAGGGCTCCCCCTGAAGATGTGCATATAAGTAATTTGCTTCTTGAATGCAAATGCACATGGCAGGTTGTACTTGTGGAGATCCACTTCAACTTATGATGACAATCCACTATGCATGTAAGAGTAGACGAAGATAATGACATGCATAATGGAAAATGGACGTCTGCAGAATGATCTAAGTGCGGAATTTATCTTCGCATAACAGAGTGACAAACAGGTAGCAGACGACCATCAGGTCTAAGTGTTACAACTCAAAGAAGCAAATGTAGCAAAAACGGGAGTTGTAAGCACGAAGTAAAGTGTAGCAAAATATAAAGGCACCCGCCCATAGTGACCCGCTTGAAGACTATAAACATCATATGCTTCTCCCCCTTTTGTCAGTGATGACCAAAAAGGTTTGAAGACATAGAGTTTTCTACGCGTTCCCAGGCGCAGCAGGGTCGGTGGAGGTGTTTGGCGGTGCAGACGAGCTTGGTGCAGATTCGACGCGCGCTGAAAGAGGTGGAGGTGAAGTAGCGTCGTCTTCTTCTTCTATGATTCGTGCAGTCACTGTGGCAGCAGAAGAAGAGAACTCCGAATCTTCAAGTGATGGAGTGCGGCGCAGCATAGCTCTTCGAGGAGGCGTGGAGTCAAATTTGAAGCGCTCTGTGAAGCCATCCTCTTGAAGTTCAGCTTCAGGACACATCATTGTACGGCCTTTCCAAGTGCGGCGACAGGTTTTGTGTGCGACAAATGCATTCTTGGTTGCCAGATTTCTGATGCGATTGACGTCTTCCATGATGCTTCTCATCTGCCTCTTGAGCCAGTCGTGATGCCTATCTTGCTTTTGGTGAAGAGCCACAAGAAGCTCTCGGTCATTGAGGGCACGAGCGCGCTTCTTGGGTCTCTGAGCAGCTGTGCTGTCAGTGGCTTCAGTGGATGCAGGTGCACGTGTGGTGCCAGCCAGCGGATACACTCTGGAGATGGCTTCAACACCTTCAACATTCTGAGTGAAGCTCTGGTGTTCTGCATTCTGAAGACTTAATGGTTGCTTGGCAGGCTCAGGATATATTGCTTCAGCAGAGGTGTCGACATCTGGCAAGAAGATCCTATGCTTGCGGGCTGAGGGCTGATAGGAGATCGCAGAGTGAAGCTTTATCAGCCTCATAACCCAAGGAGCATAAAACTTCAAGCCAAAGAGATTGGAGCCGGATGCTGCAAGTTGGCGTATAAAGAAATCCTGTGCGTTGAAGCATTTGCCATGCAGAATACAGAAGATGAGAGTCTTCATTGCACCCTCAACCTTGGCATTTGGAGAGTGTCCCTTAATGGGCCATAGAGTCCGCCTGATGATGTGATATATGGTTCTGGGCAGGTACTCTAAGTCTTCAACGAAAAACTCAGTTGGATAGGGTGCATCATGAGGCAGTGGCTTCATCATTGAGAGCATCTGACTCATATTTGGCTCAGGCCGCTGGAATATGCTCTCAATGGCTTCAGCATGGAGTTGGCAGCCTTCTTCGAAGAATTCGCCAGGAGTGGGAAGGCCGGTAAGCTCAATGATATCGAAAGCATTGGCTTCATGATGGACATTGCCTGTCATCCACTCCAGGACCAAAGTCTTCGGATCTCTGTTGTAGCCTTTGATATGAAGGGTGGCATAGAATTGAAGCAGAAGCTCTTCATTCCAGTGTTCTTCATTTGTGATAAACGGCAGCAGACCCACTTGCTTGAAGCAATCCAGTGCTTCTTCCAGGCCAGGCAGACCAGCAACAGCTTCAACCTCAAGGCGCTTGTGAGGAAAGATGCGGCCTTGGTTGTATAGGATGCATGAATAATAGCTGCGCTGTTGATAGCTCCAGAACCTAT
The DNA here is from genome assembly GCF_056163025.1 of Triticum urartu. NCBI lineage: Eukaryota > Viridiplantae > Streptophyta > Magnoliopsida > Poales > Poaceae > Triticum > Triticum urartu. Next base: position 718,807,637 of record NC_141879.1, read on the forward strand.
CTGATACAATCCGTTCCCTTGAATAAGGGTTCTTGGAGCTATTGAAAAACGTGTTATCTGCCCTGAAGCTATTGATGTTGAAGGAACCAGGAGCTGATGCAGGACCTGGGAACCTTGGGAGTCGTGGGATCGGCTTCTGGACCTGAGGCCGGTGCGCAACATGATAGTTGAATTGGGGACCGGCAGCAGACTCAGGCACAGAAGTGTCAGGAGCAGTAGCTTCAGTGTCTTCTGAAGCTGTTGTAGGGGAGGGCTCCACATTGGCTTCGGTGTTGGTGGTGGCAGCCTCAACATTTTCAGCCTCCACACTTGTAGTGGGAGGGACGAACTCAGGCACGTTCTCTTGAAGAACTGCTTCTTGTTGGAGCGGGGGAGTTGGAGCTTGTGGTTCTTGTTCATTCTCTTCGGCTGATGCAGCCGGAATGTCTTCAGCAGGAGCTTGAGGCCTTGGTCCCTTGCGAAGCCTGCGGAATGCAGACGACGTCGTTGGAGTTGGAGTGGGCTGGGCCTCATTGTCTTCCTCTTGTGGGCGATCTGCCCACGACGCATCTTGTGCAATTGGCGTCAATGGACGACCAATGCTGATCAGTTCGCTTGACTCAAGCTGAGGAAGGGCTGCATCATCTTGTACATTGTCGTGGTGACCAATGTCTTCAGCAGCGTTGGGGTCGGCTGCTGGAATGTCTTCAGCTTCAGGAGCCTCTGTGGGAGTAGGCTCATGAACTGTCAGCTGACGATCGGTGTCAGGATAGAGGACGGAGAGGGGTTCAACTATCAAGGGCTCTGTGGGAGCAGCCCGAGATTTCTTGGTCTTGCGCTTTTTGGTGATGGGGTCAGAAGGAGAGGCTTCAGAGTGTTTCCTCTTCCTAGCTTCAGCTTCGGCTATCCTTGTCTTCTTGAGCTCAGAGGCAGTGGACCGGCTCTTTGGCTTCGATCCAGTCGTAGCAGTGGGGAAGACAATCGGAACAGCTTCTGACCTTGGTGCCTCTGGTTCAGTGGTGGCAGTCTCCTTCTTTTTCTTAGCGGCCATCCTGGGGTCGATGCCGGGACGCCCAAGTGCCTTGCGCTTCTCGGCCTCATTGTAGGCCTGCACACATCTGTCTGCCAAAGTCTTCATCCGCTCACGGGAACCTTGAGCTTCAACACGCTTCTTCAAAAAGTTCTCCTTTAGCTCGTGCAACATGATCTTGAAGTTTTTTACTTCTTGCACGCTGAGCTTGGCCATGTGCTTCTTGAACTGAGCTTTTTCAGAATTAATTTTCTGCTTCAGTTCAACAATGCACTGGGCAATTGCAAGTTCTGAAGCAATAGCGCCTTGGAAAGCGACGCTGAGGCCAACGGGCAGCTGAAGGTCTTCGAAGCTGATGCTTGGTGAGGCAAACCATTCATCGATGAAGTTGTGGATGATGGCGACATCAAACAGAGGCAGATTGTTGAAGATTTCAGCCTCTTCCTTGCTCTTGATGAGCTGCTCAAGAGCATCATCTCCAAGATCTTCATCGCTTGATAGATCAATGGTTTCGCTGCGCAGAATGGCAGCATCTGTGAGCTCTTTGCCTGTGTGTGGCTGAGGCTTCTTGGCTTCTTGGGGCTTGGAGACTCGTGATAAGTCTTCAGACTGCACACTGGCTTCAGGAGGTGCAGTTACCAATGGCTTCGCCCTTGAGATCTTTGGTGAAGGGGCCTGCTTTGAAGCTTTTGGCTTCTTTGACTGTTTTGGCTTCGGTACAGCAGGCGCTTCATCAGACTCAGAGTCAGCAGGAGGGTCATTCACTACGGCCCCTTGAACCTTGATGTAGGTGATGAGGCTGTCTAGGTTGGCGAAGGTACCGATGATATTGGGTTCTGCGGTGCGCGTGCCATCTACCCTTGGCGCGGAGGGACCAGGGTTGAAGTCAAGTCCAAACTTCTTCTTGTTCTGCTTCGCTGAGTTTTGCGCAAACTGGAAGTTGCGCTTGAACAGATTGTCATCGCGACACCAGAGTAGTGATGATGGATGAGCATCAGCAGGCTGCGGTCCTCTGACCATGCATGGGTAGAAGCCTTGAGCAATGGCTTCGTCTCTGGACCTGGGTACGAGATTTTTGTATAGTACGTCTCCCCATGGTCTCTTGATGGCGCACTTCTCTGCATACTCCTGAGTGAAGAAGCGGTATTGGAACCATTGCTCTGCCCAATATCTTCGAATCCATTGGATTCGTGTCTTGCGCTGACCATAGCTCTCTTCAGGATCAGTTTTGTACATCTCTGCCAATTCATCAGGCAGATCTTTGGACGTTCCACCACGTTGCTGTCTGCCTCCCTTCCTTGCTGCTGTTTCTGAAGCCATGAATCTTAACTTGGAAGGCTTCAAGATGTTCAAAGGCTTCAAAGGCTTCCTTTTGCTTGACCAACAAGAACTGGCTTCTGGAGAGTTGATGTGATGCTGTAAGAATTCTGCAAATGAATGCAGACTATGAGAACCAAAGGATTCTCCCACGGACATGTACCTGTGACAGCATTAAGGTGCAAGGGAAGGGGAAGAGGTCATATGCATTCTCAGAAGATTTTGAAGATAAATCGGTTTAGAAGACATTGACCTCAGCTTGCGAAGACATTCACTCATAGAAAAGAAGTTGGTTCCAGATTTGTACGAACCCACAGATCAGTACAAGTGAGGAATCTAACTACTTCATGAAGCATAAGTGAATATTCTAGGCAGGTTATGAGATGCAGACTGAGAGAGATCTAACTTGTGAGAACAGAAACTTCTTATGGCAGAAAGTGACTGAACTATAGGATCAAGAGAGGCTGTAAAAAGAGGTATTATTTACCACACTTGGAACTGCTAGACGAAGTGGGAGATGAGGCCGAGCAGTTCGATCCTCCGTGCCCTAACTTGGCGATGGAAGACAGCTACGGCGATGGCGGAGAGGTTGAAGTCCGCGGTCGGCGTGAAAACGGCGTCGGAGAGGTTGCGGCAGTGAAGCGCTTCATCGCCGGCGTCGTCGAGAGCTAGCGGTGGCGCTAGGGTTCGTGCGAGGGTGGAAGAAAGAAAATGACCGCGGTGAATCGTGTACTTATAGGCATAGAGGCGGCACTGCGCTATTACACAGGTGCCCCTGGCGATTTGCATCTGAACAGCACGTGTCCACCATGCGGAATATCGGGGGCAGTTCCACATCCCACGCACGCCTGGATTGTCGGGTGGTCGTTCCTACTTCTCCGGATTTCTTGTGGATGAATGAGCATTGAAAATGATTTTAAAGTTTGTCTCTGTGTCTTCTGCTGACAAGGACGCAGAGAAGACATTCGACAGTTTCAATAGAATGCATATGACTTGGAGAGATAGAGTTTGAGGTAGAAAGCATAGAGAGGTTAGGGTCCGATCACATTCACTTAGTTCAAAAGATTCAAACAAGAAGACATAGCTATAAGTGAATGCTGTAGAGGACAGAACACTAGTACATATATATCTATATAATCAACGTAGTGATGATAATCATGAAGACATATTGAGATTGAAGCCAAACCAAATGTGAAGACATTGCGAGGTAACGCCATGAGTGAACCACTTCAAAATAGAACGTTTGGTGGTGGCGTTACCCACCGTATAGGAAGTATTAGACCCAGACACGGCGCACAATTATCGTGGCGCTCCGAAGTCAAATTTCACATTAATGTATTCACACTTAGAATGTATGTCTTCATTGATTGAAGATATACGTTACTTCGTGTGTTGCACATCTAAGTCATCAATATGCATAAGTATTAGGATGTGTGCCTAATCACAGGACATTTGAGGATTCCAAGATATTTAGCTCACACCGTAACTTGCAAAATCTCTTCTCATCCAAGGGCTTGGTGAAGATATCTGCCAATTGCTCTTCAGTGTTGACGTGTATGATATCAATATCTTCCTTTGCAACATGATCTCTGAGAAAATGATGACGAATTTCAATGTGCTTTGTCTTCGAGTGCTGGACTGGGTTGTTGGCGATCTTGATGGCGCTTTCGTTGTCGCAGTAAAGAGGCACTTGCTTCAGATGAATGCCATAGTCCTTGAGAGTTTGCTTCATCCACAGAAGCTGAGCGCAGCAAGATCCAGCAGCAATGTATTCAGATTCAGCAGTGGAGAGAGATACACAGTTCTGCTTCTTTGAAGACCAACATACAAGTGATCGTCCCAGAAAGTGGCATGTGCCTGATGTAGACTTCCGATCAACCTTGTCACCAGCATAATCAGCATCCGAGAATCCAACTAGATCAAACTCTGAACCCTTTGGATACCATAATCATAGAGTAGGTGTGTGAGCCAAATATCAAAGAATTCGCTTCACAGCTAAGTGATGCGACTCCTTTGGTGCCGCTTGGAATCGAGCACACATGCAAACACTAAGCATAATATCTGGCCTAGATGCACATAAATAAAGCAAAGAACCAATCATGGAGCGGTATACCTTTTGATCGAACTCTTTACCATTGTCGTCGGGACCCAGATGATGTTTGGCTGGCATTGGTGTTGTGAAGCCTTTGCAGTCTTGCATACCGAACTTCTTCAGGCACTCTTTAAGATATTTCTCTTGAGATATGAAAATGCCGTTGTGTTGTTGCCGTATTTGAAGACCGAGGAAGAACTTCAGCTCCCCCATCATGGACATCTGATATTGCTCTTGCATCATATAGCCAAACTCTTCACTGTACTTCTGATTGGTGCAGCCGAAGATAATGTCATCCACATATATTTGGCACACGAACAGGTCACCATCATATGTCTTCGTGAAGAGAGTGGGACCTAAGGAACCAGGTATGAAGCCTTTGCTCTTCAGGAAGTACTTGAGTGTGTCATACCAGGCCCAAGGGGCTTGTTTGAGGCCATACAGTGCCTTATTGAGCTTGTATACCATGTCAGGATATTTTGGATCTTCAAACCCTGGTGGTTATGCAACATACACTTCTTCTTCAATCTTGCCATTGAGAAAGGCACTCTTCACATCCATTTGATACAGAATTATGTTGTGATGATTTGCATAGGCCAGAAGTATACGTATGGCTTCAAGTCTAGCCACAGGAGCAATGTTTCATCGAAGTCAATGCCTTCCACTTGAGTATATCCTTGAGCAACAAGGCGAGCTTTGTTTCTGACGATTTGACCATGCTCATCTTGCTTGTTGCGGTATATCCATTTTGTGCCTATTACGTTATGCTTCCGTGGATCAGGACGCTTAACCAATTCCCATACATTGTTCAGTTCAAACTGTTGAAGCTCTTCTTGCATTGCTTGAATCCATTCAGGTTCCATAAAGGCTTCTTCGACTTTCTTGGGTTCTGAAATTGAGACGAATGCGAAGTGCCCACAGAAATTTGCCAGTTGAGTTGCCCTTGAACGAGTGAGTGGACCAGGTGCATTGATGCTATCAATTATTCTGTCAATCTGCACTTCATTGGCAACACGGGGATGTATAGGGCGAAGACTTTGCTCTTGCTGATCTGTGTTGTCATTGGGAGGAATATCTTCAGACTGAGCATTGTCTTCATGTGAATCAGGTGCTGAGATGATAAGTTCTTCTTCAGGATGAGCTTCAGAAGGTACAATTTCTCCAGTTCCCATAAGCTTGATTGATTCACTAGCTGGAACTTCATCAAGCACATTTGGCAGTTGCTCTCTTTGTGAACCATTGGTTTCATCGAACCGCACATCCACTGTTTCAACCACTTTGTAGTGAAAGAGATTGAAGACTCTATAGGAGTGCGAATCCTTTCCATATCCAAGCATGAAGCCCTCATGTGCTTTTGGTGCAAACTTTGAGGTGTGGTGTGGGTCCTTGATCCAGCATCTTGCGCCAAATACTCTGAAGTAACTGACGTTTGGCTTCTTGCCAGTTAGGAGTTCATAAGATGTCTTGTTCAGAAGCTTGTGAAGATAAACACGATTGATTGTATGGCATGCAGTGTCAATAGCTTCAGTCCAGAATTTTCTTGGAGTCTTGTATTCATCTAGCATTGTTCTGGCCATCTCAATGAGTGTTCTGTTCTTGCGTTCAACGATGCCATTTTGCTGTGGCGTATACGGAGCTGAGAATTCATGAGTGATGCCCAATGTATCAAGATATGTGTCAAGGCCAGTGTTCTTGAATTCAGTGCCATTGTCACTTCCGATGTGCTTTATCTTGGCGCCATAATTGTTCATGGCTCGATTGGCGAAGCGTCTGAAGACATCCTGCACTTCAGTCTTGAAAAGGATTATGTGCACCCAAGTATATCTAGAATAATCATCAACAATTACGAAGCCATAGAGGCAAGCAGTAGTGGAAAAGGTTGAGTAGTGAGTGGGACCAAAAAGATCCATATGAAGTAGTTTGAAGGGTCGAGTAGTGGTCATGATTGTCTTCGAAGGATGTTTTGCCCTTGTCATCTTCCCTGCTTCACAGGCACCGCATAAGTGATCTTTCTTGAACTTGACGCCCTCGATGCCTATGACATGCTTCTTCTTCGCAAGAGTGTGGAGGTTTCTCATCCCAGCATGCCCAAGCCTCCGATGCCAGAGTCAGCATTCTGAAACTTTTGCAAGAAGACATACTGCAAGCTGTGGTCCTGCTGAGAAATCTACCACATACAAGTCATCTTTCCGATACCCTTCAAACACTAGAGACTTGTCAGATTCCATTAGTACCAGGCAACGATATTTTCCAAATATTACGACCATGTTCAAATCGCAAAGCATTGAGACAGACATTAAGTTGAAGCCAAGGGATTCAACAAGCATGACTTTGTCCATGTGTTGATCCTTTGAGATTGCAACTCTACCTAGACCCAATACCTTACTTTTACCAGTGTCAGCAAATGTGATGTGGTTCTTGTCGGATGGACGTAAGGTTGAGTCCATAAAGAGGCTTCTTTTGCCAGTCATGTGATTTGTACACCCACTGTCAATAATCCATTCTGAAGACTCTGAAGACGCTTGTGTCGTACCCTACAGTGCAGTTAGGGGGATAGGCTTCACGAAGAGAATTGTGAAGCAAAAACATTTGACGAACCAGTGGGTTATGAAAACTTAGATTCAGGTTAGGACTGATAGGAAGAGTAGCATGCGATTCAGGAACGAAATACATAGTGATGCCATTAGGGCATTTTATCTTGCGCCCTGCAAGATTTTTAAGGTCCCCAGCAATAGCGTCAGAGGATTTTGGTTTTCTACTGGAGACCTTTCCCTGCAAACGAGAGTTAAGCTTTCTTAACCACCCACATCTTCAAGGGTGGCTTAGAAGCAATAAGTCTAAGTGCAGCATCTGAGAATTTTGGCTTTGGAGCCCTAGCAAACAGTCTAGCAGGAGGACAATAGTACTCATAAGAATAGGCAGAATAGTTCTTGGTCATATGAACATGACGGTTTGATGAACCGATCTCATATTCATATGCCTGAGCATGATTTCCCTGCAAAACATTTGCGTTAGTGCGACTCAGGTGAGTCCTCTGTCTGTATGAAGCCTTTGGACCATACGAAGCCTTTGGTCTGAGGTTCATCTTCTTCATGTGAGGTGTCATGAAGACATTCACAGGAAGATTCTCCAGACACATTTTTGGAACCCAGATCTTCTTCATGGGTGGTCCATTCCTGCAGTTAGTACCAATGTACCTGGCAAACACTTCACCATTCTGATTTTTAAACAGTTTATAGTTTGCATCAAAGGATTCATCAATGATAATGGGGTTAGCACAAGTGAAGCCAGACAGATTGGATGGATCTGCTGAGGATTCCTTTGCAGCAACCCATGTGGTTTTGGGGTACTGCTCAGGTTTCCAGTAAGAGCCATCTGCATTTATTTTCCTTGTGAACCCAACACCCTCTTTCCTAGGGTTTCGGTTCAGAATCTGCTTCTTAAGGACATCACATAATGTCTGATGCCCTTTAAGACTTTTGTACATCCCTGTTTCAAGCAATGTCTTCAACCTAGCATTCTCATCAGCAATAGCAGTGGTATCCTCAGCAGAGGGGTTAGTTACCATTTCAACAGTTGAAGATATTGCAACAGCAGTAGCAGTGGAACATTCAGCAACAGAAGTAGCATTATCAAGCTCAATGCATTTAAGGCATGGTGGTTCAAATCCTTCCTGAGCGGAACTAATCTGTTTGGCTCGAAGTGACTCGTTTTCCTTTTGAAGATCTTCATGATCCGCTCTCAACTTCTCAAGTTCTTGCTTCCTTTGAAGATAATCATAGGAAAGCTTTTCATGAGTAGTTGAGAGAGTCTCAAGACGATCTTCAAGTTCCTGATACTTAACGTGAAGATTTTTTATGTCTTCAATTAAGGATTCAGATCGAGTCATTTCAGCACCCAATAGATCATCGCTTCTGTCTAACAGTTTTTGACCCATGGCCTTTTGTTGTTCAGTTGCAATTTTAGCAAGTGTTTTGTAGCTGCGTTTTGAATCACAATCAGAGTCATCGTCACTGGATGTTTGATAGTGAGTAGTGCGTTTGGTTACCTTGGCACCACGGGCCATGAAGCAGTAGGTAGGAGTGGAGTCGTCCTCGTCATTTGCGTCGGTGTTGGTGATGAAGTCATTGTCTTCAGTGTTGAAGATGGACTTGGCAACGTATGCAATAGCCAGACTCGCAATGCCAGAATCAGATTCCTCCTCAGACTCCACCTCTGCCTCCTCAGATGCGGACTCCTCCTCAGAATCCATTTCCTTGCCAACAAACGCATGTGCCTTGCCAGATGAGCTCTTCTTGTGCGATGAAGACTTTGAGGAAGACTTGGAAGAAGACTTTGAATATTTCTTTTTCTTCTTGTCGTCAGAGTCATATTCCTTGCTCTTCTTCTTCCTTCTGTTTTCATTGTCCCACTGTGGACACTCAGAGATAAAGTGTCCAGTTTTCTTGCACTTGTGGCATGTTTTCTTCTTGTAGTCATGAGAAGAAGCTTCATCATTCCTTGAGCTTGATCGTGAAGACTTTCTGAAGCCTTTCTTCTTGGTGAATTTCTGGAACTTCTTCACTAGCATTGCAAGTTCTCTTCCAATGTCTTCAGGATCATCAGAACTGCTGTCAGATTCTTCTTCAGATGAGGACACAGCTTTTGCCTTCAGGGCACGAGTTCGCCCATAGTGTGGACTGTAGATATCTCTTTTCTCAGAAAGCTGAAACTCATGTGTGTTGAGCCTCTCAAGTATGTCAGACGGATCGAGTGTCTTGAAATCAGGACGTTCTTGAATCATCAGGGCTAGGATGTCAAACGAACTATCAAGTGATCTCAGCAGCGTCTTGACGATTTCATGTTTGGTGATCTCAGTGGCGCCGAGGGCTTGAAGCTCATTTGTGATGTCAGTGAGCCGGTCAAATGTGTGCTGGACATTCTCATTGTCATTTCGCTTGAAGCGGTTGAAGAGGTTGCGAAGAACACTGATTCTCTGATATCTCTGGGTTGAGATGCCTTCATTGACCTTGGAGAGCCAGTCCCAGACTAGCTTGGATGTCTTCAAAGCACTCACACGGCCATACTGTCCTTTGGTCAGATGACCACAGATGATATTCTTGGCAGTAGAGTCCAGTTGAGTGAACTTCTTGACATCAGCAGCAGTGACACCTTCTCCAGCCTTGGGAACGCCGTTCTCGACGACATACCATAGGTCGACGTCAATGGCTTCAAGATGCATGCGCATCTTATTCTTCCAGTAGGGATATTCAGTTTCATCGAAGACGGGGCACGCAGCGGAGACTTTGATTATCCCTGCAGTCGATATAGCTAAAACTCCAGGTGGTTAAACCGAATCACACAGAACAAGGGAGCACCTTGCTCTGATACCAAGTGAAAGTGCGTTATATCGACTAGAGGGGGGGTGAATAGGCGATTTTTATGAAAGTCTTCAAAGCGTGAAAGTTATGAAGACAAACAGTACAGATATGCCTATTACTTATGCAGCGGAAGTTAGATTACACTAGGCAAGTCATGGTCAAGTATTCAGTTGAGTGAATTCAGAATGACAAGTAGCAGCAGTGTAATAAGGATCGGGTAGGAAGAAGTTATGAAGCCAAACAAATCATACAGTTATGTTGTGAAGACAAAAGATAGAGCAAGCATGCAATGGCTTCACAATGAATAACAGTAAGTTGAAGGGAAGTGAAGATGAAACCAGTGACACGTTGAAGACAATGATTTGTTGGACCAGTTCTAGTTGCTGTGACAACTGTACGTCTGGTTGGAGCAGCTAGGTATTTAAACCAAAGGACACACAGTCCTGGACACCCAGTCCTGAACACGCAGCTCAGGACACCCAGTCCTCACCGTTTTCTCCTTGAGCTAAGGTCACACAGACCTCGCCCAATCACTCTGGTAAGTCTTCAAGGTAGACTCCCAAACCTTCACAGACTTCGTTCACCGGCAATCCACAATTTCTCTTGGATGCTCAGAACGCGACGCCTAACCGTCTGGAGGATGCACAGTCCTCAAGTGTAATAAGTCTTCAGATCACTCAGACAAGAAGACTTAAGTGATGCCCAATTTACTCTGGCTCTGGGTGGTTAGGGCTTTTCTCCTCGCTAGGAATTTTCTCTCAAAGGCTTCGAGGTGGGTTGCTCTCAAACGACAAAAGCCGTGCACTGAAATCTGAGCAGCCAACCATTTAAGGTTGAAGGGGGTGGACTATTTATAGCCACTGGGCAACCCGACCTGATTTGTCCGAAATGACCCTGGGTCACTAAGGAACTGACACGTGTTCCAACGGTCAGATTTCGAACTCACACGACAACTTTACTTGGGCTGCAAGTAAAGCTGACTTGTCCGACTCTGGACAAGATTTGCTCTCATAGTCTTCGCTCGAAGACATAGGATTTGAATTAGGCATCACTTTAGTCATTCTGACTGGTTCTCTTGGACCCCACTTAACAGTGCGGTGGTTCCTATGACACAACATAAATGAAATAAAACTACGAAGCATCTAAGTCTTCGAGTTCCATAAGCTTCATAGGGAGTCTTCTCATGTCATTGTCTTCAATATGAATATCTTCGTAAACCACCATTGTCTTCAATGTCTTCGTACATTTTTAGGGGTCATATCTGGTAGTGAAACCGAATCAATGAGGGACTTCTACCTGTGTTATCCTGCAATTCTCACAAACACATTAGTCCCTCAACTAGGTTTGTCGTCAATACTCCAAACCAACTAGGGGTGGCACTAGATGCACTTACACCCACCACTTTTGTAGAAAAAACCCATGTAAGAAAACAAATGATCAAAATACAACTTATGTAAGTTTTATTTGTAATACTCATACATGCTAGACATTGCATATGTTCTAGATTTCTGTATTTAATCACATCAAAAAATTTAGGATTGATTTCAAGAATATCTACCAAGTTACTCAATTCATACAACGTAAAGCAATCTGCCAAATTATATAGATATTTAAGATGCATTGGGAAAATTAAACACAAATACAAATGCACTAGCGTAAATTTATTTGTGGAGTATGATGATAATATTGGTTTGCATAGATCTTTGGTGAAATCTATTGTAATAAGATACTTATTAAATATCTCAACTAAATAAAAGTATTTTTGCCAAAAAATTGCAAGTCACTTAGCACTCGGAAAAAATATATGAACAAATATCACAACGTATGAAATTGTTATAACAAAATATGTGAGCATGTTTCTATACTTAATTGTTGCTAGTTATACGTAAAATTGTAATAATTAAAAATATCAAAATTTGTTTATTGTGCATATATGAGGACATTATGATAAACATAATTTAGTGAGAAATGCTTATTGTGCAGTAGAAAAGTTCAATATAAATAGGGGAGGTTAGCTCATCATAGCGTATTTACTAGAAATCAATGCTTGATTAAACAACTCTTATGTGGGTAAAATGGCAAAAGGAGAACATGAAAGTCATGAGGTTGAAAAAGATTCACTTTTTGGTGATAGACAGACACCTCTGAGTGCTGGTTTTGATGGCCGAGCACCAGGTAGGCCGCAATCTGGTCCGATCAAACGGTCTTTGGGATTTGTAATCTTTCAGTCTGCTGACATGCTAGGGAGTGAATACGGGCTGCTATATCCCCTATGGGAAGCCTAGGAGAACATGTTTGATCCATTTTCCTGATTGTATTCGTCCACTCAACCTCGCAGCATTGTCCTTCACCAGATGTATTTAATCAGGCATCCTTTTCTCTCTCCCAAACGCGACTCTCTGGCGAAATGTGTTTCTTTAATGTTGATGACCACAGTTACGTCTTTTTTTGATCCGCCTATCCTGGCCGCGCTTAGATCTGCCTCATATTCATATATTTGAGTTCGTTTACCTAACCAGCCCCCTCTTTTGCAGGATTGTGTTTTCCCATTTGACTTAATATCTGTTTGATTATGGTTTCTCTTTTCTTTTTGATACTAAATCCATGTGCATGTTTAGGTTGTTATTGGTTCAGTTGGCAAACGTTGTTGTTGCCCTACCATTGATTCGTTTACTCATACTGTCCTCATATCCCATATTTACGAGAGGACGTATACTCACAACAAGGTTTTTTTTACAAAACTTTGGCAAGAGTATTAAATTCTAGTTTTTGGACCAGATTGTTATCATAGTTGCTACATAAGAAACTTAAAATAAAAATTGGCATAGGTATGAGGCCTTGATTCTTACAACAATATGTTTGTGACCGGGATCATCATGATAGTAATTTATGCTCTAGAAGACACCCGTTAAGACGTGCTTACAAAGACTCGAAGTGGGGGTTGTGTCCAAATTACGTCTTGATCGGAACACGCCCTGCATCAAGAGTCGGTTGTCCAACCCTAGGCCTCATCGCATGGGATTACCTCAGTAATTAAGATAAATCAGATAAAAGCATTAATAACTACACCTCATCTATCCCCAATGATTGGCTTCACGCTGCCATACTAAACTTTTCTATCACTGGTGTTTAGAATTGTGTTTCACTTCCTCTCTGCTCCTAACCTCCTCATGGCTCGAACTCCGTGATCCTGGGTACCTGCAAGGTCGAAGAACGCGAGAGATACAAGAGATAACTATGATGCAATTTTATTTCACACATGCATGGCGTTCATTCAAAGTCATTCCATCAATCCCACTTACAAACACATCGGCTGGCAAGGCTATGCCTCAACCCAATAATTGAAGAACACAACATGATGCAAGTTTTATTAATAATATGTATTACAATGGTTGCCGCATGCGATACACGATTACAAGTATGGCTAATTGGAGGTGAATTGTTGCGGTGGTGAAGATGATGGTGGCTAGTTATGGAGATTAGATGGGAAATGGTGGTGGCTAGGGTTTGTGAATGGCTTCTAGTGTGGAGATGAGGTTCCATTGTGCTTTCTGTTGCAATTCTGGTACGGGGCCCTTTATAATAGTTGGAGCGTTGGACGCCATGGTGCGGATGGCATGCGGTAAGAGACGCCGTCTTGCATTTTGTTTCATCTGGTGCCTCAGATTTGATCTCTTTCTTCTCCATTTTGCTTCTTCCAGTAAATATGATGGTTTTTATCCATGTATGGTCCCATTTTCCCGTGCAAAGAAAATAAAAGGACAATTTCGTAATATCTTGCATTCATTAGCCAGTAGTAACAATATCGGGGGAAATATCTTAGATTTTATAAGATAAATCAGTTTAAACAACGGTGTGATGAGTGTAAAAAAAATACACTCATCAGTTCTCTGCTTCCAAAAATGCTCCATTGACTGAAAGAGCAGTGAAATTCATCGGGGGTGCCAACCAGTTATGGACGAATCCGGTCTTCTTCTGTTTTTCAATATTCCAAGAGCAATTCAGCATATCTTACCCTTGATAATTTCTTCCATCGAGTATCTCCTTGAAGCATAAATGGAATCAAAGTAGCTTGGTAGAAAGTTAGCGGAGGCTCCAACCAGCGCAGCTTCCTTATCATGAATACTGTCCGTGTGCACATGCCAAACCCTCCAAGTTAACGTGATCACCATATTTGGAGCTACTCCCTTTGTCCCATAATATAGGAGCATTTTTACACTAGTGTGAAAAAATGCTTTTATATTACGAGACGGAGGGATTATTTCGGAGCACTGATTCCTTGTTCTCTACTCCCACCCAGTTCTTGTGGTCATCACAAAATCAACTACAAAAGTACTTCCGAACGACGTTTTGATGAACAACACATGCACGATAGTTAATCCAAACGCCTGCGTAAGACGCCCATGGATAGTGTGATATGACATGTAGTGCAAATTTTGGCTGGCAAGCATCGTCCATGTAGCAGTGCTCTACCAAATAATATATCCTTTTTTCTTTCTTCAAAATGAAATGTAAAGAAAACCGTCGCCATAACTCAGGGTGATCCTGAGCTTATTCACTGGCAACTGAGTAGCACTACTACTTACTGATAGTGTCTTCTCTTCACCAGGTCATCAATCTTATTAGGATATCACATATAATTAGCATCAATAATGCAAGCAAACACTTATCCCGGCCCATACACATTTCCTTTCCCAATTCATTTCACGCGGATGTCCACGTCCATGTCCGCCGCTCACCTCCGCCCCAGGCCCAGCTCCGCCATCCATGTGTGCGCGGCGCCGAGAGCGATGAGACGTCGAGACCCCGCCCCCGGCCGTACGTCGCCGTCGACGCCGCGATGGCGCCGTCGGCGTCCGCGCCTCCGACGACCCACTTGCCGAATTGATAATGCTAATAACGCCATCCATCACGGGCTCTGCCGCCAGCTGCATGCATGGCCGACTGGCTTCGTGTCGGCGCCGCTAGACAAAAACTTGTGCAACACGTACGACTATGAGGAAGAAACGTAAGGTCAGCTTAATTTCTTCTACCCGGCCGTAACGTAAGTGATGATGAGCAAGATGCTACTAGTATCTCGAACCTTCTAGAAGACGAAGAAGAACAGGCTAATTCCTGGCGATGTCAAGACAAACTCGGTGTGAAAAAGTCGGAGGTACATCTATCATGTAGACTAGAGGCAGAATGAAAACATATATACGTACAAAGACAAACGAATGCAGAAAAATCAGAGGTCAGTCACGGTAGATCATTGGCTCATTGCGCTATCACTTTCAGGCTGACGAGTTGGTGGGCGAAATGCACCGGATTCAGATAACCACAAATCACTGGAATATTACCAAGTCCCCAAAAGTCCGAGCAATGAAAAATACTACCTCCTTTCTGGTTTATAGGGCTCAATTCAAAAATCTCACCAACCAAGATAGATGATGAGTGATGAAACAATTTTTATAGTTTGCAAAACCACTCAATTAATGCCCTTGTTTTCCTTAAAAATTGTGTTTACCAATGCATTAATTGCAATGCATGCATGCATAAAGTACATGCATTGGTCAATTTTCTCTTAATACTTGCATGCAATGATTTATTGCACCTTAAAATCTGAACATGTGATGGGGAACACCAAATTGAGACTTATAAAATGGGAAAACTAAAATTTAAGATGAGCCCTATAAACTGAAAAGGAGTATGTGACCACACAATCAATTGGCTCATCGACGTCTCAAGGAGCTATTGCTCAGCTAGGGTGAACCTTTGAGAGCAAGCAAAGATCTACTCAGCCAAGGAGCTACACTTCCGAATTCGAAATCGCTAGACAACCATAAACGCGGGAATAACAAGTCCCCCAAATGACAACACCATGAAAGAATATCGACACTATCTATCCGCGTCGCGAGAACATTGATGAAAAATCTAATGGACAAGTGTGTGCGCGCGAGCGCGAATAGTCTATCGAACAAGTTGTGAATCCAAAACATATTCTCGTACTATCATTTTGTTAAAACAAGTTGATCATATTGAAACCACAGTCCACAGGCACCTGTATATGAATAAGTGCTTGCGGCAATAGAACATCTGTCGACACGCAATCAATTAGCTCAGCCGGCTGGGACCTTCCAGAACAATGGAAAAATCTATGGTGACTCCACGTGGAGGACCCGGGAAAGTGTCACGAATTCTGGTAAAACAAGTCGACAATATAATGTATCTAACTCTTTTTCACAAAGAAAAGTCACAATATCAAAAAAGAGATACGAAATTCAAATGTTCCTGATAGCCACAGACACTAAAATAACAAGCTCCCCGGAAGTCCACACCATGAAAGAATATCGCCACCATCTATCGATGCCGTGAAACTAGTTAAGGGAGACTGGGATAACCCTCTCAAAAAAGAAAAGTAAGACAGGGATAACAATAACGGTAAATATGCCGTCCAAGTGGGGGACAAGTTGGCGATATTCAAACCATGGGCCGACACCTATGTATTATGTTATGTCACGATGATTTGAAAATTCAAATTCAATATGTCAGCACGCCAACAAAACAATTAGAACTATCCACAGCTCGATCTGCCATTTTGGCTTGAAGCTTTATTTATTTTTCCCAAGCAGCCACAGAGCATCGCCATCCAACCACATGAAGAAAAGTAGAACAACAGTGCCGTCCACAGGTAAAGTTTATGCGTGACGTGTCATGCAATGCCATGTGGACTATCGTATGGGATGCTACATAGCATCTCGCGCGCCGATCGTGCCTTGCTGGGGAAGAGAAGTTGGCACCACAATTGGTGTCACGAAAGCAACGTTCAAGGAGGCCGGCAAGCAACTCGCACTGGGTGGCTGACTCAGCGGGAGCTCACACATAATCTTCTTCGCTTCGATGGAGATAAGATCGAGAGCTGGCGCGTACGTGCCACCACAGCACCACTCCGTCCTCACCCCCAGTCCGGATCCGCTATAAATCCACCGGCGTCTCAGCTCTCCTCGACGAGGACGAACAACAGTGCAACGAAGAAATACTCTGCTTTGTGTCAAGGAATCAAGAACAGAGAAAGGCGAATCCATGGCTACGTTCGCGACGTCGTCTCCGGCGGTGATGTGGTCTGCTCGCCCCGGGCGGCTGGCAGGGGCTCGGCGGTGCGTAGTGGCGCGTGCGTCCGCGACGATGGCGGCACCGGCGGCGGTGGCCGCAGGGAGGACCCACTACGAGGTGCTCGGGCTGGGCGCCGGGGCCAGCAGGGGCGAGATCAAGGCCGCGTATCGGCGTCTTGCCAGGGAAGTGCACCCGGACGCCGTCGGAGGTGGCGGCGACGAGGGGTTCATCCGGCTGCATGCGGCCTACGCCACGCTCGCCGATCCCGACGAGCGCGCTCGCTACGACCGGGACGTGACCTGCCGCGCCGCGGGGATGATGATGCGGCGGGCGGCTGCGGCCGGGCCGGCGTTCCGGCGGAGGACGTGGGAGACTGACCAGTGCTGGTAGGATGGGCGGACTCACGCGGCTGCCCTCCGGGACCATCGGCCGGTCCGATCAGGGCACGGCGCGTCATGGAGGCGGCGCCCGCTGGAGAGAAGATCCCGCCGACTGCCTTGGACCGCCTGGTCAGAATTGGACGGCTCAGATCGGGTGTGCGGACGCAGGAGCTCTGTACACGGCAAGAGTCGTTTTTTAAAGATCTCTTGTGCGTCCGGTCAGCAAAATGGAAATATGTAAATGAATTAGTTATATATATACTGTAAATTAAAGGCCAATGAATATACTATTTTTTTAACAATAACTATAGTACTTCGTCGATCCATATTAAGTGTCGCGGACTCAGTTCTTTAGTAATAGTTGGAATTAGTTACCTTCTAGTTTCTGCAGGAAATTAATTACTCTACCTAGAGTACAACAATCCATGTCGGTCATGTCTTGAAGACTGTTTTGAGAAAGCTTATGACAAGATTAACCGGGAGTTCTTGTATTTTGTCATGAAGAAAAAAGGATTTTCACCTAGATTTATTGGTTGGGTCAAGCAGACAGTAGAGAGGGGTAAAGTAGCAGTCATGGTCAATGATCAAATTGGTCCTTTTTTCGAGACAAAAAAAGGACTGAGACAGGGAGATCCTTTCTCCCCCATTCTTTTTAATATTGCCATCGACATATTTAATTTGCTTTTAGTTAAGGCACAAGAAATGGACCTTATCCAAGGATTAGCACAAGATTTAATCCCAAATGGTGTTAATATGTTACAATATGCGGATGACACCATTTTCATGTTTAGACACAATCTGGAAAGTGCTAGAAAGTTCAAATTAATTCTTTGTTTATTTGAACAATTGTCTGGCCTTAAAGTTAATTTTCACAAGAGTGAGATTTTTTGTTTTGGTGAAGCTAAGGACAAACAGGACAATTACTCTACAATATTTACTTGTGCTGTAGGAAAACTTTCTTTTAGATATTTAGGTATGCCTATTAATGCAATTAGATTATGTAATAGTGACTGGAATTGGGCTGAGGAGAAAATGGAGAAGAAGCTAAGTGTATGGAAAGGGAGGTACAGATCGTATGGGAAAAGATTGATTTTAATTACCTCTAGTTTAAGAAATATTCCTTTGTATATGATTTCGCTGTTTGAGCTATCCAAAGGTCCTAGTAAGAAGATGAACTTTTTTATGAAAAGAATGTTATGGCAAGAGGAGGAGGGAGTTAAAAAGTACCATCTAGTGAAATGGGAAGATGTCTGTAGACCTAAAGAGATGGGGGGTTTAGGCGTCTTAGATCTTGACATTATGAACATCTGCTTACTGTGCAAATGGATCTGGAAACTTGAAAATGGCAGTGGTATGTGGCAAGATCTAGTGAGAAAGAAATACTTAAGTAGATGTACCCTTAGAGATAGCAAGAAAAAACCTGGTCATTCTCATTTCTGGCAGGGTCTAATGAAGGTTAAACCAATTTTCCTACAATATTGTAGGAAGATGGTGGGTAATGGGGAGAGAACTATGTTTTGGAGTGATGTATGGCTAGGAGACAAACCTCTTAAAGTGCAGTTTCCTAGACTCTATCTACTAACCTTTAGTTCAGATTTCACTGTCGCCAAAGCTCTGTTTGATAATATGAGTTTGATTAGATTTAGAAGAGTTTTATGGGGAGACACGGCTGATATGTGGTATGAGCTCAAAAATCTATGCAGTAAAGTAGTTTTAAACGATCAAGAGGATAGATGTAGTTGGCTGCTAACTAAATCTGGTAGATTCACGGTTAGATCTTTGTATCTTGCTTTAAAAACGGATCAGACTGCCTGGCCTCATAGGAAATTGTGACAGGCGAGGATACCGCTGAAAGTTAAAGTTTTCTTGTGGTTGATGTTTAAGAATAGTGTCCTAACTAGAGACAATTTGGCGAAAAGAAACTGGAAAGGAAAGGATAAAAACTGTAGTTTCTGTGATTACCCAGAAATGGTTGATCATCTTTTCTGTACATGTGTGGTGGCTAAGTTTGTGTGGGGCGTGGTTAGGAATGTAACTGGAATTCATGACATTCCGTGCAAGATAGAAGAGTTTACTGCCTGGGTAAAAAAAATCCTAAGAATAGTAGGCAAACAATAGCAGTGGGTGTTTCTGCGGTGTTTTGGACTTTGTGGAAAGCCAGAAATGCTGCTACATTTCATCATGTTTACCCTCATGACCCTTGTGTGTTGTTCTTTCAAATATCTTATTGGATGTCTTACTGGGCTGGTCTACAGAGAAAAGAAGGGCAACAGATGTTGCGGGCCGTCGCAACACTGCTGGTTGATGTTGCGAATGGTTTCTTCAACAAGAGCAGAGGATGGGCGCCCATGGTGAAACTTCTTGACATCGGGGAGTAATTCTGTCTGTAATATTAGCTGAATTTGTGTCCTCAGAGTATGTGGCGATGAGTGGGGGAGAGGAGCCCTGTGTGGTTACCTCTCACCTGGGTATGCATTTCTGATAAGTGTGGAGTTTTTCTCTTAGTTGCAAGCTTTATTCTCTTGGTTGTCTAGTTGCTGATGCCTGGATGTCATGGTAGGACATATGGGGGCTGGATGGAATCTGAAGAATACTTGATCTGTTTTATTGGTTTCCTTTCATGTAATGAAATGAAATCGGGGGCATGCCCCTCAATTCAAAAAAAAATGTCTTCAAGACTGCCATGATATCCATCTATTGAGATACTAAGCTCTCTCGATTTGAAGGCTCATGCTACCTCGGGGGAGCCTCGCTTATAAGGGGATGTGTCCCTGGTTGAGAGCAAAGAACATTTATATGTAGCTAAAATGCGTTGGTCAATGTTTCTAGTTTTGAGAAGGTTCCAGACGGTATTGTCCATTTTTTAGTTTTAAATTTTATTTTTTGTTGGTCTAAATATTTTTTTTCTCTTTTTCTCTTTTCTTCTTTTCTATTTCTTTCTTCTTCTTTTTCTATTTTAACTTTTCATAACTTTATTCGCGAACATTTAAATAAAACATGAACAGTTTTTAAACTCTAACAAGATTATTTTAAAATTTAGGATTTTTAAAATTTGTGAACTTGTTTTAAAATTTGTGAGTATTTTTCACAACATGTATTTTTTAATTCACAATTTTTTTAAAAATTGAAGAGAGATACATCCATTGGCTAAAGTAATCACAAATACAACAAGTCTACCCTTTGTATTAAGCTAAAGGATGCATCAACACAAATCGTGCCAGCTAGACAGTGGCCTCTCCCTATGAGCTAAATTATTCAGCTTGCTAAGTGATCCCCTACTCAAGAATTCGTCCAATTAACCAGTTAACATACCAGGTAATCCCCCCTCGTATGGCCAACAAGTAACCAATAAGCGATAAATCAATGAACTAATTGATTAATTAGCCGATTAATCGTACAATTAGCCTATTAATTCCCTACTCGTCAGCTAACCAAGCAGCTACCAGTTAACATTTTTCCTTAGGTTAGTTTATAATTAATTTGTTTAGGTTAGTTTATATTTTATATTTTATTTAGGTTATTTTTAATTTATGTTTAATTAGTAGGTGTAGTTTGGCAGTGTTGTAAAAGATCATATCCATGTTTCATGGTGGTGAAGAGCTTATCCACTGGTAAATGAGTTAGTACTACTACTGATAGTGCCAGGTCATCTACCTGATGGATATCGCATATCAATAGCATCAATAATGCATGCAAGCAAGCACTTTTCTCATATACTCCGGCCCTCCGTTCGAAATTACTTGTCTCGAAAATAGATGTATCTAAAACTAAAACATGTTTAGATACATTCATTTTTACGACAAGTAATTCCGAACAGTGGGAGTATATCATTTCCCTATTCATTTCACGACGACGTCCACGTCCACGTCCACGTCCGCCGCTCCCCTCCGGCGCACCTCCGCCACCCACGTGTATGCGGCGCCGCGACAGACGAGGCCGCCCGGCCGTACGTCCCCGTCAGACGTCGCCATGGCGTGTGTGGCGCGGTCGGCGTCCGCGTGTCCGACGACCCACCCAATTGATAACGCCGTCAATCACGAGCTCTATAGCCAGCTGCATGCATGGGCGCATGGCTGAGTGGCTTCTTGTCGCCTAGACATGGTGCAAGTCCGCGATAAGCAGCGCATCATAACACGTACGACCACAAGAGGGCATCTTCTTTGGACACGTCCGATCGAGTAGCATGCATCTGGAACCTTCTAGAACATGAGGAAAAACTGGCCAAGCAATTATTCAAGACGACAAGACCAACGCGGGTCATAAAATTCGGGGGTACTGTGTCATCTAGACTAGACGCAGAACGAAAACAGATACGTGCAAACACGAACGAGTACAGGAAAATTCAGAGATCGATCACGGCACATATCACTTTCAGGCGGACGAGTTAGTGGAAGACATGCACCGGATTCAGATAACCACAAACACTTTCCCAAATGATAAGTGCCTAATAGTCTGAACAGTGAAAAATATGTGACCACACGATCGATTAGCCCATCATCGCCGCAAGGGCAAGTTGGGAATCAAAAACAAAGTTTCATACTAACATTTTGTTAAAACAAGTCGATCGTATTATTGAAACCACAGGCACCTGACCTGTATATGCATGAATGTAACGCATCTGTCAACACGCAGTCGATTGGCTCAGCCGGCGGGGAGGGACCTTCCAGAACAATGGAAAAAAAATCTATGGTCAGTCCACGTGGGGCGTCCAGGAAAATGTCACGATTTGACACCAATGTATATGGTGTCATGAAGATTTGAAAATTCAAATTTGGCACAAGGAAACAAAATAGTAGTGTCCACAACTCGATCTATTTGTCGTTCAACTGGATGTAGGAGTAGTATAATATTATCACAGCTACTCCCTTCATTCTACAATATAGTGCTTCCTCTATCCATGTGCTTCAACTTTGACCGTAAATTTAACTACTAAGACCGATTGCGGCGGGAGCAAAAATTATATCAGTGAATTCATATTTGAAAGAAGTTTTCAATTATATAATTTTTTTCTCCCGCTGCAGTTGGTCTCGTTGGTTAAATTTATGGTCAAAGTTAAACCTCGGAAAGCGCGGGCGCACTATATTTTGAAATGGAGGGAGTACAGTTTAGGGTCCGTCTAGGACGCATCTAGATGTAACATAACTATGTCACATTTAAGTTAAAATCATCATATGTTTATAGCCTTTTGTTTGTTTGTTTGTTGTTTTTCCTTTTTGTTATTGGATCCCAAGGGCCTTGCCTTTTTTCTGTGTGACCAGCGTGACCATAGCACGCTCGCATAGGCAAGGCCCAGCGTGCCTCACACGCTTGCTCACTCTACGGCCTGTAGCTGTAGCCGATCGTACGTAGTAACGATTTGTGCTTTCTATTCCTTTTGTTTCTTTTACTTTCAATTTTTTTTCTTTTTTCTTTCAGGTGTAGTTTTCTTTCAGTTCTAATATATGTAAAAAAATCAAAACACACAACCCCTAGTTGCGAGTCCATGTTCGTCATGCAACTGTGGACCCTCGACAAACACACACCCCTTTGTTGCGAGTTTGATGGTTGGCTTACAACTGGGGACCCTCGACAAACATACACACTTCTAGTTGTGAGTCGATGGTCGACATGCGACCGGGGACCCTCGACAAAGACACATTCCTGTAGTTGCGAGTCGATAATTTACATGCAACTGGGGACCCTCGATAAGCACACACACCCTTAGTTGCGAGTTGATGGTAGACATGCAATTGGAGACCCTCTACACACACACACCCTTAGTTGCGAGTCGATGGTCGGCATGAAACTGGGAAGCCTCGAAAAAACACTGACTCACCTAGTTGCGAGTCCATGGTGTGCTTGTAACTGGGGACCCTCGACAAACACACATCGACACACACACACACACACACACACACACACTTAGTTACGAGTCGATGGCCGACATGCAAATGGGGATCCACGACAAAACACACACCCCCTAGTTGCGAGTCGATGGTCGGCATACAGCTGGGGACTCTCGACAAAACACACATCCCTAGTTGTGAGTCCATGGTCGTCATGCAACTGGGGACCCTCGACAAACACACACACCCTCTAGTTGCGAGTCGATGGTCAGCTTGCAACTGGGGACCCTCGACAAACACACACACACACACACCCTTAGTTGTGAGTCGATGGTCGACATGCAACTGGGGACCCACGACAAAACACACACACACACACCCACCCTTAGTTGTGAGTCGATGGTCGACATGCAACTGGGGACCCACGACAAAACACACACACACACCCCTAGTTGCAAGTCGATGGTCGTCATGCAACTGTGGACCACGACAAACACACAAAAATCACCCTTAGTTGTGAGTCGATGGTCGACATGAAACTAGGGAGCCTCGACAAAACACAGACTCGCCTAGTTGCGAGTCGATGGTCTGCTTGCAACCGGGGACCCTCGACAAACACACACGCCCCTAATTGCGAGTCGATGGTCTGCTTGCAACTGGGGACCCTCGACAAACACACACATCCTTAGTTGCGAGTCGATGGTCCACATGCAATTGGGGACCAACGACAAAACACACACCCCCTAGCTGTGACTGGATGGTCGACATACAGATGGGGACCGTCGACAAACACACACACACACACACACAGTTGCGAGTCCATGGGCGTCATGCAACTGGGGACCCTCGACAAACACACACACACACCCTCTAGTTGCGAGTCGATGGTTGGCTTGCAACTGGGGACCCTCGACAAACACACACACACACACACACTTAGTTGCGAGTCGATGGCCGACATGCAACTGGGGACTTGCGACAAAACAAACACACACCCTTAGTGCAAATCGATGGTCGTCATTCAACTGGGGACCATGACAAACACACAAAAAGCACCCATAGTTGTGAGTCGATGCTCGACATGAAACTGGGGAGCCTCGTCAAAACATAGACTCGCCTAGTTGCGAGTCGATGGTCTGCTTGCAACTGGGGACCCTCGACAAACACTCACACCCCTAGTTATGAGTCGATGGTCGTCATGCAACTGGGGACCGTCGACAAACACACACATCCTCTAGTTGCGAGTCGATGGTCGGCTTGCAACTGAGGACCCTCGACACACACACACACACCCTTAGTTGTGAGTCGATGGTTGACATGCAACTGGGGACCCACGACAAAACACACACACCCCCCTAGTTGCAAGTCGATGGTCATCATGCAACTGGGGAC
This sequence comes from Triticum urartu, assembly GCF_056163025.1. Lineage (NCBI taxonomy): Eukaryota > Viridiplantae > Streptophyta > Magnoliopsida > Poales > Poaceae > Triticum > Triticum urartu. The sequence continues at coordinate 718,832,104 of NC_141879.1, forward strand.
CATGACAAACACACAAAAAGCACCCTTAGTTGTGAGTCGATGGTCGACATGAAACTGGGGAGCCTCGACAAAACACAGACTCGCCTAGTTGCGAGTCGATGGTCTGCTTGCAACCGGGGCCCCCAACAAACAAACATACCCTTAGTTGTGAGTCGATGGTTGACATGCAACTGGACCCATAGAAACATAGTCCCCTTCCCCTTCCCGAGTAGTGAGTCAATGGTTGGCTTGCAACTGGGAGCCCTCGACAAACACACATTGACACCCCCCCCAGTTGCGAGTCGATGGTTGACTTGCAACTAGGGGCCCTCGACAAGCACACACATCCTTAGTCGCGAGTCGATGGGCGACATGTAATTGGGGACCGCGACAAACACACACAAACACCACCCCCCAGTTGTGGGTTGATGGTACAACTTCAGTCGCGAGTCAATTATGGAGTTGTAACTAGGGCCATCGATAAACACACATACACCACCCCCCTCCTTCTATAGTTGCGAGTCGATGTTCTTCTTCAGATTTTGAAACAAAAACAAATGAAAAAAATGGAAGAACAAGGGAGGGGAACGGGACAACATCGTGAGGGGAACAGGCGAAAGGAGAGTGAAAAACTCGGTGGAGGCTGCCGTATCGATTTAATGTACTCTGGGGCTAGACTCTTCGTATTCTAAAATAGCCCATATCAAACCAAGGTGATGGCGGCCCAACAAAAAAAATAGTCGCACTCCGTTGCAGGCCTCCCAGTCCGACAAGACAATACGACGAGACACAGATCGATCGCGACGCGTGCGATCACTCGAGCGTGAAAAAAAGCACAAACAGATTAGACAAACACACACACACCTCCTAGTTGCAGTCGATGCTTGACATGCAACTGGAGACCCCTTGACAAAATGACAAACACGCACACACTCTAGTTGCAAGTCGGTTATTGACATGCAATTGGGGACCCTCGACACACACACACACATCCTCTAGTTGCCTTGCAACTAGGTGCCACAAATAAAACACACATATAGACACACAATCCCTAGTTGCGAGTTGATGGTCAACTTGCAACTGGGGGCCACGAATAAAGACACACACGCACACATACACACACACACCCCTAGTTGCGAGTCGATGGTCAACTTGCAACTAGGGGTCGTCAACAAACACACACATCCCCCTAGTTGCGAGTCGATGCTTGATATGCAACTGGGGACCCCTTGACAAAATGACAAACACGCACACACTCATTGGTAGAAAAAGGGCCTATAGTCCCGGTTCGTAAGGGCCTTTAGTCCCGGTTCCTGAACCGGGACTAAAGGGTCGGGGCATTAGTACCGACACTTTAGTCCCGGTTCAATCCAGAACTGGGACTGATGGGCCTCCACGTGGGCAGTGCGCAGAGCCCAGGCAGGAGACCCTTTGGCTGGGGTTTTTGTTTTTTTTGAAGGGGGGGCGGTTTGGGGGTTTTGGGGGGTTAATTTAGGTGTTTCATATATTGTGTTAGCTAGCTATAATTAATAGAGAGAAGTGTCCTCTCTTATGTCTGTGCTTGGTCGACGCTACGTACTATACATACGTATAGAGAGGACTAGACATGCTGGCTAGCTAGTAAGCAAACGAAGGAAACAGAAGATCGTCATGAACATATATGCATACAGAGAGAAGTGATATCGACCACCTCTCCTTCTCCGAGAGATTGGTCGAACAACAAGTTCTCGTATATCTATCTGACACTACCGGCTACATATATACAATAATTATCTCTTACAAATATAATCATACGGACTCAGGGTCCACATAGAATTCTCCTTCTTCAGGGATCATGTGGTCAAGAAAGAATGCCGCCAATTCCTCTTGAATTTCTCGCATGCGAGCTGGTGCTAGGAGTTCATCCCGCTTCCGAAACATCTAATTTAAAGAAGGGGGTCAATACATATATATATGAATGAATGAAACTCAACACAAATGATGGTAATAAAATAAAATTGTGAATGTTGTTATTTACGTACTTCATATTGTTCGTCAGTGTAGCCCCGCTCACAGGTCGTGTGGCGGATGGACTCGCAAACATAGTATCCACAGAAATCATTCCCTTGTTCCTGCCACAACCACTTTACAAGAAATAGAGGTTAATCAAACTGATAAGCAAGAATGCCAAATGGTATGGATGAAACTAGCGCTTGAATGACTAGTAGATGCGCTTAAAATGCTACTATAGTACTTACTTTCGGGTGTCTAAATTGCAGCTCCTTCGGCAGTCCCGGAGCTTTTCTGGTGAATTTTCTCCAAACCCTGCCGGACAAAGAAAGCAATTACTTGATATATCAGGAAATGAACAAAGTTGCTGATATGGTGGATAATGATCGATTTAACTTACTTCTCGAGTATTTGAGTCATGTCTGCATAGTCCTGGGGATCTTTTCGTCTTGAGTCTAAGACGGTTACTAGTCCCTGCTCAAGCTTAATCTCTAGGAGAATATAGTGGAAACTGCACACGCATGCATAACTCATCAATTACATTACTATAACCTTGACTAATATATAAGGGAAACCGAATACGCACAAGACAGTAACACTCACTTGACATTGTAAGGAAAGAGTATTATATCTTTGTTTTCATTTATTACGAACGATCGTAGCAAGTTGGCCTCGGTAGCTGCGGCATGAAATTTAACCTGAGTTGCATCTATGAGATATGTGTTAATGAACCCAATATCACCGACTTGTCTTTTCTTCAATTCGGCGATCTTCGATCTGCATAATATAGTGAGGATGATTATAAATACATGCAATGAAAGAGCTAAGCTATATAGAGAAACTTAATGACAGAAGTAGTACTACTTACAGACAGTAGCAGGCGACCGTTGTTTTATCGAGGGCCAATTGATTGAAAAACTGATAGAACTCCTCAAATGGAACAAGCAACAGATCAATTCCAACGAGGTCATGCTCCTTTTTAACTTTCACATACAAAGTACTCCTCCCCCCAGAGTCTCTGCAGATTTTCAAGTACCAATCATGCAATCTTCGCATCATCGTTGATAGAGATATTTCATCTTTGACGAGAGGCTTTCCGTACTCGTATCTTTGTATCTGCATGTCCATGGGTTCATAATGTACTTCATCGGGCAGGTAATCTGCAAGATTGCTATAACCGGGCAGGATCATTAGCGACGTTGTGGCTAGGCACCTTGAGCGGGGGGCACGATTGCTTCGCTTGTTCGCCGAGCTGGGCAATTTGTTTCCCAGCTCGTCGTTCTTTCAGCCTTTGATCACTGACAGTACTTCCCGACCGCTCCGCTTCGGCAAATTCCTTTCCAATAATGCGCTCATAGTTTCTTTTCGGCGGAGACTTCGGTGGTTTTGTCAGGGCAGCCAGAGTGCGCTTCACTTTCATCGGATCTACCTTCTCCTTCGGAGGTGGATGTCTCTTTGCTCTCAACCCTTGAAACCAGTCATCCACTTCGGTTCGCGCGATCTCGGCGTTCTCCTCCGGGGTCCTCTCATATGGTAACTTCTCTGGAGTCTTCAGAGAAGGACCGAATCTGTATGTCCTCCTGCCTCTGGTTGTACTGCTAGACGCCGACCGAGCAGACGGAGCGGTTGTCTTCTTTACTTGCTTACGAGGCGGAGGAGAAGGACTACGACGCGCCGGAGTAGCTGGAGCGGCGGCAGGTCTCTTCCGCCCTTGCTGATGAGGCGGAGAAGGAGGAGGCTGGCTGCTCGGGCGCGTTGGCGCAGGCGGAGAAGGAGGCGGAGTGCCGCCACGCGCCGGAGAAGGAGCCGGCCGAGGGCCCTGATCGTCACTCGCCGGAGGAGGAGGCGGTGGAGGAGGCGGAGTGCCCTGACTTGCTGGAGGAGGAGGAGGAGGCGGAGGCGTCCAGTTCGGAAGGTTGATGAGCTCCTTCCGCCATAGGCATGGAGTCTTCAGAGCAGACCCCAGCCGAGTCTCCCCTTCACCGGTAGGGTGGTCAAGCTGGAGGTCCTCAAATCCCTCCGTTATTTCATCCACCATCACCCTAGCATATCCTTCTGGAATCAGCCGGCAGTGAAAAGTTGCGCCGGGTTCAGTAGGATAAATAGAGCTAACAGCCGCCTTGACCTTCAAATTCATCCATTGCGTCATAAGGTGGCAATTTTGAGACTCCATGATAGCATCCACGGGATAGCTGGCAGGATCCGTCAAGGCATGCTCCGGCTGAAGCAGCTCGGTGGAAGCCACGCTGCTTCTGCGCTGAGATGGCGGGGTAGCTTCGGGGGAGGCTTCGGCAGTACGTTTGCTGCGATTTGCTTCTCGTTCCTCTATCGCGTCTACCCTTGCTTGCAGCGCCTGCATTTGGGTCTGCTGCACTTTTTTCCTCCTCTCATGGGATTTGTAACCGCCTGCGTCCGGAAACCCAACCTTCCATGGAATGGAGCCTGGCGTGCCTCGTGTCCGTCCAGGGTGCTCAGGATTCCCGAGGGCCATTGTGAGCTCGTCGTTCTCTCTGTCTGGAAAGAACGTCCCTTCCTGCGCTGCTTCGATATACTGCTTAAGCTTACTGACTGGTATGTCCATTTGATCGTTCGTCCAAATGCACTTCCCTGTTACAGGGTGCAAGGTTCCGCCAGCCCCGAAGAACCAAGTCCGGCAACGGTCTGGCCAGTTAATTGTCTCTGGTTCGATCCCTTTATGAACCAGATCATTCTCAGTCTTGGACCACTTAGGCCGGGCTATGAGGTAGCCACCTGACCCCGTGCGATGGTGAAGCTTCTTCTTCGCAGCATTTTGCTTGTTTGTCGCCGACATCTTCTTACTCTTTTCCGATGTCTTGTGGGCCACAAATGCGGGCCAGTGATCTCTGATCTTCTCATATCTGCCCTTGAATTCTGGTGTCTCATTATTTTCAACAAACTTATTCAGCTCTTTCTTCCACCTCCTGAATAGTTCTGCCATCCTCTTCAGAGCAAAAGACTTGATTAATTTCTCTTTAACTGGGTTCTCTGGATTATCCTCTGGCGGTAGGGTGAAATTTGACTTTAGCTCAGTCCAAAGATCATTTTTCTACATATCATTGACATAAGACACCTCAGGGTCTTCTGTAGCCGGCTTAAACCATCGCTGGATGCTTATCGGGATCTTGTCCCTAACCAGAACCCCGCACTGAGCAACAAATGCGCTCTTTGTCCTGAGGGGTTCAATAGGTTGGCCGTCGGGCACGATTGCTATGATCTCAAACTTTTCATCCGAGCTCAACTTTTTCTTCGGGCCTCGTCTCTTTACCGAAGTTGTGCTCGATCCGGAGGGCTAGAAAAAAGAACAAAGACTTAATTAATATGTGTACATACCAAAACAATGAATGCATCAATCAGCTAGTCAGCATAGGCTTAACTAATATATATACCTGGCCGGACTCGGTTCGGTCACCGGAGCCGTCATCACGGTCTCCTTCTTGCACCGGCATTGGGTCACTGGAGCCGTCCTCATGTTCTTCTTCTTGCACCGGCATTAGGTCACCGTAGCCAGCTTGTTCACCCTCTCCTTCCAGACCATCGGTTTCGTTGAGAAACAACGAGATGTCATCACTTCCTTCTGCGATTATGTCCCTCAACAACGCTTCTTTTGCTTCGTCTAGGGCGGTGTCCATAGTTTCTACAAATATTTACAACATGGCAATTATTATTCAAACATGACAGATGGATATATTAGTGCCAAACGTAGAACTAGCTACCTAATCATAGTAAGCTATCGGGAGGGGGTATATATCGACAACGACGACACTACATCTATGTCCCTCGATGACCCTCGTTCCCGATAAAAAAAAGAGGAAGAAGAAGAAAAAAAGAGGAGAAGAAAGAATAGAGGAGAAGAACTCCTCTATTCTTTCTTCTCCTCTTTTTTTTCTTCTTCCTCTTCTTTTTTATCCTCTTCTTCCTCTCATGTTCGAGAGGATCGCCGAGGGGTCGGGAGGTTGCCTAGTGTCAAAGGATTCAACAAAACCATGTCTTCATCATTAGGCGAAAGTAACATGTGCATGACGGTACGAAGCTCTTCAAAGTTCTTCTGGAACGGAGTCCCAGATAGGGTAATTCGCTTTTGGTACAAATTTCAGAAAGAGCCTTCCGAATATCGCTATTTGGAAGGCCTTTGCTGAATTCGTACCAAAATGCGGATTATTCTATCCGGGACTCCATTCCAGAACAACTTTGCAGAACTTCGTACCAACATGCCCTGGTTACTTCCGGCTAATGATGAAGGCATGGATTTCTTCAATACTTTGACACTAGGAAACCTCTCTCGACCCCTCGGCGATCCTCGACCCCTCGAACCCTCGACGACCCTGGAACCCTCGACCCCTAGACGACCCTCTTCTTCCTCTCATGTTCGAGAGGATCGCCGAGGGGTCGGGAGGTTGCCTAGTGTCAAAGGATTCAACAAAACCATGTCTTCATCATTAGGCGAAAGTAACATGTGCATGATGGTACGAAGCTCTTCAAAGTTGTTCTGGAACGGAGTCCCGGATAGGATAATTCGCTGTTTGGTACAAAGTTCAGCAAGAGCCTTCCGAATATCGCTATTTGGAAGGCCTTTGCTGAATTCGGACCAAAAGGCAGATTATTCTATCCGGGACTCCATTCCAGAACAACTTTGCAGAACTTCGTACCAACATGCCCTGGTTACTTCCGGCTAATGATGAAGGCATGGATTTCTTCAAAACTTTGACACTAGGAAACCTCTCTCGACCCCTCGGCGATCCTCGACCCCTCGAACCCTCGACGACCCTGGAACCCTCGACCCCTAGACGACCCTGCTGGAACCCTTGACCCTCGACCCTATAGAACCCTCGAACCCTCGACCCTGAAACCCTCGACCCTTGACCCCTTAACGACCCTCGACCCTCTACCCTAGTTCCCGACCCTCGACCCCTCGGCGATCCTCGACACCCTCGTTCCCGATAAAAATTAAGAAGAAGAAGAAGAAGAAGAAGAAAATAGAGGAGAAGAAGAAAGGAATAGCTAGAGGAGAAGATCGAAGAAAAAAAGAAGAAAAAAAAGAGGAGAAGAAGAAAGGAATAGTGGAGAAGAAGAGAAAATAGAATATATTCTATTTTCTCTTCTTCTCCACTATTCCTTTCTTCTTCTCCTCTTCTTTTTCTTCTTTTTTCTTCTTCTTATTTATTTCTCCTCTTCTTTTCCTCTCCTCTTCTTCTTTCTTTCCTCTTCTTATTTTCTTCTTTCCTATCCTTCTTTTTCTAAAATTGTAACTTTTGCATATATAAAACTTTTCTAAAATTGTAACTTTCTATATAAAACTTTCCTATCGGGAGGGGGAGAAGATCGAAGAAAAAAAAGAGGAGAAGAAGAAAGGAATAGAGGAGAAGAAGAAAAAATAGAAATTTTTTCTATTTTTTCTTCTTCTCCTCTATTCCTTTCTTCTTCTCCTCTTCCTTTTCTTCCTCTCCTCTTCTTCTCCTTTTTCCTCTTCTTATTTTCCTTTTCCTCTCCTAAATATATAAATTTTTTCTAAAAATGAAACTAACCTAAAATGTACTAAATCAGAGAACATATATAGATAATCCTTTTCTAAATATATAAATCTAACTTTTTGCATATATGAACATATATACACAGAGAACATACAAACATATATACATTTTTATAAAAAAGCAAAATACAAATCATCATATGTATGAAAAAAAATCTAAAAAGAAGCAGCATACACAATACATACTCACATATATACATATATATATAATCTGAAAAAAACAAGCATATAATATATGAAAAAAAGGAACAGGGGAGGGGCGGCGCCAGCCGGACCAAGGGAGGGGCTGGGGTGCGGGTTCGGCGGCGAGGACGGCGACGGGGCAGGGGGCGCGCGTTCGGCGGCGAGGAATGGGGCGGGGCAGGGCGACGGCGATGACGGGGGCACGCGGGCCGGGGCGCGCGACGCGCGTCGGGGTAGGGCGGCGATCGGCGACGGCGTCGGGCGAGGGCACGGGCGACGGCGAGCGGGCGGCGACGGCGACCTCGGGCGGCTAGGGGAGGCGACGGCGACGTTGGGGCAGGGGCCGGCGTCGAGGAGCAGCGCAGCAGCCTGGCGGCGTTGGAGAGAAGAATGGCGGGTGGGGGAAATTTCTTAAGTGTTTGGTTATATAGAAAAGGCTTTGGTCCCGGTTCGTGGCTTCAACCGGGACCAATGCCCCCCTTTGGTCCTGGTTGGGGCCATGAACCGGGACCAAAGGCCAATTTTCAGCAGCTCAAAGGGCGGGAAGCGGCGGCCTTTGGTCCCGGTTGGTGGCACCAACCGGGACTAAAGGGGGGCATTGGTCCCGGTTGGTGCCACGAACCGTGACCAATGCCCCCTTTAGTCCCGGTTGGTGCCACCAACCGGGACCAATGGCCTTGTGCTGCCCGCGCCCAAAAGTTTAGTCCCACATCGCTAGCTGAAGGGCGTCGACACTTGTTTATAAGCGCTGGTGTGCCTCCCCATTCGAGCTCCTCTCTAATGCAGGCTTTCGGGCCTAAACTTGCTACTGCCTGTGGGCCTATTGGGCCTGAATCCTGGCCCATGTAGGGTTTCTAGTCGTATTCAGGCCGTGCAGGCCCAATAGGTGGCATTTTTTTTGGTTTTTTATTTTATTTCTACAATTTTTTGGTTTTTTTATTTTTTTATTTCTACTTAAAACTAAATACTTACAGTTTTTTAGTGATTTCTTTTTGCTTTTAGGTCACAAAAATTATAAACTTTCTGTTAGCGCCATTAGTTTTAAATTTTGAATAGTTTAAATTTGAATTTTTAAAAATTTGTATGAATCACTAGTTTATGAATAACTTTACTATAAAAATAGAAATTTTTTTCTATTTATTTTTTATTTATACTTACAGCTAAATACTTATAGTTTTTTAGTGATTTCTTTTTAATTTTAGGTCACAAAAATTATAAACTTTCTGTTAGTGCCATTAGTTTTAAAATTTTGAATAGTTTAAATTTGTATTTTTTTAAATTTGTGTGAATCACTAGTTTATGAATAACTTTACTATAAAAATAGAATTTGCTTTATTTTTTATTTCTTTATGCTTTTAGTTTTAAAAAAATTATAAACTTTCTGTTAGTGCCATTAGTTTTCAAATTTGAAAACACTTTTTTAGTTTTTTAGTTTTCTTTATTGCTTTATTTATTTTATTTTGTGATTAACTTTACTATAAAAATAGTTTTTTCCTATTTTTTTATTTGTTTTTTTCATTATTTATTTTCTTTTGTTTTTTGCTTTAATTTTTAATTCTGTTTGCTTTTAGGTTAGCAATATTATAAACTTTCAGTTAGTGCCATTAGTTTTAGAAAAATTATAAACTTTCTGTTAGTGCCATTAGTTTTCAAATTTGAAAACACTTTTTTAGTTTTTTTGATTTCTTTGTTGCTTTATTTATTTTATTTTGTGATTAACTTTACTATAAAAATAGTTTTTTCCTGTTTTCTTGATTTGTTTTTTGCATTATTTATTTTCTTTTGTTTTTTGCTTTAATTTTTAATTTTGTTTGCTTTTAGGTTAGCAAAATTATAAACTTTCTGTTAGTGCCATTAGTTTTAGAAAAATTATAAACTTTCTGTTAGTGCCATTAGTTTTCAAATTTGAAAACACTTTTTGTGATTAACTTACTAAAAAAATGAGAATATATGCTCTTATAGAGAAAACTTGATGCACTTCGTGTACAAAATGGACAATCACTTTCAAATGAACTCTGAAAAAGTTGAAAGTTGGGATGGTATCATAATTTCACCCACATAGCATGTGCATGTACAAAACGGACAATGGTAGCATGTTCGTGTGTTACAAAGTTGGCATGGTATCATCATAATAGTTGCGGGAGAAAGTCTTCACTTTTTCTTCGCTTGTGTCATTTGCTTATTGCGCTGTCACCATGGATAATCTTCATTGTTTATCAGGATGCTTGGGTCAACCTTGACATTGAAGGGAGGAATTTCATGAAACTTTTCATAATCTTCAGACATGTCTGTCTTGCTGTCCACTCCCAGGATGTCCCTTTTTCCTGAAAGAACTATGTGGCGCTTTGGCTCATCGTATGATGTATTTGCTTCCTTATCTTTTCTTTTCTCGGTTTGGTAGACATGTCCTTCACATAGATAACCTGTGCCACATCATTGGCTAGGACGAACGGTTCGTCAGTGTACCCAAGATTTTTCAGATCCACTGTTGTCATTCCGTACTGTGGGTCTACCTGTACCCCGCCGCCTAACAGATTGACCCATTTGAACTTAAACAAAGGGACCTTAAAATCAGGTTCGTAGTCAAGTTCCCATATGTCCACTATGTAACCATAATATGTATCCTTTCCGCTCTCGGTTGCTGCATCAAAGCGGACACCGCTGTTTTGGTTGGTGCTCTTTTGATCTTGGGCGATCGTGTAAAATGTATTCCCATTTATCTCGTATCCTTTGTAAGTCAATACAGTCAAAGATGGTCCCCTGGACAACAAGTACAACTCATCACAAACAGTGTTGTCACCTCTGAGACGTGTTTCCAACCAACTGCTGAAAGTCCTGATGTGTTCACATGTAATCCAGTCGTCGCACTGCTCCAGGTGTTTGGAGCACAGACTGTTCTTGTGTTCATCGACATACGGGGTCACCAAGGTAGAGTTCTGTAGAACTGTGTAGTGTGCTTGAGACCAAGAATATCCGTCCCTGCATATTATTGAGTCTCTTCCAAGAGTGCCTTTTCCAGTCAGTCTCCCCTCATACCACGATTTAGGGAGACCTATCTTGTTAAGGCCAGGAATGAAGTCAACACAAAACCCAATAACATCCTTTGTTTGATGGCCCATGGAGATGCTTCCTTCTGGCCTAGCGCGGTTACGGACATATTTCTTTAGGACTCCCATGAACCTCTCAAAGGGGAACATATTGTGTAGAAATACGGGCCCCAGGATGACAATCTCGTTGACTAGATGAACTAGGACGTGCGTCATGATATTGAAGAAGGATGGTGGGAACACAAGCTCGAAACTGACAAGACATTGCGCCACATCACTCCTTAGCCTTGGTACGATTTCTGGATCGATCACCTTCTGAGAGATTGCATTGAGGAATGCACATAGCTTCACAATGGCTAATCGGACGTTTTCCGGTAGAAACCCCCTCAATGCAACCGGAAGCAGTTGCATCATAATCACGTGGCAGTCATGAGACTTTAGGTTCTGAAACTTTTTCTCTGGCATATTTATTATTCCCTTTATATTCGACGAGAAGCCAGTCGTGACCTTCATACTGAGCAGGCATTCAAAGAAGATTTCTTTCTCTTCTTTCGTAAGAGCATAGCTGGCAGGACCTTTATACTGCTTCGGAGGCATGCCGTCTTTTTCGTGCAAACGTTGCAGGTCCTCCCGTGCCTCAAGTATATCTTTTGTCTTCCCATACACGCCCAAGAAGTCTAGCAGGTTCACGCAAAGGTTCTTCGTCACGTGCATCACGTCGATTGAGGAGCGGACCTCTAGGTCTTTCCATTAGGGTAGGTCCCAAAATATAGATTTCTTCTTCCACATGGGTGCGTGTCCCTCAGCGTCATTCGGAACAGCTAGTCCACCGGAACCCTTTCCAAAGATTACGTAGTGTAAATCATTGACCATAGCAAGCACGTGATCACCAGTGCGCATGGCGGGCTTCTTCCGGTGATCTGCCTCGCCTTTGAAATGCTTGCCTTTCTTTCGACATTGATGGTTGGTCGAAAGAAATCGACGATGGCCCAGGTACACATTCTTCCTACATTTGTCCAGGTATATACTTTCAGTGTCATCTAAACAGTGCGTGCATGCGTGGTATCCTTTGTTTGTCTGTCCTGAAAGGTTACTGAGAGCGGGCCAATCGTTGATGGTCACGAACAGCAACGCCTTAAGGTTAAATTCCTCCTGTCTGTGCTCATCCCACGTACGTACACCGTTTCCATTCCAAAGCTGTAAAAGTTCTTCAACTAATGGCCTTAGGTACACATCAATGTCGTTACCGGGTTGCTTAGGGCCTTGGATGAGAACTGGCATCATAATGAACTTCCGCTTCATGCACATCCAAGGAGGAAGGTTATACATACATAGAGTCACGGGCCAGGTGCTGTGATTGCTGCTCTGCTCCCCGAAAGGATTAATGCCATCCGCGCTTAAAGCAAACCATACATTCCTTGGGTCCTTTGCAAACTCATCCTAGTACTTTCTCTCGATTTTTCTCCACTGCGACCCGTCAGCGGGTGCTCTCAACTTCCCATCTTTCTTTCGGTTCTCACTGTGCCATCGCATCAACTTGGCATGCTCTTCGTTTTTGAACAGACGTTTCAACCGTGGTATTATAGGAGCATACCACATCACCTTCGCAGGAACCCTCTTCCTGGGGGGCTCGCCGTCAACATCACCAGGGTCATCTCGTCTGATCTTATACCGCAATGCACCGCATACCGGGCATGCGTTCAGATCCTTGTATGCACCGCGGTAGAGGATGCAGTCATTAGGGCATGCATGTATCTTCTCCACCTCCAATCCTAGAGGGCATACGACCTTCTTTGCTGCGTATGTACTGTCGGGCAATTCGTTAGCCTTTGGAAGCTTCTTCTTCAATATTTTCAGTAGCTTCTCAAATCCTTTGTCAGCCACAGCATTCTCTGCCTTCCACTGCAGCAATTCCAGTACGGTACCGAGCTTTGTGTTGCCATCTTCGCAATTGGGGTATAACCCTTTTTTGTGATCCTCTAACATGTGATCGAACTTTAGCTTCTCCTTTTGACTAATGCATTGCGTCCTTGCATCGACAATGACCCGGCGGAGATCATCATCATCGGGCACATCGTCTGGTTCCTCTTGATCTTCAGCAGCTTCACCCGTGGCAGCATCATTGGGCACATCGTCTGGTTCCTCTTGATCTTCACCAGCTCCCCCCATTGCAGCATCACCGTATTCAGGGGGCACATAGTTGTCATCGTACTCTTCTTCTTCGCCGTCTTCCATCATAACCCCTATTTCTCCGTGCCTCGTCCAAACATTATAGTGTGGCATGAAACCCTTGTAAAGCAGGTGGGAGTGAAGGATTTTCCGGTTAGAGTAAGACCTCGTATTCCCACATTCAGTGCATGGACAACAGATAAAACCATTCTGCTTGTTTGCCTCAGCCGCATCGAGAAACTCATGCACGCCCTTAATGTACTCGCGGGTGTGTCTGTCACCGTACATCCATTGCCGGTTCATCTGCGTGCATTATATATAATTAAGTGTCTAAATTAATAGAAGTTCATCATCACATTAAAACCAAAGTGCATACATAGTTCTCATCTAACAACATATAGCTCTCCATAGCATCTAATTAATTAAACCATACATTGAAACTATGTAAAACATTTCAATGCGAAAACAAATGCGATCATAATCGCAACCAAGGTAACAATTGATCCAATGGCATAATGATACCAAGCCTCGGTATGAATGGCATATTTTCTAATCTTTCTAATCTTCAAGCGCATTGCATCCATCTTGATCTTGTGATCATCGACGACATCCGCAACATGCAACTCCAATATCATCTTCTCCTCCTCAATTTTTTATTTTTTCCTTCAACAAATTGTTTTCTTCTTCAACTACATTTAACCTCTCGACAATAGGGTCGGTTGGCATTTCCGATTCACATACATCCTAGATAAATAAAATCTATGTCACGTTGGTCGGCATAATTTTCATAAACAATAAATGAACCAATAGTTATAAAGATAATATACATACCACATCCGAATCATAGACAGGACGAGGGCCGACGGGTGCGGATACCAAAACCATCGCACTATATAAGATGCAATAATAAATGTAAGAAAATGATACAAGTATCTATCTAAACATACAAGTAAGAATATTTTTCCTTTCAGAAAGAAGATAAGAACAAGAGGCTCACCACGGTGGTGTCGGTGATGAGATCGGCGCGGGTGATCGACGACGGTGAAGACGGGGACGGGGCGTGACGGACCGCTAAATCTAGACAAATCTCGAGGAAAATGGAGCTTGGAGGTCGAGCTTCGAGAGGAGAAAGCTTAAGTAGTGTGGCTCGGGCATTCCATCGAACACCTCATGTGCATAGGAGGTGAGCTAGAGCACCACAAAGCCCTCTCCCCCTCGGCCAGAAAAAACAGAGCACTGTGCTCTGCTCTTGCACGAGGGGGTATATATAGGCACCTCATTAGTCCCGATTGATGGCATGAACCGGGACTAAAGGGGAGCCTTTGGTCCCGGTTCAAGTCACCAACCGGGACCAATGGTGGTGGGCCAGGAGCGAGGCCCATTGGTCCCGGTTCGTCCCACCAACCGGGACCAAAAGGTCCAGATGAACCGGGACCAATGGCCCACGTGGCCCGGCCGGCCCCCTGGGCTCACGAACCGGGACCAATGCCCACATTGGTCCCGGTTCTAGACTGAACCGGGACTAATGGGCTGACCCGGCCTGGACCAAAGCCCTGTTTTCTACTAGTGACTCTAGTTGCAAGTCGGTTATCAACATGCAATTGGGGACCCTCGACACACACACACACATCCCCTAGTTGTGAGCTGATGGTCAACTTGCAACTGGGGGGCCACAAAATAAAACACACATACAGACACACACCCCCTAGTTGCAAGTCCATGCTTGACATGCAACTCGGGACCCCTTGACAAAAAAGGCGCGCACACACACACCCCTAGTTGCAAGTCATTTATCGACATGCAATTGGAGAGCCTGGACACACATCCCCTAGTTGCGAGTTGGTGGTCAGCTTGCAACTGGGGGCCACGAATAAAACACACACACACATACACTCTAGTCGCAAGTCGGTTATCAACATGCAATAATTAAGGACCCTCGACACACGTACACACGTCCCATAATTGCGAGTTGATGGTGAATTTGCAACTGGGGGGCCACAAATATAACACACATACAGACACACACACACACATCCTAGTTGTGAGTCGATGCTTGACATGCAACAGGGAACCCATTGACTAGACGAAGCCTAGACATCCCTTTTTTCACGATGTTCAAGCTTGTAGCAACCCTATCTGGCATTTTATGTATCCACGTAAAAAATAGAAAAACAAAAAAAATTGAGTAAAAAAGGTATCTATTTTTAAAAAATGTCTCATGTGTTGTATGCAAAAAAGAATATCCAAAAATAAAAAAATGGCCCCAAAACGAAAACTAACGACCAGCAACAGACGCGGCCAAGAAAAAGACAGCCCGCAACAAGCGCGACCCAAAAAGAAAGAAAGCCCGCGAAACAGGCGCGGCCCAAAAACAAAAAATGTAAAGCCAGCAACAGACTCGGCCCAAAACAACAAAAAAAGAAAGCCCACCCCGCACCAGGGCAGCGCTGCGAGCGAGCGATGCCGGATGCGATCGCTGTGCTGCGAGCTAGCGATGCCGGATGGGATCGCTGTACCTGCGTTGAAGAAAAAAAACAATTAGATGTGACATCCTTAAAATACATCTAGATGTGAATTAGTCATTCTGTAAAGTTTATATATGACCTATCATGCCATGTGGACTCGTATGCTGCAAGTACAAAGTATCTGGCGCGCCGATTCACGATCGGACGGTACGCAAGTCCCTTTCAACCTTGTTGGGGTCAGAGAAGCAGGCACCACAACTGGTGGCGCGAAAGCAACCTTTAAGAGGCCGGCAAGCGACTCGCACTGTTGGCTGACTCAGCGGGAGCTCACACATAATCTTCTTGTCTTGGATGGAGATAAGATCAAGAGCTGGGCGTACGAGTGGCACCACAGACTCCTCAGTCCTCACCCCCGGTCTGGATACCCTATAAATCCACCTGCGTCTCCGCTCTCCTCGACGAGGACGAACAACAGTGCAACGAAGAAATACTCTGCTTTGGATAAAAGAATCAACAGGGACGGAGCCAGAATTTGAACATGAGGGGGGCAACGCAAAATTCTAGACATAAAAGATGGTATATTACAGTATAATCAGTCTCCTGATAGCGTCACTGATAAGGCATAATTTTTTTTGGAAGTACCAAAAAATATGACAATTCTAGGCAAGAATGTTGGAGCTTGAAGATGAAGCAATTGGTGGGAAAAAGTATTTACCCCATTAGTTGTTGGTGGCTTTCACTTCATATTTGACTACTATAAAAAAGATACTTCCTCCGATCCATATTAATTTTCATTGAAACGGGTGTATCTAGACGCATTTCTATACATCCCTTTGAATGACAACTAATTTGGATGGGACAAAGTACATAATTACTAGACTAATTTACTGTTCTATATCAAACATTAGTTAGAAAATTAAGGTCATAATTCATATTAAAAAATCTATCCCCATCATTTCTGAAATAATTTGAGTTTTAGGTTTGTTGTAAGTCAAACTTCTTCAAGTTTGACCAAGTTTGCAAAAAATATATCAATACCTGGAAATTCTAATCTTTAGAAAATATTTATGCTATGTATATTTTTTTAGGGTCATGCTATGTATATTTATCGTTGTAGTCTTTCCGTCCCATAATATAAGACGTTGCTTGAAATAACGTCTATTGTGGGACGTGGGGAATAGATCTTATGATTTTTTTCTATAAATTTGATCAAAATTAAACAAGTTTCACTAACGACAAATGTAAACTATAATTATTTTAGAACAATGGTAATAGTAACTAATATCTACAGTATAAGCTAGTAGCGTGTTGTGTACCTGCATCTGTCCTGCTCACCCAACATCTTGCCGTATTTGATCCGCCTACGTTTAGACGTGTCTGTGCGTCGACAACGGTGGATGGTGTTGTTGCCCTGGTGAGTAGCAGCCAGAGGCAAGCAAACACCCTAGCCCCTAGCAGGATACGCTGACAGTGAGCGGCGGCGGGGACGATGCCAGCGAATGCCCTAGCAAAAGTGCAGAACACGTCCGTAGGTTGCATATATCAATCGATCGATCTGGTAGATTAGACACTGGCCGTGGCAAAATAATGGCCAGCCACAACCCGTACATGAGTTATTGGGTTATGGGCTATTGGGCTTCTCTACTTCGTTGTTGATTCAGTAATTATTTGTATAATACAGCATGGGCTAATTACGCAATTAGCTGCGGCCGTTAGGCATATAAGTACGTATACATTACCTGGTACGAATCGTTAAGGGGGGCGAGCGATTGGCAGGGGTCTGACCCCTGCTCGCCCCTCCCTGTCTCCGCCCCTGGTGACCAGCCGCGCCGCGGGGATGACGATGCGGCAGGCGTCGGCGACGACCGGACCCGCGTTCCGGCGACGGACGTGGGAGACGGACCAGTGCTGGTAAGACGTACGGCCGGGTAAACGCGGCTGCCCTCCGGAGGCCCCGACCGGCGGCCGCCCGGTTCGGTCAGGCACGGCGCTGGAGAGAAGGTCCTCTCGACCATTGTGCTGCTCCGTAAGATCAGGATTTGACGGCTTAGATTGGGTGACGCGGACGTGGGAGCTCTGTACACGGCAAGAGGCGTTTTTAAAGATCTCTTGTGCGCCCGGCTAGCAAGATGCAAATATGTAAATGAATTAGTTACCTATATACTGTAAATTAACGGCCAAGGAATATACCGCAGTAAAATATGCAAGTAATAGTACTAGCTCTTTTTTTCTAACCTATATATAGTAGCTCTCTTTGATTTGTTTTTATTTATTTATTGCGGGAAAGCTCTCTTTGGTGATAGAAGGAATTAGTTACCACCATGTCGGCTGTTTCTTCTTCGATTCTACACTTAATCAAGTCAAAAAAAAAAGATTATACGCTTAATCAGTTACCATAGTACAGAAGTGTAAAAAAAGGACAAATTTATCAGAGTACAACAATCCATGTCAGTCATTTCTAAGAGGCTGCCATCTCATAGTTTTGGATGTGTAGAAAAAAAGATTGTGAGGACATATAGCCACATGGGCAAACGGCGGCACCCTGGACAAGCCGGCTGCGAATGGACGCTCGCCTGGGCTGGGTGTGTGACCGGCGGTGGGCTGAGCCGGAGCGGACCCGTCCTAGGACATGGCTTGCATCATCGGCCGGCGGTGCTTGTTCCCTTTTTTGTGATTACGTGAGATTGCTAACTACTATCTCTGTCCCATAATATAAGAATGTTTTTTATATTAGTGAGACGGAGGGAGTAATTTGTAGATTGATAGACTTATTAAGGTTTTAATGTTGAGGTTAGAGCGAGGGGTCTTGGTCATCCAGGTTGTATAGTAGTACTTATTTTTAAAATTACACTAGATGATACCCCGCGCGTTGCTGCGGGAATTGCTTGCATTATATTTTAATGAGATTTTGTTGTATGAAATGTGAATGTTTAAGTTAATAACATGAGAACCAAAATAAAAAATGCATATAATTCAGAGAATTTGATTGTTGTATAGTTGTAAAATATTTGCTACATGAATAGGTTACAATATATTTTAATAAAATTTTGTTGTATGGAATATGTATATTTGAGTTAATAACATGAGAACCAAAACTAAAAGTACATATATGATTTGCTGCATTCGATTATTGTATAATTGTAAATTATTCAATGAATATAAGTTGTATAATAAAGTGGAAAACACTTTTCCATGCATGGCTGCATAATGTGGGAGACTGTTTTCCATGCAAGCTTGCATGTTTAGGTGGGCCTTTTCCCATGCGTGATTGTATGATGAGGTGGCATGCTTGCATTTTGAGAGAAATAAGTTAGTGAGGATCAACTATTTAGGTATTATAGATTTGTATGACTAGTATGTTCATCATTTTACTTCATTATTAATGTAGATTTTGTCATTAGGGGTTTCAGTGATATCTTATATGTTATGCATCTGAACCAACGATTATTTTTTTACCGGTTAATTATTTTGGAATTCGACTTGTTACCGGATATATTTTGCTGGACCCCAATTTTTATCTGCTACAGGTTCAGGTAGTGTCAAATAGAACTCATATGCATATTGTAACACAACATAGCCCCTAGCCCGGTGGAAGTACTTTCGAAGTCATGGGATCGACTACCAATCTTGCCACTTTGATTTTAATGTTAGTAGTGTTTTTAAAAAAATATGACCACTGTGGGTTAGTGATGACTCAAACCCCATTTAAATTCTTTTATGTGAGAAATCCAAAATTTCTGAGATTTTTTGAAAACCGGTTCTTGCAATCCCTACTGGGAAAACTGGTAACAAGATTCTTTTTAAATACAAATACCCGATTTGAATTCTCGAATTGGACACTTTAGGTTCAAACTTGCCTAGGTTTTACAAAATTCCTGGCGTCGCCCATACAACCGTGGTGCTAACATCATGGAGCGAGCTACCAAATTAGTTCCATTAGATTTAATGTAAAACATGTTATCATGACATATAAATTTGATGTTTGAAATATTCAGCATATTTTCATTCAGCTGTGGTCAAAGTAGTTTGACTTGGCATAATGCTATTTTTTAAATAATTTAGAATAGTGAATTGGGAAAATACATCTTTGGAGAAAATTCTTCATTTTACTCCTCTTGTGCCCACAAGGGGTTTATTTGCTATGCGATTAGGAAAAAATTACGCCATCACAATCACAGGAACCGTCCTTAACGAAAAGAAAACCATGAAATAGATCAGCGCTCCCATTTCCGCGTCCACTTGAATCATTTTTTTGCAGAACATCCCCTATGCTTCACCTGACACTATGCGATTGGACTCCTCATCCTCAATTATCCTGAAACCTGCCCGCCCTTCTTGCTCTAGCACATCCTTGTAGAGATGCATTGTTGTTGTAGGCCAAGACTGCAATAAGAGATTCCTCCACTCACCGCCATAAGGTGGTACTCCGAGCGGCTAGGCTCAGGGGCGACCCTTAGATAGGGCAATAATACCCCATGCCCACCCCTTGTTTGCAGGACCCTAAAAAGTGCATGCTTGTACATTAGCGTGAAATATAGTTTTCAAATTAGCCGGTGAATGTTAAAATCTTATCGAACTAAGTTGGTTCAAGCAAATTTAAGAGAGGGCCAAGTCAGTATAATATTTATATGGGTACACGGTTTAGGAAAGTCACACCAGTTTTGTACATAAAAAATCCATGTATGAAAATAAATGATCAACACTACATCTTACGTAAGTTTGTATTTGTAATTGTCATGCATGATAGACAGTGCATAAGGTCTATATTTGTCTATTTAGTCACATCAAAACTTGTTAGTACTGATTTCAAGATTATCTACCAAGTTACTTGTTTAATACACAGTAAAGCAATCTCCCCATTTATGCAGATATTAAGGATGCACCGGAAAAAAATAAAGATACATACAAATATACTAGCATAAATTTAATTGTTGAGTATAGTGATAATATTGGTTTACATAGATCTTTCGTTAAACTAGTATAATAAGATATTTTATTAACCATCCAAACTAAACAAAAATACTTTTTCCAAAGAATTACAAGTCACTTAGCACTAGAAAATATATTTATACTAAAAAATATCACAATTGTATGAAAATTTTATAACATAGTACACGAGCATGTTTATATTCTGAATTTTCCTAATTATACTTAAAATAGTATTGATATGGTATATCAAAATACTTGTCAACAAGAAACATAATTTAGTGAGAAAATTGTTATTGTGGAACACGAATGTTCGATATAAATAGGGGACAATAACTCGTTCTTTTTCTTCAAAACTATGATGTATTTTATAGCAAATTCGGAAACTATAGCAAAGAGTGGAGAAAAATCAAAACTAGCACCCCGTCGGCCACGCGTGGGCCGAAAAAGGGTGTTTTCAGCCTCCCTTTGGTTGAAATGGACCTTTCGGCCATGCCTTGGCCGAAAAGGTGCATAGCTGGGCCGAAAAGACCTTTTTGGTCAGGAGTAGGCCGAAAAGTCCTTTTTGATCAGGAGTAGGCCGAAAAGTCCCTTGGGCCCACCTTTTCACGTTAATGGTTGACTGAAGTTGCATGGCTCCACTCTTCGGCTTACGTTAGGCCGAAGCAATTTTTTTTTTAATTTTGGTATATAAATACTGTGCAACCATTGTCCATCTTAGACACTGAAAAAATATATTTTCACGCAACCCCTTCCTCTCAATAGTTTCCCATCAACTCTTTCCGGCCCGCCATCCGTTTCTCGCCAACCCCTTCCCGCCATATGTTCCTGTCACCCGTTTCCCGTCAACCCCTTCCCGCCATATGTTCCCGCCAACCCTTTCCCACCATACCACAGTATACCATTAAATAAATTCTTCATATTTTAAAAAAAATGGGATAAAAGCGCAAGCGATGGAGTCAAAAACCTGACCTCACGCTGGGTATATGTGTTACCAGCCAAATAGGATAGCATCTGGCTAATGTACAACAACCGATCCCTTTCTTTATAAAAAGTCAACATTTTTGAAAAAAGTGAACAATTTTACATTAGCAATTTAAATAATTATTTAAAATGAAAATTTCCGAAATACGAACAAACTTTTAAAACATGAAAATTTATTGAACACATGAACAAAATTTTAGAATCCCAAACATTTATTGATTTTTTAAGTGATGAACAATTTATAAATATACACTGAGCATTTTTGTAGTATAAGCTGAAAATTTTCTGAAGACGCATTGAATATTTTTGTGATATACGGTTAATGTTTTTCTCAATTGTGAATACATTTAAAAAAAGTGAAATGATTTTGAGAAACATGGTTTTTTTAAATATGAAGAATTTATTTAATGGTATACTGTGGTATGGCGGGAGAATATGACGGGAAGGGGTTGGCGGGAAACGGGTGGCAGGAATATATGACGAGAAGGGCTTGGCGGGAAACGGGTGGCGGGAAAGAGTTGAGGGGAAAGGGTTGCGCGAAAATATATTTTTTCAATGTCTAAGATGGGCAATGGTTGCATAGTATTTATATACCAAAATTTTAAAAAAAATCGCTTCGGCCTAACGTAATCCGTAGAGTGGAGCCATGTTACTTCGGTCAACCATTAAAGTAAAAAGGTGGGCCTAATGGACCTTTCGGCCTACTCCTGACCAAAAAGGACCTTTCGGCCTACTCCTGACCAAAAAGGACCTTTCGGCCTACTCCTAACCAAAAAGGACTTTTCGGCCTACTCCTAACCAAAAAGGTCTTTTTGGCCCAGGTACTCACCATTTCGGCCAAGGCAAGGCTAAAAAGTCCACTTTGGCCAAAGGGAGGCCGAAAACACCCTTTTCAGCCCACGCGTTGCCAACGGGATGCTAGTTTTGATTTTGCTCCACTCTTTGCTATAGTTTCCGAATTTGCTATAAAATGTGTCATAGTTTTGAAAAAAAAAATCCAATAACTCATCATAGCGGATCTGCTAAACTTTGTGCTTAATTAAGCAATCCTTTTATGGAAGAAAGCTAAAAAAGAGAAGAGAGGAAGGACATGAGCTTGAAGGATTGTTGTTTTCATGAAGGAGCAACATCTTCCAACTACATGGAATCAAGTTCTGATAGGCGTTTGTGCTGAGAGTTTTCTATATAACTTATCATCCACATCGCCAAGATCATGCTAGTACAAATAGAAGAATCCTACCCAACATCATCCTATCTCACCAAGTCCTAAGCCCTGAAGGATTAGCTGAATGCTGAGGGTGATTTTTTGTCTCAATCTATTGTTGTTCCTATTTAGCACACCAAGAAAGAATTTAGAGAGACGAGAGTGACAATAGTGGAGGCCAAGTGTGAGTTGTGGAGTGGTCGTGGACCATTTCATGCAAAATCGCTAGGTGATAATCGCCAAGTGTAGGGAGTTATTGTATCACTTTCCAAAGTGGAGGTGGTAAGTATCGAGTTTTGAATCCCAAACACGCTAAAGGTAGGAATCGTATTTTCTCATGTTCTATCTACAAATGTTATGACCTTTCGTACACCAATCATTTTCTTTCCCTAAATGAAAACTAAAGATACATTGCAGGTATAAAATGGATAGTTCGCAAAATTCTAAAGTACTACTAACTAAAACTTAGGGCCTGTTCTGATGTCCTCCAGCTCCACGCTTCCAAAACTTCACAGATGAATTTGTCCAGAACGGTTGCAGCCCGAGAAGCTGAATTCACGAAGCTGATCGTTCCCGTAGTGTAAAAATGAGAAGCACAACCGGCCCAGCTCCACCAAAACATGAAGCATGGAGTTCGCTCAATTTACAGTGAACTGCCACCGCTAAAGAAAACGGTTCAC
Organism: Triticum urartu; assembly: GCF_056163025.1. Lineage (NCBI taxonomy): Eukaryota > Viridiplantae > Streptophyta > Magnoliopsida > Poales > Poaceae > Triticum > Triticum urartu. The sequence continues at coordinate 718,855,278 of NC_141879.1, forward strand.
TGCATCCCCTCGTCGAATAGAAAAAGGATTGATCGAAGCGTTACGCTAGTGTCGCTCGAATCGGTACCCAGCTAATTGGGCTGCGTCCATCCGGCCCAACGTACGCCTAACAAGCCACACCCCCTCCCAACTGGGATGCAGCAACGGGAGAAGCTGCACATCGAGCCGAACTCTCCTGGGATCGCTAGCTGAAGCTAGAAGCGAGGAGTAGAAGCTGGTTTTCTGGAGTTTTGAGAAGCTGGGGAGCCTCCGAACAGGCCCTTAGTTGCTTTAATATGAAGGTACAATAAAATAAAATGGAGCGAATATGGAGCAGCGATGGAATGTGTTGCGGAATTGTCCCTAGGCAATTGGCTATCAAACTAGACTAATAATCATGCATTGAAGTTTTATATGCAGGATAGACTTATGCTCAAATGTAAGAAAATCGATTAACAACATGTTCTATGATTGAAATCCTTAGCAAGCATCCACAACTACTAAGATTTCATTTAGTAGACCCAACCATATCATTACATGTCTAATGATCCTCTATATCCATATGCATCAACTCCTATACTCGTGCTCGTAATATGTGTCACTTTGGCTTACCTACGCATAGTTATCTCAACATATTAATAATACCAAAGTGTGATCCAACATATGTGTGTGATCATACATTGCACAAAATAACAACATATCATAACATACAACTCAAATCAATCATATAGGTCATCAATCACCATAGGACCAAAAGGATATACTCAGACATAATAGTAATGCAACAAATGCTTGAATAATAATTTATAGCATCAAATACCATGTTCAACTAGGGGATTGCAGATGGTTGTGTATGAGTTGACCACTTTACAAATTGAGAAGATGGTGATGGATATGGTGACGATTACGTTTCAGCACCACCGAAAGAGAAGGCGGGAGATGGCACCCCATCCTTCTTCTTCTTTCTTGGCCTCCCCGTTAGGAGGGGAAGGTATCCTCTCTACTCCATGGCGTTCATGGCCCTTAGAGACCTTTTTGAGATTTGATTGTATTTTTCTAGATGTTCTTTTTTCGAATCCCATCAAAGTTTTATCTCCCGATGGAGGTAACTCCAAAAAATCTGAAATTTTAAGGAGGTTCCTAAAATTGTTGGAACAAGCTTACGACAAAAGGATGCTACTAGGGAAGGTCTCCAACTCCCACACGACCAGGTGTCACAGATTGGGTCTTGGCTATGGGAAGAGGTGGGGTGGAGGCCGTATGGGCCCCTTCTAGGCGGGCCCAAGTCCATAATGACCCTGTAGTGCTGAAACTTTGCAGATATTCTTTCTCAATTTCTTCCTCCCTAAAATATCCTTTTTTTAAAGCCAAAAACATTAGAAAACGGGAACTAACTCCTAGCACTAGAATAATATGTTAGTCCAATAAAAATATAAAAAGGTGCCAAAAGTATGTATAAATAATGTAAATGTATCATTAACGTGGTTTTTTTTATCATTTCTGCAACTAGTTGTGTCCCACTACTCAGTTTTGCCATTAGAAGTTACAACTACTCAAAAATGCCATCGATTCATGAGATGCTTGCTCAAAAATGCCATTAGATATCTCAAAAATGCCATCATTTCGTTAGATGTTTGCTCAAAAATGTCATTAGACACTGCTATTTTCACGTCAAACCTGTCGACCATGTTATATGACAAAAATAAGCCTAGACCCACATGTCAGTTCTCTCTATCTCACAATGATAAGTGTGGCCCTACTTGTCAGGAGTAACCAATCGAATAATTTTACAGGAAAATAAGAACGTTGTTGGGAACAAGTGGACCCCACACTTTTATTGTAGTGAGATAGAGGGAGAGCTGGCATGTTGGTTCATAGGTATTTATGTCATTATAACATGGCAAAAGAGATTTGAGATCACAATAATGGTGTCCAGTGGCATTTTTGAGCATGTGTCTAACGAAGCGATGGCATTTTTGAGAAGTTGAACTTCCTAGTGGCAAAACTGAGTAGTGAGACACAACCGGTGGCATAAATGATAAAAACTCTAACATAAATTATATATATGTTTGAGATGTATCAATAGGCATATCTCTCCCAACTCAAGCACTCTGAGCGGCACTTGGAAGATCACACATATAAAAATATCCAAACTAAATAAAAATAATTTTGCCAAAAAAGTGTTAGTCAGTTGGCACTTTAAAATTATTTATACAAATGAATATCACAATTGAAAGATTTTCTTAATAAAATACATTTGTAGTCCTAATTTTTCCTTGTTATGCTTTAGAAAGTATTTAATATAGTAATATCAGAATATTTGGTCTGGGAATATAATTTAGCGAGAGAAGTGTTATTGGAGAGTAAGAAAGTTTATTATAAATAATGGATATATGCCGGAGAAATTAAGCTATACTAGGTTTGCCCCCGTGATGTGTGCAGAATGAAACGAGCTTTAAAATATCCAAGACACACATGACTAACCTAGTGCAAATATGTGAAACATGTGCGGACTGATGTGATTTGATATATCGATGGCTCATGCTCAGTCTATTTTTTCATCTGGTGAGTGCGTTAGGTTGACACAAAATGGCTGTGACGACTATGACGATGAACAAGTCAATTGCGATAGCGGCGACATCAACTACAACGAAGAAATTTTTGTTTTCGCCGGATAAGTTAATGCATGTGTTTTGTGTTCTATTTGTATCGACCTTGTAATTCTTTGTGCTTAGGGCTTGAAGTTTTTTTTAGATTTCACCCTAGCCCATCTAGAAGACAATTAAGGAAGTAAAAGATAACTCATCAGCATACATAATGTAAGAATTCAAACTTTACTTTGTTATAGCGACTTAAATGATTTTTGTTGTAGTCGTTGTTTGATCTCGGGGAATATTTGAATTAATACATTAAACGGATTAGTATGAATTGTGCAGACTCTATTTGGAGATTCACAATCATCTCACAGTTGGCTGTGCGGAAGTCCCAAAGAATTCGATTTTTATTCAGTCCGGGAGAGGGGAGGGGGACCGAAAGGATTCTGCTAGGGCACTGCCAACAAATGTTGTTCTTAAACCATGTTTTAATTGTCATACCGCAACTATTGTTTGTTAATTTTTCCTACCAACTCAATCAATACTCTTTTGTTCTTAAACTATGTTTATTTTGTGGGCGCGCGTGATTTGCACGGCACATCAATTCTCTTGCCAAGAAATCACTAACCTTATTTCTTTACGACAAAACCACATTTTGCCTTCAACTCAAGGTGGTTCGATGCTTTTATCCGCTGACTAATGTTTTTGTATTATCATGACGTTTGATGAATAAATGAAAAAAGAATCCGCCAAAAAAAACTATTGAATACTGATGGTACCTCCATCCATGATAAGATGGACTCCATCTTATCAGCAATTCAGCACATATCAGTAATGCGAATACTTTGAAGTTTGAACAATATATGTTCGCAACCAGCGATGGCCATGATAAGATGGATTCCATCTTATCAGCACATATCAGTAATGCGAATACTTTGAAGTTTGAACAATATATGTTCGCAACCAGCGATGGCCATGTCCTACACAAGCTCCAGGACCCACATGTGCGCAACGCCTTCTTCTTCCAGGATTTCGGCCGTCGCTCTTCAACGTCGTCATGGTGTGCGGCTGGCGTGGTTGACAGCGATGATGGCCCACCTCCCGATTCACCAAATTGATGTCTCCGTCCGTTTTATCTTGCCGGTGCCAAGTAGACGCACCAATGACATCATAGTACTCCGCCTGTAAACTAATATAAGAAGTTTTAGATCGCTAGATTAGAAGTGATCTAAAACATTGCATAGCACTGACACTCAAGAGTCTACATGACAGCGTTTTTAAGGGCATAAAAATTCGATGTGAACTGATTGCGGTGTGATAATAAGAAAGCAAGTCAAACAAGTTAGGCAAGCACCGGCTGCAAGTTTTGCATGATTTCTCCGGATACCATACTCTACTGGTGTAGCTGTTTAGACATATACCCGAACTTCGGTAGAATTTGGTTGAAAAGGCTGAATCAAGAAATAAGGATGACGGTCATCCTCCAGCCTCCTCAGCCGTTCGGGTTTCTGACCGTTGGATCTGGTGGCTTGATCGGATCTGGGCCGTCAGATCGAGCCCTGGGTTGCCCTCGCCCGTTGGAACGAAGAGGTGCTCCTGTAGCAATGAACAGTTTCACCCCAATGTAAAGATCCCGTGCCACCGCACGTAAATCATGCCCCCCGCCGAGGGCATTTTCGTAATTTCGCTATGGGGTATAAAAGCCCAATGCCCATAGGGTTTCTCCCCAATCGTCTTCCTCCCTCTTCCTGTTCACGGAGGGGGAGCCGCCGCCGCCCCTTCCCCTTCCAAAGCCCCGCCCCCCTCGCGCCGCCACGGTGACTTCACCGGCGTCTGAACCCAGGCGACGGCGGGCAAGAAGCAGCAGAAGACCACCAAGGCGCCGAGGGAGAAGAAGGCGAAGGCGGAGGACGAGAGCGCGTGGAGGAGCCCGACGAGGAGGAGGGCGAGATGGCCACCTTCGGGGAGCAGCAGAACGAGGAGGGGCACGCGGCGGTGGCGGCCAAGAGGCGAATGGCGCGGCCGACCAAGAAGGCTAGGAAGCCAGAGTTCCTCGGCGAGCCCGTCCCCGACGACGAAGCCTGTGCCAACTGGCCGCAACGTTACCAGTGTGCCTCACCCATGAGGTACGCCCTGGATCCGTCGCCCATCCGACTCGCCCTGACCCTTCTCCTTCCCGCGCCGGTCGGGCTGATGTGGACGCAGTTGCGAGCTTGACGTGAGACCAGACGCAAAGAGGCAGCATGGAGACAGGGCCGGTCGTCCACCACCGGAGCTTTTGCCCTGTGCGCCGTCTCCTCCATGACCTCGTCTGCGTGCACGGCTGCTTTCTGGAGGGCCGCCACTGGGATCCACGGGGTGCGCCTCCACCCCCTGTAGCTCCATCACGTGTGATGGTAAGGGCATCTCCAGCCGCGCCCCAGGAAGGCCTCCCCAGGCGTTGTTTTTGCGTCGGCGCCGAAAAAACGGCCCAGTCGCGCCCCCAGGAGCCCGATTTTCGCCGGCCTGGGCCAAAAACAGCGCCGGCGGACCCAGGCCGAACCCGGCGCGCTAGGGGGCGCCCGGGGGCGCCGGGGCGAACTGTTTTGGCGCAAAAAAGCCGCGGGCCAGCCGCGTCAGGGACATGGCGGCTCGTCTTCCCCCCAATTGCCTCGGTTCCCGCAGGGAATCAATGGCAAGGCTGCCGCCGGTCAGCCTTGCCATTGATTCCTCACGGGCGGCGCGTCTCGGGACGGCGCGCCGACGCCTCCCCTCCCTCGCACACATACACACGGCACGGAGCGGCTATAAAAGCCGGTGGTTCTCGCCGGTGCCCACACCAGACTCGCCCCTCGCCGCCGCCCAGCCCCTCTCTCTCCGTCTCCGTCTTCCTCTCCCGAGCGCCACCGGCAGCCCCTCTCTCTCCCTCTCTACCACCGCCGAGCCCGTCGCCATGGCAGAGTGCTTCCCCGGAGATGAGGCGGCGGCGAACGACTTCGGCCGGCGTTCGCTCCTTGAACAGGAGTCCTGGCTCCTGTTCCAGGCGAACATCCCGGCGCCGCCGGACATGCGCGTCGAGCCGACAGGGTGGCGGCTCAGCGACAGGGGAGTGCCCGTTCCCCCGTTACCCGACGCTGTGGCGAAGCCCACATACTTCGCCGAGGAGGTCGAGGTCGCGCGCGCCTCGCTGACCGACGATGAGCGCTCCCTCCCCCAGTACGCCGCTGACAATCACGCGGCTTGGGCGGCGTACTTCCAACACTGCCAGCAGCAGTGCCTGGCCTCCACCAACGACACGCCGGTGGTCGGCGGCGTGAAGAACAGCGTGGGGCGCCACCTGTGGTGGGGCATCCCAGGCCGCACGCTGGAGGGCGTGCTGACGCACCTCGACGGCGGCAACAACCCGCCGTTGACCTATCCTGCGACGGGGGCCGCCCCGTCGCAACACCGACACGCATGGGCGCCAAGGAGGTTCGCCTCCTCCTCGTCTTCCTCCTCTCGCTCATCTTCCCACTCCTCTGGTTCTCCGGCGCTTCTCGGCGTCAAGGCCGAGCCCGCGGCGGAGACGCCAATCGGTCGGCGCACTCACAGCGTCGGCATCTTCATCAACGAGGGCGGCCGGCGCCCCCTCCTCGTCGGCTCCTCCACGCTTCGTCAAGCCGAAGATGGAGCCGGGGCTGGCGCCGGTGAAGACGGAGCCGGGGCTGGCGCCGGTGGAGGCGGAGTTCGACAACGACGACGCGGTCCTAGAATGGGTGCGCCAGGACTCCATTACGATGGAGAAGGAGAAGGAACGCCAGCGCGCCGCCCTGCACCGCTGTAATGCCCTCGATGCGGCTATAGCTCCCACGTGTCGAGGCACGACTTAGAGGCATAACCGCATTGAAAGCAATGTCGCAAGTTAGGCAATCTTCACAACATCCCATGTAATATAGATAATAAAAGGGGAGATACATAGTTGGCTTACACTCGCCACGTCAATCAAAGTACATAAATAGCATTACAACATTCAAACACTCATGGCCCGACTACGACGCCAAAATAAAAGATAACCCAACATGTGACACGGTCCCGATCACCCCAACTGGGCACCACTACTGATCATCAGGGAAAGACACGTAGTATCGGTGTGAGTCCTCGTCGAACTCTCACTTGAGCTCAAGCGTGTCATCTGGAACGGAGTCGTCAGGCCCTGCATCTGGTTTGGAAGTAATCTATGAGCCACAGGGACTCAGCAATCTCGCACTCTCGCGATCAAGACTATTTAAGCTTATAGGTAGGGCAAGGTAAATATGTGGAGCTGCAGCAAGCGACTAGCATATATGGTGGCTAACCTGTTCGCAAAAGAGAGCGGTAAGAGAGGGCAAAGCGCGAACGAGTAACTAGAGGGCAACCTGCGGCAAGCATTACTCCAACACCGTGTTCACTTCCCGGACTCCGCCGAAAAGAGACCATCACGGTAACTCACACAGTTGATTCATTTTAATTAAGTTAAGGTTCAAGTTATCTACAACCGGACATTAACAAATTCCCATCTGCCCATAACCGCGGGCACGGCTTTCAAAAGTTCAAATCCCTGCAGGGGAGTCCCAACTTAGCCCATGACAAGCTCTCACGGTCAACGAAGGAATAGACCTCCTCCCGAGACATTCTGATCAGACTCGGTATCCCGGTTCTACAAGACACTTCGACAAGTTAAAACAAATCCAACAACACCGCCCGATTGTGCCGACAAATCCCGATAGGAGCTGCACATATATCGTTCTCAGGGCACACTCAGATTGTCTTAGGTACGGGTAGGCCAGCCCAGAGTTGCCCCTGGTGGCCACCGACAGCTGACAGGTGGACCAACACTCAGAGGAGCACTGGCCCGGGGGGGGGGGGGGGGGGTTTAAATAAGATGACCCTCGGGCTCCGGAAACCCAAGGGAAAAAGAGGCTAGGTGGCAAATGGTAAAACCAAGGTTGGGCATTGCTAGAAAAGCTTTATCCAAGGCGAACTATCAAGGGGTTCCCATTATAACCCAACCGCGTAAGGAACGCAAAAATCCGGGAACATAACACCGATATGACGGAAACTAGGGCGGCAAGAGTGGAACAAAACACTAGGCGAGAGGCCGAGCCTTCCACCCTTTACCAAGTATATAGATGCATTAAGATAACAAGGCAATATAATGATATCCCAACAAGTAAATAATGTTCCAACAAGGAACGGTCTCCAATCTTCACCTGCAACTAGCAACGCTATAAGAGGGGCTGAGCAAAGCGGTAACATAGCCAATCAACGGTTTGCTAGGACATGGTGGGTTAGAGTTTTGACATGGCAATTTGGGAGGCATGATAAGCAAGTGGTAGGCATCGTAGCATAGGCATAGCAAAAGAGCGAGCATCTAGCAAAGCAAAGATAGTAATGATTTCGAGGGTATGATCATCTTGCCTGCAAAGTTGTCAGAGTTGACTGGATCCTCGAAAGCAACTCAACGGGCTCCTCGTTAGCGAACTCGTCTCCCGGCTCTACCCAAACAAGACAAATAAGCAATAAGGACACAATCAACCACGTGCAAAGCTCAAACAATATGATGCAAACATGGTGTGCTATGCGGGATGCGATATGTGATGCATATGCAAGATTTGACAAGGAATGAATGAACATGGCCTCAACATGGAAATCCAAGTGTGCCACTGGAAAGGTGAGATGAAATCGCTTGAAAACGATATAAAGATCACCGGAATCGGAGTTACGGTTTGGAAATGGCAAGCAATTCAAATATGGCACCGGTCTGCGATATACAGCAAGTAGCCATCTAAATGCAACCAATGAACATGCTACAGCACCCAAACATGGCAACAAAATACATGGCAGGGATCCATTCATGATGCTTAACAAAAGATGAACACTGAGCTATGGCCAATTCATCCATTAACAGGTTCAAACAAGCATGGCAAAAATGCATTTGGTAAACAGATTTCAGACTTAGTGAAATTAACACTTGTCTGGAATTTCAGATCAGGTAGCACACTTTGGAGCATGAAAACTATATGCTACAGGTGCTTAACATGGCAAAGTAAAGCATGGCATGGAGCTAATCAAAGATCTTAACAAAAGTCCCTTAGTGACCTTGCGCCAAAAGGGATCGAAGAATACATTTGCAAGCATGTGAACATGGCAAAAACATAATCAGATCACAGACTTGGTGAAAAACTGGAGCATGCAAATCAGGTATCAAGTAGGCATGTTTACGAGCTCGATGCACTCACTACAGAGCAACTCATGACAATCTAAGCATACACCCATCAAGAATACACATTATACAAGCTAGACATGGCAAGAAGAATAACATAGCATGCACGGATCAACTACAACATCCTCGGCAAAATCGCTAACAAGTAGACAATCTGCCCAGATTCACGAAATGGCAAAAGTAGAGCTCGATTGAGTCAAGCTAGGGTGCTCCATAATTGCAAACAAAGACATGGATGGATAGAGCACTACAAGATTACCAAAACATCCTTACTGATCATCCTCAAAAGAGGCACGGATCACTAGGAAACAACATGAACATATGGCATATTGAGATAAACAGATCAAGGACTTAGTGGAATTGCTAAGTCCCTGAAATCAGCATTAACGATTGCACCACTTTGCAAGCTTGTGCTAGTCACCACACACACCACAAAAATAAATGGGTTGCACCTCTGGAAAGATGGCAAAACATATAACAAAACTCATGTAGAGCTCAGGGGCATATCATGCACACATTAATCATGGCAAAAATGACAAATATCTAATTGGAGCAGCAGATCTGACAATTATCCCAAATAGCACTCTTCCAACAGCATTTCAGGCATCAAGATGAACTCAAATGAAAATGATGCAATGAGATGAAATGATGTGCTCTCTGAGACGAATAGTTTGATATGCTATATGCCCAAAACAGAGTTACGGGTGCCCAGTTACGTCGTGATGAACATGGGCATATGGATCTGGGAATCAGGGACTTAGAAAAAAAAATCACCACCTCGCGGATTAGGGTTGACCCGTGCACGCAAAACGAGGCGGTGGCGGATCTCGCCGGAGATGACGAAGACGGCGGCCGGCGAGGTCGGGGTCGCCGGATCCGGCCGTCCCGCGGCCGGATCTGGCCGGAGGCGAGACGCGGGGCGCCGGGAGGAGGCGGCGGCTGGCGAGGACGTCGAGGCGGTGGGGCGGCGGAGCAGGCCGGCGGGCCGGGCGGTGAGACGGCGGTGAGGTGGCGCGGCGGAGCGGCGAGTCGGCGGCGAGGGCGTGCGGCGGAGGGCGCGAGAGGCCGGGCGGCGCGCGTATGGGCCGCGGGGGCCCCGCAAGGGCCGAGCGGGCGGGCGGCAGCTAGTGGTTGACGGTGCCACGTGGCAGCCCCTGGTTCGCTGGGCGGCGGCGGGCGGACGTGTCCGGTGCGGTCCAGACGCGTCCAGCGGCGAGGAAGGAGGTTAGCTAGGGTTTCATCCGCGAATTTCGGAGGGGTGCACCTATTTATAGATAGAGGGAGCTAGGAGAGTCCAAATGAGGTGCGGTTTTCAGCCACGCGATCATGATCGAACGCTCTAGATGATGGAGAGGGTTTTGATGGGTTTTGGGCCAAAATGGAGGGGTGTTGGGCTGCAACACACACGAGGCCTTTTCGGTCCCTCGGTTAACCGTTGGAGCATCAAACGAAGTCCAAATGGTACGAAACTTGACAGGCGGTCTACCGGTAGTACACCAAGGCTGCTTGGCAAGTCTCGGTCCAATCCGGAAATGTTTAATCCCCACACACGAAAGAAAGGTAGAAATGACGACCGGAGGAGAACGGAGCACTGGAATGCAAAACGGACAACGGGGAAAATGCTCGAATGCATGAGACGAACATGTATGCAAAAGCAATGCACATGATGACATGATATGAGATGCATGACAAAGACAACAACACACGGAGACAAAAACCCGAACCCGAGAAAATAAAATAACTTAACACCGGAAACGTAAAGAGTTGGATTACATATTGGGTAAATCATATCCGGGGTGTTACAACACTCCACCACTACGAGAGGATCTCGTCCCGAGATCTAGGACTGAAAGAACGCCGGGTACTCAGAACGGAGATGATCCTCGCGTTCCCAGGTGGCTTCACGGTCGGAATGGTGTGACCACTTGACTTTGAGGAATTTGATTGACTTGTTGCGAGTCTTCGTTCAGTCTCTTCAAGAATAGCCACGGGGTGCTCACGATAAGAGAGATCTTCTTGGAGCTTAATGTCCTCGAAGTTGACGGTGCGGTCAGGAGTCTTGAAGCACTTTCGAAGCTGAGAGACATGGAACACGTCATGAACATTTGCAAAGTTTGAAGGAAGCTCGAGTTGATAGGCGAGTTCGCCTCTCTTGCTGACGATCTTGAAAGGTCCCACGTATCTAGGGGCAAGCTTCCCTTTGATACCTAAGCGACGAGTACGTTTCATTGGAGAGACGCGGAGGTAAACATGATCTCCGATCTCGAAAGCCAAATTACGGTGCTTATTATCATAGTAGCTCTACTGGCGGGATTGGGATGCTTTGAGGTTATTTCGAATGACTTTACACATCTCCTCTGCCTCTGTGATTAAGTCATTTCCCAAAAGTTGACGTTCACCGGTTTCAGACTAGTTGAGAGGGGTACGGCACTTCCTGCCATACATAATTTCGAATGGGGCCTTGCCTGAACTTGCTTGAAAACTGTTGTTGTAGGAGAATTCAGCATAAGGAAGACAATCCTCCCACTTCATGACGAAGGAGATCACACAAGCCCTGAGCATATCTTCAAGAATCTGGTTGACACGCTCGACTTGACCGCTAGTTTGAGGATGGAAAGTTGTACTGAAACGGATGTTGGTGCCCATGGCCTTTTGGAAAGAATCCCAAAACTTGGAGGTAAAGATGCTGCCACGGTCTGAAGAGATCACTTGTGGAATACCATGCAGAGAGACAATACAAGAGGTATAGAGCTCCGCCAATTGAGCTGCAGTGATAGACTCTTTGATAGGCAGAAAGTGAGTCACTTTAGTGAGTTTGTCGATGACAACCAATATAGCATCATTGCCACGCTTGGACTTTGGAAACCCAGTCACGAACTCCATCTCAATGTGATCAAACTTCCATTCTGGAATGGCAAGAGGTTGGAGGAGACCAGCTGGCCTTTGTTGTTCTGCCTTCACTCTTCTGCAGACATCACACTCATTCACGAACTGAGCAATCTTGCACTTCATTCGAGTCCACCAATAAGCCTGCTTGAGGTCCTGATACATCTTCGTGCTCCCAGGGTGAATGGAGAGGAGAGAATTGTGAGCCTCATTCATGATCACTTTACGAAGGTCACCTTTGGGCACAACAATACGATCCTCGAAGAAGAGAGTATCCTTGTCATCAAGGCGGTAGCACTTGTACTTGGGTTGACTCTTGGCAATCCCAATTTTCACCTTTTTCACCATAGCATCCAGAAGTTGGTCTTGGCGGATCTGATCTTCCAAGGTAGGAGATACTTGAAGGTTGGCGAGGAAACCTTGAGGAACAACTTGCAGATTAAGTTTGCGGAAAGCTTCACAAAGCTCGGGTTGATAAGGCTTGAGAATCAGACTGTTGCAATAAGCCTTTCTGCTCAATGCGTCAGCAATCACATTGCCTTGCCTGGAGTATACTCGATACTCGGATTATACTCTTGAATCATTTCGACCCATCGAGTCTGCCTGAGGTTGAGATTAGGCTGAGTGAAGATGTACTTGAGACTCTTGTGGTCAGTGAAGATGTCCACTTTTCTTCCCAATAAGAGATGTCTCCAAGTCAAAAGAGCGTGCACAACTGCCACCAACTCGAGGTCATGAGTGGGGTAGTTCTTCTCATTGGGCTTCAACTGGCAAGAGGTATAAGCCACAACTTTCTTCTCTTGCATCAACACTGCGCCGAGACCTTGGAGAGAGGCATCACAAAAGACCTCGTACGGTTTGGATTCATCAGGAGGAGTCAGAACTGGAGCAGTGACCAATTTCTCTTTCAAAGTGTTGAAAGCGATGTCACATTCTGGAGACCAAACGTACTTGACGTGTTTCTGGAGAAGATTTGAGAGAGGCTTCGCGATCTTAGAAAAGTTTTCAACGAATCTTCGACAGTAGCTTGCGAGACCGAGGAAGCTGCGAAGTTGCTTCACGTTCTGAGGTGGTTCCCAATTCACAATTGCAGATACCTTCTCAGGATTCACCGCAATGCCCTTGGCAGAGATGATATGACCAAGATAAAGAACCTCATCGAGCCAAAATTCGCACTTGGAGAACTTGGCGTAGAACTGGTGTTCCCTGAGCTTATCGAGCACCAAACGCAAGTGCTTGGCATGATCTTCCTTGTTCTTCGAAAAGACCAGAATGTCGTCGAGATACACCAAAACGAAGTCATTGGTGTAGGCATTGAAGATGAAGTTCATCATGCGAGAGAAAGTCGGAGGAGCGTTGACGAGGCCAAAAGACATGACAGTGTATTCATATGACCCATAGCTTGTCCTGAAAGCCGTCTTGGGAATATCTTGCTCACGGATTCGAATCTAATGATAACCCATACGGAGATCAAGCTTGGAGAATACTTGGGCACCTTTGAGTTGTTCGAACAGCTCGTTGATGTTGGGAAGTGGGTATTTGTTCTTGATAGTCTTCTTGTTCAATGGACGGTAATCAACACAAAGTCGGTCCGTTCCATCCTTCTTCTTCACAAAAAGAACACCACAACCCCACGGAGAAGAACTAGGCCGGATGAGACCCATTCTCTCTTGAATATCGAGTTGCTTCTTCAGCTCCTTCAATTCTTCAGGTCTGAGCTTGTAAGGACGCTTGCACACTGGTTCCGTGCCAGGCTCAAGATCGATGACGAATTCAACTGGCCGGTGCGGAGGCATTCCTGGAAGCTCTTCTGGAAAGACGTCTTGATATTCGCAAACGACTGGAATCTGCGAGATAGCATCCAGTTCACCCTTCTCATTGAGAGAAAATAGACGGATGGTATCATCACGAGCGGCAAAAACAATTACATCCTCAGACGAATGAGTCAATTGAATCTGCCTGGCTGCACAGTCAAGATGCGCCTTGTGCTTAAAAAGCCAATCCATCCCAAGAATAAGATCAATATCCGAGTCGCCCAGAACAATAGGAGAAGCTAGAAATTTGTAGTCACCCAAAGTGATAGTAACATCCGGAGCAATGGAGTTAGCATGCATGCGCCTACCGGGAGAGACAACTGCTAATGGACTAGGCAAAATTTGCAAAGCCAAACCATGCTTAGATGTAAACGGTCTCGAGATGAAACAATGCGATGCACCCGTGTCAAAAAGAACTTTAGCTGGAATATCGTTAACAGGAAGGTTACCCATGATGACATCTGACGAATCCTCTGCCTGAGCTGCATTCATCAAGTTGACCTTGGCGTGCTTGGGGTTATGCTTGACCACAGCTGTACTTGCCGATCTCACAGGAGGAGGAGGAGGGAGGCGCCTTTGATTGAAGCATTTGTTGGCATAGTGACCCTTCTGTTGGCACTTGTTGCACGTGACCTCTGAAAGCGGACGGTGATACGGAGCACTCGATCTTGGAGCTTGAGACGAAGTCTTGTTCTGAAAACCAGGGTTGGGTGGGTGGGAAGATCCACTGCCACCTTTGCTCTTCTACTGATATGGCTGACGGAACGGAGGAGGAGGAAGCCAATACTTCTGCTGCTTGGCCACTTGAGTAGAGGAAGAAGGAGTAGTGTCTCTAACTCGCTTCTTGGAAGCATCATACCTCAGTTGAGCAGCCTCTTGCTTCAATGCCATGTTGTAGAACTCATCGTACCTCAAGGGCTCAAAGAGAACAAGAGCTAGCTGGATTTCTTCTCTGAGACCACCCCTGAACTGGTATATCATGATCTTCTCGTCAGGGACGTCCTGCTTAGCAAAGCGGGCGAGCTTCTGAAACAACTTGTTGTAGTCATAGACAGACAAAGAGCCTTGCTTCAGGTTGCGGAATTCCTCACGCTTGCTTTCAACCACGCTCTGAGGAATATGATGAGCTTTGAAATCTTGACGGAATTCATCCCAGGTAATCACACGGCCTCCTCTGGAATCCTTGTACTGCTGGAACCATTCTGCAGCTTGGTCTTTGAGTTGGAAGGAAGCGAACTTGACAAAGTCCTCAGGTCTGACGTTACTGCACTCGAAATGCTTGCACAGATCCACGAGCCAATCGTCAGCATCAGTTGCCTCAACACAATTGCTGAAAGTCTTTGGCCCGTTAGCAAGGAACTAGATGAGTGTAGCAAAGTGATTCTGATTGTTGCCTTGGTTGTCTTGGTTCGCTTGATTGCGCTCTTGAAGAATTTGCATGATCAACTGCGTGTTTGCATTGGTTGCGGCCATCACAGCTTGCCATGCCTCCGGAGGAGGTGGAGGTGGTGGCGGATCCTGATTCTGATTCTGATTGCTGCTCTTAGCGGGAGCCATCCTGAAGAGGGTGACATTCGTTAGCACATTGACAGATAAAATGAAGCTGAATCAAGCGGGTTGAAATTGCAACATATAGTCTTCACATCCGAACAAAATGAACGAATGCATTCCACTTGAAATGGTCACATATCCATAAATTGAGAAGCCACTTAGAATTTAGGTAGAGGAATAAATCAACAAGGTACGGATCAAGAACGAATACTTGGTAAGAAATCCCAATCTCAAACCAAATATCCGTGGAAGAAGAACTAGAGCTACAAGAATTCCCACCTATGAAACTCCCGAACCTTTCCGGTTATGCAATCAGGTGTTGGGGATACAGGGGAAGCATAATATCTCACCCAAATCTAGCAAATCCTACATCCAGCTGTATCCATCCTTCAACACATAACCGAGAAAACTTCGGAAACCATCTACCTCAACCTTCGAAAAGCATCCGTTATACAAGTTATGGCAATACTCCCGAACTCCCGCCCCAGTACTGGGTGGCGTCGAGGTTATCTCACCAACGAACTGCATAAAAGAGATTTTCGATGTCGGCGTACTAAACTCAGGTATTCCAGAACTGTAACGATAAAATTATGATGACAACACCTCGGAGCTCAACTCCCCGGGACACTGCCACAACCCCTAAAGACAGGAGGCACCAAGAACAATGTTCTCATCACAAAGCCATCGGAACGATTCCAAGATACCAGCGTGGTCCTAAAAAAATTAGTGAAATTTGAGAAGAGAAGAGTCAAAACTCTACGTCAGGATGCCTTACCAGAGCGATGAGGAGACTGGGGAGTAAAAAGAATTCCTAAACTCTCCGATATATAATTCCTAAATGACTCAAAACATTTTTCTAGACTCAACAACGGCTGCTAAAAACGATCAAGCAAAGGGGGCTCCTAAGGTCGGGGAAGGCTATAGCTCCCACATGTCGAGGCACGACTTAGAGGCATAACCACATTGAAAGCAATGTCGCAAGTTAGGCAATCTTCACAACATCCCATGTAATATAGATAATAAAAGGGGAGATACATAGTTGGCTTACACTCGCCACGTCAATCAAAGTACATAAATAGCATTACAACATTCAAACACTCATGGCCCGACTACGGCGCCAAAATAAAAGATAACCCAACATGCGACACGGTCCCGATCACCCCAACTGGGCACCACTACTGATCATCAGGGAAAGACATGTAGTATCGGCGTGAGTCCTCGTCGAACTCCCACTTGAGCTCAAGGGCATCATCTGGAATGGAGTCGTCAGGCCCTGCATCTGGTTTGGAAGTAATCTGTGAGCCACAGGGACTCAGCAATCTCGCACCCTCGCGATCAAGACTATTTAAGATTATAGGTAGGGCAAGGTAAATATGTGGAGCTGCAGCAAGCGACTAGCATATATGGTGGCTAACCTGTTCGCAAAAGAGAGCGGGAAGAGAGGGCAAAGCGCAAACGAGTAACTAGGGGGCAACCTGCGGCAAGCATTACTCCAACACCGTGTTCACTTCCCGGACTCCGCCGAGAAGAGACCATCACGGTAACTCACATAGTTGATTCATTTTAATTAAGTTAAGGTTCAAGTTATCTACAACCGGACATTAACAAATTCCCATCTGCCATAACCGCGGGCACGGCTTTCGAAAGTTCAAATCCCTGTAGGGGAGTCCCAACTTAGCCCATGACAAGCTCTCACGGTCAACGAAGGAATATACCTCCTCCCGAGACATTCCGATCAGACTCGGTATCCCGGTTCTACAAGACACTTCGACAAGTTAAAACAAATCCAGCAACACCGCCTGAATATGCCGACAAATCCTGATAGGAGCTGCACATATCTCGTTCTCAGGGCACACTCAGATTGTCTTAGGTACGGGTAGGCCAGCCCAGAGTTGCCCCTGGTGGCCACCGGCAGCTGACAGGTGGACCAACACTCGGAGGAGCACTGGCCCGGGGAGGGGTTTAAATAAGATGACCCTCGGGCTCCGGAAACCCAAGGGAAAAAGAGGCTAGGTGGCAAATGGTAAAACCAAGGTTGGGCATTGCTGGAAAAGCTTTATCCAAGGCGAACTATCAAGGGGTTCCCATTATAACCCAACCGCGTAAGGAACGCGAAAATCCGGGAACATAACACCGATATGATGGAAACTAGGGCGGCAAGACTGGAACAAAACACTAGGCGAGAGGCCGAGCCTTCCACCCTTTACCAAGTATATAGATGCATTAAGATAACAAGGCAATATAATGATATCCCAACAAGTAAATAATGTTCCAACAAGGAACGGTCTCCAATCTTCACCTGCAACTAGCAACGCTATAAGAGGGGCTGAGCAAAGCGGTAACATAGCCAATCAATGATTTGCTAGGACATGGTGGGTTAGAGGTTTGACATGGCAATTTGGGAGGCATGATAAGAAAGTGGTAGGCATCGTAGAATAGGCATAGCAAAAGAGCGAGTATCTAGCAAAGCAAAGATAGTAATGATTTTGAGGGTATGATCATCTTGCCTGCAAAGTTGTCAGAGTTGACTGGATCCTCGAAAGCAAACTCAACGGGCTCCTCGTTAGCGAACTCTTCTCCCGGATCTACCCAAACAAGACAAACAAGCAACAAGGACACAATCAACCACGTGCAAAGCTCAAACAATATGATGCAAACGTGGTATGCTATGCGGGATGCGATATGTGATGCATATGCAAGATTTGACAAGGAATGAATGAACATGGCCTCAACATGGAAATCCAAGTGTGCCACTAGAAAGGTGAGATGAAATCGCTTGAAAACGATATAAAGATCACCGGAATCGGAGTTACGGTTTGGAAATGGCAAGCAATTCAAATATGGCACCGGTCTGCGATATACAGCAAGTAGCCATCTAAATACAACCAGATGAACATGATACAGCACCCAAATATGGCAACAAAATACATGACAGGGATCCATTCATGATGCTTAACAAAAGATGAACACTGAGCTACGGCCAATTCACCCATTAACAGGTTCAAACAAGCATGGCAAAAATGCATTTGGTAAACAGATTTCAGACTTAGTGAAATTAACACATGTGTGGAATTTCAGATCAAGTAGCACACTTTGGAGCATGAAAACTATATGCTACAGGTGCTTAACATGGCAAAGTAAAGCATGGCATGGAGCTACTCAAAGATCTTAACAAAAGAACCTTAGTGACCTTGCGCCAAAAGGGATCAGAGAATACATTTGCAAGCATGTGAACATGGCAAAAACATAATCAGATCACAGACTTGGTGAAAAACTGGAGCATGCAAATCAGGTATCAAGTAGGCATGTTTACGAGCTCGATGCACTCACTACAGAGAAAGTCATGACAATCTAAGCATACACCCATCAAGAATACACATTATACAAGCTAGACATGGCAAGAAGAATAACATAGCATGCACGGATCAACTACAACATCCTCGGCAAAATCGCTAACAAGTAGACAATCTGCCAAGATTCATGAAATGGCAAAAGTAGAGCTCGATTGAGTCAAGCTAGGGTGCTCCATAATTGCAAACAAAGACACGGATGGATAGAGCACTACAAGATTAACAAAACATCCTTACTGATCATCCTCAAAAGAGGCATGGATCACTAGGAAACAACATGAACATATGGCATATTGAGATAAACAGATCAAGGACTTAGTGGAATTGCTAAGTCCCTGAAATCAGCATTAACGATTGCACCACTTTGCAAGCTTGTGCTAGTCACCACACAAACCACAAAAATAAATGGGTTGCACCTCTGGAAAGATGGCAAAACATATAACAAAACTCATGTAGAGCTCAGGGGCATATCATGCACACATTAATCATGGCAAAAATGACAAATATCTAATTGGAGCAGCAGATCTGACAATTATCCCAAATAGCACTCTTCCAATAGCATTTCGGGCATCAAGATGAACTCAAATGAAAATGATGCAATGAGATGAAATGATGTGCTCTCTGAGACGAACAGTTTGATATGCTATATGCCCAAAACAGAGTTACGGGTGCCAAGTTACGACGTGATTAACATGGGCATATGGATCTGGGAATCAGGGACTTAGAAAAAAAATCACCACCTCGCGGATTAGGGTTGACCCGGGCATGCAAAACGAGGCGGTGGAGGATCTCGCCGGAGATGACGAAGACGGCGGCCGGCGAGGTCGGGGTCGCCGGATCCGGCCGTCCCGCGGCCGGATCTGGCCGGAGGCGAGACGCGGGGCGCCGGGAGGAGGCGGCGGCCAGCGAGGACGTCGAGGCGGTGGGGCGGCGGAGCAGGCCGGCGGGCCGGGCGGCGAGACGACGGTGAGGTGGCGCGGCGGAGCAGCGAGTCGGCGGCGAGGGCCTGCGGCGGCGGGCGCGAGAGGCCGGGCGGCGCGCGTGTGGGCCGCGGGGGCCCCGCACGGGCCGAGCGGGCCGGTGGCGGCTGGTGGTTGACGGCGCCACGTGGCAGCCCCTGGTTCGCTGCGCGGCGGCGGGCGGACGTGTCCGGTGCGGTCCGGACGCGTCCAACGGCGAGGAAGGAGGTTAGCTAGGGTTTCATCCGTGAATTTCGGAGGGGTGCACCTATTTATGGATAGAGGGAGCTAGGAGAGTCCAAATGAGGTGCGGTTTTCGGCCACGCGATCGTGATCGAACGCTCTAGATGATGGAGAGGGTTTTGGTGGGTTTTGGACCAAAATGGAGGGGTGTTGGGCTGCAACACACACGAGGCCTTTTCGGTCCCTCGGTTAACCGTTGGAGCATCAAACGAAGTCCAAATGGTACGAAACTTGACAGGCGGTCTACCGGTAGTAAACCAAGGCCGCTTGGCAAGTCTCGATCCAATCCGGAAATGTTTAATCCCCACACATGAAAGAAAGGTAGAAATGACGACCGGAGGAGAACGGAGCGCCGGAATGCAAAACGGACAACGGGGAAAATGCTCGAATGCATGAGATGAACACGTATGCAAAAGCAATACACATGATGACATTATATGAGATGCATGACAACGACAACAACACTCGGAGACAAAAACCCGAACCCGAGAAAATATAATAACTTAACGCCGGAAACGGCAAGAGTTGGATTACATATTGGGTAAATCATATCCGGGGTGTTACAACCGCTTCGAGGAGCGCCGACGCGGCCGCGTTGAAGATGGGGTCGTCGTCTTATGCGACAGCGACGACGACGACGACGCGCCGCCGCCAGTCCGCCATGGTGACGCCGGGCAGGGGTCCAGCCGGGGCGCCCGCGTCAAGGAGGAGAAGGCCGACGACGACGATGGCGCCGACGACTTCAGCCCTTGTCTTTTTTAATAGGTTAATGTAATGAAAATGCGTGAATTTCACCGAAATTTGCCATGTTTGGCCGAAATTTAACTAGTTTTTATCATAACTTCATCGAACGGTCCTTTTTTTTAAATACGCGCCTGGGGGCGGCCCTGGGGGCCGACGGCTGGGGACCGACTCGCCCCAGGGCCATTTTTTTCGCCGGCGTACCCCCAGGCGGCGCTTTTAGACGCCCCCTGGGGGGCCAACGGCTGGAGATGCCCTTAGCGACCTGAACATAGCAATCAACAATTCCCCCTGCAGTTCCATGCGTGCTTCATTAGTGATTCCTAACCAATTAGCAATTCCGTCTAATCAGTGGAATTAAGTTAGGAGTACTCACTGTATTTCTGCTAATGGAATTCAGTATATGTGAAAAATTCAGTCTGCATTTCTGCTAATGGAATTTTTGGATAGTTATGACTTTTGTAATCCAAGAGATTGTTCTTCATTCTTCTTGCATGAGTAATTTATACTGTATGATGCATTATCAAAGAGTACTGTCGAGATAATTTAACTGAAATCTGAGTTTATAAGCTGAAATTGTTCCAGTTCAGTTTATAAGCAATTTTTATGATCATTGTTACTGCAATTTTCATGATCCAATTTCAGTTTGTAAGCTCAGATTGTTCCTGTTCCAGTTCCAAATTGTTCCGGAGTACTCACTGTACTTGTTCCGGAGCAGGGCGCCGATCTGCAGGCTTGAGCTTGAGCTCCTTGACGTCCTTCCTCCAGTTGGTGGCCCAGCTCGCCGGCGTTCTGAGTACGGCCTCGGCTACAAACTCTGACGGTGAGTTTCAAACCCAATTCCGCTGCCGCACTGATCGATCTGGCCTTGTTGGGGATGCTCCCTGGTAAAATTTGAAGACAATCATAGAATAACTGTATTCATATTATGAATGGTTTCTGCAATTTACACTGGGGAATTCAGCTATTGAGCAGATTATTGGTTTAAAATTTGCAGGATAACTGTACCATACCCATTCCAGTGGGGAGCACTGACTTTTCATGCTGCTGAATGCTTTGCCATGATGGCAGCTGCTTTTGTTGCTCTTGTGGAGGTACTGTAGATAACTGATGATATTTAAGTAGATACAAAGCATTGCTATGTCTAAGGCATCAAGTTGAATAACACTCCCTGTTTTGTTCTATTTTTCTGCTGCTGACGGGCATGCGAATTAAGGTTCAGGGTGTGCCTTGGACTCAGGATTCTTACTATTTTTGTACTGGATGTGGTGGTCTTGTTAGTTAGTCAGTGCCTCGTATAGTTAGGATGCGTATCCGGTTAGAACAGAGTCATTCATGCATTCTTATAATATTTTCATGTGTATTTATTTGTCGGAGGTGTGTTTAGCTGGTTTCCCTTCGGCCATTTTCATTACATAAAACAAACATTATGGTCGTCATGTAACCAAAGTATTCATTGCACATATTTTGTGATATACAACTTGTTCTTTCTTTCCTACAAAACTCCTATTTTTTATTTGAAGAGCACCAATGAATTTTCATTACACATGAAAGGAATTACTGCGACTACCTGACACCTGAGTATTCAGTGTTTGTCTTTAAAGGTCTACGTCTTAAAAATAAGTTCAACTATTCATTATACAAGGAATTACAATTGGTAGCATGTAACTTGACTCCTATCTGTCCCATAAAGTAGTGGCATGGTTGCCGCTTGTCCCTGATCTTCACACTTCATTTGTTGAAGTCCTTGCTTCTTTGTTTCTGGGTCGTATTAGCTGAATAAATGCAAAATGCACGATGAAATTTTCTGTAGGGTGCTGCTGCGGTATGTCAAGAGGAGATAATTCTATTTTCCTATCCTTATGTTTACTCCTAAAAATAGCTTTTGATTTTGTTCTTCTGCCAAACCTTGAAGCTCCCAAAATGCAAACACCAGGAGATAGGGATGTCAAACTGAAACAAAGAAGCCCATGACCGGTCTCATAATTTTACCAATAGTACCGCCATCAGCCGCAAAGACGACAAGCTCAAGCAGGTGAGCTGTGTGTCTCTTATGCTGCTATTTTATATCTTGGCTTGAAGTTCACAACCAGTTCGTAGTTATTCTCAAATAATTTTTCCTTTTGTTGTGCAGATGTGCGCATGTTTTTCTGTTTAATGAGAATCCCTTTTCAAATTGTTTTGATGTTTTGTGTTACTGATTTTTCTTCCTTTTGATGTCCTCTGCATCCTATGATGGTGAGATTATGTTATGAATTGGTGGTTGATAACATAACATAACATTGTGTTTAGTAGACGAATTTCCTCGTATTGCTCACATATTATTGGTTATTGGTCCATACATACAAGATATTTTCCAAGAATTGGAATAACAATTGGAATAAAGGATCTATCTTTCTCCACTTCGAAGAAAAATACAAGCAACCCTTCCTCTTATTAATCATATGCCTCCGTAATGTGTCTTCATAGCCTGTGTCATTTGGTTACGTAAAGTTTTCTGCTCTGCAGTTTACTTTTGTTTGTCTGGTAGGCCAATGAAGGTTGAGGTTTCGACTTCTACTGGAATACAGTTCTTCTAATCTCTATACAGGGCTCAAGAAATAGAAAGCGACTCGTGCTTCAAGTACCAAGAAAATAATTTCCTTGCAAGATAAGACAAATCTATAAGCTTCTCCATTTGTAACGCCAGCGCTAGCATAAATGTCATGTTCTCTGTGATCTTCTTTTCAGTTCTTCATGTGTACATTATTGTGCTGCTGGTCTATTTACTCAATTCTCTTTTGATTCTAGAAGCCTGATGCTTTGCCTCTTTGAAATAAAACTAATATGTCATTGCTAGCATGTATGTGGTGTTTCTTTGGATTCTTGCGAGCATTTAGGGTTAAAATATATTCTCATTGGAATTGATAAATCAGTGTGCCTTGCATGACACAGCGCTACGGCTATGAAGATGACGTGTTGAAGAAGCACCATCGGCTTCAGTGTCACCGTCCTCCTCGGCATGCAGAAGACACTCCCAAGTCGTCTCTGTACTGCATCCAGGTATACCAGATGCTACTATTGTTCTCAACTATATCTATTGTTACGTGATTAATTAAAACTCAGCTCTTGAGGTTTACATAGATGGACTGAAAAGATAGTATAATTTTACAATGTATTCCATCTTCTTTTGCACCTATTAACTTTTATTGGCCTTTATATGTATTTGTCCTCAAATAAATTGGACATGACCTGATCTAAGCCATAATTCATCATTGATTGCATAGGAGTAGGCTGGGGTGACAAACTGTCCAATACCGCACCCTTTCTTATCAAGTTGGTTACATGTGTTTGCTACATTCATTTCATCTGTAATAATCTCTCTCTTCTTTTGTACAATTCCTTCTGGTTAAGATTTCTTATTGTTGTGGAAAATCTTAATTGCTTGGGTTGTCACTGCTGTGAAATATATTGCTATATTTTAAGATTGGAGAGTTTCTTTTCAAACTCAGCTTATGTCATGAGCTACTTGGTTCCTTCTCATTACTGAGGATGCATGGATTGGAGAGATTATGGATGAGGACTGAATTATGTGTAGCTATGATATCTTATAATTTTGGTCATTTGTGTAGCTATGATATCTTACAAGAGTTCCTGTGTATATATTTTGGTCATCGTATCAGAATAAGGAAGCACCTTTAATTGTACAGCTTTCAGGCCTATCGTTTGGAATTTTATGCAGTTTCTTTTGATGGGAATATTTAGTATGTTGTGTTCTAATGGACACGAATTATGGATGAGGGCTGAATAATGTATAGCTATGATGGGTGTTCTCATTCCTGTGACTCATCATTGAGAGATAATCATGGCTTTCTTTTGTATAACATATTGAAACCTGGCCCTTTTGGTATATCACGCTACATTGGTTGACTGGTCATTTTCTTTGGTTAATCTTCCTGCACTGACCACTTGGTGTTGTTGATGGCGCGGATTGCAAAGGATGGCGAGGTTGAGCGTTTGAAAGTAGAAAGTCCAGATCCACAGCGGCATCAGCGCTTCGTCGTCGACCTCATTCGCGACCGTCCTCGAGGTTGCCCATGGCGGTCTGGTCCGGCCCGGCAGCAGCCATGGACGGAGACGCCCGAAACCCTAGCCCTCCAAGGATGCGCGCCGGCTGCAGGCCATCTTCGGCGAGCTCATCCACAGATCTTCATCTATGGTGCGTGTGCATGATCCCTAGACCCCTTGTCTTGTTGCTGAGATGGGGAGAAGAGGCAAGGGCGTATGGTGGTGGGTTGGGGGGCTCAGGCGTCACAGAGATAAAGAATGCCATAATGTTTTTCTGCTGACTTCTCTCTTGCTGCTCCTGCAGGTTGTTGGCTCGCCCGTGCTTTTGGCGCTGATGCGGATGATGATGCTGCAGGTTGAGCAATCACTAATGAGATCCAGCCCATGTCTGACACGCATGATTGAGGAACCAAACATGTACTCCCTCCATTTCATAATATAGTGCTTCCTCTATCTACGTGCTTCAACTTTGACCGTAAATTTAACTACCAAGACTGATTGCAGCGGGAGCAAAAGTTATATTAGTGATTTCGTATTCGAAAGAAGTTTTTAATCATGTAACTTTTTCTCCCGCCGCAGTCGGTCTCGTTCGTTAAATTTATGGTCAAAGTTCGACCTCGGAAAGTGCGGGCGCACTATATTTTGGAATGGAGGGAGTATGATACATTTTGCTATGGCACAACAACATTCAGACAAATGCATAATGGTACTGACTTTTAGTACTGTTGTAATGGTACTGAACATTTAGACAATGTGGTGAGAAGATAAAGAGGAAGCAGGGGTGGTGGGCATGCAATGTTGACGTTGGGGGCGACATGTAGTGGGCAGCGCCAGGGTGAGGGGCTTACAGTTGGAGAGGGCGCAGCGTCCCCTACAACACAGGAAAAGCTGGCCAGAGGAAATGACGGCGTTGCTGCAGCTGGCAGATGCCATGGATCGACAGTGTTGCAATTTAGATGTAAGTTTCAGTTGCCTTTGGTCATTGAATTTTCTTTGGAAGCTAAAATATCAGTCTTTGGTTTTGTATATGAGCCCATTAGCTTAGATTGAGATAATTAGAAAATAAGTACAATCATTTGATACTTATAGATAGTGATAACAAACGTGAAAACTGGACCGGGTGTATGATCTCCAAATTAATGTTGGGATATCTTTATTTGGGGTTTCACTGAGAAGTTGTTCTTTAAAGATTGAAATGTTGAATGGCATGGCGATTCCTCTCTGGTGTAGATATATATTATTAGAATATACTTGATAATTGTCAAGATTATCTAGGCGGGTATATAAATTGTTGTTTGCTGAGAATTTTCTTTTAAGTGATTGATTGACGCACACCTCCGAAAATAACCTTATTCATCTCCTTAATTGCAATTCGTTCTCTCTAGGTTGCAGACACCTATTAATAAGCAGCTAGATCCAAGGTACCTATGTAAAATTGCTCAGTCATCTTGTTTCAAGATTTCTATTTTTTCTTTGTGATTGTTGATTTCTAAATATGTTCGCACTCTTTGGCACTGCTAAATACACTTCGCCAAAGTCAGGTGTGTAATGCAAGGTCTGCACTTTTTGTTTTTCGATCCTTAGAATATGCCTCAGGATCTACCGCATTGCGTTGTTTAAAGTTGTGTGCCACCGCAAAGGAGTTGATGGATCCGGAAGATACTTATCTGAATATTGGTTTAAGTTTGTGCTACCGCAAAGGAGTCATGGATTCAGAAGATACTTTTCCAAATATTTGAGCTTGGCATAAACTATTTCAATGTATGACCTTCGTCTTTGCTTAGACTCGTGTAAAATATGAATTCAACTTTGATCTTACTATTTTGTTTAGACTTGTCGATGCAGTAGTAAACTACATCATTCTTTTGGTATGTCCTTCTGTTAAATTTAAACCTGCATGTTAATGTATCATTCTCTTATCAATTTTCAATTTGTTGACACTGTTTTCTTGGAGGGATGTCGTGATCATGCAAAAGAGCTATTAAAGAGAGTATATCTGAATGTATTCTATGTATAAACTTTACTTTCTCTTCACTGCTCATCAGCATGGTTTAAGATTATGTGTTTGCAGAAAAACTCAACACCAAAAGCAACTTTTTTCCAGCCGATTATCATTTTCTTGTCGCCCGTTATTCGGCAGGCAACGCGCTCTTTCATAGGAGCCGAAACTGCAAATGATGGGAACTACAAAAAAGCTTTCCTTAATTTGTGTATATGATTTCTGAATAACATGAAAGGGAGAGTTGTTGCTCATATGGTCTAACAGTATGCTTACTACCATCCGTTTGTGAACAGAGGAGTAGTGATAATAAGATTGGTACTTGATGTACAGACTTTCAATTATCACAGAATATGAGTTGAATCTGATCTTTCATATGATCTCAACTTTATTATTCCCAATCAACATATGTTTTGCCAAATTACTATTAATGCAACTTTGTTTCTCCTAGAGCACTGGTAGCAACCACATCATGAAAGGGTCAACAAACGATGATAAAATTTCAGTGCACTCTCTTGCAACACGATCATGTCACCTGCCAAACCACGAGTGCAAGTTCTGTGTCAAACAAACAATTGGTGAGAGTTTGCCAAGGCATTAGGGCTTAAAGAGTTTCGGATATGTGTCTTCGCCTTTGAGATTGAAAGGGGGGAACCAGCGCTCACTGTCCATAGGCTTTAATAAGGGTAAGGTATAAGATTGCAAGTGCAATGTCTATACATAGATGATGATATACCATATATCTCATAAGTTGTTTCTATCAGGATTGTGCGAAGTGGCACCTACGAAGTTTATCGACAAGGAAATTGAATGTAGCCACCTATTAGTATGCTGAGCAGCTATGGCTCGATGGTTGTCTCTCTCCTTTATTATGCTCCTGTTCTTATTACTTCCTCTCCAATTATCGCGCTTTTGGTGTCGAACTTCATGTCGAGTGGCTGCACTTTTTGTTTCAAACTTCAAGTCGAGTGGCTATCTTTTTGTGGTCTTATGAACATGCTGAAATCAATTCTACCTTATAATCTCATGCCAATATTGACCAATGTTATGCCTCTCTCCTGCCACAATTGAATGTTTCTTCTTCAATTTATTGTTATCCTGCATGAATGCGTATGCTAAACTTGGATTCCTACTAACTTAGCATTACATTCTTGAACAAAACGTAGGAACCGGCACCCTCACGCCAAAGCGCGATATCGATCTAGTTGTTAATGATGGGGAGTAGCATTCCGCCTTGTTGGGGAAGAGAAGAGGAGGTGGAGCGGCAACCGGACCACGAAGGCAACAGCCTGGGCACTAGGAGAATCCACTAGTGGCTTACTCGGCAGCAGGAGCTCACACAGAATCTCTTCTTCTTCGCTGGAAGAAAATCAAATTTTGCGGAGATAAGATCGAGCTACGAACCAAAGAAGGCCTTATGAGATTTTATCCTCCTCCTTGCTGCCCTTATCAAAGAAAATAAATGATCTTTGAAGGTTGACTTTTTGCCACGAAGCCACACCATACGCACTCAAAATATCCCTGATTGCAGCAAGGTTGCTACTAGATCTACTCGTAGCAGTTGAGACATAGTAGCATCTTGGATCATCTAGCTGCAGAAGAAAACGGGTACATGGTCATCACGATCAATGGGCAGGAAAAATCAGAAGGGCTGTATGAGAATCTAGCTGAAGATGGTACAGAAAAAGTCAGAAATTTGCTTACACAGAAGTAGCGATCATGGGCGATTTTATAATGTATACTGTAGAAAAATAATAAGAAGAAAATCGGAGCTGTATTACGCCTAGAATTGTATACAGAACAAAACCCGGTCCTCGGTCGTGACAAGCGCATCGCAGAAAATTCAGAGGTGACGGTGGATCACTACACAAACGTACACAACTTTCACTTTCAGACATACTACCGGTTATTGGGCGACAGGCACCGATCCATTGAAACAATAGGTCCCTTGAAAGCCCACACGATAATAGGATAGAAGGTGTCACATCCAGCAACAATCTATTGTTGTCGCAAGCAGGAGCTAGCTTGGAGAAGAATGAAAAATCACCTGCAAAAAAGAAGAATGAAAATTCTACGGGACCGACTATACGTTAGATACCTGAATTTTTTTCATCCATCAATCACATTTACAGAAACCATTAGATCTTGATCCAATGGTCCAAAAAGATCATGAAACCGTTCATCATTTTCCTTCCAGCCTTTTTCCTCCTGATCCCCCGGCCTACCTCGCCCCATCCGCCGGCCTACACCCCCTGCGTACCGCCCCGCCCTCCCCTCGCCTCCTCCCCCCCCCCCCCTACCCAGCCATCCCTCTAAGCCCCGCCGCACCAATGAGGACCCCCCCACCCCCACGTTCACGTGGGGCGTTCAGCATTTTGGGACAAGGGAACAGGTCCAGAAATTCAGGTACCGATCTAAAAAAATTGCGTAAAATAGGTGGAAGTTGGTTGAAAAGGCTAAATTATTAATGATCGAGAGTCCCTTTCCGCCTTGTTGGGGGAAGGGAAGAGGAGGTGGACCACGAAGGTGCCACGAAGGCAACAGCCTGGGCACTAGGAGAAGCCACTAGTCGCTGACGCAGCAGCAGGAGCTCACATATAATCTCTTCTTCGCTGGATGAAAACCAAATCTTTTTTGCGGTGATAAGATCCAGAGCCGGACTTACCAGTGGCACCACCGTCGTCTATAAATCCACCGGCGTCTCCGCTCCCCTCGACGCCGACGGACAGCAGAGCAGCACAGCACTACTACCCTGCTTTGGATCAAGAACAGAGGACCCATCACCGATGGCTGCGTTTGCTGCCGTGACCATGCCACTCCCAGGTCGCGTCTCCGGATCCCGGCGGCGCGTGCTGGCGCGGGCTTCTGCGACGATGGCGGTACCGGCGGGGAGGACGCACTACGAGGTGCTCGGGGTGGGCGCGGGGGCCAGCAGCGGGGAGATCAAGGCGGCGTACCGGCGCTTGGCGAGGGAGGTGCACCCGGACGCCGCCGGAGGAGACGACGGCGAGGGGTTCATCCGGCTGCGCGCGGCCTACGCCACGCTGGCCGACCCTGACGAGCGCGCGCGCTACGACCGGGAGGTGGCCGGCCGCGCGGCGGCGATGATGGTGCGGCGGGCTGGGGCGGCGGGGCCTGTGTTCCGGCGGAGGACGTGGGAGACGGACCAGTGCTGGTAGGACGACGCCGGGCATACGCATGCTCTGCTTTCCCATTCCCCAGGCCGGCGGCCGTTTGGTTCAGACACGGCGCGGCGTCGCGGCCCTGCTCGCCGGAGGAAAAACCGCGTCAGTTGCCAAGCGCCGTTCGATTCGTCTTGGACGGCCCAGATCGTGGTCGCCAGAGGAAGAACTGCGGCACAGCGAGAGACGTTTTTTTTTTTGCGGGTGCGAGAGACGTTTCTAGAAGATCTTTTGTGCGTTCGATCATTAGCAAGATGCAAATTTGTAAATTAATTCAGGCCTAATCCTGAAGGAATATATACACTAGCTCTTTGGTTCGACAAGGAATTAATGAATACTGCAATAATCCATGTCGATCATTTTTTTAGAGATTGTCACATCAGGATAATTTCAACAGCTCGAAAAAAGAATATTGCCATATTATTTTCTGCAAGAAAAAGAACATTGTGATCATGTGACCAAATTATTTCCCCGAGGAGTAAATCATTATTGCCGATCTGGCGTAGCAAAGAAACAGCTAAAATCCACATCAGAAAAAGACAACCATAATAATGACTAGGACAAGTGCCCGTGCGTTGCACCGGACGATAAAATTAATAGAACCTGCTCAGCGTGCCATTCCACAACACTTCACATATCCAATTTTGAGGAACATCAGAAATAAGGTAATCCTGAGTATCCTTTCCCTCCATGAAGTGTGAATGTGAAGAAATCTCCCTAACATTGTTCATCGGGATGTACTGTAGTTCCGCACTTTCATCTACATTTTCATCTGATCACAAAGTAGTGATGCACAGAATAGTTTTTCACTCTTTTGTTGTTGTTCAGAATAACACGATTTCTTTTTTTTAATGTATTTTTTGCAATTTTTGAGAACATTATTTGAAAATTTTAAATCATTTTTTGATGACTAACATGTTTAATTTTGAAAATTATATTTCATTTGTAATTGTTTTTTTACTCTATTTGGGCTTGCCCCAAACATAAGGACTTGGCCTACACAACACGCACACTCTCAGAAAAAGAATACACCTTCTTTCTGGTGAGACCAGAACTGCATGCACTGTCTCTCTTCCGGTTCCTCATCTCACTATCCTAGTAAACGCCACCGTCGGCTGCCTTTCCCAACCGTCGGCCGCCCACTCACGCGGCACTCTCCACCGGTGTAGATTCGGAATTTTCTTTTGTGTTAATCCCCAGCTACGCCTCGCCATGCCGCCTCGCCATTTCGATCAACGCCGCCCCTTCGTGTTTCTGGTGTGGCGTCATCTTGGACAATGGCGCGGCTTTCTCCGCTTGTTGTTCCTCGTTGCCGTCTATGAGGTCCTGCCTCTTTGGGTGATGCGGTGCTCCGCGCCTGCGCCCGTGGCGGGTTAGTTGGTGCTCGGCTTAGTCACGCACTACGGCCTACGATTTTTGACTGGTTAGTCCCCGCTTCCACTCAGTTCTCAATATAAAAAGCTACTATTCTTATCAAACTATCTATGTCAAATTAACATAAAAATATAAGAAGAAGGCAGTACCAGCAGGAGCACTATATGACATATAAAAGTAATAGAACCTGCAGCAAAAAAGAAGTGTAATATACAACACATACTACAGAATCAGGAGCGTCCTTTTCATGGTTACTACTTGCTTGCATCAATTTAAATTGCTACTTGCTGCAAGCTAGATTCACAAAGGAGCATTACTCTCTCAAGAGTACTGCTGAGTTCAATTTGTCACCAATGAAATAGTACTGTTGAGTTCTCAGAGTGTAGGGCTCAGGATTTAAATCGAAACAAAATGAGAATTGGGAACTAATTTATCAAACAACAACTTGGGGTAATTTCCTCAAATACTTCTGACTCGTTCACTGGTTAGGGGTGACATGATCCACAACGCATGTCAAATACTATGTGCTCATGATAAAGTGAACTACCAAAAACTTCATAAAGCACCCGAGAAATAAATTAATAGTACAGACTACTTTTAAATTAGGACATGAGTAACATGTAAACGTTGTGCCTCCAAAAATTATATGTATCAAAGACTACATCACTGTCAGGTATTGCATGTTCTGTCCACCAATATACAATATACTATTAGGCCTGTAGATCAACCATGAATGTATGCGAAAAATGCATCTACTGAGATTACATGCATGTCATAAGTAGTTATATCTGAACTCACTTCTTTCCCTTAGGAAAAACATAAGTTATATATTAAATCCAAAGGGATAAACTGTAATAAGAAGCAACTCTTGCAGAATTCTCGATTCGATAGAAAAAACAACATACAACAGTTGCTAATGTTACTGTCAGTCATACACATGAATGTATCTCTAATGCATAGCACTATAATTTAGAACCTTTAATCTTTGTCCTGGAGGATATGTTGCTTGACATGGATCTGGGTCTCTCTAGTAAGAAACATTGCTATCTCATCAAGGTTAATTCGTGCCAATAAATACGTCCAAAGAGATGAACTGTAGGTTGCCAAAGCAGCCAAAGCGAGTTGGGGAGGAAGAGAGGTTGTAGACATATTTGAAACCACAAACTGTAAGTCGCCAGAGAACCAGAAATCATGATTTCAAGCCTGCTTGTCCACATACCTCAAGTGTAAAATTGGCCGCCAAAGTTCTGGCAAACTGTGGAACACCGTCGGACGCTAGATTGTTTTCCATCGAAGTCTGATGAGGCGACATTGGGCAGTCTTTTGGACGTCGTCTTATTTTCCGGCGAAGTCGGTGAAGGCAACATTGGGCGATCTTCCGGCGAACTCGGCGGGGGGTGAGATACTTGTAGTCTTGCAAATTTACTATGCAATTTAGCTCGATTTCCAGTCGATCCTTTCTTTTTATTGCATAAATTCTTTGTGGAATCCCGATGGAGGCATCCATGGCTCCGTATTGCAATGGGAGAAAAGAAATCACACACCCTATAAACCTAATAAGCGTGGTTCAAGGACCCTCCCTCCTCGGTCCACGTCATCTATTTGAAGTTTTTTGAACACTGAACACGACAACCCGTAAGTGATAACATTTATCCTCCATCCGACGCTCGCCCGTCACAATATTGCATCTTAGTTCTCGACATCAACAATTCAGATATATAGAAATCGTTCACCCATGACATGTGCACCTAAACACAACACCTAGGAATTCAGCTACAAAGAAGCGGTTCAACAAATTTAGAAACAAAGAAAAAGTCATCAGTTCAGTAATTGAATATACCTCGGACCGTTTAGGAAAACTATGATATTTTTGAGGCAAAATTACTAATGGTCTTCAATTAAACCACCAAAGAAAACAATCATATGCTTAGTAAAGATGAACATCCATATTCTAAGAATCATGACTAACCTATGAGGTGCATACGTTATAGGTGCGTGGGATGATGATCCCGCGGCAGAAGATGGAATCAAATAGTCAAAAATTACAACTGTGTCAAGTGTCATACAAAATTAGTTCACGTTTTTACAAAAAACGCTCGAATTAGTCTGAGAGACTAAATGCTTCTGGTTTTAACAAATGGGGGTAAATGACCATTTGTAAACATTTGATATCTTGAAGTTGTGCGCACACTAAAAGAAGAAAAATATTACCTTTTTTCAAGAAAACTACACCTCAATCTTTTTACATTTGGCTTAAGGTGACCGCAAGATTTGTTCCTAAAAAAAAGACTTTACTTGTTTGACACCGTGGGTGTAGGCTTCTTATTGATCTTGTAATCCGCTTTGCATCTGCTCGAGAGATCCAGCACTTGGTACGACAAGATACAATACAACGTTGTTTAATTGGCAAGTGCACCAACGCATGCATCCCATTTTCCTTCTTTATATTTCCTTCCACTCTCTTTCTCTTTCCCTCTAGTTTTTTCCTCTTTCCTCACTATTCTTTCCTTCTATTTCATACGCAAGCATCCTAGTTTCCGCCTTCAATTTTCTTTCTCTTTCCTTCCTTATTACGGGACGATTTATTTCCTTATTATTCCCAAGACGCCTTCTTAATACCTAGAAAAGTCCAAGGCGTATATAAATTAGAAAGATTAGATCTAAGCGAGCAATGTGGGATTATTTAATAGGATTATCAATGTTCTATTATCAAATAGTGTGAGCTATGTGAGTCGGTCACGACATTTGTTTTTGTACATGAGGTTGAGAGTTTGAATCGCACAACAGGCACTAATTTTTTGCACCGGGCCGCCTTGCTGGGCGGAACAATTTGGCCCGTCCCGATAAAAGCACCTGCGCATGGAAAATCATTAACAAAATTTTATTACCACCTCGGATAATAAAAAATCTCCAAAAAACAGAAATAATAATATGGGTGAACGGATTACAAATTTGGAGAAACACACCTTGCTTTATTAGTAGATATAGATAAGGTGAAGAAAACCCGAAGAATAAAAAATTGGATGTGCTTCTTTTTTTTAAACATAAAATGATTTTATCCCTCATATGATAGACATATCGTTTACAGTTTGGGGAAGGATAAAGTCTGGGATATTAAAAAACCCAAAAGTCAGATAAGCTAGAACTAAAAGAATGTTTAGCTAAAAAGTCTGCAACCTGATTGGCTACTCTGCAGCAATAACAGTAGCTAACATTTGCGAAATCCGTAGCAAGGAAGATACATTCCGCTAGTACCGTCACATCAGGCCCCAAATAATCATCTGAATGCATAATTGCTTCCACTGCTAGCATACTGTCAGATTCAATATTTCCTGCCAAGAATAGACCGTTCCGAATTGCATTTATTTCAGCAGATTCTGCGGTACTAATGTGTGGCAAGACCCAGATCATAGCAGCTACGAAGTTTCCTTTGTAGTCTGGCGCCACCTCTCCGCTAGAGCTCGAGAGTCTCTCGGCATGAAAAGACGCATCAACATTGATCCTTACAGTCCCCTCCATCGGTTTCTTCGAAGTATGAATTTCCTTACGGATAGGGTGATTCAGTGTTGCTGCTCGAACAAAATTAGTTGCCAAAACCTGAATTGAAACAACTGTATGGTCTGGTGATTGTATATTTTTCTCCTTTTAAAACTTGCCGCCGTTGCCACCAGATGTACCACATAGCAATCAAGATTAATTCAGCTATAGTAGATCGTCTAGTCTCTCCTGGTTTTGCCGAAAAAGGCTTTTGCCCCGCTTTATATATAAAGCAAAGATTCACAGTGCTCGATACAACCGCACTCACCCATCACAAACACACACATACGCACCCAAGGCAGGATATATAGGCGCTGCGCGCAGCAACACACACCCTAGCACTACAAGAGCCACCGGGCGCTTCATCCGAAGAAGGGAAGCTGCATATGACGAACCGTGGGCTCCAAAGCGGTGTCTTCAGGAAGGATACGGCACCGGAGCGTCGTCACCGCCCGATCTGAGGATCAGAGTTTCCCCTGGAGCACCACGACGGGCAGTGATAGCCGCGACGACGCCTTTAAGAAAGGAGCGATCTTCGCCTTCGCTAGTCCGTCCGAAGATAGAGAGGTTTTCACCCCGGCCAACATTCACCGCCAGCGAACGCCACACCCCGGCTACCACGCCGCCCACACGCCGTAGTAGCCGGCAGCACCAAGGCACGAGCTCTGCCCAAGAGCACCGCATCACCACCACCAGGGCCGCCGCCCCGGAATCCAAGACCTTGACACCAAGTCCCCCAAGCCCCACCGCTACCCCCACCGCAGAGACGGGCGGAAAGGTTCTGCCTTTCACACCCCTGGCCGGTCCCACGCCAAGACCCAATAGGCCGGCCACAACAAGCCTCCATCGAGCCGTCCTGCTACACCGGGCGCGAGACGGGCGCAGTCCCGCCGCCGGGCGCGAGACGGGCGCAGTCCCGCCGCCGGGCGCGAGACGGGCCGGTCCTGCTGCCGGGCGCGAGATGAGCGCAGTCCTGCTGTCGGGCGCGAGACGAGCCGGTCCTGCTGCAGGGCGCGAGACCAGCTCGGTCCTACGTCACCGGGTGCGAGACAGATGATGGACCGCAGCTGGGAGAAGGCCAGCCCTTTGGTGAGAGACGCGGACGGACGCCAAGGAGAGGGGTCGAAGGCCGATACAGGCAGCCTATAGACGGGCCGACGCCAGGAAGATCTGGCCGCCGCCGCAATCAACCTGCCACCACCACCGCTGCCAGCGACAGCAGCTAGTGCGTCGCTGTGGTCCACGGATATGGCCACGACCACACCCGGTCGCAGCCCGCCCCGCGCCGCCCGACAGCCACACGCCCGCCAGACCAGAATGGTGCTGGATGGGGCCGCCGCCGCCAAGCACGCACCACCGCCCCCGCTGCCACGGACGACCACCGCCGGACCTCACGGCGCCGTCCGCAGTCCTCGCCGCCCGCCGCCCGCATCGCGACGCGGCTAGATCTGGCGGAGCTGCGTTGACCCGCACCATCTGCCGCCATTGACCGCCCAGCATACTCCGCCACCACGACGCCCGTCGCGCAGCCAACAGGAGGTCGTCGCCGCACAACTCCGGCTCCCCCCCACGCCGCAACGCCTGCCACCAGCGCCGCACCCCAGCCCGGCCGCCCCGTCCCGCATCAGGGCCCCGCGCGAGAGGACGAGATCTCCCCGCCGCCGGCGCCAGCCGTGCTTCGCCCGGCTGTGCCCCCTGGCGGCGGCGAGGGAGGGAGGAGAGGAGGAGGGGGAGCCCCGGCGGCGGCGGCTAGGGTTTCCTCCTGGCCGCCCGCGGGAGGGACGCAGGAGGGTCGCGTTTCCTCCTTTTCGCAAGAGTGGGCCTCTAATTTTTCAATCTCGAACTTCTCTCTCTCTCTCTCCTGGTTTTTCTACAAGATTTCCAATGTAACAGAACCAAAACGATCCTAAGCTACTGTCTGCTATATAGTATCATTTGATTCCAATTTCTTTCCAAACCTCCTATGCATGCTTACAACTGAAGAGGGTATGTTGGATGTCTTCATGCCCAATTCTGCACCTTGGGCATTGGGGTAAGACTGGGATGTGCCATCCGGCTAGTACACCGAAGCACTGTAGCACACCTTTAAGGACCTTCTACCCCAAGTGTTTAATCTTGCCTGGTAAATGAAGCTGGCCGAGGTCTTTCCATGTGGGGTTTACGTGCACACTGCCTTTTCCGTCAGCCCTACTCATCTGATGCCCGAACTGATGGTGTAACTCGACATGGTAAGCTGACCAAACCGAGTAGGTTCCTGATCTGGTATGATGCCAAGCTACAAAGTCGTCTATAGCCTTAGTCCGGAGAGGAATCTGTAAGATTCTGAATAGTAAGCCTTCCGAATAGTAAGCTAAGGGGAAAACTATCAACATGCATGTCTCCTTCAACGTTGAAAAAAAAGTTTGCTCAAATCTTAAAGTTACTTAAAAAGACTATTTTCATACATTCACGACTGAGGGAATCCTGGATTAGGGGGTTTCCGGACAACCGGACTATATCCTTTGGCCGGACTGTTGGACTATGAAGATACAAGGTTGAAGACTTCGTCCCATGTCCGGATGGGACTCTACTTGGCATGGAAGGCAAGCTAGGCAATACGGATATGGATATCTCCTCCTTTGTAACCGACCTTGTGTAACCCTAGCCCCCTCCGGTGTCTATATAAACCGGAGGGTTTTAGTCCGTAGGACAACATACAATCATACCATAGGCTAGCTTATATGGTTTAGCCTCTCCGATCTCGTGGTAGATCAACTCTTGTAATACTCATATCATCAAGAATAATCAAGCAGGACGTAGGGTTTTACCTCCATCAAGAGGGCCCGAACCTGGGTAAACATCATGTCCCCTACCTCCTGTTACCATCCGCCTTAGACGCACGGTTCGGGACACCCTACCCGAGATCCGCCGGTTTTGACAACGACATTGGTGCTTTCATTGAGAGTTCCACTGTGTCATCACCATAAGGCTTGATGGTTCCTTCGATCATCGCTAGCGATGCGGTCCAGGGTGAGGCTTTCCTCCCCGGCCATCAGGTCAGATTTGGAAACTTGAACTACACGGCTGACATCCGCGGAGACTTGATCTTCGACGGATTCGGGCCCATGTCGGGCGCGCTGTACAGTCTAGACGAGCATGACGTAACTCTGCCGTCGGACAGTGTTCGAGAGATCGCATCCGCAGCTACTCCGTCCATCAATCCGGAGCGAGTCGCGCCATCCGAGAGCGGAGGGATGGACCCCGCCATGGAGGCCGCACTCTCAGTGGCGTTAGAGCCGGATACTGACTTCACCCCTTACGAGAGCCGTGTCGCCAAACCACTGGATTCATCTCCGGCCACGGACTCCGAGCCGCTCATATCCGTGCCCGTCGAGTCTGACTGGGCGCCGATCATGGAGTTCACCTCCGCGGACATCTTTCAGCACTCACCCTTCGGGGATGTGCTAAATTCATTAAGGTCTCTCTCCCTATCAGGAGAACCTTGACCGAACTATGTCCGGCTAGAATGGGATGCGGACGATGAAGAAATTCGCTGCCCACCCACCACCCACTTAGTAGCCACTATTGACTACTTAACCGACATGCTCGACTTCGGCTCCGAAAACTTCGACGGTATGGATGACGAGGCCGGAGACGAATAGGATCCACCGC
The DNA here is from genome assembly GCF_056163025.1 of Triticum urartu. Taxonomy (NCBI): domain Eukaryota; kingdom Viridiplantae; phylum Streptophyta; class Magnoliopsida; order Poales; family Poaceae; genus Triticum; species Triticum urartu. Next base: position 718,893,405 of record NC_141879.1, read on the forward strand.
CCTCGGGGCACTGGACCGCCACCTCATCATATGATATATACATGGTGGACACCCCGAAAGAAGCCAATGGCGACGAGTAAGCGGAGGATGACCCCTCCAAGAAGCAACCCAAGCGTCTACGTCAGTGGCGCCGCTCCAAGTCCCGCCACAGCAAGAGCAGTGATAACGACACATGAGATAATAACACTCAGGATAGCGCCGAAGACAACAACAATCCCCTCCAGCACGGTGCAGAGCTAGAGGATGAACAAGCTAGCCCCCTAGAGCAGGCAGCAGATGGAGAACCGGAGGAGGACAATTACATGCCTCTCTCCGAAGATGAGGCAAGCCTCGGCGATGACGAGTTTATCGTGCCTGAGGACCCCGTCGAGCAAGAGCGCTTCAAACGTCGGCTTATGGCCATGGCAAGTAGCCTAAAGAAGAAACAACAACAGCTTCAAGCTGATCAAGACTTGCTAGCAGACAGATGGACCGAAGTCCTTGCGGCCAAGGAGCATGAACTCGAGCGCCCGTCCAAGAGTTACCCAAAACGCAGGTTGCTACCTCACCTCGAGGAGGAAGTATTGAAACCTCATTCACCAGTGTACGATGTGGCTGACTGGACACTACGCGGCCGAGCCAGAGAGGCGTTTCAGCCTAAAGTTCAGACCGCACCCCGTCGCCACTCAGTCAAAAATACTAAGGCCTGGGGCAACACAAAGGACCTGCGAGACACCTTGGACAGTAAGGCAAAAATCGCAAGGTCAATATACGGGACACGAGCACGTGCGCCCACACGGGACGATGATCGTCGCATCGGATACACCAAGAGTAAATCCGGCCGGGCCAAATACAGCAGACAAGACTCATACGAACTACGTCGGGATATAGCCCGACACAGAGGCGCCGCACACCCTCTATGCTTCACTGATGAAGTTATTGTTGGGGAACGTAGCAATAATTCAAAATTTTCCTACGTGTCACCAAGATCTATCTATGGAGAGACTAGCAACGAGGGGAAGGAGAGTGCATCTACATACCCTTTTAGATCGCTAAGCGGAAGCGTTCAAGTGAACGGGGTTGATGGAGTCGTACTCGTCGTGATCCAAATCACCGGAGATCCTAGTGACGAACGGACGGCACCTCCGCGTTCAACACACGTACAGCCCGACGATGTCTCCCACGCCTTGATCCAGCAAGGAGAGAGGGAGAGGTTGAGGAAGACTCCATCCAGCAGCAGCACAATGGCGTGGTGGTGATGGAGGAGCGTGGCAATCCTGCAGGGCTTCGCCAAGCACCGCAGAAGAGGAGGAAGAGGTGTTGGAGAGGGAGAAGGAGGCAACCAAAGGCCTTAGATTGGATTGCCCTCCCTTTCCCCCACTATATATAGGGCCATGGGAGAGGGGGAGGGCGCAGCCTTGCCCCTTCCTGAAGGAAATATGCCCTAGAGGCAATAATAAAGTTATTATTTATTTCCTTATAATCATGATAAATTTTTATTATTCATGCTAGAATTGTATTAACCGGAAACATAATACATGTGTGAATACATAGACAAACAAAGTGTCACTAGTATGCCTCTACTTGACTAGCTCGTTAATCAAAGATGGTTATGTTTCCTAACCATGAACAATGAGTTGTTATTTGATTAACGAGGTCACATCATTAGTTAAATGATCTGATTGACATGACCCATTCCATTAGCTTAGCACACGATCGTTTAGTATGTTGCTATTGCTTTCTTCATGACTTATACATGTTCCTATGACTATGAGATTATGCAACTCCCGTTTGCCGGAGGAACACTTTGGGTGCTACCAAACGTCACAACGTAACTGGGTGATTATAAAGGAGCATTACAGGTGTCTCCGAACGTAGATTTTGGGTTGGCGTATATCGAGATTAGGATTTGTCACTCCGATTGTCGGAGAGGTATCTCTGGGCCCTCTCGGTAATACACATCACATAAGCCTTGCAAGCATTACAACTAAAATGTTAGTTGTGAGATGATGTATTACGGAACGACTAAAGAGACTTGCTGGTAACGAGATTGAACTAGGTATTGGATACCGACGATCGAATCTCGGGCAAGTAACATACCGATGACAAAGGGAACAACGTACGTTGTTATCCGGTCTCACCGATAAAGATCTTCGTAGAATATGTAGGAGCCAATATGGGCATCCAGGTCCCGCTATTGGTTATTGACCGGAGACGTGTCTCGGTCATGTCTACATTGTTCTCGAACCCGTAGGGTCCGCACGCTTAAGGTTACGATGACAATTATATTATGAGTTTATGCATTTTGATGTACCGAAGGTTGTTTGGAGTCCCGGATGTGATCAAGGACATGGCGAGGAGTCTAGAAATGGTCGAGACGTAAAGATTGATATATTGGAAGCCTATGTTTGGATATCGGATGTGTTCCGGGTGAAATCGGGATTTTACCGGAATACCGGGAGGGTTACCGGAACCCCCCGGGAGCTATATGGGCTATAGTGGGCCTTAGTGGAAAAGAGAAGGGGCTGCCCTTGATGGGCTTCGCGCCTCCCCCCTTCTCCTAGTCTATTAGGACTAGGAGAGGTGGCCGGCCCCCTCCTCCTCTTTTCCCCCTCCGCGAATCCTATTCCGACTAGGATTGGGGGGGGGGGGGAATCCTACTCCTAGAGGGAGTAGGACTCTCCTGCGCCCTCCTCCTTGGCCGGCCAGCCTCCCCCCTCTACTCCTTTATATACGGAGGCAGGGGGCACCTCTAGACACACAAGTTGATCCACGTGATCTATTCCTTAGCCGTGTGCGGTGCCCCCTGCCACCATATACCTCGATAATACTGTAGTGGAGTTTAGGCGAAGCCCTGCTGTTGTAGTACATCAAGATCGTCACCACGCCGTCGTGCTGACGGAACACATCCCCGACACTTTGCTGGATCGGAGTCCGGGGATCGTCATCGAGCTGAACGTGTGCTCGAACTCGGAGGTGTCGTAGTTTCGGTACTTGATCGGTTGGATCGTGAAGACGTACGACTACTTCCTCTACGTCGTGTCATCGCTTCCGCAGTCGGTCTGCGTTGGGTACGTAGACAACACTCTCCCCCTCGTTGCTATGCATCACATGATCTTGCGTGTGCGTAGGAAATTTTTTGAAATTACTACGAAACCCAATAGTGGCATCCGAGCCTAGGTTATTTATGTTGATGTTATATGCACGAGTAGAACACAAGTGAGTTGTGGACGATACAAGTCATACTGCCTACCAGCATGTCATACTTTGGTTCGGCGGTATTGTTGGACGAGACGACCCGGACCAACCTTACGCGTACGCTTACGCGAGACCGGTTCCCTCGACGTGCTTTGCACATAGATGGCTTGCGGGCGACTGTCTCTCCAACTTTAGTTGAACCAAGTATGGCTACGCCCGGTCCTTGCGAAGGTTAAAATGGAGTCTATTTGACAAACTATCGTTGTGGTTTTGATGCGTAGGTGAGATTGGTTCTTACTTAAGCCCGTAGCAGCCACGTAAAACTTGCAACAACAAAGTAGAGGACGTCTAACTTGTTTTTGCAGGGCATGTTGTGATGTGATATGGTCAAGGCATGATGCTGAATTTATTGTATGAGATGATCATGTTTTGTAACCGAGTTATCGGCAACTGGCAGGAGCCATATGGTTGTCGCTTTATTGTATGCAATGCAATCGCGATGTAATGCTTTACTTTATTACTAAACGGTAGTGATAGTCGTGGAAGCATAAGATTGGCGAGACGACAACGATGCTACGATGGAGATCGAGGTGTCGCGCCGGTGACGATGGTGATCATGACGGTGCTTCGGAGATGGAGATCACAAGCACAAGATGATGATGGCCATATCATATGACTTATATTGATTGCATGTGATGCTTATCTTTTTATGCATCTTATCTTGCTTTGATTGACGGTAGCATTATAAGATGATCTCTCACTAAATTATCAAGAAGTGTTCTCCCTGAGTATGCACCGTTGCCAAAGTTCTTCGTGCCCAGACACCACGTGATGATCAGGTGTGATAAGCTCTACGTCCATCTACAACGGGTGCAAGCCAGTTTTGCACACGCAGAATACTCAGGTTAAACTTGACGAGCCTAGCATATGCAGATATGGCCTCGGAACACGGAGACCGAAAGGTCGAGCGTGAATCATATAGTAGATATGATCAACATAAACGATGTTCACCATTGAAAACTACTCCATCTCACGTGATGATCGGTTATGGTTTAGTTGATTTGGATCACGTAATCACTTAGAAGATTAGAGGGATGTCTATCTAAGTGGGAGTTCTTAAGTAATATGATTAATTGAACTTAAATTTATCATGAACTTAGTACCTGATAGTATCTTGCTTGTTTATGTTGATTGTAGATAGATGGCTCGTGCTGTTGTTCCGTTGAATTTTAATGCGTTCCTTGAGAAAGCAAAGTTGAAAGATGATGGTAGCAATTACACGGACTGGGTCCGTAACTTGAGGATTATCCTCATTGCTGCACAGAAGAATTACGTCCTGGAAGCACCGCTGGGTGCCAGGCCTGCTGCTGGAGCAACACCGGATGTTATGAACGTCTGGCAGAGCAAAGCTAATGACTACTCGATAGTTCAGTGTGCCATGCTTTACGGCTTAGAATCGGGACTTCAACGACGTTTTGAACGTCATGGAGCATATGAGATGTTCCAGGAGTTGAAGTTAATATTTCAAGCAAATGCCCGAATTGAGAGATATGAAGTCTCCAATAAGTTCTATAGCTGCAAGATGGAGGAGAACAGTTCTGTTAGTGAGCATATACTCAAAATGTCTGGGTATAATAATCACTTGATTCAATTGGGAGTTAATCTTCCGGATGATTGCGTCATTAACAGAATTCTCCAATCACTGCCACCGAGCTACAAGAGCTTCGTGATGAACTATAATATGCAAGGGATGAACAAGACTATTCCGAAGCTCTTCGCAATGCTGAAAGCTGCGGAGGTAGAAATCAAAAAGGAGCATCAAGTGTTGATGGTTAACAAAACCACTAGTTTCAAGAAAAACGGCAAAGGGAAGAAGAAGGGGAACTTCAAGAAGAACGGCAAGCAAGTTGCTGCTCAGGAGAAGAAACCCAAGTCTGGACCTAAGCCTGAAACTGAGTGCTTCTACTGCAAGCAGACTGGTCACTGGAAGCGGAAATGCCCCAAGTATTTGGCGGATAAGAAGGATGGCAAGGTGAACAAAGGTATATGTGATATACATGTTATTGATGTGTACCTTACTAGAGCTCGCAGTAGCACCTGGGTATCTGATACTGGTTCTGTTGCTAATATTTGCAACTCGAAACAGGGACTACGGAATAAGCGAGCACTGGCAAAGGACGAGGTGACGATGCGCGTGGGAAACGGTTCTAAAGTCGATGTGATCGCGGTCGGCACGCTACCTCTACATCTACCTTCGGGATTAATATTAGACCTAAATAATTGTTATTTGGTGCCAGCGTTGAGCATGAACATTATATCTGGATCTTGTTTAATGCGAAACGGTTATTCATTTAAATCAGAGAATAATGGTTGTTCTATTTATATGAGTAATATCTTTTATGGTCATGCACCCTTGAAGAGTGGTCTATTGTTATTGAATCTCGATAGTAGTAATACACATATTCATATTGTTGAAGCCAAAAGATGCAGAGTTGATAATGAAAGTGCAACTTATTTGTGGCACTGTCGTTTAGGTCATATCGGTATAAAGCGCATGAAGAAACTCCATACTGATGGACTTTTGGAACCACTTGATTATGAATCACTTGGTACTTGCGAACCGTGCCTCATGGGCAAGATGACTAAAACACCGTTCTCCGGTACTATGGAGAGAGCAACAGATTTGTTGGAAATCATACATACCGATGTATGTGGTCCGATGAATATTGAGGCTCGTGGCGGATATCGTTATTTTCTCACCTTCACAGATGATTTAGGCAGATATGGGTATATCTACTTAATGAAACATAAATCTGAAACATTTGAAAAGTTCAAAGAATTTCAGAGTGAAGTTGAAAATCATCGTAACAAGAAAATAAAGTTTCTACGATCTGATCGTGGAGGAGAATATTTGAGTTACGAGTTTGGTGTACATTTGAAAAACTGTGGAATAGTTTCGCAACTCACGCCACCCGGAACACCACGGCGTAACGGTGTGTCCGAACGTCGTAATCGTACTTTACTAGATATGGTGCGATCTATGATGTCTCTTACCGATTTACCGCTATCATTTTGGGGTTATGCTTTAGAGACGGCCGCATTCACGTTAAATAGGGCACCATCAAAATCCGTTGAGACGACGCCTTATGAACTATGGTTTGGCAAGAAACCGAAGTTGTCGTTTCTTAAAGTTTGGGGCTGCGATGCTTATGTGAAAAAACTTCAACCTGATAAGCTCGAACCCAAATCGGAGAAATGTGTCTTCATAGGATACCCAAAGGAGACTGTTGGGTACACCTTCTATCACAGATCCGAAGGCAAGACATTCGTTGCTAAGAATGGATCCTTTCTAGAGAAGGAGTTTCTCTCGAAAGAAGTGAGTGGGAGGAAAGTAGAACTTGACGAGGTAACTGTACCTGCTCCCTTACTGGAAAGTAGTTCATCACAGAAAACTGTTTCAGTGACACCTACACCAGTTAGTGAGGAAGCCAATGATAATGATCATGAAACTTCAGATCAAGATACTACTGAACCTCGTAGATCAACCAGAGTAAGATCCGCACCAGAGTGGTACAGTAATCTTGTTCTGGAAGTCATGATACTAGATCATGATGAACCTACGAACTATGAAGAAGCGATGGTGAGCCCAGATTCCGCAAAGTGGCTTGAAGCCATGAAATCTGAGATGGGATCCATGTATGAAAACAAAGTATGGACTTTGGTTGACTTGCCCGATGATCGGCAAGCAATTGAAAATAAATGGATCTTTAAGAAGAAGACTGACGCTGATGGTAATGTTACTGTCTACAAAGCTCGACTTGTCGCAAAAGGTTTTCGGCATGTTCAAGGGATTGACTACGATGAGACCTTCTCACCCGTAGCGATGCTTAAGTCCGTCCGAATCATGTTAGCGATTGCCGCATTTTATGAAATATGGCAGATGGATGTCAAAACTGCATTCCTGAATGGATTTCTGGAAGAAGAGTTGTATATGATGCAACCAGAAGGTTTTGTCGATCCAAAGGGAGCTAACAAAGTGTGCAAACTCCAGCGATCCATTTATGGACTGGTGCAAGCCTCTCGGAGTTGGAATAAACGTTTTGATAGTGTGATCAAAGCATTTGGTTTTATACAGACTTTCGGAGAAGCCTGTATTTACAAGAAAGTGAGTGGGAGCTCTGTAGCATTTCTGATATTATATGTGGATGACATATTGCTGATTGGAAATGATATAGAATTTCTGGATAGCATAAAGGGATACTTGAATAAAAGTTTTTCTATGAAAGACCTCGGTGAAGATGCTTACATATTAGGCATTAAGATCTATAGAGATAGAACAAGACGCTTAATTGGACTTTCACAAAGCACATACCTTGACAAAATTTTGAAGAAGTTCAAAATGGATCAAGCAAAGAAAGGGTTCTTGCCTGTGTTACAAGGTGTGAAGTTGAGTAAGACTCAATGCCCGACCACTGCAGAAGATAGAGAGAATATGAAAGATGTTCCCTATGCATCAGCCATAGGCTCTATCATGTATGCAATGCTGTGTACCAGACCTGATGTGTGCCTTGCTATAAGTTTAGCAGGGAGGTACCAAAGTAATCCAGGAATGGATCACGGACAGCGGTCAAGAACATCCTGAAATACCTGAAAAGGACTAAGGATATGTTTCTCGTATATGGAGGTGACAAAGAGCTCACCGTAAAAGGTTACGTTAATGCAAGCTTTGACACTGATCCGGACGATTCTAAATCGCAAACCGGATACGTGTTTACATTAAACGGTGGAGCTGTCAGTTGGTGCAATTCTAAACAAAGCGTCGTAGCGGGATCTACATGTGAAGCGGAGTACATAGCTGCTTCGGAAGCAGCGAACGAAGGAGTCTAGATGAAGGAGTTCATATCCGATCTAGGTGTCATACCTAATGCATCGGGTCCAATGAAAATCTTTTGTGACAATACTGGTGCAATTGCCTTGGCAAAGGAATCCAGATTTCACAAAAGGACCAAACACATCAAGAGACGCTTCAACTCCATCCGGGATCTAGTCCAGGTGGGAGACATAGAGATTTGCAAGATACATACGGATCTGAATGTTGCAGACCCGTTGACTAAGCCTCTTCCACGAGCAAAACATGATCAGCACCAAAGCTCCATGGGTGTTAGAATCATTACAGTGTAATCTAGATTATTGACTCTAGTGCAAGTGGGAGACTGAAGGAAATATGCCCTAGAGGCAATAATAAAGTTATTATTTATTTCCTTATAATCATGATAAATGTTTATTATTCATGCTAGAATTGTATTAACCGGAAACATAATACATGTGTGGATACATAGACAAACAAAGTGTCACTAGTATGCCTCTACTTGACTAGCTCGTTAATCAAAGATGGTTATGTTTCCTAACCATGAACAATGAGTTGTTATTTGATTAACGAGGTCACATCATTAGTTAAATGATCTGATTGACATGACCCATTCCATTAGCTTAGCACACGATCGTTTAGTATGTTGCTATTGCTTTCTTCATGACTTATACATGTTCCTATGACTATGAGATTATGCAACTCCCGTTTGCCGGAGGAACACTTTGGGTGCTACCAAACGTCACAACGTAACTGGGTGATTATAAAGGAGCATTACAGGTGTCTCCGAAGGTAGATGTTGGGTTGGCGTATATCGAGATTAGGATTTGTCACTCCGATTGTCGGAGAGGTATCTCTGGGCCCTCTCGGTAATACACATCACATAAGCCTTGCAAGCATTACAACTAAAATGTTAGTTGTGAGATGATGTATTACGGAACGACTAAAGAGACTTGCTGGTAACGAGATTGAACTAGGTATTGGATACCGACGATCGAATCTCGGGCAAGTAACATACCGATGACAAAGGGAACAACGTACGTTGTTATCCGGTCTCACCGATAAAGATCTTCGTAGAATATGTAGGAGCCAATATGGGCATCCAGGTCCCGCTATTGGTTATTGACCGGAGACGTGTCTCGGTCATGTCTACATTGTTCTCGAACCCGTAGGGTCCGCACGCTTAAGGTTACGATGACAATTATATTATGAGTTTATGCATTTTGATGTACCGAAGGTTGTTTGGAGTCCCGGATGTGATCAAGGACATGGCGAGGAGTCTAGAAATGGTCGAGACGTAAAGATTGATATATTGGAAGCCTATGTTTGGATATCGGATGTGTTCCGGGTGAAATCGGGATTTTACCGGAATACCGGGAGGGTTACCGGAACCCCCCGGGAGCTATATGGGCTATAGTGGGCCTTAGTGGAAAAGAGAAGGGGCTGCCCTTGATGGGCTGCGCGCCTCCCCCCTTCTCCTAGTCCTATTAGGACTAGGAGAGGTGGCCGGCCCCCTCCTCCTCTTTCCCCCCTCCGCGAATCCTATTCCGACTAGGATTGGGGGGGGGGAATCCTACTCCTAGAGGGAGTAGGACTCTCCTGCGCCCTCCTCCTTGGCCGGCCAGCCTCCCCCCTCTACTCCTTTATATACGGAGGCAGGGGGCACCTCTAGACACACAAGTTGATCCACGTGATCTATTCCTTAGCCGTGTGCGGTGCCCCCTGCCACCATATACCTCGATAATACTGTAGCGGAGTTTAGGCGAAGCCCTGCTGCTGTAGTACATCAAGATCGTCACCACGCCGTCGTGCTGACGGAACTCTTCCCCAACACTTTTCTGGATCGGAGTCCGGGGATCGTCATCGAGCTGAACGTGTGCTCGAACTCGGAGGTGCCGTAGTTTCGGTACTTGATCGGTTGGATCGTGAAGACGTACGACTACTTCCTCTACGTCGTGTCATCGCTTCCGCAGTCGGTCTGCGTTGGGTACGTAGACAACACTCTCCCCCTCGTTGCTATGCATCACATGATCTTGCGTGTGCGTAGGAAATTTTTTGAAATTACTACGAAACCCAACACTTCCTCCAAGGAAGGGTGCGGCCAAGGGGGGGGGAGGAGTCCATCCTCCCCAAGGCACCTCGGAGGTGCCTTCCCCCTTTAGGACTCTTCCTTTCCCCTCTTCTCTTGGCGCATGGGCCTCTTGGGGCTTGTGCCCTTGGCCCATATGGGCCAAGGCACACCCCCTACAGCCCATGTGGCCCCCCGGGGCAGGTGGCCCCACCCGGTGGACCCCCGGGACCCTTCCGGTGGTCCCGGTACAATACTGGTGACCCCAAAACTTGTCCCGATGGCCGAAATAGCACTTCCTATATATAATTCTTTACCTCCGGACCATTCCGGAACTCCTCGTGACGTCCGGGATCTCATCCGGGACTCCGAACAACATTCGGTAACCACATACAAACTTCCTTTATAACCCTAGCATCATCGAACCTTAAGTGTGTAGACCCTACGGGTTCGGGAGACATGCAGACATGACCGAGACGTTCTCCGATCAATAACCAACAGCGGGATCTGGATACCCATGTTGGCTCCCACATGTTCCACGATGATCTCATCGGATGAACCACGATGTCAAGGACTTAATCAATCCCGTATGCAATTCCCTTTGTTTATCGGTACGATACTTGCCCGAGATTCGATCGTCGGTATCCCGATACCTTGTTCAATCTCGTTACCGACAAGTCTCTTTACTCGTTCCGTAACACATCATCCCGTGATCAACTCCTTGATCACATTGTGCACATTATGATGATGTCCTACCAAGTGGGCCCAGAGATACCTCTCCGTCACACGGAGTGACAAATCCCAGTCTCGATTCGTGCCAACCCAACAGACACTTTCGGAGATACCCGTAGTGTACCTTTATAGTCACCCAGTTACGTTGTGACGTTTGGCACACCCAAAGCACTCCTACGGTATCCGGGAGTTGCACAATCTCATGGTCTAAGGAAATGATACTTGACATTAGAAAAGCTTTAGCATACGAACTACACGATCTAGTGCTATGCTTAGGATTGGGTCTTGTCCATCACATCATTCTCCTAATGATGTGATCCCGTTATCAACGACATCCAATGTCCATGGTCAGGAAACCGTAACCATCTATTGATCAACGAGCTAGTCAACTAGAGGCTTACTAGGGACATGGTGTTGTCTATGTATCCACACATGTATCTGAGTTTCCTATCAATACAATTCTAGCATGGATAATAAACGATTATCATGAACAGGGAAATATAATAATAACCAATTTATTATTGCCTCTAGGGCATATTTCCAACAGTCTCCCACTTGCACTAGAGTCAATAATCTAGTTCACATCGCCATGTGATTAACACTCATAGGTCACATCGCCATGTGACCAACATCCAAAGAGTTTACTAGAGTCAATAATCTAGTTCACATCACTATGTGATTAACACTCAATGAGTCCTGGGTTTGATCATGTTGCTTGTGAGAGAGGTTTTAGTCAACGGGTCTGAACCTTTCAAATCCGTGTGTGCTTTACAAATCTCTATGTCATCTCCTAGATGTAGCTACCACGTTCTATTTGGAGCTATTCCAAATAACTGTTCTACTTGGAGCTATTCTAAATTGTTGCTCCATTATACGTATCCGGTATCTCTACTCAGAGCTATCCGGATAGGTGTTAAGCTTGCATCGACGTAACCCTTTACATGAAGTATCCCTTCTTGCCCTTGCCCTTCTTGAAACTAGTGGTTTCACCAACCATCAACAATTGATGCTCCTTCTTGATTTCTACTTTTGTGGTGTCAAACATCACGAATATCTCAAAGATCATCATATATGTCCTCGATATGTTATAGTTCATCACGAAGCTCTAGCAGCTTGGTGGTAATGACTTCGGAGAAACATCACTATCTCATCTGGAAGATCAACTCCCACTCGATTCAAATGATTGTTGTACTCAGACAATCTGAGCACAAGCTCAACAATTGAGCTTTTCTCCCTTAGTTTGCAGGCTAAGAAAATCGTCGGAGGCCTTATACCTCTTGACGTGGGCACAAGCCTGAAATCCCAATTTCAGTCCTTGGAACATCTCATATGTTCTGCGATGTTTCAAAACGTCTTTGGTGCCTCAATTCTAAACCGTTTAACTGAACTATCACGTAGTTATCAAAACGTGTATGTCAGATGTTCGCAACATCCACAGACAACGTTCGAGGTTCAGCACACTGAGCAGTGCATTAAGGACATAAGCCTTCTATGAAGCAATGAGGACAATCCTCAGTTTACGGACCTAGTCCGCATAATTGCTATTATCAACTTTCAACTAAATTTTCTCTAGGAACATAACTAAATAGTAGAACTGAAGCGCGAGCTACGACATAATTTGCGAAGACCTTTTGACTATGTTCAGGATAATTAAGTTCATCTTATGAACTCCCACTCAGATAGACATCCCTCTGGTCATCTAAGTGATTACATGATCCGAGTCAACTAGGCCGTGTCCGATCATCACGTGAGACGGACTAGTCAACATCGGTGAACATCTTCATGTTGATCGTATCTTCTATACGACTCATGCTCGACCTTTCGGTCTTCTGTGTTCCGAGGCCATGTCTGTACATGCTAGGCTCGTCAAGTCAACCTAAGTGTTTTGCATGTGTTCTGAGGCCATGTCTGTACATGCTAGGCTCGTCAACACCCGTTGTATTTGAACGTAAGAATCTATCACAACCGATCATCACGTGGTGCTTCGAAACTACGAACTTTTAGCAACGGTGCACAGTTAGGGGGAACACCTTCTTGAAATTTTTATGAGGGATCATCTTATTTACTACCGTCGTTCTAAGCAAATAAGATGTATAAACATGATAAACATCACATGCAATCAAATAGTGACATGATATGGCCATCATCACTTTGCTCCTTTTGATCTCCATCTTCGGGGCTCCATGATCATCATTGTCACCGGCATGACACCATGATCTCCATCATCATGATCTCCATCATCGTGTCTTCATGAAGTTGTCTCGCCAACTATTACTTCTACTACTATGGCTAACGGTTAGCAATGAAGTAAAGTAATTACATGACGTTTATGTTGACACGCAGGTCATAAATAAATTAAGACAACTCCTATGGCTCCTGCCGGTTGTCATACTCATCGACATGCAAGTCGTGATTCCTATTACAAGAACATGATCATCTCATACATCACATATATCATTCATCACATCCTTTGGCCATATCACATCACATAGCATACCCTGCAAAAGCAAGTTAGACGTCCTCTAATTGTTGTTTGCATGTTTTACGTGGCTGCTATGGGTTTCTAGCAAGAACGTTTCTTACCTACGCAAAAACCACAACGTGATATGCCAATTGCTATTTACCCTTCATAAGGACCCTTTTCATCGAATCCGATCCGACTAAAGTGGGAGAGACAGACACCCGCCAGCCACCTTATGCAACTAGTGCATGTTAGTCGGTGGAACCGGTCTCACGTAAGCGTACGTGTAAGGTTGGTCCGGGCCGCTTCATCCCACAATGCCGCCGAATCAAGATTGGACTAGTAACGGTAAGCATATTGAACAAAATCAACGCCCACAACTACTTTGTGTTCTACTCGTGCATAGAATCTACGCAATAGACCTAGCTCATGATGCCACTGTTGGGGAACGTAGCAATAATTCAAAATTTTCCTACGTGTCACCAAGATCTATCTATGGAGAGACTAGCAACGAGGGGAAGGAGAGTGCATCTACATACCCTTGTAGATCGCTAAGCGGAAGCGTTCAAGTGAACGGGGTTGATGGAGTCGTACTCGTCGTGATCCAAATCACCGGAGATCCTAGTGCCGAACGGACGGCACCTCCGCGTTCAACACATGTACAGCCCAACGATGTCTCCCACGCCTTGATCCAGCAAGGAGAGAGGGAGAGGTTGAGGAAGACTCCATCCAGCAGCAGCACAACAGCGTGGTGGTGATGGAGGAGCGTGGCAATCCTGCAGGGCTTCGCCAAGCACCGCAGAAGAGGAGGAAGAGGTGTTGGAGAGGGAGAAGGAGGCAACCAAAGGCCTTAGATTGGATTGCCCTCCCTTTCCCCCACTATATATAGGGCCAAGGGAGAGGGGGAGGGCGCAGCCTTGCCCCTTCCTCCAAGGAAGGGGGCCAAGGGGGGGGAGGAGTCCATCCTCCCCAAGGCACCTCGGAGGTGCCTTCCCCCTTTAGGACTCTTCCTTTCCCCTCTTCTCTTGGTGCATGGGCCTCTTGGGGCTGGTGCCCTTGGCCCATATGGGCCAAGGCGCACCCCCTACAGCCCATGTGGCCTCCCGGGGCAGGTGGCCCCACCCGGTGGACCCCCGGGACCCTTCCGGTGGTCCCGGTACAATACCGGTGACCCCGAAACTTGTCCCGATGGCCGAAATAGCACTTCCTATATATAATTCTTTACCTCCGGACCATTCCGGAACTCCTCGTGACGTCCGGGATCTCATCCGGGACTCCGAACAACATTCGGTAACCTCATACAAACTTCCTTTATAACCCTAGCGTCATCGAACCTTAAGTGTGTAGACCCTACGGGTTCGGGAGACATGCAGACATGACCGAGACGTTCTCCGGTCAATAACCAACAGCGGGATCTGGATACCCATGTTGGCTCCCACATGTTCCACGATGATCTCATCGGATGAACCACGATGTCAAGGACTTAATCAATCCCGTATGCAATTCCCTTTGTCTATCGGTATGATACTTGCCCGAGATTCGATCGTCGGTATCCCGATACCTTGTTCAATCTCGTTACCGGCAAGTCTCTTTACTCGTTCCGTAACACATCATCCCGTGATCAACTCCTTGATCACATTGTGCACATTATGATGATGTCCTACCAAGTGGGCCCAGAGATACCTCTCCGTCACACGGAGTGACAAATCCCAGTCTCGATTCGTGCCAACCCAACAGACACTTTCGGAGATACCCGTAGTGTACCTTTATAGTCACCCAGTTACGTTGTGATGTTTGGCACACCCAAAGCACTCCTACGGTATCCGGGAGTTGCACAATCTCATGGTCTAAGGAAATGATACTTGACATTAGAAAAGCTTTAGCATACGAACTACACGATCTAGTGCTATGCTTAGGATTGGGTCTTGTCCATCACATCATTCTCCTTATGATGTGATCCCGTTATCAACGACATCCAATGTCCATGGTCAGGAAACCGTAACCATCTATTGATCAACGAGCTAGTCAACTAGAGGCTTACTAGGGACATGGTGTTGTCTATGTATCCACACATGTATCTGAGTTTCCTATCAATACAATTCTAGCATGGATAATAAACGATTATCATGAACAGGGAAATATAATAATAACCAATTTATTATTGCCTCTAGGGCATATTTCCAATAGTTATGAATCATGAATTCCTGGAGGGTTTCAAACCCGTAAATGTCGAATCATACAACGGCACAACAGATCCCGCTGTATGGATTGAGGATTTCCTCCTTCACATCCACATGGCTCGCGGTGACGATCTACATGCCATCAAGTACCTCCCACTAAAACTTAGAGGACCAGCTCGGCATTGTCTGAATAGCTTGGCAGCAGATTCCGTTGGCTGTTGGGAGGATTTGGAAGATGCATTTCTTGAAAACTTCCAGGGCACTTATGTGCGTCCACCAGATGTTGATGACTTGAGCCACATAACCCAGCAGTCAGGGGAATCAGCCAGACAATTCTGGACACGGTTCCTGACTAAGAAAAATCAAATTGTAGACTGTCCGGATGCAGAAGCCCTAGCAGCATTCAAGCATAACATCCGCGACGAGTAGCTCGCCCACCACCTCGGCCAGGAGAAGCCGAAATCTATGGCAGCCCTCACAACAATCATGACCCGCTTTTGTGCGGGCGAGGATAGCTGGCTGACTCGCAGCAACAACACATCAAGGAATCCGGATACCTCGGATACCAAAGACGTTAACGGTAGGCAGCGTCGTAATAGACCAAAGCGCCGCAATAACGGCGATAACACCGAAGATACGACAGTCAATGCCGGATTCAGAGGCTCTAAATCCGGTCAGCGGAAAAAGCCACTTAAAAGAAATACTCCGGCTCCGTCCATCCCGGATCGCATACTGGATCGCTCGTGTCAAATCCATGGCACCCCTGACAAGCCAGCCAGTCACACCAACAGAGAATGCTGGGTGTTCAAGCAGGCCGGAAAGTTAAATGCCGAAAACAAGGAAAAGGGGCTGCATAGCGATGACGAGGAGGAGCCCCGGCCGCCGAACACAGGAGGACAGAAGGGGTTTCCCCCACAAGTGAAGACAGTGAACATGATATACGCAACCCACATTCCCAAGAGGGAGCGGTAGCATGCACTAAGGGACGTTTACGCGATGGAGCCCGTCGCCTCGAAGTTCAACCCATGGTCCGCTTGTCTGGTCACCTTCGATCGCAGGGACCACCCCACTAGCATCCGTCATGGCGGATCCGCCGCACTGGTCCTAGACCCCATCATTGACGGATTTCACCTCACTCGAGTCCTTTTGGACGGCGGCAGCAGCCTGAACCTGCTTTATCAGGATACAATGCGAAAAATGGGTATCGATCCCTGAAGGATCAAACCCAGCAAAACCACCTTTAAAGGCGTCATCCCAGGTGTAGAGGTTCATTGCACAGGCTCAATCACACTGGAAGTGGTCTTCGGATCACCGGATAACTTTCGAAGCGAAGAGTTAATCTTCGACATCGTCCCGTTTCGCAGTGGCTATCATGCACTGCTCGAACGGACAACATTTGCAAAATTCAACGCAGTGCCGCATTACGCATACCTCAAGCTCAAGATGCCAGGACCCTGCGGGGTCATAACAGTAAATGGAAACACAGAATGCTCGCTCTGTACAGAAGTGCACACTGCGGCCCTTGCAGCAGAGGCAAAAAGCAGCCTGTTCAGACAGGCCACTCATTCGGTGTTACAGCCCCAAACACCTTCAAGCGAGTCCGTAACAATCTGCAACAGGATCGCCTGGCGCGATCAACGCTCGCCTAGCAATCCGGCCCCCGTCCCAGTCCCAGTGCAGCGACTAAATTCGTGTCGCGCGTATATAACTACGCATTGAAAATACCATGGACATAGGCGGGGGCACAATCAGGACACGCCCCGCATTGTGGCTTAACCACACCAGGGGTTGTATACCTTTGACATTTCTTTTCTCTTTCAGGGCCTAACTCTTCGGAAGCCCTTTCCGGCAGTCCGATTGCCGGACACATTCCGGAAGCAACAACCAAGGCGGCAAGAAGCTAGGATGAACACGGGAACCGCCAGGTGGTCTCTAGTAATACTTGATATACCCGCTTTTCACTATCTATGCGTAGCTTGCCTTGGGATAGGACATTTCGAATTGTCCTACTTTATGCTTATTGCACTACTTGTACCAGTACACTTCAAACGTATTATTCAAATAACAATGCATATTATTAATCTGTCATTGCATTATTTAAGTTTTTCTCTTTCTCTTATATGTCCATTTACGACATTCCGCACCTGCATGCTCGGGTCCGGTCAGTACGCCAGGGGCTCTCGTTTACCCCGTAATACGGCGCAAGAAGTCCGAACACTTTCGACAGTGCGACACCCCGAACTTATAGCATTATATGCATCAGCTCCGAATCATGTCTTGGGTCAAATATTGGGTTGCCCGACTCCCATGCTTTGGTACCTTACATTCCGCTATATCGGCTAAGGTAGCGGTGGGAGAACTACTGCGATTGTGTCCCGGTTCTTTCGGACGAGCACCTCAGTAGTGAAAGCCAAAAACTGTCTGTCATGATAAGGCGAGAGACTGGTCGCTGTTCAAGAGGTCTCAAGTCCTTAAAGACTTTTTCCGCTTCGGACGAGGAATCGGCCTTGTCCGTCTTAGGCGTGTATAGCGCCCCAAATTCGGCCCTCCGAATACCAGGGCCTTCGCCAAAAATTTAAAATCATAGACTTCTATGGCTAAGTGAGAGTGATAAAGTATTATAGTCTGATTTCCTGGTTCGTTGCGCTGAGCACCTCCCTTGAAGGACCCAAAATTGGGGTAAAGAGTGTTCAGATTTACCCCGAACACCCCAGGAGTAGTTACATGGGGGCAGAAGCCGACGACTGGCCAACTCTCAGATTTTATAAACGGCCGCACAGACGGTAATATTTTAAATTAAGAAAGCGTCGCATGGCGCAAAAGAACTCGTTTCATATTACAGGATCACATGGGCATGTTCATTCAAAGATTACATCCTTGGCACACTCATCTGCCACTAAGCGGGAACCCTTCAGGATGCTCTCATAGTAATTCTCGGGGCAGCGATGTTCCTTGCCCTCCGGCGGCCCCTCCTTCACAAGCTTCACGGCGTCCAGCTTCGCCCAGTGCACCTTCGCCCGGGCAAAAGCCCTGCGTGCACCTTCGATGCAGACGGACCGCTTGATGACCTCAAGCCGTGGGCAGGCTTCCACCATCCGCCTCACCAGATCGAAGTAGCTGCCGGACAGGGGCTCGCCAGGCCACATCCGGACTATAAGGCCCCTCATGGCCTGTTCGACCGCCTTGTGAAGTTTGACCAACTTCTTCAGCTGGTCGCTCAAGGACACGGGGTGTTCGGTCCCAGTATACTGAGACCAGAACAACTTCTCCGTTGAGCTCCCCTCCTCAGCCCGGTAAAACTGCGCGGCATCTAGCACGCTGCGGGGAAGATCTGTAAACGCTCCTGGAGAGCTCCGAACTCGGGTAAGAAAAAGGAAAGTCTCCTTCACATGCTTGCTTTGCATATTGAATGCCTTACCCGCTGCTATCTTCTTCATCGTATCAATCTCCTGGAGGGCCTTGTGGGCTTCGGCCTTGGCGCTCCGGACGCTTTCAAGCGCCCGTGCGAGCTCGGACTCTTGTGTCTTGGAGTCAAGCTCCAAGGACTCGTGCTTTTTGGCGAGAGCCTCGAGCTCTTGCTGCACCTCGCCCAGTCGGGCTTCTTGTTTCTCCCGTTCAATGTGTTCTTCGGCCGCTTTGTCTTTGGCCGCGGACAACGCCTTCCTCAGGGTCTCCACCCCGGTCGTGGCCCCTGACAAATTCATGATGATCCTATTACTTTACACCAAACTTCTTTTTAACTATATAAACTGGGGTATATCTTACATTTGCTCTCTTCGAGCTGCCCCTTGGTAAGGCCGAGCTCGTCCTCGGACTGCTTCAGGGCCTGCTTCAGCGCAGAGACCTCCGCAGTACGTGCGGCAGCGGCCAGCAGGGAAGCCTGCACATACACATAGACATACTCTAATTAGACTGCTGAGTTATCATTTGATACTCGATTCGGCTTTTCTTCGCGAACGCCGAACAAAGCATCAGGGGCTACTATCTATGCGGTAATATTTTTATATTTTGAACGCTTACCTCAAAGAATGTTAGGAGGCTGGCGCAAGCTTCGGTCAGTCCGTTTTTGGCGGACTGAACCTTCTTGACCAGCGCACTCATGATAGTGCGGTGTTCTTCATCGATGGAAGCGCTGTGAAGCGCTTCCTGCAAGTTGTCCAGTGGCTCTGGTTGGACAAAGGACACCGACACGGATGGTTGGCCCCCTTAATGGGGGACCGCCTGCCGGAGTCCGGAACCATCGAAGGTTTCGGTGCAGTGTCCGGCTGGGGCCCGAACTCCAAGCCCGTAGGAGCCTCGTTCCCTTGGTACTCAAGGTCCGGGAGGTCGCCGTGAGGCGCCCCCAGGATCACCTCCCCTTGGGTCGGTGCCTTTTGAGACACCACCTCGGCGTTGTCCGTAGGGCGAGGGGTGGAAGCCGTCGGAGGAGAACCGTTGTTCATATCCGACGAGCCCAAAGAGCCGCTCGACGAGGGTACGTCGAGATGAGCTCGGGCCGGACTGCATAATCATGTTCGACATGAGCAAAGGCAGTACAATAAAACATACCATGAAGTACTATGGTGTCCGGACACTTACGACTTCGCCAGTGGCTTGTCCCTGGGTAGCCACTCTTCGCCGCTGTCGGCAGCCGTTGTGGCACAGTCCGGAGGGAGGGTCTTTCCCTTCTTAGACCCTTCGACCTCCCCGGATGGGTCGGCCTTCCTTTTCTTGTCTCCTCCGGCTGGGGGGGAGAACTTTTCTCCTCCTCCTCGTTTCCGTGGGAGGAGTGCGCGTCGGACTCATCGGACGACGAGTCCGATAGAACCACCTTGCGCCAGAGACCCTTTCGGGTCCCCGCGGCCTTCTTCTTGGCCGTCTTTTCCGGCACCTCGTAAGGTGCCGGAGTCAACATCTTCGTTAGAAGAGCGTTTGCAGGATCTTCGAGCAGGGGGGCTAGGCAATCAAGCTGCTCCGCTGTCTTTATCCAGTCCTGTTAATGACATGAAAGCTTAGATCCACCATATAACCAAACTAGGGCACATAAATACCCTGAGAGATATAAAAGCCTATCGGATGGGCGCGACACTTTGCACTGAGTCCGCGATCCTCGGTGAGGGAGGGAGGCATCTCGGCGCCCTTGAACATCACCCTCTAGACGTCCTCGTGCGTCGTGTCGTAGAGCTCTCACAGCATCTGGTGCTGGGCAGAGTCGAACTCCCACAAAACAAATGCCCGTCGTTGGCATGGAAGGATCCGGCGGAAGAGCATAACCTGGACCACATTGACGAGCTTGATTTTCTTGTTCGTCATGTTCTGGATGCAGGTCTGGAGTCCGGCCAGCTCTACCGAAGAGCCCCAGGACAGGCCCTTCTTTTTCCAGGAGGTGAGCCGCGTGGGGATTCCGGATCAAAATTTGGGGGCCGCCACCCAGTTGGAGTCGTGCGGCTCGGTGATGTAGAACCACCCCGATTGCCACCCCTTTATGGTATCCACGTAGGTACCCTCGAGCCATGTGACATTAGGCATCTTGCCCACCATGGCGCCTCCGCATTCTTCTTGCTGGCCACCCACCACCTTCGGTTTGACATTGAAGGTTTTCAGCCATAGGCCGAAGTGGGGCTTGATGCGGAGGAAGGCCTCGCACATGACGATAAACGCCGAGATGTTGAGGATGAAGTTGGGGGCCAGATCATGAAAATCCAGCCCGTAGTAGAACATGAGCCCGCGGACAAACGGGTGGAGAGGAAATCCCAGTCCGCGGATGAAATGGGTAAGAAAAACTACCCTCTCATGGGGTTCGGGCGTTGGGACGATCTGCCCCGCATTCGGCAACCGGTGCGCAATATTCGCAGCTAGGTATCCGGCCTCCCGTAACTTTTTGATGTTCTCCTCCATGACGGAGGAGACCATCCACTTGCCTCCTACTCCGGACATGATTGGAGTGGTCCGAGAAAAAGAACGCGAGCTTGGGCGCTAGAGCTCGAGCGTGCGGGAATGGGTAAGCGAGAAGGAAGAAGGCGTGGGTGTAAAAAGTAAATCTTTGTCCCTTTATAAGGGCGGAGGAGGCGATGAGTCTCCCCACTTGACTGGCAAAACCGCTTATTCCCCAGGCGCCGCAATTGATGGTGCGGTTGGGTTACCCACGTCCGTATTAATGAGAATCCCGTGATAAGGGGAACACGATATCTGCTTTGACAAGACGTATCAAGAAAACCGCCTCGCGATATGTGCGGAGCTGGTTGAGAAAAGCGTTTCGAATAATAACCGGGCCATGAAGTGATGTCGTACTATCAAAATGTGTCAGCAGATTAGATTTGTGGAAATATTATTCTCTCTACGGTGGTATGTGGAACTTATTTTGCAGGTTTGGACACTATCCTTGCATTCAAACTCTTCCATGGTGTATTCGGAGGAGGAGCCCGCCTTGCAATGCCGAAGACAACACTGCACGCCGGACTCATCGTTATTGAAGCCTGGTTCAGGGGCTACTGAGGGAGTCCTGGATTAGGGGGTCTTCGGACAGCCGGACTATATCCTTTGGCCGGACTGTTGGACTATGAAGATACAAGATTGAAGACTTCGTCCCGTGTCCGGATGGGACTCTACTTGGCGTGGAAAGCAAGCTAGGCAATACGGATATGTGTATCTCCTCCTTTGTAACCGACTTTGTGTAACCCTAGCCGCCTCCGGTGTTTATATAAACCGGAGGGTTTTAGTCCATAGGACAACATATAATCATACCATAGGCTAGCTTACATGGTTTAGCCTCTCTGATCTCGTGGTAGATCAACTCTTGTAATACTCATATCATCAAGAATAATCAAGCAGGACGTAGGGTTTTACCTCCATCAAGAGGGCCCGAACCTGGATAAACATCGTGTCCCCTGCCTCCTGTTACCATCCGCCTTAGACGCACGGTTCGGGACTCCCTACTCGAGATCCACCGGTTTTGACACCGACAACGACCAACACATTCTAATATCTATTCTCCCAATGCGTCAAATAAGATATCACAACAATCTAATCTTTTTGAATGAAGAGATAACTTCTAATCTCTATCTTTAATCTGCATCAAAATTTGTAAAATAAATAAATAGGGGATGTACCGAAACAAAACTCAGAAATAATCTACCAAATTATGTTGATATTTAAGGATGCATGGGAAAAAGATACATTACAAGTACACTAGCGTAAATTTATTTGTAGAGCGTTGTGATAATATTAGTATGGTAAGATCCCTGGTCAAAGCCATTGGGACAATACTTCAGCAAATATCCAAACTAAATGAGGAACGGGCGCCGGGGTCGTAGTACAGGACAAACCTTGTGCGCGCCTACTTGCAGGGACAACGCAGAGCACCGCCCTCGAGAGTCTGGACGTAAGAGGGATTTCTGACGGCATAAAATTCAACGTGGGTGTACAGGGATATGATTATAAGCAAGTCTGTCTAACAAGTTAGGCAAACACTAGCTGCAAGGCTTGGTATATGTTGGGACATACTACTCCCCCCGTTTCTAAATACTAGTAAGCTTGCACGTGCAATGCACGTTTTGATAGAAATTCATTAGAAAATAATATTTAAATATATGAAACTTACATTTTTAGTTTACATATAGCAATATCTTACATGAGCAATGGTTTACCATACATCTCACATACTCTATGAATTTAAATCTTGATGTAATATGTACTTAACAGATTTTCTTAAAGCATATTGAAATTAAATCCGCCATCGCAGTTCGCCAATCAAGAATAATCTTAATGACACCCGAAACATTCTTCCTTCTTAACCCAGAAAAATACCTATTACAATCCAGACACCTATATGGGGCCTATCAGATCATCGCAATGAAAAAAATCGGATAGGTAAGTAAAAATTAATCATAATATATTTCTCAGAATATTACGACAGCTACAGTTCACCATCATATAGCTGCTGAGACCATCGCCGGTGTTGCCCGAAAAAACACCCTCATAGCTCAATGTTCTCCTTGATAACAATCTGCGGGCCTAATCCTCTTTTTCTGCATCTTTTAGCTCATATAGTTCCTTCTTTCCAGGCTACATGTTATTTCTAATCATAATCAGCAATTATAAAACAAATAATGTAAGCTCACATACATGCTATAGCATACATATTTCAATTGCAGCTTCATACACAAGGAATATAGTAAGTGTGCACAAGCAATGCACGCCTCGACTGATGTTACAACCAGATATGCAAATTCTAAAGATATTATGATTACACTAAAAATATGACAACCAACCTATAATTTAAATGATTTTCAAGAAACTCTACAATTTAGCATCATATGCATGGAGTGAAGACACCTGATTACCTTAGTATGTCTTAATACACTAACCAATTCTTGTACAACATAAGGGGTGCATGTTGTATGCGGCTTCATTCTCAGTGTAGTTGATTAGATGCACCAAAATTCTTATCTCACAACTATACTTTAGGAGAACCACTGGTCATTATCTTTAGAGTTTTCATGAGGTAGAATAAAAAAAATGAAATATTAAATATTCACCCTGCAAATTGGTTGGTTCAATTCTTTCTCGTTCCATGAGTGCACAAACCAAAAAGCAAAATAACCAGATAGACATGCTACGTACATTGGAAACCAATTGAAATCATGCAGTGTTGATTGCATGCTTGTTTGTCTATGGAACATCCGCCTTGAAAGCAATTCAGTGACAATTGTTCTCTGCAAAATCAACAGTTTGCTCGCTCCTTGTCTCAAGAGACAAAAATGAAATCAAATATATCTTGAGATAAGTAAATATAGAAATTTCATCTAAAAATATAATATAAAACCGATATCAGCCACATGAGAGTTCCATTTTGATTCCTACGACCTCATTTGAAATCTCAACAAATTAAAGTACATTATGCATATTCATCAATGACAAAATAATTCAAGTCCGTGTATGCTATAAAGGAACGTATCCGATCTATCTAAATATCATGAATAGAGAATCACAAACTGCACACCCGCAAATATAGTATTTACAACAATAATTCTAAGGGAAAACAAGCTTTAATAAAAAAAAGGCTCCATCATATTTATCCTTCAAGTTCAAACAGAATCACTATATCAACACATGAACAAATAATCACTTCCTTTCAGATTTTCCATTCTGATTCATCACCACAGAACAAGCATATGTTTCCAACATACGTCACCAAAACTACACTTATGAAATGAGGCAAAGTAGCATACGAATATTTTGCCAAGGTGTTTTTTGTGAAGGAGTATAAAGTCCTAATGTATAAGATTGTGCAAAACAAGCACCGGCGTGGTGGATATATGAATTCCTCTAAGGTTAGCTGATGGATGCAACTCCAAAAACCAAGCATGCTTTATTTTGAACAAAAGGTACATGCCAACTTTATTATAGACAGACATCAAGACAAGTGAATGATATGCAGACATTCATTGGAAAATAACTGCCAGTATGACAAGGCTTTTTGTCACTGGAATTTAGTCTTTCAACTTTATAAAGATTGGCATATAATAGGCTGCTGCTAACAAATGGCCCAGTACAGCTGTATAAATAATAATGTCGTCATCAAGTGTAGGTCCTAGATTGTTTAAAATGGCAGTACTGTTCATGAAACAGGCAACCCGCGCTTCAGTAAATCACCTAATTTACATTAAATCAAAGATCGGATGTGATTGATCTCTCTATATCTTACGGCTGAGCTGATCATAATTACTGAAAACAACATGAAATATTTTTTCAGTCTGGATCGAACACCACCAAACGATCTTCAGCAACGATAGCTAGAATGGATTTTATCTCCAGTAATATTGGAACAATGACTGCAAACAGAGGAGATGGAGCGGGACTTGCATTACCAGAATAATGCCGGTGTTGAGCTGCTGCCCCAGTGAGACGATGCCAATGTCATTCAACACGTCGTGCTGGTGACGTTTGGGATGTTGACGGCAGCTGCCACATCCAGGCCGTTCGTGACGAGATGAGAGGACGTGTGCGGCATCACTGAACACGCAGATTGCTACCACAAAATAGTTCATCAATCTAAATTATCCTGTCTAGAGCTAGCTCCGAATGTCCAGTCAATTGCATCTAAGGAGAGCAGTCTTACACCAAGCTGAATATCATGGAAGAGGCGTCCACTACTACATCTCAAACTGCCTTCCGTTGCAGTCTGTTCTCTTCTCCTGTGTGCATCCTTTCCACCATCTCATATCTGGCCTTCTTGTACCCACAGCCAGTCCTGCCCACAACGCCTTACTTCTCCTCCTCTCCCTTCCAGCACAAGCACTGCAAGGATTTTAATAAAAAAATTGATTGGTTCAGCATAAAAACATTTTTTGTTAATTCATCATAGTCAGAATATCCTCACTACTTCAATCAACCACTGAAACGGTACCATAAACATCACAAATTTGCAAATAAAAATTGGAAGGAAGGATAAGTGGAATACCAGTTGTGTGGCAGTGGAATAATTGAAAGTTATGGACCAAGAATAATCCAAATCGACCTTCTATCGTTCGTCATGTTCATCTCTGAATCCATACACCATCTAGTTTTCCAGACCGGGATCCTGAATAGAAAGACCAAACACACTGAAGCAAATCAACTGAAGGCGCAAAAATAAGTATGAGTCGGCTACTCAGAGTCAGAATTCAGAAAGTAACTTGTCTAGGGAATTTCAACGAACCTATAGACATGCTGTTTGAATTAGCACCTAAATAATTCTCTCAATTAGAAAAAGACTTGCCACCAGGATTTGGGCGTCACACTGACCGGCGACATCCAAAATTTGCACAGAACAAGAAGTTCGCAAAATACTGTTTAATGGAAATCAACGTCCATGGAAGCCTGATTAACAAACAACTTCAAAGTATGAATTAGTTCTACTATTTGAAATCAACATACATGGTTTAAAAGGAGGGCTTGCCTCGCTGCCGGCCACAACAGATGTAGCCGCCGTCAATTGTCGAGCTAGATTGGGGCACCGGTTGTAGGTGCAGCTGACAGATAGGAAACAGGAGAAGAATGGAATGATGATGGAGGGAGGCACCTTGTTGCAGTACACCGCCTAATATAAAGCCTCTCACTGCCTTATTATTTGAAATATGTGTTTGATTCGCGCAATTGTCTCTTTGCATGCTTGCGCTGCAATTTGTTTTTCTGGTTTTGTACAATCAGTGACTTTCTGCAGTATCAGTTTGTTTGCATGACACAGATGCATGCTTGCTGCTACTTGGCCTCTCTTCTCCATGTCGTAAGATCAGTAAGCGGCAACATAAAAAAAAAATCAGAAAATACCCTGATAAGTAGTTACAGATTGAACATGACAATTGTTAAGGATGATTACATGGGAAAACATGTATATGAGTAAGAAGACATAGATATAGATGTAAGGGGGACATAAAATGCACCACGGGAGTAATTCAGAGCATAGAGTAATTTAGGATTGAATAAATGATGTGTACAACTATCTCTAGGCTTAGAAGGGAATTATTATAGATCATTGTTGTGAAGGCAAATGTTCAAGAGCTCATAATACAGAACAATATTAGAACTCAAAAGCTTGGAGAAATGAAATATTAGGACTCAAGCATTAAAATGAAAGAGGCCCAGCTGGCATAAAATTCACAAACCTATGGTTTGAAGGCTGCATATTATAGGGAGAGGAGTTTATACTTCACTACATCATATAGTTACCTTGATTCACCTCACATGCAGCCTGCTTGGATACATGATACATAAAAGGTCTTCAAAATTAACATGAGAGATGGAAATGGTTAAGTTAGCAAATGGTAATAATAAGGGTAAAACAAGAATCAATGTCCAAAATCATTGTAGATGAACCGCAGCAGCAGTAATCGCTTAGCCAAGTCTGTACCTATCCTGTAAAGAGGACCAGCACTTTTTATCCTCCTTCTCTCCCTACAAGAAAAAAATATCACCATGATGTAATCAGAATTTTCAATTTTGTGCCATATTTAAAAAAAACTTATTTGGAGTTAACTTATAGCCATAAGCATCAGAAAAATGAAAATAACTAAATATTAGGAAGGCCATCACCCAGGGTGATCTTTGTGGATACCGATGATAGTTTTGTGTCAGTCGCATCACGGGGAATTAACTCGAGTGAAGTCATGGAGGGGTGGAGCATAATCCATATCAGCCGTCTACAAGATGTGGTCTACACATCTGTCTGCGCAAGAACAAACCGACCCGAGGCAAGACGACTCAAGGGAAAGGAAACTTGCTGAGCATGCATGAAGCATCATCCCGATGAAGCAGATGTAGCTTGCTGAATTGTTTATGTAGCCATCGTATCAACGATACAAAATTGGCTACCCCAATCCCATAGGTTCAAACGTCCAGGAAGATTTCATAGGTTGTAACTACCCTGATCTGACAGGTTATAAATTCAGCAATATATCAGAGGTTGAAATAGTAGGCCATTCATCAGCAGGATTAAAAAAATCAAGTCTTATCAATCAGAGTTGGATTCAAATTTTATACTCGACATCTGTCTATTAGATAGAAGACCAAATAATTAAGCTACCAACAACCAAAGTCACAAGTTTGTTCACCCAGGGATATTGAATGACACAACCAAACAGATTCTGAAATCTTTGGAATTTCTTAACAAACCCCAGCAAATAAATCGTTAAAGAATGCATCCTACCGAGATATAAGAGGGAGAGGACTTTACCAGCAAATATGTCGTTGAGGTTCATATTTGTTTTGTTGTGTGTCCTGAACCAGCGATGTAATGGGCTTGGCGAACATTAAGATGCAGGCACGAATCCTCCTCGAAGGCAGCGACGATGGTAGAGGTGTCAACCGTACAGGCACGACGACTCCGCACATCTTCGAAGAGCGTGGTGGCAGCATCCTCCCTGGCACACGCGTGTCCGATCCTCCCTTAACACACACCTGGTGACGGCTGAACCAGAAGGAAGGGACGATCAGTGGCGATTTTTTCTCCTTCTTACGGAATGGAGTTGAATGGAGCAATCTGGAGTGGGTTCGTGGAGAAAGGGTTGGATGCCTGGATCTTGTATGGGTGGAGGGCGGCGAACGGCGCGACGGCGACCTGCGGCGGCTCTCGCGGGGCGCGACGGGCGGTGAATGGCGGCGGCGAACGGCGCGCTGGCGGGGCGGCGACCTGCGGCGGGCGGCTCCCGCGGCGCGCGACCCGCGGCGGGGGCTGGCTCCCGCGGCTGGGGAGGCTCCCGGCGACCTGCGGCGGCTTCCTGTGGCTCCGGCGGCGCGAGGCGGCGGTGACGGGCGCGGCTTCCCGTGGCTCGGCGCGAGGCTGCTGCGAAGGGCGCGGCTGCGGGAGGCGAACGGCGCGGGAGGAGGAAGGTCGTGCGGGAGGAGAAGGAGGAGGTCGTGCGGACGGTTTTCTCTCTTTTTTACCGCCAGGCAGATTTGCCATCGATCGATCGTGGCTTAACCCGTGGTTGATAGCGTTAAACACAAAAGAATTAAGAGCCATTAAATTTTGATGATGGATGGATGTGATTGTTTGAATCTGCCTCTCTTTCTTTTATGGTGGTAGTAGATGGTATGGTGGGTAATTAAAGCGTAAAACGCGTTTAGTATGTTGGAGGGATGTAGACGATCAAATTGCAGGTGTCGATGGATAGGATGATCTGGTTCTCCGCCCTCTCTTTCTTTTATAGTGGTAATAGATAAGTCTTTTTAGACATTTTAAATGGACCACAACATACGGATATATGTAAATATATTTTAGAGTGTAGATTTACTCATTTTGTTTCGCATGTAGTCACTTCTTAAAATATGTAGAAAGACTTATATTTGGGAACGGAGGGAGTAGTATCTTGGATCCTCTGGATGTAGAAGAAAATGGATACTTGGTCATCACAGTCAAAGGGCACAAAAACCAAGATAGTTATATTAGGATCTAGCTGAAGCTACTGTACAGAAACTTCAGAGATTTGCTTACACAGAAGTAGCGATCGTCGGCAATTTTATAATGTACTGTACAAAAATGAGTACAATATCGGAGGTGTGTTCCGCCTAGAACTGTAGGCACATCTCACATGATTTCTTGGCGTGCATCGTGTGTGTTGCACAGTATTAACGTAAATGTTTTCTTTAGGAAAACTAGCAGGGTCACGCGGCTAGAATTATCATGTATTAACATATCATATCTTAATTATGACATGTTAATTCTTTGTATTCGTCTACTTACTAATTTATTTTAATTTTTTGTCGAATTACATCTTCAGTTTTTAGTACCACCGCAGGATTTTAGTTTAATTCCTAAAAAGTAGCCAAAATACGTAGCTGGTGAACTCATGGTTTTGTTTACATAGAAGATATAATCAATAGCCTCATATGTTTTTTTAATCTTGTGTATTCATATGTTATCCTTTATTTGTGTCTACATCAGTAGTACATTAGTTACTTAGTACTGACAATTGCAGGGAAGTTTGTTTTATATGTATCTAATTTTTTGGCAAAATAAGACACGTATGTACCTATATTGGTGTAAACTGTAAAGTGCTACCGATATTACTTTTTTCTGAACAGTTTGGCCCATATTTAAAGTGCTACCGAGATTGCCAGTAGGAAATGATTGATGCACGTTATATACTATTATTTTTTTAGATATGTATGATTTGGACTTCTGAGTAATTATTTTAGGGATAAGTATATTTTTCGTCCTCGAACTCTGGCGATAGTATAGAAATCGTCCCTCAACTCCGAAAACACTAAAACTCAGTCCCTCAACTATTTAAACCGGATACTTTTCGTCCCTCGCGACGCTTAAAGTGATTTTGGTATGACGTCAACCCGGTTTTGACTAAAACCGTCCATGTGGCCTGGTTTTGACCACCATGTAATCTGACCTATGTTATTTATGAAAAATTGGGTTTGCTCAGAGCATCTCAGTCGCATGTTTTGTCCAGTTTGGTAACAGCAAATTGTATGCTAACTCGATGGTTTCAGTTTCAGATCATTGTATAAACTGAATGGGATTCATAGCACATTGTTCACATGATTTTAGACCATTGTGTAAACTGAAGACATATCAGATTGTTCACTTGTTCATAGTCTGACATAACCACAAACATAGTACTGATTAGTCTTACAAGCAAACCATAACGGAATTCTCAAAGTCAGACGAAGTAAATGAGAAATAGTACTGATTAGTCTTAGAAGCAACCACATACATGAATTCTGACATAATCACAAGTGATAACCACAAACATGAGTACAGGTATACTAGTCCAGTAGTTTTGCTGGGACTTTCTTTGCTCTTTTATTTCCTCCAACTCGAGAACTTGCAGCACCAGATGTAACATTGACTGTAAATGATGAACTAGACTGCATATTTACTGTCACATTTGAACTTGAAGCAGACATCCAGAATATTACTGCACATTTACTGTCGCATTTACTGTAAATGATGAACTAGATTACACATTACTGTCACATTTTCAATCAAAACCAGGCCACGTGAACGGTTTTAGTCAAAACCGGGTCCGTGTCATAGCAAAACCACTTTAAGCGTCGCGAGGGACGATAAATATCCGGTTTAAATAGTTGAGGGACTGAGTTTTAGTGGTTTGGGAGCTGAGGGACGATTTCTATACTATCGCCAGAGTTCGAGCATGAAAAATATACTTATTCCTTTTTTTACGGTGACTGAGTAATTTTATTTGGCGTGTAGTACTTGCCTATCTCACTTTTTTGTACGTGTGTTGTACTACTTGCCAAAATTTTCTAGATGTATACGACGTTTAGTACTTGCCCATCTCAGTTTTTTTTACATGTGTAGTACCTGACTAATATTTGGAGACGTGTAAGATTAGGATTCCCGTAGAGGCTTTTCTTTGACGTGTAGTACTTATCTTCTTTCAGGTTTTCACGTTTAGTGCTTGTCTAATTCCAACCGTTAATACATCTTAGTTTTAGAATAATAAATCATCACCGTTCGTTTTCTATCATTTTAAGTATATAATAGAGTGTCTACATCAGTAGTACATTAGTTAGTTAGTACTGACAATTGCAGGGAAGTTTGTTTTATATGTATCTAATTTTTTGGCAAAATAAGACACGTATGTACCTATATTGGTGTAAACTGTAAAGTGCTACCGATATTACTTTTTTCTAAACAGTTTGGCCCATATTTTTTACAACGGTCTGATCACTGGTATTTGCGGGGCGTACGTAGGAGGCTGTTTTTTTAGGATCAATGTAGGGATGTATGGCTGCCTCCGGACTTTAACTTTGAGGTGAGTATTCTTTGCAGCAGTCCGATCACTGGTATGTGCGAGGACGTAGCAGTCTGCTTTTTTTTAAACATGGAGTCTCTTTTTTTTCTAGATTGATGTAGGGACGTATGGCTGCCTCCGGTCTTGGGTCTTTCCGAGGAGGATTGTCCAATCCGCATTAGGAAAAAATTAGTGCCTTTAATTACACGTACGTGCAGCCTTTTTATTTTCCCTTACAAAACACGTACTTGCAGCAACGGATTCCTTTTTAAAAGGCTTGTACATGCAACGTTTTTTCTCTATTTTTAGAGATTGCCAGTAGGAAATAATTGATGCACGTTATATACTATTATTATTTTTAGATACGTATGATTCAGACTTCTGAGTAATTTTTTTTATGGTGACTGAGTAATTTTATTTGGCGTGTACTACTTGCTTATCTCACTTTTTTGTACGCGTGTTGTACTACTTGCCAAAATTTTCTAGATGTGTACGACGTTTAGTACTTGCCTATCTCAGTTTTTTTTACATGTGTAGTACTTAACTAATATTTGGAGACGTGTAAGATTAGGATTTCCATAGAGGCTTTTCTTTGACGTGTAGTACTTATCTTCTTTCAGGTTTTCACGTTTAGTGCTTGTCTAATCCCAACCGTTGATACATCTTAGTTTTAGAATAATAAATCATCATCGTTCGTTTTCTATCGTTTTTAGTATATAATAGAAGATAATAAATCATCACCGTTCGTTTTCTATCGTTTTAAGTATATAATAGAAGATAGATAGATAGATTGTGTGGGGTGTTCATCACATCTCGCACGGCTTGCTTCGCCTGATCGTCTGTGATAGCTCTCTGGATCGCCCACGTGCACTTTCATGCTTAACGTGTGCGATCGGAGGACCTATCATCAACGATTAATCTGGGTTGTGTCCGATGAAGCTCCCTATTGCCGATCTTCACAATGGGGCGGTTCAGAATTGCGTCAGCGAAAGGGAGTTCGAACCGTTCCCATAGGTCCGCTCTGCACTAATTACTCATGCATATTAGACATTGTGTAAGCCCTAGAATCATCTTTTTAGTCACATCGGAACTTGATAGTCTTGACATCAAGAATATCTACCAATTTACTTGATTCATACACCATAAACAAGCTGCCCATATTATGGAGATATTTTTTGCGTGAAATTATGGAGATATTTAACGATGCATGGGAAAAAGATACATTACAAATACACTACTGTAAATTTATCTGTGTATAGTTGTGATAATATTTTTTTCTAAGATCCTAGCTAAAATCCATTTAAGAAGAAAAAATTAGCAAATATAAAAAAACTGTTTGCCCAAATGTTGCAAGTTACTTAGCGCTACAATTTTTGAACAATAAATATTATAATTTTATGAATTTATCATTTTAAATATATGAACATGTTTGCATTGTTATAATGATACATATGAGTTAGTTTATATTCTTAATCATGTTAGTTATACCTAAAAATAGTATTAATATAATATGTCAAAAGATTCACCGCCAAGATTAAAATACATTTGATAAGAAGATAGCTACGAAGTAGAAAAGTTCAATATAAATTGGGCAATAGGACTGGTGGGTATGGTACCATGAAATGTGAATCCAAGTGAGCTGATATTGTTTTGTTTATCAGTGCTAGCTATTTGCAATGGGTATAGTCAGTATTAGTATATCTCCGAATTTATATTACAGTAGCCTGTTTTAAGTGAACCATTTCATGAGAACTAAACTGAACCATAATTCCATGTATATGGATGCAACGATTCAGTTTAGACATCGAGTAGCAGATATCAGTTGGGTTCACACTAGTAGAAAAAGGGTCAAACGTGAAGCACATTAGTGCCGGTTTGATTTTGGCCCGGTACTAATGGTACCATTAGTGCCGGTTCGAACGGATTTGCATTAATGCCGGTTCGTGTTGAACCTTTAGTACCGGTTCGTGGCACGAACCGGTACTAAAGGGGTGGTGGCAGGCTGGCGTCAGGCCGGGGCCCCATGATCACCTTTAGTGCCGGTTCGTGCCATGAACCGGTACTAAAGGGGTCTGACCTATAGTACCGGTTGGAGACACAAACCGGCACTATAGGGCAATTTTCAAACTTGAAAAAATCATAACTAAATCATCCTAATTCAGAAAAATACATATAATATATCAAAATTTGCAGAACAAAAAGATTGATCCGCTGAAAATCCGTTCGACAATTTTTGACAATTTTTTAAAATCACAAAATTCCAAAGGGAAAATAGAGTTTTTTGGGCGTTTTAGACATTTTTTGGACGTTTTTAGCGTTTAGTGCTAGGGTTTAGATTTCAGCGTTTAGGGTTAGGTTTTATGGTCTAAACCCTTAGTTTTTACTGTTTAGCATAGAGTTTCCGACGTTTTAAGTCCCGGGTTTAGGGTTTAGGACAATTTTTGAAATGACAAATTGTAAAAGGAAAAATCTTGTCGAACCGGTCAAACAACTGATTCAAGAAATATATAGTGTTACTAAATAATTACGCAATAATATTAGTGTTACTAAATAAGTATCTCAGTTTTTTTGAATTTTGTTCAAATCTGGTCAAACTGTGGTCAAACTATGGTCAAACTACTTATTCAAGAAATATTAGTGTTACTACATAATTATTCAAGAATATTAGTGTTACTAAATAATTATTTCAATTTTTTGAATTTTGGTCAAATCTGGTCAAAATATGGTCAAACTGTGGTCAAACTTATTCAAGAAATATTAGCGTTACTAAATAATTACTGTTTTTTAGAATAATAGTTTCAAACTCAAATGGTGAAATGTGTGACTTCATGCTCAAGCTAAACTCCTGAGGGTTAATAGGATTGACATCTTACTATTGTCAGGAAAACAACAAGTGTAGACTCGGAAACGAAGGAGAATAGAATTTGAAAGTTAAGCGTGCTCGAGCTGGAGTAGTGAGAGGGATGGGTGACCGATCGGGAAGTTAGATGATTTGGAATGAGTTATCCATACTTGAGCAGTTAAGAGAGGTGATTAGAGACTAAATCATCAAATAATTCAGAAAAATTAAAAATCAAATTTTTTTTCCTTCAAAAAAAAACCTTTAGTACCGGTTGGTAACACCAATCGGTACTAAAGGTCCCCCATACCAGGGCGCGAGCTCACGCCATGTGGTGGCACTTTAGCGCCGGTTTGTGCCGAACCGGTACTAAAGGGGAGGGGGGCTTTAGTGCCCACACTTTAGTGCCGGTTCCATAACCGGCACTAAAGGCCCTTACAAACCGGTTTTAAAGCTCCGTTTTCTACTAATGTCAGGTTCTAGCTGTTTAATGCAAAGTCTGTCATCTCAGTGAACTACTTGTTAGTATGTGCATGAATAAACTAAAAAAGATCACCTATATATCTTTGAATTAAAATACATTCAAGTCTTATTCCTTCTAGCACATAACCTATATTTAAGACTATTTGTATTGTAATTTCATAAATTTTAAATATATATTTGTATTGTAATTTCGCAACATGGACCATGTTGTTACGGTGACCCATTGCAACATGCATCATGTTGCGGTACCATGACATGTACTTTGGTCAATCATTGCAAGATGGACAATGTTACGGTCACCTATTGCAACATGGACCTGTTGCGGTAACGCAAACATGCATGTTGGACCTTTGGTCAACCATTGTAACATGGACCATGTTGTAGTCACCTCCAGCTCCCTCTGCGAACACAGCTCATCGTGCGAGTATGTCACAGATGTTGAAACGGATGGTGTCGATGCAGTGCTCGCTGAGGGAGTCCTAGATTAGGGGGTCCTCGGGTGTCTGGCTGTGTGATGTGGGCCAGACTGATGGGCCGTGAAGATACAAGGTAGAAGGCCTTCCCTCATGTCCGGATAGGACTCTCCTATGCGTGGATGGCAAGATTAGCATCCGGATGTATAATTTCCTTCTTCTGCAAGCCGACTCTGTACAACCCTAGGCCCCTCTGGTGTCTATATAAACCGGAGGGTTTAGTCCATAGAGGCTATTAGAATTCACATAGGCTAGACATCTAGGGTTTAGCCATTACGATCTCGAGGTAGACCGACTCTTGTAACCCCTATACTCATCAAATACAATCAAGCAGGACATAGGGTTTTACCTTCATTAAGAGGGCCCGAACCTGGGTAAACATTGTGTTCCCGGTGTCCCTTGTTACCTTCGATCCTCAGACGCACAGTTCGGGACCCCCTACCCGAGATCGGCCGGTTTTGACTCCGACATTAGTGCTCTCATTGAGAGTTCCATCGTGTCGTCGGCAGAAGGTT
Organism: Triticum urartu; assembly: GCF_056163025.1. Lineage (NCBI taxonomy): Eukaryota > Viridiplantae > Streptophyta > Magnoliopsida > Poales > Poaceae > Triticum > Triticum urartu. The sequence continues at coordinate 718,929,429 of NC_141879.1, forward strand.
CGATGGCTCGTTCGATCGTCAACAACGATGCTGTTTCCGGGGAAACTTTCCTCCCGGTCAACTTTTTGTGTTTGGCGGCTTCGTTCTGCGTGCCAATTCAAGTGGTCACCATGAACAGATCGACAGCTACGCCCCTGGTCATCAGATCAGATTCGGGAGCGTGAATTACGTCACTGATATCCGAGGAGACTTGATCTTCGAAGGGTTCACGGCCTCGACCACTATTCCTCATCTCCAAAAAGGAAACCCATCGGATCCATCATCAGGCACCGCTCAAAGACCAACTATCATCCCTGCCCTGGCCGTAGATCTAGAGCAGACCACCTCATCCGAAGATGGGAGTTTGAAACCCACCGGACTCTCTCCTACTACGGAGCTCTTTGCCGGAGACCCAGAGGCGACCATATATTCGGCAAGCCTGGAATCAAGAAGGACTCTCCCTGTCATCGGAGAGCCGAACTGACCTCTAAGAGGCTAGCTCCGTACTCTCAAGGTCTGCGCCCATTGAGCATGGCTAGGTGTCATGTATCATGCCCAGCTCCGCAGGACCTCAGTTCCCTGTCCGGCCTTCGCTGCTAAATGAGGCCCTGGACTTAATGCGATCTCTCGCCATTATGGAAATAATACCTCCGAACTACGCCCAGCCCGGATTAGGGACTGAGAGCGGGGAATTTTACGTCCCACCCACCACCCACTTAATAGCCACTGTCGAAGACTTAACCGACATGCTAGATTACGCCTCCGAAGACATCGATGGTATGGTCGACGATGCCGGAGACAAACCAGGCCAAGACCTGCCATTTACCAGGCGCTAGATGGCCACCTTCATATATGATGTGTATATGGTGGATGCACCTAAAAAGGATGACGACGACGGCAGGAAGGATCCGAGCGAGGACAAGCCCATTGAGGCACCACCAAAACGTCGATGTCAGCGGCGCCGCTCAAAATCGCGTTGCGAAAAGGAAAGCAATACCAGCACTGGAGACAATAACACTCCGGACGATGCCGAAGATCCCGAAGACCCCGCTGAGCCCGCATCTGAGCAGGATGAGTGGGAGGAGGGACAAGTTAGCCCCGATGAGCAGGTCGGGAATGAGGATCCGGAGGATAGTAACTATCTACCGATCTCTGAGGAGGATGTCAGTCTCGACAACGAAGACTTCATCGTGCCAGAGGAACCCCTCGAGGAAGACCGCTTTAAGCGACTACTCATCAGAACTACGAGGAGCCTAAAAAAGAAACAACAACAGCTTTAAGCCGAACAGGACACGCTCAACGATAGATGGACTAAAGTCTTGGCTGCCGAAGAATACGGCCTCGAGCACCCAACAAAGAGCTACTCGAAGCGCAGGCTACTACCACAATTTGACGACGAGGACCCTGAGCCAATAGCGCCAAGGTATAATCCTGTTGACGAACCCGATCGACCACCACGTGGACGGGATAGAGCGGCTACTTACGCCGAACGCCAGCCCGCGCCACCTCGCCGTCGAGGCAAAGAGGTAGCGGCTCCGGGCTACACCTACGACTTATGCCAGGACCTGTTCAATAGAGCCGGTCAGACTAGATCAATCTATGGATCAAGGGGGCGTGCTCCAACACGAGATGACGACCATCAGGCTTGGCGCGATAAGCATAACCACACTCAGGCTGAAAACCGAACACAGATGTCATCCGAACTCCGTCGTGATGTTGCCCGATACAGAGGCGCCGCACACCCCTTGTGCTTTACCAATGAGGTAACGCAGCACCAGTTCCCAGAAGGGTTTAAACCCGTACATATTGAAGCATATGATGGAACGAAAGATCCTGCTGTATGGATTGAAGACTTTCTTCTCCACATTCACATGGCTCGCGGTGATGATCTCCACGCCATCAAATACCCCCCCCCCCCCCTAAAGCTAAAGGGAGTAGCACGGCAGTGGTTAAACAGCCTCCCAGAAAACTCTATTGGCAGCTGGGAAGATTTGGAGGATGCCTTTCAAGACAACTTCCAAGGTACCCATGTTCGGCCACTAGACGCCGATGACCTTAGTCACATAGTCCAGTAACCCGGAGACTCAGCCTGCAAGCTCTGGACTAGGTTCTTAATTAAAAGAACCAAATAGTGGACTGTCCGGACACCGAATCCCTAGCGGCCTTTAAACATACCACCCATGATGAATGGCTCGCCCAACACCTCGGTCAAGAAAAGCCGAAGTCTATGGCAGCCCTTACCGCATTCATGACCCGCTTTTGCGTGGGACAAGATAGCTGGCTAGCTCGAAGAAGCAACATCACCAGCGACCCTAGCACCTCCGAAGCCAGGGATGGCAACGGCAAGCCACGACGCAACAAACTTAAGCGTCGGAACAACAATGAATATACTTTAGATATGGCAGTCAATGCCGGATTCAGTGGGTCTAAACCCGGTCAGCGGAAGAAGCCATTCAAAGGAAATAGGGACGGTCCATATAATTTGGACAAAATACTCAATCGGCCTAGCCAGATTCATGCCACGCCCGACAAGCCTGCAATCACTCCAAAAAAAACCGTTGGGTGTTTAAACAAGCCGGTAAGTTAAATACCGAACATAAGGGGAAAGGACTGCCAAGCGTGGACGATGATGAGTCCCTCCCACCGAACACAGGGGGACAGAAGAAATTTCCCCCTGAGGTAAAAACAGTGAATATGATATACGTCACTCATATCCCCAAGAGGGAGCGCAAGCGCGCGCTAAAGGACGTCTACGCCGTAGAGCCGGTCGCCCCAAAATTCAATCCTTGGTCGGCTTGTCCAATCACCTTCGATCGCAGGGACCACCCGACCAGTATCCGCATGGAGGTTCGGCAGCCCTGGTCCTTGATCCAATCATCGATGGATTCCATCTCACTCGAGTCCTTATGGACGGCGGCAGCAGTCTTAACTTGATTTATCAAGACACTGCTCGTAAAATGGGTATTGACCCGTCAAGAATCAAGCCTAGTAACACCACCTTTAAAGGAGTGATACCCGGTGTAGAGGCCCGCTGCACGGGTTCCTTAACATTGGAAGCAGTCTTCGGTTCACCGGATAACTTCCAAAGCGAAGACTTGATCTTCAACATTGTCCCCTTTCGTAGTGGTTATCACGCACTGCTCGGACGAACCGCCTTCACCCGCTTCAATGCAGTCCCGCACTATGCTTACTTAAAGCTCAAGATGCCCGGACCACGTGGAGTTATCACAGTCAATGGAAACATGGAGCGCTCCCTCCATACCGAGGAGCATACCGCAGCCCTTGCGGTTGAGGTGCAGAGCAGCCTCATCAAGATGAACACTTCATCGGCCATCAAGCCCTCGGACACAGTTAAACGAGTCCGGCCTACCCTGCAGAACAACAGCTCGGTGAATTCCGAGCTGGACTAGCAGTTCTACCTCCATCACTCGCCCCATCTAACCGCGACATATGTACCGTGTGTGCATAACTACGCACTTAAAATACCTTGGGCAACGACGGAGTCACAATGCGGGCAGGGTCTATAGTGCGGTTTAACCCTATTTTGACCTCAACTCCTTCCTTTTTCTTCCTTTTTTCTTCCTCCTATTATAGATTCGTTAAAACCTAATCACCTGATGATGGCACAAGGCTCTTTCACATGCCCCTTATATACACGCGATCGTCGATTTCTCCTCTCAAAGGATTCGGCACCAAGGCGACAGCGGCGCAGACGTGCGGCAGGGCGTGAAGGAAATCTTCAAGAATACCTTTTCTTTTTTCGGCCCTATATACAGCCTCCCCTTGTGTACAAATTCTCGGCATGTAAAATAGCCTTGATGTTTGTGGCAATATCTGTAATAGCACGTTTTGACGTATCGATCAGATTATAATGGAAACAGTTTTTCACTAACCCCTGTTCAGCATTGATTTATTTCATAAATCTGTATTCCTTTTTTACGTCAGATTGCCATATATACTTTGGTACGGCTTAAATTCCAGGGGCTCTATTCGTCCACACATATTTTCAAAAAGTCCGAACACTTCTAGAGTATACTTCGGCGTCCCAAATATTGCATTATATGCATCAGCTCCGAATCATGTCTTTGGTCAATAGTTGGGTTGTTCGGCTCCTGTGATTACTACCTTACATTCCGCTTGTTCGGCTAGGGTAGTAAAGGGAGAACTACTGCGATTATGTTTCTGGTTCGTCCGCTCAAACACCTCAGTAGAGAAAGCCGAAAACTGAATGTCATTATACGATGAGAGCTGGTTGGTGATTTGGTGAATTGCTATAAATCTCCTGTGATTTCTTATGTATTATACGAAGGACTGGCCTTCGTCCAGTCATGCGCCTAAGGCATCCCAGTTCGGATAGCCGCATACACACCAGGGGCTAGTACTTAGTCCCACCGTCAAACTCCTATGGCTAAGTGAAAGTGATAAAATCGCATAGTCCGATTGCCTGGTTCGTTGCGCAGACACCTCCTTTTATGGACCAAGACGTTGGGTCAAGTGTGATCGTGCGCTATTCCGAACACCCCCGTAGCATCTACGTGGGGGCTGAAGCTGACGACTGGAAAACTCTCAAAATTAGAAAAACGACCGCATAGGAGGAAAGTTATTTTAGATAAAAGCATGCATTACAGGCCCTGGTTCATAACACAAAGTCTGGATAAATATATCACATTCATTCAAACATGATATCCTTTGAGCATTGGCCCTCTACTATTCGGGCACCCTCCAGGACGTCAACAAAAAACCGCTATGGCTTGCTGTGGTCCTTGCCTTTGGGTGGGCCCTCGGTCGCCACAACGGTGGCCTTCATCTTCGCCCAGTGCATCTTCACACGGGAAAAAGGCCATCCGCGCACCCTCTATGCACGCCAACTCTGGGCAGTGCATCGGCGAGTCGCTTCACCAGGCCGAAGTAGCTGCTAGGAATAGTTTCGGCTGGCCAAAGCCGGACTATGACGTTCTTCATGGCCAAGCCGGACATCCTATGCAGCTCTGCCAGTTGCATCATCTGGTTGTTCAATAGCGCCGGACGCTCCGGCGCCAGGAACTGTGCCCAGAAGAGCTTCTCCGTCGTGTTCCCCTCCTGGGCCTGGAAGAACTGCGCGGCGTTGGCTGCACTCTTCGGAAGATCCGGAAAGTCATCTGGAGAACTCCATAGTTGAGTGAGCAAGACATATCTTTGACTGCCAAATATACTCTGCAAAAGAAAGGGCTTACCAGCCGCTATTTGTTCGGCCTGCCGGATCTCCTCACGAGCCGCCCGGGACTCGGTCCGTGCTTCTTTGGCCTCTTGAAGGGCCTTGGTGAGATCGGCCGCTTGGGCCGCACTCTTCTCCTCCAAGGCCTCGCACTTGCCGATGGCGTCCTTCAGCTCTTGCTCTACCTTGGCCACCCTCTCTTCATGCTGGCGGCGGGCGACCTATTCGGTCTTTAAATCCGCAGCCGCTTTATCAGCGGGCGCTTTGCTCGCCTTCGCTTGCTCCTTGGCTTGGGCAAGGGCGCTCTTGAGGGTCTCAACCTTGGCCGTGCTACCTGCAATCATAATCATAGCAGTGTATGAGCTTAACTTTGAATTTGCATATCACTTCAGACATATAAGAGCTCTTTTAAACATACCTTGTGCCTCATTGAACCGCTTGTTAATGCGGTCGATCTCATCATCAGCTAGCTCCAGCTTCCGATTGAGTTCGGAAACTTTAGCGGCCTGGGCGATCGCTGCCAACAGGGAAGCCTGTTATCCAATAGAAAAGTATGTTACCTCCTGCGAAAACTATTCGATCATCTGTTCGGCCTTTTTCAAAACCGAACAGAGTTTCAGGGGCTACTATCTATATACAGGTATATTTCCTTCATATAAAAAGCGTCTAAGAATATTACGTCGCATACCTCAAAGCCTGTTAGCAGGCTTGTGAAGGCTTCGTTCAGCCCGCTTTTGACGGACTGAACCTTCTCAACCACCACACCCATCAGGGTGCGGTGCCCCTCCACGATGGCAGCACGCCGTAGTGCCTCCACCAAAGTATTCGGCGCCTCCGGATTAGTGGAGGTCGCCGTCGGAGTCGACGCTCCCCCTCCTTCAAAGGGGGTTGCTCACTCGATTCCGGAGCCATGTGGGTCTCCAGAATAGTGTTTGGGCCGGACTGGTCAGGGCCCCCGCCGTCGGTCTCCATGGGGGTTGTACCCCCCATGTTCTCGGGAGCCGAGGCCTCACCCTCAGGCACCATATTGGCAGCCTCCCTCACCTCTCCGTGGCCCGGAGAGACCCTTTGGGACAACACATCGGTGTCATCCGCCGTGGTTGGCGGAGAGGCTCGCGGAGGCGTCTCGCTCTCCACCATCTCTGGTGCCAGAGAGCTCCCCTCAGACAACGATGGATGGGGGAGGTCGTTTGCAGGACTGAAATACACACAACCTAATATGTTATATTGAGAACATAAAATACCGGATATTTGTAAAGTATCCTTTATACTTACGATGTGGCCAGGGGCTTTTCCCTGGGGCACCTCTTGCGGATGTGTTCGGCATCCGAATCTGGACCATCCGAGAGGGTTATCTTCCCCCTCTTGGACACCCCCTCTTCCGGGTCTATGCAGGCTTCCCTTTTCTTTTTCCTCCCCTTGAGGGGAGAGTCACTTTCAGCCTCCTCCTCCACTTCGTCTTCATCCCCCTCGTGGGAGGAGGACTTCGGTCTTTCCGAACACTGCGTCCGAAGTACCCTTATGGCAGAGGCCACCCTTAGCCTCCTTGCTCTTCTTCTTGGCCTTCTTCTCTGGCACCTGATAGGGCGCCGGAACTAGCATCTTCGTGAGTTATGGTTTGTCCGGATCTTCAGGCAGCGGTACAGGACACTTGATCCGCTCTTCCTTCGCTGTCCAGCCCTGTGAGAGGGATGGAGAACACATTATGCCTAAGGATTTATGGAACAAAGGTATGTTTGGGAATAATACACTTACCGGAGTGGCCGGATTCTCACTGTCAAGGCCGATGTCTTCGGTCTTCTTTGGCCACGTGTTCTGGGCCTTGAAGAGCAGCTTCCAGATCTTTTCGTGCGTTGTGCTGAAAAAGTGCTGCAGGGTCTGGGGACCTTCCGAATTGAACTCCCACATATGGAGAGGTCGGAGTTGGCAGGGGAGGATCCGGCGGAAGAGCATCACCTGAATCACGTCAGTGAGACTCGTGTTCTTACTTATGATGTTTTTGATGCACTTTTGCAGTGTCAGCACTTCCACGGTCAACGCCCAGTCCAGACCCTTGTTGGTCCACGACGCGAGCTGCATAGGGGTCCAGATCTAAACTCAGGAGTGGCCGCCCATCTGGCGCCGTAGGATTCGGTGATGTAGAACCACTCCTGCTGCCACACCATGACGGTCTCCACAAAGGCCCCTTTAGGCCAAGTGGTGTTGGGGAGCTTCCTCACCATGGCGCCACCGCAGTCCGCATGCTGCCCGTCGACCACCTTCGGCTTCACATTGAAAACTTTTAGCCATTGGACAAAGTGTGGGGGGATGCGGAGTAGCGCCTCGCACACGACGATAAACGCCAAGATATGGAGGAAAGAATTTGGGGCTAGATCATGGAAATCTAGCCCGTAGTAGAACATGAGGCCACGGACAAAGGGGTGGAGGGGAAACCCTAGTCCGCTGAGGAAGTGAGGGATGAACACAACCCTTTCGCCGGGCTCCGGGGTGGGGATAACTTGCTCCTTAGTAGGGAGCCTATGTGCGATGTCCGCAGACAGGTACACCGCCTCCCAGAGCTCCTTGACATCCTTGTCTGTGACGGAGGAGGCCTCCCACTTGCCCTTGGAGCCAGATCCAGACATGGCTGGAGAGGTTGGTGGCAGTGGGGAAGATTGAGGCTTGGGCGCTGGAGCTTGAGGATGGGAAAACGGGAGAAGGAAGAAGGCATGGGGAGAAAAGAGGGATCTTTATCCACTTATATAGGCAATGAATATCAAGCGCTCCCCCCTCAAGCCTTAAAACTCGACTGTTCCCAAGGGGTCGTGCGAATGACACGGTTGGATTACCCAAAATCATATTGATGAGGATCCCGCGAAAAGCGGACATGGGCAAAAACAGTTTGAAATATTAAAGAGGCCAGATGTGGTGTTTCGCAGAAAAAGTTGTCAGTTGACAGACATTATTTTGATTAAATATTTTTCCTTTGAGGTTGAGGGTTGTGATTGTCATGCAGAGCCAGATACAGTTCCTTTATTCAGCAGATTTCTTTGAAGTATTCGGGAGGAGGAACCCACCTTGCAATGCCGAAGACAATCCGTGTGCCGAACATATCGTCATTGAAGACTGGTTCAGAAGCTACTAAGGGAGTCCTGGATTAGGGGGTCCTCGGGTGTCCGGGCTGTGGGATGTCGGCCGGACTGATGGGCCTTGAAGATACAAGGTAGAAGGCCTTCCCTCGTGTCCGGATAGGACTCTCCTATGCGTGGATGGCAAGATTGGCGTCCGGATGTATAATTTCCTTCTTCTGCAAACCGACTCTGTACAACCCTAGGCCCCTCTGGTGTCTATATAAACCAGATGGTTTAGTCCGTAGAGGCTATCAGAATTCACATAGGCTAGACATCTAGGGTTTAGCCATTACGATCTTGACGTAGATCGACTCTTGTAACCCCTATACTCATCAAATACAATCAAGCATGGCGTAGGGTTTTACCTCCATTAAGAGGGCCCGAACCAGGGTAAACATCGTGTTTCGTGTATCCCTTGTTACCTTCGATCCTCAGACGCACAGTTCGGGACCCCCTACCCGAGATCAGCCAGTTTTGACACCGACACTCGCACCAGTCGATGTTGAGGCAGTCAGCAACGCCTGTGGTGTTTAAGAAGTAGAGCTTTAGCACTGGCACCATGGAGTTGTTGGTGGAGATCGCCATGAAGACAGGGAGCTTGAGCGCCAGCACCGAGGAGCCATCGGTAGAGATTGCTATGGAGAGTTGGCGGGGTCCAAGATGGTAGTGGGACCAAGATAGTGGTGGTGAGACCAAGATGGAGTCGAGAAGGGGATAGGAGGCGCGCTGCCATGTGAGTTCTCTCTGTGACGAAGGAGAGATGGGAATGAGGGGGGAGAAACGTGTGGAGGACAGCTTAGGGAAATAAATAACATTGGGAGGGGGAGTTGGCAGGCCCACTTGGGCATGTGTCGTGCAGGGAAGATGGTGGACACATGCGTTGCGATCCGTCGGGTGATATTTTTCAAAAAGGAGGATAACCCCCGACCTCTACATGAGAACGATGCATGCAGCCATATATTATTAATAGTGCAAAATCCAGCAGTCGAACACCATCGACCCGGAAATAAAGCGGAAAACAAACCCTGAGGCAGTATACCTCACGACAATAACTCCACCGGATAGCCACTAACCCCTATTATACAAGACACAATATAAACGAAAAATACACAATTCCTAGGCTACGCCTTCAAGAAGGAATCGCCGCACGTGCGCCAATGATGGCGAGTCTACCACAAGGATGAATTCAGGATTCTCATCCCAAAAGCCAAGCTTCAATCCGACCCCACACGACCTCGGAGTCCCCCACCGTTGATGAAGAGGGCCTGCCGCCCCGATTCTGGGTGCTACAGGGAGCACCCACTGTCGCGCCAGTCGCTGTCATCACCCATACAACAACAACTGTCACCGCCATCCTGCATCAAGCGCCGTCGACGCCGGAGGAAGCTCTGACCGCCACGCGTGTCCTATGACGAGCCCGGACACTGGACCCCAAGATCCGCTGCCACCGGTGCCGCCACAAGGACACGTCTCCTCGCCCGTTATCCGCAGCGGAGGGGACGCCGCCACCACCATGGCCGGATCAAGGCCAGCCATCGTCGTCGCTACCGCAAAGACTGGATCCGGGCTGGACGCCGCCGCCGCCACCGCCACCAGCCACGCCCAGCCCCATCTCCATCCTCAAGCCATGCCCAGCCGATCTCCACGCCACACGCAATAGAACTCCACCCGCGCCCCAAGCACCGCCGCCGAGAGCCGCCGTGCCATCGTGGATCGAGGGAGAGGCCGCCCCCATGGATCCAACGCCCTTGCCGCAAATCCAGGAGAAGGAGGAACAACCCTCCGCCACTGCCGACCAACGCACGAGCTTAGCCCTGCACCAACCCTAGGCGGCAACGGGGAGGGAGGAGGGAGATCGAGGGGGTCGCTGGCCACTGGGCTATCGTCTCTTGTGTCGTCCGCGGGAGTGGGGCGGCGGAAGAGGGTCGAGCGGAACCATGAGCTGCAGCTATGCCACTCAAAAATTTACTCAATTCCTTGGGTGACGCCAAGCATTCCCTTTATATATAGTACTCCCTCTGTAAACAAATACAAGAGCTTTTAGAATAATATTTTAATGATCTAAATGCTTTTATATTTTTTTACAGAGGGAGTACTCCTGATTGTCATTTGAGCCTTTAACTCCAAGAAATAAAATTCTTATTTGATCCAATCATGGTTGGGATTTTAAAACACATACTGTTTAAATGAGTCAACTCACCGGCCGAGGTGAGGCTTAATATAACGAAGAGGCTCACCTAACTTGCAATTTGCAAACCACATTTGATGTCTAATCACTTAATAGTTTATACTAGAAATCAACTTTGGAGATCGAATGAACCTTTCTTCAATGTTTGTAGCTTCCTCCATCTCTTAGTTTAGTACCTGCTAACAGCAATAGGTCAGTTAATCACTAGTTAATTATATGATCACATCACATGCATGATGCATGGACGTGTTAAGAATTGATAATTTTTGTGTCATCATCTCACTCAAGTTTTGATCCCTTCTCTTCTCCCTCTCTTCCTCCGGCTCCATGGGAGGAGCACTTCTTCTCCCTCTGCTCTCTCTGCTCTGCTTCGCCTTCCTCAAAGGTACACTGTAGTTAACATTAATCACTCTTTATTTGTGTTCCTGTGCCACTGTTAATAAGTTTGATAATGCACTTCTTAATTGTTGTGTTAAATTTCCGGTTACTATTAGTTAAGCTTGTATCTCATCAATGGACAATATATGGATTCTGTACTTAATGGCCACCAGGAGCAAGGCCTTTGACGTTCACAGTGAAGAACAACCGTGGCTATACCGTGTGGCCCGGCATCCTCTCCACCACCAGCTTCGCGCTCTCCCCGGGCGAGTCCCGTGCCGTGACTGTCGACGATGGCTGGTCCAGCCGCATGTGGGACAGCACGCTCTGCGTGCAAAGCTCCTCCTCGAGCGCCGGCTTTGCCTGCGCCACAGGCGACTGCGGCTCGGGCACAGTCGAGTGCTCCGGCCATGGTGCGGCCCCGCCTGCCACGCTGGCCGAGTTCACGCTCGCTTCCGTCGGGTGATATTTTTCAAAAAGGAGGATAACCCCCCGCCTCTACATCAGAACGATGCATACAGCCATATATTATTAATAGTGCAAAATCCAGGAGTCAAACACCATTGACCCGGAAATAAAGCAAAAAACAAACTCTGAGGCTGTATACCTCGCGACAATAACTCCCCCGGATAGCCACTAACCCCTATGATACAAGACACAATATAAACGAAAAATACACAACTCCTAGGCTACGCCTTCAACAAGAAATCGCCACACGTGCACTAATGATGGCGAGTCCACCATAAGGATGAATTCAGGATTCTCATCCCAAAAGCCAAGCTTGAATCCGCCACCTTTAACAAGGACACGACACAGGTGCAGGACGACATAGCACAATCAGAGATCTTGTGTTTCCACCTGAGTGCATAAAGTCGTCGTTGAAGCCGTCTGTACCATATGCCCTTATCCGTCTACTAACGCTTGATAGCCGGATACCTCTGGAGGAGACAACGGAAGACAAAGACGTCCCATATCACCTGCCTCCCTCTACTGTCGCACCACCTTCGACCCAACAACAACAGGCTAAACATGACACCTCAGCCAAAGCCACCATGCATCACCTGCCGGCAGCAGGCATGACTTGACGTCTCCGTATAAGATGTCATGTGTAGCATCCGTCGGTAGCACATCCACTGGTGGCTTCACCTGCTGACGACAGGTACCGCCCCGACAACTCCGAAAGAGGCACATCTGTCACCTGCTGAGCCGCATCGAACCCGATTTGTTGATGGAAGGGACGCACCCATACCGCCACCAACCTCAAAAGGTCATCACCACCTCGATATCCGGACTCCGAGTCAGCCATACGACCCCGGAATCCCCCGCCGTTGATTGATGTCTACCGCACAACCTTATTCTTGTAGAGGTTGTTGGGCCTCCAAGTGCAGAGGTTTGTGGGACAGTAGCAAATTTCCCTCAAGTGGATGACCTAAGGTTTATCAATCCGTAGGAGGCGTAGGATGAAGGTGGTCTCTCTCAAGCAACCCTGCAACCAAATAACAAAGAGTCTCTTGTGTCCCCAACACACCCAATACAATGGTAAATTGTATATGTGCACTAGTTCGGCGAAGAGATGGTGATACAAGTGGTATATGGGTGGTAGATAAAGGTTTTTGTAATCTGAAAATATAAAAACAGCAAGGTAACTAATTATAAAGGTGAGCGTAAATGGTATTGCAATGCGTTGAAACAAGGCCTAGGGTTCATACTTTCACTAGTGCAAGTCCTCTCAACAATAATAACATAATTGGATCACATAACTATCCCTCAACATGCAACAAAGAGTCACTCCAAAGTCACTAATAGCAGAGAACAAACGAAGAGATTATGGTAGGGTACGAAACCACCTCAAAGTTATTCTTTCCAATCAATCCGTTGGGATATTCCTATAAGTGTCACTGAGGGAGTCCTGGATTAGGGCGTCTCCGGATAGCCGGACTATATCCTTTGGCCGGACTGTTGGACTATGAAGATACGAGATTGAAGATTTCGTCCCATGTCCGGATGGGACTCTACTTGGCGTGGAAGGCAAGCTAGGCAATACGGATATGTATATCTCCTCCTTTGTAACCGACCTTGTGTAACCCTAACCCCTTCCGATGTCTATATAAACTGGAGGGTTTTAGTCCGTAGGACAACATACAATCATACCATAGGCTAGCTTCTAGGGTTTAGCCTCTCCGATCTCGTGGTAGATCAACTCTTGTACTACCCATATTATCAAGAATAATCAAGCAGGACGTAGGGTTTCACCTCCATCAAGAGGGCCCAAACCTGGGTAAAACATTGTGTCCCCTGCCTCCTGTTACCATCCGCCTTAGACGCACAGTTCGGGACCCCCTAGCCGAGATCCACCGGTTTTGACACCGACATTGGTGCTTTCATTGAGAGTTCCTCTGTGTCGTCGTCATTAGGGTGAATGGCTCCTTTGATCATCGATAGCGATGCAGTCCAGGGTGAGACTTTTCTCCCCGGACAGATCCTTGTATTCGGCGGCTTCGTACTGCGGGCCAACTCGCTCGGCCATCTGGAGCAGATCGAGAGTTACGCCCCTGGCCACCAGGTCAGGTTCGGAAGCTTAAACTACACGGCCGACATTCGCAGAGACTCGATCTTCGACGGATTCGGGCCCCTGCCAAGAGCGCCGCACGGTTACGATGAGCATGATTTAGCTCTACCATCGGACAGTGTTCAGGCAACCGCTCCGACCCTCAATTCGGAGCCAATTGCACCATCCATGGACGGGTGGATAGACCCCGCCACGGAGGTCGCACTCTCATCGGCGATCGAGCCGAATATCGGCCTTACCCTTCACGAGAGCCGTGACATCGAACTGCCGGATTCTTCCCCGGCCACGGACTCCGAACCGCCTGCGCCCATGCCTATCGGATCCAACTGGGAGCCGATCATGGAGTCCTAGCCGAACTATGTTCGGCAGGATTGGGATGCAGACGACGAAGAAATTCGCCGCCCACCCACCACCCACTTAGTAGCCACTGTCGACGATTTGACCGACATGCTCGACTTCGACTCCGAAGACATCGACGGTATGGACGACGATGCAGGAGACGAACAGGAACCACTGCCCACAGGGCACTGGACGCCCACTTCATCATATGATGTATACATGGTGGACATACCCAAAGAAAACGACGACGAGGAACGGAAGGACGCAGCGAAGGGTTGTTCCCTCGAGAAGCAGTCAAAGCAGCGACGTAAGCGCCGCTCCAAATCCCGCCTCGGCAGAAACAGCGATCATATAGACCCAGCGTTAGAGCAGGGTGAACCATCGCCTGACCACGGCAAAACGGAGAATCAAACAGAACAACCCGACTCCGTCGAAGATAACAGTCCGGACGACATCACACCGGACAGGCGCCCGGAGAAAAAGAATGCCCATCAAAGGCTTGTTGCCACTGCGAGGAGTCTGAAAAAGCAGAAGCAAATGCTCAGGGCTGCACAAGACACACTCAGAATTAGATGGAGTGAAGTACTCAACACCGCAGCGAAGTACGGCAGTAATCGCCACACCAAGAGCTACCCGAAGCGGAAGTTGCTACCTCAATTCGATGAGGAGGCCTTAGATCCCCCGCAATTGAAAAACAAAATGGCCATCCGGTCGGACAAACGACCTCGTGGCCAACATAGAGCGGCAAACGACGCCGCACATAAGCCAGTACGCGATCCACGCGAGGGCTCACATCAAAAGGACGGCGCAACCAAATCCATATACGGGCCACGCAAGCGCGCTCCAGTATGCAATGCAACACAACAAACATCCAAACATCACGGTACACCCAAATACAGGGGTGCCGCACACCCCCTATGTTTCACCGATGAGGTGCTGGACCATGAATTTCCAGAGGGGTTCAAACCCGTAAACATAGAGGCGTACGACGGAACGACAGACCCTGGGGTCTGGATTGAGGACTACATCCTCCATATCCACATGGCTCGAGGGGACGATCTCCACGCCATCAAATACTTACCCCTCAAGCTCAAAGGGCTAGCTCGGCACTGGCTTAAAAGCCTCCCCGAAAACTACATTGGAAGCTGGGAAGAGCTTGAAGACGCTTTTCGGGCAAATTTTCAAGGGACCTATGTTCGACCACCGGATGCAGACGATTTAAGTCATATAACTCAACAGCCCGGAGAGTCAGCCCGAAAGCTTTGGAAGAGGTTCCTCACTAAAAAGAACCAAATAGTCGACTGTCCGGACGCCGAAGCCTTAGCAGCTTTCAAGCACAGCGTTCAAGACGAATGGCTCGCCAGATACCTCGGCCAAGAAAAGCCGAGAACAATGGCAGCACTAACAAGCCTCATGACCCGCTTTTGTGTGGGCGAGGACATCTGGTTAGCCCGGTGCAGCACCAGCGACCCAAGTACATCCGAAGTCAGGGATGAAAACGGGAAACCATGACGCAGCAAAAACAAGTGCCGGAGTAAAGAAGACAGCCCGAAGAGCACGGCTGTAAACGCCGGATTCAGAAGCTCTCGGCTAGGTCAGCAAAAGCTGCCCTCCAAAGGCACCAGAGATGAACTGTCCAGCCTAAACAAGATTCTGGACAAAATATGTCAGATCCACAGCACCCCCGATAAACCTGCAAATCATACATAGAGAATGTTGGGTCTTCAAGCAGTCCGGCAAGCTCAACGCCGAACAGAAGGGGCAGGATACACCAAGCGAAGACGAGGATGAGCCTCGCAAGCAAAGCACTGGGGAACAAAACAAATTCCCACCAGAAGTTAAAACAGTAAACGTGTTACACGTGACAAAGGGGAGAAACAAAGCAGCACTCCTAGAGACACATGTCCCAGGGCCTATCACATCGGAGTTCTGCCACTGGTCGTCCCAACCGATCACCTTCGACCATCGGGATTACTCGGCAAGTATCCGGCGTGCAGGATGGGCTGCCTTGGTGTTAGACCCGATAATTGATGGATACCACTTCACACGAGTCCTGATGGACGGCGGCAGTAGTTTAATCCTGATATATCAGGACATAGTCCACAAAATGGGGATAGACCCAACAAAAATTAGCCATAGCAATACTACCTTTAAAGGAGTAACGCCAGGACCAGAATCCCATTGCATGGGCTCCCTACTACTAGAGGTTATATTCGGCTTCCCCGATAACTTCCGCTGCAAAAATTTAACCTTCCACATCGCTCCGTTCCAAAGTGGCCATCAAGCACTACTCGGGCACGAAGCTTTCGCTCGCTTTAACACAATACCGCATTACGCTTCCCTCATGCTTAAAATGCCCGGTCCACGTGGCATTATTACAGTAAAGGGGAATATTGAGCGATCCTTGCGCGCGGAAGACCGTGCGGCTGCCTTGGCAGCCGCACACTAAACGGCCTCACCAACTAAAGCATCTGACAGGTCGTTAAGACCACAGACACGGTTGGACGAGTCCGGTGCAGCTATATGTAATTGATACATGTTTGATGGCTATACCCCTATTACAATACAAGGGGCTCAACGCGCGCGCACAAGTGGCAATCAGGCTCAACTTTACTCATTTTGAACTATATATTGTTTATTTAGTATAACTTACCTTTTGCACGGCAACTTTTCAACTAAGTTTCTCTCTTTTACAGGTGCCATCGTGCTACACCCGTCCAGGATACGGCACAACGGAGACACAGGGGAAGACATGCAGCAGGGACCCGTTCCAAGGATTCTTTTTAGATTAAGACCCTACGTAAACCTTTTTTACTGTCTCTTGTTGATACACATCCCCCGGATTCTCAGTACAATTGAGAAGGATGCTAACGTACTGGCATGTGGCCACGTCAGAATATTGCACGTACCTGGACACCAGGGGCTTATTACAAAGGGCACTGCTTAAGCCCAGTTTCCACCATAAAGACCGAATACCTTAGGGAGTGTTCGGCTTCGCGAGTTTGGCCTTATATGCATCAGCTCCGAATCATGTCTTTGGTCAAATGTTGGGTTTCCCGGCTTCTGTGTTTTGCTGCCTTATGTTCCGCTCTATCGGCTAAGGCGGCACCAGGAGAACTACTGCGATTGTGCCCTGGTTCATCCGGACGAGCACCTCAGTAGAGAAATCCGAAAACTCACTGTCATGATATAGCGTGAGACTGGTCAACCACTCGATGACCTAGCGGAATCTTTGGGATTCCTCCACTTTAAGGAAGGGCCGTTTCCCGGCCAGGCATATACGCACCCCGAATTCGGATGAGTGCGGAGCCACCAGGGGCTATATAGTAGCCCCACTGTCAAACTCCTCTGGCTAAGTGAAAGTGTTAAAGCATTATAGTCCGGTTGCCTAGTTCGCTGCGCTATCACCTCCTTAATGGACCAAGACGTTGGATCAAGTGTGAACATGCGTCTTCTGCGAACACCCCTGCATTATATGCGTGGGGACTAAAGCCGACGACTGCAATCTTTCAGGTTATATACATATATACATAAACGGTCGCACATGAGGCATCATAGTACTTTCGGGCAGAAGTATAAATACAGCCTTGATAAATTCAATAAAACATTGTTTTTACAATGGAATACATGTCACTCAAACATAATATTCTTCGAGCACCGAGCCTCTATTGAACGAGCGCCTTCAAGAACTTCTTCAAAGTAGTGCTCGGCAGCCACTCGGCCTATGGCTGAACCCTATGCCGCAACAGTGGTGGCATCCATCTCCACCCAGTATGTTTTGACACGGGCAAGGGCCATCCGCGAGCCTTCTATGCACGCAGACGTCTTTACAGCATCGATGCGTGGCACAACGCCAAGGAACTGTTGCACTAAGCTAAAGTAGCTATTCAGCCTTGGCCCTCCTGGCCACAAATGATCCACAACGGACCTCATGGCCAGTCCGGATAATCTATGGAGCTCGGCCGAACCAGTCAATCGCTCATTCAGCAGCAGCGGACGGACTGGAGCGTGAAACTGTGACCAGAACAGCTTCTCCACTTTGGGACCTTTCTGATCCTTGAAGTACTCGGCGGCATCAGCAGCGCTGGCAGCCAAATCCATGTACGCGTCCGCAGAACTCCATAGCCGGTCCAGAGGAGCTTACTTCGGATCTCCGAACTTAGTCCGCAACAAGAAGGGCTTCCCAGACACGATATCTGCAGCTTGATTTAGCTCCTCCTTCGTCACTCTAATTTTGGAGCAGGCTTCCTTGGCAGCCACCTGGGCCTTCTCCAGATACGTCGCTTTCGCCCGGTTTTCCTCTTCAAGAAGGCGATACCGGTCAGCAGCATCTTTTAACTCCACGGCCATCTTGGCAATTTTTTCTTTGCTCTCGCAATGTGCGGCCTGTTCGGCCCTTAACTCTTCGGCCGCCTATAAAGCAGCCGCATTGCTACTCCTTGCTTGCTCCTTGGCTCGAGGGAGATCCGCCCGAAGGGTCTCCATGGTGGCCGCTCCATCTGCAGTCACAAACATATTAAATATACTGGCATCAGGCCGCTCTTATTATGTGATAATTGCAAGAAAAATCACTGACCCTACGCCTCGTCAAGCCGCTTGTTGACAAGCACGATGTCGGCATCTACCGCATCCAGCTGCCGCTTTAGTTCGGCATACCCATGAGTCCGGCTAGCCACCGGAGCCTCCACCACCTGCACATAAAGGCAGTCCGGTTATTACCTGGGACTATGATCCTCTGTTTGCCACCGTTTTCAATGACAACCAGAGTCTCAGGGGCTACTATCTACACAGGGCACATCTAAAAACGTGCGGTACTTTCAAAAATGTACATCATTTCACGTACCTCAAAACCCGTTAATAGACTCATAAAGGCTTCATGCAGCCCGCTTTCGGCGGACGAAATCCTTTCAATCACCGTACCCATCAATGTGCGGTGCTCTTCTGAGATAGCCGCTTTCTCCAGCAGATCCCTCTGTACGTCCGAACGCACACCAGACGGTGCCGTACTCTTTTGACTGCTCTCTTCGAGAGCCGGATACTAAGGACTCCGGGTGGCCATAGGATTACCTTCTGGCCTTGTCGGATCAGGAGAAGCCCTCCGCGACGACACCTCAGGGTTGCCTGCTTCGTAAGGCGGTGTGGCAGGGGGAGGCGTTTCGCTCTCCATCATCTCCGGAAGAAGATCCCTCGAAGACGAGCTCAGCTGAGAAGGGCTAAGATCCGAACTGCAAGATAAATGCTTCGATTATTTTCCTCAGAAATAGAGCAAGATTTTTTCGTTATTGAATACCCTTTTACTTACAGCTCGGTAGAGGGCTGATCCCCGCGCAGACATTGTGCGGCAAGAGTACCCTCCGAGGCAGGTCCCTCTGGCGGAGATTTCTTCTCCCGTTTGGAAACCTTAGTTTCTGGATCTTCAGAGGTAGACCTCTTCCTTCCCCGGGGAGAGAGAATGTCAGATTCTTCCCCTTTGGTTATCCTCCCTCGCGGAGGTGCTCATTCCCTCGATTGGAATACGTAGCGGTGGAGGCCCGCTTTCGCCCTCTTTATTCCCCCCTTCATCTTCCTTTGAGGGCACTAGACAAGGTGCCGGCTCGAGCATCTTTTCCAGCACCGGATTGTCCAAGCCTTCAGGAAGGGAGGCCAAACACCGGATCATCTTCGCCTTTGTTATCCAGTCCTGGTCAAAGAGCGATTCTTCAAAATGATGTCATGATAAATAAAAGGACAGTGTGTTCGGCCATGGGATTACTTACTTGGGGAGCGGGGCGGTTACAGCTCAGGCCCACGTCCTCGGTAGTGTCCGGACACTCTATTTGGGGTCCAAAGAACGATTTGTACATCTCCTCGTGCGTCATGCCGAGGAAATTCTGAATAGTGTGCGGTCCTTCCGGGTTGAATTCCCACATGCGGAGGGGCCGGCGTTTGCAAGGCTGGACTCGAAGAACCAGCATATCTTGCATTACCATAACCAGACTGAAATCTCCCTCGAAGAGATCGCGGATACGGCTCTGCAGTATTGGCACGTCCTTGGCTGGACCCCAGCTCAGCCCCCTGCTGATCCATGACATCAGTGGTGGAGATCCCGAGCGAAAGGTGGGGGCAGCTACCCACTTGGCACTTCAGCGAGCTGTGACGTAAAACCACTCCCGTTGCCACAATCGGGACACCTCTGGAAAGGAACCCTTTGGCCATGGAGCGTCAGCAATATTGCTTATTAGAGCACCTCCGCACGCTGCGTACTACCCCTCGACCATCTTCGGCTTCACATCGAAGGTCTTGAGCCACAGGCCGAAGTGAGGGGTAATGCTGAGGGAGGCCTTACACACGACAATAAATGACGAAATGTGAAGAAGGGAATCCGGGGCCAGATCGTGAAAATCCAGCCCGTAATAGAACATGAGACCCCTAACAAAGGGATCCAGAGCGAGGCCTAGTCCTCGGAGGAAGTGGGAGACGAACACAACGCCCTCGTTGGGTTCGGGAGTAGGGACGACCTGCCGTCGAGCGGGCAGTTCCTCAACTTCTTGATGTCCTCCCTCAACTTCTTGATATCTGGCCTCCCTCAACTTCTTGATGTCCTCCTCCGTGACGGAGGAGGGCATCCACCGGCCTTGAAGGCTAGATCCGGACATGATTGAAGGTCCGAGGCACCTGACCTGGGCTTTGGGTGTTAGAACTCGAGGCGGGGGAAGGATTCGATTGAGCACGGGAGGGAAAAAAGAAAAAGCCTTGTCCCTTTATAAAGGGGATGAATATCAGGCGTCCTCCTCGTGGCCGTTCTAGACTTACCTAAAATCTAGGAGTCATACCAACAGGCACGGTTGGGTTACCCATGTTTGTATTGATGAGAATCCCGTGATAAAGAGAACACGATCTCTGCTTTGACAATACGTGTCAAGAAACCGCCTCACGTTATGTGCAGGGCTGGTTAAAGAAAAACGGTTCAAATAATTACCGGGCCGTGGCCTGATGTCATGCTGCCAAAACGTGTCAGTAGATTAGATTTGTGGAAATATTATTCTCTCTCTACGATGGTATGTGGAACTTATTTTGTAGGGTCGGACACTATCCTTGTATTCAAACTCTTCGGTGGTGTATTCGGAGGAGGAACCCGCCTTGCAATGCCGAAGACAACACTGCGGCCAGACTCGTTGTCATTGAAGCCTGGTTCAGGGGCTACTGAGGGAGTCCTGGATTAGGGGGTCTCCGGATAGCCGGAATTTTGGACTATGAAGATACAAGATTGGATACTTCGTCCCGTGTCCGGATGGGACTCTACTTGGCATGGAAGGCAAGCTAGGCAATACAGATATGTATATCTCCTCCTTTGTAACCGACCTTGTGTAACCCTAGCCCCTTCCAGTGTCTATATAAACCGGAGGGTTTTAGTCCGTAGGACAACATACAATCATACCATAGGCTAGCTTCTAGGGTTTAGCCTCTCCGATCTCATGGTAGATCAACTCTTGTACTACCCATGTTATCAAGAATAATCAAGCAGGACGTAGGGTTTTACCTCCATCAAGAGGGCCCGAACCTGTGTAAAACATCGTGTCCCCTGCCTCCTGTTACCATCCGCCTTAGACGCACAGTTCGGGACCCGCTACCCGAGATCCGCCGGTTTTGACACCGACAGTCACAAACAGCCCTAGAGTTCGTACTAGAATAACACCTTAAGAAACAAATCAACCAAAACCCTAATGTCACCTAGATACTCCAATGTCACCTCAAATATCCGTGGGTATGATTATATGATATGCATCACACAATCTCAGATTCATCTATTCAACCAACACATAGAACCTCGAAGAGTGCCCCAAAGTTTCTATCGGAGAATCACGACGAAAACATGTGCCAACCCCTATGCACAGGTTCATGGGCGGAACCCGCAAGTTGATAACCAAAACATACATCAAGTGAATCACGTGATATCCCATTGTCACCACAGATACGCACGGCAAGACATACATCAAGTGTTCTCAAATCTTTAAAGACTCAGTCCGATAAGATAACTTCAAAGGGGAAACTCAATCCATTAAAAGAGAGTAGAGGAGGAGGAGAAACATAAGATCCAACTATACTAGCAAAGCTCGCGATACATCAAGATCGTGCCAAATCAACAACACGAGAGAGAGAGAGAGAGATCAAACACATAGCTACTGGTACATACCCTCAGCCTCGAGGGAGAACTACTCCCTTCTCGTCATGGAGAGCGTCGGGATGATGAAGATGGCCACGGGTGAGGGATTCCCCCTCCGACGGTGTGCCGGAACGGGTCTAGATTGGTTTTTGATGGCTACGGAGGCTTCTGGCAGTGGAACTCCCGATCTATTGTGCTCCCCGATCGTTTTAGGGTATATGGATATATATAGGCGGAAGAAATACATCAGGGGAGCCACGAGGGACCCATGAGGGTGGAGGGCGCGCCCCCTGCCTCGTGGTTTCCTCGTTGCTTTCTTGACGTGGACTCCAAGTCTCCCGGGTTGCTTTCCTTCCAAAAATAAGTTCCGTGAACTTTCAGGTCAATTGGACTCCGTTTGATTTTCCTTTCCTGCGATACTCTAAAACAAGCTAAAAACAGAAACTGGCACTAGGCTTTGGGTTAATAATTTAGTCCCAAAAATCATATAAAATAGCATATAAGTGCATATAAAACATCCAAGGTTGATAATATAATAGCATGGAACAATCAAAAATTATAGATATGTTGGAGACGTATCATTGATGAAAAGGGCCCGCCGCCTCGATTCTGGGTGCTACAAGGTGAAGGAAACATGCCCTAGAGGCAATAATAAAGTTATTATTTTATTTCCTTATATCATGATAAATTTTTATTATTCATGCTAGAATTGTATTAACCAGAAACTTAGTACATGTGTAAATACATAGACAAACAGAGTGTCACTAGTATGCCTCTACTTGACTACCTCGTTGAATCAAAGATGGTTAAGTTTCCTAGCCATAGATATGAGTTGTCATTTGATTAACGGGGTCACGTCATTAGAGAATAATGTGATTGACTAGAACCATTCCGTTAGCTTAGCACTTGATCGTTTTAGTTTACTGATATTGCTTTCTTCATGACTTATACATGTTCCTATGACTATGACATTAGGCAACTCCCGATTACCGGAGGAACACTTTATGTGCTACCAAACATCACAACATAACTGGGTAATTATAAAGGTGCTCTACAGGTGTCTCCGATCATACTTGTTGAGTTGGCATAGATCAAGATTAGGATTTGTCACTCCGATTGTCGGAGAGGTATCTCTGGGCCCTCTCGGTAATGCACATCACTATAAGCCTTGCAAGAAATGCAACTAATGAGTTAGCTGCAGGATGATGCATTGCAGAACAATTGAAGAGACTTGCCCGTAACGAGATTGAGCTAGGTACTGAGATAACACGATCGAATCTCGAGCAAGTAACATACTAATGACAACGGGAACAACGTATGTTGTCATGCATTTTGACCGATAAAGATCTTTGTAGAATATGTAGGAACCAATATGAGCATCCAGGTTCCGCTATTGGTTATTGACCGGAGATGTGTCTCGGTCATGTCTACATAGTTCTCGAACCCGTAGGGTCCGCACGCTTAAAGTTCTGTGACAATCGGTATTATGAGTTTATGTGTTTTGATGTACCGAAGGTAGTTCAGAGTCCCGTATGACATCGGGGACATGACGAGGATTCTCGAAATGGTTGAGACGTAAAGATCGATATATTGGACGATGATACGTCTCCAACGTATCTATAATTTTTGATTGCTCCATGCTATATTATCTTCTGTTTTGGACTATATTGGGCTTTATTTTCCACTTTTATATTATTTTTCGGACTAACCTATTAACCGGAGGCCCAGCCCAGAATTGCTGTTTTTTGCCTATTTCAGCATTTCAGAGAAACAGAATATCAAACGGAGTCCAAACGGAATAAAATCTTCGGGAACGTGATTTTCTCACCGAACGTGATCCAGGAGACTTGGACCCTACACCAAGGCATCAAAGAGGCAGTCACGAGGGTGGGGGCGCTCCCCCTAGGGCATGCCCCCCTACCTCGTGGGCCCCTCGGTGCTCCACTGACGTACTCCTTCCTCCCATATATACCTACGTACCCCCAAACGATCAGAACATGAGCCAAAAACCTAATTCCACCACCGCAACTTTCTGTATCCATGAGATCCCATCTTGGGGCCTGTTCCGGAAATCCGCCGGAGAGGGCCGTCATCACGGAGGGCTTCTACATCACCATAGCCTCTCCGATGAAGTGTGAGTAGTTTACCTCAGACCTTCGGGTCCATAGTTAGTTGCTAGATGGCTTCTTCTCTCTTTTTGGATCGCAATACAAAGTTCTCCCCCCTCTTGTGGAGATCTATTCGATGTAATCTTCTTCTTTTTGTGGTGTGTTTGTCGAGACCGATAAATTGTCGGTTTATGATCAAGTCTATCTATGAATAATATTTGAATCTTCTCTGAATTCTTTTATGTATGATTGGTTATCTTTGCAAGTCTCTTCGAATTATCCGTTTCGTTTGGCCAACTAGATTGGTAGTTCTTGCCATGGGAGAAGTGCTTAGCTTTGGGTTCGATCTTGCGGTGTCCTTTTCCCAGTGATAGAGGGGCAGCAATGCATGTATTGCATCGTTGCCATCGAGGATAACAAGATGGGGTTTATTTCATATTGCATGAATTTGTCTATCTATATCATGTCACCTTGCTTAAAGCGTTACTCTGTTTGTAACTTAATACTCTAGATGCATGCTGGATAGCGGTCGATGAGTGGAGTAATAGTAGTAGATGCAGAATCGCTTTGGTCTACTTGTCATGGATGTGATGCCTATATACATGATCATGCCTAGATATTCTGATAACTATGCTCAATTCTGTCAATTGCTCAACAGTAATTTGTTCACCCACCGTAGAATAATTATGCTCTTGAGAGAAGCCACTAGTGAAACCTATGGCCCCCGGGTCTATTCTCATCATATCAATCTCCATCACTTTAATCTTGCTTTGCTTTTTACTTTGCCTTTACTTTTCACTTTGCATCTCTATACCAAAAATACCAAAAATATTATATCTATCAGATCTCACTCTCGTAAGTGACCGTGAAGGGATTGACAACCCCTAATCGCGTTGGTTGCGAGTGGCTATCCTTTTGTGCAGGTACGAGGGACTTGAGTGTGGCCTCCTACTGGATTGATACCTTGGTTCTCAAAACTGAGGGAAATACTTATGCTACTCTGCTGCATCATCCCTTCCTCTTCGGGGAAATCCAACGCAAGCTCAAGAGGTAGCGAGAAGGATTTCTGGCGCAATTGCCGGGGAGTCTACGCAAAATTCAACATACCAAGTACCCATCACAATCCCTATCTCTCGCATTACATTATTTTCCGTTTGCCTCTCGTTTTCCTCTCCCCCACTTCACCCTTGCTGTTTTATTCGCCCTCTCTTTCCCAATCTCCTTCTCTTTCTCCCTTTGCCTTTTTCTCACTTGCTTGTCGTCATGGCTAGTCTCATATCTTCTCCGTTGTCTCCTGAGAATGAAGTTCTAAATTTTAAACAAATGGAGGGAGAAAATCTAAAAGATGCTTGGTATAGAATTTGCAATGCTCAAAATAGATCTACCAGGAAGCAATCCACTTCAGTTCTTCTCCGCAATTTTTATGTAGGTGTTAATCCTTGGTATAGATATATCCTCGATACCATTACCGGAGGGAACTTCTTGGGTGGCCATACTTTTGATTCTTATAATGCTATGCTAGATTTATTTGGCTCACCGCCTCTTTTGGTTAATGGAACCATGTTAAATTTGGAGCATGTTATGCAAAGACTTGAAATTATTGAAAATAAAGTTGCTACTATTGAATTAATTGAAAATCTAGATAAAAAGATCCACAATCAAATTACTCAATATGGATCTAAGGTAGGAATGACTTTGAAAAATATTAAGGAAAAGGAACCCATAGTTAATGAGAAGATAAACTTAGATTCTACTAGAATTGATAAACTTGAGGGTATCATTACAAACTTGGGAACCGCTTTTTCTTCCGTAAAGAATACTCCAAGTCCTCCTACTAAAATTTCCAAGCTTATGTATGTTCCTAAAAATAAGGGTGAATCATCTAGTAAGGAAACTGCGGATCTTAAATATATACGTATTCATCCCAATCTTTTTGCTATCATTAAGGAACCAATTGCTACAAATGAATTTTTTGATTTTGTGCCTAAAAGTTTGATAATCACTAGAAAGAAATAAATTCCTAAGGTAAATAGATGCCTCATCGAAGAATTGCCTACCAAAGATGGCAATACCTAGATCTATCCTCGCTTGTATGCCTAGCTAGGGGCGTTAAACGATAGCGCTTGTTGGGAGGAAACCCAATTTTATTTTTATCCCTTGCTTTTTGCTCCTGTTTAGTAATAAATAATTTATTTAGCCTCTGTTTTGGTTGTTTTTTTGTGTTTAATTAGTGTTTGTGCCAAGTAGAACCGTTGGGAAGACTTAGGGAAAGTCTTGTTGAACTTGCTGTAAAAAACAGAAACTTTAGCGCTCACGAGAACTGATGTCATTTTTATTTGAAGAGTTCTATTTAGTTAATTATTTTTGCAGATGATTAATAGATAAATTCCTCACGTCCAGAAATTTATTTTAGAATTTTTGGGGTTCCATCTCTTGCGCTAGCGACAGATTACTACAGACTGTTCTGTTTTTGACAGATTCTGTTTTTCGTGTGTTGTTTGCTTATTTTGATGAATCTATGGCTAGTAAAATAGTTTATAATCCATAGAGAAGTTGGAACACAGTAGGTTTAACAGAAATATAAATAAAGAATGAGTTCATTACAGTACCTTGAAGTGGTTTTTGTTTTCTTTCGCTAACGGAGCTCACGAGTTTTCTACTTTAAGTTTTGTGTTGTGAAGTTTTCAAGTTTTGGGTGAATTCTTTTGATGGATTATGGAACAAGGAGTGGCAAGAGCCTAAGCTTGGGGATGCCTATGGAACCCCAAGATAATCCAAGGACATCAAAAAGTCAAAGCTTGGGGATGCCCCGGAAGGCATCCCCTCTTTCGTCCACTTCCATCAGTAATTTACTTGGAGCTACATTTTTATTCACCAACATGATATGTGTTTTCCTTGGAGCGTCTTGTATTATTTGTGTCTTTGTGTTTTAGTATGCCACAATCATCCTTGCTGTACACACCTTTTGAGAGAGCCATACATGAATTAAAATTTGATAGAATACTCTATGTGCTTCACTTATATCTTTTGAGCGTTATAATTTTACTCTATGTGCTTCACTTATATCTTTTGAGCTATGTAGTTTTGCTCTATGTGCTTCACTTATATCTTTTGAGCTATGTAGTTTTGCTCTATGTGCTTCACTTAGATCTTTTATAGCACGGTGGTGGATTCGTTTTAAAGAAACTATTGATCTCTCATGCTTCACTTAAATTATTTTGAGAGTCTCTTAATAGCATGGTAATTGCCTTAATAATAATATGCTTGGTATTCAAGATTTGTGAAACTTTCTTTTGAGTGTGTTTAATACTAAGAAAAGATTGAAGCATGATAATTGTTTTGAGATATAGAGGTGATAATATTAGAGTCATGCTAGTTGAGTAGTTGTGAATTTAAAGAATACTTGTGTTAAAGTTTGTGATTCCCGTAGCATGCACGTATGGTGAACCATTATGTGATGAAGTCAGAGCATGATTTATTTATTGATTGTCTTCCTTATGAGTGGCAGTCGGGGACGAGCGATGGTCTTTTCCTACCAATCTATCCCCCTAGGAGCATGCGCGTAATACTTTGCTCTGATAACTTCTAAATTTTTGCAATAAGTATATGAGTTCATTATGACTAATGTTGAGTCCATGGATTATACGCACTCTCACCCTTCCACATTTGCTAGCCTCTCTAATACCGCGCACCTTTCGCCGGTATCATACACCCACCATATACCTTCCTCAAAACAGCCACCATACCTATCTATTATGGCATTTCCATAGCCATTCCAAGATATATTGCCATGCAACTTTCCACCGTTCCGTTTATCATGACACATTCATCATTGTCATATCGCATATCCCGGTACACCGCCGGAGGCATTCATATAGAGTCATATTTTGTTCTAAGTATTGCGTTGTAATTGTTGAGTTGTAAGAAAAATAAAAGTGTGATGATCATCATTTTTAGAGCATTGTCCCAAGTGAGGAAAGAATGATGGAGACAATGAGTCCCCCATAAGTCGGGATGAGACTCCGGACGAAAAATAAATAAAAGAGGCCAAAGAAGCCCAAATACAAAGAGGCCATAAAAAAGTGAGAAAAGGCCCAAATAAAAAAATGAGAGAAAAAGAGAGAAGGGACAATGTTACTATCCTTTTACCACACTTGTGCTTCAAAGTAGCACCATGATCTTCATAATAGAGAGTCTCTCATGTTATCACTTTCATATACTAGTGGGAATCTTTCATTATAGAACTTGGCTTGTATATTCCAATGATGGGCTTCCTCAAATTGCCCTAGGTCTTCATGAGCAAACAAGTTGGATGCACGCCCACTTAGTTTCTTTTTGAGCTTTCATATACTTATAGCTCTAGTGCATCCATTGCATGGCAATCCCTAGTCACTCACATTGATATCTATTGATGGGCATATCCATAGCCCGTTGATACGCCTAGTTGATGTGAAACTATCTTCCCCTCTTTTTGTCTTCTCCACAACCACCATTCTATTCCACCTATAGTGCTATATCCA
Source organism: Triticum urartu (assembly GCF_056163025.1). Lineage (NCBI taxonomy): Eukaryota > Viridiplantae > Streptophyta > Magnoliopsida > Poales > Poaceae > Triticum > Triticum urartu. The sequence goes on from NC_141879.1 coordinate 718,957,957, forward strand.
TGGCTCACGCTCATGTATTGCGTGAAGATTGAAAAAGTTTTGAAAAAGTTATTATTTATTTCCTTATATCATGATAAATGTTTATTATTCATGCTAGAATTGTATTAACCGGAAACATAATACATGTGTGAATACATAGACAAACAGAGTGTCACTAGTATGCCTCTACTTGACTAGCTCGTTAATCAAAGATGGTTATGTTTCCTAACCATGGACAAAGAGTTGTTATTTGATTAACGGGATCACATCATTAGGTGAATGATCTGATTGACATGACCCATTCCATTAGCTTAGCACCCGATCGTTTAGTATGTTGCTATTGCTTTCTTCATGACTTATACATGTTCCTATGACTATGAGATTATGCAACTCCCGTTTGCCGGAGGAACACTTTGGGTGCTACCAAACGTCACAACGTAACTGGGTGATTATAAAGGAGTACTACAGGTGTCTCCAAAGGTAGATGTTGGGTTGGCGTATTTCGAGATTAGGATTTGTCACTCCGATTGTCGGAGAGGTATCTCTGGGCCCTCTCGGTAATACACATCACATAAGCCTTGCAAGCATTACAACTAAAATGTTAGTTGTGAGATGATGTATTACGGAACGACTAAAGAGACTTGCTGGTAACGAGATTGAACTAGGTATTGGATACCGACGATCGAATCTCGGGCAAGTAACATACCGATGACAAAGGGAACAACGTATGTTGTTATGCGGTCTGACCGATAAAGATCTTCGTAGAATATGTAGGAGCCAATATGGGCATCCAGGTCCCGCTATTGGTTATTGACCGGAGACGTGTCTCGGTCATGTCTACATTGTTCTTGAACCGTAGGGTCCGCACGCTTAACGTTACGATGACAGTTATTATGAGTTTATGCATTTTGATGTACCGAAGATTGTTCGGAGTCCCGGATGTGATCACGGACATGACGAGGAGTCTCGAAATGGTCGAGACATAAAGATTGATATATTGGAAGCCTATGTTTGGACATCGGAAGTGTTCCGGGTGAAATCGGGATTTTACCGGAGTACCGGGAGGTTACCGGAACCCCCCGGGAGCCATATGGGCCTTCATGGGCTTTAGTGGAAAGGTGAAAGGGGCAGCCCAAGGTGGGCTGCGCGCCTCCCCCCTCCCCTAGTCCTATTAGGACTAGGAGAGGTGGCCGGCCCCCTCTCTCTCTCTTTCCACACTTGGGAGTCCAATTAGGAATAGGATTGGGGGGGAAGTCCTACTCCCGGTAGGAGTAGGACTCCTCCTGCGCCTCCATAGGGCTGGCCGCACCCCTCCCCCTTGGCTCCTTTATATACGGAGGCAGGGGGCACCTCTAGACACACAAGTTGATCATTGAGATCGTTCCTTAGCCGTGTGCGGTGCCCCCTGCCACCATATTCCACCTCGATTATATCGTTGTAGTGCTTAGGCGAAGCCATGCGTCGGAAGAACATCAAGATCGTCACCACGCCGTCGTGCTGACGGAACTCTTCCCCGACGCTTTGCTGGATCAGAGCCCGGGGATCGTCATCGAGCTGTACGTGTGCTAAGAACTCGGAGGTGTCGGAGTAACGGTACTTGGATCGGTCGGATCGGGAAGAAGACGTACGACTACTTCCTCTACGTTGTGTCAACGCTTCCGTTGCGATCTACAAGGGTACGTAGATCATACTCTCCCCTCGTTGCTATGCATCACCATGATCTTGCGCGTGCGTAGGAAAATTTTGAAATTACTACGTTCCCCAACAGTCACGAGGGTGGGGGGCGCGCCCCCCTGCCTCGTGGGCCCCTCGGTGCTCCACCGACGTACTCCTTCCTCCTATATATACCTACGTACCCCCAAACGATTAGAACAGGAGCCAAAAACCTAATTCCACCGCCACAACTTTCTGTATCCACGAGATCCCATCTTGGGGCCTGTTCCGGAGCTCCGCCGGAGAGGGCCGTCATCACGGAGGGCTTCTACATCACCATAGCCTCTCCGATGAAGTGTGAGTAGTTTACCTCAGACCTTCGGGTCCATAGTTAGTAGCTAGATGGCTTCTTCTCTCTTTTCGGAACGCAATACAAAGTTCTCACCCTCTCTTGTGGAGATCTATTCGATGTAATCTTCTTATTTTTGCGGTGTGTTTGTTGAGACCGATGAATTGTTGGTTTATGATCAAGTCTATCTATGAATAATATTTGAATCTTCTCTGAATTCTTTTATGTATGATTGGTTATCTTTGCAAGTCTCTTCGAATTATCCATTTGGTTTGGCCAACTAGATTGGTAGTTCTTTCCATGGGAGAAGTGCTTAGCTTTGGGTTCGATCTTGCGGTGTCCTTTCCTAGTGACAGAAGGGGCAGCAAGGCACGTATTGTATCGTTGACATCGAGGATAACAAGATGGGGTTTATTTCATATTGCATGAATTTATCTCTCTACATCATGTCATCTTGCTTAAAGCGTTACTCTGTTTTTAACTTAATACTCTAGATGCATGCTGGATAGCGGTCGATTAGTGGAGTAATAGTAGTAGATGCAGAATCGTTTTGGTCTACTTGTCACGGACGTGATGCCTATATACATGATCATGCCTAGATATTCTCATAACTATGCTCAATTCTGTCAATTGCTCAACAGTAATTTGTTCGCCCACCGTAGAATACTTATGCTCTTGAGGGAAGCAACTAGTGAAACCTATGGCCCCCGGATCTATTCTCATCATATCAATCTCCATCACTTTAATCTTGCTTTGCTTTTTACTTTGCCTTTACTTTTCACTTTGCATCTCTATACCAAAAATACCAAAAATATTATATCTATCAGATCTCACTCTCGTAAGTGACCGTGAAGGGATCGACAACCCCTAATCGCGTTGGTTGTGAGTAGCTATCCTTTTGTGCAGGTACGAGGGACTTGAGCGTGGCCTCCAACTGGATTGATACCTTGGTTGTCAAAAACTGAGGGAAATACTTACGCTACTCTGCTGCATCATCCCTTCCTCTTCGGGGAAATCCAACGCAAGCTCAAGAGGTAGCAGACGACTATATTCGGACATCAGAAAGGTTCCGAGTGATTCGGGTATTTTTTTGGAGTACAAGAGAGTTACGGGAATTCGCCACGCAGTATATGGGCCTTATTGGGCTTTAGGGGAAAGAAAGAGGAGAGGCTGTGCGCCCCCCAAGGCCTAGTCCGAATTGGACTAGGAGGAGGGGCAGCGCCCTCTCCTTGCCGGCTCGAGCATCTTTTCCAGCACCGGATTGTCCAAGCCTTCAGGAAGGGGGGCCAAACACCGGATCATCTTCGCCTTTGTTATCCAGTCCTGGTCAAAGAGCGATTCTTCAAAATGATGTCATGATAAATAAAAGGACAGTGTTTTCGGCCATGGGATTACTTACTTGGGGAGTGGGGCGGTTATAGCTCAGGCCCACGTCCTCGGTAGTGTCCGGACACTCTATTTGGGGTCCGAAGAACGATTTGTACATCTCCTTGTGCGTCATGCCGAGGAAATTCTGAATAGTGTGCGGTCCTTCCGGGTTGAATTCCCACATGCGGAGGGGCCGGCGTTTGCAAGGCTGGACTCGACGAACCAGCGTATCTTGCATTACCATAACCAGACTAAAATCTCCCTTGAAGAGATCGCGGATACGGCTCTGCAGTATTGGCACATCCTTGGCTGGACCCCAGCTCAGCCCCCTGCTGATCCATGACATCAGTGGTGGAGAGCCCGAGCAAAAGGTGGGGGCAGCTACCCACTTGGCACTTCGGGGAGCTGTGACGTAAAACCACTCCCGTTGCCACAATCCGGACACATCTGGAAAGGAACCCTTTGGCCATGGAGCGTCAGCAATATTGCTTATTAGAGCACCTTCGCACGCTGCGTACTGCCCCTCGACCATCTTCGGCTTCACATTGAAGGTCTTGAGCCACAGGCCGAAGTGAGGGGTAATGCGGAGGGAGGCCTCACACACGACAACAAATGACGAAATGTGAAGAAGGGAATCCGGGGCCAGATCGTGAAAATCCAGCCCGTAATAGAACATGAGACCCCTAACAAAGGGATCCAGAGCAAGGCCTAGTCCTCGGAGGAAGTGGGAGACGAACACAATGCTCTCGTTGGGTTCGGGAGTAGGGACGACCTGCCGTCGGGCGGGCAGTCTATGCGAAATTTCGGCGGTCAGATATCTGGCCTCCCTCAACTTCTTGATGCCCTCCTCCGTGACGGAGGAGGGCATCCACCGGCCTTCAAGGCTAGATCTGGACATGATTGAAGGTCCGAGGCACCTGACCTGGGCTTTGGGTGTTAGAACTCGAGGCGGGGGAAGGATTCGATTGAGCACGGGAGGGAAAAAAGAAAAAGCCTTGTCCCTTTATAAAGGGGATGAATATCAGGCGTCCTCCTCGTGGCCGTTCGAGACTTACCTAAAATCTAGGACTCATACCAACAGGCACGGTTGGGTTACCCACGTTTGTATTGATGAGAATCCCGTGATAAAGAGAACACGATCTCTGCTTTGACAATACGTGTCAAGAAACCGCCTCACGTTATGTGCAGGGCTGGTTAAAGAAAAACGGTTCAAATAATTACCGGCCGTGGCCTGATGTCATGCTGCCAAAACGTGTCAGAAGATTAGATTTGTGGAAATATTATTCTCTCTCTACGATGGTATGTGGAACTTATTTTGCAGGGTCGGACACTATCCTTGTATTCAAACTCTTCGGTGGTGTATCCGGAGGAGGAACCCGCCTTGCAATGCCGAAGACAACACTGCGTGCCAGACTCGTTGTCATTGAAGCCTGGTTCAGGGGCTACTGAGGGAGTCCTAGATTAGGGGGTCTCCGGACAGCCGGACTTTTGGACTATGAAGATACAAGATTGGATACTTCGTCCCGTGTCCGGATGGGACTCTACTTGGCATGGAAGGCAAGCTAGGTAATACGGATATGTATATCTCCTCCTTTGTAACCGACCTTGTGTAACCCTAGCCCCTTTCGGTGTCTATATAAACCGGAGGGTTTTAGTCCATAGGACAACATACAATCATACCATAGGCTAGCTTCTAGGGTTTAGCCTCTCCGATCTCATGGTAGATCAACTCTTGTACTACCCATGTTATCAAGAATAATCAAGCAGGACGTAGGGTTTTACCTCCATCAAGAGGGCCCGAACCTGGGTAAAACATCGTGTCCACTGCCTCGTGTTACCATCTGCCTTAGACGCACAGTTCGGGACCCCCTTCCCGAGATCCGCCGGTTTTGACACCGACAGTCACAAACAGCCCTAGAGTTCGTACTAGAATAACACCTTAAGAAACAAATCAACCAAAACCCTAATGTCACCTAGATACTCCAATGTCACCTCAAATATCCGTGGGTATGATTATATGATATGCATCACACAATCTCAGATTCATCTATTCAACCAACACATAGAACCTCAAAGAGTGCCCCAAAGTTTCTATCGGAGAATCACGACGAAAACGTGTGCCAACCCCTATGCATAGGTTCATGGGTGGAACCCGCAAGTTGATAACCAAAACATACATCAAGTGAATCACGTGATTTCCCATTGTGTAGACCGCCTGTCAAGTTTCGTATCAATTGGACTTCGTTTGATACTCCAACGGTTAACCGAGGGACCGGAAAGGCCTCGTGTGTGTTGCAGCGCAACACCCCTCCAATTTGGCCCAAAACCCACCAAACTTTGCTCCATGTCCTAGAGCGTTCGATCACGATCGCGTGGCCGAAAACCATGCTCAATTTGGAGTCTCCTAGCTCTACTTATGCCTATATATACCCCCTCCATTTCGGATCTCGTCTTCCCCATCCAAACCCTACCCGAAAAAAAAACAGATCCTCACGCCGACGGACACGTCCGCCCCCGGCCGGACAGTGTCCGCCGCCGCGCCCAGCCAACCCCGAGGCGACACGTGGCCACCGCCGGGTCAACCGCCGCCGCGGGACGAAGCCCATCGCCGGCCCCCGCGCCCGCGCCCCGGGCCAGAGGAGGCGCCGAGCCCCGCCGCCTTCGTCCCCCTCGCCGGTGGCCGGCGCCACCGCGCCGCTGTCCCTGGCCGCCACCGCCGCGAAGCTCCGTCATCGCCCGGCGCCGCCGCGCCTCCACCTGGCCCCGCGCGCCGCGCCCGTCCCCGACTCCGGCGACCGGACGCCGCCGGCCGCCGCCGCCCGCACCTGATCCGGCCACCTCCACCTCGCCCGGCCATCTCCCTCTCCAACTCCAGCGCCGGTGTTCCTCGGGAAGCGCGCCCGCTGCTACAGTGCTACAGTGCCGAACCCTAGATCTCAGATCCAAAACTGAGGGTTGACTTTCTCTCCTCTCCCCTAATTTTTTATGCAATCTTTGACCGATGATATCTCCGCATCCGTAACTCCGTTTTGGACATATAGTATATCAAAATGTTCGTCTCGACGAGTACATCATTTCATTCCATTGCATCATTTTCATTTGAGCTCATCCTGAAGCCCGAAATGCTGCTAGAAGGAGGCATCGTGAGTTAAATGTCAGATCCGTTGGTTCATCATAGACTTTTGTCATTTTTGCCATGATTTATCCGTGCATGATATGCCTGTGAGTCCTTGATATGTTTTATTAAGCATCTTGTTATCTTTCCAGAGGTGCAACCCATGAATTTTTAGGATGTGTGTGGTGACTTGTGCAAGCTTGCAAAGTGAGGCACCCGGTAAATCAGTTTTCAGGGACTTAGTGATTTTCACTAAGTCTGGGATATTTTAGTTCATGATGCCATATGTTCAGCTTGTTTCCTATTGATCCGTGCCTCTTTTGAGGATGATCAGTAAGGGACTTTTGTTAACCATGTTATTCTCTATCTATCCATGTCTTTACTTGCAAGTTTGGTGCACCCTAGCTTGATTCAATCGAGCTCTACTTTTGCATCGTTGTGAATTTGGGCAGATCGTTAACTCATTTGCGATTTTGCCGGTGCTATTATAGTTGATCCATGCATGCCATGCCTTTGTTCTTGCCATGTCTAGCTAGCATTGTGTGCCTTCTTAATGGGTATATTCTTTCCTTGCCATGACTTGCACCGTAGTGAGTGCATCGAGCTCGTTTACATGCCTTCGTGAGTTAAATTTCAGCATGTCTCAGTTTTCACTAAGTCTGAAAACTGATTGTGTTTTATCTATGTTCGTGGGCTCGTTAGTATATTTTGTGATCCCTTTTGGCCCCAGGTCATTTTGGGATTTTTGTTAAGCTTGTCGAGTAGCTCCATGCCACGTTATTACTTGTCATATTCAGGTTACGTTTCATGTTGTTTTGCTGCTCCGAAGAGAGCATCGTGGTCTGAAATTTCAGACTAATGTTAATTTCACTAAGTCTGAAATCTGTTTTGCTTATTCGTTTTTGCCATGCTTGTTTGAACCTCATAATGGATGAATTGGCCGTGGCTCAGTGCTAGTCTTTTGTTAAGAATCTTGTGTACATCTCTGCCATGTCTTTTGTTGTCATGTTTGGTGGCTGTAGCATGTTCATTTCGGTGCGTTTAGATGCCTACTTGCTGTAAATCGCAGACCGGTTAAAACGCTTGCCATTTCCAAACCGTAACTCTGATTCCAATGATCTTTATATCGTTTTCAAGCGATTTCATCCCCTCTATCCAGTGGCACACTTGGTTTTCCAAGTTGAGGCCAGGTTCATGCATTTCCTGTCACGTCTTGCATTTTGCATCCCGCATCGCATCCCGCATAGCATACCATCTTTGCATATTATTGTTTGAGCTTGTACGTGGTTGATTGTATCCTTGTTGCTTGTTTGTGTTGTTTGGATAGAGCCGGGAGACGAGTTCGCTAACGAGGAGCCCGTTGAGTGTGCTTTTGAGGATCCAGTCAACTCTGACAGCTTTGCAGGCAAGATGATCATACCCTCGAAATCACTACTATCTTTGCTATGCTAGTTTGCTTCGCTCTTTTGCTATGCCAATGCTACGATGCCTACCTTTTTGATTGTCAGCCTCCCAATTGCCATGTTGAACCTCTAACCCACCATGTCCTAGCAAACCGTTGTTTGGCTATGTTACCGCTTTGCTCAGCCCCTCTTATAGCGTTGCTAGTTGCAGGTGAAGATTGGAGCCGTTCCTTGTTGGAACCATTTATTTACTTGTTGGGATATCATTATATTGCTATGTTATCTTAATGCATCTATATACTTGGTAAAGGGTGGAAGGCTCGGACTCTCGCCTAGTGTTTTGTTCCACTCTTGCCGCCCTAGTTTCCGTCATATCGGTGTTATGTTCCCGGATTTTGCGTCCCTCACACGGTTGGGCTATAATGGGAACCCCTTGATAATTCGCCTTGATTAAAGCTTTTCCATCAATGCCCAACATTGCTTTTACTATTTGCCACCTAGCCTCTTTTCCCTTGGGTTACCGGAGCCCGAGGGTCATCTTTATTTTAGCCCCCCACGGGCCAGTGCTCCTCTGAGTGTTGGTCCGAACTGAGCTGCCTGCGGGGCCACCTCGAGGAAACTTGAGGGTTGGTTTTACTCGTAGCTAGTCTCATCTGAGTGTGCCCTGAGAACGAGATATGTGCAGCTCCTATCGGGATTTGTCGGCACATTCGGGCGGTGTTGCTGGACTTGTTTTAACCTGTCGAATCATCTTGTTGTACCGGGATACCGAGTCTGATCGGTGTGTCTTGGGTGGAGGTCTATTCCTTCGTTGACCGTGAGAGCTTGTCATGGGCTAAGTTGGGACTCCCTGCAGGGATTGAACTTTTGAAAGCCGTGCCCGCGGTTATGGGCAGATGGGAATTTGTTAATGTCCGGTTGTAGATAACTTGAACTAAACTTAAATAAAATGAATCAACCGTGTGTGTTACCGTGATGGCCCCTTCTCGGCGGAGTCCGGGAAGTGGACACGGTGTAGGAGTTATGCTTGCGCAGGTTGCTCTTATAGATTCTCGCTCGCGCTTTGCCTCCTCTCCTCGCTCTCTTTTGCGTATAAGTTAGCCACCATACATGCTAGTCGCTTGCTGCAGCTCCACATATGTTTGCCTTATCCTTCCTATAAGCTTAAATAGTCTTGATCGCGAGGGTGCGAGATTGCTGAGTCCCTGTGGCTCACAGTTACTATAACTTCAGATGCAGGTCCAGGTGATTCCGCTCCAGGTGAAGATTACGAACTCAAGTGGGAGTTCGACGAGGACTCGCAGCGTAACTACGTGTCTTTCCCCGATGATCAGTAGTGGTGCCTAGTTGGGGTTTTCGATTCAGGGCCTTGTCGCAAGTTGGGTTCTTTTCTATTTTGGCGCCGTACTCGGGCCATGAGTGTCTGCTTGATGGATGTTATTTATGTACTTTGATGTGACGTGGCGAGTGTAAGCCAACTATGTATCTTCCTTTTTTATCATATATTACATGGGATGTTGTAATGATTGCCTAACTTGCGACATTGCTTTCAATGCGGTTATGTCTCTAAGTCGTGCCTCGACACGTGGGAGCTATAGCCGCATCAAGGGCGTTACAAGTTGGTATCAGAGCGTTCATCAAGTGTTCTCAAATCTTTAAAGACTCAGTTCGATAAGATAACTTCAAAGGGGAAACTCAATCCATTACAAGAGAGTAGAGGGGGAGGAGAAACATAAGATCCAACTATACTAGCAAAGCTCGCGATACATCAAGATCGTGCCAAATCAACAACATGAGAGAGAGAGATCAAACACATAGCTACTGGTACATACCCTCAGCCTCGAGGGAGAACTACTCCCTCCTCGTCATGGAGAGCGTCGGGATGATGAAGATGGCCACCGGTGAGGGATTCCCCCTCCGACGGTGTGCCGGAACGGGTCTAGATTGATTTTCGGTGGCTACGGAGGCTTCTGGCGGTGGAACTCCCGATCTATTGTGCTCCCCGATCGTTTTAGGGTATATGGATATATATAGGTGGAAGAAATACATCAGGGGAGCCACGAGGGACCCACGAGGGTGGAGGGCGCGCCCCCTGCCTCGTGGTTTCCTCGTTGCTTTCTTGACGTGGACTCCAAGTCTCCCGGGTTGCTTTCGTTCCAAAAATAAGTTCCGTGAACTTTCAGGTCAATTGGACTCCGTTTGATTTTCCTTTCCTGCGATACTCTAAAACAAGGTAAAAACAGAAACTGGCACTGGGCTTTGGGTTAATAGTTTAGTCCCAAAAATCATATAAAATAGCATATAAATGCATATAAAACATCCAAGGTTGATAATATAATAGCATGGAACAATCAAACATTATAGATACGTTGGAGACGTATCATTGATGAAGAGGGCCCGCCGCCCCGATTCTGGGCGCTACAAGGTGAAGGAAATATGCCCTAGAGGCAATAATAAAGTTATTATTTTATTTCCTTATATCATGATAAATGTTTATTATTCATGCTAGAATTGTATTAACCGGAAACTTAGTACATGTGTGAATACATAGACAAACAGAGTGTCACTAGTATGCCTCTACTTGACTAGCTCGTTGAATCAAAGATGGTTAAGTTTCCTAGCCATAGATATGAGTTGTCATTTGATTAACGGGGTCACATCATTAGAGAATAATGTGATTGACTTGACCCATTCCGTTAGCTTAGCACTTGATCGTTTTAGTTTACTGCTATTGCTTTCTTCATGACTTATACATGTTCCTATGACTATGAGATTAGGCAACTCCCGATTACCGGAGGGACACTTTGTGTGCTACCAAACGTTACAACGTAACTGGGTAATTATAAAGGTGCTCTACAAGTGTCTCCGATCGTACTTGTTGAGCTGGCATAGATCGAGATTAGGATTTGTCACTCCGATTGTCGGAGAGGTATCTCTGGGCCCTCTCGGTAATGCACATCACTATAAGCCTTGCAAGCAATGCAAGTAATGAGTTAGCTGCGAGATGATGCGTTGCAGAACAATTGAAGAGACTTGCCAGTAACGAGATTGAGCTAGGTACTGAGATAACACGATCGAATCTCGGGCAAGTAACATACCGATGACAACGGGAACAACGTATGTTGTCATGCGGTTTGACCGATAAAGATCTTTGTAGAATATGTAGGAACCAATATGAGCATCCAGGTTCCGCTATTGGTTATTGACCGGAGACGTGTCTCGATCATGTCTACATAGTTCTCGAACCCGTAGGGTCCGCACGCTTAAAGTTCTATGACAATCGGTATTATGAGTTTATGTGTTTTGATGTACCGAAGGTAGTTCACAGTCCCGTAAGAGATCGGGGACATGACGAGGATTCTTGAAATGGTCGAGACGTAAAGATCGATATATTGGACGATGATACATCTCCAACGTATCTATAATTTTTGATTGCTCCATGCTATATTATCTACTGTTTTGGACTATATTGGGCTTTATTTTCCACTTTTATATTATTTTTGGGACTAACCTATTAACCGGAGGCCCAGCTCAGAATTGCTGTTTTTTGCCTATTTCAGCATTTCGGAGAAACAGAATATCAAACGGAGTCCAAATGGAATAAAACCTTCGGGAACGTGATTTTCTAACCAAACGTGATCCAGGAGACTTGGACCCTACGCCAAGGCATCAGAGAGGCGGTCACGAGGGTGGGGGGCGTGCCCCCCCTAGGGCACGCCCCCCTGCCTCGTGGGCCCCTCGGTGCTCCACCGACGTAGTCCTTCCTCCTATATATACCTACGTACCCCCAAACGATCAGAACATGAGCCAAAAACCTAATTCCACCACCGCAACTTTCTATATCCACGAGATCCCATCTTGGGGCCTGTTCCGGAGCTCCGCCGGAGAGGGCCGTCATCACGGAGGGCTTCTACATCACCATAGCCTCTCCGATGAAGTGTGAGTAGTTTACCTCAGACCTTCGGGTCCATAGTTACTTGCTAGATGGCTTCTTCTCTCTTTTTGGATCGCAATACAAAGTTCTCCCCCTCTCTTGTGGAGATCTATTCGATGTAATCTTCTTCTTTTTGCGGTGTGTTTTTCGAGACCGGTGAATTGTGGGTTTATGATCAAGTCTATCTGTGAATAATATTTGAATCTTCTCTGAATTCTTTTATGTATGATTGGTTATCTTTGCAAGTCTCTTCGAATTATCCGTTTGGTTTGGCCAACTAGATTGGTAGTTCTTGCCATGGGAGAAGTGCTTAGCTTTGGGTTCGATCTTGCGGTGTCCTTTCCCAGTGACAAAAGGGGCAGCATGGAACGTATTGCAGCGTTGCCATCGAGGATAACAAGATGGGGTTTATTTCATGTTGCATGAATTTATCTCTCTACATCATGTCACCTTGCTTAAAGCGTTACTATGTTTTTAACTTAATACTCTAGATGCATGCTGGATAGCGGTCGATGAGTGGAGTAATAGTAGTAGATGCAGAATCGTTTCGGTCTACTTGTCACGGACGTGATGCCTATATACATGATCATGCCTACATATTCTCATAACTATGCTCAATTCTGTCAATTGCTCAACAGTAATTTGTTCACCCACCATAGAATAATTATGCTCTTGAGAGAAGCCACTAGTGAAACCTATGGCCCCCGGGTCTATTCTCATCATATCAATCTCCATCACTTTAATCTTGCTTTGCTTTTTTACTTTGCCTTTACTTTTCACTTTGCATCTCTATACCAAAAATACCAAAAATATTATATCTATCAGATCTCACTCTCATAAGTGACCATGAAGGGATTGACAACCCCTAATCGCGTTGGTTGCGAGTAGCTATCCTTTTGTGCAGGTACGAGGGACTTGAGCGTGGCCTCCTACTGGATTGATACCTTGGTTCTCAAAACTGAGGGAAATACTTACGCTACTCTGCTGCATCATCCCTTCCTCTTCGGGGAAATCCAACGCAAGCTCAAGAGGTAGCAAGAAGGATTTCTGGCGCCGTTGCCGGGGAGTCTACGCAAAAGTCAACATACCAAGTACCCATCACAATCCCTATCTCTCGCATTACATTATTTGCCATTTGCCTCTCGTTTTCCTCTCCCCCACTTCACCCTTGTCGTTTTATTCGCCCTCTCTTTCCCAATCTCCTTCTCTTTCTCCATTTGCCTTTTTCTCGCTTGCTTGTCGTCATGGCTAGTCTCATATCTTCTCCGTTGTCTCCTGAGAATGAAGTTCTAGATTTTAAACAAAGGGAGGGAGAAAATCTAAAATATGCTTGGTATAGAATTTGCAATGCTCAAAATAGATCTACCAGGAAGCAATCTACTTCAGTTCTTCTCTGCAATTTTTATATGGTGTTAATCCTTGGTATAGATATATCCTCGATACCATTACCGGAGGGAACTTCTTTGGTAGCCATACTTTTGATTCTTATAATGCTATGCTAGATTTATTTGGCTCACCACCTCTTTTGGTTAATGGAACCATGTTAACTTTGGAGCATGTTATGCAAAGACTTGAAATTATTGAAAATAAAGTTGCTACTATTGAATTAATTGAAAATCTAGATAAAAAGATCCACAATCAAATTACTCAATATGGATCTAAGGTAGGAATGACTTTAAAAAATATTAAGGAAAAGGAACCCATAGTTAATGAGAAGATAAAGTTAGATTCTACTAGAATTGATAAACTTGAGGGTATCATTACAAACTTGGGAACCGCTTTTTCTTCCATAAAGAATACTCCAAGTCCTCCTACTAAAATTGCCAAGCTTATGTATGTTCCTAAAAATAAGGGTGAATCATCTAGTAAGGAAACTGCGGATCTTAAATCTATACGTATTCATCCCAATCTTTTTGCTATCATTAAGGAACCAATTGCTACAAATGAATTTTTTGATTTTGTGCCTAAAAGTTTGATAATCACTAGAAAGAAAGAAATTCCTAAGGTAAATAGATGCCTCATCGAAGAATTGCCTACCAAAGATGGCAATACCTAGATCTATCCTCGCTTTTATGCCTAGCTAGGGGCGTTAAACGATAGCGATCGTTGGGAGGAAACCCAATTTTATTTATTTTCCTTGCTTTTTGCTCCTGTTTAGTAATAAATAATTTATTTAGCCTCTTTTTTGGTTGTTTTTTGTGTTTAATTAGTGTTTGTGCCAAGTAGAACCGTTGGGAAGACTCGGGGAAAGTCCTGTTGAACTTGCTGTAAAAAACAGCAACTTTAGCGCTCACGAGAACTGATGTCATTTTTATTTGAAGAGTGCTATTTAGTTAATTATTTTTGAAGATGATTAATAGACAAATTCCTCAAGTCCAGCAATTTATTTTAGAATTTTTGGGGTTCCATATCTTGCGCTAGCGACAGATTACTACAGACTGTTCTGTTTTTGACAGATTCTGTTTTTCGTGTGTTGTTTGCTTATTTTGATGAATCTATGGCTAGTAAAATAGTTTATAATCCATAGAGAAGTTGTAATACAGTAGGTTTAACAGCAATATAAATAAAGAATGAGTTCAATACAGTACCTTGAAGTGGTTTTTGTTTTCTTTCACTAACGGAGCTCACGAGTTTTCTACTTTAAGTTTTGTGTTGTGAAGTTTTTAAGTTTTGGGTGAATTCTTTTGATGGATTATGGAACAAGGAGTGGCAAGAGCCTAAGCTTGGGGATGCCCATGGCACCCCAAGATAATCCAAGGACATCAAAAAGTCAAAGCTTGGGTATGCCCCGGAAGGCATCCCCTCTTTCGTCCACTTCCATCAGTAATTTACTTGGAGCTACATTTTTATTCACCAACATGATATGTGTTTTCCTTGGAGTGTCTTGTATTATTTGTGTATTTGTGTTTTAGTATGCCACAATCATCCTTGTTGTACACACCTTTTGAGAGAGCCATACATGAATTAAAATTTGATAGAATACTCTATGTGCTTCACTTATATCTTTTGAGCGTTATAATTTTACTCTATGTGCTTCACTTATATCTTTTGAGCTATGTAGTTTTGCTCTATGTGCTTCACTTATATCTTTTGAGCTGTGTAGTTTTGCTCTATGTGCTTCACTTAGATCTTTTAGAGCACGGTGGTGGATTCGTTTTAAAGAAACTATTGATCTCTCATGCTTCACTTAAATTATTTTGAGAGTCTCCTAATAGCATGGTAATTTGCTTAATAATAATATGCTTGGTATTCAAGATTTGTGAAACTTTCTTTTGAGTGTGTTGAATACTAAGAAAGATCGAAGCATGATAATTGTTTTGAGATATGGAGGTGATAATATTAGAGTCATTCTAGTTGAGTAGTTGTGAATTTAAAGAATACTTGTGTTAAAGTTTGTGATTCCCGTAGCATGCACGTATGGTGAACCGTTATGTGATGAAATCGGAGCATGATTGATTTATTGATTGTCTTCCTTATGAGTGGCAGTCGGGGACGAGCGATGGTCTTTTCCTACCAATCTATCCCCCTAGGAGCATGCGCGTAATACTTTGCTTTGATAACTTCTAGATTTTTGCAATAAGTATATGATTTCTTTATGACTAATGTTGAGTCCATGGATTATACGCACTCTCACCCTTCCACCTTTGCTAGCCTCTCTAATTCTGCGCACCTTTCGCCGGTATCATACACCCACCATATACCTTCCTCAAAACAGCCACCATACCTACCTATTATGGCATTTCCATAGCCATTCCAAGATATATTGCCATGCAACTTTCCACCGTTCCGTTTATCATGACACATTCATCATTGTCATATTGCATATCCCGGTACACCACCGGAGGCATTCATATAGAGTCATATTTTGTTCTAAGTATTGCGTTGTAATTGTTGAGTTGTAAGAAAAATAAAAGTGTGATGATCATCATTTTTAGAGCATTGTCCCAAGTGAGGAAAGAATGATGGAGACTATGATTCCCCCATAAGCCGGGATGAGACTCCGGACGAAAAATAAATAAATGAGGCCAAAGAAGCCCAAATACAAAGAGGCCATAAAAACGAGAGAAAAGGCCCAAATAAAAAAATGAGAGAAAAAGAGAGAAGGGACAATGTTACTATCCTTTTACCACACTTGTGCTTCAAAGTAGCACCATGATCTTCATAATAGAGAGTCTCTCATGTTATCACTTTCATATACTAGTGGGAATCTTTCATTATAGAACTTGGCTTGTATATTCCAATGATGGGCTTCCTCAAATTGCCCTAGGTCTTCATGAGCAAACAAGTTGGATGCACGCCCACTTAGTTTCTTTTTGAGCTTTCATATACTTATAGCTCTAGTGCATCCGTTGCATGGCAATCCCTAGTCACTCACATTGATATCTATTGATGGGCATCTCCATGGCCCGTTGATACGCCTAGTTGATGTGAGACTATCTTCCCCTCTTTTTGTCTTCTCCACAACCACCATTCTATTCCACCTATTTTTGATTGCTCCATGCTATATTATCTACTGTTTTGGACTATACTGGGCTTTATTTTCCACTTTTATATTATTTTTGGGACTAACCTATTAACCGGAGGCCCAGCCCAGAATTGTTGTTTTTTGCCTATTTCAGTATGTCGGAGAAACAGAATATCAAACGGAGTCCAAACGGAATAAAACCTTCGGGAACGTGATTTTCTCACCAAACGTGATCCAGGAGATTTGGACCCTACGCCAAGGCATCAGAGAGGCGGTCACGAGGGTGGGGGGCGCGCCCTACGTACCCCCAAACGATCAGAACAGGAGCCAAAAACCTAATTGCACCGCCGCAACTTTCTGTATCCACGAGATCCCATCTTGGGGCCTGTTCCGGAGCTCCACCGGAGAGGGCCGTCATCACGGAGGGCTTCTACATCACCATAGCCTCTCCGATGAAGTGTGAGTAGTTTACCTCAGACCTTCGGGTCCATATTTAGTAGCTAGATGGCTTCTTCTCTCTTTTCGGATCGCAATACAAAGTTCTCCCCGTCTCTTGTGGAGATCTATTCGATGTAATCTTCTTCTTTTTGCGGTGTGTTTGTTGAGACCGATGAATTGTGGGTTTATGATCAAGTCTATCTATGAATAATATTTGAATCTTCTCTGAATTCTTTTATGTATGATTGGTTATCTTTGCTAGTCTCTTCGAATTATCCGTTTGGTTTGGCCAACTAGATTGGTAGTTCTTGCCATGGGAGAAGTGCTTAGCTTTGGGTTCGATCTTGCGGTGTCCTTTCCTAGTGACAGAAGGGGCAACAAGGCACGTATTGTATCGTTGCCATCGAGGATAACAAGATGGGGTTTATTTCATATTGCATGAATTTATCTCTCTACATCATGTCATCTTGCTTAAAGTGTTACTCTGTTTTTAACTTAATACTCTAGATGCATGCTGGATAGCGGTCGATGAGCGGAGTAATAGTAGTAGATGCAGAATCGTTTTGGTCTACTTGTCACGGACGTGATGCCTATATACATGATCATGCCTAGATATTCTCATAACTATGCTCAATTCTGTCAATTGCTCAACAGTAATTTGTTCACCCACAGTAGAATACTTATGCTCTTGAGAGAAGCCACTAGTGAAACCTTTGGCCCCCAGATCTATTCTCATCATATCAATCTCCATCACTTTAATCTTGCTTTGCTTTTTACTTTGCCTTTACTTTTCACTTTGCATCTCTATACCAAAAATATTATATCTATCACATCTCACTCTCGTAAGTGACCGTGAAGGGATTGACAACCCCTAATCGCGTTGGTTGCGAGTAGCTATCCTTTTGTGCAGGTACGAGGGACTTGAGCGTGGCCTCCTACTGGATTGATACCTTGGTTCTCAAAAACTGAGGGAAATACTTACGCTATTCTGCTGCATCATCCCTTCCTCTTCGGGGAAATCCAACGCAAGCTGAAGAGGTAGCAGACGACTATATTCGGACATCAGGAAGGTTTCGAGTGATTCGGGTATTTTTTTCAGAGTACCGGAGAGTTACGGGAATTTGCTGCGGAGTATATGGGCCTTATTGGGCTTTAGGGGAAAGAAAGAGAAGAGGCTATGCGCCCCCCAAGGCCCAGTCCGAATTGGACTAGTGGGAGGGGCGGCGCCCTCTCCTTCCTTCTCTTCTATTTTCCCTTTCCTTCCCTCCTACCCTGCTACATGGAAGGGAGGAATCCTACTCCAAGTGGGAGTAGGACTCCCCAGGGCGCACCACAGTAGAGGGCCTGCCCTCCCCCTCCTCCACTCCTTTATATACGGGGGAGGGGTGTCGGTGTCAAAACCGGCAGATCTCGAGTAGGGGGTCCCGAACTGTGGGTCTAAGGTCGATGGTAACAGGAGACATGGGACACGATGCTTACCCATGTTCGGGCCCTCTCTATGGAGGTAATTACCTACTTCCTGCTTGATTGATCTTGATGAATATGAGTATTACAAGAGTTGATCTACCATGAGATCGTAATGGCTAAACCCTAGAAGTCTAGCCTGTATGAGTACGGTAATGAGTATCCCCTCTCCGGACTAAGTCCTCCGGTTTATAGACACTGAGAGGATCTAGGGTTACACAAGGTTGGTTACAAAGAAAGGAATCTACATATTCGGTCACCAAGCTTGCCTTCCACGCCAAGGAGAGTTCCATGCGGACATGGGTGTAGTCTTCGGTCTTCGTATCTTCACAGCCCATCAGTCCGGCCCATGGCTAACAGGCCGGACGCCCGAGGACCCCTTAGTCCAGGAGTCTCTCAGTAGCCCCTGAACCTGGCTTCAATGACAAGGTATCCGGCACGTAGATGTGTCTTCGGCATTGCAAGGCGGGTTCCTCCTTCCGAACTCCAAAATAGTATTCGGACGTACCGATGTTTCCGGACCTGTAACACACACCACACACAACCGTAGAGAGGATATAATATTTCACGAATCCAATATGCTGACAACTTTTTGTAACATGACATCACGTCTGTTCCGTCATAATTTCGAACCGTTTTCCGACTGCCGCTCCATGTTTCGATACGCGGTTGCCATTGGCACGTCTTGTCAAAGTAGAGATCATGTCCCCTTATTGCAGGATTCTCATCAATACGGGCAACCCAACCGTGCCGTTTACATAGCCCTTGGGAATAGGCGAGTTTTAAGGCAAGTGGGGAGGCATATGACATTCACAGCCTTTATTAAGGGATAAGGATTCGTCCTCGTTCACCCACACCTTCTCCTTCCTCTGCCCATCCATTCTTGAGCTCCAGCGCCCAAGCTCTAGCTTTCCCCGCTCAAGAAAGTACTCCAACCATGTCCGGATCCGGAGCTGGAGGCAAGTGGATGGCTTCCTTCGTTAAGAAGAAAGATATCAAGGAGCTCCGAGAGGCCGGATACCTGGCCAAGGAGATCGTTCACTGATACGTCTCCGTCCTATTTATAATTTTTGATTGTTCCATGCCAATATTGTCGGGGGTTGGGTGCGACATATGCCAATGGATGGCTTATCATGGTGGGGGCGAGTAGAACGTCGCCGGTGCCCGGAAACGGGACGAGGCGTAGACACGAACGCCGGCGTACTTTACCCAGGTTCGGGGCTCTCCTAGGAGATAACGCCCCTAGTCCTGCTCTGCGGGGTCTCCGCATGATCACTAAGACAAAGTGAGTACAAAGGCGCTCCTCGAGCTGTATCTGTGGATAGGAGAACGCAGGGCTAGCTCTCTCCTTTCTCTAAGGTCTGGTCTAGTTCTAATGAATCGGAACCCTTTGCATGGGTGTCCTGGGGGTTTATATAAGCCTACCCCCCAGGGGAACAATGGTAAACTGTATGGACGCAGGGCCCAGTTGTCAGTCTCTTCGCCTGCAGGCCCTCCTGCCGACTGCTGGGGCCCGCCGACTGGTGGGCCCAGCCGACTGGTCTGGTACGGAGCCGACAGGCCGCACCCGCCGCTGGCGGGTCCTGCCGGCTGCTGATTACTGTACCCGTGCTTCTGATGACGCGGGCTTGGTCATGGGGTCGTGGCTACAGTCCTGCCGCCTGGCAGGCGATTACTGTAGCCACTCCTCGTCTCGTCTGGTTAATGGCGTGTGGGACCCATGGGAGGGGCAGGCCGACTTCCGCGGGCCGGCTCCCTACGGGTCCGACTGGTGGCGCCCTTCCCGCCTTCCAGACTCTCACCGACTGGTAGGGCCCGTCATCCGTGGATCGTACTGTCAGGCCGTCGTGGGTACGGGACTCCGCCCACCGTTGTTGACGTCAGGGATGGCATGGCAACAGTGTTGTGCCAGATGGAGATCTCCGCTGGTACAGTGCACTATGCCCTGGCCATCCCCTGGGAAAGGGGAGGGAGTGGGCTTTACTATCGCCACTCCCTGTCCCATCCCCCCTGATGAGAGCATGGGCTTTGATGCTGTCGTGGGACGACTCCCCGTGGCCGGCTTCTCTGGAAGCTGCCAGTCGGAGTTGGACGGTCTTGATCTCTTCTCTAGGACTCGGACGCATATGGGCTGTCGGCTGTTCCTCCAGCCGCCCTCCTGAAGTCGCCTCTCCGTTTGTTGTCTTGAGGGGCGCAGTCAGCCCTGATGTCTTGAAAGGTTATGGGCCTCGGGTTAGCCTACCGTGGCCCATTACTCTGACAGTAGTCCCCGAAGCTGATGAGGCGCCGTGGACATCCAGCCGAGGAGCCTCAGTAGCTTCATTCTCCGAGTACTTGAGGTGGAGACTCCGCTTGACTCTGCCGGGCCGACTGGTAGGAGTCGGAGTCGCCTGACTTTGACTCGTCCAAAAAATACTTTCGAATCCCCTGGCGGGAACTCAGTGCGGTACAAGCTAAGCTTCCTGGCCTCCACCCACTTCGTGCCCACCACGTGGCAACCAGTGGCCGGGCCAGCCTGCCTACCCATCCGCGAGATGGGACATGCCTGCAGGCGGGGGCCCGCCACTACCGCCCCTCGGCACGCGAGCGGATCCGCTGCGGCCGTGGGGGACGGTTGAGGTTCTCACGGAGTTACCGCCCGCAGTAACTTTGCGCGATAGACGTGGGGGCGTGGGGTAGTGGGCGCAGTAAATCCCACAACCGCCCCCTCGGCTTCGCAGCCCACTAGGCTATAAGTAGGGGGAGGAGGGGAAACGGCGGAGCACGCGCGTGCCGCCTCCCCACTGCTTTCTCTCCTTCTTCTCTCTCTCTCTCTCTGCACCTCGAGCCTCGTCGAACGTCGCGGCGGTCCGCTCATGATGAGCTCTTCCTCCGCCGTCACGCCCCCGACGGCACACTCCGGTACCTGGGATGGTTCGGAGGTCCACGAGGATCACATCGACTTCCTCTGCAAGACGCGTCGATTGCCCAGCACGGAGGGGAGAAATTTCGCCACCGCCGCAGGAGGGCGAGCGGGTCGTCTTCCGCTCACACTGCCTGCGCGGCCTGGGCCTGCCGGCGAGCAACTTCTTCCGCTGCTTCCTTGAGTTCTACGGACTCCAGCCGCACCACCTCACCCCCAATACGGTGGTGCTACTGTCCGCCTTCGTCACCCTGTGCGAAGGATTCATCGGCGTTCTCCCCACCATCGAGCTCTGGGGGGAGTTCTTCTTCTCCAAGCTCGGCACCCAAGCCACGGGCGTGCCGGCTTAGTGCGGTGCGTTCATCGCCGTGTGGAGGTCGGGGGCCGACAGCCCATTTCCCTCCATCAGGCTGATCAAATCGGTGAAGATGTGGCAGCGGTGGTACATCTACGTGAAGAACGTCTCCGCGAAGGGTGATTGGGTCAACCTGCCGTCCTACGTAGCCGGCCTGCCGGCTGGGAGACAGCCCAACTGGTCGCACCGGGCCCGGACGCTGACGCCTGCTGGAGCCGGTGCCGTTGCGTGGCTTCGAGTGCTGGCGCAGTCGGAGGGCCTGACCGGGCCGGACATGCTGGCCGCCTTCATGGTGCGTCGAGTGCGGCCCCTCCAAAGTCTCCCCCACATGATCTGTTGGATGAGCGGGCACCGAGACCCGAGCTGAATGTGCACCAAGAAGATGCCTCATGAGGAGGTAGCCTACATGGTGAACTCTCTCACGAGCTGCGACCTCAACGAAGAGTGGCAGTTTGGCAAGGAGCCGTATTCACGTGCTGCCCCTTCGCCTCTGGTGAGTCGTTTTCCTTCTCTCTTTTTCTTCGATTCTCCTGACATCTTTACTGCCGAGTCCGTCTTGCTCGTTCTGACCAGTCGGCTTTGGTCAGAAGCCCCTCCTCCAGCCAGCAGCCGGCACCGTGGGGCCGGACCGCGAGTTCCTCCCCGACCGAGCGGAGAGCGATGTGGACGACCTCAACTTGGGGGCGGCGGCCCTGGAGGACGACGATGAGGGAGGAGGCGGCGCATCAGGTGGCCCGAGACTTTGGGCCAATCTCGAGGACTGGCCTGATGATGACGAGGAGGTTGCCCCGCGCCACCAGCCAGGAGCCGGCCAGCCGGGCGCGGGCTCATCAGCCCCGCCGGACGCTCAAGGCGGCGGCAAGAAGCGCAGGCCGGGACGAGCCTGTTCAGCAGCCGGCTGAAGAGGCCCAAGGGTTCAGCCGCGGCGACCAAGCGGGACGAAGCGGCCGCAAAGGCCAACCGCTTCCGCAAGATGGTGAAGACGCCGCAGCTGATTTCGGCGTAAGTACTACCTCCCTTCGTACCCTCACATTTCTTTATTGAGTCTGTCTTAAGTCCCTTTACTTTATTTTCCTGACTTTAGGGCCTCGCTCTCTCTTGAGAAGTCGGCCGCCGGCTCCGTCGTAAAGTCAGCAGAGACCTCCTCCACCACCCGGCGGATTGATCCCGCCGTCGACCTCCGGGAGGCGACGGAGCGGAACGCGCAGGAGGCGCGTGAGGAGCGGGAAGCCGCCCGCCTAAAGAAGGCGGAAGCCGACAAGGCGGAGGCCGCCGCCCTGAAGAAGCTGGCGGAGGCAGAGGCCGCCGATGCGGAGAAGAAGTGCAGAGGAAGCCGCACACCGCCAGTCGGCGGTGTTTATCGTCCCCTTGAACTCCGCGCCGCCGCCACTGGAGTTCACGGCGCAGACTGGGGAAGTCAGCAACGAGAACCCGGTCATGGAGAGGGATGCCGACATCACCGCCACGCCGAAAGTCATTGTGCCGCCACCGCCACCCTCCGGAAGCGCGCCAGGCGGGCAGCCGGCGGACCTGCCAGTGCCGCCAACCAGAGGTGTGGCGGCGGCGGGCCTGGCCCTCGAGGTCAGCACGCCAACATGTCGCCATCTCGCGAAGGCGGACTCAGCGCCGCATCCTCTGGAGACCGGCGCTGCGAGCTCCACGATCCCGGACACCGAGGTGTCGAGCGCCGCACCCACTGGGTGGGTGCGGGGAGGCGGGATGGGCCCGTTGAACCGGGCGCTCTTGGACGTCCAAGCCAAGCCCCGGGCCGAGGGTGACGCCATCAAGGAGTGCACCAAGTCATATCTGGTGTCACGAACGGCCATCCGGGTACGCATCCTTCCTTTTTTGCTTTGCTTCCTTGTTTTTCTTTGTGGGGGCATGCCAGCGCACCCACTGGGTGTAGTCCCCGAGTTTCGGGCCGGCTGCTGAGCAGGTGGCTCGGAACTCTAATCGGTGAGTTCCAAGTACCAATAGTTTTTCTGAAATTTTGTTGCAGGATTACCACAATCTTCGCGTGACCTCCTTCAACACCAATGTTGAGGAGCTGGCCAAGCGGACCGCCGACTTGTCGGACAGCCGGGGTGAGTCTTCTTCTTTCTCTGCGAGGGCACCCTGGCGCACCCGCGGGTTGTAGTCCCCGAGATTCGGGCCGACTGCTGAGCAGTCGGGCCGGATCTCCCCGGCAACCTTTATTCTTTGTTGACGACTGACACCCCTCCCCCTCCTTCTTCAGAAGCCAACGCCGCCCTTCAGCAGCAGCTGGGCGAAGTCAACACCGCGCTACGCATCAAGGAGGAGTGCGGCCGGCTGACGGAGGAGCACGACCGGCTGGCTACGCAGCTGGCGGAGCAGAAGGAGCTGCTCCCGAGGGCCTAGAAGGAGGTGGAGGACAAGGAGACCGCCCTTCTTGCCGAATTTGCGTCCGAGCGCTCCTCCTGGACTGACAAGGAGGCGACGCTCGTCTCCGGCTTCCAAGCAATCGAAGATCTTGTCGATGGTGAGCTTCCCCTCGTTTCCTTTTCTGGGCTGCCGACTGCTAGTTGAGTCGGCCTTAAATTTTCAACCTTGTTTCTTCATTCTTCTTCCTTAGCAGACTTCTTCCCCGGCCATTCGGACGCCGCCAATCAAGCCATCGAGGCTGATCGTGAAGCACGGAGGGCGGACGGTGCATAGATCGCCGCCAACGCCCCCCGAACTCTTGGCAAGCAGATTCTTAGCATCGAGGCCCGCCTTCGGCCAGCCCACCGGATGCTGCGCCAGCTTCAACGTGTCGGCGCCTAGGCGATTGCCGCCCTATAGCCGGATATGCAGGCACCGCGCACCCCCAGTCGGACTGCCAACTGGCTGGAGGTCGCAGCCGACCGTCTTGAGGCCTGGAAGGGTTCTTCAGCCCGGGCTGGAGCACGCCGGGCTTTAGAATTCGCCAAGGCATGATATCCTGGGCTAAGCTTAGGCCAGTTAGCCACGTTCCGGCTGGAGGCTCAGGCGAAGCTGGCAGTGGTGGAAGACGATCTTGTCAAGCGCGCCGCGTCGATCGTCGAGTACACCGACACCAGCGTCTTCGTCCCAGAGCGGGCTGAGAACGGCGAGGAGGGGCCGCCGGAATGGTTCGGGCTGAACCCGGACGACGGCGAGGACTCGGCAGAGGTGATCGACTCCAGTGGCGAAGAGGGAGGCGAGGAGGAGGAAGGAGACAAGGAGGAGGCGCCAGAGGTCGAGGCAGACGGCCAGCCCCATCTCGACCGCGCCTCTAGCAACGAGCCGCGCCCAACTGAGCCAGTTGTTGCCAGATGTGATCAAGCAAAGACCAACCAGCCGGCCGCCCCGGCAACTGGCACCGCCGACCCCTCCGGCCCTCCGAGTCCGTCCGCGGCTTCCTAGGCTACCACTTTATCTTTATTTTACCTGCTTAGCATTCTCAATGAACTTGTTATTTTGCACAATTCCACTCACTGGGTGTATCTTGAACTTCTGTTGGATGATTCGGCCAAGGGCCTTTCTATGTAAATATTTATCCGCATTCTATCTCTTCTTGCTTATTGCTCTTTGACCTTTTCCTTTGCCGCCTTCCCTTGGTTGCCGTCTTGCCAGTCGGACTGCCGCTAGATCAAAAACTTGGCTTCTTTGGGAAGGCAAGTACTTAGCCTTTTAGAGTTTTTAGCAAGTTAATTTAGGAAATGGCAAGCCGGCTGCTAAAGAGTCGGTTGTAAAAAGGATGAAAACCGGCTTTAAACTATGAGCGAGCTTTGAGTCCTTAGCCATTTTTCATATGGACACCCATTCTACCTTACTCCTGTTCGCCGGACAGTCGCTCTGCGATTTGCGGCTTCTAACAGGAGACGGCTTAAGTGCCACACATTACTTGTCCGGCTGCAGGAAGTCGTTCCATAGCTCAAGTCGGCAAGTCCCCGGGCCGACTAGTCGAACCCGGTGCCAAGTGGAATAACGAAGAATAACATATTCATAGGTCATAACTCTTTATCATATAGATAAAAGAAGGCAGTCCCCGAGATCTTCTCGAGGGGCCCGAGGTCTTCGTACTTTAATACAAAAGGTAGCGTGATACATACTACATTAACTGTAAAATCTTCGGAGGAGGTTTGTGTTCCATGTCCGCTCCGTCTCTTTGTCGGAGTCGTCCCTCTTGCGTGCTCGGGGCTTCTGAGCATCGATCAGGTAGTAGGAGTCGTTGCCCAAGACTTTGCTGATGATGAAAGGGCCTTCCCAAGGTGCTGAGAGCTTGTGCTGGCCGGCTGTTCGCTGAATCAGCCGGAGCGCAGGTTCTCCTTCTTGGAAAGATCGCGACTTGACCTTTCGGTTGTAGTATCGGCGTAGGCTCTGCTGGTAGATGCTGGACCGGCTGAGTGCCAACAGCCGGCCCTCTTCCAGCAGATCGACGCCGTCTTGACGTGCTTCTTCTACTTCCTCTTCGGTGTACATGGTGATTCGAGGGGAGTCAGACTCTATGTCCGTTGGGATGACGGCTTCAGCACCGTAGACGAGGAAGAAGGGCGTGAAGCCGGTTGACTTGTTTGGAGTCGTGCGCAGTGTCAGGACCCCGATCCTAGGTCACACCGATCTAGCATGTAACACATCATATCACTTTGTGGCCTCACGCACGGTATTCCCACGGGTGCCACCTTACCTGGCCCGGGACCGTTTGCTCCTTTTGGCTCACGTATATGATAGTGTCGCTAGCATCCATATGGCAAAGAACCCGGGCCCACATGGCTAGTCGTGAACCCAAAGCGGCACTAACCCATGGGGACAGGCATACATGAATCAACCTCGAGCATGTCGGTCAACAGCGTGTGAATCCGGGCTGTAGCACTGGGCTAATAGGACTCCGGTAACCCGGGCTGTAGCAGGCTAGGCAGGACTCCGGATGTCACCGCGTGACATTTCCCCGAAGGGACAGACACAGGAACGAAGTGAAACACATGCCGGCCAGTCAAGTGTCCTGAGCAGTAGTGCTGGGCTAGTAGGACTCCGGTGAACCGGGCTGTAGCGGACTACTATCGCTCAGAAAGCACTAGACTACATTTCCCCATATGATAGGCTGCCAAGGATAAACAACTAGATTGTCGGATCCCACTCATACCAAGCATTTCAATCATACACACAATATGCCCGATATGAGTACATACAACATGGCATCACAACAAGACTCTACGACTCAAGTATCTATTCATTAGGCTCTGAGGAGCGAGATATTACAAACATGGGTCACATGACCCAACATTCAGAGCATACAAGTCAAAGCACACGCGGAAGCTTAACTTGTCTGAGTACAGACAACTACAAAAGAAAAAGGCTGAGAAGCCTGACTATCTACCAGATCCTGCCGAGGGCACAAGATCGTAGCTGAGGTAACGAGCTAAACGTCGAAGTCCAAGCGGAACTACTAGCGGGACTAAAGTCTCTCTGCAAAACATAAATTAAGCAAACATGAGTACAAATGTACTCAGCAAGACTTACATCAGAGCTAACTACATATGCATCATTATCAACGAAGGGATGGTGGAGTTTAACTGCAGCAAGCCAGCTTTGACTCGGTGGCTATCCTGAACTACGACTGCAAGTAACTCTTTTGAGGTGGCGCACACGAGTCCACATATTCACCATATCAATACACAACTATGGATCCGCTCCCGTCTCCCTGCGAGAACGCCATCCATAGCACTCACGCTTATCTTGCAAGTTTTTAGAGTATCCAGTTTCACTTGTCTATGAACTATGCAAGGGGTCCAAGTTTCCATATCCGAGGAATCCGGCTATTCGAATAGATAATGATAACCCTGCAGGGGTGTACTTCCTCACACACGCTCTCGCCACTTATCGCCCTGTACACGTCATGTGCCTCGGCAACCTTCAAGCGGAAGCCGGGCGAGGGAGTCGGCCACGACCTGACTAACCAACAAGTCTCTAGTCCAGGTTTATCGCCTATTCGGGTTCCATCCGCAAGGAGATCCGGCCGGGGTGTCGCTCACGGCCCCAAACGATGTGTACAGGGTTCCCAAGCCCACCATCCAGGTGCCACTTGGTACACCGGGCCACTGTGCCTAGTCTGTCCCAAGCCCACCTGTACCGGGTGCCACTTGGTAGACTACTAACACTACCTACAAACACCAGAAACTAGTTGCAACTCCTGGACAGAGATCAGGTTGATTAATAAGTCGAGAGAGCTTGGAGCGCCCGGAGCCCAATGTGTGGTAGTAACTGTTCATGGATCACAAACACAGAACTCAGTTCCTAAGGATGGCTGCAATGAGACTACCCACCATGTACTCCTACATGGCCTCCCACCACTACCTTTACCAAATCGTGTTCACACACTTAGCTCTCAACGGTAGGACATGTTCACCACGTTCCATTCATTCCCGATGAATCAGACCGGACTCAACTCTAAGCAGTAGCAGGCATGACAACAAGCATCAATGAGTAGGCACATCAGGGCTCAAACAATTCCTACTCATACTAGTGGGTTTCATCTATTTACTGTGGCAATGACAGGTCATGCAGAGGAAAGGGGTTCAGCTACCGCAGCATGTAACAATTGAAACGGTGTTGTCCTAATGCAGTAAAAGAGAGCAGGAGCGAGAGAGTGGGGTTGTATCGGAATGAACAAGGGAGTTTTGCTTGCCTGGCACTTCTGAAGATAATATAGCTCTTCATCGGTGTCATCGATCACATCATCGGAAACATCGTCGACTGAGAGGGGACGGTTACCGGCAAACAGAGAAGGACACAATCAATTCAATGCAACAATATGATGCATGATCATGACATGGCAATATGCTGTGATTTGAGCTAATGCATCTAGCTATGATTTAAATGAAGTTGGTTTGAGTACAAGATTCAAATTCCAACCCCATATATGATTATTTAAATGCCCTTTATTTGTTTTGTCCAAAACAGAGGACAAACATTGTTCAAACATGCATGAAAATGGTACAGATGGATTCCTTGAATTTTTTGATAATTTTTCATATATAATTTATCTTATTTGGAGTTACAGTTGAATTTCTATGATTTTTCAAAGTTTTGGATATTTTCTGAATAAATAAATCATTTCTGATTTATTTAAAATCCCAGAAAAGCTTTACTGCGTCAGCATTGCGCAAGGGTGATGTCAGCGGGTCAACTGGTCGGCCAGGTCAAACCTGACCAGTGGGACCCACTGGTCAGTGACCCAGTCAACTAACCAAGTTAGTTAGTGTTAAACTGACCCTAACCAGGCTGTTAGCAGGGCGGGGCCCGCATGTCAGTGTCTAGTTTAGTTAACTAAATTAGTTAGCTCTAATTAATCTCGAGTTAACTAATTAGGGGCTTGGGCCCACATGTTAGAGGCTAATTAAACTAACTAAATCAATTAACACTAACTTGGGTTAATTAGCAGGGCTGGCCCCACGCGTCAGTGACCCAGGGTGGTCAAACCCTGGTCAGACGGGGTCAAACCCCCATGTCAACTCAGTCAAACCTTCCGGTGACTAACCACCGGTGAGGTCTGAGACGGCGGTGAAGCGCGGAATCGCAGCACAGGCCACGGTTCGAGGCGCGGATGGCACCGCTGGGACCCTGAGCCTCGTCCGCGTCGGCTGGTGCTAGCGGGGTCGCCGGAGACGACCTAGATCGACGGTGGTGTCCGCTTCCGCGGTGGCCAGAGTTCGGTGAAGATGGACAGCGTGCTACGGTGCACGGGAGGACGAGTGGGTAGGTGTTCTGGGTTCCTGGGAACGTGCTGAGGACGAAAACATGCTCTGACGCGACGTTTGTGGGCTCTAGCCATGGCGGCGACATGGCCGGCGGCGAGCAAGCTTTCGGGCAGGGTGGTGGAGCTAGCGAGGGCGCAAATTAGGCAACGGGGCATGGGGGAAACGGTGCAGAGGGTCACCGCAGTTCTTCTGGTGCTGCTGGCGAGGCAGGGGAGGCACGGGGTCCGGCGAATCAACGACGAAGTCGCCGGCGGCCGAAGGTTGAAGAAGAGCTCGAAGGCGACGCTGCAGGGCTTCCGGCGGGGCGTGGTTCGGTGAGGGGGTCGAGGACGACGTCGCGGAACTCGTGGGCACAACCGAGGGGCGAGGGGGTAGCTGTGGCCGTGGTGGTTCTCGTCGGCGGCGGCCGCCGCGTTCGGTCGCGCGCGTGAGAGAGAGACAGAGGAGAGGAGGGAGAGCAGCGAGTGAGGGAGAGGCCGAGAGGGGTCCAGAGCGGCAACGAGGGAAGGATCGGGGCCCCGGGTGGAAGCAGGAGGTGGAGCTCGGGCGCGGGCGCGTCGACACGCCTCTGCCTACTGGTAGAGGTTGAAGACGGTGGGGAGTTGGGCTGGGCCTCAGCCAAAGTGCCGGGCCAGGTGGCTGTGCCAGGTAAGCTGGCCCAAGTGGCTTCTCTCTCTCTCTTATTTCTATTTTTGTTCTGTTTTCTGTTTTTGCTATTATGTTTTTGATTTAGTTCAAGTCCAAACCATTTTCAAAATTCATAAAAATAATTGTGTGAACTAAATGGACTTATCCAAATCCACACAACAATTTTCAGAATTATTGAACATATATTTATTATATAATAAATATAGATCCAATTCAAATATTTATTGGATTAAATCAAATGCCCAAAATAATTGCTTCTGAGATTCTAAAAATATTGGTTTGAATTTTATCCCTTGCCAATATTTCTAGAGATTCACAGGAACATTTTCTTGGACTTAATTGAAGCAATTTTTATCTTGGTCATTTTTACAAATGTTCTCTGAGGCTTTCACATGTCCCCATTTCAAGTTTTAGATAAAATTAGACATGATGCATGAAGATCAAGCAAAGTCAAACGATGGCTAATCTAGGGCTGTGACACGCAGGCTCCAGAGGACGGCTGGCAACTCATGAAGCCAGCAGCCTGCCGAGAGCTCTAGAGGCTCGACCAGCCGAGGCTTGATGCTGGACAGGATTAGGCCGTTTGCTCGCTCTACCTGGCTGTTGGACTGCGGATGGGCAACGGACGCTAAGTCCAGTCGGATGCCCTGCGTCGCGCAGAAACGGGCCAAGGCACCTTTGGCAAAATTTGTGCTGTTGTCGGTGATAATGCTGTACGGTATGCCGTACCGAGTTGTGATGTCGGAGATGAAGGTCACAGCGGTCGGACCATTTAAACTCTTGATTGGTTTTGCTTCTATCCACTTGGTGAACTTGTCCACTGCGACAAGTAAGTGAGTCAAACCGCCTCGTGCCGTCTTGAATGGTCCGACCATATCCAGGCCCCAAACAGCAAAGGGCCAGGCAATGGGAATAGTTTTAAGTGCCGAAGCCGGCTGATGAGGCTTAGAGCAGAACTTCTGGCACCCCTTTCTTTTGGACCAAAGACTTAGCGTCTTCAAGAGAAGTCGGCCAAAAGAAGCCATGGCGGAAAGCTTTGGCGACGAGTGCTCTTGAAGCCGCATGGTGGCCACACTCGCCTTGATGGATGTCTTTGAGGATTGCTTGGCCTTGCTCTGGCTCCACACAGCGCTGGTAAACACCAGTGACACTACTCCTTACGAGCTCTCTATTGACGATGGTGTATGCTGCCGCCCGGCGTTGTACTTGCCGAGCCGAGATCTCATCGGTTGGCAGCTCTTTGTTCACCATGAATTTGAGGATGGGATGGGCCCATGAAGGTGTTGCAATTTTTGCAACAACCAAGACTGCGACTTGGACGAGGGCAGCTGGGCCGGGAGGTGGCGGGTTGGAGTCGGCAGCCGCTTGTTGTGTCGATGAAGTCCCCGGGCGGATTGGCGCAGTCCCCGGGCCGGGCTCTGAAGTCTCCGGGCCGAGCTATGAAGTCACCGGGCTGACTGCTGCGGTCCCCGAGCCGGGTGCGACTGCCACGATTCCCGTGCCGCCTGCCGGAATACTCATGCAGTCTACGGGGGCTCTTGAGTCGGATCCGACTACTTCAGGAGGAGCCGGCACGAAGATGGAGTCTGACTCCGGTGATGGCTTGATGGACGGCTTGAGGAGGTGCTGGAGGGCGACGTCGGACGATATCGCCTGACGGGTGGAGCCGATTCGCGCCAGGGCGTCTGCTGGGTCGTTCTCGTTTCTTGGTACATGGAGTAACTCGAACCCCACAAAATATCCGCTGAGTTGCTGTACGAGGAAGCAGTAGCTCGCCATGTTTGCATCCTTGGCGTCCCAATCGCCTGACGACTGCTGGACCACCAAGTCGGAGTCACCATAGCACAGGATTCGACGAATGCCGAGCTCTTTGGCTAGCCGGAGCCCGTGAATGAGTGCCTCGTACTCGGCAACGTTGTTGGAGGCCGCAAAATGGATTTGCAGCACATATTTGAGCTTGTCGCCCTTGGGAGAGGTGAGGACGATGCCGGCTCCCAAGACAGTGCGCATCTTGGAAGCGTCGAAATGCATTCGCTAATGGGTGGAGTCGGGCACTGGCGGTAGATACTGGGTTTCGGCCCAGTCGACGAGGAAGTCGGCCAGCGCTTGTGACTTGATGGAAGTGCGAGGTTGGTAGTAGATGGTGTCGGGGGCCAAATCTATGGCCCACTTGGCCACTCGACCCGAAGCGTCTCGGGTGCCGATGATCTCGGCTAGAGGAGCCGTGCAAATCACAGTGATTGGATGTTCTTGTAAGTAAGGCTTCAATTTCTTGGCGGCAAAGTGCACACCATAGCACATCTTCTGGTAGTGGGGGTAGTTTTGCTTGGAGGTCGATAGTACTTCGCTCAAATAATATACCGGTCTCTGGACTGGTAGCGCTTTGCCTTCCTCCTTGCGTTCTACCACAATGACTGTGCTGACCACTCGGCTGGTGGCAGCGATGTAGAGGTGCATGGGCTCCTTAGGAGTCGGAGCCGCCAGGACAGGTGGAGTAGTCAGCATCTTCTTTAGTTGGAAAAATGCTTCGTCCTCCTTGTGGTTCCACTCGAAAAAAGTGGTCTTCTTCATGAGTTGGTATAGGGGAAGAGCCTTCTCTCCCAGCCGACTCATGAATCGGCTGATGGACGCCAAACAGCCGGTGAACTTTTGTACGTCCAGCAGTCGGCTGGGTACCTCCATCCTTTCAATGGCCTTGATTTTCACAGGGTTGCATTCTATGCCGCGTTCGGAGACCAGGAAGCCAAGGAGCTGGCCGGCTGGTACTCCGAAGACGCACTTCTCTGGGTTGCGCTTGATCTGAAATCGGCGTAAGTTCTCAAAGGTCTCCTTGAGGTCTTCCAGCAGTGTTCCACTCTTCTTCGTTTTTACCACCACATCATCCACGTAAACATGAGAATTTTTGCCGAGCTGCTTGAGGAGGCACTTCTGCATGCATCATTGGAAGGTGGTGCCGGCGTTCCTCAAGCCGAACGTCATGGTCAGGTAGCAGAAAGCTCCAAACGGCGTGATGAAGGCTTGCAATGCGTGATGTTGACGAAGAGCCACCAAGAAACGCTCCAGTGCATCCTTGTGAGTGGCCTTCTGAAAATTTTATGGATCGTGCAGGAATTAAAGAAGAATTTAACGCATATTTGCGTAATGTCGGTCTTGAGGACTTTGAGGCAGACAAATTCCCCAGTATCATGATCTCACAAGCTCTTTTGTGAGGAGGTTTGAGTATTCATCTTCGCGTAATTCTCCTTCAGTCATGTTTGATCTTTATGACAAATCTTATACCACGGACTTAGAGGATTTCACTTTTGCTTGCAAACTTCCACAATGGGGTAGTGTTAGGGATCCCCCTAAATCTGAATTTAGAAACTTTCTTGCTAGTATAACTGTAGGGGAATCTAGAGATATAACGCAAGCTACCATAGGGAGCATTCACTTTCTTGTTGTACATTATTTTGCTCTCTTCATAAGTAGGTGCATAAATGCTAAGGATGAAGCATGTCACATGTGTGTCCCTGACCTTAGCATTCTCAGGAGTGCTGTGTCAGGAGACCAATCTTATCATATGGGAGCCATTGTAGCTCATAGGTTGCATCATAATAGATATAATGGAGATTTCTTTGGAGGGATTTATGCAACCCGCTTAGCTAAATTTCTTGAGATAGACGTTCGTGAAGGAGACATGGAGTTGCCTCCTGCTTATTTAGATTTTGATTCTATGGTTTCTCACCATTTTGTCGAGAGGAACGAATCACCTCTCCAGTACCGACTAATCTTTGACAGATGTCGTGCTGTCCATATTACTCTCCCTGCTCCTGATTTCTCTAATTATCAGGCAAGAGGAGGATATACTATTACCAGAGAGGAGGCAGATGAGTACGAGAGGAGAGAAGAGGCTGCTCGTCGCCACACTGCAGCTCAGGAGGCGATAGCCGCTGCATCACAGTACGACCCCAACAACTATTATTATGGATATCAGCCAGGCCAGCCGTGGCCATAGACCAACTTAGGCCAAAAGCCTAAGCTTGGGGGAGTACGTATTTCTCACCGACATTACATTTATGTTCACACACACTCATTGCTAGATGTCGATGTTCATACTTTTTCATTGTATCATCCATGCTAGTTTATTTCCTTCTATGCTTTCTTCTTGTGTGTTCAATAAACCTTAAGAAAAAACAAAAAAAATTAGTTGTAACTTTTAATCAGTTTAATTTCCATGCTTGTAGTAGTAAATAAAAAGAAAACCCAAAAAAATTTCCTGTTCTTCTTTTGCTTGTTTTTTTTTGAGAACTGAAGACAGTAGGGGAGGCCCTACTGACTTTATATTAAAGTGTTAAAGGGTTAGTACAGTCCCAACAGTCCCTACAATCCAGTCTAGTCAGCCTACATCACCACTACACAAGTCACTACTATATGAGGGAGGGGGGCAAGAAGAAGAGTTACAGAAGGTGATATCCCCCTAATTACAATGCAGCTACTAGTGACAGGATATAAGGAGCATACTCCTGCTTGGCCCTATGGACCAATAGAGCAAAGTCATGCTTGAATCTTTTCTTCTTTTGCTTGTTGGGAGCTTTTCCCGTGTAAATAGTTTCATTTCTTTTTTCTTTTCTTTGGGGGTCAGTAGGAGAAGACCATGATTAAATTGTTGAAGTGGCTCTTATATGCTTTATTGTTGATTTAACCAAGAGCCCATATTGCTTTGTCTTCTCCTGTTTATTGAATGCTCGCAGATTCCAGCTTAGTCCAATGCACGTGCACTCTTATTATTATTCACATCATTCGGTAGTGCAAGTGAAAGGCAATTGTGATGATATATGATGGACTGACTGAGATGAGAAAAGCTGGTACGAACTTGACCTCTTTTGTTTTTGTAAATATGATGAGTTCATCGCTCTTGATTCAGCTTGTTATGAATAAACATGTTCGCAATGACAATTAGAGATCATAGTTGCTTGTGCCATGCTTGATTAGCTATGAGTTATAATCGTTTACCTTGCGTGCCAACATGCTATTAAAATGGTTACGATGTGGTATGATAGGGTGGTATCCTCCTCTGGATGATTTAAGTGACTTGACTTGGCACATGTTCACGCATGTAGTTGAAACAAATCAACATAGCCTTCACGATATTTATGTTCATGGTGGATTATATCCTACTCATGCTTGCATCCAATGTTTATTAATTTTAATGCATGTACATGGTGGTTGTTGCTCTCTAGTTGGTCGCTTCCTAGTCTTTTGCTAGCCTTCACCTGTACTAAGCGGGAATACTGCTTGTGCATCCAATCCCTTAAACCCCAAAGTTATTCCAGATGAGTCCACTATACCTTCCTATATGCAGTATCTACCTGTTGTTCCAAGTAAATTTGTATGTGCCAAACTCTAAACCTTCAAATAATCATCCTATTTTGTATGCTCGAATAGCTCATGTATCAACTAGGGCTGCCTGTATCTTCCATGCTAGGCGGGTTATTCTCAAGAGGAGTGGACTCCGCTCCTCACTCACGAGAAAATGGCAGGTCACCGGGATGCCCAGTCCCATGCTTTATGCAAACTAAATCAAAATAATTGCAAAACAAAACTCCCCCTGGGACCTGATGTATGTTGGAGGCACTCGTTGTTTCGAGCACGCCATGGATTGATGTTTGTTGGTGGAGGGGGGTATAAACTTTACCATTCTGTTTGGGAACCGCCTATAATGTCTGTAGCATGGAAGATATCGCCATCTCTTGGTTTTTATGTTGACAATGAAAGTATACCGCTCAAAATATTATTCACCTCTATTTCAAAACCGAGCTCTGGCACCTCTACAAATCCCTGCTTCCCTCTGCGAAGGGCCTATCCATTTACTTTTATGTTGAGTCATCACCCTCTTATTAAAAGCACTAGCTGGAGAGCGCAGCTGTCATTTGCATTCATCACTGCTAATTTATATTGGGTGTGACTATGATTGGATCTCTTTTACCATGAATTACAATGTCTAGTTAGTCCTTGATCTTTAAAGGTGCTCTGCATTTATGTTTTGCGGTCTCAGAAAGGGCTAGCGAGATACCATCTTGTTATATCATATTATGATTGTTTTGAGAAAGTGTTGTCATCCGAGTTTTATTATTATGGCTCGCTAGTTGATTATGCTATTGATATGGGTAATCATGAGACCTGAGAATTATTGCAAATATGGTTAGTTATAATCTTTGCTGAAAACTTGAATGCTAGCTTGACATATTTACAACAACAAGAGCAAACAGAGTTTGTAAAAGTTTTTTCTTTATTTCTTTCAGTTTGTCAACTGAATTGCTTGAGGACAAGCAAGGGTTTAAGCTTGGGGGAGTTGATACATCTCCGTCGTATCTACTTTTCCAAACACTTTTGCCCTTGTTTTGGACTCTAACTTGTATGATTTGAATGGAACTAACCCGGACTGACGTTGTTTTCAGCGGAATTGCCATGATGTTGTTTTATGTGCAGAAAACAAAAGTTCCCGGAAAGACCTGAAACTCCACAGAATATCTTACAATAAATAATAAAAAATCCTTGCCAAAGATGAAGACCAGGGGGCTCACACCCTTGCCACGAGGGTGGGGAGCGCCCCCCCCTAGGGTGCACCCCCTACCTTGTGGGCCCCCTGGAGATCTCCCGACTCCTACTCCAACTCTATATAACTGCTTTCGGGGAGAAAAAAATAGGAGAGAAGATTTCATCGCGTTTTACGATACGGAGCCGCCCCCAAGCCCTAAAACCTCTCGGGAGGGCTAATCTGGAGTCCGTTCGGGGCTCTGGAGAGAGGGATTCGTCGCCGTCGTCATCATCAACCATCCTCCATCACCAAGTTCATGATGCTCACCGCCGTGCGTGAGTAATTCCATCGTAGGCTTGCTGGACGGTGATGGGTTGGATGAGATTTATCATGTAATCGAGTTACTTTTGTTAGGGTTTGATCCCTAGTATCCACTATGTTCTGAGATTGATGTTGCTATGACTTTGCTATGTTTAATGCTTGTCACTAGGGCCCGAGTGCCATGATTTCAGATCTGAACCTATTATGTTTTCATCAATATATGAGAGTTCTTGATCCTATCTTGCAAGTCTATAGTCACCTATTATGTGTTATGATCCGTTAACCCCGAAGTGACAATAATCGGGATACTTACCGGTGATGATCGTAGTTTGAGGAGTTCATGTATTCACTATGTGCTAATGCTTTGTTCCGGTTCTCTATTAAAAGGAGGCCTTAATATCCCTTAGTTTCCATTAGGACC
The DNA here is from genome assembly GCF_056163025.1 of Triticum urartu. Taxonomy (NCBI): domain Eukaryota; kingdom Viridiplantae; phylum Streptophyta; class Magnoliopsida; order Poales; family Poaceae; genus Triticum; species Triticum urartu. The sequence continues at coordinate 718,995,007 of NC_141879.1, forward strand.
CCGCTGCCACGGGAGGGTAGGACAAAAGATGCCATGCAAGTTCTTTTCCATAAGCATGTATGACTATATTTGGAATACATGCCTACATTACATTGACGAATTGGAGCTAGTTCCATGTCACCCTATGTTACGACTATTACATGATGCCTACGAGCTTTAATTATCCATCATTGATCCGATGCCTACGAGCTTTCCATATACTGGTTTATGCTTATTTACTTTCCCGTTGCTATTGTTTCAATCACTACAAAATACCAAAAACATTACTTTGCTTTCGTTACTCTTTTGTTACCGTTACGATCACTATCATATTACTTTGCTACTAAACACTTTGCTGCAGATACTAAGTTTCCAGGTGTGGTTGAATTGACAACTCAGCTGCTAATACTTGAGAATATTCTTGGGCTCCCCTTGTGTCGAATCAATAAATTTGGGTTGAATACTCTACCCTCAAAAGCTGTTGCGATCCCCTATACTTGTGGGTTATCAAGACTAATTTCTGGCGCCGTTGGGGGGAGCATAGCTCTATTCTTTGAGTCACTTGGGATTTATATCTGCTGGACACTATGAAGAATTTGAAAGACGCTAAGACAACAATTTATCCCTGAACTACGAGGGGAGGTACGGAACTGCCATCTAGCTCCGCACTTGATTCACCTTCTGTTATGAGTAAGCTTGCGACATCTAAACCTGCTTCTGCTATTCATTCTGATATGTCGCATGTTATTGATGATGCTACTTCTGCTATACATGATACTTATGATGAAACTACTTCTATGCTTGATACTACTATGCCACTTGGTGATTTTCTTGAGGAACGACTTGCTAGGGCTAGAGAGATTGAAAATATTGAATCTGATTATGATGATGAAAGTGATGATGAAGAATCACTTGTTATTCCTGAGGGTTATTTATTTGATCAAGAAGCTTCTTTAGCTATTTTAGCTTGCAAAGATAGATATGAACTCAAAAGGTTATTAGCTAAATGGAATAAGCAATCTCTAAATGCTAGGATGATACTTGACCCTGCTTTTGCTACTTCACCTATCTATGTTACTGATAAGGATTATGAATTCTCTGTTGATCCTGATATAATTACTTTAGTTGAATCTGATCCTTTTCATGGCTATGAATCTGAAACTGTTGTGGCACATCTTACTAAATTAAATGATATAGCCACCTTGTTCACTAATGATGAGAGATCTCGCTACTTTTATATCCTTAAAATATTTCCGTTCTCATTAAAGGGTGATGCTAAGATATGGTTTAATTCTCTTGATCCTGGGTGTGTGCGTAGTCCCCAGGATATGATTTACTACTTCTCTGCTAAATATTTCCCTGCTCATAAGAAACAAGCTGCTTTAAAGGAAATATACAAGTTTGTGCAAATTAAAGAAGAGAGTCTCCCACAAGCTTGGGGGAGGCTTCTCAGGTTACTTAATGCTTTCCCTGATCATCCTCTTAAGAAAAATGAAATAGTTGATATCTTTTACAATGGACTAACCGATGCTTCCAGAGATTACCTGGATAGTTGTGTTGGTCCTCTTTTCAGGGAAAGAACACCGGATGAAGCTGAAATCTTATTGAATAATATGTTGAAAAATGAAAATAATTGGGCACCTCCTGAGCCAGCTCCTGCTCCAATTAATGACCATATTCCTAAACCAACTCCGAAGAAGAGAGGTGTTCTATTTCTCAGTCCCGAAGATATGCAAGAGGCAAAGAAATCTATGAAAGAAAAGGGTATTAAAGCTGAAGATGTTAAGAATTTACCTCCTATTGAAGAAATACATGGTCTTAATTTACTGTCTGCCGAAGAAACATACGATCTTAATCCTTTATTTATTGAAGAACCTCCTGACCCCGATAAGCCGACACAGGTAGTAAAGGTAAATTCTCTCTATAGATATGATAAAGCTAAAATCCCTCCTGCTAAAATTGCTAGTCAGTGCTTGTATGAGTTTGATAATTTTATGTTTAAGCAAGAAGACTTCAATGCTTATTTTGGTAGACAATTAAAACAAAATGCTGATATGATTAAATACTTGGGTGATTATATGGCTAATATTAGAGGTGAACTTAAACTTGTTAGCAAACATGCTTCTATGGTTACCACTCAAGTAGAACGAGTACTTAAAGCTCAAAAGGAATTGCTCAATGAGATGAATAGTAAAAAAATAATTATGCTGTTAAAGTGGCTACTAGAACTGGTAGAATGACTCAGGAACCTTTGTATCCTGAAGGCCACCCTAAGAGAATTGAGCATGATTCTCAGAGAATATAATTGATGCACCTAGTTCTTCTAAAAGGAAGAAAAAGAAAAATGATAGAATTGTGCAAACTTCTAGTGAACCTATTGTTGAACCATCTGATAATCCAAATGATATCTCTATGTCTGATGCTGAAACACAATCTGGCAATGAACATGAACCTAATGAAAATGTTAATGATGATGTTCATAATAATGCTCAACCTAGTAACGATAATGATGTAGAAATTGAACCTGCTGTTGATCTTGATAACCCACAATCAAAGAATCAACGTTATGATAAGAAAGACTTTGTTGCTAGGAAACATGGTAAAGAAAGAGAACCATGGGTTCAGAAACCCATGCCTTTTCCTCCCAAACCATCCAAGAAAAAGGATGATGAGGATTTTGAGCGCTTTGCTGAAATGATTAGACCTATGTGCTAATGCTTTGTTCCGGTTCTCTATTAAAAGGAGGCCTTAATATCCCTTAGTTTCCATTAGGACCCCGCTGTCACGGGAGGGTAGGACAAAAGATGTCATGCAAGTTCTTTTCCATAAGCACGTATGACTATATTCTGAATACATGCCTACATTACATTGACGAATTGGAGCTAGTTTGTCACCCTATGTTATGACTGTTACATGGTGAACTACATCCAGCATAATTATCCATCATTGATCCGATGCCTACGAGCTTTCCATATACTGGTTTACGCTTATTTACTTTCCCGTTGCTATTGTTACAATCACTACAAAATACCAAAAACATTACTTTGCTTTCGTTACTCTTTTGTTACCATTACCATCACTATCATATTACTTTGCTACTAAACACTTTGCTGCAGATACTAAGTTTCCAGGTGTGGTTGAATTGACAACTCAGCTGCTAATACTTGAGAATGTTCTTTGGCTCCCCTTGTGTCGAATCAATAAATTCAGGTTGAATACTCTACCCTCGAAAGCTGTTGTGATCCCCTATACTTGTGGGTTATCAGTGTGTTTATCCTTTAAGAGGACCGATGACCAGACCACTAGATGGGGCCTGTGGGATTGAGACCTGAAAAGGAAACAAGTAAAAGTGAAAGTATGTGTGTATCCAATGTTGGTTGAGCCGTACTATGGATCACAAGCTAGCTATGCCTCCGTCGATGCCCATGGGATTTTGAGTGCGTAGTTATGTACGCGCGGCACAAATGCCACCACTTGATCGGGACTGAGACGGAGGCCGGATTGCTAGTCGAGCTCCTGACGAGCCGAGCTCTCCTGCTACAAAGTAGTTCGGACCCTCTTAATGGTGTTCGTTGGATCGGCAGCCGAATTAAGGTTCTGCTTCAGAAGGCCGCTCTGTACTTCTGCTGCTAAGGCAGCTGTGTGCTCTTCTGTACGGAGGGATCGTTCCGTATTTCCATTGACCGTTATGACGCCGCGTGGACCGGGCATTTTGAGCTTGAGATAATCATAGTGTGGTACTGCGTTGAATTGAGTAAACGCAGTTCATCCGAGCAGTGCGTATTAGCCGCTGCGGAAGGGGACAATATCGAAGATTAACTCCTCGCTTCAGAAGTTGTCCGGAGATCTGAAGACAACCTCTAGTGTTATTGAGCCCGTACAGCGGGCCTCTACACCTGGTATGACTCCTTTGAAGGTAGTCCTGGTGGGCTTGATCCGTGAAGGGTTAATGCCCATTTTTCGCGTTGTATCCTGATAGAGCAGATTGAGGCTGCTACCATCATCCATAAGGATGCGAGTTAGGTGGAACCCATCAATTATTGGGTCTAGGACCAGTGCGGCTGAACCACCGTGACGGATACTGGTCGGATGGTCCCGGCGATCAAAAGTGATCGGGCATGACGACCATGGATTAAATTTTGGGGCGACTGGCTCTATCGCGTAGACGTCCCTGAGCGCACACTTGCGCTCCCTCTTGGGGATGTGGGTAGTGTATATCATGTTCACCGTTTTGACCTGAGGGGGAAACTTCTTCCGTCCCCCTGTGCTCAGTTGCCGGGGCTCTACGTCATCGTCCTCGCTTTCCGATCCCTTTTCCCTGTTCTCGGCGTTTAATTTTCCGGCCTGTTTAAAAACCCAGCAATCTCTATTTGTATGATCGGTTGGTTTGTCTGGGGTGCCATGAATCTTGCACGGATGATCAAGTATGCGGTCCAAGCTGGATGGGCCTGAATTGTTCTTTTGGAACGGCCTCTTCCGCTGACCGGACTTAGAGCCACTGAATCCGGCATTAACCGCCGTATCCTCGGTGTTGTCATTGTTGTTTCGACGCTTGTATCTGTTGCGTCGAGACTTGTCTTTGCTAGTTTTAGCTTCAGAGGTGCCGGCGTCGCTTGCATTGTTTTTGCTACGGGCCAACCAACTGTCCTCGCCCGCACAAAAGCGGGTCATGAGTGCCGTGAGGGCCGCCATGGATTTTGGCTTTTCTTGGCCGAGGTGGCGAGCGAGGCATTCGTCGCGGATGCTGTGTTTGAAGGATACTAGGGTTTCGGATCTGGACAGTCGACGATTTGGTTCTTTTTAGTTAAGAACCTAGTCCGGAACTTCCTGGCAGACTCGCTGGGCCGTTGTACTATATGGCTTAAGTCATCAGCCTCCAGAGGTCGAACATATGTACCTTGGAAGTTATCGAGGAAGGCCTCTTCCAAGTCTTCCCAGCTGCCAATAGAATTCTCAGGCGGACTGTTTAGCCAATGCCGAGCTGGCCCCTTGAGTTTTAAAGGGAGGTATTTGATGGCGTGGAGGTCATCGTCGCGGGCCATATGAATGTGGAGAATGAAGTCTTCGGTCCACACCGCGGGGTCCGTGGTAACATCGTATGATTCTATATTCACGGGTTTGAACCCTTCTGGGAATTCATGATCCAGGACCTCATCAGTGAAGCAATGAGGGTGTGCGGCGCCTCTATATCGGGCCGTATCACGACGTAGCTCTGATGGAGTCTGTCTGCGGTTTTCAGCCCGCGCATGACTAGGTTTGTCACGTCCGAATAGGTGGCCGTCGTCGCGTGTCGAGGCACGTCCTCGCGATCTGTAGATTGATCTGCTATGTCCTGCTTTATTGTTCAGGTTTTTCCGGAGGTCATATGTATGGCCGTGGGCTAATTTACCTCTACCTGTGCGATGAGGCGGGGCGGGCTGGTGTTCGGCGTGAGTTGTCGTTTTGTCCACGTGGTCGGTCAGCCACATTGTACGATGGTGGTATATATTCCGGCACCTCCTCGTCAAACTGAGGTAGCAATTTGCGCTTTGGGTAGCTTTTGGTTGGGCGCTTGAGGTCGTATTCTTCGGCTGCTAGGACATTGGTCCATTTATCATTGAGTAGATCTTAGTCAGCTTGAAGCCGCCACTGCTTCTTTTTCAGGCTCCTTGCAGTGGCTATTAGCTGGCGCTTGAAGTGCTCCTGCTCAAGAGGTTCCTCAGGCACGATAAAATCCTCGGTGCCGAGGCTCACCTCATCCTCGGCGAGTGGAAGGTGATTACCGTCCTCCGAATCTTCGTCCGTGGCCTGTTTACCAGGACTAACCTGCACATCTTCCCGTTCATCTTGTTCATTAGTTGTATCAATGGGGTCTTCGTCGTCTTCGGCACCTTTTGGATTGTTATCTTCTCCTGTGCCGGTGTTGCTGTCTTTACTGCGACGTGACTTAGAGCGGCACCACTAACACTGACGCTTGGACTGTATTTCGGAAGGTTTATCCTCAGCTGGATCTTCCTTGTCATCGCCGTTGTTCTCCTTTGGTGCATCCACCATGTATACATCATACGAGGAAGTGGTTGTCCAGCGGCCGGTGAATGGCGGGTTCTGGGCCTCTTCTTCTCCGGCATCGTCGTCCATACCGTCGATGTCCTCAGAGTCGTAATCAAGTGTGTCGGTCAAATCCTCGACCGTGGCTATGAAGTAGGTAGCGGGTGGGAAGAAAAATTCTCCACCATCAGCCCCTAGTTCGGACCGGATATAGTTCAGTTGCGAGTCCTTCATCAAGGATAGGTTTTTTTAATGAGTTTAGCATGTCGCCCAAAGGCGAGTGCTGGAAGATGTTTGTGGCACTGAATTCGAAGATCGATAAACGATCAAGTTCGGCGTCCGCGGGCTCACATGGTTCGGAACTTACGGCCGGAGATGAGTCCGGAGTTCCGGTGGCGCAGGTATCGTGTGAGATCAAGTCTATGTGTGGCTCCAACGCCGGGAAATCTGTAGCCTCCGTGGCGGGGATGAGCTTCCCGTCCTTGGATGGTGCAGTCTGCTCCAGATCTAAGGCCAGAGCGGTTACGGTAGCTATCTCCTGGATGCAGTCCGATGACGGGTTTAGGTCATGTCTCTCGGGGTCACCAGGAGTGGTAGCCGCGGTCTCGAATCCGGCGAAGATCAAGTCTCCACAGATGTCCGCAACGTAGTTCAAGCTCCCAAATCTGACCTGATGGCCAGGGGCGTAGCTTTCGATCTGCTCCAGGTGGCCAAACGAATTGGCCCGCAGTGTGAAGCCGCCGAACACAAAGATTTGTCCGGGGAGGAAGGTTTCTCCTTGGACAGCGTCATTATTGACGATTGAAGGGGCCATCAAACCTTTTAGCGACAGCACAGTGGAACTCTCAATGAAAGCACCAATGTCGGTGTCAAAACTGACGGATCTCGGGTAGGGGGTCCCGAACTGTGCGTCTAAGGTCGGTGGTAACAGGAGACAGGGGACACGATGTTTACCCAGGTTCGGGCCCTCTCTATGGAGGTAATACCCTACTTCCTGCTTGATTGATCTTGATGAATATGAGTATTACAAGAGTTGATCTACCACGAGATCGTAATGGCTAAACCCTAGAAGTCTAGCATGTATGACTACGGTAATGAGTATCCCCTCTCCGGACTAAGTCCTCCGGTTTATATAGACACCGGGAGGATCTAGGGTTACACAAGGTCGATTACAAAGAAAGGAATCTACATATTCGGTGGCCAAGCTTGCCTTCCACGCCAAGGAGAGTTCCATCCGGACACGGGTGCAGTCTTCGGTCTTCGTATCTTCACAGCCCATCGGTCCGGCCCATGGCTAACAGGCTGGACGCCCGAGGACCCCTTAGTCCAGGACTCCCTCAAGGGGGCACCCCATAGGGACACACAAGTTGATCATTGATCTTTTAGCCATGTGCGGTGCCCCCCTCCACCATAATCCACCTCGGTCATATCACAGCGGTGCTTAGGCGAAGCCCTGCGTCGGTAGCATCATCATCACCATCATCACGCCGTAGTCCTGACGGAACTCTCCCTCGAAGCTCTGCTGGATCGGAGTTCGTGGTATGTCACCGAGCTGAACGTGTGCTGAACTCGGAGGTGCCATACGTTCGGTACTTGGATCGCTCGGATCGTGAAGACGTATGACTACATCAACCGCATTCTCATAACGCTTCCGCTTACGGTCTATGAGGGTACGTGGACAACACTCTCCCCTCTCGTTGCTATGCATCACCATGACGATCTTGCGTGTAGGTAGGAGTTTTTTTTTTGAAATTACTGCGTTCCCTAACAGTGGCATCCGAGCCAGGTTTATGCGTAGATGTTATATGCACGAGTAGAACACAAGTGAGTTGTGGGCAATACCAGTCATACTGCTTACCAGCATGTCATACTTTGATTCGGTGGTATTGTTGGATGAAGCAGCCCGGACCGACATTACGCGTACGCTTACGCGAGACTGGTTCTACCGACGTGCTTCGCACACAGGTGGTTGGCGGGTGTCAGTTTCTCCAACTTTAGTTGAATTGAGTGTGGCTACGCCTGGTCCTTGTGAAGGTTAAAACAACACTAACTTGACGAAATATCATTGTGGTTTTGATGTGTAGGTAAGAACGGTTCTTGCTCAGCCCGTAGCGGCCACGTAAAACTTGCAACAACAAAGTAGAGGACGTCTAACTTTTTTTTGCAGGGCATGTTGTGATGTGATATGGTTAAGACGTGATGATATATAAGTTGTTGTATGAGATGATCATGTTTTGTTGAAGTTATCGGCAACTGGCAGAAGCCTTATGGTTGTCTCTTTATTGCATAAAATGCAAGTGCCAAATAATTGCTTTACTTTATCGCTATGCGATAGCAATAGTTACAAGAGTAATAGTTGGCGAGACGACCATGTGACGACACATTGATAGAGATCAAGATGATGGAGATCATGGTGTCATGCCGGTGATGATAGAGATCATGACGGTACTTTGTAGATGGAGATCAAAGGCGCAAGATGATCATGGCCATATCATGTCACATATTTTGATTGCATGTGATGTTTATCATTTATGCATCTTATTTTGCTTAGTTCGGCGGTAGCATTATAAGATGATCTCTCACTAAATTTCAAGGTATAAGTGTTCTCCCTGAGTATGCACCGTTGTAAAGTTCAGCGTGCTGAGACACCACATGATGATCGGGTGTGATAGGCTCTACGTTCACATACAATGGGTGCAAACCAGTTTTGCACACGCGGAATACTCGGGTTAAACTTGACGAGCCTAGCATATGCAGATATGGCCTCGGAACACTGGAGACCGAAAGGTCGAGCGTGAATCATACAGTAGATATGATCAACATAGTGATGTTCACCATTGAAAACTACTCCATCTCACGTGATGATCGGACATGGTTTAGTTGATTTGGATCACATGATCATTTAGATGACTAGAGGGATGTCTATCTAAGGGGAGTTCTTAAGTAATATGATTAATTGAACTTTAATTTATCATGAACTTAGTCTTGATAGTATTTGCATATCTATGTTGTAGATCAATAGCTTGCGATTTAGCTCCCCGTTTATTTTTGATATGTTCCTAGAGAAAAGTAAGTTGAAAGATGTTAGTAGCAATGATGCGGACTAGCTCCGTGATCTGAGGGTTATCCTCATTGCTGCACAGAAGTATTATGTCCTTGATGCACCGCTAGGTAACGGACCTATTGCAGGAGCAGATACAGACGTTATGAACGTTTGACAAAGCTTGGTATGATGACTACATGATAGTTTCGTGCACCATGCTTTACGGCTTAGAACCGGATGTCAAAAATGTTTTGAACGCCACAGAACATATAAGATGTTCTAAGAGTTGAAATTGGTATTTCAGACTCATGCCCGAGTAGAGAGGTATGAGACCTCTGACAAGTACTTTGCCTACAAGATGGGGGAGAATAGCTCAACCAGTGAGCATGTGCTCAGATTGTCTGAGTACTACAATCACTTGAATCAAGTGGGAGTTAATCTTCCAGATAAGATAGTGATTGACAGAGTTCTCTAGTCACTATCACCAAGTTACTAGAACTTCGTGATGAACTATAATATGCAAGGGATAACGGAAATGATTCCCAAGCTCTTCGTGATGCTGAAATCGACGAAGGTAGAAATCAAGAAAAGCATCAAGTGTTGATGGTTGACAAGACCATTAGTTTCAACTAAAAGGGCAAGGGAAAGAAAGGGAACTTCAAGAATAATGGAAAGCAAGTTTCCACTCCCATGAAGAAGCCCAAAGCTAGACCCATGCCTGAAACTGAGTGCTTCTACTCCAAAGGAAATGGTCACTGGAAGTGGAACTGCCCTAGATACTTGGCGGATAATAAGGATGGTAAAGTGAACAAAGGTATATTTGATATACATGTTATTGATGTGTACTTTACTAGTGTTTATAGCAAACCCCTCGGTATTTGATACTGGTTCAGTTGCTAAAAGTAGTAACTCGAAACGGGAGTTGCAAAATAAACAAAGACTAGTTGAGGGAGAGGTGACGATGTGTGTTGGAAGTAATTCCAAGGTTGATAAGATCGCCATCGCACACTCCCTTTAGCTTCGGGATTAGTGTTGAACCTAAAATAAATGTTATTTGGTGTTTGCGTTGAGCATAATATGATTGGATCATGTTTATTGCAATACGGTTATTCATTTAAGTCAAAGAATAATTGTTATTCTGTTTACATGAATAAAACCTTCTGTGGTCATACACCCAAGGTGAATGGTTTATTGAATCTTGATCGTAGTGATACACATCTTTATAATATTGAAGCCAAAAGATGCAAAGTTAATAATGATAGTGCAAATTATTTGTGGCAATGCCGTTTAGGTCATATTGGTGTAAAGCGCATGAAGAAACTCCATGCTGATGGGATTTTGGAATCACTTGATTATGAATCACTTCATGCTTGCAAACCATGCCTCATGGGCAAGATGACTAAGACTCTATTCTCCGGAACAATGGAGCGAGCAACTGACTTATTGGAAATAATACAAACTGATGTATGGGGCCCGATGAGTGTTGAGGCTCGCGACAGGTATCGTTATTTTCTGACCTTCACAGATGATTTGAGCAGATATGGGTATATCTACTTGATGAAACATATGTCTGAAACATTTGAAAAGTTCAAAGAATTTCAGAGTGAAGTGGAAAATCATCGTAACAAGAAAATAAAGTTTCTATGATCTGATCGTGGAGGAGAATATTTGAGTTACGAGTTTGGTCTTCATTTGAAACAATGCGGAATAGTTTCGCAACTCACGCCACCTGGAACACCACAGCGTAATGGTGTGTCCGAATGTCATAACCGTACTTTATTGGATATAGTGCAATCTATGATGTCTCTTACTGATTTACCGCTATCGTTTTGGGGATATGCATTAGAGACAACTGCATTCACGTTAAATAGGGCACCATCTAAATCCGTTGAGATGACACCGTATGAACTATGGTTTGGCAAGAAACCAAAGCTGTCATTTTTTAAAGTTTGGGGTTGCGATGCTTATGTGAAAAAGTTTCAAACTGATAAGCTCAAACCCAAATCGGAGTAGTGCGTCTTCATAGGATACCCAAAAGAAACTGTTGGGTACACCTTCTATCACAGATCCGAAGGCAAGATATTTTGTTGCTAAGAATGGATACTTTCTAGAGAAGGAGTTTCTCTCGAAAGAAGTGAGTGGGAGGAAAGTAGAACTTGATAAGGTAATTGTACCTTCTCCCGAATTGGAAAGTAGTTCATCACAGAAATCAGTTCCAGTGATTCCTACACCAATTAGTGAGGAAGCTAATGATAATGCTCATGAAACTTCAGATCAAGTTACTACCGAACCTCGTAGGTCAACCAGAGTATGGTCCACACCAGAGTAGTACGGTAATCCTGTTCTGGAAGTCATGTTACTAGACCATGACGAACCTACAAACTATGAGGAAGCGATGATGAGCCTAGATTTCGCGAAATGGCTTGAGGCCATGAAATCTGAGATGGGATCCATGTATGAGAACAAAGTATGGACTTTGATTGACTTGCCCAATGATCGGTGAGTCATTAAGAATAAATGGATCTTCAAGAGGAAGACAGACGTTGATAGTAGTATTACTATCTACAAAGCTCGAATTGTCGCAAAAATGTTTTTGACAAGTTCAAGCTGTTGACTACGGTGAGATTTTCTCACTCGTATTGATGCTTAAAAGTCTGTCTGAATCATGTTAGCAATTGCCGCATTTTATGAAATCTGGCAAATGGATGTCAAATTGTATTCCTTAATGGATTTCTTAAAGAAGAGTTGTATATGATGCAACCAGAAGGTTTTGTTGATCCTAAAGGTGCTAACAAAGTGAGCAAGCTCCAGCGATCCATCTATGGACCGGTGCAAGCATCTCAGAGTTGGAATATATGCTTTGATAAAGTGATCAAAGCATATGGTTTTATACAGACTTGCAGTGAAGCCTGTATTTACAAGAAAGTGAGTGGGAGCACTACAACATTTTTGATAAGTATATGTGAATGACATATTGTTGATCGGAAATAATGTAGAATTTTCTGGAAAGCATAAAGGAGTGTTTGAAAATAGCTTTTCAAAGAAAGACCTCGATGAAGCTACTTACATATTGAGCATCAAGATCCATAGAGATAGATCAAGATGCCTGATATATTTTCAATGAGTACATACCTTGACAAAAATTTAAAGTAGTTCAAAATGGAAAAGTCAAAGAAGGAGTTCTTGCCTGTGTTGCAAGGTGTGAAGTTGAGTAAAGACTCAAAACCAAACCACGGCAGAAAATAGAAAGAGAATGAAAAGTCATTCCCTATGCCTCAGTCCTAGGTTCTATAAAGTATACTATGCTGTGTACCAGACCTATTGTGTACCTCACCATAAGTTTGGCAAGAGGGTACAATAGTGATCCAGGAGTGCATCACTGGACAACGGTCAAAATTTCCTTAGTGGAATAAGGAAATGTTTCTCGGTTATGGAGGTGACAAAGAGTTCGCCGTAAAGAGTTACGTCGATGCAAGCTTTGACACCGAAATGGATGACTCTAAGTCTCGATCTAGATACATATCGAAAGTGGGAGCAATTAGCTAGAGTAGCTCCGTGCAAAGCATTGTAGACATAGAAAATTTGCAAAATACATACGGCTCTGAATGTGGCAGACCCGTTGACTAAATTTCTCTCACAAGCAAACGTGATCACTCTTTGGGTGTTAATCACATAGCAATGTGAACTAGATTATTGACTCTAGTAAACCCTTTGGGTATTAGTCACATAGAGATGTGAACTAATCACATAAAGGTGTGAACTAGATTATTGACTCTAGTGCAAGTGGGAGACTGAAGGAAATATGCCCTAGATGCAATAATAAAGTTATTATTTATTTCCTTATATCCTGATAAATGTTTATTATTCATGCTAGAATTGTATTAACCGGAAACTTAGTACATGTGTGAATACATAGACAAACAGAGTGTCACTAGTATGCCTCTACTTGACTAGCTCGTTGAATCAAAGATGGTTAAGTTTCCTAGCCATAGACATGAGTAGTCATTTGATTAATGGGGTCACATCATTAGAGAATAATGTGATTGACTTGACCCATTCTGTTAGCTTAGCACTTGATCGTTTTAGTTTACTGCTATTGCTTTCTTCATGACTTATACATGTTCCTATGACTATGAGATTATGCAACTCCCGATTACCTGAGAAACACTTTGTGTGCTACCAAACATCACAACATAACTGGGTGATTATAAAGGTGCTCTACAGGTGTCTTTGATGATACTTGTTGAGTTGGCATAGATCGAGATTACGATTTGTCACTCCGATTGTCGAAGAGGTATCTCTGGGCCCTCTCGGTAATGCACATCACTATAAGCCTTGCAAGCAATGCAACTAATGAGTTAGTTGCGGGATGATGCGTTACAAAACGAGTAAAGAGACTTGCCGGTAACGAGATTGAGCTAGGTATTGAGATACCGACGATCAAATCTCGGGCAAGTAACCTACCGATGACAAAGGGAACAACGTATGTTGTTATGCGGTTTGACCGATAAAGATCTTTGTAGAATATGTAGGAACCAATATGAGCATCCAGGTTCCGCTATTGGTTACTGAAAGGAGACGTGTCTCGGTCATGTCTACATAGTTCTCGAACCTGTAGGGTCCGCACGCTTAAAGTTCTGTGACGATCGGTATTATGAGTTTATGTGTTTTGATGTACTGAAGGTAGTTCGGAGTCCCGGATGAGATCGGGGACATGACGAGGAGTCTCAAAATAGTCGAGACGTAAAGATCGATATATTGGACGACTATATTCGGACATCGGAAATGTTCCGAGTGATTCGGATATTTTTAAAAGTACCGGAGAGTTACGGGAATTCGCCGAGGAGTATATGGGCCTTATTGGGCTTTAGGGAAAAGAGAGAGGAGAGGTTGCGCCCCCCCCCCCCAAAGCCTAGTCCGAATTGGACTAGGGGGAGGGGCGGCGCCCTCTTCTTCCTTCTCTTCTTTTTTCCCTTTCCTTCCCTCCTACTACTACATGGAAGGGGAGATCCTACTCCCGGTGGGAGTAGGACTCCCCAGGGCGCGCCATAGTAGAGGGCCGGCCCTCCTCCTCCTCCACTCCTTTATATACGGGGGAGGGGCGCACCCCATGGGGACACACAAGTTGATCATTGATTTTTTAGCCGTGTGCGGTGCCCCTTCACCATAATCCACCTTGATCATATCGTAGTCGTGCTTGTTAGAATAAATCCGAGGCATATCGTCGATCATCGGAAGACCAAGCAATCACACGAGGCACGACACCGAGATTTGTTAACGAGGTTCACCGATATGGCTACATTCTCAGGGCATGACTACGGGCGCTCCTCCCCATGACACCGCTACAACACCGCACCCCGGCCGCCCGGGCACCGGCACATGCGCCGGTCCCCCCTGCGTGCCTGTGCTATTATGTTGGCACAGGTTGCATCGTGTGTCTACCCCCGCTATATATGAAAGGCCTAGGATACAAGTGTCCTACTAGGACACGACTCCACATCCTATGTAAACACAATACAACTCATAGTTCAACTGTAACCTACCTTGTACACTATATTCGACACAATTCTAACAAACTCCACCTTGGCGAATATTCTCCGCCACCTTGAATTCGTCCATGCGTCAAACTTCCATGTACATTGGACTTGAGCTTATCCTGTGAGCACCGCTGCTACTCCAAAGACTCCATGTGACTCCATCTGCAACTTGTAGTCCCTTCTTTTCTTGACCACAGTCAACATTTGAGCAAAATTAAGTCCCTTGTTACTCTAGTTTGTGCTCCCAACTTTCAGAGTATCAGTCCAACGTCATCACACACTGATCACTGGTCTGCGTGAAAGTGAACAACTCACATATTGGGTGTCACACATAAGAGTTACCTGAACTCAACATCACCGCTCATTTCTTAACCGCCTGTCTGAAACTTGAAGAATTTCACCATTGCTTGTAGTCATCTCGAGTCAAATTCGCAGTTGTCTCACCACATGTATGACCACCAGAGCCCTGGCCTGTCTCCATGTCCCGTGCGTACCGCACACCTCGCCGCTATTACCGCGTCGAGCCTCTGCTGTTCGGGTCGAGTCTCAAGGGTCACGAACCCACACCACTCAACCCCCACTGCAGAGTTCCACGGATCATCACGGGCCGATGACGAGTTTTGCGCTTCCATCAAACCACTGGGCTCCAGTCCGAACTACGTGTCACTCGCTTTTTTCACCCGCTGAATAGACTTCGACTCTATGAGCTCCTACGTCGTAGCCCCTCAATCAGCACTGAGTGAAGTCTTCCAGACTCCAGCTCCACCTTCAACATGACTCCATGGTAGATGATCAGTCCACCCTTGCGTCCCGTCGACTTCAAGCTCACATGCGTATGCCATCTTGAATCAACCTCACGCCATAGTCTTGTCGAAGCCGCACAAGCCCTCGGGGCATGCGCCATGTGTTTCCACGCCACAGAAGTCGGTCACCGTCAGCATCACGCACCTATGTCATCATCGCCGATCCCACCACCATCTTCTGTATCAACCGACTTGCGTCGATCCGTCAGACTAACAAGCCTGACTCAGCCGAACTTGTCCGGCTGCATGACATGTTGTAGACTCCACGAGCCTCGTACGCACATCATCTGTCTTGATTTCCCTTCGACCATCATGTCGAACTAACGCCGTCGCTGACCATCTTCATACACGATCTATGTACAAAGCCAAGAACTCCAAAGGAAAAAGCACAAAAACCTTCTTGTGTGCGTACAACAGCAGCTACACCACACATGACTTTCCAAGCCTTTTCTCTTCTTCTTGAGCAAACATACTTGATCGATCCAATGTGATAGCCATCAAGTCAATGCCCCAGTGACAAGACAACACCGAGCAACGCCCTTGACCGCAACGAACAACATCCTCCTTTTTTTTGACGAAACAAATCTCCGGTCCGGATTGCTCTTGTCGTACGACCTGATCCAGCGCGCTATGTGCACGCGCCTTGGGCTTCCGCAGCCAGCGCCCATCGATCGATCCGACCGACCTGCTGTCTGCCTGCCCCGTGCGACGCGCCGCCGCCGCCGCTTCACCCATGCGCGCACATGCTGCCTATACGCTCGCCCGATAGATCCGCAGATCGATCGCCGCACGTCCTGCCAGCCGCCGCCGTACGTGCTGCTGTAAGTCCCGTCGCCTGTACCCTGATTTGCCTTTTCCAATCACGCCGAAAACCACGCCGGCAGCCAGCTGCATCTCAAACTTGATCTTTCCTCTGTAGATTAATGATATGTAACCTTCGAACAACCTAGCTCATGATACCACTTATTAGAATAAATCCGAGGCATATCGTCAATCATCGAGGACCAAGCAATCATACGAGGCATGATACCGAGATTTGTTAACGAGATTCACCGATATGGCTACATCCTCGAGGCATGACTATGGGCGCTCCTCCCATGACACCACTACAACACCACACCCCTGCCGCCCGGGCACCGGCACACGCGCCGGTCCCTCCTGCGTGCCTGTGCTATTATGTTGGCATAGGTTGCATCGTGTGTCTACCCCCGCTATATATGAAAGGCCTAGGATACAAGTGTCCTACTAGGACACGACTCCACATCCTATGTAAACACAATACAACTCATAGTCCAACTGTAACCTACCTTATACACTATATTCGACACAACTCTAACAGTGTTTAGGCGAAGCCCTGCGTCGGTAGCATCATCATCACCGTCATCATGCCGTCGTGCTGACGGAACTCTTCCTCGAAGCTTTGCTGGATCGGAGTTCGTGGGACGTCACCGAGCTGAAGGTGTGCTGAACTCGGAGGTGTCGTACGTTCGGTACTTGGATCGATCGGATCGTGAAAACGTACGACTACATCAACCGCGTTCTCATAACGCTTCCGCTTACGGTCTACGAGGGTACGTGGACGACACTCTCCCTCTCGTTGTTATGCATCACCATGATCTTGCGTGACACGGGCGAAACCTCTCGTCGCCGGCGCCCCAGGCTCCTTCTTCCCCTCCCCTCGCGTCGCCGCCACCAGAGGGGTCAGTTAGCGAAGCCTGCGCAGGCTCCCGGGACGGTGGCGGCGGGGCGCTTCGCGTAGGGCTGTTGCGACGCGGCGGCTGCGGCTGCAGGTGGTGCAGGGCAGCGTCCTTGCTTGGGCCGGTGGAGGTGGCCTTCGGCGTGCGTGGTTCCTAATGGGACGCGTGGTCGTCGGCGTCTGCGTGGGCTCGATCTGGAGAGAGCCGACCAAATCAAGAACGGCCCCGGTCTAGCCCATCCTCCTCCTCGTCTTCCCCTCCGCAACTGGATCTCGCTGCCCATGCGTGGCTCGCCCCGCGGCCAACACCAGCTATATGTGGGCACGGACTGGAGCGGCACTTGTGGCTACGGCTTTTGGCGCCGCCAGCGGTCTCCATGGTTGTGTTGTGGTGGCCACGTCTGCGCCGGTGGTGGCCTGGACTGGTTGATTTGTCGGATCTGACTTCGCCATCTCCGGCTGCTATGGTGGCAACGGGTGACCACTTACTACAGGCACCCTGCTGCGGATTGTGGTGACCATCGAAATATCTTCGTGACGGTTTCTCTCTCCGGATTCGGTGGTTTTCTTCGGTGGTGAGATGCAATCTACGGACAACGGCTTGACGCGGAGGTATGGTTGTGCAACGGCGACAGTCGGTTCTCTAGCCCCTCGCATGTAGTTGCCAGGATCGTGGAAAAGCGGCGGCGACAACACATGATTGACTTCAACGAGCTCCGGGGTGAAAATCTAGGTTTGCCAAGTTGGTTATACCTAGCAATGGCGATGTTTTTTGCATCGTTACCTTGTTGAAGGCATTGCTCGGATATGCTCATACGGTTCTTTAGGATGAAAATCTAGAATCTGACCTTTGGTGGTTGGATCCGGTGATGACGGCGCTTGAACGTCACTCCCTTCCTGAAGGCATTGCCGTTTAAGAACCTTGTTGTCTTTGTGATGTCATGAGATGGTTGGTGCGGATATGGTCTTAGTTGTAGATTATCGATCGAGGATTTAGTTGCATTGGGGTATTTTCTTTTTTCTCGCTTAGGCATTGCTTTGGTCTTATATGACTTTGCTATTTGCCAGCGTGTTTGTGTGTGTGTGTTGGTGTTGGCTGTGTGCATCCTAGCTATGCAGAGACCGGGTGTATGCTCAATGTGTTTGTATCCACTTGATACTTCACTTTGAATCAATAAAGTTCACCCTTTATCGAAAAATGATCTTGCGTGTGCGTAGGAATTTTTTTGAAATTACTGTGTTCCCCAACACAAGGAGCACCCACCGTCATGCCAGCCGCTGTCAACACCCATACAACGGCAACCGTCGCCGCCATCCCGCATCAAGCGCCGTCGACGTCGGAGGAATCTCTGACCGCCATGCGCGTCCTATGACGAGCCCGGACACTGGACCCCAAGATCCGCTGCCACCGGTGCCGCCACAAGGACCCGTCTCCTGGCCCGTCATCCGCGGCGGAGGGGACGCCGCCACCACCACGGCCGGATCCAGGCCAGCCATCGTCGTCGCTACCGCAAAGACCGGATCCGGGCTGGACGCCGCCGCCACCGCCACCGGCCACGCCCAGCCCCACCTCCATCCTCAAGCCACGCCCAGCCGATCTCCACGCCACACGCATTAGAACTCCACCCGCTCCCCAAGCACCGCCGTCGGGAGCCGTCGTGCCATCGTGGATCGAGGGAGAGGCCGCCCCCATGGATCCAACGCCCTTACCGCAAATCCAGGAGAAGGAGGAACAACCCTCCGCCACCGCCGACCAACGCACGGGCTTAGCCCCGCACCAACCCCAGGCGGCGACGGAGAGGGAAGAGGGAGATCAAGGGGGTCGCTGGCCGCTGGGCTATCGCCTCTCGTGTCGTCCGCGGGAGGGGGGCGACGGAAGAGGGTCGAGAGAAACCACGAGCTGCAGCTATGCCACTCAAAAAGTTACTCGATTCCTCGGGTGATGCCAAGCATTCTCTTTATATATAGTACTCCCCCTATAAACAAATACAAGAGCATTTAGAATAATATTATAATGATCTAAATGATCTTGTATATTTTTTTACAAAGGGAGTACTCCTGATTGTTGTTTGAGCCTTTCACTCCAAGAAATAAAATTCTTATTTGATCCAATCATGGTTGGGATTTTAAAACACATACTGTTTAAATGAGTCAACTCACCGGCCGAGGCGAGGCTTAATATAACGAAGATGCTCACCTAACTTGCAATTTGCAAACCACGTTTGATGTCTAATCTCTTAATAGTTTATACTGGAAATCAACTTTGGAGATCGAATGAACCTTTCTTCAATGTTTGTAGCTTCCTCCATCCCTTAGTTTAGTACCTCCTAACAGCAATAGGTCAGTTAATCACTAGTTAATTAGATGATCACATCACATGCATGATGCATGGACGTGTTAAGAATTGATAATTTTTGTGTCATCATCTCACTCAAGTTTTGATCCCTTCTCTTCTCCCTCTCTTCCTCCGGCTCCATGGGAGGAGCACTTCTGCTCTCTCTGCTCTGCTTCGCCTTCCTCAAAGGTACACTGTAGTTAACATTAATCACTCTTTATTTGTGTTCCTGTGCCACTGTTAATAAGTTTGTTAATGCGCTTCTTAATTTTTGTGTTAAATTTCCAGTTACTATTAGTTAAGCTTGTATCTCATCAATGGACACAATATATGGATTTTGTACTTAATGGCCACCAGGAGCAAGGCCTTCGACGTTCACAGTGAAGAACAACTGCGGCTATACCGTGTGGCCGGGCATCCTCTCCAACGCCGGCGTGGTACCGCCGTCCACCACCGGCTTCGCGCTCTCCCCGGGCGAGTCCCGCGCCGTGGACGTCGCGGATGGCTGGTCCGGCCGCATGTGGGGCCGCACGCTCTGCGTGCAGAGCTCCTCCTCTGGCGCCGGCTTCGCCTGCGCCACCGGTGACTGCGGCTCTGACACAGTCGAGTGCTCCGGCCACGGTGCGGCCCCGCCAGCCACGCTGGCCGAGTTCACGCTCGCTTCCATCGGAGGCGACGACTTCTACGACGTGAGCCTCGTCGACGGCTTCAACGTGCCGGTGCTGATCGCGCCGGCGAACGGGAGCTGCCCGGCCACGGACTGCCCCGCCGACCTGAACGTGCAGTGCCCGCCGGAGCTGCGCGTCGTCGTGGCCGGCGAGACAGTGGCGTGCCGGAGCGCGTGCGAGGCGTTCGGGACGGAGGCGTACTGCTGCAGCGGCGAGCACGGGACGCCGGCGACGTGCGCGCCCACGGCCTACTCCCGGCTGTTCAAGGCCGCGTGCCCGCGCGCCTACAGCTACGCCTACGACGACGCGACGTCCACGTTCACGTGCGCAGGCGGCAGTGCCGGCTACGGCGTCGTGTTCTGCCCCGCCGGCGGGTCGAGGTACGCTCGTTGGGTCATTGTCGTTGGACGTGCTCGGCACGTCGTGGCCATTTGGCATTTCGATCGCTTCTTTTTCTTTTGGACGTGTGCATGTGGACAGCGTAGCATGCATCATGCACGGCTTGACACGAATTATATTACTGTTAAATTAACTAGTGCTCTATATTATTATGTGGACACGAATTATATCTAGATGTACTTTAGCAAAACTGTAGTATTATATTATGTGATGAACCTCTTTTTTAAGATATTATGTGATATTCCCTCAAAAAAAATTATTATGTGATAAACCTACCGATCCCAACTCTCCATAGAAGGCATCTTTATGCTTAAATGAGATGCTAACTTTTTTTTTTTGCGGAGAAATGAGATGCTAACTGCATGAAAGGAAGTACTCCCTCAGTAAAGAAGTATAAGAGCATCTAGATATACTTTAGTGATTTAAACTATTATATTTCTTTAGGAAGGCAGTAGTAACTAAACTCTCAATGCATAGGTGATTAACTCCCTTTAGCTATACTTCATTTAATTATGTAGCAACTAAACTCTCTCGTGCATAATCATCAGTTTGCATAGTTTCACATGTTTGGGTGATTGGGTCACCAAACTAGTTTCGGGCATGGCAGAGGTCTCAATCTATTCGAGCAGCAAAGTTGAGTTATTGGCAGTTTTCTAAATTTTGGAGGTGGGATAGGGGTACTCTCCTTGAGATGCTCTCTGCTCAAATTGGCCGCAATGTGTGCGCGAGTTGTCAGTTTACAAGTAACATGTTAGCGTCAGTAGTTTCCCTTGGGCTTGCAGAAATAGTTCATTTAGCTACAGCAATCTAACAACGATATACACGCATGTACATCATTCATGAGCTAATACTGATACTTTTCTCTTGTCCTGGACCCAGTGGGAACCAGGTGTCGCCACCGACAAGTGCCGCCTACCCACCAATGGTGTTCTCGTCTCAGGGCGCAGATCCGGCGACAATCACCCTCCTTCCTCTCCTCATGGCCATCTTTCAAGTGATGTCGATGCAGTGAACTGGGTGATCCGAAACATTCAGCAAAATTTGCTGGAGGATGGAACCGGGCTCGGTTGGCATTCACCCAAACAAACGGCAGATTCATCGCGATACCAACCTGCACCGCAAAGAACACTTCAGGTTCCTCCTCGACCGGGCAGTTCCTCCTCGACTTGGCAGTGGCATGGTTTCAGAGTGTGTTCTCTCGGATCCCACCCGAGCAGTATTAGGCCATAAGGCAAATTTTGTTTAGATGCTCTGTATTTTGGAGAGATATTACATTTTTCATCTCAAGGCGCGGACCTAGAGAGAGTCTTCTTCTTTCAGGAGCTGGCAAATGTGTACATGAATAGATAGAGTGCAATTAAGTTTGTTTGAGTTTTCACCATTCAGAGTTCTTTCAGTACCTCCAATAATAACCCTCTTACAGGTTGAAACAAGGCAAAATGAGGAAGAAAAAAAAATAGCAGATGCACTGGAGACACATAAAAGGCAGAACAAGATTTTTTGCTATGATGAACCAGAGATTACTTGTTTTTTATTAAGAGGGGCAAAGCCCTATGGATTCCATTTATAGACACCAAAACAGTCACTACACTCTACAGGGGCATTCTCCCAGCTACACTGAATGCTGCATACTGCAGACTACACAAGATTAATTGACAGCGCGTAGATGCGAAAAGGATTGGTTTACTCACTGTGAAGGGGGGCATCTAAGACGGTGATCACCTTACCAAAGCGCTTCGAGGTTCGCTGTGCCCATTCACAGACCCTTGGTAAAATTCTTTCAAGGCCTATATTCCACTGGTAAGACTTATCACCCCATATTGCTTCTGTGAGCCTTGGTTCGATTGTCAGCTGCTCAAGAACAGAAGCATTTCCCAAGATAGAGCACGCCAGCTCAATCTGAGACTTGTAACACTGAAACCCACCCATGAAGACCGTCTTAAGATGATCATGGCGACACATACAGGGACCTTCCGCCCCCGCCACCTCGGCACTGAAGAAAGCACCGGGACTCAGATAGTGCATCTGCATTGGAAGCTTGCAATCATTCGGTCAAACTAATCAAACTACAATTCTTTCTTGAAGGTTCATATATTTAGTCAACAAATAAAATGGTACTCACATGCAAGTGCAACGTCTCCAGTCGGGGTGCAGCGTCCAACCAATGGGCCAGTTGAAGAAGTCCATTATCTTCATTTATTTCTCTACAATAGACGACAATTTGGCAAGTCATATGCCTCAGATGCATAAACATGCCCTGTGGTCTTAATGGCAGCTCCAGGGACTGAAACATGACAGGAACAAATAAGATGACACTGACAGTAACACCAAGTTTCAAGAATTATGAGGTAAGCTAAAAGAAAAAAAATTAAGATAACCTGTGCATATGTTGATATAATAGCTCGCACAATTAATATCTTCACTGGGGAAATGCTTGTAATTATATTGAATGCATGGGCCAGTGCATAAGGATTAGTGGTATCAAACGCAATTGTCGCCTTCTCTAATTTTGAGCAACCATGAAGCACTATAGGGATCAGTCGTCCTTCATACTCAAAATGAGCAAGATCAGCTGCATGAATAACAACCATCTGGACATCCGTTCCAGCAATCAGCAAATTTTGAAGTTTATCGAGTCTGTTTGGTACGATGAAGTCATCCACACCGGAACACCTGATGATCTCTAAGTCCTCAAGTCTTGAACAATTTGCAAGCAAGCCTGGAAAATCTCCAAATATCTGAACAGATTTCAAAACAAGCCTTCTGAGTATTGTAAAGCGGCATATTCCTGAGCTTGGCTTTATAGAAACACTGGCGAGAGACAAGGACTGCACAAGTGAGCTACCTTGAGCATCTAAGGCCTCAAGAGGAAAATGGGGAACTTCTTCAACTGGGTAATCAAATATCTTCAAATCAAAATCTATTGTTTTTGCCTTTGATGAAGCGGCAAACTCAATCCACCTGTCAAGATGTTCAGAGTCCTCGATGAGCAGGCCACACTTGATGCTGAACTTATTGATTCCTACCCCACTATGATGTTGAATAACTGAATTTACAGTCTCAATGAACTTTGCTCGTGTTATTTTGGTACCACACTGATTGGTGGATTGGTCACTGGTGCCAGTGCCATTAACCTGATCAGCGGAATTGTCATCGGTGTTAGAATCCACATCACTGCGTTCATTGAAACATAGGTTGCAGTGGAATCTCCAGAACGTAGTCCAACTTCTTGAAACAATGCTTGTCCTCACGGCCTCTTTCAGTGGCAGCAGTGAGATTATAACCGGCTGAACCTCCTACGACAAGAGAGGACCTGAATTTTTAGAGGGGTTGCATTTTATCTAAAAGTAACTGGCTGACACAATGAGCTGAAAGTGCATGTATTTTGAAGGAGAAATGCGAGCAGATGCAGACTGCAACCTTTTTGCTGTAGAGGGGTTTAGTTTAACTGTAACTAAAGAATGAAGGTTCAGAAATCTGAACGAGATATATGAGCAGATGCAAGCTGCAGTTTTTTCAGTGTAGTTTCATCAATTAAGCAAGATATGTGAACAAGAGTTGAAGCCCACAGCAGCAAATCCCGCAAAACAAGTCTTTTTTGTCCCAGAGTTCGAGATCCGTGGTCCGTCTAAGGGGGGAAATTGAGGAAGTAATAATGGAATGGAAGTTACCGCCGGAAGGTCCTCCATCCGGAAGGACGGCCCGTCGGCGACGCCGTGGTGGTTCTCCGACCTGCTCCTCTTGCCCGCCGCCTCCTCTTCCATGGGCTGCTGCAGGGAGGGAGGGAGGAACCCTAGGTTAACAGAGAAAGGGAGGGCAACTCCGCAGATCGATCCATCCATCAGCGAAACATAGGAGAGAGGATTGGGGAGAGGAAGATAATGCTGCTCACCTTCGATCTGGAGAAGGGGGAGGAGGAGCTGCTTCGTCTTCCCCGGCTCCGGCCATCTCTGCTGCTCCTCTCCGACCAGAGGAGAGAGGAGCTCAGTTCACTTCGACTCTTTTTTTTCTTTTTTTTACACAAGAGGAATGCAATGGGGAAGTGGAGGTGCGGTAACTCTGTGCCTACGGAGCAGATCGGTTTACATGATACCGCAAAACATTTTTTTTTCATATTTTTATAGTATAACATTTGTTCCGGTCAAATACATTCCATAAAAATCTTTCATGTCGAATATAGAGCCCATTTGTCTGTAGTTAAATTTACAATCAGATACCTAAAAGGTAACCCAAAACACCCTGAAAACAAAGTGTAAATTACAATTGGCTTCATACTCGTCTGTGTCGTCCATGGCGCTGGCATCGTCTGCAGGTGTGGCGTGCTTCAGCCAGGCGCGACGTGCTTGAGCAGGATCGCCTCGAAGAGATCCTGGAGGCTGAGCAGCGACCCGTCGAGCAAGCCCTCAAAGCGCATCGCCTCCGCCTCCATCTCGTACACGGCCCACGGCGGGGAAACCGCCGCACCCGGCCGTCTGGCGGTGGCTTTGGTGGTGGTGCGGCCAAGGAACCTGACCGCCTCATCCACCCTTCGGACGACCTCGTCTCCTCACGCCACCACATCCTTGATGATGTTGTCGATGTTGTGCCAAACGACGCTCTCCGTTTTGGAGATGCCCACGATTCTGACGGGTCGACCTCGGGGTCGGATGCGGGAGGCTCTACCTGCTCCATGGCGACATGCACCGAGGGAGGAGCAACGTTGAGGCGACGACGAGCTTAGTGGCAGCGAAAGTGCAGAACGGAGGCGGTTGGGCCAGAAATTTCACTCCCACCAGGTTCTGTAAAAAGATGGAGGAATCCTAGAAATATGGCGGGAGGGACGAAATATACAGGTCCCCGTAAAAATATTTACGGGACGAGCCGTTTTGCAGGACCTGGTTAAGACGATTTTTGTCCTGGGCATATAAAACAATGGTTATTTTGCGGGACGAGGCGATTTATAGAATCTGCTTTAGAACATCTCTAGTAGATGGCGCTAATTTATCCACTGACGGTCATTCTCAGATGAGGATAATTTATCCTTCATCGCTTATGCCTAGCCAATATTTACTCCACCCCTTGGTAACGAAGTAAAGAAATCTCCATACTTCTTTCCACCTCCTCTGCCTCTCCTCCTTCCCCATCCCGCCGCAGGCGACCCTTCCTCTCAGCCCTTGCCCTGCCATTCCCCGCCACTCCCCTCCTCCCAATGGCCGGACCCCGTGGTCAGCAGTCCCCGCGACCGATCCGCAGCGCGAATCCACGCGCCACGAGAGTCGCGCATCCTCAAACGATGCTTCTTCAAGCCACCGACGCCACGAGACTGCAGCCTCATCGAACCGCCTCGCTGGCTTCCCCGAACTCCCCGCACCGCGGCAGCCGTAGAGGAAGTACTTGGGTGTCCGACAGTGGGGTTGGGGATGTAGGTGGCGGAGTGTTGGAAAT
This sequence comes from Triticum urartu, assembly GCF_056163025.1. NCBI lineage: Eukaryota > Viridiplantae > Streptophyta > Magnoliopsida > Poales > Poaceae > Triticum > Triticum urartu. The sequence goes on from NC_141879.1 coordinate 719,020,918, forward strand.
ATTCCCTAGAGGCAATAATAAATTGGTTATTATTATATTTCCTTGTTCATGATAATCGTTTATTATCCATGCTAGAATTGTATTGATAGGAAACTCAGATACATGTGTGGATACATAGACAACACCATGTCCCTAGTAAGCCTCTAGTTGACTAGCTCGTTGATTAATAGATGGTTACGGTTTCCTGACCATGGACATTGGATGTCGTTGATAACGGGATCACATCATTAGGAGAATGATGTGATGGACAAGACCCAATCGTAAGCTTAGCACAAGATCATGTAGTTCGTATGCTAAAGCTTTTCTAATGTCAAGTATCATTTCCTTAGACCATGAGATTGTGCAACTCCCGAATACCGTAGGAGTGCTTTGGGTGTGCCAAACGTCACAACCTAACTGGGTGGCTATAAAGTTACACTACAGGTATCTCCGAAAGTGTCTGTTGGGTTGGCACGAATCGAGACTGGGATTTGTCACTCCGTGTAAACGGAGAGGTATCTCTGGGCCCACTCGGTAGGACATCATCATAATGTGCACAATGTGATCAAGGAGTTGATCACGGGATGATGTGTTACTGAACGAGTAAAGAGACTTGCCGGTAACGAGATTGAACAAGGTATCGGGATACCGACGATCGAATCTCGGGCAAGTATCGTACCGCTAGACAAAGGGAATTGTATACGAGATTGATTAAGTCCTTGACATCATGGTTCATCCGATGAGATCATCGTGGAACATGTGGGAGCCAACATGGGTATCCAGATCCCGCTGTTGTTTATTGACCAGAGAGTTATCTCGGTCATGTCTGCATGGTTCCCGAACCTGTAGGGTCTACACACTTAAGGTTCGATGACGCTAGGGTTATAGGGAATAGATATACGTGGTTACCGAATGTTGTTCGGAGTCCCGGATGAGATCCCGGACGTCACGAGGAGTTCCGGAATCGTCCGGAGGTAAAGATTTATATATGGGAAGTCTTGTTTTGGTCACCGGAAAAGTTTCAGGTTTTATCGGTAACATACCGGGACCACCAGGAGGGTCCCGGGGGTCCACCAAGTGGGGCCACCGGCCCCGGAGGGCTGCATGGGCCAAGTGTGGGAGGGGACCAGCCCCGGGTGGGCTGGTGTGCCCCCTCCCCCCACAAGGGCCCAAGGCGCCTAGGGTTTGGGGAGGGGGCGTCCCACCTAGCTTGGGGGGCAAGTTTCCCCTCTTCCCCCCTTGGCCGCCCCACCAGATGGGATCTGGGCTGGCCGCCGCCCCTAGGGTGGAACCCTAGGTGGGGGCGCAGCCCCCTCCCTCTCCCCTATATATAGTTGAGGTCTTTGGGGCTGCCAACACATGAGTTTTGACCTCTCCCTGGCGCAGCCCTACCTCTCTCCCTCCTCGTCTCTTGCGGTGCTTGGCGAAGCCCTGCTGGAGTACCACGCTCCTCCACCACCACCACGCCATCGTGCTGCTGCTGGATGGAGTCTTCCTCAACCTCTCCTTCTCTCCTTGCTGGATCAAGGCATGGGAGACATCACTGGGCTGTACGTGTGTTGAACGCGGAGGTGCCGTCCGTTCGGCACTAGGATCTCCGGTGATTTGGATCACGACGAGTACGACTCCTTCAACCCCGTTCTCTTGAACGCTTCCGCTTAGCGATCTACAAGGGTATGTAGATGCACTCTCCTTCCCTTCGTTGCTGGTCTCTCCATAGATAGATCTTGGTGATGCGTAGAAAATTTTGAATTTCTGCTACGTTCCCCAACAGTGGCATCATGAGCTAGGTCTATGCGTAGTTTCTATGCACGAGTAGAACACAAAGTAGTTGTGGGCGTTTATTTTGTTCAATATGCTTACCGTTACTAGTCCAATCTTGATTCGGCGGCATCGTGGGATGAAGCGGCCCGGACCGACCTTACACGTACTCTTACGTGAGACTGGTTCCACCGACTGACATGCACTAGTTGCATAAGGTGGCTAGCGGGTGTCTGTCTCTCCCACTTTAGTCGGATCGGATTCGATGAAAAGGGTCCTTATGAAGGGTAAATAGCAATTGGCATATCACGTTGTGGTTTTTGCGTAGGTAAGAAACGTTCTTGCTAGAAACCCATAGCAGCCACGTAAAACATGCAAACAACAATTAGAGGACGTCTAACTTGTTTTTGCAGGGTATGCTATGTGATGTGATATGGCCAAGAAGAATGTGATGAATGATATGTGGTGTATGAGATTGATTATGTTCTTTTAATAGGAATCACGACTTGCATGTCGATGAGTATGACAACCGGCAGGAGCCATAGGAGTTGTCTTTATTTATTGTATGACATGCGTGTCATTGAACAATGCCATGTAATTACTTTACTTTATTGCTAACCGGTAGCCATAGTAGTAGAAGTAATAAGTTGGCGAGACAACTTCATGGAGACACGATGATGGAGATCATGGTGTCATGCCGGTGACAAGATAATCATGGAGCCCCAAGATGGAGATCAAAGGAGCTATATGATATTGGCCATATCATGTCACTATTTTTGATTGCATGTGATGTTTATCATGTTTTTGCATCTTATTTGCTTAGAACGACGGTAGTAAATAAGATGATCCCTCATTAAAATTTCAAGAAAGTGTTCCCCCTAACTGTGCGCCGTTGCGAAAGTTCGTCGTTTCGAAGCACCACGTGATGATCGGGTGTGATAGATTCTTACGTTCGAATACAACGGGTGTTGACGAGCCTAGCATGTATAGACATGGCCTCGGAACACATGCGAAACACTTAGGTTAACTTGACGAGCCTAGCATGTACAGACATGGCCTCGGAACACAAGAGACCGAAAGGTCGAGCATGAGTCGTATGGTAGATGCGATCAACATGAAGGTGTTCACCGATGATGACTAGTCCGTCTCACGTGATGATCGGACACGGCCTAGTTGACTCGGATCATGTAATCACTTAGATGACTAGAGGGATGTCTATCTGAGTGGGAGTTCATAAGATGAACTTAATTATCCTGAACATAGTCAAAAGGTCTTCGCAAATTATGTCGTAGCTCGCGCTTCAGTTCTACTGTTTAGATATGTTCCTAGAGAAAATTTAGTTGAAAGTTGATAGTAGCAATTATGCGGACTAGGTCCGTAAAATGAGGATTGTCCTCATTGCTTCGTAGAAGGCTTATGTCCTTAATGCACTGCTCAGTGTGCTGAACCTCGAACATCGTCTGTGGATGTTGCGAACATCTGACATACACATTTTGATAACTACGTGATAGTTCAGTTAAACGGTTTAGAGTTGAGGCACCGAAGACATTTTAAAACGTCGCGAAACATATGAGATGTTTCGAGGGCTGAAATTGGGATTTCAGGCTCGTGCCCACGTCAAGAGGTATAAGACTTCCGACGATTTTTCTTAGCCTGCAAACTAAGGGAGAAAAGCTCAATTGTTGAGCTTGTGCTCAGATTGTCTGAGTACAACAATCATTTGAATCAAGTCGGAGTTGATCTTCCAGATGATATAGTGATGTTTCTCCGAAGTCATTACCACCAAGCTGCTAGAGCTTCGTGATGAACTATAATATATCAGGGACATATATGATGATCCTTGAGATATTCGCGATGTTTGACACCACAAAAGTAGAAATCAAGAAGGAGCATCAATTGTTGATGGTTGGTGAAACCACTAGTTTCAAGAAGGGCAAGGGCAAGAAGGGATACTTCATGAAACGGCAAATCAGCTGCTGCTCTAGTGAAGAAACCCAAGGTTGAACCCAAACCCGAGACTAAGTGCTTCTGTAATAAGGGGAACAGCCACTGGAGCAGAATTACCCTAGATACTTGGTAGATGAGAAGGCTGGCAAGGTCGATAGAAGTATATGGATATACATTGTGTTAATGTGTACTTTACTAGTAGTCCTAGTAGCACCATGATATTAGATACCGGTTCGGTTGCTAAGTGTTAGTAAACTCGAAATAAAAGGCTGCGGAGTAAACGAAGACTAGCTAAAGGTGAGCTGGCGATATGTGTTGGAAGTTTTTCCCAAGCTTGATGTGATCAAGCATCGCACGCTCCCTCTACCATCGAGATTGGTGTTTGCATTGAGCATAGACGTGATTGGATTATGTCTATCGCAATATGGTTATTCATTTAAGGAGAATAATGGTTACTCTGTTTATTTGAATAATACCTTCAATGGTCTTGCACGTAAAATGAATGGTTTATTGAATCTCGATCGTAGTGATACACATTTTCATGCCAAAGGTATAAGATAGTAATGATAGTACCACACAAATGTGGCACTGCAATTTGAGTCATATCGGTATAAAACGCATGAAGGAGCTCCATATTGATGGATCTTTGGACTCGCTCATTTTTGAAAGGATTGAGACATGCGAACCATGTTTGTTGGTAGATATGCATACAGATGGATCGTTTGGACTCACTTGATTTTGAATCACTTGAGACATGCAAATCATACCACATGGGCAAGATGATTGAAAAGCCTCGTTTTCAGTAAGATGGAACAAGAAAGCAACTTGTTGGAAGTAATACATCTTGATGTGTGCAGTCCAATGAGTGCTGAGGCATGTAGTGGATATCGTTATGTTCTTACTTCACAGATGATTTGAGTAGATACTGAGTATATTTACTTGATGAAACATAAGTCTGAATTATTGAAAGGTTCAAGTAATTTCAGAGTGAAGTTGAACATCGTCGTGACAAGAGGATAAAATGTCTATGATATGATCGTAGAGATGAATATCTGAATTACGAGTTTGGCACAGAATTAAGACATTGTGGAAATTGTTTCACAACTAATACAGCCTGGAACACCATAGTGTGATGGTGTGTCCGAACATCATAACTGCACCCTGTTGGATATGATGCATACCATGATGTCTCTTATCGAATTACCACGATAGTTTATGGGTTAGGCATTAGAGACAACCACATTCACTTTAAATAGGGCGCCATGTAATTCCGATGAGATGACACCGTATGAACTATGGTTTAGAGAAACCTAAGATGTCATTTCTTAAAAGTTTGGGGCTGCAACGCTTATGTGAAAAAGTTTCAGGCTGATAAGCTCAAACCCAAAGAGGATAAATGCATCTTCATAGGACACCCAAAACAATTGGGTATACCTCCTGTCTCAGATCCGAAAGCAATAGGGATAGTTTCTGAAATCGGGTCCTTTCTCAAGAAAAGGGTTTCTCTCGAAAGAATTGAGTGGGAGGATGGTGGAGACTTGATGAGGTTATTGAACCGTCTCTTCAACTAGTGTGTGGTGGGGCACAGGGAGTTGTTCCTGTGGCACCTACACCAATTTAAGTGGAAGCTTATGATAGTGATCGTGAAACTTCAGATCAAGTCACTACCAAACCTCGTGGGATGACAAAGATGCATACTACTTCAGAGTGGTACGTAATCCTGTCTTGGAAGTCATGTTGCTAGACAACAATGAACCTACGAGTTATGGAGAAATGATGGTGGGCCTGGATTCCAAAATGGCTCGAGGCCATATAATCCGAGAGAGGATCCATATATGAAAACAAAGTGTAGACTTTGGAAGAACTACTTGATGGTCGTAAGGCTGTTAGGTACATATGGATTTTAAAAGGAAGACGGACAATGATGGTAAGTATCACCATTAAGAAAGCTCGACTTGTCATTAAGATGTTTTCCGACAAGTTCAAGGAGTTGACTACGATGAGACTTTCTCACTCGTAGTGATGCTAAGAGTTTGTTGGAATTATGTTAGCAGTTACTGCATTGTTTATGAAATCTTGCAAATATGTTTCAAAAATATTGTTTCCTTGACGATTTTCTTGAGGAAAGGTTGTCTGTGATATAACCAGAAGGTTTTGTCAGTCCTGAAAAATGCTAACAAGTATGCAAAGCTCCAGCAATCCTTCTAAGGACTGGAGGAAGCATCTCGGAGTTGGAATGTACGCTTTGATGAGATGATCAAAGCTTTTGGGTTTATACAAAGTTTATGAGAAACTTGTATTTCCAAAGAAGTGAGTGGGAGCACTATAGAATTTCTGATGAATATATGTTGTTGACATATTGTTGATCAGAAATGATGTAGAATTTCTGGAAAGCATATAGGGTTATTTGGAAAGTGTTTTTCAATGGAAAGCCTAGATTAAGCTACTTGAACATTGAGCATCAAGATCTTAAGGATAGATCAAAACGCTTAATGGTACTTTCAAATGAGCACATACCTTGACATGATCTTGAAGGTGTTCAAGATGGATCAGTCAAAGAAGGAGTTCTTGCCTGAGTTGTAAGGTATGAAGTTAAGACTTAAAGAACGACCACGACAGAAGAAAGAGGAAGGACGAAGGTCGTCCCCTATGCTTTTGTCATATGCTCTATACGGTGTGCCATGCTGAGTACCGCACCTGATATGTGCCTTGACACATATCTGGCAAGAGGGTACAAAGGTAATCTAGGAGTAGATCACCAGATAGCGGTCTAAATTATCCTTATAGGAATAAGGATATGTTTCTCGGATATGGAGGTGATAAAGAGTTCGACGTAAAGAGTTACGTCGATGCAAGCTTAACACCTATACGGATAGCTCAGAGTAGAGATACCAGATACGTATAATGGGGCAACAATTTAGAATAGCTCCAAGTAGAACAGTTATTTGAAATGGCTCCGAATGTAGCGTAGTAGTTGCATCTACAAGATGACATAGAAATTTGCGAAGTACATACGGATCTAAATGTTGCAGACCCGTTGACTGAAACCTCTCTCACAAGCATAACATGATCAAACCTAGAACTCTTTGGGTGTTAGTCACATGGGGATGTGACCTTGAGTGTTAATCACATATCGATGTGAACTGGATTATTGACTCTAGTGCAAGTGGGAGACTGTTGGAAATATGCCCTAGATGCAATAATAAAATGGTTATTATTATATTTCCTTGTTCATGATAATCGTTTATTATCCATGCTAGAATTGTATTGATAGGAAACTCAGATACATGTGTGGATACATAGACAACACCATGTCCCTAGTAAGCCTCTAGTTGACTAGCTCATTGATCAATAGATGGTTACGGTTTCCTGACCATGGACATTGGATGTCGTTGATAATGGGATCACATCATTAGGAGAATGATGTGATGGACAAGACCCAATCGTAAGCCTAGCACAAGATCATGTAGTTCGTATGCTAAAGCTTTTCTAATGTCAAGTATCATTTCCTTAGACCATGAGATTGTGCAACTCCCGGATACCGTAGGAGTGCTTTGGATGTGCCAAACGTCACAACGTAACTGGGTGGCTATAAAGGTACACTACAGGTATCTCCAAAAGTGTCTGTTGGGTTGGCACGAATCGAGATTGGGATTTGTCACTCCGTGTAAACGGAGAGGTATCTCTGGGCCCACTCGGTAGGACATCATCATAATGTGCACAATGTGATCAAGGAGTTGATCACGGGATGATGTGTTACGGAACGAGTAAAGAGACTTGCCGGTAACGAGATTGAACAAGGTATCGGGATACCGACGATCGAATCTCGGGCAAGTATCGTACCGCTAGACAAAGGGAATTGTATACGGGATTGATTAAGTCCTTGATATCGTGGTTCATCCGATGAGATCATCGTGGAACATGTGGGAGCCAACATGGGTATCCAGATCCCGCTGTTGGTTATTGACCAGAGAGTTATCTCGGTCATGTCTGCATGGTTCCCGAACCCGTAGGGTCTACACACTTAAGGTTCGATTACGCTAGGGTTATAGGGAATAGATATACGTGGTTACCGAATGTTGTTTGGAGTCCCGGATGAGATCCCGGACGTCAAGAGGAGTCCCGGAATGGTCCGGAGGTAAAGATTTATATATGGGAAGTCCTGTTTTGGTCACTGGAAAAGTTTCGGATTTTATCGGTAACATACCGGGACCACGAGGAGGGTCCCGAGGGTCCACCAAGTGGGGCCACCGGCCCCGGAGGGCTGCATGGGCCAAGTGTGGGAGGGGACCAGCCCCAGGTGGGCTGGTGCGCCCCCACACAAGGGCCCAAGGCGCCTAGGGTTTGGGGAGGGGGCGTCCCACCTAGCTTGGGGGGCAAGTTTCCCCTCTTCCCCCCTTGGCCGCCCCACCAGATGGGATCTGGGCTGGCCGCCGCCCCTAGGGTGGAACCCTAGGTGGGGGCGCAGCCCCTCCCTCTCCCCTATATATAGTTGAGGTCTTTGGGGCTGCCAACACATGAGTTTTGACCTCTCCCTAGCGCAGCCCTACCTCTCTCCCTCCTCGTCTCTTGCGGTGCTTGGCGAAGCCCTGCTGGAGTACCACGCTCCTCCACCACCACCACGCCATCGTGCTGCTGCTGGATGGAGTCTTCCTCAACCTCTCTTTCTCTCCTTGCTGGATCAAGGCATGGGAGACGTCACTGGGCTGTACGTGTGTTGAACGCGGAGGTACCGTCCGTTCGGCACTAGGATCTCCGGTGATTTGGATCACGACGAGTACGACTCCTTCAACCCCGTTCTCTTGAACGCTTCCGATTAGCGATCTACATGGGTATGTAGATGCACTCTCCTTCCCCTCGTTGCTGGTCTCTCCATAGATAGATCTTGGTAATGTGTAGAAAATTTTGAATTTCTGCTACGTTCCCCAACACGGAGATCACGGACCGCGACACCTACAAGCGCCATTAGCTTGGATCCTTCCACACCACCGAACTCGCCGTCCTCGGGTATGACCGGTGGCAGGTCTGGCTGCATGGCTCCACGGCGCGCCTTGATACGTCTCCAACGTATCTATAATTTTTGGTTGCTCCATGCTATATTATCTACTGTTTTGGACATTGTTGGGCTTTATTATCCAATTTTACATTATTTTTGGGACTAACCTATTAACCGGAGGCCCAGCCCAGAATTGTTGTTTTTTGCCTGTTTTAGGGTTTCGAAGAAAAGGAATATCAAACGGAGTCCATACAGAATGAAACCTTCGGGAACGTGATTTTCTCAACAAACAAGACCCGGGAGACTTGGACCCAACGTCAAGACACAAAAGAGGAGGCCACGAGGTAGGGGGGCGCGCCCACCCCCACCAGGCGTGCCCTCCACCCTCGTGGGCCCCCTGTTGCTCCACGGACGTACTCCTTCCTCCTATATATACCTACGTACCCCCCAAACGATCAGAGACAGATCCAAAAACCTAATTCCACCGCCACAACTTTCTGTATCCATGAGATCCCATCTTGGGGCGTGTTCCGGAGCTCCGCCGGAGGGGGCATCGATCACGGAGGGCTTCTACATCAACACCATAGCCTCTCCGATGAAGTGTGAGTAGTTTACCTCAGACCTACGGGTCCATAGTTAGTAGCTAGATGGCTTCTTCTCTCTTTTTGGATCTCAATACAATTTTCTCCCCCTATCTTGTGGAGAACTATTCGATGTAATCTTTTTTTGCAGTGTGTTTGTTGAGACCGATGAATTGTGGGTTTATGATCAAGTTTATCTATGAACAATATTTGAATCTCCTCTGAATTCTTTTATGTATGATTGGTTATCTTTGCAAGTCTCTTCGAATTATCAGTTTGGTTTGGCCTACTAGATTGATCTTTCTTGCAATGGGAGAAGAGCTTAGCTTTGGGTTCAATCTTGCGGTGTCCTTTCCCAGTGATAGTAGGGGCGGCAAGGCACGTATTGTATTGTTGCCATTGAGGATAACAAGATGGGGTTTTCATCATATTGCATGAGTTTATCCCTCTACATCATGTCATCTTGCTTAAGGCGTTACTCTGTTTTCATTAACTTAATACTCTAGATGCATGCTGGATAGCGGTCGATGAGTGGAGTAATAGTAGTAGATGCAGGCAGGGGTCGGTCTACTTGTCTCGGACGTGATGCCTATATACATGATCATACCTAGATATTCTCATAACTATGCTCAATTCTGTCAATTGCTCAACAGTAATTTGTTCACCCACCGTAGAATACTTATGCTCTCGAGAGAAGCCACTAGTGAAACCTATGGCCCCCGGGTCTATCTTCCTCATATTAATTTTCCAATACTTAGTTATTTCCTTTGCTTTTTTACTTTGCTTTTATTTTACTTTGCATCTTTATCACAAAAATACAAAAAATCTTATCTTATCATATCTATCAGATCTCACTCTCGTAAGTGGCCGTGTAGGGATTGACAACCCCTTATCGCGTTGGTTGCGAGGATTTATTTGTTTTGTGCAGGTGCGAGGGACTCGTGCGTATCCTCCTACTGGATTGATACATTGGTTCTCAAAAACCAAGGGAAATACTTACGCTACTTTGTTGCATCATCCCTTCCTCTTCGAGGAAAACCAACGCAGTGCTCAAGAGGTAGCAAGAAGGATTTCTGGCGCCGTTGCCGGGGATTCTACGCAAAAGTCAACATACCAAGTACCCATCACAACCCTTATCTCCCGCATTACATTATTTGCCATTTGCCTCTCGTTTTCCTCTTCCCCACTTCACCCTTGTCGTTTTATTCGCCCTCTCTCTCTCGATCCTCCCTCTCTTTCTCTATTTGCCTCTTTTTGCCCGTTTCTTGTTTGCTCGTATGGTTGGAATAGTTGTTTATTTATTACTAAACAGAGAACCTAAGATCTATGGATCCTCATCCGCTTGCTAATCTTTTTAGATCCAACTATGATGAACCAATTGCTAGTGAGTTTTGTGCACTAGATTATCTTTATGAAGTTTTGCTTGAAATTCGTGAATCTGAAAATTGCGATGAAGTATTTTATGAAGTGATTCACGATAGATCTTTGACTAAAGAGCATGATTGCAATTATGCTATTATAAATTCTATTAATGTCAATTGTGCTAATAATATGCAAAACCCTAATCTTGGGGATGCTAGTTTTGCTATGTCCTCTACTTGTTGCAATGATCATGATTGGGGTGATTCTTCTTTTGATCTTGAAAATTTATTTAAACCCCATGATGAATATGAGATTGATTATAATGTTTGCAATAATATTGAAAGTGGGTTTGGAAGAATGTCAACTTTAGATCCCACATATTTGGGGAATGTTCAATCTCATGAAGTTTTTGATAAAAGTAGGTTTGGAGAGGTCATGACTTTAGTTAATGTTAATCCCACTATTTTGGAAGAGTGTCAACTTTGCATGCATGTGGATCATGTTAAAAATATTTTATGTGATAGCTATTTTGTTGAATTTGCTTATGATCCTACATGTAATTATTATGAGAGAGGAAAATATGGTGGTAGAAATTTTCATGTTACTAAATTATCTCTTGTTATGTTGAGATTGCTATTGTTTCTTTCCGCTTCCTTGCATATGCTAGTTTTTGCTTGCCTTGATAATTTGTTTGCCTATAAGATGCCTATGTATAGGAAGTATGTTAGACTTAGATTTGTTTGTCACATGTCTTATGATGCTCTCTTTGTGCTTCAATTCTTCTCTTTCATGTGAGCATCATTGAAATCTTATTGCCTAGCTATAAGGCTTTAAAGAAAAGCGCTTGTTAGGAGACAACCCAATATTTATCCTTGCTATTATTAAATAAATAATTTATCTAGCCTCTGTTTTGGTTGTGTTTTTTGTGTTTAATTAGTGTTTGTGCCAAGTAGAACCATTGGGAAGACTTGGGGAAAGTCTTGTTACACTTGCTGTAAAAAGCAGAAACTTTAGCGCTCACGAGAACTGCTGTCATTTTCAGTTGGAGAGTGCTATTTACTTAATTATTTTTGCAGATGATTACTAGATAAATTCCTCACGTCCATCAATTTATTTTAGAATTTTTGGGGTTCCAGATCTTGAGCTAGCTACAGATTACTACAGACTGTTCTGTTTTTGACAGATTCTGTTTTTCGTGTGTTGTTTGCTTATTTTGATGAATCTATGGCTAGTAAAATAGTTTATAAACCATTGAGAAGTTGGAATACAGTAGGTATAACACCAATATAAAGAAATAATGAGTTCATTACAGTACCTTGAAGTGGTCTTTTATTTTCTTTTGCTAACGGAGCTCACGAGATTTTCTACTTTAAGTTTTGTGTTGTGAAGTTTTCAAGTTTTGGGTAAAGATTTGATGGATTATGGAACAAGGAGTGGCAAGAGTCTAAGCTTGGGGATTCCCATGGCACCCCCAAGATAATATAAGGACACCTAAAAGCCAAAGCTTGGGGATGCTCCGGAAGGCATCCCCTCTTTCGTCTACTTCTATCGGTAATTTTACTTGGAGCTATATTTTTATTCACCACATGATATGTGTTTTGCTTGGAGCGTCTTGTATGATTTGAGTCTTTAATTTTTAGTTTACCACAATCATCCTTTCTGTACACACCTTTTGAGAGAGCCATACATGATTTGGAATTTGTTAGAATACTCTATGTGCTTCGCTTATATCTTTTGAGTTATATAGTTTTGCTCTAGTACTTCACTTATATCTTTTAGAGCACGGTGGTGGATTTGTTTTATAGAAACTATTGATCTCTCATGATTCACTTAGATTATTTTTAGAGTCTTAAAAGGCATAGTAATTTGCTTAAAGTCTTAATATGCTTGGTATACAAGATTAATAATAAAACTTTCTTATGAGTTGTTGAATACTATGAGAAGCTTGATGCTTGATAATTGTTTTGAGATATAAAGATGGTGATATTAAAGTTGTGCTAGTTGAGTAGTTGTGAATTTGAGAAATACTTGTGTTAAAGTTTGTGATTCCCGTAGCATGCACGTATGGTGAACCGTTATGTGATGAATTCGGAGCATGATTTATTTTTTGATTGTCTTCCTTATGAGTGGCGGTCGGGGACGAGCGATGGTCTTTTCCTACCAATCTATCCCCTAGGAGCATGCGCGTAATACTTTGCTTTGATAACTTGTAGATTTTTGCAATAAGTATATGAGTTCTTTATGACTAATGTTGAGTCCATGGATTATACGCACTCTCACCCTTCCACATTTGCTAGCCTCTCTAATACCGCGCACCTTTCGCCGGTATCATACACCCACCATATACCTTCCTCAAAACAGCCACCATACCTACCTATTATGGCATTTCCATAGTCATTCCGAGATATATTGCCATGCAACTTTCCACCATTCCGTTTATTATGACACACTCCATCATTGTCATATTGCTTAGCATGATCATGTAGTTGACATCGTATTTGTGGCAAAGCCACCATTCATAATTCTTTCATACATGTCACTCATGCATCATTGCATATCCCGGTACACCGCCGGAGGCATTCACATAGAGTCATATTTTGTTCTAAGTATCGAGTTGTAATTGTTGAGTTGTAAGAAAAATAAAAGTGTGAAGATCATCATTATTAGAGCATTGTCCCAGTGAGGAAAGGATGATGGAGATTATGATTCCCCCACAAGTCGGGATGAGACTCCGGACGAAAAAAAAGAAAAGAGGCCATAAAAAAAGAAAAGGCCCAAATAAAAAATGAGAGAAAAAGAGAGAAGGGACAATGTTACTATCCTTTTACCACACTTGTGCTTCAAAGTAGCACCATGATATTCATAGTAGAGAGTCTCTCATGTTATCACTTTCACATACTAGTGGGAATTTTTCATTATAGAACTTGGCTTGTATATTCCAATGATGGGATTCCTCAAAATGCCCTAGGTCTTCATGAGCAAGCAAGTTGGATGCACACCCACTTAGTTTCTTTTTGAGCTTTCATATACTTATAGCTTTAGTGCATCCGTTGCATGGCAATCCCTACTCACTCACATTGATATCTATTGATGGGCATCTTCATAGCCCGTTGATACGCCTAGTTGATGTGAGACTATCTTCTCCCTTTTTGTCCTCTCCACAACCACCATTCTATTCCACCTATAGTGCTATATCCATGGCTCACGCTCATGTATTGCGTGAAAATTATAAAAGTTTTGAGAATTTCAAAAGTATGAAACAATTTCTTGGCTTGTCATCGGGGTTGTGCATGATTTAAATATTTTGTGTGGTGAAGATGGAGCATAGCCAGACTATATGATTTTGTAGGGATAACTTTCTTTGGCCATGTTATTTTGAGAAGACATAATTGCTTTGCTAGTATGCTTGAAGTATTATTATTTTTATGTCAATATTAAACTTTTGTCTTGAATCTTTCGGATCTGAATATTCATACCACAATTAAGAAGAATTACATTAAAATTATGCCAAGTAGCACTCTGCATCAAAAATTCAGTTTTTATCATTTACCTACTCGAGGACGAGCAAGAATTAAGCTTGGGGATGCTTGATACATCTCCAACGTATCTATAATTTTTTATTGCTCCATGCTATATTATCTACTGTTTTGGACATTATTGGGCTTTATTATCCACTTTTGTATTATTTTGGGACTAACCTATTAACCAGAGGCCCAACCCAGAAATGTTGTTTTTTGCCTGTTTTAGGGTTTCGAAGAAAAGGAATATCAAACGGGTCCAAACGGAATGAAACCTTCGGGGACGTGATTTTCTCAACAAACAAGACCCGGGAGACTTGGACCCTACGTCAAGACACAAAAGAGGAGGCCACGAGGTAGGGTGGCGCGCCCACCCCTGATAACCCACAAGTATAGGGGATCGCAACAGTTTTCGAGGGTAGAGTATTCAACCCAAATTTATTGATTTGACACAAGGGGAGCCAAAGAATATTCTCAAGTATTAGCAGCTGAGTTGTCAATTCAACCACACCTAGAAACTTAATATCTGTAGCAAAGTGTTTAGTAGCAAAGTAATATGATAGTGGTGATAACGGTAGCAAAAGGTAACAGTAGTAAAAGTAATGTTTTTGGTATTTGTAGTGATGATAGCAATAGCAACGGGAAAGTAAATAAGCAAAGAACAATATATGGAAAGCTCGTAGGCAATGGATCGGTGATAGAGAATTATGCCAGATGCGGTTCATCATGTAACAGTCATAACCTAGGGTGACACAGAACTAGCTCCAGTTCATTGATATAATGTAGGCATGTATTCGAATATAGTCATACGCGCTTATGGAAAAGAACTTGCATGACATCTTTTGTCCTACCCTCCCGTTGCAGCGGGGTCCTTACGGAAACTAAGGGATATTAAGGCCTTCTTTTAATAGAGAACCGGAACAAAGCATTAACACATAGTGAATACATGAACTCCTCAAACTACGGTCATCACCGGTAAGTATCCCGATTATTGTCACTTCGGGGTTAACGGATCATAACACATAATAGGTGACTATAGACTTGCAAGATAGGATCAAGAACACTCATATATTGATGAAAACATAATAGGTTCAGATTTGAAATCATGGCACTCGGGCCCTAGTGACAAGCATTAATCATAGCAAAGTCATAGCAACATCAATCTCAGAACATAGTGGACACTAGGGATCAAACCCTAACAAAACTAACTCGATTACATGATAGATCCCATCCAACCCATCACCGTCCAGCAAGCCTACGATGGAATTACTCACGCACGGCAGTGAGCATCATGAAATTGGTGATGGAGGATGGTTGATGATGAGGATGGCGACGGAATCCCCTCTCTGGAGCCCCGAACGGACTCCAGATCAGCCCTCCCGAGAGGTTTTAGGGCTTGGCGGCGGCTCCGTATCGTAAAACGCGATGATTTCTTCTCTCTGATTTTTTTCTCCCCGAAACTCAATATATGGTGGTGGAGTTGGAGTCGGAGAGGCAACAGGGGGGCCACGAGGTAGGGGGGCGCGCCCCCCACCCTCGTGGCAAGGTGGTGGGCCCCCTGGCCTTCATCTTTTGCAGGTATTTTTCTTATTTTCTGAAAAGTGGCTCCATGAAGTTTTAGGTCATTCCGAGAACGTTTGCTCCTGCACATAAATAACACCATGGTAATTCTGTTGAAAACAGCGTCAGTCCGGGTTAGTTCCATTCAAATCATGCAAGTTAGAGTCCAAAACAAGGGCAAAAGTGTTTGGAAAAGTAGATACGTTGGAGACGTATCAACCCCCACCAGGCGTGCCCTCCACCCTCGTGGGCCCCCTGTTGCTCCATGCTACCTCTTGAGCACTGCGTTGGATTTCCCCGAAGAGGAAGGGATGATGCAGCAAAGTAGCGTAAGTATTTCCCTCAGTTTTTGAGAACCAAGGTATCAATCCAGTAGGAGGCTATGCTCGAGTCCCTTGTACCTACACAAAAGCAATAGCTCAACGCAACCAACACGCTTAGGGGTTGTCAATCCCTTCATGGTCACTTACGAAAGTGAGATCTGATAGAGATGATAAATAATATTTTTGGTATTTTTGGTATAGAGATGCAAAGTAAATAAAGTAAAAGCAAAGTAAAAGCAAAGTAATAATAAAGTAATGGAGATTGATATGATGAGAAAGAGACCCAGGGGCCATAGGCTTCACTAGTGGCTTCTCTCAAGAGCATAAGTATTCTACGATGGGTGAACAAATTACTATTGAGCAATTGACAGAATTGAGCATAGTTATGAGAATATCTAAGTATGATCATGTATATAGGCATCACGTCCGAGACAAGTAGACAGAAACGATTCTGCATCTACTACTATTACTCCCCTCATCGACCGCTATCCAGCATGCATCTAGAGTATTAAGTTAAAAACAGAGTAACGCCTTAAGCAAGATGACATGAAGTAGAGATATAGTTTCATGCAATATGATAAAAACCCCATCTTTCTATCCTCGATGGCAAGAATTGAAGGAAATATGCCCTAGAGGCAATAATAAAGTTATTGTTTATTTCCTTATATCATGATAAATGTTTATTATTCATGCTAGAATTGTATTAACCGGAAACATAATACATGTGTGAATACATAGACAAACCTAGTGTCACTAGTATGCCTCTACTTGACTAGCTCGTTAATCAAAGATGGTTACGTTTCCTAACCATGAACAAAGAGTTATTATTTGATTAACGGGATCACATCATTAGGTGAATGATCTGATTGACATGACCCATTCCATTAGCTTAGCACCCGATCGTTTAGTATGTTGCTATTGCTTTCTTCATGACTTATACATGTTCCTATGACTATGAGATTATGCAACTCCCGTTTGCCGGAGGAACACTTTGTGTGCTACCAAACGTCACAACGTAACTGGGTGATTATAAAGGAGCTCTACAGGTGTCTCCAAAGGTAGATGTTGGGTTGGCGTATTTCGAGAATAGGATTTGTCACTCCGATTGTCGGAGAGGTATCTCTGGGCCCTCTCGGTAATGCACATCACATAAGCCTTGCAAGCATTACAACTAATAAGTTAGTTGTGAGATGATGTATTACGGAACGAGTAAAGAGACTTGCCAGTAATGAGATTGAACTAGGTATTAGATACCGACGATCGAATCTCGGGCAAGTAACATACCGATGACAAAGGGAACAACGTATGTTGTTATGCGGTCTGACCGATAAAGATCTTCGTAGAATATGTAGGAGCCAATATGGGCATCCAGGTCCCGCTATTGGTTATTGACCGGAGATGTGTCTCAGTCATGTCTACATTGTTCTCGAACTGTAGGGTCCGCACGCTTAACGTTACGATGACAGTTATTATGAGTTTATGCATTTTGATGTACCGAAGTTAGTTCGGAGTCCCGGATGTGATCACGGACATGACGAGGAGTTTCTAAATGGTCGAGACATAAAGATTGATATATTGGATGACTATATTCGGACACCGGAAGCGTTCCGGATAAGTATCGGATAAAACCGGAGCACCGGGGGGTTACCGGAACCCCCCGGGGGGTTAATGGGCCTCATGGGCCTAATGTGGAGAAGAGGAAGGGGCTGCCAGGGCAGGCCGCGTGCCCCCTCTCCCCCTAGTCCGAATTGGACAAGGAGGGAGGGGCGGCGCCCCCCCTTTCCTATTCTCCCTCCACCTCTCCTAGTTGGACAAGGAAAAGGGGAGGGGAGTCCTACTCCCGGTAGGAGTAGGACTCCTCCTGCGTGCCTCCATAGGGCCAGCCGCACCCTATATACGGGGGCAGGGGGCACCCCTAGACACACAAGTTGATCCACGTGATCGTTCCTTAGCCGTGTGCGGTGCCCCCTGCCACCATATTCCACCTCGATCATATCGTTGTAGTGCTTAGGCGAAGCCCTGCGTCGGTAGAACATCATCATCGTCACCACGCCGTTGTGCTGACGGAACTCATCCCCGAAGCTTTGCTGGATCGGAGCCCGGGGAGCGTCATCGAGCTGTACGTGTGCTAAGAACTCGGAGGTGCCGGAGTAACGGTGCTTGGATCGATCGGATCGGGAAGACATACGACTACTTCCTCTACGTTGCGTCAACGCTTCCGTTGCGGTCTACGAGGGTACGTAGACAACACTCTCCCCTCTCGTTGCTATGCATCACCATGATCTTGCGTGTGCGTAGGAAATTTTTTGAAATTACTACGTTCCCCAACAGTGGCATCCGAGCCTGGTTTTCTGGTTTGATGTTATATGCACGAGTAGAACACAAGTGAGTTGTGGGCGATATAAGTCATACTGCCTACCAGCATGTCATACTTTGGTTCGGCGGTATTGTTGGATGAAGCGGCCCAGACCGACATTACGCGTACGCTTACGCGAGACCGGTTCTCCCGACGTGCTTTGCACATAGGTGGCTTGCGGGTGACTGTTTCTCCAACTTTAGTTGAACCAAGTGTGGCTACGCCCAGTCCTTGCGAAGGTTAAAACGGCATCAACTTGACAAACTATTGTTGTGGTTTTGATGCGTAGGTGAGATTGGTTCTTGCTTAAGCCCGTAGCAGCCACGTAAAACTTGCAACAACAAAGTAGAGGACGTCTAACTTGTTTTTGCAGGGCATGTTGTGATGTGATATGGTCAAGACATGATGCTAAATTTTATTGTATGAGATGATCGTGTTTTGTAACCGAGTTATCGGCAACTGGCAGGAGCCATATGGTTGTCGCTTTATTGTATGCAATGCAATCGCGATGTAATGCTTTACTTTATCACTAAGCGGTAGCGATAGTCGTGGAAGCATAAGATTGGCGAGACGACAACGATGCTACGATGGAGATCAAGGTGTCGCGCCGGTGACGGTAGTGATCATGACGGTGCTTCGGAGATGGAGATCACATGCACAAGATGATGATGGCCATATCATATCACTTATATTGATTGCATGTGATGTTTATCTTTTATGCATCTTATCTTGCTTTGATTGACGGTAGCATTACAAGATGATCTCTCACTAATTATCAAGAACTGTTCTCCCTGAGTATGCACCGTTGCGAAAGTTCTTCGTGCTGAGACACCACGTGATGATCGGGTGTGATAGGCTCTACGTTCGAATACAACGGGTGCAAAACAGTTGCACACGCGGAATACTCAGGTTATACTTGACGAGCCAAGCATATACAGATATGGCCTCAGAACACGGAGACCGAAAGGTCGAGCGTGAATCATATAGTAGATATGATCAACATAGTGATGTTCACCGATGAAACTACTCCATCTCACGTGACGATCGGACATGGTTTAGTTGATTTGGATCACGTGATCACTTAGAGGATTAGAGGGATGTCTATCTAAGTGGGAGTTCTTAAGTAATATGATTAATTGAACTTAAATTTATCATGAACTTAGTACCTGATAGTATCTTGCTTGTTTATGTTGATTGTAGATAGATGGCTCGTGCTGTTGTTCCGTTGAATGTTAATGCGTTCCTTGAGAAAGCAAAGTTGAAAGATGATGGTAGCAATTACACGGACTGGGTCCGTAACTTGAGGATTATCCTCATTGCTGCACAGAAGAATTACGTCCTGGAAGCACCGCTGGGTGCCAGGCCTGCTGCTGGAGCAACACCAGATGTTATGAACGTCTGGCAGAGCAAAGCTGATGACTACTCGATAGTTTAGTGTGCCATGCCTTACGGCTTAGTATCGGGACTTCAACGACGTTTTGAACGTCATGGAGCATATGAGATGTTCCAGGAGTTGAAGTTAATATTTCAAGCAAATGCCCGGATTGAGAGATATGAAGTCTCCAATAAGTTCTATAGCTGCAAGATGGAGGAGAACAGTTCTGTCAGTGAGCATATACTCAAAATGTCTGGGTATAATAATCACTTGATTCAATTGGGAGTTAATCTTCTGGATGATTGCGTCATTGACAGAATTCTCCAATCATTGCCACCAAGCTACAAGAGCTTCGTGATGAACTATAATATGCAAGGGATGAACAAGACTATTCCCGAGCTCTTCGCAATGTTGAAAGCTGCGGAGGTAGAAATCAAGAAGGAGCATCAAGTGTTGATGGTCAACAAGACCACTAGTTTCAAGAAAAAGGGCAAAGGGAAGAAGAAGGGGAATTTCAAGAAGAACGGCAAACAAGTTGCTGCTCAAGAGAAGAAACCCAAGTCTGGACCTAAGCCTGAAACTGAGTGCTTCTACTGCAAGCAGGCTGGTCACTGGAAGCGGAACTACCCCAAGTATTTGGCGGATAAGAAGGATGGCAAGGTGAACAAAGGTATATGTGATATACATGTTATTGATGTGTACCTTACTAATGCTCGCAGTAGCACCTGGGTATTTGATACTGGTTCTGTTGCTAATATTTGCAACTCGAAACAGGGGCTACGGATTAAGCGAAGATTGGCTAAGGACGAGGTGACGATGCGCGTGGGAAACGGTTCCAAAGTCGATGTGATCGCAGTCGGCACGCTACCTCTACATCTACCTTCGGGATTAATATTAGACCTAAATAATTTTTATTTGGTGCCAGCGTTAAGCATGAACATTATATCTGGATCTTGTTTGGTGCGAGACGGTTATTCATTTAAATCAGAGAATAATGGTTGTTCTATTTATATGAGTAATATCTTTTATGGTCATGCACCCTTGAAGAGTGGTCTATTCTTATTAAATATCGATAATAGTAACACACATATTCATAATGTTAAAACCAAAAGATGCAGAGTTGATAATGATAGTGCAACTTATTTGTGGCACTGCCGTTTAGGTCATATCGGTGTAAAGCGCATGAAGAAACTCCATACTGATGGACTTTTGGAACCACTTGATTATGAATCACTTGGTACTTGCGAACCGTGCCTCATGGGCAAGATGACTAAAACACCGTTCTCCGGTACTATGGAGAGAGCAACAGATTTGTTGGAAATCATACATACATATGTATGTGGTCCGATGAATATTGAGGCTCGTGGCGGATATCGTTATTTTCTCACCTTCACAGATGATTTAAGCAGATATGGTTATATCTACTTAATGAAACATAAGTCTGAAACATTTGAAAAATTCAAAGAATTTCAGAGTGAAGTGGAAAATCATCGTAACAAGAAAATAAAGTTTCTACGATCTGATCGTGGAGGATAATATTTGAGTTACGAGTTTGGTGTACATTTGAAAAATTGTGGAATAGTTTCGCAACTCACGCCACCCGGAACACCACAGCGTAATGGTGTGTCCGAACGTCGTAATCGTACTTTACTAGATATGGTGCGATCTATGATGTCTCTTACTGATTTACGGCTATCGT
Organism: Triticum urartu; assembly: GCF_056163025.1. NCBI lineage: Eukaryota > Viridiplantae > Streptophyta > Magnoliopsida > Poales > Poaceae > Triticum > Triticum urartu. The sequence continues at coordinate 719,042,375 of NC_141879.1, forward strand.
TTTGGGGATACGCACTAGAGACGGCCGCATTCACGTTAAATAGGGCACCATCAAAATCCATTGAGACGACGCCTTATGAACTGTGGTTTGGCAAGAAACCAAAGTTGTCGTTTCTGAAAGTTTGGGGCTGCGATGCTTATGTGAAAAAACTTCAACCTGATAAGCTCGAACCCAAATCGGAGAAATGTGTCTTCATAGGATATCCAAAGGAAACTATAGGATACACCTTCTATCACAGATCCGAAGGCAAGACTTTTGTTGCTAAGTTCGGAAACTTTCTGGAGAAGGAGTTTCTCTCGAAAGAAGTGAGTGGGAGGAAAGTAGAACTTGACGAGGTAACTGTACCTACTCCTTTATTGAAAAGTAGTTCATCACAGAAAACTGTTTCTACGACACCTACAACAATAAGTGAGGAAGCTAATGATGATGATCATGAAACTTTAGATCAAGATACTACTGAACCTCATAGATCAACCAGAGTGAGATCCACACCAGAGTGGTACGGTAATCCTGTTCTGGAGGTCATGCTACTAGATCATGATGAACCTACGAACTATGAAGAAGCGATGGTGAGCCCAGATTCCGCAAAATGGCTTGAAGCCATGAAATCTGAGATGGGATCCATGTATGAGAACAAAGTATGGGCTTTGGTTGACTTGCCCGATGATCGGCAAGCAATTGAGAATAAATGGATCTTCAAGAAGAAGACTGACGCTGATGGTAATATTACTGTCTACAAAGCTCGACTTGTTGCAAAAGGTTTTCGACAAGTTCAAGGGGTTGACTACGATGAGACCTTCTCACCCGTAGCGATGCTTAAGTCTGTCAGAATCATGTTAGCAATTGCCGCATTTTATGATTATGAAATTTGGCAGATGGATGTCAAAACTACATTCCTGAATGGATTTCTGGAAGAAGAGTTGTATATGATGCAACCAGAAGGTTTTGTTGATCCAAAGGGAGCTAACTTGAAGCCAAAAGATGCAGAGTTGATAATGATGGTGCAACTTATTTGTGGCACTGCCGTTTAGGTCATATCGGTGTAAAGCACATGAAGAAACTCCATACTGATGGACTTTTGGAACCACTTGATTATGAATCACTTGGTACTTGCGAACCGTGCCTCATGGGCAAGATGACTAAAACACCGTTCTCCGGTACTATGGAGAGAGCAACAGATTTATTGGAAATCATACATACAGATGTATGTGGTCCGATGAATGTTGAGGCTCGTGGCGGATATCGTTATTTTGTCACCTTCACAGATGACTTAAGCAGATATGGGTATATCTACTTAATGAAACATAAGTCTGAAACATTTGAAAAGTTCAAAGAATTTCAGAGTGAAGTTGAAAATCATCGTAACAAGAAAATAAAGTTTCTACGATCTGATCGTGGAGGAGAATATTTGAGTTACGAGTTTGGTGTACATTTGAAAAATTGTGGAATAGTTTCGCAACTCACGCCACCCGGAACACCACAGCGTAATGGTGTGTCCGAACGTCGTAATCGTACCTTACTAGATATGGTGCGATCTATGATGTCTCTTACTGATTTACCGCTATCGTTTTGGGGATACGCTCTAGAGACGGCCGCATTCACGTTAAATAGGGCACCATCAAAATCCATTGAGACGACGCCTTATGAACTGTGGTTTGGCAAGAAACCAAAGTTGTCGTTTTTGAAAGTTTGGGGCTGCGATGCTTATGTGAAAAAGCTTCAACCTGATAAGCTCGAACCCAAATCGGAGAAATGTGTCTTCATAGGATATCCAAAGGAAACTATTGTATACACCTTCTATCACAGATCCGAAGGCAAGACTTTTGTTGCTAAATTCGGAAACTTTCTGGAGAAGGAGTTTCTCTCGAAAGAAGTGAGTGGGAGGAAAGTAGAACTTGACGAGGTAACTGTACCTTCTCCCTTATTGGAAAGTAGTACATCACAGAAAACTGTTTCTGCGACACCTACACCAATAAGTGAGGAAGTTAATGATAATGATCATGAAACTTCAGGACAAGATACTACTGAACCTCGTAGATCAACCAGAGTAAGATCCGCGCCAGAGTGGTACGGTAATCCAGTTCTGGAAGTCATGCTACTAGATCATGATGAACCTACGAACTATGAAGAAGCGATGGTGAGCCCAGATTCCGCAAAATGGCTTGAAGCCATGAAATCTGAGATGGGATCCATGTATGAGAACAAAGTACGGACTTTGGTTGACTTGCCCGATGATCGGCAAGCAATTGAGAATAAATGGATCTTCAAGAAGAAGACTGACGCTGATGGTAATATTACTGTCTACAAAGCTCGACTTGTCGCAAAAGGTTTTCGACAAGTTCAAGGGGTTGACTACGATGAGACCTTCTCACCCGTAGCGATGCTTAAGTCTGTCCGAATCATGTTAGCAATTGCTGCATTTTATGATTATGAAATTTGGCAGATGGATGTCAAAACTGCATTCCTGGATGGATTTCTGGAAGAAGAGTTGTATATGATGCAACCGGAAGGTTTTGTCGATCCAAAGGGAGCTAACAAAGTGTGCAAGCTCCAGCAATCCATTTATGGACTGGTGCAAGCCTCTCAGAGTTGGAATAAACGTTTTGATAGTGTGATCAAAGCATTTGGTTTTATACAGACTTTCGGAGAAGCTTGTATTTACAAGAAAGTGAGTGGGAGCTCTGTAGCATTTCTGATATTATATGTGGATGACATATTACTGATTGGAAATGATATAGAATTTCTGGATAGCATAAAGGGATACTTGAATAAGACTTTTTCAATGAAAGACCTCGGTGAAGCTGCTTACATATTAGGCATAAAGATCTATAGAGATAGATCAAGACGCTTAATTGGACTTTCACAAAGCACATACCTTGACAAGATTTTGAAAAAGTTAAAAATGGATCAAGCAAAGAAAGGGTTCTTGCTTGTGTTACAAGGTGTGAAGTTGAGTCAGACTCAATGCCCGACCACTGCAGAAGATAGAGAGAAAATGAAAGATGTTCCCTATGCTTCAGCCATAGGCTCTATCATGTATGCAATGCTGTGTACCAGACCTGATGTGTGCCTTGCTATAAGCCTAGCAGGGAGGTACCAAAGTAATCCAGGAGTGGATCACTGGACAACGGTCAAGAACATCCTGAACTACCTGAAAAGGACTAAGGATATGTTTCTCGTATATGGAGGTGACAAAGAGCTCATCGTAAAAGGTTACGTTGATGCAAGCTTTGACACTGATCCGGACGATTCTAAATCGCAGACCAGATACGTGTTTACATTAAACGGTGGAGCTGTCAGTTGGTGCAGTTCTAAACAAAGCGTCGTAGCGGGATCTACATGTGAAGCAGAGTACATAGCTGCTTCGGAAGCAGCAAATGAAGGAGTCTGGATGAAGGAGTTCATATCCGATCTAGGTGTCATACCTAGTGCATCGGGTCCAATGAAAATCTTTTGTGACAATACTGGTGCAATTGCCTTGGCAAAGGAATCCAGATTTCACAAGAGAACCAAGCACATCAAGAGACGCTTCAATTCCATCTGGGATCTAGTCCAGGTGGGAGACATAGAGATTTGCAAGATACATACGGATCTGAATGTTGCTGACCCATTGACTAAGCCTCTTCCACGAGCAAAACATGATCAGCACCAAGACTCCATGGGTGTTAGAATCATTACTATGTAATCTAGATTATTGACTCTAGTGCAAGTGGGAGACTGAAGGAAATATGCCCTAGAGGCAATAATAAAGTTATTATTTATTTCCTTATATCATGATAAATGTTTATTATTCATGCTAGAATTGTATTAACCGGAAACATAATACATGTGTGAATACATAGACAAACCTAGTGTCACTAGTATGCCTCTACTTGACTAGCTCGTTAATCAAAGATGGTTACGTTTCCTAACCATGAACAAAGAGTTATTATTTGATTAACGGGATCACATCATTAGGTGAATGATCTGATTGACATGACCCATTACATTAGCTTAGCACCCGATCGTTTAGTATGTTGCTATTGCTTTCTTCATGACTTATACATGTTCCTATGACTATGAGATTATGCAATTCCCGTTTCCCGGAGGAACACTTTGTGTGCTACCAAATGTCACAACGTAATTGGGTGATTATAAAGGAGCTCTACAGGTGTCTCCAAAGGTAGATGTTGGGTTGGCGTATTTCGAGAATAGGATTTGTCACTCCGATTGTCGGAGAGGTATCTCTGGGCCCTCTCGGTAATGCACATCACATAAGCCTTGCAAGAATTACAACTAATAAGTTAGTTGTGAGATGATGTATTACGGAACGAGTAAAGAGACTTGCCAGTAACGAGATTGAACTAGGTATTAGATACCGACGATCGAATCTCGGGCAAGTAACATACCGATGACAAAGGGAACAACGTATGTTGTTATGCGGACTGACCGATAAAGATCTTCGTAGAATATGTAGGATCCAATATGGTCATCCAGGTCCCGCTATTGGTTATTGACCGGAGATGTGTCTCAGTCATCTCTACATTGTTCTCGAACCATAGGGTCCGCACGCTTAACGTTACGATGACAGTTATTATGAGTTTATGCATTTTGATGTACCGAAGTTAGTTCGGAGTCCCGGATGTGATCACGGACATGACGAGGAGTCTCGAAATGGTCGAGACATAAAGATTGATATATTGGATGACTATATTCGGACACCGGAAGCGTTCCGGATAAGTATCGGATAAAACCGGAGCACCGGGGGGTTACCGGAACCCCCCGGGGGTTAATGGGCCTCATGGGCCTAATGTGGAGAAGAGGAAGGGGCTGCCAGGGCAGGCCGCGCGCCCCCTCTCCCCCTAGTCCGAATTGGACAAGGAGGGAGGGGCGGCGCCCCCCCTTTCCTATTCTCCCTCCACCTCTCCTAGTTGGACAAGGAAAAGGGGAGGGGAGAAGTGCCTCCATAGGGCCGGCCGCACCCCCCCCCCTTTGGATCCTTTATATACGGGGGCAGGGGGCACCCCTAGACACACAAATTGATCCACGTGATCGTTCCTTAGCCGTGTGCGGTGCCCCCTGCCACCATATTCCACCTCGATCATATCGTTGTAGTGCTTAGGCGAAGCCCTGCGTCGGTAGAACATCATCATCGTCACCACGCCGTTGTGCTGACGGAACTCATCCCCGAAGCTTTGCTGGATCGGAGCCCGGGGAGCGTCATCGAGCTGTACGTGTGCTAAGAACTCGGAGGTGCCGGAGTAACGGTGCTTGGATCGGTCGGATCGGGAAGACGTACGACTACTTCCTCTACGTTGCGTCAATGCTTCCGTTGCGGTCTACGAGGGTACGTAGACAACACTCTCCCCTCTCGTTGCTATGCATCACCATGATCTTGCGTGTGCGTAGGAAATTTTTTGAAATTACTACGTTCCCCAACAAGAATACAATATGTGCCTTGCTGCCCCTTCTGTCACTCGGAAAGGACACCGCAAGATTGAACCCAAAGCTAAGCACTTCTCCCATGGCAAGAACAACCAATCTAGTAGGCCAAACCAAACTGATAATTCGAAGAGACTTGCAAAGATAACCAATCATACATAAAAGAATTCAGAGAAGATTCAAATATTATTCATAGATAGACTTGATCATAAACCCACAATTCATCGGTCTCAACAAACACACCGCAAAAAGAAGATTACATCGAATAGATCTCCACGAGAGAGGGGGAGAACATTGTATTGAGATCCAAAAAGAGAGAAGAAGCCATCTAGCAACTAGCTATGGACCCGTAGGTCTGAAGTAAACTACTCACACTTCATCGGAGGGGCTTGGATGATGATGTAGAAGCCCTCCGTGATCATTGCCCCCTCCGGCGGAGCTCCGAAACAGGCCCCAAGATGGGATCTCGTGGATACAGAAAGTTGCGGCGGTGGAATTAGGTTTTTGGCTCCGTCCCCGATCGTTTGGGGGTACGTGGATATATATAGGAGGAAGAAGTACGTCAGTGGAGCTTCGAGGGGCCCACGAGGCAGGGGGCGCCCTAGGGGGGTGCCCCTACCCTCGTGACCACCTCGTGGCTTTCTTGACGGAGGGTCCAAGTCTCCTGGATCTTATCTGATGAGTAAATCACATTTCCGAAGGTTTCATTCCGTTTGATATTCCTTTTCTTCGAAACCCTAAAACAGGCAAAAAAACAGCAATTCTGGGCTGGGCCTCCGGTTAATAGGTTAGTCCCAAAAATAATATAAAAGTGGAAAATAAAGCCCAATAATGTCTAAAACCGTAGATAATATAGCATGGAGCAATAAAAAATTATAGGTACGTTGGAGACGTATCACTCCACCGACGTACTCCTTCCTCCTATATATACCTACGTACCCCCAAACGATCAGAGACAGAGCCAAAAACCTAATTCCACCACCGCAACTTTCTGTATCCACGAGATCCCATCTTGGGGCCTGTTCCGGAGCTCCGCCGGAGGGGGCATAGATCACGGAGGGCTTCTACATCAACACCATAGCCTCTCCGATGAAGTGTGAGTAGTTTACCTCAGACCTACGGGTCCATAGTTAGTAGCTAGATGGCTTCTTCTCTCTTTTTGGATCTCAATACAATTTTATCCCCCTATCTTGTGGAGAACTATTCGATGTAATCTTCTTTTTGCAGTATGTTTTTTGAGACCGATGAATTGTGGGTTTATGGTCAAGTTTATCTATGAACAATATTTGAATCTCCTCTGAATTCTTTTATGTATGATTGGTTATCTTTGCAAGTCTCTTCGAATTATCAGTTTGGTTTGGCCTACTAGATTGATCTTTCTTGCAATGGGAGAAGTGCTTAGCTTTGGGTTCAATCTTGCGGTGTCCTTTCCCAGTGACAGTAGGGGCAGCAAGGCACGTATTGTATTGTTGCCATCAAGGATAACAAGATGGGGTTTTCATCATATTGCATGAGTTTATCCCTCTACATCATGTCATCTTGCTTAAGGCGTTACTCTGTTTTCATTAACTTAATACTCTAGATGCATGCTGGATAGCGGTCGATGAGTGGAGTAATAGTAGTAGATGCAGGCAGGAGTCAGTCTACTTGTCTCGGACGTGATGCCTATATACATGATCATACCTAGATATTCTCATAACTATGCTCAATTCTGTCAATTGCTCAACAGTAATTTGTTCACCCACCGTAGAATACTTATGCTCTCGAGAGAAGCCACTAGTGAAACCTATGGCCACCGGGTCTATCTTCCTCCTATTAATTTTCCAATACTTAGTTATTTCCTTTGCTTTTTTACTTTGCTTTTATTTTACTTTGCATCTTTATCACAAAAATACAAAAAATATTATCTTATCATATCTATCAGATCTCACTCTCGTAAGTGGCCGTGTAGGGATTGCCAACCCCTTATCGCGTTGGTTGCGAGGATTTATTTATTTTGTGCAGGTGCGAGGGACTCGCGCGTAGCCTCCTACTGGATTGACACCTTGGTTCTCAAAAACTGAGGGAAATACTTACGCTACTTTGCTGCACCATCCCTTCCCCTTCGGGGAAAACCAACGCAGTGCTCAAGAGGTAGCACGCCTCAACTTCCCTTGGGGGAAGGCACCCATCGAGCTCAAGCCGCCACCGCTAGGGGTGGTGAGTGCGGAGGCGGCCATGGAAAACCAAGAGGTGAGGGGAAGCATCGCGACGGAGGGCGCCGACGAGGAGTACATGGCAGACCTCCGCCGCTAGTACCCTGAGCTCATGGAGGTGGGATGAAAGATCTTCGCGGAGCATGCGGTCGAACGGGAGGTCATGATCCTCTCCGACGACGAGGCGCACGGCGGCGGCGGCGGCGGCGACGAGGAGGACTTCGACGTGGAAGAATGGCGGCGCATCTTCCTCTACTACGGCGACGACGACACAAGTCGGACCCCATGTCCGGTGAGATGCCGCAGGCGAATTGGCTCGCCCTCTACAAGGGTCATGATGAAGATTAGTTTAGTTTAATTTCATGTTTAGTTTTAAGTTTAAGTTTATGTTTAGGTTTAAAAACTCATGCCCGATGGAATGTCAAGACAGGCCGGATGATTATGTATCGAATTTCGGTTGTTTAAATCAAACGTAGGTTGAACTTATGCAAATTTGGTTTTTACTCTTTTAAATATAAGAGTTCGGCTTAGGTCTGACCGAAAGTTGGTGGAGTAAAAATTCTTCACCAAGCTTTGCTCGGCCGGATCCTTCTCTATTTTATAGAGGATCGGTTAGAGTTTGCCTAAGGGCATCTAAAATCGGGCTTTCTAAGAGCATCCAGAATCACACATAGCTGACTTGAGTTACCAAGACACGGCCGGATGTTTTCCGCAGACGATGACCGGTCATGCAGCTCCCACAACCATAGTAGTCATATCCAAGGTTTTGGATCCCAAGCGGTCCTTTTTTCTCGAGGAGCAGCGAAATTCACGGTTACCACGGTAACCACGAAATACCAAAAAAAATCGGACGAAATTTAAATCAAATTTTGAATTCAAATACTTTTAAGTTGATATAGATAAAGAGAGCATGCCTTTGCCACTACGCCATCAACACTTTAGTTGCTACATCAGAGATGCCGTATATTTAACTAGGTCAGCGTTTGAATTCAAAATTTTCAAAAAAACTTGATTTTTTTTTGCTCGGTATGAGTGTTTTTCGTGGGGTAGCGGGAAACGCGGTAACCGCTCGGGATCACGAAATTTCGAGCGGTATCCAAAACAATGGTCATATCACGATTTGCATTTACATACAGAAGTATGAAACGGCATGATTTACGTATGAGGTACTAAAAACTATACTACTTGAACTCCTTATTCGAGATGTTCATGAAGTTTCGTGAGTAACATAACCAAGCCTCTATATCTGAGAGGGTTTTCGCTCTATTATTGTTCCACTTGGATGAAAAAGACGTATGAGTAAATTTGAATGGGACACGTGCATTTTTTTGGTACAGGGCCGTGTACAAACGTGTTGTGGATTTGGTTTTTCGTTTCAAATTTTTTGAACTGCTATGACGGTTCGTTTGGTGGCTTTAGCATTTTTGATTGGACATGGGGTCGGCTGTCGTAGTTGTTCTTCTTGTGTGCTTTCTTTTCTTTTCTATTGGCCGAAGGATTTTGTTCGTATCTATGCCGGGTCAGTTCTGATGTCGCTGTTGTGTGGTGATTTTGCTGAGCCGCTGTTGATGGATGTGTCCTGTCGCTTTCTTCTGTCTCGCCGCTGTTGGTCGATTCGTGGTGTCGCTATCGCTGCTTTTGTTGGCCTTGTGGACGATTTCCGGATGGGTGTGCATGCATGCCGTTCTGTTTTGTTCTGCTGCGGCCACATCGTTGATTTTTGGCTTGCTGGATTTCTCAGGTTAGTCCGTTGCCGCTTATCGGGCAGCTTCTGGAGCGATAATAGGTTAAGCAGTTTCTGGACGATGATAGGTCGGCCGCCGCTTACGGATGTATAAATACTCATCAACTCAACACGCTCCCACCTCCTCTCCTACCTCTAGCTTTGCCGTTGCGTGCTCCTACATGGATTCCGTGCGGTTGGCCATAGCGCCGGCACTCTTTCTGGCGGTGCTCGTGGTGACGGCCGCCGACGACGCACACCTGCTAGACGACTTCAAGGCGGCGCTGCCCAACCAGGCGTCGCTCGACGGCTGGACCGCGCGCGACGGTGCCTGCAGGTTCCCCGACGCAGTGTGCAGGGGCGAGCGCCTCACATCGCTCTCGCTCTCCGCCGTCCTGCTCAATATCGACATCCACGCTGTCGCGGCCACCCTGCTGCAGCTCAGCGGCGTCGAGAGGCTCAGCCTCCGCGGGGCCAACGTCAGCGATGCGCTCGCGGCGGCGGCCGGCGGCAGGTGCGGCAGCAAGCTCGAGGTGCTCGACCTCTCCGGAAATCCCGTGCTGCGCGGTTCCGTCGCCGACGTGGCCGCACTCTCCTGCAGCAGCCTCAATTCGTTGAATCTGTTCAGTGATGCGGTTGGTGCAGCCAAGGACGCTGGCGGTGGCGGGCAGGGGTTTGCCGCCCTGGACGGCTGGATAGTGGGTGCCGACCTCGGGTCTGTCCGGTGGCTGGGCCTCGCCTGAAATAAGATCCTCCGCCGGCCGCTCGGACTTCACCAACTGCCCAGGGCGCTCTCCGGCTGCCGCAGTCTCAGAGCGCTCAACCTCTCGAGCAACCATCTCGCCGGCGCGTTCCTCCCGAACGTCGCTGGACGCTGGCGCTGTGTGTAGTCTTCGCCGCTTCCAATGGACAGGTTGCAAGGTTATGTCATGCTTGGTACATACATACGTGCATACGTGTGATTCTGACTACTTCTGGTTGTCCCGGGAATGAAATTGACTAGGATCTGTTTATCTAAATTTCAGACTTTAGTTCTTGGCTACTTGCTACAGTTTGAGCAATAAATTGTCGCATATGATGTTTGGTGTTTTTTCTTGTTGGGATTGTACAAATGGTATAGGAGTATAGGTGTAGTCTATAGTAGGGAAGCCAATTGTTGGGATAAGAATCAGGTGGAAACAGAAATATTGAACAAATGGTGGGAAATAGCTTTCTCTCCTGGGCGGGCAAAGCATATGGGTGGTCTGCCTGTAAATACAGGAATTGTGTCAACGTAATCATTTTTTATCAAATTTTTCCATGAGCCCATCCATTTGGTATTTCTATGTTTAAGTGTGTAACTGGAAGGAATGCGATGCCTACTGGAAGATAGACACAACGGCTAACGAAGAAGCCGTCGACCCGCAGACCTGCAAAATATTGTAGGTTTTCAGTTTCATGTTGGTTTGTTAGGCAGTTTTCTTCCACGCAAAGGGCGTACGGCGTGCAGTTATTGTTGACGATCTAATCGGAAAGAATTCCGTAGGTGGTTTCCGTAGGTGGTGTATCTGTCAGGAGAGTTTAGTGCAGTCTGAGGCAAACCAGAATTAGCTAGACTAGCAGTTACAAAGATGAATGAAACATTGGAGTTGCATATGAAAGCAATCCTAACCAGTTTACATCACAATTGCCGAGTAACCTGCTTGCTGCTGCACTGAACTGTTTGCTACCAGGCAATTTGCTTCTGAGCAAGGAAGGAAGCGGCCATGTTGCTGACATGAGTTGTAATGCAGGACATCCATTCTTAGATTTGACTATGTTGTGATGTAGTACATCATTGTGATGATGCGTACTCCCATTATGTAAGGTAAAGCATTCATATCCATCCAACTTCTTTTATTTGTTTTAATTAAAAAAGCATTCACCCTGCAGTGTACCTTGGCAAGTCCTCTTCACCACAAAGGATGATGTCTGGTGGCTTGCATATATCCAAATCGCTTGCTTTTGTCGCTTCTGTAAGTCTAATCTCACGCCTCGGTCTTTCTAATGGAGGAGTGTTGTGTCCCTTTTAATAAAAGCTCTGAAAACCATGATATTCTTCAGGTGGTTAATATTTGATGTTGTCATGGAGTACACATTTTCGATAAACATGGTGCTAATTTTCAGAGATATTGATTCAGTTCATGGCCATCAAATTTGATATCCAGTTATTTACTTCTCTTTCCAAATGATGTAAGCCTAAAATAAAACTAGAATGATGTAGACCATAAATAATTATATCGTGTTTAGTCTTATTAGAAAAGTGTGGATGGGTATTTTCTGTCATCTAAGATGCACCACACATGGTGACAACAAATGTGTCCTTTTCAGTTTGCTTCTATGCATTACTTCCCTTATATGTGAATACAACCTTATCCATATAGTTCTCTTGATTTAGTCGCGTACAAGTATGATGTTTTTACCCCTAAAAAAAGCAGTATGATGTTTTTTCTTCTTTTGTTTGTTCTACAACATGAATAGATAATACACATAAGCACCACGTCTTTAGCGGGGCCTCTCTCTCAGGCTTACATAGATTTTCACTTCTAGCTGCTCATTCAAATATACTTATGTTGTTCTATTGAGTTGGATTTGTGTTCTGCAGTGCGCAAGTACAAATATCTGGAGTTAGTATGCCATGATATTGCACTGACTTGTGTAATTTCACAAGTAGTTCCCCATTGATGATGATTAACTTCATAATTTTTGACTACGAACTCGATTTAGCTATAACACAAAGAGGAAATTTCTTGAGGAATAGACAATCTTCAACACATATGGTGTTTGTTAAAGAAATGGGTAGCACAGGTATTTTTCCCAAATCTGATCCCTAATTTGGTGTAAACATGATCTTTTTGACTAAGTATTAAATTATCATGAAATAAGATTGTATTACTTGGTTACAACCGATTATTCCATACCTTCGCATAGGCCATCAAAAAAGAGGAAGGTGGATGTGAGAAAAATCAATCCATCCATCGTCCGAGACGCAAGCAATCTTTGGGAAACACATATGCAAACCAATTTTCGAATGCAAACAAGACAACGGGTGAAGCACAGGACTACCGCATGCAAACAGAAATTCAAACAAAGGAGGCAAACCACCACATGCAGAGATAAGTCAGACAGAAGACTGCCAAGGAGAACGTAGTCAAATTAGACAGCAACCATGCAACCTGCAGAAGGCTACACCAGGATGATCTACTCTAGCAATACTTATCAATGTTCCTTTTTCATCTTATTACACTAGAGTCGTGCCACTTCGACAAGAATAGATGATCCCTATCAGAGATGTATGAACATGTGTTTTTCTCTTTAGCAACATCCAACATGCATTATGCCGATAAATTTGCTTTTTTCTTAATTTTGTTCTTACTTATTTTTCTACGTTCACAATTTTACATACAATGATCTGCTATCTTAAATTTAAATATTGATAATTTTAATTGTAAATAGTAAATACAATCCTTATGAACACACCGTATCGATGGGCGCGGCGTGACGCCGCGCGGGTTATGCTAGTACATTTTATCCCACTGCAAATAGTTTGTGCCCCAAAAAATCGCAATCTCCATCCGATAATTCCCCGGCTGCCCCAAATCAAGGATCACATGGGTTAACCAAGAAGACGCCGACTCTGGATGTTTTGATAGTCTCTGATCTGAAGGCATGGCCTCTGTAGCTCTTGACCACTTCAGACACATGCTTGGCACCCCGACTATACGCAATTCTATGATCAATCTAGATGTCTGGAGCTGCCAGTCGCGGACCTCAGCGAGCAGGAAGAATGAAGAGGACATATGGACTGCGATCAAATCGCTGTTCGCCGGATAAAGTGTTTTTTACTGAAGAGGACATATGGACTGCGATCAAATCGCTGTTCCCCGAATAAAGCGTTTTTTTAAGGAGGAAGACCCCTGGTCTCTGTATCTGGACGATGCATGCAGTCACTTTATTAATTATTTATAAAAACCTTACAAAATAGTACATCAGTAGGTTGAAGCCAACATCTTAGCAACATATGTCGCTACTTCTATCCATTTGATAAAAGAGTATCGATAGTCTAAGCCTAATACCAAATAGACCTCGCAGCAAAGCCTAACATCTAAAACCGAACGCCCCAGCCAAGCCACATACCTGGTCTGGGGCACACACCAGTCCGCCGCACTCTCAGAGGCCGCCGCCGCCGTCTTCCACCGATCCATCTTCAGAACAGGTACTGACGCCACGAGCTTGTCAGGTCTGCCATCGACGCCACCACAACGCCAGACAACGCCATCCTCCTGCACGAGTCCGTCTACACACATCGAACGTCGAGACTCCACCGCGCCATGCCGCCGATATCCACAGTCGTTGATGCGTAAGATGAAACACCGCTCCACCAAAGATGTTGTCCGCTGGTCCCTCGAGCTAGTGCACACCTCCAAGACTGACGCCACCAAGGGGGAAACTACGCAAGAGCGCCGCCGTCATCCGATCTATCGATTTAGGGTTTCCTCCGGAGGTAACAGATAGAGGTCTGGAACTTCTTCACGACGATGTCTTCAAGAAGAGAACAACACATAAGAGCACCGCCATCGCCGGCCTTGGCATCTAGCCGAGCGCAAGGTTTTCACCCAGATCTGTTCGAAAAACCTCCATCAAGTCTTGAGTACGGATCACCACCATCTCTACCTAGGACTGGAAGTAGGATCCAGGCAGCCACCGCTTGACCAGCCAGCGGCCACACCGCGCGAGCAGCAGGGCCGCCAGAGACAGGCCCCAGCCGCGGCACTGGAGAGCCCTACACCAGATCCCGCCGCCGGCCGAGGAGAGGACGACGCCACGTACGACCAGCAGCCACCACCGCCAGTCCGTGCCGTCGCGCCGCCACGCCCCATGCCCGCGCCGCCACTAGAAGAAAGCGTCTCGCGCCGCCATTCTCGAACAGGAGGAGAAGAAGCCCCCCCCCCCCCCCCCCCCCCGCCGCCAAGGCCGAGCGGGCTTTGCCCGGCCACCTGCCCCGGCAACGGCGAGGAGGGGCGGAGGAGGGAGGAAGGGCGAGGGCCTCGATGGGTTCACTACGCAGTTCTAGTAAACAGGGCTTTCATTACTCTCCACCCCGAGAGAGATGACGTTATGCAGATCACATACTTTCGGCCGATAAGTCTGATTCACAGTTTTGCCAAAATCTCGGCCAAAGCACTCGCAAGCAAGCAGGCACCCAGGCTCGAGGAGCTGATCTTGGGCAACCAAAGTGCCTTTATTTTTGGCTGAAGCATACAAGATAACTTCGGTCGTTCAACTTGCAATTAAACTTTCCACGTGAGTGCTTCGACAGGCTCGAGACCCCTCCAAAAATTTGAATATTTTTTACTGGTATTCAGCCCAGCCTCGTATCAAAATTTTAACCTTATTTGAACTAAAAAACTGAGAGCTAGTGTCTTTTTCTTCACACTGTTGACGTTAAGCCTCCCCGTCATTTTCTTCCAAGATTCGCCACTACATGGAAGGAACAAGCCAGCCCTTTTCTTAAGTTGGATGTGGCAAAGCCTTTGATTCCGTGGTGTGGCAAGTCCTTTCGGAAATCCTTCCGAGGAGGGGGTTCGGTTGAAGACAGAGGTACTGGATGACATCTTCCCTGTCCTCGTCCTGCAGGCAAGATTTACTCAATGGCTGCCCTGGCAACCCGATTTGGCATGCTCGTGGCCTCAGACAAGGCGATCCGATCCCCCCGTGCTATTCATCATTGTGATCGACGTGCTCAGTGCTCTTATTGCTGGACAGCTCGTCTGTTAGGATTGGGGTACTAGTCTATGGCATCAACTGAACGCTGAAACTTTGAGTTTGTTTTCTTTTAGTTTTATATCCAGGTAAAACGTGTTTGTAATCAAGTTGCACATGATATCAGCCTTGTGTGCGTCAGTAAGGCGCCGGAGCTGTTCCGTGTTCTCCTCTTTACTGAACAAGCTTTGTTGCATCAATAGAACGAGCTTTGTTGCATCAATAGAACGCTGTTGATTATATGAGCAAAACTCTGTTTAATTCAACCTCTTCAGAATTGGAGTTATCAAGATTCTGCCGATTCTACATCTGCTCTAATTCTTTGCTGAACCCCAGCACAGCACCGCGGAAATAAACAACAAATTCATCTCGATGACGAATCGTTTTTACTTCATCTTTCAAGAGCTGGCAAATGTATAGCAGCAGAGAGAATTTGAGCTTTCATCACACATGTTCTATCAGTACAGATGGTTTTTTCTTTTGCACAAAAGTGCTCCTGACTGTATGTCCCTATGGTATAGTGTTCTTTTATACATCTTACTGTATTTTAGAACATAGGTAGGATTACTTCTGTCGGCGTAACCGACCACGGATACCCCGAAAACGGCAAGACAATATTTCAAGACATCGAAGCTAGCAAAGCCCCTCAGTCCGATTGTCCGGCCGCTCCTACCGGCTCCCCGTCCGACTGCTCTGCCCGGCCGGCTGTCGACTACGCCAACCAGCCGGCTGCCGACTGCAGCCCGACCTGACATCGACAAGACACCGACGAAACGGATGTACCCGAGCACTATTCACGCGTCATCTCAGTCATTATGTATAGTGTCACTTGTTCCCTGGCACTATTTATGAAGCGACACAGGAGACAAGCATGACACCCCACCATACCTTGCCCATGCCACCACTTAGCTTACTCTCTAAGCTAGCCATGCCTATATATATGGGCATCCATCCCTCCATCCAGGATGGACACTCACGGGCACAAGGCCTCACATACACACAAGCTAGCTAGCAACCATCCATCCATTCATACACACATGGAGACACACACACTCACGGCCACAAGCCATGGCCATACATGGCCGGCCACTAGCATGCCTCATATAGGCATATACGAGGCCAGATGCCTATGGCACCGACCTCAGATACAGCTCTAGGAGCAGCTCTGTACCAGATATACCAGATACATTCAGACCTGCAGGAGTAGGGGTATTATCTTTTCGGAAAGCCCCGAACCTGGGTAAACTAGCGCGTGCTACTCGCATACCCGCTCCCGGGCCTATCAGCAACAGTCTTACCCACACACTAAACCCTTGTGGCATCTGTCGACTCGCAAGCCCCCCGTGAGAAATACCACGACAGTTGGCGCCCACCGTGGGGCGGTACTACTACTATGCTACCACGCTGCTGCTGGTTTCGCTGTCCGGGCAGGACCCTTTTTTCTTCATCGCCTCCGCCGCGGCGTCGTGCTGTCTCTCCGGTAGCGCTCGGGGGCTCGACATCGACCCGCCCCCGGAGCGGCCGCGAGGGGTGGCGCGTCCTCGCCGTCGGCTGTGTCTTTGTCATCACCACCGCAAGGTCGGCCGTCAGTCCACGCGCGCCGCGCGCGGGGCCTCGTTTCGGTCGGCCGTGGCCATCCACGCATTGTTCGCGTTTGCTTCCCTCCACGTTGCGGCTTGCTCCGGCCAAAACACACGCTCACTCCTTCATATATCATCTATGCTTGCTAGCTAGATACTAGTCAACAATGGTCAAACCATTAGCCATACACTACACATATACTACCCAGACCATTCTCATACACGAGACAGACAATAGTCAGATTACCTGTACACATCCCGTACGCTAGCTGGATACTAGCTATGCACGGCTCGCCTCTCGTGCGTCCACTGCGCCGGCTGCAGTTCTGCACCCGCCACAGCTCCGCTGCTCAGCAACTCCAGCACCTCCTGCTGAGGAGCTCCTGCTGCGCCGCCTCACGCCGCTCTGGCCGCGGGCAGCCGGCCACCACCCGGTCCGGCTGGACCACCTCCTGCTTGCTGGCTCTGGACGCCCCGCGCATGCGCCGCCGAGCCGCTTCCATCTGCCTCCTGTAGAACCGGGCAAGCGGCCTCCAACGCCACCGCCCCGACCGACGCTCCCTAGTGCTCGTCCTCGACCAGCACGTTGTGCTTCTCCCCATCGCGCTCTCCAAACCGCGAGCGCGCGGCACCGTCCGCGGCCTCCCCCGCCGTCGGCTTCGCTGCGACCCCCGGCCGTGTCTGCATCTCCTGCGCGCGTTGGCCGCTCTCCGCCGACTGCTACGCGCATCCCGGCCGGCTCCAGCGCGTCCGGCTCCCCAACATCGCTTCCGCTCGGCCGGCCTGGCCGATTGCTGGCCCCCCGCCCGTGGCTGCCTGCCCCTGCGCAGGCCGACTCCTCACCCGGCCGGCCTGGCCGGCTGCTGCCCCCCGCTTGCCCCGTGGCCGGCTTGCCGGGTCCGGCCACTCCCGCTGCGGCACGCGCCCACGCCCGGCCGGCTTCGGACCTCTCCGCCTGCCTTTCCCGTCAACCCGAACGGCCGGCTCCGCCGCCTGCCGGCTCCGCTGCTTCGCCAGCAACCCGGCGGCCGGCTCCCCCGCAACCCGGTCGCCGGCTTCTGCCATGACCCGGCCGCCGGTTTGCTCCGCGTCCGGCTCCCCGCCTGGGCCGGCTGCTGGCTCCGCCCAGTCGCCTGTCGCCCATGCCGGCTCCGGCTCCGACCCTCCGGCTCTCGTCCGCCAGTTCCAGGCCGCCTCCTACGCCTCGCCTGCTCCGCCCCCGCACGCCTTCTCCGCCGTGCACCCGCTGGCCCACCGCGCCGTCTCGATCCGGCTGGCTGCTCCGCTCCCGGCTCGCCGATGCAGTCGGCTACTGCCGCGTCTGCTCGCCGCCCTCACCTCGCGGGCTCCACGCCGATTCCAGCCCGCCCGCTGGGCGTGCCAGCCGGCCACCTCCGCGTTCCGCCTGCCTGCTGGGCGCGCCAGTCGGTCGCCTCCGCGTCCCACTCGTCGCTCCTGTCGGATCCGCAAGCGAGAGAAAGAAAGAAACAGAGTGGAAAGAAAAAAAGAAAAGTCAAGCCGGCTGAAAAAAAGAGTGTGTGTGCATCCGGCTGCCCAGAGCTGGGTAAAGAAAAGGCCGGGTGCCCACGGCCGGCTGACTAAAAAAAGAGAAAAAAGAAAAGGAGGATCCGACTTTGCAGACTGCAGTCCAGCCGACTGCTCCGGTCAACAGCCCGCGCTGCCGCTGGGTCGACTGTTTCGTCTGCCCGCTTTGCTGGCTTGCCGACAGACGAGTCGGTCCGTCTGAACACAACCGGTTGACAAGAAAAAGAAAAGAAGACAAAGTAGTCGCCGGGAGATCCGGCCCGACTGCTCAACAGTCGGCCTGAATCTCGGGGGCTACACCCAGCGGGTGCGCTGACGCGCCCCCGCGAGAGAGAGAAGACAAAGTAGTTGCTGGGAGATCCGGCCCGACTGCTCAGCAGTCGGCCCGAATCTCGGGGGCTACACCCAGCGGGTGCGCTGGCGCGCCCCCGCGAAGATTGCAGACAAGAGAAAAGTTTTGTCCGGTTGCCAGCAGCCGGCAGAAAAGAAAAAGAAGAAAAAGGACGTTGCAAGACGCCTCGCCGCCTGGCCGGTCGAGCCTGACCGGCCGGAACCCCCCTTCGAGCACCCGGGGGCTCGAAGGCTTCACCCAGCGAGTGCGCCGACGCGCTCCGCGAGCGCCGAGTCGCGCCGGCTGTCTTCAACGACCGCGACTACACGAAAATCAATGTGAGCTCCTCGTCCGCATATTTTTGCATCACGCAAGCACGGATAACCCCGAGCGATGCTCGGGTGCTATCTCCGCATTTTTTATGACAGTAGCATCACTGTTCGCCCCGGCGCCAGCCAGAGTTGGCCTGGGGGCTGGCCGCTTGGCCTGAGACGTTAGTTCCCGCAAACGACTTAGTACCGTGCGCGGTACCAAAGGCCCACTCTCAGTCACAGACCGCTGAGCGGCCGTCCGACTAGCAAGCGTGAACGCTGGAGGTCACCCACGCGAAAAAACGTCCGGGAAGAAAAACGGATCAGGCGATCTGACCGTTTCCTTTACAAGTATCTACTCGGTTGAATCTGCTCCTAGACTCTAAGTACTGTACACTCCACTTCGCGGCCCACTCTTAGCCACAGACCGCAGAGCGACTGTCCGGCAAGCAAGAGCACAAGCCAAAAAGCGGAGGGAACACGAAAAAGATTAAGGGGGCTCGGACGAAACCGAGTCGGCACCCTCCGCATAAAACTTGCAATGCTAAAAGCAAACATTCGATATATCTGCATGGACTAACTTTGTCTTTTTTCTTGACAATTTCCATGAACACTCGCCAAAAAACCTCCGCCCAACTTTGCCAAGTTGCCCGGAGGCTTGGGGGCTACTGTCGGGGTAACCGACCACGGGTACCCCGAGGACGGCAAGACGATATTTCAAGACATCGGGGCTAGCAAAGCCCCTCAGTCCGACTGTCCGGCCGCTCCTGCCGGCTGCCCGTCCGACTGCTCTGCCCGGCCGGCTGCCGACTACGCCAACCAGCCGGCTGCCAACTGCACCAGCCAGCCGGCTGCCGACTGCAGCCCGACCTGACACCGACAAGACA
The DNA here is from genome assembly GCF_056163025.1 of Triticum urartu. Lineage (NCBI taxonomy): Eukaryota > Viridiplantae > Streptophyta > Magnoliopsida > Poales > Poaceae > Triticum > Triticum urartu. The sequence goes on from NC_141879.1 coordinate 719,062,149, forward strand.
CCGACGAGACGGATGTACCCGAGCACTATTCACGCGTCATCTCAGTCATCATGTATAGTGTCACTTGTCCCCTGGCACTATTTATGAAGTGACACAGGGGACAAGCATGACACCCCACCATACCTTGCCCATGCCACCACTTAGCTTACTCTCTAAGCTAGCCATGCCTATATATATGGGCATCCATCCCTCCATCCAGGATGGACACTCACGGGCACAAGGCCTCACATACACGCAAGCTAGCTAGCAACCATCCATCCATTCATACACACATGGAGACACACACACTCACGGCCACAAGCCATGGCCATACATGGCCGGCCACTAGCATGCCTCATATAGACATATACGAGGCCAGATGCCTATGGCACCGACCTCAGATACAGCTCTAGGAGCAGCTCTGTACCAGATATACCAGATACACTCAGACATGCCGGAGTAGGGGTATTATCTCTCCGGAGAGCCCCGAACCTGGGTAAACTAGCGCGTGCTACTCGCATACCCGCTCCCGGGCCTATCAGCAGCAGTCTTACCCACACACTAAGCCCTTGTGGCATCTGTCGACTCGCAAGCCCCCCGTGAGAAATACCACGACAACTTCGTTTGAAATGGACTTGTAGGCTGTTGCACCAGGGCCCATAACTTCTTTTGGGGAAATGACCTGACTTTATTAGTTAAATAAACAAATTACACTAGATTGAAGAAATTGAACCATACACGGACAAGAAAGGCCTCTGATACAACCTCAAATTTCTTCAAACATTGGTTGTCACGAACAAAACAAAAGGCCCAGGTTTACTGTTAATTTTAGATCGTCTGGTTTGGTTTTGGTGCCCTTCTGACACATACTAACTCACTCTAGGAGCAGGATACAGTGAGGTTAAACAGACACCAGAGGATTACAGATTCTGAGCAAGATAGCATCCCACTACGATCTGCTAATAATCTGCATGCAATGATGGCACTAGCTAATGATGGTGCTGAAGAGATCCTGCATCTTGCTGGGCCAAAGAAGCCTCCGTTGCTGCAAGAAAATCAATACATGAAACATAACGTCAGTCAATTGTATGTGCAAAGAGCCCACCAAACCACTGTAATCCCAAACCAAAGATAATTGATGCTCCCAGTCGGCTCAGATTTCAGCCTTGTAATCATGTCTTGGACTGATAGAAGGAGCAGACAAAGATAGCAATGGGACAGCAAAACAAAAGATGATCAGTTGTTTCGGTTTCCCCGCACAGGGGGTAATTGATATCTGTAGGTCAATGTCTATGAAGAATTTGTTGTCTTGTAAGGATTCTATTCTATCATGGACAACCTGCCATGTTAAAATCCAGATCTTTAGAGGAATTTTTAGCTTCCAGAGTTCGACCAAATATTGGGGTTTGGAGCCCCAGATGGGAAAGCCAACCATACAGATTTTGTGGTATAAGTTTTGTTACCAATGAGCTCCCATTACAGCTTCATTTCTTTCAAGTGTTGGCAAATGTACATATAGAGATGCAGTTTGTTTCAATTTTCACGACACGGGTTCTTTCATTAGCTCCAATAATAGCACACCAGGACAAATAATCCTCTTTCAGGTTGAAGCAAGACATGATTAAAAAGGAAGGAAAAGGAACGGATGCATTGGATACACATAGATTGATTGTTATTTTCTCTCTAATAAAGGTGTGAAGCCATGAATAGTAACCAAAACAGCCACTACAGAAGCATTATACATCAACGAATAAACTTCTCCCAGCTACACTGAACTACCGAAGATTATTCAATATCAGTACAACATGGGAAAAAGATTGGTTTACTCACTGTGAAGGGAGGCACCTAAGACGGTGACCACCTTACCAAAGCGCTCCGAGGTGACCTGTGCCCACTCACAGACCCCTGGTAAGATTTCGCCGAGGTCAGTATTCCAATGGGAACAATCACCCGTCCATACTTTGTCTGTGATCCTTGGTTCTATTATCAGCTGCTCAAGAACAGAAGCATTTCCCAAGATACAACATGCCAGCTCAATCTGAGTCTTGTAACAGCGAAACCCACTCATGAAGACCGTCTTGAGATGATCATGGCGGCGCATACCCGCCACCTCACTGCTGGAGAAACCACTGGATATCACATACAACATCTGCATTCGAAGCTTGCAACCATTGGTCAAACTAATAAAGATACAGTTTTTTTCTTGAAGGTCCATATATTAATCTTTTAAATAAATAAAATTGCACTCACATGCAAGTGCAACATCTCCAGTCCGAGTGCAACATCCAAACAATTGGCCAGTTGAAGAACTCCATTATCACCATTTGGGTCCTTAGAGTTGACAATTAATTGACAAGTCATATGCCTCAAATGCAAAAACATTCCCTGTTGTCTTGTTGGCAGCTTCTGCAACTGAAACATGACCCGAACAAACGAATAAGATGACGCTGACAGTAACACCAAGTTTGAAGAACTATGAGGTGAACAAAAAAAAAAGGAAAGACCAGCTAACCTGTGCATATTCTGATATGAAAGCTCGCACATTTAATGTCTTCACTGGCAAAATGCTTGGAACTGCAGTGAATGCATGTGCCAGTGCTTTAGTGGCATTAAAATCTATTGTTGCCTTCTCTAGTTTTGAGCAACCATGAAGAGCTATAGGGATCACTCGGCCTTTGTACTCAAAATGAGCAAGATCAGTAGCATGAAACTCAACCATCTGGACGTCCATTCTGGCAATCAGCAAATGTTGAAGTTTATCAAGTTTGTGTGGTACGATTAAATCATCCACACCATAGCAACTGATGATCTCTAAGTCCTCAAGTCCTGAACATTTTGCAAGCAAGCCTGGAAAATCTCCTAATATCTTAACAAATTCCAGAACAAGCCTTCTGAGTATTGTAAAGCCAGATATTCCTGAGTTTGGCTTTATAGAAACACCGGCGAGATATAAGGACTGCACAAATGAGATACCTTGACAATCTAAGGCCTCAAGAGGGAAGTGGTGAACTTCTTCTAATGGCCAATCAATTATTATCAGATCAAAACGTATTATCTTTGCCTTCGATGAAGTGGCAAATGAAATCCACCTGTCAAGATGATCAGAGTCTTCTTTGGGCAGGCAACACCTGATGCTAAACTTATTGACTCCTATCCCACTATGCTGTTGAATAACCAAATTTACAGTCTCAATGAACTTTGTTCGTTTCATTTCAGTACTATCCTGGCCAGCGAACTCATCATCAGTGTCAGAATCCGGATCACTTGGACCAGCGAACTCCTCATCGGTGTCAGAATCCAGATCATTGGGAGTGGGAATGGGATCATCAAAACATAGATCACAGTGGAATGTCCAGAGCATTCTCCAACTTGTTGAAACAATGCTTGTCCTCACGGCCACTTTCAGTGGCAGCAGTGACATTATAACAGGTTGAACCTCCTGTCACAAGAAAGGAGCTGAATTTTGGGCGGGTTGGTTGAATTATGACTAGAACTTACTGCTAGTTGTAGACACAATGAGCTGAAAGTGCATGTATTTTGAAAGAGAAATCTTATGCAAACTGCAATTTTTAGCTGTAGTTTCACTCAGTCCTTCATGATCTTTTTTCAGAAAGTTGTTCCTATTCATCCTGAAAACAAGTTAAGCAAGATGACCTAAAACATCCAGCCTCGCTTAAAAAAAAACATGAAGTGGGCAATATAGTTGAAGCTCCAAATAGAACACCAAATCTTTTTTTTTTGGCCCCGGAGGTTCAGATCCGTGAAGAACATCACAAGCATCACACCAAAGATCAGTTATTTCTTCCCCTCAAAAAAAAAGATGAGTTATTTCAGGAAACACTTTATTTCCCTTGCTGTAATGGAAGGGGGGAAACAGAGGAACTGAACTGAACTGACGGAATGGAAGTTACCAGCCACTTACCACGGGCAGGTCCTCCATCCGGAAGGACGGCGCGTCGGCGGCGCCGTGCTGGAGCTCAGACCTGCTCAGCTTTCCCACCGCCGCCGCCGCCTCTTCCATGGGCTGCTGCTGGGAGGGAGGATCCACTGGTTAATGGCGAAATAGGAACTCCGCATCCGCAATCGGTGGATCTGTCAGAAACACCTACGGGAAAAGGAGAGGGGAGAGGATGATAGCGCAGCTTACCTTCTGATCTAGCGGAGAAGGAGGAGGGGGAGCTGATTCGTCTTCCCCGGCTGCGGCCATCCTGCTGGCTGCTGCTCCACTCTACTCTCCGTTCTAGACGACGCTCTGCAACGCAATGCAAGTGGGGATGCCCAGCCCAGTGTTGTGTATTGTACCTTTTTCTTTTGCGGGTAAGCGTTGTGTAGTAGTAGTACTACTACTAGAACTGACCTAGAAAGCTGACGTGATTTGGAACACATTCTAATAGAAAATTGTTGATCTTTTCTCTTAAAAAAACAACCATCACAAGGTGGATATACATGCATATCACTGCATACATATTAATAATACTCTCTCCGTCCCATAACTTTGTACTAAATCGGCGACATTTATTTTGGAACGAAAAAAGTATGTCCGGTAGATAATGTAGCAACGGATGTGCAGACAAAAATGTAGCCTTCCACCAAAAGAATGATATAAATTAATAAAACACATATGATTTTAACTTTCAACACTGCCAATTTGAGTATATGTAATTTTTTTTAAGAAAAATAGGCGAGAACTTGAATTCCAACAATAAGTCACATATATATTTTAACCTAACAAAACATGAGACTTAATTTCTGACAATAAGTCACATATATCTTTACGTAACATCACATAAGACTCCAAAGGAGGGAAATGACAAAACCACTTTTACTTAGACCACCAAATAAAACCTAACGTTGGCATGATTTCTACAAAAAAAAATGCCTCTTATTTTGTTCCTCTAAATTGGCAGGAGCACGCGGAGGCAACTGAAGCAGAACCAAGCTGATATAACAGGGGTGTGGCGGATAAACAGATGGTAGAAATTGCAGAGCCCCAAAAAACTAAGTCATTTCCAAGGGAGCCACATGGAAGGCATAATCATGTTGCTGACCATGGAGCAAGAAATAATCAAGATTTGTCTCGTACACTATTTAGACAAGTCGTATGACTTTTTGTAGAGATAATCTATTCAGAAAATATTCAACAGGTCAATATTACAACTTACCAAAGTTTGTATTATAGACACTCGTGCATGTTAGACACTGCATACACGCTAGAATCATCTATTTAGTCGCATCTAAACTTATGGTCTTGACCTTAGCAGTATCAATCAAGTTACTTGATTGATACACTATAAAACACTCTACCCGATTCTCTTGATGTTTAGGAATACAATGGGAAAGGATACATACAAATACAATATAATCATTAAATGTGTAGTTTATTTGTTGAATATTGTGATAATATGAATTGCTCAAATTTATGATGAGATCCATTCTAGCAAAAAAAACCTTTCTTAAGCATCCTTTTTTTTTGTTGCAAAATGACGCATTTCACATATGACTAGAAATGAATTTCTAAAGATAAATACTAGAAATGTATGCATTTTGTTAATAATATATGAGTTTGTTTACATTCTCAATGTTGATAGTTTTACCAAAAGTAGTATTAATATAGTACATTAAAAGCAATATACATTTATTGAAAAGATAGGTGGAAATTAGAAAATTTTAGTGTAAATAAATGGTTATATATTACTAGACAAGTGAAAGTGTGAATTAGAACATGTAATGCAAGTCTATATCACATACTCGAATTCTGTCAATATCGTCTGGATTATGGTGCAGTCAGATACCGAGACGCCGCTTCACGAGGTCGAGGTGTGACGAAAACCCAACAAACTGGAGTGAGATACGTTGACTTTATCTTTAATTTAATGGGCTTAAGCCATGTGTGATGGACCAGTGAGTGCACAAATGTGTATGAATCATGACTTAATGCGCCCATCACGTGGTTGTGTTTAACTGCCGAGCTATATTGTCCGAAAGCTTCACACTTTTTATTTGAATTTTACATGTAGTTCATTTCATTTCTCATCTATTGTTATTTATGTATCCCAATACTGATCTTCGATCACCTCTCCTAGGCGACTTATCCCACTTACTTTCTAGAACCATCAAATCGCTCCACTCATACTAGATTCGTTACGGTTGAAGCTAAAAACTCCACTGTGAAATGTGCATGGGCACTCCTATGAACTAGCACAAAATCCTTAGGAGAGTTAGAGCATCTATAGAAGATCGCATAAAATCACATACTGCATAATCATTTTAGGGCATACTATAAAATGTTTTTACAGTATGACGTGTGTTCTGCCATAACAGATCCTACAAAAATTGTTTCGGGTCATATGTGGAGCCCACTTGTCAGCAGTTAAATTTACAACAGAGTCCCTGAAAATTTGCATAAGGCCTCCTAAAAGCAAAATGTAGAGGGCAATTGGATCCTGGCCACCTCCATGGCAATGGTGTCCAGTTGTTGTGTTCTTGAAAAACTGGCAGTTCTTGAGCGCTCGTGGCGGTGGTCGGTTTTGGGGTTGACGCGGTCATACGAGTCGATGACGCTCCTTCTCAGCCTCGCGACACTTCGTCTCAACCTCCTCGTCGCAGCGCTAGGGGAGCTGCAAGCACTGGTTGAAGCACCACTTGGGGGAGTGCGGGTGCTTGGGCGGTGTCTTGATGTCGATGAGGCTGAAGGATGAGTCCTCGGTGGCAACAGCGAGGGAGTTGTCGGCAAGAAGAGGTCGAAGACAAAGTCGTGGAGATTGCGGCGTGCCTGTGCGTGCCCGGGTTGCATGTTGACTCGGCGATGTGGCCTAGGTTGTCCGAGCGGGAGAATGGCGCAAAGGGGGTGGAGGTCATGGCTATAAGTTGTCGGTAAGGCTAGCGGCGGAAGAGGCCTAGGGGTGGGAGTGGTTTCTCCTGAAACAAACTTCCTAGGAACCGTTTATAGTACAATGGAGCTAAAAAAAGGCCTAAAAATCTGAAGATATGAGGTAGTTGGGCTCTCATATAGGGGGAGGGCTATATTTTTTTTACGATTTGGCCAAATATGCGGGATCTGTTCGGGTCAGTTTTCTAGACAAAACCAATAAACCGGGGATTATTATAAGGGTCGAGGCCTTATATAGGGTCTGCTAGAGATGCTTTTAGGCTCAGAGATGAGCAGCAACGGCATGAAAATTTAATTGTGTAACAATGGTTTAATTCCATGGTTCTAATGTGCAAATCTTTTCTGAAATTACACAAACATTAAAAAAATACACGAACACCTTTTAATCACATGAATATCTTTAAATGTGTTAATAGTTTTCTTAATTACATGAAACATTTCATAAAAAAGATTTTAAAAAATGCATGAACACCTTTTGTTAATTTCATGGATGTTTTTTAAGACGTGTAATTTGTCTTTTAATATGTGATCACTTTTTAAAAGCACATGAAATATTGTTTCAGAAGTACATGAGATATTTGGCACATGGCTATTTTTTTATAACACACGAAATTTTGTGCCTATGTTATTATTAAATAAACTACATATAAATGAGTGAGATAAATATATTTTGGAGTTTTTTTAGGAAATGGAGTTTTATTAAAAACAATAAAAATACTTGTTAATGGGTCACACCCAAAGACCGGCCCAACTTACTCCACTGGAGGCGGCGCGCGCAAAACGCTCGCTAAGAGCGCGGTATAGACGCGCACGGGAGCTAGCTCCTCCACTGCGACGAACCGCTCACCTACAACCGGTGCTCCAAAGTACTCCCAAAAGTATGACGAGTAATTTGGAACGGAGGGAGTAGCTGAATCGCCACCACTCCCGCGCCGCTCCTCCGTCCGGCGCTAAATGTCCCTGCATCGCCGCGCCTCTGCGGTGCCGCTCCGCCCTCCGCTGATCAAACTCGCTGTATCACCACGCTTCCCGCACCGTGTGATCAGCTCCTCGTCCGTCCGAAGCCGCACCCACTGGCTCTCGCAACTTGCCGGCGTTCCCCATCCCCAGCTCCAAGCACAGGCACACAACCTGTTTGATGGAATGCCCGACTGGGATGTTGTCTCCTGGACGACCCTCATGTCTGGATACTCAAGCGCCGGTCGATACTGCCTGGCTGTTCCCTTCTCTGTGACATGTCTTATAGCGGTGTGCCACTGAATGCCTTCACCTTGTTGAAAGCCGCCAGCACGTGCACACACCTTGCTGATGCCGGACTGGGGAGGAGAATGCATGCCCGTGCTGAGGTCGAGGGCCATGCGTCTGACGCCGTCGTTGCCAGCACGCTTTGTTCACATGTATGGCGAGGTTGGAAATGTGGCGGTTCCCCGCGTAGTGTTTGATGGTATGGCTGCTCCGGCGAGGAATGTGGCGACATGGGGCTCGATGCTGTCTGTATACGCACATAATGCGCTTGGGTGCTAGCCCATCCAACTTTTCGCCGAGTTCATAACCAAAAGCAATTTCATGGCACCGAACCACTTCATGCTGTCAAGCGATGTGCATGCGTGTGTAGGCGTTGGGAGGCCTGGAGTTGGCAAGTCTGTGCATGGGACAGTCCTTCGGTCTGGGCACGGGTGCAATGTCTTGATTGTTGTGGCTTTGGTTGACATGTACTCCGAGCGTGAATTCTGAGTACTGAAGAAAGTTGTTCGACACGATGGGCATCCATTGGTTTTCTGCAACGACGAAATACGGTCTTGGGAGGTGCTTACTCACTGTTTTCAGTGCGATAACCGATCGAGATGTGCAACCGAGCAGTGTTACACTGTTTGGCGTCATGCACATCTATTCATCTTCAATTATAGCAGTATAATGAACACCAGAAATAATAAACTTACATCCAGGTTCCTAGACCACCTAGCAACGACTACAAGCACTGAACCGAGACAAAGCTGCATCACCGTCATCGCCCCTCCCTTGCTGGAGCTTGACAAAACTTGTTGTAGTAGATAGTCGAAAATCGTTGTGCTAAGGCCTTGTAAGACAAGCGCACCAAAGACAACCACCAACTGAATGTGCGAGATCCGCCGGAGAAACACCTCCACACGCTGTCCGATGATGGCGCACCATCGGAAGAGGCTAGGCGGGGAGAACCTTATTCATCTTTAGGAAGCCGCCATCATCTCGCCTTCCTGAGCAGGACATAAACCCTAAAAATACTCAAAGAAATATATAAAAACGGAGTCCTCCCCGGCAAGGTCCGGGATCCACCATGCCCCATGAACATTGAGTTTGGATTTCTATTAGTTATGCCACATAACTTGACTTTTATATGCCTTGAAATTGAATAATTTTTTTTGAGAGGGGAGGGGGGGGGGGGGGGTTTATTTTTTGACCCTTAGTTTCTCGCCTAGGGCGTCAGCCAATCTTGGCATTTGAGCTTGCTGTCAGTTTACCAGACGCATTGGCGCTTAGATGTAGCCGCCAGGGCTGGCCACAGTGTGTCAGAGTTCAACCAAGATGCAGCAAGTGCACTGGTAGTGATGTCAAACACATACACTTGAGCCGGGCAGATTGACAATGCTGCTGCCGTGTAGTCTAACATGAGGCGGCAAGGCATACAGAAGGAAAACACCATATTTTCTGATGAGTGCACAAACTGGCGCCAAGTTATTAAGCAGCTACCCGGAGCAGCTGGTTGCGTTGATCCATCACCTTTCCCTGTATCCCTGTGCTGTGTGTACAAGTACAACAAACATATTCCTGTGCCCTCGTATGCCTGTGCTGTGTACAACAAACATATCTTGGACGATGATTCATCACATTTCCCCGTACGTGGTTTACACTCCACTAAAGAACACGCGCTACCCGTGGTAGCCACGCGCCCATCTAATCGATCTGATGATGATGAGTGGCAGCACCGCATAATTGACAGGGTCTTCCTCGGTTTAAGGTCTCCATCGAACAGCGGCCCGTCGGATCCCTCTCCCCGGCCGGCTGTTTGCCTTTAGTCGCGAATATTGTCTTTGTTTTTTGGTTAACAAGCTGAACTCATCATTGTGCAACTCCATGCCATCAAATTGAAGGCTCAAACTTTGAGTTCATTTTCTCTGATCCATCTAAACCTTGTTTGTAATCAAGTTGCAAATGGTATTACCTAGTCTGCATGCAATAGGCCTTTTGTGCATCATTAAGACGCCGGAGCTGTTCCGTGTCCTCTATACTGAGCAAGCCTTGTTGCATCAGTAGAACGCTGGTGATCAACCTCTTCAGAATTAGAGTTATCGAGATTCTTTCGATTCTAGCCTCTGCTCTAATTCTTTGTTTTTGAAAGAACCGGTGTACCACCAGCATTCATATATTGAGCAGGGAGAAGGCGGGAAATATGTTCATGATCAAGTGATCATGGTGGGCTACTGAGGCCAGGGGGCATTTGGCTACTGCGTCTACCCGATGGGTGATGGTAGCTCGGGGTATTTTCAACCGGTTTGGATGGCGGTCATGTAATAGGATAGGCATGTAGTGCTCCTATTTTATTTGCCAGCCGGTTGTGGCTTTCTTGATTAGGCTCGCTGGAGCAGCTTGTTTTATTTTCGTACCTTCAGATATTGTGACTACTTTTGTTTTTAATTATAGGCCGTATGCATCTTTCTGATGCAGAGGCCGGGGTAATACCCCTTTTCTAAAAAAAAAGTGATCATGGTGGGTTACAAGAGGTGGGTTTGAAAACCCTGAAAACAGGGCTAAAGACCGAAAATCTAGCCTGGATCTCCGAGTGGCGTCTCGAGGCACTTCGCCCCAGCTAGCTTCCAACCTTCTGCATCTCTTCTGATCGCGGCTATCACATTGCAAATCTAGTTTGATTCGTGTCTGAAAATTCAGTTGTTTCTCTCCCTCCAGATGTGCCATGTTACAAGGAGGTCTTGACTGTTGGATGAGGCAGCGCATTATGCAAATAGAGAAGGTGATGTGGTCCGAGGTCGAAGCGAGGCGCGCAAGCCTATCACAGCCATTCCAGGTTGAATCCGTCGCCAGATTTCTTTAGTGACCAAGCAGTCCCAGAAGAGATGAGCTGAGGTCTCCAGATTTCTTGTCCATAGAGTGCAGAAGTATCCATTTTCCCAGCCTCTGCGCTGAAGCCTGTCATTGCACCAGAGACAGTTTCGAAGCAGTAACCAGAAGAAGACTGATGTTTCCGGGTGCCCAAGTTTTCCAGATGAGCTGCTTGTCTTCAGTCTTCTAAAGATCACTGAATTGTGCTTTGTAAGCTGATTTTGCACTATATATGCCAGCGTTGTGAAGATGCCAGGAGATCTTGTCGACCACCTGGGGTTGCAGCAACACTGCTTCAGCCCGCAGAGCCCTCCAGAGGACGAGGAAGCTGTGGACTAAGTCTTCGTTTGGGCGCAGCCTGATGTGCTGAACCCATTTGTCATTTGCGAGCGCCTCGGCCACGCACCTGTTTTTTCCCCTTGATCGCTTGAACAGCTCCGGGAACAGAGTGGCAAGGTTTGGAGAGGTGATCCATGGGGATTGCCAGAAGGAAGTTATCTTGCCGTTTCCAACGGGCACAATGGTAGCATTGTCGAACAGGGCTCTGTCTTTCTTGTCACACGGTAATTCAGATCCCTTCCATGGCCTGTATTCATTTTGCCAAGCCAGCCACAACCATCGTAGCCGCAAGGCGCTTGAGAATTTCTGCAGGTCATGGATACCAAGGTGTCCATTCTCAGTCGGTGCACATATGCGTTTCCAGACGACCTTGCATTTGCCTCTCCTGAGCTCTTCCTCCTGTGCCCAAAGAAATTTCCGGCGAGCTTTGTCAATCTCTTTGAACAGAAGCTTGGGCGGCTGAAGAACAGAGAGTGCAAAAGTTGGGATTGCAGATAAGATGCTTCGAATAAGCACTCTTCTCCCCGCGATAGACATCAGCTTTCCTTTCCAGCCTGCCAGGCGAGCTCGGATACGACCCAGGATGAACTGAAAGTGAACAAGTCTTCCTCTTCCAAGACTTATTGGCAAGCCCAAGTATCTAATCGGGAAGGCAACTATCCGTCCACCAAAATTTTGCAGAACCTCCTGAAGGTTGATGTGATCACATCTTATGGGCGTGACAGTGCACATTTTTAAATGTTCAAAAAATTCTGAAAAAAATCCAGCAAATTGACACAAGACTAAAGTATGTTGACAAAAAAATATGAAATCAAAATTCGAAACATAGCTTGTGAAACATAAATGACAAATTCGACAGTAAATAGTACACAACATAAGTTGGGCTTTACATTAGACCCATTATCACATTAATGTCCATTTTGTCATTTTCGTATCTTGAGCTATGTTCTGAATTTTGATTTGAATTTTTTTAACAACATACACTGATGTTGTATCAATGTGCTGGATTTTTTTCAGAATTTTTTAAACATTTCAAAATGTGCTACCAAGTTTGAAGCACCGGGAGCACCCTAGGGGTGGGAGAACCAGATATTTCCCCAGCCGTCGAGCTTTAATGACTGAAGTCTTTGTATTTTTTGTTTCAGTTTTATATACAGTTCGTCTCATTTCTCATCTATTGTGGTCAGTTTATCCCTAGTATTGATCTCTGGCTGCCTTTTCTAGGCAAGTTATCCAATTACTTTCTAGACCATCTGATCAAGAGATCCATCGCAGGTTGAACCTATAAAATCCCTCTGTGAAACGTACTTGATCACTTCGATGAACTAGCGGATAGTTCTTAAGAGGATTAGGATTGGCTCAGAGATGAGCAGGAACGTCATGAAAATTTGATTGTGTATTTTTTAATTTCATGATTTTGAATGCGTAAACTCTTTTTAAAATTACACGAACATTAGAATAAAACATGCACACTTTTTAATCGGGTAAACATTTCTAAACACGTTAATATTTTCTTATTTACATGGAACACTTTATAAAATCATAATAAAAAATATTCAAAAACACATGAACACCTTTTGTTAATTTCATGAATGTTTGTTGAGATGTGTAATTAGTTTTTTAATACGTGAACACTTTTTAAAAGTACATGAAACATTTTTTTAGAAGTAGGAGTACATGAGATATTTGATCAATGCCTATTTTTTATTTATAACACACGAAAATTTTGTACTTATGTTATTATTAACTAAGTTATATCGATAAATATATATTTTGGAGTTTTTCTTAAAAAATACAGAGTACTTTTTTATGGGTCGCACCCAACGTCCGGCCCAGCTGACCCGCTAAACGCTCGCTAAGAGCGCACGCGCATGCCTCTGCCAGAGGCGCACGCGGGCGAGCTGCTCCACGGCGGCGGCGCGCTCACCTCCGGTGCTCAAAGTAGCTGCATAGCCTCTCTAAGGCGCTGCTCGTCCGTCCGGCTCTCAACGTCCCTGCATCGCCACGCCTCTGCGGTGCCGCTCCGCCCTCCGGCGATCAACCTCGCTGCGTCACCACGCCTCCGACGCCGCTCCATCGTCCGGCGGGCGGTGTGCTCAGCTCCTCGTTCGTCCGAAGCTGCACCCACTAGCCCTCGCAGCTTCCCGGTGTTCTCCGTCCCAGCTCCTCCAAGCACATGCGCACGAACAAAAATACTACATATTGATGTTGGCTATTTCACTTGGCCTCTTCAGATTTAGAGGAACTTGCAAATACACTTCAATTTGTATTGACTATTCAATAGTCCTTCTGAATTATTTTCTTGTGTGGGATTGCACGCTGAAGTTCTAGCTGTGCCAACTTCTGCATTCTTATATGGCACTGTTAAAAGGTATTAGTGGTGGGCATGCTCCAAGCTCTGGCATACAATACCCCATCCATACGTCTAGAAACTATTCATCAACATTAATTGAGAATAGTGATACATGGACCCACTAATGCAAATGTCATCCCTGTGCGGAACTGGTCTATCTATACAAAGGCTAGCATTTTATTCTCTTGTGACATATTAATTCGTCTATATCTTTTGAATATTAATTCCATTTTTAAATATTTGAATTCCTAACGACATGATCTTTAAAACAAGGTTAATATTGAATATATTCTAAATGATTTTAAATGTCATCAACATATTTCACTCATTTTTAAAAACTGACTTGACTCATTAAAAAAATATTTCACTCATTTAAAATAACCGCTTATTAAAAAATGTTGATTTTACTCATTCTAAACACTGCTTTAACTCATTTAGAAAAAAATATTTTTTCTTAATTCAGAAAAACAATTTCGCTAATTTGAACAAAATAATTTCATTCATTTTTTATTTGTATTTCACTCATTAAAAATCATTTCAAAAACTGACTTAATCATTAAAAAAATCTAATTAGTGAAATAGATTTACTGAAAAGTGTGTCAAAACATTGAAATTTTAACGTGTTTAGAATCTATCGAAGATTGATCTTTTTTGAAGGTCTTGATGCGATGATTTCAAATATATAAAATTTCCAAAAAAGGACTTTTGTTTTAAAGATATGAGCAATTTAAATTTTGTAAAGGAAACTAAAATTGATGGATTTCGAGAGGAAGAGAGAGGCACTAGTGCAGAACCGGGCAATAGCACCGGTTCGTAAGGCCCTTTAGTGCCGATTCGGTAACCCGCACTAAAGTGAGGGCACTAAAGCCCCCCCCCCCTTAGTACCGGTTCAGCACAAACCGGTGCTAAAGGGCAACCACGTGGCACGAGCCAGGCCACGGGTGCGGTAGATCATTAATACCGGTTGGTAACACCAACCGGTACTAAATGTTTGTGGGTTTTGGTTTTATTTTTTATTTTTTCTTTAAATTTGTGTTATCAATTTAATTTAGGATTGTTTTACATTATAATGAGTTGTTATACTTGATATGGATATGGATATGGCATATATATATATATATATATACTTGATCACTTAGTTAGGATCCATCCAGTTCAAACTAATTTGCGGTTTCTTTCACAAATGATATATATAATAACTCATCATCATCATCATCATCATCACATATTAATATATAAATAAACTCTTGCATCATATCATCACCAACAACAGTATATATATATATATATATATATATATATATATATATAGCTAGCTAAAAATCATCGTAGTCGTCATTACCACTATTTAATCATCATAGTCATTACCGCTATCTAGTCACCACCGACACTAGCTTAAAGAAGAAACATTCACTTGTAACAGAAGCAAAGATATCATCGAGTTCAACATGGTCATGATATTATAAGCGTTCACAAGCAAATCACTATTTGAGATTAATTAAGTTCAGGACGAGAATACGGACATGAGAGGACAACTACTAAGAGCATGAACTAGTAGCTAAATCACTCCTGCTGCTCCCTCTCGGGTAAAATAGCATAGAACATGTATAGCTCTCTTGATTCATCATACTGGAGCATGCAGATGAATCTGTCTCCTAATCGTGGGTTGCGCTTCTCCTTGCTGCCCCCTAGTATTTCTCTGCGACCGTTAACAATTTTGCTCCGATCTTTCACTATTAAGCATTCATCGCTTTCAGAAATCCTGAATGCACTCATGTGCAATGTAGGATATCTTGGTCGTAAGCCAACAATTGACATGCGACCTTTTGTCTCGATCCACTGAGGCATAACTGTTATCGGGAGTCCCTGTTGAAGAACATCGTATAATAATTAATATACTTAGCAATGAAAGTTTAGCTTCAAAAATAATGTATGCAAAAGATGCACTAAGGACAAATAGTAAAAATCTTAACATCTTTCCATTATAGATGTGACCGTAGTTCAATATGATCACTATTGGTCGCACATTTTGAGTACTAACAATTCTAAGTGCATGAGGAAAATTTGTCTTGACAGTATGAAGATCCTCAAGCCATGAAACATAATGAGTTATCTCCTCGCAGTTTAGTTCAGCCCCGGGACAGTAGTAGGTCCTGTCTACCAAGCACCGGACATGTTTGCTTGAACCGAAATAAGCTGACAATAGAAATTAGTTGTCAACTATTTTTGAATAAACAATATCAAAGACATAAACATGGTTGAGAAAAACTCACATAATGGTAGAACTGGAGGCGTCTGCACATCGACCCAGATGTCTCGATTACCTTCAATATCATCTTCCGGACGAATATCAAAGGTGATAACCATATCAGGCTCAAATGCATAAGCCTTGCATAGTGCTTGCCAAGTTTTGCATTCAAAATGGGTGTATGTGTCTGCATTGTATAATTTGACGTTGAAAGTATACCCATGCTCGGTCTTCAAGTAAACTCTCTTTACCTCCATATCATTCATCGCACTGAAACCTATCTTATCCAAGACAAAAATTCGAGCATGGCAGGGGATGTGCTAGTAGAATAGTGAAAATTTAAAATTATAAGTTCAAGCAAATGAAGCATAAGTCATGCTTTATTACGAAAAAATACTTGCCGCTGTGACTTACTGTATCCACTTCGAATGTCTCATCCAGCTTGATGCTGAAGCGCCTATTATCAACAAGGAAATTTCTGTCGCACAGGCCGCGTTGGTCTTCACAGTGTTCGCACATAATGAAATCTTTTTCATCGTCAGACGACATTTTCTATGTTCATATAGGTGAAACATTAAACACTTACTATCTAACATTAATTAATATCTAACTAATTCTAATATTCATCTAACATTTGGCATTAATATCTAACATATATTTCTATCTAATTCATCTAACATTGGACATTAATCTAACATTTATATAAACTAAAAATATATATAAAAAATTAAAAATACAGAAAAAATAAACTAGTTAAGTTCTATATATAGATGAAACATTACTAGTTCTATTATTTCAACTAATTCAACAAGTTCTATTAATTCAACAAGTTCTATTAATTAATTCAACTAAGCATTTACTAAAAATAAACTAGTTATATTAATTCAAATAGTTCAAATCTCATATACCTAATTAATATTTAACTTTCCTATCTAATTTATATCTAACATTTGACATTCATCTAATTAACAATTTGACATGCATTAATCTAAAAAACAGAAAACAGAAAATAAGTAAAAAAATTGTGTGTGTGTGTGTGTATGTGTGTGTGTGTGTACGTACGAGCGGGGGCGGCAGCGTACGGGCGGCCGGCGTACGGGCGGCGGCGCGACGGGGGCGACGACGGGGACGGCGGCGTACGGGCGGCGGCGCGACGGGGACGACGACGGGGACGGCGCAACGGGGGCGGGGACGACCGGGGCGCCGCGCGTGACGACGGGGACGGGAACGGACGGGTGCGCGCGACGACGGGGGCGGGGATGGCAGGGGCGCGACGACGGCGACGGGGACGGGGCGAGCGGCGATGGCGACGGGGACGGGGCGCGCGGCGACAGGAACTAACTGAAATTTTTCATAAGTGTTGTATATATAGGAGAGGCATTTAGTACCGGTTGGCATTGTTAAGGAAATCGTTAACTCGTAGCTGCTCGGTTGGCTGGCGAGTAGGGGATTAATAGGCTAATCGGCAAGTTAATCGGCCATTTAATCAATTAATCGGATGATTTTATCGGTTTGCCGGCTACTCGGTGACCCTACGAGTAGCGATTAATCGGCAAGTTAACTGGTTAATTGAACAAATTCTTGAACAGGGCCGGTTGGAGTCACCAACCGGTACTAAAGGCCAACTTTGGCCAGGCCAAGAGGCGGGAAGAGCATGCCTTTAGTACCGGTTGGTGGCTCCAACCGGTACTACCCTTTAGTACCGGTTGGAGCCACCAACCGGTACTAAAGGTGGTGCGCTGCCTGCACAAAGTTTAGTCCCACCTCGCCGGGCGAAGGGCAGCCGCACTGGTTTATAAACCCAGCCGCGGCTGCCCTTTCGAACTCCTCTATAAGCAGGCTTCTGGGCCTAACTACGGCGCGCTGCCCTGTGAGTCTCCTGGGCCTTGTGGGCCTGAAATTGCACGCCCGTGGTCTAGCAGGCCCACAGGGCAGGGCCCTAAACTTTTTAATATAGTTTCTTTTTTTCTGCTTTATTTTTTCTTCTATTTATTTGTGAGTAGTTTTTTTCTTTTCTGCTATATTTATTTTCTTCTATTTATTTTTGAGTAGTTTTTTTATATAGTTTTTTTCTTTTCTACTATAGTTTTTTTCTTTTCTGCTTTATTTATTTTCTTCTATTCATTTATTTTTATATACCATGCCTTTCGGTGTAACAGATGAGTTTTCGTCTGAAACCGGCCCTGATACTTTGAAAGAGATTGTCCAGTTTGTAAACAAGTGCATCTAGTTTTTTCCATAACAGAAGAAGTCCGGAGTTGTAATAAGTTACTAAAAATAAAAAAGAGGTGCAATGCTCGTTAATTCGCTTCAAGCCTTTCGGAATAGTGTAAAGTGCACTGTACATAGCTCCGTGCAGTCTACCATATTCCTCAAGGCTTGAAGCTAAGCAACGTGAGCATGGAGCCTCTTCTTCATCGTCTCTGCACTCAGGGCTTATAAACCGCTCCTAGTCCCTCTCTCTTGGCGAGGTGGGACTAAAAAAAGCTTACT
Source organism: Triticum urartu (assembly GCF_056163025.1). Lineage (NCBI taxonomy): Eukaryota > Viridiplantae > Streptophyta > Magnoliopsida > Poales > Poaceae > Triticum > Triticum urartu. Next base: position 719,080,545 of record NC_141879.1, read on the forward strand.
AAGAAACTGTAGTACGATCACCCTTTAGTACCGGTTGGAGCCACCAACCGGTACTAAAGGTGGTGCGCTGCCTGCACAAAATTTAGTGTCATTTAGCTCAAAAAAATCATTAAATGCATGAAAAATATCAAATGAAGGCAGAAATGGTTGAAAGTTGATGGTGTCGCTTTGAATGGTGCATACTGAATGCACAAAAAGTCTGGAGTTGTAATAAGTTTAAAAAAATGAAATGCCTTTGTAACAGATGAGTTTAATTTCGTCAGAAACCCGAATACTTCGAAAGAGATTGTCCGGTTTGTAAACAAAGTGCATCCAGTTTTTGCCGTAACCCTCTCAACTTTTTTGAACAATCTATGTGGGTGAAATTATGATACCATGCCAAGTTTCAACCTTTTCAGAGTTCATTTGTAGTGCTTTTCAATTTCCAAGTCATTTAGTTCTAAAAAATCATTAAATGCATGAAAAATAGCAAATGAAGGCAGAAATAGTTGAAAGTTGATGGCGTTGCTTTGAATGATGCACACTGAACACAAAAAATATAAGAGCATTTAGATCATGATCTTATATTTCTTTACAGTCTGAATTGTCAATATGATCTTATACATCAAAAATACTTTGATCATCAATGATCTTTTGTGTACAATGATACAATACTATATTAATGTGAATGGATGTGTCATAGTCTGTTGTGAGCAACAAAGAGAGAGAGAAACGCATGCATGACATTAAATGGACTGACATGATACGATACTATATTAATGTGAATGGTATGACGAAGCATAGTTTGCATGCACTCGAATCTCCAGCATAACCAACGATGGATGCATGCACCGGAGCTCCCCGTGCATGGGAGAAATACTTTTCTCCTTCAACCACTCTCAGTTTCCATTCACGATGCCTATGAACCAGGTTATAGATTGTGATTACTTGAAAAAATCAATTCCATTTGTCAAGTATACTCTGGGTTTTAGTCACGCCGCTGTAAATCCACCTACTGTGCGGCGCCACCGACCACGTGTCCATAGCCGCCACCCACGTGAAGCGCCTCAAGATCGGCACGGGCCCCGCTGTCTCTTCTTGCAACCACATCATAGTTGCTTACTGTGGGTGTGGTGCCACCGCCCACGCCCACGAAGTGTCTGACGGAATGCCGGAGCGGGACGTGGTCTCCTGGATGGCCCACATGTCCGGGTACTCTAGTGCCGGCCGACCCTGCCTGGCTGTTTCCCTCCTTGTGTCATGTCTTATAGTGGCGTGCCACTGAATGCCTTCACCTTGTTGACAGCCGCCAGCGCATGCACACACCTTGCTAATGCCGGACTGGCGCGGAGAGTGCATGCCCATGTTGAGGTCGAGGGCTATGCGTCAGACGCCGTCGTTGCAACCCCGCTTGTTGACATGTATGGCGAGGCCGAAAATGTGGCGGGTCCCCGCGTAGTGTTTGATGGTATGGCTGCTGTTAGAGTTGTGTCGAATATTGTGTACAAGTTAGGTTACAGTTGGACTCTGAGTTGTATTGTGTTTAGATAGGATATGGAGTCGTGTCCTAGTAGGACACTTCTATCCTAGGCCTCTCATATATAGCGGGGCTAGACACACGATGTAACCTATGCCAACATAATAGCACCGGAACGCAGGGTAAGCCGGCGGCATGTGCCGGTGTCCAGGGCGACCGGGTGCGGTATTGTAGCGGTGTCACGGGGAGGAGCGTCCATAGCAGGCCCCGGGGATGTAGCCATATCGATGAATCTCGGTGTCGTGCTCGTGTGATTGCTTGATCCTCGAATGATCGACGGTATGCCTCGGATTTATTCTAACAAGTGGTATCATGAGCTAGGCGTGAGGCAGGTTGATCTAAAAGATGAAGAAGCAGTTGCGTGGTGGATGCGTCGGCATCGACGAGTTGCAAAGGGCGCGGGATATGCGGCGATGGATTGGGTGGATCGATCGGGCGAGCATCAGGCGGCGCGTGTACCTGCTGGTGGGATCGCTGGCATCTGGCGGCTGGTGCGTTCAGCAGTGAAAGCCTAGGCGAGACCCATGGCGGCGCGGCCCGTGTGGCTACAACAGGGGGCAAGGCCGAAGCTGGCCAGAAGCGCGTCTCGCGAAGGTGCTGCTCAAGAGCAGGCTGAAGCATGCGTGGATGACTCATCGTGTATGCGTACAGATGCAACACTGTGGATTTTGTTTTGAAAAAAAAGGATTGGGACCGAGTCCCTGGAGGCAGCGGCCTCTCGTGTACGATGCGGACGGAGGCACATCACATCTAGCGAGAGAAGATCCATCAACGATAAGATCCATTGGAAAGCAGAAGGTCATGGCAAAGCAAAGCTAGCATTGGAGTTTTGTGCCTGGAGCAGTTACACGTGAAGACCAAGATTGGTTGGATTTTGCTATTAGTGCACGAGGGTGTACCACGTAAGGTTTTGCTTGTGTATTTGGGCATCACGTGAGGAAAGCTCGGATAATTTTTCGCAGGGTCAGCCGTACAAAGAACCATGGCGCCAATGAATGCCAGATTTGAGGTGGAGAAGTTCGACGGAACTGAAAGCTTTGGGTTATGGTAGACAAGGGTGAATGATTTGTTTGGCACAACGGGTATGCTTGAAGGCGTTGCAGGAAGTCATGTCAGCTGTGATGGAATTATCATGTAATGGATGGAAATTCGCGGAAGACGATTTGGGAGCCTCGAGCGTGTCATGTAGCCGGACATGTTTGGCTGGGTCGGACTGGACAGTCTGACGGATCGACGTGAGTCGGTTGGTACAGAAGACGGTGGTGGGATCGGCGATGATGACATAGGAGCGTGATGCTGATGGTGACCGACTTCTGGGCGTGGAAACACGTGGCACATGCCCGAGGGCTTGTGTGGCTTCGACAAGACTATGGCGCGGGGTTGTTTCAAGACGGTGCACACGGAGCTTGGAATCGACGGGGCGCGGGGTAGACTGATCATCTACCATGGAGTCATGTTGAAGGTGGAGCTAGAGTTTGGAAGACTTCACTCGGTGCTGATTGAGGGGTTACGACATAAGGATCCAGGGAATCGAAGCCTATTCAGCAAGGGGAAAAAAGCGAGTGACACGTAGTTTGGACTGGAGCCCAGTGGTCTGATGGAAGCCTGAAATTCGTCATCAGTCGGCGATGATCGGTGGTACTCTGCAATGGGGGTTGAGTGATGTGGTTTTACGACCCTTGAGACTCGACCGGGACAGCGGAGGCGGCGAGGCGTGTGGTATGCACGGGACATGGAGACAGGCCAAATCTCTGGTGGTCATACATGTGGTGAGACAACTGCGAATTTGACTCGGGATGACTACAAGCAACGGTGAAATTCCTTCAAGTTTCAGACAGGCGGTCAAGAAAGGAGCGGTGATGTTGAGTTCAGGTAACTCTTATGTGTGACACCCAATATGTGAGTTGTTCACTTTCACGTAGGTCAATGATCAGTGTGTGATGGCGTTGGACTGATGTTCTAGAAGTTGGGAGCACAAACTAGAGTAATAAGGAACTTAATTTCGTTCGAGTGTTGACTCTGGTCAAGAAAAGAAGGGACTACAAGTTACAGGTGGAGTCATATGGAGTCATATGGAGTCTTTGGAGTAGCAGCGATACTCATGGGATAAGCTCAAGTCTAGTGTACATGGAAGTTTGACGCATTGACAAATTTAGGATGGTGGAGAATATTCGCCAAGGTGGAGTTTGTTAGAGTTGTGTCGAATATTGTGTACAAGTTAGGTTACAGTTGGACTCTGAGTTGTATTGTGTTTAGATAGGATATGGAGTCGTGTCCTAGTAGGACACTTCTATCCTAGGCCTCTCATATATAGCGGGGCTAGACACACGATGTAACCTATGCCAACATAATAGCACCGGAACGCAGGGGAAGCCGGCGGCATGTGCCGGTGTCCAGGGCGACCGGGTGCGGTATTATAGCGGTGTCACGGGAAGGAGCGTCCATAGTCAGGCCCCGGGAATGTAGCCATATCGATGAATCTCGGTATCGTGCTCGTGTGATTGCTTGATCCTCAGATGATCGACGGTATGCCTCGGATTTATTCTAACAGCTGCTCCGGCGAGGAATGCGGTGACATGGGGCTCGATGCTGTCTGTAACTCTGTATATGCACATAATGCGCTTGGGTGCGAGGCCATCCAACTTTTCGCCTAGTTCAGAACCAAAAGCAACTCCATAGCGCCCAACCACTTGATGCTGTCAAGCGTTTGTGAATGCGTGTGCAGGCATTGGGCAGCTGGGAGTTGGCAAGTCTGTGCATGGGATAGTCCTTCGGTTTGGGCACGGTCGCACGGATGCAATGGCATGATTGTTGTGGCTTTGGTTGACATATGTACTCCACGTGTGGCAACAGTGAAGTGGCAAATGATCAGGATTGAGCAAATGAGCAGCCCTCGATCATCTGCTAAACCTCCATCACTGTGGCAACAGTGAAGTACTCCTTCCGTCCGGATTTATTAGGCCCATCAGCAAATAAGCCCTGTCCGCTTTTATTAGGCCCCATTGGCGACCGTGTAAACTTCCTCCCTCGATTTAATTGATGAGCTGTAATATTGCTATGCCTGCACGCGCGGGAGCATGCATGCATGCGCACCATTGGTGGAGGGCTGGTGGGTTCCGTGTTGCATGCATAGTCAGCAGTAATTTACATGCCAAACGAGGCGTTAACTAGCAGCATGAGGAATTAATGCCTTGAAAAACGTAGACAATTACTAGCTGCCTTGGTCCTGCTGATTTGGTCTTTGGGCCTAATAAACCCAGACGGATGTAGTACTGTCTTGGGAGGTGTGCACTCTTTTTTTCAGTGAAATCATTGATCGAGATGTGCAGCCAAACAATGTTCCTAAATACTTCACAGTGCAGCTGCGCTGGATGGACGCGGCGAGCGCACGCGCTAGACGATAAAACTAGTTTGCTGTCTGTAACAAATGCGTCAACTGGGTAGTGTAAAGCGCATGCATGTGCCAACGTCATCTATTTATTCTGCTTCAACTTTTCAAAAAGTTACAACTTTTGAACCGAGTGTCAGAACGCATAACCGTTTTCACTGCAGGGTTCCTCGCGACGAGCTCCTCAAAACTAGATCCCATATGAATATGTTTTGATAATTTTTTTTCAAAAGCAACTTTGATACTAGATGAAGCAACTTTAGTGTTAAACATGAGCAACTCTGATGCTAGATGAATTGCGCCGTGTGTATGACTAACTTCGCCTAGTAGCCACCTAGTTAGTTGTGTGCAACAGTGTAATAGGGGGGTCACCATGATTTCTAAGTTGCATACATTGGAAAAAAAGTTGTGGATTGTTTAGTTGCCTATCATACTATGAAAATTTCTTACCGTAGAGTGGAAACTTGTCTAACATGGCTTATAAGTTGTCTACCGCAGAAACCACGTTGCCCTTTCACTACAAAGTTGCCTACTGGTGATCCTCAATTTCTTACAATACTATGAAAGTTGTCCATCAAGGGACCTAAGTTGCCTACAATATCGAAAAGTTTTTGTGGGATCTAAGTCATCTATCATGATTTCAAATTTTGAACTATGTGGGGATGGGTGGTATGGGATCTGTGTGTTTTCCTTTTCTAGGGGAGTCTGCCCGCCAACGCTATTAAGCACACGGATGTTGGCTAGCCAGGTCCTGACGAGTTCTTCAAAACTAAATCCACACGAATACGTTTTGATGATTTTTCTTTCTTTCAGAAAGCAACTTAGACGCTAGATGAGACAACTTTAGTGCTAAACAGAAGCAACTCACACCAATTTAAAGTAACTAATTACCAACAATGAGCAACTAACTAGTAATAGAGAATAACCTTGAACAGAGGTAGACAACATCATGTCACCTTTATAAGCAACTTTCTTTCTACGAGACACAACTTTAGTGCAAAAAATAGGCAACTTCACTACACTTTCTCCTAATTCATTTTCTCTTACATTCTCCTAACTGAAGGAAATATGCCCTAGAGGCAATAATAAAGTTATTATTTTTTTCCTTATAATCATGATAAATGTTTATTATTCATGCTAGAATTGTATTAACCGGAAACATAATACATGTGTGAATACATAGACAAACAAAGTGTCACTAGTATGCCTCTACTTGACTAGCTCGTTAATCAAAGATGGTTATGTTTCCTAACCATGAACAATGAGTTGTTATTTGATTAACGAGGTCATATCATTAGTTGAATGATCTGATTGACATGACCCATTCCATTAGCTTAGCACCCGATCGTTTAGTATGTTGCTATTGCTTTCTTCATGACTTATACATGTTCCTATGACTATGAGATTATGCAACTCCCGTTTACCGGAGGAACACTTTCGGTGCTACCAAACGTCACAACGTAACTGGGTGATTATAAAGGAGCATTACAGGTGTCTCCAAAGGTAGATGTTGGGTTGGCGTATTTCGAGATTAGGATTTGTCACTCCGATTGTCGGAGAGGTATCTCTGGGCCCTCTTGGTAATACACATCACATAAGCCTTGCAAGCATTACAACTAATATGTTAGTTGTGAGATGATGTATTACGGAACGAGTAAAGAGACTTGCCGGTAACGAGATTGAACTAGGTATTGGATACCGACGATCGAATCTCGGGCAAGTAACATACCGATGACAAAGGGAACAACGTATGTTGTTATGCGGTCTGACCGATAAAGATCTTCGTAGAATATGTAGGAGCCAATATGGGCATCCAGGTCCCGCTATTGGTTATTGACCGGAGACGTGTCTCGGTCATGTCTACATTGTTCTCGAACCCGTAGGGTCCGCACGCTTAAGGTTACGATGACAGTTTCATTATGAGTTTATGCATTTTGATGTACCGAAGGTTGTTCGGAGTCCCGGATGTGATCACGGACATGACGAGGAGTCTCGAAATGGTCGAGACGTAAAGATTGATATATTGGAAGCCTATGTTTGGACATCGGAAGTGTTCCGGGTGAAATCGGGATTTTACCGGGTTACCGGGAGGTTACCGGAACCCCCCGGGAGCCATATGGGCCTTCATGGGCCTTAGTGGAAAGGAGAAAGGGGCAGACCAAGGTGGCTGCGCCACTTCCCCCTCCCCTAGTCCTATTAGGACTAGGAGAAGGTGGCCGGCCCCCCTCTCTCTCTTTCCCCCCTTGGGAATCCTAGTTGGAATAGGATTGGGGGGGGGAGTCCTACTCCCGGAAGGAGTAGGACTCCTCCTGCGCCTCTCTCCCTGGCCGGCGCCCCCCTCCCCCCTTGGCTCCTTTATATACTGAGGTAGAGGCACCCTAGAACACACAAGTTGATCCACGTGATCTATTCCTTAGCCGTGTGCGGTGCCCCCTGCCACCATATACCTCGATAATACTGTAGCGGAGTTTAGGCGAAGCCCTGCTGCTGTAGTTCATCAAGATCGTCACTACGCCGTCGTGCTGACGGAACTCTTCCCCGACACTTTGCTGTATCGGAGTCCGGGGATCGTCATCGAGCTGAACGTGTGCTCGAACTCGGAGGTGCCGTGGTTTCGGTGCTTGATCGGTTGGATCGTGAAGACGTACGACTACTTCCTCTACGTCGTGTCATCGCTTACGTAGTCGGTCTGCGTTGGGTACGTAGACAACACTCTCCCCCTCGTTGCTATGCATCACATGATCTTGCGTGTGCGTAGGAAATTTTTTGAAATTACTACGAAACCCAACAGTGGCATCCGAGCCTAGGTTATTTATGTTGATGTTATATGCACGAGTAGAACACAAGTGAGTTGTGGACGATACAAGTCATACTGCCTACGAGCATGTCATACTTTGGTTCGGCGGTATTGTTGGACGAGATGACCCGGACCAACCTTACGCGTACGCTTACGCGAGACCGGTTCCCTCGACGTGCTTTGCACATAGATGGCCTGCGGGCGACTGTCTCTCCAACTTTAGTTGAACCAAGTATGGCTACGCCCGGTCCTTGCGAAGGTTAAAACGGAGTCTATTTGACAAACTATCGTTGTGGTTTTGATGCGTAGGTGAGATTGGTTCTTACTTAAGCCCGTAGCAGCCACGTAAAACATGCAACAACAAAGTAGAGGACGTCTAACTTGTTTTTGCAGGGCATGTTGTGATGGGATATGGTCAAGGCATGATGCTGAATTTTATTGTATGAGATGATCATGTTTTGTAACCGAGTTATTGGCAACTGGCAGGAGCCATATGGTTGTCGCTTTATTGTATGCAATGCAATCGCGATGTAATGCTTTACTTTATTACTAAACGGTAGTGATAGTCGTGGAAGCATAAGATTAGCGAGACGACAACGATGCTACGATGGAGATCAAGGTGTCGCGCCGGTGACGATGGTGATCATGACGGTGCTTCGGAGATGGAGATCACAAGCACAAGATGATGATGGCCATATCATATCACTTATATTGATTGCATGTGATGTTTATCTTTTTATGCATCTTATCTTGCTTTGATTGACGATAGCATTATAAGATGATCTCTCACTAAATTATCAAGAAGTGTTCTCCCTGAGTATGCACCATTGCCAAAGTTCGTCGTGCCCAGACACCACGTGATGATCGGGTGTGATAAGCTCTACGTCCATCTACAACGGGTGCAAACCAGTTTTGCATACGCAGAATACTCAGGTTAAACTTGACGAGCCTAGCATATGCAGATATGGCCTCAGAACACGGAGACCGAAAGGTCGAGCGTGAATCATATAGTAGATATGATCAACATAAACGATGTTCACCATTGAAAACTACTCCATCTCACGTGATGATCGGTTATGGTTTAGTTGATTTGGATCACGTAATCACTTAGAAGATTAGAGGGATGTCTATCTAAGTGGGAGTTCTTAAGTAATATGATTAATTGAACTTAAATTTATCATGAACTTAGTACCTGATAGTATCTTGCTTGTTTATGTTGATTGTAGATAGATGGCTCGTGCTGTTGTTCCGTTGAATTTTAATGCGTTCCTTGAGAAAGCAAAGTTGAAAGATGATGGTAGCAATTACACGGACTGGGTCCGTAACTTGAGGATTATCCTCATTGCTGCACAGAAGAATTACGTCCTGGAAGCACCGCTGGGTGCCAGGCCTGCTGCTGGAGCAACACCAGACGTTGTGAACGTCTGGCAGAGCAAAGCTGATGACTACTCGATAGTTCAGTGTGCCATGCTTTACGGCTTAGAATCGGGACTTCAACGACGTTTTGAACGTCATGGAGCATATGACATGTTCCAGGAGTTGAAGTTAATATTTCAAGCAAATGCCCGAATTGAGAGATATGAAGTCTCCAATAAGTTCTATAGCTGCAAGATGGAGGAGAACAGTTCTGTCAGTGAGCATATACTCAAAATGTCTGGGTATAATAATCACTTGATTCAATTGGGAGTTAATCTTCCGGATGATTGCGTCATTGACAGAATTCTCCAATCACTGCCACCAAGCTACAAGAGCTTAGTGATGAACTATAATATGCAAGGGATGAACAAGACTATTCCCGAGCTCTTCGCAATGCTGAAAGCTGCGGAGGTAGAAATCAAAAAGGAGCATCAAGTGTTGATGGTTAACAAAACCACTAGTTTCAAGAAAAAGGGCAAAGGGAAGAAGAAGGGGAACTTCAAGAAGAACGGCAAGCAAGTTGCTGCTCAGGAGAAGAAACCCAAGTCTGGACCTAAGCCTGAAACTGAGTGCTTCTACTACAAGCAGACTGGTCACTAGAAGCGGAACTGCCCCAAGTATTTGGCGGATAAGAAGGATGGCAAGGTGAACAAAGGTATATGTGATATACATGTTATTGATGTGTACCTTACTAGAGCTCGCAGTAGCACCTGGATATTTGATACTGGTTCTGTTGCTAATATTTGCAACTCGAAACAGGGACTACGGAATAAGCGAGCACTGGCAAAGGACGAGGTGACGATGCGCGTGGGAAACGGTTCCAAAGTCGATGTGATCGCGGTTGGCACGCTACCTCTACATCTACCTTCGGGATTAATATTAGACCTAAATAATTGTTATTTGGTGCCAGCGATGAGCATGAACATTATATCTGGATCTTGTTTAATGCGAGACGGTTATTCATTTAAATCAGAGAATAATGGTTGTTCTATTTATATGAGTAATATCTTTTATGGTCATGCACCCTTGAAGAGTGGTCTATTCTTATTGAATCTCGATAGTAGTAATACGCATATTCATAATGTTGAAGCCAAAAGATGCAGAGTTGATAATGAAAGTGCAACTTATTTGTGACACTGTCGTTTAGGTCATATCGGTATAAAGCGCATGAAGAAACTCCATACTGATGGACTTTTGGAACCACTTGATTATGAATCACTTGGTACTTGCGAACCGTGCCTCATGGGCAAGATGACTAAAACACCGTTCTCCGGTACTATGGAGAGAGCAACAGATTTGTTGGAAATCATACATACCGATGTATGTGGTCCGATGAATATTGAGGCTCGTGGCGGATATCGTTATTTTCTCACCTTCACAGATGATTTAAGAAGATATGGGTATATATACTTAATGAAACATAAATCTGAAACATTTGAAAAGTTCAAAGAATTTCAGAGTGAAGTTGAAAATCATCATAACAAGAAAATAAAGTTTCTACGATCTGATCGTGGAGGAGAATATTTGAGTTACGAGTTTGGTGTACATTTGAAAAACTGTGGAATAGTTTCGCAACTCACGCCACCCGGAACCCCACAGCGTAATGGTGTGTCCGAACGTCGTAATCGTACTTTACTGGATATGGTGCGATCTATGATGTCTCTTACTGATTTACCGCTATCGTTTTGGGGTTATGCTCTAGAGACGGCCGCATTCACGTTAAATAGGGCACCATCAATATCCGTTGAGACGACGCCTTATGAACTGTGGTTTGGCAAGAAACCAATGTTGTCGTTTCTTAAAGTTTGGGGCTGCGATGCTTATGTGAAAAAGTTTCAACCTGATAAGCTCGAACCCAAATCGGAGAAATGTGTATTCATAGGATACCCAAAGGAGACTGTTGGGTACACCTTCTATCACAAATCCGAAGGCAAAACATTCGTTGCCAAGAATGGATCCTTTCTAGAGAAGGAGTTTCTCTCGAAAGAAGTGAGTGGGAGGAAAGTAGAACTTGACGAGGTAACTGTACCTGCTCCCTTACTGGAAAGTAGTTCATCACAGAAAACTGTTTCAGTGACACCTACACCAGTTAGTGAGGAAGCCAATGATAATGATCATGAAACTTCAGATCAAGATACTACTGAACCTCGTAGATCAACCAGAGTAAGATCCGCACCAGAGTGGTACGATAATCCTGTTCTGGAAGTCATGATACTAGATCATGATGAACCTACGAACTATGAAGAAGCGATGGTGAGCCCAGATTCCGCAAAGTGGTTTGAAGCCATGAAATCTGAGATGGGATCCATGTATGAGAACAAAGTATGGGCTTTGGTTGACTTGCCCGATGATCGGCAAGCAATTGAAAATAAATGGATCTTTAAGAAGAAGACTGACGCTGATGGTAATGTTACTGTCTACAAAGCTCGACTTGTCGCAAAAGGTTTTCGGCAAGTTCAAGGGATTGACTACGATGAGACTTTCTCACCCGTAGCGATGCTTAAGTCCGTCCGAATCATGTTAGCGATTGCCGCATTTTATGATTATGAAATTTGGCAGATGGATGTCAAAACTGCATTCCTGAATGGATTTCTGGAAGAAGAGTTGTATATGATGCAACCGGAAGGTTTTGTCGATCCAAAGGGAGCTAACAAAGTGTGCAAGCTCCAGCGATCCATTTATGGACTGGTGCAAGCCTCTCGGAGTTGGAATAAAATTTTTGATAGTGTGATCAAAGCATTTGGTTTTATACAGACTTTCGGAGAAGCCTGTATTTACAAGAAAATGAGTGGGAGCTCTGTAGCATTTCTGATATTATATGTGGATGACATATTGCTGATCAGAAATGATATAGAATTTCTGGATAGCATAAAGGGATACTTGAATAAAAGTTTTTCAATGAAAGACCTCGGTGAAGCTGCTTACATATTAGGCATTAAGATCTATAGAGATAGATCAAGACGCTTAATTGGACTTTCACAAAGCACATACCTTGACAAAATTTTGAAGAAGTTCAAAATGGATCAAGCAAAGAAAGGGTTTTTGCCTGTGTTACAAGGTGTGAAGTTGAGTAAGACTCAATGCCCGACCACTGCAGAAGATAGAGAGAATATGAAAGATGTTCCCTATGCATCAGCCATAGGATCTATCATGTATGCAATGATGTGTACCAGACCTGATGTGTCCCTTGCTATAAGTTTAGCAGGGAGGTACCAAAGTAATCCAGGAGTGGATCACTGGACAGCGGTCAAGAACATCCTAAAATACCTGAAAAGGACTAAGGATATGTTTCTCGTATATGGAGGTGACAAAGAGCTCACCGTAAAAGGTTACGTTGATGCAAGCTTTGACACTGATCCGGACGATTCTAAATCGCAAACCGGATACGTGTTTACATTAAACGGTGGAGCTGTCAGTTGGTGCAGTTCTAAACAAAGCGTCGTAGCGGGATCTACATGTGAAGCGGAGTACATAGCTGCTTCGGAAGCAGCAAACGAAGGAGTCTGGATGAAGGAGTTCATATCCGATCTAGGTGTCATACCTAATGCATCGGGTCCAATGAAAATCTTTTGAGACAATACTGGTGCAATTGCCTTGGCAAAGGAATCCAGATTTCACAAAAGGACCAAACACATCAAGAGACGCTTCAACTCCATCCGGGATCTAGTCCAGGTGGGAGACATAGAGATTTGCAAGATACATACGGATCTGAATGTTGCAGACCCGTTGACTAAGCCTCTTCCACGAGCAAAACATGATCAGCACCAAAGCTCCATGGGTGTTAGAATCATTACAGTGTAATCTAGATTATTGACTCTAGTGCAAGTGGGAGACTGAAGGAAATATGCCCTAGAGGCAATAATAAAGTTATTATTTTTTTCCTTATAATCATGATAAATGTTTATTATTCATGCTAGAATTGTATTAACCGGAAACATAATACATGTGTGAATACATAGACAAACAAAGTGTCACTAGTATGCCTCTACTTGACTAGCTCGTTAATCAAAGATGGTTATGTTTCCTAACCATGAACAATGAGTTGTTATTTGATTAACGAGGTCATATCATTAGTTGAATGATCTGATTGACATGACCCATTCCATTAGCTTAGCACCCGATCGTTTAGTATGTTGCTATTGCTTTCTTCATGACTTATACATGTTCCTATGACTATGAGATTATGCAACTCCCGTTTACCGGAGGAACACTTTCGGTGCTACCAAACGTCACAACGTAACTGGGTGATTATAAAGGAGCATTACAGGTGTCTCCAAAGGTAGATGTTGGGTTGGCGTATTTCGAGATTAGGATTTGTCACTCCGATTGTCGGAGAGGTATCTCTGGGCCCTCTTGGTAATACACATCACATAAGCCTTGCAAGCATTACAACTAATATGTTAGTTGTGAGATGATGTATTACGGAACGAGTAAAGAGACTTGCCGGTAACGAGATTGAACTAGGTATTGGATACCGACGATCGAATCTCGGGCAAGTAACATACCGATGACAAAGGGAACAACGTATGTTGTTATGCGGTCTGACCGATAAAGATCTTCGTAGAATATGTAGGAGCCAATATGGGCATCCAGGTCCCGCTATTGGTTATTGACCGGAGACGTGTCTCGGTCATGTCTACATTGTTCTCGAACCCGTAGGGTCCGCACGCTTAAGGTTACGATGACAGTTTCATTATGAGTTTATGCATTTTGATGTACCGAAGGTTGTTCGGAGTCCCGGATGTGATCACGGACATGACGAGGAGTCTCGAAATGTTCGAGACGTAAAGATTGATATATTGGAAGCCTATGTTTGGACATCGGAAGTGTTCCGGGTGAAATCGGGATTTTACCGGGTTACCGGGAGGTTACCGGAACCCCCCGGGAGCCATATGGGCCTTCATGGGCCTTAGTGGAAAGGAGAAAGGGGCAGCCCAAGGTGTCTGCGCCACTTCCCCCTCCCCTAGTCCTATTAGGACTAGGAGAAGGTGGCCGGCCCCCCTCTCTCTCTTTCCCCCCTTGGGAATCCTAGTTGGAATAGGATTGGGGGGGGGGGAGTCCTACTCCCGGAAGGAGTAGGACTCCTCCTGCGCCTCTCTCCCTGGCCGGCGCCCCCCTCCCCCCTTGGCTCCTTTATATACTGAGGTAGAGGCACCCTAGAACACACAAGTTGATCCACATGATCTATTCCTTAGCCGTGTGCGGTGCCCCCTGCCACCATATACCTCGATAATACTGTAGCGGAGTTTAGGCGAAGCCCTGCTGCTGTAGTTCATCAAGATCGTCACTACGCCGTCGTGCTGACGGAACTCTTCCCCGACACTTTGCTGGATCGGAGTCCGGGGATCGTCATCGAGCTGAACGTGTGCTCGAACTCGGAGGTGCCGTGGTTTCGGTGCTTGATCGGTTGGATCGTGAAGACGTACGACTACTTCCTCTACGTCGTGTCATCGCTTCCGCAGTCGGTCTGCGTTGGGTACGTAGACAACACTCTCCCCCTCGTTGCTATGCATCACATGATCTTGCGTGTGCGTAGGAAATTTTTTGAAATTATTACGAAACCCAACACTAACTTCCTCACAGGTACCTCTAAGTTGCATATTCTCCTAGCTTCCTCAATGGTACTTCTAAGTTGAATATTGTTGATTCTAAACTGCCTATAATACTATGAAGTCATCTACCATTGATACTCTTGTATCTGCTATTGCTAACTACGATAGGCAACTTGGTTCTCAATTTTGGCAACTTTAGAGTGTTTGCAGGCAACTTAGAAAAACAATGATAAACAACTTCACAATATTGTAGGCAACTATTTTTGCAAAGTTAGGCAACCGAGCAACAATGATAGACAACTAATTACCAATAGTAGGCAACTAGGCATCAATTGGTAGGCAATTTACAATATTTATAGGCAACTGCACATCAATTGTAGGCAACTGACTATCAAACAATAGGCAAATGAGCAACCATGATAGGCAAGTTGGGATAATGTTAGTAAAATTCACAGGTACACATAGTGTAGTGAAGTTGTTTTGTATGTAGCACTAAAGGGGCGTTATGTTTTGTCTGTTTTTCTTGTTTTTACGCCAACAAACCTAATAGGAAGTCCTAGTAGGCCAAAGAGAAGAAGTTGCTTCTCTATAGCATGATAGTTGCCTCCTTCACACCCAAAGTTGCCCTAAAAAAGTATCCAGTTGCCCACAGTCAACCATACAATTGCCTAAAACAAAGTATCCAGTTGCCCACAATCAACAAATAGTTTGCCTAAAACCATGTATCCAGTTGCCCAATCCTCACGAACAGAAATATTTTATCAAGACCATTTTTTGGTAAATATCTAAATGTTTTAGATACCTGTAATTAAGTTTGGGTCATAGAGGGGGAGTCAAGATTTTCCACTCCTCGGGTGGGATCCCTTGGTGCGACCGTAGAGGGGAGCGGTGGAACATACCTATATATGTTGTCTCTACTTGTTATTTTTGTGATTCTTTTTTTTTGCACAAGGGCTGCATGATGTTACTGCAAGGAGCTTATGGGGCAGCAACCCCTCTTTTAATGCATGACACTAGTTGCTTCAAATTTTGCAAGAGTTGTCTGAAATCGTAGCAAAGTTGTTGCATGTTTTTTTTTACTTTTTCATAGGGGATGCATGCTACTTTTACTGCAAGGAACTCATATGGGGCAGTAGTCCCTTTTTTAATGCATGCCTGATAGTAGTTGGACTCAATGGATGGTTAAAAGTGTCTAAAGAGGCCGATTTCGATATTTGGGGCGTTTTTGGTGATCCACGTTGGAGTTGTCCTTATGGTAGGCGTTTTAGAGGTGAAGCTAGTCAATTGGTAGTCATGATAACCAACTTATAAGGATCCCCCATTGATAGGTAGTCATATTAGGGGGGGGGGGGAAATGAGTTGCTTTTCTATAGCACTAAAGTTGCCTCTGTAGTACACAAAGTTGTTCGAAAAAAAAAAGTTCATCAAAACCTACTTATATGGGATCTAGTTATGAAGAACTCGTCGCGATAAACCCAACGATGAAAACGGATTTGAATTTTGTCATTCTAATCAAAAGTTACAAGTTTTTAAAGTTTTTGATCCCATAATAAATGCAGGTGGGATAGTTATGTGCGCGCATTCGGTTTCCTTTTTTGGTTGTCCTCACTGGCGCACGGAGAGGTACTTCCTTATATGGGAGAGCGCTCACTCCCAGGTATGAGCGCACGGGCACCATTGAGTCACGTCCAACAATGTTACACTGCTTGGCGTCATGCACGCTTGCAGCCATTCTGATCTTGTTGACACCGGCCTCCATCTCCCATGTTCCATGCAGAGCAAGATGTAGCAGGTGCACTTCAGCCGGTCAGACTGGCAATGCCGTTGATATGTGGTCGAACATGAGGCGACGAGGCATACAGAAAGATGTTGGGTGCAGCTGGATTGAGATAAATGACATACCCTACATGTTCTACGCTGGATTGGTATCACCTGCCGGTGCAAGGGCAGGTGAAGTGATGAAGTTGCTTGATGAGTTAGAGGTTAAGATGTGGGGGAAGGGTTACAAGGCTGGACTAGGTAGTAATAGTCTTCGATGCTCACGAAGAGGATGGAGAGGACGGGAAGGTGAGATGGTTGGAGTGCACATTGAGTTGTTGGAATTGGGGTTTGGTTTGCTAGTTATCCCCAAGGTAATGACCATCAGGGTGATGAAGAACCTGAGGCTGTGCTGCGACTGTCGTGATGCGTTCAAGCTCATAAGTGGCATTATGTAGCGTGAGTTTGTCATGAGGGTTCTGAATAGATTCCATCACTTCAAGATGGGGTCATGTTCTTGCAATGAATACTGGTGATCCAAGGCTGAAATCAAAGTGATTGTCAACTTTGTGATAAAGAAGGGAAACAACATTGGCAATTTCTCTTCATAAAGATACAGAGGTGGCCATGTATCACTTATGAACTGTACTGTGTTTCTAATTGTTTGGTTGTCTTGCACAAGTTTCCTCGGAGAAATGCTGGAATCCGATCAGCTAGAAACATTTTCCTGATGAGAAATAACATTTTTCCAATCAGCTGGAAATTTCAATTTAAGTAAATTTACGATACATCAAGAAATTTACTATAGATGTGATTCCTCATGCTGTAAAGTGCTAGAAGATACATTAGCTAGTAAATTTATAATACATCAAGAAATTTATAGTACTTCTGTAAAGTCGTCTCTGTGTTGATCTTTCTTATGAATTTCCTGAGTAACAGATGAATCCTTTCTTGCTTTTACACAAGGAGAGCTATCCTTATGAATTTGCTGAATGTGTCTGACTGTTGCCCTTGATAACTTACAGTTGCAGCCTTCCATTAGGTCAAATAAATGGCTCCTAGATGGCTGTTCCAATAGTCCTTCCAGCTTTTTTCAGCTGAAGGGCAACCATCTGAGAGGCGGCCAAAGGGCATCTGCAACATTTCTTGAAGTACATACATTAGATTAGTCTTGAACAATCTAAATGCAGGGAAATAGCTACAAATGAATTAATACAGGGTTGCAGGTTAGCCAAACCATGATAACGTATTTTTATATTTTGAAAAGGGACAAAAGATAAACTAGCTCTGTTTTTCTTTTCAATCTGAACAATTTTTTGACAAATCAGTCATGATTTTATTGCCTTTTTGGAAATAGTCAAGATTTGTAGTTACACTAACTTGTTGGCTGCTTTAGTTTAGATATCTCAAAATCAAGAAGTGGACTGCAATGCCGTAAGAAAATCTCTGAAAGCTTCTAAAACTTAACCAAAATGTATAAAAAATGGAGTAATGAAAACCTGGATAAGGTGATGCAGGCAAGGTTTTGGATCCCGGATGGAACATTTTTGAAGGTCTCATCGTCAAAACTTAACTAAAAAAGTCGTCAGAACATATCAACATGGGATCTAATTTTGAAGGTCTCGTCGAGACGAATTTTTTATGTGCTAACGGATCTTGAATCGGTGCAACGGTTTAAGGTACAAAACATTTTGAATTTTTCATTTCAATAAAATCTTTGCTGACATCAGCATTTTTGTGCTATATGCATGGATATAGCAATTAAGGGAAAAGTTGTGTTTGGTTATGTATAAAAAGGAGAAACAAAAAGAACCACAACCCTGGACTACACTGGATACACTCAATGGGAGCTCGCTTCTACAGAATTAGATCGTTCGGAAATGATGGTTAAATACGTAACATTCGGCAGTTATCAAATCCCTTTCTTAAAATAGAGATGGCATGTAATTATGACAATAAGTCACATATATCTTTACCTAACATCAAACGAGAGTTCAAAGGAAGTAAATGACAAAGCTACTTTTACTTTGATCACCAGTCAAGAGGCCTCGGCCATGTATTTAAAGCGAAACAACTAGTTTTCATCCACTAGTTAAGAGGCAGGGCAATAATACTCCTAGAATGTCATCATTGTACATTTATAAATATGGTCTGCATATTAGTTCCCAATCCAATATTAACCAAGAGTGCTAGCAGGGCCAAAAAAACGCCGGCATGATTTCTTCTAAATGATAGAAGAACATGGAAGCAACTGAAGAACAACCAAGCCCAGATAATAGGGTTGATGCGGATAACAGAGGGCGGCAGTTGCAGAGCCCCAAAAGCAAAGTCATTTCCCAAGGGAGCCCCAAGAAAGACATAACCATGTTGCTAACACAATGGACAAGAAATAATCAAGATATGTCTTGTACACTATTTAGATAAGTCGTGCTACTTTTTGTATAGATAATCTACCTAAACAAAATTTCAAATGGTCAACATTGTATTAATAGATAGTTGTGCGTCTTGTACATTGCATACACTCTAGAATCATCTATTTAGTCACATCTAAACTAATAAATCTTGACCTTAGCAATTTCTACCAAGTTACTTGATTGATACACTATAAAACACTACCAGATTCTCTTGATATTTAGGAATACAATGAGAAAGGACACAGACAAATACAATATAATTATTAAATGTGTGGTTTATTTGTAGAATATTTTGATAATATTGAACTGCTCAAATCTATGATGAAAGCCATTCTAACAAAAAAACTTGCTTAAGCATCCACTTTTTTGTTGCAAAATGATGCATTTCACATAGCACTAGAAACGTATTTCTAATGATAAATAGTAGAAATATATGCATTTTATAGTAAAATATGAGTTGTTTTACATTATTAATAGTTGTACCTAAATGTACTATTGATATAGAATGTGAAAAGCAATATACATTTGATGACAAGATAATTAGGAAGTAGAAAAATTCAGTATAAACAGATGATTAGATATCACTAGACTTGTAAAAGTGTGAATGACACCATTCACGACAAGTCTGTGTCACAACCTCTAATTCTGTAGTCTGGATCCTCTTTCAGGAGGTCGACTTTTGGCAATGACTTAAAAAACAACAACGAAATGTATTGCATTAATTTTTAATTTAATGGGCTATGTAAACCATGTGTAATGTAATTGACTTAAAAGTGCGTAAATTATGAGTTAACGTGCACAACACATGGTTGTGGCTAACAGTCGAGCTGTAATGACTGAAGGCTTCACACTTTTTGTTTAAATTTTACATACAACTCGTCTCATTCCTCATCTATTGCTATCAATTTATCCTTAGTACCAATCTGTGGTTGCCTTTCCTAGGCCAATTTTCCCACTTACTTTCTAGACCATCTCATCGCTTCGTTCACGAGAGATTCATCGCAGGTTGAACCTATAAACTTACACTATGAAACGTACTTGATCACTCCGATTAACTAACTTAAAAATTTAATCGTGCAACAACATCATGAAAATTTAGTCGTGTAATTTTTTCAATTTCATGATTTTGAATGTGTAAAATATTTTTTTAATTACATGAACATTAAAAAACATGCGCATTTCTAAACGCATTAATAGTTTTCTTAATTACATGAAGTACTTTATAAAATCAGATTAAAAAAATTAAAAAAACTCATGAACAACTTTTGTTGTTTTTTGAGATGTGTAATTAGTTTTTTTAAATATGTGAGCACTTTTTAAAAGTACATGAAACATTTTTTTAGAAGTACATCAGATATTTGAGACATGCCTGTTTTTGTTATAACACACGAAAATTTTGTACTTATGTTATTATTAACTAAATTATATAGGTTATCATATATTTTGGAGTTTTCTTAAAAATACGGTGTATTTTTTATAGGCCGCACCCAACGTCCGACCCAACTGTTCTCGCGACGCGCGTTGAACAGTCGCTAAGAGCGCGGTATAGACGTGCACGCCTCTGCCAGCGGCGCACACGGGCGAGCTGCTCCACGGTGGCGGCGTGCTCACCTCCAGTGCCGCTGCTCCATCCGGTGCTCAAAGTAGCTGCATAGCCTCTCTAAGGCGCTGCTCGTCCGTCCGGCTCTCAACGTCCCTGCATCGCCACGCCTCTGCGGTGCCGCTCCGCCCTTCGGCGATCAACCTCGCTACGTCACGTGCAGGTACCATTTGGAAAATAAACAAAGAAATAAATATATGCGAAAGATAGAGGTGGTAGGGTGGGTGGGTGACGTGGCAAGGTGAATAGGATGCTGACTAGGCAATCAATGGTCAAAACCAGTCAAAACTGAGATGAAACCGGTTTAGGGTTGGTATTTGCCCCGTTTGCGAGTTAGAGGTTATAAAATGGACGGCTTTGAAGTTTGGGCTTATTTCTTAGACTTCTGGTGACAATTCAGGGTTGTAATATGGACTTCTCTCAATGGATAAATATTCCATGTGGTCTTCTTGCTAGGTTCTGCAACTGAGAGGGCAGACAAGTCAACATTAGAAACCGTCTCGAAGAACCAAGAGGTAAGTAAAAATAGTAAATAAATAAACACCATGCAACCTGATCATATCTAAATATATCAACTTGCACATTCAGTATGCTCATCGCCAAAATGCTTGGAATTACAGTGAATACAAAACCAAGTCCTTTATTGCCTTTAAACATTATTGTTCCCTTCTCTAGTTTTGAGCGACCATGTGGAAGCTTAAAATCCTTCTAAGAGTGAAGATATTCCTCTAGTTCCTAAATAGAGGGGTCATCTTAACTAGAGATAATCTAGCACGACGCAACTGGCAAGGCACCAAGGCGTGCGTCTTTTGCCAACATGACGAGTCTATTAAGCACTTATTTTTTGAGTGTAAGTTCGTTCGGGCGGTTTGGGCCATAGTTCAAGTAGCTTCAAATTTATACCCACCACGTAGTGCTCGTAACATGTTCGGCAATTGGTTGAGGGGTATTGATAAATAATTTTCTGCACATATTCTTGTGGGGGCGGCTGCCTTATGCTGGGCATTGTGGCTTACCAGGAGTTATGTGTTTTTTAATAAAAAATGTGTTTCATCTCCTATGCAGGTTATTCATGTATGTACGCGATGGCTCCCTACTTGTTCTATCCTGCAGAGGCCGGAGGATAGGGACCTTTTTATGATGGCGCCTACGCGGCTGGAGTGTTCGCCCAGGGAGGTTTTCTCCCCCATGCATGGCGGTGTGATCTCCGGATAGGATCTGCCACATCATAGGCTTGGACTAATTTATCTTTTTTAAGTTGTAAAACAATTTTATTTTTTGGGTCGGTTGGACTTTTTGGCTGTGTTCATCGAGTTATGTAGAGGTCGAGCATCTTTTAGATGCGATTGTATCACCTCGATATATCAATTCAATGAAATGTCCTTTATAAAAATATGAAATTCAACCGTCTTGACATCCATTATGTCAATTAGAAAATGTTGAAGTTTATCAAGTTTGCGTGGTACGAAGATTTGCCAAACCAGAGCACTTGGTGATCTTTCTAAGTCCTCAAGTGCTAAAGAATTTACTAGTAGATCTCGAAAGTCTACAAATATCTGAGCATATTCCTAAACTAGCCTTCTGAATATTATAAAGCCATATATACCTGAGTGTGGCTTTATGCAAATCTCAGCCGAGAAACAGGGACAAATGAGCTGTATCTTGATCAGAATGGCTGCACCTCTAAACCAGCATGGACTATACCACTAATCAGTGCATGTGGAGGGGACTCACCTCGACATCGACAGTCATCTACACTACCGAGTCACCATCCCCAAAATTGCCATTATTAGTTTGATAATAATCAACATAACAGGAGTTGTGAAATGCACAATGCAGATAATGATCATGCACAACAATCATTTTTTAACATCCAGTTACATGTTTTCTTCTGAAAAAAATCAATAATACATTCAATTACATTTTGAAGTCAGACAATCTAGCTAAACTATAATGACATCGATTGTCTTATTTTGGAAAAACAACAACACATCATATTTTCATATCAAACTGTCTTAAGAAATATATATACCTAAAATGGTTAATTCAGCTACATAGAAACTACATTATGGTCTTGTTACTATACCTAAAATGGTTAATTCAGCTACATAGAAACTACATTATTAAATCCAAATGCATGTTCAATTATAATTAGCCTTTTAAGCAAAAGGTGTAGTATTTGTTCTATTTAACTTATTCGGTTATGTAAAAAAGAGAATATATGCACATGAACACAACAGTCTGGTTGTCACACTAAGAGCATCTCCAGCCTCGCCTCCAACAGGCCCTCCCCAGGCGTTTTTGCCGCGCCGGTGCTGAAAAAACGGCCCAGTCGCGTCCCCAGAAGCCCGTTTTTCGCCGACTCGGGCCGAAACTGGTGCCGGCGGACCTAGCCCGAACCCGACGCCCTGGGAGGCGCCGGCACAAGTGAAAAGGGCGCGTGGGTCCGCCCTGTCGGCGAGTCGAGCGCCTTTTCCCGCCGTTTCTTCCCGCTTTCCCCCCACTTCCCTCCCATTCTCTCCATTCCTCCCGCCAAGCTCCCTCCCGCTCGCCTCCCAACCGGCCGCCATGCCACCGAAGAAGTACGTCGTCCCCCGCGCCGCGGCAACCGCGACCGCCTCCGTCGCCCAGCCGAAGTAGAGGAAGCCGAGGGCGCCGCCGTCCAAGCCACCGGGTTCAGCGACGGGAGGCTGTCATCGCCGACCGGCGGAATAGGGCAATCGCCAAGAAGGCCCGTGACAACGCGGCGCGTGCGGCTGCGGCTTCGGCGGACCAAGCCGAGGCCGAGGTGACTCGCGTGGGGATGATGAATCCACCCGGCAGCCACGCCCAGTACGCGCCCTGGGGCCAGCAAGGTGTCGGCTCTCCGTCGCCGCAGCCATGGGGATGCACGCCCTCGCCGGGCTACGCCGACGGGGACGCGCACGGTGGGTTCAACTCCAACGTCACCTTCCCCCATGGACACCCGGCCCATCGCACGCCCTCGCCCGCCTTCGCTGGCGTGCAGTACCCTCCATACAACTACTCGCCGCCCGCCTACGCGTCCTCCCCGACGCCCCCTCTCCACCGTGGCACGCTGCCCTTCTCACACCTCGGCGACACCGACGAGACTGAGGCCGACATGGACGACATCATGGCGACAGGCTCGACCACGGCCGCCGCGTCTCCCGGGTTCATCACCCCGGACGACACGATGGATCTCAGCGGCGGCATGGACGGCGAGCTCGGCTACGTCTACGGCAAGGAGGAGCAGGAGGAGCAGGAGGAGGAGGACGAAGAGGAGGAGAAGGAGGAGGAGGAGGAGGAGAAGGAGGAGCCGGCGACTGCTTCGGCGAGGCGGCGCAAGAAGAAGAAGCGGGCGGCCAGGTCTGGCGAGCCGCGCATCAAGTGGGCGTCCAAGGAGGAGGAATGCCTCGCCGAAGCATGGAAAGTCGTATGCCTCGACCCAACCACCGGCACGAACCAGAGCATCGAGACGTACTAGGAGCGCATCAAGGCCGAGTTCGACGAGCGCAAACTCGTCGACCCCTACTTTAAAGGCGTCTACATGCAGCGCTGGGCGAAGGCGATGGCGAACCATCGGGGGTGTATCCAGGGGGCGTGCAACAAATGGCATGGGATCGTCGAGGAGGTCGCGGCTCGCCCGGAGAGCGGCGCGGGCGTTGAGGATCAGGTATGCCACGCCGGTCTCCAGTCTCTCTTCGCCTTGTGCGCCCGCCAACTGTTTGTTCCTCCGCGCAGTTGCTGCGCATGTTCGCCTTGTATCGGCAGGGCAACAACGACGCCGAATTCAAGTACCTCCACGTCTACAAGCGCATTGACATGTGCAAGAAGTGGGCGCAAGTCCGGCGCACCCTCGACAAGGCCAAGAAGACCTACAAGTCGGACGCGCCGACTCCGGGCGCGTCAGAAGGGCGGTCAGACGGCAACAAAGGTGCGAAGAAGGGGAAACACGCCGACGCGGCCACCGCTCGAGTGCAGGAGTCCATCAAGCACTGCCTCGCCGACGCACAGGCCCGGGCCGTCCTTCGTGAAGAGAAGACCGAGGCGCAGTGGTCGGCATTGATGTCGAGCAGCGCCATCAAGCTCGACCTACTCCGGACCAACGTCGCCGCGAAGAAGAGAAACATCGACCTGGCTTTCCTGCTGGGCGGGGCGGACATGCTCCAGAGCAACGACGAGGTGGTCAAAGCGTGGTACTTGGTGGAGCGTGGCCTCATCCTGAACCAGCTTCCCTCGACGACGACGCCCACGCCGCCGCCGCCGCCAAGCCTGAGCGATGATGCCGCCGAGACTCCCCGCAACACAGAAGCCACGCCGACGCCACCAAGCACGGAGACCCCGCCAAGCCCGCACACGCTGACTCTGCCGACGCCGGAGGCCGACCTCGCTGTCTGATGCGCACGCGCGCCCTTTCTGCTTTTTGTACACCGAACTTTTCATTCGATCGCCGAACTTGTGGCCGCTTGATCGCCGGATTTGTGGCGTCTATTTTGTGAGCGGGAATGACTACGTTTGAATTTGCCGCGGCTGGGGGCGGCGCCTGGAGGCGTGGCTGGGAGGTAGGTCGTCCCCAGGGGGCCAATCTAGCGCCGGTTTACCCCCAGACCGCTCTTTTTCGACGCCCGAAGGGGCTGAACGGCTGGAGATGCTCTAAGGCACACAAAGTGACCAGCAAGGAGCAAATAAAATTTCAGACGAAATAGTGGTCACGAACTCACGATTCGGTTGGAAATATCTTGGCCTCCACTTGCACATTAGAAGACCCAGGAAAGTTGGCATCTAGCCCCTAATTATCATTTCCACCAAAAAGGGCAATATAATCTTTTGTATCCATATCTGCAGGCTAACACTTTGATATTCAACTTTAAGATTCATGCAAACTTTTAGGGGAAGGGGATGGGGGGTTGTACCGAAACAAAAACTCAAGTCTTGGTCTAAAACGCCCACCGACGCTCTTGTAGTCCTGTTATTATTGGACGAAAAACTGAGACCGAGCGAGCAGCACGCGAAAGCGACCAGGATGAAGGAGAATGTCATACTGCGAAAGTGATAAGAAACGCGTACGTTCCCGGACAGGGAAGGAAAGCAAGGGCGCAAAGATCAGAATCGACCGAGTGTGGCCAGAATCAATTGTTATTGCAGTGTATGTTAACGTCAACTACTCCAGTCGCCTTCCATGCATATGCGGAGTATGTACATCCAATATTGTGTGAGATATTATAGCAAAGTCAAGTCAAGTAAGGTTGTGTGTTCGGCTTGGTGACGCGTTTGCCTCTGACATGCATATAGGAGTACTACATTACTACTCCACATGCATGAGGTCGTTGGTGGTGGTGCTGGACTAAGCTGTCATCGCCGAGGAGAGCTAACAACTGGGAAAATCGATCATCGCCGGATTTGGTGGCATGTTGGTGCATAATAACATACGCAGTCTTGTTTAGTTAATTGTAGTACCTACCTACTATTCCTATACCAATTAGTACTGTAAATCATATGCATGGGGAGGGAACATTCTTACTTTGTTCTTTCAAGCTATACGTTTGCCAAGGTGCGTGCGTGCTTAGAGTTCGTTAAGCATATGATTGAGTTACAATACTTGAATTATAATTTTATTCCATGACTGAGTTACAACGTATCTGCTCCGGTGCTCCCCCCCGGGCTGAACGCGAGGGGGAGAAACACAAGGACGGCTGAGATTTGTCAAAAACAATTCGTGAAGAGGGGCACGATTGTCTTTTTATGCCCGCGGAGAGCGCGGGTACAGCCCTGTACAAGCCCGCACTGGCCCGATTACTTTTGTACACTGAGGGTATACATGTATTGTACGTGGGCGTATCGTTTTTCCTTGTCACGTGCGGCGGTCGTGGGCGTGGGCGTATCGTTTTCCCTTGTCACGTGCGGCGGTCGTGGGCGTGGGCGTATCGTTTTCCCTTGTCACGTGCGGCGGTCGTGGGCTAGCCACGCGGCGCACGAAAACTTCCAAAAATGTCACATCCTATAAAGAGGGACGGGAACCACCACCGGCTGCATCGCCCCACCATTTCCCCCCAAATCGGCTCACTCCCTCTCTCCTTGCCGCATCGTCTCCCCCTCTTCTCCATCGCCCCGCCACCGCACCTACTCGCTCAACCCCACCGCCTCCCTCTCTCCGGTGGGTTCTCTTAGGCTTCGATGGCGCAAGGTGGTGGCGCTGCCGCCGCTGCGCACGGAGTTGCGGTCGAGGCCGCGAACACCGCGGCAGATGCCGTCCAAGAAGTGGCCGCCGTCGGTGGTGCGGGAGATGCTGCACCCGCAGTCGCTGGATCGGTCACTGCGGCGACGGATCTGGTGGAGCAGGGGATGGTGGGTTCGGACTCCGTCGTGCCGGACCTGGTGGTGACGGCGTCCGGCGGCGCACTGGATGCAGGTGCGGAGGCGAGCGACAAGCAGGTGGTGGATGTGGTAATGCTTCTCATTCCCCTCCTCTCATAGTTGTAGTTGATAAGCAGAAGATTTAGTAGATAGGTTCTTTTTATTTTAGATCTGTGATTGAATGCGGCACCCCCTTCTGCTTGTTAGGTTTTTTTGATTGAATGGGGAACCCCATTTGAGAGTTAGGGTTTTTTGTAGTTGATTCGTGGTTGAATGCTAGAGAGATCATAATGAGAGTTAGGTTTTTTATATTGGAATCTGGATTGCCTCATGTGCTCAGATTTTGTTATGTGCTCTATATGTTGTTAGATTTGTTTTGCATATTTCCTCAGTGGGCCACGGCAGGGGCTGAGCCGCCACCCAGTGCATCTATTAAAGTTGATATTGTACAAATGAGGTTAAAATCCTACTTCGTTCATTTGAAGTCTATCAATTAATTGTTGAAATGAACACAGTATGTTTAACTAGTGCACAATTTCAAAATAGTTAGGAGCTTCACTTCATTATCCATAAACTCAAATTGTAGGTAGGTTTATTTTTGATCTGTAGGATTCCTGTACTTATAAAGTGAACCATAAGTAGGTTTGCTAGACATGCAACTATGCCAGATGACCAACTCTCATATTAAATTGTTGTCGCATAACTCCATGCATGAATGTCATATGAATCATCCAGTAGATGTAGTAGTTAGGGTTTTTTAATTAGATGTTTAGTTAGGGTTTTCTTGTATTGGATTCATTTATAGCCAGTTATATGTTGGACCTATGATTGAATCATCCAGTAGATGTAGTAGTTATGGTTTTTAAATTACTTGATTAGTTAAGGTTTATTGCATTATTCATTTATAGACAGTTATATAGATTCTGTGATTGAATGTGTAGTAGATGTACTAGTTAGTGTTTCTTAATTAGATGTTTAGTTAGGTTTCTTCTGTATTGGATTCATATATAGGTAGATATAAATGTAATTAAATGGTGTGACTGAATGATGCAGTAGAAGTAAGAGTTATGATATTTTAATTAGATGTATGAGTTAGTGTTATTTGTAGTGGATTCATTTATATCCAATGATATATGTAAGTAAATTTTGTGATTCAATGTTCCAGTGGATCTAGGAGTTAGTGTTTTTTAATTAGATGCTGGAGTTAGGGTATTTTAATTAGATGTAGGAGTTAGGCTTCACCATTTCACTTATTCTGACTTATGAGTAATCATTGAGAACTGCTCTGAACTAAATATTTATTAAGATTTACAAATGAAATGAAAACCTGACATGTTTGTGAAGTTATATATAAAGGTCCTATTTGCATTGTCTGTCAAAAACTGCTATATCATGGGTTAATAAGAGAGGAATGATATTCATTTATACCTTCATATGCATGTTCAAAAGCAAAAACTGAAATTGTATGTCCATATGAATGAACTTGTATTTTCATAAGCCAATTGTTTAGTATGTATATAGCTTCATATATAGTGTATGAAATATAGTTAGGAGCTTTCCATCATTATGCAAAATCAACTTTTTTGTAATGACATTATTTGAACTGCAATTCAATTCCTTGTAAATGACTTGCTTGGTTGACAATATAGCAGAAGGAGGATCTTGTTGGCAAGAAGAGGAAGTGGGACTCATCTGGCTACTACCCTTATGACAGTGATGAGGATGAGCCATACGAGGTAAGGCCTAGCTGAAATGTTATTTGTGCATTGACTTAGTGTTAGATGTTTGTAGTATTTGAATGCATAATGTATTAATGTCAGTCATTAATGTGTGCAGTATCAATCTGGAGATGATGTGGTCGAGGGGAACGTCGAGTCGTTTGAAGAGAAGGAGGTGCTGAAGATCAGGGCCCAAGGATCTGCTAGGTACTACAACTGGAGGTCTGACAAGTACCGGTGCCCCTACTACAGCAGGCCCAAGCCCAGGTCTGGGTTGCTGGAGCATCTGATGGAGCATTGTCGGGCTACATCCATCAGCAGTCATGACTACAAGATCAGGGCTCAGCATTCTGCCCCTCCACAAGGTCCTGAGAAACCCTGACATGTAGTTGCCCTAGACCCTTGTTGTCGTATGATGTAGGAAGGCTCGGTCCTTTTGGTGAACTTTGTGTGGTATTATGATGGTGGAAACTTGTAGTGGTAATTTAGTATGAACTTTATCTAAGTGCAGTACTGTGATGTGCGGTCCAAACATATCTAATATGCTAGTGGTCTGCATCAGCAAGTGTGCTGTGTGGATGCTGCTATCTATGGCAGTAGTATATATTGCTATCTATATTTGTGTCCCTTAAATTTGCCATTATGGTCCCTTAGATGTATGATTTGCTTGAATTTAGTTGCTGCAATGATCAGACATGCCGCATCAGTGTTGCTTCACTGATCAGGCATGCTGCAAACACTTCCCATGCTGCAGCCATGTGGAACATGCTGCGGCAATGGTGCAATAAATTCCCATGCTGTGGCCATGTGCAACATGCTCTGCCCATAAGCAAATCGGACCAAATGTAAAACTTTGCGTTAAGTAAATTAATGTTTTTTATTGAAGTAAGTGGAAATTGTTCGTCGACACATATGACATCTTTCCTTCATTTGAGTAAGCAAAAATAGCAAATACTCCACCATATATATGATCAAATATTCCAATAACTGAACACATATTCCTTCATTTCATCAAATACTAATAAAAAAGTAGTTAAAGATGGTGTGTGTGTGTGTGCAAAAAACAATATTTGAATAAAGGTGTAATGATTATTTGTAACATGAAGGAGTTTTTTCATGAAATGGAAGTTGATTATATGTAATATGAAAGATCTCCTTTCGTACAATTTATAGTGGCTCCGTGAAGCTGCATGTTTCGAACCGGCATTGGGCAGGGCATAAAAAATTCAGAAACAATTCAAATATTGTGACCCAAATTTTGTTGTACATGGTGACCCAGATGTGCCAAACATGGCTATGAAAGAAAATTTAAAAAATAATACTTTAGAATGCCCCCTTGAGGTATAGACCGATGTTTTGACCAGTCAGTCTAGAGGGCATTATAAATTAAAAAAATTCAAAAAAAATATAAAACCTTGGAAAACTAGCTTTGTTTGTGCAAGAGATCATGTGTGCCAAAATAGAGGTGATTTGGAGGTGGTCAAAAAAATCATCGCATTCCGGAGGGGCCATTTAGTTTAACTTAAGCCAGATTTTGAACATACGTGATTTTTTCCACCACCTCCAAATCACCCAATTTTTGTTGTACATGGTGACCCACATGTGCCAAACATGGCTATGAAAGGAAATTTGGAAAATTAATACTTTACAATGCCCCCTTGAGGTATAGACCGATGGTTTGACCAGTCAGTCTAGAGGGCATTATAAATTAATAAAAAATTCAAAAAAATATAAAACCTTGGAAAACTAGTTTTGTTTGTGCAAGATATCATGTGTGCCAAAATAGAGGTGATTTGGAGGTGGTCGAAAAAATCATCGCATTCCGGAGGGGCCATTTGGTTAAGCCAGTTTTTGAATATACGTGATTTTTTCCACCACCTCCAAATCACCCAATTTTTTTGTACATGGTGACCCACATGTGCCAAACATGGCTATGAAAGAAAATTACTTTGGGTATCCTCACATGGTGGAAATGTTTGGTCCAAATATTTTAAATATTTTGTAAAATTTATATTTAATTTAAAATTTGAAAATTTAATGCTTCAAACTTGTTTGCAAAATTTGACATGTGACATATGCAAAAAAATTGACATGTGACATATTTTGTTTCAAACTTGTGTGCAAAATTAGACATTTGACATATGCAAAAAATTGAATACAAATTTTAAAAATTACTTTGGGTATCCTCACATGGTGGAAATGTTTGGTCCAAATATTATAAATATTTTGTAAAATTTATATTTAATTTAAAATTTTAGTTTTATCTTTGAAAAAATATTAAATCACATATATATTTTTCTGTATTACTTGTTCTGACAGTTAGAAAATTCATGAATGTGCGAAAAATTGTTGTGTTATATTCTTTTATGAGGTGATTTTAATAACAACAAATAATGGTGACAAATGCAAAAAGTGAAATATGACCCAAAAAAGCCCGCCTACTAGCTGCATACTACACAATTCAACGGCCAGCATACGACTAGCAACCCAATCATTTATTGGGCCAGGATGCAGGCCCGCCAGATTGTGATAATAGGCAGCTAGTAGGCCCCACTGGGCAGGGACGGACGGGGTTAGGCATGTGATGCCCGCTTTAGAAAGGAACTCGAAAAGGGAAGCTCAACCCGGTATATAAACCGGTGCGAACTCCCCTCGCTTGGCGAGGTGGGATTAAACTCCCAGCACCGCTGGGATGTGCCCGGCGCGACGCTCGCTTGGGCCTAATTCGGGTGGGCCGTCGTAGGCCAGCCTCACCCGCGCGTAGATTATTACCACATTTAAAACCGAGCTGCTTCAATGTGTTATATTTCACTTATTCAATGTGTACGAAAAATTAATTCTTATATTTCACTTATTCATTTAAATATTTATTTTCTTTTTATCTATACAATAATTTAAAATCTAATATATTTTTACTCCTTCAGTTATTCTCGCACTATTAAAATTCAAAAAATGCAATATAATATGTTTCATCTTTATTATAAAAAAAGGTATATCTTTTCTGTTTTCTATTTCAAAAAAGGTATATCAAATATACTTTTTCTTTGTTATTTCTTCTTAGAGTTTTAAAATTGAAGTATATGTTTTGTATTTTATTTCTTATTATAGTTGTAAAAATCAAAATTCCATGAATGTATGTTGTCTTCTATTTCACTTCTTAAATATAATTTTCATTCTAGTAAATGCATCGAGTGTCGGAAATCGATGAGAATTGGCATGCATGATGTCCATGGTCATCCCATTGTGTGAAAAAAATTTGGGGCCATTTGGTTGAGTCCAGAAAAACAACGTCCTTCAGGCTCCCCCTCCGGCAGACCCGAATGATGGTGATTGCACATGTGCTATGTGCTGGCCTGCATGAAATGACACCAAACTTTGGCACCATGTGAGCATGCCCAATGTAGGCCCCCATGCAACATGTGAGCCATTCCTGACACCGAACGAACGTTGCGTCACGTCCGGGCAGCGTTTCGGGTTCTTTTCGCCGGCAAAATCCTAGTAAATGCATCGAGTGTCGGAAATCGATGAGAATTGGCATGCATGATGTCCATGGTCATCCCATTGTGTGAAAAAAATTTGGGGCCATTTGGTTGACTTGAAATAATTATTTGATATCAAAATTTTGTAATATGAAAAAGAAAAGAAAAAAAGTACATGAAACGAGCCCCTCGTCGCTCAAAGAGAGGAGCACCTGCGATTTGTTACACAATTTCTGGATCGGAATCTACAAAAAAAACTCAAGCGTGGGAAGCCTATCCCTTTAATTTAGGAGCACGTACTGCCTCTCCTCAACCAAGGAAGGCAAAGATCACGGACGTACTTTCCCTGGTGGTTACGACGACCTAGGAGATCCTCCTCCTCCTATATAGTCTCGGCATCGTCTTTCATGTCGTCTACGACGGCTCCTACCGCCGAGTCGGCGACAACTGCGTCCCTAGCATCGGCCCAACTCCACCAAGATCGTCGAGAACATCCAGATCGTCAGCGCGTGCTGGCTGTCGTGGACGAACTGCGTCCATGTTACACCGCCGACAACTTCCATCTTCATCGACCGATCCAGTATGTTGGCAACCGTACCGCATCCATCATGCTTTTCTTTGTGCGTGTGTTAGATTCGATAAGACTAAGATTAATTAGTGCATAATCTTCGCATTACATCTGTTGGAGTATATGTTTTTTGTTTGTGCGTGTATTAGATTAGATAAGCCTATGACACTAGATTTGTTTGTGTGTGTATTAGATTAGATAGCCCTACGATTGCAAATTAGTTTCTGCATGTTGTTTGTTGTCTTTCACTTGTAGGTTGGATTGATGAATAAACAATAATTTTAAATCAGTGTTAGTTATAGCATAGTCACTTTAAGTTATAGCAATGCCCTAAGACATCCATGTTGCAACTATGAGACGCCCACTAATATTGTATGTGTTGCACGTTTGTTTGATGCATGTTCCAGTATGCATAATTTCATTTTTTTTCTTTTCGATTTACTATTAATTAGGCACTGTCACTGATTCTTATATCTATTTGTACAGTACCATATGAAAATAAATGATTAGATAAATAATGTTACTTTTGATTATGAAACTAATTGGTTAAATAAGTACTTGTTAAACTGTCATTTTATGTGTTGCACGTGTCTCTGCTGAATGTTTCAGTATGAATAAATTATGTTGTATAGTTTTCTATATAATGTGGGATAGTGTATTCCATTATTATGTTTTATGCAACAATATGTTAGGAAAAAAGTTGATTACATAATTTATGGTACTGTAACCATGTATGTTTTTTTAACAGGATGGATGAATTGAACGGAGAAATTGTTTGCGCCGTTGAAAAATGGTGCAAACTTATTGCCGGTCTATCTTCCGGTCAACGGGCCGCACTTGCCGAAACACCACTCCGCAGCATGCTTCAGATACCTTCGCTGAAGATGCGTACACTGCTGATCCGATACATGGTTGAGATTTTTGATCCTAGCAAGGGCAGAGTCATTGTACAAGACTTGGTTGGCGAAGTGTCTCTCGATCCCGTGGATGTTGAGTGCATCTTGGCCTTGGAGAACCACAGACTGTCGGCAGAAGGTATTCTCAGTGAGGAAGGTGAGGATGTTAAAGATCGAGTGCCGCCTCAATTCCTGAGCAAGACCACAGGTAACATAGTCATCGATGATCTGATTGTGGACATCACAAAAAATAAATCTGCCGACGACGATTTCCTTCGGACAGTTGTCCTCGTGTTGCTTGGAACAGTTCTTGCTCCCATGTCGAGCAAGACTGTACCAAAGCAATATTACGCATTGGTGGAGGATGTCAAGCGTATATCCAAGATTAATTGGAATGCATTCACCCTCCGGGTTCTGCTGGACTGCCTTCGCTACGTGAGGAAAGGCAAACACCTCCACCAATGGCCGAGAGGGAACTTAGCTCTCCTGCAGGTACACCTTTCAGACTTGTACCATTCCAAAAAAAATATGATTGCTAATTTACCTGTTGTATAGTACTAATTGTAATTTTTCATATTCATGCAGTACCTGTACTGGGAGAAGGTTCAGCCTCTGGAAGGTGAATGCGCATTCAATCCTAGCTTGTCCATGGAACCTCTAATGAGAAATTGGACTGAAGCTGCAGCCTCAAGGAGAGACAAGTTTTATTATGACCACGGACGTGGCCATGGTAACATAAAGGTAATTCATTACGTTGGGTACTTCTTAAATCTTTTATATAACATAATTAGTTGTATTAATATTTTTATTGATCACATATACTTGTATTTCACATGCAGATTGAAGACAACATAACCAAGGAGTATAGGGCGCAGGAGCGCAAAGTACCCGAACCAGAAAAGCCAAAAATGAAGCCCGTCGTTGGTGCGGCAAAGAAGTCCAAGTTAGCCTCAAACGCGGACGAGATGATGAACCTCATCATGAAGCGGTGTATGGATTACATACACAGCCAAATGAAGGAAATACCGGAACAAGTAGCTGAGGTGACACACCCTTAATTCTATGTTTACAACATTTTTGAAGTTGCAAAACCATGTCGACATTAATTAATATTTTTTATGTAATGCAGAGATTGTTAGAGAAGTTGAACCAAAATGGTGTGATGTACAAGCCCGCGGCTGCTGCGGCTTCCGGCAACAACGATGCAGACCTAGAAGTGGATTCCTTTGAGAATGGTCCGCCAGAAAAAAAAAGAATTCGTGTACAAGGATGACTCTGACGGTCTAGAGCCGGCGATTGATTTGACACAGCCTGACGAGCCTGTTGTCAACAAGAACAACGATGATGAGGTAGTATGTTTTCATTTATTTGTCTTCATTTATCTCAATTATGCATCTTCATTTTCGTTAACTGAACCTATCACACTATTTCTTTGTTAACCAGAAAACACCTGCCAAGTTAAATGTTGACAAGACAACGGAGTGCGGCGCAACACCGGAGAACCCTTGGATTGTAGGTAATTCTCCTCGAGCAGAATCGTTCGACATTGACATTTCTGCAAGTTCTATCGACAGGATGGTGGGTAAGAGCAAGGGGAAAAAGTCTGCAGCAACCGCAAAAGAAGACGATGTTATATCCGGGAAGCGCCGACGGACTGTTCCCAAGAAATTTGAATCCCCCTTTAAACTTGACAAGCCCAGCAAGCAAAGCGCTCGTGGTACTAAGCCATCCGGCAACACTACCACAACTAGAGGTACCGTTAGTAGCTATCTTAGTTCTTAATTTACTACCATTTAATGTACTCACCGTTCGTGACGTTCGTAATTTATCATGCAGCTCTGTTTAGTAACAATGACGTGGAAGGCTCTGCTAAGGACGATCTCACACCGGAACTCATTGATGCTGCTGTTACGTTTGTGGAGGCAGCTGCTCGGTCTGAGAAGAATATGAATAAAAGAGTTTACTAAAATGAACATGGCACCTCTGTGACTGTGGAGAGTATACGACCGGTACTTGAGCATACATGGTTGGCGGATGACGTAAGATCTATTACCATGTCCTGCTATTTAAGTGCATAATCTAGGTGTCACCTATGAAAATAAAATGTTCTATTATTTTACGCAGATTATCGATGCTTATCAGACACATTTGGCTCTGCGCATTGGTCATGATCGGCACCTCTGTCCAGCCTGGAGGTCCAAATACCTTGTTGATCGTGCTAAGGCACGAGACAACCCTAAACCGTCGACATACAACATGGATAGTGCGTTGAGCAGAGCTGGAGCAGTACGTAGGGTTCTGGACGAGTATACCATCCGTGATAAGGTACAATATGTTCTTACTAGTTCATTAACACTCATTTCAACAAGCATAATTGCATCTGATTACAAATGTGTTCCACATTTTAGTCGTTTCTCCCGTTGAACGTCGGCAATACACACTGGATCACCGTGGTGATGCACAACCGCAAGAAAGAATTCCGAGTTTTTGATTTGCTCTATCCTCTCGAGTTCTCTCTCGACACTGTGAAAACACTGGTACTCTCCCCAACATTGAGCATTCTTCATATGAAATGTCATATGGTTTCTCACTACTACTTTCTTTCAAATAGTGACTAGCAATAGCAATTGATATGGAAGAGGCAAACCGTATTACACCTGGCAAATATCCAGACGTCACTAAGTGGTCTATCTTACCTCAGATCGACATGCCACTACAAGAGGACGGGTGAGTTACGGTTCACTTACGAAATACATGTTCGTGTGCACGGTGAATAATGTTTGCATATATATTAGGAACTCTTGTGGCCTTTTTGTGATTGAAGTTATGGAGCATTGGGACGGGGATCGATGGACCACCGATTTTACCCAGGTAATTTATCCTCTCTTTTCGTACACTTGTACAATTGTCGTATAATACCAACTTCTATTCATTAAACATTGTTCTAAAAATTGCAGGCCACTGTTAATGCAAGAAGAAGGCGTCTCGTCGCCGAGTTGGTTCTCTCACCTACCAACACGCTCGAATGTGTGAAGAACAAAATCCGCGACATCGCAAAGAAAAGCAAGGCGTGAAGACATCATACATGATTTAAGATTCTAGTTTTAGTCATTTGTTTTAAGTCCGGAAGCACGTTTCCCGGCATGGACAACTTTGATTTTCAATCATTCATGTAATAAGCACGATACCATGGATTTTGTGTGGATTTTTGGTCGCTCACACATACTTGTGTATGTGTAATACAGTCAGACTATATGTTTCGTACCAATAAATTT
Organism: Triticum urartu; assembly: GCF_056163025.1. Classification (NCBI taxonomy): domain Eukaryota; kingdom Viridiplantae; phylum Streptophyta; class Magnoliopsida; order Poales; family Poaceae; genus Triticum; species Triticum urartu. The sequence goes on from NC_141879.1 coordinate 719,117,276, forward strand.
TTGCTTCCCTTCATTTGTTCTACCTTAATGTTTTTTGCTGCTGTGTTCATTCTTTTCTTCCATGGAAGAGTAATTCATTTCCTTTTTACTTTTGCATATTTTTTTGATTTGATTTTGCATTATTCAACAATAAGAAAAAATGATAAATTCCTTTTTGTTTGCCTGCGAATCAACCTCGGCTGTCGTGCCATCCGGTGTGGGATCCCGCGCCCGAGACAATGACAGATCCGGTCCCCACGCGGGCGACCCAGACGATGAGCGCCAGTTGGCGCGGGGCGACGCGCCAGGTCCGGACCCGCCCGACCGCTCGCTGGAGACAGCCCGCGTGTCGGACGCAGACGGGCCACCCGTGGATCCTGCGGTTGGTGGAGTAGGCAGATCCGCCTGGGATCCCGTGCGCATGATTGCCGCTGGATGTCTCGGGATCGGCGTCTGCAGGTGGATCTTCCTCGTGTCTTGCGCCAGACTCCCTTGGCGTTATCGGTTGCTTCAAATCACGTTGCACAGTTCTTTTTTGCTACATTTTTGTTAGCCTTTTCCTTCTCTACATCATGAAGATCAGGATCAGTAGCACCATCAATCACATGATCAACTACTCTTTCGCCCCCTTGATCAGTACGACTTAGAGCTCCGGTGGGGGCAAAAGAATTTCAGTGCTTAGCCGAGAACCCGCATTAGGATGCAGGTCAAACAAGAGCAAACTATTTCGAAAGTGATATAATTTATTGGTTAATATAATATACTTATACCTTACACAAATGAACTGGCCACAATGCAGATAGGACTTGATCATTCAGTTCAACAATAAACCACAAAACATACTTAAAATTCATCACAAATCTCCTTCAGCTTCTTGATCTTATCAACGTACCCATGTTTCTGTTTGAGAAAATCTGCAATAATATACTCCAGTTTTTTCTTCTCTTGCTTCAGCTGGTCCCTCTCTCTCATCACTTGGTCTCTCTCTAGCACCACCCGGTCCCGGTCTTTCTCAGCCTTTACCCTCAGGACCTGATGTAGATTGGCACAACCATGGTCTGCCATCTTATTCTTCTCCAGCTCCTCTTTGAGATCGCTAAGTGATAATCTTGCATTGCCCAACTGCGTGAGAGCATCCTCCTTATCGGCCACCAGTTTAGCGAAGTCCATTTTGAAAAATCTCAGCTCTTCCTCCGTCCTCCTCTTTTCTCCAATTAACATGCATTTGTCTTCAGCATTCTTAATATTCTGTCTCAACTTCTCGTCATACATGCTCCACAGTTCTCTCAGGCAGAACTTCGTAGCCACTGACCACTCCGGGTCTACCCATTCCACATAGTTACATTTCACTTCTTCCTACAGTATGAAAAAATATGGTCTCAATCATATATGCACAAATGCAATACAATTACATGCAATGCACTAAAAATATGGTCTCAATCATATAAACACAAAATGTAGCATGCAATGATATACAAAACATAAATACAAGTATACGCTATTAGGCCCCAATTAACTACAAGTATATGCTATTATATGCTAAAACAAATATTAGACCATGAAAAAGACAACATAAATACGGAATTTGTAAATGCACAAATTAATTTAAATTGTATGCAATTTTTGGCAGATCAATGGATTACCATGAAGTAAGTGGAGCACGAGGTAATGTAAACATATATTTACAGTACGGAACAACATACCTTCTGACCACAGGCAAGAAAACGTCTGCGAGTGTCCAAGGAATCAAAAGCAACTAGCCTGACGCAAGGTTCTCGATGTAGACAACGAGAAGGCAGATCGTGAGCAATGCCACTCCATTCATAGCACGGGATAGTCATAGGAAGCTAAACGAAACAATAGAGATAATGCACAAATCAACGCTCTGCATTAAATACCGGAAATGAGGAACCCTAACCCTAAGCCTAGCACTATCTGGAGATTATATAGTAGGAGCGTACCTGCAGGCTAGTCACGGATTCGCCATCCGAAGAAGAGCTCGACTCGTCGCTCCACGAAACCATGGCGTAATGTGACCGGCGGCAAGACGTGGATCGGTGGCGGCGGCGGCGGTCGCAGTGGATAGATAGAACGCGCGTGGAGATCGCGAGGGAAGAACCGCCCCGACCAGGTGGCCAGCGCGGCCCATTTAAACGGGCTGTAATCAAAATAAAAATTGTTAGATGGGCTCGGCAACGGGAGCGGCCGTGTGTCGCGCCGTCTAACGGCATCCGTCACCCCCCCCTCCACGTCATTGCGGCAAGCGGCCCGAGTTACACTACAAGCCCTAAAATGGTGGGTTTTTCTTTTCTTTATGAGGTGAAAATGGTGGGTTTTTGGTACGAAGTCTATACTATAGACCAACGTGAGCTGGTATCTTCCATATCTAAATGGTGCTGAACCAAAGGAGTGAAAAAAAATAATTATTACCACACATAATTACATCTTCTATATCTAAACAACTAGCCACCACTAACCTATTTCTCTTAACATGCAAGTTTGCCACCTCGTCATTCAACATGTATGGAGAAAGGTCCACTACAACATGCAAACAAAAGATTCCCGCAACAACATATACATGTTACACGTAACCATTTCTCTATGAATATGTTGCAAAACATTCCCGCAACAACATGCCGGGTATCGTCTAGTTTTCTAATATAATATAATTTGAGTGGACAACACAAAAGATGACATCATTACAATGGCTAAAATGCTATCCATTTTCCATGATTAAATTCCCTAGTGACCGCCTCCTGTTTAGTCCATATATGCTACAAGCACTATCTCAAGGTATTGGTCTCTTGCAATATTATATATCATGTATCATGTATACAGTAACACATTGTGAACACCTCACTATTAGATCACTGGATTCATCCTAACATAACTCTAGCAACTGTTCTACTCTTCTTCGCCCACCACGCTTCTGCACACGATAACAGGATAAGTTAATGAATGACAAATTAAAAACAATTATAACCTACAATGCGTACAAAACTTACTTCTTATTTAGTTTGCATTTCTTGCTGTGTTTAGTGTGCCCTAGCAATTTGCATGCACCGCACCTGATTCGACATAGGGCGGTTCTCATCTACCTTAGTTGCACCTTTCGTTGATACTTTAATAGGATCTTGAACTTCAACTATGTTGCCTTCACCATCGTCTACATATTCAATTGCACAAGTACTAAGATCAGCCGTTTTCTTACTCAAATTTTCCTTTAGCTGATCATACTCATGGCTCTTAGCTATCACGGTCTTCAAACTCTCCTGTAACTGATCCCACAAAGCTGGGTGTTTGCATGCTGCATGCATAGCTTCTGAAGCCAACACACTGGCCTGGCTATATTTCATTCTTTCAGCTGCTCCAGTCCATCCAAATCCCAACAGATCACTTGTGCGCCTCGCAGGCAGTCCCAACCTTGCGTCTTTCGTGAACCGCACAAGAACTAAACACTTTGGTATTTCAGATATATTCAAGTACTTCAGTACATGGAATATGTGCTTGCAAGGTAGACCCTTTCGAATCATTCTTCTACAGCTGCACCTTATAGTTTCTGCGGAATTTACTGGAGTGTACTCCACCCAAAAATGGCTCTTCCGGTTATTCTTCCAGGCCACGATGTACTGCTGTGATCCGTCTCCGAGCTTTATTTCTACAATCTCCATGCCGCCAATTTTCCTAAGATCATCTTGCAACATATAGAAGTTTGCTGGAGTGAAGACGTGAGAAGTAGCTATCTCAAGTTCCCTCGAGCTAGTAACTGCCACCGGTACACTCTGTGAGGCCGTGCAATCATCTCGTGCCTCATTCTCACGGATACGTACAACGGCGTTCTCATAGTGCAAAATCATATCCACTAGGATCATTTCACCGTCTAGGTGGAGGTGAAGGCATGAGTTTAGACTTTCACTCCTCTGGTTGCTTTTCATGCCAAGCCAAAAACCCTATGTCAGATAAGCCGCGGCCCACAGTCTCCTCTTCTTATACATCCGTCTCAACCATGTTACTGTTTTTTCCGACTGCCATCTTTTGGAAAACGCGTGCCATCTCTCCTCAAACGTGGCCGTGGACGTGCTGTAGTACAGAAGAGTTCGGAACTCCTTCAAGGACTTGTGACTGAGGTGAATCTTCATATTTTTTTCTATATGCCACGTACATATACGGTGCCACACGTCTGGCAAGACTTGGCGAATTGCCTTGATCATCGCAGCGTCGGCGTCTATGATAACACTCTTCGGCATCTTTTGACACATGGAACTCAAAAAAGTCTCCAGCAGCCACACATATGTCTCTTCGGTCTCGTCCGAAACTATGGCACAAGCAAAAATAGTGGTCTTCCGGTGATGGTTAAGACCAACAAAGGATATGAATGGCATACCATACCGGTTCATCTTGTACGTGCTGTCAAATACAAGCACGTCGCCGAAGTCCTCATAGTCATGACGAGACTGGGAGTCACACCAGAACATCCTATTCATATGTCATTTCTTGTCTACCTTGTACTCGAAAAAGAAGCTAGGATCTCTCTGTTTCCTACTGGCCATGATGCCTATGACTGTGGCAGCATCACCTTTTGAAAGCAGCTTCCCCTTCTCCCTGGCACAAAGGTTGTATATTTCACGCCTGGTAAAACCAACACCGCCATACCATACATGTTTGTTGATGAACGAATCCATCATGTCGTGAATTCTAATCCCTGCAGCTCCCATGGACAGTATCTCAGCTCTCTGGTACTCTCTGATTTTTCTGTGGGACCAAAGAAAAGGTACCTCATCCGGTCCTGCCAAGATATGGCTATGCTTGTCCTCAAAACTATCAACATACCAAACCCCACGCTTTTGGTCAAACTTCACGGTCAGGTGCGCTTCGTAGTGGCAGCGTGTCTCGGGTCTGAGCCTACGGCTGTGTCCTTCCTCGGTTAGCAACCTGCTATCACGTTTTCCTTGTCTGGAACAAACAAACCGCCTATAACGCATTTGACGTGACTCGGTTTTGGTATACCCGACCCTATTCTTTCTAATGCTGAAACCATTTTCTCTAGCATAGCTGTTGTAGAAATCATACGCAGCATCATGAGACGTAAAAGTCTTTTGTATTATCTGCATGAACATATCCCTCTTATCATCTGCACTAGTAGTATCTTGGACATTCTTTTTCCCCTCAACTTCTGTCACCTACACAATCATAACATAGCCATGAAAACAATTTTCTATGGTATAACATTACTTCCATACAACATTCATTACATACATACCTCACTCATGATGACCGACGATTGCGACTCCCCAGAATCAGGTGCAGCTAATGATTCGACATCAAGGCCTGTCTCCGCATCGGATTCACCGTAATAGTCGTACGCATTATGATATTCGGAAATGAGCTGAAAAATATAACACATATACATAAGTACTTATAATATAATATTCCAGGATTTATTCAACTTGCATGAATGCCAACAAAAAATTCCACTTCCATACCTGACTAATGTAATCCTCATTCGAGATCTCCGAGTTGTTTTCCTCACCATCATCATGCTCATTGTTTTCCTGGCCATCATCATGTTCATCCATCTATAAATTTTCAAAATATAATATTGTCGGATGCCACAAAAAAATTACAACATGATAATGCGACTCACATTAAGATCTTCCAATACGTTCCCATTCTCTGACCTATCTCCACGATCTGAATTTTCATCATCTGACCAATCTTCTATCCAGTCTTTCATCACTTCTCCAAACTCCATGTCATACATCATATCAGTTAACTCATCGTTCGCCATTTCCTACAACAATTAATATGTATCATCGCATGTGCAAACATTATCAATGCTGACATATACAACACCTAGCGCACGATCACGGATATTAAATAAACTACCCCAACCGGAGAGCGCCCCAACTGAGGGCGTTCAGATCGTGCACACAACCGACGCCAACGACCTCTGATCAGCCACGGATCCTCCCCCTCTCCACACCGAGCGGCATTAAGGTACGTCCCACGAATCCAGTACGTGATCACTTTGGATCGCGAGAAGCTGCGCTACCCGTGATAACATGCGCCGCCGGATTCCTAGCCCACGGCACCAGTCGTGATTACTTTGGATCGCCGGATACCTAGTTAAGCCGCTGCATCAAATAACGGATCCGTCGTGCACACAACCGACGGCAACCGACGCTAGGTTAACCCTAGAAAGAAGAAACCCACTTTAGCCCGCGTGATCACTGTGTATATCACGACGAGCAGCACTACCAGAACAAGATCTGCGATGGCCTGGACCGCCAGAAAGCTAGGTTACGCGCCCTGCTAGGTTAACCACTACGACGAAAACAGCGGCAGTTCGTTTGATGCTGTCGTGAGCGAGACAAACGTGAGGAAACGAGATGCGGTACCTGCGAGCGCTGGAGGTTGACGACGGTGCCGCGCGCGCTGTCGGACGAGGTCGCCGGCGATAAGATCGCCGCCGCCGATATTCCTAAAGAACCTCACCAGAATGATGGAGGAGCTACGTGAATGATGGAGCTGCGTGATTGATTGAGCTGCGTGATTGATGGATCAGCCGTCGGCAGGTCCTACCTGGTCGTGGGGTCGTGTCATCCTTTTTTTTCGGGATGTCACCGTATACATACGTATGGGTCATACGGGTTATACGGGGCTTGGATATGGCTTACGGGGCTTGGATATGGGCAGCGGCGGGCCGGAGAAAAAAATAGATGGCGGGGGTCAAGAATACCCCTAGGAAATTGAGTTAGGGGGGTGCACCGGAGCAAGGCTCGAGTTACAATACTTGAATTATAATTTTATTCTGCTCTAGTTCTAGTTCACCAGCGATAGCATGGGTGCTAGTTCCTCTTCTTTACCATCAATATGCACATATTAACCAGTGATAAGATTAAATTACATCTATTCTAAGTCCATATGCAACTTCAACCTGCATAGACAATGCGCCTTGCCCGACGGAACCAAGATTAAGCACCCGTCACTCAAGAACATCAAGATAGAGCTCAGGTTCCAGGTCCCGATTCCAAGGGCGCAAAGAAGGTATGCGACGCCTGCTGCGGCACCGTGCGGGGGTTCCACTAAGATAGCAGCAAGCTCTGCCTCCACCCGTGTTGCGTGTATCCACCGGAGGAGAAGAAGCTATGACGAAACCCCCCGGTCCAGTCGAGGTGACGAAGCGGGTCGTCGGGAAGGCACCGGAGCCCCCATGTTAGCCGATGTGTCGAAACAGGTCGACGTGGTGGACGTAGGCTTGAAGAAGAGACAACTTAGTGATGCCGACGCAGGTCAAAATTTGTGACACGGTCGATGCTGACTTGATGAAGTGATGATGGGGCGACGATGCCGGCGTGCCCGACCCGTGCAGTCCATGGGGCGACGATGTTGTCTTGTCAATGATTTAGCCTTCACGAAGCCGAACACTTGGTTGGCTCACCGACGTGCTGATCTGATTTGGTTGACCTTGGCTCGACGAAGCGTTGACTCGTCTAGCACAAGTCGGCAGCCATGGAGTAACGTAGTCGGGCTGGTTTGACAAGGTGCGATGGTGAAGATCATCTTGGAAAAGTAAAATTTGTAGGCACGTGTTTAAGATCAAAACATAACTTAAAAAAATTCCTTCAAAAAGGATGAGCAATATAACCCATTCATGAAAAAAGAAGAACTTGGGTCAGATTCGTTTTCACGCAGAAAACAGATTGAAAAATTGATGCATTCTTCATACTCATCCCTGAGTTTGGACATTTGGGTCGAGCTGAAATTTTGAGAGGTTGTCAACATAGGAATTCCGTAACCGATGAATGGCTCGAGTTTCCAAAAGGACTCCTAGACCTAAACTCGTTTAGATTTCCATCCAAATTTGACATGGCTCAAGTATATTGATGATTGCCGAAGATTCCTCCATGGAAACACGAAAACAAATCTATTGTCCAGAAAATTCTGCATGGACACGCTAGGCAATATTGACGTTGAACCCCTGAGCTCAATAGATGATTTTTTTTCCGTGATCTCGGTTGAGATCAGAGTTGATGTTGATGAAGGCACCCGTCCGATCATGACGATCTGACATGAGGTGTAGTCCTCGGCCTACCCGAGGTGACTAGTCGAGCCGACATCGACGATGAAGCTCGGTTCCGACACGTAGATCGCATTGGGCCAATCTAAATTTCATCGCACCGCGGTGACTACCATTAGGGGCCTGTATGGGCCACCGATGACAGAACTAAATCTGGCAAATCTCGGGTAGGGGGTCCCGAGCTAATGGTCTCAGCTAGATGGTAACAGTAAGTAGAGAGACACGGTATTTACGTAGGTTCGGGTCCTCTCGAAGAGGTAAGACCCTATGTTATGCTTGTATTATATTGATTGTGGATGGGATACAAAGTACAAGTGATTTACCTCGAAATTGTATGAATGAGTCCTAGTTGTAATGTCATCATTTATCGACTAGCCTAGCGTCAGTTTATATGAGAAAGTATCCTGTGCAACGATAGAATTGGTGCGCCTGATGCACCAGCAACTCATGGGCCATTGGATCAAGAACAAGGGGGCAAGATTCAGCCCCGAGGTGGGCTGTTGACCCTTTTGTATACTGGTCCCCATATTTGCAGAAAAGAGCAAAGCAGGACAAAACCCATTCTCTACAAACTCTTTTTCAGTACATTTCCTATCTTTTCTTTTCTGATAATATTTTTCAACTGTTCACATGAGTTGCTACCACCAGAAGACAAGTTTATTTCACATAGCCACATCAATCTGAGCCATGTCCACTTTGAATCTGCATCCTTACTATGTGCGTGCGAGGAAATGCTCCAATAACATTTTGGATGCATGTAGAAGTTCTGTACATACTACATTTTTACAACAGAAAACATGGCACTAGTATCAAGTGACTGGGCAGCAACAAAATATCGATGATCTAATTCATGGTGTGGAAATTGCATCACAAATCGGTTGGATATATATAAATGCACACACATAATTGGCATACAATATTCAGTTAGTTCGTATAACAGTTCAAGTGGTATAGAAGAGGGAGAGAGGGCAGCAATGGAATTTAGTAAACCTAGCTCTCAAGGTACAGCCGTACAGGAGAGAGACGCCTGAGTTTTGGGCCTTAGGCAGGAACGCACACAGTATATTTTAATTCAGGACAACACAGGGTTCTTTTACAAGTGAGCCAGCAATCCAGTCTGCATCTAAATCTTGTCCCTTCCTTTTCAATCTAATGGCCCATAACTAGCCGGAGGATCTGGTGCACCAATTCCTTCGTTGCATGGGATACGTTCTCCAGTTTATATAATACACCGGAGGCCTAGAATAACAGAAGTCTTCGTCTTGTGCGCCAAGTCATGTGAAAACTTTCTTGTACATGTCATGAACCTCGTGGCCTGTTAATGAACCACCATGGGATCCTCAGCCCGACCCACCTGGTTTAGGGACGACGTGATGAGTGTCACCTAATGCAGGACACCATCGCTTGGAAAGTTAAGTTTGTGGAGGTTTGTAATAAGTCAAAGGATGGACGACCGGCTGGATATGGCCCTATACAGGAAAGCAACGATGCAAGATCAAAATGGATCGAGTGTGGCCAGGACCCAGGAGGGGATGCATTTGCTCAGTCACCCGCGGAGAGGCCGCGACTTTCTGCGGGCATTAACTCATTGCAGCGTCCACCTCACCACTCCCGTCACCGTCCATGTCAACGGGGCGTGCAATATTATAAGAGATTGTAGCCAAGTTTTTTTTTTGCGATTAGATTGTAGCCAAGTCAATGTTTTTTTTAATTGTTTGCCTTTGTGCAAACCAGAAGAAGCGCGTTCACCTCGACAACGTCCCACTCCAGTACTACATACGACCACATCGCCGGATTCTAATTTATCACAAAGGTTGCTGCTGATCGCCGAGGAGCAAACATCTGAGAGGATCGATCATGGCCTTCAACGTCCCCGGCCGGATTTAAAGCTAGCTTGGTACCTACGGCCATACGCAATCTTGTTTAACTTTTTGTATAGTACTAGTACCTAGCCAGTATATACTATATTCCTATAACAAGTACTCCTTCCGTTCACAAATATAAGATGTTTAACCATTTTTTCTAAATCGGATGTATATAGACAGATTTTAGTGTGTTTGTTCACTCGTTTCATTTCATATGTAATCCATATAGAAATATCCAAAACATCTTATATTTATGAACCGAGAGAGTAGTAGTAAATCGTACGCACAGGGGCGAACTGTCTTAATTTGCTCTTTCAGTATAAGTTAATACTAGCTCGGTGATCATTGCGTTTCTTTGGAGTGATTGGGAGCGAAGAGACGCAATGATCTTCCAAAATGACCACGAGGATCTTCAAATCACAGCGTGGAGGTGCGTGGACTACATGATGCTACGATCCAACCGCTGTCACAATTTGTACTTCCTCTCTAAAGAAATGTAACATCTTTTAGATCACTAGTGAGTATTCAGGCTATCTTTTCACAGAGGGAGTATAAGCATGCTCTTCTTCGTGACTGGAGTACTACGTCGTTTGGGCTTTGCTAGAGACACAGAGAGATTTTAAAAAGGTTTACAGGTTTGGGAGTCATGGGAAGTCGGGCCAACCGGAAATTTAGGGGGAGAGGGAGATTTTTTTTGTAGGGACAGAGGGATCTGTGGAATGCCTTTTTATATCGTTTCACCTTCCCGAGAGATTGCAAATTTTTGCTTCTTGGTACTAGCGTATTATGTAGCCTGCAAGTTGATTACCATAGTCAATCATGAAAAAGAAGATTAATTGAGTACATCCACTGGGAGCCAGTTTTATGACGAAGTCAACTCCTTCATCAAGTGTGCATATGTTAGACATGGTTGATTTGGAGTTGGATGATAGGGTACTGGTCCCGGTTTGGATGTGTATACCGTGTCTGTATCAGTCCTTGGTTTTGTGCTACCCATGTGTGTATATATAAGCATGACATGGTGCAATGATTTAGTTCAAAGATTGTAGCCACGAGATTGAGTTCAGAGAAATAAATAGAAAAGCAGGATAGGATAGGAGCCCTTGGCGGAGGTGTTTTTGAGCACTTGTGTTCATTTAATATTTTGATGTGATGAATTATGTGGGTGGAACCCTACAATGAACACGAGACGGATGAGTTTACTTCATTTCAAATAGAGATTTCGGTTTTATGAATTTTCTTACTTGGTCCATATTCAATGGCGTGTAAGTTGATTACAATAATCAATCATGAAAGAAGGATAGATTAAAAACATCCACTAGAAATCGGTTTTTAAGTGAAGACAACTTGTGCATCAAATTGACATATGGTAGATATGGTTAATTGACTTTGAGTGTGATCAAAGGTACTAGTCCCTGTTAGGATGTGTACACCGTGTCCGTGTCGGTCCCTTGTTTTGTGCTGTGCGCACGTATGTGTGTGTAAGCATGACAGGGTGCAGCGTTTTAGCTGAGAAAATTTGGAATTGATAGATTGAGTTCAAAGAAGTACATGAAGGCATGATACAAGCCCTTGGGTAAATAGTTTTCAAGAGCGTGTGGTTGTTTATTCAATTTTTATGTGATCGAAACCCAACAAAGTACAAATGGAAGATGAATTAGTTTATTTCAAAATTGGATTCTGATCTTATTTTTTACTAGGTCCATATTCTATGGCGGGCAAATTGATTAATAATGAAAAAAAAGATAGACTGAATACATCCATTTGAAGCTGGTTTTAAATGAAGTCAACTCCTGCATGCATCAAGTGTGCCTATGTACTCCTATCATTATAAAAGAGACAAACGTACTAGTACTACTATTTCTTATGGGCAAATTGATTCTGGACTGTTTTGACTGGAATATGATGGATATGAGATGCACTTGCTTCTATTCGCAAAAAAACAGAAGAAGAAGAAGAAGAAGAAGAAGAGAGCACTATCTTCATTTTAAACCGAGTACGACTAAGACAAAATTCAATCCATCTACTTCCATTTCTTTAAACCAAGAACTACTTTTTTTTGCTGCCTGGTTCGGTCTCTCTGATATGGATAAGTGGGTTCTTCTACTTTCCTAACTGATGAAGGGACCAAAAATGGTAGGCGTACAGGCTTTTACAGGGGTTCTACAGGCTAAACTGGGCATTTATCTATATATGTATGGACCAAAAGCTCGTAGATTGACCAATCTAAAAGAAGGAACATGCACAGAAACTCTATCTTTAGTAGCTGATGAGAACATTGACTCTTAGAGGGCATCTTTTGATCTTTCTTAGAAGGTGTTGGTGTGCAGTCAACTCTAAACTGGGCACCAAATCTGCAAAAAAAAAGGGCACCGGGTTCTAACTACCAGGTAGCCACCGTCCAGACAAACCTGTTGGCGCTGTGGTGGTTTGCCTTAAGTACATGGCTCCCTTGTAGCCCCTTGTAGCGGCTCTATCTTATTACAGGTTACGAACTTACGACCGATTTTCCATCCATTGTCTAGCTAGCTTCCATAGAATTGGCCGCGAGTCTGCTGCTACTTCTGTATCTGTCAGGTAAAGTTCTTTTAGCACTTTTACAAATAAGTACGTGGCTCCCTTGTAGAGGCTCTATCATATTACAGGTTACGCCTGATTTTCATCCGTTGTCTAGCTTCCATAGAATTGGCGACGAGTCTGCTGCTACTTCTGATATAAGGTGAGGTAAGGTATGCCATTCTTCGGTTGTTACTTGTTACGGATAACTTAATTACTTATCATTATCAACAGGGAGCGTCCCCGACAGCGCCGCCGCCGAACACCAGACCTGCACGCCCGCCACGCAGCCACCGCACCGTGAGTACACGCCGCCGCCAGGGACTTCAACCGCCGCGCCGCAGAGAAGAGCAAACAACTGGGAAAATCGATCATCGCCGGATTTGGTGGCAGGTTGGTACATACATATTCCAAACCACCGAGTTTTAGGATCAGATCGAAACGCTTCGGCCGCCGTTGGGTCTGCATCGCGAGCGCTGCCTTCGCTTGTCGGTCGTTCCTGATTTTCTTCCCATGATCTGGTCGAGTAGTTTTCTTCCTTTTTTTCCAGAGAAAAGTTTGAAATAAACCTTGAATTCATACTCTTAGTCTAAGGCTGCTTGTAATGGGTAGCATCATAAGTTACTCCCTCCATTCCTAAATATTTATCTTTTTAGGTATTTTAAATGGACTATCACATACGGATGTATATAGACATATTTTAGAGTGTAGATTTACTCATTTTACCCCGTATGTAGTCATTTGTTGAAACCTCGCTCCCGTGCTGCTTCTTTTGATTTGATTTCAAGGCCCTCTCCTCTTTGATCCTCCCGGGGCTATCGAATGTGATACATGGTATCTTTCTTCACATCTGAAGGATAAACATGACCCCATATCTCACCCCTCTTTTTGTTGCCCTACTGAGTCTGGCAACTTCAAACATATATAAGTTGCCAGGATTTGATGTAAAAAGGCAGGGTGGGATTATTAATTAGAATCTGAAATTGTAGCACAGCCATAAGGGTAAGAATACTTCTCCCCTCGCGTCGCCCCCGCCCTGGGCGACTCGGGGGCCTCCAACCCTAGGCACCGCCGCCGCCCTCTCCTTCTCTCCTCCTCACGACGCCGCCGCCGGGTGACGCCGCCGGGTGAAACCCGCGTTGCAGACGGCGGCGGCGGGGGGACTCCCTCTCCCGCCTCCCCTTCTTCCGCGGGCGGCGGATCTAGGCGGCTGGCGGTGGTGTCCTGCGGCGACCGTCCTCGGCGAGCGGTGGCGGGGCACGGGGCACGCGGCGGCGAGCCTCGGCAGGCGGTGGCGGCTGTGCGCGGGGCTGACTCCGGGGCGGCGGCGCGGGCTTGGATCCATCGCGGATCTGACCTGTGGGCGCGGCCTCGGCCTCCCCTGCTCGGCCGGCGGGTCTCGGTGCGGGGGGCGTCCCCGTGCTGAGATCTGCCATGCGGGATCATCTAGATCCCGGCAAGGACGGCGGCGACCCGTGCACGAGAGATGGAGGTCTTCGATCAGATCTGGGTGAAAACCTGCTATTGGCTATTGCCAAGGCCGGCGATGGCGACGCTGTCTGCGCCGTTCCCTTCCTGAAGGCATCGTCGTGGAGATGTTCAAGGCCACTCTCTGCTATCTCTGGGGGAAACCCTAGATCAGTAGATCGGATGACGGCGGCTCTCTGGTGTCGTTTTCCCTCATGGGGGCGTCATTCTTGGAGGTGCACACGGGCTCGAGGGACTAGAGGACGGCGACTCTGGTGGAGCGGTGCTTCATCTTTCCCATTGAAGGTGGCGGATCTCGGCGGCGTGGTGTTGTTGAGACTCGGCGTCTGATGCGCGGAGATGGACTCGCGCAGGAGGAGGTTGCTGTCTGGCGTCATGGTGACGTCGATGGCTGAGTGGCCAAACAAGGTAGAAGCCTCAATATGACTTGAAGACGGACTTGTGGAAGATGGCGGCGACGACACACGAGTGTGTCTGACCGGATTGTGTCCCAGACCAGGTATGTGGCTCGGCTGGGGCTTCCGAATATGTTTCGGCTTCCGGCTTTTGATGTTAGGCTTAGGTGAGTGGTTTGGATAGTGGCCCAGCTAGCACCCCTTCATCATTTTGGATAGAAGTAGCGACATGTGTTGCCAAGATGGTGGATTCAGGCACATTGTTATAATGCATTGTAAGGTCCTCGAGAATAATCAATAAAGTGGCCGTATGCATCTCCCAGATGCAGAGGCCGGGGGTCATCCTCCTTTTCTAAAAAAAAATAAGGAATTGTTGTTGCCGTTTACTACACACGTAAGAGAGGGGAGGGGAGGGCAGCTTGTGAGATCGAACTTTTTTACCGTCCCGTAACAAAAATTCTGGCCCATTGACTTGTCAACCTGCAAAGAACGTACGTTACCGGACGGAAATTATGGGAGCGAGGTGGATGGACGAAATTAAGGTGGAAAAAAACGGTTCTCCCTTTATTAATAGGTATAAATTGCAGTACCTAAGTACTTTCCTATACCAATTAGTAAACCATATGCATGGGGAGCGAACGTTCTTAATTTGCTCTTTCAAGCTATACGTGTGGCAAGGGGCGTGCATGCTTATAGTTCGTTAAGCATATATGCTAATCAGGGATCGACACTCCGTCCTGCTTTCGTAACGAACATGCATGGCCAACACAGTCTGGCTTGCTCTTCAGACTGGCGATCCATATAAGTATTTTCTTCCATGACTTAGTAACAATAGTTGAATTATACTTTGATTCCGCTCTAGTTTTAGTTCACCAGCGCTAGCTTGCGTGCTAGTTTTTACCCGCAAAAAAAAAAAAGCTTGTGTGCTAGTTCCTCTTTTCCCCATCGATATGCACATATTAATCAGTCATAAGATTTCCCTGCAATTTTTTTTATTAAATGACCTCTATTCTAAATCCATGACTCAAGATTCCTTTTCCCCCATAGTCATGCTGGTTGCAAGAACGCATAAATAGTACTCCCTTCGTTTCTAAATATAATACCTTTTTTAGAGATTTTAATAGGGATAACATACAGATGTAGTATATAGAGATATTTTAGAGTGTAGGTTCACTCAATTTTGCTTTGTATGTTCCCCGTAATTTATTTATGTTTGCTCTGTATGCAGTCTATATTGGAATTTTTAAAAAATCTTATATTTAGCAACGGAGGAAGTATATGATATCCTATTTTCTTTGTATTTATTCTTTTTGGGAAACTAAATCTTTGTGTACGTATCAGAAGAAGCTCAGCTGATATAGTGAGCAAATCCATGGGTTCGTCAAGTTCCACCTGCAAGCACGCGGCCCACTCGGAGCACACGCTGATGCTGGAGTCGACTAAGAAGTTCAACTGCGATGGCTGCCATCAGAAGGGCACGGGCGAGAGGTACACGTGCCATGCATGCAAATTCAACTTGCACAAGCAATGCGCCTTGCCCGAAGGGACCAAGATTAAGCACCCGGCACTCAAGAACATCAAGATAGAGCTCAGGTTCCAGGCCCCCGGTTCCAAGGGCGCCAAGAAATGCGACGCCTGCTGCAGCACTTTGCGGGGGTTCCACTACGCTAGCAGCAAACTCTGCCTCCACCCGTGCTGCGTGTATCCACCGGAGGAGAAGAGGAAGGATGGTAGCGGGGGAGATCAAGATTCCTGGCGTAAATTCGGGCGCGGGTGCCAGGCGATTGCGCCCACCGTATTGTCTATCATCATCTCCGGTGTTACCGGAGAGCAGACGCCGATACTTGATATGTTCCCCGGCTCCAAAGGGTAAGGGTAGCTGCTCGCTTATCGTACGTGCATGTGTGCATCTGTGTTTGTTCGTGTGTTGCATGGTCGATGGCAGTAAGCCGAGTACTTAATACCCGATTTCTAGTGTCCTCGTTTGTTGGTATCTTTTGTGCCTTCTGTCATGTATACTTGATAATATCCCGCATGTTACAACGGGAGTGTGTGCAGTGCATACCACACATACTCCATAAACTTCAACATTTTCTTATTAATTCAAATGGATATCGAGATGGTTGAGTTTAATGTTGCTGATCATGCTCATTTTGAGTACTAGTCGAGTGATCCCTATATAGTGCTTCATGGTTTCTCAAAGTTAGAGAAGACACCACAAAATGTTTGAAGGCAGTAAAGGATTAGCTCATGCATTCACTGTTGTTCCAATGCCAGTGAAGATACTAAATGTGCAAGCCCGTGTATGTGCATATGAACAGGATTAGTTCAAACTGGGTTCTAATTTCATCTAGTTTGTCCATCTAATTTTCCGGTTGTAGAAGTTGACACCAAAGTCACAGCGCATATTTATGAGTTTTGATGCATATGATTTGGGAATTAGCCGTTGTCTCTAGCGTCCCAAATTCCGATAGTGGAGTTCTTCAAGTGGCATGCCCACCTGCTTGCAAAAGTTGAGATCATTTCAAAATGTCTAAAAATAGACCATGTTCCACGAAAGGTCAGTTTGCAAGCACGTTGTTTTCCAACATCAGTCAAATGACCCCATTTTTTTCCACCAGTTTCTATGAGCAATCAAAGCATCATGCCAAGTTGTTTGAAATTTTCACAAGTTTTACATTTTCTGGAGTTTTCTCAGAGAAATAGGGCCGATAAATGGCCGGAATGTGTCGCAACGTGCAAACGGTATCAGAAGTAGTTCAAAGCTGGCATGGATGCCTCATATGTCCACGTCAGGCTGCTCCAAGAAGTTGGACCATTTATCCATAGTAAAAAAACCACCAGTTGAGAGGAGTGGGCGAGACGCCAGACGGGTGCATCCATGAGCTTGTAAATTTTTCTAATTTGAATTCTTCTGTTATTTGAAATTTCCACCATTATCAATCAAGGTGAAATTTTTCTTATGTCCTAACCATTTCTTCAAATTTGTCAACAATTTTGGAATTTCAAATTGCATCTGAAAATTTTACAAGCTTGAGCACTTTATCAAAAATTGTTAACAATTTTCCAAAAACTGATGAAAAATTTGAACACAAATTGCAAACCATGTACAATTTTTAAAACTTATCAAATTAAAAATGCAAACTTTCTTAAATTTTTGAAATTTTTCGAAAAGAGAAAATGTTTCAAAATTCCAAAACATTTTTTAAAACTGTAGATAATATTGAAAAGAAGAACTTTTTTGGTATTTCAAACAACATTTAGAATGTTTGAACAGGTTTAAAAAATAATAAGAAAGTGCAATAAGCATAAAAAGAATTATATCAAAAAAAAGAAAAAAAAAAAAGAAATATTTAGGCGTTGTGCAAACTGTGCGACGGCGTCGCTCCTGTGGGGCGCCGGTTGCGTCGGCCTTGGCTTTCCTATTCTGTTTCTTTTTCATTTTTTTCATTTTGCCTGTTTCCTTTTTAGTTTCTCTCCTTTTTTTATTTTTACTTTTGTTTCCTCTTCTATTTATTTTCTGTTTATTTTTTATTTTATTTTATTTTCCTTTTTCTTTTTCAGGTTTATTTTTTGGACAACTCTTCAGAAATTTTAATAAAATGTTTGCACTTTTTCAAATAAGTTCAGTAATTCAGAAAATGATACTGTTTTGAAATATTGCATAGAAATTCCTAAGAATTTTAGTATAAATAATTGTTAGCTTCTTTTTATAAATGTTCAAAAGTCAAAAGAAGTAGACTTTTAAAAATTGTTCGCTTCCTTAAAAAATATTTGAAAATACAGAAGTGAAGCCCTTGCCGTTGAACGAATCAGACCGGGGCAACACCCCGGACACGCAATCGAATTCCAGATCTGGAACCCCATCACGACTAAAACGCCGAAGGAGGAAACCATACCTGCCACCCACGAACCACGAAGTCAGCACACGTTCCGTCTTCCAGATGTCGTCGATGCAGACCACAATCTGCATCCGTTCCTGGACTACCTCCCAAGCTCCGCGCCGATGCTGGAGCAAACGCCGTCGCAACGGCAGAGCCCGAGGACACAGGTCCCCCACGAGGATGCCATCGCCGCCACGCCATCCTTGCTTGGACAGACTGGTTTCCAAATCCATCCCCAACCATACGACCGATGGCCTCGTCAGGGAAGGATTCGACGAATCTTTATTCAACGCTGTCATCGTCGTTGCCGAAGCCAAAGCGATGAACAACCTAAAAAACCTAGACTACGAAAGAGTAAAAACGATCCACACACGTGGATCCGGTGACCCCCGTCACCACCGACGACCGAGTTCGCCAGTAGAGAGGGGCCGCCGGAGGACGGCGCTGGAAGACTGGCCTCTCCTGGCGGCGGCTAGGGTTGCAGCCGCCAAGGGAGAGGAAAACGATTCACGAGGGCTAGCTACTCCTGGTTACTACAGAATGTCGAGGGTCTGCGGTACATGCACACCCTCGACGTCGAGCGGGTCACCATTTTTAATACTTATTTAACATTTGGGCCAGCCCTTGTGCAAGCCCTCCATTTTTTAATTTAGATTTTCTTCTCTTTTTTTCCTTTTTTCTTTTCTATTTATGTTTTTTCTATTTACAAAATTCAGCATTACAAAAAGTTCTGATTTTTCTAAATGTGCATATTGAACAAAAAATATCAAGAAATCATAAAATGTTGGGTGACTCAAAAAATGTTCTTGATTTCAAAAACTGTGCATGCATTCAAATAATATTTATGATTTCAAAAATGTTCAGAATTCATTCACGGTTTAAGATAATGTTCACGAATTTGTAAAAAATGTTCACAAATTTTAAAATGTTCAAGATTTCAATAAATATTCAAGATTTAAATAAATGTTCATGATTTCAAAAAATGTTCTCATATTAAAAAAAAGTTCGAGGTTGAAGAGAATGTTCATAAATTAAAAAAATGTTCCCTATTTTGAAAAATTGTTCATGATTTCAAAACTGTTCACGAATTTCATAAAAAATAAGTTCAATATCTCGATTTTTTTCAAGAATTTTAAAATGATCATGATATCCAAAAATGTTCACGATTTTTAAGAAAGTTCGTTACTACCAAAAAATATTCATGTATTTGAAAAATGTTCATGATTTCAAAAAAAAATTATGAGTTTTAAATATCTTTGCAAATTGAAAAAATAAATCTAAAAATGAAAAACAATAAGAAGAATGAAATAGAAAAGGAAAAAACATAAATAAAAAATGGAAAATAAAAATAAAATGAAAAATAAAAAATAGAAAGAAAAAACCAATGCAAGGAAGGTTGTAGAACATTCAAAAAAGAGGTGGGGATGAAATCCATGAATGGACAGGCCCAAAAGAAGGATCAAAGGCTGAATGGGTACGCGCTACCTTGCTAGGGCGCGCCCTACGCACCAAATAGGGTACGCCCCCAGCACGTACCACGCCCGTATAACGAGAGGCCTGCTGGATTTGACGAGCACCTGGGCCTGGTCCATGTATCATAATTTAGACATAAATAATATAGCGATTATTAAGTCTAAATCGGTAAAATATTGTTGACCTACAGATTCTTGCATGCGATATGAATTTAATTCTATAAGCTTAACCAATACTACCAGCATAAAACAACATGTTTGGTCATTGATACAATTTTTAAAATTGAAAACTAAAAATTCGTCCACCAATTAAATTTGATGGAAGATATTTTCTACCCAAGTGATATTTTATTTAACATAATGGTTGTGATGACTATGGAGCCACTAATTGAAATTGCATAATGTAAGTATCTATAAAACCATACATTTATTTTTCCATACAACTCCCGGATATTACAAGAATGTAACATAACAATAATTTAGGGCTAGAACACGAAAGTGTTTTACAGGAACGAAACTACGTCGGCACGACCATAGACACACATTACGGGCACAGCTCTGCATCGAACCTTATAGTAACAAACACAAGTAGGGTACGTATTAGAACTTGCACATACATACACTAGTAGAAAACAGGCCTTTAGTCCCGATTCCAGAGAGCCTTTAGTCCCGGTTATGGAACCGGGACTAAAGCCCCCCCTCCCCCCCCCCCCCCCCCCGGTCCCGCTTCTAGAGAACCTTTAGTCCCGATTCTGAAACCGGGACTAAAGCCCCCCCCCCCCCTTTAGTCCCGGTTGTGTTACGAACCGGGACTAAAGGCCCTCCATGTGGCCGCTGTCTAGAGCTCGACCTTTAGTCCCGGTTGGTTACACCAACCGGGACTAAAGGAAGTTTTTTGATTTTTTATATTTTTTTTGAAAAAAATTGAATTTTTTTCTCGATTTTCAAATTTCTGAATTATTTGTATTTAATCTCTAATCACCCCTCATCACTGCTCAATTTAATCTCTAATCTCTAATCACCCCTCATCACTGCTCAATTTAATCTCTAATCTCTAATCACCCCTCATCACTGCTCAATTTAATCTCTAATCTCTAATCACCCCTCATCATTCCAAATCGTCTAACTTCCCGGCCGGTCACCCATCCTCTCACTACTCCAGCCTGAGCACTTGTTGTTTTCCTGAGAATAGTAAGCTGTCAATCCCATTAACTCTTCGGAGTTGAAGTTGAGCATGAAGTCACACATTTCACCGTTTGAGTTTGAAACTATTATTCTTAAAACCAATAATTATTTAGTAACACTAATATTTCTTGAACAAGTAATTTGACCAGATTTGACCAAAATTCAAAAAACTGAAATAATTATTTAGTAACACTAATATTTCTTGAATAAGTAGTTTGACCAGATTTAACCAAAATTCAAAAAAAACTAAAATTTGAGCATAACTTTTCTCCTTTTAGAATTTGAGGATTCTAAATATTTGGAAAACGGCCTATGGCCGTCAAAATTGGATGCGGATTTTCGTGCTGAACATTTTGATATATTAGTCGTACGTTTTCACGATTCGACCGATTCAAGCACCGTTACTCCGGCACCTCCGAGTTCTTGGCACACGTTCAGCTCGATGACGATCCCCGGACTCCGATCCAGCAAAGTGTCGGGGATGAGTTCCGTCAACACGACGGCGTGGTGACGATCTTGATGTTCTACCGTCGCAGGGCTTCGCCTAAGCACTGCTACAATATTATCGAGGATTATGGTGGAGGAGGGCACCGCACACGGCTAAGAGAACGATCACGAAGATCAACTTGTGTGTCTAGATGTGCCCCCCTGCCCCCGTATATAAAGGAGCAAGGGGGAGGAGGCCGGCCCTAGGAGTGGCGCGCCAGGGAGTCGGATTCCTACTCCTAGTTGGAGTAGGTTTCCTCCTTTCCTAGTCCAACTAGGAGAAGGGGGGATAGGGGGGAAGAGGGGAAGGAAGGGAGAGAGGGGCCGCGCCCCAAACCCCTTGTCCAATTCGGACTGGGCTTGGGAGGGGCACGCGCCACCTCCTGGTCCTTCCCACTAAGGCCCATTAAGGCCCATTGCTTCTTCCTCGTATTCCCGTAACTCCCCGGTACCTCCGAAAATACCCGAATCACTCTGAACCTTTCCGATGTCCGAATATAGTCGTCCAATATATCGATCTTTACGTCTCGATCATTTCGAGACTCCTCGTCATGTCCCCGATCTCATACGGGACTCCGAACTCCTTCGGTACATCAAAACTCATAAACTCATAATATAACTGTCATCGAAACCTTAAGTGTGCGGACCCTACGGTTCGAGAACAATGTAGACATGACCGAGTCATGTCTCCGGTCAATAACCAATAGCGGAACCTGGATGCTCATATTGGCTCCTACATATTCTACGAAGATCTTTATCGGTCAGACCGCATAACAATATACGTTGTTCCCTTTGTCATCGGTATGTTACTTGCCCGAGATTCGATCGTCGGTATCTCAATACCTAGTTCAATCTCGTTACCGGCAAGTCTCTTTACTCGTTCCGTAATACATCATCTCGCAACTAACTCATTAGTTGCAATGCTTGCAAGGCTTATGTGATGTGCATTACCGAGAGGGCCCAGAGATACCTCTTCGACAATCGGAGTGACAAATCCTAATCTCGAAATACACCAACCCAACATGTACCTTTGGAGACACCTGTAGAGCACCTTTATAATCACCCAGTTACATTGTGACGTTTGGTAGCACACAAAGTGTTCCTCCGGTAAATGGGAGTTGCATAATTTCATAGTCATAGGAACATGTATAAGTCATGAAGAAAGCAATAGCAACATACTAAACGATCGGGTGCTAAGCTAATAAAATGGGTCATGTCAATCAGATCATTCACGTATGATGTGATCCCGTTAATCAAATAACAACTCTTTGTTCATGGTTTAGGAAACATAACCATCTTTGATTAACGAGCTAGTCAAGTAGAGGCATACTAGTGACACTCTGTTTGTCTATGTATTCACACATGTATTATGTTTCCGGTTAATACAATTCTAGCATGAATAATAAACATTTATCATGAAATAACGAAATAAATAATAACATTATTATTGCCTCTAGGGCATATTTCCTTCAGTCTCCCACTTGCACTAGAGTCAATAATCTAGTTCACATTGCCATGTGATTTAACATCAATAGTTCACATCATCATGTGATTAACACCCATAGTTCACATCGTTATGTGACCAACACTCAAAGGGTTTACTAGAGTCAATAATCTAGTTCACATCGCTATGTGATTAACACCCAAAGAGTACTAAGGTGTGATCATGTTTTGCCTGTGAGAGAAGTTTAGTCAACGGGTCTGCCATATTCAGATCCGTATGTATTTTGCAAATTTCTATGTCAACAATGCTCTGCACGGAGCTACTATAGCTAATTGCTCCCACTTTCAATATGTATCCAGATTAAGACTTAAAGTCATCTAGATCAGTGTCAAAATTTGCATCGACGTAACCCTTTACAACGAACCTTTTTGTCACGTCCATAATCGAGAAACATATCCTTATTCCACTAAGGATAATTTTGACCGCTGTCCAGTGATCTACTCCTAGATCACTATTGTACTCCCTTGCCAAAATCAGTGTAGGGTATACAATAGATCTGGTACACAACATGGCATACTTTATAGAACCTATGGCTGAGGCATAGGGAATGACTTTCATTCTCTTTCTATCTTCTGCCGTGGTCGGGTTTTGAGTCTTACTCAATTTCAACCTTGTTACACAGGCAAGAACTCTTTCTTTGACTGTTTCATTTTGAACTATTTCAAAAACTTGTCAAGGTATGTACTCATTGAAAGCTTATCAAGCGTCTTGATCTATCTCTATAGATCTTGATGCTCAATATGTAAGCAGCTTCACCGAGGTCCTTCTTCGAAAAACTCCTTTCAAATACTCCTTTATGCTTTGCAGAATAATTCTACATTATTTCCGATAAACAATATGTCATTTACATATACTTATCAGAATTGCTGTAGTGCTCCCACTCACTTTCTTGTAAATACAGGCTTCACCGCAAGTCTGTATAAAACTATATGCTTTGATCAACTTATCAAAGCGTATATTCCAACTCCGAGATGCTTGCACCAGTCCATAGATGGATCGCTGGAGCTTGCACATTTTGTTAACACTTTTAGGATCGACAAAACCTTCTGGTTGCATCATATACAACTCTTCTTAAATAAATCCATTAAGGAATGCAGTTTTGTTTATCCATTTGGCAGATTTCATAAAATGCGGTAATTGCTAACATGATTCGGACAGACTTAAACATAGATACGAGTGAGAAACTCTCATCGTAGTCAACACTTTGAACTTGTCGAAAACCTTTTGCGACAATTCTAGCTTTGTAGATAGTAACACTACTATCAGCCTCCGTCTTCCTCTTGAAGATCCATTTAATCTCAATGGCTTGCCGATCATTGGGCAAGTCAATCAAAGTCCATACTTTGTTCTCATATATGGATCTCATCTCAGATTTCATGGCTTCAAGCCATTTTGCGGAATCTGGGCTCATCATCGCTTCCTCATAGTTCATAGGTTCGTCATGGTCAAGTAACATGACCTCCAGAACAGGATTACCATACCACTCTGGTGCGGATCTCACTCTGGTTTACCTACGAGATTCGGTAGTAACTTGATCTGAAATTACATGATCATCATCATTAGCTTCCTCACTAATTGGTGTAGTAGTCACAGGAACAGATTTCTGTGATGAACTACTTTCCAATAAGGGAGAATGTACAACTACCTTATCAAGTTTTCTACTTTCCTCCCACTCACTTCTTTCGAGAGAAACTCCTTCTCTGGAAAGATTCTGAATTTAGCAACAAAAGTCTTGCCTTCGGATCTGTGATAGAAGGTGTACCCAACAATCTCCTTTGGGTATCCTATGAAGACACATTTCTCTGATTTGGGTTTGAGCTTATCAGGATGAAACTTTTTCACATAAGCATCGTTGCCCCAAACTTTAAGAAACGACAACTTTGGTTTCTTGCCAAACCACAGTTCAGATTGTATTGTCTCAATAGACTTAGATGGTGCCCTTTTTAACGTGAATGCAGCTGTTTTTAATGCATAACTCCAAAACGATAGTGGTAGATCGGTAAGATACATCATAGATCGCACCATATCTAATAAAGTACGGTTACGACGTTCGTACACACCATTCCACTGTGGTGTTCTAGATGGCGTGAGTAGTGAAACTATTTCACATTGTTTTAACTGAAGGCCAAACTCGCAACTCAAATATTTTACCTCTGCGATCATATCGTAGAAACTTTTATTTTCTTGTTACAATGATTTCTCCACTTTACTCTGAAATTCTTTGAACTTTTCAAATGTTTCAGACTTATGTTTCATCAAGTAGATATACCCATATCTACTTAAATCATCTGTGAAGGTCAGAATATAATGATACTTGCTGCGAGCCTCAACACTCATCGGATCACATACATCAGTATGTATTATTTCCAATAAGTCAGTTGCTCGCTCTTTTGTTCCGGAGAACGGAGTCTTAGTCATCTTGCCCATGAGGCATGGTTCGCAAGCATCAAGTGATTCCAAAATCCCATCAGCATGGAGTTTCTTCATGCGCTTTACACCAATATGACTTAAACGGCAGTGCCACAAACAAGTTGCACTATCATTATTAACTTTGCATCTTTTGCTTCAATATTATGAATATGTGTATCATTACGATCGAGATCCAACAAACCATTTTCGTTGGTGTGTATGACCATAGAAGGTTTTATTCATGTAAACAGAACAACAATTTATTCTCTTACTTAAATGAATAACCGTATTACAATAAACATGATCAAATCATATTCATGCTCAACGCAAACACCAAATAACACTTATTTAGGTTCAACACTAATCCCGAAAGTATAGGGAGTGTGCGATGATGATCATATCAATCTTGGAACCACTTCCGACACACATCGTCACTTCACCCTTAACTAGTCTCTGTTTATTCTGCAACTCCCGCTTTGAGTTACTAATCTTAGCAGCTGAACTAGTATCAAATACTGAGGGGTTGCTATAAACACTAGTAAAGTACACATCAATAACATGTATATCAAATATACTTATGTTCACTTTGCCATCCTTCTTATCCGCCAATCACTTGGGCTAGTTCCGCTTCCAGTGACCAGTCCCTTTGTAGTAGAAGCACTTAGTCTCAGGCTTAGGACCATACTTGGGCTTCTTCACTTGAGCAGCAACTTGCTTGCTGTTCTTCTTGAAGTTCCCCTTTTTCCCTTTGTCCTTTTCTTGAAACTAGTGGTCTTGTCTACCATCAACACTTGATGTTTTTCTTGATTTCTACCTTCGTCAATTTCAGCATTACGAAGAGCTTGGGAATCGTTTCCGTTATCCCTTGCATATCATAGTTCATCATGAAGTTCTACTAACTTGGTGATGGTGACTAGAGAATTCTGTCAATTACTATCTTATCTAGAAGATTAACTCCACTTGATTCAAGCGATTGTAGTACCCAGACAATCTGAGCACATGCTCACTAGTTGAGCGATTCTCCTCCATCTTTTAGCTATAGAACTTGTTGGAGACTTCATATCTCTCAACTCGGGTATTTGCTTGAAATATTAACTTCAACTCCTGGAACATCTCATATGGTCCATGACGTTCAAAACGTCTTTGAAGTCCTGATTCTAAGCCGTTAAGCATGGTGCACTAAACTATCAAGTAGTCATCATATTGAGCTAGCCAAATGTTCATAACGTCTGCATCTGCTCCTGCAATAGGTCTGTCACCTAGCGGTGCATTAAGGACATAATTCTTCTGTGCAGCAATGAGGATAAACCTCAGATCACGGATCCAATCTGCATCATTGCTACTAACATCTTTCAACACAATTTTCTCTAGGAACATATCAAAATTAAACGGGGAAGCAACAACGCGAGCTATTGATCTACAACATAGATATGCTAATACTACCAGGACTAAGTTCATGATAAATTAAAGTTCAATTGATCATATTACTTAAGAACTCCACTTAGATAGACATCCCTCTAATCCTCTAAGTGATCACGTGATCCAAATCAACTAAACCATAACCGATCATCACGTGAAATGGAGTAGTTTTCAATGGTGAACATCACTATGTTGATCATATCTACTATATGATTCACGCTCGACCTTTCGGTCTCAGTGTTCCGAGGCCATATCTGCATATGCTAGGCTCGTCAAGTTTAACCTGAGTATTCTGCGTGTGCAAAACTGGCTTGCACCCGTTGTAGATGGACGTAGAGCTTATCACACCCGATCATCACGTGGTGTCTGGGCACGACGAACTTTGGCAACGGTGCATACTCAGGGAGAACACTTTTATCTTGATATTTAGTGAGAGATCATCTTATAATGCTACCGTCAATCAAAGCAAGATAAGATGCATAAAAGATAAACATCACATGCAATCAATATAAGTGATATGATATGGCCATCATCATCTTGTGCTTGTGATCTCCATCTCCGAAGCATCATCATGATCACCATCGTCACCGGCGCGACAACTTGATCTCCATCGTAGCATCGTTGTCGTCTCGCCAATCTTATGCTTCTACGACTATCGCTACCGCTTAGTGATAAAGTAAAGCATTACAGGGCGATTGCATTGCATACAATAAAGCGACAACCATATGGCTCCTGCCAGTTGCCGATAACTCGGTTACAAAACATGATCATCTCATACAATAAAATTTAGCATCATGCCTTGACCATATCTTACCTACGCATCAAAACCACAACGATAGTTTGTCAAGTTGGTGCTGTTTTAACCTTCGCAAGGACCGGGCGTAGCCACACTCAGTTCAACTAAAGTTGGAGAAACTGACACCCGCTAGCCACCTGTGTGCAAAGCACGTCGGTAGAACCAGTCTCGCGTAAGCGTACGCGTAATGTCGGTCCGGCCGCTTCATCCAACAATACCGCCGAACCAAAGTATGACATGCTGGTAAGCAGTATGACTTATATCGCCCACAACTCACTTGTGTTCTACTCATGCATATAACATCAACACATAAAACCTAGGCTCGGATGCCACTGTTGGGGAATGTAGTAATTTTAAAAAATTTCCTACGCATACGCAAGATCATGGTGATGCATAGCAACGAGAGGGGAGAGTGTTGTCCACGTACCCTCGTAGACCGAAAGCGGAAGCGTTATATCAACGTGGTTGATGTAGTCGTACGTCTTCACGATCCGACCGATCCAAGCACCGTTACTCCGGCACCTCCGAGTTCTTGGCACACGTTCAGCTCGATGACGATCCCCGGACTCCGATCCAGCAAAGTGTCGGGGATGAGTTCCGTCAACATGACGGCGTGGTGACGATCTTGATGTTCTACCGTCCCAGGGCTTCGCCTAAGCACTGCTACAATATTATCGAGGATTATGGTGGAGGGGGGCACCGCACACGGCTAAGAGAACGATCACGAAGATCAACTTATGTGTCTAGAGGTGCCCCCCTGCCCCCGTATATAAAGGAGCAAGGGGGAGGAGGCCGGCCCTAGGAGGGGCGCGCCAGGGAGTAGGATTCCTACTCCTAGTTGGAGTAGGTTTCCTCCTTTCCTAGTCCAACTAGGAGAAGGGGGGAAAGGGGGGAAGAGGGGAAGGAAGGGAGAGAGGGGCCGCGCCCCAAACCCCTTGTCCAATTCGGACTGGGCTTGGGAGGGGTGCGCGCCACCTCCTGGTCCTTCCCACTAAGGCCCATTAAGGCCCATTGCTTCTTCCTCGTATTCCCGTAACTCCCCGGTACCTTCGAAAATACCCAAATCACTCGGAACCTTTCCGATGTCCGAATATAGTCGTCCAATATATCGATCTTTATGTCTCGACCATTTCGAGACTCCTCGTCATGTCTCCGATCTCATCCGGGACTCCGAACTCCTTCGGTACATCAAAACTCATAAACTCATAATATAACTGTCATCGAAACCTTAAGCGTGCGGACCCTACAGTTCGAGAACAATGTAGACATGACCGAGACATGTCTCCGGTCAATAACCAATAGCGGAACCTGGATGCTCATATTGGCTCCTACATATTCTACGAAGATCTTTATCGGTCAGACCGCATAACAATATACGTTGTTCCCTTTGTCATCGGTATGTTACTTGCCCGAGATTCGATCGTCGGTATCTCAATACCTAGTTCAATCTCGTTACCGGCAAGTCTCTTTACTCGTTCCGTAATACATCATCTCGCAACTAACTCATTAGTTGCAATGCTTGCAAGGCTTATGTGATGTGCATTACCGAGAGAGCCCAGAGATACCTCTCCGACAATCGGAGTGACAAATCCTAATCTCGAAATACGCCAACCCAACATGTACCTTTGGAGACACCTGTAGAGCACCTTTATAATCACCCAGTTACGTTGTGACGTTTGGTAGCACACAAAGTGTTCCTCCGGTAAATGGGAGTTGCATAATCTCATAGTCATAGGAACATGTATAAGTCATGAAGAAAGCAATAGCAACATACTAAACGATCGGGTGCTAAACTAATGAAATGAGTCATGTCAATCAGATCATTCACCTATGATGTGATCCCGTTAATCAAATAACAACTCTTTGTTCATGGTTTAGAAAACATAACCATCTTTGATTAACGAGCTAGTCAAGTAGAGGCATACTAGTGACACTCTGTTTGTCTATGTATTCACACATGTATTATGTTTCCAGTTAATACAATTCTAGCATGAATAATAAACATTTATCATGAAATAAGGAAATAAATAATAACATTATTATTGCCTCTAGGGCATATTCCCTTCAAATACGGGGGGGGGGGGGGGGGGTAGAGTTTGAACCCCTTTAGTCTGGGATGGTGTCCATCCAATCCTACCGTCGACTACATCTGCTATTACCATCCCAACAAGAGTCACAACTAAGGTTAACCAAGACAGAGTCACATTCTATTAAAGTGGCAAAAATAATTACTTTTTAATATAGAAAAACTAATTATATCAACTATTATTATAGGATAAACAACTATTAATACAAAACAGTAGCAAAATTAATATTAGTTAATTATAGAAATTTATCTACTGTTGTCAAGCAGAAGCATACTACAACATGTTAAAATCTACAGAAAGAACTAACTAATAATAATAAAAATAACACTTAAAGGACTAAAACAACTATATAAGCAAAGCAGTATTGTTTTAATTAAAATCCTAATTTATATTATTCTGAAAGTAACCAAATAAATCTTACCGTGACAACAATCTGACTTGTGACTAGGAGCAAAAAGAATTAAATTTAAAACTATTTTTAAACTCAAATTATTCACAATCTAGTGTTTGAAGCAAATTTGAACAAATTCATATTTAAATCATTCAAATTTGAAAACTAATGGCACAAACAGAAACTAGACAAAAATTTGAATCTAATGCAAAATGAATCACTCAAAAACATCAAATATCCTAAAAGATATAAGCAATTTGAAACAGAAACTAAAAACAAAAAACAAATTTCAGAACCCCTTTAGTCCCGGTTCGTGTCTCAAACCGGGACTAAAAGTCCCATTTGAACCGGGACTAATGTGTTCGTAATGCAACCGGGACTAATGTGTATATTGAGAGTGGACCAAAGCCCTGTTTTCAACTAGTGATATAAGCAAGCAACTATTCAGAGAACTTATTAATCACCTCTCTAAAATCTCCGGTAAGTGCCGCCATGGTGACATGCACCACTATGCCGCTTACATACTGCATACGCCAGCCCAGGTTTCCCCTGGGGGCATCCTCCTTCCTCACCTTATCATTCGGTGGCTTCTTGCAGTAACACGGGTGAAGGCATAGCTTGCTACTGTGGTAATGGAATCCCGTCACATCGTCGCAGCAGGTATCGCATACCTGCTTGGAGTCCTCAGGACCGGCGGGGGCCTGGAACAACAGCTCCAGCTCAATGTTCTTAAGCAAGGAATGCACAATCTTCGTTCCTTCCTCCAATGCGCATTTGTCGTGCAGGTTGTACTCGCATGTCTAACATCTATACCTCTTTCCCGCGCCATACTCATGGCAACTATCGCGCACGAACTTCCCAGCCCCCTCGAGCGTCAGCTCGTGTGTCAGGTGGGCGGGGTGGAAGATACAAGCACGGCTCGATGAAGCCATGATTTTGTTCGCTAGATCGGCCCAGCTTCTGACACGATACGTAGACAAAGGTAGGTTAGTTTCCTAAAGGAGAAGATCGATCGACCCCTGCATATGACCGATTTACTTGGTAGAGGGCATCAATAACATGTACATGTACAATGAAACAAGATGTGTATGTGTTACCTCGTACCAACCTTCAAAAAACAATCCGGAGGTGTTGATCAAACCCCAGGTTGTTTGCTCCTTGTCGATGAGAGTCTCATCCGGCAGAACCTCCAACCTTTAAAACCCGTGATGTGTAATAGCCGAAGTTTTAAAAAATGCGCTATTTTGGCTGCATGAAGACGGGCAAATTAACAAATGAACAGTCTTGACTTATGTGACATTAATCACTTACAACATATGCATAGTCCAACGACTTGGGAGTATACAAAAAATGATGATTGAAGGGCGGCCAAGCAAACGCTGCAATGAGTGCCAGCGGACAAGTGAGTCAAGACATCGCCGTCTTGACACGCACGCGTTATTGTCTGTGATTTTTCTTTCCACCATCTTGATCGCTATTGCATGTCCTTTTCACTGCCATTTTGTTATTTTTTGGACCTATCAAGGATGAGAGACCTGTGAGCACATCATTGAATAAGAAATAAAAAGAAAAGGCCGAAAGGAAAAGACCGGTTCAGGGAAGGTTCTAGAACCTTCCCAAACCGATGGGGGTGAAATCCGTGAATGGGCCTGCCCAAATGGAGGATCGAAGATTGGAGGGGTACGCGCTACCTCGCTAGGGCGCGCCCTACGCGCCAAATAGGGTACGCCCCCAGCGCGTACCGCCCCGTATGGGAGCTCTCATGCGAGACATAGGTCTCGTGGATATGAGGCGCCAACACTGCAAGCTCTGCGGCGGAGGCCTGCTGGATTTGGCAAGAGCATGGGCCCGGTCCTTGTATCATAATTTAGACATAATTAATATAGCGATTGTTAACTGTAAATTGGTAAAATATTGTTGACCTACAGATTCTTGAATGCGATATGAATTTAATTCTATAAGTTGAACCAATACTACCCCACCATAAAACAACATGTTTGATCATTGATACAATTTTTAAAATTGAAAAAAGAATCATTCGTCCACCAATTAAATTTGATGGAAGATGTCTTCTGCCTGAGTGGTATTTTATTTAGCATAATGATTGTGATGACTATGGAACCACTAATTGAAATTGCATAATGTAAGTATCTATAAAACCATAAATTTATTTTCCAGACACTCCTGGACATTACAAGAAAGTAACATAACAACAATTCACGGCTAGAAGACGGAAGTGTTTTACAGGAACGGAACTACATCGGCACGACCATAGACACAGATCACAGACAAAACTCTGCATCGAACCTTATAGTAACACACACAAGCAGGGTAGGTATTACAACTTGCACATACATATAAGCAAGTAACTGTTCAGTGAACTTAATAATCACCTCCGTAAAATCTCCGGTAAGCACCGCCATGATGACATGCACCACCATGCCGCTTACATACAGCATACGCCAACCAAGGTTTCCCCTGGGGGCATCCTTCTTCATCCTCACCTTATCATCTAGTGGCTTCTCGCAGCAGCATGGGTGAAGGCATAGCTTGGTGCTGTGGTAATGGAATCCCGTCACATCGTCGCCACAGGCGTCGCATACCAGCTTGGAGCCCTCGAGACCGGCGGGGGCCTGGAACCGCAGCTCCATTTCAATGTTCTTAAGCAAGGGATGCACAATCTTCGTTCCTTCCTCCAAGGCGCATTTGTCGTGCAGGTTGTACCCGCATGTCTGGCATCTATACCTCTATCCCGCGCCATACTCATGGCAACCATTGCACACGAACTTCCCAGCCCCCTCGAGCGCCAGCTCGTGTTTGAGGTGGGTGGGGTGGGAGATGCAGGTGCGGCTCGATGAAGCCATGATTTTGTTCGCTAGATCAGCCCAGCTTCTGACACGATACGTAGACAAAGGTAGGTTAGTTTCCTAAAGGAGAAGATTGATCGACCCCTGCATGCATATGACCGATTTACTTGGTAGAGGCATTAATAGCATGTACTTGTACAATGAAACAAGATTGTGTATGTGTAGTACCTCGTACCAACCGTCAATTAAATCCGGAGGTGTTGATCAAACCCCAGGTTGTTTGGTCCTCGGCGATGAGACTTTCGTCTGGCGGAACATCCAACCTTTGAAGCCCGTGATGTGTAATAGCAGAGGTTTTAAAAAATGCGCACGAACCTCGTTCCAACCGTCAATAAAATCCGGAGTTGTTGATTCATACAGAGGTACAGAGTACATAGCTCCCGTGGAAATAGGCACGCAGGCCATGTACAGGTAATGGGCGTTGAGATACTACAGTCTAGGGAGAGGTTACAACAAATAACGTTACATACATGCAGTGTACGTATAATACATTAGGGTCGTGCCTAGAGCCTTCTGTCTTCTTGAGCCTCCCGTCTTTCCCTCCGGCCGTCGCCGGAGGACGCCGCTGGCGAAGCTAGTGCGGCTGACAGCGGCGGCGGGGTCCTTACTTATGGCTATTCCTGGGATCTCCATGTCACAACCAGATTGGATCTTGAGGAAACACCGAGTTTGATTCGATCCTCAATGTGCTCACGTGTGTGTTGCTAGGCAGCAAATCAATCAAGTGTGCTTGATTGATGGCTAGCTTTGCACGCGTGCGAGTTCTCATCGACCACAGCGGCGGATGGACGTGCCTTTCTGCGATATTCGCGTCCAGATCTAACATGGCCAGAGGAGGCGTGACGGCAGCCACCGTTCCTCCGATTGCGATGGAGGTTGGCTGGATCTGGACGCACACCTAGGTGTGCCAGATTCGAACCCCGCCTCCAACGGTGGTTGTCAAGCCAGCTAGCCCGTCGTGGAGGTGGGGCGTCTTGGATGGGATGCGGCGGCCATCGGTGTGGCTGCTATGCCGAGATCCAATGTCGTGCTGTCTGCTGGGCTCCGTCGGCGGCTGGGTAATCTCATCCCGGTAGCGGCCTCGCTGTGGATTGTTGTGGCCATCGAAAGGTCTTCCTGAGGGTTTCTCACTCCAGATCCGATGGTTAACTTCAACGGTGAGATGTAAATTATGGACAACGACTTGATGCAGAGGGGTGGTGGTGCAGCGGCGGCGGTCACACGTCGCATATAGCTGCTGGGATCGTGCAAAAGTGGTGGCGACAACACATGACTAATTTGATGGTGGTGCTTCTTGAGTACCCGGTCTTGAGCTCCGGAACGAAAGCCTAGGTGACCCGAGTTGGTTATGCCTGGCAATGAGGATGATTTTACGTCGTGACCTTGTTGAAGGCATTGCTCGAATTATTGGACGGGTTTTTCAAGATGAAAACCTAGATACTAACCTTGAGTGACTGGATCCGGTGACGGCGGCGTTTGAGCGACTCTCGCTTCCTGAAGGCGTTGTTGTTGAAGAACCTCGTCGTTTGTGTGGTGTCATCAGATGATTGGTGCAGACATGGTCATTGATGTAGTTTGCCGATTGTGGATCTTATCGTTTTTTGCTCGCCTACATATAGCTTTGGTCTTATATGACTTTGCTATTTTGTGGCGTGGTCTTGTCTGCGTGCGTTGCTGTTGGCTGTGTGCATCCTAACTATGCAGAGGCCGGGTGTGCTCATTGTGTTTGTGTCCTCTTGATGCTTCATTTTGAGTCAATAAAATTCACCCTTTGTTGAAAAAAGGACTTGGCGGCCAGGAGTACAAGCGCAGTCTGCTACAATCCTGGCGATCGACACAATTTTACATCGTGCAACTGAACGCACGCAGATTGCGTCTCGTGCGATCTTCCCATCTGTCGTCGGCTCCAGTCTGCGCCTATCCGCAGGATTAGCTTCAGCCTCCAAGCGAAGATCATAGGGGGGTTGATCGAGATCCGCCACGGCTGATTACCTGCACGGTTAGTCCCTTACTTCATCTCCCGATCTTTAATCTGCTCTAATTTGTGTGGTTGTTGTTCCATCAAAAACCTACGAACATGAGAAGCTAATTACAGTAGGAAATATTGGCTGTTGTGTGTAGATACGAAGAGAAGAGGAAGAAAATAATGGAAAACGTTACATGAATGATTTTTGTTGGTTAAAATGAATGATTGTTAATTGGTCGACATGAAAACTGAATTTGGAATCAATAGATAGATGTTGTATTGTCTACCAAATTTGTAATGCAGTCAATTTGGAAACTAAATTTGTCTTGCCAAAAATGCACATTTTAATATTTTTTGTAGTGTTCACACCAATGAAAACACGAGTTCAGGCTTAGAAAATTCCTGGCTCCGTCCCTACAGGTGAAGTGATGAAGTTGCTTGATAGGTTAAAGGGTAAGATGCGGGAGAAGGGTTACAAGGGTGGACTAGGTAGTACCAGAAGTATATAGCAAAAAACTACCACATTACCGGCTAGGGCTACAAAAAACTACCACTTTTCTTAATTTCTCAAAATTCTACCATTGTTTTGGTTCCCTGTTCCAAAAAAACCAATTGACCTTGATATTTAGAACTAACACGGTTTATGAGAGGTTGGCCCGCTCCTAAAAATCCCATTGTCTGAGCGTTAACTTACATCTGGGTCCCACATGTAAGCTCTCCCTTCTTCCTCCTCTTTCTTCTCCCTCTCCTTCCCTGTCTCTCACCATCCCGAGCCATGGTCAGCCGTAGCGACGGCCGGACGACCTCGAGCAGCCATAGCCGGCACAGCAGCCGCCACAGGCCGCATGATGGCGCGACGGTGAGGGTGCATGGAGCGGGCCACCGAGTGGCCCCGTGCGCATCTGCAGCACGCAACTGCTACTACTCGTTGCCAGCACGACCGTCGCCGCTACTCTCTGCCGTGGAGTTTGCCATGGCTGCCTCACCTAGCTCCCTCACCTCCCGTCGGCCTAGTCCGACGGCCGCCTCGCCATCGACGCCCGACCATAGCACCTGCTTGAAGGGGAACGTAGCATAAATTCAAAATTTTCTTACGTGTCACCAAGATCAATCTATGGAGTCATCTAGCAACGAGGGAGGATTGGATCTACATACCCTTGTAGATCGCGCGCGGAAGCGTTCAAGAGAACGGGGTTGATGGAGTCGTACTCGTCGTGATTCAAATCACCGATGATCCTAGCGCCGAACGGACGGCACCTCCGCGTTCAACACACGTACGGAACGGAGACGTCTCCCATGCCTTGATCCAGCAAGGAGGAGGGAGAGGTTGATGGAGATCCAGCAGCACGACGGCGTGGTGGAAGTAGCGGGATTCCAACAGGGCTTCGCTAAGCGCTGCGGGAGGAGGAAGATGTGTCACGGGAGGGAGAGGGAGGCGCCAGGCCTTAGATTGGTTTGCTCCTCCTTTTCCCCACTATATATAGGGCCAAGGGAGAGGGGGGAGGCGCAGCCCTTGCCCCTTCCTCCAAGGAAGGGTGCGGCCAAGGGTGGGGAGGAGTCCATCCTCCCTAAGGCACCTCGGAGGTGCCTTCCCCTTTTAGGACTCTCCCCTTTTTCTCTTCTCTTGGCGCATGGGCCTCTAGGGGCTGGTGCCCTTGGCCCATATAGGCCAAGGCACACCCCCTACAGCCCATGTGGCCCCCCGGGGCAGGTGGCCCCACCCGGTGGACCCCCGGGACCCTTCCGGTGGTCCCGGTACAATACCGGTGACCCCGAAACTTGTCCCGATGGCCGAAATAGCACTTCCTATATATAATTCTTTACCTCCGGACCATTTCGGAACTCCTCGTGACATCCGGGATCTCATCCGGGACTCCGAACAACTTTCGGGTTACCGCATACTAATATCTCTATAACCCTAGCGTCACCGAACCTTAAGTGTGTAGACCCTACGGGTTCGGGAAGCATGCAGACATGACCGAGACTTTTCCGGTCAATAACCAACAGCGGGATCTGGATACCCATGTTGGCTCCCACATGTTCCACGATGATCTCATCGGATGAACCACGATGTCAAGGACTTAATCAATCCCGTATACAATTCCCTTTGTCTAGCGGTATTGTACTTGCCCGAGATTCGATCGTCGGTATACCGATACCTTGTTCAATCTCGTTACCGGCAAGTCTCTTTACTCGTTCCGTAACACATCATCCCGTGATCAACTCCTTGGTTACATTGCGCATATGATGATGTCCTACCGAGTGGGCCCAGAGATACCTCTCCACTTACACGGAGTGACAAATCCCAGTCTCGATTCGTGCCAACCCAACAGACACTTTCGGAGATACCTATAATGCACCTTTATAGTCACCCAGTTACGTTGTGACGTTTGATACACCCAAAGCATTCCTACGGTATCCGGGAGTTGCACAATCTCATGGTCTAAGGAAATGATACTTGACATTAGAAAAGCTTTAGCATACGAACTACACGATCTAGTGCTATGCTTAGGATTGGGTCTTGTCCATCACATCATTCTCCTAATGATGTGATCCCGTTATCAACGACATCCAATGTCCATGGTTAGGAAACCGTAACCATCTATTGATCAACGAGCTAGTCAACTAGAGGCTTACTAGGGACATGGTGTTGTCTATGTATCCACACATGTATCTGAGTTTCCTATCAATACAATTATAGCATGGATAATAAACGATTATCATGAACAAGGAAATATATAATAATAACCAATTTATTATTGACTCTAGGGCATATTTCCAACAGTCTCCCACTTGCACTAGAGTCAATAATCTAGTTCACATCGCCATGTGATTAACACTCACAGGTCACATCGCCATGTGACTAACACCCAAAGAGTTTACTAGAGTCAATAATCTAGTTCACATCACTATGTGATTAACACTCAGTGAGTTCTGGGTTTGATCATGTTGCTTGTGAGAGAGGTTTTAGTCAACGGGTCTGAACCTTTCAGATCCGTGTGTGCTTTACAAATCTCTATGTCATCTCCTAGATGTAGCTACCACGCTCTATTTGGAGCTATTCCAAATAACTATTCTACTTGGAGCCATTCTAAATTGTTGCTCCATTATATGCATCCGGTATCTCTACTCAGAGCTATCCGGATAGGTGTTAAGCTTGCATCGACGTAACCCTTTATGACGAACTCTTTTTACCACCTCCATAACCGAGAAACGTCCTTAGTCCACCAGTTACTAAGGATAACTTTGACCGCTGTCCTGTGATCCATTCATGGATCACTCTTGTACCCCTTGACTGACTCATGGCAAGGCACACTTCAGGTGCAGTACACAGCATAGCATACTGTAGAGCCTACGTCTTAAGCATAGGGGACGACCTTCGTCTTTTCTCTCTATTCTGCCGTGGTCGAGCTTTAAGTCTTAACTTCATACCTTATAACTCAGGCAAGAACTCCTTCTTTGACTGATCCATCCTGAACACCTTCAAGATCACGTCAAGGCATGTGCTCATTTGAAAGTACTATTAAGCGTTTTGATCTATCCTTATAGATCTTGATGCTCAATGCTCAAGTAGCTTAATCCAGGCTTTCCATTGAAAAACACTTTCCCAATAACCCTATATGCTTTCCAGAAACTCTACATCATTTCTGATCAACAACATATACTCATCAGAAATTCTATAGTGCTCCCACTCACTTCTTTGGAAATACCAGTTTCTCATAAACTTTGTATACACCCAAAATCTTTGATCATCTCATCAAAGCATACATTCCAACTCCGAGATGCTTACTCCAGTCCTCAGAAGGATTGCTGGAGCTTTGCATACTTATTAGCATCTTTCAGGATTGACAAAACCTACCGGTTGTATCACATACAACCTTTCCTCAAGAAAATCGTCGAGGAAACAATGTTTTGACATCCTATCTGCAAGATTTCATAAATAATGCAGTAATCGCTAATATAATTCCAACAGACTCTTAGCATCTCTACGAGTGAGAAAGTCTCACCGTAGTCAACTCCTTGAACTTGTCGGAAAACATCTTAACGACAAGTCGAGCTTTCTTAACGGTGATACTTACCATCATTGTCCGTCTTCCTTTTAAAATCCATCTGTACTTAACAGCCTTACGACCATCAAGTAGTTCTTCCAAAGTCTACACTTTGTTTTCATACATGGATCCTCTCTCGGATTATATGGCCTCAAGCCATTTATCGGAATCCGGGCCCACCATCGCTTCTCCATAGCTCGTAGGTTCATTGTTGTCTAGCAACATGACTTCCAAGACAGGGTTACGTACCACTCTGAAGTAGTACGCATCCTTGTCATCCTACGATGTTTGGTAGTGACTTGATCTGAAGTCTCATGATCAATATCATAAGCTTCCACTTCAATTGGTGTAGGTGCCACAGGAACAACTCTTTGTGCCCTGCTATACACTATAGTTGAAGTAACGGTTCAATAACCTCATCAAGTCTCCACCATCCTCCCACTCAATTGTTTCGAGAGAAACTTTTCCTCGAGAAAGGACCTGATTCTAGAAACAATCCCTTATTGCTTTCGAATCTGAGACAGGAGGTATACCCAACTGTTTCGGGTGTCCTATGAAGATGCATTTATCCGCTTTAGGTTCGAGCTTATCAGCCTGAAACCTTTTCACATAAGCGTCGCAGTCCCAAACTTTTAAGAAATGACAGCTTAGGTTTCTCTAAACCATAGTTCATACGGTGTCATCTCATCGGAATTACGTGGTGCCCCTTTTAAAGTGAATGTGGTTTTCTCTAATGCCTAACCCATAAACTATTGTGGTAATTCGATAAGAGACATCATGGTATGCATCATATCCAATAGGGTGCAGTTATGATGTTCGGACACACCATCACACTATGGTGTTCCAGGCTGTATTAGTTGTGAAACAATTTCCACAATGTCTTAATTCTGTGCCAAACTTGTAACTCAGATATTCATCTCTATGATCATATCATAGATCTTTTATCCTCTTGCCACGACGATCTTTCAACTTCACCCTGAAATTACTTGAACCTTTCAATAATTCAGACTCGTGATTCATCAAGTAAATATACTCAACATCTACTCAAATCATCTGTGAAGTAAGAACATAACGATATCCACTACATGCCTCAGCATTCATTGGACTGCACACATCAAAATGTATTACTTCCAACAAGTTGCTTTTCAGTTCCATTTTACTGAAACTGGGGCTTTCAGTCATCTTGCCCATGTGGTATGATTTGCATGTCTCAAGTGATTCAAAATCAAGTGAGTTCAAACGGTCCATTTGCATACATACCAATAGACATGGTTCGCATGTCTCAAACTTTTCAAAAATGAGTGAGCCCAAAGATCCATCAACATGGAGCTTCTTCATGCGTTTTATACCAATATGACTTAAGTGGCAGTGCCACAAGTAGGTGGTACTATCATTACTATCTTTTGGCATGAACATGTGTATCACTACGATCGAGATTCAATAAACCATTCATTTTAGGTGTAAGACCATTGAAGGTATTATTCAAATAAACAGAGTAACCATTATTCTCCTTAAATGAATAACCGTATTGCGATAGACATAATCCAATCATGTCTATGCTCAACGCAAACACCAAATAACAATTATTTAGGTTTTAATACCAATCTCGATGGTAGAGGGAGCTTGCGATGCTTGATCATATCAACATTGGAAACACTTCCAACACATATCGTCAGCTCACCTTTAGCTAGTCTCCGTTTATTCCGTAGCTTTTATTTCGAGTTACTAACACTTAGCAACCGAACCGGTATCTAATACCCTGGTGCTACTAGGAGTACTAGTAAAGTACACATTAACATAATGTATATCCAATATACTTCTATCGACCTTGCCAGCCTTCTAATCTACCAAGTATCTAGGGTAATTCTGCTCCAGTGGTTGTTCCCCTTATTACAGAAGCACTTAGTCTCGGGTTTGGGTTCAACCTTGGGTTTCTTCACTAGAGCAGCAGCTGAATTGCCGTTTCATGATGTATCCCTTTGTTCCCTTGCCCTTCTTGAAACTAGTGGTTTCACCAACCATCAACGATTGATGCTCCTTCTTGATTTCTACTTTTGTGGTGTCAAACATCGCGAATATCTCAAGGATCATCATATATGTCCCTGATATATTATAGTTCATCACGAAGCTCTAGCAGCTTGGTGGTAATGACTTCGGAGAAATATCACTATCTTATCTGGAAGATCAACTCCCACTTGATTCAAATGATTGTTGTACTCAGACAATCCGAGCACAAGCTCAACAATTGAGCTTTTCTCCTTAGTTTGCAGGTTAAGAAAATCGTCGGAGGTCTTATACCTCTTGACGTGGGCACGAGCCTGAAATTCCAATTTCAGCTCTCAAAACATCTCATATGTTTCGTGACTTTTGAAAAACGTCTTTGGTGCCTCAACTCTAAACCGTTTAACTGAACTATCATGTAGTTATCAAAACGTGTATGTCAGATGTTCGCAACATCCACAGACAACGTTCGAGGTTTAGCACACTGAGCGGTGCATTAAGGACATAAGCCTTCTAAGAAGCAATGAGGACAATCCTGAGTTTACGGACCTAGTCCGCATAATTGCTACTATCAACTTTCAACTAATTTTTCTCTAGGAACATATCTAAAGGTAGAACTGAAAACGCGAGCTATGACATAATTTGCAAAATCCTTTTTGACTATGTTCAGGATAATTAAGTTCATCTTATGAACTCCCACTCAGATAGACATCCGTCTAGTCATCTAAGTGATTACATGATCCGAGTCAACTAGGCCGTGTCCGATCATCACGTGAGACGGACTAGTCATCATCGGTGAACATCTTCATGTTGATCGTATCTACCATACGACTCATGCTCGACCTTTCGGTCTCTGTGTTCCGAGGCCATGTCTGTACATGCTAGGCTCGTCAAGTTAACCCTAAGTGTTTTTGCTGTGTAAAACTGTCTTACACCCGTTGTATGTGAACGTAAGGATCTATCACACCCGATCATCACGGCGTGCTTCGAAACGACAAACTGTAGCAACGGTGCACAGTTAGGGGAGAACACTTCTTGAAATTTTAATGAGGGATCTCTTATTTACTACCGTCGTTCTAAGCAAATAAGATGTATAAACATGATAAACATCATATGCAATCAAATAGTGACATGATATGGCCAATATCATGTAGCTCCTTTGATCTCCATCTTGGGGCTCCATGATCATCTATTACAAGAACATGATCAATCTCATACATTACATATATCATTCATCACATCCTTTTGGCCATATCACATCACATAGCATACCCTGCAAAAACAAGTTAGACGTCCTCTAATTGTTGTTTGCATGTTTTACGTGGCTGCTATGGGTTTCTAGCAAGAACGTTTCTTACCTACGCAAAACCACAACGTGATATGCCAATTGCTATTTACCCTTCATAAGGACCCTGTTCATCGAATCCGATCCGACTAAAGTGGGAGAGACAGACACCCGCCAGCCACCTTATGCATCTAGTGCATGTTTGTCGGTGGAACCGGTCTCACGTAAGAGTACGTGTAAGGTTGGTCCGGGCCGCTTCATCCCACGATGCCGCCGAATCAAGATAAGACTAGTAACGGCAAGCATATTGAACAAAATCAACGCCCACAACTACTTTGTGTTCTACTCGTGCATAGAAGCTACGCATAGACCTAGCTCTGATACCACTGAAGGGGAACGTAGCATAAATTCAAAATTTTCTTACGTGTCACCAAGATCAATCTATGGAGTCATCTAGCAACGAGGGAGGATTGGATCTACATACCCTTGTAGATCGCGCGCGGAAGCGTTCAAGAGAACGGGGTTGATGGAGTCGTACTCGTCGTGATTCAAATCACCGATGATCCTAGCGCCGAACGGACGGCACCTCCGCGTTCAACACGCGTACGGAACGGAGACGTCTCCCATGCCTTGATCCAGCAAGGAGGAGGGAGAGGTTGATGGAGATCCAGCAGCATGACGGCGTGGTGGAAGTAGCGGGATTCCAACAGGGCTTCGCTAAGCGCTGCGGGAGGAGGAAGATGTGTCACGGGAGGGAGAGGGAGGCGCCAGGCCTTAGATTGGTTTGCTCCTCCTTTTCCCCACTATATATAGGGCCAAGGGAGAGGGGGGAGGCGCAGCCCTTGCCCCTTCCTCCAAGGAAGGGTGCGGCCAAGGGTGGGGAGGAGTCCATCCTCCCTAAGGCACCTCGGAGGTGCCTTCCCCTTTTAGGACTCTCCCCTTTTTCTCTTCTCTTGGTGCATGGGCCTCTAGGGGCTGGTGCCCTTGGCCCATATAGGCCAAGGCACACCCCCTACAGCCCATGTGGCCCCCCGGGGCAGGTGGCCCCACCCGGTGGACCCCCGGGACCCTTCCGGTGGTCCCGGTACAATACCGGTGACCCCAAAACTTGTCCCGATGGCCGAAATAGCACTTCCTATATATAATTCTTTACCTACTGACCATTCCGGAACTCCTCGTGACGTCCGGGATCTCATCCGGGACTCCGAACAACTTTCGGG
Source organism: Triticum urartu (assembly GCF_056163025.1). NCBI lineage: Eukaryota > Viridiplantae > Streptophyta > Magnoliopsida > Poales > Poaceae > Triticum > Triticum urartu. The sequence goes on from NC_141879.1 coordinate 719,160,660, forward strand.
TTACCGCATACTAATATCTCTATAACCCTAGCGTCACCAAACCTTAAGTGTGTAGACCCTACGGGTTCGGGAAGCATGCAGACATGACCGAGACTTTTCCGGTCAATAACCAACAGCGGGATCTGGATACCCATGTTGGCTCCCACATGTTCCACGATGATCTCATCGGATGAACCACGATGTCAAGGACTTAATCAATCCCGTATACAATTCCCTTTGTCTAGCGGTATTGTACTTGCCCGAGATTCGATCGTCGGTATACCGATACCTTGTTCAATCTCGTTACCGGCAAGTCTCTTTACTCGTTCCGTAACACATCATCCCGTGATCAACTCCTTGGTCACATTGCGCATATGATGATGTCCTACCGAGTGGGCCCAGAGATACCTCTCCGCTTACACGGAGTGACAAATCCCAGTCTCGATTCGTGCCAACCCAACAGACACTTTCGGAGATACCTATAATGCACCTTTATAGTCACCCAGTTACGTTGTGACGTTTGATACACCCAAAGCATTCCTACGGTATCCGGGAGTTGCACAATCTCATGGTCTAAGGAAATGATACTTGACATTAGAAAAGCTTTAGCATACGAACTACACGATCTAGTGCTATGCTTAGGATTGGGTCTTGTCCATCACATCATTCTCCTAATGATGTGATCCCGTTATCAACGACATCCAATGTCCATGGTTAGGAAACCGTAACCATCTATTGATCAACGAGCTAGTCAACTAGAGGCTTACTAGGGACATGGTGTTGTCTATGTATCCACACATGTATCTGAGTTTCCTATCAATACAATTATAGCATGGATAATAAACGATTATCATGAACAAGGAAATATATAATAATAACCAATTTATTATTGACTCTAGGGCATATTTCCAACACTGCTTGTGTGGCTCGGCGACCCAACACAATGCCGACCATGGCTCCACCCCAACCCGGAGCTCCTCAAATCCATCCCATCCTACCTCTCCTGCAGCACATGCAAAAGCAGAGGGTACAAGGACTATAGGACCAAATGCTTCCACCGTTCTAATGCTTAAAACTAAGACTGACCAGATGCTTTACCTCATTCAAGCTACTCGAAGGATCGAGTGGAGTTTGGCCAACCTCACATAGAACCAAAAGAGTCTTGAGTGGATTATTGAGACAAAATTCCACGATCTGGATGTCAAGGTGATAGAGGTTCAGACCATAGTTAAGAACCTGAAGAGAGATGTGGATGAAGCCAAAGCATGACCTTCTAGTGATGATGATGGGCACCAGGGTGCGCCACTCCGCACGACCACTCAGTTTCAGACTATGCCCAGATCAGCTGTAGTTCCAGTCACTTTCAGAGCTACAGTTTCAGCTCCAACTACTGCATCAACGGTTGCTCCAGCAGTGCCTCCTGCCGTCTCCACTCCTCCAGCACAGCAGACTTCGTCAGAGCGCTTCGCGGATGCACTTATCTCCACTCCGACTTCTACGCACACCGATGCTACAAGTCACAGTACTTCTTCACCAGGAGCTACCGGAGATCAGGCCTAGAGCGAAGTTTAGCTCTATACTTCTTTGAACTTTTTGGTATTTGTTGCCAAAGGGGGGATAATTATTATAGATCATTAGGATTCGAAGAGTGCTCTTGCTTTTTCTCGTTTGGTTTCCTTGAGAGTTTCTTGTTACTTTGAGTTACTTTTGCTTGATGCATGTACGAGACTATGTTATTATGTGCTTGATCGTATCGTACTTTGATGCTATGTTTGCTTGGATATCTATTCATATGCTCCTCTTGTATGATCATTCACTTGTTTGTTTGGTGATGAGTGCTAACAATTTTGCACTCATATCATTTTGAGTGCTCCACCTAGATATATGTGACATGGAAGAGTAAGCCATGATCCTAATCGAATGTGCATTTGCATTCAAGCACAAATTTTTAATAATGCACAAATTTAGAGGGAGATCTTTCTTATCACATACTACCTCCGTAAACTAATATAAGAGTGTTTAGAATACTAAAGTAGTGATCTAAACACTGTTATATTAGTTTACAGAGGGAGTAGTTCTCAAAGCGACGTTGTATTTCATTCATTATATTTTTTGTCGAAGTTTTGATCTATATGTTGTCATCAATTACCAAAAAGGGGGATACTGAAAGTGCAACTAATCCCCATGTGGTTTTGGTAATTAATACAACATATAAGTCATTGATCTAATGCTCATTGATAACAGATTTCAGAGAAGATCATGATTGGCATGGCATGGACTAGTGAATGTGGACCCCTCAAAATGCTAAGGACAAAGATCGGCAAGGCTCCAAGACTCTACATTTTTGGTCAAGTTATCCAATATCACATTGAGTCCTTAGGAAAGGCAATACTGTTAAAAGGGGATGAGGTTTTGGTCATGACTCTTGCTCAAGTGCTTAGTGGTATTGCTCCAAAATCCTCATATAGTTCTCCACTTTAGTCCTACACAAAATCCTAAAAGTTGATCTCGGTCCCACCAAAAACTCTCACCCGGACCCACCGAGATTACTATATATTGCCGCATGCCAAACCCTAACACTTTGGTACAACCGAAATGGATCTCGGTCTCACCGAGATGTCCTGGCCAAGTTTTTGTGATTAAGTCACTTCATTTCGGCATCACCGAGATGAACCAATAAAAATTTCTGAAAGGAGGTCTTTCCCTATCCATTGCACTTCGGTCCCACCTAGATGTTCTGTTCGGTTTCACCGAAAAGCCTAACCGTCAAGTCTTTTACACTAGTCAGTCTCACCGTGATTTTCATGTCGGTGTGTGACCGAGTTGGGTCAAAGGCTTGTAACGCTTGGATTTTTTATGCCGATATATACCCCACCACCGGCCCTCACTCTCTAAGAGAGCCATTAGAACAAAACACAACTTCCACAACTCATTTTCTTAGAAGAAAACCACCTACTCATGTGTTGAGATCAAGAGATTCCAATCCAACCATTTGAACCTTGATTTCTAGCCTTCCCTAAGTTGCTTTCGATTCAATCCCCTTTCCTACCAAAGCAAAATCCGTGAGAGAGTGTTTGAGTGTTGGGGTGACTATCATTTGAAGGACAAGAGCAAGGAGTTCATCATTAGCAACGCCATCTATTACCTTTTGAACAGTGGTGTCTTTTTAGATTGGTTAGGTGTCACTTGGGAGCATCCAAGATGTGGAGTTGAACCAAGGAATTTGTAAGGGAAAACAGATCACCTACTTCGTGAAGATCTACCTAAGTGAGGTCAGTCCTTCGTGGACATAAGCCATGGTGAAATAGGCAAGGTTGCTTCTTCATGGACCCTTCGTGGGTGGAGCCCTCCGTGGGCTCATGCAACCTTACCCTCTGTGGGTTCAAGTCTCCATCAACGTGGACGTATGACAGCACCACCTATCGGAACCATGCCAAAAATCATCGTGTCTTCATTACGTTTCAAATCTGCAATCTTTCCTCTACTTACATATGCAAAGTCTTTACAATTTCACTGCTCAACTCTTAGACCTGCATGTGTAGGGTGTACTTGACTTGGTAGAATTGCTAAAACTTGACCATAACTAAAATTGAAAAAGGATACGTTTTTATTTTGTCAAGTAGTCAAATCACCCCCTCTACACATACTTCCAATCCTACAGCTCGTCCCATCTAAACTAGCTTTTGAGATGGCCCAAATATATTGAGCTAAATGGCCAAAATTTATTGGGCTTGACCCATCTAAACTACCCATTCTAATGGGGCCACGTCAGATCCTACTTGGCATCCATGTCATCATGTCTACCATGTCATGATAGGTGCCATGTGGAAACGTGTACATATACAATGAGCGCGTCCAGAGAGTGGACATCGATGGGACATCTTCACACCATGCATGCATATAGAAACTATCATAATAAGGCAAGAAGAAAGTAAAATGGATATCATAACAACATTATTATTGTTATTACTCTAAAGGTAAATAATAATTTTGGGTCAAATCCCAATATGGTGCCATCAAGGCAACATTGAGGTCGCCCAGCTTGTCGAGCTCAATATTTTGTTTGTACAACGCCTCCTGCCCAGGCATATCGACAAGCTCATGCTCACAGTAGCCGACAAGGCCGGATGCCTCACCCACACAGTTGGGTAAATAAAAGGATGGTGGTCCATCTTTTTCACCACCTTTGGGCCCGTGGTAGTCCTTGAGCATGGCGATGCAGACATTGAGGCCGGTCACCGCGGCGTCATAGTCCAGCTCGCACGAACTTAGGCGGTGTGCTGTTGATGTGCCATTCTTGGCACTATGCAACATTTCTTTGACCTTGCCACTTGCGGCAATGATATGTCCCTTCAAAATGTCTACACCAACGAGGGCCAGGTCACGGAGGTCCTTTGCCTCATCACTTCGCTTGTCCTGTCGGAGGGTCGAGACGCAGAATTCTTCGGTGATGTGATAGTATTCAGAGGAGTTGATTGAAGCATTTTTGCACGCTTCAACAATGAAATGGGTCCTCTTGGGCTTGCCACCAATGTCGTTGTTGGTCTGTGCAGTGGTGGCTGAGGAAAAGAGCATGATGATTATGGCAGAGAAGATGATGGTGGTCGTCCGTGCTATTGCCATTGTTGCAAGCTCAACTAGAAGCCTTGAGTTGTATTGAAACTGAGAGTGTTGGGGACAATTGTATATGAAACGATGTTAAAGGGAGACATGAATGGATGGTTAGATGGCTCAAGGTGATATGCATAGGTATTTATAAAGTTTATACAATGGGACCTCATAAATGTATATGCAGTTTGGCGATGGATATACAAATGATTAATGTCCACTCCATGCAAAGATATGTACATATGTTGATGCTCATTTTCGATCTCCTTGTATTAATATGTTTACTACGTAGGCCCATTAATGTAACATAGCTTGGTCGTGGATATCAAAAAGATTGATGTTCAATGTATGCATATATGTATTGGTTGTTCATAAATACCTCGATGCCCACTTTAGATATCATGGTAGTAATATATCCACTAGATAGGTCCATGAATGCAACACAACCATGCCATATGTAACCAAATGATTAATGTTTATTTGTGCACAAATATGTTGATCTTCATTTTGGATATCCTTGTATTAATGCTCTCTCGATTCACAAATATTGATGCTAATTTGTGATCTTCTTATATTAATACACATATACCTTTGTATAGGTACGTCGATGCAAGAACTCTTGATCATGGATATCCAAATGATATTAATAATTTGTATACATTGGGACTTCATAAATGTAGTATGCAGTTTGGTGGTGGATATCCAAATGATTAATGTCCCACTCTATGCATAGATATGTACATATGTTGATGCTCACTTTCGATCTCCTTCTATTAATACGTGTACTACATACGCCCATCGGTTCCCACTTTGGATATCATGGCAATAATATATGGACATAGAGTATGTGAGCTCGAGCTCACATGCACCCTTTGGTACAGTAAAATCGAAAAAATATATTTAAAAAGTTCAAAAAAATCTGATTTTTTTACAACAAACATTGATGTTTGTTACACATGCGTGACAATTTTCATGATCAAATGACATTTGTGGAGGCCTCGGCAAAAAAGACAAAATCATGCCAAAAAAAACTATTTTTGGAAGCATTTTGGAGCATCGATTTTGTTTTTTTCACCGAGACCTGCATGAATGTGATTTTGTCATGAAATTTTGCACGCATATGAAAAATACATCAATATTTGTTGTAAAAAAAATCAGATTTTTTTGAACTTTGTAATTTTTTTTGATTTTACTATAGCAAAGGGTGCATGTGAGCTCAGGCTCACAAGAGAACTTTCGGTAATACATCCACTAGATAAGTCCATGAATGCAACACAACTAGGCCATGTGTAAACAAATGATTAGAGTTTATCTATGCACAAATATGTTGATCCTTATTTCAGATATCCTCATATTAATGCTCTCTGTATTATGTTGACGCTAATTTTTGATCTTCTTATATTAATACATAGCTAACTTGCATATGTATGTGAATGCAACGCCTCTTGATCATGGATATCTAAATGATTATTGCTCACTAGTCGTCGACCATGCCAATATTCAAACAATCAATGTGAAACGCACACACAAATCTCCGTATGAAATGATATTAGTTTTGCTTATTACCATCCAATAGAATAGCTAAAAATCATTGTAAAAAGGAATAACTTAAAAGGAAAAAAGATTACACCATTACGGTATTGGAAAGTACCTGGGGCGCACACTGTCCAGCAAAGCAAGCCCACTTATTTTTCCAGCCCACGCAACTGGAATAACCCTATTTGCAGTACGTGGCGGAAAATAGTCGGAGCTACATATTTTTCTTTTTCTGATCATTTCTTATTTTCTTTTCTCCCTTAGTTTTATTTTTTTCCATAAATTCAGAATTTTCAAAAAATGTTAAGAATTTCAGTATTTGTTCAATCCCGTTTTAAAAAATGAACGAAATTTTAAATTTTTGTTTCTATCCCATAAAAATTCAAAATTTATTTTCCCCATTTTTTCAAAAAAGATGTGTCTTCCAAAATTGTTCAAGATTCACAAAAACTTGCATCTTTAAAATGTTCCAAATTCAAAAATATTCTTGTTTTATTGAAATGTTCACATATTGATGGAAAAGTATTTTAAATAGTCCCACATTCCTCCTTTATATACAGTCGTACAAATTTATATACATGTGCGAAACTACATGTCGTAAGCTACATGAAAGAGGATAGGTTAAGTCGGGCGAAGGATGGATGGATTGGTATGTGAGCAAGCTGGAAAAGGATCCTGAATTTCTTAAAATGAAAAAATGTCCCCATAATTTCAAAAAATGTTTGTGTTTTCTAAAATTGCTAAAAATATTGTTGTTTTAGTAAAATATTTACAAATTCAAAATAATGTTCGTGTTTAAAAATTACACATTTCCTAAAATTCTGAATATTCAAAACATGTTCCCGTTTTAAAAAATTGTTCACAAATTCAAAAAATGTTTGCATTTTTATAAATGTTTCATGATTTCAAAAAATGTTCCTGTTTAAATTTTGTTCATGTTTTGCCAAAAAATTATGGAATTTTTGAAAAATGTCGCATTTTTTAAAATTGTTCGGGAATTCAAAATTATTCATGTTTCCAAGAATATTTGGCAATTCATAATAATAATTATTATTTGAAAAATGGTTTGAGTTTGACACTGTAGTATGCTTTTAAATATTTGCGTTGGCCATTGGTTAGTAGGACATGTTTGTTCGAGTGGCTGGTAGAATATGGTTGGGTCTTTGAGGTCGTGAGTTTGATCCTTCAACTCATCTTTTTTTTGAACTTCTACTCGTGCCTTACAAACACGGTTCGTTTTGATGCCTGGTCCTTTCACACTGGCGGTGGCCGGTAGCAGCAGCAGTAGCCTTAGCCCATGGCAAGGCGGCTGCACGGGTGAGCTAGCAGCTCAACCGAAGAATTCATTGTAAACAGTGCTTCTTGCATTTGCAAATTCAAGGCTTTGATTACCTTTTTTCTTTAGATATTATGAAGACCGGTGGAGTTGGAACAACGCCGCGGTGTCACTGATTTGATTTCCCATTAGAAATGAGCTTTTTGAATAAAGAGTGTTTTTATTAACTCATGACATAGCACCAAAAGGATACGAATCATGATGAGCAACACCCAACCTCTGCATAGATAAGATGCACAAAACTAAACACAAATAGTCTGAAAAAGATAAAAAGTTGACATATTGGCACCACTAGAGTCAGCTTGCAAGGTAATGTATTGCTTCAACTTTATATTTTGTAGATGAATTTGGTACATGTTGTTTGTAGTTTTATAAAATAGTTGAAATTCAATATTGTAGATGAGTTCGTCCTATGATTCTTCCGACGAAGAGTTTGATATTCCAGAGGAGGAGGACCCCGCAATGATCCTAGCTATGCACGCCAATAAATATCTGAAGCACAGTGGTTCGGTTATGGGTCGACAAATTTTTTGGAAGGATAAGATCGATGCCGACAACAAATTTATGAGGCACTATTTTGCGGAAAATGCCACATACACCGAGCCCTAGTTTCGGTGTCATTTTAGGACGAGCATCAAGTTGTTCAAACGCATTGCAGAGAAGCTGGCGAGCCATGATCGGTTTTTTCAGCAAAGGAGGAATGCCGCCAGAGAACTCGGCCATAACACCTTTCAAAAGGTGACAGCCGCTTTGCGTATGTTGGCATACGGTAGTCTGGCGGATCTAGTTGATGACCACTGGCCATGGGTGAGAATCAAGCCATCATGTGTGTCAAGCGCTTCGCAGTCGGAATTGTGCAAGTGTTTGGTTCGGAATATTTGAGAGCTCCAAATGTTGAAGACACCGCAAGACTTTTGGAGATGAACAGAGCTCATGGGTTCCCACGTGTGCTTGGCTCAATAGATTGCATGCATTGGAGTTAGAAGAACTGTCCTAAGACATGGCATAGACAATTCCACGGCCAGAAAAAAGGGTTCCACTATAATCCTTGAAGCAGTGGCCGATCAGGAGACTTGGATTTGGCATGTTTTTTTAGAATGTCTGGATCTTTGAATGACATCAGCGTTCTTAATCGGTCACCACTCATGAATAAGATTACAAATGGTGAAACTACACCGGTGGAGTTTGTAGCAAATGACCATACATACAACAATGGCTTTTATCTTGCGGATGACATCTACCCAAAGTGGCAAACATTTGTGAAGCCGTTGAAAAAAAAGGAAGGTAAGAAAAACCTTGATTTCCACAATGCTCAGGCGGCGGCTTGGAAAGATGTGGAGAGAGCTTTCGGGATTTTGCAAGCCTAATTTACTATTGTGAGAGGACCGGCTTGATTTTGAGATCAAAAGATCCTTGCTACAACATGAATGCTTGTGTGATCATGCATAAAATGATCGTCGAGAATGAGCGTGGGCAAGATTTAGACTACTATTAGTATGAGTTATTGGGACGTCCCGTGCGAGTGCGCAGGAGGGCTGCGAAGGTGGCCCGATTTGTTGCGTCCTATAATGCCATTCAACTTGTGAAAACGCATGATGATTTTTATTGCGTCCTAATAGTTTGTTGTTGTATGTTTGATGTTTTATTGTTCAACTATTTGTTGTATTGGAATAAAAACTATTTGTTTGAGTTGTAAAAATAATTAAACTATTTATTGTTGATTTATTTTTGTGTGTTTGATCTTTTGGTTTACCTATGTCATTGCATGAACATATTTTGAGGGTTTTGAACATTTGGTGAAATTAATTGCTGATATATACACGGTAAACATGTTGCCAGAACTATGGTTGGTGATTATTAGTCCTACGCATAGCTTGTAGCAGAACTATAGTCTAGCATAACCTAAACTAAGAGACCAGTCATGGACTATTATCTTCCCATCATACCACCATGCTAATGCTGAAAACAATGTATAATACAATAAAACATTTGTCTTGCTTTAATATAACAGAACTACTACCCTGAAACTTTGTTCTATACTAAGAAAAGATGCAAGAGCAAGGAGTTCATCATCAGCAACGCCGTCTATTACCTTTTGAACAGTGGTGTCTCTTATAGATTGGCTAGGTGTCACTTGGGAGCATCCAAGATGTGGAGTTGAACCAAGGAATTTGTAAGGGAAAACAGATCACCTACTTCGTGAAGATCTACCTAAGTGAGGTTAGTCCTTCGTGGACATAAGCCATGGTGAAATAGGCAAGTTTGCTTCTTCATGGACCCTTCGTGGGTGGAGCCCTTCGTGGGCTCATGCAACCTTACCCTCCGTGGGTTGAAGTCTCCATCAACGTGGACGTATGACAGCACCACCTATCGGAACCATGCCAAAAATCATCGTGTCTTCATTACGTTTCAAATCTGCAATCTTTCCTCTACTTACATATGCAAAGTCTTTACATTTCACTGCTCAACTCTTAGACCTGCATGTGTAGGGTGTACTTGACTTGGTAGAATTGCTAAAACTTGACCATAACTAAAATTGAAAAAGGATACGTTTTTATTTTGTCAAGTAGTCAAATCACCCCCTCTACACATACTTCCAATCCTACAGCTCGTCCCATCTAAACTAGCTTTTGAGATGGCCGCAATATATTGAGCTAAATGGACAAAATTTATTGGGCTCGACCCATCTAAACTACCCATTCTAACGGGGCCACGTCAGATCCTACTTGGCATCCATGTCATCATGTCTGTCATGTCATGATAGGTGCCATGTGGAAACTTGTACATATACAATGAGCGCGTCCAGAGAGTGGACATCGATGGGACATCTTCACACCATGCATGCATATAGAAACTATCATAATAAGGCAAGAACAAAGTAAAATGGATATCATAACAACATTATTATTGTTATTACTCTAAAGGTAAATACTAATTTTGGGTCAAATCCCAATATGGTGCCATCAAGGCAACATTGAGGTCGCCCAGCTTGCCGAGCTCAATATTTTGTTTGTACAACGCCTCCTGCCCAGGGATATCGACGAGCTCATGCTCACAGTAGGTGACAAGGCCGGATGCCTCACCCACACAGTCGGGTAAATAAAAGGATGGTGGTCCATCTTTTTCACCACCTTTGGGCCCGTGGTAGTCCTTGAGCATAGCGATGCAGACATTGAGGCTGGTCACCGCGGCGTCATAGTCCATCTCACACGAACTTAGATGGTGTGCTGTTGATGTGCCATTCTTGGCACTATGCAACATTTCTTTGACCTTGCCACTTGCGGCAATGATATGTCCCTTCAAAATGTCTACACCAACGAGGGCCAGGTCACGAAGGTCCTTTGCCTCATCACTTCGCTTGTCCTGTCAGAGGGTCGAGACGCAGAATTCTTCGGTGACGTGATAGTATTCAGAGGAGTTGATTGAAGCATTTTTGCACGCTTCAACAATGAAATGGGTCCTCTTGGGCTTCCCACCAATGTCGTTGTTGGTCTGTGCAGTGGTGGCTGAGGAAAAGAGCATGATGATTATGGCAGAGAAGATGATGATGGTCGTCCGTGCTATTGCCATTGTTGCAAGCTCAACTAGAAGCCTTGAGTTGTATTGAAACTATGAGTGTTGGGGACAATTGTATATGAAACGATGTTAAAGGGAGACATGAATGGATGGTTGGATGGCTCAAGGTGATATGCATAGGTATTTATAAAGTTTATACAATGGGACCTCATAAATGTATATGCAGTTTGGCGGTGGATATACAAATGATTAATGTCCACTCCATGCAAAGATATGTACATATGTTGATGCTCATTTTCGATCTCCTTGTATTAATATGTTTACTACGTAGGCCCATTAATGCAACATAGCTTGGTCGTGGATATCAAAAAGATTGATGTTCAATGTATGCATATATGTATTGGTTGTTCATAAATACCTCGATGCCCACTTTAGATATCATGGTAGTAATATATCCACTAGATAGGTCCATGAATGCAACACAACCATGCCATATGTAACCAAATGATTAATGTTTATTTGTGCACAAATATGTTGATCTTCATTTTGGATATCCTCGTATTAATGCTCTCTCGATTCACAAATATCGATGCTAATTTGTGATCTTCTTATATTAATACACATATACCTTTGTATAGGTACGTCGATTCAAGAACTCTTGATCATGGATATCCAAATGATATTAATAATTTTTATACATTGGGACTTCATAAATGTAGTATGCAGTTTGGTGGTGGATATCCAAATGATTAATGTCCCACTCTATGCATAGATATGTACATATGTTGATGCTCACTTTCGATCTCCTTCTATTAATACGTTTACTACATACGCCCATCGGTTCCCACTTTGGATATCATGGCAATAATATATGGACATGGAGTATGTGAGCTCGAGCTCACATGCACCCTTTGGTATAGTAAAATCGAAAAAATATATTTAAAAAGTTCAAAAAAATCTGATTTTTTTGACAACAAACATTGATGTTTGTTACACATGCGTGACAATTTTCGTGATCAAATGACATTTGTGGAGGCCTCGGCAAAAAAGACAAAATCATGCCAAAAAAACTATTTTTGGAAGCATTTTGGAGCATCGATTTTGTTTTTTTCACCGAGACCTGCATGAATGTAATTTTGTCATGAAATTTTGCACGCATATGAAAAATACATCAATGTTCGTTCTAAAAAAATCAGATTTTTTTGAACTTTGTAATTTTTTTTTGATTTTACAGTAGCAAAGGGTGCATGTGAGCTCAGGCTCACAAGAGAACTTTCGGTAATACATCCACTAGATAAGTCCATGAATGCAACACAACTAGGCCATGTGTAAACAAATGATTAGTGTTTATCTATGCACAAATATGTTGATCCTCATTTCAGATATCCTCATATTAATGCTCTCTGTATTACCAAATATGTTGACACTAATTTTTGATCTTCTTATATTAATACATAGCTAACTTGCATATGTATGTGAATGCAACGCCTCTTGATCATGGATATCTAAATGATTATTGCTCACTAGTCGTCGACCATGCCAACATTCAAACAATCAATGTGAAACGCACACACAAATCTCCGTATGAAGTGATATTAGTTTTGCTTATTACCATCCAATAGAATAGCTAAAAATCATTGTAAAAAGGAATAACTTAAAAGGAAAAAAGATTACACCATTACGGTATTGGAAAGTACCTGGGGCGCACGCTGTCCAGCAAAGCAAGCCCACTTATTTTTCCAGCCCACGCAACTGGAACAACCCTATTTGCAGTACATGGCGGAAAATAGTCGGAGCTACATATTTTTCTTTTTCTGATCCTTTCTTATTTTCTTTTCTCCCTTAGTTTTATTTTTTCCATAAATTCAGAATTTTCAGAAAATGTTAAGAATTTAAGTATTTGTTCAAATTTTCAAAAAATGTTCAGAAGTCCAAAATTTTGTTCCCGTTTTGAAAAATGTACGAAATTTTATATTTTTGTTTCTATCCCATAAAAATTCAAAATTTTTTTTCCCCATTTTTTCAAAAAAGATGTGTCTTCCAAAGTTGTTCAAGATTCACAAAAACATGCATCTTTAAAATGTTCCAAATTCAAAAATATTCTTGTTTTATTGAAATGTTCACATATTCATGGAAAAATATTTTAAATAGTCCCACATTCCTCCTTTATATACAGTCGTACAAATTTATATACATGTGCGAAACTACATGTCGTAAGCTACATGAAAGAGGATAGGTTAAGTCCGGCGAAGGATGGATGGATTGGTATGTGAGCAAGCTGGAAAAGGGTCCTGAGTTTCTTAAAATGAAAAATGTCCCCATTATTTCAAAAAATGTTTGTGTTTTCTAAAATTGCTAAAAATATTGTTGTTTTAGTAAAATATTTACAAATTCAAAATAATGTTCGTGTTTAAAAATTACACATTTCCTAAAATTCTGAATATTCAAAACATGTTCCCGTTTTAAAAAATTGTTCACAAATTCAAAAAATGTTCGCGTTTTTATAAATGTTTCATGATTTCAAAAAATGTTCCCGTTTCAATTTTGTTCATGTTTTGCCAAAAAATTATGGAATTTTTGAAAAATGTCGCATTTTTTAAAATTGTTCGGGAATTCAAAATTATTCATGTTTCCAAGAATATTCGGCAATTCATAATAATAATTATTATTTGAAAAATGGTTTGAGTTTGACACTGTAGTATGCTTTTAAATATTTGCGCTGACCATTGGTAAGGCGGCTGCATGGGTGAGCTAGCAGCTCAACCGAAGAATTCATTGTAAACAGTGCTTCTTGCATTTGCAAATTCAAGGCTTTGATTACCTTTTTTCTTTAGATATTATGAAGACTGGTGGAGTTGGAACAACGCCGCGGTGTCACTGGTTTGATTTCCCATTAGAAATGAGCTTTTTGAATAAAGAGTGTTTTTATTAACTCATGACATAGCACCAAAAGGATACGAATCATGATGAGCAACACCCGACCTCTGCATAGATAAGATGCACAAAACTAAACACAAACAATCTGAAAAAGATAAAAAGTTGACATATTGGCACCACTAGAGTCAGCTTGCAAGGTAATGTATTGCTTCAACTTTATATTTTGTAGATGAATTTGGTACATGTTGTTTGTAGTTTTATAAAATAGTTGAAATTCAATATTGTAGATGAGTTCGTCCTATGATTCTTCCGACGAAGAGTTTGATATTCCAGAGGAGGAGGACCCCGCAATGATCCTAGCTATGCACGCCAATAAATATCTGAAGCACAGTGGTTCGGTTATGGGTCGACAAATTTTTTGGAAGGATAAGATCGATGCCGACAACAAATTTATGAGGCACTATTTTGCAGAAAATGCCACATACACCCCCCTAGTTTCGGTGTCATTTTAGGACGAGCATCAAGTTGTTCAAACGCATGATCGGTTTTTTCAGCAAAGGAGGAATGCCGCCAGAGAACTCGGCCATAACACCTTTCAAAAGGTGACAGCCGCTTTGCGTATGTTGGCATACGGTAGTCTGGCGGATCTAGTTGATGACCACTGGCCATGGGTGAGAATCAAGCCATCATGTGTGTCAAGCGCTTCGCAGTCGGAATTGTGCAAGTGTTTGGTTCGGAATATTTGAGAGCTCCAAATGTTGAAGACACCGCAAGAATTTTGGAGATGAACAGAGCTCATGGGTTCCCATGTGTGCTTGGCTCAATAGATTGCATGCATTGGAGTTAGAAGAACTGTCCTAAGACATGGCATAGACAATTCCACGGCCAGAAAAAAGGGTTCCACTATAATCCTTGAAGCAGTGGCCGATCAGGAGACTTGGATTTGGCATGTTTTTTTAGAATGTCTGGATCTTTGAATGACATCAGCGTTCTTAATCGGTCACCACTCATGAATAAGATTACAAATGGTGAAACTACACCGGTGGAGTTTGTAGCAAATGACCATACATACAACAATGGCTTTTATCTTGCGGATGACATCTACCCAAAGTGGCAAACATTTGTGAAGCCGTTGAAAAAAACGGAAGGTAAGAAAAACCTTGATTTCCACAATGCTCAGGCGGCGGCTAGGAAAGATGTGGAGAGAGCTTTCGGGATTTTGCAAGCCTAATTTGCTATTGTGAGAGGACCGGCTAGATTTTGAGATCAAAAGATCCTTGCTACATCATGAATGCTTGTGTGATCATGCATAACATGATCGTCGAGAATGAGCGTGGGCAAGATTTAGACTACTATTAGTATGAGTTATTGGGACGTCCCGTGCGAGTGCGCAGGAGGGCTGCGAAGGTGGCCCGATTTGTTGCGTCCTATAATGCCATTCGACTTGCGGAAACGCATGATGATTTTTATTGCGTCCTAATAGTTTGTTGTTGTATGTTTGATGTTTTATTGTTCAACTATTTGTTGTATTGGAATAAAAACTATTTGTTTGAGTTGTAAAAATAATTAAACTATTTATTGTTGATTTATTTTTGTGTGTTTGATCTTTTGGTTTACCTATGTCATTGCATGAACATATTTTGAGGGTTTTGAACATTTGGTGAAATTAATTGCTGATATATACACGGTAAACATGTTGCCAGAACTATGGTTGGTGATTATTAGTCCTACGCATAGCTTGTAGCAGAACTATAGTCTAGCATAACCTAAACTAAGAGACCAGTCATGGACTATTATCTTCCCATCATACCACCATGCTAATGCTGAAAACAATGTATAATACAATAAAACATTTGTCTTGCTTTAATATAACAGAACTACTACCCTGAAACTTTGTTCTATACTAAAAAAAAGATGCAATAGTTGTAAGCTTATTTCAACTCTTGTTAGGTACAATGCCTATACAAAAGAAAGGGTAGATTATTTGCAGGTCATTGATCATGCTCTTGATTCTGAAGTATGTGTTGGGTTTATGACATTCATATGAACGGTATGCAAATAAATAATCTATTTCTAGTACAATTTCCAAAAAAGCAGAGTGCTAGTTAGAGTCACTAATTATCACTACTGCTAGGATTTAGATGGTCCTGAGCAGAGCTCGACCCGACCCCGACTATCAATACTGTCTGAGGTACCGATCAAGTTCAGCATCCCAGTGCTATATCACGCTAGCGTGGATGCAAGGCAATTTTCAACCTGGCCTGAAGGATGCAAGTGTTTGCTGCTTTTGGGTATCTATGATGATCAAGACTCAGTGATTCCCGACTGGCAGAATGACTTTCGTGCACTGCTCTCACGAAAAGACGAGGTTGCAGAAAAATGTGCATGACGTGCCATAATTGGGTCTGGTTTACCAAGAAGCATGTTGTCATTTGGCCATTATTATTCTCGTCACTTACCCAAACTTGAACTTACCTAAAATATTACACCATTCATGGGTCACTGTTTTCATGAGCTCAACTCATATCACCTTGCCAAAACTGAAGCCTTGCTTCTCTCGTGGATGTGTATGTTCGTGGATGTATGTATGTGTTGAAGGAAGCAGAAAGGCTCTTAAAAAATATGGATAGGAACATCTCCACAACACATCACCATGCTCGCGTAGTGACAATTGACAGGAAACGAAAGCACACTTTAGCCTCATCAGTCTGCAAATGGATACAAAGGTTTGTTTGGATAACTCTACAAGAAATCCTTTTACTGGAGCCGGACATGTGAATAAAGCAAGGGATTAAGGATTACCTGGCATTGCATTATGCCTATATCCCTGCCAACACCTAGTGTGCTAATGAGAACTGGTATCCTTAACCAAATTAAGGGCCATAATTTTTTTTCTAGTACCTCGGCATTGCTAACCATGCTCCACACTCGTGTAGTGGACGGAACACAATATCAAGAGATGCATGAATTGTTGGGCGTGGACCTGACGGTAAGTTCTTTAGATCTAAGACCAATTATGAATCTACAGTACCAAAATGTATGGAGTAGGATCAATGACGTCAGAATTAATCATCAATCTCGAAATAGACCTAAAGACTAAAGAAAACTTACCTTGCACGGAAAGAATCGATCAGATCCATCTAGAGCCAGCCCAAGCACGCAGAAGAACTTACGGTGAGTTTACAGCTAGCTGAAGACATACTGATCAAGCTATATTCCTTCAATCTTGCTATGCACACCTGTGTGTGTGTTTTACTGCTAGCTGAAACGAACGGTCAAAAAACCGATGGCACCGAGCAGAACGCTTTGGCTAATATAACATGAATGTACCTATATATGTCAGAGAAAAAAAATCAACGCAAAAGGGGAAAGACAGTCACATTATAAAGGGCAACGCTACGCGTCGGCTGGCGGATTTTTTAAAAAGATCCGCCGCCTCGCGAGCCGTGGGATCAGACAGATTTAGTGACTGAGCGTCATCCTCTATTACTGCAACATAGGTGGTGTTGCGGAAAATTCCAGCAACACGGATCATGTTACGGAATTTTTTGCTAAATAAAGGTCAAGTTGCAGATTTTTTTTCGTAATAGAGGCCTGTTGCAAAATAATTATTTTTGCAACGAAAGCTCTG
The DNA here is from genome assembly GCF_056163025.1 of Triticum urartu. Classification (NCBI taxonomy): domain Eukaryota; kingdom Viridiplantae; phylum Streptophyta; class Magnoliopsida; order Poales; family Poaceae; genus Triticum; species Triticum urartu. The sequence goes on from NC_141879.1 coordinate 719,178,143, forward strand.
TTACATTTTTCTGGCAACAGAGGCCTTGTTTCAAAAAAGAAATTGCATCGGATCCGACAATTGAGCGACCGAGCGTCACCCTTTTATCATTGCAACATAGGTCAGTTGCCGGAAATTTCTGCAACACGAGTCATGTTGTAGAAATTTTTGCAAGATATTTTTTTTGCAAGAGAGGTCTTGTTGCAATTTAGTTTTTTTGCAACAGAGGTCTTGTTTCATTTTTTTGCCACAGAGGTCTTGTTGCAATTTAGTCTTTTTGCAACAAAGGTCTCGCTGTATTTTTTTTGAAACAAAGGTTTTGTTGTAGTTTTTACTGCAACAGAGGCCTTGCTGCGGAAACTCATCGTAGTGGGCATTGAGCAGAGCACCGCTTTCAGGGGACACATGTCATACGCACAAGCCGGCAGATGCTCGCGTGGGATCCGCCGGTAGAAGCCAAGAGTTTTCCCATTATAAATTGTTAATAAAAAGATAAAAGCTCGTGTTCGTGACTGTCAGATTATATTTTGCATCAGTTTAGTAAACAGAACAGAGCACCTGCTACCACTAACTATTTAGGGAAACACATTATATAGCAGTTTGTAAGATTAGTTCCAAAATATTGTGTTCAAATCAATTGTTGGTCCAAGATATTACCAATAAGAAGAGACTTGGATCTATGAAATTAAGTTGTTTCCTAACTCCATTATTGCAACGTACTATTTGTAACCATAAAGCAGATGCCATTTTAATTTAATATAGAATTATCTGAGGCTTTAGAACTGCGCTACTGAGATCAGGCTTTGCGATGAAATCAAGGTAATTTCACCTTAACTTAACAGTCTTTAGTCACTTCATCATTAAATTTACTCCACAAGAAAAAATATAGAACTACCCGCTTACCTAAAACTGAAACTAATTACCATGTTCTTTGTTCTCTGGTTGAAATTGAAACTTCAACAACTCCTACGACGATGCCCTGAACATTTAAAATATTTCTATTACGTAGACAACACGTGCATATATAAAGTAAGATTCTGTGTTAGGGCACATCGTTATTTATTGATATATTTTATCTGGTATAAACCAAGTAATTGGGCATGTATATGTGAAAATCAAACCACTTCTCTACATATTGAATCACATGCACCTGCAAGCGTGAAGTGAGTTAGCACTGCACTACTGCTTCAGTAGCTCAAGTTTAGCTCAGTCAATGCATGCCTCTGCATCTGGTGGTAAGCACCATCATGCTATTAGGTAATTATAATGAGTTTGTGTTTGTGTTTTGTCAACAAACCCGGAGTCATTTTCTTCTATTAGAGAGTAAAATAAACAGATCTGAAGCTTGTCGTCGAGCATCACAGCGATGCTGGCCCCTCCCTCAACCTTGTTGCTTCTTTGTTTGCAGTAGAAGTCGCCTTCGATTGCAGATCTTTATTCTTTGCTGGCCCCTCCGTCATCCTTCCTGCTTTGAGGTGCTAAGGTGAGATATCCAGCGGCCAAGGAGGACTACGGAGAGGTCGGTGGCTCAATTATCTACGTACATAAACCTAGGTTTGCTAAGCTACATGTGTGGCAGCGGCATAGACCAAGCAAGCCCCAACAGGTCAATGTACGTGGTGTTTCTGGCTCGCCGTGCATGCACAAATCAACCAACTAAGCTAACTTTGCCAAGCTACGCGCGGCGGTTTTCTACAATCAATCTGAAATTTATCTTGAGAATCTGAGTGATTTTCTATGAAATTGAGTTCCTCAATCAACCTTGGCACGTCTTGATAAAAGTAGTGGGGCTAGGGAATATCAATCAATCTATAGGGTTTGGGGAGGGGCAGCATACCTTAAGGGGGTAATTGGAAGAATCGAGTCGGTGGAGTACCGGTTGATTTCTTCGGTCTCTGGTGATAGCCGACGTTGACGGCGCTCCAGGCCTCGGTGAGAGTCGCGGCTGCCGCCGCATGTTGACCTCCCTCTTTTTTCGTTTGAAGCATGGCTGCCCCTTTTTCACGTATATGTGGGAGAAAGAGAGGAGATGTAAGTCATGGAACAGATCCAGGGGAAAGCTATCTTTTTTTTTAAGCATGCCTGCTTGAGCTGCCTCTTATTCATGTATATACGAGAGAAGAAAGAAGATGGAACAGATCGAGGGGCGCTTTTCTTTTCACGTGGGTGAGCGAAGGGATTTGTTTTGTTTTCTTTTTACGTGGGCGAGATAAATTATTAAGGGTCTTTTCTTTTCACGTGGGTGAGCGAAGGGATTTGTTTTTTTACGTGGGCGAGACAACTTGCATTGGTGGGTAATTTTTAATCTTTTCAATCCATTGGTTGTGCTCGCCTAATTGGTTTTAATTGACGGCCAGATGTTTCTAATTATTATGAAATTTTCTACGTAATTTTCTTTTTTATGGTTACCCCGTAAAGCACTTTTTATATATAAATAGATGTCGCTGGTAAAATTAAGTAATGCCACTCTCAGAATTAACTACTGAATCTTAATTCAAAACTGCAACACTTGTTAGGGATTGGCGAGATTATCATTTTTGTGGCCGCATGTTTCATCCTCCTTTATTGGCCAGTAATTGATTCCTTTTTTGCCTCTGTTAAAACAGGGATATCTATTCAACTTGTTGCTATTACGACATTTTGCTTCGCTACGCGAAACACTTATGTTTTAAGAGTGTTTTGTGTAGTTCAACTTGAATGTCACACCAGCGACTTTTCTTAATTTTGGTGGAACTGCAGAAAAGGAGATCATGTATTTTCATATATGTCTTGGGATTTCTTTCAAGTCCTCCTCGCAAGTTGTTTCAAATCTTGGTCAAGAAAGGTCAGTACCGACTTTCATCCACATGATGCTGCAGTGTGCTTTGAGATGTTGTGCTACTTGTATTGGTACTGTTTTCGATAAATGTTGAATTGAAGCTAATGAACTGTTGTCTTTTACCATTAAGTGCGCAAAAATTGTTTCAACCCAGACATGATGCTTGTTTCTTTGTTACAACAAAACTCTGCATCACCCTCTTTATAAGTAGATGGAAGCACATGTTGTTGTTGCGCCCACTCTTCCCTCGGAACTGTTTATGCTTTTTGTTAATCTAATGCCGCTGGTAAAATTAAGCAATGCCGCACTCAAAATTAATTACTAAATCTTAGTTCAAAACTGCAACACTTGTTAGGGATTGGCGGGATTATCATTTTTGTGGCCGCATGTTTCATCCTCTTTTATTGGCCAGAAATTGATTCCTTTTTTGCCTTTGTTAAAACGGAGATATCTATTCAATTTGTTGCTATTGCGACATTTTGCTTCGCTTAATTTTGGTGGAACTGCACAAAATGAGACCGGATTTCCATATATGTGTTGAGATCTCTTTTAGATCTTCCTCCCGAGTTGTTTCAAATCTTGGTCTTGAAAGGTTAGTACCGACTTTCCTCAGAATTAACTACTGAATCTTAGTTCAAAACTGCAACACTTGTTAGGGATCGGCGGGAGTACCATTTCTGTTAGGGATCGGCCGGAGTACATGTTTAAGAAATGTATTGTTCAGATAATGTCTCTGTTATTATATATTAGTTACAGTGTGTTTTACAAATGGTACTATCCTGCTTTGTAGTTCTTTCTACATGTTTAACCAAGGTATTGTTAAGATAATGTCTCTGTTAAAATGAATCAGTCGCATTGTTTTAGGAATGATACTTTTCTGCTTTGTCATTCTTTATACATGTTGAAACAAGGCATTGTTAAGATAATGTCTCAGTTAATATGAATGAATCACACTGATTGAGAATTGCTACTCTCCTGCTTTGTTTCCCATTAAGATAAGGTAGATCGGTACATGTTTTTCTTCTGGGAGTACAAGTCATCAACCGTTATTTCTTAGTAATTGTTTCCCTTATACCTACTGTTGCTTACATGGATATCAAAATTAAAGCTCGGTTTTATTCCGACTTTGATTTTAGTTGAACTGCACAAAAGGAGCCAATGTGTCTAAGGCAAACTGCTGCATTAGTGGGTCCAGTTGGTCTTACCACTTTGCAGAAAGAAGCAGTCACTGTTTGCGCTACATTACACAAGGAATGATCGAGAAGCTTTGACGCTGGTGACATGACTAGTCTGCAGAGAGCATAGGCAACTCTACAATACGTGGAGTGCACTGGGCAAAAAGTGCCCAAACAAGTATAAGAAGCCATGAGAGGACTCCAAGTCTGTCAATGTCATTCTAAGTAACAATGATGGGCATCTGGGTATGGTAATCTGTTTACCGTACTTTCAGTTTGTTAGTCCACCGATTGGTGGGTTGACACTGGGGCCAATATTCATGTGTGTGCTGATGTGTCTTTGTTTTCTTGCAGGATATAAATATGAAATCCACAGGGATGCTCAGCTTGATTTTAGTGGAACTGCACAAAACGTTCAGATGGTTTGTGTCCTCCATAATACTTCATCATGCGCAATACATCGAATGGTTCTCTTATCATTCGTTGTCACCTTGAGCCACCGGACTATCAGTTGTCAAACTGATGACAAACCCTGCCTGTTCCACAATCATAGGCATTACATATTTTGAATGGGAAAAGCTTGTCAAAGTTTAATCATTGATGCTAGTAAGAAGACATTAGTTTAATATATTGGAATTGCTAAACCTTGTCAAATTTTGCTCATTGATGTTAGCTAGAAGACATGCATTTGATATTTTTGAGTGGGATACACTTTGCTGTGAGAAACGTCGATCGTTTTTTCCTATTCCTGTCTTCAATTCAAAAATATTTACTCTGCTGAGATGCATAGTCACATGAATTTTGACTTATGTAAGGTATTTTAAGAGTTTGTTCTGAATGTAGTCTATGTAATGCCAGGCCTTGTGAGTTTGATTGCAAAGTGGAGCTTGGAATGCTGTGGCATGCGACATCACGAGTTGTTCACCGTGCCTCCTGAGAATAATGCTTCATATTATTTTGAATGTTGAGCTAATGCTTGTGATTTGTATGTTATGAAGATCATCCTCTTCTATTGTTTCTGTGCTTAAGAAGTTCATTGTCTTATGTTTCATTCATAGCCTATACGACAACTCGGGTAGGTTAGAGGTGAAACCATATGATCTTGTGACCAACTCATCATCTTAGGCCATGATTGGATAGTCATTTTCCAACCAAAACTGCTTGTAAAACTGATGCTTGTAAATAAAAGCAGATGGTCTCGGGCGAAGCACTTGGTTGGTCGATTTCGACTAGTAAAATATACACTGGTCTCTCAAATTACACGCGTAACCCGCCGGTTTTACTTACAGACCTCGGGCCCTCGGTTTCATTACGCCTGTATTTTACGCGTTGTTTCCGATGATGAGTAAATTAAACTTGTATCTTAATACAGGTGTGAAATAAATCTGAGCTCCCAAGCGCGGCCTTACCGTTTCATGACGTCTCAGTCTCTCGAAGGTGCTCATAGGTGTCCGATGATCCTGGCTTCCTGAATGAGCAGCGGGTGCTGCATCAGACCATCTGTAGGGCCCGCGAGGCCCTCTCCATCGTCCTTCGAGTTGTAGCACTCGCCATGGCACCGAGGATCGCCAACATGGTCAACGAACATGAGTGAGGGAGTCCTGGATTAGGGGGTGTCTGGATAGCCGGACTATAACCTTTGGCCGGACTCTTGGACTATGAAGATACAAGATTGAAGACTTCGTCCCGTGTCCGGATGGGACTTTCCTTGGCGTAGAAGGCAAGTTTGGCAATACGGATATGTAGATCTCCTTCCATTGTAACTGACTCTGTGTAACCCTAGCCCTCTCCGGTGTCTATGTAAACCGGAGAGTTTTAGTCCATAGGACGAACAACAATCATACCATAGGCTAGCTTCTAGGGTTTAGCCTCCTTGATCTCATGGTAGATCTACTCTTGTACTACCCATATCATCAATATTAATCAAGCAGGAGTAGGGTTTTACCTCCATCGAGAGGGCCCGAACCTGGGTAAAAACATCGTGTCCCTTGACTCCTGTTACCATCCGCCTAGACGCACAGTTCGGGACCCCCTACCCGAGATCCGCCGGTTTTGACACCGACATTGGTGCTTTCATTGAGAGTTCCTCTGTGTCGTCATCTTTAGGCCTGATGGCTCCTCCAATCATCAACAACGATGCGGTCCATGGTGAGACTTTTCTCCCCAGACAAATCTTCATATTTAGCAGCTTTGCACTGCGGGCCAATTCGCTTGGCCATCTGGAGCAGATTGAAAGCTACGCCCCTGGCCATAAGGTCAGATTTGGAAGTTTGAACTACACGGCTGACATCCGCGGAGACTTGATCTTCGACGGATTCGAGCCACAGTCGAGCGCGCCGCACTGTCACGATGGGTATGACCTAGCTCTGTCGTCGAACAGTGCCCTGGAGGCCGTGCCCGCGTCAGCTCCGACCCTTAGCTCGGAGACAACTGCGCCGATCGAGGACGGGTGGCTAGACACCGCCTCGGGGGCTCCAGTCTCAACGGCGATCTAGCCGAACACCAGCCTTATCCTCTGCGAAGCCCGTGACTCCAAGGTGCCAGACTCTTCTTCGGGCTCCGAACCCTCCGTGCCCCTGCCAATCGAATCCGATTGGGTGCCGATCATGGAATTCACCGCCGCGGATATCTTTCAGCACTCGCCCTTCGGCGACATTCTGAATTCACTAAGGTCTCTCTCTTTGTCAGGAGAGTCCTGGCCGGATTATGACCGGCAGGATTGGGATGCATGCGGACAACGAAGAAATTCAGCGCCCACCCACCTCCCACTTTGTAGCCACTGTCAATGACTTAACCGACATGCTCGACTTCGACTCCGATGACATCGACGTTATGGACGACGATGTAGGAGACGAACAGGTACCAGCGCCTATAGGGCACTGGAAAGCCACCTCGTCATATGGCATATATATGGTGGACACACCCAAAGAAGGCAATGGCGACGGAACAGCGGGGGATGACCCCTCCAAGAAGCAACCTAAGCGCCGGCGTCAGCGGCGCTGCTCTAAGTCCCGCCAAAGCAAAAACGGTGATACCGGTACGGGAGACAACAACACCCCGGACAGTGCCGAAGAAAACTCCCTCCAGCAAGATTCAGCACAGGAGGATGGAGAAGCCAGCCCTCCCGAGAGAGCGGCAGACAGAGAGGAAGAGGATGATAATTACATGCCCCCCTCCGAAGACGAGGCAAGCCTCGGCGACGACGAATTTGTCGTGCCTGAGGATCCCGTCGAACAAGAGCGCTTTAAACGCAGGCTTATGGCCACGACGAGTAGCCTTAAGAAAAAACAGCAGCAGCTTAGAGCTGATCAAGATTTGCTAGCTGACAGATGGACTGAAGTCCTTGCGGCCGAAGAGTTCGAACTCGAACGCCCCTCCCAGAGCTACCCAAAGAGCAGGTTGCTACCCCGATTAGAGGAGGAAGCACCTAAATCACCAGCGCATGATACGGCTGACCGGCCACCTCGCGGCCGCGACAGAGAGGCCTTTCGGCCCTCCACCCAAGCCGCACCCCGGCGTCGCTCAAAAAATACCAAGTCACGGGGAAATGCGCTAGACCTGCGAGATATGTTGGAGGACAAGGCAAGGCAAACAAGATCGATCTACGGATCGCGCGGACGCCCCACGACACGAGACGATAACCGTCACGCCGGATACAGTAAATCTGGCCGGGCCGAACACAGCAGACAAAGCTCATTTGAGCTACGTTGTGATATAGCCCAGTATAGAGGTGCTGCACACCCACTATGCTTCACAGATGAAGTAATGGATCATCAAATCCCAGAGGGTTTCAAACCCGTCAACATCGAATCATACGATGGCACAACAGATCCTGCGGTATGGATCGAGGACTATCTCCTTCATATCCACATGGCCCGCGGTGATGATCTACATGCCATCAAATACCTCCCACTCAAGCTTAAAGGACCAGCTCGGCATTGGCTTAACAGCTTGCCAGCAGAATCAATTGGTTGTTGGGAGGACCTGGAAGCCGCATTCCTCGACAATTTCCAGGGAACCAATTCTGAGCCACATAATTCATCAGCCAGAGGAATCGGCCAGACAATTCTGGACACGGTTCCTAACCAAGAAAAATCAAATCGTCGACTGTCCGGATGCAGAGGCCTTAGCAGCCTTCAAGCATAACATCCGCGACGAGTGGCTTTCCCGGCACCTTGGACAGGAAAAGCCGAAATCTATGGCAGCCCTCACGACACTCATGACCCGCTTTTGCGCAGGAGAAGACAGCTGGCTGGCTCGTAGTAATAACATGACCAAGAGCCCTGGTAATTCGGATACCAAGGACAGCAATGGCAGGTCGCGTCGCAACAAGCACAAACGCCGCATTAACAGCGACAACGCTGAAGATAAGGCAGTTAATGCCGGATTCAGAGGCTCTAAACCCGGTCAGCGGAAAAAGCCATTCAAAGAAACACTCTGGGCCCGTCCAGTTTGGACCGTATACTCGATCGCTCATGCCAGATACATGGCACCCCCGAAAAACCAGCCAACCACACCAACAGGGATTGTTGGGTGTTCAAGCAGGCCGGCAAGTTAAATGCCGAAAACAGAGACAATGGGCTACATAGCGACGACGAGGAGGAGCCCCAGCCGCCGAACAATAGTGGACAGAAGGGGTTCCCCCCACAAGTGCGGACGGTGAACATGATATACGCAACCCACATCCCCAAGAGGGAGCTGTTGGAAATATGCCCTAGAGGCAATAATAAATTGGTTATTATTATATTTCCTTGTTCATGATAATTGTCTATTATCCATGCTAGAATTGTATTGATAGGAAACTCAGATACATGTGTGGATACATAGAAAAACACCATGTCCCTAGTGAGCCTCTAGTTAACTGGCTCGTTGATCAATAGATGGTTGCGGTTACCTGACCATGGACATTGGATGTCGTTGATAACGGGATCACATCATTAGGAGAATGATGTGATGGACAAGACCCATTCCTAAGCCTAGCACAAGATCGTGTAGTTCGTATGCTAAAGCTTTTCTAAATGTCAAGTATCTTTTCCTTAGACCATGAGATTGTGCAACTCCCTGATACCGTAGGAATGCTTTGGGTGTACCAAACGTCACAAGGTAACTGGGTGGCTATAAAGGTGCACTACGGGTATCTCCGAAAGTGTCTGTTGGGTTGGCACGAATCGAGACTGGGATTTGTCACTCCATGTGACGGAGGGGTATCTCTGGGCCCACTCGGTAGGACATCATCATAATGTGCACAATGTGATCAAGGAGTTGATCACGGGATGATGTGTTATGGAACGAGTAAAGAGACTTGACGGTGACGAGATTGAACAAGGTATCGGGATACCGACGATTGAATCTCGGGCAAGTACTATACCGGTAGACAAAGGGAATTGTATACGGGATTGATTGAATCCTTGACATCGTGGTTCATCCGATGAGATCATCGTGGAGAATGTGGGAGCCAACATGGGTATCCAGATCCCACTGTTGGTTAATGACCGGAGAGTTTTCTCGGCCATGTCTGCATGACTCCCGAGCCCGTAGGGTCTACACACTTAAGGTTCGATGATGCTAGGGTTATAGGGAAAGTATGTACGCGGTTACCGAATGTTGTTCGGAGTCCCGGATGAGATCCCAGACGTCACGAGGAGTTCCGGAATGGTCCGGAGGTAAAGATTGATATATAGGAAGTGAGGATTTGGCCACCGGAAGTGTTCCAGGCATCACCGGTAATGTACCGGGACCACTGGAAGGGTCCGGGGGTCCACAGGGAGGGGCCACCAGCCCCGGAGGCTTGCGTGGGCCATAAGTGCGAAGGGACCAGCCCCTATGTGGGCTGGGGCACCTCCCACCAAGGCCCAAGGCGCCCTCAAGAGGAGAGGGGGCAAACCCTAGGCGCAGATGGGCCCTAAGGCCCACCCTAGGTGCGCCCCCCTCTGTCTCCCCCTTGGCCGCCTCCCAGATGGGATCTGGGGGTTGCCTCCACCCCTAGGCAGGGAACCCTAGGTGGGGGCGCAGCCCCTCCCCTCCCCCTATATATACTTGAGGTCTGGGGGCTGCCCAACACATGATTCGATCTGCCTCTTGGCACAGCCCTACCCCTCTCCCTCCTCGTCTCTCGTAGTGCTTGGTGAAGCCCTGTTGGAGTACCGCGCTCCTCCACCACCACCACGCCGTCGTGCTGCTAGACGAAGTCTTCCCCAACCTCTCCCTCTCTCCTTGCTGGATCAAGGCATGGGAGACGTCACCGGGCTGCACGTGTGTTGAACGCGGAGGCGCCGTTGTTCGGCGCTTAGATCGGAATCGACCGCGATCTGAATCGCCACGAGTACGACTACCTCATCCGCGTTCTTGCAACGCTTCCGCTTAGCGATCTACAAGGGTATGTAGATGCACTCCCCTTCCCCTCGTTGCTAGATTACTCCATAGATTGATCTTGGTGATGCGTAGAAAATTTTAAATTTCTGCTTCGATCCCCAACAGGAGCGGAAGCGTGCGCTCAGGGACGCATACGCGCTGGAGCCAGTCGCCCGAAAGTTCAACCCATGGTCCTCCTGCCCGATCACTTTTGATCGAAGGGACCACCCCACTAGCATCCACCATGGCGGATTCGACGCATTGGTTCTAGACCCAATCATTGACGGATTTCACCTCACTCGAGTCCTTATGGACGGCGGCAGCAGCCTGAACCTGCTTTATCAGGATACAGTGCGGAAAATGGGCATAGATCCCTCAAGGATTAAACCCACAAAAACGACCTTTAAAGGCGTCATACCAGGTGTAGAGGCCAACTGTACAGGCTCAGTTACACTTGAAGTGGTCTTCGGATCCCCGGATAATTTCCGAAGCGAGGAGTTAATCTTCGACATAGTCCCGTTCCGCAGTGGCTATCACGCACTGCTAGGACGAACTGCATTTGCAAAGTTTAATGCGGTGCCGCACTATGCATACCTCAAGCTCAAGATGCCAGGCCCTCAAGGAGTCATTACGGTCAATGGAAACACCGAACTCTCTCTCCGAACGGAGGAGCATACGGCGGCCCTCGTAGCGGAAGTACAAAGCAGCCTTTCAAGGCAATTCTCCAGTCTGGCTATCAAACGCCCGGACACCGTCAAGCGCGCCCGGAGTAACCTACAACAAGACCGCCTGGCACGTTCCGAGCAAGCGTAGCAATGCAGCCCCAACCCCAGCCCCCATGAAACTGCGAAATCAGTACCACACATACATAACTACGCTCTGAAAATACCATGGCCACACGGGGAGGGGCACAACAATGGCATGCCCAAAATGCGGCTCAACCGCACTGGGGGCTCCCGATCTTTTTTCCATTTTCCTTACTTTCAGGACTCCACTCTTCGGAAGGCCTGTCTGGCAGTACGATCGCCGAACACACGATGCAACAACCAAGGAGGCAGAAAGCTAAGTCGAATTCCCAGGTGGTCTCTATAACGAGCAAACTACCTGTCTTACATACCGTCTCGCAGCTCGCCCCTAGAGGGGGACATGTCAAATAGTCCCATCTCTTGCTTATCGCACTATTTGTATCGTTCTGCGTTTACAGCAGCCTTTTAAAATAAACAATGCTCAGCTTCAGCTTATTATTGCATTCTCTATTCATTTCTTTTTCAATACATATGTTCAGTTATGACATTTAGCACCCGTACACTTTGGTACGGTCAATACGCCAGGGGCTCAAGCACCCCATAATATGGCGTGAGAAGTCCGAACACTTTCACAAGTGCGGCCCTCCGAACTTATAGCATTATATGCATCAACTCCGAATCATGTCTTTGGTCAATAGTTGGGTTTGCCCGACTCCCATGTTTTGGTACCTTACGTTCCGCTATATCGGCTAAGGTAGCGCTGGGAGAACTATTGCGATTGTGCCCCGGTTGAGCTGGGCTAAGCACCTCAGTAGAGAAAGCTAAAACTGACTGTCATGATAGGGCGAGAGCTGGTCGCTGTTCGGGAGGTTTCGAGTCCCTAAAGACTTATGCCGCTTAGAGCGAGGAGTCGGCTTTGTCCGGCCTAGGCGTGTATAGCGCCCCGAACTCGATTTTCCGAACACTAGGGGCTTCGCCGAAATTTAAAATTACAGAATTCTCTGGCTAAGTGAGAGTGATAACGCATTATAGTCCGATTGCCTTGTTCGTTGTGCTGAGCACCTCCCTCGAAGGACCCAAGAATGGGAAAAAGAGTGCTCAGGTTTATCCCAAACACCCCAGCACTTGTGGCATGGGGGCAGAAGCCGACGACTCTCCATCTCTCAGACTCGATAAACGGCCGCATAGAAGGTAATATTTTAAATTAAAACAAGCATTGCATAGCGCATATGAACAAGTTTTCAGCGCATAGGATAAAACGAACAAGTTCACTCAAATATTACATCTTTGGAACATTCATCCGCCACAAGGCGGGTGCCCTTCAGGATGCCCTCATAATATATCTCAGGGTGGCGATGCTCCTTGCCCTGCGGTGGCCCGTCCTTCACAAGCTTCTCCGCATCCATCTTGCCCCAGTGCACTTTAGCACGGGCAAGCGCCCTACGGGCACCTTCAATGCAGATGGAGCGCTTGATGACTTCAAGCCACGGACAGGCATCCACCAGCCGCCTCACCAGCCCAAAGTAGCTCCCAGGCAGAGCCTCTCCAGGCCACAGCCGAACTATGAGGCCCTTCATGGCCTGTTCGGCCACCTTATGGAGCTCGACCAGTTGCTTCAGCTGGTCGCTCAAGGGCACCGGGTGTCCGGCCTCAGCATACTGAGACCAGAACACCTTCTCCGTCGAGCTCCCCTCCTCGGCCCGGTAGAAGGCGGCGGCATCTGACACGCTACGGGGCAAATCTGCGAATGCTCCTGGAGAGCTCCGGATTCGGGTAAGTAACAAGTAATTCACTTTCACGTGCTTGCTTTGCATAAAGAATGCCTTACCCGCCGCTATCTTCTTCATCGCCTCAACTTCCTGGAGGGCTTTCTGGGCTTCGGCCTTGGCAGACTTGGCGCTTTTAAGGGCCGCCGCGAGCTCGGACTCTCGCGTCTTTGATTCAAGCTCCAAACTCTCATGTTTTTTCATGAGATCCTGGAGCTCTTGCTGCACCTCGCCAACCCGCGCCTCATGTTTCTCCCGCTCGGTGCACTCTGTGGCCGCCTTCTTTTCGGCCTTGGAAAGCGCTTGCTTAAGGGTCGCCACCTTAGTCGTGGCCCCTAGGACACAAATAGTGAAAGTGCAACTATCCCTAGGTGGTTTTGGTAATTCATAACAACATATAGCTCATTGAGCTAATGCTATTCCAAGATGATTATTTCAGGAAAGCTCAATGATTGGCATGGCATGGATGTGAAAGTGGAACCCTCAAAATGCTAAGGACAAAGAATTGGCTCAAGCTCAAAAGTTCAAGACTCTTCATTTTATATTTTAGTGATCCAAGATCACATTGAGTCTTTAGGAAAAGCCAATACTATCAAGGAGGGATGAGGTGTTTCTTAATGAGCCTCTTGCTTTATGTGCTTAATGATATGCTCCAAAACCCTCAACTACTTTCCTATATCCACATATGACCTAAACCCTAAGCCAAACTCGGTCCTACAGATTCTTCCTATCCGGCGCCACCGAGTTTCACTTGTCATTAGCCACTGCCAAACCCTAACAATTCGGTTCTACCGATAAGGATCTCGGTCCCACCGAGATGGGGTTGCAAACTCTCTGTTTCCCTTTCGTAACTTTTCGGTCCCACCGAAAGAGCGAATCGGTCCCACCGAGATTGCAATGTAAACTCAGTGTTTCCCCTTTGTAACTTTTCGGTCTCACCGAGTTCCACTCGGTCTCACCGAAAGAGCAAATCGGTCCCACCGAGTTTGCCTGACCAACTCTCTGGTTAGCTAATTACCAAATTCGGTCTCACCGAGTTTGTGTAATCGGTCTCACCGAGATTACGTTATGCCCAAACCCTAACCGAATCGGTCCTACCGAGTTGCATGTCAGTCCCACCGAAATTCCTAACGGTCACTAGGTTTACTACTTCGGTCAGACCGAGTTTTCTGATTCGGTCCCACCGAGATTGGTAAATTGTGTGTAACGGTTGGATTTTGTGTGGAGGCTATATATACCCCTCCACCTCCTTCTCATTCGATGAGAGAGCCATCAGAACACACACACAATTCCTACTCATATGTTCTGAGAGAAAACCACCTACTCATGTGTTGAGATCAAGACATTCCATTCCTACCATATGAATCTTGATCTCTAGCCTTCCCAAGTTGCTTTCCACTCAAATCTTCCTTCCACCAAATCCAAATCCTATGAGAGAGAGTTGAGTGTTGGGGAGACTATCATTTGAAGCAAAAGAGCAAGGAGTTCATTACCTACACACCATTTGTTACTTCTTGGAGAGTGGTGTCTCCTAGATTGGCTAGGTGTCACTTGGGAGCCTCCGACAAGATTGTGGAGTTGAACCAAGGAGTTTGTAAGGGCAAGGAGATCGCCTACTTCGTGAAGATCTACCGCTAGTGAGGCAAGTCCTTCATGGGCGATGGCCATGGTGGGATAGACAAGGTTGCTTCTTCGTGGACCCTTTGTGGGTGGTTGCTTCTTCGTGGACCCTTCGTGGGTGGAGCCCTGTGTGGACTCGCGCAACCGTTGCCCTTGGGTGGAGCCCTGTGTGGACTCGCGCAACCGTTACCCTTCGTGGGTTGAAGTCTCCATCAACGTGGATGTAGGATAGCACCACCTATCCGAACCACGGGAAAAACATCCGTGTCTCCAATAGCGTTTGAATTCTCCAAACCCTTCCCTTTACATTCTTGCAAGTTGCATGCCTTACTTTCCGCTGCCAATATACTCTTTGCATGCTTGCTTGAATTGTGTGATGATTGCTTGACTTATCCTAAAATAGCTAAAATCTGCCAAGAACTAAAATTGGGAAAAGGTTAAGTTTTTATTTGGTAAAGTAGTCTAATCACCCCTCCTCTAGACATACTTCGATCCTACAAGTGGTATCAGAGCCTTGGTCTCCATTTGCTTGATCTCCATAGCTTTTGGTGGTCATAGCCTTGGTTTCACAACCTAGGAGAGTATGGCGTCTAGCGAGGGAAATTATCACCGTAGAGGTCCTTACTTTGATGGTACTAATTTTGCTAGCTGGAAGCATAAAATGAAAATGCATATTCTTGGACATAACCCCGCCGTTTGGGTTATTGTGTGTGTTGGTTTGCAAGGTGACTTCTTTGATGGGAGAGAACCAAACCGTGAAGCTACCGCGGATGAGTTGAAGATGTTGCAATACAATGCTCAAGCTTGTGATATTCTCTTCAACGGATTGTGCCCCGAAGAATTCAACAAAATCAGCCGCCTTGAGAATGCAAAGGAAATTTGGGACACTTTGATTGATATGCACGAAGGTACCGACTCCGTCAAGGAATCCAAGTTGGATGTGCTTCAAAGCCAACTTGACAAGTTCAAGATGAAGGATGGTGAAGGTGTCGCTGAAATGTACTCTAGGCTTGCTCTCATCACAAATGAGATTGCCGGCTTAGGAAGTGAAGAGATGACCAATAGATTCATCATCAAGAAGATCGTAAGAGCCTTGGATGGAAAATATGATACCGTATGCACATTGATCCAAATGATGCCCAATTACAAAGATCTCAAGCCAACGGAGGTGATTGGAAGAATTGTTGCTCATGAGATGTCACTTAAGGATAAAGAGGAACTTCACAACAAATCAAGTGGTGCCTATAAAGCCTCATGTGAAGCCCCTACATCATCAAGTGAGAAACAAGACTTCAATGAAGAATTGAGCTTAATGGTGAAGAACTTCAACAAGTTCTACAAGAGTAGAAGCAAAGATAGAAGCTCCAAGGCAAGGTCCTACAATGACAAAAGATCTTCTAGTCGAGAGCGAAACTGTTACAACTGTGGAAGACCCGGACACTATTCCAATGAGTGTACGGCTCCCTACAAGAGAAGAGAAGATTCTCCAAAAAGAAGAAGCAAAGGATCACCACCAAGAGAGAGAAGGAGTAGAGATGATCGTTATGAACGAAGATACTCACGGAGAAGCAAGGATTCGGAAAGGAAGGAAAAATCATCAAGGGGCTATACAAGACGAAGACATCAAGCTCATGTTGGTGAATGGGTATCCGGCTCCGACTCCGACAACCACTCCGAGAGAAGTTATCACTCCGACTCCGAAGATACTCAAGAAGAAGGTGTTGCCGGTCTAGCACTTGTGTCAACCAACTCCTACGACATATTTGACTCACCAAATGAAGGAATTGGAAGATGCTTCATGGCCAAAGGTCCTAAGGTAACACACCCCGAGTATGTTGATTTCAATAGTGATGAAGATGACTTGTTAGGTGATGATTTGCTTGGTGACAACTCTAGTGATGAATACTATGATGAAAGACCAATTAATCATGCTAATCAAGATAAAACGAGTGACAATGATAAGGAGAAGATTGAGGCTCTAACTAAAGAACTAAAAACTCTTAAGTTAGCTCATGACACTATCTTCGAAGATCACCGAGAACTTTTAAGAGCTCATGAGAAACTACGCTTTGAAAAGCTCAATCTTGAGCAAGAGCATGAGTTCTTAAAGGCAATCAATGATGATCTCCGCAAGAAAAGTTCTTCTTACATTGCCAAGCGTTTACTCTTATCCACTTACATGCCTCAAGTCAAGTCTAGTAACAAGAAAGATTCTTCCTCTAGTAGTAACAATGATCATGCTAAATCCAATATTGTTGCTTCTAGTAGTTCTCTTGATTCCACTAATGATTCTCTTAGCCAAGTTACACTTGAGCAAGAAAATAGCTTATTGAAGGGAATTATAGAGAAAGGAGTGTACAAGAGCCTTGCCGGGAGTAAGCAATTCGAGGAAATTGTGCGCAAGCAAGGAATGCACCGGAAGAATCAAGGTGTTGGTTTTGAACGAAAGTTCAATGCCAATGGAGTTGAATGGGAAGAATATCAATACCCCAAGACGAAGTTTGTCCCTCAACAAGAGAAGTATACTTCTTTCAAGGGGACACAAGCTCAAGATGATCTTCCACCACAAGACTACGAGCAAAAAGGCAAGGACAAGCTTCAAGAGGAAATTGATGCATTTGAAGAAGCTCCAAAGACCTTAGTCAAGTGGATTCCCAAGACTACTTCAAGTTCCACTTCATCAAGTACGACTACAACTCCAAGGATTCCCATCAAGATGATGTGGATCCAAAAGAAGAAGAACTAGAGAGTTCTTGAGGGTGACTCCGCCAACATACTTCACTCTTATCATTTTGGCAAGAACAAGTGCAATCAACTTCCACATCTTGCACTAGTTCAAGGAGTCACAAACCCTCTTGTTGGTAAGACAAGGGACAAGGTAACCTAAAAGTTTCATGGACATCATCTTTTGTGTGCATCACTCTATGTCTATGGATATCCTTGTTTGTTCCTTGTGGGACTAACCCATGTAGGTATTGAAAGTGCAATTCACTCAAATGGATAGCTCCAAGAGATCTACATCAACATTAAGCATCCACATCTTCAATATCTACATGAAGTCATCATCGACAAAACCCAAGGTTAGTTCATCCCTCTTAGGGGGGATATCACATCTAGGGGGAGCTTTACTCTAAGACTGAGCTAAAGCAACTCTAAAGATGTGAACAAAACAATGTTTTATGTAAAAGTGGTAACCCCACTTGAGCTTAAACAATGAGTATGACCTACGATCAAGTGTTCTCACTTGACTCCTAAGTCAATATACTCATATATAGATGACCTAGTCATCGCAAATTGCTTGATAGATGATAGAATTGGTTGTGCATGCCTTGCCACATATTTCATTTGCCATCTTATTGTGTGAGCATGCTGACTGCATATTTTATTCATTCAAGGACATCCACTTGTTGTTTTGACTATTTGGCTTTATCCTCTTTTGCCAAGTGGATGGACAAGAATGCCTAAGAACCTCCTCTAGCTATCTATGATTTTCTCATCTCAAACTCTATTCATGCTGCATCACAAAATTTGATCAAGTCAGATTCGAACCACTCTGTGTGAGGAGCGCTCGGAGTCCCCGATTCGTCATAGACTTAAACTTCCAAAACCTCTTTATGAATCTCGGTCTGACCGATACTCCATTTTCGGTCCTACCGAGTTCATTAAGTTGATCTAGGTTTTCGATCTCGGTGCAACCGATTTGAACTTTTTGGTCACACTGAGTTGCAATAACTGCACATAGTTTTGCATCTCGGTGCCACCGAGTTGTTCCACTCGGTCACACCGACAGGGTCGGGCTATATATAGTGACGGGCAAAATTTTGGAAATTTCTCCGAAACCTCCTCGCCCGCGCAATAGCCTGCTCTGCCTTCGTGGTCTCCGGATCGTCTTCTCGCCGCCAGCAGCCTCCAGTCGCTGGTCTCCACTGCCGTCAATGGAATTCTGCCCCGCCGTTGCCGCCGTAGCGAGTCTCCGCCGAACTAGGGTATGGACTCGATCTTTGTGCTATTCTCCACTACGATTCCTAGCACATTGTGATCATCATGATTCTTGCCACGATTGAAACACTCCTATCCAGTCAATGAACTCGTAGATTAGGCTTAATTCGAAAATTTTAGGGTTAGGTTTCCGCCGAAACCATCTCGGACCCACCGAGTTGAAAAACTCGGTCCCACCGATCTGGCTTTTGCCATTGCACAAGTGAAACTCGGTCTGACCGAGAATAACTTATCGGTGCGACCGATTTTGTAATTCTGTGAAACCCTAGCAGTCTCGGTGCCACCGAACTGTGACTCGGTCTGACCGAGTTCACCAGTTCTGGTGCCAAAATTGCTTCGGTGTCATCGAGTTTGAAAATTGGTAGATCCGAGATGCTTTCTATGGAAAACTAAAACTAAGTTTTTGAATTAATCTTTTGCAAAAATCTCTGCTTTTTGTGATGCTCATCCACTCTATCTTATCCATAATCTATTCACAGGGTCAGTAGTCAGTTTGCAACATGTCTGATCAAAGTGACAGCCAGAACTTGTCAGAGCAGCAAGTTGTGATGAGTGAGGGCACTAGCCCCTCAAGTTCTTCTGATGATGGCAGCAGGAGCACCCCCAGCAATCTGCCTAAGGCTGCCACACGTCAAAGGAAGAAGAGAACGTCTGATTCTGAGGATGAAGACTATGTGGCAGAGGAAGAGGCCACTTCCAAGAGAGTTGAGCCAGCTCAAGGCTCAAAGCCAGGCCTGAAAATCAAAAGGCCAGCAGGCAGGCAGCCCATGTCAAAGGCTAGATCCTCAACTGAGAAGCCCACTTCCCAAGAGCCAGCTGCAGCTGAGGGCAAGAAAAGGAAAGAAAGAGTGAAGAAGACTGTGGCTAGAGTGCTTGGGAAGGCCTCCATCATGGTAGAAGAGGATGAGGAAGAAGAGGCAGCTGCACCAGCGCCCAAGGCAGCCAAACTCATGGGAGATGCTATAAGGTCAGGAACAGCTGCATCCAAGCCCAAGGAAGCACCTAAGGCTGCATCTAAGCCTAAGAGTGCACCAAAGAGAAACACACGAAGCATCCCAGCTGCAGAAAAGAACAAGGCCCCAGTGCCTGAAGCTATCGAAGAAGAGGAAGAGAGTGTCCTTAGGAAGCTCAAGCCCAAGATCCCAGACCACAACGATGCTCATCCTGTGGCTGAGGATATGAAGCTCAGGAGAGATTCAGGGCTGAGGAAATGGAGAGAAGCATATCCGTATGCTTCTAGGAGAAGGACTGCCGTGGATTACAGATTTCATACCAAGGAGCAGCAAGATTTCTATGAGACTATTTTGCTTAACAAGAAGCCAATCGTTTGTGACATGAGATGGGTCGACTGGACCTACATCAAGGACAATGAAGAGTACTACCCCGGTGTATTTGACAGCTTTAGTGCGTGTGGAGTTGCAGACTTTGTTGGGCAGAAGCTCACAAAGTGGAACAAGGAGCTGATCATGCAATTCTACTCCACAACACACTTTTATCCGGATGGCAGGATCACATGGATGTCAGAGGGTACAAGGTACCAATCCACTGTTGAAGAATGGGCGAAGTTGATCAATGCCCCAGAGGAGCAAGCTGATGACTTGGACATTTATGCCAAGAAAAAGATGGATCACAACTCCATGTCCAAAATGTACAAGGAGATCCCGAATGAAGCGCTCGACACATTCAAGTTTGGCTCAGTGCACTATCTGCTCTCAGGATTGCCTACGATCAACTGGATCCTTAGGCACACCCTTCTGCCCAAATCTGGAGATCACAAGATGATCAGAGGTCACGCGATCAATTTTCTTCATGTTTTTGACGTGCCTAAAAAATTCAAAGTCATGAGCCTCATAGTGGAAACGATCAAAAGGACTGCGGCAGATCAGAAGAGGAGCTATGGATATGCCCCTCAGATTCAGGAGCTCATCAACTCCAAGATGGGCATGGGCGTATATTTGTTGGATAAGGAACACCTGCCCATCCGTCCAAATTTCGAGGACAATGAAGTTGTTATGACTGAGAACGATCCATCTTCTGCCCAAGCATTTGCAAAGAAGGAGAAGGCGAAGAAGGAAAAAGCTGCCAGGATGCCTACTCAAGCGGAGGCATCTGATTACTTCTTGAAGACCAAACAAGAGCAGCTTGGTTACTTGATTGCATCCACGCTGAGAATTGAGCAAAGTCTGGCCAACCTCACTAAGAATCAGCAGAGCCTAGAGAGGATCATGGAACAGAAGTTCTATGACTTGGATGTCAAAGTAACGGAAGTTTAGTCTGCAGTGGAGCAGCTCCAGGAGGACATGAATGAGAGGAGAGGCAGGACCACGACTCATGCTTTTTCTAGAGTGCCACGAGGCCCGAGGTTGTCTGCCGTGCCAGTTGCTGACACCAGAGCCACTACTTCAGCACCAGCTACAGCCTCAGCTCCAGCGTCTACTTCAGCTCAAACTCCAGGGATTACTTCAACATCTACAGAAGCCTTCGTCCTTGGAGTGATCCGGACTCCACCACCACCTGAAGATCAAGCCTGAGCGTCGATCTAGTGCTATGCATTTTCTAGGAACTTTTTGGTAACTTGTTGCCAAAGGGGGAGAAGATGTATAGATCATAGGCTTCGAGAGAGAGAGTGTTGCTTTTCTCTCTTGCTTTATTTGGTGGTTTTTTCGAACCTTTTCTGCTTTTGAGTGCTTGATACTACGTCATTATTTGTGAGACATTGATGATCATGTGTTTGATCATAAGCTACACTTAATGTTTGCTTAATGCTTGCTTAAATATTATCATTCTATCTATCGTTTGTGATCATTCACTATTCTTGGTGATGAGTGCATGTATTTCATTCTTATCATTTTGAGCGCTCCACCAAGATGTATGTGACATGGAAGAGTAACCCATGACTCTAACTCTTTGTGCATTTGCAGTCCAAAGCAAATTTTAAATATGCACAAATTTAGGGGGAGCTCTTACTTATCACATACTTCTCAAAGCGACGACATACTTCATGCTTATTATCATTTGTCGAAGCTTTGATCTATATGTTGTCATCAATTACCAAAAAGGGGGAGATTGAAAGTGCAACTATCCCTAGGTGGTTTTGGTAATTCATAACAACATATAGCTCATTGAGCTAATGCTATTCCAAGATGATTATTTCAGGAAAGCTCAATGATTGGCATGGCATGGATGTGAAAGTGGAACCCTCAAAATGCTAAGGACAAAGAATTGGCTGAAGCTCCAAAGTTCAAGACTCTTCATTTTATATTTTAGTGATCCAAGATCACATTGAGTCTTTAGGAAAAGCCAATACTATCAAGGAGGGATGAGGTGTTGCTTAATGAGCCTCTTGCTTTATGTGCTTAATGATATGCTCCAAAACCCTCAACTACTTTCCCATATCCACATATGACCTAAACCCTAAGCCAAACTCGGTCCTATCGATTCTTCCTATCCGGCGCCACTGAGTTTCACTTGTCATTAGCCACTGCCAAACCCTAACAATTCGGTTCTACCGATAAGGATCTCGGTCCCACCGAGATGGGGTTGCAAACTCTCTGTTTCCCTTTCGTAACTTTTCGGTCCCACCGAAAGAGCGAATCGGTCCCACCGAGATTGCAATGTAAACTCAGTGTTTCCCCTTTGTAACTTTTCGGTCTCACCGAGTTCCACTCGGTCTCACCGAAAGAGCAAATCGGTCCCACCGAGTTTGCCTGACCAACTCTCTGGTTAGCTAATTACCAAATTCGGTCTCACCGAGTTTGTGTAATCGGTCTCACCGAGATTACGTTATGCCCAAACCCTAACCGAATCGGTCCTACCGAGTTGCATGTCAGTCCCACCGAAATTCCTAACGGTCACTAGGTTTACTACTTCGGTCAGACCGAGTTTTCTGATTCGGTCCCACCGAGATTGGTAAATTGTGTGTAACAGTTGGATTTTGTGTGGAGGCTATATATACCCCTCCACCTCCTTCTCATTCGATGAGAGAGCCATCAGAACACACACACCATTCCTACTCATATGTTCTGAGAGAAAACCACCTACTCATGTGTTGAGATCAAGACATTCCATTCCTACCATATGAATCTTGATCTCTAGCCTTCCCAAGTTGCTTTCCACTCAAATCTTCTTTCCACCAAATCCAAATCCTATGAGAGAGAGTTGAGTGTTGGGGAGACTATCATTTGAAGCACAAGAGCAAGGAGTTCATTACCTACACACCATTTGTTACTTCTTGGAGAGTGGTGTCTCCTAGATTGGCTAGGTGTCACTTGGGAGCCTCCGACAAGATTGTGGAGTTGAACCAAGGAGTTTGTAAGGGCAAGGAGATCGCCTACTTCATGAAGATCTACCGCTAGTGAGGCAAGTCCTTCGTGGGCGATGGCCATGGTGGGATAGACAAGGTTGCTTCTTCGTGGACCCTTTGTGGGTGGTTGCTTCTTCGTGGACCCTTTGTGGGTGGAGCCCTGTGTGGACTCGCGCAACCGTTGCCCTTGGGTGGAGCCCTGTGTGGACTCGCGCAACCGTTACCCTTCGTGGGTTGAAGTCTCCATCAACGTGGATGTAGGATAGCACCACCTATCCGAACCACGGGAAAAACACCCGTGTCTCCAATAGCGTTTGAATTCTCCAAACCCTTCCCTTTACATTCTTGCAAGTTGCATGCCTTACTTTCCGCTGCCAATATACTCTTTGCATGCTTGCTTGAATTGTGTGATGATTGCTTGACTTATCCTAAAATAGCTAAAATCTGCCAAGAACTAAAATTGGGAAAAGGTTAAGTTTTTATTTGGTAAAGTAGTCTAATCACCCCCCCTCTAGACATACTTCGATCCTACAAATAGCGATCTTGTCATTTTTTGCAACTGCATCTTTTTCAATATACTCCACAAGGTATTACTTACCTTCTTTTTCCTCGAGCCCCTTCTTAGCAAGGCCGAGCTGTTGCTCGGACCGCTCGAGACTCTGCTTCAGCACATCCACCTCTGCAGTCAGTGCGGCAGAGGCTAGCAGCGAAGCCTGCATACGCATATTGACTTAATTATGTTAGACTCCTGCGAACACTATTAGATCCTCTATTCGGCTTTTCTTTCCGAACGCCAAACAGAGCATCAGGGGCTACTGTCTATGCGGTAATATTTTCACATATTTTTCACATACCTCAAAGCCTGTTAGCAGGCTGGCACAGGCTTCAGTCAGCCCGCTTTTGGCAGACTGAACCTTCTGGATCACCGCACTCATAATAGTGCGGTGCTCCTCGTCGATGGAGGCGCCGTTAAGCACCTCCAGCAAATTATCTGGTGCCTCCGGTTGGACGGAGGTCACCGGCGTCGTAGGCTTTCCCTTCTTACTAGGGGGCCGCCTGCCGGACTCTGGAACCATTGAAGGTTCCGGTGCGGTGTTCGGCCCAGGGCCGGACTTGGAGCCCTTGGGGGTTTTGTCCCCTTTGCGCCTGGAGTCCGGGAGGTCGCCTTGCGGCGCCTCCAGGACCACCTCCTCCTGGCTTGGAACCTTTTGGGACAACACCTCGGCGTCGTCCGTAGGGCGGGGGGAAGGTAGTGGTCGAAAGTGAAAAACTATTCACATCCGACGAATCCAGGGAGCCGCTCGATGACACGTCGAGCTGGGCTTTGGGCGGACTGCATAATTATATTCGGCGCCAGGAGAAGCTGTGCAATAAAGGAATTCCATGAGTCACTCAGGTATCCGAATACTTACGATTTTGCCAGGGGCTTGGCCCTGAGCGGCCACTCCTCTTCGCCGTCGTCGGCGTTGGTGGAGTAGTCCGTAGGAAGGGTCCTACCTTTCTTGGACCCTCCGACCTCCCCTGTTGGGGCGGCCTTCCTTTTCTTTTCTCCCCCTGCTGGGGAAGAAACCTCTCTTTCCTCCTCCTCGTCTTTGTGGGAGGAGTGCGCCTCGGAGTCATCGGACGATGAATCCGACTCCACCGGGCACCGGGAACTCTTCCGGGTTCCCGTGGCCTTCTTCTTGGCCTTCTTCTCCGGCACCACGTAAGGTGCCGGAACCAGCAGCTCCGCCAAGCGGGCGTCCGCTGGGTCTTCGGGCAAAGGAGCCGGACATTTTGATCTGTTCGGCCGTCCTCTGCCAGTCCTGTCAGAGGGATGGGGGCTTAGATCCCGCATAGAGTCAAACTATGAATGACAAATATCCTGTAAGAGATAAAAATAGCTTACCGCGCTGGCCTGACGCTGGGCGCTGAATCCGCGATCCTCGGTAGCGGATGCGGGAGCCTCGACGCCCTTGAATAGCACCTTCCAGGCATCTTCATACGTTGTGTCAAAGAGCCTGCTCAAAGTTCGGTGCTGGGCCGAGTCGAACTCCCACAAGTTGAAAGCCCGTTGTTGGCACGGGAGAATCTGGCGTATGAGCATGACCTGGACTACGTTAACAAGTTTGAGCTTCTTGCTCACCAGGTTTTGGACGCATGTTTGGAGTCCGGTCAGCCACATAAGGATTCCAGATTAGAACTCGGGGGCTGCGACCCATTCAGGGTCACGCAGCTCGGTGATGTAGAACCACCCCGATTGCCACCCCTTTATGGTCTCCACGAAGGAGCCCTCAAGCCATAGGATGTTGGGCATCTTGCCCACCATGGTGCCTCCGCACTCCGCCTGGCGGCCGCCCACAACCTTCGGCTTGACATTGAAGGTCTTCAGCCATAAGCCGAAGTGGGGTTGGATGCAGAGGAAGGCCTCGCACACGACGATAAACGCCGAGATGTTGAGGATGAAGTTCGGGGCCAGATCGTGGAAATCCAGGCCGTAGTAGAACATGAGCCCCCGGACAAATGGGTGGAGAGGGAAGCCCAGTCCGCGGAGGAAATGGGTGAGAAACACCACCCTCTCATGGGGCCTGGGGGTGGGGATGAGCTGCCCCTCGTCTGGCAGCCGGTGCACGATGTCATCGTACAAGTATCCGGCTTTCCTCAGTTTCTTGATGTGTCCCTCCGTGACGGAGGAGACCATCCACTTGCCTCCCACTTCGGACATGCTTGGAGAAGGTTGAGGTAGGGAACGTGGACTTGGGTGCTGGAGCTCAAGTGTGCGAAAATGGATGAGCAAAGGAGGAAGAAGGCGTGGATGAGAAAGGTGGATCCTTATCCCCTTATATGGGCGGACGAAACTATGTGCCCCCACCAGCCCGGTAAAACTCGCTTATCTCCCAAGCGCCGTAATCAATGGCACGGTTGGGTTACCCACGCCCGTATTGATGAGAATCCCGTAAATAAAGGGAACACGATCTCTGCTTCGACAAGACGTGCCAAGGAAACCGCCTCGCGAAGTGCGCTAAGGTGGGATAACAAAAACGATTGGAATAAAGGCTTGGCTGTGGTGATGTCATGCTACAGGATACATCAGCAGATTAGATTCGTGTAAATATTATTCTCTCTGTGGTGGTATGTGGAACTTTTTTTGCAGAGCCGGACACGATCCTTGTGTTCAAAATCTTCTATGAAGTATTCGGAGGAGGAACCCGCCTTGCAATGCCGAAGACAATCTGCGCGCCGGGCTCGTCGTCATTGAAGCCTGGTTCAGGGGCTACTGAGGGAGTCCTGGATTAGGGGGTGTCTGGATAGCCGGACTATAACCTTTGGCCGGACTCTTGGACTATGAAGATATAAGATTGAAGACTTCGTCCCGTGTCCGGATGGGACTTTCCTTGGCGTAGAAGGCAAGCTTGGCAATACGGATATGTAGATCTCCTTCCATTGTAACCGACTCTGTGTAACCCTAGCCCTCTCCGGTGTCTATATAAACCGGAGAGTTTTAGTCCATAGGACGAACAACAATCATACCATAGACTAGCTTCTAGGGTTTAGCCTCCTTGATCTCGTGGTAGATCTACTCTTGTACTAGCCATATCATCAATATTAATCAAGCAGGAGTAGGGTTTTACCTCCATCGAGAGAGCCCGAACCAGGGTAAAAACATTGTGTCCCTTGTCTCCTATTACCATCTGCCTAGACGCACAGTTCGGGACCACCTACCCGAGATCCGCCGGTTTTGACACCGACAATGAGGATTCAGGAGATAACTTTATTTTGACTGGATGACAGTAGGGACCCACTAGGGTCATAGTCGTACGTACGCAAGTGCCTCCTTATTATGTACAACTATATATTTTTTCTTCCTCCTGGTTTCCTGATAACACGGTCGAACACCATTGTCAACCTTGTAGTCAATAAACGAGAGAATTGCACAAGGAGCGGCCGACAGCTGGGACCAAGCAGCTCGAGCAGTATTTGTGTTTTTGAGGTGTGGGCACTGCAGATTTTTTCTTGAGCGATGTTTTCGTTGTTGTTCAGAGGAGAGACGGGTATTAACTAGGCAATGAGAGAATTGCACAAGGAGTGGCCGACAGCTGGGACCAAGCAGCTCGAGCAGTATTTGTGTTTTTGAGGTGTGAGCGCACCAGAGTTTTTCTTGAGCGATGTTTTCATTGTTGTTCAGAGGAGAGCGGGGTATTAACTGGGCAGGCTGTGGCCCGTCTAGCCCAGGCCAGATATCCAGCCCAGATATTAATTTTTTTCAAGCTGAAAATGGCTAGCCCGGCTATACTTTTTTTTTGAGGAATACCTAGGCAAGGTCAACTTGTTATTCTCTGCCCCGCTGAGCTACAAAACTTTCCTACAAGGGATGCATTAGGCTTAACAGAAAAATGGGCTTTAAGAAATATTAAATGGGATGTAATTATAAAAACTGAGCAGTATAACTATAAAAAATGCTTCAAACACGTAATTAGTTTATAAAATGTTATTTTTGGATTTTGAAAATTTTAATTTATTTAATTGTTGCCCGCGCAATTTTTCGTTGGATTTTTACGTAATACAAAATTATAGTGAAATTGTATTTAATCTGACTACAAATTTCGGGATAAAAATATTTCAGATCCCATAAAAATGTGGGAAATTTTATTGAATTCCGTTTTGAACGGTTGGTTGAAATTATTAAACGTTGTCCTAGCTAGAAAATGGGTTGTACTTTTAACAAACTGTAAATGGGCTGTAGTAAATTCCACTAGAATTCAAAAATGGGATGTACATTCTTACAAATCGCAAATAGGCTATAATTTTCTGCCACACAGTTGTGGGCCTACTAAGTTGACGTGACCCCTAAAGAAAAATAAGTTCACGCATATGCAAGGCTTTGTCAACTTATAGTCAACACATGGTTCTAGCAGCAGTGGCCGTTGGATGTCCATCCAACGGATGTCAAGCTTCTTCTTCAATCTCGGATATTCTAGCTTCAGCCGCCCAAAAAATGATCTCCCCCTGATATCTGGGGTGCACCGTTTCGGAGGCTGACATGTGGGCCTACTAAGTTGACGCGTACCAAGGGTTTTGTCAACTTAGTCAATATAAACGATTCTAGTTACAGTGACCGTACAATGTCCATCCAACGGCCGTTGTGCTTCTTCAACCTCTGGTCTTCTTACTCCAGCCGCCCAAAGCAGCACCGGTCGTGCCGCCTGCTCCTGCCTCCTGTGGCCGGCTATGCTGCCGCAGAGGCCTCACCGCCCCCTACTACTCCCACCGCTGGCCAGGCATCCCTCTACTCACCCGCACCTCCTGTTATCCTGCGGCGACGGCAAACCTCACACCGTAGCCGAACCAGTGAACCCTCGTACTCCTCTCCGCGTGGGCATCCACTGTTGCGCCTTCCCAGGCTCTGCGTCGTCCCCTTCCTATAGGCCTCACCGTCGTCCACCGCCTTGGTGCTCTGGGCGCGGCGTGGTCAACGTGGTCAACGAACGGCATCCATCGGATGTGTACTGTACGTGGAGAGGCTGACAACTGGGTCCACGGCCGCACACAAGGAAATGCCTCCTTATTACGCGCAAAATAACGATTCCTCCACCTGACATCTGGGACCCACCGGAAGGGCCTCCGTATTTCGTGAAAAAACGTTCCTCCCGCTGACAGGTCAAACCCACCAGTTATATCTTCGCACGCAAGGAAGTGCCTCCTTATTACGCACAAAAAATGAATACCCCCTGCTAGCTGGGACCCAGCATAGTGGGAGGCTGACTTGTGGACCTACTAAGTTGACGGGGACGGAGGGCTTTGTCAACTTAGTCAATATGAACGATTCTTGCTCCAGTGACCGTACAATGTCCATCCAACGGCCATAGTGCTTCTTCAACCTCTGGTCTTCTTAATCCAGCCGCCCAAACCAGTGCCAGTCGTGCCGCATGCTACTGCTTCCCGTGGCCGGCTGTGATAGCGCGGAGGCCTCACCGCCACCTACTACTCCCACCGCTGGCCAGGCCCTGCGGCGACGGCAGGCTCACACCAAAGTTGAACCAGTGATCCCTCGTACTCCTCTCCGCATGGGCTTCCACTGCCGCGTCTTCCCCGGCTCCACGTCATCCCCTTCCTAGGCCTCGCCGTCGTCCACCGCCCTGGTGCTCTCGCCGCGGCGTGGTCAGCGTGGTCAAGGAACGACTTCTATCGGAAGAGTACTGTACGTGCAAAGGCTGACAGCTGGGTCCACGGCCGCAGCAAGGAAGTGCCTCCTTATTACGCGGAAAATAATGATTCCTCCACCTGACAGCAGAGACCCACCGGACGGGCCACCATATTCCATGAAAAAATGTTTCCCCTTGACTGCTGGGACCCACCAGCTACATCTTTGCACGCAAGGAAGTGCGTCCATAATACGGGCAAAAAAAAAACGATTCGCCCCCTGACTGTTGGGACCCACCAGCTACATCTTCGCACGCAAGGAAGTGCCTGACAATCGGGACTCACCTGGTCGAAGCGTACGTAGTGTTGTTGATACGTCTCCGTCGTATCTACTTTTCCGAACACTTTTGCCCTTGTTTTGGACTCTAACTTGCATGATTTGAATGGAACTAACCTGGACTAACGCTGTTTTCAGCAGAATTGCCATGATGTTGTTTTATGTGCAGAAAACAAAAGGTCTCGGAATGACCTGAAACTCCACGGGACATCTAGTTAAAAATAATAAAAAATCCTCACCAAAGATGAAGACTAGGGGGCCCACCACCTGTCCACGAGGGTGGGGGGCGCGCCCCCTACCTCATGGGCCCCCTGGAGCTCCTCCGACGCCAACTCCAACTCTATATATTTGCTTTCGGGGAGAAAAAAAATAGAGGAGAAGAAATCATCGTGTTTTATGATATGGAGCCGCCGCCAAGGCCTAAAACCTCTCGGGAGGGCTGATCTGGAGTCCGTTCGGGGCTCCGGAGAGGGGGATTTGTCGCCGTCGTCATCATCAACCATCCTCCATCACCAATTTCATGATGCTCACCACCGTGCGTGAGTAATTCCATCGTAGGCTTGCTGTACGGTGATGGGTTGGATGAGATTTATCATGTAATTGAGTTAGTTTTGTTAGGGTTTGATCCCTAGTATCCATTATGTTCTGAGATTGATGTTGCTATGACTTTGCTATGCTTAATGCTTATCACTAGGGCCCAAGTGCCATGATTTCAGATCTGAACCTATTATGTTTTCATGAATATATGTGAGTTCTTGATCCTATCTTGCAAGTCTATAGTCACCTACTATGTGTTATGATCCGGCAACCCCGAAGTGACAATAATCGGGACCACTCCCGGTGATGACCATAGTTTGAGGAGTTCATGTATTCACTATGTGCTAATGCTTTGTTCCGGTTCTCTATTAAAAGGAGGCCTTAATATCCCTTAGTTTCCATTAGGACCCCGCTGCCACGGGAGGGTAGGACAAAAGATGTCATGCAAGTTCTTTTCCATAAGCACGTATGTCTATATTCGGAATACATGCCTACATTACATTGATGAATTGGAGCTAGTTCTGTGTCACCCTATGTTATGACTGTTACATGATGAACCGTATCCAGCATAATTATCCATCACCGATCCGATGCCTACGAGCTTTCCATATACTGGTCTTCACTTATTTACTTTCCCGTTGCTACTGTTACAATCACTACAAAACACCAAAAATATTGCTTTTACTTTCATTACTCTATTGTTACCGTTACCACTACTATCATATTACTTTGCTACTAAATACTTTGCTGCAGATATTAAGTTATCCGGGTGTGGTTGAATTGACAACTCAACTGCTAATACTTGAGAATATTCTTTGGCTCCCCTTGTGTCGAATCAATAAATTTGGGTTGAATACTCTACCCTCGAAAGTTGTTGCGATCCCCTACACTTGTGGGTTATCAAGACTAATTTATGGCGCCGTTGCCGGGGAGCATAGCTCTATTCTTTGAGTCACTTGGGATTTATATTTGCTGGACACTATGAAGAACTTGAAAGACGCTAAGACAACAATTTATCCCTCAACTACGAGGGGAGGTAAGGAACTGCCATCTAGCTCTGCACTTGATTCACCTTCTGTTATGAGTAAGCTTGCGACACCTAAACTTGCTTCTGCTATTCGTTCCAATATGTCGCATGTTATTGATGATGCCACTTCTGATATGCATGATACTTATGATGAAACTACTTCTATGCTTGATACTACTGTGGCCCTTGGTGAATTCCTCGATGAACAAATTGCTAGGGCTAGAGACAAAGAAATTATTGAATCTGATAATATTGATAAAAGTGATGATGAAGATATGCCTGTTATTCCTGAGGGTTATGTTTTTTATGTGGAAGCTTCTGCAGCTATTTTTGCTTGTAAAGATAGATATGAACTCAAGAGGTTATTAGCTAAATGGAATAAGCAATCCCTTAATGACAGAATGAAACCTGGCCCTGCTTTTGCTACTTCACCTATTTGTGTTATCGATAAGGATTATGAATTCTCTATTGATCCTGATATAATTACTTTGGTTGAATCTGATCCTTTTCATGGCTATGAATCTGAAACTGTTGTGGCACATCTTACTAAATTAAATGATATAGCCTGTTCACTAATGATAAGAGATCTCGCTACTTTTATATACTTAAAATATTTCCGTTCTCATTAAAGGGTGATGCTAAGATATGGTTTATTTCTCTTGATCCTAGTTGTGTGCGTAGTCCCTAGGATATGATTTATTACTTCTCTGCTAAATATTTCCCTGCTCATAAGAAACAAGCTGCTTTGAAGGAAATATACAATTTTGTGCAAATTAAATAAGAGAGTCTCCCACAAGCTTGGGGGAGGCTTCTCAAGTTACTTAATGCTTTGCCTGATCATCCTCTTAAGAAAAACGAA
Source organism: Triticum urartu (assembly GCF_056163025.1). NCBI lineage: Eukaryota > Viridiplantae > Streptophyta > Magnoliopsida > Poales > Poaceae > Triticum > Triticum urartu. The sequence continues at coordinate 719,209,780 of NC_141879.1, forward strand.
ATACTTGATATCTTTTATAATGGACTAACCGATGCTTCCAGAGATTACCTGTATAGTTGTGCTGGTTCTCTTTTCAGGGAAAGAACGCCGGATGAAGCTGAAATTCTATTGAATAATATGTTGACAAATGAAAATAATTGGGCACCTCCTGAGCCACCTCCTGCTCCAAGTACTGAGCCTATTCCTGAACCAACTCTAAAAAAGAGAGGTGTTCTATTTCTCAGTCCCGAAGATATGCAAGAGGCAAAGAAATCTATGAAAGAAAAAGGTATTAAAGCCGAAGATGTTAAAAATTTACCTCCTATTGAAGAAATACATGGTCTTAATTTACCGCCTGTTGAAGAAACACATGATATTGATCCATTACCTATTGAAGAACCTCCAGGTCTTGATAACCCGACATAGGTAGTAAAGGTAAATTCTCTCTATAGATATGATAAAGCTGAAGTCCCTCCTACTAAAATTGCTAGCCAGTGCTTGGATGAGTTCGATAATTTTATGTTTAAGCAAGAAGACTTCAATGCTTATTTTGGTAGACAATTAAAACAAAATAATTATATGATTAAACACTTGGGTGATTATATGGCTAATATTAGAGGTGAACTTAAACTTGTTAGCAAACATGCTTCTATGGTTACCACTCAAGTAGAACAAGTACTTAAGGCTCAAAATGATTTGCTCTATGAAATGAATAGTAAGAAAAATGATTATGCTGTTAGAGTGGCTATTAGAACTGGTAGAATGACTCAGGAACCTTGGTATCCTGAAGGCCACCCTAATAGAATTGAGCAAGATTCTCAGAGAAATAATATTGATGCACCTAGTTCTTCTAAAAGGAAGAAAAAGAAAAATGATAGGACTTTGCAAACTTCTAGTGAACCTATTGCTGAAATACCTGAGAATCCAAATGATATCTCTATTTCCGATGCTGAAACACAATCTGGTAATGAACATGAACCTAGTGAAAATGTTAATGATGATGTTCATGATGATGCTCAACCTAGTAATGACAATGATGTAGAAATTGAACCTGCTGTTGATCTTGATAACCCACAATCAAAGAATCAACGTTATGATAAGAGAGATTTTGTTGCTAGGAAACATGGTAAAGAAAGAGAACCATGGGTTCAGAAACCCATGCCTTTTCCTCCCAAACCATCCAAGAAGAAGGATGATGAGGATTTTGAGCGCTTTGCTGAAATGATTAGACCTATCTTTTTGCGTATGCGATTAACTGATATGCTCAAAATGAATCCTTATGCTAAGTATATGAAGGATATTGTTACAAATAAAAGAAAGATACCGGAAGCTGAAATTTCCACCATGCTTGCTAATTATACTTTTAAGGGTGGAATACCAAAGAAACTTGGAGATCCAGGAGTACCCACTATACCATGCTCCATTAAAAGAAATTATGTTAAAACTGCTTTATGTGATCTTGGAGCCGGTGTTAGTGTTATGCCTCTCTCTTTATATCGTAGACTTGATTTGAATAAGTTGACACCTGCTGAAATATCTTTGCAAATGGCCGATAAATCAACTACTATACCTGTCGGTATTTGTGAGGATGTGCCTGTTGTGGTTGCAAACGTTACTATTTTAACGGACTTTGTTATTCTTGATATTCCTGAGGACGATAGTATGTCTATTATTCTTGGAACACCTTTTCTGAATACTGCAGGGGCTGTTATTGATTGCAACAAAGGCAATGTAACTTTTCATGTTAATGATAATGAGCATATGGTACATTTTCCGAGGAAACAACCTCAAGTTCATAGTATCAATTCTATTGGACAAATTCCATCGATTATATTTGGAGGTTTTTGTTGGGGAATGTAGTAATTTCAAAAAAATTCCTACGCACACGCAAGATCATGGTGATGCATAGCAATGAGAGGGGAGAGTGTTGTCTACGTACCCTCGTAGACCGAAAGCGGAAGCGTTATATCAACGCGGTTGATGTAGTCGCACGTCTTCACGATCCGACCGATCCAAGCACCGAAAGCACGGCACCTCCGAGTTCTGCACACGTACGGCTCGGTGACGTCCTCGCCTTCTCGATCCAGCAAGAGGGGCGAAGTAGTAGATGAGTTCCGGGAGCACGACGGCATGGTGACGGTGTTGGTGAAGAACAATCTTCGCAGGGCTTCGCCTAAGCACTACGAAAACTATGACGGAGGATAAACTAGAGGAGACGGGGTTGCTGGCACACGGCTTGGTGTTTCTTGATGTGTCTTGGGTGCTAGCCCTACCCCACTATTTATATGTTGAGCCTTGGGGTCGAAACTTGGAGTAAAAGCCTCCACAAAGTCGGTTTCACCCGAAAGGCAAGAGTCCTTCTTGGACTCCAGGGCCAGACGCCAGGGTTCCCGGCGTCTGGGCCCAGACGCCAGGGACCGTGGCATCTGGCCTCTGGACTCCGCAAAACTTCCTTTTGTGCTTTCCAAAAACCTCGTGGGCTTTCCCCTTTGGCCCAGATAAAGTGTTCTCGTGCCCAAACATTTCGGGAAACATCCGGAACCCCTTCCGATGGATCCCGGAACCTTTACGGAGATCAAACACTAATATCCACATATCAATCTTTACTTCCGGACCATTCCGGAGTTCCTCGTCATATCCGTGATCTCATCCAAAACTCCGAACAACATTCGGTCACCAACATACATAACTCATAGTACTATATCGTCAACGAACGTTAAACGTGCGGACCCTAAGGGTTCGAGAACAATGTAGACATGACCGAGACATGACTCCGGTCAATAACCAATAGAGGAACCTGGATGCTCATATTGGCTCCTACATATTCTATGAAGATCTTTATCGGTCAGACCGCATAACAACATACGTTGTTCCCTTTGTCATCGGTATGTTACTTGCCCGAGATTCGATCGTCGGTATCTTAATACCTAGTTCAATCTTGTTACCGGCAAGTCTCTTTACTCGTTCCGTAATACATCATCTGGCAACTAACACATTAGTTGCATTGCTTGCAAGGCTTAAGTGATGTGCATTACCGAGAGGGCCCAGAGATACCTCTCCGACAATCGGAGTGACAAATCCTAATCTCGAAATACGCCAACCCAACATGTACCTTTGGAGACACCTGTAGAGCTCCTTTATAATCACCCAGTTACGTTGTGACGTTTGGTAGCACAAAAAGTGTTCCTCCGGCAAACGGGAGTTGCATAATCTCATAGTCATAGGAACATGTATAAGTCATGAAGAAAGCAATAGCAACATACTAAACGATCGGGTGCTAAGCTAACGGAATGGGTCATGTCAATCACATCATTCTCCTAATGATGTGATCCTTAATCAAATAACAACTCTTTGTCCATGGTTAGGAAACATAACCATCTTTGATTAACGAGCTAGTCAAGTAGAGGCATACTAGTGACACTTTGTTTGTCTATGTATTCACACATGTATTATGTTTCCGGTTAATATAATTCTAGCATGAATAATAAACATTTATCATGAAATAAGGAAATAAATAATAACTTTATTATTGCCTCTAGGGCATATTTCCTTTAGTCTCCCACTTGCACTAGAGTCAATAATCTAGTTCACATCGCCATGTGATCTAACATCAATAGTTCACATCTTTATGTAGTTAACACCCATAGTTCACATCGATATGTGACCAACACCCAAAGGGTTTACTAGAGTCAGTAATCTAGTTCACATCGCTATGTGATTAACACCCAAAGAGTACTAAGGTGTGATCATGTTTTGTTTGTGAGATAATTTTAGTCAACGGTTCTGTTATATTCAGATCCATAAGTATTTTGCAAATATCTATGTCAACAATGCTCTGCACGGAGCTACTCTAGCTAATTCCTCCCACTTTCAATATGTATCTAGATCGAGACTTAGAGTCATCCAGATCGGTGTCAAAAATTTGTATCGACGTAACCCTTTACGATGAACCTTTTTGTTACGTCCATAATCGAGAAACATATCCTTATTTCACTAAGGATAATTTTGACCGCTGTCCAGTTATCTACTTCCTAGATCACTATTGTACTCCCTTGCCAAACTCAGTGGTAGGGTATACAATAGATCTGGTACACAGCATGGCATACTTTATAGAACCTATGGTTGAGGCATAGGGAATGACTTTCATTCTCTTTCTATTTTCTGCTGTGGTCGGGTTTTGAGTCTTACTCAATTTCACACCTTGTAACACAGGCAAGAACTCTTTCTTTGACTGTTCCATTTTGAACTACTTCAAAATCTTGTCAAGGTATGTACTCATTGAAAAACTTATCAAGCGTCTTGATCTATCTCTATAGATCTTGATGCTCAATATGTAAGCAGCTTCACTGAGGTCTTTCTCTGAAAAACTTCTTTCAAACTCTCCTTTATGCTTTGCAGAATAATTCTACATTATTTCCGATCAACAATATGTCATTCACATATACTTATCAGAAATGTTGTAGTGCTCCCACTCACTTTCTTGTAAATACAGGCTTCATCGTAAGTCTATATAAAACTATATGCTTTGATCAACTTATCAAAGCGTGCATTCCAACTCTGAGATGCTTGCACCAGTCCATAGATGGATCGCTGGAGCTTGCATATTTTGTTAGCACCTTTAGGAATGACAAAACCTTCTGGTTGCATCATATACAAGTCTTCTTTAATAAATCCATTAAGGAATGCAGTTTTGTTTATCCATTTGCCAGATTTCATAAATACGGCAATTGCTAACATGATTCGGACAGACTTAAGCATAGATACGAGTGAGAAACTCTCATCGTAGTCAACACCTTGAACTTGTCAAAAACCTTTTGCGACAATTCTAGCTTTGTAGATAGTAACGCTACTATCAGCGTCCGTCTTCCTCTTGAAGATCCATTTATTTTTTATGGCTTGCCGATCATCGGGCAAGTCAACCAAAGTCTACAGTTTGTTCTCATACATGGATCCCATCTCAGATTTCATGGCCTCAAACCATTTCACGGAATCTGGGCTCATCATCGCTTCTTCATAGTTCGTGGGTTCGTCATGGTCTAGTAACATAACCTCCAGAACAGGATTACCGTACCACTCTGGTGCGGATCTTATTCTGGTTGACCTACGAGGTTTGGTTGTAACTTGATCCAAAGTTTCATGATCATCATCATTAATTTCCTCACTAATCGGTGTAGGCATCACTGGAACTGATTTCTGTGATGAACTACTTTCCAATTCGGGAGAAGGTACAATTACCTTATCAAGTTCTACTTTCCTCCCACTCACTTCTTTCGAGAGAAACTTCTTCTCTAGAAAGTATCCATTCTCAGCAACGAATGTCTTGCCTTTGAATCTGTGATAGAAGGTGTACCCAACTGTCTCCTTTGGGTATCCTATGAAGACACATTTCTCCGATTTGGGTTTGAGCTTATCACGATGAAAATTTTCTTATAAGCATCGCAACCCCAAACTTTAAGAAACGACAACTTTGGTTTCTTGCCAAACCATAGTTCATATTGTGTCGTCTCAACGGACTTAGATGGTGCTCCTTTTTAACGTGAATGCAGTTGTCTCTAATGCATGATCCCAAAACGATATTGGTAAATCGGTAAGAAACATCATATATTGTACTATATCCAATAAAGTACGGTTATGACGTTCGGACACACCATTATGCTGTGGTGTTCCAGGTGGCATGAGTTTGTGAAACTATTCCACATTGTTTTAATTGAGGACCAAACTCGTAACTCAAATATTCGTCTCCGCGATCAGATCATAGAAACTTTATTTTCTTGTCATGATGATTTTCCACTTCACTCTGAAATTCTTTGAACTTTTCAAATGTTTTAGACTTATGTTTCATTAAGTAGATATACCCAGATCTGCTTAAGTCATCTGTTGGTGAGAAAATAACGATATCCGCCACGAGCCTCAACATTCATCGGACCGCATACATCTGTATGTATGATTTCCAACAAATCTGTTGCTCTCCGGAGAATGGTGTTTTGGTCATCTTGCCCATAAGGCACGGTTCGCAAGTACCAAGTGATTCATAATCAAGTGGTTCCAAAAGTCCATCAGTATGGAGTTTCTTCATGCGCTTTACACCGATATGACCTAAACGGCAGTGCCACAAATAAGTTGCACTATCATTATCAACTCTGCATCTTTTGGCTTCAACATTATGAATATGTGTATCACTACTATCGAGATTTAATAAGAATAGACCACTCTTCAAGGGTGCATGACCATAAAAGATATTACTCATATAAATAGAACAACCATTATTCTCTGATTTAAATGAATAACCGTCTCGCATCAAACAAGATCCAGATATAATGTTCATGCTCAACGCTGGCATCAAATAACAATTATTTAGGTCTAATACTAATACCGAAGGTAGATATAGAGGTAGCGTGCCGACTGCGATCACATCGACTTTGGAACCATTTCGCACGCACATCGTCACCTCGTCCTTAGCCAATCTTCGCTTAATCCGTAGTCCCTGTTTCGAGTTGCAAATATTAGCAACAGAACCAGTATCAAATACCCAGGTGCTACTGCGAGCATTAGTAAGGTACACATCAATAACATGTATATCACATATACCTTTGTTCACCTTGCCATCCTTCTTATCCGCCAAATACTTGGGGCAGTTCCGCTTCCAGTGACCAGTCTGCTTGCAGTAGAAGCACTCAGTTTCAAGCTTAGGTCCAGATTTGGGTTTCTTCTCCTGAGCAGCAACTTGCTTGCTGTTCTTCTTGAAGTTCCCCTTCTTCCCCTTGCCCTTTTTCTTGAAACTAGTGGTCTTGTTGACCATCAACACTTGATGCTCCTTCTTGATTTCTACCTCCGCAGCTTTCAGCATTGCGAAGAGCTCGAGAATTGTCTTATCCATCCCTTGCATATTATAGTTCATCACGAAGCTCTTGTAGCTAGGTGGAAGTGATTGGAGAATTCTATCAATGACGCAATCATCCGGAAGATTAACTCCCACCAGTTGAATCAAGTGATTATTATACCCAGACATTTTGAGTATATGCTCACTGACAGAACTGTTCTCCTCCATCTTGCAGCTATAGAACTTATTGGAGACTTCATATCTCTCAATCCGGGCATTTGCTTGAAATATTAACTTCAACTCCTGGAACATCTCATATGCTCCATGATGTTCAAAACGTCGTTGAAGTCCCGGTTCTAAGCCGTAAAGCATGGCACATTGAACTATCGAGTAGTCATCAGCTTTGCTCTGCCAGACGTTCACAACGTCTGGTGTTGCTCCAGCAGCAGGCCTGGCACCCAGCGGTGCTTCCAGGACGTAATTCTTCTGTGCTGCAATGAGGTTAATCCTCAAGTTACGGACCCAGTCCGTGTAATTGCTACCATCATCTTTCAACTTTGCTTTCTCAAGGAACACATTAAAATTCAACGGAACAACAACACGGGCCATCTATCTACAATCAAACATAAACAAGCAAGATACTATCAGGTACTAAGTTCATGATAAATTTAAGTTCAATTAATCATATTACTAAAGAACTCCCACTTAGATAGACATCCCTCTAATCCTCTAAGTGATCACGTGATCCAAATCAACTAAACCATGTCCGATCATCACGTGAGATGGAGTAGTTTCAATGGTGAACATCACTATGTTGATCATATCTACTATATGATTCACGCTCGACCTTTCGATCTCCGTGTTCCGAGGCCATATCTGTTATATGCTAGGCTCGTCAAGTTTAACCTAAGTATTCTGCGTGTGCAACTGTTTTGCACACGTTGTATTTGAACGTAGAGCCTATCACACCCGATCATCACGTGGTGTCTCAGCACGAAGAACTTTCGCAACGGTGCATACTCAGGGAGAACACTTTTACTATGATAATTTAATGAGGGATCATCTTATAATGCTACCGTCAATCAAAGCAAGATAAGATGCATAAAAGATAAACATCACATGCAATCAATATAAGTGATATGATATGGCCATCATCATCTTGTGCTTGTGATCTCCATCTTCGAAGCACCGTCATGATCACCATCGTCACCGGCGCGACACCTTGATCTCCATTGTAGCATCGTTGTCGTCTCGCCAATCTTATGCTTCTACGACTATCGCTACTGCTTAGTGATAAAGTAAAGCATTACAGGGCGATTGCATTGCATACAATAAAGCGACAACCATATGGCTCCTGCCAGTTGCCGATAACTTAGTTACAAAACATGATCATCTCATACAATAAAATTTAGCATCATGTCTTGACCATATCACATCACAACATGCCCTGCAAAAACAAGTTAGACGTCCTCTACTTTGTTGTTGCAAATTTTACGTGGCTGCTACGGGCTTAGCAAGAACCAATCTTACCTACGCATCAAAACCACAACGATAGTTTGTCAAGTTGGTGCTGTTTTAACCTTCGCAAGGACCGGGCGTAGCCACACTCGGTTCAACTAAAGTTGGAGAAACTGACACCCGCCAGTCACCTGTGTGCAAAGCACGTTGGTAGAACCAGTCTCGCGTAAGCGTACGCGTAATGTCGGTCCGGGCCGCTTCATCCAACAATACCGCCGAACCAAAGTATGACATGCTGGTAAGCAGTATGACTTATATCGCCCACAACTCACTTGTGTTCTACTCGTGCATATAACATCAACACATAAAACCTAGGCTCGGATGCCACTGCTGGGGAACGTAGTAATTTCAAAAAAAATCCTACACACACGCAAGATCATGGTGATGCATAGCAACGAGAGGGGAGAGTGTTGTCTACGTACCCTCATAGACTGAAAGCGGAAGCGTTATATCAACGCGGTTGATGTAGTCGTATGTCTTCACGATCCGACCGATCCAAGCACCGAAAGCACGGCACCTCCGAGTTCTGCACACGTACGGCTCGGTGACGTCCTCGCCTTCTCGATCCAGCAAGAGGGGTGAAGTAGTATATGAGTTCCGGCAGCACGACGGCGTGGTGACGGTGTTGGTGAAGAATAATCTTCGCAGGGCTTCACCTAAGCACTACGAAAACTATGACGGAGGATAAACTAGAGGAGACGGGGTTTCTGGCACACGGCTTGGTGTTTCTTGATGTGTCTTGGGTGCTAGCCCTACCCCTCTATTTATATGTTGAGCCTTGGGGTCGAAACTTGGAGTAAAAGCCTCCAGAAAGTCGGTTTCACCCGAAAGGCAAGAGTCCTTCTCGGACTCCAGGGCCAGACGCCAGGGTTCCCGGCGTCTGGGCCCAGACGCCAGGGACCCTGGCGTCTGGCCTCTGGACTCCGCAAAACTTCCTTTTGCGCTTTCCAAAAACCTTGTGGGCTTTCCCCTTTGGCCCAGATAAAGTGTTCTCGTGCCCAAACATTTCGGGAAACATCCGGAACCCCTTCCGATGGATTCCGGAACCTTTCTGGAGATCAAACACTACTATCCACATATCAATCTTTACTTCCGGACCATTCCGGAGTTCCTCCTCATATCCGTGATCTCATCCAAAACTCCGAACAACATTCGGGCACCAACATACATAACTCATAGTACTATATCGTCAACGAACGTTAAGCGTGCGGACCCTACGGGTTCGAGAACAATGTAGACATGACCGAGACATGACTCCGGTCAATAACCAATAGCGGAACCTGGATGCTCATATTGGCTCCTACATATTCTAGGAAGATCTTTATCGTTCAGACCGCATAACAACATACGTTGTTCCCTTTGTCATCGGTATGTTACTTGCCCGAGATTCGATCGTCGGTATCTTAATACCTAGTTCAATCTCGTTACCAGCAAGTCTCTTTACTCGTTCCGTAATACATCATCTCGCAACTAACCCATTAGTTGCATTGCTTGCAAGGCTTAAGTGATGTGCATTACCGAGAGGGCCCAGAGATACCTCTCCGACAATCGGAGTGACAAATCCTAATCTCGAAATACGCCAACCCAACATGTACCTTTGGAGACACCTGTAAAGCTCCTTTATAATCACCCAGTTACGTTGTGACGTTTGGTAGCACACAAAGTGTTCCTCCGGCAAACGGGAGTTGCATAATCTCATAGTCATAGGAACATGTATAAGTCATGAAGAAAGCAATAGCAACACACTAAACGATCGGGTGCTAAGCTAACGGAATGGGTCATGTCAATCACATCATTCTCCTAATGATGTGATCCCGTTAATCAAATAACAACTCTTTGTCCATGGTTAGGAAACATAACCATCTTTGATTAACGAGCTAGTCAAGTAGAGGCATACTAGTGACACTTTGTTTGTCTATGTATTCACACATGCATTATGTTTCCGGTTAATACAATTCTAGCATGAATAATAAACATTTATCATGAAATAAGGAAATAAATAATAAATTTATTATTGCCTCTAGGGCATATTTCCTTCAGTTTTGAATTTCCTCTTCCTACTGTCAAGAAGAAATATGATATTCTTATTATCGGGGATGTGCATATCCCCGTTGAGGTAACTTAGTGTTATTCGAAATTTCTCCGGTTTCATGTTATTCGGAATGAGTTTATTAACAAGACCTGATCAACCTTGTTAGTGGATTCCTTTTGATGAGCATGAGATGGATGAAACTAGAAGCACATCCTTCTGTACCCTCTTTATACTTTCTGTTATTTAGTTGAAATAAAGTAAAAATAGTATTTTTCTATCTGTTTACGGATTTATCCGTGCAATATAAAAATATCCCAAAAATAAAAGTCCTCCAAATGCCATGCCAATTTAATATGATTTTTTTGGGAATATTTGAGGATTTATGGTGCAAACATCACCTTGGGGGGAGCTGCCACCTGGCCACGAGGGTGGAGGGCGCGCCCTAACCCCAGGGCGCGCCCCCTGCCTCGTGGGCCCACGGTGGCCCTCCTCCACTTATTCCAGCACCCATCCTCTTCTTCTTCCTCCCACAAACACTAATAACCAGCTCAAGCACGAGTTCTAGCCCACTTTGCTGTGATTTTCGATCTCCTTGCTCAAAGCACCTCTCACAAAACTGCTTGTGGAGATTGTTCCTTGGTATGTGACTCCTCCATTGGTCCAATTAGTTTTTGTTCCAGTGCTTTATTATTTGCAAATTTGTGCTGCATAGGTGACCATGTTCTTGAGCTTGCATGTCAAATTTATATGGTTCCAAGTAGTTCTAATGCTTGATATAGGCTCTAGGCACTTGTAGGAGTAGTTGCTATCAATTTTATTGAAGTTGGTTCACTTTTGTTTGAAGTTACTAAAAATTTCAGAATATTTCAGAAAATGATGAAGAGAATTTTGAGGGGCTCATCGAGCCAAAGTTCGAAGGAAAAACAAAATGAGGAAGCACAGAGGCCCAAATATAATTTGCCCCGCACCGTGGAGGTCCGGCCGTGTGAATGGCCTTCCGATGACTTCTTGAAACAAACCATGATTTTTCGATGATTTCTATTCATTGATTGAGAATGCTGGCCTCACCTACTTCCTCCGCGACCAACGTCATCAGTATCTCTTACTCACTAATACTTTTGTGCAAAACTTGTACTATTTTCCTAAGGATTCACCCCCTTCAGTAGAGTTTCATTTATATGACGTTGTTAAGAAGATGCCATTAGCTGAATTTTGCGAGGTTTGCAAAATACCCTCTGAGGGTACCTGAGGGAGTCCTGGATTAGGGGGTGTCCGGATAGCCGGACTATAACCTTTGGCCAGACTCTTGGACTATGAAGATGCAAGATTGAAGACTTCGTCCCGTGTCCGGATGGGACTTTCCTTGGCGTAGAAGGCAAGCTTGGCAATACGGATATGTAGATCTCCTTCCATTGTAACCGACTCTGTGTAACCCTAGCCCTCTCCGGTGTCTATATAAACCGAAGGGTTTTAGTCCACAGGACGAACAACAATCATACCATAGGCTAGCTTCTACGGTTTAGCCTCTTTGATCTCATGGTAGATCTACTCTTGTACTACCCATATCATTAATATTAATCAAGCAGGATTAGGGTTTTACCTCCATCGAGAGGGCCCGAACCTGGGTAAAAACATCGTGTCCCTTGTCTCCTGTTACCATCCGCCTAGACGCACAGTTCGGGACCCCCTACCCGAGATCCGCCGGTTTTGACACTGACATTGGTGCTTTCATTGAGAGTTCCGATGTGCCGTCACCATCAGGAAGGATGCCTCATCCCGTCTTTAAAGACGGCACTGTTGCTAAAGGAGTTCTGGCTGTCGGCCAAACTCTCCGGCTAGGTGGTTTTCTTATGACCGCCTGTTCGGCCGCTGCGCCGACGATGACTTCGCGGGTCATCAAAAGCAATCTTCACGTCAACTCGGAACTCGCCGAGCAGTTAGATCCAATGGAGCTCTCTTCCCTAAACGAGCTCTTAGATCGCATCGCCGCCCTGGAAGTCGCTACAGACTACGATCAGATTGGGCCTAAACCCGATCTGAGAGCGATTAACTCTCCCCAGGTCACCCATCACGTTGTAGTGGTGGAGGAACAATGCGGCAACCCTTCATCTATCTTAAGGACTAGCTATGTCCGGATTCCTGATCCCTCCAAGCCGGATACCCGCGGAGGGGAGGATGTCACTCAAGACCTGAACCTAGAGTCAGGCAGCGGGCTAGATTCATTGGACAACACCCAAGAATCCAAACTTCCGAGTTCAGAAACTCCTTGGCCCCTGAGTCTCAGATCGGTGAGGTTTCGGATTCAATTCCACCCACCCACTCAAACACAAGCGATCTATCCCAAATTAGGCAAGAGCCCGAAGAAACAGTACACCATTACTGGGCCAGATTCCTCCTGGTAATGAACAGGATCAAGGACTGCCGCGAGGAAGACGCAATCTCATTCTTCTGCAATAATTGCACGGAAAAGGGGATCCTCAATGCCATAAGTCACCGTGAAATTACACGCTTCGCCGACTTGGCGTCCATAGTGTGAAAGTACTGTGCGATGGAAAGCGCCTGGAAAACTAAAATCAAATTTTGGGACAATCCAGCCCTGAGTACAAACCCGGTCCAAAATAAAAGGGTGCATTATCATCAGACACCCGGGTTAAACACCAAAAAGCAAAAACCCTCTACAGGGCATGGAACCGTACTGGAGTGATGGCTCAATGGACCCTGTAAAATTCACAGTACAGAGGGCGCCATACCAACTCATAGCCTTAGAGCATGTTGGATACTCTGGCAGGTGGCCAAAAGTGGCGAATATCTTCTAATTTCAAAAGGCACAGAGTACCATCCCAGGGATACCAGTACAGTATTAACAGTCTTCGAGACTTTTGCATCAAATAATATGCGAAAAAGAACACTCCGCAACCTTGCCGAAGTCTACCACGTGGCGACAATAAACCCATGGAGTGACATGGCTATTACTTTTAATGCCAGTGACGAACCTAAATTCCGAACAGCCCGAGCACCAGCACATTGCTCCTCAGTCCAATAGTGGACGGCTTTCGACTCACCAAGGTACTCATGGATGACAGCAGCGGATTGAACCTCATTTATGAGGAAACCCTTTACAAAATGGAAATAGACTGGAACCGCATTGAGCGAAGTAGCACAACCTTTAGAGGAATAATCCCCAGTCGGGAAGCGCGCTGCACAGGAAAAATCACACTAGATGTGGTGTTTGGCATGCCGGATAATTACAGGTCCGAAGAGGTTACGTTCCAAGTGGCCCCGTTCAGTAGCGGATACCACGCTCTGTTAGGGCGGGAGGCGTTTACAATCTTCCAAGCCATACCCCATTATGGGTACATGAAGCTTTAGATGCCCGGGACCAACAGAATCACCACTCTTGCTAGTGATCCGGACATAGCACTCCGCGCCGAAAATAAGACAGCCGCACTGGCCCTCGAGGCACTATCCGAAGCCCTAGCGGCCGAGGAACTGACTGCGCTGCGCTCCACGGTGAACAGGGATGACGTGATACTCGATAAAAGATCCAAGTCCACCTCCTTTAAACCGGCGAACGAAATAGTCAAATTCCATGTCCATCCAACGGACTCTACAAAAACAGCTTCCATCGGGGCACAATTAAACCCTAATGTAGACGCCACACTACGAGAGTTCCTACGCGAGAACTGGGACATTTTTGCCTGGCACCCTTCAAACATGCCAGGAATCCCACGCAGGCTGGCCGAGCACAGCCTAAATATCCTAAAAGGATTCAAGCCAGTCAAGCAGGCTCTTCGGCATTTGTCCGAACCTAAGAGACAAGCCATGGGAGAGGAACTAACCAAGTTACTGGAGGCCGGATTCATCAGAGAAATAAAACATCCGGACTGGCTAGCAAACCTGGTGATGGGACCAAAGAAGGACAAATCCTGGCACCTGTGCGTCGACTTTAAGGACCTCAACAAGGCTTGCCCAAAGGATCCCTTCCCCCTCCCCCGCATCGATCAAATTATCAACGCTACCGTAGGACATGATTCATTGTGCTTCCTCGACGCATACTTTGGCTACCATCAAATTAAGATGGCAGAGCCGGACCAAGCCACAACGGCATTCATCACACCATACGGCCCCTTCTGCTTCAACACAATGCCCTTTGGGCTCAAAAACGCCGGCGCAACATATCAGCGCATGATTCAGACATGTCTGGCAAACCAGATCGACAAAACAGTGGAGGCATACGTAGATGACGTGGTCGTCAAAACCAAACATGTCGAATCTCTAGTAGACGACTTGAGGCTCACATTCGATAACCTCCGAACATACGACATCAAGCTCAACCCGCGTTTTCGGAGTAACAGCCGGAAAGCTCTTAGGCTTCATTGTATCCGGCAGAGGAATTGAAGCAAATCCGGCCAAGATCCGAGCTCTGTCACAATTGGATATCCCAAAGGACCTCAAACAAATACAAAAATTGACAGGATGCGTGGCGGCTCTAAGCCGCTTTATCTCCCGACTGGGAGAAAAGGCATTACCCCTTTATCGCCTCCTTCGGCACACCGACCACTTCGAGTGGACGGCTGCCGCCACAGCCGGACTGGAAGAAATAAAAGCCATATTGGCAACCAACCCAGTCCTGGCTGCACCAAATATTGGCGAACCAATGCTATTATACATTGCGGCAACTCATCAAGTTGTGGGCGCAGTGCTCGTCGTCGAACGAGAAACGGACGGACATAAATTCCCCCTTCAAAAGCCGGTTTACTATGTATCCACTTTCCTTACTCCATGCAAGTCACGGTACCCGCACTATCAAAAGATAGCGTACGCGGTATTCATGGCATCCCGGAAGCTGCGACACTACTTTCAAGAGTGTTCGATAACAGTTGCCTTGGAAGTGCCACTTAATGATATTATAAACAACCGCGACGCGATGGACCGGATTGCCAAATGGGCCATTGAGCTCCTCCCGTTCGACATAACTTACAAGCCACGGTGAGCCATCAAGTCGCAAGTACTGGCCGACTTCGTCGCCGAATGGACGGAAGCCGAACTCCCTAAAGAGTACGGCACATATTCCAACTGGATCATGCACTTCGACAGCTCCAAAATGTTGGCTGGCCTTGGGGCTGGCGTCGTTTTGACGTCCCCAACAGGAGATACAGTTCAATACGTACTCCAGATAATGTATACGGACTCCAACAACGCAGCCGGATATGAGGCCCTTCTACATGGTCTCCGGATGGCAGTATCCATGGGCATTCAACGCCTAGAGGTGCGCGGGGATTCGAACCTCGCGATATCCCAAATAAATGGAGACTTTCATGCCAAATATCCAAAAATGGCAGCTTATCGCACCGCCGTCCTAAAAATGTCAGCTCGGTTCGAGGGGCTCGAATTTCACCATATATCCCGAGAAAACAATCAGGCGGCAGACGTCCTGGCACGCATCGGTGCAAAACGCGATGCCGTCCCTCCCAACATCTTCTTGGAAAGGCTGTTCAAGCCATCCGTAGTATGGGAAGGAGAACTCGACAATAACAGCCCGGACCCAACCGCACTGCCCGACACCGAACACTCTGACATAATTGGAGGCTCTGCCAACGAAATATCATCTTCAGCCCACGTAATAATGGCCGTCATCGCCCCGTGGACAGAACCATTCCTAGCCTACCTTACTAGGCAGGAACTTCCTGAGGACCAAAACAAGGCACGTTGCATAGTGCGACGATCTAAAGCCTATAAAGTCCATGAGGGAGAGCTTTATAAGAAAAGCACCACCGGAGTCCTTCAAAGGTGCATCTCCGAAGAGGAAGCGCGGAATCTTCTGGCTGAAATTCATGCCGGACTCAGCGGTCACCACGCTGCAGCTCGGGCCCTTGTAAGCAAGGCCTTCCGTACATGCTTTTATTGGCCAACGGCCCAGGAAGACGCTCAGGACTTAGTCCAACGATGCGTTGGTTGCCAGCTTTTTGCAAACCAAAGCCATATGCCACCCACCGCCCTCCATACTATCCCCATCACCTGGTCCTTCGTGGTCTGGGGGCTTGACATGGTTGGACCCCTTAAAGGAGGAACCCACAAGCAAAAATACTTACTGGTCATGGTGGATAAGTTCACCAAATGGATAGAAGCCAAGCCTGTTAAGACGGCCGAATCCGGACCGGTGATAGACTTCATATCCGGGGTCGTACACCGTTATGGCGTCCCCCACAGCATCATCACTGATAACGGCACGAACTTTACGGCCGACGAGGTAAAACGCTGGTGCAAAAACATGGGCATCAAGCTCGATTATGCTTCAGTCTATCACCCACAAACTAACGGTCAGGTCGAGCGAGCAAATGGTCTTATCATGAGCGGCATCAAACCCAGATTAGTGCGGTCCCTCAAGGAATCTAACACGCACTGGGTAGAGGAGCTCGACTCCGTACTCTAGGGGCTGCGGACCACGCCAAACCGCACCACCGGATACACACCATTCTTTATGGTATATGGCGCAGAGGCGGTTCTGCCCTGCGACATAACTCATGACTCACCTCGAGTGCGCATGTACGAAGAAAGAGAAGCCGAGCTCGATCGATAGGACAATTTGGACGCCTTGGAGGAGGAGCGTGACGTGGCAAAAGCCTGTTCCGCATTCTATCAACAGCAGGCTCGAAGATACCAAAGCAGAGAAGTGTCGGTATCAAAACCGGCGGATCTCGGGTAGGGGGTCCCGAACTGTGCGTCTAGGCGGATGGTAACAGGAGACAAGGGACACAATGTTTTTACCCAGGTTCGGGCCCTCTCGATGGAGGTAAAACGCTACTCCTGCTTGATTAATATTGATGATATGGGTAGTACAAGAGTAGATCTACCACGAGATCAAGGAGGCTAAACCCTAGAAGCTAGCCTATGGTATGATTGTTGTTCTTGGTCCTACGGACTAAACCCACCGGTTTATATAGACACCGGAGGGGGGTAGGGTTACACAGAGTCGGTTACAATGGTAGGAGATCTACATATCCGCATCGCCAAGCTTGCCTTCCACGCCAAGGAAAGTCCCTTCCGGACACGGGACGAAGTCTTCAATCTTGTATCTTCATAGTCCAAGAGTCCGGTGAAAGGTATAGTCCGGCCGTCCGGACACCCCCTAATCCAGGACTCCCTCAGTAGCCCCCGAACCAGGCTTCAATGACGACAAGTCCGGCACGCAAATTTGTCTTCGGCATTGCAAGGCGGGTTCTCCTCCGAATTTCGTGTACCTGTTGAATAATGTCCGGTTTCTTGTAAATATAGCACTCCTTGGCTTCTACGCCCAATAATGGTTGTCTTCCACGTGTCAAACGAATACGAAAAGTCTGGGTGTTTTTACATTAACACCCCTAGCTGCGTAAATGAGCCGCCTATTTAAAGGGACGAGGATTTAGATCCAAACCACACCTTCTCCCCTCCACGATTATTCATCAGAGCGTATCCGACAAAGGTCCATTCCACCATGGCCAGCCATCGCAGCTCCTCCTCTCGCCCGTCCAGCCCTCAGCCTGGAGATTGGGAGAGATGCTCCATCCCGCACAGTGAGCTAGTGTCGCTTCAGACCAAGGGATTTCTCCCCCCGGCCTACATGGTCCCGGTGCGAGCCGGACTTGCCACCTATAATGGCGGAGAGCAAGCGGACAACGCCCCTAATCCCTCCAAAGGAGAGCGGGTATGCCTTGTCCCTTATTTAATAAGAGGGCTCGGATTTCCAATCCATCCGTTTCTCCGGGGGCTCATGGAGTTCTATGGCCTCCAACTGCACAACCTCACGCCCGCCTCCATATTGCATATCGCGGGCTTCGTAGCCCTTTGCGAGCTGTTTTTGGGTGTTGAGGCTCATTTCGCGCTGTGGAAGAGGCTATTCTGCCTTGTGCCCCGTTCTTAGGAGGGTTCAATATATCAAGTGGGCGGAGCCGAAGTGTGGCGCATCGCCAGGACCGGATATCTATCTGGAACCCCAAAGAAGGCGTCCGAGGACTGGCCATCGGAATGGTTTTATTTAGAGGATGTCCCGTTGCTGGATCCTGTTTGGATCGGCCTCCCTGAGTTCAACAGCGCTCCCCTGAAGAAACGCCTAAGCTGGCGTCCACGGAGCCCTCAGAGAGAAAGTGACAAGGACGTCCTTTACCTGATGGGCCAGATAAGATTATTAGCTCATTCCGGACTAACCATGATCGGAGTCATGGCCGCATGCATCATGCGGGGGGTGCAACCGCTTCAGTATAGAGGCCACCCCATGTGGGACTTCAATGGGGAGGATGACGCCACCCGTCACGGTCGTAAGGGGCCGGACTCGGCTGCCGCTCTAATAAAGATCTTGTCCGCTTTGTACAAGGGAGAAGAGGAGGAATTTCTCTGCGTCAACCCACAGGGTGGATTTACTATGTACAATCCTCCAAGTTGGGTAAGCGGACAATTTTACTTGCCCATCCGTTTTATATTCCCATCATTAAATATATAGTCTAACGACTCCAACGCAGGAACTGCGCCAGGAAGTAAAGGAAATAAACAGCCCGCCTCCACAGCCCGAGGATCCAGAACGGTCCCTCGATCCAGCCTCCGAAGAGGATCCAGACTTATCTGTGGAGTTGATTGATGGGGTGTTTTATCAGCTGAGCAAGGACAATGCCTTGGTGGCCATTACGGCCGATTATCCAGGGCTGCTCCCGGCCTCCCAGGTAACTGAGACCGAAGTCCTAGCACCTCGAAAAGGGATCCACCCTCGCGTGTTTTTCAGTTTCCTGACAACAACCGTGTTTTGCAGGGGAGGTTCTTGAGACGGGAGGCCGAGCCTGCGGCAACTAGCCAACGAGGGGCTGCAGGGCCCCGTGGGATGAAAAGAAGTGCAGTCCGGACTGAGGCGCCGACGCAAAGGTACAGCACGCCCTCTTATTCCCAGGTGTTATTCCTTCAAGGCACGTTAACACTCGTGCTCTTTTTAGGACAAAAAGACCTCGCCGGACTATATCCGGAGAGGCTGCCAATCGCGCCTCCACCAGCCAGGCTCCAAAGCCTGGTCCGGAGGTGGAGGCAAACACGAGGCGCGCACCGGACGCTCCTCCGACAGAGGATGTGGACAGGCTGTCTGCCACCAATTCCGAGGTGGAGAGTGCCATGAACCACAGGCGTCGCCGGACAGTTCTTCACGACGCTTGTTTCTCCCAAGAGGCGTTGGATGCCTTCAATTCGGGAGATGCGTACCTCCGTGCCGCTCAAAATGGTCTAGCTAGAGCCACGGAGCAATATCTAAAAGACATACGGGTGAGAAAATTTAATGGTTATATATATATCAGTAGCCCCAGAGACTTGAAACAGTTAGAAGAACTGATTTAAGGATTGCAGGTTCTTACAGAAAAGAATACCCAACTATCCCAGGAGCTAGAAGAGTGCAAAGCCCAACTTGAGGCCGCACTAGCCGCGACAGGGGAGCCCAAGGAGACCCCCTCTAGTAATATATTCTTCAAAAAGATAAGTATTTTGTGAAGTGCGGCGTGTGTGTATATCTGAGAAATGAAATTGCAGATGGCGCCGGATTAAATCCGGAAAGGCAACAACTCCTACGCCAGCTAAAGGCTGGTGAGAGCGTGCTGACAAAGGTGAGGCGGGAGAAGAACGATCTCTAGGATGCCAACACCAAGCTGGGCATTGAACTGAAAGATGTTCGTGCCCAGCTGTCGGACTCCGTTAAGGAGAATCAGCGGCTTCGACGCGACATATTTAGTGAGTGCTTAAACGAACCTTTGAAAAAAAACAGTTCGGCGAGGAAGTCGACTAACAGAGTAATGTCTGTAGGTATGCTAACAGGTCGTCCTGCAGAGGAGATGCCCGGTTCTACGGGTGACCTTCTTCCTGAGCTCTCGCAGCTGCACGAGCGAGTTCGGCAGGTGATGCAAGGCATCACCCAGGCCTTGTGGCCATCCATCTCCATGCCCAAAGGACTTGGAGAGCTTGCAGAGAAGCTGAAGGAAGTGCGGCGGCGCTTCTGATTGTGGAAGATATCAGCCTGCCGTCAAGGCGCTAGGGAGGCCTGGGCCATGGTGAAGACGCGGTACACGAAGGTTGACCCAAACCACATGGCCGAGGTCGGACCTGTAGGGACCGATGGGAAGGAGATCCCTGTAAGCTTAGTATACTGCCAAGTAGAATTGGCCGCAAAGTATTCCCAGCAGGACTGTAAACTAGACAGCCTGTTAGATGGTATTGAAGAGGAATACAATCAGTCAGAATGACTATGTAATTTTAATTGACATGTGTAATGCCTTCTAGCCGGATTGTAGATCGTTTGTCATGGCCGACCTTTTCGTTTCGACCTCGGGACCTGACGGTCCGGAGTGTGTCCGAATACCTTTGCGGTTATATAAGAATCGGGGTATGCATGGAGACCAGGCGTAGGGGTCATTAGTGCTTGAACAGACAAGTGCCCAACTAGTTATGTTATATTACATGGTTAGTAAGGAACATCTTCTAGGGAGAATAGTTCCGTTAGGGGTTCCTTTCCCTGGGAGGCATGCCCTAAAGTGCATGTCCATTCTGCGAAAAAGAGACGCAGGAAAAACATCTGGGGGCGCATAATAAAATAAGTGAAAATCATCTTTAGTTCACCGACCGAATATTCCCTTAAGAATGCTAGCTTTCGGCTTCACCCAGTCTGAGGTACACATCCGGTTGACCCGGCAGTAACAATCGCAGAGGTGCTCCCTTTACCACCTAGCCGAACAATCGGGAACGTAGGGGTAAGCACAGGAGCCAAGCAACCCAGCTTGGCCAAAACTTAAGTCATATCGATGCATATAATGGTGAATAAAAGGTACATGCGGAAGTGTGACACATGTGTTGGGCATAAAGCCCGTATAAATAAGCTTCTGTTTAAAGGAGCCCCCAGGTTTAATGAGCGCGGATGGCGCGTCACTTGACGAGCCTTTAAAGGCTATAAGAGAAAGGAGGGGGAGAAGGAGAGAAATGTAAGACAGAAATTATAAAAAATGGACAGAGGAAGGAGACGAACACAGAGTCCGGCGCTAGGCATAGAATCTTCGGAGACGGGCTGCGTTCCATGGGTTCGGCTCGAGTCGGTTATCCGATGCATCTCGCAGGCGGTACGCTCCACCAGTCAGGACTTGGTCAATTATAAAGGGACCTTCCCACTTGGGCTTGAGTTTGTCCTTTTTCTTGTCCGGCAGGCGTAGAACTAATTCGCCAACGTTGTAATTTTTGGCCCGTACTTCTCTGCTTTGATATCTTCGAGGTTGTTGTTGATAGAATGCGGAACGAGCTTTTGCTACGTCACGCTCCTCCTCCAAGGCGTCCAAACTGTCCTGCCGATCGAGCTCGGCTTCTCTTTCTTCGTATATGCGCACTCGAGGTGAGTCATGAATTATGTCGCAGGGCAAAACTGCTTCTGCGCCGTACACCATGAAGAATGGTGTGTATCCGGTGGTGCGATTCGGCGTGGTCCGCAGCCCCCAGAGTACGGAGTCGAGCTCCTCTACCCAGTGTGTATTAGATTCCTTAAGGGACCGCACTAATCTGGGTTTGATGCTGCTCATGATAAGACCATTTGCGCGTTCTACCTGGCCGTTAGCTTGTGGGTGATAGACGGAAGCATAATCGCTTGATGCCCATGTTTTTGCACCAGAGTTTTACCTCATCGGCCGTAAAGTTCGTGTCGTTATCAGTGATGATGCTGTGGGGGACGCCGTAACGGTGTACGACCCCGGATATGAAGTCTATCACCGGTCCGGATTCGGCCGTCTTAACAGGCTTGGCTTCTATCCATTTGGTGAACTTATCCACCATGACCAGTAAATATTTTTTCTTGTGGGTTCCACCTTTAAGAGGTCCAACCATGTCAAGCCCCAGACCGCGAAGGGCCAAGTGATGGGGATAGTTTGGAGGGCGGAGGGTGGCATATGTCTTTGGTTTGCAAAAAGCTGGCAACCGACACATCGTTGGACTAAGTCCTGAGCGTCTGCCCGGGCGGTCGGCCAATAAAAGCCTGTACAGAAAGCCTTGCTTACGAGGGACCGAGCTGCAGCGTGATGACCACCGAGTCCGGCATGAATTTCAGCCAGAAGGTTCCGCCCTTCCTCTTCGGAGATGCACCTTTGAAGGACTCCGGTAGTGCTTTTCTTATAAAGCTCTCCCTCATGGACTCTATAGGCTTTAGATCGCTGCACTATGCAGCGTGCCTCGTTTTGGTCCTCTGGGAGTTCCTGCCTAGTAAGGTAGGCTAGGAATGGTTCTGTCCACGGGGCGATGACGGCCATTATTATGTGGGCTGAAGGTGTGATTTCATTGGCAGAGCCTCCAATTGTGTCAGATTGTTCGGTGTCGGGCAGTGCGGTTGAGTCCGGGCCGTTATTGTCGGGTTCCCCTTCCCATACTACAGATGGCTTGAACAGCCTCTCCAGGAAGATGTTGGGGGGGACTGCATCGCGTTTTGCGCCGATGCGTGACAGGACATCTGCCGCCTGATTGTTTTCCCAGGCTATATGATGAAATTCGAGCCCTTCGAACCGAGCTGACATTTTTAGGACGGCGTTGCGATAAGCTGCCATTTTTGGATCCTTGGCATCGAAGTCTCCATTTATTTGGGATAATGCAAGGTTCGAATCCCCGCGCACTTCTAGGCGTTGAATGCGCATGGATACTGCCATCCGGAGACCATGTAAAAGGGCCTCATATTCGGCTGCATTGTTGGAGTCTGTGTACATTATCTGGAGTATGTACTGAACTGTGTCTCCTGTGGGGGACGTCAAAACGACGCCAGCCCCTAGACCGACCAACATTTTTGAGCCGTCGAAGTGCATGATCCAGTTTGAATATGTGCCATTCTGCGACGAAGTCGGCCAAAACCTGCGACTTAATGGCTCGCCGTGGCTTGTAAGTTATGTCGAACGGGAGGAGCTCAATGGCCCATTTTGCGATCCGGCCCATCGTGTCGCGGTTGTTGATAATGTCGTTAAGTGGCACTTCCGAGGCTACTGTTATTGAACACTCTTGAAAGTAGTGTCGCAGCTTCCGGGATGCCATAAATACCGCATACGCAATCTTTTGATAGTGCGGGTACCGTGATTTGCACGGAGTAAGGACAGTGGATACATAATAGACGGGCTTTTGAAGGGGGAATTTGTGTCCGTCCGTTTCTCGTTCGACGAGGAGCACTGCGCTTACAACCTGATGGGTTGCTGCAATGTATAATAGCATTGGTTCGCCAATGTTTGGCGCGGCCAGGACTGTTTTGTTGCCAATATGGCTTTTATTTCGTCGAGTCCGGCCGTGGCTGCATCCGTCCACTCGAAGTGTTCGGTGCGCCGAAGGAGGCGGTAAAGGGGTAGTGCCTTTTCTCCCAAGCGGGAGATGAAGCGGCTTAAAGCCGCCACGCATCCGGTTAACTTTTGTATTTGTTTGAGGTCTTTTGGGATATCCAATTGTGACAGAGCTCGGATCTTGGCTAGATTTGCTTCAAGTCCTCTACCGGATACAATGAAGCCCAAGAGCTTTCTGACTGGAACGCCGAAAACGCATTTTTCCGGGTTGAGCTTGATGTCGTATGTTCGGAGGTTATCGAATGTGAGCCTCAAGTCGTCTACTAGAGATTCAACATGTCTTGTTTTAATGACCACGTCATCTACGTATGCCTCCACTATTCTGCCGATCTGGTTTGCCAGACATGTCTGATTCATGCGCTGATATGTTGCGCCGGCGTTTTTGAGCCCAAAGGGCATTGTGTTGAAGCAGAATGGGCCGTATGGTGTGATGAATGCCGTTGCGGCTTGGTCTGGCTCTGCCATCTTGATTTGATGGTAGCCGGAATATGCGTCGAGGAAACACAACGAATCATGTCCTCCGGTAGCATCGATAATTTGGTCGATGCGCGGGAGGGGGAAGGGATCCTTTGGGCAAGCCTTGTTAAGGTCTTTAAAATCAACGCACAGGCGCCAGGATTTGTCCTTCTTTGGTACCATCACCAGGTTTGCTAGCCAGTCCGGATTTTTTATATCTCTGATGAATCCGGCCTCTAATAGCTTGGCTAGCTCCTCTCCCATGGCCTGTCTCTTAGGTTCGGAAAAATGCCGAAGAGCCTGTTTGACAGGTTTGAATCCTTTAAGGATATTTAAGCTGTGTTCGGCCAGCCTGCATGGGATTCCTGGCATGTCTGAAGGGTGCCAGGCGAAAATGTCCCAGTTCTCACTTAGGAACTCTCGCAGTGCAGCATCTACATCAGGGTTTAATTGTGCTCCGATGGAAGCTGTTTTATTGGGGTCCGTTGGATGGTCCTAGAATTTGACTATTTCGTCCGCTGGTTTAAAGGAGGTGGACTTGGATCTTTTTTCGAGTATCACATCGTCCCTGTTCACCGTGGAGCGCAGCGCAGTCAACTCCTCAGCCGCTAGGATTCGGACAGTGCCTCAAGGGCCAGTGCGGCTGTTTTATTTTCGGCGCGGAGTGCTATGTCCGGATCACTAGCGAGAGTGGTGATTCCGTTCGGCCCGGGCATCTTGAGCTTCATGTACCCGTAATGGGGTATTGTTTGGAAGATTGTAAATGCTTCCCGCCCTAGCAGAGCGTGGTATCCGCTACTGAATGGGGCCACTTGGAACGTGACCTCTTCGGACCTGTAATTATCCAGCATGCCGAATACCACATCTAGTGTGATTTTTCCTGTACAGCGCGCTTCCCGACTGGGGATTATTCCTCGAAAGGTTGTGCTGCTTCGCTCAATGCGGTTCCAGTCTATTTCCATTTTTGAAGGGTTTCCTCATAAAAGAGGTTTAATCCGCTGCCTCCATCCATGCGTACCTTGGTGAGGCGAAAGCCGTCCACTATTGGACTGAGGACCAATGCGGCTGGTGCTTGGGCTGTTCGGAATTTAGGTTCATCACTGGCATTAAAAGTAATAGCCGTGTCACTCCATGGGTTTATTGTTGCTACTTGGTAGACTTCGGCAAGGCTGCGGAGTGTTCTTTTTTGCATAATATTTGGTGTGAAAGTCTCGAAGACTGTTAATACCGTACTGGTATCCCCGGGGTGGCTTTCTGTGGCCTCCGTAATTAGAAGATTTTTGCCAGTTTTGGCCACCTGCCGGAGTATCCAACATGCTCTAAGGTTGTGAGTTGGTGTGGCGCCCTCTATACTATGAATTTTACAGGGTCCATTAAGCCATCCTTCCAATACGGTTCCATGCCCTGTAGAGGGTTTTTGCTTTTTGGTGTTTAACCCGGGTGTCTGGCGAAGATGCACCCTTTTATTTCGGACTGGGTTTGTATTCAAGGCCGGATTGTCCCAAAATTTTATTTCGGTTTTCCAGGCGCTTTCCATCGCACAGTACTTTCGTACTATGGACGCCAAGTCAGCGAAGCGTGTAATATCACGGCGACTTATGGCATTGAGTATTCCCTTGTCTGTGCAATTATTGCAGAAGAGTGAGATTGCGTCTTCCTCGCGGCAGTCCTTGATCCTGTTCATAACCAGGAGGAATCTGGCCCAGTAATGATGTACTGTTTCTTCGGGCTTTTGCCTAATTTGGGATAGATCGCGTATGTTCGGGTGGGTGGGTGGAATTAAATCCGAAACCTCACCCAATCTGAGACTCAGAGGCCGAGGGGTTTCCGAACTCGAAAGTTTGGATTCTTGGATGCTGTCCGATGAGTCTAGCCCGTCGCCCGACTCTAAGTTCAGTTCTTGAGTGATGTCCTCCCCTCCGCGGATATCCGGCTTGGAGGGATCGGGAATCCGGACATAGCTAGTCCTTAAGATAGATGAAGGGTCGCCGCATTGTCCCTCTACCACGGCAACGTGGTGGGTGACCTGGGGAGAGTTAATCTCTCTCAGATCGGGTTTAGGCCCAATCTGGTCATAATCCGTAGCGACTCCCAGGGCGGCGATGCGATCCAAGAGCTTGTTTATGGAGGAGAGGTCCATTGGATCTAACTGCTCGGCGAGTTCCGAGTTGACATGAAGATTGCTTTTGATGACCCGAGAGGTCATCGTCGGCGCAGCAGTCGAACAGGCGGTCATAAGAAAACCGCCTAGCCGGAGAGTTTGGCCGACAGCCAAAGCTCCCTTAGCAACAGTGCCGTCTTTAAAGACGGGATGAGGCATCCTTCCTGATGGCGATGGCACAGAGGAACTCTCAATGAAGATGTCGGTGTCAAAACCGGCGGATCTCGGGTAGGGGGTCCCGAACTAAGCGTCTAGGCGGATGGTAACAGGAGACAAGGGACACGATGTTTTTACCCAGGTTCGGGCCCTCTCGATGGAGGTAAAACCCTACTCCTGCTTGATTAATATTGATGATATGGGTAGTACAAGAGTAGATCTACCACGAGATCAAGGAGGCTAAACCCTAGAAGCTAGCCTATGGTATGATTGTTGTTCTTGGTCCTACGGACTAAACCCTCCGGTTTATATAGACACCGGAGGGGGCTAGGGTTACACAGAGTCGGTTACAATGGTAGGAGATCTACATATCCGCATCGCCAAGCTTGCCTTCCACGCCAAGGAAAGTCCCTTCCGGACACGGGACGAAGTCTTCAATCTTGTATCTTCATAGTCCAAGAGTCTGGCTGAAGGTATTGTCTGGCCATCTGGACACCCCCTAATCCAGGACTCCCTCAAGAAGTACGGGCCAAAACTCACAATGTTGGCGAGTTAGTTCTACGCCTGCCGGATAAGAAAAAGGACAAACTCAAGCCCAAATGGGAAGGTCCCTTCATCATTGACCAAGTCCTGACAGGTGGAGCGTACCGTCTGCGGGATGCATCGGATAATCGACTCGAGCCAAACCCATGGAACGCAGCCCGACTTCGGAGATTCTACGCCTAGCGCCGGACTCTATGTTCGTCTCCTTCCTCTGTCCATTTTTTATACAGTATTTGTCTTATATTTTTCTCCTTCTCCCCTTCTCTTCTCTCACAGCCTTTAAGGGTCCATTTGTGCCTTGTTTGCAAAGAACTGATGCGCTATCCGCGCTCATTATA
Source organism: Triticum urartu (assembly GCF_056163025.1). Lineage (NCBI taxonomy): Eukaryota > Viridiplantae > Streptophyta > Magnoliopsida > Poales > Poaceae > Triticum > Triticum urartu. The sequence goes on from NC_141879.1 coordinate 719,237,126, forward strand.
CCTGGGGGCTTCTTTAACAGAAGCTTATTCATACGGGCTTCATGCCCAACACATGTGTTATCCTTCCGCATGTACCCTTTATTCACCATTATGTGCATCAATATGACTTAAGTTTTGGCCAAGCTGGGTTGCCTCGCTCTTGTATTTATGCCCTACGTTCCCGTTAATTCGGCTAGGGCATAAGGGGAGCACCTCTGCGATTCTTACTGCCGGGTCAGCCGGATGTGTACCTCAGACTGGGTGAAGCCGAAAGCTAGCGTTCTTAAGAGAATGTTCGGTCGGTGAACTAAAGATGATTTCTCACTTATTTACTTATGCGCCCCCAAATGTTTTTCCTGCTTCTCTTTTCGTAGTCCGGACATGCACTTTAGGGCATGCCTCCCAGGGAAAGGAACCCCTAACGGAACTATTCTCCCTGGAAGATGTTTCTTACTAACCATGTAATATAACATAACTAGTTGGGCACTTGTCTGTTCAAGCAATAAATGACCCCTACACCTGGTCTCCACGCATGCCCCTGTTCTTACATAACCGAGAGGGTATTCGGACACACTCCGGACCGTCGGGTCCCGAGGTTGAAGCGAAAAGGTCTGCCATGACAAACGATCTACAATCCGGCTAGAAGGCATTATACATGTCAATTTAAATTACATAGTCAATTTGACTGATTATATTCCTCTTCAATACCATCCAATAGGCTGTCTAGTTTACAGTCCTGTTGGGAATACTTTGCGGCCAATTCTACTTGGCCGTATACTAAACTCACAGGGATCTCCTTCCCATCGGGCCCCACAGGTCCGACCTCGGCCATGTGGTTTGGGTCAGCCTTCGTGTACCGTGTCTTCACCATGGCCCAGGCTTCCCTGGCACCTTGACGGCAGGCCGATATCTTCCATAACTGGAAGCGCCACCGCGCTCCCTTCAGCTTCTCCGCCAGCTCTCCAAGGCCTTTGGGCATAGAGACGGAAGGCCACAAGGCTTGGGCTACGCCTTGCATCACCTACCGAACTCGTTCATGCAGTTGTGAGAGCTCGGGAAGAAGGTCACCCGTAGAAGCGGGCATTTCCTCTGCAGGACGACCTGTTAGCATACCTACAGACATAACTCTATCAGCTGACTTCCTCGCCGAACTCTTTTTCAAAGTTCGTTCAAGCACTTACTAAAAATGCCGCGTCGAAGCCGCCGATTCTCCTTAACGGAGTCCGACAGCTAGGCACGAACATCCTTTAGTTCTACGCCCAGCTGGGTGTTGGCATCTAGGAGATCATTCTTCTCCTGCCTCACCTTTGTAAGCACGCTCTCACCAGCCTTTAGCTGACGTAGGAGTTGTTGCTTATCCGGATTTACCCCAGCGCCATCTGCAATTTCATTGTCAGATTTGTATACACGCCGCACCTTATATGATACTTATCATTTGAAGGGTATATTACCACAGGGGGTCTATTTGGGCTCCCCTGTTGTGGCTAGTGCGGCCTGAAGTTGGGCGTTGCACTCTTCCAGCTCCTGGGACAGTTGGGTATTCATTTCTGTAAGAACCTGCATAACAAATGATCCTTAAATCAGTTATTCTAACTGTTTCAAGTCTCAGGGGCTACTGATATATATTATCACCAAATTCTGTCACCCATATGTCTTTTACATACTACTCTGTCGCTCTGGCTAGACCATTTTGAGCGGCACGGAGGTATGCATCTCCCGAGTTGAAGGCATACAATGCCTCTTGGGAGAAACAAGCGTCACGAAGAACAGTCCGGCGACGCCTGTGGTTCATGGCACTTTCCACCTCGGAATTGGTGGCGGACAGTCTGTCCGCATCCTCTGTCGGAGGAGCGCCCGGCGCACGCCTCGTATTCGTTCCCGCCTCCGAATCCGGCCTTGGAGCCTGGCTGGTGGAGGCGCCATTAGTAGCCTCTCCGGATATAGTCCGGCGATCGCTCTTTTTCCTAAAAAGAAGGCATGGGCGTTAGTGTTGGGGAACGTAGCAGAAATTCAAAATTTTCCTACATGTCACCAAGATCAATCTATGGAGTCATCTAGCAACGAGGGAGGAGTGGATCTACATACCCTTGTAGATCGCGCGCGGAAGCGTTCAAGAGAACGGGGTTGATGGAGTCGTACTCGTCGTGATCCAAATCACCGATGATCCTAGCGCCGAACGGACGGCACCTCCGCGTTCAACACACGTACGGAGCAGCGACGTCTCCTCCTTCTTGATCCAGCAAGGGGGAAGGAGAGGCTGATGGAGATCCAGCAGCACGACGGCGTGGTGGTGGAAGTAGCGGGATTCCAATAGGGCTTCGCCAAGCGCTGCGGGAGGAGGGAGATGTGTCACGGGAGGGAGAGGGAGGCGCCAGGGCTTAGATGGGGCTGCCCTCCCTTCCCCCCACTATATATAGGGCCAAGGGAGAGGGGGGGGGCGCAGCCTTGGCCCTTCCTCCAAGGAAGGGTGCGGCTAGGGAGGAGTCCCTCCTCCCCAAGGCACCTAGGAGGTGCCTTCCCCCTTTAGGACTCTTCCTTTCCTTATCTCTTGGCGCATGGGCCTCTTGGGGCTGGTGCCCTTGGCCCATATAGGCCAAGGCGCACACCCCTACAGGCCATGTGGCCCCCCGGGGCAGGTGGCCCCACCCGGTGGACCCCCGGGACCCTTCCGGTGGTCCCGGTACAATACCGGTGACCCCGAAACTTGTCCCGATGGCCGAAATAGCACTTCCTATATATCATTCTTTACCTCCGGACCATTCCGGAACTCCTCGTGACGTCCGGGATCTCATCCGGGACTCCGAACAACTTTCGGGTTACCGCATACTAATATCTCTATAACCCTAGCGTCACCGAACCTTAAGTGTGTAGACCCTACGGGTTCGGGAAGCATGCAGACATGACCGAGACGTTCTCTGGTCAATAACCAACAGCGGGATCTGGATACCCATGTTGGCTCCCACATGTTCCACGATGATCTCATCGGATGAACCACGATGTCAAGGACTTAATCAATCCCGTATACAATTCCCTTTGTCTATCGGTACGATACTTGCCCGAGATTCGATCGTCGGTATCCCGATACCTTGTTCAATCTCGTTACCGGCAAGTCTCTTTACTTGTTCCGTAACACATCATCCCGTGATCAACTCCTTGATCACATTGTGCACATTATGATGATGTCCTACCGAGTGGGCCCAGAGATACCTCTCCGTCACACGGAGTGACAAATCCCAGTCTCGATTCGTGCCAACCCAACAGACACTTTCGGAGATACCCGTAGTGCACCTTTATAGTCACCCAGTTACGTTGTGACGTTTGGCACACCCAAAGCACTCCTACGGTATCCGGGAGTTGCACAATCTCATGGTCTAAGGAAATGATACTTGACATTAGAAAAGCTTTAGCATACGAACTACACGATCTAGTGCTATGCTTAGGATTGGGTCTTGTCCATCACATCATTCTCCTAATGATGTGATCTCGTTATCAACGACATCCAATGTCCATGGTCAGGAAACCGTGACCATCTATTGATCAACGAGCTAGTCAACTAGAGGCTTACTAGGGACATGGTGTTGTCTATGTATCCACACATGTATCTGAGTTTCCTATCAATACAATTCTAGCATGGATAATAAACGATTATCATGAACAAGGAAATATAATAATAATCAATTTATTATTTCCTCTAGGGCATATTTCCAATAGTCTCCCACTTGCACTAGAGTCAATAATCTAGTTCACAACGCCATGTGATTAACACTCATAGGTCACATCGCCATGTGACCAACATCCAAAGAGTTTACTAGAGTCAATAATCTAGTTCACATCACTATGTGATTAACACCAATGAGTTCTGGGTTTGATCATGTTGCTTGTGAGAGAGGTTTTAGTCAACGGGTCTGAACCTTTCAGATCCGTGTGTGCTTTACAAATCTCTATGTCATCTCCTAGATGTAGCTACCACGTTCTATTTGGAGCTATTCCAAATAACTGTTCTACTTGGAGCTATTCCAAATCGTTGCTCCATTATACGTATCCGGTATCTCTACTCAGAGCTATCCGGACAGGTGTTAAGCTTGCATCGACGTAACTATTTACGTCGAACTCTTTATAACCTCCATAACCGAGAAACATATCCTTATTCCTCTAAGGATAATTTTGACCGCTATCTGGTGATCTACTCCTAGATCACCTTCGTACCCTCTAGTCAGACATGTGGCAAGGCACACATCAGGTGCGGTACACAACATAGCATACTATGGAGCCTATGTCTAAGCATAGGGGACGACCTTCGTCCTTTCTCTCTGTTCTGCCGTGGTCGAGCTTTAAGTCTTAACTTCGTACCTTATAACTCAGGCAAGAACTCCTTCTTTGACTGGTCCATCTTGAACACCTTCAAGATCATGTCAAGGTATGTGCTCATTTGAAAGTACCATTAAGCGTTTTGATCTATCCTTATAGATCTTGATGCTCAATGTTCAAGTAGCTTAATCCAGGTTTTCAATTGATAAACACTTTCCAAATAACCCTATATGCTTTCCAGAAATTCTACGTCATTTCTGATCAACAATATGTCAACAACATATACTCATCAGAAATTCTATAGTGCTCCCACTCACTTCTTTGGAAATACAAGTTTCTCATAAACTTTGTATACACCCATAATCTTTGATCATCTCATCAAAGCATACATTCCATCTCTGAGATGCTTACTCCAGTCCTTAGAAGGATTGCTAGAGTTTTGCATACTTATTAGCATCTTTCAGGATTGACAAAACCTTCCGGTTGTATTACATACAACCTTTCCTCAAGAAAATCATCGAGGAAACAATGTTTTCACATCCTATCTGCAAGATTTCATAAATAATGCAGAAATCGCTAATATAATTCCAACAGACTCTTAGCATCGCTACGAGTGAGAAAGTCTCATCGTAGTCAACTCCTTGAACTTGTCGGAAAACAACTTAACGACAAGTCAAGCTTTCTTAATGGTGACATTTACCATCATTGTCCGTCTTCCTTTTAAAATCCATCTGTACTCAACAGCCTTACGACCATCGAGCTGTTCTGTCAAAGTCTACACTTTGTTTCCATACATGGATCCTCCCTCGGATTTTATGGCCTCGCGCCATTTATCGGAATCCGGGCCCACCATCGCTTCTCCATAGCTCATAGGTTCATTGTTGTCTAGCAACATGACTTCCAAGACAGGATTACGTACCACTCTGAAGTAGTACGCATCCTTGTCATCCCACGAGGTTTGGTAGTGACTTGATCTGAAGTTTCATGATTACTATCATAAGCTTCCACTTCAATTGGTGTAGGTGCCACAGGAACAACTCCCTGTGCCCTGTCACACACTAGTTGAAGAGACGGTTCAATAACCTCATCAAGTCTCCACCATCCTCCCACTCAATTCTTTCGAGAGAAACTTTTCCTCGAAAAAGGACCCGATTCCAGAAACAATCCCTTATTGCTTTCGGATCTGGGACAGGAGGTATACCCAACTGTTTTGGGTGTCCTATGAAGATGCATTTATCTGCTTTGGGTTCGAGCTTATCAGCCCGAAACTTTTTCACATAAGCGTCGCAACCCCAAACTTTTAAGAAATGACAGCTTAGGTTTCTCTAAACCATAGTTCATACGGTGTCATCTCATCGGAATTACGTGGTGCCCCTTTTAAAGTGAATGTGGTTGTCTCTAATGCCTAACCCATAAACTATCATGGTAATTCGATAAGAGACATCATGGTATGCATCATATCCAATAGGGTGCAGTTATGATGTTCGGACACACCATCACACTATGGTGTTCCAGGCTGTATTAGTTGTGAAACAATTTCCACAATGTCTTAATTCTGTGCCAAACTCGTAATTAAGATATTCATCTCTATGATCATATCATAGATACTTTATCCTCTTGTCACGACGATCTTTCAACTTCACCCTGAAATTACTTGAACCTTTCAATAATTCAGACTCGTGATTCATCAAGTAAATATACTCAACATCTACTCAAATCATCTGTGAAGTAAGAACATAACGATATCCACTACACGCCTCAGCACTCACTGGACTGCACACATCAAAATGTATTACTTCCAACAAGTTGCTTTCTAGTTCCATTTTACTGAAACCAAGGCTTTCAGTCATCTCGCCCATGTGGTATGATTTGCATGTCTCAAGTGATTCAAAAAATCAAGTGAGTCCAAACGGTCCATTTGCATGGAGTTTCTTCATGCATATACACCAATAGACATGGTTCGCATGTCTCAAACTTTTCAAAACGAGTGAGCCCAAAGATCCATCAACATGGAGCTTCTTCATGCGTTTTATACCGATATGACTTACGTGGCAGTGCCACAAGTAGGTGGTACTATCATTACTATCTTATATCTTTTGGCATGAACATGTGTATCACTACGATCGAGATTCAATAAACCATTCATTTTAGGTGCAAGACCATTGAAGGTATTATTCAAATAAACAGAGTAACCATTATTCTCTTTAAATGAATAACCGTATTGCGATAGTCATAATCCAATTATGTCTATGCTCAACGCAAACACCAAATAACAATTATTTAGGTTTAACACCAATCTCGATGGTAGAGGGAGCGTGCGATGCTTGATCATATCAACATTGGAAACACTTCCAACACATATCGTCAGCTCACCTTTAGCTAGTCTCCGTTTATTCCGTAGCTTTTATTTCAAGTTACTAACACTTAGCAACCGAACCGGTATCTAATACCCTGGTGCTACTAGGAGTACTAGTAAAGTACACATCAACACAATGTATATCCAATATACTTCTATCGACCTTGCCAGCCTTCTAATCTACCAAGTATCTAGGGTAGTTCTGCTCCAGTGGCTGTTCCCCTTATTACAGAAGCACTTAGTCTCGGGTTTGGGTTCGACCTTGGGTTTCTTCACCAGAGCAGTAGCTAAATTGCCGTTTCATGAAGTATCCCTTCTTGCCCTTGCCCTTCTTGAAACTAGTGGTTTCACCAACCATCAACAATTGATGCTCCTTCTTGATTTCTACTTTCGTGGTGTCAAACATCGCGAATATCTCAAGGATCATCATATTGTCCCTGATATGTTATAGTTCATCACGAAGCTCTAGCAGCTTGGTGGTAATGACTTCGGAGAAACATCACTATCTTATCTGGAAGATCAACTCCCACTTGATTCAAATGATTGTTGTACTCAGACAATCTGAGCACTAGCTTAACAATTGAGTTTTTCTCCTTAGTTTGCAGGCTAAGAAAATCGTCGGAGGTCTTATACCTCTTGACGTGGGCACGAGCCTGAAATCCCAATTTCAGTCCTTGGAACACCTCATATGTTCTGCGATGTTTCAAAAACATCTTTGGTGCCTTAACTCTAAACCGTTTAACTGAACTATCACGTAGTTATCAAAATGTGTATGTCAGATGTTCGCAACATCCACAGACAACGTTCGACGTTCAGCACACTGAGCGGTGTATTAAGGACATAAGCCTTCTATGAAGCAATGAGGACAATCCTCAGTTTACGGACCTAGTCCGCATAATTGCTACTATCAAGTTTCAACTAAATTTTCTCTAGGAACATATCTAAACAGTAGAACTGAAGCGCGAGCTACGACATAATTTGCGAAGACCTTTTGACTATGTTCAGGATAATTAAGTTCATCTTATGAACTCCCACTCAGATAGACATCCCTCCAGTCATCTAAGTGATTACATGATCCGAGTCAACTAGGCCGTGTCCGATCATCACGTGAGATGGACTAGTCAACATTGGTGAACATCTTCATGTTGATCGTATCTTCTATACGACTCATGCTCGACCTTTCGGTCTTCTGTGTTCCGAGGCCATGTCTGTACATGCTAGGCTCGTCAAGTCAACCTAAGTGTTTGCATGTGTAAATCTATCTTACACCCGTTGTATGTGAACGTTTGAATCAAACACCCGATCATCACGTGGTGCATTGAAACAACGAACTGTCGCAACGGTGCACAGTTAGGGGGAACACTTTCTTGAAATTTTAATGAGGGATCATCTTATTTACTACCGTCGTTCTAAGCAAATAAGATGTATAAACATGATAAACATCACATGCAATCAAATAGTGACATGATATGGCCAATATCATATTGCTCCTTTTGATCTCCATCTTCGGGGCTCCATGATCATCATCGTCACCGGCATGACACCATGATCTCCATCATCGTGTCTCCATGAAGTTGCCTCGCCAACTATTACTTCTACTACTACAGCAAACGGTTAGCAATAAAGTAAAGTAATTACATGACGTTTATGTTGATACGCAGGTCATAAATAAATTAAGACAACTCCTATGGCTCCTGCCGGTTGTCATACTCATCGACATGCAAGTCGTGATTCCTATTACAAGAACATGATCAATCTCATACATCACATATATCATTCATCACATCCTTTGGCCATATCACATCACATAGCATACCCTGCAAAAACAAGTTAGACGTCCTCTAATTGTTGTTGCATGTTTTACGTGGCTGCTATGGGTTTCTAGCAAGAACGTTTCTTACCTATGCAAAGACCACAACGTGATATGCCAATTGCTATTTACCCTTCATAAGGACCCTTTTCATCGAATCTGTTCCGACTAAAGTGGGAGAGACAGACACCCGCCAGCCACCTTATGCAACTAGTGCATATTTGTCGGTGGAACCGGTCTCACGTAAGCGTACGTGTAAGGTTGGTCCGGGCCGCTTCATCCCACAATACCGTCGAAACAAGATTGGACTAGTAACGGTAAGCATATTGAACAAAATCAACGCCCACAACTACTTTGTGTTCTACTCGTGCATAGTAACTACGCATAGACCTAGCTCATGATGCCACTGTTGGGGAACGTAGCAGAAATTCAAAATTTTCCTACGTGTCACCAAGATCAATCTATGGAGTCATCTAGCAACGAGGGAGGAGTGGATCTACATACCCTTGTAGATCGCGCGCGGAAGCGTTCAAGAGAACGGGGTTGATGGAGTCGTACTCGTCGTGATCCAAATCACTGATGATCCTAGCGCCGAACGGACGGCACCTCCGCGTTCAACACACGTACAGAGCAGCGACGTCTCCTCCTTATTGATCCAGCAAGGGGGAAGGAGAGGTTGATGGAGATCCAGCAGCACGACGGCGTGGTGGTGGAAGTAGCGGGATTCCAACAGGGCTTCGCCAAGCGCTGCGGGAGGAGGGAGATGTGTCATGGGAGGGAGAGGGAGGCGCCAGGGCTTAGGTGCGGCTGCCCTCCCTTCCCCCCACTATATATAGGGCCAAGAGAGAGGGGGGGCGCAGCCTTGGCCCTTCCTCCAAGGAAGGGTGCGGCTAGGGAGGAGTCCCTCCTCCCCAAGGCACCTAAGAGGTGCCTTCCCCCTTTAGGACTCTTCCTTTCCTTATCTCTTGGCGCATGGGCCTCTTGGGGCTGGTGCCCTTGGCCCATATAGGCCAAGGCGCACACCCCTACAGCCCATGTGGCCCCCCGGGGCAGGTGGCCCCACCCGGTGGACCCCCGGGGCCCTTCCGGTGGTCCCGGTACAATACCGGTGACCCCGAAACTTGTCCCGATGGCCGAAATAGCACTTCCTATATATAATTCTTTACCTCCGGACCATTTCGGAACTCCTCGTGACGTCCGGGATCTCATCCGGGACTCCGAACAACTTTCGGGTTACCGCATACTAATATCTCTATAACCCTAGCGTCACCGAACCTTAAGTGTGTAGACCCTACGGGTTCGGGAAGCATGCAGACATGACCGAGACGTTCTCTGGTCAATAACCAACAGCGGGGTCTGGATACCCATGTTGGCTCCCACATGTTCCACGATGATCTCATCGGATGAACCAGGATGTCAAGGACTTAATCAATCCCGTATACAATTCCCTTTGTCTATCGGTACGATACTTGCCCGAGATTCGATCGTCGGTATCCCGATACCTTGTTCAATCTCGTTACCGGCAAGTCTCTTTACTTGTTCCGTAACACATCATCCCGTGATCAACTCCTTGATCACATTGTGCACATTATGATGATGTCCTACCGAGTGGGCCCAAAGATACCTCTCCGTCACACGGAGTGACAAATCCCAGTCTCGATTCGTGCCAACCCAACAGACACTTTCGGAGATACCCGTAGTGCACCTTTATAGTCACCCAGTTACGTTGTGACATTTGGCACACCCAAAGCACTCCTACGGTATCCGGGAGTTGCATAATCTCATGGTCTAAGGAAATGATACTTGACATTAGAAAAGCTTTAGCATACGAACTACACGATCTAGTGCTATGCTTAGGATTGGGTCTTGTCCATCACATCATTCTCCTAATGATGTGATCTCGTTATCAACGACATCCAATGTCCATGGTCAGGAAACCGTGACCATCTATTGATCAACGAGCTAGTCAACTAGAGGCTTACTAGGGACATGGTGTTGTCTATGTATCCACACATGTATCTGAGTTTCCTATCAATACAATTCTAGCATGGATAATAAACGATTATCATGAACAAGGAAATATAATAATAATAAATTTATTATTGCCTCTAGGGCATATTTCCAACAGTTAGTATGCCTCTGAGAATAATATCTTGGAATAAAGACGGCACGTCGTACCGCTGCGCCGGTGTCTCTATCTGGACTACGTGTCTTTTCAGCCTGCCTGGCCTCGCGGCCCCTTGTTGGCTAGTTGCCGCAGGCTCGGCCTTCCGCCTCGAGGACCTCCCCTGCAAAACACGGTTGTTATATGGTAATCAAAAACACGCAAGGACGGATCCCTTTCCAAAGTGCTGGGACTTCGGTCTCAGTTACCTGTGAGGCTGGAAGTAGCCTACGGTAATCGGCTGTAATGGCCACCAAGGCGTTGTCATTGCTCAATTGGTAAAATACCCCATCGATCAGCTCCACAGATATGTCCGGATCCTCTTGGCAGGCCGGGTCAAGGGACCGTTCCGGGTCCTCGGGTTGTGGAGGAGGGCTGTTTATCTCCCTTACAGCCTGGTGCAGCTCCTGCGTTGAAATCGCTAGACTAAATACTTAACTATGGGAATATGAAATGGATGGGCGAGAAAAAGTGTCCGCTTACCCAGCTTGGAGGATTGTACATAGAAAATCCGCCCAATGGATTGACGCAGAGAAATTCCTCCTCTTCTCCCTTGTACAGAGTGGACAAGATCTTCATTAGAGCAGCGACCGATTCCGGCCCCTTACGGCCGTAGCGGGTGGCATCATCCTCCCCATTGAAATCCCACATGGGGTGGCCTCTATACTGAAGCGACTACACCCCCCGCATAATGCATGTGGCCATGACCTCGATCATGGTCAGCCCAAAATGAGCTAACAACCTTATCCGGCTCATCAGGTAAAGAACGTCCTTGTCATTTTCCTTCTGAGGGCTCCGTGGACGCCAACTTAGGCACTTCTTCAAGGGAGCATTATCGAACTCAGGGAGGCCGATCCGAATAGGATCTGGCAGGGGGGCGTCTTCTATATAAAACCATTCTGAAGGCCAGTCTTCGGACGCCTTCTATGGGGTTCCGGATAGATATCCGGTCCCGGCGATGCGCCACACTTCGGCTCCGCCCACTTGATATACTGACCCCTTCTGAGAACGGGGCACAAGGCAGAATAGCTTCTTCCACAGCGCGAAATGAGCCTCGCAGCCCAGAAACAGCTCGCAAAGGGCTACGAAGCCCGCGATATGCAATATGGAGGCAGGCGTAAGGTTGTGCAACTGGAGGCCGTAGAACTCCAGGAGCCCCCGGAGAAATGGATGAATTGGAAATCCGAGCCCTCTTATATATAAAATAAGGCAAGGCATACCCGCTCTCCTTTGGAGGGATTGGGGACGCTCTCCGCTTGCTCTCCGCCATTATAGGTGGCAAGCCCGGCTCGAACCGGGACCATGTAGGCCGGGGGGAGAAATCCATTAGTTTGGAGCGTCACTAGCTCGCTGTGCGGGACGGAACATCTCCCCCAATCTCCAGGCTTGGGGCTGGGGAAGCGAGAGGAGGGACTGCATCGACTGGCCATGATTTCTGTCGGATGCGCTCCGATGAATGCTCGCTAAGGGAGGATGGCGTGATTTGGATCTGAATCCTCGTCTCTTTAATAGGCAGCTCATTCACACAGCTAGGGGGGTAAATGTAAAAATACCCTGGCTCTTCACATTCGCTTAACACGTGGAAGATGGCCATTACTGGGCGTGGAAGCCAAGAAGCACAGCAGTTACAAGAAGCCGGACACTATTTATCACATTTACGGAATTTGGAGAAGAACCCGCCTTGCAATGCCGAAGACAATCTGCGCGCCGGACTCATCGTCATTGAAGCCTGGTTCGGGGGCTACTGAGGGAGTCTTGGATTAGGGGGTGTCCGGATAGCCGGACTATAACCTTTGGCCGGACTCTTGGACTATGAAGATACAAGATTGAATACTTCGTCCCGTGTCCGGATGGGACTTTCCTTGGCGTAGAAGGCAAGCTTGGCAATACAGATATGTACATCTCCTTCCATTGTAACCGACTCTGTGTAACCCTAGCCCTCTCCGGTGTCTATATAAACGGGAGGGTTTTAGTCCACAGGACGAACAACAATCATACCATAGGCTAGCTTCTAGGGTTTAGCCTCTCTGATCTCGTGGTAGATCTACTCTTGTACTACCCATATCATTAATATTAATCAAGCAGGAGTAGGGTTTTACCTCCATCGAGAGGGCCCGAACCTGGGTAAAAACATCGTGTCCCTTGTCTCCTGTTACCATCCGCCTAGACGCATAGTTCGGGACCCCCTACCCGAGATCCGTCGGTTTTGACACCGACAGTACCTTGGATGAACCACACCGTAAAGAGGTGGAAGCATTTATTAACACTATCACTGTGGGAGAAACCAGGAAGGTTTCTGATGCAAGAATCACTAGCATACATTTTCCTGTTTTGTGCTACTTTGCCATATTTGCTAGTCGTTGCTTGATTGGTCATGGAAACTGTGGAAACCTTAGTGTTCCTGATATTCTCATTTTGTTCCATGGTTTATACCGCGATAACCTTGTTAGTATGGGCGGAATCGTTGCTAGACGGTTAAGTCTGAACCGTACTAAGGGCCCCATCTTTGGAGGTATTTATGCTTCGCGCCTAGCTGCATATTTTAGCATACCTATTCGGTTTCATGAGAAAGAAGAAAAATTGCTGCCTAGTGCTTATTTAGATTATAAGAGTATGCTGGCACATGATTTTATTGTTAAAGGCAGGGAAGGAGAGCTTAAATATAAACTGTATTTTAATAAACATCATCCTGAGACTATTACCTTGCCTGCTCCTTCCTTGTTTAATTTTGAAGGACATTATCTCGTTACATGGGCTGCCGTTCAAGCCTACCGGAATCCTGCACCAGCCCTGGAACCACAATATGAGCCTCCACGACAGTCTGATTACTTTTAGGATCCGGAGGTGGCTGCCAGCCAATGGCAGTCAGAGTCTTCTTCATCATACGACCCCAACTATTCTGCGTCACAGTACGACCCCGACTACAACTATGGGTATCCGCCAGGCCATCCCTGGCAATAGACCAACTTAGGCCAAAAGCCTAAGCTTGGGGGAGCACGTATTTCCCACCGACATTACATTTATGTTTACACACACTCATTGCTAGATGTCGGTGCTCATACTTTTTCACTGTAATATCCATGCTAGTTTATTTTCTTTTTCCTGTTTTCTTCTTGTGTGTTTAATAAACCTTAAGAAAAACCAAAAAAAATTAGTAATAGCTTCTAGCTAGTTTACTTTCTCGCTGTAGTAGTAATAATTAAAAAGAAAACCCAAAAATATTTCCCGTTCTTCTTTTGCTTTTTGGGAGCTTTCCCGTGTAAATAGTTTTTATTACTTTTCTTTTCTTTGGGGGTCGATAGGAGAAGACCATGATTAAATTGTTGAAGTGGCTCTTATATGCATTATTGTTGATTTAACCAAGAGCCCATATTGCCTTGTCTTCTCCTGTTTATTGAATGCTCGCAGATTCCAACTTAGTCCAATGCATGTGCACTCTTATTATTATTCACATCGTTCGGTCGTGCAAGTGAAAGGCAATTATGATGATATATGATGGACTGACTGAGATGAGAAAAGCTGGTATGAACTCAACCTCTTTTGTTTTTGTAAATATGATGAGTTCATCGTTCTTGATTCAGCTTATTATGAGTAAACATGTTTGCAATGACAATTAGAGATCATAGTTACTTGTGCCATGCTTGATTAGCTATGAGTTATAATGGTTTACCTTCCGTACCAACATGCTATTGAAATGGTTATGATGTGGTATAGTGGGGTGGTATCCTCCTTTGAATGATTTAAGTGGCTCGACTTGGCACATGTTCACACATGTAGTTGAAACAAATCAACATAGCCTTCACGATATTTATGTTCATGGTGGATTATATCCTACTCATTCTTGCATCCAATGTTTATTAATTTTAATGCATGTTCATGACTGTTGTCACTCTCTAGTTGGTCACTTCCCAGTCTTTTGCTAGCCTTCACTCGTACTAAGCGGGAATACTGCTTGTGCATCCAATTCCTTAAACCCCAAAGTTATTCCATATGAGTCCACTATACCTTCCTATATGCGGTATCTACCTGCCGCCCAAGTAAATTTGTATGTGCCAAACTCTAAACCTTCAAATAAACATTCTATTTTGTATGCTCGAATAGCTCATGTATCAACTAGGGCTGCCCTTATCTTCCATGTTAGGCGGGTTATTCTCAAGAGGAGTGGACTCCGCTCCTCACTCACGAGAAAATGGCTGGTCAGCGGGATGCCAAGTCCCATGCTTTATGCAAACTAAATCAAAATTAATTGCAAACAAAACTCCCCCTGGGACCTGATGTTAGTTGGAGGCACTCGTTGTTTCGAGCAAGCCATGGATTGATGCTTGTTGGTGGAGGGGGAGTATAAACTTTACCATTCTGTTTGGGAACCTCCTATAGTGTGTGTAGCATGGAAGATATCGCCATCTCTTAGTTGTTAGATTGACAATGAAAGTATAACGCTCAAAATATTATTTATCTCTATTTCAAAACCGAGCTCTGGCACCTCTACAAATCCCTGCTTCCCTCTGCGAAGGGCCTATCTATTTACTTTTATGTTGAGTCATCACCCTCTTATAAAAAGCACTAGCTGGAGAGCACAGCTGTCATTTGCATCCATTATTTTTAATTTATATTGGGTATGACTATGATTGGATCTCTTTTACCATGAATTACAATGTCTAGTCAGTCCTTGATGTTTAAAGGTGTTCTGCATTTATGTTTTGCGGTCTCAGAAACGGCTAGCGAGATACCGTCTTGTTATATCATATTATGATTGTTTTGAGAAAGTGTTGTCATCCGAGATTTATTATTATCGCTCGCTAGCTGATTATGCTATTGATATGAGTAATCATGAGACCTGAGAATTATTGCAAATGTGGTTAGTTATAATTTTTGCTGAAAACTTGAATGCTAGCATGACATATTTACAACAACAAGAGCAAACAGAGTTTGTAAAAGTTTTTCTTTCTCTTTTAGTTTATCAACTGAATTGCTTGAGGACAAGCAAGGGTTTAAGCTTGGGGGAGTTGATACGTCTCTGTCGTATCTAGTTATCCAAACACTTCTGCCCTTGTTTGGACTCTAACTTGCATGCTTTGAATGGAACTAACCCGGACTGACGCTGTTTTCAGCAGAATTGCCATGATGTTGTTTTATGTGCAGAAAACAAAAGTTCTCGGAATGACCTGAAACTCCACGGGACATCTAGTTAAAAATAATAAAAAATCCTCGCCAAAGATGAAGACCAGGGGGCCCACCACCTGTCCACGAGGGTGGGGGGAGCCCTCCCCTAGGGCGCGCCTCCTACCTCATGGGCCCCCTGGAGCTCCTCCGATGCCAACTCCAATTCTATATATTTTCTTTTGGAGAGAAAAAAATAGAGGGGAAGAAATCATCGCGTTTTACGATACGGAGCCGCCGCCAAGCCCTAAAACCTCTCGGGAGGGCTGATCTGGAGTCCGTTCGGGGCTCCGGAGAGGGGGATTCGTCGTCGTCGTCATCATCAACCATCCTCCATCACCAATTTCATGATGCTCACTGCCGTGCGTGAGTAATTCCATCATAGGCTTGCTGGACGGTGATGGGTTGGATGAGATTTATCATGTAATCGAGTTAGTTTTGTTAGGGTTTGATCCCTAGTATCCATTATGTTCTGAGATTGATGTTGCTATGACTTTGCTATGCTTAATGCTTGTCACTAGGGCCCGAGTGCCATGATTTCAGATCTGAACCTATTATGTTTTCATGAATATATGTGAGTTCTTGATCCTATCTTGCAAGTCTATAGTCACCTACTATGTGTTATGATCCGGCAACCCCGAAGTGACAATAATTGGGACCACTCCCGGTGATGACCATAGTTTGAGGAGTTCATGTATTCACTATGTGCTAATGCTTTGTTCCGGTTCTCTATTAAAAGGAGGCCCTAATATCCCTTAGTTTCCATTAGGACCCCGCTGCCACCGGAGGGTAGGACAAAAGATGTCATGCAAGTTATTTTCCATAAGCACGTATGACTATATTCAGAATACATGCCTACATTACATTGATGAATTGGAGCTAGTTCTGTGTCACCCTATGTTATGACGGTTACATGATGAACCGCATCCAGCATAATTATCCATCACCGATCCGATGCCTACGAGCTTTCCATATAGTGGTCTTCGCTTATTTACTTCCCCGTTGCTACTGTTACAATCACTACAAAACACCAAAAATATTGCTTTTACTTTCATTACTCTTTTGTTACCGTTACCACTACTATCATATTACTTTGCTACTAAATACTTTGCTGCAGATATTAAGTTATCCAGGTGTGGTTGAATTGACAACTCAACTACTAACACTTGAGAATATTCTTTGGCTCCCCTTGTGTCGAATCAATAAATTTGGGTTGAATACTCTACCCTCGAAAGTTGTTGCGATCCCCTACACTTGTGGGTTATCAGTTGTCATTCTGGTCGCGAACGTGTACGTAGTCGATGTAGAGGCACGCACGTGTCGTAGTAGAGGCGCGCACGTAGCATGTACATGTACGTACATCGGCCAGGGTGCAAGAAAGAAAATATGGCCACGTACATACATACGGGCGGGGTCTCAAATGCCTACCCGCACATACGTACGGCCAGGGCTCGTGTACATGGCTGGGTCAGAACAGAGAAGCTGCGCCGTCGTCGTGTTCATGGGGAGGCAACCGGCTGGGTCGGAACAGAATGCGTTGTCGTGTTCATCGTTAGCCAACCGGCTTGGACGGAACAACCATTGGAAACGAGGCCTGGCGTACCGTAGAACGGAGGAAACGGCCTTGTGTTCGACCGGCCACGATGGAAACGGGATCCTGTTCATCGGGAGGGGTCTGCTATACCGCAAAACGGAGGACACGGACCTCCTACGGTCGAAACGGGGTCCTATTGATCGGGAGGGGTGTGGCGTACCGCAAAACGGAGGAAACGGACTTGTGTTGGAGCGCTACGGTCGAAACGGGGGTCCTGTTCATCGGGAGGGGTGTGGCGTACCGCAAAATGAGACTCCACGGGATATTGTTCATCTCCACCGTCGACCTCCTCCAGCCTCCACGGGCTACTGTTCATCAACCGTCGACCTCCTCCAGCCTCCACCTGTGACTGCTCATCCACAGGCTCCTGTTCATCCAGCCTCCACCGCGCGCTCCTCCACCGGCTACTGTTCAACCAGCCCTCTCCACCGGTCCTGTTCAACCACCCCTCCCCGGGCTACTATTCATCCAACCCTCCACTGGCTACTGTTCAACCAGCCCTCTGCCGACTACTCTTCAACCAGCCCTCCACGGGTTCCTATTCATCCAGCCCTCCACGGGGTCATGTTCATCCATCGGCTCGATCGATCGGGGTACTGTTCATCCAGAGGCAACGACCGCTACTACCACTGGGTCCTATTCATCCAACCCCCCACCGGGAACTGTTCATCCAAGCCCCCTCAACAACGCTCACTGTTCATCAAGGAAAGGAGGCAGCAGTGTTAGATCGGCTTCAGTTAGCAGCAGTAGCGAAGAAATCACTCGGGTTCAGTTAAAAGCAAGGGATCGATCGATCGCTCGGGTTCAGTAACGCGTAGCCTGCAGTGCAATCGCTCGGGGTCAGTTAGAGCCCAACGCCTCGCACACACGCGCGTACGTACGAGAGAAACGCGCATCGCTCGGCCCCCGACCACCCACCGTAATCGGGAACTCCCTGATATTTTCCTCGCCCTCGCTTCTACCACGGTTTTTTTCTTCATGGATGGCCCAAAGAATGTCATGCAGCTGCGTCTCCGGCCCGCCCAAGACGAAAAGCCCATTTTATGTCATGATTTTTTGTCATAGAAGTAGGACCCCGCCACATCTATGATGATAGCGGGTTTTATCACAATTATCATCATAGAAGTGTCATAAGTATGACAAAGAAAAATTCCGTTCGGCCCAAAATGTCACGGATGTGTCTTTTTTTTGCAGTGTGGGGAAGGGGCTCCATGGCATCAATTGCACCATACTCAGCAAGCATCTCGCCATCCGCGTCTGCCATATCTTTGGAATAGGCCGCCACGAGGTAGGCGTGGGCGGCCGCGATCTGGGCTCTGGCAGGCTCCGTCGTGGCAAGGTATGCCACGCAGGAACGGACGGCTGCTCGAACTCTCTCGGTGATTGCCAACTCTTCGGCCGTGGGTTGCCGACCGTTGTCGAAGAAGTTTCGTTCGATTTGTGCGGTGACCGCCACGAGCTGGGCTTGGACGACCTCGACATGGTAGTGGGGGGCCTCCATTAGGGCTAAGGCCGCCGCTGCAGAACGGACAACTGTTGTGCCGCTCTCGCAAGTTGCTATCCCCGAGGCAGATGCTGCTACTGCCGCCTAAGAAGCAACAACGGTCGTTTGGGCTGCCTTGGCCGCCCGGACGCAGACTGCGGTCGCCCTCACGAAGCTTGTTAGCACGCGCCTGGCGGCTGCGGACGCGCTCTCGCCGGAGTGGGCCGCCGAAGTTGCCCTCACGACGTGGGTCCACGTCCCCATCTTTCACCGGCGATGAATGAACAGTGGAATTATATTTGGGGAGTGAGCTAGTGTGCTTGACACGCTGGCTGTGGGCTGTAGCCGATGCACCTTCTCGCGTAAACCATAGGTGTACTATACACCCACGGTGCTCCAAAATATTTTGTGTTGCATCTCACACGGTTGGTGATAATAAACTGTGTGCAATCTACTTGATTTATCATCTTGATTTGAATTGCGTAATGGGGTCACAGCTACAAAGGATGGTGTTTGAATTGCTAGAACTTTTATTTGCAGTGAACATGCAACTACAGGTGTGTCGCCAAAAAATTGGAATTATTCAGGGTTCGTTTGGACATTTTTATACATTAACTTGGTTTTGTAGGCATTTCAGGTGTATAATTCTAATATGAACTACATGCACATGCTCCAGTGCATATAAAACCGGTTGAAAAAACAAATCTGTGTCCTTGGTTGCA
Source organism: Triticum urartu (assembly GCF_056163025.1). Classification (NCBI taxonomy): domain Eukaryota; kingdom Viridiplantae; phylum Streptophyta; class Magnoliopsida; order Poales; family Poaceae; genus Triticum; species Triticum urartu. The sequence goes on from NC_141879.1 coordinate 719,256,702, forward strand.
TGATTAGGTCCCATGCAAGAAATGGGAATGAATGTCCCACACCCTGCCACCATCACTCAGCCGCACATATTGGGATACCTGGTTTTTAAATTCTATTAATCCAAAACTCATTTGAAATTCATGAAGCTTGCCATGCTATCATGGAGCGGCATCAACATATCGTGGTAAAATTTTTGTCCCATTTTGGGCAGGTTTGGGTACAAACTTCTCACAAACTAGAGCTTCTCACATCAAGCGTGATGGTTTCGGTTGGGAACGTGCCACCTTTGGGGACGAAACGATATCCATTGCCTCTTATTGCTTTCAAAAAATTTCGAGTGTCAACATAGAACAAAAGGAGTGTTGTGTTTAATTTTGGAATTTTTGGGGTTCGTTTGGACATTTTTATACATTAACTGGGTTTCCCAAGCATTTTATGCGCATAATTCAAATTTGAACTACATGCACATTCTCTAGTGCATATAAACTGGTTTGAAAATCAAATCTGTGTCCTTGGTTGCATGCTTAGGTACCATGCAAGAAATGGGAGTGAATTTCAAACACCCTACCACCGTCACTCGGCTGCAAACATTGATATACCTGGTTTTTAAATTCTAATAAATCCAATACTGGTTTGGAATTCATGAAACTTGGCATGCTATCATGGAGCGGCATCAACATGCCGTGGTAAAATTTTTGTCCCATTTGGTGCAGGTTTGGGTATAAGCTTCTCACAACAAGCGTGATGGTTTCGGTAGGGAACGTGCCACCTTTGGGGACGAAACGATATCCGTTGCCTCTTATTGCTTTTTAAAAAATTCGAGTGTCAACATAGAACAACAGGTCTGTTGTGTTTAATTTTGGAATTTTTCGGGGTTCGTTAGGACATTTTTATATATTAACTGGGTTCCCCAGGCATTTTATGCGCATAATTCAAATTTGAACTACATGCACATTCTCCAGTGCATATAAACTGGTTGAAAAATCAAATATGTGTCCTTGGTTGCATGCTTAGGCCCCATGCAAGAAATGGGATGAATTTCAAACACCCTGCCACCGTTACTCGGCCGCAAACATTGAGATACCTGGTTTTTAAATTCTAGTAAATCCAAAACTCGTCTATAATTCATGAAACTTGGCATGCTATCATGGAGCGACATCAACATGTCATGGTAAAAAATTTGTCCCATTTGGGGCAGGTTTGGGTATAAGCTTCTCACAAGCCAGAGCTTCTCACAATAAGCGTGATGGCTTCGGTAGGGAACGTGGCACCTTAGGGGATGAAAAGATATCCGTTGCCTCTTATTGCTTTCAAAAACTTTCGAGTGTCATCATAGAACAGGAGTGTTGTGTTTAATTTTGGAATTTTTTGGGGTTCATTTGGAAATTTTTATGCATTAACTGGGTTTCCCAGGCATTTTATGTGCATAATTCAAATTTGAACTACATGCACATTCTCTAGTGCATATAAACTGGTTGAAAAAACAAATATGTGTCCTTGGTTGCATGCTCAGGTCCCATGCAAGAAATGGGAATGAGTTTCAAATAGCCTGCCACCGTCACTCGGCCGCAAACATTGAGATACCTGGTTTTTAAATTCTAGTAAATCCAAAACTCGTATGAAATTCATGAAACTTGGCATGCTATCATGGAGCGGCATCAACATGCCGTTGTAAATTTTTTGTCCCATTTGAGGCAGGTTTGGGTATAAACTTCTCGCAAACCAGAGCTTCTCACAACAAGCGTGATGGTTTCGATAGGGAACGTGCCACCTTTGGGGACGAAACGATATCCATTGCCTCTTATTGCTTTCAAAAAAATTCGAGTGTCAACATAGAACAAAAGGAGTGTTGTGTTTAATTTTGGAATTTTTTGGGGTTCGTTTGGACATTTTTATACATTAACTGGGTTTCCCAGGCATTTTATGCGCATAATTCAAATTTGAACTACATGCACATTCTCCAGTGCATATAAACTGGTTGAAAAATCAAATATGTGTCCTTGGTTGCATGCTCAGGTCCCATGCAAGAAATGGGAATGAGTTTCAAATAGCCTGCCACCGTCACTCGGCCGCAAACATTGAGATACCTGGTTTTTAAATTCTAGTAAATTCAAAACTCGTCTGAAATTCATGAAACTTGGCATGCTATCATGGAGCGGCATCAACATGCCGTTGTAAATTTTTTGTCCCATTTGGTGCAGGTTTGGGTATAAGCTTCTCGCAAACCAGAGCTTCTCACAACAAGCGTGATGGTTTCGGTAGGGAACGTGTCACCTTTGGGGACGAAACGATATCCATTGCCTCTTATTGCTTTCAAAAAAATTCGAGTGTCAACATAGAACAAAAGGAGTGTTGTGTTTAATTTTGGAATTTTTCGGGGTTCGTTTGGACATTTTTATACATTAACTGGGTTTCCTAGGCATTTTATGCGCATAATTCGAATTTGCAACTACATGCACATTCTCCAATGCATATAAACTGGTAGAAAAATCAAATATGTGTCCTTGGTTGCATGCTTAGGTCGCATGCAAGAAATAAGAATGAATTTCAAACACCCTGCCACCGTCACTCGGCCGCAAACATTGAGATACCTAGTTTTTAAGTTCTAGTAAATCCAAAACTTGTCTGAAATTCATGAAACTTAGCATGCTATCATGGAGCAGCATCAACATGCCGTTGTAAATTTTTTATCCCATATGAGGCAAATTTGGGTATAAGCTTCTCGCAAACCAGAGTTTCTCACAACAAGCGTGATGGTTTCGGTAGGGAACGTGCCACCTTTTGGGACGAAACGATATCTGTTGCCTCTTATTGCTTTCAAAAATTTCGAGTGTTAACATAGAACAACAGGAGTGTTGTGTTTATTTTTGAAATTTTTCGGGGTTCGTTTGGACATATTTATACATTAACTGGGTTTCCCAGGCATTTTATGCGCATAATTCAAATTAGAACTACATGTACATTCTCTAGTGCATATAAACTGGTTGAAAAATCAACACCTCTCTTATAGTTGGATCATAAATCTTCAATCCTATTCTAGGTCTGGATGAACTGTAACTAGGAAAAGGAGGTCGCAAATGGGTGTTCGCAAGTATCAAAATGGGGAATGGTATATACTATTTGGAAGAAAAATATGAGACTATTTCTTGCCGTCTAGTGAACCTCAACTTCTTGCATTGATGACGTTCCTCGTATTTGCATTGCAGCTGCTCATTGCTTCGTGAATGTCAACTTATTTAAAGCAGGTAAAATCAAATGTATGGACAGAGAAATTAGAGATAGAATTATTATGATGTTTTACAGTAAGTCAATGAAAAAATCCCACTGAAATAGAAAGAAAATTATCATCTACTCCCTCCGTCCCATAATATAAGAACTTTTTGACACTACACTAGTCTAAAAAACGCTCTTATATTATGGGACAGAGGGAGTATTATATAATTAAGACAAGAGTCAAACAAGCCATCATGTTCATCCAAATATGCTAATATTATTACCACCGTTCGATGAGAATAATAACGGCTGAGATTTATAAGATTTTACGTAACATGTTAACATGTGCGTGCCAGCTTATTAAAATGTCACATCTGTATGCCTATGCATATGCATAAGATGGGAAACACCGGTTGACATTGACAGATTAAGAAAGTTACGTGACAATTATCAAACATGTGCAACCACCCATACGTACTCAGCTCAAAGGAAGAAAACCGTGTGCATTAATTAGGAAGGACGTCGATAACTGCCACACGTGTGGCAGGAAGGGAGACGCACCACACGTCTCTAATGCAAACAGATTGCCACGTCATCGCATGCATGCATGTAGGAATCTTTTTGGATTTTCAGTTTTTAAAATGTTTTATCTCTTAAACGAAAAATCCAATTGAAGATCCGTTTTCACCATTAAATCCCTCGCGATGAGATCTTCGAAACTAGATCCCATGTTGATATGTTTTGATGAATTTTTTTTTTGGATTAAAAGTTGCCATGTCTATTGCATATGAATTGCCATGGTGTTTACACTGAAGTTGCCATGATATGTTTCAGCTATTTTCTTCTACATTTAAAAGTAAATTTTGACATTTATAAAACAGAGAATTAAGACACTAGACTTGCCATGAACCATAAACTAAAATTGCCATGATACATGCACGTAAAATTGCCATGGTTCATACAAAAAATAATTTTTATGGTCAAAGTACTGGAGTTGCCATCTTCAAAATACTAAAATTGCCATGATCACAAACTAAAATTGCCACGTGGCAACTTTAGTTTAAGCCCTATGGCAACTGCAGTGTAAACATCATGGCAACTTTTGGGCAAAAAAAAATCGTCGAAACATATCAACATGGGATCTAGTTTTGAAGATCTCGTCGAGACGGATTTAATGGTGAAAACGGATTTTTACTTCGCTTTTTTATTTAGGAGATACAACATTTTTAAGCCGAAAACCAAAAAGATTCCTACTGGTGTCATCTATTCATACGTGGCAAAATGAGTGGTGATTGAGGTGTGTGGGCGATGTGCAAATGCCCACACATGTAGGCGTTAGCTTTTTTCATTAGGAAACAAACAACCATAATCTATCACGTCTCTATATCTACCCAGGACACTAAAAGTCTACACCCCCCACGACTTAACTTGGACAAAGACGCCAAGAGAACAAGCGGCCGGCGGCCAACACTCTAAGCACGTTGATGACTCTTGATGCATAAAGAGATGCTCCAGGGCTCTTCTTTCTTTAAAGAAAAACTGCGGACATGCCAGACTTACAAACTAGGTACAGAACTAAAAAATCTGTATATACTCTCCATGAAAAAAGTACTTACACGGCTTTACCTTTAAATATTTTTATATTTCCGAATGTAAATGTTGGACACAAACATACAGAAGTATATGCTGTGCATTGAAAATAATACTCCCTCGGTTCACTTTTATAAGACGTTGTATAAAATTCAGATAACGCCCAAAACAGTTCAATATCAGCTGTCTGAAACGTCTTATAAAAAAGAACGAAGGGAGTAATATACTTTTGAATATATGTTTCTTTTTACTAGGAACATACAGTCGTATTATGTCTTACAAAGAGAATGCAAGATCTCTTTGCATATCAAGAACTAGAAAATATGGCAACATGTACAGCACACAATTGATGCTGCGGGCTGTGAATTCCACAAGGATTTTATAACACACAAGGTTTGAAAGAGATGACTTAATTTGAACAGTGCACATGAAGTAAACACAAGTATTTTAGAGCGTTAGTGTGGAGAGTATAGAGAGAGTGCGTGCATGTGCATTACGCATCTAAAAGGAAACATAAAATGAAATTTTGGTTCATGGCGACATTCCTATGGAATGGATGGCAAAGAAATGTATTCCATAAGAATCTGGTAAGCGTAATTCTATCACCGAAAGGATTAGATGAATGACATTGTTTGTGGAAATTCAAAGTAAATAGAACTTTTATTTGGTGCACAAGGAGTACACTGTATGCTAGAAAATCCATAGTAGCAGATGAACATTCAAAATCTACATCTCTATTTTTCTAAAAATCCTTATACAAAATACACTATAAATAAAAAATAGCACTTGGATGTTTATGATAGGTATATCTCTACATTCCAAAATAAGTTCGAAGGAAATTAGGTGTTGTATATGTACATACAAACTGATACATAAATATGAAATGTGAAAACCTTAACAATATTAGGTAGAAACCTTGAATACACAGACTAATGATGATCATGGTGCAGTTGAGGTCATAAGACGAGTCAATATACGATGTCTAGGTAGTAGAAGATCATGTGTGAAAGGATATTTTGCATGTAATTTAGCAAGGCCGGACTAGCGGATGGTATAAGTATAGATGCCATGATCAGAGGGGTAGCTTCATTATGAGGCAGTAACGAACCACTTAGGTTTATATCACAGAGGCACTTAATTAGTAGTATCCTCACTGGGGTCATAAATACATAATCAAAGAACAATCTGGAATTGGAATTCAGGATGTATGCCCTGCCATTGCCAATGATAAGTGGCGTGGAAAATTTCTCAAGAAACTATTTAAAAGGATAAACAATAGATGACTTGGAGCAATATCCATAAAGTTAAGATTATCACATAATTAAATCTAAGATTTGCAATATAGCTCAAAAATTCATTAAATACTAATGCCATCATTAGAATATAGTAAAATAGCAACTTTAAAAAAAATCTCGAGCCGACCCATGTTTTCTTTAGTGAATTAGGGATGAATAAAATTTCATAAATGTTAAAAATCAAGGAAGAACTAAGTGCCAATAGAAGCCTTATGTAATACTAGCCGCGCATTGCGCGGGTCACTCAGCTAGTTTAGGCTAAAACAACATTACATGAAAATTATCGATAGTTATAGTTGTATCCAACCCATTCGTACGAAAATTCTGAGAACTAATTGAAACTCCACAAGTATTGTGTGTGTATGAAAACAATCATTGCACGTATGCATATGATCAATCGAGAAGGCATATTTTTTTTCTAATGATACTAAGCAATGTTAGTTGTATAAAAACATTGAGAGACAATATAAATAAAGTTTTACACAGTTTATAGATTTGAATGATGATCACTTAAGGATTTGGTGATGAAATTCGAGAGTTAGATTCAGACATTCAGTACTAGCTAGTTGAAGTTGTAACTAGGAGGAGATCAAACGTTGCCAAGTTTCGAATTTTGTGAGGCATGGTTTATACTAGCTAGTTTAACTTTCATAAAACAATGTGATTATAGCACTGTTGCAGCTAGATTTTATTGAGCTACTTTGCTTCTTAAGGGTTCATCTTAATTTCTTGCAAAAGTAAGGCAATTCTGCCTGTTTATATGAGCATATGATTATAGCTTTGTGGTGATGTACTGTGAGTTTAGAAATCCAAGATCAATTGTAGGCGGGCCCTTTTGAGTCAGTGTGTGTTGTGGGTTGAGTTTCGCCTAAAAAGGGTATTTTGTTTCTATTTTAATTTGTGTTGTGACTTAGTTATTATTTAAATATATGAATTTTACAAGTATACATTTTAATGTATGCAACTTTGGTACCTACAAAAAATTGTGTAACTGGAGTATGTAGGTAGCTTACAAACAATTTCTTGCGTTTTTATATGGCATATAGTTATTTCTTCTGTTTATAAAGCTTGAAATTATAGGTTCTGGTTTTCCCTCTTAACAAAAAAAGAAGGTAGAATCAATATGAAATAATTGTTATGTTTGAATTGTCATTGTTAGAAAGCAACTTAACTTTATTGAAGGCCCAAGGGGCATATATATATTACACATGACTTGAGGTGTAAGAAAACTAAACATAGACTAATAAGGACTCCTAGACCAATACTAATACTCCTTAACACCCCCCTCAAATGCAAAGCGTATACAATAGCATTGCATTTGAAGAAGCGTAATACTAGAAAAAAATGATAATCCAAATCCGTGTGTTGAGAGTGTCGTTGTAGCATGAAGAGTCTTCAAAACCTGTCGAGTTGCCAAAGGGGATACGAAGAGTTGGCACATTAGAGAAAGACCCCGCATCAATAGAAGATACAAGAGAAGTATCAAGAGAAGATGGGTTGTCGAAAGAAGATGCATCAAAAGAATGAAGCATTGCCTAAAGAATCATGGCCCATGAAAACCGACGGCGAAAGAAGCTCGACGGCAAGAGAATGGGTTTAGGATCAACAATGCAATGAGAGGCCACAGAAATCCTATACAAAGGACAATGACCAGAAAACAAAAGTTTAGACTCACATGGCACGGGAAACACGAAATATCAACGGATTTGATGGACGCAGTAGAAAACAAGGAAGGTAAAAGCTAGGAAGCATACACGACACAAAGATGCAAAATCCATCGTGTATGCGGAAGACATTGTACTTTTTTTCTTCTTGTTGAAAAAATCAAGATCGAAACGGAGCAGAAGCTAGCACGCGGCCACGTACGTGGCGAAAAGGCAGCAGCTAGCATGCAGGGGCAAACGCAGCAGCAAAGCAGTAGGTAGGAGCACGCCAGCAACACGTAGCAGAAGAAAGTAGCTAGCTACAGGTAGCACCACGTAGCAGCGGGCAGCACCAGCGGATATCATGGCGTGCATAAGAGAACGTACAAGCAGCAAGCACGTGAGCGGGCAGGCAACTATCGACTTCGATCGGACCGGCAGAGACGTCCTCCAGATTTGGGAGCAGCGGCCTGAGCAGCGCCAGATTCAGTAGGCTTGCCGGGCGGCTTGGAGCCGCAGGTGGAGTGACTTGGGCATCGATCTTGATGGCAACCAGTTGAGGCGGCAGACGGCGCACGTCTCGAGAGGGAGCAGTGGCGAGGCACAGATTGGATCGGAAGGGCGAGTTGCGGCGCCCGAAAATATTAATCTAAGCTTTAATACCATATTAGGAAAGCAACTTAAGTTTATTGAAGGCCTAAAGGGCATATATATATTACACATGACTTGAGGTGTAAAGAAAACTAAACATAGACTAAGAACTTCTAGACCAATACTAATACTCCTTAACAGTCATATGGTCTATAGTGTTAGTTATACATTCATGCAACACTTCAAACTGTTTTAGCAGGTAATCTGACTTTATTGATTGGCTAAATAAAGTACATTATATCAAAGAAAGTGAAACAAACACAAACATCAAGAGTCCTAATAAGACGATAATTCAAAGATTTGATAAGCCATGCAATTATAACAGTTTGAGTTTATTTTTCCTCTCTGATTCTCTGGAACCGGTGTCATCTTAGTACTACTAGTTAGCTTGCAAAAGTAATTGACAATCAATATTCTGTGTGTGTACTGTGTACATCTGCGATCAACTCAGTGTGTTCCTAAAAATAAAACATGATGGCCTAGTCTTATTAGTTCACATAGTATTTTTTTTCCATTGTATGGGGATGCAAGTAGAAATCATGTACAGTTAAATAACTCTCTTTTTTTTTATTTGCCTGTCAAAAGCAATGCTAGATTGCATAATTCTAATAAGAATAACCACATGGCACCGAATCGTTTTTTAACAGGAACGACAGGACTCTCCTGCATGTACTTATAATAATTCATTAATAAAATGTACAAATCATAGTAAAAAGAGAAAATAAAGTATACATGAAGCAGAACTAAAAAGAAACAAATGAAAGGGAATCTGAATCAATCTATCGAATGAGAACACCTACGAGGAGGATAAGGTAGAGGATGATTGTATCGCTTACTCGTGTATCTAGAGGGGTAGGAGGAGGAGCTACTTCATCTTCTCCGGTTCTGGCCATCGCTACCTTCGCCGCCGTCCGAAGACCGAAGGAGTTTAGTCTGGTTACCCTTTTATGGCGAGATTTGATCTGTTGACACACACATCTATGTTGGCACATTCATAACTGCCCTTTTTATCCGATTTGAGCCAATTTTCAAGTTTACACTAGAAAGTGAATGACCGAAATGTCCCTAGTGCCCACGTCGGATGAACCTAGCTCTCGGGATTCCAGATTTCTTTGCTGCAATCCATGGTTGGTTTCATATTACCTGGAAGGTGAGAAGATGATGAATTTTCATGGCAAGCACATTGGTTGAGAAAATCATGAGCATGAAGATGGTCATGGCCACTGAGGAACATGATCTGATCTGGGGCTCTGGGCTTAGAGCAACTCCAATGGGGCGACCCATTTCGTCCGCTGGCGTCCGTTTAGGTCAGCGCGGACACAAAAGGCGGCTCAATGCGCCGACCCAAATGAACGCGCGTCCGCTTGGCGTCCGCACGACCCATTCCCGACCCAATTTTGAGCCGGATTTGCCTCGGCGCGGACAAGAGACGGACGCGCGCGCGCCTACTCCTTTCCCCGGGTCCGCCGGTCGGTGGCAGCCACCACCATTTCCCCCAAAAACCCTCCCACCCGCGCGCTCCCTTCCCACACCCTCCATGGACGACGACCTCGACCTCGACGCCGCCGCCGGCCTCGCCTCCCTCGCCTCGTCCGGCAAGACGACCGCCCCCTCCGGCAAAGGCAAGCCTCATGCCCCGCACAAGACCACCGTCGCGCCCAAGCCAAAGAAGGCGCTGACGCCCGAACAGCGAACAAGGGAGTCGGCCAAGAGGAAGGGCCGGAGGGATGAGGCCACTGCGCACGCCGCTGTCGCCGCCGCCGCGCAGCAGGAGGTCACCAACGCCCGCGTCGTGGCGGCATCGAGGGAGGCGCTCTACATGCTAGGGTTAAACCCTAGCCAGCACGGCCTCGTCAACGTCGCCGTCGCCGCGGCCAGCACCGGCTCATCGGCGTTCCCTCGGATGGTGCTGCCCGACTCGCCCCGCTCGTCGGCTTGCACCCCGATGCCCGGCTTCCACGTGTACCCGCAGGCCTCCCGCCTCTCCGGGGAGTGCTCGCCCGACGTGAGCGTGGTCGCGCCTTCCACGCCCGCGCCCGCGCCCATCGACCTCAACGCCACCCCGGTGGCCGGTGGCTCGTCATCCGGAGGCGCGAGGAAACGCGCGTGGCAGATGCCGGCCGGCGTGCTCCCGGACGCCCGCAACCTGTTCGAGGACATGTCGTCCGCCGGCGACGAGGACTACATGCAGAACCTCATCTTCGAGGGCGGTGCGCCAGCCGCTGGCTATGATCCTGACGAGATACAAAGCAAGGACGGCCGCAGGGCGTTCACGCCGGCCGGTAGCTATGATACCGATCAGGCGCCCTTCATGCGTGATAAGGTCGGCATGGACCTGGACGGCTTCCCACTCGACCACGAGTTCCCCGACGACTACGGGCTAGAGGAAGAGGACGAGTCGAGTGCGACATCGAAGTGGAGCCTTTGTTCGAGGACGAGCTCGCCAACCAAGCCGCCGATCCGAAGCCGAAGTGCAAAAGCAAGCGCACGAAGGCATACACGGTTGCCGAGGACAAGCTCCTTTGCGAGTGTTGGCGAGACATTGGACAAGATCCCAAGACGGGCGCTATCAAAAGCATTCAACCTTTTGGATTCGTGTCCACCGAGAGTTTCATAAGCGCAAGAGGTTTCCGCCTTACCAAATTGTGAACACGGGCAGGTGGGTGTCCATTTCCAAGCGATGGAGGGTGACCCAACAAGAGTGCAACAATTTTTGTGCCACTCTTGAGAGCGTCAAGGCCTGCCCCGTGAGCGGCATCGGCATGCAAGACATGGTATGCTAGCAAGCCGCCCTCTTTTGTGTCATCAAGTTCATGCTTGCGTGCTCATTTGCATACCATTTGCTCATATGCTTGCATGGAAACATTTTGTAGGCATTTCAAGCTTTGGAGGCATCCAAGGTCCAACACAATGGCAAGTGCTTCAACCTCTCCCATTTCTTTCGGGTCATCAAGGACGAGGAGAAGTTCAAGGCGCAATATGCCGCCCTCAAGTCGCGTGGGGGGAAGCAAGCCGTGGAGGAGGTTGGGGACGGCGAGCCGGCATGGCCACGGGGGAAGACCAACTCCAAGAAGGAGGACAAGCGGGATGCGGCATCCAACGCCTTGATCGCCTCGCGAGCATGATTACCGGGGTGGAGATCATGAAGGTGGATCTCAACACCATGTCGCCAAGGAAGAGATCGTGGTTCGAGAAGATGCAGGCCGACATGCTCAAGTTCACTGACGAGTGATCTCGTAGCTGCGAGCGCCTTCCTTTTTTTATGCCGGCTTGTGAGCTGGCATGACCACGGGGCCGTGATGGCGTGGTCGAACTCGAGTCCCACCACTTTTTGTGCGCTGGCATCTGTGCCGGCCACTGGCGAGTGCACCAGCGCGAACTGTGTGGTGATATTTTTTGGAGCCGGCATGTATGCCGACACTGGTATGGTGTCGGCATGAGACATGGCCGCTGGCATGATCGCGTCGCGGGCCTTTTTTAAAATCTTAGGGCGGACATGAAAATGGGTCGGCGCGTTGGGCAGGCGGCCGACCCAAATGCTAAACCGGGCGAACGCCGGGCGGGCAGCCGACCCAAACGGATAAAAGCGTCGTCCGTTTGGGTTGGCCCATTGGAGTTGCTCTTATGCATTCTTGTTTGCATTATTGTCATCTGCGGCACTATTTGGGAGGACATTATGGATAACATAATCTGCTGGCGACCTTCTCCTTCCCCAACTCATCCCGTTGGAACCAGGGTTGTAGGCGGGGATGGCCGCATCAGGGTGCTTTGGCAGGCGGCGACGAGGAGGCTGGGGAGGCCAAGAAGGAAGGAGGGACGAACCTAGGGCCGCCGGAAACGCGTCGACGAAGCCCTGCCTGAAACCCTAGCCACGGGGGTGGGGTTGCGAGAGGGCGATAGAAGACGGGAGCGGAGTATCTGGGCGGAGGGAAGGGAGGCGAGGACTGTGGGGAGCTCGGGGCCGTGCTGCACGGCGCCGGAGGTCACCGGAAGCGGCCGGCATAGGTGGTGTTTTGTGCAAAACGAAGCATGGGTTGAATACACCAAGCAACGGGGTGTTTTGTGCAAAACGATGCGTTTTTTCAGACCCACTTAAAAAGAGACTGCGGGAGAAGGAGCAGGAGGGAGGCGTGGAGGAGGTGGTCATCGCCGGTGGTGGGGCCGGATAAGTCGGACGCATGCGCTCGCCCGCGGTCAACGCAGACGCAGCGGCCGTCCGTTGCGGCTCGGGTCGATGCAGGAAGACGAGGAGGAGCTCGCGGGGGCCGTTGTTGCTCGTCTCAACCCCAACCTGCTGCTGCGTCTTTTCTCCCTGCTACCCCAGTGCTGCTACTTCTCTGAACCTTCACAGCTGCTGCTCCTCTTCAACACTTCGACCAACTACAAGGACTCTCTCTCCAGCTATAATATATGAGATCCATCAGGATGCGCACATGTGGGCGAGGGACTGCCCCTGTTTGAAATTTGCATGCCAAGTTCTACGGCTCTTATGACCATCAGCATGGATGTTCAGGTATGGATTTCTTCAGGACCATCAACACTCAGAACAATATGTATGCATGCAGAGAACAATTATACAAGGATGTGTGTGTCAATTATACTGTTCTACCACTACATGCACGTATTTGTTTATGGATCATTTACAGTTCACAAGTTTTTATAGTTTCTAGGCACGCTTAACGTAATTTCACATGAGACAATCATCATGCACAGACAAAAAAAACAATTGTTTGGATGAGCATGAGACGATTGCACTGAATGCTTGGCACCGTATCAATTGTGAGACAAGATAAGCTATCAAAGGAACATTCTGCTTGATCTGTTTGGAATATACTCCCTCTGTTCCTAAATACAAGTCTTTTTAGAGATTCCAGTATGGACTAAAATGAGTGAATCTATGCTCTAAAACATGTCCATATACATCCGTATGTAGTTCGTATTAAAATCACTAAAAAGACTTATATTTAGTAACGGAGGGAGTAGGAAGTATGTGTACCTTCTGTCTTCTTATGAACCTACATTTGGTAAGCTAATTAATTGCTTGATAAGAAACTTCCACTTGTACTTGGACTGCATTTGGCACTGCACTGCGGTGTCTGAAGCATTTAGGCAGTGTACTGAGTATTTCTTCGTTTAAGCACTGTATTCATTTTGTCTGAACATGTAGTAAATTTGTCTGAATTTTACACTGCACTAGTGGCTGGACAATGCCACCACGGTGAGCTCCCTGCCAAGAAAGCTTAGAGGAAGAACAAGAAGAAGAAGGTTGGGCACGCAAGGAGGGCAAATTATTGCATGGAAGACATGTTCGTTTTACGCCCCAGTTTCTCCATGAATTCTATTGTTTGATATCACATCTGATCACACACCCATGCATGTGATGTAAAACTTACGTGCAAGAGCTAGTACTAATATCTGTCATCTCCGCTCCTTAATGCACAGCCTTAACCCTCCTCCTTCATGGCCATCTTTCTAGTAATACCGATGAACTGAAGAGACTCTCAGCCAAGTTTGTTGTGTCTGGGTGGAAGACACTCTGAGAAGGTATTCCATTTTTCGCCCGGAGACCAACCAAAAAAGATAAATAGTTTTAAATTCTTTCATAGAAGTAGGAAAAGGTAAATGAATATAAAGAGATCTACAATTCCATTCAAGCTTTTACACTACTATGTCAGAGACAGACAAAATAACCTCTCATAATAAGTTTGAAGAGGCATGGATGATGGGATGATCACTCTGAAGGGTCATCTAAGACGGTGATCGTCTTACCGAAGTGCTTTGAGATAATCTATAGCCATTCGTGAACCTCTGGTAAAAATCTTCCTCTGACGCCCATATTCGATAGGATAGCATAACACCATATCCTGGTCGAGACCCATGGCGGTATTCTCACGTGCTCTGTTAGAATAAATCCGAGGTATACCGTCAATCATCAGAGGACCAAGCAATCACACGAGCACGACACCAAAATTTGTTAACGAGGTTCACCATCATGGCTACATCCTCGGGGCCTGACTACGGGCGCTCCTCCCCATGACACCGTGACAATACCGCATCCTGGCCGCCCGGGCGCCGGCACACGCCGCCGGCTCCCCCGCATGCCCGTGCTATTATGTTGGCATAGGTTACATCGTGTGTCTACCCCCGCTATATATGAGAGGCCTAGGATATAAGTGTCCTACTAGGACACGACTCCATATCCTATCTAAACACAATGCAACTACAAGTCCAACTGTAACCTACCTTGTACAATAATATTTGACACAACTCTAACAAACTCCACCTTGGCGAATATTCTTCACCACCTTGAATTCGTCCGTGCGTCGAACCTCCATGTACATTGGACTTGAGATACACCATGAGCACCGCTGCTACTCCCAGACTCCATGTGACTCCACCTGCAACTGTAGTCCCTTCTCGTCTTCTTCACAGTCAATACTTGAGCAAAATTAAGTTCCTCATTACTCTACGTTGTACTCCCAACTTCCGAAGAATCCGTTCAACGCCATCACACACCGATCATTAACCTGCGTGAAAGTAAACAACTCACATATTGGACGCCACACATAAGAGTTACCTGAACTCAACATCACCGTTCTTTCTTGATCGTTTGTCTGAAACTTGAAGGAATTTCACCGTCGCCCTGTGTCACCCTGAGTCAAATTCGCAGTTGTCTCACCCTTCTTCCGGATAGTCTCTGACATGTCCCACCGCTATAGCACTGCGCCTCCTTCTGCCTTGTCATCCGCACTTTGCCATGTGCACTGAACACCACAAAATATACGGCCATGTACTCTCTCAGCTTTTGACAATTTTAGACTTCCCGCCACTTTCTCAGATTCTCCACGGTCAACTCTTGTCCATCAACTAGCACCGATAGACCCAGTCACCAACTTGAATCCGGTACTCGTCAACACTGCTTCAGCACCCCCTGCACAATTTGTCTGACCACATGTCTGACCACCAGTGCATTGGCCTGTCGCTGTGTCCCATGCTTACCGCACGCCTCGCCGCTATCACCGCGTCGAGCCTCTACTGTCCTGGTCGAGTCTCCCGGGTAGCTAGCCCACACTGCCTCAACCCCCACTGCAGAGAACCACCGATCATCACCGACCGATGCCGAGTATCACGCCTCCATCAGGCCACTGGTACCCAGTCCGATCCACGTGTCTCTCGCTATCCCACTGAAATAGGCTTCGATTCTCCGATATCTTACACCGTAGCCCCTCCATCAGCTCAGAGTGAAGTCACCCATCAGACTCCAACTCCACCTTCAACATGACTCCATGATGGTTGTACATGCCACCCCCGCGCTCTGTTGACTTCAAGCTCTTATGTGTACACTGCCTTGAATCAACCCTGCGTCATAGTCCGTTGAAGTCGCACAAGCCCTCAGGCCTGCACCACGTGTTTCCACGCCCCAGAAGTCGGCCACCATCAGCATCACCCTCCTATGTCGTCGTCGCTGAAATCACCGCCATCTTCTGCTTTAACCAACATCCATGTCGGTCTGTCAGACAGTCCAGTCCGACCCAGCCGAAATTATCCGACTGCAACCATGCTCCACCTTGCGCCATGGCCAGCCCCGCACATCTCAATGCATTGCTAGACACCCTGTGTTTGCATGATCCTGTCACGACGCGCTCCAGACTCCTCCGAGCCTTATACGCATGTCGCCAGCATCGCCATCTGCACCATAGACCATCACACTACCATCCACATACACAACCTGTGTACAAAGAAATAGAGCCAAAAGTCCACCACATGAGCCTTCCTTTATACACTTGTCCGTGAAGATCAATGGAATAAACTCCCCACTCCACATGTGTTCCTGTAGGCTGTAGTTCTAGCTTTTCCTATCTCCTCTTCCGATGGATAGCACCGGTCTCCGTTGCGTAGCTCTTTTTTATAAACAAATCCCATGCACCTGTACGCAAGCGCCTCCACGTTTCAACTTGCATCGTTCGGCCAGCTCCACCTTGGCCTGCCAGCGCTGACCCATATGGTCCAGTCCACGTCTTGACCACGCTGGCCCCGCCTGGGCTTCAGCCCACCTGCGCTCACGTCTGCACAGCTCGTACCGAAACCGATCTCGATCGACTTGATCGATGATCTCGCCAAGACTCCGCTGCCTGGACGCTCCGCCACCGCTGATTCCGATCGATCTGGACTTGCACCAACGCCTCGCGCTGCCACGTGCGCATGCGCCTCGGTTGTATGCTCGCCCGTCGATCCACCGATCGATCGCCGCAAGTCCCGTCTGCCGCTTGCATGATTCTGATTGCTTATTTTTTCGATCTCGTCGATAGCTTCCGTGCTCCACGACTTCCGCCGAAGGAATTTTCTCCCATCGATCAGCCTAGGCTTCAACCATTAATTCTTTCGCATGTCGTCACCGAAGCTTCATGACTCATCCACCTCTAGATCAATCTTCCACAACCTCAAATCAAACCTTGCTCATGATACCACTTGTTTGGTCAGAGATGGAGGGATATGATATCTATAATATTTGCGTCTTCTTCCTCTAGAGTGCTGCTGAATGGATCACAAGGTTCTCCATTTGTGCATAGACGAGGGCTGCGGCAGGGAGACTCCATGTCGCCTCTGCTTTTTATTCTTGCTATGAAGCCCCTGCAACGGATGCTTTTGATGGCCACAGAGAGGGCGGTGCTTACACCTTTGAGAATCAGGGCTGCTCGTTTGCGATCCAGTTTCTACGCCGATGATGCAGCTTTGTTCATCAACCCGGTTGCCCAAGATTTTGCTGCTGTTCATGCCATCCTAAAAGTCTTTGGGGACGCTTCTGGGCTGCGGGCCAACATCGGCAAGACCGTGGCATATCCTATCTCCTGCGCTGAAATTAATGTTGAGAATATATTGTATGATTTTGGTGGGATACTGGGCTCTCTCCCATGTCAATATTTGGGACTACCACTTGGGTTTCGTAAACCGCGGAGGGCAGAGCTTCAACCGGTCCTCGACAAAGTTGCGGGGAAGCTTGCTCCTAGGAAGGGGAGGTTATTAAACAGGATGGGAAGGCTGGTGTACATCAATTTTGTGGTTACGGCAACCGCCACTTTCTTCTTGACGGTCTTCCCGCCTGACAAGTGGCTCACCAAAAAGGTGGACAAGCTGAGGAGAAATTTCCTATGGTGTGCGGAGGATGAATCAGTAGGGAGGAAAAGCCTTGTAAATTGGAAACGAGTGTGTGCCCCCAAGCGTTTTGGTGGCCTAGGAGTGAAGGATATAGATTGTTTCAGTAGGGCCTTGCGCATTCGATGGGAATGGTTCGGGTGGGCTGAAGAGGATAGGCCATGGAAGGGTACAGCGACTCCATGTGATGACACTGATCGGCAACTCTTCTCCAGCTGCACTTGCATCGAGTTGGGAGATGGTAGTGTTGCAACCTTCTGGAAAGATTGGTGGCTCAATGGCGAGGCCCCACAGCACCTAGCACCGGATATCTTCAAGCTGGCTAGGTGTAAACGGCTCACGGTCAAAGAGGCTATAAGCACTGGGCGATGGGTGCAAGGTATACAACGAATGGACAGCCACGAGCAGCTATGTCAATTTGTTGGCCTGTGGGAAAAATTGCAGCCGGTGAACTTGTCAACTCAAAGGGACAAAATCAACTGGAATATCTCTGCCAATGGAATATACTCGGCGAGTTCTGCTTATGGGGTCCAATTCTCTGCCAGGATTGAGCAGCCTGAGATTGCCCGGGTGTGGAGAAGCAAGCTAGAAGGGAAGGTGAAATTCTACATGTGGCTTCTGCTGCAGAACAGAAACTGGACTGCCGACCGGCTACAGGCGAGAGGATGGCCACATAACGCCTCTTGCAAATTTTGTGACCAGGAGCAGGAGACCGCGATGCATCTCACGCTTCAATGCTGTTATGCGAGAGAGGTCTGGCATCTCTCCCTTGGTGCCAACAGCAGGATGTACAATGGTGTGTCTTCGGCAAGTTCAGTTTCAGATTGGTGGAAGATGCTTTGTACGCAAAGAGGAGCACCAGCAAGGACGGAGGAAGAGATAACTCTGTCGGCGTACATCGCCTGGCATCTATGGAAGGAGAGAAACCATCGAGTTTTTGAGGATAAGGACCTGACACCGAGGGCGTTGGTAAACATGATTCGTAATAACGTTACATTGCTCAGTGAGGCTTTGAGACCTACCCATACGGCAGAGGGGTAGTGCATGTTCTTCAGGAGTGCTTTCCGATAGGCAACTGTATATGTTTGTGTTCGTTTTATGCTCGGGGTGCTTAACACCCCTCCCCTATACTTTGTACTTTTTCCCTTCACTATAATGCAAAAGCAGAGCTCCTGCTATTCCCGTCAAAAAAAGATACCACTTGTTAGAATAAATCCGAGGTATACCGTCGATCATCCGAGGACCAAGCAATCACACGAGCACGACACCGAGATTTGTTAACGAGGTTCACCATCATGGCTACATCCCCGGGGCCTGACTACGGGCGCTCCTCCCCATGACACCGTCACAATACCGCACCCTGGCCGCCCAGGCGCCGGCACACGCCGCCGGCTCCCCCGCGTGCCCGTGCTATTATGTTGGCATAGGTTACATCGTGTGTCTACCCCCGCTATATATGAGAGGCCTAGGATATAAGTGTCCTACTAGGACACGACTCCATATCCTATCTAAACACAATACAACTACAAGTCCAACTGTAACCTATCTTGTACAATAATATTTGACACAACTCTAACATGCTCAAGAACACAAGCATTTTCCAGGATACAACACGCGAGCTTAGTCTGAGCCGTGTAGCACCGGAACCCGCTGATGTCGACAGTCTTAAGGTGGTCGTGGTGGCGCATATGGAGGTCTTCCTCCTCCACCAAATCATCATGCACCCAAACCATGTTGCGTGAATACTTCATCATCATTTGGAAGTTAGCAGACAGTCGGTCAGAAACAATCCAATATTTCCCTAAGAATAATGGGTGCAAGCATGCATATAAATAACTAAATATTCCCCGCAAAAAAATATACTAGCGGCCTGTCTATTTATCTAACTATACGAATAAAATGGCACTCGCATCCAAGTGCATCTCCAGTTGAGGTGCAACATCCAAACAGCGGGCCAGTTGAAGAACACCATTGTCGGAATTTGGTAGGTTAAGAGACATGACAGTTAATTGACAAGTCATATGCCTCAAATGTATAAACATGTGGTCTGGCCTTGGTGTCAGTTTCTGCACGGACGACGACATCGACATAAGCGACATGGGCTGCATGGAGGAGTATTTCGTAAGATATTTCCGCTCCTAGGGTTGAGTTAAATTATCTGGAAATTTCTTCAATTTGAGATCCCGTTGGTCTGATTCTTTGTCTGGTGCTGTTTTGCATCGCTGTAGGAGACCCCGGTGTGGAGCTTACCTAGTGTGGTGACATGCTGGATTCGGATCCAAAGTGCAAGCCGCACTGCTTGCGGCCACCGAAATTTATGGCTTTTGAAGGCGTGGACACTGGGAGGCGCTTCTAAGGTTGTCATGTGCACGTGAGTCTAAGCATTGGAAGCTAACTTCTAGTCATATGGTCAGCCAATTAACTGCTTGTTAAGAAACTTCCACTTGTTTTTGGACTGCACTTTGCACTGCGCTGCAGTGTCTTTTTTTTAAAAAAAAGGAGGAAGACCCCTAGCCTCTGCATCTGGATGATGCATGCAACCACTTTATTAAATGTTCACACAAGACCATACAAAGTAATATAACCATAGCTATTCCTCTATGTAACACGGGGAGGTCGAAGAAACCCTGTACAATATTAATATAACCATAGCTATTCCTGCTGCACTACCCCTTCTGCAGAACCTGTAAGTAACCTGATCGACAATAGCCATTAAACATATTTATCTAATTAATATGTCCATTTCTCTCAGAAATTTTATTCACCTGCTTAGTGATGCATGATTAATATTCTCGTGTACCTAGCTTTCTAGAAATGTATGATATATGAATATTTACCATCTGCGATCTTTTGGCACATAAGTAAATCTTTATGTTTAAGAAAATCACAACATCGAAACCATGGAATCTTTATATTGTTATTATTAGAAAAGAGAATATCAAAGCTAAGTGACAAAGAAGAAGGGAAGAATGCAAGCGTCGGTGAGCCACGCGAGGATGAACATGAATTATGCATGGAACAAATCTGGATCCATGGTCATGACACGGCATGTCGGGCGTCCGCCACGATATCAGGTTTGCTAGCTCTGCTCTTTAATCTCTAATTATCAATGCGTATATAATTTCACCAGACTAAGATTATCATGGTTACGAAACTTGTTGAACCTTGGTACTACACCAGAACGTATACTAATGCTCCAAGATCCTAGCTTTCTTTACCAATTTTTGCAGCATGACCATGGTAATGTTTGTCTCATCAGGAGTAACTAGAGTAGCTGGGAAGAGCATAAGGATATATATACTACTATCAACACTTGCACCGTGAGGTAGAGTGGCACACACAACACACGAGGCATATTTTAATTCTCTCATGCAAATTTTTTTTTTTGCTTTTCTTCAAAATGTGAGGTGGCCAAAGGTACTTGGGTAAAAAGTATAATATGCACAATCCATGGCTATGTGTTTAAGAAAGTAATTTAGCGGATAACTGACATTCATTTCTATTTTCAACTGAACAAATATTATGTTGCTACCGGTGAACGCAAGGTAACATTCATCTCCATTTGTTTCCTACATATCCCTATTGTATTGTGTGTTGAACTACTTATTGCATATCCCATGAACTCTCAGCATTCTTCGACATGTTGTTTCGGCAGGGGCACGAACATTCCCTTTGTAGCCTGCAGGTAGCTAGGATGCATTTGTAAGATATCTGTGCATATCGCTTTAGTCTCCTTTTAAAGAGCAGCAAAAAAAAGGTAAAATTTAATTGTCCCCAATAAGAAACTATAGAAACAAGATGATCATTCCTATGTTTTATTGTGAAGAACAAATTTCAGGTCTTCCTACATCATATTCATCATAAAAACGAAATACTCAAAACAAGTATATGGCCATTATATTCACAGAAGGCATACTTACTTGAAGGATATAGATCTATATTGTAGTCCAATCAAAATATGCACATGAACTGTTTATAATAATCAATAAGTGTTGATCTCTTGCTTGCTGCTCCCTCTAGCCGATCCTTATGACAGTGGCACGGTGCCATATATTTGAAAAGAGAGGGGTCGCCCCCCGCCCCAACTTTTATAAGCCAAGGCAACGGCAGAGACCAGACTGTTGAACAGCTCTCGGCGACAACCAAAAGTAGCTGCCACAGAACAAACATACATCAGGGTTTTTAGGCTACTACCTATTACATCCCATAAGAGAGTCATACTCATGCAGACCACATAGCAGACGATAAGTCACTCATGACATACACTAAACCCAAGCAATTCTAAGCAGTTCCCCTCTTCGACGCTCCAAAAGCCTTAAGCACCGGAGAAGTAGAGCACCCTGGGCCTCTGAAGATAAGATTTTCCACTGCCTGATTGTTGCCGCCACCTGTCCCAGCACACAGCGTATATCTCGCCATCTTCCCCCCTGAAAGACAAAGTCATTGCGTAACCGCCATAAGCACCACAAGGTAGCAGAGGTAACCATATTCACAGCTTCACATTGTTTTTTCCTCTTCCAAAAAGAAGTCAAGGATAAAAATGAAACAGGAGGGGGAATGCCAAGTGCTTCGGCAACCACAGACCAGACATTAGATGCAACAATGCAGTCAAACAGAAGATGTTGGATAGATTCAACTCAGCACAGAAAACACAAGTTTTGTCCTCAACATGTCTTCTTTTGGCCAAATTGTCTCTAGTAAGGCTTTTATTATTGTACATCAGCCACAAAAAGACATGGATATTTGGAGGGACTTTGATTTTCCAAATAAAATCTCTAATATCAGAAGAAACCCCCCCAAAGTTGATCAGTTTATAGAATGACTTAACAGAGTATTGACCATTTGATTCTAGGGCCCAGATAGGGCTGTCTGGATGATCTGAAAGGGTAGTTTGTGAAACCAAGCTAACTAAACATCCCCATTTCTGCATCATGGCCTCATCCACACAGCGCCTGAAAGTGAGACATAAGTTCACACCATCCCATACCTGGGACAAAGTGGCATCCTGTTGATGACAGATATCAAATAATTCCCAAAAAGCAGTTTTTAGGGAGCACCCCCCAATCCAGTTATCATGCTAGAAGGCAATGTTATCCCCATTCCCAGGATTCCATTTCCAAAAAAAATTTGCAGCAGCAAAAGCCCAAGAGATGCTTTTCCAGAAGGGAGACCCAGAGGCAGGCTTAGCATGGAAAATATTAGGTTTATCAGTAGCATATTTGAAGCAAAGAAGTTTTTTCCAGTCCCCCTCCCTCCCATCATAGAACCTTTTCCCCCAAGAGGCCAGGAGAGCCATGTTAAATTCCCTGAGATTAGGAACACCCAGGCCACCAAACTCCTTCTTTCTAGCCACAAGGCCCCAGTTAGCTAAGTGGTATTTGTGAACCTCACCCACATTGCCCCAGAAGAAATGAGACATTTGGGAGGTGATCATATCAATAGCCCACTTTGGGAATTTAACCATAGCCATAAGATATGAGGGAATGCTGGCAATACAAGTAGTTAATAAAATCAGCTTGCCTCTGTAAGATAAAAGTTTGCCTAGCCAACCAACAATATTTTTTATAATCCTATCAATGATAGGTTGCAAGTCTTCCCTCCTCGGTTTTTTGAAGTGAAGTGGGACACCAAGATATTTAAAAGGAAAGTCACCAAATTGACAACAAAACTTTGGGCAAATTCTCTAGACATTTGATCAGATACATGAATGGTATGTAAATCACTTTTATGAAAATTGATTTTTAAGCCCGACAGCTTCTCAAAACAAGTCAGGATCCACTTTAAATTTTTAGCACATTCCACAGATTCTTGAATGAACAGAATGGTATCATCAGCATACTGTAAACTAACTACTCCACCAGGGATGGCATGTGGGAGAAGCCCACCAATCAAGCCATTATTAACAACTTTAGCCAGCATTTTAGAAAAGACATCAGCCACCAGGTTAAAAAGAAGGGGGGAGTGGGGGTACCCTTGTTTCAACCCTTTACCTCCAACAAAGTGTGGCCCATTTGTGTCATTGATTCTAACCTGAAATGCCCCATGTTTCAAGGTGCTAAGCACCCAACTAACTGTTGGGGAACGTTGCAGAAAACAAAAAATTTCCTACGGTTTCACCAAGATCCATCTATGAGTTCATCTAGCAACGAGTGATCGGATGCATCTACATACCTTTGTAGATCGCGAGCGGAAGCGTTCACTAGAATGTGGATGATGGAGTCGTACTCGCCGTGATCCAAATCACCGATGACCAAGCGCCGAACGGACGGCACCTCCGCGTTCAACACACGTACGGAGCGAATGACGTCTCCTCCTTCTTGATCCAGTAAGGGGGAAGGAGAGGTTGATAAAGATCCAGCAGCACGACGGCGTGGTGGTGGATGCAGTTGTCACCGCAGCAGGGCTTCGCCGAGCGTCTGCGTGAGAGGGAGAGGTGTAGCAGGGGAGAGGGAGGCGCCAAGGCTGTAGGGTGCGGCTGCCCCCCCCTTTATATAGGCCCCTGGGGGGCGCCGGCCCTTGGAGATTGGATCTCCCAAGGGGGGCGGCGGCCAAGGGGGGGTGGAGTACCCCCCAAGGCAAGTGGGGCGCCCCCCCACCCTAGGGTTTCAACCCTAGGCGCACGGGGTGGGCTAAGGGGGGCGCACCAGCCCACTATGGGCTGGTTCCCCTCCCCACTTCAGCCCATGGGGCCCTCCGGGATAGGTGGCCCCACCCGGTGGACCCCCGGGACCCATCCGGTGGTCCCGGTACAATACCGGTGACCCCCGAATCTCTCCTGATGGCCGAAACTGCACTTCCTATATATAATTCTTTACCTCCGGACCATTCCGGAACTCCTCGTGACATCCGGGATCTCATCCGGGACTCCGAACAACTTTCGGATTACTGCATACTCATATCTCTACAACCCTAGTGTCACCGAACCTTAAGTGTGTAGACCCTACGGGTTCGGGAGATATGCAGACATGACCGAGACGCCTCTCCAGTCAATAACCAACAGCGGGATCTGGATACCCATGTTGGTTCCCACATGCTCCTCGATGATCTCATCGGATGAACCACGATGTCGAGGACTTAATCAATCCCGTATTCAATTCCCTTTGTCAATCGGTACGTTACTTGCCCGAGACTCGATCGTCGGTATCCCAATACCTTGTTCAATCTCGTTACCGGCAAGTCACTTTACTCGTACCGTAATGCATGATCCCGTGACCAACCCCTTGGTCACATTGAGCTCATTATGATGATGCATTACCGAGTGGGCCCAAGAGATACCTCTCCGTCATACGGAGTGACAAATCCCAGTCTCGGTTCGTGCCAACCCAATAGACACTTTCGGAGATACTCGTAGTGTACCTTTATAGCCACCCAGTTACGTTGTGACGTTTAGCACACCCAAAGCACTCATACGGTATCCGGGAGTTGCACAACCTCATGGTCTAAGGAAATGATACTTGACATTGCAAAAGCTCTAGCAAACGAACTACACGATCTTTATGCTATGCTTAGGTTTGGGTCTTGTCCATCACATCATTCTCCTAATGATGTGATCCCGTTATCAATGACATCCCCATGTCCATAGCCAGGAAACCATGACTATCTGTTGATCAACGAGCTAGTCAACTAGAGGCTCACTAGGGACACATTGTGGTCTATGTATTCACACATGTATTACGATTTCCGGACAATACAATTATAGCATGAACAATAGACAATTATCATGAACAAGGAAATATAATAATCTTTTATTATTGCCTCTAGGGCATATTTCCAACACTAACCCATTTAACCCCAAAGCCTCTAGAAAGAAGCATTTCCTCCAGGAATTTCCAGCTGACCCTATCATAAGCTTTCTCATAATCCAGTTTAAGAATCAGCCCACTAGTGTTAGACCTATGGACCTCATGAATCACTTCATGGGCCATAACAACACTTTCCAAAATAAATCTCCCTTTAATAAAGGCAGTTTGGTTATGTGAAATGAGTTTATCACAGATAGGGGAGGCCCTAGTATTCATAGTTTTGGAAAAGATTTTAACAGCACAATTGCTAAGACTAATAGGTCTGAAATTCTTCATCTCTCTAGCTAGGGGGACCTTAGGAATGAGAGTAATGATAGCATAGTTCAGTTTGTAAATATCTAACACCCCATTCTCAAAGTCCCTGACCATCCACATAAAGTCATTCTTAATGAGATCCCAGAAGTTCTGATAAAAGAGGAATGATAAACCATCAGGGCCAGGGGCCCCACTGGCATATGAGCTCATAATTGCTTCCTTGATCTCATCCTTAGAAAAGGATCTCTCTAGGTCTCTCTGCATTTCCTCACTAATCATTTCTGTTTCAGACCAAAAACCATTCCCTAGGTGTAGATCAGGTTTAGGTTCATAAGCAAACAGGGTTTTATAGAAATCAGTAGCTACTTCCAGCATATCAGCAGTGGATGTCACAGGTCCAAAAGGACCTACCAACTCAGACAAATGATTTTTCCTATGCCTGTGGTTAGCTAAGGATTGGAAATAAGCATTATTGCGGTCCCCTTCAAGAATTTTCCTATCCCTAGATTTCTGCCAGAAGGCAGTCTCCTCTTTTTTCCAGATCTCCTCCAATTCTTTTTTCACAGCTTTCATTCTGTCATGATCAGCAGAAGACAATTGTTGGGATTCAGATAAAACATCTAGCAGGTCAAACTCCATAAGGAGAGATTTTTTCTTTTTCTTCATCGCAGCCTCAATATTAATAGCCCACCCTTTTGTTTTTTTATGAAGGAGTCTGGTTTTAGATAACCAATTATCCACCAAAGAAGTGGATGATGAAACAGAAGACCAAGTTTCATGAACTAACTGACTAAACCCAGGTTGAGAAAGCCACCACTTCTCAAACCTGAACATTTTAGGGCTAGACGATCGACGTCCCCCAGTGTCTAACACCAAAGGAGTGTGATCACTCCCCACTCTAGGGAGAGCAGTTAGTGAAGACAGTGGGAAATGAGCATCCCAATCCACAGAAGTAAAAACCCTATCCAACACAGCAAAAACAGGGTCATCCTAATTATTAGACCAAGTGAACCCCCTGTTGGAGATAGAAATCTCCAGCAGCCCCCATCTGTTAATCCAATCATTAAACATAAAAGTGGTATGATGATTAACAAGCCCACTACTCTTCTCACTCTCATTTCTGACTAAGTTGAAGTCTCCACATATCAAAATAGGATATGAGGTGGACTCAACAATACTATGCAATTCAGCTACAAATCTACCTTGAATTCTGGGTAAGCAAAACCATAAACAATAACAAGGTGCCACATAAAACCATCACCCTTATTTTTAACTGTGGCAATAACTGAAAATTCATGGTTAATAAAATCAACAGTATCAAACAAAATTTTCCTAAGACCCAAAAGGATCCCCTAGCAGTATTAACAGCAGGTAAATAATGCCAATCAAAACTGCCACTTCTGTCTATGGCTTTGAGGAAACCCTCAGAAATAACCTCTTTCTTAGTTTCTTGGAATCCAATAAAATCAGGGTTAGCTCTAGCAATGGTGTCACAAAGGCACTGAACTTTACCAGGTTTACCAAGCCCTCTAATATTCCAAATGAGACCTATCATATCTAAGCAACTTTAAAAGGATGAGACAAGCCACAAGGCCTAGCTTTGGTTGGGACATTTGGAGTTCTCCTCAAAGCATCAGCAGTGCCAACTGGCTTGAGAGGGTGAGCATCCAAAGGTGTCCCAACCAATTCATCATGGTTTAATTCTAAGTTATCTGGCAGAACAATTTCAGGGTTATTATTGGCAAAAGCCAAACACCTCTCTTTCTCCCCATCAACCAAAATGTCAATGGTTTCAAGTCTATTAACATCACCCCCCCCCCAATACAAATATCAATTTTATTCATCTGATCAAGCAAGGTGTCATGACCAGTGTTAGTGAATGATTTACCTTTAAAGCTTTTTGGAATTTCCAGATTCTGCTTCCTCTTATAAGCAGCAGCCTTCTCCATGATGTTTAAGTTGTCATGCCCCCTTGTATTAGGTTTCTGAACCAATACGGGCCCCCACTTGGATTTTTCAACCTCTGATGAGCCATGAGCTTGTTCAAGAGATTCCATCAGAGATCTTGTTAGAGAAATGGTCTGAATAGCCTGTACAGCTTCAGCAGGAAGAGTTTCAAGGTCATCATCATTGGGGTCCTCTTCCTCAGACTCAGAAAAGTCAACAGATTTAAGGATACTCTCACAATATTCCATGTTCTCAAGCTTCCTCCCAGAACTAGTGTTTCCCGCAACAAACTTCACCACAGACTTAGATGGAGTGGAATCCACCAGGACAGAAGGACAAAAATCCTCAAGGTCTGTTCTCTTATCAGTTACCAGGTGTTTCTTTTCACCAGTGTTAACACACTCTAGGATAAAGGTTTCATGATCAGAATCAGAGCAGAACAAACCAGCCTGTACCCCTTTCTGTGTATTCTTACCCATACTAGTAATATTAGCCTTATCTAACTCATCAATTGCCTCCTCACTATCATGTAAGTCCTCCAGACCATCCTTATGACCATCTCCACCCTCATCCTCCTGTCTCTCAGCAGCACCATCACCTTCAAACTCCTCATCATCCTCAATGTCAATAACAGAATCAACCCCACCCACTTGTTCAAATCCCTCCACAGTAAAACCCAGCAGAAATAACTTCTTCTTCATCTCAATGAGCCTTTCAAAAGGAATTTTTGTAGGGTCTCTACAAGAAATTTTGATCCTAACATTCTCAAAGAAGGTCCTAAACATCCCATTCCAGTCTACACCAGTCAGAACCCCAAACAGGGAAGCAATTTGGGCGAAAACCTTCCAGGTACACCATTTAGGTGGGATTCCCTCAATCAAAACCCAAGCCTCAATAAGTTCTCCAAATGGGTCACAAGCCCCCTTCCATTCAGTAAGTGTGATAGAAACATCTTGAGGCAAAGAAAATCCAGGCAATTCAATGAGATCCTCCACTTTCTTCCATGGTGGAAATCTCACCAGAAATGTTTTACTGGACAGGCCACTGTCTGGTTTTGCAAAAGGTAGCAGTCAAAAGACTTAACAGCAACTCCTTATCCACATCACCTTTGAGAATATTAACCACATCACAGTTTTGGAAGTTCAACCAGTTGGATTCATTAGCAACAGAAACATCCACATGGTAAAAACCAAGACCACTTGCTCCACTACCAAAAAAGGCAGCAGTTGGTTGTACCTTAGTCCAGGCAGCACAGTTGTTCACATTGTGATTTTGCTGACATATGAAGCATGATTTTGGCTTAATGCAATTCCCAACATAATGCCATGGACCACCGCAGTTGAAACAGATCATATCTTTGTACCTAGGATCTAAAACTTGCTCCATCTCTACCTCAATCGATTGAGAAGACTGCACCTGGGATGATGCAGCTGTAGAGGCCGTGGATCTGGTGGGTCTAGCTGCTGGCATTAGTTCCTTCGAGGTGTGGCAGATGGCTGCCTCCTCCCCCCTTGTGGGTTAGCTCTCTGGTTAGCAGTCTTCGAGGGGCCGCCTACCCCAGATCCCGTACCAGCACCCCTCCGGTCAGCCATCGCACTCCCTTGCTTCACAACAGCCGCAAACGAAAGAGATCCAGGGCCCAAACCCTCCCTCGACACCTTGATGGTTCTAGGAATTGGATCAAAAGATCGACGCGGTGCCGGATGACAGTCAGCAGCCGTGAACGAGTGGTTGGAAATCAAATCCTTCCGGATCCAGCAAGTGAACCCAAAAGAGGAGGTATGGAAACGAGTGGAAGTTTGTGGAGAAGGTAGGCGGCGGCGGGGAGGGGACGGAATGACCCAAAGTTGGCCAAAATGCTCTTCTATAGTTTCAAGGTCACCCTGCTCACGCGAACGCGCCCCCTGAGAATACGTTTTCCTCCCTTGCTCACAAATTTTGAAACTGGGGCCTGTCGCAATCTGAGTAGGTACAGAGGGTGACTTTTTGCAAGATTCCCCCGTGCTATGGAGTAGGCTATCACCTAAATTCAAATTATTCATAGTTTTTCTGACCGTAGAAACGGCAACATCATTTGTAGAAGCATTCGTCGCATCTGGTTTACCCCTAATCCCATCTAGATTTGAGTTGATCGCATGTCCAGAAGCCATAGAAATGGCAGCAGCATCAGTTTGTATATCGCACAAAATAGGAAGAATCCTATCCACATTTGATTCAACTAATTGAGGTGGAAAGCACCCCGTCGGCCTCATGAGCTGGGTTCTCCGCAAACGCAGAGCCAAAATTCGCGAACGAAATGTACGGGGAAGGCGAAAATTATACATACCTTTCTCACCAGGCCAAGGAGGGGGGTCGATGGCGCGGTGATGGGACAGGCGGGGCAAGGGATCCATTACTGACGACGGCGGGGCAGCTCCACCCTCGGGGGGAGGAACTCCGGCGGAATGCGGGCAATCCCCTCCACCGACGGTGGCCTGATGTTGAGACGAGAGGGATTCGCCGTCTTGAAGAACGCCCACTTCGCCGCCTGCGCAGGGTCCGGCGACTCGGCTTCCTGAATCGCCTAGAAGAGGAGCTCCACATCCATGCAGCCGTCGTCGCCGATGAAGCGCACGCGCTCGGTGAAGAATGTCGAGGTGGATGTCCCCCCACGCCTCCCGGTTGGGGAACCGCTCCCACACCACCCGTCGCATCTCCCGTTGAGCCTCCGGTGAGTTGGGATCGATCTCGGGGAGGAGCACCGCCCCCGGAGTTGGGAGCGCCCGTGGCTCCGCCACCCGAGACGACGGCATAAGCCGCCGGATCCGCAACCCGCGACGGCGCGCCCCTACCATGAGAGTTGGTAGGTGGAAGCTGGGGGTGGGGAGAGCTCGTATTGATGCGAGGTAGGTGCGGCGGGTGAGTAATTTGTGGATTTATCCTTGTTTCACGCTCGTCGCCCGAGGAAGGGGAAGGGGGAGGGTGGGAGCGACACGCCATCTCATGTCTTCTCGTTGAAACTTTCGTTCACGAGTGCCCTGTGGCCCGGTGCCCGTCCGACGGTCCGAGGCATCCGGTGCCATATATTTGTTTAATTTTTAGATTCAAATGGTTCTTTTTTTACAAGACTTTATTTTCCCATGCTTTTAATCTCTAGCAATATCTATATCCCTCTCTCTACTGCTATCAAACATGCTGTCATGGCGACACATAATATGCATCTTACAAAGAAAACAGGAGTATAGTAATATGTTTGATTTCTCTCCACTCCTTTCCTGTATGGATTATTTGTAATTGTTCTTATGTGTTGTATTAATGTAATTGTGCTTCTCCCATACAAGGTTTCGAGCAACATGGTCCGATTAAGAAGTATGCTTATATTTCACATCCTTACTCTGTACTGTGATCAAGGCATGTAGCATCATATGTGATGGATGTGAACTATACAGATGGTTGTTTATTTGGCCTTCCAGCAATATGTAATGCAGGACATGAGTTGCAAGCAAAAAAACCCGCAAGGATGTAGTTGTTTTTGGTCTGAATAAGATTGAATTTAATCACCACAACAAGTTATCAATGTTAGTTTGTGCTTTGCAGAAGGTGCTTGACATGTAATTTAATCATTAATATTTGTGACTGTCATGGAGTAAAAACAGAAATTCAACAGTTGCTCTTAGTGTATTTATTCAGCTCCTAACTTGTTGTCCATTGAATTTCAGGTAAAAATTGGTTCCATAAGAAAGATTTTGTTTAGCACAACCATTTGGATAAGTTTTTACACTGAACATGTTTAATTCTTCAAAAACAAATATGTTGCTAACGATAAACTTTAGTAATTTGAACCATTCAAATAGAATCAAATGTTCTAGCCATCTTGATTATATCATTCTTTTCCCAAGATGGACGGGTGCGTATTCTTTGTCTTCATGTTCTAGTATACATATATATAGTAGCACTAGCACGGGACATAAGGGAAATGTAGTCTGTTTGACACTGCAGAGCGGCACCATTGGGCGGGGAAAGGGAAGAAACGAGTTAGCTGGCTACTGCCCTCCTCCTCCGCCGGCCGTTAGCTGCGCTATGCGGCCGCCGAACCAGCGCTTGCAGTCGTAGACGGTGCAGAAGGTCTGCAGTGCCGTCATGAGCAGCAGCACCACCGTGGCCAGCAGCGTGAGCATCTTCCACGACCTGAACACGTACCGCTTGAGCATCCTCCTCGCTCTAACGGCTGCGCTCCGGTTCCGGTGCGCGTTCACCTCCGTGATCACGCAGTCGAGCAGCGGCGCCTTGCTCGGCCGCACCGCCCGGCACATCCCGTTCCACATGTCGGCGGCCTCCTTGTTGCTCTTCATGCCGTTCACGATGATCCCGCACCCCGTCAGGATCTTCACGTCCCTGGGGGTGTCGATGATGCCGTTCATCAGCTCCGTGTACCGCGCCAGCACCAGCGGCCCGCGCACGGCGGCCGTCTCGTACGCCACCAGGTTGCGGAGGATCACGTCCGTGTTGCTGTCCAGGTGGAGCACCGGCAGGGTCAGCGTCGCCGTGGCCGCGTCGAAGGCGATCCCGGCCACGCCCTCCGGGGCCGGCAAGAACCGCACGCCGCACGCGGCCAGCTGCGCCACCGACGGGATCATGATCTCCTGCGCCAGCGGCGACTTGATGATGGTGGCCAGGTTCACGCCCTTGAGCAGCGCCGCCACGTCCGTCGACGCCATCAACTTCCCGAGCAGCTGCGCGACACCCGACAGCTGCGGCACCTTGCCCACAATCCACCCCGGGAGGCTCGAAACCGCGGTCATCGGCTTGGAGATCAGGTTCTTCACGAACCGCACAGGCGGCACGTCGAGGCTGGACACCTGCATGCACGCCTGCTTCACCTTGTCGGTGTCCGGGACCTGCTGCTCCTCGACCGCACCGTGCGCGTCAAGGGAGATGGCCACCTCTGGGACCAGGGGCGGAAGCTTCGCCGCATTTTGCTGGGCGGAGACGGCCGAGGCGGGCACGAGGAAATGGTAGAGAAGCTCCAGCAGGTGCCCGTGCTCGGCGATGTCGCCGGTGAGGGCCGGCGTGTTGGTCTTGATGGGGCACACGTCCCTGATGAAGCGGTCCAAGACGGCGCGCATGGCATCGGCGGCGGCTTCCTCGGAGCCGTGGCGGAGCTGGAGCGCGGCGGTGAAGAGGAAGAGCGGGATCTGGTTCTCGAGCATCATGGCGTCCCGCACCGTGGCGTTGATCCAGTTGGGCGAGGAGGACACCAGGTCTGTGGCTTTGTCCACGTGGTACTTCTCAAGGAAGTCCAGGAGGAAGCACGTGTCGATGGCCATCATCCATGACAGCGTCTGCTCGTTCACCTCAAGGAACCTACATTCATTCATTGCACGTATGCTCGATGAGGCTTGTATTTTTTTTCTTCTAATGATAATAAAATAATTTCTTATATTTTAATGACACTAAGCAATCTTAGTTTTATGAAAGCATTGACACAATATAGATAAATTTTTACACAGCTTATAGATTTGAATGATGACCACTTAAGGATTGATGATGAAATTCGAGAGTTAGATTCAGACATTCAGTGCTAGTCAAAGCTATAACTAGTAGGAGATCAAACGTTGCCAAGTTTCGAAATTTGTGATGGGCATGGTTTATACTAGCTAGTTTAACTTTCATAAAACAATGTGTTATAGCACTGTTTCAGCTAGATTTTATTGAGCTACTTTGCTTCTTGAGGGTTCATCTTAATTTCTTGCAAAAGTAATGCAATTCTGCTTGTTTACATGAGCATATGATTATGGTTTTGTGGTGATGTACTTTGAGTTTAGAAATCCAAGATCAATTGTAGGAGGGCCCTTTTGAGTTGGTATGTGTTGTGGGTTGAGTTTCGCCTAAAAAGGGCATTTTGTTTCTAATTTAATTTGTGTTGTGACTTGGTTATTTTTAAATATATGAGTTTTACAAGTGTACATTTTTAATGTATGCAACTTTGGTACCTACAAGATTGTGTAACTGGAGTATGTAGGTAGCTTCCAAACAAATTCTCGTGTTTGTATATGGCATATAGTTATTTCTTCTATTTATAAAGCTTGCAATTGTACATATGTTCTGGTTTTCCTCTTAACAAAAAAAGAAGGTAGAATCAATATGATATAATTTTATATTCGAGTTTTCATATGGTCTATAGTGTTAGTTATACATTCATGCAACAGCTCAAAAAAAGTAGGTAATCTGACTTTATTGATTGTCTAAATAAAGTACATTATATCATAGGAAGTGAAACAAACACAAACATCAAGATCCCTGATGAGACGATAATTCAAAGATTTGATAAGCCATGCAACTATAATAGTTTGAGTTTATTTTTCTTCTCCGA
This sequence comes from Triticum urartu, assembly GCF_056163025.1. Taxonomy (NCBI): domain Eukaryota; kingdom Viridiplantae; phylum Streptophyta; class Magnoliopsida; order Poales; family Poaceae; genus Triticum; species Triticum urartu. The sequence goes on from NC_141879.1 coordinate 719,290,583, forward strand.
CTCTCAGTGGTACCGGTGTCATCTTAGTACTACTAATTAGCTTGCAAAAGTAATTGACAATCAAATTTGTGTGCGTGTACATCTGCGATCAACTCAGTGTGTTCCTAAAAATAGTAAAAAAAAGGGGGGGGGATGCAAGTAAAATCATCTACAGTTAAATAACTCTCTATTTTTTATTTTCCTGTCAAAAGCAATGCTAGATTGCATAATCCTAATAAGAATAACCACATGGCACGAAATTATTTTTTAACGGGAAACAACACGACTCTCCTGGATGTACTTATAATAAATCATTAATAAAATGTACAAATCAGAGTGAAAAGAGAAAAGAAAGTATACATGAAGCAGAACTAAAAAGAAACAAATGAAAAAAGAAACAAATATGTACAACCCAGGTAAGAAATAATCCAATGAGTTACTGGTAAGATTTAACCCAGGCTTAGAACTAATGATATCTTTCCCTTATCTAGCCAGCTTAGTCCATCCTTCTTATTCCTAATAAGGGTAACGATAAGACACCAATTTGTGACCGTGCGCTTGCCAAACATTTCAAATATCTTATTGTAATCCAGTAACCAATTAATGTGAAATCTTAATATATCTGCATTCTCAACTGCCTTTAAAATGCTCTCAAGGCAAAGCTAATAAAAAGAACAGAAGAGAAGAAAAACACTGGTGTGTGTGAAGTACGTTTATGATGAAGAAAGACGGCTACTCTCCCGGAACCGATGGTAGTGTCAAGTTGTTGCCAATTGTATTTTATTGGCAACTCGACAAACAACCCTGTGTCGAGTTTGCCAGAAAAACACTTGGCCTGGTTTTAAATAGCCGGCTATAGCCCCGCTATAGCTCCGCTATAGCTGTTTGAGCATGTTGCCGCTAAATGATTTCATGTACAATTTGCCGCTATAGCCTCGCTATAGCCCGCTATAGCCCAGCTATAGCTGTTTTTAAGGGTCGCCGCTATATGCCATAGTCCGCTATTTAAAACATTGCAAACAGGTGGTTTGCCTAGTGCTAAGACTTTGCAAAGATTTTTCCATGTGTACATTACAACCGCGGTTAATGGTAGACTGACGGTGGAACCAGCTTGGCCGAGTATTTTTTTTTTTTGGAAAACACTCGGCAGACATGTAAAAAAAAAGGGTTGCATATGTACATTTAGATTCTCAACATCAAACTTGTGAATTTTGTGTTTATTGTTGGAGGGATATAGAAATATATATATAAGTACTCCAAGATATTTTTTGTTGAATTTATGGCCCTTCTTTTATAGACATGTAATGCAAAATTGAATATTATCTGGTAAATTGCTAGTAATGTAATTAATGTATTAAAAGTAGCAAATGATTCCAGAAAAATGTCTGCCTTTTGTGATAGCATTGTATTGTCATATGTTCCATGTGGAAAATTTTAGGGATGTTTTAGATGATAAACCTAAAGGTACTACAGAAGGTACTTATCTTGGTATTTCAAAAATAAAAAATGAAAAATATTTCACAACATGATGGAAAAGGGAGTCTCATTTGTGCATACTGGTGTAAAAAAGTTCTATAACAAATGGGTTGATCAATATTTTAGGTCTTCTCCACGAAATGAAAAGAAATGTTAAACATCCGTGTGGCATAACTAGACCACTAACAATGAGCTTATCAGGTTTTAATACTAAAACATGCGAACAAAGCCTGAAAAACATGAAACTTGGCATGGTGTCAAGATGTGACCTCAATAGGCTATGGTAACAATTTAAGAAGGTTTCATATATGTTGTGATGTACGCTGCTTAGAAATTCAAGCATCTCCAATGAAGAATCTTTGATTTGAAAGAGAATATGTCAAGTTTGAAAGCGAAGCGGCAATTGCTTCATCGTTTGACCTTGAATTGTTTTCTACAGTTAACATACACCATTATATTTACTATGTTGAAATTTATCATTTTTAGGCTTTGTTTTCTTGACGAAACAAATTAAATTGGATCGAAAAAAGTGAAACAAACACAAACATCAAGAATACTGATGATACAATGATGAGTAGATTAGTTAAGCAATACAACTACAGTAGGTTCTTCTCCTCTTTGATCTTTTATATCCGAATAGCTAGCCCGGACTACTAGATTTCTCTGCACTTGGGTGCTTCCACGTCACCTCAATTATTGATAGCCGCCCGATCAAAATAACATGTCATGTGTACTCGTAAGTTAAATCTTTTTTATTAATCTGTTGATGAAAACAATGCCACATCATAAGTCATGCATGTTATATTTTAAGCATTAATATATTATTGTAATAGATGCGATCCCATCAACGCATGCATGTCTTTTTTTTGTCCAGCGAAATCAAATCATGCATGCCAGTCACAAGTTAAAAAATATTGCGTTAATTTTGTGTGGTCATGGACAGTATATGCGTTCGATGCTCCGAGCAAAAAATATATTTTCATATCTTTTAAAGATGTTGTGTTTAGTTAATTTCAAAAGTTTTCCTATTTTTATATTTTTTATCACATGCTTCTTTTTTAAATGTAAACTGAGAACAACCTTACATTTGTTTCTCTATTAATTTTATATATTTAAAAGTATCTATTTATGCATTTTCTTCACACGTTTCATCCGGCAATGCGCGGGGCATCACCTAGTTCTGCCGATGTCATCTTAGTATCTAGCTTGTAGAAGGACTGGACAATATATCACTTAAATATTGAAGGCATTGTGCCTCGTTAACAACAATGGATGTTGTCTATATATGTCTACGATGTAGACAAGTGTGTTTGTAAAAGGAAAACATGACGATGCCCGTCATCTTCAGTTCGAACTTTTTTTTTTACTTTTTTATGTCAGGGGTGCAAGTAGCAATCGTTCACAATTAGATAACTCTCCCGTTTTCTTTTCCTTAACAACGCTAGATTACAAAATCGTCATAAGGACAGCCACATGACACCAATTTAATAGTGACCACGCCTGCCAGAAATGTCAAATTGTTGTGCTCATCTTTGTGTTCTCAACTGCCTTTAAAAACATCACAAGGCCAAAATAAGAAAGACTTTGGACAGCAAGCAAAAGAAAAGAAGAGCACTGACTTGTGAAATACGTTTATGAGGAAGAGAGAGGGCATGTTATTCATGATTTTAGAATAACACAAATTAAATTATTGTTTAGCGTCTACATTAATAGTAACTAGTGTGTGGTGGTCCACACACTTGTACGGCTTGATTTTACTATGCAGATTTGATAAATCTAAGCCGACATGGCCGTCTGTGTAACTTAATTATGTAATCCTTTCATCCATATTTTTCAATGTGGAGACATCAAACTAGTTTGCAACTATTCTCTCTTATGGCCCCTCTCCACAAATATATTTTGGAGGAAGTTTCTAAGATCAATAGATCTAACAAACAAAAGCTCAGATGTAATTTTATGTATAGTTCCTTCACCTGCCTTAACACTGCTTGTATTTTATGTAATTTATTAAAAGGAAACTTTAAACAGAACACAGGTACATTGAATTTATCTTTATTAATCCATGTCTCTTGTCGTCCCTTAAAACGATTTCTTATATGATCCATTGCCTCTTAAATCATACACAAACAGATTTTTGCATTGTGAGTGAAATATATAGATGGCTCTCATAATAAACTTGTGTCCTAAGTTGAGTGTCCATCTATCAGTGTGTATTACATCTGTATGTATTTATTGAAAAGTTGATAAAAAAATCTCACACTCGCTCACCATGTATAGCTTGTCCTTTCTAATAATGTTGGCAATGCCTATTATTAAGTTATATATTTTTAAGTACAGCTAAAATTATTTATTAAATTAATTATCAGCAAAATAAAATAAAAATACTTATTAGATACATCTAACTAAACCTCATCATACCATTTTTGCATCATTTGTTAACTAATAGTACTGATTTCCCAGAAAAAAACTTCCGAACAAAGATATTTTTTTGAGGTTATAAGCCTATTTTGAGAGCTTAATTAGATGGATGACTAAGTATATCTCTACTATATACTAGTAATCGTGTATGTGTAACACTTGCTAATATTAGACAATATATTAATTGCATTGCACACTAATATTCGGCAAAATCATATTTAGAATTGATACTACGTAGGACATAACTAATTTCTTTGCGCTGGCTTTCATAGGTGTGCTATTAATTAGGCAAGGATGCTAATCTTTGTTTGGTGCTAAACACGTTTAGTGCTAAAGACTGGGAGAGTATAGAACTTTTTTGTGGGGGGACAATATAGATCATTGGATAGACATGGTTGAAAACATGAGATGTGTTGGATCTCCGCAACTCACTCTTTTTATATTGGTATAGATATATTTAAAAATAACACAAACACATTAGACAAAATACGTTTGCCCTTACGTTCATCGTCCGTTCCTGCGTCCCCTCCTCATTTACGTTTTTTCTCCCATCTCTCGATTTTTCACATCAATTTTTCCTTTGGTTTATTGACTTATCAATTAAACATGATTTTATTTAGTAAGCCAAATAAGAACTTATCAATTTTTTAAAAATATTATGCAGTAGAAAGAATAAAATGCAGTAGGGCCGGCGCCGGTACCTGTGGTATGGGGCCCTGATCTTGTCCTGCATGCCGACGAAGTTTTGCACGAGATGGTCGAAGGTGTGGTGAGGGGCGAAGAGCTGCTCGGCGCGCTTGGCCGCCGCGAGCTTGTAGCGCTCCATGTCCCTCAGCCCGGGCCGCTGGTAGTGGTATGGCCCCAGGGCGAAGTGCTGCGGCGTGTAGGCCTCGGGCCTCGTCGCCCGCAGCAACCGCGGCACGTCGAACACCATGGCCACGGCGCCCAGTTCGTCTGCCCCGGCCTCCATGCGCCGCCGCACCTCGCTCACCCACCGCGATTCGTCCAGCTCCACGCCGGCGTTTGCCGCGGCCGCCCGCACGAACCGCGCCTGCGCCTGGAGCTGCGGCTGCGCCAACGCCGGCTCCGACGCCATGGCCGATCTAGCTAGTCTAGCTATATCTCCGGCCTCGTCCTGGCTTAGCTTAGTGCGTACGTACGTAGTTAGCTACTTGCTGCTGTTGGCTGGCTTCTTACGCGAGCTGTATATATGGACTACTAGCTAGATACCTACTTGGCATTACCTCCAATGGCTTCTATAATTAATTGACCAGACCAAGTTAACTAGGGAGGTCAATATATATCGCCCCCAATGGTGTTGCTCCTCTTGGTATGTACACATAGAGCATGCATGCAAGTGGCTGTGGGTGGTTAATCATCATATATGGAGTAGTTGCGTAGTTAAAAACGAAGCTTATCAAAAGTGTGGAACATGCACCACACCAGCAAGGCAGTTAATTACTAAAATAGTATGGTTGTGACCTGGAAGCCAGTGCTATTCTAATGCCACGGTGAACAAGTTGTTACGTATAGGTACGTAAGTGTGTGTTGGCTGTATGCACGTGGGCGTGACGTGATGAATGACCAGATGCATGGTGCGTGGTGAACGTTAAGCAAACGGACATGAAACATATGCATTGCCAAGGTTGGTCGTCCTTACTACGTCGTTATGCGTTTGTACCACTGTATATATTGTATGTATATATGTATGCGAGTGTAATTAATACATAGTACTTGTCAGTTGTCACAGTGCCACCATCTATTGGTGTATCCATGCAACTAGATAGGCCATGTACAAGTCAACCAATCGCAGCATTCTTGCCCCGCATAAACGTTTTCCTACCCTAGCCGCCGCCAGGAGGCGACTAGGAGGCGATCTCTTTTTCCACCGATCTCCACTACGAGGGCGCTGGCCCCCTTTCCCTCCGGCTGCTGCTCCGGCGGCAGGAGGGAGAGGGACCGAAGGCGAAACCAGGATTTCACAAAGCCTAGGGCTAAAACTAACTGACTAAATATAATGTTAAATATCACACACATCAATGTGCGTTATAAGTATGCCACAAAATCACATTCAAAACAAAATATAAATTCATTATTTTCACGAGAGGAAATTCCATAAAACAAATAGTCTAACAAAGTGCATCATTTCAAACATGGTTTGGTACCAAATTAGTGAAGACTTGCTTAATTCAAGGCCACTGTTTCTTCACCAGCAATAGTAGAAGGACCTGAATCTGCAAACATAAAATCAAGAATTTCAAATCAAGACATTGGACATAGACTAAATCAATTGTTCATATGAAAGTTTGCAAAAAAAAAAGAACATATTATACCATTAACACGAAGTCCTAAAGATTCAATTGTACGGGTCCTCTTCTTCATCTTGTATTCTAATTTGCTGACAACAAATGAAATAAAATTGACCAAGTAAATATATAACTCGCTGGGTTTGGCCGATAAAGGAATTAGGGAAAACAAAATTAGATGATACAGGATTACAGGTTACACATTACAGATTACCTGTGCGGCACAGTGTGCGTTGCGTGGCCTCAGTGTGTGCACTGCAGTTCAGAATCAGGTGGAGAAGATCAGAAGAACAAGAGGCGGACGGATTGTCACTTGTAGGACGCTGGACCCGGCGGCCGGCGCAGCGGATCGCCAGTAGCCGGTTGAGGAGGGCGGCGGCGCAGCGCTTGGGTTTCTCTGTTGCCGCGATCAGGCGAGGGATGTTTTTCTCTTTCTTGATTGACTTGATGACTTGATTGACGAACGACCAGGCCACAGATCAGAGATCGAAGGGTCAATCGAAGGGTCGATCAATTGAGTTGACGATTGATTGAGTTGCGCTAATGGGCTTGTACATGAGTACGTGAAGCCTGGGGTTGGGCTTCTATGTATCCCATATTCTGATTTTTTTTCCTACTATGCATATAGATGCTAGTTGGGCCACGCCTGGAGCTACAGCCCCAGTTGCCCCTGGCCCAATTTCGCCCCTGGGGGACCCTGTTCCTCCGCTCTATAGTTAGATTTGGATTTGTAGGTTGTGTGTGCGTCGTTGGGGTGGTGGGAGCGGCGCCCAGACAAATAAATCTGCCTCAACTTCACTCCCATACCGATGGTATCCTTCATGGCGGTGTCTCGGAGTTGATGGCATCCTGTATTTGCCGTTCCTTCAGATCGGCGGCGTTAGGGTTCATGGATGGTGTCAATGAGGCGGCGGCGGCGACTCCATCAGGTGTATCTCTCTTTCTGCTCTGTCCCCATTGCTGCGGCGTTGTCTCCGACGTCATGGCGGAGCAGGGAGGTTTTGTCATGCAGGAGTACGTGCAGACGGTTATCTACGCGAGTGACAGTTGGAAGATGGTGCATCTTGTGCTGGGTCTGCGGTTGGAGGCTGACAGTTCTGTTTTCCTTCTCCGACGCCGTAGTCCCGCGGGGGTGTCAGTTCTGAAGTTCGATGGCGTGTCCGGGGACACGTTGCCCCGGTCTGATTCTTTCAACGGCAATGGTTTTGCTTCAGGCAAACTACTTTGGAGGTCCGTAAAGCTGGTGGTCAGCGATGGAGTCGCGTCGAGTTCGGATCAAGAGGTGATCTATCTCATTTTCCTTAGTGGAGAGGGACATGCGATGGTTTTTTGGATAGGATTATCCTATCTTTTCAGTTGTGTAATGTCAATGTTTACGTGGCTTGTAAGTAAATCTTTATTTTATTAATAAGACATGTATTACTAAAAAAAAATAGGCCATGTACAAATAGTTTAACGAACCACGGTTGTAAGGGATAACCGAGCTGATGTGGCAAGCGAATTAACTAGGACCGGACCGGACCGGACGTCACCGCCGCAATATGGCTTTCTTTTCCTTGGCAGATCAGGGGTCCACCAGAGCCGTGCGTGGAAGTTTCCCTCGATTCGGTTTTGTCTTAATCTGTCAGTGGGTCAAGTAACTACTTCCTCTGTTTTATAATATACTTGTTGTGGTATCAGTTTACATTGTAGGAGTATCATTCAAGTTAATAAACTTCGTCATGATTCTCAACATCTGAGACCTAGTTTCTTTTGGCAGATCGGAAGTCCGTGGCAGCATTCTTTTGTAGAAACAAACTTTCCCCATCATGTCCCCCGTAAAGAGGAAAATTTCCCCATCACACTCTTTCTCGCAGCGTTGCATCTCATGCTGACATTCCCGCCACCCCCACCATCTTGTGGCACGACGACCGTACTCTCCGTACCGCCGTCTCAGTGCTTACAGCAGGGCCGCCCCGTCGTGGTGGCCATCATCGCCGAGCCTAACCTTGCAGTACCTAGCCTCTTTGTTGCAGCAGTTACCGTCTCCGTCGCAGTAGCGCGCTCCTCTCTGCACACAATCGCTGATAAAGCTGGTAGCACCTATATGCCGTCAACAATGGCAGCATGGCCATGGCTGCTTGTAGCATAGTCGTCGCTGCTTGCAGCACCACTGTCAATGGTGACAACAACGCTCGATCGGTTGTCATTGTAGTCTCGCTGGTCATCATTTGTAGTACTTCTCAGTTGAGGTCGAATAACTGTCATGTGCCCGTCCTAGCCTTCGGCATTGCATCTCTCAGCACCAACGGGAGCTCGTCGCAACATCCGCCCCTCCTGTGTGCGTGCTTCCTAGCAGCATCCACTAGTGCAGAACCGGGCTGTAGCACCGGTTCGTAAGGACCTTTAGTGTTGGTTCTGTAACCAGCACTAAAGGGTGGGGACTAAAGGTCCCCCCTTTTAGTACAGGTTCAGCACGAACCGCCGCTAAAGGGCCACCCACGTGGCACGAGCCAGCGTTGGGGGCGGGGAGACCTTTAATACCGGTTGGTAATGTTAGAAGGGAGAGAGAGGGATTGGTGGAATAGTTCGTTGTATTGCTTGAGCCTCGTGGGCATATATATAGGAATACATGATCTACTTGGAGTACAAGGCAAGCCAGAATATTTCCTAGTCTAACCTATATTTCCTAATATAATCGTGTTACTCAACATGTTAGAAGGGAGAGAGAGGGATTGGTGAAATAGTTTGTTGTATTGCTTGAGCCCGATGGGCATATATATAGGAGTACATGATCTACTTGGAGTACAAGGCAAGCCAAAATATTTCCTAGTCTAACCTATGTTTCCTAATACAATCGTGTTACTCAACATCCCCCAGCAGTCACAACGGTAGCGATGCAGACGGTGAGACTGGAGAAGAATCCGAAGGCAAGCCGACGGACACCCCCCCCCCCCCCCACAGTCGTAACGGTCGACGCATCGCGGAGACGTGGCTGGAGTGGCAACCAACGAGGTTACTCAAGCAAGGCGGTAGCCCTTTGTGTCGTTCGTCAAGGTAGCCGAGAGCATGGGTGGTGGAGCCGTGGTCGAGGTAGCCGTGCGAAGAATGCCATGGTCAATGTCGAGTCGGAATAGCCGGTGTCGAGGAAGTCGCCGCGGAGCCGCGGGCACAAGGGGGCACCGAGTTAGGCATGGGCGCAGTGGTGTCGAAGTAGTGGTGCGCCGGGGAGAAAGTGATGTTGACGATGCGTCGCATCGGGTGTGCCAAACCAAGGGACACGTCGTAGATGAAGGCACGCTCCGGTGTTGCTAGCACCGAGCATGCGTAGACGGATGAAGACGAAGTTGACGAAGCGTCGACCAGGCTTGCCAGGCCCGGGTACACATCGTGGATGAAGGCACGCATCGGTGTTGCCAGCACCGAGCATGCGTAGACGAGGGACCTGCACGAGCTGTACGCCATGTCGGAGAAGTCGGAGGGGCCAGCAGAGAAGAACTCGGCGACGATTGCGGCGTCCATCAGCTTGGGGCCGATGTCACCAATGGTGGTCGGAGTAGATGACGGCGACGCTGGCGACGGGCTGGTGCTTGGACAAAGACGAAGGGGGTGGACGGGCGGCGGCGGCGGCCAAAGAAGAGGAGCGGCGGCGGCCTGACGGCGGCGGCGGCTAGGTTAGGAGTGCGGCGGCGGTGCTCGAAGTAGGTGAAGAACTCTGACAGTGTGACGAAGACCGGCGCGGACGATGGCGTTCCCGCGCCAAGATAGACGGTGCAGCGCATACCACGGGAGGTCGACGCGCGGTGACGGCGAAGCGGACCGCGGGCCACGGCGCTACGGCCCGAAGGGGTGACGCAGCGGCAGCAGGCGGGTCGGGGCGACGGCGGGAAGACCTCTGGGCGGCGGCGGGGACTGCGGGCCGCGACGCTGCGTCCCGAAGGGGCGACACAACAGTGGTTCACGAGTCGGTGCAACCGCGGGGACGACCTCGGGGCGGCGACGGGGACCGCGTATCGCGACACTACGGCCCGAAGGGGCGACGCATCGACGACGCACGAGTCGATGCAGCCGCGAGGAGAACCACGGGGTGGCGGCCCGACGGGGCGACGCAGCGGCGGCCTGATGCTCGATCGGTGGAGAGGCGCGCTGAACTCGAGGACGATCTTCACAGGACCTGCGAAGGCGCGCGTCACCGACGGGCCAAGTCGGCCGCGTGGCGTAGATGAGGTGGATTGCGGCGGCGAGCGGGTGATCAAGCCGATCGCGCGTGAGGTCGGGGACGCCGCTCGGTGGAGGTGTGGTGGCGGCGGAGTCCAAGATGAAGCCGGCGACGACGGACGGCGTGGGACGTCGTGCGGATGAGCTTGTCAGCACTGGCACCCGGGCTGCCAAAGCAACGCTGGCGCCCGGGCAGTGAGGCCCGAGTGACCAACAGAGCAGAGGCGTCCGAGTTGAGACAGCCGACGAGCCTGACACAGCCGTCCCGACGCAGCAGAGGATGAGGCCGGCGAGGTAGACCGTCGAGCCGCCGTGCAGACGCGGCGGAGGCCGGTGATGTGGATCAATGGGCGGGCCGGCGCGCGAGCGATGGCTATGATTGGCCGTCGCATGGCGCTAGGCCGCCGGGTCGGGGCGATGCAGGTGTCCCGGTCGGAGCAGGGCGGTGACGGCCGGCGCAGGGCGACGGGCGGACCGACGCGCGGACGGCGGCTGGCCCTGACGGGCCGCCTCGGCGCGCGTGGCCGCCGGGTCAAAGAAGAGGCCGGCTGGTCGCGCAGGGATCGGAGTAGATGCGCTCGGGGTCGACGACGGCGGTGGGCGACGCAAACCGATCAAGAATAGATCGGAAAATCAAAAAGAAACCGTGCGATCAAGATGACCGGCAGGAGAGAGAAAACCCCAGAGCAAGGCTCGGGGAAAAGACTCTCTAGGGCAGCCGGCCAACACGGCCGGCGAACGAACCCTAGGTACGGGCGGCGCGGCCCCTGACGGCGGTCATGGAAGCCGACCAACCCGGGGGCGGCGCGCGGGTGCGGAAGCGGCGGCGGCTAGGGTTTGAATCGTGATTAGGCTGATACCATGTTAGAAGGGAGAGAGAGGGATTGGTGCAATAGTTCGTTGTATTGCTTGAGCCTCGTGGGCATATATATAGGAGTACATGATCTACTTGGAGCACAAGGCAAACGAGAATATTTCCTAGTTTAACCTATGTTTCCTAATACAATCGTGTTACTCAACAGATAACACCAACCGGTACTACAAGGTTTGAGTGGTTTTGGGTTCAGGATTTCTTTTTTCTTTAATTTTGTGTTTTCCATTTAATTTTTTTCTTTTGCTGGTATTTTACGATACTGCATATTGTACATGTTATGCATATATATAAATAGAATTTCTCGTAGAACCGATCATATATATATATCATCGAATGTTTCGCACCACCATTCACACATACACATGTATGTGTGTATATATATATATATATATATAACACACAATTTCTCCTACATGAAGGCATTACTGCGGTAGCGGGTAATGAAATTCTCCGTGGCCTCTATGACATGGTCGACCAAAAATCCCACTATTTTCTCTGCAATTGCTCGTACGTGATCCGTTGGTAGGATCTTGTCCCACACCTCATCAAACTTTTAAGAAGTAGATCAATATGCATGTATTAGTTGTTTTGTGTAATTAAATATCGATAATTATGTAAATATTATGAATAGTGTTCTAGCAAACGTACCTATAGTTGTTTATCAGATGTGCTACTTCGTGTGGTGCTACTTTGTGTGCGTGTGCGTGTTAACTTGTGTTAACTTTGTGTGCGTGTGTGAAAGCCTTTTTCAGCAAAGCTAAGTCATTTCCCAAGGGAGCCCCAAGGAAAACATAATCATGTTGCTAACACCATGGAGCAAGAAATAATCATGATATATCTCGTACACTATTTAGACAAATCATACTACTTTTTGTAGAGATAATCTAAAAATATTCAACTGGTCAATATTACAAATTACCAAACTTTGTATTTATAGACACTCGTGCATGTTAGACATTGCATACACACTAGAATCATCTATTTATTTGCATCTAAACTTTGTCGGTCTTGACCTTAGCAATATCTATCAAGCTGCTTGATTGATACACTATAAAACACTCTACCTGGTTCTCTTGATATTTTGGAATACAATGGGAAAGGATACATACAAATACAAAATAATCATTAAATGTGTATTTTATTTCTCGAATACTGTGCTAGTATGAATTGCTCGAATTTATGATGAAATCCATTCTGACGAAAAAAAACCTTTCTTAGGCATATTTTTTTGAAAATGACGCGTTTCACATGGCACTAAAAATGTATTTCTAATGATAAATATTTGAAATGTACACATTTTTTATAATAATAATAGATAAGTTTGTTTACATTCTTAATGTTGATAGTTACTCCTAAAAATAGTATTAATATAGTACGTCAAAAGCAATATACATTTGATGAAAAGATAGTTAGGTAGTAGAAATGTTCAGTATAAATAGATGATTACATATTATTGGACCGGTGAAAGTGTGAACTACAACATCTGAGTAAAATTTGTATCACACTCCAATTTTGTCACCATCGGCTGGATGTTAGTGCAGTCAGATACCGAGATGCCGCTTCACGAGGTCGACGTGTGACGAAAATCCAACAAACAGGATTGAGTGTGGTGGATTAATCTTTAATTTAATGGGCTTAAGTCATGTGTGATAGACCAGCAGGTGCACAAATGTGCGTGAATTATGAGTTATGTGCCCATCCTTAGGTTTTGTCTAACTGCTGAGCTGTAATGAATCAAATGTTCACACTTTTTGTCTGAATCTTACATACAGTTCGTTTTATTTCTCATTTATTGTTGCCAATTTATCCCTAGTGCCGATCTTTGATCGCCTCTTCTAGGTGACTTGTCCTAATTACTTTCTAGAGCCATCTAATCATTCCGCTCATGCTAGATTCCTCTCAGTTGAACCTATAAAATTCCACCGTAAAAGGTGCTTGATCACTTTGATGAACTAGCACAAAATCCTTAGGAGGGCTAGTATTGGCTCAGAGATGAACAACAAACGGGATGAAAATTTAATTATGTAACCATGTTTTAATTTCATGAGTTTAATATACAAATTATTTATGAAATTACACAAACATTAAAAAAATACTTTCAATCTTACAAACATTTTTAGACACATTAATAGTTTTCTTAATTGCATGAAACACTTCATAAAACTAGATTAAAAAATTGAAAACCCCATGAACACCTTTTGTTCATTTCATGAATGTTTTTTAAGATGTGTATTTAGTTTTTTTAATATGTGAAAAAAATTAAACTATATGAAATATATTTTTAGAAGCACATGAGATACTTAACACATGGATTTTTTTTATAACACACGAGAATTTTGTATTTATGTTAATATGTATAAATTAGGGAGATAAATATATTTTTTGGAATTTCTTTGTGACAACATGTGAGATTTATTAAAAGCAATTAAAAAGTAGACTTTTTAACGGGTCGCGCCCGAAGACTGGCCCAACTGACTCCGTTGGAAGCGACGCGGGGTAAGCACTCCATGGCGGCGGCGCGCTCACCTCTGGGGCCAGTCCTCCATCTGGCGCTTAAAGTAGCTGCATAGCCACTACTATGACCCTGCTTGTATGTCCGGCGCTCAATGGCCCTACATCGCCACACCTCTGAGGTGCCGCTATGCCCTCCGGCAATCAACCTCGCTGCGTCGCCATGCGTCCGATGCCGCTCCATCATCCGGCGGGCAGCATGCTCAGCTCCTCATTCATCTGAAGCCCCACCCACTATCCCTCGTAGCCTCCCGATGTTCTCCATCCCCAGCTCCAAGCACAACACACGACCTAAAAAACTACAACCTACATACAATTCTATCGAAACTATTTTGGTTTTGGAACAATAGCGACTCTATCGATATCACACATTCCTTTTGAATTATTTATTAACGCATATCCAGCGGTTGCCCGCTAAGAAAAGTTGTTAACACAACTATCTATGATGGTGAAGACGATGAGGAAGAATACAAATTTGAAGATGTAGGGACATGAAGTTTGTCGAGAAGAAGGTGAAGAGCTGGTATGTGTGATTCAGCGTCTCCTATGTTCCACAACATAACCTAACGACACACAATGGAAGAAAATATTTGAGAGCAAATGCATGATGAATGGCAAGGCATGCAAATTAGTGATTGATAGTTGCAGCTACGAGAATCTCATCTCCCAGAAGTTGGTAAACCATTTAAAGCTTGAGACTCATGATCATCCAAACCCCTGCATTATTGGGTGGTTCAATAAAGGAGTGAATATGAGGATCACAAAACAATACAACACTAAAGTTGAAGGAACTACTTTGACGTGTTGTGCTAGATATCACTCTAGAGGAGGAGATAGGGACGATATGGAAGCAGGAGTTCAATGCAAAACTCCTAGAGCACAAGATCTAGTACAAGATCTTAGATACGAACGACAAGTTCTATTATAGGTAGTGGGTACATATTCCAGTTAAAAACTAGAGGGGAGGACCTCTATTTATATGGCTTTGGAAAGTCATCACATACTTCTACTTATAGCTAGAACATTCTAGAAAATATTATTTTTGATTCACCATTCTACTCACAGCTACTTATAACTAGAGAACTCTAGAAATAACAGGTAGGATAAAGAAAAGAAAAGAAATACTACACTAGAGTGGAAGTATCTAGAAGTAGCCAAACAGATCTAGCATGTGATTTCCTTTTTTTTCTCATCTATTGTTCCTCATCAATCTCCCTCCTCCGTGACATGTCTCACAACGGTGTGCCCCCGAATGCCTTCACCTTCTCGACAGCCGCCAGCTCGTGCGCACACCTTGCCGATGCCAGACTTGGGCGGAAAGTGCATGCTCGTGCTGAGGTCGAGGGATACATGTCTGACACCTTCATTGCCGCCGTACTCATTGACATGTATGGCAAGAATGGAAAAGTGGAGGATGCATGTGCATTCTTTGACGGAATGGCTGCTCCGGCAAGGAATGAGGTGTCATGGGGCTCGATGTTGTCTATATACGCACATAATGCACTTGTGTGCGAGGCCATCCAACTTTTCAACGAGTTCATAACCAAAAGCAATTTCATGATGCCCAACCACTTCACATTATCAAGCGTTGTGAATGCGTGTGCCGGCATTGGGTGGCTTTGAGCTGGCAATCTGTGCATGGAACAATCCTTTGGTTTGGGCACATATGCGATATCATGATTGTTGTAGCTTTGGTTGACATGTACTCCAAGTGTGGATTCTACGAGTACTCGAGAAAGTTGTTTGACAGGATTGAGCATCCGTTAAATATGAGTCCGTGAGGCATAAAGAAAGATCATGGGTGCAGCTGGATCTAGATAAAGGACATACCCTTTGTGTTCTACGTCAGATTGGTATCGCCACTGGTGCAAGGCCAGGTTAACAGAGTCTTTGATGCTCATGAAGAGGATGGAGAAGACGGGAAAGGTGAGATGGTTGGAGTGCAAAATGAGTTGTTGGCATTGGGGTTTGGTTTGCTAGTTATTCCCAATGGGATGACCATTAGGGTGACGAAGAACCTGAGGAAGTGTTGCGACTACCACGACGCCTTCAAGCTTATAAGTGGCATTGTGGAGTGCGAGTTTTTTTGTAAGGGGTCTGAATAGGTTCCATCACTTCAAGATGGGGTCATGTTCGTGCAATGACTACTGGTGATCCAAGGCGGAAACCAAAGTGACTGTCAATTTTGTGATACAGAAGCAAAACAACATTGGCAATTCCTCTTCATAAAGATACTTAGGTGACACGATACGAGAGCATCCATGTGCTTGTAGAAACTTACCCAATTATTGCGTTGAGTTTCCTATTAAATATAATCAACTTAGATGGATCAATCTTCCATTCATCGATGAATATTTGTCGTTGACTGAAAAATAACATGCAAAATGTCTTACATGGATGAATGGAGCACTAATGCATGGTAATCAGATGAGATTTTAAAGGTAATCACCAATTATGAAGTGTAGTATGTTTCTAACTGTTTGGTCATCTTGCACAAGTTTCCTGGGGGAAATGCTGAAATCCAACCAGCTAGAGCTTTTTTTTGATAAGAATTTCTCAGTTTTCAAATAGATATACTTCACAAGAAAGCCAAAGGGCAATATCAAGATGTTGGGGCGCACAACAGATCTTGACAAAATATTGTTTGCATATGGCTGAACTATTCGGTGATCCCTGTATTTGTACTTCAACTTATCTCCCTTAACATTGATGCTATTTGGTCTTCTTGTTATGATTGGCAGAATGAGCATTGATTACTTCAATTTTCTGGACAAATATCAAGGCGCATCTGTTTGATTGGGTGATGATGCTGACACAATCGACGTTGCAATTCTCGCAAAGCATAGCAATGTTTGTGGAGTCATCTCTTTATCAGTTACTTTTTTCTGCTAGTTCACAACTCTGCTGTTAGATTTTTTTCGTGTATGTGCAAAAATCTGGCGAGGAAATAATTCCTATGTTTCTTTTTGATACACCCAAGTAGTCCAACTTTATTCTTTATGGTTATGTGTATATGCAATAGCTATCAGCTACAGACCATATCATCATGGTGTAATCGGCAAGTGATGAATGCGATTTTTTTAGCCTAGTTCATTCTATTTAATCTGAAATAATGTGTATATTCTCTTTAGCTGCTACTGAATTATCGAATTTTCGTGTAGCATTTTCCGTGTCATCGTATATTTCACAGCTTAGTTCCATGCATTATATATTTCACAGCTTAGTTCCGTGCATTAAATTTCTTTGCCTCTGTGGCTTGCTATGTGCCATATCAGTTGCTATGCTTGTATTAGGGGATATTTGAATAATTTTAGATATGCGCATAAACAACTGAAAATACTGTTTCGTTCATGTGACTTTCAACATGGTTTGACTGGTTAAACTATGCTTATTTTGTCAATAAATCTGTTTGCTTTTAAAGTAATTATGTTGCCAAAAATTGCTGAATATTCAAACATATTTAGATGGAACCAAGATCATTCACCTAAGATTATCCATATAGTATTTATTCACCGTGATCATCCAGTGTCGTATACATTGCTGAAGTTCAAGAACATGATTTTTTGGCCTGTGGCAGCTTAACTTTATCGGTTGACTCCACTCGCCGCAAAAAATATATCTTTTGTTCGTGAAAAGAACCAAATTTATTATGAAAATATTTCAAAGTACAAACCACATCAAACATAATTATAATTACAATGGAGGTCAATAGACCATTGAACGGCTACTCTTGCCTCTGACTTCCGATCGGGCTGAAGAAACCAGTTCCCAGACGTTACTCTTGACGAACTTTAACAGTAACTTGATCCACTGACAAAGACAAAACCGAATCAGGGAAACTTGCAGCCACGGCTCCGATGGATCTCTGAAGAAAAGAAAACCAGATTGCGGATGTTAATCCTGCGCGGAGACGTCGGGTCCGGTCCGGTCCGGTCCTAGTTAATTCGCTTGCCACATCAGCTCGGTTATCCCTTGCAACCGTGGTTCGTTAAACTACTTCTACATGGCCTAGCTAGTTGCATGGACGCACCAATGGCGGCACTGGTTGTACATGATGATTCATCACGTCACGCCCACGTGCATACAGAGCCAACACACACGTACGTAGACGCAATAACAACTTGTTCACCGTGGCATTAAATTAAAATAGCACTGGTTTCCAGGTCACGACCCTACTAATTTAATTACCTGTTTGGTGTGTTGCATGTTTCACACTTTTGATAATCTTCGTTTTTAACTACGCAGCTGCTCCATGTATGATGATTAACCACCCACAGCCACTTGCATGCATACTTTATGTATACTTCATCCATTCCAAAATATTTGTCTTTCCAGAAATTTCAACAGACTACATACAGAGCAAAACGAGTGAATCTACACTCTAAAATATGTCTATAATATATTTATATGTGGTAGTCCATTTGGAATATCTGAAAGAACAAATATTTAGGAACGGAGAGAGTACATACCAAGAGGAGCAACATCATTGGAGGCGACATATATTGACCTCGAGTGTTAACTTGGTCTAGTCAATATGTATAATTAGAAGCCATTGGAGGCGATATATACAGCTCGCCTAAGAAGCAAGTAGCACGAGGAACTATACCTACCAACGTACGCGCGCACTAAGCTAAGGTAAGCTAAGCCAAGGGCCATGGCGTTGGCGCAGCCGCAGCTAGAGGCACAGGCGCGGTTCGTGCGGGCGGCCGCGGCAAACGCCGGCGTGGAGCTGGACGAGTCGCGGTGGGTGAGCGAGGTGCGGCGGAGGATGGAGGCCGGGGCGGAGGAGCTGGGCGCCGTGGCCATGGTCTTCCACGTGCCGCGGCTGCTGCGGGCGACGAGGCCCGAGGCCTACACGCCGCAGCACTTCGCCCTGGGGCCATACCACTACCAGCGGCCCGGGCTGAGGGACATGGAGCGCTACAAGCTCGCGGCGGCCAAGCGCGCCGAGCAGCTCTTCGCCCCTCACCACACCTTCGACCATCTCGTGCAAAACTTCGTCGGCATGCAGGACAAGATCAGGGCCCCATACCACAGGTACCACCGGCCCTACTGCATTTTCTTTTTTCTACTACACAATTTTATTTGATAAATTCTTCTTTGGCTTACTAAATAAAATCATGTTTATTTGACAAGTAAAAAAACAAAGGAAAAATTGATGGGAAAATCCAGAGATGGGAGAGAAAACGTAAATAGGGAGGGAACGTAGGAACGGACGATTAACGTAAGGGCAAACATATTTTTTATAATGTTTGTGTTATGTTTAAATATATCTATATACCAATATCAAAAGAGTGAGTTGCGGAGATCCAACACATCTCATGTGTTCAACCATGTCTATCCGGCCAATTATCTATATTGTCTCCCCACAAAAAAAGATCTACATTCTCCCAATCTTTGGCGCTAAATGTATTTAGCACCAATCAATATTAGCATCCTCGCGTAATTAATAGCATACCTATGAAAGCCAGCGCAAAGCAATTAGTTATATCCTACCTAATATCAATATGTAATTATGATTTTGCCGAATATTAGTGTGCAGTGCAATTAATATATTGTCTGATATTAACATGTGTTGCACATACACGATTACTAGTATATAGTAGAGATATACTTAGTCATCCATCTAATTAAACTCTCAAAATAGCCTACCTCAAAAAAATATCTCATGTTCAGATTTTTTTCTGGGAAATCAGTATTAGTTAACAAATGAAGCAAAAATGGTATGATGAGGTTCAGTTTGATGTATCTAATAACTATTTTTATTTTGTTTTGCTGATAATAAATTTAATAAAGAATTTTTAAGTTTTACTTATAAATATATAACTTAATAATAGGCATTGCCAACATTATTAGAAAGGACAAGCTATACATGGCGAGCGAGTGTGAGAATATTTTTATCAACTTTTCCATAAATACGTACAAATGTAATACACAATGATAGATGGACACTCAACAAAACTAGGACACATGTTTATTATGAGGGCCTTCTATATATTTCACTCAGGATGCAAAATTCTCTTTGAGTATGATTTAATAGGCAATGGATCATATAAGAAATCACTTTAAGGGAGGACAAGAGACATGGAGTAACACAGATAAATTCAATATACATGTGTTCTGTTTAAAGTTTCCTTTTAATAAATTACATAAAATACAAGTAGTGTTAAGGCAGGTGAAGGAACTAAACATAAAATTACATCCGAGCTTTTGTTTGTTAGATCTATTTTTTTGTAGAAACTTCCTCCAAAATATATTTGTGGAGAGGGGCCACAAGAGAGAATAGTTGCAACCTAGCTTGATGTCCCCACATTGAAAAAAGAATAGATGAAAGGGCTGCATAGTTAAGTTACATAGGTAGCCATGTCGGCTTAGATTTATCAAATCCGCATAGTAAAATCAAGCCGCACAAGTGTGTGGGCCACCACACTAGGTAGAATTAATGTAGACGCTAAACAATAATTTAATTTATGTTATTCTAAATCACGAATAACATGCCCTCTCTCTTCCTCATAAACGTATTGACAAGCCAGTGCTCTTTTTTCTCTTGCTTCCTGTCCAAAGTCTTTCTATTTTGGCCTTGTGATGTTTTTAAAGGCAGTGGAGAACGTAGAGATGAGCACAACAATTTGACATTTCTGGCCGGCGTGGTCACAATTAAATTGGTGTCATGTGGCTATCCTTATGAAGATTTTGTAATCTAGCATTGCTGAGGCAAAGAAAATGGGAGAGTTATTTAATCGTGAACGATTGCTACTTGCACCCCCTAACATAAAAAGGAAAAAAATACCGTTTGAACTGAAGATGACGGGGATCGTCATGTTCTCCTTTTTGAAACACACTTGTCTACTTCGCAGACAAATACACACAACATCTATTGTTCTTAACGAGGCACAATGCCTTCAATATTTAAGTAATATATTGTCCAGTTCTTCTGCAAGCTAGATACTAAGATGACATCGGCACATAGAGAACTAGGTGATGCCCCGCGCGTTGCCGGATGAACCGTGTGAAAGAAAATACATAAATAGATAATTTAAAATATATAAAATAAATAGAGAAACAAATGTAAGGGTGTTCTCGGTTTACATTTAAAAAAGAAGAAGCATGTGATAAAAATATAAAAAGAGGAATTTTTTTGAACTGAACTAAACACAACATCTTTAAAAAAATGAAGCATGAACTATAGTTTTTGCTCCAAGCATCAAACGCATATACTGTCCATGACCACACAAAATTAACGCAGTTTTTTAACTTGTGACTAGCATGCATGATTTGATTTCCTTGAAAACAAAGACATACATGCGCTGATGGGGTGGCATTTATTACAATAATATATTAATGCTAAAAATATAAAAATGCATGACTTGTTGAGGTGGCATTGTTTTCATCAACGGATTAATAGAGAAGATGTAACTTATGAGTACACATGACATGTTGTCACACAATTTTGATCAGACGGCTATCAATAATTGAGGTGACATGGAAGCACCCAAGTGCACAGAAATCTAGTAATATGGGCTACCTATTTAGATATAAAAGATCAAAGAGGAGAAGTCAACCTACTGTAGTTGTGTTGCTTAACTAATCTACTCATCGTTGTATCACCAGTATTCTTGATATTTGTGTTTGCTTCACTTTTTTTGATCCAATTTAATTTGATTAGTCAAGAAACAAAGCCTAAAATGACAAATTTCAACATAGTAAATATGATGGTGTATGTTGAGAGTGTAGAAAACAATTCAAGGTCAAACACTGATGCAACTGCCGCTTCACATTCAAAGTTGACACATTCTCTTTCAAATCGAAGATTCTTCATTGGAGCTGCTTCAATTTCTAAGCAGTGTACATCACAGCATTTATGAAACCTTCTCAAATTTTTACCATAGCCTATTGAGGTCATATCTTGACACCATGGCAAGTTTCATGTTTTTCGGACTTTGTTCGCGCATGTTTTAGTATTAAAACCGGATAAGATCATTGTTAGCGGTCTAGTTATGCCACACAGATGTTTAACATTTTTTTTCATTTCTTGGAGACGACCTAAAATATAGATCAATCCATTTTTTATAGAACTTTTTTACACTAGTATGCACAAATGAGACGCCCTTTTCCATCATGTTCTGAAATATTTTTAATTTTTTTCGAAATACCAAGTAAGGTACCTTCTGTAGTATCTTTAGTTTCTTCATCTAAAACATCCCTAAATTTTCCACATGGAACATATGACATTACAATGCTATCACAAAATTTTGATATTTTTCTGAATCATTTGCTACTTTTAATACGTTGAGTACATTACTAGCAATTTACCAGATAATATTCAATTTTGCATTAGAAATATAAACAAGAAAAGCCATAAATTCAACAAAAAAATATCTTGGGGTACTTATATGTATTTCTAGGCTCCTCCAATTATAAACACAAAATTCAAAAGTTTGATGTTAAAAATCTAAATGTACACATGCAATCCAGTTTTTTACCTGTCTGTACAGTGTTTTTCAAAAAAAAATACTCGGCCAAGATGGTTCCACCGTCAGTCTACCATTAACCGCGGTTGTAATGTACACGAATATTTGCAAAGGCTTAATAACACTAGGCAAACCACCTATTTGCCATGTGTTTTTCTAGCACACTCGATAAAGGGTTGTTTATCGAGTTGTCAATAAAATACACTTGGCAAACAACTTGACACTAGGCGTTACATTGATTCTGGGATGGTAGCCGTCTTTCCTCACCATAAACGTACTTCACACACACCAGTGTTTTTCTTCTCTTATGTTCTTTTGCTTAGGTTTGCTTTGAGAGCATTTTAAAGGCAGTTGAGAATGCAGATCTATTAAGATTTCACATTAATTGGTTACGGGATTACAATAAGCAATTTGAAATGTCTGGCCGGCACACGGTCACAAATTGGTGTCTTATCGTTACCCTTATTAGGAATATGAAGGATGAGCTAAGCTGGCTAGATAAGGGAAAGATATCATTAGTTCTAAGTCTGGGTTAAATCTTTCCAGCAACTCATTGGATTATTTCTTAACTGAGTTGTACATATTTGTTCTTTTTTTCCTTCTTCGTTTGTTTTCTTCTAGTTCTGCTTCATGTATGCTTTCTTTTCTCTTCTCACTATGATTTGTATATTTTATTAATGAATTATTATAAGCACATGCAGGAGACTCCTGTCATTTCCCGTTAAAATACAATTCCGTGCCATGTGATTATTCTGATTAGGATTATGCAATCTAGCATTGCTTTTGACAGGCAAATAAAAAATGGACAGTTATTTAACTGCAGATGATTTTACTAGCATCCCCATATAGTGGAAAATATATATAAAAAAAATACTATTTTTAGGAACACACTGAGTTGATCACAGATGTACACACACTCAATATTGATTGTCAATTACTTTTGCAAGCTAACTAGATAGTACTAAGATGATACCGGTACCAGAAAATCAGAGAGGAAAGATAGACTCAAACTGTTATTGTTGCATGGCTTATCAAATCTTCGAATTATCGTCTTATCAGGACTCTTGATGTTTGTGTTTGCTTCACTTTCTTTGATATAATGTACTTTATTTAGCCAATCAATCAAGTCGGATTACCTACTAAAAATGTCTGAACTGTTGCATGAATGTATTACTAACACTATAGACCATATGACAGTTCAAACATAAAAAATATTTCATATTAATTCTACCTTCTTTTTTTGTTAAGAGGGAAAACCAGAACATACAATTGCAAGCTTTATAAACAGAAGAAATAACTATATGCCATATACAAACACAAGAAATTTTTTGTAAGCTACCTACATACTCGAGTTACACAATCTTGTTGGGTACCAAAGTTGCATACATTAAAAATGTATACTTGTAGAACTCATATAATTAAAAATAACTAAGGCACAAAAAATTAAAATAGAAAATATACCCCCTTTTAGGCGAAACTCAGCCCACAACACACACTGACTCAAGAGGGCCCACCTACAATTGATCTTGTATTTCTAAACTCAAAGTACAGCACCACAAAATCATAATCATATGCTCGCGTAAACAAGCAGAATTGCCTTACTTTTGCAAGAAACTAAGATGAACCCTCAAGAAGCTAAGTAGCTCAATAAAAACTAGCTGAGACAGTGCTATAATCACATTGTTTAATGAAAGTTAAAGTAGCTAGTATAAACCATGCCCATCACAAATTTCAAAACTTGGCAATGTTTGATCTCCTCCTAGTTATAACTTTGACTAGTACTGAATGTCTGAATCTAACTATCAAATTTCATAATCAATCCTTAAGTGGTCATTATTAAATCTAATTTATCTATATTGTGTCAATGTTTTCATAAAACTAAGATTGCTTAGTATCACTAGAAAAAAATATGCCTTCTCGATCGATCATATGCACACTTGCAATTATTGTTTTCATAGATGTGCACAGACACACACACAATATTTATTGTCAATTACTTCTGCAAGCTAGCTAAGATGACACCGGTACCTAGATAATCAAAGAAAAAAATAAAAGTCAAACTGTTATAGTTGCATGGCTTATCAAATCTTTGAATTATCGTCCCATCTGGATTCTTGATATTTGTGTTTCTTTCACTGTCTTCGATCTAACGTACTTTCTTTAGACAATTTATAAAGTCAGATTACCTACTAAAAAAGTTTGAACCGTTACATGAATGTAGAACTAACACTATAGACCATATAACAATTCAAAACTAAAAAATATTTCATATTGAATCTACCTTGTTTTTTCTTTAAGAGGCAAACATAGAACATACAATGCAATTTTATATATAATAGGGAGAAATAATTATATGATTTATATAAACATAAAAAAATTGTTTTATTATCATCAGAAAAAAAAATCAAGCCTCATCGATCGATCATGTGTATACGTGCAATGAATGAATGTAGGTTCCTTGAGGTGAACGAGCAGACGCTGTCATGGATGATGGCCATCGACACGTGCTTCCTCCTGGACTTCCTTGAGAAGTACCACGTGGACAAAGCCACAGACCTGGTGTCCTCCTCGCCCAACTGGATCAACGCCACGGTGCGGGACGCCATGATGCTCGAGAACCAGATCCCGCTCTTCCTCTTCACCGCCGCGCTCCAGCTCCGCCACGGCTCCGAGGAAGCCGCCGCCGATGCCATGCGCGCCGTCTTGGACCGCTTCATCAGGGACGTGTGCCCCATCAAGACCAACACGCCGGCCCTCACCGGCGACATCGCCGAGCACGGGCACCTGCTGGAGCTTCTCTACCATTTCCTCGTGCCCGCCTCGGCCGTCTCCGCCCAGCAAAATGCGGCGAAGCTTCCGCCCCTGGTCCCAGAGGTGGCCATCTCCCTTGACGCGCACGGTGCGGTCGAGGAGCAGCAGGTCCCGGACACCGACAAGGTGAAGCAGGCGTGCATGCAGGTGTCCAGCCTCGACGTGCCGCCTGTGCGGTTCGTGAAGAACCTGATCTCCAAGCCGATGACCGCGGTTTCGAGCCTCCCGGGGTGGATTGTGGGCAAGGTGCCGCAGCTGTCGGGTGTCGCGCAGCTGCTCGGGAAGTTGATGGCGTCGACGGACGTGGCGGCGCTGCTCAAGGGCGTGAACCTGGCCACCATCATCAAGTCGCCGCTGGCGCAGGAGATCATGATCCCGTCGGTGGCGCAGCTGGCCGCGTGCGGCGTGCGGTTCTTGCCGGCCCCGGAGGGCGTGGCCGGGATCGCCTTCGACGCGGCCACGGCGACGCTGACCCTGCCGGTGCTCCACCTGGACAGCAACACGGACGTGATCCTCCGCAACCTGGTGGCGTACGAGACGGCCGCCGTGCGCGGGCCGCTGGTGCTGGCGCGGTACACGGAGCTGATGAACGGCATCATCGACACCCCCAGGGACGTGAAGATCCTGACGGGGTGCGGGATCATCGTGAACGGCATGAAGAGCAACAAGGAGGCCGCCGACATGTGGAACGGGATGTGCCGGGCGGTGCGGCCGAGCAAGGCGCCGCTGCTCGACTGCGTGATCACGGAGGTCAACGCTCACCGGGACCGGAGCGCGGCCGTGAGAGCGAGGAGGATGCTGAAGCGGTACGTGTTCAGGTCGTGGAAGATGCTCACGCTGCTGGCCACGGTGGTGCTGCTGCTCATGACGGCGCTGCAGACCTTCTGCACCGTCTACGACTGCAAGCGCTGGTTCGCCGGACGCATACCGCAGCTGACGGCCGGCGGAGGAGGGCAGTAGCTAGCAAGCTCGCTTCATCCCTTCCACGTCCCCGGCCTACCTACAGAGCTCCGTGATGCAGTGTCAACTGTCAAACATACTCCGCATTATACATTTCCACTATGTTGTGTGCTACTATGACACGGGCATTGTTGTCAAATTCAAAGACGTTCTATTATTTTTTTATTATGTTGGTCCTTACGTGACTTGTACTTTGATATTTATGATATGAATAAGACACGTGTTACCATGCAAAATAAGAAAAAGTCTCGAACAAACTTTAAATATATTTTGGTAACGGTTACAGATTTTTGTAAATCCTTCGCAGACTGTGGGCAGGACATTGTAATCCTGTTTGAGTTCACGGTTGTGACCAATTCGCTATCGCCGGCGCGGACCGGTGTCCTCCGCCATGGCGCCGATGGCGTCGGCGTGGTGGAGGCAGCGGTGTGGTTGCGGTCCTAGTGCTCTTATCGCATCACGGCAACGATCTGCATGATTGGTCCTTGATATGGTCATCGACGTGTTTCGGAACTCCTACCGGAGATCTTGCCCAAGGATATCTGGATCGGATAGAATCTGGTCGTGAGCATCCATATCAGCCTACGTGGCATCATGATGGTGCGGCGCGAAGCTCTGTTGTTTGTTGACATCATGAGACATGTCGGTATCTCGATTTTCATGGCGTAGATAGCGGTGGAGCAACTCATGGTGGCTGAGACGGGAGGATCATAAGGCGGAGGGGCCTTGGAGGCGATGAAGTCAGCTAGATGTTTGTTAACTTTCGGAAGCAGTAGTGACAAGTGGGGGCGGTAGCACAGGGAGGATTTCATTTTTGGCGGTGCTCCTCGGGTGTCGAGTTATCACTTTCAGGTTGAAAACCTCATATCTGACCTTCATTGGTTGTGACTGGCAATTGCCTTGCTGAACGTATTGTTTTGAGAGATCGGACTTTCTCAAGGATGAAAACCAAAGATTTTGGGTCGAACAACGACGGTGCTTGTGCATTGTTTTCTTCTTGAAGGCGTCGCTTTTGAAGACCTTTTATGTTTTTTAGGTGTTGTCTTTGATGGTGATTTGTGTGTTGCTGCTGAGAGGAGTTGATCACTGTGATAAGGCCTTTTTTTTCCTTTTTGGGTTATGTGCATCTTGAATGTCTTTGTGATATCTTGTTGGTGTAAAGGCAGAGTGTAATTGATATCTTCACGATATTAATATATTATTTTATTCAAAGAAAAAATATAGCGCCCGCTCGCTTTTTTCTCCTCCCTTCTCTCCCCTCAAGCTATGATTTTTCTGACGTGGAACGGCTTTCAGCCGGCTGACTAGGCTCTATTATTCTTGCTTTTATGTCTAGCTATATATGCGTTGGTTGTATACACGTGGGCTAGACGTGATGAATTCTGGATTCGGATCCAAAGTGCAAGCTGCACCGATTGAGGCCGCTGAAATTTGTGGCTTTTGAAGGCATTGACACTGGGAGCCGCTTCTATGGCTGTCATGTGCACGTGAAACACTTGTTAGTAGCAAAAGTGAGTCTAAGCATTGGATCTAGGAACCCAACTTCTAGTCATATGGTGAGCTAATTAACTGCTTGATAAGAAACTTCCATTTGTGCTTGGACTGCATTTGGCACTGCACTGCAGTGTCTGAAGCATTTAGGCAGTGTACTGAGTTTTTCATCATTTAGGCACTGTACTGAATTTGTCTGAATATGTATTGAATGTGTCTGAATTTTACACTGCACTGGTGGCTGGACAATGGCATCTTGACTGCCGCGGTGAGCTCCCTGCCAAGAAAGTTTAGAGGAAGAAGAAGGAGGGCGACTTATTGCACCAAATACATGTTCGTTTAATGCCAGTTTGTGCATGAATTCTGTTGTTTTTGATGTCACATCTGATCACACTGCATACATGTGAAGTAAAACGTACGTGCACGAGCTAGTACAAATACATGTTTGTTTTATGCCCCGGTTTGTGCATGTGAAGTAAAGAGGCTTTCAGCAAAGTTTATTGCATCTGGGTGGAAGATACTATGAGAATATATTCCATTTTCTGCCCGGAGACCAACCAAGAGATACATATTTTTTTACTTCTTTCACAGGAGTAGGCAAAGGTAAATGAAAAGAAAGAGAGTTGTAACTCCGTTCGAGCTTTATGCTATTACACCGAGGACAAACAAAATAACCTCTCATAATAAGTTTGAAGATGCATGGATGATGAGATGATCACTCTGAAGGGTCGTCTAAGACGGTGATCGCCTTACCGGAGCGCTCTGAGGTGAGTCGTGCCCATTCGTGAACCTCTAGTAAAAATCTTCCTCTGACGCCCATATTCAACAGGATAGCACAAGGCCATATCCTGGTCAAGACCCATGGCTGTATTCTCATATGCTCAAGAACACAAGCATTTTCCAGGATACAACACGCAAGCTTAGTCTGAGCCATGTAGCACCGGAACCCACTGATGTAGATGGTCTTAAGGTGGTCATGGCGGCGCATATGGGGGCCTTCCTCCTCCATCGAATCATCATGCACCCCGACCATGTTGTGTACGTACTTCATCTGCATCTGGAAGTTAGCAGACAGTCGGTCAGAAACAATCCAAGTGCAGATCTTTCCCTAAGAATAATGGATACAGGCATGCATAAATATACTAGAGGTCTGTCTATTTATCTAACTACACGAATAAAATGACACTCACATCCAAGTGCAGAGTCTCCAGTCGGGGTGCAACATCCAAACAGTGGGCCAGTTGAAGAACACCATTGTCGCAATTTGGTAGGTTATGGTAAATGACAGTTAATTTACAACTCATATGCCTCAAATGTATAAACTTGTGGTCTGGCCTTGGTGTCAGCTTCTGCAACTGGAAATTTGCGAAGACAAAATGAATGGCATTAGAGCCCATTCTTCTATAACCATGAGGTAAAAAACAAGAATAGATAAATAGACACTGGGGGTAACCTGATCATAAACAGATATACGAGCTTGCACATTTAGCATCTTCACTCGCAAAATGATTGGAACCATAGTGAATACACGGGCCAGTCCATTTCTGCCTTCAAACATTATTGTAGCCTTCTCTAACTTTGAGCCACCATTAATTACTATAGGAATCTCTTTTCCTTTGTACTCAAAATGAGCAAGATCAGCAGCTTGAGACTCAATCGTCTCGACATCCATCTTCTTAACTAGCAAATGCTGAAGTTTATCAAGTTGGTGCGGTATGCTTAAATTGGTTACCCGAGAGCACTTGATCATCTCTAAGTCCTCAAGTGCCCGACAGTTTGCTAAAAAGCCTGGAATGTCTCCAAATATCTGAACACATTTCAGAACAAGCTTTCTGAGTACTGTAAAGCCACATATTCCCGAGTGTGGCTTTATAGAAACGCCGGTGAGAAACAAGGATCGCACAAATGAGCTACCTTGAGTGCCTAAAACCTCAAGCGGGAAGTGGTGAAATTCAAATGGATAATCAATTATTACCAGAGAAAAAGCTATTATCTTTGCCTTCGATGTAGCGGCAAACTCAATCCACTTGTCAAGATTTTCAGAGTCCTCTTTGTGTACTCCACACCTGATGCTGAACTTATTGATTCCTATCCCACTATGTTGTTGAATAACCCAATTTATAGTCTCAATGAACTTTTCTTTTCTTATTTTGGTAGTACCCTTGAACTCGTCATTTGTGTCCCAATCCAGAGTAGCGAGGCCATCAAAACAAAGATTGCAGTGGAATCTCCAGACCCTTCTCCAACTTGTGGAAACAACGCGTGACCTAACAACCTCTTTCAGTGGCAGCAGTGAAATTATAATAGCTTGAACTTCCTGTGACAAGAAAGTATCAATTTTTAGGCATATTGACTAGAACTAACAGCCACTGATTGGCATAATGAGCTAAATGTGCATATATTTGAAAGAGAAATATACGCAGATGCAAACATGTTTTGTTTGATGATCTATTATAGCAATTTGATATGCAATCGCACATAAAACAAGTTATGCAAGATGCCCCAAACTTTCACATCACTTGGAAAATAGCATGAAGTAATATAAAAAAAACACTTTAGTAAATATTCAATTTCCCTTTATGTAATTTATGGAGAGAAAAACAAAATAGCCTGGTGGAATGGAAGTTACCGTAGGAAGGTCCTGCATCCTAAATGATGGTGGCGAGCTGCGCGCGTCGGCGATGTCGTCATGATGCTCAGACCTACCCATCTTGACCACCGCCGCCTCTTCCATGGGCTGTTGCACGTATTAAGAAACCATAGGTTAATTTTTTTTAGAAAACGAGCATATACTCCCAGCCTCTGCGTCTGGATGATGCATGCAGCCATTTTATTATCATTCACAAAGACCTCACAAAGTAATACATCAATAAAAGTAAAGTCACCATCTTAGCAACACCTGTCGCTACTCCTATCCACTTGATGAAGGGGTGCCAAATGTCCGAGCCGAATATCAAACAGACATCACACCAAAGCCTCATCTAAAGCCGGATGCCCCAGCCAAGCCACAATGCCGGGACTGGGTCATACACCGGTCTGCCGCACTCTCAAAGCCTGCTGCCGCCGTCTTTCGCCGATCCATCTCCAGAGGAGGTACTGACGCACTGACCTTGCCAGGCATGCCGTCAATGCCACCAAGGCATCAGACAACGCCACCATCATGCACGTATCCATTCACACGCGCCCGTCATCGAGACTCCGCGGCGCCATGCCGCCAGGATCCGTCGCCGGCCTTGAGGTTGACGTAACACCGCTCCTCCTCTTGTCCTCCCCAGCCAGCACTTACTACAAAATGATGCCCCGGGGAGGGAGAACGACACCGAAGGCGCCATCATCACCTGATCCGGTTCCAGATTTAGGGTTTCTCCCATGACATCCCGATCGAGTTGACATGACCTGCAACGACGATGCCTCAAGAAGGAAACGATGTCAAAGACGCCGCCATCGTCCGCCAAGACCGCAGTGAAGCGTGGTTTTCACCGAAAGCCGCGTTGTCCCGGTCTCGTGGCTGGCTGGAACCAATGCCGTCGTCGGTACTCCGGCAGAGATCCTCCATCCCTTCACTGGAGCCCTCATCACGCCACCAACCATCCACGTGAAGAATCGACGACGGATCTGGGTGGGATCCAAATCCACAGTCGCCGCCATGCCCACCATCGCCAGCACCACCAGCCATCGGGTCATCGGTTGTCGCCGCACGGCCAGGGAGCCGCCCTGGCCGCAGCGCGAAGCCCCCAGCCCGAGGTGCCCCAGCCATCTCGACGGGTTGCCACTACCTCCTCTTGCCTCAACGCCTTGGCATCAGGCGCCGCACCACCGCGGCCAACGCTGGCGGCAGCGGCGGTAGGATCTTTCGCTATGGGTCATGGGGCTAGCGGCGCTGGGATCTGATCCCCCTGACGCTGCCCTAGGGTTGCGGCGCGAGGGGATCGGGAGGGGGAGGGGTCGGGCAAACCATAGGTTAATGGAGAAAGGGAATCTAAATCGATCTATTGAATGGAAACACATACGAGGGAGGATAAGGTAGAGGATGATTGTATCACTTACTCGTGTATCTAGAGGAGGAGGAGGAGGAGGAGGAGGAGCTACTTCATCTTCTCCGGTTCTGGCCATCGCTATCCTCCCTGCCGTCCAAAGCCGGAACGAGTTTAGTCTGGTTACCCTTTTATGCCGAGATTTGATCTTTTGCCACACACATCTATGCTGGCACATTGATAACTTACCCTTTTTTATCCGATTTGGGCCCATTTCCAAGTTTACACTAGAAAGTGAATGACTGAAATGTCCCTGGTGCCCGCATTAGATGAACCCTAGCTCTCGGGATCCCAGATTTCTTTGCCGCAATCCATGGCTGGTTTCAGATTACCTGGACGGTGAGAAGATGATGAATTTTCATGGCAAGCACGTTAGCTGACAACACCACGAACATGAAGATGGTCATGGCCAGCGAGGAAGACGATCTGGTCTGGGCTCGTGCTTTCATCCAGCCACATCCAGGCACAATCTGGCTTGGTTTATGACATCGTCTCTCCCAAATTCCATGGGTCACATTGTGTTCCACAACTGGGCAACGATCAGGCGGTAGCGCTTGCAAGCGAATTCCTCATCTTCCATTTGCAGGTTATTCAGTTTATTAGCCATGTTTTGGATCCGTTCTTCAGCGTCCTTCTTTTATCTGAATCTCTTCCAGGGAGAAGGGTGGTCTGTTCATCCTTTGTTTTGGATCTTGGTTGCAGTAACCAAACAAAAATGTATTTTGGCCGTCTTTGTTGGATCACGCGTTTACGTTCTTATTACGGTTCGCTGACAAGACACTTTCTATCTTCCTCTGTTCGTGCATGTGCATACATAACCCTTCTCCTGACCATCTTTTCTGGTGATGGTGATGCGGTGAATAGGCCATATCTAACTTTCAGCGAAATTTTGTGCCCAAACAAACCGCAAATTAATGCCTGTGTGGATACAGAGAGAAAAACAGGCTTTTTTCGCCCCTGAAACATGCTATAAAAACCATGCTCATTTGAGGTTGGGCGCCATGGTGTTCAGTGCCAGCCAAGTGAAATAACATGCAGCAAATTCTGTGTACATGTTCTGTATGACTCAAGATGATTTAGTGCATACTTTGAAGATACAGTTCATTTTTTACTCGGGTATAGTTTTACTTCTTTCACAAGAGTTGTCGTTCAAGCTTTTTATAAGAGAAAAGACCATATGGCTCAAGATGACTTAGCGCATACTGGAGTAGCCAATTCAACATAATACACCAGCCATAGCCTGAAGAACACATAGAAAACAAGCGCACGCACAGGCGCAGCACCAGCCAACATTAACTTTGAAAAGGCATGATAAGATCGTTTTATAGAACACAGATGGGAAAATGACATAGGCTCGCTCACTCTGAAGGGCCGTCTAAGACGGTGATCACCTTACCGAAGCGAGTCATGCCCACTTGCGAACCCTTGGTAGAAATCTTCTCTGGACGCCGATATTCACCAGGTTAGCATAACGGCATATCCCGGTCGTGATCCAGGGCTGTACTGTCATGTGCTCAAGAACACGAGCATTTTCCAGGAACCAGGATACAGCACGCCAGCGTGGTCTGAGTCGTGTAGCACCGGAACCCGCTGATCGTTTGATGGTACACGGAAATAGGCTTGCTCACTCTGAAGGGGCATCTAAGACGGTGATCGCCTTACCAAAGCGTTCCGAAGCAAGCCGAGCCCCCGGTAAAATTTTTCTTTCGACAGTGAAATTCTTCAGGTCAGCATATTGCAGCTGCAACCCTTGGTTGTACTTCCATGTGCTCAAGAACACGGGCATTTTCCAGGATACAACACGCCAGTTCAGCCTGAGCCTTGTAGCACCGGAACCCACTGAAGTGGACAGTCTTAAGATGATCATGGTGATGCATGTGGGGGCCTTCGTCCTCCGCCACCTCATCAGGCGCTGAAGCCTTGAAGTATGAATATATCATCTGCATTTCAAAGTTAACAGTTAGTCGGTCAAAACCCGTCCGAGTACACATGTCTTTCCTGGAAACCATCTATTTGTCTACCAATACCAATAATATGGCACTCACATCCAAGTGCAAGGTCTGCAGTTGGGGTGCAACATTCAGACAGTGAATCAGTTGAAGAACTCCATTATCGGAATTTGGTTTCTTAAGAGACAAGACAGTTAATCCACAAGTCATATGCCTCAAATGCATAAACATGCCACATGGTCTTGGTGCCAGCTTCTGCAGCTGAGACATGACAAGGACAAATAAGATGACATTAATTAAAACCCAGTTTCAAGAAACTAGTACAAGGTAAGAAAACATGGATATGTAAATATAGACCAGGTAACCTGTTCATAAGCAGATATTTGAGCCTGCACATTTAGCACCTTCACACACAAAATGATTGGAACTGCAGTGAATACACGGGCCAGTCCATTGCTGCCTCCAAACATTATTGTAGCCTTCTCTAACTTTGAGCGACCATGAAGTACTATAGGGATCTCTTTTCCTTTGTACTCAAAATGAGCAAGATCGGCAGCCTGAGACTCAACCGTCTCGACAGCCATTCTGTCAATTAGCAAATGTTGAAGTTTATCAAGTTGGTGCGGTATGCTTAAATTGGTTACACCAGAGCACTCAATCAGCTCTAGGTCCTCGAGTGCTAAACAGTTTGCTAAAAAGCCTGGAAAGTCTCCGAATATCTCAACAAATTCCAGAACAAGCCTTCTGAGTAGTGTGAAGCCACATATGCCTGGGTGTGGCTTTTATAGAAGCATCAGCGAGATACAAGGACTGCACACAAGAGCTGCCTTGAACAACTAAGGCCTCAAGAGGGAACTTGTGGACTTCTTTGGACGGGCAAACAATTTTCTTCAGGTCAAAAGACATGATCTTCGCCTTTAATGAAGCGGCAAAGCCAATCCACCTGTCAAGATGATCAAAGTCCTCGTTGTGCAGGGCACACCTGATGCTGAACTTACTGACTCCTACCCCGCTATGCCGTTGAATAACACAATTCACAGCCTCAATGAACTTATCTCGTTTTATTTTCAACTTAGCTTGTGATGTTTTGACATATTCATCAACGGCGGCCTCCTCGTCAGATTCCAAAGGGGGCACTGAAGGGTCATCGTCCAGTTCATTGGGACCATAAAAACACAGATTACAGTGAAATGTCCAGAGCATTTTCCAACTTGTTGAAACAATGCTGGTCCTCACAGCCTCTTTAAGTGTGTTAAACTGGTAGACAAGCGGAATAGGCACTAATTTACTGAAATCCAAAATGCACAATGCTGAAACTGTATGCATTGGAAAGAGAAATCTGACGAGATGCAAATCGCATCTTTTTAGAGAGTTTTTATTGGGTGTTTTACGATCTTATTTGTAACAATCTTGCATGTACTCCCGGATGCCGTTACAGGTGTGTGGAGGCGACGTCTGTGGGAGCGTTAAAAGATAGTTGTGTCAGCCTGTGTGGCTCCTAGAGAGAATGGACAGTTTTCAGGCCATTTTGCTCTGAAGACAAGGAACTAATTTCTCCTTCAAATTTGGACGGAATGCGAAGCTACAAAATAAGAGAGAGGTTTTCCTTTTTGGTAGTTATGAGGAAAATAATTTTGACTGATGGCATGGAAAACATGTTCTCCGGTTCCCCTGAAACTGGTGACCATCTCTATGCACTGTCCTGCAGCCAAGTAACTGTCGTGTAATCTAGTGTTCAGTTCGGCGCAATTCTGCTACTAGTACTGTTTTTACTTATCAGTCATGTACATGTTGGTTTTCGCAGTTTCCTGTTTCGGAACACAATTTAGTTGGAAAAATGTGAAACGGGACTAGATTCAGCAGAAGTGATTCGCCATTTTTTTTCCTCTCTAACAAATCAAGCAAGCCGGTGCTCTGTTTCGTCTACCAAACAGCTTGACCCTACACACAAAGCCTCACTTCAAGAAATAAAAAAACTAGTGAGGCAACAAAACACCATTTTTTTTCACCCCGGAGGTGCAGATCCATGGAGAACACCACAAGAGAGGGCATCACATCACATCAAGGGCTACTTTTTTAAGTGAAAAAGGAGGAGGTGGCGGGAGGGAAGTTACCACGGGAAGGTCCTCCATCCGGAAGGACGGCTCGTCGCCGGCGCCGTGGTGGTGGTGCTCCAGCCTGCTCAGCTTGCTCGCCGCCGACCCTTCGGCCATTGGCTGCAGCTGCACGGAGAGGTGGGGTGTTGACGGAGAAACAGACTAATCAGGAACACCAAGAGGAGGGGAGAGGATCATGTTTACCTGCGGATCTAGAGGAGGGGGAGGCGGAGGAGCGGCCATTGCTGCCACTGCAAGAATCAAGATTGGCGGAGCTCAGTCCGCTTTCCTTGTTGGTGCCAACGGAACGCTCTTCGCTTTTTGGTCCCAGCAATCCAAAGGCGTTGGGACGATTTCATTTCTTCAGTGCACACATCACATAGGCAGTTCTGATCTAAAATGGGTCCAACTCCCGTCGAATAATGCATTTATGCTCCAATCTAAAATCGATTCCGGCAGCACCTCCTGCTTTCAGATATAGCGGCTAACTCAACCTTGGAGCTACCCTAATAACCCTGCATTGCATTGGTAAAACTCAGTACCACCAGACTAACTTCATAACCCCATTATTCATTTCTGTAACTACAGCGCCGTCAAGAAACCAAAAGAGCAAGCATACAAAAGGAAGCAGGCATGCTAATTTGAACTAGCTAGGGTATCATTTAACTTTTTAAAAACAAAACTAGGTACAGTACATTACACTGACAAAAACCTCGTATCACGATGATTTGCGTTTTCGCACGGTAAAAATGGACGTCCCTCGAAACCATCACATTTCCAGTCCAACACTTCTACTGAGAGCTAAATGGGCGATGACAAGACCATCAGCAACTACAGCTCATCCTTGTCGTACTGCTCGTGCTCCGGCTCCTCCGCCTTGCCCGACTCCTTCTCCTCCACCTCCGGCTCTTCAACCTCATCTTCGTCCTCCACGGCCGCGTCGGGGCTCAGGTCCAGGCTCTTCTGCACCGACCGGTAGATGCTCGAGGCGAAGTCCTTGGGGTCCGGCAGGTTGAACCCGCTCTCCATCAGCGCCGTCTGGTACACCAGCCTCGCCGTCTGCTTCAGGCCCTCGCTCTGCACACACACAGACACCATCAAGTTAGCAAATCATAAGACACCGTTGCCTCTTGCAGCATTCAGAGAGCAAAAATCATGGTATACAGGGAAGACTGTACTTACATCGCTGTCCTGGGCAACCTTATCGCGGAGCTCCTTGATGATGGGGTGCCGGGGGTTGATCTCCAGGACCCTCTTGCCACGCATGTATGCCTGCTTGCTCGCGTCCGACAGGGTCTGCGCCTGCATGATCTTCTCCATGTTGGAGCTCCACCCGTACTTGGAGGTGACCACCACGCAGGGAGTGTTGTGCAGCCGGTTGCTGATCTTCACAGAGTCGATGCCCTCGGTGTCCAGGGCCTTCTTCCACCAGTCGGTCAGCTCCTTGAACGACTCCTTGAGGTCCTTGAGCTTCGAGTCCTTTCCAAGCTTCAGGCCCTCCTTGGACACGTTCTGGAACTTCTTGTCCTCGTAGTCCATGAGGTATTGCATCAGGTACTCGTCCACAGGGTCGGTGAAGTAGATAACCTGCAAGAAAAGATCGGGTGCCATGTTACTTCACAAGCTTCATACAGATTACCATTTAAACCTGCTGCAAATGCCAAGCATAGCACAAAGTATCAAGCTCTTGACACTCTGACAGGTATTAAGTTACTCTCTGCCAGCATTGGAATTGACATTACTGTAACTATAGATACTGAAATTCAATCTGTGCGTTCAACACAGAATTTGAGTCCTAAATCTCCTAAAATGCTGTATGGCAACATAATATGTGTTGTGATCTTCAGTAAAAACTGGTTTCTGAATACACTGAATAGATGAAATCATCATTGTGAATTTAATTTCTTTCAAAAGTGCATATGCAAGTAAGCGGGACAAATAGCAAGTGCAGTGGTAACGCAGTTGCATAGGTACTACTAAACCTGACTGGAATGAAAAGGGGAAACCACAGTAACATACCTCATAGTTTTTCTTGGTTAGCTGCTCAAGGAATGGAGATTTCTCTAGCTGCTCCTTGCTGCTTCCTGTAAGGTAGAAGATGTCCTTCTGCCCTGACTTCATCCTTGAAATATACTCATCAAGGGAGACAAGTTTGCCATCTGACTTGGAACTGAAACAGACAAAAGATCAATTCTGTGCCCCAGTTTATGGAAAGAACTACCAGCATGAATAATACTGGAATACAGAATGTAGGACAAACCTCTCAAATCTCAGAAGCTTCGCAAGACGGTTCCTGTTTGTTGCATCTTCAATGATTCCCAGCTTGACTGATTTGCCAAACTCATTCCAGAACTTGGCGTACTGGCCCTTCTTCTCCTCCATTGCACTCTTCTCATCATCTGCTTACAGAAGGCAATCTATAAGGACTATCGTCATAAATTATAGCAAGTGACTTAAACTTCCCAGAAACCCTAGTTACCTGTCTTTTCTTTGTTGCTGTACTCATCAGGATCCTCCTCAGCAAGTTTCCTAATCATGTCAAGAGCCTTGCGGATCAGTTTCTTCTTGATGGTCTTCAGACTGCTATGTTGTTGAAGCATTTCTCGCGATACATTGAGGGGCAATGTGTCTGAGTCAACAATGCCCTAGAGAGAGAGAGAGATAGCAAGTTATAAGTTAATCTGTGCATGTCAAGCATCACAAAGAAAAAAAATCTGTAGAAGCCAATATGCAGTACCATCAAAAAGCTGAGGTACTTCGGAAGAAGATCATCGAATTCATCAGAGATGAAAACCCTTCTAACATACAACTTGAGGTTTGACTTGTTAGCATTGTAGTAGCTCTCGTACAGATCATGTGGAGCCTTCGGGGGAACAAAGAGCAAAGCTTTGAACTCAACATCTCCCTCAGCACTGAAGTGGCTCCAAGTCATAGGCTTGTCGTCACCGAAGTCCTACAGAAAAATTAAAGTTAGAAGACGTTCCTTATTTTCTTCTCAAGTCAGAAAGCTAGGCATTTCTCCAATAAATTATAATCATATAACCACAGTATGTACCTTAGCTAGTGAGTGGTAAAACTTTGCATACTCTTCTTCAGTAACCTCCTTGGGGCTACGAAGCCACACGGCCTTCATATCATTCAGAAGCTCCCAGTCAGTAGTAGTTTCCTTCACAGTCTTTGTCTTTGGCTTCTTCTCTTCATCATCTTCTGTCTCTTCTTCCTCTGTCGTCTCTGTGGCTACAAAATAATGGATAATGCGTTAGTGACTGCATGCACACAGGACAATATGATCTAGAAAGAATGGATAACATAGAGTCTAAAACTTACTTGATTCCTCTTCTTCACTTGATTCCTCATCAGCTGGCACTTCAACATCAACCTCCTTGGTTGCCCACAAGTAAATGGGGAAGTTGATGAACTCGGAGTACTTCTTTACCAAGTCCTGCAAAAACAGCAACCATATTAAACAAATTATAACATAAAAAATGCCTCAAAGTGGCAGATGTGTTTCGTCATATAATGTTTGAAATACAACTATGGGACAGAAAGACCTATGGATGGATACCTTCAGGTATAATTCAGATCCACTGGGTCTTAAGTACAAATACAGCAAGAATTTAACAAAAGTAAACTGCACTAACAACAAGAAGACATGGTAATATGGTGATACCTTCAGCTTGCCTTCTTCCAAGTACTCCTTAGCCTCATCGCGGAGATGCAGTTTGATCTCAGTTCCACGGCCCAGGGGTTCATTCCATGTATCCTCCGAAATAGCGAATGATCCATCAGCCTTGGACTCCCACACGTATCTACCAGAGAGGATACAACGTCACAACAGCAACAAGAAAATTGCATAGAGAAAGGCAAGGAATGCATCAAAAGTAGAAGGCATCAAAAGACAAGGGGATTGGTCGGTGTCTTACTGTTTGTCATCGTTGTGCTTGCTGACCACTTCTACATAGTCAGCAACCAAGTATACTGAGTAGAAACCAACACCAAACTGCCCAATGAGATTCAGGTCACCACCAGTCTGCATCTTTTCCACGAAAGCTGCAAAAAGTGCAAGCAATTAATTTTATTTACAAGATAAATTCAATGATTAGATTATACACTGGATGGTATTTGGTGCAATATTCCAGAAATAAATAATGCTGATTTTGCACTGGAGAATTCAAATATCTTAGAGCAGAGCAATCGGTAGAAAACAGCAGTACCTGAAGTACCAGACTTGGCAATGGTTCCAAGGTTCTTAATGAGATCTTCCTTGGTCATACCAACACCCCTATCCCGAATAGAGAGAATCTTGTTCTCCTTGTCCAACTTAATCTGCATGTGGACAGGGCAAATGCCTTACCAACCAATTCAAAGAGGAATGACATGGCAATAAAAAAAGGCTAATAGCTCTGCAGGTAACCATACCTGGATTTCAAGCTTAGCAGTGTCGCCTTCGCCCATAACCTCCTTATCAGTGAGGGCAAGGAACCTGATCTTATCCAAAGCCTGCAAACATAAAGGCACCACCCTTTAGTTTCCAGGTCCCACAATGCAACATAAATACAGGGGGTCAGAATCAAATGCAATACATACATCAGATGCATTGGAAATGAGCTCCCTCAGGAAGATGTCCTTGTTGCTGTAGAGTGAGTTGATGATGATGTCCATGAGCCTGGACACCTCAGCCTGGAACTCAAACTTCTCGGCCGAGTTCCTGAGGGTCTTCCTCGAGATCGACTCGGACTCCCTTCGCACATCAGAAGTCATGGTATCAGTACAGAATGACAGCAGCATGACATGGGAACCATCAGCGTCGATCAGGCATTAGTGCGCACCTCTGGACAACCTCAGAGTCGGTGGACAAGCCATGGGGGACGGCCCCAAGCTTCTCCTCTACCTTGGGAAAGTCGCCCACCTCGTCACTGCTCTCCTCGGCATTGACTTGGAGCTTCTTAGCTGCAGAAGCATCAAGGATCAGACAAACGACTCGAATATGGTGTGTTGATGTGGATTACAGCAGATAGGTACAATTGTTTGAATTCACTAGGAGTATGTATAGTAGCGCGCTAGATCAGTAGCAAGCAGCACTAGATTTCCGCTAAGGAAACACTAGATTGGTGTATAAATCTATCGAGTAACTGGACTAAACCCTATTTAAACCCCGCGACTTAATTAGCAGCATAATTTGGCTGAAAATTTAATAACCCACAACGGATCTAAGAACCAAGTAAGCCAGTAATGTCGAACACCGAACAAACCCCAGCGGCCCTGCCATCACATCAGATCGGGGTGGCCGCGAGCGCGCATCGCGACAGAGCCAGTAATTCAGATGCGAGATCTACAGCGGAAACTGGACCGAAATTTGCCATCAGAGATGGCGCCCAGTAGCACTAGCCTCTACACGAACGGATCAAACAACCGGAAGCAATTCCGTCTGGATTCCCCACCATGAATTCATCGCACGGCGCGGGATTCAGACAACAGAGGGGAGTGCCGCCGCGAAAATCAAGCGGCTACGCGAGCTGGAGAACTGATAAGCTACCTCCTGGCACCGTATCTAGGCGCGCTGCCTCCTAACCGAACAGATCACAAACTACCACCTAAATTCGCTGCCCACCCGCAGAGATCGCCGAGAAAATCAGGAGGGGAAGAGCTCTAGCGGCGGCGGGCTGGGCAGGGAGGAGGGGCAGGGGGGCTTGCCTGGATCGGGGAGCGTGGTGAGGAGAAGGACGAGGAGGAGCGCGCAGGAGAGCGCCCACTTGCGCATCGTCGCCGGCCGCCGCTTCACTCTGCCAACCAAAACTGGGTGAGCTCGTCGCGTTCGTCTTGGCTCGGGGCCGGCGAGATGCGCGACCCATTTAAACGGGCGAGGAGGAGACCCCGCACGCCCGGTCCGCGCGGGCGGGATGGCGCCACGCGGACGAGCGGACGGCCGCGATGTGGCTCCGGCCACGCGGCGGGCCGCCAGTGGATGGCGCGCGGGAGCTCGACGTGGAGCGCGTGCCCCGGCCGTCCGTCGGGGCGAGCTGGAGGATCGGACGGCGGGGGTCTCGTGGGTGTAGTGAAGGGTTTGACACGTGGAGGGGCGGGATTGGTGCCGGATGGGTCGTCGACGTCGACGACACGCGATGCGCTAGAAAGTTCGCCGCGGCTCAGTGGAGTGGATATAATTCGTTCGCGGGGTGGACTCGT
This sequence comes from Triticum urartu, assembly GCF_056163025.1. Classification (NCBI taxonomy): domain Eukaryota; kingdom Viridiplantae; phylum Streptophyta; class Magnoliopsida; order Poales; family Poaceae; genus Triticum; species Triticum urartu. Next base: position 719,332,342 of record NC_141879.1, read on the forward strand.
GGTGGGCCAGAGGCCGTGATGGGTGCGTCCGGGCCGGCCTGGTCAGTCAGTCAACGGGGTGCTTGACTCGTCGCCGTGCGATGGACGTCAGAGGGAAAATTTTGCTGGGCTTTCGGGCTGGCTGGGCCATTAGCACCGGTTCAGCCCAACGAGAAGCACAACTCCTCCAGTGATACGATCCTCAAATAAAAAAAACACCTGCAGTGATACTGACAGAGAGCTACTAGTTTCAGAGGATGCAGTGTGTTTATGGCACATTTATGTATTCAATAATCGATTTAACGAAACATCCAACAGGTGATTGAATCCGGATGAGATCATGCAAGAACCAACAAGCAGCCAAAAGTTTTGGCAAAACCTGATTATTATTGTTACAGATAAGTAGTGACACTTTGTACGGCCGGTTTACATTTTCAACACTGGTGCAGTTTCCTTTTTCCTTTCTGTTTTTGAGAAAAAGAGTCGATCATTCCATCCGTCAGATCATCCAAGGCTTTTGTCTGGGTACGATGGACATCTCTCGACTTAATTATGCTGTCATCACCCTCATCCATAAAGTCAAAGGAGCGAACTTGATCTTTCAATTTAGACCTATTGCTCTCATTAACAACTTCACTAAGTTCCCTGCTAAGGGGTTTGCTACTCACCTCTCTCCCATTGCACACCGTACCATTAACCCGTTTCAATCTGCTTTTATTAAAGGCTGTTTCATCCTGGATGGGATCCTTTGTCTCCATGAAATCGTTCATGACCTCAAAATTCGTAACTCTAAAGCTATGATCCTGAAGCTTGATTTTGAGAAGGCCTATGACTCGGTCAGCTGGCCTTTCTTGAGAAAGGTCCTTCTGGCTAAAGAATTTGATGGGTCGTTTGTGCACAAGATCGTGCAGATGGTCTCGGAGGGCCACACTGTGATCTCTGTGAATGGCCAGGTCAGTAAGTTTTTTGCCAATGGCAGGAGACTGCGGCAGGGTGACCCCGCTTCCCCATCCTGTTCAATTTGTAGCGGACGCCCTATCATGTATCTTATCCAGAGCTGCTAACCACGGTCATATATCCCCGGTCACCTCTCATCTTATTCCTGAAGGGGTTACTCACTTGCAATATGCGGATGACACCATTATTATGGTTGATCTAAATGGCTCTTGCCTCGCTAATCTCAAGTTTATCCTCCTTTGCTTTGAAGCCATGTCGAGCCTTAAAATTAACTTTTCAAAGAGTGAGGTCATTGTCACCGGTGTGGATGACACTGAAGCCTTGTGGGTGGCCCATCTTCTTAACTGTAAGCATGGATCTTTCCCCTTTAAATATTTGGGCCTCCCCATCTCCCCTGACTTGCTTCATGCAAAGGAATTCGCCCCGGTTGTGACCAAGGTTGGTAATAGGGTCCTGCCCTGGCGTGGCCGTTATAATACCAATGCGGGAAAAGTTGCGTTGATTAATGCCTGCCTATCCTCCCTTCCCATGTTCATCATGGGCTTCTATTTACTTTCTGGTGGTACTCATGCGGGATTTGATAAGCACCGAGGAGCTTTTTATTGGAACTCTGCTGATAATCGTCGCAAATATCGTTTTGTCAAATGGAAGTTGATGTGTCGACCCAAAAACCTTGGAGGGTTGGGTATTATTAACACTGCCATCATGAATCAATGTCTCATGATCAAGTGGTGGTAGAAGATTATGACTGTTGGGAGCCAGTCTTTATGGTTCTCCATTCTCAAGGCCAAGTATTTCCCCCTTTCTAGCACGCTGTTTGCCATATCGCGTGGTGGCTCTCAATTTTGGAAGGCCCTGGTGAAAGTGAAACCCCTTTTCCAGTCCCACGTTAAGTTCGTAGTGGGAGATGGCTCCTCCATTAGGTTTTGACTTGATTGGTGGTGTGGAGACTCACCGCTCTCTGTGACCTTCCCCTCCCTGTTTTCGTACTGTCCTAACCCGGGTATCTCCATCGTGGAGGTGGCTGCTAATGGTTGGAATCTGGCCTTTCGCCGATCTCTTTCACCTGAAGACTTTGAAGATTGGCAACGTCTTACTACCTTTTTCCCCATGCTCTCGGAGAATATGGATTCGGTGATCTGGCCACATTCGGCGTCCGGCCGCTTCAAGGTTAAACCGTTATATTCTAAGCTTATTGGTGGCTCCCCTACTAGCAGATTCTCTCAGGTCTGGAAGGCTAGGATTCCTCCCAAAGTTAAGATTTTCTTATGGCAAGCTTTTAGGTCGGCTGCCAGCGGCATACCATATTCGTAAAAGGAATGGATCGGGATCAGAGTTATGTGCCTTGTGTGGTGACATGGAGGATACAGCTCATATCTTCTTCCATTGTGTCCTGGCTAAGCTGATTTGGAGTTGTGTTAGAGAGTGGCTCCAGGTGACCTGGGACCCTGCTTCCTCTTCTGTGCTCCGGGCTCTTGCCAGCACTTTGACGGGCGTAACCAGAGGAGTCTTTTGGGTTGGCCTGGGAGGGATTTGCTGGTCCCTTTGGACGACTAGGAACAAGTTTACCATTGAGCATGTGTTTCCCGCTAAACTGGCTGATTGCTTATTTAAATCATGTGCTCTCTTGCAGCAGTGGAAATCATTGACTAAGGAGGAGGACCAGGAAGCGTTGAATTTGTTGATCTCTAAAGTTCGGGCCTCGGCGTCTTCTCTCTGCAGACAGGAGCAAGATGCTTAGCTGTTTATGCGCCTTGCTTGGCTAGTTTCTCTTGGGTTGTGAACTGTTCCAGCCTGTGTGCCGTGTGCTGGCTAGGGAGCCATGTATCCTTCTGACTTTCCTTCGGCTGGTCCATGTTTGGGGTCATGTTGTTTATGTGTTTGGATGCTACTGTGTGTTGCTACTTTGCCTTATGGCTTTATTTATAAAGTCAGGTGCATGCCTTTTCTCTAAAAAGAATGTCAGGGTGCTCAACGAGAAGGTACATCATGTAATAAGAATATGAGATAGAGAGCATTGATTGCTTCAGCCATGTCCTTGTCGACCAGCTTTGATTTGACAACATAGTTATTGAGGAAGGTGCTTGTTGCCATATGCCAGATAAGCACACTCTTCTACAAGTCAGAACTCATGTTCCAATCGAGCTGCTCACTCTCGTCGAAGCCGCTGAACCTATGAGCCCAATATCCACTCCGTCCTGATGGCCTTTTCGAAAGCCACGATTGCCGAACCGAGGAGCGCGGTGAGGCGAGGGAAGGTGGAGGCGCAGGATATGAGCGTAGCGCTGCGGCCGCGGTGAGCCGGAGCAGAGAGGGAGCGGCGTGCTGGAGCCGAGACGGAGTAGATAGAGAGAGCAGCGAGGGTGTGGGTTCATTGGGAGAAACTCAAGGGCTTTTCTGCAAAGATACCGGGCGCAACACTCTTTTTGGATCGGAGGGATAATAAATTTATGGGGGGGTGATAGGCGGCGGCGCGCCGGCCCAAACTTTGGGCCGTTCGCATCCCAGCCGTACGATGAGAGCTGCGCGGCTGTCAGATTTCACCTGAAAAAACGATTCGCCCAGCTCACCCTGCGCCCTTCTTGTACCTCCTGAATCTCACGGCCTTTGACCAAATCTATGGATCGGTCCACACCATGACGTCGCTCCTCGCCAGCGGCAGCACCGCGCTTCCAGCTCGCAGTCGCCATGGTCGCGTTGCTGGCTGGGTCGCCACTGCTCGCCGGCTTGCATCAAACCTCCTCCCCACCCCCTCCCCCTACCCCCGGGACCGCCGTTCCAGCAACCCCGATGACCTTCCAGTGTGTCTCGCTGCCGTGGCTGTTGCAGCTGTAGCGGTGACCCATCACGGCTCTAAAAAACCTTCCGTTGCCGCAGATTTGGAATTGCTGGTTCCAGCAAAACAAGATGATGTTTGAAGCAAAAATTCTCGTCGGCTGCATAAAAAATTGACTCACTGATACCAGCAAAGAAGAAGAAAAATGCTAACATCTCTGGAAAACACGACTCCAGCAAAAAAAGATGCTGGTTGAAGCAAACCTGCTCGTCGATTGTATCAAAAATTGCGTGTCTATCCTGATGAAGAAAAAATGTTTCCATACTCGCATCCATGGAAATCGCATGTTACAGCAAAAATAGCTGATGGTTCCAGCAAAAACAATGGCTGGTTACAGCTGGTGACGAACTGTGTGATATGCCACAGATTACAGGAAGATGGAGGACACCTTTTTCTTCGTTGTAAGGAGGTGAAGAAGATGTGGAGGGCGTGCGGGCTGGAGCAGACTAGGCAGAAGCTACTATCATGCCAGTCGCCGCGCCAACTCCTTAGCCTCATTGTTTCCCTGCCCGAGGATGAGAAGCTACATACGATCTGTCTTCTATGGATGTGGTGGACGGAGCGAAACAAAGCGAACCACAACACTCAGAGAGCCTCGATCCAGGAGTTTGGTCTCACGCTGGCAAAACACATTGCGGAATGGCGTCTGTTTTTTGGGAAGAAAGGAAGCAGCAACGCAAAACCAAAGCCCAGATGGACTTGCCCGGCCACGGATGTTGTCAAGATTAATATTGATGGGTCTTTCGACCCGGAGTCCTGGCACGCTGGCTGGGGCTGCATCGCTCGTGATCATACGAGAGAGATGATCTTCGCGGCGGCGGGTAAACTAACACACATGTGCGAAGCCCTACATGCCGAGGCGTGTGCCCTGATGAATGCAATGAAGCTAGCAGAAGACCATGGAATGGGACGGGTTGTTTTTGAAACTGACTGTACCGGGATCCAGCAGGCTGTCACGACAACTACACTGGATCGTTCCACCCTGGGCACTCTCTTTCATGAGATCAAATACCTCCTCCAACTTGGTTTTATTGAGTGGAATGTCACTTTCTGCCCTCGCTTGTGTAATGTTCCTGCCCATGAACTTGCGGCTATTGGTAGACGGGACGACAATGCCGGCTTCCATGTGTGGTCGGTAAACCTCCCAAAAGTTGTAACCGATGCGGTGACCGACGATATGGCTGGTCCACGGTGATTTCTTGGAATGCAAGGTGTTCCAATTCAAAAAAAAACAATGGCTGGTTGAAGCAAAAATAAAAATGCCTGATGGTTCCAACAAAATCACCAGCGTGGATATAGCACCGCGGCGTCACGGACGTAGGATCGTGCGGCACCGGTTGTAGCTTCGGTGACCAATGGTTGTAGGATCCGCCATCGCCCGTTCCAGCATCCCGTCGCAAACGGTGCCAGCAATTCGATGGCTGGTTATAGCATCCACAGATGCCGGTTCCAGCATTGCTGTGGCCGGTTCCAGAATCAACCATGGTCGCCTGTAGCAAACTGCCACCGCTCGTCCCAGCACCCTACATGGTCAGTTCCAACAAATTGGTGCCGCCGTTCCAGCATCTGCTGGTGCCTAATGTAGCACCGCGGTGCCCGTGCATCTTCTTCAGCATGGGTGGTGCCACCACTGTGTCGTCGGTCGAGGTCGTTGCAGCTCCGGCGACCAGCGGTTGTCGCATCTGCCACCGCCGATTCCAACATCCTGTCGGCGGCGGCGCCAGCAGACAGGGATCCCAAGCGGGAAAAATTATGATAGGGAACGACGAGCATGCTACTGCCGGCCGCAAGGGAGAAGGAGGAGAGGGGCAGCCGCATTGGTGAGCAGAGGAGGAGAGGGGCAACCATGGCGTTGGTGAGCAGAGGAACGAGTGGGATGGTGTGCATTGAGGAATTGGTGGAGAAAAGGAGATCGTCCCTGGCTGGATAAGACCGACGCGGCGGTGCAAGGGCCCCACGTACAGGGACGTGGCTCCACACACGTGGGCACGACGTGGTGAGTGCGCGTTCGACCGGCGCAAAGAGTTGGCCGGTCCGTCAGACAGTAAACGTTTGCCTAAATTTATTGGAATATATAGTGGGCCATATTGAATCTCACAATAGAGAGAGCTCCATACACAATCATAATAATAAAGACAAAACGGCACATGAAAGCGCGTGTTTACTTCTAGTACATAGGTATGCACAATGAGCAAGCAGCTACCCAGAGCCTCCAAAGCAAGGGAACAAACCAATTATCGGCGACGGATCTCCAGTAGCCGCAGTGAGGATGAGAGACAATACGGCAGGCGCAATGGTCTGGCATATCTGCCTGAGTTGGCCCTCGGCGCCACCATCATTCTCCTCCGGTGGATACACGCAGCATGGGTGGAGGCAGAGCTTGCTGCTGTGGTAGTGGAACCCCCGCACGTTGCGACGGCAGGCGTCACATACAAGCCTGGCGCCCTCGGAGCTGGGGACTTGGAACCGGAGCTTTATCGTGATGTTCTTGAGCGACGGGTGCACAATCTTGGTCCCTTCGCGCAAGGCGCACTGCTTGTGCAGGTTGAAGTTGCAACTCTGGCACCTGTACCTCTCGCCCCCGCCCTTCTTATGGCAGCCATCACACGTGAACTTCCTCCTCTCGGGGGTCTCCAGCGTCAGCTTGTGTTCCGGATGGGCCGGGTGGCGTTTGCAGGTGGAGCTTGACGAACCCATGGTTTTGCTCACTCGATCAAATCAGCTTCTGATACGCAGACAAAGGTTTAGTTTCCAATGAAAAGGAATAAATGCAAACAACTGGATCGTGCTATTTTGTGCGTTCATGTAATTAACCAGAATGACTAGTGCGAAAAGGAATCTTTGATTCATAGAACTAACTATTGCCATTTGTTAATATGTGCATATATTAATGTAACTAGTAAGCATGCACGCGCAACGCACGTCTCAAACGTAAATCAGGTGAGATTCACATAATATAAAAAAATTGTTTTTAAAAATATAAATCAAATGGATACACAATGTTTTCATGCTCCAGATCACATTTATTTTCCAAAGGAATTATCAAATGATTAATTAAACTCTGGAATAGCAATTTCTTCATGTCCCAATTTTTTATTTCTAGAATGCATCAGAGGAAGATTGGTTGATAGATAAAATTGCAGATCAAAAATTTATGACCCACCTCCAACTGCCAAAAGTGCAGTATTAGTCGTGCAAATTGCAGAATACTCCCAAATCGAATTAAAGGTTCACCTGATTGATTTGTGATAGACCTTCGGTGCCCTCGACTGTGCATGTAGGAAGAACTGCAGGAGGTCCTCGACGGCCCAGTAGGACAACGACAGGAACGGCGATGACGGCACCTACTGCGCCACGACCGAGACTGGTGCCGCCCTAGGGACGACGGCAGTTGGCGGCTTGGACTTGGAGGACGTCAGTGGTGGGTGGTTGTCAGCGTGGGTGTTGCGAACGGAGCTAAAGTCGACGCGGATGCCGATGGTTGCTGTAGAGCATGCCCTGGACGTGGATGGAGTCGTCGCAGTAGCGGCAGAAGAGCGCTTGGCCTCCAGGCAGAAGACGATGGTGGTGACAGCACGTGTGTTCCCGGAGGAAGACGAAGCTCCTCAAGCTTCCCCCATGTGGCTAGCGTGCATGATGGCGGCTCGCGGCTCGCGATTAGCTTCCTAATAGGATGAATGCGTCCGAGATAAGTTTTTTAATAGGATGGATTTGTCTGAGATTAGTTTCCTAATAGGATGGATGCACACTGATTTAGTTTTCTAGAATAGGATGCACCCGTGATTATTAGTTTCCTAATTGCTCAGGCGTGGAGTTTCATATTTTCCTCCACGGTGGAGTACGGTCAGTCAATGTAAATTGCTAAGTGCACACAGAAAATGGTTTAGGTTAAGGCTAACCGTTAGATTGATTTTAGTGGGCCTAATCGTGCGGTCGTATTGGATCTGTGTACGCTTTATGGGGTGTGCTTAAAGAAGTTTTTGTTTGATTGTTTAATAGTAGTATAGAAAAGAGGAAATAGCACACAAGCCTCGGTGAATAGCATCAGGAAGAAAAACTTTGGCTCCCTCAAGAATTTGAACGTTTCGTTGAATTTTTTAACACTAGTAGAAAACGGGCCTTTAGTCCCGGTTCCAGGGCCTTTAGTCGCAGTTCTGGAACCGGGACTAAAGCCCCCCCTTTAGTCCCGGTTCTGTTACGAATCCGGACTAAAGGCCCTCCACGTGGCCTCTGGAATTTTACGATTTTTTTGGATTTTTTTCTCGATTTTTCAATTTCTGAATTATTTTACAATTTAATCTCTAATCATTCCTCATCATTGCTCAATTTAATCTATAATCTCTATTCTCTAATCACCCTTATCATTCCAAATCATCTAACTTCCCGGCCGGTCACCCGTCCTATCACTACTCCAGCCTGAGCACGCCTAATTTTCGAGTTCTATTCCCCCTAGTTTCCAAGTCTGCACTTGTTGTTTTCCTGACAATAGTAAGATGTCAATCCTATTAACCCTCAGGGGTTTAGCTTGAGCATGAAGTCACACGTTTCACTTTTTGAGTTTGAAACTATTCTTCTAAAAAACAATAATTATTTAGTAACACTAATATTTCTTGAATAAGTAGTTTGACCATAGTTTGACCAAAATTCAAAAAAAACTAAAATAACTATTTAGTAACACTAATATTCTTGAATAATTATTTAGTAACACTAATACTTATTGAATAACTAGTTTGACCATAGTTTGACCAGATTTAACCAAAATTCAAAAAAACTGAAATTTGAGCCTAACTTTTTTCCTTTTGGAATTTTAGGATTCTAAAAACTTGCAAAACGGCCTACAGCTGTCAAAATCGGATATATTATACTTTTTTCCGACATCGTATGCAAAAGTTATAGCCATTTTACTTTTTTATAATATTTTTTTCCAAAACATGTCCAAATTTAAGTTTTTTTAATTTTCCTAACTAGTAGATGTAGTAATGTAACTACATCTCGAAGGATTTTATTTTTTTCAAGTTTTTATCATTTTTTTTTCAAAACTCAAATGGTGATACACGGGGGGGGGGGGGGGTAGAGTTTGAGACACGAACCCCTTTAGTCCCGGTTTGAGACACGAACCGGGACTAAAGGTCTAATCTTTAGTCCCGGTTTGAGATACGAACCGGGACTAAAGGGCATCACACCCTTTAGTCCTGGTTTGTGTCTCAAACCGGGACTAAAGGTCTCATTTGAACTGGGACTAATCCCTTTAGCCGCTCGAACCGAGACTAATGCTCATATTAGTCCCGGTTCGTAATGCAACCGGGACTAATGTGTATATTGAGCTGTGACCAAAGCCATGTTTTCTACTAGTGTAAGTATTTTTTTAACTATTTGTACTACTTTTTTTAACTATTTGTACTACTTAATATGTGGTCTTTGGCCTTTTCATATGAAGAAAAACCAAAACCAAAACTATAGCAGAATCAACGTATAACTGGAACACTATCTTTGTTACTCCCTCCATCCAGTGAAAAGTATACATATAGAAATTTTCGGAGAAACTATGGAATAGAGTAAAAAATGCATTAGAAAGATGCAAGCCACCATATCTCTCCTCTTTAATTACCCAACCCCCAATGAGCTAAGTGCATGTACAAATTAAAGAGACCATGTGTAGAATGTTAGTAGTCTTGATTACCGTGTGATGAGAGAGAAACAATTTTTACTTGAAAGTGCATTGGAAATATAGAAGTACACTCTTTTGTGAACATAATTTAAAGTCAAATGTACACTCTTCAACGAACGGAACGGAGGGAGTATGCACTATCTCCACTAGTAGTTAAAAATCTATACTACTTACAAAGAATGTAAGGGCATCTCCAACGCTAACCTTCAAACCGCTTGCAACCGTCTGAATCGCGCGGTCCGGACGCGGTTTGCCATCCAACGCAGTCCTGCGTCGGTTCGCAGGGAAGTCCAGACACACTTTCTCCCGCAAAACGGAGATAAATGTGGGGGAGGGGGGCTTTGCAGGCGTCCGGACAGCAGCCACGCCCGCGTCTGACAACCCTAGCCCAGCCAAAACCCTCCTCACTCGCTAGCATGCACTTCCCACCCGAAACGGTCAGCGCTGCTCCACAATGTCAGTGCCGCATTCATGCCCAGCCAAAGCGGACGCGACCTCTCACTGGCGCCGGCATTGAAGTGGCGCGTCGGCCGAGAGAGCGCCGCTTGCACTGCTTACCGGTGCACGTGTCTGCTCTACGTTTAAACGTCCCACGGCCACTCGTCCATCCGTCTGCCGCCCACCACTGCAATTCGCCCCGCTATATAAACTCCAGCCCCGTCCATAGTCGGTAGTCATCCTCCTCCGGTCCCTTTCTCCCTCCGCATCATTCCCACCATGGCCTCCTCACGCTCCAAAGCTCTCTGGGACGGACTATCGTCTGAGCAGGAGAAGGAGATGGCCGCCATTGCTACCGGTCGGCAAACAACCGGAGGCCAACGACGTCCCAATGGCGGACATGACCGAGGATGAGCCAGCGCCACCCTCCTTGCCGTCTCCACCCTCTTCGGTGAATTACAACATGACTATCAGCGAGGCCCATGCCCATTACATGGACATGGTGCGGAATGAGCGGGAGAATCAGTTTTCGGGAGGCGCTTGCCGACGCGGCCTACAACCTCCAGCTCCTCGAGGAGCACCGGCAGACGGAGGAGCAGCTCGATGCCGGCAGGATGCGAACATGGTGGAGCAGGCGATGCTACTCGAGTCCTACCGTTCTGCCCCCGAGACCTGCCTCGCCTGCTGGCGGTACTTCCAGCGTCAGGCGGAACTTGAGGCCGCCTACAAGGAGTTTGACGAGTTGGAGGACGAGGTGTGGGGGCAAGAGCGACGAGGAGAAGGTCATCGCCGGCTCTGCCAAGGCCGCTCCCCGTCGCCACGGCCATGAAGCCGACATGTCCAGTGGCACCGTCGGCAGCAAGGAAGAGTAGTGCATGGTAGGTCGCTGCTGCTCGGGTACCAGGAAGGCCACCGCTCTTCCCTTCCGCCCGAAGCCAAGCTTGGTGGGCTGATAATCGCCGGCCGATTAGCCGCTCAAGCTGCGGTGGCGGAGGCTAAGGAGGCAGAGCTGAAGAGCGCCGAGGCGGAACTGGAGAAAGCAAAGGCAAGTGCCAGAGCTTCAATTCTCGGGGCTCATGGCAGTCCGGTGGGAAATGGGCGCCGACTATCATTGAGATTGGGAAATTATAACTCGAGAGTCGGACAAGTTTCACTTTTAGGTGAAGTATTCCCGAAATATAATGAATTTCATTGGGTTTATATGATATCTGCTGTGTTTGCATGAATCTCGTCCTGTTTATATGAGAAGCCGATGTGTTTACATTGAATTCATCTGGTTTGTTGAAAGAGTGTTTAAATGTATGTGAGCAGCATTGGATGGCCGGCTCCCGCGTCAGTGTCCCCGGACCTATCCCTCGTGTCCGCGAACGGATGCGGGAGGAAATTTGCGAGTCGGTGTTGGAGATGCCCTAAGGTTTCATGTTTCACTTTTCTTCCCACGAACCCTTCGTCCAAGCTTACTCGTACGATAATCAATCACCTTAGATTTTCTTACTTTTAGAACCAATTCTACTTTAATTTACTTACCAAAATATAAGGTGTTGGACAAAATTTGACAAACATTTATTTACACAAATCGTATTAATGTGGGCAGATAAATCACAAGGTAATGTACTTGAGCCGTTATATAACAAAATAGACCTTTAATTAGTATATATGCTAAAGGTTAATGTAACTTTTATTATGTTTAGATGCTTTGTATTTTTTATGAGCATTTATAACTGCTCGGGGTTCTATTTCGCCAAAGAAATAAGCTTGACGAAGCCTTTCTCCTCTGTTCAATACATGTATGGAAACTGGATGTTGTAGCCCTACATCTAAGGACGAGACTTGCATGCTCCCTTCCCATGCTCCCATCCGTGCTCCCGCATACGTGGCTTGATTTGATTGAAAGAAAATAAGACCCGGCCCCATCCCCTGAAAATCGGGGGGGGGGGGGGGGGGAGATGATTAGATTAGAAAAAAAAAGGAAAAGAACAGCCGTAGGATAAAGTGGGAGCACGGATGGGAGCATGGAGAGGGAGCAGGTAAGCCGGATCCTACATCTAACTATGTGCGTTCGGTTTGCATGGTTCGATTTATATGGTTTTATGGTTTGTACATTATTAATACTTCAGTAAATATGGTATAAAATTAAAATACGGTTCAATTTCGGTATATATCAAATTATTTCTGTATATACCATAATAACCAAAGTTGACGTGAATTTTTAAAAATGAAGTAATAATTTGCAAATTTATGACTCGAAACACATACTATTTTAGAAACCATAAAAATCATACAATTAATTATGTTTGGTTTATTTCAGTATGATTTATCAGTTCAGTTTGAAAATGCACAGAATAATTAACCTCCAGCGTATGCATGCATATGCAGCCCGGAATGCAGCAACAACATAGGCTTGGAGCACGCACCTTGACACACGTAGGTAGTAGTATATATTAACCTAGTATTTTGAATCCCATGTAGAAAGAAACTTATTATTTTGAAAAAGCAAAATAAGAATGTTCGATCCTCATGCATATGATTTATTAATTGATGGACAAAATAGTTCTTTTTTGAATGGTAATACGTGTATCATTTATATATCATAAGGATCATAGTACATGCCTCGTAAAGACATGCCTGGCAAGAATGAAAAGACAACCGAATGCTAGCCTTTGCAAGAAAAAAAATTACAATCAAGACTGGTGCAACACCAAAGGCGAAACCATTGTTGTTGAACAAATCAGACAGGGCCAACACCCCGAACACGTTATCAAACTCTAGATCTGACACCACTGCACGACTAGGACGTCGGAGGTGGAAACCATATCTGTGACCCACGAACCATGAACCTAGCATACGATCCACTATCTTTCAGGTGCAGTCGATGCATACCACAATCTGCACTCGCTCGTGGACTACCTCTCATGCTCCACGCCAGCGCTGGTGCAATTGTCATCGCAACAGCGGAGTTCGAGGACACAAGTCCACTACGAGGATGCCGCCACCGCCACACCATCCTTGTATGGACATACTGGTTTCAAATCAACCACCAACAATAGGACCGGCCGCCTCAGTGAGAAATAATCTGAAGATTCTTTATTCAACGCCGCCATTGTCACCGTCAAAGTCAAGACAACGAACGACAAAAAAAACACTAAGCTACAAGGGCCTAACCTAAAACTACATGATTCACACACATAGATTCATCGATCCCATCACCACCGACGACCAATGTCGTCGGTGTAGGAGCCCGTCAGAAAAAGGTGGCGGAGAACCTGACGACAGGTAGGTTTCTAGTCACGTGTACCCTAGACAGAAACGAGTCACAGGATCTGTTCCTAGGAGAAAATAGTACTCCCTCCGAAAGCTAATATATGAGCGTTTAGACAATTTAAACACTCATATATTAGCTTAAAGAGGGAGTACATACCGTAGGCACAACTAAACAAGATTGTGTATTTCGCGAAAGAAAAAAAAGATTGTGTATGTATGTGCTAACCCTTTGACTAAATCCGGCGGTCGACGTGGGAGGCGATGATCGATTCCCCACGAGTTGTCTGCTCCCCGGCGACGAGAGCTTCGCCCGGCAGCACCACCAACAACCTTTAAGTAAAGCGTACGTTCGATGTAGAGTAGTATATATATATATATATATATATAGGTACATGTGTCCAAACAACGTTAAAGGCCACGGGAGTAGTTGAGGCAAACCGCTGCGACTGACTAAGCAAAGGCATCCCGCTTTGGCCACACTGAATCGCCTTTGATTTTGAGTCGTCGCGTCCCTGTCTCGAGACGACGCGTATTTCGTCGGGCGCTTTGTCAGTTCAGTACGATAATGACTGGACTACTTTTTTTTTGCGGGAGAAGGAACTTTCATTTTATTTTTTTGCGGGAGAAGGAACTTTTATTTTATTTTTTTGCGGGAGAAGGAACTTTCATTAAGCAAGAGAGATGCTTACATTCAGACTTGACTATGCTAGCTATCTCATTAGGGAAGTTTCGAAGCCAACAAGCTGTTTGCTGTTGCACCCATCCCATACAAGTAAGGGTGTGGCTAGCAGCATTAGCATGCCGACTAATCTTAGCTAAACTAATGTTCCTTTCTTGGGCCAGAATCATTCTGATCTCACTAACTTGATATGCGTACCGTGATCTACCAACATCCCTCTACGTAATCAGTTGCAGCAGTTTGGCACAATCAATTTCCACAGTCAGTGGCAAGTTCGACCAGTGAAGAGCCAGCCGGAGTCCTTCATCCACCGCATCCATCTCAACTTCCAAAGCATCAGCACAATTAAAGAGCACATGAGTCGCATCAAAAATAACCGCACCTTCGTTTCTAAAGAAGAGACCGTGTGTTTAGCCCAAGGCTTCAAATATCTCTCTCCCTCTCTCGATCATATACAGAAGAGACATAATTTTATTTTTACGGGGAAGAAGAGAAATAATTTAAATGTAAAGTAAAAACTATATATTCACTAAAAAGTAGACACTCTAAGTACTCGTTTCTTTCCAAGATTTCAGAATGGGCGTTGCCTTTTTCATATATATGAAAAAGAAAAACGTACTTTTGTAGAACAATGGCAAGTTCCTGCTGGCAACCTCCTCGGCGTCAACTTACCAGAGTCTTCTAATCTGGAAGGGGAGGCCGAGATATTTTTCCAGAAAACTTGACCACTCTTTCGTCCCAGAACTTTCTTTTCTCCCTCCAGGTCGCTTTCGTGTGCTAGTTTAGTGGTCGGTCCTTGTTTTCCTGCAACTTGAGCAATTCGAACAATTGTAGTGGCATGACTGTGTCTTCAGATCGGACCCTTTTGGTCAAAGCTATCTTCATCGACGGTGATTGTTGTTCTTTTGCGTTGGTCCTGCAGGCCGTAACACGATGACTTCCCGACTGTCTATTACAATAAATTTTGCGAGGGAGGGACGATGACAGCTGCGCACCTTCGCCTCGCTTTAGTGTTTCTAGTCGTCGCTAGGTGGTCTACAGATCTAGATGTAATTTTTATTATTTCTACTGGTTGTTGTACTACCATGATTGAAGATGAATAGATTGAAAGTTTTCTCGCAAAAAGATCTAGGATTTCCAGGGCGCCGGCGTGATCCCATATCCCCCACATCCAACCGAAATAGGTCCCGACATGACGCTAGTGCTCCGATCCTCCGCTCCTTATTTCCTTGTCCCCACTAAAAGCCTTTCGCGTGGCTAGGGCATGCGATCATAAAACACCTTTGTTCCCTAGGTGAGGGAGCCCTGCACTAAGGGGTCATCGGGCAGCCAGCATATCTCTTATGGGCCGGACAAGTGGGCCGCTCTGCGACTGCTAGAAGGCCGAGCTATGGGGCAACTCCGCATCTGGGTAGGAAACCTTTGAAGCCTTGGTGTGTCCTCCAAGTCAAGATAGGAAAATCGGCGTGCTTATTCCTTCATTTGTAACCGACCATCCTACTTAGTCCGTAGAGGCTAGAAAAAGACCATCATCCTACTTACCTAGGGTTTAGTTCATCTGATCTCGTGGTAGATCGACTCTGTAATCATCATATACACTTCAATATAATCAAGCAGGACGTAGGTTTTACCTCTCCGAGAGGGCTCAAACTGGCTAAACATCGTCTCCTTCGTCCCTTGTTCCCCATTGATCCAAGATCTACAGCTCGGAACCCCCTACCCAAGATCCGCCGATTTTGACACCGACATTGGTGCTTTCCACTAGTAGAAAAAGGGCCTAATGTGAAGCACATTAGTCCCGGTTTGTAACCGAACCGGCACTAATGTGACCATTAGTGCCGGTTCCAACGGCTAGGCGGGAGGCGCTCATTAGTACCGGTTCGTGGCAAACCTTTAGTACCGGTTCATGCCACGAACCGGTACTAAAGATGTGGTGGCAGGCTGTTGTCATGCTGGGGCCCCACCAGCACCTTTAGTACCGGTTCATGCCACAAAGCGGTACTGAAGTTTTTTAGTTGATTCTTTTTGCAGCGGTTTTTTAATCCCACCTCGCCAAGCGAGAGGGACTCGCAACAGTTTATAAGCCCTGAGTACAGAGACGATGAAGTAGACTGCACGGAGCTATGTGTAGTTTCTCAAGGCCTGAAGGTAAGCAACATGCAGGTGAGCATTGCGCCTCTATTTCATTTTTAATAATTTATTACAACTCCAGACTTGTTTTGCGTTCAGTATGCACCACTCAAAGCCACGTCATCAATGTTCAGCCCTTCTTGCCTTCATTTGCTATTTTTCATGCATTTATTGATTTATTTTGAGCTAAATGACCCTGAAATTGAAAAGCACTACAAATGAACTCTAAAAAGGTTGAAACTTGACATGGTATCATCATTTCACCCACATAGCATGTGCAAAAAAGTAGAGAGGGTTACGAAAAAAACTAGATGCACTTCGTGTACAAAATGGACAATCTCTTTCGAAATATCAGGATTTCAAACGAAAACTCATCTGTTACAAAGGCATTTCATTTTTTTTACTTATTACAACTCCAGACTTTTTGTATGTTCAGTATGCACCATTCAAAGCCACGTCATCAACTTTCAACCCTTTCTGCCTTCATTTGCTATTTTTTTATGCATTTTAGTGATTTGTTTTGAGCTAAATGACCATGAAATTGAAAAGCACTACAAATGAACTCTGAAAAGGCTGAAAGTTGGCATGGTATCATCATTCCACCCACATAGCATGTGCAAAAAAAGAGAGAGGGCTACGGCAAAAACTGGATGCACTTCGTGTACAAAATGGACAATCTCTTTCGAAGTATCAGGGTTTCGGACGAAAACTCATCTGTTATAAAGGCATTTCATTTTTTTAAACTTATTACAACTCCAGACTTTTTGTGTGTTCAGTATGCACCATTCAAAGCCACGTCATCAACTTTCAACCCTTTCTGCCTTCATTTGCTATTTCTCATGCATTTACTGATTTGTTTTGAGCTAAATGACCCTGAAATTGAAAAGCACTGTAAATGAACTCTGAAAAGGCTAAAAGTTGGCACGGTATCATCATTTCACCCACATAGCACGTGCAAAAAAGTAAAGAGGGTTACGGCAAAAACTGGATGCACTTCGTGTACAAAATGGACAATCTCTTTCGAAGTATCAGGGTTTTAGACGAAAACTCATCTGTTACAAAGGCATTTCATTTTTTTAAACTTGTTACAACTCCAGACTTTTTGTGCGTTCAGTATGCACCATTCAAAGCCACGTCATCAACTTTCAACCCTTTCTGCCTTCATTTGCTATTTTTATGCATTTACTGATTTATTTTGAGCTAAATGACCCTGAAATTGAAAAGTACTACAAATGAACTCTGAAAAGGTTGAAATTTGGCATGGTATCATCATTTCACCCACATAGCATGTGCAAAAAATTAGAGACGATTACAGCAAAAACTGGATGCACTTCGTGTATAAAATGGACAATCTTTTTTGAAATATAAGCGTTTCAGACAAAAACTCGTCTGTTACAAAGGCATTTCATCTTTTTAAACTTATTACAACTCCAGACTTTTTGTGTGTTCAATATGCACCATTCAAAGCCACATCATCAACTTTCAACCCTTTCTGCCTTTCATTTGCTATTTTCATGCATTTACTGATTTGTTTTGAGCTAAATGACCCTGAAATTGAAAAGCACTACAAATGAACTCCGAAAAGGCTGAAAGTTGGCATAGTATCATCATTTCACCTAGATAGTAGGTGCAAAAATGTAGAGAGGGTTACGGCGAAAACTGGATGCACTTCATGTACAAACTGGACAATCTATTTCGAAGTATCAGGGTTTTGGACAAAAACTCATCTGTTACAATGGCACTTCATTTTTTAAACTTATTACCAGTTTGTATATAATGATAAAACACACTAATATTAAACATAAGAAAAAAGAATCACTTAGAAATCTATTTTTAAAGTTAAGTTATCCACAAACTAGTGATTCACACAAATTTGAAAACTACTGGCACTAACAGAAAGGTTGTAATTTTTTGTACCTAAAGCAAAAATATTCACAAAAAAACTCTAAATACAACAAAATACAACTCAGAAATAAATAAAAGAAAATAAATAAAGCAGAAAAGAAAAAAACAACTTTGCGCGCTGCCCAGTGGACCTGCTAGGCCCTGGGACGAGGATGCAGGCCCGTAAGGCCTAGCAGGCCCACAGGGCAGCGCCGCAAAATTAGGCCCAGAAACCTGCTATAGAGAGGAGCTCGAGAGAGGGCTTATAAACTAGTGCGGATGCTCCTCCGCTAGCGAGGTGGGACTAAACTTTGTGCACCGCGAGTGGCAGCGCACCACCTTTAGTACCGGTTGGTGGCTCCAACCGGTACTAAAGGGTGGGCCTTTAGTACCGGTTGAAGCCACCAACCGGTACTAAAGCCCTGCGTTTCCTGCCGCTTGGCCTGGCCAAAACAGACCTTTAGTACCGATTGGTGGCTCCAACCAGTACCAAAGGCCCCTCCAATATATATAGCACTTACGGAAATTTCAGTTAGTTTCTTCTTCATCTGCTTCATCGTCGCACCCGTCCCCGTCGCCGCCCCCGTTCCGCGCGCCCATCCCCGTCGGCATCGCCGTCCCCGTCGCACGCACCCGTCCCCGCCCTCGTCGCCGCGCGCGCCCGTCCCCATCGTCGATCGCGCACGCCACCCCTGGCCCGTCCCCGTACGTCGCCGCCCCGTCCCCGTCACCGCCCCAGCCCGTCGCTGCCCCCCGTCGCCTCGCATCGTCGGCTGATACGTCTCCAACGTATCTATAATTTTTTATTGTTCCATGCTATTATATTATCTGTTTTGGATGTTTAATGGGCTTTAATATGCTCTTTTATATTATTTTTGGGACTAACCTATTAACCGGAGGCCCAGTGCCAGTTTCTGTTTCTTTTGCCTATTTTAGAGTTTTGCAGAAAAGGAATACCAAATAGAGTCCAAACGGAATGAAACCTTCGCGATGATCTTTCTTGGACCGAAAGCAATCCAGAAGACTTGGAGTTGAAGTCTGGGACTCTACAAGGCGGCCACGAGGCAGGAGGGCACGCCCAGGGGGGTAGGCGCGCCCCCACCCTCGTGGGCCCCTTGTAGCTCCATTGACGTACTTCTTTCGCCTATATATACTCTTATACCCTAGATCGATTAGAGGGAGCCACGAAACCACTTTTCCACCGCCGCAACCTTCTGTACCCGTGAGATCCCATATCGGGGCCTGTTGGGGATATTACCACTGGGTGTAAACCGGCCAGGAGAGGCCGGGTTAACCCCATAGTGGTTCACTATACCGGAAGCCCATGAAGATAAAGACGGTGACGCTTTATGAAGGCCCAGGGCCCAAAGCCGGTTTAAGGCTTATAGACATAAATCGGTATGGATATGTAAACTTGTGCTGTAAGATAGAAAGAGCAGAGGCCGAGCTGGACACGTTTATGAGCCGGCCTCGGGATTCTATAAACCAACAGGCGTCAACCCGTGTATATAAGGGGATGACCCGGCGGCGGTTCAGGACAACACACGACAACTCGAGACTCAGGCAAAGCGTATTCGCTCCCTGGTTATCAAAACCCAAGCAATCCCACAACAACTCGATCGTAGGCTTTTACCTTCACCGCAAGGGGCCGAACCAGTATAAACTCTTTGCGTCCCTGGTCCGCTTTAACCCCTTTAAGTTAACCCGTAGCGACGGCTCCATGACTAAGTCCTTTTTCTAGGACATCTGCCGTGACAAAACCACGATAGTTGGCTCAAGGGCTCAAGGGCTACGCACGATGGTTTCGAGTTCTTACAGGGTAGCTTCGAAGGACTCAAGGGCTACGCTGTGGGCCGGATGACCAAGAGTCGTCGCGGCAAGCTCTACATCGACGATGCAGGCTGGGGCGCCGAGGCCGGCTCAATCGAGTACAGGTACCGGGTCCCCTTCGGTGGCATACACGTTTTCATTGGCAAGATCGGCAAACCGGGCCCTGAGCCAGACATTTGCACTGACCTCGTCAAAATGGCTCAGCGTGCGAGACCTTCCCGGGTCAAGCCTATCATGAAGCGTGCCTTCGTGGGAGTCATTGATGTCTACTACGCAACCTTCTTCTTGTAGACGTTGTTGGGCCTCCAAGTGCAGAGGTTTGTAGGACAGTAGCAAATTTCCCTCAAGTGGATGACCTAAGGTTTATCAATCCGTGAGAGGCGTAGGATGAAGATGGTCTCTCTCAAGCAACCCTGTAACCAAATAACAAAGAGTCTCTTGTGTCCCCAACACACCCAATACTATGGTAAATTGTATAGGTGCACTAGTTCGGCGAAGAGATGGTGATACAAGTGCAATATGGATGGTAGATATAGGTTTTTGTAATATGAAAATATAAAAACAGCAAGGTAACAAGTGGTAAAAGTGAGCGTAAACGGTATTGCAATGCTAGGAAACAAGGCCTAGGGTTCATACTTTCACTAGTGCAAGTTCTCTCAACAATAATAACATAATTGGATCATATAACTATCCCTCAACATGCAACAAAGAATCACTCCAAAGTCACTAATAGCGGAGAACAAACGAAGAGATTATGGTAGGATACGAAACCAGCTCAAAGTTATTCTT
Source organism: Triticum urartu (assembly GCF_056163025.1). Lineage (NCBI taxonomy): Eukaryota > Viridiplantae > Streptophyta > Magnoliopsida > Poales > Poaceae > Triticum > Triticum urartu. The sequence goes on from NC_141879.1 coordinate 719,352,793, forward strand.
TCCAATCAATCCGTTGGGCTATTCCTATAAGTGTCACAAACAGCCCTAGAGTTCGTACTAGAATAACACCTTAAGACACAAATCAACCAAAACCCTAATGTCACCTAGATACTCCAATGTCACCTCAAGTATCCGTGGGTATGATTATATGATATGCATCACACAATCTCAGATTCATCTATTCAACCAACACATAGAACCTCAAAGAGTGCCCCAAAGTTTCTACCGAAGAATCAAGACGAAAACGTGTGCCAACCCCTATGCATAGGTTCATGGGCGGAACCCGCAAGTTGATCACCAAAACATATATCAAGTGAATCACGTGATATCCCATTGTCACCACAGATACGCATGGCAAGACATACATCAAGTGTTCTCAAGTCATTAAATACTCAATCTGATAAGATTACTTCAAAGGGAAAACTCAATCCATTACAAAAGAGTAGAGGGGGAGAAGAAACATAAGATCCAACTATAATAGCAAGGCTCGTGATACATCAAGATCGTGCCAAATCAAGAACACGAGAGAGAGAGAGATCAAACACATAGCTACTGGTACATACCCTCAGCCCCGAGGGTGAACTACTCCCTCCTCGTCATGGAGAGCGCCGGGATGATGAAGATGGCCACCGGTGAGGGTTCCCCCCTCCGGCAGGGTGCCGGAACAGGTTCCCGATTGGTTTTTGGTGGCTACAAAGGCTTGCGGCGGCGGAACTCCCGATCTATTCTCCATTCTGGAAGTTTTAGGATACGTAGGTATATATGGGTGCAGGAAGTATGTCGGTGGAGCTTCGGGGGCCCCACGAGGCAGGGGGGCGCGCCCTAGGGGGGTGGGCGCGCCCCCCACCCTCGTGGGCACCTCCCTTCTCTCCTGACATGGGGTCCAAGTCCATCCGGTAGCTTTCCTTCCAAAAATAACTTCTCTAGTTGATTTCATTCCGTTTTGACTCCGTTTGATATTCCTTTTCTTCTAAATACTGAAATAGGCAAAAAACAACAAATCTGGGCTGGGCCTTCGGTTAATATGTTAGTCCCAAAAGTAATATAAAAGAGGATAATAAAGCCCAATATTGCCCAGTGTATATGCTATGCTGCTTTGTTCCCTATATTTGCACTGGTGGCGAACTTTGATGCCCAGTGGATGTAATATGTGTAACAGCCGTGATAGCCTAGCATAAGTTGCTTGCTTATTTATTTCCTTGTTGTCTTGTTTATTTGTTTGCTTGTAGTCAGTGCAGTTCTTTTTAAAACTAGGCCACAATAACCATGGGCTAATATTTACTATAGTGACACTGGGCCTCCTACGGGCCGTAGAAACAGTGGGCCTTCTACGGGCCGTAGAAACAGTAGGCCTTCTACGGGCCGTAGAAACAATGGGCCTTCTACGGGCCGTAGAAACAATGGGCCTTCTACGGGCCGTAGAAACAATGGGCCTTCTATGGGCCGTATCATCAATGGGACTTATACGGGCCGCATGACCATAAAGGGCCATCGTTAATAGGCCGTATTTGATGACGCTATGAAAACGGCCCAACGTATTAACGGACCGCAAACGGGCTGATGTAACCACGGGCTGAATTTGGCCCACAAGCAGAAAATGACAGTAACGGGCCGTAAGTAAACGAATGATGGAAATGAGCCCAAGAATAAATGGGCTCTGAGAAGGCCGAAAGATAACATTTGCTGGAAACGGCCCAACTGAATAACGGGCCCTTAATGGGTATAAAGTGATATACTGTTCATTACGGGCCAGTTTCACCACGGGCCGTTAGTGGGTGTAAAGTGATACACTGTTCATTGCGGGCCAGTTTCACCATGGGCCGTTAATAAGCCAAGAGTTACATAGGGCCTCATATGGGTTGAAAGACGTCATGGGCCATACATGGGCCAGAAGTGAAAATGGGCTGGAATCATATTGGATGGCCCAGATGACGCTACTGGGCCTAATTTGGATAGGGCGTAACGGGCCTTGGGTTAGTGGGCTGTAAATGGGCTATATGCGAACAGGCCGTTAATAGGCTTTCCATGGGCCGGCCCGCCACCTTTTGACCAAGTCAAACGGGCCAGTCTTTTCATAGGAATGGGATTCTGTTGGGCCGTGCCATGTGTCGACATTTCATAGGCGCCTTCTGTCCAATGAGTGGATGACATCTGTCCCAACGGTGAGCCGACACGTGTTTCCTCCAGCCAATGATGATTTTACACGTGGAAAATCCCCATTGGTCGGGGCTGTTAACGGGTTATCGGATCCAAAACCCGACCAGATAGCTTAACGGTGTTCCTTTATGGTGGATGCCACGTGTCGGTCACCCTTGACGAAATCAGTTCTGTGACGCGCGATTTATCGTCATGGAAGTGGACACTTCCGTGATGATAATTTTGGTAATGTCATCGAACACTTCTACGACAGCACAAGTATGACTATCTTGATTCTTTCATAAATTTGTCATGGATGTACATGCATGACAAAAACGCGACCTACTGTGACAAACATGTATCATCACGGAAGTGTATTTTTTTTGTAGTGAAGTAAAGTTACCGATGAACGAAGATGAAAGAGGGGATGCCATCGGGGACATCCCCAAGCTTAGGCTCTTGGTTATCCTTGAATATTACCTTGGGGTGCCTTGGGCATCCCCAAGCTTAGGCTCTTGCCACTCCTTATTCCATAGTCCATCGAATCTTTACCCAAAACTTGAAGACTTCACAACACAAAACTTAACAGAAAACTCATAAGCTCCGTTAGCGAAAGAAAACAAAACACCACTTCAAGGTACTGCAATGAACTCATTCTTTATTTATATTGGTGTTAAACCTACTGTATTCCAACTTCTCAATGGTTTATAAACTATTTTACTAGCCATAGATTCATCAAAATAAGCAAACAACACAATGAAAACAGAATCTGTCAAAAACAGAACAGTCTGTAGTAATCTGTAACTAACGCAAACTTATGGAACTCCAAAAATTCTAAAATAAATTGGTGAACCTGAGGAGTTTTCCTAGTAATCATCTTCAAAAAGAATCAACTAAATAGCACTTTCCAGTAAAAAGTTACAGCTAATCTCGTGAAAGCTAAAGTTTCTGTTTTTTGCAGCATTATCATAAAGACTTCACCCAAGTCTTCCCAAAGGTTCTACTTGGCACAAACACTAATTAAAACACAAAACCACATCGAAACAGAAGCTAGATGGATTATTTATTCCTAAACAGAACCAAAAAGCAATAAACTAAAGTAAAATTGGGTTGCCTCCCAACAAGCACTATCGTTTAACGCCCCTAGCTAGGCATGATGATTTCAATGATGCTCACATGAAAGATAAGAATTGAAACATAAAGAGAGCATCATGAAGAATATGACTAGCACATTTAAGTCTAACCCACTTCCTATGCATAGGGATTTTGTGAGCAAACAACTTATGGAAACAAGAATCAGCTTGCATAGGAAGGTAAAACAAGGATAACTTTAAAACTTTAAGAACATAGAGAGGAAACTTGATATTATTGCAATTCCTACAAGTATATGTTACTCCCTCATAATAATTTTTGGTAGCATCATGAATGAATTCAACAATATAACCAGCACCTAAAGCATTCTTTTCATGATCTACAAGTATAGAAATTTTACTACTCTCCATATAAGCAAAATTCTTCTCATTCGGAATAGTGGGAGTATCATAAGAGACTTGAATACTATAAATTGTTTCCACATTAAAAGAGTAATATTCAGAAAAAGGGTAATCATAATCATGACAAGTTTTATAAATATAATCATCACTACTTTTTATAGCATAAGTTTTATCACAATAATCATCATAAGTAGCAACTTTGTTCTCATCATAATCGATTGAAACCTCTTCCAAGATAGTGGAATCATTACTAAGTAAAGTCATGACCTCTCCAAATCCACTTCAATAAATATTATAAGATTCAACATCCTCCAAAATTGTGGGATCACTACTTCCTAAAGTTGACACTCTTCCAAACCCACTTTCATCAATATAATCATCATAGGTAAATGGCATGCTATCATAATAACAACTTTGCATATCGAAACTTGAGAGGCTAAAAATATCATCATTATTAAACATAGCATCCCCAAGCTTGGGACAAACATTAATTGCAGCAAATATATTCTCAAATATGTCATCGTCATTAAACATAGCTTCCCCAAGCTTGGGCCTTTTCATATCATAAGCATAATCACTCTCATCATTAATAGTATGGATAGCACCAATAGTATAACAATTGCATATTCCAAGAAAGTACCAAAAAGATTTTCAAGATCATAAGAAGTATCATTATCTTCCCAATCATAATCATCACAACAAGCAATAGGCATAACAAGATCATCATCAAGTGCATCATCTTCCACAATTATTTTTGATTCATTTTCATGAGGCACAACAATAATAGGAGCAACTTTATTTGGGAGAGATACCTTTTTACCTCTCTTCCTTTTTCTTTTCTTGTTCTTCACCACATCATGTGTGGGTTCAATCCTCTTTTTGGAGCTCCTTATTAATGAGATTGGTTGAGTAGAAGGCTCCTCCTCGTTACCTGATTCATCACAAGAAATAATAGGAGGATATTGGGAAGTCTCTTCCCTTTCATTAGTAGTCTCTTCATGATCTATTTGTTTTCTTTTCTTTATGTAATTGGCAATATAAGGATTTTCAATGCAATTCACCGCACAATACATATAAATTTCTTCTAGATTAAAATGAAGAACTTTATCAAGGGAAAATTTTGGAATATCCTTAATTATAGGTTTTAGTTCTTCATAACCCAAGAGCAAACTAAGTTCATTATGATGTGCAAGAGAAATAAAGTCATCACAATTTTTGGACACGATACGATCATGAAACAATTGGCATTTGGTACTGAAATGATCACGTTCATTGCAAAGTTCACAAGTATGGCTAAGAAAAAATAAATTTTCAGCACAAGCATCTAGCCTTTCTTGCAACAATTTGGTTTCTAAGTACTTATGGCTCTTGCAATACCTATCTTACCTATTTGGTGTGTACTTACAAACCCAATGCACTCCACAAAAATTGACATGTTTATAGGAGGCATTTTCATCATAGTAAATTTGCTCATCAAAGCTTGGGGAACAAAAAATATCATCTTCATCAAACATAGCTTCCCCAAGCTTGTGGCTTTGCATATCATTAGCATCATGGATATTCAAGGAATTCATACCAACAATATTGCAATCATGCTCATCATTCAAATATTTAGTGCCAAACATTTTAATGCATTCTTCTTCTAACACTTTGGCACAATTTTCCTTCCCATCATACTCACAAAAGATATTAAAAAGATGAAGCCTATGAGGTAAACTCGATTCCATTTTTTTGTAATTTTCTTTTATAAACTAAACTAGTGCTAAAACAAGAAACTAAAAGATTAGATTGCAAGATCTAAAGATATATCTTCAAGCACTAACCTCCCCGGCAACGGCGCCAGAAAAGAGCTTAGTTGACGGGGTGTGAGTGCCGCTTACCTAGCCTCCCCGGCAACGACGCCAGAAAAGAGCTTGATGTCTACTACGCAACCTTCTTCTTGTAGACGTTGTTGGGCCTCCAAGTGCAGAGGTTTGTAGGACAGTAGCAAATTTCCCTCAAGTGGATGACCTAAGGTTTATCAATCCGTGGGAGGCGTAGGATGAAGATGGTCTCTCTCAAGCAACCCTGCAACCAAATAACAAAGAGTCTCTTGTGTCCCCAACACACCCAATACAATTGTAAATTGTATAGGTGCACTAGTTCAGCGAAGAGATGGTGATACAAGTGCAATATGGATGGTAGATATAGGTTTTTGTAATCTGAAAATATAAAAATAGCAAGGTAACAAGTGGTAAAAGTGAGCGTAAACGGTATTGCAATGCTAGGAAACAAGGCCTAGGGTTCATACTTTCACTAGTGCAAGTTCTCTCAACAATAATAGCATAATTGGATCATATAACTATCCCTCAACATGCAACAAAGAATCACTCCAAAGTCACTAATAGCGGAGAACAAACAAAGAGATTACGGTAGGATACGAAACCACCTCAAAGTTATTCTTTCCAATCAATCCGTTGGGCTATTCCTATAAGTGTCACAAACAACCCTAGAGTTCGTACTAGAATAACACCTTAAGACACAAATCAACCAAAACCCTAATGTCACGTAGATACTCCAATGTCACCTCAAGTATCCATGGGTATGATTATACGATATGCATCACACAATCTCAGATTCATCTATTCAACCAACACATAGAACCTCAAAGAGTGCCCCAAAGTTTCTACCGAAGAATCAAGACGAAAACGTGTGCCAACCCCTATGCATAGGTTCATGGGCGGAACCCGCAAGTTGATCACCAAAACATATATCAAGTGAATCACGTGATATCCCATTATCACCACAAATACGCACGGCAAGACATACATCAAGTGTTCTCAAGTCATTAAAGACTCAATCCAATAAGATTACTTCAAAGGGAAAACTCAATCCATTACAAAAGAGTAGAGGGGGTGAAGAAACATAAGATTCAACTATAATAGCAAGGCTCGCGATACATCAAGATCGTGCCAAATCAAGAACACGAGAGAGAGAGAGAGATCAAACACATAGCTACTGGTACATACCCTCAGCCCTGAGGGCGAACTACTCCCTCCTCGTCATGGAGAGCGCCGGGATGATGAAGATGGCCACCGGTGAGGGTTCCCCCCTCCGGAAGGGTGCCGGAACAGGGTCCCGATTGGTTTTTGGTGGCTACAGAGGCTTGCGGTGGCGGAACTCCCGATCTATTCTCCGTTCTGGAAGTTTTAGGGTACGCAGGTATATATGGGTGTAGGAAGTACGTCGGTGTAGCTTCGGTGGCCCCACGAGGCAGGGGGCACGCCCTAGGGGGGTGGGCGCGCCCCCCACCCTCGTGGGGACCTCCCTTCTCTCCTAACGTGGGGTCCAAGTCCATCCGGTAGCTTTCCTTCCAAAAATAACTTCTCTAGTTGATTTCATTCCGTTTTGACTCCGTTTGATATTACTTTTCTTCGAAATACTGAAATAGGCAAAAAACAACAAATCTGGGCTGGGCCGCCGGTTAATATGTTAGTCCCAAAAGTAATATAAAAGTGGATAATAAAGTCCAATATTGCCCAAAACAGTAGATAACATAGCATGGAGCAATCAAAAATTATAGATACGTTGGAGACGTATCAAGCATCCCCAAGCTTAATTCCTGCTCGTCCTCGAGTAGGTAAATGATAAAAAGAGAATTTTTGATGCGGAGTGCTACTTGGCATAATTTCAATGTAATTCTTCTTAATTGTGGTATGAATATTCAGATTCGAAAGATTCAATACAAAAGTTTAATATTGACATAAAAGTAATAATACTTCAAGCATACTAACAAAGCAATTATGTCTTCTCAAAATAACATGGCCAAAGAAAGTTATCCCTACAAAATCATATAGTCTGGCTATGCTCTATCTTCATACCACAAAGTATTTAAATCATGCACAACCCCGATGACAAGCCAAGCAATTGTTTCATACTTTTGACATTCTCAAACTTTTTCAATCTTCACGCAATACATGAGCGTGAGCCATGGATATAGCACTATATGTGGAATAGAATGGTGGTTGTGGAGAAGACAAAAAGGAGAAGATATACTCTCATCAACTAGGCGTATCAACGGGCTATGGAGATGCCCATCAATATATATCAATGTGAGTGAGTAGGGATTGGCATGCAACAGATGCACTAGAGCTATAAGCATATGAAAGCTCAACAAAAGAAACTAATGGGTGTGCATCCAACTCGCTTGCTCATGAATACCTAGGGCATTTTGAGGAAGCCCATCATTGGGATATACAAGCCAAGTTCTATAGTGAAAGATTCCCACTAGTATATGAAGGTGACAAAATGAGAGACTCTCTATCATGAAGATCATGGTGCTACTTTGAAGCACAAGTGTGGTAAAAGGATAGTAACATTGTCCCTTCTCTCTTTTTCTCTCATCATTTTTTTATTTTTTTATTTTTTTATTTGGGCCTTTCTCTTTTTTTATGGCCTCTTTTCTTTTTTCCCTTTTTTATTTATTTTTTGTCCGGAGTCTCATCCCGACTTATGGGGGAATCATAGTCTCCATCATCCTTTCCTCACTTGGGACAATGCTCTAAAAATGATGATCATCACACTTTTATTTACTTACAACCCAACAATTACAACTCGATACTTAGAACAAGATATGACTCTATATTAATGCCTCCGGCGGTGTACCGGGATGTGCAATGACTCATGAGTGACATGTATGAAAGAATTATGAACGGTGGCTTTGCCACAAATACGATGTCAACTACATGATCATGCTAAGAAATATGACAATGATGAAGCGTGTCATAATAAACGAAACGGTGGAAAGTTGCATGGCAATATATCTCGGAATGGCTATGGAAATGCCATGATAGGTAGGTATGGTGGCTGTTTTGAGGAAGGTATATGGTGGGTGTATGATACCGGCGAAAAGTGCGCGGTATTAGAGAGGCTAGCAAAGGTGGAAGGAAGAAGAGTGCGTATAATCCATGGACTCAACATTAGTCATAAAGAACTCATATACTTATTGCAAAAATCTAGAAGTTATCAAAGCAATGTATTACGTGCATGCTCCTAGGGGGATAGATTGGTAGGAAAAGACCATCGCTTGTCCCCGACCGCCACTCATAAGGAAGACAATCAATAAATAAATCATGCTCCGACTTCATCACATAACGGTTCACCATACGTGCATGCTACGGGAATCACAAACTTTAACACAAGTATTTCTCAAATTCACAACTACTCAACTAGCATGACTCTAATATCACCATCTTCATATCTCAAAACAATTATCAAGCATCAAACTTTTCTTAGTATTCAACGCACTCAAAAGAAAGTTTTACAAATCTTGAATACCAAGCATATTAGGATTATTTAAGCAAATTACCATGCTATTTAAGAATCTCAAAATAATATAAGTGAAACATGAGAGTTCATATATTTCTCCAAAATGACTACCACCATGCTCTAAAAGATATAAGTGAAATACTAGAGCAATAACAAAAACTACTCCGAAAGATATAAGTGAAGATCAATGAGTAGTCGGATAATTATGCAACTATGTGAAGACTCTCCCATTTAATAATTTCAGATCTTGGTATTTTATTCAAACAGCAAGCGGATCTAATGAAAATAAAATGACGCTCCAAGAAAAACACATATCATGTGGTGAATAAAAATATAGCTCCAAGCACTACAAAAAAAGACGCATCCGTGACATTTTTGGCGGAACGAATTTTTTTTCTGTCATACATATGACACTTCTATGACGATAATTGTGACAAAACCCGGTATCATCATAGATGTGGTGGGCTCCTACTTCTATGACAAAAAATCATGATAGAAAATGGGCTTTTCGTCCTGGGCGGGCCGGAGATGCAGCTGCATGACATTCTTTGGACCGTCCATGATGGAAAAAACCATGGTAGAAGCGAGGGAGAGGAAAATTTCGGGGAGTTGCCGGTTACGGTGGGAGGTCGGGGGCCGAGCGATGCACGTTTCTCTCGTACATACGCGCGTGTGTGTGCGAGGCGTTGGCTCTAACTGAAGCCGAGCGAGGCGTTGGGCTCTAACTGAACCCGAGTGATTGCACTGCAGGCTACACGTTACTGAACCCGAGCGATCGATCGATGGCTGTTAACTGAACCTGATGGAGCGATTCCTTCGCTACTGCTGCTAACTGAAGCCGATCGATGCTGCCTCTGGGATGAACAGTGAGCGTTGCGGGGGGGGGGGGGGTTGGATGAACAGTGAGCGGTGGCGTTGCCTCTGGATGAACAGGAACCCGTGGTGTGGAGGGCTGGATGAACAGTAGACGATGGAGGGGTGGCCGTGGAGGGGTGGTTGAACAGGACCCCGTGGTGTGGAGGGCTGGATGAACAGTAGACGGTGGAGGGGTGCCCGTGGAGGGGTGGTTGAACAGTAGCCGGTGGAGTAGCGCGCGGTGGAGGCTGGATGAACAGGAGCCCATGGAGGCTGGAGGAGGTCGAGGGTAGCCCGTGGAGGCTGGAGGAGGTCGACGGTGGAGATGAACAGTATCCCGTAGAGTCCCATTTTGCGGTACGCCACACCCCTCCCCCCCGTTTCGACCGTAGCGCTCCAACACAAGTCCGTTTCGTCCATTTTGCGGTACGCCACACCCCTCCCGATCAACAGGACCCCCGTTTCGACCGTAGGAGGTCCGTTTTGTCCGTTTTGCGGTACGCCACACCCCTCCCGATCAACAGGACCCCCGTTTCGACCGTAGGAGGTCCGTTTCCTCCGTTTTGCGGTACGCGACACCCCTCCCGATCAACAGGACCCCCTTTTCGACTGTAGGAGGCCCGTTTCCTCCGTTTTGCGGTATGCACGACTAGGCGTTCGAGACCCCGCCCGTATGTACACATACGTGACCGTATTTTCTTTCTTGCACCCTGGCTGCTGTACGTACGTGTACATGCTACGTGCGCGCCTCTACTACGACACGTGCGCGCCTCTACTACGACACGTGCACGCCTCTACATCGACCAGTATGTACGTACACGTTCGCGACCAGGATGACAACGCTACGTACGCTTCGACCAGGTGGGTCCCGACTATCAGGCACTTCCTTGCCTGCGAAGATGTAGCTGGTGGGTCCCAGCAGTCAGGGGGGCGCATTGTTTTTTTTTGCCCGGACGCACTTCCTTGCGTGCGAAGGTGTAGCTGCTGGGTCCCAGCAGTCAGGGGGGCGAATTGTTTTTTTGCCCGGACGCACTTCCTTGCATGCGAAGGTGTAGCTGGTGGGTCCCAGCAGTTGGGGGGGGGGGGCGAATCGTTTTTTTTCCGGACGCACTTCCTTTCGTGCGAAGATGTAGCTGGTGGGTCCCAGCAGTTATGGGGGCGAATCGTTTTTTCCCGGACGCACTTCCTTGCGTGCGAAGATGTAGCTCGTGGGTCCCAGCAGTCAGGGGGCAAATCATTTTTTTCGCGAAATACGGTGGCCCGTCCGGTGGGTCCCCGCTGTCATGTGGAGGAATAATTATTTTGCGCGTAATAAGGAGGCACTTCCTTGCGGCTGCCGTGGACCCAGCTGTCAGCCTCTCCACGTACAGTCCACGTCTGATGGAAGTCGTTCCTTGACCATGTTGACCACGCCGCGCCGAGAGCACCACAGCGATGGACGACGGCGAGGCCTAGGAAGGGGATGACGCGGAGCCGGGGAAGACGCGACAGTGGATGAACACGCGGAGAGGAGTACGAGGGTTCACTGGTTCGGCTGCGCTGCCGTCGCCGCAGAATAATAGGGGGTGTGGGTCCGTGGGTGAGTGGAGGGATGGCCTGGCCAGCGGTGGGAGTAGTAGGGGGCGGTGAGGCCTCCGCGACAGCACAGCCGGCCACAGGAGGCAGGAGCAGGCGGCACGACCGGCGCTGCTTTGGGCGGCTGGAGCAAGAAGACCAGAGGTTGAAGAAGCACGGCGGCCGTTGGATGGACATCGTATGGTCACTGCAGCTAGAATCGTTTATATTGACTAAGTTGACAAAGCCCTTGGTACATCAACTTAGTAGGCCCACAGGTCAGCTTCCGAAACAGTGCGCCCCAGATGTCAGGGGGATGAATCATTTTTTGGGCGGGTGAAGCTATAATATCCGAGATTGAAGAAGAAGCACGGCATCCGTTGGATGGACATCCAACGGCCACTGCTGCTAGAACCGTGTGTTGACTATAAGTTGACAAAGCCTTGCATACCCGTCAACTCTGTTTTTTTAGGGGACGCGTCAACTTAGTAAGGCCAGAAGTGTGTGGCAGAGAACTTATAGCCCATTTGAGATTTGTAAGAATGTGTAGCCCATTTTTGAATTCTAATGGAATTTACTACAGCTCATTTACAGTTTGTTAAAAGTACAACCCATTTCAACCAACCGTTCAAAACAGAATTCAATAAAATTTCCCACATTTTGATGGGATCCGAATATTTTTATCCTGAAATTTTAGTCAGATTAAATACAATTTCAATATAAATTATATTGCGTAAAAATCCAACGAAACATTCCGCTCGCAACAATTAATGAAATTAAAATTTTCAATATTCCAAAAATAATATTTTATAAAGTAATCACTGTTTGGTGCATTTTTTTATAGTTAATACCTAGTTTTTATAATTACATCCCATTTATTTTTTCTTAAAGCCCATTTTCTTGTTAAGCCTAATGCATCCCTCCTAGGAAAGATTTGCAGCCCAGCGGGGCGGAGAATAACAACTTGACCTTGCCTGGGTATTCCTAAAAAAAGTATAGCTGGGCTAGCCATTTTCAGCTTAAAAAAATTAATATCTGGGCTGGATATCTGGCCTGGGCTAGACGGGCCACAGCCCGCCCAGTTAATACCTGCAGCGATGTTTTCGTTGTTGTTCAGAGGAGAAAAATTAATATCTGGGGTAAACATCGAAAAACTCTGTAGTGCTCACACCTCAAAAACACAAATACTGCTCGAGCTGCTTGGTCCCAGCTGTCGGCCGCTTCTTGTGTAATTCTCTCGTTTATTGACTACTCCCTCCTTTCCGGTTTATAATGCTCAATTCAAAAATCTCACCAATCAAGGTAGATGGCGAGTGGTGGAATACTTTTTCTAGTTTTGCAAAAGCACCTAATTAATGCTCTTGTTATCCTCAAAAAATTATGTTTATCAATGCATTAATTGCAATGCATGCATGCATAAAGTACATGCATTGGTTAATTTTCTCTTAATACTTGCATGCAATGATTTAATGCACCTTGGAATCTGAACATGTGATTGAAAACAACCAAATTGAGCCTTATAAAATGGAAAAACTAAAATTTTGAGATAAGCCCTATAAACCGGAAAGGAGGGAGTACATAGGTAGACAATGGTGTGGGACCGTGAAGTCAGGAAACCAGGAGGAAGCAAAATAAATTATAGTTTTTATATATATATATATATATATAATAAGGAGGCACTTGCGTACATGAGGCTATGGACCTGGTGGGTCCCCATTGTCATCCTATCCAAGTAAAGTGATCTCCTCGCCCGCGCGCGCTTTCCGCCCGAAACAGTCAGCGCTGGCCGCCCCGCTTCCCGGTGCAGGCGATTGCTCCGCCTTCAAACGACACAAGTGTCGTCCGTCCGTCCATCTGCCGCACACATGAATGATACGCGGTTGCCGAGGCGGCTACTCCAGCGTCACACGTCCGTCCCTCCGCCCGCCCACCATTGCTATATAAACTGATGCGCCAGCCATAGCCACAGTCATCCGCATCCGTTGCCTTTATCCTGTCCACACCACTACTGCCCACCATGGCTTCCTCGCGCTCCAACGCTCTTCGGGACGGGCGGACGATGAACCACAAGGAGATAGCAGCCATTGCTGCCGACCGGCTGGCCGGCAGGCAGCCGGAGGACGACGACGTCCCAATGGAGAACATGGTAGTCGACGATCCGGCGCCAACCCCCTCCTCCGCGCCATCCTTGCCGGTGCATTGCACCATGACCATCGGCGAGGCCCGTGCCCAATATATGGACAGGGTGAGGCAGATGCATGAGGAACAGTTCCGGGAGGCGCTGGCCGACGCCGCCTACAACCACCATCTCCTCCAGGAGCACCTGCAGGCAGAGGAGCAGATCGCCGCGGAGCGGGCGGAGCTGGAGGCGCTGCTCGACTCGTACCGCTCCGCCCGCAAGGGCCGCCTCGAGCACTGGCGGTACCACATGCGGGTGGCGGAGGCTGCGGCCGCCTACAAAGAGGCTAGCAAAGAGGGCGATGAAGCGGGCGAGGCGCTGTTTGGCGAGACCGAGGACGAGGCAGAGGACAATGCCGGCTCCGATGAGTCCTCGCTCCGCTGGTGTTGACGATGCCCCGCGGCGCCAACAACGAGGCAGAGGACACCGCCGGCTCCGCCGAGGCCCCGCGGCGCCAACAACGAGGCAGAGGACACTGCCGGCTCTGCCGAGGCCCCGCCCCGCCAACAACGAGGCAGAGGACATCGCCGGCTCAGCCGAGGCCCCACCGTGCCGGCAACGTGGGGGAGGATTTCCACCGCTCCGCTGAGGCGCCGCCCGCCGGCAACGAGACAGAGGCATCGCCGGCTTCGTTGAGGACCCGCCCCGCTGCCAACTAGGCCGCGCCACACAGAAAATGAGGAAGAGTAGAACACGGTAGGTCGCCGTCGCTCGGGTCCAAGTAAGGCCACCGCTGCTACCCTCCGGTTGAAGCCAAGCTAGGCGGGTTGACCGTTGACGGCTGGTTAGCTTCTTGGCGGCGACATGGAGTCGGAGAGCTGCGCTGGAGAAGAACGCTGCTTCTATTAACTGCTGGTGCAGTTGGCTGACTAACACGTGGGCCCAACAGGCCACATGTCAGTTATGCAACTGCACCTGCAGTTAAGTCACTGAAGCTATTGTTCGGCTCAGCGGGACACATGTGGGTAGCTTCGGTTAATTAATTATACCTCCAGCGCACCCCTTTTTAGTTTTTTTAGAAAAGGAGGATGACCCCCGGCCTCTGCATCTGGGAGATGCATGCGGCCACAAACACCCATTTTTAGTTGAAGAATGTATGCAATGTAATTAAATCTGGCATGTTTATATGAAATCTGACCGTGTATGAATGAATTTATTTCGATTAGTTCGAATTCCTGTATCACTGGCATTGGATGAACATGCAAAACAATATGTACTAGCATTATTCCTAGGGTGATCACCTCGTTTGCAGAAGTTTCACATGTACTCCCTCCGGTCCTTTCTATACAAGTTTTGTCTGTAGTCAAAGTATCTCTACTTTGACCAATCTTATACAAAAAAGTATGGACTTTCACAATGTGCAAAGTAAAAAGGAATAGAAGGAGTACAAAGAGTTTGAGCAACTTTTTAGCGTTTCTGTACATTGCAATCAAACACACAGGGCTGGCAATTCATAGAGAACATTCAAAACAATCGATGATTATGCATCTCAGCGACTCACATGTTAGAGGCAATATTTACTTCACAACTAAAGAATAAAGAAAAAATTGATCGACGCTGCTGACAGCAAGGGCATCCCATTCAAAAATATCAAACGCATGTCTTAAAATCAATGAGAAAAATTTGACAAGGTTGTCCCATTCCAAAATATCAAATGCCTACGATTGTGGAATGGGCAGGGTTTGCCATCAGTTCGGACATTGACATGGCACCTCGTGCTAAATAAACCAACTGTTCTTTTTGTGCAGTTCCACCAAAATCAACCAAATTCACGCGTAGCTTGTATGATTTCGCCCTTATATGTTGCAACGCCTTGAACCTATCGGCACCTCCTTTCTTGTGGTGGAAATGAATGATTCAATGTATTCATGAACATTTTGTGCAGTTCCCATTGAAATCAAGCTGATCACCCTTGTTTGCACAAATACAAAAAAAGTGATTAGTATAAAGCAAAATGTACTATGAATTGACAGTTTAAATAGGCACCTATATGGTCCATGTACAGCACACTTTTAGAAAAATGGAACTCGCCGGAAAGAATCCTAGAACAACATTGTACTCCCGCATCACAGCAAAAAAATGGAGATTTGTCAGTCCTTCTGAGCTGAAGTTAGTTTAGTCTTGTGGGGAGTAATGTAACCATCCTTCAACTGCTCCTTCTGATGAGAATCCTAGAACAACATTGTACTCGCGCATCACAGCAAAAAAATGGAGATTTGTCAGTCCTTCTGAGCTGAAGTTAGTTTGGCCTTGTGGGGAGTAATGTAACCATCCTTCAACTGCTCCTTCTGATGAGAAGATAGACAGTGCTTCTTCATCCTGGCATAATCGGAACTAGTCACTTCACGTACTCCATATTCTTCTTCAGAGGAAGATGATCCTATTGTGCAAATACAAGAGGACAACTAAATGCTAGCATCCCTATTTGCTCGAAAAAAGGAAAGGAAATATTTAAAACAGCACAGATGAAGCACTTCTCAAGGAAAATACCACTTTTTCATGACAGTATCTAAACAGTAGCACAACGCTAATAGAGATGACAAAGCTCAATCATATGGATGAATTAGTGGGCGAGTAGCAACCTTTGTCAGGAGGCTGATTATGTAGAGCATACAGATGAAGCACTTCTTCGGAACCATCTGTTGCTATCTACTATGGTGGCCATGCTTACTATATACTCCTCGATTAGTTTAATGTTTCCAACATCTTTTTGTGCAGTTCCACTAAAATATATGGTATTGCTACGTCTCGAGCTTGCGTTGGATTTCCACAAAGAGGAGAGGATGATGCAGCACAGTAGCGTAAGTATTTCCCTCAGTTTTTGAGAACCAAGGTATCAATCCAGTAGGAGACCATGCGCAAGTCCCTCGTACCTGCACAAAACGATAGCTACTCGCAACCAACGCTTAGGGGTTATCAATCCCTTCACGGTCACTTACGAGGGTGAGATCTGATAGAGATAATATTTTTGGTATTTTTGGTATAAAGATGCAAAGTAAAAAGTAAAAGCAAAAGCAAGTAAATAAAGTGATGGAGATTGATATGATGAGAATAGACCCGGGGGCCATAGGTTTCACTAGTGGCTTCTCTCAAGAGCATAAGTATTCTACGGCGGGTGAACAAATTACTGTTGAGCAATTGACAGAATTGAGCATAGTTATGAGGTTATCCAGGCAATGATCATGTATATAGGCATCACGTCCGTGACAAGTAGACCGAAACGATTCTGCATCTACTACTATTACTCCACTCATCGACCGCTATCCAGCATGCATCTAGAGTATTAAGTTAAAAACAGAGTAACGCCTTAAGTGAGATGACATGATGTAGAGGAATAAATTCATGCAATATGTTAAATACCCCATCTTTTTATCCTCGATGGCAACAATACAATACGTGCCTTGCAACCCTTTCTGTCACTGGGTAAGGTCACCGCAAGATTGAACCCAAAGCTAAGCACTTCTCCCATTGCAAGAACTACCAATCTAGTTGGCCAAACCAAACGGATAATTCGAAGAGACTTGCAAAGATAACTCATTCATACATAAAAGAATTTAGAGAAGAATCAAATATTTTCCATAGATAAGCTGGATCATAAACCCACAATTCATCGGTCTCAACAAACACACCGCAAAAAGAAGATTACATCGAATAGATCTCCACGAGAGAGGGGGAGAACATTGTATTGAGATCCAAAAAGAGAGAAGAAGCCATCTAGCTACTAACTATGGACTCGAAGGTCTGAAGTAAACTACTCAAACTTCATCGGAGGGGCTATGGTGATGATGTAGAAGCCCTCCGTGGTAGATGCCCCCTCCGGCGGAGCTCCGGAACAGGCCCCAAGATGGGATCTCGCGGATACAGAAAGTTGCGGCGGTGGAATTAGGTTTTTTGTTCCATCCCCGATCTGTTGGGGGTACGTAGGTATAGATAGGAGGAAGGAGTACGTCGGTGGAGCGTCAGGGGGCCCACGAGGCAGGGGGCGCGCCCAGGGGGGGAGGGCGCGCCCCCCACCCTCGTGACCGCCTCTAGCACTTCTTGGAGTAGGGTCCAAGTCTCCTGGATCACGTTCGGTGAGAAGATCACGTTTCTGAAGGTTTCATTCTGTTTGGACTCCGTTTGATATTCCGTTTCTTTAAAACACTGAAATAGGCAAAAACAACAATTCTAGGCTGGGCCTCCGGTTAATAGGTTAGTCCCAAAAATAATATAAAAGTGGAAAAGAAAGCCCATTATAGTCCAAAACAATAGATAAAGTAGCATGGACCAATCAAAAATTATAGATACGTTGGAGACGTATCAGGTATCTTCAAAGAAGATCCCTGTTTGCACAAGTAGAGATAATTACGTATGTCATCAAATCAGTGGCAAACCAATTGCTCGTTCCAGCCATAGCAATAAATTAAGATGCAAAACTATATCATTACTTGTGTCATCACAGTTCCAGTGCTTCATTACAACACCGGGAGTTGATTTTTGTTTTTCTTCCGCTTGTTCTTCCCCTTCATCACTTGGTTCAATAGCAGACAAGCTTCACCTTCAATGTAAGATTTGGCATGTCAATTAGCGAGCACAAGTATAGTACTAAACCTAATTTTCTGATGAAAGTGGCAAAATATAGGCCAACAGTTGTGAAATATCCTTATCTTACCTCAATGGGATATTACGGTGCACATATAGATTGGAAGTCTTGTCTCCATTTGTGCAGTTCACTAAAATCAAGCAACATTATCGTACAAGTAGCACAACATATGAAAGCACACTGCAGAATCATGTGAAAGAAGGCTAGTACTGACCTCTCATGATGCGGAATTCAAACAACTCACAAGAAGAAGATCTGAACCAAATTCGCCTTAACGGATAGGAAGTAAGATCTCCTCTTGTACAGTTCCACTAAGATCAAGCAATCAAGCAACGTTGTTAGTGTGACATTTTGGTTGAACTGCACAAAACACTCTTAAAACAAGGTAGGGACTAGGGAGTTTTTAACCAAACATGGCCATAGATTAACAACAGCTAATGAGTTGCACGGGACAGTGGACGCACCAGCACCATGTGCATCTACCGATGTACTGTGGTCATGCACAGTCTGTTGCAACAAAGAACAAACAACCAAGGAGCATATTTGTGTTGGTCCCAGTTTTGTTATCTTTAGACACCTTTTCCTATGTGAGCGCAGCAAATCAAGTCCTGCTCAAACTCTACAGCATTGTCCCTTCCTTTCCTTTTTGAACTAGTACTTTCTCCCTTCCTTTCCTCTTTGAACCACGTCCTAGATTTATGCGATACAACTTTCCCCACAACTTTCCCCCATTCCTTTCCTCTTTGAACCACGTCCTGGATTCATGCTATACAACTTTCCCCCTTCATTTCCTCTTTGAACCACATCCTAGATTCATGCTATATACAACTTTTCCCACTACTTTCCCCCACTCCTTTCCTCTTTAAACCACGTCCTAGATTCATGGTATACATGTAGCTAGAGCAATGCATGTGGAGTAAGTAAAATATACCTTAAGGTTCTTGGGGTGTGGTTCGGTGGGCGACGGGACAGCGGCGAAGAAGAAGGGTCGGAGGCCCTCCCGCGCCGCCGCTGGGTGGAAAGTGAACAGCAGCGCCGGTAGTGGATTCCCTCCCTCGCCGACGGCGACAGCGTTAAGCCTCCTTCCCTTCCCGGCGGACGAATCCTGCCGGCTCTTTGAGCAGCAGTGAGGGGAGAGAGAGGCCAACGAAGTCTTGTTTAGATCTGGAGAGGGCGAGAGAGTGTGAAGAGAGCAACTACAAGCGCTGAGGATCCAGCAAGAGAGGGCGAGAGAGTGTGAAGAGAGCAACTACAAGCGCTGAGGCTCCAGCGTGTATATATATACTGGAGAGAGAGTGTGAAGCGTGCAAACCCTAGAAAACATTTTGACTAGTCAAAGAATCCTCCTGGCAAAAATTATGCTCAAGTGTAGTTATCGAACCCGAGACCTCAAGTTTGATGAGCGAACAGGCTAACCAGCTACACAACCCTCCCGTTATGTTCAACGAGAGGAAAATAACCTTTTATACATTCCTGCATTCGTGTGACAGGCATGCCGTTTTTTTTTTGCGTGTGTGTGTGGGAGTCATTAGGATTTCAATCATAATCGTGTCATGTGGCTTTGGTGGTAAGACTATCCACAGTGGTGCAGAAATAATGCAGCCTTGGTCACCTTACCTCTCTCCACGTAGTACGTTGGGTCCCACCAGTCAGAGGGTGAAACAAACAAATTAATAAGAAAAATTAAAAGCACCAGTGGTGTATATTACTACCTCACACATCTTGCTACTGCTCGGGAACACTGTCCAATTGATCCCTCTGTTCACTCACGTACTATTTTAAGTGAATCCTTATTATAACATGCACACAAATTTTGGGCACTTGTATTCGACTTAAGTCAATGTGCCACCGTATCTCGTATACTTACTACTCCCTCCGTCTAGGTGTAATAAGTCACGTTAGAAGGTGCAACTGGACCAAGGTGCGTGCGTGTCCGTGTGTGTGTTTAACAGCATGTGTGTGTTAGAGAGTGCGACAGATCGACCTACTCCTACAGAGATATGGTGTGTAGTGTACGATTTTAGCCACGAGAGTCGGTGCATCCTCTCGTTTCCGGGCGTGTCCGGTAGGGACATGCCAACAGCTGCCACGCCCGCTCCTGACCAGCCTGGCCCACCCAAAGCCCCTCCACCGCCCGCACGCGCTTCCTGCCCGAAACTGTCAGCACCGCTCCAAAGAATCGGTGTCGCATTCATGCCCGGGCAGAGCAGACGCGACCTCTCACTGGCGCAAGAGTGATGGTTGCTTCGTCCGTCCAACTTACTGTTCGGTCTATGTGATTTGACGGCTCATTGGTCTTTATTACTGAGGTGGTAGGACTGCTGGATGTCCCACGCTTTTGGCAAAAGGAGGTAGTAGATTACAATTTTCTCCATTCTTACACCGGAGGAGTGCAAGAGCAGTGAAAACACGCAGGCTCAGTGATTACATGGCCCACCTCACACTATCACCGTGCGACACCTAACTCTATACATAGTACTCCCTCCGTTCCTAAATATTACTAGATGAGTCCCCGCTCGTTGCCGCGGAACAACGGTATATCTCTCTGCGCAAAATTATCGATTTCATAGAACTAAAAAAATAATCTGTAACCGCATGACAAATGTGGTAGCCAAACTAAATAAACTCCCATCATCATTTAGATCATCCCACATAAGGAAAAAAGATCAGCCAACTCCTACTACATAATGGGATTATATTTTTCTTTTTGACATGTTAATGGGATTTAAAAGCTCACTTACATGCATGCTACCGGTGCATGCTTGCATGCAGACATGTTGATGTGATTTAAAACCCACTCACATGCATGTGCCACGGTATTTCTGCATGCTTGCATGTGGCTTAGTGCTGAGCCTCTCAACGTCTAGATCAGACGGCTATTATGACTGATTTACTTCATCTAACGGCTACCTCAATTTTGATGATGTGTGAGGGAGTCCCGGACTAGGGGGTGTCCGGATAGCCGAACTATCATCATCGGCCGGACTCCAAGACTATGAAGATACAAGATTGAAGACTTCGTCCCGTGTCCGGATGGGACTTTCCTTGGCGTGGAAGGCAAGCTTGGCGATACGGATATGTAGATCTCCTACCATTGTAACCGACTCTGTGTAACCCTAGCCCTCTCCGGTGTCTATATAAACCGGATGGCTTTAGTCCATAGGACGAACAACAATCATACCATAGGCTAGCTTCTAGGGTTTAGCCTCCTTGATCTCGTGGTAGATCTACTCTTGTAATACCCACATCATCAATATCAATCGAGCAGGACGTAGGGTTTTACCTCCATCAAGAGGGCCCGAACCTGGGTAAATCATCGTGTCCCTTGTCTGCTGTTACCATCCGCCTAGACGCACAGTTCGGGACCCCCTACCCGAGATCCGCCGGTTTTGACACCGACATTGGTGCTTTCATTGAGAGTTCCTCTGTGCCGTCGCAATCAGGAGGGATGCCTTTTCCTGTCTTTAAAGACGGCGCCGTCGTCAAGGGAGCTTTGGCCACCGGCCAAACTATCCGGCTAGGCGGTTTTCTTATGACCGCCTGTTCGGCCACTGCTCCGACAATGACCTCTCAGGTCATCAAAAGCGATCTTCACGTCAACTCGGAATTCGCCGAGCAGCTAGACCCGATGGAGCTCTCCTCCGTAAATGAGCTCTTGGATCGCATCGCCGCCCTGGGAGTCGCCACAGACTACGATCAGATTGGGCTTAAAACCGATCAGAGAGAAATTAACTCTCCCCAGGCTACCCACCACGTTGTTGTGGTAGAAGAACAACGCGGCGACTCTTCTTCTATGTTAAAGACCAGTTATGTCCGGATTCCCGATCCCTCCATGCCGGATTCCCGCGGAGGGACGGACGTCAATCAAGTACTGAACCTAAAGTCAGGCATCGGACCAGATTTGTTGGACAACATCCAGCAATCCAAGCTTCCAAATCCGGAAACTTCTCGGCCTTTGAGCCTCAGATGGGGCGAGGTTCCGAATTTAATTCCGCCCGCCCACCCAAACATAAGCGATCTATCTCAAATATGGCAGGAGCCCGACGAAACAGTACATCATTACTGGGCCAGATTCCTCCTGGTTATGGATAGGATAAAGGACCGCCGTGAGGAAAGCGCAATCTCAATTTTCTGCAACAATTGCACGGACAAGGGAATCATGAACGCCATAAGTCGTCGCGAAGTTACACGCTTCGCCGACCTAGCGACCATAGTACAAAAATATTGTGCGATGGAGAGTGCTTGGAAAACCAAAACCAGGTTTTGGGACAACCCGGCCCTGAACACAACCCTAGTTCGAAATAAAAGGGTGCGTCATACTCAAGCACCTGGGTTAAAAACCAAAAACCAAAAACCCCCTAAAGGGCACGGAATCGTACTGGAGGGATGGCTCAACGGACCCTGTAAAATCCATAGTACAGAAGGCGCCACTCCAACACATAGCCTTCGAGCATGTTGGATACTACGGCAGGTGGCCAAAAGTGGCGAAGGCTTTCTAGCCCCGGGTAACCAGCCCAACAATACCAGTACGGTATTAGCAGTCTTCGAGACTTTCGCATCAAATAATATGCGGAAACGAACAATCCGCAGCCTCGCCGAAGTCTACCAAGTAGCAACAACAAATCCATGGAGCGACACGGCTATCACCTTCAATGCCAGCAACGAACCTAAATTCCGAACAGCCCGAGCACCAGCCGCACTGGTCCTCAGTCCGATAGTGGACGGCTTTCGTGTTACCAAGGTACTCATGGATGGCGGCAGCAGACTAAACCTCATCTATGAGGAAACCCTCCAAAAAATGGAAATTGACTGGAGCTGCATTGAGCGAAGCAGCACAACCTTCAGAGGAATAATCCCTAGTTGGGAAGTACGCTGCACAGGAAAAATCACACTAGATGTAGTGTTCGGCTTGCCGGACAATTACAGGTCCGAGGAGGTCACGTTCCAAGTGGCCCCGTTCGGCAGCGGATATCACGCCTTGTTAGGGCGAGAGGCATTCACAATCTTCCAAGCTATACCCCATTACGGGTACATGAAGCTTAAAATGCCCAGGCCCAATGGAATCATCACTCTTGTCAGTGATCCAGATATAGCACTCCGCGCTGAAAATAAGACAGCCGCACTGGCCCTAGAGGCATTATCCGAAGCCCTAGCGGCAGAGGAACTCACTGCGTTGCGCTCCACGGTGGATAGGGACGATGTGATACTCGATAAGAGGTCTAAGTCCGCCTCTTTTAAACCAGCAGACGAAATAGTCAAATTCCAGGTCCATCCAACGGACCCCACAGAGACGGCCTCCATTGGGGCACAATTAAACCCTGATGTAGAAGCCGCACTACGAGAATTCCTTCGGGAAAGTTGGGACATTTTTGCCTGGAACCCTTCAGATATGCCAGGAATCCCACGCAGGCTGGCAGAACACAGCCTAAATATCCTAAAAGGATTCAAGCCAGTCAAACAGGCTCTTCGGCGATTTTCCGAACCCAAAAGACAGGCAATGGGAGAGGAGCTAGCCAAACTCTTAGAAGCCGGATTCATCAGAGATATAAAACATTCGGACTGGCTAGCAAACCTGGTAATGGTACCAAAAAAGGACAAATCCTGGCGCCTTTGTGTCGATTTCAAAGACCTTAACAAGGCCTGTCCAAAGGATCCTTTCCCTCTCCCTCGCATCGACCAAATCATCGATGCTATCGCAAGGCACAATTCATTGTGCTTCCTCGACGCATACTCCGGATACCATCAAATCAAGATGGCGGAAAAATACCAGGCTGCAACAGCATTCATTACTCCATACGGACCATTCTGCTTCAACACAATGCCCTTCGGACTCAAAAACGCCGGCGCAACATATCAGCGCATGATTCAGACATGTCTGGCTACCCAGATAGGCAAAACAGTGGAGGCATACGTAGACGATGTGGTCGTTAAGACCAAACACGTCGAAACTCTAGTAGACGATTTGAGGCTTACATTCGACAACCTCCGAGCATACGACATTAAGCTCAACCCGGAAAAATGTGTTTTCGGCGTACCAGCCGGAAAGCTCTTGGGCTTCATTGTATCCGGTAGAGGAATTGAAGCAAACCCAGCCAAGATCCGAGCTCTGTCACAATTGGATATCCCAAAAGACCTCAAACAAATACAAAAACTAACTGGATGCATGGCGGCTCTAAGCCGCTTCATCTCCCGTTTAGGAGAAAAGGCACTGCCCCTCTATCGCCTCCTCCGGCGCACCGAACACTTTGAATGGACGGATGCTGCCACGACCGGACTCGAAGAAATTAAGGCCATATTGGCAACAAATCCGGTCCTGGCCGCGCCCAACCTGGGCGAACCTATGTTATTATATATCGCGGCAACACATCAAGTTGTCAGCGCCGTACTCATCGTCGAACGAGAAACAGAAGGGCACAAACTCCCTCTTCAAAAACCAGTGTACTACGTATCCACTGTCTTAACTCCATGCAAGTCCCGGTACCCACATTATCAAAAGATAGCGTATGCAGTGTTCATGGCATCCCAGAAGCTGCGACACTACTTTCAAGAGTGTTCCATAACGGTGGCCTCCGAAATACCTCTCAACGATATTATAAGCAATCGCGACGCGACGGGCAGGATTGCAAAATGGGCCATTGAGCTCTTACCATTTGACATAACCTACAAACCACGGCGAGCTATAAAGTCGCAAGTTTTGGCCGATTTCATCGCCAAATGGACCGAAGCCGAACTCCCTAAAGAGTACGGCACCGACTCCAATTGGATCATGCATTTCGACGGCTCCAAAATGTTGGCTGGCTTGGGGGCTGGCGTCATCTTGACGTCCCCAACCGGAGACACAGTCCAATACGTACTTCAAATAATGTACACGGACTCCAACAATGCAGCCGAATATGAGGCCCTTCTACATGGTCTCCGGATGGCAATCTCCATGGGTATTCAATGCCTAGAGGTGCGCGGGGATTCAAACCTCGCAATATCCCAAGTAAATGGAGACTTTGACGCCAAGGATCCGAAAATGGCAGCGTACCGTAACGCCGTCATAAAAATGTCAGCTCGGTTCGAAGGACTCGAATTCCACCATGTAGCCCGGGATAATAACCAGGCAGCAGACGTGTTGGCATGCATCGGCGCAAAACGCGACGCCGTCCCTCCAAACATCTTCCTGGAGCGGCTCTTTAAGCCATCCGTATTATGGGAAGAGGAGTCCGGAAATAACAACCCGGAACCAACTGCACCACCCAACACGGAACATTCTGACACAATCGGTGGCTCAGCCAATGAAATAACACCTTCAGCCCACGAAATAATGGCAGTAATTGCCCCGTGGACGGAACCATTCCTAGCCTACTTAATCAGGCAGGAACTTCCCGAAGACCAAAATGAGGCCCGCTGCATAGTTCGGCGATCTAAAGCCTACAAGGTCCATGAGGGAGAACTTTATAAGAAAAGTACAAGCGGAGTCCTTCAAAGGTGTATCTCCGAAGAGGAAGGGCGAAATCTCCTGGCTGAAATTCACGCCGGACTCGGCGGGCACCACGCCGCAGCCCGGGCCCTTGTAGGCAAGGCCTTCCGTACAGGATTTTATTGGCCGACAGCCCGGGCAGATGCTCAGGACTTAGTCCAACGATGCGTCGGTTGCCAGCTCTTTGCTAATCAAAGCCACATGCCACCCACCACCCTCAAAACTATACCCATCACTTGGCCGTTCGCGGTCTGGGGGTTTGACATGGTTGGACCCCTTAAAGGGGGAACCCACAAGCAAAAATACTTATTGGTCATGGTGGACAAATTCACCAAATGGATAGAGGCCAAGCCGGTTAAAACGGCAGAATCCGGACCTGTGATAGACTTCATATCCGGGGTAGTACACCGTTTTGGCGTCCCCCACAGCATCATCACTGATAACGGCACGAATTTCACGGCCGACGAGGTTAAACTCTGGTGCAAAAACATGGGCATCAAGCTCGACTACGCTTCAGTCTATCACCCTCAAACTAACGGTCAAGTGGAACGAGCAAATGGTCTAATCATGAGCGGCATTAAACCCAGATTAGTGCGGTCCCTCACAGAATCTAACACGCACTGGGTAGAGGAGCTCGACTCCATACTCTGGGGGCTGCGGACCACGCCAAACCGCACTACCGGATTCACACCATTTTTTATGGTATACGGCGCAGAGGCAGTTTTGCCCTGCGATATAATTCATGACTCACCTCGCGTGCGCATGTACGAAGAAAGGGAAGCCGAGTTGGATCAGCAGGACATTTTGAACGCCTTAGAAGAGGAGCGCAACGTGGCAAAATCCCGTTCCGCATTCTATCAGCAGCAGGCTCGAAGATATCAAAGCAGAGAAGTACGGGCCAAAACTTACAATGTTGGCGAGCTAGTTCTACGCCTGCCGGACAAGAAAAAGGACAAACTTAAGCCCAAATGGGAAGGTCCCTTCATCATCGACCAAGTCCTTACCGACGGTGCATACCGTCTGCGCAACGCATCTAACAACCGACTCGAGCCGAACCCATGGAACGCAGCCCGCCTCCGAAGATTCTATGCCTAAGCGCCGGACTCAGAGTTCGTCTCCTTCCTCCGTCCACCTTTCATATTTTTTCGCTGTCTTTTGTTTCCCTCCTTTCTCCTCCCTCTTTCAGTAAAGGCCTTTGAGGGCTGATCTGCGCATTGTTCGCACACACTCGATGTGCCACTCGCACTCGTTATACCTGGGGGCTTCTTTAACAGAAGCTTATTTATGCGGGCTTCATGCCCAACACATGTGTCATACTTCCGCATGTACCTTTTACTCACCATTATATGCATCGATATGACTTAAGTTTTGGCCAAGCTGGGTTGCCTGGCTCCTATGCTTACCCCTACGTTCCCGATTGTTCGGCTAGGAGGTAAAGGGAGCACCTCTGCGATTGTTACTGCCGGGTCAGCCGGATGTGTACCTCAGACCGGGTGAGGCCGAAAGCTAGCGTTCTTAAGGGAATATTCGGTCGGTGACTTGAAAGATGATTTATTACTTATTTATTTATCTGCCCCCAGATGCTTTTTCTGCTCTTTTCGCAGTCCGGACATGCACTTTAGGGCATGCCTCCCAGGGAAAGGAACCCCTAACGGAACTATTCTCCCTGGAAGATGTTTCTTACTAACCATGTAATATAACATAGCTAGTCGGGCACTTGTCTGATAAAGCACTTATGACACCTACGCCTGGTCTCCATGCATACCCCGGTTTTTGTATACCGTGAGGGTATTCGGACACACTCCGGACTGTTGGGTCCCGAGGTTGAAGCAAAAAGGTCGGCCAAGACAAACGATCTACAATCCGGCTAGAAGGCATTTTACATGTCATTTTAAATTACATCGTCAAACTGACTGATTGTACTCCTCTTCAATCCCATCTAACAGGCTGTCTAGTTTACAGTCCTGTTGGGAATATTTCACGGCCAACTCTACTTGGCCGTACATCAGGCTCACGGGGATCTCCTTCCCATTGGGCCCCACAGGTCCGACCTCGGCCATGTGGTTTGGATCAGCCTTCGTGGACCGCGTCTTCACCATGGCCCAGGCCTCCCTGGTGCCTTGACGACAGGCCGATATCTTCCACAGACGGAAGCGCTGCCTTACTCCCTGAAGCTTCTCAGCAAGCCCTCCAAGACCCTCGGGTAGGGAGACGGAAGGCCATAAGGCCTGAACGACACCGCTCATCGCCTGCCGGACATGTTCGTGCAGTTGCAGCAGCTCGGGAAGAAGGTCACCCGTGGAACCAGGCATTTCCTCCGCCGGACGACCCGTGAGCACACCTACAGACACATTTCTGTCAATCGACTTCCTCGCCGAACTCTTCTTTTCAAAAGAGTTTGCTCAAGCACTTACTGTAAATGCCGCGACGAAGTCGCCGATTCTCCTTTACGGAGTTAGAAAGCTGGACCCGAACATCTTTTAGTTCTTCGCCCAGCTGGGTGTTGGCATCTTGGAGTTTGTTCCTCTCCTGCTGCACCCTCATAAGCACCTTCTCGCCGGCCTTCAGCTGGCGCAGCAGATGTTGCTTGTCCGGATCTAGTCCGGCACCCTCTACAATATTATTGTTAGACTATACACACACGCTGCACTTCATAAACTACTTCTCTTTTCGAAATCTAAATTACTAGAGGGGTCTCTGTGGCTCCCCCGGCAGCGGCTAGTGCGGCCTCAAGTTGGGCCTTGCATTCTTGAAGCTCCTGGGACAGGTGGGTACTCTTCTCTGTAAGATCCTGCATAACAAATGATCCTTAAATCAGTTAGTTTAACTATTTTAAGTCTCGGGGGCTACTGGCATATATAACTATTAAAATTCCTCACCCGTATGTCTTTTACATACTGCTCCGTGGCTCTGGTTAAACCATCTTGAGCAGCACGGAGGTGCGCGTCTCCTGTATTAAAGGCATTCAACGCCTCTGGGGAGAAACACGCGTCACGAAGAACTGTCCGACGGCGCCTGTGATTCATGGTGCTCTCCACCTCAGACCTGGTGGCGGACAACCTGTCGGCATCCTCCGTTGGAGGAGCATCTGGCTCACGCCTTGCGCTCGCCTCCCCCTCCGGACCAGGCGTTGGAGCCTGGCTGGCGGAGGCTTGGTTGGCAACCTCTCCGAGCTCAGTCCGGCGAGCGCTCTTTCTCCTGGAAAAATCATGAGCATTAATATACCTCCCAGGAATCTTTCCCTTAAAAGACAATGGTGTGCCATACCTTTGCGGTGACGTTTCGGTTCGCGCCGCACTCCTCTTTCGCCTGCTGGGCCGTACTGACCCTAGTTGGTCAGTCGCCGCGGGCTCGGCTTCCCGCCGTAAAGGCACCTCCTGCGAAGCATCGTTGGTACACGGTGGTCAGAAATAAGCATTTAAAAAGTAACGGTGTCAGGACTTCGGTCGTACTCACCTGGGAAGCCGGAGATAAACCGGGGTAGTCAGCCGTAATGGCGACTAGAGCATTGTCTATGCTGAGCTGGTGGAACACCCCGTCAATCAATTCCACCATTATGTCCGGATCCTCTCCGGAGGCCGGATCAAGGGATCTTCCCGGGTCCTCGGGTTGTGGAGTCGGGCTTTCTATGCCCTCCACATCCCGGCGCAGTTCCTGCGTCGAAATCATAAAGTAAGGCACTTATCTTTGAAAGCACGGATCGGATATATAAACGTTTGCTTACCCAGCTCCGAGGGTTATTCATGGAGAATCCATTCAATGCACTCGTGTGGAGGAAGTCCTCCTTCTCCCCCTTGTACAAGCCGGACATGATCTTCACCAGATCGACGGCCGATCCCGGCCCCTTGCGGCCATGACGGGTGGCGTCATTCTCCCCGTTGAAATCCCACATGGGGTGGCCCCTATATTGAAGCGGCTGCACCCCTCGCATAATGCATGTGGCCATGACTCCAATCATGGTCAGTCCAGAATGGGCCAATAACCTTATCCGGCCCATCAGATATTGGACGCTCCTATCATCTTCCCGTTGAGGGCTCCGCGGGCCCAACTCAGGCGTTTCTTCAGAGGAGCGTAGCTAAACTCCGGGAGGCCGATCCGAACTGGATCCGGCAGCGGGGCGTCTTCCATATAGAACCACTCCGAAGGCCAGTCTTCGGACGCCTTCTTCGGGGTTCCGGATAGATATCCGGTCCCGGCGATGCGCCATATTTCGGCTCCGCCCACTTGATATATCGACCCCTCGTGAGAACGGGGTACGAGGCAAAACAATCTCTTCCACAGCGCAAAATGGGGCTGGATGCCCAAGAACAGCTCGCAAAGAGCTACAAAGCCCGCGATGCAAAATGGAGGCAGGTGTGAGGTGGTGAAGTTGGAGTCCATAGAACTCCAGGAGCCCCCGGAGAAACGGATGTATGGGAAATCCGAGTCCCCTTATTAAGTAGGGGACGAAGCATACCCGCTCTCCTCTGGAGGGATTGGGGACGCTCTCCGCCTGCTTCCCACCCTTGTAGGTGGCCAGTCCGGCTCGAACCGGAACCATAAAGGCTGGGGGAAGGTATCCTTCAGCATGGAGCGTCACTAACTCGCTATGCGGGACTGTACATCTCCTCCAATCTCCTGGCTGAGGACTGGGAGCATGAGAGGAGGAGCCGCGTCGACTGTCCATGTTGGAATGGATTTTTGTCAGATGCGCTTTGATGAGTGCTTGCGGAAGGAGGATGGTGTGATTCGGATTTGGGTCCCCGCCTCTCTTATAGGCGGCTTATTCACGCAGCTAGGGGGGTGAAATGTAAAAATACCCTGGCTTTTCGCATTCATACAACACGTGGAAGAGGGCCATTATTGGACGTGGAAGCCGAGGAGTGCAACATTTATGAGGAAACCGGACACTATTCGGCAAACACATGGAACATGGAGGAGAACCCGCCTTGCAAACGCCGAAGACAATATACGCGCCGGACTCGTCGTCATTGAAGCCTGGTTCGTGGGCTACTGAGGGAGTCCCGGACTAGGGGGTGTCCGGATAGCCGAACTATCATCATCGGCCGAACTCCAAGACTATGAAGATACAAGATTGAAGACTTCGTCCCGTGTCCGGATGGGACTTTCCTTGGCGTGGAAGGCAAGCTTGGCGATACGGATATGTAGATCTCCTACCATTGTAACCGGCTTTGTGTAACCCTAGCCCTCTCCGGTGTCTATATAAACCGGATGGCTTTAGTCCATAGGACGAACAACAATCATACCATAGGCTAGCTTCTAGGGTTTAGCCTCCTTGATCTCGTGGTAGATCTACTCTTGTAATACCCATATCATCAATATCAATCGAGCAGGACGTAGGGTTTTACCTCCATCAAGAGGGCCCGAACCTGGGTAAAACATCGTGTCCCTTATCTCCTGTTACCATCCGCCTAGACGCACAGTTCGGGACCCCCTACCCGAGATCCGCCGGTTTTGACACCGACAATGTGGCTCAAGAAGAGGATAGAGAATTCCTAGTAGTGGGGGCTAGCTATTACTAGTAGATAAGTCTTTGTAGAGATTCCACTAGGTGAACTACATATGGAACAAAATGAATGAATCTACACTTAAAATGCATCTATATACATCCGCATGTGGTTAATGGTGAAATCTCTACAAAGACTTATATTTAGGAACGGAGGAAGTACTAGTATAGTACTAGTACGTACTGTAATTTATCAGCAAGATAAATTTGTACAATGCTATGAAGCTTCCAGCTCCTGTTACATGTATCTTGCGTCCAAGGTTGCCCGTTGCAACATTTCATCATATACAAAGGAGACTAACATGCATGCTATTGCATCTCAATGATTGACAGATCATAGCAAATATGTACTCCCTCTGTTCCAAAATAAGTGTCTCAACTTTGTGCAAACTTCAGTACAAAGTTGTACTACTACTAAAGTTGACACTTATTTTGGAACAGAGGAAGCTAAAGAAAAAAAGATCCATGCAGTCCCTAGCCCTTGAACCATGAACCCTGACCAGGCTTCAATTTGCTGGCAACGTTCGAGCTTCCTAATAAATGAAGTTTGCAACCTTTTGACCATCAAATCATTTTGTGCAGTTTCACCAAAATCGAGATGAGCATCCCTGTGGCAAAGAAATTGAAGAAGCATGATTAGAATAAGATTACTAGGACTAGTTGATGAGACATAAACTCATCAAAAATACAGTACGTAGAAGCCAGTAGAGGTATCAGGTATGTGCGGAGCAAAGAAGTAGAGAAATATCCACAGGGAGTGATGTGGGCAGCTGGAGCAGTGGTGCAAGCCGGCTGTAAAGGGAGTTGTACCTGAGGGATGTAGCTCGACCTTGAGGAGGGCGGCGGGAGGCGGAACTGCCCACGTCGCGGCAGTGAGCAAGGGACGAAGGCAACCTCACCGGCTTTGTGAGAGAGAACGGCGGGGACCCCTGATCGGGACATGCCGACAGTGGGTTTTCGCCATCGGCGATGGACACCGCATCTACACTAAGCATCCACCCCTTCCCCAAGCGGACGTGATCCGCCGGGATGTTAGAGATGTGGCCACAGTCGTTTTGTGCGAGAGTGTGTGAAGAGAGCAACCCCAGCAAGCAACCGTGTAGGCTGGCCCGTCCTGACTATGTATATAGTGGAGCGGTTTCCTTTTCTCTCCATATGAACCTATCATATTGCATACGTGCCACTGAAGAAAAAAATATATTTATAAATGACGCGGCACCTACTACTCGTTCTCCTATAACCTTGCGCTTGGCATCTCCAAAATATTAACCTTGCGATTGGCTCTTCGCCTCTTCGGGAAGTCGAGCAATAATGGTAGTGCAGTATATATCGTTCTGGCTATATGAGACCGAATGAATTGCTGCACGTCCACCACGTGGGCGAGGGTTGAGGGGCGAGGGAGAGTGCTACTACATACGGAGCAAAATGAGTGAATGTACACTCTGAAATACGTCTATATACATCAGTGTTTGGAGTATGTACTAGTAGTTCATATTGAAATCTACTAAGGACATATATATTCCAAACAATATGATATAATCTCTATAACCAAGGTAGTAGGGACGAGTAGTAAACGGAGGGAGTAGTAAATTTTTCTCCTCGTCCTGCGAGCCACCGCGCGCATGGGCGAGGGAGGAGCAAGCTTCACCTCATCCTGCGAGCCACCGCGCCCGTGGGCGGGGGAGACGGCGTACTAAGCAAGCTTCTCCTCGTTCTACGAGTTGACGGGACACATCAAAAGTACTCCAGTGTATAGAGCCTTGCCTCTAAGGTAGGCCCCACATGGTTTGCCTCTTTTTTTAATTTAACATAACGCGTCAAGTCGCAATTTGTTTGTTCACCCGTGGTAGACGATCCTCCCTCCACCAAGTGGACAACCAGTACACGTGCCAAATTACCATGTGGGCTGCCTTTTTCATACAGAAATGAGCTCCACCGTGTACCCGCGCGGGTGTGGTTGGGAAAGAGACGGGAGTACGTGCGCCGTGCATGCACCTCTTCTCTTCGTGCACGTCCCCCACCTACGTGGGTGTGTGTGAGAGATACAAACCGCGTTCGTGAGTGTTTTTTGTTTTGTGGTGGGGGTGGGGGTGGGGTGGGGGGTTGATTTCGTGAATTATTTGTGGGAATATGTGTCGATGACATCTCAAACAAAATTTTGCATGCAATGTGTGTGAAATGGAGGCCTATCCATATCATGCATAGAGGGTCGGGCAATCCATGAGAAGAGAGGGAGGGGTCATAGCTATCGATAGAGTCAAAGAGAGGATCAAGTACGGGTGGGTGTGAGATCGATGAAGAGAGCCATTGAAATTGTGTGTGTGTGTGTGTGCAAGTCAAAGATATAGGGCGACTGGCCTACCAGAACGTTAGAGGGAACATGTCAAGTTTGTGTGTGGCAGGGAGACATGACTAGAGCGCTTGATGTATTGGTGTGTGTGTGGGGGGAGGGGGTGGGGGGAGGGGTAGGCAGAGGCCTAACTATAGAGGTAGAACGACTCGTATATGTGTTGAGAAGGAGAGACCCAGCTATGTCATGAGGGAGATCGATCGACATCCATACATAACTGAAGGACGGAAAATATGATGGGACAGAGAGAGAGAGAGAGGAGAGAGAGAGGGAGGGAGAGGGGTAGAGTGCTGGATGGGTGATGGAGTTGCTTCTCGGAGATGTTGGGAGAGGCCTACTAGACAAACTGAGGGTGGAACTGCAATGTTATCAATAAGAGTGGGGATGTGTTTCTGTGTGTGCCTGTGCATGATAGATCTGTCGGGACGCATCCATGGATGATGAAGGGGAACCATGTGTTTGGTAAGCAAACCTAACTAGATCGGTAGATCAATTGTTGTTTGTCGGAGGAAGGGAGAGACACAACTAATGCGGTAGATCGATCGATGTGTGGGTAAAAACGAGTTATAAGGACCTAGCTGGCTATATGTATAGCGACAGATCGGTCGGTGTACGTCCATTTGTTAGAGGCAAATAAGGCCCAGCGAGACGGATAGACAGAGAGAATGGAGCTAGGAGGTGGTGTGAGAGGCCCAACAACTAGCTGGATAGGGGGAGGAGTGTGCGGTTGTGAGATCGATTAAAAGAGGGGTGAGAGTTTACACGTGTGTCTGACCATATGAGAGACACGAGGCAAGGACACATAAAGGAGGAGATTGAAGCTGTGTGTGTATGCTGTAGGCAGGCATCGCTGGAGAGGTTTATCGATCGGTGTGTGTCGGAAAGGAGTTGTGGAGACTCTGGGAGAACAACCTAAACGAAAAAATGAATGTGCCCGGTGGATAGAATGCCGAGGGAGGGGGAGGGCGAGGAGGGGGCGTGTGCATGCATGAGAGAAAGTTAGTGGTAGCTACAAAGGTTAGAGGACTGTGTGGGTGTAAGAGACTAACAAAGATCATAATTTGATATGAAAGTGGATTCATATATTTGAATAGGAGATCATAGTGTTTTAAACATTGCATGCATGAATATAGCGGTGATACACGTGCTGTGCACATGTTATACCATAATGTGATAATGCATGGCGTTTGCAACTCACAGCTAAATGCTGAACAATCTAAACCATACTATACATCAAACAATCTCACATTTTATTTGAATTTGTGATAATGTGCGACATTTGCAGCTTACAACTAAATATCGAGCAATCTAAACAATACCATATATCGAACATTCTCACATTTTATTTGAATTTGTGGTAATGTGTGGTGTTTGCAACTCACATCTAAATACTTGTAGGCGTAGGGGGCGGGGCACCATACATAATGTGATAAACACATTATACATATGAGACATGGTTTACATTATGAAGATCTAGCTAGAGCTAGAAATGTAATGTGATTTGAAATCAAAATAAAGTGGATTCAAAAAATCTAGTTCGAGTTCATATAGTACACATAGTTCATATGTAAGTCGATACTGATCATGTGGTGTGCTGTGAAGATAATACACAAACGATGGTTTAACTTGACAATAATGATGATTGTAGATCTTATTAAAACAAAGAAACGAATTCAAATGCTTTGACTTCACAACAATCATTACTGTAGATCTTATTCAAATTTAGTTCATATTAAAGTGGTAGTATATACGTTTGGAATGCACTAAAACGTTCATTTGAGTAGTAGGTTGCATGCATTATACACGTAGCGAAATATTTTAATTGAACATAACATGAATTCAAAGTTTTGAATGACATTTGTAGTGTGCATTGATTTGGTACAATACACGTTAGGCTTGTCCAGAAATTTCAACCCGCGCCTTGTTAGCCCGAAATATTTAAGATATATCTTTGTCTCGTTGTGCTCCGACAACTCCCTCCATCTCAACCCGCGCCTTGCTTTTCCAAAATTACAACGCGCTCGAAAACTCCCACCTCTTGTGAAATCCCGACACGCAAAATGCCCGTGGTACCCTTGA
The DNA here is from genome assembly GCF_056163025.1 of Triticum urartu. NCBI lineage: Eukaryota > Viridiplantae > Streptophyta > Magnoliopsida > Poales > Poaceae > Triticum > Triticum urartu. The sequence continues at coordinate 719,388,299 of NC_141879.1, forward strand.
ACCGAAAGAACCGCCTCAAATCGGTGGGGGGTACTTTCGTAACTTACCCCACATTTCGGACAAGCGCGTCTCTAAGCCATGGTTCCCCACTGCCATCCCATCCGACCACCCATTCGTACACCGAGGCCGCAAAAACCCACGACGAAACCCCACACCCTGCTCCGTCCACCACCCAGCCGGAGCTTCTTCCCCGACGACGTCATCCATAGAAACACCTCGACGTCCCTCATTCACCGTACCGGATGAGGATCTGTCGTCGATCTCATCGTCCCGCCGGTTTAGCCACCCCGTCCTCCACCTCCAAGGAGCTGCCCCGACGTTCCCCTCGTCTTTCGCGCCACCTCCATTCCCACACCACCGTCTTCACCTGCACCACCGGAAGAGCATCATCATCACCGTTTCCTCGGATGAAGCTGCGGCCTAATCGGCGCCACCAAAGAGGTTGTACACTAATCGCCGCATTTTCTTCTTGATTCAATCTCACGGTGCTGCCGGCGCTCGGTCCCGAGCCGACACGGCGCGGCTCCATCCACGGCGGCGTTGCCGGTCACTTCCTCCACAGCGTTGCTCCCTCGGCGGCGACGTCCACATTAGTAGGAGCTGTTGCTGCTTTAGCTCTCGCTCGCGCTGCTGCTCTGCGCTTGCTCTCGGTCCCCTGCCTGGTCTGCTCTTGCTATTGCTCTTGCTCGCGCTGCTGCTCTCGCTCTTGCTCTTGCTTGCGATGTTGCTCCGATTTGGCTACACTTCAGTCGACTGAATCGACTTTTCGGTCAGTCGAAGTCCAAGGGGTGGGCTCACCGGGGTGAAGGAAGAACCAGCCGCAGCGGGGAGGGGGGCTTGCCGGAGAGGTACCCCACTATCTATCTTAGGGTTCAGGATGGGGGCGGTGGTCGCCGGCGGTGGCGGGGCGTTGGCGGGGCGGTGGCGTGGGGATCGCCGGAGAAAAAGCTCGGCACGGGGGGGCCAAGAGGGATGGCCGAGGCGGCGGAGGACCGGCGGTGGGGAGTGTTTTCGGGGCGGGCGGGGCGGCGCACCGCCGGCCGCGGGCGGCGGGGGGCTGCTGTTTGGCCGGCGGTGGCTGGCGGCTCAGGGGGGTGGAGGTTGAAGATGAACCGCAGGCCCTTTATTTCATATCCAACGGCTGCAAAATTGACTGACTAGAGATGAAAAAGTCAGTTGACCGACATGTAGCTCACCTTGTTAGTGCGGTCAGTTTCGACAGCAAAATTCAGTTTTGACAGCAAAATTCAGTTTGGACAGTTAGGTTCAGTTTCGACAGTTAAGTTCAGTTTCGACAGTTAAGTTCAGAGATGAGCGGCTGATGTATTTTACATCTAGCACTCTGTGGTTATGTATTTTACGTCCACTAGTAGAAAAGGGGGCAATGGTCCAGGCCGGGTCAGCCCATTAGTCCCAGTTCAATCCAGAACAGGGACCAATGGGGGCATTGGACCCGGTTCGTGAGCCCCGGGGGCCGGCCGGGCCACGTGGGCCATTGGTCCCGGTTCGTCTGGACCTTTTGGTCCTGGTTGGAGGGACGAACCGGGACCAATGTGCCTTGGTCCTGGCCCACCACCATTGGTCCCGGTTGGTGGCCTGAACCGGGACCAAAGGCTTCCCTTTAGTCCCGGTTCAAGCCATGAACTAGGACCAATTAATTGCCTATATATACCCCTCGCCCCCGAGCAGAGCACTCTCACTGCTCTGTTTTTCGTGGCCGGCGAGGAGAGAGCTTTGTGGTGCTCTAGCTCACCTCCTATGCACACGAGGTGTTCGATGGAATGCCCGAGGCACACTACTTAAGCTTTCTCCTCTCCAAGCTCGACCTCGAAGCTCCATTTTCCTCAATATTTGTCTAGGTTTAGCGGTCCGTCACGTCCCGTCCCCGTCTTCACCGCCGTCGATCGCCCGCGCCAATCTCGTCGCTGGCACCACCGTGGTGAGCCTCTTGTTCTTATCTTCTTTTTGAAAGGAAAAAAAATTCTTACTTGTATGTTTATATAGATACTTGTATAATTTTCTTACTTTTATTATTGCATCTTATATAGTGCGATGGTTTTGGTATCCGCCCCCGTCGGTCCTCGTCCTGTCTATGATTCAGATGTGGTATATATATTATCTTTTCATAACTATTGGTTCATCTATTGTTTATGACAATTATGCCGACCAATGTGACATAGATTTTATTTATCCAGGAGGTTGTTGAACCGGAAATTCCAACCGACCCTATTGTCGAGAGGTTAAATTTAGTTAAGAAGAAAACAATTTCTTGAAGGAAAAAATTAGAAAAATTGAGGAGGAGAAGATGATATTGGAGTTGCATGTTGCGGATGTCATGGATGATCACAAGATCAAGATGGATGCAATGCGCTTGAAGATTAGAAAGATTAGAAAATATGCCATTCATACCGAGGCTTGGTATCATTATGCCGTTGGATCAGTTATTACATTGGTTGCGATTATGATCGCATTTGTTTTCGCATTGAAATGTTTTACATAGTTTCAATGTATGGTTTAATTAATTTAGATGCTCTGCAGAGCTTTATGTTGTTAGATGAGAACTATGTATGTACTTTGGTTTTAATGTGATGATGAACTTCTATTAATTTGGTCACTTAATTATCTATTCATGATGTTCTGTAATGATTTTTGACACACTTAATTATATATAATGCACGTAGATGAACCGGCAATGGATGTACGGTTAATGACACACCTCCGAGTACATTAAGGGCGTGCATGAATTTCTCGAAGTGGCTGAGGCAAACAAGTGTTGTCCATGCCCTATATGTGGGAATACGAAGTCTTACTCTGACCGGAAAATCCTTCACACCCACCTGCTTTACAAGGGTTTCATGCCACACTATAATGTTTGGACGAGGCACGGAGAAATAGGGGTTATGATGGAAGACGGCGCAGAAGAAAAGTACGATGACAACTATGTGCCCCCTGAATACGATGATGCTACTGAAGATCAAGAGGAACCAGACGATGTGCACGATGATGCTGCAACAGGCGAAGCTGCTGAAGATCAAGAGGAACCAGACAATGTGCCCGATGATGATGATCTCCGTCGGGTCATTGTCGATGCAAGGACGCAATGCGAAAGTCAAAAGGAGAAGCTGAAGTTCGATCACATGTTAGAGGACCACAAAAAAGGGTTGTACCCCAATTGCGAAGATGACAACAAAAAGCTCGATACCGTACTGGAATTGCTGCAGTGGAAGGCAGAGAATGTTGTGCCTGACAAAGGATTTGAGAAGCTACTGAAAATATTGAAGAAGAAGCTTCCAAAGGATAACGAATTGCCCGACAGTACATACGCAGCAAAGAAGGTCGTGCGCCCTCTAGGATTGGAGGTGCAGAAGATACATGCATGCCCTAATGACTGCATCCTCTACCGCGGTGCGTACAAGGATCTGAACGCATGCCCGGTATGCGGTGCATTACGGTATAAGATCAGACGAGATGACCCTGATGATGTTGATGGCGAGCCCCCCAGGAAGAGGGTTCCTGCAAAGGTGATGTGGTATGCTCCTATAATACCACGGTTGAAACGTCTGTTCAGAAACGGAGAGCATGCCAAGTTGATGCGATGGCACAGTGAGGACCGTAAGAAAGACGGGAAGTTGAGAGCACCCGCTGACGGGTCACAGTGGAGAAAAATCGAGAGAAAGTACTGGGATGAGTTTGCAAGTGACCCAAGGAACGTATGGTTTGCTTTAAGTGCGGATGGCATTAATCCTTTTGGGGAGCAGAGCAGAAATCACAGCACCTGGCCCGTGACTCTATGTATGTATAACCTTTCTCCTTGGATGTGCATGAAGCGGAAGTTCATTATGATGCCAGTTCTCATCCAAGGCCCTAAGCAACCCGGCAACGACATTGATGTGTACCTAAGGCCATTAGTTGAAGAACTTTTACAGCTGTGGAATGGAAACGGTGTATGTACGTGGGATGAGCACAAACAGGAGGAATTTCACCTAAAGGCGTTGTTGTTCGTGACCATCAACGATTGGCCCGCTCTTAGTAACCTTTCCGGACAGATAAACAAGGGATACCACACATGCACGCACTGTTTACTTGACACCGATAGTATATACCTGGGAAGCTGCAGGAAGAATGTGTACCTGGGCCATCGTCGATTTCTTCCGACCAACCATCAATGTCAAAAGAAAGGCAAGCATTTCAAAGGCGAGGCAGATCACCGGAGGAAGCCCGCCATGCGTACCCGTGATCACGTACTTGCTATGGTCAATGATTTACACGTAATCTTTGGAAAGGGTCCCGGCGGACTAGCTTTTCCGAGTGACGCTGGGGGACACGCACCCATGTGGAAGAACAAATCGGACCTACCCTACTGGAAAGACCTAGAGGTCCGCTCTTCGATCGACGTGATACACGTGATGAAGAACCTTTGCATGAACCTGCTAGGCTTCTTGGGCGTGTATGGGAAGACAAAAGATACAGCTGAGGCACGGGAGGACCTGCAACGTTCGCGCGAAAAAGACGGCATGCCTCCAAAGCAGTATGAAGGTCCTGCCAGCTATGCTCTTACCAAAGAAGAGAAGGAAATCTTCTTTGAATGCCTGCTTAGTATGAAGGTCCCGACTGGCTTCTCGTCGAATATAAAAGGAATAATAAATATGTCAGAGAAAAAGTTTCAGAACCTAAAGTCTCATGACTGCCACGTGATTATGACGCAACTGCTTCCGGTTGCATTGAGGGGGCTTCTACCGGAAAACGTCCGATTAGCCATTGTGAAGCTATGTGCATTCCTCAATGCAATCTCTCAAAAGGTGATCGATCCAGAAATCATACCAAGGCTAAGGAGTGATGTGGTGGAATGTCTTGTCAGTTTCGAGCTGGTGTTCCCACCATCCTTCTTCAATATCATGACGCACGTCCCAGTTCATCTTGTTGACGAGATTGTCATTCTGGGCCCCGTATTTCTACACAATATGTACCCCTTTGAGAGGTTCATGGGAGTCCTAAAGAAATATGTCTGTAACCGCGCTAGGCCAGAAGGAAGCATCTCCATGGGCCATCAAACAGAGGATGTCATCGGGTTTTGTGTTGACTTCATTCCTGGCCTTAAGAAGATAGGTCTCCCTCAATCGCGGTATGAGGGGAGACTGATTGGAAAAGGCACGCTTGGAAGGGACTCAATAATATGCAGGGACGGATATTCTTGGTCTCAAGCACGCTACACAGTTCTACAGAACTCTACCTTGGTGACCCCGTATGTCGATGAACACAAGAACAGTCTGCGCTCCAAACACCCGGAGCAGTGCGACGACTGGATTACATGTGAACACATCAGGACTTTCAACAGTTGGTTGGAAGCATGTCTCAGAGGTGACAACACTGTTTGTGATGAGCTGTACTTGTTGTCCAGGGGACCATCTTCGATTGTTACGATTTGGAAAGGATACAAGATAAATGGGAATACATTTTACACGATTGACCAAGATCAAAAGAGCACCAACCAAAACAGCGGTGTCCGCTTTGATGCAACAACCGAGAGGGGAAATGACACATATTATGGTTACATAGTGGACATATGGGAACTTGACTACGGACATGATTTTAAGGTCCCTTTGTTTAAGTGCAAATGGGTCAATCTGTCAGGAGGCGGGGTACAGGTAGACCCACAGTACGGAATGACAACAGTGGATCTGAAAAATCTTGGGTACACTGACGAACCGTTCGTCCTAGCCAATGATGTGGCACAGGTTATCTATGTGAAGGACATGTCTACCAGACCGAGAAAAAGAAAAGATAAGGAAGGGAATACATCATATGATGAGCCAAAGCGCCACATAGTTCTTTCAGGAAAAGGGACATCGTGGGAGTGGAGGGCAAGACAGACATATCTAAAGATTATGAAAAGTTTCATGAAATTCCTCCCTTCAAAGTCAAGGCTGACCCAAGAATCCTGATAAGCGATGAAGATTATCCATGGTTACAGCGCAATAAGCAAATGACACAAGCGAAGAAAAAGTGAAGACTTTCTCCCACAACTATGATGATGATACCATGCCAACTTTGTAACACACGAGTATGGTACCATTGTCCGTTTTGTACATGCACATGCTATGTGGGTGAATTTATGATACCATGCCAACTTTCAACTTTTTCATAGTTCATTTGAAATGCTTTAATGTCTTATGGTTCGGCCCTCGTAATAATTAAAAATAGCAACAATAAGTATTTTGTTGTAAGTAGAAACAAAATAAAATAAATAAAGCAAGAAAGAAAAACAAAAAAACAAAAAAAGTGTTTTCAAATTTGAAAACTAATGGCACTAACAGAAAGTTTATAATTTTTTTAAACTAAAAGCAAAAAGAATTAAAAAATACAGCAAAAAACAAAAGAAAATAAATAATGCAGAAAACAAAACAAAAAACAATTAAAAATAGCAACAATAAGTATTTTGTTGTAAGTACAAACAAAATAAAATAAATAAAGTAAGAAAGAAAACAAAATAACAAAAAAAGTGTTTTCAAATTTGAAAACTAATGGCACTAACAGAAAGTTTATAATTTTCCCAAAACTAAAAGCAAAAAGAATTAAAAAATAAAGCAAAAAAAACAAAATAAATAATGCAAAAAACAAAACAATAAAACTAGAAAATAATTAAAAATAGCAACAATAAGTATTTTGTTGTAAGTAGAAACAAAATAAAATAAATAAAGCAAGAAAGAAAACAAAAAAAAATTGCCTCCTACTTGGCCCCCACGGCCTGAATACGACTAGAAACCCTACCATGGGCCAGGATTCAGGCCCGCAGTAGGCCCAGCAGGCCCATCAGGCAAAGCAGTAGCAAATAGGCCCGCAAGCCTACCACTACTAGGGAAAACCCTAGCAGCAGCGCGGGTTTTGTGCTCACTAGTAGCGCGGGAGGGCGCACTACTAATAAGGCGCTACAGCTATTGCTTAGCAGCAGCGCGTGCATGCCCGCGCTACTGCTAGGACGAATAGCTGCAGCGTTTGTTTGGTACCACGCTGCTGCTAAGGTAACTACTTGCAGCGTGTTTTCTGTCCATCGCTACTAGTACTTTTTTTTATTTTTCCATTTCTAGTGTATTTATGCGCCATCCTACAAATATTGATACAATACCAGTTATGAGGTTTACATCATTATGTCCATAACAGTGTGTCAAATGAAGGTGGATTAGGTTCAAGTGGAGGCAATATGTGGTGCATGTCAAAAGTATACAACTAATCCAAACTTGATCTAGTTTGGACTAGTAGTACTTTCGATGTGCACCACATGTTGCCTCCACTTGAATCTAATCCGCCAGCACAAGCTATTTAATCATCCTCATAGTCATTACCACCAACAGTATTTATTTCTGACTAAAAAACAGTATTTATTTAATCACCACTAACACTAGCTAATAATAATCATCATAGTAATATAGTGTAGCACGTCATCATCCTGAATCTCATTTCTAGCTAGCTAATCACTCCTGCTGCTCTCTCTGAGGTAAAATAACATAAAACATGTATAGCTCTCCTCCTTGATCAAGCTGGAGCATGCAGATGAACCTGTCTCCTAATCGTGGATAGCACATCTGTTTGCTGCCCCCTAGTACTTCTCTGCGCTCCCCCATCACATATTTGGTCCAGTCTTGCACTATGAAGCATCCGTCGCTAATCTTGAATGCACTAAAGTAATCTGTAGGATATCTTGGCCGTAAGCTGATAATACTCATGGTACCTTTAGTCTCGATCCCATAAGGCACAACATTCATCGGGAGTCCCTGTTGAAGAACATCGTATGTTAACATACTTAGCAATGAAGTTTAGTTTCAAAAATAATGTATGGAAAAGATGCACTGATGACAAATAGTAAAAATCTTACCATCCTTCCTAAATAGATGTGACCGTAGTTCATTACGAACACTATTGGTCGCACATTTTCAGTACTAACATCTCTAAATGCAGGAAGAAAATTTGTCTTGACAGTATCAAGATCCTCAAGCCATGAAACATAATGACTGAGCTCCTCGCAGTTGAGTTCAGCCCCAGGACAGTATACGGTCCTATCTACCAAGCGCTGGACATGTTTGCTTGCACCGAAATAAGCTGACAATACAAATTAGTTGTCAACTATTTTTGAATAAACAATATCGATCAAAGACATAAATATGGTTGAGAAACTTACATAATGGTATAACTGGAGGCGTCTGCACATCGACCCAGATGTCGGTATTACCTTCAATACCATCTTCCGGACGAATATCAAAGGTGATAACCATATCAGGCTCAAATGCATAAGTCTTGCATAGTGCTCGCCATGTTTTGCATCCAAAATAGGTGTAGTCGTATGAATTGTACAATTTTGCATGGAAAATATAACCATTCTCGGTCTTCAAGTAAACTTTCTTTTCCTCCATACTATGACTGAAACCTATCTTATCCAATACAAAAACTCTTGCATGGAAGGGGATACGCTAGTAGAATAGTAAAAAAATATAAGTGGAAGCAAATGAAGTAGATGTCATGCTTGATTACGAAAAAAGACTTGTCGTTGTGACTTACTGTATCCACTTCGAAGTTCTCGTCCAGCTTGATGCTGAAGCGCCTATCATCAACTAGGAAGATTCCGTCGCACAGGCCGCGCTCGTCTTCGCAGTATTTGCAAATACCGAAATCCTTTTCGTCGTCAGACATTTCCTATGTTCATAGTTAAAACATTAATTGAAAATTGATCGAAGACAACTACCAAGATACTCAACACACAAATCCAGGGCACTCGATATTTCCTACATATTCTGGCACAAGCCATGCCAAAATTCACGGAAAAATCCGGCATGACCTTTGCTAAAATAGGACATATCGAGCGCCTGAAATTTGCCGGAACGGAAATGAATCAACACTCCGGCAAAACATAGGCCACTCGGAGGTGTAACCTGCAAACATGACGGGCCACTTGGATATTGAGCAACACAAGATATACATTTCAAAATATCTTATAGGACTCAAATTAGCATGCATTCAATAAGCAAAAGTAAATCATCTCATACGTCCGTACATCATCGAATATTATCACTAATACATCACGAATAGTGTCATACATACAACATCACTAATACAACTAAAACCCTAGCACACGACGGGTATCGGTGCGGGCGGTGGACACCCACAGAGAAGGAACCATCACGGGATCATAGCTCCAGTGAGATCCCCGGAGAACCTGCCAGGTATTGGAGAACGGCCTGTGCTCCAACGCAAACAAGTAGCGACGGACGTGCGCGTCCTCCTCACTGACACGGTGACGCACCACCTCCGCGGAGTCCTCAAGCCTCTCAATCGTCACTGGCCCATGTGACCACCACCAAAGAAGGTTCGGGTCAACGACAGGCTGGCTCCTCACCAACCTGCGCCCCCCGGTAGGTAGCGCCTCCTAGTACCACCCCGGCGGAGCCCAGTCCCGGGCATGGCCGATCTGGTCAAGCAGGTGTCGTCCTCCGCCGACTCGACGACGAGGATGCGGGATAGGCATCGTCGACGTCGAGGCGGGAAAAATTTCTTTAACTAAAAAATATAAACAAGTTCTTACTAACTAGTTCTATTAATTCAACTAGTTCTTACTAAAAATAAACTTAATATAAATAGAAATATTCTACTACCTAATTAGTACCTAGTTCTTAATATGCAACTAAAATAAACTTACTATAAATAAAAATAAACTTAATATGCAACTAAAATATAAAGAAACCCTAGGCAGAGGTAGGGGAGAGGGAGGAGCGGGCGTGCTCACCTCGGGTGACTGCGACGAGGGAGGGGCAGGGCGGCGTCGAGGTCAGGGCGGCGTCCGGGGGGGCGTTGAGGTCGGGGGCGGGGGCGGCGTTGAATCTGGGGTCGGGGCGGCGTTGAGGTCGGGGGCGGGGGCGGCGTTGAGGTCGGGGGTCGGGGCGGCGTAGAGGGTGCGGAGAGCGCGCGGCGGCCGATGGGCGACGGCAGCGGCGAGAGTGGAGAGAGTTGGATTTGGGGGAAAGTGGCGTGGGGAAGGACGAACCCCGTGGTTAAGTCAGAAGTAGCAGTAGCGCGTTCCGGGAAAAGCGCTGCTGCTATCTTAGCTATAGCGCGTTCTCTGATACACGCTACTGCTACTCCTTTCTCTTCTTTCCCTTTTCCATTTAGTTTTCTTCACATTTTATTTGTTTCCTTTCACCTTATTCTATTTCTTTCATTTTCAATTACCTTTCCATTCTCTTTCCATTTAATTTTATAACCTTTAGCAGCAACGAGTTTATATTAAAACGCGCTGCTACAGACGACGTAGCGGTAGCGCGGTTCGTCATAGATCGCTACTACTATGTGTAGCATGTGGGCTAAGCCGTGGGAATTTTAGTAGTAACGTGTGTTCAGCAAGACGCGCTACTGCTAGATCTTTGTCTGCAGCGCGGTTTCCTCTGGCGCGCTACTGCTAATTAGCACCAGCGTGCTTTTCTGACCCACGCTACTGCTAAAGTTCTGTGTATAGGGTTTTCCCTAGTAGTGTACGGTGGAGAGGAGCTCGAGAGGGGTGCGGCAGTGGGGCTTATAAACCACTGTGCGCCCCTCTCAACTAGCGAGGTGGGACTAAACTTTGGCCCCGACGCTGGCAGCACAGGGTCCTTCGGTACCGGTTCGTGGAACCAACCGGTACCAATGCCCACCCTTTAGTCCCGGTTGGTGCCTCCAACCGAGACCAAAGGTCGCCGCTTCCCGCTCGTTGGGCTGCTGAAAAGAGGCCTTTGGTCCCGGTTGGTGGTACCAACTGGGACTAAAGGGGGTATTAGTCCCGGTTGGAGTCACGAACCGGGACCAATGACCTTGCTATATATACAGCACTTAGGAAAATTTGACGAACACATCGCCAGTTGCCCCCGGCCCGCTCAACGACGCCGAGCTCATCGACGTCGCCAGGCTGCCCAGATCGACGCCGTCCGCTGCCCGCCGCCCAGACGCCGTCCGCGCGCCGGCCCGACGCCGTCCGCGCGCCCTCGACGCCGCCCGCAGCCCCGACGCCGTCCGCGACCCCCGTCGTCGCCCCTTCCCCGTCGCCGCCAGGCACTGCCCCGACGCCGCCCGTCGGCCGCCCCCGCCGACGCTGTCGTCGTCGCGCGTGCCCGTCGTCGCCGTCACCGTCGTCGTCGTTGACGGCCACGCCCCTGCCCCGGCCCGCCGTGGTCGTCGCCGACGCCCTTGCTGCCGCCGCCGTCGCCCTCGCCGGCCGCCCCCGTTGTGAGCCGCCGCCGTCGAGGCTCTATGTTCAGTGCTTTTTTCATATATACATGTGTATTTTTTTGTTCATTGCATTTTTTTCATATATATAAATAATGTATATATGTATGTGGTAGCTATATGATGAATGGATGTGGCTATATGTATGTATGAATATAATGTTCATAGCATTTTTTGTTTATATATGTTTTTTCATATATGTATTAACTTTTTATTTAGGTTGTTAGTAGATATTGATTTTAGGTTAGTGCATTTTAATTAGGTTAGTGTAGAGGAAAAAGTAAAATAAGGAAAAGGAAGAAAAGAGGAAGAAGGAAGAAGGAAGAAGAAGAAGAAAAAGAATGAGAGGAAAAAGGAAAATAAGAAGAGGAAGAAAAGAGAAGAAGAGGAGAGGAAAAGAAGAGGAGAAATAAATAAGAAGAAGAAAAAAGAAGAAAAAGAAGAGGAGAAGAAGAAAAATAGAAAAAAAAATTCTATTTTTTCTTCTTGTCCTCTATTCCTTTCTTCTTCTTCTTCCTTCTCTTCCTTCTTCCTCTTTTATTCCTTTTCCTTAACTACTTTCCTTTCTCGAGGGAGAAGAAGAAAAAGAAGAGGAGAAGAAGAAAGAAAGGAATAGAGGAGAAATAAATAAGAAGAACAAAAAAGAAGAAAAGGAAGAGAAGAAGAAGAAAGGAATAGAGGAGAAGAAGAAAAAATAGAATTTTTCTATTTTTTCTTCTTCTCCTCTATTCCTTTCTTCTTCTCCTCTTTTTTTTCTTCTTTTTTTTCTTCGATCTTCTCCCCTATTCCTTTCTTCTTCTCCTCTTTTTATCTCTTCTTCGTTTTCTTATGTTTTATCGGTTTTGTCGCCATCAGGCTGCTCGCCTTCGCCCTCGCCGCCCCCTCGAGATAACTTCGACATGAGGGGCGGTCGATATATATACCCCCTCTCGACCGTGATAACCTATACAACGGCAGCACCCCCCTCGGCCCTCTCGCTTGACCAAAACTCTCGAGGCCACCCAAATTTACCAAGTTAAAAGAGCGTTGTCGTCGAGGCCACCCCAAACCCTTGAAGCGTTGTGTCGAGGCGATCCCAAACCCTAGAGAAGCAGCATCGAGGCCACTAACATGATTCCTTATTGTGATTAGCTAGCTAGTTCTACGTTTGCCACTAATATATATCCATCTATACCATGTTTGAATAATAATTGACATGTTGTAAATATTTGCAGAAACTATGGAGCACTACCGAGACGAAGCAACAGAAGCGATGTTGGGGGAGATGATCGCAGAAGGAACTGATGTTGTTGCGTCATTTTTCATCGACGTCGTTGGTGAGGAAGGACTGGGTGAAGAAGAGGGCTATGTTCATGATGGCTTCGGCCCATTAATGCCGGTACAAGAAGAGGGCTATGTTCATGATGGCTCCGGTGATGACCCAATGGAGGTACAAGAAGGAGACCATGCTGACTGCTCCGGTGACCGAACCGAGTCCGGCCAGGTATATATATATATATATATATTAGTTAAGCCCGTGCTGACTAGTTAATTGATGCATTCATTGTTTTGGTATATGTACACATATTAATTACTCTCGTCTTTCTTCCTTTTAATTTCTAGCCCTCCGGATCGAGCACAACTTCGGTAACGAGACGAGGCCCGAAGAAAAATTTGAGCTCGGATGAAAGGTTTGAGATCATAGAAATCGCGTCCGACGGCGAACCGATTGAACCCATCCGGACAAAGAATGCATTTTCTGCTCAGTGCGGGGTTCTTGTTAGGGACAAGATCCCGATTAGCATCCAGCAATGGTATAAGCCTAAGGATGACCCTGAGGTGTCTTATGTCAATGATATGCAGAAAGAAGATCTTTGGACTCAGCTGAAGGCAAATTTCACCCTACCGCCAGACGAGGATCCGGAGAAGCCAGTTAAAGAGCAATTAATCAAGTCTTGTGCTCTTAAGAAGATGGCAACCCTATCCAGGAGGTGGAGGAAAGAGTTGAACCATTTTGTCGAAAAAAAAGACACCAAAATTCATCAGCAAATATGAGAAGATCAAAGATCACTGGACCGCATTTGTGGCCCACAAGACATCAGAAAAGAGTAAGAAGATGTCGGCGAAGAACAAGCAAAATGCTGCGAAGAAGAAGCTTCACCATCGCACGGGGTCAGGTGGCTACCTCAAAGCCCGGCTTAAGTGGTCCAAGGCTGAGAATGATCTTCTTGAAAAAGGGATCGAACCGGAGACAATGAGATGGCCAGACCGTTGCCGGACTTGGTTCTTCGGGGCTGGCGGAACCTTGGACCCTGTATCAGGGATGTGCCGTTGGACGGACGAGAAACTGGAAATACCAGTCAAGAACCTTCGACACTATATCAATGCAGCGTAGAAAGGGACGTTCTTACCAGACAGGGAGAAGGACGAGCTCACAATGGCCCTCGGGAATCCTGAGCACCCTGGACGGACACGAGGCACGCCAGGCTCCATTCCGTGGAAGGTTGGTTTTCCGGACGCAGGGGGTTACAAAACCCATGAGAGGAGGAAGAAATTGGAGCAAGGCCAACTGCAGGCGCTGCACGAAAGGGTAATGGGGCTAGAGGAACGAGAAAGGAACGAGAAGCAACAGATCGCAACAAACGACCTGCCGAAGCTTCCCCCGAAGCTACCCAGCCATCTCAGCGGAGGAGCAGCGTGGCTTCCACCGAGTTGCTTCAGCCGGAGCATGTCTTGACGGCTCCTGCCAGCTATCCCGTGGATGCTATCACGGAGTCTCAACATTGCCACATTATGGCGCGATGGATGAATTTGAAGGTCAATGCGGCTGTTGGCTCTGTTTATCCTAGTGGATCCGGAGCAACTTATCACTGCCGGCCGATTCCAGAAGGATATGCTAAGGTGATGGTGGATGAAATAACGGAGGGATTTGAGGACCTCGTGCTTGACCACCCTACCGGTGAAGGGGAGACTAGGATGGGTTCTGCTCTGAAGACTCCATGCCTATGGCAGAAGGAGCTCATCAACCTTCCGAACTGGACGCCTCCGCCTCCTCCTCCTCCTTCGGCGAGTCAGGGCACTCCGCCTCCTCCACCGCCTCCTCCTCCGGCGAGTGACGATTAGGGCATGCGTGACGGCACTCCGCCTCCTTCTCCGCCTCCGCCGGCGCTCCCGAGCAGCCAACAACCTCCTCCTTCTCCGCCTCGCCAGCAAGGGCGGAAGAGACCCGCCGCCGCCCCGGCTGCTCCGGCACGTCGTACTCCTTCTCCTCCGCCTCGTAAGAAAGCACGAAAGAAGACAGACGCCGCAGCCGCTCCGTCTGCTCCGGCGTCTAGCAGCACAACCAGAGGCGGGAGGCAATACAGATACGGTCCACCTCTCAAGCCTCTAGAGAAGTTACCGTACAAGAGGACCGAGGAGGTAAACGATACGATTGTGCGGACCCACGTGAAGGAGTTCTTTGAAGGAGTGAAAGCAAAGAGACATCCACCTCCGGAGGAGAAGGTAGATCCGGTGAAAGCAAAGCGCACTATCGATGCCCTGAGGAAACCACCAAAGTCTCCGTCGAGAACCAACTATGAGCGCATTACTGAACAGACATATCTCCAAGCCCAGCGGTCGGGAACTACTGTCTGTGCTAAAAGGTTAAAAGAATGAGCAAAGGGGAAAAAATTGCCCAGCTCGGCGAACAAGCACAACAATCGTGCCCCCCGCTCAATGTGTCTAATGCTCCGGGGACGGTGGCCGGTTATGGCAATCTTGCAGTATACCTGCCTGACGATCAACTTCCTGATTTCTTGGAGGTGGACGAACACAGATACGAGTACGGGAAGCCTCTCGTCAAAGATGAAAAATCTCTGACAACAATGATGCGATGATTCCATAATTGGTACGTGGAAACCTGCAGAGAGTCTGGGGGTACGAATGCTTTGTATCTGAATATTAAAGAGGAGCACGACCTCGTTGCAAATGATCTGTTGACTGTTCCATTTGATGAGTTCTTCGCGTTCTTCAAATAAAAGGCCCTCGATAAACTAATGGTCTTTTGCTACTGTCTGTAAGTACTATTTCTGTCATTAAGTCTCTATACATAGCTCGGCTCTTTCATTTCATGTCTTTATAATTAATTATCCTCAATATATTATGCAGATTGAAAATCGTCGAGTGCAAAAAACAAGAAATTTATGATATTGGGTTCATTAACACAAATATCATAGATGAATTTCTGGTTAAAAAGGACATCAAAGAGGCCGAGGACAACGTGCTACAATCGTTGATCAAAAATCAAAACAAAGATACCATACTCTTTCCTTACAACGGCAAGTGAGTGTTACTGTCGTGTGCATATTCGGTTTCCCTTATTACTCGAGCGAGGTTATAGTAATGTAATTGATGAGTTATGCATGCGTTCGCAGGTACCACTATATTCTTCTGGAGATTAAGCTTGAGCGTGGACTAGTAACCGTCTTAGACTCGAGACGGAAAGATCCCAAAACCTATGCGGACATGACTGAAATGCTCAGCAAGTAAGTTCAATCGATCATTATCGCACCATATCGGGAACTTTTTGTTCATTTCCTGATATCTCAAGTAATAATAATTATTTTCTTTGTCTTGCAGGGTTTGGAAACAGTTCACCGCACAAGCTCCGGGACTGCCGAAGGAGCTGCGATATACATACCCGAAAGTAAGTACTACTGGCTAGCTAGTTGCGCGCATCTCACGTTGATTCTATATCTATACTTTCATCAATGCCATTTCTAATGCTTCATTATCCATTTTATTGACCTCTATTTCTCGTAAAGTGCTTGTGGCAGGAAGAAGGGAATGATTTCTGTGGATACTACGTGTGCGAGTTCATCCACAACGCGACTTTGAAAAACAAGCGGGGCTACTCTCAAAGACAATATGAAGTGCGTAAGCAATAATATTCACAATTTCATTTTATTACACCATCATTTCTATTGAGTTTCATTCATATATATGTATTAATTAATCCCCTTCTTCAAATTAGACGTGGCAGATGCGGAATGAACTCCTAGAACCAGATCGCATGAAAGCAATTCAAGAGGAATTGGCGGGATTCTTTCTTGACCACGTCATCAATAAAGCCGGAGAATACCATGTGGAAATTGATTTCAATTGCTAGGGAGTTGTAATTAAGAGATCTTATACATATTGTACATGTATGTAGCCAGTAGCGTCGGATACATGATATACGAAAACTTGTTGTTCGACCAATCTCTCGGAGAAGGAGAGGTCGATCGATCACTTCTCTCGGTATGCATGACGAACTTCTTTACTCAATGGTTCTCTCGATCACTTATGTATATATAGTACGTAGCATCGACCAAGCACGGACATAAGAGAGGACACTTCTCTCTATTAATTAGCTAGCTAATACAATATATGAAACACCTAAATTAACCCCCCAAAACCCCCAACCCCCACTCCTTTCAAAAAAACAAAAACCCCAGCCACTGGAAGGCTGACGCGTGGATGCCTTTTGGTCCCGGTTGGTACCACCAACCGGGACCAAAGGCCCCCTGATTGGGCTCGGCGCACAGGGCCACGTGGAGGCACATTGGTCCCGGTTCGTGTTTGAACCGGGACTAATGGGTGGAGGTATTAGTAACGACCCATTAGTCCCAGTTCATGAACCGGGACTAAAGGCCCTTACAAACCGAGACTATTAGGTGTTTTTCTACTAGTGGTCATGTATTGGAGATGCTATTAGAATTCCACTCAGGTTAACGTTGTTCGTTGTCTCTCTTGTCCTGCTTCACCCTCGGCATCGTACAACCCACCGGAGTTGCTCCAACGACGAAACCCTCCATCACAGCGGAGCAGTACCTCGGGCTCCATCTCCAGACGCCTAAGATCTTCTTCCCCTCCTCCGACAGCAAAGTCAGCCGGAGCATCCTCACCGGCCAACCCAATCACACTGAGATCGACATGGCTTCGCCAAAGAGGTTGTACACTTGTTGCATCTCTTTTTTACTCTACATGTTATATATATTGTCCCTTTAGTGTCTCCTTGAAAGAAAAAACATAGGGATTTTAATTTTCACTTGTACTCCTTTTCAAATTCCTATTCATGAAGCACAAGACTAAGAGATAGTAGAATAATAGCATTATAACCATACATTTTCTTGTGGTTTGACTTAATCTCACCATGCTTCTTTGCATCCTGTGATCTTCTAATTGTTGTGAATCAAACACCCAGATTGGCAGAAATCATGTGTTTTTAAATTCTCTGTTTTGCACGTGCATTCGTATCCTATTCCTGTCTATTTCCTATCCCTGCATTGTTGGAATCCTCCAATTCAAACGAGCCCTTACAGAATTACTTCTCTTACAAATAGTTGTCAAAGAAAACCTTGCATGGTTTGTCCCGGTCCTGCTGCGCCGTCGTCCACCCCAGCTCAGCTGCTCCAATGACAGAAGGGTCCAGCAGAGCAGGGATCCGGCCTCCAGACTGTCTTTCGCCGCTTCAGATCTTCTTCCCCGCCGTTGGCAGCCATGAAAACTGCATTACCATCATCAACCGAGAAGATGACCTCGAGGACTACACGGGTCCGCAAGAGAGGTCGCACTCTTTTGTGTCTGCTTACGTTATGCATCGCTTAATATTACATGCTACTTTATCATCCTGTTCACCGATTAGACTCTGAGTTAACTCCAAACTAATGGTCAAACTTGAGTTTTTAAATGGTTGTGGGGTACATATCGGGGCCGCTATCAATAGTATCTATCTATTATCTGGTTAATCTCCGGTGTCTACTATGAGTTTCATGTTGGGTGGGAAACAAACAGTAAAGAAGCCATTATCTGTATTTATTAACTGAAGCCATTATCTACCTGCTATTATTGGTTTTGGGTCTATCCACAGGTTGCTACCATCACTCTGGATTTCTGCATGCACTCCTTACATAATCTCACTATGTTTTATTCCTATGCATGACAGTTATTGTAAACAATGGAACTAAACATGTAGAGAAAAAGAGACGAGCCTTGCGTGGCAATATAATTTCATGCAGACGTCTCTCCATGGTAGGCGCAAAGGCAACCCCCCCTCCACGCATTTCGGATTGTAATCGAGAGGAAGATATCTGTTCTAAGGGGGATTCAGAAGGAGAAGATAACTCCTATTTACCCCCAGAGGTCTTCGCTCTAACTTGGCATGCTGATGTTGGTTATATTATGCATATGGTGTCTTGCATTGCTTACTTTATACATCAAATATGTCATCTGCTTAGTTTAGAAATCCTTTGTGCGAATGCCATCTGTTTAGTTTATTCATTGTTTATGTGAATTATGCAATGCCACCTTGTTTAGCCAGGCATCATATATGTGAATTTTGCAATGCCATCCTGCTTAGCCAGTCATCTTATATGTAAACTATATCAGGCCATCTTTTTTTTCGTTACAAATTACATTCGTCAACAATGTTAGTACATTCAACTGCTCTTCGTGTGCATCAGCCATTTGACACGGTGATGGCAAATTCTGGAGTGAAAACAAGGTCATCTGAGCAGACTATGCTATCTGACAAAGCACATATCTCACTGGTTACAGATAGCCCCTTAGAGGAGGATTCTGAGACAGATGACCAGTCCTATCCCCCCCTCGAGGTGTATGCTCTAACTTGGCAGGGTTATGTTGCTCATATCGTGCGTATGGTGTCTCGCATTGCTATGCCATTTGATTAGTTTAGACATGCTTTGTGTGAATGCCACCTGTTCAGTGTCTAATTACCATATATGTGAATTATGCATTGCCAACTTGTTGCAAGACATTATATATGTGAATTATACAACGCAATCTTGTTGCAAAGGCATTATATATGTGAATTATGCAATGCCATGCTGTTTAGCCAATCATCATGTATGTGAATTATATCATGCTATCATTTTTTTGTATTACGTGTTCCATTTGTCGACAACGTTTGTATATTCAACTACTCTTCCTGCGCATCAGCCATTTGAAGCGGTGATGGAAGTATCTGGAGTGAAAACAAGGTATTCAGAGCAGACAATGCTACCTGCTGAAGCAGACATCTTGCTGGTTATAGAGAGCTCCTCAGAGGAGGATTCAGAGACTGATGACCAGTCCTATTTCCCCCCTGAGGTCTATGCTCAAACTTGGCAGGGTTATATTACCCATGTCATGCATGTTGTCTTGCATTGCTTAGTTTTTACATCATATATAGATTGCCATCTGCTTACTTGCTTACTATATAAATCATATATTTGAATTATATCATGCCATCATGTTTACATAGTACATACACATCATCTATCTGAATTATGGCATGGCAACCCATTTAATAAAGACATCATATAGTTATATCATCTCATCCTGTTTAGTGTTTACAGTCATCATATTTAGAATTATGGCATTCTATCCATGAATGTATGTGAATTATGGCATGCCAACCTATTTAATAAACACATTATATAGTTATGTCATGTCATCCTGTTTACATAGTCTCATATTTTGAACTATGTCTTTCCATCTTTTTTAGTTAGCCATCATAATGTGAAATTGTGTCATGCTATCCTGTTTAGTTAGCCATCATATATGTGAAATTGTGTCATGCTATCCTGTTTGGTTAGACAACATAAATATGAATTATTTCAAGCCCTCTTTTATTCCCCACTATCCATTGCACATGTCTATCATACAATGTCTATACTTTCAATTACTTTTCTTGTTTATCAGCCATTTGAATTGGAGAGCGTGATGGCAGTATCTAAGGGAGTAACAACACGGTCTTCAGAAAAGATAGTGCTACCAGTTGATGTAGATAGAACCACGGTTGTACTTGCCCAAGGACCAGATCCACCACACATAACCCAGACTCTCGCAGATTGTACCCCTACCCAGTTGGACAGAGAACCAGCTACACCCCTTTTAACCCCAACCCCGGCAGATAGTAACCCAGTTCCAGTTGACACAACACCGTCTCCACCACAGAGCACCCAAACACGAACGGTTAGTAAGGGAACTGCAGTGCCCAAAGCACGAGGACCACCACTTCGAATCCCAACTCAATGCTTAAAGGAGAAGAAGATTTGTTCTTAGGTCAGGTTCTGTAGCTATGGTTCATACTCCTTTGCTCTTGCATTACTGTATTTACTCATACCAACTATTTTCAAATTTGAAGGATGGAATTGAAACTCCAATGGCGCAACAGGTATGTTTTAAACCTGTTTCTTTAACTGGTTTGCTGTTGTAACCTGCTCTATGTTGATTTCCGTTTCAATTGAAGAAACAGTTATGTTCTCATGTCATGCACATTACAAGTGTTGTTATTGCTCTATAGTTACCCACACTTATATTATGTCTATTTTGCTTTGTCTTGAACAAATATTATTTGAACTGTGTCTCTATCTTGATTTGGCAACAAAAACTAGAATTATATAGACCATAAAGTGACCATGGCACATAGATAGATGTTTGTTTCATGCTGTTATCCTATCCACTTTACTACTGAACTCATTTACCAAAATGAGTTTCATATACAACATGGTAAACATGTGATGTGTCTGCTTGTTTCTCTTTTAGGATGCGGACAAAATATTGGAGAACAGTACCGCGTTATCCAATGGTAAAGGAAGTAATGCAGATAAGGTTCAAGATAGTGACACATCCCTGTTGGTCTCCAAGAAAGCTAATAAAAACTATCTTGACGACGGTGAGGGAACCCAAAAGTCTTGTCTTGATGTAGTGTTCGAGTTACTGGACACTACTGCTAGCACAAGCTCTTCGAACTCGCTGGCTGAATCAGTTCATCTTCTTGAGTCTCAACTTCAAGTTGAAAGACATCGATCAGATGTGCTGCGACAAGAAGCTGAAGGACTGAGGAAGTCCCTGCAGAATTCAGATGCATATTTTCTGGTGCAACAGCAAGCGCTGGAGGATTTAAGCGCCAAACAAGAGAAAGTTAATAAGCTTGCTAAGCATCTTGCGAGCATTATGGGTACCCAGGATATTGTTTCTTGAGATCTTCTAAAGTGGTTTCAGTTCTGGATTTGTTTTGCTGCGGCGTTTATTTGTGCTGGTCGCCAACTTTGACAACCAGTGTATATGCTATGCTGCTTTGTTCCCTATATTTGCACTGGTGGCGAACTTTGATGCCCAGTGGATATAATATGTGTAACAGCCGTGATAGCCTAGCATAAGTTGCTTGCTTATTTATTTCCTTGTTGTCTTGTTTATTTGTTTGTTTGTAGTCAGTGCAGTTCTTTTTAAAACTAGGCCACAAAAACCATGGGCTAATATTTACTGTAGTGACACTGGGCCTCCTACGGGCTGTAGAAACAGTGGGCCTTCTACGGGCCGTAGAAACAGTAGGCCTTCTATGGGCCGTAGAAACAATGGGCCTTCTACGGGCCGTAGAAACAATGGGCCTTCTACGGGCCGTAGAAACAATGGGACCTCTACGGGCCGTATGACCATAACGGGCCATCGTTAATAGGCCTTATTTGATGACGCTATGAAAACGGCCCAACGTATTAACGGACCGCAAACGGGCTGATGTAACCACGGGCTGAATTTGGCCCACAAGCAGAAAATGACAGTAACGGGCCGTAAGTAAACGAATGATGGAAATGAGCCCAAGAATAAATGGGCTCTGAGAAGGCCGAAAGATAACATTTGCTGGAAACGGCCCAACTGAATAACGGGCCCTTAATGGGTATAAAGTGATATACTGTTCATTACGGGCCAGTTTCACCACGGGCCGTTAGTGGGTGTAAAGTGATACACTGTTCATTGCGGGCCAGTTTCACCATGGGCCGTTAATAAGCCAAGAGTTACATAGGGCCTCATATGGGTTGAAAGACGTCATGGGCCATACATGGGCCAGAAGTGAAAATGGGCTGGAATCATATTGGATGGCCCAGATGACGCTATTGGGCCTAATTTGGATAGGGCGTAACGGGCCTTGGGTTAGTGGGCTGTAAATGGGCTATATGCGAACAGGCCGTTAACAGGCTTTCCATGGGCCGGCCGCCACCTTTTGACCAAGTCAAACGGGCCGGCCTTTTCACAGGAATGGGCCTCTGTTGGGCCATGCCATGTGTCGACATTTCATAGGCGCCTTCTGTCCAATGAGTGGATGACATCTGTCCCAACGGTGAGCCAACACGTGTTTCCTCCAGCCAATGATGATTTTACACGTGGAAAATCCCCATTGGTCGGGGCTATTAACGGGTTATCGGATCCAAAACCCGACCAGATAGCTTAACGGTGTTCCGTTACGGTGGATGCCACGTGTCGGTCACCCTTGACGAAATCAGTTCTGTGACGCGCGATTTATCGTCATGGAAGTGGACACTTCCGTGATGATAATTTTGGTAATGTCATCGAACACTTCTACGACAGCACAAGTATGACTATCTTGATTCTTTCATAAATTTGTCATGGATGTACATGCATGACAAAAAACGCGACCTACTGTGACAAACATGTATCATCACGGAAGTGTATTTTTTTGTAGTGAAGTAAAGTTACCGATGAATGAAGATGAAAGAGGGGATGCCATCCGGGACATCCCCAAGCTTAGGCTCTTGGTTATACTTGAATATTACCTTGGGGTGCCTTGGGAATCCCCAAGCTTAGGCTCTTGCCACTCCTTATGCCATAGTCCATCGAATCTTTATCCAAAACTTGAAGACTTCACAACACAAAACTTAACAGAAAACTCATAAGCTCCGTTAGCGAAAGAAAACAAAACACCACTTCAAGGTACTGCAATGAACTCATTCTTTATTTATATTGGTGTTAAACCTACTGTATTCCAACTTCTCTATGGTTTATAAACTATTTTACTAGCCATAGATTCATCAAAATAAGCAAACAACACAATGAAAACAGAATCTGTCAAAAACAGAACAGTCTGTAGTAATCTGTAACTAAGGCAAACTTATGGAACTCCAAAAATTCTAAAATAAATTGGTGGACCTGAGGAGTTTTCCTAGTAATCATCTTCAAAAAGAATCAACTAAATAGCACTTTCCAGTAAAAAGTTACAGCTAATCTCGTGAAAGCTAAAGTTTCTGTTTTTTGCAGCATTATCATAAAGACTTCACCCAAGTCTTCCCAAAGGTTCTACTTGGCACAAACACTAATTAAAACACAAAACCACATCGAAACAGAAGCTAGATGGATTATTTATTCCTAAACAGAACCAAAAAGCAATAAACTAAAGTAAAATTGGGTTGCCTCCCAACAAGCACTATCATTTAACGCCCCTAGCTAGGCATGATGATTTCAATGATGCTCACATGAAAGATAAGAATTGAAACATAAAGAGAGCATCATGAAGAATATGACTAGCACATTTAAGTCTAACCCACTTCCTATGCATAGGGATTTTGTGAGCAAACAACTTATGGAAACAAGAATCAGCTTGCATAGGAAGGTAAAACAAGGATAACTTTAAAACTTTAAGCACATAGAGAGGAAACTTGATATTATTGCAATTCCTACAAGCATATGTTCATCCCTCATAATAATTTTTGGTAGCATCATGAATGAATGCAACAATATAACCAGCACCTAAAGCATTCTTTTCATGATCTACAAGCATAGAATTTTACTACTCTCCATATAAGCAAAATTCTTCTCATTCGGAATAGTGGGAGTATCATAAGAGACTTGAATACTATAAATTGTTTCCACATTAAAAGAGTAATATTCAGAAAAAGGGTAATCATAATCATGACAAGTTTTATAAATATAATCATCACTACTTTTTATAGCATAAATTTTATCACAATAATCATCATAAGCAGCAACTTTGTTCTCATCATAATCGATTGAAACCTCTTCCAAGATAGTGGAATCATTACTAAGTAAAGTCATGACCTCTCCAAATCCACTTCAATAAATATTATAAGATTCAACATCCTCCAAAATTGTGGGATCACTACTTCCTAAAGTTGACACTCTTCCAAACCCACTTTCATCAATATAATCATCATAGGTAGATGGCATGCTATCATAATAACAACTTTGCATATCGAAACTTGAGAGGCTAAAAATATCATCATTATTAAACATAGCATCCCCAAGCTTGGGACAAACATTAATTGCAGCAAATATATTCTCAAATATGTCATCATCATTAAACATAGCTTCCCCAAGCTTGGGCCTTTTCATATCATAAGCATAATCACTCTCATCATTAATAGTATGGATAGCACCAATAGTATAACAATTGACATATTCCAAGCAAGTACCAAAAAGATTTTCAAGATCATAAGAAGTATCATTATCTTCCCAATCATAATCATCACAACAAGCAATAGGCATAACGAGAT
This sequence comes from Triticum urartu, assembly GCF_056163025.1. Lineage (NCBI taxonomy): Eukaryota > Viridiplantae > Streptophyta > Magnoliopsida > Poales > Poaceae > Triticum > Triticum urartu. The sequence goes on from NC_141879.1 coordinate 719,412,850, forward strand.
CATCATCAAGTGCATCATCTTCCACAATTATTTGTGATTCATTTTCATGAGGCACAACAATAATAGGAGCAACTTTATTTGGGAGAGATACCTTTTTACCTCTCTTCCTTTTTCTTTTCTTGTTCTTCACCACATCATGTGTGGGTTTAATCCTCTTTTTGGAGCTCCTTATTAATGAGATTGGTTGAGTAGAAGGCTCCTCCTCGTTACCTGATTCATCACAAGAAATAATAGGAGGATATTGGGAAGTCTCTTCCCTTTCATTAGTAGTCTCTTCATGATCTATTTGTTTTCTTTTCTTTATGTAATTGGCAATATAAGGATTTTCAATGCAATTCACCGCACAATACATATAAATTTCTTCTAGATTAAAATGAAGAACTTTATCAAGGGAAAATTTTGGAATATCCTTAATTATAGGTTTTAGTTCTTCATAACCCAAGCAAACTAAGTTCATTATGATGTGCAAGAGAAATAAAGTCATCACAATTTTTGGACACGACACGATCATGAAACAATTGGCATTTGGTACTGAAATGATCACGTTCATTGCAAAGTTCACAAGTATGGCTAAGAAAAAATAAATTTTCAGCACAAGCATCTAGCCTTTCTTGCAACAATTTGGTTTCTAAGTACTTATGCCTCTTGCAATACCTATCTTACCTATTTGGTGTGTACTTACAAACCCAATGCACTCCACAAAAATTGACATGTTTATAGGAGGCATTTTCATCATAGTAAATTTGCTCATCAAAGCTTGGGGAACAAAAAATATCATCTTCATCAAACATAGCTTCCCTAAGCTTGTGGCTTTGCATATCATTAGCATCATGGATATTGAAGGAATTCATACCAACAACATTGCAATCATGCTCATCATTCAAATATTTAGTGCCAAACATTTTAATGCATTCTTCTTCTAACACTTCGGCACAATTTTCCTTCCCATCATACTCACAAAAGATATTAAAAAGATGAAGCCTATGAGGTAAACTCAATTCCATTTTTTGTAATTTTCTTTTATAAACTAAACTAGTGCTAAAACAAGAAACTAAAAGATTAGATTGCAAGATCTAAAGATATACCTTCAAGCACTAACCTCCCCGGCAACGGCGCCAGAAAAGAGCTTAGTTGACGGGGTGTGAGTGCCGCTTACCTAGTCTCCCCGGCAACGACGCCAGAAAAGAGCTTGATGTCTACTACGCAACCTTCTTCTTGTAGACGTTGTTGGGCCTCCAAGTGCAGAGGTTTGTAGGACAGTAGCAAATTTCCCTCAAGTGGATGACCTAAGGTTTACCAATCCGTGGGAGGCGTAGGATGAAGATGGTCTCTCTCAAGCAACCCTGCAACCACATAACAAAGAGTCTCTTGTGTCCCCAACACACCCAATACAATTGTAAATTGTATAGGTCCACTAGTTCAGCGAAGAGATGGTGATACAAGTGCAATATGGATGGTAGATATAGGTTTTTGTAATCTGAAAATATAAAAATAGCAAGGTAACAAGTGGTAAAAGTGAGCGTAAACGGTATTGCAATGCTAGGAAACAAGGCCTAGGGTTCATACTTTCACTAGTGCAAGTTCTCTCAACAATAATAACTTAATTGGATCATATAACTATCCCTCAACATGCAACAAAGAATCACTCCAAAGTCACTAATAGCGGAGAACAAACAAAGAGATTACGGTAGGATACGAAACCACCTCAAAGTTATTCTTTCCAATCAATCCGTTGGGCTATTCCTATAAGTGTCACAAACAACCCTAGAGTTCGTACTAGAATAACACCTTAAGACACAAATCAACCAAAACCCTAATGTCACCTAGATACTCCAATGTCACCTCAAGTATCCATGGGTATGATAATACGATATGCATCACACAATCTCAGATTCATCTATTCAACCAACACATAGAACCTCAAAGAGTGCCCCAAAGTTTCTACCGAAGAATCAAGACGAAAACGTGTGCCAACCCCTATGCATAGGTTCATGGGCGGAACCCGCAAGTTGATCACCAAAACATATATCAAGTGAATCACGTGATATCCCATTATCACCACAAATACGCACGGCAAGACATACATCAAGTGTTCTCAAGTCATTAAAGATTCAATCCAATAAGATTACTTCAAAGGGAAAACTCAATCCATTACAAAAGAGTAGAGGGGGAGAAGAAACATAAGATTCAACTATAATAGCAAGGCTCGCGATACATCAAGATCGTGCCAAATCAAGAACACGAGAGAGAGAGAGAGAGAGAGATCAAACACATAGCTACTGGTACATACCCTCAGCCCTGAGGGTGAACTACTCCCTCCTCGTCATGGAGAGCGCCGGGATGATGAAGATGGCCACCGGTGAGGGTTCCCCCCGCCGGAAGGGTGCCGGAACAGGGTCCCGATTGGTTTTTGGTGGCTACAGAGGCTTGCGGTGGCGGAACTCCCGATCTATTCTCCGTTCTGGAAGGTTTAGGATACGTAGGTATATATGGGTGTAGGAAGTACGTCGGTGGAGCTTCGGTGGCCCCACGAGGCAGGGGGCACGCCCTAGGGGGGTGGGCGCCCCCCCCCACCCTCGTGGGGACCTCCCTTCTCTCCTGACATGGGGTCCAAGTCCATCCGGTAGCTTTCCTTCCAAAAATAACTTCTCTAGTTGATTTCATTCCATTTTGACTCCGTTTGATATTCCTTTTCTTCGAAATACTGAAATAGGCAAAAAACAACAAATCTGGGCTGGGCCTCCGGTTAATATGTTAGTCCCAAAAGTAATATAAAAGTGGATAATAAAGTCCAATATTGCCCAAAACAGTAGATAACATAGCATGGAGCAATCAAAAATTATAGATACGTTGGAGACGTATCAATCATCCACGGAGGGGAATCAGAGGATACATCAGAATCTGGTGGTGAAACCGTCGTTTATTCTGGCGACGAGTCATCGACCGGAGAGACCGAGTCATTATATCAGTTGCAAGATGGCCGGATTGAGGGCTGTTCCGATGGCGACAGTTTTCTGGACCCCTTTGATCCGCTGAATCGGGTTGCGATCTTCATGGCCGGTACACAACCAGCGCTCCACTCTTCGACCGCAGCGGCGATGATTTCCGGATCAGCAGCAGCGACAGCGGCCGGGGCAGGAGGCCCTGTGCGACCGTCGGCTTAGGTTCTATCTGAGTTATTCGACGCTTTGGCGACGCTGATGGCGGAGGTTAACCCGGCGGATCAGGAGGCACACAATGCGGAAATCGCGAAGGTGAAAGATCAGATCACCCAGGACAAAGCCGACTTGGCAGCTGAGGATGCCAAGATGGCTGCAGAGCGGGCCACATTGGATGCACAGGCTTACCGGCTTATGCTGGATCAGAGTGCGTCGAACGATGTCCTGAAGAGGAGGAACAGATCTCGCCTGCTGCCGGTTTATGAAGCTAGGAACCTCTTTAACACCCAGGAGCAGGGACCAGTAATCCGCCAGTGGTAAACCGGGCGGAGGCACCTGGAGTGGGGGCGCCGGTTCAACCACGTTTGGTGGATCCACCTCGCCAGAATAACATCATGACGCAGCATGTCCCAACACCACCAGGTCATTACTCTAACCCGATGGACAACATTGACGCTGCCGCTTCAGGGTGGCAGTCGAAATGCGTCGGGTTAGGGAGCTTCTTCAGACAGCTTTGGTTCAGCAGGAGGCTTATTCATATATTCACGATAGGATCCATTCCACTCCCCGCCCAAGCCGGAGTTACAGTAGGCGTATGGATGAACCGATAGTCTCAAGCAACGCGCGAAACCGTGATCCGCCCTGTGGCAATACCCCAGCGGGTGGCGCTGGCGATGCTCAGGAGGTAGTGGACCGGGCTCGGGCATGTAGAGAGGCCGAGTTGGCGGCGCAGCATGAAGCCCGTCAACTTACTCCGGTTCGTCCAACCACGTCAGTGGAACCAGGAGTTACTTCTAGTTCTTTGGGAGTACCGTGTCTCGTCCGAGCGCTGCGCAACATGCGCCTGCCCAAGGATTTCAAAGGCTCATGCAAGGTGCCGAATTACACCGCCGATTTGTCCCCCGAGACATGGGTCGAAAGCTATGAGATGGCAATGGAGATGCTGGATGTGGATGATGCGGCGTGTGCTAAATACTTCACCATGATGCTAGAGGGGACGACCTGCACTTGGCTGAAGAGCTTACCAGCTAATTCTATTAGGTAGTGGGCCGAGTTGAGAGCCCGGTTTATCCAGAATTTCAAGGATACATGCAAGCAGCCCATGTCAATTGTGGACTTAGCTACCTGTGTCCAGGAGGAAGGAGAATCAACCTGTTGGGTGCGCCGGGTTTCGGAGATTTTGCATTCATCGGACCGCATCAACACTGATACCGCAGTTTTAACATTGGAAGGTAATTGCCGGTTTGAACCCCTGAAGTTGAAATTGGGACGGCTCAAACGTCATTGTAATGACATGGGAACTCTCATGGCCGCTCTGGTGAAGTATGCCGACTCTGATAGTACCAAGGATCCCGAGTCTAACGATGATAAGACAGGGAAGGGAAAGAGGAGCGGCAACGCTAAGGGGCAGCAGCATAACTCGGCGGGTCATGGAAACGGCGGCAAGCGTAAGGCGGACCACAGTTTAGACTTTGTGGCTAATACCAACACACATGACAAGGGCCAGAGGCGTAAGGGTAAACCGCCCCAGCGTGGTGGAGGGCCAAGTCCCAACCCGGACCGCTTGTCTTATCTGTTGAACCAGCCTTGCCCAAAACACGGAACGAAGGAGACACCGTGCATGCACCTTTGGAAGGATGGTTATATCATGCAGGAATTCAAAAATTTTGATCTCTTTCGGTATGATCATGGACCGGGTGGCGGTTCAGGCCCCGGATCTCATGGGCCAGGTTATGGTGGAGGTAATTCCGGTTCAGGCTTCCACGGTAATCAGGGTGGACACAACAATCAAGGTAATTAGTGCAACCAAGGTGGTTATAATCATCAGGGCAATCAGCAGCAACAATAGTAGTCGGGTTATCAGAGCAACCCAAAGCAGTTGAATAGTGGGCAGTATCATGTCTTCACCACTAGCTTGTGCAAGCACGATCAGAAGCTTCATAAGAGGGCAGTGAACTCTGTTGAACCGGCGGTGCCCCGTTACTTGCGCTGGTCTGAGCAGCCGATCGTGTGGAGTAGAGAGGATCATCCACCCCGGATTGACAATCCGGGTCATCTGGAATTGGTGGTGGCACCTCAGGTGGGAGGTTATAAGTTCACTAAGGTACTCATGGATGGGGGGAGTAGTATCAATATCATTTATTATGAAACTTTTTGTCGCATGGGGTTAACAGATAAAAATCTTAAACCATCCAATATGGTGTTCCATGGTGTGGTGCCCGATAAATCGGCATATCCTGTTGGTAAAATAGCTCTGGAGGTGGCTTTCGGAGATGAGCATGACTCGAGATCAGAAACATTAACCTTTGAAGTGGTGAAAATCAAAAGCCCGTATCATGCCCTATTTGGACGACCAGCTTATGCTAAGTTTATGGCACGGCCTTGTTATGTCTATCTGCAGCTCAAGATGCTGGGTCACAAGGGAACTATAACAGTACATGGGAGCCGCAAGATCGCTTTGGAGTGTGAAGAGGGTGATGCAGCTTGTGCTGAGTCGGTTTGTGCAACAGAAGAGTTGAAGTTTTACAAAGACAATGTTGATCCGGTAGATATGACTTCATTGAAGAAACCAACTACAGAGCATGATCTGGCCCTGAAATTTAAATCGGCTGATGAGACAAAGCTTGTTGATTTCGTGCCTGGCGATTCATCCAAACAGTTTAGCATCAGCGCTAACTTGGATCCGAAATAGGAAAGCACGCTCATCGAGTTCATCCGTGAGAATCGGGACATCTTTGCGTGGAAGCCTTCTGACATGCCAGGTGTACCGAGAGAGCTCGCTGAGCACACCCACAATGTTGATCCCAAGTATAAACCGGTCAAACAATTTCTTCGCCGGTTCAATGAAGAAAGACGCAAGGCTATTGGAGAAGAAGTTGCCAGGCTCTTGGCGGCTGGGTTCATCGTCGAAGTGTTTCATCCTGAGTGGTTGGCTAATCCGGTGCTAGTACTTAAGAAGAATGGCACTTGTCGTATGTGTGTGGGCTATATAGATCTCAACAAGGCTTGCCCAACAGATCCTTTTGCTCTCCTGCATATTGATCAAATCATTGATGCTACGGCGGGTTGTGAGCGTTTGAGCTTTCTGGATGCATATTCTGGTTATCATCAGATCAAAATGGCAGTTAAGGACCAGGAGAAGACGGCCTTCATAACTCCTTTTGGAGCCTTCTGTTATGTGTATATGCCCTTTGGGCTCAAGAGTGCCCAGGCGACTTATCAGCGGTGTGTGCAGAATTGTCTTCGTAATCAGATCGGCCGCAATGTTCATGCTTATGTGGATGATATTGTGGTAAAATCTAGACAGAAGGAGACGTTGATAGATGACTTGAAGGAGACCTTCGATAACCTCTGGGTTTATAAAATGATGCTTAATCCGGCCAAGTGTATTTTTGGTGTACCGGCAGGCAAGCTCTTGGGCTTTTCGGTGTCTAACAGGGGCATTGAAGCTAATCTGGAAAAGATCAAAGCCATCACCTCTTTGGCCAAACCAAAGTGTATCAATGATGTTCAACGCCTGGCAGGCCGGATTGCCGTGTTGAGCCGGTTTATCAGTCGCCTTGGCGAGAAGCCATCCCTTTGTATCAGATGCTGAAGAAAACTGATAACTTCGTCTGGAGTGACGCTGCTAATGAAGCATTTGAGGACTTAAAGCGGCAGCTGGCTAATCCGCCGATTCTCGCTGCTCCGGTTGACAAAGGACCATTGTTGCTATATGTGGCAGCTAACGCCTGGGCTATTAGCGTGGCTATTGTGGTGGAGCATAAGGAAGCCGGAAAGGAATATCCGGTTCAGCGGCCGGTTTACTATATCAGTGAGGTACTTATTGAGTCTAAGCAGAGGTACCCGCATTGGCAAAAATTGGTGTATGGAGTTTTCATGGCAAGCCAGAAGCTTAAGCAGTATTTCCAAGGTCATCCCATCACAGTGGTCAGCTCCGCTCCTTTGGGGGATATAATCCAGAACAGGGAAGCAACTGGCCGGATTGCTAAATGGGCTATCGAGCTCGGACCTCACGGTTTGAAATATATACCCCGAACGGTGATCAAATCTCAGGCACTTGTTGATTTCATTAATGATTGGACATAACTACAAGCGCCAGAAGAGAAGCCGGATCATACTTATTGGACTATTCATTTTGATGGGTCCAGGCAATTGGAGGGCTTGTGGGCTGGAGTCGTGTTAACTTCCCCACGAGGTGATAAGTTTTGTTATGTTCTCCGTTTAATGTTCCCTTGTACTAACAATGCAACTGAATATGAGGCCTTGCTCCATGGTCTTCGGATGGCTAAGGAGATGAACCTAAGCCGAGTTAAGTGCTTCGGGGACTCGGATTTGGTGGCTCAGCAAGTGTCCGGCACTTGGGATTCCAAGGACCCACTCATGGCAGCATATCATCGTGAGGTCGATATTGTTGCAGGTCACTTCAAAGGTTATCAGGTGGATCATGTGGACCGGCGGAAGAATGAAGTGGCGGACGCTTTAAGCCGTTTGGGTTCCCAACGAAAACCGGTTCCACCTAATGTCTTCCTGGATGTGCTGCATAACCCGTCCGTTAAGCTCCCTGGTGAAGAGGATTTGGCTATTCCTGATCCGGAAGCTCAGTTGGTGGCAGCTCTTCATGTCATTCCGGATTGGACGGTTCCATATTTGGCATATATGAACCAAGGCGAGTTACCAGAAGACAAAACTTCAGCCAGGCAGATTATCCGGCGGTCCAGGTCCATGAAAATCATCAAGGGAGAGTTACATCATTGCAGTGTAACAGGGGCGTTTCAACCCTGTGTATCCCCTGAAGAAGGCCGTGAAATTTTGTGTGAGATCCACGAAGGAGATTGTGGTCACCACGCCGGTTCAAAATCGCTGGTGGGAAAGGAGTTTCGTCACGGTTTCTATTGGTTGACGGCTCATGCTGATGCCGAGGATTTAGTCAAAAGGTGTGATGGCTGTCAAAAGTTCTCACGACGGGCTCATGTACCGGCTCAAGAATTGAGGATGATTCCAATTGCTTGGCCGTTTGCAACTTGGGGGCTGGATATGGTTGGGTCCTTCAAGAGATCCAAGGACAAGAAGACCCACCTTTTGGTGGCGGTTGATAAGTTCACTAAATGGGTGGAGGCAGAGCCAGTCAGTAAGTGTGATGCAACTACGGCTGTTCAATTCATCAAGAAGGTGATCTTCCGGTTTGGCTTTCCACACATCATTATAACAGATATTGGTACCAATCTATCCAAGGGTGCCATGAAGGAGTTCTATCAACGTGAGCACATCCGGCTTGACGTATCATCAGTGGCTCAATCCCAGTCCAATGGTCAAGCGGAGAGAGCCAATCAAGAGATCTTGAGAGGCATTAAACCCCGGCTTATGGTTCCTTTGCAACGGACGCCGGGTTGTTGGGTTGAGGAGTTGCCTTCTGTGCTATGTTGCATTAATACCACACCCAACAGATCAACGGGATACACACTTTTTTTCATGGTTTATGGAGCGGAGGCGGTTCTCCCTAGCGATATCCGTCATGATTCGCCTCGTGTGGCGGCATACGTCGAAGCTGACAATGAGAAGGCACGGCAAGAGGCACTTGACCTGTTAGATGAAGAGTGAGACATGGCGGCAGCCCGTTCAGCGATTTATCAGCAAGATTTGCGGCGTTATCACAACCGCTGGGTTAGAACCAGAACTTTTTAGGAAGGCGATCTGGTGCTCCGACTCATCCAGGATCAGACGGATATGCACAAGTTATCCCCCTTGGGAAGGACCTTTTGTGGTCAGCAAGAATCTACACAGCGGGTCATATTACCTGATCGATGTTCGAGAGCACAAAGACTCACGTAAATCGGAGGAGGAGACCCACCGACCATGGAATATCACTCATCGTCGGCCCTACTATGCTTGAGCCATAGGCTCTGCTTATGTACATAGTTATGACAATGTATATATTATGATCAATATAATAAAACGGAACCTTAGCTAAAGCGGGGTATCTGTTGTTTTTCTTACATCATGTGTGGTTACATGGAGCTTATGTTTATAAAGCGGCGCCCGGTTTACCCCTTGATTCAGCTTATCAAGCTTTACACAACATCACTTGGGGGCCTGGTCGCATCCGAACCATAGTCACACCTCTTGATCGGCTCAAAGCCAAATCAATCCAGGGCCAAAGAGAGTGTTGCAGAACAACAACTCAAACATAGGCACCGGCTGAGCACAACTCAAAATGTTACTTGGGGATTCTTTGCTGTAGAAATGAACAAAGAATCTACACTCGTGACAGGCTATCAAGCCATGGCTTGGAAGCCTGGTGTGTACACCTAAAACCCCGGGTTAGCCTGCCTATTTAAGTAAGTCACTCCGCCCAGGTAAACCTAGTATGACCCTTTGAAATTTGACAAGTTACTCTAAATAAAGACCCTGAACTTGTCAAGTTAAAACGATGATTGGTTAAGGATTGAGGACCATCTTAAAAGGCTTTGTGAAATGGTTTAACTCAGTGGCCTGGCAACCCATGAAAAGCCTCGAATTTGGGCCTGGCAGCCCGTGAAAAGCCTTGACTACAAGTTTTCATTTGCTTTTTGCCAAAATTTTCTCGTAAGACTTATGATGTTTTCTCTAAACCGGTGCTCATCAACCTGGCTAGGCTGTCAACTACAAGTCCGGTCTGGTTTGACTCAAAGTCACCAGTATGGAATAAACCGGTGTTTATCACAACCCGGAACAGTTTTATTGTAAACCGGCATCATGTAACAGGAGTTACTTGCACTCCGAATTAGGGTTATTACCTTCACTACAAAGTTGGTCAGCCAACATTATGTCTCAAGGTCACAAGTATCACATATTTCCATATTTGGTTATCTTTTTATAACCTTGGTTATAAGCCTTGATTATATATTTATATTTGGGTATTGTGACCTGCTAGGTGGTAAACCGCCCGGGCACTTTAAGTTTCTTATCTGCAGGGATAGCTTGAATAAACGGCTATGGATTATAAACATCATATCTTAAACATGGCGGATTAGCAAGTATCAGTCGCAGATAAATATGCACGAAGGCATAATAGACCAAATGTTTTAACTAGCCTATTCCAAGGCGTTTCAGTGCCCAAAAGGATAAATTGTTTCTTAATCAAGTGTTGCAACGCGTGGAAGACTAAACCGGCATCCGTATTATGATTGGTCACCAGCTTAACCTGACGGCTGCGGATCGTTTTGCACCGGTTCATCCTCTTCGTCTCTAACCAGCGGCTGGAAGTCAACAGTTGTCCAGTCAATCCCAGTTAATGCTTGGAACACAGCTTCGTCGCTTATAAGGGTGGATGGTTCAATATCAGGGGCATAAGTGTGCTTACGGATTGGAGGAATCAGGTTTTGAGCTTCAGGAATTGGCACAACAACCCGTTTGTTGTTGATATCATACCTCGTCTGGTAAAATGAAAGACCAGCTTCTTCAGCAAGTTGACAAGCCAGTGGACGAACTTCCTGGTTTATGGCGCGGAGATCTTCAGTGCCAAATTCTGATCCGTCTTCTTTTAAGCTTGGGTAGCCTTTAATGACGTCCCCCGGATCAAAATCAGGCACCCATGCTTTTTCCCGGGTCAGTGCAGTCAAAGCGCCAGCCCTTGCAGCAGATCTCTTTAGCTCTTCTACCCAGGCAGGCAACATAGATAGCTTGTTTAAGGTATCCTTGATTAACGTCGGGGGGCGGTTTGTTGTGATAAGCGGTGCAGATGATTCGTTGCGCGCCGGTATACAATTGTTCTATCAGCGTGTAAGCAGCCTTCAGCTTCTTTTGCACATCAGAGCCCAGATGACTAATGCGAGTTCTTGCAGCGTTACAAACTTCAGTACATCGGCAACACATGGAAAGATATGTTGAAAATATAAGGCAAGGGTGCTTACCGAACACAGCAGCAGTCATAGCATGTATCTGCCGCTTTACGTCAGTCAGCTCATCTACTACTGGTTTGAGAGTCGCTTCTGCATCCTTGGTTTTTTTCTGCAAAGTGGATTTTTCTTTGTTCCAATCTGCACGTTCTTTGTTGAAGCTCTCCTTTAGCTTTTCCATAGTGGCTAAAGCGCTATTCAGCTCATCCTTTGCCCTGGCGGTTTCAGCTTGTGGGATTTTAGGTTCTCTTGCATATCAGTGGTTTGAGTTTCCTTTTTGCTAAGATCAGCCTATAACAGACAGAAGTATAATGAGTTGATGCTACATCTTGGAAGTACAATGCACATAACAAGTTATGCACTTGATACGTGGGGGCTAATGCATATTTGCTTGTTCTCGAAATTTTTTGCATGTCCCAAGCACAATACCGGTATTACTCTTGGCACTTGGGGGCTAATGTATGTTTGTTCAAAATTATTGAGTGGGAAGTCCTTCACAGTCCTAGTTCATCTTTACAAAGTTAAACCGGGCCTTGGGGGCTACACCAGTGAAAGATATACTATTGTCATTCTACAATACCGGTTCATCGCAAAGAGATAGCCCGGACAATGCAGGTTAAGCTTGATAAGTTGGTTATTAAGTCCCGTTTCAGATTGGCATCATAAACCGTCACTTGGGGGCTACTAGAGTTGATATTTGGAATTTACAAGGGAGACAATTAAGTAGAGTTGAGCATTAGTTACCTCATATCGCTCTTTCATCATATTTACCAAACCGGCTTCATAGTCACGACTGGTGTACAGACGGTTCAAGAAGCCAGAGTGAAGGTCTTGAGCATTGAGATGGGCATAGTTTGACAAATCAGCGTTCCATTTGCCTTTGCCAATAGTAGAGAGCTCGTCCTTGGCAGTATGCTTTGATAAAGCAACAGGATTGCCAGGAGTAGTATGGCCAATACCAGTAATCATGACATCATCCTCCTTATCATCAGAAGCGTTCACGGAAGTTGGCGGTTTGTCGGTAGCCTTAGCTGGACTGGTCGATTTATCCTCAGGACAGACCGGGCTGGTCGGTTTGTCAGCATGGCTTGTAGTGTCAATTTCTACTTGTTCAATGAAAAAGTCATGGTCTTGAGGCGGTGGATCATTAAGCATGGCGTCAATGTCGGTTTCTTCGGGATCTGGAGTTTTTTCCGGTTCAGCAACCACGTTATCATCAGCCGGTTTATTCAACCGAGCCTTCTTGCTGGGCCTGGGCTTGGCGCTGAGAAAAATAAAGGTGAGGATCAGTACAGTATATACAAATAACACATCAAGGACAAAAACAAGTGTATAGCTTACCCAAGAACTGTCTTGAGGGGGGAGCCTTGTGGCTGATGATTCGCCAGACGATGAGAGGGAAGTACCCTGATAATTTGAATCAGACGGGTTAATAGGCTAATGGAAACAACCCGCTTTGGGGCATGAAGTGTCAAGGGTATAAGAGACCTCTGATTGGAGTTTCCGAACTGTAGTGTTCGGTAAACCGGCGGAGGTAACTACCTAGCCGCTGTGTCGGGTTGTGCGGCGAACCTCGTGCTGCTGCGTCTTCAAAAGAAAGTTTGGGTCCAAGTAAGCATGGGGGTGAGAAAATTTTACTTTCCGGTTTACTCGACGAATTTTTGATGTTGGCAGATGTAACATCCCAAATTTTCAATTTGGAATGTTATACATAGGTCATCATTTGCATATCATATTTTAATGCATTTTGGCTCGATCCTAGAAATTTCACGCAACTCAAGGACCCACGGAGAGAGTTGGAGATTTCGTTATTTTCATATTTGAGTTTTCTCAAATTTTGAAAATAGGATCATTTGGTTTTATTTATTTTATCTCCAATTATTTCTATCAATCAAAATATGAGAGAGGGAATAAAATGACTTTCCCAAAATAAAGAAATATTGAAAAATTAATTAAAAAATAAATAAGATTTTATTTGGAGTTTATCGCTAATTTATTTGAATTTAGGAAAAGTGCGAGTTTTTCAAAATTGCATTTAGGCCCCAAATAAATGTTCATCTTGCCCGGCATGATTTTAGAAGCCAGGGAAATTTTATTTCGGGATTTGTGGAGTCCGCTTAGTATTCCTTTCGTTTGTTTTTCTGTGCGAAATTTACTTAAAAAAAGAACCGACCTAACCGGGCCGTGTCCGCTTGGGACTCTAGGCACGGCCGGCCTTATAAGCCGGGGAGGCCGACCCCGCAGCCCACCCGAGCCGCCCCCGCTGCCCCAAACCCTAGCGCCGCCGCGCCGGAGCCCCGCGCAGCCACCGCGTTTCGCCGCCGCCGCCCGAACCCCGCCGCCCGACGCCGCCGCACCCCGCCGCCGCGCCGCCCCTCGCCGCCGCCGCCCGCGCCACCTCGCCGGAAGCCCCGCCGCCGACTGCCCCGCCGTCGCCGACCCCTCGTCGGAGGTAGCCACCGCCCGCGCCGCCAGCGGTTTTCTTCGAGAAAACCGTCCAGTTTTCGTTCGGTTTTTCCGTCGTTTTTTCGTCGGTTTTTTTAGATCCGTTTTTTTATTAGATCGGTTTTTTTCGGTTTAGGTTAATTAGCGAGCGTTCGCCCGTTCGTTCGTTTTAACGAACGCGTTCTTCGTTTAGATCCAGATAACGAACGCTCGTTCATTAATCGGTTCGTCCGTTTTTCTTTTTCTCAGATTTTCTGCGATTATTCCAGATCGCGATTTCTGATCCGATTTTCAATCTAGTATAACTTTTCGCTCGTTTATCAGAATCAGGCGATTCAATCGCCTAGAGTTTCTTCTCGAAACCCTCTTTCCGAATAATCAACTCAAACAAGTTTTTGCTTCTGTAAAATTTGACTTAGGTCCAGATTAGTAAACGAAGCTTGTTTCTTTCGCCGTTTGACATTCGTTGTTTCGTTTGAGTTGATTCTTTTTGCAAACAGGAGTTCTTAAGTTGAACTTTCCGGTTAGATCTTTTATTTGAGTTTTAGCTGTGCATTAGATGAGTACTTATTGTATGCTTGTTTGTTTGCGATAGAGTACCCGGAGTGCGCCGCTTGCTACTTCTAATCTCTAGGTTTCGCGGATCATCAGCAAGGCAAGTAACACTTTGATCATATCCCTTTTCATACCCAGTTTTTATGCATTAGATCAATTCTCAAACATTGCATGATTAGGATCTAATTAAATTGTGGGTTTCGGGAAGTAGATGAGGTAGTACCTATTACCTGTTTTATTATCAAACCCTTGGGAGTTACTTCTACGTTTGCTTATTATGCCATGCTATGCTAGTAGACGGGGATTGGGTGAGTGTATCCATGACAGATGTGAGATTGTTAATTAATGGTTTATTTAAGGTGGCAACTTAAACACACATCTGGGTGGATTGAGGTACCTGGGTATTCCTGGATTTCCTGTTTTTCTTTATGGACCGCCACCCAGGCTCAAAGGGATCATGAGATTATTCATGCTAGAAACTTCCGTGTGCAGCCACAAGCTACTATGGGATCTAGCATAGTTGACTAAGTCGTGCGAACTCTTACAGTGGTAGACTAGCAGATGTAGGGGATGTAGGTTGGTACTGTCTACCCGTTCGTAAGGTGCTAGCGCTTCTGAAAGGCTATGTCTCGGTCATCCATTTCTCAAACACCATGTAGTGCGAGAATCCCAACGGAGGAGATCGAGTCTTGTGGGGAAAAGTGCACAAACCTCTGTAGAGTGTATCAAACTAATCATGGTTAGCCGTGTCCCCGGTTATGGACATCTTGAGTATCTAGTACTTGGATATCATGTGAATCTCATCATGTTACTTTAATTAATATTGTTGTGTTTTAATGATGATATTTTTAATTGGGATTGAGAATGCTGTCAACCATTCTCAATGTTCAACAACCACCAAGATAGTTAAATAAAATTTATTCCTTTGCAGTAGGGAAAAATTGGCTTTACGCAAAACTGTAACCATAGAGCTTTCCACCAGCCATATATGCATGTAGTATAGCATTACTCTTTCATATTACTCTCTATGTGTTACATTGCCAGCATATTCCATATGCTGACCCGTTTTCGGGCTGCAACGTTCATGTTGCAGACTTTTCAGACGACGAGTAAGGTGCCTTAGGTCGTGGTTCTATACTCAGTGATGCCATTGGAGTTGATGGACTCGCTTATCTTCCAAGCCTTCCGCTGTTATCGTTATTAGATGGCCTTAAGCCATATTATTTGTATTAAGTTCTCTTTTGAGACATTCATTGTAATAAGTGTGTGATTGCTACTCTGTTATAAATCCTGCAAGTACTGTGCGTGTCAGCATTACTGATCCAGGGATGACACTGATGCACAGAGGTCAGACTATTTGAGGTATGGTCGCTACAAGATGGTATCAGAGCACACGCTGACTGTAGGACACGAGCACTAAGCTAAAGCCCTAGAACACTACTCTTTCTTGTCATTTCCGACTCCTCATCTTTTCTACTCTTTTAGGATGGCGGATGCAAGGAACAAGTTCATGCAACCGGATGATGATACACCCTTTGGACGTCACTTGAAGGAAGTCACTAGATACCTGAACATCGGAGTACCAAGCTTCACCGGGACCTACAACACCACTTTACCCGAAGAGGAGCGCTGGATGATTCAAGTTCAAGTTCCAGGAAGGACGTTCACGCCAATCACGGAGCCCATAGAGTTTTCCTTTGATGCACCAACCTGGAATCTAGGAAAGAGCATGGCAGCTCACATCACCATGGGACATATTGGAGAAGTATACCGCAATGATATCAAGGATACTATCTACCAGATTTGTGGGCGCCGAGATGAGCAATGGGAGATGATCAGCACCAGGAAGGATAGATCAATCACAACTTTTTTCCAGGATTTAAACCAGCATATCCGACGCCAGGAGAACCAGATGTGCGCAGGCATGATGGATATGCAGAAGGCCTTGACCAAGATCACGGAACTAGAAGAAGAACTCAAGGCTACACGTGAAGATTATATGGAGGAAATTGAAGTGCTAGTGGAGAAGAATGACGACTTAACCAGGAAGCTAGGAGTTTTCATGGGAGACCCCGCACCAGGAAGAGAAGACGATGATTCCACTTGCCTGAATAACTATATCATCATCGACGACACCGACTCGGACCCCGACGACAGGGTTGATGACTATGTTGATGAAGCTGGAGCGGATATCATGGAGTCTTCATCGAAGCAGTTTTTCTAGTTGACCACCATAACAGTAGTAGTATTTCCCCCATGTATCTAGTATAGTCCGAGCACTTTTGTAACGATAGATAGACCGTTGTATATATTTGTTTGAATTGATTGGAGTGATATTGTTTGCGTTTGTCTCATGTGCATATGGGTAGTGTTTTCTCACTAGACATCATTCTATTCTATATTCTCATCTTCTCTAACACCCTCAGATGCCTCCGAGACGCGACACCGGATTTGTTTTCCCACCGGAGATCACTCAGATTCAGCAGCAGAATGCTTCGATGCAAGCACTAGTATAGAACCAAGGCAACAACAACAACAAACCACCACCACCACCTGTTGACCATTTGACTCGTTTCTTGAGGCTAAATCCGCCCATGTTTTCCAGTAGCACCGAGCCAATTGTTGCAGATGATTGGCTCCGCAAGGTTGGAAGGGAGCTGGCCACTGCAGGATGCACAGATGCGGAGAGAGTGCATTTTGTCGCACATCAGCTTGATGGACCCGCAGCATCATGGTGGGAGAATTACACAACCACACACCATATTGACACTGTCACATGGGATCAGTTTCAGCAAGCTTTCTGCACTGCCCATGTTTCAGCAGGAGCTATGGCCATGAAGAAGCATGGGTTTCGCAACTTACGCCAAGGAGGACGCACTGTAAGCCAGTATGTGGAGGACTTTAGTAAGTTAGCATGTTATGCCCCGGATGACATTGCTATAGATGCAGCTAAGCAAGAGAAGTTTCTGGAAGGAGTGAATGATGAGCTCAGCATGCAGTTGATGGTAGCAACTTTCAACAACTACCAGGAGATGGTAGATCGTGCTCTTATGATTGAAGGGAAGCAACAACAGATTGAAAACCACAAGCGGAAGTATGGTCAAGGGAAGTACAATTCTGGAGCTCAGCAAAAGCTACGCTTTACCCCGAAACTGGGAGGACAGTTTCAGCATACCCATGGAGGAGGTAGCTCGCACAATCATAATGGTTCCAAGAATGGTAACGGGAATGGAGGAAGAAATGGACAAAACCGCACCAACCCGTCAACCCCAGGCAAGAGAGACCTGAGCCAAGTCACTTGCTTTAAGTGTCAGAAGACTGGACATTATGCAAATGAATGTCCCAAAGCCCAGAATGGAAATGGCAATGGAAGCTCAGGGAAGAAGCCGAACCCTTTCAACAGGGGATAGGTGAACCACGTTAATGTGGAGGAGGTTGAAGCTCAGCCAGATGCAGTAATAGGTAAGTTTTTGGTTAAGACATTTACTGCAGTCGTTCTTTTCGATACGGGTGCATCGCATTCATACATATCAAGGGGATTTGTGGATAAATATAAATTGCCAACCCAAGCCCTTAGGTCACCCATGTTAGTAACCTCGCCTGGAGCAAAATATATGGCTAGTCTATGGTGTGATCGGTTACCATTAAGGATGGGTAACTATGTGTTTCCCTCAGACCTAATAGTATTGGAATCGCAAGGATTGGATGTGATATTAGGCATGGATTGGTTATCGAAGTATGGAGGGAACATTGAATGCACCAGTAAGACGATTTTGCTTACGACACCAGAAGGAAGAAGGATCAAGTATGTATCCCGGCACGTACCGAGGAGGACTCAAGTAAATTCCTTATCAGAAGTTGTGCAGGAGGAAGTACCAGTGGTGAAGGATTTCCCTGACGTATTTCCAGAGGAGTTGCCAGGCATGCCACTGGATAGAGACATTGAGTTTTTGATTGAGCTTTTGCCAGGCACAGGGCCGATATCTAAGAGACCATACCGGATGCTTGCACAAGATTTGGAGGAAATTAAGAAGCAGATTAAAGAGTTACTTGATAAAGGTTTTATTCGCCCAAGTTCTTCGCCTTGGGGATTGCCAGTACTTCTAGTGGATAAGAAGGATGGATCATTGAGGATGGTTGTTCATTATCAAGGATTGAATGAAGTGACAATTAAGAACAAGTACCCGTTGCCGATGATCAACGATTTGTTTGACCAATTGCAAGGAGCTAAGGTATTTTCCAAGATTGATTTGCGATCAGGATACCATCTGTTAAAGATTCGGGAGCAGGATATACCCAAGACGGCTTTTACCACCAGGTATGGACTGTATGAGTATACCGTTATGTCATTTGGGCTGACTAACGCACCTGCCTATTTCATGAACATGATGAACAAGGTGTTTATGGAGTTTTTGGATAAGTTCTTCGTGGTGTTCATTGATGATATTTTGGTTTATTCAAAGAATGAAGAAGAGCATAAGGAGCATTTGCGTTTAGTACTTGAGAAGCTCAGAGAACATCAGTTATATGCCAAGTTCAGCAAATCTGAGTTTTGGTTGAAGGAAGTTGGATTCCTCGGACACGTTATATCCGGAGAAGGTATAGCAGTAGATCCCACCAAAGTTGTCACTGTGACAAACTGGGAAGCACCAACGACTATTGGAGAGATCCGGAGTTTCCTTGGACTGGCAGGGTACTACCGGAGATTCATTGAGAATTTCTCGAAGATTGCGAAGCCTATGACGGAGTTATTAAAGAAGGATACCAAGTTCAATTGGACTGAGGAATGTGAGGCTAGTTTCCAAGAGTTGAAGAAACGTTTAGCTACATCACTAGTGTTGATTCTGCCAGATCAGCGCAAGGATTATGAGGTGTATTGCGATGCTTCACGTCGAGGACTGGGAGTAGTACTTATGCAGGAGGGAAGAGTTGTTTCATATGCTTCACGACAACTTAAGCCCCATGAGTTGAATTATGCTACACATGATTTGGAGTTAGCAGCCGTAGTACACGCATTGAATACTTGGAGACATTTTCTCATTGGAAACCACTGTGAGGTGTACATGGATCACAAGAGTTTGAAATACATCTTCACGCAGAAGGAGTTGAATCTCAGGCAAAGGAGATGGTTGGAGCTCATCAAGGATTATGATATGAGATTGCATTATCACCCCGGAAAGGCTAACGTAGTAGCAGATGTGTTGAGCCGGAAGAGCCATGTCAACACACTAATGACCGGAGGTTTACCAAAGGAGTTAGCCGAGGAATTTCGAGAGCTATGTTTGGAGATAGTTCCGAGAGGCTATGTAGCAGCATTGGAGATACAGTCTACTTTGATGGATAAGATCAGAGAAGCTCAGGCAACTGACAAGGAGATTGCCTCTATTAAGGAGAAAATGAGCAAGGGAAAAGTTGAAGGACCACCCTCACCTATTTTCTATCGAGGGCGAGATTCATCTTAAGGGGGGTAGGTTTGTAACATCCCAAATTTTCAATTTGGAATGGTATACATAGGTCATCATTTGCCTATCATATTTTAATGCATTTTGGCTTGATCCTAGAAATTTCACGCAACTCAAGGACCCACGGAGAGAGTTGGAGATTTCGTTATTTTCATATTTGAGTTTTCTCAAATTTTGAAAATAGGATCATTTGGTTTTATTTATTTTATCTCCAATTATTTCTATCAATCAAAATATGAGAGAGGGAATAAAATGACTTTCCCAAAATAAATAAATATTGAAGATTTAATAAAAAAATCAAATAAGATTTTATTTAGAGTTTATCGCTATTTTATTTGAATTTAGGAAAAGTGCATGTTTTTCCAAATTGCATTTAGGCCCCAAATAAATGTTCATCTTGTCCGGCTTGATTTTAGAAGCCGGGGAAAATTTATTTTGGGATTTTTGGAGTCCCTTTAGTATTTCTTTCGTTTGTTTTTCTACGCGATTTCTTTTTTTAGAAAAAACGAACCGACCTAACCGGGCCGTGTCCGCCTGGGACTCTAGGCCTGGCCGGCCTTATAAGCCGGGGAGGCCGACCCCGCAGCCCACCCGAGCCGCCCCCGCCGCCCCAAACCCTAGTGCCGCCCATCGCCGCTGCCCGCGCCGCCACCAACCGCCGCCGCGCCGGAGCCCCGCGCCGCCGCCGCGTTTCGCCGCTGCCGCCCGAGCCCCGCCGCCCGACGCCGCCGCACCCTGTCGTCGCGCCGCCCCTCGCCGCCGCCGCCCGCGCCGCCTCGCCGGAAGCCCCGTCGCCGACCGCCCCGCCGTCGCCGACCCCTCGCCAGAGGTAGCCGCCGCCCGCGCCGCCGGCGGTTTTCTTCGAGAAAACCGTCCGGTTTTCGTTCGGTTTTTCCGTCGGTATTTCGTCGGTTTTTAGATCTGTTTTTTTATTAGATCGGTTTTTTTGGTTTAGGTTAATTAGCGAGCGTTCGCTCGTTCGTTCGTTTTAACGAACGCGTTCTTCGTTTAGATCCAGATAACGAACGTTCGTTCGTTAATCTGTTCGTCCATTTTTCTTCTTCTCGGATTTTCCGCGATTATTCCAGATCGCGATTTCTGATCCGATTTTCAATCTAGTATAACTTTTCGCCCGTTTATCGGAATCAGGCGATTCAAGCGCCTAGAGTTTTGTCTCAAAACCCTCTTTCCGAATAATCAACTCAAACAAGTTTTTGCTTCTGTAAAATTTGACTTAGGTCCAGATTAGTAAACGAAGCTTGTTTCTTTCGCCGTTTGACTTTCGTTGCTTCGTTCGAGTTGATTCTTTTTGCAAACCGGAGTTCTTAAGTTGAACTTTATGGTTAGATCTTTTATTTGAGTTTTACCTGTGCATTAGATGAGTACTTATTGTATACTTGTTTGTTTGTGATAGAGTATCCGGAGTGCGCCGCTTGCTACTTCGAATATCTAGGTTTCGCGGATCATCAGCAAGGCAAGTAACACTTTGATCATATCCCTTTTCATACCCAGTTTTTATGCATTAGATCAATCCTTAAACATTGCATGATTAGGATCTAATTAAATTGTGGGTTTTGGGAAGTAGATGAGGTACTACCTATTACCTATTTTATTATCAAACCCTTGGGAGTTACTTCTACATTTTCTTATTATGCCATGCTATGCTAGTAGACGTGGATTGGCTGAGTGTATCCATGACAGATGTGAGATTGTTAATTAATGGTTTATTTAAGGTGGCAACTTAAACACACATCTGGGTGGATTGAGGTACCTGGGTATTCCAGGATTTCCTGTTTTTCTTTATGGACTGCCACCCAGGCTCAAAGGGATCATTAGATTATTCATGCTAGAAACTTCCGTGTGCAGCCACAAGCTACTATGGGCTCTAGCATAGTTGACTAAGTCGTGCGAACTCTTACAGTGGTAGACTAGCAGATGTAGGGGATGTAGGTTGGTACTGTCTACCCGTTCGTAAGGTGCTAGCGCTTCTAAAAGGCTATGTCTCGGTCATCCGTTTCTCAAACACCATGTAGTGCGAGAATCCCAACGGAGGAGATCGAGTCTCTTGGGGAGAAGTGCACAAACCTCTGCATAGTGTATCAAACTAATCATGGTTAGCCGTGTCCCCGGTTATGGACATCTTGAGTATCTAGTACTTGGATATCATGTGAATCTCATCATGTTACTTTAATTAATATTGTTGTGTTTTAATGATGATATTTTTAATTGGGATTGAGAATGCTGTCAACCATTCTCAATGTTTAACAACCACCAAGATAGTTAAATAAAATTTATTCCTTTGCAGTAGGGAAAAATTGGCTTTACGCAAAACTGTAACCATAGAGCTTTCCACCAGCCATATATGCATGTAGTATAGCATTACTCTTTCATATTACTCTCTATGTGTTACATTGCCAGCATATTCCATGTGCTGACCCATTTTCTGGCTGCAACGTTCATGTTGCAGACTTTTCAGACGACGAGTAAGGTGCCTTAGGTCGTGGTTCTATACTCAGTGATGCCGTTGGAGTTGATGGACTCGCTTATCTTCCAAGCCTTCCGCTGTTATCGTTATTAGATGGCCTTAAGCCATATTATTTGTATTAAGTTCTCTTTTGAGACATTCGTTGTAATAAGTGTATGTGATTGCTACTCTGTTATAAATCCTTCAAGTATTGTGCGTGTCAGCATTACTGATCCAGGGATGACACTGATGCATAGAGGTTAGACTGTTTGAGGTCTGATCGCTACAACAGAGGTTTTGAATCAGAGGAAAGAATGATTACCTCTACGTCATCAGCTGGACTGCCTTCAGCGTCGTCCTGATAAAAGTCATTGTCAATGAGGTGTATAAAAAATGAACCAAGAGAGTCAAGTTCTACCTCTGATTCCGGGTTACCCACATCGTCATCAACATTTAGCTCGGAGGATGCAGTGGTCCTTTTCTTGGCAGTTTTCTTAACAACCTTAGTCTGTGGGAGAAGAGGCTTTGCCGGTTTGTCTTGGGGTTTCTTATTCCAGAACGGATCATTACTCTGTCAGAAAATAATCAAACTTTCAGAGAATATTTGGACAAAAGCAACTTAAGATAACAAGGTTAAATGATTCTTACAGCTGGCGGTTTGTTGAAGGTGCAGAAAGGGAGTAGTCTGGTCTGGCCACAGACAGCCTCCGGTTCATTCAGCATCTTCTTTACAGCTTCAGTAACTTCTGCATCTGTAAGCTGAATATCAATGTGTCGTTGAGCATCCTTCAAACTCCCTATGTACTCACACATCAAACTGGGGCACCGGCTTAAGGGCAGAATACTCTAGCTTATCCAACAACGAGCAAGGTCAACACCTGTTAAACCGTTCATCATGAAGGCTCTAAGCTTTGATAGTTGAGGGGCATAGGTGGCCCTTTCTCTTGCAGTCAACCTCTGAGGAAAAGGATGTGTATTACTAAGGCGGTGAGGGCGGTAACCCGGCAAGGGGTTCTCATCAATTGGAGATGTATCTTTGCAGTAAAATCAAGTATGGTTCCACTCTTTGGGGTGACTGTGGAGTTTGGGATGAGGGAAGGTAGCTTCCTTCCTTTTTTGAACCGCCATTCCGCCCAATTCTGTATTGGGTCCATCTGTGAACTCTGTGCGATGGTTTAAGTGAAAGAAATCTCTAAACATCTCAACTGTAGGTTCCTCTTGCAGATAAGCTTCACAGAAGACTTGGAAGTGGCAGATGTTGGTCACAGAATTGGGACCGATGTCTTGAGGGTGAAGTTGAAAACTGGCTAGTACATCTCGGAAAAAAATTGAACTGGGAGGGCTAAAACCTCGATTCAGGTGATCAACAAACACAACTACCTCTCCGTCCTTGGGTGTAGGAGGAGTTTCCAGGCCAGAGACCCTCCAGTGGATGACATTTTTCTTGGCTAAAGCGCCCGTTGCAACACAGTTGTTTAACTGATCTTCGGTTACTCGAGAAGGAACCCAGTTGCATTCATACACTTGCTTGGCCATGGCAATGAAAATCTGAAACATGATTATTGTTAGTTTAAGATTTATAATGGACAAGGATAAAGTGATGCAAATTAAAGCAGAGATGTACACATATTAGTAAACTGGAGTCTGATATGGTTAAACCGAAATCAGACATGGGATATGTGCAAAGATAAAGCGGCTTGGCGGTTCACCAGGGGACTAATGGTATCTACTGGGTCATCATTTTATCTATGGGATTAAATCGCCTAGTCTGGTATTGAAGATACAAGTTTAAAGATGTGTGAGTAAAGGAAAAACAAGTTTCACAGATTGGTACGGTAATTTCAGATCTGCCGTACGGTGGAAAATCAAAATATATTCTAACCTAGTTCCAAGTGCTCAAAGGGTTCAGTGAAGTTAGATGAATTTGACATAAAGCAAATCTATTAAGAAAGGAAAAGGGAGTTTAAATTACAAGGGTACTGGAAGAATCAGATCTAACTAGCCATCGGTATTACTAAAGAGGAACAAGGAAGAACAGCTTCAAGAACTTTGAAAAGCTATGAGGAACACCGAACCCTAATGGTGGATCTAGGGTAAGGAAAAAAGGAACTTACTGGTGCTGAGGGAGCAGCGGAGGATCGCATCGTTTCTCTGGTACGGTCAGGATGATGCAGCGGTCGTCGTTGAGGTAGAGGCGAAGGATGACGACGGCGGTAGATCTCAAAGGTCGGTCAGTGCGAGGAAGAAGACGACGCGAAGAGGCACGAGGGGGAAAAGTGAAAGGGACCCCTCGGCTTATTTATAAGGTGAATGGATAAAGGCAGGCGCGAGAATCGAGGAGCCCAAAAAATGGGATATGTGACAGCTCTGTTGCCTCGATTGTCGGAGGCCCATTAATGAAGGTGGGTTATATACAGTTTTTAATAATAGATGACATCATACCGATTTATCATGGTCCTGGAAGGTGACGTCACGACAGTTTACAAGACTATGTGAAGGTGCTGGGGAAGAAATTTTCTTAAGTATTGAGGATTGACATGAACCAGTTCAAATCAATCTGGGGCCTAATGTTGGGGATATTACCAATGGGTGTAAACCGGACAGGAGAGGACGGGTTAACCCCATAGTGGTTCACTATACCAGAAGCCCATGAAGATAAAGACGGTGACGCTTTATGAAGGCCCAGGGCCCAAAGCCGGTTTAAGGCTTGTAGACATAAATTGGTATGGATATGTAAACTTGTGTTGTAAGATAGAAAGAGCAGAGGCCGAGCCGGACACGTTTATGAGCCGGCCTCGGGATTCTGTAAACCGACGGGCGTCAACCCGTGTATATAAGGGGACGACCCGGCGGCGGTTCAGGACAAGAGACGACAACTCGAGACTCAGGCAAAGCGTATTCGCTCCCTGGTCATCGAAACCCAAGCAATCCCACAACAACTGGATCGTAGGCTTTTACCTTCATCGCAAGGGGCCGAACTAGTATAAACTCTTTGCGTCCCTGGTCCGCTTTAATCCCTTTAAGTTAACCCGTAGTGATGGCTCCACGACTAAGTCCTTTTTCTAGGACATCTACCGTGACAAAACCACGACAGGGCCTTTTCCGGCGATCTGCCGGAGGGGGAATCGATCACGGAGGGCTTCTACATCAACACCACTGCCTCTCCGATGAAGCGTGATTAGTTTACCGTAGACCTTCGAGTCCATAGTTATTAGCTAGATGGCTTCTTCTTTCTCTTTGATTCTCAATACAAAGTTCTCCTCGATGTTCTTGGAGATCTATTCGATGTAATACTCTTTTGCGGTGTGTTTGCTGAGATCCGATGAATTGTGGATTTATGAACAATATTATCTATGAATATTATTTGGTTCTTCTCTGAATTTTTATATGCATGATTTGATATCTTTGCAAGTCTCTTTGAATTATCGGTTTAATTTGGCCTACTAGATTGATCTTTCTTGTAATGAGAGAAGTGCTTAGCTTTGGGTTCAATCTTGCGGTGTCCTTTCCCAGTGACAGTAGGGACAGCAAGGCATGTATTGTATTGTTGCCATCGAGGATAAAAAGATGGGGTTTATATCATATTGCTTGAGTTTATCCCTATACATCATGTCATCTTGCTTAAAGCGTTACTCTGTTCTTATGAACTTAATACTCTAGATGCATGCTGGATAGCGGTCGATGTGTGGAGTAATAGTAGTAGATGCATAATCGTTTCGATCTACTTGACACGGACGTGATGCCTATATTCATTATCATTGCCTTAGATATCTTCATAACTATGCGCTTTTCTATCAATTGCTCGACAATAATTTGTTCACGCACCATAATACATGCTATCTTGAGAGAAGCCACTAGTCAAACCTATAGCCGCTAGGTCTCTTTCTTATTATATTGCATCTCTTTTATTTACATCGCATCTCGTTTACTATTTTGCAATCTTTACTTTCCAATCTATACAACAAAAATACCAAAAATATTTACCTTACTATCTTTATTAGATCTCGCTTTTGCGAGTGACTGTGAAGGGATTGACAACCCCTTTATCGCGTTGGTTGCAAGGTTCTTGATTGTTTGTGCAGGTACTAGGTGACTTGTGCGTTGTCTCGTACTAGATTGATACCTTGGTTCTCAAAACTAAGGGAAATACTTACGCTACTTTGCTGCATCACCCTTTCCTCTTCAAGGGAAAACCAACGCATGCTCAAGAGGTATCAAGAAGGATTTCTGGCGCCGTTGCCTGGGAGATCTATGCCAAGTCAAGACATACCAAGTACCCAGCATAAACTCTTCTCCCTCGCATTACATTATTTGTCATTCGCCTCTCATTTTCCTCTCTCCCCCACTTCTAAAACAATTTTCGAAAACCTTTGCCTTTTCTTCGCCTTCTTCCCTTATGTATCTTTGTTTGTGTTTCCATGTGCCTTCTATTTGCTTGCATCTTCGCTTGCTAAAAATCTATTGATATGGATCCTCATCCACTTGCTAATCTTTCCAACAGATCCGATTATGTTGAACCAATTGCTAGTGAGTTGAGTGCATTAGATTATCTTTATGAAGTTTTGCTTGAAATTCGTGAATCTGAAAATTGTGATGAAGAAATTTATGAAGTGATTCATGATAGCTCCTTGAATGAAAAGCATGATTGCAATGATTTTACTATAAATTCCATTAATGTGAATTGTGCTAATAATATGCAAAACCCCAAGCTTGGGGATGCTAATTTTGCTATGTCCACTACTTGTTGCAATGATCATGATTGGGGTGATGATTCTTATGATCTTGAAAATTTATTTATGCCTCATGATTAATACGTTTGCAATAATATTAAAAGTGGGTTTGGAAGAGTGTCAACTTTAGCTAAAAATAATCCCACATATTTGGAGAGTGTTCAATCTTATAATTTTTTTATGAAAGTGGTTTTGGAGAGGTCATGACTTTATTTCATAATAATCCCACTATTTTGGAAGAGTGTCAACTTTGCATGCATGTGGATCATAAAGAGAAAATTCTATATGATAGTTATATTATTGAATTTGATTATGATCCTACATATAATTATTATGAAAGAAGAAAATATGGTTATAGAAATTTTCATGTTATTAAATTTCCTCTTGTTGTGTTGAGATTGTCAATGTCTTACTCCTCGCCTTTACATATGCTAGATGTTTCTTGTCTTGATAGTTTCTTTTCCTATAAAATTCCTATGCATAGGAAGTATGTTAGACTTAAATGTGTTTGTCATATGTTTCATGGTGCTCTCTTTCTGTTTCGATTATTATCTGTTGTGTGAGCATCGTTGAAATATTATGCCTAGCTAGAGGCGTTAAACGATAGCGCTTGTTGGGAGGCAACCCAATTTTATTTTTATTCTTTGCTTTTTGCTCCTGTTTAGTAATAAATAATTCATCTAGCTTCTGTTTATATGTGGTTTTATGTTTTAGTTAGTGTTTGTGCCAAGTAGAACCTTTGGGAAGACTTGGGTGAAGTCTTTGCGATCTTGCTGTACAAAAACAGAAACATTTGCGCTCACGATATTAGCTGTCATTTTTTACTGGAGAGTGCTATTAGGTTGATTCTTTTTGCAGATGATTAATAGACAAATTACTCACGTCCAACAATTTATTTCAGAAGTTCTGTAGTTCCATAAGTATTCTAACAAGTCAGATTACTACAGACTCTTTTGTTTTTGACAAATTCTGTTTTTCGTCTGTTGTTTGCTTGTTTTGATGAATCTATGAGTAGTATCGGAGGGTATGAACCATAGAGAAGTTGGAATACAGTAGGTTTAGCACCAATATAAATAAATAATGAGTTCATTACAGTACCTTAAAGTGGTGGTTTATATTGTTATACTAGCGGAGCTCATGAGATTTTCTATTGAAGTTTTGTGTTGTGAAGTTTTCATGTTTTTGGGTAAAGATTTGATGGATGAATAAGGAGTGGCAAGAGCCTAAGCTTGGGTATGCCCAAGGCACCCCAAGGTAAAATTCAAGGTCAACCAAAAGCCTAAGCTTGGGGATGCCCCAGAAGGCATCCCCTCTTTCATCTTCGTCTATCGGTAACTTTACTTGAGGCTATATTTTTATTCACCACATGATATGTGTTTTGCTTGGAGCGTCTTGTATGATTTGAGTCTTTGCTTTTTAGTTTACCACAATCATCCTTGCTATACACACCTTTTGTGAGAGACACGCATGAATCGGAATTTATTAGAATACTCTATGTGCTTCACTTATATCTTTTGAGCTAGATAATTTTGCTCTAGTGCTTCACTTATATCTTTTTAGAGCATGGTGGTGGTTTTATTTTATAGAAATTATTGATCTCTCATGCTTCACTTATATTATTTTTAGAGTCATTTAGGACATCATGGTAATTTGCTTTGGTTATAAAATTAGTCCTAATATGATGGGCATCCAAGATGGGTATAATAAAAAAAATTCATATAAAGTGCGTTGAATAATATGAGAAGTTTGATGCTTGATGATTGTTTTGAGACATGAGGATGGTGATATTAGAGTCATGCTAGTAGATTAATTGTGAATTTGAGAAATACTTGTGTTGATGTTTGAAAGTCATGTAGCATGCACGTATGGTAATCGTTGTGAAACAAATTTCAAGCATGAGGTATTTCTTTGATTGTCTTCCTTTGAGTGGCGGCCGGGTATGAGCGATGGTCTTTTTCTAAAAATTTATCCCCCTAGGAGGATGCGCGTAGTTCTTGGTTTTGATGACTTGTAGATTTTTGCAATAAGTATGTGAGTTCTTTATGACTAATGTTGAGTCCATGGATAATACGCACTCTCGCCCTTCCACCGTTGCTAGCCTCTCTAGTACCGCGCAACTTTCGCCGGTACCATAAACCCACCATTTACCTTCCTCAAAACAGCCACCATACCTACCTATTATGGCTTTTCCATAGCCATTCCGAGATATATTGCCATGCAACTTTCCACCGTTCCATTTATTATGACACACTTCATCATTGTCATATTGCCTTGCATGATCATGTAGTTGACATCGTGTTTGTGGCATAGCCACCATTCATAATTTTTTCATACATGTCACTCTTGATTCATTGCACATCCCGGTACACCGCCGGAGGCACGCATATAGAGTGATATTTTGTTCTAAGTATCGAGTTGTAATCCTTGAGTTGTAAATAAATAGAAGTGTGATGATCATCATTATTAGAGCATTGTCCCGTGTGAGGAAAAAAAGAGAGAGAGGCCAAATAAGCCAATGAAAATAGGGGGAAGGCCAAAGAAGCCAAACAAAAAAACAGAAAAAAGAGAGAAGGGACAATGCTACTATCCTTTTTCCACACTTGATCTTCATGATAGAGAGTCTCTTATTTTGTCACTTTCATATACTAGTGGGAAGTTTTGTTATAGAACTTGGCTTGTATATTCCAATAATGGGCTTCCTCAAAATGCCCTAGGTCTTTGTGAGCAAGCAAGTTGGATGCACACCCACTTAGTTTCTTTTGTTGAGCTTTCATACATTTATAGCTCTAGTGCATCCGTTGCATGGCAATCCCTACTCACTCACATTGATATCTATTGATGGGCATCTCCATATCCCATTAATATGCCTAATTGATGTGAGACCATCTTCCTCCTTTTTGTCTTCTCCACAACCACCATTCTATTCCACCTATAGTGCTATGTCCATGGCTCACACTCATGTATTCCATGAAAGTTGAAAAAGTTTGAA
The DNA here is from genome assembly GCF_056163025.1 of Triticum urartu. Taxonomy (NCBI): domain Eukaryota; kingdom Viridiplantae; phylum Streptophyta; class Magnoliopsida; order Poales; family Poaceae; genus Triticum; species Triticum urartu. The sequence continues at coordinate 719,442,530 of NC_141879.1, forward strand.
AATTGTGAAGTTTGAAACAATTGCTTGGCTTGTCATCGGGGTTGTGCATGATTTGAATATTTTATGTGACGAAGATGGAGCATAGCCAAACTATATGATTTTGTAGGGATGAACTTTCTTTGGCGATGTTATTTTGAGAAGACATGATTACTTTGTTAGTATGCTTGAAGTATTATTATTTTTATGTCAATATTAAACTTTTGTCTTGAATCTTTCAGATCTGAACATTCATGCCACAATAAAGAAAATTACACTGATAATTATTTAGGTAGCATTCCACATCAAAAATTCCGTTTTTATGATTTACCTACTCGAGGACGAGCAGGAATTAAGCTTGGGGATGCTTGATACATCTCTAACGTATCTATAATTTTTTATTGTTCCATGCTATTATATTATCTGTTTTGGATGTTTAATGGGCTTTAATATGCTCTTTTATATTATTTTTGGGACTAACCTATTAACCGGAGGCCCAGTGTCAGTTTCTGTTTTTTTGCCTATTTTAGAGTTTCGCAGAAAAGGAATACCAAACGGAGTCCAAACGGAATGAAACCTTCGTGATAATCTTTCTTGGACCGAAAGCAATCCAGAAGACTTGGAGTTGAAGTCTGGGACTCTACAAGGCGGCCACGAGGCAGGAGGGTGCGCCCAGGGGGGTAGGCACGCCCCCACCCTCGTGGGCCCCTCGTAGCTCCACCGACGTTCTTCTTTCGCCTATATATACTCTTATACCCTAGATCGATCAGAGGGAGCCACAAAACCACTTTTCCACCGCCGCAACCTTCTGTACCGGTGAGATCCCATCTCTGGGCCTTTTCCGGTGATCTGCCGGAAAAGGCCAATCGATCATGGAGGGCTTCTACATCAACACCATTGCCTCTCCGATGAAGTGTGAGTAGTTTACCGCAGACCTTCAGGTCCATAGTTATTAGCTAGATGGCTTCTTCTTTCTTTTTGATTCTCAATACAAAGTTCTCCTCGATGTTCTTGGAGATCTATTCGATGTAATACTCTATTGCGGTGTGTTTGCCGAGATCCAATGAATTGTGGATTTATGAACAAGATTATCTATGAATATTATTTTTTATTCTCTGAATTCTTATATGCATGATTTGATATCTTTGCAAGTCTCTTCGAATTATCGGTTTAGTTTGGCCTACTAGATTGATCTTTCTTGCAATGAGAGAAGTGCTTAGCTTTGGGTTCAATCTTGCGGTGTCCTTTCCCAGTGACAATAGGGGCAGCAAGGCACGTATTGTATTGTTGCCATTGAGGATAAAAAGATGGGGTTTATATCATATTGCTTGAGTTTATCCCTCTACATCATGTCATCTTGCTTAAAGTGTTACTCTGTTCTTATGAACTTAATACTCTAGATGCATGTCGGATAGCGGTCGATATGTGGAGTAATAGTAGTAGATGCATAATCGCTTCGATCTACTTGACACGGACGTGATGCCTATATTCATTATCATTGCCTTATATATCTTCATAACTATGCGCTTTTCTATCAATTGCTCGACAATAATTTGTTCACCCACCATAATACATGCTATCTTGAGAGAAGCCACTAGTCAAACCTATGGCCCCCGGGTCTCTTTCTTATTATATTGCATCTCTTTTATTTACATCGCATCTTGTTTACTATTTTGCAATCTTTACCTTCCAATCTATACAACAAAAATACCAAAAATATTTACCTTACTATCTTTATTAGATCTCGCTTTTGCGAGTGACCGTGAAGGGATTGACAACCCCTTTATCGCGTTGGTTGCAAGTTTCTTGATTGTTTGTGCAGGTACTAGGTGACTTGTGCGTTGTCTCCTACTGGATTGATACCTTGGTTCTCAAAACTAAGGGAAATACTTACGCTACTTTGCTGCATCACCCTTTCCTCTTCAAGGGAAAACCAACGCATGCTTAAGAAGTAGCACCGGCCATCACCCCGCTGTAAGGCCACCCACTGCCGCGCCTACCCTCACACACACAGAGGACACACACACACATAGCACATTTTTCTTAATTATTTTATGTTTTCTATTTTTTAGTTTTTTATACTTTTAGTTTATATGAGCATTGTTAGATGATTCTATATATATATATATATATAGAAAATGTTAGATATTAATGTCAAATGTTATATGAATTAGATAGAAATGTTAGATATTAATGTCAAACGTTAGATGAATTAGCTAGATATTAATGTTAGATGAGTTAGTTTTTTATACTTTTAATTATATATGAATTAGATATATTAATGTTAGATGAATTAGATATATTAAATTTAGGTATATGAGATTTGATCATCCAATTAAAATTTTACTATATAGAACTAGCTACTTTATTTTTAGTAAGAAAATTAATGGAACTAGTTTATTTTTAGTAAGTACTAAGTTGAATTAGTTGAATTAATAGAACTAGTTGAATTAGCTGAATTAATAGAACTAGTAAGTGTTTATCAATTAATGTTTCAACTATGAATATAGGAAATGTCTGACGACGAAAAGGATTTCGGTATGTGTGAATACTGCAAAGACGAGCGCGGCCTATGCGAAAGAAATTTCCTAGTTGATGATAGGCGATTCAGCATCAAGCTGGATGAGACTTTCGAAATGGATACAGTAAGTCACAAGGACAAGTGTTTTTTCGTAATTAAGCATGACTTATGCTTCATTTGCTTCAACTTATAATTATAATTTTTTACTATTCTACTAGCGTATACCCTGCCATGCAAGAATTTTTGTCTTGGATAAGATAGGTTTCAGTCCTAAGAAAACTATGGAGGTAAAGAGGGTTTATTTGAAGACCGAGCATGGTTATACTTTCGACGTTAAATTATACAATGCAGACACCTTCACCTATTTTGAATGCAAAACTTGACAAGCACTATGCAAGGCTTATGCATTTGAGCCTAATATGGTTATCACCTTTGATACTCGTCCAAAAGATGATACTGAAGGTAATAGAGACATTTGGGTCGATGTGCAAACGCCTCCAGTTCTACCATTATGTGAGTTTCTCAACCATATTTATGTCTTCGATATTGTTTATTAAAAAATAGTTTATAACTAATTTCTATTGACAGCTTATTTCCATTCAAGCAAACATGTCCAGCGCTTGGTAGACAGGACCGTCCACTGTCCCGGGCCTGAACTAAACTGCGAGGAGATAAGTCATTATGTTTCATGGCTTGAGGATCTTGATGCTGTCAAGAGAAATTATTTTCCTAGATTTGAAAAACTTAGTACTCAAAATGTGCGACCAATAGTGTTCGTATTGAACTACAGTCACATCTATTTAGGAAAGATGGTAAGATTTTTCCTATTTGTCCTCAGTGCATCTTTTGCATACATTATTTTTCAAGCTAAACTTCATTGCTAAGTATGTTACTATACGATGTTCTTCAACAGGGACTCCCGATGATAGTTGTGCCTTAGTGGATCGAGACTAAAAGTCGCATGTCAATGATTAGCTTACGACCAATACATCCTACATTGCACATGAGTGCATTCGGGATTTCTAAAACCGAGGAATGCTTAATAGTGAAAGATTTGGGAAAAATTGTGAATGATCGCAGAGAAGTACTAGGGGGCAGCAATCAGAAACGCAGCCCACGTTTAAGAGACAGGTTCATCTGTTTGCTCCAATATGATGAACTAGGAGAGCTATACATGTTCCATGCTATTTTACCCGAGAGAGAGCAGCGGGAGTGATTAGCTAGTTCCTGCTCTTAGTACTTGTCCTCTCATGTCCATGTTCTTCAAACTTAATCTATCTCAAATTGATTTGCTTTTGTGGTCTTATGAACACTAATAATCTCATGACCATGTTGAACTTGATGATATCTTTGCTTTTGGTACAAGTGAATGTTTCTTTTTTAAGCTAGTGTTGGTGGTGTAGCGGTAATGACTATATGATGATTAAATAGTGGTAATGACTATGATGATTATTAGCTAGTGTTGTTGGTGATGATATGGTGCAAGAGCTTTTATATTAATATGATGATGATGGGTTATTATATCAATTATGAAAGAACCGTATATTAGTTTCAACTGGATGGATCCTAGCTAAGTGATCAAGTAATACGGATTATTAATAATCCATATTACTTGATCACTTATAGGATCCATCCACTTAAAACTAATCCGCGGTTCTTTCACCTAGTGATTTAGTAACTCATTATAATATAAAAACAATCTCTAAATTAAATGGAAAACACAAAACTAAAGGGAAAATAAAAAATAAAATAAAAACCCTCAAACCTTTTAGTACCGGTTGGTGTTACCAACCGGTACTAAAGGTCTCCCTGCCCCCGGCGCTGGCTCGTGCCACGTGGTGGCCCTTTAGTGGCGGTTCGTGTTGAACCAGTACTAAAGGGGGTGGGGGACCTTTAGTCCCCACCCTTTAGTGTCGATTATGGAACCGGCACTAAAGGGCCTTACGAACTGATGATACTGCCCTGTTCTGCAATAGTGTTCATTGAGAGTTCTGATTTTGGATCGTCGAAGGATCGATGGCTCGCCTAGTCATCTACGATGGCATCCGCACCAGGGACATCTTTGTTCCTGGCCAGATCTTTGCGTTTGGTAGTATCGTGTTGCACGCTAATCTGACCGGCCGCCTCGGCCAGATCGGAAGTTTTGCCCCCGATTGGGAGATCAGGTTTGGGAACCTAGAGTTCGTCGCCGACTCCCTGGAAGATCTTATTCTGACAAAATCTTCAGCGCCCCTGGAAGAGCTTGCGAATCCCGACGCTTTAACTTTGGAAGTAGTAAATCTCAACGGGACTATTGTCACCCTGGGTTCTGCTTAAAGCCCGACCCTGTCGATACGTCTGGAGTAGCTCCGGCCGAATACCGCCCGAGCGCGACTTCGAACGCCCCTGGAACAGCGATACTGCCGCCCCCAAGGCCAACAGATCACGAGCTACCACCTAAATTCGGCGCCCGACCACGGAGATCACCGAAAAATCAGGAGGCGAGACCGTGAGAGCTCTAGCGGCGGCGGCGGAGGGGGAGTGAGTAGGAAGGACTGCCTGGATCGGGGAGCATGGTGAGGAGGAGGAGCGCGCAGGAGAGCGCCCACTTGTGCATCGTCACCGGCGATCTCGGCCCCGCTTCACTCTGCAAGACTGGGTGAGCTCGTCGCCTTCATCTTAGCTCGGGGCCGAGGAGATGCACAACACATTTAAACGGGTGAGGAGCACGCCCGGTCCACGCGGGCGGGATGGCGCCACGCGGACGAGCGGACGGTCGCGATGTGGCTCCGGCCACGTGGCGGGCCGTCAGTGGATGGCGCGGGGGAGCTCGACGTGGAGCGCATGCCCTGGCCGTCCGTCGGGACCAGCTGGAGGATCGAACGGGCGCGGGGCTCGTGGGATCCGGCTTGCCTGCTCCCTTCCCGTGCTCCCATCCGTGCTCCCACTTCATCCTACGGCTGTCGTTTTTCCCATTTTCTTTCTAATCTAATCATCCCCTGATTTTAAGGGGATGGGGCCGGGTCTTATTTTGTTTCAATCAAATCATGCCATATATGCAGGAGCACGAATGGGCGCACGCGGAGGGAGCAGGCAAGTCTCATCCGGGCTCGTGGGTGTAGGGAAGGGTCGGACACGTCGGGCTGGGATTGGTGCCGGATGGGTCGTCGACGTCGACGAGACGCCATGCGCTAGAAAGTTCGCCGCGGCTCAGTGGAGTGGATATAATTCGTTCTGGGGTGGACTCGTGGTGGGCCAAGGGCTGTGATGGGTGCGTTTGGGCTGGCCTGGTCAGTCCGTCAACGGGGTGTTGACTCGTCGCCGTGCGTTGGACGGCAGCAGACAGAAATTTGCTGGGCTTTTCGGGCTGTCCGGGCTACCAGGATTGGTCCAGTCCAGCGAGAACCGTGCGTCTGTTTTCTTTTTCAAGAAACCATGCGTCTTTTCCTAAAAAAAATTAAGTTTTTTTATTTTCTTTTTGAAGATAGTATAGACGCAGACACTCATACATACGCACACCCTATCCTTATGAACATCTACGAGGGACCAAGCCGTCACATCATTTTAAGATTGATGAAATCATCACAGACGCCTTCATAATCGATGGAAAATCTCCTCCCACTCGGATGGCCTTTGTTTGAGCTTCTGCTACGGATTATGAGATTATACTCCTCTAAAAACTACGATCGTAAACAAAACAGCCTGTTACCCACCTTGGATTGTTAGGAATCGATTCTGAGGATTCTGAGAATAGTAAAGTACACTTGAGGTCATAAAAGTATTTAAAATGTGTCAAGTAGGCCTTCAAAGTTGAAATTGTTCACCGTGAGTCCTAGATGTTTGTAATTTGTTCACCGCGGGTCCTAAAAGTATCCCAAGTGTGTCAAGTAGATCTTAAATTCATGGATAAACACACACGTATAGGACCCGTGGTGAAAGATTTCAAATTTTAGGATCTGCTTGACACACTTAGAATACTCTTAGGACCGCCGGTGTATTTTACTCTTCTGAAAATTGCACTATGAGGTAGCACGAACCAGAAGCTGCAGTTTCTGTGATTCCCGAGCATCCGCATATTCAACTTCTAGACTACCCAGATTTTTCACCGTTATTACAGACGAAATGCCACCCTCCCAACAGATATTACAACACCATAGTATTCTTCTCCTAGGCCCTTCCGGCGGCTACACCAGCGCCATCCTGGCTACTGGGCACGCGGGTCCGCCTTGGGTCACCTCCACCTCTGTCCGAACTCCACCCAACCTCTGTTACCCGCCGCCCCCAAGCTCCACCCAAGCCGCCGGATCTGAGCGCCTCCGCCCCTCCCTGACCTTCGGCCACCACGGTCTGTCCCTCCCCTACCTCCAGGTTGTTACCCGCTGCTCCCGAACTTTGACTACACCACCATCTCTGAGCTCCCCCTACGCCTCATGGAAGGTCCAGCTGGGCTGTCACCACATCCACATGTGCGGCGCTGGAGGTCTAGCCGCACGGCCCCAAACTCAACTAGCGGATGCGCCAAAGGGATTCATGATTTGGCCAGTAGCATAAAAGATCTATTTGTTCATTTGCAAACTCAACTTTGAGAGACATTATAGACATTTCAAAACATTTACGGTTCCTACGGATGTCTAGTAGTAGAGTAAACAAACAACCAACTTCTGATTTTTCCGAATCCACGGCCACAAATTGATTTCGAGGAATCCACAGGTAAAGTGATTTTTGGGAATCTGTAGCTCAAACAAGGGGGCCTGAATGCACGTCATCAAAAGGCATGAAATAAATCAAGGAAAATACGAGCACCAATGTCAAAGTATAGGACTTGAAGACTGTGAGGATCACATTGTCCTCCTAACCATCCAACCACAGAGTGATTCACATTAAGTGTCGAATTGCCGGCCTCACACACAAGGGAGCACTCTACTAGGCCAGCCCATCACTGCAATGCAGTTGCTTGGCTGTTGCAGTGGCCCTTCTTTAAGGGTTTTTTTTCCATTCAGTTTATCGGAAAACATGAAATGTTGTTACTTTTTTTAGAACACAAACAATTTTAGAAAAGAGCAAAAATAACTGATTTGAATATTTTCTGAAATACGAACATTAACATTTTTTCAAACAATTGAACTTTTTTAAACAAAAACTTCAAATTTATAAACATAGTTTGAAAAACATGATTTTTTTTTCAAAATGCCAAACAATCCTGGATTCTGAATAAATTTTTAAAACGGGACATTTTTTGACTTGTGAATTAATTTTGAAAAATTGATCACTTTTGGAAACCCCGAACAATATTTGAAAACACAATTATTTTTTGAAGATACTGAACATTTTCTTGAAAACACGAACACCTTTTGGAATTTACAAACATTTTTTCCTTAAAAAGGGAACTTTTAAATTAGAAACAAAAAACCTATTAAAGAAACAACAGGAATAGAAAAAAGAAAAACGGGACCTGAACGGCTGGCCCAGGTTGATCGCATCTGTGCAACGCGACGGCTACTTTGATGCAGTATGTGCCATATAGCATTTGCCGTGAAGTAATGCTCCAGGGATAGAGCTACAACTTGCAGTTGCAGTTTCAGAAGATGGAATGTTTCTGGCACTCATTTACCCATGAATCAAATAACGAAGCATCCAACAAAAACGTGTGATTGAATCCGGTTGAGATCATGAAAGAACCAACAAATCCGTTTCGAAAAAAATATACTGTATGAAAGAACCAACAAGCAGCCCAAAGTTTGGACAGAACCTGATTATTACAGATAATTAGTGACACTTTGTACGGCCGGTTTACATTTTCTACACGGATGCAGTTTTTGTTTTCCTTTCTGTTTTTTTTTAGAAAAAGGGTCGATCATTCCCTCCTGACCACATATCTATACTACTATTAAACAATCAAACAATAATTTCTTTAAGCACACCGCACAAAGCGTAGACAGATCCAATACCACCGCACGATTAAGCCCACTAAAATCAATCTAACGATTAGCCTTAACCTAAACCATTTTCTGTATGCACTTAACAATATACATTGACTGACCGTACTCCACCGTGCAGGAAAATATGAAACTCCACGCCTAGGCAATTACGAAACTAATAATCACAGGTGCATCATATTTTAGGAAACTAAATCAGAGTGCATTCATCCTATTAGGAAACTAATCTCAGACAAATCCATCCTATTAAAAAACTTATCTCGGACGCATCCATCCTATTAGGAAGCTAATCGCGAGCCGCCTGACGCCATCATGCACGCTAGCCACGATGGGGGAAGTGCGAGGAGCTTCATCTTCCTCCGGGAACACACGTGCTGTCGCCGCCATCGTCTTCTACCTGGAGGCCAGGCGCTCTTCTTCTATGCTACTATTAAACAATCAAACAAGAACTTCTTTAAGCACACCCCACAAAGCATACACAGATCCAATACCACCGCACGATTAGGCCCACTAAAATCAATCTAACGGTTAGCCTTAACCTAAACCATTTTTTGTGTGCACTTAACAATTTACATTGACTGACCGTACTCCACCGTGGAGGAAAATATGAAACTCCACGCCTGGGCAATTAGGAAACTAATAATCACAGGTGCATCATATTCTAGGAAATTAAATCAGAGTGCATCCATCCTATTAGGAAACTAATCTCAGACAAATCCATCCTATTAAAAAACTTATCTCGGACGCATCCATCCTATTAGAAAGCTAATCGTGAGCCGTCTGACGCCATCATGCACGCTAGCCACGATGGGGGAAGTGCGAGGAGCTTCGTCTTTCTCCGGGAACACACGTGTTGTCGCCGCCATCGTCTTCTACCTGGAGGCCAGGCGCTCTTCTTCTATACTACTATTAAACAATAAAACAAGAACTTCTTTAAGCACACCCCACAAAGCGTACACAGATTCAATACCACCGCATGATTAGGCCCACTAAAATCAATCTAACGGTTAGCCTTAACCTAAACCATTTTCTATGTGCACTTAACAATTTACATTGACTGGCGGTACTCCACCGTGGAGGAAAATATGAAACTCCACGCCTGGGCAATTACGAAACTAATAATCACAGGTGCATCATATTCTAGGAACTAAATCTATACTACTATTAAACAATCAAACAAGAACTTCTTTAAGCACACCCCACAAAGCGTACACAGATCCAATACCACCGGACGATTAGGCCCACTAAAATCAATCTAACGGTTAGCCTTAACCTAAACCATTTTCTGTGTGCACTTAACAATTTACATTGACTGACCGTACTCCACCGTGGAGGAAATATGAAACTCCACGCCTGGGCAATTACGAAACTAATAATCACAGGTGCATCATATTCTAGGAAATTAAATCAGAGTGCATCCATCCTATTAGGGAACTAATCTCAGACAAATCCATCCTATTAAAAAACTTATCTCGGATGCATCCATCCTATTAGGAAGCTAATCGCGAGCCGACTGACACCATCATGCACGCTAGCCACGATGGGGGAAGTGTGAGGAGCTTCATCTTCCTCCGGGAACACACGTGATGTCGCCGCCATCATCTTCTACCTGGAGGCCGGGCGCTCTTCTGCCGCTACTGCGACGACTCCATCCACGTCCAGGGCATATGCTCTCCGGCAACCATCGGCATCTGCGTCGACTTCAGCTCCGTTCGCAACACCCACGCCGACAACAACCCATCACTGACGTCCTCCAAGTCCAAGCCGCCAACTGCCATCGTCCCTAGCTAGGGCGGCACCGGTCTCGGCCATGGCGCAGGAGGTGCCGTCATTGCCGTTCCTGCCATCGTCCTACTGGGCCGTCGAGGACCTCCTGCAGTTCTTCCTACGTGCACAGTCGAGGGCACCGAAGGTCTATCACAAATCAAGCAGGTGAACCTTTAATTCGATTTTGGGGTATTCTGCAATTTGCACGACTAATACTGCACTTTTCACACTTGGAGGCAGGTCAGAAATTTTTGATCTGCAATTTCATCTATCAACCAATCTTCCTCTGATGCATTCTAGAAACTCATTTCAGTTTCTGTACGTACAGAGCGTCTTACAGCACTGTAAGTTAGTATGGTTGCCAACGCATAAACACATACAAAACCGGATAAATACTTTCTATCATGATAATTATTGGATTTCTTTTAGCCCTTTTACATTTCAATTAGTTCTTGTAAATCATATTTATTTTATATAGAAGTCGTTGTAGTCACATATCATCTTCTATTTCCTATTATCCATAGTAGGTAGCTATATAATTTTGGCAATCCACACAACCAAATAAAATATATAATTTGATCCAAATTAGTACAAGTATATATTTTGCTACGCAGATTAGTAGAATAAAATAAGATTTGAGAATTAAGCATCTTGAACAATATAATTGCACCGTAAGGCAGTTTATACTTTTTTTTCCTGGCTACACTCGAAGAAGACTACACTACAAGCCTATATTACTGCATTAATAAATAATTGCTGATTTTATTTAAATGAGAATATTTTCCTGCGATTACTCTATGCAGCAACATAACAACTATTGTGTCTCCCTTTCGAAAATACAATTTGAGCGACATCAAACATTGTGTATCCATTTGATTTATATTTTTAAAAACATTTATTTTTTTTATATTATGTGAATCTCACCTGGTTTACGTTTGAGACGTGCGTTACATGTGCATGCTTACTAGTTTCCATTATAGAAACCGTGTTCTCTGTATCATCTACTCCGGCCCACTGCCAAATAGATGACAGATTTCCATTTCTATTTGGTATATGGGAGTTTATAATATAACAAACAGAAATGCAACATCAGTAAGACAGAACCAGATTGCCAATACAGCGAGCTGCAGCTACGGTGGCATCCACTGCAGTCTGGGTGATGTTGGCCTCCACCCTTTCTCCAAGCTGAACACTTGCTCCAACAGCCGAGCACCTCCGATCACCACCATCTTAATTGCCTCTGGACATCGAATCCGTTGAAGGTGGGATGCCTGGAGCTGCGGAATCGGACCGGGAGAAATCCTTGGCTGGTTCTCCGGCCACAGCGGCGGCGACACCTGTAGGTGTCGTTCTTCTCCTTAGAGGCGTCGTTGAGGTCTGTTCCCTCTCCCTCCATTACCCGGGTGAAAACCCTTTGTCTTGTCAAGACTGCACAGCAACGGCGCGACGTGCGTCGCCCTTTTTGAAAGTGCCGCCTTGGGTATGGTAGGAGAGTGCAAAGGTGTTGCGAGGTGGTTGTTGGGTTGGCTGCGTCATCAGCGAGGGAGGTGTACACGGACTCGAGGGACCAGTGGATGGCATCTTTGGTGGAGAGATGCTTCATCTGACACATTGATGGCGGCGAATCTCGGTGGCGTGGTGCAGTGGAGACCCGGTGTTCGATGCATGGAGATGGACTCGCGCAGGAGAAGGACGCTGTCTGGCGGCATGGTGGTGTCGATGGCAGAGAAGCCTGACAAGGTTGATGCGTCAGTATATACTCTGAAGATGGATCGGTGGAAGACGGTGGCGACGACACATGAGTGCGTCGGACCGGTTTGTGCCCCAAACCCGGTATGTGGCTTGGTTGAGGCCTCCAGCTTTAGATGTTAGGGTTAGATGAGAGGTCTGGGTATTCGGCTCAACATTTCTGCATCCCTTCATCAAGTGGATAGGAGTAGCCACAGATATTACCAAGATGTTGGATTTAGGCATATTGATGTACTGCTTTATAGGGTCTTCGTGAATAATTAATAAAATGACTGCATGCATCTCCTAGATGCAGAGGCCGGAATCATCCTCCTTTTCTAAAAAAAACATTTTTCTACAATATATCATAGTTTTAAATAGCCGGCTATAGCTCCGCTATAGCCCGCTATAGCCTTTTCAGCAGAGTGCCGCTATGGTCGCCTTTACAAATAGCTCGCTATAGCTGATTTAGAGACCCGCCGCTATTTTTCATAGCCCGCTATTTAAAACATTGCAATATATACACAGTTACAGGCCAAGATCGCAAAGTTTGACTGAAAAATAAAAAGAAATCACTTCGTTGGGATGCATTAAGCAACTTTGCGCTCGAAACATGCCACATTCCGCAGTTCCAAAACAAATCAGAAGAGCAATTAATGCAATCCCCGCAGAAAAATCGAGTCCTTGTGCCTCCCAACAAAATTTAGCCCCCATATACCAAATAGTTCATCTCCATTTCTTGACACAGTTCCGAAAGAAAAGGCAGAGCTGATCACTCTCCATACGGCCACAGAAAGATCTTAATTTTGGGAGGAACTTTACGGATGCGGTGTGAGAGCAACATAAACATTAGAGCTTGTACTACATTACACATGACGCAACTAATGAAAATCCGAATCAGTATCATAATAATTTCGGTGGTACATAGAAAAAGGCAAAAGATGAGATATAGGGGTACTTCATCAGCCGCACTAAGACTGGAATCGAAATGGAGTTATAAATTCAACGCAAACAACGAGAATGGATTACAGAAGCTGGATTCAGGGAAAGGATTTGCAGATTGTTGACCTGCTATGTTGGGCGGATTTCTGTGATCTCATCGTTGGAATCATTGTCCACATTTAGTACGATGTGGCCAGCAGCACTAGCCTCCACAGCTTCAACAGTTGTTTTGGACGGCTTTGGTTCCTTATCTATAAGAGAGGAATATTTAGTGAGGAGCAGGATGTGGGTCAGAAACTCACCACCGTTGCTCAGCTGCCTGGCATGGAATCCCCCGGTTGCATTGGTTGCTGCCTAGCACAACATCTCCGTCCACACTGTTCCAATTATCGCCATCTTATGTTCGAGCCCCAAGTCCATGTCGAGCATTGTGTGAGCCAGGGTGCATGCTTTCACCAGCACATGCTGGCCCGGGTAAGAATCCCAACCATCTTCCGTCAAGTCAGCATCTAGTCTTCTTATCGACTCAAAACCCCCGGAGTTGTAATTCAGAATTCTCTTGTGAGAATCAACCACATTAGCTCTGTCCCCACCTGGTTTCATTACATAGACCGGGCCATACATATCCGAACCATAACAGAGGCAGGTTTCCTGAAACATGTCCTTAGCAGCTGGTTTCATTGGCAGAATGTCAGGGTGCTCGATGAGGAGGTACATCATGTAATCAGAGAGAGTATTGACTGCTTCAGCCATGTCCTTGTCGACCAGCTCCAATTTGGCGGCAGGGTTATTGAGGAAGGTGCTTGTTGCTATATGCCAGATAAGCACGCTCTTGTGAAATCCATAACTCAGGCTCCAATCTAGCTGTTTGATCTGGGCGACGCCGCTGAACCTGCGAGCCCAGTTCCCACTCCTGATGTCCACTTCTTCAATTCGTACCATATGACTCTTGTCACCTCTGAGCAAGCCCCATACAAACTCCTTCACGGCAGGAGAAAGCTTGGCATGTTTGGTGCAGCGAACTTTGTGCCACAAGTCCCGGAGCCCAGTCAAACGGGCTATTCTAACCTTGAGGTCCATCTTTCTGCTGTGAACACAGAAGGATATGAAGTCAAATTGCCCGACGGAATCGGACCACCTTCCATCCTTAAGGACGAGGAGGTGGTGCCGTGCGAACAGAATCTCATTGGCCAGCCACTTCCACCTGCGGCGTCTCAAGCTGGCACATGTCCAGGTTGACCCAATCGCCTTGAAAACGGATGCCATCTCCAGTGCACAAGCTCCGCCCAGAAGAGCAAAAGTGATCACAATGTCGGGTGTGCTGTGCACATCTCGCTTGCTTTTTCTGAAGACCACAAGAGCGGCGAAGCAAGAGACAAGTGAAATGGCACGGATGCAGTAGCCATACCTTGTGTGGATCACTTCTGCCTTGGTGTACAGCATGTCGTACATCAGGGCGAGCTGCACCTCTATTTCCTTGAACATCTTCCCAATATGACTCTTCTCCTTTGCCGATGCATCTTTGCTCTGGTCGTTTTCCCATTGATACTCTTGTGCATGACCCTTCTCTAGCAGGGCAATGCGGTGATTATTCCAATTTATGGATGCCTCATTCCTGTCTATGATTAAAGGCTTGACAAATACATGGCGCAACGCGTGTGCTGTCATCACAATAAATACATAAGTTCCAAATTGTTTGTTTTGCGTGAAACAGTCTCTTTCTTCTCCTTCTTCTATTTCTACTATATCTTCTACCCACCGACTCCTATGCACCACCAGCGAATTAACTTTTTGGATTCTTTTCGGTAAACCGGCAAATGAACTGCGGGTGGTGTCACTAGGCTCACCTGTGAGGACGGCAGCATCCTTCTTTGTGGGAAACTCACGACGAATAGCACGAATCCACCGCCGGTAGAAAGGCTTCTTAACTCGTCGCCTTCTTTTGTAATGGGAACCACCCTTGCTTGCAAGCTTCAGTGCCCATATCCTCTCGCCATACTTGAGAATTCCGGAGGCAAGAACCAACATAGCGGCGTGGACAAAGTTTGCCCCGCCTGCAATGATGTACTTGTAGAGCACATATGCAGTACAGGCGACCTGCACAAACATGTTTAGCAGGTGACGCAGCCAGAGTTCATTGTCCTCCAGGGCGTACGCGGTGATGGTGTCCTGGCCGCCGAGGTGCAGCAGAAGAAACGGCGCCCAGAACGCCACCAGCTGGTGCTCGCTGGATGATTTTTTCGACAATGACGAGGACATGTGCCCCAGGGCGTATGTTGCAACGACATCAGCAAGCAGATATACCAGCCAGAGGAGGGCCTTGGTAACAAATGAGACACTGTAGCGGCGGATCCCAGCAAAGAAGAAGAGGATAACCTGCAGACTGAAGCTGACGATAACAACTACTTGGATTTCCCACTCATTCCACAGTTCCATCCAAGATGGCATCGCAGACGGTGCTTCAGCTCCATCCATTGGTACGCCAAGCTGCAAGCAAGAAATTTAACTACATCATTATATACAGATCTAATATGCCACAATATACATAGCTTGAAATAATAGTATGCGCACAAATGTATGAATGCATACCTGTGACTGAGCTAGGTTAACCTGTGTGCAGAGCTCAAAATGGTTTTGTGCGGGAGGGAGAGCTCAAGAGAGGTACAAGAAGAATGGAGGGATCCAGTGTATGTCACAATATCTTCAACGCTCTCATGGGTCTCAGATTTACAAGCTGGTCGGCACATGTACATGTGGAGCCAGCGTATTCCAGTCCAAATCCAGATAGCCAAGTTGACATACAAAAATGACGAGTGGAGGACAGGTACACACGGCAGATGAGTTTACTTCATTTCAAATGGAACTTCGACCCTACGGATTTGTTTACTTGGTACTTTCATGTTCTCTAGCGTGCAAGTTGATGGCAATGCTCAATTATGAAGGAAGAAGATTAATTAAATGCATCCGTCGGAAGTCGAGCTTTAAATGAAGTCAAGTCTTGCATCAAGTGTGCATATATTACTATGTACTCCTAGCTCCTATACAAAAGCACATGCACTCCATTATTTCTAACGGCAACTTGATTATGGACTGTTGACTGGAATATCCATGGATATGACATATACTAGCTCCATTTAAGGCTATGATGCCATAAAAGCGTTGAAGATAAGACATGGTAGATATACATATTGACGAACCTTGAATTAATTTCAATGAAGGGGCGATCTAGAAGTTAAGCTGCGGATTTTGTGTCCCATGGAGAACGCGCTCAAAAATTCTTTTTAACAACTATTGCGCGTCGTATGGGTGATTGGTTAGTACTTTAGTGTTGTTTTCAGCAAAGGATGAAGTTAGTTTTCACACCTGTGTGCAGAGCAGCTAGCAGCAGTTGATACTGTTTGTTTTGTACTTGGCTGGTTTACCTGAATTCAGACGTGAGGCACGAAACATTTGACTTAGGAGCACCATGCCTCAGAAGAATCTTCATCCGGTTTGTCATTTCAGATATAGACAGAAAGAACAGCTCCACTCCCACCACTTAACCCAAGCAATTCAAACAAAAATAAATCCTCAGCTTTCCCCTGGTTCTAGTCAATCAGAACTTCAGAAGATGAACTTCAATAATCTGCATTCAATAGGGCAAGTAAATTAAAAATATTTGAAGTAACAAACATTAATTCCGTCTGGTTATACTGTTATAAACGTGTTGTCTAAAATTTACTGGAAGGAACTGCAGGAGCAGTTTTTTTTTTCCTTTCGAAAAGTAAAAGAAATACCTCTGCTGGACCCCTCAAGTAATACAAGGGATCACTACCCTTGCATACACATGGGCCATGGCTCCAAATTTCTAAGTCACGTTCATTTGCTTTCAGATACCGTTTTCGGAGAAGCTAACTTTATTCCTCACAATATGGAAGTGATTTATCTTCCAGGTTTGCAGATGGATTCGTACATGGCTTCTCTTGAATGAACCTTCATCAGATTTGCCACTTCAAACATAGATAAGAAGAACATCTTCAGTCTGGCTCAGTCCAAGCGATTCAAGTAAAAACTCAACAAGACAATCCATGATCCGCCTATAGCGACCAATGACCTATCTGCAGTTCTGCACTGCACTACACAAAAGACATCCATCTGTGATCATCCTTTTGTGGTTGTATTCTTGGGAGGCATACCTCACTAGCAGCATAGTACTACGGCAGCGAGTTTATTATGCATATGACTGCAGTACCTGATAGCTCGCCTAACATGACAGACTTTATGAGAGGAGAAACAGCAATAATTAACTATTTTTAGTGTAGGCCTCAAGTATGACATAAAAAGGGGATCATATACCGAATCCATCAAAGCAGCAAGAACAATCTCTCCAGGCAATAATACACTGAAAACCTCTGACCAACCTTTGAGTTAGCTGATGAGCGTGTAAAATAGTCAGTGCTCTTCACAACTCTAAGTAACAGCATTCCAGCTACCACTTTCTCAGACATTTTTGGTGGTCACCTTCTGAACCCTGCCAGCAAACCACAAGCGTCATTCTTTCAGACCGACAACAAAACCAATATTCGGTCGAGATTATGTGCGTACAATTGTGTAACTAAGCCCAAGGTAAACGAAATCCAATATTCCCACAAGACTTGATTTTATCATCAGCCTGCAAATTAATAAAATTGTGATAGACTAATTTGGTTAGCAAGTCGCAGCAGCACATGGCACCGAAGCGGGCTAGGCAAGCATGAAAACAGAAGGGAGCTAAAATCAAGTCTGTAGGGGACGAGCTCAGTCCCTTGCCTAAGGGGGCGTGTGGAGACGTCGAGAGTCGCCCGGCGCGGTCGACGGAGAGATCCAACGGTGTGGTGTGTCACGCACCGTGGAACCGAAGCAGAGGATTTGGGCGCGCAGACGGAGCTCGGGCCATGTCGCGCGAAGAGCTCTCGCTTCTTCCATGGACGGGCGGCTAGACCGGACCGGCGCGCGCCGGGCCGCTGGTCGCGGCGGGTGAGACCGAGCCCCCCGCTGCCGCGCTCTTCTGTCCTCGTCGAACTGAAGAAAGGCGGCGGAGGAGACGATTGTGGGTGGGCTTTTGCGTCGGCCAGCTGCTGCTTAGCTGACTGAATGGGCTGAAAGAGGTGTGGATAGAACCACCTGGGCTGAACGACTCAACTTCCAAATCATGGGACCCCTAAATAATAAAGCATACAAATTAAGAAAGATCTTGGTAAAATTAAGAAATATTTTGGTAAAATCATGGGCGGCGTGTGTGATATTTAAAAGTCTTGATCTTGGTAAAATTAAGAATGTTTTTAAAGAGAAAAGTATATTTTTCGTCCCTCAACTCTTGGTGAAGTCTAGATTTGGTCCCTCAACTTCAAAACCGGACAACTTGCACCCCAACTACCGAAACCGGACAAGGTTCATCCCTGAACTCGGTTTTGACCGGTTTTGGTGTTGACTCACCCCGGTTTTGACTGGTGCTCACTCATATTCCTATAATTTTTTTATATCCATGAACTTTTGAAATCCACATACACTTTTCAACTCCGCGTAAGTTTTTCAAGGTCGCGTATTTTTTTAAAATAAACATACTTTTTTCATATCAGCAAACTATTCTGAAATTCGCGTACTTTTTTCAAATCCTTGATTTTTTAACATTTACATACCTTTTCCAAATCCCCGTATTTTTCCCAAGTTTGTGTAATTTTATCAGATCCAAGTATTTTTCAAAGCCATGAACTGTTTCTGAAATTTGCATACTTATTTCAAATCCACATGCTTTTCAAAGTCTGCATTTGTTTTCAAATCCGTGTTCCTTTTATAATCCATGAACTTTGTTTGAAATTCACGTACTTGTTTCAAGTTGAAATATTTTTTGAAATCCACATATTTTTGCGTAAAAGAAGTCCATATCCGCATACTTTTTTCAAGTTCGCATAAAATTTTCAACTTCATGAACTCTTTCAAAAAGAATGTACTCGAATATGAAAAGGCACATCAATTTTTAAAAATTAAATGAACTTTAAAAAAATACGCATATTTGAAAAAGTACATGAACTTGGAAAAAGTATGCAGATTAAAAATAATACACACGTATTTGAAAAAAGTAACCAGATATGAAAACATTACGTGGATTTGGAAAAGGTAGGCAATTTGAGTCGGAACGGTCAAAACCAGAATGGGACAGCACCAAAACCGTGACTAGGGATGAATCTTGTCTAGTTTCAGAAGTTGAGGGTGCAAGTTGTCCGGTTTTGGAGTTGAGGGACCAAATCTAGACTCCACCAAAAATTGAGGGACGAAAAGTATACTTTTTTCTTTTTTAAAAGAAGATAGCATACTGTTTTTAAAAAAGAAAGAGGACCCTTTGGCTAGGGTTTCTCGTGACTCCCGCCGGTGCCTCCGTGGTCTACCTCCTCATCTCCTGTGGTCATAGGGTCATGGAGGCACGGTCGATCCGGGCCCTCGCCGTCGGGAGGGCTTCGTTTTTCATGCTTTTTTGAGTTTTGTTAGGTTTTTGTCCTGCTCAGAGAGGCGAGGCGGCGACGGCTTTGTGAAGATGGAATAAGATTCTCCCCGCCTAGTCCCCGTACCGGTGGTGTTTCTAGCATCGTCGAAGCGCGTGTGGAGCTTTATCTCCGACGGATCTTGCGGAATTCGGTCGGCGTTTGTTTTCGGTGGATCCAGGTGGACTCTGTCTTCATTCATCGGTGTTCGTGTGTCTACATGTTGGATTCCTCCGATCTACGTTTCTCTTTATCGGTGACGGTTGCTGTTCTGGTGCTCTACTCCTATGGGGTCTTAGCATGATGACTTTCCGACTATCTACTACAACAAGATTTGGTCAGCTCCGATGAGGGAGGAGAGAAGTCGGCGGCGCGCCTTCGACTCACTTTAGTGCTTGTAGTCACTGCCATTTCCAATGGATTAGTTTTTTCTTTTGTTTCTGTGTTTCCTTTTTTATTTTCCAGTATTTAATTTTCTAATTTTCATATTATTTTTTACCTTTTTCATATTGTGGAATTTTTTGAATATTTAATCATCTTCTGAAATTCATTACCATTTTCAAAAATCAAAAAAAAATCACAAACTTTTTTAGAGTCCAAAACATGTTTAATCAGAAACATTTTTATTCCACACGCAGTTCGAAAAAAATTAATACTTTTTAAAAAAAATTGAAGATTTTTTATATGTGTGGACATTTTTTAAAATTCAAGAATTTTTTAAAAAATTAGGAATATTTTTTAACTTTTGTAAAAGGAAAAATAACATTTTTTTCGAGGCAACAAAAAAGAAAAATAAAAGGCACCCTGCCCCAGTGCATCGGCCAGCCCAAAGTCCCCTGCGCGATTGGTCTCCCCCGCTGCGTGCTATATATGAGGTCTAAAAAGAAGGACGCCGATAACTGTCACACGTGTGGGCGTTAAGAAATCTGTCCACATGTTCTGTGTGGTGCCTAAAAGGACCGCCCATACGTTTGTGTGTGGGCAAAACAATTAGCGCCCACACGCCTCTTTTTTCCCCTCCCGGTCCCTCTTACACGCGTGCGTGTGGGCGAAATAGATAACGCCCACACGCCCGGTACGTCAGGCCTCGTACCTCGTGGTTCCGCACGCCCCACGGGACACTTTACCGCGCGCCCCGCAGTTGCCATGGGCCGGACCCTCGTCCATGTTAGTTTAAGTGCAGTTGCCATGTCACTGAACTACGGTTGCCATGTCGGGCAACTACAGTTGCCATGTTTGCTCAACTGCAGTTGCCATCTCAGGTCAAAGTTCCAGATTGCCATTTTTGGACAACTACAGCTGTTGCCATGTGTGGTCTGGTCTACTGCAGTTGCCATGATTTTAAAACTTTAGGAGTTGTCACCTACTAACACTAGGCAGTTGCCATGTAGCGCTACAAAAAAAGGCATGGCAAAAAACATGTTCGGGTAAAAGAGAGAGTTGCCATGTGCTCACAAGCACACTAGGGCAGTTGCCATTTAAAAAGAAAGAGTTGCCATCTGCTTACGTGCACGCTAGGGCAGTTTGCCATGTACCATGCAAAACATATGGCAACTGACATGTTCGAGTAAAAAAAAGAGAGTTGCCATCTGCTTGCAATCATACCAGGGCAGTTGCCATGTACACTGTAAAACCATTGTTGAGAAAATCGTTAATTGGTAGCTGATCGGTTGGCTAGCGAGTAGGGGATTAATCGGCTAATCGGCAAGTTGATCGGCCATTTAATCAATTAATCGGACGATTTTTTGGTTTATCGGCTACTCGGTGACCCTATGAGTAGGGATTAATCGGCAAGTTAACTGGTTAATCGGATGAATTCTTGACAGGGTGTAAAATGCATGGCAACTTGCAGCTTGGTGTGGGAGAGGAGGCGGGTGTGTGGGCGAGATGGCAAACGCCCACACACCAGCCCTTGTGCATGACTAAAAAACTGGTGTCACACCGGCCCCTCCGTGTGGTAAAACAGATGTGTGGCGACCTCTCTCACACACCACACACGCGAGTTGTCCTACGTGGCATACAAAATTAGCTAATTCATGCCAAGATTCATGCAGAAGTTATTGGACGATGATGAAGGCATGTGGACAAGTTGGCTAACGCCCACACGTGTGGGTGTTAACATTTTCGAAAAAGAATCGTGTCTTCTCCGATGCAATAATACCCCCATAATAGAGCTAGAACTTCTAGTGGGAGTTCCGGAAGATGCAATGTGTTTATGACACATTGAATGAAGCAATGAAGCATCAACCAAATGATTGAATCCGGATGAGATCATGAAAGAAACCATCAAGCCCCCAGCTCAAAGTTTGGACAAAACCTGATTATGTATGCCACAAATGTACGCTGGTTTACATCCACTAGTAGAAAAAGGGTCAAACGTGAAGCACATTAGTGCCGGTTTGAATTTGAGCCGGCACTAATGGTACCATTAGTGCCGGTTCGAACGACTATGCATTAATGCCGGTTCGTGTTGAACCTTTAGTACCGGTTCGTGCCACGAACCGGTACTAAAGGGGTGATGGCAGGCTGGCGTCAGGCTGGGGCCCCACGATCACCTTTAGTACCGGTTCGTGGCACAAACCGGTACTAAAGGGCTAACCTTTAGTACCGGTTTGTGCCACGAACCGGTACTAAAGGGGTCTGACCTATAGTACCGGTTTGTGACACAAACCGACACTATAGGGCAATTTTCAAACTCTACCCCCCCCCCCCCCCCCGTGTCGCCATTTCAGTTCTGAAAAAATCAAAAGAAAATGATAAAAACTTCAAAAAATAAAATCCTTCGAGAGGTAGTTATATTACTACATCTACTAGTTAGGAAAATTTGAAAACTTAAATTTGGACATGTTTTGCAAAAAGTGTAGGGAAAATGTAAAACGGCTATAACTTTTGCATACGATGTCGGAAAAATACGTATAATATATCAAAAAATTCAGCACGAAAATCCGCATCCGATGGAGACCGCCTATGGCCTGTTTGCAATTTTTTAGAATCCTCAAATTCCAAAAGGAAAAAAAGATATGGTCAAATTTCAGTTTTTTTTAAAAAAATTTGTTAAATCTGGTCAAACTACTTATTCAAAAAGTATTAATGTTACTACATAATTATTCAAGAATATTAGTGTTACTAAATAATTATTTCAATTTTTTAAATTTTGGTCAAATCTGGTCAAACTATGATCAAACTGTGGTCAAACTATGGTTAAACTTATTCAAGAAATATTAGTGTTACTAAATAATTACTGTTTTTTAGAATAATAGTTTCAAACTCAAACAGTGAAATGTGTGACTTCATGCTCAAGCTAAACTCCTGAGGGTTAATAGAATTGGCATCTTACTATTGTCAGGAAAACAATAAGTGCAGACTTGAAAACGAAGGAGAATAGAACCTGAAAGTTGAGAGGGATGGGTGACCGATCGGGAGTTAGATGATTTGAAATGAGTGATCCACACTTGAGCAGTTAAGAGAGGTGATTAGAGACTAAATCACCAAATAATTTAGAAAAATTAAAAATCGAAAAAAAATCAAAAAAAAATTTCCAAAATTTTCAAAAAAAAAATCAAAAAAAAATCTTTAGTACCGGTTGGTAACACCAACCGGTACTAAAGGTCCCCCATACCAGGGCGCGAGCTCACGCCACGTGGTGGCACTTTAGGGCACAAACCGGTACTAAAGGGGGGGGGGGCTTTAGTGCCCACCAATTAGTGCCGGTTATGGAACCGGCATTAAAGACCCTTACGAACCGGTTTTAAAGCTCCGTTTTCTACTAGTGATCTCTGCACGGATGCAGTATGAAAGCAATAAGCATTACAGCTTATACATGAGACAGCTCACAGCTAGCTAGTGAAATCCGAATCAGTATGATACAAATAATTTCGGTGGGACTTA
Organism: Triticum urartu; assembly: GCF_056163025.1. Taxonomy (NCBI): domain Eukaryota; kingdom Viridiplantae; phylum Streptophyta; class Magnoliopsida; order Poales; family Poaceae; genus Triticum; species Triticum urartu. The sequence goes on from NC_141879.1 coordinate 719,465,764, forward strand.
CACATTGAATAAAGATGGGATTGTAGCTGAAGAGTATTTGGTGAGGAGCAGGATGTGGCCCCTCTCATCGAAAAAAAAAGGAGCAGGATGTGGGTCAGAAACTCACCACCATTGCTCAACTGCCTGGAGTGGAATTCGGCAGTTGCATTTGTTGCTGCGTAGCACAACATCTCCCTCCGCACAGATCCAATTGTTACCATCTTATGTGTGAGCCCCAGCTCCATCTCCAGAATTGTGCAAGCAAGGTTGTGTGCATCCGCCATCACAACTTGGCCCGGGAAAAGATCTGAATCATCCCAGCAATGGGAATCCCAAAGGGCATCGTAAGGCCCACGCCCATCATCATACTTCTTCAAATAGTAACAGCAATAGTCGTAGGTTTGGTGAAACAGATTCGAGCAGTTGCTTCGATGGGCAGAATGTCAGGGTGCTCGACCAGGAGGTACATCATGTAATCTGAGAGAGTCTCAACTGCTCCAGCCATGTCTTCATCGACCAGCTCCAATTTGACGTTAGGGTCATTGAGGAAGGTGCTTGTGGTTATATGCCAGATATAAGCACGCTCTTCCGTAATTCGAAGCCCATGCTCCAATTGAGCTCTTGGCACTGCTCGAAGCCCCTGAAAGTGCGAGCCCAGTACCCACTCCGGATGCCCGAGTCTTCTATTTGTACCATAGGACTCTTCTCACCCCTGAGCAAGTCCCACACAAACTGCTTTAGGGCAGGCGAAAGCTTAGCATGTCTGGTACAGCGAGCTTTGTTCCACAAGTCCCGGAGCCCAATCCATTTGGCTATCCTTCCCTTGAGATCCCTCTTGTTGCTGTGAGCACAAAGGATATTAAGTTGAATTGCCTGAGACGGAATTGGACCACCTTCCATCCTTGACCAGGAGGAGGTGGTAACGCGTGTTAGAAGTATATTTGCATTTAGTTAGAGATTAAGAGTTAGAGATAGAATAGGTTTAAACCATGTACGACTTGCCCTCTACTTCAAGTTTCTCTTTCTCACATGTACTCCTATATATACCCTATACAAAGGTCAGATCAATATAACGAATATTGTAGGTTCTATATTTTCTAGATGATATTAGAGCGGTTAGTCTCACGACGCTGAGCCTAAGACTTCCCACCATTTTCATAGCGCGCCGTCCTCGGAGAGATTAAACTCCTCTCCCTAGGGGCGCGGCACACAATCGATCAAAAGATCAGATTGGTCTCGTAGTTTAAAACCAATTTTGGAGTCCATTAGATCGATCCCATTTTTTTAGCCACCAAAAAAATCACGGCGCCCACGGTGGGCTTGACCAGGCACTGCTGCGTGCGGCCGTCTTCAAGATCGAAACTCCACCAGCAGACGCCACGCGCATGCAGGCCAGGAGGGCCAGCCACGAGCGACCACCTCCTTCACTTCGAGCCCCGCAAGACTCCAGCGGGATGAACGCATCAGCCCGACATCTCCCGGACGCAATCTACACAAGACCCCTGTTAGCAGGCGGCCGCGCGTATGAGCACGTCGACACCCAGCGGGCGATATGAGTGCGATCCAATCTACTCGATACGCGCCGCCGGACATCAGCTTCTACCGAACGGCTTCATCGACCGCGCTTCATCGTTGCTCTCCTACGCCTACATCGACCTCCACAAGCCACGCGCGGGCTGCATCACCGACGAAAGCCACCGGACGCCCAGAGGATTTCATCATATGCATGCACTAGAACATGATGGTGCGCGTTGCCGCGCTCGTAAATGTTAAAAAGAAAATGAAAAAAGACTTGATAATAAGATATTTAGATGGACATAGCAAATAATGAAATCACAAATAGCACATAACAAATGATGTAATTCGGTGCAACGAATTCGAGTTTAGTGAGATCTCACAGAACCTAGGCCCATTTGATCATAATTTCAGCCATAAACTCGTCATTTTGAACATCAAACTATTTTTTATAAGATTTTGGAAATAGCTTGAAACGATGTATAATTTTAGAGCGAACAAGAGGACATGCCCAGCTAGCAATCATCGAAGAGTCAAAGAGATCGTGTAATAAATATCAAAAGTATACAACAGTTTACCCTTCTTCTTTTTTCTCTTTTGAAGATTGAAGTGCAAAAAAAATGTTATCGGAGAAAAGACATGAGAACACAACATAGATCAGAGAATGCAGTGCTGCGTCACAACCCTGGCCGTGTGTCGGTGGCTGGTTGTAACCTTCTCGGCAGCCGCTTATTATATCATGCATGATGGTGCACCATGGTACACCACAGCCTCTTTCGTGTAGCCCCACCACATCAGCAAATCCATGTTCCATGTCGCAACCCAAGGACGTGGTAGTCTAAAGAGAATATATTTTTCTAGACGTATGATAATGACATAAATTTAGAAATCATCAAATACATAGCAAAATAATAAAAAAAATCAGATACTTGTATCAAAATAAATTCATAGAAACTACTCCCTCCTTTCCGGTTTATAGGGCTTATCTCAAAATTTTAGTTTTTCCATTTTATAAGGCTCAATTTGGTTGTTTTCCATCATATGTTCAGATTTCAATGTGCATTAAATCATTGCATGCAAGTACTAAGAGAAAATTGACCAATGCATGTAATTTATGCATGCATGCATTGCAATTAATGCATTGGTAAACATACTTTTTTGAGGAAAACAAGAGCATTAATTGGGTGCTTTTGCAAACTACAAAAAGTATTCCACCACTCACCATCTACCTTGGTTGGTGAGAATTTTGAATTGAGCCTTATAAACCGGAAAGGAGGGAGTATGAAAAGTGCTCAAGTAAATCCAAGAGAAAGTGTGCAAATCGCCAAAGCCTGTTGAAAACATAATAACAAAAGTTATATATATGACCCCTACGATATTTTCTTTAGATATAAAAAAAACAAAACACCATTCTTAAATTTGTAAATTATGACCTAATCTATCCATGGATCAATCCCACCAAAAAGAAGGGAAAACAACCATCGTCCTAACCGAACGCCAAATGCGACAAATTCCCCTAGCTAACCTAGAGAGGGGAAGAAGTGGATGCACCCCCGTGAGGGCAGATCTTTAGCCCGCCCAGCATCAAAGTAGGCAAAGATTTCCAATGTCGCGAATGAAATTGGTATCAGCTACAAACCTATATACAATTTATCTAGAACTATAGGACATCATTGTTTCTTTGTTATATCAATCAAAGCAAAACTCCATATATGTCGCACATAAATTAGAAATTGACATGAAAACAGTTCAGAGATCACATTAGCATGTAAGACAGCCAACAGAGAGCTAATAAAGAAATGGCATGCAACAGGGGAAAATTTGTGTACCAAAGGCAAGCGAATATCATGGACTATCAATGTTTCTTTTTATCTTAGCAATTAATCACATACCCAGAATAATTAGAGAGTCCTTTAATTTGGAGCTGAGCAGTTGAACTTGAATCTGCATCCACGACACAAATCGCCAAGATCTGGAGAGACCTGGAGTAGAACATAAAAACCATACCATGCCGGAATCCTACAAAACAATTCTGAACGAAGTCTCGCTTGTTCAATTAAATCAAGGTCTGCGGTGGTGGACACTTAATTGCTCTCGTGTCTTCTTCTAGACCTCGCCTTCTCCACGGTCCTCCCTAAGCTAAGCAGCTGTATTAGACAGAACCGCGAGGAGGTAGGCGAGCACTGGCTTAGGCGCACCTCCTCCGCACCTTCGCTGTTGAGGTAGCCGCCGCTCCTACTCCTCGTCAACGCCCACGGCCGCTGCGCCATTGCTTCGCCTCCTGTCGTCTCTGCCACCACGAAAATAAGATGATCAAATAGACGGAGCATAAAGTAGCATCACCAACACGGGAGAGGAGGTGGGCAACCAGAAACGGACGACCACTACAACCGGAATGGGAGAAATCGGAAGGGCGGCGACGGCGCACCTTCCACGCCATTAATTGCATGAACACTGCACCGTGGCCAGACGAGACTTGCCTGCTCTCCCGGCGTGTGCCCATCCGTGCTCTCGCGTACGTGGCTTGATTTGATTGAAATAAAATAAGGCCCGACCCCACCCCTTTAAAATCAGGGGGGAGATGATTAAATTAAAAAAAAAGACAACCGTAGGATGAAGTGGGAGCACGGATGGGAGCATGAGGAAGGAGCAGGCAAGCCGGATCCACCGTGGCCTTCCCCCTGTCGCTCCGCCTGGATGACTTGGCCTGTTAATGTACGATGCTGGATCTAGGCCTTTGATCTTAGGACCCAATTACCCATAGAAACGGTAGATCGTTCTGCGGAGCAGCGGCCCATGAAACGGTGCCTGAAACGTGCGGTAGTTAATTAGTGTGAAAGATCAATCCTGCACGTACGTAACAGTGATCTGACGGCTTAGAGCTCCAAATCGCTGTGGAGGCTTCTAGATGGCTCAGTTTTACTGTTTTTCAATACATGTGGCCTAGATGGGCTAGATGTGATTCACGCGCATGCAAATTGATGCCAGTCCGTACAGAGGTTTCTGCTGTACGCACGCGGGGAACCACCAGATGGACTCCATCGCCCGCAGGGACGATTCTAAGGGGGGACGAGAGGGGGCTAGACCCCCCTCCCCCCCAACGATCTCGTTACACCTTAATAGCGATTAGGTATCATATTTTTTTTCGTACGCACATAATTTTGGCTGTCTCGCCCCCCTGTGATCCATCCGGCCCTCCCACAGCGAGAGGCCTAGAGCCCATGTACGTACACAACATGGAAGCAGGCCTAGTGGCAAAAACAGCCCACGTGGAAGACAAGGAGTCTGCAAGCAATACGCACGACCACGAGCAGTCCACGACGTACGCACGGTCGTTACGTTTCCACAATCTGCTTGTCCGTCGTTCCTTGTCCATCCTCTCCATCGAATCTCTCCATCCGCCGAGGAGGGAAGGCCTCCGTCCGACCGTCCCGGACGGCACGACTCCCCGTCGTACCGATCCGCAGACCGCAGGAGCAGTCCGGCCGGCCGCACAAACACGGTACATGGATGAGCGACGAGACGATCAACGAAAGGTTAGTTTATTTTCATTATTAGATAGATTATTAGAATTCTTGATTTGTCTAATTATGTGTGTAGACATAAAGAGGAAGAGAACTCAGTCAATTCATATTTTTTAAGCCAATTGGTTCAAGTTGTCAGTCATGTGAACATGATGCTAATTCAAAGGATGTGAACATGATTTCTACTTCTTCTTTCAATCTACACTTAATTTTGATGTGTGCCTTAAAAACAACAGAACTAGAAACTAGAACAATAAAAAATTAGAAAATTTTGACTGTCAAATTATGGGTTTGTAGGCATAAAGAGGAAGAGTTTTGTTGAGAACATTTTGTAGCCAATCAAAACTAGTAACGAATTCTGAAGAAATTATACAGTCATGATTTTCAAGATTAATCGATATGCAAATTTATTCATATTGCAGAACCGCGAATTATATTTTGAGTGTTTAGACCTCACGATATTTACTATACTATATGCTTACATGATTGTGTCTTATATGATTGTGATCGACTCTTCTAGTTCCGGCTCTTCTAGTTCAAGCCCCTGCCCCCCTATCGCCATTTTCTGGCTCCGTCCCTGATCGCCCGCGAAGCCGCGGACGCATGCTCGATGCAGGCAAGCGTCACTACGGACTCCACTACAGCTACCCATACGGCCTCGACTCCAATCCAGGCTCCACCGACCGCCTCGCAGATCACGCAAGCCTCGGATCATGGAAGGGCAGTTTTCCGTGCATCCTACTACGACGCCGCGACACCATCGTCTACACCAAGCGCTGCATCCCGAGCTGAGCTACATCACCTCCTGCATCAACCTACGCCGCCGATCTATACCTACACCGAGCACGACTACATCATCATGATCTGCACCAGATATTCTTCATCGAGCCGATTCCCTGCTTCAAGCTATACGACTACACCAGGCTACGAGCCCACATACTTCTTCAGCACGACACTTCGTCGCCACGGGGGAGGCCTCCAACTGACGCATCATCGTCAACACGCCGCTGCAACGCCATCGCCGACACTACATCGCTAAGGTCTTCATCAACGTGGTCTTCACCAACATCATCGTCGACATACCGCCACCGCCTCGTCCACAAGATGGACAACTAGCATCCTCTAACAGATTTTTTTGCAAGACGCGACCACGACGACGGCAATGACCTCGTCACGACAACGGCATCGACCGCATCATCCACGACAACACGGCTGCATCGACACGGCGTCACTACAATGACGACCCATACACGGCCACACGGTTCTGGCAAAACTGATGTGTGCTCGATGGGCTTCCTCCGGTCATGGCAAAACCGGTGGACTCGTCGCCGACGACACCCTCTGACATCCGCAAGGTGCATCGTCCACGTCAGCAACTCCGACATAGCACATTTTTTTTGCGCCTCCGGCTTTGTGCGGCTTCATCATCCACGACAACTACACCATCGACCACGACTACCTTGACCATGGCTATATCACATGATCGGCTACCTCAACATCGACATTAATGGCTACATCTACAACAACTCATCAGCAAGAACTCCAGTCAACAACGTCCGCATCGTCACTAGCATCCACGTCACTCTCGCTTTGACTGCGGGAGGGAATAGAGGAGAAGATAGAGAAGGTACTAGAAGGGGACGCAGTCATCGCCCTAGGTGCCGACCCATCAGCCATTAGAGATGCGGTTGATGATGGCGCAACGAAGAAGACGACGGAGGGACAAGACTTTAAATTCAGCCGCCATCGTCCGCTTCACTCCCGCTATGACTGAGGGGGAATGTTAGAAGTATATTTGTGTTTAGTTAGAGATTAGGAGTTAGAGATAGAATAGGTTTAAACCATGTACGACTTGCCCTCTACTCCAAGTCTCTCTTCCTCACATGTACTCCTATATATACCCTACACAAAGGTCAGATCAATATAACGAATATTGTAGGTTCTATATTTTCTACAACGCGCAAAGAGAATTGGACCACCTCGCATCAATCAATCATTGGTAGGAACACCGAACACACACCCTTCCCCCATGATCAAATAGTCACTTCCATTTTAGAGAATATTTATTCATAGGAAATATGCAAGAGAAATAGCATAAGCACTAAGCAGTCGAACCATATTGCATAAACTGAAAATTTTATTCAGGAAAGAAAAGGTACATAGTTGTTATTACAGATAACATATGATAGCTTAATATGTTCAGACTTCAGAGCAGAGCGTTTTAAGCTACTGCTGTTTTAAACGCTGATTGCTATTATTGAAAAAAGAGTTGGATTCAGATAGCACATGGAAGCACCTACAAGAGGGTCTCACTAGGTACGGAACGCAAGATGCTCTTCCATAATTGGTGTCAGCTATATAATAAGCAAAATGGTAGTAGGTTTTGATCAATTTTGTATCTTGAATTCTTGTGTATTTGGGTTCCTGAAATTCAATTTTAGATGCAACAGTCAGTCTACAAATTTGTGCAAACCACAAGAAAGTACATGGTGCAAATTTCTCAGATATTTCTAACTACACAAATATTTTCAAATATTTCTCTTTCCTACATTAGATGTCAACAAGATTAGCGGGCACAGCAATGCGCGCCTTGATGATCTAGTGTTAAGTAAGGTTGCCGCTGGACCCGTATGTTAAGTGAGATTGACTCGTGGGCTACTGCTACCGCATGATACGTGGTTCTTGCTAGGAGAATACCCTCAGCCACTGCTAGTGGCATCCATTCTCCTGCCTAATGGGCCTGGCTTGGCTCACGATTCCTCTACTGACGGGCTCCCAGGGACTGTTGATGCTAGCTTTTCCTCGATATATATAATTAATAGGAATAGAGCCAGAACGCGGCTTCCTGCAAATTTCGCGACAGTTCATGTGCTGTTGGAAAAGGATACCAAGTCTAGGTGTTGGCACATTTTTGTATAGACACAGTGGGCTAATAATTAGAGTTGGCTTAATATAATTGGGAAGACTTGGTACCCGACACCTTGTCTTAATTCCTGCTTTGTAACGTGTACTCAATGTGATGTGTTAGAGTTGACGCATATATTACCCCACAAAAAAAGAGAGTTGACCCGTATATTAAGAAAGGTTGCCGTTAGGTGAAGGGAGTTCATACACACACCACTGGGATCCTTATTAATTTTACATGCCGCGAAGCTGACAGGGATAGACCGAAAACCTTCGGAGAATTATTTTTTCTCTACGTCTCCTTCTCTCGCTGTTACTTACTATAATTGTTTTGTTACAATAAAACTCTGATATGTGTATATTTATGCGAAAACTGACTGTATTTGTTACAACATATGACTATTGTAGGCAAACATTATATAATATATAGCCGATACTAGCCACCTCATCATATTCCAAATTGTCCTTATTACATCATCAGACAACATCACACCCAATTTATTACGAAACTCTCAATTTAAGTCGATACAAAAACATAGAGATTACACCCCATGATTCATCAACTATGGTACTTGACTGCATTAACAGAAAGCTTTTGGCAACTTCTGATAAAACCAAACAGACTACAGCCAGGAATTACCACGATAGAGTAGTCTATTTGTATTTGTATGTGGAAGTTAATCTCTGCTCCAAGTATTCGCCACACCTAATAGGTGGGTATCTGAAAAGGTGTCCAATTTTCAAAGGCATGAGATACAATAATAGGCCAAAAAATAAAAATAAATATTCGGATATTATTAGAAGAGGACCTTGGTGGATTTGCCTCGCTGCAACAACTTTCCATGCATGTAACCATCATATCTGGGCTTGGCCAAACAAAGAAAGCCACCTGATACATGAAAGAAGCTTGTATAAAATATATGTACACTTGATGAATATTTTTTTCCATTTATGTATCATCAGTCATTAAATTTTAAAGTTGTACGTGCTCCTCCAAGGTTGTCGATGGTTGTTTCTGTATAGTGCTGTGTAAGTTGTGTCTATATATGTTCTATTAAAGGAGGTGCCATATTGAAACAGCGAGATAATGAGATGAAGATTAAATTTTTTCTTATGTGCGGCAAAATATGGATAACAGTATAAATCACCAGAAAACTAGTGTCTTCTAAATGATGGTTTTGGCTGTTGGATTTGAATTATTATCGTAGGTTACTGATACTAGCTGTTTTTCCTAAATTTCAACAAAAAATTATGAATGTTGAGTTTAAAATAAATGCAAACCAGAGGACTTGACCCCATAACTAGAGGCATACAAGGTTGGTAGCTTCACTAGGGTGATCATATTAATGTCATCAAGTGCAGTTATGAAATTTAATTTATATATAATAATGTGCATTCAAATATGACTGGATAGTTTGACAAAGAAAATTGAAGTGCCGATAAATCCAATTTTCAGATGATTTTAAAAGAAACCCAAGAGCTAACTATTGAAACTGCTGAACAAAACATTCTGAATTTAGCAGTTAGTTAGTATACTCACTGAATACCGCTCCTTGCCAACCATCAAAACACGATGCAGGGTAGACCTACAAGTTAGAAAATGAATAAATATCAAAATTCACATACAGATTTTAATCTAAAGACATTATTCAAACATGATCACGGTCTTAGTCAACAAATCATTTTAAGCAAATCACCAATGTTCTTCAGGATCAACAAAGTTTAGAGAGAATGTACCTATAAACATTATTTGTCCACCTTTCTAGCAAATCACCAATGTTCACAACAAGTGCTCTGCAAGTACGTCAGTACGTTGGAATATGTAAGGTCAAAAAAAAAATCTAAGGAGCATGGGAAGACACAAACCAAAGAGTTAATTGATGAACAAATAAAACTAACGATGCTTAAATATGTAGTAATTGTAATTTTTGCAATAGATTGACCATGAAGGGTGCCTGACTCTATAAGGAATTTATTAGCACAGGAAAGAAGTATTTACCCATCAATGTGATGAACATCTTCCCAGAGCTGGGGACGGCCATCCTTGTCCCTGCATATCTGTACACTCATAGTAGAGTAAGAATCTGGCTAGAATGATAAAGAAACTAGAGCTGATGAATTATGCCAACTACACAAACATAGTGCGTGCTTGTGTGCATGGTTGTGTGATTAGCTAAAATGATAAAGCAACTAGAGCTGATGAATTATGCACACACACCTGCAGGCCAGGGGTGCCATCTGTTGAAAGAAGAGTTAACATTCCATAATCCGTATGAGCGTTTGCACCATGATCACTTCCATGTTTCGATTCAATTGCCCGACCTGCAGTGAATTGACCAAATATATAAATATAACCAGTTGCTAGCTAGCTAGGAAGGTGTAGAGAACTAAAATTTCATCTGGATATGACACTTCGATGATATGAAAGGCTAGTTAGCATACATCTAATAAATTACCTGAGTAATGAATTGGTCGAAGAATTGTTTCGGAGTCATGTGGCTTGAAGAATTCAGCGTCAAGGTCTAAACTCAAAGCAATTAGGGACAATATCCTTTTGCTAGTTCCCCTGGTTAGCAGGAAAACACAGTATACACGAACAACATATTAGAGCAAAGAATAAATATTTGATGATTCAGAAAAGAGGAGGAAGAAGAAGAAACTACATTGCACATTCGTAGTACGACTTCATTGTCTTCTTCCAAGATGGAAAGCGTTCTGAGACACGCGTACCGATGTTATTGATGAAAGAGTTCATACTTAATGTAGGCCGGGTAATAAACTAATTAGTACCTACCTGCAGGCGGCCACTGATTCACATCATTCTTGGATTCGCCGTCTACCCCAGACCCAATGTGGAAACACTCCAATAGGTCCCCTATATATGCATGCACAAATTAAACGTAAGAGTTGTCAACTAACATAACAAGGAAAATTAGAAATTGTAAAGATGGTTATTATTATTACCCTTGCCACCAGCGTGAGCCTCGAAGCCTTCAAAATCGGGAGGAATGTAGCCTCTGTGGCTGCTGTTCTTGCGCAGCGCCATCTTCTCCTCCATTGGCTGCTGGAAGAAGTTGTTGCTCTCCGCGTAGACGCTCTTCATCAGGGCGTCGTCGATCCCGTGGTTGATCACGTAGAAGAAGCCGTAATCCACCAGCGCCTGCATGCATGCATGTATGCAGGGTAATCAAATTAGAGAATACATCAAGGAAGGAGCAAGTAGCTAGCTAGTGTATATATGATGGATCAAACCGGGAAGCCTTGGCTTGTCGATCGACCTTACCTGCCGGATGGATTTGGTGGCAGCGCTGATGTCCGTGGACGCGAGGTCAACCACGGGGAGGGCTGCGCTCGCGTGGCCCATCTCTAAATGTTCTTCTTCCTGGACGGACGACGCCGGACCCGGAGAGCTCGTTGTGTGTGTCCACTCTGAAGCTAGCTAGCTAGCAGTAGTCTCTTGAATGCACACCGATCATCCTGGGCGCGCTTGGGTTTTTATAAGTCATCGGGCACAAAGCCGGGGTCAGATCTCACCTCACGCAGATGATTATTCATTCATCGAGGCCTCTGCGACGAAGCGGCACGACGTGGAGAGAGACTAAAAGTAAAATATAAATAATACTCGTAATTCTGACCCATTCATATAGCATCGTGTCACTGTCAAAATATAAATAATAATTCTGGAGGAAAAGTCTTCGCAGCAGCGTCGTGCCACTGTCAAAATATAAATAATAACTTTGAAGGAAAAATCTTCTGTCAAGTAATGTGGGTCATGGGCTAGTGTCAATAATGCTAAACATACAAAGAGTTACATGCAATTACACGTTGACTAGGAGTCTTTCTTTCTAACTAATCACTCCACCCTGATTTTCAAGGGGGTGGGCCCTTCCTCCCTCTTAATCTCCAATCAAAACCCACCTGTTTATAAAACCCGTGTAAACCTTTGTACGTGTAGTATTACTCGGCTAGTGCTGTCACACAACGTTCGTCGACAGCGTTGCGTTGCTACTACCTTACCCTATCATATCAATCATTGGACCAATTTATACTCGTCCTCTCCCCTCCTCTCCCTAAGCACTGGTAAAATGTAGAGTAAAACTGAAAAATAATGTCTCGTCCGTAACCAACAATCCAACCAAAGCTTGGCTGCCCCAGAACGCCGTCTGCTTGGTCCAGACATGGTCGAGATGGAGAGCTGCTCGCATGTTGATCCGGGGAGGAAGTCAATGGCTGTGTTAGAGGTAAATCACGATTTAGGTAAGCTAGTCCGGGATGCACTATTGCCGCGTACGTTGTGTTTCGTGTGTGTCCCCAGCAACTAGTACTTCGTACGTGATTGTTATCTAGCCAGCCATAGCAATCGATCTACTTGCAAGTTCTACACTAGCGTATGTATCGCCCGGAAAGAACCCCGTCGTAGCTAGTTCATCGTTCGTCGTTCCGCCGGAAAGTAAACAGCGGATCACTGTGTCAACGTCGGGACTCGGGACCAAGGCCAACAGGCTGCTCCATGGATCCGAGATAAGGGTTTGAGGTAAGAAGAGATTCACGCATCATATGCTCCTCTCATCTCAAAGCACCTACAGAGCAGAGCAGAGCGCCTGTCCCTCATTCAGATTTACACACCAATCTTCACAGGCACATCTCCGCCATCACCAATCATCTATCTTGGCCGGCATGAGGAGGAACTGATCGTGCAGTGGATTGAAGAACAGTATGTTTAGCTACTCCCTGACATGTTTATGATCTTAGACTAAACCTGTGTGTCCGTGATGGAACCGGCAGAGGCGTCCATGATTTTGGACAAACAGAAGTAAATTCAGGACGCTAGGTGACTAACTCGGCGTGATGATGTCGAGTCAATGGGCAAACACGTTTCGAAGCTTCGGCCCAGAACACACAGGTGCTTTGATTAATTGATCTCTCTTGCCTACGGACATAAGATGATTGATTTCCCTCAAAAAAAACATAAGATGATTTATTCACCTAAGCTGATTCATTCTTCATGTTTACCAACTACTACACCTATGTATGACCGTACCAACTAGCCTGGATATATCATATATGCACACCATTTTAGAACAGATATGCTCTTTCTCTCGGGGATATAGGTAGTATTTTTTTAATGTTCTGGATGGAATATGCACCATGCATGCATGTTTGTGAGATCATTTGGTTGTGAGGTAACTATTTTTCACATGGATGGCCAACGCGTTGGGCTTTTTGTTATAGATTCCATTTGATTAAGAATCAGTGGTTATATGGAGTTTAGATACAATATAGAACTTCTAATGGTAATGATCTGCTATAACAAAGGTATAGCAAATGAAATTCCTAATGTTGTACTTTTATGAGATACTTCCTCCGTAAACTAATATAAGAGGGTTTAGTCACTACTTTAGTATTTTAAACACTCTTATATTAGTTTACGGAGGGAGTACTTTTTAGCACGTTTTTCTTTTCTCGGGTCAACCCATATTGTAAATTTATAGTACATGGTCCACCAATTAGTTGGCTTGCTTTTGGGGAGATGTTCTAGCATATGTTTGTTTTCTTAACCAACAAGGCTAATGCAGTGTCAAGCTAAATGTTTTAATTTCAACACAAGGGCAAACAATTGGTACATAAAACGGTATCAAACAAGACCTCACATGTTGTATTATTGGTTCAAGTACTCGCATATTTTACACTCGCTTCCAAACATGGTATTCCCTTGATGGACTATAAGGAAAAAATGTGCAAGACGTTGATGGATAGAGAGAAGAGATCTCCAATTACGGCAGGGAGACCCATTTGTGCTACAAAACCTCACCACCTGGATTAACACCTATGGCCATCACGCATGACATCGGGCTGGCCGTCTGATCTAGCAGCATGTTGGAAGGAAGATAGATAGAAAATGCGCTGCATGTTGGGCCAACAGAAGGCTCCTAGCACGTGCCGCGTCCGCACAACTACACAAATGTTGCACCAGATTAGATCACAACATCCCCCGCGAAAAAAAGATTAGATCTCAACATGGTATCATGTATGCATTTAGGAAGCATAAACATGTTGTGGCTACAACACTATGAAATAAACAAATCAAGTCATGAACATAATAAGCCAATTATGCACCCAAAAAAAAGTTGAAGTTGATGAAAGTTGTGATAAGATTGGGTAAGAGATAATGTTTTAGCAGTTTCCAAGATATACGATAGAATTACATTGCCTTGGAAAATTAGATTCATATGAGCATGCATTGCAACATAAAAAACATGGTATTGTTGGAGTAAAAAAAAACTGCAAATACGACCAATGATGAGCAGGGAAGGTGACAAGTGTTTAAGTAGCCATCAATGTAAAGTTCCTTCTAATTTATTAATGGAAAGTACATCCCAGAATGCATAGTGAAGAGAAAAAGTCATATGCCAGTGTATGGTTTTGAATGACAGACACATATATGAGTACCATTTATCTTTTATTTGACTTAATAAACTCCTTCGCTACAATCCAATTCACTGAAATAGAAAACCTATGGACGAAAGTAGATCATGTTTCTCAAGACATGTATCTTATGGTATGCTATACACTTTTTGCATGTCTATTTAGATTTTTGTATGTATGTACTAATATACCAGTATCCTAACCCAAATAATACTTGATAACATGACCAAATAAAAAAATTAATACAAATATGAAATTTGAAAGTAAAGCTAGCCGCGCAAATGAGCGGGTCACCCTACTAGTTTGACTGATCGAATAAATCATCAATCCTGGGGAGCAGGTATTTATTTTTTATGGTGACATCATCTATTATATATAAAAAGTACTTGAAGGGATCGCCAGAATAAAGATAATTAGTTTAGAAAATCCCATAATAATTAGAAACATCCGAAAGAAAAAGCAACCTGTCACGTTCAAAAAAGGTTGGACCATGCCACCAGGCCACCATCCACAAAAATAAAGCGGCCAGACCATCCCACGCACAAAAAAAAAAGAAACTGAGCAAGAAAGAAGATGGATCGGACCATTCCCCCATCCCCAAAAAAACTAAGCGACCAGACTTTCCAAAAAAAAACTGAGCAAGGACATCCCAAAAAAATAAAAACTTAGGCCTACACGTAAAAATTAAGCGATACAAAAATGAGCAAACAGATCACCCAAAATAAACTCTAGGCGACCAGACTATCCCATAAAAAAATTGAGCGATTAGGTCATCCAAAAAATGAAAAGTTAGGTGTGAGTGATCAGACCATCACAACAAAAAACAAAGTGACAAAACTATTCCAAAAAAATGACCGATTAGGCCATCTCAAAAAATAAAAACTTAGGCGTACAGGTAAAAATTGAGCGATAAAATAACGAGCGATCAGACCATAAAAAAAACTCAATGACCAGGCTATAAAGAAACTGAGCAATTAGCCATCTCAAAAAGCGAATCAACCTGTGGTTGAGTTGGTTAGGTAGACAGTGGTATCCCCAACCCACTAGGGTTCAAATCCTGGTGCTCGCATTATTCCTGGATTTATTTCAGGATTTTCGGCGATGCGCTTTCAGTGGGAGGAGACGTTCCCGTCGACGATGAGGCGCCTACGGTGACTTCGTAAATCTCAAGATGATATGCCGGCTCAGTCTCTCGAAGGTGCTCATAGGGGTTGGGTGTGCGTGTATGCGTTCATAGGGGTGAGTGTATGCGCGTGTATATGAGCGCTTGTGTCTGTACTGATGCTAAAAAAAAGATTAACAAAAAAAATAGACATACAGGTTGTACCATCATACAAGCAATTGAACCATCCAAAATAAAATAAAAAACTGACGCGTACAGGGTAAAATCTCTCGGCAAGCAAACATGGCCAAACACTCCAGATGCTTCCAAAAACACACACTATCATGTACACTAGATCAGGATCGCGCCATGGCGTGAGGGTGCCGGTCCCAACGTTTTGATCAAGCGGATAATACTAAGTTAGTAGTAATTCAGGTTTAGCATGTGCTATTAAATTATGATCATTGAAAAGTTTGTTAATACAAATAAATAAATTTAAGTTGGACCTTTCCATGATCAAACTTTAGTTTCTTTGAGTGTTCCTATAACAAAATCCAATCTACATGAAAATAATTTTAAACTGACCGTATATTATTTCATAAAAACAAATGGTTAAAGAAATGAATCCTTCTCCAACACATTTTCTATATTCTAATTCTAATAAAGCCAAGTGCAAACCTAAACTTATGAAAATATTATCAGTTTGAAAATATCCTGGAATGTAGGTGACTAAAAAATGTCAGTTTAGCACAAAGCTACAAATTGTAGAATTCACAAAAAAAACTAAGCATAAAAAGATGTCTAATGCAGAAAATTGGTGAGCCAGATCAATTAACTCTAAATTTTATTTATGTGACCTAGAACCCAAATATATGTCAACGACCTGAACCAGAAAATTGCTGAGCCAGATCATTCTTACTCCACGGTATTCATCATCAACAATGAGGCTGCACTTACACCTTGACATACACCTTCAAGCAATCAAACCTTAGCCCAATGCAACATAAGCATAGCTCCACGAGCAGATAAAGCATTGAAACTATAGGTGCAGAAGAAAAGTAGAAGTAGAAATAAAGTAGGTGCCTCCTCTCCGAGCGCCGCTATCGCCGCCGCCTCTCCCAGTGCCGCCGCCGCCATAGCCCCTTCCCCTAGATCCCAAGGGGGTTGGGGTGAGCACCGTCGATGATCACCTCGGCCTCCCCCTGTGTCGGCGGTGGCACATCAGAGGTGGTCGAGCCATCGAGGTGAGCAGCGGTGGGCAGCTGTACGGTATGTCCTCTTCTTTTTCTCTTTCGTCGACGACGCCTCCGCGCCTTCCAGCGTCACCTCACCAACCACCACCAACAGCAGCATAGGGATCTATAGCTAGTGAACAATGAGTCGATTGCAGAAACAGAGCAGAGGTAACTTGGAATGGAAGAAGAAAAGAAGTTTAATGGGTGGCAACGACCTTGTGTGGGGTGGACGACGTCGTCGTCAAGGTCCAGGTCAATGTCCTCCTCGTCCATGGAGGGAGGGCACCTACTGCATCCAAAACGTACAAAAAGTAAATAAGCAAGGATTGACAAACAAAGCAAGCAATTTTTTTACAAAGAAATAGAATGCCCAGCTCAGAGCAGAGCAGAGTACAATCTTTTAACTGGAAATATCTGCAAACTGATGCAAGTGTGTAGAAACTTGGCTGTATATATAGCATCAATCAATCCTCTCATATTATTCAGTGAACATTGAGACTATGTAAACTCGAACACTATGAACAAGATCTAGAAACAGTGGCATAGCAGAGCAGCAATAAATTGGAAAAAAATTGTTTAGATGCATATAGATTGTTTCCTTACTTAAAACCGAAAGAATTCAGAGTGAGGGCCTAGAGAGGTGCACTGAAGATGATATTCTGTTGATGAATGCTGAACAGGGACGATCATCAATGGAGATTACACTTGCTGATCAAAAGGCAGTGATGGAATCCCTTCCCCTGGCATGAGTTTCATACCAGTGATGGCACTTCTTCTTGCCTGTTGAGGACTAATCCCAGAAATATATTATTTTTCCTGAAGCTCGGTGTAGCACAACATGGGCACGAACACATCAGTGGCTCTCTACACGATTGATGTAGGTTGCATCCCCTTGGTGACAATGAGGACCCCAACAATGCTTCTCCTGCATTGTGCGACCAGTGAATGCGGACACCATCACAAAATTTGTTTAGAGCGAGTTCACTGAATTCTGTTGTGTTCCAAGTTTCAGGTTGGCATGAAGAATTTGAATGTTGAATTATTTTTTACCATTCCATGAGCTTACCTTGTATATTAAAATTAGAGCTCCATTCTATAATAATGACACAATATACTTCCTATTCATAATTCTGATCACATTAACAAATTCTTTTTCAGACAATACGTGCATAAAGAAGTCTAGAAATACATTAGATTTTTCCTTCAATTATGACAATAGAGTAAAGCATTTCAGAAGACGTGTGTTTTTTCTTAGTGTCTTAAACAAACACATGTTTACATGTGAGCTCACCTCCTTGTCGGATAAATCATTGGACTGGATCAAGGTCTCCAGCAGAAGCATCCTCTCACAAAGCATCTGTAGTATCTGCGGAAGAAAAGTCTCAATAAGATGACTCCATGACATATACTGTATTTTCTTCTAGTAAATCAAGGAACAATACACTTGATTTATGAAGAGTCGATGGTATGTAAACTTATTTAGGAACTCTAAACATACACTTCTCATCCAAAATTTATTGACCCTACTACATTTGTATTTCAAGAGGTAGCTACTGCAGAAAATGATATAACAAGAACATGTTGATCTCCACAATAAGAATTGTATCTTTTAACTATAGATAATATTTTTCCTTGCAAAGAAATTTCCTGAATTACATCAGGACAGATAGAAAGCATATCATCAGTACTATATATAATGCAACTAAGAGTTTATTAGGCCATAATATGCCTTTTTATGGTAGCCATAGTAACTTCAATGTTCATGTCCCGAAAAGTTAAAGTGAGAAGTCAAGAGAGATAGAAAAACTCCATGTGTTTACCCACACTGAGCATGCAAAAATATACAACCCGCAGAAGCATCAAAGAACACATTATTAGAACCAGCATGGTCTAGACTTACTCTGAAGCAACACTAATAAATTCACATCTTGTACATGCCAAAACAAAAAAAATGTATTGCCAAGAAGCAAGATGAACAAAAGCATGTGCCTCCTGTAAAAATGTGAACCACCTGGAAACTGCCTGGCCATACAAAGAACAACGACCATCAAAAGAAAACAACCATCGAAAGAACTTCCACACACAAAAAACCATCGAAAGAACCGCCCCAGAAAAAATGTATCTGTGACTGAACGCCTCCATCACTAACAAAAACATCAGTCTAAACCCCTCCAAGGACAGAGCAATCAGGCGCCATCTCTCAAACATAAGAATGGAATGGAACTGATAGTAGCTCGTAACAGCCTCAGACAGAGGCATGTAGGACCAATGTACAACAAACATTCCTGTAAAATAATGAAAGAATAACCCAGAAGACACTTTTAAACCATATATAAAACACAGAGAAGCAAGTATGCTTTCTCTTCTATTACTAATGCTATCATGGAACTAAATATGAAGCCATGGATGTGACATAGAAGCCCTTCTTCCACTATATGTTTAGCCACTCAAAGGGAAATGAATCACTGCTTTATATGCAGGATTGATATGCAGGACAGAACTTTAAATCGTTCCCTTGCTTTGAAAGAATTTAGTAATGATTAGAAACACTTCTAAAAAATCTTAAGCACGCCCTCATCTATTATATTATTTATCCCTCATATCACTTGTATAGTATTATTTATCCCAACGTATGTTACATCAGATAATATCAGTCATTGAGATAATTTCAGTGCCAATAAAGTTCAGATAGACAAATTCAGCACCTAAATGATCAGATATAAGTTCAGATCCTTTACTGAACCTTTATATTGCACTTTTTATCCCTAGGTAAAATGGAACATCTGTACAAAAAACTGCAATAAGATTCTATTAACCTAAGGAACAAAATCAAAATAATTAACCAAACATAAGAGTTCTAGGGCCAGGAAGTAAACTCTCTTCATCAAGACATAAGCAAGTAATCTAACCAATACAAAAACAAGAATCAGACCATGCATCCGGCGGAGCAGCAGTGGTGCCATGGTGCCGTCCAATCTCGCTCACGAATGACCTCAATGTTGGATCGAAAGAAGCAACCATAGATCGAAACAGTGTCAAACCCGGGATGCCACCGCATGTAGTTTTGCTACCACCCAGACAGCCCAAAGTCATGATTATACAAACGACGCGCGAATGATTTACTCATGTCATAGTACCTGTGTAAGTGAATATGTCAAATAATCGTGTTAACAAACCACAAAAGTTAAAAGCTCGTAATGCACAAGTATCATGATTATAACACCAGCAAAAAAATAGTTTTGGTTGTGTCACTGCGGCAAGACAAAAATCTCATGTAAGATGATTGGGCTTAGATTAATTCGATCAATTAATAATATTGTTTGGTGAAAAGACTTGAGCATTAAACACAATATAAGTACCAAACTATATGAATCATACTCAAGATTATGTTGCATAGTCAGTCAAGACCTCGATAAGATTTTGACAAAAAATGATTTTGTAATAGAAAAGAAAATGAAAAAAAAGAACTGAATTTGAACCTACCAGGCCGATAACTTTCTTGTCTGACATTTTAAAATCCCCCATCTATGTTGCAGATCATAGCCGAAACAATTCTGGCTTGTTTAAATCACCCTGCGTATATAAGAAACAACCATGATATTATTTTTCAAATACAAAACCATTAGCAGATGATACAAATAAATAATAGTGGGGATTATTAGAGCACCTTCCGTGTGCATATCATCCATATGTTGTAACATACTAACAATCCTACTCCTAGCTATGGACAGATGCGCCCATGGCCAACGGCACCTCAATATCACTGGTCCGATGTTGCCCCTGTCCAGCAAATATAGGTTCACAATTTTATTAAAGTTACTAACAGCAAAATACTGACATATAGATGATGCTAACTTATGGAAGTCATAGCACAGCTGACAGGCAATGAATCCTAAGAACAACATCTAATGGTTTCTTGAGCAACGAAGAGTAAGGAACAAATGTTGAATCCATAAAAAGGACCACCAGCAGCGGACCACAGAAGCAACCTTTATGGATCAAAGAGAAACACGGATAAAATAAGAAACATGGTAAAATGCTAAACCGGCAAACAAGAATTGTGTGCACCTTCTATCTAAATTCTTTGAGGGTTCTGACTTTAAGGGACCACATAGAAGCATGGTAGTCCCGTTTAAACCATGGTGCTGGGTAATCACAGAGGATTTATATAGGTGTATGTATAGCAACAGTAAGGAACGATATTGTGGACTGGAACTCTGTAAATTGCTATTTGACATAAAACCAAGAATTGACATAAAACATACAAGGCAAGCTCTCCTATAACTGAAGCGCATCCATCTAGCAAACTAAAACACCCACCAACCTAATTAGTTTCAGGTTTGCCTCGAGCCTCTCATCCTTCCCAGCACCAACAGCGTCACGGAGGTCCTCGAGCGTTGTGCACATGCCCTGCACCAGGTCTGGCGTTGTCCGGTGGGGCGGGTCGCCGACATCTGGTTATGAAGTATTTTCATATTGAGTGATGGAAAAGGAACATATTTCAGTAGTACACCACATTTATAAGGCATCTTCTGGATTTGACACGCATGAATCATGTAGCAAACAAATAAAAATACACGGATATAGTTTGAAACTACGAAACTACATTTCCTTGGAAAACCTTCTTAATTGAAATATTTCAGAAGCAACATCAGAGATATATATATAAATGAAGAAGCATTTTGTAAGCAACATTAAAACCTTCATATAAAAAAAGAAACATGGAAAAATGCTCAATAATCGGTAAGATGTAACCACAAATGGTGTGCAACATCAAGCACATTCCATACCAACTGGGTACAAATTAGTGCATGAATTGCACAAATATATCATAGGAGATGGACAGGGGAAGAAGGGATGGATGTTTACCCGGTGGAGCTGTGACTACAGATGGCGGCATATGACGGCAGCATCATAGAGCGTGTAACCCCTTGTGTCACCGTCAATGGTCAGCTGCTGACGCTGACTCGAGAAAGCCATTATCACCTTGCCCCGCCGCTCCCTCCTGTGTGCGTCCCATCTTGCTGTGGCGCTGGTAGCACGCCGCCTGCCACAACGACCACGCTCTGCCTCTCACTCCTGCGTGCAGCACATCTTGTACAAATTACACAAATTAAAAACTATGGTACAAATTAAAAAATAAATCAATAAAGATCTACTCCTGGAAACTAAATCAAGCTAGCCATGCATAGTTCATCTCAAAATAGGAACACATATCCTGGGGCTTGATTACCTAAATCCAACCAGAGATCCTCATAGCAGAGGGGTAGAAAAGCAAGAAGGCTTGTGAGCAGAAACTACAGTGCAGGGCAGATCAAGTCATATCTTCTTGCCTATGTAATTAATAATCAAAGAAGCAGAAGCTCAATTGTGGGTACAAACCGTGGGGATAGAAGTGGTTCTCTTCTTCAAGATGCACGCAAAGGGAGGCGATCTCGGGCCTGGCCGCCTTGTATATTGTTCTCAGTTATCAGATATTCCTGACTATTTACCAAAGAACAGATTTGCACAGTTGTCGTCCTGCTACGAATATATATGTTATCATTTAATCTCTACAAGCCTAGCTGAATGAGACAACAGAAAACCTGCGTTTAAAGAAGGCAGGGCACGTTCTTGCCATACAAACATCAACCGTGCTATGGGTTGACTACAATTAGCAAAGGCAAGCAGACACTCAAAAAAATCTAAACAGTCTGATACATGGCGGACCATATAGCAAGCATGGACAGGGTAAAAACGGCTATTCATTGGATCTAAACAATCTGATGCACAGTGGACTACATAGCAAGCATCGACATGGCTAAAAGGATTATTCAACTACAAATCACATGGCGTATATCAAAGACAGATCCAATCGCATAAATCCTGGACAGATCTAGCATAGGCAGGTCCAAGCAAAGGGGGCTCACCTTGCTAGCAGCCGGCTCCTCGGCGCACGTGGCCAGCGCGTCGAGCCGCTCCATGTTTCAGGGTACAAGTAAAAGCTTGTCGTGCTTATCAAGAGGAAGGCATAATGGATCTCTGTAAAGGCAATGCGCCAACATAGGTACACATCACATAGGCTCCTGAAAAAAAAAGAAACCATGCTTAACAATAACACAAGTGGGAATCAAGCAAATTGCAATATTCATGGCTTCTTTTGGGGCAAAATCAGTACATCTTCAGCCGAAGCAAAGAAAACACACACATATATGCATACAGATGTATCTTAGCTAGCACCTCTACGCATACACAGACATAGAGCAGAATACGGCCAACAAGCCAAGCAAGGCAACAAACATGTGCTCTGTAAATATTTAGCTAGATCCAAGGCCTTCCTTGGCAGCAAGGTACAAACAAATCAAGAAAGACAAAGAAAAATCTCTTCTTTGGAACCTAGCTAAATCTGAGAATCTCCTCCACAAGAAGAAAACAAAAATTGCTAATCCCTGCCTCTCCTTGGCAGCAAGGTAGACTGCAGCACACAAGATTACATCTCAGAGGGGTAGAATACCAACCTGCGGCTGGATGTCACACCCAGTGCTCCATTGTGACTGTGAATCCGTTCCCTAGCATACTGAGCTGCAAAAAAGGGGATCAGCGGTGGAGAGAGAGAGAGAGATGCCGGCCAAATTGATCCCCATTCCATGTCTATCACTAATAGTACAACTATTCTTCAGACCCAAATTGATCATTTCTCAAGCAAAGATAAACCGAAACCAACGACATCAGATCACCACTTGCCATAACACCATGGTCGACCACAGAGCGGAGATGTCGGCCGGTGTTCATCGCAGGTGGAGAATTGTGTGATGTGCTCTCGTCCATCCTATCTTCTACAGCAGCTGTAGGAGCACATCAATTGCTCTACTCCAAATCGAATTGAAGCACATGTGGAGCTGCAGGCTCAATCCCCTCTCCTCTCATCTGCTGCTACAAAAGAAGAGAGGGATTAGAAAGAGATAGAGAGGAAGAGGGGGAGGAGGAGGAGGAAGGAGGGGGAGGGGATGAACCGACCAGAGGCAGAGAGGAGGCGCAGCCCCATGGCCGCCGGTGTTGGAGCCAACACCCGAAACCCTAAGCACGAGGCAGGGTCGCGGGTGAGCGGTGGTGGCCGTGAGCGGCGAATCCGGCAGGAGGAGAGGACGCAGCGGAGCGAGACGAGCTCGACGCTGTGCTGCGCGGGGCCGCGGTCATCGGCGAAGGCCACGACGAGCGGGACGGGCGGGGCAGCCCGTTGCTCCCCCGTCGAGCTCGTGGCCGCGGTCCCTGGTGGCGCGGTCATCGGCCACGGCGCGGGACCGGCGGGGCGGGGCGGGGCGGCAGGGCATCGGCCACGGCGAGCGGGACGGACGGGGCGGGGCTGGCGAGGCCGCGGGGCATCGGCCACTGCGAGCGGGACGAGCGAGGCGGGACGGCGGGGTCGTGGTCATCGGCCACGACCACAGCGAGCGCGACGGCGGGGCTGGGTGGGCGAGGCGGCAGGGCGGGCGAGCGAGGCGGGGCGGGCGAGGGAGGAGGCGGCTATGTCTCCGTCACAGGAGTGGCCGGCCCTTTTATACCCCACCACGTGGAATGATCAAAATGCCCTGGTGGGGGCATGGTATTTACATTTTGTTGCCATTACTATTCATTCCAGCAGTGCCGATCCCAGATCCAACGGCCCAGATTTCTTCAGATGTTGATCCAACGGACAAAAACGCATCAAGGGAACCGATCCGACGGCCCAGAATCGCTGAGCTCTGAGGAGGCTTGTAGGAACATCCTTCTCTTATCTCTTGATTGATGCATTCTCGCGCAACAAATCTGAGCGATGCATTCTCGCGCAACAAATCTGAGCGATCCCACAACAAGAACATGACCGCTAAAATAAAGAGCGATCAGACCATTCAAAAAAAATAACGACCGGACTATCCAAAAAAACTGAGCGATTAGGCTATGTCCAAAGAGAACAAAGACGGTCATCTTGTAACATCCCACAAGCCATCGGCCCATCCAAGGTAAAAAAAAGCATACAGTGTAAGATCTCTCGGCAACCAAACATGGCTAACTCTCAAAATACTTTGAGAAAACATACTATTCTGTACATAGATGCAATCTGTCCCAACACATGCAAACACTCACCGATAATATGCAAAGATTTGATTCTCCAAACAGAAATATCTCTCGGCATGGCCAAACTCTCAAAATACTTTCAAAAAACACACTGAGTACAACTTCTACCTCATCTTTCTCTGACGAACAACAGCTCAGGTGAACCAAAAATTTCAGAATTTTTTGAGTATTTTTTTATTGTATTGTTCACTCGAGCTCATATGTGCTAGAGCTGAGAAGACTATACTTCCACGTACGTAGATGCAATCCGTGGAATAGATTCTCTCTGATAAACATAGGTGCAATCTCTCGAAACCAATCCAAACTCTCACCGGTAATATATAGAGATTCGATCACTCCAAACAGATTATCTCTCTACACAACCAAATCTCATGTTCGATATATATGAGCTCGAGTATTACTATAGTGTTACTATTCATCACACAGGGTGCAGAATAAGTTATTCTTCACCCGAGGTAATCTTACGATCAATTCTTAAATAAATTACGTTTAGAATATAAATAGTTACATGCATATTGATTCAATACGTAAACTTTGGTATAAAAACAAAAATATAGGTTATAAGATCAGAAAAATCACATTTTATGTATGTTTTACACTATATTTTTACATTCGTAATTTTACATAACATAAAATGTTTTTTTACGGCGAGTACATATTTTCTTACATTCTCTTTTTATATATAAAATAAGACAAAATTTACGAAAAGTAAAAATATGGTGCATTGATGTCAAAATAGAGAGGGGATGAAGAATAACTATTCCTCACCCAGGATCGAATAATATATATATATATACATATATATATATATATATATATATATATATATATGTATATATATATATATGTGTATGTATCCAAGAAACCTCTCTTTCCTCGTCATCCAAGAAACCTCTCTTTCCATCGTGCAATATTATAGAGTACAACTTCTACAACAATCTCTCCAACAAATACAAATTCTCACCGATAAGCATAGACGTAATCTCTCCAAAAAAATCCAAACTCTCACTAACAATATATGGGATTCGATATCTCCAAACAAAATATCTCTTCATTGTGCAAAAATCCTCAATTTCAATTGTGCAAGATTTTAGAATACAACATCTACATCATCTTCCTCTAGTAAACGACACTTCGGTTGAACTTCCTCCACCCAGTGGCATTCAACATTGTATATCAACCAAAGTGTAGGGTTATACAATGGTACAAGGATGAAGATTTTCAACTGTTGGAAGAAGACTCATCGAAGCAACCAAATAATAACTGAAACTCATGTGGGAGAAAGTCTTATGTTGCAAAAATAGTCATCTCACAGACTAAATCAACATTGCCATTTGTTGTAAAAAGGAGACAATATCGTATATTAGTTTGCTTTGCTATGACTATGAACAAAAGCCAGGGTCAATATGTAAACAAGGTAGGACTGTATCTACCTAAATGTTTTTCACACATGAATAGTTATAGGTCGAATAATGGTAAATGATGAAGGTGGCAATGAGGATGATGTGGTCAAGACTATATATATAATTAGTTCACTACAAAATATCCAATAAAATCTGACTTGATATGGCAGGTAGAATATGGTGTGCTACCACTAGTAGAAAAAGGGCCATTTGTCCCGGTTCATAAGGCCCATCTGTCCCGGTTGGGGAACCGGGACTAAAGGGTCGTTACTAATGCCCTAGGCCTTTAGTCCCGGTTCTTATACTAACCGGGACAGATGGGCCTCCACGTGGCCGCTTCGGCGAGCCCAGGCACGAGGGCCTTTGGTCCCGGTTGGTAGCACCAACCGGGACCAATAAGTTTCCACGCGTCAGCATTTCAGGGGCTGATTTTTTTTGGAAAGGAGGTGGTTTTGGGGTTTTGGGGGTTAATTTAGGTTGGTATAGGTAGCTAATAGAGAGATGTGTCCTCTCTTATCTCCGTGCTACTGCTACTGCTATGCCTAAACACGACTTAGATTGAAGTGAGGCAACATGTGGTGCATGTCGAAAGTAATACTAATCCTAACTTGGTCAAGTTTGGATTGTACTACTTTCGACATGCACCACATGCATGTTGCCTTCACTTCAATCCAATCCATGTTCATTTCACCCGTTGATATATAATAACTCTTCATGCTCACATCATGCATCATCATATATAATAACAAGTCTGCTAATCATCATCATACAACTTCTACTCGTTATTAATAACAAGTCATACGATCATCATCCGCATAGTCATCGAACCAACCCTACTTAATTGTTCTTAGCACATGATCATCAGTATTAGGTAGGACCTAAATACCCTCTTTAAGGTAAAATAGCATAAAACAATATAGACCCTGACTCTCCATTATGGAGAATGGAGATCATCCTGTCTCCAATTCTTGCGCTTCGCTTCCTTTTGCTTCCAAGAACCTCCTTACGACTGTCCATACATTTTTTCCATCCTTTGATTTGCATGTCTCCATTCCTTTTAGAAATCTGGTATGGACAGTTGAGATTCGTAGGATGACCTGGTTGTATGTTCAAAACATTAAGGCTACCTTCCTGATACATCAAATGAGGCACACAATTCTCTGGGATTATCTGTTAAGAAACATAGTAATAACTTCATAGTTAGCAATGATGTACTAGTTTTAGAAGTATGCAAAAGATGCACGGATGTCATAATAGTAAAAAATCTTACCAGGGTATCTCCATGGTAGTTACCGTAGTTCAACACATGCACTAGTGGCACGTATTGACCATAATGTTGAGGAGTTTGATTGTAGATATTGTAATTCTCAATGTCAGTACAAAATCCGACCAGATGATTTTTCTCCTTGTAAGTTAATTCGGAGCCATCGATGTAGTGGGTTTTGTCTACCATCTCCCGCATATTCTTTGAAGAATGAAAATAAGCTGTCAATGGAAATAAGCTGTCAACTATTTTGAAATAAACAATGTAAATTAGCTAATAACTATGTTTGAGAAACTAAACTCACATAGCGGTAGAATTGGAGGCGTATCAACAAGGACCCAAATGTCCATATTGTCTTGCTCGATTTCAGGATCACCAAGATCCATGGTGACAAGCATACCCTCATTAAAACCATACATCTTGCAAAGTGCTCCCCATTTTTTACAACCAAAATGGGTTACTTCAAAATCCACATCATGATGAGTCATTAGGTGAATTTTCTTTGTTTCAAAACTTTCATGGTCTTCAAAACCCATCCTCTCCAAGACATAGCGCCTTGCATGGCATGGGATAAGCTACTCGAATTGTAAAAGATGAAAATTACACGTTGAAATAGTTGTAGTCATTCTTAATTACGAAAAAACACTTGTCGTCGTTGCGTACCGTTTCAACATGGAAGGTCTCCTCGAGCTTAATGCTGAAGCGTCGATCATCGTCCAGGTGAGGCATGTCGCACAGACCTCGATCGTCGTGGCACCAGCTGCACTCCCCCGGGAGACTTTCGTTGTCTGATGACGACATTTCCTACGTTCATAATTCAAAGATTAAACTTGTACAATTAAATATATGTACTACAAAAACTAAATTAGATCATTATTATTCATCATGGGTTGACTATCGGTCTGTCGAGTCTTTTTTTGAAAACTCTCAGCTCACGTGGTGTATATATTCGACTCTCGGTGATGGTCGCTCCTCACTTTGTCCCCGAGTGCATTACACCAAAATGTCTAGCATACGGGAACGAAGGAGAAGCGACCCCCACGACAACAGTCGGGATTCTTCGTCCTCTCATATATATATGGTGGAACTCTCCCTCACTGATTCCTCTCTGACATTTGCGACCGTCGGTGATGGTCGTTACTCCTTCTTCCCCTAGTGCATAACAAAGGTCTAGCACCCGGAGAAGAAGGAGAAATGACCCCCACGACAATAGTCGGGCTTCTTCGTCCTCTCATATATGGTGGAGACTCGACAGACTTAAAGTCAACCCGAAATATCGTTTAATTGTCTTTCTAAAAAAGGATTTGGCTGGTCTCACCTCAAGGTCGGAGGGGGTCGGTGACGGGGACGACGGCGGGGATGATGGAGGGGGGCTCCTAGATTTCTGCGAAAACAAAAACCCTATAAGCTATCAACTAATCATATCCACACGCCTTACATAGTGCTCTCCAATTTTAGCATTCAAAGTAGGAGTAGTTTTCTAATTTGAGCATTCAATAAGCAAAATCAAATCGCAAAATAAAGTAGTATTAAAATTAGGATGCATTCAATTATAAGAAAAACTACATCATCTCTTGCGTCTGTACATCGTCGAATATTATCACTAATACACCTCGAATACTATCATACATATAACATCACTAGTACAGCTAGAACCGTAGCGCCCGACGGGTATCGGCACGGGCGGTGGACACCCAAAGAGAAGGAACCATCACAAGATCGCTCCAGTGAGATCCCTAAAGAACCTACCAGGTATTGTCGAACCTACCCTCCAACGCAACCATGTAGCGACGGACGTGCTCGTCCTCCTCGCTGACACGGTGACGTACCACCTCTGCGGTGTCCGGAAGCCTCGGGACCGTCACTGGCCCACGCGACCGCCACCAAACAAGGATCGAGTCAATGACGGGCTGGCTCCTCACCAACCTACGCCCCCCGGAAGGTAGCACATCCCAAAACCATCCCGACGGAGCCCGGTCCCGGACATGGCCCCTCTGATCAAGTCGGCCTCCTCCGCCGAGTCGACGACGAGGATGCGGGATAGGCATCGTCGACGTCGATGCGGGAATAATTGCTTTAACTAAAATAAACTAGTTCTATTAATTTTCTTGCTAAAAATAAATTACTTATATAGTAAAATAAACTAGTTTTATTAAATCAAGTAGTTCAACTACTAAGCACTTACTATAAATAGAATAAAATAGTACTTACTAAAAATAAACTACTTCTATATATAGTAAAATACAGTAGTTTTATTAAATCAACTAGTTCAACTACTAATTAATTAACCACTTACTATAAATAAAGTAGTTTTATTAAATCAACTAGTTCAACTACTAATTAAGCATTTACTATATATAAACTAGTTTAACTAGTTTAACTACTAATTAACCACCTCCGCGGTGTCCGTAAGAAGAAAAAAAAGAGGAGAAGAAGAAAGGATTAATAGAGGAGAAGATCAAATAAAAAAAGAACAAAAAAAGAGGAGAAGAAGAAAGGAATAGAGGAGAAGAAGAAAAAATATAATAAAAAGGAATAGAGGAGAAGAAGAAAAAATAGAATAAAAAAAGGAATAGAAGAAGAAAAAATAGAATATATATATATATACTAACAGTCTAAATAAAAAATTAACACATATATGAAAAAAACATATATAAACCAAAAAAATGCTATGAACATTATATTCATACATACATAGCCACGTCCATTCATCATATAACTACCACATACATATATACATTATATATATATGAAAAAAATGCAATGAACAAAAAAATAATACACATTATATGAAAAAAAAGCACTAAAAAACAGAGCCGTGGCGGCGGCGGCTCACATCGGAGGCGGCCGGCGAGGGAGATGGCGGGGGCGGCGAGGGCATCGGCGACGGCGGGGGCGGTGGGTGGTGCGGGCCAGGGCATGGCGTGGCCGGCGACGACTGCGACGGTGGGGGCGGGTCGTGGCGTAGGGGCACGGCCGGGCGCGCTCGGGGGCGGCGGAGGGTGACAGCGTGGGCTTGGGGGCGGCGGACGGCGTTGGCGTGGGCCCGGGGGCACGGGCGACGGTGGCGGTGCAGCCTGGCGGCGTCGAGGAGGTCGGCATCGTCGTGCGGCAACTGGCGATGAAATCTGAAAAATGCTAAGTGCTGGCTTATATAGGAAAGGCTTTAGTCCCGGTTCGTGGCAACAACCGGGACCAAAGCCCCCCTTTAGCCCCGGTTGGTGCCACCAACGGGGACCAAAGGCCTCTTTTTAGCAGCCCACCCGGGTGGAAAGCAGAGGCCTTTGGTCCCGGTTGGTAGCACCAACCGGTACTGAAGGGGGGCTTTGGTACCAGTTCGTGGCGCCAACCGGGACCAATGCCCCCCTTTAGTCCCGGTTGGTGCTACCAACCGGGACCAAAGGCCTGCGCCTGCCAAAGCCGCGGTGCGGTGGGTTGTTTAGTCCCACCTCTCTAGCCGAGGAGCGGCAGAACCTGTTTATAAGCCCTGCCCCGCCATCTCCATTGAACTCCTCTGAATTGCCTCTCGGCCTAATCTCGCACTGCTATGCCTGTGGGCCTGCTGGGCCTGAATCCTGGCCCATGGATGGGTTTCTAGTCGTATTCAGACCGTGGTGGCCCAGTAGGTGGCATTTTTTTATTTTTCCCAGTTTATTTCTTTTATTTTTTGCTTTATTTATTTTATTTTGTTTCTACGTACAACAAAATACTTATTTATTTTATTTTATTTCGTTTCTAATTACTTATTTATTTTATTTTATGATAATTCTTTTTGCTATTAAAGTTTCTAACAAAAAAAGTTCTTTATGAAATTATTTTTTCTTTTAATGATTTTGAACAGAAAAAACTTTGATAATTTTAGTTGCATTAATTTTATATAATTGTAGTTTCAATAATACTAGAGGTTGCTTATAATGTTTTGAACAGAAAATACGTTGATAATTTTAGTTTCATAAATTTTATTTATGTTATTAAAGTTTATTTTATTTTATTTTATTTTGTTTCTACTTATATATTTTATTAAAGTTTATTTTATTCTGTTTCTAATTACTTATTTATTTTATTTTATAATATTTGTTATTTTAGTGATTATTTTGAGCTATAAGACCCTGAAATTGAAAAGCACTACAAATGAAACTCTGAAAAGGTTGAAAGTTGGCATGGTATCATCATTTCACCCACATAGCATGTGCAAGAAAGTAGAGAGGGTTACGGCAAAAACTGGATGCACTTCGTGTACGAAACAGACAATCTGTTTCGAAGTATCATGATTTCATACGGAAACTCGTGTGTTGCAACATGCATTTCAAATGAACTACGAAAAGGTTGAAAGTTGGCATGGTATCATCATAATAGTTGTGGAGAGAAAGTCTTCACTTTTTTCGCTTGTGTGCTTTGCTTATTGCACCGTAACCATGGATAATCTTCATCGTTTATCAGGATGCTTGGGTCAGCCTTGACTTTGAAGGGAGGAATTTCATGAAACTTTTCATAATCTTCAGACATGTCTGTCTTGCCCTCCACTTTCACGATGTCCCTTTTTTCTGAAAGAACTATGTGGCGCTTTGGCTCATCGTATGATGTATTCGCTTCCTTATCTTTTCTTTTTCTCGGTTTGGTAGACATGTCCTTCACATAGATAACCTGTGCCACATCATTGGCTAGGACGAACGGTTCGTCAGTGTACCCAAGATTGTTCTTATCCACTGTTGTCATTCCGTACTGTGGGTCTACCTGTACCCCGCCTCCTGGCAGATTGACCCATTTGCACTTAAACAAAGGGACCTTAAAATCATGTCCGTAGTCAAGTTCCCATATGTCCACTATGTAACCATAATATGTGTCCTTTCCCCTCTCGGTTGCTGCATCAAAGCGGACACCGCTGTTTTGGTTGGTGCTCTTCTGATCTTGGACGATCGTGTAAAATGCATTCCCATTTATCTCGTATCCTTTGTAAGTTAATACAGTCGAAGATGGTCCCCTGGACAACGAGTACAGCTCATCACAAACAGTGTTGTCACCTCTGAGACGTGTTCCCAACCAACTGCTAAACTCATGATGTGTTCACATGTAATCCAGTCGTCACACTGCTCCGGGTGTTTGGAGCGCAGACTGTTCTTGTGTTCATTGACATACGGGGTCACCAAGGTAGAGTTCTGTAGAACTGTGTAGTGTGCTTGAGACCAAGAATGCTCGTCCCTGCATGCTACCTCTTGAGCACTGTGTTGGTTTTTCCCCGAAGAGGAAGGGATGATGCAGCAGAGTAGCGTAAGTATTTCCCTCAATTTTTGAGAACCAAGGTATAAATCCAGTAGGAGGCTGCGCGCGAGTCCCTCGTACCTGCACAAAACAAATAATTCCTCGCAACCAACGCAATAAGGGGCTGTCAATCCCTACACGGCCACTTACGAGAGTGAGAT
The DNA here is from genome assembly GCF_056163025.1 of Triticum urartu. NCBI lineage: Eukaryota > Viridiplantae > Streptophyta > Magnoliopsida > Poales > Poaceae > Triticum > Triticum urartu. Next base: position 719,498,630 of record NC_141879.1, read on the forward strand.
TTGATAGATATGATAAGATAATATTTTTGGTATATTTATGATAAAGATGCAAAGTAAAATAAAAGCAAAGTAAAAAGGCAATGTATTGGAAGATTAATACGATGAAGATAGACCCGGGGGCCATAGGTTTCACTAGTGGCTTCTCTCACGAGCATAAGTATTCTACGGTGGGTGAACAAATTACTGTTGAGCAATTGACAGAATTGAGCATAGTTATGAGAATATCTAGGCATGATCATGTATATAGGCATCACATCTGAGACAAGTAGACCGACTCCTGCCTGCATCTACTACTATTACTCCACTCATCGGCCGCTATCCAGCATGCATCTAGAGTATTAAGTTAATGAAAACAGAGTAACGCCTTAAGCAAGATGACATGATGTAGAGGGATAAACTCATGCAATATGATGAAAACCCCATCTTGTTATCCTCGATGGCAAAAATACAATACGTGCCTTGCTGACCCTACTGTCACTGGGAAAGGACACCGCAAGATTGAACCCAAAGCTAAGCACTTCTCCCATTGCAAGAAAGATCAATCTAGTAGGCCAAACCAAACTGATAATTTGAAGAGACTTGCAAAGATAACTAATCATACATAAAAGAATTCAGAGAAGATTCAAATATTGTTCATAGATAGACTTGACCATAAACCCACAATTCATCGGTCTCAACAAACACACCGCAAAAAGAAGATTAATCGAATAGATCTCCACAAGAGAGGGGGAGAACATTGTATTGAGATCCAAAAAGAGAGAAGAAGCCATCTAGCTAATAACTATGGACCCGTAGGTCTGAGGTGAACTGCTCACACTTCATCGGAGGGGCTATGGTGATGATGTAGAAGCCCTCCGTGATGGATACCCCCTCCGTCGGAGCTCCGGAACAGGCCCCAAGATGGGATCTCGTGGATACAGAAAGTTGCGGCGGTGGAATTAGGGTTTTGGCTCCATATCTGATCGTTTGGGGGTACGTAGGTATATATAGGAGGAAGGAGTACGTCGGTGGAGCAACAGGGGGTTGCTACCTCTTGAGCACTGCGTTGGTTTTCCCAGAAGAGGAAGGGATGATGCAGCAAAGTAGCGTAAGTATTTCCCTCAGTTTTTGAGAACCAAGGTATCAATCCAGTAGGAGGCTACACGTGAGTCCCTCGTACCTACACAAAACAAATAAATCCTCGCAACCAACGCAAATAGGGGTTGTCAATCCCTATAAGGCCACTTACGAGAGTGAGATCTGATAGATATGATAAAATAATATTTTTGGTATGATAAAGATGCAAGATAAAATAAAGGCAAAGTAAATAGCAAAGGAAATAACTAAGTAGTAGGAGCTCAATATGATAAAGATAGACCCGGGGGCCATAGGTTTCACTAGTGGCTTCTCTCGAGAGCATATGTATTCTACGGTGGGTGAACAAATCACTGTTGAGCAATTGACAGAATTGAGCATAGTTATGAGAATATCTAGGTATGATCATGTATATAGGCATCACGTCCGAGACAAGTAGACCGACTCCTGCCTGCATCTACTACTATTACTCCACTCATCGACCGCTATCCAACATGCATCTAGAGTATTAAGTTAAAAACAGAGTAAGGCCTTAAGCAAGATGACATGATGTAGAGGGATAGACTCATGCAATATGAAGAAAATCCCATCTTGTTATCCTCGATGGCAACAATACAATACGTGCCTTGCTGCCCCTACTGTCACTGGGAAAGGACACCGCAAGATTGAACCCAAAGCTAAGCACTTCTCCCATTGCAAGAAAGATCAATATAGTAGGCCAAACCAAACTGATAATTCGAAGAGACTTGCAAAGATAAACACTCATACACAAAAGAATTCAGAGAAGATTCAAATATTGTTAATAGATAGACTTGATCATAAACCCACAATTCATCGATCTCAAGAAACACACCGCAAAAAGAAGATTACATCGAATAGTTCTCCACAAGAGAGGGGAGAACATTGTATTGAGATCCAAAAAGAGAGAAGAAGCCATCTAGCTAATAACTATGGACTCGTAGGTCTGAGGTAAACTACTCACACTTCATCGAAGGGGCTATGGTGTTGATGTAGAAGCCCTCCGTGATCGATGCCCCCTCCGACGGAGCTCCGGAACAGGCCCCAAGATGGGATCTCGTGGATATAGAAAGTTAAGGCGGTGGAATTAGGGTTTTGGCTCCGTATCTGATCGTTTGGGGGTACGTGGATATATATAGGAGGAAGGAGTACGTCGGTGGAGCAACAGGGGGCCCACGAGGGTGGAGGGCGCGCCTGGGGTAGGTAGGCGCGCCCCCTACCTCGTGGCCTCCTCTCTTGTGCCTTGACGTAGGGTCCAAGTCTCCTGGGTCTTATTCGTTGCGAAAATCACGTTCCCGAAGGTTTCATTCCGTTTGGACTCCGTTTGCTATTCCTTTTCTTCGAAACCCTAAAACAGGCAAAAAACAGCAATTCTGGGCTGGGCCTCCGGTTAATAGGTTAGTCCCAAAAATAATATAAAAGTGGATAATAAAGCCCAATAATGTCCAAAACAGTAGATAATATAGCATGGAGCAATCAAAAATTATAGATACTTTGGAGACGTATCAAGCATCCCCAAGCTTAATTCCTGCTCGTCCTCGAGTAGGTAAATGATAAAAACAGAATTTTTGATGCGGAGTGCTACTTGGCATAATTTTAATGTAATTCTTATTAATTGTGGTATGAATATTCAGATCCAAAAGATTCAAGACAAAAGTTTAATATTGACATAAAAATAATAATACTTCAAGCATACTAACAAAGCAATTATGTCTTCTCAAAATAACATGGCTAAAGAAAGTTATCCCTACAAAATCATATTGTCTGGCTATGCTCCATCTTCACCACACAAAATATTTAAATCATGCACAACCCCGATGACAAGCCAAGCAATTGTTTCATACTTTTGACATTCTCAAAACTTTTTCAATTTTCACGCAATACATGAACATGAGCCATGGACATAGCACTATAGGTGGAATAGAGTGGTGGTTGTGGAGAAGACAAAAAGGGAGAAGATAGTCTCACATCAACTAGGCGTATCAACGGGCTATGGAGATGCCCATCAATAGATATCAATGTGAGTGAGTAGGGATTGCCATGCAATGGATGCACTAGAGCTATAAGTATATGAAGGCTCAAAAAGAAACTAAGTGGGTGTGCATCCAACTTGCTTGCTCATGAAGACCTAGGGCAATTTGAGGAAGCCCATCATTGGAATATACAAGCCAAGTTCTATAATGAAAAATTCCCACTAGTGTATGAAAGTGATAACATGAGAGACTCTCTACTATGAAGATCATGGCGCTACTTTGAAGCACAAGTGTGGTAAAAGGATAGTAACATTGTCCCTTCTCTCTTTTTCTCTCATATATATATATATTATTTGGGCCTTTTCTCTTTTTTTATGGCCTTTCTCTTTTTTTATTTGGGCTTCTTTGGCCTCTTTTTTTTTCATCCGGAGTCTCATCCCGACTTGTGGGGGAATCATAGTCTCCATCATCCTTTCCTCACTGGGACAATGCTCTAATAATGATGATCATCACACTTTAATTTTTCTTACAACTCAACAATTACAACTCGATACTTAGAACAAAATATGACTCTATATGAATGCCTCCGGTGGTGTACCAGGATATGCAATGAATCAAGAGTGACACGTATGAAAGAATTATTAATGGTGGCTTTGCCACAAATACGATGTCAACTACATGATCATGCTAAGCAATATGACAATGATGGAGTGTGTCATAATAGACGGAACAGTGGAAAGTTGCATGGCAATATATCTCGGAATGGCTATGGAAATGCCATAATAGGTCGGTATGGTGGCTGTTTTGAGGAATGTATATGGTGTGTGTATGATACCGGCGAAAGGTGCGCGGTATTAGAGAGGCTAGCAAAGGTGGAAGGGTGAGAAACGTGTGTATAATCCATGGACTCAACATTAGTCATAAAGAACTCATATACTTATTGCAAAAATCTACAAGTTATCAAAGCAAAGTATTACGCGCATGCTCCTAGGGGGATAGATTGGTAGGAAAAGACCATCGCTCGTCCCCGACCGCCACTCATAAGGAAGAAAATCAATAAATAAATCATGCTCCGACTTCATCACATAACGGTTCACCATACGTGCATGTTACGGGAATCACAAGCTTCAACACAAGTATTTATCAAATTCACAACTACTCAACTAGCACAACTTTAATATTACCATCTTCATATCCCAAAACAATTATCAAGCATCGAACTTCTCATAGTATTCAACACACTCATAAGAAAGTTTTATTATTAATCTTGTGTACCAAGAATATTAGGATTTTAAGCAAATTACCATGCTATTAAAGACTCTCAAAATAATCTAAGTGAAGCATGAGAGATCAATAGTTTCTATAAAAACAAATCCACCACCGTGCTCTAAAAGATATAAGTGAAGCACTAGAGCAAAATTATATAACTCAAAAGATATAAGCGAAGCACATAGAGTATTCTAACAAATTCCAAATCATGTATGGCTCTCTCAAAAGGTGTGTACAGCAAGGATGATTGTGGTAAACTAACAAGCAAAGACTCAAATAATACAAGACGCTCCAAGCAAAACACATATCATGTGGCAAATAAAAATATAGCTCCAAGTAAAGTTACCAATAGAAGTAGACGAAAGAGGGGGTGCCTTCCGGGGCATCCCCAAGCTTTGGCTTTTAGGTGTCCTTATATTATCTTGGGGGTGCCATGGGCATCCCAAAGCTTATGCTCTTTTCACTCCTTGTTCCATAATCCATCAAATCTTTACCCAAAACTTGAAAACTTCATAACACAAAACTTAAAGTAGAAAATCTCGTGAGCTCCGTTAGCGAAAGAAAACAAAAGACCACTTCAAGGTACTGTAAAGAACTCATTCTTTATTTATATTGGTGTTATACCTACTGTATTCCAACTTCTCCATGGTTTATGAACTATTTTACTAGCCATAGATTAATCAAAATAAGCAAACAACACACGAAAAACAGAATCTGTCAAAAACAGAACAGTCTGTAGTAATCTGTAGCTAGCGCAAGATCTGGAACCCCAAAAATTCTAAAATAAATTGCTGGACGTGAGGAATTTATCTATTAATCATCTGCAAAAAGAAATAACTAAATAGCACTTTCCAAATAAAAATGGCAGAAGTTCTCGTGAGCGCTAAAGTTTCTGTTTTTTACAGCAAGTTCAACAAGACTTTCCCCAAGTCTTCCCAATGGTTCTACTTGGCACAAACACTAATTAAACACAAAAAACACAACCAAAACAGAGGCTAGATAAATTATTTATTACTAAACAGGAGCAAAAAGCAAGGAATAAAAATAAAATTGGGTTGCCTCCCAACAAGCACTATCGTTTAACGCCCCTAGCTAGGCATAACAAGGAAGGATAGATCTAGGTATTGCCATCTTTGGTAGGAAATTCTTCAATTAGGCATCTACCATCTTTAGGGATTTCTTTATTTTTATTAATTATCAAACTTTTAGGCACAAGATCTACAAATTCATTTGTAACAAATGGTTCCTTAATGATAGCAAAAAGATTGGGATGAATATTTATAGATTTGAGATCCGCATCCTTACTGTAGGATTCACCCTTATTTTTAGGAACGTACATAAGCTTGGCAACTTTAGTGGAAGGACTTGGAGTATTCTTTATGGAAGAAAAGGCGGTTCCCAAGTTGGTAATGATATTCTCAAGTTTATCGATCCTAACGGAATCGTGATTTATTTTCTCATTAACTATGGGTTCCTTTTCTTTAATATCTTTCAAAGTAACTCCTACTTTAGATCCACATTGAGAGATTCGGCTGTGGATCTTTTTGTCCAAATTTTCAATTAATTCTACAGTAGCAACCTTATTTTTAATAATTTCAAGCATTTGCATTACATGCTCCAAAGTTAAGATAGTTCCATTAACCAAGAGAGGAGGTGAGCCAAATAAATCTAACATAGCATTATAAGAATCAAAAGTATGGCTACCCAAAAAATTCCCTCCGGTAATAGTATCAAGAACATAACGGTGCCAAGGAGTAATGCCTACATAAAAATTGCGAAGAAGAACGGAAGTAGATTGCTTCCTAGTAGATCTATTTTGAGCATTGCAAATTCTATACCAAGCATCTTTTAGATTTTCTCCCTCCCTTTGCTTAAAATTTAGAATTTCATTCTTGGGAACAACGGAGAAGATAAGGGACTAGCCATAATAACAAGCAAGCACTAACACACAAGCAAACAAAAAGCAAGCGGACAAAAAGAGGCAAATAGAGAAAGAGAGGGAGGATAGAGAGAGAGAGAGGGAAAATAAAATGGCAAGGTTGAAGTGGGGGAGAGGAAAACCGAGAGGCAAATGGCAAATAATGTAATGCGGGAGATAAGGGTATGTGATGGGTACTTGGTATGTTGACTTTTGTGAAGACCTCCCCAGCAACGGCGCCAGAAATCCTTCTTGCTACCTCTTGAGCACTGTGTTGGTTTTCCCCAAAGAGGAAGGGATGATGCGGCAAAGTAGCGTAAGTATTTCCCTTAGTTTTTGAGAACCAAGGTATCAATCCAGTAGGAGGCTACGCGCGAGTCCCTCGTACCTGCACAAAACAAATAAATCCTCGCAACCAACGCAAATAGGGGTTGTCAATCCCTATAAGGCCACTTACGAGAGTGAGATCTGATAGATAAGATAAAATAATATTTTTGGTATGATAAAGATGCAAGGTAAAATAAAGGCAAAGTAAATAGCAAAGGAAATAACTAAGTAGTAGGAGATCAATATGATAAAGATAGACCCGGGGGCCATAGGTTTCACTAGTGGCTTCTCTCGAGAGCATAAGTATTCTACGGTGGGTGAACAAATTACTGTTGAGCAATTGACAGGAATGAGCATAGTTATGAGAATATCTAGGTATGATCATGTATATAGGCATCACGTCCGAGACAAGTAGACCGACTCCTGCCTGCATCTACTACTATTACTCCACTCACTGACCGCTATCCAGCATGCATCTAGAGTATTAAGTTAAAAACAGAGTAAGGCCTTAAGCAAGATGACATGATGTAGAGGGATAGACTCATGCAATATGAAGAAAACCCCATCTTGTTATCCTCGATGGCAACAATACAATACGTGCCTTGCTGCCCCTACTGTCACTGGGAAAGGACACCGCAAGATTGAACCCAAAGCTAAGCACTTCTCCCATTGCAAGAAAGATCAATCTAGTAGGCCAAACCAAACTGATGATTCGAAGAGACTTGCAAAGATAACCAATCATACATAAAAGAATTCAAAGAAGATTCAAATATTGTTCATAGATAGACTTGATCATAAACCCACAATTCATCAGTCTCAACAAACACACCGCAAAAAGAAGATTACATCGAATAGTTCTCCACAAGAGAGGGGGAGAACATTGTATTGAGATCCAAAAAGAGAGAAGAAGCCATCTAGCTAATAACTATGGACCCGTAGGTCTGAGGTAAACTACTCACACTTCATCGGAGGGGCTATGGTGTTGATGTAGATGCCCTCCGTGATCGATGCCCCCTCCGGCGGAGCTCCGAAACAGGCCCCAAGATGGGATCTCGTGGATACAGAAAGTTACGGCGGTGGAATTAGGGTTTTGGCTTAGTATCTGATCGTTTGGGGGTACGTGGATATATAGAGGAGGAAGGAGTACGTCGGTGGAGCAACAGGGGGCCCACAAGGGTGGAGGGCGCGCCTGGGGTAGGCAGGCGCGCCCCCCTACCTCGTGGCCTCCTCTCTTGTGCCTTGACGTAGGGTCCAAGTCTCCTGGATCATGTTCGGTGACAAAATCACGTTCCCGAAGGTTTCATTCCGTTTGGACTCCGTTTGATATTCCTTTTCTTCAAAACCCTAAAATAGGAAAAAAAAACAACAACAACAATTCTGGGCTGGGCCTCCGGTTAATAGGTTAGTCCCAAAAATAATATAAAAGTGGATAATAAAGCCCAATAATGTCCAAACTAGTAGATAATATAGCATGGAGCAATAAAAAAAATAGATACGTTGGAGACGTACCAAGCATCCCCAAGCTTAATTCTTGCTCGTCCTCGAGTAGGTAAATGATAAAACCAGAATTTTTGATGCGGAGTGCTACTTGGCATAATTTTAATGTAATTCTTCTTAATTGTGGTATGAATATCTTGTTCTAAATTATTTGGCCTTTCTTTTTTTGGCCTTTCTTTTTTTTTATTTGGGACGATGCTCTATGAATGATGATCATCACACTTCTGTTTATTTACAACTAAATGATTACAACTCGATACTTAGAACAAGATATGACTCTGTATGAATGCCTCCGGCGGTGTACCGGGATATGCAATGAACCAAGAGTGACATGTATAAAAGAATTATGAACGGTGGCTTTGCCACAAATACTATGTCGACTACATGATCATGCTAAGCAATATGACAATGATGCATGTGTTATGATGAACGGAATGGTGGAAAGTTGCATGGCAATATATCTCAGAATGGCTATGGAAATGCCATAATAGGTAGGTATGGTGGCTGTTTTGAGGAAGATATAAGGAGGTTTATGTGTGAAAGAGCGTATCATATCACGGGGTTTGGATGCACCGGCGAAGTTTGCACCAACTCTCAATGTGAGAAAGGGCAATGCACGGTACCGAAGAGGCTAGCAATGATGGAAGGGTGAGAGTGCGCATAATCCATGGACTCAACATTAGTCATAAATAACTCACATACTTATTGCAAAAATCTACAGGTCATCAAAAACCAAATCACTACACGCATACTCCTAGGGGGATAGATTGGTAGGAAAGACCATCGCTCGTCCCCGACCGCCACTCATAAGGAAGACAATCAAATTAATAACACCTCATGTTTCAAATTTGTTACACAACGTTTACCATACGTGCATGCTACGGGACTTGCAAACTTCAACACAAGCATTTCTCAAATTCACAACTACTCGACTAGCATGACTTTGATATTATTACCTCCATATCTCAAAACAATCATCAATCATCAAACTTCTCTTAGTATTCAGAACACTCATAAGAAAAAAGTTATTCATCTTGAACACCTAGCATATTAGGATTATTTAAGCAAATTACCATGATATTTAAGACTTTAAAAATAATCTAAGTGAAGCATGAGAGATCAATAGTTTCTATAAAACAAATCCACCAGCGTGCTCTAAAAGATATAAGTGAAGTACTAGAGCAAAATTATATAACTCAAATGGTATAAGTGAAGCACATAGAGTATTCTAACAAATTCCAAATCATGTATGGCTCTCTCAAAAGGTGTGTACAGCAAGCATGATTGTGGTAAACTAACAAATAAAGACTCAAATAATACAATACGCTCCAAGCAAAACACATATCATGTGGTGAATAAAAATATAGCTCCAAGTAAAGTTACCAATAGAAGTAGACGAAAAGAGGGGATGCCTTCCGGGGCATCCCCAAGCTTTGGCTTTTAGGTGTCCTTAGATTATCTTGGGGGTGCCATGGGCATCCCCAAGCTTAGGCTCTTTCCACTCCTTGTTCCATAATCCATCAAATCTTTACCCAAAACTTGAAAACTTCACAACACAAAACTCAAAGTAGAAAATCTCTTGAGCTCCGTTAGCGAAAGAAAACAAAAGACCACTTCAAGGTACTGTAATGAACTCATTCTTTATTTTTATTGGTGTTAAACCTACTATATTCCAACTTCTCTATGGTTTATAAACTATTTTACTAGCCATAGATTCATCAAAATAAGCAAACAACACACGAAAAACAGAATCTGTCAATAACAGAACAGTCTGTAGTAATCTATGGCTAGTGCAGGATCTGGAACCCTAAAAATTCTAAACTAAATTGCTGGACGTTAGGAATTTATCTATTAATCGTCTTCAAAAAGAATTAACTAAATAGCACTTTCCAAATAAAAATGGAAGCAGTTCTCGTGAGCGCTAAAGTTTCTGTTTTTTACAGCAAGATATGAAGACACAATCTAAAAAGAGGCTAGATAAATTATTTATTACTAAACAGGAGCAAAAAGCAAGGAATAAAAATAAAATTGGGTTGCCTCACAAACAAGCGCTATCGTTTAACACCCCTAGCTAGGCATGATACATCTCCAACGTATCTATAATTTTTGATTGCTCCATGCTATATTATCTACTGTTTTGGACTATATTGGGCTTTATTTTCCACTTTTATATTATTTTTGGGACTAACCTATTAACCGGAGGCCCAACCCAGAATTGCTGTTTTTTTTTGCCTATTTCAGTGTTTCGAAGAAATGGAATATCAAACGGAGTCCAAACGGAAAAAACCTTTCTGGAACGTGATTTTCTTCCCGAATATGACCCAGGAGACTTGGACCCTATGCCAAGGAAGCTTCGAGGTGGACACGAGGTACGGGGGCGCGCCCTACACCCCCAGGCGCGCCCCCCACCCTCGTGGGCCCACCGAAGCTCCACCGACGTACTTCTTCCTCCTATATATACCTACGTACCCCCAAACGAACAGATATGGAGCCAAAAAACCTAATTCCACCGCCGCAACTTTCTATATCCGCGAGATCCCATCTTGGGGCATGTTCCGGAGCTCCGCCGGAGAGGGCCGTCATCACGGAGGGCTTTTACATCACCATAGCCTCTCCGATGAAGTGTGAGTAGTTTACCTCAGACCTTCGGGTCCATAGTTATTAGCTAGATGGATTCTTCTCTCTTTTTGGATCTCAATACAAAGTTCTCCCCCTCTCTCGTGGAGATCTATTCGATGTAATCTTCTTTTTGCGGTGTGTTTGTTGAGACCGATGAATTGTAGGTTTATGATCAAGTCTATCTATGAATAATATTTGAATCTTCTATGAATTCTTTTATGTATGATTGGTTATCTTTGCAAGTCTCTTCGAATTATCCGTTTGGTTTGGCCAACTAGATTGGTAGTTCTTGCCATGGGAGAAGTGCTTAGCTTTGGGTTCGATCTTGCGGTGTCCTTTCCCAATGACAGAAGGGGCAGCAAGGCACGTATTGCATCGTTGCCATCGAGGATAACAAGATGGGGTTTATTTCATATTGCATGAATTTATCTCTCTACATCATGTCATCTTGCTTAAAGCGTTACTCTGTTTTTAACTTAATACTCTAGATGCATGCTGGATAGCGGTCGATGAGTGGAGTAATAGTAGTAGATGCAGAATCGTTTCGGTCTACTTGTCACGGACGTAATGCCTATATACATGATCATGCCTAGATATTCTCATAACTATCCTCAATTCTGTCAATTGCTCAACAGTAATTTGTTCACCCACCGTAGAATACTTATGCTCTTGAGAGAAGCCACTAGTGAAACCTATGGCCCCCGGGTCTATTCTCATCATATCAATCTCCATCACTTTAATCTTGCTTTGCTTTTTTACTTTGCCTTTTACTTTTCACTTTGCATCTCTATACCAAAATAACCAAAAATATTATATCTATCGGATCTCACTCTCGTAAGTGACCGTGAAGGGATTGACAACCCCTAATCGTGTTGGTTGCGAGTAGCTATCGTTTTGTGCAGGTACGAGGGACTTGAGCGTGGTATCCTACTGGATTGATACCTTGGTTCTCAAAAACTGAGGGAAATACTTACGCTACTCTGCTGCATCATCCTTTCCTCTTCAGGGAAATCCAACGCAAGCTCAAGAGGTAGCAAGGCATAAAATGCAAGGATAGATCTAGGTATTGCCATCTTTGGTAAGCAATCCATAAGTGGCTCTCATAATAGATTCATAAGGTAATTTAATTTTCTTTCTAGGAAAGTGTTCCATGCCTTTCCTTAACGGAAATTGTAATCTAATATTTCCTTCCTTCATATCAATAATTGCACCAATCGTTCTAAGGAAAGCTCTACCAAGAATAATAGGACATGAAGGATTGCAATCTATGTCAAGAATAATAAAATCTACGGGCACATAATTCCTATTTGCAACAATAAGAACATCATTAATTCTACCCATAGGTTTCTTAATAGTGGAATCCGCAAGGTGCAAGTTTAGAGAGCAATCATCAAAATCACGGAAACCTAACAAATCACACAAAGTCTTTGGAATCGTGGAAACACTAGCACCCAAATCACATAAAGCATAAAACTCACGATCTTTAATTTTAATTTTAATAGTTGGTTCCCACTCATCATAAAGTTTTCTAGGGATAGAAACTTCCAATTCAAGTTTTTCTTCACAAGATTGCATCAAGGCATCAACGATATGTTTAGTGAACGCTTTATTTTGACTATAAGCGTGAGGAGAATTTAGCACGGATTGCAACAAGGAAATACAATCAATCAAAGAGCAATTTTCATAATTAAATTCCTTGAAATCCAAAATAGTGGGTTTAGCAACATCTAGGGTTTTAATTTCTTCGATCCAACTTTCATCAATTTTAGCATCAAGATCTAAAAACTCCAAATTCTTGGAACACCTTCTAGGTAAAGGTGGATCATATTCAGTCCCATCATTATTAAGATTCATATTGCAAAACAAAGATTTAATAGGGGACACATCAATAACTTTTAGATCTTCATCTTTATTTTCATAGGAACTAGAAGAACACGCTCTTATAAAGGCATCTTTCTTAGCACGCATCCTAGCGGTTCTTTCTTTGCACTCATCAATGGAAATTCTCATGGCTTTGAGAGACTCATTGATATCATGCTTAGGTGGAATAGATCTAATTTTCAAAGATTCAACATCAAGAGAAATTCTATCAATGTTCCTAGCCAACTCATCAATCTTAAGCAATTTTTCTTCAATCAAAGCATTGAAATTCTTTTGCAAAGTAATAAATTCTTTAATATTAGATTCAAAATCAGAGGTCATCTTATTATAATTTCCATAAGAATTGTTGTAGGAATTACCATAATTATTAGAGGGATTACTAGGATAAGGCCTAGGATTAAAATTTCCTCTATACGTGTTGTTACCAAAATTGTTCCTACCAACAAAATTCACATCCATAGATTCATTATTATTATCAATCAAAGTAGACAAGGGCATATCATTAGGATCAGAATAAACACTTTTACTAGCAAATAATTTCATAAGTTCATCCATCTTTCCACTCAAAACATTAATTTCTTCTATCACATGCACCTTTTTATTAGTAGATCTTTCAGTATGCCATTGAGAATAATTAACCATAATATTATCTAGGAGTTTAGTAGCTTCTCCTAAAGTGATTTCCATAAAAGTGCCTCCCGCGGCCGAATCTAAAATATTTCTAGAAGCAAAATTCAATCCGACATAAATTTTTTGTATAATCATCCACAAATTCAAACCATGAGTAGGGCAATTACGTATCATTAATTTCATCCACTCCCAAGCTTGTGCAACATGTTCATGACCAAGTTTCTTAAAATTCATAATATCGTTTCTAAGGGAGATGATCTTAGCGGGAGGAAAATACTTAGAGATAAAAGCATCTTTGCACTTATTCCATGAATCAATACTATTTTTAGGCAAAGACGAGAACCAAGCTTTAGCACGATCTCTAAGCGAAAAAGGAAATAGCTTCTATTTAACAATATCATTATCCACATCTTTCTTCTTTTGCATATCACACAAATCAACGAAGCTATTTAGATGGGTAGCGGCATCTTCACTAGGAAGGCCGGAAAACGGATCTTTCATGACAAGATTCAGCAAAGCAGTATTAATTTCACAAGATTCAGCATCGGTAAGAGGAGCAATCAGAGTGCTAATAAAATCATTGTTGTTGTGCTATGTCTTGAGCTTGCGTTGGTTTTCCCCGAAGAGGAAGGGATGACGCAGCAGAGTAGCGTAAGTATTTCCCTCGGTTTTTGAGAACCAAGGTATCAATCTTGTAGGAGCCCACGCTCAAATCCCTCGTACCCGCACAAAGCGATAGCTACTCGCAACCAACACGATTAGGGGTTGTCAAGCCCTTCACGGTCACTTACGAGAGTGAGGTATAATAGATATAATATTTTTGGTATAAAGATGCAAAGTAAAAAGTAAAAGCAAACCAAGATTAAAGTAATGGAGATTGATATGATGAGAATAGACCCTGGGGCCATAGGTTTCACTAGTGGCTTCTCTCAAGAGCATAAGTATTCTACGGTGGGTGAACAAATTACTGTTGAGCAATTGAAAGAATTGAGCATAGTTATGAGAATATCTAGGCATGATCATGTATATAGGCATCACGTCCGTGACAAGTAGATCGAAACGATTCTGCATCTACTACTATTACTCCACTCATCGACCGCTATCCAGCATGCATCTAGAGTATTAAGTTAAAAACAGAGTAACGCCTTAAGCAAGATGACATGATGTAGAGAGATAAATTCATGCAATATGAAATAAACCCCATCTTGTTATCCTCGATGGCAATGATACAATATGTGCCTTGCTGCCCCTTCTGTCACTAGGTAAGGACACCGCAAGATCGAACCCAAAGCTAAGCACTTCTCCCATGGCAAGAACTACCAATCTAGTTGGCCAAAACAAACGGATAATTCAAAGAGTCTTGCAAAGATAACCAATCATACATAAAAGAGTTCAGAAAAGATTCAAATATTATTCATAGATAGACTTGATCATAAACCCACAATTCATCGGTCTCAACAAACACACCGCAAAAAGAAGATTACATCGAATAGATCTCCACAAGAGAGGGGGAGAACTTTGTATTGAGATTCAAAGAGAGAGAAGAAGCCATCTAGCTACTAACTATGGACCCGAAGGTCTGAGGTAAACTACTCACACTTCATAGGAGGGGCTAGGATGATGTAGAAGCCCTCCGTGATGACGGCCCTCTTCCGGCGGAGCTCCGAAATAGGCCCCAAGATGAGATCTCGTGGATACAGAAAGTTGCGGCGGTGGAATTAGGTTTTTGGCTCCTGTTCTGATCGTTTGGGGGTACGTGTGTATATATAGGAGGAAGGAGTACGTCGGTGGAGCACCGAGGGGCCCATGAGGCAGGGGGCATCCCCCACCCTCGTGACCTCCTCTTTGATCCCTTGCAGTAGGGTCCAAGTCTCCTGGATCACGTTCAGTGAGAAAATCATGTTCCCGAAGATTTTATTCCGTTTGGACTCCGTTTGATATTCTGTTTATCCGAAACACTGAAATAGGCAAAAAACAACAATTATGGGCTGGGCCTCCGGTTAATAGGTTAGTCCCAAAAATAATATAAAAGTGGAAAATGAAGCCAATATAGTCCAAAACAGTAGATAATATAGCATGGAGCAATCAAAAATTATAGATACGTTGGAGACGTATCATGTTGGTATTGGTAAAGTCACACAATTTAGTGTTATCTTGAGCCATCGCAACAAGCAAGCAATCCAACACACAAGCAAACAACAAGCAAGAGGGCAAAAAGAGGCAAACGGGAAAGAGAGGGAGGATAGAGAGAGAGAGAGCGAATAAAACGGCAAGGGTGAAGTTGGGGAGAGGAAAACGAGAGGAAAATGGCAAATAATGTAATGCGGGAGATAGGGATTGTGATGGGTACTTGTGAAGGAAATATGCCCTAGAGGCAATAATAAAGTTATTATTTATTTCCTTATATCATGATAAATGTTTATTATTCATGCTAGAATTGTATTAACCGGAAACATAATACATGTGTGAATACATAGACAAACAAAGTGTCACTAGTATGCCTCTACTTGACTAGCTCGTTAATCAAAGATGGTTATGTTTCCAAACCATGAACAATGAGTTGTTATTTGATTAACGGGATCACATCATTAAGTGAATGATCTGATTGACATGACCCATTCCATTAGCTTAGCACCCGATCGTTTAGTATGTTGCTATTGCTTTCTTCATGACTTATACATGTTCCTATGACTATGAGATTATGCAACTCCCGTTTGCCGGAGGAACACTTTGTGTGCTACCAAACGTCACAACGTAACTGGGTGATTATAAAGGAGCTCTACAGGTGTCTCCAAAGGTAAATGTTGGGTTGGCGTATTTCGAGATTAGGATTTGTCACTCCGATTGTCGGAGAGGTATCTCTGGGCCCTCTCGGTAATGCACATCACTTAAAGCCTTGCAAGCATTGCAACTAATGAGTTAGTTGCGGGATGATGTATTACAGAACGAGTAAAGAGACTTGCCGGTAACGAGATTGAACTAGGTATTGGAATACCGACGATCGAATCTCGGGCAAGTAACATACCGATGACAAAGGGAACAACGTGTGTTGTTATGCGGTCTGACGATAAAGATCTTCGTAGAATATGTAGGAGCCAATATGGGCATCCAGGTCCCGCTATTGGTTATTGACCGGAGGCATGTCTCGGTCATGTCTACATTGTTCTCGAACCCGTAGGGTCCGCACGCTTAAGGTTACGATGACAGTTATGTTATGAGTTTATGCATTTTGATGTACCGAAGGTTGTTCGGAGTCCCGGATGTGATCACGGACATGACGAGGAGTCTCGAAATGGTCGAGACATAAAGATTGATATATTGGAAGCCTATGTTTGGATATCGGAAGTGTTCCGGGTGAAATCGGGATTTTACCGGAGTACCGGGAGGTTACCGGAACCCCCCGGGAGCTAAATGGGCCATGATGGGCCTTAGTGGAAAAGAGAAGAGGCAGCCCTACATGGGCCGCGTGCCCCTCCCCTCCCTTGGTCCGAATAGGACAAGGAGAGGGGGCCGGCCTCTCTCTCTCTTTTCCCCCCTCCGCGAATCCTATTCCAACTAGGATTGGGGGGGGGGAATCCTACTCCCAGAGGGAGTAGGACTCTCCTGGCGCGCCCTCCTTGGCCGGCCGCCTCCCCCCCCTTTGGTCCTTTATATACTGAGGCAGAGGCACCCTAGATACACACAAGTTGATCCACGTGATCTATTCCTTAGCCGTGTGCGGCGCCCCAGCCACCATAGTCCTCGATAATATTGTAGGGGTGCTTAGGCGAAGCCCTGCAGCAGTAGTACATCAAGATCATCACCACGCCGTCGTGCTGACGGAACTATTCCCCGACACTTTGCTGGATCGGAGTCCGGGGATCGTCATCGAGCTGAACGTGTGCTAAAACTCGGAGGTGCTGTAGTTTCGGTGCTTGATCGGTCGGGCCGTGAAGACGTACGACTACATCAACCAAACGCTTCCGTTGTCGATCTACAAGGTATGTAGATCACACTCTCCCCTCTCGTTGCTATGCATCAACATAATCTTGCGTGTGCGTAGGAAATTTTTGAAATTACTACGTTCCCCAATAGTGGTATCAGAGCCAGGTTTTATATGTTGATGTTATATGCACGAGTAGAACACAAGTGAGTTGTGGGCGATATAAGTCATACTGCTTACTAGCATGTCATACTTTGGTTCGGCGGTATTGTTGGATGAAGCGGCCCAGACCGACATTACGCGTACACTTACGCGAGACCGGTTCTCCTGACGTGCTTTGCACAGAGGTGGCTTGTGGGTGACAGTTTCTCCAACTTTAGTTGAACCAAGTGTGGCTACGCCCGGTCCTTGCGAAGGTTAAAACAGCACCAACTTGACAAACTATCATTGTGGTTTTGATGCGTAGGTAAGATTAGTTCTTGCTTAAGCCCGTAGCAGCCACGTAAAACTTGCAACAACAAAGTAGAGGACGTCTAACTTGTTTTTGCAGGGCATGTTGTGATGTGATATGGTCAAGACATGATGCTGAATTTTATTGTATGAGATGATCATGTTTTGTAACCGAGTTATCGGCAACCGGCAGGAGCCATATGGTTGTCGCTTTATTGTATGCAATGCAATCGCGATGTAATGCTTTACTTTATCACTAAACGGTAGCGATAGTCGTGGAAGCACAAGCTTGGCGAGGCGACAACGATGCTACGATGGAGATCAAGGTGGCACGCCGGTGACGATGGTGATCACGACGGTGCTTCGGAGATGAAGATCACAAGCACAAGATGATGATGGCCATGTCATATCACTTATATTGATTGCATGTGATGTTTATCTTTTATGCATCTTATCTTGCTTTGATTGACGGTAGCATTATAAGATGATCTCTCACTAATTATCAAGAAGTGTTCTCCCTGAGTATGCACCGTTGCGAAAGTTCTTCGTGCTGAGACACCACGTTATGATCGGGTGTGATAGGCTCTACGTTCAAATACAACGGGTGCAAAACAATTGCACACGCGGAATACTCAGGTTATACTTGACGAGCCAAGCATATACAGATATGGCCTCGGAACACGGAGACCGAAAGGTCGAGCGTGAATCATATAGTAGATATGATCAACATAATGATGTTCACCAATGAAACTACTCCATCTCACGTGATGATCGGACATGGTTTAGTTGATTTGGATCACGTAATCACTTAGAGGATTAGAGGGATGTCTATCTAAGTGGGAGTTCTTTAAGTAAATTAACTGAACTTAATTTATCATGAAACTTAGTACCTGATAAGTATCTTGCTTGTTTATGCTTGTTTGTAGATAGATGGCTCGTGCTGTTGTTCCGTTGAATTTTAATGCGTTCCTTGAGAAAGCAAAGTTGAAAGATGATGGTAGCAATTACACGTACTGGGTCCGTAACTTGAGGATTATCCTCATTGCTGCACAGAAGAATTACGTCCTGGAAGCACCGCTGGGTGCCAGGCCTGCTGCAGGAGCAACGCCGAATGTTATGAACGTCTGGCAGAGCAAAGCTGATGACTACTCGATAGTTCAGTGTGCCATGCTTTACGGCTTAGAATCGGGACTTCAATGGCGTTTTGAACGTCATGGAGCATATGAGATGTTCCAGGAGTTGAAGTTAATATTTCAAGAAAATGCCCGGATTGAGAGATATGAAGTCTCCAATAAGTTCTATAGCTGCAAGATGGAGGAGAACAGTTCTGTCAGTGAGCATATACTCAAAATGTCTGGGTATAATAATCACTTGATTCAATTGGGAGTTAATCTTCCAGATGATTGCGTCATTGACAGAATTCTCCAATCACTGCCACCAAGCTACAAGAGCTTCGTGATGAACTATAATATGCAAGGGATGAACAAGACTATTCCCGAGCTCTTCGCAATGCTAAAAGCTGCGGAGGTAGAAATCAAGAAGGAGCGTCAAGTGTTGATGGTCAACAAGACCACTAGTTTCAAGAAAAAGGGCAAAGGGAAGAAGAAGGGGAACTTCAAAAAGAACGGCAAGCAAGTTGCTACTCAAGAGAAGAAACCCAAACCTGGACCTAAGCCTGAAGCTGAGTGCTTCTATTGCAAGCAGACTGGTCACTGGAAGTGGAACTGCCCAAAGTATTTGGCGGATAAGAAGGATGGCAAGGTGAACAAAGGTATATGTGATATACATGTTATTGATGTGTACCTTACCAATGCTCGCAGTAGCACCTGGGTATTTGATACTGGTTCTGTTGCTAATATTTGCAACTCGAAACAGGGACTACGGATCAAGCGAAGATTGGCTAAGGACGAGGTGACGATGCGTGTGGGAAACGGTTCCAAAGTCGATGTGATCGCAGTCGGCACGCTACCTCTACATCTACCTTCGGGATTAATATTAGACCTAAATAATTGTTATTTGGTGCCAGCGTTAAGCATGAACATTATATCTGGATCTTGTTTGATGCGAGACGGTTATTCATTTAAATCTGAGAATAATGGTTGTTCTATTTATATGAGTAATATCTTTTATGGTCATGCACCCTTGAAGAGTGGTCTATTCTTGTTGAATCTCGATGGTAGTAACACACATATTCATAATGTTGAAACCAAAAGATGCAGAGTTGATAATGATAGTGCAACATATTTGTGGCACTGCCGTTTAGGTCATATCGGTGTAAAGCGCATGAAGAAACTCCATACTGATGGACTTTTGGAACCACTTGATTATGAATCACTTGGTACTTGCGAACCGTGCCTCATGGGCAAGATGACCAAAACACCGTTCTCCGGTACTATGGAGAGAGCAACAAATTTGTTGGAAATCATACATACAGATGTATGTGGTCCGATGAATATTGAGGCTCGTGGCGGATATCGTTATTTTCTCACCTTCACAGATGACTTAAGCAGATATGGGTATATCTACTTAATGAAACATAAGTCTGAAACGTTTGAAAAGTTCAAAGAATTTCAGAGTGAAGTTGAAAATCATCGTAACAAGAAAATAAAGTTTCTACGATCTGATCGTGGAGGAGAATATTTGAGTTACGAGTTTGGTGTACATTTGAAAAATTGTGGAATAGTTTCGCAACTCACGCCACCCGGAACACCATAGCGTAATGGTGTGTCCGAACATCGTAATCGTACTTTACTAGATATGGTGCGATCTATGATGTCTCTTACTGATTTACCGCTATCGTTTTGGGGATACGCTCTAGAGACAGCTGCATTCACGTTAAATAGGACACCATCAAAATCCGTTGAGACGACGCCTTATGAACTGTGGTTTGGCAAGAAACCAAAATTGTCGTTTCTAAAAGTTTGGGGCTGCGATGCTTATGTGAAAAAGCTTCAACCTGATAAGCTCGAACCCAAATCGGAGAAATGTGTCTTCATAGGATATCCAGAGGAGACTATTGGATACACCTTCTATCACAGATCCGAAGGCAAGACTTTTGTTGCTAAATTCGGAAACTTTCTGGAGAAGGAGTTTCTCTTGAAAGAAGTGAGTGGGAGGAAAGTAGAACTTGACGAGGTAACTGTACCTACTCCCTTATTGGAAAGTAGTACATCACAGAAAACTGTTTCTGCGACACCTACACCAGTTAGCGAGGAAGCTAATGATGATGATCATGAAACTTCAGAACAAGATACTACTGAACCTCGTAGATCAACCAGAGTAAGATCCGCGCCAGAGTGGTACGGTAATCCTGTTCTGGAAGTCATGCTACTAGATCATGATGAACCTACGAACTATGAAGAAGCGATGGTGATCCCAGATTCCGCAAAGTGGCTTGAAGCCATGAAATCTAAGATAGGATCCATGTATGAGAACAAAGTATGGACTTTGGTTGACTTGCCCGATGATCGGCAAGCAATTGAGAATAAATGGATCTTCAAGAAGAAGACTGACGCTGACGGTAATATTACTGTCTACAAAGCTCGACTTGTCGCAAAAGGTTTTCGGCAAGTTCAAGGGATTGACTACGATGAGACCTTCTCACCCGTAGCGATGCTTAAGTCTGTCCGAATCATGTTAGCAATTGCCGCATTTTATGATTATGAAATTTGGCAGATGGATGTCAAAACTGCATTCCTGAATGGATTTCTGGAAGAAGAGTTGTATGTGATGCAACCAGAAGGTTTTGTCGATCCAAAGGGAGCTAACAAAGTGTGCAAGCTCCAGCGATCCATTTATGGACTGGTGCAAGCCTCTCGGAGTTGGAATAAACGTTTTGATAATGTGATCAAAGCATTTGGTTTTATACAGACTTTTGGAGAAGCCTGTATTTACAAGAAAGTGAGTGGGAGCTCTGTAGCATTTCTGATATTATATGTGGATGACATATTACTAATTGGAAATGATGTAGAATTTCTGGATAGCATAAAGGGATACTTGAATAAGAGTTTTTCAATGAAAGACCTCGGTGAAGCTGCTTACATATTAGGCATTAAGATCTATAGAGATAGATCAAGACGCTTAATTGGACTTTCACAAACCACGTACCTTGACAAAATTTTGAAAAAGTTCAAAATGGATCAAGCAAAGAAAGGATTCTTGCCTGTGTTACAAGGTGTGAAGTTGAGTAAGACTCAATGCCCGACCACTGCAGAAGATAGAAAGAATATGAAAGATGTTCCCTATGCATCAGCCATAGGATCTATCATGTATGCAATGCTGTGTACCAGACCTGATGTGTGCCTTGCTATAAGTCTAGTAGGGAGGTACCAAAGTAATCCAGGAGTGGATCACTGGACAACAGTCAAGAACATCCTGAAATACCTGAAAAGGACTAAGGATATGTTTCTCATATATGGAGGTGACAAAGAACTCATCGTAAAAGGTTACGTTGATGCAAGCTTTGACACTGATCCGGACGATTCTAAATCGCAAACCGGATACATGTTTACATTAAACGGTGGAGCTGTCAGCTGGTGCAGTTCTAAACAAAGCGTTGTAGCGGGATCTACATGTGAAGCGGAGTACATAGCTGCTTCGGAAGCAGCAAATGAAGGAGTCTGGATGAAGGAGTTCATATCCGATCTAGGTGTCATACCTAGTGCATCGGGTCCAATGAAAATCTTTTGTGACAATACTGGTGCAATTGCCTTGGCAAAGGAATCCAGATTTCACAAGAGAACCAAGCACATCAAGAGACGCTTCAATTCCATCCGGGATCTAGTCCAGGTGGGAGACATAGAGATTTGCAAGATACATAGGGATCTGAATATTGCAGACCCGTTGACTAAGCCTCTTCCACGAGCAAAACATGATCAGCACCAAGGCTCCATGGGTGTTAGAATCATTATTGGGTAATCTAGATTATTGACTCTAGTGCAAGTGGGAGACTGAAGGAAATATGCCCTAGAGGCAATAATAAAGTTATTATTTATTTCTTTATATCATGATAAATGTTTATTATTCATGCTAGAATTGTATTAACCGGAAACATAATACATGTGTGAATACATAGACAAACAAAGTGTCACTAGTATGCCTCTACTTGACTAGCTCGTTAATCAAAGATGGTTATGTTTCCAAACCATGAACAATGAGTTGTTATTTGATTAACGGGATCACATCATTAAGTGAATGATCTGATTGACATGACCCATTCCATTAGCTTAGCACCCGATCGTTTAGTATGTTAATATTGCTTTCTTCATGACTTATACATGTTCCTATGACTATGAGATTATGCAACTCCCGTTTGCCAGAGGAACACTTTGTGTGCTACCAAATGTCACAACGTAACTGGGTGATTATAAAGGAGCTCTACAGGCGTCTCCAAAGGTAAATGTTGGGTTGGCGTATTTCGAGATTAGGATTTGTCACTCCGATTGTCGGAGAGGTATCTCTGGGCCCTCTCGGTAATGCACATTACTTAAAGCCTTGCAAGCATTGCAACTAATGAGTTAGTTGTGGGATGATGTATTACAGAACAAGTAAAGAGACTTGCCGGTAACGAGATTGAACTAGGTATTGGAATACCGACGATCGAATCTCGGGCAAGTAACATACCGATGACAAAGGGAACAACGTATGTTGTTATGCGGTCTAACCGATAAAGATCTTCGTAGAATATGTAGGAGCCAATATGGGCATCTAGGTCCCGCTATTGGTTATTTACCGGAGGCGTGTCTCGGTCATGTCTACATTGTTCTCGAACCCGTAGGGTCCGCACGCTTAAGGTTACGATGACAGTTATGTTATGAGTTTATGCATTTTGATGTACCGAAGGTTGTTCGGAGTCCCGGATGTGATCACGGACATGACGAGGAGTCTCGAAATGGTCGAGACATAAAGATTGATATATTGGAAGCCTATGTTTGGATATCGTAAGTGTTCCGGGTGAAATCGGGATTTTACCGGAGTACCGGGAGGTTACCGGAACCCCCCGGGAGCTAAATGGGCCATGATGGGCCTTAGTGGAAAAGAGAATAGGCAGCCCTACATGGGCCGCGCGCCCCTCCCCTCCCTTGGTCCGAATAGGACAAGGAGAGGGGGCCGGCCTCTCTCTCTCTTTTCCCCCCTCCGCGAATCCTATTCCAACTAGGATTGGGGGGGGGGGAATCCTACTCCCAGAGGGAGTAGGACTCTCCTGGCGCGCCCTCCTTGGCCGGCCGCCTCCCCCCCCTTTGGTCCTTTATATACTGAGGCAGAGGCACCCTAGATACACACAAGTTGATCCACGTGATCTATTCCTTAGCCGTGTGCGGCGCCCCAGCCACCATAGTCCTCGATAATATTGTAGCGGTGCTTAGGCGAAGCCCTGCAGCAGTAGTACATCAAGATCGTCACCACGCCGTCATGCTGACGGAACTCTTCCCCGACACTTTGCTGGATCGGAGTCCGGGGATCGTCATCGAGCTGAACATGTGCTAAAACTCGGAGGTGCTGTAGTTTCGGTGCTTGATCGGTCGGGCCGTGAAGACGTACGACTACATCAACCAAACGCTTCCGTTGTCGATCTACAAGGTATGTAGATCACACTCTCCCCTCTCGTTGCTATGCATCAACATAATCTTGCGTGTGCGTAGGAAAATTTTGAAATTACTACGTTCCCGAACAACTTGGTATATAGACTTTGGCGTAGACTCCCCGGCAACGGCGCCAGAAATCCTTCTTGCTACCTCTTGAGCACTGTGTTGGTTTTTCCCCGAAGAGGAAGGGATGATGCAGCAGAGTAGCGTAAGTATTTCCCTCAGTTTTTGAGAACCAAGGTATCAATCCAGTAGGAGGCTATGCACGAGTCCCTCGTACCTGCACAAAACAAATAAATCCTCGCAACCAATGAGATAAGGGGTTGTCAATCCCTACACGACCACTTACGAGAGTGAGATCTGATAGATATGATAAGATAATATCTTTGGTATTTTTATGATAAAGATGCAAAGTAAAATAAAAGCAATGTATTGGAAGATTAATATGATGAAGATAGACCCGGGGGCCATAGGTTTCACTAGTGGCTTCTCTCAAGAGCATAAGTATTCTACGGTGGGTGAACAAATTACTGTTGAGCAATTGACAGAATTGAGCATAGTTATGAGAATATCTAGGCATGATCATGTATATAGGCATCACATCCGAGACAAGTAGACCGACTCCTGCCTGCATCTACTACTATTACTCCACTCATCGACCGCTATCCAGCATGCATCTAGAGTATTAAGTTAATGAAAATAGAGTAACGCCTTAAGCAAGATGACATGATGTAGAGGGATAAACTCATGCAATATGATGAAAACCCCATCTTGTTATCCTCGATGGCAACAATACAATACATGCCTTGTTGCCCCTACTGTCACTGGGAAAGGACACCGCAAGATTGAACCCAAAGCTAAGCACTTCTCCCATTGCAAGAAAGATCAATCTAGTAGGCCAAACCAAACTGATAATTCGAAGAGACTTGCAAAGATAACCAATCATACATAAAAGAATTCAGAGAAGATTCAAATATTGTTCATAGATAGACTTGATCATAAACCCACAATTCATCTGTCTCAACAAACACACCGCAAAAAGAAGATTACATCGAATAGATCTCCACAAGAGAGGGGGAGAACATTGTATTGAGATCCAAAAAGAGAGAAGAAGCCATATAGCTAATAACTATGGACCCGTAGGTCTGAGGTGAACTACTCACACTTCATCGGAGGGGTTATGGTGATGATGTAGAAGCCCTTCGTGATGGATACCCCCTCCGGCGGAGCTCCGGAACAGGCCCCAAGATGGGATCTCATGGATACAGAAAGTTGCGGTGGTGGAATTAGGGTTTTGGCTCCGTATCTAATCATTTGGGGGTATGTAGGTATATATAGGAGGAAGAAGTACGTCGGTGGAGCAACAGGGAGCCCATGAGGGTGGAGGGCGCGCCTGGGGGGGGGGGGGTAGGCGCGCCCCCTACCTTGTGGCCTCCTCTTTTGTGTCTTGACGTAGGGTCCAAGTCTCCTGGATCATGTTCGGTGAGAAAATCACGTTCCCGAAGGTTTCATTCCGTTTGGACTCCATTTGATATTCCTTTTCCTTGAAACCCTAAAATAGGCAAAAAAAAAGCAATTCTGGGCTAGGCCTCCGGTTAATAGGTTAGTCCCAAAAATAATATAAAAGTGGATAATAAAGCCCAATAATGTCCAAAACAGTAGATAATATAGCATGGAGCAAACAAAAATTATAGATACGTTGGAGACGTATCACTGCATATTATTGAGTCCGCTCCTAGCGTGTCTTTTCCGGTTAGTCTCCCATCATACCGTGATTTAGGGAGACCTATCTTCTTAAGGCCAGGAATGAAGTCAACACAAAACCCAATGACATCCTCTGTTTGATGGCCCATGGATATGCTTCCTTCTGGCCTAGCACGGTTACGGACATATTTCTTTAGGACTCCCATGAACCTCTCAAAGGGGAACATATTGTGTAGAAATACGGGGCCCAGAATGACAATCTTGTCGACTAGATGAACTAGGACATGCATCATGATATTGAAGAAGGATGGTGGGAACACCAGCTCGAAACTGACAAGACATTGCGCCACATCACTCCTTAGCCTTGGTATGATATCTGGATCGATCACCTTCTGAGAGATTGCATTGAGGAATGCACATAGCTTCACAATGGCTAATTAGACGTTTTTCGGTAGAAGCCCCCTCAATGCAACCGGAAGCAGTTGCGTCATAATCATGTGGCAGTCATGAGACTTTAGGTTCTAGAACTTTTTCTCTGGAATATTTATTATTACCTTTATATTCGACGAGAAGCCAGTCGGGACCTTCATACTAAGCAGGCATTCAAAAAAGATTTCCTTCTCTTCTTTGGTAAGAGCGTAGCTGGCAGGACCTTCATACTGCTTTGGAGGCATGCCGTCTTTTTCGTGCAAACGTTGTAGGTCCTCCCGTGCCTTAGGTGTATCTTTTGTCTTCCCATACACGCCCAAGAAGCCTAAAAGGTTCACGCAAAGGTTCTTCGTCACGTGCAACACGTCGATTGAAGAGCGTACCTCTAGCTCTTTCCAGTAGGGTAGGTCCCAAAATATAGATTTCTTCTTCCACATGGGTGTGCGTCCCTCAGCGTCATTCGGAACAGCTAGTCCGCCGGGACCCTTTCCAAATATTACATGTAAATCAGAGACCATATCAAGTACGTGATCACCGGTACGCATGGCGGGCTTCTTCCGGTGATCTGCCTCGCCTTTGAAATGCTTGCCTTTTCTTTCGACATTGATGGTTGGTCGGGAGGAATCGACGATGGCCCAGGTACACATTCTTCCTGCATATGTCCAGGTATATACTTTTGGTGTCAGCTAAACAGTGTGTGCATGCATGGTATCCCTTGTTTGTTTGTCCTGAAAGGTTACTGAGAGCGGGCCAATCGTTGATGGTTACAAAAAGCAACGCATGCAGGTTAAATTCAACCTTTTTGTGCTCATCCCACGCACGTACACCGTTTCCATTCCACAACTGTAAAAGTTCTTCAACTAATGGCCTTAGGTACACATCAATGTCGTTGCCGGGTTGCTTAGGGCCTTGGATGAGAATTGGCATCATAATGAACTTCCGCTTCATGCACATCCAAGGAGGAAGGTTATACATACATAGAGTCACGGGCCAGGTGTTGTGATTGCTGCTCTGCTCCCTGAAAGGATTAATGCCATCCGCGCTTAAACCAAACCATACGTTCCTTGGGTCACCGGCAAACTGAGCCCAGTACTTTCTCTCGATTTTTCTCCACTGCGACCCGTCAGTGGGTGCTCTCAAATTCCCCTCTTTCTTACGGTCCTCACTGTGCCATCGCATCAACTTGGCATGCTCTTCGTTTCTGAACAGTCATTTCAACCGTGGTATTATAGGAGCATACCACATCACCTTCGCAGGAACCCTCTTCCTGCGGGGCTCGCCCTCAACATCACCAGGGTCATGTCGTCTGATCTTATACCGCAATGCACCGCATACCGGGCATGCATTCAAATCCTTGTACGCACCGTGGTAGAGGATGCAGTCATTAGGGCATGCATGTATCTTCTCCACCTCCAATCCTAGAGGGCATACGACCTTCTTTGTTGCGTATGTACTGTCGGGCAATTCGTTATCCTTTGGAAGCTTCTTCTTCAATATTTTTAGTAGCTTCTCAAATCCTTTGTCAAGCACAGAATTCTCTGCCTTCCACTGCAGCAATTTCAGTACGGTACCGAGCTTTGTGTTGCCATCTTCGCAATTGGGGCACAACCCTTTTTTGTGATCTCTAACATGCGATCGAACTTTAGCTTCTCCTTTTCACTTTCGCACTTTTCCCTTGCATCAACAATGACCCGGCGGAGATCATCATCGGGCACATCGTCTGGTTCCTCTTGATCTTCAGCTTCCCCCGTTGTAGCATCACTGTATTCAGGGGGCACATAGTTGTCATCGTCCTCTTCTTCTTTGGTGTCTTCCATCATAACCCCTATTTCTCCGTGCTTCGTCCAAACATTATAGTGTGGCATGAAACCCTTATAAAGCAGGTGGGTGTGAAGGATTTTCTTGTTAGAGTAAGACCTCGTATTCCCACAATCAGGGCATGGACAACACATAAAACCATTCTGCTTCTTTGCCTTAGCCACTTCAAGAAATTTCCGCACGCTCTTAATGTACTTGGAGGTGTGTCTGTCACCGTATATCCATTGCCGGTTCATCTGCGTGCATTATATATAATTATGTGTGTCAAAAGTAAGAAAAATAGACAAGTATCTATCTAAAGTAAGATTTTTTTTTCTTTCAAAAAGAAGATAAGAACAAGAGGCTCACCACGGTGGTGCCGGCGACGAGATCGGCGCGGGCGATCGACGGAGGTGAAGACGAGGACGGGACATGACGGACCGCTAAACCTAGACAAATCTCGGAAAAAATGGAGCTCTGAGGTCGAGCTTCGAGAGGAGAAAGCTTAACTAATGTGGCTCGGGCATTTCATCGAACACCTCACATGCATAAGAGGTGAGCTAGAGCACCCAAATGCCCTTCCTCGCCGGCCAGCAAAAAACAGAGCACTGTGGAGTGCTCTGCTCGCCGACGATGGGGTATATATAGGAAAATCATTGGTCCCGGTTCGAGCCAAGAACCGGGACCTATATTCGTGGGCCAGGAGCGAGGCCCATTGGTCCCGGTTCGTGCCAAGAACCGGGACAAATGGGCCCAGACGAACCGGGACCAATGCCCACGAGGCCCCGGCTGGCCCCCTGGGCTCATGAACCGGGACGAATGCATCCATTGGTCCTGGTTCATGGTAGAACCGGGACTAATGGGCTGGCCAGGCCCGAACGAAAGCCCCTTTTTCTACTAGTGTACCATGCCAAAGTATTTCAAACATACATCAACAGGTGGAAATACATCATTACTACCAAACATCAACAATCTATATTATATGATTCTTGATTCTACAAGCTTATTGTTTAATGCAAACCAATACTGAGAGCGTCAACACATTTTCATATTGCATATATACAATGCAATTAGACCTATTTCCCATATTCTTCTATTATATATTAATTTTTCTTTGTGAAATATTGCAAACAAATGCAAACCAATTGTGAGAGCATTGGGACATTGTTATATTATGTTAATTTGAAGTCTATATTTGGTTCTACGAGACAACCAACCTCAATGCAGCGAATCAAGGAAGTAAGTTGATGGGATCTATCTGGCAACATCAATTATTCAGTGAGCAGAGAGAAGTAGGAAAGGGGAATGGGATTAAGGAAAATGAACATTCTCACTATGTGAAAGTAGGAGTAGGGGAAAGAAGAACCATGAAGTCAATCATACTATAGAATGGGAAAGTCAAGAATCATATTGATGGGATCCATCAAACAAATGACTTTTTGTAAATGCACTTTGGTACTATCAGTACACATTATGCCAAATATATCAAGGTTTAATTGATAATAAGAAAAAGGTTTGCTCTCTCGGTGTCTAGCCTTGATACTGTTGAAAAATATTTTAGAAAATCTGATAAAAAACTATATAAGAAGAAGAGATTGGTATGTCTAGCAAACTATATAAATTCAACATATAAGCCACCCTTGGTTCTCACGGGTCCATGTCTATGGAACCAAATACCAACCAACATAGTTTTTATGGAAATGTATATACTATATACATAAATTAAATTAATTTCAATACAAGATTACTACATGAACATGCCAACTTTGTATACCGGTAGAAAATCAACTTATGACTACACGAAAACAATCAGAACTATTGAACTTATGTTTACAGGAAAGCTAACCAACATGATAAAAATGTCGGCAAAAAAATAAAAATGTAATTTTAAGAATGTTTTCGATCATAATACTATAGTTGGTACGGCAAGCATAATTAGGAAGTAAAGACTTACGAGACAACACACCTATTTATGTATCAATAAAAACCCAAATTACCAAAGATGAAACTATGTTTGCAAAATTAATCCTTATATTTAAAATTGTCACCGCATTTGGTTTTATGTTTCCCTTTGATAAATCAATTAATATGTTCTAAATATTTCACTTCATAAAATCCTAACCGTGCATCGAGCAGGCCACTTTGCTAGTTGAGGGAACGATAGTCAACACACATTCGGAGACTATCATCCTTCTTGCTGAAAAATATTGCGGGTGATCCCCATGGAGATGAACTGGGCTGTATATATCCTTTTTGTAGCAACTTGTCCAACTATTTCTTCAATTCCACTAATTCAGAAGAAGGCATTCGATAATACTTCTTGTATATTGGTGCGGTTCCGGGAACAATATCAATAGAAAACTCAAGCTCCCGGTCGGGTGGCATTCCTGGAAATTCTTTGGGGAATACATCTGGAAAAATTCGCTGACAACTGGAATTAACTCCATATCTATGGCTGTAGCTTTGTAGGCCATACCTCTTTTTGACATGGTTCTACTAGCAAAGAATTGTGCTTGCTTTCCAGATGGGTTTACCTATGTAACTTCTCTGGTCACACAATTTATACAGACTTGATGTGTTGTTAACCACTCCATTCCCAATATAACATCCAGTCCCAAGGATTCAATAGATACAAGGGATGTGGGGAAGGTTATCCCATTTATTGATATTTCCATGTCCCAACATATGATATTTGTCCTGAGCATAGATCCGGGGGATTGCACCACCATAATTTTGTCCAAAAGAGTGTAGGAAAGGTGATGTTGGGCAACAAAACTCCACAAAATAAAGGAGTGGTTAGCCCCGGAATCGAAAAAAATCGTTGTAGGTACGTTATTAAAAGGGAACATACCAAGGCCAACATCTGGTGCTTCGTGGAATTCTTCTGTGGAGATATGATGAACTTGGCCTTGAATATACCCCCATTTGGGGTAATGTTCCACATTGTTAACTTGAGGCTCGAGGTTCGTCGGTGGCTTTTCGTTCTTGGGGCACTGTCTGGCATAGTGTCCAGTTTGTCCACAAGTGTAACATGCATTATTACGCTGGCAATCTTCCTTTACTGGGTGTGTGATGATAGTTTTGACTTGATTCTAGTCTTGGTGTTGCCTTGCTACCATGTTGGGTTGAACTCAATTCGCGCCTGTTGCCGAGTACGAACCTTTTGCAAGAATTTCCCTTCCTTCTTGGGTTCGAACTTGCGTTTACGGTCTTCATATGCAGACTTATGATCATTGGCGAGTTTTTGCTCTCTTTCAGCAATGAGTGCTTTATTCACCAAGGTTTGGAAATCTAATAAGTCCAAAGTACTAAGCGGACAACGGAGGGTATGATTGAGTCCTCTGAAAAACCAATCTATCTTCTGTTCTTCGGTGGCCACATCATGAGTGGAATAACATGCAAAATGTTTGAACTTGTTCAAATACTCACTTACAGTTGAGTTTCCTTGAATAAGGGTAAGGAATTCTCGCTGCTTGACTTTCATGATGCCGGGAGGAATATGATACTTGCGGAAATTATCTTTAAATTCTCCCATCAGCAGGCCACATTAGTTTGGCATTGTCCCACCAAATAGCAGTTGGACCTTCCGGATACTGAGTGGCATAGGATACCTTGTCAGCTTCTTCAGTACGTGCAATTTCTAGCTTCTTTTTGATGGTCATCAATCAGTCATCAACTTCCATGGGATCTACGGCTTGACAGAAGTTTGGCGGTTTGGTCCTTTGAAAATCAGATAGCTTGGAGTGTGTACCATTATTGTTACTCTGATTCTGCCCAAACAGAGTTTGCATGCTTCTTAAAAACTATATCAGATCCTGATTTCTCTTTTCCTCAAATATTCGCATTACATGATCTGTTGTTGGTGCCTGCGTTGGTGGAGGAGGAGGTGGTTGAAATTGTTCTGGAGAATACCCTGCTTGTCTGGCGGATCGACAAACTGAGATGTCGTCGCCGGCATGACTGCTGCTGCCACACCTTGTCATCCTATATTTGATCCGAATAAGAAGTATTGAGATGAGCAACATCCATAAAGGAAAAAGGGAGGCGAGGCAACAACCCAAATAAGGCGAAAGAAAAGCCAAAGCGAAAAAATAATTATACATAAAGGCACACATCATACATGGAAATAAAAACATCATGGATGGTACTACTCGGGTACATGCATACGTTCTACCACCACTATCATATATCGGCGTTGACCTCATCTAATCGCGGCTACAAAACTCACACTAGCAAGCTGAAGACTCCGCTGGTGTCTCTTCTATCTCAGAGTCTGAATCGGAACTGATGATGCTAACAGAGACCTCCTGGGTGAAGGAAACACGACGACGCTAACGGGGTGGCTCTCCCTCATAGTATGGGGAAGGACGGCTCCTCAGCATACAAGCAGTTGGAGTAGCGAGAAGAGAAGCCCACTCGGCTGGAGACTCGTGAGGGGTTAAGGTCGAGACATCCGAGTTCGCCTAGGAGGGTCTGGATGTATCTGGGTAGGTGGGGTGGGGTAACTGGAGGGACGAGAGGTGTAATAGAAGAAGAAGTAGGAGTAAGTGCAGCTCGAGCGGCAGTGAGTGCGTCTCGAGTGCATCTTAACTCCTGAGTCAAGTTGTGGATCAATAAGTACCCGACCGTTACATAACGAGACATGTGGTTGGCTGAACGGTCACACTCCGGATCAATGTATGGAAAGCCGGCTTGCCCTGTTTGTGCAAACAGGGACCGGTAGAAATAGAAATTTGGCTGCGTTTGCATCTGAATCTCGTTGTATCGCAAATCGGTGAGAGCCCCGAGTGTAGTGAACTGGATAGCCTGGTCAGGAGTAGAAGCAACCCCTCCCTTGGAGGAACAGGTGTAGGTGCCCACCATGGAAATGGTGTGCAGAATGTCCTCCGCATGGTACTCGTACACGGTGTCGTCAAGTCACTCTCGGTACACCTGGTACACAGGGTCATCACCGTCGGGGTAGAGTCGAAGCCAAACGTTGTGAAAGGTCTGTTTGGAATTAATATATGTTCTCTTCCCACAGAGTTCTTGTCGCATGACTAATATCAGCAGAGGCAAGTCCTATAAGCATTGGTCTAAGTCTAAGAAAATACAAAAAAAATCGCTTATACGATTTCACTTACATAGAATTTATATATCATAATAGCGGATAAAGGCATCATTAAAGGAGTCGGGTCTAATTATTGTATGCTTCTTTCCGATTTTATGGTGGATTTTATAAGAACTCTCTTTGTTTTCTTAATAAATAATCAAAAAATTAATTGTTTTTCATACTAAACTTTTATACTTATTTTAAATTAAGTGTAACATATTAAAAAAATAATATACCTTTTGTATTACTTATCCACATAACACTATTTTCAAATAATAGCTATATCATTCATTGTTGTACAATTATTGTAATGTATATCATTGAAATTTTTTATTTTGTAAGATTTAAATTGTGTGATGTACCAAACAATCTCTTTCTTATTAAAAAATATTTGGAATTAATTTTCCAGTATTGCATAAATCATATATTCTACACACAAACACATATATCTTCTAATATTATTGAATAACATGATAAATATTTCTAAATCATATAGACACTAACAAATTATTTAACAGTGTTTTCTAGTGTTTTCTAGGCAACCTTATTCATAAAAACTTCTATGGCATAGGAAATGTGACTTGCAAGTTGGGTTCGGTAAAATGTAGTTGGTTCTACTTTTGCGTATGATTTGATTATATGACATGCTCGTCTCGATTCACTTGGTTTTATGTGGTACAAATGAGATCTCCTACCCGTTCCTCAAATGCATTGAAATATAAGTTATCGTATGTTTTATTATGATACTAAGACATCCATCATAAAGGTAGGCTAGCATATTTAAACTCAACCTTGCTAGTCAGATTGATTTGGCTCTGCGTGGGTATATATAAACAATTCGTATGTAATGTGAACTTGTGGTCCTGCAAGTTGAGACCCTGTTTAAGAAAAGCCTAGGGTGCCTTCGAGTTTTGTGTCCTTTTTAGGAAAACGAGACGACGACAACTGCTAGAAGATGGAATAAGGTTCTCCCCCGCCTACCCCCGTCTCGGTGGTGTGGGGCTCCGTGAGGGAGGGGCGATGATGACGAGGCGGCGCCTTCGGCTCGCTGCTCTACGAATCTAGATGTAATTTCTATTATTTTTGGTGTTCATTGTACCGCGGCATCTATTCTCGCATTAATCGAGACAAGAGGTTACTCTCGCGCTGGTGAGATTCGAACCTTGGTCTACCGGTTGATTGCACTAGCTGCTTGCCTCACGTTGGTGCAAAACTAGTAGGTCGGACCAACTTAACTCGAATCGAGCTGGGTTTCCAGTATTTCCTCTATGTTTTTCCATGTTTTTTGTTTTCTTTTTCTTATTCTCTGATTTTTTTTCCTCTATTTTCACTCTACATTTTCGTATATGTCAAAAACATTTTTTAATAAGTGATCAACCTTTTTTGTATACATGTTCAACATTGTTCGAACGCTTATTCAACATTTTCAAATAATTATTCAACAATTTAATACGTATTTATAAAAAATTTAAATACTTGATCAACTTTTTACAAATACTCATTCAATATTTTAAAATTCTTACTCAACATTTTTAATATTTTTTCAACATTTTCAAATATTTGTTCAATAAATTTCAAATACTCATTCAACATTTTTAATACTTAATCATGGTAAAAAAATACTTAGTCAATATTTTCCAAATACTTGTTCG
Organism: Triticum urartu; assembly: GCF_056163025.1. Classification (NCBI taxonomy): domain Eukaryota; kingdom Viridiplantae; phylum Streptophyta; class Magnoliopsida; order Poales; family Poaceae; genus Triticum; species Triticum urartu. The sequence continues at coordinate 719,533,466 of NC_141879.1, forward strand.
AATTTTTTTAATACTTATTCAACATTTTCAAATACTTGTTGAACATTTTTCAGATACTCATTCAACCCTTATGATACACATTAAACATTTTCCAAATACTCGTTCAACATTTTTTTAATACTTACTCAACAATTTTCAAATACTTGTTCAAAATCTTTAATACTTATTCAACATTCTCAAATACTTGTTCAACATTTTTCAAATAGTCGTTCATCATTTTTTAATACTTAGTCAACATTTTTCAAATACATGTTCAACATTTTGTAATACTTATTTACCATTTTCAGATACTGGTTCCACATTTTTTAAGTACCCGTTCAACATTTATGATACATATTCAACATGTTTCATACACTCATTCAACATTTTTCTAATACTTACTCAACATTTTTCAAACACTTGTTCAAACTTTTTAATACTTATGCAAAATTTTCAAATACTTGTTCAACATTTTTCAAATACTCGTTCAACATTTTTATTTTGAATGCTTGATTAACATTTTTATATACATGATCAACATTTTTTGAAATACTTGTTCAACATTTTTCAAATACTTGTTCAACATTTTAAAATATTTATTCAATATTTTTCAAATACTTTTTCAACATGTTTCAAATAATATTTTAAAGTATAAACAAGGACAAAAATAAAGCAAAAAATGCAATTAGAAAAGTTAAACAAGAAGAAGAAAACGAGGATGTGGCCTCTCTCGCGCCTGGGCCGGCCCAATTTGCTCTCTCCTTCAGCGAGCATTCCCTCGCTCTCGCAGAAAGAGGGAAATAGGGGCGCCCTCATTGTACTGAGTCTTCTTCGTTGGCGCCTTATGCGCCACTTTTTCCAGGTAGCGCTCACGTGCAGCTCAAGGGGCGAACGATGTGAATTGAACCCGTGCATGGTGGATTCACAGTCCACTGCTTTGCACTTGGACGGCCCATTCATTCTATCGCCCTTTCATTCGATCACAGTGGCGCTCGATCGATCCTTCCTTCCATCGCTTTATTCCATCGCTCGACAAAAAAAAACTTGCTTGATAGATTTAGTTAACGACGTTGATCAGTTTAGTTGACCGCATTGACCTTATCTTTAAAAAGCTCATCTCTTTAAAGAAAGTTCATCCATTTTTGAAAAAAGTTCATCAATTAAGAAAATCATCGACCGTTAAAAACAATCGGATTTGACAAAAGTTCATCGATTTTGAAAAAAAAAGTTCACTGAATCTGAAAAAAAAAGTTCATCAAATCTGAAAAAAAAATTCCTCGACTTGAAAAAAAGTACATCGAATTTGAGAAAAGTTCATCGGTTTTAAAAAAAGTACATCTAATTTGAGAAAAGTTCATCAAATTTTAAGAAAAATCATTCAATTTTGAAAAAGTTCGTTCAATTTGAAAAAAGGGCATCGATTTTGAAAAAAGTTCAATGATTTTGAAAAAAGCTCATCAATTTGCAATAAAAGGTTCATTCTATGAGCATTAAGAAAAAACCGAACAAAAACATTCCAAATAAAAAAGAAAAGAAAGAGAAAACAAAAAGAAATAGAAAACAATAAAAAGGTGTAAGAAAAAAAAGAGGAAAGAAGTTTCTATTGAGCACATAAGTTGTAGTCACTAGGGTGGTTAGCGCATCAAGGATCAACCAGGAGGTCCCCAGTTCGAATCCTGGCTACCAAATGGCCGAATAGGATTTGGCCATTGTACTATTATAATTAAAGATAAATAGATTGAAAGTAATTTGTAGTTGGGCCCCTTTTGCCCAGACTATGGGCCAGCCCTGGTCTGAAGTGTGATGCGTGTGTTACTTGGCTGGGTCTGTGATGCTCAAACAACAAAACTTGGCTGGGTCTGTTTCAAAAAAAACTTGGTGAGCGCTTGTGTTTGTATTGATGCTAAAAAAACTCTGTACCTGGCGACCTGCACAGCAATGATATGTAAGAGGAATGAAATGTGTGTTCCGTTTATAAAAAATAAAACTGCATAAGCGCCGGCCGCGGGGAGCTATGTACACTACTGTACGTGTCCACACGCGTCCGTCCGCTCGGTTGCTGGGCGCGGCCGCGAACAGGCGAACAGCTGCGCAGCTGACATACATACAACCGCAACCGCACCACTGTCCTCCCCCGGGACGGCGACGGATGGCTCCCCTTGGCCCTCCGACGCCGACGGGCCCACGCGCGCGTGCGGCCTCGTCGGGCAGCGCATCGTCGTCAGCTTGGCTTTTGGGGCGGGCAGAGCGGCGTCGCAGCGTCACGGCCAGCCAGGGAATCTTCTTCCTCCGTCTTATTATCACCTCTCCTCGTGATCGCATACATAGCATATCATAGCGCTCCCTGAAACAAGAAACGACACTAGGAAGAGTGCACGGGCATGGTCCTCGGCGAGACGACCTTCCAGAATACTACGTTTTGTACGTTATTTAACGTCGCCATGCCTCCTTTCTCCGTAGCACGGTAGTAGATTACCTGCTGCCGCGGGTCCGTCCGTCCGTCACGCCGGCTGCGACGTGCCTTGTTTGTTTCGTCTCGGCGCCCGCGATGGCTCTGTCGGCCGATCACGACCACCCATGGCGTCGCAGCGGCGGACCGGCCGAGCTCGCCTCACCATCCATTCTCGTCTTGGGCAGTGGGGCGGGGCCAACGACGGCGCACGGTCGAGAAGAAAGGCGGAAGAAATCGTCTCCTCTCTAGCAAGTGGTGCGGCCGATGCTTGATATTCGTCTCCCTTTTCAAGTCCAAATAGACTCCTTTTGAAGGAGTGCTATGCTGCTACAGGCCGCTCCGGTCGCCATCGTACCGTAGTGTCCGTCCGTTTTGCTGCTGCCTGGGCGCGGCCACGAGGAGAACAGCTGCGCAACTCAACGCCCGCACCAAAAGTTGGTGGCACGGCGACGGCGCGCGTGCGGTCTTGTCATTAGCTTGTCTTTTTTTTTTGACATGGTATTAGCCCGTCAGAACGGGCGCGCAAGTCAGCCAAGGACGTCTCAAGGAAAAAAACAAGTACACGTATGGTCATTTCAGAGAATTTTGAAATGATATTTTCAAGTTTTAAAATATATTCAAGCAACTATACGGGAAGATAACCCTTCCAATATGCTTTCACGGGTAGAAACCGCCTTAGTTCACCGACTTGCGACCTACTCCACCGCACCGCGCCAACCCCCCCCCCCCCCCCCCCCCCTTCCAGGGCGGCCTTCTCCGCTGCCCCGCCGTGCTGCCATGGCTACAGCTCAGAGCGTTGTGTCACTGACCTAGAGGCCCCAACGACCTTTAATGGGAAAATAGAAAAAAGTAGTGAATGAAGTTTTACAAAAACTTAGAAAATTGGTTGCGTTATAAACTTCTCCGCCGTGCCCAGCTCCCATGGCCGCGGCAGCCACGCCAACGCAATCTCCATCACCTTCGTCGACCTCGTCGTCGGCGACCCACTCACCCGGCGCTGCGACCGCGTCCCCGACGACCTGGCCGGACCCGTCCTGCGGTACGGCATGCTCGACTTTGAGCCCTTCCTGGCGCTGGCGAGTGCAAAGGACAGTGGCGGTGCTAGAACTAAACCTGTGATGTCAACTATAATTCCTCTCCAAATCTTACAGTATTTTTGAAATTTTTACATTAAATTTTATTTATATATTTAGAATGTTTGATCAAAATCTGTGTAGTCTGTGTAGTCAGTTGACTACACAGACATAGTGTGGTTTCGCCACTGGCAAAGGACATGTGTGACAAGGACGCGCCCTTCAGGGTCATCAGCAAGGTGCTGTGCGAGGACAGGTCGCCGTGTTCGTCTTCTCGTCTCGCACCGGTGAGTGATGTAGCCACGGCTCGAGCGAGTTGTTCAACGATTTTGCGATGGAGGCCCTGTTCGGGCGCCGCCACTACGTGCATGGCTGCTTCTGCTGGGTGTTGGAGTGGATTACGAAGTTGCTCATGCTCGACGCCGATGCGATGGAATTCTCCACTGTCGACCTCCCACCTGTCAAGGGCGAGAGTCGGTTCGCCATTTTGGAGGCAGGGCAGGATTTGGAGAATTCTCCACTATCGACCTCCCACGCCGATAGCTTCTTTCCAATTTTATGGTGGATTTGACAAGAACCTTTTTACTTTCTTGATAAATAATCAGAAAATTAATTACTTTTCATACTAAACTTTTATACTTATTTTAAATTAAGTATACCATATTAAAAAAATTGTATTATATAACATTATTTTCAAATAATAGTTGTATTATTCACTATCATACAATTGTAATGTATATCATTGAATTTTTTATTTTTGAAGATTTAAATTGTGTAATGTACCAAACAATCTCTTCCTTATTAAAAATATTTGGAATTAATTCCAATATTGCATAAACTATATATTGTACACACACACATGTCTGTGCTCATATATCTTCTAATATTATTGAATAACATGATATCTATTTTCAAATCATATAGACACTAACAAAAAATTTAATAGTGTTTTCTAGTGTATTCTAGGCAATCATATTCATAGAAACTTTTAGGGCATAGCAAATGTGACTTGCAAGTTGGGTTCGGTAAAATGTTGTTGATTGTACTTTTGCGCATGATTTGATTATATGACATGCTCGTCTCAGTTCGCTTGGTTTTACGTGATGCAAATGAGATCTCCTACCCGTTCCTCAAATGTATTGAAATATAGTTATCATAAGTTTTATTACGATTGTAAGACATCCATCATAAAGGCAGGCTAGCATATTTAAACTAAACTTTGCTAGTCGGATTGATTTGGCTCTGCATGGTATATATAAACTTTTCGTATGTAATGTGGACTTGTGGTCCTGCAAATTGAGACCCTATTTAAGAAAAGCCTAGGGTGCCGCTACCTCCTGTCAATGCCGCCACCGATTCGTCTCATCTCCAGTGGCCTTAGGGCCTTGGCTGTGTGGCCCTTGCCGGTGGGAGGGTTCTGGCTTTAGATGTTCCTTCGAGTTTTGTTTGGGTTTGTGTCCTGTTCGGGAAGGCGAGATGATGGCGGCTCCCTGAAGATGTAATAAAGTTCTGTTCATTATGCTGCGGCGTCTATTACTCACATTAAGTGAGACGAGAGGTTACTCTCGCGCGATGGTGGGATTCGAACCTTGGTGTAACGACTGATTTGCACTAGCTGCTTGCCATTGTGCTAGAATCACGTTGGTGCCAAACTAGTAGGTCGGACCTACTTAAGTCGAATCGAGCGGGGTTTCCACTATTTATTGTTCATTTTTCACTTTTTTGTTTCCTTTTCCTTTTTCTTATTCTCAGATTTTTTTTCCCTCTATTTCAACTCTACATTTTCGTATATGTCCAATATTTTTCATAAATGATCAATTTTTTTATATACATGTTGAACATTGTTCGAACGCTTATTCAACATTTTCAAATACTTATTCAAATTTCAATAATTATTTAGATATTTTAAAATACTTGATCGACTTCTTACAAATTCTCGTTCAACATTCAAATACTCGTTCAATATTTTTCAAATAATCGTTCAACATTTTCAAAATACTCGTAACATTTTTTAATACTTACTCAACATTTTTCAAATACTTGCTCCAAAAATTTAATTGTTATTCAACATTTTCAAATATTTGTTCAACATTTTTTAAATACTCATTCAACATTTTTTTAATACTTACTCAACATTTTTCAAATACTTCTTCAACATTTTTGAAATACTCGTTAACCATTTTTTAATACTTGCTCAACATTTTTCAAATACTTGTTAAATTTTTTAAATACTTACTCACCATTTTCAAATACTCGTTCAATACTTTTGAAGTACTTGTTCAACATTTTTTTAATACTTACTCAATATTTTTCAAACACTTGTTCAAATTTTTTACACTTATTGAACATTTTCAAATACTTGTTCAACATTTTTCAAATACTCATTCAACATTTTTTTTATACTCACTCAAAATTTTTAACATATTTTTTCAAAAAAATTTAATACCTATTTAAAAATTTCAAATACTTGTTCAATATTTTTTAAATACACGTTCAACATTCTTTAATACTTATTCAACATTTTTCAAATACTCGTTCAACATTTTTGAAATACTCATTCAATATTTTTTAACATTTATTCAACATTTATCAAATTCTTGTTAATAAAAATGAATACTTATACAAAACATTTCAAATACTCTTTCAACATTTATGATACAATTGAAACTTTTGTTCAACATTTTTTTATACTTACTCAACATTTTTGAAATACTTGTTCAAACTTTTTAATACTTATTCAACATTTTCAAAATACTCGTTCAACAATTTTATTACTTACTCAATGATTTCCAAATACTTGTTCAAACTTTTTAATACTTATTCAACATTTTCAAATGCTCGTTCAACAGTTTTCATATACTCGTTCAATATTTTTTAATACTTTCTCAACATTTTTCAAATATGTATTCAACATTTTTTTAATAATTACTCAAGATTTTTCAAATACTTGTGAAAAAAATTAATACTTACTCAACATTTTCAAATACTTGTTTAACACTTTGAAATACTTGTTAAACATTTTTCAAATATTTGTTCCATATTTTTCAAATACTCGTTCAACAAATTTTTAGTATTTTCTTAAAAAAATTCAAATACTTCTTCAAACTTTTTAATACTTATTCAAAAATTTCAAAATACTCGTTCAAATTTTTTAATACTTACTCAAAAAATTTCAAATACTTGTTTGAAATTTTTAGTACTTATTCAACATTTTCATATAGTTGTTCAACATTTTCAAATACTTGTTCCATTTTTTTAATACTTATTCAACGTTTTCAAATACTTGTTCAACATTTTCAAATACTTGTTCCATTTTTTTAATACTTATTCAACGTTTTCAAATACTTGTTCAACATTTTTTGAATACCCGTTTACCATTTTTTTAATACTTACACAACATTTTTCAAATACTTGTTTAAATTTTTTAATACTGAATCAACGTTTTCAAATACTTGTTTAGGAATTTTTCAAATACTTATTCAACATTTTCAAAAGAAGGAAATAAGTTTCTATTGAGCACATAAGTTGTAGTTAATAGGGTGGTTAGCACGGCGAGTATCGACCAGGAGGTCCCCGGATTGAATCTTGGCGTGCACGATCTTTTTTGTTTTGCAAACAGAAAAACTAAATAGAATGCGCCGGCCCAACTATATATAATACCCGTCCTGTACCAAATGGCCTATATTTGGCATTTTGTACTGCGATGATTGAAAATGAATAGATTGAAAATAATTTGTAGTTAGGCCCCTCGCCTGAGGCGGTCGGCCCTTTTGCCCGGACTATGGGCCAGCCCTGGTCTGAAGTCTGATGCGTGTGTTACTTGGCTGGGTCTGTTCCTGAAAACAAAACAAAAAAACTTGGCTGGGGCAATTCCCAGAAGAAGTTGCACTGAACTCTGTAGCCGGCGGCCTGCACAGCAATGACATGGAAGAGGAATGAAACGCGTGTTCCGTTTAAAAATAAAACTGCACAAGCGCCAGCCGTGGGAGCTGTGTACTATTCCCTCTGTCTCATAATATAAAAATATTTTTAAAACTATATTATGGAACGAAGGGAGTAGTACTCTCAGCAGTAGTACTGGTGGCCCGGCACGCTGTCCACCACGCGTCCGTCCGCTCGGTTGCCGGGTGCGGCCGCGAGCAGGCGAACAGCTGCGCAGCTGTACATAGAATACAGCCGCACCATTGTCCTGTCCGGGACGGCGACGGCGCGACGGATGGCTCCCCTTGCCCTCCGACGACGACGGGCCCGCGCGCGCGTCCGGCTTCGTCGTCGTCAGCTTGCCTGCCTTTTGGGGCGGGCAGAGCGGCGTCGCGGCCTCGCGGCCAGCCAGGGAATCTTCTTCGTATTGTTATATATCTCCTCGTCATGGCATACCATAGTATACTAGTACTACTCCCTGAAACAAGAGACGACACCAGGAGGGGGAGGAGTAGCAACTCCCGAGTACACCCACCGTCGAGTCGACCTCGTCTTTCATTTCCGTGGATTACTTGCTGCCGCCGCGACGTGCCTTGTTTGTTTGTCCGATCACGACCGCCTGTGGTGTCGCAGCGGCGGACCGGCCGAGCTCGCCGCACCATCCTTTCTTGGGCAGTGGGGTGGGGCCAACGACGGCGCACGGTCGAAAAGAAAAGGTGGAAGAAAGAGCAAGTGGTACGGACGGTGCTTGATATTGTTCTCCCTTTTCACGTCCGAATAGACTCGTTTTGAACCAGTGCTGCACTGCTACAGACCGCTCCCGTCGCCACCGTAGCGTCCGTCCGTTTGGCTGCTGCCTGGGCGCGGCCACGAGAAAGAACAGCTCCGCAGCTCAACACCCGCACCAAAAGCTGGTGGGCCGGCGCCGGCGCGCGTGCGGTCTTGTCCGCAACAGCATCTAATTCGGGCCATCAAAAGCCCACGGATGCGTAACACTGACGAGTCACATCTTAAATAATGAATTTCACATCCGCGTATCTCATATCCAACACCCTATATCCATGCTAAGCATGCAACGTGCTACGTGATCAAACAACAAACAACAAAATCGATATCAACCAGACAACCAAATGCACATAGACCCACTGTACAACATGCAAACACATCATTATAATTCATCGCTAGACAAGTTCTTAATTTAAACAACTAAAAAACGATAATAAACCGAGGAGGAGCGTTTTCACCACTCCCTCACTGGGCCTTCGCCCTTCAAGTCGCCGGCACAGTTGTAGGCGTCCGCCGCTTGCGTAGGATCTTGGTCGTCGTTGTAGAAGGTGGAGCTGTGGTTGTCGCCGCCGTCGCCCGAGGAGTCAGAGAGGACAATCAACCCCTTCATTCAGCGGATGGACCTATCCTGCTGCCGCTTCAACTTGGCCACCCAAGCCGCCTCCGCCGCCTTGTGCTTCGACTGCTCAGTGGCAAGCCAGAGCACCTTCGCGTTCTTTCACCATAGGCGGCGAGCGTCCGTCTTTGCCGTCCTCAGCAACCGGCGGTAGACCCAAGTGGACAGCCGCTCGTCCTCGTCGTGCTCTGCCGACAACACACGACGGCGGCACACGGACTGCTCTGCTCTGTCCCTTGCCCATTGCCTCTCGCGGCGGGCGGCACGCGCCTCCAATTCCGAAGTGCTCGTGCAGGCCGGAGGAGCGGGCACTAGCACCCACTGACGTGGGAAGGGGACAATGCGGGGGCAGAGTGGACTGCGCTGCCCTGACGGAGTTACGCGGGGGCCTGGAGGGGCCAGCTCCGGACTCCGCGTTGCGCCGGCACGGGTGCGGCGACGGTGCAGATTCGAAGCTGCCCTGGTGTCCACCTTCGACTGCTCCAACGCAATGCAGAGGGCTAGCTCCTCCTTGACATCGAGGTCGGAGCTGGAGTGGCTGCTGGAGCTCGACATGTCGTCGGATTGAATCAAAATTGGAGAGGGGAGAGGAGGGGACGGAGCGAGAGAGGAGATTGAGTGAGCCAGGGTTCGAAGAGGGGACGAACTGAGGTATTTTGTGGGATAGCCGTGGGGGCGATAGTGGGCCAGCCTGATGTGCCGAATGCACCCGGGCACACCCCAATATCCGGCCTATATTTCGGCTGGATATGAGGGGCGCCGGTAGCCAGGGTGTTTGAGGTGTCTGGATGGGTCGTTTTTTTTGTGACTGGTTAGTGACCGGTCCACCCGCCCGAGCGTTTTAGTCAGATTTAAGATATCCGGCTGTAGATGCTCCTAGCTTGTCTTTTTTTTATATGGAATTAGCTCGTCGGAATGGAGGCGCAAGTCACTTGACAGCTAGGGACCTCTCAAGGAGTACACAGTTATCCCATGAAAAGAAGTACACAGTTATATCAAAGAAATTTGAAATGATATTTTAGTTTCAAAAATTATTTAAGCAACTATACGAGAAGATACCCCTTCCAATATAATTTGGCATCAAAATCGCCTGATAGTTCACCGACTCGCGCCCTACGCCGCCGAAGCTCCGCCACACCGCACTGACCACCCCCCACCAGGGCACCCGTCTGTACTGCCCTGCCGCGCCACCATCGCTACACCTCACAACATTGTGTCATTAACTTGCGGACCCCAACGACTTTTAATGCAAAATAGAAAACAAATAAGGGAAATAAAACTTAGAAAAGTAGTTGTGTGATAACTTTTCGTTAATTATACCACCATGAACCATAGAAAAAGGTTTTTACAGGGTTTGTTGGAATTGCCCTTATTGAGCGTGATCCTCGGTGTTCACCGAGCAACACATTGATGTTTTCGCTCCGGCTAATGGTTTAGGTTATGGTTTTTTAGGCCTCGCAGGTGCGACGATCAAACGGATGGCGATGCTCCGTCTTCGAGTTTGTTTTCCGGCTTTGATGCCCCTCGAGTTCATCCGTTTGGACATAGTCAACAGAGTTCTAACGTAGATTCATGTCGTCTCCTAGCGGCGGTGAGGTTAAATTTTTTTGTCATATGACGACATTTGGTGTCACGTGCTTCAGACCTATGCAAGGATTTAAATGACGATGATTGTGGCCCAAGGGCGCTAGTCTTTAGGGACAAGTGCATAGAGACTTCCCCGCTGTCATCAACGAAGGTCAAGCCGGCTCATGACTTCCCCGCTGTCATTAACGAAGGTCAAGCCGGCGGAGCGGCGACAATGAGGCGTCGGCGGTGCTCGTTGTAGTCCCAGAATTTTGATGTATTTTTTATTATGTTCGACATACTTTGTATGTTCGGTGAACTTTTATAATAGACCAGAACTTTTTGGGATAAAAAAAGATGCCTGAATCCTGATCTTGCCGAGGCGGTAAATTCGTGGGAGCAGTGAAGCAATCTCCCCGCACGATCCAGACAGGGGAGGGGACCCAGATCCTACGAGCGGAGTCTCTGATTATTGGCGACCGTCCGTCGGGCAGGTGGCTGAGATTCCGCACCCCGTCCCACTCCCGTCGCCTCACCAGATAAATTCCCTCCGCCACCGCCGCCTCCCTCTCTCCCCCTCCCTCTCCTCCGCGTCCGCCCCGGCCAGAGTCCTCCCCCCGCCGCCGGACCGCCGGCCCCGGAACGCGGCTACTCCACGGACGGTAAGCCCTCCTCTTTCTCCGCTTCCGTTTCCCCCCTCCCCTCCCCTCCCCCGCCGAGATCGGATCGGCCGGTCGCCGGTGGCGCCCGACCGGATGCGCGGGCGGCAGTCCGCGGCGTCTAGCTTCCGCCGTGGCGTCCATTGCCCCCCAACCCCAATCGGTCAACGGACGGAGGAACAATTGTAGGCTAAGCTGCTTGTAAATTACTAATTTGCTTACCAGGCGCCCAATTTGCCGCTGCTACTTTTACAAATTGTTATTTTTAGATGTATCGTTGCTGTAGGTCGCGCCGAAATTTTGTTTTTTTAGAAGGAACTCCGAGTTTTCGGTGGCGAGGAGAGCATCTGATGCGGCTGCTCTGTTCTGCTCTGCTCTGTTAGCAGGTCTTGCTAGCAGGTACAAGACCCCTGCGGCCAGTCCAGCCATGGACGACGGGGACATCGACTTCTCCAACCCGGAGACGTTCCTGTGCGAGGCCATGGGCAACGACCCGCCGGCCAGCTGCTCCATGGGGAGCTACTTCGACGACATCCTCAACAGCGACGCCGACCACCTCGCCTGCACGCACACCCACACCTGCAACCCGCCCGTCCACGACCTCGCGCACCACACCCACACCTGCGTGCACGTCCACACCAAGATCCTCTCTGCCTCCGACGATGCCGCCGAGACCTCCGAGTCCCTGCCGGAGGGCGGTGCCACCAAGAAGCAGCGCCCCTCCGGTAACCGCGCGGCCGTCAGGAAGTACCGCGAGAAGAAGAAGGCCCACACGGCGCTGCTCGAGGAGGAGGTGGCTCACCTCAAGGCTGTCAACCAGCAGCTCGTCAAGAAGCTCCAGAGCCACTCCGCGCTCGAGGCCGAGGTGGCCAGGTTGCGTTGTCTGCTTGTTGACATCAGAGGGAGGATTGAAGGGGAGATTGGCACTTTCCCTTACCAGCGGACGGTGAAAAGCAACGATTTTGTCGACCAGGGGAGCTTCCTTGGTGGTGCCCAGGTTATGAATTCCTGCGATTTCAGATGCAACGATCAGTTGTACTGCAACCCAGGAATGCAGCAGGCCAGAACTATGGAAGACGATGGTGTTATGAGTGGCCAGGTTTTGGGGCAAGGTGCCGGTGACTCTATGGGCTGTGTAAAACCAGGTTCTTTAAACCCCCCAGGCTGCCGCGGGGGCCAAATGCTGTAAACAGGTCGAGGTTAGTTATGCTTCTCTTTTGCCATTTTTCCTGCATCTAGCAACATCAATTTACTTTCTATGTGTTTCAGTATGCTCAAACTCTGAACAAGTGTGCAAATGGGTAGATTTTTATTTGGTGACTTGGTGTCCTAGTTGTTTTGGCTTAACCATAGGATCCTGGCCCTTATGTTATCTGCCTAAAGTCAGTGATATGTCTCTGGCTGGATGTCTACTGCTTTTTTTAAGGCCACTGTAGATTTGATTGATACTAGATCTATCTAAACAACTGTTTCATCTGGCTCGCACAACATTCTTTTTAATTAAAAAATCATGTGGTTTTATTAGAAATGAATTAGCAGTGCAGTTTGTGTGCAAATTGTGCTTGGCTGCTTGCTTAACTTTTCAGTTATCACAGACCGATTGGGACAAACAATAATTATGCATTTCCATCTATTTTTCTGATCGTAGTCATCTTTGGTGTCAATTGATATTCAAAGTCTGAAACTACACGCACATAGTTTAGATTGTTCATAACAATAATCTGCACTAGTTTGTGTTTGTAAAATCAGCACCAGTGGTTGTTCGTTTAGGTTGCTAAATGCTTCCAGCTACTCCCTCCGTTCACAAATATAAGATGTTCTATAGCTTTTTCCTGAATGGGATGTATATGGACACGTTCTAGTGTGTTTGTTCACTCATTTCAGTCTGTATGTAGTCCATACCGAAACATTTTATATTTGTGAACGGAGGGAGTACAATACTATTTCTGTCACAAACATTTCAACTGGCACCTGTGCACTGTTTTCGGTGTGTAGCGCATTTCCAAAAATCATAATTCCTGTGATTCAAGGTTTTTGGACAAACTAAAAACAGTTTCTCACCACCTCCAAGTTATGTGTTATTATGAAGAGTTCTTCCAGGTGCTTAATATTAGCACCACTAGTCTTCGTGGACTGTAGGACAATCTTTTCTCAGAGTTGATCATTTTAGACGGGCGGGGACTAAAATTTGGTTTGTAACTGGAAACTAGTGCGTTTTAATGCACCAGCCTTTCCATACTTTTTATTTACCCTAGGTTGTTCGATAGTGGACAGTGCTGCACTATTAACAAGTGGAGAATCAGGTGCACATATTGATCAAAGCTGTGATATGCTGATAACGGCATATAGTGGAGGAGTGCCTCCATGATTCTGCCACTGGATGCAACTTTTGTGCATCCCTAGTCTTGAAACTAAAAAGTCATCCAATGTCTCTGCAATAATGCCATGTTGTACCAATAGTTCTTATTAGGTGTATCCAGTACTTCGAGTTGCTATCCACATAGTGTGTGGCTTTTATCTAGGTCAGGTACCATGTGCCAACGCCTCTTCTGTCAATTGTCATTGCAATTTATTTGTCTTTATCGTTCTGTTTTTTGAAGTTTCTTAAAGTCGATGCTAACGATTGTTTCAGGACTGAGTAACACATTCTGCTGCTTCTTTTTCAGGACCATGAGGTGCTTATCTTCTCCTTGCGAGAGACTATAGGCTTCCCCGTACAAGGAAGACTGTATAAATTGCTGGCTTCTACCAGAGGGCCCAATTTGGTTTAAACTGTCATGTTTGTGGCTCTGTTGCCCATGATGCCTTCTATGATGCCTGGGGCGCTGCAAGTTCGTTAGCTCGGATGCTATCAGGACATCCCTTTATTGTTGCTTAGTTCCAGCCTCGGTAATGTTCTTGGAGTTTGACAGCCTTTGCTCCTAGTCCTAGATGCTCGCTGATAATTAGTACTGTAGAACAGACTGCGTTCGAAGGTATCTTCAATAATTTAGATTTCGGCATCCAGGTTTTGTGGGAAGATTACATGTTCAGTTTTGGGTAGACCTCAAGTTGGATGTGAGCTGCATGAATTCTTTCGTTGGTATGTATGCCCGTTGTGTTTGTTTTCTACACCGTGCCTATGATCAAAGCAATCGCATGGATTTCATCATTCCTTTGGTGTTTTGTTATTTTATTCTTATTAAGGGAATATTGTGTGCCATGATATAGTATTTGTACAAAATTCTGCAGAAGTGGGGTTGATTTTGGAAGGTCGTATTGCCGCCCAGTTTGGCTATGTGGTTCAATATTCGCAGAAAAGTCGTGGTCCCTTTTTACCAAAATGGTGTATTTTTTCTTCAAAGGTTTAACTTTTTTAAGTATGAGCTACTTCCTCTTAAATTTGTTTACAGAGGGAGTAGTTTATAGAGAAAATGATAACAACACCTGTAATACAAAATAAATGAAATACATTTTTTTTGCAGAGAACTTTCAGAGCTTTATATTTATATAAGGGCATTCTCTGGGAGGGGAACTTTTGGTCTATGGGTGTATCTACACCCTATATGGAAAAACAATTTAGTAATTCAACCAATTGTACTTGTCAGAAAAATTCCACAAAAAGAAAACCAGCCTTTGACTTCTTTTCAAAAAAGACAATTTTTTTGCCAAAGTAGTGTGAATAGTGACCTATAATAGCAAATAAATTTTGTCTTTTTTGCTCTGAAGTCAACGTTGGTTTTTTGTTTGTGAAAATTTATATACTAGTGCAAAAGTAAGTCAAGTTTATTCTAAAAATACTTCTGAACTATTTTGACTTTTTATTTAATTATTTTAAAAAATTCCCCATATAGGATGTATCTACAACCAGGAACCAAAGTGTATTTCCTCATTCTCTGGGTAGTCAGACAATAGGCTGCTTACTAGGAAGCTGGGAGTAACTTCCAACAGCTTTTTGTCACAGTCCATGTGTAAGCATGCTTAGCACAAATGTGAGCTGGATAGTTAGCTGATCGGATTACATGTTGAGTAACAAAGTAGAAAATTTACAAACTAGCTCTCTAATTTCTGAAAGAAGCAGGGCCACAACCGAAACGGAGTTGTGGCGATTTTGGTAGTTTTCTGTCTCCAGACAGTCTGTTTTGATGATCACGTTTTGGAAGCCTCTAAGATTTGTGAAACGCACGCCGTCATGGACCGCCATGATCTCGGCTATAAGAGGACCTGTAAGGCTGTAACACCCAACAGGGGTTTACTCCATGCTCCCAAAAAAGTGGACATCGATCAGGCTACTCCACCCGCACCACCAGTGCCTCTGTCCAAATGAATAGACATGTGCTGCCGAGGAACATCAAGAAGCGCAAGGGCTTCTTTTGTAAGCCTCACCGAGTGAGCCGGGCTGATTGATTCCTGTTCATGATTGATACGGTTCCGCGAGTGCCAAATTAACCACATGACAGTGACAATAATCGCCCGTTGTCGCTCTGTGAATTGTTTGTCACATATGATATACTTAGACCAAGTGTCTGGGTGGAGCCGAGGCAGCCGAAAGTCAAATGACGATTGAGCTTCAACCCAGAATCTTTTTGCATGTGAAACCTGGAGTAGTGCATGATACAGGTCCTCGTCCGTTGCCACGCAAACTCTTCGTTGACCCAGATTTTGGATATGCCGATTTCTCAAGGTGCATTCGTCAGGTAAAATGCCTTTGAGAACACGCCACCAAAAGACCCTCACCTTTTGGATAACATTCAATTTCCAAAGAGCACAGCATAGCTGCTGTTCATCAATGGAGATACCGGTACTCGCCCCTTCATCTTGAGGCAAACACTTTTTGATTCATAAGAGAATGGTACACCGACTTGACAGTGTATGTGCTGGATTTTTCATGAGCCCGAGCAAAGAAATCTGCACCACCTCCTTGACACAGCGGAACGTTGAGGATTGCATCGACTGCTTTGGAGGGATCAACAGGTCACGAAGTAACTCCATTTTCCATGTCCAATTATCAACATCAATCAGATCACTGACAAACTCGACATTAGTATTTTCAGGCTAGAAATGGTGGATGGAATCCTCAAAGTGTTAGTGATCGACTAGAGGGGGGGGGGGGTGAATAGCCGATTTTTAGGAAAGTCTTTAAAACATGTAAGTTTCGAAGACAAACGATATAAATAAACCTATTATCATGCAGCGGAAGGTAGACTACACTAGGCAAACCATAGTCATGTATTCAATGAAGTAAAAGCACAATGACAAATAGCAGCTAGGCAGCAAGGATCAGGTAGGAAGATGTTGAGAAGCCAATCAGTCCACGTAATCACTTAGTGAAGTCAAACGGTGATGCTATCGTACAATGACTTCACACGAGCCAACAGTAAGTAAAGGAAAGGGAAGGATGAAACCAGTGACTCGTTGAAGACAATGATTTGTTGGACCAGTTCCAGTTGCTGTGACAACTGTACGTCTGGTTAGGGAGGCTGAGATTCAACTCAGAAGACCTCGTCTTCACCTTATTTCCCTTGAGCTAAGGACACCCAGTCCTCGCCCAATCACTCTGGTAAGTCTTCAAGGTAGATTTCCAAACCTTCACAGACTTCGTTCACCGGCGATCCACAATGACTCTTGGATGCTCAGAACGCGACGCCTAGTCGGCTGGAGGATTCACAGTCCTCAAGTATAATAAGTCTTCAGATCACACAGACAAGAAGACTTAAGTGATGCCTAACACTCTTTGGCTCTGGGTGGTTAGGGCTTTATCCTCTCAAGGAATTCTCTCTCAAAGGCTTCGAGGTGGGTTGCTCTCAAACGACAAAAGCCGTACTTTAACTCTGAGCAGTCAACCGTTTATGGTTGTAGGGGGTGAGCTATTTATAGCCACTAGGCAACCCGACCTAATTTGTCCGAAATGACCCTGGGTCACTAAGGAACTGACACGTGTTCCAACGGTCAGATTTCAAACACACACGGCAACTTTACTTGGGCTACAAGCAAAGCTGACTTGTCCAACTCTGAACAAGATTCGCTCTCATAGTCTTCACTCGAAGACATAGGATTTTGGTTAAGCATCACTTCAGTCATTCTGACTGGTTTTCTTGGACCCCACTTAACAGTACGGTGGTTCCTATGACTCAACAAAGAAGAAAAAGAACTACGAAAGATCTAAGTCTTCGCGCTCCATAGTCTTCATGCGATGTCTTCTCTTGTCATAGTCTTCAATGTGAATGTCTTCACATACCACCATTGACTTCAATGTCTTCATACATTTTTAGGGTCATCTCTGGTAGGAAAACCGAATCAATGAGGGACTTCTACCTGTGTTATCCTGCAATTCTCACGAACACATTAGTCCCTCAACTAGGTCTGTCGTCAATACTCCAAAACCAACTAGGGGTGGCACTAGATGCACTTACAATCTCCCCCTTTTTGGTGATTGATGACAAACTAGTTGGAGTTTTCAACGGGGAATATAATATGTAAAATTGTAAAGGATAAAGAATTGTCTTCATAAGTTGTAAGGGCTCCCCCTGAAGATGTGCATATAAATAATTTGCTTTTGGAATGTAAATGCACATGGCAGGTTGTACTTGTGGAGATCCTCTTCAACTTATGATGACAATTCATCATGCATGAAGGTATGTGAAGATAATGACATGCATAATGAAAAATGGACGTCTGCAAAATGATCTAAGTGCGGAATTTATCGTCGCACATGCGGAATTTATCATTGCATCACAAAATAGCAAATAAGTAGCAGACGACCATTGAGTTCAAGTGTTACAACTCAAAGAACCAAATGTATCAAAACGAGAGTTGTAAACACTAGGCAAAACATAAAGTAACCGCCCATATTGACCCGCTTGAAGACTATCAAACTCATATGCTTCTCCCCCTTTTGTCAGTGAGGACCAAAAAGGTTTGAAGACATAGTGCATCTACTCGTTCCCACGAAGAGTAGGTGAAGCAGCAGGGTCATCGGTGGTGTTCGGTGGTGCAGAAGAACATGGGGCAGTGTCGAGGCGTGCAGAAGTAGGGGGCGGTGAAGTAGCATCATCTTCGTCCTCGATCACTTTGGAATTCACAATTGCCGCAGAGGAAGAAAACTCAGAGTCTTCAAGAGATGGAGTTCGTCCCAGCACAGCCCTTCGGGGAGGTGTGGAGTCAAACTTGAAGCGTTCAGAGAAGCCATCCTCTTGAAGATCATCCTCAGAGCACATAAGCGTCAGCCCTTTCCATGTACGCCGGCAGGTTTCATGGGCAACAAAGGCATTCTTGGTGGCAAGATTGCGAATGCGGTTGACATCCACCAAGAGGCTTTGCATTTGGCACTTCAGCCAGTCATGATGCCTATCCTGTTTCTGATGAAGAGCAACCAGAAACTCTCGGTCATTGAGAACACAAGATCGCTTCTTGGGTCGTTGGGCAATAATGCTTTCAGTGGCTTCAGTAAGAGCATGATGAGGTGCACGTGTAGTTCCAGGCAGAGGATAAAAACGAGTGACTGCTTCAACTCCTTCAATGTTCTGAGTGAAATTTTGATGCTCCGCATTCTGAAGACTAAGAGGTTCCTTGGCAGACTCAGGATAAATGGCTTCAACGGACATATCCACATCAGGTAGAAAGATCCGATAGTTGCGAGCAGATAGCTGATATGAGATAGTTGAGTGAAGTTTAATCAGCCGCATTATCCATGGATCGTAGAACTTCAAGCCAAAAAGATCAGATCCTGATGCAGCAAGTTGGCATGAAGAAGTCCAGTGCATTGAAGCATTTTCCATGAAGAATATAGAAGACCAAAGTCTTCATTGCACCTTCCAGCTTTGCATGTGGAGAATGTCCTTTGATGGGCCAGAGAGTTCGCCTTATGATGTGATAGATAGTCCTTGGCAGATACTCAAGGTCTTCAACAAAGAACTCCTTAGGATATGCATCATCTTGTGGCAAGGGCTTCATCATACTGAGCATCTGACTCATGTTCGGTTCAGACTTCTGAAAGATGCTCTCCATAGCTTCACTGTGAAGCTGACAGCCAGGTTCATAGAGATCTCCAGGAGTGAGCAGACTAGTGAGCTCAATGATATCAAAGGCTTTGGCTTCGTGATGAACATTTCCTGTCATCCACTCAAGGACCCAAATCTTCGGATCTCTATTGTAACCACGTATGTGAAGTGTGGCATAAAATTGGAGCAGCAACTCTTCGTTCCAGTGCTCTTGCTCGGTGACGAAAGGCAACAATCCAACCTCTTTGAAACAATCCAGAGCTTTTTCCAGACAGGGCAGACCAGCTATTGCTTCAGTGTCAAGACGCATATGTGGGAAGATGCGACCTTGATTGTACAGAATGCAGGAGTAATAGCTTCGCTGCGGGTAGCTCCAGAACCGATCAGAAGATATTCTTTTCCTTAAGTAGGGGTTCTTGGAGCTATTGAAGAAAGTTTGTCTTCTTTGAAGCCGTTGACATTAAAGGAGCCAGGTGCTGAGGCAGGACCTGAAAACCTGGGCAACCTTGGCATTGGCTTCTGTACTTGAGGTTTGTGCTCAATATGATAGTCAAACTGAGGACCAGCAGCAGGCGCAGGAACAGAAGCAGTGACATCATTGGCTTCGCTGACTTTTGGTTCTTGGGTTGGTGTAGGCTCCACATTTGCTTCAGCCATGACAACGTCAGTGGCTTCATTGGTGTTGGTGGTGGCAGCCTCAAGATTTTCTACCTCCACTTGATGAGCTGGAGGGTCGGGCACAAACATGTTCTCCTCGAGAACAGCTTCTTCAGTAGTTGGGGGAGTAGGAACACGTTCTTCTTCTTGAGTGTCATCGGCTGATGCAGCCGGAATGTCTTCAGCAGTTTTAGCGTCAGACTCGGAGACTTGAGACCTTGGTCCTTTGCGAAGCCTGCGTAACGCAGGTGACACCTTTGAAGATGGAGTTGGCTGGGCCTCAAAGTCATCTTCTTCTTCTTGCCGGGGTGGTGTGACTTGTTGTTGTTGTGGGTGATCAGCCCATGTTGCATCCTGAGCAATTGGCGCCAGAGGACGACCAATGCTGATGAGTTCGCTGTGCGTAAGAACAGGCGATGATACCTATTGGTGCTCGATCTGAGGAAGAACTACATCATCTTCAACATTGTCATGGTGACCAATGTCTTCAGCAGCGGTGGGATCAGCTGCTGGAATGTCTTCAGCTTCATAAGCCTCTGTGGAAGCAGGCTCATGGACAGTCAGTTGACGCTCTTGATGTTCAGCGGCAGGGCGAACCATGGAGATAGGTTCAACAATTAAGGGCTCTGTGGAAGCAGCCCGTTCCTTCTTGGTCTTCCGCTTCTTCTTGGAGGGAGCAGCATCAGAGGCTTCAGGATTTTTCCTCTTTCTGGCTTCAGCCTCAGCAGTCCTCGTCTTCTTCAGGTCTGAAGCGGTAGACCTGGCTTTTGGCTTCGAGCCAGTCATGCTGGTTGGGAAGACAATGGGATCTGCTTCCTGCCTTGGTGCGTTGGGTTCGACCACAGTGGGCTTCTTCTTCTTCTTAGCAGCCATCCTGGGATCAATGCCCGGACGCCCAAGGGCCTTGCGCTTCTCAGCCTCGTTGTAGGCTTGCACACACTTGTCAGCCAGACTCTTCATGCGCTCACGAGAATCCTGAGCTTCTGCACGTTTCTTGAGAAAGGCTTCCTTGAACTCGTGCAGCATAATCTTGAAGTTCTTCACCACTTGCACGCTGAGCTTGGCCATATGCTTCTTGAACCGAACTTTCTCAAAGTCAATCTTCTGCTTCAATTCAACGATGCGCTGGGCGATAGCTAACTCTGAAGCAATGGCGCCATGGAAGGCAACACTGAGGCCAATGGGAAGTTGCAGGTCTTCAAAGCTGAGGTTGGGCGTTTCAAACCACTCATCAATGAAGTTGTGGATGATTGCCACGTCAAAGAGAGGTAAATTGTTGAAGATTTCTGCTTCTTCTTTGCTCTTGATCAGTTGCTCAAGAGCGTCATCTGCCAGATCTTCATCACTGGATAGATCAATGGCGTCGTTGCGCAAAATAGCAGCAGCAGTCAGTTCTTGGCTGGTGTGTGGCAGAGGCATCTTGACTCTCGGGGGCTTGGAGATACGTGACAGATCTTCAGACTGCACACTGTCTTCAGGAGGTGCAGTAGCCAGTGGCTTCGCCCGTGAGATTTTTGGGGCTGAGGCAGGCTTTGAAGTTTTAGGTTGCTTCAGTTTCTTTGGCTTCGGCGCTGCAGGCGCTTCATCAGATTTAGCGTCATCTGCAGGCTCATTCATAACTGTCCCTTGAACCACGATGTGAGTGATGAGACCTTCCAAATTGTAGAAGGGCCCAACAAGATTGGGTTCAGCTTCGTGGGTGCCATCGGCACGTGGAGCAGAGGGACCAGGGTTGAAGTCTACTCCCAATGACTTCTTGTTCTGCTTCGCTGAGTCTTGGCAAACTGGAAGTTGCGCTTGAACAGATTGTCGTCACGACACCATAGTAGTGACGATGGGTGTGCATCTGCAGGCTGTGGTCCACGGACCATGCAGGGATAGAAGCCTTGTTCAATGGCTTCATCTCTGGACCTGGGTTGAAGATTTTTGTATAGGATGTCTCCCCAAGGTCGCTTGATGGCATTTTTCTCAGCATATTCCTGGGTCACAAACCGGTATTTGAACCATTGTTCTGCCCAATATCTTTGAATCCATTGGATTCGGGTCTTGCGTTGATTGTAATTCTCTTCAGGATCTGTCTTGTAAAGCTCTGAGAGGTCATCAGGCAAATCTCTTGATGTTCCCCCACGACGCTGTCTGCCACCCTTCCTTACGAATTTCTCTACAGCCATGAATTTCAAACTGAATGGCTTCAACACGTTCAAAGGCTTCAGAGGCTTTCGCTTGCTGGATAAACAGGAATTGGCTTCGGGAGAATTTATATGATGCTGTAAGAATTCTGCAAATGAATGCAGACTATGAGAACCAAGGGATTCTCCCACGTACATGTACCCGTGACAACATTAAGGTGCGAGGGAAGGGGAAGAGGTCATATGCATTCTCAGAAGATTTTGAAGATAAATCAGTTTAGAAGACATTGACCTCATCGTGCGAAGACATTCACTCATAGATAAAGAGTTGGTTCCAGATTTGTACGAATCCATGGATCAATACAAGTGAGGAATCTAACTACTTTGTGAAGCATAAGTGAACATACTAGGCATATTATGAGATGCAGTAAGAAATAGATCCAACTTGTGTGAATAAAAACTTCTTGTGGCAGAAAGTGATGAATCAATAGGATCAAAGGGGCCGTAAAAAGGAAGTTTTATTTACCATACAAGAAACTGCTAGACGGAGTGGAAGGGGAGGCCGAGCAATTCGATCATCCGTGCCCTAACTTGGCGACGGAGGACACCTACGGCGACGGCGGAGAAGACGATGTCCGCGGCCGGCGTGAAGACGACGCCGGAGAGGTTGCGGCAGCTAAGCGCTTCGTCACCGGCGTCGTCGAGGGCTAGCGGTGGCGCTAGGGTTCGTGCGAGAGTGGAAGAAGGGATAATGATTGTGGTGAGGCGTGTATTTATAGGGACAGAGACGGCACAACGTTATTACACAGGTGCCCCTGGCGATTCATATCTGAAGAACACGTGGCCATCATGCAGCATATCGGAGGTTGTTCCACGTTTCCACACACGCCTGGATTGTCGGGTGGTCGTTCCCACTTCTCCGGGTTTCAGGTGAAGGAATTGGCATTGAAAGCGTACTTAATGTTTGTCTCTGTATCTTCTGCTGACAAGAACGCAGAGAAGACATTCGACGGTTTCAATAGAATGCATATGATTTGGAGAGATAGAGTTTGAGATAGATAGCATAGAGAGGTTAGGGTCCGATCACATTTACTTAGTTCAAAAGATTCAACAAGAAGACATAGCTATAAGTGAATGTTGTAGAGGACAAAACACTATGTATATATATGAAAAAGACAATCAAACCAACATAGTGAAGATAATCATGAGGACAAGTTGAGAATAAAGACAAACAAAATGTGAAGACATAGCAAATGTAACGCCATGGGTAAAACAATTCAAACAGAAGAATTTGGTGGTGGCGTTACCCACCGTATAGGAAGCATTAGACCCAGACATTGCGCACAATTATCGTGGCGCTCCGAAATCAAATTCCACATTAATGTATTCACACTTAGAATGTATGTCTTCATTGATTGAAGATATACTTTACTTCGTGTGTTGCACTTCTAAGTCGTCAATATGCATAAGTGTTAGGATGTGTGCCTAATCACAGGACATTTGAGGATTCCAAGATATTTAGCTCACACCGTAACTTGCAAAATCTCTTCTCATCCAAGGGCTTGGTGAAGATATCTGCCAATTGCTCTTCAGTGTTGATGTGTATGATATCAATATCTTCCTTCACAACATGATCTCTGAGAAAGTGATGATGAATTTCAATGTGCTTTGTCTTCGAGTGCTGAACTAGGTTGTTGGCAATCTTGATGGCGCTTTCGTTGTCGCAGTAAAGTGACACTTGCTTCAGATGAATACCATAGTCTTTGAGTGTTTGCTTCATCCACAGAAACTGAGCGCAACAAGATCCAGCAGCAATGTATTCAGATTCAGCAGTAGAGAGAGATACACAGTTCTGCTTCTTTGAAGACCAACATACAAGTGACCGTCCCAGAAAATGACATGTGCCTGATGTAGACTTGCGATCCACCTTGTCACCAGCATAATCAGCATCCGAGAAACCAACCAGATCAAACTCTGAGCCCTTTGGATACCATAATCCTAGAGTTGGAGTGTAAGCCAAATATCGAAGAATTCTCTTCACAGCTAAGTGATGCGATTCCTTTGGTGCCGCTTGGAATCGAGCACACATGCAAACACTAAGCATAATATCTGGCCTAGATGCACATAGATAAAGTAAAGAACCAATCATGGAGCGGTATACCTTTTGGTCGAACTCTTTACCATTGTCGTCGGGACCCAGATGATGTTTGGCTGGCATTGGCGTCGTGAAGCCTTTGCAGTCTTGCATCCCAAACTTCTTCAGGCAATCTTTGAGATACTTCTCTTGAGATATAAAGATGTCGTTGCGTTGCTGACGTATTTGAAGACCAAGGAAGAACTTTAGCTCACCCATCATTGACATCTGATATTGCTCTTGCATCATATATCCAAACTCTTCACTGTATTTCTGATTGGTGCAGCCGAAGATTATGTCATCCACATATATTTGGCACACAAACAGTTCACCATCATATGTCTTCGTGAAGAGAGTGGGGTCAAGGAAACCAGATTTGAAGCCTTTGCTCTTCAGGAAGTCTTTGAGGGTGTCATACCAAGCCCGAAGGGCTTGTTTGAGGCCATACAGTGCCTTGTTGAGCTTGTATACCATGTCAGGATGTTTTGGATCTTCAAAGCCAGGTGGTTGTGCGACATATACTTCTTCTTCAATCTTTCCATTGAGAAAAACGCTCTTCACATCCATTTGATATAGAAGTATGTTGTGATGATTTGCATAGGCCAGCAGTATGCGTATGGCTTCAAGTCTAGCCACAGGAGCAAATGTTTCATCGAAGTCAATCCCTTCAACTTGAGTGTATTCTTGAGCTACGAGACGAGCTTTGTTTCTGACAACTTGACCATGCTCATCTTGCTTGTTGCGATATATCCATTTGGTGCCTATTATATTGTGCTTCCGAGGATCAGGACGCTTAACCAGTTCCCATACATTATTCAGCTCAAACTGTTGAAGCTCTTCTTGCATAGCTTGAATCCATTCAGGTTCCATGAAGGCTTCTTCAACTTTCTTGGGTTCTGTTATTGAGACGAATGCGAAGTGCCCATAGAAATTTGCTAGCTGAGTTGCCCTTGAACGAGTGAGTGGACCTGGTGCATTGATGCTATCGATTATTCTCTCAATCTGCACTTCATTTGCAATACGAGGATGCATAGGACGAAGATTTTGCTCTTGCTGATCATCGTCATTGTTAGAGGGATTGTCTTCAGGCTGAGCATTATCTTCAGGTTGATCAGGTGCGGAGATGATAAGTTCTTCTTCGGGTTGAGCTTCAGAAGGTATGATTTCTTCAGTTCCCATAAGTTTGATTGATTCACTGGATGGAACTTCATCTAGCACATTTGACAGTTGCTCTTTTTGTGAGCCGTTAGTTTCATCGAACCGCACATCCACTGTTTCAACCACTTTGTAATGAAAGAGATTGAAGACTCTGTAGGAGTGAGAATCCTTTCCATATCCAAGCATAAAACCCTCATGTGCTTTTGGTGCAAACTTTGAAGTGTGATGTGGATCATTGATCCAGCACTTGGCGCCAAATACTCTGAAGTAGCTGACATTTGGCTTCTTGCCAGTAAGGAGCTCATAGGATGTCTTGTTTAGAAGCTTGTGAAGATAAACACGGTTGATGATATGGCATGCAGTGTCAATGGCTTCAGGCCAGAATTTTCTTGGAGTCTTGTATTCATCAAGCATCGTTCGAGCCATCTCAATAAGTGTTCTGTTCTTGCGTTCGACGACGCCATTCTGCTGTGGCGTGTACGGAGCTGAGAATTCATGTGTGATGCCCAAGGTATCAAGATATGTATCAAGGCCAGTGTTCTTGAATTCAGTGCCATTGTCACTTCTGATGTGCTTTATCTTGGCGCCATAGTTGTTCATTGCTCGATTGGCGAAGCGTCTGAAGACATTCTGCACTTCAGTCTTGTAAAGGATTATATGCACCCAAGTGTATCTTGAATAATCATCAACAATGACAAAGCCACAGAGAGAAGCAGTAGTAGTAAGAGTTGAGTAATGAGTGGGACCGAAAAGATCCATGTGTAGCAGTTCGAAGGGTTGAGTCGTTGTCATGATTGTCTTCGAGGGATGCTTGGCCCTCGTCATCTTTCCTGCTTCACAGGCACCGCATAAGTGATCCTTCTTGAACTTGACGCCCTCGATGCCTATGGCATGCTTCTTCCTTGCAAGAGTGTGGAGGTTCCTCATGCCAGCATACCCTAGCCTTCGATGCCAGAGCCAGCATTCAGAAGATTTTGCTAGAAGACATACTGCAAGTTATGGTCCTGCTGAGAAATCTACAACATACAAATCATCTTTTCGATACCCTTCAAACATTAGAGACTTGTCAGATTCCATTAGTACAAGGCAACGATATTTTCCAAACATCACAATCATGTTTAAATCACAAAGCATTGAGACAGACATTAAGTTGAAACCAAGGGATTCAACAAGCATGACTTTATCCATGTGTTGATCCTTTGAGATTGCAACTCTACCTAGACCCAATACCTTGCTTTTACCAGTGTCGGCAAATGTGATGTGACTTTTGTCTGATGGACGTAAAGTTGAGTCCATGAGAAGGCTTCGCTTGCCAGTCATGTGATTTGTACACCCACTATCAATAATCCATTCTGAAGCAGCTGGTGTCGTACCCTACAGTGCAGTTAGGGGGATAGACTTCACGAAGAGAATTGTGAAGCAAAAGCATTTGTCGAACTAGTGGATTATTAAAGCTTAGATCGAGATTAGGACTGATAGGGCAAGTTGCAAGCGATTCAGAAACAAAATACATAATAAGACCATTTGGGCATTTGATCTTGCGCCCTACAAGATGTTTAAGGTCCCCAGCAATAGCATCAGACGATTTTGGTTTTCGTCTGGAGACCTTTCCCTGCAAAAGAGAGTTAAGCTTTCTTAGCCACCCACATCTTCAGGGGTGGCTTCAAAGCAATAAGTCTAAGTGCAACATCTGAGAACTTTGGCTTTGAAGCCCTAGCAAAAAGTCTTGCAGGTGGACAATAGTACTCATAAGAATAAGCAGAATAGTTTTTGGTCTTATGAACATGACGGTTTGATGAACCGTGCTCATATTCATAGGCCTGAGTATGGCTTTCCTGCAAAACATTTGCGTTAGTTTGACTCCGGTGAGTCCTCTGTTTGTATGAAGCCTTTGGACCGTATGAAGCCTGTGGTTTGGAGTTTGTCTTCTTCACTTGTGGTGTCATGATGACACTCACAGGAAGATTCTCCAAACACCTTTTCGGCACCCAGATCTTTTTCATAGGCGGTCCATTCCTGCAGTTAGTACCAATGTACCTGGCAAACACTTCACCATTCTGATTCTTAAACAGTTTATAGTTTGCATCAAAGGATTCCTCAATAATAATGGGGTTAGCACAAGTGAATCCAGATAGAGTGGATGGATCTACTGAAGGTTCCTTTGCAGCAACCCATGTGGTTTTGGGGTACTGCTCAGGTTTCCAGTAAGAGCCATCAGCATTCATTTTCCTTACGAACCCAACACCCTCTTTCCTAGGGTTTCGGTTCAGGATCTGCCTTCTTAGGACATCGCACAGTGTCTGATGCCCTTTGAGACTTTTGTACATCCCTGTTTCAAGCAGTGTCTTCAACCTAGCATTCTCATCAGCAATAGCAGTGGTGTCCTCAGCAGAGGGGTTAGTTTCCACATCAACAGTTGAAGATTTTGCAACAGTAGCAGCAGTAGAGCATTCAGCAACAGAAGTGGCGTTATCACGCTCAATGCATTTAAGACATGGTGGTTCAAATCCTTCCTGAGTTAAACTGATCTGTTCGGCGCGAAGTGACTCGTTTTCTTTTTGAATATCTTCATGAGCCGCTCTCAATTTCTCAAGATCTTGATTCCTTTGAAGATAATCATAGGAAAGCCTTTCATGAGCTGTTGAGAGCGTTTCATGACGACTTTCAAGTTCCTCATACTTAACGTGAAGATTTTTTATGCCTTCAATTAAGGACTGAGATCGAGTCATTTCAGCGTCTAATAGATCATCGCTTTTGTCTAGCAGTTTTTGAATGTGTTCCATGGTTTTCTATTGTTCAGTTGAAATTTTAGCAAGTGTTTTGTAGCTGGGTTTGGAAACACAATCAGAGTCATCGTCACTAGATGTTTGATAGTGAGTAGTGCGTGTGTTTACCTTGGCACCGCGTGCCATGAAGCAGTAGGAAGGAGCGAAGTAGTCCTTGTCATTTGCGTCGGTGTCGGTGATGAAGTCATTTTCTTCAGTGTTGAAGATGGACTTGGCAACGTATGCTGTAGCCAGACTTGCAATGCCAGAGTCAGACTCCTCCTCAGACTCCACCTCCGCCTCCTCAGAAGCGGACTCATCCTCAGAGTCCATTTCCTTGCCAACAAATGCACGTGCCTTGCCAGATGAGCTCTTCTTGTGTGATGAAGACTTGGAGGAAGGCTTGGAAGAAGATTTTGAGTATTTCTTCTTCTTCTTGTCGTCAGAGTCATACTCCTTGCTCTTCTTCTTCTTGTTCTCATTGTCCCACTATGGACACTCAGAGATGTAGTGGCCAGGTTCTTGTGACATGTTCTTTTCTTGTAGTCATGAGCAGAAGCTTCATCATTCCTTGAGCTTGATCTTGACGACTTTCTGAGGCCTTTCTTCTTGGTGAATTTTTGGAACTTCTTCACAAGCATAGCAAGCTCTCTTCCAATGTCTTCAGGATCATCAGAACTGCTGTCAGATTCTTCTTCAGATGAGGAGACAGCCTTTGCCTTCAAGGCACGAGTTCGCCCATAGTTGGGACCGTAGATGTCTCTTTTCTCAGAAAGCTAAAACTCGTGTGTGTTGAGCCTCTCAAGTATGTCAGACGGATCGAGTGTCTTGAAATCAGGACGTTCTTGAATCATCAGGGCTAGGGTGTCAAACGAACTGTCAAGTGATCTCAGGAGTGTCTTGACGACTTCATGCTTGGTGATCTCAGTAGCGCCGAGGGCTTGAAGTTCATTTGTGATGTCAGTGAGTCAATCAAACGTGAGCTGGACATTCTCATTGTCATTTCTCTTGAAGCGGTTGAAGAGGTTGCGAAGGACACTGATTCTCTGATCTCTCTGGGTTGAGACGCCTTCGTTGACCTTGGACAGCCAGTCCCAGACTAGCTTAGATGTTTCCAAAGCACTCACGCGGCCATACTGTCCTTTGGTCAGATGACCACAGATGATATTCTTGGCAGTAGAGTCCAGTTGAACGAACTTCTTGACATCAGCGCCAGTGACACCTTCTCCAGCCTTGGGAACGCCGTTCTTGACGACATACCATAGGTCGACATCAATGGCTTCAAGATGCATGCGCATCTTATTCTTCCAGTAGGGATATTCAGTTCCATCAAAGACGGGGCACGCAGCGGAGACTTTAATTATTCCTGCAGTCGACATAGCTAAAACTCCAGGTGGTTAAACCGAATCACACAGAACAAGGGAGTACCTTGCTCTGATACCAATTGAAAGTGTTAGTGATCGACTAGAGGGGGGGGGGTGAATAGGCTATTTTTAGGAAAGTCTTCAAAACATGTAAGTTTCGAAGACAAACGATATAAATAAACCTATTATCATGCAGCGGAAGGTAGACTAAACTAGGCAAACCATAGTCATGTATTCAATGAAGTAAAAGCACACTGACAAATAGCAGCTAGGCAGTAAGGATCAGGTAGGAAGATGTTGAGAAGCCAATCAGTCCACGTAATCACTTAGTGAAGTCAAACGGTGATGCTATCGTACAATGACTTCACACGAGCCAACAATAAGTAAAGGGAAGGGAAGGATGAAACCAGTGACTCGTTGAAGACAATGATTTGTTGGACCAGTTCCAGTTGTTGTGACAACTGTACGTCTGGTTAGGGAGGCTGAGATTCAACTCAAAAGACCTCATCTTCACCTTATTTCCCTTGAGTTAAGGACACCCAGTCCTCGCCCAATCACTCTGGTAAGTCTTCAAGGTAGACTTCCAAACCTTCACAGGCTTCGTTCACCGGCGATCCACAATGACTCTTGGATGCTCAGAACGCGACGCCTAACCGGCTAGAGGATTCACAGTCCTCAAGTGTAATAAGTCTTCAGATCACACAGACAAGAAGACTTAAGTGATGCCTAACACTCTTTGGCTCTGGGTGGTTAGGGCTTTATCCTCTCAAGAAATTCTCTCTCAAAGGCTTCGAGGTGGGTTGCTCTCAAACGACAAAAGCCATACTTTAACTCTGAGCAGCCAACTGTTTATGGTTGTAGGGGGTGGGCTATTTATAGCCACTAGGCAACCCGACCTGATTTGTCCGAAATGACCCTGGGTCACTAAGGAACTGACACGTGTTCCAACGGTCAGATTTCAAACACACACGGCAACTTTACTTGGGCTACAAGTAAAGCTGACTTGTCCAACTCTGCACAAGATTCGCTCTCATAGTCTTCACTCGAAGACATAGGATTTTGGTTAAGCATTACTTTAGTCATTCTGACTGGTTTTCTTGGACCCCACTTAACAGTATGGTGGTTCCTATGACTCAACAAAGAAGAAAAAGAACTACGAAAGATCTAAGTCTTTGCGCTCCATAGTCTTCATGCGATGTCTTCTCTTGTCATAGTCTTCAATGTGAATGTCTTCACATACCACCATTGACTTCAATGTCTTCATACATTTTTAGGGGTCATCTCTGTAGGAAAACCGAATCAATGAGGGACTTCTACCTGTGTTATCCTGCAATTCTCACGAATACATTAGTCCCTCAACTAGGTTTGTCGTCAATACTCCAAAACCAACTAGGGGTGGCACTAGATGCACTTACAAATCCATCGATCATTCCAAACCGAGATGGTTGAGCCTGAACCCACTCGTTTGATCAGTCCAGTATCAAGTGCCGCCCTTCCTGCCACTATGGCTCGCCAAGTAGCTGATGGAGTTTTGGGTAGAATGGCTAGTTGGAACCCGGTGTCTGGAAAGTATCGCCCTTTGAGAACTCTAGCGCAGAGGGAATTGGGGTTCATCATGAAATGCTAGCCATGCTTCCCACAATGAATCTATCATTATTGATTTGGTATTCTATACTGATATTCCCCCCCCCCCTATAAACTTGGTCAAAAATAGAAATGTTTGACTTTGCCTTGAATCTGGGAATAGAGGGAGTACGTGTAAACAAATGCATGTCCTAGTCTAGTGACCAAGATTCACTTATGATCTAGTAGATCTATACAACCTTGTGTGGTATCTCTCCTATTCACGGATCTAGGAGAGAATGGGGGGGGAGGAGAAAATACACATGTTAATCTATGCCTTTATTTTTATTTTGGGCAACGGCCCCCTCAGTAGTGCATGTAGCTCCGCCACTGCTGCTCCCGATCGCTATGAGCATCTCCAACTTCGAGACTTCCTTCCCGATTCACTGCTTGGCTCACCACCACCCTCGCTCTCTCCTCCCAATAGGATACCTGCCTTCATTTAGCCTCGACTCACATGTCTTCCATTATGGATTATGTTCGCAGATGAAGTCTCTCGCCAACAAACACCACGATCTCCTTATGCTGGTGATGCGCAACGAAATCATAAACATGATTCTGGACAATTAGTGCAAAGATCTTCAATATTCGATCTTGCACCTCATGCACACTTAAGTACAACCATAGTTCCTCAACTTGTGCTCCTTTATCTTCTGTAAAGTGTCACGACTCACCTACTCCGCCGAGTTATCGATGCAGTCTGTGTTGGTCATGCAATAGTCATCATGTGGCCTTCTCCTGGCACGCCCCTGTCCATGCCTACACTCTATGTCTCGTTTACTCCTCCTGATTGTGATAGCTTGTCCAAGAAGAATAAAGGGAAATATCAAGGAGTTTCGTGGCACTTCCCTTGTGCCTTGTCATCATAGCATGTGAAACTTCAACATGAAATGATTTGAATATGAAAATATTTCAAAAAGTAACCCTGTTTTCATGACGCCCTAGGCTGGTGCGCCATGCTAGATAGCATGAAGCCCCGCACTGATGACGCGACATATGCCTCTACCAAGGACGTCATGCCATCTAGCATGGCTCCTCAGGACAAGGCATCATGTCATCTAGCACGGAGCCCCAAGCCTAGGGGTCATGAACAATGGTCATTCCATGAAATAGTTTCAGACCTGCTTCATTTTGTGCTGAAGTTGCAGAAAACAGTCAAATCTGTTCATTTTCATGTGTTTTAGCACCCCATGGCCTAGTCAATGCTGGCCACTCAAGTGTCTGCGGCTAGCCACACCCGATGATACCCATGTCGACGCCCGCTGCCATGTCACAGTATTTTCCACCCCTGCTAGCTTACCATTGTGACCTGATACTTCTCTAGGTCCGAACAATGTCCATTAACTCCCACACTAGTGTTGAGATTGGTTCCTCAACAAGGGCACATTCTCACATATGTTAAACAACTTCGTTAAGCTTTCCTCTATCTAGTCCTACTCATCTTCTCAAATCGCTATGGGAAATGGTGCAACTTGACCAATCTCCTTATTGCCCACACTTGACACTTATGACGGGATCGATTTTGTTTATCATATGATTTATGATCAAGGCGTGCATTGTGTGCTTTCCTCTTTCCGAGTCTGACTTCCTTTATTTTTGTCATATCTAGTGTAGGCTTCTCACCTTTAACTATATTATTTTGAATATGACGCCTTATTACATTGCTTCAGAGTGTCTTGTCACTATCTCGCTTGCTTGTTGGCGGCATAGAACATTGACCAACATGCCAAAATGGCCTCATAGTGCAATCCAAAGGTCCACCGGCCTCATCATTTCCATGAATTCTCTCACAAGTGATTCAACCATATGATGCCTTAGAGTGTGATCCTTTTCATGGAGAGGTGGTAAATGATCTATAAAATTACCTGGACTGTGAAAATATTTCCAAGTAAATGATCTAAAAAAATTACCTAGGAAGTGACAAGCATTTTAGAAATCATCCTGGACTGTCGGGGCCCTCATGTTGACGCCGCCAACCGCAAAGTCAACCTACGCAGACCCCAACACTCGGACCGTCTTGGCAGATTCACCTGGATTGTTTGGGCGCCTACTTACACACAGGAACCAGGCCAAAGTCCGTGTATATCCACCCTCTACCTATCCCTTTGCCTCAAACTATACAAGTCATGCCTAGGGCCAGATCTAGAGTTAGCAAAGCATAAATTAAGAACTCGAACGAGTTTTGCTCATGCATCCTCTAGTGGGATCAAGGCATTCCTTTTGTGTAGAGGACTCCTATGAAATTCAAGACCCCTAAGGCTCTGTGGAGCTCAAGACCTTCATCTCTTAGGGTTTGGGAATGAATTATCCTTCATTGTCACCTTTCTCCCATGCGAGCTGTTGGATCAATTGGACCGGCCGAATAAACTTTATTCGTGAGATGTATGGTTGGCTTGAGGCTCTTATGCTTCTTGAGTGAATGCTACTTGTGTCCAAGGTTGTCAGAATCATGATTCCTTTATGCGATCCTGTGACTTTATGATCCAAACTAACCCATCCAGTTTCATGATTTTAGTTCATAGAATTTACATTTCTACGATCCTGATAGTTAAGATTCTACGATTTGTGATTCTAACATCGGAGCTCAGATCCAATTCAAAATCGTGATTCTGACAACCTTGCGTGTGTCCTTCTCTTTATTTGTGTTTAGCCTCTGGCTTCTAGGTGTGTTCTTCATGATTCCTCCTCCAGTTTGCAAATATCCAACAAACCAGCTAAAAGATTTGTACCAACATACTCGGCCCTCTAGTCTAGGAAATTTTTGTTGGACTACCCCAGGTAACCAATGGAAATTGGCCAAAATCTTGTTTTGATCTCCCCCGACCCATCTCCCCTCAAAGAATGGCGCTCAAGCTTAGCCACTATGTGCCGATATGATCACGTTCACGGCGGCGATGGTCCACGGAGGAGCATGGGAGATGGGTGGCGTATGGCGAGGTCCATGCGGGCGCGACCGTGTGGCGGCAATGCTCTTGGGTGCGCGGCTGCATTGGTTCAGGTGGTGTGACCACGTCGGTGGCAAAGGCACGGTGGGGGCGGGGCCATGGCAGGCATTCGTCACCTCCCTCTCAGTAATATTCCCTACCGGCTCTTTTTCCTCTGAAAAAAGGCGAATATATAGATGAAAGTCGGTTGCTACTTCTGGTCCATTTTTTAAAATTATTTGAGGGATTCTTCTGGTCCATGTTGCAGTATTTCTCATCATGTCGACACCTTTCTCAAAAACAAAACGAGAATTGCACGCAAGCAGCACGTGAGCAGAGCTTAATTAAGCGTCTCCAAGCCAAGCTGCTGCTAATCGCGGCCATGGACGACGGGAACCTCGACTGCTCCTCCATGGGCAGCTACTTCGACGACATCCTCATGGACACGGAGCAGGTCGCCTGCACCCACACCCACACCTGCAACCCGCCCGCCCACCACCTCCCCCACACCCACACCTGCCTCCACGTCCACTCCAAGTTCGCCGCCTCCGCCTCCTCCGACGCCGGCGCCGAGACACCGGCCGAGTTCGGGGACGCCCACGCCACCTCCAGGAGCAAGAGGCGCCGCCCGTCGGGCAACCAGGCGGCCGTGCGCAAGTACCGGGAGAAGAAGAAGGCGCACACGGCGCTGCTGGAGGAGGAGGCGGCCCGTCTGAGGGCTATGAACGAGAAGCTCGCCAAGAAGGTCCAGGACCACGCCGCGCTCGAGGCCGAGGCGGCCAGGCTCCGCTGCCTGCTCGTCGACGTCCGGGGCAGGATCGAACGGGAGATCGGCGCCTTCCCTTACCAGCGGCGGCTGACCAAGGGCGCCGGTCAGGGCGGTGCCCAGGTTATGAGCTCATGTGATTTCATAGCAAGTTGTGAACAACCTCATACGTGTTTTCTTTGATATCAGATCAGATCTATGCAATGGAGAATATTATTCTCTGAGATAGTGGGCTAGTGCTGGAGGGAGGTTGACATGGAAGGAGAGACGGTGGCGACAGTCGTCGGTAGGTTGAAGAAAGAAACGAGTTGATCAAAACTCTAGACTTGACGCCCCGCATGGTTTAGTCTTCATTAGATGTCCTGTGAGTGTGACTCGATCCCTTCTGTTCTTTTTACTCCGCACATTTAGAACTGTCGGAAGTAAAACTGGGTAAAGTTCAGCCAACTTTGTGGAAAAAATCTAGTGAAGTACATGTATGCGTCTATGCTTTTTTTTTGAGGATCATGTATGCGTCTATGCTGTATTTGGAGGTTCTATGGAAAAAAAATCTAATGATTCGAATAAACTTGATTTCATTGTACACAAACACTATTATACTAAAAAAAATGTGGGGATAGTCGGTGGCTACTGTGATGGTGCCGGAGGCAGGTGACGGGCGTTGGTGTCAAGCTCAGAGATGTTCTGCTATCTTTTCAGTTTTGTCATATCGGTCTTTATGTGACTTGTACTTTGTTCTTTATGACATGAATGCGTAGTACCATGCAAAAAAAAGACACATTGGCCTGCCATTACATGAATTAAAACCACAATTGCATGCCTTGATCGGGGTGATGCCCTACCGGTATGTTTGGAGTGATTGCCGGTCTCTGTCATATGTGGCAGCTATTACTGTTGCAAGCCACCGCAAGTATTTTAGTGGTTGGATTACTCAATTTTGTTCATCGTCGGCAAGAGCTATGATGACATGTTCCATCGTGTGTTCGGCATTTGTATAGGCTTATAGTCATAATTGCCGTCTCTTGATGGTATCATGTACCAGGGGAACATCCCAAGACTCAAAATCGGCCCACCAGGTTATTCACAAACCCAACAGGCCGTCGTGCAACCCAGGCCTGCTACCAGTTGGTAGGCCTCCAAGGTCTCCTGGACGAAAGCCCTAACTTTGTTGGGTGGCGATGGCGCTCACGGCGCCGTTCCCTTCTTGAAGGCGCCGCTTTGGGAACCTTGGAGTTGGGTGGCGCTTGTGGGTGGTGGGCAACGGCGGTGGTAGCCAAATGACACCTGTTTCACCTATCATATATTTAACTGATATTCTACTAATTAAGAGAAAAGATAACCTCAGATGGTGTGTGTATTTGATCATAATAGACCATAAAGCTAGCTCAACCTAGTTGGTCCTAGGTCAGCAGTGGAGGTGCTTCTATATGAGTTATTTATTAGATAAAATCAGCCCTTATAAGCGCTTTCTCAAAAGAATATGAAATTGCAGACAAGTCCGTAAAGAAATAAATAATGTCTTCCTTCCGCATTCAAGGATGGAACGCTGTCAGCGAAGTTCTGGCTACCTCTGGGACTCTGTCTCAGCGGAGCAATCTTATTGAAACCCAGAAGCTTGAAGAAGCAGCAGCCGGGAAGTCATCGATGTAACTCAGAGAAGCTGAGGACCACAGTTTGACTAATCGCAATATCAGAGACGCTGACACCAAGGAGAGCCAGAAGATAATCCCAACTCCGTACGGACAGAGGAGGGGACTCAAATCTCACAAGTTCCTGACTGAGGTGCATCTAGCTTAGCTTCACCAGTGGAGAAGGAAGTAGAGAACAAAATAACACAGTGACATCATCACCTCCATAGGGCGCCCTTGATCTCATTGACGAAATGA
This sequence comes from Triticum urartu, assembly GCF_056163025.1. Classification (NCBI taxonomy): domain Eukaryota; kingdom Viridiplantae; phylum Streptophyta; class Magnoliopsida; order Poales; family Poaceae; genus Triticum; species Triticum urartu. The sequence goes on from NC_141879.1 coordinate 719,569,903, forward strand.
AGATAAAAACGAGGCCCATGATCTGCCTCTGTGCTAAAGCTCCACATGCCCACCTCCGATGCCAAAGAACATCTTTGGAACAAGGAGAGGACGGGGAAGTCTTTTTTATGCCGCTAATGGTGCCATCCCCTCGCCACCACCATCTAGACACATAGTCTTAACCCTAAGTCTCTAACTAAAGTTGGGCGACCAGAGACTGCAAACACACTGTGCACCGGGCTCCCTCCGCCTCGCTGACGCGACAGGGCACCTGGAAGTGAGGGAACATGCGGTATACCTGTTCGTGCATGGCGGCTATCCTTGCTTGGTTTTGCGGAACTCACAGGGGCACGCACCTGTGCAAATGCGCCGGCCGCCTGATTTCCCCATGATCTGCAAAGTTGTTCAATCCCGCACAAGTTCACAACAAGTTTTAGTTCTAGTTTATGAAACTTACGATTTTTTCGGTCACAAGTTCTAAAACATACGTTTTTTCGGTCGCAAGTTCTGAAACTTACGATTTTGTCGGTTGCTCATATAAATTTTCAGAAGTTGAAACTTAACAAAGTTTTGAAAACTTATCAAACCATATTCAAAGTGGATCTCATTTTAAAGCCCTCGTCACCAGAAACACGAATATCCAAGCAAAACTTAATTTGAACCAAAGGTTCAAATATATAAAGATTGAAAATCAAAAGCCAAAAGAAAAAGGGGTTGCGGTCCCCCGCCCCTGCATGCTACAAATCCCTCCCCTTGGTCTTGTTGTTGCTGTCATCTAAATAATAAGATTGTTCAAACAGTCGCTCTGTGTGAAAAACTTCATTTTTTTTGCAATCTCGGTCGATTTCTCCACGTGACGTTGTGCTATTTCTTTTTGCCTTGTAAAAGTTTAACACTGTGTTTGTGCAATTTTGCACTAAAATAGCGACAAGTAATATGGATTAGAGGGAGTAGTATTGCTCTAATTTCATCTTAATTTGTGATACATTATGCATCTTCATTTTATGTTTTTGGTTTACAGGGTAACAACCGAACAATTTAATTTTTCTTTCAAGCAGTTACATATTTTGTCTCTTTTTCTCTTTCTTCCATCATCCAAGAGCACACGTATCACACTAGTCCACTGTGTCGTCAGGTGCTAACCAAATTGGCGTCAGGAATATATGTTGTCATTATGTGGCCATTCCCAGCCACAGCCATAGCTCAGTCGCAGAGCAGAGCAGGCGATGTTGTCATCTTGGCAACACCATGATCACCATGTGTTGTTATACCAGCGAAGCGTATTACATTCCGCTTTATCATCCCTCCAGGATGGACGAAAGCAAAATTAATCCATGGTGACAGGCATGTGCGACCTCCCAGCGGACTGCCTGGCGCTGGTCGCCTCCCTGACCTCCCCCGGTGACGCGTGCAGGTTGGCGGCCACCGCTACCGCGCTCCGGGCGGCCGCCGACTCCGACGAGGTCTGGGGTCGCTTCCTCCCGGTGGACTGCGCCGACATCCTCGCGCGGTGTAGTGCTGCCGGTGATGAGCGCCGCCGTGAAGGAGAAACGAACAAGGAGCTCTTCTCCCGCCTCTGCGACTGCCCCGTCCTTCTCGATGGCGGCAAGCTGGTAATTTCTTTTGTTGCACAACTATTGCCGTTCGAAAGTGCTTGTGCGTATCAATATATCTCATCTGACATTGGCATATATCGATCGGTCGGGCAAGAAGAGCTTCTCGCTGGAGAGGCATAGCGGTGCCAAGAAGTACAGGATAGCTCTGTGGCACGGGTTTGGTGGCTACCAGTACTACGGATTGGAGGACTCGTCCAGTCACACTTTCACCTTCACTCCAGGTTTTGCTTTCGTGCTCCCATCTGGCATAATTTTACGGCTAAAATCCAGTCATTTCTATAAGCCTTGTAATCTTTTTCTTCCCCACCAAACGCGAAATTAGGTGAGATTGAGATCTACAAAAGTTTCTCCGAACTTAATGTTAGCAAACCGACATTATAACTTAGCTTCTTCGTCGACGAGTTTACTTTTACCTTCTCTTTTGTTTAGATTTGAGATATGATCTAGGGAATAATTTAGGCTGCGTTTAGCATTGTGGTGAGTTAAGATTTATGTGATTTTTGTTTGCCAAACATATATATTTGCTTATTGTAGTGCTTATTCGACTTCCTTTTGCCTACTTGTGTGGCTAATTCTACAAAACATATTATTTATAAGCCCAACACACCACAACACAGTTCAACTGACCCCCTTTGGGTTCTTGGCATCAGTGTGCAGCTGCGCTCTAGGGAGGTGAGCATTCCATCATCCGACGTTGCGGCGCCCTTCTAGCGAGGGCGACGAGCAGGGGCCACCTTTCGGCGATGGAACTGGATGGCGCTGGTGCGCCAGACGTCCAAGCGATGGCGATGACATAGCTTCCAAAGACGGCTGGCATCCCTTGCGAGGTGGCCTCCTTCGCGGTGTTGGTCCTTCAATGATGTTTGAGGGCTCCAGTGTCTAGTTGTCTTTGCTTTTTGGACATTGTTGCTGCTCCTGAGCTCCATTATATAATGCTAGAGTTTTCTCTTTGTTTTTCTTGTGTCTTTCAGTGTGTGTTGAATTGTATCGTTGCTTGTAAGGGCTTCATTTTTTAAAGCCGGGCGCCATCCTCTTTTCTAGAAACTGAGCCTTACTATTTTGTCCTGTAGATTCGCGAGGTGGCGGCTCACTCATAGATGTTGTGGGTGACGTGGACATCATCATGAACACAAAGAACCTCTCAGCTTCGATAGAGGCTATGTAGCCTATCTTGTATATAGGGTGCATTGGTGTTATACATTTGTACAGACACATCTCAGAACCAAAACCAAAAAGCTGTAGGGGTCCTGCTTCGCTGCCATTTGCAACATGATTGCAACCATCTCATGCCTCATAAGCACTTGTGATATCTGTTATGTGACTGGGTTGGGAACTCGATGGATGATAATGATCATCTATGTTCGTGGACACATTGGAGAAGAATCAAAGTTTGAAGCAGCAGCTGAAACCTGATGGGGCGAGCGTGAGGAGCGATGGATGATGGATAGAGCAAGAGATTAACATAGAGCTGGACGAGAATTGTCTGGAGAGGAAGGAGAAAAAATGTTGTGTTTAGAGGGTTCAGAAGGCCATGTAGGTATGCCAGATTAACATAGAAGGGATCGAGATTTTCTTTTTGAAAAAGAGAATATATTAATATCACGAAGATATCGATTACACCCAGCAAAGGATCGAGATAAGGCCGAGAGGAATGGAAAGTTGAAACCATGTCTAAATGTATTATTTAGATACAAATTCACCGTATGGTTAGGTCTGTTTACGGGGATATTGCAATTTGCAACTATGGTGTTGTGTTAATTTTGTGCTACTTTCCTAATTAATTAATTTATCTAGAAATGAAACACGAGGTCTGCTTCTATGCTTTCCGGAAAGTTTTTTGCACGAAAATTAAAGCGTATCAATGGCTCTGATTACTAGAGGTTTTAAACAACCAGCTTAGTGCGAGCAAAGGGTAGTTTCGTCCTTTTGTCCCTATCAATATTTAGTTCCATAGGATGGCAATGGGTAGGATATGGGCGGGTACAACCTTCTTCTACCCAAACTCATACCCATAGAAACTTTCTATACCCATCCACTTCAATACCCATGGGTATAAACTGACACCCATACCCAAACCCATCGGGTATCCTATACCCAATGGGTATCCATTGGATACAATATATATCATTTAAATTCTTAAGAGGTACAGAAATGAGTTCAAAATTTAAGTGATCATGATAGAGTGGTATAGCACGGATGCGGCCCCCTCCGATGGGTGGCCTCTTGGAGGCATTAGGGGAGTATGAGCAGCGGTTGGTGGAAGATCGACGCAGTGGAAGGTGGTGGTGGGAATTGGGGATCGCTAGATCGAGAGTTCGACAAGAGTCTGGTAGCGAAGAGTCGATATTTCATCTTTTTGAGGAGTCACATAGGACGTAGGAGGAGTGGCGAGCGGGTGATTATGAGCCTATGATCTATGACTTGTTTAAGGAATACAAGATTTAGGGTTGAACCATATGAGTTGAATGTTAACCCCACATGTTATAGGAGTTATTTTCATTTATTAATTTTTCTGGGTATCCATTGGGTTACCCATGAGCACAATTTCTTACCCTACCCATATATTTTATGGATATGGGTACCCATTACCCGTGGGTACAAAATCTCTTCAGATCTTGCCCATACCCATTGTTTTCATACCCATGGGCAAAACTGCCATCCCTCCAAAACGTGGCCCCTTCAGTTTCCAGCGAAGCCACGACCTAAAAGAGAAAAAAAAAGCGAAGCCACGATCTCTCCTCGACCCCTCCTGTTCCTCGCCGCGATCCCCTCCGCGTCGCCGGCAGCCCAGGGTACTCCCACAACCCCCTCCTTCCGCTCGCGCCTCCCATCCTCTTCCTTCCGCTCGCGACTCCTTACTCCCTGGAGCCGCAGACCTCCGCCGCCGACGCAACCGTAACCAAGTTTCCGATCCCCTCCACGTCGCTTCCTTGCCGGCAGCCCCTTCCGTGGTCTCCACCTAGCACGCCTCCGGCCGGTCTCTCCTCGCCGGCAGCCCGGGGTCCTCCTGCAGCCTCCTCATCTGACGCTGCCGGACGTTCTCTTCCTCGGAGGCCGCCGGCCCATCTTCCTTCTCCAACGCCTGTGCGCCTCCAACTTTCGAGCTGCTGGCCCCGTCCCCGGTCTTCCATGGACTCTGGCAGGTGCGTTTCTTCTCTCATTTAGAATTTCTGCATTTGGTAAGAGCTTCGAGAGATACTCTGTAATAGAGAAAGAGTGTTTTCCTCTCTTGTAGGATAAACAACCCTGTAGTGAAAGTAGATGTAGCTACTTGATAAGAATTCGTCCACCAGAATAAACAACAACATTAGTTGTTTCCATCAGTCTATTCTCTGACTATTACTGTATTTTTTTTCCATGAGCAATTTTGTATGGCTCACAAAATCAGCGAGTGGTTAAGAGTTGAAATTAAATAGCCTAGATTGATGCTCGGCCACCAGAAGGTGTGTGGTACTGGGTTTACAAGAGCTTGAATAAGTTACACATCAGGCTCTCTTGATAAGAATTCCGGTGAAAAGTTGTTAATAATTTGCACACTGAAGGCTTAATCTTTCCTCTGTATACAAGTTTTTTTTGCAAATCATAAAATAACTCTTGGTAGGGACGGTTTCAACTTTACAATTACAAAATTCGACGATTATAAAAGCTGATGGAAACAACTAATGGAAACAAAATTTCATGTTGGGAAATGAACGAACTTTCGAAACCTTGATGTCATTGCACATCAGATTTGAGTGTACCCTTTCTATGAGCTATACATCCTTTGCAATATATAGTTCTTTGTTGTCTTTTTCATATTTTCATTTTTGCTACTAGCAGTGAAGATGGGATGGATGATTTGCGTGGTGATTTATTTGGATACAATACGTCTGACAACCACAACATTATGAACTGAACTGATAGGTAAATTGATTTGGAGGTCAGATTGTTATGTTATAATTGGTTTACCTATGTTGAAGTTTATGTGTGATAGGGATAGAAATCATTATGAACTGAACTGATAGGTAACCTGCTTATATTTTATGATAGGAAAATAGCAATGTGATAGGATCTCATGAGTCTGAAGCCATTCATGGTATGTTTTGTAATTTGGGGGCAGAAAATGAGGCTCTAGATCAGTATTGGAAAATTGTCAAGATGACGTTTGAAAGTGAAGAAGACTCCTGTAACTTCTATAATGCATACGTTAAAAACAAACGGTTCAGCATTAGGAAGGATATCGTGAGGCATGAGGAAAAAATAGGAGAGATTTTCTATACGAGATTTGTTTGCTCAAAGGAAGGGATTCGTGATCCAGCCATGAGGGACATCAAGGACCGAAAAAGAAGGGAAAGAGTTGAGACTCGAGAGTATTGTGCTAATCATTAGACTTGATAAGCAGCATGGAATCTAGTTTGTGGACAATTTTGTAGATGACCGCAACCACATATTAACAACTCCAGATGAAACCCGATTTCTTCGTTCCCATGGGAAAATCAAAGAACATCAGAAATCAGAAATAGTAATGATGGAATCGATGGGCCTTCTAAGCATCACATAATGGATGTCTTTCAGTGCACGAGTAGTGACAGAGCGGGCGCTGGATTTATCGATAAGGACCTGTACAATTTCTCATCTAGGTGCAAGAGGTCGGGTATTGTGGATGGAGATGCAAATGCTACAATACGGGCGTTGAAGGTTAGGAAGGATAAGAATCCAGAGTTCTTTCTTGAGTTTCGAGTTGACAAAGAAGGTCGTCTGAAAGACCTGTTTTGGTGTGACGAGCAGTCCGGAATGGATTACTGGTCATTTGTTGATGTTGTCGTGTTCGACAGTACATACCGGATGAACAGGTACAAGATGCCTTTTGTTACAATGCAACAACGGTAAGTTGTTGCTGCAGGTCAACAGTACGAATTTGTATTTTCATTTTGTAATTTCTTTGTTGTGCTAACATTGTGTAGCCCGAAGTCTCATAACTTGAATATTTCATTTTTTTGCCTTCTTGAAGGATCACTTGATAAAAATTACTGAACCGGTGGGAGAAAGGCCATCATTATTTACCGATACCGCAGAATATGTTCATTCTGTCCAAGCGGTAATTGGTAATGGCATCAGGGACAATGTTTCTGTAAGTGCTGGGCTCTGATTATGCTATCATTATCTTCTGTTTTTCTTTAGATGTTTTGAACAGGAATGCACCTGTGACTCTGACTTTGCTATCGTTATCTGTCTTGTTTAGATGTTGTAAACATGACTGCATGTGTGACCTGGAAGAAACAGAATGGTGGCTTCCTAATCTGGGCTCTTGATAGACTAGTAAGAAATGTACTTTGGCAAGATGTCTTCCTTTTGATCTTTGGTAATAATGCAGATGTGGGTCTCGAAATCTGGTTTTTTTCAGGACAAGGTTTGCTTGACCTGGCGGATGAGACAATAGAGTTGCGTACCATTAGGCTGTGCAAACGAACATGGCGGTGTGTTGTGCAGGTGCGGACGTGTGGCATTCGGCGTGCCGGCTGGAACGGCTGGATACACCTAACGAACGCTATTTTTTTTCAATTCTGGGAGGTAGGCTTGAGCCTGTTCAAGCATGTCCCCATCCAGTAGATTCACGTTGGCAGCAGAATTTTTTAAAGTACCACCATACCACAACATAATTTTTTAAAGTACCACCATACCACAACACAATTTTTTAAAGTACCACTGCACAACCCTTTATTTTCTGGGAGCAAATCACCGTCCATATCCACCACATCACATTGCCTAGAGAATTTTTTAAATGTTTTTACTATGGTTCGGCGAAACCCTCAGTAGAACCTCGATCGCCGAGCAGCTTCCCATATATGCACTGTAAGTTGTCTTGAACTCCCCCCCCCCCCCCCCTATCATTTTAACCTCATCCATCTCGATTCTATCCGATGGAGTACATGTTTGTGACGGACGATAGTAGGAAAGTATATGTTAGCGATCGATGTCTCTTTGCTAATAGTTAATGGATCGATATCATACTTCTCTTTCACTCCAATTTCTGATTATACGGAGTTTGCTTGTTCATCAAAATCTCTATGCGAACTCGTAAAAAAATTGACCGATTCTCAAATTAAAGTTGTTAAAAATCTAGGTTTTGGATGCATTTTAAAAATTAGAGAAATTAAACTGCAGTCATGTTTGTTGAAGTTTATTATCACTTCGTACAACCCAGAAACTTCAACTTTTAAAAGTGGGGATGCGAGTTTAGAAATAAACAACAATGATGTTTACTGTATCCTAGGTATCCCTTTTGCTGGAACGGTAGTAAACAATATTAAACCACTACCCGATGATAGTGCTATGGTCGAGAAGTACATGAATAAAAAAATAAAAATAATAATGATAAAAGATCTGGTGAAAGAAATATTAGACAATAAATGTGCAGACGAGCACTTCATCAGGATGTTCATGTTAGTATTGCCGGGAACAGTTTTGGCACCTACATCCCACGAAGAAGTGCCGATGGTGTATTTGAGTTTCCTAGAAAATACAGCGAACATAAAAAACATTAATTGGAAAGAGTTCACACTTAGATTTTGGAAGGGCAACATCAACAGTTGGCTACTGGACATGGGAAGACAACATCAATAGTTGGCTACTGGACATGGGAACCCCATTAATTTAGTTCGGTATGGGTTCCCATGTTCAATAGCCAGACTATTGATGTTGTCCATCAGAAATTTAAGTGTGAACTCATTCCAATTAATGTTTTTTATGTTCGCTGTATTCTCTAGGAGACTCAAATACAACGTCGGTACTTCTTCGTGGGATGTAGGTGCCAAAACTGTTCCGAGCAATACTAACATGAACATCCTGATGAAGTGCTCGTCTGCACATTTATTGTCTAATATTTCTTTCACCAGATCTTTTATCATTATTATTTTTATTTTTTTATTCATGTACTTATCGACCATAGCACTATCATCGGGTAGTGGTTTAATATTGTTTACTACCGTTCCAGCAAAAGGGATACCTAGGATACAGTAAACATCATTGTTGTTTATTTCTAAACTCGCATCCCCACTTTTGAAAGTTGAAGTTTCTGGGTTGTACGAAGTGATAATAAACTTCAACAAACATGACTGCAGTTTAATTTCTCTAATTTTTAAAATGCATCCAAAACCTAGATTTTTAACAACTTTAATTTGAGAATCGGTCAATTTTTTTACGAGTTCGCATAGAGATTTTGATGAACAAGCAAACTCCGTATAATCAGAAATTGGAGTGAAAGAGAAGTATGATATCGATCCGTTAACTATTAGCAAAGAGACATCGATCGCTAACATATACTTTCCTACTATCGTCCGTCACAAACATGTACTCCATCGGATAGAATCGAGATGGATGAGGTTAAAATGATAAAAGGGAGGGTAGTTGAAGACAACTTATAGTGCATATATGGGAAGCTGCTCGGTGTCCGAGGTTCTGCTGAGGATTTTGCCGAACCACAAACTTGACAGGACTCCTGCGTGCCTTTGAAATATGAGATAATGGCATGGGTGTAGCAATATATGACAGCCTCTAAATTATGTTATAGATTTTCAGATAGTGGATTTATCTTCAATTTCTTAGTTAGTTAGCAACAACAACGGGATATGGTGGATAAGGATTGTGCTTGCTCCCGGTAAAAAACGGTGGTGCTTTTAAAAATTCCGCGGGCAACGTGATGTGGTGGATAAGGAATGTGCTTGTCTCCCAGAAAAAAAGGATGGTACGCTCGTACTTTAAAAAATTCTGTTGGCAACGTGAATGTACCAGACGGGGACGGGCTTGAACAGGCTCAAGCCTAACTTCCAGAATAGGAAAAAAATAGCGTTCATCCTATTAGCTAGCTTGTTGCATCCCGGTTCCTTAGCCCTTATGCGCGTTAGGTGTAGCCAGCCGGCACGCTGAATGCCGCACGTCCGCACTTGCACAGTCTAATGGTACGCAACTCCGCTCTCTCATCTGTCAGGTCAAGAAGATTTCCAAACCCCGCCGTGAAAAATGTTACCTTTCTTACTAGGCTAGCAACAACCTAGGTTGGGAAGCCACCATTCTATTTCTTCCAGGTCACACTTATAGTCATGTTTACAACATCTAAACAAGAAAGATAACGATAGCAAAGTTGAGTCATAGGTGCATTCATGTTTGTTCAAAACATCTAAACAAAAACATAAGATAATGATAGCATAGTCAGAGCCCAATACTTACAAAAACGTTGTCCCTAATGCCATTACCAATTATCACTTGGATAGAATGAACATATTCTATGGTATCGGTAAACATTGACGGCCTTCCTTCCACATGTTCAATTATTTTTGTCAAGTGATCCTTCAAGAAGGCAAAAAAATGAAATATGCAAGTTATGAGACTTCGGGCTACACAATGTTAGCACAACAAAGAAATTTCAAAATGAAAATACAAATTCGTATTGTTGACCTGCAGCAACAACTTACCGTTGCTGCCACTGGTAGAAAAAGGGCCTATAGTCCCGGTTCGTAAGGGCCTTTAGTCCCGGTTCCTGAACCGGGACTAAAGTGTCGGTACTAATGCCCCGACCCTTTAGTCCCGGTTCAATCTAGAACCGGGACTGATGGGCCTCCACGTGGGCAGTGCGCAGAGCCCAGGCAGGAGACCCTTTGGTCCCGGTTGATGGCACCAACCGGGACCAATAGGCATCCACGCGTCAGCATTTCTGTGCCTAGGGTTTTTGTTTTTTTAAAGGAGGGGGGGAGGGTTTGGGGGTTTTGGGGGGTTAATATAGGTGTTTTATATATTGTGTTAGCTAGCTATAATTAATAGAGAGAAGTGTCCTCTCTTACGTCCGTGCTTGGTCGACGCTATGTACTATACATACGTATAGAGAGGACTAGACACGCTAGTTAGCTAGTAAGCAAACGAAGGAAACAGAAGATCGTCATGAACATATATGCATACAGAGAAAAGTGATATTGACCACCTCTCCTTCTCCGAGAGATTGGTCGAACAACAAGTTCTCGTATATCTATCCGACACTACCGGCTACATATATACAATAATTATCTCTTACAAATATAATCATACGGACTCATGGTCCACATAGTATTCTCCATCTTCAGCGATCACTTGGTCAAGAAAGAATGCCGCCAATTCCTCTTGAATTGCTCGCATGCGAGCTGGTGCTAGGAGTTCATCCCGCTTTCGAAACATCTAATTTGAAGAAGGGGTCAATACATATATATATATGAATGAATGAAACTCAATACAAATGATGGTAATAAAATAAAATTGTGAATGTTGTTATTTACGTACTTCATATTGTTCGTCAGAGTACCCGCCCCGCTCACAGGTCGTGTGGTGGATGGACTCGCAGACGTAGTATCCACAGAAATCATTCCCTTGTTCCTGCCACAACCACTTTACAAGAAATAGAGGTCAATCAAACTGATAAGCAAGAATGCTAAATGGTATTGATGAAACTAGCGCTTGAATCACTAGGAGATGCGCGGAACATGCTACTATAGTACTTACTTTCGGGTGTCTAAATTCCAGCTCCTTCGGCAGTCCCGGAACTTTTCTGGTGATTTTTCTCCAAACCCTGCCGGACAAAGAAAACAATTACTTGATATCAGGAAATGAACAAAGTTGCTGATATGGTGGATAATGATCGATTTAACTTACTTCTTGAGGATTTCAGTCATGTCCGCATACTCCCGGGGATCTTTTCATTTAGAGTCCAAGACGGTTACTACTCCCTGCTCAAGCCTAATCTCTAGGAGAATATAGTGGAAACTGCACACGCATGCATAACTCATCAATTACATTACTATAACCTGGACTAATATATAAGGGAAACCGAATATGCACAAGACAGTAACACTCACTTGAAGTTGTAAGGAAAGAGTATTATATCTTTGTTTCAATTTTTTTGAATGATCGTAGCAAGTTGGCCTCGGTATCTCCGGGACGATGTTCAACCTCAGTTGCATCTATGAGATATGTGTTAACGAACCCAATATCACCGATTTGTCTTTTCTTCAATTCGGCGATCTTCATTCTGCATAATATAATGAGGATAATTATAAATACATGCAATGAAAGAGATGAGCTATATAGAGAGACTTAATGACAGAAGTAGTAGTACTTACAGACAGTAGCAGGTGATCGTTGTTTTATCGAGGGCCAATTGATTGAAAAACTGATAGAACTCCTCAAATGGAATAGGCAACAGTTCAATTCCAATGAGGTCATGCTCCGGTTTAACTCTCGCATACAAAGTACTCCTCCCCCCAGACTCTCTGCAGATTTTCAAGTACCAATCATGTAATCTTCACATCATTGTTGTTAAATATTTTTCATCTTTGACGAGAGGCTTCCCGTACTCGTATTTGTGTATCTGCACCTCCATGGGATCATAATGTACATCGTCGGGCAGGTAATCGTCAACATTGCCATAACCGGGCACCATCCTCGGATCGACGATGTCGCTAGGCACCTTGAGGGGGGGGGGCACGATTGCTTCGCTTGTTCGCCGAGCTGGGCAATTTGTTTCCCAGCTGCTCGTCGTTCTTTCAGCCTTTGATCACTGACTGTACTTCCCGACCGCTCCGCTTCGGCCCATGTCTTTGCAATAATGCGCTCATAGTTGCCTTTCGGCGGAGACTTGGGTGGTTTTGCTAGGGCAGCCAGAGTGCGCTTCACTTTCACCGGATCTACCTTCTCCTCCGGAGGTGGATGTCTCTTTGCTTTCAACCCTTGAAACCAGTCATCCACTTCGGTTCGCGCGATCTTCGCGTTCTCCTCCGGGGTCCTCTCGTATGGTAACTTCTCTGGAGTCTCCAGAGAAGGACCGAATCTGTATGTCCTCCCGCCTCTGGTTGTACTGCTAGACGCCGACCGAGCAGACGGAGCGGTTGTCTTCTTTACTTGCTTACGAGGCGGAGGAGAAGGACTACGACGCGCCGGAGCAGCTGGAGCGGCGGCAGGTCTCTTCCGCCCTTGCTGACGAGGTGGAGAAGGAGGAGGCTGGCTGCTCGGGCGCGTCGGCGCAGGCGAAGTGCCGCCACGCGCCGGAGAAGAAGCCGGTCGAGGGCCCTGATCGTCACTCGCCGGAGGAGGAGGCGGTGGAGGAGGCGGAGTGCCCTGACTCGCCGGAGGAGGAGGAGGAGGCGGAGGCGTCCAGTTCGGAAGGTTGATGAGCTCCTTCCGCCATAGGCATGGAGTCTTCAGAGCAGACCCCAGCCGAGTCTCCCCTTCACCGGTAGGGTGGTCAAGCTGGAGGTCCTCAAATCCCTCCGTTATTTCATCCACCATCACCCTAGCATATCCTTCTGGAATCGGCTGGCAGTGAAAAGTTGCGCCGGGTTCAGTAGGATAAACAGAGCCAACAGCCACCTTGACCTTCAAATTCATCCATTGCGTCATAAGGTGGCAATTTTGAGACTCCGTGATAGCATCCACGGGATAGCTGGCAGGAGCCGTCAAGGCATGCTCCGGCTGAAGCAGCTCGGTGGAAGCCACGCTGCTTCTGCGCTGAGATGGCGGGGTAGCTTCGGGGGAGGCTTCGGCAGTACGTTTGCTGCGATTTGCTTCTCGTTCCTCTATCGTGTCTACCCTTACTTGCAGCGCCTGCATTTGGGTCAGCTGCACTTTTTTCCTCCTCTCATGGGATTTGTAACCGCTTGCGTTCGGAAACCCAACCTTCCATGGAATGGAGCCTGGCGTGCCTCGTGTCCGTCCAGGGTGCTCAGGATTCCCGAGGGCCATTGTGAGCTCGTCGTTCTCTCTGTCTGGAAAGAACGTCCCTTCCTACGCTGCTTCGATATACTGCTTAAGCTTCCCGACTGGTATGTCCATTTGATCGTTCGTCCAAATGCACTTCCCTGTTACAGGGTCCAAGGTTCCGCCAGCCCCGAAGAACCAAGTCCAGCAACAGTCTGGCCAGTTAATTGTCTCTGGTTCGATCCCTTTATCAACCAGATCATTCTCAGTCTTGGACCACTTAGGCCGGGCTATGAGGTAGCCACCTGACCCCGTGCGATGGTGAAGCTTCTTCTTCGCAGCATTTTGCTTGTTTGTCGCTGACATCTTCTTACTCTTTTCCGATGTCTTGTGGGCCACAAATGCGGGCCAGTGATCTCTGATCTTCTCATATCTGCCCTTGAATTCCGGTGTCTCATTATTTTCGACAAACTTATTCAGCTCTTTCTTCCACCTCCTGAATAGTTCTGCCATCCTCTTAAGAGCAAAAGACTTGATTAATTTCTCTTTAACTGGGTTCTCTGGATTATCCTCTGGCGGTAGGGTGAAATTTGACTTCAGCTCAGTCCAAAGATCATTTTTCTGCATATCATTGACATAAGACACCTCAGGGTCTTCTGTAGCCGGCTTAAACCATTGCTGGATGCTGATCGGGATCTTGTCCCTAACCAAAACCCCGCACTGAGCAACAAATGTGCTCTTTGTCCGGAGGGCTAGAAAAAAGAACAAAGACTTAATTAATATGTGTACATACCAAAACAATGAATGCATCAATCAGCTAGTCAGCACAGGATTAACTAATATATATACCTGGCCGGACTCGGTTCGGTCACCGGAGCCGTCATCACGGTCTCCTTCTTGCACCGGCATTGGGTCACCGGAGCCGTCCTCATGTTCTTCTTCTTGCACCGGCATTAGGTCACCGTAGCCAGCTTGTTCACCCTCTCCTTCCAGACCATCGGTTTCGTTGAGAAACAACGAGACGGCATCACTTCCTTCTACGATTATGTCCCTGAACAACGCTTCTTTTGCTTCGTCTAGGGCGGTGTCCATAGTTTCTACAAATATTTACAACATGGCAATTATTATTCAAACATGACAGATGGATATATTAGTGCCAAACGTAGAACTAGCTACCTAATCATAGTAAGCTATCAGGAGGGGGTATATATCGACAACGACGACACTACATCTATGTCCCTCGACGACCCTCGTTCTCGATAAAAAAAAGAGGAAGAAGAAGAAAAAAAGAGAAGAAAGAATAGAGGAGAAGAACTCCTCTATTCTTTCTTCTCCTCTTTTTTTTCTTCTCCCTCTTCTTTTTTTATCCTCTTCTTCCTCTCATGTTCGAGAGGATCGCCGAGGGGTCGGGAGGTTGCCTAGTGTCAAAGGATTCAACAAAACCATGTCTTCATCATTAGGTGAAAGTAACATGTGCATGATGGTACGAAGCTCTTCAAAGTTGTTCTGGAACGGAGTCCCAGATAGGATAATTCGCTTTTTGGTACAAAGTTCAGCAAGAGCCTTCCGAATATCGCTATTTGGAAGGCCTTTGCTGAATTCGTACCAAAAGGCGGATTATCCTACCCGGGACTCCATTCTAGAACAACTTTGCAGAACTTCGTACCAACATGCCCTGGTTACTTCTGGCTAATGATGAAGGCATGGATTTCTTCAATACTTTGACACTAGGAAACCTCTCTCGACCCCTCGGTGATCCTCGACCCCTCGAACCCTCGACGACCCTGGAACCCTCGACCCCTCGGCGATCCTCTTCTTCCTCTCATGTTCGAGAGGATCGCCGAGGGGTCGGGAGGTTGCGTAGTGTCAAAGGATTCAACAAAACCATGTCTTCATCATTAGGCGAAAGTAACATGTGCATGATGGTACGAAGCTCTTCAAAGTTGTTCTGGAACGGAGTCCCAGATAGGATAATTCGCTTTTTGGTACAAAGTTCAGCAAGAGTCTTCCGAATATCGCTATTTGGAAGGCCTTTGCTGAATTCGTACCAAAAGGCGGATTATCCTATCCGGGACTCCATTCCAGAACAACTTTGCAAAACTTCGTACCAACATGCCCTGGTTACTTCCGGCTAATGATGAAGGCATGGATTTCTTCAATACTTTGACACTAGGAAACCTCTCTCGACCCCTCGGCGATCCTCGACCCCTCGAACCCTCGACGACCCTGGAACCCTCGACCCCTCGGCGATCCTCTTCTTCCTCTCATGTTCGAGAGGATCGCCGAGGGATCGGGAGGTTGCGTAGTGTCAAAGGATTCAACAAAACCATGTCTTCATCATTAGGCGAAAGTAACATGTGCATGATGGTACGAAGCTCTTCAAAGTTGTTCTGGAACGGAGTCCCAGATAGGATAATTCGCTTTTTGGTACAAAGTTCAGCAAGAGCCTTCCGAATATCGCTATTTGGAAGGCCTTTGTTGAATTCGTACCAAAAGGTGGGTTATCCTATCCGGGACTCCATTCCAGAACAACTTTGCAGAACTTCGTACCAACATGCCCTGGTTACTTCCGGCTAATGATGAAGGCATGGATTTCTTCAATACTTTGACACTAGGAAACCTCTCTCGACCCCTCGGCGATCCTCGACCCCTCGAACCCTCGACGACCCTGGAACCCTCGACCCCTCGGCGATCCTCTTCTTCCTCTCATGTTCGAGAGGATCGCCGAGGGATCGGGAGGTTGCGTAGTGTCAAAGGATTCAACAAAACCATGTCTTCATCATTAGGCGAAAGTAACATGTGCATGATGGTACGAAGCTCTTCAAAGTTGTTCTGGAACGGAGTCCCAGATAGGATAATTCGCTTTTTGGTACAAAGTTCAGCAAGAGCCTTCCGAATATCGCTATTTGGAAGGCCTTTGTTGAATTCGTACCAAAAGGTGGGTTATCCTATCCGGGACTCCATTCCAGAACAACTTTGCAGAACTTCGTACCAACATGCCCTGGTTACTTCCGGCTAATGATGAAGGCATGGATTTCTTCAATACTTTGACACTAGGAAACCTCTCTCGACCCCTCGAACCCTCGACGACCCTGGAACCCTCGACCCCTAGACGACCCTGGAACCCTCGACCCTATAGAACCCTCGAACCCTCGACCCTTGACCCCTTAACGACCCTCGACCCTCTACCCTAGTTCCTGACCCTCGACCCCTCGGCGATCTTCGACACCCTCGTTCCCGATAAAAATTAAGAAGAAGAAGAAGAAGAAGAAGAAGAAGAAAGAGGAGAAGAAGAAAGGAATAGCTAGAGGAGAAGATCGAAGAAAAAAAGAAGAAAAAAAGAGGAGAAGAAGAAAGGAATAGTGGAGAAGAAGAAAAAATAGAATATATTCTATTTTCTCTTCTTCTCCACTATTCCTTTCTCTTCTCCTCTTCTTTTTCTTCTTTTTTCTTCTTCTTATTTATTTCTCCTCTTCTTCCTCTCTTCTTCTTCTTCTTATTTAGTTCTCTCGACCCCTCGTCCCTCTCTCATGTTGTCGGGGAGGGGGTATATCGACCTCCGCTCATGTTGAAATTATCGGGGAGGGGGTATATCGACCCCCACCCCCTCATCATGCATATATAGCTACCACATACATATATACATTGAAAAAAATTACATATATGCAACAAAAACATTAATACACATATGAACAAAAAAAATACATATATGAACAAAAACATGCTGTGAACAAAAACATTAATGTAATAAATCTAATAAGAAATTAATCTAATAAAAAACATTCTCTGAACTTACATATAGCCACATACATACAAATATACATTATATATATATGAACAAAAAATTAATCTAATACAAAATCAAAACAGAGCCGGACCGGCGCGGCGGCTCACAGCGGGGGCGTCTGGCGATGGCGACGGCGGGGGAGGCAAGGGCGCCGGCGGGCGGGGGCGGGCCGCGGGGCAGGGGCCGGCGCGGCGACGACGTGGTCGGCGGCAGGGGCGGCGCGACGACGGCACCGGAGGCAGGGGCGGCGCGGCGACGGCGTCGGAGGTAGGGGCGGCACGGCGACGGCGTCGGGGGCAGGGGCGGCGCGGCGACGGCGTCGGAGGCAGCGGCGATGATGGCGACGGCGACGAGGAGCAGCGCTGGGGCGTCGGGCACGAACTGACGGTAAAGTTGTGAAATTTTCACAAGTCCAGCTTATATACCGACATCATTGGTCCCGGTTCGTGGCACAAACCGGGACGAATGCCTCCCTTTAGTCCCGGTTGGTGCCACCAACCGGGACCAAAGGCCTCTTTTCAGCAGCCCAAAGGGCGGGAAGCGGCGGCCTTTGGTCCCGGTTGGTGGCACCAACCGGGACTAAAGGATGGCATTAGTCCCGGGTCGTAGCACCAACCGGGACTAATGCCCCCCTTTAGTCCCGGTTGGTGCCACCAACCGGGACCAAAGGCCTGTGCTGCCCCGAACCCAAATATTTAGTCCCACCTCGCTAGTTGAGAGGGAGGCGCACCTGTTTATAAGGTGCGGTGCGCCTTCCCTCTCGAGCTCCTCTCTAAAGCAGGCTTTCGGACCTAACACTGTAATCTGTGCCTGTGGGCCTACTGGGCCTCCCGCGGGCCTGAATACTGGCCCATGGTAGGGTTTCTAGTCGTATTCAGGCTGTGGGGGCCCAGTAGTTGGCACTTTTTTGTTTTTTTTGTTTCTACTTAGAACTAAATACTTGTAGTTTTGTAGTGTTTTCTTTTTTATTTTAGGTCACAAAAATTATAAACTTTCTGTTAGTGCCATTAGTTTTAAAATTTGAATAGTTTAAATTTGATTTTTTTAAAATTTGTGTGAATCACTAATTTATGAATAACTTTACTATAAAAATTCATTTTTGAGTCAATCTTTTTCCTGTTATTTAATATTACTGTGTTTTATCATTATACTCAATTTGGTAATTTTAGTTAGTCATAACAAATATTATAGGGGTGAGCCCTATTTTTTTCCAGTTTTTTTATTTTGTTTTCTGCATTATTTATTTCCTTTTGTTTTTTGCTTTATTTTTTTATTCTTTTTTCTTTTAGTTTTAGAAAAATCATAAACTTTCTGTTAGTGCCATTAGTTTTCAAATTTGAAAACACTTTTTTAGTTTTTTTGTTTTCTTTGTTGCTTTATTTATTTTATTTTGTTTCTACTTACAACAAAATACTTATTGTTGCTATTTTTTTTTCCAGTTTTTTTGTTTTGTTTTCTGTATTATTTATTTTCTTTTGTTTTTTGCTTTATTTTTTAATTCTTTTTGCTTTTAGGTCAGCAAAATTATAAACTTTCTGTTAGTGCCATTAGTTTTAGAAAAATTATAAACTTTCTGTTAGTGCCATTAGTTTTAAAATTTGAATAGTTTAAATTTGGTTTTTTTAAAATTTGTGTGAATCCCTAGTTTATGAATAACTTTACTATAAAAATTGATTTTTGAGTCAATCTTTTTCCTGCTATTTAATATTACTGTGTTTTATCATTATACTCAATTTGGTAATTTTAGTTAGTCATAACAAATATTATAGGGGTGAGCCCTATTTTTTTCCAGTTTTTTTGATTTGTTTTCTGCATTATTTATTTCCTTTTGTTTTTTGCTTTATTTTTTAAAATTCTTTTTGCTTTTAGTTTTAGAAAAATTATAAACTTTCTGTTAGTGCCATTAGTTTTCAAATTTGAAAACACTTTTTTTAGTTTTTTTGTTTTGTTTGTTGCTTTATTTATTTTATTTTGTTTGTACTTACAACAAAATACTTATTGTTGCTATTTTTATTTTTTTCTAGTTTTTTTGTTTTGTTTTCTGTATTATTTATTTTCTTTTTTTTTTTGCTTTTAGGTCAGCAAAATTATAAACTTTCTGTTAGTGCTATTAGTTTTAGAAAAAATATAAACTTTCTGTTAGTGCCATTAGTTTTCAAATTTGAATAGTTTAAATTTGAACATAGATGCACCTATAGAGAAAATTCGACCTAAATTCATAGTTTTCAAATGAACTCTGAAAAAGTTGGCATATCATACTCGTCTGTTACAAAATTGGCATGGTATCATCATAATAGTTGCGGGAGAAAGTCTTCACTTTTTCTTCGCTTGTGTCATTTGCTTATTGCGCAGTAACCATGGATAATCTTCATTGTTTATCAGGATGCTTGGGTCAGCCTTGACATTGAAGGGAGGAATTTCATGAAACTTTTCATAATCTTCAGACATGTCTGTCTTGCCGTCCACTCCCAGGATGTCCCTTTTTCTGAAAGAACTATGTGGCGCTTTGGCTCATCGTATGATGTATTTGCTTCCTTATCTTTTCTTTTTATCGGTTTGGTAGACATGTCCTTCACATAGATAACCTGTGCCACATCATTGGCTAGGACAAACGGTTCGTCAGTGTACCCAAGATTTTTCAGATCCACTGTTGTCATTCCGTACTGTGGGTCTACATGTACCCCGCCGCCTAACAGATTGACCCATTTGCACTTAAACAAAGGGACCTTAAAATTAGGTCCGTAGTCAAGTTCCCATATGTCCACTATGTAACCATAATATGTATCCTTTCTGCTCTCGGTTGCTGCATCAAAGCGGACACCGCTGTTTTGGTTGGTGCTCTTTTGATCTTGGGCGATCGTGTAAAATGTATTCCCATTTATCTCGTATCCTTTGTAAGTCAATACAGTCAAAGATGGTCCCCTGGACAACAAGTACAACTCATCACAAACAGTGTTGTCACCTCTGAGACGTGTTTCCAACCAATTGCTGAAAGTCCTGATGTGTTCACATGTAATCCAGTCGTCGCACTGCTCCGGGTGTTTGGAGCGCAGACTGTTCTTGTGTTCATCGACATACGGGGTCACCAAGGTAGAGTTCCGTAGAACTGTGTAGTGTGCTTGAGACCAAGAATATCCGTCCCTGCATATTATTGAGTCTCTTCCAAGAGTGCCTTTTTCAGTCAGTCTCCCCTCATACCGCGATTTAGGGAGACCTATCTTGTTAAGGCCAGGAATGAAGTCAACACAAAACCCGATAACATCCTTTGTTTGATGGCCCATGGAGATGCTTCCTTCTGGCCTAGCGCGATTACGGACATATTTCTTTAGGACTCCCGTGAACCTCTCAAAGGGGAACATATTGTGTAGAAATACAGGCCCTAGGATGACAATCTCGTGGACTAGATGAACTAGGACGTGCGTCATGATATTGAAGAAGGATGGTGGGAACACCAGCTCGAAACTGACAAGACATTGCGCCACATCACTCCTTAGCCTTGGTACAATTTCTGGATCGATCACCTTCTGAGAGATTGCATTGAGGAATGCACATAGCTTCACAATGGCTAATCGGACGTTTTCCGGTAGAAGCCCCCTCAATGCAACCGGAAGCAGTTGCGTCATAATCACGTGGTAGTCATGAGACTTTAGATTCTGAAACTTTTTCTTTGGCATATTTATTATTCCCTTTATATTCGACGAGAAGCCAGTCGTGACCTTCATACTGAGCAGGCATTCAAAGAAGATTTCTTTCTCTTCTTTCGTAAGAGCGTAGCTGGCAGGACCTTTATACTGCTTCGGAGGCATGCCGTCTTTTTCGTGCAAACGTTGCAGGTCCTCCCGTGCCTCAGGTGTATCTTTTGTCTTCCCATGCACGACCAAGAAGCCTAGTAGGTTCACGCAAAGGTTCTTCGTCACGTGCATCACGTCGATTGAGGAGCGGACCTCTAGGTCTTTCCAGTAGGGTAGGTCCCAAAATATAGATTTCTTCTTTCACATGGGTGCGTGTCCCTCAGCGTCATTCGGAACAGCTAGTCCACCGGGACCCTTTCCAAAGATTACGTAGTGTAAATCATTGACCATAGCAAGCATGTGATCACCGGTGCGCATGGCGGGCTTCTTCCGGTGATCTGCCTCGCCTTTGAAATGCTTGCCTTTCTTTCGACATTGATGGTTGGTCGGAAGAAATCAACGATGGCCCAGGTACACATTCTTCCTGCATTTGTCCAGGTATATACTTTCAGTGTCATCTAAACAGTGCGTGCATGCATGGTATCCTTTGTTTGTCTGTCCTGAAAGGTTACTGAGAGCGGGCCAATCGTTGATGGTCACGAACAGCAACGCCTTAAGGTTAAATTCCTCCTGTCTGTGCTCATCCCACGTACGTACACTGTTTCCATTCCAAAGCTGTAAAAATTCTTCAACTAATGGCCTTAGGTACACATCAATGTCGTTGCCGGGTTGCTTAGGGCCTTGGATGAGAACTGGCATCATAATGAACTTCCGCTTCATGCACATCCAAGGAGGAAGGTTATACATACATAGAGTCACGGGCCAGGTGCTGTGATTGCTGCTCTGCTCCCCGAAAGGATTAATGCCATCCGCGCTTAAAGCAAACCATACATTCCTTGGGTCCTTTGCAAACTCATCCCAGTACTTTCTCTCGATTTTTCTCCACTGCGACCCATCAGCGGGTGCTCTCAACTTCCCATCTTTCTTTCGGTTCTCACTGTGCCATCGCATCAACTTGGCATGCTCTTCGTTTTTGAACAGACGTTTCAACCGTGGTATTATAGGAGCATACCACATCACCTTCGCAGGAACCCTCTTCCTGGGGGGCTCGCCGTCAACATCACCAGGGTCATCTCGTCTGATCTTATACCGCAATGCACCGCATACCGGGCATGCGTTCAGATCCTTGTATGCACCGCGATAGAGGATGCAGTCATTAGGCCATGCATGTATCTTCTCCACCTCCAATCCTAGAGGGCATACGACCTTCTTTGCTGCGTATGTACTGTCGGGCAATTCGTTATCCTTTGGAAGCTTCTTCTTCAATATTTTCAGTAGCTTCTCAAATCCTTTGTCAGCCACAGCATTCTCTGCCTTCCATTGCAGCAATTCAAGTACGGTACCGAGCTTTGTGTTGCCATCTTCGCAATTGAGGTATAACCCTTTTTTTGTTATCCTCTAACATGCGATCGAACTTCAGCTTCTCCTTTTGACTAATGCATTGCGTCCTTGCATCGACAATGACCCGGCGGAGATCATCATCATCGGGCACATCGTCTGATTCCTCTTGATCTTCAGCAGCTTCACCCGTGGCAGCATCATTGGGCACATCGTCTGGTTCCTCTTGATCTTCACTAGCTCCCCCCGTTGCAGCATCACCATATTCAGGGGGCACATAGTTGTCATCGTACTCTTCTTCTTCGCCGTCTTCCATCATAACCCCTATTTCTCTGTGCCTCGTCCAAACATTATAGTGTGGCATGAAACCCTTGTAAAGCAGGTGGGAGTGAAGGATTTTCCGGTTAGAGTAAGACCTCGTATTCCCACATTCAGTGCATGGACAACACATAAGACCATTCTGCTTGTTTGCCTCAGCCGCATCGAGAAACTCATGCACGCCCTTAATGTACTCGCGGGTGTGTCTGTCACTGTACATCCATTGCCGGTTCATCTGCGTGCATTATATATAATTAAGTGTCCAAATTAATAGAAGTTCATCATCACATTAAAACCAAAGTGCATACATAGTTCTCATCTAACAACATATAACTCTCCAGAGCATCTAATTAATTAAACCATACATTGAAACTATGTAAAACATTTCAATGCGAAAACAAATGCGATCATAATCGCAACCAAGGTAACAACTGATCCAACGGCATAATGATACCAAGCCTTGGTATGAATGGCATATTTTCTAATCTTTCTAATCTTCAAGCGCATTGCATCCATCTTGATCTTGTGATCATCGACGACATCCACAACATGCAACTCCAATATCATCTTCTCCTCCTCAATTTTTTTATTTTTCCTTCAACAAATTGTTTTCTTCTTCAACTAAATTTAACCTCTCGACAATAGGGTCGGTTGGCATTTCCGATTCACATACATCCTAGATAAATAAAATCTATGTCACGTTGGTCGGCATAATTTTCATAAACAATAAATGAACCAATAGTTATAAAGATAATATACATACCACATCCGAATCATAGACAGGACGAGGGCCGACGGGGGCGGATACCAAAACCATCACACTATATAAGATGCAATAATAAATGTAAGAAAATGATACAAGTATCTATCTAAACATACAAGTAAGAATATTTTTCCTTTCAGAAAGAAGATAAGAACAAGAGGCTCACCACGGTGGTGTCGGTGATGAGATCGGCGCGGGTGATCGACGGCGGTGAAGACGGGGACGGGGCGTGACGGACCGCTAAATCTAGACAAATCTCGAGGAAAATGGAGTTTGGAGGTCGAGCTTCGAGAGGAGAAAGCTTAAGTAGTGTGGCTCGGGCATTCCATCGAACACCTCATGTGCATAGGAGGTGAGCTAGAGCACCACAAAGCCCTCTCCCCCTCGGCCAGAAAAAACAGAGCACTGTGCTCTGCTCTTGCGCGAGGGGGTATATATAGACACCTCATTGGTCCCGGTTGGTGACATGAGCCGGGACTAAAAGGGAGCCTTTGGTCCCGGTTCAAGCCACAACCGGGACCAATGGTGGTGGGCCAGGAGCGAGGCCCATTGGTCCCGATTCGTCCCACCAACCGGGACCAAAAGGTCCAGATGAACCGGGACCAATGGCCCACGTGGCCCGGCCGCCCCCCTGGGCTCACGAACCGGGACCAATGTGATTGGTCCCGGTTCTAGACTGAACCGGGACTAATGGGCTGACCCGGCCTGGACCAAAGCCCTGTTTTCTACTAGTGTGCATTGCATCAGTGCACATACGGATATCATGACCAGGTTTGCGACATCGACTGCATAGTCTTGGTTTTGGGCCTTCATCAAATGATTTCAATCTTCCTTTAGGTGCGCCCTTGGTGACTACACATAAGGGATCTAGGACTGAACCTCTAGGCTCGGGAATAGCTCCACTTCCAATATTCTTATTGCCATGTCCTTGGGCATCATTGACTGGTTTGGAACAACTTCTCTTCGTCGGCAACTGACTAAGAAGATAGTACTTCACCTTCAATAAGTCATCATCACTATTGGATACCATATCAAACAACTCAGACCTAGTGATCTCAACTCATTATACCATGCTTGCTTCTGTGTCCAACTATTCAAATCACTATGCCTAAGCGAAGGAAGGCCACCTTTCATCTTTTTGGACATCCGCCGCAACACACAACACTTGGGTATATGTGGCATCCCAACATGCTTTAGCACACAGAAATATGCTTGCAAGGTAAGCCATCACGCTCTATCTTTCGGCATCTACATTTGATGTCGGATCAGCCCCAAAACATGTGTACTCAACTGAGAATGTCCATCCACGTACCATGTTAGAAATTAAATTTTATCTCGTATAGTTTCTCTCAAGAATTACCTCACCAACATCAAACATGTGTACCTTCTGTAGCTGTTCTTGAACTAGCTGAAAATTAGCAAATGTGAAAATACGTGTTGTAGCCTCTTCAAGTTCACGACTATCCGTAACAGCAACAGGCCAAGATTGTGATGCCACAAAATCAAATTGTGCCTCTCTACGACGCATGTTGGAAACACATACCTCATGGTGTTCTAGCATATCAAACAAGGACATGTAACCATTGAGATGTAGCTGCAAAACTAAATTCAGACTCTCGCTCTGTTGGTTAGTTTTCAAGGACATGAAATACTTGTCGCACAAAAAAGCCGTTGCCCACAACCTCCTCTTCCTATACATTCTATTCAACCAGTCTGGATTCCTACTAGTTTGGTACTTCCCAACAAATACATTCCACTTGTCCTCAAAGACATCAGGTGAGCAAACCTCGTATATGAATGACCTAAATAAGTCGAGTTATGAAAAGTGAAGATGCTTCTTGATTCCCTTCTCGATATGCCAAGAGCATACACGATGATTTGTTCCTGAAAGTACCTGGCGGATTGCTTTGATCATTGCATTGCACTGTCTGTTATTACCGACTTTGGTTTTACCTGACACATCGCCCTCAAAAAAGTACGAAGCACCCAAATGTACGAGTCAGCACACTCATCAGACACAATACTACATCAAAATATGGTGGTTAAGTCCCATAAATGGAACAAAAGGCATCTTGTACTTGTTCATCCGGTATGTGTTGTCGAACACGACAACATCACCAAATGACCGGTAATCCATCCGGGACGGCCCATCACACCAAAACAGGTCCTTCAGATGACCTTCTTTGTCAACTTGGTACCCAAAAAAGAATTCTGGATCCTTATCGTTCCTAGCCTTCAACACCCATATTGTAGCATTTGCATCTCCATCCACAACTCTGGACCTCTTATACCTAGATGAGAAATTGTACAGGTCCTTATCGATAAATATAGCGCCCACTTTTTCACTACTAGTGCACTGAAAGACATCCATTATGTGATGCTTACGGAGGCCCGTCAATTCCATTATGTGAAAGACATCCATTTCTGATTTCTGATGGCTTTGATTTTCTTATGGGAACGAAGAAATTGGGTTTCATCTGGAGTCGTTAATATGTGGTTATGGCCATCTACAAAATTGTCCACAAACCAGATTCCACGCTACTTATCAAGTCCAATGCTCAGTCCAGCCCCACAATACTCTCGAGTCTCAGCTCTTTCCCTTCATTTTCGGTCCTTGATGTCCCTCGTGGCTGGATCACGAATCCCTTCCTTTGAGCAAACAAATCTCCTATAAAAAATCTCCTATTTTTTTCACACCTCACGATATCCTTCCTAACACTGAACCCTTTCCTTTTAGGTATGCACTATAGAAGTTATAGGAGTCTTCTTCACTTTCAAAGGTCATCTGGACAATTTTCCAATACTCATCTAGAGCCTCATTTTCTGCCCCCAAATTACTATACATGCCACGAATGGCTTCAAAATCATGAGATCCTGCCACATGGCCATTTTCCTATCATAATATAAAGATATTTGGATGAAAATTAGGAAATGATGGAGTGTTGAGTGAATTTGTTGAGCCGCTGGTTAACTCATTAGACTGCTAGCTCAATCGCTCCAATAAGAACACCATACTTAATTGATACTTAAGCTAATTTACACTAGTAGAAAACAGGGCTTTGGTCACACCGCAATATACACATTAGTCCCGCTTGCATTGCGAACCGGGACTAATGTGAGCATTAGTCCCGGTTCGAGCGGCTAAAGGCATTAGTCCCGGTTCAAATGGGCCCTTTAGTCCGGTTTGAGACACGAACCGGGACTAAAACTCTACCCCCCCCCCCATCGCCATTTCAGTTTTTAAAAAACAAAACAAAATTATAAAAACTTCAAAAAATAAAATCCTTCGAGATGTAGTTATATTACTACATCTACTAGTTAGGAAAATTAAAAAACTTAAATTTGGACATGTTTTGCAAAAAAAGTGTCATGAAAAAGTAAAACGACTATAACTTTTGCATACGATGTTGAAAAAACCCGTATAATATATCAAAATGTTCAGCACGAAAATCCGCATCCGATTTTGACTGCCTATGGCATGTTTGCAAATTTTTAGAATCCTCAAATTATAAAAGGAAAAAAAGATATGCTCGAATTTCAGTTTTGTTTTGAATTTTGGTTAAATCTGGTCAAACTACTTATTCAAGAAGTATTAGTGTTACTACATAATTATTCAAGAATATTAGTGTTACTAAATAATTATTTCAGTTTTTTTAATTTTGGTCAAATCTGGTCAAACTGTGGTCAAACTATGGTCAAACTATGTTGTTCATGGACCAGTAATGGAGGCGCTTCTATGTGTGTTTGAGCCTACGGTTTAGCCCCTATCAAATACTCCTGCCAATCCAAAATATAAGGTGCATTAGCTTTTGAAAAGTCAAACTTCTCTATGTTTGATTGAGTTTATATAGAGAAATGTCAATATTGAAGATACCACATCAGTACCATTAGATTCATCATGGAATATATTTTCATAATTTTTTTATTTTATATGGTATATGTTAACTTTTCTACAAACTTGGTCAAACATTGAAATGTTTGACTTTCAAAAAAATAAATAATGTAGGATTTTCCGGATTTTATGTCCAAAGGGTCCATATTAATCAAGATGAGTAGTTCTACCCTATCAGATACAACTCAGAAATCCTTTGAAAAACAAAAATGCAACTCAGTAAGATTTGTCACCGAAATAATATGAGTTTTCCAAACAGCTGCTTGCACCTAGTGGAAATTTTCTCCTTACCAAGTTTGTACTATATTTGTAATCAAATCTTAATTTTTATTGGATTATGTATCTTCATTTTAATGTTTTGGTTTAGAAGGTAGTTATGATCCAGCAATTATACTTTTCTTTCAATCTAGTTTTATATTTTGTCACTTTTTTCTCTCTTTCTCTTCAACCATGGGGCCAAAAAGTATGTTTGCCCAATCAGAGAATAGAAGAGTACGTATCACACTAGTCCACTAATTACGTGTGCTACCAAAATAAGCTTCAGGAATGTCGTCACTATGTGGCCACAGCCAGCCATAGCCATAGCTTAGTCGGAGCGCAGAGCAAGAGATGTTGTCATCTTGGCAACACTGTGATCACCATGTGCAAGCATCCTTGTGTAAGTCTTTATCATCGCCTCTAGAGGCAAATGATCAATCAACAAGTACGCATGGAGACGGAGACGGGCATCTGCGACCTCCCGGTGGACTGTCTGGCCCTCGTCGCCTCCCTGACCTCCCCCGGTGACGTGTGCAGGCTGGCGGCCACGGTCCAGGCTCTCCGGGCGGCTGCGGACTTCGACGAGGTGTGGGCGAGCTTCCTCCCGGCCGACTGCGCTGACATCCTCGCGCGGTGTAGTACTGCCGGTGAGGAGCACCGCCGGGAAGGTGAAACAAAGAGGGAGGTCTTCTGCCGACTCTGCGACTGCCCCGTCCTCCTCGATGGTGGCAAGCTGGTAATTGATGTTGTTACCATTTGAAAATGCATGTGCGCATCAAGAGATCTCGTCTGACAGTGGCATCAATCGGCCGGGCAAGAAGAGCTTCTCGTTGGACAGGCGTAGCGGGGCCAAGAAGTACATGATACCAGCGAAAGCTCTGTGGTACGGGTGGAGTGGCTACCACTACGGAGGACTCGTCTGGTCACGCTGCGACCCTCACTCCAGGTTTTGCTTTTGTGGCAATAGCTTAGGATGGAAATTTATGCGAATTTCGTTTGCGCAACTTATGTTTTGCTTATCGTGGTGCTTGTTCACCCTACTTGTGTGGCTAATTCTCCACAACAAATTATGAAATAAGCGAAACACACCACAGCACAGTATTCCAATCGAGCCTTACTGTTTTGTCCTGTAGATTCAGCGAGGTGGCGGTTCTCTCGTACCTGTGCTGGGTGGACGTGGACGTGAACTTGAACACCAAGAACCTCTCGGGCATCGGTAGAGGCTATGCGGCATATCTCGTGTACAGGGTGCATTGGTTGCACGCGGACACGTCTCAGAACCAAAACCAAGAAGATGCAGGGTCCTCGTCCGCGGCCATTTGCTACCACGAGTGCAACCATCTCGTGCCTCAGAAGCACTCGCGATCTCTGTTATGGGACAGGGGCTGGGAACTCGATGGATCACCATCGTCGTCTATGTCGGCAGACGCAGCGGAGAAAAATCCAAGTCAGAAGCAGCGGCTGACACCTGATGGCGTGGGCATGAGGAGCGATGGACAGTGGATAGAGCAAGAGATTAACCTAGAGTTGGACGAGCACTGTCTGGAAGGGAAGGAGAGCAATGTTTCCATTGAGTTTAGAGGGTTCACTAGGTCACATAGGTGCCAGATTATCATAGAAAGGATCGAGATAAGGCCGAGAGGAATGGAAAATTTCAAATCATGACTAAATTCATTAGATAGATAAATTCACTGCATGGTTAAGCCTGTTTTTGGCAATATTGCAATTTGCAACTATGATGTTGTGTTAATTTTTGGGTCCGAATAACTGCCACACGTGTGGCATGGACAGGAACCTGCCCGCACGCCTCGTGTGGCATGGACGGGAACCGACCCGCATGACCACGTCCGCGCGCACAAAAGGACGGCCCGCATGTCCAGTGTGTGGCAACCCCGCCCGCACTGCCCCGTCCGGGCCAGACGACCCGCTGCCCGCACGACCCAACCGTTCCCGGCCTCCGATCCATCCCCTCTCTCGTCTGCCGCCATCGTCCCCCACCTCTCGAACCCCGACCTCCGTCGCCGGCCATCTCTGGTTGCCATGGCAACCAGGGCAGATCCGTAGGGCGCTCCCACCGCAAACCACACCCCAACCCTCCCCACCCCGAGCCCCCCACTCCAAACCAGCCCTCCAGAGACGATCATCTAAAACCAGGTGAAATCTCCCGATCTCATCCTTCTCATCCTTAAGGCTGAAAATCTCCCGATCTTGTACTGGGTCCATGCTATAGGGGTAGAACACTGCATGGTTCAGTGTATATTCGCAATTGCCAGGCAGAATACACTAGATCTGCCATGTACTATGTTTGAGATTAACTTAAGTTCATAGTTTAATTGACGCAAGTAGTTGGGTATGAAATGGATGAGTAGGAATCCCTAAAAAAGGGCAGGAAGGACAATTTTTGGAATGAAGGGGGTGGGAAAAATTAATTGCCACTTGTGTATAACGACAGTTGCCACCTTTCGTTGTCAGTAGCTGCCACCTATTTTGACCTGTTGCTTGCCATCCCTATCTTCTATGTGCAAGCAGGAGAAGAATACAATTCTTGTGGATTGTTGATGCCTTCTTGTTCATCCAGTGATTGAGAACACATCGGAAAGAAGCGAGACACGGAAAGAATGAATCACGAAGATGGCGTTGATGCTTGGGGTTCTCAAAGGCCAGAAACGCCCCCTTGGGATGCATCAGAGTACAGTCAACTCATCTCTGCAGGGCCGTTGCTGCCACTACTAGAACAGTATGCAGGCGTAGGTATGATGCGTGATAACAAAAGAGGAGAACAGTTGTCATCTTCGCAACGATGAAGATGACATTCTACTTATGTCATACACTATCATTTTTTCGCAGGTTCTTATGACCAAAACACTCTTAGGGGGCCCCCGTGGCAAGTCAGTCACAAGGCGCTAACACTGACAAATGTACGGGCAGCCAACTTCAACTAGCTAGTATGGCTAATCAAGGTAATGCAAAACGAAAAAAGAGCACATACTGCTGTGGACATGAAAAATGAACACGCAAAAAAACTGGCAAAAGGACTCACGAGTTATCACGGGTGAAAATGCAGAGCCTTCATGCAGCACCCATGTACCTACCATCGACGTCATACACAGGTGAGTCCATAAAAAAAGTGAAGTTGCGGATGCTTAATTAGCAGAAGGAGCATAGTTGACAACTACAATTGCCATGGCTGGACATCTACAATTGCCATGAATTAAAAACTACACTTGTCATCCCTGGACAACTGTTGTTGCCATCCCTGGACACCTGCAGTTGCCATGGAGGAACAACTGCAGTTGCCATGCCAGTGCAACTACATTTGCCATGCCAGTTGCCATGAAGGAACAACTGCGGTTGCCATACCGATGCAACTACAGTTGCCATGCCAGTAAAACTGCAGTTGCCACATCAGGGGCAACTGCAGTTGTCGTGCTAGCACAAACTGCATTTGCCATGAATTGACCAACCACTACTATGCTTACAGGTTATTACGCTGGTGGTAACCCGGCAAACGTCTCGTGAAAAGCTTCACAAATTGCAGGTGGAGCACGTCATTATGGTGTCACAGACCAAACAAGATGGTCAAAGGCAGCACAACAAGGTAAGGAAAAAAACTGAACCACAAAAAACAGCGCTACATTTGTTATTTGTAGTTATTTGTAGGCAAAACAATAGTTGCCATGTTTGTTGAACAGTAGCTGCCATGACTGGACAGCTACAGCTGCCATACATGTCCACGCGCAGACTCATGGCTTGCTGTTTGAAATGATGTCATGCCAAATCACTCGAAGATGGTGTGATCCGTTGCGATACACATGTTATCCAAACAAAAATCTTACTCTCGTACCTTTTTTTCTATTACAGGGCCTACAACTACACTGAACAGCGGCGCGGGGACATCTACTGCGGGGAGCTCTGAGCGCACGGAAGACGCGTTCCACCAGCCAGCAGACAATCATGCCGCAAACAATTTCGAGTCAGAGTCGGAAATGGCAATCATTCCAGCAATGCCGACAAGCACCCCTTTGAACACAAGCACTAGCAACACTCAAGTAGATGGAACTGCCGCCGATACTGAAGTGAATGATGAAACTGACGATGACGCACAAGGGGATGAAGATGGTGGGCAATCAGAGATCGTGGTACCTCAGCCACCGTATATTGGGTAGAGATTTGAATCGTTCGAAGAAGCAAAGGAATACTACCAGACATATGCAGAGTTCCATGGATTTGCGGTCAACACCGAGTACCATAGGAAAATTAAGAAAACTAACGAGTACAGCAGAGGTGAGATGAGGTGCCACAAGGCACGAAGGAACAAGAAGGGGAAAGGTGTTGCGCCTGTCGTTCTGGAATGAAAGAGAGGTACCATTCTCAAGACTGAGTGCCCTGTCCGGTGTAAGCTAAACGTAGATGGAGCACAGTGGGTGGTCAATGAATATTTTGACGAGCACAACCACCAACTCATAAAGAAGTTCGACCTGGTAAAATTTCTGACCGCCCACAGAGGGTTCACCCCCGTCGAAAGGCAATTCGTAAAGCTGCTACATTATTGTAACGTCGGTCCATCAAGAATGGTACAGATACTATCTCTCATCCACAGCAAAAAGGAGACTCTGAGTAGCATGCCGTACATACCAGCTGACGTCACAAACCTACAGGCCAAGTACCGTAGAGAGAGCAAGTTGGCAGACATAGAGGCCACAATGGCCTACTTCGATGAGAAAGCGAAGGAAGATCCAGATTTCTTCTACAGGATAAGGTTGGACGATGAGGACCGTGTCAGGAACATGTATTGGGTGGATGGTGCTGCAAGGAGAGCCTACAAACATTTCCGAGATTGCATTTCATTCGACGCGACGTACCTCACCAATATGTACAAGATGCCATGCGCTCCGTTCATAGGAATAAATAACCACAATCAATCGTTGCAGTTCGGCTGTGGGCTCGTCCGGAACGAAGACACGGATGGGTACGTTTGGCTGTTCAAGACCTTCTTGGAGTACATGGATGGACTTGCTCCGATGAACATAATAACAGACCAAGATTTCAGCATGCGTGCAGGCATAGAGGAGGTCTTTCCATTGGCAGTGCACAAGCACTGCAGGTGGCACATTATAAAGAAGGCTGAGGAGACACTAGGACCGTTCTTTGTTGACCGTCCAGAGCTACACAAGGCATTCGAGCTGTGCGTGGACCACAGCTTGACGGTGGAGGAGTTTGAAAGGAGCTGGATGGCCATGACTGAAACACATCAAGTCCAAGACAACGAGACTCTTGTTAGCCTGTGGGAGAAGCGAATGTACTGGGTGCCGGCCTACTTCATGCAGTGCTTCTTCCCCTTTCTGCAGACTACGCAGCGCAGCGAGGGGTTCAATGCTGTTTTGAAGCGGTACGTCAGCCCCGGCAACTCATTTCTACAGTTTGCCAAGCAGTACACAGCTTTGCAACAAAAAATTCTGGGATCTGAGCTACAGCAAGAAGCGACCACGGCACTAAAGCAGCCAAAATTGCTAACGTATTTACCGATAGAGAGGCAAATGAGCAAGATATACACCAACAAGATCTTTAACAAGTAAGTCAGTTGCGTTACAGTCTTATTTGCAGAAAAAGCACCAAGTCAGTAGGTGCCTTATAGAGTGCAATGCAGTTGCCATGATATGCAGTTCCATGTTTAATGAAATACTGTTTACCATGCTTACTCAGCTGCATGTTGCCATGTTCAATGAAAATTTTGTTTTGCCATGCTTGCTCGGGTGCATTTTCCTTATTGAATGAAGTGCAGTTGCCATGTTTAATGCACTGTGCTTCCATTGGGGCATGTTGGCATGCAAATGCCAATGTCAACTAGAAAAATGTTATATTGACGACACATATGCTGAAATGCAGTTGCCATGTTTAATAAAATGCATCTGCCATGTTTGTTGAAATGCAATTGCCATGTTTACTCAACTGTAGATGCCATGTTTAAATAAAAGGGCAGTTACCATGTTTTATGCAATGTGCTTCCATTGGGGAATGTTGGTGTGGAAAAATGGCGATGTCCAGTTGAAAATGTACTACAGTTGCCATGTCTAGTGTACTACAGTTGCCATGTCTAGTGTACTGCATTTGCCATGTCTAGTGTACTGCATTTGCCATGTTCAACATACTATATTTGCCATGTTCAATGAACTATGTTTGTCATGTTCAAACAAAATGTATTTCTATTTCCATGACAACATAAGGTGGTACAAGAAAAAAGCGCACGATAGTTTAACAGAAAACACACAAAACTTGCAGATTTCAGGAAGAAATAAAGTGTGCCAGCATGTTCACGGCTTTCCAGGTGGACGAACATACGTTCAAGGTGTGTTCTATTTTGGGCATGTCAGATTCAGAACCTGAAGACCCGGACAAAGGAAGGAACTACTTCGTCAAAGCCTCGATAGGCGAAGGCGAGTACTACTGCCAATGCTGCAAGTTCGAACGGGACGACATTGTGTGCTGTCACATACTAAAAGTAATGGACATGAACGCTGTGACACGGATGCCCCGCCATTTCATAAGGCGGCGATGGACTTGGGACGCTGACGACGCGTTGGCGCCGCAGACAACACACGCAGTTCTGGCTGTGCATGACGAGAGACCTGAGTCAACCATGGAAGCCGTGAGGCACGTTGTGCTGACAAAGAACTATGCTGAGCTAATTGATGAAGCGTGCAAGAGTGATGAGACAGCGAAAGTCGCAGAAAAACACAGGAAGGCACTGAAAAGAGAGCTTGATGAGATCAAGAAGAGGAAAGCTGAGGAAGCCTTACACCGGTTCCCCCGCACATCAAGTGTGCCTTTATCCACAGGGCCATCATCTGAAAACTCGAAGATAGGATCTGGAATAGCAAGCACACAGACCCAGGTCAGGAACCCACCCCGTTCCATCACATAGGGTCGTCCAAGAGAGATAGGGTACAAGTCGGGATTGGAGATCCAAGCAAAACACAAGAAAACGAAGAAAGGGGCGGGCAATCCATGAGCAAAAATTGGGGCGATGTGACATGGTCCTTGTGGACATTTTGTTTTGTACCCTAGATGATGAGAATTTTTTTTAAAAAAATTGGGAGAATGACTCTTGAGGGGCATCAAAAGTGGAAGGAAAATTCATTGAATGGATAAATGCAGTTGCCATGTTATGGGTACTTAATCTGCCATGTTATGTGTAGTTAATCTGCCATGTTATGTGTAGTTAGTCTGCCATGCTATTTTATACTAAATATGCCATGCTATTTTATACTAAATATGCCATGCTATTTTATACTAAATATGCCATGCTAGTTGTACTGGATCTGCCATTTTAGTTGTACTGGATCTGCCATGTTAGTTGTACTGTATCTGCCATGTTAATTATGCTGGATCTGCCATGTTGTTTGTACTGTATCTGCCATGTTAGCTGTATTGAAAATATGCCATGGTATTTGTAATGACTCTGCATGGCATATATTTCCATGACAATACGACGCGGTTTAGAGACACATAGTCTGTTGTGTGCAATGTATGGGAAACAAGTTGGAAAAAGCGTAACGTGCATAAACCAGAGCAAAGGTTGGGGCTACATGATCAACCTACCCATACTAGCCGGTGTAGTTAGCGATGAAAAAGAAGAAGCAAAACAGCCAAAATGGAAAATGACGATGACTTTCACTACCCATGTCTGATGAACTACATTTGCCATCTTTTTTAAAACATCGTAGACACATTCGAAACAGCAAACCGGTGCTAGAAACGATGAAACCATTGTAATAATGATAAACATAAAAACATATCTGCTGTAACGCCTAAAATAGGTTCACGTCCACACATATATTACAGAAACTATTCATATGTCGCTCACACACCACCACTACATAGTAGGCTACGCGGGGTTGCAGTCATAACATAGCACACAAACATAGTTTTCGACGAGAACAAAGAGATAGTACCTTACATTCCTCGGCAACAGAATGTAAGGTATGCGTCCGGTGTGTAACACCACGTGATCACTTGTACTTCTTGATGACTTTCTTGACAGCTTCCTCCACGAACTCGCGTGCTCCGGACCGCTTGTTGAAATCTTCATTCGTCAACCAGTTCCATGTGTAGATTTTCCGGAGCTCAACGACCGTTGCAGCTGTGATAGCAGGGACAATTCTGCCTTCCCACTTTGCAAAGTATTCCAGCGCGTGAAAGCCACAGTCCGTCCTACACGAGGAAAAGAGTCAGGTGAACACGCAAAAAGGACAGACGTAACAAAGATATACTTCAATTCAGATGTGACAACAAAAGAGGGGTTGGATTGATGTAAATGGCACATGAAGGAAGGAAGAAATTACGTGTTCCCTTGCTTCGCAGTCGCCACATACTCAGTCGGGAAATGCCTGATCTGGACCTTTGAATGTTCGTAGTGACGGTTCCATGTCTCTTTGAGGTTGCTAATGAAGAATTCGGCATGCGTAGTAAGGTCTGCATCAGCTTCCGAACGGATTGAATCAAGCACCTCAAAATGTTGGTTCTTCAGGTCAAGAAAGATCGCATAGTGGTGACCACACTTGTCGTGTGGGTCATGTGGTGCAAGCTCCTGGAACATGGGGAACATGACCTGCATTTAAAAGTGAAGAAATGAGAAGCAG
Organism: Triticum urartu; assembly: GCF_056163025.1. Taxonomy (NCBI): domain Eukaryota; kingdom Viridiplantae; phylum Streptophyta; class Magnoliopsida; order Poales; family Poaceae; genus Triticum; species Triticum urartu. The sequence continues at coordinate 719,605,978 of NC_141879.1, forward strand.
AGTTCAAATAAAGAACAGCAGAGGGACAAAAAAATTAGAATCACGTAGAATGTTTGGTTATGGGTGGGGGTAGTTGAAAGAAAGTTGCCGTCCATGTATGAACAAAATGTGCCATGTATTTTACTATCAAGTTGCCACATAGTTTGCACGGGATGAAAAAATTAAGAAGTCAGTGTGCACGGCAGCTGTTGCCACATGAAAACATCTGCCACATAAACACAAGTGCAGATGATGGCAAAAACCACACCATGTGAAAAAACAATGCAAACAGGGAAGGAGTACTCACATATTTCTTCAGTGTGAGCTTGAATTCACCGTGTTGAGCAAAATTCTTCCTCGGGATTTTGTGGTGGAAGTCACCATCCCATATTTTGCAGGTCACACTGTAATGCATGATTATCTTGTCAGCACACACATCGGTGTGATTGTTGATGTAGTCGATCCCGCATGCAACTACATTCGTCGACATTTTACCGTTTGGCCTCAGGGACTCGGCAAGATCACCCAGGTCGACGTACGTCGCTCCGCATTGAATTGAAGGAAATATGCCCTAGAGGCAATAATAAAGTTATTATTTATTTCCTTATAATCATGATAAATGTTTATTATTCATGCTAGAATTGTATTAACCGGAAACATAATACATGTGTGAATACATAGACAAACAAAGTGTCACTAGTATGCCTCTACATGACTAGCTCGTTAATCAAAGATGGTTATGTTTCCTAACCATGGACAAAGAGTTGTTATTTGATTAACAAGGTCACATCATTAGTTGAATGATCTGATTGACATGACCCATTCCATTAGCTTAGCACCCGATCGTTTAGTATGTTGCTATTGCTTTCTTCATGACTTATACATGTTCCTATGACTATGAGATTATGCAACTCCCGTTTACCAGAGGAACACTTTGGGTGCTACCAAACGTCACAACGTAACTGGGTGATTATAAAGGAGCATTACAGGTGTCTCCAAAGGTAGATGTTGGGTTGGCGTATTTCGAGATTAGGATTTGTCACTCCGATTGTCGGAGAGGTATCTCTGGGCCCTCTCGGTAATACACATCACATAAGCCTTGCAAGCATTACAACTAATATGTTAGTTGTGAGATGATGTATTACAGAACGAGTAAAGAGACTTGCCGGTAGCGAGATTGAACTAGGTATTGGATACCGACGATCGGATCTCGGGCAAGTAACATACCGATGACAAAGGGAACAACGTATGTTGTTATGCGGTCTGACCGATAAAGATCTTCGTAGAATATGTAGGAGCCAATATGGGCATCCAGGTCCCGCTATTGGTTATTGACCGGAGACATGTCTCGGTCATGTCTACATTGTTCTCGAACCCGTAGGGTCCGCACGCTTAAGGTTACGATGACAGTTACATTATGAGTTTATGCATCTTGATGTACCGAAGGTAGTTCGGAGTCCCGGATGTGATCACGGACATGACGAGGAGTCTCAAAATGGTCGAGACGTAAAGATTGATATATTGGAAGCCTATGTTTGGACATCGGAAGTTTTCCGGGTGAAATCGGGATTTTACCGGGTTACCGGGAGGTTACCGAAACCCCCCGGGAGCCATATGGGCCTTCATGGGCCTTAGTGGAAAGGAGAAAGGGGCAGCCCAAGGTGGCTGCGCCACTTACCCCTCCCCTAGTCCTATTAGGACTAGGAGAAGGTGGCCGGCCCCCCTCTCTCTCTTTCCCCCCCTTGGGGAATCCTAGTTGGAATAGGATTGGGGGGGAGTCCTACTCCCGGAAGGAGTAGGACTCCTCCTGCGCCTCTCTCCCTGGCCGGCGCCCCTCTCCCCCCTTGGCTCCTTTATATACTGAGGTAGAGGCACCCTAGAACACACAAGTTGATCCACGTGATCTATTCCTTAGCCGTGTGCGGTGCCCCCTGCCACCATATACCTCGATAATACTGTAGCGGAGTTTAGGCGAAGCCCTGCTGCTGTAGTTCATCAAGATCGTCACCACGCCGTCGTGCTGACGGAACTCTTCCCCGACACTTTGCTGGATCGGAGTCCGGGGATCGTCATCGAGCTGAACGTGTGCTCGAACTCGGAGGTGCCGTAGTTTCGGTGCTTGATCGGTTGGATCGTGGAGACGTACGACTACTTCCTCTACGTCGTGTCATCGCTTCCGCAGTCGGTCTGCGTTGGGTACGTAGACAACACTCTCCCCCTCGTTGCTATGCATCACATGATCTTGCGTGTGCGTAGGAAATTTTTTGAAATTACTACGAAACCCAACAGTGGTATCAGAGCCTAGGTTATTTATGTTGATGTTATATGCACGAGTAGAACACAAGTGAGTTGTGGACGATACAAGTCATACTGCCTACCAGCATGTCATACTTTGGTTCGGCGGTATTGTTGGACGAGACGACCCGGACCAACCTTACGCGTACGCTTATGCGAGACCGGTTCCCTCGACGTGCTTTGCACAGAGATGGCTTGCGGGCGACTGTCTCTCCAACTTTAGTTGAACCAAGTATGGCTACGCCCGGTCCTTGCAAAGGTTAAAACGGAGTCTATTTGACAAACTATCGTTGTGGTTTTGATGCGTAGGTGAGATTGGTTCTTACTTAAGCCCGTAGCAGCCACGTAAAACTTGCAACAACAAAGTAGAGGACGTCTAACTTGTTTTTACAGGGCATGTTGTGATGTGATATGGTCAAGGCATGATGCTGAATTTTATTATATGAGATGATCATGTTTTGTAACCGAGTTATCGGCAACTGGCAGGAGCCATATGGTTGTCGCTTTATTGTATGCAATACAATCGCGATGTAATGCTTTACTTTATTACTAAACGGTAGTGATAGTCATGGAAGCATAAGATTGGCGAGACGACAACGATGCTACGATGGAGATCAAGGTGTCGCGCCGGTGACGATGGTGATCATGACGGTGCTTCGAAGATGGAGATCACAAGCACAAGATGATGATGGCCATATCATATCACTTATTGATTGCATGTGATGTTTATCTTTTTATACATCTTATCTTGCTTTGATTGACGGTAGCATTATAAGATGATCTCTCACTAAATTATCAAGAAGTGTTCTCCCTGAGTATGCACCGTTGCCAAAGTTCGTCGTGCCCAGACACCACGTGATGATCGGGTATGATAAGCTCTACGTCCATCTACAACGGGTGCAAGCCAGTTTTGCACACGCAGAATACTCAGGTTAAACTTGACGAGCCTAGCATATGCAGATATGGCCTCGGAACACGGAGACCGAAAAGTCGAGCGTGAATCATATAGTAGATATGATCAACATAAACGATGTTCACCATTGAAAACTACTCCATCTCACGTGATGATCGGTTATGGTTTAGTTGATTTGGATCACGTAATCACTTAGAAGATTAGAGGGATGTCTATCTAAGTGGGAGTTCTTAAGTAATATGATTAATTGAACTTAAATTTATCATGAACTTAGTACCTGATAGTATCTTGCTTGTTTATGTTGATTGTAGATAGATGGCTCGTGTTGTTGTTCCGTTGAATTTTAATGCGTTCCTTGAGAAAGCAAAGTTGAAAGATGATGGTAGCAATTACACGGACTGGGTCCGTAACTTGAGGATTATCCTCATTGCTGCACAGAAGAATTACGTCCTGGAAGCACCGCTGGGTGCCAGGCCTGCTGCTGGAGCAACACCAGATGTTATGAACGTCTGGCAGAGCAAAGCTGATGACTACTCGATAGTTCAGTGTGCCATGCTTTACGGCTTAGAATCGGGACTTCAACGACGTTTTGAACGTCATGGAGCATATGAGATGTACCAGGAGTTGAAGTTAATATTTCAAGCAAATGCCCGAATTGAGAGACATGAAGTCTCCAATAAATTCTATAGCTGCAAGATGGAGGAGAACAGTTCTGTTAGTGAGCATATACTCAAAATGTCTGGGTATAATAATCACTTGATTCAATTGGGAGTTAATCTTCCGGATGATTGCGTCATTGACAGAATTCTCCAATCACTACCACCAAGCTACAAGAGCTTCGTGATGAACTATAATATGCAAGGGATGAACAAGACTATTCCCGAGCTCTTCGCAATGCTGAAGGCTGCGGAGGTAGAAATCAAGAAGGAGCATCAAGTGTTGATGGTTAACAAAACCACTAGTTTCAAGAAAAAGGGCAAAGGGAAGAAGAAGGGGAACTTCAAGAAGAACGGCAAGCAAGTTGCTGCTCAGGAGAAGAAACCCAAGTCTGGACCTAAGCCTGAAACTGAGTGCTTCTACTGCAAGCAGACTGGTCACTGGAAGCGGAACTGCCCCAAGTATTTGGCGGATAAGAAGGATGGCAAGGTGAAGAAAGGTATATGTGATATACATGTTATTGATGTGTACCTTACTAGAGCTCATAGTAGCACCTGGGTATTTGATACTGGTTCTGTTGCTAATATTTGCAACTCAAAACAGGGACTACGGAATAAGCGGGCACTGGCAAAGGACGAGGTGACGATGCGCGTGGGAAACGGTTCCAAAGTCGATGTGATCGCGGTCGGCACGCTACCTCTACATCTACCTTCGGGATTAATATTAGACCTAAATAATTGTTATTTGGTGCCAGCGTTGAGCATGAACATTATATCTGGATCTTGTTTAATGCGAGACGGTTATTCATTTAAATCAGAGAATAATGGTTGTTCTATTTATATGAGTAATATCTTTTATGGTCATGCACCCTTGAAGAGTGGTCTATTCTTATTGAATCTCGATAGTAGTAATACACATATTCATAATGTTGAAGCCAAAAGATGCAGAGTTGATAATGAAAGTGCAACTTATTTGTGGCACTGTCGTTTAGGTCATATCGGTATAAAGCGCATGAAGAAACTCCATACTGATGGACTTTTGGAACCACTTGATTATGAATCACTTGGTACTTGCGAATCGTGCCTCATGGGCAAGATGACTAAAACACCGTTCTCCGGTACTATGGAGAGAGCAACAGATTTGTTGGAAATCATACATACCGATGTATGTGGTCTGATGAATGTTGAGGTTCGTGGCGGATATCGTTATTTTCTCACCTTCACAGATGATTTAAGCAGATATGGGTATATCTACTTAATGAAACATAAGTCTGAAACATTTGAAAAGTTCAAAGAATTTCAGAGTGAAGTTGAAAATCATCATAACAAGAAAATAAAGTTTCTATGATCTGATCGTGGAGGAGAATATTTGAGTTACGAGTTTGGTATAGATTTGAAAAACTGTGGAATAGTTTCGCAACTCACGCCACCTGGAACACCACAGCGTAATGGTGTGTTCGAACGTCGTAATCGTACTTTACTAGATATGGTGCGATCTATGATGTCTCTTACTGATTTACCGCTATCGTTTTGGGGTTATGCTTTAGAGACGGCCGCATTCACGTTAAATAGGGCACCATCAAAATCCGTTGAGACGACGCCTTATGAACTGTGGTTTGGCAAGAAACCAAAGTTGTCGTTTCTTAAAGTTTGGGGCTGCGATGCTTATGTGAAAAAACTTCAACCTGATAAGCTCGAACCCAAATCGGAGAAATGTGTCTTCATAGGATACCCAAAGGAGACTGTTGGGTACACCTTCTATCACAGATCCGAAGGCAAGACATTCGTTGCTAAGAATGGATCCTTTCTAGAGAAGTAGTTTCTCTCGAAAGAAGTGAGTGGGAGGAAAGTAGAACTTGACGAGGTAACTGTACCTGCTCCCTTACTGGAAAGTAGTTCATCACAGAAAACTGTTTTAGTGACACCTACGACAGTTAGTGAGGAAGCCAATGATAATGATCATGAAACTTCAGATCAAGATACTACTGAACCTCGTAGATCAACCAGAGTAAGATCCGCACCAGAGTGGTACGGTAATCCTGTTCTGAAAGTCATGATACTAGATCATGATGAACCTACGAACTATGAAGAAGCGATGGTGAGCCCAGATTCCGCAAAGTGGCTTGAAGCCATGAAATCTGAGATGGGATCCATGTATGAAAACAAAGTATGGACTTTGGTTGACTTGCCCGATGATCGGCAAGCAATTGAAAATAAATGGATCTTTAAGAAGAAGACTGACGCTGATGGTAATGTTACTGTCTACAAAGCTCGACTTGTCGCAAAAGGTTTTCAGCAAGTTCAAGGGATTGACTACGATGAGACCTTCTCACCCGTAGCGATGCTTAAGTCCGTCCGAATCATGTTAGCGATTGCCGCATTTTATGATTATGAAATTTGGCAGATGGATGTCAAAACTGCATTCCTGAATGGATTTCTGGAAGAAGAGTTGTATATGATGCAACTGGAAGGTTTTGTCGATCCAAAGGGAGCTAACAAAGTGTGCAAGCTCCAGCGATCCATTTATGGACTGGTGCAAGCCTCTCGGAGTTGGAATAAACGTTTTGATAGTGTAATCAAAGCATTTGGTTTTATACAGACTTTCGGAGAAGCCTGTATTTACAAGAAAGTGAGTGGGAGCTCTGTAGCATTTCTGATATTATATGTGGATGACATATTGCTGATTGGAAATGATATAGAATTTCTGGATAGCATAAAAGGATATTTGAATAAAAGTTTTTCGATGAAAGACCTCGGAGAAGCTGCTTACATATTAGGCATTAAGATCTATAGAGATACAAGGTGTGAAGTTGAGTAAGACTCAATTCCCGACCACTGCAGAAGATAGAGAGAATATGAAAGATGTTCCCTATGCATCAGCCATAGGATCTATCATGTATGCAATGCTGTGTACCAGACCTGATGTGTGCCTTGCTATAAGTTTAGCAGGGAGGTACCAAAGTAATCCAGGAGTGGATCACTGGACAGCGGTCAAGAACATCCTAAAATACCTGAAAAGGACTAAGGATATGTTTCTCGTATATGGAGGTGACAAAGAGCTCATCGTAAAAGGTTACGTTGATGCAAGCTTTGACACTGATCCGGACGATTCTAAATCGCAAACCGGATACGTGTTTACATTAAACGGTGGAGCTGTCAGTTGGTGCAGTTCTAAACAAAGCGTCGTAGCGGGATCTACATGTGAAGCGGAGTACATAGCTGCTTCGGAAGCAGCGAACGAAGGAGTCTGGATGAAGGAGTTCATATCCGATCTAGGTGTCATACCTAATGCATCGGGTCCAATGAAAATCTTTTGTGACAATACTGGTGCAATTGCCTTGACAAAGGAATCCAGATTTCACAAAAGGACCAAACACATCAAGAGACGCTTCAACTCCATCCGGGATCTAGTCCAGGTGGGAGACATAGAGATTTGCAAGATACATACGGATCTGAATGTTGCAGACCCGTTGACTAAGCCTCTTCCACGAGCAAAACATGATCAGCACCAAGGTTCCATGGGTGTTAGATTCATTAGAGTGTAATCTAGATTATTGACTCTAGTCCAAGTGGGAGACTGAAGGAAATATGCCCTAGAGGCAATAATAAAGTTATTATTTATTTCCTTATAATCATGATAAATGTTTATTATTCATGCTAGAATTGTATTAACCGGAAACATAATACATGTGTGAATACATAGACAAACAAAGTGTCACTAGTATGCCTCTACATGACTAGCTCGTTAATCAAAGATGGTTATGTTTCCTAACCATGGACAAAGAGTTGTTATTTGATTAACAAGGTCACATCATTAGTTGAATGATCTGATTGACATGACCCATTCCATTAGCTTAGCACCCGATCGTTTAGTATGTTGCTATTGCTTTCTTCATGACTTATACATGTTCCTATGACTATGAGATTATGCAACTCCCGTTTACCGGAGGAACACTTTGGGTGCTACCAAACGTCACAACGTAACTGGGTGATTATAAAGGAGCATTACAGGTGTCTCCAAAGGTAGATGTTGGGTTGGCGTATTTCGAGATTAGGATTTGTCACTCCGATTGTCGGAGAGGTATCTCTGGGCCCTCTCGGTAATACACATCACATAAGCCTTGCAAGCATTGCAACTAATATGTTAGTTGTGAGATGATGTATTACAAAACGAGTAAAGAGACTTGCCGGTAGCGAGATTGAACTAGGTATTGGATACCGACGATCGAATCTCGGGCAAGTAACATACCGATGACAAAGGGAACAACGTATGTTGTTATGCGGTCTGACCGATAAAGATCTTCGTAGAATATGTAGGAGCCAATATGGGCATCCAGGTCCCGCTATTGGTTATTGACCGGAGGCATGTCTCGGTCATGTCTACATTGTTCTCGAACCCGTAGGGTCCGCACGCTTAAGGTTACGATGACAGTTACATTATGAGTTTATGCATCTTGATGTACCGAAGGTAGTTCGGAGTCCCGGATGTGATCACGAACATGACGAGGAGTCTCGAAATGGTCGAGACGTAAAGATTGATATATTGGAAGCCTATGTTTGGACATCGAAAGTGTTCCGGGTGAAATCGGGATTTTACCGGGTTACCGGGAGGTTATCGGAACCCCCCGGGAGCCATATGGGCCTTCATGGGCCTTAGTGGAAAGGAGAAAGGGGCAGCCCAAGGTGGCTGCGCCACTTCCCCCTCCCCTAGTCCTATTAGGACTAGGAGAAGGTGGCTGGCCCCCCTCTCTCTCTTTCCCCCCCTTGGGGAATCCTAGTTGGAATAGGATTGGGGGGAGTCCTACTCCTTCCGAGTAGGACTCCTCCTGCGCCTCTCTCCCTGGCCGGCGCCCCTCTCCCCCCTTGGCTCCTTTATATACTGAGGTAGAGGCACCCTAGAACACACAAGTTGATCCACGTGATCTATTCCTTAGCCGTGTGCGGTGCCCCCTGCCACCATATACCTCGATAATACTGTAGTGGAGTTTAGGCGAAGCCCTGCTGCTGTAGTTCATCAAGATCGTCACCACGCCGTCGTGCTGACGGAACTCTTCCCCGACACTTTGCTGGATTGGAGTCCGGGGATCGTCATCGAGCTGAACGTGTGCTCGAACTCGGAGGTGCCGTAGTTTCGGTGCTTGATCGGTTGGATCGTGGAGACGTACGACTACTTCCTCTACGTCGTGTCATCACTTCCGCACTCGGTCTGCGTTGGGTACGTAGACAACACTCTCCCCCTCGTTGCTATGCATCACATGATCTTGCGTGTGCGTAGGAAATTTTTTGAAATTACTACGAAACCCAACATGAATGACTTTGGTTCTGTCCAAACATGAGCTGTATGAAAATGATATAACATGGAAGAATCATGCCTACTAAGTAAAAAAATATGAAAGAACTAAAACGTAAGCGGATCGTGTATAGAAAGTACGAAGAAGATGAATGGTAAAAAAGGAGCAAAGCAAAATGAGAGATTATGGGGTGTGGTCATTTACGCTTTCAGCTCCTTCATGTGCTTGCTGCTGGCCCTCGCATTTCCAAACCGCTTGACGATATCGTACAGCTGGGTCTGTTCCTTAGTGGCCCTGAATTCGGGCTCGTAGTCTTCCACGGGAGGTGGGTGAACTACCCTCTGCTGCCTCACAGAACCAGGAGTGGCACTCCTAATGGTATCCTTAGATACCATATCTGCAGGCACGTTGGAACTTGATTGCCCTTGCCCTCGTGAGGACCTCCTCTGCAATGCTGCCTCCTCAATCATGCGGTAAGCTTCGTCAAGTGACGGTGAAATCTCCTCAGGGGTGGCTGCAATGATAAAAAAAGTGGGTTAGGATACCTAGAAAATCAAAAACAGATGGATTGTGAGAAGATAGGGTGCATGATGTGAGATGTAGGTAGAAAAAGTGGGGCAGTTGCCATGTGTGGTCCAACTACAGTGGCCATGTCATAGCAACTACAATTGCTATGTAGTTGCACTGTAGTTGCCATCTAGTTGGACTGTAGTTGCCATGTCACAGCAACTACAGTTGCCATGTTGTGTCAACTCCACTTGCCATGTGATTGCCGTATGAAAAAATGCAGCATGGAAACAAAAAATGCAGGTGACATGGTGTGGCAAATCCAGTTGCCATGTGTAATGCACTGTATTTGCCATGTGACAGCAACTACAGTTGCCATGTTGAATCAACTTCAGTTGCCACGTGGTTGCCCAATGTCAAATGCAGCATGGCAGCAAAAAAAATGTAGGTGACATGGTGCATCAAATCTAGTTGCCTTGTCATCACATGTCAGTTGCCATCACAAGTGAGAACCCCCAAAAAATATGATTGAGACAAAAGTCAAACTACAAAGATGTATACAAGAAAAATCATAAGGACATGACAAGTGTACCTTGCACAATCGGCTCTGCGAACTTGACAGCCTTCCTGCCCTCGACCATTGGCTGCGCCATCATTGCGGGCATGCCTCCTGGGAAAGCAAAGGCAACTGGCATAGGATCTTGCACCATCGGTTGATCTTGACTGATACCAAGGCTGAAGCTCGGTGGGGTAAAGGCCATTGGGTGCCTCTCATTCCTACTGGCTGGACCACGAACGACTTGCGGGGCAGAATCCAAGGGTGAAAGATCGACAAACATATCTGAATCGGCCGCTACAGAATGATCGGCCTTATTTGCAGGGCGGGGCGTGTTGTCAGCGGTATCAACCGCAGCTTTCATGACAATCTTCTTGTTTGGGCTGTAGGGGACACCGACATTGACTGGGAGCCTGGAAGTGCGCAGATTTATGATGGGGATTTCCATTGCGGGTAAACGCACAGTCTGCTCCGGTTTTTCACCTGTGTTACTCGTGCCCAGCTTGACACCTGCATTAGTTGTGCTCCGGTCTTCCGGTTTCTCCATCACATTGCTTTTGGCAGGTGGTGGGAACAGTGTGGACGCAGGAATATAACCAGACTCGTCTCTCCTGCTCCTAGCTACAGCCGGTGCGTTGGGTATGTCTGTTGGTTGCTTGCGGGGGTTACGACGCCTATGGGGAAGACCAGCACACGAAATAGTCGCCTCGGGAGCGTCCACTTCAACGCTTGCTGATGGGGTGGCATGGCTCACACCAGCATCCTTCATTGCTAGAAGAGTTGGCAATATTTCAGCTATCCTGGCAGATACCGACTCGTCACTCCCCGATGTACGGATGCGTGTTGTTCTAGCCTGCACATCTACAGCCGGCGGAGATGGTCGGCCACTTGCATCAGAGTTGGTGGGAGCGGTCAACGGTGCAGCAGCAGTATTGTCGCCTGGTGCCTCATGTATATCTGAGTTGCCCCCTGTTGACAACTTTGAATGCAGGCGTTCGAGCGGGTCCTTACTGATATGCTTGGCCCCGCGCGTAGTAGTCTTCTTCACCTCGCAAAAAATAAAGCACATGAAAAAGGTATTAAAAATGAACAAAAATATGTTTGCCTTGGTAGAAATCTTAAAAAAAATGAAAAACAAGTGGAAAAGCTGGTAGTTGCCATGTAAGGGGAACGTGAGTTGCCATGTGTCATAATTAGCAGTTGCCATCCAGCAGCAGTTGCCATGTTAGCCAACTTGAAGAATGATAAAAATGTCTGATCTGCCATGAATGCAATTTCAAACCTAGGTGTGGGATTAGCTCACAAGCCAACGGTAAAGATGGCAGTTGCCATTAGGTACATTAAAGTTACCATTTGGCCTAGATTCCAGTTTCCATGTAAAAAACAATAGAAGTTGCCATACACTTAAAAAGGAAGGAAAAAATCATTTGGAGAACAGCAGTTGCCACGTGGGGGGCGATGACAGAAGACAATGTGACAAGCTAAACGGATGCATTGGAAAATCAAGAAAATATAGCACTATATCAATGAAAGCGGATGAAAAAATCTACTTCTTGACTGCCTTCCTCAGGTCTGGCAACACGACAGGATCCCTGGTGTTGATCGTCGTCGTGCGAGGAGATGACTTGGTGGAAGGGGTGTCACCGGCAATGGGGGCGCCTTTGTTCAACCGAGCAGAAACACGGGTTGGCGTTGGCGCCTGTTTCTTCGTAACTGCTCGTCCACCAGTTGTCGGCTCGCTGCACGTATGAGATGGAGGGAAAAAAGGTGGCAATTGTCAGACAGCAAACTCGTTGCCGCGCTTGACAAAAATAAGTGCAAAAAAGTATGAGTCTGTTCGAAGAAAATAGACAAAGCAAAAAACTAAAATAAAAGTCGAACCTCTTCCTGGCAGCTACGGGGTCTGTCCTAGACCTCTTGCCAGCAGAACCCTGCCCAACACCCTCTGGAGCCCTCCCCCTCTTTGATGGCAAAACCCCCTCGCCTCTCGCAGTCGTATGTTGTTTGACTTTCTCCGGTTGGGGGACATCTGTTGCATCCTTGCCCTTGTTACCACCTGCGCGAACTTTAGCATGATCATCATCATCGGTGTCCTCTTGCACATTCTCCATGATATCGTCGTCATCCTTGCTGAGACCAGCATCTCCACCTAGTTCATCTTGTGTGTCAGCAGGCTCTTGGGAACTGTTGTAGTCATACCGGCCACGGCAACCGGTTGGCTGGTGTGTACGTTCTGGGACAAATGAAGTGAACTGCCTCGCAACCACGTCGCTGTCAGAGCCACTGAGGGACGTCCACCCCTCAACCAACTTCCCGAGCAAGCCGGTCATTCTAGATGCAAACTGCCCTATTAGATGCTCAACAGGTGCCCTCGCCTGTGCACGAAACAAAGAAGCATCAATGACCACCCATATTGCAATCACTTGCACGACATCAAAAAATACTCCACGGCAAACCATAGATGTAGATCTTTTGATTACCTCGGCAGGGCAAGACGGAGCTGAGTGCACGTCCATCCACTTTCCAAAGTTTTGAGGCCCCCCCAAACACGCTGTAGTCTATAGCATGCTTGGCCATCAGCTGGAAAGAACAAAAAAAAAGCTAGGACGTAAGAGAGAGAATGTAAGTTTAAGCACGAATGAAAAGAGTTGCCATGTGGAATGAGACATGGATACAATACTCAGACAGCCATGGATAACAAAGGTAGTCATCTCTTATGACCCACAGATGGTTGCCTCATGCCAATTTGTAGGCATGCCGTGTGGGCAAAGAAACCAGAACTAACCTGCAGTTTTCCATATGTGGTGTCAGTAGCCTTGTCTGCGGCAAGCACAGCCTTGACAGCGTTGATAGTCCACGCAGAAACAACAAACTTGTGCGCAGGCGGCGGGCCTCCTGTACCAATGAAATCCACGGTGGACAGATCAAGACAGTCGACGTACATGAGTTGATGCAAAACAATTTTAAAAAGAAAGAAATATCAGTTGCCATCATGGGTACTGTGTGGAGGAAAACAGGATAATATATATTCCCATGATAATCAAGTTGAGGTGCATGAAAGAAGAGAAGAAAAAGAAGAAGATGCCATCTACATGTGCTAATTGCCATCATAGTGTGATAGCAGTTGCCATGTTGTTATGATGGCAGTTGCCATCATAGTATGATGACAGTTGCCATACCAATATGATGGGAGTTGCCATATTGTCATTATGCCAGTTGCCATATTGTCATTATGGCAGTTGCCATCTTGATATGATCAGGTTGCCATCTTGTTATGATCAGGTTGCCATGCATGAATAAAAGTGTGTTAAAAAAACAGTGTTCATAGAAAGAACTGGTAAAAAATACCATTAAATGCAGTCGACAACCCTTTTGGTACATCTTGCTTGAGAATGCATCGTGCAGGAAGTCGGCAATAAACTTACACCAATTCATGTTCTTCACATTTTCCAGATCCGCCTGCACCACACAAAATTTCAGGACAAAAAATGTTGCCGCATCAGAAATCAAATGGAAAAAAACATCGGAAAACGCTGGCAGTCACTAGCTTTACACATGACATCGGAGCCAAAAAGATCAAAGGAAAATAAAGTAGTAAAGATGAATCATTCACCAGGATGGGGAAGCATTTGTTGCTTGGGCGAAGAGAGGTGGTCAGCGCGAAAACAGCTGAGATGAGGTACATGAGTAGCTTCATCTTGAAAACATCTCCATGCGTCGTCATGGCCTGCAGGGAATCTGCCACTGCACACGTGTTCGGCATGGATTCCGACCCAGGAAACAAACGGGGGAACAGCGCTTCCTCGATCTCATTGTTGACCTCGTACGGGACTTTGATATGTCCACGAGGCACACCCAAAGTGCAGAACACGGATTCCTCGTTCAATGGTAGTCTTCCATGTCCCGGAATCACGAATTCCCTGGAGGCGGGGTCGTAGATCTCACCAAGCCAGTCGCATACAGGGTTGGCAAGGTTCGTGCACCAGACATCCATCATAGACTGCATACCCATCTCAGCAGCAGCCCCCTTCTGATCGTCGGTGAATTTGTCAGTCAACGCAGTCAGTCATTCTTGGGAGGCTCTGTTGCAAATACGTTTCTTCTTCTGCAAAAAACAGACAAAAAATGATCAGTTGTTGCCATGTTTTTGCAAAAAGTGATCAGTTGTTGCCATGTTTTGCAATGTCATGAAATTTTAGTTCGTGTCAGACGACTGCAAGCTCGAGGTGTCAATCAGTAACATAAAGCAGGAGGAAGGAGGGATGTGTGAACATTTACCTCATCACCCTCTTTTCTCCGTCCAGTTGCCCGATTACGCTGTGGTGGATCCATGAAATCATCATCATCGTTTTGATGATCGCCACGAGCCATTCTGCTGAGATAGGAACAGACCAAATTGTCGTGATGGAAATGTAAATGTAAGAGGTAAGCAGTTGCCACCATCCAAGATGTTCCATCTTTGCATTTATTGCGATTCTTTCTCAACTATTATTCGAATTGGAATAGTTTTATTACTTCAATGAAATCCATTTTTTTTCAAAAAGAAAATAAAAGACTATTTCAATTCTTTAAGTAAGAAGTCCCCCTATCTGGGAGACTTCTTACTTAAATTAGTCTCCGTGTTCTTTGAATGGATCTCTTAATTGTTGAGAGGGTTGCCCAAACGCGGTATATAAGGCATACCCAGTAAAGCTTACAAGTAAACCAGTCCGATCGATTGCATAAGACCCGCGGTAGCAATAGAACGGGGAAAGTATACAGAAAAGACAGTTCTTTTCAATTTCGATTATCTATATATTAGTTCATTTCTATTTCTAGATATCTATTTCTATATATTAGTATTAGTTAGTAGTACTATTAGTTACCGATCCCGGCTCTGTGAGTTCTTTCTTCCGTGATGAACTGTCGGCACCAGTCCTACATTTTTTCTCTGTGGACCGAGGAGAAAGGGGGCTCAGCAGGATGCCTACTTCTAAGCTAAAGTAAGGAAATAGGGTGAGATAAGCAAGAATGAGCCGAACGAAGACGTAAGGTTTGTTTAGATGTAGTCTTTGTGCTTTTCAAGTTGCTTCTTGCGAAATCAACTAAGTTCGAAAAAGCCATGCCCAGGTTTCCGGGAACCGAACTGAGCTATAGCCCTTATCAGAGATATCTTAACATATAGATAATTTCTTGTCAAGATGAATATTTTCTAATGCCAGAGGATACCCCTTTGATCTGTATCTGTTTAGTATTTAGTTTAGTATTTAGTATATAACAGACCAATAACAGAGCGGTATTGCTTAGAAAAGGGATTCAATATATAATCGATCGAAACAGAAAATGTCAACTAGTGAATGCAGAAAAAAATAACATGAACACACACGCACCCCTCCTATGATTGTCGAAAACATAAACGTGACAAGTAAGCACATTGGTTGCATTATCAAGTAAAAAAAAGGATACATATGATAAATGCACTTGAAAACAAAAAATGTTGAAGTTGCCATGTTAGCCCAAGATAGTACGATAGAAAGTCACAGAATCCTCCACATCACAAAAACTAAGATGTGGCAGCTCACACACTGTCCTAAAAATACACCAATCAAATGCCACTTGTTCAGCGACAGAAATGTGCTAGGGTGAAATTGCCGTGCTGAAATGCAACACATACTACAACAAATCGATGAAACCACATCTAATCAAGAACCTGAAAATTGCCACAGTGTGATCAGATATCACAAAGTCGTTGTGGCAAAACAAAAAAAATTGCGCCTATAGTACAATGAATTTGCCATATTGTACTGACTACGGCATGGCAACTGACATGATGTGGTCAGCCAAAAACTTGCCACATGCAAAGCATATGTATGGCATCTAACACAATTGATATGCAAATTTGGTTGCCACATTATGCAGCCAATTTGCCACACTGTCTTATCTGCAGAATGGCAATAGACAGTGTGTTCATATTCTATTTGCCACATTAATATACTATCCAAGTGGCAACAGGCACACTTGATGTGCACATTAGTTGCCGTCTAGTGCAGTTGGCTCCTGAAACTGCATTGACTACCGATTGTGGCAACTATTACAGTGTGGTAACTATCATAAATCATTCAGAAAAATTAGATGCCACAATGAAAAAGCATGTTTGTGGCTACTATCACAGTAATTCAGCAAATTTAGTTGCCACATGGAAGAGCGTGTGTGTGGCAACTATCACAGTCATTCAATAAAAATAGTTGCCCCATGCGAAAGCTTATATATGGCAACTAACACAGTCATTTCAGTAATTTGTTGCCGTAAGGGGAAACACGTTTGTGGCAACTATCACATTTGTTCAGGGAGTTAGTTGCCACACAATCATGGTAGTTAATGAAACTATCAAGTTCGCCTCATACTACAGTTTCAAAACCCAACTAACTAGATTTAGGGTTCAATGGCAACTACCGCGACTTCAAATTCACCCTCAAAATTCTCCCACGAACTGACTGCAAACACAAATTCGAACCAATGCACATCAAACAAATTGGGAGACACCTGCCCAATCCATAGGCAAGACTAGTGCGTGCCTCCGAACAGGCATAACCACACCGACGATGCCGTCGCCGCGGCCGCGACGAAACTGCCCAGTGCCACCAAAAACGGCTAGCAGACAACTTCGGCGCCGGCGGGAACGCCGACGCATCGCCGAATCGCCTGAATCTCTACGAATCTCGATCGAGGAATCGAACAGGGAGGGAAGGGGGGAAAATGCAGGAAGGGATTGCGAGAGTTGTAGCGAGCATTACCTTCAACCCGCAGGCGCTCCGGCGAAGCCGCTCCGTTCCGGCGAGCACCACCGACGGCCGCGAACACCGTCGATTCTTCCGCCTCCGCCGTCACCTTCTCCCCTCGCCTTCTCCTCCAATGGTTTGAAATGCGAGTGGGTTGTGCCAGTAACTGTGGTGCGGGTGAGTAAATGGAACCGTGAGGGAGAGGGGGCAGAGGTGTGCGACGTGTTTGACGTCAACCGCGGTCGGAGCGTGACGTGCGGGCGCATAGCAGTTCCACCGCATGCCTCCGAGTGGCAACCACTGACCGCGGGATGGCAACCAACGTGCGGGCGAACTGACTCGCACACCGCACACGCGCCTCGTCCTACGTGGTGCAGAAAACCGACCGGTTTGTTCCAAGATTCGTGCACAAAGTTACCAATGGAGATGCTTGCGTGTGGTCGGGATGGTGAACACCCACACGTGTGGGCGTTAACATTTCCGTAATTTTTTGCCTTGTAGTTATTTATTGTTTTAACAAAAAAAGAATCGAGAACAGAGCTCTCATTGCATCTTCCACTCACAGAATTATCGAAGAGCATAATTCTTAATTTGTTTTCCTAAGGTTTGAAGACCAAACACTTTCCTAATTCATCTGTCTAGAAATAAAATACTTCTCTCTTGCTACATCTGACCTTTTGGTTCTTTCTTCTTTTTTTGCAGAAAAATTTATGATCTACTCATCTTTAGACATGGCAGTACAACGAATAGCAGAAATAATAAAAATTACATCCAGATCCATACACCACCTAGCGACAACTACAAGCATTGAAGCAAGCCGAAGGCGCACCGCCGTCATCACCCCTCCCTCGCCGGATTCGGGCAAAACTTATTGTAGTAGACAGTTAGAAAGCCGTCGTGCTAAGACCCCATAGGACCAATGCACCAAAACAACAGCCACCGCCGATGAAGAGTAGCGTAGGTCAAAAGAATCCAATGTGAAGACACACGAACATAGACGAACAACAAACAGATCCGAGCAAATCCACCAAAGATGGATTAGCGGGAAACACACCTCCACACGCCCACCGACGATGCTAGATGCATCACCAGGATGGGGGCTAGGGGAGAGAACCTTATTCCATCTTCAGTGAACCGCCGCCATCTTGTCTTCCTGAGCAAGACACAAACCGTAACAAAACTTGAAGAAACATGAAAAAATGGAGCCCTTCCGCCGGCAAGATCCGGGATCCACCACACCCCCATGGCCCTAAGGCCATCAGAGACGAGACTGACCGGTGACGGCGCCGGCAGGAGGCAGAAAGACCATATGTCCTTTATTGGAGCTGAGGGGACGCGTGCTCTACTCCTGTCAGGTTTTCTTCTTTTAAAGTGCTGCCTCGTGGTTAAACCTTGTCATTTGGAAATTGCTACTGCTAACTCTAGCATTTGGAAATCCGATACACTAGGACATGCAAAAAAAAATATTTATCTCCTTTGATTGGTCTTCTTCAAATCAAGTTATGCAGATTCCTATTGTTAATGCGGAGTTTGATGATGAAGTTTGTTGAAGCATGCTCCTAATGCATAAGTTCTCCCACAAATATGGGTACAATGTATTTTGCAGGAATCGGCTGCTCGTTCTAGCCATCTAATCTAAGGCCATGTGATAAGAAAAATAACTTTGCACCGCTTGAGAAGACCAGATCATTCTAAACCATTAAAACATTGACATGGAGGCTTCACACCCATTGTTGCCTTTTGCTGCCTCTAAGTGTATAGAGGCAGGCTAACAAAAAATGTTTGGCATCGCTCCAAAGGCTAGAGGCAACTGAAAGCTGAATGCACACAAGGTAACCGTCGGGACGTTCAGGGCTCATTCGGTTTGGAGGAAATTTAAGCGTAGGAATTTGAAGTAGTATAGGAATTTGATAGAATGACACTTGCCACCCTAAGGAATTGACTTGCCTCATTCCTACGCGCAAAATAAGCTTTGAGTGGATGTGTAGTTTCCTTCAAAAGCATAGGAAATGAATAGTATTTTTATGAAATTCCTGTATCCATTTTCTACAAACCGAATGCATATATAGGAAATTTTCCTCTGGAATTCTTGTTCCCGTGTTTTTCCTATAAAAATCCTCCAAACCGAATGAGGCCTCAACAGTGAAATTGAAAAGAGTAATACTTTCTCTGCATCTGACGTACACAGCACTCACATACAAATACAATCGTTGCTTCTGAAGAAATAATAAATAATTGCCATGACCGTTGCAGCCAGTGTGCACCGAGCCACACACAAACACATATGTATACCAGTGCTTTGAAAAACAAACTTCACACAAGCGTAGCAATCATCAAGGCGTTCTTAACAAATTGTATGCTACTTCGGCGATGATCATTCACACATGCATAGGTTTTTTTTTCTCTCGGTCCGAAATTCGACCGCTTACCGGAATTTTTGATGGCCTCCGAATTTTTTGGTTACCAACCATTCTTTTTGAATTTAAACAACAGACTAACGTCAAACAGTATTTTTTCCAAACAGTACAACAACTAAACTCTTGGCTAAGCGGTAAGGCGCGTGAGTTACTGTTCTCGGGTCGGCTTAGCAGTAGGGTGCACAAGCTACTATTCTCGCATCGCAAGTTCGAACCCCACTTAGCGGAATAATCAACTTTGTGTGTTATTCAAGCATTTAAAAAAATATTGTTCGCAGTGCGGACTCTCAACCTTCAAACAAATGAGACCAACCTAAGAGCTAACCCTCGTTGGCATTTTTTTATAGAAGAAACTCCGCGAGCACCGGGTCGACGCCCCGTCCTCCGGACTCTCAACCTTCAAGAGGTAACTATGTGACCTAACCACTACAACAAGAGGCACTTCCTGTACACAAAGGGTTAAACTCAATACATTTTCACCCGCAAAAAAAACTCAATACATTTTGACATTAAAAAATTGAATTCAAAATCCATTTGAAAAAATCGGGCGAAGAAAATCCAAATTCCTGAGATTTATGAATGCGAAGAAGCTTGTTGTCCAAGCTACTAGAGGAGCTCTCCGAGGGAGATAACGAGGACAGTAGTGTGGGACAGACAGAAATAAGTGGAGGCATGAGACAAGTCTTGTTACAACGCTCGCGCATTTGTGCTAATTTAGATATAGAAGATTTGGATCAGTTTTCTCAAATAGAAAATTATATAGAAGGGTTGTTATCACACTAGGCCACCAATCACGAGTGCTAACAAAATTGTCTCGAGGGATGTCGTCATTATGTGAAGAGATGTTGTCATGTTTTTAGTTCTTATTTTAGGGAAGAGATGTCGCCATGTTGGCAACACCATGATCACCATGTGTTGTTACCAGCAAAGCGTACTACTAGTCTACTAGCGTCGCTTTATCATCGCTCCAGGTCGAGGATCGACCAAAGCAAATTAATCAACGAGTACGCATGGAGGTGGAGACGGGGATCTGTGACCTCGCTCCCAGCGGACTGCCTGGCCCGCGTCGCCTCCCTGACCTCCCCCGGCGACGCGTGCAGGCTGGCGGCCACCGCTGCCGTGCTCCGGGAAGCCGCCGACTCTGATGAGGTCTGGGGCAGCTTCGTCCCGGCAGACTGCGCCGACATCCTAGCACGGTGGAGCACGAGTGATGAGCGCCGCCGGGAGGGAGAAACGAACAAGGGGTTCTTCTCCCGACTCTGCGACTCCCCAGTTCTCCTCGATGGTGGCAAGCTGGTATATATGCTACTGCATTACTAGTATACCATGTACATGTGTGTATCAGGAGATCACGTCTGACATTGGCATCTATCGACGGGGCAAGAAGAGCTTCTCGCTGGACAGGCATAGCGGCGCCAAAAAGTACATGATACCGGCGAAAGCTCTGTGCTACGGGTGGAGTGGCTACCCCTACTGAGGCCTCGTCTGGTCACGCTGCCACCCTCACTCCAGGTTTTGTGTTCGTCCAATCTCGCACAATCTATTTAATTTCTGGTCAAATTTCAATCATTTCTATGTTCCTTCTGCTCATTAGGGCATCTCCAGCCGTTCGGCCCCCCAGGGCGTCTAAATAGAGCGGCCTAGGGGCGTGCCGGCGCTAGTTCGGCCTCTGGGGGCGACCTAGCTCCCAGTCACGCCCCCAAGCGCCGGCCCCAGGATGCGAAAAATTTAAACTTGGTCGTTCCCGCTCTCAAAAGACGTCACAAATCCGGCGATCGGACGTAGTCTGGCGTTACAAAAAACAGAGCGCCGCACGCCGCAAGTTCGCGTGCGCAATGATTCACTCGGCGGGGTCGACTCCAGGCGTTGGCGGAGTCGGCGTGCGCGGGCTCGGCGGTGTCGGAGCTGCTTCGGTGCTGGGCTGTGTCGACGCGGCTTCGGCACTGCTGGGCGGCGATGTAGAGGCGTCGTTCGGGCTTGGCGTCCGTGTGGTCGTGGGCGCGGGAGCTTGTGTCGTCGGCGTCGTCGGCGTTGCCGTCTGCATCTGGTTCAGGATGAGGCCGCGCTCCGCCATGTACCACGCCCTGAGCTGCTCGTCGTTGCTCTGGATCATGTCCGCCCCGCCCATCAGAAAAGCCATGTCGGTGTTCCTCTTCTTCACGGCGACGTTCGTCCGGAGCAGGTCGAGCTTGATGGCGCTGTTCTTCATCAGCGACGACCACCGCGCCTCGGTCTTCTCTTCACGTAGGACGGCCCGGGCCTGGGCGTCGGCGAGGCAATGCTCGATGGACTCCTGCACTCGCGCGGTTGCCGCATCGGCGTTTCTCCCTTCTTTGCCAATTTGTGGCCGTCCGGCCGCCCCTCTGACGCCCGGAGTCGTCGCGTCCGGCTTGTATGTCTCCTTGGCCTTGTCGTGGGTACGTCGGACTTCCGCCCACTTCTCGCACTTGTCAATGCGCTTGTAAACGTGGAGGTGCTTGAAGTCGGCATCGAGGTTGTCGCGCCGATACATGGTGAACATGCGCATCAACTGCGCGGAGGAACAAACAGTTGGCGGGCGTAGACGACGAAGAGATGCGGGCGAACGGCGTGCGTACCTGATCCTCGATGCTGGCGCCGCTCTCCGGGCGAGCCGCGACCTCCTCGACGATTTCATGCCATTTGTTGCACGCCAACTGGATACGCCCCCAATGGTTCGCCAACGTCTTGGAGCCGCGCTGCATGTACATGCCTTCGAAGTAGGGGTCGACGAGCTTCCGCTCGTCGAACTCGGCCTTGATCCAGTCCTAGTACGTCTCCAAGCTCTGGTTCGTGCCGGTGGTCGGGTCGAGGCAGACGACTTTCCATGCTTCGGCGAGGCATTCCTCCTCCTTGGATGTCCACTTGATGCGCAGTTCGCCTGGCCTAGCCGCCCGCTTCTTCTTCTTCTGGCGCCCCTTCATCGGAACAGGAGCCGGCTCATCCTCCTCCTCCTCGTCGTCCTCCTTCTCCTCCTCCTCGGGTTCCTCCGCTTCGTGCGCATCCTCGCCGTAGACGTAGCCGAGCTCGGCCTCCATGTCGCCGCTGAGATCCACTACCTCGTCCTGGGTGGCGAACCCGGGAGACGCGGCGGCCGCGGTCGATCCTGTCGCGATGATATCGTCCATGTCGGCTCCTGTGTCGTCGGTGTCGCCGTGGTGCGAGAAGGGCAGCGGTCCACGGCGGAGATGGGGCGTCGGTGTGGACGCGTAGGCGGCGGGCGGTGAGTGGTTGTATGGAGGGTACTGCACGCCGACGAAGGCGGGCGAGGGTGTGCGCGTCACGGGGTGGCCATGGGGGAAGGTCACGTTTGGGTTGAACCCACCGTGCGCGTCGCCGTCGGCGTAGCCTTGCGACGACGATCCCCATGGAGATCCGACGCCTTGCTGTCCCCAGGGCGCGTACTGGGCGTGGCTGACGACGGGTGGATTCATCATCCCCGCGTGGTCCACCGATGAGGAAGACGCCACCGCACGCGCCGCGTTGTCGCGGGCCTTCTTGGCAATGGCCCTGTTCCGCCGGTCGGCGGTGATTGCGTCGCGTCGCTGAACTTCCACCCTCCACTCGGCGCTCGACATGCCCGGTGGCTTCGATGGCGGCGCCCTCGACTTCCTCTGCTTCGGCTGGGCCACGGTGCCAGTCGTGGTTGCCGCCGCGCGCGGCATGGTGTACTTCTTCGGCGGCATGGCGGCGACTGGAAGGCGAGCTGGAGGGGGTTTGGCGGGAGAAAGGGAGGGAATGGCGGGAGGAAGGCGAGCGAGCGGGAGAGATGCGAGGGAAAAGCGTCAAGAAACGATGGGAAAGGGCCCTCGGGTCGCTGCCAGGGCGGGCCTACGCGCCTTTTTCACTTGTGTCGGCTCCCCAAGCGCCCCCCAGGGCGCCGGGTTCGGCCTGGGTCCGCCGGCACCAGTTTTGGCCCGAGCCGGCGAAAAACGGGCTTCTGGGGACGCGACTGGGCCGTTTTTTTGGCGCCGGCGTGGCAAAATCGCCTGGGAAGGGTCTGTTGGGGGCGCGGCTGGAGATGCCCTTAGCTCACTTTGTGTAGTCACTGGATTGTTCCTTTCCTCCACACAACAAAATGCACGCTTCCATGCTGCCATTTTAATATAAGTAATGGGAAAATTAGGTGAGTGAAATCCACAATTAAATTCACTCAGCAGCTATGTTAGCAAAGTAACATTATGATATAGCCTCTCGGATGCTGAAGAGTACACTTTTAATTTTTTAGATTTCTAATGCCTTGCATGAATCCTTCAACTGGTAAATGAGTATAGGGAAGTACTCAAGCCCATAGTATAAGCTGCGTTTAGTGTTGCGACGGCTTATATGAGAATCCCTATTGCCCAACCCATTTTTTTTTCTTATTTGAGTGTTTGTGTGACCCAGTTTTGCTTACTTGTGTGGGTAATTTTGCACCACAAGTTATAAAATAAGCGCAACACACACGGTTCAACCACCGCAAACTGAGGCTAACTCTTTCGACATGTAGATTCAGCGAGGTGGCCGTTCTTTCATACATATGCTGGCTGGACGTCAACGGCATCTTAAACACGAAGAATCTCTCGGGCATTGGTAGAGGCTACATGGCCTATCTCATATACAGGGTGCATCAGCTGCACACAGACACAGCTCAGAACCAAGAGCAAGAAGCTGAAGTGCTGTCCTCTTCTGCCAGCAGCAATCATGAGTGCAACCATCTCGTCCCTCAGAAGCACTCGCGATCTCTTTTATGGGACTGGGGCTGGGAACTCGATGGATCATCATCGTTGGCATCAGTAGACACGGAAGAGAAGAATCGAAGTCTGAAGCAGCGGCTAAAATCTGATGGTGTGAGCGTGAGAAGCGATGGACGATGGATAGAGCAAGAGATCAACATAGAATTGGACAAACCGTGTCTGGACGGGGAGGAGAGGAATGTTTCCATTGAGTTTAGAGGGTTCACAGGGTCGCATAGTTGTCAGATTATCATAGAAGGGATCGAGATACGGCCGAGAGCAATGGAAAGTTAAAAGCATGGCCAAATTTCGTAGATAGATGAATTCAACAATATGGTTAAGTTTATTTGTGGCAATATTGCAATTTTCAAGTATGTCGCTGTGTAAATTTTGTGCCTTGCATTCCATTGGTATTTAAATTTTGTGCCATGCATTCCATTGGTAACATATGAGGCACGTATATCTTAGCCTTTTTATTCACCCATAGACCAATGGTGAAACTTGAAACCTAGCATATTGAAGGTGTGCCTAGCTTTGGTTGTAAGTGTTGTGGAATAAGTGGAATTCCGTAACTCATGCAACCAAAGCTGGCATACCTTCTATATATAACATAGTTCATGTTACATCACGGTGCATGGACAATATTTTTTGGTTTGCCTCATGTATTTTCTCGATCTCAGTTAGCAACCTATTTTATGAAGTCAATGATCGCTGTTAAGTTGTTACTGGAAGATAGATATTTGTTTCCTCTAACCACTAATTTGTACTTAAGCTCTTTGTCCTCATTGGTCAAAACTTGATCAGAGTTGTTATTTTGAAAGAATAACTAATTTTAGTCGTAGTACACAAAAAAACATGTGATGGATTTGGTTCATGATAGAGCTTTGGGCATATGAAGAGCATCGACATAAGTAACAAGATATGCTCTGTTTTTGAACACTACCTTATTCTTTGGAGACGATGTGAGAGTCATCATAACGAATTCCCTTTCTTGAAGAAGCTGGGAGGGCTGGGTTTTGAACTTCTTGGTAAAGTTAAGTGTTGTCTTCAATGAAGTTGCCTCATTTTTTAGGAGTGTTTTGTGCTGTCCGACCAAATTTTCACAACAGTGACATTGCTCGATTTTTGCTGGCACCGCACAAAAAAAAGAACGGGTGGTTGAGCCTCTAGTCGGTACAATGTAAAGGTTTATAGATCAGATCGAAGAAACTTAAAGTGGTGCTTTAGTCTGCTTTAACTTCCTTAGATCCTCTCTTAAGCCCTTTGCACATGCGATTGCCTCAGTTGCCTCATAAAGCTGGGTAGAGAGTGCTGAGATAAATATTATTGCCATTTCTCTCATGACATATCCTCTACAATGCTAAGGTATAAACATTCTGAACTAGCTTCATTCATTTTAGATAAATTCATGTTTATATATTAATTCAAAAGTATCTTTAGCAGCATTGAGCTGAGATTCTCGTAGTCAAGAATTAAGGACAGTATAACCGCACCTAAAGCGAGCCTTCACAGCGATTTGGATTTTCGGCCGTCCGTTTCACGATCTAATCTTTCCTGGCCGTTAGATTTCGTGTGCAAAATCATCTATCCCGTAATTTGGGTAATCTGACCCGGCTGTCCTGTGGGCTGCTGTTCCAGAGGCCGAAACGAAGGCCAAGAATATATCTTATACTCGACTCGATAATAAGAGCTAACATGAAGATGCGAGATTGACACTTCTACTAGACGACGGCAATGACACAATTATATTTCCAGAAGAATCTACTTTTATGTTCTCTTTGCTTATGATTACACCTCTAATATTGCTCCCAAAGAATAATATTATATAGCCAGCTCAGCTTAGTTGGTCATGGGTCAGTAATGGAGGTGCTTCTGTGTGTGCTTGAGTCTACGATTCTGCCCCTACCAAATACTCTTGCCATTTCAAAATATAAGGTCTATTAGTTTTTGAAAATTCAAACTTCCCTATGTCTGATTGAGTTTATAGAAAGAACTATCAACATACTTCCTCCGTTCGAAAATACTTGTCATCGAAATGAATAAAAAGGGATGTATTTAGAACTAAAATACGTCTAGATACACCTCCATCTATCCATTTTGATGACAAATATATCCGGACGGAGGGATTATAAGATAAGAGATCATTATCATTAGATTCATCACGGAATATATTTTTGTATTTCATTTATTTCGTGTTGTATGTGTTCCTGTAAACCTGGTCAAACATTGAAATGTTTGAATTTTGGATTAATTAATACACCTTGTATTTTGAGAAGGAGGGATTACAACTAAATAGTGTGGCGTTTTCCGGATATTATGTCCAAATGGTATATCAATCAAGATGAATGGTCTCAATGGTAATTGTTGTTGTTATAATTCGAAAATGCATGTGTGTATCATGGTAATTGATGTAGTTATAATTCAAAAATGCATGTGTTTATCACGAGATCTCGTCTAACTCTGACACTGGCATCAATCGGCCGGCAAGAAGAGCTTCTCGTTGGACAGGCGTAGCGGGGCCAAGAAGTACATGACACCAGCGAAAGCTCTGTGGTACGAGTGGAGTGGCTACCACTATGGAGGACTCATCTGGTCAACCTGCCACCCTCATTCAAGGTTTTGCTTTCCTGGCAATAACTTAGGATTCTTATGTTGTGATCCGAATTCAAATATCATTAGTGTAGGATCAGCCATTAATCCCGGTTCGTAAGGGCCTTTAGTCCCGGTTCACCAACCGGACCGGACCTAATAAGTCAGGACTAAAGGCCCACCACGTGGCACGAGCGTGCGCTGGGGACTGGGGATTCTTTAGTCCTGATTGGTGGCACCAATAGAGACTAAAAGGTTTAGGGGGTTATGGCTTATTTTTTCTTTTAATTTTTTGCTTTTCATTTCAAACATATTATACGCTACTACATACTGTACACGTTATGCATATATAAATAGAATTTCTCGTATAACCAATCATATAGAATAGAATTGCTCATACAAGCAGGCACACACACACATAAAATTTGGTACATACAATTTCTTCTACAATTTGCAGATCATTACGGGGCAGTTTGGTTCAAAGCCTGGACACTATGCCTGGAGAGGACCCCTGCCTGAATCCAGCCTGGATTGTTGGAAAAATTCGCCTGGCCAGGCTAGCCTCGCACGGATGCGTTTGGCCTGCATCCTGGAAGTGCTGCTACTTTGCAGTATGATTAGTACATAAAAGAAGCCCATCCCATCACTTGTACGTAAAAGAAATAGTATAATATTACCAGGCACGGCAGCAGGCACACCCAGGCGTCCCTCGTCCAGTGCCTGGTCCAGGCTAAATAGGATGCCTGGTTTATACTCCAGGCTGATCAAGTTGTCCCATCAACAGCCCAGGCTAGCACTCAATATTCCAGGACAACAACCAAACACCACCCAGGCACACTCCAGGCAGGCTCCAGGCCAGACATGATTGAACGTGGACACCATCCAAACTGACCCTACATGCAGGCATTAGGTAAAATGGTATTCTCCTGACCTGGTCAAGCAAAAATCCCGTCATTTTCTCTCGAAGTGCTCGTATGCGGTCCATTGGTAGGAGTTGATCCTGCATCTATTGCATCTTTATTAAAGGAGATCAATATGATATATTAGTTGTGTGTATATATATTACATCATGATAAAAATAATTGTGAATTGTGTTTACGTACCAAAAGATATCTTGCATTTTTGCTCCTTTCTGTCATAAAGCGAATGCTCTCGCAAACGTAATATGCACATAAATTATTCCCCAATGCCTGCCTCATGCACTTTACGAGAATAAAATTCAATCAGACAATAATTAATGAAGCATAATAATGGTATTAAAACAAGAATTAAAGAGATGCGTGGACGTAGCTAGTACTACTTAATTACCCTGGGTCGCCACCATTTCAGCTCTGGTTTCCATGGGTCGAGAACCTCTTTGATGAACTTTTGCCAAACCATGCCCGACAAAAAAAATGAGTTATTAATTAGTTTATATCAGAAAATGAACTAAAGAGGCCGACATAGTGCGATAATGATTGAAATTGCATGTCGAGCATCAACTTCACGTTGTGGTATTCTTTAGTTTCTTTAAGTAGTGAGTCCAGTACTTGAATTTTTCCCTCGTCAACTTCAATGATTAGCAGGATCCAGTGGAAACTGCATGCGCACATGTTCGTATAAGCGAGCATGTGCATAACTCATCCACTAAACTTATTAACATTTAGTAAGCAAAATAGAATTTGTAGTACAAGACAATAACACTCACCCGAAGTTGCAAGGAAGTAATATTTCTGGTCGGGTATTTAGTTGCTCCAAAAACTCTAGCAAGCTACTCCCTGCTGTCTTTTGCGCTGATTTTCCACACACCTTCATTAACATATTTGGGTCAATGAACCCAATGTCATAGACTCTATCTCTTTATATTTCATAAATCTTCATTCTGCATAATACCACAGAAAAGAATATAGTGGGGATAATTACAGGCAATGAACGAACACAGCTAAAGACTTAAATTATAGAAAGAAATTACATACAGACAATAGCAACTAACGAGAGATTTGTCGAGTGTGTATTGATTGAATAACTGAAACATTTCTTGAAACTCAACCTATAAATCTTTTTCGTGAAAGTAATGCTCTGCCTTGACTTTCACCATGAGGCTCTCTCACCCGTTCTTTATTTCTCTCAGGTACCAGTCATGCAATCTGCGCATTTTCATTGATAAAAACGAGACCTCCTCATGCCTGACTAGAGGTTGGACAGGGACATATTTCCATGCTACTTCCTCCTCTTGAATCATGGGAATAACCATCTGGCGATAGCAGACGGCTACAACCGGCGACCAAGGAAGATGCAACCTGCAAACCAAAATGCTACAACCGGCAAACATAAAAAGCTATGGCGCACGGAACTGATATGCTGCAATCGGCGAGCTGCGATGGTCACTGCACCGAGCTGCTGCGGTCACCATGGCGTTTGGGACCATGGCCGTGGCGAGCTGCGGTAGTCACCACCGAGCTGGAACCGTGGTTGCGTTTTGCTGCATCCGCAAACCCGGTTTCTTTTTTTGGAACCGTGGCTGCTCCGAGAGCGAGGATGGAGAGCGGCGGTAAGCCGGCGACCATCGATGCCGGTGTCTTGCTCGCCCTTGTGGTGGCTCGGTCGTTAGGCGGTTTCTTCTGCGCATTGGTGTTCAACGACGCGAGGTGGAAGATACGCGAGGGGGCGAAGAAAATGGTTGCCGGATCACACATCTGCGGAACGTTGCACCGGACTGCGGGGCAGGCAACCAAAACCTCAGTCAGTCAACGCGCACCTAGCACTGGTGAAATTAAATTGAACTACAAACATAATTTGAATAGAAACTGCCTAAAATAGAAGATATGGATAATTTATTATATGAAGGATATTTAACATTTTCGGCATGACTGCAAAGCCAAAAGTCTCTAAAAATGTCACTAAAATTCATTAAATATTATAACGCTCACATTTACCGTTTGCTAGCCCTGCCCCCCTTCTGTCCATCTTCCCCTTTTCCCTTTACTCACAAGTCGGCAATGGCGTTGTGCCGCTGTGCTACGCGCCATGCGGCTTAGAGCATCTCCAGCCGTTCGCCCCCCCCCCCCCCCCCCGACGCATAAAAATCGCCCCCTGGGGGCGAGCCGGCGATCCAATCAACGCTGGGGGCGGTTTCGTGCCCAGTCGTCGCCCCCAGCTCGCCCTCAGGCGCCGATATTGGCCCACTTTTCAGCCCAATTTCGACGAATAAAGGGCCCATATGGGCGACAATAGGCCCATATTCAGCGTGGTTCGCCGTTGTTCGGCATTCAATTATGTACATAATTTTTTTTCACATATTT
This sequence comes from Triticum urartu, assembly GCF_056163025.1. NCBI lineage: Eukaryota > Viridiplantae > Streptophyta > Magnoliopsida > Poales > Poaceae > Triticum > Triticum urartu. Next base: position 719,635,953 of record NC_141879.1, read on the forward strand.
CATCACAGAAATATCAAATACTTCAACAAAATAGTACAACAACAAATAGCTCAATACAAATTATATAGTTCAATAAATAAAAACTCATATTTCATCACACGTCGCGCCCGGCATCACCCTTGAGCCTCCATAGATACTCTATCAGATCTTGCACCTGTGGGTCTCGGATCTCCTGACGCATACTGAGATAGGCAGTCCAGATTGCCGGTAGCTGGTGATCAACTTCGGCTAGAGGACCCTGCCTGTAGTATGGTTCAGTGTCAAACACTGGGTCTTCTTGCTCGCTCTCGATGATCATGTTGTGCAAGATGACACAGCAAGTCATAATCTTCCATATTTGATCTTTCGACCAGGTCTGAGCGGGGTGCCGGACAACAGCAAATCGAGATTGGAGCACACCAAATGCCCGCTCGACATCCTTCCTGCAAGCCTCCTGAACCTTCGCAAACCAGGCGTTCTTGCCTCCTGGCATAGGGTTTGAGATCGTCTTCACAAATGTCGACCATCTCGGATAGATGCCATCAGCTAGATAGTACCCCTTGTTGTAGTGCCGCCCATTGATCTCGAAGTTCATCGGAGGAGAATGACCTTCAACAAGCTTGGCAAAGACAGGAGAGCACTGCAGCACGTTGATGTCATTGTGAGTTCCTGGCATACCAAAGAAGGAGTGCCAAATCCAGAGGTCCTGTGTGGCCACCGCCTCAAGTACCACACTGCAAACCGCCTTTGGCGCCTTTGTACATCCCCTGCCAAGCAAATGGGCAATTCTTCCATTTCCAACGCATGCAGTCGATGCTTCCAAGCATCTCAGGAAATTCTCTTGCTGCATTTTGTGCTAGGATCCGAGCAGTGCCTTCCGCATTGGGTGTTCTCAAGTGTTGCGGTCCAAACACGGCCACCACTGCCCGACAGAACTTGTAGAAACACTCTATGCTGGTGGACTCAGCCTTGCACCCATAGTCGTCGAGTGAATCACCGGGAGCTCCGTATGCAAGCATCCTCATCGCTGTCGTGCACTTCTGGATGGAGGTGAATCCAAGGGCGCCGGTGCAATCCATATTGCACTTGAAGTAGTTGTCGAACTCCCGGATGGAATTCACAATCCTGAGGAAGAGCTTTCGGCTCATCCGATAATGGCGCCGAAATGTTTTCTCGCCGTGAAGTGGAGTACCGGCGAAGTAGTCGGAGTAGAGCATGCAGTAGCCTTCGAGACGATGCCGGTTCTTTGCTTTCACCCGCGACGGCGCCGAGCCACCTAGCCGCGGCTTTTCATTGCTCGCCAGCAGCTGGGCGAGGGCGACGAGCACCATGAGATGCTCTTCTTCCTGGACGTCGGCCTCGGCTTCCTCCTCCAGCAGCGCGGCGAGCGCTTCCTCGTCATCCAGGTCCATCACCGAGGCAGGCAAATCGCCGAACACCTTGCGCCCGGTGGGCGTGTACCCGCCGCTAAACTGACCCTCCGCGGCTGGAAAGGGCGACCGGAAACGCCCAGCTACTGTTGGAGGATCTGCCGTGGCGAAGCTCTGCTATTTTTCCGGCGTGGAATGGCTATCTAGTGGTGAAAGGCGGCGGGCGGCGGCGGGATATAGCTACTAGCGGCCGAGGGCGCGGGGGATGGGAGGCGAGTCGGGGAAGAAAACCTTGACTTTTCCCCTGACGGCGTGGGCCAGCCACGCTTTTCCCTTGCGCCGGAGCCCTCAACTGCCCTAGTGCACCGGGTTCGGTCTGTGACCGCCGGGCGGAAAAAAGGTCGAACCGGCGTTTTTCGGCGTCCTGAGAACGCGACTAAGGCGTTTTCTTGACGCCGGCGTTGAAAAAGTGACCTGAGAGACTTGTTGAGGGCGCGGCTGGAGATGCTCTTAGTTGCCTGAACCTGGATACAAAATGGATTCCATGAGGCTTGCTCGCCGTCGACTGCTAACCAAGTACCGAACCGTTGTGGCATGTGGGTGCCGACCACCATCGCTTGGCTTGCCTCTCCATCCTGGCTGTCGCCTCGGCCATCGTAGCCTACTTCGCTAGCCGCTATGGTTCGTGAGTCGCGTGCACCTTTTTTTTTTTGAGACAAGTGAGTCGCGTGCACCTGTCAGTGGGTGTCTCCAGCGCGAACGAGCGACCTAGCCCCCGTACCCCGACAGCCTATGATTCTTTTTGGGCCGGCCCATTTCGGACTTCTTCCCCACCGGTTTTGGGAAGGTTCTAGATGGCCCGTAACCCAACGGTTGTTTCATTTTTCCCGACCTTTCTTTTCTTTTTCTTTTACGCTATTTTTTTCTATTTTCATTGTTCTTTATTTTCTTATTTTTCCTATCTTTCTTATTTCTTATTCTCTATTATTATTCGTTTTTTGATCATCTTTTAAATTTGTGAACACGTTTTCTCAAAGGGTGAACACTTTTTTCAAATCATAAACATTTTTTGAACTCTTGAATTTTTTTGAAATCATGAAAAAAATTCAAATTCGTTAATGTTTTCCACAAATTTGCGAATATTTTTAAAAATAATATACATTTTTTCAATTGACGAACATATTTTTAGAAATCACAAATTTGCAAACATTTTTAGAAATTGTGAACATGTGTTTTAAGCCTCTGAACATTTTTTGGATCTGCAAAAAAAAATTGAATCGACGAAATTTTTTCAGAAATGGGGGAACAAATTTTGTAATTCACTTTTTTTTGACAAACATCTTTCCAATGCATGAACAGTTTTTGAATACATGAATTTTATTTGAATCATCGAACATTTTCCCTATCAATGAAGATTTTTGTAATTCATGAACATTTTTTGAATTTTCTGAACATTTTTGAAAAATCATGAAAACATTTTAAATTTACGAACAATTATGCAATTTCATCACATTTTTTGAAGACATGAATATTTTGAAAATTATGAACATTTTTTGAATATGCAAGCAGTTTTTGAATCTGCGAATATTTTATGGTTTCTTGAATATTTCCAAAATGCAAAATTTTTGACATGAATATTTTGAAAATTATGAACATTTTTTGAATATGCAAGCAGTTTTTGAATCTGCGAATATTTTATGGTTTCTTGAATATTTCCAAAATGCAAAATTTTTGAAAAATTTGGAATGTTTTGATATCCCAATTTATTTAATTAACATAGACAAAAATAAAACCATACTAGAAAAAAGAAAAGGGAAAAAGAAAAGAGAAAAAAATAAGAAACTGACAGCCGCACACATGGGCTGACCCAAAAACGCGCGGTTGGGGAGCTAGGAGTGCGCGCTATGTCTCCTCCCAGTGCTCAGCACGCGGTATAGGAGATCCCCTGTCAGCATGTGCACATGGTGTGTGTTTTGTTTGATTCGTTTGTCAGCCGGCTAGACGCTAGCCGTTGCAGCCTGCAGCCCAATAAGGCGGCTGCTCATGGCCCAACATCAAGGACATCATCAGGCTTTTTCACTTTCCCTTTTTTGAGTGATTTTTTCACCTTTCCTTTTTCAAGCGATTTTCCCATCGGCCGGTCGGCGATACCTATGCATGCGTATACCTGTATATGTGCAGAAACATCACATGAATCAAGGTAGGGTGGCCACCCTACCTTGCCCTACAGAGAGCTACGCCAGTGGTGTAAACTTGAAATTGGCTGAAATCAAATAAAAAGGGCAAATCATCAATGTGCCAGCAATGTGCCCACAAAGGTTTGTGCCCAAATGTAACCCCCCACCCCCACCCAATGGAAAATGGACTAAACTACCCCGGCCTTTCGTCAATGCGGAGGGTATCGATGGCCAGAACAGGAGAAGAGGAAGTAGTACCTCCTCCTCCCCCTCTAGATCTGCGGGTAAGCGGCGATATCATCCTCCACCATATCCCTCCTCCGTAGGTGTTTCCTCTAGATCGATCGATTTGGAATCCCTTTCTCCATTGACCTCTGATTTGTCCTTCCTTGCAGCAACCCATGGAAGAGGCAGCGACGGGCAAGCTGCGTAGATCTGACCATTACCACCGCGTCACTGATATGCCCAACTTGCCGCCGCCATTGCGGATGGAGGACCTTCCTACCGTAACCTCCATTCCATTTGTTTTGTATTTCATTTTTCCTTATACTGAAAGCAACCAAAATTAAGTATTTACTAAAATATTCCCATACATATATGCTTCATATTTTTTTGTGAGTGAGGCCCAATGTTTATGTTGTCTTGCATAATTTGTTTCCTCCTGAGTAGGGCATCAACTTGTTTTAAAATATTATTAAATGCTCGGTGAAACTACAAAAAAAATATTTTTTGCATCTGCTCAAATTTCTCTTTCAAATATATGCACTTTCACCTCATTGTGTCTACCAATGGCAATTAGTTCTAGTCAAAATTCAACTCACCTGAACATTTTCATCATTTCTTGTTGTAGGAGATTCAACCTGTTATAATGTCACTGCTACCACTTAAAGAGGCTGTGAGGGCCAGCATTGTTTCAAAAGGTTGGAGAATGCTCTGGAGATTCCATAGTAACCTATGTTTTGACAGCCGCAATGATATGGATTCTGACACTGATGATGAGTTTACTCATCGGGATAGTACCAAAATAAAACAAGCAAAGTTCATTGAGACTGTAAATTGTGTTATTCAACATCATAGTGGGCTAGGAATCAATAAGTTCAGCATTAGGTGTGGCCTGCACAAAGAGGACTCTGAACATCTTAACAGATGGGTTAGCTTTGCTGCTTCATCAAAGGCAAAGATAATAGATTTTAATCTGAAGATAATTGATTGCCCGTTCGACATAGTTCATCACTTTCCTCTTGAGGTCTTAGATGCTCAAGGTAGCTCATTTGTGCAGTCATTGTTTCTTGTTGAAGTTGCTATAAACCCACACTCGGGCATACGTGGCTTCATAGTACTCAGAAGACTTGTTCTAAAATATGTTGAGATATTTGGAGACTTCCCAGGCTTTTTAGCAAATTTGCTAGCACTCGAGGACCTAGAGATGATCAAGTGCTCCGGTGTAACAACTTTGAGCATACCACGCCAACTTGATAAGCTCAAGCATTTGCTAGTTGATATAATGGATGTTGAGATGGTTGAGTTTCATGCTGGTGATCTAACTCATTTTGAGTACCAAGGGCCAGTGATCCCTATAGTGCATCATGGTTGCTCAAAATTAGAGAAGGCAACAATAATGTTTGAAGGTAGTAAAGGACTGAGCCATGTGTTCAATGATGTTCCAATCATTTTGGGAGTGAATACACTAAGTGTGCAAGCTCATGTACTTGCATATGAACAGGTTACCTGGTGTCTATTTATCTATTCTGGTTTGCTTACCTCATTGTTCTTGAAACTGTGTTCTAATATTATCGTATTTCCCTATCATGTTTCAGTTGGAGAAGGTGGCACCAAGACCACATGGCATGTTTATGCATTTGCGGCACATGACTTGCGGATTAACTATCATCTCTAGCATACCAAAGGCTGACAATGGAGTTCTTCAGCTTGCTTGTTGTCTAAATCTCACACCACAACTGGAGACGTTGCACTTGGATGTGAGTGGCATTTTGTTGGTATAGTTAAGACCCGTACTTGGATTGTTTCTGACTGAGTGGTTGCTAACATCCAAATGCAGATGACGTATTCACACTGTAATGTTTCGGTGCCTGATGATTTCGTGGAGGAGGAAGGTCCCCACATGCATCGCCATGATCATCTCAGGAGTGTCGACATCAGCGGGTTCCGGTGTTACACGGCTCAGACGGCACTTGCGTATTGTCTCCTGGAAAATGCTTGTGTTCTTGAGCACATGAGATTACAACCCTGGATCGCGACCTGGATATGCCCTAATCCTGGCCTGGAGAATATTGGCGTCGAAGGAAGATTTCTGCCGGGGGTTCGTGAATGGGCACGACTCACCTCTGAGCACTTCGGTAAGGCGATCACCATCTTAGATGCCTCTTCAGAGTGAGTAAGCATGTATCATTTCCTCATCTATGAACCATCAAACCATATTGTCATTCATCTTTAAGGTTAATGTTGGGTGGTGTCGCTTCTGTGTGCGTGCTTGTTTTCTACATTTCTTCGAGCTATAGCCGGTGTGTTGTGTTATTGGCTTGGATGGTTGGATGTTCTTATGTTGAACTGGCTACTTCCAGTAGATATCCATAAATCATGACCAGCATAGTCTTTCTTTTACAAAATAGCAAAACTATCTCTAGGTTTGTATCTTCAGTGAAAATGGAACGTATCTTCTAGTATGCGCTAGGCTGTCTTGGGCCATACAGAACATGTACACAAATTTTGTTGCATGTCATTTTACATGGCTGGCACCCCGCACCCGTATGAACATGCATGCTCTAAAACCGTGCTCGTTTGCTACCCCAACCACATATGAGCATGGTTTTCTATAGCATGTTGTAGGGGCAAAGAAAGGCTCCCGGAGGGGGTTTTCACTGTAGCGGTTCAACATGGGCATAAATTTTTGGTTTGTTTGGGCGGAATGCCACCCAAGCACACAAATTGTCACCGAAAGTTGGAGATGGCACACCGCATCGACCTCGCCATAAAGATGGTCAGCAGGAGAAGGATTGAGGACTTGAGGATGCACATGCACGAGGAGAGGAACATAGAAGGTGTTTGATTGACAACCCGTAATGAAAACTTAAACACATGATCCGATAAAGATGGGCAAAACTCATTTTTTTTGTTTGGTTTCTGCAAGTACCGGTATCAACAAAACGAAGGATGAACAACCACCCTTCTTCATAAAAGAAAATTCAGAAGGAAAAAAAAGGATGTCAAAGAACGAATCCAAAACATGGATATTAAACTGAATAATGGGACAAAGGAAGACGAGGAATTTTCTTGCAAGCGCCACCGCCTGATCGTTGCCCAACCGTGGAACACAATGTGACCCGTCGAATCTGGGAAAGGTGACGTTGTCAACCAAGTCAGATTGTGCCTAGATGTGGATTGACCCAAGCACCACCACATGAGAATACAGCCACGGGTCTTGACCAAGATATGCTGTTATGCTATCTTGTTGAATATGGGCGTCAGAGGAAGATTTTTACCGGAGGTCCATGAATCGGCATGGCTCACCTCGGAGCGCTTCGGTAAGGCGATCACTGTCTTAGATGCCCCTTCAGAGTGAGTACGTGTATATCATTTTCCTCATATGTGTATCGTCAAATTATCATTTCATCACCTATGCCTTTTTAAGCTTGGAACGAGAGGTTATTTTGTGTGTAGTAGCATAAAAGCTCGAACAGAATCATGACTTTCTTTTTATTCATTTACCTTTGCTGACTCTTGTGAAAGAAGTAAAACTATCTGTCTCTCGGTTGGACATGAAATGTCTCTACAAAGCACACTTGATTGGCTTGCCTGAACATGTACGCAAAATTAAATTTACTTGGAGCGGTTTTTGGTACGTTTTACATGGCATGCGTGTACGTGTGTAATCATCCTAGGAAGCGAAGGTGAGTGTCACAACCTTCTTCTTCCTCCTCCAAAGTGGAGAGGAAGTGGAAGTGCAAAAAGGAAAAGAAGAATAGAAGGTCTAATAGGCAGAAAAGGAAGTGGAAGCTTGCTTGGCAGGGAGCTCACGGCGGTGTCAAGGTGCCATTGTCCAGCCACCAGTTCTTTTTCTACCTCTTTGGCCTTCTATTCTTCCCCAATCTCCTTCTCCCAGGCCGACGGTGGACGGCGGGCGTTGGAGAAGTTGCCGCTTGCCGCATGCAGCTGTTGGTTACCTGGTCACTACAAATGCTTTTACAACATGAGGTTCTAATCACGGTAGAGGAGACTAAAATCAATACAAGAAACTAAATTGGAAACGGAAAAGGTGAAAATTTAAGCAACTTAACAGTAGCTAAGCCCAATTTCCCCATCTGAAGTGTATAAACTGAACCATGCCGAAAAATCCCAGAGATTCTAATCCTGAAAATCATACAAGCCTCGGAGGAAAAATTTCCGATGATTCTTTCCGAACATACAAAGTTCTTTTAAAAACTTAAAAAGTCCCTTAGAATAAACAATTTATATTTACATACATGTTGATTGAATATTTCTTGGTTAGAGGTACAAGTCCTTTTAATATAAAAGCACAACCAACTAGACTCCATAACTCAACAACAGCGACTCAGAAACACATCAGTACAAGAAGAATAAACTTAGATGGCCATGAACAAACTAACGTTTTACTTTTATGTTGATGCATGTTATCAATAAGAAAAATAATAACCACCCTGATTTTTTAGATGTTCTGTCACGCTCTACCACCATTTTCCCTATGCTTCGACCTTCCATCAACAAGATTCCACTCGGAAACACATCGGTACAAGGACATCATCAAATTCATCATGGTGGCAATCTGCTCTTGGTTTCTAGCACACGAAGCTGGAGCACGTCAGCTGGGGCTAACTTCAGACTCTTACTTGCTCTTGCCATGCTTCGCTCGGAGGTCAGCAGCGGCGGCCTTGATGGTGCAGAACCTGGCAAGCAATGCATCCTTCTCGTTCCCGGCAATTCCATGGCGTCCCAAATGTATCTTTCTTGTTGAAACCAGTACAAGATACACAAGCCGGATGACGTAAAATCGAATACCACAAAAAAGTAAGTAGTTCCCCTGTTACAGGGTTTAAGAATGGTGTTCAGGCACACAGAGCTTCAACACACCTGACGGCGAGACACAGCAGAGCAGATCATGAGATGCATGATTTGGTATGAGACTATTTGACAACAACAACAGCAAGTGCATAACACAATGTGCTCCCAGGACTAAATATTTTGGTTGACTCTGCCATATTGGGGTAGGGTCAACCAGCATGCGAATTAAACTATAACCATTTTCACTCTTTGGAGTATGATGGCATCACACGGTGGCGAGCGCCCATCAGCCACCTGTACTACATACTAACTACGATGACTGCAGTAGCTGATAGCTGGCCTAACATGACTACCTTATACAAGCAGAAGCGCAGCAGTAACTAACTATTTTTAGTGTATAGGCCTCAAGTATGACATAAAAAGTGGACCACATACCAAATCCATCAAAAGAAGCAAGAACAATCTCTCCAGGCAATGAGCTGAAACCCTCTCGCCAGCCTTTTGAGTTAGCTGATGACCTTGTAAAGTAGTCACTGCACTCTTCACAAGTCCAAATAACAGTACACTTTTCTAAGCCTGCCATCAACAACAAAACTAATGTTTCGATCAAGATTATGTACATAAAAATTGTGTAAATTAGCTCAAGGAAAACAAAATTCAATATTCTCATTAAGAAAACTCAGAAAATGAGACATCTGAATTTGTTGGACCAATAAGCACAAGCTGCATAGAACATGTGGTGCTAGGTACCTCGAGATCGCTGATGAACAGTGTGACAGTACCTGCAAGGCACACTGTTTAGACTCCATGTTCATTCACATGAATCTTTATGCTCAAATGATATATGATGTACTCCCTCCGTTCCCAAATATAAGTCTTTCTAGAGATTCCAACAAGTGACTACATACGGAGCAAAATGAGTGAATCTACACTCTAAAATATGTCTACATACATCCGTATGTTGTAATCTATTTGAAATGTCTAAAAAGACTTATATTTAGGAACGGAGGGAGTATTTACCAGCTCGCGATTATATCAACATAATGTACATAGCAGTAAAACAAGCTTAAAAAGAAAGGTCATCGTTAGAAATAAATACATTCCATGGTGAAAATCCAGTCAAAATGCAAATATCCACAATCACGGGCCATTTTGATACGAATGCTTGGGATTCTACCTATATGACATAAGGATCGAACCAAGGCATCAAGCCATAGCTACAATTTAACAGAGCAAGAACACAAGTTACATAGCAGTATAGCACCAGGGATGGCAAACAACAGAACTAGTAAAAGGCATGTAAGTGCCATCATGGTTACAGGAAGGATTAAAGAGATTGTCCCTAATGATCATAAGATTTTCTAACTCAACTGAAAGTATGAAATACCCTTAAAGAATAACGATATACTAATCTATCTTTGAATTATGAAGTGCCAAAAGCCATAGACGACAATCCTAGTTCCTTAAACTCCACCACGTTAACCTTTTTTCAAGATGAGTTGAGTATCTTCTAAAAAGAATTAACATGATTGTTGGACTATGCCAAATCCATAGTGTGCAGCAAATGCGAACGTCCATGTCTGTGGAAAAAAAAATCTTGCTGCTGATTTACTTCTGAATTATGTCAAGATTTGTTATGCAACTCCAATATTATCCTTTGATTTTCCTGTGGGATGTAAATAACTATCAATTTTGAAACGGAAAAATTATTATGAGAGAAATGTTTCTAGCTGGTAGAATTTCAGCATTTCTTGGAGGAAACATGTACAAGATAACCAAACAGTTAGAAATATAGTACAGTTCAGTTCGGTAGTGGTTCAGTTCATAACTGATTACCATTTAACATCAGGTCTGATTACCATGCATCATTGATCAATCCATCCATGGAAGTAAAGACATTTTCTCATGCTATTTTTGAGCTCATTTCTACCGGGAAACCAGCGACACAGTGGAGTTGCCTCAAAACAGAAACTCAACCAGTCATCACCGTGCCCAAAGAAGCAAAAAAGAAAAGAAAAATGAAAGCCCTGAATTTGCAAAAGCAAGAAGCACTAATAAATCATCTCTCGTTACAATGAATCCTTTATCAGTGCTCACCCGTGCAGCCGCCTTACCGCGGGCTACGGTTGCTGCTGCTGCTGCCGGCCACCACTACACATCCTGAAGAAGCCGCATGTGCCGCCGCCATTTGCCTTCCCCTGACCACTCGTCACAGTCTCCTTGTCGTCCTCGAGCTGCTCCAGCGCCACCACCACCTGCTCCATGCCCGGCCGGACTCTCGGGTGGATGGAGATGCACCGGAGCGCGAGTGCAGCAGCCTTCTGCGCGCCGCCAAGGGAGTACTGCCCGTCCAGCCGCGCGTCCAGGATGTGGGAGATGCGTCGCTTGCTCTTCAGGTACGGCCGCGCCCACTCCACCAGGTTGCGCTCGCTGGACGGACGGCTCCTGCTCAGGGCTCGCCGGCCGGATAGGATCTCCAGGAGCACCACACCAAAACTGTACACATCGCACTTCGTCGTCAGATGGCCTGTTAAAACAAAGATTCAGAAAGACCCAACTAGATACTCCTCCTTCCAAGGGTGCAGATTCCATAGGCGTCAAAATCATATTTGTTTTTTCAGATGCTGCAAAGGAACAGACAAATGATCCAGCTTGGATATAACCCAACATGGATTAGCATACGCATTAGCAATATTATATGGGGATTACACTACACAGCTCATCCCTACCTAGGAGGCTAGGAACAAACAACTAAACTAAAAGAACATGTACTGGCCGCCGTTGACCGGTTGGTACAAAGTACATGGATGCTTATCTAGCTGCAAGATTATGCAGGATTCTTTTATGGATCGATCCCCTGCTACTCCCTTACAATTAAAGTGGTGGTGATACTTAATCAATCTGGTTTAGTGCATGCGGTGAAGGGGTCCAGTTAGGCCTGTAACCATGACAAATTGGAGCAGTTGTGCTGCAACTAACTAATATGACCTCCTCAAGACCTCAGCGCCCAACCCAAGGATTTTAATAGTGTTCTTTGCTGCTTCTCACAGTGCTTCATGACGACATCAAAATTATCATACTGAAAGTTCAGGGCATTTCTAGTATCTCCCCAATGCTAAATATACTCAATAAATTGAAGGTATAAATTTACGCTAATCCGGTCATGACTTTGAAGAACAAATTAAGCTATCTGTTCATTTGATGTAAAGTACCTGTATCCAGATATTCAGGGGCTGCATATCCATCTGTGCCCATGACCCTTGTAGAGACATGGCTCTCATCATCGTTTGGCCCATCCCTCGCCAACCCAAAATCAGACAACTTTGCGCTGTAGCTCTGCAATCCACCAGTCAACACAACTAGCATCAACAAGGTACTGAACAAATTGTTTTCTCAATCAAATTAGAAGGCAAAAACAGAAACATACCGAATCAAGGAGAACATTTGACGTCTTGAAATCGCGGTAGATGACGTTGGCCTTGTCGCTGTGGAGGAACGCAAGCCCCTTAGCTGCTCCAAGAGCAACATTCATCCTCACATTCCATGACAGTGAGTGGAAATTTAAGCTCCCTACGTCACCATTCAATCAAAGTTGTTATTATCCCACTAACCACTATTTCACCCAGTAGTAACTAAGCTGGGCCATGTTGACCGATCAACGGAAGGCTAGAAGAGAGTTAGAAATTGCATTTACTCCCGAAAAGATGGTTCTCCAAGCTTCCCTGTGGCATGAACTCGTAGACAAGTAGGTGCTGCACGTCTTCGAGGCAGTAGCCTAGGAGCTTCACCAGATTGGGATGCGACAATCTGCCAAGGTAATTCACTTCAGCCTGCATGGGATTCAGAAACAGATCCAGAAATTAAGAACATATCATTCGGTAATAATGTATCCAGAAATTTCATTGACATGTTGATTGTGGATGTACATACATGCAGAATTGAAGAGATGAAATGAATTGGGATGATTGGTGGTGAGTACTGACCAGCCATTCCCTGTGGCCCTGGATGCCTTTCTGGCTGAGCCTCTTAACGGCAACGGGCATGCCAGTGTCGCTGCTGGCCGGGGCGAAGGTGCTCTCCTCGACCCACCCTTTGTACACCACTCCAAAGCCGCCCTCACCGAGGATGCTGTCCCGCCGGAAATTCCTAGTGGCTGTCCTGAGCTCCTTGAAGGTGAAGCTCCTGATGTTGGCCGAGTGGAGGATCTCGCCCTCGCTCCTAGAGGTTGGCTTCGCGAAGCAGTTACTCATGGCTGGTGATATGCCAGATCAAACCAAACTCCACAAACCAGCAGATGGATTAGAATGAATGAATACAACTATCTGAGCACCTTAAGACTGATAGTTGACTACTGACTAGACATGCACAAACGAGATCCCAGCTGAGCTTAATTATTTACTCCTCAACAACTACCACCACTACTCTTATATTCAGGAATTAATGAGCACAGAAAGGAGAGGATTAATTAATTTAATCATGTTAAAGCAGCAGGCACCGGCCAGTACATTTGTAATGGATAAACATATGACGCTACAGCAGTACTATATTGTGTTCACACTTTTCATAGGCTCTTCACCTCTGTACCATACAGTAGTCCCATAAGTGAAGAGCCTCATCCATCTATCTCCTTTGTTAAACAACTAAGCAACCAATGACCTATCTGCAGTTCTGTTCTGCACTACACAAAAAGCAATCTGTGCATACATCCATATTATCTAGTTGACCTTTGTTAATTCTGGCACGTGTCTTTTCTTGGAAGCTTCTGCATCGTGGCTGGCTCCATTGCAACAAGTTATAGCTCTTTGGCGCATACATAGTACAATGTCCAAGTGGCACCAACATTGTGTTCAACATAGGCCGCAATGAAACGGAGTGATGGCCCAAGAACAGAAGAACCTATGCAAGAAAGGAGTCAACTGGCAGAGTTAAGCTCCCACACACCACAAAATAATGTTGTTGAATTTCAGCAATGCACACAACATCTTTCATGAACAATCACCAAAACAATATGGAAAGCCTAGGCTGCAAGGGAACATATTGGTTTATATAGCACTAGTATTAGAATAATCTTGGTTTCATCTAAATTTGTCTGCGTTTTCAGCAACTTTTGGCAACAAAAATAATTAAAAAAATCAAACTGATTTATTGACAAAAGAAGTATCGCTTAACCAGTCAAACAAGATTTATTTCATGCAACAATATCTGCAGCTGTTGATGTGCATATTTAAAAGAATAAAAAGAGAAGTCTCACATGGGAACAGACATTTTAAGTACTATTTCTATCTATAGTTAAGTGTTTTTAGCCCCCCGCCCCTCTTTTATGGTCATATTCTTGGGAGGCATACCTCACTACTCGCTAGCAGTGTAGCACTATGGCAGCGAGTTCATTATGCGTATGACTGCAGTAACCGATAGCTCGACTAACATGACAGCCTTGTATGATGAGAGGCAGCAGTAATTAATTATTTTTAGTGTAGGCCTGAAGTATGACATAAAAGGGGATCACGTACCGAATCCATCAAGAGAAGCGACAACAATCTCTCCAGGCAATAGGCTGAAAACCTCTCGCCAGCCTTTGAGTTAGCTGATGAGCTTGTAACATGGCCAGTACTCTTCACAACTCCAAATAAAAGTATTCTAGCAGCCACTTTCTCAGACATTTTGGTGATCAGCTTCTTACCCCTGCCAGCAACCACATGAGGTCATTCTTTCAGACCGACAACAAAAACTAATATTTGATTGAGATTATGTTCATGCAAATTGTGTAACTAAGCTCAAGGAAAAAATTCAGTATTCCCATCGAAACAACTAATCACAAAATGAGACATCAGGATTAGTTGGACTAATCAGCACAAGCTACATAAAACATGCGGTGCTATGTGCCTCGAGTTCGCTGATGAACAATGTGACAATATGACATCATTCACAAGGCACAGGGCTCAGACTCCTTGTTCATTTGAATGAATCTTCATGCTCAAATGATATACGGTATATTTAGCACCTCAAGATTATATCAACATAACATACTTAGCAGTAAAGCAAGCTTAAAAACATCTATGCCGTCGTCACAAATAAACAGTAAATACACACCCCAGTCTAAACCTTAAAAAAAATGCAGATATTCACAATCACGGGGCATTCAATACGGGCATAAAGATCAAACCAAGGCATCAAGCCATAGCTATGATTCAACAGAGCATGACCAAAAAGCTACTTAGCACCAGGGATAGCAAACTACATACCTAGAAAAAGGCATGTAAGTTCCTGCATGATTACATGAATAATTTAAAGAGATTGTCCCGACCTATCATAAGATTTGTAACTCAACTGAAATACTCTTAAAGAACAATAAGATACTCATGCTGGACACTGTACCAGGGTATGAATTATGAAGTGCCAAAAGCCAGAGACAATCCCAGTTCCTCACCACTTTAACCTTTTGGGTTTTGTAAGATGAGTTGCATATCTTCTAAAAAGAATTCAAATGATTTGTTGGAATAAGTCGGGCTCATATTGTGCAAATGTGATAAGTCCATGCCCATGGAGACTATGGTCAACAAAATCTTGCCGCTGACTCCCTTTGGAAGAATGTCAAGATTCGTTGTGCACTCAAACATTTTGACATTGTCCTTTGACTTTCTTGTGGAATACTCAAAGATTTGTTGTTTTCCCTCTGTATCACAATTCACAAAGTTGACAATCACTTTGCTTTCAGCCTTGAATCACCAGTAGTCATTGCAAGAACATGACCCCATCTTGAAGTGATGGAATCTATTCAGATCCCTCACAACAAACTCACGCTCCATAATGTCACTTATGAGCTTGAACGCGTCATGGCAGTCGCAGCACATCCTCAGGTTCTTCATCACCCTGATGGTCATCCCCTTGGGGGTAACCAGCAAACCAAACCCCAAAGCCAATAACTCGCTGTGCACTCCAACCATCTCGCCTTTCCCGTCCTCTCCATCCTCTTCATGAGCATCAAAGACTCTGGTACTACCTAGTCCACCCTTGTAACCCTTCTCCCGCATCTTACCCTCTAACTCATCAAGCAACATCATCACTTCACCTGCCCTTGCACCGGCGGGTGATACCAATCCGGCGTAGAACACGTACGGTATGTCTTTTATCTCAATCCAGCTGCACCCAGGGTCTTTCTGTATGCCTCGTCGTCTCATGTTCGACCATACAGCAGCAGCATTGTCAGTCTGGCCGGCTGAAGTGTATGCATTTGACATCACTACCAGTGCACCTGCTACATCTTGGTTGAACTCTGACACTCTGTGGGCAGCCCTGGTGGCTAGATCTAAGCGCCTATGTGTCCGGCAAGCTGACAGCAATGAGCTCCACAGCATGAGGGCATCACGGCCTTCAACCTGCGCTTCGTTGGCCAGCTCAAATGCCTCCTCAAGCCGTCCTGCTCGGCCGAGCATGTCAACCGCACATGTGTAGTGGCTGGCGCATGGATGGATGCCATATTTGCTCTGCATGGAGTGGAGGAGATGGAGGCCAGTATCAACAAGACCTGAATGGCTGCAAGCATGCATGACGCCAAGCAGTGTAACACTGTTCGGTAGCACATCTCGATCGATCATCTCATTGAAAAAAGTGAGTGCGCACCTCCCAAGACCGTACTTTGCTGCTGCCACGATGATGGAGGTATAGCAGATGACCGATGGATGCTCAATCCTGTCAAATACCTTTCTTGAGTACTCGTAGAATCCACACTTGGAGTACATGTCAACCAAGCCTACAACAATCACGCCATTGCATCCATGCCCAAACCGAAGGACTGTCCCATGCACAGACTTGCCAACTCCAAGCCGCCCAACACCTGCACACGCATTCACAACACTTGACAGCATGAAGTGGTTGGGCGCCATGAAATTGCTTTTCGTTCTGAACTCGGCAAAAAGTTGGATGGCCTCACGCCCAAGCGCATTCTGCGCGTATACAGACAGCATCGAGCCCCATGAAACTGCATTCCTCGCCGGAGCAGCCATACCATCAAACACTGCACGTGCAGTCTCCACATCTCCGGCCTTGCCATACATGTCAATGAGCGCGGTGGCAACAACAGCATCAGACGCATAGCCCTCGACCTCAGCACGGGCATGCACTTTCCGCCCAAGTCCAGCATCAGCAAGGCGTGCGCACGCGCTAACGGCAGTCGAGAAGGTGAAGGCATTCGGTGGCACACCGCTGTGAGACATGTCACGGAGGAGGGAAACAGCAAGGCGAGGTCGGCCGGTGCTAGAGTACCCAGACATGAGGGCTGTCCAGGAGATGACGTCCCGCTCGGGCATTCCATCGAACAGGTCGTGAGCGCGGGCAGTGACGCCGCATCGGCAGTAAGCAGCGATGATGTGGTTGCAAGATGAGACAGCGGAGGCGGTGCCGACCTTGAGCAGCTTTGCGTGGGTGGCGGCTACAGACGCGTGGTCGGTGGCGCCGCGCAGTAGGTGGATTAACAGCGGCGTGACCGTGGCTGTGGTTGATGTCGCCGCCATGGGAGTGGATTGTCATCCGAAGGTCATTACGTTCCATTCTCCCAGAGAATCAGCCCACCACTAATACCTCCTCTTAATACCATATACGAATGTAGAATTTGGCACAACTGCTACTTCTGCCTGCAATTCCACACACACAAAAAAAAAATCAGAAGAACTATTGAACATTCAATACAAATTGAACATTTGAGAACCAGATTACCCTTTAAGCAAAATCACCTATAATGCTAGCTAAGATGGTCCAAGGTTTCAGGCAGCCTCTCTCTTACATCAGAGCACAACTGCAAACTTAAAAACTGAAACTTTCTAAATGACCACCAACATGATTAAGTATCTTATAATCAGTTGAAGCCGCATTTGTTTTCCCAGCATTCGAAAGCCCATTATCCAATGTTTCTAATTTCATCAGCCTGCGGCAAATACGATGCCGTGGTAAACTAATCTGGTCAGCAAGCCGCGGCAACACATATGACACTGAGTTGATATGCGCGAGCTAGACAGACATGGAAACAGAATCGGAAAATCGAGTTACCAAGGCGTGCGGCGTCGCGTCGCTGGGCAGCTCCGTGGACAATCAATCCTCCTCGGCCTGTCGGGTCCGCGCCGGATTGGGAGCGGACGCGCCTCCCGGGCACCACCGGAGGAGGAGGAGGAGATGTGAGGCGCCGCCGGCGCGATCTGTGGCCCGCTGCCGCGACGCAGCGACGGGTGCAGCGGAGGCCTGCTGGGGCTGGAGAGCGCCGGGGCCTGGGCGACGGCAAGCGGCACCTCCCCTTAGGACTCGACGAGCAGCCGGTGGCGGCGGCGCGTGGCGGCGGGAGGAGATAGTGGCAGGGGCGGATGGCTGCTACTGTCATTCTTCGGTCGTCGCCGATTCAGATAACGGACGGCCGTGATTGAACAAGGAGAAGAGACACGGATGGCCCAGATAAACTTTTTTTTAAAAGCAATGGCCCAGATCAACTTGCTTATATTGGGGGGCTAATTTTCTGTTATTTACGTTCGGGGTAACTAGGAATTGTCCAGTCTATACTCTCTCTTTTTTTAGAATCTGTCCAGTCTAGACAGGGAGGAACAAGAGCATGGATGAATCTGTCCAAGGTTTGTCAAAGTGAATGTCGATGCTGCCTTTCATGAGGATGCAGGTAGAGGAGCGACAGTTGTAATAATCCGAGATGAGAAGGGACAGTTTCTGGCTGCCCAACATAGATACAATGATTTTGCTCCAGATGCTACAGCTATGGAGGCCAGAGCAATGCGTGATGGTCTTCAACTTGCCAACTCTCTAGGCTTTAATCGAGTGCAAGCAGAATCAGACTCCCTTGAAGTCATCCAATTTTGTACAGGACAAACTCAGTGATGGGATGCTTCGGCAGCAGTCTTTGCGGAGTGTTTGGGCTAGCTAAGTTTAGTTTTTTTTTAATGATCGTAAAAAAAAAGTTTAGTTTTTCAATAAACTCTCAGGTTGTTGATTGACGAACCACCGGGGTGTGTTGTAAATAGTCTAGTGAACGATGCAATTTTGATCTAAATTAATAAAGCTAGCCATGATGGCCTTTCCTTAAAAAAAAGGAAATTGTCCGATTAGTGTATATCGTTCATGCCATGATCATGAAAATACTCCACTTGTTTTGAGGCTGGTCGTAGTGGGAGTATTATAGCTAGTATCATACATGTCAACTAGGCAATTTTGATGAGATGACGTAAAATTAAATTTAAAAAAGGTTGAGTATCATATTATGATACCGTCTCATAATAAATTCTATACTACTATTTGTCATGCATGCCAATATATAAGACTACCTATGATACTACTCGATTATACTACTACCTCTGTCCTGATTTATTGATCCCGTTCGTATTTTGTGCTAAATTTTAACTTTAAATTTAACTAACAAAATGTTAATGCATGTCACTGAAAAAAAACTCATTGAAAAATATGTACAAATATGAATCGAAGGATATATTTTTTTATGATATGCATTCATATTTTATCATTTAAATTTATGGTCAAAATTTGACACAAAATACAAGAAAGGTCAATAAACTAGGACGAAGGTACGTAGTGCATATATACTACTATTACAACAAGTGGCGGAGCTACATGGGGCCAACATGGGCCATGGCCCCCCCAAGCTCACAAGAAAACATGTATATACTCCTTTGTGTTAGGCATATTTTCGGCTCAAGCTCCGCCGCTGATTACAACCAGCATGAGGAGAATAGTAGTGTCGCTTAGATTTCCTTCCTTTCACCGCCCACTGCTTGATTATTTTTAAGAAACACCTATAACTTTATCTGTATCTATCTATATATACCTCTATATCTATACATATGCTTACGGAAATTGCCCCCGAAGCTTCAAAATATTAGCCACCAATGTCACTTATAAGTGATAAAAAACCGTTTTACACAAAGTAATCCCCGGCCTGGGCCGGCCCATGCAGTAGGGACCTCCTATACTACGCTCTGCACGCTGAGACAAGACGCAACACGCCCGTTTGGGCCGACCCAAGTTTGGGCGGCCTATTTTCTTAATTTTGTTTCTATTTTTATTTTATTTTCATTTTTTTCTACTTTAAATATCCTGAGACTTCACAAAATTCTGAGCATTAAAAAATTAGTATTTTGAAATAAAATTTTTAATAAATAATGAAATGTCTGTGGATTCAAAAAATGTTCGCGATTTTAGAAAAAAATGTTTGCTTATACAAATATGTTCGAAATTTAGAAAAAGAAATTTGAAGGAAAAAAATCATGATTTTAAAAAAATTCGTGTATTAAAAATTGTTAATGAAATTGAACAAATATTCACCAATTCAAAAAATGTACATGAATGAAAAAATATCCTTAAAACTCAAAATCTATTTGTCAATTACAAAATAGTTTATTCATTCGTAAAATGTCCACTGATTCAAAAATGATCATGCATTTCAATAATGTTCATTAAATCGAAATAGTGTTCATGAATTTCAAAAATTGTTCCATCAATTTCAAAAAAAAAACTTCGTCAATTCTAGAAATTTTTGGTGATTCAAAAAATGTTATAAAATGTTCATAATCTGTAAAAAATGTTTGAAAAAAGAATAAAATGTTCATGAATTAGAAAATGTCCTTGATTTTAGAAAATTTTCGAGGATTTGTAAAAATGTTCACGAATTTAAAAAATGTTCATGATTTCATGAAATTGAGAGTGATAGTGTATCTCGATGATGCAGCAAAATATGGTCATGGCCATTGAAGATTATGAATTTTTTTCTGCTGCAATACATGGGCACTTTTGCTAGTAATAATAAAGAGGCTATTGGTTCTTGCGGTACATCACGGAAATTTTCCATAAAATTTCCCATGCAGTATGGACCTCGTATACTGTGCTCTGCGCGATGGGGAACACGCAGCACACCGGTTTGGGCCGGGCTATGTCCGCGCGGCCTATTTTATATTTTTTTAATTTTATTAACTTTTCTTTTTTGTTTTGTTTCCTACGTTAAATAGTTTGCGACTGCAAAAAAAAATTAAAATATATATATAACATTGAACTAAAATATTTATAAATCACAAAATGTTTGCGATTTTATAAAAAATTGCTTGTTCGAAATTTTCATAAAATATGTTCGGGAAATAAAGAAATGTTAATGATTTTGAAAAATTTCACGTGATTATTTTTATAATGAAATTGAAGAAAATTTCACCAATTGAAAAAACGTTCATGAACGAAAAAATATCCTGAAAATTCAAAAACTGTTCGAGACTTATAAAATAGTTATTTCTTTCATATAATCTTTGCTGATTCAAAAAATGATCATGCATTCAAAAAATGTTTGCTAAATCAAAAAAAGTTCATGTATTTCAAAATTTGTTTCACTAATTTCCAAAATAATGTTCGTCCATTCTAGAAATGTTCACCGATTCAAGAAAATTGTTAAAAAATTGTCACAAGTTTTAGAAAAAGTTTGCAAATAGTATAAAATGTTGATGAATTCGAAAAAAGTTCTTAATTTTTAGAAAATGTTCAAAAAATTGTAGAAGTGTTCATGAATTTTTAAAATGTTCATGAGTTTTAAAAAATTGTTCCTGATTTCACGAAATTGAGAGTGATAGTGTATCTCGATGATGCAACAAAATGTAATTATGGTCATTGGAGATTATGAATTTTTTTCATCCCGTTGCAGCGCACGGGCCCTTTTGCTAGTATCTACTAATAAAATAAGATGATATTCCTGGTTTCATCCCGCTTAGGTGATTTTATTCGTTTCGGACTTGTTTATAATATAATATCGGTTGTACTAAAAACTGACCTCTACTGCTCTTTTTTACTATAATACTTGACTTGTTACTGTTATACTAAATTTGGTTTGTTACTGAAATTTGACGAGAAGGAAAAGATTACAAGGAATTAGAAACAAGGAGAAAAGAGCTAGCTCAAGGAGACGTTAATTCATAATCTTTACTATTAAACTGGAGTCAGTACGTTTGTATTTCCACATCCTGTTGGTCGGCCACCAATTACCCAACAGGGAAGGTGCCGTCTCCGCCGAGTCTCAAAGCTCCTAGAAGAGCATGGTGCATGGCGCGGAACCCTACTTCAACAGTATTTTTTGCCCGTTGATGTTCAGGAGATACTAAAGATTAAAGCGTCCCCTAGGCTGGGGGCAGATTTCCTTGCACGGGGTGCAGAACGTACCGGTATCTTCACCGTACGTAGCGCGTACCGGCTGGCGCTTGAGGACAAACTTCGTCCCTCTTCAGTCGCAGCGAGCAGGGCACCGGACGGGCGACGTGCCGTCTGGGCATTATTATGGAGGTGCCCTGCTCCTCCTAAGGTGCGTGTGTTTGCATGGCGTTTGGCTACTAATTCCCTTGCCACATGGTCTAATAAATTCAGTCGACACATGGAGGTTACTGATATATGCCCATTATGTGGTCTCGAGCGCGAGGACACTTTTCATGTGTTTTGCAGGTGCCCTCGGGCGGTGCATTTGTGGCGAACTATGGCGGAGGTGTGGAGTATACCGGACATCGAGTCAGTCCGGAACACCGGCCCGGAGTGGCTCCTGAACCTAATTGCAGAAAGCAATGAAGGGGATCGGCTGCGCCTGATTATGCTGCTGTGGAGATGTTGGCATGTGCGCAACGAGATCACTCATGACAAACCGGCGCCGCCTGTGGAGGTATCTCGCCGCTTTTTGCAGAGCTACGTAACCTCACTGCTCGGGATCCAGCAGTATCCGCAGGGAGATTGGGACAAAGGGAAGATGACCATCCAACAAGAAGGTGCAGAGCAGCCTATATCGCAAGTGGGAGGTGTGCCACGAAGAGCACACAAATGGAGTCCCCCACCCGCCAACTGGACTAAGCTGAATGTCGACGGCTCCTTTTCCCATGATGACGGGAGGGCCGGGGCGGGAATGGTGCTCCGTGACCAGGAAGGGGCCATTATTTTCTCCGCGTGTCGCTCGCTATGGTCGTGCCCGGACCCTCTACATGCCGAGCTGGCTGGGTGCATGGAGGGCATAGCTTTGGCCCTCCAATGGACGGAGCTGCCGTTTATCGTCGAGTGCGATAGTCTACAGGCAGTGCAACTGATCAATGCCTCAAGACAAGACCGCTCACAGTACGCCATGGTGGTCTCGGAAGTGAAGCATCTTATGAGTGAAAGGGAGTGTCATGTCATTCATATTTCTCGAGAGCAGAATAATGTAAGCCATGCGTTGGCGAACTTTGGAAGGACGGAAGACCGTACTGTGGTCTGGCTCCGCTCCGGCCCGGACAATATCCCTAGCTTGTGTAGGGAGGACCTTCTTGGCTCTTGAGTAATACAATCCCTTTTACCCCGCAAAAAAAAGTACGTTTGTATCCTTGCCTACAGGATTTCTTACTTCTATCACTCGACCTGGAAAAGACTTTGGACTAAGTCTTAGATAGTTGTCCTGGTGACATTTTGTGATGCTTGTGAAAATGTCATTTCTGGCTGGCTAGGGATTCTGAGATCTCCTATTAGGCCTAATTAAGGGACCTGCTTAATACATCAAGCAACCACATCTTTTCAAGCTTTTTGCTGACTGGTCCATGTAAACTGCAGTGCATTGGGACCTCAGTTTTGGCAGTCGGTCATTCAGCTGCTCCCCGTCCTCCGTATTGGGACCTCCATAGCGGTCGGATCGGGATCTGCGACCATGTTCTGGTTTGACCGCTGGGCAGGCGACTCCCCTTTCGCAGCTCGGTTCCCCGATCTCTTCTTCATCGCTGTCATCCCGACGATCTCCGTCGAACGGGCCTTATTGACTTAGGGCGCCTCGCGTTCCGGAGGCCATTTGGGCCTCCGGAAGCTGCCGCTTGGCAGGAACTTCTGGATTGCATCGCCCTTCATGAGCCGGATGTCGATTCTGGCCCGGACGAGGTCCGGTGGCGCCTTGATCCTTCGGGGCAATTCTCCACCAAGTCCCTCTACTCAGCCATCGCCCCCTCCACTGCGCCGCCCCCCTCCTTGCTGTTTGGCCCATTCGCGTTCCTCTGAAGATCCGGATCTTCATGTGGCAGTGGATCCGCGGTCGGCTCCCCTCCGGGGTTGAGGTCCGCAAGCGCAATGGTCCGGGTTCCGACTTGTGCCCGCTGTGCAGTACCCCCGAGGACTCGAACCATATCTTCTTCAACTGCATTTCAGCCCAGTTTATGTGGAGTTGCTTTAGGGAGGCGGTCGGTGGTAACTGGTGCCACACCAACTTCCCTGACCTCTTCGCCGAACTCCAGACCTGCCCCCCCTGCCCACTCGCCACATTAGGTGGCTAGAGATTGGTGCTCTCGCGTGGACCATCTGGACGATTCGCAATAAGCTTGTGATTCAGCGCTCTCCGCTTCGTCGGGCTACTGACGCTCTCTTCAAATTGTCTGGTTTCTTGCAGCTCTGGCGGCCGCTTAGCCGTCCTCAGGACAGGGACGCCATCTCCGCCTTCATCGCCGATATTCGTTCGATGGCGGTCCGCCTGTCGCCGCCGCCCCCTCCGCTCCCCCTGAGCCTGACTAGATGCTTGGCGCACGCTCGCCTTGGCTTCGGCCTTTTATGTGCTTTTTTTTATTTTCTTTGAGCTTGTTGAGTTGTGCCCTCAGCAGAACCTTCGGATCTCGGTGTGTTTCTCGGGTGTGTGTGTTCTGTACTAGACCTTGTATGTGTGCTTTGGGCGGTTTGCTTTATTTATAAAGCGGGGCGAAAGCCTTTTTCGGTAAACTGCAGTGCATTCAATATCTTGTGAAGCTTCTTTCTTATAACGAACACACCAATGGATCAAGTGGTAGGGACATGGGAGAGACAAGTTGAAGGCACGGGCGTGTAGGTGTCCTTGGTGATATTGGGCTATGTTAGGGTTAGTGGTAGAGCAACAAATCATTAAGAGGACGTAAAGTGTTAGGCTATTCTTTTTGTATGGGTGATTTTAATCTTGGGGTAGGAGGGTTTATACAAGTGGAGCTACCAGCTCTCTTGCAATGCTAAAAAAATAAAAGGAAGGGACTTTGAGATTTATGATGCATAACATTACAAATTTGTTTTGGGCAATTTTTGAATTTATGGATGAATATTATGCAAGCCATTTGAAGTTAGGGACGATGGGAATGACTATGGCAATTTGGCGAACTTGGAATAAGCACATACGGATTTGGAGCAGGTGACAATGTAGGAAAATGGCGACGTAATGACCGAGGAGCTGAAGTCGAGCGGCTCATGATAGATTCACTTGTTACTACATGGGTTAGGGATTAAAATGATGACGTCAATTTGGTAGACTTGGAGAAAACACAAATGAATTTGGAGCCAGGTGACAACATAGTGAAGCAATGGCACAATGACCAAAGGAGAGCTGAAGCAAGAGGCTCGTGATATATCCATTTGTTTGTCCGTGGCAACGCATGAGCATTAAACTAATCCAAGTTATATTTCAAATTAAACATAATCAAATGTTTAAATCTCATGTAAATCATCAGAATTCAGAGACAATTAAGTGCACGGGTGGTGGCTACCGTCGAGAAGTCTTATCCGCCTTGTCACCGGTGTCTTTGCTTGATTTTGCTTCGACCGTAGCCGCATGATCTTACCCGCTAAAAGGAAGACAATACGCCACAACCACGTCGACGTAAGGTTTTGTCCCACGTTGACGACGTAAGGTTTCTAGAACTGATATGGTAGACCGTATTTATTAATGAACAACATTGTCATTCCTAAAAAGTTAAAATATTTCTTACCTTGCCTCTCGATCAATAGATAGATGAAAATCTAGTTGTGCGGCTCTATACATGGCCGTGCAAAGCAGCCTTCTCAGTAGTTCGGGCAAAACTTTTGTCCCTCTTTTTTTGGAAGCTCATGCGACCCGAGGTAAAGATATGCTTAACTTGCATGTCCTCGTCTATTTTCAAGAATGTATATACATTTAAATCGGTGATTTTTAGAGTCAAAACACATGAAGATGTGTTTTATTTATGTAGAATAATCTTTCTGCGGGAGACTATATTTGTGTCCGCAGCAAGACGTTTGTGACAACTTCATCTATCTTGATACTCTGATACCACATTCTTCAGTAGACATATTATGAATGTGCATGTATTGATAATTTGGTATGGTGCGTCTATATCCATGTTGTAATCGGTATTTTCTAAGAGGTAAAAACCAACATTTTTGTGGTACACAGCGCTGGCCGCTGGGTACCTCCACTTCCTCACGAGGTTACAGGGAAAGCGGCGGACTGGAGCAGCAACAGCGATGGCCGGAGCCGGCGAAGACGAAGCAGCCTCTTCTCCTCCTCCTCCTCCTCCTCCTCTAGATCAGGAAGTAAGTTGCGTTATCATCCTCTCTCCTCTCCTCTCCCGCAGGGGTTTCTGACAGATCGATCCATTGCTGACGCGGGGTTCCTGTCGCCATTAACTAACCTGTGGATCCTCCCTCACTGCAGCAGCCCACGGAAGAGGCCGCGGTGGCGGGCAAGCTGACCAGGTTGGAGCACCAGCTCGGCGCCGCCGACGCGCCGTCCTTCCGGATGGAGGACCTGCCTGCGGTAAGTGGCTGCTAACTTCCATTCCGTCAGCTCAGTTACTCTGTTTCCCCCCTACCATTACAGCAAGGGAAATAAAGTGTTTACTGGAAAATTTGATCTTTGGTGTGATGCCTGCTGTGTTCTCCACGGATCTGAACCTGTAGAGGGGAAATATTTGGTGTTCTGTTTTAGTCGTTGCCTCGGGGCTTCAACTACTGACCACTCCATGATTTTCCTGCCTCATGTTTTAGGGCATCTTGCTTTTAATTTGTTATCAGGCTGAATACGAATCAACTTTCTGGAAAAGATCATGAAGGACTGAGTGAAACTACTGCAAAAAAATTGCAGTTTGCATCGGATTTCTCTTTTCAAATATATACACTTTCATCCTCATTTTGTCTACCGGTGGCCGTGAGTTCTAGTCAAAATTCAACCCACCTATAGTTCATATCCTTTCTTGTCGCAGGAGGTTCAACCTGTTATAATGTCACTGCTGCCACTGGAAGAGGCCGTGAGGACAAGCATTGTTTCAACAAGTTGAAAAATGCTCTGGAGATTCCACTGTAATCTATGTTTTGATGATCTCAGTGATCCGGATTCTGACAGCGATGACGAGTTCGCTGCTCAGGATAGTACCAAAATAAAGCAAGCAAAGTTCATTGAGACTGTAGATTCGGTTATTCAACAGCACAGTGGGATATGAGTCAACAAGTTCAGCGTCAGGTGTGGCCTGCACAAAGAAGACTCTGATCGTCTTGACAGGTGGATTTCGTTTGCCACTTCATCAAAGGCGAAGATAATACATTTTGATCTGCTAATAATTGATGGTCCATTATATGGAGTTCACCACTTCCCTCTTGAGGCCTTAGATGCTCAAGATAGCTCATTTGTGCAGTCATTGTTTCTCGCTGCTGTTTCTATAAAGCCACACTCAGGAATATGTGGCTTTACAATACTCAGAAAGCTTGTTCTGAAATCTGTTCAGATATTCGGGGATTTTCCTGGCTTGCTTGCAAAGTGTTCAGCACTTGAGGACTTGCAGATCATCAGCTGCTCTCGTGTTACTAGTTTAAGCGTACCACACAAACTCGATAAACTTCAACATTTGCTAATTGATAGTACAAGGGATATCAAGACGGTTGAGTTTCATGCTGTTGATCTTGCTCATTTTGAGTACAGAGGGGAAGTGATCCCTATAGTGCTTCATGGTTGCTCAAAATTAGAGAAGGCAACAATAATGTTTATGGCCACTAAAGCAGTGACCCACACATTCACTGCAGTTCCAAGCATTTTGCCCGTAAAGATATTACATATGCAAGCTGTTATATCAAAATATGCACAGGTTGCCTAGTTTTTCTTTTTTCTTTTTGCTTACCTCATAGATAGTTCTTCAAAATTGGTGTTACTGTTATGTCATCTTTTTTGTCCGGGTCATGTTTCAGTTGCAGAAGCTGCCAGCAAGACCACAGGGCATGTTTATGCATTTGAGGCATATGACTTGCCAACTAAGTGTAAATTGTAGAGAAGCAAATTACGATAATGAAGTTCTTCAACTGGCCCATTGTTTGGATGCTGCACCCGGACTGGAGACATTGCACTTGCATGCGAGTGCAATTTTATTTATTTAGAAAGATTAATATATGGACCTTCAGAAAAGAACTGTAGTTGGATTAGTTTGACCAAATGATTGCAATCTTCCAATGCAGATGTTCTATATGATATCCAGTGGTGTCTCCAGTGCTGAGGTGGCGGGTATGCGCCGCCATGATCATCTCAAGACGGTCTTCATGAGCGGATTTCGCTGTTACAAGGCTCAGATTGAGCTGGCGTGTTGTGTCTTGGGAAATGCTTGTGTTCTTGAGCAGCTGACGATAGAATCAAAGGTCACAAACACAATATGGGCGGGTAATTATTATGCGTGGAATAAAGGCCTCGAAAGAATTTTACCGAGGGTCTGTGAGTGGGCACAGATCACCTCGGAGCGCTTCAGTAAGGTGATCACCGTGTTAGGTGCGCCCCTTCACAGTGAGTAAACTATCCTTTCCCATATATGTACTACGTGCTATTGAATAATCTTTGGTAGGCAGTCTTGAGCATTTCAGTGTAACTGGGAGAAGTTTATTCGTTCATGTAATGCTTCTGTAGTGACTGTTTGGTTACTATTTGTGTGTCCCTCTTCTCTTAGGGAGAAAAAAGAACAATTTATCTATGTGTGTCCAATGCATGTATTCCTTTCCGACCTGTAAGATGGTTATTTGTCCTGGTATGCTATCTTTCGAGCTACTGAAAGAACCTGAGTCGTGAAAATTCAAATAAACTTGCATCTCTATATGTACATTTGCCAACTCTTGAAAGAAGTGAAGCTGTAATGGGAGCTCACTGGTAACAGAACTTATACCACAAAATTTATGCATCGTTGGCTTTCCTATCTCGGAGTCCAAACCCCATATTTGGTCAAATCTGGAAGCTAAAAATTCCTTTGAAGATTTTGGTTTTAACATGATAGGTTATCCATGATAGAATAGAATCCCTACAAAAGAACAAGTACTTCATAGACATGGGCCTACTGATAGCAAGTGTCCCATGTGCAGGGAAACTGAAACAACTGATCATCTTTTCTTTTGTTTTCTCATTGCTGTCTTTGTCTGCTCCTTCTGTTCGGGAGGTTTTGGGTTGGAATTGGCACCCTCCATCGGTCCAAGACATGATTACATGGCTGAAATCTGAGCCGACTGGGAGCATTGATTATCTTTGCATTGGGATGTACAGCGGTTCGGTGGGCTCTTTGGAACATCCAACTGACTGACGTTATCTCTCACACATTACTTTTCCTGCAGCAATGGAGGCTTCTTTGGCCCAGCAAGACGCAGGATCTCTTCACCACCATCATTAGCGAGTGCCGTCATCGCCTTCTGATTATTAGGAGTAGATCTTAATTACTGGGATGCTATGCCGCTCAGATTCTGTAATCCCCTGATGTTTTTAACCTCACTGTATCCTGATCCTGGAGTGAGTTAGTATGTTTCTCTGTTAGGAAGTCTTGCACTCCGTTCTCTTCACTGTGATTATTCCAATGTACTAACTGGTACCCTCCCCCACAAAGTAAACTTTGTTACCTTTTGCTCCAATGAAAGGCTGTCTTTAGGTTCGCCTGTCCCGGTGAAAAATGAAACACCTCTTCAAAGTGTATGCTAAGGTACCAAATCCTCAAGCCATACAAAACATCTACATGCAACATGACATCTTGCCGCTCGTTTGGTTTGGAATTGTGGTGAATTTGCCGGGTTTTTTCTTTGCGCGAATGTGAACTGAACATGGGGTTGCCCTGCAGCATATTTTGCTGATCACCCGGTTCACCGTGTCGACAACACCTGTAGAATAGTTAAAAAAAAAGACCACCTGGAGAATGAGGGCGATGACCGACGGTGCGCCTGGCTGTAGTCGGAATGTCGGATCCACGTCCCCTGATGAGAGCACCATTGGTGGGTAGGCGGCACTGGTAGCAAGTTCACACTCAGATACGCAACCCGACCATGACTGATCTAATGGCCTATACACATCTGAACTGAAGCCACAATTGCAGGTAGCAATTACCATTGGCGGACGATACTCTGCCGAGCGCCACAAATAACGCACCCATTCAGTTGTCATTTCCTCAAATCACGGGATACAGAACCGCCATTCTGAATCCTGCCTCCCCAACACGGGAGGCAACCGCGCCGCCCGCCGCTGCCCAACATGGCCCGGTGAAAAACGAAACACATTTTCAAAGTGTATGCTATCTCAGCCGTGACACGAACGGCAACCTCACGACTCGCGACAGCTTTCGGGTGGTACTACAGAGTACCTGATGCAACCACTAAGTAGTTCCTAGCTGAAGATCCTGTGGCATGGATCTAGTAAAAAATTCTAGACGAAATTTCCCACGCACCCATTCAGTTGTCATTTCCTCAAATCACGGGATACAGAACCGCCACTCTGAATCCTGCCTCCCCAACACGAGAGCCAACTGCGCTGCCTGCCGCTGCCCAACATGGCCCGGTGAAAAATGAAACACATTTTCAAAGTGTATGTTATCTCAGCCGTGACACGAACGGCGACCTCACGACTCGCGACAGCTTTCGGGTGGAATACTACAGAGTACCTGATGCAACCACTAAGTAGTTCCTAGCTGAAGATCCTGTGGCATTTTGGATCTAGTAAAAAATTCTAGACGAAATTTCCCATGCACCCATTCAGTTGTCATTTCCTCAAATCACGGGATACAAAAACGCCACTCTGAATCCTGCCTCCCCAACACGAGAGCCAACCGCGCTGCCCGCCGCTGCCCAACATGGCCCGGTGAAAAATGAAACACATTTTCAAAGTGTATGCTATCTCAGCCGTGACACGAACGGCGACCTCACGACTCGCGACAGCTTTCGGGTGGAATACTACAGAGTACCTGATGCAACCACTAAGTAGTTCCTAGCTGAAGATCCTGTGGCATTTTGGATCTAGTAAAAAATTCTAGACGAAATTTCCCATGCACCCATTCAGTTGTCATTTCCTCAAATCACGGGATACAGAACTGCCACTCTGAATCCTGCCTCCCCAACACGAGAGGCAACCGCGCCGCCCGCCACTACCCACGCATGGCCCTGCTCCTCCATGTTTAATGTCGTTGCAGGCGTGAATGCAGCACTTCCGCCGCCGCCCCCATTCCCTCATCCCGTTGCCCTCTTCCGCGCATCCGGCGATTCGGTGCAATGGCGGGGGACATGTCTTTCTATCAATCCTATCTCTCTCTCTCTCCAGATCGTTCTCTCTCTCTCTCTCTCTCTCTCTAGCAATCCTTCTTGCTTCCCCTGTTGTCTCTCTCAATGCCACTGTATGCAGGTTTTGACAGGTTTGTGTTGGCAGGAACTTCAGTTCACGCTCTGTTGTGGTGGATCTCACTACGCTCAGGAGGTGTTCCACGAAATGCAAAGCCAGAGAAAAACTACAGACAAGACACAGGTTCAGTTTTCTCTTCAGGCGATGAATGCCTTTCTCTCTTTTGCTCTGGCTAGCAACATAGCCGGCTCCTTCTTTTTTGTGTGCAGTTGCACAAACACACACACACACACACACACACACACACACACACACACACACACACACACACACACACACATGTACGCCGGCTTTGCTACATCAACGGACAATTACGGAGGCTTTACGGGCATCAGCGCCCACCCCACCAGTTAAATCAGGGTCGTACAGGACCCATCATGAGACCCTCTCCCGCATGTGACACTTGGCGACACGAATCTTAAAGCACAACCTTCTCTAATCTCTCCAGCGGCGTTGTGATGCGCCATGGCTGCTAGCCACATTGCCGCCGGCGTGCTCCTCGACGTCAGGTACACCACCCCAGCTCAGCGCGCTTCATTCCCGTCGGAAACGGAAACGTCCCCGCCGGCCACGGTGATGTTCGTGGGCGCCTCCAAACGCACTATGCATGCTGCATGCACTCTTTGGCTGCGGCCGAATTCACTAAGTTTGCTACGTCTGGGCACCTGTAGATGACTCAATCAGCACGTTCCTGTAATTTGTTGGTGCTTGACTTGAGCTTGGGGCACCGAGGTGTGTGGTCGTAAATGGTTGGGGAGAGCAGCGGGGATGGAGCTCCGGTGCTTCTGCAACAGAGCGGCGGCGAGCCGGCGACGACGACGACAAAGCGAGCGTTGGCAGCGGCGACGACGACGAGCGAGCGCTACAGCGGCCGAGGCGGCGAAGTAAAGAGCATTAGGGATTTTGGTAAATGGGATTCACGATTTGCTACTAGGTAAAGAGGATACTCAAACAAATTTGTGCTTTGAGATTGGTTTCTCCAGGTGTCACGCGCTAGAGAGGGTCTCGCAATCGGTCCTATACGACCCGGGTCGTATAAGATTTTCTTCTGTTAAATTAGGGGGCGGTTAATTAGAAGGAGAAGGTTATTTAGCCCAATTAAAAAAGAACAAGTCAGCTGATCCATAAAGTCCCGTTGCTTTAGTCGTGTGTCTAGCATTTTTGCATGTACTATTTTTTTACCCTTATTTTCAGATTTCCCCACTTTTCTGTGTGCATTTTTTTTGCAGGGTAAAGGGAGATTTCTATTAACTTAAGGTGGCTAGTCAGCCACAACCAATTTTACAATGTCACTCATACCCGAGCCCAACCAAACAGCAGTACGACGCATACTTCTGCCATGTACAACAAGAGCATGACTCACTTTATTCTGCGAACGTCTAATAGCAGTAATCGAAATTTCCCTAGGGTCATCCACAATCATCCTCTGAATTTTCATGACGAATGCACGCGATCGCGACCAGTCCACCGACCGAGCGTTCAACATCATGACCGCTTCGGTGTTGTCCATCTCAACCACAATGGGGCGGTCTGTGAGGTGTAGGGCGAACTTGAGTCCTTCCTTGCACGCCGCAAATTCAACATCTAGGCTATTATCACATGTGATCGCTCTACATGCGGTAAATATAATTTCGCCCCTTTCCGAGCACAGCACCATACCGCCACCCGCCTCGCCCGTAGCTGGCACGTAGCTACCATCAACATTCAGCTTCGTCCAACCAGGACATGTGGAGTCACCTAGTGCAGCTCTTCCTTAGAGCATCTCCAACGGCCGCACAAAAATTTCGCGCCCAATAAAAGTTATAGCGCGCCATTGTAGCATTTTTAATGCACCGGGACCAACTTTGCTTTAGCAGACGCCCAAAAAGCACACAGTGCAAATTGTGAAGCGCGCGCAATCCGGAGCCCAAAATATGCTGCGCGCAATAGCGTTTTTCAGCGCGCGCCCAAAACTTTTTAGCGCTACAGCATTTGTTGGAGCTGTTCGGTGCCAAAAAAAATGAATTTTTAGTGCGCGGAGCTCTTTTTGGGCGCCTGTTGGAGATGCTCTTATGCTCCACAGTATGACAGCTAGCATCAGCTCCCACCAAGGTTTTGATTTTCGGTTTGTGAAATTTTTCGCCTAGGCTAAGATGGTCGAATTTCGGCCATTTTCAAAAATTTCGGCACCAGAATTTGGCAGAAATTTGACCAAAATCTAGTTTTTCGCCGAAAGATATTTTTCATCCCAGACCGAGATGGTCGAAATCTGTTTTTTCGACCGAAATTCGAAACACAGCTCCCACCTGGACGACCATCTTGCCCTTCACCATATCTCCATAAGGCCACTGGTGGATACACAAGAGAGAGTTGATATATCCTTGGAGGAATCTGCGGGAAGCTTCCGTCGGTGGAGGGATCTTTCCATGGGTTATTTCATTGCACATGTACCACGCATGCCACATGATCATAAGCAGTACCATGCACGTGGTGTCCGAGAGTGGTTCCAGCAGCGAGAACAGCCATTCCGGGCCTGTGTGCGTTTACTAGACGGTTATATGAATATGTGTCATTTTCAGTCCAGCAAAATCTATGTCAGTTCAAGTTTACATTGAGCATTTTTTAGTTCTCTCTCCTGTTAGGATAATTAGGTAGTTTTACTGGGCCATGCATATTCGCTTCGTGTCCTTTCTTTCAGATATTTGGCAAATTAAATTTTCTCACCCAGTGTTCAGTTATTTTTCTCATTTTATTTGCTGCTCGTGTATGTCTGAGGCCGGCTCATGTAATGTGATGCATCTATGTAAAGAATTTGGCTAAAATGTACTACACTACACTAGATGTAGATCCAAAGATTAGATACTTAATAAGGATCCTCGAATTTAGAAAGTCATTACAGCAGGGAGGAGATCATGGAAGTCATTCAAGGTAACACACCTGACTTGGGTCAGCTCCAAATTGCTATTCTGAATATAGTTTAATTCACATACATAATAAGCTATTTGATGCATTTCTTGTCCCTAGAGACTTCTCAGGTGCAGCCGGTATCTTTGAACCATCAACACCGCCTCCAGCTGACGCACCCTGGGCCGCTGACATCTGCTTAGGTGATGGCAGCGGCCGGGGTTGGTCTTCTTTTTGACGCACATGCCTTACCTCTCCAAGATCTGTGGCTCCTTTGTTAATTATTTAACCTCAGGCGTGCATTGAGAACTATGATAATGTCAGTGCTTGTGTTGCAAGGTTCTGTAATATCAAGTGTTGTCTTGATCGAGCCTTGTGTACACGTGAAGTTCACTTTGTACAGTACCTTTTTTAGGAAACTTTTGTACAGTACCTGAAGCAATAATTTGGCCATACATGTGATTTAATTTATCATGATTTTTAAATTATAATATCTCAGCCATAGACAATAATTTGGCCATACATGTGATTTAATTTATCTGGAAACTTTCCTAGAATTACAAGATCACTTATTTAGGTCAAGTTTGTATGTCTTATACATTAAAAATTCCCTCCTTCATCCAATGCAAAGAGAGCTTTAGAAAACTCAGAACTCAGAAACCTATTAGTTGGTCCCCTAAAATACCTAGGGTATATATTGTATATCCCTCTACTTGTATGGATAACATGAAATCATTTGAGAACTTATGTGCATCTTGCATTCTGTAGTAACCAGTGCAAATATAGCCGATGCCTTCCTTTCTTTCCTGGTGCATGGCCTTCTCTCTCTCTCATCCTTTAATTCGTTTCCTCCATGGTTCATGGCAACGAATGACTATATTTTCTTTGATTCTTTATTAGGCGGCTTATCGGTTTCAACTGGGAAACATATAAAAGTTGGTGAAACTTGATCGAAAGGAGCGAGCTGAAACTATTTATAGCGAAACGACCGGTTTCCTAGCACATACTATGACATAGCTGAGCTGGCTCCCATGATCTATACGTGACAGCGAAGTCTGGAGATCTATACGTGCCAATATTTTTTCGTTCCTCCTCCATTGATTAAAAAAAATGAGAGGAGGCCTACCTCGGCCCATAATAGTTTGTTCAAATAATGGGCTGGGAACACATATATGGGTCGGCGTAGGAAAACAATTAATCGTATGGAGAACTATGAAAGTCTCCATCCTTTAACATTAGGTAAAGATAAAGATATATACTTGTCATTTTGATTGTAAAAAAACCTAAAACAATTGTTTAGAATAGAAAAACCACCGTTTTGGTATTATTACACCTTTTTTATTTGTAATCGCATTTGCATTTATGAAGACGTATTTTGCACGTGCACGTTTATTAGGGTTGAATAAAAACACATCATAGTTTCCAAAAAAAAATGATGAGGCGTGCATGCACCTGCGTGCCCTGCACGATGTCCTTCTCCCTCGCTACTTCTTCTGTATGGAGGAACGACCCCTCAGCCTACTGCGCGCCCACTCATCATGGTCATGTATACATGGATTCTAACCCCTAAAAAAATGTACACATGAATTCAAGTTAATTTTTTTTCCACGTACGGTACCTGAGGCGTGGCCTACACTGCCATGCATCATGCTCATCAGCTCCCAGTAATGCTAATAATACATAGAGTAATGCTAGAAATACAGAGTTACACGGGATTTACAAACTGGTGAGCTTTGATTAGAAAGAAAGAGCTTTCTTTCTAACTAACCTCTCTACCCTGATTTTCATGAATGTGGGCCCCTCCTCTCCCTCAATCTCCAGTCAAAACTCGCCAATTTGTAAATTCCATGTAACTCTATGTATCTCTAGCATTACTCCATCAGCTCACCTCGCTCCTCTCGTCGACCACCCGCTATATACATGCTTGCATAATACTTTGTGCTTCCTCTCCTTCCTCCTCTCATCCTCTAAGTACGAGTTATCTCCCGCCCTCCGTCCATGGTCCATGGTCTTCTCCTCTACACCTATGGTCTTTATCAGTGGCGGAGCTTCATGGGGCCAAAGGGGGCCATTGCCCCCTACTCCAGAAAAACTACCACTAATTATAGGTTTGAATATCAATTATTTCTTAGAGTTCATGCATAATTTATCTTCTTCGTCACCTCAACTCTGATTGCCCCCTCAAGCTAGTACACTACATCTACATGCTGGTCCAAGGCGCACCACCACCACCCTTGGCGTCGACAGCGCCAGCACACTCGTCCACCTCGTCGTTGGCACCACAGTTGGCGTTGAGGACATTCGTCGCCGGCAACGCCGGCGTTGAGAATCTTAGCACTACGTGTTGGAGCCCTACCTTTGGGATTGTGCATGCGCTCTCGGAGCGAGCAGCCAGTACCCCTCCTCCGCCGGGAAGCCGCCGGAGCTCCCCCGGCGACAAGGAGGAGGGCACCGCGATGGTGCACCTCCCCGTTCGCTGCAGCTGGCACCGTGATGGGTCGATCGAATGGCGTGGGCGTCGAGCGCGGCATCCACGCGATCGGTGCAGCGCACCTCACCGAGCAGACTCGGCGAGAGGATGGTACCAGGTCTTCAATCTCTTGTTCTTTTGGTGGTTTTTGCTTCCGATTCCTCTATTCGTCATGGGTAGTTCATCGTGGAGTAGTAGTTTTCGGGCTCATAAAACCCCACTTTCTGCAGTAGGCAATTTGGAAGTTTTTAGCATATGGGTCTGTTTAGGGCGCATCATGCGACATCTACTCATGTACAAAATTGTGGGCTTGTTTCGTTTTCTTTCTCTCAGTCCTTTGTAATTGTTTGGGAGCACCTATAGCTCAGCAGAAAAAAAGTTGACTGACGCAAACTGTTATTGTTTTGGTTTCCACTGATTAGGCCTACTGGTCAAGATTTTTAATTTCGGAAAAAAAATAATTTCTGGCCTCACCAAAATATGTGGAATTTTGGAAATTTTGCATATTCTGGATTTTTTAGATTTTAAATTTCACTTAATTTTAATGAATTTTAACACAATTTATTTATTTTTTAAATCAGTTTGAATCTACCTTGAAATTTCGGTGTTAAATATATTTTGGACCCCACTGAAATATGCGAAACTTCAAAAATTTCACTGAAATTTCGTTGAAATTTTTAACCCTGCTATTGGTTGTCTTTTGGTTATCCAGTTGCTGCTGTGTAGTGAGAGGCGAAAAATCAAAATCTTGCGTTCTGACGCAACAGAGTAAAAAGTATATATCAGGGCGGCTTGTTCCCAGTAGGGTTCCGTCAATGCATTGAGCACTGTTGCTCTGTATGATTAAAGATAAATCTTACTCCTATTTTAGTTTCAAGAAAAAGGAGCGGACGTGGTACGAGCTCTACAACAAGTATAAAAATGTGACATGGTTGGTTACTTTGTCATGGTTAGAGTGATAGTGGTATCCCAGTCCATTAGGGTTCAAGTCCTGGTGCTCACATTATTCCTGAAATTATTTTAGGATTTTCGGTGATGCGTTTTCAGTGGGAGGAGATGCTCCCGTCAACGACGACATGCCTACGATGATTTCGTAAATCTCAAGATGATATGGCGACTTAGTCTCTCGAAGGTGCTCATAGAGGTAGGGTGTGCGTGTATACGTTCATAGGGTGAGTGTATGCGCATATATATGAGCGCTTGTGTCTGTACTGTGTTAAAAACATTTCAATGTATAAAAAAAGAAAAATACAGAAAATGGAACATGACTAAAACCTGATGAAAACACATTTAAATGAGATAAAAAAATCTAACTACTTAGAATGGAAAAACTGAGTTAAGATATGAAAAGATGTTTTGAACTGATACATGAACAATGAGCTGAGAGGGGACGATAAAATCTTCTGAAAATGTATACTATTCTTTTTAATCCATTGTACAACGAATTGTATGAATGTACAGTGTGCACGTGCTTCGTTTGTGCACTGATGCCTGTATTTTGTTGAACCTATAGCTTGATGCATGATTGATCGCTCAGGCTCACGTGTGTTCCGTTGTTATTCCACTAAGGCTGATCGACGTAGAACTTCTCTTCACAAAAAGTTGTTAATTGCCATGCAGCTGGAACATGGCGTGAAAAGGCTCATCTCATTCTCCTTTTGAAATGCTTTGTGTGTTAAAGCTCAGGAAAAAAATTACATGATGAACATTTTATAAACAATTTCAAAATTTTCATTCGGGTGTTAAAAACAATTTTTAAAATGTTCATGAATTAGAAAAGCATTTTCAAGATACGAGACAAAACATTTTATAAAAATGCATGAGGAACATTTTATAAAAAAGCGATGAAAAATTTGAAAATGCGCGATGGATTTATTTTAAAATGAAGCAAACATTTTATAAGTCGCACGGTAGAGAAAAAAAACCAAAAAACGAAAAAGTAAAAATATACATTAAAAAAATCCGCTACTGCTGGAAATTTTACAGAAAAGCCCTTGAGTAGAATAACAAATGTGAGCACCTAGGAAAAAGAGCAAAAATGGGGTCTTTTTTGGATAAATGTTAAGTTGTTCCAGAAAAACTGGGATAAATATTAACTGGATTAAAAGACATGTGTTGTTGCTAAACTTTTGAAAGGATGACAACCACTTGATTTGAACACAAAAATAGGCCGTTTGTGTGTCAAGGCCAAATGCATGACAAGGATGGACTTGAAAAAAAATGAGGAGACAAAAGGGTCAGGCGTGTTATGTGTCGAGAATGAGCTTGCAACTGGTACAAAAGGGTGTGGCCATTTGCGTGTCAGTAATGAACATGGAACTGTGCTAAGGCGGTCGAGGACAGAAGTTCCTTGTCAATGGTGAACTTACAACTAGAACAAAAATGGTTGACCCCCAGTTGTGTGTTGATGGTGGACTTGCAAATTGGCAAAAAAAAAGATCACCGCTCACCCCAGTTGCATGTAGATGATGGACTTGTAACTAAGACAAAAAAGGTCGAGCCCTGTTGCGAGCCGAAAGTGGACTTGCAACTGGGCCAAAACAAAAGAAACGTCGGGCCCTAGCTACACGTCAAGGATGGACTTGCAACCAGGGGAAAAAGACATGCTCCGGTTGTGTATCAAGTGTGAACTTGCTACCGAGGCCAAAATAAATAAATTCTATACCTAGTTGTATAATCGGGAAGCCTTTGATTGAGTTGTGTTCCCGGAACTTATTTTCAGTATATAACCTATCTGACCCTCACAAAAATCCTTATTTTTTGACAACTCAACATCTTTCTGGTGATGTTGATAGTGTAATTTGCCGCACATACACGTTTCTTTCATAGTTCATCATTTATGCTACTATATGCTTGTGTAAACAATAGTTTATGGTATTTCACCTAACAAAAACATTTCTTCCTCATGTGATGATGACGAAAACAGCTTGTAGAGAAGTTTTCTTGCACACAGAACCGTATCTGGAAATTTTGTCCATGTTTTATTGCAAGGATCCTATGTATTCATCCTATCATACGTAACTTGCTTATTGAGCTGTGCATATTTCCCCGCGCCTTCTTCTCCTACCGTGACCGCCTCAATGAGACGTGCTCCGCCTCGCGGAAGCGCTTGGTGGTCGGCCAAAGGATGTCATGGAGGTGATCAAACTCCCTCCACGCCCTCTGGTCGCCGCTGCAGGAGAGGGCACCACGCTCCCTCGCCTGCACGCGGACCCATTCCCGGACCTGGGGGCGGATGACGGAGCTCCCGGCCTCATCGTCGTGGCAGGCAAGCTTGTGCGGCGCCGAGCTACCGCATCCCCCTCGGCCACCACGCCCACGTCCTCCACTCGACATCGAGGCGGTCAATGATTCGCTGTGCATGACGAAAATGCCGGCTGGAGAGAGAGAGAAATTTGTCGCAGGAGAGAGAGAGAGAGAGAGAGAGGATTGCGATGGAGGAAGGTGGGGGATTTACCGGATAGAAACCCTAAAACGCATCGGATCAAGTAAATATAGCGGCCACGTTGGGGTTTTACGGGTCACCGGTATATTTTTTATGGGGTGGGCCTTTTTTTACACGATCTGCTCGAGCCAAAATTTTCACATTTCTTGTGACTCAGCCGGGATTGTAAGGGCCGGCAAGCTTATATATATGGGGTCTTCTAAGAGCATCTCTAGAAGATCCCTTCAAAGCTCGCCGGCCCATGTTGGGTGATGGTCGGCCTATGGGGCCTTACAAAGCGAGCCGGGGATGAGGACGTTGTGTCGTTCAAGGCCACGCGCAGAGCAAGCGTAGCGGCCAGACGATATAGGAGGTGTGGCGTGATCAGGGCAGCCGCACCGGCAGACCGCGGACGCGGGCAACGGTGGAAGGGATTAGCACCAGCTCCAGCAGCTTCTCCGCCACCACTACCAGCAGGCATACACATGGCGCAATGGGAAGGCGGCCTGGCCTCTCCCTATCGACTGCAGCAATTGCAGCTCGTCAAGGTCAGGTGCAGCAGCGTGCCCTCCGGCCAGGTAATCCAAAGGAAAAGGTGGAGAATTCAGATTTTGTTTTGGTGGCATTGCTACCCCTCGAAGACCTCGGAGTGCCCTAACCCTAGCCAGGTTGACCCAGAGATCTAGCCCTTTAACTTTCACCGAACGGCCTTTGGCCAATGGACTTTTCCAGCTGGTAAATTCATGAAATTTTGTGTCTGCGCTATGTAAAAAATCTCATGATTTTCCCTAGTCAGAGTATGATCAATTCATGAAATTTTGCGTTTCTCAAAAAAAAAAACAGAAAGTTCAGATTTTGTTTGGTCCCTACAAATTGGCAGCAATTTTTAATGAATTTTTGCAATGTTCACATAGCAAAAATTACAATCTTTTGTGTCCTAAATCATGACATTTTTAAGAAATATTTTTCTGCCCATCATTGCATTATATGTATATTTGCGTTGCCTGCAAACTGGTGTCAATCATTTTATACTTTTCCCAGAAAAAAAATCATTTTATACTTTTGCAACGTGACATGACAAAATTTATGATTGTTTTTTGTTTTTCCAAAATCACGGCATTTTTTGTGTAATATATAATCGTACAGAAATAATTTCCTTTGGCAAATTTATTTTCATGGCCTCGCAATTTAAATTTTATTTTTCTTATCCATGGCAAATTGCAGGAATGGTGATTGGGATCGGACCATTGGGGCCTTCGAATAGTTGGCTAGGGTTCCGTTAATAACTGACGACGGCCAGTTATTGGCCTTCCCCCACCCAAAATGTTTTGCCGCTAATCAACTCCGACTTGTAGTAGGATCGATGACGATTGGACGGATTGTTTCACCACGGATTCGGTTTGAATTCAAATTGCAGGGATCGGCAACGCCTTTAAAATGAATCGAAGGGTTCAGATCCACGAGACCTTGTCCGCTCTTTTCGTGGGTAGTAAGAACCAAGAAATCACGAGAAGACGACGCGGAAGCATGCCAAAGCGAGGGCGGGACGATGACGAGGAGCAAGGAGGAAGAACAGCTAAGCCAAAGCCAAAGCCAAAGCCAAAGCGGCGGGAGGCGCTCTACCTCGTCCTCGACGACTGGCGCTCCGGATACAGCATACGCAAGGTGAACCTGTTGCCCGCCGGCGGGAACGATCATCAGCAGACCTGCTGTTGCCCTCGCCCTTTGCCTAAGCCGCTAAACCGGCTGATGGCGCCGCGCGGGTACCCCAAGCACATCACGTCGGCCTTCGGCGCCCGGATCCTGGCGATGCACGCCAGAGACACATGCTTCACCTTCGACCCATCTACCTCCCCGTCGGCACAAAGCTGCTGTTCACCCTCAGCATGCTCG
This sequence comes from Triticum urartu, assembly GCF_056163025.1. Classification (NCBI taxonomy): domain Eukaryota; kingdom Viridiplantae; phylum Streptophyta; class Magnoliopsida; order Poales; family Poaceae; genus Triticum; species Triticum urartu. Next base: position 719,677,591 of record NC_141879.1, read on the forward strand.
ACGGTCTTCCCCATGCTGGACGTCCGCTCGCGGGGCTTCACCTTCGGCCCGGGCCAGCGGCATACTCTATGTCCTATCTACCTCGCCGTCGGCACAAAGCTGCTGTTCAGCCTCAGCATGGGCGCCTTCGAGATGCTCCGCCTGGAGGAGCGCCGCCGGCCCCCGCCGCCGCCGTGGGATAGGTCATGCGGCATGGAGTGGTCGTGGGAGGACCTCCCCAAACAGCCCTTCTATGCCTACGACGTCGCGTCCTACTCCGTGCACGCTGAGAAACACACCTTCCTCGTGAGCACCAAGACGATGGACGGCGATGTCACCGAGGCCACCTTCGCCTTTGACACGGTGAAGCTTGCGTGGAAGCTGCTCGGCAACTGGGCGCTGCCCTTCGACGGCCGTGGTCACTTCGACCGGCGCCTCGAGGCCTTCGTGGGGATCTCCAAGCACCCGGACACCTTTGGCCAGATCTGCTCCTGCCAAGCGCCCAGCTCCGCCTACACCGGTCATGAAGGGCAGTACGCTCCCCCTCAGCAGGTGCTCTGCAACGAGAAGCTCTTCAGCCAGGACCCGTCCCATCGGCATGTAAGCGCCACCCTGGTCTACATGGGACGCGGAAGCAAATTCTGCCTCGTAGAATGCCTCTCCGTTGATGAAGACAATCAGCAGCACGTGAATGAGGATGATTGTCGTCCTGATCAAGCCCTCGTCAAGGAGGAGGGAGATATGGGTCTGCACGCCCGCTGTGTCTATCGTTTGACCACATTCTCTCTCAGCATTGACACGAACGGAGACCTCACGACTAGCGGCAGCTGTCGCGTGGAATACTACAGAGTGCCTGATGCAGCCACTAAGTCGTTCCTAGCTGAAGATCCTGTGGCATTTTGGATGTAGTAAAAATGCTAAAGTCATGTCATCTGATATTCAGTTTCTATGCTTATTTGTTCGCTCACTCTGTTGCGTTCTACGTTTAATTAATATGTACACTCGGACCGACTCATTCAGTGAATGCATTGCCTTATGTTTTCAAACAAAAAAAATCCTCGACTATTTTCATCGACAACAAGAAGACGAATTTGCTAGGGCCCCCGCTCGGGCCCCGCGTCGCCTAGGGTAGGCGACTCGGGCGGCAGCCCCCAACCGCGCCGCCGCCGGGCCCCCCTTCTCTAGCTAATCCCCTCGCCGCCGCCGGAGGCCACAACCGGGCGAATCCCGCGTCGTGGCGGCGGCGGCTCTCCTCTCCCGCGGGGCCCCGCGGCTGGCGGCCCGCCTGCGGCTCGGATCCATGGCGGCGGCCATGGCTGGTGGCACGCGGCGCTGCTGCGGCAGGCGGCGCCGGCGTGGTCAGGTGGGCCACTCCCCTGGCTATGTGGATGGCGGGAAGGTGGTGGGCTTCGGCTGCGGCGGCGGTTCCTCACTGGATGTTGGTGGCCATGGTGATGTTCGTCCTCGACCCCGATCTACTCCGACCTGCAGCGGATCCGGCCCTTGGTGGCTTCGGTCACCGTTCTTGGGTGCTAGCCTTGCAGATCCGGTGGCTGGAAGGGTTCCGGGGGAATCTCTTGGCCGGCGTGGCGGCCACTCCGATGGCAGTGCCTTTGGGTGTTGCTTCCCTCGTTGGAGGCTTCGGAGAGGATCTCCTTCCTTCCACCCCTCCCAGGAGCTCAGGTGAAAACCTCAGACCCCCCTGTTCCAAGCGACGACGACACCACGGTGGCGTGCTCCTTCCTGAAGGCGTTGCTCGGGGGCTGCTCAAGCGGCGGCGGAAGTGGCGGCGGTTCGATGTCGACACATGCATTCTGGTCAGCTTCATCTTGGAGGCTGCGGCGACGTAGGCGACGCTCGTCTGGTGGAGCTACTGCCGATGGTCGAGGCATCGTTGGCAGTCTGCGCCATCAGGTTCGGGGTGCTCAGGGGGAAACCCCAGATCTGGGTCTTCCGGATCGGATGATGATGGCGTTCTATCGCTTTCCCTTCTGGGGGCATCGTCTTGGAGCAAGTGCTGGCTGGAGGGATGGTGGAGCGGTGTTCCATCCCACACTTTGATGGCGGCGGAGATCGATGGCATGGCGCTGTGGAGACTCGGCGTCCGACGTGCGGAGATGGGCTCGCGCAGGAGGAGGTTGCTGTCTGGCGTCATGGTGACGTCGATGGCAGGGTGGCCAGACAAGGTAGAAGCCTCAATATGATCTGAAGAACTATGGATGATGGCGGCGACAACACACGAGTGCGTCTGACCGGATTATGCCCCAGACCTGGTATGTGGCTCGGCTGGGGCTTCCGAATGAGTTTCGGCTTCCGGCTTTTGATGTTAGGCTTAGGTGAGAGGTTTGGGTAGTGGCCCAGCTAGCACCCCTTCATCATTTTGGATAGGAGTAGCGGCATATGTTGCCAAGATGGTGGATTCAGGCACATTGTTGTAATACTTTGTAAGGTCCTCGAGCATAATCAATAAAGTGGCCGTATGCATCTCTCAGATGCAGAGGCCGGGGGTCATCCTCCTTTTCTAAAAAACAAGAAGACGAATTTGATAATTTCATCACCCTCTACGACGGGACGTGGTGTTTCTGAGCTCAAGCTTAAATGAGCGCGGATGAACAGCAAAACCCAGAAAAATTGAAAATAAAATAAAAAAAATCTGATTTTTTTGTGACATTGACAGTGCTCACAAAATTTCATCATGACATGACATGCAAAAAAGAAAACAATGCATCACAATGTTGTTCTTTTCAAGTCATTATGTTCTACTCCGTCTGTAAAATTCTATAAGACGTTATAGATCACTAAAGGACGTTTTACATCACTATTTTAGTGATCTAAAACGTCTTACAGAAGTTTATAGAGGGAGTACATGATAAACCAAAAATAAACCCATAACAAAAATAAATATTGATATGCATTGGAAGTATTGAGGTCATTACTTACTGTATTGCAATTGTGGCCTTCATTTGTATTTACTAGCAATGTTATAATTGTGATCATTTTTAGAGTCAAAACACATGAAGATGTGTTTTATTTATGTAGAATAATCTTTCTGCGGGAGACTATATTTGTGTCCGCAGCAAGACGTTTGTGACAACTTCATCTATCTTGATACTCTGATACCACATTCTTCAGTAGACATATTATGAATGTGCATGTATTGATAATTTGGTATGGTGCGTCTATATCCATGTTGTAATCGGTATTTTCTAAGAGGTAAAAACCAACATTTTTGTGGTACACAGCGCTGGCCGCTGGGTACCTCCACTTCCTCACGAGGTTACAGGGAAAGCGGCGGACTGGAGCAGCAACAGCGATGGCCGGAGCCGGCGAAGACGAAGCAGCCTCTTCTCCTCCTCCTCCTCCTCCTCCTCTAGATCAGGAAGTAAGTTGCGTTATCATCCTCTCTCCTCTCCTCTCCCGCAGGGGTTTCTGACAGATCGATCCATTGCTGACGCGGGGTTCCTGTCGCCATTAACTAACCTGTGGATCCTCCCTCACTGCAGCAGCCCACGGAAGAGGCCGCGGTGGCGGGCAAGCTGACCAGGTTGGAGCACCAGCTCGGCGCCGCCGACGCGCCGTCCTTCCGGATGGAGGACCTGCCTGCGGTAAGTGGCTGCTAACTTCCATTCCGTCAGCTCAGTTACTCTGTTTCCCCCCTACCATTACAGCAAGGGAAATAAAGTGTTTACTGGAAAATTTGATCTTTGGTGTGATGCCTGCTGTGTTCTCCACGGATCTGAACCTGTAGAGGGGAAATATTTGGTGTTCTGTTTTAGTCGTTGCCTCGGGGCTTCAACTACTGACCACTCCATGATTTTCCTGCCTCATGTTTTAGGGCATCTTGCTTTTAATTTGTTATCAGGCTGAATACGAATCAACTTTCTGGAAAAGATCATGAAGGACTGAGTGAAACTACTGCAAAAAAATTGCAGTTTGCATCGGATTTCTCTTTTCAAATATATACACTTTCATCCTCATTTTGTCTACCGGTGGCCGTGAGTTCTAGTCAAAATTCAACCCACCTATAGTTCATATCCTTTCTTGTCGCAGGAGGTTCAACCTGTTATAATGTCACTGCTGCCACTGGAAGAGGCCGTGAGGACAAGCATTGTTTCAACAAGTTGAAAAATGCTCTGGAGATTCCACTGTAATCTATGTTTTGATGATCTCAGTGATCCGGATTCTGACAGCGATGACGAGTTCGCTGCTCAGGATAGTACCAAAATAAAGCAAGCAAAGTTCATTGAGACTGTAGATTCGGTTATTCAACAGCACAGTGGGATATGAGTCAACAAGTTCAGCGTCAGGTGTGGCCTGCACAAAGAAGACTCTGATCGTCTTGACAGGTGGATTTCGTTTGCCACTTCATCAAAGGCGAAGATAATACATTTTGATCTGCTAATAATTGATGGTCCATTATATGGAGTTCACCACTTCCCTCTTGAGGCCTTAGATGCTCAAGATAGCTCATTTGTGCAGTCATTGTTTCTCGCTGCTGTTTCTATAAAGCCACACTCAGGAATATGTGGCTTTACAATACTCAGAAAGCTTGTTCTGAAATCTGTTCAGATATTCGGGGATTTTCCTGGCTTGCTTGCAAAGTGTTCAGCACTTGAGGACTTGCAGATCATCAGCTGCTCTCGTGTTACTAGTTTAAGCGTACCACACAAACTCGATAAACTTCAACATTTGCTAATTGATAGTACAAGGGATATCAAGACGGTTGAGTTTCATGCTGTTGATCTTGCTCATTTTGAGTACAGAGGGGAAGTGATCCCTATAGTGCTTCATGGTTGCTCAAAATTAGAGAAGGCAACAATAATGTTTATGGCCACTAAAGCAGTGACCCACACATTCACTGCAGTTCCAAGCATTTTGCCCGTAAAGATATTACATATGCAAGCTGTTATATCAAAATATGCACAGGTTGCCTAGTTTTTCTTTTTTCTTTTTGCTTACCTCATAGATAGTTCTTCAAAATTGGTGTTACTGTTATGTCATCTTTTTTGTCCGGGTCATGTTTCAGTTGCAGAAGCTGCCAGCAAGACCACAGGGCATGTTTATGCATTTGAGGCATATGACTTGCCAACTAAGTGTAAATTGTAGAGAAGCAAATTACGATAATGAAGTTCTTCAACTGGCCCATTGTTTGGATGCTGCACCCGGACTGGAGACATTGCACTTGCATGCGAGTGCAATTTTATTTATTTAGAAAGATTAATATATGGACCTTCAGAAAAGAACTGTAGTTGGATTAGTTTGACCAAATGATTGCAATCTTCCAATGCAGATGTTCTATATGATATCCAGTGGTGTCTCCAGTGCTGAGGTGGCGGGTATGCGCCGCCATGATCATCTCAAGACGGTCTTCATGAGCGGATTTCGCTGTTACAAGGCTCAGATTGAGCTGGCGTGTTGTGTCTTGGGAAATGCTTGTGTTCTTGAGCAGCTGACGATAGAATCAAAGGTCACAAACACAATATGGGCGGGTAATTATTATGCGTGGAATAAAGGCCTCGAAAGAATTTTACCGAGGGTCTGTGAGTGGGCACAGATCACCTCGGAGCGCTTCAGTAAGGTGATCACCGTGTTAGGTGCGCCCCTTCACAGTGAGTAAACTATCCTTTCCCATATATGTACCACGTGCTATTGAATAATCTTTGGTAGGCAGTCTTGAGCATTTCAGTGTAACTGGGAGAAGTTTATTCGTTCATGTAATGCTTCTGTAGTGACTGTTTGGTTACTATTTGTGTGTCCCTCTTCTCTTAGGGAGAAAAAAGAACAATTTATCTATGTGTGTCCAATGCATGTATTCCTTTCCGACCTGTAAGATGGTTATTTGTCCTGGTATGCTATCTTTCGAGCTACTGAAAGAACCTGAGTCGTGAAAATTCAAATAAACTTGCATCTCTATATGTACATTTGCCAACTCTTGAAAGAAGTGAAGCTGTAATGGGAGCTCACTGGTAACAGAACTTATACCACAAAATTTATGCATCGTTGGCTTTCCTATCTCGGAGTCCAAACCCCATATTTGGTCAAATCTGGAAGCTAAAAATTCCTTTGAAGATTTTGGTTTTAACATGATAGGTTATCCATGATAGAATAGAATCCCTACAAAAGAACAAGTACTTCATAGACATGGGCCTACTGATAGCAAGTGTCCCATGTGCAGGGAAACTGAAACAACTGATCATCTTTTCTTTTGTTTTCTCATTGCTGTCTTTGTCTGCTCCTTCTGTTCGGGAGGTTTTGGGTTGGAATTGGCACCCTCCATCGGTCCAAGACATGATTACATGGCTGAAATCTGAGCCGACTGGGAGCATTGATTATCTTTGCATTGGGATGTACAGCGGTTCGGTGGGCTCTTTGGAACATCCAACTGACTGACGTTATCTCTCACACATTACTTTTCCTGCAGCAATGGAGGCTTCTTTGGCCCAGCAAGACGCAGGATCTCTTCACCACCATCATTAGCGAGTGCCGTCATCGCCTTCTGATTATTAGGAGTAGATCTTAATTACTGGGATGCTATGCCGCTCAGATTCTGTAATCCCCTGATGTTTTTAACCTCACTGTATCCTGATCCTGGAGTGAGTTAGTATGTTTCTCTGTTAGGAAGTCTTGCACTCCGTTCTCTTCACTGTGATTATTCCAATGTACTAACTGGTACCCTCCCCCACAAAGTAAACTTTGTTACCTTTTGCTCCAATGAAAGGCTGTCTTTAGGTTCGCCTGTCCCGGTGAAAAATGAAACACCTCTTCAAAGTGTATGCTAAGGTACCAAATCCTCAAGCCATACAAAACATCTACATGCAACATGACATCTTGCCGCTCGTTTGGTTTGGAATTGTGGTGAATTTGCCGGGTTTTTTCTTTGCGCGAATGTGAACTGAACATGGGGTTGCCCTGCAGCATATTTTGCTGATCACCCGGTTCACCGTGTCGACAACACCTGTAGAATAGTTAAAAAAAAGACCACCTGGAGAATGAGGGCGATGACCGACGGTGCGCCTGGCTGTAGTCGGAATGTCGGATCCACGTCCCCTGATGAGAGCACCATTGGTGGGTAGGCGGCACTGGTAGCAAGTTCACACTCAGATACGCAACCCGACCATGACTGATCTAATGGCCTATACACATCTGAACTGAAGCCACAATTGCAGGTAGCAATTACCATTGGCGGACGATACTCTGCCGAGCGCCACAAATAACGCACCCATTCAGTTGTCATTTCCTCAAATCACGGGATACAGAACCGCCATTCTGAATCCTGCCTCCCCAACACGGGAGGCAACCGCGCCGCCCGCCGCTGCCCAACATGGCCCGGTGAAAAACGAAACACATTTTCAAAGTGTATGCTATCTCAGCCGTGACACGAACGGCAACCTCACGACTCGCGACAGCTTTCGGGTGGTACTACAGAGTACCTGATGCAACCACTAAGTAGTTCCTAGCTGAAGATCCTGTGGCATGGATCTAGTAAAAAATTCTAGACGAAATTTCCCACGCACCCATTCAGTTGTCATTTCCTCAAATCACGGGATACAGAACCGCCACTCTGAATCCTGCCTCCCCAACACGAGAGCCAACCGCGCTGCCTGCCGCTGCCCAACATGGCCCGGTGAAAAATGAAACACATTTTCAAAGTGTATGTTATCTCAGCCGTGACACGAACGGCGACCTCACGACTCGCGACAGCTTTCGGGTGGAATACTACAGAGTACCTGATGCAACCACTAAGTAGTTCCTAGCTGAAGATCCTGTGGCATTTTGGATCTAGTAAAAAATTCTAGACGAAATTTCCCATGCACCCATTCAGTTGTCATTTCCTCAAATCACGGGATACAAAAACGCCACTCTGAATCCTGCCTCCCCAACACGAGAGCCAACCGCGCTGCCCGCCGCTGCCCAACATGGCCCGGTGAAAAATGAAACACATTTTCAAAGTGTATGCTATCTCAGCCGTGACACGAACGTCGACCTCACGACTCGCGACAGCTTTCGGGTGGAATACTACAGAGTACCTGATGCAACCACTAAGTAGTTCCTAGCTGAAGATCCTGTGGCATTTTGGATCTAGTAAAAAATTCTAGACGAAATTTCCCATGCACCCATTCAGTTGTCATTTCCTCAAATCACGGGATACAGAACTGCCACTCTGAATCCTGCCTCCCCAACACGAGAGGCAACCGCGCCGCCCGCCACTACCCACGCATGGCCCTGCTCCTCCATGTTTAATGTCGTTGCAGGCGTGAATGCAGCACTTCCGCCGCCGCCCCCATTCCCTCATCCCGTTGCCCTCTTCCGCGCATCCGGCGATTCGGTGCAATGGCGGGGGACATGTCTTTCTATCAATCCTATCTCTCTCTCTCTCCAGATCGTTCTCTCTCTCTCTCTCTCTCTAGCAATCCTTCTTGCTTCCCCTGTTGTCTCTCTCAATGCCACTGTATGCAGGTTTTGACAGGTTTGTGTTGGCAGGAACTTCAGTTCACGCTCTGTTGTGGTGGATCTCACTACGCTCAGGAGGTGTTCCACGAAATGCAAAGCCAGAGAAAAACTACAGACAAGACACAGGTTCAGTTTTCTCTTCAGGCGATGAATGCCTTTCTCTCTTTTGCTCTGGCTAGCAACATAGCCGGCTCCTTCTTTTTTGTGTGCAGTTGCACAAACACACACACACACACACACACACACACACACACACACACACACACACACACATGTACGCCGGCTTTGCTACATCAACGGACAATTACGGAGGCTTTACGGGCATCGGCGCCCACCCCACCAGTTAAATCAGGGTCGTACAGGACCCATCATGAGACCCTCTCCCGCATGTGACACTTGGCGACACGAATCTTAAAGCACAACCTTCTCTAATCTCTCCAGCGGCGTTGTGATGCGCCATGGCTGCTAGCCACATTGCCGCCGGCGTGCTCCTCGACGTCAGGTACACCACCCCAGCTCAGCGCGCTTCATTCCCGTCGGAAACGGAAACGTCCCCGCCGGCCACGGTGATGTTCGTGGGCGCCTCCAAACGCACTATGCATGCTGCATGCACTCTTTGGCTGCGGCCGAATTCACTAAGTTTGCTACGTCTGGGCACCTGTAGATGACTCAATCAGCACGTTCCTGTAATTTGTTGGTGCTTGACTTGAGCTTGGGGCACCGAGGTGTGTGGTCGTAAATGGTTGGGGAGAGCAGCGGGGATGGAGCTCCGGTGCTTCTGCAACAGAGCGGCGGCGAGCCGGCGACGACGACGACAAAGCGAGCGTTGGCAGCGGCGACGACGACGAGCGAGCGCTACAGCGGCCGAGGCGGCGAAGTAAAGAGCATTAGGGATTTTGGTAAATGGGATTCACGATTTGCTACTAGGTAAAGAGGATACTCAAACAAATTTGTGCTTTGAGATTGGTTTCTCCAGGTGTCACGCGCTAGAGAGGGTCTCGCAATCGGTCCTATACGACCCGGGTCGTATAAGATTTTCTTCTGTTAAATTAGGGGGCGGTTAATTAGAAGGAGAAGGTTATTTAGCCCAATTAAAAAAGAACAAGTCAGCTGATCCATAAAGTCCCGTTGCTTTAGTCGTGTGTCTAGCATTTTTGCATGTACTATTTTTTTACCCTTATTTTCAGATTTCCCCACTTTTCTGTGTGCATTTTTTTTGCAGGGTAAAGGGAGATTTCTATTAACTTAAGGTGGCTAGTCAGCCACAACCAATTTTACAATGTCACTCATACCCGAGCCCAACCAAACAGCAGTACGACGCATACTTCTGCCATGTACAACAAGAGCATGACTCACTTTATTCTGCGAACGTCTAATAGCAGTAATCGAAATTTCCCTAGGGTCATCCACAATCATCCTCTGAATTTTCATGACGAATGCACGCGATCGCGACCAGTCCACCGACCGAGCGTTCAACATCATGACCGCTTCGGTGTTGTCCATCTCAACCACAATGGGGCGGTCTGTGAGGTGTAGGGCGAACTTGAGTCCTTCCTTGCACGCCGCAAATTCAACATCTAGGCTATTATCACATGTGATCGCTCTACATGCGGTAAATATAATTTCGCCCCTTTCCGAGCACAGCACCATACCGCCACCCGCCTCGCCCGTAGCTGGCACGTAGCTACCATCAACATTCAGCTTCGTCCAACCAGGACATGTGGAGTCACCTAGTGCAGCTCTTCCTTAGAGCATCTCCAACGGCCGCACAAAAATTTCGCGCCCAATAAAAGTTATAGCGCGCCATTGTAGCATTTTTAATGCACCGGGACCAACTTTGCTTTAGCAGACGCCCAAAAAGCACACAGTGCAAATTGTGAAGCGCGCGCAATCCGGAGCCCAAAATATGCTGCGCGCAATAGCGTTTTTCAGCACGCGCCCAAAACTTTTTAGCGCTACAGCATTTGTTGGAGCTGTTCGGTGCCAAAAAAAATGAATTTTTAGTGCGCGGAGCTCTTTTTGGGCGCCTGTTGGAGATGCTCTTATGCTCCACAGTATGACAGCTAGCATCAGCTCCCACCAAGGTTTTGATTTTCGGTTTGTGAAATTTTTCGCCTAGGCTAAGATGGTCGAATTTCGGCCATTTTCAAAAATTTCGGCACCAGAATTTGGCAGAAATTTGACCAAAATCTAGTTTTTCGCCGAAAGATATTTTTCATCCCAGACCGAGATGGTCGAAATCTGTTTTTTCGACCGAAATTCGAAACACAGCTCCCACCTGGACGACCATCTTGCCCTTCACCATATCTCCATAAGGCCACTGGTGGATACACAAGAGAGAGTTGATATATCCTTGGAGGAATCTACGGGAAGCTTCCGTCGGTGGAGGGATCTTTCCATGGGTTATTTCATTGCACATGTACCACGCATGCCACATGATCATAAGCAGTACCATGCACGTGGTGTCCGAGAGTGGTTCCAGCAGCGAGAACAGCCATTCCGGGCCTGTGTGCGTTTACTAGACGGTTATATGAATATGTGTCATTTTCAGTCCAGCAAAATCTATGTCAGTTCAAGTTTACATTGAGCATTTTTTAGTTCTCTCTCCTGTTAGGATAATTAGGTAGTTTTACTGGGCCATGCATATTCGCTTCGTGTCCTTTCTTTCAGATATTTGGCAAATTAAATTTTCTCACCCAGTGTTCAGTTATTTTTCTCATTTTATTTGCTGCTCGTGTATGTCTGAGGCCGGCTCATGTAATGTGATGCATCTATGTAAAGAATTTGGCTAAAATGTACTACACTACACTAGATGTAGATCCAAAGATTAGATACTTAATAAGGATCCTCGAATTTAGAAAGTCATTACAGCAGGGAGGAGATCATGGAAGTCATTCAAGGTAACACACCTGACTTGGGTCAGCTCCAAATTGCTATTCTGAATATAGTTTAATTCACATACATAATAAGCTATTTGATGCATTTCTTGTCCCTAGAGACTTCTCAGGTGCAGCCGGTATCTTTGAACCATCAACACCGCCTCCAGCTGACGCACCCTGGGCCGCTGACATCTGCTTAGGTGATGGCAGCGGCCGGGGTTGGTCTTCTTTTTGACGCACATGCCTTACCTCTCCAAGATCTGTGGCTCCTTTGTTAATTATTTAACCTCAGGCGTGCATTGAGAACTATGATAATGTCAGTGCTTGTGTTGCAAGGTTCTGTAATATCAAGTGTTGTCTTGATCGAGCCTTGTGTACACGTGAAGTTCACTTTGTACAGTACCTTTTTTAGGAAACTTTTGTACAGTACCTGAAGCAATAATTTGGCCATACATGTGATTTAATTTATCATGATTTTTAAATTATAATATCTCAGCCATAGACAATAATTTGGCCATACATGTGATTTAATTTATCTGGAAACTTTCCTAGAATTACAAGATCACTTATTTAGGTCAAGTTTGTATGTCTTATACATTAAAAATTCCCTCCTTCATCCAATGCAAAGAGAGCTTTAGAAAACTCAGAACTCAGAAACCTATTAGTTGGTCCCCTAAAATACCTAGGGTATATATTGTATATCCCTCTACTTGTATGGATAACATGAAATCATTTGAGAACTTATGTGCATCTTGCATTCTGTAGTAACCAGTGCAAATATAGCCGATGCCTTCCTTTCTTTCCTGGTGCATGGCCTTCTCTCTCTCTCATCCTTTAATTCGTTTCCTCCATGGTTCATGGCAACGAATGACTATATTTTCTTTGATTCTTTATTAGGCGGCTTATCGGTTTCAACTGGGAAACATATAAAAGTTGGTGAAACTTGATCGAAAGGAGCGAGCTGAAACTATTTATAGCGAAACGACCGGTTTCCTAGCACATACTATGACATAGCTGAGCTGGCTCCCATGATCTATACGTGACAGCGAAGTCTGGAGATCTATACGTGCCAATATTTTTTCGTTCCTCCTCCATTGATTAAAAAAAAATGAGAGGAGGCCTACCTCGGCCCATAATAGTTTGTTCAAATAATGGGCTGGGAACACATATATGGGTCGGCGTAGGAAAACAATTAATCGTATGGAGAACTATGAAAGTCTCCATCCTTTAACATTAGGTAAAGATAAAGATATATACTTGTCATTTTGATTGTAAAAAAACCTAAAACAATTGTTTAGAATAGAAAAACCACCGTTTTGGTATTATTACACCTTTTTTATTTGTAATCGCATTTGCATTTATGAAGACGTATTTTGCACGTGCACGTTTATTAGGGTTGAATAAAAACACATCATAGTTTCCAAAAAAAAATGATGAGGCGTGCATGCACCTGCGTGCCCTGCACGATGTCCTTCTCCCTCGCTACTTCTTCTGTATGGAGGAACGACCCCTCAGCCTACTGCGCGCCCACTCATCATGGTCATGTATACATGGATTCTAACCCCTAAAAAAATGTACACATGAATTCAAGTTAATTTTTTTTCCACGTACGGTACCTGAGGCGTGGCCTACACTGCCATGCATCATGCTCATCAGCTCCCAGTAATGCTAATAATACATAGAGTAATGCTAGAAATACAGAGTTACACGGGATTTACAAACTGGTGAGCTTTGATTAGAAAGAAAGAGCTTTCTTTCTAACTAACCTCTCTACCCTGATTTTCATGAATGTGGGCCCCTCCTCTCCCTCAATCTCTAGTCAAAACTCGCCAATTTGTAAATTCCATGTAACTCTATGTATCTCTAGCATTACTCCATCAGCTCACCTCGCTCCTCTCGTCGACCACCCGCTATATACATGCTTGCATAATACTTTGTGCTTCCTCTCCTTCCTCCTCTCATCCTCTAAGTACGAGTTATCTCCCGCCCTCCGTCCATGGTCCATGGTCTTCTCCTCTACACCTATGGTCTTTATCAGTGGCGGAGCTTCATGGGGCCAAAGGGGGCCATTGCCCCCTACTCCAGAAAAACTACCACTAATTATAGGTTTGAATATCAATTATTTCTTAGAGTTCATGCATAATTTATCTTCTTCGTCACCTCAACTCTGATTGCCCCCTCAAGCTAGTACACTACATCTACATGCTGGTCCAAGGCGCACCACCACCACCCTTGGCGTCGACAGCGCCAGCACACTCGTCCACCTCGTCGTTGGCACCACAGTTGGCGTTGAGGACATTCGTCGCCGGCAACGCCGGCGTTGAGAATCTTAGCACTACGTGTTGGAGCCCTACCTTTGGGATTGTGCATGCGCTCTCGGAGCGAGCAGCCAGTACCCCTCCTCCGCCGGGAAGCCGCCGGAGCTCCCCCGGCGACAAGGAGGAGGGCACCGCGATGGTGCACCTCCCCGTTCGCTGCAGCTGGCACCGTGATGGGTCGATCGAATGGCGTGGGCGTCGAGCGCGGCATCCACGCGATCGGTGCAGCGCACCTCACCGAGCAGACTCGGCGAGAGGATGGTACCAGGTCTTCAATCTCTTGTTCTTTTGGTGGTTTTTGCTTCCGATTCCTCTATTCGTCATGGGTAGTTCATCGTGGAGTAGTAGTTTTCGGGCTCATAAAACCCCACTTTCTGCAGTAGGCAATTTGGAAGTTTTTAGCATATGGGTCTGTTTAGGGCGCATCATGCGACATCTACTCATGTACAAAATTGTGGGCTTGTTTCGTTTTCTTTCTCTCAGTCCTTTGTAATTGTTTGGGAGCACCTATAGCTCAGCAGAAAAAAAGTTGACTGACGCAAACTGTTATTGTTTTGGTTTCCACTGATTAGGCCTACTGGTCAAGATTTTTAATTTCGGAAAAAAAATAATTTCTGGCCTCACCAAAATATGTGGAATTTTGGAAATTTTGCATATTCTGGATTTTTTAGATTTTAAATTTCACTTAATTTTAATGAATTTTAACACAATTTATTTATTTTTTAAATCAGTTTGAATCTACCTTGAAATTTCGGTGTTAAATATATTTTGGACCCCACTGAAATATGCGAAACTTCAAAAATTTCACTGAAATTTCGTTGAAATTTTTAACCCTGCTATTGGTTGTCTTTTGGTTATCCAGTTGCTGCTGTGTAGTGAGAGGCGAAAAATCAAAATCTTGCGTTCTGACGCAACAGAGTAAAAAGTATATATCAGGGCGGCTTGTTCCCAGTAGGGTTCCGTCAATGCATTGAGCACTGTTGCTCTGTATGATTAAAGATAAATCTTACTCCTATTTTAGTTTCAAGAAAAAGGAGCGGACGTGGTACGAGCTCTACAACAAGTATAAAAATGTGACATGGTTGGTTACTTTGTCATGGTTAGAGTGATAGTGGTATCCCAGTCCATTAGGGTTCAAGTCCTGGTGCTCACATTATTCCTGAAATTATTTTAGGATTTTCGGTGATGCGTTTTCAGTGGGAGGAGATGCTCCCGTCAACGACGACATGCCTACGATGATTTCGTAAATCTCAAGATGATATGGCGACTTAGTCTCTCGAAGGTGCTCATAGAGGTAGGGTGTGCGTGTATACGTTCATAGGGTGAGTGTATGCGCATATATATGAGCGCTTGTGTCTGTACTGTGTTAAAAACATTTCAATGTATAAAAAAAGAAAAATACAGAAAATGGAACATGACTAAAACCTGATGAAAACACATTTAAATGAGATAAAAAAATCTAACTACTTAGAATGGAAAAACTGAGTTAAGATATGAAAAGATGTTTTGAACTGATACATGAACAATGAGCTGAGAG
This sequence comes from Triticum urartu, assembly GCF_056163025.1. Lineage (NCBI taxonomy): Eukaryota > Viridiplantae > Streptophyta > Magnoliopsida > Poales > Poaceae > Triticum > Triticum urartu. The sequence goes on from NC_141879.1 coordinate 719,692,755, forward strand.
GGGACGATAAAATCTTCTGAAAATGTATACTATTCTTTTTAATCCATTGTACAACGAATTGTATGAATGTACAGTGTGCACGTGCTTCGTTTGTGCACTGATGCCTGTATTTTGTTGAACCTATAGCTTGATGCATGATTGATCGCTCAGGCTCACGTGTGTTCCGTTGTTATTCCACTAAGGCTGATCGACGTAGAACTTCTCTTCACAAAAAGTTGTTAATTGCCATGCAGCTGGAACATGGCGTGAAAAGGCTCATCTCATTCTCCTTTTGAAATGCTTTGTGTGTTAAAGCTCAGGAAAAAAATTACATGATGAACATTTTATAAACAATTTCAAAATTTTCATTCGGGTGTTAAAAACAATTTTTAAAATGTTCATGAATTAGAAAAGCATTTTCAAGATACGAGACAAAACATTTTATAAAAATGCATGAGGAACATTTTATAAAAAAGCGATGAAAAATTTGAAAATGCGCGATGGATTTATTTTAAAATGAAGCAAACATTTTATAAGTCGCACGGTAGAGAAAAAAAACCAAAAAACGAAAAAGTAAAAATATACATTAAAAAAATCCGCTACTGCTGGAAATTTTACAGAAAAGCCCTTGAGTAGAATAACAAATGTGAGCACCTAGGAAAAAGAGCAAAAATGGGGTCTTTTTTGGATAAATGTTAAGTTGTTCCAGAAAAACTGGGATAAATATTAACTGGATTAAAAGACATGTGTTGTTGCTAAACTTTTGAAAGGATGACAACCACTTGATTTGAACACAAAAATAGGCCGTTTGTGTGTCAAGGCCAAATGCATGACAAGGATGGACTTGAAAAAAAATGAGGAGACAAAAGGGTCAGGCGTGTTATGTGTCGAGAATGAGCTTGCAACTGGTACAAAAGGGTGTGGCCATTTGCGTGTCAGTAATGAACATGGAACTGTGCTAAGGCGGTCGAGGACAGAAGTTCCTTGTCAATGGTGAACTTACAACTAGAACAAAAATGGTTGACCCCCAGTTGTGTGTTGATGGTGGACTTGCAAATTGGCAAAAAAAAAGATCACCGCTCACCCCAGTTGCATGTAGATGATGGACTTGTAACTAAGACAAAAAAGGTCGAGCCCTGTTGCGAGCCGAAAGTGGACTTGCAACTGGGCCAAAACAAAAGAAACGTCGGGCCCTAGCTACACGTCAAGGATGGACTTGCAACCAGGGGAAAAAGACATGCTCCGGTTGTGTATCAAGTGTGAACTTGCTACCGAGGCCAAAATAAATAAATTCTATACCTAGTTGTATAATCGGGAAGCCTTTGATTGAGTTGTGTTCCCGGAACTTATTTTCAGTATATAACCTATCTGACCCTCACAAAAATCCTTATTTTTTGACAACTCAACATCTTTCTGGTGATGTTGATAGTGTAATTTGCCGCACATACACGTTTCTTTCATAGTTCATCATTTATGCTACTATATGCTTGTGTAAACAATAGTTTATGGTATTTCACCTAACAAAAACATTTCTTCCTCATGTGATGATGACGAAAACAGCTTGTAGAGAAGTTTTCTTGCACACAGAACCGTATCTGGAAATTTTGTCCATGTTTTATTGCAAGGATCCTATGTATTCATCCTATCATACGTAACTTGCTTATTGAGCTGTGCATATTTCCCCGCGCCTTCTTCTCCTACCGTGACCGCCTCAATGAGACGTGCTCCGCCTCGCGGAAGCGCTTGGTGGTCGGCCAAAGGATGTCATGGAGGTGATCAAACTCCCTCCACGCCCTCTGGTCGCCGCTGCAGGAGAGGGCACCACGCTCCCTCGCCTGCACGCGGACCCATTCCCGGACCTGGGGGCGGATGACGGAGCTCCCGGCCTCATCGTCGTGGCAGGCAAGCTTGTGCGGCGCCGAGCTACCGCATCCCCCTCGGCCACCACGCCCACGTCCTCCACTCGACATCGAGGCGGTCAATGATTCGCTGTGCATGACGAAAATGCCGGCTGGAGAGAGAGAGAAATTTGTCGCAGGAGAGAGAGAGAGAGAGAGAGAGGATTGCGATGGAGGAAGGTGGGGGATTTACCGGATAGAAACCCTAAAACGCATCGGATCAAGTAAATATAGCGGCCACGTTGGGGTTTTACGGGTCACCGGTATATTTTTTATGGGGTGGGCCTTTTTTTACACGATCTGCTCGAGCCAAAATTTTCACATTTCTTGTGACTCAGCCGGGATTGTAAGGGCCGGCAAGCTTATATATATGGGGTCTTCTAAGAGCATCTCTAGAAGATCCCTTCAAAGCTCGCCGGCCCATGTTGGGTGATGGTCGGCCTATGGGGCCTTACAAAGCGAGCCGGGGATGAGGACGTTGTGTCGTTCAAGGCCACGCGCAGAGCAAGCGTAGCGGCCAGACGATATAGGAGGTGTGGCGTGATCAGGGCAGCCGCACCGGCAGACCGCGGACGCGGGCAACGGTGGAAGGGATTAGCACCAGCTCCAGCAGCTTCTCCGCCACCACTACCAGCAGGCATACACATGGCGCAATGGGAAGGCGGCCTGGCCTCTCCCTATCGACTGCAGCAATTGCAGCTCGTCAAGGTCAGGTGCAGCAGCGTGCCCTCCGGCCAGGTAATCCAAAGGAAAAGGTGGAGAATTCAGATTTTGTTTTGGTGGCATTGCTACCCCTCGAAGACCTCGGAGTGCCCTAACCCTAGCCAGGTTGACCCAGAGATCTAGCCCTTTAACTTTCACCGAACGGCCTTTGGCCAATGGACTTTTCCAGCTGGTAAATTCATGAAATTTTGTGTCTGCGCTATGTAAAAAATCTCATGATTTTCCCTAGTCAGAGTATGATCAATTCATGAAATTTTGCGTTTCTCAAAAAAAAAACAGAAAGTTCAGATTTTGTTTGGTCCCTACAAATTGGCAGCAATTTTTAATGAATTTTTGCAATGTTCACATAGCAAAAATTACAATCTTTTGTGTCCTAAATCATGACATTTTTAAGAAATATTTTTCTGCCCATCATTGCATTATATGTATATTTGCGTTGCCTGCAAACTGGTGTCAATCATTTTATACTTTTCCCAGAAAAAAAAATCATTTTATACTTTTGCAACGTGACATGACAAAATTTATGATTGTTTTTTGTTTTTCCAAAATCACGGCATTTTTTGTGTAATATATAATCGTACAGAAATAATTTCCTTTGGCAAATTTATTTTCATGGCCTCGCAATTTAAATTTTATTTTTCTTATCCATGGCAAATTGCAGGAATGGTGATTGGGATCGGACCATTGGGGCCTTCGAATAGTTGGCTAGGGTTCCGTTAATAACTGACGACGGCCAGTTATTGGCCTTCCCCCACCCAAAATGTTTTGCCGCTGATCAACTCCGACTTGTAGTAGGATCGATGACGATTGGACGGATTGTTTCACCACGGATTCGGTTTGAATTCAAATTGCAGGGATCGGCAACGCCTTTAAAATGAATCGAAGGGTTCAGATCCACGAGACCTTGTCCGCTCTTTTCGTGGGTAGTAAGAACCAAGAAATCACGAGAAGACGACGCGGAAGCATGCCAAAGCGAGGGCGGGACGATGACGAGGAGCAAGGAGGAAGAACAGCTAAGCCAAAGCCAAAGCCAAAGCCAAAGCGGCGGGAGGCGCTCTACCTCGTCCTCGACGACTGGCGCTCCGGATACAGCATACGCAAGGTGAACCTGTTGCCCGCCGGCGGGAACGATCATCAGCAGACCTGCTGTTGCCCTCGCCCTTTGCCTAAGCCGCTAAACCGGCTGATGGCGCCGCGCGGGTACCCCAAGCACATCACGTCGGCCTTCGGCGCCCGGATCCTGGCGATGCACGCCAGAGACACATGCTTCACCTTCGACCCATCTACCTCCCCGTCGGCACAAAGCTGCTGTTCACCCTCAGCATGCTCGACGGTCTTCCCCATGCTGGACGTCCGCTCGCGGGGCTTCACCTTCGGCCCGGGCCAGCGGCATACTCTATGTCCGATCTACCTCGCCGTCGGCACAAAGCTGCTGTTCAGCCTCAGCATGGGCGCCTTCGAGATGCTCCGCCTGGAGGAGCGCCGCCGGCCCCCGCCGCCGCCGTGGGATAGGTCATGCGGCATGGAGTGGTCGTGGGAGGACCTCCCCAAACAGCCCTTCTATGCCTACGACGTCGCGTCCTACTCCGTGCACGCTGAGAAACACACCTTCCTCGTGAGCACCAAGACGATGGACGGCGATGTCACCGAGGCCACCTTCGCCTTTGACACGGTGAAGCTTGCGTGGAAGCTGCTCGGCAACTGGGCGCTGCCCTTCGACGGCCGTGGTCACTTCGACCGGCGCCTCGAGGCCTTCGTGGGGATCTCCAAGCACCCGGACACCTTTGGCCAGATCTGCTCCTGCCAAGCGCCCAGCTCCGCCTACACCGGTCATGAAGGGCAGTACGCTCCCCCTCAGCAGGTGCTCTGCAACGAGAAGCTCTTCAGCCAGGACCCGTCCCATCGGCATGTAAGCGCCACCCTGGTCTACATGGGACGCGGAAGCAAATTCTGCCTCGTAGAATGCCTCTCCGTTGATGAAGACAATCAGCAGCACGTGAATGAGGATGATTGTCGTCCTGATCAAGCCCTCGTCAAGGAGGAGGGAGATATGGGTCTGCACGCCCGCTGTGTCTATCGTTTGACCACATTCTCTCTCAGCATTGACACGAACGGAGACCTCACGACTAGCGGCAGCTGTCGCGTGGAATACTACAGAGTGCCTGATGCAGCCACTAAGTCGTTCCTAGCTGAAGATCCTGTGGCATTTTGGATGTAGTAAAAATGCTAAAGTCATGTCATCTGATATTCAGTTTCTATGCTTATTTGTTCGCTCACTCTGTTGCGTTCTACGTTTAATTAATATGTACACTCGGACCGACTCATTCAGTGAATGCATTGCCTTATGTTTTCAAACAAAAAAAATCCTCGACTATTTTCATCGACAACAAGAAGACGAATTTGCTAGGGCCCCCGCTCGGGCCCCGCGTCGCCTAGGGTAGGCGACTCGGGCGGCAGCCCCCAACCGCGCCGCCGCCGGGCCCCCCTTCTCTAGCTAATCCCCTCGCCGCCGCCGGAGGCCACAACCGGGCGAATCCCGCGTCGTGGCGGCGGCGGCTCTCCTCTCCCGCGGGGCCCCGCGGCTGGCGGCCCGCCTGCGGCTCGGATCCATGGCGGCGGCCATGGCTGGTGGCACGCGGCGCTGCTGCGGCAGGCGGCGCCGGCGTGGTCAGGTGGGCCACTCCCCTGGCTATGTGGATGGCGGGAAGGTGGTGGGCTTCGGCTGCGGCGACGGTTCCTCACTGGATGTTGGTGGCCATGGTGATGTTCGTCCTCGACCCCGATCTACTCCGACCTGCAGCGGATCCGGCCCTTGGTGGCTTCGGTCACCGTTCTTGGGTGCTAGCCTTGCAGATCCGGTGGCTGGAAGGGTTCCGGGGGAATCTCTTGGCCGGCGTGGCGGCCACTCCGATGGCAGTGCCTTTGGGTGTTGCTTCCCTCGTTGGAGGCTTCGGAGAGGATCTCCTTCCTTCCACCCCTCCTAGGAGCTCAGGTGAAAACCTCAGACCCCCCTGTTCCAAGCGACGACGACACCACGGTGGCGTGCTCCTTCCTGAAGGCGTTGCTCGGGGGCTGCTCAAGCGGCGGCGGAAGTGGCGGCGGTTCGATGTCGACACATGCATTCTGGTCAGCTTCATCTTGGAGGCTGCGGCGACGTAGGCGACGCTCGTCTGGTGGAGCTACTGCCGATGGTCGAGGCATCGTTGGCAGTCTGCGCCATCAGGTTCGGGGTGCTCAGGGGGAAACCCCAGATCTGGGTCTTCCGGATCGGATGATGATGGCGTTCTATCGCTTTCCCTTCTGGGGGCATCGTCTTGGAGCAAGTGCTGGCTGGAGGGATGGTGGAGCGGTGTTCCATCCCACACTTTGATGGCGGCGGAGATCGATGGCATGGCGCTGTGGAGACTCGGCGTCCGACGTGCGGAGATGGGCTCGCGCAGGAGGAGGTTGCTGTCTGGCGTCATGGTGACGTCGATGGCAGGGTGGCCAGACAAGGTAGAAGCCTCAATATGATCTGAAGAACTATGGATGATGGCGGCGACAACACACGAGTGCGTCTGACCGGATTATGCCCCAGACCTGGTATGTGGCTCGGCTGGGGCTTCCGAATGAGTTTCGGCTTCCGGCTTTTGATGTTAGGCTTAGGTGAGAGGTTTGGGTAGTGGCCCAGCTAGCACCCCTTCATCATTTTGGATAGGAGTAGCGGCATATGTTGCCAAGATGGTGGATTCAGGCACATTGTTGTAATACTTTGTAAGGTCCTCGAGCATAATCAATAAAGTGGCCGTATGCATCTCCCAGATGCAGAGGCCGGGGGTCATCCTCCTTTTCTAAAAAACAAGAAGACGAATTTGATAATTTCATCACCCTCTACGACGGGACGTGGTGTTTCTGAGCTCAAGCTTAAATGAGCGCGGATGAACAGCAAAACCCAGAAAAATTGAAAATAAAATAAAAAAATCTGATTTTTTTGTGACATTGACAGTGCTCACAAAATTTCATCATGACATGACATGCAAAAAAGAAAACAATGCATCACAATGTTGTTCTTTTCAAGTCATTATGTTCTACTCCGTCTGTAAAATTCTATAAGACGTTATAGATCACTAAAGGACGTTTTACATCACTATTTTAGTGATCTAAAACGTCTTACAGAAGTTTATAGAGGGAGTACATGATAAACCAAAAATAAACCCATAACAAAAATAAATATTGATATGCATTGGAAGTATTGAGGTCATTACTTACTGTATTGCAATTGTGGCCTTCATTTGTATTTACTAGCAATGTTATAATTGTGATCATTCGTAGTTTGATTTCCCCTTTTTGTGATGATATTTGAGTGTCCTAAGCAATTATTTCTCAATGTCTATATCGATGCACAATAAATTGGAGCGATGTTATCATAGCTCCAAATTTCTCAAGTATTTATATTTCTAATTTTCTTAAGGTGGACGGGCGCGGCAAATCATGCCTCTATGATGTAATAATAAGGCACAAAAGACACCAAGCAACCAATATCCGGAGCAAATAGGTGTTACAAAGCTTATTTCATATGTCACCAAGCAATCATGCACGCGCCAATACACATATATACGTACAATCCCAGATGAGAGCCAACCATCAGATATACTTAAAAGTCAAAGTCGAAGTCGGGTTCCTCTACCGAACCGCCATCGTCTAGATCAATTGAGTTGAAGAGATCAGCTATCGCTTCTCCAGTATCTATCGCGTCACTGATATGCCCGCTGACAGACAATGTGCGCTGGAATTTACTCCTGGACGGCTGATCTCTCCCGCGACCATCATCCTCGTTCTTGTTGACATCCGGTGGGTTTGCGCAGCACGGGTGGAGGCACAGCTTGCTGCTGTGGTAGTGGAATCCCAGCACGGCGTTGCCACAGGCGTCGCACACCAGCCTGCCGCCGTCCTTGGGGCCCTGGAACCGGAGCTCCAACTCAACGTTCTTAAGCAGCGGGTGCACAAGCTTGGTTCCTTGGTCCAAGGCGCACTGCTTGTGGAGGTCAAAGTCGCATGCATGGCACCTGTACCTTCCCTCCGTGCCGGGCTCACGGCAGCCGTTGCACACGAAGTTGGAGAGGCCAGGGGCGCACAGCGTCAGCATGTGTTCCAAGTGGGCCGAGTGGGAGATCAAGCCTGAGGAGGCCATGATCTTGGTCCCTTGGCCACAGGCGCACTGCTTGTGGAGGTCAAATTTGCAGGCCCGGCACCTGTACCTCTCGCCCAACCCGCTCTTACCGCAGCCATTGCACACGAACTTCCAGTAGTCAGTCGCCTCCAGCGACAGCTTGTGCCCCCAATGGTCGGGGTGCGAGATGGAGCGTGGGAAAGCCATGATCTTGGTTCCTTGTTCCAAGGCGCACTGCTTGTGGAGGTCGAACCTGCAGGCCCGGCACCTGTACCTCTCGCCCGCGCCTCTCTCACGGCAGCCGTTGCACACGAACTCCCAGTACTCGGTCGCCTCCAGCGACAGCCTGTGTCCCAAGTGGGCGGGGTGGCAGATCGAGGCTGGCAAAGCCATGCTCTTGTCCAAGGCGCAATGCTTGTGGAGGTCGAAGTCGCATGGATGGCACCTGTACCTCTCGCCCCTGCCGGGTTCACGGCAACCGTCGCAACAGAAGCTTTTCCCTGTGTCCTGCAGCCATAGCTTCTGTCCCAAGTGAGCCAGGTGGGAGATCGAGGCCGGCAAAGCCATGATCTTGCTTCCTTCCTCCAGGTGTACTACAATGGATCAGCCCAGCCAGCTTCTCTGATACCTAAAAAGCCATATCATGAAATTAACTTCACAATAATAGATAGATCGATGTGTTCATCAGTGATGGAGAATGAAAAAAGTTCACAAGAATTGACCTGCAGAATTAATGAAAAGAGAAAAGAAACGCAAACTAGGAAAAAAACTGAAGGCTAACATCAATAAAAGGAGAACAAAGCCAAAGACCACTCACAAAGACAAAGGCAAAACCCTACAACAACTAGAATATCATATATTCTCTGTGATTTGTTTTGATCAACAAAAAACACTTGTATTTCATCTAGTATAGTCTAGATTTGTTAGTTTCAAGATATGACAAGAATAAAAACTGGAAGTTCCAAGATATGATAAGTACAAAACTACATAGCCGAAGGCCGGTGGCCGGGTGATTCATGGTTCCAACAGTATTAATTCCCCAGAGAGCTGAGCACTAACCTGGAAGATGTGTAGTAATCGGCCGATCGATGCACTTCTCAGAAAATTAACATGCATCCAACAAGTGGGCGTACGAGAGGGGGACAAGAAGAAAAGGAGACCTCTCTGCTCGCTTTTATACAGCAAAAAGAATGAAGAGCGGGCCGGCAGGGTAAGATAAGGAGAATGGTTGGCTACAGATGACCGGCTGACTGGTTCAGACGTCGGTATAAACCGCCCCAGAACATCGTTTTCAGTTTCAGTTTCCTGTTGATCAACAAACCACGTACATCGACTGGGTATTAATCGGACGTAACATACACGTACATATATATCTGGCTGGCATTGCATGCGTGCATTCTAAGTACTATATCGGTGATGGCGACTCATCTCCTGATTTGAGTCAGCGTGTACAGTCTAGTTGACTTGGACTAGTAAACGCAAGACCACTTGCCTGTAGCCGTCCGAGGTGCCGTAACGGTAAGGCAACGTCGGCTTGCCTCTGCTCCCTGGAAGCGGATCCTCTAACATCCTTATGGGATGTCACGAAGCTACAATGACATGCGTGTGTAAAACGGAGAAGGAATGGCAGGGTTACTATAGCAATTACTGTGCGGATTTACTGTAGCATATACAAAAATAAATTGAAAAATAATTTTATTGCATTATAATTTTGTTTGTATGTAATCTTTGTAAATGTATACAGTAGATTTGTAATTTGCAAATTAATTATAATCATTTTAGGCTTAACCATATAGATGTGAAGAAGGGATGTCACGGTTACTGTAGCTTACGTGACATCCCTTGAGGATGTTAGAGGATCCGGTTCCCTGCTCCCTATGTCCTCGGAAAACAAAAAATGCGACACTTTAGCATGCCACGGATTCCACCTACGGACTCCTCTTTCTTGAGAACCACTCCTTGTATTTATTCATTCAAGTGGAGCATCTCTGATTGAGCAGGGTCAATCAGGAAATCAGGGATAACATTCATATTACAAGCATTGTCTAAAAAAGCGAATGCATGCCTAGCACATTGGCGAGCCACAAAATTGGCCTCCCGACGCACAAAGACTAGATCAAATCCCTCGAAGTCTGAGAGATAAGAGTGCATCTCTCTATAAACTTGGCCTCCGACAGACATGTCGTCTCCTAGTGTCCATATGGTGCAAATGGACTGACAATCTGATTCCACGATCACATGTGATAACGATCTGCCTTACTAGCAAGTTTCATAGCATCACGACAAGCTAGGATTCCGGCTATGAATGGGTACTCCTTAGCGGAGTATTTAGAGCATCTCGCAAATAAGAAGGACCCTTGATCATCCCTAGCCACCACTCTGGCTCCTGCATCTCCCATCGCCTGGTCGGTCGCCTCGCCGCAGTTCAGTTTTACCCAGTTTAGTGGTGGTACCTTTCAATATTCCTTTACGAGGTCATGTCCATCTGTATCACCACTTGGAATATCAAGTGATGTAATCAGCTCATCCAATTGTCATGCCATATCAAAGTGGTCATATAATTCCCAATTCTTGGTCCGACATCTGAATCTGCACTCCAAGATAGTTGTCATCTAAACCTTTGTTCCCCTCCCCTCCCCCCTCGTGTCGCCTCCCCTCGGGCAGCTCCAGGGCCCCCCGATCCCGTGCCACCAGCCCCTCCCGTGCGCGGGGCTAGCCTTTTACCCGTCCCCTAAACCCATCGGGTTTTCTAAACCCACGGGAAATCGGCAAGTTTTAAGCAAACATAGTAGCAACACAAAATAGAATTTCAGCAGCAAAAAGAGCATATTTCAGCGGCATAACTTCAACCAAAAGATTAAAAATAGAAGTCAACAATGTACCTAAATGTACACTACCTATACCTGAATGCACAATTGCAATTTCTGTTGACGGTGTCAACAATGTACCTGAATGTACACCACCTATACCTGGGTGGGCTAGTGTGTAGTCGAGCCTGAATGGCCCAATACACTCAATGCAGTATTTTGGTGGGGGTGGCAGGTTTTGGGTTCGGGTATTGTTGAAATGGGTTTGAACCCGCGAAACGTGATGGGTTTTATACTTTACCCAGCAGCAGCCCTGCGAGGTTAAAATGACACCCATTCATGTTCCCTAAGGCCATGTACAACGCATCACTTACAGCAGGCACTTAGGAATAGAATCCCTGCCGTTTTGCTCGTACAGAAAGATTTTCCTGGCGTCTCCCAGCCAGCGATGCTAGACTTGGCAGCCGGTTAGATGTGACATAAAGTGCCTCGGCGTTTGTGACACAGGATCTTACGCTACAGTTTTTTAAATTATTTTAATTTTTTAAAAGTCTATCTAAATGTCTATGCATTGGACATGCCCTATAATAGGGTAAAAAAAGAACCCACTGGGACATGGGTTCCGGGGCCCATTGCCATCTTGAGGCTGCACCTCCTCTAGATCAGAAAGTAGGCTGCGCTAGCATCCTCTCCCCTCCCCTCTCCTCTCCCGTGGGTGTTCTTGACAGATCGATCGATCTGCGGGCGCGAAGTTCCTGTCGCCATTAACTAACCTGTGGATCCTCCCTCACTGCAGCAGCCCATGGAAGATGCAGCCGGCGGGGGGCAGATCGGAGCACCACCACGGCGTCGCCGACGCGCCGCCCTTCCGGATGGAGGACCTGCCTGCGGTAACTACTCACATTCCGCCAGTTCCTCTTTTTTCTCTCCTAATCTTCCTTACATTACAGCAAGGGAAATAAAATCATTGCTTGATGTGATGCATTTGCATCTCCCTGAACCATGGATTTGGAACTCTGGGGCAAAAATGTGAGCCTCAATGTTCAGGGCTTCTCGCTTAAATTGTTTTCTGCATAAATAGGAACATCAACTATGCTTCAACTATTGTTCATTTCATGTTTTCCTAAGTGGGGCTCGATATTTTAGGTTCCTCACTGTGTCTACCAGTTAGAAACTCAGGTCCTTTCTTGTCGCAGGGGATTCGGACTCTTATAATCTCACTGCTGCCACTGAAAGAGGCTGTGAGGACAAGCATCATTTCAACAAGTTGGAGAATGCTCTGGAAATTCCACTGTAATCTATGATTCGATGGCCCCAATGTTCCGGATTCTGATGCCGACGATGAGTTTGCTTATCTGGATTATGATACCGATGATGAGTTTGCTCATCAGGATGGTACCAAAATAACACGAGCAAAGTTCATTGAGATCGTAAATGGGGTTATTTGTCGGCATAGTGGGATAGGGATCAATAAGTTCAGCATTAAGTGTGGCCTGCTCATAGAGTACTCTGATCATCTTGACAGGTGGATTGGGTTTGCCGCTTCATCGAAGGCAAAGATAATAAATATTGATCTGACGTACAAGGATTACATCTTCCAACAAGTTCACCAGTTCCCTCTTGAGGCCTTGGATGCTCAAGGTAGTTCCCTTGGGGAACCAAAAGCTTTTCCCTGTGTCCTGCAGCCATAGCTTCTGTTCCAAGTGAGCCAGGTGGGAGATCGAGGCCGGCAAAGCCATGATCTTGCTTCCTTCCTCCAGGTGTACTACTCTAGATGAGCCCAGCCAGCTTCTCTGATACCTAAAAAAACATATCATGAAATTAACTTCACAATAATAGATATAGATCAATGCGTTCATCAGTGATGGAGAATGAGAAAAGATCACAAGAATTGACCTGCAGAGTTAATTAGCCCAAAAAAAAAGACCTGCAGAGTTAATTGAAAAAGGAAAGAAACGCAAACTAGGAAAAACCTAAAGGCTAACATCAATAAAAGAAGAACAAAGCCAAAGACCACTCACAAAGACAAAGGCAAAACCCTACAACAACTAGAATATCATATATTCTCTGTGATTTGTTTTGATCAACAAAAAATACTTGTATTTCATCTAGTATAGTCTAGATTTGTAAGTTTCAAGATATGATAAGAATAAAAACTGGAAGTTTCAAGATATGATAAGTTTAAAACTACATAACCGAAGGATGGTGGCCGGGTGGTTCATGGTTCCAAAAGTATTAATTCCCCAGAGAGGTGAGCACTAACCTTGAAGATGTGTAGTAATTGACCGAAAATTAACATGCATCCAACAAGTGGGCGTACGAGAGGGGGGCAAGAAGAAAAGGAGACTTATCTGCCTGCTTTTATACAGCAAAAAGAATGAAGAGCGGGCCGGCAGGGTAAGATAAGGAGAATGGTTGGCTACAGATGACCGGCTGACTGGTTCAGACGTCGGTAAACCGCCCCAGAACATCATTTTCAGTTTCAGTTTCCTGTCGATCAACAAACCACATACATCTGGACTGGTATTAATCGGATCGTAACATACACGTACATATATATCTGGCTGGCATTGCCTGCGTGCATGCTAAGTATTTTGGTGATGGCCACTCATCTCCTGATTTGAGTCAATGTGTATAGTCTAGTTGACTTGGACGAGAGGAAAGTACTAGTACTAGTAAACACACGACCACTTGCCTGTAGCCGTCCGAGGTGCCATAACGGTAAGGCAAGGTCGGCTTGCCTCTGCTCCCTATGTCCTCGGAAAACAAAAAATGTGACACTTTAGCATGCCACGGATTCCACCTATGGACTCCTCTTTATTGAGAACCACTCCTTGTATTTATTCATTCAAGTGGAACATCTCTGATTGAGCAGGGTCAATCAGGAAATCAGGGATAACATTCATATTACAAGCATTGTCTAAAAATGTGAATGCCTGGCACATTGGTGAGCCACAAAAATTGGCCTCCCGACACACAAAGACTAGATCAAATCCCTTAGAGGATGAGAGATAAGAGTCCATCTCTCTACAAACTTGGCCTTCGACAGACCTATAATTTCCTAGTGTCCATATTGTGCAAATGGACGGAATCCGATTCCACGATCACATGTGATAACGGTCTACCATAGCAAGTTTCATAGCATCACGACAAGCTAGGATTCCGGCTATGAATGGGTCCTCCTTAGCAGGGTATTTAGAGTATCTCGCAAATAAGGACCCCCGATCATCCCTAGCCACCACTCCGGCTCCTGCATCTCCCGTGGCCTGGTCGGTCGCCCCATCACAGTTCAGTTTTACCCAGCCCTGCGGTGGTACCTCTAACGTTCCTTTATGAGTTCATGTCCACTGTATCACCCCTTGGAATATCAAGTGATGTAATCAACTCATCAACTCCATTGATATTCAGTGTCTGGTATTGAGATTCTCCATATACATATTTCTATTGCTCCAAATTGCCCACATCACTGAAATAACTACTACAACATGCTCCTTCTTCAGAAAAGCAGTGTCCAACAGATCTTGCTTCCACTTCAGGGGATGTAGCCGAGGCAGCTTCATGCATAAGCTTATTACCTTTGTCAATCAACCACTTGGGGGGAGGGAAGATCGTGAGGAAGAAGACTGTGTTTGATTGCACAACACCCGTAGATGACAAATGGTATCATGTTGGGCTCAGCCAAGGGTGCTTTTACACGAGACGAGATATGCGGCATTGCAATTACCTGCGGCATAGTTTACCTTTGCACATGATGATATATACCACAGTACAATTTCTACACACGCTTCGCCATATTGCAGAGGTCAATGAGGATCAGGAAGCCTTCTTACATTTGTACCTCATAGCACAGAATACAAAGACTACTATATTCAAAAAACTCAGCCCAGCCATCATCAGGTAGAATCTATCCAAATGCCCTTCATTCAAGTTATCAGGTATCCACCCTGGGCTGCCTCCTCTGGCTGTGAATACTGGCACAAGGGAAAGGATAAATGAACTAAGGTAATTTCCAACCGACATGTTAACAAGCGAGAATGCCATACATAAGCTTCGCATGCCATCTGGAGATTCATCATAGAAAACCTCAGTTAGCCCAATATTGGAGAACACCTCGGCGACGCCTAGCAGGAAGTACTGGGGTCCTTGCCACATGATGCTCATCGGAACAGCCACCTTGCGGTGCACCAAACCTTCGGCCTGTGCAATCTGTAGCCGGTTACCCTCCACCAATGCTGCTGACACCATTGAGAACATCGAGAAACATAAACCAATCCCTATTCGCTGTGGTGACGTAATGCCATTCGCTCTGCCAGTAAATTTTCTAATTACTGGAACAATGAGTCTCTCATAAATTGGAACCAGTACAACGACAGTAATTGTATCTACACACTGGAAGGATGCAGCAGGTATTTCGAAAGACCCGATGTGTTTATCCATTGCCATCCCTTGCTCTACAAATGTTGAAGACATCTGTTCCTGAACTGCAGCAAACAATACCATTGCCGACCAAATTGGAAACATCCTGATCAGAATCTTTAACTCCTCTACCTGAGTGACAGTGCAAATCTTCCATTTATTATGTTGGCCAGGAGATTCACAGTCAGGTAATGTCACAATTGCAGCTTTATCAAAGAACCTGAATGGGAAAGAAAAATGTGACCACTTTACTAATTATAGAAATCTACTTGATCAGACTCTGTTTCAACTTCCCTTAACACTGAAATAGAAGAGAGAAATATTTTTCGTACGAATTTCAGCACATCCATTTGTACCACAATAGAAGTTTCACAAAAGTGTGATTTTTTTTCCTTTTCAGGGATTCGAATATAAGTTAAAATGTAGCTTATAATACCATATTACTAGCAAATAAACTAATCTAGTATACTTGAATGGAAATTCAAAATAGAATGAATGCATAAATTATAAACTTAAGAGTCAAAATCTCAGCAGAGTATTACTCAAGTCCAGTTGTATGCTCCAATTTCCGCCTGCCTTCGATTGCCGAGCCTTGCCCCATAAACTCATAAAGAGCTGAGGAATCACATGGCAAAACTTTATCAAAGTTCCGAGTAGCTGCAATGACAACCTGGCATAGTCTTGTCAGAGGGCTTCCTCCAGGCTTCTGAAATCTATACACGATGGAGCCCAAGAAAAAAATACATACACCTAAAGTCACAAACAGTGTTGAAATTGTAAAACCCCAGAGCCAGCCTTCATGTTCTTGAACCCAGACAATAACAGTCCCAGCAATCAATGAACCAGCATTGATTGCAAAATAATGCCAATTGAAGAAGGAGCTCTTTCTGGTTTTCTCCACATAATCGGTGTCATCAAATTGATCGGCTCCAAAAGACGTGACACAAGGGCGCTGTGCACCATACCCTAAACCCACCATGTACAACCCAACCAAGAATATGGTGTACTGAGAAGAGACTAGATGTACCAAAACAGTCCAAGCGTGAGGACCGGCTGAGATTAATTGAAGTGCTGCTGATAGAAGCAACATCATCATTCCCTAAACAACAGAATGAAAAAAAAAGATAAACAGACATGTTAAGAAAACTGAACTCAGATGTTGAATGCACATGTTAAGGTAAATAATGATCTTTTGATCTCTTGCAATCAGGCATATAGGTTGGTTGCTAGATTTGTTGGGCTGTTTAGTTTTTATAGTTTCTCTTTTGTTTTGTTTTGGTAAGTGCCACCTTTATGGCTATGTTTTCGCAGGTGTTAGAGCTTTGCGCAATTTTTATTTCTTCTTCCAATACAAAATGACACACAGTTAGATGCATGTTCGAGATAAAATAAAGTGCTGAATGCGCATATCATATCAGAACTATATATGCATAAGTGTCTTCGGAAAGGTGCCACAGCACCTAGGAGTCCCGGCACCCTCTAATCTTGTCCGTCCAGCTATATTACGAGTCGTGCAAGGCACTGTACAGATGCAGACGTTTTGCAGGATCAGCTTGATTAGTCGGGCTTTTTTAAGCAGACAAACAGCGACGGGAGGAGGTGTAGCATGCAGAAATAGGTTTGGCAGGAGTAGGCCTGGCAGAAGGTGTATGCGGTGCACACGATGGTTGAAGTGACCGCGATGGAACAGGTGCGAGCAGTGTGTCAGATCCTGTAACATCCGGTTGCCTCTTTAGCTTTGCATGCAGTATGTAAAAAAATCGACATCCACCACATACAGCCAATGCTTTCTCCTCAGACCCCAATGGCTGCTCCACTTCAGTTAATTAAGCAGGCAATTTACAGAGTCAAACACGGCCAGTCCTAGGCTGCAGCAGATAGAATTGGTCAATGGCTAGTGTAGTAAAGGCGAGATGCATCTGATTCTTTTGTTTTCTCTACCTCGTTCACGCAGCGCATGCATGTGATTCTTATGTCTTTTTTTGATTGAAGAGAGAGCGGAAAGGTGAGGAGAGAGAGCATTTTTTATGAGCGAGGAATGGAAGGAGAGAGAGGCTGTGAGAGAGGAGAGAAAAGAACTGTTTTCCATGGATGGAGAGGCTGTGAACGGAGAGAGAAGAAAGGTAGCAGGCCGACATGTCATCTCCAATGTCTATTCATCTTTCTTTCGGTAGGTGGTCAGGAGGAACAGGCCTAGAATAGGCCCAGATTCATTCAAATATTGTGAACTCTCCCGTGTTTAACGATGCAGTAGACCTGCTAATTGATTCCAACCCTACAGTGCATGGCACAGATCTCCAGACGCCATATTCTGCACGGACGGTACAGATAACAGGGTGTCTAGGCATGAATGATAACAGGGTGTCTTTGACTCTTTGTGATTATTTTAAATCATAAATAGGCATGAATGATTTGTAGCGCTTACAATAATGAAAATCATGCAGGCGATCAAAACTGTCCGGTACTTTCCCAGATATGAATCGGCAACGAAGGCTCCAACCAGAGGCGCGAGATAGCTAGTACCTTGCCAAGTTGCAACATGTCTTGCAGCATCCAAATTTGTTTCATGTAGGACTTTTGTGAGATAACTGACAAGGTTTTTTCCAATGGAAGAATATGCAAGATAACAGCAGAGTGAACAGACTGCAACAAAGTAGTTTGCCTTTTGTTAGATCTTGTATTGAATACAGAAAGCGACCACAAAATTCTAGTGTCAAATTCAACTAGAGTTCCGTTCACTATCTGAAGAGACAAATTATCTTCACAAATACAGTTGGGATCACGCTGGATGTATAATATATGAAGGCTTGAGTGTGAAGTATTTTTTTAAATGCATACAAGCATCTAACCATCACATTTCCATGGTCTTCCAACAGAAGGTTACTTATGCATGAGCATTGTGCTGTACTGACTGACCTATGATTAAGAAGGAGGCCTTCCAATTCCCTGTATGTTTTCTGCAAGCAGGATGCCCACTGATGCAAACAGATCCATCACCTGTATATTCTGTTGTATTCTGCACTTCACAGTAAAGCAAAAGTAATCAATGATAAATCTCGCCGATTGAATTTTTGAAGATGTAGCAATAGAGAAATGTGCATTAAAATAATATAATTAATGGCGCATTCACAGGTAAATTGGTATGAACAGAGGGAGAGCTGGTATCTGATAATTACAAAGGTACTATTATGGTTACAAACTGGGAGTAGTTTAGTCTCAAAACAGATGTTCTTTGAAACCATGAGCCATCACCTGTCTATTTTCGATGCTGTCAGAAACTCAGAATAGACTGCATCCATGTAAGTATGGCTAATTAAGGAGAGTATACTTCCTTTATTTATATAGATTATACTACGTACTCCCTCCGTCCTAAAATAAGTGCCTTAACTTTGTACTAGCTTTAGTACAAAGTTGTACTAAGCTTAAGATAGTTATTTTGGGATGAAGGGAGTATTAATTAAGAATAGGCACATGGTTCGGAAAAAAAGGAATACTAAAAAAGGCTTTCGTCCCGCTTTATATACTACGTACTCCGTCCATCCTAAAATAAGTGTCTTAACTTTGTACTAGCTTTAGTACAAAGTTGTACTAAGCTTAAGATAGTTATTTTGGGATGAAGGGAGTATTAATTAAGAATAGACACATGGTTCGGAAAAAAAGGAATATCAAAAAAGGCTTTCGTCCCGCTTTATATATGAAGCAAATCACCAGAGCACAAGTTTGAAATTTAATACGGCATGCTTCATCAGGTAACTAAGCATGGAAACCGTTTGCTTAGACTTAATTAAGACACTGTTGCCGGAAGAGAGGGAGATAGAGAGCGAGGGAGAGGGAGAGAGCGAGAGGGGAAGGGAGTGAGGGAGAGAGAGCGTACAAACCTCTCGTGATGAGCCGTCTCCGTCTAGCAGAGGGCTGTTGTCAAACTGATCCGTGGAGTCCATGGCTCTGTTCTTACAGGAAGATTGGAAAAAGGTTTGGGAGCTGCTGAACAGTTACAACTGTTTGGTTTCATTTGAGTTACAACTGTTACAGGAAGACACAAAACAAGAGAGGAAGCAAGAGGAAGAAGATAACATGAAACGGATGGAGCTGCAGGTCGCATGATGTCTCAATCTATGGCCCTACAATAATGCACAGAAATGATCGGTGCTCGTTCCAACTGCTTCGGGCGTCGCATTCATCGAGTATATATATAGACAAACATGCTGCAGCCTGCAGGTCGGATTTACTTTCTTCCAAACCGAGAAAGAAAAGCAGCGAGCGCCGTGCACTTCTTGGTAAGGACGGGGCAGGGGAAAGCATTATTGATTCTGTACACTTGGAGCCCAAGAGTGGGACGGCTCTCCGTGTCCATGGACACTCACGGCTAAGGCCAACTCCACCGCGCGACTCCAAACGGACGTCCGTTTTGTCTCGTTTTTATCCTTTTGGGTAGGGATTTGGAGTCGTGTCCGGGCCTGTCCTGGGATGCGGTGGCCGTCGCTCAGCGCGCGGCCGCATTCTTTTGCCCCATCCTGTCCGTCAGGGCCAAGAATTGCCCAAATTTGCATTAAAACTAGTTTCGAACCCAAATATTTGTCTGAAAATTAAAATAGTTTTACAACCCAATTGAAATTGTCTTTAATAAAATAGTTTTACAACCAAATCGAAATTGTCTTGACTGAACATAAAATGGACAAATACATCTATTGGTTGCCAACGTGATCCCACACGTGCTCAACCAAGTCATTTTGAAGATTCACATGAGTGTGCCAATCACGCATCTCACGGTGGAATTGGGCAAACTGTTCAAATGTGGCCGGGTCTTGGTGCAGGGGCTCAATATTTTCACCTTGATAATCAAATCCTTGGTCGAAGATACTCTCATCAGTGCAGCCACCACAAGATCGTCATCATCCGACGACGAATCGTTCGATGAACAAAGGAAGTGATGGTAGAAAAACTCGTCTTCACTGTCCATACCTTTGTTGGCAAAAGGTCGAACATCTTGCGCTCGTGGTGGCGAAGAGGCCGCGATGATCACCTCGACGCAGTAGGGTGGTTGTCGGCCGGCTACAGGCCGCTCTGGAGCTCTCGTGGGAATCTACCTCGGCCGCCGTGGTACGTCACCGGCAGTCGTGTCCCCTCTGCCACCGGCAAGGACGGCGAGGGCCAAACCTCCTCCGATCGACGGCCAAAACTACGGCGGAAGCGCGGGCGTGGTGGCGGCCATGTCGAGACGTGGTTTGGTACGGACGGCGGGGGGGCTGCGCGGTGAGGAGGCGGCCGGAGAATAGCGGCGGCGCCGGCGGCGGGGCGGGGCGGGGAGAGAGGGTGAAGCGTTGGGAGCGGAGGGACTGCTAGTGTCCGCGACAGGCGGGCCACGGGGGGGACAAAGGCATGCGTCGAGGCCGTCCGCGCGCGTCCGTTTCACCCCAAACCGAGTCCAAGTTTGGGCCGAAGATGGGTCGGAAGCGGACGGAATCCGGACATTTGTCCGTTTGCGCCCGTGCGCTAGGCCGTCTCGTTTGTCCCTTTTACCCCAAACGGACAAGGACGGACAGGATAGGGTCACGCGGTGGAGTTGGCCTAAGGGCGCGCATCCACGTTTCCCGCTCCTCCACTATCCGGCTTGCCTGTTCCCTTCCCATGCTCCTATCCGTGCTCCCACTTCATCCTACGACTGTCTTTTTTTACTAATCTAATTATCTCCCCCTAATTTTAAAGAGGTGGAGTCGAGTCTTGTTTTGTTTCTATCAAATTAAGCCACGTATGCGGGAGTACGGATGGGAGCATGGAAAGAAAGTAGGCAAGTCTCGTCCGCAACAAACAAACTTAAATCAGGCATGCAAAATTCACACATATATAAGCGGTCATTAGGAAACCAAATTAACAAGTTTGCATCGGTCGGACAACACTTAAACATAAGTAAAACTAAACTAAACAGACAAGGGTGGAGGAAAGCCCCTTCTCCTTGCGGTCAGCAGTGCTGCTTTGGCCCTCCGTGTAGGTGTTGGAGGCAGAGGCATGCCGTCGTCGGAGCTGGCTCCGTTGCTAACATCCGAGGCGTCGTCTAAGGAGATCTGCCCAGCCAGCCTCCGGAGCAAGTGCTGCTGCTCCACGGTTTGCCGATGCGCCTTCGCCTTGCCCGCTGCAGAATACTGACAGTGAGCAGTACTACACATTCAGAACACACATTTTTTCTCGAATACGCACGAGTGTATGTATCATATATTGATAGAAGAAGAGGGGGAAGAGCCCCATCCACAGTATTTACATGGCGCTTACACAACGCGATCCACCGTGCCAGCTAGAGGTGGACTCATAAACTTACTGTGCAGCTATGCAATTTGTCGTTGACATGTACTCTCTCCGTCTCAAAATAAGTGTCTTGACTTTAGTATAACTTTACACTAAAGTTAGTATAAAGTTGAGACATTTATTTTGAAACGGAGGGAGTAGTTTTTTTTGTTCTCATTTTT
This sequence comes from Triticum urartu, assembly GCF_056163025.1. Taxonomy (NCBI): domain Eukaryota; kingdom Viridiplantae; phylum Streptophyta; class Magnoliopsida; order Poales; family Poaceae; genus Triticum; species Triticum urartu. The sequence goes on from NC_141879.1 coordinate 719,714,188, forward strand.
CAAAATTTGTCCGCGTGTTCAACAAATGTTCGAAAATTCTTAAATTTGTTCACGTTGAATAAAAATGTTTGCATTTTCCAAAGTGTTCAGAATTTTGAAATTAGTTCCCATTTTCAAAAAAGGTCAAAGTATCAAAAAAATCATGTTCCTCAAAAATTGTTCGTATTTTCTTGAAAGTTCAGTGTTTCAAATTTTGTTCTCATTTTTAAAAAAAATTCAAAATGTGTTCCAATTTTTCAGGATTGTTCATGTTTTCAAAATTTTGCTCAAAATGTTGAGAAATGTTTGCATTTCAAAAAGTATTCAGTTTAAAAAAACATGTTTGAAATTTTAAATCTATGGCTATTCCTAGTTCTTCAAGTACCGCTCTACTCATTATGAATGCTTGGCCCGTGCATTGGTATGCCGCTGCGTCCGAGAGCATAAGGTCGTCTTGTGTTCGACTCCCAGCCACAGCACTAATCATATATACTTAGAAAGTTCACTCTCATTATTTGATTTATCTCAACATGCAGTATAGACACCTCAGCATCGAATCACATCCAGCCATGTCACACCTCATGCAGTCCCACTCAAGCCCATCTCCTTAGGTCTGACCAAATATTACTAGAAAAAAAACGAAATCTTTAGGATTTCTCGAAGGAAAACGTTCAAAATAATCTGACTTACGTTTCTCTCGCGCAAACCGCCTGGAGCGAACGACACGTGTCCCACCCAACACACCGCTCGCAACCACCCTCCAGCCTTATCTCTTCGGCTCCACATGTTCACCCCCACTCGCTTCTTCTTTTTCCCCTTCTTGTGTCGTCACAAGCGAGAAAAGGGCCTGAGGTTGGTGCTGGAGCATGAAGGAGGAGGTCGGAGGATGGCGCCGCTCTTCGCCGGTGCTGTAGTGCAACACGGGGAGGCCGGAGGCGGGTGCCACTCATCGTCGGAGGGAGTTGCATCTCAACGGCGGCGGAGGTGTTGTGCGGCACAAGCGGCGCCGCGGACCCCGTGGAGCTCGCCGGTGTGGTGCTACAATGGAGCTCTCGCGCGGCGGCTCCTGGTGCTACGTTGCGGCGCTCACCGGCGGGTTGTCGAGCTGCAGTGCAGCGCTCGGTGCCTGAGCTCGCCGACACTTTAAGTGCAGCACAAGCGGTGATGCGACCCCCGTGGGGCTTGCCGGGTGCGGTGCTGCAATGGAGCTCTCGCCGGCCGCTCCCGATGCTTTGTTGCAGCGCTCGTCGGTGGGGTCGAAGCTGCTCCCGGAGCTCCAATGGAGCTCTCGCCAGCCGCTCCTGGAGCTCCATTGGAGCTCTCACCGACGGCTCATCGGAGTTGTGATGCAGCGGCCAACGACTCCCGGTGCTCCAATGGAGCTCTCGCCGGCAGTTCTCGGAGCTGTGATGCAGCGGACGACGGCGGCTCCGGTGTTGCAACGCAGTGCTTTGCCCCGGCGGAAGCGATTATGCTTTTGCAGTGGCGGCCTAGACGGGGATCGAAGGGATGGCTGATGCGGTGCGGAAGGAGGGGACAGGGAGGAGGATGGCGTGTCTGCGTTGACTTTTTTTAAGGGCTGAGATATAGCAGATCGGATGGCTGGCGACCCGGCTTATTTCTCTGGGAAATCAGCCGTTTGATTTGTAGCAGCCGCCTTTCTCGAAACGTACATGCCAATACAGTTCAACGAAACAGACGGCTGTTGGGTTAACTAAAACCCGAGACGACCCCTGACCCAACATTTTCTCTTCGACTTCTGTAACAGACAAGGCGTTTAAGGAGCCTCCCAATGCGTCTTCCTTTACTTCCCCACACATCTCATCTTCCCACCCCATCTCACGAAGCAAATCTAGTCCAGTTGCAATTGCAACCACCGAAATTGAGATTCACCACGCGTGACTTCATAATCGGACCAAGATGAGGTTCAATGCTCCTCCACCGCGGCGCGGCTCGACCGAAATATCGCACACCCGTAGCGCATCCTGGGCAGCTCTCATCAGCTTAGATCCGCCGTCCGCATGGGCTTCACCCGCCAGCGGCTGCCCATGACACCCCACCTCGAGCCGGTGTGGTGCCACCAGCAACCTTGCCGCCGCCCATCATACAACCCTCATCCCCCTCCCTTCGCTCTGGTCTGCAGTGCGGCGAGCCGGTCGGCATGGCGTACTGTTGGAGATGAAGAAGAGGGTCTATTTGCACCACGGAGAGTACCCATCTGTTCTCTCAACATCTATCACCACCTGAAGTTTTTGTCAGATTGTATTGCAATATGCAAACAAAACTGTATCATGGGTATTATGTTGCAAGGTAAATGGATAATGCCTGACTATTTCCTGAATTCCTTTTACATTATTGAGTCTGAAGGTAACTGTTATTTTATATATATTGCAATTGCATATTAAGATTGAATGATCTGCTCTGCTGCGTTTCATTCATAATAATATGTGCATTGGGTTTTCTTTAGAGAATTTTGGATCTATACTTCCAGGAGCAGTCCATTGGTTGATATCTTTGTCTCTATTATATTTCAATTTTCCAATAGTGTTTTAATTAAAGAGGGAGGAATGAATGAAGCAGAAGATTGAGTAAGTTCAGCAAAGGCATCCAAGATTGCCCCCTTCGTGGTCAGAATCATTGCCATATCCATGGTGATGGCCATGCACTATGCCCCGACACTTTCTGGTAAGAAAATGATCAGTAACATATCATAATAGTCGTGTGTTATTTTTCTCATGGATGGTTCAATGCAGTTCATAGAGAGTAAGGTGTCATTTCGCAAAAAAAATGAGAGTAAGGTGTCATGAAGTTGTGATACATTTAGCTTACTGTGATTGCTTACCAAACGTTGGTAAATAAAAAAATGGAATCCACAATATTATATCATACGTACATGTATCAGTTTGCATGGAATAGTGTGTTATTTTCATGAATATTCTGCAGGACACTCTATTCTGTTGTGCTAATGTGCTATCTGCCCTTGCTTCAAATGAATGAAAATCAGTCGTTTAACTAAAAGTATGTCAAATTCCATGATTATTTGGTAGTTGCTTGCATGTGATTGCTATTTTGAACTGCATGGGTAATTTGGATCTCAGTGCTTTCCTCTGTATAAGTTCTCATGCTCTTCTTAAATAATCACTACAAGAAATATGTCAACTTATGACCACCACTATTGGTCACTGAATGGTCACACATTTCCATTTATGACCTTTTGTGACCAAAAACATAAGGTCAAAAGCTGGGCGTCGTAAACTGACTATAGCGACATTTCTTCTGGAATGGTCGCAAACGTTTATGACCAAAATATGTCCACTGTGGCGTTTTGGTCACTAGCAACCTCTCCAGGCCACGTAGGCATCCAGCGTGGCAAGCTGATGTGGCACAAGATTCAGCCCGGTCCAATTCAGTTTTCTACATGAGCCTAGCCCAACAATTCGGCCTTTTTTTATATTTTTTTCTTGATTAATTTTGGTCAACTACATGGGCCAGGCCCAACATTTAAGCCATTTTATTTTTGGGCCGTAGCCTTTTTAGTCCATTGATTTTTCTAGTTTCAGCCATTATACATTGGGGTACCACTAGTAAGCCAGCCCCACATGTCATGCTTATCTCAAAATATGTCCCACATGTCAGAAATTTCGAAATTTGTCAAACAACCATTATAGCTTGGACCCTCTTCTCAGGTTTCCATTTCACGGGTATTCAAATCACATACACAATCATTGTTTTGAACAAACTAGAGAGCAAATGAAATTCGTCCAAAATAAGACTACATTAGTCTATTACAATTCAGTATACTACAACCCAGATATGCGGACAATTACAACACATAATATGCTCCTCTTTGTTGATATGATTCACAGCTTCGGCCTTGGATTCACACTTCACCTGTGCAAAGAATAAGAATGAAAATATAAGAATAAGAATGTGTTCATGGAGTGATCCAATAACTTATAAGCAAGAATTGACATCAAATGCCATGTAGATAAATAGTATGACTAACACTAACCAGTATGTGTTCATGGAGTGACAAATGTTCTCACTAGCTAGGATTTTTTTGGTATATAGTATACTGACATGTGCAACTCTAACTAAATTGATCATAGAAATGAAAAGAACTATAAGCATGTTTTTTTGGGTATATAGTATACTGACATGTTCGTTCAGAATCCAGGCAACAGAAGATACACAGCAGATACACATTCAGAATCCAGTCAAATTTTAAGCAACAACAGAACAGATCTAACAAACCAGACCATAATCAGCATGCATCAGGATTTATGGTTCTAGCAAAAAAGTGGCTGACTAACAAACTAGATATGCTTCTTCAGACTAACAAAATGGCAGCAAACATACTAATCAGATTGATTCGTTCAATTAGGCAGGCAGGCAGTTAGTCCATGTGGCTAATTTATACAAGTACTACCTAGTGCATTCCTTGCTGCAAACTAGGTAATCATCACCAATCTAAACTGTTGAATGATGCCGTCCACCAATGATAGATACATAGCGTGTACTGCAGTGGTGTAATAAGGCATGATTTTGTTGAATCCTACACGTACGTACGTACGTACTGACGGATGGCATGGTTTGAATCCATCAATCAAAGAGACAGACGGACTGGCTTGGATCTGCTCACCTATAGTGTACTGTACGACAGGGGCAGCAATCCAGCCAGCATCTGCGCGAGTGTGGAGCACAGCCGCCGTCATCTGCACGAGCTCGCTCCTTCCTTGGTAGAGGGCAGCAAGGTCCAAGCCATGGCCTTGATGTCTGCCGGCGGATCTGGTGGATGCGCCCCCTGCCGCACCAAGATCGAGGGGACAAGGTTCTTGGAGGAAGCGACCAAGCCGCGTCTGCCATGCACAGGGCCATGACCAGGCATCGGGGAGGATGGGGCTGGAGTCGGGCATTTCGGGAACTCCTACAAATGAGATGGAAAGAAGATTAGTCACAAGTAAACAATCACTGTTTCCATCAGTACATTGACACTTGTAAGTAATACATCATTCACTTAAAACAAGTAAGGTCAAATAGATACATGACATGACACAGGAGGCATATGTTGCCAGTCAAAGATGGCACTTCTATAGGCCTTTAAAAAAACCATACAAGTCAGTGATGCTCCAACACAACACTCATGGACTAAAATAACAAGATAAAAAGATGTTGCCAGACAAATATGGCACTTGTATAGACCTTGAAAAAAATACATACAAGTCAGGTATGCATACTGATTTTACTAATATGTTATAATTGTCTACTCTGGAGTTGCAGCATCACTTCACAACATGCTACACTCTTAGGTATGTTAAGCAGTGCCTATTAATCTGAACTTAGTGTTGATAAAAAGTGTCTGCTGAATTCCATAGGGCAACATATGAAGTGAGGAGATTTATTCCTCATGACACTACAGGTAGATATCAAGAACACAAACTAATGGGTATATATCCATGCTTAGGATGGAGCATACAGAACAAGCAGAATTTTCGTTGTATTAAGAAAAGGTAAGGACTGTAGTATTATAATCCATAGTATGCACAAAATTGATCTTTTCATAGTACTACATTCATTGTTGTCATTGGCATAAAAAGTATAGTATTGAAATGCTTAGTTTTTTTCAATGAGAAACTTGACATTCTGTACAAAAAGTTGCAATTAACTAGCACAACTATGGTGCATCTAATAAGTTGACATGGATGACAATCAACTAAACTACGTGGTCCGATGGTGCATCTAATAAGTTGTAGCGACTGCGCAAGCCATCGATAGCTCTGGCCACAGACTTTGCCATTTGCCATGTCAGGGAGGGTCACCTTGCACACTGACCATTATGAACCAAGTCAGTACTAAACGATAAACCACTGCTATAGACAGTGGCTTGAATTGAAGACTGAGATGAAGTAAAATTGAGAAGATAGATGTCTTTGGTGAGCCTCTGCAGTACTACGAGATGAAGACGACTGCACATCTGTCATCAACTTCTTGTATGATGCCTGAAAGGAATCCACACCGACAGTAGGGTCGCAATTTCAGGTTCCCAGTCCACACGGAATTCAGATGCACCCACGACCAGCACTAGATCAAACATTGATCGAATCAAAGGAGAAGTGGTACCTTGATGTCGTCGGCTTGCTGGGAGTAGTTGTCGAGCATCTTCTTATGCTCCTTGTCCTCCTCCGTCATCTGCACGCAGCTCTGCGTCTACATCTGAAGTGAAGAGCACACATGGACATGGAAGGGGATCCATCACATCACATCAGAGGATCGATTGGGCACGATCTCAGACGACAGGTTGAGGAAGGTGCGGAGGAACTCAATGTCATCGTTGGCCAGGTACCAGTAGTAGTGCTGCCACGAGAAGGTCTCCCTGACGTACTCCTTGGACTTGAAGCTCTGCATGAGCTTGATGACCTCGAGGTTCAAGGCATCGACCCTGGGGGTGCTTGGCCGGGTTGTAGTTCTTCTTGGCGTACAAGACTCCCTCTGCACACGCATCACAATAGATTCATTAGTAAAATCACTCAGTCCGTCCAAAGGAGTGGCATTCTTGCACACATAAAAAGTTGAAATTAGCACCAAGGAATTCAGTTAAGATGCTCAGACTATTGTAATAGTCAGTAGAATTCTTCCAGATTGCAGCTTGACCTGAGTGGTGTCCAAACTGTCTATGCCCGAACCTTGCAGCAACCGCGCATAAGAGCGAACTCGCTGCGATCAATGGGTGCCAAGAACACTGACGGGGCAACATGGTTAAAACCCTACGCAACACATGGATCGAACCCTACAGAAGAAGACTAACGAGATGGCATCTGAATCCTGGCCACGGCCGGCGCGGTGCGTAAAATGGGCGGGGGAGGGGGGAGGAGCTCACCCTAGAAGAGGTACTTGCAGATCTCGCGGCGGTTCTTCTTGGAGATGATCTGCGGAGGGAGACAAGGGAGGTCAGATTAGGCGGTTCTACGACTGGGGCAACCAACGGGGAGAGTGGACTCGGTTGGGGATGCTTACCATGGTGACGGGCGCCGGGGGAGGAGGCGGGGGCGGAGACGGCGGTGCCGCGGCATGCAGGGGAACGCCCTGGCCTCCTCCAGCCCCCTCGCGATGCCATCGCTCGCCCGCCACTTGGCCAAGCCCCGCGGGTCGAGGCCCACGCGCCCGCCCACGTCATCGGGGAGCAGCGCGAGGGGCGCGGCCCCGTAGGCGGAGAGGGAGCAGGGGCGCGAGCGGGCGGAGGGATCCGGAGGCGGGTGGTGCGGCAGGCGGCTGCAGGGGGAGAGGAGGAGCCATCGGTGCTCTGCTGCTCAGCTCGCCGAAGCCCGACCACGAACAGGTCGGCGGCGCGACCGGAGAGGAGACGAGTTGTAGGTGGAGGAGGACCGTGGGCTCCGGCGCGATCTTGGGGAGGGAGACCGCGGGCTCGGCGTCGCCTGGGGGTGGAGGAGCCAACGGCGGCGTGCGCGGGTGCGGGGAGGGTGGGAGCCGCTGCGGGTGCGGGGAGGGGGTGGGAAGGAGGTTGGCAGCGGAGATCTGGATGCGTTGGGAAAGGGAAGGGTCGGGGTGGCGATGTGGCGAGGATGGGCGCGGGGAGGCCATGGATGCGGGGAGGTCGCCGCCGGCTGGTGGGATCGGGGGAGGGGGATCTGAGGGGGACGAGGGGATCTGCATCGGGGGAGAGGGGAGAGGAAGAAAGAAAGAAAGAAAGAAAGAAAGAAAGGAGGCGGGGGGGGGGGGTGGATGGAAAATGCCAGCTAGGGTTTCGCCTCAGGTGGGGTTGGTGGGGGAGGCGAGGAGCGACAGCTACCGTTGGATCCGGGAAGATCCAATGGTGTTTTGTGCATGATCCGTGTGCCTTGTCCACGGACCAATCAGAACGCAATACAATATTATGACCAATTGAATTGGTTGTGATAAATTTAAAAATAAGATGTTAGATCATCTTAGCTATTTACTTGACCTGATACATTGGAAAAAATGAAACAAATGAAAAACCTTCTCATCATGTCATCAAATGTGACCTAGTTTTTAGAAGAAAAAAATAACAAAATAGTAATAAGGAACTTTTCATTTTCTTTGCACGAAAATTCATTTTTCATTTTTTGAGTGCTCAAAATGAGTTTTTTTGTGAAGAACCACCATATATTTGTTACAAAATTGTACCAAATCATTTTTATAAAATATTAGGACATATTTAATGCACAATTGACAAAATGGTTGGGTGCCAAAAGTTTTGATCCACCTCTGGTGAAAAAGACAAATTCCCGCCGATTCAGGTGGAAGCGGGTCAAATTTGAACTGCAGCTGTCTCATAGTTTGCTATTTATTTTTTCCAAAAATCATTTCTAGGTACATAAGTATCTATTTAATCAGAGAAACATCAAAAGTTTTCCAAGATTCAACCACTAGCTAGGAACGGTCAAGCCCGCCGTTTTGACTGCATTTTGAAACTGGCATAAAAAATTCAAAAAAAAAATCAAAAAATTGGAAAGCCTTCGCATTCTGTCATTATATGTGACCAAGTTTCCAGGAAAAATAATAAATTTGTAATACGGTAATTATTTTAGAAAAGTGTTCTCATAAATGAGCTATCATGTGTGAAGATTCATGGATTTCAACCCAAACGCTCAATCTCATGGTCACATTCATGGCATAGTTTGTTCAAATGATCTCATATTGTGCACAATCGTGCATCTTGGAATTCCAAACAATGTTGCCAAAGGGAGTTTTCATTTTCCTTGCACGGAAAATTCATTTTCCATTTTTCGAGTGCCCGAAATGAGGTTTTTTTGTGAAGGACCTACCATATATTTGTCGCAAAATTGTACCAAATCATTTTTATAAAATATTAGGACATATTTAATGCACAATTGACAAAATGGTTGGGTGCCAAAAGTTTTGATCCACCTCTGGTGAAAAAGACAAATTCCCGCCGATTCAGCTGGAAGCGGGTCAAATTTGAACTGTAGCTGCCTCGTAGTGCTCTTTATTTTTTCCAAAAATCATTTCTAGGTACATAAGTATATATTTAATCAGAGAAACATCAAAAAAATTCAAGATTCAACCACTAGCTAGGAACGGTCAAGCCCGCCGTTTTGACCGCATTTTGAAACGGGCATAAAAAATTCAAAAAAAATTGGAAAACCTTCGCATTGCGTCATTATATGTGACCAAGTTACCAGGAAAAATAATAAACTTGTAATACGGTAATTATTTTAGAAAAGTGTTCTTATAAATGAGCTATCATGTGTGAAGATTCATGGATTTCAACCCAAACGCTCAATCTCATGGTCAAATTCATGGCATAGTTTGTTCAAATGATCTCATATTGTGCACAATCGTGCATCTTGGAATTCCAAACAATGTTGCCTAAGGGAGTTTTCATTTTCTTTGCACGGAAAATACATTTTCCATTTTCCGAGTGCCCGAAATGAGGTTTTTTTATGAAGGACCTACCATATATTTGTTGCAAAATTGGACCAAATCATTTTTATAAAATATTAGGACATATTTAATGCACAATTGACAAAATGGTTGGGTGTAAAAAGTTTTGATCCTCCTCTCGTGAAAAAGACAAATTTCCGTCGATTCAGTTGGAAGCGGGTCAAATTTGAACTGCAGCTGCCTTATAGTTTGCTATTTATTTTTTCCAAAAATCATTTCTAGTTACATAAGTACCTATTTAATCAGAGAAACATCAAAAAAATCCCAAGATTCAACCACTAGCTAGGAACGGTCATTCTCGCCGTTTTGACCGCATTTTGAAACTTGCATAAAAAATTGAAAAAAAATCAAAAAATTGGGAAACCTTCGCATTGTGTCATTATTTGTGGCCAAGTTCCCAGGAAAAATAACAAACTTGTAATATGGCAATTATTTTAAAAAAAGTGTTCTCAGAAACGAGCTATCACGTGTGGAGATCAATGGCTTTCAAGCCAAATGATCAATCTTATGGCCACATTCATGGCATAGTTTGTTCAAATGATCTCATATTGTGCACAAGGGTGCATATTGGAATGGCAAACAATGTTTCCTAAGGAAGTTTTCATTTTCGTTGGACGAAAAAACCATTTTCCATTTTTCGAGTGCCCGAAAGGAGGTTTTTTTGTGAAGGAACTACCAAATAATTGTTGCAAAATTGGACCAAATTATTTTTATAAAATACTAGGCCATATTTAATGCACAATTGACAAAATGGTTGGGTGTAAATTGTTTTGATCCACCTCTCGTGAAAAAGACAAATTTCCGCCGATTCAACTGGAAGCGGGTCAAATTTGAACTGCAGCTGCCTCATAGTTTGCCATTTATTTTTTCCAAAAATCATTTCTAGTTACATAAGGACCTATTTAATCATAAATACATGGTTTGGTGGCGATACGTCGAGGTTTGGGCGGTGGCCGAGGGCCCCAACTCTAGAGCGCGTAAACTCGCATGCCCGTCGCGTGGTCACCGCGTGACCGTAATTTGCCATGTGTTCTTGACGGCCTAGGCATGTCTATTGGGTTGGGCACTCCCCAGGTTGGTGCTAGGAAGAAAACTACAACATAAGATTCTCACGAGGAGACCGATCGATGCTCAAACATGAATTAGCAGCCAAGTGTTTGATTTGCGGTAAGGGAAATGCACATGGCAATGGGTGTGAGTTTTGGCTGAGGATGATCATCTACTAAGGAGAATGTCTTCACAAATTTTTAGCTCAAAAGGAGGATCCTAGGTGGTACTTGTTTTGCAAAGTACCACGCTAGACAAAAATATGAATGCTGAAGCTGGGCTCAAAATAATGAATGGAGTGAGCTGAAATTTTGTGGAGGATGGTTATTTCGGCATAGGAAAGCATTGTAGAAAATTGATACCATTTGGACGTGCCAAAGTAGTAGTTCCTTCACAATGCTCTTCTATGGAAAGAAACTTGGGAAAACTAGTGAGAGAGATTGGATGAATGAAATGAGCTCAAAATTGGTGTAGGTAAGTTACTTTGGTATGGTCATGCGCTGGTCAATTTTCAGATCATTTGGGTAAGCCTAGCTAGTACTTACTTCACAAAGCTTCTCTTGAGGTAGAAACTTTGGAAATTTCCCGAGAAAGATTTACTAGGAAAATTGAGCTGAATATTACCATGTGGCAATGATTTGGGTATGGAAGAGTGCCCGAAAAGTTTGAGGGTAATAGGAGGGGTCTATATAACACTTGCTTTGCAACGTGCCAATTTGGCCATAAAATATAAATTGAACCTGGGCTCACATAGATGATTTGACTGAGCTGCAATTTGGAGGAGGGTGATAATTTGGGCATATGAAGGAACTGTATACATTTGATGTCATTTAGAGATATAAAAAAGGTATTTCCTTCACAGTGCTTCTAGGTGGACAAAAACTTTGAAAATTTGCCGAGGAAGATTTGCTAGGCAAATGGAGCTGAATTTTGTCATGCGGTAATGATTTGGATAGGAAAGAGTGCCCAAAAATTCCGAGGGCAATCAAGAATATATAAATAGCACTTCCTTCATAAAGTGTTGTTGTGAACAGAATAGGAAAATGAATATTGTTGAATTAGTTTTGAACTAGGCAAGGAAGGATTTTTACATATTTGATGAAGATATGCCCCAAAGAATTTATGAGATTTTTTTGGGAATTTTGGGAATGATAGAAATATAGGTTGCTTCACAACCTAGGGCAAAAACTGCCACATGGACATGACACATAGGCAAAACTGATGAGATGGCGCCTAGTCATCACAACCCACCACAATCTACAAGGCTATGACCATCTATATTGGTCATTAACAACTAGAAATAAGGCAGCGGACTAGCACTGTTTGCTTTGTGACCATTTCGTGTAAGGAAATTACGACATTTCTGACCAAAATGGTCGCAATGGTTTAGGGTTTGGAGCCCCCTGAAGAGCTTTTGACCAATTGGTCTAAAATGTTCATAAATTTATGACCAATTCTTCGAGGGTCACTGACAGAAGGTCATAAGTTTACATATTTCTTGTAGTGAATGCAGTGCAATTTTTTACGTTTGTCTCGGAGAATTGTTTAATTGCTAATATATGTCTAATTGCATGAAAGTTCAATACATGGCCCTCATAAAATATATATAGTGGCAGTTAGTTGTATTCTAACTAAGTTTTTCATTATTTTATAGATGACAAAAATACTTCACCCTGATGAGTGACGAGGATGGTTCCTCATAGGGAGTGCTAAGGATCAGGACTAGCTGTAACACAAACCCAAATTTAAGTATCCGAAGCACTTTTTTATCTACTTAGTGTCACTTCCTTTGTATTAGGACTCCATATGCATGGAATTCATTATGCACAAGTGGCAATCCCTGATACACTGAGCAAATGGTTTCCTTCATATTATTATGTGTTACCCAACATTATATAAGCTTTTCTCTACAAAATATTTATTTACGCATTCCCGCAGCAACGCGTGGGGTGTCATCTAGTTTTTGGAATTTTGCATACCACAGTCGTGTTGTTGGGTCGGCCCATGTAGCCATTTGTGTGTGCGTCCGGCTGCTAATTGCCGCAAAACGCGGAAGGTAGGAGCTCCCATGGTGAAGAGCTTCTAAATGGTCCTCACGGTCTGACCTGTCGGGCCTCCTTTTTGAGGGTAGGTGCCGCCGCTTTATTTAATTTAAGGTCCTCAAAACCCGGAATGTCATGCGAGATTACACCCAAAATGCAGTCTGCGGGCACCCCCAACCAAACCTTACAAAGTTCGTCTCCTACCCCTACTCTAGCCAACTTATGCTTCGCGGCATTCGCAGATCGTCGAACCCAAGTTACCTTCACTCCTTGCTTCGTCTCCAGCATTTGTTTTATGTCATGGATCCACGGACCAACTGCCGAGAAGTTCCTACCCCGTTGGTTAATCATCTGGACAGCTTGTAACTATCCATCTCTGTTGGAAAACGTAGTAATTTCAAAAAAATTCCTACGCACACGCAAGATCATGGTGATGCATAGCAACGAGAGTGGAGAGTGTGATCTACGTACCCTTGTAGACCAACAGCGGAAGCGTTATGAAAATGTGGTTGATGTAGTCATACGTCTTCACGGCCCGACCGATCAAGCACCGAAATGACGGCACCTCCGAGTTCTAGCACACGTTCAGCTCAATCACGATCCCCGGACTCCGATCCAGCAAAGTGTCGGGGAAGAGTTCCGTCAGCACGACGGCGTGGTGACGATCTTGATGTTCTACTGTCGCAGGGCTTCGCCTAAGCACCACTACAATATTATCGAGGACTATGGTGCAAGGGGGCACCGCACACGGCTAAGAGAACGATCTTAGAGATCAACTTGTGTGTCTAGGGGTGCCCCTTGCCCCCGTATATAAAGGAGCCAAGGGGGGGTGCGGCCGGCCCTAGGAGGAGGCGCGCAGGAGGATTCCTACTCCTACCGGGAGTAGAACTCCCCTCCCTTTCCCTAGTTGGATTAGGACTTCGGGGAAGGAGGAGAGGGAAGAAAGGAAAGGGGGGGGGCGCCCCCCTCCTTGTCCAATTCGGACTTGGGGGGAGGGGCGCGCGGCAGCCCCTAGGCCTCCTCTCCTCTTCCTCCACTAGGCCCATTAAGGCCCATTAGGTTACCGGGGGTTCCGGTATCCTCCCGGTACTCCGGTAAAATGCCGATTTCACCCGGAACACTTCCGATGTCCAAACATAGGCTTCCAATATATCAATCTTTATGTCTCGACCATTTCGAGACTCCTCGTCATGTCCGTGATCACATCCGGGACTCCGAACTAACTTCGGTACATCAAAACTCATAAACTCATAATATAACTATCATCGAAACCTTAAGCGTGCGGACCCTACGGGTTCGAGAACAATGTAGACATGACCGAGACACGTCTCCGGTCACTAACCAATAGCGGAACCTAGATGCTCATATTGGCTCCCACATATTCTACGAAGATCTTTATCAGTCAGACCGCATAACAACATACGTTGTTCCCTTTGTCATCGGTATGTCACTTGCCCGAGATTCGATCGTCGGTATCTCAATACCTAGTTCAATCTCGTTACCAGCAGGTCTCTTTACTTGTTTCGTAATACATCATCTCGCAACTAACTCATTAATTGCAATGCTTGCAAGGCTTATGTGATGTGCATTACCGAGAGGGCCCAGAGATACCTCTCCGACAATCGGAGTGACAAATCCTAATCTCGAAATGCGCCAACCCAACATTTACCTTTGGAGACACCTGTAGAGCTCCTTTATAATCACCCAGTTATGTTGTGACGTTTGGTAGCACACAAAGTGTTCCTCGGCAAACGGGAGTTGCATAATCTCATAGTCATAGGTGTTGGGGAACGTAGTAATTTCAAAATTTTCCTACACACATGCAAGATCATGGTGATGCATAGCAACGAGAGGGGAGAGTATTCTCTACGTACCCTCGTAGACCGAAAGCGGAAGTGTTATATCAACGCGGTTGATGTAGTCGTACGTCTTCACGATCCGACCGATCCAAGCACCGAAAGCACGGCACCTCCGAGTTCTGCACACGTACGGCTCGGTGACGTCCTCGCCTTCTCGATCCAGCAAGAGGGGCAAAGTAGTAGATGAGTTCCGGCAGCACGACGGCGTGGTGACGGTGTTGGTGAAGAACAATCTTCGCAGGGCTTCGCCTAAGCCCTATGAAAACTATGACGGAGGATAAACTAGAGGAGACGGGGTTGCCGGCACACGGCTTGGTGTTTCTTGATGTCTCTTGGGTGCTAGCCCTACCCCTCTATTTATATGCTGAGCCTTGGGGTCGAAACTTGGAGTAAAAGCCTCCACAAAGTCGGTTTGACCCGAAAGGCAAGAGTCCTTCTCGGACTCCAGGGCCAGACGCCAGGGTTCCCGACGTCTGGGCCCAGACACCAGGGACCCTGGCGTCTGGCCTCTGGACTCCGCAAAACTTCCTTTTGCGCTTTCCAAAAACTTCGTGGGCTTTCCCCTTTGGCCCAGATAAAGTGTTCTCGTGCCCAAACCTTTCGGGAAACATCCGGAACCCCTTCCGGTGATTTCCGGAACCCTTTCGGTGACCAAACACTATTATCATATATATCAAACTTTATCTCCGGACCATTCCGGAGTTCCTCGTCATGTCCGTGATCTCATCTCGGACTCCGAACAACATTCAGTCACCAACATACATAACTCACATAGTACTATATCGTCAATGAACGTTAAGCGTGCGGACCCTACGGGTTCGAGAACTATGTAGACATGACCGAGACACCTCTCTGATCAATAACCAATAGCGGGACCTGGATGCCCATATTGGCTCCTACATATTCTACGAAGATCTTTATCGGTCAGACCGCATAACAACATACGTTGTTCCCTTTGTCATCGGTATGTTACTTGCCCGAGATTCGATCGTCGGTATCCAATACCTAGTTCAATCTCATTACTGGAAAGTCTCTTTACTCGTTCTGTAACACATCATCTCGCAACTAACTCATTAGTTGTAATGCTTGCAAGGCTTATGTGATGTGCATTACCGAGAGGGCCCAGAGATACCTCTCCGACAATCGGAGTGACAAATCCTAATCTCGAAATACGCCAACCCAACATCTACCTTTGGAGACACCTGTAGAGCACCTTTATAATCACCCATTTACGTTGTGACGTTTGGTAGCACACAAAGTGTTCCTCCGGCAAACGGGAGTTGCATAATCTCATAGTCATAGGAACATGTATAAGTCATGAAGAAAGCAATAGCAACATACTAAACGATCGGGTGCTAAGCTAATGAAATGGGTCATGTCAATCAGATCATTCACCTAATGATGTGATCTCGTTAATCAAATAACAACTCTTTGTTTATGGTTAGGAAACATAACCATCTTTGATTAACGAGCTAGTCAAGTAGAAGCATACTAGTGACACTCTGTTTGTCTATGTATTCACACATGTATTATGTTTCCGGTTAATACAATTCTAGCATGAATAATAAACATTTATCATGATATAAGGAAATAAATAATAACTTTATTATTGCCTCTAGGGCATATTTCCTTCAGTCTCCCACTTGCACTAGAGTCAATAATCTAGTTCACATCGCCATGTGATTTAACAGCAATAGTTCACATCACCATGTGATTAACACCCATAGTCCACATCGATATGTGACCAACACCCAAAGGGTTTACTAGAGTCAGTAATCTAGTTCACATCGCTATGTGATTAACACCCAAAAAGTACTAAGGTGTGATCATGTTTTGCTTGTGAGATAATTTTAGTCAATGGGTCTGTCACATTCAGATCCGTAAGTATTTTGCAAATTTCTATGTCAACAATGCTCTGCACGGAGCTACTCTAACTAATTTCTCCCACTTTCAATATGTATCTATATTGAGACTTAGAGTCATCCAGATCAGTGTCAAAACTTGCATCAACGTAACCCTTTACGGCGAACCTTTTTGTCACCTCCATAATCGAGAAACATATACTTATTCCACTAAGGATAATTTTGACCGCTGTCCAGTGATCTACTTCTAGATCACTATTGTACTTCCCTTGCCAAAATCAGTGTAGGGTATACAATAGATCTGGTACACAGCATGGCATACTTTATAGAACCTATGGCTGAGGCATAGGGAATGACTTTCATTCTCTCTCTATCTTCTGCCGTGGTCGGGTTTTGAGTCTTACTCAACTTCACACCTTGCAACACAGGCAAGAACTCCTTCTTTGACTGTTCCATTTTGAACTACTTCAAAATCTTGTCAAGGTATGTACTTATTGAAAAAAACTTATCAAGCGTCTTGATCTATCTCTATAGATCTTGATGCTCAATATGTAAGCAGCTTCACCGAGGTCTTTCTTTGAAAAACTCCTTTCAAATATTCCTTTATGCTTTGCAGAATAATTCTACATTATCTCTGATCAACAATATGTCTTTCACATATACTTATCAGAAATGTTGTAGTGCTCCCACTCACTTTCTTGTAAATACAGGCTTCACTGCAAGTCTGTATAAAACTATATGCTTTGATCAACTTATCAAAACGTATATTCCAACTCCGAGATGCTTGCACCAGTCCATAGATGGATCGCTGGAGCTTGCATATTTTGTTAGCACCTTTAGGATTGACAAAACCTTCTGGTTGCATCATATACAACTCTTCTTTAATAAATTCATTAAGGAATGCAGTTTTGTTTATCCATTTGCCAGATTTCATAAAATGCGGCAATTGCTAACATGATTCGGACAGACTTAAGCATAGATACGAGAGAGAAACTCTCATCGTAGTCAACACCTTGAACTTTGTCAAAAACCTTTTTCAACAAGTCTAGCTTTGTAGATAGTAACACTACTATCAGCGTCCGTCTTCCTCTTGAAGATCCATTTATTTTCTATGGCTTGCCGGTCATCGGGAAAGTCAACCAAAGTCCACACTTTGTTCTCATATATGGATCCCATCTCAGATTTCATGGCCTCAAACCATTTCGCGGAATCTGGGCTCACCATCGCTTCTTCATAGTTCATAGGTCCGTCATGGTCTAGTAACATAACCTCCAGAACAGGATTACCGTACCACTCTGGTGCGGATCTCACTCTGGTTTACCTACGAGATTCGGTAGTAACTTGATTCGAAGTTTCATGATCATTATCATTAGCTTCCTCACTAATTGGTGTAGGAGTCACAGAAACAGGTTTCTGTGATGTACTACTTTCCAATAAGGGAGCAGGTACGGTTACCTCGTCAAGTTCTACTTTCCTCCCACTCACTTCTTTCAAGAGAAACTCCTTCTCTATAAAGGATCCATTCTTAGCAACGAATGTCTTGCCTTCGGATCTGTGATTGAAACTTTTTCACATAAGCATCGCAACTCCAAACTTTAAGAAACGACAGCTTAGGTTTCTTGCCAAACCATAGTTCACACGGTGTCGTCTCAACGGATTTAGATGGTGCCCCTTTTTAACGTGAATGCAGCTGTCTTTAATGCATAACCTCAAAAACGATAGTGGTAGATCGGTAAGAGACATCATAGATCGCACTATATCTAATAAAGTACGGTTATGACGTTCGGACACACCATTACACTATGGTGTTCCAGGTGGCATGAGTAGTGAAACTATTTCACATTGTTTTAATTGAAGGCCAAACTCGTAACTCAAATATTTTACCTCTGCGATCATATCATAGAAACTTTTTATTTTCTTGTCACGATGATTTTCCACTTCACTCTGAAATTCTTTGAACTGTTCAAATGTTTCAGATTTATGTTTCATCAAGTAGATATCCCCATATCTGCTCAAATCATCTGTGAAGGTCAGAAAATAATGATACCTGCTGCAAGCCTTTATATTCATCGGACCACATACATCAGTATGTATGATTTCCTACAAATCTGTTGCTTGCTTCATTGTTCCGGAGAACGGCGTTTTAGTCATCTTGCCCATAAGGCATGGTTCTCAAGCATCAAGTGATTCATAATCAAGTGATTCCAAAAAGCCCATCAGTATGGAGTTTCTTCATGCGCTTTACACCAATATGACTTTAAACGGCAGTGCCACAAATAAGTTCCACTATCATTATTAACTTTGCATCTTTTGGTTTCAATATTATGAATATGTGTATCACTACGATCGAGATCCAACGAACTTGTTTCATTGGGTGTATGACCATATAAGGTTTTATTCATGTAAACATAACAAGAATTTATTCTCTTACTTAAATGAATAACTGTATTGCAATAAACATGATCAAATCATATTCATGCTCAATGCAAACACCAAATAACACTTATTTAGGTTCAACACTAATCTTGAAATTATAGAGAGTGTGCGATGATGATCATATCAATCTTGGAACCACTTCCAACACACATCGTCACTTCACCCTTAACTAGTCTCTGTTTATTCTACAACTCCCGTTTCGAGTTACTAATCTTAGCAACTGAACTAGTATCAAATACTGAGGGATTGCTATAAACACTAGTAAAGTACACATCAATAACATGTATATCAAATATACTTATGTTCACTTTGTCATCCTTCTTATCCGCCAAATACTTGGGGCAGTTTTGCTTCCAGTGACCAGTCCCTTTGCAGTAGAAGCACTTAGTCTCAGGCTTAGGATCAGATTTGGGCTTCTTCACTTGAGCAGCAACTTGCTTGCTGTTCTTCTTGAAGTTCCCCTTCTTCCCTTTGCCCTTTTCTTGAAACTAGTGGTCTTGTTAACCATAAACACTTGATGTTTTTCTTGATTTTTACCTTCGTCGATTTTAGCATCACGAAGAGCTTGGGAATTACTTTTGTCATCCCTTGCATATTATAGTTCATCACGAAGTTCTACTAACTTGGTGATGGTGACTAGAGAATTCTGTCAATCACTATTTTATCTGGAAGATTAACTCCCACTTGATTCAAGCGATTGTAGTACCTAGACAATCTGAGCACATTCTCACTAGTTGAGCGATTCTCCTCCATATTTTAGCTATAGAACTTGTTGGAGACTTCATATCTCTCAACTCGGGTATTTTCTTGAAATATTAACTTCAACTCCTGGAACATCTCATATGGTCCATGACGTTCAAAACGTCTTTGAAGTCCCGATTCTAAGCTGTTAAGCATGGTGCACTAAACTATCAAGTAGTCATCATATTGAGCTAGCCAAACGTTCATAACGTCTACATCTGCTCCTGCAATAGGCCCGTCACCTAGCGGTGCATCAAGGACATAATTCTTCTGTGCAGCAATGAGGATAAACATCAGATCACGGATCCAATCCGCATCATTTCTACTAACATCTTTCAACACAATTTTCTCTAGGAACATATCAAAATAAACACAGGGAAGCAACAACGCGAGCTATTGATCTACAACATAATTTGCAAAATACTACCAGGACTAAGTTCATGATAAATTTAAGTTCAATTAATCATATTATTTAAGAACTCCCACTTAGATAGACATCCCTCTAATCCTCTAAGTGATCACGTGATCCAAATAAACTAAACCATAACCGATCATCATGTGAAATGGAGTAGCTTTCAATGGTGAACATCACTATGTTGATCATATCTACTATATGATTCACGCTCGACCTTTCGGTCTCCGTGTTCCGAGGCCATATCTGCATATGCTAGGCTCGTCAAGTTTAACCTGAGTATTCCGCGTGTGCAAAACTGTCTTGCACCCGTTGTAGATGGACGTAGAGCTTATCACACCCGATCATCACGTGGTGTCTGGGCACGACAAACTTTGGCAACGGTGCATACTCAGGGAGAACACTTCTTGATAATTTAGTGAGAGATCATCTTATAATGCTACCGTCAATCAAAGCAAGATAAGATGCATAAAAGATAAACATCACATGCAATCAATATAAGTGATATGATATGGCCATCATCATCTTGTGCTTGTGATCTCCATCTCCGAAGCACCGTCATGATCACCATCGTCACCGGCGCGACACCTTGATCTCCATCGTAGCATCGTTGTCGTCTCGCCAATCTTATGCTTCCACGACTATCGCTACCGCTTACTGATAAAGTAAAGCATTACAGCGCGATTGCATTACATACAATAAAGCGACAACCATATGGCTCCTGCCAGTTGCCGATAACTCAGTTACAAAACATGATCATCTCATACAATAAAATTCAGTATCATGTCTTGACCATATCACATCACAACATGCCCTGCAAAAACAAGTTAGACGTCCTCTACTTTGTTGTTGCAAGTTTTACGTCGCTGCTACGGGCTTAAGCAAGAACCAATCTTACCTACGCATCAAAGCCACAACGATAGTTTGTCAAGTTGATGCCGTTTTAACCTTTGCAAGGACCGGGCGTAGCCACACTCGGTTCAACTAAAGTTGGAGAAACTGACACCCGCCAGCCACCTGTGTGCAAAGCACGGCGGTAGAACCAGTCTCGCGTAAGCGTACGCGTAATGTCGGTCCGGGCCGCTTCATCTAACAATACCGTCGAACCAAAGTATGACATGCTGGTAGGCAGTAGACTTATATCGCCCACAACTCACTTGTGTTCTACTCGTGCATATAACATCAAACCATAAAAACCTAGGCTCGGATGCCACTGTTGGGGAACGTAGTAATTTCAAAATTTTCCTACGCACACGCAAGATCATGGTGATGCATAGCAACGAGAGGGGAGAGTATTGTCTACGTACCCTCGTAGACCGAAAGCGGAAGCGTTATATCAACGCGGTTGATGTAGTCATACGTCTTCACAATCCGACCGATCCAAGCACCGAAAGCACGGCACCTCCGAGTTCTGCACACGTATGGCTCGGTGACGTCCTCGCCTTCTCGATCCAGCAAGAGGGGCGAAGTAGTAGATGAGTTCCGGCAGCACGACGGCGTGGTGACGGTGTTGGTGAAGAACAATCTTCGCAGGGCTTCGCCTAAGCACTATGAAAACTATGACGGAGGATAAACTAGAGGAGACGGGGTTGCCGGCACATGGCTTGGTGTTTCTTGATGTCTCTTGGGTGCTAGCCCTACCCCTCTATTTATATGCTGAGCCTTGGGGTCGAAACTTGGAGTAAAAGCCTCCACAAAGTCGGTTTGACCCGAAAGGCAAGAGTCCTTCTCGGACTCCAGGGCCAGACGCCAGGGTTCCCGGCGTCTGGCCTCTGGACTCCGCAAAACTTCCTTTTGCGCTTTCCAAAAACTTTGTGGGCTTTCCCCTTTGGCCCAGATAAAGTGTTCTCGTGCCCAAACCTTTCGGGAAACATCCGGAACCCCTTCCGGTGATTTCCGGAACCCTTTCGGTGACCAAACACTATTATCATATATATCAAACTTTATCTCCGGACCATTCCGGAGTTCCTCGTCATGTCCGTGATCTCATCTCGGACTCCGAACAACATTCGGTCACCAACATACATAACTCACATAGTACTATATCGTCAACGAACGTTAAGCGTGCTGACCCTACGGGTTCGAGAACTATGTAGACATGACCGAGACACCTCTCTGATCAATAACCAATAGCGGGACCTGGATGCCCATATTGGCTCCTACATATTCTACGAAGATCTTTATCGGTCAGACCGCATAACAACATACGTTGTTCCCTTTGTCATCGGTATGTTACTTGCCCGAGATTCGATCGTCGGTATCCAAAACCTAGTTCAATCTCGTTACTGGCAAGTCTCTTTACTCGTTCTGTAACACATCATCTCGCAACTAACTCATTAGTTGTAATGCTTGCAAGGCTTATGTGATGTGCATTACCGAGAGGGCCCAGAGATACCTCTCCGACAATCGGAGTGACAAATCCTAATCTCGAAATACGCCAACCCAACATCTACCTTTGGAGACACCTGTAGAGCACCTTTATAATCACCCATTTACGTTGTGACGTTTGGTAGCACACAAAGTGTTCCTCCGGCAAACGGGAGTTGCATAATCTCATAGTCATAGGAACATGTATAAGTCATGAAGAAAGCAATAGCAACATACTAAACGATCGGGTGCTAAGCTAATGAAATGGGTCATGTCAATCAGATCATTCACCTAATGATGTGATCTCCTTAGTCAAATAACAACTCTTTGTTTATGGTTAGGAAACATAACCATCTTTGATTAATGAGCTAGTCAAGTAGAGGCATACTAGTGACACTCTGTTTGTCTATGTATTCATACATGTATTATGTTTCCGGTTAATACAATTCTAGCATGAATAATAAACATTTATCATGATATAAGGAAATAAATAATAACTTTATTATTGCCTCTAGGGCATATTTCCTTCAATAGGAACATGTATAAGTCATGAAGAAAGCAATAGCAACATACTAAACGATCGGGTGCTAAGCTAATGGAATGGGTCATGTCAATCACATCATTCTCCTAATAATGTGATCCCGTTAATCAAATGACAACACATGTCTATGGTTAGGAAACATAACCATCTTTGATTAACGAGCTAGTCAAGTAGAGGCATACTAGTGACGTTTAGTTTTGTCTATGTATTCACACAAGTATTATCTTTCCGGATAATACAATTCTAGCATGAATAATAAACATTTATCATGATATGAGGAAATAAAATAATAACATTATTATTGCCTCTAGGGCATATTTCCTTCAGTCTCCCACTTGCACTAGAGTCAATAATCTAGATTACACAGTAATGATTCTAACACACATGGAGCTTTGGTGCTGATCATGTTTTGCTCGTGGAAGAGGCTTAGTCAACGGGTCTGCCACATTCAGATCCGTATATATCTTGCAAATCTCTATGTCTCCCACCTGGACTAGATCCCGGATGGAATTGAAGCGTCTCTTGATGCGCTTGGTTCTCTTGTGAAATCTGGATTCCTTTGCCAAGGCAATTGCACCAGTATTGTCACAAAAAAATTTCATTGGACCCGATGCACTAGGTATAACACCTAGATCGGATATGAACTCCTTCATCCAGACTCCTTCGCTTGCTGCTTTCGAAGCAGCTATGTACTCTGCTTCACATGTAGATCCCGCCACAACGCTTTGTTTAGAACTGTACCAACTGACAGCTCCACCGTTTAATGTAAACACGTATCCGGTTTGCGATTTAGAATCATCCGGATCAGTGTCAAAGCTTGCATCAACGTAACCATTTACGATGAGCTCTTTGTCACCTCCATATACGAGAAACATATCCTTAGTCCTTTTCAGGTATTTCAGGATGTTTTTGACCGCTGTCCAGTGATCCACTCCTGGATTACTTTGGTACCTCCCTGCTAGACTTATAGCAAGACACACATCAGGTCTGGTACACAACATTGCATACATGATAGAGCCTATGGCTGAAGCATATGGAACATCTTTCATTTTCTCTCTATCTTCTGCATTGGTCGGGCATTGAGTCTTACTCAATTTCACACCTTGTAACACAGGCAAGAATCCTTTCTTTGCTTGATCCATTTTGAACTTCTTCAAAATTTTGTCAAGGTATGTGCTTTGTGAAAGTCCAATTAAGCATCTTGATCTATCTCTATAGATCTTAATGCCCAATATGTAAGCAGCTTCACCGAGGTCTTTCATTGAAAAACTATTATTCAAGTATCCCTTTATGCTATCCAGAAATTATATATCATTTCCGATTAGTAATATGTCATCTACATATAATATCAAAAATGCTACAGAGCTCCCACTCACTTTCTTGTAAATACAGGCTTCTCCAAAAGTCTATACAAAACCAAATGCTTTGATCACACTATCAAAGCGTTTATTCCAACTCCGAGAGGCTTGCACCAGTCCATAAATGGATCGCTGGAGCTTGCAAACTTTGTTAGCTCCCTTTGGATCGACAAAACCTTCCGACTGCATCATATACAACTCTTCTTCCAGAAATCCATTCAGGAATGCAGTTTTGACATCCATCTGCCAAATTTCACAATCATAAAATGCGGCAATTGCTAACATGATTCGGACAGACTTAAGCATCGCTACGGGTGAGAAGGTCTCATCGTAGTCAATCCCTTGAACTTGTCGAAAACCTTTTGCGACAAGTCGAGCTTTGTAGACAGTAACATTACCGTCAGCGTCAGTCTTCTTCTTGAAGATCCATTTATTCTCAATTGCTTGCCGATCTTTGGGCAAGTCAACCAAAGTCCACACTTTGTTCTCATACATGGATCCCATCTCAGATTTCATGGCTTCAAGCCATTTTGCTGAATCTGGGCTCACCATCGCTTCTTCATAGTTTGTAGGTTCATCATGATCTAGTAGCATGACTTCCAGTACAGGATTACTGTACCACTCTGGTGCAGATCTTATTCTGGTTGATCTACGAGGTTCAGTAGTATCTTGTTCTGAAGTTTCATGATCATCATCATTAGCTTCCTCACTAATTGGTGTAGGTGTCACAGAAACTGGTTTCTGTGATGTACTACTTTCCAATAAGGGAGCAGGTACAGTTACCTCATCAAGTTCTACTTTCCTCCCACTCACTTCTTTCGAGAGAAACTCCTTCTCTAGAAAGTTTCCGAATTTAGCAACAAAAGTCTTGCCTTCGGATCTGTGATAGAAGGTGTATCCAATAGTTTCCTTTGGATATCCTATGAAGACACATGTCTCCGATTTGGGTTCGAGCTTATCAGGTTGAAGCTTTTTCACATAAGCATCGCAGCCCCAAACTTTTAGAAACGACAACTTTGGTTTCTTGCCAAACCACAGTTCATAAGGCGTCATCTCAACGGATTTTGATGGTGCCCTATTTAACGTGAATGCGGCCGTCTCTAAAGCATAACCCCAAAACGATAGCGGTAAATCAGTAAGAGACATCATAGATCACACCATATCTAGTAAAGTACGATTATGACGTTCGGACACACCATTACGCTGTGGTGTTCCGGGTGGCGTGAGTTGCGAAACTATTCCACATTGTTTCAAATGTACAACAAACTTGTAACTCAAATATTCTCCTCCACGATCAGATCATAGGAATTTTATTTTCTTGTTACGATGATTTTCAACTTCACTCTGAAATTCTTTGAACTTTTCGAATGTTTCGGACTTATGTTTCATTAAGTAGATATACCCATATCTGCTTAAGTCATCTGTGAAGGTGAGAAAATAACGATATCCACCACGATCCTCAACATTCATCGGACCACATACATCTGTATGTATGATTTCCAACAAATCTGTTGCTCTCTCCATAGTACCGGAGAACGGTGCTTTTGTCATCTTACCCATAAGGCACGGTTCGCAAGTACCAAGTGATTCATAATCAAGTGGTTCCAAAAGTCCATCAGTATGGAGTTTCTTCATGCGCTTTACACCGATATGACCTAAACGGCAGTGCCACAAATAAGTTGCACTATCATTATCAACTCTGCATCTTTTGGCTTCAACATTATGAATGTGTGTGTCACTACTATCGAGATTTAATAAGAATAGACCATTCTTCATGGGTGCATGACCATAAAAGATTTTACTCACATAAATAGAACAACCATTATTCTCTGATTTAAATGAATAACCGTCTCGCATCAAACAAGATCCAGATATAATGTTCATGCTCAACGCTGGCACCAAATAACAATTATTTAGGTCTAATATTAATCCCGAAGGTAGATGTAGAGGTAGCGTGCTGACCGCGATCACATCGACTTTGGAACCATTTCCCACGCGCATCGTCACCTCGTCCTTAGCCAATCTTCGCTTAATCCGTAGTCCCTGTTTCGAGTTGCAAATGTTAGCAACAGAACCAGTATCAAATACCCAGGTGCTACTGCGAGCATTAGTAAGGTACACATCAATAACATGTATATCGCATATACCTTTGTTCACCTTGACATCCTTCTTATCCGCCAAATACTTGGGGCAGTTCCGCTTCCAGTGACCAGTCTGCTTGCAGTAGAAGCACTCAGTTTCAGGCATAGGTCCAGATTTGGGTTTCTTCTCTTGAGCAGCAACTTGCTTGCTGTTCTTTTTGAAGTTCCCCTTCTTCTTCCCTTTGCCCTTTTTCTTGAAACTAGTGGTCTTGTTGACCATCAACACTTGATGCTCCTTCTTGACTTCTACCTCCGTAGCTTTCAGCATTGCGAAGAGCTCAGGAATAGTCTTATTCACCCCTTGCATATTATAGTTCATCACGAAGCTCTTGTAGCTAGGTGGCAGTGATTGGAGAATTCTGTCAATGACGCAATCATCTGGAAGATTAACTCCGAATTGAATCAAGTGATTATTATACCCAGACATTTTGAGTATATGCTCACTGACAGAACTGTTCTCCTCTATCTTGCAGCTATAGAACTTATTGGAGACTTCATATCTCTCAATCCGGGCATTTGCTTGAAATATTAACTTCAACTCCTGGAACATCTCATATGCTCCATGACGTTCAAAACGTCGTTGAAGTCCCGATTCTAAGCTGTAAAGCATGGCACACTGAACTATCGAGTAGTCATCAGCTTTGCTCTGCCAGACGTTCATAACATCTGGTGTTGCTCCAGCAGCAGGCCTGGCACCGAGCGGTGCTTCCAGGACGTAATTCTTCTGTGCAGCAATGAGGATAATCCTCAAGTTACGGACCCAGTCCGTGTAATTGCTACCATCATCTTTCAACTTTGCTTTATCAAGGAACGCATTAAAATTCAACGAAACAACAACACGGGCCATCTATCTACAATCAAACATAAACAAGCAAGATACTATCAGGTACTAAGTTCATGATAAATTTAACTTCAATTAATCATATTACTAAAGAACTCCCACTTAGATAGACATCCCTCTAATCCTCTAAGTGATCGCGTGATCCAAATCAACTAAACCATGTCCGATCATCACGTGAGATGGAGTAGTTTCATTGGTGAACAACACTATGTTGATCATATCTACTATATGATTCACGCTCGACCTTTCGGTCTCCGTGTTCCGAGGCCATATCTGTATATGCTTGGCTCGTCAAGTATAACCCGAGTATTCTGCGTGTGCAAAACTGGCTTGCACTAGTTGTAGATGGATGTAGAGCCTATCACACCCGATCATCACGTGGTGTCTGGGCACGAAGAACTTTCACAACGGTGCATACTCAGGGAGAACACTTCTTGATAATTAGTGAGAGATCATCTTAAAATGCTACCGTCAATCAAAGCAAGATAAAGATGTATAAAAGATAAACATAACATGCAATCAATATAAGTGATATGATATGGCCATCATCATTTTGTGCTTGTGATCTCCATCTTCGACGCACTGTCATGATCACCATCGTCACCGGCGCGACACCTTGATCATCATCGTAGCATCGTTGTCGTCTCGCCAATCTTATGCTTCCACGACTATCGCTACCGCTTAGTGATAAAGTAAAGCATTACAGCGCAATTGCATTGCATACAATAAAGCGACAACCATATGGCTCCTGCCAGTTGCCGATAACTCGGTTACAAAACATGATCATCTCATACAATAAAATTTAGCATCATGTCTTGACCATATCACATCACAACATGCCCTGCAAAAACAAATTAGACGTCCTCTACTTTGTTGTTGCAAGTTTTACGTGGTTGCTACGGGCTTAGCAAGAACCGTTCTTACCTACGCATCAAAACCACAACGATAGTTTGTCAAGTTGCTGCTGTTTTAACCTTCGCAAGGACCAGGCGTAGCCACACTTGGTTCAACTAAAGTTGGAGAAACTGACACCCGCTAGCCACCTTTGTGCAAAGCACGCCGAGAGAACCGGTCACGCGTAAGCGTACGCGTAATGTCGGTCCGGGCCGCTTCGTCCAACAATACCACCGAACCAAAGTATGACATGCTGGTAAGCAGTATGACTTATATCGCCCACAACTCACTTGTGTTCTACTCATGCATATAACATCCACGCATAAAACCAGGCTCGGATGCCACTGTTGGGAAACGTAGTAATTTCAAAAAAATTCCTATGCACATGCAAGATCATGGTGATGCATAGCAACGAGAGGGGAGAGTGTGATCTACGTACCCTTGTAGACCGACATCGGAAGCGTTATGCAAACGTGGTTGATGTAGTCGTACGTCTTCACGGCCCGACCGATCAAGCACCGAAACTACGGCACCTCGAAGTTCTAGCACATGTTCAGCTCGATGACGATCCCCGGACTCCGATCCAGCAAAGTGTCGGGAAAGAGTTCCGTCAGCACGACGGCGTGGTGACGATCTTGACGTTCTGCTGTCGCAGGGCTTCGCCTAAGCACCACTACAATATTATCGAGGACTATGGTGGAAGGGGGCACCGCACACGGCTAAGAGAACGATCTTAGAGATCAACTTGTGTGTCTAGGGGTGCCCCCTGCCCCCGTATATAAAGGAGCCAAGGGGGGGGGGGTGCGGCCGGCCCTAGGAGGAGGCGCGCAGGAGGAGTCCTACTCCTACCGAGAGTAGGACTCCCCTCCCTTTCCCTAGTTGGATTAGGACTTGGGGGGAAGGAGGAGAGGGAAGAAAGGAAAGGGGGGGGGGGGGCGCCGCCCCCCTCCTTGTCCAATTCGGACTTAGGGGGGGGGGGAGGGGCGCGCGGCAGCCCCTAGGCCTCCTCTCCTCTTCCTCCACTAGGCCCATTAAGGCCCATTAGGTTACCGGGGGGTTCCGGTAACCTCCCGGTAGTCCGGTAAAATGCCGATTTCACCCGGAGCACTTCCGATGTCCAAACATAGGCTTTCAATATATTAATCTTTATGTCTCGACCATTTCGAGACTCCTCGTCATGTCCGTGATCACATCCGGGACTCCGAACTAACTTCGGTACATCAAAACTCATAAACTCATAATATAACTCTCATCGAAACCTTAAGCGTGCGGTATGTCACTTGCCTGAGATTCGATCGTCGGTATCTCAATACCTAGTTCAATCTCGTTACCGGCAAGTCTCTTTACTCGTTTCGTAATACATCATCTCGCAACTAACTCATTAGTTGCAAGGCTTATGTGATGTCCATTACCGAGAGGGCCCAGAGATACCTCTCCGACAATCGGAGTGACAAATCATAATCTCGAAATACGCCAACCCAACATTTACCTTTGGAGACACCTGTGGAGCTCCTTTATAATCACCCAGTTACGTTGTGACGTTTGGTAGCACACAAAGTGTTCCTTCAGCAAACGGGAGTTGCATAATCTCATAGTCATAGGAACATGTATAAGTCATGAAGAAAGCAATAGCAACATACTAAACGATCGGGTGCTAAGCTAATGGAATGGGTCATGTCAATCACATCATTCTCCTAATAATGTGATCCCGTTAATCAAATGACAACACATGTCTATGGTTAGGAAACATAACCATCTTTGATTAACGAGCTAGTCAAGTAGAGGCATACTAGTGACGTTTAGTTTTGTCTATGTATTCACACAAGTATTATCTTTCCGGATAATACAATTCTAGCATAAATAATAAACATTTATCATGATATGAGGAAATAAAATAATAACATTATTATTGCCTCTAGGGCATATTTCCTTCAATCTCAACATGGATATTTTGGGCACCGATCTCCTCAGCCACCTGTAATCCTCTCTTACAAGCTAGAACTTCTGCTGCTTCCGGATCCGCTATGCTTGGAAAGTGATAACAAACCCCCGCCAAAAAAGCTCCGTTCTGGTCCTTGAGAACAGCACCACCACCCGCCTTGTCACCCACCCTAGACACCGCACCATCACAGTTGATCTTAATCCATTCCTCCACCGGCACAGCCCACTTTTGAATCTCCTTCGGCTCTCTCTCCCGAACCTTTGGCTGATGGGAGTTTGTCCATTCTGTCATATGCGCATAAACAGCCTCCATTATCGCATGTGGCTGCTGAATTTTGACTCCATCCCGCGCCTCATTCCTGGCTAGCCATAGACCATATGTCGCCTGGATCATCGCCTCTTTCTCGTCATCGTCTGCACCGGAGAACCAACTCAAGGGCCAACGAGCTAGAGCGACATGTGGTGTACTATTATTGTTGGACATATTTAGACTTGCCAATAATCAATCTCAATTGCCCTAAAAACCAATCTTTCCCAAAATCCCTAAGAAAAAATTCTAAAAAACAGATTATGGTAACCAATCCATCAACAAAATCCCTAAGAAAAAAAATCTAGAGAACAGATTATGGTAACCAATCTATCAACACATACACAGTCTGTATGTAGGTATTGATAAAATCTCCAAAAGTATCTATTCCTAAACATTTTGACATCTTTTACTCTTGCTTTGCGTCTTCGGTTCTTAGCCATTTAGGCACAAAACAAAACTTATGTTCCATGGAATTGTATCATACTCCCTCCGTCCCAAAATAAGTGTCTTGAGCTTAGTATAAATTTGTACTAGACCTAGTACAAAGTTGAGACACTTATTTTGGGACGGATGGAGTATTTGTTAATGCTAGAAAGATTAGTCGTGTGCAAAACTAACAAGACCAACAATGGTCCAATCCCATGAGATGCCATACAATTTTTTTTCAACGTACATCGGTGGGACCATATACTCCCTCTGTTCCTAAATATTTGTCTTTTTAGAGATTTCAAATGGACTACCACATACGGATGTATATAGACATATTTTAAAATATGGATTCACTCATTTTGCTTCATATGTAATTACTTGTTGAAATCTCTAGAATGACAAATATTTAGGAACGGAGGGAGTAGGTATTGTCAATTGGAGGGAGTGATTCTTCTTCTCGAAAGTTATCAATTATTCCATGCTTACTTGTCTTATTAATTTATTATTATTACCTGTAGTCATGCGAACTTGCGATAAAGACATGCAAGTTGATAGTTTGTTTCTTAGCTCACTACTTGGAGGACCAGAAAAGCACACATCTACGCTAAGGGAATCACCTCTGGTTATCATTTTTTTCTGGTCTTCGCCTGTTCATTACCTTGGTCGTAGAATCTAGTGAGCGGTTCTTCTTTTTGGAACATACTTATTAATTATTCCAAGCTTACTTGTAGCTTCCTTTTCTCTAAACGATGTGAACTCATGACAGAGATAATTTTGTTTCTTTCTTAACTCGCTACCTCGAGGGCAGGAAAGGCATAGCTCTCCGCAAAGAAAAGCACTCCCAATTGTCCATTCTTCGATTTCTTCACCTTATCACTATTATGGTTGTGTTCTTTCCGATGCGGATTTGCGGCATCGATGGCATGATTATCTCCTCCTCAAGAGATAGCTTGGTCACATGATCACAATTTTTTTTTTCATGTTATCAAAGTACAGATGTGAAATCAGAAACGATGGCATGGAGCTATATACATAATACATATCCCTTGGGCTTTAGGCCTTTTTTTTTACAAGTAGACTAATTATTAATCTAGTATTACATATTTTGCATTTTGCTAATGATCGAACGGACAGGAGATCTTCTAAAAACGTCTCCCGCCGTGTCATGGTTTACAGGCGTCAGCCGATCTGGGCCGTCCAAGACGGATCGAACGGTGTGCGCCAGCTGACGTGGTTCTTGCTCCTGCGACCACGATCTCGACGCCGCGCCGTGTCTGAACAAAAGTACAAAACGGCCACCGCCCTGGTGAATGGGAAAGCAGAGCATGTGTTAGTCCGACCGTCCTACCAGCACTGGTCCGTCTCCCACTTCCTCCGCCGGAACGCCGGCCCCGCCATCCTAGCCCGCCGCATCATCATGGACGCGGCGCGGGCGCGGCTGGCCACGTCCCAGTCGTATCGCGCGCTCGTCGGTGTCGGCGAGCGTGGCGTAGGCCGCGTGCAGCCGGATGATGTCAAATTTTATTTGTATTTGTATTTTGAAATATTCTAAATACATTTGAAATATTCTAAATATATACTATAGCTATTCAAAAATAACTACATAATTCTAAATACATTTGAAATATTCTAAATATATACTATAGCTATTCAAAAATAATTACATAACAATTTTAAAGCGTTCATCACACATTTAAAAAATGTGCACGCAATGTAAATAATTTGTTCACACAACTTTTGAAAAATATTTGTACCCTTAATTTATTTTGAAACATTATAAAAATGTTCGTACATTAAAACATATTTTTTATATTTATAAAAACGAAAAATTATTCATAAAATGTCAAATTTTGTTCATCTTTTGAAAGTGTTTTCATATCATTCAAAAAATTGTTCATAGCACTTAAAAAATACTGATGCATCTCGAAATTTATTTGTGACATTTTCAAGACGATTGTACAATGTAAAAAATCATCACATAATTTAAAAAAATATATTATTCAAAACAATCTTTCTGGCATTTAAATAAACTAGTCAATGTGTACGTGCAATGGACGTTAATTTGGAAGTATATTAAGTGCATGCAGATATTAAGTACTTCCTCCGTCACAGTTTAGAAGGCACAGTGAAATTTGCGTGTGTTTTCACCATAGACAAGGTTTAGGACGCATTGCATTTATTTCTAGTAGCTAATTAATACTCCAACATACAATTTTTATATGCATGCGTAGTGTGAATGCTATTCTTTAGTCTATCTCACAACCAATAGATAATCACCTAGGTCCCAAAGAATTTCCAAGCGCGCCTTCTAAACCGTGACGGAGGGAGTAGGATATTATTTGCGTGTTATTATGTGATTAGCACTATATTTAATACGAAATTAACTGCACGCTAAACGTGTTGAGCGTTTGACATTGAAGCAATCTAGGTCGTTGGATTGACATGATTTAGTGGTTGAGATTAATTGGATCTGTCCCTTCGAGTCTTTTTATATTGGTATAGATATAGATGTTCTAGCACTTCAAAAAATGTTTGCATGCTTTAAAAACTGTTCACCATGTATTTTAAAACTATTCAATGTAAATTAGACAAAAATGTTCAACATCGATTCAAAAGAATGTTCAACGTGTATTTGGAAAAATGTTCCTCATATATCTGAAAAATGTTTGTCTTGTATATAAAAAAATGTTCAATGTGCGTTTGACAAATGTTCAACATGTATTCCTGTAAAGCCATACAACATATATTTGAAAATGTTCAACATGTAT
Organism: Triticum urartu; assembly: GCF_056163025.1. Taxonomy (NCBI): domain Eukaryota; kingdom Viridiplantae; phylum Streptophyta; class Magnoliopsida; order Poales; family Poaceae; genus Triticum; species Triticum urartu. The sequence goes on from NC_141879.1 coordinate 719,747,600, forward strand.
CTAAAAAGGTCAACGTTCTACTAAAAATATTTAACAACTTTAACTTGTATTAAAAAGTGGACATGTATTAAATAAAATAAAAAAACTTGGAAATAGTAAAAGATCGACGAAAACCCATAAAGAAAATAGAAATAACACACGCGGAAGCTTCTAAAACCGGTCCATAGAAGGTTTACAAACCCGCTCCATGAAGCTACACAAATCCACCTTTATTGGGCCGACATGTTATCTGAAGCATCAGAGGCGAGACGGTGTTCAATCTCGCAAGGAGAAAGATATGGCTCTAGCGCTTCGGCCCATCCCATGAGACTTGCCCAACTGCTCTCCGTCCTTGCCTTGGACCTGGTCCGGGCCTCCCGGGGTGCAAATACTATTATTGTTGGACATAATTAGGATTGCCAATAATCAATCCCAGTTGCCCTAATAATTCAATCATTCCCAAAATCCCTAAGGAAAAGAATCTAAAGAACAGGTTATGGTAACCAATCTATCAACACATACACAGTCCATGTAGTTATTGATAAACTCTTCAAAAGTATTTATTCCTAAGCATTTTGACATGCTTTACTCTTGCTTTGCGTCTTTGGTTCCTAACCATTTAGGCACGAAACAAAGCCGATGTTTCATGGAATTGTATCATATTTTCTAATGCTGGAGAGATTAGTCGTATGCAAAACTAACAAGACCAACAATGGTCCAATCCCATGAGAGATGTCATATAATTTTTTTCTCTTCAACGCACATGCGTGGGAGCATATAGGTATTGTAAGACCGAGGGAGTGATTCTTCTTCTCGAAAGTTATTAATTATTCTATGCTTACTTGTCTTAATGACAAGGCGAAGACCAAAAAAAATGATAACCGGAGGTGCTTCCCTTAGCGTAGAGGTATGCTTTTTTGGTCCTCCCAAGTAGTGAGCTACTCTCTCCGTATTTTAAAGAGTGTACTTCCAACTTTGACTGCGGCGTGCACAACAACGTGGCCGGAACATCTAGCAGTACCGGTGATCCTCGGTTTGATGTGGGAAGTGACTTCGACTACTGCGCGTGCTAAGACACTGATAGGAAGTTGCGTCAGACTCGGCATGGGTGGTGGCACCAGCTGACCTGTGGCACCACAGCTCGGCCGCGTCCCAAGCAGGCTCCTTGGCGAAGGAATTACCACCATCAACTGCAATCCTGTAAAGCAAGCAGGGCGATCCCAGAGTGTTTGTCAACACGTCTCACGAGGAGGTCTGCATATGCACGGACGAACAGAGTCAGCGGCGGCGGCCCTCCACAGCGCGAGGTCGTGTTCGGTGGTTGCAGGGCCCGGCACCGCGAGGCCATGGTTCGACGGCGAAAGGAGATGCCCGGAGCTGAGAGCGAGAGCCGACAGGGCACGACTCGTTAGCGAGCAGAAGCACTACCTGCCTCAAGCGGGCGACTGAAGTGGGCAGAAGAAAATACGTACAAACCCATAGGGGTGCATTCACGAGCTGCTCGGCTCGTTAAGCTCGTGCTTATTAAGGCTCGACTCGTTAAGCTCGTTAAGATTAAAGAGCAGAAAACCCTGTTCGGTTCGGTTCATTTGAAACTCGTGAGCGCTCGTTAACATATTATAACGTGTTATGGTCTACAAAAAGAAATGCAATAGTTTGTTACCTCCTATGTCGATTGGATTGAATAGATGGGCTAAGATGCTACAAAAAATTTGTTACGTAAGATGAAAATATGTGTTATGTTGTTACTAATGAGCTTAATGAGCTACTCATAAAACTCGTTAGCTCGTTCGTTAAGATCGTTAAGCCTAACAAGCTAAAATCAATAATTGACTCTTCATTAAGAAGCGAGCTACGAGATTACTTAGCCGAACTATCGAGCGCTCATTAAACTTGTGAGCTACGAGCTTTTGGTCTAGCCCTAGTGTCGGCCTCGGCTTCCTCCTCCATCAGAGCCACAAACGCCTCCTCCTAGTCGAAGTCCATTGCCGAACACCTGGCGGGCGTGATGGGTGGGCAGTCGCCGGTATCCCCGCTTGCGCCGTTGGAGCCTTGGAAAGCTCGCCTAGGAGAAATGGCCTTTCTAGCGGGGGAGCAGCGGCTGTGAGCAGGTGGGCGTCGCCGGGATCGGCATGGCGGCGAAAGGGAAAGTGGCGTTCTGCGGCGCGCGGGTCGAATCTGGGCAAGGAAAAGGCATTTCTCGCCTGACAGTGCTGGCCCACGCGCCACTTTTTCTTCCGCCGGAGCCCCCAAGTACCCCTAGCGCGCTGGGTTCGGCCTGAGATCGCCAGGCCAAAAAAGGGCCGAACTGGCGGAATTCGGCATTGGGGGGGGGGGGGACTGGGTTTTTTTTCTGCCGGCGGAAAAAATTGCGTCCTGGGGGGTGCGGCTGGAGATGCTCTTATGGTCCTAGGACCATAGAGGCATGGTGAATCCCAACCCTTACCGGTGAGAGGGCTCTGTTTTTAGGTTTTATTCTCAGTTTTTAGGGTCTGTGTCACGCTCAGGAAGACGAGACAGCGGCGGCTTCGTGAAGTTGAAATAAGGTTCTTCCCATCTAGACCCCGTCTTGGCGGTGCTTCTAGCATTATCGGAGGGCATGTGGAGGTGTGCCATTGGCGGATTTCATGAGAATCGGTCGGCGTTTTCTTCGATGGATCCGGTGTTCGTTCGTATGCGTCTGTGTGTTTGCAGACTAGATCCTTCCGATCTATGCCTCTCTTCACTGGTGGCGGTCGCTGTTCTGGTGTACTGATCCAACGAGGCATTAGCAAGACAACTTTTCGACTGTTTACTAAAACAAGGTTTGCCTAATTCCGATGAGGGAGGGACGATGATGGCGACGCACCTTTAGCTCGTTCTAGTGTTTGTAATCATCGCTAGATGGTATATGGATCTGGATGTAACTTTTACTTCCGGTGTTCTGTTCGGAACAAATGCCGGCTTCCTGCCCGTATTAAATTGGAAAGCGATTTCTCTCCTCAAATCCGATGAAAGAGTAGGCTGGACAAAATGAAAACAATCCAAGGAAAGAGTAGAGTACGATGAACAGAAATCATGGGATGCTCGCGTACACCAACCATGCATGGACCGTCTCTTCCGCAGTTAACTAATCTGAGTGCATGCTGCGTCACATAGACCCACTAGCCACTAGCATGTATACTTATTTCCATTGCTGTAGCAGCCGGGCGTAGCTTAATGCTCCTTCAACAACTGCCCAGCTCAACTTGTGCTATATAAACAACAAGATCATGGCAGCACTCTCAGATCGAGTTAGGAAGAACACATACACAGGACAGTAGTCCACCATTGCCAAACAGCAAGTGGTCGAAGAGGAGGAAGAAAACAATGGCTGGCCAAGGAGATCTGCAGCTACTGGGCGGGTCGGTGAGCCCGTTCACGCTCCGCGTACGCATGGCGCTGCACGTCAAGGGCGTGAGCTACGAGTACCTGGAGCAGGACCTGGTCAACAAGAGCGACCTCCTCCTCGCGTCCAACCCGGTGCACAAGAAGGTCCCGGTGCTCATCCACGGCGGCAAGCCCATCTGCGAGTCGGTCGCCATCGTGCAGTACGTCGACGAGGTCTGGGCGGGGGCGGGCACCCCCTCGCTCCTCCCCGCCGGCCCCCACGACCGTGCCGTCGCTCGCTTCTGGGCCGCCTACGTCGACGACAAGCTGTTCCCTGCGTGGCTAGCCATCCTGCGCGCGGCCACGGAGGAGGAGAGAGCGCAAAAGCTCGCCGCCACGCTCGCGGTGCTCGCGCCCATGGAGGAGGCCTTCTCCGCCTGCTCGGCCTTCTCCTCCTCCGGTGGCAACTCCATCGGGTACTTCGACCTCGCGCTCGGGTGCCAGCTCTTCTGGTTCGACGCGCTGAGGGAGATGTTCGGCGTGAGGGTCATCGACGAGGGCAAGACCTCGCGCTTCGCCGCGTGGGCCGAGAGGTTCCTGGAGACGGAGGCGGCCAAGACGGTGAAGCCGCCGATGAGCAGCATGCTGGAGTTCGCCGGGTTGCTGCGGGCTCGCTGGGCTGCTGCTGATGCCGCGGCCGCCAAGTAGGTGGCTCGGTAGAACTCTCCTTGAGGTCGACCGACGTGTGAAGATGTGGCCAATGGTGTTGTTTCAAGGTTGCAATCGCGTGCCGTCACTTTGTTTGTTTTCCAACGTCATCGTCTGTCGTCGGTCTTCTTAGTTCTGTGACCTGCATTTCATCATGCCTGTCCAGTATGCAATAAAAATGGTCGGCTGTCTGTTTTGGTAGAGCTGTACAAATACAACCATACACCGGCAGAAGCGTGGGCCAGCCGACTATTCCAACCAAAATATGTTTAGTCACACAAACACATGGCAGAATACACCGGTGAACATGCATCACCAGAAGTAGGTACGGTCGAGATATAGGGACCATCTGGACGGCGGCGTTGAATAAAGATTTTTTCGATCCTTCCCCGACAAGATGATCGGTTCTATGGTTGAGGAGGGATTTGGAAACCAGTCTCTTCAAATAAGGATGACGTGACGGCGGCGACATCCTTGTGGTAGACCTGTGTCCTCGGGCTCTATCGTTGTGACTGCATTTGCTCCAGCGCCGGCTAGGGGTCGATTAACGAACAACTCATGCTCGTTAAGGCTTGGCTCGTTAAGCTCATTAAAATTAACGAGCAAAAAAACCTGCTCGGCTCGGCTCATTTGAATCTCGTTAAGCTCGTGATCGCTCGCGAGTGCTCGTTAACATATTATAATGTGTTACGATATATAGAATGAATATGTAGGTGTTGTTTTCAAGATAAAATATGGTGACTACAAAAAATGCAGTAGTTTGTTGCCTCATATGTGGACCAGATTGAATAAATGGCTGAGGTGCTATAAAAAAGTTGTCACGTAAGATGAAAATATATGTTGTATTGTTACTAACGAGCTTAACGAGCTAATCATAAAACCCATTAGCTCGCTCGTTAAGAAGCGAGCTACGAACTTAACGAGCCAAACTATCGAGTGCTCATTAAGCTCGCGAGCTACGAACTTTTGGTCCAGTCCTACAAACCCATCCAAAGACTTAAGAAAGCACGGGGCAGTTGGTGTTTCTTTTCTCTGGTCGTTGGATGGAGAATGGACGCAGCGGAGCACGGATGGGAGCATTGCCTGCGGAGCAGCCAAGCCCCGTCCATAGCTTTGTCACATGATCACGATATTCTTGTCATGTTATCAAAGTACTGATGTGGCAATATGATTGTTGTACTTGGTGATTCCTCCTCAAACCCAAAGAGCTATACATAATACATATTCCATGGGCTTTTAGGCCGTTAATTTACAGTACACTAAGTGATCTAGTAGTACATATTTTGCATCTTGCTAATGATCGAACGTACAGGAGATCTTCTAAAACCGTCTCCTGCCGTGCCACAGTTCACACGCGTCACCCGATCTTGGCCGTTCAAGACAGATCGAATGGCGCACGGCAGCCGACGTGGTTCTTGCTCCTGCGACCAAGACCTCGACGCCGCGCCGTGTCTGAACAAACAAAAATGCTAGATATACAAAGACTTATAGGCTTTTTTCATCTAACAAACAATCACAAACCTCCCCCCCCCCTCCCCCGATTTTCAGAGGATGGACCGTCCCGCTCACCTATTGGCCAATCAAGACTAACCCACCCTGTAAAAACCCTGTAAATTGTTTGTACGTGTAGCATAGTTGCTGAACAAAACGGCCGCCGGCATGGGGAAGGGGAAAGCAGAGCATGCATGTGTTCGGCCATCCTACCAACACCGGTCCGTCTCCCATGTTCTCCGCCAGAACGCTTGCCCCGCCGCCCCAGCCTGCCCCATCATCATCGCCGCCGCGCGGCCGGCCACATCACGGTCGTAGCGCACGTGCTCGTCGGCTCGGCGAGCGTGCCGTAAGCCGCGTGAAGCCGAATGAACCCCTCGTCGCCGCCTTCATCGGCTGCGCCCGGGTGCACCTCCCTTGCAAGACGCTGGTATGCCGCCTTGATCTCGCCCTGCTGCCCCCCCAGCCCGAGCACTTCGTAGTGCGTCCTCCCGGCCGCCGCCATCGTCGCAAACGCTCGCGCCACCACGCACCGCCGGGCTCCGACGGCGCGCCCTGGAAAGGGCACAGCTGCGGGGAGGCGCCGATGGATTTATAGGGGTTCCGGCGGTCTCTCTGTGATGAGCTCCTGCTGCAGAGTCAGACACCGGTGGCATCTCTTAGTGCCCAGCCTGTTGCTTTCGCGCCACCCGTCGTGGTCCGGTTGCCGCTACACCTCCTCTTCTCTTCTCTTCTCTTCCACCCAACAAGGCAGAAAGGGACTCTCGATCATTAATAATTCAGTCTTTTCAACCAACTTCCACCTATTTTACCCAACCTTCCCTTTTATTAGATTGGTACCTGAATTTTGTTCATTCTGGAAGTAGGATAGGTTTTTCCGAAGGGATAATTAATTTGATGCCCCTAGTTGTGTCCCACTCGGCAGGTTTGCCCTTAGATTTCAAAAACCCTCGATTTTGCCCAAGCCTGTTTGCTCCTCTTATGAATTTGCCCTTTGGTCACGTTTCCGCCCAGTTAGTGCCGTTTGACCGTGTGTTGACCGTCTATGAACTTTTCGATGGACCATTTTGCCCCTCTTTTCTTACTCTCTCAGCAGACACTTCCAAGTGGGACCATCACCAAAAAAACCATCCCATATTCTCTCTTCCTTCTCTCCCGTCGGTCAAACCCTAGCCCTAGATTCCATTCCCTCTCTCAAATCTTAACCCCCGTGCACCACCCTCAGTGCTCTGCCGCCATGGTTTGGCGCAAGGCCACAGTGCAGCTAGCCACGCCGGCGCCCGCGTGCGGGTCAACCCAACCGAGCTCGTCGGTGGCCAACCTCGTCGGAGTAAGCATGCAGGTCTGGTGAGCTCCTCCCCTCTTACCAGTCTCCTTGTTTTTTTCCCTTCTCTCTCTCTCTCAACTCACCTCGCTCTCTTTTCTCTGCCATGAGGAACCAACGACCGCTGCCGTTCTTCACCACCATCGGAATGCCACTGCATCCACCTGGGTTGCCGCCGCCGGTCATGGACTCTGGCCTCTAGATCCAACCTGTCCTCGAGAGGATCCGCCCGCCGTCGCCCCGCCTGTCCTCGCCGGGATCCGCCCACCGTCGCCGCATCGGAGATCCCCGACGTCCTCTACTTCCAGCGCCATCCCCTGCATCAAGCTGCCGCTCGAGCTCACCCTCCTTCTTTCTTCTCGCGAGAAGGATTTCATGAGCTCCGGCTAGAGATCTACAATGGTTGCGTCAACGTTGACCCTCCTCCATGCGAACGTTGGCCAGCCTCCACCGACGCCTCCCGCTGGCCCAGATCCACAGCGCCCCGAGGAAGGCCAACGGAGATCCGGTTAGTGATGGGGCCACAGATCTCGTCGGTGGCCAATTTAGGCGGCGGCCGACAACCCACGGCGGCAAGAGATGGTGGACGAGGGTGGCACGCGCCTTCCCTGGGCCTCCTTCGACGCTGCAGCGGCGGTGGCCAAGCGCCTGGCGAGCTCCGACGCCGATTCCATTTGCTCCGGCGAGCCCATCCTCATCCTACACAGGGCGTCCTTTAAATTGCCGATTAAATTGTTGACTTGACGTTTTTTAACACTTGATATAATGTAATTAGCTTGTATAGCTAGCAACTATGGACTGATGATTAAATATATTCATGATGAGACTGACCTTAAGTAGGAGTACTAATTTGTGTTAATTAATGGTGTTTTAATTAGTTTATGTGGTGTTAATTATCGCTTAAAAAAGTAATGCAAAATTGATATTATGTTTACAACATGGCAGTATCCATTTGAGATATTTGGTCCATTGCAGGTCCCACATGATAGTGAGAAGAGAGAGAGGAGAGAGGGATGTTTTCTGAGTAACGGGTCCCACTTGGAAGTGTCTAGAGAGAGACTGAGGAAACAGGGGCAAAAATGTCCAATGAAAAGTCCATAGACGTGTTGAAAATATGCCCTAGAGGCAATAATAAATAAGTTATTATTATATTTCCTTGTTCATGATAATCGTTTATTATCCATGCTATAATTGTATTGATAGGAAACTCAGATACATGTGTGGATACATAGACAACACCATGTCCCTAGTAAGCCTCTAGTTGACTAGCTCGTTGATCAATAGATGGTTACGGTTTCCTGACCATGGACATTGGATGTCGTTGATAACGGGATCACATCATTAGGAGAATGATGTGATGGACAAGACCCAAGCCTAGCACAAAGATCGTGTAGTTCGTTCGCTAAAGCTTTTCTAATGTCAAGTATCATTTCCTTAGACCATGAGATTGTGCAACTCCCGGATACCGTAGGAGTACTTTGGGTGTGCCAAACGTCACAATGTAACTGGGTGACTATAAAGGTCCACTACAGGTATCTCCGAAAGTGTCTGTTGGGTTGGCACGAATCGAGACTGGGATTTGTCACTCCGTGTAAACGGAGAGGTATCTCTGGGCCCACTCGGTAGGACATCATCATAATGTGCACAATGTGATCAAGGAGTTGATCACGGGATGATGTGTTACAGAACGAGTAAAGAGACTTGCCGGTAACGAGATTGAACAAGGTATCGGGATACCGACGATCGAATCTCGGGCAAGTATCGTACCGATAGACAAAGGGAATTACATACGGGATTGATTAAGTCCTTGACATCGTGGTTCATCCGATGAGATCATCGTGGAACATGTGGGAGCCAACATGGGTATCCAGATCCTGCGGTTGGTTATTGACCGGAGAACGTCTTGGTCATGTCTGCATGTCTCCCGAACCCGTAGGGTCTACACACTTAAGGTTCGATGACGCTAGGGTTATAAAGGAAGCTTGTATGTGGTTACCGAATGTTGTTCGGAGTCCCGGATGAGATCCCGGACGTCACGAGGAGTTCCGGAATAGTCCGGAGGTAAAGATTTATATATAGGAAGTCCTATTTCGGCCATCGGGACAAGTTTCGGGATCATCGGTATTGTACCGGGACCACCGGAAGGGTCCCGGGGGTCCACCGGGTGGGGCCACCTATCCCGGAGGGTCCCATGGGCTGAAGTGGGAAGGGATCCAGCCCAAAGTGGGCTGGGGCGCCACTTCCCCTAGGGCCCATGCACCTAGGGTAAAGGGGGAACCCTAAGGAAGAGTCCCAAGGAGGGAAGGCACCTCCTAGGTGCCTTGGGGGGGGGGGGAGGGAAACCTCCCTTGGCCGCCACCCCCTAGGAGATTGGATCTCCTAGGGCCGGCGCCCCCCCCCCCTTGGGCTCCCTATATATAGTGGGGAAGGAGGGCCTCTCAAAAGACACCTTTGCCTTTGGTGCAGCCCCTCCCTCTCTCCCAAGTCCTTCTCCTCTCCCGTGGTGCTTGGCGAAGCCCTGCAGGATTGCCACGCTCCTCCACCACCACCACGCCATTGTGCTGCTGCTGGATGGAGTCTTCCTCAACCTCTCCCTCTCTCCTTGCTGGATTAAGGCATGGGAGACGTCACCGGGCTGTACGTGTGTTGAACGCGGAGGTGCCGTCCGTTCGGCACTTGGTCATCGGTGATTTGGATCACGACGAGTATGACTCCATCAACCCCGTTCACTTGATCGCTTCCGCTTAGCGATCTACAAGGGTATGTAGATGCACTCTTCTTCCCCTCGTTGCTAGTCTCTCCATAGATAGATCTTGGTGACACGTAGGAAAATTTTGAATTTCTGCTACGTTCCCCAACAGTGGTATCATGAGCTAGGTCTATTGCGTAGATTCTATGCACGAGTAGAACACAAAGTAGTTGTGGGCATCGATATTGTCAATTATCTTGCCGTTACTAGTCTTATCTTGATTCGGCGGCATTGTGGGATGAAGCGGCCCGGACCAACCTTACACGTACGCTTACGTGAGACCGGTTCCACCGACAAACATGCACTAGTTGCATAAGGTGGCTGGCGGGTGTCTGTCTCTCCCACTTTAGTCGGATCGGATTTGATGAAAAGGGTCCTTGTGAAGGGTAAATAGCAATTGGCATATCACGTTGTGGTTTTGCGTAGGTAAGAAACGTTCTTGCTAGAAACCCATAGCAGCCACGTAAAACATGCAAACAACAATTAGAGGAGGTCTAACTTGTTTTTGCAGGGTATGCTATGTGATGTGATATGGCCAAAGGATGTGATGAATGATATATGTGATGTATGAGATGATCATGTTCTTGTAATAGGAATCACGACTTGCATGTCGATGAGTATGACAACCGGCAGGAGCCATAGGAGTTGTCTTAATTTATTTATGACCTGCGTGTCAACATAAACGTCATGTAATTACTTTAGTTTATTGCTAACCGTTAGCTGTAGTAGTAGAAGTAATAGTTGGCGAGACAACTTCATGAAGACACGATGATGGAGATCATGATGATGGAGATCATGGTGTCATGCCGGTGACGATGATGATCATGGAGCCCCGAAGATGGAGATCAAAAGGAGCAAAGTGATGATGGCCATATCATGTCACTATTTGATTGCATGTGATGTTTATCATGTTATACATCTTATTTGCTTAGAACGACGGTAGTAAATAAGATGATCCCTCATTAAAATTTCAAGAAAGTGTTCCCCCTAACTGTGCACCGTTGCGACAGTTCGTTGTTTCAATGCACCACGTGATGATCGGGTGTTTGATTCAAATGTTCACATACAACGGGTGTAAGACAGATTTACACATGCAAACACTTAGGTTGACTTGACGAGCCTAGCATGTGTACAGACATGGCCTCGGAACACAGAAGACCGAAAGGTCGAGCATGAGTCGTATGGTAGATACGATCAGCATGAAGATGTTCACCGATGTTGACTAGTCCGTCTCACGTGATGATCGGACACGGCCTAGTTGACTCGGATCATGTAATCACTTAGATGACTAGAGGGATGTCTATCTGAGTGGGAGTTCATAAGATGAACTTGTTTATCCTGAACATAGTCAAAAAGGATTTTGCAAATTATGTCATAGCTCGCGCTTCAGTTCTACTGTTTAGATATGTTCCTAGAGAAAATTTAGTTGAAAGTTGATAGTAGCAATTATGCGGACTAGGTACGTAAACTGAGGATTGTCCTCATTGCTTCATTGAAGGCTTATGTCCTTAATGCACCGCTCAGTGTGCTGAACCTCGAACATTGTCTGTGGATGTTGCGAACATCCGACATACACATTTTGATAACTACGTGATAGTTCAGTTAAACGGTTTAGAGTTGAGGCACCGAAGACGTTTTTGAAACGTCGCGAAATATATGAGATGTTTCGAGGGCTGAAATTGGGATTTCAGGCTCGTGCCCACGTCAGGAGGTATAAGACCTCCGACGATTTTCTTAGCCTGCAAACTAAGGAGAAGAGCTCAATTGTTGAGCTTGTGCTCAGATTGTCTGAGTACAACAATCATTTGAATCGAGTGGGAGTTGATCTTCCAGATGAGATAGTGATGTTTCTCCGAAGTCATTACCACCAAGCTGCTAGAGCTTCGTGATGAACTATAATATATCTGGGACATATATGATGATCCTTGAGATATTCGCGATGTTTGACACCACAAAAGTAGAAATCAAGAAGGAGCATCAATTGTTGATGGTTGGTGAAACCACTAGTTTCAAGAAGGGTAAGGGCAAGAAGGGATACTTCATGAAACGGCAAATCAGCTGCTGCTCTAGTGAAGAAACCCAATGTTGAACCCAAACCTGAGACTAAGTGCTTCTGTAATAAAGGGAACAGCCACTGGAGCAGAATTACCCTAGATACTTGGTAGATAAGAAGGCTGGCAAGGTCGATAGAAGTATATTGGATATACATTATGTTAATGTGTACTTTACTAGTACTCCTAGTAGCACCAGGGTATTAGATACCGGTTCGGTTGCTAAGTGTCAGTAACTCGAAATAAAAGCTACGGAATAAACGGAGACTAGCTAAAGGTGAGATGACGATATGTGTCGGAAGTGTTTCCAATGTTGATATGATCAAACATCGCACGCTCCCTCTACCATCGAGATTGGTGTTAAACCTAAATAATTGTTATTTGGTGTTTGCGTTGAGCATAGACGTGATTGGATTATGTCTGTCGCAATACGGTTATTCATTTAAGGAGAATAATGGTTACTCTGTTTATTTGAATAATACCTTCAATGGTCTTGCACCTAAAATGAATGGTTTATTGAATCTCGATCGTAGTGATACACATGTTCATGCCAAAAGATAGTAATGATAGTACCACCTATTTGTGGCACTGCCACGTAAGTCATATCGGTATAAAACACATGAAGAAGCTCCATGTTGATGGATCTTTGGGCTCACTCGTTTTTGAAAGGTTTGAGACATGCGAACCATGTCTATTGGTGTATATGCATAAAGAGACTCCATGCAAATGGACCATTTGGACTCACTTGATTTTGAATCACTTGAGACATGCAAATCATACCACATGGGCAAGATGACTGAAAGCCTCGGTCTCAGTAAAATGGAACTAGAAAGCAACTTGTTGGAAGTAATACATTTTGATGTGTGCGGTCCAATGAGGGCTGAGGTGTGTAGTGGATATCGTTATGTTCTTACTTCACAGATGATTTGAGTAGATGTTGAGTATATTTACTTGATGAATCACGAGTCTGAATTATTGAAAGGTTCAAGTAATTTCAGGGTGAAGTTGAAAGATCATCGTGACAAGAGGATAAAAGATCTATGATATGATCATAGAGATGAATATCTGAATTACGAGTTTGGCACAGAATTAAGACATTGTGGAAATTGTTTCACAACTGATACAGCCTGGAACACCATAGTGTGATGGTGTGTCCGAACATCATAACTGCACCCTATTGGATATGATCTATACCATGATATCTCTTGTCGAATTACCACGATAGTTTATGGGTTAGGCATTAGAGACAACCACATTCACTTTAAATAGGGCACCACGTAATTCCGATGAGATGACACCGTATGAACTATGGTTTAGAGAAACCTAAGCTGTCATTTCTTAAAAGTTTGGGGCTGCGACGCTTATGTGAAAAAGTTTCAGGCCGATAAGCTCGAACCCAAAGCGGATAAATGCATCTTCATAGGACACCCAAAACAGTTGGGTATACCTCCTGTCTTAGATCCGAAAGCAATAAGGGATTGTTTCTAGAATCGGGTCCTTTCTCGAGGAAAAGTTTCTCTCGAAAGAATTGAGTGGGAGGATGGTGGAGACTTGATGAGGTTATTGAACCGTCTCTTCAACTAGTGTGTGACAGGGCACAGGGAGTTGGTCCTGTGGCACCTACACCAATTGAAGTGGAAGCTTATGATAGTGATCATGAAACTTCAGATCAAGTCACTACCAAACCTCGTGGGATGACAAGGATGCGTACTACTTCAGAGTGGTACGTAATCCTGTCTTGGAAGTCATGTTGCTAGACAACAATGAACCTACGAGCTATGGAGAAGCGATGGTGGGCCCGGATTCCGATAAATGGCTCGAGGCCATAAAATCTAAGAGAGGATCCATATATGAAAACAAAGTGTAGACTTTGGAAGAACTACTTGATGGTCGTAAGGCTGTTAGGTACATATGGATTTTAAAAGGAAGACGGACAATGATGGTAAATGTCACCATTAAGAAAGCTCGACTTGTCATTAAGAAGTTTCCCGACAAGTTCAAGGAGTTGACTACGGTGAGACTTTCTCACTCGTAGCGATGCTAAGAGTCTGTTGGAATTATATTAGCGATTACTACATTATTTATGAAATCTTGCAGATAGGATGTCAAAACATTGTTTCCTCGACGATTTTCTTGAGGAAAGGTTGTATGTGATACAACCGGAAGGTTTTGTCAATCCTGAAAGATGCTAATAAGTATGCAAAGCTCCAACAATCCTTCTGAGGACTGAAGTAAGCATCTCGGAGTTGGAATGTATGCTTTGATGAGATGATCAAAGATTTTGGGTGTATACAAAGTTTATGAGAAACTTGTATTTCCAAAGAAGTGAGTGGGAGCACTATAGAATTTCTGATGAATATATGTTGTTGACATATTGTTGATCAGAAATGACGTAGAATATCTGGAAAGCATATAGGGTTATTTGAAAAGTGGTTTTTCAATGGAAAGCCTGGATTAAGCTACTTGAACATTTGAGCATCAAGATCTATAAGGATAGATCAAAACGCTTAATGGTACTTTCAAATGAGCACATACCTTGACATGATCTTGAAGGTGTTCAAGATGGATCAGTCAAAGAAGGAGTTCTTGCCTGAGTTGTAAGGTATGAAGTTAAGACTTAAAGCTCGACCACGGCAGAATAGAGAGAAAGGACGAAGGTCGTCCCCTATGCTTAAAACGTAGGCTCTACAGTATGCTATGCTGTGTACCGCACCTGAAGTGTGCCTTGCCATGAGTCAGTCAAGGGGTACAAGAGTGATCCAAGAATGGATCACAGGACAGCGGTCAAAGTTATCCTTAGTAACTAGTGGACTAAGGAATTTTCTCGATTATGGAGGTGGTAAAAGAGTTCGTCGTAAAGGGTTACGTCGATGCAAGCTTAACACCTATCCGGATAGCTCTGAGTAGAGATACCGGATACGTATAATGGAGCAACAATTTAGAATAGCTCCAAGTAGAACAGTTATTTGGAATAGCTCCAAATAGAACGTGGTAGCTACATCTAGGAGATGACATAGAGATTTGTAAAGCACACACGGATCTGAAAGGTTCAGACCCGTTGACTAAAACCTCTCTCACAAGCAACATGATCAAACCCAGAACTCATTGAGTGCTAATCACATAGTGATGTGAACTAGATTATTGACTCTAGTAAACTCTTTGGATATTGGTTACATGGCGATGTGACCTGTGAGTGTTAATCACATGGCGATGTGAACTAGATTATTGACTCTAGTGCAAGTGGGAAACTGTTGGAAATATGCCCTAGAGGCAATAATAAATAAGTTATTATTATATTTCCTTGTTCATGATAATCGTTTATTATCCATGCTATAATTGTATTGATAGGAAACTCAGATACATGTGTGGATACATAGACAACACCATGTCCCTAGTAAGCCTCTAGTTGACTAGCTCGTTGATCAATAGATGGTTACGGTTTCCTGACCATGGACATTGGATGTCGTTGATAACGGGATCACATCATTAGGAGAATGATGTGATGGACAAGACCCAAGCCTATCACAAAGATCGTGTAGTTCGTTCGCTAAAGATTTTCTAATGTCAAGTATCATTTCCTTAGACCATGAGATTGTGCAACTCCCGGATACCGTAGGAGTACTTTGGGTGTGCCAAACGTCACAACGTAACTGGGTGACTATAAAGGTCCACTACAGGTATCTCCGAAAGTGTCTGTTGGGTTGGCACGAATCGAGACTGGGATTTGTCACTCCGTGTAAACGGAGAGGTATCTCTGGGCCCACTCGGTAGGACATCATCATAATGTGCACAATGTGATCAAGGAGTTGATCACGGGATGATGTGTTACGGAACGAGTAAAGAGACTTGCCGGTAACGAGATTGAACAAGGTATCGGGATACCGACGATCGAATCTCGGGCAAGTATCGTACCGATAGACAAAGGGAATTACATACGGGATTGATTAAGTCCTTGACATCGTGGTTCATCCGATGAGATCATCGTGGAACATGTGGGAGCCAACATGGGTATCCAGATCCTGCGGTTGGTTATTGATCGGAGAACGTCTTGGTCATGTCTGCATGTCTCCCGAACCCGTAGGGTCTACACACTTAAGGTTCGATGACGCTAGGGTTATAAAGGAAGCTTGTATGTGGTTACCGAATGTTGTTCGGAGTCCCGGATGAGATCCCGGACGTCACGAGGAGTTCCGGAATAGTCCGGAGGTAAAGATTTATATATAGGAAGTCCTATTTCGGCCATCGGGACAAGTTTCGGGATCGTCGGTATTGTACCGGGACCACCGGAAGGGTCCCGGGGGTCCACCGGGTGGGGCCACCTATCCCGGAGGGTCCCATGGGCTGAAGTGGGAAGGGATCCAGCCCAAAGTGGGCTGGGGCGCCACTTCCCCTAGGGCCCATGCGCCTAGGGTAAAGGGGGAACCCTAAGGAAGAGTCCCAAGGAGGGAAGGCACCTCCTAGGTGCCTTGGGGGGGAGGGAAACCTCCCTTGGCCGCCACCCCCCTAGGAGATTGGATCTCCTAGGGCCGGCGCCCCCCCCCTTGGGCTCCCTATATATAGTGGGGAAGGAGGGCCTCTCAAAAGACACCTTTGCCTTTGGTGCAGCCCCTCCCTCTCTCCCAAGTCCTTCTCCTCTCCCGTGGTGCTTGGCGAAGCCCTGCAGGATTGCCACGCTCCTCCACCACCACCACGCCGTTGTGCTGCTGCTGGATGGAGTCTTCCTCAACCTCTCCCTCTCTCCTTGCTGGATCAAGGCATGGGAGACGTCACCGGGCTGTACGTGTGTTGAACGCGGAGGTGCCGTCCGTTCGGCACTTGGTCATCGGTGATTTGGATCACGACGAGTACGACTCCATCACCCCCGTTCACTTGAACGCTTCCGCTTAGCGATCTACAAGGGTATGTAGATGCACTCTTCTTCCCCTCGTTGCTAGTCTCTCCATAGATAGATCTTGGTGACACGTAGGAAAATTTTGAATTTCTGCTACGTTCCCCAACAAGACGGTCAACACACGGTCAAACGGCACTAACTGGATGGAAACGTGACTGAAGGGCAAAACCATAAGAGGAGCAAGCGTGCTTGGGCAAAATCGAGAGTTTTCGAAAACTAAGGGTAAACCTGCTGAGGGTGACCCAACTAGGGGTATAAAATGAATTATCCCTTTTCCGAAAGTGCCCTTCTCAGCTTGAGTGAACAGTAAAATTTAAAAAGAAATCAAAATTTTCTAAAAAAAAATCTGGCAGAAAAGGAAAAAAGAAAAAAAATTGGTTCAGAAACATTCTAAAAAGTTCGCAAAATCAGAAAAAATGGCTCAGGACCTTACAAAATGTTCCCAAAACCAGAATTGGTGGATGCACGCCTCACTCCTAAATGGGCTGACGCGCCGACAATTTGTGGGAGAATACGTCAAATCTATTGTAAATCACGTGCTCGCTCGGGGGTGGGCAAATCCTATTTGGTGCTGCAGGCGCCCGTTTATATGTATTTTGCAAACGGGCGCCTGCAGCCAACCAAGCGATCTCTAGATCGAGCTAACTGGCAGTAACCATCACGCCACCTTGCCCAACGTGGTGACTAACATCCTTTCACTCATTTTCATAGTTTAACTTTCCTTTTCCTTTTTTCGTTTATGTTTTTTTCTTCCTCACTCAATGATTTGTATTGTAATTCGTGAACTTTTTTTCAAATCGATGAACTTCTTTTCTTATTCGCTGAATTTTTTTCATATTTGATGAACTTTTTTTTTCAAATTCGATGAATTTTTTCAAATTTAATAAACTTCTTCAAATTTGATGAACCTTTTTCATATTTGCTGAACTGTTTTCAAATTCAACAAAAAAAATTCTAAATTCAATGAAATTTATTTCAAATTGATGAACTTTTTCCATATTTTCATAGATTTTTTTTTTGAAAATACGTGAACAGTTTTTCAATTTGTATGAACTATTTTCAAAATTGATGAACTTTTTTTAGAAAATTCAATGATTTTTTCAAATCTACCAACATTTTTTCAAATTTGATGAACACTTTTTTGAAAATTGATGAACTTTTTCTTATCACATTTTTTCCAAAAAATTTAAGCAATACAGTACGTAGTTATGTGGAACAAATAGCTCTGCGACAGGCCGACAGTCTTATTGGGGTATTCAGGCTCTTAGAAGTTAGTCGAGGTCGGTAGCTCCAGTGGTTTGGTAGCTCGTACCGTCGTACGTGGAACGAACGTCGTGGGCTCGAATCCTGGAGCAGCTACTAGGAGCTCCCTTGGGGGTGTTCCATTCCTAGCTAACGAATTCGTTCGCTCCATGGAACACCGGCCCCAGGGGCACATATTGTTGGCACTATTTTCCGGAGCAGGTTGCCAGATATTGGTGTCTTATAATCACTAGTAGAAGGCCCGTGCGTTGCTACGGGCAAAAACCGAATAACCATGAGTTGTCATCGAATAATAAAAATAAAAAACATATTGATCAAATTATTCTTTTTATTTAAAAATACACGTTAAGCACGGTGGCATCCAGTTTTCATCATAAGATGTCATCCAGTTTTCATCATACAACGGCAAATACGAACTCTCTTCCACTCAGCCTGTAGGTGGGACAACCTGCAGTTGCCCACTTCCTGCCACATATGTCCACTTATTTAAGTGGGATTAAGTGGGCTGCCCACATACTGTATGTAGTATTATGTGGGCTGCCACATACCCACATAATGCATGAAACATGAAAATACAAAACTTGAGATGTAAGACAACTTAACACAAAGGCACGTAAGTCTAGATTGAAGTAAAGAACATGCCCACATATGATACAACACAAACTACAAATAAGCACTCTGAGTCAGAATTCGAAACTTGGTAAATTTTAGAAGTGCAATACGGAGAAAAATGAGCTGAGTTAAATAAAAGTACATTACAAAGATGCCATTTTTTACACAATTACAGAACACAAGGATGGATTCAGTAAATCATAGGAGAAAAGAACTTAAGGAAATTTCGGTAACACTTGTAAACTTGTTTTGTTATCTTCTGCACATCATTCAGGTCCTACTGGAAGGTGTGCGTGATGCTTGTAGGCAAAAGAAACAACACTGTGTAGTACATGATCCGGATTTGAGAAGGTTAAATGACTGCATTATTTTTTGATTCAGGCCAAAAAATAATACACTATGTAGTACATGTACGCACAACATAATAGATGATTCAGGCCAAAAAAGCATAAGAAATTTACCATTGTGTCTAATCAAGCTATATATACATACCTTGATCTTCTTCCTCTGGCATGCATAAAATTGGATACATAAATAAGAAAGCCCTCCTGACAAATCTGATCAGTCGAGTCTTTCAGTTACTTTTTGCAGACTCTGCACAAATATGCACTCTGCTCCATCAGTACAACCAGTAAGTCATTGTAAACCTGTGGCCAGTGCCCTTGTTATAAATGCATTCTACTTCCATCTTCCATCGGCCCAGCATGCTAATGCATAGCTCGAAAGATGAAACCCTGGAGAGGGATATGATGCCAAAGCACCGTCATCGTCCGATCACATGAATCTAGAGTTTCCTCTGAAGCAGCATAAATTGCGGATGAGAATACCTCGACGATGCCCATAGGAAGGAAACGACACTCGAAAGCTTCGCCATCACCGGCTCTTGGAAACTCCGGAGACAAGCTTTTGCCCGGATCAACCTCTCGAGCTCCGCACAACATGCACCAGCAAGTCCAACGTCGAGACACGATGGCCAAATCCGTCCGGATCTAACCACCTGCTCACCAGGGCACCGCACTAGCCACCCGCGTCCTCTTCACGCAACGCCGAAGCACACGCACACACGCAGCCGCCCACACATCCACCTGTCCAGGACGCCGCCGAGGAGCACACCAGCCGGAACCGCGCATCGCAGATACACCCAGCCCTCCCCCCTTCTTGATTAGTCCACCAACGAGCCCTCGTGGACAGATGTGGCCCAATCAAGCCCTCCCTCCAACTCCTCGGTAGGCTGCTGCCCAGCCATCCCTCTACCGCCGGACTACCACGCCAGCGCTCCCCATGTTGTTGTTGAACTTGTAACCATACGATTTGTATTGCCTGACAGATGAATATTTACCAGAAAAACACATAAAGAAGATAAGCCGCTCTTCATTCCTATAAGCCCTTAGTAGACCATCAGATCCTTCTTTTTGCACATGCACGCCATATTATTGCAGAGATGATGGGGGAAGCAAAGAAGTTATGCCTCTCTGTGCGTGCATTGCGAGGAACCCCCAACAAGTATTGAACTCTTGATATGAATCCTTGTCGGGAGGGGCAAAGCAAGGATGATAAATCATCTAGGGTAACATGAAAAGGTTAAGTGATGTTGCTGCACCTCAAGTGTTCTTAGGAATCCTCGTGGTTCCTCTTGATTATGCATCTTCATGAACAAAACAAAATCTTGAGCTCTTCGTTCCTATAAAATTTCAGTAACAAGATAAATTTTAACACAAGAAAACTGAGTATCTTGACAAAAAAATAGTAAAAGTCAAATTTCACTAAAATGAGATATTTTATTAGCTCTAGAAAAATTGAGTGCAAGGGTAAATTTTAGTATCCTGAGAAAAGTTGTATTATGAATATGAAACAAAAGTAGTCCTAAATAAAGAAAGTTAATGACAAGGTACATCACGTAATAATCCACACTGAAGGTATACAACAAGAAACATGCATTTTATGTCATGATTCGGCAGTAATAAAGAAGTGAAAACTACCCATGTTTATCACCATTTGTAACACTATTTAGTTTATTCAGGAAAAGAATGTACCTTTGCAATCTTATTTTCGTCTATCCTAAACATGATAATATATCACAAGCCATCAAGGCTGAACATCTTTGGTTGCCAGCCCGAATCTCTAGGAAAAATCTGAACAGTAAAATAGGATATACAAGCAGAGAATTTACAAATTAATCCTTTGACTGAAAATATTTCTTCACACATGGAGATTTGGAATACCAAGATATAAGATACAACGGACTGAAATGAATACCTAATTCGATTCAGATTATAGAGCTGTAGATCTACATCATTCTTTTTCATATCCAGCTCATCGCACGCAGAAGGATCACAAGTTCCCATTTTCAGAAGGTAAATCATGAGCACATTAATCTTCTCGGAAGGTTTAATTTGGTGTGCACCCATATAGAAACAACAAAAGTGGCTCTCAACTATTTCAAATATAGGCCTGCTAAAATACAACACCCACTCAAGAGGGAAGTCACACAACTTGATGTTTTGAGATGCTGTCATTGAAGCTATTCTTCTCTGTACTAAAATACAAAGATCAAAGCAATTAGACAGGTGACTCGAGGAGTGCAGCAGTGGCATCATGATGTCTACTACACAACCTTCTTCTTGTAGACGTTGTTGGGCCTCCAAGTGCAGAGGTTTGTAGGACAGTAGCAAATTTCCCTCAAGTGGATGACCTAAGATTTATCAATCCGTAGGAGGCGTAGGATGAAGATGGTCTCTCTCAAGCAACCCTGCAACCAAATAACAAAGAGTCGCTTGTGTCCCCAACACACCCAATACAATGGTAAATTGTATAGGTGCACTAGTTCGGCGAAGAGATGGTGATACAAGTGCAATATGGATGGTAGATAAAGGTATTTGTAATCTGAAAATATAAAAACAGCAAGGTAACTAATGATAAAAGTGAGCGTAAACGGTATTGCAAAGATAGGAAATAAGGCCTAGGGTTCATACTTTCACTAGTGTAAGTCCTCTCAACAATACTAACATAATTGGATCATAAAATTATCCCTCAACATGCAACAAAGAGTCACTCCAAAGTCACTAATAGCGTAGAACGAATGAAGAGATTATGGTAGGGTACGAAACCACCTCAAAGTTATTCTTTCCAATCAATCCGTTGGGCTATTCCTATAAGTGTCACAAACAGCCCTAGAGTTCGTACTAGAATAACACCTTAAGATACAAATCAACCAAAACCCTAATGTCACCTAGATACTTCAATGTCACCTCAAGTATCCGTGGGCATGATTATACGATATGCATCCCACAATCTCAGATTCATCTATTCAACCAACACAAAGGACCTCAAAGAGTGCCCCAAAGTTCTACCGGAGAATCACGACGAAAACGTGTGCCAACCCCTATGCATAGGTTCATGGGTGGAACCCGCAAGTTGATCACCAAAACATACATCAAGTGAATCACGTGATATCCCATTGTCACCACAGATATCCACGGCAAGACATACATCAAGCGTTCTCAAATCTTTAAAGACTCAATCCGATAAGATAACTTCAAAGGGGAAACTCGATTCATTACAAGAGAGAAGAGGGGGGAAGAAACATCATAGGATCCAAATATAATAGCAAAGCTCGCGATACATCAAGATCGTATCATCTCAAGAACACGAGAGAGAGAGAGAGATCAAACACATAGCTACTGGTACATACCCTCAGCCCCGAGGGAGAACTACTCCCTCCTCGTCATGGAGAGCACCGGGATGATGAAGATGGCCACCGGAGAAGGATTGCCCCCTCCGGCAGGGTGCCGGAACGGGTCTAGATTGAGTTTCGGTGGCTACGGAGGCTTCTGGAGGCGGAACTCCCGATCTATGTTTCTCTCGGTTGTTTTTAGGGTATATGGAGATATATAGGCGGAAGAAGTACGTCGGTGGAGCTCCGAGGGGCCCACGAGGCAGGGGGGCGCGCCCAGGGGGGCGCGCCCTCCACCCTGGTGACCTCCCCAAAAACTTCTTGGATTAGGGTCCAAGTCTCCTGGATGACGTTCGGTGAGAAGATCACGTTCCCGAAGGTTTCATTCCGTTTGGACTCCGTTTGATATTCTGTTTCCTCAAAATACTGAAATAGGCAAAAAAACAACAATTCTGGGCTGGGCCTCCAGTTAATAGGTTAGTCCCCAAAATAATATAAAAGTGGAAAATAAAGCCCAATATAGTCCAAAATAGTAGATAAAGTAGCATGGTGCAATCAAAAATTATAGATACGTTGGAGACGTATCAGGCATCCCCAAGCTTAATTCCTGCTCGTCCTCGAGTAGGTAAATGATAAAAGGAGAATTTTTGATGCGGAGTGATACTTTGGCATAATTTCAATGTAAATCTTCTTAATCATGGTATGAATATTCAGATCTGAAAGGTTCAAGACAAAAGTTCATATTGACATAAAAATGATAATACTTCAAGCATACTAATTAAACAATTATGTCATCTCAAAATAACATGGCCAAAGGAAGTTCATCCCTACAAAATCATATAGTTAGGCTATGCTTCATTTTCGTCACACAAAGATGTTCCCAACTTCTATACCCCCGATGACAAGCCAAGCAATTGTTTCATACTCAAATAATCTCAAACTTTTTCAACCTTCACGCAATACATGAGTGCGAGCCATGGACATAGCACTATGGGTGGTATAGAATATGATGATGGGGATTGTGTGGAGAAGACAAAAAAGGAGAAAGTCTCACATCAACGAGGCTAATCAATGAGCTATGGAGATGCCCATCAATTGATGTTAATGCAAGGAGTAGGGATTGCCATGCAACGGATGCACTAGAGCTAAGAATGCTCAACAAAAGAAAACTAGTGGGTGTGCATCCAACTTGCTTGCTCATGAAGACCTAGGGCATTTTGAGGAAGCCCATCGTTGGAATATACAAGCCAAGTTCTATAATGAAAAATTCCCACTAGTATGAACAAGACAACTTATGACACTCACTATATGAAAATCATGGTGTTACTTTGAAGCACAAGTGTGGAAAAAGAGATAGTAGCATTGCCTTTTTTATTTTCTCTTTTTTGGGCCTTTTTTTTCTTTTTGGCCTTTCTCTCTCTTTTTTTTGATTGGGCAATGCTCTAATAATGATGATCATCACACTTCTATTGATTACAACATAATGATTACAACTCGATACTAGAACAAGATATGACTCTATATGAATGCCTCCGGCGGTGTACCGGGATGGTGCAATGAATCAAGAGTGACATGTATGAAAAATAATGCATGGTGGCTTTGCCACAAATACGATGTCAACTACAAGATCATGCAATGGCAATATGACAAAAGTAAAGCATGTCATGATGATGATGATGATGATGATGGTGGTGGAAGTTGCATGGCAATATATCTCGAAATGGCTATGGAAATGCCATGATAGGTAGGTATGGTGGTTGTTTTGAGGAAGATATAGGGAGGTTTATGTGTGAAAGAGCGTATCATATCACGGGGTTTGGATGCACCGGTGAAGTTTGCACCAACTCTCAATGTGAGAAAGGGCAATGCACGGTACCGAAGAGGCTAGCAAATGGCGGAAAGGTAAAAGTGCGTATAATCCATGGACTCAACATTAGTCAACAGAACTCATATACTTATTGCAAAAATTTAGAAGTCATCAAAAATCAAGTACTACGCGCATGCTCCTAGGGGGATAGATTGGTAGGAAAAGACCATCGCTCATCCCCGACCGCCACTCAAAAGGATGCACAAGCCAGGTACACTTCATGTTTCAAATTTGTTACACAACTTTAACCATATGTGCATGCTACGGGACTTGCTAACTTCAACACAAGTATTTCTCAAATTCACAACTACTCAACTAGCACGACTATGATATTATCACCTCCATATCTCAAAACAATTATCAAGCATCAAACTTATCTTAGTATTCCCACTAAAAAGAAAGTTTCACATATCTTGAATACCAAGTATATTAACATTAAGCAAATTACCATGCTATTAATGACTCTCAAAATAATCTAAGTGAAGCATGAGAGATCAAGTTTCTTTAAAACAATCCACCACCGTGCTCTAAAAGATCTAAGTGAAGCACTAGAGCAAAAATTATCACGCTCAAAAAGATATAAGTGAAGCACATAGAGTAAACTATCAAGCTCAAAAGATATAAGTGAAGCACATAGAGTATTCTAACAAATTTCAATTCATACATGGCTCTCTCAAAAGGCGTGTACAGCAAGGATGATTGTGGCAGACTAACAAGCAAAGACACAAATAATACAAGACGCTCCAAGCAAAACACATATCATGTGGTGAATAAAAATATAGCTCCAAGTAAATTACCGATGGAAGTGGACGAAAGAGGGGATGCCTTCCGGGGCATCCCCAAGCTTTGACTTTTTGGTGTCCTTGGATTATCTTGGGGGTGCCATGGGCATCCCCAAGCTTAGGCTCTTGCCACTCCTTATTCCATAATCCATCAAAAGAATTCACCCAAAACTTGAAAATTTCACAACACAAAACTCAATAGAAATCTCATGAGCTCCGTTAGAGAAAGAAAACAAAAGACTACTTTAAGGAAGTGTAGTGAACTTGTTGTTTATTTGTATTGTTGTTAAACCTACTGTATTCCAACTTCTCTATGGTTTATAAACTATTTTACTAGCCATAGATTCATCAAAATAAGCAAACAACACACGCAAAACAGAATCTGTCAAAAACAGAACAGTCTGTAGTAATCTATTACTAACGCAAACTTCTGGAACCCAAAAAATTCTACCAAAATTAGACGACCTGGGCAATTTGTTTATTGATCAGCAGAAATTGGAATCACTATTTTATCAAGTTCTGGTGATTTTTGACAATTCGGGCACTGAGCGCAAAGATTCTGGAAATTACAGCAAGATCAAATAACTATCTTCCAAAAAGATCTAATAGGTTTAACTTGGCACAAACACTAATTAAAAGATAAAACCACATCTAAACAGAATCTAGATGTATTATTTATTCCTAAACAGAACCAAAAACAAAAAACATAGAATAAAATTGGGTTGCCTCCCAACAAGCGCTATCGTTTAACGCCCCTAGCTAGGCATGATGATTTCAATGATGCTAACATAAAAGATAAGAATTGTAACATAAAGAGAGCATCATGAAGAATATGACTAGCACATTTAAGTCTAACCCACTTCCTATGCATAGGTATTTTGTGAGAAAACAACTTGTGGGGACAAGAATCAACTTGCATAGGAAGGTAAAACAAGCATAACTTCAAAACTTTAAGCACATAGAGAGGAAACTTGATATTATTGCAATTCCTACAAGCATATATTCCTCCCTCATAATAATTTTCAATAGCATCATGAATGAATTCCACAATATAACCAGCACCTAAAGCATTCTTTTCATGATCTACAAGCATAGAATTTTTATTACTCTCCACATAAGCAAAATTTTCCTAATTCGGAATAGTGGGAGCAAACTCAACGAAATAACTATCATGTGATTGAAAATTAAGATCAAGATGACAAGTTTCATGGTTATAATTATTCTTCAAAGCATACGTGTCATCACAATAATCATCATAGATAGGAGGCATGCTTGCATCATAATAAATTTGCTCATCAAAACTTGGGGGACAAAATATATCATCTTCATCAAACATAGCTTCCCCAAGCTTGTGGCTTTGCATATCATTAGCATTATGGATATTCAAGGAATTTATACTAACAACATTGCAATCATGCTCATCATTCAAATATTTAGTGCCAAACATTTTATAGATTTCTTCTTCTAGCACTTGAGCACAATTATCCTTTCCATCATACTCACGAAAGATATTAAAAAGGTGAAGCGTATGAGACAAACTCAATTCCATCTTTTATAGTTTTCTTTTATAAACTAAACTAGTGATAAAACAAGAAACTAAAAGACTCGATTGCAAAATCTAAAGATATACCTTCAAGCACTCACCTCCCTGGCAACGGCGCCAGAAAAGAGCTTGATGTCTACTACACAACCTTCTTTTTGTAGACGTTGTTGGGCCTCCAAGTGCAGAGGTTTGTAGGACAGTAGCAAATTTCCCTCAAGTGGATGACCTAAGGTTTATAAATCCATAGGAGGCGTAGGATGAAGATGGTCTCTCTCAAGCAACCCTGCAACCAAATAATAAAGAGTCTCTTGTGTCCCCAACACACCCAATACAATGGTAAATTGTATAGGTGCACTAGTTCGGCGAAGAGATGGTGATACAAGTGCAATATGGATGGTAGATAAAGGTATTTGTAATCTGAAAATATAAAAACAGCAAGGTAACTAATGATAAAAGTGAGCGTAAACGGTATTGCAATGATAGGAAATAAGGCCTAGGGTTCATACTTTCACTAGTGTAAGTCCTCTCAACAATACTAACATAATTGGATCATAAAATTATTCCTCAACATGCAACAAAGAGTCACTCCAAAGTCACTAATAGCGGAGAACGAACGAAGAGATTATGGTAGGGTACGAAACCACCTCAAAGTTATTCTTTCCAATCAATCCGTTGGGCTATTCCTATAAGTGTCACAAACAGCCCTAGAGTTCGTACTAGAATAACACCTTAAGATACAAATCAACCAAAACCCTAATGTCACCTAGATACTTCAATGTCACCTCAAGTATCCGTGGGCATGATTATACGATATGCATCCCACAATCTCAGATTCATCTATTCAACCAACACAAAGGACCTCAAAGAGTGCCCCAAAGTTCTACCGGAGAATCACGACGAAAACGTGTGCCAACCCCTATGCATAGGTTCATGGGTGGAACCCGCAAGTTGATCACCAAAACATACATCAAGTGAATCACGTGATATCCCATTGTCACCACAGATATCCACGGCAAGACATACATCAAGCGTTCTCAAATCTTTAAAGACTCAATCCGATAAGATAACTTCAAAGGGGAAACTCGATTCATTACAAGAGAGAAGAGGGGGGAAGAAACATCATAGGATCCAAATATAATAGCAAAGCTCGCGATACATCAAGATCGTATCATCTCAAGAACACGAGAGAGAGAGAGAGATCAAACACATAGCTACTGGTACATACCCTCAGCCCCGAGGGAGAACTACTCCCTCCTCGTCATGGAGAGCACCGGGATGATGAAGATGGCCACCGGAGAAGGATTGCCCCCTCCGGCAGGGTGCCGGAACGGGTCTAGATTGAGTTTCGGTGGCTACGGAGGCTTCTGGCGGCAGAACTCTGTTGGAAATATGCCCTAGAGGCAATAATAAAAAGGTTTATTATTATATTTCCTTGTTCATGATAATTGTCTTTTTTCATGCTATAATTGTGTTATCCGGAAATTGTAATACATGTGTGAATAACAGACACCAACATGTCCCTAGTAAGCCTCTAGTTGACTAGCTCGTTGATCAACAGATAGTCATGGTTTCCTGACTATGGACATTGGATGTCATTGATAACGAGATCACATCATTAGGAGAATGATGTGATGGACAAGACCCAATCCTAAACATAGCACAAGATCGTATAGTTCGTTGGCTAGAGTTTTTCCAATGTCAAGTATCCTTTCCTTAGACCATGAGATCGTGTAACTCCCGGATACCGTAGGAGTGCTTTGGGTGTACCAAACGTCACAACGTAACTGGGTGACTATAAAGGTAGACTACGGGTATCTCCGAAAGTGTCTGTTGGGTTGACACGGATCAAGACTGGGATTTGTCACTCCGTATGACGGAGAGGTATCACTGGGCCCACTCGGTAATGCATCATCATAATGAGCTCAAAGTGACCAAGTGTCTGGTCACGGGATCATGCATTACGGTACGAGTAAAGTGACTTGCCAGTAACGAGATTGAATGAGGTATTGGGATACCGACGATCGAATCTCGGGCAAGTAACATACCGACTGGCAAAGGGAATTGTATATGGGGTTGCTTGAATCCTCGACATCGTGGTTCATCCGATGAGATCATCAAGGAGAATGTGGGAGCCAACATGGGTATCCATATCCCGCTGTTGGTTATTGACCGGAGAGTCGTCTCGGTCATGTCTGCATGTCTCCCGAACCCGTAGGGTCTACACACTTAAGGTTCGGCGATGCTAGGGTTGTAGGGATATGTATATGCAGTAACCCGAATGTTGTTCGGAGTCCCGGATGAGATCCCGGACATCACGAGGAGTTCCGGAATGGTCCGAAGGTAAAGAATTATATATAGGAAGTGCTATTTCGGCCATCGGGACAAGTTTCGGGGTCATCGGTATTGTACTAGAACCACCGGAAGGGTCCCGGGGGTCCACCGGGTGGGGCCACCTGCCCCGGGGGGGCGTATGGGCTGTAGGGGGGTGCGCCTTGGCCTACATGGGCCAAGGGCACCAGCCCCAATGGGCCCATGCGCCTAGGGTTCAAGGAGGGAAGAGTCCCACAAGGGGAAGGCACCCCCTAGGTGCCTTGGGGGGGAGGGAATCCTCCCTTGGCCGCCGCCCCCTAGGAGATTGGATCTCCTAGGGCCGGCGCCCCCCTAGGCACCCCTATATATAGTGAGGAGATGGAGGACTTCATACCTCAGCCTTTGGTGCCTCCCTCTCCCTCTCCAACACCTCCTCCTCCTCCATAGCGCTTAGCGAAGCCCTGCCGGAGTACTGTTGCTCCATCATCACCACGCCGTCGTGCTGCTGCTAGAGCCATCTTCCTCAACCTCTCCTTCCCCCTTGCTGGATCAAGAAGAAGGAGACGTTACGCTGACCGTACGTGTGTTGAACGCGGAGGTGTCGTCCGTTCGGTGCTAGGATCTCCGGTGATTTGGATCACGTCGTGTACGACTACCTCATCCCCGTTCTTTGAACGCTTCCGCACGCGATCTACAAAGGTATGTAGATGCATCCGATCACTCGTTGCTAGATGAACTCATAGATGGATCTTGGTGAAACCGTAGGAAAATTTTTGTTTTCTGCAACGTTCCCCAACAGTGGCATCATGAGCTAGGTCTATGCATAGTTCTTCTTGCGCGAGTAGAACACAATTTGTTGTGGGCGTAGATGTTGTCAACTTTCTTGCCGCTACTAGTCTTATCTTGCTTCAACGGTATTGTGGGATGAAGCGGCCCGGACCAACCTTACACGTACGCTTACGTGAGACCGGTTCCACCGACAAAATGCACTAGTTGCATAAGGTGGCTGGCGGGTGTCTGTCTCTCCCACTTTAGTTGGAGCGGATTCGATGAAAAGGGTCCTTATGAAGGGTAAATAGAAGTTGACAAATCACGTTGTGGCTTTCACGTAGGTAAGAAACCATTCTTGCTAGAACCTTAATTCAGCCACGTAAAACGTGCAACAACAATTAGAGGACGTCTAACTTGTTTTTGCAGCAAGTGCTTTGTGCTATGATATGGCCAAAGTTGTGATGAATGATGAATGATATATATGTGATGTATGAGATGTCCATGCTATTGTAATAGGAATCACGACTTGCATGTCGATGAGTATGACAACCGGCAGGAGCCATAGGAGTTGTCTTTATTTTTGTATGACCTGCGTTTCATTGAGAAACGCCATGTAAATTACTTTACTTTATTGCTAAACGCGTTAGCCATAGTAGTAGAAGTAATATTTGGCGAGCAACTTCATGGAGACACAATGATGGAGATCATGATGATGGAGATCATGGTGTCAAGCCGGTGACAAGATGATCATGGAGCCCCAAGATGGAGATCAAAGGAGCTATGTGATATTGGCCATATCATGTCACTATTATTATTTGATTGCATGTGATGTTTATCATGTTTTTGCATCTTGTTTACTTAGAACGACGGTAGTAAATAAGATGATCCCTCATAATAATTTCAAGAAGTGTTCCCCCTAACTGTGCACCGTTGCGACAGTTCGTTCGTTTCTAAGCACCACGTGATGATCGGGTGTGATAGATTCCAACGTTCACATACAACCGGTGTAAGACAGATTTACACATGCAAACACTTAGGTTGACTTGACGAGCCTAGCATGTACAGACATGGTCTCGGAACACAGAAGACTGAAAGGTCGAGTATGAGTCGTACAGAAGATACGATCAACATGAAGATGTTCACCGATGTTGACTAGTCCGTCTCACGTGATGATCAGACACGACCTAGTTGACTCGGATCATGTTATACTTAGATGACTAGAAGAGGGATGTCTATCTAAGTGGGAGTTCATTGAATAATTTGATTAGATGAACTTAATTATCATGAACTTAGTCTAAAATATTTACAATATGTCTTGTAGATCAAATGGCCAACGTAGTCCTCAACTTCAACGCGTTCCTAGAGAAAACCAAGCTGAAAGATGATGGCAGCAACTACACGGACTGGGTCCGGAACCTGAGGATCATCCTCATAGCTGCCAAGAAAGATTATGTCCTACAAGCACCGCTGGGTGACGCACCTGTTCTCCCTACAGAACAAGACGTTATGAACGCTTGGCAGGCACGTACCGATGACTACTCCCTCGTTCAGTGCGGCATGCTTTACAGCTTAGAGCCGGGGCTCCAAAAGCGTTTTGAGAGACATGGAGCATATGAGATGTTCGAAGAGCTGAAAATGGTTTTTCAAGCTCATGCCCGGGTCGAGAGATATGAAGTCTCCGACAAATTCTTCAGCTGTAAGATGGAGGAAAATAGTTCTGTCAGTGAGCACATACTCACTATGTCTGGGTTACATAACCACTTGACTCAGTTGGGAGTTAATCTCCCGGATGACGCGGTCATTAACAGAATCCTCCAGTCACTTCCACCAAGCTACAAGAGCTTTGTGATGAACTTCAATATGCAGGGGATGGAAAAGACCATTCCTGAAGTATTTGCTATGTTGAAATCAGCAGAGGTAGAAGTAAAGAAGGAACATCAAGTGTTGATGGTGAATAAAACCACTAAGTTCAAGAAGGGCAAGGGTAAAAAGAACTTCAAGAAGGACGGCAAGGAAGTTGCCACGCCCGACAAGCAAGCTGCCGGGAAGAAGCCAAAGAATGGACCCAAGCCCGAGACTGAGTGCTTTTATTGCAAGGAAAGTGGTCACTGGAAGCGGAACTGCCCCAAATACTTAGCGGACAAGAAGGCCGGCAAAACAAAAGGTATATGTGATATACATGTAATTGATGTGTACCTTACCAGTACTCGTAGTAGCTCCTGGGTATTTGATACCGGTGCAGTTGCTCACATTTGTAACTCAAAGCAGGAGCTGCGGAATAAGCGGAGACTGGCAAAGGACGAGGTGACGATGCGCGTCGGGAATGGTTCCAAGGTCAATGTGATCGCTGTCGGCACGCTACCTCTACATTTACCTACGGGATTAGTTTTAAACCTCAATAATTGTTATTTAGTGCCAGCTTTGAGCATGAACATTGTATCGGGATCTTGTTTAATTCGAGATGGCTACTCATTTAAATCCGAGAATAATGGTTGTTCTATTTATATGAGAGATATGTTTTATGGTCATGCTCCAATGGTGAATGGTTTATTCTTCCTCGAACGTAATGCTACACATGTTCATAGTGTGAAAACCAAAAGATGTAAGGTTGATAACGATAGCCCGACATACTTGTGGCACTGCCGCCTTGGTCACATAGGTGTCAAACGCATGAAGAAGCTCCATGCAGATGGACTTTTAGAGTCTCTTGATTATGAATCATTTGACACGTGCGAACCATGCCTCATGGGTAAAATGACCAAGACTCCGTTTTCAGGAACAATGGAGCGAGCAACCAACTTATTGGAAATCATACATACTGATGTGTGCGGTCCAATGAGTGTTGAGGCTCGCGGTGGCTATCGTTATGTTCTCACCCTCACTGATGACTTGAGTAGATATGGGTATGTCTACTTAATGAAACACAAGTCTGAAACCTTTGAAAAGTTCAAGGAATTTCAGAGTGAGGTTGAGAATCAACGTGACAGGAAAATCAAGTTTCTACGATCAGATCATGGAGGAGAATACTTGAGTCAGGAATTTGGCACACACTTAAGAAAATGTGGAATAGTTTCACAACTCACGCCGCCTGGAACACCTCAGCGTAATGGTGTGTCCGAACGTCGTAATCGCACTCTATTAGATATGGCGTGATCTATGATGTCTCTTACCGATTTACCGCTATCTTTTTGGGGCTATGCTTTAGAGACTGCCGCATTCACTTTAAATAGGGCTCCGTCGAAATCCGTTGAGACTACACCGTATGAATTATGGTTTGGGAAGAAACCTAAGCTGTCGTTTCTAAAAGTTTGGGGATGCGATGCTTATGTCAAGAAACTTCAACCTGAAAAGCTCGAACCCAAGTCGAAAAAATGCGTCTTCATAGGATACCCTAAAGAAACTATTGGGTATACCTTCTACCTCAGATCCGAAGGCAAGATCTTTGTTGCCAAGAATGGATCCTTTCTAGAGAAAGAGTTTCTCTCGAAAGAAGTAAGTGGGAGGAAAGTAGTACTTGATGAAGTATTACCTCTTGAACCGGAAAATGGCGCAACTCAAGAAAATTTTCCTGAGGTGCCTGCACCGACTAGAGAGGAAGTTAATGATAATGATCAAGATACTTCTGATCAAGCTCCTACTGAAATTCGAAGGTCCACAAGGACACGTTCCGCACCAGAGTGGTACGGCAACCCTGTCTTGGAAATCATGTTGTTAGACAATGGTGAACCTTCGAACTATGAAGAAGCGATGGCGGGCCCAGATTCCGACAAATAGCTAGAAGCCATGAAATCCGAGATAGGATCCATGTATGAAAACAAAGTATGGACTTTGACTGACTTGCCCGTTGAATGGCGAGCCATAGAAAATAAATGGATCTTTAAGAAGAAGACAGACGCGGATGGTAATGTGACCATCTATAAAGCTCGGCTTGTTGCTAAGGGTTATCGACAAGTTCAAGGGGTTGACTACGATGAGACTTTCTCACCGGTAGCAAAGCTAAAGTCCGTCCGAATCATGTTAGCAATTGCCGCATTCTATGATTATGAAATATGGCATATGGACGTTAAAACGGCATTCCTTAATGGTTTCCTTAAGGAAGAATTGTATATGATGCAGCTGGAAGGTTTTGTCGATCCTAAGAATGCTGACAAGGTGTGCAAGCTCCAACGCTCGATTTATGGGCTGGTGCAAGCATCTCGGAGTTGGAACATTCGCTTTGATGAGATGATCAAAGCGTTTGGGTTTACGCAGACTTATGGAGAAGCCTGCGTTTACAAGAAAGTGAGCGGGAGCTCTGTAGCATTTCTCATACTATATGTAGATGACATACTTTTAATGGGAAATGATATAGAACTCTTGGACAACATTAAGGCCTACTTGAATAAGAGTTTTTCAATGAAGGACCTTGGAGAAGCTGCTTATATATTAGGCATCAAAATCTATAGAGATAGATCGAGACGCCTCATAGGTCTTTCACAAAGCACATACCTTGATAAGATATTGAAGAAGTTCAATATGGATCAGTCTAAGAAGGGGTTCTTACCTGTGTTACAAGGTGTGAAATTGAGCTCTGCTCAATGTCCGACCACGGCAGAAGATATAGAAGAGATGAGTGTCATCCCCTATGCCTCAGCCATAGGTTCTATTATGTATGCCATGCTGTGTACCAGACCTGATGTAAACCTTGCCGTAAGTTTGGTAGGAAGGTACCAAAGTAATCCCGGCAAGGAACACTGGACAACGGTCAAGAATATCCTGAAGTACCTGAAAAGGACTAAGGAAATGTTTCTCGTTTATGGAGGTGACGAAGAGCTCGTCGTAAAGGGTTACGTCGACGCTAGCTTCGACACAGATCTGGATGACTCTAAGTCACAAACCGGATACGTGTATATTTTGAATGGTGGGGCAGTAAGCTGGTGCAGTTGCAAGCAGAGCATCGTGGCGGGATCTACATGTGAAGCGGAGTACATGGCAGCCTCGGAGGCAGCACATGAAGCAATTTGGGTGAAGGAGTTCATCACCGACCTAGGAGTCATACCCAATGCGTCGGGGCAAATCAAACTCTTTCACGATTAGAATATTAATATATATGTCAACTTTAATATATAAACCAGTTGTGACTAATATATTCCCAATTGTTACAACTCTTGCAATTATATACGCTGTGTACTCATGTGTTATATCCAGCTGTATACATATAACCCGAATATTATAGTGACTACAGACATGGAGCTGGATATTCTATTATATTATACAACCCGAATATAATATGTTTATATTAAAATATTCATCACTGCTATAATACAGTACAACAGATACTGCATACAGGACCCAGACCTACGTACATGTATACATGTTCAACACCCCCCGCAGTCGAAGCGTCGCCGGTGACGCAAAGACTGGACCGAAAGCCCTCGAAAGTCGAGGTGGGTAGTCCCTTCGTCATCACATCGGCGAACTGCTGATCGGTGGGCACATGTAGAACACGAACATGACCAAGTGCAACGTGCTCCCGGACAAAGTGGATGTCGAGATCGATGTGGTTCGTCCGTCAGTGATGGACAGGGTTGGAAGCGAGGTACACCACGGAGACGTTATCGCAGTAGACGAGCGTCGCCTTGGTGACCTCACATAGCAACTCCTGAAGTAGCTGTCGTAGCCATGAACACTTCACGACGGCGTTGGCTACGGCCCGATACTCGGCCTCGGCGCTCGATCGTGAGACCGTGGGTTGTCGTTTAGACGACCATGAAATCAGAGAGGGCCCGAGGTAGACACAGTAGCCGGAAGTGGAGCGTCGAGTGTCGGGACACCCAGCCCACTCGGCGTCGGAGTAGGTGACAAGGCTGGTGTCCGGCGAGGCCGTCAGGGTGAGACCCATAGCTGTGGTGCGACATATGTACCGAAGTATACGTTTCACGAGAGCCCAATAGGTGTCACGAGGAGCGTGCATGTGAAGGCACACCTGCTGGACAGCATACTGAATGTCCGGACGCGTCAGTGTGAGGTACTGAAGCGCACCGACGATGGAGCGGTAGAAGGGAGCGTCGGACGCCGGAGAGCCCTCAACGGCGGACACCTTAGCCGTCGTATCGACAGGCATGGAAGCAGGCTTGCAGTTAAGCATGCCCGCTTGCTCCAGAAGCTCGTAGGCGTACTTCTGCTTGTGCAGGAAGAAGCCAGTAGCCCGGTGCACGACCTCGATGCCGAGGAAGTAGTGGAGAGCCCCCAAGTCCTTGAGGGCGAACTCGGTGTCGAGGCGAGCTGTGATCTGCTGAAGAAGCGCTGGCGAGGACGCAGTCAGCATGATGTCGTCGACGTACAGTAGGAGGTACGCGGTGGCGGGGCCCTGGTGGTAGACAAACAGGGAGGCATCGGACCTTGTGGACCGGAACCCCTGCTGCTAGAGGGAGGCCGCGATCCCTTAGTACCAGGCCCGAGGCGCCTGCTTCAACCCGTATAGAGAACGGGAGAGCAAGCACACGTGGTCCAGATAGGCGGTGTTGACGAAACCAGTCGGCTACTGACAGAACACCTGCTCGTCGAGATGACCATGCAAGAAAGCATTAGACACGTCGAGCTGGTGAACAGGCCAAGCGCGAGAAACAGCAAGCTGGAGAACAGCACGAATCATGCCCGGTTTTGACAACCAGGGCGAAGGTGTTGGTGAAGTCCACGCCGACGCGCTGGCGAAAGTCGCGCACCACCCAACGCGCCTTGTAGCGCTCGAGAGAACCGTCGGGGCGAGTCTTGTGGCGGAAGACCCACTTGCCAGTGATGACATTGGCATGGGGTGGCTGCGGGACAAGCTGCCATGTGCAGTTGCACCGTAGGGTGTCAAACTCCTCACGCATCGCAGCTAGCCAGTTCGGATCCCGAAGGGCTGCGTGAGCGAAGGTGGGGAGCGGGGACGGTGTCGAGGTAGAAGTCGCGCACGCGTACTCGTTCGACGGGTAGCGCGTGCTGGGACACAGCGTTCCAGTCCGAGCCCGAGTGACCACACCGGTGAGGGGTGCGGCCGCGGTGTCAGGGGCCGCCGCGACGGGAGCCACAGCGGGGGCCACGTCGGGGACAGCTGCGGGAGCCACAACAGGGCCGGTCGAGGGGGCCACGACGACGGGGGCCGTGACGGGGTTCGCGGCGGGGGCGGCCGCGGGAGCCGCAGCGGGGACGACCGAGGGGGCCACGGCGGGGGTGGCAGAGGAGGCCGCTGCATCGGGGGCCGCGACAGGAGCCGCAGCGCCAGGGGCCGCCGGCGCGGGGAGCGCGGGTAGGGCCGGACCCGGGGCGTGGCTGGGCGGTCCGCCAGAGGTGGGGGCTGGGACGAACCGCGCCGCAGAAGACTCCGAAGGTGACGGTACCTGCTGAAATGGGAACACGAGCTCATCAAAGTACACATGCCGTGAAGTGGAAACGCGGTGGGAGACTGGATCATAGCACCGGTAACCTTTGGTGTTGGGAGGATATCCAAGAAAGATGCAAGGAAGGGATCGGGGCGCGAGTTTGTGAGGAGCAGTGGACGTGGTGCTAGGTTAACAGAGACACCCGAAAATGTGAAGACCATCATAAGATGGAACCGCACCGAAGAGGAGCTGGTGAGAGGTGTAGTTCCAGCGTGAACGACAGGGGTGAATGTTAATGAGTAGGCTGGCGGTCGCAAGTGCGTCTGGCCAGAACCGAGGAGGCACGTAGGAGTGAAAGAGCAACGTGCGGACACATTCATTCAGCGTGCGAAGGACGTGCTCGGCGCGACCATTCTGTTGAGATGTGTAGGGGCAGGTGAGGCGAAAGATGGTGTCGTGGGATGCAAGTAAATTGCGGACGGCGACGTTGTCAAACTCCTTGCCGTTGTCAGTTTGCAAGGCGAGAATAGGACGACCAAACTATGTGGTGACATATGAATAAAAGGCGGTGAGTGTGGCAAGAGCGTCGGACTTGCGACGGAGAGGGAAGGTCCACACATAATGAGTAAAATCATCCAATATCACCAGATAGTATAAATAGCCCGTGTTGCTAGCAAGCGGGGACGTCCAAACATCACTATGCAATAACTGAAACGGAAAGGTGGAAATGTTTGTAGACTCGCTAAAGGGAAGACGAACGTGCTTGCCAAGACGGCAAGCCTCACAAGTGTGATCGTCGCCCTTATTACATGAGAAGGAAAAACTCTGAAGAATCTGACGCATAACGGTGGAGTTGGGATGACCAAGACGGGCATGCCAAAGATCGACACTGGCGGCGAAGGCGGCGGGGCGACGGGTGGTGGTGGCGCCGGAGGGATGCACTGGGTAAAGCTCGTCCGGGCTATTACATCGGTGGAGCACCATCCGTGTATGGGCGTCCTTCACAGAAAAACTGATATCGTCAAATTCAACAGTTATAGGATTCTCACGAGCAAGGCGACGAACAGAAACGAGATTGGTGACTAAGTCAGGAGACACAAGAACATTAGACATATGCACAGGAGTGGAAGTAGAAGGAAAAGACAGATGACCAACGTGAGTAATGGGTAGGGAGGAACCGTTACCAACGGTGATATGAGTGGGAGTATGAAGGGGAGTGGCAGACGTGAGGTTCCCGGGATGAGCAGTTGTCGGTGTCAAAACCGGCGGATCTCGGGTAGGGGTCCCGAACTATGCGTCTAAGGCGGATGGTAACAGGAGTCAGGGGACACGATGTTTTACCCAGGTTCGGGCCCTCTTAATGGAGGTAAAACCCTACGTCCTGCTTGATTGTTCTTGATAATATGAGTAGTACAAGAGTTGATCTACCACGAGATCGGAGAGGCTAAACCCTAGAAGCTAGCCTATGGTATGATTGTATGTTGTCCTACAGACTAAAACCCTCCGGTTTATATAGACACCGGAGGAGGTTAGGGTTACACAAGGTCGGTTACAAAGGAGGAGATATGCATATCTGTATTGCCTAGCTTGCCTTCCACGCCAAGTAGAGTCCCATCCGGACACGGGACGAAGTCTTCAATCTCGTATCTTCATAGTCCAACAGTCCAGCCAAAGGATATAGTCCGGCTGTCTGGAGACCCCCTAATCCAGGACTCCCTCAGTAGCCCCTGAACCAGGCTTCAATGACGATGAGTCCAGCGCGCAGTGTTGTCTTCGGCATTGCAAGGCGGGTTCCTCCTCCGAATACACCACAGAAGAATTTGAATACAAGGATAGTGTCCGACCCTGCGAAATAAGTTCAACATACCACCATAGAGAGAATAATATTTCCACAAATCTAATCTGCTGACACATTTTGGCAGCATGACATCACGCCACGGCCCGGTAATTATTTGAACCGTTTTTCTTTAACCAGTCCCGCACATAACGCGAGGCGGTTTCTTGACACGTCTTGTCGAAGCAGAGATCGTGTTCCCCTTATTACGGGATTCTCATCAATACAAACGTAGGTAACCCAACCGCGCCTATTGGTATGACTCCTAGATCTTAGGTAAGTCTCGAACGGCCACGAGGAGGACGCCTGATATTCATCCCCTTTATAAAGGGACAAGGCTTTTTCTTTTTTCCCTCCCATGCTCAATCGAATCCTTCCCCCGCCTCGAGTTCTAACACCCAAAGCCCAGGTCAGGTGCTTCGGACCTTCAATCATGTCCGGATCCAGCCTTCAAGGCCGGTGGATGCCTTCCTCCGTCACGGAGGAGGACATCAAGAAGTTGAGGGAGGCCAGATATCTGGCCGCCGAAATTTCGCATAGGCTTCCCGCCCGAGGGCAGGTCATCCCTACTCCCGAACCCAAAGAGAGCGTTGTGTTCGTCTCCCACTTCCTCCGAGGACTAGGCCTCCCTCTGGATCCCTTTGTTAGGGGTCTTATGTTCTATTACGGGCTGGATTTTCATGATCTGGCCCCGGATTCCCTTCTTCACATCTCGTCATTTATTGTTGTTTGTGAGGCCTTCCTCCGCATTACCCCTCACTTCGGCCTATGGCTCAAGACCTTCGATGTGAAGCCGAAGATGGTTGAGGGGCAGTACGCAGCGTGTGGAGGTGCTCTAATAAACAAAATTGCTGGCGCTCCATGGCAAAAGGGTTCCTTTTCAGAGGTGTCCGGATTATGGCAACGTGAGTGGTTTTACGTCACAGCTCCCCGAAGTGCCAAGTGGGTAGCTGCCCCCACCTTTCGCTCGGGCCCTCCGCCACAACTGATGTCATGGATCAGCAGGGGGTTGAGCTGGGGTCCAGCCAAGGACGTGCCAATACTACAGAGCCGTATCCGAGATCTCTTCGAGGGAAATTTCAGTCTGGTTATGGTAACGCAAGTTATGCTGGTTCGTCGAGTCCAGCCTTGCAAACACTGGCCCCTCCACATGTGGGAATTCAACCCGAAAGGACCGCGCACTATTCAGAATTTCCTCGGCATGACGCACGAGGAGATGTACAAATCATTCTCCGGGCCCCAAATAGAGTGTCCGAACACTACCGAGGACGTGGGCCTGAACTGCAACCGCCCCGCTGCCCAAGTAAGTAATCCCATGGCCGAACACACTGTCCTTTTATTTATCATGACATCATTCTGAAGAATCGCTCTTTGACCAGGACTGGATAACAAAGGCGAAGATGATCCGGTGTTCGCCCCCCCTTCCTGAAGGCTTGGACAATCCGGTGCTGGAAAAGATGCTCGAGCCAACACCTTGTCTAGTACCCTCCAAGGAAGGCGAAGGGGGGAATAAAGAGGGCGAAAGCGGGCCTCCATCGCTACCTATTCCAATCGAGGGAATGAGCACCTCCGCGAGGGAGGATAACCAAGGGGAAGAATCAGACATTCTCTCTCCCCGGGGAAGGAAGAGAACTACCTCTGAAGATCCGAAAACTAAGGTTTCCAAACGGGAGAAGAAATCTCCGCCAGAGGGTCCTGCCTCGGAGGGTATTCTTGCCGTACAATGTCCGCGCGGGGATCAGCCCTCTACCGAGTTGTAAGTAATCAAAAGGTACATAATAGTGAGGATATCTTGCTCTACTTTTGAGGAAAATAACCGAAGTATTTATCTTGCAGTTTGGATCTCAGCCCTTCTCAGCAGAGCTTGTCTTCAGGGGATCTTCTTCTGGAGATGATGGAGAGCGAAACGCCTCCCCCTGCCACACCGCCTCATGAAGCGGGCGACCCCGAGGTGTCGTCGTGGAGGGTTGCTCCTGATCCGGCAAGGCCAGAAGGAAATCCTATGGCCACCCGAAGTCCTCAGTATCCGGCTCTCAAAGGGAGCAATCAAAAGAGTCTGGCACCGTCTGGTGTGCGGTCAGACGTACTGAGGGATCTGCTGGAGCAAGCGGCTATATCAGAAGAGCACCGCACATTTATGGGTACGGTGATTGAAAGGATTTCGTCCACCGAAAGCGGGTTGCATGAAGCCTTTATGAGTCTACTGACGGGTTTTGAGGTACGTGAAATGATGTACATTTTTGACAGTACTGCACATTTTTAGATGTGCCCTGTGTAGATAGTAGAACCTGAGACCCTGGTTGTCGTCGAAAACGGCGGCAAACGGAGGATCATAGTCCCAGGTAATAACCAGACCACCTTTATGTGCAGGTGGTTGAAGCTCCGGTGGCTAGCCGGACTGATGGGTTTGCCGAACTAAAGCGGCAACTGGATGCGGCAGATGCCGACATCGTGCTTGTCAACAAGCGGCTTGATGAGGCACATGGTGAATGATTTTTCTGGTGATCGTCACATAATAAGAGCAGCATGATGCCAGTATCTTTAATATGTTGTGACTGCAGATGGAGCGGCCACCGTGGAGACCCTTCGGGCAGAGCTTGCCCGAGCCAAGGAGCAAGCAAGGAGTAGCAATGCGGCCGCTTTATAGGCGGCCGAAGAGTTAAGGGCCGAACAGGCCGCACATTGCGAGAACAAAGAAAAAATTGCCAAGATGGTTGTGGAGTTAAAAGATGCTGCTGACCGTTACCGGCTTCTTGAATAGGAAAACCAGGCAAAGGCGACGGACCTGGAGAAGGCCCGGGTGGCTGCCAAGGAAGCCTGCTCCAAAATTAGAGCGACGAAGGAGGAGCTGAATCAAGCTGCAGATATTGTGTCTGGGAAGCCCTTCTTGTTGCGGACTAAGTTCGAAGATCCGAAGTATGCTCCTCTGGACTGGCTATGGAGTTCTGCGGACGCGTACATGCATTTGGCTACAAGTGCTGCTGATGCAGCCGAGTACTTCAAGGATCAGAAAGGTCCCGAAGTGCAAAAGCTATTTTGGTCACAGTTTCATGCTCCAGTCCGTCCGCTACTGCTGAATGAGTGATTGACCGGTTGGGCCGAGCTCCATAGGTTATCTGGACTTGCCATGAGGTCCGTTGTGGATCACCTATGGCCGGGAGGGCCAAGGTCGAGTAGCTATTTTAGCTTAGTGCAACAATTCCTTGAAGTTGTGCCACGCATCGATGCTGTAAAGAGATCAGCGTGCATAGAAGGTGCGCGGATGGCCCTTGCCCGTGTCAAAACATACTGGGCGGAGATGGAGGCCACCACTGTTGCGACACAGGGTTCGGCCATAGGCCGAGTGGCTGCCGAGCACTACTTTGAAGAAGTTTTCAAAGGTGCTCGTTTGATAGAGGCTCAGTGCTCGAAGAATATTATGTTTAAGTGACATGTATTCCCATTGTAACGCAGCAAGCTAGGCAACCGGACTATAATGCTTTAACACTTTCACTTAGCCAGAGGAGTTTCACAGTGGGGCTACTATATAGTCCCTGGTGGCTCTGCGCTCATCCGGATTCAGGGAGCGTACATGCCTGGCCGGGAAACGGTCCTTCGTTAAGGCAGAGGAATCCTGAAGATTCCGCTAGGTCATCAAGTGGTTGACCAGTCTCGCGCTATATCATGGCAGTCAGTTTTCGGCTTTCTCTACTGAGGTGCTCGTCCGGATGAACCAGGGCACAATCGCAGTAGTTCTCCTGGTGCCGCCTTAGCCGATAGAGCAGAACGTAAGGCAGCAAAACACAGGAGCCGGGCAAACCCAACATTTGACCAAAGACATGATTCGGAGCTGATGCATATAAGGCCAAACTCGCGACGCCGAACACTCCCTAAGGTATTCGGTCTTTATGATGTAAGCCGGGCCTAAACAGTGCCCTTTGTAATAAGCCCCTGGTGTCCAGGTACGTGCAATATTCTGACGTGGCC
This sequence comes from Triticum urartu, assembly GCF_056163025.1. NCBI lineage: Eukaryota > Viridiplantae > Streptophyta > Magnoliopsida > Poales > Poaceae > Triticum > Triticum urartu. Next base: position 719,790,105 of record NC_141879.1, read on the forward strand.
ACATGCCAAACGTCAGCATCCTTCTCAATTGTACTGAGAATCCGAGGGATGTGTATCAACAAGAGACAGTAAAAAAGGTTTACGCAGGGTCTTAATCTAAAAAGAATCCTTGGAACGGGTCCCTGCTGCACGCCTGCGCCTGTGTCTCCGTTGTGCCGTATTCTGGATGGGTGTAGCACGATGATCATCTGAAAAAGAGAGGAACTTAATTGAAAAGTTGCCGTGCAAAAGGTAAGTTATACTAAATAAACAATATACAGTTCAAAATGTGTAAGGTTGAGCTTAATTGCCACTTGTTTGCGCGCGTTGAGCCCCTTGTATTGTAATAGGGGTATAGCCATCAAACCTGTATCAATTACATATAGCTGCACCGGACTCGTCCAATCGTGTCCGTGGTCTTAACGACCTGTCAGATGCTTTAGTTGGTGAGGCCGTTAGTGTGCGGCTGCCAAGGAAGCCGCACGGTCTTCCGCGCGCAAGGAGTGCTCAATATTTCACTACAAGAAATATGTCAACTAGTGACCTTCTGTCAGTGACCCTGGAAGAATTGGTCATAGATCTATGACCATTTCAGACCAATTGGTCAAAAGCTATTCGGGGGGCTCCAAACCCTAAACTATAATGACCATTTTGGTCAGAAAGGTCGTAATTTCCTTACACGAAATGGTCATAAAGAAGATAGCACTGGTCCACTGCCTTATTTCTAGCTGATCATGACCAATATAGATGGTCATAACCTTGTAAATTGTGGTGGGTTGCTATGACTAGGCGCCACCTCATTAGTTTTGCCTATGTGTCATGTCCATGTGGCATTTTTGCCCCAGGTTGTGAAGCAACCTATATTTCTATCATTCCCAAAATTCCCAAAAAAATCTCATAAAATCTTTGGGTCATATCTTCGTCAAATATGTAAAAAACTTTCCTTGCCTAGTTCAAAAATAATTCAACAATATTCATTTTCCTATTGTGTTCAGAACAACACTTTGTGAAGGAAGTACCACTTTGGCATGTCCAAATAGTATCCATTTCCTACAGTGCTTTCCTATGCCCAAATAACCATCCTCCACCAAATGCCAGCTCAATCCATTCATTATTTTGAGCCCAGCTTCAACATTCGTATTTATGTCCAGTGTGGTACTTTGCAAAGCAAGTACCACCTAGGCTCCTCCTTTTGAGCTGAAAATATGTGAAGACGGTCTTCTTAGTAACTGATCATCCTCAGCCAAAACTCACGCCCATTAGCCATGTACATTTCCCGTACCGCTAATCAAACACTTGGCTGCTAATTCATGTTTGAGCATCGATCGGTCTTCTCGTGAGAATCTTTTGTTGTAATTTTCTTCCTAGAACCTACCTGGGGAGTGCCCAACCCACTAGACATGTCTAGGCCGCCCAGAACACATGGCAACGCCACAGTCACGCGGTGACCACGCGGCGGGCATGCGAGTTTATGCGCTCTAGAGTTGGGGCCCTCGGCCACCGCCCAAACCTCGACGTATCGCCACCAAACCATGTATTTATGGTTAAATAGGTACTTATGTAACTAGAAATGATTTTTGGAAAAATAAATAACAAACTATGAGGCAGCCGCAGTTCAAATTTGACCCGCTTCCAACTGAGTCAGCGGAAATTTGTCTTTTTCACGAGAGGTGGATCAAAACTTTTGACACCCAACCATTTTGTCAATTGTGCATTAAATATGTCCTAGTATTTTAGAAAATTGATTTGGTCCAATTTTGCAACAATTATTTGGGTGGTCCTTCGCAAAAAAACCTCCTTTTGGGCACTCGAAAAGTGGAAAATGGTTTTTTCGTCCAAAGGAAATGAAAACTTCCTTAGGCAACATTGTTTGCCATTCCAATATGCACCATTGTGAACAATAGATCATTTGAACAAACTATGCCATGAATGTGGCCATAAGATTGATCATTTGGCTTGAAAGCCATTGATCTCCACACGTGATAGCCCATTTCTGAGAACACTTTTTTAAAATTCACACCATGTGGCACTATCTGCATTAACATAGTGGACTGATTATGACGCTTCACACTAGCACTCCCGTGATTTTGGCTCTTCGTCCGGCTCTGGAGCTCAGAAGCGCCGGGTGTGGATTCCAAGCACGGCACTGCCACCTAGGTTCATCCCGAGGCCATCCTTTGAGGCGCCTCGTCCCAACCAGCACTTTGCACCACCCAAGCCCTATGGTGGCCCCGGTGCTAATGCTGCTCCACGCCCCAATGTGGTGACATGCTTCAAGTGTGGAGAGCCGGGTCACTATAGCCGAGAGTGTCCCCAGAACAACAACCCCAATCAAACTGGAAAGTCCGTTGGTCGTGGTAAGCCAGCGGGAAAGACTTTCTACGCCAAGCCGGCCACCACTGCACGTGGCCATGTCAATTATGTTTCAGCCGAGGAGGCTCATGAGGATCCTAACGTCGTCCTTGGTACGCTCCTTGTTAACTGCCATACGGCATCTGTTCTTTTCGATACTGGAGCATCATTCATTCATATCCGAGAACTATGCTCGATTGCATAACACGACATTCTGTGACATGCCCTCTACCATGGAAATTCAAACCCCTGGCTCTAGATGGCAAACTTCTAGAGTAAGCCATGGGAACGAAATTCTTGTCGATAGACTTGTCTTCCTTGCATCCTTAATAGCTCTCAAGTCCTCCGACGTAAACATCATCTTGGGTATGGACTGGATGTCAGCTCATTATGCTAAGATCGATTGTGCCACTAGAACCGTTCAACTTACTCACCCCTCGGGCAAGACAGTTAATGTCTTAACTCGAGTGGCCAAGCGCCAACTTTACTCCCTAAATGCCAACCCCCTTCCAGACCTTGAGGATGTTCCGGTAGTCCGAGACTTCCCGGATGTCTTTCCAGAAGAACTGCCAGGTGTTCCACCTGACAGGGATGTCGAGTTTGTGATAGACCTTGTTCCAGGAACCGTTCCAATTTCTAGAAGACCCTACAAGATGGCACCCTTAGAACTAGCCGAGCTTAAGAACCAACTCGATGAGTCCTTGAAAAGGGGTTTCATCCGTCCTAGTTCCTCTCCTTGGGCTTGCCCCGTCCTCTTCGTTAAGAAGAAGGATGGAACGGATCGAATGGTTGTGGACTACCGACCTGTCAACTTGGTCACCATCAAGAATAAATACCCGCTTCCCAGGATCAACGATCTGTATGATCAGCTCGCTGGATCCTCAGTCTTCTCCAAGATGGATTTGAGGTTGGGTTACCATCAAATCAAAATCAGAAACGGGGACATTCCCAAAACGGCCTTTGTTACTCGTTATGGCCAATACGAGTACACCGTCATGTCCTTCGGTTTAACCAATGCCCCGGCTACCTTCTCTCGGTTAATGAACTCGGTCTTCATGGAGTACTTGGATAAATTCATCGTAGTATACCTCAATGACATACTCATCTACTCCAAGAATGAAGAGGAACATGCCGAACATCTAAGGCTGGTATTGATGAAACTTCGAGAGCATCGCCTTTATGCCAAATTCTCCAAGTGTGAATTTTGGTTGCCAGAAGTAACCTATCTAGGCCATGTAATCTCTGGTAAGGGTATTGCTGTCAATCCCGAGCGAGTTCAAGCCGTCCTTGATTGGACTCCACCTAAGACGGTTAAGAAAGTTCGGAGCTTCCTTGGCTTAGCGAGCTATTGCCGCCGCTTCGTCGAGAATTTCTCCAAGGTTGCTAAACCTCTAACTAAACTCCTCAAGAAAGATAAAAAGTTCGAGCGGACTCCACAGTGCGAGATCAGTTTTCAGGAACTGAAAAGACGCCTGACATCTGCCCCCGTACTGGTACCACCAGATTTCTCCAAGGACTTTATTATCTATTGCGACGCCTCGCGACAAGGGCTAGGTTGCATACTCATGCAAGATCGTCAGGTAATTGCCCATGCTTCACGGCAATTACACCCACATGAGGAAAATTATCCCACACATGATCTAGAGCTTGCAGCTGTAGTCCATGCACTTAAAACCTGGCGACATTACCTTCTCGGTAATCGTTGCGAGATCTTCACCGATCACCAAAGTTTGAAATATATCTTCACCCAACCAGATTTGAATCTCAGGCAAAGACGTTGGGTCGAGTTGATCTCAGATTATGACTTAGGAATAATTTACACCCCGGGCAAAGCCAATTTCATGGCTGATGCACTAAGTCGTAAGTCCTATTGTAACAACCTGATGTTACAACAAAGTCAACCACTTCTCCATGAGGAATTTCGTAAGCTTAATCTTCACATTGTTCCTCGAGGATTCCTATCCACCCTGGTGGCGAAACCTACCCTTATGGATCAAATCATAGCTGCCCAGAAGCGTGATAAGGGCATATCCCGAATTAAGGAAAACATTGCTAGCGGAGTTGCTAAATGTTTTTCCATGGATAAGCGGGGTGCTGTCTTCTTTGAGAACCGTTTGGTGGTTCCCAAGAAACAACATCTACGCCAGTTGATCCTTAAGGAAGCTCATGAATCCCCTCTCACCATTCATCCCGGTAGTACTAAAATGTATCAAGACCTACGCCAGAGGTTTTGGTGGACTAGGATGAAGAGAGAAATCGCTCAATACATTGCTAGCTGCGACGTCTGTCGTCGTGTTAAAGCAGAGCACCAACGGCTTGCTGGCACCCTTCAACCTTTGGCTATTCCTGAATGGAAATGGGATAAAATCATTATGGATTTCATCACTGGGTTTCCGAGGACCAAGAGAGGAAATAATGCCATCTTCGTTGTGATCGACCGACTTTCCAAAGTAGCCCACTTTCTACCTATTCGTGAGAGTATCACCGCTAGCCAGCTAGCCGATTTATACATCTCCCGAATAGTGTCTCTCCATGGTGTCCCATTGGAAATTAACTCAGACCGTGGGAGTCTCTTCACCTCTTGATTTTGGGAAAGTTTCTAAAATGCTATGGGAACTCGTCTCTCTTTTAGTACCGCCTTCCATCCTCAATCAAGTGGTCAAGTGGAGCGAGTCAATCAAATTCTGGAAGATATGCTCTGAGCTTCTGTTATGTCGTTCGGAATGAGTTGGGAGAAATGCCCTCCATTCGCGGAGTTTGCTTATAACAATAGTTATCAAGCTAGCTTGGGCAAAGCTCCTTTCAAAATTCTTTATGGACGAAAATGTCGAACGCCTCTTAACTGGTCAGAAACCGGGGAAAGACAACTCTTTGGCCCGGATATGATTCAGGAAGCAGGAGAGCAGGTTCGCGTTATTTGTGAGAAATTGAAAACAGCCCAACCTTGTCAAAAGAGTCAATATGATCGTAAACATAAGCCTATGACTTATGAAGTCAATGAGAAGGCTTACCTTCGGGTTACTCCGTTAAAGGGAACCCATCGTTTCGGTATCAAAGGCAAATTGGCTCCTCGTTAAATTGGACCCTTTCGCATTCTTGCCAAACGAGGAGAAGTTGCCTACCAATTGGAGCTACCTCCGCATCTTTCCAGAGTTCACGATGTCTTCCATGTTTCACAACTCGGGCGTTGCTTCGCGGATCCTATCCGTGGAGTGGACCATGAAACGCTTGATCTACAAGATAACCTCTCCTATCGGGAATATCCCGTTCGTATCCTTGATCAAGCCGAGCGTACCACTCGACGTCATAATATCAAGTTTCTCAAGGTTCAATGGTCACACCATTCCAAGGAAGAAGCCACTTGGGAAAGGGAGGATCGTCTTTGACTCGAGTACCCCACCTTCTTTCCAGAGGATCCTAAATCTCGGGACGAGATTCTTTGGAGTGGGGGTGAGTTGTCACACCCTAGCTAGTTCAAGCATTAGAGTGTGCATCATGTTTAAATTTCTTTTAAATTTGAAATGGGGAAAGCAGAAACCCCCAACACCCCCCTGGAAACAACTAAGGTTTACTAAAATTATTTTCAATGAACCTGAAATGCCCTTCTAAAAAGTTCACCCTCTTTGTCTTAGGTTAGAACCTCTGGCAAAATTGGTGCACAATTTTCTAGGTCAACAGAAGGTCATTGAATTAAATCATAAGTATTTGAATTTGGGCATTTAAATGCTATAAAATAATTTAAATGCTCAAATAATTATGGGAATAAATGTTTCCTGTTGGAAATATTCTAAACAGAGCTCACATTTATTTTCAGGATTTTTGGAAATGTTTTAGTATTTTTAATAAAGATAAACAGTTGCAGTTAAATAGAAAACAGAAACAAAATCAAAAAAAAAGAGAAGGAAGCCCACCTGGGCCTTACCTTGCTCGGCCCAGCCAACTGGCCAGCGCTAGTCACCCCCTACCTCACGCCAGGAGGCAGGGGCGCGTGCTCGCCGCGCGCCAGCCACGCGCCGGCCACCTCCTGCTTCTGCCGACGCCCGGGAGACGCCCAGGGACGGCACGCGACCCCCACGTCCCCCTCTCATCCTCTCTCACTCTCCCCCTCGTCTCCCTCACTCTCTCCCGCGATGGCCGAGCGCGTCCCTCGCCGCCGATCGCCGTAGACGCCGCCAGAGACATCCCCTCGCCCCTCCGACGAGCCCATCAGCTCCGCCTTGACTCCCTCGCCCTCCCCACCGAGCCACGCTTCGCCGGAGGCCCTGCAGCACCGCCATCGCCGTCGTCCTCTACCTCGGGCATCCGAGATCGCCGGCGACCGCACCTCTTCTCCAGCCCGTCCCCGAGCCCGCTGAGACCGCCACACGACTCCCCGTGAGCTCCTGATTCTTTCCCCGTGCTCGCCCCCTCCGTTCCCGTCCCCTAGCTCCATCTTCCACCACGGCCGACGCTCGTCGGCGCCGTGCCTCGTCGCCGTCGTGGCCAGAGCCACAGTGGCTTGAAGCCGGGCACACCACCGTGCTCCACACCTCACTAGGAGCACGTAGCACACACCAGCGCCTCCCCTAGCGCCCTGCATCGCCTAACCCGCCGTTGGCCGAACTCCGGCCGCCGCTGTCGAGCTCGCCGGCGTCGTTTCCGGCGTCCCCGTGTCCAACAACTTGCACCACTGGATGCGGCAGCTCCCCAGCTACACGTAGCACTTCTCCGCTGTCATTTTGGTCGCCTGAGGGCGTTTTCCGAAGCCCTCCGCCGTCTCGGCCTCGCCGGCGGGATTAGCCCTGTTGACCGGTGGATTTGACCACTGACGTGGACTGGGTGGGCCCAGGTTGACTCCCCTGAGTCAATGACAAGTGGGCCCCCCTCTGCTAATTATCCAGATTAGTTTCTAACTAAAATTAGTTAGTTTAATTAACTACTGACACGCGGGATCCACCAGTCAGGTTTGACCTGGACGTCCCCGTTGACCCTGACGTCACCCTGACGCATTGCTGACGCAGTAATTGATTTACTGGAATTATTTTTATTCAGGAAATTCCAAAAAATGTTTAAAACTTCTAAAAATCATAGAAATTCAACGGTAATTCCAAATGAAATAATTTATATATGAAAAATTATCAGAAAAATTCATGGAATCCATCTGTACCATTTTCATGCATGTTTGAACAATGTTTGTCATCTGTTCTGGACAAAACAAATAAAGGGCATTTAAATAATCATATGTGGAGTTGGAATTTGAATCATGTATTCAAACCAACTTCATTCAGATCATAGCTAGATGCATTAGCTCAAATCACAGCATATTGCCATGTAATGATGAAGACGGCGACAGTGATGATTCCGACGAAGACGGCGGCAGCAATGACAACGACAATGATGAAGACGGCGACAGTGATGATTCCGACGGCGACCAGGACGACGATTAGGCGCGGAGGAGTACAAGTCATTTATCTGGTACTAATTTAACGCTAGCTAGTATGCACGAGTAAGTTATGTTAATCTTGTTGCAACCGGTAACCTTCTCGTTAAGTTAGATTCATTAGCGTGTAAGACGATGCATGTACTGTACGTGCAGATGTATCTGTAGCCATCTAGATAGCTATTTTTACTTATGATGTATTTATTACTATTTATTGGCGGGTTATAAGGAGGCTTATTCAAAGATTTAGAAGGAGAAGTCAATCATAATAGATGTCAGATTATCTATCATATTTGGCAACCTTAGCATCTGTACATGACGCAGTGTTGGGAAAGGCCTATTCTAAATGCCTTCGCCGACGAACAGGACAGAATGCAAATTAATACTACTCCGTAATTTCACAACTTTATAATAATTGAAGGACTAAACACAACACAAGTTCGAGCTCGCTGTACGAACGAAATAATTAACGTGAAGATCAACTCACCTCTATATCTATCTATCTATCTATCTATCTATATATCTATATATATATACCTATACTAATTAGGCACTTCCTATAAATTCCCACGTTAATCCGTAATTAGAGCCGTTAATCTGGTGGAACCGAGTTATAACGGTGGCGATTAATCAATGTAATCCTCGGCTGAAACGATTAGATCTTATTTTTTAGCTTACGATTAGACCTTTAATTTTTACTTCATAGGGGTCCTTGCGATCTATCCCACACATGATTCTTCCACCATCGGCTGTCAAAAAAATCTGTATTGCACCCTCTCAATTCCCCAGCTCATCTACCACATCAGGTCAAACAAAAAAGAAAAACGCATCTCTTCTGCATTGATGCAACATGAAGCGGCCTCTAGCATTCCATCTGGTGATCCAATCCACGTAAGTTCTCACCCAAATCCCAATAAAATCTCTCTCCAATCCCTACTGTCAATGCTCGCCATGTTTTTCTCATAGATTCGTTGTTGGTTTTTGATCATCAGAGCAAATCACCCAGGAGTTGATGTACGTACGTGCAAGCAGACGGGCTGCTTGATTGATGAGCAGTAGCACTAGCTTATGTCCACGTGAGAAGCTAGCTTCAATGGAATCACTTGATTAGTTTCTCGACAGGATCGGAACGACTCGGCCCTCTCGACAGACCTGTGCTTGATTGATAAGCAGTAGCACTAGCTACGTACACGTGAGAAGCTAGCTTCAATAGAATCGCTTGATTAGTTTCTCGACGGGATCGAAACGACTCGACCCTTTGGATAGACGTCACATACGTGAGTTTGCGTTGAGATAGCTCTAATTGACCGGATTGACTTACTCCAGCGCCGTCGTTGGAACTTCTGGGTAACTTGGTTAAGGAAGAAACTGATCGGGACTGCTAACTCCTCTCTAACCAGATCTAATACCCGCTCCACAGTCCACACTACTAGCTGTCTGATCAAAGATCATGGAATTGCGCTCCTTCCATACTCGCCAGTGAATAAGAATGGCGATGGTGTCGAAGTTGCGTCTCATTGGCTTAGGAATCCCCTGCATGGAAGTGAGCCACCAGTCTTCTGTCGATGCGAAGCCATCATCCAGCGTAATGAAATTTTCCCTTGTCCATAGCTTGAAGAGACGCCAAACCTGCTGAGTGAATCTGCAGTGGATGAAAAGATTATAGCAATCATCCGGTTCTGTGAGGCATAATGGCAGCAAGTGTGTGAAGGCCAGTTTCTGTGCTGAAGATTCTCCACGGTGAGGCATTTGCGGTGCACAACCAACTACATGAAGAATGTAGAGAGATGATTTGCAATACAATGATCGTTGTATTGATGGGGTGCTGGTGCACGTATATATATTACAAGGGAATGCCTCTACCTCAACTATACAAGACTAGGAGGTGGGCCACAACTCCAATACATGTGCAATACAAAACACATACTCAACACCCCCCGCAGTCGAAGCGTCGCCGGAGACACAGAGACTGGACCGAAACTCCTCGAAGACGGGAGTAGGCAATCCCTTAATCATCACATCAGCAAACTGTTGCGACGTCGCCACGTGGAGAACTCGAACACGACCAAGGGCAACCTGCTCGCGCACGAAGTGAATGTCGAGCTCAATATGCTTCGTCCGTCGATGGTGCACCGGGTTGGCGGAGAGGTAGACCGCGCTGACGTTATCGCAGTAGACAAGAGTGGCCTTGTGAACATCACAAAGCAACTCTTGGAGCAGCTGACGTATCCAAGAGCACTCGGCCACGACGTTGGCCACGGCGCGATACTCTGCCTCGGCGCTGGAGCGGGAGACCGTGGGCTGCCGCTTCGAGGACCAAGAGATCAACGAGGGCCCAAGGTAGACGCAGTAGCCTGACGTAGAGCGTCGCGTGTCGGGGCAACCAGCCCAGTCAGCATCCGAGTAGGCCACGAGGTCGGTGGAGGCGGAGGCCGTCAGGGTGAGTCCGAAGGACATGGTGCCGCGTATGTAACGGAGAATACGCTTCACCAGAGTCCAGTGAGAGTCACCGGATTATAATATTCTAATCATTAATATTCTATACATATTCCTCATTTCTTGCATAACCCAGAATATTCGAGTTGTTTACTCATGCAAGAAGTGATGAATATTATATTATATTGTCACATAGTTAACATAGAATATCCAGCTAGATGAATAAATATTATTACACTTAGGTTAACTTGACGAGCCTAGCATGTACAGACATGGCCTCGGAACGCAAGAGACCGAAAGGTCGAGCATGAGTCGTATAGAAGATACGATCAACATGAAGATGTTCACCGATGTTGACTAGTCCGTCTCACGTGATGATCAGACACGGCCTAGTTGAATCAGATCATGTAATCACTTAGATGACTAGAGGGATGTCTATCTGAGTGGGAGTTCATAAGATGAACTTAATTATCCTGAACATAGTCAAAAGGTCTTCACAAATTATGTCGTAGCTCGCGCTTCAGTTCTACTGTTTAGTTATGTTCCTAGAGAAAATTTAGTTGAAAGTTGATAGTAGCAATTATGCGGACTAGGTCCGTAAACTGAGGATTGTCCTCATTGCTTCATAGAAGGCTTATGTCCTTAATGCACCGCTCAGTGTGCTGAACCTCGAATGTCGTCTGTGGATGTTGCGAACATCTGACATACACATTTTGATAACTACGTGATAGTTCAGTTAAACGGTTTAGAGTTGAGGCACCAAAGACGTTTTGAAACGTCGTGAAACATATGAGATGTTTCGAGGGCTGAAATTGGGATTTCAGGCTCGTGCCCACGTCAAGAGGTATAAGACCTCCGACGATTTTCTTAGCCTGCAAACTAAGGAAGAAAAGCTCAATTGTTGAGCTTGTGCTCAGATTGTCTGAGTACAACAATCATTTGAATCGAGTGGGAGTTGATCTTCCAGATGAGATAGTGATGTTTCTCCGAAGTCATTACCACCAAGCTGCTAGAGCTTCGTGATGAACTATAATATATCGGGAACATATATGATGATCCTTGAGATATTCACGATGTTTGACACCACAAAAGTAGAAATCAAGAAGGAGCATCAATTGTTGATGGTTGGTGAAACCACTAGTTTCAAGAAGGGCAAGGGCAAGAAGGGATACTTCATGAAACGGCAATTCAGCTACTGCTCTAGTGAAGAAACCCAAGGTTGAACCCAAACCCGAGACTAAGTGCTTCTGTAATAAGGGGAACAGCCACTGGAGCAGAATTACCCTAGATACTTGGTAGATGAGAAGGCTGGCAAGGTCGATAGAAGTATATTGGATATACATTGTGTTGATGTGTACTAGTACTCCTAGTAGCACCAGGGTATTAGATACCAGTTCGGTTGCTAAGTGTTAGTAACTCGAAATAAAAGCTACGGAATAAACGGAGACTAGCTAAAGGTGAGCTGACGATATGTGTTGGAAATTTTTCCAATGTTGATATGATCAAGCATCGCACGCTCCCTCTACCATCGAGATTGGTGTTAAACCTAAATAATTGTTATTTGGTGTTTGCGTTGAGCATAGACGTGATTGGATTATGTCTATCGCAATACGGTTATTCATTTAAGGAGAATAATGGTTACTCTGTTTATTTGAATAATACCTTCAATGGTCTTGCACCTAAAATGAATGGTTTATTGAATCTCGATCATAGTGATACACATGTTCATGCCAAAAGATATCAGATAGTAATGATAGTACCACCTACTTGTGGCACTGCCACGTAAGTCATATCGGTATAAAACGCATGAAGAAGCTCCATGTTGATGGATCTTTGGGCTCACTCGTTTTTGAAAAGTTTGAGACATGCAAACCATGTCTATTGGTGTATATGCATGAAGAAACTCCATGCAAACGGACCATTTGGACTCACTTGATTTTGAATCACTTGAGACATGCAAATCATACCACATGGGCAAGATGACTGAAAGCCTCGTTTTCAATAAAATGGAACTAGAAAGCAACTTGTTGGAAGTAATACATTTTGATGTGTGCAGTCCAATGAGTGCTGAGGCGTGTAGTGGATATCGTTATGTTCTTACTTCACAAATGATTTGAGTAGATGTTGAGTATATTTACTTGATGAATCACGAGTCTGAATTATTGAAAGGTTCAAGTAATTTCAGGGTGAAGTTGAAAGATCATCGTGACAAGAGGATAAAAGATCTATGATATGATCATAGAGATGAATATCTGAATTACGAGTTTGGCACAGAATTAAGACATTGTGGAAATTGTTTCACAACTAATACAGCCTGGAACACCATAGTGTGATGGTGTGTCCGAACATCATAAACTGCACCCTATTGGATATGATGCATACCATGATGTCTCTTATCGAATTACCACAATAGTTTATGGGTTAGGCATTAGAGGCAACCACATTCACTTTAAATAGGGCACCACGTGATTCCGATGAGATGACACTGTATGAACTATGGTTTAGAGAAACCTAAGATGTCATTTCTTAAAAGTTTGGGGCTGCGACGCTTATGTGAAAAAGTTTCAGGCCGATAAGCTCAAACCCAAAGCGGATAAATACATCTTCATAGGACACCCAAAACAGTTGGGTATACCTCCTGTCTCAGATCCGAAAGCAATAAGGGATTGTTTCTAGAATCGGGTCCTTTCTCGAGGAAAAGTTTCTCTCAAAAGAATTGAGTGGGAGGATGGTGGAGACTTGATGAGGTTATTGAACCGTCTCTTCAACTAGTGTGTGACAGGGCACACGGAGTTGGTCCTGTGGCACCTACACCAATTGAAGTGGAAGCTTATGATAGTGATCATGAAACTTCAGATCAAGTCACTACCAAACCTCGTGGGATGACAAGGATGCGTACTACTTCAGAGTGGTACGTAATCCTGTCTTGGAAGTCATGTTGCTAGACAACAATGAACCTACGAGCTATGGAGAAGTGATGGTGGGCCCGGATTCCGATAAATGGCTCGAGGCCATAAAATCTAAGAGAGGATCCATATATGAAAACAAAGTGTAGACTTTGGAAGAACTACTTGATGGTCGTAAGGCTGTTAGGTACATATGGATTTTAAAAGGAAGACGGACAATGATGGTAAATGTCACCATTAAGAAAGCTCGACTTGTCATTAAGAAGTTTCCCGACAAGTTCAAGGAGTTGACTACGGTGAGACTTTCTCACTCGTAGCGATGCTAAGAGTCTGTTGGAATTATATTAGCGATTACTACATTATTTATGAAATCTTGCAGATAGGATGTCAAAACATTGTTTCCTCGACGATTTTCTTGAGGAAAGGTTGTATGTGATACAACCGGAAGGTTTTGTCAATCCTGAAAGATGCTAATAAGTATGCAAAGCTCCAGCAATCCTACTGAGGACTTGAGTAAGCATCTCGGAGTTGGAATGTATGCTTTGATAAGATGATCAAAGATTTTGGGTGTATACAAAGTTTATGAGAAACTTGTATTTCCAAAGAAGTGAGTGGGAGCACTATAGAATTTCTGATCAATATATGTTGTTGACATATTGTTGATCAGAACTGACGTAGAATTTCTGGAAAGCATATAGGGTTATTTGGAAAGTGTTTTTCAATGGAAAGCCTGGATTAAGCTACTTGAACATTGAGCATCAAGATCTATAAGGATAGATCAAAATGCTTAATGGTACTTTCAAATGTGCACATACCTTGACATGATCTTGAAGGTGTTCAAGATGGATCAGTCAAAGAAGGAGTTCTCGCCTGAGTTGTAAGGTATGAAGTTAAGACTTAAAGCTCGACCACGGCAGAATAGAGAGAAAGGACGAAGGTCGTCCCCTATGCTTAAGACATAGGCCCTACAGTATGCTATGCTGTGTACCGCACCTGAAATGTGCCTTGCCATGAGTCAGTCAAGGGGTACAAGAGTGATCCAAGAATGGATCACAGGACGGCAGTCAAAGTTATCCTTGGTAACTAGTGGACTAAGGAATTTTCTCGATTATGGAAGTGGTAAAAGAGTTCGTCGTAAAGGGTTACGCCGATGCAAACTTTGACACTAATCCAGATTATTCTGAGTAGTAAACTGGATTCGTATAGTAGAACAGTTATTTGGAATAGCTCCAAATGTAGCATAGTAGTTGCATCTACAAGATGACATAGAAATTTGCGAAGACATACGAATCTGAATGTTTCAGACCCGTTGACTATAACCTCTCTCACAAGCATAACATGATCAAACCCAGAACTCTTTGAGGGTTAGTCGCATGGGGATGTGACCTTGAGTGTTAATCACATATCGATGTGAACTGGATTATTGACTCTAGTGCAAGTGGGAGACTGTTGGAAATATGCCCTAGAGGCAATAATAAATTGATTATTGTTATATTTCCTTGTTCATGATAATCGTTTATTATCCATGCTATAATTGTATTGATAGGAAACTCAGATACATGTGTGGATACATAGACAACACCATGTCCCTAGTAAGCCTCTAGTTGACTAGCTCGTTGATCAATAGATGGTTACGGTTTCCTGACCATGGACATTGGATGTCGTTGATAACGGGATCACGTCATTAGGAGAATGATGTGATGGACAAGACCCAATCCTAAGCCTAGCACAAAGATCGTGTAGTTCGTATGCTAAAGCTTTTCTAATGTCAAGTATCATTTCCTTAGACCATGGGATTGTGCAACTCCCGGATACCGTAGGAGTGCTTTGGGTGTGCCAAACTTCACAACGTAATTGGGTGACTATAAAGGTGCATTACGGGTATCTCCGAAAGTGTCTGTTGGGTTGGCACGAATCGAGACTGGGATTTGTCACTCCGTGTGACGGAGAGGTATCTCTAGGCCCACTCGGTAGGACATCATCATAATGTGCACAATGTGATCAAGGAGTTGACCACGGGATGATGTGTTATGGAACGAGTAAAAGAGACTTGCTGGTAATGAGATTGAACAAGGTATCGGGATACCGACGATCGAATCTCGGGCAAGTACAATACCGATAGACAAAGGGAATTGTATACGGGATTGATCGAATCCTCGACATCGTGGTTCATCCGATGAGATCATCATGGAACATGTGGGAACCAACATGGGTATCCAGATCCCGTTGTTGGTTATTGACCGGAGAACGTCTCGGTCATGTCTGCATGGTTCCCGAACCCGTAGGGTCTACACACTTAAGGTTCGATGACGCTAGGGTTATAAGGAATAGATATATGTGGTTACCGAATGTTGTTCGGAGTCCCGGATGAGATCCCGGATGTCACGAGGAGTTCCGGAATGGTCCAGAGGTAAAGATTTATATACGGGAAGTCCTGTTTTGGTCACTGGAAAAGTTTCGGGGTTTATCGGTAACGTACCGGGACCACCGGGAGGGTCCCGGGGGTCCACCAAGTGGGGCCACCAGCCCCGGAGGCTTGCATGGGCCAAGAGTGGTAAGGGACCAGCCCCTGAGTGGGCTGGTGCGCCTCCCACAAGGCCCAAGGCGCAGCAAAGGAGGAGAAGGGAAAACCCTAGGCGCAGATGGGCCTAAGGCCCACCCTAGGGGGCGCCCCCCTCTCCCCCTCTTGGCCGCCCCCCAAAACCCATCTAGGGCTGCCGCCCCTCTAGGGGTGGGAACCCTAGAGGAGGCGCACCCTCCTCCCTCTCCCCTATATATAGTTGAGGCATTTGGGACTGCCATGATAGGAGTTTGGACCTCTCCATGGCGCAGCCCTGCATCCCTCTTTCTCCTCATATCTCATGGTGCTTGGAGAAGCCCTGCAGGATTGCCACGCTCCTCCACCACCACCACGCCGTTGTGCTGCTGCTAGATGGAGTCTTCCTCAACCTCTCCCTCTCTCCTTGCTGGATCAAGGAATGGGAGACGTCACCGGGCTGTACGTGTGTTGAACGCGGAGGTGCCGTCCGTTCGGCACTAGGATCTCCGGTGATTTGGATCACGACGAGTACGACTCCTTCAACCCCGTTCTCTTGAACGCTTCCGCATAGCGATCTACAAGGGTTTGTAGATGCACTCTCCTTCCCCTCGTTGCTGGTTTCTCCATAGATAGATCTTGGTGACACGTAGGAAAATTTTGAATTTCTGCTACGTCCCCCAACACTATCTACAAAGCTAGACTTGTCGAAAAAGGTTTTTGACAAAGTTCAAGGTGTTGACTACGATGAGATTTTCTCACTCGTATCGATGCTTAAAGTCTGTCCGAATCATGTTAGCAATTGCCGCATTTTATGAAATCTGGCAAATGGATAACAAAACTGCAATCCTTAATGGATTTATTAAAGAAGAGTTGTATATGATGCAACCATAAGGTTTTGTCAATCCTAAAGGTCGTAACAAAATATGCAAGCTCTAGCGATCCATCTATCGACTGGTGCAAGCATCTCGGAGTTGGAATATACGCTTTGGTATGTTGATCAAAGCATATAGTTTTATACAGACTTGCGGCGAAGCCTGTATTTACAAGAAAGTGAGTGGGAGCACTAGAACATTTCTGATAAGTATATGTGAATGACATATTGTTGATCAAAAATAATGTAGAATTATTCTGCAAAGCATAAAGGAGTGTTTGAAAGGATTTTTTCAAAGAAAGACCTCGGTGAAGCTGCTTAGATATTGAGCATCAAGATCTATAGAGATAGATCAAGACGCTTGATAAGTTTTTTTCAATGAGTACATACCTTGACAAGATTTTGAAGTAGTTCAAAATAGGAACAGTCAAAGAAAGAGTTCTTGCCTGTGTTACAAGGTGTGAAATTGAGTAAGACTCAAAGCCCGACCACGGCAGAAGATAGAAAGAGAATGAAAGTCATTCCCTATGCCACAGTCATAGGTTCTATAAAGTATGCCATATTGTGTACCAAATCTATTGTACACCCTACACTGTGTTAAGCAAGGGAGTACAATAGTGATCTAGGAGTAGATCACTGGACAATGGTCAAAATTATCCTTAGTGGAATAAGGATATGTTTCTCGATTATGGAGGTGACAAAAGGTTCGTCGTAAAGGTTTACGTCAATGCAAGTTTTGACACTGATCCAGATGACTCTAAGTCTCAATCTGGATACATATTGAAAGTGGGAGCAATTAGCTAGAGTAGCTCCGTGGAGAGCATTGTTGACATAGAGATTTGCAAAATACATACGGATCTGAATGTGGCAGACCTGTTGACTAAACTTCTCTCACAAGCAAAACATGATCACACCTTAGTACTCTTTGGGTGTTAATCACATAGTGATGTGAACTAGATTATGGACTCTAGTAAACCCTTTGGGTGTTGGTCACATAGCGATGTGAACTATGGGTGTTAATCACATGATGATGTGAACTATCGATGTTAATCACATGGTGATGTGATCTAGATTATTGACTCTAGTGCAAGTGGGAGACTGAAGGAAATATGCCCTAGAGGCAATAATAAAGTTATTATTTATTTCCTTATATCATGATAAATGTTTATTATTCATGCTAGAATTGTATTAACCAGAAACATAATACATGTGTGAATACATAGACAAACAGAGTGTCACTAGTATGCCTCTACTTCACTAGCTCATTGATCAAAGATGGTTATGTTTCCTAGCCATTGACATGATTTGTCATTTGATTAACGAGATCACATCATTAGGAGAATGATGTGATTGACATGACCCATTCCGTTAGCTTAGCACCCGATCGTTTAGTATGTTGCTATTGCTTTCTTCATGACTTATACATGTTCCTATGACTATGAGATTATGCAACTCCCGTTTACCGGAGGAAAACTTTGTGTGCTACCAAACATCACAACGTAACTGGGTGATTATAAAGATGCTCTACAGGTTTCTCCAAAGGTACTTGTTGGGTTGGCGTATTTTGAGATTAGGATTTGTCACTCCGATTGTCGGAGAGGTATCTCTGGGCCCACTCGGTAATGCACATCACTATAAGCCTTGCAAGCATTGCAACTAATGAGTTAGTTGCGGGATGATGTATTACGGAACGAGTAAAGAGACTTGCCGGTAACGAGATTGAACTAGGTATTGAGATACCGACGGTCGAATCTCGGGCAAGTAACGTACCGATGACAAAGGGAACACCGTATGTTGTTATGCGGTCTGACCGATAAAGATCTTCGTAGAATATGTAGGAGCCAATATTAGCATCCAGGTTCCACTATTGGTTATTGACTGGAGACGTGTCTCGGTCATGTCTACATTGTTCTCGAACCCGTAGGGTCCGCACGCTTAACGTTACGATGATAGTTTCATTATGAGTTTATATGTTTTGATGTACCGAAGGTTGTTCGGAGTCCCGGATGTGATCATGGACATGACGAGGAGTCTCGAAATGGTCGAGACATAAAGATTGATATATTGAACGACTATATTCGGACACAGGAATGGTTCCGGGGGTTATCGGATATAGAACAGAGTACCGGGGGGTTATCGGAACCCCCCAGGGGGTTAATGGGCCTCATGGGCCCAAAGTGGAGCAGAGGAGGGGCGGCCAGGGCAGGCCGCGCGCCCCCTCCCACTCTAGTCCAAATTGGACAAGGAGGGGGGGCGGCGCCCCCCCCCTTTCCTTCCTCTCCTCTCTCCCTTCCTTCACCCTCTCCTACTTGGACAAGGAAAGGAGGGAGTCCTACTCCCGGTAGGAGTAGGACTCCTCCCTGGTGCGCCTCCTCCTGGCCGGCCGCTCCCTCCCCCTTGCTCCTTTATATACTGGGGCAGGGTGGCACCTCTAGACACAACAATTGATCCTTGAGATCTATTAGCCGTGTGCGGTGCCCCCCTCCACCATAATCCTCGATAATATTGTAGAGGTGCTTAGGCGAAGCCCTGCGACGGTAGAGCATCAAGATCGTCACCACGCCGTTGTGCTGACGGAACTCTTCCCTGACATTCTGCTGGATCGGAGTCCGGGGATCGTCATCGAGCTGAAAGTGTGCTAGAACTCGGAGGTGTCGTAGTTTCGGTGCTTGATCGGTCGGGCCGTGAAGACGTACGAGTACATCAACCGCGTTGTTATAACGCTTCCGCTTTCGGTCTACGAGGGTACGTGGACAACACTCTCCCCTCTCGTTACTATGCATCACCATGATCTTGCATGTGCGTAGGAATTTTTTTGATATTACTACGTTCCCCAACAGTTCCACGCTTCTCCGTCTTCACCACCACATCGTCCACGTAAACGTGGGCATTTCTGCCGAGTTGCTTGAGGAGGCACTTCTACATGCAACATTGAAAGGTGGCGCCGGCATTCCTCAAGCCGAACGTCATGGTCAAGTAGCAGAAGGCTCCAAACGGTGTGATGAAGGCAGTCTTCAATCTGTCAGCCGGGTTCAGCTTGATCTGGTGATATCCCGAATAGGCATCTAAGAAACTCAGTAACTCGCATCTGGCTGTGGAGTCTATCACCTGATCAATCCTTGGCAAAGCAAATGAATCCTTGGGGCAAGCTTTGTTGAGGCTTGTGTAGTCAATACACATTCTCCACTGATTGTTCTTCTTCAGTACCAGGACTGGGTTGGCTAACCATTCTAGAAAGAATACTTCCATGATGAAGCCGGCTGCTAGAAGCCGGGCTATCTCCTCTCCAACAACTCTTCTCTTCTCTTCTGACAGGCGATGCAAGGGCTGCCTGACGGGCTTCACATCAGATCGGACGTGTAACTTGTGCTCGGCAAATTCTGTCGGAACACCCGGCATGTCTTTGGGGGACCATGCGAAGATGTCCCGATTCTCATGGAGGAAATCGACGAGCTCGCCTTCCTATTTGCTGTCGAGGTTTGCACCTATGACAGCGTACCTTTCTAGGTGCTCCAGGTCCAAGGGTATCTTCTTCGTCTCTTTAGCCGGCTTGAACGAACCTTCAGCTTCCGACTCCTTGGGGTTGGGCGACATCTCCGGCTGCTTGCCGGCCATTGCCACAACCCGGTCAAGGAGCCGCTTCTCAGCTGCGATCACCATGGACTCGGCCAGCCGACTGCTCTCAGCCGCACAGGCGGACGACTTTCTGTAGTCGCCGGCTATGGTCAGAATCCCCTTGGAACTCGGGGTGGTATGCATCAAATTTATTATCTACGTTCGGAAGGGTTGTATCTATAAATATGCAAGTCTTTGCACATTTATAACCTCAACTCTTTCTAATTGTCCATGTTTTCCATGGACAACCCGAGGATGTGTAGGCGGGTCGTTTTCATGATGTACTTAGATCCGAGACAGAATTTCGACAGTTTCTCCTTGTTGTTCTCTAGATACACATCCTCTTGGCTTATTGCTGAGACGTGTATTTGGAGAACAGTGGGGAGGTGCTGCCGAAATTTTGTCTCGGGTCGGAGTACGTCATGAAAGCGGACCCAGCCTACACATTCTCGGGTGGGATTAGGACCTATCTTTACCTATTACATCGCTCAGTGCATGTCGTAAAACTTGATGGAGCCACTTGTTACATAAAAAATTATGTGTGTGTTTCACTTTATATCAGAGGATGGAAGAACGTGAGTGGATGTACACCGGACATCCCAGCATGGAGGGTATGACCCCTGAGTGGACGTCGAAGACCAATGATTTCCTAGAATTAGTATTTGCTGGAGAAACTTCAGTTCATGGAATTTGGTGCCCATGCACGGATTGTGATAACCATACTGAAAGAGATAAGATTACTATGAGTAAACACTTAGGAAAATATGGGTTTACGCCAGGCTATTACCGGTGGATCTTTCATGGTGAGACAGAACAGTCCAGGGCAGAGGTGGTGCGACAACGCACCGGCGAATATGATACTCGGATTGAAAACCCGTTAGATGACATCCACCGTGTGGATCCGCGGGAGGACCCAAACTCTAAGGAGCCGCCGGAAAGCCCTGAACAGTATCATGCAGCTTTGTTTGCGGCACAAAAACCCCTTCACGCCCATACAGAGGTTACTCAACTAGATGGCATTGCACGCCTAATGGCCCAGAAGGCAAACCATAACATGAGCATAATTTGCTTCAATGAGTTATTGTCAGTTATTGTTATCCTGTTGCCTAAAGAAAATATATTGCCAAAGAACATGTACGAGTCGAACAAAATCCTCAGTTCACTTAAGATGCCGTATGAGCAAATACATGCTTGTGCGAACGGATGCATGTTATTTAGAAATGAACATAAAGATACGAATTATTGTGTCAAGTGCAAATCCTCTAGGTATATTGAGGTAATAGATGATGATGGTAGCAAGAGGCAGCTCACAATTGCCGTCAATATCCTTCGATACCTTTCATTCATAGAAAGGATCCAAAGGCTTTATATGACCGAGGAAACTGCCCAATATATGAGATGGGTCGCCAAAGGTAAGATGTACAATACAAAAAAGATGCAACATCCCACTACTAGAAAAAGGGCTACAGCTGATATGGACATTAATGGCGCACCATGTATGTGGTGCGCCACTGCTATATAGCAGTGGCGCACTAGATACTAGTGCGCCATTAGTATCCTCATTACTAATGGCACACCAGACACATGGTGCGCCATTACTAGCAAATTTTATTTTTTTATTTTTCCAAAACTATTAATGGCGCACCAGGGCACAGTGCGCCATTACTAGTTTTAACTAGTAATGGCGCACCACACGCTCGGTGCACCACTACTGACAATTTTTTTTACTTTTTTTTCAAAAGTAGTAATGGCGCACCTGGGCGAAGTGCGCCATTACTAGCTCAAACTAGTAATGGCGCACCACACCCACGGTGCGCCACTACTGAGAATTATATTTTTTTTTGCAAAACTAGTAATGACGCACCCCAGGCAGGTGCACCATTAGTAACCAGGGTTACTAATGGCGCATTTGTAGGTGGTGCGCCATTAGTAACCTGAGACCAGCTAGATATTTTGCACAGCCACCTACCACACTCACTTTCCCCACTTCATTCTCTCCTCCTCCTCCAAGCTTGTCTTGGCTGCCTCCTCCTCACCTCATTTGCACCATAGATTCACCCAAATTAAGTGGTTAAATTACCTTTTTTTGATAGGTAAGTAAGGGGAAAACTTTCTTTATGTTGTAGATCTACTTTTTTCTCCCTCCAACAATGTGCACATGCACTTTTTATGGCCTAGCTAGATCTATGTATGTTTGTGGTGTTGCATATGTTTGTGGTGTTGCATATATGTTTGTATTTGCAGGTATCGGTATTTGAAATGCGATAGTTGCCAATATGTTGCCGGAATGTTGATTCATTTCCGTTTCGGCGAGAATTTGGCACTATGCATTCTTTTTGGTCCTATTTTTAGGCAAAGTCATGCCAAATTTTTGCTTGGTTCTAAAATATCATTTTGCTCTACCCCGCAGGTGACCATGGTCCGCACGATGACCGAAGGCATCGTGAATAGGTTTTTGAGCTCCACAAAGGCCGAGATGCTTCAAAAGAACGAGACGGAGATAAGATGTCCGTGTTGAAGATGCAAGCTGAAGAGCCTTATTGCGGACCCGGATTCCGGGCAGGTGTGGGATCACCTGCTCTTGCGTGGTTTCATGGATGGCTATCGGTGGCAATGTGATGAAGATGACTATGAAGTCGTCCATGGGGGCCGGGCAAGAAATGAGGAAGGGCAGCAAGACAACCACCACAGCGAGGGCGGGCGAGAAGACGAAGAATCTCCAGGACATTATCACGACGGTGATGCCGGAGATGATGATGAGGAAGATCAAGACGAAGGGCATGATCATGAAGATGAAAATGCCGGAGCAAACGACGATGGACCATCGATGGGTTGGGTGCAGGACCCTCATATTCAAGAGCTGCTTCTCAAGCAGACGGATAACACAAGAGCTACCGCCCGAGAGAAAGCCAAGATGGATCAACTGGAGATAGACGCGGTTACTCCATTGTATGAAGGATGCATGCCCTATATGCTTGGGTTGTTATTAATATGATATATATTATAAACTTATTCAATTATGGCCGTGTTTTATATATTATATCTTTTATTCTGGATTTTTATCACGTTTATAATATATGATATAATTATAGTAAACATATTAAGATATTATACAAATATTAATAATAACATAATATATTATGAAACTTCGGCGTGGTGCAATTTATGATATAAACAATATGAATATAATAAAACTATGAGTTGTATTTTTATAGAACTCATAGATTAATCCAAAAGTAAGAATCTTTGGCTGGAGAATTGCTACCAACTCTCTAGCAACGAAAAAGAACAAATTCAGACGAACTCTAGAGTTGGATGCTACTTGCACTATCTGCGGATGCAGTGATGAAGATGAGTTTCATGCTGTTGTGGAGTGCACAAAAAGCAGAGCATTACGAGATGCACTCAGAGAAAGTTGGGAGATACCTCCAGAGCATGCATTCCGGCGTACTGGCCCTGATTGGCTTCAGTTGTTGTTGAGTTCTGAAACTGAAGAAATGAGAGCGAGGGTACTTATGTTATTTTGGAGGTGCTGGCACCTTCGTGATGACGTGGTGCATGGAAAAGGAAAGGAACCTATCAAACAATCAGTCATGTTCCTGCTGCAGTACGAGGAAGACCTGAGAAATATTATTATTATACAACTTTACAATCAGTCATGTTCCTGCTGCAGTATGAGGAAGACCTGAGGTGGTACTGGTGCATCACCCAGTTGTCGACTATTATTTTTTATTAATATAACAAATTCCGTCTATTATATATTATATGTCGTTATATTACTTTATGATGATTATTAAATATAAATCTCCTTATGAGGGGGTAATGAGTTACTATAATATAAAATGATAATATCCAAAGCACATCATGAGGCTTGTTAATGATGCCATTGTTCTCGGCTTTTCTTGGCCGAGGTGTCTGGCAAGCCATTCGTCTCGAACGCTGTGCTTAAAAGCTGTTAAGGCTTCGGCGTCCGGGCAGTCGACTATTTGTTTGTTTTTAGTGAGGAA
Source organism: Triticum urartu (assembly GCF_056163025.1). Taxonomy (NCBI): domain Eukaryota; kingdom Viridiplantae; phylum Streptophyta; class Magnoliopsida; order Poales; family Poaceae; genus Triticum; species Triticum urartu. The sequence goes on from NC_141879.1 coordinate 719,814,229, forward strand.
CTTGTTCCAAAGCTTTCGGGCTGACTCTCCGGGCTGTTGAGTTATATGACTCAAATCGTCCGTATCCGGAGGTTAGACATAAGTCCCTTGAAAATTCGCCCAAAAGGCGTCTTTGAGCTCTTCCCTTCTTCCAATGGAGCTTTCGGGGAGGCTTTTAAGCCAGTGCCGAGCTGGCCCTTTGAGCTTAAGGGGTAAGTACTTGATGGCGTGGAGATCATCTCCTCGAGCCATATGGATATGGAGGATATAGTCCTCAATCCAGACCCTAGGGTCTGTTGTTCCGTCGTATGCCTCTATGTTTACGGGTTTAAATCCCTCTGGAAATTCATGGTCCAGCACCTCGTTGGTGAAACATAGGGGGTGTGCGGCACCCCTATATCTGGGTGTACCGTGGTGTTCGGATGTTTGTTGTGTTGCATCGTATGCTGGAGCGCGCTTGCGTGGTCCATAAATTAATTAAACCCGAATAATATACAGGACAGGTATATATGATTAATATGTGATAATAGTATTTATATAAATTCTGTATCTTATAACTTTATGGGAGTACGGGATTACATGAAATTATATTAACCCAATCCGTGTTTGACATGCTATCCCCAGATAGCCGGGGGACCGAACAAAGCAGCCATGCACGCTCATGCACCCCATGCATCTCTAGGCAGCCAGCTACTGATCGATCATCTAGCATAGGCTTAGCAGGAGATACGTGTAGTGCATGAGAGATATAGCCCCAAGATTATTGTCCTTCGCTCTTTCTCAATTCCAGCTTATGTGTTTCTGTCAAAAGGAGACACATCACTGCATCTATTGCTGTTCGTCTACGTGCGTGTGCATGCATGTAAGCACATGACATGCATACTCTTCACCGAGATTTTTCCAAAGGCTCTATAGCTAATTAGCTACGCCAAGATTTGGATCTAGAATTGTAGAGTGTAGAGTCTAGAGTTGTCGGAGTGAGGGGGTTGAGTGTGTAAAGTGCAGACACGCATGGCAGTGCACCGTGTACATTGGCATGCAATGTGTTTGTTTGGGGCGTGGAGGTGTCTGTCAGATCTTTGCTTCCATCGGTCACTAGCTAGGTTGAATGTTCAACCATATAAGGGTTGGGAGATGGATGCATGTTTGGGGCTCTAAGCTAGCTAGCTAGGTTATGAGAGTGGTTAATATGTAATTCATTTGTAACGCCATGCATATGATGCAGCTCATGAAGTGCAATAATGGTCATACATATCTAGCTAGACGGACTTTCTCAAACAAAATTAATGTGTGGCCGAATGATTGTACAATACAGAGATCTGGTGAACACATGGTGTTCGAACAGTGGCATGGAGAACTAGCTAAATAAAGAAACTGTAACAAGTGGCAGCTGACACAAGGCAAGGTAAACGAATTGGGGAAAGATCTAGTTTTGTGGAGATATGTGTGCACCAGAACAGTCATGTACACCAAATTGGGCAACGTACGCCTGAAATTTTCGAGCTACGAGAAAACTACTTCAATTTATAGAGAACAGATTATAATGATTGTTTAGAAAAGGTCTCACCTTCTTGTAGGTTTCAGTCTGCGTGGTGATCACATGATACTGCAAAATCAAAAACGAAAACAACAGACAAAAGAAAACAAGGTTAATTAAGATGTTATGTTGTTAAAGGAAGCAATACATGAGATGAAATAAAACAAGAAAAACCCAACCAGTTCTTTGGAACTCAGAAAAATCAGTCAATTGTTAATTCTATCCTAGAGATAGAGAACTCGTGTAGATCTACGACCAAAAGGGGCTAGCTACTCAGCACGAAATATGCACCGATTGGACGGCAGATGAGCGAGCAAAAACAGACAGATCCAGCCAGGAATCGAAGCCTAAATCAGTAAATCTGGTAGCTAGGGTTTGTACGTGCATGCCTTCCTCTGGCTAACCTCCTTGAGAGCGGCATCGACATTTTGCTCAAGGTCGCGCAGCTCCTCGAACTCCAGCGCGTCCAGATCTTCACCCATCCTTTGCCTGGGATGGATACAGGAGCAAAGTAGCAAACAGTATGTCAATTCAAGTCGATCTCGAAATCAAATCAATCCAAATATGCCGGAGCTGGAGAATCCCCATGAAAGAAGTAAAGAAGGAAAGAGGAAAGTGATTGACCTGATCTCGGTGCGCAGGTTCCGGTTGATGTCCTTGAGATGGCTCAGCGTGCGCTGCATATTCTGCGATGAAATGAAATCAAACCAAAACAAATCAGCCAAAGCAAAAGAGCAGTGAGGCACTGGAAGATGGAGCCTGGACTCGATTAGATCTCATGTCAAATCAAAAGAAAACAGCGAATGAGTAGCTATCTAGAAATTAAAAAGGAAAGGAGAAAGTGTTGCAGCTAAAGAAAAAGACGGATTGAGGCAAGAAAGAGAAGCAGCAACCTCATACTGCTCAATCCACAGGCTGGTCCCGATGGCCTGCTGGTAGCGGTCAAAGATCCCCTTGATGCTGCAAATACGTACATACATGGAGAAGAACAAGGCCAAGCTGGCTTATATCAGAGAGGTAATTTGGCAGGCAGCTAGCTAGTGATGTGGATGCAGTGAGCTCGTAGTTCGTACTCGGTGCCGGTGCTGCAGAACTCGTGGTACTTGCCGGTGGAGGAGAACATGATGATGGCGACCTGGGCGTCGCAGAGCACGGTGAGCTCCCGCGCCTTCTTCATGATCCCCGACCGGCGCTTGGAGTAGGTCACCTGCCTGTTGGTGGCGTTCTCGATCCGCTTTATCTCGATCTTCCCCCGCCCCATCTCCGCCGGCCGATCCACCTCCTCCGACCCCGCAATCGCGCGCGCCACCGCGAGCGAGCGAGCTGGCGAGCTGGCTAGCTAGGTCGACCGACGCAGCGACCGGTGGAGAAGAAAGAGTACGGGGGAAGGAGGGGAGATCGGCTAGCTGCTGCTGCTGCTGCTTCTCGAGCTGCTGGTTTGGTTTAGTAAAGGGGGTGGGATGGAGGTGGTGCCGAGTGTGCGTGTGCATTTCGGGGTGGCGAGGACGGTGGTGGGTGGCGCCGGTGGACGGGGACGGTTGCCGAATCCGTGAAAGGCGTGGGGAGCCGCGCCGCGCCGTGCCTGCCCTGCCCTACCCTACCCAGCCCGCGCGCACGGGCCGTACGACCACCACGTAGCCCCGTAACGCGTATGGTTTTGAGCGCCGTTGCGTGCGTGCGGGGCGGCCGTGGTTTTGAGCGCCGGACGGATGCGCGCGGGTGCGGGCGTATGCCCGGGGGGTATGTTGCTGTGGCGTGGCCGTGGCCGGGCAGCGCTCGGCACAACGCTTAGCACGGTTCGGGCTCTGCGGCCATCATTGCTTCGCTGCTTGGCCTGGCTTGCCGGTCTCTCGACTTGAGGCATGCGCATGCAGAAAAAAGGCCCTATGGCTAGATACCATTCTCCCCTGCATTTCCAGCTTAAGGCTTTGTTCGGTTACACCCTGCCCTAAGAGGATTGGAGGGGATTTGGGGGGGGGGGGGGGGGGGGGGGGGGGGGGGGGGGATTTGACTTGTAGAGGATTTGATCCACCTCCATCCCCGTCAAAACCCCTCCACAATCCTGTCAACCGAACATGGCCTAAGGAATAAAGTATTTCCCCTCTCTTTTCTTCTTTTGTGTACAATAGAAGGGGCATTCTCTCATCTTAATTCTTAACATTTCTGTCATTTGGTACATCAAGCTAACATTTCTCTTTTCTGAAGAAAAAAAAAGCTAGCATTTCTCTTAGTATTGCTCCGTGGCGGATCTAGAAATTCAAGAAAGATGGAGCAAGACAGATCTGGTGGGACGGTGTACCTCGTAGGATCTGTCATATGTGTCAGCGGGGACGCGGATTCAATCTGCTAAGTCCCGGGTAACTTTACCATTTGATTGAAAATGGACAGTAGCATCGTGTAGCACAAGACACTGTAGAAAATATCATGTAGCACTTGGAGGATTGGCACTGGTTCTTTGTTGGTGTGCGGCGTCGGCTACATATGCTTCTTCTCTGCATCCTCGTGGCGTGGCGACTGGCTTCAATTTGGGGATGGAGGTTGATTGAAAGCTTTGCATGGCAGTGGCCACTGTTATGCCATCGTGTGTTGTTATCCTTCTTGGAGATCTAGTGTAGTCCCAATTTGGGTCGGCCTCCCCATGTTTACCTACACTTCCCAATGATCTTGCCGTGTTATTGGTCGAAGTGTGATGGTTGCCGGTAGCAAGGTTGAGTTGTGGATTGATGGTTGGAGCACCACCATAAGTTTTGCTTGGGTTTGGTCACTGCTGTAGACGCCAATGACCTTGCGTGGTGTTCCTCTCCTTGGAGGCATTGCTTGACCCCCCCCCTCCCCTCTGAAAGTGCAACTAACCCTGGGTGGTTTTGGTAATTCCTAACAACATATAGCTCATTGAGCTAATGCTATTTTAAGATAAATATTTCAGGAAAGCTCAATGATTGGATTAGAAAATGGACCCCTCAAAATGTTAAGGACAAAAGATTGGCTCAAGCTCAAAGCACAAGACTCTACATTTTACTTTTAGTGATCCAAGATCACATTGAGTCCATAGGAAAAGCCAATACTATTAAAAGAGGGTGAGGTGTTGCTTAATGAGTTACTTGCTCAAAATGCTTAGTGATATGCTCCAAAAACCCTCAACTACTTTCTCATATCCACATATGTCCGAAACCAAAAGTCAAACTCGGCCCCACCAAAATCTTCTGTCCGACGCCACCGAGTTCACTTGACATAGCCACTACCACAAACGCTAATCACTTCGGTCTCACCGATAGGGATCTCGGTCTCACCGAGATGGGATTGCAAACTCTCTGTTTCCCTTCGTAACATTTCGGTCCAACCGAGATGAGCGATCGGTCCCACCGAGATTGCAATGCAAACTCTCTATTTCCCTTTCGTAACGTTTCGGTCTAACGGAGATGAGCGAATCGATCCCACCGAGTTTGTGTAATCGGTCCCACCGAGATTACGTTATGCCCTAACCCTAATGGAATCGGTCCCACCGAGTTGACATGTCGGTCCACCGAAAATCCTAACGTTCACAATTTGAACTAAATCGGTCTGATCGGGTTTTATAATTCGGTCCCACCGAGTTTGGTGATTTGTGTGTAAGGGTTAGATTTTGTGTGGAGGCTATATATACCCCTCCACCCACTCTTCATTCAAATCATCTACATGTCAACTTTCTGAGAGAGAGCCATCAGAACATGCCTACACTTCCAACATACATTTTCTGAGAGAGAACCACCTACACTTGTGTTGAGGTCAAGATATTCCATTCCAACCACATAAATCTTGATCTCTAGCCTTCCCCAAGTTGCTTTCCATTCAAATCATCTTTCTACCAAATCCAATCCTATGAGAGAGAGTTGAGTGTTGGGGAGACTATCATTTGAAGCACAAGAGCAAGGAGTTCATCATCAACACACCATCTATTACCTTTTGGAGAGTGGTGTCTCCTAGATTGGTTAGGTGTCACTTGGGAGCCTCCGTCAAGATTGTGGATTTGAACCAAGGAGTTTGTACGGGCAAGGCGATCGCCTACTTCGTGAAGATCTACCCTAGTGAGGCAAGTCCTTCGTGGGCGATGGCCATGGTGGGATAGACAAGGTTGCTTCTTCGTGGACCCTTCGTGGGTGGAGCCCTCCGTGGACTCGTGCAACAGTTACCCTTCGTGGGTTGAAGTCTCCATCAACGTGGATGTACGATAGCACCACCTATCGGAACCATGCCAAAAATCTCCGTGTCTACATTGTGTTTGCTCCCTCCAAACTCCTCTGTTTAACTTCATATGCAATTGTTTTACATTCCGCGGCTATACTCTTAGAATTGCATGTGTAGATTGATTACTTGAATTGTGCTAAGTTGCTAGAATCTGCCAAGACGTAAAATTGGGAAAAGGCTAGATTTTTATTTGGTCAAGTAGTCTAATCACCCCCCTCTAGACATACTTTCGATCCTACAAGTGGTATCAGAGCTTTGGTCTCCATTTGCCTTGATTTCCATAACTTTTGGTGATCATAGCCTTGGTTTCACAACCTAGGAGAGTATGGCGTCTAGTGAGGGAAATTAACACCGTAGAGGTCCTTACTTTGATGGTACTATTTTTACTAGTTGAAAGCATAAGATGAAAATGCATATTCTTGGACATAACCCCGCCATTTGGGCTATTGTGTGTATTGGCTTGCAAGGTGAATTCTTTGATGGGAGAGAACCGAACCGTGAAGCTACCGCGGAAGAGCTGAAGATGCTGCAATACAATGCCCAAGTTTGTGATATTCTCTTCAACGGAATGTACCCCGAAAAATTCAACAAAATCAGCCGTCTTGAGAATGCAAAGGAAGTTTGGGATACTTTGATTGATATGCACGAAGGTATCGACTCCGTCAAGGAATCCAAATTGGATGTGCTTCAAAGTCAACTTGACAAGTTCAAAATGAAGGATGGTGAAGGTGTCACTGAAATGTACTCTAGGCTTGCTCTCATCACAAATGAGATTGCCGGCTTAGGAAGTGAAGAGATGACCGATAGATTCATCATCAAGAAGATCCTAAGAGCCTTGGATGGAAAATATGATACCGTGTGCACATTGATCCAAATGATTCCCAATTACAAAGATCTCAAGCCAACGGAAGTCATTGAAAGAATTGTTGCTCATGAGATGTCACTCAAGGATAAGGAAGAGCTTCACAACAAGTCAAGTGGTGCTTACAAAGCCTCATGTGATGCTCCCACATCATCAAGTGAGAAACAAACCTTCAACGAAGAATTGAGCCTAATGGTGAAGAACTTCAACAAGTTTTACAAGAGTAGAAGTAAGGAAAGAAGTTCCAAGTCAAGGTCCTACAATGACAAAAGATATTCTAGTCGTGAGCGCAATTGCTACAATTGTGGAAGACCCGGACACTATTCCAATGAGTGTACGGCTCCCTACAAAAGAATAGAAGATTCTCCCAAAAGAAGAAGTAGAAGAGAAGAATCACCACCAAGAGACAAAAGAAGTGGAGATGACCGTTATGAACGAAGAACATCACGGAGAAGCAAGGATTCGGAAAGGAAGGACAAGTCATCCAAGAGCTACACAAAACGAAGACAACAAGCTCATGTTGGTGAATGGGTATCCGGCTCTGACTCTGACAATCACTCCGAAAGAAGTTATCACTCCGACTCCGAATATACTCAAGATGAAGGTGTTGCCGGTCTAGCACTTGTGTCAACCAACTCCTATGGCATATTTGAGTCACCAAATGAAGGAATTGGAAGATGCTTCATGGCTAAAGGCCCAAAGGTATCACACCCCGAGTATGTTGATTTCAATAGTGATGAAGATGAGGTGATGATGATTTACTTGTTGACAACTCTAGTTATGAAAACTATGATGAACTTGCTATTAATCATGCTAATCAAGATAAAACGAATGACAATGATAAGAAGGAGATTGAGCATCTAACTAAAGAGCTAAACACTCTTAAGTTAGCTCATGAAAGTACCTTGGAAGATCATCGAGAACTTTTAAAGACTCGTGAGAAACTACGCTTTCAAAAGCTCAATCTTGATCAAGAGCATGAGTTCTTAAAAACGATCAATGATGATCTTCGCAAGAAAAGTTCTTCTTACATTGCCAAGCGTTTACTCTTGTCTACTTACATGCCACAAGTTAAATCTAGCAACAAGAGTAAGAAAGATTCTTCTTCTAGTAGTAACAATAATCATGCTAAACCCAATTATCTTGCTTCTAGTGGCTCTCTTGATTCCACTAATGATTCTCTTAGCCAAGTTACACTTGAGCAAGAAAATAGCTTATTGAAGGGAATTATAGAGAAAGGTGTTTACAAGAGTCTTGCCGGAAGTAAGCAATTTGAGAAAATTGTACGCAAGCAAGGAAGACACCGGAAGAATCAATGTGTTGGTTTTGAACGAAAGTTTAATGCCAATGAGTCGACTGGGAAGAAGATCAATACCCCAAGACGAAGTTTGTTCCTCAACAAGAGAAGTATGATCCTACTTCTTTCCAAGGAACACAAGCTCAAGATGATCTTCCACCACAAGACCACAAGCTCAAAGGCAAGGACAAGCTTCAAGAGGAGATTGATGCATTTGAAGAAGCACCCAAGGCCTTGGTCAAGTGGGTTCCCAAGACTACATCAAGTTCCACTTCATCAAGTATGACTACAACTCCAAGGATTCCCATCAAGATGGTGTGGATCCCTAAGAAGAAGAACTAGAGAGTTCTTGAAGGTGACTTCACCAACATACTTCACTCTTATCATCTTGGCAAGGACAAGTGCAAATAACTTCCATATCTTGCACTAGTTCAAGGAGTCAAAAACCCTCTTGTTGGTAAGACAAGGGACAAGGTAACCTAATGCATTCATGGACATCATCTCATGTGAATATCACTTTATGTCTATGGATATCCTTGTTTGTTCCTTGTGGGACTAACCCGTGTAGGTATTGAAAGTGCAACTCACTCCAAAGGATTGCTCCGAATGATCTACATCAACATTGAGCATCTACATATTGAACACCTACGTGAAGCCATCATCGATAAAACTCAAGGTTAGTTCATCCCTCTTAAGGGGGATATCGCATCTAGGGGGAGCTTTACTCTAATCAATTGAGCTAAAGCAACTCTAATGATGTGAGCACAACAATGCTTTATGTAAAAGTGGCAACCCCACTTGTGCTTAAACGATGAGTATGACCTATGATCAAATGTTCTCATTTGACTCCTAAGTCAATATACTCATATATAGATGATCTAGTCATCGTCAAATTGCTTGATAGATGCTAGAGTGACTGTGCATGCTTTGTCACATATTTCATTTGTCATTTTATTGTGTGAGCATGTTGGATGCATATTTTACTCATTCGAGGACATCCATTTGTTGCTTTGATTGTTTGTCTTTTTCTCTTTCGCCAAATGGATGGACAAGAATGCCTAAGAACTCCCTCTAGCTATCTATGTTTTTCTCGTCTCAAACTCTATTCATGCTACATCACAAAGTTTGATAAGTCAGATTCGAACCACTATGTGTGAGGAGCACTTGGATTCCCTGATTTGTCATAGACTTAAACTTCCAAAACCTCTTTGTGTATTTCGGTATGACCGAGTCATCCACTTAGATCACATCGAGTTCACTAAGTTGATCTAGGTTTTCAATCTCGGTGCAACCGATCTGAACTTTTCGGTGACACCGAGTTGGAGTAACCGCTTGCGATTCTGCATCTCGGTGCCACCGAGTTGTTCCACTCGGTCACACTGACAGGGTCGGGATATATAAGCCTGGCTGCTACAAGAAGGCCCCTGCCAAGAGGGTGACAACCTTAAAGGTTAGAGCCTCAACTACTGAAACCTCCAAGCCAACTGAAGAGGCTGTTGGAGAAGGAAAGAAGTGGAAGGAAAGGGTCAAGAAGACCATTGCCAGAGTTCTTGGTAGATCCTCCATTATGAGAGATCCAGAAGAAGAGGAGGAGGAAGAGGACATCTGCTGATCAAAAGAGAAGCTGTGGGTATGCTCCACACATTCAGGAGCTCATCAACTCCAAGATGGGCACATGAACATATTTGCTAGACAAGGAGCATCTACCCTTACACCCTGAATTTTAAGACAACACCGTTGTGATGAATGAGGAGGAACCATCATCCGTTCAAGCACAGGAAAAGAGAGCCAAAGCTAAGGCAGAGAAAGCTGCAAGGATGCCAAGCACAGAAGAAGCATCTCAAGTTTTCCTGAAGAGCAAGCAAGATCAACTAGGCTATCTGATTCAAGCTACACTGAGAATTGAGAAGGGCTTGGCCACCCTGACTCGGAATTAGGAGAGCCTGGAGAGGATTGTTGAGACAAAATTCTATGATCTTGATCTCAAGGTAACTAAGATTCAGACTGCAGTTGAGCAGCTTCAGGAGGAAGCAGATGAGAGGAGAGGCAAGGCAACTACTGATGCTTTTCAGCATGTGCCACGAGGTCCGAGGTCTGCTGCAGTGCCAGTTTCAGATGCCAGAGCTACACTGTCAGCACCAGCAGCTCCAGTGCCACCTCCAACACCCACTCCACCAGCTCCAACTACATCGGCTGATGCCTTCGTGCTTGGAGTTCTCTCTACACCACCTCCCGAAGACCAAGCCTGAGAGACGCATAGCACTATGCATATTTGAAATTTTTGGTAACTTGTTGCCAAAGGGGGAGAAATATGTATAGATCATAGGCTTCGAGAGAGAGTGTCTTGCTTTTTATCTTTTTATCTCTCTTGCTTTTGGTTGAACTTTATGTCTTTGTGTGAGATACTTTATGTCCTTGTGAGATACTTATGTGATCATGTGGTTGATCATTTGCTACCTTAATGCTTGTTTGGATGATACTATGTTTTATATCTCTTATATGATCATTCACTTGCTTGGTGATGAGTGCATGCTTTTAATTTCTATCATTTTGAGCGCTCCACCAAGATGTATGTGACATGGAAGAGTAACCCATGATCCTAAACGATTGTGCATTTGCATTCAAAAGCAAATCTTAAATAATGCACAAATTTAGGGGGAGCTCTTGCTTATCACATACTTCTCAAAGCGACGATGTTTTTCAATCTTATGATCATTTGTCGAAGCTTTGATCTATATGTTGTCATCAATTACCAAAAATGGGGAGATTGAAAGTGCAACCATCCCTGGGTGGTTTTGGTAATTCCTAACAACATATAGCTCATTGAGCTAATGCTATTTTAAGATAAATATTTCAGGAAAGCTAAATGATTTGATTAGAAGTGGACCCCTCAAAATGCTAAGGACAAAATATTGGCTCAAGCTCAAAGCATAAGACTCTACATTTTACTTTTAGTGATCCAAGATCACATTGAGTCCATAGGAAAAGCCAATACTATTAAAAGGGGGTGAGGTGTTGCTTAATGAGTTACTTGCTCAAAATGCTTAGTGATATGCTCCAAAAACCCTCAACTACTTTCTCATATCCACATATGTCCCAAACCAAAAGTCAAACTCGGCCCCACCTAAATCTTCTATCCGGCGCCACCGAGTTCACTTAACATAGCCACTGCCACAAACGCTAATCACTTCGGTCTCACAGATAGGGATCTCGGTCTCACCGAGATAGGATTGCAAACTCTCTGTTTCCCTTCATAATGTTTCGGTCCAACCGAGATAAGCGATCGGTCCCACCGAGATTGCAATGCAAACACTCTATTTCCCCTTCGTAACGTTTCGGTCTAACGGAGATGAGCGAATCGGTCCCACCGAGTTTGTGTTATCGGTCCCACCGAGATTACGTTATGCCCTAACCCTAATGGAATCGGTCCCACCGAGTTGACATGTCGGTCCACCAAAAATCCTAATGTTCACATTTTGGACTAAATCGGTCTGACTGAGTTTTATAATTCGGTCCCACCGAGTTTGGTGATTTGTGTGTAACGATTAGATTTTGTGTGGAGGCTATATATACCCCTTCACCCACTCTTCATTTGTGGAGAGAGCCATCAGAACATGCCTACACTTCCAACATACATTTTCTGAGAGAGAACCACCTACACTTGTGTTGAGGTCAAGATATTCCATTCCAACCACATAAATCTTGATCTCTAGCCTTCCCCAAGTTGCTTTCCACTCAAATCATCTTTATACCAAATCCAATTCTATGAGAGAGAGTTGAGTGTTGGGGAGACTATCATTTGAAGCACAAGAGCAAGGAGTTCATCATCAACACACCATCTATTACCTTTTGGAGAGTGGTGTCTCCTAGATTGGTTAGGTGTCACTTGGGAGCCTCCGTCAAGATTGTGGAGTTGAACCAAGGAGTTTGTATGGGCAAGGAGATTGCCTACTTCGTGAAGATCTACCCTAGTGAGGCAAGTCCTTCGTGGGTGATGGCCATGGTGGGATAGACAAGGTTGCTTCTTCATGGACCCTTCGTGGATGGAGCCCTCCGTGGACTCGCACAACCGTTACCCTTCATGGGTTGAAGTCTTCATCAACATGGATGTACGATAGCACCACCTATCGAAACCACGCCAAAAATCTCCGTGTCTACATTGTGTTTGCTCCCTCCAAACTCCTCCCTTTACCCTCACATGCAATTGTTTTACAATCCGCTGCTATACTCTTAGAATTGCATGTGTAGGTTGATTACTTGAATTGTGCTAAGTTGCTAAAATCTGCCAAGACTTAAAATTGGGAAAAGGCTAGATTTTTATTTGGTCAAGTAGTCTAATCAACCCCCTCTAGACATACTTTCGATCCTACACCCTCCCACCACCACCACCACCGCAAGACCCATGAACCCTACTTGGTTTTTTGGCCATGCGTCGGGTCACTATTGATGTTGTTGTTGATGCTTTTGGGGTCGTTGGTTTGTATAGTCTCAGTGCCACTATGTGCAATTGGAATCTTAGCTCAGTCGATGGGATCAAGCAAACATATGTTCTCATAGTTCTTAAACTACATTTGCTAATCTATATAACCATCCCTGATATATATTAGTCTCTATATAATATATACATGAGCATATAAACGCCGTATATATTATTAAAGCTAGTGAGAAGAAATTAATATATAATATGTTTAATTAGGTGACGAGGGAATATATGAATTAATATCCTTAATAAGCCCATAGCAGCCACGTAAAACTTGCAACAACAAAGTAGAGGATGTCTAACTTGTTTTTGCAGGGCATGTTGTGATGTGATATGGTCAAGACATGATGCTGAATTTTATTGTATGAGATGATCATGTTTTGTAACCGAGTTATCGGCAACTGGCAGGAGCCATATGGTTGTCGCTTTATTGTATGCAATGCAATCGCGATGTAATGCTTTACTTTATCACTAAGCGGTAGCGATAGTCGTGGAAGCATAAGATTGGCGAGACGACAACGATGCTGCGATGGAGATCAAGGTGTTGCGCCGGTGACGATGGTGATCACGACGGTGCTTCGAAGATGGAGATCACAAGCACAAGATGATGATGGCCATATCATATCACTTATATTGATTGCATGTGATGTTTATCTTTTATGCATCTTATCTTGCTTTGATTGACGGTAGCATTATAAGATGATCTCTCACTAATTATCAAGAAGTGTTCTCCCTGAGTATGCACCGTTGCAAAAGTTCTTCGTGCTGAGACACCACGTGATGATCGGATGTGATAGGCTCTACGTTCAAATACAACGGGTGCAAAACAGTTGCACACGCGGAATACTCAGGTTATACTTGACGAGCCAAGCATATACAGATATGGCCTCGGAACACGGAGACCGAAAGGTCGAGCGTGAATCATATAGTAGATATGATCAACATAGTGATGTTCACCAAAGAAACTACTCCATCTCACGTGATGATCGGACATGGTTTAGTTGATTTGGATCACGTGATCACTTAGAAGATTAGAGGAATGTCTATCTAAGTGGGAGTTCTTAAGTAATATGATTAATTGAACTTAAATTTATCATGAACTTAGTCCCTGATAGTATCTTGCTTGTTTATGTTGATTGTAGATAGATGTCTCGTGTTGTTGTTCCGTTGAATTTTAATGCGTTCCTTGAGAAAGCAAAGTTGAAAGATGATGGTAGCAATTACACGGACTGGGTCCGTAACTTGAGGATTATCCTCATTGCTGCACAGAAGAATTACGTCCTGGAAGCACCGCTGGGTGCCAGGCCTGCTGTTGGAGCAACACCAGATGTTATGAACGTCTGGGAGAGCAAAGCTGATGACTACTCGATAGTTCAGTGTGCCATGCTTTACGGCTTAGAATCGGGACTTCAACGACGTTTTGAACGTCATGGACCATATGAGATGTTCCAGGAGTTGAAGTTAATATTTCAAGCAAATACCCGAGTTGAGAGATATGAAGTCTCCAACAAGTTCTATAGCTAAAAGATGGAGGAGAATCGCTCAACTAGTGAGCATGTGCTCAGATTGTCTGGGTACTACAATCGCTTGAATCAAGTGGGAGTTAATCTTCCAGATAAGATAGTGATTGAGAGAATTCTCTAATCACCATCACCAAGTTAGTAGAACTTCGTGATGAACTATAATGTGCAAGGGATAACAGAAACAACTCCCAAGCTCTTTGTGATGCTGAAATCAACGAAGGTAGAAATCAAGAAAAACATCAAGTGTTGATGGTTGACAAGACCACTAGTTTCAAGAAAAAGGGCAAAGGGAAGAAGGGGAACTTCAAGAAGTACGGCAAGCAAGTTGCTGCTCAAGTGAAGAAGCCCAAGTCTGATCCTAAGCCTAAGACTAAGTGCTTCTACTGCAAAGGGACTGGTCACTGGAAGCAGAACTACCCCAAGTGATTGGCAGATAAGAAGGATGGCAAAGTGAACATAAGTATATTTGATATACATGTTATTGATGTGTACTTTACTAGTGTTTATAGCAACCCCTCAGTATTTGATACTAGTTCAGTTGCTAAGATTAGTAACTCGAAACGGGAGTTGCAGAACAAACAGAGACTAGTTAAGGGTGAAGTGACGATGTGTGTTGGAAGTGGTTCCAAGATTGATATGATCATCATCGCACACTCCCTATAAATTCGGGATTAGTGTTGAACCTAAATAAGTGTTATTTGGTGTTTACGTTGAGCATGAATATGATTTGATCATGTTTATTGTAATACGGTTATTCATTTAAGTAAGAGAACAAAATGTTGTTCTGTTTACATGAATAAAACCTTATATGGTTACACACCCAATGAAAATAGTTCGTTGGATCTCGATCGTAGTGATACACATAATCATAATATTGAAACCAAAAGATGCAAAGTTAATAATGATAGTGCAACTTATTTGTAGCACTGTCGTTTAGGTCATATTGGTGTAAAGCGCATGAAGAAACTTCGTGCTGATGGGCTTTTGGAATCACTTGACTATGAATCAGTTGATGCTTGCGAACCATGCCTCATGGGCAAGATGACTAAGACTCTGTTCTTCGGAACAATGGAGCGAGCAACAGATTTGTTGGAAATCATACATACTGATGTATGTGGTCCGATGAATATTGAGGCTCGCGATAGGTATCATTATTTTCTGATCTTCACAGATGATTTGAGCAGATATGAGTATATCTACTTGATGAAACATAAGTCTGAAACATTTGAAAAGTTCAAAGAATTTCAGAGTGAAGTGGAGAATCATCGTAACAAGAAAATAAGGTTTCTACGATCTGATCGCAGAGAAAAATATTTGAGTTACGAGTTTGGTCTTCAATTAAAACAATGTGGAATAGTTTCACAAATTCGTGCCACCCGGAACACCACAGCATAATGGTGTGTCCGAACGTCATAGCCGTACTTTATTAGATATAGTGCAAATCTATGATGTTTCTTACCGATTTACCACTATCGTTTTTGAGGTTATGCATTAAAGACAGCTGCATTCACGTTAAAAAGGGGCACCATCTAAGTCCGTTGAGACGACACAATCTGAACTATGGTTTAGCAAGAAACCAAAGTTGTCGTTTCTTAAAGTTTGGGGTTGTGATGCTTATGTGAAAAAGTTTCATCCTGATAAGCTGAAAACCAAATCGGAGAAATATGTCTTCATAGGATACCCAAAAGGAGACTGTTGGGTACACCTTCTATCACAGATCCTAAGGCAAGACGTTCGTTGCTTATAATGGATTCTTTCTAGAGAAGGAGTTTCTCTCGAAAGAAGTGAGTGGGAGGAAAGTAGAACTTGATAAGGTAATTGTACCTTCTCCCTTGTTGGAAAGTAGTACATCACAGAAAACTGTTTCTGCGACACCGACACCAATAAGTGAGGAAGTTAATGATAATGATCATGAAACTTCGGAACAAGATACTACTGAACCTCGTAGATCAACCAGAGTGAGATCCGTGCCAGGGTGGTACAGTAATCCAGTTCTGGAAGTCATGCTTCTAGATCATGATGAACCTACAAACTATGCCTCTTCCACGAGCAAAACATGATCAGCACCAAGGCTCCATGGGTGTTAGAATCATTACTGAGTAATCTAGATTATTGACTCTAGTGCAAGTGGGAGACTGAAGGAAATATGCCCTAGAGGCAATAATAAATTTATTATTTATTTCCTTATATCATGATAAATGTTTATTATTCATGCCTGAATTGTATTAACCAGAAACATAATACATGTGTGAATACATAGACAAACTTAGTGTCACTAGTATGCCTCTACTTGACTAGCTCGTTAATCAAAGATGGTTATGTTTCCTAACAATGAACAAAGTGTTGTTATTTGATTAACGAGGTCACATCATTAGTAGAATGATCTGATTGACATGACCCATTCCATTAGTTTGCACCCGATCGTTTAGTATGTTGCTATTGCTTTCTTCATGACTTATACATGTTCCTATGACTATGAGATTATGCAACTCCTGTTTGCCGGAGGAACACTTTGTGTGCTACCAAACGTCACAACATAACTGGGTGATTATAAAGGAGCTCTACAGGTGTCTCCAAAGGTAGATGTTGGGTTGGCGTATTTCGAGATTAGGATTTGTCACTCCGATTGTCAGAGAGGTATCTCTGGGCTCTCTCGGTAATGCACATCACATAAGCCTTGCAAGCATTGCAACTAATGAGTTATTTGCGGAATGATGTATTACAGAACGAGTAAAGAGACTTGCCGGTAACGAGATTGAACTAGGTATTGGATACCGACGATCGAATCTCGGGCAAGTAACATACCGATGACAAAGGGAACAACGTATGTTGTTATGCGGTCTGACTGATAAAGATCTTAGTAGAATATGTAGGAGCCAATATGGGCATCCAGGTCCCGCTATTGGTTATTGGCCGGAGATTTGTCTCAGTCATGTCTACATTGTTCTCGAACCGTAGGGTCCGCACGCTTAATGTTACGATGACAGTTATTATGAGTTTATGCATTTTGATGTACCGAAGTTAGTTCGGAGTCCCGAATGTGATCACGGACCTGACGAGGAGTCTCGAAATGGTCGAGACATAAAGATTAATATATTGGAAGCCTATATTTGGACATCGGAATTGTTCCGGGTGAAATCGGCATTTTACCGGAGTACCGGGGGGGTTACGGAACCCCCCCCCCCCCGGGGGGGGGGGGTTATTGGACCTACATGGGCCTTAAGGGAGAAGAGGAGAGGAGGCAAGAGGTGGCCGCGCGCCCCTCCCCTTCCTAGTCCGAGTAGGACAGGGGAAGGGGGGCGGCGCCCCCCCCTTTCCTTCCTCTCTTCCTCCTATTTTCCCCCTCTCCCTCCTAGTCCAACTAGGAGTCCTACTCCCGGTGGGAGTAGGACTCCCCTTGGCGCGCCACACCCTGGCCGGCCGCCTCCTCCCCTTGCTCCTTTATATACGGGGGCAGGGGGCACCTCTACACACAAGTTGATCCACGTGATCGTTCCTTAGCCGTGTGCGGTGCCCCCTGCCACCATATTCCACCTCGATCATATCGTTGTAGTGCTTAGGCGAAGCCTTGCGTCGGTAGAACATCATCATCGTCACCACGCCGTTGTGCTGACGGAACTCATCCCCGAAGCTTTGCTGGATCGGAGCCCGGGGAGCGTCATCGAGCTGTACGTGTGCTAAGAACTCGGAGATGCCGGAGTAACGGTGCTTGGATCGGTCGGATCGGGAAGACGTACGACTACTTCCTCTACGTTGCGTCAACGCTTCCGCTTCGGTCTACGAGGGTACGTAGACAACACTCTCCCCTCTCGTTGCTATGCATCACCATGATCTTGCGTGTGCGTAGGAAATTTTTTGAAATTACTATGTTCCCCAACACATGCTACGTGCGCGCCTCTGCTACGACACGTGTGCGCCTCTACGTCGACCAGTATGTACGTACACGTTCGCGAGTAGAATGACAACGCTACGTACGCATCGACCAAGTGGGTCTCGACTGTCAGGCACTTCCTTGCGTACGAAGATGTAGCTGGTGCGTCCTAGCAGTCAGGGGGTGAATCTTTTTTATTTGCCCGGACGCACTTCCTTGCGTGCGAAGATGTAGCTGCTGGGTCCCAGCAGTCATGGGGAAACGTTTTTTCACGAAATACGGTGGCCCGTCCGGTGGGTCCCCGCTGTCAGGTAGAGGAATACCTATTTTGTGCGTGATAAGGAGGCACTTCCTTGTTCCGGCCTTGGACCCAGCTGTCAGCCTCTCCACGTACAGTCCACGTCTGATGGAAGCTGTTCCTTGACCATGTAGACCACACTGAGCCAAGAGCATCAGGGCGGTGGACGACGGCGAGGCCTAGGAAGGGGACGACGCGGAGCCAGGGAACACGCGGTAGTGGATGCCCACGCGTAGAGGAGTATGAGGGTTCACTGGTTCGTTGTGGGTGAGGCTGCCGTCGCCGCAGAATAACAGGGGGTGTGGGTGAGTAGAGCGATGGCCTGGCCAGCGGTGGGAGTAGTAGGGGCAGTGAGGCCTCTGCTGCATCGCAGCCGGCCACGGGAGGTAGGAGCACGAGGCACGACCAGCGCTGGTTTGGGCGGCTGGAGCAAGAAGACCAGAGGTTGAAGAAGCACTATGGCCGTTGGATGGACATCATACGGTCAGTGGAGCTAGAACGTGCATATTGACTAAGTTGACAAAGCCCTCTGTCCCTGTCAACTTAGTAGGCCCACAAGTCAGCCTGCCACTATACTGGGTCCCAGCTAGCAGGGGGAGTATTCATTTTTTTGTGCTTAATAAGGAGGCACTTCCTTGCATGCGAAGATATAGCTGGTGGGTCCAAGCTGTCAGCGGCGGTAATGTTTTTTTCGCGAAATACAGAGGCCCTTTCGGTGGGTCCCAGATGTCAGGTGGAGGAATCATTATTTTGTGCGTAATAAAGAGGTATTTCCTTGCGTGCGGCCGTGGACCCAGCTGTCAGCCTCTCCACGTACAGTCCACTTCAGATGCATGTTGGTCGTTGACCACGTTGACCAGGCCGTGCCGAGAGCACCAGGGCGGTGGATGACGGCGAGGCCTAGGAAGGGAACGACACAGAGGCAGGGAAGACTCGGCGTTTGTTTTCCACGCGAAGGGGAGTACGATTGTACGATGGTTTACTGGTTCGTCTGCCGTCACCAGAGAATAATAGCAGGTGTGGGTGAGTAGAGGAATGGCTAGGCCAGCGATGGGAGTATGGTGGGGCGGTGAGGCCTGCGCGGTAGCACAGCCGGGTCCCGCCGACGCTTGTTTGAGCGGCTAGAGCAGGAAGAGCAGAGATTGAAGAGGCACGACGGCCATTGGATGGACATCCAATAGTCACTGCTTGTGCGTCAACCTTTTTTTAGGACAGCCTCAAATCTGTGGAAAACATCATACAACCCATCTGCCATTATTTCTAATAATTTACAGCCCATTTGCTAATTCTTAAGGTTTTTTTTCGAGCCCATATTCTTTTCGTTAGCATTACAGCCCATATTGTGGCCACGGTTAAAAAATTATATGAAATTTTGCATATTTCGGTGCGGTCCGAACTGTTTTTAATCCCGAAATTTCGAGTCACATTCAAACTGATTTTAAAAATAAATGTATATCAATATAAAATCCAACAAATTGTCCACGCATAAAAATCAACGCAATTTAAAATCTCGAAATGAAAAAAAAAGAAATTTGAAACTAATTGCCGGTTTGACGTGTTTTAAAAATGTACAAGCCATTTCTCATTACTGATAGGCCCTTTTCTCGGCCAGCCGAATGAAGCTCTCCACGTCTTGAAAGATTTGCAGCCCAACAGGCCTGACAAAGTGACTTACTTGGCAAATCACAAAAAACTGAGCTGTGGCCGTGGACCCAGCTGTCAGCCTCTCCACGTACAGTACTCTTCCGATGGAAGTCGGTCTATGACCACATTGACCACGCCGCGCCGAGAGCACCAAGGCAATGGACGACGGCAAGGCCTAGGAAGGGGACGACGCGGAGCCTGGGAAGACGCGGCAGTGGATGCCCACGCGGAGAGGATTGCGATGGTTCTCTGGTTCGGCTACGGTGTGAGGCTGCCGTCGCCGCAGAATAACAGGGGGTGTGGGTGAGTGGAGGGATGGCCTGGCCAACGGTGGGAGTAGTATTGGGGTGGGGAGGCCTCCGCGGCAGCACAGCCGACCATGGGAGGTAGGAACAGGCGGCACGACCGGCGCAGCTTTGGGCGGCTGGAGTAAGAAGACCAGAGGTTGAAGAAGCACTAAGGTCGTTGGGTGGACATCGTACGGTCACTGGAGCTAGAATCGTTCATATTGACTAACTTGACAAAGCGCTCCGTCCCCGTCAACTTAGTAGGCCCACAAGTCAGCCTCCCACTGTGGTGGGTCCCAGTGGCAGGGGGTATTCATTTTTTTATGCACAATAAGGAGGAACTTCCTTGCATGCGAAGATATAGTTGGTGGGTCCGACCTGTCAGCGGAGGGAGCGTTTTTTTTGTGAAATATAGAGGCCCTTCCGGCGGGTCCCAGATGTCAGGTGGATGAATCATTATTTTGCGCGTAATAAGGAGACATTTCCTTGTGTGCGGTCGTGGACCCAACTGTCAGCCTCTCCACGTACAGTCAAGGTTGTCAGAATCGCGATTCTGTGAGACGATTCTATGACTTTACGATCCACACTAACCCCTCTGATTCTATGATTTTAGTTCATAGAATCTACGTTTTTACGATCCTGATAGTGAAGATTCTATGATTTGCGATCCTACCATCAGAGCTCCGATCCGATTCAAAATCACGATTCTGACAACCTTGCGTACAGTCCACTTCCGATGGATGTCGTTCGTTGACCACGTTGACCACACCGCGCCGAGAGCACCAGGGTGGTGGACGACGGCGAGGCCTACGAAGGGAACGACACGGAGCCGGGGAAGACATGGTAGTGGCTGCCCATGTGGTGGAGAGTATAAGGGATGACCGATTCAGCTGCTGTCGCCGGAAAATAACTGGAGGTGTCGGTGAGTAGACGGATAGACATGCTAGGGATCTGAGTATATGATGGGGCCATGAGGCCTGCACGGCAGCACAGCCAGCCACGAGAGGCGGGAGCAGGCGGTTCCGACAGCACTGGTTTCGGCGGCTGGGCAGGAAGATCAGAGACTGAAGAAGCACGATTGCCGTTAGATTGACATCTAACGGTCTGACGCTGGTAGAGTCGATTGTTGACTAAGTTTATTTTTTGATAAACTTTGTGTATGCATAAACTTAGTAGGCCCACAAGTCAGCCTCCAAATCTGTGGCAGACAACATAGAGCCCATTTGCTATTTTCTTAATAATTTGCAGCCCATTTGCTAATTCTTAAGTAATTTATTACAGCCCATTTTCCGCCTAGGACCACGGTCAAAAAGTTCAACCTTATTTTGCATATTTCAATGGAGTCTGAACTTTTGTAATCCCAGAATGATAATCATTTTTTAAGAACTTATTAATTTGCCAAAAAATCATTTTGTTTTTGTAAGCAAATAAGATGTGGGACAATTGAGTTGGTTTAAGGGAAAACCAGTGGTAAAAAATCAACGCTGGGAGGGAAAACAACAACAAAAATAAGGATGTAAATATGAAAAGTGAATTTTATGTATTTTCAATATAATGATACGTGTATATGAACTAGTAAAACTATAGGTAGAGATTAGAAAATGGATGTAGGACATGCGTTTCAAGGGGAAAATAGAACTGGGTTGTGTGTTTGATTCAGTAAAAAAAGTGCCTGCGGATGTTGTAAGACAAAATATAACTAACGCTGGCGGGCTAGAGGCCAGTAGATACCTGCTGGATCTTTGTGCCCCGTTGTCGTCACGGGCTGGGCCTGTTAAAAACAAAACCATGCCTGGGTAGTCTACAGCCCAGTTGAAACTTCCTCGACCTGAAAAAACAATATACGTGCTCAATAAATGAGAGAATTCTGCAAGTACAGACTGATAACTGGGATGCAGCAGGGATATTTTTTTTCATCGTGATACTAAGAGCATGCACTTGTTTCGAAAAATTTGGAGAACTGGGAATTCGAACGGCAGGTGCTTATGCTACCCATCAAATAAAAATCAAGTGCCTGAAAATTCGTTTCGAAACAAATGAATCAGCTTTATATCCACGTTGACCCTCAGCATGATGGTTGGAAGCAAATGCCAAGTTCATACCAAAAGATCGTTAACAACAATACCAACTTGCGGACGACAAGGTAGTACAAGTACCAATACCAAACTAACTTATAATCTTTTTACTCTTGGCCCTAGTGTTCGTCTGGTAGAAAATCTTGCAGAGGACCAGCTCTCGCTCCTTCTCTTGCTCCAGGTCCCCGAGGTGGTACTGGTGCATCACCCAGTTGGTCCTCTGCTGGTCGAAGTTCTTGTTGGTGTGCAGCACCATACCTTTTTGTTGCCCGTCTGCCGACCGTTGACCATCATCGGCATGGTATTGCCGGTGTTGTGCCACATCGCATGCATGCCGCACTCCGACTGTATCTTGCGACGTGTCCACGTGCCTCTTTTGAATGCCCTGGAATTGCGCTGGAAGAAATGCTTGCTTAGGCCTCAAGGTGCTCGATCAGCTCCAGATCTATGGGATAGAACTTGACGCCAGCCGGCAGCACCGACCAATCCTTCTTCGACTTGCATGGGTTAATTCCACTTATATGGTACTCAATGTATGATCAATCAACTATTTTAAGTGAATGATGAAAGATTTCAACAGATAAGTGGTACTCCAAATCTGAAGTCCAGAATACCTGAACATGCCGCCGGGATTCTTGTGTCACCTCACGCGTAGCGTGTTGTCACGTCAATTCAATGTGTGGACATGATGAATAATTTGACCGACGTATACTAGTACTGCTACTGTACTACTTACTAGTCGTATTTAGTGTCACATTTTAACCATAGGTTTAACTAACAAGTACGCACTTGAAGCCTAAGTGATATATATATATATGTATGTATATGTATATGTATATATATACACACACACACACACACAGCATCTCCATCATTATTATCAGTACATCCTGCGCAGGTGAGTTAGGATGTGCTTGATCCCAGAAAGGTATCTATCCTTCAAACCAGAGGAGTGCTTCAAACTAACAACGGTACATAATATCCAACAAAAGAGGGTCGTGCTACAGCAGCAGAATACATGGCTCAGTCTACATATCAGTACGAATCAAGTTATGCATATTTGCTGTTGGCATGAACCACGTCGCCGCATGTCGGGTTTGCAAAAGCCATCCATCGCATGGAAGCTTGATGCCTTTCACACACTGAAGATTATCTGGCAACAAGCTGTGTCGATGAATCTCTGGATATGGTGATTAATGAAACCCATGGTATGATGTGTAAACACAGTCCCCCCTGGCGAATGGAAGTTGCATAGCACGGTAATCATCGCCGGTGATATGATCGATGATTGGTTAGATGATCGGATAATTGAGCCCGAGGAACATGGAGTGGTTGCCGACGCTGTAAACCCGCCTCTAGTTGAATACGCCTGGCCCAACGGAGCTGGGATCTTTCTCGAACACGAAGCGGCCATAGCCATCAATGTCACGAATGCCCCAGGCATTGTACTGCATGTGGTTTGATGAAATGGTTTGGTCAATTTGGTACGTGCAAATGAGCATCATATGACCATTGTCAGCTGAACGAGCAATAAACCACCACCCACCGGCTGGTATGATTCCAGGTCCTGGAATCATGAAGGCCAACGCATTTGCGTCTGCTGCAACAATTCAAATTGGAGACCAAAAGGACAAAAATAAACAATCATGTTCAAAGTATGTGTGGAATTAAGATTATTATAACAATGACACATATCATACATAGAGAATTGCAATGTCGTGGTCATAATCATACCCCAAGTTAAAAAAGCCAATGGCTTTCATATTCTAGCAATATATCATGGTTCAAACATCATGTAACAATGAGAGGAAAATAGATATGACAGGGCCTACTCATATTCTACCATAGCACTTACTACAGTTATCATGTCAACTCTAAGCAATAACTTGCGTTGTTATAAAAATCCTGGAAATGAGAGTAACATATAGCAATCATGAGGTTATACTCATAATATCTATTCTAACAATCATTAGATACCAATTGTTCTCATATCAACTCTAACAATAACATGTGTGGTCATAAAACTCTAGGAAATGAGAGGAACATATAGCAATGATGTGGTTATAGAAATACTATATATTCTAAATTTGTAACAATGAATAGGCAGTCGTATTCTTAAGGTAAAGATGAGATGAGATAGAACACTTACACGACGATAGATTCCACTAGTATAGGCAGCCAATCTGTGCGTCGATCGCATAAACGATGCCATCATGCACTATAGCATCAGACAGAAGTGTTGGATAAAGAGGATTGACGATGAGCCATAAACATGTATGGCGACCGGATTCCAGATAGAGTAATCCCATGTTGAACACGACAATGAGCTTGTAATCCATGTAGTCTTCTGATGGGGTGGGCACTTCGCAGATTACAACCTTCAGTAAACAGAGGTCGAGCCAAAAGCTCGACGCGTCTCGTGCGTAGTAGGCAGGAGTGTCCGGCGGGCCGCGAGGCTCGATGGCGGCGGTATCCAAAGATGGAAGCGTGATCTCTCACTGGGTGTAGATATCCATGAGACGCCACGAACTATCGGATTGGTGGATGAGGATATTCCAGTTGGCCTTCATGCCCACCCAGTAGTGGCCGCGCATGAAGGACAGGTGGACGGGTAGTGGTAGCATGTTGAGGGGCACCACGACAACCTCCGTAGGATCGTCAAGTCGGTGTCTGGGCCACCTGCGAGGATCGGGCATCAGCAAGCAGGGTGTCTTGAAAAGAGCTGGCCGGTTGCAGACGAGTAGACGGTACAAAGACACCGAGCATGCGGCCAGACGGATGGTGTTGAGTAGGTCCATACGATTACAGATCTGCTCCAAGAGAACATTGGGGAGGGAATTCCAATCGCGGCTCTGCGTGTCAGTCGGTTCTGCCATTGGGGTTTTCGGTGCCTGCGAGCCAGCGGGGAAGTGGATTCTGGCCGGCGAGCAAAGAAGCTTCTCCTCGCGTGGCCGAGCAGTGAGCGGGGGGATATGGTACGCGCGAGCTACCAAGGAAGATAGCGCGGGTGGGCAGTGAGCGGGGGGAAATGGTGTGCGGCCGACGATGGGGAAGAGAGGAGGAAGAAGAAGAGAGGAGGAAGAAGAGTGGAAGACGGGGAAGAAAGTGCATTGAATCTCAATTCTACTACTACTACTACTACTACTACTACTACTACTACTACTACTACTACTACTACTACTACTACTACCAGGATATACCGTCCTTCGGAGTGTAAATAGTTACACCGGTGACATGTGGGTCTACCACAAGAGGGCCCATATGTCAGTTAATGGAGGACAGAAGCGTGCTCTACTGGCAAACATGATGGCAGTGCTGGGTAAGGCTGATTTAGTAACACCAACATGCTGGTTCAGCTTATTAATTAAGTGTCCCATCTGCTGCAGCATGTATTGTCACTTCACTGCAAAGACTAGTTGAATAGTTCTCTCTGACATAGATGGGGAATAATGGATCGTGAAGAATTCCTTTCTACATTATCCCTATGCCTTTACAGTCACTTCACTCATTTTGCTCCATACGTAGTCACTTGTTGAAATCTCTAGAAAGACAAATACTCCGTATTTGGGAACAGAGGGAGGATTTTACTCCGTATTTGGGAACAGAGGGAGTATCACCATGTGGAGGGAATAGAGGAAGCTTGAAATATGAACATGTCAATGGGAGGGAGTAAGCCCATGCATGCATGCATGCAACATGCAACACACACACATACACATGGACGCATGCAACACTCACGCACCCATGCGGCACACAGCACACGACACAACACACACGCTCACGCTCAAGTGCTCAACCTACTCCCTATGTCCGTGAAAGACTGTACATTTAGAGATTTACACATGACCAGGGCATAATTAATGCCCAAAAGTAGCAGACTTATGTGAGCATGCGACCATTGAGAGAAGAAGATTAAATGAAGGTCGTTGCATGCTGTAATTAAGGATAGACATGTAGCTTATACCTAGAGCACAAGTTGGTGCATTAGTCAATCAATATCGATTTAGACTAAAGGCTAAATGCATTGGAAGTGTAGATGTACTACACTTTTTGTTTTTTAGCTGATTTCTTTGCTCTACCAACTGACAGGTGGAACCCAGAAACCAGGTGGCAATTTAACCAGTCAACAAAGTGCCACGTTGACTATGTGGCCGGTCAGTAGGGTGCCATAGGGTGCTCTACAATGAGATAGTGATCGTATAATCACCGCAAAACTATATATAGTGACCGTAAAGAGCGTACTGTTACATACGTTGACCGCCAGTGTATTTTTCTCATTTCAAATTAAGCCATATTAACCGGAAAGGATGCAGTATGGACTAGTACTAGTACTGCTTTGATGTCTCCCGTCAACTCACCGAACAAGGAGAAGCTTGCTTACTACGCCTCTCCCTCGCCCACGCGCGCGGTGGTTCGCAGCACGAGTAGAGAGTTTTGACTACAACACCCTCTCCCTCGCCCTTGCCCTCGCGGTGGACGTGTAGCAGTTCAATTGGTGTCAGATTGCCAGAAGCATAATGTGTACTGTAGTATCATCATTGTTGGACCTTCCAAAGAGGCGAAGAGCCAAGTGCAAGGTTCACACGAGTACGAACTGTTGAACCTCCCGAAGAGGCAAAGAGCCAAGCGCAAGGTTTTATAGGAGTTGTCGTCCTAATAGGAGCGTACTACAACTATAGCGAATGATGCTATTGTATGATGCCGCCACGTCACGTATATCCAAAGCTGTGGCACGTTTTTTTTCTCAAAGAGTGTGTTGGAGCCCATGCAACAACCACACAAGTTGCACATACACATAAGACATTTACTAGTAATAATTTCTAAAGGACAAATGCCAGTATGACACACAAGTTCATCTCCAATTCATGTGATAAATTTATGCACGACTACTCTACATATATTCACAGCGCTACCGTTCACAATTTATTGTACTCCACTTACACGTTATAGATGGGCTACATGTCCTCCTCTAGGTTCCAGTCCTAGGTTTTCTTTATGGATGGCACGATCCATAGCGGCGGGCATCGGGAATCATTGTCGCGGCTTTCTAGTCCGGTTCCACACGATGGAGACTCATCCAAGCTGAAGCGGCATAAATCAGGGATAGCATGTCCCAACATGTCGTTCATCCGGCGGTGCGCACCGAAGACACAACCATGCTTAATGAACGGCAGGCCTTCCATGTCGTGCACGGAAGGTGGCATCCGCTTCACAATGGGGTAGCTGTCCCCAATGAAAAGCGAGTACTCTCCAAGAGTGTTCCTCGGCACCCACGTAGCATCACTAGGGTCGAACTCGGCGCCGTTCATCTGGTACACGCGGCATCTCAGATCTGGACACATGGTGACGTACATAGTCAAGGTCCATGCATAATAATGTTGTGCTCAAATATGGCGGTCAGTAATACTGTGCAGTAAATAGTACTACTCTGGTATAGAGGAAGTAAAATAACCGGCTTATTATACATAGCCACTGTTGGCTACATGGATGAGATTATACCTGGCCAAACCTCGGGCCAGGCCGGGCTTCAGGCCGGGCTTAGCCAAGCCTGAGCCAAAAAACCTAGGCCCGCGCCTGGCCCGACCTAGCCATCGGGCCTAGTTTTTGGGCCCAAGCCCGGCCCGAACATGCAAAAGCCCGCCGGGCCTCGAGCCGGGCCCCTTCAGAAAACCGCAAAAATGACGGGCCCGGCCCGGCCAGGCCACCGGGCTCAAAATCTAGGCCCGAGCCCGGCCCGGGAGCAGCATAGGGCTGGGCCGGCCGGGCCGGGCTGCCCATGGCCAGGTCTAGATGAGATAGTAAGACATGGAAAAAAATGGTGGCAGCTAGTGGGTTCAAGTCTTCAAGGGCCTAGCTAGCTCTATGCGTCCTCCAAGGTAAAAAGTACTCCTACTAGTACGTGTTACGTCTTGAGCTTGCGTTGGTTTTCCCCGAAGAGGAAGGGATGATGTAGCAGAGTAGCGTAAGTATTTCCCTCAGTTTTTGAGAACCAAGGTATCAATCCAGTAGGAGGCCACGCTCAAGTCCCTCGTACCTGCAGAAAACGATAGCTACTCGCAACCAACGCGTTTAGGGGTTGTCAAGCCCTTCACGGTCACTTACGAGAGTGAGATCTGATAGATAGAATATTTTTGGTATTTTTGATATAAAGATGCAAAGTAAAAGGTAAAGGTAAAGTAAATAACAAAGCAAGATTAAAGTGATGGATATTGATATGATTAGAATTGACCCGGGGGCCATAGGTTTCACTAGTGGCTTCTCTCAAGAGCATAAGTATTCTACGGTGGGTGAACAAATTACTGTTGAGCAATTGACAGAATTGAGCATAATTATGAGAATATCTAGGCATGATCATGTATATAGGAATCACGTCCGTGACAAGTAGACCGAAACGATTCTGCATCTACTACTATTACTCCACTCATCGACCGCTATCCAGCATGCATCTAGAGTATTAAATTAAAAACAGAGTAACGCCTTAAGCAAGATGACAAGATGTAGAGAGATAAATTCATGCAATATGAAATAAACCCCATCTTGTTATCCTCGATGGCAACGATGCAATACGTGCCTTCCTGCCCCTTCTGTCACTGGGAAAGGAGACCGCAAGATCGAACCCAAAGCTAAGCACTTCTCCCATGGCAAGAACTACCAATCTAGTTGGCCAAACCAAACGGATAATTCAAAGAGACTTGCAAAGATAACCAATCATACATAAAATAATTCAGAGAAGATTCAAATATTATTCATAGATAGACTTGATCATAAACCCACAATTCATCGATCTCAACAAAAACACCGCAAAAAGAAGATTACATCGAATAGATCTCCACGAGAGAGGGGGGGACTTTGTATTGAAATTCAAAGAGAGAGAAGAAGCCATCTAGCTACTAACTACGGACCCGAAGGTCTGAGGTAAACTACTCACACTTCATCGGAGGGGCAAGGATGATGTAGAAGCCCTCCGTGATGACGGCCCTCTTCCGGCGGAGCTCCGGAACAGGCCCCAAGATGGGATCTCGTGGATACAGAAAGTTGCGGTGGTGGAATTAGGTTTTTGGCTCCTGTTCTGATCGTTTGCGGGTACGTGTGTATATATAGGAGGAAGAAGTACGCCGGAGGAGCAACGAGGGGCCCATGAGGCAGGGGGCGCGCCCTAGGGGGGCGCCCCCCGCCCTCGTGACCACCTCTTTTGTTCCTTAGAGCAGGGTCCAAGTCTCATGGATCACGTTCGGTGAGAAAATCACGTTCCCGAAGATTTAATTCCGTTTTGACTCCGTTTGATATTCCGTTTCTTCGAAACACTGAAAAGGCAAAAAACAGCAATTCTGGGCTAGGCCTCCGGTTAATAGGTTAGTCCTAAAAAATAATATAAAAGTGGAAAATAAAGCCCAATATAGTCCAAAACAATAGATAATATAGCATGGAGCAATCAAAAATTATAGATACGTTGGAGACGTATCAAGCATCCCCAAGCTTAATTCCTACTCATCCTCGAGTAGGTAAATGATAAAAAGAGAATTTTTGATGCGGAGTGCTACTTGGCATAATTTCAATGTAAATCTTCTTAATTGTGGTATGAATATTCATATTAGAAAGATTCAAGACAAAGGTTTATATTGACATAAAAATAATAATACTTCAAGCATACTAACAAAGCAATTGTGTCTTCTCAAATAACATGGCCAAAGAAAGTTATCCCTACAAAATCCTATAGTCTGGCTATGCTCTATCTTCACCACACAAAATATTTAAATCATGCACAACCCCGATGACAAGCTAAGTAATTGTTTCATACTCTAACTTTTTCAAAACTTTTTCTATCTTCACGCAATACATGAGCGTGACCCATGGACATAGCACTATAGATGGAATAGAATGGTGGTTGTGGAAAAGACAAAAAGGAGAAGATAGTCTCACATCAACTAGGCGTATCAACGGGCTATGGAGATGCCCATCAATAGATATCAATGTGAGTGAGTAGGGATTGCCATGTAACGGATGCACTAGAGCTATAAGTATATGAAAGCTCAAAAAGAAACTAAGTGGGTGTGCATCCAACTTTCTTGGTCATGAAGACCTAGGGCAATTTGAGGAAGCCCATCATTGAAATATACAAGCCAAGTTCTATAATGAAAGATTCCCACTAGTATATGAAAGTGATAACATGAGAGACTCTCTACTATGAAGATCATGGTGCTACTTTGAAACACAAGTGTGGTAAAAGGATAGTAACATTGTCCCTTCTCTCTTTTTCTCTCATTTTTTTATTTGGGCCTTTCTCCCTTTTTTATGGCCTTTCTTTTTTTGGGGGGCTTCTTTGGCCTCTTTTTTTTATTTTTTTATTTTTCGTCCGGAGTCTCATCCCAACTTGTGGGGGAATCATAGTCTCCATCATTCTTTCCTCACTGGGACAATGCTCTAATAATGATGATCATCACACTTTTATTTTTCTTACAACTCAACAATTACAACTCAATACTTAGAACAAAATATGACTCTATATGAATGCCTCCGGCGGTGTACCGGGATATGCAATATGACAATAATGGAGTGTGTCATAATAAACGGAACGGTGGAAAGTTGCATGGCAATATATCTCGGAATGGCTATGGAAATGCCATAATAGGTAGGTACGGTGGCTGTTTTGAGGAAGGTATATGGTAGGTGTATGATACCGGCGAAAGGTGCGCGGTATTAGAGAGGCTAGCAAAGGTGGAAGGGTGAGAGTGCGTATAATCCATGGACTCAACATTAGTCATAAAGAACTCATATACTTATTGCAAAAATGTAGAAGTTATCAAAGCAAAGTACTACGCGCATGCTCCTAGGGGGATAGATTGGTAGGAAAAGACCATCGCTCGTCCCCGACCGCCACTCATAAGGAAGACAATCAATAAATAAATCATGCTCCGACTTCATCACACACTACACCACAACACTTAATTGGGGGAAATTAACTGCCTGGAGAAATAGTAGAACAAGGGCAAAATATTTGTCGGGAATCTAGTTACTGAAGGAAATATTCCCTAGAGGCAATAATATTGTTATTATTTTATTTCCTTATATCATGATAAATGTTTATTATTCATGCTAGAATTGTATTATCCGGAAACATAATACTTGTGTGAATACATAGACAAACCAAACATCACTAGTATGCCTCTACTTGACTAGCTCGTTAATCGAAGATGGTTATGTTTCCTAACCATAGACATGTGTTGTCATTTGATTAATGGGATCACATCATTAGGAGAATGATGTGATTGACATGACCCATTCTATTAGCTTAGCACCCGATCGTTTAGTATGTTGCTATTGCTTTCTTCATGACTTATACATGTTCACATGACTATGAGATTATGCAACTCCCGTTTACCGGAGGAACACTTTGTGTGCTACCAAACGTCACAACGTAACTGGGTGATTATAAAGGAGCTCTACAGGTGTCTCCAAAGGTACATGTTGGGTTGGCGTATTTCGAGATTAGGATTTGTCACTCCGATTGTCGGAGAGGTATCTCTGGGCCCTCTCGGTAATGCACATCACATAAGCCTTGCAAGCATTGCAACTAATGAGTTAGTTGTGAGATGATGTATTACGAAACGAGTAAACAGACTTGCCGGTAACGAGATTGAACTAGGTATTGAGATACCGATGATCGAATCTCGGGCAAGTAACATACCGATGACAAAGGGAACAACGTATGTTGTTATGCGGTCTGACCGATAAAGAACTTCATAGAATATGTAGGAGCCAATATGAGCATCCAGGTTCCGCTATTGGTTATTGACCGGAGACGTGTCTCGGTCATGTCTACATTGTTCTCGAACCCGTAGGGTCCGCACGCTTAAGGTTTCGATGACAGTTTTATCATGAGTTTATGCATTTTGATGTACCGAAATTTGTTCGGAGTCCCGGATGTGATCACGGACATGACGAGGAGTCTCAAAATGGTCGAGACATAAAGATTGATATATTGGAAGCCTATATTTGGATATCGGAAGTGTTCCGGATGAAATCGGGATTTTACCGGAGTACCGGGAGGTTACCGGAACCCCCCGGGAGGTATATGGGCCTTAGTGGGCTTTAGTGGAAAAGAGGAGAGGTGGCCAGGGCTGGGCCGCGCGCCCCTCCCCCCTAGTCCGAATAGGACAAGGAGAAGGGGGCGGCGCCCCCCCTCCCCCCTTCCTTCTCTCTCTCCTCTTTTCCCCCCTCCCGAATCCTATTCCAACTAGGAAATGGGGGGGGAATCCTACTCCCAGTGGGAGTAGGACTCCTCCTGGCGCGCCCTCCTCCTGGCCGGCCGCACCCCCCCTTGATCCTTTATATACGGGGCAGGGGGCACCTCTAGACACACAAGTTGATCCACGTGATCATATTCTTAGCCGTGTGCGGTGCCCCCTTCCACCATAATCCTCGATAATATTGTAGCAGTGCTTAGGCGAAGCCCTGCGACGGTAGTACATCAAGATCGTCACCACGCTGTCATGCTGACGGAACTCTTCCCCGACACTTTGCTGGATCGGAGCCCGGGGATCGTCATCGAGCTGAACGTGTGCTAGAACTCGGAGGTGCCGTAGTTTCGGTGCTTGATCGGTCGGGCCGTGAAGACGTATGACTACATCAACCGCGTTGTGCTAACGCTTCCGCTGTCGGTCTACAAGGGTACGTAGATCACACTCTCCCCTCTCGTTGCTATGCATCACCATGATCTTGCATGTGCGTAGAATTTTTTTTGAAATTACTACGTTCCCCAACAGTGGCATCAGAGCCTGGTTTTATGTGTTGATGTTATATGCACGAGTAGAACACAAGTGAGTTGTGGGCGATATAAGTCATACTTCTTACCAGCATGTCATACTTTGGTTCGGCGGTATTGTTGGACGAAGCGGCCCGGACCGACATTACGCGTACGCTTACGTGAGACCGGTTCTCCCGACGTCCTTTGCACAAAGGTGGCTAGCGGGTGACAGTTTTGAAAGCACAAGTGCTCCCTAGGTGGTTTTGGTAATTAATGACAACATATCTCTTGTTGGACTAACGTTTCTATCTAGTATGTTTCAGATAAGTTCAACAATGGAGTGGCATGGACTAAAGGTTGTGGGAAGTTCTCCAAGGTGCTACGGACAAAGGATTGGCTAAAGCTTAAAGCTCAAGACTCTTCATTTTACATTTTAGTGATCCAAGATCACATTGAGTCCATAGGAAAAGCCAATACTATCAAGGAGGGATGAGGTGTTGCTTAATGAGCCTCTTGCTCAAGTGCTTAATGATATGCTCCAAAATCCTCAGCTACTTTCCCATATCCACATATGATCTAAACCCAAAGCCAAACTCGGACCTACCGATTATTTCTATCCGGCGCCACCGAGTTTCACTTGTCATAGCGACTGCCAGAAACCCTAATCAGTTCGGTGCTAGTCTTGGTCTCCATATTAATCACTTTATAATATTAATATAGAAGTAATATTGTATACCATCAATTGACAACTGGACCAACACTTTTCTATTCCAGTTGCAAGTCCACCATTAACATGCAACTAGGCTATTTTATTATTTCCATTTTTTGTTTCCAAAAAGTCACAAGTTTTGGAAAATGTTGAACGTCTTTTAAAATTTGTTCATTTTTTAAATTAGAATTTCCAATTTTGTTCACGTTTTCTAAATAATGTGAGGAATTACAATTTCAAAGACTTCATAGTTTGAAAAAAATTAAAAATTGTTTGCATTTTCTGAAAAAATGTTTGGAATCAAAATTTTGTTTAGAATTTGAAAATATGTCAATTGTTCATATTTTTGAAAAATGTTCAAAATTTGAAAATTCACAATTTCTAGAAAATATTAGAAATTTTGTTTAGAAGGATTGGAGTATCACCAAAGAACTAGCTATGGACAGGGGTGCGTGGAAGCTTGCTATTCATGTGCCCGAACCATGAGTTGGTCGCAAGATCTTTTGGGTTTCACCTCTAGCCTACCCCCAACTTGTTTGGAACTAAAGGCTTTGTTGTCGACTCACAACTGGACCGACACTTTTCTATCCACCATTAACACGTAACTAGGCTATTTGATGATCCTAAATAAAGGTATTTGATTATTTTCCCCTTTTTGTTTTTGAAAAAGTCACAAGTTTTGGAAAATTGCCAATATATTTTAAAATTTCGTTCAATTTTTTTGAAATCAGAATTTCAAAATTTGTTCATGTTTTGAAAATAATGTTCGGAATTTCAACTTTCAAAGACGTAGAAATTGGGTGAAATTTGCCTTCTGAAAATCACTGACTATGTGACATGGAAAAAGAACATAGTAATTGCCATGGCAGTTTACTGAAGTTAGTTCAGCTTACAGATTTCTATATTAAGCAAGATGTATATACCATTAGTCACACTCTTCATCCAAGTACATCAAAATTGTAAATATTTTTAATCAAATTTACTATTATATATTAAAATAATAATATATTAATAATTATAAACTATTATATGTTAATATATTAATATGCTTATTTTATACCTGTGGCAAATTTTTAACTTAATGTACGTGCATATGGTGGGTATACGGGGTTGCTTGAATCCTCGACATCGTGGTTCATCCGATGAGATCATCGAGGAGCATGTGGGAGACAACATGGGTATCCAGATCCCGCTGTTGGTTATTGACCGGAGAGTCGTCTCGGTCATGTCTGCATGTCTCCCGAACCCGTAGGGTCTACACACTTAAGGTTCGGTGACGCTAGGGTTGTAGGGATATGTATATGCAGTAACCCGAATGTTGTTCGGAGTCCCGGATGAGATCCCGGACGTCACGAGGAGTTCCGGAATGGTCCGGAGGTAAAGAATTATATATAGGAAGTGCTATTTCGGCCATCGGGACAAGTTTCGGGGTCATCGGTATTGTACCAGGACCACCGGAAGGGTCCCGGGGGTCCACCGGGTGGGGCCACCTGCCCCGGGGGGGCGCATGGGCTGTAAGGGGGTGCGCCTTGGCCTACATGGGCCAAGGGCACCAGCCCCAAGGGGCCCATGCGCCTAGGGTTCAAGGAGGGAAGAGTCCCACAAGGGGAAGGCACCCCCTAGGTGCCTTGGGGGGGAGGGAATCCTCCCTTGGCCGCCGCCCCGTAGGAGATTGGATCTCCTAGGGCCGGAGCCCCCCCCTAGGCACCCCTATATATAGTGAGGAGATGGAGGACTTCATACCTCAGCCTTTGGTGCTTCCCTCTCCCTCTCCAACACCTCCTCCTCCTCCATAGCGCTTAGCGAAGCCCTGCCGAGTACTGCTGCTCCATCATCACCACGCCGTCGTGCTGCTGCTGGAGCCATCTTCCTCAACCTCTCCTTCCCCCTTGCTGGATCAAGAAGAAGGAGACGTTACGCTGACCGTATGTGTGTTGAACGCGGAGGTGCCGTCCGTTCGGTGCTAGGATCTCCGGTGATCTGGATCACGTCGTGTACGACTACCTCATCCCCGTTCTTTGAACGCTTCCGCACGCGATCTACAAAGGTATGTAGATGCATCCGATCACTCGTTGCTAGATGAACTCATAGATGGATCTTGGTGAAACCGTAGGAAAAATTTTGTTTTCTGCAACGTTCCCCAACAAACTCCCGATCTATGTTTCTCTCGGATGTTTTTAGGGTATATGGAGATATATAGGCGGAAGAAGTACATCGGTGGAGCTCCGAGGGGCCCACGAGGCAGGGGGGCGCGCCCAGGGGGGCGCCCTCCACCCTCGTGACCTCCCCGGAAACTTCTTAGAGTAGGGTCCAAGTCTCCTGGATCACATTCAGTGAGAAGATCACGTTCCTGAAGGTTTCATTCCGTTTGGACTCCGTTGATATTCTGTTTCCTCGAAATACTGAAATAGGCAAGAAACAGCAATTCTGGGCTGGGCCTCCAGTTAATAGGTTAGTCCCAAAAATAATATAAAAGTGGAAAATAAAGCCCAATATAGTCCAAAACAGTAGATAAAGTAGCATGGAGCAACCAAAAATTATAGATACGTTGGAGACGTATCACATCACATCCCCGCAAAGGGAGTATTCTTGACAAATATTAGACAGGTGACTCGGAATAAATATAAAAGGTTCATTGTTTTCAGAATACACTGAATTACAAGAGATTAAAACTGACCTCAACGTGAACCTCAAAGAGCCATGGTATGCAAAATAGCCTTGATGATTTTCTTTTGCATTTATCCTCAGCAACCAAGGTTGAACATTGTATGTCTAAGAGCTCCCCAGTGCCTCATCTTCTGCTGTCCTTTTAGCTTCTCCTTGTTCCTCCAGCTCTCTTGAGCTTCTCAGCTCTTCCTTTCATCTTCAAATCACCACATCTGGGCTATATGCATATTTTCCTGCTATATATAGATCTCATTTATCTTTATAAACCTAACATATTGGTGCCAGAAAACACAACCGTGAGCTATTCCTAAAAGAACACCCAGATGAACTAAGATCAACTTACAGAACATACATCTACAGAAAGGTAATAACGGAGATGACTATTGATTGTAATCATTTGTTGCAATCTTGTATCATAAGCAGGCATTGGCACAACTAAAACATGATGGAAGTGGAAAGGATACCATGCGATCCTACCTGTGGTAC
This sequence comes from Triticum urartu, assembly GCF_056163025.1. Classification (NCBI taxonomy): domain Eukaryota; kingdom Viridiplantae; phylum Streptophyta; class Magnoliopsida; order Poales; family Poaceae; genus Triticum; species Triticum urartu. The sequence goes on from NC_141879.1 coordinate 719,850,912, forward strand.
AGCCAGAACCATGCATGGACCAGCTTGTTCATGCCTTCATCGTGGTGGCGTCTCCCGAGCACCACACGTCACCCGATGTCATTCGCGTGCAAGCCTAGAAGCACTCTCAAGCCCTGTTTCAGTGAACTCAAATCAATGCATAAAGTTTTGAACATAATTTATTTTAGTACGTGATAACTTGATATGTTATCCTCCTATTTAATAACACCAAGAGTTCCCTGCTCAGCATTCTAACAATGGAAAACTGAGAATGGTGGAAACAGCTAGACAATTACCCGAGGAATAATCTCATAGCTCTGCCCCTCACAGTATGTCACATTGCCGGCATGGTCGATGATGACATGGCACATCTCTCCCAGAGCGTTATGACCTACTGCCTGCTCTACCGAGACGATGGTGGTTGTGTAAGGTCCCTTGGGCTTGTAGGTGTTGAGAGGCGGCTCTTTGGCGCTCTCGGGGGTTGAGTGGCGCGATCCTGCAGGCTAGAAGAGGAACAACAATTAGATGAATACACATATTTCATGTCACAACACATCAATACCATGCTTCAAAAGAAATCACAAAACACAAAGATGAGAAGAATGAGTGTTCATCAGGTCCGCCAAAGTAACTGCATCAAGGAATTACAATTGTTTGAATAGTTGGGTCAATGTTTTGGCTGTGAGGTTAAATCTCTCTTGTGTTTACTACATGAGACAAATTAAGACACTTGAGTAAATGAACCATGCATTTCTCATCGTGAGAGCATGAGCAAGTATCGCTTCTGATCCATAAAACATACGGTCTCTCATTTCTAATCATTATATAGCAGTCTATATCTATAAAGGATGTAAAATTTCAACCAAATTACAATCTCAACTCTACATATAAAGTGAAATCAAATTACGATATCTCACTGAATTCAACATTACATATGTTGTCCAACTCGAGTTGAAGACTTCAAGTAATCACTGAATTCAAGAAAACATTTTACCTCTATATGTAGGCCAAAGAACAACAAATGAGTGGAAACTTCCAATCCAGAAAGCCATACCGGGGAAATTGTACGGCAATTGGAACTGATTTTTTGTAGAGGGGGAAAGAGAAGAGGAGCACTCATCTGCCTTGTTCCATTATGTTCATCGAACCAACAGGAAATCTGTAGTACAAATCGTGAAACATCGAGTATCCTGCATACAGAACAAAACCAAGATCAATACATGCTTGTAAAATCGAGAACTACCATAGCACAAACATGAGATGCACCTTTAGACCTACTGCTACACATATTGAGTCTGATTTTTTTTGTACCACAACACAAGATGAGTAGAGAGGGAGGAGGGACCTGAGTTGCTGGTGAAGTGACGAAGCTCGACGATGGCTGCACTTGCTCAACTTGTTCCCCAGAGCCACGACTCGAAATTGCTCGTCACTGCTAGATAAAACAGGACACCGTTAAATTCAGTTCATCATCGAGAAAGCAAGAAGAAATCGACCAATCTGGGACAATTCGAAGCAGCAGACCTTGACGGGGTTGAAGGAAATTAAAGAGGAGAAGAGCAGCAGCGCCCCCCTCGTGTATCTTGCAGGGCATCCAGGTCCCTAGTAACTTAGTTGATCTTAACTTAATTGGAGCAATTTCCAATAGACTCAAAAATCACCTATTCTGATATGTTTGCTCTGTATTAACAGTCAAACAATTTGCTTGATGGATGCACTTCATCGTAAATTAGGTGCTATACTTGATGGATGCACTTCATCTAAAGGCTACAATAATAATCCAGAATTAGACCGGGAACTTGCATTGGGCGGTAAGGGAAGACTGCAGTTTTAGCCCCTGACAGATTTTCCTACCAACTATGTATCATCAATTTTTGCACGGAGAGGATTCAGTCATGTGCAAACTAACCGGAAATTTTTTTTGTACACCTACATCCTAGTGTATCACCTTTATCAGATTAAATCATCAAAGCAATGCTATCTAACAAGTAAGCGGAGAGAATGTTGATTGCCTAAGATCAGCAAGACTATCACTGAAGGCGAGTATATATAGGTCACAAAGAAAAAATTGTGGCAAATGGTTGCATAAGTTTAGTGTCGAGGAAGCCGCAATGCTGACCTGGATACGCTGCGACACAAGGTGGAGGTGACTACCGGCCGACCACCATGCATCAGAGAAAATGGAATCAATAGGGGCGGCTGCACTAAACTTGACCAAGCACATCAGACTCCTGAAAAATAACATTTTATTAGGAATTCATCAGAAGTAGCATAAACCTATTGTTATGAAATACAGACCACTATTGAGACTGGACACCTTAAATATTACTAATTCATGAAATCGACTATTAAACATGGTGTCTGTAATCTATGAATTAGTGCTTATTCACATCAAAAATTGAAAGCATGACAGACTATCTAGCAAGGATTGAAGAGTTAGCAGCTTATAAGAACATTTTTTCTGAAGTTTTGATGGTCCATTGACATCTACCAGCAAATACTAATTGCACAGAATAGTAGTTGGTGCATGAATCAGAACCAGTGGAGATCCCACTTGTGTTCGTGAATGAATTGCATTGCATAAGGACAGCTGCAATAGCATCGGGGCATCAACGATAGAAAGGCCAAGATCAGAGAGAGACCGGAGCGCTACCAAGGTCAAAATCATATATGTGCACGCACAGCGGTGAAGAGGACGGCGGCAACAGCAAGCCTACAAAGCCCTCGGGCTGGAGCGGCGCAAATCCTGAAGGTGTGGCCGGAGGAAAAGATGCGGGCGGGGGACGCGCCGAGCGGCGCAAGCCTCCAAAGTGCGTACCGAAGCCGGAGTTGCCGAAGTTGGAGGCGACCGAAGCCCTTGCCACCGAGGAGCGGCGAATCCAACCCGATGGGTGGACGCAGCGGCGCGAGGCGAGCACAGGAGGAGTGTTCTTAGCGCCGCCGGAATCGGCCGGCCTAGATCCAGATGGTGGCGACGGAGAGAGAGTTGGGTCAATGCGAGGGCCGGATCTGGCGGCCGGCTGAGCGCTTTCTCTCTCTCTCGTCCTTGGGTGCGGGTGCGGGAAGAGGGGAGAGGGCGGCGATGGTTGGGTGGCACCCGCGGAGGAGTGGAGTGGAGTGGAGGATGCCCGGGGTTGGGGGGAGGATGGAGGTGGGCAGCGGCGGCCGGAGGCAGGGCCAGTTGACGAACACCCATGCAGCGGCGGCGGTGACGGCGACGTGAGGAACCCTAGCACGCGCGACGGGCTAGGGACAGAGCGACTCGTTTTCCTGCGGGCTGGTTTTTCTTCTGCGGTGCGTGTGTGGGGTGGGGAGGGGGTGGGAGGGGACGAAAAAAACCGGCGAAAAAAACCAACGAAAAAAAATCGGAAGAAAATGGTGGGACAAAAATAAAACCCGGAACGCGACCTACCAACTGAGACATTAGGAGTAGAGATGAGAAAAGCTTGGGACAGCCGGCTGATCCAGCACAGGGCGTCTGCCGCCTCCTGGGCGCGACGTGTGGGCCACGCGCCGCACTATTCTCCTTTATCTCGCTGGCCACTACTTATTGTAATATTTCTTTTCTGTAACAACATATGTATTGAAAAGTTTCTTCTGAACAAGCACCGATGTTGCAAAATGGTGAAGACGCAAAAAGAAACTCTACAATGTTGCAAAATGGTGAAGACGCAAAAAGAAACTCTACAACAGGACATCTGTTAAAAATGTAACAATACCTCTATTGCAAAAATATATATGCAACACTACCTTTATTGCAAATATTTTTGCGACAAAACTTGTATTGCAAATGAAAACTTGCAACAGGCCCTCTGTCACGAAAGTGGGCTGAGCCACGACAAATATCGGATTTGACGACTCGCAACCCAGCGGATGTTTAAGATCCGTCGGGTCGACGCGTAGCATGTCTCGTGTTATAAACAGACTTATAGCGAGATCATTAATTGAGGAGTACTTCTTGGAAAGATCACTCTCACCTTTTCAGGTTGTGACAAGTGGTGCGCTGCATGGGCGTCACTTGTCGTAACCTGAAAGTTTTCCTTTTTGTCGTATATCCGTTGATTCAAAATATTTTATCTCTTAAACCATACTTCCAAATCTGAAACCATTTTTATGATTGGATTCCTCTTGTCGAGATCTTTAAAACTAAATCTCATGTTGATAGGTTTTGACAAAAAAAATCACGAAAAAAAATCAGACGAGAAAATCCGGACAAAAAACCTGAGCCGGAGGCACGTTTTTTTTCTTTCCGAAAGAGGCACAGCTCGTGCCTCTCGCAAAAGCACACTCGTGCCTCTCGCGGAAGAAAAAAAACAGAAAACATGTTTTTTTTTGTTTTCGAGAGGCACGGCCGTGCCTCTCGCGAAAGCACAACCGTGCCTCTCACGGAGCAAAACCGTGCCTCTCATAAAAGAAAAAAAACAGAAAACATGTTTTTTTTTCGTTTACAAGCGTGCCTCTCGCAAAAGGAAAAAACACGTTTTTTTTCGTTTTCGAGAAGCACGGCCGTGCCTCTCGCGAAAGCACAACCGTGCCTCTCACGAAAGTAAAACTGTGCCTCTCGCGAAAACAAAAAACAAAAAACGTGTTTGTTTTTGATTTTCGAGAGGCACGTCCATGCCTCTTGCGAAAGCAAAATCGTGCCTCTTGTGAAAGCAAAAAAACATGTTTTTTCTGTCGAAACTCTCGGCCGATCGTTATGAGCCTCCCGATAAGTTTTTTTTTTTTTGAGACAACGAGTCTCCCTATAAGTTTTTTTTTTTTGAGACAACGAGCCTCCCGATGAGTCCGTTTATATAACACGGTAAACGGACTTGTCGATTTAGCCCGTGAGTAGCCGACCTTTGCTTATCGGGCCTGCCTGGACCGGGCTATAGACTGCTAATAGCAGCAACAACAATCAACAGGCCCAATCCATCATCGTCTCCCTTCCTCTCTCTCGCTCGCGGCAGCACCAATGGCCGTTGCGGCGGCGGCCGCCGGAGATGACCACCATCACCCGCAGCAGAAGTACTGTCTGTGGAATAGGTCGCCGTACATGTCCGCGGCGGTGGTGGCCAAGACGGGAGCGCGGAGCGCGTGAAGCTGCTGCTGCTGCTGCAGAACCACGTTCATCTTTACCTCTCCCATTGCTGGCGGAATCCATGCCATATTGTGCTTCGTCGCCGGAGCTCCAGTAGGTCTGGAACATTGGTTCTTGGGTGGGAGATCCTGAAGCCCATGAAAATACCTCTCGATGAAATGATGTGTAGCCAGTGGGCTTTCTAGTTCATGCTCATGGATTGCCTTCCTCCTAGCCCACCAGATTTCCCACAATGTGACAAGAACCGAGATGAATTTTCCCTACGAAAAGTATTGCATAAACCGAACAACCACAAGTTTGGGTCGGTAGTTTCATTGCCATATATTGGACGCAAGGAATCATCATCACGCAATGACCAAACGCTCTTGGACATGTTGTAGTCCAATATGCATATCGCCATGAGTCCATTGTTGCCTGACAAATAGAAAACGTCACCGCATCTGTCATATGCCACCAATCCCATTCCTGACCCGACAGCAGCGACGCCCGCGCCAATCGCCATGCAAACAGTCGTAACTTGGTCGGGACCTTGACGACCCAAACTTCTTCCAGTTTCGTTCCTGCTGCTCTGTATTGCTTGTAGATTACCAGAATTTTGTGAATGATCTCCCCATCCATGGGTGGCAGGTGGTCCTGTAAGCATTGTTCATTCCAAGCCCTGGTAGCATGCGATATCAGTTTTGAAACTAGAGTAGGGGGATTAGCAGAAGAGGAGTGCTTCGGCGCGCGCGTGCACACACACACACCCCCAAAAACAAAACGTATAAGGGCAGAAAGGTCATATGGAAGAAACGTATACCCACCTCGTATCGTAGACGTACAATCCCGGTCATACGAATACACGTGAATAAGAAGAAGAAAAAAACTTGCACGAGGACTCGAGATCCCACGTGCCGCCCGAGTAGAGGAAAGAAAAACTGAGGACTCGATCGATCTGGCCTGCCGCCCGAGTAGAGGAAAAAAAATACTTGCACGAGGACTCGATCGATCTGGCCTGCCGCACGGCGATCACGCGGCGGCTCATCTGGATCGTCGCGGGTGGGCTTCGGAGTGGAAGACCGCCGTCGCTGGTGGCCGGCCCGGTGTTGGATGTCGCCGTTCTCCGCATCAACGGCCGCCTCTAACCATCCCGATCTTCCACACCGGCGGTTCCAACCCCGTCGTCTCCCACGTCGCGGTCGGCGGTTAGGGAAGTGGCCGGCCACGTCTTGGACGTCGCCGTCTTCCGCAACGACGCCGCGTCCGCAGCCTGTAACCGTCCGGACGTCCCACGGCGCGTACAACACCCGTTCAAGACGCCGACGTTGACCTAACTCGTCCGCCTCCGCGGATCCATCAGGTACTCACTGTCCACTTCCGGTTTAGTCCCCACTAGGAATTCATGTGGTCTTCACCTGTGTTCAGATGTACAACGGTGGTGCTGTACTTGCCGTTCATCACTAGATGGATGTTTGTGTTCAGTTACACTGCACGCTCGCCATTCAGGTGGTGGTTCTAGAGTGGTCTTAATTGTGTTTAGTACCAAGAAAACAAATAAATTTTAGTTCTACATAAATCCCAGTGCTCTCTCTGCTTCAGTTTTGTTTCTTGCACTGGCCAAAGATTGGATTTGTACTAAGCTTGCAGTTCCTGTTCCTGCCGTATGGTGGATCCAGCAGCAGGCAGCAATACCCCCCAGGCCCCCACATGCCATTAATTCCTTGTAGTAGCATGTTACTTGCTCTTGCTTAGAATTGACTCAACCAGCAAATGATTCACATGAGTTGTACGTGTGTAGTTCAAGGGTTGGAAGCTGTAACCTGGAGATGTGTGAACTAGATGAGCCAGCTTGGACTTGGACTCTGGAGCACTGGGCATTATTCATTGGCTGGCACTGATTAAGAAATTGCTTCTCCTCAGGCCCTCTTTAAGTGGGGGTGAAGCAAATTGTGCACTGCTCTAGGCCTTGTAGACAGTAAAAAAATGTGGTGAGCCTGCAAGCACATTGCCATGTGCAGCAGCCAGCTTCCCACATCTCTATTCCATTAGGCTTCTCTGATGAAGCAGCTTTGTCCAGTGATCACTGCCTTAGATGTGTGCAGTTAGCGTGGCCAGATACTTTTCTTGCACTGCTAAAGCTGCGCCATCTTGTTCGGAAGCGTGCTCAAAGTTTCTACCACATGTAGGGTATCTTCATCACATAGTTGAATCAGTTCCTGTGGGTACTACTTGCATTGCATTTTGTCAGGGGCTCGGAGTTATGTGCCTGAGCCTAAGTAGTTTGTCTGGCTTTACACTTTAAAGAGCGCCAAGGTGGAATTTCTGTCCCTCGAGTAGATGAGTTAGATTTAGAAAGAAATCATTTTAAATACTCATAGGTTAAATGTTGCAATTTATTCATCTATATGTCCCGGTGCATGAACTTAGAATTCAATGATGTGCAGTGTTGGTAGTAACGTGTGTTTAAATGGACGAAGAAACCTCATTTACGGCCGATGATAATGGTACAAATGATGTCGGTCGGACCGATAACGATCCTAGTAATGAAGAAGATGACAACAGTGATAACGATTCATGGTCATCATATGATATCTTACCTTCAGAGGATTTTGCAAATAATGAACATGGTGCAGACAGTGAAAACGTAAGTGAAGTCTATTTGATTCCAGTTTTCAATTGGCAGAGCACCATATGTGTAATAATTTGTCTATGTTTTTAATTTACAGGAAGATGTGGACGTTGAGAATGAGCAAAATAATTTTGAGGAATCGTGGGCCGATAACTTGAGCCAGGTTCGTTCAAACATTTTGTAACGCGCGCGGTAGTTTGTAATAGATCATAAAAACTGACATAGTTTCATATGTAATTTTGTAGGAGGGTTCAGATGGTCCCGATGGTGGTGACGATGAAGCAGAGATGGACATTGAGGAGGCTCAATACCAGCAGCGAATGTTGGAGACACATTGGATGGTCATGGCTATGACTTTTCGGTCACAAGGGGATGCATATTTATTCTACAACAAGCACGCCAAAGAACATGGGTTCAGCATCAGGAGAGAGAAGGTGAAACGAGGGAAGGGTGCTTCAGGAATAATACGGTTCAGGCGGTTTGTCTGCTCTAGGGCTGGGAGAAGGCAGAGGAAATTCATAACCATGGAGGGTCGCACCCGCAGGCTTAGACCCGAGACTCGATGCGAGTGCGGTGCGCAGATGGTGGTGAAATTGGACAGGGTACGAGGAGTTTGGTTCGTCGCGTCATTCGTGGATGATCACAACCACGCGATGGCTCGACCCGACGAGGTTCCTTTTTTGTGGTCACACAGACGGATTGGAGATGGCACGAGGGCAGAGATACAGGCTATGCAAGGGGCTGGAATCAGGAAGCATATAATTGTGGACAACTTCATCAGTAGGTATGGTTCATACGACAAATGCGGACTTATTAGGCGGGACGTGTACAATCTTTGCTGCAGAGAGAAGATGAAGCTCATAGCAAACGGTGATGCTGAGACAGCAGTGGGCATTATGAGGAGCAGAAAGGAGAAGGACCCAGACTTCTTCTTCGAGTATGAGCTAGATAAGGAAGGGCGGTTGAAGTGTGTGTTCTGGTGCGATGCACAGTCGTGGAGGGACTATCAGGACTACGGATATGTGGTCGTGTTTGACAGCATGTATAAGCTGAACAGATATGGTATGCCGTTCGCCCCCTTCGTCGGAGTTAATAACCACCGTTGCACAACAGTTTTTGGGTGCGCCACTGTTTCCGACGAGACCGAAGCGACGTATGTGTGGCTGCTCCAGACTTTTATGAGGGCAAACTGTCAGCAGAAACCAAAGTCAATTATCACAGACGGTGACGCTGCAATGCTCCGAGCGATTCGGAGTGTCCTTTCAGATGTGCTCCATCGTATTTGCTCGTGGCATATCGAGAAAAATATGCAGAGACACCTACATTACAAGTCACTGGATGAGTTTAGATCCCTCCTGTACTATGCCACCTCTGAAGAGAACTTTGAGGAGAGATGGACCGCCTTTGTCAATAAATGGAAGACGGATAAAACTGAAGAGTGGTTGAGGAGGATGTATAGGAAGAGGAGACTGTGGGCAGCATCATATCTTTCGGATGGCTTTTTTCTTGGTATTCGTAGTAACCAGAGGAGCGAAAGCCTCAACTCCTCCCTTCACCTTCACCTCGACTATGGTATGACCATTGTTGATTTGATAGTGCATTATGAGAACTGCATAGTACGCCTCTATGAGAACGAGGCGAATGATGACTGTGAGGCCAATCAGAAAGTACCACCGGCGGTTACTGAATATAAGGACATTGAGGAGCATGCTGCTAGAGTATTCACTCCTGCTAATTTCTACATTCTGCAAAATGATATGAAGAAGATGGGAGAACTGGAGATATTTGAGACGCTGGTGGGAATTGAGTGCCAGACCTTCATCGTCACATGGCATAATAACCACAAGTTCAGGTATAATGTTGTGTATGAACCAGGTAACTCAGAAGAAACCTTATCATGCACGTGTCGCTGGATGGTTCGCAAAGGGCTGCCTTGCAAACATATTCTCTTTGTTCTGCATCATCTTAAATTGTCTGAAATACCAAAGTGTTGTGTCCTCCATCGATTGTCGAAAGATGCGAGAGATGGGTTGCCAGCGCAGCGCAAGAGTGATCTTTTTGGTTGGGGTTGGTCTGGGCCTGAGGAGAGAGAACGGTACAGTCAAGTGAGCATAAAATCAGCAGAAGCTGCTCATGTTGTAGCAAATGATCCCTTCTTGTTTGATGAATAGTTTGGTGCACTTGCATGCATGCGATCACGTACACCATGTGCAACCAACACCGTTTTGGTCTACCGGAGGGGGTTTTGAAGTACTTTTCTTTTTCAACTCCGCCAACTGGCCCCAAAATTTTTCCACACGCCGGCAACACCGTCGGCATCACGCACACCAATTTGCATATTATTTCGACGGTCCATGCATTTTCTACGAATTTCCTGATGAAAAAGCCCCGAAACAATGGCCGGAGGTGACGCAACATTGGTTTGGTGTCTGATTTCATTCCAACCTTGCGTGGTGGCCTACGTTGGCCGTGCCCACATGTGTGCACAGTTTGGTGCACTTGCATGTATGCTATGACGTGCACCATGTGATACCAGCATGGTTTCGGTCTACCGGAGGGGGTTCCAAGTACGTTTTTCTTTCGACTCCGCCAACCGGCCCCAAACTTTTTCCACACGCTGGCATCACCATCGGCATCACGCACGCCAATTTGCATATTTTTCCGACGGTTGATGCATTTTCTACAATTTTCCCGGTGAAAAAGACCTGAAACAGTGGCCGGACGTGACGCAACGTTCGTTTGGTGTCCGATTTCGTACCAACCTTGCGTGGTGGCCTACGTTGCCCGTGCCCACATGTGTGCATAGTTTGGTGCACTTGCATGCATGCGATCACGTACACCATGCACAACTGGTACGGTTTCGGTCTACCGGATGGGGTTCCGAAGTATTTTTCTTTTTCAACTCCGCCAATTGGCCCCTAACTTTTTCCACACGCTGGCATCACCGTCAGCATCACGCACGACAATTTCCATATTTTTCTGATGGTCGACGCATTTTCTACGAATTCCCCGGTGAAAAAGACCTGAAACAGTGGCCGGACGTGACACAGCGTTAGTTTGGTGTCAGATTTCGTTCAAACCTTGCATGGTGGCCTACATTGCCCGTGCCCACGTGTCTGCATAGTTTGGTGCAGTTGCATGCATGCGATCACGTAGACCATGTGCAACCAGCACCATTTTGGTCTACCCAAGGGGGTTCCGAAATACTTTTCTTTTTCAACTCCGCCAACTGGCCCCAAAATTTTTCCACACGCTAGCAACACCGTCGGCATCACGCACGCCAATTTGCATATTATTTCGACGGTCCATGCATTTTCTACGAATTTCCCGATGAAAAAGCCCCGAAACAATGGCCGGACGTGACGCAACGTTGGTTTGGTGTCCGGTTTCGTTCCAACCTTGCGTGGTGGCCTACGTTGGTCGTGCGCACATGTGTGCACAGTTTGGTGCACTTGCATGTATGCTATCACGTGCACCATGTGATACCAGCACGGTTTTGGTCTACCGGAGGGGGTTCCAAGTACGTTTTTCTTTCGACTCCGCCAACCGGCCCTCTACTTTTTCCACATGCTGGCATCACCATCGGCATCACGCACGCCAATTTGCATATTTTTCCGATGGTCGATGCATTTTCTACAATTTTCCCGGTGAAAAAGACCTGAAATAGTGGCCAGACGTGACGCAACGTTCGTTCGGTGTCCGATTTCGTTCCAACCTTGCGTGGTGGCCTACGTTGCCCGTACCCACATGTCTGCACAGTCTAGTGCAGTTGCATGCATGCGATCATGTAGACCATGTGCAACCAGCACCGTTTCGGTCTTTCGAAGGCGGGTTCCGAAGGAGTATTTTTTTTCAACACCGCCAAATGGCCCGAAACATTTTCCACACGTTGTCATCAACATCGACAGCACGCACGCCAATTTGCATCCTTTTCCGGCGCTCGATGGATTTCCTGGGATTTTCCCGGAGAAAAAAACACTAAAATATTGGTTGCACGTGACGCAACGTTTTTTTTCGTTGATCAAATGCATATAAAACTTTCCATTTCGGCAATGAAGATCGATTTGTACAAAAAAAAAGTTTGCAAGTTTTCGTCATGTTTAACGACCACCCATTCGTTCTTTCATACATATTTCTACCAAATTGCAATGCAATCCACGACACTAATAAATAACTGAAAAATTATTCGAACATTCCATTACTCATTACGATATTTTACATGGTTCGTTGGATGAAATTTTACATTCAAAAGTAAAAAACACTAAAATAAATCAAACTACTCCTAGTTGCTAATCAGATCTACCACTATGGGCTCGCCGCGGTTTCCGCCGCCGTCTTCGCCGCCATCGGAGTCAGAGTCATCGGAACAGGCGAAGTGAGCAAAATAGCCGTGCCCGCGAAGCATCGCGCCGGTTAGAGTTGCGCCGCCGGCAGAAACGATCTAGGGTTTGGGTTGGGGTTGGGTATGTGCGTCGTGAGAAGAGGCGCCGGACGGGGTGGTTTCTGCTTGCGTGAGAAGAGGCGCCAGGGGAGGAGACGCCTCTTCTGTGACCCTAATCGGATCTATGACAGGGGCGCCTGCTGGTTACCAGATCCCATGCTCCATGAGATGCGAAACTTTCCATTCCCAAGATATACCAAGGTTTGTTCTTGTGGGTAGAAGCAGAAACAGGTGAACAAACCGTCCGACGCTCGTTCTCTAGGCGGGATAGGTGACTCGTCGGGGGTGTGGGAGGACGGCGGTCAGCGGGGCGACGGGGCAAAGGGTCAGCGGCGGTGCAGCGCGGCTGCGGGGCTGGCGGTGCAGCACGGCAGCGGCGCAGGCGGGGCAGCCCGGCAGCCGGGGCAGCGGCGCAGGCCGAAGCGGGACAGGCAGGGCAGCGGCGCAGTCTGTGTAGCGCGGCAGCATGGGAAGCGGCGCAGACGAAAACGGGCCGGGCAGGCCAGTCACGGTGGCCTAAGCGAGCCTGCATTTTTTTTCACGTGAGCCCTGCACTTCTTGTTTCTGTACGAATGTATTCGTCTACGTATAAGACGCGGGTGGGGCGGGCGGCGCGTGGCCTCTTTTTCATAATATGGCCATCATGCCCCTGATTATGAATGGGTATCGACCAATCTCAGCCCTTCTTGTGTTTAGGGGGTGTACAGAAGCAAAAGTGTTAGCAGAAACCGGTACTGATCTATCACATGTTATAATTCCATGGCAGCCAATTGTCATTTTATATATTGGTGTCCTTGATTAAGCCAGTGCGGAGAGTGTCCCGTCACTCGCAGATAGATCGCTATATTTGGGGCGGTCGTGAGCATACATCCGTCAACAAAATATTGGAGGAGGATATTAGACGGGTTTCAGTATACGAGCACTTAGCGAGTCTGGGTCCTAAAGTAATCTCCATGCCTGGCTTGCTAAGAGCATCTCCAACAGGCGCCGGTCGCGCCGCGCGTAAAAAACATATATGCTGCGCATGCATCGGCTGGTTTGGCGCGGCGCGTAGTGCTGGCTCCAGCGGCGGCGCTAAAATGCAGCGCGCGCGTCGCTCCAGCAGCGCGCCAAAATGCAACGCGTGCGACCCGCCGGTGCATTGTATATGGCATTTTTTAACACAAAATGATGAACAATTTCAACACAATAAAAATTTCACACAAACAAGTTGATGAAGTTCATGCCCACAAGTTTAAAATCATGCCCACAAGTTCATCCAACCAAGTTCAAAATGCAAATCAAGTTCAATACACAAAGGAAAGACACATCATTCCTCGTCCTCGTCTTCGTCCTCGTCCTCATCTTCGGAAGACAATTCTTCCGCCTCCGAAGATGAATCTTCCTCCCTCTCCTCATCGCGAATCTTCCTCCCTCTCCTCGTCCTCATCTAGCAACGAGTGATCGGATGCATCTACATACCTTGTAGATCGCGAGCGGAAGCGTTCAAAGAACGGGGATGAGGTAGTCGTAAACGACGTGATCCAAATCACCGGAGATCCTAGCGCCGAACGGACGGCACCTCCACATTCAACACACATACAGTCAGCGTGACGTCTCCTCCTTCTTGATTCAGCAAGGGGGAAGGAGAGGTTGATGAAGATCCAGCAGCACGACGGCGTGGTGGTGGACGTAGGGCGTCACAGTAGCAGAGCTTCACCTTATACTACGAGAGAGAGAGGTGTAGCAGGGGAGAGGGAGGCGCCAAGACTCAAGGTGCGGCTGCCCCCTCCCTCCCCCTCATATATATAGGCTCCCCTAGGGGAGCGCCGGCCCTAGGAGATGAGATCTCCTAGGGGGGGCGCCGGCCAGGGCGGGACTGGCCCCCAAGGCAAGGTGGGGCGCCCGCTCACCCCTAGGGTTTCAACCCTAGGCGCATGGGGTGGGCCTAAGGGGGGCGCACCAGCCCACTATGGGCTGGTTCCCCTTCCCACTTTGGCCCATGGGGCCCTCCGGGATGGGTGGCCCCACCCGGTGGACCCCTGGGACCCTTCCGGTGGTCCCGGTACAATACCGGTGACCCCGAAACTTGTCCCGATGGCCTAAACAGCACTTCCTATATATAATTCTTTACCTCCGGACTATTCCGAAACTCCTCGTGACGTCCGGGATCTCATCCGGGACTCCGAACAACATTCGGGTTACTGCATATACATATCTTCACAACCCTAGCGTCACCGAACCTTAAGTGTGTAGACCCTACGGGTTCGGGAGACATGCAGACATGACCGAGACGACTCTTCGGTCAATAATCAACAGCGGGATCTGGATACCCATGTTGGCTCCCACATGCTCCTCGATGATCTCATTGGATGAACCACGATGTCGAGGATTCAAGCAACCCCGTATACAATTCCCTTTGTCAATCGATATGTTACTTGCCCGAGATTCGATCGTCGGTATCCCAATACCTTGTTCAATCTCGTTACCGGCAAGTCACTTTACTCGTACCGTAATGCATGATCCCGTGACCAGACACTTGGTCACTTTGAGCTCATAATGATGATGCATTACCGAGTGGGCCCAGTGATACCTCTCCGTCATACGGAGTGACAAATCCCAGTCTTGATCCGTGTCAACCCAACAGACACTTTCGGAGATACCCGCAGTATACCTTTATGGTCACCCAGTTACGTTGTGACGTTTGGTACACCCAAAGCACTCCTACGGTATCCGGGAGTTACACGATCTCATGGTCTAAGGAAAGGATACTTGACATTGGAAAAACTCTAGCAAACAAACTATACGATCTTTATGCTATGTTTAGGATTGGGTCTTGTCCATCACATCATTCTCCTAATGATGTGATCTCGTTATCAATGACATCCAATGTCCATAGTCAGGAAACCATGACTATCTGTTGATCAACGAGCTAGTCAACTAGAGGCTTACTAGGGACATGTTGGTGTCTATTATTCACACATGTATTACGATTTCCGGATAACACAATTATGGCATGAATAAAGACAATTATCATGAACAAGGAAATGTAATAATAATGCTTTTATTATTGCCTCTAGGGCATATTTCCAACAGTCTCCCACTTGCACTAGAGTCAATAATCTAGTTACATTGTACACCCATGGAATTCTGGTGTTGATCATGTTTTGCTCTAGGGAGAGGTTTAGTCAACGGGTCTGCTACATTCAGGTCCGTATGTACTTTACAAATATCTATGTCTCCATCTTGAACATTTTCACGAATGGAGTTGAAGCGACGCTTGATGTACCTGGTCTTCTTGTGAAACCTGGGCTCCTTAGCAAGTGCAATAGCTCTAGTGTTGTCACAGAAGAGTTTGATTGGCCCCGACGCATTGGGTATGACTCCTAGGTCGGTGATGAACTCCTTCACCCAAATTGCTTCATGCGCTGCCTCCGAGGCTGCCATGTACTCCGCTTCACATGTAGATCCCGCCACGACGCTCTGCTTGCAACTGCACCAACTTACTGCCCCACCATTCAAAATATACACGTATCCGGTTTGTGACTTAGAGTCATCCAGATCTGTGTCGAAGCTAGCGTCGACGTAACCCTTTACAACGAGCTCTTCGTCACCTCCATAAACGAGAAACATTTCCTTATTCCTTTTCAGGTACTTCAGGATATTCTTGACCGCTGTCCAGTGTTCCTTGCCGGGATTACTTTGGTACCTTCCTACCAAACTTATGGCAAGGTTTACATCAGGTCTGGTACACAACATGGCATACATAATAGAACCTATGCCTGAGGCATAGGGGATGACACTCATCTCTTCTATATCTTCTGCCGTGGTCGGACATTGAGCTGAGCTCAATTTCACACCTTGTAACACAGGTAAGAACCCCTTCTTAGACTGATCCATATTGAACTTCTTCAATATCTTATCAAGGTATGTGCTTTGTGAAAGGCCTATGAGGCGTCTCGATCTATCTCTATAGATTTTGATGCCTAATATATAAGCAGCTTCTCCAAGGTCCTTCATTGAAAAACTCTTATTCAAGTAGGCCTTAATGCTGTCCAAGAGTTCTATATCATTTCCCATCAAAAGTATGTCATCTACATATAATATGAGAAATGCTACAGAGCTCCCACTCACTTTCTTGTAAACGCAGGCTTCTCCATAAGTCTGCGTAAACCCAAACGCTTTGATTATCTCATCAAAGTGAATGTTCCAACTCCGAGATGCTTGCACCAGCCCATAAATCGAGCGTTGGAGCTTGCACACCTTGTCAGCATTCTTAGGATCGACAAAACCTTCCGGTTGCATCATATACAATTCTTCCTTAAGGAAACCATTAAGGAATGCCGTTTTTTACGTCCATTTGCCATATCTCATAATCATAGTATGCGGCAATTGCTAACATAATTCAGACAGACTTCAGCTTCGCTACCGGTGAGAAAGTTTCATCATAGTCAACCCCTTGAACTTGTCGATAACCCTTAGCGACAAGCCGAGCTTTATGGATGGTCACATTACCATCCGCGTCTGTCTTCTTCTTAAAGATCCATTTATTTTCTATGGCTCGCCGATCATCGGGCAAGTCAGTCAAAGTCCATACTTCATTTTCATACATGGATCCTATCTCGGATTTCATGGCTTCTAGCCATTTGTCGGAATCCGGGCCCGCCATTGCTTCTTCATAGTTCGAAGGTTCACCGTTGTCTAACAACATGATTTCCAAGACAGGGTTGCCGTACCACTCTGGTGCGGAACGTGTCCTTGTGGACCTATGAAGTTCAGTAGCAACTTGATCTGAAGTTTCATGATCATCATCATTAACTTCCTCTCTAGTCGGTGTAGGCACCTCAGGAACATTTCTTTGAGTTGCGCCATTTTCCGGTTCAAGAGGTAATACTTCATCAAGTTCTACTTTCCTCCCACTTACTTCTTTCGAGAGAAACTCTTTCTCTAGAAAGGATCCATTCGTGGCAACAAAGATCTTGCCTTCGGATCTGAGGTAGAAGGTATATCCAATAGTTTCTTTAGGGTATCCTATGAAGACGCATTTTTCCGACTTGGGTTCGAGCTTTTCAGGTTGAAGTTTCTTGACACAAACATCGCATCCCCAAACTTTTAGAAACGACAACTTAGGTTTCTTCCCAAACCATAATTCATACGGTGTCGTCTCAACGGATTTCGACGGAGCCCTATTTAAAGTGAATGTGGCAGTCTCTAAAGCATAGCCCCAAAAAGATAGAGGTAAATCGATAAGAGACATCATAGATCGCACCATATCTAATAGAGTGCGATTACGACGTTCGGACACACCATTACGCTGAGGTGTTCCAGGCGGCGTGAGTTGTGAAACTATTCCACATTTTCTTAAGTGTGTGCCAAATTCATGACTCAAGTATTCTCCTCCACGATCTGATCGTAGGAACTTGATTTTTCTGTCACGTTGATTCTCAACCTCACTCTGAAATTCCTTGAACTTTTCAAAGGTTTCAGACTTGTGTTTCATTAAGTAGACATACCCATATCTACTCAAGTCATCAGTGAGGGAGAGAACATAACGATAGCCACCGCGAGCCTCAACGCTCATTGGACCGCACACATCAGTATGTATGATTTCCAATAAGTTGTTTGCTCGCTCCATTGTTCCTGAGAACAGAGTCTTGGTCATTTTACCCATGAGGCATGGTTCGCACGTGTCAAATGATTCATAATCAAGAGACTCTAAAAGTCCATCTGCATGGAGCTTCTTCATGCGTTTGACACCTATGTGACCAAGGCGGCAGTGCCACAAGTATGTGGGACTATCATTATCAACCTTACATCTTTTGGTATTCACACTATGAACATGTGTAGCATTACGCTTGAGATTCATTAAGAATAAACCATTCACCATCGGAGCATGACCATAAAACATATCTCTCATATAAATAGAACAACCATTATTCTCGGATTTAAATGAGTAGCCATCTCGAATTAAACGAGATCCCGATACAATGTTCATTCTCAAAGCTGGCACTAAATAACAATTATTGAGGTTTAAAACTAATCCCGTAGGTAAATGTAGAGGTAGCGTGCCGACGACGATCACATCGACCTTGGAACCATTCCCGACGCGCATCGTCACCTCGTCCTTCGCCAGTCTCCGCTTATTCCGCAGCTCCTGCTTTGAGTTACAAATGTGAGCAACCGCACCGGTATCAAATACCCAGGAGCTACTACGAGTAATGGTAAGGTACACATCAATTACATTTATATCACATATACCTTTTGTTTTGCCGGCCTTCTTGTCCGCTAAGTATTTGGGGCAGTTCCGCTTCCAGTGACCACTTCCCTTGCAATAAAAGCACTCAGTCTCGGGCTTGGGTCCATTCTTTGGCTTCTTCCTGGCAGCTTGCTTGCCGGGCGCGACAACTTCCTTGCCGTCCTTCTTGAAGTTCTTTTTACCCTTGCCCTTCTTGAACTTACTGGTTTTATTCACCATCAACACTTGATGTTCCTTCTTGACTTCTACCTCCGCTGATTTCAGCATTGAAAATAACTCAGGAATGGTCTTTTCCATCCCCTGCATATTAAAGTTCATCACAAAGCTCTTGTAGCTTGGTGGAAGCGACTGGAGGATTCTGTCAATGACCGCATCATCCGGGAGATTAACTCCCAGCTGAGTCAAGAGGTTATGCAACCCAGACATAGTGAGTATGTGCTCACTGACAGAACTATTTTCCTCCATCTTACAGCTGAAGAACTTGTCGGAGACCTCATATCTCTCGACCCGGGCATGAGCTTGGAAAACCATTTTCAGCTCTTCGAACATCTCATATGCTCCGTGTCTCTCAAAACGCTTTTGGAGCCCCGGCTCTAAGATGTAAAGCATGCCGCACTGAACGAGGGAGTAGTCATCTGCACATGTCTGCCAAGCGTTCATAACGTCTTGGTTCTGTGGGACGGGTGGGTCACCTAGCGGTGCTAGTAGGACATAATTTTCTTGGCAGCTATGAGGATGATCCTTCACTACAAGAAATATGTCAACTTATGACCTTCTATCAGTGACCCTCGAAGAATTGGTCATAAATTTATGACCATTTTAGACGAATTGGTCAAAAGCTGTTCAGGGGGCTCCAAACCCTAAACCATTGCGACCATTTGGGTCAAAAAGGTCGTAATTTCCTTACACGAAATGGTCACAAAGCAAACAGTGCTAGTCCGCTACCTTATTTCTAGTTGTTAATGACCAATATAGATGGTCATAGCCTTGTAGATTGTGGTGGGTTGTGATGACTAGGCGCCATCTCATCAGTTTTGCCTATGTGTCATGTCTATGTGGCAGTTTTTGCCCTAGGTTGTGAAGCAACCTATATTTTTATCATTCCCAAAATTCCCAAAAAAAATCTCATAAATTCTTTGGGGCATATCTTCATCAAATATGTTAAAATCCTTCCTTGCCTAGTTCAAAACTAATTCAACAATATTCATTTCCTATTCTGTTCACAACAACACTTTATGAAGGAAGTGCTATTTATATATTCTTGATTGCCCTCGGAATTTTTGGGCACTCTTTCCTATCCAAATTATTACTGCATGACAAAATTCAGCTCCATTTGCCTAGCAAATCTTCCTCGGCAAATTTCCAAAGTTTTTGTCCACCTAGAAGCATTGTGAAGGAAGTACCTTTTTTATATCTCTAAATGACATGAAATTTATACAGTTCCTTCATATGCCCAAATTATCAACCTCCTCCAAATTGCAGCTCATTCAAATCATCTATGTGAGCCCAGGTTCAATTTATATTTTATGGCCAAATTGGCACGTTGCAAAGCAAGTGTTATATAGACCCCTCCTATTACCCTCAAACTTTTCGGGCACTCTTCCATACCCAAATCATTGCCACATGATAATATTCAGCTCAATTTTCCTAGTAAATCTTTCTCGGGAAATTTCCAAAGTTTCTACCTCGAGAGAAGCTTTGTGAAGTAAGTACTAGCTAGGCTTACCCAAATGATCTGAAAATTTACCAGCGCATGACCATACCTAAGTAACTTACCTACACCAATTTTGAGATCATTTCATTCATCCAATCTCTCTCACTAGTTTCCCCAAGTTTCTGTCCATAGAAGAGCATTGTGAAGGAAGTACTTCTTTGGCATGTCCAAATGTGGTATCAATTTTCTACAATGCTTTCCTATGCCCAAATAACCATCCTCCACAAAATTTCAGCTCACTCCATTCATTATTTTGAGCCCAGCTTCAACATTCATATTTTTGTCCAGCGTGGTACTTTGCAAAGCAAGTACACCTAGGATCCTCCTTTTGAGCTAAAAATTTGTGAAGACATTCTCCTTAGTAGATGATCATCCTCAGCCAAAACTCACGCCCATTGGTCATGTGCATTTCCCGTACTGCTAATAAAACACTTGGATGCTAATTCATGTTTGAGCATCGATCGGTCTCCTCGTGAGAATATTATGTTGTAATTTTCTTCCTAGCACCAACCTGGGGAGTGCCTAACCAACTAGACATGCCTAGGCCACCCAGAACACATGCCAACATTACGGTCACGCGATGACCATGCGACGGGCATGCGAGTTTACGCGCTCTAGAGTTGGGGCCCTCGGCCACCGCCCAAACCTCGATGTATCGCCACCAAACCATGTATTTATGATTAAATAGGTCCTTATGTAACTAGAAATGATTTTTGGAAAAAATAAATAGCAAACTATGAGGCAGCTGCAGTTCAAATTTGACCCGCTTCCAGCTGAATCGGCGGAAATTTGTCTTTTTTACGAGAGGTGGATCAAAATTTTTTACACCCAACCATTTTGTCAATTGTGCATTAAATATGGCCTAGTATTTTATAAAAATGATTTGGTCCAATTTTGCAACAATTATTTGGTAGTTCCTTCACAAAAAAACCTCCTTTCGGGCACTCGAAAAATGGAAAATGGTTTTTTCGTCCAACGAAAATGAAAACTTCCTTAGGAAACATTGTTTTCCATTCCAATATGCACCCTTGTGCACAATATGAGATCATTTGAACAAACTATGCCATGGATGTGGCCATAAGATTGATCATTTGGCTTGAAAGCCATTGATCTCCACACGTGATAGCTCGTTTCTAGAACACTTTTTTAAAATAATTGTCGTATTACAAGTTTATTATTTTTCCTAGGAACTTGGACACATATAATGACACAATGCGAAGGTTTCCCAATTTTTTGAATTTTTTATGCCCGTTTCAAAATGCGGTCAAAACGGCGGGAATGACCGTTCCTACCTAGTGGTTGAATCTTGAATTTTTTTTGGTGTTTCTCTGATTAAATAGATACTTATGTACCTAGAAATGATTTTTGGAAAAAATAAATAGCAAACTACGAGGTAGCTGCAGTTCAAATTTGACCCGCTTCTAGCTGAATCGGCGGGAATTTGTCTTTTTCACCAGAGGTGGATCAAAAATTTTTACACCCAACCATTTTGTCAATTGTGCATTAAATATGGCCTAGTATTTTATAAAAATTATTTGGTCCAATTTTGCAACAATTATTTGGTAGTTCCTTCACAAAAAAACCTCCTTTCGGGCACTTGAAAAATGGAAAATGGTTTTTTCGTCCAACAAAAATGAAAACTTCCTTAGGCAACATTGTTTGCCATTCCAATATGCACCCTTGTGCACAATATGAGATCATTTGAACAAACTATGCCATGGATGTGGCCATAAGATTGATCATTTGGCTTGAAAGCCATTGATCTCCACACGCGATAGCTCGTTTTTGAGAACACTTTTTTAAAATAATTGCCGTATTACAAGTTTATTATTTTTCCTAGGAACTTGGCCACATATAATGACACAATGTGAAGGTTTCCCAATTTTTTGATTTTTTTGAATTTTTTATGCCCGTTTCAAAATGCGGTCAAAACGGCAGGAATGACCGTTCCTAGCTAGTGGTTGAATCTTGAATTTTTTTTGGTGTTTCTCTGATTAAATAGATACTTATGTACCTAGAAATGATTTTTGGAAAAAATAAATAGCAAACTACGAGGTAGCTGCTGTTCAAATTTGACCCGCTTCCAACTGAATCGGCGGGAATTTGTCTTTTTCACCAGAGGTGGATCAAAAATTTTTACACCCAACCATTTTGTCAATTGTGCATTAAATATGGTCTAGTATTTTATAAAAATGATTTGTTCCAATTTTGCAACAATTATTTGGTAGTTCCTTCACAAAAAACCTCCTTTCGGGCACTCGAAAAATGGAAAATGGTTTTTTCGTCCAAAGAAAATGAAAACTTCCTTAGGCAACATTGTTTGCCATTCCAATATACACCCTTGTGCACAATATGGGATCATTTGAACAAATTATGCCATGAATGTGGCCATAAGATTGATCATTTGGCTTGAAAGCCATTGATCTCCACACGTGATAGCTCGTTTTTGAGAACACTTTTTTAAAATAATTGCCGTATTACAAGTTTATTATTTTTCCTAGGAACTTGGCCACATATGATGACACAACGCAAAGGTTTTGCATTTTTTGATTTTTTTTGAATTTGTTATGCCTGTTTCAAAATACGGTCAAAACGGCAGGCATGACCGTTCCTAGCTAGAGCTTGAATCTTGGAAAACTTTTGATTTTTCTCTGATTAAATAGATACTTATGTACCTAGAAATGATTTTTGAAAAAAATAAAGAGCAAACTATAAGGCAACTGCAGTTCAAATTTAACCCGCTTCCTACTGAATCGGCAGAAATTTGTCTTTTTCACGAGAGGTGGGTAAAAGCTTTTCACACCCAACCATTTTGTCAATTGTGAATTAAATATGTACTACTATTTTATAAAATTAATTTGGTACAATTTTGCAACAACTATTTGGTAGGTCCTTCACAAAAAAGCTCATTTGAGGCACTCGAAAAATGGAAAATGGTTTTTTTGCCAAAAATCTCATTTCTCACGACACCTTTTAAAATATATTTATCTTTTTTCATGTTTGTTATTTTTTCTGAAAACCTGTTCACATTTTGGTGACATAATGAGAAGGTTTTCTATTTTCTTTTTGAATTTCTCAGGTCATAAAATAGCTCACATGATTTTAACACATTATTTTTAGGCAACGACTATGACCTATTTAGATGGTCATAACATCATACTGCATTCTGATTGGTTCCTAGACGTCTCACGCGGATCGTGCATCATACGCCGTCGGATGCTCGAGGATCCAACAGTCGTCCTCAACCCTTCCACACCAACCCCAAAACCCTAGCTGGTCATTTTCCATCCACCCCCCGCCTCCTTTCACTCCTCGCTGTCTCGCCCGATGGAGAGAGAGCGAGAGCTGGTCATTTCTCCTCGCTGCCTCCTCCCTTCCAGATCGCTGCCACCACCTCCCTCCAGCGGAGCTCGCTGCCGTCCATGGCAACCCCCACGGCCTACTCCTCTCCCCCTCCCCTTCACCCACCCAACCAAACCAACCAGCCAACCCGGCACCCCTTCCTCCTCCAAGAAAAGCAAATCCGAGCCCTCTCCCCTCGGATCCATGGCGCTGCTCAGCGCCGGCGCAGCCGCGGCGGCGTGGGTGGCCCGGCGGGCGCGCGTGGTCGCTCCGGCGCTGACGGCGGCGGTGTGGGCGTGCCAGATGGTTGTGGGTCGCCCCAGAGAGATCCGGCGCGCGCGGCGAGATTCACCTCTTCCTCCCTCCACCTCAAGCACCAGATCCACTCGGGCAGCAGCTCAGGCCATCGTCAGATCCACTCCTCTCATCCTCCTCCTCTTCTCCTTCGATCTCCCCCTCCCTCTCACCCCCGTCTCTGTCTCTGCAGGTAGTACAGGAGGAACGGCAACCAGCGACGGGATGAAGCTGCAGGATCTGCTGCAGGATCCACCACAGCGACGGGATGAACCAGCGATGGGATGAAGCTGCAGGTAGTACAGGCCATGGCGACCCACCACAATCTTCAAGACCTCGACGGCTCTCTGTTGAAGGATCTGCTCCGAGCCCCTCAAGCCGCCCATCTTCAAGGTGATTGTCCACCCGCCGCACTCCATCCATCTTCGTGTTGTTTAATTTTATTTCCCCCGGATGGATTCCTGAGAGCAGAGTATACATCAGATGCGGCTGTAGCTGCTCCTCTCACTAGGTTGTAGGCTGCTGTAGCACGTACTACTGCACATGGGTTGTTTCCTCTGAAATTTGTAGTATGTGATGTGATGCCAGTGGAGTGGATTTGCATTCCAATGGCTTGAGTTGCAGTCGTGCCTTGTCTGCTAATCAAAGGGAAAGATGCTTCATCTGTTCTTGGTAGGATGAACAAATGACACCTTGTAGTTGTAGGGACTTGATTGGTTGCGTGCGGCAACTGAATATGTAAAATTCACTCATTCAGGACCCAGTTTCCAATCAAGTCTATGTATTAGTGACATGCTAGTTTGGCACATACTGCATATAGAAAGCAGTCCAAGTTTCCTGCCATCTACTCTGAAATTTAAGTCACTGGATCAACATTTCCATGGCATATGTTGCGTTTTTCTATTTATACTTTGTGAATGCAGTCATTCCTTGTTTGCTCCTCAAAGGAAAAGATGGTGTTCCGTTCACCTCTCTGAATGCTTCTATTGTAGAGCATAGCTTGCATCAGTATTTTTACCTATTTTTGACCTCTCGTTCTGAAATACATCTAGTAGGTGCGACTAGTACTATGTTATTCTCCTACATATACCTATATATGCATCTGAAAGGGCAAGTACTTGGACAACCTTGACAGCATCATACTGATTGTAATAACTTGCATAAGACTCTGTATTCGAAGACTTCTCACAATTTATAATGCAATTCTAAACAGTAGCATATGTCTATCTACCCTGCTGGGAATTTTCACTCTATATAAAAATTTGAGAGGCAAATGCTGGGAGTTTCAGTCTTGTCTGATGGCTAGGAACTCAACTCTGCTTCTTGTTGTTTGAGTTTCAGGCTTGTTGCATAGTTTGTAGCTTCAATTGTACTCTGGCTTCTAGCCACAGTGCACTACAAATTATTATAGAATTACAAAGTGTACTCAACATTGCACCTTACACATTCTTTTCTTGTGAAATCGAAAGCCATGACTGGGCATTCTTTTATCAAGTTGCTGTACACTTGCTCTGCTTGAGGCTACTATATAACTTGTTCCTTTTCACTTGATGTACATAGCATGCAATTTTTTTTGAGTTTCTCATTGCGTCATCTTGCTGGTGAAACATGCCAACCAAGGATCTGCGGCAGTCCAATTCCTGTATGCCAGCAAGCATACATGATTCAGTTTGCTATACCAAATATGGAATGCTTGTCCAGATTAAAAATAACATTGTTGCATAATGATCCGAGTTGGCTCTTGATTGAAACTAATTTGAAGCATTGCATTTTTCTTATAGCTGGCTGATACACTTTTTGCTGGCATTCCGTGGCAGCATTTGTAGATCTTGAGGCATGCATGTGGCTGGAAGAAACACTCAGGAGAAGCACCCTGACGTCAAGCAGGTCTCCAAGAAGTGAAGAAGCATTGAGTTCTAGCTCATTGGAGCTAGTTATACTCTGATAGATAGTTATATTTTGATATTTAGTTGTGTTCTTGGTGGTTGTAAACCTGATGTGAAGTATGTTCGATTATAAACGTGGTGTATGTTTGATTGTAAGGTGCCAAATTTGGTTGTTGAAGTATTACTTATGTTTTCAGTCAGTTCTGATTTAAATATTTGTTTTTATTTACTGGAAAAACAAAATTTGAAGAACATGGCTCTGACCATTGGGACCCACTCAAACCCATCTGAATATTGGATCTGTCTTAAAAAAGAAATGCAATTGTTGAGCCAAAAAGGCCATGGCCCAAAAATGAAAGGCCCAATTGTTGGGTCAGGCCAATGTAGAAATCAAAACTATTAGAAAAAATAACCCATGTAGCTAGAGAAAATATACAGTAAAAAGGCCGAATTGTTGGGCTAGGCCCATGTAGAAAATCGAATTGGACCGGGCTGAATCTTGTGCCACATCAGATTGCCACGCTGGATGCCTACGTGGCCTGGGGAGGTTTCTAGTGACCAAAACGCCACAGTAGACGTATTTTGGTCATAAACGTCTACGACCATTCCAGAAGAAAGGTCGCTATAGTCAGTTTACGACGGCCAGCTTTTGACCTTATGTTTTTGGTCACAAAAAGGTCATAAATGGAAATTTGTGACCATTCAGTGACCAATAGTGGTGGTCACAAGTTGACATATTTCTTGTAGTGCTTAGGTTCCGGACCCAGTCCGTATAGTTGCTGCCATCGTCTTTCAGCTTGGTTTTCTCTAGGAACGCGTTGAAGTTGAGGACAACGTTGGCCATTTGATCTACAAGACATATTGTAAAGATTTTAGACTAAGTTCATGATAATTAAGTTCATCTAATCAAATTATTCAATGAACTCCCACTTAGATAGACATCCCTCTTCTAGTCATCTAAGTATAACATGATCCGAGTCAACTAGGCCGTGTCCGATCATCACGTGAGACGGACTAGCCAACATCGGTGAACATCTTCATGTTGATCGTATCTTCTATACGACTCATGCTCGAGCTTTCGGTCTTCTGTGTTCCGAGGCCATGTCTGTACATGCTAGGCTCGTCAAGTCAACCTAAGTGTTTGCATGTGTAAATCTGTCTTACACCCGTTGTATGTGAACGTTAGAATCTATCACAACCGATCATCACGTGGTGCTTCAAAACAACGAACTGTCACAACGGTGCACAGTTAGGGGGAACACTTTCTTGAAATTATTATGAGGGATCATCTTATTTACTACCGTCGTTCTAAGTAAACAAGATGCAAAACATGATAAACATCACATGCAATCAAATAATAATAGTGACATGATATGGCCAATATCACATAGCTCCTTTGATCTCCATCTTGGGGCTCCATGATCATCTTGTCACTGGCATGACACCATGATCTCCATCATCATGATCTCCATCATCGTTTCTCCATGAAGTTGCTCGCCAACTATTACTTCTACTACTATGGCTAACGCGTTTAGCAATAAAGTAAAGTAATTTACATGGCATTTCTCAATGACACGCGGGTCATACAAAAAATAAAGACAACTCCTATGGCTCCTGCCGGTTTTCATACTCATCGACATGCAAGTCGTGATTCCTATTACAATAGCATGAACATCTCATACATCACATATATATCATTCATCACAACTTTGGCCATCTCATATCACAAAGCACTTGCTGCAAAAACAAGTTAGACGTCCTCTAATTGTTGTTGCAAGTTTTACGTGGCTGAAAATAGGGTTCTAGCAAGAACGTTTTCTTACCTACGTGAAAGCCACAACGTAATTTGTCAACTTCTATTTACCCTTCATAAGGACCCTTTTCATCGAATCCTCTCCAACTAAAGTGGGAGAGACAGACACCCACCAGCCACCTTATGCAACTAGTGCATGTCAGTCGGTGGAATCGGTCTCACGTAAGCGTACTGTAAGGGCATATTTATCCCTACAGTGTTTTGGTGATTGATAACAATGCATTTGCGGACTAATCGGGTGCCTTGAGTTCTTTTAGATATTCATTCCTCGGACGAAGCGATTGTTTTCCCTCGGCGCTCTACTCAAGACGGTGTAGCTTCTTTCGTAACTTGTTGGTGGACTAAGTTTCGTAGTAGTCACCGTACTATCAAGAGGGGATCTGCTTCGGTATGGTTTGGGTGGAATCAACACGTACACGCCCTCCTCTCACCCTCCGTTTCTTTCCACCTCTGTGGAGCTTACATTTTCTCCACTCTTCATCTTTTCCTGGACCCAGCGGTAGTACCGCGGGCCACAGCGGTAGTACCGCTGAGGCTCACTAAGCGGCAGTACCGCTCCTCGGAGCGGTAGTACCGCTTGATGGCCTCAGCAGCAGTACCCCTGCGGATCCGTGCTCCTACCGCCTCGACACAGGTGTTGTAGCGGTAGTACGGCTGAAGTTCATTAAGAGGTAGTACCGCTCCTCGGAGCGGTAGTACCGCTTGCTGGGCTCAGCCGCAGTACCGCTGTGGCTCCGTGCTCCTTCCGCTTCGATTCGAGTGTGCATTTTCTCGTGTCGGGTTTTGCGGTACTTGCTGCGGTAGTAGTGGCGGTAGTACTGCTTATTCGCGGTAGTACCGCCCTGCCCCCACGGTAGTACCGCTCTGGGTCCCAGCCCCAGCCCCTTTTCTTCTGGCGCAGCAGTACCGCTGAGGGGGAGCGGTAGTACCACTTATGAGCGGTAGTACCGCTTTGCCTTCGCGGTAGTACCGCTATCTGCGGGGCTGAGTGGGGGGGTAACGGTTGGTTTGTTCCCCCACTATAAAAGGGTGTCTTCTTCCCCCTCCTTGACTTACCTCTTCCCCCAAGCTTCATTATTGCCCAAGCACCATTTATTGCTCAAGCTCCATTAAATACTCCAAGCTTTCTTTTGCCCGATCTATCTCCCTAGCCAATCAAACTCGTTGATTTGCTCGGGAGTGGTTGAGAAGGCTCGGATCTACACTTCCACCAAGGGATTTTTGATTCCCCCACTCATCCTTAGCGGATCTTGTTACTCTTGGGTGTTTAAGCACCCTAGACGGTTGAGGTCACCTCGGAGCCATATTCCATTGTGGTGAAGCTTCGTGGTCTTGTTGGGAGCCTCCGATTAAGTTGTGGAGTTTGCCCCAACCTTGTTTGTAAAGGTTCGGTCGCCGCCTTCAAGGGCACCAATAGTGGAATCACGGCATCTCGCATTGTGTGAGGGTGTGAGGAGAATACGGTGGCCCTAGTGGCTTCTTGGGGAGCATTGTGCCTCCACACCGCTCCAACGGAGACGTACTTCCCCTCAAAAGGAAGGAACTTCGGTAACACATCCTCGTCTTCACCGGATCCACTCTTGGTTATCTCTTACCTTTACTTGTGCAAGCTCTTTAGTGTTTGTTCCCTTGCTTGCTTGTGTGCTTGTTGTTGTTGCATCATATAGGTTGTTCACCTAGTTGCACATCTAGACAACCTACTTTGATGCAAAGTTTAATTTGGTAAAGAAAAGCTAAAAATTGGTAGTTGCCTATTCACCCCCCCCTCTAGTCAACCATATCGATCCTTTCAATTGGTATCAGAGCCTCGTCTCTTTATTAAGGACTTTACCGTCCAAAGAGTATGGTTGATACCGTAGACGGTGTGGAGGAACACTCCGGTGTGAATCCGATCTCGTCTACGGGCGATGGGGGAACTTCGGTCTCTCGTGAGGAGTTCAATGTAGCCTTGGAGACATTGAAAACCTCCATGACGACCGAAGTTGAAAGCATGTTTACTAAATTTCTTGAGGGGCTTAAACTATCCACCGCACCGTTGAAAGTGGGGGATCCCGCCAACAAGGTGTCGGATGCTATGTCCGACAAGGGGGAAGCTAGTAGTGAAAAGGCTCCTTCCTCTAGTGGCAAGAATGGCACCGGCATCTTTGCCCATGTGGAACCACCACTTGTTTATGGTGGACCGGTTCCTTCTACTCATTTGAATCATGCCGGTCCTCCTCCTAAGATTGTAAAAAATGAGGATTTTGATTCTTGGGTTTACCGCTTTAAACGTCATTTAAATCATGTGAACACTAACCTTTGGAGAATCATTGAAGAAGGTTTCTACCCACATGATCCAAGCAACTTCACTCCTCGAGAAGCCGCGGACAATCAATTCAATGAGAATGCTCTCTTCATCATTCAAGATGCAATTCCACCCGAAGACCTACCTCATCTTCGTCCCTTCGCCTTGGCCAAAGATGCATGGCATTGTGTCGTGTCTCTCTACCGAGGAAGCGCAAGCATTCAACGCTCCAACTATGAAGTGGTACAAGATGAGGCCGATGAGTTTGCAATGAAGGAAGATGAAGAACCTCGCGAGCTCTATCGGAGAGTCACCAAACTCGCAGTCTCACTACGAGATCACGGGAGCAAGGACACGGATGACAACTGGATCAAGCGCAAATTCCTCAAGGCAATGATGCCCTACCACAAGGCCATGTCCTCCGTCATTCGCCAAAGACCGGACTTCCACACTTTGACCTCAAGTGAAGTGTTGGATGAGTTTGTGGCCATGAACATTTTGGACAAGACCGCCGACAATGCGGTGCTCCGTTCTCAACGGGCAAAGAAGCCTAACCTTGCATTGAAGGCCAAGCTCACCGTGGAAGAAGAAGCAGAGGAAGAAGAGGAGAGCAACCCCGAAGATACGAAGTATGCATATCATGAACATATGGCACTTGCTTCAAGGCAATTTTGGAGCAAGAAAAACTCGAGGCCCAACTTTAGCAAAAACAACTCGAGTGGTACAAGGGGCAAGAAACGTGTAAGGACTTGCTACAACTGCGGCAACGTGAGTCATTTCGTTGCAGAATGCCCGTATGAGAAGAGGTAAGACAATGGTGGCAAACTTATCCGAAAGGACAAGGCCAAGTCTTTCCCCAACAAGAACAACTTCACCAAGAAGACTCCTCCCAAGGCCTTGGTTGTGCAAGAAGAGTACAATGAGGATGATGACGATGATGAAGTTGATGAGTCGGTTGCCATGGCCTCCGTCACCATTGCAACAACGTCACGAGTGTCCCTCTTTGACTCACCCAACGAGAGCATCACCGCCAAGTGCCTCATGGCTAAAGCCACCAACAAGGTAACCTCCAACATCAAAACTACCATCATTAATCATCCTTCCCCATCGGATTGCATTAATGAAATTGAGGGAGCTAATGTGGAGGCTAACGAGTTTGAGGCCTTTATGGGCAAACTCAAGGGAAAATCCAAGAAGCACTTTGTTGCTCTCTTGGAACAACTTGGTGAGGCCAATGACATGATCGAGGCTCACGAAGACACCATCTCGAAGATGGAAGGGCATAGTCGTGACTATGCCGATGAGATTTCAGATCTTTCCAATGCTCTTGAGGAAGAGCGTCGTCTTCGTTTGGCTCATGAGGAGTCACACAACGTTGATCATGCTAAGTTAGAAAAAGATTATGATCATGCCCTCGTTGTTTCTTGTGTGCTAAATTCCGAGAAGGCCAAACTTGGGGTTGATCTTGCTAGACTCAAAGAGGAGTTTGATATACTTGACAAGGCTCACAAGGCCTTGAAGGGTATTCATGCTAGTCTCAAGGAGTCTCATGATCAACTCCAAGTGAAGCTAACTAAGGAAAAGGCAACTTTTCCTCATATGGTTTTGATCGATAATGCAAATGCTACTAACCCGTGTTGTGAGCATATACATCTTGTTAAGGAAAATGCTAAGTTGAAGGAGGAACTTGAGAGAGGCCTTGTGACTTGCATACAAGGCAAGAAGAACCTCAATGATCTCTTGATCAACCAAAAGGGAGGTGTGGCGAAGGAAGGGGTTGGGTACGTCCCCGACTCCAAAAACAAGAAGAAGAATGACAAGACCAAACGACCTCCTCCCCTCATGCAAACCTTTGTGAGGGCGGGAGAGAGTGTCCCTGAGGAGAAGAAGAAGAACAAAGTCAAGAAGGGCAATGTCACCTCACCCAACAAAGCCGGCGATTTTAATCCTTCTTATGTGTTGTGCCGTGCTAGTGATGGGCATGTTTATGCCAAATTTGTTGGTTCTCTTCATGAGTACATTGAATGGTCTATTTGGGTTCCTAAGACCCTTGTTACTAACATCAAAGGACCCATTACAAAATGGGTACCTAAAACCAAGCATTGATCTCTTCTAGGTGTTTGCTTCCGGTGGTGGATCATGGCTGCTCGATAGCGGAGCTACAAATCATATGATCGGAAGCAAGGACTTGGTGGTGGACGTGCACAAGGTTCCATCTATGCCCACCAATGTCGAGTGGGGTGACGCCTCATCTTCTAAGGTATTGGGACTTGGCAAGGTGGTCATCTCTCATGATCTCACGATTGAGAAGGTCATGCTTGTTGAGTCCCTTGCATACAATTTACTTTCCGTTCGTCAACTTGCAATCATGGGCTTTGCCACTTTCTTTGATATCGATACCGTGGCCCTCTTGTGGAGCAAGACTCTTAAAGTAGCCTTTGTTGGGCATGTCGAGAACGGTCTATATGTGATTAACTTTTCGGAGCGACCCACTAAGACCGCGACATGCCTAATGGCTAAAGTTGATGTGGGATGGCTTTGGCATCGCCGTTTAGCCCATGTCAATATGAGATCTTTGCAAAGTCTCCTAAAGGGGGACCATGTCCGTGGACTAACGAATGTTAGTTTTGCTAAAGATCGTGCTTGCAGTGCCTATATCGAAGGAAAGCTACATGAGAAGGCTCACCCTCCCACGACTATCATTTATTCAAAGAGGCCTTTGGAGCTCCTTCACATGGATCTCTTTGGGCCTCCATCCTTCGATAGTCTTGGAGGTAGAAAGTATTGCTTGGTGATTGTGGATGACTACTCAAGGTACACATGGGTGTATTTCTTCAAGAGGAAGAGCGAGACCCAACAAACCGTCATTGACTTTGCCAATGAAGCACAACGTCAACACAATGCAAAGATCTTGACAATAAGAAGTGACAACGGCACCGAGTTCAAGAACTACACCTTGGATGAATTTCTTAGTGATGAGGGAATCAAGCATCAATATTCCGCACCATACACCCCTCAACAAAACGGTGTTGCGGAGAGGAAGAACCGGACGTTGATGGATGCGGCAAGGACCATGATGGCGGAGTTCAAGTCTCCGTACAACTTTTGGGCCGAAGCCATCAACATCGCGTGTCATGCATCAAATCGGCTCTACCTCCGCAAGGGTTTGAACAAGACTCCTTATGAGATACTCACCGGTAACAAGCCCAACCTCAAGTACTTCCGGGTATTCGGGTGTAAGTGTTTCATTCTCAAGAAAGGTGTTCGGTTGTCTAAATTTGAGGCCAGAGCTTATGATGGCATATTTTTTGGTTATGCTACAAACTCTCATGCTTACCGTGTTCTCAATAAATCCACGGGACTTATTGAGGAGACGTGTAACGTGGAGTTTGATGAAAATAACGGCTCCCAAGTGGAGCAAAGTGGCACTTGTGATGTAGGTGATGAAATTCCTCCTCAAGCCATAAGAAGAATGGGTGTTGGTTTCATCCTACCCATTGAGGAACCCCTTGTGGCCGAAGGAGCAGGACAATGCTCCACTCAAGTGGAGCCATCACCAACCCAAGGCCCACACGCTTCCGAAGAACAAAGTGAAGGCCCTCAACCTCATGGACAAGACCTAGGGCAAGATCATACTCAAGACGGTGTTGACACACCAAGTGATGCCCAAGGTCAAGTTCTCTCCCCCGAGCAAGTTCAAGACCAAGAACAAGTTCATGACGACGCTCAAGATGATCAAGTAACCGCTCCTCAACTCACCGCCGAGGAGGAATTAGAGCGTTGTGCCGCCAAAGTTGCTTCCAAGCTCTCCACCAAGGATCATCTCATGACGAATGTGCTTGGAAGCTTAAGAAAGGGGGTAAGCACTCGTAGACAATTAGCAAATTATTGTGAACATCACGCGTTTGTCTCTTGTGTGGAACCTCACAAGGTCTATGAGGCGCTAGAAGATCCGGATTGGCTCAATGTCATGCATGAAGAACTCAACAAATTCGAGCGCAACAAAGCGTGGAGATTGGTGCCAAGGCCAACGGGGACCCACAATGTCATTGGAACCAAGTGGATATTCAAGAACAAGCAAGATGCCCATGGGATTATCATTCGCAACAAGGCTCGTTTGGTAGCACAAGGCTACTCCCAAGTCGAGGGTATCGACTACGGTGAAACCTTTGCTCCCGTTGCTCGTCTTGAATCCATTCGCATGTTGATTGCATATGCTTCTCATCATAACTTTAAGTTACATAAAATGGATGTGAAGAGTGCTTTTCTTAATGGTCCCATTAATGAATTGGTGTACATCAAGCAACCCCCCGGGTTCGAGGATCCCTACTTTCCCGATCATGTGTATCAACTCGATAAGGCACTCTATGGCCTTAAACAAGCCCCACGTGCGTGGTATGACCACCTTACCGAGTTGTTACAAGACCGTGGGTTTGAAGTTGGGATAATCGACCCCACTCTTTTTACTAAGAAGGTCAAAGGGGAGTTGTTTGTGTGCCAATTATATGTTTATGATATTATCTTTGGTTCTCCTAACAAAGCTTTCAATGAGGAATTTGCCGCTCTCATGACCTCAAAGTTCGAGATGTCATCCATGGGGGAGTTGAAGTTCTTTCTAGGGTTCAAAGTGAAGCAAAGAAGAGAAGGAACCTTCATCAATCAATCCAAATACACTCAAGACATGCTCAAGAGATTCAAGCTAAGTGACGTCAAGCCGGCTTCCACCCCAATGCCCACCAAGTGCCAACTTGACCTAGATCCCAATGGTAAAGTGGTGGATCAAAAGGTATATCGCTCCATGATTGGATCCTTACTTTACCTTTGTGCATCTAGACCGGACATCATGTTGAGTGTGGGAATTTGTGCACGGTTTCAAGCCGCACCTAAGGAAAGTCACTATGTGGCGGTCAAACGAATCTTTCGATATTTGGCTCATACCCCAAACTTTGGCTTATGGTACCCAAGAGGATCAAACTTCAAGCTTGTAGGGTACTCGGATTCCGATTGGGCGGGAGACAAACTGGATAGGAAGTCCACTTCCGGAGGGTGCCAATTCCTTGGTTGCTCTTTGGTAAGTTGGTCTTCCAAAAAGCAAAGTTGTGTGTCTCTCTCGTCCACCGAAGCGGAGTATGTTGCGGCCGGTAGTTGTTGTGCACAACTCTTATGGATGAGGCAAACTTTAAAGGATTACGGTGCCACTTGTGACAAAGTGCCTCTTTGGTGTGACAATGAAAGTGCCATCAAGATTTCTCTCAACTCGGTGCAACACTTCAAGACGAAGCACATTGAGATTCGGTATCACTTCATCCGGGATCACATTAGGCGAGGAGAGATCGAGCTCAACTATGTCAACACTCATGACAACCTTGCAGATATTTTCACGAAGCCCTTGGATGAAGCAAGATTTCGCGAGTTAAGGCATGAGCTAAATATCATTGATTCGAGCAATGTTGCTTGAACCCGTGCACACCCTACCACGCTCAATTTGTTGTCTAGTTTAGGTGTAGGCATGGACATAGGGGGAGTGGTGTTCTCTCAATGAACTCTCCCTCCCCCCATTATGCATAAATTGATCAAGTCTTTCACTTTAGCCATTGTTGATGGCACGTGTGCTTAAAAGACGAGTTTTGGTCATGGGCCCAAGGTTAAAATCTTCGCGGCGCCATACCTCTTGACTCAAACATAGGTGGCTTCGGTCACCGCCCTCTCTTGAAGAGGGGTTTCTTGGCCTCTTGCTGGTGTGTTCTTTTGCTTTTCGTTGTGGGTTTTTCTGTATTTTTTAGCTAAGCCATGTAGTCTAGTTGCCGCGGTGTGCTGGGCGGTACTACCGCTGCTGGCGAGTGGTACTACCGCTGATAAGCAGTACTACCGCTGGTGATGGACGGTACTACCATGGTAAGCGGTACTACCGCTACACCAGTGCGGTACTACCGCTTATGAGCGGTACTACCGCTCCCCAGCGCGGTACTACCGCTGCGGGGCGGGGCCAGGGGGTTTTTATCGGGGCAGGGGGAGGTTTCTTCTCCCCCATACCCATTCGCTCGCCCCCTCATGCCTCTCCCTCTCTCCAACACCGTTCCGCCACGGAAGGGCTCCGGTGGATCTCCTCCTCCGGGGCGTTCCTCTCCATTTCCTTCGGTGGAGTCGATCCCCACCTCGTTCTCTTGCCATGGATGCCGGTATTGCCCCCGTTCCTTCTCTCTTTTGGTTTTGCTTTTAGATCTTGTGCTTTAGGGGCAATGGTGGTTGCATCTCTAGATTTTTGGCTAAATCTAGGCTTGAGTTGGTTGGAGAAGGCAACTAGATCATCTAGATTGATGTTTGATAGGATTATTTTTGAATTTGGTAGGCCGGTAGTGCCGGATCTGTCCACGGTAGTAGGAAACCACTATTTCACCGCCTTGCGCTTTGAAACTGCTATGTATCCGCCTCAAGCCGTACTACAGCTCCCTTTGGAGCGGTACTACCGCTTGACCTAGAGCGGTACTACCGCTTCCTTTGGGGCGGTACTACCGCGGACAGGTCACGGTACTACCGCTGCATGCCAATTTCCATCATTCTCCTGCCTTACCTTGATCTTTTTGTTGTGTTTGTTGGCTTATGCTCGTTTCTTCTGGTTGTTTTGCGTCTTTTTGTGTTTGGCTCCAGGTGATGACCTTTTCAAGCAGCAAGGTCGCCGTATCAACCCCGGGCGTGCCACCTCCAAGCGCTAACGGACCTCAGAGCCTGCCGGTGGTTCCTCGAGCACCCAACCACCTCCAGCGAGTGCTTCTGCAAGTGTTCCTCCACCTCCTCAGCAATCGAAGCGAGCCGCCAACAAGCCAAAAGGGAAGACTGTGACTGAGATGACCAACAAGGAGTTTTGGGAGAAGCGCCGCTGCAACCCCTATGCGGTGGACCAAGAACCCACTTTGGTCAACCGCCCATTCTGGAACCGGTTTCAGTTTGCCATCTACTTTGATGTGATCAAGGCCAAGAAGAATCTGTTTGTTGATGTTCGCTCCATTGACACTGATGCTATGGAGAAGGACCCAGAGTACTTTGGAGAAGCCCTTCAGATGTGCACTCAGCTGAACATCCTCAGGATCATGCAGTTCAACAAGGATTTCGATGCGGATTTGGTGGCTCAATTCTATGCCACCGTCCATCTTGGAACAGATGGCGACAGGACTCTGACTTGGATGACCAATGGCAAGCGGCTTTCTGTCAAGTGGCGGGCGTTCATGGAGTTACTTGATGTGGTGGATAACGGGCTTGAGACTCCTGTCGGTTTCCGTCCTCACCGCAATGTTACATCCACCCACAAGAAAGCCCTTTGGCCCTACTGCACTGTGAAGATTCACCCTGTCACTGAGAAGAAGACCTACGAGCTGTGTCCGTATCTGGACATTCTTCATCGCATATTCCGTGAGACTCTCTTCCCTCGCATTGGGAATCTGGATCAGGTCCACTCCTACCTCGTGGACATGCTCCTTTTCTGTCAGCATGAGAAAGAAGCAAACACTGGAGAGAGCCTGGATATCTCTCATGTCATGTGGTTTGAACTTCTATCTGCCGTGTCTGAGCGCAAGTGTCCTATCTATGGTCCCTTCATCATGAGGCTCATTGAGAGGGCCTAGGCACAGACTTACCCCAAAGTGCTGCTAGAAACTGGAGATTTGGTTTCTCATGAGATCAAGCGTCTGAGGAAGAAGGACAACTGGACAGCGCCTCACACAGGGGGTCCTTCTGCTACTGCTGCCACAGGAGGCCCGTCTGCTACTGTTGCTGCCATGGGAACTGAGGGTGAGGATGCTCCTGTTGCCCACGATGAGGACCTTGGACACTCCAGTGCAGAACCATCATGGGCCCAGAAGCTCAAGCGCAAGATGAAGAAGCTCTTCTGCATGAAGTCCCATGGTCAGTACATGACTCATGTGGCGGAGAAGAATGCCAGGACACACCACAAGGAGATCATGCCCTAGCTGGGCGCCACTGTTGTCAGTGGGTCTGAGGGACAGATCACTGAAGAGGAGGACTGGATTCATCAGAACTGCCACTGGACTGACTCCGATGCCGAACAGTTTGTTGGAAATATGCCCTAGAGGCAATAATAAATTGGTTATTATTATATTTCCTTGTTCATGATAATCGTTTATTATCCATGCTAGAATTGTATTGATAGGAAACTCAGATACATGTGTGGATACATAAACAACACCATGTCCCTAGTAAGCCTCTAGTTGACTAGCTCGTTGATCAATAGATGGTTACGGTTTCCTGACCATGGACATTGGATGTCATTGATAACGGGATCACATCATTAGAAGAATGATGTGATGGACAAGACCCAATCCTAAGCATAGCACTAGATCGTGTAGTTCGTATGCTAAAGCTTTTCTAATGTCAAGTATCATTTCCTTAGACCATGAGATTGTGCAACTCCCGGATACCGTAGGAATACTTTGGGTGTGCCAAATGTCACAACGTAACTGGGTGGCTATAAAGGTACACTACGGGTATCTCCGAAAGTGTCTGTTGGGTTGGCACGAATCGAGACTGGGATTTGTCACTCCGTGTGACGGAGAGGTATCTCTGGGTCCACTCGGTAGGACATCATCATAATTTGCACAATGTGATCAAGGAGTTGATCACGGGATGATGTGTTATGGAACGAGTAAAGAGACTTGTCGGTAACGAGATTGAACAAGGTATCGGGATACCGACGATCGAATCTCGGGCAAGTATCGCACCGATAGACTAAGGGAATTGTATACGGGATTGATTAAGTCCTTGACATCGTGGTTCATCCGATGAGATCATCGTGGAGCATGTGGGAGCCAACATGGGTATCCAGATCCCGCCGTTGGTTATTGACCGGAGAACGTCTCGGTCATGTCTGCATGTCTCCCGAACCCGTAGGGTCTACACACTTAAGGTTCGATGACGCTAGGGTTATAAAGGAAGTTTGTATGTGGTTACCGAATGTGGTTCGGAGTCCCGGATGAGATCCCGGACGTCACGAGGAGTTCCGGAATGGTCCGGAGGTAAAGATTTATATATGGGAAGTCCTGTTTTGGTCACCGGACAAGTTTCGGGGTCACTGGTATTGTACCGGGACCACCGGAAGGGTCCCGGGGGTCCACCGGGTGGGGCCACCTGCCCCGGGGGGGCCACATGGGCTGTAGGGGTGTGCACCTTGGCCTATATGGGCCAAGGGCACCAGCCCCAAGAGGCCCATGCGCCAAAGGATAAGGAAAGGAAGAGTCCTAAAGGGGGAAGGCACCTCCGAGGTGCCTTGGGGAGGAGGGACTCTCCCTAGCCGCACCCTTCCTTGGAGGAAGGGCCAAGGCTACGCCTCCCCCCCTCTCCCTTGCCCCTATATATATGTGGGGGTGGGAGGGCAGCCATACCAATGTTCTGGTGCAGCCCTCCCCTTCTCCCAAGTCCTTCTCCTCTCCCGTGGTGCTTAGCGAAGCCCTGCAGGATTGCCACGCTCCTCCATCACCACCACGCCGTTGTGCTGCTGCTGGATGGAGTCTTCCTCAACCTCTCCCTCTCTCCTTGCTGGATCAAGGCATGGGAGACGTCACCGGGCTGTACGTGTGTTGAACGCGGAGGTGCCGTCCGTTCGGCACTAGGATCATCGGTGATTTGGATCACGACGAGTACGACTCCATCAACCCCGTTCTCTTGAACGCTTCCGCTTAGCGATCTACAAGGGTATGTAGATGCACTCTCCTTCCCCTCGTTGCTAGTCTCTCCATAGATAGATCTTGGTGACACATAGGAAAATTTTGAATTTCTGCTACGTTCCCCAACACAGATTTCTACCCACGATGAAGATGCAGAGATGTGATGATCACCTGGAGTCGTAGTGTCTCTCTCTGCCCTTTTTGGTGTCTCGCTGCCAAAGGGGGAGAGAGTGTAGGGATTTGCTTGTTTTGCTTCTTGTGTCGTGCTTTGTTTTAGTCTTGTGGTTTCTTGTGCGTTTCTCTTTGTTTGGTTTGTTGTGAGACCTAAGTTCCAGTCATATGGTGTAAGACATATGCTACCTCTGTTATCTTATCTAGGTTTTATGCTCCTCGGTATCCTATAGCTTGCATGCCTATCCTATCATATATGTTGTTCTCATATATCTTGCTTAGTTTGTTGGTCTCTAAAATATAGGGGGAGCCGTGATCCTAGTATGTGTGCCGTGCAGTCCAAAGCACTTATCTAGTGTGCACAACATCTAGGGGGAGCCTGTCTATATTTTAGGGGCGTGAGTTCACTTGCATTCTATGTCATTACTCTTTTCTGTGCAAATCCCGTATTGTCATCAATCCACCAAAAAGGGGGAGATTGTAAGGGCATATTTATCCCTACAGTGTTTTGGTGATTGATGACAATGCATTTGCGGACTAATCGGGTGCCTTGAGTTCTTTCAAATATTCATTCCTCGGCACGAAGCGATTATTTCCCCTGGCGCTCTACTCAAGACGGTGTAGCTTCTTTCGTAACTTTGTTGGTGGACTAAGTTTCGTAGTAGTCACCGTACTATCAAGAGGGGATCTGCTTCGGTATGGTTTGGGTGGAATCAACACGCACACGCCCTCCTCTCACCCTCAGTTTCTTTCCACCTCTATGGAGCTTACATTTTCTCCACTCTTCATCTTTTCCTGGACCCAGCGGTAGTACCGCGGGCCACAGCGGTAGTACCGCTGAGGCTCACTAAGCGGCAGTACCGCTCCACGGAGCGGTAGTACCGCTTGATGGCCTCAGCAGCAGTACCCCTACGGATCCGTGCTCCTACCGCCTCGACACAGGTGTTGTAGCGGTAGTACGGCTGAAGTTCATTAAGTGGTAGTACCGCTTGCTGGGCTCAGCCGCAGTACTGCTGTGGCTCCGTGCTCCTTCCGCTTCGATTCGAGTGCGCATTTTCTCGTGTCGGGTTTTGCGGTACTTGCTGCGGTAGTAGTGGCGGTAGTACTGCTTATTCGCGGTAGTACCGCCCTGCCCCCACGGTAGTACCGCTCTGGGTCCCAGCCCCAGCCCCTTTTCTTCTGGCGCGGCAGTACCGCTGAGGGGGAGCGGTAGTACCGCTTATGAGCGGTAGTACCGCTCTGCCTCCGCGGTAGTACCGCTATCTGCGGGGCTGAGTGGGGGGGGTAACGGTTGGTTTGTTCCCCCACTATAAAAGGGTGTCTTCTTCCCCCTCCTTGACTTACCTCTTCCCCCAAGCTTCATTATTGCCCAAGCACCATTTATTGCTCAAGCTCCATTAAATACTCCAAGCTTTCTTTTGCCCGATCTATCTCCCTAGCCAATCAAACTCGTTGATTTGCTCGGGAGTGGTTGAGAAGGCTCGGATCTACACTTCCACCAAGGGATTTTTGATTCCCCCACTCATCCTTAGCGGATCTTGTTACTCTTGGGTGTTTAAGCACCCTAGACGGTTGAGGTCACCTCGGAGCCATATTCCATTGTGGTGAAGCTTCGTGGTCTTGTTGGGAGCCTCCGATTAAGTTGTGGAGTTTGCCCCAACCTTGTTTGTAAAGGTTCGGTCGCCGCCTTCAAGGGCACCAATAGTGGAATCACGGCATCTCGCATTGTGTGAGGGCGTGAGGAGAATACGGTGGCCCTAGTGGCTTCTTGGGGAGCATTGTGCCTCCACACCGCTCTAACGGAGACGTACTTCCCCTCAAAAGGAAGGAACTTCGGTAACACATCCTCGTCTTCACCGGATCCACTCTTGGTTATCTCTTACCTTTACTTGTGCAAGCTCTTTAGTGTTTGTTCCCTTGCTTGCTTGTGTGCTTGTTGTTGTTGCATCATATAGGTTGTTCACCTAGTTGCACATCTAGACAACCTACTTTGATGCAAAGTTTAATTTGGTAAAGAAAAGCTAAAAATTGGTAGTTGCCTATTCACCCGCCCCCCCCTCTAGTCAACCATATCGATCCTTTCACGTACGTGTAAGGTTGGTCCGGGCCGCTTCATCCCACAATACCGTTGAAGCAAGATAAGACTAGTAGCGGCAAGAAAGTTGACAACATCAATGCCCACAACAAATTGTGTTCTACTCGTGCATAAAGAACTACGCATAGACCTAGCTCATGATGCCACTGTTGGGGAACGTTGCAGAAAACAAAAAATTTCCTACGGTTTCACCAAGATCCATCTATGAGTTCATCTAGCAACGAGTGATCGGATGCATCTACATACCTTTGTAGATCGCGAGCGGAAGCGTTCAAAGAACGGGGATGAGGTAGTCGTACACGACGTGATCCAAATCACCGGAGATCCTAGCGCCGAACGGACGGCACCTCCGTGTTCAACACACGTACAGTCAGCGTGACGTCTCCTCCTTCTTGATCCAGCAAGGGGGAAGGAGAGGTTGATGAAGATCCAGCAGCACGACGGCGTGGTGGTGGATGCAGGGCGTCACAGTAGCAGGGCTTCGCCTTATACTACGAGAGAGAGAGGTGTAGCAGGGGAGAGGGAGGCGCCAAGACTCAAGGTGCGGCTGCCCCCTCCCTCCCCCTCATATATATAGGCTCCCCTAGGGGGGCGCCGGCCCTAGGAGATGAGATCTCCTAGGGGGGGCGGCGACCAGGGCTGGAGTGGCCCCCAAGGCAAGGTGGGGCGCCCCCCACCCCTAGGGTTTCAACCCTAGGTGCATGGGGTGGGCCTAAGGGGGGCGCACCAGCCCACTATGGGCTGGTTCCCCTTCCCACTTTGGCCCATGGGGCCCTCCGGGATGGGTGGCCCCACCCGGTGGACCCCGGGGACCCTTCCGGTGGTCCCGGTACAATACCGGTGACCCTGAAACTTGTCCTGATGGCCGAAATAGCACTTCCTATATATAATTCTTTACCTCCGTACTATTCCGAAACTCCTCGTGACGTCCGGGATCTCATCCGGGACTCCGAACAACATTCGGGTTACTGCATATACATATCTTCACAACCCTAGCATCACCGAACCTTAAGTGTGTAGACCCTACGGGTTCGGGAGACATGCAGACATGACCGAGACGACTCTCCGATCAATAACCAACAGCGGGATCTGGATACCCATGTTGGCTCCCACATGCTCCTCGATGATCTCATCGGATGAACCACGATGTCGAGGATTCAAGCAACCCCGTATACAATTCCCTTTGTTAATCGATATGTTACTTGCCCGAGATTCGATCGTCGGTATCCGAATACCTTGTTCAATCTCGTTACCGGCAAGTCACTTTACTCGTATCGTAATGCATGATCCCGTGACCAGACACTTGGTCACTTTGAGCTCATAATGATGATGCATTACCGAGTGGGCCCAGTGATACCTCTCCGTCATACGGAGTGACAAATCCCAGTCTTGATCCGTGTCAACCCAACAGACACTTTCGGAGATACCCGTAGTATACCTTTATGGTCACCCAGTTACGTTGTGACGTTTGGTACACCCAAAGCACTCCTACGGTATCCGGGAGTTACACGATCTCATGGTCTAAGGAAAGGATACTTGACATTGGAAAAACTCTAGCAAACAAACTATACGATCTTTATGCTATGTTTAGGATTGGGTCTTGTCCATCACATCATTCTCCTAATGATGTGATCTCGTTATCAATGACATCCAATGTCCATAGTCAGGAAACCATGACTATCTGTTGATCAACGAGCTAGTCAACTAGAGGCTTACTAGGGACATGTTGGTGTCTATTATTCACACATGTATTACAATTTCCGGATAACACAATTATGGCATGAATAAAGACAATTATCATGAACAAGTAAATATAATAATAATGCTTTTATTATTGCCCCTAGGGCATATTTCCAACATGCCTCCCATGAGAGAAGCAAAACGCATGCCTCCCATCGTGGCCATAGCGTCGGGGGGTGCTCCAAAGCCAACCATGCCTCCCATTGCACCTCAACCGCCCACGGTACCTCCGAAGCCACCCATGGCACCCATGGCACCGAGGCCACCGCCACCCATGCCGCCGAGGCCACCGCCACCCATGGCGCCGATGCCACCGCCACCCATGGCGTCGAGGCCACCGCCACCCATTGCACGAACCATGGCTCTTTTTTGGATCAATACTTCTTGTTGGGCAAGATTGACATACTCCTTTTGCGCCGCATTGAGGTGAGTTGTGTCCAAGAAGAACAAGTGCTTCTCCCATTCCAACAATCTAGTTCGCTCCTCATTGCTCACCTTCCTCTCCTCCAAAGCCACCTTCCTCTCCTCGGCCGCCACCCTCCTCTCCTCGGCCGCGGCATCTTGGGTCCTTGCCATTTTCCTCACCTTGTTGGCTTCTTTTCTTGCCTTCACAATAGCTTCCATAGCATTTTTGAGCTCATCATCTCCTTTCCTCTTCTTCTTTTGGGTTTGGTCTTTCTTGCACCCATTCGGTCGCTTTGGCTTCGAGTATGAAACCGAGTTGCGTGTAGGGCTTCTCTTGTCGTCATCACTTGATGCATCATCCTCCTCATCATCATCATCCAACTTAATTGTTCGCTTCCGTTTGTCGCTCAAATGCAAATCATCCAAATCTTCACGCTTCTTCCATTTCTCATCATCCTTCAACACATCATAGCAATGAGGCAAAGTAAAGACCCTTCCTTTCTTGATCTTCCCCTTCTTGGTTTTCCTCTCCTCTTCTTTGAACAAGTTTTGCGCAATGTTGAACTACATGAAAACAAAGCAAGTTAGCACCAACAACAAGCAAAACAAAGCAAGTTT
Organism: Triticum urartu; assembly: GCF_056163025.1. Classification (NCBI taxonomy): domain Eukaryota; kingdom Viridiplantae; phylum Streptophyta; class Magnoliopsida; order Poales; family Poaceae; genus Triticum; species Triticum urartu. The sequence goes on from NC_141879.1 coordinate 719,895,294, forward strand.
AGCACCAACATATGTAAGATGAAATGGCACTTACTCTATCGTCCTCATTTGTGCCACTTGGGTTCAACTTGTCAACCGCCTTTTGACAAGCCGCCCACCTTTGACAATCCGAGTTGATTGTCGACCACCGGGACCTAAGTGATCGGTTGGAGCGGTCAATTCCACTCACGTTGCGAGCATCAAAGTGTTCCTTCATCCGGTTCCAATAAGCATCTCTACTTTGATCGCTTCCAATGGATGGATCCCTCGACACTTGCAACCAAGTATTGCATAGTAAGATGTCATCGGTGTTGGTATAATTGCCCGATCTTCCTTTCGGTGCGTCGACAATGCCCTCACCCTCCTTGTCCACCTCGAACTCATGGTCTTCAAAATGCATGTCATTGGTTTGAGACCAATGCGAATTGTTGGAGCCAACACCCATCGTTGACATGTATGCATCATCATTGAGACTACAAATTTTTTTTGCACAATGCAAATAAGCTATCTATATGTGACGAATGCATTCAAAAAATAACAAAAAAATGAAAAGTTAGAATTTTTTACCTTGGAGGCATTTCGTCGAACATGTTGTGTGCGCCGGCCGCCGGCTCAACGAGTGAGCTTGCCGGCGCTTCGGCAGCCGCCGCGCCCGTCGCACGCCCCGCAAGTTTCTTCCTCTTCGCCTTGGAGGTGCCGGAGCCGTCCGCCGCCTTGTTTTTCTTCGCCGATGTCTTGCCCTTCTTTGGCCGCGCCGCATTGGGGAGCTTTGAGGAGGAGGGGGCGGCGGCTCGGGCCGGCGCCGGCGCGACGCCACCCGCCGCCGAGGTCATCCGCGGCGGCATGAAGAGGCCATGCGCGAGGCCGCTCGTCGTAAGAGCTCCGGCGGCGGCGAGGCCAAGCCACCCGGGCTAGGGTTTGTGGCGGTGGCGGCGGCGGCGGGGGCGAGGGGGTCGCGGCTATAGGACGGGGTGAGGGGGGTGCCGGCGCGTGCGTCCATGGGTGCGGGTCGCCGGCGCCGGCGCGCGCGGGGCTTTGGAGGGGGAGAAGAAGAGCGCGCAGCGCGAGCGTCGAGTGTGCCACATGCGGAAGCGGGCGCCGCAAATACACCGCGCGATGAACCGCATCCACGCGCGCGCCCAACTGCTTATACCGCGCGCGCGGTTATTGCGCGCCTGCTGGAGCCATCCACCGGGTTGTGCGCGCACTAAAACGGAGGATTTTACGGTGCTGCGCCTGTTTAGCGCGCCTGTTGGAGATGCTCTAAGAGAGCGAGACTGAAAATCTCCATGTCCCTAAAGCCCAGGCCCCCTTTATACTTGGGCATGCACATTGTTTCCCACAAGACCCATGTAGTATTCCTTTCTCCCACTTTGCTGACCCACCAAAATTTCCGAATCATCATGGAGATATGCTAGCATAAACCCCGCAACAACTGGAATAAGGCAATAGAATAAGTTGGTAGAGCCTAAACCACTGACTTGATGAGAACCTCCTTATCACTGCCTGTAAGGTACTTTTTCATCCATCCATGCACATTCTTCCACACTCCCATCTTTTAAGTAAGCGAACACGCCATTCTTGTCCCACGTAAGATGGAAGACCCAAATATCACTCACATAGAGATTCCTTTTGTATATCTAGAATACCATTTACCATGTCTCTGCAAGTTCCCGGGCGAACTTTTTCTAAAATTCACAAACATTTTTTGAATCTATGAACAAAAATTTAAATGTGAACATTTTTAAAATTTTGAAATTCTATTATTTTAAATTTTCAAAAAGAAAATTGTAACAGAAGCAAACAATATTTGAACTTCAAAACATTTTTTAAAATTTCTAAACAAAATTTCAAACCAGGAACATTGTTGTAAAAATAAACAAAATTTAAAAAATGGAAAATAAATAAATTCCTGACCATTTGATGAAAATTAAAATATACTTTTAAAAGAAAAAATATGGGAAAAAAGAAAAAAGAAAGAAAAGGAGAAACAGCAAAAATGAAAACAGGAAAGAAAAGGAAAAAATATAAAAACAGAAAAAAGGAAATATAAACAAGAAAAAAGAAAAAAGAGAAAAATGAATAGAGAATAGAGAATGAAAATGAAAAAGAAAAAACGGTTTAGGAACATTCTAAAAAGTTCCCAAAATCAGAAAAAAAAACTGCTAGGGACCTTATAGAACGTTCCCAAAACCGGGATCGGTGGATGCATGCCTCACTTCTAAATGGGCTGACACGCTGACAATTTGAGGCAGAATGCATCAAATAGAAAATCGCATGTTCGCTCAGGGGTGTGCCATGCATTCCCAGCTAGCGAATTCGTTCGCTCGATGGTACACCGGCCCCTGGGGCACGTTTAGTTTTTTGGCACTATATCCCGGAGCAGGTCGTCAGATATTGGTGTCCTATAATTCCTATAATTATGGGAAAAGCTCGGGAACAGCCGGCTGATCCAGCACCGGGCGTCAGCCGCCTCCTAGGCGTGATGTGTGGCCTGCACGCCATTTTATTTTCCCTTATCTCGCTGGCCACTACATCTTTGTTGTAATATTTTATGTAACAACATCTGTGTTGCAAAAGTTTCTTCCGCAACAACACCGATCTTGCAAAAAAGTGAAAACGCAAAAAGAAACTCTGCAACAATATCTCTGTTGCAAAAAATGCAACAAGAACTCTGTTGTAAAAATATATATGCAACACTATCTTTGTTGTAAATATTTTTGTAGCAAGACTTGTGTTGCAAAAGAAAACTTACAACACGCCCTCTATTGCAAAATTGGGTCGAGCCATGAGAAAATACCGAATCTAATGGCTCGCAACTCGGCGAATCTTTTTAAAAGATCCACCGGCCGACGCGTAGTATGAGCATGTTTGGTTGGTGGCCTAGGTCACATGCCTGACAAAAACCAGTGCTTAAAAGCAACCTGAAAAATAGCTATTTCTGCTTGGTGAAAAACAAAACCGTTTACTAGTTCTAATAGAAAAGGTCACATCAAGTACTATTTGCATGATTAGCGTTCCTAGGTCCAGGCTAGTGAACCTGCCTGGTTTAGAAGCCAGGCTAACCAAATTATAGTGTGTCCAGGCCAGGCTGCATCAGGCTTTTCCAGTACAGCAAACAAACACCCTTCAGGCACATCTCAGGCAGGCTTCAGGCCAGGCACTCAACGGCGAGGATGCGAACCAAACTGACCCTATGTCCATGTTATAAACGGACAACATCTATAAGTCCGTTTATAACACGCTAAAGGGACTTGTCAATTTAGCCCGTGAGTAGCCCACCTTCGCTTATCGGGCTTGCCTGGACCTGGCTATTAGACTGCTAATATCAGCAACAAACAATCAACAAGCCCAATCCATCATCGTCTCCCTTCTTGTCTCTCCCTCGCGGCAGCACCAATGGCCGTTGCGGCGGCGGCCGCCGGAGATGACCACCATCACCCGCAGCAGAAGTACGGTCTGTGGAATAGATCGCCGTACAGGTCCGCGGCGGTGGTGGCCAAGACGGGAGCTGCTGCTGCTGCTGCAGAACCAGGCGGAGATGCTGCGGCCGTAGAGGGGGATCGCACGGTGACGCTCTGGCGCGCGTGGTCGGCGAGGAACGAACCAGGCCAAATTCATCCCCACCCAGGTCCCCCGTTCCCCTCCCTTTCCCCTTGCTTCCTTGCTTGACCATCCGTTCTGCATTCTTGAGCGACCCTGCAGTGGTGAATGCCAGCTCCCTGAAACTGTAAGTTGTACATGTCGACAATTCAGTGAGTAACCGATCTTCTCTTCATTCTCATTATCATAAATAGATATTCTCTATGAATTCTCCGTTGTAACACGACGAGCCTACGCAAAGTAATCATCAGCAAAGCAGGAATCAGTACCAAAGGTTGCAGTCAGCTTCATGTACATTCATACGACAACATCAGGTGTCAAACTGGCAAAATAGTATATACTTAAACCAACTCTTTGGAATACAGTTCATACTCCATCACATCACAAATTAAAACTACAATTCAGTTAAGTAGGCATTTCAGGCACGCACAAGGGGTAGGTGGAGCTGACTGTTGGGTGTGTTGGTCCTCCAGCTTCAACACAGGTTTCTTCACAAGCTCGCCAACCTTCTGCTGCAAGTGTTCCTTGACTTGGTCGCTGTATGAACCCTTAAGCCACACTTCCTTGAGATTCTCTAGCTTCTCTAACCCAGAAAGCTCCAAAGACGACTCGGTAGAAGAGCAGTGAACAACCAGCACCTCCACATTTGCAGGCATCCTACCTCCAAAAACTATCACCAGCTTGTAGCTGCCACAGTCAATCTTAAGGTCTGGGGCTTGGAAGAAATCCCTAGTCCACGGGGCCACCAGACTATCATAATAGAGCTTGCCATCTTCAATCGGCTTGAGACAAAGATGACGGAACATATCCTTGCAAGGCAATTGTACAAGGCTGTCTATGTTCTCCTGCGTTGATATTGCCAACTCAAGATCTTGAACGCGAGCCTTTTTGAGATTCTTGCCAAGTTGCTTCATCCAGACTACCGATACGTGTACATTTCCCCCGTACAGCTTGAGGCTCTTTAGTGTTTTTGGCGGCTTGGAGATGTCATCCAAACAACACAAATCCTCCCGCTCCTTCTGCTTCTCATCATTATCACCGAGTCTCACTGACAAGGTCTCAAGATGAACATAGCCTGAGATGACAGAACAAAATTCACTCCAATTTTTCCAGTTGATGCCGGACACAGCGAGCTTGTGCAATTGGGTAAGCTTCTTGAGCTCCATGAGGATGGCCTTGCCACTAATAGTGATATTGACAACACCAAGTGTATGTAAAGCGATCAGCTTACCAATCCCAGCCGCAACAGGAACCTTAACACCACTACATCGTCGACGTTTGCATCTAAACTTGTTGGACAACCAGCTGGAAGATACCAGCATATCTCGTCCCCGACTGCTCCATGGCGTTGTGGTCTGGACTGGCTCTTCTTCTGCTGGTGTTGTTGCTTCTCCTGCTAATTGGCTTGTAACCATGGCATCACTATGGTCATCTCCAGCGGTTGCTGATGTCATGTGGTCCTCATCAGCTGCTCCTGCTTCTTCTGCTGGTAGGTCTTCCGTAACTGATGGTGGTAGTATGGCACCAGCACGAATGTATTGTAGCTTATGTAGCTTCATAACATAAGATGGCAAAATGACTATGGAGGTGCCTTTTACATCTAGAGTTTGCAACTGCTTCAGGCCAGCCAATGATCTCGGCAAACAGGTAATATATTTGCAACCTCGTAGGGAGAGGAATTTGAGGCGAAGAAGTAGCTTCCCAATTTGCTCAATATCAGCATCTCTGACACCTGTTGAATTCTCTAGATCCAGCACCCGGAGCAATTCCATATTGACATCGGCAGAGATGAAGAATGGCCTCCACTTGCCGAACACCGTCAATGACCGGAGCCGTGACAATTCCATTCTCTCAAATACAATCTTGTCTCCATCCCAGCTGCTACTTATGGCCAGGTGTTGTCCAGTTCCAGCACGCTGCCAGTTATGGCTGCGACGCCCCTCTAGTGCAAACACAAGATTATCTTGCATTGGACGTGAAATGATGTATTCATGAAAGAATCCATTGACTTTCCATACGTCTGCACTGCTTGGTGGTTCTTGCTGCTGCTGGATTATTATGCTTAACTCTACAAGCTGGGAGAAGTACTTCTCCGCATTCTCTTCTGCAGTACTGCCATTAGTCCCCCTGGAGTAACCCTCCGCGATCCACCGCCTTAACAGACGCCTTCGCCTAATAATGTGGCCTAAAGGGAATACTGACAGATAGAAGATACATGGCTTCAGTGAATCTGGACAATCATCAAAATAGGACTGCATCCTAGTAAATAGACCCCTTAAACATTGGAATCTTGGGTCTGTCTCCAACATGATCATGAATTTAGCATTTAGGCTCTCTAACAACTTTTTATCCCATTTGTAGGGTGCCTGCAAGGACTCGCCTATGGCAGCTATTACTTTGGGTAGCCCGCCACACTTGGCAATGATCAGTTTTGAAAGCTCTTCCTCTCTGGAAGTCTTGATCAGCTTGCCACTCCGAGCCATCTACTATCAAGAAATAAGTTACTTTTCCAATAAATATAAATATGCTAAATTCAGAAATGTATACAAAATCAGTTTGGAAACCATACAAACTTAAGCATTATAATTACATTTGGAAATTAAGTTGAATTTATCACAAAAACAAAATTTTGTTTGTAACTATCTAATGGGTAGTTCATTTAAAGTCAACTTTGAGAAAATGAACTATATATTTGAATTTATTTTCTTGAAGTTGAAACCAAACTTAATTTGACCCAAAATCAAATATTTGGATGAAAATTAAACTGCATCTATAATGTTTAAAATATGAGCATCTAACATATTTCAAACTACAATAACTTGAAGTTGAAATTTAATTGTGATGTATAAGCTATCTGCACTTTACTGTAAATAATTTCTTTTAGTTATCTACAAAAACTGTTATTTCTAAAATCAGAAAAGTAAGTTACCAAACACAAGTTGACCAATACTTTCAAGTGACTTTTATATTTCTCAACATCTGAAACTAGTTATTTTTCATTTGGGGTCGAGCACGTGCTATTGTCCGGATGCACCCTTGTGTTTCAAACAATAATATTATATGGTGTAATATTGTAAAAGGTTTTACATCATGCATTTTTCAAGGTGTGTTGGGTGTGTGTGTGGGTGGGGGGGGGGGGGGGGGGGGGGGCTTGCGTTCTTGAACTGTATGCCAAAATCCTAATTATAAGTAAAGACTGGCCTGGAATGTCTCAGGAAAAAAAAGGCTTGGTTCATCACATTTTGTCACAAACTTATGCATATAGTACTATAAAATGTACGGATTATTGCAAGGTAGTGTAGATGAATGCATGCCAGTGAAGGACCAAAATTGAATGGTTATCACTATTCATATCATACATTTATACATTGGCAACAGCGTGTCATGTCTACATATCAATAATTTGAATGCAACTTCAAGTTGACAACACGGGTAATTAATGTTGGATGCTTGATGTACAAATTTGACATAGCTCTAAATTAACTTATAGCTATTCATAGACTAACATATGTATCATTTGTTACTCTTGTTGCACATAGAAATATTCATAAACAAATGTACGTAGCCAAATTTCTTGCACTAGAGCAAATCAATTAATAAAAATGCCTTGGTGAAGAGAATACCTTTGTGAAGAGAGCAAGGGCCGTGTCAGCACCAAGACCTTTCACATTAAACACTCTATCTTCTCGATCATCTACACAATGTGTGGCGACACCTTTTTCATTTGTAATGACAAATATACTGCCTTTAATTGGCTCAGATAATAACACTTCTTTTATCTGATCCCAGTCATGTATGGAGCATAAACCATCAAAAACAACAAAGTAGTCGTCTTCCTGCAAAAACTTACGACACCCTTGAATTGGGTCCTGGCCTTCTATCATACGAACTGCTGCAGTTTCTTTTTCTTCAAGATCATCCGAATTAAAATCCATATATAATTGTCTACAAAAGTCTGTCAAATCGAATGGTTGGGGAACATCCACCCAGCTGTACTTCCTGACCGGTTCAAGATCACCAATCATACTCTTGTAATAAAAGCTTCTGACTGGAGCTGATTTCCCGACCCCTGCAATCCCCCACACGGAAGTAACACCATGAGGAGGACTGCCATCTGGGACAAATTCCAAAATAGGATTCCATCCACTATAATCCTTAATACTTTCAAATTTGTTGATCCAATCACGTGCCTCTACCATTCTGATAGAGAATGCGTTACTCTTGTCCTTATCTGAGTACCCTTTCTTCTGCAACAAAGACACATATAACTATAAATAACATAACTTAATCCATACAAATTAAACATGTCCACTAAAATCTTATGTGAAAAGTTTTCTGATATCTTTAGTATGCTTGCTAAGCTCCCATTGATGGGATGTGGCACCAGAAGGATAAAGAATTGCACGGCAACCTACGTGCCGTTTCTTCACTTTACATGCATATAGCTGGAGTATGCGCAAATGATGCTAAAAATGGTAGATGTGAAATGCACATTTGAAGCATTCTAAAATTCTATTACAACACATTAGGACAAGTTTGTGATTGTATGTACTTTTTTTGAAAAAGAGGTTAACCTTCGTTGTTTGCATCATTGATGTGATGCACACAATCTTATTAATTATTAAGCAGAGTACAAAACAAAGCCAGCCACGGCTAAACCATTACAAGATATATGAAATAAACATCTACAGCTAAGTCAAAATTTTCACATCAACGCTTTCAAGAAGGGATAGGCGTACTCGCGCCGTCGTCGTTGTGTCCGGCCGAAGACAACCAAGAAAAGGATTTTCATCCTGGTTGCCGAGTCTAACCACCGAAGACCAACACATCAGCAAGGAAACAACACCTTCAACAAAGTAATGATGAAAGTTCTTCACTATTGAGCCCAACCAATTAAGGGTAGAACAAGAGTTTTCACCCCAAACATGAAGTGGTGTTCCAAACATCATCTTGAAGACAGGTATTCCTCTAGTCACGCCAACATGTACTGCATGCCAGGCCAGAATGGCACTAGCAAATGGATGGGGCATCTTCTCACCATAGAGGCATAGACCATCACCCGGCCGTTGGGGGTCGTCCATGATGCGGCGTGGATCCAACCACAGCCGCTCCACATCTGTGAGAATAGGCATGCAACATCCGCTACGACCCTAGGGACGCTACCCCAGCGTCCTTCATATTAGCAGAGACCGTTGTAACCGAGCTTGATGCCGATTAGGAGCACTCGGTGCGCCCTTGTGCCCCATCAAAGTCAGTCGCTGCATATGGGAACCTCCACGTGCATATGCCACTGCCCACACACACCAGACGACAAATGTATGCCCTCGGCCATTGGCACACCATCGCCCAAAGCCCGCTATCTGCAGGACCTTGATAACGCCATCTGGCTAGCTAGTCCGGGGTTGGGGAGGAGGGCCACACAGAGGCGACACCGGAAGCTCATTGATGACCGCCAAATGCGGCCATGGCCTTGACGGATGCTAGATTAGCCTCGTGCAGGGCCATCGCCGCAGCCTCGCACAGCACCGGACCTGCCGCTTGCCTGTTGCACCAAAGCAAACACGGTCCCCAATACCCATTGTTGCCAGGATCACCGTCGTGGTGCGTTGCAGCACAACTACCTATGCCGCCCGGCAGGCTCGACGGAGAGGCACACTCATGCCCGTGGCTGCAAGCAAATGCGTCACTTCGCCGCCACATGGCATCATTGGAGGCGACGAGAAGCGAGTCAACGGGAAGAGAGATTGATGCATCCGCCACCATGAACAAGGATGTGGAGTCGCCATGCCCGCCATGGGTGCCTGCCTCCGTAGTGCGCACCCTTTTTGGCTCGCAGATCTGAGGCCGGGGTGTTAGAGTTGTGTCGAATAATGTGTACAAGGTAGGTTACAGTTGGACTAGGAGTTGTATTGTGTTTAGATAGGATATGGAGTCGTGTCCTAATAGGACACTTGTATCCTAGGCCTCTCATATATAGCGGGGGTAGACACACGATGTAATCTATGCCAACATAATAGCACCGGAACGCAGGGGAAGCCGGCGGCATGTGCCGGTGTCCAGGGCGACCGGGTGCGGTATTGTGACGGTGTCACGGGGAGGAGCGCCGGTAGTCAAGCCCCGGGGATGTAGCCATATCGATGAATCTCGTTAACAAATCTCGGTGTCGTGCTCGTGTGATTGCTTGATCCTCGGATGATCAATGGTATGCTTCGGATTTATTCTAACAAGTGGTATCATGAGCTAGGTTGGACGAAGGTGGATCGTTGATCGGAGCCGGAAGGTATTGTTGGAGTTCTGCAGGGAGTGATCGCAGTCGTTAGAGCGGGAATCGACTTGAGGCGATCTAAGAAGCAGAATCAGCGGTTGTAATCTTCTTGAGGCGATCAGAGAGACAGCGCATGCAGTGGCGGATCGGTTTGGCGGCGGCAGGCAGGCAGGCAACGTGCAGCGTTCGAAATCAATTCGGTCTCGGCGAGAACGATCGTGATTGATGGAACGTATAGCAGACGCAGATTGGAGGCCCATCCGGAGAGCTGAGCTGAGCGGAAGCCCCACGAAGGCCCAATCAGACTGGTTCGTGGATGCGTGCAGACATGAGTTTTGTTTTGGACCAAAAGAAGAGGACCGAGTCCTCGTGTACGACACGGAGAGAGGCAGATCAGATCGATTCGGCGGAAGAAAACTACCTATTGTGTTGTGCATCCGTCAGGAATTAGCAGAGGTTGTGGCAAGGCAAAGGCAGCATTGGAAGTTGTGTAAAGGGAGCACACCACGTGAAGAGGCCAAAAGGTTTTTTCTTTGGCTGGGATTTGGTGCATGTACACGGTTGTGTACTTAGGCATCGCGTGGGAGCTCAGTTATTTTCCATCGAGTTAGCCGTATGAAGAACTGTGACGCCAATGGGTATTAGGTTTGAGGTGGAGAAGTTCGCGGAACTGAAAACCTTGGATTATGGTAGACATAGATGAAAGATTTGTTGGCATAACAGAGATGCTTGAAGGCATTGCGGGAAGTCATGTCAGTTAAGATGGAATTATCATGTGATGGATTAGAATTCGCTGAAGACGATTTGAGAGCCTGGAGCGTGTCATGTAGCCGGACATGTTCGGCTGGGTCGGATAGGACAGTCTGACGGGATCGACGTGAGTCGGTTGGAACAGAAGACGGTGGTGGGATCAGCGACAGTGACATATGAGCGTGATGCTGATGGTGACCGACTTCTGGTCGTAGAAACACGTGTGCAGGCCCCGAGGGCTTGTGTGGCTTCGACAAGACTATGGCGTGGGGTTGATTCAAGGTGGTGCACACATGGAGCTTGAAGTCGACGGGGCGCGAGGGTGGGCTGATCATCTACCATGGAGTCATGTTGAAGGTGGAGCTGGATTGAGGGGCTACGGTGTAAGGATCAAGGGAATCGAAGCCTATTCAACAAGGAGGAAAAGCGAGTGACATGTAGTTTGGACTGGAGTCCAGTGGTCTGATGGAAGCGTGAAACTCGTCATCGGTCGGTGATGATCGGTGGTACTCTGCAGTGGGGTTGAGTGGTGTGGGTTCGCGGCCCTTGAGACTCGACCGGGACAGCGGAGGCTCGACGCAGTAATAGCAGCGAGGTGTGCGGTACGCACGGGACATGGAGACGGGCCAAGGCTCTGGTGGTCATACATGTGGTGAGACAACTGTGAATTTGACTCGGGATGACTACAAGCAATGGTGAAATTTCTTCAAGTTTCAGACAGGCGGTCAAGGAAGGAGCGGTGATATTAAGTTCAGGTAACTCTTATGTGTGACACCCAATATATGAGTTGTTCAATTTCACGCAGGTCAGTGATCAGCGTGTGATGGCGTTAGACTGATACTCTGAAAGTTGGGAGCGCAAACTAGAGTAATGTGGAACTTAATTTCGTTCGAGTGTTGACTCTGGTCAAGAAAAGAAGGGACTACAAATTGCAGGTGGAGTCATATGGAGTCTTTGGAGTAGCAGCGGTACTCATGGGATAAGCTCAAGTCCAATGTACATGGAAGTTTGACGCATTGACAAATTCAAGGTGGTGGAGAATATTCGCCAAGGTGGAGTTTGTTAGAGTTGTGTCGAATATTGTGTACAAGGTAGGTTACAGTTGGACTAGGAGTTGTATTGTGTTTAGATATAATATGGAGTCGTGTCCTAATAGGACACTTGTATCCTAGGCCTCTCATATATAGCGGGGGTAGACACACAATGTAATCTATGCCAACATAATAGCACCGAAACGCAGGGGAAGCCGGCGGCATGTGCCTGTGTCCAGGGCGACTGGGTGTGGTATTGTGATGGTGTCACAGGGAGGAGCGCCCGTAGTCAAGCCCCGGGGATGTAGCCATATCGGTGAACCTCGTTAACAAGTCTCGGTGTCGTGCTCATATGATTGCTTGATCCTTAGATGATCAACGGTATACTTCGGATTTATTCTAACACGGAATGCCGCCTATCTATCTATGGTCGCCGTCAAATGGCTGACCACACCCCACTAGAGAAACCACTGCACTACCTCGTTGGAGGCAACGGGAAGCAACGCTAGGGGGTGGGAGACTGGCAAGTCGCCATCTTTGAAGACGGAAGGCCTGCTGAATCGCACTATGTACAGACAGTGATAGAGAGAGGGAGGGAGAGAAGGAAGAGAGAGGGGGGAGGAAGAGAGAGGGAGAGGAAGAGCGAGAGAGGACTCGGGAGAGAGGGAGAGAGAGTATTCCACTCGTTATTGTTTTGCTGTAATAAATTTTTATGCACATATACAGCTAGCTACTCCCTCCGTTCCTAAGTACTTGTTTTTTTAGGCATTTCAACAAATGACTACATACGGATCAAAATGAGCGAATCTATACTCTAAAATATGTCTATATACATCCGCATGTAGTAGTCATTTGAAATGTGTAGAAAGACAAATATTTAGGAACGGAGGGAAGATTGTAAGAAGAGAACACCATGCATAACTAAGGGCAGGTAGATTATTAGAGTAAACGTACCTTTCTGGACTGAACATGGGCTGCAAGGTCGGCTGCTCGACCATTGTCAAGGAACACTCGATTTTCATGATGTACACAGTGTGTTGCAACACTTTCTTCGCCCGTACTGACAATTATACATCCATTTGTAGGCTTGGAGAATAATACATCTCTTATGAGGTTCCAATCATTTTTCGACTGTAGACCGTCAATAACAACCAAACACTTGTCGTGTCGAAGAAAATTAAGGCACTCTTCAATTGGGTCATGGCGCCCTTCCATCAGACCGAAAACCGCATTTTGCTTTGGTTTGAGATCATCTGAGTGAAAATCCAAAGATAAGCGCCAAGAGAAGTCCATCAAATCGAACGGGTGTGGTACATCAACCCAACTGAACTTTGTAAATCCGGAATCCAATTTCTTTCCATCTTTTACCCGTACAGTGGGTGGTATACCATCTTCATGTGCAATAAGCATTTGGTTGTAGTAAATTTTCCTGGCAAGAGCCGATCTCCAAGCTTCGTCCCCACACAAGGAAATTGTACCATGTTGTTGTAAACAATGCCGGAGGCATGGGTAATACACATTATGTGGATCTACAATAAGTTTAAATTTACCAGTCCAGACATGCGCTTCTTCCCTTCTGTTGCAGAAAAATCGGCCCCTGCTAGAGGCCTCCTTGGCTCCAAGTCCATTATACTCACAACCCTGCGCATGGCCACAAGTATAAGATATATGTAAAAGCATTTGTTTAAATTAGGTTAATTAGAACAAGGGCTAGGAAACTTATACTACTAGAAAGCCAATCAAACAAAATACAAACACGTGAGGTATTCCGGGCCAGGCCAGCAGCTACTAGAGTAAACCTCCACCTAATATCTATGGTCGAATTCCAATTGGGTTTGAGTTAACTTTAGGGGTCATACTAATATTAATTAAGCTGGAAACGCATGAATGTTTGAGGGTTAAGACACTGCTACTGTTTATCTAGTGCAGCAGCAGCAACAACAATAGTAATAATGTATGTATACCTTCATTGAGCGACGAAGTACCACGTCGGCTTCCAAATCTTTGGTGTTGAGCGCTGGACGATCAGTTTCGCCTACACAGTATCTGGCCACACTTGCTTCCTTTGTAATGACAAGGATACAACTCTTAGTAGGCTCTGATAAAAAGGCAGCTTTTATTTGGTCCCAACTATCTGTCGAGTCCAGACCATTAATAACCACGAGGCACCTGTCTTCCCTGAGAAACTTATGACACCCTTGAATGACGCCTGTGTCTCCCATTGTACCAGCTGCTATAATTTTCTTGGCTCGAAGATCATTTGAATGAAAATTCAAAAATAAATGCCGAGCAAAGACACCCAAACTAAAGGAATAAGGTACATCGACCCAGCTGTGTCGTTCAAATTTAACTTCCTCAAATTCTTTTGACTTATTTGTTACGCCTGCGTACACCTTATCAATAAGAGTTGATGACCTTAGATCAGGATGCTTCTGCACAGAGATCACACCAACAACATGTCTTAATTGCCAAATGAGTTCACCCATGTCACTACGACGTTCAGAGACCTGCACGTAAGAAAATTGGATAGTTTAACTAGAATGCGAGGATCAGAACAAACCGGTCTCCATTAATATGCATTTCCCCAAACATTTTTTCTTTAAATTAATTATAATTCATAAGCACACCTGGGTCAATGAGACTACGTCTGTTAGCGAAGCCAATTTTTTTAACCCCCATAATGCATGATTAACTGCGAAAATGACACTCCCTAAAAGACTGCTAAAATGGTAGAATAAGCTAACTCTCTATTCTAAAATAGTACTAGCAAGTAGCAATACCTATTTTTTCTGTGCATGCAACCCTTCTACATAAACAAATCATGCATGTCCGCCATGTCATCAACTTGGCATCTCACTACTTGTTGAGAATAATTCCTTATCACAAGGAAGTGCGTATGTATTTATAAAAGTAGAACAAATGATTACTATATGAAGTTCTGAAAGAATAAATACTAGTATATGTACTTGCAAAAAGGATGTAGTAGACAAAATAGTGGTAGCTTTTTATGTCTACAATTACGTTGGAAAATCAGTGGTCAAAGAAGAATGAACCTTATGATACATTATTAGGTGTTCATTACACTAAATTCACTATACTCTAACTTTCATGAATAAAAGTCCAAGTAATTTGTTTACCTGTTAGTAGTCCAAGTTTAAGAAGTTTGACTATGTATTTATAGGATGGCATCTATTTCCGAATGAAGAGTAGTGGTACTAGCTAGTAGTACTGAGTAAGAAATAAACCTTGTACGGATGACTATGAAATTAAGGAGGTAGTTTGATTTGCTGTGTTGCCACATATGGGGTTTACGCACCTTGTTGAAGAAGGCACAAAGAGATTGGCCACCGGAGAGTTGTCTGAGGTTCGATACTTGATAGGGATTCCCCGTGCACGAGAAAGCAAGACCCAACTGCTTTGTCGTCACGACAATCCGGCTGCCGTTTTTACTTTCCGGTAGGTACATTCTGATGGCATCCCACTCTACCACAGAGGATAGTTGTTCCACGATAACGAGATACCTCAGCTGGCTCACTTGCTGCATGAGCTCATCTTCCTTGGCCACCGCTTCTTTCATATTTTTTCGGAAGCCTGCTACTCCTACACTTGCTCGGTTAGAGCTAGCATAGAATTGAGTGAGCAAGATTTTGATGAACTCATTGAGGTTAAAAGGATGCGTCAGCTTTACCCAGGCTCGGCTTGTGAATTCTTGGCAGATTTTTGGGTCATTGTAAGCCTCCCTGAGGACGTGTGTCACCCCAAGATCAGATGCTCCTGGGCTTCCACATACAGAGATAACCTCAAGGTCACTACCTTCATTGGTGATCAACTTCCTGAGGTCACCCATATCAGGCCGTATCTTATCTGTGGCCTCCCACACCTTGTGCAGGATGCGGAATGCCGCTGCTGGGCCAGAATCAGGCATAAGCTCCGTCGTCAAAGATGAGACAGTAGTAACTACTGTAGGCTTTGAGTTGGAGTGGGAGCCAGAGTCACCAATGAGGTTGTAGCGGGTGTTCCTCTGGCTTACATCCTCCACCCTCGCCTTGAGCCGCTGAATATCCGCGACCGCCACATCCAGAGGCCGCACCGGTGCCATGCAGTCCGGCAGCACGCGCCACAACCAGGACCAGGTTGACTTGTTGTCAAGGTGGACAACAAACTCGAGGCAATCCTCCACATCGAAGGCCAGGTCACGGACGTGCCTCACCCAGGTCCTCACCACTTGGGTGTTTGCCCGTTCCTTGTTGGCAGCGTTGAGAAATGATTGCATCATTTCGAACTCGCCAGTGATGAACACCAAATCATTCTGCACTCGAATCCGCAGCTTCGCCTCCTCATCGATGGCTGACTTCACCCTGCTCACCGTCCCCTCCACCGCCGTCTTGGTCAGACCAAGCGCGAACTCCGCCATTCTGGCTGATCTCGATCTGCCTCACTTGTGTGTTGTGTCTACTCAGGGTTGCTGGCTTGTGTGTTTGTTGTCTACTTAGTATTGCGGTTCGCAGAAGCTAGCTGCTGGAGATGGAACTACATATAAATCGGAGATCTGGTTGCTGCAATCAAGACACCCAATATTCTAGGTGCTTTGGCAGCTGCTTTTGTTTAGAGAAATGATTAGTACCAGTACTACAGCTTTACAGCTCAACCCCCAAAACAAGCAACGAATCCCAGGGCCCTTAATATCCACCCAAATGTAGCAACAAGAGATAAATAAAATCAATAGCTTGCCGAAAAGCATGCCACGGTCTTCACCACTATCTTGATAAAGCGAGCAGAGGCATATGCATGGGCGGAGCCACGTTATCGCTTCCGGTGTCACTGCCACCGGGTAAAGTACGTGCTTAATTACCTTATACTACATAGTCCTGATTTTTGGGCTGGACACCGGTAATTATTGAACCGGGACACCGGCCAGCCCAGACAAACACAGGCGAGGCAGTGCAGCCCAGCTATACATTAATCGATCCCTGGTCCTGTACGTGCGCGTGTTGAAAAAAAACTATCGATCCCCATACGGCTGTACCCTACCTGCAGGTGCGCCTGTTCGGTTGCTCGTCCGCTCGGTTTCTGCGCTTCAACCCAGCGCCGCCGTTCTCAGCCCTTCTCCGTCACGCGGCCAGCCGCCGGTCTGCCGAGCTGCCGTTGTTCAAGCATCGCTAGCCGGCCACCTCTACCTTCGCCCCACTCAGGGATTGTTGGAAATTCGGGGTAGGTCTCAACTCTCAACTCAGCACTTGGTAATTGCCGATCTCTCTTAAATCTGAAATCTCTATTCAACTGTGTGTAGGAATTTCATTTTTTTTATTTCTGTTTTTCTAATTGTAAGGCTAGGGTCTTAAAATTTGAAGGTATTTGGGGACAATTCGCTGCGATTCATATATAACTAGGGGAGGATTATTTTTGTGACAGCAATGAGGCACAATGTCGAGTAAGTTTAGGTCCCTAATCGTATCATTCAATCAATACGTTTTGTTTATTGTTTCTATTCTTGCATATGCAAACACAAATAATGTAACTCGTACATCTTTGCTAATACAATAATAATTAATCACAGGAGAATTTATGGAAATGTTTTTAAAAAAATGAAGACCTCGGCATAAGATGATATAACTAGCCCATCACATTCAGAATATATTGACATATGTCGTCATCTGATCATATTTGTTTTCATTGTTTGGAGTTCTTATGCTTAATTGTTCAAATTTACATAATCAATTAGTATTTTAAGTGGAAGTGAACAATTTATTTTGATCAGAAATCTTGTTGCCATATAATTTGTGTTGTTGGGTGTGTTATTTATATATACTCCCTTGGTAAAGTAATACAAGATAGTGATCTAAAAAGTCTTATATTACTTTACAGAGGGTATTATTGCTTAGTGTACATCCTTGTATATATGATGTGCACGTGGACACCGGGACATTTTTGTTCTGGATCCGCCCCTGGGCATATGTAACTCTTCACTTGACACTTGAGTAAAAGAGGTAGACTAGCATGACGTGATGTGATTAGCCCACGACCACGACGAGATGCTTGGTTCTTGCCTAGAACCAAGCAAACAATTCTTTCTTTCATCTCTTTGTCCCGCTGCTTCCCGGCATATGTAACTTCTCAAATATTGTTCTGATATAGATTTCTTAACATGTTTGTTAGTTTCGCAGTATTGTGCTTTTGCCTATCAACCACAATAGGCAAAATATTTTGCACAACTTTCTAACTATATCTCCAACGCAACACAATAGTGCTATGTGATATACTATATATTGAATGTTACTGTGGCAATAAAAAATGTGAGTGCTTTGATAATATATAAAACCAGTACGCACCCACTATCTTGCCCTAGAGCTCTGATATGTCGGGACTCGGGATCGTCCCTGTGCATACTGTGGTAGAATGAACACGTCGATCAAGATCATAGATAAACCCAGTACACGATGTTTGCTTCTTCTTCTTTTTTTGCGGGGAGAACATGGTGTTTGTTAACCAGGGGCAAAGCTTACATCCACAGGGTGATGCTCCCCACCATTTGGTAACATGAGCCGTCTAACTTGAACACATGTCAGCGTGTTTACATGAGCCACTGGAATTCTTCTTTCAATCTTAAACATGCTGCTGCATAACTTAACCTCTGAGCCGTCTCACCTAAAAGGCTAAAACCAAGCAAAGGATTCTTTCTTCCATGTTGCTGCTTCTTATGGTTG
This sequence comes from Triticum urartu, assembly GCF_056163025.1. Taxonomy (NCBI): domain Eukaryota; kingdom Viridiplantae; phylum Streptophyta; class Magnoliopsida; order Poales; family Poaceae; genus Triticum; species Triticum urartu. The sequence goes on from NC_141879.1 coordinate 719,913,626, forward strand.
TGTGCATCATGTGATGCAGAGGCCGGGATAATTCCTTTTTATGAAAAAAATGCTGCTGCTTCTTGGCATATATAATTCCTCCATTTGATGTTTATTTTAGCAATGCTTTTGATACCTTGCCACCTTCCTTGCCTAGGAGATGGGGCCAGGCAATGAGCAACTGGAGGATTCTTCTCTTGATCTTCACGTATGCCGTATGCCGATGCTTATTTCTTTGGCACAACTTCCCGTCCATGCTTTGATTTGCTTTTGACTGGGCAATCACTTCTCGTCTGATTTATTAAAACAAGGGGGGTAAAGAAACCAAAAGAATCTTGTTCTGATCTTTGCGCATGAGCTGCTTGTAGCTTGGCACATGCAATTCCTCCTGGCCTAGAGCCAAGCAAAAATCAACCAGAGAATTGTTCTCTTGATCTTGCCGTGCTGCCACCGCTTCACGTACATCAGCCATGCAAAAAGTATACTGACATACAGCTTGGTCTGAGACAGCATATGTTGTGCGCGCGTGGGACAGCATATTGGCATGCAGCTTTAGTTTGAATGCTGTTTCTGGTAAACCACACTGAGGAATACAAATGTCTCGTATGTTTTTGATGCACTAGACTGCGGCAAAGACACAAACTTTCCGGGAGAAAAATGGATACAGCGGAGGAGGAGGTCCTGTTGTCTTTACGACCAGTTACTGATGAGTGTCGTACGTGTATACTCAATTAGTTTGCGCTTCATATACAGGACCGCAACTTTGACGTTCAAAGATTCTTTGTCGTAGACACCATGCGTGAAGCCTCTCGTCCTAGTTTGGAGGTAACACCGGTTATAACTGAAATAGGTTTTTGCCAGTTTATAAATAAAGCTATCCAAGCATCATGACAATAAATAAGAAGTATAGTAAGGCAACGGCACAAGACATTCCCAAAAGCGATGCTGCTCCTCAGCTTAACATCCACACCAAATCGTAGCAAACACGAGACTATTGAAACCAAAAGCTTGCTGAAAAGCATGCCACCGTCTTCACCAGTATCTTGATAAAGCAAGCAGAGAGGCGTATGTAACTCCTAAAGAGATAACGTGATGTGATTTGCCCATCACCACCACGTGGGATGATGCTTGGTTCTTTCCTAGAACCAAGCAAAGGATTCTTTCATTATCTTTTTGGGCCAGTGCTTCCGGGCATACGTAACTCCTCCAATTAATGTTTATTAGTGCTTTAATGCTTTTACAGTTCTACTATTTCTTTCTCCAATATTTTCTAAACATGCATGGGCTCGTATCCATTATTTAGATTTCTTAACATGCTTATTAGATTTACAGTATCTAATTGTTGCCTATCAACCAACGCAAACGCAAAATAATTTGCACAGTTTTCTTACTATCAACAAGAAGTCTTTGTGTAATGTGATATATATATATATACTAGTATATACTGAATGTTATTGTGGTAATAAAAAATGTGAGTGCTTTGATAATTCATATAAAAGGGCCCCACGCCGCTGTCGGGGTCGGCCCTATGCATACTGTGTTAGAATGAAGACGCCAAGCAAGATCATAGAAACGAGTACGAGCCGCCTGGATGTCAACACATGTCGTCAGCTCCCTCAGCGTGTTTACATGACCCACCAGAGTTCTTTTTTTTTAACCTTTACGTGCTGCTGCTCCTTGGCATAACTTAACCTCTGATGCCATCTCACCTAGAACGAAACTGCTTTGCGCACGACGCCTGCGTGGCCGATTCATGCACGATTCAAAATCAGACGATGTCCTGCAGTTTATTCCCACAAACCAACGGCTTGATTAACTACATCGTCCATAAATCATGCACATGTGTCGTGTGTATAGCATCGTTGCACCTAGAACCAAGCAAAGGTTCTTCCGTGCTGCTGCTTCCTGGCATATCCATCTCCTGCAATTGATGTTTTAGTAATGCTTTTGATGTATTGCCACCTTCCTCGCCTAGGAAATGGGGCCAAGCAAAGGATTCCTCTGATCTTCACGCCTTATGCATCCTTTGCTCTTTGGCACAACTTCCCGTCGATGCTTTCTTTGCTTTTGACTCGCCAACCATCTCTGGATGAAACCAAAGGAAAATTAAGAAACCAACTAATTCTTCTTCGTATCTTAACGTACATGTGGCTTGTAGCTTGGCATATGCAACTCCTCTTCTAGAGACAAGCAGAATGCAGCCAAAGAATTGTTCTCTTGATCTTGCCGTGCTGATAAAGAAAAACAGGAAAAATCAAGGAAAACTGATGCATGAAACGAAAAGAAAAAACCACATGAAAGGTTCTTTTTTTTCAGTCAAACACAAAAGCTTCTAAAACCAATGCATAGAATCTTTTCAAAATTGCTCTAGGAAGGTACATGAATGGACCTTGTTGGGCCGGCCCGGTAGCTGAAGCGCGAGAGGCGACACGGTGTCTGGTCTCGCAAAGAGAATAATCTATCCCAATTTCAAAAAAGAATATTCCCAAAATCCATAAGAAGAGCAATATAAAAACGGATTATGATAACCAATCCATGCATCAACAGATACACAGTCCATGCAGGTATTGATAAGATCTCCAAAAGTATTTATTCCTAAACATTTGTACAGCTTGTTACTCTTGCTTTGCGTCTTCGGTTCTTATAATCATTAAGGCACAAAACAAAACTTATGTTCGATGAGATTGTATCATATCTGCTAATGATAGACAGATTAGTCATATGTCTAACAAGACCAACAATGGAATTCGTGCCCTAGATGCGAAACGGTTTCCTCCACACGAAACGCGCCTCCCCAGGTGACGTGCGTTTCTTGCCTCCCACCGCCACCGCCACCGGTCCGCCTCGTCTTCGGTTGCCTTACGACCATAGAGGCGTCGCGGACCCCGACCCCTGTCAGTGGGGGGCTTCTGCTCCGGTTTTAGATGTTTTCTTGAGTTTGGTTAGGGTTTGTGTCATGCTCAGGAATGTGAGGCGATGGCTCTTCGAAGATAGAATAAGGTTCTCCCCGTCTAGCCCCCGTTATGGCAGTGCATCTAGCATCATCGGAGGACATGTGGAGGTGTGTCTCTGGCACATCTCATGGGATTCAGTCGGTGTCTCTCTTACAGATCTACTCTGATTCAATCTTCGCCCGTTTACGTTGGCATGTCTACTTAGTTGGATTCTTTCGATCTACACTTATCTTCATTGACGATAGTTGTTGTTCTGGTGTGCTAGTCTAGCAGGGCCTTATCATAATGACTTTCCGACTGTCTGCTACAATAAGGTTAACCCGGCCTTGGTGAGGGAGGGGTGTTGAAAACGACGTGCCTTTGGCGTGATTGCAATCTGATAGATTGTCTACCGTGCTGGATGTATTTTTGATTATATTTTGTATTCTTTATACTATCATGATAATTGATGAATAGTTTAAGTCTGTAGATATGAATTGAACCATTAGATTTTTTCTGAGGAGAAGAATTGATAGGCCTCCTTCGGCCAGGAGCATATCAGCAAACTTAAACTCACCCGACGGATTTACAACTCGCCACAAGCAGCCTCCATAGTGGACCAGCCCAGTATCAGCCGTTCCATTTTTGCTCTTTTGTTTGTTTATTTCTGTTTATCTCTAGTTCGTTTGTTTATTTATTTTTATTACTTTTTTGTTTGATTTTCTGAAAAACTATTTTTTAAAATTCTAAATACATATGTTCCAAAAATTAATTTGCCGAAATATTTAATAGCTTTCATCACACATTTCGAAAATGTAAATGCTGTGTAAAAAAAATGTTCCTGCATTTATAAAGGCATATTCGTGCCATCCAAAAAAATATTCGTGCCATTGAGAAAAGGTTCACATATTTTCAAAATTCCATGTGATGTCAAAAAAATGTGCGTGCAATTGTAAATATTTGTTCACATAGTTTATAAAGAGTTTTATATCATTCATGAAATTTTCCACCACATGTAAAAGTATTCACACGTTTCAAAAATATATTAGTGGCATTTTTTTAAATGACTATGCAGTGCAAAACAATCTTAGCATAATTTATAAGAATGTTCCCTACCATTCAATAAAATGTGTTAAAATATAAAAATGTTTGCATGCTTAAAAAATGTTCAACGTGTATTTTAAAAATATTCAATGTGAATTTGACAAAATGTCAACATGTATTCAAAAAAAATCAATGTGTATTTGCAAAATGTTCCACTTCTATCTGAAAAATGTTCAACCTGTATATAAAAATAACGTTGAATGTGCATTTAACAAATGTTCAACATGTATTCGGATAAGAATGATCAACATATGTTTGAAATGTTCAACGTGTATCTAAAAAATGTTCACATGTATGCTTAAAATTTTGAACTTACTAAAAATTTTGAAATGCATTTGAAACAAGGAAGGAAAACAAAAAAAAAGCTGGGGAGAAATCAAAGAAAACTGATATAGAAAACAAAAATAAAAAACCACGCAGAAGCTTCTAAAACCGCTCCATAGAATCTTTTCAAAACCACTCCAAGAAGCTACAGGAATGCACCTTATTGGGTCGGGCCAGTAGTGCAGCGCGAGAGGCGAGACGATGTTCTGTCTCGCAAAGAGAATAATATATCCCAATTGTCCTAAAAAAACATTCCCAAAATCCATAAGAAAAACCATCTAAAAAACAGATTATGATAACCAATCTATCAACACATACACTATCCATGTAGGTATTGATACGATCTCCAAAAGTATTTATTCCTAAGCATTTTACAGCTTCTTACACATATTTAGGCGCAAAACATATCTCTACTCCTAATGGAGCAGTTGGTAGTCTCCGCCGGTCAATTTTCGTCCCACCTCCACTGGTTTTTTTTCGTCCTAAAAAAATCTGCGAAATTTCGTAGGTTAAGCAGGAAAAACCCTCCGCTCGATCCACCCCTCGTGCGACCGCTCTCTTCCCCTCTCCTCCCGATGCGGCGCTGCCCCCATCTCTTGCTCCTCCGCCGCCGCCGCCCCTGCTTCCCCGATTCACGCATCTCACCCTCCCTCCTGCACTAGCATCCGCCGCCGCCAGTGCGTTGGTTGCCTCCTCCCCCATCGCCGGCCACCTCTCGCCCCCATAACCGGTCGCCGCCAGCCTTCCTTGCCGCCGGCGCCGCCGATTCCTCATCTTTTCTTCGTAGCCACAATCTTCCCTCGCGTCCGGGCTCCTCCTCCGCCGCCGCCGCCCGAACAATCGATCCCCACCTAGCCGGGGATGGAGGCGCGCGAGGACGTCGGCAGCAGGAACGGCGGCGTGGAGGCCTTCCTGGCGTCGTGCGCGGTGTCTGGCGACGACGCTTACGGCGCAGCCAGGGCCGTGCTCGAGCGCCTCCAGGCCCCCGTCACGCGCGCCGGGGCAAGGCGCCATCCGTCGCCGCCTCGCCGACGACCCCGCCGCCGGGCAGGAGGAATGCTTCCACGCCTTCAACCTCCGCATCCACGACGTCGTCCTACAAGGTCGGCCCCCCATCCTCCCCACTGCCCGACGATGCCTCCCCTTCCTCCTGTGTCGCCTCCCTCGACCATGTAGGCACGTCGACATAACCTGGACGCCGTCACTGCATTGATCATGTAGATCAGGGCGCATGCGACGTGACACAGCCATTTTCTTCGGCCGAGCACTGAAAAGGGGCTGACGGCTGCATCGCCATGCCATTTGTAGCTCCAGATTTGTAAGCCGCACAAGGTCATCTCTGCCGCTTCACTTCTGGTTCGCCTCTCTGCTCCTCCCAACGCATCTATCTCGTGATTTCAATAACTGAAGGTGCTGGTGGCCATCCTTGCCCTCTTCTCCTTCCCGTCCCTGACCTGCCATCCTCGTCCTCACTCACCTTGATTGGTGTTCTTGTGTTGCAGGGTTGAAGGTCAAGGTCGGCGACCTGTATGTCCACAAGTTGTCCCATGGCTGTTCACTGTGGGATGTGATCGAGAGGTGAGGCCTCTTTGCCTGTTGAACAGGTGCAGGGCCTCCCGCTTATTCCTACTTTCTTGCAGTCAAAGGACGGGGTTCGGTGAAACCAGAGCAAACTAAGGTCTATGGTTATCTCCCGAAAAAAGGGTGTATGGTTATTTTAATTCCCTGTTCTTTCTTTTAGAAAAGTCACTGTTATTCGTAGCCATATGGTACATGCATGTGTGTCAAGTTTCATTTGTAATAAATTACATTAGCTGAATTTAAACAGATTAAGTTTCCTAATGCAGGGCAAAAGCATAGTGTATTCAGTTTGATATTGTTCCCGTATTTATTTGTTCTGGGCATAGCTAAACTCTCAAATTGTAAAATCAATTTGTCCAGTTTACATATTTTCAATCAGAAGTCATCTTGTTTTGTTCATAAATTGTGTCATTTATAGTTTAACTTAACTCGTCATGTAATTATCTGTTTCTACCTATTGGAGGGCATAGCACATAACCTGTGGGCCAATGGGCTGAGGTTTTCAAATGTTATTTTACCCCTCGTGTCTATTATAGGCTAGATACATTTCTGCCATCTTATTAAGTACTCAGATTTCTATTTAATGAACTCAGATTTAAAGACAATAGTCCTTTCCCAATAATAAAAGATGTATTTTATGAGGTAGTACAGTCGTAGACTTTTCTTATGTTCTGATTTGTCATTCCACCTCACTGAAAGAGCTTGTAAATTTGTAATTGGTTCAACAAATAGCATACACTTTCTTTCGGTTTGAATAGTCTGAACTTTGTAGCTCAGCGGCTACTTTGCGGGTGTATTTAACTCTTTTGGCCACACTAGGAAAGGGTAGACTATTTTAGGTGATAAGTCGGTTGGTTAATGTTGTAGTCCCTTTTTTATTGGAATGTTTTATGTTTCTGTACATTAGTTTTGGTAGAAAATCCACATCTGCTGTGGCATCTCTTCCGTTTTTGGTGTTCTCCTGAAAGAGCGAAGGGGCAAAGGGTTTCTTCAGTATTGCACAAGACTTTGATCTATCTGGTTGGTTCTGCTTCAGCTGGGGTTATTGGCTTATTGCCGATGTTTCCCTCTGCTCTATGGAGGCAGCGGCATATGTAGGATCCTGAATTGGGGTGTAAAGAGTAAAAGAAAAAAAAACTCCACTAGACACGCACATTTTTCTTTTGAGGGGTACCCAGCCATGTGCGTATGCTCGAGCTATAGAGAAAAAAATTGTTGCTCACTCTGGAACCCATTGATCAATCGGGGGAATTGCAGTTCTGGTCTGATGGCCTTTTACGTGCTAGGCCAGTTGCTTAGTTAATGGCTTGAGGGGGAAATATAAAGGGTGTTAAATGATAGGAGGTGGGCAGGGCTGCTTTGCTACAAGGCACTAAATTTTCAGATTATTATAGCTAGCAAACTACACATATATGTATAAACCTTGGTCTGCAATTGGTAGTAGTACTTGTTTGTTACTGAACTTTGAAATTGGTTTGCGTAAATTTGGAATATGTCTTGACATATTTTACTCGGCCGCGGTTCAGCTGTTAGGTTTGCTTCAAAATTTTACTTTCTGTGAGCATCACTTTCTTAGGGCATCTGATTCCTAACAGCCCTCTAATGGAATTCATTATGCATATGCATTTCTCAATAGGGAACAAAGGAAAAACATCTATTATTACTAGGTAAAAAAACGCGGATGACAAAGTGAACCAAAAGCAGGCTCGAGGTTTCTTGTCCTAAGCACCTGACCTGAGATAGCTTCTAAAAAATCCATAATCAGAAAGGGTCAAGGAAAATTCATATGAGATCAGAATACAGTAGGGCATTGATCAAGCGATTTATTTAGAGGAGTATTTTATTACATGCGTGTGTAGTACGGGTTGTTGTTTCACAATAGTTTCCATGGCCTCTAAGCATCATTATTCATGTGTGAACTTTCAATATTTGTGATTTTGGTTCTGGTTGCATAAGAATTTATCGAATGCTTTTAGGATCCCAGCAAAGAAGGAAGCTAATAATGATGGACATACCTAGCATTTTCGGCCCCGGACATAGGTCCATCACTCTCTACGAGGGCATAAATCATCATCCAGATCCAGATTCCATTTTCAGGAATAAGACCGTCGCACAGCTGGGATGTGGCAATGGTTGGATATCCATTGCGCTTGCAGAAAAATGGTGCCCTTCCAAGGTTGGTGTCTCTTGTCCCGTCCGCTATCTCAGGTCAGGTGTCATTATTCATGTGTGAACTTTCAATATTTGTGATTTTGGTTCTGGTTGCATAAGAATTTATCGGATGCTTTTAGGATCCCAGCAAAGAAGGAAGCTAATAATGATGGACATACCTAGCATTTTCGGCCCCGGAGATAGGTCCATCACTCTCTACGAGGGCATAAATCATCATCCAGATCCAGATTCCATTTTCAGGAATAAGATCGTCGCACAGCTGGGATGTGGCAATGGTTGGATATCCATTGCGCTTGCAGAAAAATGGTGCCCTTCCAAGGTTGGTGTCTCTTGTCCCGTCCCCTGTGGACATTTATCTTATGATCCTCGTTACGTAAGTGGGAACTGCAGCAATTTCGCATTTGTTTATAAAAGTGGGAGCTCCATAGTTAGATATTTACCCAGGTTTGACGATATGATACTTCACAGACTTCTGATAATCTGCCGACAGTCTAAGTTAGTCGGAGCATCTGAGAAAACAATATATGTCCCCCTCCCCTGGTTTTTTCTCGTCCTGCCTCCCACCTCCCAATTCCCCCGCAGTAACGATCCCACCTCCCAGTTTCGTCGGTTTTTTTCGTTGATTTTTTATTCGTCCCCCTCCCACTGGTTTTATTCATTTTCATGCTTGATGTAAAGTTTAGTGTTTCTTTCCTTCTGTTTCATGGTAATGATGCGTTGGATATGCTTTAGTGAATGGAGGAATCTGAGAACACATAGTGATTTAACCTTACCCTGTTAAATGCTTACATGCATGTTCATTCTGTTCAACTAAAGATAACCACGATTATAGGGATATTATCTTTCTACAAGCATGTTTGTGCGTAGGTATAAACATGATTCTCACCACCCTTCCTAATTCGTAATGCAAATACTTGACTAATGTTGGATCTTGCATATGCAATGAATACTAATGAAGGCCATGTGCCTTTCTTATTTCATGCACTCTTTGCCCAGTTACCTACTTAGAGTTTCAGTTCGCTGCACAATTATCGTGCCACTGAAATATGTAATGTGAAACCCGCTCCCATCTGTTCTCATTTTATAAGAGTGCAACTTTTTATATAACAGGACCCTTCCAGGTGTTAGATTTATAGTTAATTACTACTTAGTTTACTATTCAGGATGTTCACACATTTTTCTTGGGTACAATTAATAATTTTCATTCTTTATGTAGGTTTGGAGATGACACGTACTAAAAATCTAATTATTTTCTCTTGTCGTTTTTTGTAGTTAATTCAAGGAGGACCCTACATCTAAAGGTAACAGAGCAGTTTATATCATAATTCCATTGCTGGATTTCTAGAAGAATGAAAAAGGGAGAAATGGTTGTTTCATTTGGTGTGCGAATCTGGTTTAAAGTGTGCCTGCTTATATCTGGCAGATCTTGGTTGCAAAAGTATATCAGGAAGATCTTGGTTGCAAAAGTGATCAGATATACTCCTCTGTACCAAAATATAAGACGTTTTTCTCAGTTCAATTGAACTGCAAAAATATCTTATACTTTCATACGGAGGGAGTAATAGTCAACACAACCAGGTTGGTTCTGTAATTAAATGCCTAGCTAAGATCTTGTAATTTTGAATCAAATAGTTTGACTACACAAAGAATTATATTTACTTTGTGTAAGATCTTGTAATTCTGAACTATTCTAAATCAAATATTTTGTCTACTATTCTATATAGGTCTTAAGTAGCAAAGCTAGGCATTGTACATAATTTTGTTTTGCTTTGGATTTCAATTAACTTGGAATTGGGGGAGAAGTTAACAATAAGGTTCATGTCTACAAGGTTGGAACGTTGAGATATTAGGAACTGTGCATTAGTACTCCCCGTGAAAAACCGACCGGCAGGGAATGAGAATAGCCCACGAACTCCAGATTTTTTGATGGGTTTGTATTTGAATTTCTGTGTATTGATAGAAGTTTAAAGAAATATGGATAACAGTAAGCACATCATCCATACACACATGCACTCACACATGGCCAGTACCACCACTATCCTAATCATTTAACTACTGATTGGTTTTAATAACATTTTTCCCAGGCGGGGGCACATGCCATTTTTTCTCCTTCACCATGGACCCTGAATTTGCTGAACTCTGGGCGTGTCGATGGGCTGCTCAGCTTACATGTGAACTGGACGTGGCAAAGCTTATCCTGGAGACGAACTCAAAGCTATGAAAATTCATGTATACTGATTATCGAGCATTATGGTATGTTTTCCACGAGACTCAATTTGTTATGTCCAGAGGCATGGCTTTCAGAATAAATGCAGACTGTATGTTTACTCATTATCGTGATCTTTGTATATCTGTAACTACACCATACAGCTTGAGCCACTTGATGACCAACCTGCAATTAGATGTTACAAATATAAATGCAATATGTTAATTCTAAGGTGGCATCCAATTCCTAATAATTCATACCTGAAATAAAATTGTGATTTATTCGCTATCTTACTATCATATCCGCATCGAGCACAACCGAACTCCTCTTATATCCAGTGAGGCCAACTATCTAGAATATTGTCACCATCTTAAATCCATTGATGTTTTTCTGTTAAAGGCTTTGTTCTATGTACATACTGAAATTAGCAAAGCCAAACTTTTAATCTGAAAATATCACTTTATAGTACTTTGGTCTGTAAATGTGTTGCGTTGCTGTATTTTAAAGATGCGGTTTGTATTGGAAAAGATTACATTAAAGATGGTGTCGATCCTGATGACGGGCTGCCTTGCAGGGAAAGGGACGGGGGTACAAGGCATGGTCTGCGGCGCCGCACCTTGTTGTTCCCTGCCGGTGGCGGGCGAGCTGCAGTGGCGCTTCTCTGTTGCGTGGCGAGGGACGGGGGCGGAAGGTGTGCATCTGCAGTGCCACTCCTGGGGCATGCCTCTCCGGCGACATTGCCGGCGTACACAACATACCTTACTACACGGGGATTTCATCTCTGAACTAAATATTACGTCCGAAGACTGAAACATCCAGAAGATTTATTGAGACTATTCATTGATGGTCTTTCTCTACTACACGAGGAAGGTAATTTATGTGCTTCTTTTTCCATTTCAATGTACCGTTGTGTTATTTCGGTTGAAAAAATAAAGTTTCTACATATTTTCATGGCTTATGAAAAGTAGCTGAGATCCGTTGTTTTATTCCTACTTATTGAGGAAATTTCTGTGAAGCTAAAGTTGAAGTTGTTCATCTTTTTTTCTACAATTTAGTACTCTTGACATAGTTCTAAAATTTATCATTTCAAAAGATCAGTGTAGTAGTGCAGGCTAACAAAACCGTATTTTCTACAGGCCTGAGGTAGACAAACATAACAACTGATGAAAGAAGAACATATTTGTACCTTGTTGCCCGCTGACTATATGCATGGTTGAATTGTAGTATGTGTGATACATGAGAATAATGTAATATGAAGTGAAACATGGTGGATAGGGCTTCGTGAATGAGCTGGCGGAGAAGATGTCAGTGGTGGAAGCGGAGATGTTATAGAAGATGTTGCGGGCGGTACCGGAGGAAATGGCCAAATGGGGTTCCTCGGAGCCGACAAGAAGGATGCTGCAGCGGCACATATTGGTTTCCATTTCCATCCAGAGAAGAACTTATGAACGGTATGTGCGCGATCCATTCATTCTTTCGTTTGATCCTTCCTTATTCCCCTCAACTCAGATTCTTTTTCTTTTGCACTTACATGGTTTTTATGGATCAATAAATTTAGTGACATTAATGGCAATGAGAATATCATATATCCATAAACTTCACATTGTTGTTTTTCAGCAGAATATGATGTTTGTCTCTTTTTCATATGGACTGCAATATGGTCGATGGTAGCTTGCTGAATAGGTTAAGCGAGACCCAAGACATAATTTCATTCCCAGAGTTTGACTTGCTGAATAGGTTAAAAGCCTACTACAAAATATATTAGACACGGAGTTTGTAAGGGTTACATGTATGCAATTTACATGGGTCTATCTAATGTTAGAGTTTCATGCCTCTAATTATTTGTATTTATGTATTCTAGCTATGGATACCAGTAGCATTAGTTCTTTTAAAGTACTGCATTTATAAACTTTACTATTTAGATAATGTATATGAAAATATCAAGTAATTATAAATGCCATTTATGATCACAAACGATCTTACCGGATGATTGTTTTCATGGCCTTCAAAGAAGAGATATCCTAGAAGTTGAGTGCAGTTGGAGGGGCCTCAGTCCTTTTGAGCCAAGAAAAGTAGATGGGGCATGTCCAAGCTATGAATAGTAGATGGGAAAGTGTTGAAATATTTTGTGTTTCCATGGTTTGTAAATGGTAGGAGGTATATGTAGTAACCTGTACGGTTTCAAATGCCAAATTTCATGTGTAAAAGTTTGCTAGGGAATTCTGATTGTAGAATCTTGAAATAAGGGAACAAAATCCTACATGTGTCATATATTTAATTAATGGATAATAACAACAGACATGCTTTCATGAGATGATTAATCTTAAGCATAGAAGGGCATCCATGTGCCACCTATCATTTGTAATGCATAATAAAGAGTTCTATGTTTTTGTGTTTTGTGCATTAGATCTGATCCTATATGTTACCGAATTACATTGTAAGTAAAGTGGATCTCAATATTTTTGTATGTTATCAGCTATCTTTTCTATACATGTGAAATTTGATATGCAATTAGTAACAACTAACCTGCAATGAGTAGGAAGGCATAGTAATGTAATGAATAACCCAATATCGAATACTGATAATAATATCGACAAAACGTTCTTGATTTTTTAAGGCCCGTGGCAACGCACAGGCACTCTACTAGTTATGATAACCAATCCATCAACGCATACTCTTCGGTTCTTAATCATTAAGGCGCAAAACAAAACTTATGTTTGATGAAATTTTATCATATTTGCTAATGCTAGATAGAGTAGTCATACGTCTAACAAGACCAACACTTGAATTCGTTCCCTAGATGCAAAATGTTTTCCTCCTCACGAAAAGTGACGAGGGTTTCATGTCACCCACCACCAGGGCCGTCTCCGGTAATTTGGGGGCCCGGGGCGGAATTCAAAATGTTGGCTCAAATTTTGGAAAAAAAATATATAACTGAGGAACTATTTCTAAAAAGTCGCATACCTACCCAAGAAATACCTCATGGTAAAGCATATTCTTTTGCTCAAATACACAATATGAGTAGAACTAGAACTTGATGTGGAACGATCGGACAAAATAGAGACATGACAAAAAAAGCGTGGGGATATAAAAGAGACCTGATGAATAGGTTGCTTCGTCCGTGCCTATATGTGTACACACTACTGTTGCGGGCATCGACGAAAAAAAATATGTTCATCTTGAAATTGAAATAAAAATGGGGGCAATTTGAGTTCAATGGATTAATGATTTGTTTTCATTTCAATTTTTGTTCGACGTTCAAGTGCATCTATTTACAAATCAACACATACAACATCAATTTGGAAATCAGCAGATACAACATGTTAGTTCAAATGCATCTGCTGTTGTTATAGGTTTGTCTCAGTCCAAGAAATTACCGAATAGTTTGCTCTCGGCTTCGAAGGCGCATCCAGTCCAGGGCGAAGGGGAGGCAGACGAAGGTGCCCGACAGCAGCAATACGGGGGCTTGGTCAGTCTGGCATACGTTAGGAACTTGTGGGAACGGTGCGGAGGAGCTAGAAGGCTGACGACGGATTGCAGCAGATGAGCAGTCCTCGACTTGTCTGCGGGGTGGGAGATGGGTTGAGGCGGCGCGAGCGTGCATGGCAGACGACTGGGGATGGGGTTGGGCGCTGCGGCCTAGGGATCGGGACAGTACCAGGCTTGTGCAGAGATTGAGAAGGCGTTCGCGTCAGACTCGGGCGGGTTGCAGATATACGTGCACGACAGTTTCTCCCCGGTCGGGGGCCCCAAGATTTTGGGGGGCCTGTGCGGTTGGCCACTTTGGCCGCCCTCATCGACGGGCCTGCCCACCACCCCCGCCACTGGCCTGCCTCGTCTCTCGTGATCTTAGGACCATGGAGGCACGGTGGATCCTGACCCTGACAGTGGGAGGGCTCATGCTCTGGTTTAGGTAATTTTTGACTTTGGTTAGGGTTTCTTGCTTAACAAAGCGAAGCGGCAGCGGCTCCCTGAAGATGGAATAAGGTTATCCCCGCCTACTTCCCATCCCGGCGGTGTGTCTTGCGTTGTTGGAAGGTGTGTGGAGGTGTGTCTCCGAAGAATCTCACATGATATTATTGGTGTTTGTCTTCGATGGGCCTGTTCTGATCCCATCTTCGTTCGTCTACGTTGGTGTGTCTACATGTTAGATTCTTTCGATCTGCACTTCTTTCATCAGGGCTGGTTGCTGGTTTGGTGTGCTGGTTCAGTGGGGCTTTAGCACGTCGACTTTCCGACTGTTTACTACAACAAGGTTTGCCTAACTCCGGCGAGGTAGGGGCAATGACGACGGCGCACCTTCGCCTCGCTCCAATAATTGTAGTCATAGATATATGGTCCATGAGCCTGTATGTAATTTCAGTTCATTCTGATGTTCTTTGTACTACCATGATAATTGATGAATAGATCAAAAGTTTCTTCAAAAGAAAAAAAGACCAACAATGGTATAATCCAATGAAATGTCATACAATTTTTGTCTTCAACATACATGCATGGGACCAGATAGATATTGCAAAACCGAGGAAGTGAATCTTCTTCTCAAAATCTACTCCCTCCTTTCCGGTTTATAGGGCTTATCTCAAAATTTTAGTTTTTCCATTTTATAAGGCTCAATTTGATTGTTTCCCATCACATGTTCAGACTTCAAGGTGTATGAAGAGAAAACTGACCAATGCATGCACTTTATGCATGCATCCATTGCAATTAATGCGTTCGTAAACATAATTTTTTGAGGAAAACAAGAGCATTAATTGGGTGCTTTTGCAAACTACAAAAAATATTCCACCACTCATCATCTACCTTAGTTGGTGAGATTTTTGAATTGAGCCTTATAAACCGAAAGGAGGGAGTATCAATTATTCCACGCTTACATATCTTATTATTATTATTATTTAGTCATGCGAGCTTACGATAGAGACATGCATGTCTATAGTTTGTTTCTTAGCTCATACCTCTACGCCAAGGGAAGCACCTCCAGTTATCAATTTTTTGCACTTCCCCTTGTCATTAATTTGGTTGCAGAATCTAGTGAGTGGTTCTTCTTTTTTAAACCTACTAATTATTTCAAGCTTATTTATACTTTTTTTTTCTTTTCTCTAAACGATATGAACTCGGTGACAAAGACATGCATGTCGATAGTTTTGTTTGCTTCTTAACTCGGTACCTCAAGGGCAGAAAAGGCATAATTCTATGCAAAGAAAAGCACCAATCAATCATCGTTTCTTCACCTTGTCATTACTACGATTATCTTATTTTGATGTGGATCTGTGGCATCGCCAGACATGATTATCTCCTCGTCGAGAGATAACTTTGGTAATATGATCACAATACTCTTTCCTTATGTTTTCAAAGTAATGATGTGAGAGTATCTAAAAAATGATCGCATGTATAGTGGCGGAGACGGGGCAGCAGGGACCCTGGCTCCCCCTCACATCGATTTACAATGCAAAACTAGTCATTAGTTGCTGCTAAAAGCCTAATTTTCTATGACTTGGTTCTCCCAAACTGATTTAACATCACTCGCCCCCTCCCTCCAGTTCAATTTTACTGGCTCCAACACTGCGCATGGACAATTGTAGTAACCAGTGATTCCTCCAGAACCAAAAGAACTATCGGGCGTGCTACGCATCCATTGGCTGGTTTTCTTAAAAGATCTGTTGGGTCGTGAGCCGCCGATCTATGATGATCTGCAACAAGAGCCTCGTTCCAATTGCAACAAACCTTTTGTTGCAAATTGCAAAAACATGAATTTGTTTTTATGAGATGGCTTTTTTTTTTTTTGCGAGACGGCTGTATATATGACTCTTTTGCAACAAGAGCCTTGTTGCAATTGCGACATGCCCTTTGTTGTAAATTGCAAACATTACTTTTTTGGGGAGGCTACTCATTTTTTGAAGCTCTTTGTTGCAAAAAAAAAAAAACATCTCTACGTATGGACGTGTCTGTTGTCGGGGTTGTCTTCTACACCGCCACCTTCTACCCCACCACCCAACCCACGCATCCCACCTCTCTCCACCTCCATCCTCTCATGCTCTCCCTGCCCACACCCACCTTCTTCCGGCAGTCACAGCTCGTCACCACCACAGCCATGCCCAACCCCACTACATGTTGCGCACGGCTTGCCCTATCGCCAGCCTCTTCC
Source organism: Triticum urartu (assembly GCF_056163025.1). Taxonomy (NCBI): domain Eukaryota; kingdom Viridiplantae; phylum Streptophyta; class Magnoliopsida; order Poales; family Poaceae; genus Triticum; species Triticum urartu. The sequence continues at coordinate 719,930,067 of NC_141879.1, forward strand.
GCTGGTGGCCAGCGCGCCCTCGCCCTCCCCGCGTCGTCCTGTCCATCCGTTCTTCGGGCCAAGGCGGACACGACCCCTTGCCGCCATATCCAGAAGCCGCGGGCTCTAGTCGATGCTGCTACCGCTCTACGATCGCAACAAGAGCCAAGTTGCAAACATGTACTGTAGTACTGTAGTGAGGTTGCTCTTAATCCATCTGATTAAAACATGACGACCACTGAGACGGTGGATGCGCACGGAAAGATCAGTATGTTGATCTATGGTGATTCGTAGGAACTATACATGTCCCTTGGGCTTTAAGCCGTTAATTTACAGTAGACTAATCGATCTAGTAGTACATATTTTGCATCTTGCTAATGATCGAACGCACATGAGATCTTCTATAAAAACGTCTCCCGCCGTGCCGCAGTTTACACGCATCACCTGATCTGGGCCGTCCAAGACGGATCGAACGGCGCGCAGCAGCTGACGCGGTTTTTCCTCCGGCGACCACGAGCACAACATGGTGCCGTGTCTGAACCAAACGGCCGGCGGCCTGGCGAACGGGAAAGCAGAGCATGCGTGTGTCCGGCCGTCCTACCAGCACTAGTCCGTCTCCCACGTCCTGCGTCGGAACGCTGGCCCCGCCGCCCGCCGCGTCGTGATCACCGCGGCGCGGCTGGCCACATCCTGGTCGTAGCGCGCGCGCTCGTCGGGGTCGGCCAGCATGGCGTACGCCGCGTGCAGCCGGATGAACCCCTCGTCGCCGCCTGCGCCTGCGGCGTCCGGGTGCACGTCCCTCGCCAGGCGCCGGTACGCCGCCTTGATCTCGCCCCTGCTGGCCCCCACGCCCACCCCGAGCACCTCGTAGTGCGTCCTCCTAGCCGCAGAAGCCCGCGCCAGCACGCACCGCCGGGCTCCGGCGACACGACCTGGAAAGGGCACAGCTGCAGAAGCGAACGTAGCCATCTATGGTTCCTTCTCTGTACTTCTTGATCCAAAAGCAGAGTACTTGTTCGTTGCACTGTTGTCCGTCCTCGTCCAGGAGAAGGGAGGCGGCGATGGATTTATAGGGGCTCTGGGCAGGGGTTGAGGAGCTTACTCAGCACTGGATCTTATCTGCTTCGAGAAGAAGATTACGATTATGTGTGAGCTCCTGCTGCTGAGTCAGCCACCAGTGGCTTCTTCTCCTAGTGCCCAGCCTGTTGCTTTCGCGCCACCCGTCGTGGTCCGGTTGCCGCTGCACCTCCTCTTCTCTTCTCTTCTCTTCTCTTCTCTTCTCTTCTCTTCCCCCCAACAAGGCGGAAAGGGACTCTCCATCATTAAAAACTCAGTCTCTTCAACCAACTTGCGCGACATTCCGGGTAGCGGGCATTCTAACTAATCTATGTGCATCAACATTGCTTGCGGGTTGCTCGTCGACGAGCTCACAGCTCTGAAACTTCTGCTTCCTGTCATTGATCTCATGTAAGATCATGCAATACTTACCGAGATGGACCGAGTTCTTCGGGTCATTTCGAGACCATGCAATACTTACCGAGATGGACCGAGGCACCCAAAAATAAGCCAGTCTCATTTCGGCAAACTATGCCCACCGCCCGGTGTTGGATGATTTTGCCACTGCATCATCAATGTTCATCTTTACCTCTCCCGCTGCTGGCCGAATCCATGACGTACTGTGCCCCGTCGCCGGAGCTCTAGTGGGTCTGGAACCTTGGTTCATGGCTGGAGATCTTGGAGCTCATGCAAATACCTCTCGATGAAATGATGTATAGATAGTGGCCTTTATAGCGCGTTTGAGAGCGGCACTGAAGCTCATCGATGGAGGCCCCATACGCGACACAACTGCAACCAATGCGGGAGCAGTGCGTCCTGGACGGCACATCGGCTGTAGTTGGGGCGGCCGGGCACATGCCAGTAGAGAGCACCGATGGTGTCTGCTCACGCGCGGGTATGAACCCACCTACACCCCCTGTTTGTCCATATATATTTTCTATGAAGATGGATTTTTGATTCGTGCATGGCAGTTTGCATTGCAGTTTGTAGGAAATTGTACAAATTTTAGTATGGTAGTTTGTACGGGAAATTTTAGAAATGATTAAGATGTATGCAGTTTGTATGAAGTTTGGGTGGTGATTAACATGTAGCCATTACTTAAGATGTATGGCAGTTTCTAGGGAAATTGTAGAAATGTTTTTAAGCCCAGATGGTGTGGGCAACTAAAACTTTTTCACATGACATTCTTTGTATGATTGTGTTTGTTTTATTCACATGACAATGTGTTTTCTCGTGCCAACTCTGTAGGTAATCACCACAACATCATATAAATATTTGATTCATGATATTTTTGCCATGCGCAAATTTGTTATAGGCACCACAAAAATTTATACTATACTTACCATGGCAAGTAAACTATAATTACCATGGGAAATAAACTAGGTTTACCATGTCAAATATATTTGTAGGGTAGCATGGCAATTTATTATAACACCATGGCAGTTTTATTTAGATAGACCATTCAAAACATGGCAGAAAAATCATATGGCAAATTGAAAACATATCCGTTTTCGTTTAGTTAAACATGGCTTTTTTTATAACAAATTGTATTGGTCACATGGCATTTATGTGTGAAGTGACATTGCAATTTTTTGAAGAAGATCATACGGCAAATTCAAAACATAGCAGAAAAATCATATGACAAACTCAAAAACATGGAAGTTTTTGTTTAGTGGAACATGGCAGATTTTTAGAGCAAATTATTATTTTTGGTCACATAGCGTATTTTGTGTGAAGTGGAATGGCAAAACTATCATGCATCAATAAGTTCTTGTCAATTATTTTTTGTTTCGAGATAGTATCAACTTATGAAGATTTTTGGATACAAATATTTGTACTAGGTTTATGGCAAGTTCACATGTGCATACAATGTCCACATGGCTAATTATTAGAGCTTGTCATTGCAAATAATTATTTAACATGACAATTTTCTAGAGTTTTTCTTAATGTCCCATGAGAAATTGTATTTTTTTACATCACAAATATATAGAGTTGTCATGGCATATAATGTTCTTTAATATGGCAAATCGTTGTTTTTATAACAAATTTGTGCTAATGTTGTCATGTTTAAATTTCAGTATAGGTAGCATGGTATTTTTACCTATTTTAGACCATGACATTTTAACTCGTTAGACCATGTCATTTTTATTAGCCTGACCATGGTAGTTTTATTGTTAAGATGATGGCAGTTTTCGTTATTAATAAGGTGGCAGTTGAACATGGCATTTTTTAGCATATAGTGTTTTTTAATGTAAAAACTTAGGTACAAACATCGCACCCACTTTTTTGTGTGCATACAACGTTTTTTAATTTTTTATATATTTTTGTGAACACTTTAATTTTATAGACATTTTTAAAATTTTATATATTTTTTAGGTGAATTTAATTTTATAGATATGTTAAATTTGTATAAACTGGACTTTTTTGGGTATGAACTGGACCTTCTTTTGGTCCAACTAGAAGAGAGTAACACCGGCCTCTCAACATTTAGGGACCATATTGGCGTCCTTTTACTATGCATTTATTATACTTCCTTCGATCATTTTTAGTTTGCATATAAGATTTGTCTGAAATCAAATCTTCTAAGTTTGACCAACTTTATAGAAAAAATACCAATCATCACAACGTGAAATCAGTATCATTAGATGCGTCATGACTTTAATTTTCATAATGTATAACTTTCGCGTTATAAATGTTGATATTTTTTAATATAAATATGATCAAACTTTATAAAGTTTGACTTCAGGCAATTCTTATATACGAATTTTTTTTTATATACAGAGTAAAAAGGACATGAGGGAGTAGTGAAAGAAATAGGTAGTGACATCGGAGTAGTGGAATACTACTCACGCACCGCTCGGCATCCCTCGCCGCTGCCGCCCCCCTCCTGCTCCTCTTCCTCGGCCTCGTCCACCGCCCGCGCTCTGCTTCGGGCGCGGCGGGGAGGAGGGGCGCGGCTAGGCTTGGATGGCGAGCACCGCACCTGCGGCTACAGCAACACGCCCCCGAGGCGACGCATTCGATTCAAGGGCGTTTCTTCTTGCCGAGAGAGGATTCTTCAGTTCTTGGCGTGCTCTTCCTCTCTGATATCGAAAGATCTCAGATAGTAGTAGTAGTACCAATCTTGGTAGTTCCAATGCTGTATGTACTCTGGAGATAGCTTCTCAAGTGAAATTCCGGGGAAATTTTTGTACCAAGATGTAGCTCCAAGGAGCAAGCAAGTGTGTAAATCAATCTCCCTGCTGCCTGATGGTACAAATAATAAAGATTTTGAAGTCCAATGTATCTTATGTTATTATCATGCATGTACTGTGTGATTGAACAAACTAACAGGGTCGACGCCAAAGATTCTTGGAGAAGTCGATACATGGATGGAAAGAAGACATCAGGTGAGTTTCCCTTCACAACTTTGGAAACAGCACATGAATTTTGAAATCCTCACTTTTGTAAATTCTTATGTATGAATGCACTGACAGAGTAACAGGTCGACGCATGAGATTGATTCTTAGGAAAGTTGATGCATGAAACAGAGATTGGGCAATAAAGCGAGCCCAAGAGTTGGTTTCATGGTGGCGATTACAAAAGGTAGGTTGCTGCTATGCAGTTTTCCTCCCAACTTTGGAAAACAACAGTTGATTCTGATGCCAACAGAAAACTGCATCCATCCAGAAAACACCACAGCAACAGGTCAGCAAAGGAGATTGATTCTTACAAAAGTCAATGCATGAAACGGAGACAAGGTGACAAAGTGAGCTCAAGAGTTGGTTTCATTCAGGTGGCCAATACGAAAGGTAAGATTGATGCTATATTTTCCCTTCACAACTTTGGAAGACACTTGCAAAGTTGCAGGAACGGAAAATTGGCATCACAGTTGTTTACAAAAAGATTACGCCCCCGGTGCTAAGAGTCTGTTCCCTCTATAAACTTCATCCATCCATCCAATAGCATCTGATGCTTTTAATCCTCCTCTTACGAAGAGCACATCAGATACACAAAAGGCAGCTCAGGCGGCCAGCCTGTAATAGCTTCAGAGTCAATTACTCCCAGAACATACATATAGGGGCCAATGATAAATTAAGTCCCACTCGGACCAACCAAAAAATGACGAGCCTTGTATCATGCAGTGAACTTAAGCCAGTCAAGGCTTGCCGTCGATGGCTTGCTTGAGCTTCCTCCCTAGCATGTAGGAGAGGGGAGGCGGCACAGCGTTCCCGATCTGCCGGTGCTTGCTCTGGATGTTGCCAGCGAAATGGTATCCATCAGGGAAGCCCTGCGAGCACATTCATGTCAGTCATGTCATGGGATTGGATCAGAGATCTTCAGAATATATCAGCAGATGCATTCGATTCATAGCATAATGCATTAGGTTCTGATCTGCCTACAGATCACGGACAAGGCCATTGTGCTTGTACAAATGCATAATTATGATCCAATTATTTGATAAAATGGTTCAGTCTAGTACTCTAGTAGCAGCATTGATGGGAACAAAAACTAGTATGAACTATATGCTTCATTTTAGTCAAGCGTAAATGTCCAGGCACCAGGGGTATATTACTGTCTACTAGAGTCTATGCAATATTAGCACTACGATCTGATTCTCATAAAATAGCTCAATCTTAAACCCTGGTAGAAGCAACGATGGGGAACAAAAACTACTGTGAACTCTGAAGTCTGAACCGTATGCTTCATTTTAGTCAAGTGTAATTTTCAAAGCACCAGCAGGTGTATTACTGTGTAGTAATCTATGCAGTGGTATCATTTTTGGGAGTATATATGTTGGCAAAGTATTTTACCTGGGATCGGGCGCACTCACGAACAGTGATGATCCTGTCCTGATCAGGGTGGAAGCACATGCCGACCTTGCCCATTGGCTGGGGATCTGTCACAGATGTGGGGAAGTTGCCCTCCCAATCCAACCTCCCGTACAAGCCTTTCCACTGGTTGTGCCTCTTGGCCGTGTTCGGCAAGCACCAAGGGATCAACTCCACCGTTTGCCCTGTCGATAGCTTCACCTGCACGCACAGCATGATGAAAATCAGCTATCAGTACATCACATGATTGGCTACCAACAAACAAGGCGGTAGAAAGCAGCAGAAAAGGATTTGCGTCGAATGAAAAAGAAAATGGCAGAATGCTACCTTCTCATCTGGGAGGTCATGCCAGTCACAGCCAGGGCGCTTCGGGATGTGCTTGCACCTTATGAGATTGAGCTCATTCATTTCTTTAGCTATGTGATCACTCAGCGAAGATGCATCACCTCGAATCTTCTTCTGGAACCAGGAGACAGGCTCACTTGCATACTACAGCACACAAGGGAGAAAATTCAGCTTGTGCATATCAAGCAAGAGCACTGACACAACGGACTGAAGTGGGAGTAGGGATGTACTATACACCTACCGGTATTGTTGGTTTGCTGGCACCATTCTCCACCGGCGGCAGATCACCAATTGTATCCCTGACTGTTATAGAGCGGAAAGGAGCCCCTCCAGCAGTGCTCTTAGCAGCGGCATAGTATTTCCCTTCTGGTAGATTGATTTTCAGCTCAGGGCTGGAGAAGACGTGCATCGGTTCAGGCCAATCAGGAAGGGTCTCCCCAGGTGCAGCAGCCCAGATGAATGCCCTTTTCCTGGACTGTGCAACACCATAAGCACCTGCCTCTAAAATCCCAAACCGAACCTATAAAAAATGCAGAGAAGTTTAGAACATGTGGGAATGAAGGAATGCCATATAGTACAAGCAAAAACAGAGGAGAGCAAGTGTCAAGCACCTGGTATCCCATCTCCAGCAGTGATGCTAGTGTCAGTCTGAAGGTCTGGCCTTTGTTGAATGAAACAAAGTTCCTAACATTTTCCAAAAGGAAGAACCTAGGCCGGAAATACTCCGCAAAGGACAGGAATGCCAAAATCATCTCACACTGAACTTTGCTCCATGGACTTTGGTTGAATCTGTTCATTCCAGAGAACCCCTGAGAAAAGATGGACAGAGTGTCAAGCAGCAGCACTGAAGATTAACAAAGCATCGAGCATTCTCCTGGCATATAGATGAAACAACCAACCTGGCATGGAGGGCCACCATTGATGAACTCTACTTCACCTGGCACAGGGAGATTTTTAATCTTTTCATCTGAAAGTTTAGCTGCCCGTTCAGAAGCCTCGGTAGTTGAGATGCAATCATCAACATCACCACACTTGTCCATTATTGCCCTGCAAAGGCAAATGGTCACATGTGAGTTGGGAGATACAGGAATAATAGGTTTAGTGCGTCCAAAGGGGGGAAAGGTGGCTGCATACTTCAGAATCACATTGCAGTTCTCCACAAATACCACTGCCTCTGGATGATTTTCACCAAATGCATCCCCAGCAGGTTCTTCATATTCAATTGCCCATTTTGTACGTGATGCGCCTGTAAAGTCAAATGATCAGAAAGTATATGGAGGCCAAGTTTGTTCTATCTTCCAGCAAGCATCTAATAAAAAACATGCAGATGGAAATATAATTACCAGATAGCTGCAACCCTTCAGACAAACCTCCACAGCCAGCAAAAATATCAAGGGTTGCAAGACAGTTTTCTGGTGTCACATTCTTCTGTTTGTCAGAATCAGCTTGCAAAACGTCACAAATCTGCTTTCCTTTATTCTTTTTTACAGCCTGTGCCTTCCTTGTCAGGATCGTGAGCTTAACATTGGTCGGTAGCTGGTTCAAAGACAAGACAGGCTCAGTCAACTATCTGAAGCAGTTTCTCAACAAAATAAATGCAAAGTAACTGGTGAAGATCAAAAGCTGAATTTTGGCAATAACTAACCTGCTTGAGAGCTCCAGTCTTAGGGTCATAAAGATATTCACAGTAAAAGGCATGATCAACCACTACTGGAAGATTTGGGTTTGGAAGGTCGTTCTTTGCTGTAACCTCACATTTCCCCTCTATCATCACAACTGGCACACTCACTACATCTTCACTGTAGTAAACCTGGATCATCAAACAACAAAGAATAAATATTAAAGACCAAATGTACAAACCAAAAGGTTATGAGGAATAACAGGCGTATGACGATCGCTATGCAGATAAACAACAATGAAGTGAATATTTTTGAAGTGAATACTAGACCTTAAACAACAAGGCAAAAAGCAACAAACCTCTCTGATGTCTGAAGAGTAAGCTTTAGCTGATGAAATATCATCTGGCCTGTATAACCTTCTTACACTGACTTTGGTTGATTCTGGATTAGCTTTCTTCGATCCAGCAGAAGCTTTGATACTCTGCAGGTGACACACCACATAAGGCTTCAGGCCTACATTTCTTCCAGCCTTGTAGGTCCCCTGACCCTCGACTTCAGAGAAAAACTCAGGCCTGATGTACAGAAAGTCATGAACACTGTATGTAACATTCTTGAGGACAAAGCTGGTCTCTGATAATATCTTGAATTCATCACCAACTGCTTCTCGCTCCTCACAAGAACTACAGCGGCCAGTTCCAGTGCCCAGTTTATCAGAAGGGAGGGAGAAAAAGGCACCTTTCTCAGGACAGTATAAGCTTTTGCAGATATACTCCACAGGCAAACCTTTCCTCTTCCTGTCCTCTGCCTTGGCCCTCTCCATCTTAATAGCTTCTAAATGCTCCTTTCTGCACTTGTGGCCCCAAGGAACCTGCTGAAAATTGACGGACACTGATTCCTTGATGTCACTTGTTTCGAATTCCAAACAACCATTAGTAAAGAAAACCTCTCGTTCATTTGCAGCATTGCCAAGGACAGTGTGTGAACCCTTTTGCAGAATTCTTCCATGGATCATTTGTGTACCATCATGTTTCTCATGCATATACTCAACAAAACACATGATGGTTTCTCCTGAATCATCTTCTAGTGTGACTGCCCCACCAACAGCAATACTGAGATCTCGAACTCTAGCACATTTGTACAGAACTTCTCCAGAGAGTGTTTTCCCAACTGTTTGGCCCTCCCATTCAATTTCTTTACAAGCATTTGTTGATGACTTTTTAGACCTCGTTGATGGTGGGGTCCTAAAAACAGCTTCCTCGTCAACTTTAACCTCCACCTCAGCATCATCATCTTCATTCTCTTCCTGTTCCTCCTCAATTTCCTTCTGGTCATCATTCTCATCTCCCTCCTTGGAATCCTCTGGGAAATGAGTTGCATAGTAATCACTCCATATCTTGCTGATCAACCCTGTAGTTGTCGCACGCATAAGTTTTCTTTTAAGTATTGGGCCCATATTTGCACTTGGGTTCAGATTCTCTCCCCTTGTTGCCTGATTTTTTTTCTTCATCGCTAGTTTTATGTGCCTTCGTTCTTCCATCTTTGCAAGAAGTCCAGTGATGAAGGCACTTTGTTGAATAGTCCTTTCTGGATAACTTGCAAACTGCTGAAGAATTATCTGTCCATGCACCACAACATATCTTTCAACAAGCGCTGCATTTGTTGAAATAAATGCACAGTGCCCTTTCTCAAATTCGGCTACTCTCTTAACAACATCAGCGAAAGCAAGTTTGGAAGCGCGAGTTTGTTCTTTTAGAAGGGCGATGACACTGACAGCCAGCCTTGCTGTTTTAAGGACAGTGTCACACCATGGCGCATACTGCTTTGTTGGCTGGCGTAATTTGTACCTGAAATAATTGAGATCCATATGTAAGTTAGAGGGAGCTTTCATCGGAAGAAATTGCAAGATTCTGTGCATAAAATAAAATACAAATTTCAAGACAGAAGATCCGAAATGCATGGCAAGCTATTGAGCAAGTGTGCTTGTAATACAGAGGTAACTGGAGTTGCAGGAGTATTTACCAAGCTATGTCAGTTCGAATTAATATGCAGATCATTTCACCACCAAATTCTACAACCCATTCCTTGATTGGACTTAGATAAACTGCAATCCCTTTATCTTCCTGGTCAGATTTACTTGAGGAAGAAGATGACTGTGTTGACTCGGCTGTTGAACAGAAGTTATGATCATCTTCTCTCATAAAACCAGACCCAAAGATCACTATGTCATTTTCAGCACCTGCCTTCATAGGAATGAGCTCCAAAGGGATAAGTCTGGCATCTGAATTATACAGAGCCCAATTGTTGAGTATTCTTGTTGGCAGTTCCTCCACAAGCATGGCATCTTCGCTGTCAAGCATGTACTCATCCATTTCTACGCTAGATGGTTTATAGTATGCTGGCATTGGGTAGTCATTCGCGATCTCTGTTTCACAGATCTTGATATAGACATTTTTCTGTGAATTCTCATGCTTGCCTCTCTGCTTCTTGTTCATCTTCCACTCTTCCTCATCCTGCAACAGTCTTGCTAATTTCTCATCTTCATCCTCGTTTTCAGTCGCCTCCTTACACTGCCCATCCTTGATCGTCAGAGTTCCATCTGAGGTCATAGCTGCCAACCTGCTGAATTCCACCCTAGATTTACATCCATTTCTTAGGGCAACAAGAGCAGGCAGTGTGGACAGTATCTCATCATCGTTGTTTGCTGTATGGTCCAATGCAGTAAGCTGGTTATGGATAAACTCACCAATTGAGATTACAAAGTCCTTTCTCACTGTTCCATTGAAACTTCTCTCTGAATTAATGGAACGTACAACACTAGCAAGCAACTCTTCCAGACCCAGCAAAGGATTTCCGCCAACTGACCTGACTAGCTTTCTGTAAACTTCAACACAGATATGGGCCTTCTGACTGAAAAGATCAAAAAAAGACCGGTAACTACTTGCTGGCTTCACACATTCATAATCAGCTAGTTCTGTTGAGAGCCAAATTATCACAGTGTTTTCTTTATAGCCAGAAATTGCCCAGTCCTTGATTGGCCCAAATCTCTCACAGCGTATTCCCTTTTCCCTGGGCTTTTTCATATCAGCGTCAAAGGGCATGACAACAGCTGTTATGGAGATACCATCACTTCGAGACATTTCAAAAGGTTGCGGATTACCATCTCCATCATGCAGGATGAAATCACAGAGTTTTCTGCGAGGTTTCTTATCTTCAGGCCCTGTTTTTGTCAACCTAACAGCCTCTGTTTCCTCTTCAATCCGAATGTCCTTGATTGTGACAAGCATATCTTCTTCAGACAAGTAAACTGCCTTCTGTTTGAAATTAGAACAGGCAGCTGTTCTCTTTGGTCTCTTGGAGACAATGGTGTCATGACCATTGTTAGTGGTACCGTTGTTCTCTTTATTAATATTGTTGTCATCCTCGGTCTCATCTTCCGTCTTATGAAGCTTAGGTCTGCGCCTCTTTGTTCCTGAAAAGCAGAAAATGACAGACACATTAAGAACTGAACAAGATGCGAGAATATAAACATCAGATGAACCCCATACATAAGAATATTAAATGGAGTGCATTCAAAAGACGAGAAAATAAATGCTGGTCAATATTTAATACTTATTATTATCAATATGAACTTGGATTCTGCACTGAGCCCAAAACTCGGAGCATGTCGTGTTAAGTGCTATGCCTAATCAAATCAAGATGTGGCACTGAGCACAAAACTCGGAGCATGGCATATTAAGTGCTATCACTAATCAAATCAAGATGTGGCTATCATATGTATCTGAGCAGATTACTCCCTAATAACTTAAGCTCTTTTCGTCGAACACACACATATGTGTGTCATCTTGTACTAGGAAAACTTCAAGATGACACAGAACTTACAACAACAAAATCAAAATAAAGCAACAAACCAGAAAGCCAAAACAAATAAGAAGACTAAACAAGAACTACTTGGCTAGTTAGCGAAAACTAATAGCTTACACTTGTGTATCACAAATGAATAAATTCTGCTAGGGCGCGAGACAAGTTATCTTGTATTGAAAACATAGACGTACAACCCAACAGGGGAATCACCCTGTGACTTTTTTAGTAAGAGAAATAACGCATGAGGCACCCCGCAGAGGAAGCACCATGTGACCTTTTTAGCATCGAACACGGGTGGGTTGGGCACACTTGCTAAGGGATGCTCGGTTCTCAAGTTGTCTTAGGTTATACAAAACTCGACCCTATGTGGAGTTTTATAGTAAGAAGAAACAACCCATGAGGCACCACACGGAGGCCAAGCCTCAAACATGGTGGGCCGGGCATGCATTCATGCAACTAGCCAATGGAGTGGCACTCAGTTCTCTTGTTGTCGTGCATATCCTATACATATTTGGTTGGTTACTAACTGGTGAACGACAGTTACTTGCTATGTGATTTAGAAGTTACATTTATTTACTTTGATATCATCTATACTTTCCTCCAGCTGGAAGCTCATGGTTAACTACACATTATTTGATCGTCCACCCAATTTAATTATGCTCTAGCCAAGCTTCAACTAACTCATGATAGAAAAAGTAGTTCTAGGCTTCTAGCTAAGACTCCCAGTGCATAGCGGCCTTGTAAAATATATTGGCGAGTGATCAATTAAACGCCTGAGATGGCAAACTTATCAATAAATAACAATGGTATCATTATGACGAAAAAGGGTTTCCCTCCGCTTTATATTATAAAGCAACCACCACCGCATACATCCGAGAGAACTGATACAAACTCACGCCACGACCGCACTCAACAAACACACCCAAGGCAAGATACAAGGTGTCGGGCACCAACACACCACCCCAACGACTACTAGGACACTACAAATGAGCAAAGAAGAACCACTTTGAGCCGAGGAGAAGTGAGACGGCCAACTTCGTAGCGGGGACACCAAAACGGTGCCTCCAAGAAGGGCACGACCACAATAGCCACCACCGTCCGGTCCCGCGGATCAAGTTTTCACCCGGAGCAACACGAAGGGAGAGGGAGCACCGCGACTCCTCCTGCAAGGAGGAAACACGCCCACGGCCGCCGTCACCGTCGGCCAGTCCAAAGACTGGGCAAGTGATGTACCCCGTTGCTCCAACCCCTCCAACACACCCCCACTCCGTCAACCACCCACATCCATACCACCCGAGTGGCCATGTTTGCTCACCCGCACCCGAGCCACACAATCTGCTAAGACCAACGCGCCTTCCGCCGCCGCCCTGCTTCCAAACTGCCCCAAGAACATCAAAGGGGAAGGCTTTGGACAGCACTGCCAACCCCAACCATCGCCGGAACCGCCAGCGACCGTCCCGCCTCAAGCATCGCCAGGTAGCAATCAGCGAGCACCATGCCAGGGAAGGGGGAAGGGGGAGGAGCGGCACACGGCCACGCACCCCCTGCGCCGGTGACAGGCGGCTCGACCACGTCGGAGCCCCCATGCCTCCTACTGGCCTTTCCCCCCGAAGCAGTTGTCCGCTGAAGAGGGGGGGTAGGACTGCCGCCACAGCCGCCAAGGATGGACCCAAGGGAAGCCTTCCAACGCCACATGTCGTCGTCCAGGTGCCGGGGAAGAGGCCTGACCAGACGCTGGGGCGCATACGCACCTCCACCACCGCAGCCACGCCACCAGCATGGCCAGACGACCCACGACAGCACCGGTCGCCCGTGGCCCCTGCTGGCCTCGGCCCTCTCCACCAGACGGGCCGCCAGCAGCATATCAGGCCCATCTGACCGGCCCGTCTCGCACAAATCCACCCGAAGAAGGCTGCCTGCATCACCAACCTGGGCTGAGGCACCAGCTGCCGCCGAGCCACAGCCAAGCAGCAGGAAGAGGCCGCGCCACCACCAGACGGCGCCACGGCCTCCTCGCGTGCCCGACGCCGCGCCCCGCCATAGCCCAGCGCCACCAGCGGCCAGCCATCCCTCACCCGCTAGAGTTTCCACGCGGTAGGGAAAGGAGAAGCCCCGCCGCCACTTACGCCGGCTAGGCTTCGCCGGCGGCGCCTCTAGGCGGCGGTGAGTGAGGGGGCGGAGGGGAGGGGGTGGCGGCGGCCGCTGGTTCCCCGTCCGCTCGCGGGAGTGGCTCAGGGGGAACAGTTTTCACAATGGTAGCATTCATTGCTTCATATACTACACAACTTTTTTTAGACCAAATATAACACCACATATTGAACTCATAAAAAAAGAACAATAACAGGCCGTAGTCTAACAATGCGGAGACGTGCAATATTGCAGGAAGCCATGAACTAATAAATTGATGCCTAAAATGTAGGAACAGAAATAGCAAGGCAAACATACCTGCAGTAGAAGCGAGATGCGGAAATTTCGTCATAACTCCCCTGTAAAGTTTCATAATCAAGCAGATATGTCAGCTAGAAGTTGACATAAATGTAGCAATAAAGCTGCAAAATCAGGAGTTTGGCGGTTACATCACAAAGCAACAGTTCATTAACATATTGACAAAAAAGGACCTAGTTCATTGACACATATAACAATGAAATCGGACAGAGTTAATGACATCTGATCCAGTTTTTATAGCAACTATTGAAGAGACACATGATGTACAAGCCTACAGGGCAATGAAAGCATCTCCAGGGCGTAAAAATAAGCGCGCCACAAAAGGGGCCGCAGTTGAACAGTCAGATTCCACATAACACGCTAAGGCAAGCAAATTCACCAGCATTAATATGCAAAGACGGCGACAATGTCGCCGGCCTGCCGACAGGCACCTAGATCTCCTCATTGGAGCAAATAAATTAAGGCACTAAGCAACATTGACACAGTAATCACAGTTAACAAGTGCAACAGCTCCCAGCTGATTTGATTCCAAGTGAGCAAATACTAGTTAGTAGCAGTAGCAACTAATTAAGCAACAGCACTGCTGAGGTGCAACCACATCCACGGTTAATAAGGAGAGCAGCGCACAGGAGGCAGCAAGGGCAACAACTCCAGGGTGATTCGATTGCAAGTGATCACAACAGCAATTCAGCTACTAGTTCATCAATGGATGAGGAAGGACATGGTTACCTCACCGGTGGAATCCGCAGATCTCACCAAGCTAGGGAGGGTCACACACTGACACTCACAGATCCACGACCGAGATCAAGAATCCTGTGCAACAAAACAACAGGATATATCATTAGAGAAGCATCATAGTCAGAATCAGATTCAGAAATTTCGGCATAAGTCCCCTGTAAAATTCTATAATCAAGTAGAAATGTCAACTAGAAGTTGAGATAAATGTAGCAATCAAACTGCAAAATCAGGAGTTTGGTGGTCCCATCACAAAGCAGCAGCCCATTAACACAACTTGGACACAACTAATGACATCCAGTTTATAGAAATCATTTAAGAGACACATGATGTACAAGCCAATAGGGTAATGAAAGCATCTCCGGGACATAACAATGAGTGCACTAAATGTAACAGCAGTTGAACAATATGAGTTTTATCCTATGCAGCTATGTAGGAACACATTCTCCATAAAACATTAAGTCAAGAAATTTCACCAGCATTGATATGCAAAGACAATGACAACACCGCCAAGGCGCCTAGAGCTCATCAATGGAGCAAACAGAATTAGCCACTAAGCAACCATTGAAGAGACACGTAATGATGTACAAGCGTACAGGATAAGGAAAGCATCTACAGGATGTAACAATGAGCGTGCCAAATATAAAAGGGGCAATGGTTGAACAATATCAGTTTCATCCTATGCAATAAAAGTTGAGCAGATTGTGCATGACACGCTATAGCAAACAAATTCACCATCATTTATATGCAAAGACGACAATGATGTCACCAACTTGCCAACAGGCGCCTAGATCTCATCACTGGAGCAAACAAAATTAGTCACTAAGCAAACATTGAAGAGACACGTAATGATGTATAAGCCTACAGGATAATGAAAGCATCTACGGGGCATAACAATGAGTGCGCCAAATATGAAAGGGGCAGCAGTTGAACAATATAAGTTTATCCTATGCAACTATGTGGGAGCACATTCCGCATAACATGCTAAGGCAAGCAAATTCACCGGCATTAATATGCAACGACAAAAACAATGTCTCCAACTTGCCGACAGGCAACTAGATCTCATCATTGGAGCAAAAAAAATTAAGCAACTAAGCAACATTGAAACAGTAAGCACAGCTGGCAAGGAGAGCAGCGCACAAAGGAAGCAAGGGCAACAGCTCCCAGGCTCCCAGCTGATTTTACTCCAAGAGATCACATACTAGTTAGCAACAGTAGGCACTAATTAAGCAACAGCGCCACGATGGCACCATAACCACAGTTAATAAGTAGAGCAGCACACAGGAGGCGGCAAAGGCAATAACTTATGGCTGATTTGATTGCAAGCAATCACAACAACAATCCAATTACTAGTTCATTGACGGTTGAGTAAGGACATAGCCACCTCACCGGGGCAATCCAGACCCCAGCAAGCTAGGGAGGCTCACGCACTCACAGATCCAGCACCTGCGCAAGAAAACCACGGGATATGCCATCAGAGAAACATCAGAATCAGAAGTCAAAATGCGGAAACGCAAACACAGCTAGCGATGCCGCAATAGACCGAACATGGAAGCAGGGACACCCGTCTGGATTCGAACCAGATGGGGCGACGACCAAGACGCCGAGTACACAAAGCGGGCGGGGCTAGTAGCTGGGCCGAGCGACGGAAATGCGGGGAGGCGCACGGCTACACGGAAGAGAAGCGAAAGCACGCACACACCCGCATCGCCATTCCAGCCCTGCCAGGCCGGTAATCATCCATCCATCCATCCATCTGAGGCGACACGAGCAAGCACGCAGGCGCGCAGACAAGGCGAGGCGGAAAACCCGCCCCCCGGTCGGAAGCGATGGAGGGCCTGGTCGAGGGCGGCCGATCTTCCTGCTCGCGTGCCCAGGTCGAGCTCCGGCGGAACATCGGCCGTCTACGTGCCCCCGCCGGGGAGGCAAAATCACCGGCCGACCGACCGGAACTCTCGGAGAAATTGGGGGAAATCGAATGTCCCCAAATCACGGATCGCGCGCCGGCGATCAGCGAGCGGGGCGACCAAAAGCAAGGAAGCAAATCCCCTTCCCCAAAAAGGCCCAAATCGAAACCCTCGCCCCCCAAAAAAAAAATCATAATAAAGCAAGCTAATGCTGGGGCGGCCGGCGGGCGAGCGATTACCTGCCTGCGGGGGCAGGCGGGCGGGCGGGCTCCCTCCGGCCTCCGGCGACCGGCGGCGAGATGCGGGGAGGGGGAGAGGGAGAGGGGCGGTCTCGATCGTACGGAAGTAGGGTAGCTCGTAGGGGTGTGGGCGTGGGTGTGGGAGGTGGCGGGCGGAATGCGAAGAGAGAGTGAGAGAGTGGGAGGTATATGAGCGGAAGGCGGGCGCGGTCGGGGGGCCGGAAAGCGCGCGGGTTTCGATTTTTGGGGCGGCTCCCTTTGCGCGGGACAAAGCTCTCCACTCCTCTCCTCTCCTCTGTTCCCGGTGGGCTTTGCTTGCTTGGGCCACATTCGACCTGCACTCCATCTAAGCCATAGCGGTGAATCTTTCTCCTGTGAGATAATTTTGTACTAACTTTAATACAAAGTTATACTAAGCTTGAGACACTTATTTTGAAACGGAGGAAATACTACTTTGTCTAAGAAAAAGTTTATCGTTGCTTTTTTTTGGCAATGAAAAAAAGTTATCATTGCTACTTTGTCTAGAAAAAGGGCTATCGTTGCTGTTACTGTTGTAATAAAACCTACAAATATAAGCTTGTTTGTGATGCCCTCATGCTATGCCGTCGTCCCGAGCAATTAAGGGAGCGTTTGGATCTCTTTTTGCCGTTTTACCTTGCTATCTAGGCTAGCCTTGCCGATGAAGGCTAGCCAAATTGGCCCGCTCGCTCCGGCATAGAAAAACCTGGAAACTGTGGGCAACGAGGTAAGCCCGCTTAGGAACCAAATCCACCTCTTCCTTGCCGGGTCAGGTTGAGCGAGCCCTTGCCCAAGAACCAAATGCTCCCTAAGTAATACAACCGTCTCTCCTTTAGTGCGGGCGCATGGTAGAGGGAGTGAGACTTGGTCTTTCTGTGTAGTGTCATTAGAATATTATATAATCTGTCCAAAAACAAAGAGCTATGTGGTGCTTGAACTTGCCACAGATGTTCATTTTAGTGTCTGAACTTGAAAAATACGTCAAGTTGGTTCTAAAACATGGCGCGAGCATACAAATACGGTGTTAATGTTATTCGTAGACGTAAAGTATGCCGACATGACACTGAATTTAGCTGATGTGGCATGGGATCCACTTGTAGCGATGAAATAGGATTTTAGTTGAATATTATGTCTTTATGACTGGGGAGCCCGTCTGTCAGTACAAAAGAGAACCGAAATGAAAATACAGGTTGCGCCAGCCACTCCACCCAGTTACGTCATGTTTAAAATGTTGCTCCTCAGCTTTAATGTAGCCAATGTTTGCCCCTCAGCTTTAATGCGTGTGCTACTTAAGTGAGCTGCAATCAGTACCTGCCGTTTAGCACATATTATTTTTGGGAAAATATCTGTAAATTATAACCACACCAATACACATGCTACCACTCTGCATTTTACACACGGTAACGTCTGTAGATTATACTCGTAATAATAAAGTTAGATTCAAATATTTGTGGGGTATTAATAGTTACCTCGTGGTATACAAATATTTGTGTGCATATATAATTAAAAAAATCTATAAACTAAGCCCCATGCCATATCGTGTGTTACAAATATTTGTGGTACATAAATAATAACCTCGTGGTACACAAATATTCGTGTGCACACAAAATAAATATATAAATGTATGCAATAAACTAACTTACTAAAAATGATCATGTAAGTTTAAGAAATATTAATATATTATTTATAAAATAATATTTTAAATATAGTGAATACAAACATTTTTGTACATGGATGGCTTATATTTATTTTGAAGAAATTAAGGATAACAACATTTACTAAATACTTAAAAATATTCACTAGTGCATAATTTCGCTCATGGATTATATTATTAATTTTTATATAATTTAAATATAATCCACGAGTGAATATTCATATATACATTTTAAATTTTAAATTATGAATAATATTTGATTATAGAAACATTTTCTTAAACAACATACTTATGAAATATAAAATTGTTGTATAGTTACTCAAATGTTTGAATGATTAAAATAATATTTATGAAGTATAATTTGAAAAATATTTGTAGTATATTATATTATACAAATATTGTTATAATTCATCTCTATTACTTCAATTGTGTTAATATTTTTTAAATGATACATGAATATTCTAAAAGGTATATGAACATTTTAGAAAATAGTTATTTTAGTTATATGTATAATATTTATAACTATTAATACCACACAAATAATTGACCTTTAATGGTATTGCTGTGATTTGTATTTTACAGACTTGTGCCAGTTTCTTTAAATGAACAATGTGCTAAATGGGCCGCAATAGCTCCAATCAGTTTAAATAGCACAAGCTTTTAATTCCACTGTACATTAAATCTAAGGGGGCAAAGTACGCATATTAATCTATCTCGTGTAGTGGCTAGCATAGCTTGCCCGCACTCTTCAGTTCGCAGGTTTGAACCCTGGTGTTCACCATTTTTTATTTTAGTTTTCTTCTGCCCTCGCATACAGGGCCCACTTATCAGTCATAGAGACATAGTATATCCAACTAAAATCATGTTTCATCTCTACAAGTGGACACATGCCATGTCAGCAAAATACAGTGTCATGGCATCACACTTTACATCTACGAATAGGATTAGCACCGTATTTGCGCGTTCATTACAAGTTTTAGAACCAGTTTGGCGTATTTTTCAAGTTTAGGCACTAAAGTGAACATCTATGATAAGTTCAAGCACCACTGGTGTTATTACCTCAAAAACAAATTAGCAAGCAAGTAGGGGTGTGGGTGGGAGGAAGCGAAGAGACGTGGGCGGAGTGGGGTGGGGGGGGGGGGGGGTAGGGAGAGAGAGTGGGGGTGGCGGGCGGGGTGGGTATATAAACGGAAGGTGGGCGTGGTCGGGGGCGGAAAGCGCGTGGGTTTCGATTTTTGGCGCGGCTCCCTTTGCGCGGGAGGGACGCCGCTTTCCTCTGCTCCGGGTGGGCTTTTCCTGCTTGGACCACATTCGACCGACAGTCCATCTAAGCCATCGCGGTGAACCTTCCTGTGACAGTGGTAGTTGTCGTTGCAATTTTGTCGCAGGGCACATACACTTGTTTAGACAATAAGGAGGATAATTGGCTTGATGCCAAACATTTAGCATTGCCAAAAAAAAAGACAACTTCTTGTGATGTTGGCAAGTAGACATGGTAACCAACCAAGTAATAGCCAATATTTGTCATTTGCCAAGTGTTGGCATCAAACCAATCATGCTCAAGGTCTGTCTATGATACCATGCCACATCATATATAGGTTGTACTATCGACGCAGGTTAGGGCATGTATAATGGTGCTATCTTAAGAGTGTCACGTAGAATAAATGATGAGGTGGAGGAGAGATAACTCATAAGAAAAGAGTTGTCTTCTTTTATTTAAGAGAAGACAAGAGATGATCTCTTAGCACAATATGTCTCATCATGTTTTTAGGAATAACCAATTATTGAAAATAAGACTAATAGATGACCCATTGTAGACATTTTTTGTCATATCTAAATTACATACAAGACTTAAGATAAAATTATTTTATCAACTATTGGACATGTCCTTACAACGCTTCATCTGTCTAGTTGTCTATAACAAACTAATACGGGCGGTGGTTGGCCCGTGGCGGCCGGCCGAAGCGAGTGATTAAAAAATAGAAAATATATTTCTCCAAAGAGAGAAACAGTTTGTTACAGACTCCCCTCGTATAACGGGAGAAAGCACGACGTCAAGGGGTGATTTTTACGGGAATAGACGATCTTTAATTCTACAGACGGACTGTATCCTTTTTGTAAATATCTTTCCTCCACACAGACAAAAATCTTACATGGCCTGGGTTATAGACGGTTGAGTAGATACCAATGTGCATGCCCTCAGCAAAGCAAAGCTATCGTTGCTATTATTCTCTTTTTGGGGCAACGCAGGTGCACTGCCAATTTCATTTGAGAGAAAAACAAAACAGAGTTGCCCAATTTATACGAAAAACCAGGCCAAAAAATCGTATCGTTGCTTGTCACCCTTCTCCTTCCTCTTTTGTGTCCTCCCCCTTCTTCCTCCTCGTCGTCCTTCTCTCCCTCCCCTTTTCCTCATGCCATCTTCCTCCTCCCACCGTGTAGTCCGAATGTCACCAACTGTATATTACAAATCGTATCATCATTGACACACTTCTTGCCTGTCAGTGGCTAGGTGTCAGTGATGGCTTTTTCAACACGGACGGGCCAACTGGACAGTCAATGATGACCTCTGAACATAGACCGCTGGTTGGTGAGTGATAGCATCCCCCTTTTCTTTTCATTGCCGGCCTTCACCTCTGTTTTGTTGCAAGCCATAGAATTGCAATTGACAAAAAGGCATACAAAAAATATACACGCACACATCATGCATTTTGCACAAAGCACTTTACTTTTCATAACAAACAAGCATATAATTATACTTCACAGCCAACAAGTACATTAAATTGAACACAATTCGTAGCCAATGTATTGAACTTGCTTGTAAAACCTACAAATATAAGTTTTGTTGTGATGTGCTCATACTATGTCGTCCTCCCCGAGTAATTCACTTGTCTCTACTTTAGTGCAGGAGCATGGTAGAGGAAATGAGACTTGGTCATTTTGTGTAGTGACATTAAAATATGGTATGTCGAGAAACAAATTAGCAAGCAAGTTATGATTTATAATAACAAGACATGAGTACGATCGAAGTAAATGAAGATTGCTTAGAATAATTATAGCTTCTAAGACATACTATCGACAACGTCTATATCTACATGATCAATAACTGCCTCTAGATAAGAAGTTGATAGGCCGAAACAAGAAGTTGCAAACGTGAAGGTAAACCTATAAGTCTTGAAGGCAAACTTAATCATCTGGACTAGCAGGTGCTTTCTCCTGGCCGTTCCTTTCTTTTCAGATTTTGTGTGTGTAGTGCAACTAAAATATAATGTTATCACCGCCTTGACATTTAGGGTAACATTGTAAAAAACAAAATTGACTTGTCCTTACTATATCAAGTAAGATATGTAATCTAAAACCTTAATAGATGTGTCTAGCTCTGGTAGCATGAGTTAAAGAATATTAGTAATTATTAGACACTATTAGAAATAAAAAGTTTGACTAAAATCTAAAGCATTAACATAATTCTATAAACATCACCTATAGAAATTTATGAAGGTAACACGTTTCATCATCGGGCTAGTGTGGCTAGTGCAACACTACTAGCATGGTAAAGCATTAACGGATTTTTATAAGCATTATCTATAAAAAAATGTGAATGTGACAAGTTTCATCATTGCCCTAGTGGTTAGTAGGACACAATTAGCATAGTTAGATTAAAATCTACAACATGAGCCAGGGGCGAAGCTGGAGCTTAAGTCGCCCTGATGCACCAACTTCAATATTGTGTATTTTTAAAAAGAAAAATGGTGTAAATTTTTCAAGCAACATCGTACTAAATAGAAGTGTGTTTCATATCTTCTACCATCAATTACAGGATACACTATAATAAATTTTCTTTGCTATGAAAAGTAGCAAATAAGAAAATATCAATGAAAAATATTGGTATACTTTACCTATTTGTACACAACGTGCAAATACATTAAATTTCAATAACAATGTTCACATCAAAATATCAAGTGAATATAAAAAAAATTAAATTATATAATTATTTAAGTTAGAAATTTACCTTTTACTTCCTTCGTCCCATAATGTAAGACGTTTTTTACACTAGTGTAGTGTCAAAAAACGTCTTACATTATGAGACGAGTAACATTTAGGCTCTCTTACATTTATAAATCAATCAACAGTATTATTCTTTTTATAGGAAGAAATAACATATTGCTTGAACTATCTCCACAAACCAAGCAATTTTTCTTACCACGTCTTTAAGACTAGATGGTAATCCTTTTGCGAGGATTATACCAAATCCCTTCATAAAAATTAGTCTGATCTCGATGTTGTCTTGTGATGATTTTCTCTTTTAAGAAGATGCCTATCCATATATCTGCGGGGCGTTGTCTTGTTATGATTTTCTCTTTTAAGAATATATGCTATCCATATATCTCCATTTGGTGAAGATTAATTATATAAATTGGACACCCGCCCCTTCACAAGAAGCTTGTACATGGAACCAAAAGAATAAAAAAAAGGAGATTTGAGAAATCTTTTTACACTAATAAACGACAACACTTCTGCTTTGATACACCCCTAAACATATCAATGGTTAAGATTACCCCATACCCTTTTATAATAAAGGGTAGGATGGTCATCTTTGAAAGGACATGACCAGCGACGAGACCTCCGATACATGGGCTGTGTATGGCCGAGTGTGTCGGTATTGGGCCAACCCACCAGGTGGCGGGCCACTTGGTATTTCAACGTGCGACTAAAGATGGAGCTCCAGTCACCAAAACCCAGCTTTGGTGGAGCTCACAAAACCCAAGTTTATAGTAAGCTCCACTTGGTATTTCTTATTGCGAGGTTTTGGTGGAGTCAATTGGATAAAGAAAATAAAATCCACTGGGTTGGATGGGACAAGCTCACAAAACCAAAAAAGGATGGAGGGCTGGGATTTAGAGACCTATATTCTTTCAACTTAGCTATGTTGGCAAGGCAGGCTTGGAGAATGCTACAAAACCCATCTTCCCTATGCGCTCAAGTGATGGCTGCTAAATACTATCCAAATCAGAATCTGTTACAAGCGAGGCCAAGAGATGGCATTTCATATAGTTGGAGAAGCATTTTGAAAGGAGTGCAGGTGTTGCAAAGTGGAATCATATGGAGAGTAGGAGATGGACGCAATATCAATATATGGGCAGATCCTTGGCTACCAAGGGGTGTTTCTAGGAGAGTAACATCTCAGCAAGGCAGCCATGTTATCACAAAGGTTTCAGATTTGATTGACCCTACCTCTGGCACATGGGATTTACAACTGATTGATCAAACTTTCAACAAAGAAGATGTAGAGGTAATTGTCCAAATTCCGATCCGAGAGGGTGCTAAGGACACTCCTGCCTGGCATTTTGACAAAAAGGGTATATTTTCAGTAAAATCTGCATATCAAGTAGTGTTGGAAAACCAAGCCAGGAACTCTGCACATGGTGGAGCTTCGTCATCAAGTAAGAATGATCAGCATAGGATAACATTTTGGAAGAAACTATGGACGTTGCCCTTGCCCAACAAGATCCTGCACTTCCTATGGCGACTGGCCCATTATAGCTTACCTCTAAGAATGAAACTACAGAATAGAGGAATGGAAGTGGATACAAGATGTCCAGTATGCCATCGAATGGATGAAGATGGAGGTCATTGTTTCCTAAAGTGCAAATTTGTCAAGGCCGTTTGGAGAACTGCATTGTTGGAAGAAAGTCGGATGCAACTTCTCAATTGCCCAAATGCCATCTCGATGGTGGAGGATATCTTGCACATGGAAGAGGAAAAATGTCTGAAAGTATGCATCCTTTTGTGGTTATGGTGGTCTGAAAGAAACAGAGCTAATCAAGGAGAAAGGATTAGGACTGAAGAGGAAATTATATATTCAGTTCAGCTGCACTTGTTGGAATACAAAAAATACATCAAGCGACAGGAGCAAAATGTGCAGGCTGTAAACCAGGTTTGGTGTCCTCCGCCTGATGATTTTCTTAAAATTAATACTGATGGAGCCTTTAGGCTATCAACTAAATCAGGAGGGTGGGGTTTTACCATAAAAAATAATCATGGAATTGCACTAGTTGCAGGAGCAGGGAGTTTGGAAAATGTTGCTGAACCACTACAAGCTGAAGCTCTAGCCATGCTCTATGCTGTGAATGAAGCGTCAAGAATGGGGTGCCAAAAAGTCATCTTAGAGACGGATGCAGTTGCTCTAAAGCAGGCAATCACAAGCGACCTGTACGACTACTCAAGCCTAGGCGTGCTGTTTAAAGAGATAAGAGCAGTGTTGCAATCAGCTTTTCAATCTTGTAAAGTAGAAACCTGCCCACGGGCATGTAATATTTCTGCACACTGTTTAGCTGCTCATGGTGTATGTATGAAGCGGAAGAGCTATCAGATTTGGCTTGATCCGTTTCCGAGCCATGTAAAAAAACTTGTCGCTGGCGAGTCCAGCTTGCCTGGGTAATGGAATACATTTGTGTTTCAAAAAAAAAAACCTCAGGCTACACCACCGCTACTGCTATACAAAGCACGAAATATGTTATTAGTTGTTGCCTGTAGATGTCGCGGTCATCGTTGTTTTTTTTTATTAACGTCAACCACATGCATGCAATTTATTCAAAAGGTCCAGGGATTTCTGAAGCTACAATACTGAAAATACAATCAGGAGGCTGAAGCGTCCAGATCTGACACTGATTATTACTAACACCTGCCCTAGCAAGTGCATGCGCTGCGCTGTTTGCTGAGCGCCCAACCTACTTTGTATTCCTGCCTCGTGCGTAGAAGGCTAGAAGCTCTTTCACCTCTTCGATCACAGGATCCAAAACTGAAAGATTTTTCCCTTGCTCATTCAGCATGCCCACAACTCCTTTCACCTCTGAACGTTTCTGTGTGTGTAGCTTGTACTTTGTACTAGTGAAGTTGTTCAACGTTTCTGTGTGTGTAGATTTGTTGTGTGAAGGCACGTGGTAACTACCCACGTGGATGTATGTGCAAATCTCATATCGATCTGTGCGCACATGTCATTTCTTCTAATTTGTTCGTAATAGGTTCATGCCTTTTGTCTGGTCCATGTGTATGTGTCCCCAGAACAGCCATTGTGTCATGTATGTATATGTTCCCTAGAGGCGGACTTGACCTAGCCAGCCGCTGCCTCCAAAAAGCTAAGGTTCTTTGCCTCCCGCCGGCGTCAGTGCCGGTCCGTCTCGTCTCCGGTGGCCTTAGGGCCATGGAGGCGGAGTGGATCTCGGTTCTTGCCGGTGGGGGGCTTTGTTTTTAGATCTTTCTTCAAGTCTTGTTAGGACTTGTGTCCTGTTCAGAAAGGCGAGACGGCGGCAGCTCTCTGAAAATGGAATAAAGGTCTCCCCGCCTGGGAGAATATCTGGTGCACCGGTACTTGTGGTGCTACCGGCGCACCGAACTCAAGTCGCACATTTTAAATGTTTGAAAAATTCTGAAAAAATTGTAGCACATTGACACAATATTAATGTAGATTGTCACAAAATTTTAAGTCAAAATTCGAAACAAAGCTCCTAAAACAAAAATGGCAAATTCAACAATGATAGTACATAATATAGGTTGGGCTTTAGATTTGACCCATTATCACACTGATGTCATTTTTGTATCTTAAAAAATATTCAAATTTTGATACGGAATTTTGTGACGACATACATTGATGTTATGTCAATGTGCTCAATTTTTTTCCGGATTTTTTAAAATGTTGTACGGCATCCGGTGCACCGGTAGCACCACAAGTGTTGGTGCACTGGATACATGCCCCTCCCCGCCTAGCCCCCGTTCCGGTGTTGCGTCTAGCATCATCGGTGGACGTGTGAAGGTGTGTCTTTGGTAGATCTGTCTTTGGTGGATTTGCTCGGATCTGTTTGTCGTTCGTCTTCGTTCATGTGTCTTCATGTTGTATCATTTTGATCTACACTCTTCATCTGTGGCGGTTGCTATTCTGGTGCGTTGGTTCTATGGGGCCTTAGCACGACGAATTCCCGTCTGTCTACTACAACAACGTTTGCCCGCCTCCGGTGAGGGGGGAGGGGCGGGGGGCGATGACAGCGGCGCGCCTTCGGCTCGCTTCAGTGCTTGTAGTCGTCGCTAGGTGGTTTATGGATCTAGATGTAATTTTCATTATTTCTACTTTTCCTTGTACTATCATGATTGAAAATGAATAGATTGGAAGTTTTTCCCGCAAAAAATATATGTATACATTCCCACTTTATATATTTTTTTCACAAATTTAAGAAATGTTTGTGTTTTAGAAAAGGTTCATAATTTTTTTTAAAAATACTTGGTTTGCAATTTGTATTCAACATAATCTGTCGGGAATTTCTTAACTATTTCGGAAAACAGTGTTCAAGTTTGTAAAATTTACAGTTCAAAAAATGGTTATGATATAAGAAAAATTTCATGTTGATTGATAATGATGGAAATAGCAAATAACCAAAGCATTCAAATTATAAAAGCTCATGGATACATCCGTTTGGCCTAGTCTAGCACACTCCTCTCAACCAGTGATTTTTTGGAAGAAGGTAGACATCCATGTCAAGTTTGAATAAAAAAGTATTTTAAACCAGAATTTAAGCAGTAAATGATTTTTTAAAAAGCATTCATTTAATAAAAAATTGAAGGAAAAAAGAATTTAAAATACTGACTTAAAATTATTATTTTGGTATTCAAAAAATATTTCGAATTTCTTAACAGGTTTCAAAAATAAAAATAAAGTTCAAAATGGAGAAAATGAATTAACGAAAAAAGAGAAGATAAACAAAATAATATAAAAGAAAAAATGCTTAGGCCTCGGCCCAACTAGGCGATGACATCGCTCCCATCAGGCGCCTCTTCGGCTGGCCGAGAGCTCGTGGCTTTAAAAAAAGTTCACCTATTCAAAATATGTATCTGTTTTCAAAATTTGTTCACAAATTCATAAAATCTTTCCGTTTTTCCAAAAAATCAAAAATTGAGAAACAATTGAGAAGTTTCAAATAATGCCCGCGGATTCAAAATTTATTTGGGGTTTATTAAATGTTCCTGTTTTCGAATCTTTTTACACAAATACAAAAAAGTTCGGGGAAATTCAAAAATTGGTTTCATTTTTCTCATTTTTTCAATTTTTTATGAAATTCCAATTTGTTAGCGCTTTTAAAAAAAGTTCACGGTCAAAATTTTGTTCGCTCTTTTTTAAAAATGTTTGTATTTTGTCATTCTGAGCAACTTTTAAAGACACGAACATTTCCTTGGGAATTTATGTACAATTTATTAAAATATGATTATTTTTTTGAACAAAATTTTAAAAGGCAACCATTTTGTTGACAAATTTTAAAAGCACAAGCATTTTTGGGAAAGAAAGAAACGAAAAAAAGGAAAAGCAAAAAAAACTAAAAAGAAACAAATTATGAACCAAAAAAGAAAAAGAGGCAGGTTTTCTGTGAAAAAAGTCGATAATTAGAAAAAAAATATTCATGAGTTTGAATTTTTTTTCCTGGATTTGAAAATGTTCATGGGTTTTGAAAAAATAGTTTCATGTAAACTGTAAAAGTTCATGGATTTGAAAAAATTTCACTAGAGTGTTCGATTTTTTTGAAAAAAGTTTGTGGATTTGGAAAAAGTTCACTAGAGGGGAGAAATGTGTTTCCTTTCTGGATAGATGAACTAGGAAAACATTTTATCTTCAAACCTCAAAAGCCAAAGAATTATGCTCTTTAATAACTATCCAATTAGATGATGCAATGAGGGCTTTGTTCTGGATCTTTGTTGTCAAAACACTAGTCGAACATAAGGCACAAAATTAATTAAGATATCAAGTTTACAACATAGTTGCAAATTGCAATACTGATGCAAACAAACTTCACAATACGACTGAATTTATCTATCTAAGCAGCATCTACATGCTTTCGACTCTCCATTGCTCTCGGTCTTACCTCGATCCCCTCTATGATAATCTGGCACCCATGCGACCCTGTCAACCCTCTGAACTCAACGGAAATATTGCTCTCTTTTCCCTCCACACACTGCTCGTCCAACTCTATTTTGATCTCTTGCTCTACCCACCGTCCGTCGCTCCTCACGCAAACACCATCAGGTTTCAGCCGCCGCTTCCGACTTTGATTCTTCTCGGTCATGGCTACCAACGTAGACGACGACGATGATCCATCGAGTTCCCAATCCCAGTCCCATAACGGAGACCGCGAGTAGTTATGAGGCACCAGATGGTTGCACTCATGGTTGCAGATGGCGGCGGCAGAGGATGCTGTAGCTTTTTCGCGTTGCTTTTGAGCGGTGTTTGGAGTTGGCAACCAATGCACCCTGTATACTAGATAGGCGGCATAGCCTCTACCGACGCCCGGGAGGTTTTTGGTGTTCAAAATGCCATACACGTCCAGCCAGCACAGGTGCGATAGAACAGCCACCTCACGGAATCTACAAGACAAAAGAAAGGGTAATTCTTAGTTTACGGGTTGTTGAACTGTGTTTTAGTGCTACGCTTAATTTATAATGTGCTGCAGAAATTAGCCTCAAAAGCAGGCAAAGCAGATCAAACAAATACTAAAATATGCACACAAAATAAGTGTATAGATTGGGCAGACAGGATTCTCATAATCCACCCGAAGTCCGGAATGTCCAACTCAATCTAAATTATTTTCTTTACTTCCTAATAATCTTTTACCTGTTTAACTAGGAAACATCATGTGATTAAAGTTTTCTAGATCTCGACCACCTAATTCCACAGTACTTGCCTAAATCTACAGAAATTCAACCGGAAATTATCGAAATGGGACGAAAGCAAAACCTGGAGTGAGGGTGGCAGTGCGACCAGGCGAGGCCTCCGTAGGGGTAGCCACTCCACCCGTAGCACAGAGCTTTCGCCGGTATCATGTACTTCTTGCCGCCGCTACGCCTGTCCAGCGAGAAGCTCTTCTCGCCCGGCCGGCGGATCGATGCCAATGTCATTCGTGATCGATCTTTCGAATGGTACTACTAACAATTAAGTCTGCAACAGCAAAGATTACCAGGTTGCAGCCGTCGAGGAGGACGGGGGAGCCGCAGAGGCGGGAGAAGAGCTCCTTCTTTGTTTCACCCTCGCGGCTGCCGGCGGTGCTGCACCGCGCGAGGACGTCGGCCCAGTCCGCCGGAAGGAAGCTCCCCCAGACCTCGTCGGAGTCGGCGGCGGCCCGGAGCGCGCTGGCGGTGGCCGCCAGCCTGCACGCGTCGCCGGGGCAGGTCAGGGAGGCCACGAGGGCCAGGCAGTCCGGCGGGAGGTCGCAGATGCCCGTCTCCGTCTCCATGCATACGCGTTGATTAATTTGCTTTGGTCGATCCTGGAGTGGAGGGGAGCGACGATAAAGACTTTGGACAGGGACGCGTCCGTACTACGTTGCTGGTCACACCACATGGTGTTGCGACGATGACAACATTTCTTGCTCCGGATGCGAGAGTGAGCACATGGTGATCATGCCGTGGGTATGGCCACATAATGACGACATTCCTCAGGCCAACTTGGGTAGAACATGTAATTAGTGAACCAGTTCCCTTCTATTTTTTTCCTTCTTAAAAAAGAAAAGTTGTCTTCTATTTTTTAATTGGGGTAGAAAGAAAAAGAAAAGGGAAAGGGAAAGAAGAGAGATGCAAAATATATTTAATTACCCTGTCTAATTTATAACTTACTTTTTGCGGAATCTGTCTAACTAGCTCTCTTGTATCTTTATAATTCGAGTACCTTGGGAAGAAATATATGCTGTATTTGTTGGATCATAGTCACCTTGTAAACAAAAAAGTGAAATGGAGACATGTAGTTTATCGCAAATTGAGATATAACTACATCACATACTACCTACGTGCATATGTATGCTGTTAAACTTGCACTTTCCCCCATGAATGGAAGAACAAGCCAAAAGAAAAAGGTGCAACTTCAGGTTGAGAAAACGGCTGACATAGGGGGAAAATATATAGAGATGAAAATTTCCGCTGAGTATGACTGCTTGTCAATTTTCCAGACGCAACTTTGTTCTCATAGCTTATAAGAAAAGCTGTTGGAGTGGAATCTGCACAAAACATTTTTGGCTTAAAAACTAACACAAATTACATGATTGGTTTGTCTTTGGTTGTGGTACCTCCTTTGGCAATCTTCTCCCTCGGCGGTTGTACCTTTCTCCTCGGCCAGGGGCTCCAATGGACGACTATGAGGGCATATTGTGGATTCTGGTCCCTGCTAGCCTTCTTATACTCTTCACCTTTCATAGTGACATTTTTGGTAAACAATGTATTTTTAGCTCGGTAAATAGTGTTTGTTGTTATCATTCAGAAAGAAAAAAAAACCATCCTGAAAATGGTGTCGGTTTATATGGGTTTTTCGGTGCGGGTCTTTACATGGTTTCATTATGAATTGTGTGATGGACTCGAAAACAAATTGGACTAGAGCGGTGCGGGTTGAGCAAAATTAGGGGGCGAAAAGAAATTGAGCAGATGAAACTGCACATACTGAAATGGTTCTAGTTGACGTGTTCACCCACAGGTTCAATCCACTCGGTTGGATTGAATGACTCGAATACATTCCCCAAGTCCCCGTCGTGGCCATTTCCGTGCACTGACACCCCCCTGAACTGGCCACTGCTTTAATCTGTATGTGGTCGCTACTCACTCCGACGAAGGCTAGGGAGCGTTTGGTTACTGGGTCTACCCGATGGGAAATGGTAGCGCGGACTATCTTCAACCGGTTTGGATGTCGGTCATGCCATAGGATAGGTGTTTAGTTGCCTATTTCTCTATTTTCCGCCGGTTGTGGCTATCCTTCTCATGTTTCTAGCTCTGTGAAAGCCTTTTTGTTATCGAGACTTTATTGTACGATTATTTTTAATAAATGGCCGCATGCATCGTTCTGATGCAGAGGCCGGGGGCAGTCCTTCTTTCCTAAAAGAAAAAAATGCCTAGGCTTTGACTTTAGAGGTATGATTTTTTGGTTTGGCGGGTTTTGGCAAATTTGTTTAATTTGTACCCGTTCCCAGGTTTGCACTCTCTGTCATTTTTACAAAATAAGTTTAAATAACACGATAATCCTACACACACGGACCCTTTACAGGCTTTTACGTGATTTTCTTCTAACTAATCTCTCTTCCGCCGATTTTCAGCGGGGATGGACCCCATCCTCCCCTCTTGTCCAATCCCAATCGCCCACGTCTGTTAATCCGTGAACCCCATAATCAATTCCTCCCTGACTCTAGCATTACTCTAAATAACAATTAGTACGATATTGTTGGTCCCAATTGACTTTTCTTTCTGAGTTAGCATCAAATGCACTCCCTCCGTCCCATAATATAGGATGTTTTTTGATATTAATGTAGTGTTAAAAAACGTCTTATATTATGGAACGGAAGGAGTAACTATGATTGAATGGAAATAAAGCTAGCCAAGAAGGCTTTTTATAAAAAGAAAACGACAATGGCATAAAATTTATCTCAGAAGGCAACGTATCCAAAGTAAAATTCTGTTGCTACTCTTTTACTAATGATGAAAACAAACAGGAGGCTGTTCACAGGTTCGTACGAAGCCACATGAGCTCATCATGACCGGGCCAGCAGAGCCCGGGCCGTCGCCCTTGGCCGGTCGCCGCTGGTAAGGGAAGGCGCCGATCTCCCCTTCGATCCTGCCCCTGACGTCGACGAGGAGGCAGCGGAGCCTGGCCGCCTCGGCCTCGAGCGCGGCGTGGTCCTGGACCTTCTTGGTGAGCTGCTCGTTCATAGCCCTCAGACGGGCCGCCTCCTCCTGCAGCACCGCCGTGTGCTCCTTCTTCTTCTCGCGGTACTTGCGCACGGCCGCCCGGTTGCCCGAGGGGCGGCGCTTCTTGCTCCGGGAGGTGGCGTGGGCGTCCTCCGGCTCGGTGGGGGAGTCGGCGGCGGCGTCGGAGGAGGCGGAGGCGGCGAACTTGGAGTGGACGTGGTGGCAGGTGTGGGTGTGGGGGAGGTCGTGGGCGGGCGGGTTGCAGGTGTGGGTGTGGGTGCAGCACGCGAGGTGCTCCGCCGTGCCCCCGAGCAAGTCGTCGAAGTAGCTGCCCATGGACATGGAGGAGAAGTCCAGGTCCCCGTCGTCCATGGCCGCGATTTGCAGCGACCAGGAGACGCTTAATTAGCCTGCGTGCTCACGTGACGCTTGCATTTGTTTCTTATTTTTTCGCAGAAAGTGTCGACATGATGGGAAATACTTCAACGTGGACCAGAGGAAGCCACTACCGTTCAAAAAAAAAAACGCCAGCGATTTATTCATCTATTTTTGCTTGTCAAAAGAGAAAAAATTCACTTCAGGTCCTCATACTCGTCGTGTTGGCCGATTTAGTCCTTGTACTTAGAAATACCCAAAATACAGTCCTCAAACTTATCTCATGTGGTCATCTACGGTCCAATATACGTTTTCTTCTACGTACGTGCTGATTTGGCGGTTGACTGGCATGTCCATGCGGGCTTTGACCGCCAGCTCATCACCAAACGCTCTGGGCCGATCCATTCGGGGGAATGCGGGAGGGGGGGGGGGTCTTTTGCAAAATCACCAGGGAATAAAACATTAGCCCACCTGGTCGGACCAGACCGACCAGACCAAGTCGCTCTGCTCCCCCGTTCGTCGTCGCTGCCGAGGTGCGACCTCGAGCTCGCCGGCGTGGCCGACTGTGGCGACGACCGCCATGAGCTCGTCATCGGCCACCGAGCCGCCGCCGTCTGCTCCGTTTGGTAGGGGCATGCGTGACGTCCCTCTCGCTCCCACCCGTTGTGATGAGCATGCCTCGCCGCCGTTGTATGGTACGTCGCCGTCGTCACCACCTTCTCTGCTCGATCTGTCCATTTTAGCTCCGGGAAAGAGTGCACGTCCTACTCAGTTGCGCATATGGGGTAGGGTTTAGGGTTGTTGGCCCTCTTTTTGGTCATGGATGGGGTGCGCATGTAGGCTTTTAGCCGTGGATGGTGAAGTTAGTGGCAAATCCAAATTAGGGTTTCATGAGGCCTTTCGATAGGTTCTTTGTAGATGAACTATGGTTGTACAGAGGTAATTAAGGTTTTGATTGCTCGAATTGTTAGGCAAAGGGTATGCCCTGTTTTTTTGGCGGAAAATGCTAGCTTCAATTAGGTTACATGCATCGACCATATGTTGTTTTGTTAATGAGATGATCATTTGTTTGCCAGATCCCCTAAAAGAACATGCTTTTGGACGTGAAAGATCATACATTTGTTTACTGGATATGCCATGAATTCCATGCTTTTGTTCAGGAAATGTCTGAACTTTCAATGTCTGAACCTGTCTAAATTATCTATTTCTGAACCTGTCTGAACATTGACATTTTGGTTAGATTGGTGCAGTTACACTGAGCTATTTGTAGCAAAGATGCTATTAAATAGGATGGTTGGGTCATGTCTTCAAGTGGCTGAACATTTTTGTCTGAACATTGACAGTTTTGTTATTACTGTCTGAACATTGACAATTTTTTGGACTGGTGCAGTTACATTGTGTCAGTTTCCTAGCTCAGATGCTCTCAAATAGCATGGTTGTGTCATTGTGTAGTTACGTTGTCTCTTCCCCTCTGTTATTACTGTTTGTCTGAACATTTTGTCATTTCCATTGTTTTCCAGGACCCCTAAGCAACCACTTCTCCGTTGAGGTCATACATGGTGGCTATTTCCTATGTTCAGGCAAGCATAGGGATTATCATAAGGGCCACTCCATTTGGTATGAAAACTATGATATAGATAATTGGACACCTACAGTTGTTGCCAGTCTGATGGAGGAAATTGGGTATGAGTTTGAGGGCAGGATCAGGGCTTACTGGTGTGTTCCTGGACTGACAGTGTATAAGAATGTTTTAAGAGAAATTAAGTTAGGGGACAACACAATGACAGAGAACATGAAGGATTGTGTTCTGAATGGGAACCATTTCCAGCAGATATTTCTTAATCATGATGACAACATGAGGTCATATATTTCCCCTGTTCCAGTTCATTATGATGATGAGGATCCTCCTTTGGCCAAATTCAGTGGCTTGAGGCCTAAGAAGGAGCAAGTGCAAGAGGAGCAGTCACATCAATTGCAAGTGCAAGAGGATCATTCTGACCAAGTGTAAGAGGACCAGTCACTTCAACTCCAAGTGCAAGAGGAAAATGCTGAGCAAGTGCAAGTGTTACAGGAGCAGACTGAGAAAGATCAATTGTATGAGGTAGAAAGTAAGGAAGAGTCAGAAGAAGAGGAGTACATACCAGGTCCTCCTCAGCTAGGAGAATATATTCATACATTTCAATTTGAGTTCAGGGGCAGAAGGAAAACCTGTAGGGTTTTAAACATGGATGCAGAAGATGGAGTTGGTGATTCAGCATTTCATGATTCTGATGAAGATTTCAATCCACAACTTGTTGATTCAGATATTGATCTGCAAGATGATGATGACTTGTTTGACATAAATGTTGATTGTGATAAAGGTAAAGGTTTAGCAGTCCAAGAAGAACCTGATGATCCTGTTGAAGATGTGGACATGTGTTTGCCTTCTTCTGATGAAGACAAGGTTAAGCTGAATTTCAAATGTTTCAGAGAAGAAGACCTGTCTAAACCAGAGTTCCAAGTGGGTCAGACATTTGCAAGTGTTGAGTTACTGAGGAAAGGTATCAAAGAGTACAGCTGTAGGGAAAGGGTTGACATTAAGTGCCCCAGAAATGATAGGAAAAGACTGCAAGCCATTTGTGAAGAAGGGTGCCCTTGGTCTTTGTTTGCATCATTTGATGGCAGAACAAAATGCTTGACGGTCAAGAAATACAACCCAAAGCATACCTGCATAAATAAATGGTCCATGAAGTCATTCACTGCTCCCTTCATGGCAGGAAAATATATTGATTCTTTCAGAGCAGATGAAAACATGAACATGAAGAATTTTGCAAGGGTGGTTCAGAAGGAATGGAACATGATAGCTACAAGGAGCAAACTTAGAAGGGCTCAGAGACTAGTCAAGAAGGTCCTTGAGGGAGATGAGTTAGAGCGGTATAGCAACATGTGGGATTATGCACAAGAATTCAGAACATCAAACCCAGGTAGCTCTTTCTATGTGGGTGTCAATGATGGCATATTTGGAAGTTGCTATTTCTCTCTGGATGCCTGCAAAAGGGGTTTCATGCAAGCCTGCAGGCCTGTGATATGTTTAGATGGATGCCACTTGAAGAGCAATTATGGAGGTGTTATGTTGTGTGCTATTGGGATGGATCCCAATGACTGCATTTACCCTCTAGCATTTGCAGTTGTGGAGGTAGAGAACACTAATACATGGAAATGGTTTTTGTCAAACCTGAAGAGTGACTTGGGAATACTCAATACAGAGCCATGGACTATTATGTCAGACAAGCAAAAGGGGCTGATCAAGGGAGTGAGGCTGCACTTTCCTGATTCAGAGCACAGACATTTGTCAGGCATATATGGCAGAATTTTCAACAAACACACAAAGGAGATGTACTGAAGAACCGGTTATGGAAGTGTGCAAGGAGCACAACACCTGAACTGTGGGCTGCAAACATGGAGGAACTAAAGGCCATGAGCTTGGAAGCCTACACATGGCTTGAGAAACTACCACCAAACACTTCGGCCAGGGTTTCCAAAGAGAATTGCCTAAGTGTGATATCCTTATGAACAACAACTGTGAGGTTTTCAACAAATATATCCTTGAGGCTAGGGAGATGCTGATCAAATCAATGATTGACAAGATCAAAACCCAGCTCATGGTCAGATTCTACAATAAAAGAAAGGAGGCAGAGAACTGGCCTAGCTCTATATGCCCAAAAATATGATAAGAGTTGAAAAGAATATTGAGTTGTCAGTTACATGCATGGTTTTAGGGGCTGGTGATGGTATTTTCTAGGTTGACAACAAGAACATGACATACATTGTTGACATCAAGGAAGAGAGTTGTACATGCAAGAGGTGGGATCTTAGTGGAGTTCCATGTCACCATGCAGTTGCATGCTGCAGACATGAAAGAATTGACCCCGAGACTTTGGTGCACTCCTGCTACAGTATTGAGGCATTCAAGCTAGCATACAAACCCATTATCAAGCCTTGCAGAGATAGGAGAGAGTGGAAGAAGATGAATGGGTGTGAAATCAAGCCACCTGCCTATGAAAAAAAGAGTAGGGAGGCCTTCAAACAAGAGTAGGAGAAAGCATCCTTATGAGATTGAAAAGAAAGATGGAACAAAGGTAATGACCAGACATGGAGGCACAATAACATGCTCCTACTGCCATGAACACTGCCCTAACATCAAAGGATGCAATAAGAGAAAGGCTGGCATTTTGCCAAAGAAACAAGTGAGAAGGGGGCCAAGGGCTATACCTGATGATGTGTCAGATGATGGCCAACAAGCTGCTGGCCAAGTACCTGATGTCTACTACACAACCTTCTTCTTGTAGATGTTGGTGGGCCTCCAAGTGCAGAGGTTTGTACGACAGTAGCAAATTTCCCTCAAGTGGATGACCTAAGGTTTATCAATCCGTAGGAGGCGTAGGATGAAGATAGTCTCTCTCAAGCAACCCTGCAACCAAATAACAAAGAGTCTCTTGTGTCCCCAACACACCCAATACAATGGTAAATTGTATAGGTGCACTAGTTCGGCGAAGAGATGGTGATACAAGTGCAATATGGATGGTAGATAAAGGTATTTGTAATCTGAAAATATAAAAACAGCAAGGTAACTAATGATAAAAGTGAGCGTAAACGGTATTGCAATGTGTTGAAACAAGGCCTAGGGTTCATACTTTCACTAGTTCAAGTCCTCTCAACAATAATAACATAATTGGATCACATAACTATCCCTCAAAATGCAACAAAGAGTCACTCCAAAGTCACTAATAGCGGAGAACAAACAAAGAGATTATGGTAGGATACGAAACCACCTCAAAGTTATTCTTTCCAATCAATCTGTTGGGCTATTCCTATAAGTGTCACAAACAGCCCTAGAGTTCGTACTAGAATAACACCTTAAGACACAAATCAACCAAAACCCTAATGTCACCTAGATACTCCAATGTCACCTCAAGTATCCGTGGGTATGATTATACGATATGCATCACACAATCTCATATTCATCTATTCAACCAACACATAGAACCTCAAAGAGTGCCCCAAAGTTCCTACCGGAGAATCACAACGAAAACGTGTGCCAGCCCCTATGCATAGGTTCATGGGCGGAACCCACAAGTTGATCACCAAAACATACATCAAGTGAATCATGTGGTATCCCATTGTCACCACAGATACGCATGACAAGACATACATCAAGTGTTCTCAAATCTTTAAAGACGCAATCCGATAAGATAACTTCAAAGGGGAAACTCAATTCATTAAAAGAGAGTAGAGGGGGGGAGAAAACATCATAAGATCCAACTATAATAGCAAAGCTCGCGATACATCAAGATCGTGCCAAATCAAGAACACGAGAGAGAGTGAGAGATCAAACACATAGCTGCTGGTACATACCCTCAGCCCCGAGGGAGAAGTACTCCCTCCTCGTCATGGAGAGCACCGGGATGATGAAGATGGCCACCGAAGAGGGATTCCCCCTCCGGCAGGGTGCCAGAATGGGTCTAGATTGGCTTTCGGTGGCTACAGAGACTTCTGGCGGCGGAACTCCCGATCTATTGTGCTCCCCGATCATTTTAGGGTATATGGAGATATATAGGAGGAAGAAGTACGCCAGGGGGCCCACGAGGGTGGAGGGCGCGCCCAGGGGGTGGGCGCGCCCCCCTGCCTCGTGGCCTCCTCGTAGATCCCCTGACGTGCACTCCAAGTCTTCTGGGCTTCTTCTGATCCAAAAATAAGTTCCGTGAAGTTTCAGGTCAATTGGACTCCGTTTGGTTTTCCTTTTGTGCAATATTCTAAAACAAGGTAAAAACAGAAACTGGCACTGGGCTCTGGGTTAATAGGTTACTCCAAATAATCATATAAAATAGCATATAAATGCATATAAAACATCCAAGGTTGATAATATAATAGCATGGAACAATCAAAAAATATAGATACGTTGGAGACGTATCAGCATCCCCAAGCTTAATTCCTGCTCATCCTCGAGTAGGTAAATGATAAAAACAGAATTTTTGATGTGGAATGCTACCTAGCATATTTCTCTAAGTAATTCTCTTCATTTTGGCAAGAATATTCAGATCCATAAGATTCAAGACAAAAGTTTAATATTGACATAAAAATAATAATACTTCAAGCATACTAACTAAGCAATTATGTCTCTTCAAAATAACATGGCCAAAGAAAGTTATCCCTACAAAATCATATAGTCTGGCTATGCTCCATCTTCACCACACAACGTATTCAAATCATGCACAACCCCGATGACAAGCCAAGCAATTGTTTCATACTTTTGATATTCTCAAACTTTTTCAATCTTCACGCAATATATGAGCGTGAGCCATGGATATAGCACTATAGGTGGAATAGGATGGTGGTTGTGGAGAAGAAAAAAAGGAGAAGATAGTCTCACATCAACTAGGCGTATCAATGGGCTATGGAGATGCCCATCAATAGAGATCAATGTGAGTGAGTAGGGATTGCCATGCAACGGATGCACTAGAGCTATAAATGTATGAAAGCTCAACAAAAGAAACTAGTGGGTGTGCATCCAACTCGCTTGCTCACGAAGTCCTAGGGAATTTTGAGGAAGCCCATCATTGGAATATACAAGCCAAGTTCTATAATGAAAATTTCCCACTGCTATATGAAAGTGATATCATAGGAGACTCTCTATCATGAAGATCATGGTGCTACTTTGAAGCACAAGTGTGGTAAAAGGATAGTAGCATTGTCCCTTCTCTCTTTTTCTCTCATTTTTTATTTGGGCCTTCTCTTTTTTTATGGCCTCTTTTTTTTCTTCGTCCGGAGTCTCATCCCGACTTATGGGGGAATCATAGTCTCCATCATCCTTTCCTCACTGGGACAATGCTCTAATAATGATGATCATCACACTTTTATTTACTTACAACTCAAGAATTACAACTCGATACTTAGAACAAGATATGACTCTATATGAATGCCTCCGACAGTGTACCGGGATGTGCAATGACTCATGAGTGACATGTATGAAAGAATTATGAACGGTGGCTTTTCCACAAATACGATGTCAACTACATGATCATGCATAGCAATATGACAATGATGAAGCGTGTCATAATAAACGGAACGGTGGAAAGTTGCATGGCAATATATCTCGGAATGGCTATGGAAATGCCATAATAGGTAGGTATGGTGGCTGTTTTGAGGAAGGTATATGGTGGTTTTATGGTACCGGCGAAAGTTGCGCGGTACTAGAGAGGCTAGCAATGGTGGAAGGGTGAGAGTGCGTATAATCCATGGACTCAACATTAGTCATAAATAACTCACATACTTATTGCAAAAATCTATTAGTTATCGAAACAAAGTACTACACGCATGCTCCTAGGGGGATAGATTGGTAGGAAAAGACCATCGCTCGTCCCCGACCGCCACTCATAAGGAAGACAATCAATAAATAAATCATGCTCCGACTTCATCACATAACGGTTCACCATACGTGCATGCTACGGGAATCACAAACTTCAACACAAGTATTTCTCAAATTCACAACTACTCAACTAGCATGACTCTAATATCACCATCTCCATATCTCAAAACAATTATCAAGTATCAGACTTCTCATAGTATTCAATGCACTTTATATGAAAGTTTTATTATATTCCTCTTGGATGCCCATCATATTAGGACTAAATTCATAACCAAAGCAAATTACCATGCTGTTATAAAGACTCTCAAAATAATATAAGTGAAGCATGAGAGTTCATCTATTTATTCAAAATAAAACCACCATCGTGCTCTAAAAGATATAAGTGAAGCACTAGAGCAAACGACAAACTACTCCGAAAGATATAAGTGAAGATCAATGAGTAGTTGAATAATCATGCAACTATATGAAGACTCTCTAACATTTAAGAATTTCAGATCTTGGTATTTTATTCAAGCAGCAAGCAAACTAAATAAAATAAAATGACGCTCTAAGCAAAACACATATCATGTGGTAAATAAAAATATAGCTCCAAGTAAAGTTACCGATGAACGAAGACGAAAGAGGGGATGCTTTCCGGGGCATCCCCAAGCTTAGGCTTTTTGGTGTCCTTGGATTTAACTTGGGGTGCCTTGGGCATCCCCAATCTTAGGCTCTTCCCACTCCTTGTTCCATAATCCATCGAATCTTTACCCAAAACTTGAAAACTTCACAACACAAAACTTAATAGAAAACTCGTAAGCTCTGTTAGTTTAAGAAAATAAATCACCACTTCAAGGTACTGTAAGGAACTAATTCTTTATTTATATTGGTGTTAAACCTACTGTATTCTAACTTCTCTATGGTTTATAAACTCTTTTACTAGCCATAGATTCATTAAAATAAGCAAACAACACACGAAAAACAGAATCTGTCAAAAACAGAACAGTCTGTAGTAATCTGGATCAAACGTATACTTATGGAACTCATAAAATTCTCAAATAAATTTATGGAAGTGAGGAATTTATCTATTAATAATCTGCAAAAATAATTAACTAAATATCACTCTCCAATAAAAAATGGCAGCAATTCTCGTAACCGCTAAAGTTTCTGTTTTTTTACAGCAAGATCAACAAGACTTTCCCCAAGTCTTCCCAAAGGTTCTACTTGGCACAAACACTAATTAAAACATAAAAACTCAATCATAACAGAGGCTAGATAAATTATTTATTACTAAACAGGAGCAAAAATCAAGGAACGAAAAAAATTGGGTTGCCTCCCAACAAGTGCTATCGTTTAACGCCCCTAGCTAGACATGGTGATTTCAATGATGCTCACATGAAAGATAAGAATTGTAACATAAAGAGAGCATCATGAAGAATATGACTAACACATTTAAGTATAACCCAATTCCTATGCATAGGGATTTTGTCAGCAAACAACTTATGGAAACAATAATCAACTTGCATAGGAAGGTAAAACAAGCATAACTTCAAAACTTTAAGCACATAGAGAGGAAACTTGATATTATTGCAATTCCTACAAGCATATGTTCCTCCCTCATAATAATTTTCAGTAGAATCATGAATGAATTCAACAATATAACCAGCACCTAAAGCATTCTTTTCATGATCTACAAGCATAGAAATTTTATTACTCTCTACATAAGCAAAATTCTTCTCATTCGGAATAGTGTGAGTATCATAAGAATCTCAAATACTAAAAATTGTTTCCACATTAAAAGAGTAATGTTCAGAAAAAGGGTAATCATAATCATGACAAGTTTTATAAATATAATCATCACTACTTTTTATAGCATATGTATCATCACAATAATTATCATAAGTAGGAGGCATGCTATCATCATTATAAATTTGCATATCAAAACTTGGGAGACTAAAAATATCATCTTCATTAAGCGTAGCATCCCCAATCTTGGGAAAAACATTAATTGCAGCAAATGTATTCTAAAAAACATCATATTCATCAAACATAGCATCCCCAAGCTTGGGGCTTTTCATATCATAAGCATAATCACTCTCATCATTAATAGTATAGATAGCACCAATAGTATAGCAATTATCATATTCTTCCAAGCAAGTGCCAAAAAGATTTTCAAGATCATAAGAACTATCATTATCTTCCACAATTATATTTTCATGAGGCACAATAGTAATAGGAGCTGCATTATTTGGGAGAGATATCTTTTTACCTCTCTTCCTTTTTCTTTTCTTCTTCTTCACCACATCATGTGTGGGTTCAATCCTCTTTTTGGAGCTCCTTATTAATGAGATTGGTTGAATAGGAGGCTCCTCCTCGTTACCTGATTCATCATAAGAAATAGTAGGAGGGTATTGGGAAGTCTCTTCCCTCTCATTAGTATTCTCTTCATCTTCTATTTGTTTTCTTTTCTTTATGTAGTTGGCAATATAAGAATTTTCAATGCAATTCACCGCACAATACATATAAATCTTCTCTAGATCAAAATCAAGAAATCTATCAAGATTAAACTTTGGAACACCCTCAGTTAT
Organism: Triticum urartu; assembly: GCF_056163025.1. Lineage (NCBI taxonomy): Eukaryota > Viridiplantae > Streptophyta > Magnoliopsida > Poales > Poaceae > Triticum > Triticum urartu. The sequence goes on from NC_141879.1 coordinate 719,972,778, forward strand.
ACGTTTCATTTCCTCATACCCCAAAAGAAGACTAAGCTCTTTATGATGCTCAAGGGTAATCAAATTATCACAATTTTTGGATATGATTTGGTCATGAAATAATTTGCATTGGAGATTTGAATGACCATGTTCATTGCAAAGTTCACAAGGCCTGCGAAAAATATTGAATTTTTCAGCACAATCATCAAGACTTTCTTGCAACAATTTAGTTTCTAAGTACTTATGCCTCTTGCAATATCTATCTTCCCTATTTGGTGTGTACTTACAAACCCAATGTACTCCACAAAAATTGACATGTTTATAGGAGACATTTTCATCATAACTAGTGCAATTATCATTAGTACTATGGATATTCAAAAAGTTCATACTAACAACATTGCAATCATGCTCATCATTCAAAGATTTAGTGCCAAATATTTTAATGCATTCTTCTTCTAACACTTTTTCATAATTTTCCTTACCATCATACTCACGAAAGATATTAAAAAGATGAAGCGTATGAGGCAAACTCAATTCCATTTTTTATAGTTTTCTTTTATAAACAAAACTAGTGATAAAACAAGACACTAAAATACTCGATTGCAAGATCTAAAGATATACCTTCAAGCACTCACCTCCCCGGCAACGGCGCCAGAAAAGAGCTTGATGTCTACTACACAACCTTCTTCTTGTAGATGTTGCTGGGCCTCCAAGTGCAGAGGTTTGTAGGACAGTAGAAAATTTCCCTCAAGTGGATGACCTAAGGTTTATCAATCCGTAGGAGGCGTAGGATGAAGATGGTCTCTCTCAAGCAACCATGCAACCAAATAACAAAGAGTCTCTTGTATCGCCAACACACCCAATACAATGGTAAATTGTATAGGTGCACTAGTTCGGCGAAGAGATGGTGATACAAGTGCAATATGGATGGTAGATAAAGGCATTTGTAATCTGAAAATATAAAAACAGCAAGGTAAGTAATGATAAAAGTGCGCATAAACGGTATTGCAATGTGTTGAAACAAGGCCTAGGGTTCATACTTTCACTAGTGCAAGTCCTCTCAACAATAATAACATAATTGGATCACATAACTATCCCTCAACATGCAACAAAGAGTCACTCCAAAGTCACTAATAGCGGAGAACAAACGAAGAGATTATGGTAGGGTACGAAACCACCTCAAAGTTATTCTTTCCAATCAATCCGTTGGGCTATCCTATAAGTGTCACAAACAGCCCTAGAGTTCGTACTAGAATAACACCTTAAGACACAAATCAACCAAAACCCTAATGTCACCTAGAAACTCCAATGTCACCTCAAGTATCTGTGGGTATGATTATACGATATGCATCACACAATCTCAGATTCATCTATTCAACCAACACATAGAACCTCAAAGAGTGCCCCAAAGTTCCTACCAGAGAATCACGACGAAAACGTGTGCCAACCCCTATGCATAGGTTCATGGGCGGAACCCGCAAGTTGATCACCAAAACATACATCAAGTGAATCACGTGGTATCCCATTGTCACCATAGATACGCACGACAAGACATACATCAAGTGTTCTCAAATCTTTAAAGACTCAATCCTATAAGATAACTTCAAAGGGGAAACTCAATTCATTACAAGAGAGTAGAGGGGGGGAGAAAACATCATAAGATCCCACTATAATAGCAAAGCTCGCGATACATCAAAATCGTGCCAAATCAAGAACACGAGAGAGAGAGATCAAACACATAGCTACTGGTACATACTGATACGTCTCCAACGTATCTATAATTTTTGATTGCTCCATGCTATATTATCTACTGTTTTGGACTATATTGGGCTTTATTTTCCACTTTTATATTATTTTTGGGACTAACCTATTAACCGGAGGCCCAACCCAGAATTGCTGTTTTTTGCCTATTTCAGTATTTCGAAGAAACGGAATATCAAACGGAGTCCAAACGGAATAAAACCTTCGGGAACGTGATTTTCTCACCGAACGTGATCCAGGAGACTTGGACCCTACTCCAAGGAGTCAAAGAGGCGGTCACGAGGGTGGAGGGCGCGCCCCCTGCCTCGTGGGCCCCTCAGAGCTCCACCAACGTACTACTTCCTCCTATATATACCTACGTACCCCCAAACGATCAGAACAGGAGCCAAAAACCTAATTCCACCGCCGCAACTTTTTGTATCCACGAGATCCCATCTTGGGGCCTGTTCCGGAGCTCCGCCGGAGAGGGCCGTCATCATGGAGGGCTTCTACATCATCATAGCCTCTCCGATGAAGTGTGAGTAGTTTACCTCAGACCTTCGGGTCCATAGTTAGTAGCTAGATGGCTTCTTCTCTCTTTTTGGATCTCAATACAAAGTTCTCCCCCTCTCTTGTGGAGATCTATTCGATGTAATCTTCTTTTTGCGATGTGTTTGTTGAGACCGATGAATTGTGGGTTTATGACCAAGTCTATCTATGAATAATATTTGAATCTTCTCTGAATTCTTTTAGGTATGATTGGTTATCTTTGCAAGTCTATTCGAATTATCCGTTTGGTTTGGCCTACTAGATTGGTAGTTCTTGCCATGGGAGAAGTGCTTAGCTTTGGGTTCGATCTTGCGGTGTCCTTTCCCAGTGACAGAAGGGGCAGCAAGGCACGTATTGCATCGTTGCCATCGAGGATAACAAGATGGGGTTTATTTCATATTGCATGAATTTATCTCTCTACATCATGTCAGCTTGCTTAAGGCGTTACTCTGTTTTTAACTTAATACTCTAGATGCATGCTAGATAGCGGTCGATGAGTGGAGTAATAGTAGTAGATGCAGAATCATTTCGGTCTACTTGTCACGGACGTGATGCCTATATACATGATCATGCCTAGATATTCTCATAACTATGCTCAATTCTGTCAATTGCTCAACAGTAATTTGTTCACCCACCGTAGAATACTTATGCTCTTGAGAGAAGCCACTAGTGAAACCTATGGCCCCCGGGTCTATTCTCATCATATCAATCTCCATCACTTTAATCTTGCTTTGCTTTTTTTACTTTGCGTTTAATTTTTACTTTGCATCTTTATACCAAATACCAAAAATATTATATCTATCAGATCTCACTCTCGTAAGTGACCGTGAAGGGATTGACAACCTCTAATCGCGTTGGTTGCGAGTAGCTATCATTTTGTGTAGGTACGAGGGACTTGAGCGTGGCCTCCTACTGGATTGATACCCTGGTTCTCAAAAACTGAGGGAAATACTTACGCTACTTTGCTGCATCATCCATTCCTCTTCGGGGAAAACCAACGCAAGCTCAAGACGTAGCAAGAAGAATTTCTGGCGCCGTTGCCGGGGAGTCTACGCAAAAAGTCAACATACCAAGTACCCATCACAATCCCTATCTCTCACACTACATTAGTTGCCATTTGCCTCTCGTTTTCCTCTCCCCCACTTCATCCTTGCCATTTTATTCGCCCTCTCTCTCTCTATCCCCCCTCTCTTTCTCTATTTGCCTCTTTTTTGCCCGCTTGCTTTTTGTTTGCTCGTATGGTTGGAATAGCCGTTTATTTATTACTAAACAGAGAACCTAAGATCTATGGATCCTCATCCGCTTGCTAATCTTTTTAAGAGATCCAATTATGTTGAACCAATTGCTAGTGAGTTTTGTGCATTAGATTATCTTTATGAGGTTTTGCTTGAAATTCGTGAATCTAAAAAGTGTGATGAAGTACTTCATGAAGTGATTCACGATAGATCTTTGAATAAAAAGCATGATTGCAATGATGATAGTATAAATTCTATTAATATAAATTGTGCTAATAATATGCAAAACCCTAAGCTTGGGGATGCTAGTTTTGCTATGTCCTCTACTTGTTGCAACGATCATGATTGGGGTGATTCTTCTTATGATCTTGAAAATTTATTTAAGCCCCATGATGAATATGAGATTGATTATAATGTTTGCAATAATATTGATAATGTCAACTTTAGATCCCACATATTTGAAGAATGTTCAATCTTATGAAGTTTTTGATAAAAGTGCGTTTGGAAAGGTCATCTATCTATCTATCTATCTATCTATCTATCTATCTATACCTATACTAATTTCAGACTCCCAAGAAATTACCATGTTAATCAGTAATTAGGAGCCGTTAATCTGGTGGGGCCGAGTTATTACGGTGTAGATCAACCCATCTATCTACGGTGTAGATCAACCCATCTATCTAATCCTCGACTTTTTTTCTTCTTAATTTTGATTTGGTGGGTCCGAATTATAATGGTTCAGATCTAATCTGTTTTTTTGCAGGGAAGATCTAATTCCTATGTTAATTACTGGTGGGGCCGAGTTATTACGGTGTAGATCAACCCATCTATCTACGGTGTAGATCAACCCATCTATCTAATCCTCGACTTTTTTTCTTCTTAATTTTGATTTGGTGGGTCCGAATTATAATGGTTCAGATCTAATCTGTTTTTTTGCAGGGAAGATCTAATTCCTATGTTAATTAGAGAAATTTATAAAACAGAGGCCATTGATTTGGTGGTTCAGATCTAATTTGTTTTTTTTGCAGTGAAGATCTAATTCCCTACAAATAATCATCAATGGAAGCCCGCAAGAAAAAATGTCCAATCCCACCCCACGTGACCTAGGCCCTGTCTCCTCACGTAAAACTTCTTCTGAGACCCGATCCCCCTTGCCTCGCCTTCCTCCTCCCTATGGAACCAATCTATCTATTTATCTATCTATCTATCTATCTATATCTATCTATCTATCTATCTATCTATCTATCTATCTATCTATCTATCTATATCTATCTATCTATCTATACCTCTATATCTATTTATCTATCTATATCTATCTATACCTCTATATACCTATACTAATTTCAGACTCCCAAGAAATTACCACGTTAATCAGTAATTAGGAGCCGTTAATCTGGTGGGGCCGAGTTATTACGGTGTAGATCAACCCATCTATCTACAGTGTAGATCAACCCATCTATCTAATCCTCGACTTTTTTTCTTCTTAATTTTGATTTGGTGGGTCCGAATTATAATGGTTCAGATCTAATCTGTTTTTTTGCAGGGAAGATCTAATTCCTATGTTAATTAGAGAAATTTATAAAACAGAGGCCATTGATTTGGTGGTTCAGATCTAATTTGTTTTTTTTGCAGTGAAGATCTAATTCCCTACAAATAATCATCAATGGAAGCCCGCAAGAAAAAATGTCCAATCCCACCCCACGTGACCTAGGCCCTGTCTCCTCACGTAAAACTTCTTCTGAGACCCGATCCCCCTTGCCTCGCCTTCCTCCTCCCTATGGAACCAAGGAAACAAAAACTTGAAATCGCAGGCAGAAATCGCATGTGCCTCATGAATCCTACTCCGATTGATCCAGCAGCAAGGCATAGAAGCCTCCTCTTCGTGTGGCAATGAGTTCAATCAGGCAGCAAACCACACGTGGCTCATGAATCCTCCTCCGATTGATCCAGCAGCAACGCATAAAAGCCTCCTCTTCGTGTTGTTCTTCTCTCCCGTATGTGTTGAATTAATCTTGCAAAAAAGCGTGGCTGGGATGCACATGACGAGCTTCATCCTCTGTTGACACTGCAGTGTTTGAGAAAATCAAGGACTCTCTCTCTCTCTCTCTCTCTCTCTAAATAAGCCATGGTGGATCCACCATCTCCAAGATCATTCCCACTGTAACCTTTGAATCTACAAAGCTTCAAGTTCGATTAGGCTGGATGCCCACCATGCATGTTTCATCCAAGCAGCAGGAGCTTGAATTCACGGTCCATGACTTCCACGAGGACAATATCAACCTCCAGGTATGTTAGTCCTACCATCGCACCAAGTGTTCACATTATGCCGATGTCCTCTAGCTAGATCGTCCAAGTATCCCTCCCCCATCTACGTGCTCACCATGTGTTTGAATGCTTGCCTAGGAAAACACTGATTTTAGGTAATTAATTTCTTTTGGCTGGACCGTGCAGATTTACAGTTCAATGTTGACAAAATTAGGATACTATGTGTGTAAGATATACTCACTAAGTAACAGTAACATATTGCCGTTTCTGTTTCTCCTGCACAACCTGTAGGCCACCTAGGTATATATGCCTCACATATATATGTACAATTCCACCCTACATCCGCTCTGTTTCTCACATAACCATTGCTGTGTTTTGAGAATTAGATGTAAGATATTGCTGACATCTCCTTCCAGGAAAGAGGAAAAGTTTATGGCAAATCAAAGCCACTGGATGATGCTGATCTCTCTCTGTCCAAGGTTTGTAGATTTCTAAAACTTGGTTACTGCTTGAGTATATACTACTACTCTTTTTAAACAATTGGTAACTTGCATGTAATCTAACAAATGAAAGCAGAATTAGTTTTTCTTAACTTTATTCAGACTGACTTTTTACAAGGATAATTGAGAGGTGCAGTGCTGCAGGATGCAGCTTTGGTAGCATTGTTAGTGTAATTTCAACATTGTAAGAAATATGGTGCATGTGAAATGGGTATCAAGGGTTCATTCGTTGGCTCATAGTCTGGACGTAGATGTGTCGACAACGTGTCCGCAGCTGCCGTATAAGATCAAAATGCAGTATTAGTTGACGTCTGTGTCTATGCTTTTATTTGCCCACGTTTCTCCGCAGGCTAAGCAGACATATGCCTCCTAAGCATGCTCGACATGATATGCAAACATCCTGCCAGCCTAGCTTGTGTTGTAGGGCGAGACGTGCAAGGCACATGTGGCCTGGCATAGTCGAGCAGAGCAGCGGCACAGTTGGCAAAGAACCATGGTGATGTCACCTATTGTTGCTCGTGCAATAGAGCTTTTAGGCTAAAGCAGTTTACACGGAATGGCGCGGCCGAAGTGAGTTTGACGTCCGTGTCTGCCAGTATTCTGACCTTAGTACTGACGACTTCAGGTAATATTTTTTGTTATGATTACTTATTTCTAATGATACCTCAAATGGCCTATAGATGCACACTTTCATTGATCTGTGCTGCATCCGTGATTCTTTATTTAGTTAATTATCATGCATTGTACATTAGATTGCCTTCTCCTTTTCATTTCATGTGTTTAAGATCTGCAATTCGGATGTCTATTTATTCTTTAATAGTAGTTGTGAGCTTCACAAATAAGAGGCCTCTGCATGTCCATTATCTTCAGGTTATAGCAACACATAATTTTATCCAGAAAATATACTGATATACTGCTGGAAAAAAATTATATGCCGAGTGCTTTGGTATGCGCCAAGAGCCCAGTCATGGACTCTAGGCAGAGACATTATCCATTTTTCCTTTGTTATTCTATTGCATTTGTGAGATTCTAATTGTAAGCTTGAATAACTTTTCGTCCATTGGTATCAATCACCAAATTTTATAGTGTCAACTTCGTATGGATGATCAAAGAAATTATGTTTCTTTACCATGTTTCCTTGCATTTAATTTAAGAATCTGTGTACTTACCTTCAATGTTGTGCATGTTACAATGGTTTGTGAGGTTGAGACAAATTTAGTGCCCTTTTTGTCAATCATTAGTTTTCCAACATGTTTTTTCTATAACAACTGAAGTTCAATTTGGAGTTGAGCTATAAGTTTTCCTGATTGTTGTTATTTATCTGATTTCATCATTTTCAGCTAAAATAGTAGACCATTATTCTTGACCAAACTTCAAAAGGATTAGGTTATGAGAAAGGGGATATAACTACTTTGACATTTCTCAAATTAATTACTTCGGATGTAAGGCTGTAAGCATCATGATACATATGTTGCTGCGTTGTAATGTGTTCATTCTCCTCCTTTCTCATTCATTGGATTTACCTTGCACATTTAAGTTGTATTAAGCTAGGTGATATTATCTCTCCGTCCCTTGATCAATACGACCATTATATTAAGGTAAGATGTTGTATGTCAATATGTTTTGCTGTCTATGACTGATATGTGATGTATTTGATAGCTAGGAAATAATTGTACTAGAAGCTCAGTATTAGAAGTTAGTATCATTCTACTAATGAGTATTGCCATTTATGATGATTGAAACGTAAAGATTAGATTTTTGTATTCGCCATGATTGTCCAATCTATGAAAATGTATCAGTATATTTCTGGAATTATTGTGTTTTATTAGGTGATCAAACTGCAACGTGCTTAAACGATTTTCCTATTGTTGTGGTTAGGTGGGATATTTGCTCCTCTAAAATAGTTCTCTATGATAGAGCTAAAATTTGTGAAATTTTATGTTGTCCAAAGTCTTTGCAGTTCGCATTGTTATTGTCATAATATCTTTGATTTGAAATTTTAATGTAGAAATAAAAACATACGGCTCCTATAAATCTAAATACGAAATACAGGATTGTGGTTTATGTTTTTTTACTCATGTTTGAAATACTAGCCTACTGCATAATGTCATATAGAGCTAACATGGCCACCCCAAGGTCCGTTGTAGCGACCAGACCTTAAACGGTCCAATCTCTGTGCTCTGGTGTCATCCCTGGATCAGTAATGCTGACACCACACAGTACTCGAAGGATTTATAACAGAGTAGCAATCACACACTTATTACATCAAGTGTCTCAATAGAGATCTTATTACAATAAACATGGCTTAAGGCCATCTAATAACGATAACAGCGGAAGGCTTGGAAGATAAGCGAGTCCATCAACTCCAACGGCATCACTGAGTATAGAACCACGAACCTAAAACTCCTTAATCGTCGTCTGAAAAGTCTGCAACATTAACGTTGCAGCCCGAAAACGGGTCAGCACATGGAATATGCTGGCAATGTAACACATAGAGAGTAATGGAATGAAACAACTATTCTATATGCATATTTGGCTGGTGGAGAGCTCTATGGTTACAGTTTTTGCGAAAAGCCAATTTTTCCCTACTGCAAAGGAATAAATTTATTTAACGATCATGGTGGTTGTTAAACATTGAGAATGGTTGACAGCATTCTCAATCCCAATTAAATATCATTAAACAAAACCCAACCAAATTAAATTAGGGTAACATGTTGAGATTCACATGATAATGCAGGTACTAGATACTCAAGATGTCCATAACCGGGGACACGGCTAACCATGATTAGTTTATACACTCTGCAGAGGTTTGCGCACTTTTCCCCACAAGACTCGATCGCCTCCGTTTGGTTTCTCGCACTACATGGTGTTTGAGAAGACGGATGACCGAGACATAGTCTTTCAGAAGCGCTAGCATCTTACGATCGGGTAGACCGTACCACCTACATCCCCTACATCTGCTAGTCTACCACTGTAAGAGTTTGCACGACTTAGTTAACTATGCTAGAGCCCATAATAGCTTGTGGCTGCACACGGAAGTTTCTAGTATGAAAAATCTCATGATCCCTTTAAGTCTGGGTGGCGGTCCAAAAAAAAAACAGGCAAATCCTGGATTACCCAGGTGCCTCAATCCACCCAGATGTGTGTTTAAGTTGCCACCTTAGATAAACCGTTAATTAACAAACTCACATCTGTCATGGATATTACTCACCCAATCCACGTCTACTAGCATAGCATAGCAATAATAAGCAAACGTAGAAGTAACTCCCAAAGGTTTGATAATAAACAGGTAATAGGTACTACCTCAACTACTTCCCATCCCACAATTTAATTAGATCCTAATCATGCAATGTTTGAGGATTTGATCTAAAGCAATAAAACTGGGTAGTAGGAAAGGTATGATCAAGTGTTACTTGCCTTGCTATGATCCGCGAAACCTGGAGATTCGAAGTAACAGGCGGCGCACTCCGGGTATTCTATCGCAGACAAACAACAAGCATACAATAAGTACTCATCTAATGCACAGGTAAAAGTCAAATAAGAGATCTAACCAGAAAGTTCAACTTAAGAACTCCGGTTTGCAAAAAGAATCAAATCGAACGAAGCAACGAAAGTCAAACGGCGAAAGAAAACAACTTCGTTCTACTAATCTGGATCTAAGGCAATTTTTACAGTGGCAAGAACTTGTTTAAGTTGGTTAGACGGATAGAGGGTTTCGAGACGAAACTCCAGGCGCTTGAATCGCCTGATTCCGATAAACGAGCGAAAAGTTATACTAAAACGAAAATTGGATCAGAAATCGCGATCAGAAAATAATCGCGGAAAAATCCGAGAAAAGAAAAACGACGAACAGATTAACGAACGAAAGTTCGTTATCTGGATCTAAACGACGAACACGTTCGTTAAAACGAACGAACGAACGAGCGAACGCTCGCTATTTAACCTAAACCAAAAAAACCGAAACTAAAAAAAAACCGACGAAAAACCGGACGGAAAAGGTTTTTCGAGAAAAACGGCGGCGCGGAAATCGAGGCACCTCGGCGGCGGGTCGGCGGCGGCGGCGGGCGGCGCGGGGCTCGAGGGCGGGCGGGGCTGGCGGCTAGGGTTTGGCCCGGGGCTGGGCTGCGGCTTATAAAGCCTGCCGGGCCAGGAGTCCTAGTCGGACACGGCCCGGTTAGGTCGGTGCGCGTTTTTTTAGAATAATTACGCACAGAAGAAAAATAAAAAGAAATACTAAACGAACTCCAAAATTCCCGAAATAAATTTTCCCGGGCTTCTAAAATCAAGCCGCACAAGGTGAACATTTATTTGGCGCCTAAATGCAATTTTGAAAAACGCACATTTTTCCTAAATTCAAATAAAATACCGAAAAACTCCGAAATAAAATATTACTTGATTTTATTATTAAATCCTCAATATTTCTTTATTTTGGGAAAGTCATTTTATTCCATCTCTAATATTTTTGTAATAGAAATAATTGATGATAAATAATGAAAATCAAATGATCCTATTCTCAATTTTTGAGAAAACTCAAATATGAAAATAACGAAATCCCCAACTCTCTCCGTGGGTCCTTGAGTTGCGTAGAATTTCTAGGATCAAAACCAAAAGCAATTAAAATATGATATGCAATGATGATCTAATGTATAACATTCCAAATTGAAAATTTGGGATGTTACAAACCTACCCCTCTTAAGATGAATCTCGCCCTCGAGATTCGGGTTGGCTAGAAAATAGGTGAGGGTGGTCCTTGAGCAAATCTTCCTCTCGCTCCCAGGTGGCTTCGTCCTCCGTGTGGTGGCTCCACTAAACCTTACAAAACTTGATAACCTTGCTGCGAGTGACTCGACTGGCAAACTCAAGAATCTTAATTGGTTTCTCCTCATAGGTCAAATTGTTATCCAACTGGATTGCTTCCAATGGCACTGTATCCCTCAACGGTATGTCAGCCATCTCCGCGTGGCACTTCTTCAACTGAGAAACGTGGAACACATCATGAACTCCTGACAATCCTTCGGGCAATTCCATCTTGTAGGCCACTTCTCCCATATGCTCCAAAACTCGATATGGTCCTACAAACCGTGGTGCTAACTTTCCCTTAACTCCAAAACGCTTTGTTCCCCGAAGTGGTGATACTCGAAGATAAGCTCTATCTCCAACTTCGTAAACTGTCTCCTTGCATTTTAGAATCTGCATAACTCTTCTGTCTGGACTGGGCTATCTTGAGCCTATCGCGAATCAACTTCACCTTCTGTTCAGACTCCTTAATCAAGTCAGGTCCAAACAACTGGCGGTCTCCAACTTCGTCCCATGACAATGGTGTCCTGCACCTCCTTCCATACAAGGCTTCGAAATGGGCCATCTTCAAACTGGTTTGGTAGCTATTGTTATAAGAGAACTCTGCATATGGCAAATTGTCGTCCCAGCTAGATCCATAATCTAGCGCACAAGCTCTCAGCATATCCTCCAAAATCTGATTGACTCTCTCGGTCCGTCCATCTGTCTATGGATGAAAAGCTGTACTGAATTCTAGCCTGGTACCCAAAGTTTTGTGCAACTGCTTCCAGAACTTTGAGGTAAACCGGGTTCCTCTATCTGATACGATACTCCTCGGAACTCCATGCAGACATACTATCCTGGTCATGCATATCTTTGCCAACTTAGCACTGGTGTAAGTGGTCTTTACCGGGATGAAATGAGCTACCTTTGTCAAACGATCGACTACAACCCAAATCGAGTCATAGCCTGAACGTGTTCTGGGCAATCCTGTAATAAAATCCATGCCTAGCTTATCCCATTTCCATTCGGGTATCGGCGATGGTTGTAGCAATCCTGCTGGCTTCTGATGCTCTGCCTTCACTCTCTGACATACATCACAAACTTCTACGTACTCCGCAATATCCTTCTTCATTCCGGTCCACCAGAAAATATCCTTCAAATCCAAATACATCTTGGTATTTCCTGGGTGAATCGAATATGGTGAATCATGTGCCTCTTGCAGTATCAACTTCCTGATCTCCGGGTCATTGGGCACGTAAACACGGTCTTCAAACCATAGGGTATCGTGCTCATCCTCACGAAATCCCTTAGCCTTTCCTTTGCTAAGTTTCTCCTTAATAGAAGCAATCTCCTTGTCAGTCCTTTGGGCTTCTCTGATTTTATCCATCAATGTAGACTGAATCTCCAATGCTGCTACATAGCCTCTCGGGACTATTTCTAAACATAACCCTCGAAGATTTTCGACTAACTCCCTTGGTAATTCTCCCGTCATTAGGGTGTTGACATGACTCTTTACGGCTCAACGCGTCAGCTACTACGTTAGCCTTTCCAGGGTGATAATGCAATCTCATATCATAATCCTTGATGAGCTCCAACCATCTCCTTTGCCTGAGATTTAACTCCTTCTGCGTGAAGATGTACTTCAAACTCTTGTGATCCGTGTACACCTCACAATGGTTTCCAATGAGAAAATGTCTCCAAGTCTTCAACGCATCCACTACGACTGCTAACTCCAAATCATGCGTGGCATAATTCAACTCATGAGGCTTAAGCTGTCATGAGGTATAAGAAACAACTCTTCCTTCCTGCATAAGCACTGCTCCAAGTCCTCGACGTGAAGCGTTGCAATACACCTCAAAATCCTTGGTCTGATCTGGCAAAATCAACACAGGTGATGTAACCAAATGTTTCTTCAACTCCTGGAAACTAGCCTCACATTCTTCAGTCCATTTGAACTTGGTATCTTTCTTCAACAATTCCGTCATAGGCTTCGCAATCTTCGAGAAGTTTTCAATGAATCTCTGGTAATATCCCGCGAGTCCAAGAAAACTCCGGATCTCTCCAACTGTTGTAGGGGCTTCCCGTTTTGTCACAGTGTCAACTTGGTGGGATCTACTGCTATACCTTCTCTGGATATAACGTGTCCTAGGAATCCAACTTCCTTCAACCAAAATTCACATTTACTAAACTTGGCATATAACTGATGTTTTCTGAGCTTCTCAAGTACCAAACGCAAATGCTCCTTATGCTCCTCTTCATTCTTCGAGTAAACTAGGATATCATCAATGAACACTACGACGAACTTGTCCAAGAACTCCATAAATACTTTGTTCATCATGTTCATAAAATATGCGGGTGCGTTAGTCAGACCAAATGACATAACGGTATACTCATACAACCCGTACCTGGTGGTAAAAGCTGTTTTAGGTATATCCTGTTCTTGAATCTTCAACTGGTGGTATCCTGATCGAAGATCGATCTTGGAAAATACCTTAGCTCCTTACAATCGATCAAACAGATCATTGATCATCGGTAGTGGGTACTTGTTCTTGATTGTTACTTCATTCAATCCTCGATAATCGACAACCATTCTTAACGATCCATCCTTCTTCTCCACTAGAAGTACTGGCGATCCCCAAGGTGAAGAACTTGGGCGAATATAACCTTTATCCAGTAACTCCTTAATTTGCTTCTTAATCTCCACCAAATCCTTTGCAGGCATCCTGTATGGTCTCTTCGATATTGGCCCTGTGCCTGGCAATAGCTCAATCAAAAACTCAATGTCTCTATCTGGTGGCATGCCTGGCAACTCCTCTGGAAATACATCAGGGAATTCCTTTACCACTGGTACTTCCTCCTGCACAACTCCTGTTAAGCAATTTACTTGAGTCCTCTTTGGCACATGTCGGGATACATACTTGATCCTTCTCCCTTCTGGGGTGGTAAGCAAAATTGACTTACTAGCACATTCAATATTCCCTTCATACTTTGATAACCAATCCATGCCTAATATCACATCCAATCCTTGGGATTCCAATACTATTAGGTCTGAGGGAAAAACATAGTTACCAATCCTTAACAGTAACCGATCACACCATCGACTAGCCATATATTCTGCTCCAGGCGAGGTTACTAACATGGGTGACCTAAGGGCTTGGGTTGACAGGTTATACTTATCCACAAACCCCCTTGAGATGTATGAATGCGATGCACCAGTATCAAAAAGAACGAGTGCAGTAAATGACTTAACCAAAAACTTACCTATTACTGCATCAGGCTGAGCTTCAACCTCCTCCACGCTAACATGGTTCACCTGTCCCCTGTTGAAAGGGTTCGGCTTCTTCCCAGAGCTTCCATTGCTATTTCCATTTTGTAATTCAGGACATTCATTGGCATAATGTCCGATCTTCGAACACTTAAAGCAAGTGACTTGGCTCAGGTCTTTCTTGGCTGGGGTTGATGGGTTGGTGCGGTTCTGGCCGTTGCTTCCTCCATTACCATTACCATTCCTGGGGCCATTGTGATTGTGCGAGCTACCTCCTCCATGGGTATGCTGAAAATGTCCTCCCGGTCTAGGGGTAAAACATGGCTTTTGCTGATCTCCTGAATTGTACTTTCCTTGTGCATACTTCCTCTTGCGACTTTCAATTTGCTGCTGCTTCCCTTCAATCATAAGAGCACGATCTACCAACTCCTGGTAGTTGTTGAAGGTTGCTACCATCAACTGCATGCTCAACTCATCGTTCAGTCCTTCCAGAAACTTCTCCTGCTTAGCTGCATCCGTAGCAACGTCATCTGGAGCATAACGTGCTAATTTACTAAAGTCCTCCACGTACTGGCCAACTGTCCATCCTCCTTGGCGCAAGTTGCGAAACTCACGCTTCTTCATGGCCATAGCTCCTACTGAAACATGGGCAGTGTGAAAAGCGTGCTGAAACTGGTCCCATGTGACAGTGTCGACAGGGAAAGTGACTGGGAAATTCTCCCACCATGATGCTGCGGGTCCTTCAAGCTGATGTGCGGCAAACTTCACCTTCTCCGCATCCGTCCATCCTGCTGTGGTCAACTCTCTAGCTGTCTTGCGGAGCCAATCATCTGCTACTATTGGCTCGGTGCTACTGGAAAACACCGGCGGGTTCAGCCTAAGAAAACAGGCTAAATGATCAATAGGTGGTGGTGGTGGATTGTTGTTGTTGTTCCCCTGATTCTGATTCCGGACTAGCAACTGCATCAATGTGTTCTGCTACTGGATCAACTGAGTGAGCTCCGGTGGAAAGGTAAATCCAGGGTCACGTCTCGGAGGCATCTGAGGGTTTAGAAAAGATGAGATTTAAGAATAGAGGGGGTCTAAAGAGAAAACACTACCCATATGCACATGAGGCAAAATCAAACAATTCACTTCATTCATTCAATCAAACAAGGGCATACAATCGATCTAACTATCGCAAAAGTGCTCGAACTATAATATTTACATGGTGGACTACTACTACTGATGAGGTGGTCTACTAGAAATATTCCTCGGTTGCAGACTCCATGATATCTGCTCCGGCTTCATCAACATAGTCATCATCGCTATCATCTGGATCCGAATCGGTGTCATCGATGATGATGTAGTCTTCCGGGCATATCTCTTTGGGTTCTTCGTCTTCATCCACTGGTGTAGGGCCTCCCATAAATATCCCGATCTTCATTGTTAGGTCGGCATTCTTGTCCACTAATACTGCAATTTCTTCTTCATAATCTTCACGTGTAGCCTTGAGTTCTTCCTCCAGTTCCTTGATTCTTGTCCTTGCCTTCTTCAGGTCTATCATGTCGGCGCACATCTGGTTCTCCTGACGTCGAATGTGCTGGTTTAACTCCTGGATAAAAGCTGCAATTGATCTATCCTTCCTGGTGCTGATCATCTCCCAGTGCTCATCTCGGCGTCCACAAATCTGGTAGATAGTATCCTTGAGATCATTGCAGTAGACTTCTCCAATGCGTCCTATGGCGATGTGAGCTGCCATGCTCTTTCCTAGACTCCAAGTTGGTGCATCAAAAGAAAACTCTATGGCCTCAGTGACTGGCATGAACGTCCTTCCTGGAACTTGAACTTGAATCATCCAGCGCTCTTCTTCAGGTAAAGTGGTGTTGTAGGTTCCGGTGAAGCTTGGTACTCCTATGTTCAGGTATCTAGTGACTTCCTTCAAGTGACGTCCAAAGGGTGTATCTTCATCCGGTTGCGTGAACTTGTTCCTTGCATCCGCCATCCTAAAAGAGTAGAAACGATGAGGAGTCAGAAGAGAAGGAGTAGGTAGTGATCTAGGTCTTTAGCTTAGTGGTCGTGTCCTACAGTCAGCATGTGCTCTGATACCATCTCTGTAGCGACCAGACCTCAAACGGTCCAATCTCTGTGCTCCGGTGTCATCCCTGGATCAGTAATGCTGACACCACACAATACTCGGAGGATTTATAACAGAGTAGAAATCACACACTTATTACATCGAGTGTCTCAATAGAGATCTTATTACAATAAACATGGCTTAAGGCCATCTAATAACGATAACAACTGAAGGCTTGGAAGATAAGCGAGTCCATCAACTCCAACGGCATCATTGAGTATAGAACCACGACCCTAAAACTCCTTAATCGTCGTCTGAAAAGTCTGCAACATTAATGTTGCAGCCCGAAAATGGGTCATCACATGGAATATGCTGGCAATGTAACACATAGAGAGTAATGGAATGAAACAGCTATTCTATATGCATATTTGGCTGGTGGAGAGCTCTATGGTTACAGTTTTTGCGAAAAGCCAATTTTTCCCTACTGCAAAGGAATAAATTTATTTAACTATCATGGTGGTTGTTAAACCTTGAGAATGGTTGATAGCATTCTCAATCCCAATTAAATATCATTAAATAAAACCCAACCAAATTAAATTAGGGTAACATGTTGCGATTCACATGATAATCCAAGTACTAGATGCTCAAGATGTCCATAACCAGGGACACGGCTAACATGATTAGTTTATACACTCTGCAGAGGTTTGCACACTTTTCCCCACAAGACTCGATCGCCTCCGTTTGGTTTCTCGCACTACATGGTGTTTGAGAAGACGGATGACCGAGACATAGTCTTTCAGAAGTGCTAGCACCTTACGATCGGGTAGACCGTACCACCTACATCCCCTACATCTGCTAGTCTACCACTGTAAGAGTTTGCACGACTTAGTAAACTATGCTAGAGCCCATAATAGCTTGTGGCTGCACACGGAAGTTTCTAGTATGAAAAATCTCATGATCCCTTTGAGCCTGGGTGGCGGTCCAAAAGAAAACAGGCAAATCCTGGATTACCCAGGTGCCTCAATCCACCCAGATGTGTGTTTAAGTTGCCACCTTAGATAAACCGTTAATTAACGAACTCACATCTGTCATGGATATCACTCACCCAATCCACGTCTACTTGCATAGCATAGCAATAATAAGCAAACGTAGAAGTAACTCCCAAAGGTTTGATAATAAACAGGTAATAGGTACTACCTCAACTAGTTCCCATCCCACAATTTAATTAGATCCTAATCATGCAATGTTTGAGGATTTGATCTAATGCAATAAAACTGGGTAGTAGGAAAGGTATGATCAAGTGTTACTTGCCTTGCTGATGATCTGCGAAACCTGGAGATTCGAAGTAACAGGCGGCGCACTCCGGGTATTCTATCGCAGACAAACAACAAGCATACAATAAGTACTCATCTAATGCACAGGTAAAAGTCAAACAAGAGATCTAACCAGAAAGTTCAACTTAAGAACTCCGGTTTGCAAAAAGAATCAAATCGAACGAAGCAACGAAAGTCAAACGGCGAAAGAAAACAACTTCGTTCTACTAATCTGGATCTAAGGCAATTTTTACAGTGGCAAGAACTTGTTTAAGTTGGTTAGATGGATAGAGGGTTTCGAGACGAAACTCCAGGCGCTTGAATCGCCTGATTCCGATAGACGAGCGAAAAGTTATACTAAAACGAAAATCGGATCAGAAATCGCGATCAGAAAATAATCGCGGAAAAATCCGAGAAAAGAAAAACGATGAACAGATTAACGAACGAACGTTCGTTATCTGGATCTAAACGACGAACACATTCGTTAAAACGAACGAAAGAGCGAACGCTCGCTATTTAACCTAAACCGAAAAAAACCGATCTAAATAAAAAAACGGAAACTAAAAAAAACTGACGGAAAAACCGAACGATTTTTCGAGAAAAACAGCGGCGCGGAAATCAAGGCACCTCGGCGGCGGGTGGGCGGCGGCGGCGCGGGGCTCGAGGGTGGGCGGGGCGGGCGGCTAGGGTTTGGCCCGAGGCTGGGCTGCGGCTTATAAAGCCTGCCGGGCCAGGAGTCCTAGTCGGACACGGCCAGGTTAGGTCGGTGCGCGTTTCTTTAAATAATTACCCGCAGAAGAAAAATAAAAAGAAATACTAAACGGACTCCAAAATTCCCGAAGTAAATTTTCCCGGGCTTCTAAAATCAAGCCGCACAAGGTGAACATTTATTTGGGGCCTAAATGCAATTTTGAAAAATGCACATTTTTCCTAAATTCAAATAAAATACCGTAAAACTCCGAAATAAAATCTTACTTGATTTTATTATTAAATCTTCAATATTTCTTTATTTTGGGAAAGTCATTTTATTCCCTCTCTCATATTTTTGTAATAGAAATAATTGATGATAAATAATGAAAATCAAATGATCCTATTCTCAATTTTTGAGAAAACTCAAATATGAAAATAACGAAATCCCCAACTCTCTCCGTGGGTCCTTGAGTTGCGTAAAATTTCTAGGATCAAAACCAAAAGCAATTAAAATATGATATGCAATGATGATCTAATGTATAACATTCCAAATTGAAAATTTGGGATGTTACATCCGTTATATGGGTGCCCGAAAAAATATGCATGTTCCTCTCCTTCCATATATTCCATACGGCATAGATGGGCCTCCCACTCCTCCACTTACGGACATCCTTTGATGATGAAGCAGTGATGTCATCCCACCAGTTGGAATGTTGGTCACAAGCATGTTCTCACCTGTCTAGGCTCACATCCATGAATTTCCATGTTCACAAAAACATGTATGATGAGCAATGCTTCTACGCTTTATAATAACATTAATGTGTATTAGTTCTAGACCGTGCACAAGTTTTTCACTAGCTACTAATTGTTTTGTGCAGTTTTCCAGATGTGAAATAAATTATGACACAAATGTTCTAAACTGGATGATGTGCTCTAAATCCAATGGTTCGTGTACTAATATAAATGGGTACACAAAAACCATGTTGCGCCTTACATGAAAGTTTATGTTTGCTCCACAATAAAACGATTAAGTAATTTCATAGAAATAATAAAAACTTAATTGTATTTATATAAAAGTTATATGCTAACATTCTAAGTAGGCTAGCCCGTGCGCATGCACGGGTTGACGACTAGTGACTTTAGTTAATGTTAATCCCACTATTTTGGAAGAGTGTCAACTTTACATGCATGTGGATCATGTTGAAAGTATTCTATGTGATAGCTATTTTGTTGAATTTGCTTATGATCCTACATGTAACTATTACGAGAGAGGAAAATATGGTGGTAGAAATTTTCATGTTACTAAATTACCTCTCATTATGTTCAGATTGCTATTGTTTCTTTCCGCTTCCTTGCATATGCTAGTTTTTGCTTTCCTTGATAATTTGTTTGCCTATAAGATGCATATGCATAGGAAGTATGTTAGACTTATATGTGTTTGTCACGTGTTTTATGATGCTCTCTTTGTGCTTCAATTCTTGTCTTTCATGTGAGCATCATTGAAATATTATGCCTAGCTATAAGGCTTTAAAGAAAAGCGCTTGTTGGGAGACAACCCAATATTATTCCTTGCTGTTATTTAATAAATAAATTATTTAGTATCTGTTTTGGTTGTGTTTTTTGTGTTTAATTAGTGTTTGTGCCAAGTAGAACCGTTGGGAAGACTCGGGGAAAGTCTTGTTGAACTTACTGTAAAAAACAGAAACTTTATCGCTCACGAGAACTTCTGTAATTTTTATTTGAAGAGTGCTATTTAGTTAATTCTTTTTGAAGATGATTAATAGATAAATTCCTCACGTCCAGCAATTTATTTGAGAATTTTTGGGGTTCCATATCTTGTGCTAGCTACAGATTACTACAGACTGTTCTGTTTTTGACAGATTCTGTTTTTCGTGTGTTGTTTGCTTATTTTGATGAATCTATGGTTAGTAAAATAGTTTATAATCCATAGATAAGTTAATACAGTAGGTTTAACACCAATATAAATAAATAATGAGTTCATTACAATACCTTGAAGTGGTCTTTTGTTTTTTTCGCTAACGGAGCTCACGAGTTTTCTACTTTAAGTTTTGTGTTGTGAAGGTTTCAAGTTTTGGGTGAATTCTTTTGATGGATTATGGAACAAGGAGTGGCAAGAGCCTAAGCTTGGGGATGCCCATGGCACCCCCAAGATAATTCAAGGACACCAAGAAGTCAAAGCTTGGGGATGCCCCGGAAGGCATCCCCTCTTTCGTCCACTTCCATCGGTAATTTACTTGGAGCTATATTTTTATTCACCAACATGATATGTGTTTTGCTTGGAGCGTCTTGTATTATTTTTGTCTTTGTGTCTTAGTATGCCAGAATCATCCTTGCTGTACACACCTTTTGAGAGAGCCATACATGAATTAAAATTTGATAGAATACTCTATGTGCTTCACTTATATCTTTTGAGCTAAGTAATTTTGCTCTATGTGCTTCATTTAGATCTTTTAGAGCACGGTGGTGGATTTGTTTTAAAGAAACTATTAATCTCTCATGCTTCACTTAAATTATTTTGAGAGTATCTTAATAGCATGGTAATTTGCTTAATAATAATATTCTTGGTATTCAAGATTTGTGAAACTTTCTTTTGAGTGTGTTGAATACTAAGAAAAGATTGAAGCACGATAATTGTTTTGAGATATGGAGGTGATAATATTAGAGTCATGCTAGTTGAGTAGTTGTGAATTTAAAGAATACTTGTGTTAAAGTTTGTGATTCCCGTAGCATGCACGTATGGTGAACCGTTATGTGATGAAGTCGGAGCATGATTTATTTATTGATTGTCTTCCTTATGAGTGGCCGTCGGGGACGAGCGATGGTCTTTTCCTACCAATCTATCCCCCTAGGAGCATGCGCGTAATACTTTGCTTTGATAACTTCTAGATTTTTGCAATAAGTATATGAGTTCTTTATGACTAATGTTGAGCCCATGGATTATACGCACTCTCACCCTTCCACATTTGCTAGCCTCTCTAATACCGCGCACTTTTCGCCGGTATCATACACCTACCATATACCTTCCTCAAAACAGCCACCATACCTACCTATTATGGAATTTCCATAGCCATTCCGAGATATATTGCCATGCAACTTTCCACCGTTCCGTTTATTATAACACACTCCATCATTGTCATATTGCATATCCCGGTGCACCGCCGGAGGCATTAATATAGAGTCATATTTTGTTCTAAGTATCGAGTTGTAATTGTTGAGTTGTAAGAAAAATAAAAGTGTGATGATCATCATTATTAGAGCATTTTCCCAGTGAGGAAAGAATGGTGGAGACTATGATTCCCCCATAAGTCGGGATGAGACTCCTGACGAAAAATAAATAAAAGAGGCCAAAGAAGCCCAAAAAAAAGAGAAAGAAAAGAGGCCATAAAAAAGAAAAAAGGCCCAAATAAAAAAATGAGAGAAAAAGAGAGAAGGGACAATGTTACTATCCTTTTACCACACTTGTGCTTCAAAGTAGCACCATGATCTTCATAGTAGAGAGTCTCTCATGTTATCACTTTCATATACTAGTGGGAATTTTACATTATAGAACTTGGCTTGTATATTCCAATGATGGGCTTCCTCAAATTCCCCTAGGTCTTCATGAGCAAGCAAGTTGGATCACACCCACTTAGTTTCTTTATGATCTTTCATATACTTATAGCTCTAGTGCATCCGTTGTTGGAAATATGCCCTAGAGGCAATAATAAAAGCTTTATTATTATATTTCCTTGTTCATCATAATTGTCTTTATTCATGCTATAATTGTGTTATCTGGAAATCATAATACATGTGTGAATAACAGACACCAACATGTCCCTAGTAAGCCTCTAGTTGACTAGCTCGTTGATCAACAGATAGTCATGGTTTCCTGACTATGGACATTGGATGTCATTGATAACGAGATCACATCATTAGGAGAATGATGTGATGGACAAGACCCAATCTTAAACATAGCACAAGATCGTATAGTTCGTTTGCTAGAGTTTTCCAATGTCAAGTATCTTTTCCTTAGACCATGAGATCGTGTAACTCCCGGATACCGTAGGAGTGCTTTGGGTATGCCAAACGTCACAACGTAACTGGGTGACTATAAAGGTTTGCTACGGGTATCTCCGAAAGTGTCTGTTGGGTTGACACGGATCAAGACTGGGATTTGTCACTCCGTATGACGGAGAGGTATCGCTGGGCCCACTCGGTAATGCATCATCATAATGAGCTCAAAGTGACCAAGTGTCTGGTCACGGGATCATGCATTACGGTACGAGTAAAGTGACTTGCCGGTAACGAGATTGAACGAGGTATTGGGATACCGACGATCGAATCTCGGGCAAGTAACATATCGATTGACAAAGGGAATTGCGTACGGGGTTGATTGAATCCTCGACATTGTGGTTCATCCGATGAGATCATCGTGGAGCATGTGGGAGCCAACATGGGTATCCAGATCCCGCTGTTGGTTATTGACCGGAGACTCGTCTCGGTCATGTCTGCTTGTCTCCCGAACCCGTAGGGTCTACACACTTAAGGTTCGGTGACGCTAGGGTTGTGAAGATATGTATATGCAGAAACCCGAATGTTGTTCGGAGTCCCGGATGAGATCCCGGACGTAACGAGGAGTTCCGAAATGGTCCGGAGGTAAAGAATTATATATAGGAAGTGCTGTTCCGGGCATCGGGACAAGTTTCGGGGTTATCGGTATTGTACCGGGACCACCGGAAGGGTCCCGGGGGTCCACCGGGTGGGGCCACCTATCCCGGAGGGCCCCATGGGCTGAAATAGGAGGGAACCCAGCCCATAGTGGGCTGGGGCGCCAGCCCCTATAGGCCCATGCGCCTAGGGTTTCCACCATGGAAGAGTCCATGTGGTGGAAGGCACCCCTAGGTGCCTTGGGGGGGGAGGGAATCCTCCCCTTGGCCGCCGCCCCCCCTAGTAGATCTCATCTACTAGGGCCGGCGCCCCCCCCATGGCACCCCTATATATAGTGGGGGGGGAGAGGAGGGATTTCACACCAGCCCCTGGCGCCTCCATCTCCCCCCGTTACGTCTCTCCCTCATAGTCTTGGCGAAGCCCTGCTTCTGTGACGCCCTGCATCCACCACCACGCCATCGTGCTGCTGGATCTTCATCAACCTCTCCTCCCCCCTTGCTGGATCAAGAAGGAGGAGACGTCTCCCGTCCCGTACGTGTGTTGAACGCGGAGGTGCCGTCCGTTCGGCGCTGGTCATCGGTGATTTGGATCACGTCGAGTACGACTACATCATCACCGTTCCTTTTGAACGCTTCCGTGCGCCATCTACAAAGGTATGTAGATGCATCCGATGACTCGTTGCTAGATGAACTCCTAGATGATCTTGGTGAAACGAGTAGGAAAATTTTTGTTTTCTGCAACGTTCCCCAATAGTGGCATCATGAGCTAGGTCTATGCGTAGTTCTTCTTGCGCGAGTAGAACACAATGAGTTGTGGGCGTAGATTTGTCAACTTTCTTGCCGTTACTAGTCTTTTCTTGCTTCAGCGGTATTGTGGGATGAAGCGGCCCGGACCAACCTTACACGTACGCTTACGTGAGACCGGTTCCACCGACTAACATGCACTAGTTGCATAAGGTGGCTTGGCGGGTGTCTGTCTCTCCCACTTTAGTTGGAGCGGATTCGATGAACAGGGTCCTTATGAAGGGTAAATAGAAGTTGACAAATCACGTTGTGGCTTTAACGTAGGTAAGAAGACGTTCTTGCTAGAACCCTAATTCAGCCACGTAAAACTTGCAACAACAATTAGAGGACGTCTAACTTGTTTTTGCAGCAAGTGGTTTGTGATATGATATGGCCAAAGTTGTGATGAATGATGAATGATCTATATGTGATGTATGAGATGTTCATGCTATTGTAATAGGAATCACGACTTGCATGTCGATGAGTATGACAACCGGCAGGAGCCATAGGAGTTATCTTTATTCTTTTATATGACCTGCGAGTCATTAAGAAACGCCATGTAAATTACTTTACTTTATTGCTAAACGCGTTAGCCATAGTAGTAGAAGTAATAGTTGGCGAGCAACTTCATGGAGACACGATGATGGAGATCATGATGATGGAGATCATGGTGTCAAGCCGGTGACAAGATGATCATGGAGCCCCAAGATGGAGATCAAAGGAGCTATGTGATATTGGCCATATCATGTCACGTTCATTATTTGATTGCATGTGATGTTTATCATGTTTTGCATCTTGTTTACTTAGAACGATGGTAGTAAATAAGATGATCCCTCATACTAATTTCAAGAAGTGTTCCCCCTAACTGTGCACCGTTGCGACAGTTCGCTGTTTCAAAACATCACGTGATGATCGGGTGTTTTATTCAGACGTTCACATACAACGGGTGTAAGACAGATTTACACATGCAAACACTTAGGTTGACTTGACGAGCCTAGCATGTACAGACATGGCCTCGGAACACAGAAGACCGAAAGGTCGAGCATGAGTCGTATAGAAGATACGATCAACATGAAGATGTTCACCGACGTTGACTAGTCCGTCTCACGTGATGATCGGACACGGCCTAGTTAACTCGGATCATGTAATACTTAGATGACTAGAGGGATGTCTAATCTAAGTGGGAGTTCATTAATAATTTGATTAGATGAACTTAATTATCATGAACTTAGTCTAAAATCTTTGCAATATGTCTTGTAGATCAAATGGCCAACGTAGTCCTCAACTTCAAAGCGTTCCTAGAGAAAACCAAGCTGAAAGACGATGGCAGCAACTATACGGACTGGGTCCGGAACCTGAGGATCATCCTCATAGCTGCCAAGAAAGATTATGTCCTACAAGCACCGCTAGGTGAAGCTCCCGTCCCACAGAACCAAGACGTTATGAACGCTTGGCAGACACGTGTTGACGACTACTCCCTCGTTCAGTGCGGCATGCTTTACAGCTTAGAGCCGGGGCTCCAAAAACGTTTTGAGAGACATGGAGCATACGAGATGTTCGAAGAGCTGAAAATGGTTTTTCAAGCTCATGCCCGGATCGAGAAATATGAAGTCTCCGATAAGTTCTTCAGCTGTAAGATGGAGGAAAATAGTTCTGTCAGTGAGCACATACTCACTATGTCTGGGTTACATAACCGCTTGTCTCAGCTGGGAGTTAATCTCCCGGATGATGCGGTCATTGACAGAATCCTCCAGTCGCTTCCACCAAGCTACAAGAGCTTCGTGATGAACTTCAACATGCAGGGGATGCAAAAGACCATTCCTGAGTTGTTCTCAATGCTGAAATCAGCGGAGGTAGAAGTCAAGAAGGAACATCAAGTGTTGATGGTCAATAAAACCACTAAGTTCAAGAAAGGCAAGGGTAAAAAGAACTTCAAGAAGGATGGCAAGGAGGTTGCCGCACCTGGCAAGCAAGCTGCCGGGAAGAAGCCAAAGAATGGACCCAAGCCCGAGACTGAGTGCTTTTATTGCAAGGGAAGCGGTCACTGGAAGTGGAACTGCCCTAAGTACTTAGCGGATAAGAAGGCCGGCAAAACAAAAGGTATATGTGATATACATGTAATTGATGTGTACCTTACTAGTGCCCGTAGTAGCTCCTGGGTATTTGATACCGGTGCAGTTGCTCACATTTGTAACTCAAAGCAGGGGCTGCGGAATAAGCGGAAACTAGCAAAGGACGAGGTGACGATGCGCGTCGGGAATGGTTCCAAGGTCAATGTGATCGCCGTCGGCACGCTACCTCTGCATCTCCCTTCGGGATTAGTTTTAAACCTTAATAATTGTTATTTAGTGCCAGCTTTGAGCATGAACATTGTATCGGGATCTCGTTTAATTCGAGATGGCTACTCTTTTAAATCTGAGAATAATGGTTGTTCCATTTTTATGAGAGATATGTTTTATGGTCATGCTCCTATGGTGAATGGTTTATTCTTTATGAATCTCGAACGTGATGCTACACATGTTCATAATGTGAGTACCAAAAGAAGTAAGGTTGATAATGATAGTCCCACATACTTGTGGCACTGCCGCCTTGGTCACATAGGTGTCAAACGCATGAAGAAGCTCCATGCTGATGGACTTTTAGAGTCTCTTGATTATGAATCATTTGACACGTGCGAACCATGCCTTATGGGTAAAATGACCAAGACTTCGTTCTCAGGAACAATGGAGCGAGCAACCGACTTATTGGAAATCATACATACTGATGTGTGCGGTCCAATGAGTGTTGAGGCTCGCGGTGGCTATCGTTATGTTCTCACCCTCACTGATGATTTAAGTAGGTATGGGTATATCTACTTAATGAAACACAAGTCTGAAACCTTTGAAAAGTTCAAGGAATTTCAGAGTGAGGTTGAAAATCAACGTGACAGGAAAATCAAGTTTCTACGATCAGATCGTGGAGGAGAATACTTGAGTCACGAATTTGGCACGCACTTAAGAAAATGTGGAATAGTTTCACAACTCACGCCACCTGGAACACCTCAGCGTAACGGTGTGTCCGAACATCGTAATCGCACTCTATTAGATATGGTGCGATCTATGATGTCTCTTACCGATTTACCGCTATCCTTTTGGGGCTATGCTTTAGAGACTGCCGCATTCACTTTAAATAGGGCTCCGTCGAAATCCGTTGAGACGACACCGTATGAATTATGGTTTCGGAAGAAACCTAAGCTGTCGTTTCTAAAAGTTTGGGGATGCGATGCTTATGTGAAGAAACTTCAACCTGAGAAGCTCGAACCCAAGTCGGAAAAATGCGTCTTCATAGGATACCCAAAAGAAACTATTGGGTACACCTTCTACCTCAGATCCGAAGGCAAGATCTTTGTTGCCAAGAATGGGTCCTTTCTAGAGAAAGAGTTTCTCTCGAAAGAAGTAAGTGGGAGGAAAGTAGATCTTGATGAAGTATTACCTCTTGAACCGGAAAATGGCGCAACTCAAGAAAATGTTCCTGAGGTGCCAGCACCGACTAGAGAGGAAGTTAATGATAATGATCAAGATACTTCTGATCAAGCTCCTACTGAAATTCGAAGGTCCACAAGGACACGTTCCGCACCAGAGTGGTACGGCAACCCTGTCTTGGAAATCATGTTGTTAGACAACGGTGAACCTTCGAACTATGAAGAAGCGATGGCGGGCCCGGATTCCAAAAAATGGCTAGAAGCCATGAAATCCGAGATAGGATCCATGTATGAAAACGAAGTATGGACTTTGACTGACTTGCCCGTTGAACGGCGAGCCATAGAAAATAAATGGATCTTTAAGAAGAAGACAGACGCGGATGGTAATGTGACCATCTATAAAGCTCGGCTTGTCGCTAAGGGTTATCGACAAGTTCAAGGGGTTGACTACGATGAGACTTTCTCACCGGTAGCGAAGCTGAAGTCCGTCCGAATCATGTTAGCGATTGCCGCATTCTATGATTATGAAATATGGCAAATGGACGTCAAAACGGCATTCCTTAATGGTTTCCTTAAGGAAGAATTGTATATGATGCAGCCGGAAGGTTTTGTCGATCCTAAGAATGCTGACAAGGTGTGCAAGCTCCAACGCTCGATTTATGGGCTGGTGCAAGCATCTCGGAGTTGGAACATTCGCTTTGATGAGATGATCAAAGCGTTTGGGTTCACGCAGACTTATGGAGAAGCCCGCATTTACAAGAAAGTGAGTGGGAGCTCTGTAGCATTTCTCATATTATATGTAGATGACATACTTTTGATGGGAAATGATATAGAACTCTTGGACAGCATCAAGGCCTACTTGAATAAAAGTTTCTCAATGAAGGACCTTGGAGAAGCTGCTTATATATTAGGCATCAAAATCTATAGAGATAGATCAAGACGCCTCATAGGTCTTTCACAAAGCACATACCTTGATAAAATATTGAAGAAGTTCAATATGGATCAGTCTAAGAAGGGGTTCTTGCCTGTGTTGCAGGGTATGAAATTGAGCTCAGCTCAATGTCCGACCACGGCAGAAGAAATAGAAGAGATGAGTGTCATCCCCTATGCCTCAGCCATAGGCTCTATTATGTATGCCATGCTGTGTACCAGACCTGATGTAAACCTTGCCATAAGTTTGGTAGGAAGGTACCAAAGTAATCCTGGCAAGGAACACTGGACAGCGGTCAAGAATATCCTGAAGTACCTGAAAAGGACTAAGGAAATGTTTCTCGTTTATGGAGGTGACGAAGAGCTCGTCGTAAAGGGTTACGTCGACGCTAGCTTCGACACAGATCTGGATGACTCTAAGTCACAAACCGGATACGTGTATATTTTGAATGGTGGGGCAGTAAGCTGGTGCAGTTGCAAGCAAAGCGTCGTGGCGGGATCTACATGTGAAGCGGAGTACATGGCAGCCTCGGAGGCAGCACATGAAGCAATATGGGTGAAGGAGTTCATCACCGACCTAGGAGTCATACCCAATGCGTCGGGGCCGATCAAGGTCTTCTGTGACAACACTGGAGCTATTGCTCTTGCCAAGGAGCCCAGGTTTCACAAGAAGACAAGGCACATCAAGCGTCACTTCAACTCCATTCGTGAAAATGTTCAAAATGGAGACATAGAAATTTGTAAAGTGCACACGGACCTGAATGTAGCAGATCCGTTGACTAAACCTCTCCCTAGAGCAAAACATGATCAACACCAGAATTCCATGGGTGTTCGATTCATCACAATGTAACTAGATTATTGACTCTAGTGCAAGTGGGAGACTGTTGGAAATATGCCCTAGAGGCAATAATAAAAGCTTTATTATTATATTTCCTTGTTCATCATAATTGTCTTTATTCATGCTATAATTGTGTTATCTGGAAATCGTAATACATGTGTGAATAACAGACACCAACATGTCCCTAGTAAGCCTCTAGTTAACTAGCTCGTTGATCAACAGATAGTCATGGTTTCCTGACTATGGACATTGGATGTCATTGATAACGAGATCACATCATTAGGAGAATGATGTGATGGACAAGACCCAATCCTAAGCATAGCACTAGATCGTGTAGTTCGTATGCTAAAGCTTTTCTAATGTCAAGTATCATTTCCTTAGACCATGAGATCGTGTAACTCCCGGATACCGTAGGAATACTTTGGGTGTGCCAAACGTCACAACGTAACTGGGTGACTATAAAGGTTTGCTACGGGTATCTCCGAAAGTGTCTGTTGGGTTGACACGGATCAAGACTGGGATTTGTCACTCCGTATGACGGAGAGGTATCGCTGGGCCCACTCGGTAATGCATCATCATAATGAGCTCAAAGTGACCAAGTGTCTGGTCACGGGATCATGCATTACGGTACGAGTAAAGTGACTTGCCGGTAACGAGATTGAACGAGGTATTGGGATACCGACGATCGAATCTCGGGCAAGTAACATATCGATTGACAAAGGGAATTGCGTACGGGGTTGATTGAATCCTCGACATCGTGGTTCATCCGATGAGATCATCGTGGAGCATGTGGGAGCCAACATGGGTATCCAGATCCCGCTGTTGGTTATTGACCGGAGACTCGTCTCGGTCATGTCTGCTTGTCTCCCGAACCCGTAGGGTCTACACACTTAAGGTTCGGTGACGCTAGGGTTGTGAAGATATGTATATGCAGAAACCCGAATGTTGTTCGGAGTCCCGGATGAGATCCCGGACGTAACGAGGAGTTCCGGAATGGTCCGGAGGTAAAGAATTATATATAGGAAGTGCTGTTTCGGGCATCGGGACAAGTTTCGGGGTTATCGGTATTGTACCGGGACCACCGGAAGGGTCCCGGGGGTCCACCGGGTGGGGCCACCTATCCCGGAGGGCCCCATGGGCTGAAATAGGAGGGAACCCAGCCCATAGTGGGCTGGGGCGCCAGCCCCTATAGGCCCATGCGCCTAGGGTTTCCACCATGGAAGAGTCCATGTGGTGGAAGGCACCCCTAGGTGCCTTGGGGGGGAGGGAATCCTCCCCTTGGCCGCCGCCCCCCCTAGTAGATCTCATCTACTAGGGCCGGCGCCCCCCCCCATGGCACCCCTATATATAGTGGGGGGGAGAGGAGGGATTTCACACCAGCCCCTGGCGCCTCCATCTCCCCCCGTTACGTCTCTCCCTCATAGTCTTGGCGAAGCCCTGCTTCTGTGACGCCCTGCATCCACCACCACGCCGTCGTGCTGCTGGATCTTCATCAACCTCTCCTCCCCCCTTGCTGGATCAAGAAGGAGGAGACGTCTCCCGTCCCGTACGTGTGTTGAACGCGGAGGTGCCGTCCGTTCGGCGCTGGTCATCGGTGATTTGGATCACGTCGAGTACGACTACATCATCACCGTTCCTTTTGAACGCTTCCGTGCGCCATCTACAAAGGTATGTAGATGCATCCGATGACTCGTTGCTAGATGAACTCCTAGATGATCTTGGTGAAACGAGTAGGAAAATTTTTGTTTTCTGCAACGTTCCCCAACATCCGTTGCATGGCAATCCCTACTCACTCACATTGATATCTATTGATGGGCATCTCCATAGCCCGTTGATACGCCTAGTTGATGTGAGACTATCTTCTCCTTTTTGTCTTCTCCACAACCACCATTCTATCCCAGCTATAGTGCTATATCCATGGCTCACGCTCATGTATTGCGTGAAGATTGAAAAAGTTTTGAAAAAGTTAGAGTATGAAACAATTCTTGGCTTGTAATCAGGGTTGTGCATGATTTAAATACTTTGTGTGGTGAAGATAGAGCATAGCCAGACTATATGATTTTGTAGGGATAACTTTCTTTGGCCATGTTATTTTGAGAAGACATAATTGCTTTGTTAGTATGCTTGAAGTATTATTATTTTTATGTCAATATAAACTTTTGTCTTGAATCTTTCGAATCTGAATATTCATATCACAATTAAGAAGATCTGCATTGAAATTATACCAAGTAGCACTCCGCATCAAAAATTCTCTTTTTATCATTTACCTACACGAGGACGAGCATGAATTAAGCTTGGGGATGCCTGATACATCTCCAACGTATCTATAATTTTTGATTGCTCCATGCTATATTATCTACTGTTTTGGACTATATTGGGCTTTATTTTCCACTTCTATATTATTTTTGGGACTAACCTATTAACCGGAGGCCCAGCCCAGAATTGCTATTTTTTGCCTATTTCAGTATTTCGAAGAAACGGAATTATAAAACAGAGTCCAAATGGAATAAAACCTTCGGGAACGTGATTTTCTCACCGAATGTGATCCAGGAGGCTTGGACCCTACTCCATGGAGTCAAAGAGGCGGTCACGAGGGTGGGGGCGCCCCCCTAGGGCGCGCCCCCTGCCTCGTGGGCCCCTCGGAGCTCCACCGACGTACTTCTTCCTCCTATATATACCTACGTACCCCCAAACGATCAGAACAGGAGCCAAAAACCTAATTCCACCGCCGCAACTTTCTGTATCCACGAGATCCCATCTTGGGGCCTGTTCCGGAGCTCCACCGGAGAGGGCCGTCATCACGGAGGGCTTCTACATCATCATAGCCTCTCCGATGAAGTGTGAGTAGTTTACCTCAGACCTTCGGGTCCATAGTTAGTAGCCAGATGGC
Source organism: Triticum urartu (assembly GCF_056163025.1). Lineage (NCBI taxonomy): Eukaryota > Viridiplantae > Streptophyta > Magnoliopsida > Poales > Poaceae > Triticum > Triticum urartu. The sequence continues at coordinate 720,004,717 of NC_141879.1, forward strand.
TTCTTCTGTCTTTCTGGATCTCAATACAAAGTTCTCCCCCTCTCTTGTGGAGATCTATTCGATGTAATCTTCTTTTTGCCGTGTGTTTGTTGAGACCGATGAATTGTGGGTTTATGATCAAGTTTATCTATGAATAATATTTGAATCTTCTCTGAAGTCTTTTATGTATGATTGGTTATCTTTGCAAGTCTCTTCGAATTATCCGTTTGGTTTGGCCAACTAGATTGGTAGTTCTTGCCATGGGAGAAGTGCTTAGCTTTGGGTTCGATCTTGCGGTGTCCTTTCCCAGTGACAGAAGGGGCAGCAAGGCACGTATTGCATCGTTGTCGTCGAGGATAACAAGATGGGGTTTATTTCATATTGCATGAATTTATCTCTCTACATCATGTCAGCTTGCTTAAGGCGTTACTCTGGTTTTTAACTTAATACTCTAGATGCATGCTGGATAGCGGTCGATGAGTGGAGTAATAGTAGTAGATGCAGAATTGTTTCGGTCTACTTGTCACGGACGTGATGCCTATATACATGATCATGCCTAGATATTCTCATAACTATGCTCAATTCTGTCAATTGCTCAACAGTAATTTGTTCACCCACCCTAGAATACTTATGCTCTGGAGAGAAGCCACTAGTGAAACCTATGGCCCCCGGGTCTATTCTCATCATATCAATCTCCATCACTTTAATCTTGCTTTGCTTTTACTTTTTACTTTGCATCTTTATACCAAAAATACCAAAAATATTATATCTATCAGATCTGACTCTCGTAAGTGACCGTGAAGGGATTGACAACCCCTAATCATGTTGGTTGCGAGTAGCTATCGTTTTTTGCAGGTACGAGGGACTTGAGCGTGGCCTCCTACTGGATTGATACCTTGGTTCTCAAAAACTGAGGGAAATACTTACGCTACTTTGCTGCATCATCCCTTCCTCTTCGGGGAAAACCAACACAAGCTCAAGACATAGCACATACCCTCAGCCCGAGGGAGAACTACTCCCTCCTCGTCATGGAGAGCACCGAGAAGATGAAGATGGCCACCGGAGAGGGACTCCACCTCCGGCAGGGTGCCGGAACGGGTCTAGATTGGCTTTCGGTGGCTACAGAGGCTTATGGCGGCGGAACTCCTGATCTATTGTGATCCCCGATCATTTTAGGGTATATGGAGATATATAGGAGGAAGAAGTACGTCAGGGGGCCACAAGGGGCCCACGAGGGTGTAGGGCGTGCCCGGGGGGTGGGCGCGCCCCCTGCCTCGTGGCCTCCTCGTAGATCCCCTGACGCGCACTCCAAGTCTTCTGGGCTTCTTCTGATCCAAAAATAAGTTCCATGAAGTTTTAGGTCAATTGGACTCCATTTGGTTTTCCTTTTCTGCAATATTCTAAAACAAGGTAAAAACAGAAACTGGCACTGGGCTCTGGGTTAATAGGTTAGTCCCAAAAATCATATAAAATAGCATATAAATGTATATAAAACATCCAAGGTTGATAATATAATAGCATGGAACAATCAAAAATTATAGATACGTTGGAGACGTATCAGTACCACATGCTGCTCAAGAAGAAGGCCAACTCCCACAGTAGGAAGTCAGTCTAACACAAGATAGTGGCCAGCTCACACAGGATGAGGTTAATCTAGCAGAAGATGATGCCCAAGTACCACAGGAGGAGGTCAATGTAACACAAGATGATGTCCAACTCACACAGGAGGAGGTCCATGCTGCTCAAGATGCTGCTCAAGAAGATGAAGAATATGATACACCATTTCTATTTCAGGCAAATGCTAATCTTGTTTCCACTTCTTATCAGTTGCGTCTAATCAATTAAAATGTAGAATGCTTCACAGGATGCTTATCAGTTGTGTCCACTTCTTGTCTTTGAACAGGTGCAGGACTTTGGATGTACAATGCTTCACAGGATACAACAAGCTAGACCAGTGCCTATAGATTACAATGAAACTACTGTGCCGGATTCAACATTTATCTCAATGGCAGCTAATTCTCAAGCTACAACACATACAACGATAGCTACAACTAATGGGAGCCTGACCATGAAGCTGTTAAAGATGAAGAAGGACAAAGAAAGGTAGATGGCAGCCAGAAGAGATGCAACACCGGAGGCCATGAATGAGTTGGCAAAGAGGAGAGCGGAGGAGGCAGAAGCAAAAAGGCAAGAAATTGCTCTCAGGAAAGCAGAGCAGGCAGCAAGAAGAAGAAGAGTAGCAAAAGACAAGAAGGCTGAGCAAACAGCAACAAAGCAGCAAGGAAAGCTGCATTGCAACAAGAGAAGGAAGCAAAAGCAATTGCAGCTAAAGCAGAGGCATCACTTAAAAGAAAAGAAGAACAAGAAGCAAAGAGCCGAGGCAACACTGAAGAGGAAGGAAGGTCAAGAAGCAAAGAGGAAACAACAAGAAGAGGCCAAGAGAAGAAGAGCTAAGCAGAAGAAGCAAGCAGGGCCAAGTGGACATGTGCCCAAGAAGCAGAAAAGAGTCAATATGTTTGATGAGTTTAGATGAATCAGTGATGTTGCACTTGTAGTCATCTGATTTTTTGTCAAAAACTAAAATCCGAGTGTTTGAAACTATTCAAATGTACCAGCCATTCAATGTTTGAAACTATTGAAATGTAGTTCAATCATTGGCTCATTCAGTTAACTGCAGACTGAAATTTATGCAAGTTAGTACTCATGTCAGCTGAATGTTTTGACTGAAATTTATGCAAGTTGATTGTTTGAGTTCATACCTTGATTGAAAACTAGGTGCAGTGCAAATGAATTGTAACTAGGTGTTTTGATCTGATCAGCACCCAGGTGAAAATGATTTTTTTATTAAAAAGAAAACAAAATTTTTTTGGTCTGGGTCTCGAACCCAGGCCTCTGGTATTAAGAGATGCATGCAATGCCAGTGGGATAGTACTAGTAGTCTGACCAAATGCTACTAAACAATCATCTTATTATTTCGTTGTGGCCCTCAGGTCCAGCGTTCGTTGCACATTATGTACGGCGACTGTGCGCTGCATTGTCTGCATGCCCTTTCGGTTTCTCCTCCTCTGTCTTTAAGCCCACCCACCCGCCGCTCTCCACTCTCCACTCGCCATAGTCCACCCGCGTCCCCTCGGTTTCTCCTCGCTCAGCCAGTTGATATTATCTACTGTTTTGGACATTATTGGGCTTTATTATCCACTTTTATATTATTTTTGGGACTAACCTATTAACCGGAGGCCAAGCCCAGAATTGCCGTTTTTTGCCTGTTTTAGGGTTTCGAAGAAAAGGAATATCAAACGGAGTCCAAACGGAATGAAACCTTCGGGAATGTGATTTTCTCACCGAATACAACTCAGGAGACTTGGACCCTACGTCAAGCCAATTAACAGGAGGCCACGAGGTAGGGGGGTGCGCCTGCCCCCCCAGGCACGCCCTCCACCCTCATGGGCCCCCTGTTCCTCCACCGACGTACTTCTTCCTCCTATATATACCCACGTACCCCCAAACAATCAGATATGGAGCAAAAAACCTAATTCCACCGCCGCAACTTTCTGTATCCACAAGATCCCATCTTGGGGCCTATTCCGGAGCTCCGCCGGAGGGGGCATCGATCACGGTGGGCTTCTACATCATCATCCAAGCCCCTCCGATGAAGTGTGAGTAGTTTACTTCAGACCTACGGGTCCATAGTTAGTAGCTAGATGGCTTCTTCTCTCTTTTTGGATCTCAATACAATGTTCTCCCCCTCTCCCGTGGAGATCTATTCGATGTAATCTTCTTTTTGCGGTGTGTTTGTTGAGACCAATGAATTGTGGGTTTATGATCCAGTCTATCTATGAGTAATATTTGAATCTTCTCTGAATTCTTTTATGTATGATTGGTTATCTTTGCAAGTCTCTTCGAATTATCAGTTTGCTTTGGCCTACTAGATTGGTTTTTCTTGCCATGGGAGAAGTGCTTAGCTTTGGGTTCGATCTTGCGGTGTCCTTTCCCAGTGACAGAAGGGGTAGCAAGGCACGTATTGTATTGTTGCCATCGAGGATAACAAGATGGGTTTTTTTTATCATATTTCATGAAACTATCCCTCTACATCATGTCATCTTGCTTAAGGTGTTACTCTGTTTTTAACTTAATACTCTAGATGCATGCTGGATAGCGGTCAATGAGTGGAGTAATAGTAGTAGATGCAGGCAGGAGTCGGTCTACTTGTATCGGACGTGATGCCTATATACATGATCATACCTAGATATTCTCATAACTATGATCAATTTTGTCAATTGCTCAACAGTAATTTGTTCACCCACCGTAGAATACTTATGCTCTTGAGAGAAGCCACTAGTGAAACCTATGGCCCCCGGGTCTCTTTCTCATCATATCAATCTCCATCACTTTATTATTGCTTTGCTTTTTTACTTTGCCTGTTACTTTTCACTTTGCATCTCTATACCAAAAATACCAAAAATTATTATTTATCATCTCTATCAGATCTCACTTTCGTAAGTGACCGCGAAGGGATTGACAACCCCTAAGCGCGTTGGTTGCGTTGAGCTATTGTTTTTGTGTAGGTACGAGGGACTCGCGCGTAGCCTCCTACTGGATTGATACCTTGGTTCTCAAAAACTGAGGGAAATACTTACGCTAATTTGCTACATCATCCTCTCCTCTTCGGGGAAATCCAACGCAATGCTCAAGAGGTAGCAAGAAGAATTTCTGGCGCCGTTGCCGGGGAGTCTGCGCAAAAGTCAACATACCAAGTACCCATCACAATCCCTATCTCCCGCATTACATTATTTGCCATTTGCCTCTCATTTTCCTCTCCCCCACTTCACCCTTGCCGTTTTATTCGCCCCCCTCTCTCTCTATCCTCCCTCTCTTTCTCTATTTGCCTCTTTTTGCCCGCTTTCTTTTTGTTTGCTTGTGTGTTAGTTTGCTTGCTTGTCATTATGGCTAGTCCCTTATCTTCTCCGTTGATCCCTGAGTTCGAGATCTTTCACTTTAAACAAAGACTAGGAGAAAACTTAAAAGATGCCTGGTTGAGAATAATGGAGTCTTATCATAATTGTACCTCTGAAATAAACGTGAGAATTTTTCTTCGCAATTTTTATGTTGGATTGAATATGTCTCATAGACAACTCTTGGATTGCGTTGCCAAAGGCAATTTTATTGAAATCGATCCCCATATTGTGCTTGAAAATATAGAAGGTATAGTGGGAACACTACCTCAACAAAAGGGGCCTCATCCTACCCAGGAAGAGACACAAGTTTTTGAAAAAAATTGTGAAGTTACTAAAATCTTGCAGAAATCTCTTGAACCTCTTAAGAACATTAGTGGAAATATTCACCGCATGAACATGTTGATTACCCTTTGCAATAAGCGGTTGGATTCGTTAGATCTAAAAATTTCAGAATATGAAGGGAAACGTAAATAACCTCCCGGATTCGAGCTTGATTCCGCTAAAAAGTTGAAAACCAAAGATGGCAATACCTAGATCTATTCTTGCTTGTTATGCCTAGCTAGGGGCGTTAAACGATAGCGCTTGTTGGGAGGGAACCCAATTTTATTTTTATTCCTTGCTTTTGCTCCTGATTAGTAATAAATAAATTATTTAGCCTCTGTTTTGGTTGTGTTTTTTGTGTTTAATTAGTGTTTGTGCCAAGTAGAACCGTTGGGAAGACTTGGGGAAAGTCTTGTTGAACTTGCTGTAAAAAACAGAAACTTTAGCGCTCACGAGAACTGCTGTCATTTTTATTTGGAGAGTGATATTTAGTTAATTCTTATTTCAGATGATTAATAGATAAATTACTCACGTCCAGAAATTTATTTTAGAATTTTTGGGGTTCCAGATCTTGCGCTAGCTACAGATTACTACAGACTGTTCTGTTTTTGACAGATTCTGTTTTTCGTGTGTTGTTTGCTTATTTTGATGAATCTATGGCTAGTAAAATAGTTTATGAACCATAGATAAGTTGGAATACAGTAGGTATAACACCCATATAAATAAATAATGAGTTCATTACAGTACCTTGAAGTGATCTTTTGTTTTCTTTCGCTAACGGAGCTCACGAAATTTTCTACTTTAAGTTTTGTGTTGTGAAGTTTTGAAGTTTTGGGTATAGATTTGATGGATTATGGAACAAGGAGTGGCAACAGCCTAAGCTTGGGGATGACCATGGCACCCCCAAGATAATCTAAGGACACCTAAAAGCCAAAGCTTGGGGATGCCCCGGAAGGCATCCCCTCTTTCGTCTACTTCTATCGGTAACTTTACTTGGAGCTATATTTTTATTCACCACATGATATGTGTTTTGCTTGGAGCGTCTTGTATTATTTGAGTCTTTGCTTATTAGTTTACCACAATCATCCTTGCTTTACACACCTTTTGATAAAGCCGTACATGATTTGGAATTTGTTAGAATACTCTATGTGCTTCGCTTATATCTTTTGAGTTTTATAATTTTGCTCTATGTGCTTCACTTATATCTTTTAGAGCACGGTGGTGGATTTGTTTTATAGAAACTATTGATCTCTCATGCTTCACTTAGATTATTTTGAGAGTCTTAATAGCATGGTAATTTGCTTAAAATCCTAATATGCTTGGTATGCAAGATTAATAATAAAACTTTCTTATGAGTGTGTTGAATACTAAGAGAAGTTTGATGCTTGATGATTGTTTGGAGACATGGAGGTAATAATATCAAAGTCGTGCTAGTTGAGTAGTTGTGAAATTGAGAAATACTAGTGTTGAGGTTTGCAAGTCCCGTAGCATGCACATATGGTAAACGTTATGCAACAAATTTGAAACATGAGGTGTTATTTGATTGTCTTCCTTATGAGTGGCGGTCGGGGACGAGCGATGGTCTTTTCCTACCAATCTATCCCCCTAGGAGCATGCGCGTAGTACCGAGGTTTTTGATGACTTGTAGATTTTTGCAATAAGTATGTGAGTTCTTTATGACTAATGTTGAGTCCATGGATTATACGCACTCTCACCCTTCCATCCTTGCTAGCCTCTTCGGTACCGTGCATTGCCCTTTCTCACATTGAGAGTTGGCGCAAACTTCGCCGGTGCATCCAAACCCCGTGATATGATATGCTCTTTCACACATAAACCTCCTTATATCTTCCTCAAAACAGCCACCATACCTACCTATTATGGCATTTCCATAGCCATTCCGAGATATATTGCCATGCAACTTTCCATCATTCCGTTCATCATGACACATTCATCATTGTCATATTGTTTAGCATGATCATGTAGTTGACATAGTATTTGTGGCAAAGCCACCGTTCATAATTCTTTCATACATGTCATTCTTGGTTCATTGCATATCCCGGTACACCGCCAGAGGCATTCATATAGAGTCATCTTTGTTCTAGTATCGAGTTGTAATCATTGAGTTGTAAATAAATAGAAGTGTGATGATCATCATTTTCTAGAGCATTGTCCCAAGTGAGGAATAAAAAAAAGAGGAAAGGCCATAAAAAAGGAGAACCCCCCCCCCCCCCAAAGAGAAAGGCCATAAAAAGAAGAAGAGAAAAGGCCCAAAAAAATGAGAGAAAAAGAGAGAAGGGACAATGTTACTATCCTTTGCCACACTTGTGCTTCAAAGTAGCACCATGATCTTCATAGTAGAGAGTCTCTCATGTTATAAATTTCATATACTAGTGGGAATTTTTCATTATAGAACTTGGCTTGTATATTCCAGCAATGGGCCTCCTCAAGTGCCCTAGGTCTTCATGAACAAGCAAGTTGGATGCACACCCACTAGTTTCTTTTGTTGAGCTTTCATACATTTATAGCTCTAGTGCATCCGTTGCATGGCAATCCCTACTCCTTGCATTAACATCAATCGGTGGGCATCTCCATAGCCCATTGATTAGCCTCATTGATGTGAGACTTCCTCCTTTTTTGTCTTCTCCACATAACCCCCTCATTATATTCTATTCCACCTATAGTGCTATGTCCATGGCTCGCGCTCATATATTGCGTGCAAGTTTATAGGTTTGAGATTACTAAAGTATGAATCAATTGCTTGGCTTGTCATCGGGGTTGTGCATGATGATAGCATTCTTGTGTGACGAAAATGAAACATGACTAAACCATATGATTTTGTAGGGATGAACTTTCTTTGGCCATGTTATTTTGAGAAGACATAATTGCTTAGTTAGTATGCTTGAAGTATTATCATTTTTATGTCAATATGAACTTTTGTCTTGAATCTTTCGGATCTGAATATTCATACCACAATTAAGAAGAATTACATTAAAATTATGCCAAGTCGCACTCCGCATCAAAAATTCTGTTTTTATCAATTACCTACTCGAGGACGAGGCGGAATTACGCTTGGGGATGCTTGATACGTCTCCAACGTATCTATAATTTTTGATTGCTCCATGCTATATTATCTACTGTTTTGGACATTATTGGGCTTTATTATCCACTTTTATATTATTTTTGGGACTAACCTATTAACCGGAGGCCCAGCCCAGAATTGCTGTTTTTTTGCCTGTTTTAGGGTTTCGAAGAAAAGGAATATCAAACGGAATCCAAACGGAATGAAACCTTCGGGATCGTGATTTTCTCACCGAATACAACTCAGGAGACTTGGACCCTACGTCAAGCCAATTAACAGGAGGCCACGAGGTAGGGGGGCGCGCCTGCCCCCCAGGCGCGCCCTCCACCCTCGTGGGCCCCCTGTTGCTCTACCGACGTATTTCTTCCTCCTATATATACCCACGTACCCCCAAACGATCAGATACGGAGCCAAAAACCTAATTCCACCGCTGCAACTTTCTGTATCCACGAGATCCCATCTTGGGCCCTGTTCCGGAGCTCCGCCGGAGGGGGCATCGATCACGGAGGGCTTCTACATCAACACCATAGCCTCTCTGATGAAGTGTGAGTAGTTTACCTCAGACCTACGGGTCCATAGTTATTAGCTAGATGGCTTCTTCTCTCTTTTTGATCTCAATACAAAGTTCTCCCCTCTCTTGTGGAGATCTATTCAATGTAATCTTCTTTTTGCGGTGTGTTTGTTGAGACCGATGAATTGTGGGTTTATGATCCAGTCTATCTATGAATAATATTTGAATCTTCTCTGGATTCTTTTATGTATGATTGGTTATCTTTGCAAGTCTCTTTGAAATATCAGTTTGGTTTGGCCTACTAGATTGGTTTTTCTTGCCATGGGAGAAGTGCTTAGCTTTGGGTTCGATCTTGCAGTGTCCTTTCCCAGTGACAGAAGGGGCAGCAAGGCACGTATTGTATTGTTTCCATCGAGGATAACAAGATGGGGTTTTTATCATATTGCATGAAAGTATCCCTCTACATCATGTCATCTTGCTTAAGGCGTTACTCTGTTTTTAACTTAATACTCTAGATGCATGCTGGATAGCGGGCGATGAGTGGAGTAATAGTAGTAGATGAAGGCAGGAGTCGGTCTACTTGTCTCGGACGTGATCCCTATATACATGATCATACCTAGATATTCTCATAACTATGCTCAATTCTGTCAATTTCTCAACAGTAATTTGTTCACCCACCGTAGAATACTTATGCTCTTGAGAGAAGCCACTAGTGAAACCTATGGCCCCCGGGTCTCTTTCTTATTATTGCTTTGCTTTTTTACTTTGCCTTTTACTTTTCACTTTGCATCTCTATACCAAATATACCAAAAATATTATTTATCATCTTTATCAGATCTCACTTTCGTAAGTGACCGTGAAGGGATTGACAACCCCTAAGCGTGTTAGTTGCGTTGAGCTATTGTTTTTGTGGAGGTACGAGGGACTCGCGCGTAGCCTCCTACTGGATTGATACCTTGGTTCTCAAAAACTGAGGGAAATACTTACGCTACTTTGCTGCATCATCCTCTCCTATTCGGGGAAATCCAACGCAGTGCTCAAGAGGTAGCACCGTTTAAGAAAACCCTCACCGCCGACAACCACACCGCCGCCGCTGACATGGACAACAGCCCCGCCTGGCAGAGGGTAATCGATGACCTCACATGCGAAGACAAGGCGATGCGCGCGGACCTGAAGGAGATCGGGCAGTGGTTCCCGAGCATTGGGATGCTGCGTCACCACACGCGTGGCCTCCTCAAGATCATGACCGATGATGAGAAGCAGCGGGCCATCACCGACCCCAAAAGGTATCCCTCCTATGCTCGTCCTCCGCTTCGAGATGCAAGAGACACACTCCGACGACTCGAGGCAGCGAGCCCGGTGGTGGATGTTGAAGGAAATATGCCCTAGAGGCAATAATAAAGTTGTTATTTATATTTCCTTATATCATGATAAATGTTTATTATTCATGCTAGAATTGTATTAACCGGATACTTAGTACATGTGTGAATACATAGACAAATAGAGTGTCCCTAGTATGCCTCTACTTGACTAGCTTGTTAATCAAAGATGGTTAAGTTTCCTAGCCATAGACATGTGTTGTCATTTGATGAACGGGATCACATCATTGGAGAATGATGTGATGCACTAGACCCATCCGTTAGCTTAGCAATATGATTGTTTAGTTTATTGCTATTTCTTTCTTCATGACTTATACATGTTCCTATGACTATGAGATTATGCAACTCCCGAATACCGGGAGAACACTTAGTGTGCTATCAAACGTCACAACAAAACTGGGTGATTATAAAGATGCTCTACAGGTGTCTCCGATGGTGTTTGTTGAGTTGGCATAGATCAAGATTAGGATTTGTCACTCCGTGTATCGGAGAGGTATCTCTGGGCCCTCTCGGTAATGCACATCACCATGAGCCTTGCAAACAATGTGACTAGTGAGTTAGTAACGGGGTGATGCATTATGGAATGAGTAAAGAGACTTGCCGATAACGAGATTGAACTAGGTATGATGATACCGACGATCGAATCTCGGGCAAGTAACATACCATGATAAAGGGACCAACGTATGTTGTTATGCGGTTTGACCGATAAAGATCTTTGTAGAATATGTAGGAGCCAATATGAGTATCCAGGTTCCGCTATTGATTATTGACCGGAGATATGTCTCGGTCATGTCTACATAGTTCTCGAACCCGTAGGGTCCGCACGGTTAACGTTCGATGATGATTTGTATTATGAGTTATGTGATTTGATGACCGAAATTTGTTCGGAGTCCCGTATGAGATCATGGACATTACGAGGAGTCTCTAAATGGTCGAGACGTAAAGATCGATATATTGGAAGGCTATATTCGGACATCGGAAAGGTTCTGAGTGGTTCGGGTATTTTTCGGAGTACCGGAGAGTTACGGGAATTCGCCGCGGGGGAAGTATTGGGCTTTCATGGGCCTTAGTGGAAAGGAGAGAAGGGCCACAAGGGGAGGCCGTGTCCCCCATGGGCTGGTCCGAATTGGACTACGAGGGGGCGACGCCCCCCCTCTTTCCTTCTCCCTCTCTTCTCCTTCCTTCTTCTCCTACTTGGACTAGGAAAGGGGGAAACCTACTCCTACTAGGAGTAGGAATTCCCCCTTTGGGCGCGCCCCTTGTGACCGGCCCTCCTCCTCCTCCCCTCCTTTATATAAGGGGGAGGGGGGGCACCCCATAGACACACATGTTGATCTTTAGCCGTGTGCGGTGCCCCCCTCCATAGTTTTCCACCTCGGTCATATAGTCATAGTGCTTAGGCGAAGCCCTGCATTGATAACTTCATCATCACCGTCAACACGCCGTCGTGCTGACGCAGCTCACCCTTGGCCTCAACTGGATCAAGAGTACGAGGGACATCACCGAGCTAAACGTGTGCAGATCGCGGAGGTGCCGTGCGTTTGGTACTTGATCGGTTGGATCATGAGGACGTTCGACTACGTCAACCGCGTTACTTAACGCTTCCGCTTTCGGTCTACGAGGGTACGTAGACACACTCTCCCCTCTCGTTGCTATGCATATCCTAGATAGATCTTGCGTGATCGTAGGAAAATTTTGAAATACTGCGTTCCCCAATAGTGGTATCAGAGCCAGGTTTATGGAGAGATGTTTTATGCACGAGTAGAACACAAAGGAGTTGTGGGCGTGGGTATATACATATTGCTTGCCGTCACTAGTTGTTTCTTGATTCGGCGGTATTGTTGGATGAAGCGGCCCGGACCGACATTACATGACCGCGTTCATGAGACTGTTTCTACCGACGTGCTTTGCACACATGTGGCTGGCGGGTGTATGTTTCTCCAACTTTAGTTGAATCGGATTCAATGAACAGGGTTCTTTCTAAAGATAAAAAATCAATCACTATACCACCTTGTGGTTTTTATGCCGTAGGTAAGAATGGTTCTTGCTAAGCCCGTAGCAGCCATGTAAAACTTGCAACAACAAAGTAGAGGACGTCTAACTTGTTTTTGCAGGGCATGTTGTGATGTGATATGGTCAAGACGTGATGATATATAAATTATTGTATGAGATGATCATGTCTTGTTAAAGTTATCGGCAACTGGCAGAAGCCTTATGGTTGTCTCTTTATTGCATAAGATGCAAACGCTATATTGCTTTACTTTATCGCTATGCGATAGCAACAGTTGCAAAAGCAATAGTTGGCGAGACGACCATGTGACGACATGTTGATAGAGATCAAGATGATGGAGATCATGGTGTCATGCGGTGATGATGGAGATCATGACAGTACTTTGGAGATGGAGATCGAAGGCACAAGATGATGATGGCCATATCATGTCACATATTTTGATTGCATGTGATGTTTATCTTTTATGCATCTTATTTTGCTTAGTACGACGGTAGCATTATGAGATGATCCCTTACTAAAATTTCAAGGTATAAGTGTTCTCCCTGAGTTTGCACTGTTGCGACAGTTCTTCGTGCGGAGACACCACGTGATGATCGGGTGTGATAAGCTCTATGTTCACATACAACAGGTGCAAGCCAGTTTTGCACAAGCAAAATACTCAGGTTAAACTTGATGAGCCTAGCATATGCAGATATGGCCTCGGAACACTGAGACCGAAAGTTCGAGCGTGAATCATATAGTAGATATGATCAACATAGTGATGTTCACCATTGAAAACTTCTCCATCTCACATGATGATCGGACATGGTTTAGTTGATATGGATCACGTGATCATTTAGAATACTAGAGGTATGTCTATCTAAGTGGGATTTCTTAAGTAATATGATTAATTGAACTTAAATTTATCATGAACTTAGTCCTGATAGTATTTGCATATCTATGTTGTAGATCAATTGCTCGCGTATAGCTTCCCCGTTTTATTTATGATATGTTCCTAGAGAAAACTATGTTGAAAGATGTTAGTAGCAATGATGCGGACTAGGTCCGTGATCTGAGGATTATCCTCATTGCTGCACAGAAGAATTATGTCCTTGATGCACCACTAGGTGACGGACCTTTTGCAGGAGCAGATACAGACGTTATGAACATTTGACAAGCTCGGTATGATGACTACTTGATAGTTTAGTGCGCCATACTTTACGGCTTAGAATCGGGACTTCAAAACGTTTTGAATGCCACGGAGCATATAAGATGTTCCAAGAGCTGAAATTGGTATTTCAGACTCATGCCCATGTTAAGAGGTATGAGAGACCTCTGACAAGTACTTTGCCTACAAGGTGGAGGAGAATCGCTCAGCTAGTGAGCATGTGCTCAGAATGTCTGAGTACTACAATCACTTGAATCAAGTGGGAGTTAATCTTCCAGATAAGATAGTGATTGACAGAGTTCTCTAGTCACTATCTCCAAGTTACTAGAACTTCATGATGAACTATAATATGCAAGGGATAACGGAAACAATTCCCAAGCTCTTCGCGATGCTGAAATTGGTGAAGATAGAAATCAAGAAAAAGCATCAAGTGTTGATGGTTGAAAAGACCACTAGTTTCAAGTAAAAGGGCAAGGGGAAGAAAGGGAACTTCAAGAAGAATGGCAAGCAAGTTGCCACTCCCGTGAAGAAGCCCAAAGCTAGACCTAAGCCTGAAACTGAGTGCTTCTACTGCAAAGGGAATGGTCACTGGAAGAAGAACTACCCCAAATACTTGGCGGATAAGAAGGATGGCAAAGTGAACAAAGGTATATTTGATATACATGTTATTGATGTGTACTTTACTAGTGTTCATAGTAACCCTAGGGTATTTGATACCGTTCAGTTGCTAAGATTAGTAACTTGAAACAGGAGTTGCAAAATGAACAGAGACTAGTTAAGGGCAAGGTGACGATGTGTGTTGGAAATGATTCCAAGGTTGATAAGATCACCATCGCACACTCCTTTTACCTTTGGGATTAGTGTTGAACCTAAAATAAATGTTATTTGGTGTTTGCATTGAGCATGAATATGATTGGATCATGTTTCTTGCAATACAGTTATTCATTTAAGTCAAAGAATAATTGTTGTTCTATTTACATGAATAAAACCTTCTATGGTCATACACTTAATATAAATGGTTTATTGAATCTCGATCGTAGTGATACACATATTCATAATATTGATGCCAAAAGACGCAAAGTTGATAATGATAGTGCAACATACTTGTGGCACTGCCGTTTAGGTCATATTGGTGTAAAGCGCATGAAGAAACTCCATGCAGATGGACTTTTGGAATCACTTGATTATGAATCATTTCATGCTTGCGAACCATGCCTCATGGACAAGATGACTAAGTCTCCGTTCTCCGGAACAATGGAGCGAGCCACTGACTTATTGGAAATAATACATACCAATGTATGCGGTCCAATGAGTGTTGAGGCTCGCGGCGGGTATCGTTATTTTCCGACCTTTACAGATGATTTGAGAAGATATGAGTATATATACTTAATGAAACACAAGTCTGTAACATTTAAAAAGTTCAAAGAATTTCAGAATGAAGTGGAGAATCATCATAACAAGAAAATAAAGTTTCTACGATCTGATCGCGGAGACGAAATATTTGAGTTACGAGTTTGGCCTTTAGTTGAAACAATGTCGAATAGTTTCGCAACTCACGCCACCTGGAACACCACAGCGTAATGGTGTGTCCAAACGTCATAACCATACTTTATTAGATATGGTGCGATCTATGATGTCTCTTACCGATTTACCACTATCATTTTGGGGCTATGCATTAGAGACAGCTGCGTTCACGTTAAATAGGGCACCGTCTAAAAATCCGTTGAGAGGACACCGTATGAATTGTGGTTTAGCAAGAAACCTAAGTTGTCGTTTCTTAAAGTTTGGGGTTGCGATGCTTATGTGAAAAAGTTTCAGCCTGATAAGCTCAAACCCAAATCGGAGAAGTGCGTCTTCATAGGATACCCAAAAGAAACTGTTGGGTACACCTTCTATCACAGATCCAAAGGCAAGATCTTCATTGCTAAGAGTTGATCCTTTCTAGAGAAGGAGTTTCTCTCGAAAGAAGTGAGTGGGAGGAAAGTTGAACTTGATGAGGTAACTGTACCTTCTCCCGAATTGGAAAGTAGTTCATCACAGAAATCAGTTCCAGTGATGCCTACACCAATTAGTGAGGAAGTTAATGATGGTGATCATGAAACTTCATATCAAGTTACTACCGAACCTCGTAGGTCAACCAGAGTAAGTTCCGCACCAGAGTGGTACGGTAATCCTGTTCTGGAAGTCATGTTACTAGACCATGACGAACCTACGAACTATGAGGAAGCGATGATGAGCCCATATTCCGCGAAATGGCTTAAGGCCATGAAATATGAGATGGGATCCATGTATGAGAACAAAGTATGGACTTTGATTGACTTGCCCGATGATCGGTGAGCCATTTAGAATAAATGGATCTTCAAGAGGAAGACGGACGCTGATAGTAGTGTTACTATCTACAAATCTCGAATTGTCGCGAAAGGTTTTCGACAAGTTTAAGGTGTTGACTACGATGAGATTTTCTCACTCGTATCGATGCTTAAAAGTCTGTCCGAATCATGTTAGCAATTGCCGCATTTTATGAAATCTGGCAAATGGATATCAAAACTACATTCCTTAATGGGTTTATTAAAAAAGAGTTGTATATGATGCAACCAGAAGGTTTTGTCAATCCTAAAAGTGTTAACAAAGTGTGCAAGCTCCAGCGATCCATCTATGGACTGGTGTAAGAATCTCAGAGTTGGAATATATGCTTTGATGAGTTGATCAAAGCATATAGTTTTATACAGACTTGCGGTGAAGCCTGTATTTACAAGAAAGTGAGGGGAGCACTACAGCCTTTTTGATAAGTATATGTGAATGACATATTGTTGATCGAAAATGATGTAGAATTTTCTGGAAAGCATAAAGGAGAATTTGAAAGGAGTTTTTCAAAGAAAGAATTACCTAAAGCTACTCACATATTGGGCATCAAGATCTATAAAGATAGATCAAGACACTTGATAAGACTTCTGATGAGTACATACCTTGATAAGATTTTGAAGGAGTTCAAAATGGATCAGTCAAAGAAGGAGTTCTTTCCTGAGTTGTGAGGTGTGAAATTGAGTAAAGACTCAAAGCCGGCCACGGCAGAAAATAGAAATAGAATGAAAATTCATTCCCCATGCCTCAGTCATAGGTTCTATAAAGTATGCTATGCTGTGTACCAGACCTATTGTATACCTTAGCATGATTTTGGCAAGGGAGTACAATTGTGATCTAGGAGTAGATCACTCGACAACGGTCAAAATTATCCTTAGAGGACTAAGGAAATATTTCTTAGTTATGGAGGTGATAAAAGAGTTCGTCGTAAAGAGTTATGTTGATGCAAGCTTTTTACACCGATCTAAATGACTCTAAGTCTCGATATAGATACATATTGAAAGTGGGAGCAATTAGCTAGAGTAGCTCCGTGCAGAGTATTGTAGACATAGAAATCAAAATACATACGGATCTGAATCTTGCAGACCCATGGACAAAACTTCTCTCACAAGCAAAACATGATCACTCTTTGGGTGTTAATCACATAGTGATGTGAACTAGATTATTGACTCTAGTAAACCCTTAGGGTATTAGTCACATGAAGATGTGAACTAATCACATAAAGATGTGAACTATTGGTGTGAAATCACATGACGATGTGAACTAGATTATTGACTCTAGTGCAAGTGGGAGACTGAAGGAAATATGCCCTAGAGGCAATAATAAAGTTGTTATTTATATTTCCTTATACCACGATAAATGTTTATTATTCATGCTAGAATTATATTAACCGGAAACTTAGTACATGTGTGAATACATAGACAAACAGAGTGTCCCTAGTATGCCTCTACTTGACTAGCTCGTTAATCAAAGATGGTTAAGTTTCCTAGCCATAGACATGTGTTCTCATTTGATGAATAGTATCACATCATTAGAGAATGATGTGATGGACTAGACCCATCCGTTAGCTTAGCAATATGATCATTTAGTTTATTGCTATTGCTTTCTTCATGACTTATACATGTTCCTATGACTATGAGATTATGCAACTCCCGAATTCCAGAGGAACACTTAGTGTGCTATCAAACGTCACAACGTAACTGGGTGATTATAAAGATGCTCTACACGTGTCTCCGATGGTGTTTGTTGAGTTGGCATAGATCAAGATTAGGATTTGTCACTCCGTGTATCGGAGAGGTATCTCTGGGCCCTCTCGGTAATGCACATCACTATGAGCCTTGCAAGCAATGTGACTAATGAGTTAGTCACGGGGTGATGCATTATGGAATGAGTAAAGAGACTTGCCGGTAACGAGATTGAACTAGGTATGATGATACCAATGACAAAGGGAACAACATATGTTGTTATGCGGTTTGATCGATAAAGATCTTCATAGAATATGTAGGAGACAATATGAGCATCCAGGTTTCGCTATTGGTTATTGACCGGAGATATGTCTCGGTCATGTCTACGTAGTTCTCGAACCCGTAGGGTCCGCACGCTTAAATGTTTGATGACGATTTGTATTATGAGTTATGTGATTTGATGACCGAAGTTTGTTTGGAGTCTCGGATGAGATCATGGACATGACGAGGAGTCTCGAAATGGTCGAGACATAAAGATCGATATATTGGAAGGCTATATTCGGACATCGGAAAGGTTTTGAGTGGTTCGGGTATTTTTCGGAGTACCGGAGAGTTACATGAATTGGCCAGGGGGAAGTATTGGGCCTTCATGGGCCTTAGTGGAATGGAGAGAAGGGCCACAAGGGGAGGCCGCGCCCCTGATACGTCTCCAACGTATCTATAATTTTTGATTGTTCCATGCTATATTATATTCTGTTTTGGACATTATTGGGCTTTATTATACACTTCTATATTATTTTTGGGACTAACCTATTAACCGGAGGCCCAGCCCAGAATTGTTGGTTTTGCCTATTTTAGGGTTTCGCAGAAAAAGAATATCAAACGGAGTCCAAACGGAATGAAACCTTCGGGAACGTGATTTTTGCAACGAACATGATCCACAGGACTTGGACCCTACGTCAAGACATCAACCAGGAGGCCATGAGGTAGGGGGGCGCGCCTTCCACCCTCGTAGCCCCCTGTTGCTCCACCGACGTACTCCTTCCTCCTATATATACCTACGTACCCCCAAACTACCAGATACGGAGCCAAAACCCTAATTCCACCGCCGTAACTTTCTATATCCACGAGATCCCATCTAGGGGCCTTTTCTGGAGCTCCGCTGGAGGGGGCATCGATCACGGAGGGCTTCTACATCAACACCATAGCCTCTCCGATGAAGTGTGAGTAGTTTACCTGAGACCTATGGGTCCATAGTTATTAGCTAGATGGCTTCTTCTCTCTTTTTGGATCTCAATACAAAGTTCTCCCCTCTCTTGTGGAGATCTATTCGATGTAATCTTCTTTTGCGGTGTGTTTGTTGAGACCGATGAATTGTGGGTTTATGATCAAGTTTATCTATGAACAATATTTGAATCTTCTCTGGATTCTTTTATGTATGATTGGTTATCTTTGCAAGTCTCTTTGAATTATCATTTTGGTTTGGCCTACTAGATTGATCTTTCTTGCAATGAGAGAAGTGCTTAGCTTTGGGTTCAATCTTGCGGTGTCCTTTCCCAGTGACAGTAGGGGCAGCAAGGCACGTATTATATTGTTGCCATCGAGGATAACAAGATGGGGTTTATTTCATATTGCATGAGTTTATCCCTCTACATCATGTCATCTTGCTTAAAGTGTTGCTTTGTTCTTATGAACTTAATACTCTAGATGCATGCTGGATAGCGGTCGATGTGTGGAGTAATAGTAGTAGATGCATGCAGGAGTTGGTCTACTTGTCTCGGACGTGATGCCTATATACATGATCATACCTAGATATTCTCATAACTATGCTCAATTCAGTCAATTACTCAATAGTAATTTGTTTACCCACCGTGAATACTTTTGCTCTTGAGAGAAGCCACTAGTGAAACCTATGGCCCCCGGGTCTATCTTCCATCATATTAATCTTCCAACACTTAGTTATTTTTATTGCCTTTTATTTTACTTTGCATCTTTATCATAAAAATACCAAAAATATTATCTTATCATATCTTTCAGATCTCACTCTCGTAAGTGACCGTGTAGGGATTGACAACCCCTTATTGCGTTGGTTGCGAGGATTTATTTGTGTGTGTAGGTGCGAGAGACTCGTGCGTGGCCTCCTACTGGATTGATACCTTGGTTCTCAAAAACTGAGGGAAATACTTATGCTACTTTGCTGCATCACCCTTTCCTCTTCAAGGGAAAACCAACGCAAGTGCTCAAGAGGTAGCACCCCCCGATGGGCTGGTCCAAATTGGACTAGGAGGGGCGGCGCCCCCCTCTTTCCTTCTCCCTCTCCTCTCCTTCCTTCTTCTTCTACTTGGACTAGGAAAGGGGGGAACCTACTCCTACTAGGACTAGGAATCCCCCCTTTGGGCGCGCCCCTTGTGGCCGGCCCTCCTCCTCCCCTCCTTTATATATGGGGGAGGGGGGCACCCCATAGACACATAAGTTTATCTTTAGCCGTGTGTGGTGCCCCCTCCACAGTTTTCCACCTCAGTCATATTGTCCTAGTGCTTAGGCGAAGCCCTGCGTCGGTAACTTCATCATCACTGTCGGTGACAAAACCGGCGGATCTCGGGTAGGGGGTCCCGAACTGTGCGTCTAGGCCGGATGGTAACAGGAGGCAAGGGACACGAAGTTTTACCCAGGTTCGGGCCCTCTCGATGGAGGTAAAACCCTACGTCCTGCTTGATTAATATTGATGATATGGGTAGTACAAGAGTAGATCTACCACGAGATCAGAGAGGCTAAACCCTAGAAGCTAGCCTATGGTATGATTGTTGATGTGTATGTTGTCCTACGGACTAAAACCCTCCGGTTTATATAGACACGGGAGAGGTTTAGGGTTACATAGAGTCGGTTACAATGGTAGGAGATCTGAACATCCGTATCGCCTAGCTTGCCTTCCACACCAAGGAAACTCCCTTCCGGACACGGGACGGAGTCTTTAATCTTGTATCTTCATAGTCCAGGAGTCCGGCTGAAGGTATAGTTCGGCTATCCGAACACCCCCTAATCCAGGACTCCCTCAGTAGCCCCTGAACCAGGCTTCAATGACGACGAGCTCGGCACGCAGATTGTCTTCGGCATTGCAAGGCGGGTTCCTCCTCCAAGTACTTCATAGAAGATTTTGAACACAAAGATAGTGTCCGGCTCTGCAAAATAAGTTTCCACATATTGCCATAGAGAGAATAATATTTATACAAATCTAATCTGTTGACGTATTCCATAGTGTGACATCACACCACGGCCAAGCTTTTATTCGAACCGTTTTACTGTCCCATCTTAGCGCGTTATGCGAGGCGGTTTCCTTGGCACGTCTTGTCAAAGCAGAGATCGTGTCCCCTTATTCCAGGATTCTCATCAATACGGGCGTGGGTAACCCAACCGCTTCTAGGACTCCTAGATCATAGGCAAGTCCAAACGGACACGGGGAGGACGCTCGATATCCACCCTCTTTATAAAGGGACGAGGCCTTTTATTTTCCCCTCCCATGCTCAATCGAATCCTTCCCCCACCTCAAGCTCAAGCGCCCAAAGTTCAGGTCAGGTGCTCCGAACCTTCAGTCATGTCCGGATCTAGCCTTCAAGGCCGATGGGTGCCTTCTTCCATCACGGAAGAAGACGTCAAAAAGTTGAGGGAGGCCAGATATCTGACCGTTGAGATTCTGCATCGGCTGCCTCCCCGGGGGCAGGCCGTCCCCTCCCCTGAACCCAACGTGAGCGTCGTGTTCATCTCCCACTTCCTCCGAGGTCTAGGCCTTGCACTGGATCCTTTCGTCAGGGGCTTGATGTTTTACTACGGGCTAGATTTCCATGATCTAGCTCCGGACTCCTTTCTTCATATCACGGCATTTATTGTTGTGTGCGAGGCCTTCCTCCGGGTTACCCCTCACTTTGGCCTATGGCTCAAGACCTTTGAAGTAAAACCGAAGATGATCGAGGGGCAACATGCGGAGTGTGAAGGTGCCTCAATACGCAAGATGACGGGAGATGCATGGCCCAAAGGTTCCATTCCAGAGGTGCCTGAATTGTGGCAACAGGAGTGGTTCTACATCATGGCTCCTAGAAGTGCCAAGTGGGCGGCCGCCCCTGTCTTTCGCCCGGGCCCTCCACCACAACTGATGTCATGGATTAGCAGAGGATTGAGCTGGGGTCCGGCCAAGGACGTGCCTATACTGCAGAGCCGCATTCAAGATCTCTTTAATGGAGATTTCAGTTTGGTTGCGGTAGCACAAGTTATGCTGGTTCGCCAAGTCCAGCCTTGCAAACGCCAGCCTCTTCGCTTGTGGGAGTTTAATCACGAGGGACCGCGCGCCATTCAAAATTTCCTCGGCCTGACGCACGAGGAGATGTACAAGTCGTTCTTCGGACCTCAGGTGGAGTGTCCGGAAATCACCGAGGACGCGGGCCTGAGTAGCAACCGCACCGTCGAACAGGTAAGGCATCTTTCGACCGAACATACTATCTCTCCTTTGTTATGAAGTTATTTCTGAGAGTTTGCTTTTTGACCAGGACTGGCTAACAAAGGCGAAGTTGATTCGGTGTTCGGCCCCCCTCCCTGAGGGTTTGGAAAATCCGGTATTGGAGAAGATGCTCCAGACCGCACCCTGCCCGGAGCCTTTAAAGGAAAATACTATGGATGGTAATGCGGGCGGACGCGGGCCCTCAACGCTGCCCATTCTAGCCGAGGGAGCGAGCGTCTCGATGAAGGAAGACGACCAGAAGATGAAAAGAACTGCGCCCGGGGATTCAGAAGCCGAAACTTCCAAACGAGGGAAGAAGTCTCCCACAGAGGGTCCTACCTCGGGGGGCGCCGTTGCCGCACAAAGTCCGCGAGGGGATCAATTCTCCCACGAGTCGTAAGTGACCCAAAATACCTTAATAGTACAGTTATGTCGTCTTTTCTTCTGAGAAGATAACCGCTGCATGTATCTTTGCAGTGCGGGCCTTAGCCCCTCTCAAATGAGCTCGTCTTCGGGGGATCTTCTTCCAGAGATGATGGAGAGCGAAACGCCCCCTCCGGACTCCTCCGCTCCGGAAGCGGGCGACCCTGAAGTGTCGTCGCGGAGGGCCTCTCTGAGTCCGGCAAGGCCAGAAGATAAGCCTGTCGACCCCCGAAGTTCCCAGTGTCCAGCTCCCGAAGAGAGCAGACAAACGAGTCTGACACCGTCTAGTGTGCGGTCGGATGTTCTGAGGGAGTTGGTGGGGCGAGCGGCCATCTCAGATGAACACCGTGTGCTGATGAATACGGTGATGGAGAGAATCTCGTCCACCGAAAGCGGATTGCATAAAGCTTTTATGAGTCTACTGACAGGGTTTGAGGTACGTAAAATAATGTATGATAGTCCTGCACATACTAGGTGTGCCCTGTGAAGATAGTAGCCCCTGAGACTGGTTGTCGTCGAAAACGATGATGAACAGAGGATCATATTCCCAAGTATTAACCATACTGCCTCGATGTGCAGGTGATGGAAGCTCCGGTGGCGAGCCGGACTAGCAACTTTGCCCATTTAGAACGGTAGTTGGATGCGGCAGACGCCGACATCGAGCTTGTTAACAAAAGGCTTGACGAGAGGATCATATTCCCAGGTAATAACCATACTGCCTCGATGTGCAGGTGATGGAAGCTCCGGTGGCGAGCCGGACTAGCAACTTTGCCCATTTAGAACGGTAGTTGGATGCGGCAGACGCCGACATCGAGCTTGTTAACAAAAGGCTTGACGAGGCACAGGGTAAGTGTCATTATCTGGTGAACGTCACATAGGAAGAGTAGCATGATGCCAGTATCTTTAATTTGTTGTGACTGCAGATGGGGCTGCCAATGTTGAAGCCTTGCGGGCAGAACTTGCCCGAGCCAAGGAACAAGCGAGGTTGGGTAATGCGTCTGCTTTAAAGGCGGCCGAAGAGTTGCAAGCCGAGAAGGCCGCACATGGCGAGAGCCGAGATAAGATGGCCAAGATGGCTATAGAATTAAAAGCCGCCGCCGACCGTTGCCGGGTTCTTGAAAAGGAAAACCAGGCGAAGGCATCGGACCTTGAGAAGGCTGCTGCGACGAGGAAGGACCTCCGCTCTGCTATGAGGGCAAAGAAGGAGGAGCTGCGGGAAGCCGAGGATATTGTAGCTGGGAAAACCTTTATGTTGCGGAGGAAGTTCAGAGATCCACGGTATGCCCCCCTGGATCGGCTGTGGAGCTCGGAGGATGTGTATATGGATTTGGCGGCGAGCGCTGCCGATGCGGCCAAGTACTTCCAGGGTCAGACGGACCGTGGAGTAGACCAGCTGTTTTGGAGACAATTCCATACTCCCGAGCATCCACTTTTTCATTGACTGACCAATTAGCCGAATGGGCCAAACTAAATAGGTTGTCCGGACTCTCCATGAGGTCTGTTGTGGATCAGTTATGGCCGGAAGGGTCAAAACCGAACAGCTATTTCAGCTTGGTGTAGCAGTTACTCGATGTGATGCCGCGCATTGATGCGGTGAAGAGGTCGGCGTGCATAGAGGGTGCACGGATGGCCTTTGCCCGTGTCAAGGCATACTGGGCGGAGATGGATGCTACCAGTGTTGCAGCGCGGGATTCGGCCATAGGTTAAAAGGCTGCTGAGCACTACTTTGAAGAAGTTCTTGAGGGTGCCCGTTTGATAGAGACCCAGTGCTCAAAAAATATTATGTTTGAGTGATATGTAATCTCATTGTAAGCGAAATGCTTTTATAGAGTTTTATAAGGCTATTTTTATACTTTTGCCTGAAAGTAATATGATGCCTCCTGGGCGGCCGTTTTTGTACACGTGTGTATAACCTGAAAGATTGCAGTCGTCGGCTTCAACCCCCACGCATATAATGCGGAGGTGCTAGCAAAAACACGCGTTCACACTTAACCCAACGTCTTGGTCCTATTAAGGAGGTGATAGCGGAGCGAGCGAGGCAACCGGACTATAATGCTTTAACACTTTCACTTAGCCATAGGAGTTTGACAGTGGGGATACTAGATAGCCCCTGGTGGCTCCGCACTCTCTCGATCTCGGGGTGCGTATATGCCTGGCCGGAAAACGGCCCTTCGTTAAGGCAGAGGAATTCTAACATTCCCACAGGTCATCGAGTGGTTGACCAGTCTCACGCTATATCATGACAGTCAGTTTTCGTCTTTCTCTACTAAGGTGCTCATCCGGATGAACTAGGGCACAATCGCAGTAGTTCTCCTGGTGCTACCTTAGCCGGTAAAGCGGAACGTAAGGCACCAAAACACAGGAGCCGGGCAAACCCAACATTTGACCAAAGACAATGATTCGAAGCTGATGCATATAGGGCCAAACTCACGACGCCGAACACTCCCTAAGGTATTCGGTCTTTGTGGTATAAACCAGGCCTAAATAATGGCCTTTGTAAGAAGCCCCTTGTGTCCAGGTACATGCATTGTTCTGGCATGGCCACATGCCAAGACGTCAGCATCCTTCACAACGGTGGATATGTATCAACAAGAGACAGTAAAAAAGGTTTACACATGATCTTAATCTAAAAAGAATCCTTTGAGCGGGTCCCTGCTGCACGTCTGCGCCTGTGTCTCCGTTGTGCCGTATCCTGGACGGGTGTAGCACGATGATTGTCTGTAAAAGAGAGGAAGTTAAGTGAAAGAGTTGTCGTGCAAAAAGATAGTTTTTAAAGAAACCATGTATAATTGAAGATGATAAGAAATTGCCACTTGTCTGCGCGCGTTGAGCCCCTTGTATTGACGAATAGGGGTGTGATCACTTATTCAGTGTAAATAGCGGCGCCAGACTCGATCGCTGGTCCGGACGTCTTTAATGTTCGGCTGCCAAGGCAGCCTCACTCTCTTCGGCGCGCAGAGAGCGCTTGATATCTCCGTGCACTGTAATGATGCCACGTGGACCGGGCATCTTGAGTGTGAGGGAGGCGTAGTGTGGTATTGCATTAAAGCGAGCGAAAGCTTCGCGTCCTAGCAGTGCTTGATAGCCACTTTGAAACGGAGCGATGTGGAAAGTTAAATGCTCGCGACGGAAGTTATCGGGGGAGCCGAATATAACTTGTAGTAGGAGGGAGCCCGTACAACGAGCCCCTGGGCCTGGCGTTACTCCTTTAAAGGTAGTATTGCTATGGCGAATTTGTGTTGGGTCTAACCCCATCCCGCGGATTGTATCTTGGTATATTAGGTTTAGGCTGCTGCCGCCGTCCATCAAGACTCGTGTGAAGTGATATCCGCTAATTACTGGGTCTAATACCAAGGCAGCCCATCCTGCGTGTCGGATACTTGCTGAGTAATCACGATGGTCGAAAGTGATCAGTTGAGACGACCATTGGCAGGACTTCGAGGTGACAGGCACTTGGGTATATTTCCTGGGGGTGCCGCATTGTTTTTTCCCTTGATCATGTGTAGTACGTTTACTGTTTTGACTTCTGGTGGGAATTTCTTTTGTCCCCCCGTGTCTTCCTTGGGGGGCTCGTCCTCGTCTTCACTTGGTGTGTCCTCCCCTTTGTGTACGGTGTTGAGCTTGCCGGACTGCTTGAAGACCCAACATTCTCTGTGGGTATGATTAGCAGGTTTACCCGGGGTACTGTGGATCTGACATACTTGGTCCAGAATTTTGTTGAGGCTGGGCAGTTCATCCCTGGTGCCTTTAGTGGGTGGCTTTTGACCTGGCCGAGAGCTTTTGAATCCGGCGTTTACTACCGTGCCCTTCGTGCTGTCTTCTTTATTCCGGCTTTTGTTATTGCTGTTGCGCCGTGATTTCCCGTTTCCATCTCTAACTTCCGATGTACTAGGGTCGTTGGTGCTGCATCTGGCTAGCCAGCTGTCCTCACCCGCACAAAAGCGGGTCATGAGGTTTGTTAATGCGGCCATCATTCGCAGCTTATTTTGGCCGAGGTGTCTGGCGAGCCATTCGTCACGGACGCTATGCTTGAAAGCCGCTAAGGCTTCGGTGTCCGGACAGTCGACAATCTAGTTCTTTTTAGTAAGAAACCTATTCCAAAGCTTTCGGGCTGACTCTCTGGGCTGCTGGCTCAAATCATCCGCATCCGGAGGTCGGACATAAGTCCCTTGAAAATTTGCCCGAAAGGCGTCTTCGAGCTCTTCCCAACTTCCAATGGAGCTTTCGGGGAGGCCTTTGAGCCAGTGACGAGCTGGCCCTTTGAGCTTGAGGGGTAAGTATTTGATTGCGTGGAGATCATCTCCTCGAGCCATATGGATATGAAGGATATAGTCCTCAATCCAAACCCCAGGGTCTGTTGTTCCGTCGTATGCCTCTATGTTTACGGGTTTGAATCCCTCTAGAAATTCATGGTCCAGCACCTCATCGGTGAAACACAGGGGGTGTGCGGCACCCCTGTAGCTGGGTGTGCCGCGTTGTTCGGATACTTGTTGTGTTGCATTGTATGTCGGGGGGCGCTTGCATGGTCCATAGATGGATCTTGTTGCGCCGTCCTTTGGGTACGAACCCTCGCCTGGGTCGCGTGTTGTATTGTGAGCAGCGTTGTATGCCGCTCTGTGTTGGTGTAAGTGCATCTAGTGCCACCCTAGTTGGTTTTGGAGTATTGACGACAAAGCTAGTTGAGGGACTAATGTGTTTGTGAGAACTGCAGGATAACACAGGTAGAAGTCCCTCATTGATTCGGTTTTCCTACCAGAGATGACCCCTAAAAATGTATGAAGACATTGATGTCAAAGGTGGTATATGAATATATTCACATTGAAGACTATGACAAGAGAAGACATCGCATGAAGCCTATGGAGCTCGAAGACTTAGATCTTTCGTAGTTCTTTTTCTTCTTTGTTGAGTCATAGGAACCACCGTACTGTTAAGTGGGGTCCAAGTGAACCAGTCAGAATGAATGAAGTGATGCTTAACCAAAACCTATGTCTTCGAGTGAAGACTATGAGAGCGAAACTTGTCCAGAGTCGTACAAGTCAGCTTTGCTTGTAGCCCAAGTAAAGCTGCCGCGTGAGTTTGAAATCTGACCGTTCGAACACGTGTCAGTTCCTTAGTGACCCAGGGTCATTTCGGACAAATCAGGTCGGGTTGCCTAGTGGCTATAAATAGCCCACCCCCTACAACCATAAACGGTTGGCTGCTCAGAGTTAGAGTACGGCTTTTGTCGTTTGAGAGCAACCCACCTCGAAGCCTTTGAGAGAGAATTCCTTGCGAGGATAAAGCCCTAACCACCCAGAGCCTAAGAGTGTTAGGCATCACTTAAGTCTTCTTGTCTGTGTGATCTGAAGACTTATTACACTTGAGGACTGTGAATCCTCCAGCCGGTTAGGCGTCGCATTCTGAGCATCCAAGAGACATTGTGGATTGCCGGTGAACGAAGTCTGTGAAGGTTTGGGAGTCTACCTTGAAGACTTACCAGAGTGATTGGGAGAGGTCTGTGTGACCTTAGCTCAAGGGGAATACGGTGAGGACTGGGTGTCCTAAGCTGCGTGTTCAGGACTGCGTGTCCGGGACTGTGTGTCCTCAGGTTTAAATACCTAGCCGCCCTAACCAGACGTACAGTTGTCACAGCAACTGGAACTGGTCCAACAAATCATTGTCTTCAACGAATCACTGGTTTCATCCTTCCCTTCCCTTTACTTACTGTTGGTCCTTGTGACATCATTGTATGATTGCACTATCTTTTGTCTTCACTGAGTGACTGCGTGCTCTGTTTGGCTTCATAATATCTTCCTACCTGATCCTTACTACATTGCTGCTATTAGTCATTGTGCTTTCACTCCATTGAATACTTGACTATGGTTTGCTTAGTGTAGTCTACCTTCCGATGCATGGTAATGGGTTTATTTCTATCGTTTGTCTTCATAACTTCCACATTTTGAAGACTTTCATAAAAATCGCCTATTCACCCCCCCTCTAGTTGATATAACGCACTTTCATTTGGTAGAGGGGTCGTCTATCCGACCAGGTGGCTGCTTTGATATTTGGTTGTGGGGGGTCTGGGGCCTCCTCATCGAATTCGGGTAGCAGCTTCCGCTTTGGGTAGCTCTTGGAGGGGCGATTGTCGCCGTACCTCGCTGCTGTGTTGAGTATTTTGCTCCATCTAATGTGGAGTGTGTCTTGCGCAGCCTTGAGCCTTTGCTTCTGTTTTTTCAGACTCCTCGCGGTGGCAACAAGCCTTTTACGGGCAGTCTGCTGCTCCGGGTGTCTGTCCGGCGTTATGTCGTCCGGACCATTATCCTTGATAGGATTTGTTTGTTTGGTTTGGTTATCCGGATTGCCATTGTCCGGCAGCGGTTTGCCCTGCTCCAATGCTGGGTCTGTGTGATCGCTATTTCTGTCGAGGCGGGATTTGGGGCGGCGCTTGCGTCGCCGCTTTGACTGCTTTTTGAGGGAACAAGCCTTCGGTGCGTCCTTCCGCTCCTCGTCGTCATCTTTTGGTGCGTCCACCATGTATATGTCATATGACGAGGTGACGTTCCAGGGCCCAATAGGCGCTGGTTCTTCACCGTCTCCTTCATCGGCGTCCATATCGTCGATGTCTTCTGAGCCGAAGTCGAGCATGTCGGTTAAATCGTCGATAGTGGCTACA
This sequence comes from Triticum urartu, assembly GCF_056163025.1. Taxonomy (NCBI): domain Eukaryota; kingdom Viridiplantae; phylum Streptophyta; class Magnoliopsida; order Poales; family Poaceae; genus Triticum; species Triticum urartu. The sequence continues at coordinate 720,033,709 of NC_141879.1, forward strand.
AAGTGGGTGGTGGGTGGGCTTTGAATTTCTTCATCGTCCGAATCCCCTCCTTGCTGGCCGCAATCCGTCCAGGGCTTTCCTGATAAAGAGAGAGACTTCAGTGACTTCAGAATACCGCCAAAAGGCGAGTGCTAAAAGATGTCCGCGGCAGTAAACTCCACGATCGGCGCCGAATCGGATTCAATTGGCCGGGGCGCGGAGGGTTCGGAGTCCGGAAAGGGGTCCGGCTCCTTGGAGTCATGAGTCTCGCGGAGTGCGGGGCTGATGTTCGGCTCAATCGCCATTGGGATCACATCCCCGAGGTGGCGTCCAACCGCCCATCCTCGATCGGCGCAATTGGCTCCGAATTAAGGATCAGAGCCGATGCGGGTGCGGCCTCCAGGGCACTGTTCGGCGGCAGAGCTAGATCATGCTCATCGGGACAGTGCGCGCGCTCGGAAGTGGCTCGAATCCGCCGAGGATCAAGTCCCCGTGGATGTCAGCCGTGTAGTTTAAACTTCCAAATCTGACCTGACGGCCAGGGGCGTAGCTTTTGATCTGCTCCAGGTGGCCAAGTGAATTGGCCCGCAGTGCGAAGCCGCCGAAGACGAAGATCTGTCCGGGGAGGAAGGTCTCACCCTAGACTGCATCGCTATCGATGATCGTAGGAGCCATCGATCCTGACGGCGACGACACAGAGGAACTCTCAATGAAAGCACCAATGTCGGTGTCAAAACCGACGGATCTCGGGTAGGGGGTCCCGAACTATGCGTCTAGGCCGGATGGTAACAGGAGGCAAGGGACACAAAGTTTTACCCAGGTTCGGGCCCTCTCGATGGAGGTAAAACCCTACGTCCCGCTTGATTAATATTGATGATATGGGTAGTACAAGAGTAGATCTACCACGAGATCAGAGAGGCTAAACCCTAGAAGCTATCCTATGGTATGATTGTTGATGTGTATGTTGTCCTACGGACTAAAACCCTCCGGTTTATATAGACACCGGAGAGGGTTAGGGTTACATAGAGTCGGTTACAATGGTAGGAGATCTGAACATCCGTATCGCCTAGCTTGCCTTCCACGCCAAGGAAAGTCCCTTCCAGAGAGAGGACGGAGTCTTTAATCTTGTATCTTCATAGTCCAGGAGTCCGGCTGAAGGTATAGTTCGGCTATCCGAACACCCCCTAATCCAGGACTCCCTCAATCACCGTCAACAAGTCGTCATGCTGACGCAACTCACGCTCAGCCTCAACTGGATCAAGAGTACGAGGGACGTCACCGAGCTGAACGTGTGCAGATCGCGGAGGTGTCGTGCATTCGATACTTGATTGGTTGGATCACGAAGACGTCCGACTACATCAACCGCGTTACTTAACGCTTCCGCTTTCGGTCTATGAGGGTACGTAGACACACTCTCCCCTCTCGTTTCTATGCATCTCCTAGATAGATCTTGCGTGATCATAGGAAAATTTTGAAATACTGCGTTCCCCAACAGATGTACCGGTCCGCCACCGTGCCGCAGCAGCCGGATCCGCTCCATGTTGGCTCGCGAACGGAGCGCGCCGACAACGTTGTCCTGGCCGTCCCCTATCAACACAGCCTACTGGGACCGCTTCCCGCCTGATATCCTTGTGCACGACGACTTCTCCGACGCCGAGTTGTCCGACTCTGGCTCCGACGACGACTCTGGCTACGCAGCCGACTCGTCTTGGTCGTCTGGCGAGGCGGACATATCGGTGGTTGTCTTCTCTGACGATGAGATCGACGAGCCAGAGGAGGCGGAGGAGCCGGAGGTCCAGATGGTGGCGCCAGTCCTTGACATGAAGGAGGGTGATCAGAACCTCCCGATCGACGTCGACCAGAGCGCAGACCAGAGCGGGAGGATCTCGCAGATGACATGTCAACGACGCCGTCGGTGAGGTGGCAGTAGATCTAGGCGGTGGTGGTTGCGGCGACGGCGGCGGAGGCGGACGCGGTGACGACGACTAGGGTTTGAGACGGGAGAGGAGAGGGGAGAGGTGTGGTGTGGTGCGGTGTGGAGATGTGCGGTCCGACCAGGTGTGGTTTGGTCCAACCAGGTCTGGCAGCCAGGTGAGGCGCGGTCCGACCAGGCGGGGGGAGGAACGTAAATTCGGCGATTTTGCAAAAAAACCCACATTTTCCTGAATCGATCGGCCCCGAGCATTTGGTGATGAGTTGGCGGTCAAAGCCTGCGTGGACATGCCAGTCAACCGCCAAATCAGCACGTACATCAAAGAAAATGTACATTGGACTATAGATGACCACCTGAGACAAGTTCGAGGACTGTATTTTGGGTATTTGTAAGTACGAGGACTAAATCAGCCAACACAACGAGTATGAAGACCTGGAGTGAATTTTTCTATTGTCAAAAAGAAGCACCTGATGCAACTGTACTTCGCCCGGGCAAGGAGCCGAGGAGGCGGAGTGGAGTCCTGGGGCAAAAATCCTACACAGTTTTTTTGTGAAATAAAAATCCTACACAGTTAGAACATCTACAACTGGACTTGTCAAATCCGGCACCCTATACACCCGCGGCGCGTTTCAGCTGCGTCTGCGGACAGTGACTCCCCAAATTGACATGTCCACAACCACATATCTCGTATCCGCCACCTATATCCATATAAGATCATGCAACATACTATGTGGATCATCAAATAACCAAAATCAATAGGAACCGGACATATAACCAAACGGGCATAATTTGCATAAACATCACCAAACGGGCATAATTCACAAAGTTCAACCCTCCGGCAAATTCTAACTTGCTAGTAGGAGCTAGATTATATAAACGGAAAAAGGACCAAGCTAGGTCATCGGTCCTTTGCCCTTTCGGTCATCGGCACTGCTGTAGACATCCGCGGCAAGAGGTGCACCATCGTCAGAGCCATCGTTGTCGTCACCGTCATCGGAGAAGGAAGAAGAGATGACAAATTAGCCCTTCAAGCACCGGATGATGCAATCCTTCTTCTGCTTCAGCTTTGCCACCCTCATCGCCTCTCGCTCGGACTACTCAATGTGGAGTCAGAGCTGAAGGAAATATGCCCTAGAGGCAATAATAAATTTGTTATTTTATATTTCCTTATTCATGATAAAGGTTTATTATTCATGCTATAATTGTATTTAGCGGAAACTTAAATACATGTGTGAATACATAAACAAATACCATGTCCCTAGTAAGCCTCTACTAGACTAGCTCGTTGATCAAAGATGGTTAAGATTTCCTAACCACGGACATGAGTTGTCATTTGATAACATGATCACATAATTAGGAGAATGATGTGATGGACAAGACCCATCCGTTAGCTTAGCATAATGATCGTTCAATTTTATTACTATTATTTTATTCATGTCAAATACATATTCCTTTGACTATGAGATTATGGAACTCCCGGATACCGGAGGGATGCCTTGTGTGCTATCAAACGTCACAACGTAATTGAGTGATCATAAAGATGCTCTATAGGTATCTCCGAAGGTGTTTGTTGAGTTGGCATATTTCGAGATTAGGATTTGTCACTCCGAGTATCGGAGAGGTATCTCTGGGCCCTCTCGGTAATACACATCATAAGCTTGCAAGCAAACGACTAAGGAGTTAGTCACGAGGTGATGTATTACAGAACGAGTAAAGAGACTTGCCGCTAACAAGATTGAACTAGGTATGAAGATACCGATGATCGAATCTCGGGCAAGTAACATACTGATGAACAAAGGGAATAACGTATGTTGTCATAATGGTTCGATCGATAAAAATATTCGTAGAATATGTAGGAGCCAATATGGGCATCTAGGTTCAGGGCCGGCCCTGGCATTTGTAAGGCCCCTGTGCAAACTTGGTAAAATGGGCCCCTGGCTAAATAAACAAAGAAATCTCTGTTCATCACTATGAATATCTAACTCCTCATGGGCAATGACATTTCTCCAAATGAATAAAGCTAGACGTCTTCTTTTTCTACATTTATCTCAACGAGAAATATTTTTTGGGCAGCATTTTATCAAGAGAAGGAATAGAAACTTAAACTATTGAGTCATAATTCAAGCAATGCTTAAAGCAATCAACTTATCCCCCTCCCGGCTGCCCGAAAAACAGAAAAGCCAATCATCACTTCATCAGAATAGAAATAGACAAAGAATTGTCAAGGAATTTGGTTAAGAAATATATGCATGGATGACTTGCAGCTGTAGATTGAAAACTCCTAACCTCATTTTAAGGCACACGACCACGATCGGTGTGTCGCCGGTGCATGTTACAGGCCTATCGAGCTCACCGATCCGCCCGCTCGGTCGCTGCCCTTACACATCAGAGCTCAGAGGTGTTGTGTTCCTGGTCCTTGCCCATCCGGAATTATAGGATGGAAGAACCCATAGATTACAAAGAGATTAATTCATTAATACAATGAAAAAAAAATCCATGGATTGGCAACGCTTGGAGTGCTGACCTTTTGGGACTTGGGTCAATGAATCGAGAAAAACATGAAGGAGACTGGGAGAAATACGAGAGGAGGCAACAACGGCGTGCTTTTTTGGGGAAGACAACAAAGCAATTAAGGACTTACAATTCCTTCTCGGCGTGATAGGCTGATTGGGTGCGTCTATCCTAATTGGCTGGGCCTGCTTCTATCCTTTGTTTTTTTGCCTATGCTTTACATCGCATATAAGCACATGGTATGGGCCCCTGCTTGGCCTGGGCTCTAGGAGACCGCACTCTTCACCATGGCCCAGGGCCGGCCCTGTCCAGGTTCCGCTATTGGTTATTGACTAGAGAGGTGTCTCGGTCATGTCTACATAGTTCTCGAACCCGTAGGGTCCGCACGCTTAACGTTCCTTGACCTTATAGTATTATATGATTTGGTGACCGAATTTTGTTTGGAGTCACGGATCAGATCACAGACATGACGAGGAGTCTCTAAATGGTTGAGAGGTAAAGATTGATATATAGTACGATTGTATTCGGACACCGGAAGTGTTTCATAGGGTACCTGATATTTATCGGGTCACCGAAAGGAGTTTTGGGCATCCCCGGCAAAGATATGGGCCTTATGGGCCAAGCGAGGGAACACACCAGCCCACAAGGGCTGGTGCGCCCCCTATAGGGTTGGCCTAAGGGGAGGGAAAGGAAAGGGGAGGAGGAAAGTGCTACCTCTTGAGCATGCATTGGTTTTCCCTTGAAGAGGAAAGGGTGATGCAGGAAAGTAGCGTAAGTATTTCCCTCGGTTTTTGAGAACCAAGGTATCAATCCAGTAGGAGACTACACGCAAATCACCTAGTACCTGCACAAACAATCAAGAACCTTGCAACCAACGCGATAATGGGTTGTCAATCCCGTCACGACCACTTGCAGAAGTGAGATCTGATAGAGATAATAAGATAGATATTTTTGGTTTTTTTGTTGTATAGATTGGAAAGTAAAGATTGTAAAATAAATGGTGGCAAGTTGACAGGAAACTAATATGATGTAAAATAGACCTGGGGGCCATAGGTTTCACTAGTGGCTTCTGTCATGATAGCATATATTACGGTGGGTGAACAAATGACTGCCGAGCAATTGATAGAAAAGCGCATAGTTATGAGAATACCTAGGCATGATCATGAACATAGGCATCATGTCCGTGTCAAGTAGACCGAAACGATTATGCATCTACTACTATTACTCCACACATCGACCGCTATCCAGCATGCATCTAGAGTATTAAGTTGATAAGAACAGAGTATCACATTAGGCAACATGACATGATGTAGAGGGATAAACTCAAGCAATATGATATAAACCCCATCTTTTTATCCTTGATGGCAACAATACAATACGTGCCTTGCTGCCCCTGCTGCCACTGGGAAAAGACACCGCAAGATTGAAGCCAAAGCTAAGCACTTTTCCCATTGCAAGAAAGATCAATCTAGTAGGCCAAACTAAATCGATAATTCGAAGGGACTTGCAAAGATATCAAATCATGCATATAAGAATTCAGGGAAGAACGAAATAATATTCAAAGATAATCAAGTTCATAAACCCACAATTCATCGGATCTCGGCAAACACGCCGCAAAAGAGTATTACATCGAATAGATCTCCAAGAACATCGAGGAGAACTTTGTATTGAGAACCAAAGAGAGAGAGAAGAAGCCATCTAGCTAATAACTATGGACCCGAAGGTCTCTGGTAAACTACTCACACAACATCGGAGAGGCTATGGTGTTGATGTAGAAGCCCTCCGTGGTCGAATCCCCCTCCGGTAGATCACCGGAAAAGGCCCCAAAATGGGATCTCACGGGTATAGAAGGTTGCGGCGGTGGAAAAGTGGTTTCGTGGCTCCCCCGGATGTTTTCAGGGTATAAGAGTATATACAGGCGAAAGAAGTAGGTCGGTGGAGCTACGAGGGGCCCACGAGGGTGGGGGCGTGCCTACCCCCTGGGCGCACCCTACTGCTTCGTGGCCTCCTCGTTGCGTCTTTGACTTCCACTACAAGTCTCCTGGATGACGTTTGTTCCAAGAAAGATCCTCGCGAAGGTTTCTTTCCGTTTGGATTCCGTTTGATATTCCTTTTCTGCGAAACACCAAAATAGGCAAAAAAACAACAATTTGCACTGGGCCTTTGGTTAATAGGTTAGTCCCAAAAATAATATAAAAGTGCATATTAAAGCCCATTAAACATCCAAAACAGATAATATAATGGCATGGAACAATAAAAAAATTATAGATACGTTGGAGACGTATCAGCATCCCCAAGCTTAATTCCTGCTGGTCCTCGAGTAGGTAAATGATAAAAAACAGAATTTTTGATGTGGAATGCTACCTAACATAATTGTCAATGTAATTTTCTTTATTGTGGCATGAATGTTCAGATCCGAAAGATTCAAGAAAAAAGTTTAATATTGACATAAAAATAATAATACTTCAAGCATACTAACCAAGCAATTATGTCTTCTCAAAATAACATAGCCAAAGGAAGCTTATCCCTACAAAATCATATAGTTTGGCCATGCTTCATTTTCGTCACATAAAATGCTCTCATCATGCACAACCCCGATGACAAGCCAAGCAATTGTTTCGTACTTTAGTATTCTCGAACTTTTTCAACTTTCACGCAATATATGAGCGCGAGCCATGGACATAACACTATGGGTGGAATAGAACATGATGAGGTTGTGTGGAGAAGACAAAAAGGAGAAAGTCTCACATTGACACGGCTAATCAACGGGCTATGGAGATGCCCATCAATTGATGTCAATGCAAGGAGTAGGGATTGCCATGCAACGGATGCACTAGAGCTATAAATGTATGAAAGCTCAACGAAAGAAACTAAGTGGGTGTGTATCCAACTCGCTTGCTCACGAAGACCTAGGGAATTTTGAGGAAGCCCATCTTTGGAATATACAAGCCAAGTTCTATAATGAAAAATTCCCACTAGTATATGAAAGTGACAAAATAGGAGACTCTCTATTATGAAGATCATGGTGCTACTTTGAAGCACAAGTGCGGGAAATGGATAGTAACATTGTCCCTTCTCTCTTTTTCTCCTTTTTTGGTGGGCTTCTTTGGCCTTTTTTATTATTATTTTTTCATCGGGAGTCTCATTCCGACTTATGGGGGAATCATAGTCTCCATTATCCTTTCCTCGCATGGGACAATGCTCTAATAATGAAGATCATCACACTTTTATTTACTTACAACTCAAGGATTACAACTCGATACTTAGAACAAAATATGACTCTATGTGAATGCCTCCGGCAGTGTACCAGGATATGCAATGAATCAAGAGTGACATGTATGAAAAATGAATGGTGGCCTTGCCACAAATACGATGTCAACTACATGATCATGCAAGGCAATATGACAATGATGGAGCATGTCATAATAAACGGAACGGTGGAAAGTTGCATGGTAATATATCTCGGAATGGCTATGGAAATGCCATAATAGGTAGGTATGGTGGCTCTTTTGAGGAAGATATAAGGAGGCTTATGTGTGATAGAGAGTATCATATCACGGGGTTTGGATGCACCGGCGAAGTTTGCACCAACTCTCGAGGTGAGAAAGGGCAATGCACGGTACCGAAGAGGCTAGCAATGATGGAAGGGTGAGAGTGCGTATAATCCATGGACTCAACATTAGTCATAAAGAACTCACATACTTATTGCAAAAATCTACAAGTCATCAAACCCAAAGCACTACACGCATGCTCCTAGGGGGATAGATTGGTAGGAAAAGACCATCGCTCGTCCCTGACCGCCAATCATAAGGAAAGCAATCAAAGAACACCTCATGCTTCAAATTTGTCACACAACGGTTACCATACGTGCATGCTAAGGGACTTGCAAACCTCAGCACAAGTATTTATCAATTTCACAATTACTCAACTAGCATGACTCTAATATTACCATCTTTATATCTCAAAACAATTATCATGTATCCAACTTCTCATAGTATTTAATGCACTCTATATGAAAGTTTTTATTATACCCATCTTGGATGCCTATCTTATTAGGACTAATTTTATAGCCAAAGAAAATTACCATGCTGTTCTAAAAGTCTCTCAAAATAATATAAGTGAAGCATGAGAGATCAATAATTTCTATAAAATAAAACCACCACCGTGCTCTAAAAGATATAAGTGAAGCACTAGAGCAAAATTATCTAGCTCAAAAGATATAAGTGAAGCACATAGAGTATTCTAATAAATTTCGATTCATGTGTTTCTCTCCAAAAGGTGTGTATAGAAAGTATTATTGTGGTAAACTAAAAATCAAAGACTCATATCATACAAGACACTCCAAGCAAAACACATATCATGTGGTGAATAAAAATATAGCCTCAATTAAAGTTACCGATAGACGAAGACGAAAGAGGGGATGCCTTCCGGGGCATCCCCAAGCTTAGGCTTTTGGTTGTCCTTGAATTTTACCTTGGGGTGCCTTGGTCATCCCCAAGCTTAGGCTCTTGCCACTCCTTTTTCCAAAATCCATCAAATCTTTACCCAAAAACTTTAAAACTTCACAACACAAAACTCAACAAAAAATCTCACGAGCTTCGTTAGTATAAGAAAACAAACCACCACTTTAATGTATAGTAATTAAACCATTATTTATTTATATTGGTGTTAAACCTACTGTATTCCAACTTCTCTATGGTTCATTCCCCCGATAGTAGCCATAGATTCATCAAAATAAGCAAACAACACACGAAAAACAGAATCTGTCAAAATAGAACAGTCTGTAGGAATCTGGAGGTTTCGAATACTTCTGTAACTCCAAAAATTCTGAAAAATTTGTACGACCTAAATAATTTGTATGTTGATCTAATACAGTTGGAATTGGTATTTTATTCTCGTGAGCGCATACTTTCTGTTTTTTCAGCAAGATCAAACAACAATCACCCGTGAAGACCCTAAAGGCTTTACTTGGCACAAACACTAATTAAAACATAAAAAACACAATAATAATATAGGCTAGATAAATTATTTATTACTAAACAGGAACAAAAAGTAAATAACAAAAATAAAATTGGGTTGCCTCCCAACAAGCGCTATCGTTTAACACCCCTAGGTAGGCATTGATAATTTTAATGATGCTCACATGGAAGACAAGAATTGAAGCACAAAGAGAGCATCATGAAACACGTGACAAACACATCTAAGTCTAACATACTTCCTATGCATAGGCATCTTATAGGCAAACAAATTATCATAGCAAGCAAAAAGTAGCATATGCAAGGAAGCGGAAAGAAACAATAGCAATCTCAACATAACGAGAGGTAATTTAGTAACATGAAAAAATCTACAATCATATTTTCCTCTCTCATAATAATTATATGTGGGATCATAAGCAAATTCAACAAAATAGCTATCACATAAAATATTTTCAACACGATCCACATGCATGCAAAGTTGACACTCTTCCAAAATAGTGGGATTAACATTAACTAAAGTCATGACCTCTCCAAACCCACTTTTATCAAAAATTAAGATTGAGCATTCTCCAAATACATGGGATCTAAAGTTGACACTCTTCCAAATCCACTTTCAATATTGCAAACATTATTATCAATCTTATATTCATCATGGGGCTTAAATAAATTTTCAAGATCATAAGAATAATCACCCCAATCATGATCATTGCAACAAGTAGTGGACATAGCAAAACTAGCATCCCCAAGCTTAGGGTTTTGCATATTATTAGCGCAATTGACATTCATAGAATTTATAATAACATCATTGCAATCATGATTTTTATAAAAAGATCTATCGTGAATCACTTTATAAAGCACTTCATCACAATTTTCCGATTCATGGATTTCAAGCAAAACTCCATAAAGATAATCTAGTGCACTCAACTCACTAGCAATTGGTTCATCATAATTGGATATCTTAAAAATATTAGCAAGAGGATGAGGATCCATAATAATAGATATTTAGCAACCGAAGATGCAAGCTAATAGAAGGCATGTGGTAACACGAGCAAACAGAAGGGCGAATGGAAGAGGGCGAATAAAATGGCAAAGGTGAAGTGGGGGAGAGGAAAACAAGAGGCAAATGGGAAATAATGTAATGCGAGGGAGAAGAGTTTATGATGGGTACTTGGTATGTATTGACTTGAGCATAGATCTCCCCGACAACGGCGCCAGAAATCCTTCTTGCTACCTCTTGAGCATGCGCTGGTTCCCCTTGAAGAGGAAAGGGTGATGCAACAAAGTAGCGTAAGTATTTCCCTCAGTTTTTGAGAACCAAGGTATCAATCCAGTAGGAGACTACAGGCAAATCGCCTAGTACCTGCACAAACAATCAAGAATCTTGCAACCAACACGATAAAGGGGTTGTCAATCCCTTCACGGCCACTTGCAAAAGTGAGATATGATGGAGATAATAAGATTAATATTTTTGGTATTTTTGTTGTATAGATTGGAAAATAAACGGTGGCAAGTTGACGGGAAACTAATATGATGTAAAATAGACCCGGGGCCCATAGGTTTCACTAGTGGCTTCTTTCATGATAGCATATATTATGGTGGGTGAACAAATTACTGCCGGGCAATTGATAGAAAAGCGCATAGTTATGAGAATATCTAGGCATGATCATGAACATAGGCATCACGTCCGTGTCAAGTAGACCGAAACGATTCTGCATCTACTACTATTACTCCACACATCGACCGCTATCCATCAGGCATCTAGAGTATTAAGTTCATAAGAAAAGAGTAACGCATTAGGCAAGATGACATGATGTAGAGGGATAAACTCAAGCAATATGATATAAACCCCATCCTTTTATCCTCGATGGCAACAATACAATACATGCCTTCCTGCCCTTGCTGTCACTGGGAAAAGACACCGCAAGATTGAACCCAAAGCTAAGCACTTCTCCCAATGCAATAAAGATCAATCTAGTAAGCCAAACTAAACCCATAATTCGAAGAGACTTGCAAAGATATCAAATCATGCATATAAGAATTCAGAGAAGAACCAAATATTGTTCATAGATAATCTTGATCATAAACCCACAATTCATCGGATATTGGCAAACACACCGCAAAAAGTATTACATCAAATAGATCTCCAAGAACATCAAGGAGAACTTTGTATTGATAACCAAAGAGAGAGAAGAAGCCATCTAGCTAATAACTATGGACCCGAAGGTCTGTGGTAAACTACTCACACATCATCGGAGAGGCTATGGTGTTGATGGAGAAGCCCTCCGTGATCCAATACCCCTCCGGTAGATCACCGGAAAAGGCCCCAAGATGGGATCTCACGGGTATAGAAGGTTGCGGCGGTGGAAAAGTGGTTTCGTGGCTCCCCCGGATGTTTTCAGGGTATAAGAGTATATATAGGTGAAAGAAGTAGGTCGGTGGAGCTACAAGGGCCCCATGAGGGTGGGGGCGCGCCTACCCCCCTAGGCGCGCCCTCCTGCCTCGTGGCTGCCTCGTTGCGTCTCTGACTTCCACTCCAAGTCTCCTGGATGACGTTTGTTCCAAGAAAGATCCTCGCGAAGGTTTCGTTCCGTTTGGATTCCGTTTGATATTCCTTTTTTGCATAACACTGAAATAGGCAAAAAACAACAATTTGCACTGGGCCTTCGGTTAATAGGTTAGTCCCAAAAATAATATAGAAGTGCATATTAAAGCCCATTAAACATCCAAAACAGATAATATAATAGCATGGAACAATCAAAAATTATAGATACATTGGAGACGTATTAGAAAGGAAAGAGTGGAGTTGGACTCCCACTTCCTTCCCTCTCCCCCCTCTTTCCTTTCCCCCTTGTCTATACAAGGAAAGGGGGGCGCAGGAGGGCAGGAGCCCTAGGGCCGGCGGCCAGCCCCTAGGGGCGCGCCCTGGCTGCCCTAGCAGCCCCCCTCTCCCCTCCCACCTTAATATACATGGGGAGAGGGCGCCACACAAGGACACAACATTGTCTTAGCCGTGTGTGGCGCCCTCGTCCACCGTTTACTCCCTCGGTCATATTTTCGTAGTGCTTAGGCGTGCTACGTCTTGAGCTTGCGTTGGTTTTCCCCGAAGAGGAAGGGATGATGCAGCAGAGTAGCATAAGCATTTCCCTCAGTTTTTGAGAACCAAGGTATCAATCCAGTAGGAGGCCACACTCAAGTCCCTCGTACCTGCACAAAACGATAGCTACTCGCAACCAACGCAATTAGGGGTTGTCAATCCCTTCACAGTCACTTACGAGAGTGAGATCTGATAGATATAATATTTGTGGTATTTTTGGTATAAAGATGCAAGGTAAAAAGTAAAGGCAAAGAAATATTAAAGTGATGGAGATTGATATGATGAGAATGGACCCAGGGCCATAGGTTTCACTAGTGGCTTCTCTCAAGAGCATAAGTATTCTACGGTGGGTGAACAAATTACTGTTGAGCAATTTACAGAATCGAGCATAGTTATGAGAATATCTAGACATGATCATGTATATAGGCATCACGTCCGTGACAAGTAGACCGAAATGATTCTGCATCTACTACTATTACTCCACTCATCGACCGCTATCCAGCATGCATCTAGAGTATTAAGTTAAAAACAGAGTAACACCTTAAGCAAGATGACATGATGTAGAGAGATAAATTCATGCAATATGAAATAAACCCCATCTTGTTATCCTCTATGGCAACGATACAATAGTGCCTTGCTGCCCCTTCTGTCACCGGGAAAGGACACCGCAAGATCGAACCCAAAGCTAAGCACTTCTCCCATGGCAAGAACTACCAATCTAGTTGGCCAAACCAAACGGATAATTCGAAGAGACTTGCAAAGATAACCAATCATACATAAAAGAATTCAGGGAAGATTCAAATATAATTCATAGATAGACTTGATCATAAACCCACAATTCATCGGTCTCAACAAACACACCGCAAAAGAAGATTACATCGAATAGATCTCCACAAGAGAGGGGGAGAACTTTGTATTGAGATCCAAAAAGAGAGAAGAAGCCATCTAGCTACTAACTATGGACCTGAAGGTCTGAGGTAAACTACTCACACTTCATCGGAGAGGCTATGATGATGTAGAAGCCCTCCGTGATGACGGCCCTCTTCCGGCGGAGCTCCGGAATAGGCCCCAAGATGGTATGTCGTGGATACTGAAAGTTGCGGCGGTGGAATTAGGTTTTTGGCTCCTGTACGTAGGTATATATAGGAGGAAGGAGTACGTCGGTGGAGCATCGAGGGGCCCACGAGGCAGGGGGCTCGCCCTGGGGGGGGGGGCGCCCCCACCCTCGTGACCGCCTCTTTGACTCCTTGGAGTAGGGTCCAAGTCTCCTAGATCACGTTCGGTGAGAAAATCACGTTCCCGAAGGTTTTATTCCGTTTGGACTCCGTTTGATATTCCGTTTCTTCGAAACACTGAAATAGGCAAAAAATAGCAATTCTGGGCTGGGCCTCCGGTTAATAGGTTAGTGGAAAATAAAGCCCAATATAGTCCAAAACAGTAGATAATATAGCATGGAGCAATCAAAAATTATAGATACGTTGGAGACGTATCAGGCATCCCCAAGCTTAATTCCTGCTCGTCCTCGAGTAGGTAAATGATAAAAAGAGAATTTTTGATGCGGAGTGCTACTTGGCATAATTTCAATGCAAATCTTCTTAATTGTGATATGCATATTCAGATTCGAAAGATTCAAGACAAAAGTTTATATTGACATAAAAATAATAATACTTCAAGCATACTAACAAAGCAATTATGTCTTCTCAAAATAACATGGCTAAAGAAAGTTACCCCTATAAAATCATATAATCTGGCTATGCTCTATCTTCACCACACAAAGTATTTTAATCATGAACAACCCCGACAAGCAAAGCAATTGTTTCATACTCTAACTTTTTCAATCTTCACGCAATACATGAGCGTGAGCAATGGATATTGCACTATAGGTGGAATAGAATGGTGGTTGTGGAGAAGACAAAAAGGAGAAGATAGTCTCACATCAACTAGGCATATCAACGGGCTATGGAGATTCCCATCAATAGATATCAATGTCAGTGAGTAGGGATTGCCATGCAACGGATGCACTAGAGCTATAAGTATATGAAAGCTCGAAAAGAAACTAAGTGGGTGTGCATCCAACTTGCTTGCTCATGAAGACCTAGGGCAATTTGAGGAAGCCCATCATTGGAATATACAAGCCAAGTTCTATAATTTAAAATTCCCACTAGTATATGAAAGTGATAACATGAGAGACTCTCTACTATGAAGATCATGGTGCTACTTTGAAGCACAAGTGTGGTAAGAGGATAGTAACATTGTCCCTTCTATCTTTTTCTCCCATTTTTCTATTATATATATATATATATATATATATATTTTATTTGGGCCTTTTCTCCTTTTTTATGGCCTCTTTTTATTTGGGCTTCTTTGGCCTCTTTTTTATTTATTTTTCGTCCGGAGTCTCATCCCGACTTATGGGGGAATCATAGTCTCCATCATACTTTCCTCACTGGGACAATGCTCTAATAATGATGATCATCACACATTTATTTTTCTTACAACTCAACAATTACAACTCGATACTTAGAACAAAATATGACTCTATATGAATGCATCCGGCGGTGTACCGGGATATGAAATATGAAAATGATGAATGTGTCATGATGAACTAGATGGTGGAAAGTTGCATGGCAATATATCCCGGAATGGCTATGGAAATGTCATAATAGGTAGGTATGGTGGCTGTTTTGAGGAAGGTATATGGTAGGTGTATGATACCGGCGAAAAGTGCACGGTATTAGTGAGGCTAGCAAAGGTGGAAGGGTGAGAGTGCGTATAATCCATGGTCTCAACATTAGTCATAAAGAACTCATATACTTATTGCAAAAATCTAGAAGTTATCAAAGCAAAGTATTACACGCATGCTCCTAGGGGGATAGATTGGTAGGAAAAGACCATCGCTCGTCCCCGACCTCCACTTATAAGGAAAACAATCAATAAATAAATCATGCTCCGACTTCATCACATAACGGTTCACCATACGTGCATGCTACGGGAATCACAAACTTTAACACAAGTATTCTGTAAATTCACAACTACTCAACTAGCATGACTTTAATATTATCACCTCCATATCTCAAAACAATTATCATGCTTCAATCTTTTCTTAGTATTCAACACACTCAAAAGAAAGTTTCACAAATCTTGAGTACCAAGCATATTATTATTAAGCAAATTACCATGCTATTAAGAGACTCTCAAAATAATTTAAGTGAAGCATGAGAGATCAATTGTTTCTTTAAAACAAATCCACCACCGTGCTCTAAAAGATCTAAGTGAAGCACATAGAGCAAAACTACTTAGCTCAAAAGATATAAGTGAAGCACATAGAGCAAAACTACTTAGCTCAAAAGATATAAGTGAAGCACATAGAGCAAAACTACGTAGCTCAAAAGATATAAGTGAAGCACATAGAGTATTCTATCAAATTTTAATTCATGTATGGCTCTCTCAGAAGGTGTGTACAGCAAGGATGATTGTGGCATACTAAGACACAAAGACACAAATAATACAAGACGCTCCAAGCAAAACACATATCATGTTGGTGAATAAAAATATAGCTCCAAGTAAATTACCGATGGAAGTGGACGAAAGAGGGGATGCCTTCCGGGGCATCCCCAAGCTTTGACTTCTTGGTGTCCTTGGATTATCTTGGGGGTGCCATGGGAATCCCCAAGCTTAGGCTCTTGCCACTCCTTGTTCCATAATCCATCAAAAGAATTCACCCAAAACTTGAAAACTTCACAACACAAAACTTAAAGTAGAAAACTCGTGAGCTCCGTTAGCGAAAGAAAACAAAAGACCACTTCAAGGTACTGTAATGAACTCATTATTTATTTATATTGGTGTTAAACCTACTTTATTCCAACTTCTCTATGGATTATAAACTATTTTACTAACCATAGATTCAACAAAACAAGCAAACAACACACGAAAAACAGAATCTGTCAAAAACAGAACAGTCTGTAGTAATTTGTAGCTAGTGCAAGATCTGGAACCCCAAAAATTCTAAAATAAATTTCTGGGCGTGAGAAATTTATCTATTAATCATATGCAAAAATAATTAACTAAATAGCACTCTTCAAATAAAAATGACAGTAGTTCTCGTGAGCGCTAAAGTTTCTGTTTTTTACAGCAAGTTCAACAAGACTTTCCCCAAGTCTTCCCAGCGGTTCTACTTGGCACAAACACTAATTAAGCACAAAAACACAACCAAAACAAAGGCTAAATAATTTATTTATTACTAAGAAGGAGCAAAAATCAAGTAATAAAAATAAAATTGGGTTGCCTCCCAACAAGCGCTATCGTTTAACGCCCCTAGCTAGGCATAACGGCGGGGATAGATCTAGGTATTGCTATCTTTGGTAGGCAATCCATAAGTGGCTCTCATGATAGTTTCATATGGTAATTTTATTTTATTTCTTGGAAAGTGTTCCATGCCCTTTTTAATGGAAATTGAAATCTAATATTCCCTTCCTTCATATCAATAATCGCACCAACCGTTCTAAGGAAAGGTCTACCAAGAATAATAGGGCAAGAAGGATTGGAATCTATATCAAGAACAATGAAATCTACGGGCACATAATTCCTATTTGCAACAATAATAACATCATTAATCCTTCCCATAGGTTTCTTAATACTAGAATCCGCAAGATGCAAGTTTAGAGAGCAATCATCAAAATTACGGAAATCTAGTAAATCACACAAAGTCTTGGGAATAGTAGAGACACTAGCACCCAAATCACACAAAGCATAAAACTCATGATCTTTAATTTTAATTTTAATATTCGGTTCCCACTCATCATAGAGTTTTCTAGGGATAGAAAACTTCAACTCAAGTTTTTCTTCATAAGATTGCATCAAGGCATCAACAATATGTTCGGTGAAGGCTTTATGTTGACTATAAGCATGTGGAGAATTTAGCACAGATTGCAACAAGGAAATACAATCAATTAAAGAGAAACTTTCATAATTAAATTCCTTGAAATCCAATATAGTGGGTTTAGCAACATCTAGATTTTTATTTCTTTCAATCCCACTTTCATCAATTTCATCATAAAGATCTAAATACTCTGAATTTTTAGAACGCCTTCTAGGTAAAGGAAGATCATATTCAGTTCCATCAAGATTCATATTGCAAAACAAAGATTTAGTAGGTGACACATCAATAACTTTTAGATCTTCATCTTGATTTTCATAGGAATCAGAAGAACACACTTTTATAAAGGCATCTTTGGAAGCACGCATCCTAGCGGTTCTTTCCTTGCACTCATCAATGGAAATTCTCATGGCTTTGAGAGACTCATTGATATCATGCTTAGGAGGAATAGATCTAAGCTTTAAAGAATCGATCTCAAGATAAATTCTATCAACATTCCTAGCCAAATCATCAACTTTAAGCAATTTCTCTTCAAGCAAAGCATTAAAATTCTTTTGTGAATTCATAAACTCTTTAACACTATTCTCCAATTCAGAGGGCATCTTATTATAATTTCCATAAGAGTTGTTGTAGGAATTCCCATAATTATTAGAAGGATTACTAGGATATGGCCTAGGATTAAAATTCCCTCTATAAGCATTGTTACCAAAATTATTCCTACCAACGAAATTCACATCCATAGATTCATTGTTATTCTCAATCAAAGTAGACAAAGGCATATCATTAGGATTAGAAGAAACACTCTTAGTAGCAAATAATTTCATAAGTTCATCCATCTTTCCACTCAAAACATTGATTTCTTCTATCGCATGCACTTTTTTATTAGAAGATCTTTCAGTATGCCATTGGGAATAATTAACCATAATATTATCTAGGAGTTTAGTAGCATCTCCTAAAGTGATTTCCATAAAAGTGCCTCCCGCGGCCGAATCTAAAAGATTTCTAGAAGCAAAATTCAATCCGGCATAAAATTTTTGTATAATCATCCACAAAATCAAACCATGAATAGGGAAATTACGTATCATTAATTTCATTCTCTCCCAAGCTTGTGAAACATGTTCATGATCAAGTTGCTTAAAGTTCATAATATCGTTTCTAAGAGAGATGATCTTAGCGGGAGGTAAATACTTAGAGATAAAAGCATCTTTGCACTTGTTCCAAGAATCAATACTATTTTTAGGCAAAGACGAAAACCAAGCTTTAGCACGATCTCTAAGCGAAAAAGGAAATAGCTTCAATTTAACGACATCATTATCGACATCTTTTTTCTTTTGCATATCACATAAATCAATGAAGCTATTCAGATGAGTAGCGACATCTTCACTAGGAAGGCCGGCGAATTGATCTTTCATAACAAGATTCAACAAAGAAGTATTAATTTCACAAGATTCGGCATCGGTAAAAGGAGCAATCAGACTGCTAAGGAAATCATTATTATTGGTATTGGTGAAGTCACACAATTTAGTATTATCTTGAGCCATCGCGACAAACAAGAAATCCAACACACAGGCAAACAAAAAGGCAAGCGGAAAAGAGAGGGAGGATAGAGAGTGAGAGGGTGAATAAAATGGCAAGGGTGAAGCGTGGGAGAGGAAAATGAGAGGCAAATGGCAAATAATGTAATGCGAGAGATAGGGATTGTGATGGGTACTTGGTATGTTGACTTTTTGCATAGACTCCCTGGCAACTGCGCCAGAAATCCTTCTTGCTACGTCTTGAGCTTGTGTTGGTTTTCCCCAAAGAGGAAGGGATGATGCAGCAGAGTAGCGTAAGTATTTCCCTCAGTTTTTGAGAACCAAGGTATCAATCCAGTAGGAGGCCACGCTCAAGTCCCTCGTACCTGCACAAAACGATAGCTACTCGCAACCAACGCGATTAGGGGTTGTCAATCCCTTCATGGTCACTTACGAGAGTGAGATCTGATAGATATAATATTTTTGGTATAAAGATGCAAGGTAAAAAGTAAAGGCAAAGCAAGATTAAAGTGGTGGAGATTGATATGATGAGAATAGACCCGGGGCCATAGGTTTCACTAGTGGCTTCTCTCAAGAGCATAAGTATTCTACGGTGGGTGAACAAATTACTATTGAGCAATTGACAGAATTGAGCATAGTTATGAGAATATCTAGGCATGATCATGTATATAGGCATCACGTCCGTGACAAGTAGACCGAAACGATTCTGCATCTACTACTATTACTCCACTCATCAACCGCTATCCAGCATGCATCTAGAGTATTAAGTTAAAAACAGAGTAACGCCTTAAGCAAGATGACATGATGTAGAGAGATAAATTCATGCAATATGAAATAAACCCCATCTTGTTATCCTCGATGGCAACGATACAATACGTGCCTTGCTGCCCCTTCTGTCACTGGGAAAGGACACCGCAAGATCGAACCCAAAGCTAAGCACTTCTCCCATGGCAAGAACTACCAATCTAGTTGGCCAAACCAAACGGATAATTCGAAGAGACTTGCAAAGATAACCAATCATACATAAAAGAATTCAGAGAAGATTCAAATATTATTCATAGATAGACTTGATCATAAACCCACAATTCATCGATCTCAACAAACACACCTCAAAAAGAAGATTACATCGAATAGATCTCCACAAGAGAGGGGGAGAACTTTGTATTGAGATCCAAAAAGAGAGAAGAAGCCATCTAGCTACTAACTATGGACCTGAAGGTCTGAGGTAAACTACTCACACTTCATCGGAGAGGCTATGATGATGTAGAAGCCCTCCGTGATGACGGCTCTCTTCCGACGGAGCTTCGGAACAGGTCCCAAGATGGGATCTCGTGGATACAAAAAGTTGCGGCGGTGGAATTAGGTTTTTGGCTCCTATTCTGATCATTTGGGGGTACGTAGGTATATATAGGAGGAAGGAGTACGTCGGTGGAGCATCGAGGGGCCCACGAGGCAGGGGGCGCGCCCTAGGGGGGCCCACCCTCGTGACTGCCTCTTTGACTCCTTGGAGTAGGGTCCAAGTCTCCTGGATCATGTTCGGTGAGAAAATCACGTTCCCGAAGGTTTTATTCCGTTTGGAGTCCGTTTGATATTCCGTTTCTTCGAAATACTGAAATAGGCAAAAAACAACAATTCAGGACTGGGCCTCCGGTTAATAGGTTAGTCCCAAAAATAATATAAAAGTGGAAAATAAAGCCCAATATAGTCCAAAACAGTAGATAATATAGCATGGAGCAATCAAAAATTATAGATACGTTGGAGACGTATCAAGGCGAAGCCCTACGGAGATCACATCACCATCACCGTCACCACGTCGTCGTGCTGTTGGAACTCATCTACTACCTCACCATCTTGCTGGATCAAGAAGGCGGATGACGTCACCGAGATGAACGTGTGCAGAACGCAGAGGTGCCGTGCGTTCGGTACTAGATCGGTTGGAGTGCGAAGAAAGTTCAACTACATCAACCGCGTCATGAAACGCTTCCACTTACGGTCTACAAGGGTACGTAGACATACTCTCCCCCTCGTTGCTATGCATCTCCATGGATAGATCATTGCGTGTGCGTAGAATTTTTTTGTTTTCCATACAACGATTCCCAATAGCGGCATCTTGAGCCAGGTCTATGCGTAGATGATATACACGAGTAGAACACAAAGAGTTGTGGGTGGTGATAGTCATACTGCTTACCTCCAACGTCTTATTTTGATTCGGCGGTATTTTGAGATGAAGCAGCCCGGACCAACCTTACATGTCCACGCACATGAGATTGGTTCCACCGACTGATATGCAACTAGTTTTGCATAAAGGTGGCTGGCGGGTGTCTGTTTCTCCTACTTTAGTTGAATCAAATTTGACTACAGCCGGTCCTTGAAGAAGGTTTAAACAGCAAACTTGACGGATCACCGTTGTGCTTTTTGCCGTAGGTAAGAACGATTCTTGCTAGAAACCCATAGCAGCCACGTAAAACTTGCAACAACAAAGTAGAGGATGTATAACTTGTTTTTGCAGGGTATGTTTGAAGGAAATATGCCCTAGAGGCAATAATAAAGTTATTATTTATTTCCTTATATCATGATAAATTTTTATTATTCATGCAAGAATTATATTATCCGGAAACATAATACTTGTGTGAATACATAGACAAACTAAACGTCACTAGTGTGCCTCTACTTGACTAGCTCGTTAATCAAAGATGGTTATGTTTCCTAACCATAGACATGTGTTGTCATTTGATTAATGGGATCACATCATTAGGAGAATGATGTGATTGACATGACCCATTCCATTAGCTTAGCACCCGATCGTTTAGTACACTACTAGGGAAAAGCCTATACACAGAATTTTACCAGTAGCGCTATACAAAATCAAGCGCTGCTGCTACTTAGTAGCAGCGCACGTAAATAAACCGCGCTACTGCTATGACTTTAGCAGTAGCGCGTACTAGCGAAAAGCGTTGCTGCTACATTTGAACTGGGCGCACATGGCTAGCCCAACCTAGCAGTAGCGCGTATAATGGCCAGCGCTACTGCTAATCTCCTTAGCTGCAGTGCGCTTACGTGTAAAGCGCTGCTGCTAACGGAAATAAAATAAAGTGAAAAAGGGAAAAAAGGAGAAAGTAATAGCAGTAGCGGGTTTCAGTAAACGCGCTATAGCTAACTTAGCTATAGCGCGTTTCCGGAAATTCGCTACCGTTACGTTTCAATTAAACAGCGGTTTCCCCCCACCCCGCCCCCCGGCCACCAATTCTTCCCCAAATCGTCCCTCGCCCTCGCCGCTGTCTCCTCACCGCCGCCGCCCGAGGCCGCCCTCAGCCTCACCGCCGCCGCCCGAGGCCGCCCTCAGCCTCACAGCCGCCGCCCAAGGCCGCCCTCCACGTCACCGTCGGCGCCCTCCACTTCACCGCCGCCCGAGCCCGCCCAGGACCGCCCTTGCCCGTGCCCGAGCCCGCCCTCTCCGCCCCTGCCTCCGTCACTGAGCACCTCCCCGCCACCGTCTCTCCCCTCTCTGTAAGTCCCCCACCCCTCCCCCTCACTCATCTCTCTCTGTATTTTAGAGAAAAAATTAGGTGTTAATTAGATGTTTTTCAGTTAGGGCACTAGAGTTTTGCTAGGTTAATTAGGTTAGTAGTGCTGCTAGTAGTATTGGTACAGTAGGTTAATTAGGTGATGTTAAATGAATAACCTAAATGAATGAAATTAGTAGTTAACTGAATTTTTTTTCCATTCATCATTATAGAGCACTAAAGTTAACTGAATTTTGTTCTATTAGTAGTTAAATGAATTTTCTTCTACACTTTGTTTTTGAATTAGCTTGCGAAATTTGGACATGTGGTTGCTCGTGTATATTTGGACACTGTTTGCAGGGAATGATGCTTAGTGGCCTATGTTTTGCCGGAATGTTGATTCATTTCTTTTCCGGAAAATTTCAGGTTCTCGATTTGTCCACTTTTTAGCAAAGCTCATGCCGAAATTTTCCGTGAATTTCGGCATGACTTGTGCTACAAACTAGGACATATCGAGTGCCCGTGATTTGCCGCACCAGGAAGGAGTCAACATTCTTGCAAAACAATAGGCCTTTTTATGTCATTATTCATTTTATTAGGTCTAGAATTAATTGACTAGATTTAATCATAGGAAACATGGCTAGCAACGATGAAGGACAGGGTTCTGGTGATTGCGATGACGCCTACCGGGCGGTAGACGAATTTTTTAGCCTTACCGATGATCAACCGATGTTATTGCTGGGCCCACCGGTGGCATCGGGGACTGAGACTGACACGCAGACCGGTGCTGAGACTGAGACCGACGCTGAGACTCAGACCGGCATCGAGACCGGCGCTGAGAGTGAGACCGGCGCTGCCTCGGGGAGCGGAGCCGGTGTAGAACCGAAAGCAAAGAGGCAACGGGTTCCTAACAAACTCAGGACTACTAGAGTGGTGGTCACGGAGGTGGACAACGACAATTTTGAGCCAACGGCGCCCGAGGAAGCACGTCGATGCTACGACAATCAAATAGGCTGCATCGTACGGACAACCGCCACCATCAACGATGAGAAATTACAGAAGATAGAAAATATGAGGAGCTCCCTCCTATAGAGGGATACGAACTGTCCTCCTCCTCAACTAGCGAAAATCACTCTAGTTAGGGCATTTTGGGGTACGATGAACTTTTTAATTTATGCTTATGATATGTTGTTTTTATTTTTGCCAAGTCTGTCTCTTTCTGTTGCTCAACTATATATGTTGCATATGATCGACTCATGTGATGATGCAGGTGCATAGATCATAGATGGCGAAGAAGTGCTATGCCAGGAGTATATATACGACAAGTGGCCGGAGTGTCAGGCCCTTCCGGTTTCCGAGCGACAGGCAGTAGTTAGTTTAGAGGTTCACGCTAATGCGAAAGAGGGATACAAACTCATGTTCTCAAAGTGATAGCTCTTCTCGCGTATATCATTGTTTAGATGGATGACGATGTATTTGCATATCAGTCGAGACTTGTATTGCTATTTTCGAGATGATGACGAGAGACCACTTTGTGTTGGATGATGATTATGATGATGACATGATTTGATGAGACTAATTGTACGTATATGCTATGATTACATTTGTATGTGTATGATATGCTAAAGATTATTGTATAAAGCCTATTCAAATACAAAACAAATACAAAACAAATATGCAGGAAAAAACTAATAAATAAACTAGTAATAGCGAGGGGGGAAATTTAGCAGTAGCGCCGCATTGTCAGTAGCGTGTCCCAGCAAACAGCGCTGCAGATAATATCAGTAGCGCCCTTTCCCAAAGAGCGCTACAGCTATTCATGTATATCAGTAGCGTGGGACAACCGGAGCTACTGCTATACGTTAGCTATAGCGCCTTATTAGTAGCGCCGGTGCCCGCGCTACTGAGAGGCCCAAAACCCTCGCTGCTGGTAGGCTTTTCCCTAGTAGTGGTATGTTACTATTGCTTTCTTCATGACTTATACATGTTCCTATGACTATGAGATTATGCAATTCCCGTTTGCCAGAGGAACACTTTGTGTGCTACCAAACGTCACAACATAACTGGGTGATTATAAAGGAGCTCTACAGGTGTCTCCAAAGGTACATGTTGGGTTGGCGTATTTCGAGATTAGGATTTGTCACTCCGATTGTCGGAGAGGTATCTCTGGGCCCTCTCGGTAATGCACATCACATAAGCCTTGAAAGCATTGCAACTAATGAGTTACTTGCGAGATGATGTATTACGAAACGAGTAAAGAGACTTGCCGATAACGAGATTGAACTAGGTATTGAGATACCGACGATCGAATCTCGGGCAAGTAACATACTGATGACAAAGGGAACAAAGTATGTTGTTATGCGGTCTGACCGATAAAAGATCTTCGTAGAATATGTGGGATCCAATATGAGCATCCAGGTTCCGCTATTGGTTATTGACCGGAGACATGTCTCGGTCTTGTCTACATTGTTCTCGAACCCGTAGGGTCCGCACGCTTAATGTTACGACGACAGTTTCATTATGAGTTTATATATTTTGATGTACCGAAGTTTGTTCGGAGTCCCGTATGTGATCACGGACATGATGAGGAGTCTCGAAATGATCGAGACATAAAGATTGATATATTGGACGGCTATATTCGAACACCGGAAGTGTTCCGGGTGATTTCGGAGAAAACCGGAGTGCCGGAGTGTTACCGGAACCCCCCCGGGAGAAGTAATGGGCTTTATGGGCCCTAGTGGAGAGAGAGAGGGGCGGCCAGGATGGGCCGCGCGCCCCTTCCCCCTCTGGTCCGAATTGGACTAGGAGAGGGGGGCGGCGCCCCCTTTCCTTCTCCCTCTCCCCCTTCCTTTCCCCGTCCTAGTAGGAGTAGGAAAGAGGGGAGTCCTACTCCTACTAGGAGGAGGACTCCTCCTCCTTGGCGCGCCCAAGGGCCGTCCGGCCTCCCCCCCTTGCTCCTTTATATACGGGGGCAGGGGGGCACCTCTAGACACAAGTTGATCTTCAAGATCGTTCTCTTAACTGTGTGCGGTGCCCCCCTCCACCATAGTCCTTGATAATATTGTAGTGGTGCTTAGGCGAAGCCCTGCGACAGTAGAACATCAAGATCGTCACCACGCCGTCGAGCTGACGGAACTCTTCCCCGACACTTTGCTGGATCGGAGTCCGGGGATCATCATCGAGCTGAACGTGTGCTAGAACTCGGAGGTGCCGTAGTTTCGGTGCTTGATCGGTCGGGCCGTGAAGACGTACGACTACATCAACCGCATTGTCATAACGCTTCTGCTGTCGGTCTACGAGGGTACATAGATTACACTCTCCCCTCTCGTTGCTATGCATCACCATGATCTTGCGTGTGCGTAGGAAAATTTTGAAATTACTACGTTCCCCAACAGTGGCATCCGAGCCGGTTTTTATGCATTGATGTTGTGCACAAGTAGAACACAAGTGAGTTGTGGGCGATATAAGTCATACTGCTTACCAGCATGTCATACTTTGGTTCGGCGGTATTGTTGGATGAAGCGGCCCGGACCGACATTACGCGTATGCTTACGCGAGACTGGTTCTACCGACGTGCTTTGCACACAGGTGGCTGGCGGGTGTCAGTTTCTCCAACTTTAGTTGAACCGAGTGTGGCTACACCCGGTCCTTGCGAAGGTTAAAACAACACCAACTTGACAAACTATCGTTGTGGTTTTTGATGCGTAGGTAAGATTGGTTCTTGCTTAAGCCCGTAGCAGCCACGTAAAACTTGCAACAAACAAAGTAGAGGACGTCTAACTTGTTTTTGCAGGGCATGTTGTGATGTGATATGGTCAAGACATGATGCTAAATTTTATTGTATGAGATAATCATGTTTTGTAACCAAGTTATCGGCAACTGGTAGGAGCCATATGGTTGTCGCTTTATCGTATGCAATGCAATCGCCCTGTAATGCTTTACTTTATCACTAAGCGGTAGCGATAGTCGTAGAAGCATAAGATTGGCGAGATGACAACGATGCTACGATGGAGATCAGGGTGTCGCGCCGGAGACAATGGTGATTATGACGGTGCTTCGAAGATGGAGATCGCAAGCACAAGATGATGATGGCCATATCATATCACTTATATTGATTGCATGTGATGTTTATCTTTTATGCATCTTATCTTGCTCTGGTTGACGGTAGCATTTTAAGATGATCTCTCACTAATTATCAAGAAGTGTTCTCCCTGAGTATGCACTGTTGCGAAAGTTCTTCGTGCTGAGACACCAGGTGATGATCGGGTGTGATAGGCTCTACGTTCAAATACAACGGGTGCAAAACAGTTGCACACGCGGAATACTCAGGTTATACTTGACGAGCCAAGCACATACAGATATGGCCTCGGAACACGGAGACCGAAAGGTCGAGCGTGAATCATATAGTAGATATGATCAACATAGTGATGTTCACCAATGAAACTACTCCATCTCACGTGATGATCGGACATGGTTTAGTTGATTTGGATCACGTGATCACTTAGAGGATTAGAGGGATGTCTATCTAAGTGGAAGTTCTTTAGTAATATGATTAATTGAACTTAAATTTATCATGAACTTAGTACCTGATAGTATCTTGCTTGATTGTAGATAGATGGCCCGTGCTGTTATTCCGTTGGATTTTAATGCGTTCCTTGAGAAAGCAAAGTTGAAAGATGATGGTAGAAATTACACGGACTGGGTCCGTAACTTGAGGATTATCCTCATTGCTGCATATAAGAATTACGTCCTGGAAGCACCGTTGGGTGCCAGGCCTGCTGCTGGAGCAACACCAGATGTTATGAACATCTGGCAGAGCAAAGCTGATGAATACTCAATAGTTCAGTGTGCCATGCTTTACGGCTTAGAATCGGGACTTCAACGACGTTTTGAACGTCATGGAGCATATGAGATGTTCTAGGAGTTGAAGTTAATATTTTGAGCAAATGTCCGGATTGAGAGATATGAAGTCTCCAATAAATTCTATAGCTACAAGATGGAGGAGAATAGTTCTGTCAGTGAGCATATACTCAAAATGTCTGGGTATAATAATCACTTGATTCAATTGGGAGTTAATCTTCCAGATGATTGCGTCATTGACAGAATTCTCCAATCACTTCCACCTAGCTACAAGAGCTTTGTGATGAACTATAATATGCAAGGGATGGTTAAGATAATTCCCGAGCTCTTCGCAATGCTGAAAGCTGCGGAGGTAGAAATCAAGAAGGAGCATCAAGTGTTGATGGTCAACAAGACCACTAGTTTCAAGAAAAAGGGCAAAGGGAAGAAGAAGGGGAACTTCAAAAAAAACAGCAAGCAAGTTGCTGCTCAGGAGAAGAAACCCAAATCTGGACCTAAGCCTGAAACTAAGTGCTTCTACTGCCAGCGGAACTGCCACAAGTATTTGGCGGATAAGAAGGATGGTAAGGTGAACAAAGGTATATATGATATACATGTTATTGATGTGTACCTTACTAATGCTCGCAGTAGCACCTGAGTATTTGATACTGGTTCTGTTGCTAATATTTGCAACTCGAAACAGGGACTACAGATTAAGCGAAGATTGGCTAAGGACGAGGTGACGATGCGCGTGCGAAATGGTTCCAAAGTCGATGTGATCGCGGTCGGCACGCTACCTCTACATCTACCTTCGGGATTAGTATTAGACCTAAATGATTGTTATTTGGTGCCAGCGTTGAGCATGAACATTATATCTGGATCTTGTTTGATGAGAGACGGTTATTCATTTAAATCAGAGAATAATGGTTGTTCTATTTATATGAGTAATATCTTTTATGGTGATGCACCCTTGAAGAGTGGTCTATTCTTATTAAATCTCGATAGTAGTGACACACATATTCATAATGTTGAAACCAAAAGATGCAGAGTTGATAATGATAGTGCAACTTATTTGTGGCACTGCCGTTTAGGTCATATCGGTGTAAAGCGCATGAAGAAACTCCATACTGATGGACTTTTGGAACCACTTGATTATGAATCACTTGGTACTTGCGAATCGTGCCTTATGGGAAAGATGACCAAAATACCGTTCTCCGGTACTATGGAGAGAGCAACAGATTTTTTGGAAATCATACATACAGATGTATGAGGTCCGATGAATGTTGAGGCTCGTGGCAGATATCGTTATTTTCTCACCTTCACTGATGACTTAAGCAGATATGGGTATATCTACTTAATGAAACATAAGTCTGAAACATTTGAAAAGTTCAAAGAATTTCAGAGTGAAGTTGAAAATCATCGTAACAAGAAAATAAAATTCCTACGATCTGATCGTGGAGGAGAATATTTGAGTTACGAGTTTGGTGTACATTTGAAACAATGCGGAATAGTTTCGCAACTCACACCACCCGGAACACCATAGCGTAATGGTGTGTCCGAACGTCGTAATCGTACTTTACTAGATATGGTGCGATCTATGATGTCTCTTACTAATTTACCGCTATCGTTTTGGGGTTATGCTTTAGAGACGGCCGCATTCACGTTAAATAGGGCACCATCAAAATCCGTTGAGACGACGCCTTATGAACTGTGGTTTGGCAAGAAACCAGAGTTGTCATTTCTGAAAGTTTGGGGCTGCGATGCTTATGTGATAAAGCTTCCACCTGATAAGCTCGAACCCAAATCAGAGAAATGTGTCTTCATAGGATATCCAAAAGAAACTATTGGATACATCTTCTATCACAGATGCGAAGGCAAGACTTTTGTTGCTAAATTCGGAAATTTTCTAGAGAAGGAGTTTCTCTCGAAAGAAGTGAGTGGGAGGAAAGTAGAACTTGATGAGGTAACTGTACCTGCTCCCTTATTGGAAAGTAGTACATCACAGAAAACGGTTTGTGACACCTACACCAATTAGTGAGGAAGCTAATGATGATGATCATGAAACTTCAAAACAAGTTACTACTAAACCTCGTAGATCAACCAGAGTAAGATCCGCACCAGAGTGGTACGGTAATCCTGTTCTGGAAGTCATGCTACTAGATCATGATGAACCTACGAACTATGAAGAAGCGATGGTGAGCCCAGATTCCGCAAAATGGCTTGAAGCCATGAAATTTGAGATGGGATCCATGTATGAGAACAAAGTATGGACTTTGGTTGACTTGCCCAAAGATCGGCAAGCAATTGAGAATAAATGGATCTTCAAGAAGAAGACTGACGCTGACGGTAATGTTACTGTCTACAAAGCTCGACTTGTCGCAAAAGGTTTTCGATAAGTTCAAGGGATTGACTACGATGAGACCTTCTAACCCGTAGCAATGCTTAAGTCTGTCCGAATCATGTTAGCAATTGCCACATTTTATGATTATGAAATTTGGCAGATGGATGTCAAAACTGCATTCCTGAATGGATTTCTAGAAGAAGAGTTGTATATGATGCAGCCGGAAGGTTTTGTCGATCCAAAGGGAGCTAACAAAGTGTGCAAGCTCCAGCGATCCATTTATGGACTGGTGCAAGCCTCTCGGAGTTGGAATAAACGCTTTGATAATGTGATCAAAGCATTTGGTTTTGTACAGACTTTTGGAGAAGCCTATATTTACAAGAAAGTGAGTGGGAGCTCTGTAGCATTTCTGATATTATATGTAGATGACATATTACTAATCGGAAATGATATAGAATTTCTGGATAGCATAAAGGGATACTTGAATAAGAGTTTTTCAATGAAAGACCTCGGTGAAGCTGCTTACATATTGGGCATTAAGGTCTATAGAGATAGAACAAGACGCTTAATTGGACTTTCACAAAGCACATACCTTAACAAAATTTTGAAGAAGTTCAAAATGGATCAAGCAAAGAAAGGATTCTTGCCTGTGTTACAAGGTGTGAAATTGAGTAAGACTCAATGCCCGACCATTGCAGAAGATAGAGAGAAAATGAAAGATGTTCCCTATGCTTCAGCCATAGGCTCTATCATGTATGCAATGCTGTGTACCAGACCTGATGTATGTCTTGCTATAAGTCTAGCAGGAAGGTACCAAAGTAATCCAGGAGTGGATCACTGGACAGCGGTCAAGAACATCCTGAAATACCTGAAAAGGACTAAGGATATGTTTCTCGTATATGGAGGTGACAAAGAGCTCATCGTAAATGGTTACGTTGATGCAAGCTTTGACCTGATCCAGATGATTCTAAATCGCAAACCGGATACGTGTTTACATTAAACAGTGGAGCTGTCAGTTGGTGCAATTCTAAACAAAGCGTTGTGGCGGGATCTACATGTGAAGCGGAGTACATAGTTTCTTCGAAAGCAGCAAACGAAGGAGTCTGGATGAAGGAGTTCATATCCAATCTAGGTGTCATACCTAGTGCATCGGGTCCAATGAAAATCTTTTTTGACAATACTGGTGCAATTGCCTTGGCAAAGGAATCCAGATTTCACAAGAGAACCAAACACATCAAGAGACGCTTCAATTCCATCCAGGATCTGGTCTAGGTGGGAGACATAGAGATTTGCAAGATACATACGGATCTGAATGTAGCAGACCCGTTGACTAAGCCTCTTCCACGACCAAAACATGATCAGCACCAAAGCTCCATAGGTGTTAGAATCATTACTGTGTAAATCTAGATTATTGACTCTAGTGCAAGTGGGAGACTGAAGGAAATATGCCCTAGAGGCAATAATAAATTTATTATTTATTTCCTTATATCATGATAAATGTTTATTATTCATGCTAGAATTGTATTATCCGGAAACATAGTACTTGTGTGAATACATAGACAAACTAAATGTCACTAGTGTGCCTCTACTTGACTAGCTCGTTAATCAAAGATGGTTATGTTTCCTAACCATAGACATGTGTTGTCATTTGATTAACGGGATCACATCATTAGGAGAATGATGTGATTGACATGACCCATTCCATTAGCTTAGCACCCGATCGTTTAGTATGTTGCTATTGCTTTCTTCATGACTTATACATGTTCCTATGACTATGATATTATGCAACTCCCGTTTGCCGGAGGAACACTTTGTGTGCTACCAAACGTCACAACGTAACTGGGTGATTATAAAGGTGCTCTACAGGTGTCTCCAAAGGTACATGTTGGGTTGGCGTATTTCGAGATTAGGATTTGTCACTCCGATTGTCGGAGAGGTATCTCTGGGCCCTCTCGGTAATGCACATCACATAAGCCTTGCAAGCATTGCAACTAATGAGTTAGTTGCGAGATGATGTATTACGAAACGAGTAAAGAGACTTGCCGGTAATGAGATTGAACTAGGTATTGAGATACCGACGATCGAATCTCGGGCAAGTAACATACCGATGACAAAGGGAACAAAGTATGTTGTTGTGCGGTCTGACCAATAAAAGATCTTCATAGAATATGTGGGAGCCAATAGGAGCATCCAGGTTTCTCTATTGGTTATTGACCGGAGACATGTCTACATTGTTCTCGAACCCGTAGGGTCCGCACGCTTAACGTTACGTGACAGTTTCATTATGAGTTTATATATTTTGATGTACCGAAGTTTGTTCGGAGTCCCGGATGTGATCACGGACACGACGAGGAGTCTTGAAATGATCGAGACATAAATATTGATATATTGGACGGCTATATTCGGACACCGGAAGTGTTCCGGGTGATTTTGGAGAAAACAGGAGTGCCGGAGGGTTACCGGAACCCCCCGGGAGAAGTAATGGGCTTTATGGGCCCTAGTGGAGAGAGAGAGGGGCGGCCAGGATGGGCCGCGCGCCCCCTCCCCCTCTGGTCCAAATTGGACTAGGAGAGGGGGGGGGGCGGCGCCCCCCTTTCCTTCTCCCTCTCCCCCTTCCTTTCCCCTCCTAGTAGGAGTAGGAAAGAGGGGAGTCCTACTCCTACTAGGAGGAGGACTCCTCCTCCTTGGCGCGCCCAAGGGCCGGCCGGCCTCCCCCCTTGCTCCTTTATATACGGGGGCAGGGGGGCACCTCTAGACACAAGTTGATCTTCAAGATCGTTCTCTTAACCGTGTGCGGTGCCCCCCTCCACCATAGTCCTCGGTTATATTGTAGTGGTGCTTAGGCGAAGCCCTGCGACAGTAGAACATCAAGATCGTCACCACGCCGTCGCACTGACGGAACTCTTCCCTGACACTTTGCTGGATCGGAGTCCGGGGATCGTCATCGAGCTGAACGTGTGCTAGAACTCGGAGGTGCCGTAGTTTCGGTGCTTGATCGGTCAGGCCATGAAGACGTACGACTACATCAACCGCGTTGTCATAACGCTTCCGCTGTCGGTCTACGAGGGTACGTAGATTACACTCTCCCCTCTCGTTGCTATGCATCACCATGATCTTGCGTGTGCGTAGGAAAATTTTGAAATTACTATGTTCCCCAACAATGTTGTGATGTGATATGGTCAAGACACGATGTGATATACGTTATTGTATGAGATGATAATGTTTTGTAAGATATCAGGCAACCGGCATGAGCCTTATGGTTGTCTCTTTATTGTATGAAATGCAAACGCCATGTAATTGCTTTACTTTATCGCTATGAGTTAGCAATAGTTGTAGAAGCAATAGTTGGCGAGACGACCATGAAAGATGGAGATCAAGGTGTCGAGCCGGTGACGATGGACATCATGACGATGCTTTGGAGATGGAGATCAAAGGCACAAGATGATGATGGCCATATCATGTCACATATTTTGATTGCATGTAATGTTTATCTTATATGAATCTTATTTTGCTTAGAATGACGGTAGCATTATAAGATGACCCCTTCACTAAATTTCAAGGTAAAAGTGTTCTCCCTGAGTATGCACTGTTGCTACAGTCTGTCGTTTCTAGACACCACATGATGATCAGGTGTGATAGACTCTACGTTCACATACAACGGGTGTAAGAGAGTTTTGCACATGCAGAATACTTGGGTTAAACTTGACGAGCCTAACATGTACAGACATGGCCTCGGAACACTAGAGACCGAAAGGTCGAACGTGAATCATATAGTAGATATGATCAACATAGAGATGTTCACCATTGATGACTACCCCATCTCACGTGATGATTGGACATGGGTTAGTTGATTTGGATCACGTATCACTTAGATGAATTGAGGGATGCATATCTAAGGGGGATTTCTTAAGTAATTTGATTAATTGAACTTAATTTATCATGAACTTAGTCTTATAATTTTTCATATCTATGTTGTAGATCAATGGCCTGAGCTACCGTTCCACTGAATTTTAATGCGTTCCTAGAGAAAGCTAAGTTGAAAGATGATGGTAGCAACTACATGGAATGGGTCTGTAACTGGAGGATTATCCTCATTGCTACACAGAAGAATTATGTCTTCGATGCACCGCTAGGTGAAAGGCCTGCTGCAGGAGCAGAAGCCAATGTTTTGAATGTCTGGCAAGCTCGATCTGATGACTACTCGATAGTTCAGTGTGCCATGCTTTACGGCTTAGAATCGGGACTTCAAAAATGTTTCGAACATCATGGAGCATATGAGATGTTTCAAGAGTTGAAGTTAATATTTCAAGCAAATGCCTGGGTTGAGAAATATGAAGTCTCCAACATGTTCTATAGCTGTAAGATGCAGGAGAACAGTTCTGTTAGTGAACACATACTCAAAATGTCTGGGTATTATAATCACTTGACTCACCTGGGAGTTGCTCTTCTAGTTGATTGTGTCATTGACAGAGTTCTTCAATCACTACCACCAAGCTACAAAGGCTTCGTAATGAACTATACTCGAGCTCCTCGCAATGCTTAAGGCTGTGGAGGTAGAAATCAAAAAGGAGCATCAAGTGTTGATGGTTAACAAGACCACTATTTTCAAGAAAAAGGGCAAGGCAAAGAAATAGAACTTCAAGAAGAATGGCAAGCAAGTTGCCACTCCCGAGAAGAAGCCCAAAGCCAGACCAAATCCTGATACTGAGTGCTTCTACTGTAAAGGGACTGGCCACTGGAAGCGGAACTGCCCCAAATACTTGGCGGATAAGAAGGATGGCAAAGTGAACAAAGGTATATTTAATATACATGTTATTGATGTTTTCCTTACTAATGCTCATAGTAGCGCCTGGGTATTTGATACTGGTTTGGTTGCTCATATTTGTAACTCTAAACAGGAGCTATGGATTAAATGAAGATTGGCCAAGGTCGATGTGATCGCCGTCGGCATGCTACCCCTACATCTACCTTCGAGATTAGTTTTAGACCTGGATAATTGTTATTTGGTGCCAGCGTTGAGCATGAACATTATATCTGGATCTAAATCAGAGAATAATGGTTGTTCTATTTATATGAGCAATATATTTATGGTCATGCACCCTTGAAGAGTGGTCTATTCTTGTTGAATCTCCATTGTAGTGATACACATATTCATAATATTGATGCCAAAAGATGCAAAGTTGATAATGATAGTGTAACATATTTGTGGCACTGTCGTTTAGGTCATATTGGTGTAAAGCGCATGAAGAAAATCCATACAGATGGACTTTTGGAATCACTTGATTATGAATCATTTGATACTTGCGAACCATGCCTCATGGGCAAGATGGCTAAAATTCCGTTCTCCGGAACAATGGAGTGAGCTAATGACTTATTGGAAATAATACATAGCAATGTATGCAGTCCGATGAGTGTTGAAGCATGCAACGGGTATCATTATTTTCTGACCTTCATAGATGATTTGAGCAGATGTGGGTATATCTACTTAATGAAACACAAGTCTGAAACATTTGAAAAGTTCAAAGAATTTCAGAGTGAAGTGGAGAATCACCATAACAAGAAAATAAAGTTTCTACGATCTGATCGCGGAGGCGAATATTTGAGTTACGAGTTTGGCATTCATTTAAAACAATGTGGAATTGTTTCACAACTCACGCCACCTGGAACAGCATAATGGTGTGTCCGAACATCGTAACCATACTTTATTAGATATGGTGTGATCTATGATGTCTCTTACCGATTTACCACTATCATTTTGGGGTTATGCATTAGAGACAGTTGCATTCACGTTAAATAGGGCACCGTATAAATGTGTTGAGACGACATCGTATGAATTGTGGTTTGGCAAGAAACCTAAGTTGTCATTTCTTAAAGTTTGGGGTTGCGACACTTATGTCAAAAGGCTTAAGCCTTATAAGCTTGAACCAAAATCGGAGAAGTGCGTCTTCATAGGATACCCTAAGGAAACAATAGGGTACACCTTCTACCACAGAGCCGAAGGCAAGATCTTTGTTGCCAAGAATGGAACCTTTCTAGAGAAGGAATTTCTCTCGAAAGAAGTGAGTGGGAGGAAAGTAGAACTTGAAGAGGTAACTATACCTTCTCTCGAATTGGAAAGTAGCACATCACAAAAACCTGTTCCTGTGATGCCTACACCAACTAGATAGGAAGATAATGATAATGATCATGAAACTTCAGATCAAGTTGGTACTGAATCTCGTAGGTCAGCCAGAGCATGATCCGCACCAGAATGTTACGGTAATCCTATCCTGGAAGTCATGTTACTAGACCAAGGCGAGCCTACGAACTATGAAGAAGCTATGATGAGCCCAGATTCCGACAGATGGCTTGAGCCCATGAAATTTGAGATAGGGTCCATGTATGAT
Source organism: Triticum urartu (assembly GCF_056163025.1). Taxonomy (NCBI): domain Eukaryota; kingdom Viridiplantae; phylum Streptophyta; class Magnoliopsida; order Poales; family Poaceae; genus Triticum; species Triticum urartu. The sequence continues at coordinate 720,069,682 of NC_141879.1, forward strand.
AACAAAGTGTGTACTTTGGTGGACTTGCTCGATGATCGACAAGCCATACAGAATAAATGGATCTTCAAGAAGAAGACTGACGCTGATGGTAATGTTATTTTCTACAAATCTCGACTTGTTGCAAAAGGTTTTCGACAAGTTCAAGGGGTTGACTATGATGAGACTTTCTCACCCATAGCAATGTTTAAGTCTGTCCGAATCATGTTAGCAATTGCCGCATTTTATGATTATGAAATCTGCCAAATGGACGTCAAAACTGCATTCCTTAATGGATTTCTTAAAGAAGAGTTGTATATGATGCAACCAGAAGGTTTTGTCGATCCTAAAGGTTCTAACAAAGTGTGCAAACTCCAGCGATCCATCTATGGACTGGTGCAAGCATCTCGGAGTTGGAATATATGCTTTGATGAGGTGATCAAAGCATATGGTTTTATATAGACTTTTGGTGAAGCCTGTATTTACAAGAAAGTGAGTGGGAGGTCTGTAGCATTATATGTAGATGACATATCATTGATTGGAAATGATATACAATTTCTAGATAGCATAAAAGGATACTTGAATAAGAGTTTTTCAATGAAAGACCTCGGTGAAGGTGCTTATATATTGGGCATCAAGATCTATAGAGATAGTACAAGATGCTTAGTAGGACTTTCACAAAGCTCATACTTTGACAAAGTTTTGAAAAATTTCAAAATGGATCAGTCAAAGAAAGGGTTATTGCCTGTGTTACAAGGTGTGAAGTTGAGTGCAACATCCCAAATTTTTAATTTGGAATGTTATACATGGATCATTCATGCATATCATATTTTCTTGCATTTCATTTCGCGATCCCCGAAATCCTAAGCAACTCAAGGACCCTCGGAGAGAGTTGGGGATTTCCCCGTTTTCATATTTGAGTTTTATCAAATATTGAAACGAGGATTTTTGGTTTTAATTATTTTTCTCTCCAAAAATATTGAATATTAAAATATATGAGAGGAGATAATATGACTTCTCCAAAATAAATGAAATATTGGAGGAAAATATTAAAATCAAATATTTGATTTTATTTGGGTTTATTGCTATTTTATTTGAATTAGAAAAATTGCATGTTTTTCAAAGTTGCATTTTAGGGCCAAGCAAATGTTCATCTTGTTCTAAATATTTTATTTAGACGGCGAAAATCTGTTTTGGCATTTTTAGTTTTTTATTTTATTTTCTAGGATTTATTTAAGTTTCGGCAAAATTATTTTTTTGGCCCACCTCCAGCGCCCGACTGGGCCGAAGCCCAGCCGAGCCGGCCCACCTCCCCGCGCCTCGTCTCCCTCCAGGAGACCGGGAGGCCGCCGCCACCCGAGGCCGAGTCCGGCCGGGACTCTCCCGCGCCGCCTTGCCCCCTCTCCCAAGCAAGCCCCCTCCTTTAAATAGCGCTGCCCGGCACCCCCACACCACCCGCCAACCCCGCCGCCTGCCTCGCCCCGTCGCCGCAGCGCCGCACCGCTGCCACACTGCCGCCGCTGCCGCGCCTCGCCGCCGCACGCCGCAGCCGCTGCCGCGCCTCTCCCGCCGCGCCGCACTGCCCGCCGCCCCGCAGCCCCACCCGGACCCTGCGGAGACCGGCGGATCACGCCGAAGCCCCGCCAAGGTAGTCGCCTCGCCGCCGCCGGTTTTGAGAGAAAAACCGATCCATTTTCTAAAACCCTAGGTTTTTTTATAATAGATCAGATTTTTTGTCTTTTTTCCGGTTTAGTTTATTTAGAGGACGTTCGTCCGTACATTCTTTTAACGAACGGTGTTCACTCGTTAGCCGCAGACAGCGAACGTTCGTTCGTTAGCCTGTTCGTCAGTTTTTATTTTTCTCGGATTTTCCGCGATTATTTTCGATCGCGATTTCTGATCCAATTTTCGTTTTAGTTTATCTTTTTGCTCGTTTATCGAAACAGGCGATTCAAGCGCCTAGATCTTTGTCTCGAAACCCTCTTTCTGTTTAATCAACTTGAAGAAGATTTTGGTATTGTAAAATTTGACTTAGGTCCAGATTAGTAATCGGATCTTGTTTCTTTCACAGTTTGAGTTTCGTTGCTCCGTTTGATTTGATTCTTTTTGCAAACCGGACTTCTTAAGTTGAACTTTCTGGTTAGATCTTCTTATTTGAGTTTTACCCGTGCTTCTTTGCTTGATTGCTTATGAATGCTATTGTTTGTTTGCGATAGAACACCCAGAGTGTGAAGCGTGCTACTACGAGTCTCTAGGTTTTGCGGATCATTAGCAAGGCAAGTAACACTTTGATCATACTCTTCTCATACCCAGTTTTTATGCATTATCTCCAATCCTCAAACATTGCATGATTAGGATGTGTTTAACATGTGGGATGGGAAGTAGTTGATGAGGTAGAACCTATTGCCCTATTATTATCAAACCCTTGGGAGTTACTTCTACGTATTGCTTATATTGCCATGCTATGCTCGTAGACGTGGTTTGGGTGAGTGAATCCATGACATATGTGAGATTATTAATTAATGGTTCAACTTAAGGTGGCAACTTAAATACACATCTGGGTGGATTGTTTGTTGGGCACCTAGAGAATCTAGTGTTATCCTAGGATGTCCCGGAGTACCCGTGTGATAATCCTAAGGTCCGCCACACAGGCTCAAAGGGAACTGAGATATTTCATGCTAGAAACTTCGGTGTGCAGCCACAAGCTATTATGGGCTCTAGCATAGTTGAGTAAGTTGCGTGAAGCTCTTGAAGAGGTGGATCAGCAGGTAGAGGGATGTAGGTTGGTATGGTCTGCCAGGAGTAAGGAGTTAATGCTTCTGAAAGACTGTGTCTCCGTCATCCGTTTTTCAAACATCCGGCAGTGCGAGAAATCCAACGGAGGAGATCAGGTCTTGCGGGGAAAAGTGCGCAAACCTCTGCAGAGTGTATAAACTAATCATGGTTAGCCGTGTCCCCGGTTATGGACAAATCTTGAGTATCTAGTACGTGGATTATCCTAAGTATCCCATCACTCTAAATTAATATTGTTGGGTTGATAATTACTTTAATTGGGATTGAGTTGGAGGAACCTTCTCAATGATGTTTCAATTACCATGATAGTTAAATAAAATCTATTCCTTTGTTGTAGGAAAAAATTGGCTTTTCGCAAAACTTTAACCATAGAGCTTTCCACCAGCCAAATATGCATGTAGTGCTAGCATTACTCTATTTTTGCTCTACTATGTTACATTGCCAGCATATTCCATGTGGTGACCCTTTTTCGGGCTGCAACGTATTATGTTGCAGACTTTTCAGACGAGGAGTAAGGTTTGTTAGGTTGTTGCCGTGCAGCTCAGCTATGCCGTTGGATTTGATGGACTCACTTTATCTTCCAAGCCTTCCGTTGTTATCGTATTAGATGGCCTTAAGCCATATTTATTGTAATAAGTTCTCTTTTGAGACATTCGATGTAATAAGTGTGTGATTGCTACTCTGTTATAAATCCTCGAGTACTGTGTGTGTCAGCATTACCGATCCAGGGATGACACTGAAGCAGAGAGACTTGACCGTTTGAGGTCGGGTCGCTACATTGAGTCATACTCAAAGCCCGACCATAGCAGAAGACAGTGAGAAAATGAAAGTCATTCCCTATGCCTCAGCCATATGTTTTATCATGTATGCTATGCTGTGTACCAAACCTGATGTGTGCCTTGCCATAAGTCTGGCAGAGAGGTACCAAAGTAAACCAGGAGTGGATCATTGGACAACGGTTAAGAACAACCTGAAGTACCTGAAAAAGACCAAGGATATGTTTCTCGTTTATGGAGGTGACAAAGAGCTCGTCGTAAATAGTTACATGGATGCTAGCTTTGACACTGATCCGGATGTCTCTAGGTCACAAACCGGATACGTATTTATATTGAATGGTGGATCTGTCAATTGCTACTTCTTGAGCTTGCGTTGGTTTTTCCCTTGAAGAGGAAAGGGTGATGCAGCAAAGTAGAGATAAGTATTTCCCTCAGTTAGAGAACCAAGGTATCAATCCAGTAGGAGACAACGCACAAATCACCTAATACCTGCACAAACAATCAAACAACTTGCACCCAATGCGATAAAGGGGTTGTCAATCCGTTCGCGGTCACTTGCAAAAGTGAGATCTGATAGAGATAGATGAAACTAAACAAAAGGTAAAGTAAATACTTTTGGAATTTTTGGTTTACAGATTGGAAAGTAAAAGATTGCAAAATAGTAGATCGGAAACTAATATGATGGAAAATAGACGCGGGGGCCATAGGTTTCACTAGAGGCTTCCCCAAGATAGCAAATAATACAGTGGGTGAACAAATTACTGTCGAGCAATTGATATAAAAGCGCAAAGTTATGACGATATCTAAGGCAATGATTATGAAATATAGGCATCACGTCCGTGTCAAGTAGACCGAAACAATTCTGCATCTACTACTATTACTCCACACATCGACCGACTCCTGCCTGCATCTAGAGTATTAAGTTCATAAAGAACAGAGTAACGCATTAAGTAAGATGACATGATGTAGAGGAATTAACTCAAGCAATATGATGAAAACCCCATCTTTTTATCCTCGATGGCAACAATACAATATGTGCCTTGCTGCCCCTACTTTCACTGGGAAAGGACACCGCAAGATTGAACCCAAAGCTAAGCACTTCTCCATTGCAAGAAAAACCAATCTAGTTGGCCAAACCAAACCGATAGTACGAAGAGAATTACAAAGATATCAAATCATGCATATAAGAATTCAGAGAAGATTAAAATAATATTCATAGATAACCTGATCATAAATCCACAATTCATCGGATCTCGATAAGCACACCACAAACAAAGATTACATCGAATAGGTCTCCAAGAACATCGAGGAGTACATGGTATTGAGAATCAAAGAGAGAGAAGAAGCCACCTAGATACTAGCTATGGACCCGTAGGTCTGAGGTAAAGTACTCACACTTCATCTGAAGGGCAATATAGTTGATGTAGAAGCCCTTGGTGAACGAATCCGCCTCCGGCAGGATGCCGGAAAAGGCCCCCAGATGGGATCTCACGAGTATAGAAGGTTGTGGCGGTGGAAAAGTGTTTTTGTGGATACTTCTGGTGGTTTGGGAACATATGTGAATACTAGCAAAAATGCCCGTGCTTTGCAACGGTAGAAAAAAATATCACCGCATCGAGAATCAGACTCACCCATTCCTAGTGAGATACTCATTCATGGTTCCTTACGGCATATAGACAACTAAAAAGGCGTCGCAACAACGACAGATGTATCCACCTATGACACCAACCTCTATCTTGTGGAAAGCGGTAGTATTAAATGATGGTTGTATCCTTCCATAATGCAAGCCTCCATCTCGAAAAAAGCATTAGTATATAAGACAATACTATATGTGATGATTTTTGTTTGCAGAAAGAGATGGAACCTTGGATTTGGTTTCCCACCTTCAGCTATGAGATATATGGCTACATCAGAACCTACAATGGTTTAGAGCAGTTGATGCAAATACTAAATGTTTTTATTTGAAAATTAGTGTAGACAAATTGATAATTACAGCTACTTCTTACATTAATTTCTGATAGATTAGTACTACTATAAATTTCTCCAAGAAATGTTTTACATAAGAAATAAAATAAGTACTTCTATTTCAGAACTAATCAAACAAATAGGCAGAACTTAGTAATGTGACATGAGAGCTAACATGATTGACTTAGGAGTTCTTCATGTGTTCCGATGGGAAATGAAGCAGAGTCGAGCAGTTCTTGAGCACCTCGAGGGACTTCACCCATGCCTTGTGTGCTTCGATGGATCTTAGCTTGCAGCAGCACATCTGCAAAACCAAATCCAGCCTGATCATTTATACACACAAAGTTGAACCCAAGCAAGCTCTATGGAAGAAAGCTTCGGCAGCTGATCATGTGCTCTTCCAAAAGTAGTAGTTGGTTTTTCTAGCTCATCCCCTTGGATGTAAATTAATGTTCATTTACCCTGTCATTCTAGGCCAAGGACGGATAGTATTATGCTCTTTGGCATTGTAAAATCTATGTACTACCAAAATCTCAAACCTGCACAAACATGTTTTCATAGCAAATAAGGAAACATTTACATGAATGCAATACCCATACCTACACATATAAATTTGTATGATTGCAATCTCTTATTGTTCTTTTATCACTGACTTTTACTGAAATCAATCACAATATAACAGAGGGTCTGATTTTGTACACTCAGGTTGTTTGAGATCGCTCTCCCTTGAGCAGCAGCTGCATCATTGGGATAGCATCTAGAACATGCCAGTTGGACCTTCTTGCGGTACATCTCTACTGTGACACCTGAACAGTCGAGCATCTCGATGTGAGGCACCTGAATGAATGTATGTGACAATAAAATTGGATGAATGATGTGTATGTTCTGAATGAAGGGCACCACCAGCCATAAGCACAAATCAACGAAATTGGCTAGTAATGTTGTGTTCGCCAGTTCAAACGTGCACCCTACACCTGCATCCGATCGACATAGAAAACAATTACGACAATTAAACTGAAGCAGAGCAGCCTCTGCTTTTGCATATTGCGGCAATTAGAACATTCAGACTAATGAATGTTACAAATCCTTGTGGTTCATGATTTTACATTATATCGCAGAATGCATAATGTAAAACAATACATGATGAGCTCGGTGGTAAGTGCTACAGCACAACGGCCTCATCTTTTTGCATGTCGAGGTGATTACAAATTTCAGAAATATACATACACGCGGTTTCGTGAATTTTACATTATACTTGTGGATGTACAATGCAGTTAGAAGACATAATCTGTGACAGCGAGTCAAGAGGTAATGTAGCATCAGTAAAGGGAGCGTGTGCATGTACAGTAACTTTGGATTTTAGAAAGAAAGGTTGCTCCAAGTAAACAACCAGCTGGTATCGAGGTTCCATCAGCCTGACCATGGATATTGGGGAGAATACATCCTTCCTGTAACAACTGGTTTCTGCTGCTACTAATGATGCGGAGGCTGCAGATGCGGCCTAAACAACTGTTGCTGGTTCCACGTGTTGGGGAACGTAGTAATTTCAAAAAATTTCCTACGCACACACAGGATCATGGTGATGCATAGCAATGAGGGGAGAGTGTGTCTACATACCCTCGTAGACCGAATGCGGAAGCGTTAGCACAACGCCGTTGATGTAGTCGTACGTCTTCATGATCCAACCGATCCAAGTACCGAACGCAGGGCACCTCCGTGTTCTGCACACTTTCAACTTGATGACGTCCCGTGAGCTCCGATCCAGCAAAGCTTCACAGGAGAGTTTCGTCAGCACGACGGCGTGGTGACAGTGATGATGATGCTACCGATGCAGGGCTTCGCCTAAGCACCGCTATGATATGATCGAGGTGGATTATGGTGGAGGAGGGCACCACACACGGCTAAGAGATCAATGATCAATTGTTGTGTCTATGGGGTGCACCCTACCCCCGTATGTAAAGGAGCAAGGGGGAGGGGGCGGCCGGCCAGGGAGAGGCGCGCCAAGGGGAGTCCTACTCCCACCGGGAGTAGGATTCCCCCTTTCCCAACTTGGAGTAGGAGAGGGGAGGAAGAGGAAGGAGGAAGGAAAGTGGGGCACGGCCCCCTCCCAATTCGGACTGGTCTTGGAGGGGGGCGCGCCACCTCCCTTGCTCCTTTCCCCTCCTTTCCACTAAAGCCCAATAAGGCCCATATACCTCCCGGGGGGTTCCGATAACCTCCAGGTACTCTGGTATATTCCCGATCTCACCCGGAACCATTCCGGTATCCAAATATAGTCATCCAATATATCGATCTTTACGTCTCGATCATTTCGAGACTCCTCGTCATGTCCGTGATCATATCCGGGACTCCGAACTACCTTCGGTACATCTGTAGCGACCAGACCTCAAACAGTCTGATCTCTGTGCTTTAGTGTCACCCCTGGATCAGTAATGCTGACATGCACAGTACTTGAAGGATTTATAACAGAGTAGCAATCACACACTTATTACATCGAATGTCTCAAAAGAGAACTTATTTCAATAAATATGGCTTAAGGCCATCTAATAACGATAACAGCGGAAGGCTTGGAAGATAAGTGAGTCCATCAACTCCAACGGCATCACTGAGTATAGAACCACGACCTAAAGGCACATTACTCGTTGTCTGAAAAGTCTGCAACATGAACGTTGCAGCCCGAAAACGGGTCAGCACATGGAATATTCTGGCAATGTAACACATAGAGAGTAATGAAAGAATAAAGCTATACTACATGCATATATGGCTGGTGGAAAGCTCTATGGTTACAGTTTTTGCATAAAAGCCAATTTTTCCCTACTGCAAAGGAATAAATTTTTATTCAACTATCATGGTGGTTGTTGAACATTGAGAAGATAGACATCCTCTCAATCCCAATTAAGCATTATCATTAAAACCCAACAATATTAATTAAAGTAACATGATGAGATTCACATGATAATCCAAGTACTAGATACTCAAGACGTCCATAACCGGGGACACGACTAACCATGATTAGTTTATACACTCTGCAGAGGTTTGCGCACTTTTCCCCACAAGACTCGATCTCCTCCGTTTGGATTCTCGCACTACATGATGTTTGAGAAACGGATGACCGAGACATAGTCTTTCAGAAGCGCTAGCACCTTACGATCGGGTAGACAGTACCAACCTACATCCCCTACATCTGCTAGTCTACCACTATAAGAGTTCGCACGACTTAGTCAACTATGCTAGAGCCCATAGTAGCTTGTGGCTGCACACGGAAGTTTCTAGTATGAATAATCTCATGATCCCTTTGAGCCTAGGTGGCGGTCCATAAAGAAAAACAGGCAATCGCTGGAATACCCAGGTGCCTCAATCCACCCAGATGTGTGTTTAAGTTGCCACCTTAAATAAATCATTAATTTAACAATCTCACATCTGTCATGGATACACTCACCCAATCCACGTCTACTAGCACATCATGGCATAACAAGCAAACGTAGAAGTAACTCCCAAGGGTTTGATAATAAAACAGGTAATAGGTACTACCTCATCTACTTCCCAAAACCCACATATTAATCAGATCCTAATCATGCAATTGTTTGAGGATTGATCTAGTGCAATAAAAACTGGGTAGTAAAGAGGTATGATCAAAGTGTTACTTGCCTTGCTGATGATCCGCGAAACCTAGAGATTCAAAGTAGCAAGCGGCGCACTCTGGGTACTCTATCGCAAACAAACAAGCATACAATAAGTACTCATCTAATGCACGGGTAAAACCCAAATAAGGGATCTAACTAGAAAGTTCAACTTAAGAACTCCGGTTTGCAAAAAGAATCAAATCGAACGAAGCAACAAAAGTCAAATGGTGAAAGAAACAAACTTCGTTTACTAATCTGGATCTAAGTCAAATTTTACAGAAGCAAAATCTTGTTTGAGTAGGTTAAACGGAAAGAGGGTTTCGAGACGAAACTCCAGGCGCTTGAATCGCATGATTCCGATAAATGGGCGAAAAGTTATACTAGAACGAAAATCGGATCAGAAATCGCGATCAGAAATAACCGCGTAAAAAATCCGAGAAAAAGAAAAACTAATGAACAGATTAACGAACGAACGTTCGTTAACTGAAACTAAACGGTGAATTCGTCCGTTAAAACGAACGAACGGGTTAACGCTCGCTAAATAAATAAACCGGAAAAAACCAATCTATTTCTAAAAAAGACGAAACTAGGGTTTTCTAAAAAAACCGGATCAGTTTCTTTAGAAAACCGGGGCGGCGGGGCAGCTACCTCGGCTCGGCTCCGGCGAGGCTCCGGCGGGGTTCTGGTGCGGCGGCGGAGTGTCGTGGGGTGGCGGGGCTGCGGCGGCGGCGGCTGCTGCTGCTATCGGCGGCGGGGCGGGTCAGGTGGCGGGGTGGGGAGGGCAGCGGCGGTATTTAAGAGAGAGGGGGGGGGGGGTGGCGGCTTGGGGGAGGGGGCAAGGTGGCGGCGGCGCGGAGGAGTTTGGCTCAGACTTGGAGTCCGGGTCGGCGGCGGCACGGGCCGGCCTGGCTCGGCTGGGCCTTCGGCCCAGTCGGGCATAGAGATTTTTTTTTAAAAATAATCCCTCTGAACTAAGAAAAATCCTAGAAAAATAAATAAAAAACTAAAAATGCCAAAACAAATTTTCACTGTCTAAATAAAATATTTAGAATGAGATGAACATTTTCTTGGCCCTAAAATGCAGTTTTAAAAAACGTTCAATTTTTCCTAAATTCAAATAAAACAGCAAAAACTCCAAAATAAATCTTATTTGATTTTTTTATTAAATCCTCAATATTTCTTTATTTTGGGAAAGTCATTTTATTCCCTCTCACTTATTTTTATTATATAAATAATTGAAGATAAAATAAATAAAATCAATGATCCTATTTTCAAAATTTGAGAAAACTGAAATATGAAAATAACGAAATCCCCAACTATCTCCGAGGGTCCTTGAGTTGCGTAGAATTTCTAGGATCAAACCAAAAGCAAGAAAATATGATATGCATTGATGATCTAGTGTATAACATTCCAAATTGAAAATTTGGGATGTTACAACATCAGAACACAAAAACTCATAATACCGATCGTCACCGGACTTTAAGCGTGCAGAACCTACGGGTTCGAGAACTATGTAGACATGACCGAGACACGTCTCCGGTCAATAACCAATAGTAGAACCTAGATACTCATATTGGTTCCTACATATTCTACGAAGATCTTTCTCGGTCAAACCGCATAACAACATACGTTGTTCCCTTTGTCATCGGTATGTTACTTGCCCGAGATTCGATCGTCGGTATCTCAATACCTAGTTCAATCTCGTTACCGGCAAGTCTCTTTACTCGTTCCGTAATACATCATCCCGCAACTAACTCATTAGTTACAATGCTTGCGAGGCTTATAGTGATGTGCATTACCGAGTGGGCCTAGAGATACCTTTCCGACAACCGGAGTGACAAATCCTAATCTCGAAATATGCCAACTCAACAAGTACCTTCGGAGACACCTGTAGAGCACCTTTACAATCACCCAGTTACGTTGTGACGTTTGGTAGCACACAAAGTGTTCCTCCAATAAACGGGAGTTGCATAATCTCATAGTCATAGGAACATGTATAAGTCATGAAGAAAGCAACAGCAACATACTAAACGATCAAGTGCTAAGCTACCGGAATGGGTCAAGTCAATCACATCATTCTCTAATGATGTGACCCCGTTAATCAAATGACAACTCGTGCCTATGGTTAGGAAACATAACCATCTTTGATAAACGAGCTAGTCAAGTAGAGGCATACTAGTGACACTCTGTTTGTCTATGTATTCACACATGTATCATGTTTCCGGCTAATACAATTCTAGCATGAATAATAAACATTTATCATGATATAAGGAAATAAATAATAACTTTATTATTGCCTCTAGGGCATATTTCCTTAAGTCTCCCACTTGCACTAGAGTCAATAATCTAGATTACACAGTAATGATTCTAACACCCATGGAGCCTTGGTGCTGATCATGTTGCTCGTGGAAGAGGCTTAGTGAACGGGTCTGCAACATCCAGATCCGTATGTATCTTGCAAATCTCTATGTCTCCCACCTGGACTTGATCCCAGATGGAGTTGAAGCGTCTCTTGATGTGTTTGGTTCTCTTGTGAAATCTGGATTCCTTTGCCAAGGCAATTGCACCAGTGTTGTCACAAAAGATTTTCATTGGACCCGATGCACTAGGTACGACATCTAGATCGGATATGAACTCCTTCATCCAGACTCCTTCATTCACTGCTTCCGAAGCAGCAATGTACTCCGCTTCACATGTAGATCCCGCCACGACGATCTGTTTAGAACTGCTGCAACTGACAGCTCCACCGTTCAATATAAACACGTATTCGGTTTTGATTTAGAATCGTCCGGATCAGTGTCAAAGTTTGCATCAACATAACCATTTACGATGAGCTCTTTATCACCTCCATAAACGAGAAACATATCCTTAGTCCTTTTCAGGTATTTCAGGATGTTCTTGACCGATGCCCAGTGATCCACTCCTGGATTACTTTGGTACCTCCCTGCTAAACTAATAGCAAGGCACACATCAGGTCTGGTACACAACATTGCATACATGATAGAGCCTATGGCTGAAGCATAGGGAACATCTTTCATTTTCTCTCTATCTTCTGAAGTGGTCGGGCATTGAGTCTTACTCGACTTCACACCTTGTAACACAGGCAAGAACCCTTTCTTCACCTGATCCATTTTGAACTTCTTCAAAACTTTGTCCAGGTATGTGCTTTGTGAAAGTCCAATTAAGCGTCTTGATCTATCTCTATAGATCTTGATGCCCAATATGTAAGCAGCTTCACCGAGGTCTTTCATTGAATAACTCTTGTTCATGTATCCTTTTATGCTATCCAGAAATTCTATATCATTTCCAATCAACAATATGTCATCCTCATATAATATTAGAAATGCTACAGAGCTCCCACTCACTTTCTTGTAAATACAGGCTTCTCCAAAAGTCTGTATAAAACCATATGCTTTGATCACACTATCAAAATGTTTATTCCAACTCCGACAGGCTTGCACCAGTCCATAAATGGATCGCTGGAGCTTGCACACTTTGTTAGCACTTTTTGGATCGATAAAACCTTCAGGTTGCATCATATACAACTCTTCTTCCAGAAATCCATTCAGGAATGCAGTCTTTACATCCATTTTCCAAATTTCATAATCATAAAATACGGCAATAGCTAACATGATTCGGACGGACTTAAGCATCGCTACTGGTGAGAAGGTCTCATCGTAGTCAACTCCTTGAACTTGTCGAAAACCTTTCGCAACAAGTCGAGCTTTGTAGACAGTAACATTACCATCAGCGTCTGTCTTCTTCTTGAAGATCCATTTATTTTCGATGGCCTGCCGATCATCGGGCAAGTCAACCAAAGTCCACACTTTGATCTCATACATGGATCCCATCTCAGATTTCATGGCTTCAAGCCATTTTGTGGAATCTGGGCTAATCATCGCTTCCTCATAGTTCGTAGGTTCGTCATGGTCAAGTAACATGACTTCCAGAAAAGGATTACCGTACCACTCTGGTGCGGATCTTGCTTTGGTTGACCTACGAGGTTCGGTAGTAACTTGATCTGAAGTTTCATGATCATCATCATTACCTTCCTCACTAATTGGTGTAGGTGTCACAGGAACTGATTTCTGTGATGAACTACTTTCCAATAAGGGAGCAGGTACAGTTACCTCATCAAGTTCTACTTTCCTCCCACCCACTTCTTTCGAGAGAAACTCTTTCTCTAGAAAGGATCCATTCTTAGCAATGAATGTATTGCCTTCTGATCTGTGATAGAAGGTGTACCCGACAGTTTCCTTTGGGTATCCTATGAAGACACATTTCTCCAATTTGGGTTCGAGCTTATCAGGTTGAAGCTTCTTCACATAAGCATTGCAGTGATGTCTACTACACAACCTTCTTCTTGTAGACGTTGTTGGGCCTCCAAGTGCAGAGGTTTGTAGGACAGTAGCAAATTTACCTCAAGTGGATGACCTAAGGTTTATCAATCCGTAGGAGGCATAGGATGAAGATGGTCTCTCTCAAGCAACCCTGCAACCAAATAACAAAGAGTCTATTGTGTCCCCAACACACCCAATACAATGGTAAATTGTATAGGTGCACTAGTTCGGCGAAGAGATGGTGATACAAGTGCAATATGTATGGTAGATAAAGGTATTTGTAATCTGAAATTATAAAAACAGTAAGGTAACGAATGATAAAAGTGAGCGTAAATGGTATTGCAACGCGTGGAAATAAGGCCTAGGGTTCATACTTTCACTAGTGTAAGTCCTCTCAACAATGATAACATAATTGCATCACATAACTATCCCTCAACATGCAACAAAGAGTCACTCCAAAGTCACTAATAGTGGAGAACGAATGAAGAGATTATGGTAGGGTACGAAACCACCTCAAAGTTATTCTTTCCAATCAATCCGTTGTGCTATTCCTATAAGTGTCACAAACAGCCCTAGAGTTCGTACTAGAATAACACCTTAAGACACAAATCAACCAAAACCCTAATGTCACCTAGATACTCCAATGTCACCTCAAGTATCCGTGGGTATGATTATACGATATGCATCACACAATCTCAGATTCATCTATTTAACCAACACAACGGACCTCAAAGAGTGCCCCAAAGTTCTACCGGAGAATCACGATGAAAACGTGTGCCAACCCCTATGCGTAGGTTCATGGGCGAAACCCGCAAGTTGATCACCAAAACATACATCAAGTGAATCACGTGATATCCCATTGTCACCACAGATATGCACGGCAAGACATACATCAAGTGTTCTCAAATCTTTAAAGACTCAATCCGATAAGATTACTTCAAAGGGGAAATTCATTCATTACAAGAGAGAAGAGGGGGAGGAGAAACATAGGATCCAATTATAATAGCAAAGCTCGCGATACATCAAGATCGTGCCAAATCAAGAACACGAGAGAGAGAGAGAGAGAGAGATCAAACACATAGCTACTGGTACATACCCACAGCCCCGAGGGAGAAGTACTCCCTCCTCATCATGGAGAGCACCAGGATGATGAAGATGGCCACCGGAGAAGGATTGCCCCCTCCGGCAGGGTGCCGGAACGGGTCTAGATTGGTTTTCGGTGGCTATGGAGGCTTCTGGCGGCGGAACTCCCGATCTATTGTGTTCTGGAAGTTTTAAGGTACGCCGATATATATGGGTGTCGGTGTCAAAACCGGCGGATCTTGGGTAGGGGGTCCCGAACTATGCGTCTAGGCCGGATGGTAACAGGAGGCAGGGAACACGATGTTTTACCCAGGTTCGGGCCCTCTTGATGGAGGTAAAACCCTAGGTCCTGCTTGATTAATATTGATGATATGGGTAGTACAAGAGTAGATCTACCACGAGATCAAGGAGGCTAAACCCTAGAAGCTAGCCTATGGTATGATTGTTGTATATGGAGTTGATTGCCTACGTACTACAACCCTCTGGTTTATATAGACACCGGATAGGGTTAGGGTTACATAGAGTCGGTTACAATGGTAGGAGATCTTGAATATCCACATCGCCAAGCTTGCCTTCCACACCAAGGAAAGTCCCATCCGGACACGGGACGAAGTCTTCAATCTTGTATCTTCATAGTCCTGGAGTCCGGCTGAAGGTATAGTCCGGCTACCCGAACACCCCCTAATCCAGGACTCCCTCAGTAGCCCCCGAACCAAGCTTCAATGACGACGAGTCCGGCGCGCAGATTGTTCGGCCTTGCAAGGCGGGTTCTTCTCCAAATCTTGTGTACCTGTAGGAATAATGTCCGATTTTTGTAATGTAGTGCTCCTCGGCTTCCACGCCCAATAATGGCCGTCTTCCATGTGTCAAACGAATGCGAAAAGCCGAGGCGTTTTTACATCCACACCCCTAGCCGTATAAACGAGCCATCTATTTAACGGGATGGGGATTTCGGTCCAAACCACATTTTCTCCTTTCCGCGAGTTATCATCAGAGCGCTTCCAGCAAAGGTCCATTCCAACATGACCAGCCATCGCAGCTCCTCCCCTCGCCCCTCCGGTCCCAAACCCGGGGACTGGGAGAGTTGCACCATCCCGTATAGCGAGTTAGTGTCACTTCAGGCCAAGGGATTTCTCCCTCAGGCATACATGGTCCCGGTCCGAGCCGGTCTCGCCACCTACAATGGCGGAAAACAAGCGGAGAGCACCCCCAATCCTTCTAAAGGAGAGCGGGTGTGCCTCGTCCCCTATCTAATAAGGGGACTACGATTTCCAATTCATCCATTTCTCCGCGGGCTTCTGGAGTTGTACGGCCTCCAGTTGCACAATCTCACGTCCGCCTCCGTATTGCATATTGCGGGTTTCGTCGCCCTTTGCGAGCTATTTTTAGGCATTGAGGCTCATTTCGCGCTGTGGAAGAGGTTATTCTGCCTGGTGCCCCGTTCTCGAGAGGGGTCTATATACCAAGTGGGCGGAGCCGAAGTATGGCGCATCGCCGGGACCGGATACCCATCCGGAACCCCAAAGAAGGCATCCAAGGACTGGCCTTCGGAATGGTTTTACATAGATGACGTCCCGCTACCGGACCCTATCCGGGTCGGTCTCCCTGAGTTCAACAGTGCTCCATTGAAGAAATGCTTGAGCTGGCATCCGCGGAGCTCTCAGAGAGAAAGCGACAGAGACGTCCTTTACCTGATGGGCCGGATAAGACTGTTGGCTCATTCCGGACTAACCATGATTGGAGTCATGGCCGCATGCATTATCCGGGGGGTGCAGCCGCTTCAATATAGAGGCCACCCCATGTGGGATTTCAACGGGGAGGATGACGCCACCCTTTACGGTCGTAAGGGGCCGGCCTCAGCTGCCGCTCTAGTAAAGATCTTATCCTCTTTGTACAAGGGAGAAAAGGAGGAATTCCTCCGTGTCAACCCGCAGGCCAGATTTACTATGTACGATCCTCCAAGTTGGGTAAGTGAACAATTGCGCTTGCCCGTTTGTTTTATACTCCCACGGTTAGATATGTAGTCTAACGACTTCAGTGCAGGAACTGCGACAGGAGGTAAAGGATATAAACAGCCGCCCTCCACAGCCCAAGGACCCAGAACGGTCCCTCGATCCGGACTCCGAAGAGGATCCGGACATATCGATGGAGCTTATCGACGGGGTGTTCCATCAGCTAAGCAAGGACAATACCTTGGTAGCCATCATGGCTGATTACCCAGGGTTAATCCCGGCCTCCCAGGTGACAGAAACCGGAGTCTCATTCCCTTGAGAGAGATTCCACTCTCACGTATTCCGGTGTTTCTGACGACAACCGTGTTTTGTAGGGGAGATTTCCGAGGCAGGAGGCAGAACCTACGGCGGCTAGCCAACGAGGGGCCGCAGGGCCCCGTGGGACAAAAAGGAATGCAGTCCAGACTGAGATGCCAGCGCAAAGGTATAGCGCACCCTCTGTTTCCCTGGTGTTATTCTGTCAGGGCATATTAACGTTCGTGCTATCTTCAGAACGAAGAGACCTCGCCAGACTACATCCAGAGAGGTTGCGAATCGCGCCTCCACCAGCCAGGCTCCAAATTCTGGCCAGGAAGCGGAGGCGAGCACAAGGCGCGCACCAGACGCTCCTCCGACAGAGGATGCGGACAGGCTGTCTGCCACAAATTCTGAAGTGGAGAGTGCCATGAACCACAGGTGTCGCCGGACAGTCCTACGCGACGCTTGTTTCTCCCAAGAGGCTTTAGATGCCTTTAATTCGGGAGATGCGAACCTCCATGCCGCTCAAAATGGTTTAGCCAGAGCCACGGAGCAGTATGTAAAAGACATACGGGTAAGAAAATTTTGGTTAAACATATATATGCCAGTAGCCCCCAAGACTTGAAGCAGTTAGAGCAACTGATTTAAGGATCATTTAATATGCAGGTTCTTATAAAGAATAATACCGTACTGTCCCAGGAACTGGAAAAGTGCAAGGCCCAACCAGAGGCCGCACTAGCCGCAGCAGGGGAGCCCAAAGAGACCCCCTCAGGTAAGATACACTTCGAAAGATTAGTATTGTGCGGTGTGGGTGCAAATCTGACAAATCATAATGCAGATGGCGCCGGACTCGATCCGGACAAGCAACAACTCTTACGCCAGCTAAAGGCCGGTGAGAGTACGTTGACAAAGGTGAGGCGAGAGAAGAATGATCTTCAGGATGCCAACACCAAGCTGGACGTCGAACTTAAAGATGTTGGTGGCCAGCTATCGGACTCCATGAAGGAGAATCAGTGGCTTCAACGCGGCATTTTTAGTAAGTGCTTGAACAAACTTCGAAAAAAAGTTTGGCGAGGAAGTCGACTAACAGAGTAATGTCTGTAGGTATGCTCACAGGTCGTCATGCAGAGGAGATGCCCGGTTCTACGGGTGACCTTCTTCCCGAAATCTTGCAACTGCATGAGCGAATTCGGCAGGCGATGTGGGGTATTGCCCAAGCCTTATGGCCTGCCCACTCCGTGCCCGATGGCCTTGGAGAGCTTGCGGAGAAGCTGAAGGGAGCTCGGCGGCGCTTCCGGTTGTGGAAGATATCGGCCTGCCGACAAGGCGCTAGGGAGGCCTGGGCCATGGTGAAGACCCGTTTTACGAAGTCTGACCCAAACCACATGGCCGAGGTCGGACCAGTGGGGCCTGACGGGAAGGAGATCCCTGTGAGCTTAGTATACGGCCAAGTAGAGTTGGCCGCGAAGTATTCCCAGCAGGACTGTAAATTAGACAGCCTGTTAGATGGTATAGAAGAGGAATACAATTAGTCAGAATGACTATGTAATTTTGAATTGACATGTGTAATGCCTTCTAGCCGGATTGTAGATCGTTTGTCGTTGCCGACCTTTTCGCTTCAACCTCGGGACCTGACGGTCCGGAGTGTGTCCGAATACCATAGCGGTTATATAAGAACCGGGGTATGCGTGGAGACCAGGCGTAGGGGTCATTAGTGCTTTATCAGACAAGTGCCCAACTAGTTATGTTATATTACATGGTTAGTAAGAAACATCTTCCAGAGAGAATAGTTCCGTTAGGGGTTCCTTTCGCTGGGAGGCATGCCCTAAAGTGCATGTCCGGACTGCGTGAAAAGACGCAGAAAAAAAGCATCTGGGGGCGCATAAAATGAGTAAAAAGATCATCTTTTATTTCACCGACCGAATATTCCCTTAAGAACCTAGCTTTCGGCTTCACCCAGTGTGAGGTACACATCCGGCTGACCCGGCAGTAACAATCGCAGAGGTGCTCCCTTTACCGCCTAGCCGAACAATCGGGAACGTAGGGGTAAGCACAGGAGCCAGGCAACCCAGCTTGGCCAAAACTTAAGTCATATCGATGCATATAATGGTGAAGAAAAAGGTACATGCGGAAGTTTGACGCATGTGTTGGGCGTGAAGCCCGTAAAAAATAAGGTTCTGTTAAAGAAGCCCCCAGGTTTAATGAGCGCGAGTGGCGTGTCACTAGATGAGCCTTTAAGGGCTATAAAAGAAAAGAGGGGAAGGAGAGAAATGTAAGACAGAAAAAAATGCAAAAAATGGACAGAGGAAGGAGACGAACACAGAGTCCGGCGCTAGGCATAGAATCTTCGGAGACGGGTGGCGTTCCACGGGTTCGGCTCATGTCGGTTATCCGATGCATCTCGCAGGCGGTACGCCCCACCAGTCAGGACTTGGTCGATTATGAATGGACCTTCCCACTTGGGCTTGAGGTTGTCCTTTTTCTTATCCGGCAGGCATAGAACTAGGTCGCCAACATTGTAATTTTTGGCCCGTACTTCTCTGCTTTGATATCTTTGGGCCTGCTGTTGATAAAATGCGGAACGGGCTTTTGCCACGTCACGCTCCTCCTCCAAGGCGTCCAAGTTGTCCTGCCGATCAAGCTCGGCTTCTCTTTCTTCGTACATGCGCACTCTAGGTGAGTCATGAATTATGTCGCAGGGCAAAACTACCTCTGCGCCGTACACCATAAAAAATGGTGTGTATCCGGTGGTGCGATTTGGCGTGGTCCGCAGCCCCCATAGCACGGAGTCGAGCTCCTCTACCCAGTGCGTGTTAGATTCCTTGAGGGACCGCACCAGTCTGGGTTTAATGCCGCTCATGATAAGACCATTTGCACGTTCGACTTGGCCGTTGGTTTGTGGGTGATAGACGGAAGCATAATCGAGCTTGATGCCATGTTTTTGCGCCAGAGTTTTGCCTCGTCAGCGGTAAAGTTTGTACCATTATCGGTTATGATGCTGTGGGGGACGCCATAACGGTGTACAACCCCGGATATGAAGTCTATCACAGGTCCGGATTCGGCCGTTTTAACAGGCTTGGCTTCTATCCATTTGGTGAATTTATCCACCATGACCAGTAAGTATTTTTTCCTATCGGTCCCACCTTTAAGGGGTCCGACCATGTCAAGCCCCCAAACCGCAAAAGGCCAGGTGATGGGTATAGTTTGGAGTGCGGTGGGTGGCATATGGCTTTGGTTGGCAAAAAGTTGGCAACCAGTGCATCGTTGGACTAGGTCCTGAGCGTCTGCCCGGGCCGTTGGCCAATAAAAGCCTGTACGGAAAGCCTTGCTAACAAGGGACCGAGCAGCGGCGTGGTGACCACCGAGTCCAGCATGAATTTCAGCCAGAAGGTTCCGCCCTTCCTCTTCGGAGATGCACCTTTGAAGGACTCCGGTAGTGCTTTTCTTATAAAGCTCTCCCTCATGGACTCTATAGGCTTTAGATCGCCGCACTATGCAGCGGGCCTCGTTTTGGTCCTCCGGGAGTTCCTGCCTAGTAAGGTAGGCTAGGAATGGTTCTGTCCACAGGGCGATAACCGCCATTATTACGTGGGCTGAAGGTGTAATTTCATTGGCAGAGCCTCCAATTGTGCTAGATTGTTCGGCGTCGAGTGGTGCGGCTGGGTCCGGGCTGTTATTTGCGGGTTCCCCCTCCCATGCTACGGATGGCTTGAACAATCTTTCCAAAAAGATGTTGGGGGGACTGCATCGCGTTTTGCTCCGATGCATGCCAGGACGTCCGCTGCTTGATTGTTTTCTCGGGCTATATGGTGAAACTCCAGCCCTTCGAACCGAGCTGACATTTTTAGGATGGCATTGCAGTAAGCTTCCATTTTTGGATCCTTGGCGTCGAAGTCCCCATTTATTTGGGATATCGCGAGGTTTGAATCCCCGCGTACCTCTAGGCGCTAGATACCCATGGATACTGCTATCCGGAGACCATGTAGGAGGGCCTCATATTTGGCTGCATTGTTGGAATCTGTGTACATGATCTGGAGCACATATTGGACTGTGTCTCCTGTGGGGGACGTCAGGACGACACCAGCCCCCAGTCCGGCCAACATTTTGGAGCCGTCGAAATGCATAATCCAGTTTGAATATGTGCCGTACTCTTTAGGGAGCTCGGCCTCCGTCCATTCTGCGACGAAGTCGGCCAAAACTTGCGATTTAATAGCTCGCCGTGGCTTATAGGTTATATCGAACGGGAGAAGCTCGATGGCCCATTTTGCAATCCGGCCCGTTGCATCGCGGTTGTTGATAATATCGTTGAGTGGTACTTCCGAGGCTACTGTTATGGAACACTCTTGAAAGTAGTGTCGTAGCTTCTGGGATGCCATGAATACCGCGTATGCAATCTTTTGATAATGCGGGTACCGTGATTTGCATGGAGTGAGGACAGTGGATACGTAGTAGACCGGCCTTTGAAGGGGGAATTTGTGTCCATCCGTTTCCCGCTCGACAACGAGCACTGCGCTGACAACTTGATGTGTTGCTGCAATGTACAATAACATTGGTTCACCAGTGTTTGGCGCGGCCAGGACTGGGTTTGTTGCCAATATGGCTTTTATTTCATCAAGTCTGGCCGTGGCGGCATCCGTCCACTCGAAGTGTTCGGTGCGCCGAAGGAGGCGATAGAGGGGTAGTGCCTTTTCTCCCAAGCGGGAGATGAAGCGGCTTAAAGCCGCCACGCATCCGGTTAATTTTTGTATTTGTTTGAGGTCCTTTGGGATATCCAATTGTGACAAAGCTCGGATCTTGGCTGGATTTGCTTCAATTCCTCTACCGGATACAATGAAGCCCAAGAGCTTTCTGGCTGGAATGCCGAAGATGCATTTTTCCGGGTTGAGCTTGATGTCATATTTTCAGAGGTTATCGAATGCAAGCCTCAAGTCGTCTACTAGAGATTCGACATGTCTTGATTTGATGACCACATCATCCACATACGCCTCCACTGTTTTGCCGATCTGGTTTGCCAGACATGTCTGGATCTTGCGCTGATATGTTGCGCCGGTGTTTTTCAGCCCGAAGGGCATTGTGTTGAAGCAGAATGGGCCGTATGGTGTGATGAATGCTGTTGCGGCTTGGTCTGATTCTACCATCTTGATTTGATGGTAACTGGAGTATGCGTCGAGGAAACGCAATGAGTCGTGTCCTGCGGTGGCATCGATAATTTGATCGATACGGGGGAGGGGGAAGGGATCCTTTGGGCAAGCCTCGTTAAGGTCCTTAAAATCGACACACATGCGCCAGGATTTGTCCTTCTTTGGTACCATCACCGGGTTTGCTAGCCAGTCCGGATGTTTTATGTCTCTAATGAATCCGGCCTCCAATAGCTTGGCTAGCTCCTCTCCCATAGTCTGTCTCTTGGGTTCGGAAAAACACCGAAGGGCTTGTTTGACAGGTTTGAATCCTTTTAGGATATTTAAGCTGTGTTCGGCCAGCCTATGTGGGATCCCTGGCATGTCTGAAGGGTGCCAGGTGAAAATGTCCCAGTTCTCTCGTAGGAACTCTCGCAGTGCGGCGTCTACATCAGGGTTCAGTCGTGCCCCGATGGAAGCTGTTTTATTGGGGTCCGTTGGATGGACCTGGAATTTGACTATTTCGTCAGCTGGCTTGAAGGATGTGGATTTGGATCTCTTGTCGAGTATCACATCATCCCTGTTAACCTTGGAGCGCAGCGCAATCAGTTCCTCGGCTGCTAAGGCTTCGGATAGTGCCTCAAGGGCTAATGCGGCCGTCTTGTTTTCGGCGCGGAGTGCTATGTCTGGATCACTAGCTAGAGTGATAATTCCGTTCGGCCCGGGCATCTTAAGCTTCATGTACCCGTAATGGGGTATTGCTTGGAAGATTGTGAATGCTTCCCGCCCTAGTAAAGCGTGATATCCGTTTTGGAACCGGGCCACCTGAAACGTGACTTCTTCGGACCTGTAATTATCCAGCGTGCCGAACACCACATCTAGTGTGATTTTTCCTGTGCAGCACGCTTCCCGACTGGGGATTATTCCTCTAAAGGTTGTGCTGCTTTGCTCGACGCGGTTCCAGTCTATTTCCATTTTTTGAAGAGTTTCCTCATAAATGAGGTTCAGTCCACTGCCTCCATCCATGAGCACCTTGGTGAGGCGAAAGCCGTCCACTATGGGACTGAGGACCAATGCGGCTGGTTCTCGGGCTGTTCGGAATCTAGGTTCATCACTTGTGTTGAAGGTAATGGCAGTGTCGCTCCACGGATTTATTGTTGCAACTTGATAGACTTCGGCGAGGCTGCAGAGTGTTCTTTTTCGCACATTGTTTGATGCGAAAGTCTCGGAGACTGTGAGAACGGTACTGGTGTCCTTGGGCTGGCTTTCTGCGGCCTCCGAAATTAAGAGGTCCTCGCCGATTTTGGCCACCTGCCGGAGTATCCAACATGCTCTAAGGCTGTGAGTTGGTGTGGCGTCCTCTGTACTGTGAATTCTACAGGGTCCATCAAGCCATCTTTCCAGTACGGTTCCATGCCCTGTAGAGGGTTTTGGCTTTTTGGTGTTTATCCCGGGTGTCCTGCGATAATGCACCCTCTTAGTTCGGACGGGATTACTATTCAAGGCCGGATTATCCCAAAAATTTATTTCGGTTTTCCAGGCGCTTTCCATCGCACAGTATTTTTGTACTATGGACGCCAAGTCAGCGAAGCGTGTGATATCACGATGACTTACGGCGTTAAGGATTCCCTTGTCCGTGCAATTACTGCAGAAAATTGAGATTGCGTCTTCCTCGCGGCAATCCTTTATCCTGTTCATAACCAGGAGGAATCTGGCCCAGTAATGATGTACTGTTTCCTCGGGCCTCTGCCTGATTTGGGAGAGATTGCTTATGATCGGGTGGGCGGGTGTCGTTGAATCTGAAACCTCACCCAATCCAAGATTCGGAGGCCGAAGAGTCTCCGAACTCTGAAGTTCGGATTCTTCGATGTTGTCCAGTGAATCTGGCCCGTTGCCTGATCCTAAGCTCAGGTCTTGAGTTACATCTCCCCCTCCGCGGGTATCCGACTTGGAGGGGTCAGGAATTCGGACGTAGCTAGTCCTTAAAATAGATGAAGGGTCGCCGCACTGCGTCTCTACCACGGCAACGTGGTGGGTGACTTGGGGAGAGTTAATTTCTCTTAGATCGGGTTTAAGCCCAACCTGGTCGTAATCCGTAGCGACTCCCAGGGCGGCGATGCGATCCAAGAGCTTGTTTACGAAAGAGAGCTCCATTGGATCTAGCTGCTCGACGAGCTCCGAGCTGACGTGTAGGTTGCTTTTGATGACCCGAGAGGTCACCGTCGGCGCAACAGCCGAACAGGCAGTCATGAGGAAACCACCTAGCCGGAGGGTTTGGCCGACAGCCAAGGCTCCCTTAGCAACGGCGCCGTCTTTAAAGACGGGAGGAGGCATCCTTCCTGATTATGACGGCACAGAGGAACTCTCAATGAAAGCACCAATGTCGGTGTCAAAACCGGCTGATCTCGGGTAGGGGGTCCCGAACTGTGCGTCTAGGCCGGATGGTAACAGGAGGCAGGGAACACGATGTTTTACCCAGGTTCGGGCCCTCTTGATGGAGGTAAAACCCTACGTCCTGCTTGATTAATATTGATGATATGGGTAGTACAAGAGTAGATCTACCACGAGATCAAGGAGGCTAAACCCTAGAAGCTAGCCTATGCTATGATTGTTGTATATGGAGTTGATTGCCTACGGACTACAACCCTCTGGTTTATATAGACACCGGATAGGGTTAGGGTTACATAGAGTCGGTTACAATGGTAGGAGATCTTGAATATCCGCATCGCCAAGCTTGCCTTCCACGCCAAGGAAAGTCCCATCCGGACACGGGACGAAGTCTTCAATCTTGTATCTTCATAGTCCTGGAGTCCGGCTGAAGGTATAGTCCGGCTACCCGAACACCCCCTAATCCAGGACTCCCTCAGTGGGTGCAGGAAGTACGTCGGAGGAGCCATGGGGGCCCCACGAGGCAGGGGGCGCACCCCCCACCCTCGTGAGCACCTCCCGTATCTCCTGACACGGAGTCCAAGTCTATCTGGTGGCTTTCATTCCAAAAATAACTTCCCCAGTTGGTTTCATTCCGTTTCGACTCTGTTTGATATTCCTTTTCTTCGAAACACTGAAATAGGCATAAAACAGCAAATCTGGGCTGGGCCTCCGGTTAATAGGTTAGTCCCAAAAATAATATAAAAGTGGAAAATAAAGCCCAATATTGCCCAAAACAGTAGATAATATAGCATGGAGCAATCAAAAATTATAGATACGTTGGAGACGTATCAAGCATCCCCAAGCTTAATTCCTGCTCGTCCTCGAGTAGGTAAATGATAAAAAGATAATTTTTGATGTGGAATGCTAGTTGGCATAATTTCAATTTAATTCTTCTTAATTGTGGTATGAATATTCAGATCCATAAGATTCAAGACAAAAGTTCATATTGACATAAAAATAATAATACTTCAAGCATACCAACTAAGCAATTATGTCTTCTCAAAATAACATGGCTAAAGAAAGCTATCCCTACAAAATCATATAGTCTGGCTATACTCTATCTTCACGACACAAAATATTTAAATCATGCACAACCCCGATGACAAGCCAAGCAATTGTTTCATACTTTTGATGTTCTCAAACTTTTTCAATCTTCACGCAATACATGAGCGTGAGCCATGGATATAGCACTATAGGTGGAATAGAATGGTGGTTGTGGAGAAGACAAAAAGGGAGAAGATAGTCTCACATCGACTAGGCGTATCAACGGGCTATGGAGATGCCCATCAATAGATATTAATGTGTGTAGTAGGGATTGCCATGCAACAGATGCACTAGAGCTATAAGTATATGAAAGCTAAACAAAAGGAACTAGTGGGTGTGCATCCAACTCGCTTGCTCACGAAGACCTAGGGCATTTTGAGGAAGCCCATCATTGGAATATACAAGCCAAGTTCTATAATGAAAGATTCCCACTAGTATATGAAAGTGACAACATAGGAGACTCTCTATCATGAAGATCATGGTGCTACTTTGAAGCACAAGTGTGGTAAAAGGATAGTAGCATTGTCCATTCTCTCTTTTTCTCTCATTTTTTTATT
This sequence comes from Triticum urartu, assembly GCF_056163025.1. NCBI lineage: Eukaryota > Viridiplantae > Streptophyta > Magnoliopsida > Poales > Poaceae > Triticum > Triticum urartu. The sequence goes on from NC_141879.1 coordinate 720,095,635, forward strand.
TTTTTATTTGGGCCTTCTCTTTTTTTATGGCCTTTTTTCTCCTTTTTTTATTTGGGCTTCTATGGCCTCTTTTATTTATTTATTTATTTTCGTCCGGAGTCTCATCCCGACTTGTGGGGGAATCATAGTCTCCATCATCCTTTCCTCACTGGGACAATGCTCTAATAATGATGATCATCACACTTTTATTTTCTTACAACTCAAGAATTACAACTCGCTACTTAGAACAAGATATGTCTCTATATGAATGCCTCCGGCGGTGTACCGGGATGTGCAATGACTCATGAGTGACATGTATGGAAGAATTATGAATGTTGGCTTTGCCACAAATACGATGTCAACTACATGATCATGCAAAGCAATATGACAATGATGAAGCGTGTCATAATAATGGAACGGTGGAAAGTTGCATGGCAGTATATCTCGGAATGGCTATGGAAATGCCATAATACGTAGGTATGGTGGCTGTTTTGAGGAAGGTATATGGTGGGTTTATGGTACCGGCGAAAGTTACGCGGTACTAGAGAGGTTAGCAATGGTGGAAGGGTGAGAGTGCGTATAATCCATGGACTCAACATTAGTAATAAAGAACTCACATACTTATTACAAAAATCTATTAGTTATCGAAACAAAGTACTACGCGCATGCTCCTAGGGGGATAGATTGGTAGGAAAAGACCATCGCTCATCCCCGACCGCCACTCATAAGGAAGGCAATCAATAAATAAATCATGCTCCGACTTCATCACATAACGGTTCACCATACGTGCATGCTACGGGAATCACAAACTTCAACACAACTCAAATTCACAACTACTCAACTAGAATGACTCTAATATTACCATCCTCATCAAGTATCAAACTTCTCTTAGTATTCAACACACTCATAAGAGAATTTTATTATTAATATTGTATACCTAGCATATTAGGATTTTAAGCAAATTACCATGCTATTTAAGACTCTCAAAATAATCTAAGTGAAGCGTGAGAGTTCATCTATTTCTTAAAAATAAAACTACCACCATGCTCTAAAAGATATAAGTGAAGCACTAGAGCAAATGACAAACTACTCCGAAAGATATAAGTGAAGATCAATGAGTAGTCGAATAATTATGCAACTATGTGAAGACTCTCTAACATTTAATAATTTCAGATCTTGATACTTTATTCAAACAGCAAGAAAAACTAAATAAAATGACATCTAAGAATAGCAAACATCATGTGAAGAAGCAAAAACTTAGGATCAACCGAAACTAACCGATAGTTGTTGAAGAAGAAAGGTGGGATGCCAACCGGGGCATCCCCAAGCTTAAATGCTTGAGACTTCTTGAAATATTATCTTGGGATGCCTTGGGAATCCCCAAGCTTGAGCTTTTGTGTCTCCTTAATTCCTCTCATATCACGGTCTCCCTAAATCTCAAAAGCTTCATCCACACAAAACTCAACAAGGACTCGTGAGATAAGTTAGTATAAACCATTGCAAAAACCTTATCATACTCTACTGTAGCAAATCACTAAAATTATTATTCAACATTTCATACTAAATGCCTCTGCATATTTAATAGTCCTATCCTCAAATAGAATCATTAAAGAAGCAAACATATGCAAACAATGCAAACATAACAGCAATCTGCCTAAACAGGATAGTCTGTAAAGAATGCTGCAACATCCATACTTCCCTAGCTCAAAAAATTATGAAATAAAATTACCACTGTATTAAATTTATCATATCTTAATATGCAAAAGTTTTCAACATATTATCGCATTCTGACTTTTCTAGGGAATTATTGCAACAGCGGTAAACTTTCTGTTTTCAAACAGCAACATGTATACTTGTAACATAGGCATAGTAAAGGCTATCAATGCCACTTTTATTGAAATCAAAGATGAAAAAAATTATTATAAATAACAGCAAGCAAATCCTAACAAAATAAATTGATGCTCCAAGCAAAACACATATCATGTGGTAAATAAAAATATAGCTCCAAGTAAAGTTACCGATGAACGAAGACGAAAGAGGGGATGCCTTCCGGGGCATCCCCAAGGCTCTTGGTTGTCCTTGAATATTACCTTGGTGTGCCTTGGGCATCCCCAAGCTTAGTCTCTTTCCACTCCTTATTCCATAGTCCATCGAATCTTTACCCAAAACTTGAAAACTTCACAACACAAAACTTAACAGAAAACTCGTAAGCTCCGTTAGTATAAGAAAATAAATCACCACTTCAAGGTACTGTAATGAACTCATTATTTATTTATATTGGTGTTAAACCTACTGTATTACAACTTATCTATGGTTTATAAACTATTTTACTAGCCATAGATTCATCAAAATAGGCAAACAACAAACGAAAAACAGAATCTGTCAAAAACAGAACAGTCTGTAGTAATCTGGATCAAACGTATACTTCTGGGACTCATAAAATTCTCAAATAAATTGCTGGACCTGAGTAATTTATCTATTAATAATCTGCAAAAGGAATTAACTAATTATCACTCTCCAAATAAAAATGGCAGTAGTTCTCGTGAGCGCTAAAGTTTCTGTTTTCTTACAGCATGATCAACAAGACTTTCCCCAAGTCTTCCCAAAGGTTCTACTTGGCACAAACACTAATTAAAAGCATAAAACCACATCTAAACAGAGGCTAGATGAATTATTTATTACTAAACAGGAACAAAAAGCAAGGAACTAAAACAGAATTGGGTTGCCTCCCAACAAGCGCTATCGTTTAACGCCCCTAGCTAGGCATGATGATTTCAACGATGCTCACATAAAAGATAAGAATTGGAACACAAAGAGAGCATCATGAAGAATATGACTAGCACATTTAAGTCTAACATACTTCCTATGCATAGGGATTTTGTGAGCAAACAACTTGCGGGAACAATAATCAACTAGCATAGGAGAGCAAAACAAGCATAACTTCAAAACTTTAAGCACATAGAGAGGAAACTTGATATTATTGCAATTCCTACAAGCATATATTCCTCCCTCATAATAATTTTAATTAGCATCATGAATGAATTCAACAATATAACCTGCACCTAAAGCATTCTTTTCATGATCTACAAGCATAGAAAATTTACTACTCTCCACACAAGCAAAATTCTTCTCATTAATAGTAGTGGGAGCAAACTCAACAAAGTAACTATCATGGGATTGAAAATTGAAATCAAGATGACAAGTTTCATTGTTATTATTATTCTTTAAAGCATACGTGTCATCACAATAATCATCATAGATAGGAGGCATGCTTTCATCATAGTAAATTTGCTCATCAAAACTTGGGGGACAAAAAATATCATCTTCATCAAACATAGCTTCCCCAAGCTTGTGGCTTTGCATATCATTAGCATCATGGATATTCAAGGAATTCATACTAACAACATTGCAATCATGCTCATCATTCAAATGTTTAGTGCCAAACATTTTATAGATTTCTTCTTCTAGCAATTGAGCACAATTTTCCTTTCCATCGTACTTACGAAAAATATTAAAAAGGTGAAGCGTATGAGACAAACTCAATTCCATTTTTTTATAGTTTTCTTTTATAAACTAAACTAGTGATAAAACAAGAAACTAAAAGACTCTATTGCAAGATCTAAAGATATACCTTCAAGCGCTAACCTCCCCGGCAACGGCGCCAGAAAAGAGCTTGCTATCTACTACACAACCTTCTTCTTGTAGACGTTGTTGGGCCTCCAAGTGCAGAGGTTTGTAGGACAATAGCAAATTTCCCTCAAGTGGATGACATAAGGTTTATCAATCCGTAGGAGGCGTAGGATGAAGATGGTCTCTCTCAAGCAACCCTGCAACCAAATAACAAAGAGTCTCTTGTGTCCCCAACACACCCAATACAATGGTAAATTGTATAGGTGCACTAGTTCGGCGAAGAGATGCTGATACAAGTGCAATATGTATGGTAGATAAAGGTATTTGTAATCTGAAATTATAAAAACAGCAAGGTAACGAATGATAAAAGTGAGCGTAAATGGTATTGCAATGCGTGGAAATAAGGCCTAGGGTTCATACTTTCACTAGTGTAAGTCCTCTCAGCAATGATAACATAATTATATCACATAACTATCCCTCAACATGCAACAAAGAGTCACTCCAAAGTCACTAATAGCGGAGAACGAAGAGATTATGGTAGGGTACGAAACCACCTCAAAGTTATTCTTTCCAATCAATCTGTTGGGATATTCCTATAAGTGTCACAAACAGCCCTAGAGTTCGTACTAGAATAACACCTTAAGACACAAATCAACCAAAACCCTAATGTCACCTAGATACTCCAATGTCACCTCAAGTATCCGTGGGTATGATTATACGATATGCATCACACAATCTCAGATTCATCTATTCAACCAACACAAAGGACCTCGAAGAGTGCCCCAAAGTTCTACCGGAGAATCACGACGATAACGTGTGCCAACCCCTATGCATAGCTTCATGGGCGGAACCCGCAAGTTGATCACCAAAACATATATCAAGTGAATCACGTGATATCCCATTGTCACCACAGATATCCATGACAAGACATACATCAAGTGTTCTCAAATCTTTAAAGACTCAATCCGATAAGATTACTTCAAAGGGGAAACTCAATTCATTACAAGAGAGAAGAGGGGGAGGAGAAACATACACTAGTAGAAAACAGGGCTATGGTCCAGGCCGGCTTAGCCCATTAGTCCCGGTTCAGTCTAGAACCGGGACTAATGTGAGCATTGGTCCCGGTTCGTGCGGCTAAGGCATTAGTCCCGGTTCATCTAGACCTTTTGGTCCCGGTTGATGGGATGAACCGGGACCAATGGGCCTCGCTCCTGGCCCACAACCATTGGTCCCGGTTCGTGCCACAATCCGGGACTAAAGATTAGACCTTTAGTCCCAGTTTGAGGCACGAACCGGGACTAATGGGGATGAGACCTTTAGTCCCGGTTCGTGCCACGAACCAGTACTAAAGGTCCCATTTTCAAACTATACCCCCCCCCCCCCCCCGTGGATCGCCTTTTCAGTTTTTAAAAAATAAAAGAAAATGATGGAAATGTCAAAAAAATAAAAGAAAATAAGTTTCACATGTGATATGTGGTCTAGTTGTTGGGAAAATTTACAAATATGAATTTTGACTTTATTTACAAAATCTCTCTGCAATTTGTAAAATGTCCATAACTTTTGCATACGAACTCGGATGAAAAAGTTTTTTATATGAAAAATCATCTACTCGAAAAGTTACATCCGATGGAGACGGCCTATGGCCTGTTTGCAAATTTCTAGAATCCTCAAATTCCAAAAGGAAAAAGTTATGCTCAAATTTCAGTTTTTTTAAATTTTTAGTAAATCTGGTCAAACTATGGTCAAACTACTTATTCAAGAAGTATTAGTGTTACTAAATAATTATTCAAGAATATTAGTGTTATTAAATAATTATTTCGCCTTTTTTGAATTTTGGTCAAATCTGGTCAAACTATGGTCAAACTGTGGTCAAACAATGGTCAAACTACTTATTCAAAAATATTAGTGTTACTAAAAAATTATTGTTTTTTAGAACAATAGTTTTAAACTCAAACAGTGAAATATGTGACTTCATGCTCAAGCTAAATTCCTGAGGGTTAATAGGATTGACATCTTACTATTGTCAGGAAAACAACAAGTGCAGACTTGGAAACGAGGGAGAATAGAACCTGGAAGTTAAGCGTGCTCAGGCTGGAGTAGTGAGAGGATGGGTGACCGTTCGGGAAGTGAGATGATTTGGAATGATGAGGGGTGATTAGAGATTAAATTGAGCAGTGATGAGGGGTGATTAGAGATTAGAGGTTAAAATAATTTAGAAATTTGAAAATAAAAAAAATTCAAAAAAAATTCAAAAAAAAATTCAAAAAAATTCAGGAAATTTCCTTTAGTACCGGTTGGTGTTACCAACCGGGACTAAAGGTGGACCGGCCACGTGGAGGGCCTTTAGTCCCGGTTCTGGATTGAACCGGGACTAAAGGGTCAGGGCATTAGTACCGACACTTTAGTCCCAGTTCCAGAACCGGGACTAAAGGCCCTTACGAACCGGGACTAAAAGCCCTTTTTCTACCAGTGATAGGATCCAATTATAATAGCAAAGCTCGCGATACATCAAGATCGTGCCAAATCAAGAACACGAGAGAGAGAGAGATCAAACACATAGCTACTGGTACATACCCTCAGCCCCGAGGGAGAACTACTCCCTCCTCGTCATGGAGAGCACCGAAATGATGAAGATGGCCACCGGAGAAGGATTGCCCCCTCCGGCAGGGTGCCGGAACGGGTCTAGATTGCTTTTCGGTGGCTATGAAGGCTTCTGGCGGCGGAACTCCCGATCTATTGTGTTCTGGAAGTTTTAAGGTACGATGATATATATGGGTGCAGGACGTACGTAGGAGGAGCCACGGGGGCCCCACGAGGCAGGGGGGACGCGCCCTAGGGGGGGCGCCCCCACCCTCATGACCACCTCCCGTATCTCCTGACGTGGAGTCCAAGTCTATCTGGTGGCTTTCGTTCCAAAAATAACTTCTCCAGTTGATTTCGTTCCATTTCGACTCCGTTTGATATTCCTTTTCTTTGAAACACTGAAATAGGCATAAAACAGCAAATCCGGTTGGGCCTCCGGTTAATAGATTAGTCCCAAAAATAATATAAAAGTGGAAAATAAAGCCCAATATTGCCCAAAACAGTAGATAATATAGCATGGATCAATCAAAAAATATAGATACGTTGGAGACGTATCACGCAACCCCAAACTTTAAGAAACGACAACTTTTGCCAAACCATAGTTCCTAAGGTGTCGTCTTAATGGATTTTGATGGTGCCCTATTTAACGTGAATGCAACCGTCTCTAAAGCATAACCCCAAAATGATAGCGGTAAATCAGTAAGAGACATCATAGATCACACAATATCTAGTAAAGTACGATTACAACGTTCGGACACACCATTATGTTGTGGTGTTTCGGGTGTCGTGAGTTGCGAAAATATTCCACACTGTTTCAAATGTAGGCCAAACTCATAACTCAAATATTCTACTCGACGATCAGATCGTAGAAACTTTATTTTCTTGTTACGATGATTTTCCACTTCACTCTTAAATTCTTTGAACTTTTCAAATGTTTCAGACTTATGTTTCATTAAGTAGATATACCCATATGTGCTTAAATCATCTGTGAAGGTGAGAAAATAACGATACCCGCCGCGAGCCTCAGTATTCATCGGACCACATACATCAGTATGTATGATTTCCAACAAATCTGTTGCTCGCTCCATAGTTCTGGAGACTTCATATCTCTCAATCCGGGCATTTACTTGAAATATTAACTTCAACTCATGGAACATCTCATATGCTCCATGAAGTTCAAAACGTCGTTGAAGTCCCAGTTCTAAGCCGTAAAGCATGGCACACTGAACTATCGAGTAGTCATTGATACGTCTCCGTCGTATCTACTTTTCCAAACACTTTCGCCCTTGTTTTGGACTCTAACTTGTATGATTTGAATGGAACTAACCCGGACTGACGTTGTTTTCAGCAGAATTGCCATGATGTTGTTTTATGTGCAGAAAACAAATATTCTCGGAATGACCTGAAACTCCATGGAACATCTTAGAAAAAAATAATAATAAATCCTCGCCAAAGATGAAGACCAGGGGGCCCACACCCTTCTCACGGGGGTGGGGAGCGCCCCCCCTAGGGCGCGCCGCCTACCTCATGGGCCCCCTGGATGCCCTCCGATGCCAACTCCAACTCTATATATTTGCTTTCGGAGAGAAAAAAATCAGAGAGAAGAAATCATCGCGTTTTACGATACGGAGCCGCCGCCAAGCCCTAAAACCTCTTGGGAGGGCTGATCTGGAGTCCATTCGGGGCTCCGGGGAGGGGGATTCGTCGCCGTCGTCATCATCAACCATCCTCCATCACCTATTTCATGATGCTCACCGCCGTGCGTGAGTAATTCCATCGTAGGCTTGCTGGACGGTGATGGGTTGGATGAGATTTATCATGTAATCGAGTTAGTTTTGTTAGGGTTTGATCCCTAGTATCCACTATGTTCTGAGATTGATGTTGCTATGACTTTTCTATGCTTAATGCTTGTCACTAGGGCCCGAGTGCCATGATTTCAGATCTGAACCTATTATGTTTTCATGAATATATGTGAGTTCTTGATCCTATCTTGCGAGTCTATATTCACCTACTATGTGTTATGATCCGGCAACCCCGAAGTGACAATAATCGGGACCACTCCCGGTGATGACAATAGTTTGAGGAGTTCATGTATTCACTATGTGCTAATGCTTTGTTCCAGTTCTCTATTAAAAGGATGCCTTAATATCCCTTAGTTTCCAATAGGACCCCGCTGCCACGGGAGGGTAGGACAAAAGATGTCATGCAAGTTCTTTTCCATAAGCACGTATGACTATATACGGAATACATGCCTACATTACATTGATGAATTGGAGCTAGTTCTGTGTCACCCTATGTTATGACTGTTACATGATGAACCACACATCCGGCATAATTATCCATCACTGATCTGGTGCCTACGAGTTTTCCATATACTGGTTTACGCTTATTTACTTTCCCGTTGCTACTATTACAATCACTACAAAATACCAAAAATATTACTTTTGCTGTCTTTACTTTTGTTGCCGCTACCACCACTATCATATTACTATGCTACTAAACACTTTGCTGCAGATACTAAGTTTCCAGGTGTGGTTGAATTGACAACTCAGCTGCTAATACTTGAGAATATTCTTGGGCTCCCCTTGTGTCGAATCAATAAATTTGGGTTGAATACTCTACCCTCGAAAGCTGTTGCGATCCCCTATACTTGTGGGTTATCAAGACTAATTTCTGGCGCCGTCGCCGGGGAGCATAGCTCTATTCTTTGAGTCAGTTGGGATTTATATCTGCTTATCACTATGAAGAACTTGAGAGATCCAAAAACCAAGATCTATCCCTCAACTACGAGGGGAGGTAAGGAACTGCCATCTAGCTCTGCACTTGATTCACCTTATGTTATGAGTAAGTTTGCGACACCTACACCTGCTTCTGCTATTCGTTCTGATATGTCGCATGTTATTAATGATGCCACTTCTGCTATGCATGATACTTATGATGAAACTGCTTCTATGCCCGATACTACTGTGCCCCTTGGTGAATTTCTTGATGAACAAATTGCTAGGTCTAGAGAAAAAGAAATTATTGAATCTGAATATGATGATGATAGTGATGATGAAAATATGCCTGTTATTCCTGAGGGCTATCTTTTTGATATGGAATCTTCTGCCGCTATTTTAGCTTGCAAAGATAGATATGAGCTTAAGAGGTTATTAGCTAAATGGAACAAAGAATCACTTAGAGATAAAATGATACCCGGCCCTGCTTTTGCTACTTCACCTATCTGTGTTCCTGATAAGGATTATGAACTCTCTGTTGATCCTGATATAATTACTTTGGTGGAATCTGATCCGTTTTATGGCTATGAATCTGAAACTGTTGTGGCACATATTACTAAGTTAAATGATATAGCTGCTGTCGGTGTCAAAACCGGCGGATCTCGGGTAGGGGGTCCCGAACTATGCGTCTAGGCCGGATGGTAACAGGAGGCAGGGGACACGATGTTTTACCCAGGTTCGGGCCCTTTTGATGAAGGTAAAACCCTACGTCCTGATTGATTAATATTGATGATATGGGTAGTACAAGAGTAGATCTACCACGAGACCAGAGAGGCTAAACCCTAGAAGCTAGCCTATGGTATGATTGTTGTTCGTCCTATGGACTAAAACTCTCCGGTTTATATAGACAGCGGAGAGGGCTAGGGTTACACAGAGTCGGTTACAATGGTAGGAGATCCACATATCCTTATCGCCAAGCTTGCCTTCCACGCCAAGGAAAGTCCATTCCAGACACGGGACGAAGTCTTCAATCTTGTACCTTCATAGTCCAGGAGTCCGGCTAAAGGTATAGTCCGGCCATCCGGACACCCCCTAATCCAGGACTCCCTTAGTAGCCCCTGAACCAGGCTTCAATGACGATGAGTCCGATGCGCAGATTGTCTTCGGCATTGCAAGGCGGGTTCCTCCTCCAAGTACCTCATAGAAGATTTTGAACACAAAGGTAGTGTCTGGCTCTGCAAAATAAGTTTCCACATATTGCCATAGAGAGAATAATATTTACACAAATCTAATCTGCTGACGTATTCCGTAGCGTGACATCACACCACGGCCAAGTCTTTATTTGAATCGTTTTATTGTTCTACCTCAGTGTGTTTAGCAAGGCGGTTTCCTTGGCACGTCTTGTTAAAGCAGAGATCGTGTCCCCTTATTCCGGGATTCTCATCAACACGGGCGTGGGTAACCCAACCGCGCCATTGACTACGGCGCTTGGGAGATAAGTGAGTTTTACCAGGCTGGTGGGGCGCATAGTCGCGTCCGCCCATATAAGGGGATAAGCATGCGCCTTTTCATCCGCGCCTTCTTCCTCCTTCGCCTATCCATTTCCGCGCACTCGAGCTCCAGCGCCCAAGTCCGCACACCCCACCTCGACCTTCTCCAGCCATGTCCGGAGCGGGAGGCAAGTGGATGGTCTCCTCCGTCATAGATGGACACATCAAAAAACTGAGGAAGGCCGGATACTTGTCTAATGACATTGCGCACCGGCTTCCCGAAGAGGGGTAGCTCATCCCCACCCCTAGGCCCCATGAGAGGGTGGTGTTCCTCCCCCATTTCCTCCACGGACTGGGCTTCCCTCTCCACCCATTTGTCCAGGGGCTCATGTACTACTATGGCCTGGATTTCCACGATCTGGCCCCGAACTTTGTCCTCAATATCTCGGCGTTTATTGTTCTGTGCGAGGCTTTCTTCAGCATCCGCCCCCATTTCGGCTTATGGCTCAAGACTTTCAACATCAAGCCGAAGGTGGTGCGCGACACCCAGGCGGAGTGCGGAGGCGCCATGGTGGGCAAAATGCCCAACGTCCTATGGCCTGAGGGCTCCTTCGTGGAGTCCTTAAAGGGGTGGCAATCAGGGTGGTTTTACATCACCGAGCCGCGTGACCCTGAATGGGTCGCAGCCCCCGAGTTCCGATCCGAAACCCCTACGCGGCTCACCTCCTGGAAAGAGACAGGCCTATTGTGGGGTAAAGAAGGAGAGCTGACCGGACTCCAAACATGCGTCCAAACCCTGGTGGAAAATAAGCTCAAACTTGTCAACGTAGTCCAGGTTATGCTCATCCGTCGGATCCTCCCGTGTCAACAACGGGCTTTCAACCTGTGGGAATTCGACCCGGCGCAGCACCGAACTCTGAGCAGGCTCTTCAACACGATGTACGAAGATGCCTGGAAGGTGCTTTTCAAGGGTGCCGAGGCCCCCACGTCCGCTACCGAGGATCACGGATTCAGCACGCAGCGTCGCGCTCGTGCGGTAAGCTGTTTTTACCTTTTACAGGGTATCAGTTTTTCATAGTTTGACTCCATGCGGGATCTTAAGCTCCCTTACCTTTGACAGGATCGGTAGGAGACGTCTGGACAGATCAACTATCCGGCTCCTTTGCCCGAAGGCCCAGCGGACGCTCGCTTGGCGAAGCTGCTGGTTCCGGCACCCTATGTGGTGCCGGAGAAGAAGGCCAAGAAGAAGGCCACGGGGACTCGGAAGAGTGCCCGGCGCCTGGGGGTGTCGTATTCATCATCCGACGACTCCAAGACGCACTCCTCCCGTGAAGACGAGGAGGAGGAAGAAGAGACCTCTCCCCCTCCAGCGGGGGGAGAGAAGAAAAGGAAGGCCGCCCCAACTGGGGAGGCCGAAGGGTCCAAGAAGGGGAAAACCCTTCCTCCGGACGGCTCCCACAACGCCGACGACGGCGAAGAGGAGTGGCCGCACAGGGCCAAGCCCCTAGCGATATCGTAAGTGTCCGGATACCAGAGTGATTCATAGTATTCCTCCATTGCACAACTTTTCCTTATGTTGAACATGTTTATGCAGTCCGCCCAAGGCCGGGCTCGACGAGTCGTCAAGCGGCTCCCTGGATTCGTCGGATGTGAATTCGCTTCCGACGGCTTCCTCCCCCACCCTATAGACGGCGCCGAGGTGGCGTCCCAATAGGTTCGAAGCCAGGAGGAGGTGGTCCTGGAGGCGCCGCAAGGCAACCTCTCGCACTCCAGGCGTAAAGGGGATAGAACCCCCAAGGGCTCCAAGTCCGGCCTTGAGCCGGACACTGCACCGGAACCTTCAACGGTTCCGGACTCCAGTAGGCAGCCTCCTTCCAAGAGGAGCAAGCCTACCGAGCCGGTGACCTCCGTCCAACCTGAGTGTCGGTGTCAAAACCGGCGGATCTCGGGTAGGGGGTCCCGAACTATGCGTCTAGGCCGGATGGTAACAGGAGGCAAGGGACACAAAGTTTTACCCAGATTCGGGCCGCCTCGATGGAGGTAAAACTCTACGTCCTGCTTGATTAATATTGATGATATGGGTAGTGCAAGAGTAGATCTACCACGAGATCTGAGAGGCTAAACCCTAGAAGCTAGCCTATGGTATGATTGTTGTTGTGTATGTTGTCCTACGGACTAAAACCCTACGATTTATATAGACACCGGAGAGGGTTAGGGTTACACAAGGTCAGTTACAATGGTAGGAGATCTGCATATCCGTATCGCCAAGCTTGCCTTCCATGCCAAGGAAAGTCCCTTCCGGACACGGGACGAAGTCTTCAATCTTGTATCTTCATAGTCCAGGAGTCCGACTGAAGGTATAGTCCGGCCATCCGGACACCCCCTAATCCAGGACTCCCTCACGGAGGCACCGAACAATTTGCTGGAGGTGCTTAACGGTGCCTCCATCGACGAGAAGCACCGCACTATTATGAGTGCGGTGATCCAGAAGGTTCAGTCCACCAAGAGCGGACTGACTGAAGCCTGTGCCAGCCTTCTAACAGGCTTTGAGGAAAGTAAGGAATATGTAAAAATATTACCGCATAGACAGTAGCCCCTGATGCTCTGTTCGGCGTTCAGAAAGAAAAGCCGAATAGAGGATCTAATAACATTTGCAGGAGTCTAACATAATCAAGTCAATATGCGTATGTAGGCTTCGCTGCTGGCCTCCGCCGCACTGACTGCGGAGGTGGATACGCTGAAGCAGAACCTCGAGCGGTCCGAGCAAGAGCTCGGCCTAGCCAAGCAGCAGCTCGAGGAGAAGGAAGGTAAGAAATACCTTATTGAAATATGTGAAAGGCGCAATTGCAAAAAGTGACAGGATTAACGCGGCTATTGTAGGGGCCACAACTGAGGTGGCGACCCTTAAGCAAGCGCTGTCCGAGGCCGAAAAGAGGGTGGCCACAGAGCGCACCGAGCGGGAGAAGCATGAGACGCAGGTTGGCGAGGTGCGGCAAGAACTCCAGGCTCTCATGAAAAAACATGAGAGTTTGGAGCTTGACTCGAAGACGCGAGAGTCTGAGCTTGCGGCGGCCATTGAAGATGCCAAGTCTGCCTAGGCCGAAGCCCAGAAGGCCCTCCAGGAGGTTGAGGCAATAAAAAAGATAGCGGCGGGTAAGGCATTCTTTATGCAAAGCAAGCACGTAAAAGTGAATTACTTGTCACTTACCCGAATCCGGAGCTCTCCAGGAGCATTCGCAGACTTGCCCCGTAGTGTGTCGGATGCCGCCGCCTTCTATCGAGCCGGGGAGGGAAGCTCGACGGAGAAGGTGTTCTGGTCGCAGTATGCTAAGGCCGAACACCCGGTGCCCTTAAGCGACCAGCTGAAACAGCTGGTCGAGCTCCATAAGGTGGCCGAACAGGCCATGAAGGGCCTTATAGTCTGGCTGTGGCCTGGAGAGGCCATGCCTGGGAGCTACTTCGGGCTGGTGAGGCGGCTAGTGGAGGCCTGTCCAAGGCTCGAAGTCATCAAGCGCTCTGTATGCATCAAGGGTACCCATAGGGCGCTTGCCCGTGCGAAGGTGCACTGGGGCAAGCTGGATGCTGAGAAGCTTGTGAAGGACGGGCCACCGCCGGGCAAGGAGCATCGCAAGCCCGAGATGTATTATGAGGGCGTTCTGAAGGGTGCCCGCCTTGTGGCGGATGAATGTTCCATGTAATTTTTCAGTAAACTCGCTCGTTTTGTCCTGTGCACTGAAAACTTGTTCATGTGCGCTAAGCAATGCGTTTTGAATTTAAAATATTACCTTCTGTGCGGCCGTTTATCAAATTTGAGAGATGGCGAGTCGTCGGCTTCTGCCCCCATGGCATGAGTGCTGGGGTGTTCGGGATAAACATGAGCGCTCTTTTTCCCATTCTTGGGTCCTTCGAGGGAGGCTCTCAACACAACAAACTAGGCAATTGGACTATAATGCTTGAACACTCTCACTTAGCCATAGAATTCTATAATTTTAAATTTCGGTGAAGCCCCTAGTGTTCGGAAGACTGAGTTCGGGGCGCTATCCACGCCTAGGCCGGACAAAGCCAAATCCTCTCTCTAAGCGGCATAGGTATTTAGGGACTCGAAAACCTCTCGAACAGCGACTAGCTCTTGCCTCATCATGACGGTCAGTTTTAGCTTTCTCTACCGAGGTGCTTAGCCCAGCTCAACCGGGGCACAATCGTAGTAGTTCTCCTAGTGCTACCTTAGCCGATATAACGGAACGTAAGGTACCAAAACATAGGAACGGGTGAGGGAGTCCTGGTTTAGGGGGTGTCCGGATGGCCGGACTATACCTTCAGTCGGACTCCTGGACTATGAAGATACAAGATTGAAGACTTCGTCCAGTGTCCGGAAGGGACTTTCCTTGGCATGGAAGGCAAGCTTGGCGATACGGATATGCAGATCTCCTACCATTGTAACCGACTTTGTGTAACCCTAACCCTCTCCGGTGTCTATATAAACCGAAGGGTTTTAGTCCGTAGGACAACATACAGAACAACAGTCATACCATAGGCTAGCTTCTAGGGTTTAGCCTATCCGATCTCGTGGTAGATCTACTCTTGTACTACCCATATCATCAATATTAATCAAGCAGGACGTAGGGTTTTACCTCCATCGAGAGGGCCCGAACGTGAGTAAAACTTCGTGTCCCTTGCCTCCTGTTACCATCCGGCCTAGACGCACAGTTCGGGACCCCCTACCCGAGATCCGCCGGTTTTGACACCGACATTGGTGCTTTCATTGAGAGTTCCTCTGTGTCGTCGCCCTCAGGCTTGATGGCTCCTACGATCATCAACAGTGATGCAGTCCAGGGTGAGACCTTCCTCCCCGGACAAATCTTCGTCTTCAGCGGCTTCGCACTGCGGGCCAATTCACTTGGCCATCTGGAGAAGATCAAAACCTATGCCCCTGGCCGTCAGGTCAGATTTGGATGCTTAAAATACACGGCTGACATCCGTGGGGACTTGATCTTCGATAGATTCGAGCCACTGCCGAGCGCGCCGCACTGTCACGACGAGCATGATCTAGCTCTGCCACCGAACAGTGCCCTGGAGGCCACACCCGCATCGGCTTCGACCCTTAATTCGGAGCCAACCGCGCCGATCGAGGATGGGTGGTGGGATGCTGCCTCGGGGGCTATGATCCCAACGGCGATCGAGCCGAACACCCGCCCCGCACTATGCGAGACTTGTGACTCCAAGGAGCCAGACTCCTCTCCGGACTCCGAACCCTCCGCGCCCCTGCCGATCGAATCCGATTGGGCGCCGATCATGGAGTTTACTGCTGCGGACATCCTTCAGCACTCGCCTTTCGCAGATATTCTGAAGACACTAAAGTCTCTCTCTTTATCAGGAGAGACCTGGCCGAACTACGGTCAGCAAGGTTGGGATACGGACGATGAAGAAATTCAAAACCCACCCACCACCCACTTTGTAGCCACTGTCGACGATTTAACCGACATGCTCGACTTCGACTCCGAAGACATCGACGGTATGGACGCCGATGAAGGAGAAGATAAAGAACCAGCGCCTATCAGGCCCTGGAATGCCACCTCGTCATATGACGTATACATGGTGGACGCACCAAAAGATGACGACGAGGAGCGGAAGGACGCACCAAAGGCTTGTTCCCTCGAAAGGCAGTCAAAGCGACAATGCAAGCGCCGCCCCAAATCCCGCCTCGACAGAAATAGCGATCACACAGACCCAGCGCTGGAGTAGGGCGAACCGCTGCCGGACAACGGCAATCCGGATAATCAAACCGAACAAACAAATTCTATCAAGGATAATGGTCCGGACGACATAACGCCGGACAGGCACCCGGAGCAGCAGAATGCCCGTAAAAGGCTTGTTGCCACCGCGAGGAGTCTTAAAAAGCAGAAGCAAAGGCTCAAGGCCGCGCAAGACACACTCCAAATCAGATGGAGTAAAATACTCATCACTGCAGCAAGGTACGGCGACAATCGCCCCTCCAAGAGCTACCCAAAGCGGAAGCTGCTACCCGAATTCGATGAGGAGGCCTCAGACCCCCCACAACCAAATATCAAAGCAGCCACCTGGTCGGATAGACGACCCCTCTACCAACATAGAGCGGCATACAACGCCGCTCACAATACAATACGCGACCCATGCGAGGGCTCGCACCCAAAGGACGGCGCAACAAGATCCATCTATGGACCACGCAAGCGCGCCCCAGCATACAATGCAACACAACAAACATCCGAATAACACGGTACACCCAGCTACAGGGGTGCCGCACACCCCCTATGTTTCACCGATGAGGTGCTGGACCATGAATTTCTAGAGGGATTCAAGCCCGTAAACATAGAGGCATACGACGGAACAACAGACCCTGGGGTCTGGATTGAGCACTACATTCTTCACATCCATATGGATCGAGGAGATGATCTCCATGCCATCAAGTACTTACCCCTCAAGCTCAAAGGGCCAGCTCGTCACTGGCTCAAAGGCCTCCCCGAAAGCTCCATTGGAAGTTGGGAAGAGCTCGAAGACGCATTTCGAGCAAATTTTCAAGGGACTTATGTCCGACCTCCGGATGCGGACGATTTGAGTCATATAACTCAACAGCCCGGAGAGTCAGCCCGAAAGCTTTGGATCAGGTTTCTTACTAAAAAGAACCAGATTGTCGACTGTCCGGACGCCGAAGCCTTGGCAGCTTTCAAGCATAGCGTCCGTGACGAATGGCTCGCTAGACACCACGGCCAAAATAAGCCGAGAACGATGGCCGCATTAACAAACCTCATGACCCGCTTTTGCGCGGGTAAGGACAGCTGGCTAGCCAGATGCAGCAGCAGCGACCCCAGTACATCTGAAGTTAGAGATGAAAACGGGAAATCACGGCGCAACAGCAATAACAAACGCCGGAATAAAGAAGACAGCACGAAGGGCATGGCAGTAAATGCCGGAGTCAAAAGCTCTCGGCTAGGTCAAAAGCCGCCCCCTAAAGGCACCATGGATGAACTGTCCAGCCTCAACAAAATTCTGGACCAAGTATGTCAGATCCATAGTACCCCTAGTAAACCTGCTAATCATACCCACAGAGAATTTTGGGTCTTCAAGTAGTCCGGCAAGCTCAACGCCGTACACAAGGGGGAGGATACACCATGTGAAGACGAGGACGAGCCCCCCAAGCAACACATGGGGGAACAAAAGAAATTTCCACCAGAAGTCAAAACAGTAAACGTGTTACACGTGATCAAGGGAAAAAACAACGCGGCATGTCAGGACCCCGATTCCAAGTCACATCGATCTAGCCTGTAACACTTCATATCACTTTGCGGCCTCACGCACGGTATTCCCACGGGTGTCGCCTTACCATGGCCCGGGACCGTTTGTGCCTTTTGGCTCACGTATATGATAGTGTCGCTAGCATCCATATGACAGGGAACCCGGGCCGACATAGCTAGTCGTTAACCCAAAGTGGCACTAACCTATGGGGACAGGCATACACGAATCACATCGAGCATGTCGGTCAGCAGCGTGTGAATCCGGGCTGTAGCACTAGGCTAACAGGGCTCCGGGAACCCGGGCTGTAGCAGGCTAGGCAGGACTCCGGATGTCACCGCGTGACATTTCCCCGAAGGGACAGACACAGGAACGAAGTGAAACACATGCCGGCCAGTCAAGTGTCCTGAGCAGTAGTGCTGGGCTAACAGGACTCCGGTGAACCGAGCTGTAGCGGACTACTATGGCTCATGGAAGCACTAGACTACATTTCCCCATAAGAGAGGCTGCCAAGGATAAACAACTAGATTTTCGGATCCCACACATACCAAGCATTTCAATCATGCACACAATACGCTCGATATGTGTAAATACAACATGGCATCACAACATAACTCTACAACTCAAGTATTTATTCATTAGGCTCCGAGGAGCGAGATATTACAAACATGGGTCTCATGACCCAACAATCATAGCATACAAGTCAGAGCACATGCGGAAGCTTAACATGTATGAGAACAGACATCTACAAATGGAAAAGGCTAAGAAGCCTGACTATCTACCAGATCCTGCCGAGGGGCACAAGATCGTAGCTGAGGTATCAAGCTAAACGTCGAAGTCCACGCGGAACTACTAGCGAGACTGAAGTCTCTCTGCAAAACATAAATTAAGCAAACATGAGTACAAAGGTACTCAGCAAGACTTACATCAGAACTAGCTACATATGCATCGGTATCAACAAGGGGGGTGGAGTTTTAACTGCAGCAAGCCAGCTTTGACTCAGTGGCTAACTTGAACTACGACTGCAAGCAACTCTTTTGAGGTGGCGCACACGAGTCCACATATTCACCATCCAATACACCACTATGGATCCGCTCACGTCTCCCTACGAGAAGGCCATCCATAGCACTCACGCTTATCTTGCGAGTTTTAGGGTATCCACTTTCACTTGTCTATGAACTATGCAAGGGGTCCAAGTTTCCATATCCGAGGAATCCGACTATTCGAATAGATAATGATAACCCTGCAGGGGTGTACTTCTTCACACATGCTCCCACCACTTACCACCATATACACGTCATGTATCTCGGCAACCTTCAAGCGGAAGCCTGGCGAGGGTGTCGGCCACGGCCTACCTAAACACTTAAGTCTCTAGTCCAGGTTTATCGCCTATTCAGGTTCCATCCGCAGGGAGTCTGGCCGAGGTTTCCACATACGGCCCCGAACGATGTGAACAGGGTTCCCGAGACACCAAACGGGCGCCCGGTACACCGTGCCACGGTGTATCTACCACATCATAGCCCACCCCTAGGGTCAGCGCTACGCATGACCGCCAACACATAACCTACAAACACCAGAAACTAGTTGCAACTCCTCGACAGAGTGCTAGGGTGATTAAGAAGCCGAGAGGGTCAATTAAGGATCCCAATGGGTGGTAGTAACTGTTCATGGATCACAGACACAGAACTCAGTTCCTGAGGATGGCTGCAATGAGACAACCCACCCTGTACTCCTACATGGCCTCTCACCGCTACCTTTACCAAATCGTGTTCACACCCTTAGCTCACACACAGTAGGACATGTTCATCACTGTTCCAATTCATCCCCGATGAATCAGACCTGACTCAACTCTAAGCAGTAGCAGGCATGACAAACAAGCATGTATGAGTAGGCACATCAGGGCTCAAACAACTCCTACTCATGCTAGTGGGTTTCATCTATTTACTGTGGCAATGACAGGTCATGCAGAGGAAAGGGGTTCAACTACCGCAACATGTAATAGTTGAATCGTTGTTGTCCTAATGCAGTAAAAGAGAGCAGGAGCGAGAGAGTGGGATTGAATCGGAATGAACAAGGGGGTTTTTCTTGCCTTGCACTTCTGAAGATAACATTGAGTCTTCATCAGTGTCAACGATCATAGCGTCAGAGCAGCGTCTACCGAGAGGGGACATTTACCGGCAAACAAGGAAGAACATAATCAATGCGATGCAACAAAATGATGCATGATCATGACATGGCAATATGCCGTTGATTGAGCTAATGCAACTAGCAACAAGTTAAATGGAGTTGGTTTGAACACTAGGTTCAAATTCAAATTCAAACTATGAATTCAAATAGTGCATTATCATGTTTTGGACTATACAATGAGGTTAAGTTGTTCAAACATGCATGAAAATGCCATATTCAGATTCCTTGGATTTTTCTGATCATTTTTCATATATAATTTATTTCATTTGGAGTTACGGTTGAATTTCTATGAATTTTAGAAGTTTATACTAATTTCTGGAATTTTCTGAATTATTTTTAATCCAGAAAATGAGTTATGGCGTCACCACTATGTCACCGTGACATCAGCAGGTCAACTGACCCGGTCCAGGTCAAACCTGACCAGTGGGGTCCACTGGTGAGTGACACAATTAACTAACAGGGCTAATTAAATTTAACTAATCAAATTAACAGCCACTGGGCCCAGTGTCAGTGATTAGCCCAACTAATTTAGTTAGTCCTAATCCTAACTTAATTAGCAGGCGGGTCCCATTTGTCATTGACCCAGGGGGGTCAAACTGGGCCCACCCGGGGTCAACTCGGTCAGCGGGGTCAACCCACCGGCGTTAAGCCGCCGGCGAGGTCAGCGGTGGCCGCGGGCTTCAGAAAAGCTCCACAGAGCTCGGTTTTGGACGCGGTTTGTGGCTACCGAAATCTGAAAGTCTCGCGCATCTAAAGGGGGCAACGGCTCGCGCCGGAGTGGACAAAATCGACGGCGGCGGCAGCTGCGGTGGCCGGAGTACGGGTGCACTCGGGAGCGGGGCTACGGTGCCCATGGGGTGGCGTGCTTGGCCCCTACGGCACCTACGCGGTGCGGTGAGCACGTGGGTGTGCTCGGTTGGGGGTTGCGGCAGCTGTGGCCACGGCGGCGAGAGGCTCGGCGGCGGCGCGGTTCGGTCTCCGGCGAAAAGCACGGCTAGAGGAAGGGTTGGAGAGGGAAAACAAGGGGGAAACGACGGAGGCTCACAGAGGGGTCGAACGGAGTCGAAGTCGGGGCCGGGGAAGCACGGATGGCGGCGAATCAAAGACGAGGTCGCCGGCGGCCGAAGGTTGAAGAAGAGCTCGAAGGCGACGCTGCAGGGCTTCCGGCGGGGCGTGGTTCGGTGGAGAGGAAGGGGAGGACGCGGCGGTGCTTCTGGGCTGCTCGAGGGAACGAGGGGGAGGCGATGGCCGCAGTGGTGCTCATCGTCGGTGGTGCATCCATGGAGGCTTCGGCCATGGCGGGGAACGGGCGAGGGGGAGAGCAAGGGAGGGAGAGATTGATCCATACGGTTCTGGGGGGTGGCGTGGCGCGACGGAAGGCCCAGGGCGCCCCGGGAAAGCAGGAGGTGGCCGGGCGCGCGCGTGCGTGCCGCGGGCACACGCCCTCATGCCTACTGGCACAAGGTTGAAGACAGGGGAGGAGTTGGGCTGGGCTGGCTACAGTGTTGGGCCGCATAGCTGGGCTGCAGGTAAGCCAGGTAAGTTTCTCCTTTCTCTATTTTATTTCCTGTTTTATATTTTTCTGCAACTTTGTGGCTTTTCTAAAAATGCTTAGGCACTTTCAAAAATCACCAAACTACTCATGCCCACTGTTTAGCATATAACCAACATGGAACATTTCAGTTTAGGATTATTTGGACATCTAAAATATTCTATAGCATTTAAATGCCCAAATGCAAATAGAGTATGATTTAATTCAGTGACCCTATGATGTCCTAGAAATATGTGCACCATTTCTGTCAGAGGTTTAAGACAAAGGAAGAGATGATGAACATTTTAGAAGGGCATTTCAGGTTTATTGAAAAATATTTTAGTAAATCCTAGTTGGATTAATGGGGTGCTGGGGGTTCTGTCATCCCCATTTCAATTTTCTGAGTAAAGTAGACATGATGCAACACCATATGTTAGCACTAGGCATTACCAGAACTTGGGATGTGACACGGCACCCCCAGGAAAATATACCCAAGTGCCTGTCACCGCGAAGTCCTGCCACTGGTCGTCTCAACCGATCACTTTCGACCATCGCGATTACTCAGCAAGTATCCGACACGCAGGTTGGGCTGCTCTGGTATTAGACCCAGTAATTGGCGGATATCACTTCACACGAGTCTTGATGGACGGCGGCAGTAGCCTAAACCTAATATATCAAGATACAATCCGTGGGATGGGGTTAGACCCAACACAAATTCTCCATAGCAATACTACCTTTAAAGGAGTAATGCCAGGCCCAGGGGCTCGTTGTACGGGCTCCCTCCTACTACAAGTTATATTCGGCTCCCCCGATAACTTCCGTCACGAGCATTTAACTTTCCACATCGCTCCGTTTCAAAGCGGCTATCAAGCACTCCTCGGACGAGAAGCTTTCGCTCGCTTTAATGCAATACCACACTACGCCTCCCTCACACTCAAGATGCCTGGTCCACGTGGCATCATTACAGTGCACGGAAATATCAAGCGATCTCTGCGGGCCGAAGAGAGTGAGGCTGCCTTGGCAGCTGCACACTAAAGGCGCCCGGACCAGCGAAAGCATCCAATAGGTCGTCAAGACCTCAGACACAACTAATCGAGTCTGGCGCCGCTACTTATACCAAATGAACGGTCACACCCCTATTTGTCAATACAAGGGGCTCAACATGCGCAGACAAGTGGCAATTTCTTCTCACCTTGAATTATACATGGTTTCTTTATCAAACTATCTTTTTGCACGACAACTTTTTTCACCTAAATTCCTCTCTTTTCCAGACGATCATCGTGCAACACCCATCCAGGATACGGCACAACGGAGACACAGGCGCAGACGTGCAGCAGGGACCCGCTCCAAGGATTCTTTTTAGATTAAGACCCTGCATAAACCTTTTTACTGTCTCTTGTTGATACATATCCACCGTTGAGAAGGATGCTGACGTCTTGGCATGTGGCCACGCCAGAACATGCACGTACCTGGACAAAAGGGGCTTCTTACAAAGGCCATTATTTAGGCCCGGTTTATACCACAAAGACCGAATACCTTAGGGAGCGTTCGGCGTAGCGAGTTTGGCCCTATATGCATCAGCTCCGAATCATTTTCTTGGTCAAATGTTGGGTTTGCCTGGCTCCTGTGTTTTGGTGCCTTACGTTCCGCTTTACCAGCTAAGGTAGCACCAGGAGAACTACTGCGATTGTGCCCTGGTTCATCCAGACGAGCACCTTAGTAGAGAAAGCTGAAAACTGACTGTCATGATATAGCATGAGACTGGTCAACCACTCGATGACCTGTGGGAATGTTAGAATTCCTCCGCCTTAATGAAGGGCCGTTTTCCGACCAGGCATGTACGCACCCCGAGATCGGGAGAGTGCGGAGCCACCAGGGGCTATCTAGTAGCCCCACTGTCAAACTCCTATGGCTAAGTGATAGTGCTAAAGCATTATAGTCTGGTTGCCTCGCTCGCTCCGCTATCACCTCCTTAATAGGACCAAGATGTTGGGTTAAGTGTGAACGCGTGTTTTGCAAGCACCTCCGCATTATATGCGTGAGGGTTGAAGCCGACGGCTGCAATCTTTCAGGTTATACATGTGTATACATAAACGGCCGCCCAGGAGGCATCATATTACTTTCAGGCAAAAGTATAAAAATAGCCTTATAAAAATTTATAAAAGCATTGCGCTTACAATAAGATTACATATCACTCAAACATAATATTTTTTGAGAACTGGGTCTCTATCAAACGAGCACCCTCAAGAACTTCTTCAAAGTAGTGCTCAGCAGCCCTTCGACCTATGGCCGAATCCCGCACTGCAACAGTGGTAGCATCCATCTCCGCCCAGTATGCTTTAACACGGGCAAAGGCCATCCGTGCGCCCTGTATGCATGCCGACCTCTTCATCGCATTAATGCGCGGCACCACATCAAGGAATTGCTGCACCAAGCTGAAATAGCTGTTTGGTTTTGACCTTTCCGGCCATAGCTGATCCACAACAGACCTCATGGAAAGTCCGGACAACCTATTTAGTTCGGCCCATTCGGCTAATTGGTCAGTCAATGAAAGCGGACGCTCGGGAGAATGGAATTGTCTCCAAAACAGCTAGTCTACTTCATGGTCCGTCTGACCCTGGAAATACTTGGCCGCATCGGCAGTGCTCACCGCCAAATCCATATATACATCCTCCGAACTCCACAGCCGATCCAGAGGGGCATACCGTGGATCTCCGAACTTCCTCCGCAACATAAAGGATTTCCCAGCTACAATATCCCCGGCTTCCCGCAGCTCCTGCTTTGCCCTCATAGCAGAGCGGAGGTCCTTTTTCATCGCAGCAGCCTTCTCAAGGTCCGATGCCTTCGCTTGGTTTTCCTTTTCAAGAACCCGGCAACAGTCGGCGGCGGCTTTTAATTCTATGGCCATCTTGGCCATCTTGTCTCGGCTCTTGCCATGCGCGGCCTTCTCAGCTTGCAACTCTTCGGCCGCCTTCAAAGCAGCCGCATTACCCAACCTCGCTTGTTCCTTGGCTCGGGCAAGTTCTGCCCGCAAGACTTCAACAGTGGTAGCTCCATCTGTAGTCACAACATATTAAAGATACTGGCATCATGCTGCTCTTCCTATGTGGCCTTTACCAGATAATGACACTTACCCTGTGCCTCGTCAAGCCTTTTGTTAACAAGCTCGATGTCGGCGTCTGCCGCATCCAACTGTCGTTCTAAATGGGCAAATTCGCTAGTCCGGCTAGCCACCGGAGCTTCCATCACCTGCACATAGAGGCAGTATGGTTATTACCTGGGAATATGATCCTCTGTTCGTCGTCGCTTCCGACGACAACCAGAGTCTCAGGGGCTACTATCTACATAGGGCACACCTAGCGTGTGCAGGACTATCATACATTCTTTTACGTACCTCAAAGCATGTCAGTAGACTCATAAAAGCTTCATGCAATCCGCTTTAGGCGGACGATATTCTCTCCATCACCGTATTCATCAGCACACGGTGTTCATCTGAGATGGCCGCTCGCCCCACCAACTCCCTCAGAACATCCGATCGCACACTATACAGTGCCGGACTCTTTTGTCTGCTCTCTTCGGGAGCCGGACACTGGGAGCTTCGGGGGTCAATGGGATTATCTTCCGGTCTCACCAGACTCGGAGAGGCCCTCCGCGACGACACTTCAGGGTCGCCCACTTCCGGAGAGGAGGAGTCCGGAGGAGGCGTTTCGCTCTCCATCATCTCTGGAAGAAGATCCCCTGAAGACGAGCTCATTTGAGAGGGGCTAAGGCCCGAACTGCAAAAAAATATGCGGTGGTTATTTTCTCAGAAGAAAAAGATGGCATATCTGTACTATTAAAGTATTTCGGGTCACTTACGACTCGCGGGAGAATTGATCCCCCCGCGGACTTTGTGCGGCAACAGCGCCCCCCAAGGTAGGACCCTCTGTGGGAGACTTCTTCTCTCGTTTGGAAGCTTCGGCTTCCGAATCCCCGGGCGTAGTACTTTTCCTCTTCTGGTCGTCTTCCTTCATGGAGACGCTCGCTCCCTCGGCTAGGATGGGCAGCGTTGGGGGCCCGCGGCCACCCGCATTATCCTCCACAGTATCTTCCTTCAAGGGCTCCGGGCAAGGTGCGGTCTGGAGCATCTTTTCCAATACCGGATTTTCCAAACCCTCAGGGAGGGGGGCCAAACACCGAATCAACTTCGCCTTTGTTAGCCAGTCCTGGTCAAAAAGCCAACTCTCAGAAATAACTTCGTAACAAAGGAGAGATAGTATGTTCGGCCGGAAGTTACTACTCAGGCCCACGTCCTCGGTGATTTCTGGACACTCCACCTGAGGTCCGAAGAATGACTTGTACATCTCCTCGTGCGTCAGGTCGAGAAAATTTTGAATCACACGCGGTCCCTCGGGATTGAACTCCCACAGGCGAAGAGGCCGGCATTTGCAAGGCTGGACTTGACGAACCAACATAACTTGTATTACCACAACCAAACTGAAATCTCCATTGAAGAGATCTCGAATGCGGCTTTGCAGTATAGGCACGTCCTTGGCTGGACCCCAGCTCAGACCTCTGCTTATCCATGACATCAGCTGTGGTGGAGGGCCCGAGCGGAAAACAGGGGGGCTGCCCACTTGGCACTTCTAGGAGCCGTGATGTAGAACCACTCCTGTTGCCACGATTCAGACACCTCTAGGATGGAACCTTTGGGCCACGGAGCTCCCGTCGTCTTGCGTATTGAGGCACCTCCACATGCTGCATGTTGCCCCTCGATCATCTTCGGCTTCACTTCAAAGGTCTTGAGCAATAGGCCAAAGTGAGGGGTAACCCGGAGGAAGGCCTCGCACACGACAATAAATGTCATGATATGAAGAAAGGAGTCCGGAGCTAGATCATGGAAGTCTAGCCCGTAGTAAAACATCAAACCCCTGACGAAAGGATCCAGAGCAAGGCCTAGACCTCAGAGGAAGTGGGATACGAACACGACGTTCTCGTTGGGTTCGGGGGTGGGGACGGCCTGCCCTCGGGGAGGCAGCCGATGCAAAATCTCGGCGGTCAGATATCTGGCCTCCCTCAACTTTTTGATGTCTTCTTCCGTGACGGAGGAAGGCACCCATCGGCCTTGAAGGCTAGATCTGGACATGACTGAAGGTTCGGAGCACCTGACCTGAACTTTGGGCGCTTGGGCTTAAGGTGGGGGAAGGATTCGATTGAGCACGGGAGGGAAAAATAAAAGCCTTGTCCCTTTATAAAGAGGGTGAATATCAAGCGTCCTCTCCGTGTCCGTTTGGACTTGCCTATAATCTAGAAGTCCTAGAAGCGGTTGGGTTACCCACGCCCGTATTGATGAGAATCCCGGAATAAGGGGACACGATCTCTGCTTTAACAAGACGTGCCAAGGAAACCGCCTCGCATGACGCGCTGAGGTGGGATAATGAAACGACTCGGTTAAAGGCTTGGCCGTGGTGTGTCACACTACGGAATACGTCAGCAGATTAGATTTGTGTAAATGTTATTCTCTCTATGGCAATATGTGGAAACTTATTTTGCAGAGCCGGGCACTATCTTTGTGTTCAAAATCTTCTATGAAGTACTTGGAGGAGGAACCCGCCTTGCAATGCCGAAGACAATCTGCGCGCCGGACTCGTCGTCATTGAAGCCTGGTTCAGGGGCTACTGAGGGAGTCCTGGATAAGGGGGTGTCCGGATGGCCGGACTATACCTTCAGCCGGACTCCTGGACTATGAAGATACAAGATTGAAGACTTCGTCCCGTGTCCGGAAGGGACTTTCCTTGGTGTGGAAGGCAAGCTTGGCGATACGGATATGCAGATCTCCTAACATTGTAACTGACTTTGTGTAACCCTAACCCTCTCCGGTGTCTATATAAACCGGAGGGTTTTAGTCTGTAGGACAACATACAAAACAACAATCATACCATAGGCTAGCTTCTAGGGTTTAGCCTCTCCGATCTCGTGGTAGATCTACTCTTGTACTACCCATATCATCAATATTAATCAAGCAGGACGTAGGGTTTTACCTCCATCGACAGGGCCCGAACCTGGGTAAAACTTCGTGTCCCTTGCCTCCTGTTACCATCCGGCCTAGACACATAGTTCGGGACCCCCTACCCGAGATCCACCGGTTTTGACACCGACACCGGGCAAACCCAACTATTGACCCAAGACATGATTCGAAGCCGATGCATATAATGCTATAAGTTCGGGGTGCCGCACTTGTGAAAGTGTTCGGACTTCTCACACCATATCGTGGGGTACTTAAGCCCCTAGCATATTGGCCGTACCAAAGTGTACGGGTGCAACATGTCATGAATGAACATATATTCGTAAAAAAGGTAGTGCAACAATAGACGGAAGCTATGCATTGTTTATTTAAAAAAGCTACGATCAAAGCAGAACGATACAAATAGTGCGATAAGGAAAAGATGGGACTATCAAATATGTCCTTTCCAGGGGCGCTGCGGAATGTTATGCGAAACAGGTATACTGCTCGTTATAGAGACCACCTTAGAGTTCCGTAGTGCGGCGTAGCTTTCTGCTTCCCTGGTTGTGTCGTTTGTGCGGCAATTGTACTGCCGGACAAGCCTTCCGAAGAATGGAGTCCTGAAAATAAGAGAAAATTTAAGAAATCGGAAGCCCCTAGTGCGGTTTAAGCCGCGTTCCGGGCGTGCCGTGATGGTGCCCCTCCCCCTGTGCCCATGGTATTTCCAGAGCGTAGTTATGTACGCGCAGCACTGGTTTCGCCAGTTCGCGAGGGCTGGGGTTGGGGACGCATTGTTATGCTTGCTCTAAACGTGTCGGGCGGCCTTGGTGTAGGTTACTCTGGGCGCGGTTGATGGTGTCCAGACGTTTAATGGCCGGACTAGAGAATTGCCTTGAGAGGCTGCTTTGTACTTCCGCTGCGATAGCCACCGTATACTCCTCCGTTCGGAGAGAGTGTTCGGTGTTTCCATTGACCGTGATGACGCCTTGAGGGTCTGGCATCTTGAGCTTGAGGTATGCGTAGTGCGGCATCGCAATGAACTTGGCAAATGCGGTTCGTCCGAGCAGTGCGTGATAGCCACTGCGGAATGGGACTATGTCGAAGATTAACTCCTCGCTTCAGAAATTATCCGGAGATCCGAAGACCACTTCAAGTGTAACTGAGCCTGTACAGTTGGCTTCTACACCTGGTATGACGCCTTTAAAGGTCGTTCTGGTGGGTTTAATCCTCGAGGGATCGATGCCCATTTTCCGCACTGTATCCTGATAAAGCAGGTTCAGGCTGCTGTCGCCGTCCATAAGGACTCTAGTGAGGTGAAATCCGTCAATAATTGGGTCTAGAACCAATGCGGCGAATCCGCCATGACGGATGCTAGTGGGGAGGTCCCTTCGATCAAAAGTGATCGGGTAGGAAGACCATGGGTTGAACTTTGGGGCGACTGGCTCCATCGTGTATACGTCCCTTAGCGCACGCTTCCGCTCCCTCTTGGGGACGTGGGTTGCATATATCATGTTCACCGTCCGCACTTGTGGGGGAAAACCTTTCTGTCCACTGTTGTTCGGCGGCCGGGGCTCCTCCTCGTCATCGCTATGCAGCCCCTTGTCTCTGCTTTCGGCATTTAACTTGCCTGCCTGCTTGAACACCCAACAATCCATGTTGGTGTGACTGGCTAGTTTTTCGGGGGTGCCATGTATCTGGCATGAGCGGTCGAGTATTCGGTCCAAACTGGACGGGCCTGGAGTATTTCTTTTGAATGGCTTTTTCCGCTGACCGGGTTTAGAGCCTTTGAATCCGGCATTAACTGTCGTATCCTCAGCATTGTCGCCGTTAATGTGGCGCTTTTGCTTGTTGCGACGTGACCTGTCACTACTGTCCTTGGTATCCGAATTACCAGGGCTCTTGGTCGTGTTATTGCTGCGAGCTAGCCAGCTGTCTTCTCCCGCGCAAAAGCGGGTCATATGTGTCATGAGGGCTGCCATAGATTTTGGCTTTTCCTGTCCTAGGTGCCGTGCAAGCCACTCGTCGCGGATGTTATGCTTGAAGGCTGCTAGGGCCTCTGCGTCCGGACAATCGACAATTTGATTTTTCTTGGTTAGGAACCGTGTCCAGAATTGTCTGGCCGATTCCTCTGGCTGCTGAATTATGTGGCTTAGGTCATTGGCGTCTAGTGGTCGCACATAAGTGCCCGGGAAATTGTCGAGGAATGCGGCTTCCAGGTCCTCCCAACAACCAATTGATTCTGCTGGCAAGCTGTTAAGCTAATGCCGAGCTGGTCCTTTAAGCTTGAGTGGGAGTTATTTGATGGTGTGTAGGTCATCACCGCGGGCCATGTGGATATGAAGGAGATAGTCCTCGATCCATACCGCAGGATCTGTTGTGCCATCGTATGATTCGATGTTCATGGGTTTGAAACCCTCGGGGATTTGATGATCCATTACTTCATCTGTGAAGCATAGTGGGTGTGTGGCACCTCTGTATTGGGCTACATCACGACGCAGCTCAAACGAGCTTTGTCTACCGTGTTTGGCCCGGCCGGATTTACTGTATCCGGCGTGACGAGTACCGTCTTGTGCCGTGGGGCGCCCACGTGATCCGTAGATCAATCTTGTTTGCCTTGCCTTGTCCTCCAATATATCTCGCAGGTCTGGTGCATTTTCCCATGCCTTGGTATTTTTTGAGCGGCGCAGGGGTGCGACTTGAGTGGAGGGCCGAGAGGCCTCTCTGTCGCGGCCACGAGGTGGCCGGTCGGCCGCATCATGCGCTGGTGATGTAGGTTTAAGTGCTTCCTCCTCTAATTGGGGTAGCAACTTGCACTTTGGGTAGCTCTTGGGGGGGGCGTTCGAGTTCATACTCTTCGGCCGCAAGGACTTCAGTCCATCTGTCGGCTAGCAAATCTTGATCAGCTCTAAGATGTTGCTATTTTTTCTTGAGGCTGCTCGTCGTGGCCATAAGCCTGCGTTTGAAACGCTCTTGTTCGACGGGATCCTCCGGCACGACAAATTCGTCGTCATCGAGGCTTGCCTCGTCTTCGGAGAGAGGCATATAATTATCGTCCTCGACCTCTCTGTCTGCCGCTCTCTCATGAGAGCTGGCTTGTCTATCCTCATGTGCTGAATCTTGCTGGAGGTGGTTGTCTTCGGCACTGTCCGGGGTGTTATTATCCCCCATGCCGGAATCACCGTTTTTGTTTTGGCGGGATTTAGAGCGGCGCCGCTGACGCCGGCGCTTAAGCTGCTTCTTGGAGGGGTCATCCTCCACTGTTCCATCGCCATTGCCTTCTTTTGGGGTGTCCACCATGTATATATCATACGATGAGATGGATTTCCAGTGCCCTATAGGCGCTGGTTGTTGATCGTCTCCTGCATCGGCGTCCATACCGTCGATTTCTTCGGAGTCGAAGTC
The DNA here is from genome assembly GCF_056163025.1 of Triticum urartu. Lineage (NCBI taxonomy): Eukaryota > Viridiplantae > Streptophyta > Magnoliopsida > Poales > Poaceae > Triticum > Triticum urartu. The sequence goes on from NC_141879.1 coordinate 720,126,403, forward strand.
GAGCATGTCGGTTAAATCATCGACAGTGGCTATGAAGTGGGTGGTGGGTGGGGTATGAATTTCTTCATCATCTGCATCCCAACCTTGCTGACCATAGTCCGGCCGGGGCTCTCATGACAAAGAGAGAGACTTTAGTGAATTCAGAATATCGCCGAAGGGCGAGTGCTGAAAGATGTCCGCGGCGGTGAACTTCATGATCGGCGCCCAATCGGGTTCGATCGGTCGGGGCACGAAGGGCTCGGAGTATGGAGAGGAGTCCGGCTCCTTGGAGTCACGGGCTTCGTAGAGAATAGGGCTGGTGTTTGGCTCGATCGCCATAGAGATTGCAGCTCCCGAGGCGGTGTCTAACCACCCATCCTCGGTTGGTGTGATCGGCTCCGAGCTAGGGGTCGGAGCGGACACAGGTGCGGCCTCCAGGGCACTGCTCGGCGGCAGAGCTAAATCATGCCCATCGTGACAGTGTGGCGCGCTCGGATGTGGCTCGAATCCGTCGAAGATCAAGTCTCCGCGGATGTCGGCCGTGTAGTTCAAACTTCCAAATCTGACCTGATGGATAGGGGCGTAGCTTTCGATCTGCTCCAGATGACCAAGCGAATTGGCCCGCAGTGCAAAGCCACGGAATACGAAGATCTGTCCGGGGAGAAAAGTCTCACCCTGGATCGCATCGCTGTTGATGATCGGAGAAGCCATCGGGCCTAAAAGTGACGACACAGAGGAACTCTCAATGAAAGCACCAATGTCGGTGTCAAAACCGGCGGATCTCGGGTAGGGGGTCCCGAACTATGCATCTAGGCCGGATGGTAACAGGAGGCAGGGGACACGATGTTTTACCCAGGTTCGGGCCCTCTTGATGGAGGTAAAACCCTACGTCCTACTTGATTAATATTGATGATATGGGTAGTACCACGAGATCAGAGAGGCTAAACCCTAGAAGCTAGCCTATGGTATGATTGTTGTTCGTCCTACGGACTAAAACTCTCCGGTTTATATAGACACCGGAGAGGGCTAGGGTTACACAGAGTCGGTTACATTGGTAGGAGATCTACATATGCGTATCGCCAAGCTTGCCTTCCACACCAAGGAAAGTCCCTTCCGGACACGGGACGAAGTCTTCAATCTTGTATCTTCATATTCCAGGAGTCCGGCCAAAGGTATAGTCCGGCCATCCGGACACCCCCTAATCCAGGACTCCCTCAGCTGCCCTGTTCACTAATGATGAGAGATCGCGTTACTTTTATATACTCAAAATATTTCCGTTCTCATTAAAGGGTGATGCTAAGATATGGTTTAATTCTCTTGATCCTGGTTGTGTGCGTAGTCCCCTGGATATGATCTATTACTTCTCTGCTAAATATTTCCCTGCTCATAAGAAACAAGCTGCTTTGAGGGAAATATACAATTTTGTGCAAATTAAAGAAGAGAGTCTCCCACAAGCTTGGGGGAGGCTTCTCAAGTTACTTAATGCTTTGCCTGATCATCCTCTTAAGAAACCTGAAATACTTGATATCTTTTATAATGGACTAACCGATGCTTCCCGAGATTACTTGGATAGTTGTGCTGGTTCTCTTTTCAGGGAAAGAACACCGGATGAAGCTGAAATCCTATTGAATAATATGTTGACAAATGAAAATAATTGGGCACCTCCTGAGCTAGCTCCTGCTCCAATTACTGAACCTATTCCTAAACCAACTCCGAAGAAGAGAGGTGTTCTATTTCTCAGTCCCGAAGATATGCAAGAGGCAAAGAAATCTATGAAAGAAAAAGTATTAAAGCTGAAGATGTTAAGAATTTACCTCCTATTGAAGAAATACATGGTCTTAATATACCGCCTATTGAAGAAACATATGATCTTAATTCTTTATTTATTGAAGAACCTCCTGATTCTGATATCCCGACACGGGTAATAAAGGTAAATTCTCTCTATAGATATGATAAAGCTGAAGTTCCTCCTACTAAAATTGCTAGTCAGTGCTTGGATGAGTTTGATAACTTTATGTTTAAGCAAGACGACTTAAATGCTTATTTTGGTAGACAATTAAAAGAAAGTGCTTATATGATTAGACGCTTGGGTGATTATATGGCTAATATTAAAGGTGAACTTAAACTTGTTAGCAAACATGCTTCTATGGTTACCACTCTAGCAGAACAAGTACTTAAGGCCCAAAAAGAAGTGCTTGATGAAATGAATAGTAAGAAAAATGATTATGCTGTTAGAGTGGCTACTAGAACTGGTAAAATGACTCAGGAACCTTTGTATCCTGAAGGACACCCTAAGAGAATCAAGCAAGATTCTCAAAGAAATAATATTGATGTTCCTAGTTCTTCTAAAAAGAAGAAGAAGAAAAATGATAGAACTGTGCAAACTTCTAGTGAACCTATTGCTGAACCACCTGATAATCCAAATGATATTTCTACGTCTGATGCTGAAACACAATCTGGTAATGAACATGAACCTAATGAAAATATTAATAATGATGTTCATGATGATGCTCAACCTAGTAATGATAATGATGTAGAAATTGAACCTGATGTTGATCATGATAACCCACAATCAAAGAATCAACGTTGTGATAAAAGAGACTTTGTTGCTAGGAAACATGGTAAAGAAAGGGAACCTTGGGTTCAGAAACCCATGTCTTTTCCTCCGAAACCATCCAAGAAAAAAGATGATGAGGATTTTGAGCGCTTTGCTGAAATGATTAGACCTATCTTTTTGCGTATGAGATTAACTGATGTCCTCAAAACAAATCCTTATGCTAAATATATGAAGGATATCATTACTAATAAAAGAAAGATACCGGAAGCTGAGATTTCCACCATGCTTGCTAATTATACTTTTAAGGGTGGAATACCAAAGAAACTTGGAGACCCCGGAGTACCTACTATACCTTGCTCCATTAAAAGGAATTATATTAAAACTGCTTTATGTGATCTTGGAGCCGGTGTTAGTGTTATGTCTCTCTCTTTATATCGTAGACTGGACTTGAATAAGTTGACACCTACTGAAATATCTTTGTAAATGGCTGATAAATCAACTGCTATATCTGTCGGTATTTGTGAGGATGTGCCTGTTGTGGTTGCAAACGTTACTATTTTAACGGACTTTGTTATTCTTGGTATTCCCGAGGACGGTAGTATGTCTATTATTCTTGGAAGACCTTTTCTTAATACTGCAGGGGCTGTTATTGATTGCAACAAAGGCAATGTCACTTTTCATGTTAATGGTAATGAGCATACGGTACACTTTCCAAGGAAACAACCTCAAGTTCATAGTATCAACTCCATTGGAAAAATTCCATTGATTATAATTGGAGGTTTTGAATTTCCTCTTCCTACTGTCAAAAAGAAATATGATATACTTATTATAGGGGATGTGCATATCCCCGTTGAGGTAACTTAGTGTTATTCGAAATTTCTCCGGTTTCATGATTATCGGAATGAGTTTGTTAACAAGACTTGATCAACCTTGTTAGTGGATTCTTTTTTATGAGCATGAGATGGATGAAACTAGAAGCACAACCTTCTGTACCCCACTTTTACTTTCTGTTATTTATATTAAATAAAGTAAAATAGTATTTTTCCGTCTGTTTCCTGACTTATCCATGCAATATAAAAATATCCTGAAAATAAAAGTCCTCGGAATGCCATGCCAATTTAATATGATTTTTCGGTAATATTTGAGGATTTACTGTGCAAAAATTACCATGGGAGGAGCTGCACCTGGCCACGAGGGTGGTGGGCGCCCCCCCCCCCCTCTAGGGAGCGCCCCCTGCCTCGTGGGCCCACGGTGGCCCTCCTCCACTTATCCCAACACCCACCTTCTTCCTCTGTCTCATACAAACCCGAAAAACCAACTCAAGCACGAGTTCCAGCCACTTTTGTTGTGATTTTCAATATCCTTGCTCAAAGCACCTCTCGCAAAACTGCTTGGGAAGATTGTTCCTTGGTATGTGACTCCTCCATTGGTCCAATTAGTTTTTGTTCTAGTGCTTTATTCTTTGCAAATTTGTGCTGCATAGGTGACCATGTTCTTGAGCTTGCATGTCAAATTTATATGGTTCCAAGTAGTTCTAATGCTTGATTTAGGCTCTAGGCACTTGTAGGAGTAGTTGCTATTAGTTTTATTGAAGTTGGTTTACTTTTGTTTGAAGTTACTAAAAATTTCAGAATTTTTCAGAGAAAAACAATATGCTTAGGAAGATGTTCCAAGGTGGTTCCTCTAAGAAGCAAGGACCCAGGATTGCTATGCGTGATGCTGACGAGGATCCACCAAGAGACGCTCCAGTACGGCCTTGCGAATGGCCGTCGAAAAATTTTATGGACCGTGCGGGAATTAAAGAAGAATTCAAAGCATATTTGCGTAATGCCGGTCTTGAGGATTTTGAGGCTAACAAATGCCCCCAGTATCATGATCTCACAAGTTCATTTGTGAGGAGGTTTGAATATTCATCTTCGCGTAATTCTCCTTCAGTCATGTTTGATCTCTATGACAAATCTTATACCATGGACTTAGAGGATTTCACTTCTGCTTGCAAACTTCCATCATGGGGTAGTGTTAGGGATCCCCCTAAATCTGAATTTAGAAACTTTCTTGCTAGTATAACTGTGGGGGAATCTAGAGATATAACGCAGGCTACCATAGGGAGCATTCACTTTCCTGCTATACATTATTTTGCTCTATTCATCGGTAGATGCATAAATGCTAAGGATGAAGCATGTCACATGTGTGTCCCTGATCTTAGCATTCTTAGGAGTGCTGTGTTAGGAGACCAATCTTATCATATGGGAGCCATTGTAGCTCGTAGGTTCATCATAATAGACATAATGGAGATTTCTTTGGAGGAATTTATGCAACCCGCTTAGCTCATTTTCTTGAGATAGACATTCGTGAGGGTGATACGGAGTTGCCTCCTGCATATTTAGATTATGACTCTATGGCTTCGCACCAGTTTGTCGAGAGGCCTGAATCACCTCTCTTATATCGTTTAATTTTTGATAAATGACGTGTTTTCCGTATTACTCTCCCTGCTCCGGCCTTCTTTGGTTCACAGACAAAAAGAAGATATGTTATTACCAGAGAAGAGGCAGAAGAGTACGAGAGGAGAGCGGAAGCAGCTCGACTCCATGCTGCAGCTCAGCAGTCGATAACCGCTGCACATCAGTATGATCCCAACTATTCCTCCTCATCACAGTACGACCCTGACAACTATTATTATGGATATCTGCCAGGCCAGCCGTGGCCATAGACCAACTTAGGCCAAAAGCCTAAGCTTGGGGGAGTACATATTTATCACCGGCATTACATTTATGTGCACACACACTCATTACTAGATGTCAGTGCTCATACTTTTTCACTGTAATATCCATGCTAGTTTAGTTTCCTTTTCCTGCTTTCTTCTTGTGTGTTTGTTAAACCTTAAGAAAAACCAAAAAATTAGTAGTAGTTTATTTTTCTGCTGTAGTAGTAATAATTAAAATGAAAACCGAAAAATATTTCCCGTTCTTCTTTTGCTTGTTGGGAGCTTTCCCGTGTAAATAGTTTTATTTCTTTTCTTTTCTTTGGGGGTCAGTAGGAGAAGACCATAATTAAATTGTTGAAGTGGCTCTTATATGCATTATTGTTGATTTAACCAAGAGCCCATATTGCCTTGTCTTCTCATGTTTATTGAATGCTCGCAGATTCCAGCTTAGTCCAATGCACGTACACTCTTATTGTTATTCACACCGTTCGGTCGTGCAAGTGAAAGGCAATTATGATGATATATGATGGACTGACTGAGATGAGAAAAGCTGGTATGAACTCGACCTCTTTTGTTTTTGTAAATATGATGAGTCCCTCGTTCTTGATTCAGCTTATTATGAATAAACATGCTTGATTAGCTATGAGTTATAATGATTTACCTTGTGTGCCAACATGCTATTGAGATGATTATGATGTGGTATGATGGGGTGGTATCCTCCTTTGAATGATTTAAGTGACTTAACTTGGCACATTTTCACGCATGTAGTTGAAACAAAATCAACATAGCCTTCACGATATTTATGTTCATGGTGGATTATATCCTACTCATGCTTGCATTCAATGTTTATTAATTTTAATGCATGTACATGGTTGTTGTCGTGCTCTAGTTGGTCGTTTCCTAGTCTTTTGCTAGCCTTCACTTGTCCTAAGCGGGAATACTGCTTGTGCATCCAATCCCTTAAACCCCAAAGTCATTCCAGATGAGTCCACCATACCTACCTATATGCGGTATCTACCTGCCGTTCCAAGTAAATTTGTATGTGCCAAACTCTAAACCTTCAAATAATCATTCTGTTTTGTATGCTCGAATAGCTCATGTATCAACCAAGGATGTCCTTATCTTCCGTGTTAGGCGGGTTATTCTCAAGAGGAGTGGACTCCGCTCCTCACTCATGAGAAAATGGCTGGTCACCGGGATGCCCAGTTCCCATGCTTTATGCAAACTAAATCAAAATTAATTGCAAACAAAACTCCCCCTAGGACCTGATGTATGTTGGAGGCACTCGTTGTTTCGAGCAAGCCATGGATTGATGCTGTCGGATTTCGGGTTCAGGCAGACCCTTGAGGTTCGAACACTGCGGTGTGCATGGAGATTTCGCCTCCTACCTACCTGCACCCCTCCGCCTCGCTAAGATCTAAGCTGTGGAAAGAACAACACAAGAGACACAGGGTCTATACTGGTTCGGGCCACCGTCGTGGTGTAATACCCTACTCCAGTGTGTGGTGTGGTGGATTGCCTCTTGGGCTGATGATGAGGAACAATACAAGGAAGAACAGCCTCGCGAGGGTGTGTTCTTGGCTGGGGCGACGAACTGCTGGGAGGAGTTCAGTCACCCTTCTCTCTCTCTCTCTTCTATCGCTTATCTCGATCTCTCTAAAACTCTCTCCCTCTCTTTCTGCCTATTGTTTATCTCGATCCCCTCGATCTCTCTTGCCCTGTGGGTGGCTGGTCCTATTTATAGAGGCCCTGGTCCTCTTCCCAAATATCGAGCGGGAAGGGAGCCAACAATGGCGGGCTAATTTGAAGGGGGGCAGCTAGTACTAGCTATCCTGATAAAAGTAGTATTCGCCTGCACAAAGCTCTGGTGGTGACGCCGTCTTGGGCTCCACAATGACCTCCGTCTTGCAGTCCTCCTGGTCTTGGTCTTGTTGCACCGAAATGGCAACCTTTGCCTGATGCCTCGATACTCCGCGGCTGTGCTTGCCCCCTTTGCACCAAAGAGGAAAGGAGGACACTGCGCGGGCTGGCACCCGCCTGGCGCCTTTGGTCGTCATGGCTTGCGTCACGGGCACCTCGTGAGGTACCCCGCCTTGATCTCTCCACCTCCTCGCGAGCCAGCCTGATGAGGCCAAGCCTGAGGAAGCTCCGTGCCGTCCGCCCCGCGAGGCTTGGCCCCTCGCGAGGGTCTTGGGTCTGTGTTGATGAAGATGGGCCGTGCTGGGCCCCCCTTTGAGCCACGCCGCAGGCCACAGGCAGGCAAGTCTGGGGACCCCCGTTCCTAGAACGCCGACAGTAGCCCCCGGGCCCAAGGCGCGCCCGGACTTGGCCGTGCAGGGAGGCGGAAGGGCAAGAGCGAAGCGCCGCGGGCCCTAACAGCCTACGGCCTTGGGCGTCGCATGGCGGTTGATTGGACGTGGGCGCCTTAGAAACCGCGTGAGTTGATAAAGGAGCGGCATCTGCCTAGGCTTTGCTTTTCGCTTTCTCCGGTTGCTGCTCAGATCCCCTTTCTTGCGCCTCTCCTTCCTTCCTCCAAAATTTCCAGATCTACTCCGACCGTGAGACCTAGGAAGCCATGGTGCCTCGTCAGCCCCCGGCCGTAGCTTCGTACTCGTCTGCCCTGGACTCGCCGAACGTGTCGGAGGCAAGCCTCGCCCGGTTGCACCGGATGGCGGCAGCGCGGGGCATCGACGGGGCGAAGGTGTTCAAGGCCGGCTCCGCCAACCCTGAGGGTCAAGGGAGCACCTTCTATCCGTTCTTCGTAAGCGCCATTGCTGCTGGCCTGGTGCCTCCCTTCTCCGAGTTCTTCTTCTCTGTCCTCCACTATTATAAGCTACAGGCTCTGCATCTCCACCCCAACTCCGTCCTTCTCCTGGCAATCTTCGCCTATTACTGCGAGGCTCACGTAGGGGTGCAGCCCTCAGTGGCCTTGCTGCGCCACTACTTCTACCTCCGGACCTCTCGCGGTCCTGCTTCCGCATGCGCGAGCTTCATCGCGTACGGTGGCGCCATTGCCATCTCGAACCCCGGGAAAAGGATTGAGGGCTTCAGGAGCAAGTGGGTCTTGGCGGATGCTAGGCGCATCCACCCTCGGCTGATCTTGCCCATGGAGCAGCCCACGAGCTTCAGCGATTGGGGTCGAGTGGAGCTTGCGGACCCCTGCGCGAAGCTGGTGTTGGAGAAGATGGACGCGGATCTGAGGCCGGCCAACATGGCGGCAGCGAAGCTCACCGGCGCGTCGCTGCTGAAGGAATTCCTGGAGCACCAGCTGGCTCCGCTTCGGCAGTACTCACTTCCGATGTGGAGGCCCCATCCGAGCCCCGCGGCCTTGGCCGACGGAGATCTGGCTGCGGTCCTCCAATCTCTGGTCGGGGGCGATGTGGCGAGGTTGGAGGGCGCTCCTACGCCCTTGTTCCTCCGCGACGACTGGGAGCAGGTAGTGGAGTCCATGCCCGTATTCAACGGGGACGGGCCCGTGCCCATGGCAACTCCCGAGGAACCGGTGGACGTGCCCTCCAACGACTCCAGCGAAGAGGAGGAAGGAGGGGAGCGGGAAAAAGGGCCTGACTCCGAAGCGACTGACGAAGAGTCGAGGGCTCCCCTCCCCCGGCGCAGGTCCCGCGTTCTCCGCCTCTCTCCGAGCGATGACGACGAGGATGACGACGAGGATTATGACGAGCAGGACGGCGGGAGCTTGCCCCCGATCCCGAAGAAGGACATGACCGGGCTGATCTCCCGCGGGTCGGCCCCGGCCCCGAGGCGGACCGCAGACGCATCTTCCGCTTCCAAGCTCCCCGAGGTTGACCCTTCCAGCCGTCTTTCAGGCTTCAAATTTGGCCGGAGGCCGCTCGAGCTCACTGGCGACGACCCGTAAGCGTTTGATTCTTGTCTTTATTTCTTGTTCTGCTTCTGAGGCATGACGTCCGCATCTCTTGGATAGGCTGGCGCCCGCAGCAAAGAAGTCGAAGGGAGCCCCCGAGGTTCCATCCGTGGCAGCGCCTCTGCCCGCGAAGGAGGGTGACCGCGGCACACGGACTTCTCCTGCCCGGTCGTCCTCGCGAGGCCTGGCTGAGCTGGCTGGGGCGAGCTCAGCCCCCATGGCCCAAGTGACTCCCGAGGTGCCTTTGCCTGCTGCCGCCACTGCAGCCGTTGGGGCGCAGCAGACTCTGCCTCAGGATGCTGTGGCCCCACTGCCGCCTTCTCCTCCTACTCCACTGGCGGCTGTCTCTCCGACTCCTTCTACCGTTCTGGATCGTGCTGCTGCTGAGCTGGACCGGCTGCGGCAGGATCTTCTTGGCGCCGACCCTCGCTTGGTGGCCGGGCGCTTGGAGCTGGCTTCAGGATGGGTTCGCTCCAACGCTTCGATTCGGGTGGCGCTGGTGCAGGCCTCGATGGCTTGCGACGAGGAGAAGCAGGCCGTCCTTGAGGCGAAGGCTGCTCGTGACGCAGCCCTGGGGGAGGTGGTCGACGTTCGTGGTCGCTGCAAGGCGCTGGAGGACGAGCTGCAAGGCCTGCGGGACGATCTCACAGAAGAGGCCCGCCTTCGCCAAGAGCAGGAAGAAGGCGTGAAGGCTCGCGAGGCGGCCGTCAAGGAGAGGGAGGTCAAGCTCAGGAAGCGCCGTGACCGCCTAGGCGCGCTGGAGCAGGAGTTGGGGGCGAGGAAGGCCGAGCTGGACGACAAGGCCCTCGTTCTTGCCGAGGACCGCGTGGCCTTCACGGAGATGGAGGCGAAGGCTCGCTCCTCACTGAGGACACTTTATGACAGCGGCCTAGAGAGCCCACTGGCTGGCGCCGAGGACGGCCCTGCCAAGCTGCTTCCCTTCCTGGTTCGTGCTCTTGAAGATGTCGCCCTTGGCCTTGGCCCCATGGCCGAGGCCGAGGCGCGTGTCCTGTCTTCTGCAGCACTGACGCGGGTCCTCACCCACATTTACCTTCACGATCCCGACGTCGACCTCGACAGCCTGCTGGAGCCAGTAAGCGGCGAGCGTGCCGCTGCCGCTGCCGAGGCCATGAAGGGTCGCGCGGAGGCTCTGCTGGGGAAGTTCCGGGCCTTCAGCACCAAGCCGAAGCAAGGCGCTGCCGACCCCACTGCTCCATAAGGCGAACCCACTCTGCGCTGCTCCACCGCCGACAAGTGACCCCGTTGTGGCTCCTATCCTGCCTTTAATTCCTGCACATGTATCATGCCTCGGGGAGGCATTTAAACTTGTGTTTGGCATTGAGATAACAGTGTGGATTGTAATATTTTCTTTTGAATTCCTTGAAATTTGCGCTTTTCCTTCCTACTTGCTTATGTTCTACGCTGGTAGAGCCCGGCCCCGCGCATACCTCACCCAGCGTTAGTCCTGACCAGAAACCAGGACGGGGCCAAGGAGTGAGGGGCTACATGACAAGTTAGGCTCCTGAGTCGCGATGCTCAGGTGTCCCCCTTGGCGCACGAACAGCAAGTAGGGAGGTGTGATGTGGGTGGATCTACCGTTCTACGTCTGCAGAGCCCGGCCGCGCGCATACCTCAACCACCGTTAGCCTTTCGGAACTAAGGAGTGAGGGGCTACGTGACCAGTTAGGCTCCTGAGTCGCGATGCTCAGGAGTCCCCCTTGACACTCAAATGGCCTTCGTACCTTGGCTCTGCTCGGGGAGAGGCGCGCGACGAACCAGGCCTGGGGGGACCTGGCTGGGCGGCGTGCGTCTGGGTGTGACCCAGGCGCAGCCCCCGTGCCCAGCCCCCTCACGCGGCACTCCCGAGGGGAGGCGTTACGACGAGGCTAGACACTGAGCTCTGGGCTCCCTGAGGTTGATGCGGCCCGGGGGCCACCCTCAGTTGTTTATCACCAGCGCGGAGCATAGCGCTTCCGTATATGTACGGGCATAGCCGCTCCTCGGCAGTGTCGTCAGCCAACGCGGAGCATTGTGCTTCCACTGGTATGTGGGAGGGGGGCCCCCTCCGGGAGGAGCCCCCGGGGCGTGTAAAGCCCCGCCCTGACACGTGGCTGGCACGGTAGGGCCTGGCGAGGTGTATCTGGGCACCTGTGAGCCCGCGCGGGACTCACGGGGCCCTACCCCTAGGCGGGTTGCGCCTGGCACTGGGCCTTATCTTGTGATGTGTCCCTGCAAATTCGGTTAGATGTCGGCACTCTACGTCCTCGGGTCCCGGCCCTCGAGCTGGTCTCAGCCGTCGCTGGTATGCCAGGTCGCGATGCCGTGGACAAGGCCAGAGGGTGAGGGCTGGAGAGCCAGTAAGAGCCCTGAGTCGCGATGCTCAGGTACCCCCCCCCCTTTAACGTGCAAGTGGTCGGCATGGAGAAGAAGAGGTGTCGTGGACCGGCATCAAATAATCAAGCATGGTGGGTTGAACGCATAATCGGAAATAAACGCAAATGGGATACATGCCGCTGGGTCTGGCCCGAGCGACTTGGGGATCATGCAGCCCGAGGGGCGCCCCCAACAAGGTAAGCTAACAACATGAAATAAAAGGGATACACGCCGCAGGGACGGACCCATGCGGCCTGGGAAAAATGCAGCCCTGGGGGGCGCTCCCAGCTGGAAGTGAAAACTTGAAAGATGTCACCAGATGACGTTGAGGACGAAGGGGTGTTGGTGTAGCAGACTCGGTGGGCTGCGGGAGCCGATCCTCACGAGCCCCCAGGCCCAGGGGCCTCGGGAGGCTCCGAAGGCGCTGGTGGCTCCTCGCGGACCATCTCCACCTCCGCCGGGGCAACGGAACGCCTGGCCTCTTATGCCTCCATGATGCCCCTCATGAGGCGCTGGTACGTGGCGGCCGCATTCGGCAAGCCGTAAGGCATGCGAACGTAGCTGTGGGGTGGACCTCCGCAGCGCCCCACTCACGAGGGCCAGAGGCGCTCCAGAGAGGAGACTCGGTTGAGCCCTGGTATGTCGATGCAGACGCGCAGCCCACCATCCTCGCTTGGATGGGGAGCCACTGCTGGTAGGCGGCGGCTGCCTTTCATGACTCTTGACTCCTGTAGCTCCTGAATGGCCTTGCTGACGAACTCCTGAGGGTCTGGCTCTCCTTGCCTTACTCCTTCTTGAGGGAAATGTGCTTCGAAACATGCCTCCATGTGGTGCCCAAGCGCCTCCCTCGTGACCCTAGCCAGGTCGGTGGCCCTCCAGGGGAGAGCCCCCGAGCCCTGCCTGAGGAGGGCGTTGGGCGTGCTTTCCTATGCGATGGAAGGAGGTTCCCCTTGGGCAGGCACGGGCCCAGAGGGGCCTGCCTCCTGAGGGGCCGGGCCGGACGATGTCTTCTTCTTCTTGGGGGCGGTCTCGGGAAGCCTCCTGCTTCCGCGATCCAGGTCTTCCAATGATGCGGCCTGAAAATCTCGTTCCAGGGAACACACCGCGTCCTTCTTTTCACAGGGCACCGTGATGACTCCGCCACTTCCTGGCATCTTGAGGACGTTGTAGCCGTGGTGAGTTACGGCCATGAACTTGGCCAGCGCCGAGTACCCAAGGATGGCGTTGTACGGCAGGCGAATGTGAGCGACGTCGAAGTCGATGAGCTCGGTGCGGTAGTTGTCGCATGCCCCGAAGGTGACAGGGAGGCGGACCTGCCCAATCGGGACCGTGGAGCCGTCGGTGATTCCGGAGAAGGGCTTGGTTGGCTGAAGCTGGCTGTAGGGCACTTGGAGATTGTTGAATGTTTCCACGGACAGGACGTTGAGCCCTGCCCCGCCATCAATGAGGGTCCTGGTGACCACCACGTTGCTGATGATTGGGGAACAAAGCATCGGGAGGACTCCGGCTGTAGCCGCACACTTGAGCTGATCTGCTGAGCTGAACGTGATGGCGCACGCCGACCACCTGAGAGGGCGCGCGGCTTCGAGCTTGGGGAGGGCTGCATTCACTTCGTGGGCGAACTGCTTGAAGATGCGTTGAGAGGGTGGGGCTTGAGCCCCGCCTAGGATGCAGGCGATCGCGCGTGGCTCCTGGAAGCCCCCAGCCCCCTCGTCCTGGTGGCGGTCCTCGTTACTCCTTGACTGCGGCGGCAGTGGAGGGAGGCCTGCGTTGCCTTGCGGGCGATCCTCGCGAGGCTGATCCCTCCAGTCTCCCTCACGAGGAGGGTCTTGCCAGCGATCCTCGCGAGGTTGATCGCGCCACCCTTGGCGCGGGCCACGGTCTTCCCAGCGTCCTGCGTTCCTTCCTCCTCCTCGACCGTAGCCCCGGTCACCGCGGTCGAGGCGACGGCCGATCCTTCCTTCTCGCACGGCTCGGAGCTCTTGACATTCGTTGGTGTTGTGGGTGTGGAGGTCGTGGTACACGCAGTACCGACTGCCCTTGGAAGGTTCGGGCTGATCTTTGCCCCGCTTGGTGTCTGGCTCTGCCGCGAGCACGGCAGCCCCCTTGCGCTTCACATCCTTGGCCTTGGGCTTCTTCTCTTCTGGGTCTGCGGCAGGCAGCTCGAGGAGGGAGAGACGCCCTTCCTCAGCCCTGGCGCACTTGGTTGCCAAGTTGAACAGCTCCAAGGAAGTGCACAGGTCTTCATGCATCGCTAGCTCCTCCTTCATCTTGACATCGCGCACGCCGTCGGAGAAGGCTGAGATGATGGCCTCCTCAGTCACCTTGGGAATCTTGAGGCGTGCGTTGTTGAAGCGCTGGATGTACTTCTGCAGGGTCTCCCCGGGTTGTTGCTTGATGCGGCGCATGTCGCTCACGGCGGGTGGCCGGTCGCGAGTACCTTGGAAGTTGGCGATGAAGCAGGTGCGCATCTCGTCCCAGGAGGAGATCGTGCCTGGAGCCAGGTTCAGGAGCCAGGTGCGGGCCCCGTCCTTGAGCGCCATGGGGAACCAGTTCGCCATGACCTTCTCGTCTCCGTTGGCAGCTTCGATGCCCAGCTCGTAGAGCTGGAGGAACTCCGCAGGGTCAGCCGTGCCGTCGTAACGAGGAGGCAGGTCTAGCTTGAACTTGCCGGGCCACGCGACGCTGCGTAGCTCGATGGTGAAGGCACGGCAGCCTGCTGTGGCCACGGGAGGCCTTGGGTGACGGAGAGCTTGGTCTTGCATGTCCCCACGCGCTACAGCTGGGAGCAGCGCGGGGTCTTGACGTGCTGGAGCAGGAGCATGGTCGCGACGTGCTGGAGCAGGGAGCGCCCGGGCAGCTTCTTGTGGGCGAGGGACTTCTTGGCAGCTCTGCTCTTGCCGCACTGGCACCTGACGGAGCGGGTTCCGCCCAGGGGCCAGGCGCCTTGGAGCCATGGCGCCTTCTTGAGGAGGAGGCGGCCGGGGCGCCGCCGGAGCCTCGTCGCCCGCGCGGGGCGGGGTGCGGTGCAGCAGAACGGACGGCGCAGGAGAGCCCCCTGCGGCGCGGACGAGCTCGGCGACGCGGTCAAGCCATTCTTCGTAGACGTCGTCGACGGGACAGTAGCGCAGGAGCTCGTTTGCCACGATGAGCGCAGCTCGAGCCTCCATGGGTGCGCGGAGCGCGCGGGACGAAGAACCAGCTAGGGTGAGCGAGGGAGTAGCGGTGCGGCCGTCTTGGCGCACGGACGGATGCTGAGACGATGCTTGCTGCTCGTCCCCCGCCGGGCCGGTGGCGGCGTTGACGGCAGGTGACGGGGAACGGCGAGGACGCCCGCCAACAGGAGCCGTCTGGGCGATGCGGGAAGCGAGAGCGGCCCGGCGCTCGGTGCGGGCCCGACGAGCGTCAGACATGGGCGCGATGGTCGGAGGAGAACGGGGTGGTGGAATACGAATTCCGGCGCACCCCTACCTGGCGCGCCAAATGTCGGATTTCGGGTTCCGGCAGACCCTTGAGGTTCGAACACTGGGGTGCGCGCGGAGATTTCACCTCCTACCTACCTGCACCCCTCCGCCTCGCTAAGATCTATGCTGTGGAAAGAACAACACAAGAGACATAGGGTTTATACTGGTTCGGGCCACCGTTGTGGTGTAATACCCTACTCCAGTGTGTGGTGTGGTGGATTGCCTCTTGGGCTGATGATGAGGAACAATACAAGGAAGAACAGCCTCGCGAGGGAGTGTTCTTGGCTGGGGCGATGAACTGCTGGGAGGAGTTCAGTCACCCTTCTCTCTCTCTCTCTCTTCTATCGCTTATCTCGATCTCCCTAAAACTCTCTCCCTCTCTTTCTGCCTATTGTTTATCTCGATCCCCTCGATCTCTCTTGCCCTATGGGTGGCTGGTCCTATTTATAGAGGCCCTGGTCCTCTTCCCAAATATCGAGCAGGAAGGGAGCCAACAATGGCGGTCTAATTTGAAGGGGGACAGCTAGTATGAGCTATCCTGACAAAAGTAGTCTTCGCCTGCACAAAGCTCTGGTGGTGACGCCGTCTTGGGCTCCACAATGACCTCCGTCTTGCAGTCCTCCTGGTCTTGGTCTTGTTGCACCGAAATGGCAACATTTGCCTGATGCCTCGGTACTCCGCGGCTGTGCTTGCCCCTTTGCACCAAAGAGGAAAGGAGGACACTGCGCGGGCTGGCACCCGCCTAGCGCCTTTGGTCGTCATGGCTTGCGTCACGGGCACCTCGTGAGGTACCCCGCCTTGATCTCTCCGCCTCCTTGCGAGCCAGCCTGATGAGGCCGTGCCTGAGGAAGCTCCGTGTCGTCCGCCCCATGAGGCTTGGCCCCTCGCGAGGGTCTTGGGTCTGTGTTGATGAAGATGGGCGTGCTGGGCCCCCCTTTGAGCCACGCCGCAGGCCACAGGAAGGCAAGTCTGGAGACCCCCGTTCCCAGAACGCCGACAGATGCTTGTTGGTGGAGGGGGAGTATAAACTTTACCATTCTGTTTGGGAACCGCCTATAATGTGTTTAGCATGGAAGATATCGCCATATCTTAGTTGTTACATTGACAATGAAAGTATACCGCTCAAAATACAATTTATCTCTATTTCAAAACCAAGCTCTGGCACCTCTACAAATCCCTGCTTCCCTCTGCGAAGGGCCTATCCATTTACTTTTATGTTGAGTCATCACCCTATTATTAAAAAGCACTAGCTGGAGAGCACAGCTGTCATTTGCATTCATCACTGTTAATTTATATTGGGTGTGACTACGATTGGATCTCTTTTACCATGAATTACAATGTCTAGTCAGTCCTTGATCTTTAAAGGTGCTCTGCATTTATGTTTTGCGGTCTCAGAAAGGGCTAGCGAGATACCATCTTGTTATATCATATTATGATTGTTTTGAGAAAGTGTTGTCATCCGAGATTTATTATTATGGCTTGCTATTTGATTATGCTATTGATATGAGTAATCATGAGACCTGAGAATTATTGCAAATGTGGTTAGTTATGATCTATGCTAAAAACTTGAATGCTTGCTTGACATAGTTACAACAACAAGAGCAAAAAGAGTTTGTAAAAGTTTTTCTTTCTTTTAGTTTGTCAACTGAATTGCTTGAGGACAAGCAAGGGTTTAAGCTTGGGGGAGTTGATACGTCTCCGTCGTATCTACTTTTCCAAACACTTTTGCCCTTGTTTTCGACTCTCACTTGTATGATTTGAATGGAACTAACCCAGACTGGCGTTGTTTTCAGCAGAATTGCCATGATGTTGTTTTATGTGCAGAAAACAAATACTCTCGGAATGACCTGAAACTCCACGGAAAATCATAGAAAAAATAAAAAAAATCCTCGCCAAAGATGAAGACCAGGGGGGCCACACCCTTCTCACGAGGGTGGGGGCGCCCCCCCTAGGGCGCGCCCCCCTACCTCGTGGGCCCCCTGGATGCCCTCCGACACCAACTCCAACTCTATATATTTGCTTTCGGAGAGAAAAAAACAAAGAGAAGAAATCATCGCGTTTTATGATACGGAGCCGCCGCCAAGCCCTAAAACCTCTCGGGAGGGCTGATCTGGAGTCCGTTCGGGGCTCCGAAGAGGGGGATTCGTCGTCGTCGTCGTCATCAACCATCCTCCATCACCTATTTCATGATGCTCACCGCCGCGCGTGAGTAATTCCATCGTAGGCTTGCTGGACGGTGATGGGTTGGATGAGATTTATCATGTAATCGAGTTAGTTTTGTTAGGGTTTGATCCCTAGTATCCACTATGTTCTGAGATTGATGTTGCTATGACTTTGCTATGCTTAATGCTTGTCACTAGGGCCCGAGTGCCATGATTTCAGATCTGAACCTATTATGTTTTCATGAATATATGTGAGTTCTTGATCCTATCTTGCAAGTCTATAGTCACCTACTATGTGTTATGATCCGGCAACCCCGAAGTGACAATAATCGGGACCACTCCTGGTGATGACCATAGTTTGAGGAGTTCATGTATTCACTATGTGCTAATGCTTTGTTCCGGTTCTCTATTAAAAGGATGCCTTAATATCCCTTAGTTTCCAATAGGACCCCGCTGCCACGGGAGGGTAGGACAAAAGATGGCATGCAAGTTATTTTCCATAAGCACGTATGACTATATACGGAATACATGCCTACATTACATTGATGAATTGGAGCTAGTTCTGTGTCACCCTATGTTATGACTGTTACATGATGAACCGCATCCGGCATAATTATCCATCACTGATCCGGTGCCTACGAGTTTTCCATATACTGGTTTACGCTTATTTATTTTCCCGTAGCTACTGTTACAATCACTACAAAATACCAAAAGTATTACTTTTGCTGTCTTTACTTTTGTTGCCGCTACCACCACTATCATATTACTGTGCTACTAAACACTTTGCTGCAGATACTAAGTTTCCAGGTGTGGTTGAATTGACAACTCAGCTGCTAATACTTGAGAATATTCTTTGGCTCCCCTTATGTCGAATCAATAAATTTGGGTTGAATACTCTACCCTCGAAAGCTGTTGCGATCCCCTATACTTGTGGGTTATCAGTCATCAACACGTGACTGCCAGGCATTCACAATGTCTGAAGTTGCCGATGCAGGTGGTACACCTAACGGTGCTTCTAGGAATCCTTCTGTGCAGCAATGAGGATAATCCTCAAGTTACGGCCTAGTCCGTGTACTTGCTACCATCATCTTCAACTTTGCTTTCTCAAGGAACGCATTAAAATTCAACGGAACAACAGCACGGGCCATCTATCTACAACAACATAGATAAGCAAAATACTATCAGGTACTAAGTTCATGATAAATTTAAGTTCAATTAATCATATTACTTAAGAACTCCCACTTAGATAGACATCCCTCTAATCATCTAAGTGATCATGTGATCCAAATCAACTAAACCATGTCTGATCATCACGTGAGATGGAGTAGTTTTCAATGGTGAACATCACTATGTTGATCATATCTACTATATGATTCACACTCGACCTTTCGGTCTCAGTGTTCCGAGGCCATATCTGCATATGCTAGGCTCGTCAAGTTTAACCCGGGTATTCTGCGTGTGCAAAACTGGCTTGCACCCATTGTAGATGGACGTAGATCTTATCACACCCGATCGTCACGTGGTGTCTCAGCACGACGAACTTTGGCAACAGTGCATACTCAGGGAGAACACTTTTATCTTGAAATTTAGTGAGAGATCATCTTATAATGCTACCGTCAATCAAAGCAAAATAAGATGCATAAAAGATAAACATCACATGCAATCAATATAAGTGATATGATATGGCCATCATCATCTTGTGCTTGTGATATCCATCTCCGAAGCACCGTCATGATCACCATCGTCACCAACGTGACACCTTGATCTCCATCGTAGCATCATTGTCGTCTTGCCAATTATTTCTTCTACGACTATCGCTACCGCTTAGTGACAAAGTAAAGCAATTATAGAGTGATTGCATTGCATACAATAAAGCGACAACCATATGGCTCCTGCCAATTGTGGATAACTTGGTTACAAAACATGATCATCTCATACAACAAAATATAGCATCATGTCTTGACCATATCACATCACAACATGCCCTGCAAAAACAAGTTAGACGTCCTCTACTTTGTTGTTGTGAATTTTATGTGGCTGCTTGCTACCTCTTGAGCACTGCGTTAGTTTTCCCCGAAGAGGAAGGGATGACGCAGCAAACTAGCGTAAGTATTTCCCTCAGTTTTTGAGAACCAAGGTATCAATCTAGTAGGAGGCTACGCACAAGTCCCTCGTACCTGCACAAAACAAATAAATCCTTGCAACCAACGCAAATAGGGGTTGTCAATCCCTATAAGGCAACTTACGAGAGTGAGATCTAATAGATATGATAAAGATAATATTTTTGGTATTTTTATGATAAAGATGCAAAGTAAAATAAAGGCAAAATAAATAGCAAAGTAGTAGGAGAACAATATGATAAAGATACACCTGGGGGCCATAGGTTTCACTAGTGGCTTCTCTCAAAAGCATAAGTATTCTACGGTGGGTGAACAAATTACTGTTGAGCAATTGACAGAATTGAGCATAATTATGAGAACTAGTCGTCAACCCGTGCATGCGCACGAGCTAGCCTACTTAGAATGTTAGCATATAACTTTTATATAAATACAATTAAGTTGTTATTATTTCTATGAAATTACTTAATCGTTTTATTGTGGAGCAAACATAAACTTTCATGTAAGGCGCAACATGGTTTTTGTGTACCCATTTATATTAGTACACAAACCATTGGATTTAGAGTACATCTTCCAGTTTAGAACATTTGTGTCATAATTTATTTCACATCTGGAAAACTGTACAAAACAATTTGAGGGTGCTTGGATCCAAGGGACTATTTTTAGTCTGACTAAAAATAGTCTCTTTTAGAGGCTAAAGTTCCAAGCACCCCTGACTAAAGAGAGGCTAGGACTAGTCTTGAGGATAAAAAATTTTAGTCATAGGAAACCTACTAAAATATGTATTAGCCCTCTCTCTCATCATTTAATGCCTCTCCTTTAACACATGCAAGTTCTGGATTGGAGGGTTTGGAGGATAATAAATGCTCAATAACTTGATTTTAGTCTCTTTAGTATTTGGATCCAAGCATGGGTGAGGCTAGCAAGTTTTAGTCCCACTACTTTTAGTCATGGGACTAAAACGTATCCAAGCACCCTCTTAGTAGCTAGTGAAAAACTTGTGCACGGTCTAGAACTAATACACATTAATGTTATTATAAAGCGTAGAAGCATTGCTCATCATGCATGTGTTTTGTGAACATGGAAATTCATGGATGTGAGCCTAGACGGGTGAGAACATGCCTGTGACCAATATTCCAACTGGTGGGATGACATCACTGCTTCATCATCAAAGGATGTCCGTAAGTGGAGGAGTGGGAGGCCCGTCTATGCCGTATGGAATATATGGAAGGAGAGGAACATGCATATTTTTTCGGGCACCCATATGACGGACCTTGGGGTGGCCATGTTAGCTCTATATGACATTATGCAGTAGGCTAGTATTTCAAACATGAGTAAAAAAGCATAAACCACAATCCTGTATTTCGTATTTAGATTTATAGGAGCGGTCTGTTTTTATTTCTACATTAAAATTTCAAATCAAAGATATTATGACAATAACAATGCGAACTGCAAAGACTTTGGACAACATAAAATTTCACAAATTTTAGCTCTGTCATAGAGAACTATTTTAGAGGAGCAAATATCCCACCTAACCAGAACAATAGGAAAATCGTTTAAGCACATTGCAGTTTGATCACCTAATAAAATACAATAATTCTAGAAATATACTGATACATTTTCATAGATTGGACAATCATGGCGAATACAAAAATCTAATCTTTACATTTCAATCATCATAAATGGCAATACTCATTAGTAGAATGATACTAACTTCTAATACTGATCTTCTAGTACAATTATTTCCTAGCTATCAAATACATCACATATCAGTCATAGACAACAAAACATATTGGCATACAACATATTACCTTAATATAATGGTCTTATTGATCAAGGGACGGAGAGATAATATCACCTAGCTTAATACAACTTAAATGTGCAAGGTAAATCCAATGAATGAGAAAGGAGGAGAATGAACACATTACAATGCAGCAACATATGTATCATGATGCTTACAGCCTTACATCCGAAGTAATTAATTTGAGAAATGTCAAAGTAGCTATATCCCCTTTCTCATAACCTAATCCTTTTGAAGTTTGGTCAAGAATAATGGTCTACTATTTTAGCTGAAAATGATGAAATCAGATAAATAACAACAATCAGGAAAACTTATAGCTCAACTCCAAATTGAACTTCAGTTGTTATAGAAAAAACATGTTGGAGAACTAATGATTGACAAAAAGGGCACTAAATTTGTCTCAACCTCACAAACCATTGTAACATGCACAACATTGAAGGTAAGTACACAGATTCTTAAATTAAATGCAAGGAAACATGGTAAAGAAACATAATTTCTTTGATCATCCATACGAAGTTGACACTATAAAATTTGGTGATTGATACCAATGGACGAAAAGTTATTCAAGCTTACAATTAGAATCTCACAAATGCAATAGAATAACAAAGGAAAAATGGATAATGGATAATGTCTCTGCCTAGAATCCATGACTGGGCTCTCGGCGCATACCAAAGCACTCAGCATATAATTTTTTTCCAGCAGTATATTAGTATATTTTCTAGATAAAATTATGTATTGCTATAACCTGAAGATAATGGACATGCAGAGGCCTCTTATTTGTGAAGCTCACAACTACTATTAAAGAATAAATAGACATCTGAATTGCAGATCTTAAACACATGAAATGAAAAAGAGAAGGAAATCTAATGTACAATGCATGATAATTAACTAAATAAAGAATCACGGATGCAGCACAGATCAATGAAAGTGTGCATCTATAGGCCATTTGAGGTATCATTAGAAATAAGTAATCATAACAAAAAATATTACCTGAAGTAGTGAGTACTAAGGTCAGAATACTGGCAGACATGGACGTCAAACTCACTTCGGCCGCGCCATTCCGTGTAAACTGCTTTAGCCTGAAAGCTCTATTGCACGAGCAACAATAGGTGACATCACCATGGTTCTTTGCCAACTGTGCCGCTGCTCTGCTCGACTATGCTAGGCCACATGTGCCTTGCACGTCTCGCCCTACAACACAAGCTAGGCTGGCAGGATGTTTGCATATCATGTCGAGCATGCTTAGGCGGCATATGTCTGCTTAGCCTGTGGAGAAACGTGGGCAAATAAAAGCATAGACACAGACGTCAACTAATACTGCATTTTGATCTTATACGGCAGCTATGGACACGTTGCCGACACATCTATGTCTAGACTATGAGCCAACGAATGAACCCTTGATACCCATTTCACATGCACCATATTTCTTACAATGTTGAAATTACACTAACAATGCTACCAAAGCTGCATCCTGCAGCACTGCACCTCTCAATTATCCTTGTAAAAAGTCAGTCTGAATAAAGTTAAGAAAAACTAATTCTGCTTTCATTTGTTAGATTACATGCAAGTTACCAATTGTTTAAAAAGAGTAGTAGTATATACTCAAGCAGTAACCAAGTTTTATAAATCTACAAACCTTGGACAGAGAGAGATCAGCATCATCCAGTGGCTTTGATTTGCCGTAAACTTTTCCTCTTTCCTGGAAGATGTCAGCAATATCTTACATCTAATTCTCAAAACACAGCAATGGTTATGTGAGAAAAGAGCGGACGTAGGGTGGAATTGTACATATATATGTGAGGCATATATACCTAGGTGGCCTACAGGTTGTGCAGGAGAAACAGAAACGGCAATATGTTACTGTTACTTAGTGAGTATATCTTACACACATAGTATCCTGATTTTGTCAACATTGAACTGTAAATCTGCATGGTCGAGCCAAAAGAAATTAATTACCTGAAATCAGTGCTTTCCTAGGCAAGCATTCAAACACATGGTGAGCACGTAGATGGGGGAGGGATACTTGGACGATCTGGCTAGAGGACATCGGCATAATGTGAACACTTGGTGCGATGGTAGGACTAACATACCTGGAGGTTGATATTGTCCTCGTGGAAGTCATGGACCGTGAATTCAAGCTCCTGCTGCTTGGATGAAACATGCATGGTGGGCATCCAGCCTAATCGAACTTGAAGCTTTGTAGATTCAAAGGTTACAGTGGGAATGATCTTGGAGATGGTGGATCCACCATGGCTTATTTAGAGAGAGAGAGAGAGGGAGAGAGAGAGTCCTTGATTTTCTCAAAGCACTGTAGTGTCAACAGAGGATGAAGCTCGTCATGTGCATCCCAGCCACGCTTTTTTGCAAGATTAATTCAACACATACGGGAGAGAAGAACAACACGAAGAGGAGGCTTTTATGCATTGCTGCTGGATCAATCGCAGGAGGATTCATGAGCCACGTGTGGTTTGCTGCCTGATTGAACTCATTGCCACACGAAGAGGAGGCTTCTATGCCTTGCTGCTGGATCAATCGGAGGAGGATTCATGAGGCACATGCGATTTCTGCCTGCGATTTCAAGTTCTTGTTTCCTTGGTTCCATAGGGAGGAGGAAGGCGAGGCAAAGGGGATCGGGTCTCAGAAGAAGTTTCACATGAGGAGACAGGCCTAGGTCACGTGGGGTGGGATTGGACATTTTTTCTTGCGGGCTTCCATTGATGATTATTTGTAGGGAATTAGATCTTCACTGCAAAAAAACAAATTAGATCTGAACCACCAAATCAATGGCCTCTGTTTTATAAATTTCTCTAATTAACATAGGAATTAGAACTTCCCTGCAAAAAAACAGATTAGATCTGAACCATTATAATTCGGACCCACCAAATCAAAATTAAGAAGAAAAAAAAGTCAAGGATTAGATAGATGGGTTGATCTACACCGTAATAACTCGGCCCCACCAGATTAACAGCTCCTAATTACTGATTAATGTGGTAATTTCTTGGGAGTCTGTAATTAGTATAGGTATATAGAGGTATATAGATAGATAGATAGATAGATATAGATATAGAGGTATAGATAGATAGATAGATAGATAGATAGATAGATAGATAGATAGATAGATAGATAGATAGATAGATAGGCATGATCATGTATATAGGCATCACGTCCGAGACAAGTACACCGACTCTTGCCTGCATCTACTACTATTACTCCACTCATCACCCGCTATCCAGCATGCATCTAGAGTATTAAGTTAAAAACAGAGTAACGCCTTAAGCAAGATGACATGATGTAGAGGGATAGACTCATGCAATATGAAGAAACCCCATCTTGTTATCCTCGATGGCAACAATACAATACGTGCCTTGCTGCCCTTACTGTCACCGGGAAAGGACACCGCAAGATTGAACCCAAAGCTAAGCACTTCTCCCATTGCAAGAAAGATCAATCTAGTAGGCCAAACCAAACTGATAATTCAAAGAGACTTGCAAAGATAACCAATCATACATAAAAGAATTCAGAGAAGATTCAAATATTATTCATAGATAGACTTGATCATAAACCCACAATTCATCGGTCTCAACAAACACACCTCAAAAAGAAGATTACATCGAATAGATCTCCACAAGAGAGGGGGAGAACATTGTATTGAGATCCAAAAAGAGAGAAGAAGCCATCTAGCTACTAACTATGGACCCATAGGTCTGAGATAAACTACTCACACTTCATCGGAGGGGCTATGGCGTTGATGTAGAAGCCCTCCGTGATCGATGCCCCCTCCGACGAAGCTCCGGAACTGGCCCCAAGATGGGATCTCGTGGATACAGAAAGTTACGGCGGTGGAATTAGGGTTTTGGCTCCTGTTCTGATCGTTTGGGGGTACGTGGATATATATAGGAGGAAGAAGTACGTAGGTGGAGCAACAGGCGGCCCATGAGGGTGGGGGCGCGCCTGGTAGGGTAGGGCGTGCCCCCTACCTCGTGGCCTCCTGTTATGTGCCTTGGCGTAGGGTCCAAGTCTCATGGGTCTTATCTATTGAGAAAATCACGTTCCCGAAGGTTTCATTCCGTTTGGACTCCGTTTGATATTCCTTTTCTTTGAAACCCTAAAACAGGCAAAAAACAGCAATTCTGGGTTGGGCCTCCGGTTTATAGGTTAGTCCCAAAAATAATATAAAAGTGGATAATAAAGCCCAATAATGTCTTAAACAGTAGATAATATAGCATGGAGCAATAAAAAATTATAGATACGTTGGAGACGTATCAAGCATCCCCAAGCTTAATTCCTGCTCATCCTCGAGTAGGTAAATGATAAAAACAGAATTTTTTATGCGGAGTGCTACTTGGCATAATTTTAATGTAATTCTTCTTAATTGTGGTATGAATATTCATATCCGAAAGATTCAAGACAAAAGTTCATATTGACATAAAAATAATAATACTTCAAGCATACTAACTAAGCAATTATGTCTTCTCAAAATAGCATGGCCAAAGAAAGTTATCCCTACAAAATCATATGGTCTGGCTATGCTCTATCTTCACCACACAAAATATTTAAATCATGCACAACCCCGATGACAAGCCAAGCAATTGTTTCATACTTTTGACATTCTCAAAACTTTTTCAATTTTCACGCAATACATGAGCGTGAGCCATGGACATAGCACTATAGGTGGAATAGAGTGGTGGTCGTGGAGAAGACAAAAAGGAGAAGATAGTCTCACATCAACTAGGCATATCAACGGGCTATGGAGATGCCCATCAATAGATATCAATGTGAGTGAGTAGGGATTGCCATGCAACGGATGCACTAGAGCTATAAGTATATGAAAGCTCAAAAAGAAACTAAGTGGGTGTGCATCCAACTTTCTTGCTCATGAAGACCTAGGGAATTTTGATGAAGCCCATCATTGGAATATACAAGCCAAGTTCTATAATGAAAAATTCCCACTAGTATATGAAAGTGATAACATGAGAGACTCTCTACTATGAAGATCATGCTGCTACTTTGAAGCACAAGTGTGGTAAAAGGATAGTAGCATTGTCCCTTCTCTCTTTTTCTCTCATTTTTTTATTTGGGCCTTTTCTCTCTCTCTTTTTATGGCCTCTTTTCTTTCTTTCTTTTCCCTTTTTTATTTATTTTTCGTCCGGAGTCTCATCCCGACTTGTGGGGGAATCATAGTCTCCATCATCCTTTCCTCACTGGGACAATGCTCTAATAATGATGATCATCACACTTTTATTTTTCTTACAACTCAACAATTACAACTCGATACTTAGAACAAAATATGACTCTATATGAATGCCTCCGGCGGTGTACCGGGATATGCAATGAATCAAGAGTGACACGTATGAAAGAATTATGAATGGTGGCTTTGCCACAAATACGATGTCAACTACATGATCATGCTAAGCAATATGACAATGATGAATGTGTCATGATGAATGGAATGATGGAAAGTTGCATGGCAATATATCTTGGAATGGCTATGGAAATGCCATAATAGGTAGGTATGGTGGCTGTTTTGAGGAAGATATAAGGAGGTTTATGTGTGAAAGAGCATATCATATCATGGGGTTTGGATGCACCGGCGAAGTTTGCGCCAACTCTCAATGTGAGAAAGGGCAATGCACGGTACCGAAGAGGCTAGCAAGGATGGAAGGATGGAAGAGACTAGTGGCTGTGCGGTGGTATGTTTGCAAGAAACTAAGAAACCATCATTTGATTTGTCTTTCATTAAGTCTTGCTGCCCTCGTTGCTTTGATCAATTTGGGGGGCTTCGGGGGGTATTATCACCATTTGGAATAGCACTATTTTCTCGGCTAACGTGCTTCTATCTGAAGATTTTGCACTGGTCACACGTTTCAAATCAACTCAATCGGCGCAATATTGGACGTTGGTTAATGTCTATGGTCCTTGCCAAGGTGAGCAGAGGGAACATTTCATCCAATGGTTGTGCTCACTCAATATTCCTTCAACTGAAGATTGGCTCTTTGTGGGCGACTTCAACTTTATACGTGCCCATGACAATCGTAATAAACCAGGAGGCAGCATTAATGACATGAACACATTTAATGACTTCATTCGCTGCCAAAGCCTCATTGAATTACCTATCAAGGGACGTTCCTTCACGTGGAGCAATATGCAGCTTGACCCTCTTTTAGAACAATTGGATTGGTTTTTTACGAGCACTAATTGGACCACGTCTTACCCAAAAACTTTGGTTAAACCACTCGGTAAGCCAGTCTCCGATCATATTCCCTGTGTGGTGACTATTGAAACAAAAATCCCTAAATCAAAACTATTTCGCTTCGAATCGTTCTGGGTCCAACATCCGGGCTTCATGCAAATTGTTGAATCCTCTTGGGCTAAACCAGTGCACTCCTCAAATACTGCCACCATTCTGTGCCGAAAATTCAAAACACTTAGACGTGACCTTAAACATTGGAGCAAAGGTATATCTAAGCTATCAGTGGCTATTGAGAACTCAAATAAATCCCTTTGTGAGCTTGATGAGCTCGAAAATAAACGGACTTTATCCATACCTGAAGCTAATTTTCGAAGAATTCTCATGGCACACATCATAAGATTATTACGATATCAACAAGCTTATTGGAAGTTGGGTCAAGTTCGGGGACGAGCCATCCAAATTTTTCCAGGCCTTGGCCTCTGAAAGATATAGGAAGAACAACATTGCTACTCTAGCAACACCAGATGGCACCTTGGTGGAGGATCATGCAGGAAAAGAGTCTATAATCTTTCAAACATTTAAAGAAAGGATGGGAACATCACGACCCTGCAATATGAAATTCTACCTTGCCAGAATAATCAAGAAATGCAATGGACTCGATGAGCTGACCATTCCTTTCACAAATGAAGAGATCGACAAAGTTGTTAGAGAAATGCCCGCCGACAGAGCCCCTGGTCCGGACGGCTTTAATGGTTTATTCTTAAAATGATGCTGGCCAATCATCAAGAATGACTTTTATAACTTGTGCAATCAATTCCATAATGAAGAGCTCAATTTGGAAAGCATTAATGAAGGCTTCATCATGCTCATCCCCAAAGTCGGCTCTCCTGAGTCCATCAATGACTATCGACCGATCACGCTTCTCAACTGTTGTCTCAAAGTTGTCAAAAAAATATTGGCTAATAGACTTCAAAAAGTCATCCTCAAAATTTTGCACAAAAATCAATATGGATTTCTTAAAGGACGAACTATACAAGATTGTCTCGCATGAGCTTAC
Organism: Triticum urartu; assembly: GCF_056163025.1. Taxonomy (NCBI): domain Eukaryota; kingdom Viridiplantae; phylum Streptophyta; class Magnoliopsida; order Poales; family Poaceae; genus Triticum; species Triticum urartu. Next base: position 720,154,687 of record NC_141879.1, read on the forward strand.
GAATACATATATCAATGTCAATCTTCCAGAAAGGAAATCATGCTTCTCAAGTTAGATTTTGCCAAAGCATTTGATACGATTGAACATGAGGCAATGATTGAAATTATGAAAAGCATGGGATTCAACGACAAATGGCTGGGATGGATTCCATGCATCTTATCCTCGGGCAAATCTTCAGTACTTCTTAATGGCACTCCTGGTCGGCAATTCTACTACAAATGTGGTGTGAGGCAGGGGGACCCTCTCTCCCCACTAATCTTTGTTCTTGCGGCCGACCTCTTGCAAGCTGCCATAAATGATGCTTTTGCGCGCAACTTGATTCACCTGTCGTTCCCATCCCCACACCAAAAGGATTATCATGTAATTCAATACGCAGACGACACCATCTTGGTTATGCCCGCATGCACCCAACAAGCTACAACCATCAAGGACATCTTAAATGACTATGCCACGTCCATTGGGTTGAAAATAAATTTTCATAAATCCACTCTCATCACAATGAATTGTGGCACGGAAAAAAATCAGGAAATAGCAAATATCTTTGGATGTGTCATTGGAAAGTTACCGTTTGCCTATTTGGGCCTTCCACTTGGAACTACACGTCCAACAATTATCGAGCTCATGCCACTGGTTTGTTCCATGGAAAGAAGACTAACTGCCACTCTAAACATGATATCCTACGGTGGCAAATTATCCCTACTCAACTTAGTAATAACTTCGTTGATCATTTTTGCTCTATGCACACTCAGATTGCCAACCAAGATCATTGAACTGCTGGACAAGATTAGAAGAAGGTGCTTGTGGACTAAAAAAACTGAGCATGGTGACAAATGCAACTCCCTAGCCACCTGGAACATGGTCTGCCAACCCAAGGAATGCGGTGGCCTAGGTGTAATTGACCTCAGAACACAAGGAGACGCCCTCTTACTCAAATACTTACATAAATTCTACAATAGGTGGGACGTGCCTTGGGTCCAGCTAATCTGGAATACATATTACTCTAACCGCATACCACACGCTTCAGACACATGTGGATCTTTCTGGTGGCGAGATGTCACAAAGCTAATGCCCATTTATAGGGGGATCTCCACTGTCCAGGTAGCAAATGGCAAGAATGTTCTTTTCTGGAAAGACTCTTGGACAGACAACATTATTGCTGATAGCTATCCTCGCGCATTCTCTTAGACCATCAATGAAGACGTATCGGTCAAAGATTTCTTGTCCATCACGGCATTGCGAGAGGCATTTCACCTTCCACTTTCAGAGCAAGCTCACGCTGAAGTTCGACAAATGCAATCTGACTTGGCCACGATTACCTTATCCGATGATGCAGATGCTTGGATATATGCATGGGGATCAGATCAATTCACAGCGCATAAATACTATACATTCTACTTCAGAGAGGTTCGAGCACATGAGGCCTTTGGCTGGATTTGGAAGTCAAGATCCACCATGAAAATTAAGGTTTTCGGGTGGCTGCTTTTGGCTGACCGTCTTAATACCAGGAATATGCTCAAACGACGCCTTTACAATATTGGTGAAGACCACAATTGTATCCTTTGTGGATTACAAATTGAGGAAACCTTGGAGCACTTGTTCTTCGAATGTCGTTTCAGCATTGATTGTTGGACAAGTCTGGGCCTCTCCTGGCCACAAGGAATGGCATGCCTTCATAATGTGGCTCTGGCCAAACAACACTGGAATCGACCTCTATTCATGGAGATGTTCTTGCTTGCGGCATGGAGCTTATGGAAGGAACGCAACAATAAACACTTCAGGGGATTGTTCCAACAAAACTCTCTTGGTTGGACAGATTTAAGAAAGATTTCTCTCTCCTAACCTATAGGGTCAAGGAAAAGCATAAACATCTCATCCCTATCATCCTTTCTTCTGTAGTCTAGCTCCCTATCACACCCCAATTGGGGTGTTGACACATGTATAGACACCATGTAAATTGTACATCACCATATTAATACAAGCATAACAGTGGGAGGTTCTCCTACTGTTCAAAAGGTTCAAAAAATATGACAATGATGGAGTGTGTCATAATAAACGGAACGGTGGAAAGTTGCATGGCAATATATCTCGGAATGGCTATGTAAATGCCATAATAGGTAGGTATGGTGGCTGTTTTGAGGAAGGTATATGGTGGGTGTATGATACCCGCGAAAGGTGCGCGGTATTAGAGAGGCTAGCAAAGGTGGAAGGGTGAGAGTGCGTATAATCCATGGAATCAACATTAGTCATAAAGAACTCATATACTTATTGCAAAAATCTACAAGTTATCAAAGCAAAGTATTACGCGCATGCTCCTAGGGGGATAGATTGGTAGGAAAAGACCATCGCTCATCCCCGACCGCCACTCATAAGGAAGGCAATCAAAAAATAATTCATGCTCCGACTTCATCACATAAAGTTTCACCATACGTGCATGCTACCGGAATCACAAGCTTCAACACAAGTATTTCTCAAATTCACAACTACTCAACTAGCACAACTTTAATATTACCATCTTCATATCTGAAGACAATTATCAAGTATCAAACTTATTATAGTATCCAACACACTCATAAGAAAGTTTTATTATTAGTCTTGTGTACCAAGAATATAAGGATTTTAAGCAAATTACCATGATATTTAAGACTCTCAAAATAATATAAGTGAATCATGATAGATCAATAGTTTCTATAAAACAAATCCACCACCATGCTCTAAACGATATAAGTGAAGCACTAGATCAAAATTATATAACTCAAAAGATATAAGTGAAGCACATAGAGTATTCTAACAAATTCCAAATCATATATGGCTCTCTCAAAAGGTGTGTACAGCAAGGATGATTGTGGTAAACTAACAAGCAAAGACTCAAATAATACAAGACGCTCCAAGCAAAACACATATCATGTGGTGAATAAAAATATAGCTCCAAGTAAAGTTACTGATAGAAGTAGACGAAAGAGGGGATGCCTTCCGGGGCATCCCCAAGCTTTGGCTTTTAGGTGTCCTTAGATTATCTTGGGGGTGCCATGGGAATCCCCAAGCTTAGGCTCTGGCCACTCCTTGTTCCATAATCCATCAAATCTTTACCCAAAACTTGAAAACTTCACAACACAAAACTTAAAGTAGAGAATCTCGTGAGCTCCGTTAGCGAAAGAAAACAAAAGACCACTTCAAGGTACTGTAATGAACTCATATTTATTTATATTGGTGTTATACCTAATGTATTTCAACTTCTCTATGGTTTATAAACTATTTTACTAGCCATAGATTCATCAAAATAAGCAAACAACACACGAAAAACAGAATCTGTCAAAAATAGAACAGTCTGTAGTAATCTGTAGCTAGTGCAATATCTGGAACCCCAAAAATTATAAAATAAATTTCTGGACGTGAGGAATTTATCTATTAATCATCTGAAAAAATAATTAACTAAATATCACTTTCCAAATAAAAATGACAGCAGTTCTCGTGAGTGCTAAAGTTTCTGTTTTTTACAGCAAGTTCAACAAGACTTTCCCCAAGTCTTCCCAACGGTTCTACTTGGCACAAACACTAATTAAACACAAAAAACACAACCAAAACAGAGGCTAGGTAATTTATTTATTACTAAACAGGAGCAAAAAGCAAGGAATAAAAATAAAATTGGGTTGCCTCCCAACAAGCGCTGTCGTTTAACGCCCCTAGCTAGGCATAACAAGCAAGAATAGATCTAGGTATTGCCATCTTTGGTAGGCAATCCATAAGTGGCTCTCATAATAGATTCATAAGGTAATTTAATTTTCTTTCTATCAAATTTTTCCATGCCTTTCCTTAATGTAAATTGGAATCTAATATTTCCTTCCTTCATATCAATAATTGCACCAATCGTTCTAAGGAAAGGTCTACCAAGAATAATAGGACATGAAGGATTGCAATCTCTGTCAAGAACAATAAAATCTATGGGAACATAATTCCTATTTGCAACAATAAGAAAATCATTAATTCTTCCCATAGGTTTCTTAATAGTGGAATCCGCAAGGTGCAAGTTTAGAGAGCAATCATCAAAATCACGGAAACCTAACAAATCACACAAAGTCTTTGGAATCGTGGAAACACTAGCACCCAAATCACATAAAGCATAGAATTCATAGTATTTAATTTTAATTTTAATATTTGTTTCCCACTAATCATAAAGTTTTCTAGGGATAGAAACTTCCAATTCAAGTTTTTCTTCATAAGATTGCATCAAGGCATCAACGATATGTTTAGTAAACGCTTTATTTTGGCTATAAGCATGAGGAGAATTTAGCACGGATTGCAACAAGGAAATACAATCAATCAAAGAGCAGTTTTCATAGTTAAATTCCTTGAAATCCATAATAGTGGGTTTAGCAACATCTAGGGTTTTAATTTCTTCAATCCCACTTTTATCAAATTTAGCATCAAGATCAACAAATTCCGAATTCTTGGAACGCCTTCTAGGTAAAGGTGGATCATATTCAGTCCCATAATTATCAAGATTCATATTGCAAAACAAAGATTTAATAGGGGACACATCAATAACTTTTAGATCTTCATCATTATTTTCAACGGAACTAGAAGAACACGCTTTTATAAAGGCATCTTTCTTAGCACGCATCCTAGCGGCTCTTTCTTTGCACTCATCAATGGAAATTCTCATGGCTTTGAGAGACTCATTGATATCATTCTTAGGCGAAATAAATCTAAGTTTCAAAGAATCAACATCAAGAGAAATTCTATCAACGTTCCTAGCCAAATCATCAATCTTAAGCAATTGTTCTTCAATCATAGCATTAAAATTCTTTTGCGAAGTAATAAATTCTTTAATATTAGATTCAAAATCAGAGGGCATCTTATTATAATTTCCATAAGAATTTTTGTAGGAAGTACCATAATTATTAGAGGAATTACTAGGATAAGGCCTAGGATTAAAATTTCCTCTATACGTGTTGTTACCAAAATTGTTCCTACCAACAAAATTCACATCCATAGATTCATTATTATTCTCAATCAAAGTAGACAAGGGCATATCATTAGGATCAGAAAAACACTCTAATTAGCAAATAATTTCATAAGTTCATCCATCTTTCCACTCAAAACATTAATTTCTTCTATCGCATGCACCTTTTTATTAGTAGATCTTTCAGTGTGCCATTGAGAATAATTAACCATAATATTATCTAGGAGTTTAGTAGCTTCTCCTAAAGTGATTCCAATAAAAGTGCCTCCCGCGGCCGAATCTAAAAGATTTCTAGAAACAAAATTCAATCCGGCATAAAAATTTTGAACAATCATCCACAAATTTAAACCATGAGTAGGGCAATTATGTATCATGAATTTCTTTCTCTCCCAAGCTTGTGCAACATGTTCATGATCAAGTTGCTTAAAGTTCATAATATCGTTTCTAAGAGAGATGATCTTAGCGGGAGGAAAATACTTAGAGATAAAAAGCATCTTTGAACTTGTTCCATGAATCAATACTATTTTTAGGCAAAGACGAAAACCAAGCTTTAGCACGATCTCTAAGTGAAAAAGGAAATAGCTTCAATTTAACAATATCATTATCCACATCTTTCTTCTTTTGCATGTCACACAAATCAACGAAGCTATTAAGATGGGTAGTGGCATCTTCACTAGGAAGGCCGGAAAATGGATCTTTCATGACAAGATTCAGCAAAGCAGTATTAATTTCACAAGATTCAGCATCGGTAAGAGGAGCAATCGGAGTGCTAATAAAATCAGTGTTGTTGGTATTGGTGAGGTCACACAATTTAGTATTATCTTGAGCCATCGTGACAAGCAAACAAACTAACACACAAGCAAACAAAGATGCAAACGGGCAAAAAGAGGCAAATAGGGAGGGAGGATACAGAGAGAGGGCGAATAAAACGGCAAGGGTGAAGTGGGGGAGAGGAAAACAAGAGGCAAATGGCAAATAATGTAATGCGGGAGATAAGGGTATGTGATGGGTACTTGGTATGTTGACTTTTGCGAAGACCTCCTCGGCAACGGCGCCAGAAATCCTTCTTGCTACCTCTTGAGCACTGCGTTGGTTTTCCCCGAAGAGGAAGGGATGATGCAGCAAAGTAGCGTAAGTATTTCCCTCAGTTTTTGAGAACCAAGGTATCAATCCAGTAGGAGGCTACGCGCAAGTCCCTCGTACCTGCACAAAACAAATAAATCCTCATAACCAACGCAAATAGGGGTTTTCAATCCCTATAAGGCAACATACGAGTGTGAGATCTGATAGATATGATAAAGATAATATTTTTGGTATTTTTATGATAAAGATGCAAAGTAAAATAAAGGCAAAATAAATAGCAAAGTAGTAGGAGAACAATATGATAAAGATAGACCCGGGGGCCATAGGTTTCACTAGTGGCTTCTCTCGAGAGCATAAGTATTCTATGGTGGGTGAACAAATTACTATTGAGCAATTGACAGAATTGAGCATAATTATGAGAATATCTAGGCATGATGATGTATATAGGCATCACGTCCGAGACAAGTAGACCGACTCCTGCCTGCATCTACTTGAAAGTGCGTTATATCGACTAGAGGGGGTGTGAATAGGCGATTTTTATGAAAGTCTTCAAAACGTGAGAGTTATGAAGACAAACAGCGAAGATTATGCCTATTACTATGCAGCGGAAGTTAGATTACACTAGGCCAGCCATGGTCATGTATTCAATAGAGTGAAAGCACAATAACAAACAGCTGCAGTGTAATAAGGATCAGGTAGGAAGAAGTTATGAAGCCAAATAGATCATACATTCACGTTGTGAAGACAAAAGATAAAGCAAGCATGCAATGGCTTCACAATGAGTAACAGTAAGAAAAGGAAGTGAAGATGAGACCAGTGACTCGTTGAAGACAATGATATGTTGGACCAGTTCCAGTTGCTGTGACAACTGTACGTCTGGTTGGAGCGGCTAGGTATTTAAACCTTAGGACACATAGTCCCGGACACCTAGTCCTGAACACACAGTTCAGGACACCAAGTCCTCACCGTATTCTCCTTGAGCTAAGGTCACTTAGTCCTCGCCCAATCACTCTAGTAAGTCTTCAAGGTAGACTCCCAAACCTTCACAGACTTCGTTCACTGGCAATCCACAATGTCTCTTGGATGCTCTGAACGCGACGCCTAACCGTCTGGAGGATTCACAGTCCTCAAGTGTAATAAGTCTTCAGATCACACAGACAAGAAGACTTAAGTGATGCCCAATGTTCTCTGGCTCTGGGTGGTTAGGGCTTTTCTCCTCGCTAGGAATTTTCTCTCAAAGGCTTCGAGGTGGGTTGCTCTCAAACGACAAAAGCCGTGCACTGAAATCTGAGCAGCCCACCGTTTATGGTTGTAGGGGGTGGGCTATTTATAGCCACTTGGCAACCCGACCTGATTTGTCCGAAATGACCCTGGGTCACTAAGGAACTGACACGTGTCTCAACGGTCAGATTTCAAACTCTCATGGCAACTTTACTTGGGCTGCAAGCAAAGCTGACTTGTCCGGCTCTGGACAAGATTCGCTCTCATTGTCTTCACTCGAAGACATAGGTTTTTAATTTAGGCATCACTTCAGTCATTCTCACTGGTTCTCCTGGACCCCACTTAACAGTACGGTGGTTCCTATGACTCAACACAAAATAAAAAGAACTACGAAAGATCTAAGTCTTCGAGCTCCATGGGCTTCATAACGTGTCTTCTTTTGTCATAGTCTTCAATGTGAATATCTTCATATACCTCCTTTATCTTCAATGTCTTCATACATTTTTAGGGGTCATCTCTGGTAGTAAAACCGAATCAATGAGGGACTTCTACCTGTGTTATCCTGCAATTCTCACGAACACATTAGTCCCTCAACTAGGTTTGTCGTTAATACTCCAAAACCAACTAGGGGTGGCACTAGCTGCACTTACAATCTCCCCCCTTTTGGTGATTGATGACAAACTAGTTGAAGTTTTCAACGGGGAATATAGTCTGTGAAATTGTAAAGGATAAGGAAGTGTCTTCATAAGTTGCAAGGGCTCCCCCTGAAGATGTGCATATAAGTTAATTTGCTTTTGGAATGCAAATGCACATGGCAGGTTGTACTTGTGGAGATCCACTTCAACTTATGATGACAATCCACTATGCATGTGAAAGTATATGAAGATAATGACATGCATAATGGAAAATGGACGTCTGCAGAGTGAGATAAGTGCGGAATTTATCGTCGCACATGCGGAATTTATCTTCACATACAGGGTGGCAAACGAGTAGCAAGCGACCATCGAGTTTTAGTGTTACAACTCAAAGAACCAAATGAAGCAAAAACGAGAGTTGTAAACACGAAGCAAAATATAGCAAAACATAAAGCACCCGCCCATATGGACCCGCTTGAAGACTATCAACCCATATGCTTCTTCCCCTTTTGTCAGCAAGGACCAAAAAGGTTTGAAGACATAGAGTGTCTACTCGTTTCCAGGAGCAGCAGGGTCGTGGGAGTTGTTTGGCGGTGCAGAAGAGCTGGGAGGTGCTGAAGCAGGTGGCGGTGATGTAGCATCGTCTTCTTCATCAATTATTCTGGCAGTGACTGTGGCAGCAGATGAAGAAAACTCAGAGTCTTCAAGTGATGGTGTGTTGCGCATCACAGCCCTTCTAGGAGGTGTGGTGTCAAACTTGAAGCGCTCAGTGAAGCCATCCTCTTCAAGTTCAGCTTCAGTACATATCATTGAGAGCCCTTTCCATGTACGACGGTAGGTTTCATGTGTAACGAAAGCATTCTTGGTGGCAAGGTTTCAAAGACGATTGACATCCACCAAGAGGCTTTTCATCTGACGCTTTAGCTAGTCGTGATGCCTATCTTGTTTTTGATGAAGGGCCACAAGAAGCTCTCGGTCAGTGAGAACACAAGTCCGCTTCTTGGGTCTTGAAGCAGTTGCACTATCAGTGGCTTCAGTTGAAGCAGGGTGTGGCGCACGTGTAGTGCCAGCCAAAGGATACACCCTAGAGATGGCTTCAACACCTTCATCATTCTGAGTGAAGCTCTAGTGTTCTGCATTCTGAAGACTCAACGGTTGCTTGGCAGGCTCAGGATATATAGCTTCATTTGAGGTATCCACATCTAGCAAGAAAATCCGATGGTTTCTGGCTGAGGGCTAATACGAGATTACAGAGTGCAGTTTGATCAGCTTCATCACCCAAGGAGCATAGAACTTCAAACCAAATAAATCTGAGCCTGACGCTGCAAGTTGGCGTATGAAGAAATCCTGTGCGTTGAAACACTTGCCATGAAGGATGCAGAATATCATAGTCTTCATTGCTCCCTCAATCTTGGCATTTGGAGAGTGTCCCTTAACGGGCCAGAGAGTCCGCCGGATTATGTGATATATGGTCCTGGGCAGGTACTCAAAGTCTTCAATGAAGAACTCTGTTGGATAAGGAGCATCTTGGGGCAGTGGCTTCATCATTGAGAGCATCTGACTCATATTGGGTTCAGGCCTCTGGAATATGCTCTCAATAGCTTCAGCATGGAGTTGACAGCCTTCCTCGAAGAATTCACCAGGAGTGGGCAGGCCGGTGAGCTCAATGATATCAAATGCATTGGCTTCATGATGGATATTGCCGGTCATCCACTCCAGGACCCAAGTCTTCGGATCTCTGTTGTATCCTTTAATATGGAGGGTGGCATAGAACTGAAGCAGAAGCTCTTCATTCCAGTGCTCTTCATCAGTTATAAACGGCAGCAGACCCACTTGCCTGAAGCAATCCAGTGCTTCCTCTAAGCAGGGCAGACCAGCAATGGCTTCAACCTCAAGGCGCTTGTGCGGGAAGATGCGACCTTGGTTGTATAGGATGCATGAATAATAGCTGCGCTGAGAATAGCTCCAGAACCTATCTGATACAATCCTTTCCCTTGAATAGGGGTTCTTGGAGCTATTGAAAAATGTATTGTCTGCCTTGAAGCTATTGATGTCAAAGGAACCAGGTGCTGATGCAGGACCTGGGAACCTTGGCAGCCTTGGAACTGGCTTCTGGACATGAGGCCTGTGCTCAACATGATAATCAAATTGAGGACCAGCAACAGACTCAGGAACAGAAGTGTCTGGTTCAGTAGCTTTGCTGTCTGCTGAAGCTTTTGGTGGGGAGGGCTCCACATTGGCTTCAGTGTGTGTTGTGGCAGCCTCAACATTTCAGCCTCCGCTTGACTAGCAGGAGGGTCAGTCACAAGCACATTCTCCTGGAGAACTGCTTCTTGGTGTAGCGGGGAAGTAGGAGCTTGTGGTACTTCTTCATTTTCTTCGGCTGATGCAGCCGGAATGTCTTCAGCATGGACTTGAGGCCTAGGACCTTTGCGAAGCCTGCGGAACGCAGACGACGCATGTGGTGTTGGAGCGGGCTGGGCCTCAAAGTCCTCTTCCTCTTGAGGGTGATCCGCCCATGATGCATCTTGTGCAATTGGCGTCAGAGGACGACCAATGCTGATGAGTTCGCTTGTTTCAAGCTGAGGAAGGGCTGCATCATCTTGTACATTGTCCTGATGACCAATGTCTTCAGCAACAATTGGGTCGGCTGCTGGTATGGCTTCAGCTTCAGGAGCCTCTGTGGAAGCAGGCTCATGAACTGTCAATTGGCGTTCTGCATTGGGGTGAACCATAGAGATTGGTTCAACCATCAAGGGCTCTGTGGGAGCAGCCCGATATTTCTTGACCTTGCGCTTCTTCTTGCTGGGGGCAGTAGGAGAGGCTTCAGAGCTCTTCCTTTTTCTGGCTTCAGCCTCTGCAGCTCTTGTCTTCTTAAGCTCTGAAGCTATTGACCGGCTCTTTGGCTTCGAGCCAGTCATTGCAGTGGAGAAGACAATTTGAACCGCTTCTTGCCTAGGTGCCTCTGGTTCAGCCATAGCAGGCTTCTTCTTCTTCTTCGCGGCCATCTTGGGGTCGATGCCTGGACGCCCAAGTGCCTTGCGCTTTTCAGCCTCGTTGTAGGCTTGTACACATCTTTCTGCCAAAGACTTCATCCGCTCATGTGAGCCCTGAGCTTCTGCACGCTTCTTCAGAAAATTTTCTTTGAGCTCATGCAGCATGGTCTTGAAGCTCTTCACTTCTTGCACACTGAGCTTGGCCATGTTCTTCTTGAACTGAGCCTTTTCATGATCAATTTTCTGCTTCAGCTCAACAATGCGCTGAGCAATGGCAAGTTCTGAAGCGATTGCGCCTTGAAAGGCGACGCTGAGGCCAACAGGCAGCTGCAGATCATTGAAGCTTATGTATGGTGTGTCAAACCATTCGTCGATGAAGCTGTGGATGATGGCGACATCAAAGAGAGGCAAATTGTTGAAGATTTCAGCTTCTTCTTTGCTTTTGATGAGCTGCTCTAGAGCGTCATCTCCAAGATCTTCATCACTTGATAGATCTATGGCTTCGCTTCGCAGAATGGCAGCAGCTGTGAGTTCTTTGCCGGTGTGTGGCTGAGGCACCTTGTCCTTCTGGGGCTTGGAGATGCGGGATACGTCTTTAGACTGCACACTGTCTTCAGGAGGTGCAGTTGCCAATGGCTTCGCCCTTGAAACTTTTGATGAAGGGGCCGGCTTTGAAGCTTTTGGCTTCTTCGATTGCTTTGGCTTCGGTACAGCAGGAGCTTCATCAGAATTAGAGTCAGCTAGAGGGTCATTCACTGCAGTCCTTTGGACTAAGATGTGGGTGATGAGGCCCTCAAGGTTGGCAAACGGACCGATGATATTGGGTTCTGCGTAGCGTGTGCCATCTGCCCTTGGTGCGGAGGGGCCAGGGTTGAAGTCTAACCCATATTTCTTCTTGTCCTGCTTCGCTGACTGTTGGGCAAACTGGTAGTTGCGCTTGAATAGATTGTCGTCACGACACCAGAGAAGTGACGACGGATGTGCATCATCAGGTTGTGGTCCTCGGACCATGCATGGGTAGAAGCCTTGAGCAATGGCTTCATCTCTAGTCCTGGGTACGAGATTCTTGTAAAGGATGTCCCCCCATGGTTTTTTGATGGCACATTTCTCAGCATACTCCTGGGTGACGAGGCGGTATTTGAACCATTGTTCTGCCCAATAGCGTCGAATCCATTGGATTCGGGTCTTGCGCTGCCCATAACTCTCTTCAGGATCTGTTTTATACATTTCTGCCAGGTCTTCAGGCAGATCTTTGGAAGTCCCTTCACGTCTCTGTCTGCCCCCTTTCCTTGCTGCTGCTTCTGAAGCCATAAACTTTAACTTGAAAGGCTTCAAGACTTTCAAAGGCTTTCTTTTGCTGGACCAACAGGAACTGGCTTCAGGAGAGTTTATGTGATGCTGTAGGAATTCTGCAAATGAATGCAAACTATGAGAACCGAAGGATTCTCCCACGGACATGTACCTGTGACAGCATTAAGGTGCGAGGGAAGGGGGAGAGGTTATATGCATTCTCAGAAGGTTTTGAAGATTAATCAGTTTAGAAGACATTGACCTCATCGTGCGAAGACATTCACTCATAGATAAGAAGTTGGTTCCAGATTTGTACGAACCCACAGATCAGTACAAGTGAGGAATCTAACTACTTCATGAAGCACAAGTGAATATACTAGGCATTTTATGAGATGCAGATTGAAAGATCTAACTCATGTGAAGATAAACTTCTTATGGTAGAAAGTGACAGAACCATGAGATCAAAGGGGTTGTAAAAAGAAGTTTTATTTACCACACTTGGAACTGCTAGATGGAAGTGAGAGATGATGCCGAGCAGTTCAGTCCTCCGTGCCCTAACTTGGCGACGGAAGACACCTACGGCGACGGCGGAGAGAATGATGTCCGCGGTCGGCGTGAGGACGGCGTCGGAGAGGTTGCGGCAGCGAAGCGCTTCGTCGTCGGCGTTGTCGAGTGCTAGCGGTGGCGCTAGGGTTCTTGCGAGGGTGGAAGAAGGAGATAATGACTGCGGTAAGTGTGAATTTATAGGCTCAGGGGCAGCACTGTGCTATTACACAGGTGCCCCTGGCGATTCGCATCTGAGGAACGCGTGGCCAGTTTGCGGAAGTTTTGGGTCTGTTCCACGTCCCACGCACGCCTGGATTGTCGGGCAGTCGTTCCTGCTTCTCTGTATTTTATGTGGAGGAATGAGCATTGAAGACGGACTTTATGGTTGTCTCTATATCTTCTGCTGACTAGGACGCAGTGAAGACATTCGACAGTTTCAATAGAATGCATATGACTTGGAGAGATAGAATTTGAGATAGAAAGCATAGAGAGATTAGGGTCCGATCACATTCACTTAGTTCAAAAGATTCAACTAGGAAGACATAGCTATAAGTGAATGCTGTAGAGGACAGAACACTAGTATGTATATATCTATATAATCAACATAGTGAAGATAATCATGAAGACATGTTGAGTTCGAAGCCAAACCAAATGTGAAGATATTGCAAGGTAACGCCATGAGTGAAACACTTCAAAATGGAACGTTTGGTGGTGGCGTTACCCACCGTATAGGAAGTATTAGACCCAGACACGGCGCACAATTATCGTGGCGCTCCGAAGTCAAATTCCACATTAATGTATTCACACTTAGAATGTATGTCTTCATTAATTGAAGATATACTTTACTTTGTGTGTTGCACATCTAAGTCATCAATATGCATAAGTGTTAGGATGTGTGCCTGATCACAGGACATTTGAGGATTCCAAGATATTTAGCTCACATCGTAACTTGCAAAACCTCTTCTCATCCAAGGGCTTGGTGAAGATATCTGCTAATTGCTCTTCAGTGTTGACGTGTATGATATCAATGTCTTCCTTCACAACATGATCTCTAAGAAAGTGATGACGAATTTCAATGTGCTTTGTCTTCGAGTGCTGAACTGGGTTGTTGGCAATCTTGATGGCGCTTTCGTTATCGCAGTAAAGTGGCACTTGCTTCAGATGAATGCCATAGTCCTTGAGTGTTTGCTTCATCCACAGAAGCTGAGCGCAGCAAGATCCAGCAGCAATGTATTCAGATTCAGCAGTGGAGAGAGATACACAGTTCTGCTTCTTTGAAGACCAACATACAAGTGATCGTCCTAGAAAGTGACATGTGCCTGATGTAGACTTGCGATCAACTTTGTCACCAGCATAATCAGCATCCGAAAATCCAACCAAATCAAACTCTGAGCCCTTTGGATACCATAATCCTAGAGTTGGGGTGTGAGCCAAATATCGAAGAATTCGCTTCACAGCTAAGTAATGCGACTCCTTTGGTGCCGCATGAAATCGAGCACACATGCAAACACTAAGCATAATATCTGGCCTAGATGCACATAAATAAAGCAAAGAACCAATCATGGAGCGGTATACCTTTTGATCGAACTCTTTACCATTGTCGTCAGGACCTAGATGATGTTTGGCTGGCATTGGAGTTGTGAAGCCTTTGCAGTCTTGCATACCGAACTTCTTCAGGCAATCTTTGAGATACTTCTCTTGAGATATGAAGATGCCATTGCGTTGTTGTCGAATTTGAAGACAAAGGAAGAACTTCAGCTCCCCCATCATGGACATCTGATATTGCTCTTGCATCATATATCCAAACTCTTCACTGTACTTCTGATTGGTGCAGCCGAAGATAATGTCATCCACATATATTTGGCACACAAACAGTTCACCATTATATGTCTTCGTGAAAAGAGTGGGATCCAGGGAACCAGGTATGAAGCCTTTGCTCTTCAGGAAGTATTTGAGTGTGTCATACCAGGCCCTAGGGGCTTGTTTGAGGCCATACAGTGCCTTGTTGAGCTTGTATACCATGTCAGGATGTTTTGGACTTTCAAAGCCAGGAGGTTGTGCAACATAAACTTCTTCTTCAATCTTGCCATTGAGAAAGGCACTTTTCACATCCATTTGATATAGAAGTATGTTATGATGATTTGCATAGGCCAGTAGTATGCGTATGGCTTCAAGCCTAGCCACGGGAGCAAATGTTTCATCGAAGTCAATGCCCTCCACTTGAGTATATCCTTGAGCAACGAGACGAGCTTTGTTTTTGACAACTTGACCATGCTCATCTTGCTTGTTGCGGTATATCCATTTGGTGCCTATTATGTTGTGCTTCCGTGGATCAGGACGCTTGACCAGTTCCCATACATTATTCAGTTCAAACTGTTGAAGCTCTTCTTGCATAGCTTGAATCCATTCAGGTTCCATGAAGGCTTCTTCAACTTTCTTGGGTTCTGCTATTGATACGAATGCGAAGTGTCCACAGAAATTTGTCAGTTGAGTTGCCCTTGAACGAGTGAGTGGACCAGGTGCATTGATGCTGTCAATTATTCTGTCAATCTACACTTCATTGGCAAAACGAGGATGTACAGGGCGAAGACTTTGCTCTTGCTGATCTGTGTGGTTGTCGGGAGGAATGTCTTCAGGCTGAGCATTGTCTTCATGTTGATCAGGTGCTGAGATGATAAGTTCTTCTTCAGGATGAGCTTCAGAAGGTATAATATCTCTAGTTCCCATTAGCTTGATTGATTCACTAGCTGGAATCTCATCTAGCACATTTGGCAGTTGCTCTCTTTGTGAACCATTTGTCTCATCGAACCGCACATCCACTGTTTCAACCACTTTGTAATGAAAGAGATTGAAGACTCTGTAGGAGTGCGAATCCTTTCCATATCCAAGCATAAAGCCCTCATGTGATTTTGGTGCAAACTTTGAGCTGTGGTGTGGGTCCTTAATCCAGCACCTTGCGCCAAATACTCTGAAGTAACTGACATTTGGCTTCTTGCCAGTTAGGAGTTCATAAGATGTCTTGTTCAGAAGCTTGTGAAGATAAACACGATTGATTGTATGGCAGGCAGTGCCAATGGCTTCAGTCCAGAATTTTCTTGGAGTCTTGTATTCATCTAGCATTGTTCTGGCCATCTCAATGAGTGTTATGTTCTTGCGTTCGACGACGCCATTCTGCTGTGGCGTGTACGGAGCTGAGAATTCATGTGTGATGCCCAAGGTATCAAGATATGTATCAAGGCCAGTGTTCTTGAATTCAGTGCCATTGTCACTTCTGATGTGCTTTATCTTGGCGCCAAAATTGTTCATAGAACGATTGGCGAAGCGTCTGAAGACATCCTGCACTTCAGTCTTGTAAAGGATTATGTGCACCCAAGTATATCTAGAGTAATCATCAACAATGACGAAGCCATAGAGGCAAGCAGTAGTAGTAAAAGTTGAGTAGTGAGTGGGGCCGAAAAGATCCATGTGGAGCAGTTCGAAGGGTTGAGTAGTAGTCATGATTGTCTTCGAAGGATGTTTTGCCCTTGTCATCTTCCCTTCTTCACAGGCACCACATAAGTGATCTTTCTTGAACTTGACGCCCTCGATGCCTATGACATGCTTCTTCTTCGCAAGGGTGTGGAGGTTCCTCATGCCAGCATGCCCAAGCCTCCGATGCCAAAGCCAGCATTCTAAAGCTTTTGCAAGAAGACATACCGCAAGTTGTGGCCCTGCTGAGAAATCTACCACATACAAATCATCTTTCCGATACCCTTCAAACACTAGAGACTTGTCAGATTCCATTAGTACTAGGCAACGATATTTTCCAAACATTACGATCATGTTCAAATCGCAAAGCATTGAGATAGACATTAAGTTGAAGCCAAGGGATTCAACAAGCATGACTTTATCCATGTGTTGATCCTTTGAGATTGCAACTCTACCTAGACCCAATACCTTACTTTTACCAGTGTCAGCAAATGTGATGTGGCTCTTGTCGGATGGACGTAAGGTTGAGTTCATAAGAAGGCTTCTTTTGCCAGTCATGTGATTTGTACACCCACTATCAATAATCCATTCTGAAGACTTTGAAGACGCTGGTGTCGTACCCTACAGTGCATTTAGGGGGATAGGCTTCACGAAGAGAATTGTGAAGCAAAAACATTTGACAAACCAGTGGGTTACGAAAACTTAGATCCAGGTTAGGACTAATAGGGAGAGTAGCATGCGATTCAGGAACGAAGTACATAATGATGCCATTCGGGCATTTTATCTTGCGCCCTACAAGATTTTTAAGGTCCCCAGCAATAGCGTCAGAAGATTTTGTTTTTCTGCTGGAGACCTCACCCTGCAAAAGAGAGTTAAGCTTTCTTAACCACCCACATCTTCAAGGGTGGCTTAGAAGCAATAAGTCTAAGTGCAGCATCTGAGAATTTTGGCTTTGAAGCCTTAGCAAACAGTCTAGCAGGTGAACAATAATACTCATAGGAATAAGCAGAATAATTTTTGGTCATATGAACATGACGGTTCGAAGAACCGCTCTCATATTCATATGCCTGAGTATGGTTTCCCTGCAAAACGTTTGCGTTAGTGTGACTCAGGTGAGTCCTCTGTTTGTATGAAGCCTTTGGACCGTATGAAGCCTTTGGTCTGAGCTTTGTCTTCTTCAAGTGAGGTGTCATGAAGACATTCACAGGAAGATTTTCCAGACACTTTTTCGGAACCCAGATCTTCTTCATAGGTGGTCCATTCCTGCAGTTAGTACCAATGTACCTGGCAAACACTTCACCATTCTGATTCTTAAACAGTTTATAGTTTGCATCAAAGGATTCATCAATGATAATGGGGTTAGCACAAGTGAAGCCACATAAATTGGATGGATCTGCTGAAAGTTCCTTTGCAGCCACCCATGTGGTTTTGGGGTACTGCTCAGGTTTCTAGTAAGAGTCATCTGCATTTATTTTCCTTACGAACCCAACACCCTCTTTCCTAGGGTTTCGGTTCAGAATCTGCTTCTTGAGGACATCACATAATGTCTGATGTCCTTTAAGACTTTTGTACATCCCTGTTTCAAGCAATGTCTTCAACCTAGCATTCTCATCAGCAATAGCACTGGTATCCTCAGCAGAGGGGTTAGTTTCCACATCAACAGTTGAAGATATTGCAACAGCAGTAGCAGTGGAACATTCAGCAACAGAAGTAGCATTATCACGCTCAATGCATTTAAGACATGGTGGTTCAAATCCTTCCTGAGCGGGACTGATCTGTTCGGCGCGAAGTGACTCGTTTTCCTTTTGAAGATCTTCATGAGCCGCTCTCAATTTCTCAAGTTCTTGCTTCCTTTGAAGATAATCATAGGAAAGCTTTTCATGAGTTGTTGAGAGAGTATCAAGACGATCCTCAAGTTCTTGATACTTAACGTGAAGATTTTTTATGTCTTCAATTAAGGATTCAGATCGAGTCATTTCAGCATCCAACAGATCATCGCTTCTGTCTAACAGTTTTTGAATATGTTCCATAGCTTTCTGTTGTTCAGTTGCAATTTTAGCAAGTGTTTTGTAGCTGGGTTTTGAATCACAGTCAGAGTCATCGTCACTAGATGTTTGATAGCGAGTAGTGCGTGTGTTTACCTTGGCACCGCGTGCCATGAAGCAGTAGGTAGGAGTGGAGTCGTTCTTGTCATTTGCATCGGTGTCGGTGATGCAGTCATTGTCTTCAGTGTTGAAGATGGACTTGGCGACGTATGCTGTAGCCAGACTCGCAATGCCAGAATCAGACTCCTCCTCAGACTCCACCTCCGCCTCCTCAGAAGCGGACTCCTCCTCTGAATCCATTTCCTTTCCAACAAACGCACGTGCCTTGCCAGATGAGCTCTTCTTGTGTGATGAAGACTTTGAGGAAGACTTGGAAGAAGACTTTGAGTATTTCTTCTTCTTCTTGTCGTCAGAGTCATATTCCTTGCTCTTCTTCTTCCTTCTGTTCTCATTGTCCCATTGTGGACACTCAGAGATGAAGTGTCCAGTTTTCTTGCACTTGTGACATGTTTTCTTCTTGTAGTCATGAGCAGAAGCTTCATCATTCCTTGAGCTTGATCGTGAAGATTTTCTGAAGCCTTTCTTCTTGGTGAATTTTTGGAACTTCTTCACTAGCATTGCAAGTTCTCTTCCAATGTCTTCAGGATCATCAGAACAGCTGTCAGATTCTTCTTCAGATGAGGAAACAACTTTTGCCTTCAAGGCACGAGTTCGCCCATAGTTTGGACCGTAGATATCTCTTTTCTCAGAAAGCTGAAACTCATGTGTGTTGAGCCTCTCAAGTATGTCAGACGGATTGAGTGTCTTGAAATCAGGACGTTCTTGAATCATCAGGGCTAGGATGTCAAACGAACTATCAAGTGATCTCAGCAGCGTCTTGACGATTTCATGTTTGGTGATCTCAGTGGCGCCGAGGGCTTGAAGCTCATTTGTGATGTCAGTGAGCCGATCAAATGTGTGTTGGACATTCTCATTGTCATTTCGCTTGAAGCGGTTGAAGAGGTTGCGAAGAACACTGATTCTTTGATCTCTCTGGGTTGATACGCCTTCATTGACCTTGGAGAGCCAGTCCCAGACCAGGTTGGATGTCTTCAAGGCACTCACACGGCCATACTGTCCTTTTGTCAGATGGCCACAGATGATATTTTTGGCAGTAGAGTCCAGTTGAGTGAACTTCTTGACATCAGCAGCAGTGACACCTTCTCCAGCCTTGGGAACGCCGTTCTCGACGACATACCATAGGTCGACGTCAATGGCTTCAAGATGCATGCGCATCTTATTCTTCCAGTAGGGATATTCAGTTCCATCGAAGACGGGGCACGCAGCGGAGACTTTGATCATCCCTGCAGTCGACATAGCTAAAACTCCAGGTGGTTAAACCGAATCACATAGAACAAGGGAGCACCTTGCTCTGATACCAATTGAAAGTGCGTTATATCGACTAGAGGGGGGGTGAATAGGCGATTTTTATGAAAGTCTTCAAAACGTGAGAGTTATGAAGACAAACAGCGAAGATTATGCCTATTACTATGTAGCGGAAGTTACATTACTCTAGGCCAGCCATGGTCATGTATTCAATAGAGTGAAAGCACAATAACAAACAGCTGCAGTGTAATAAGGATCAGGTAGGAAGAAGTTATGAAGCCAAATAGATCATACATTCACGTTGTGAAGACAAAAGATAAAGCAAGCATGCAATGGCTTCACAATGAGTAACAGTAAGAAAAGGAAGTGAAGATGAGACCAGTGACTCGTTGAAGACAATGATATGTTGGACCAGTTCCAGTTGCTGTGACAACTGTACGTCTGGTTGGAGCGGCTAGGTATTTAAACCTTAGGACACACAGTCCCGGACACCCAGTCCTGAACACACAGTTCAGGACACCAAGTCCTCACCGTATTCTCCTTGAGCTAAGGTCACTTAGTCCTCGCCCAATCACTCTGGTAAGTCTTCAAGGTAGACTCCCAAACCTTCACAGACTTCGTTCACTGGCAATCCACAATGTCTCTTGGATGCTCTGAACGCGACGCCTAACCGTCTGGAGGATTCACAGTCCTCAAGTGTAATAAGTCTTCAGATCACACAGACAAGAAGACTTAAGTGATGCCCAATGTTCTCTGGCTCTGGGTGGTTAGGGCTTTTCTCCTCGCTAGGAATTTTCTCTCAAAGGCTTCGAGGTGGGTTGCTCTCAAACGACAAAAGCCGTGCACTAAAATCTGAGCAGCCCACCGTTTATGGTTGTAGGGGGTGGGCTATTTATAGCCACTTGGCAACCCGACCTGATTTGTCCGAAATGACCCTGGGTCACTAAGGAACTGACACGTGTCTCAACGGTCAGATTTCAAACTCTCATGGCAACTTTACTTGGGCTGCAAGCAAAGCTGACTTGTCCGGCTCTGGACAAGATTCGCTCTCATTATCTTCACTCGAAGACATAGGTTTTTAATTTAGGCATCACTTCAGTCATTTTGACTGGTTCTCCTGGACCCCACTTAACAGTACGGTGGTTCCTATGACTCAACACAAAATAAAAAGAACTACGAAAGATCTAAGTCTTCGAGCTCCATAGGCTTCATAACATGTCTTCTTTTGTCATAGTCTTCAATGTGAATATCTTCATATACCACCTTTGTCTTCAATGTCTTCATACATTTTTAGGGGTCATCTCTGGTAGTAAAACCGAATCAATGAGGGACTTCTACCTGTGTTATCCTGCAATTCTCACGAACACATTAGTCCCTCAACTAGGTTTGTCGTCAATACTCCAAAACCAACTAGGGGTGGCACTTGATGCACTTACATCTACTACTATTACTCCACTCATCGACCGCTATCCAGCATGCATCTAGAGTATTAAGTTAAAAACAGAGTAACGCCTCAAGCAAGATGACATGATGAAGAGGGATAGACTCATGCAATATGAAGAAAACCCCATCTTGTTATCCTCGATGGCAACAATACAATGCGTGCCTTGCTGCCCTTACTGTCACCGGGAAAGGACACCGCAAGATTGAACCCAAAGCTAAGCACTTCTCCCATTGCAAGAAAGATCAATCTAGTAGGCCAAACCAAACTGATAATTCGAAGAGACTTGCAAAGATAACCAATCATACATAAAAGAATCCAGAGAAGATTCAAATATTATTCATAGATAGACTTGATCATAAACCCACAATTCATCGGTCTCAACAAACACACCGCAAAAAGAAGATTACATCGAATAGATCTCCACAAGAGAGGGGGAGAACATTGTATTGAGATCCAAAAAGAGAGAAGAAGCCATCTAGCTACTAACTATGGACCCGTAGGTCTGAGATAAACTACTCACACTTCATCGGAGGGGCTATGGTGTTGATGTAGAAGCCCTCCGTGATCGATGCCCCCTCCGGCGGAGCTCCGGAACAGGCCCCAAGATGGGATCTCGTGGATATAGAAAGTTACAGCGGTGGAATTAGGGTTTTGGCTCCTGTTCTGATTGTTTGGGGGTACATGGATATATATAGGAGGAAGAAGTACGTCGGTGGAGCAACAGGGGGCCCACGAGGGTGGGGGCGCGCCTGGTAGGGTAGGGCGCGCCCCCTACCTCGTGGCCTCCTGTTACATGCCTTGGCGTAGGGTCCAAGTCTCCTGGATCTTATCTGTTGAGAAAATCACGTTCCCGAAGGTTTCATTCCGTTTGGACTCCGTTTGATATTCCTTTTCTTCGAAACCCTAAAACAGGCAAAAAACAGCAATTCTGGGCTGGGCCTCCGGTTAATAGGTTAGTCCCAAAAATAATATAAAAGTGGATAATAAAGCCCAATAATGTCTAAAACAGTAGATAATATAGCATGGAGAAATCAAAAATTATAGATACGTTGGAGACGTATCACTGCTATGGGCTGAGCAAGAACCGTTCTTACCTACGCATCAAAACCACAATGATAGTTCGTCAAGTTAGTGTTGTTTTAACCTTCACAAGGACCGGGCGTAGCCACACTCGGTTCAACTAAAGTTGGGGAAACTGACACCTGCCAGCCACCTGTGTGCAAAGCACGTCGGTAGAACTAGTCTCGCGTAAGCGTACGTGTAATGTCGGTTCAGACCGCTTCATCCAACAATACCGCCAAACCAAAGTATGACATGTGATACATCTCCAATGTATCTATAATTTTTGATTGCTCCATGCTATATTATCTACTGTTTTGGACATTATTGGGCTCTATTATCCACTTTTATATTATTTTTGGGACTAACCTATTAACCGGAGGCCCAGCCCAGAATTGCTGTTTTTTTTGCCTATTTTAGGGTTTCGAAGAAAAGGAATATCAAACAGAGTCCAAACGGAATGAAACCTTCGGGAATGTGATTTTCTCACCGAACATGATCTAGGAGACTTGGACCCTACGTCAAGAAACAAAATAGGAGGCCACGAGGTAGGGGGCACGCCTACCCCCCAGGCGCGCCCTCCACCCTCGTGGGTCCCCTGTTGCTCCACCGATGTACTCCTTCCTCCTATATATACCTACGTACCCCCAAACGACCAGATATGGAGCCAAAACCCTAATTCCACCGCCGCAACTTTCTGTATCCACGAGATCCCATCTTGGGGCCTGTTCCAGAGCTCCGCCGAAGGGGTCATTGATCACGGAGGGCTTCTACATCATCACCATAGCCCCTCCGATGAAGTGTGAGTAGTTCACCTCAGACCTATGGGTCAATAGTTATTAGCTAGTTGGCTTCTTCTCTCTTTTTGGATCTCAATACAATGTTCTCCCCCTCTCTTGTGGAGATCTATTTGATGTAATCTTTTTGCGGTGTGTTTGTTGAGACCGATGAATTGTGGGTTTATGATCAAGTCTATCTATGAACAATATTTGAATCTTCTCTGAATTCTTTTATGAATGATTGGTTATCTTTGCAAGTCTCTTTGAATTATCATTTTGGTTTGGCCTACTAGATTGATCGTTCTTGCAATGGGAGAAGTGCTTAGCTTTGGGTTCAATCTTGCGGTGTCCTTTCCCGGTGACAGTAGGGGCAGCAAGGCACGTATTGTATTGTTGCCATCGAGGATAACAAGATGGGGTTTTCATCATATTGCATGATTTTATCCCTCTACATCATGTCATCTTGCTTAAGGCGTTACTCTATTTTCATAACTTAATACTCTAGATGCATGCTGGATAGCGGTCGATGAGTGGAGTAATTAATAGTTGTAGATGCAGGCAGGAGTCGGTCTACTTGTCTCGAACGTGATGCCTATATACATGATCATACCTAGATATTCTCATAACTATGCTCAATTATGTCAATTGCTCAACAGTAATTCGTTCACCCACCGTAGAATACTTATGCTCTTGAGAGAAGCCACTAGTGAAACCTATGGCCCCCGGGTCTATCTTCATCATATTAATCTTCCAATACTTAGTTATTTCCTTTGCTTTTTACTTTGCATCTTTATCATAAAAATACCAAAAATATTATATTATCATATCTATCAGATCTCACTCTCGTAAGTGGCTGTGTAGGGATTGACAACCCCTTATCGCGTTGGTTGCGAGGATTTATTTGTTTTGTGCAGGTACGAGGGACTCGCGCGTAGCCTCCTACTGGATTGATACCTTGTTTCTCAAAAACTGAGGGAAATACTTACGCTACTTTGCTGCATCATCCTTTCCTCTTCGGGGAAAAACCAACGCAGTGCTCAGGAGGTAGCAAGAAGGATTTCTAGCGCCGTTGCCAGGAGTCTACGCAAAAGTCAATATACCAAGTACCCATCACAATCCCTATCTCCCGCATTACTGCCATTTGCCTCTTGTTTTCCTCTCCCCCACTTCACCCTTGCCGTTTTATTCGCCCTCTCTCTCTATCCTCCCTCTCTTTCCCGTTTGCCTCTTTTTGCCCGCTTGCTTTTTGTTTGCTTGTGTATTGGATTGCTTGCTTGTCACAATGGCTCAAGATAACACTAAATTATGTGACTTTACCAATACCAACAACAATGATTTTATTAGCACTCCGATTGCTCCTCTTACCGATGCTGAATCTTGTGAAATTAATGTTGCCTTGCTGAATCTTGTCATGAAAGATCCGTTTTCCGGCCTTCCTAGTGCAGATGTCGCTACCCATCTAAATAGCTTCGTTGATTTGTGTGATATGCAAACGAAGAAAGATGTGGATAACGATATTGTTAAATTGAAGCTATTTCCTTTTTCGCTTAGAGATCGTGCTAAAGCTTGGTTCTCGTCTTTGCCTAAAAATAGTATTGATTCTTGGAATAAGTGCGAAGATGCTTTTATCTCTAAGTATTTTCCTCCCACTAAGATCATCTCCCTTAGAAACAATATTATGAATTTTAAGCAACTTGATCATGAACATGTTTCACAAGCTTGGGAGAGGATGAAATTAATGATATGTAATTGCCCTACTCATGGTTTGAATTTGTGGATGATTTTACAAAAAATTTATGCCCGATTGAATTTTGCTTCTAGAAATCTTTTAGATTCGGCCGCGGGAGGCACTTTTATGGAAATCACTTTAGAAGAAGCTACTAAACTCCTACATAATATTATGGTTAATTATTCTCAATGGCATACTGAAAGATCTATTAATAAAAAGGTGCATGCGATAGAAGAAATTAATGTTTTGAGTGGAAAGATGGATGAACTTATGAAATTATTTGCTAGTAAAAGTTTTTCTTCTGATCCTAGTGATATGCCCTTGTCTACTTTGATTGAGAATAATAATGAATCTATGGATGTGAATTTTGTTGGTAGGAACAATTTTGGTAACAACGCGTATAGAGGAAATTTTAATCCTAGGCCTTATCCTAGTAATCCCTCTAATAATTATGGTAATTCCTACAAAAATTATTATGGAAATTATAATAAGATGCCCTCTGATTTGGAATCTAATATTAAAGATTTAATTACTTTTCAAAAGAATTTCAATGCTTTGATTGAAGAAAAATTGCTTAAGATTCATGAGTTGGCTAGGAACGTTGATAGAATTTCTCTTCATATTGATTCTTTGAAACTTAGATCTATTCCACATAAGCATTATATCAATGAGTCTCTCAAAGCCATGAGAATTTCCATTGATGAGTGCAAAGAAAGAACCGCTAGGATGCGTGCTAAGAAAGATGCCTTTATAAGAGCGTGTTCTTCTAGTTCCTATGAAAATAAAGATGAAGATCTAAAAGTTATTGATGTGTCCCCTATTAAATCTTTGTTTTGCAATATGAATCTTAATAATGATGGGACTGAATATGACCCACCTTTACCTAGAAGGCGTTCCAAGAATTCAGAGTTTTTAGATCTTGATGCTAAAATTGATAAAAGTGGGATCGGAGAAATTAAAACCCTAGATGTTGCTAAACCCACTATTTTGGATTTCAAGGAATTTAATTATGAAAATTTCTCTTTGATTGATTGTATTTCCTTGTTGCAATCGGTGCTAAATTCTCCTCACGCTTATAGTGAAAATAAAGCGTTCACTAAACATATCGTTGATGCCTTGATGCAATCTTATGAAGAAAAACTTGAATTGGAAGTTTCTATCCCTAGAAAACTTTATGATGAGTGGGAACAAAATATTAAAATTAAGATTAAAGATCATGAGTTCTCTGCTTTATGTGATTTGGGTGCTAGTGTTTCCACGATTCCAAAGACTTTGTGCGATTTGTTAGGTTTCCGTGATTTTGATGATTGCTATCTAAACTTGCACCTTGCGGATTCCACTATTAAGAAACATATGGGAAGAATTAATGATGTTATTATTGTTGCAAATAGGTATTATGTGCCCATATATTTTATTGTTCTTGACATAGATTGCAATCCTTCATGTCCTATTATTCTTGGTAGACCTTTCCTTAGAACGATTGGTGCAATTATTGATATGAAGGAAGGAAATATTAGATTCCAATTTCCGTTAAGGAAAGGCATGGAAAACTTTCCTAGAAAGAAAATTAAATTACCTTATTAATCTATTATGAGAGCCACTTATGGATTGCCTACCAAAGATGGCAATACCTAGATCTATCCTTGCATTTTATGCCTAGCTAGGGGCGTTAAACGATAGCGCTTGTTAGGAGGCAACCCAATTTTATTTTTATTCCTTGCTTCTTTCTCCTGTTTAGTAATAAATAATTTATCTAGCCTCTGTTTAGGTTGTGTTTTTTGTGTTTAATTAGTGTCTGTGCCAAGTAGAACCGTTGGGAAGACTTGGGGAAAGTCTTGATATCTTGCTGTAAAAAACATAAACTTTAGCGCTCACGAGAACGGCTGCCATTTTTATTTGGAAAGTGATATTTAGTTAATTATTTTTGCAGAGGATTAACAGATAAATTCCTCACGTCCAGAAATTTATTTTATAATTTTTGGGGTTCCATATCTTGCGCTAGCTACATATTACTACAGACTATTCTGTTTTTGACAGATTCTGTTTTTCGTGTGTTGTTTGCTTATTTTGATGAATCTATGGCTAGTAAAATAGTTTATAAACCATAGAGAAGTTGGAATACAGTAGGTTTGACACCAATATAAATAAATAATGAGTTCATTACATTAACTTGAAGTGGTCTTTTGTTTTCTATTGCTAACGGAGCTCGCGAGATTTTCTACTTTAAGTTTTGTGTTGTGAAGTTTTCAAGTTTTGGGTAAAGATTTGATGGATTATGGAACAAGGAGTGGCAAGAGACTAAGCTTTTGGATGCCCATGGTACCCCCAAGATAATCTAAGGACACCTAAAAGCCAAAGCTTGGGGACGCCCCGGAAGGCATCCCCTCTTTTCGTCTACTTCTATCGGTAACTTTACTTGGAGCTATATTTTTATTGACCACATGATATGTGTTTTTCTTGGAGCGTATTGTATGATTTGAGTCTTTGCTTTTTAGTTTACCACAATAATTATTGCTGTACACACCTTTTGAGAGAGCCATACATGAGTTGGAATTTGTTAGAATACTCTACGTGCTTCGCTTATATCATTTGAGTTATATAGTTTTGCTCTAGTACTTCACTTATATCTTGTAGAGCATGGTGGTGGATTTGTTTTATAGAAACTATTGATCTCTCATGCTTCACTTAGATTATTTTGAGAGTCTTAAATCGCATGGTAATTTGCTTAAATAATCCTAATATGCTAGGTGTTCAAGATTAATAATTTTTTTCTTATGAGTGCTTTGAATACTAAGAGAAGTTTGATGCTTGATGATTGTTTTGAGCTATGGAGGTAATAATATCAAAGTCGTGCTAGTTGAGTAGTTGTGAATTTGAGAAATGCTTGTGTTGAAGTTTGCAAGTCCCGTAGCATGCACGTATGGTAAACGTTATGTAACAAATTTGAAACATGAGGTGTTATTTGATTGTCTTACTTATGAGTGGCGGTCGGGGACGAGCGATGGTCTTTTCCTACCAATCTATCCCCCTAGGAGCATGCGCGTAGTGCCGAGGTTTTTGATGACTTGTAGATTTTTGCAATAAGTATGTGAGTTCTTTATGACTAATGTTGAGTCCATGGATTATACGCACTCTCACCCTTCCATCATTGCTAGCCTCTCGGTACCGTGCATTGCCCTTTCGCACATTGAGAGTTGGTGCAAACTTCGCCGGTGCATCCAAACCCCGTGATATGATACGCTCTTTCACACATAAACCTCCTTATATCTTCCTCAAAACAGCCACCATACCTACCTATTATGGCATTTCCATAGCCATTCCGAGATATATTGCCATGCAACTTTCCACCATTCCGTTTATCATGACACATTCATCATTGTCATATTGCTTAGCATGATCATGTAGTTGACATAGTATTTGTGGCAAAGCCGCCGTTCATAATTCTTTCATACATGTCACTCTTGGTTCATTGCATATCCCGGTACACCGCCAGAGGCATTCATATAGAGTCATCTTTTGTTCTAGTATCGAGTTGTAATCATTGAGTTGTAAATAAATAGAGTGTGAGGATCATCATTAATAGAGCATTGTCCCAAATAAAAAAAAGGGTGGAAGGCCAAATAGAAAAAGGCCAAATATATATATATATATAAAGAAGGGACAATGCTACTATCCTTTTTCCACACTTGTGCTTCAAAGTAGCACCATAATCTTCATGATAGAGAGTCTTTTTATTTTGTCACTTTCATATACTAGTGGGAATTTTTAATTATAGAACTTGGCTTGCATATTCCAACAATGGGCCTCCTCCAGTGCCCTAGGTCTTCGTGAGCAAGAAAGTTGGATGCACACCCACTTAGTTTCTTTTGTTGAGCTTTCATACATTTATAACTCTAGTGCATCCGTTGCATGGCAATCCCTACTCCTTGCATTAACATCAATCAATGGGCATCACCATAGCCCATTGATTAGCCTCGTTGATGTGAGACTATCTCCTTTTTTGTCTTCTCCACATAACCCCCCATCATCATATTCTATTCCACCCATAGTTCTATATCCATGGCTCGCGCTCATATATTGCGTGAAAGTTTATAGGTTTGAGATTACTAAAGTATGAAACAATTGCTTGGCTTGTCATCGGGGTTGTGCATGATGAGAGCATTCTTGTGTGACGAAAATGGAGCATGACTAAACTATATGATTTTGTAGGGATGAACTTTCTTTGGCCATGTTATTTTGAGAGGACATAATTGCTTAGTT
Organism: Triticum urartu; assembly: GCF_056163025.1. Lineage (NCBI taxonomy): Eukaryota > Viridiplantae > Streptophyta > Magnoliopsida > Poales > Poaceae > Triticum > Triticum urartu. The sequence goes on from NC_141879.1 coordinate 720,183,567, forward strand.
AGTATGCTTGAATTATTAGTATTTTTATGTCAATATGAACTTTTATCTCGAATCTTTCGGATCTGAATATTCATACCACAATTAATAAGAATTATATTAAAATTATGCCAAGTAGCACTCCACATCAAAAATTATGTTTTTATCATTTACCTACTCGAGGACGAGCAGGAATTAAGCTTGGGGATGCTTGATACGTCTCCAACATATCTATAATTTTTGATTGCTCCATGCTATATTATCTACTGTTTTGGACGTTATTGGGATTTATTATCCACTTTCATATTATTTTTGGGACTAACCTATTAACCGGAGGCCCAGCCCAGAATTGTTGTTTTTTGCCTATTTCAGGGTTTCAAAGAAAAGGAATATCAAACAGAGTCCAAACGGAATGAAACCTTCGGGAACGTGATTTTCTCACCGAACATGATCTAGGAGACTTGGACCCTACGTCAAGAAACGGAAGAGGAGGCCACGAGGTAGGGGCGCGCCTACCCCCCCCCCCCAGGCGCGCCCTCCACCGTCGTGGCCCCCCTGTTGCTCCACCGACGTACTCCTTCCTCCTATATATACCTACGTACCCCCAAACGATCAGATACGGAGCCAAAACCCTAATTCCACCGCCGCAACTTTCTGTATCCACGAGATCCCATCTTGGGGCCTATTCCGGAGCTCCGCCGGAGGGGGCATTGATCACGGAGGGCTTCTACATCATCACCATAGCCCCTCCGATGAAGTGTGAGTAGTTCACCTCAGACCTACGGGTCCATAGTTATTAGCTAGTTGGCTTCTACTCTCTTTTTGGATCTCAATACAATGTTCTCCCCCTCTCTTGTGGAGATCTATTCGATGTAATCTTCTTTTTGCGGTGTGTTTGTTGAGACCGATTAATTGTGGGTTTATGATCAAGTCTATCTATGAACAATATTTGAATCTTCTCTGAATTCTTTTATGTATGATTGGTTATCTTTGCAAGTCTCTTCGAATTATCAGTTTGGTTTGGCCTACTATATTTATCTTTCTTGCAATGGGAGAAGTGCTTAGCTTTGGGTTCAATCTTGCGGTGTCCTTTCCCAGTGACAGTAGGGGCAGCAAGGCACGTATTGTATTGTTGCCATCGAGGATAACAAGATGGGGTTTTCATCATATTGCATGAGTTTATCCCTCTACATCATGTCATCTTGCTTAAGGTGTTACTCTGTTTTCATAACTTAATACTCTAGATGCATGCTGGATAGCGGTTGATGAGTGGAGTAATAGTTGTAGATGCAGGCAGGAGTCGGTCTACTTGTCTCGGACCTGATGCCTATATACATGATCATACCTAGATATTCTCATAACTATGCTCAATTCTGTCAATTTCTCAACAGTAATTCATTCACCCACCGTAGAATACTTATGCTCTTGAGAGAAGCCACTAGTGAAACCTATGGCCCTCGGGTCTATCTTCATCATATTAATCTTCCAATACTTAGTTATTTCCTTTGCTTTTTACTTTGCTTTTAATTTACTTTGCATCTTTATCATAAAAATACCAAAAATATTATATTACCATATCTATCAGATCTCACTCTCGTAAGTGGCCGTGTAGGGATTGACAACCCCTTATCACGTTGGTTGCGAGGATTTATTTGTTTTGTGCAGGTACGAGGGACTCGCGCGTTGCCTCCAACTGGATTGATACCTTGGTTCTCAAAAACTAAGGGAAATACTTACGCTACTTTGCTGCATCATCCCTTCCTCTTCAGGGAAAAACCAACGCAGTGCTCAAGAGGTAGCAACATGCTGGTAAGCAGTATGACTTGTATTGCCCACAACTCGCTTGTGTTCTACTCTTGCATATAACATCTATGCATAAAACCTGGCTCGGATTCCACTGTTGGGGAACGTAGTAATTTCAAAAAAGTTCCTACGCACACACAGGATCATGGTGATGCATAGAAATGAGAGGGGAGAGTGTGTCTACGTGCCCTCGTAGACCGAATGCGGAAGCGTTAGCACAACGCAGTTGATGTAGTCATATGTCTTCACGATCCGACCGATCCAAGTACCGAACGCACGGCACCTCCAAGTTCTGCACATGTTCAACTCGATGACGTCCCGCGAGCTCCGATCCAGCAAAGCTTCACAGGAGAGTTTCGTTGGCACGACGGCGTGGTGACGGTGATGATGATGCTACTGACGCAGGGCTTCACCTAAGCACCACTATGATATGATCGAGGTGGATTATGGTGGAGGGGGGCACCGCACACGGCTAAGAGATCAATGATCAATTGTTGTGTCTATGGGGTGCCCCCCTGCCCCCATATATAAAGGAGCAAGGGGGAGGGAGTGGCCGGCCAGGGAGAGGCGCGCCAAGGGGAGTCCTACTCCCACCGGGAGTGGGATTCCCCCTTTTCCAACTTGGAGTATGAGAGGGAAGGAAGAGGAAGGAGGGAGGAAGGAAAGGGGGGGCGGCCCCTCCCAATTCGGATTAGGCTTGGGGGCGCCACCTCCCTTGCTCCTTTCCCCTCCTTTCCACTAAAGCCCAATAAGGCCCATATACCTCCTAGGGGGTTCCGATAACCTCCCGGTACTCCGGTATATTCCCGATCTCACCCGGAACCATTCCGGTATCCAAATATAGTCGTCCAATATATCGATATTTACATCTCGACCATTTTGAGACTCCTCTTCATGTCTGTGATCATATCCGGGACTCCAAACTACCTTCGGTACATCAAAACACTAAACTCATAATACTGATCGTCACCAAACTTTAAGCGTGTGCACCCTACGGGTTCGAGAACTATGTAGACATGACCGAGACACGTCTTCGGTCAATAACCAATAGCGGAACCTAGATTCTCATATTGGTTCCTACATATTCTACGAAGATCTTTATCGGTCAAACCGCATAACAACATACGTTGTTCCCTTTGTCATCGGTATGTTACTTGCCCGAGATTCGATCGTCGGTATCTCAATACCTAGTTCAATCTCGTTGCCGGCAAGTCTCTTTACTCATTCTGTAATACATCATCCCGCAACTAACTCATTAGTTACAATGCTTGAAAGGCTTATAGTGATGTGCATTACCGAGTGGGCCCAGAGATACCTCTCCGACAATCGAGTGACAAATCCTAATCTCGAAATACGCCAACTCAACAAGTACCTTCGGAGACACCTGTAGAGCACCTTTATAATCACCCAGTTACGTTGTGACGTTTGGTAGCACACAAAGTGTTCCTCCGGTAAACGGAGTTGCATAATCTCATAGTCATAGGAACATGTATAAGTCATGAAGAAAGCAATAGCAACATACTAAATGATCAAGTGCTAAGCTAACGGAATGGGTCAAGTCAATCACATCATTCTCTAATGATGTGATCCCGTTAATCAAATGAAAACTCATGTCTATGGTTAGGAAACATAACCATGTTTGATAAACGAGCTAGTCAAGTAGAGGCATACTAGTGACACTCTGTTTGTCTATGTATTCACACATGTATCATGTTTCCAGTTAATACAATTCTAGCATGAATAATAAACATTTATCATGATATAAGGAAATAAATAATAACTTTATTATTGCCTCTAGGGCATATTTCCTACACCACGAACTGCCGACCTCTTGGCTGAGCACAAACAGCAACCCACCTGAAATTTGCCTATGATGCATGCCTTGGCAAGACGATGATGGCAGTGGTGTTTTGTTCCTAGGGAAACTGTCCTTGGGGATCTAGGTGGTTTGGGTGTCGATGTAGCTGCGGCTGGATCATGTGGTGTAGGTGTTGATGAAAGCCCAGGACTGACTGCATCTATACTATGAGATATAGATGTAGATGGTATCACCTGGGTGTGCGGCCCCGACCTTAGTCACACCGTTGTACTGCTATCTGAAGGCCTGGTTGCCCCATCTGGCCGACCTCGAAGAAGCAATGTTGCCTCACCTGGCGAGACACGCGAGCATCCGTGGTTGCTTGACTGCAAGTGCCCCCACATCCGGCTCTGCGCCGCCATGTACCACGTGTCCGCTATCTGAAATCCGGCCATCCGTTCGGCATGAACCTCTACAGATTTCACCTAGCATGAGCTTGCTCAGCACCAATTGCAGGAAGATGGTCGTTGTGCAAGTCAAGAGGTAGGCGGAGGTCCAAGGCGTGCAACACTGCATCAAGCTGCTGGAAGAACGGGAGAAGTGACTCCTTGTTGCTGCCATGATACACCTGGAGGGACTTCAGCTCACATCGCCGGCCAGCAGGTAGACAGGGTCAATGTTGGAGTGGCTAATGCGCAGTTCAAGCTCGAGCGGATGGGCAAGGCATCCAAGGAAGGCAGCTCCGAGACTGGTTACGCGTTCTCTTGTATGCTCGTATGTACCGCCTACGCATGCCGCCTCAGCGGCCTCGATGGCATCCTTGTCGTGCCGCCGGCGCCGGCGGTCAACCGATCCCTGTCGTCGACTCGCTTGGCAAGATGCTCGCCGGGATGGGCCGCCTCAAGTTTGGCCCTCCTCCACCCCATCCACCACCAACGCAGTATACGCTCTCTCCAGTGATCCTGTTTGTCCCATTGACGGGCGAACATATTGACAGTATCAAGTACACGGTGGTGACGCGCGTGCCACACATGTTGTTGACTTGTTGTCCGTGATGGCTCAACTCTTGCATTCATCTCTCCACCCTTTACTCCCCGAGCTCCTCTTCCGCTGGTCATCTTCCTCGATCATGGCCTTCAGCAGCCCTTGGTCCACAGCATACATATGGATTGAAGGTTTGAAGAAAGGAATCAAACTCGGTGGAGGACGAAAATCTCATGGATGAGACAGTCATTGGGCAAAAAAATCGGAACCTGAAATAGATACGACATAGGAGATAGTCACGACGGAAAGAATTAAATCTTAGCCGTCCATCTTGTACTTAACACAAAATTAATGGATGTAAAGAGATGACTTATGGAGAACCATGAAAGGCTCCGTCCTTTAATATTAGGTAAAGATATAGGCAAAAGAATTAGGTCAGGGGAGTGAGGGGGGCCCACAAGGCAGGGGCGCGCCCTACCCCCCTGGGCGCGCCCTCCCCCCTTGTGGTCGCCTCATGGCTCTTCTGACTTGATCTCCAAGTCTCCTGGGTGTTTTCTGGTCCAAGAAAAATAATCGCGAAGGTTTTATTCCGTTTGGACTCCGTTTGGTATTCCTTCTCTGCGAAGCTAAAAAAGGAAAAACCAAAAACTGACACTAGTCTCTAGGTTAATAGGTTCGTCCCCAAAATAATATAAAATATCATATTAATGCATATAAAACATCCAAAATAGGTAATATAATAGCATGGAACAATAAAAAAATATAGATACATTGGAGACGTATCAAGCATCCCCAAGCTTAATTCCTGCTCGTCCTCGAGTAAGTAAATGATAAAAACAGAATTTTTGATGTGGAATGCTACCTAACATATTTATCCATGTAATTTTCTTTATTCTGGCATGAATGTTCAGATCCATAAGATTCAAAACAAAAGTTTAATATTGACATAAAAACAATAATACTTCAAGCATACTAACAAGGCAATTATGACTTCTCAAAATAACATGGCCAAAGAAAGCTTATCCCTGCAGAATCATATAGTCTGGTTGTGCTCCATCTTCATCACACAAAATATTCAAATCATGCACAACCCCGATGACAAGCCAAGCAATTGTTTCATACTTTTGACGTTCTCAAACTTTTTCAACTTTCACGCAATACATGAGCGTGAGCCATGGACATATAGGTGGAATAGAATACGGTGGTGGTGGAGAAGACAAAAAGAAGGAGATAGTCTCACATCAACTAGGCGTATCAACGGGCTATGGAGATGCCCATCAATAGATATCAATGTGAGTGAGTAGGGATTGACATGCAACGGATGCACTAGAGCTATAAGTTTATGAAAGCTCAAAAAGAAACTAAGGGTGTGCATCCAACTCGCTTGCTCACGAAGACCTAGGGCAATTTGACGAAGCCCATCATTGGAATATACAAGCCAAGTTCTATAATGAAAACTTCCCACTAGTATATGAAAGTGACAACATAGGAGACTCTCTATCATGAAGATCATGGTGCTACTTTGAAGAACAAGTGTGGTAAAAGGATAGTAACATTGCCCCTTCTCTCTTTTCTCTCTTTTTTTGTCCTTCTCTCATTTTTTGGCCTCTTTTTTCGTCGGGAGTCTCATCCCGACTTGTGGGGGAATCATAGTCTCCGTCATCCTTTCCTCACATGGGACAATGCTCTAATAATGAAGATCATCACACTTTTATTTATTTACAACTTGATACTTAGAACAAAATATGACTTTATATGAATGCCTCCGCTGGCGTACCGGGATGTGCAATGAATCAAGAGTGACATGTATGAAAGAATTATGAACGGTGGCTTTGCCACAAATACGATGTCAACTACGTGATCATGCAAAGCAATATGACAATGATGAAGTGTGTAATAATAAACGGAACGGTGGAAAGTTGCATGGCAATATATCTCGGAATGACTATGTAAATGCCATAGTAGGCTGGTATGGTGGATGTTTTGAGGAAGGTATATGGTGGGTGTATGGTACTAGCAAAAGTTCCGCGGTACTAGAGAGGCTAGCAATGGTGGAAGGGTGAGAGTGCGTATAATCCATGGACTCAACATTAGTCATAAAGAACTCACATATTTATTGCAAAAATCTATTAGTTATTGTAACAAAGTACTAAGGGCATGCTCCTAGGGGGATAGATTGGTAGGAAAAGACCATCGCTCGTCTCCGACTACCACTCATAAGGAAGACAATCAATAAATAAATAATGCTCCAACTTCATCACATAATGGTTCACCATACGTGCATGCTACGGGAATCACAAACTTTTAACACAAGTATTTCTCCAATCCACAATTACTTACTAGCATGACTCTAATATCACCATCTTTATATCTCAAAACAATCATAAGGAATCAAACTTCTCATAGTATTCAATGCACTTTATATGAAAGTTTTTATTATATCCCTCTTGGATGTCTATCATATTAGGACTAAATTTATAACCAAAGCAAATTACCATGCTGTTCAGAGACTCTCAAAATAAATATAAGTGAAGCATGAGTGTTCAACAATTTCTATAAAATAAAGCCATCGCCGTGCTCTAAAAAGATATAAGTGAAGCACATAGGGTATTCTAAATAAATCACGATTCAGGCGTGTCCCTCTCAAAAGGTTTTTACAGCAAGGATGATTGTGGAAAACTAAAAAGCAAAGACTCAAATCATACAAGACGCTCCAAGCAAAACACATATCATGTGGTGAATAAAAATATAGCCTCAAGTAAAGTTACCGATAGACGAAGACGAAAGAGGGGATGCCTTCCGGGGCATCCCCAAGCTTAGGCTCTTGGTTGTCCTTGAATATTACCTTGGGTGCCTTAGGCATCGCCAAGCTTAGTCTCTTGCCACTCCTTATTCCATAGTCCATCAAATCCTTCCCTAAAACTTGAAAACTTCACAACACAAAACTCAATATAAAATCTCATAAGCTCCGTTAGTATAAGAAAATAAATCACCACTTTTGGTACTATTGTGAACTAATTCTTTATTTATATTGGTGTAACATCTACTGTATTCGAACTTTTCCATGGTGCATACCCCCCGTACTACCATAGATTCATCAAAATAAGCAAACAACACATAGAAAACAGAATGTGTCAAAAACAGAACAGTCTGTAGCAATCTGGAACTCTTGACTACTTCTGTAACTCCAACAATTCTTAAACATTAGGACAACCTTGGCAATTTGTGTACCAATCTTGTGCACGCTTCTGTGAATTATGAAAATTATTTCCCTGGGTGCAAAAGTTTCTGTTTTTCAGCAAGATCAAAACAACTATCACCGTAAGCTATCCCAAAGATCTTCTGGGCACAAACACTAATTAAAACACAAAAGCACATCTAACCAAGGCTAGATCAATTATTCAAAGCAAAACAGGAACAAAAAGCAAAGAACAAAAAATAAAATTGGGTTGCCTCCCAACAAGCGCTATTGTTTAACGCCCCTAGCTAGGCATAAAAACACAAATAGATCTAGGTATTGTCATCTTTGGTATGCAATACATAAGTAGCTATCATAATAGATTCATATGGCAATTTAATTTTCTTTCTTGGAAAGTGCTCCATGCCTTTCCTTAACAGAAATTGAAATCTAATGTTTCCTTATTTCATATCAATAATTGCACCAATTGTTCTAAGGAAAGGTCTACCAAGAATAATAGGACATGTAGGATTGCAATCTATATCAAGAACAATGAAATCTACAGGCACATAGTTCCTATTTGCAACAATAAGAACATCATTAATCCTTCCCATAGGTTTCTTAATAGTGGAATCCGCAAGATGCAAATTTAAAGAACAATCATCAAATTCACGGAAACCTAACACATCACATAAAGTTCTAGGAATCATGGAAACGCTAGCAACCAAATCACACAAAGCATGGCACTCATAATCTTTAATCTTAATCTTAATAGTAGGTTCCCACTCATCGTAGAATCAATTATATGTTTAGTAAAAGCTATGTTTTGATTATAAGCATGAGGGGAATTCAACATGGATTGCAACAAGGAAATACAATCTATCAAAGAACAATTATCATAATTAAAATCCTTGAAATCCAAAAGAGTGGGTTCATTGCTACTTAAAGTCTTGACCTCTCCAATCCCACTTTTATCAATTTTTGCATCAAGATCTAAAAACTCCGAATCATGGGGACGCCTTTTAACTAAAGTTGACTCATCTCTAGTCCCATCTTTATCATGATTTATTTTATAAAACAAAGATTCAATAGGAGTCACATCAATCACTTTAAGATCTTCATCATTATTTAAAGATTCCGGTTTAGCGGGCGTCTTATTTACTAAGGTGGCTTGTTTATCAGAAATTTGGCCTACTAAATTTTCAAGATGAGCAAACTGAGATTTCAAACCCTAAAATTCCTTAGAAATATCATCGAGCTCTTCATTCATGTACTCCATAAAACTTTTCTGCTCCTTCAGCTCGTTTCTAAAGAAATTATTATGCTCAAATTGTAAAGACATGAAGCTACTAACATTATTTTCAATTTCTTCCATCCTCCTAGAGTGAGGATCAACATTGTTTGGTTGAGCCATAAGGATAGGCAAGCACACCAACACACAAGCAGACAAAAAGCAAACGAAGAAGACGAACGGAGGAGGGCGAAGAAAAAGGCAAAGAAGAGGGCGAATCTTTTTGAAAATCATTTTAGAAGTGGGGGAGAGGAAAACGAGAGGCAAATGGCGAATAATTTAATGCAATAGATGAGAGTTTTATGATGGGTACTTGTTATGTCTTGACTTGGAGTAGATCTCCCCGACAACGGCGCTAGAAATTCTTCCTGCTACTTCTTGAGCTTGCGTTGGTTTTTCCTTGAAGACGAAAGGGTGATGCAGCAAAGTAGAGATAAGTATTTCCCTCAGTTAGAGAACCACGGTATCAATCCAGTAGGATACAACGCACAAATCACCTAAGACCTGTACAAACAATCAAACAACTTGCACCCAACGGGATAAAGGGGTTGTCAATCCCTTCACGGTCACTTGCAAAAGTGAGATCTGATAGAGATAGATGAAACTAAACAAAAGGTAAAGTAAATATTTTTGGTATTTTTGGTTTATTGATCAGAAATTAAAAGATTGCAAAATAGTATATCGGAAACTAATATGATGGAAAATAGACCCGGGGGCCATAGGTTTCACTAGAGGCTTCTCTCAAGATAGAAAATAATACGGTGGGTGAACAAATTATTGTCGAGCAATTGATAGAAAAGCGCAAAGTTATGACGATATCTAAGGCAATGATTATGAAATATAGGCATCACGTCTGTGTCAAGTAGACCGAAACGATTCTGCATTTACTACTATTACTCCACACATCGATCGACTCCTGCCTGCATCTAGAGTATTAAGTTCATGAAGAACAGAGTAATGCATTAAGTAAGATGACATGATGTAGAGGAATTAACTCAAGCAATATGATGAAAACCCCATTTTTTATCCTCAATCGCAACAATACAATACGTACCTTGCTGCCCCTGCTGTCACTGGGAAATGACACCGCAAGATTTAACCCAAAGCTAAGCACTTCTCCCATTCAAGAACAACCAATCTAGTTGGCCAAACAAAACTAATAGTTCAAAGAGAATTACAAAGATATCAAATCATGCATATAAGAATTCAGAGAAGATTCAAATAATTTTCATAGATAAGTTGATCATAAATCCACAATTCATTGGATCTCGACAAACACACCGCAAAAGAAGATTACATCGAATATGTCTCCAAGAACATCGTGGATAACATGGTATTGCGAATCAAAGAGAGGTAATATGCCATCTATGTAACACCCTATTTTTTTGGCCCTTTCTTTTTCTTTTTAATTTATTTGGTTTTTGCTGTGCTTTTCTTTTTGGAGTGGATCTGTGGACTTCAAACCTGGGAGATCATCATCATTTCTTCTCTCAAGTGGTTTATCATCCTCAAAACTTTCTCAAGATCATGTCATTTCCATTCTAGCTCAACCTCAAAATTCTTTTCTAGGGAATATTCTTTTTTTCTATTAAAGGAATAACCCTGTGTGACCTAGGTTGTGAAGAAACCTATATTTCCGTCTTCCACAAAATTTCTAAATAATTCTCATAATTTGTTTGGATCATATATTCCCCAATTATCTCCAAACTTTCCTGTCCTTGCCCAAAAATAATTCCCCAATATTATTTCTTCATTTATGTCCAAAGTGGCCTTCTGTGAAGGAAGTGACACCTATCTTTTCTTGATGGCTCCGAAACTTTTTGGGCATGCTTTTACATTGAAATCATTGCCCCATTCCAAAATTCAGCTCCATTTTCCTAGTGATTCTTCCTCAGCAATTTTTTAAAATTTCTATCAGACAGAAGCCATTATGAAGGAAGTACTATCTAGGAGTATACAAATGAGTTGAAATTTATCATGCATCTTCATGTGCTCATATAATCACCCTTCTCCAATTTTCAGCTCCATCCAATTATCTATGTGAGAACACCTTCAAATCTTTGATTCTGTTAATATTTTCAGGTTGTGAAGCAAGTACATTTTATATTGCTTCATTAATTCTGAGAAATTACCAGATCGTGCTCCTACCCAAATAACACGTCTCCACAAAATTTGGGGCCATTTCATGAAGTCATTTTCTCTCCAAAATTATTGCAAGTTTCTGGACAGAAAGGATGTTTGTGAATCTAGTACCATTTTGGCATGTCCATTTGGTATGAGATTTTTACAGCATCTTCTTATGTCCAAATAATGAGGTCTTACCAAATTTAAACTCAAGTAACTACTCTATATGAGTGCATCATCTAGATCAAGTTTCTAGACCAATTTTGCAATTACAAAGCAACCATGTTGTTTCGTGGTCCATTTTACTCCAAAACCCCCAGGATAACAGTCCTTCTTAATCTAAACCTCCCCGACATCATATTTGACCTCTAGACCCTCTCTGTTGAGCACAGCATTGCAGCCAAGTTTGCTACAGAAACCTTTCATCAATGCCTCACTTCGCCACAGAGCTTCTTCTGTCACGTTTTCACTTCCCACAGTCTCCATGTTGGAAGGATATCATGCTAGACACAGTTTCCCTGCCTCTCATGACCTCATGTCTCGTGGTGACTACGACGTTGGCACGGCTGGTCATGCGCTCTGGCTGTTGTGGCCGCGCTCTGCGCCACTGACCGCGTCGAGTAGCGTTGCTCCGGCCATGTCCATGCGTCCGTGGTTGCCGACCTGACTCCCTACTACCTCACGACGCTCTATGACCCTGTTCCCCCTCCGACAGCTTCCTCATCGGTGCTCGCCGCCGCGTGCCCATGGGCCAACACTGGCCGACATGGGTCTGTTTGCGCTCGTCTTCTTCCTCCCCCTGCTCCTGGCGTCGCCTCTGCCCCGTGAACCTCTCTGTTACGCTCCCGTCGCCTATCGCCAAGCTCGCGTACGTGCCCACGCGTCCGCGGCTCCGGCCACGCGTTCGTGGCGGCAGCCAGCACGACACCTCGTCCCTCGCCTATTTAAGCCGCCTCAGCCGCGTATCTCCTCACTATACACTCCCTCTCATTCCCAGTGGCGCCCCAGACCACTCAAACTAGCTCAAGGACGCCTCGAGCCCTCCAATGGCCGCCTCGGCCGCTGCTCCTGTCCACCTAAATTCCGACGAGCCGAGATTCTTCTCTCCGTTCCACCACCACCTCTCTGAAGCTCCCCCGCCCTTTGCCTCTTCCTCCGGTGGCTTCTGGCTGCGCGCCCCACTGGTGCCCGACGCCTCTGTCCGCCGCGGCCAACGCCCCGGCTAGCCCCGAGCTCTCCGGCAACTGCGCTACCCAGGGCCGCATCCGCCTCGCTCTCCTGATTCCGCGGGTAGGCCGGGCGCCACCTGCGGTGGCCCGTGTCAACGACAAATGCCGTCGGGGCCGGCCCTGCCTCGGCCAGGTGCGGGCGACGGAGGAAGAAGACGCTGACCTCGACCCCACATGTCGGTCTCACGGCGTTGACCCAGGCACGGGCCCGCGGGAGTAAGTGGAAACGTACTACACGTGTTTACGTTTTCCTTTGCCCGAAGGCGTATTCCTGTGCGGCTGCGGCTGGGAATACATTTTCATTTCTGGAAAGCGTATTTCCTCTAATACGGTTTCTGTTTTTCCACTCAGGGACCTGTTTGTGGATCTATTTTTACAGATTGGTCCCTGGCACTTCTCTGATCATATCTTTTCACTCCCTACTCCAAATGAGGTGATTCCAAAGACCATTTCTTTATCTCGTCGAGCCCGTTCCGGTGGTATCATTTTCACCATGTGACAACATTCTGAAAATGACCATTTTGCCCTTGCCCTTATTTAGCCCCCTCCGAAAGAGAACTGTTTTCTGCGATTCTTTCCGCGAGCTTCTCGCACTTCCTCCTGGTGATTCTATCCCTCCCAGGCAAGCCACACCCTCCATTTGCATGATTGCAATGCAATGACATGGTTTTATTTATTTAAACTTGCTTAAAATTTGCTTTAGCTACATGTGACTTGTTCATGGCATTTCTTGGAGTGATATTTTGATCTTGCTATTGCCATGATGTTACTTGGAGTTCTAGGACTAATATTTTGCATCTTATGAGGATGACATGTGCCATTGGATTATTAGTGGCTTATATTATTTTCATGATGGTATTGAATATTATGCTTTGGAGTATTACTTTGGATATGATGTCATCATGTTAATCTATGGTTAGCTAGCTGCTCTTGTTATTGGATTAGTAGTATCTTGGTACTTGGATTCATCATGATAGTAGTGATGTGTTACCCTCGGGGTATTTTGATATGATGATAGTATGCTCTGGATTATTTGTTGGATGTTGCTATGATTTGGATCACAAGTTGATAGATGATATCAGAGTATCAGTTGTCACTGATCTATCTTTTGGGACAAATTCCATCATTTTGTTGGTCAGGTGCCACTGAACCGGCTTTTCCAGTGCAACCACATTTGCCTTTATGGGGAGGCCCTAATGCGGTCTATTGTTATGCCTCTCGCCGGTGCCTCCAACTAGGGAAGGTTATACGCGTGCGCTACCCTGATTAGGTAGGCCAGTATAAGCCTTGTGTGCCCGTAGTTGTAGGGCCCTTTGTCCCCTTTTGGGACCATGTATGTTTTGCCACGACGGTGGTTGTTGGATGTCCAGAGTGGCATCAGGGCCACCCATGACTGAGCCCAAGGGGGAGTTGGTCGGAGTGGCCGGGAGAGTGTCATGGCAGTAGATCGGTTTTGTCGGAACGCCGTTGGTCCACCCAAATGGGAGCAAGAGGCCATGGGTTCTGTGATGTGGGTACAGTGTGCTAACCTCTGCAGAGTGTGTGTTTAATCTATCGATAGTCACGTCCTCGGTCATGGGCACAAGTTCGTACTAGGTCACACCGTTCGATCAACACTCACATGATGGAATGACTTATAGGTGATTACTATGTTGATATTGTGAGCAGTAACAGTTTCACAGGATGCCGATGATGATGTTGGGATGATCTTGAGGATGATCATTCAGTTTGTGGTGTGGTCACGCGGTGATCACGAGGAGGTATTGATCACAAGGTGAGCGAGGTGATTTATTGCTTGGGCGGATAGCCAAGATTGAGATAGTTCTTGAGATGGTGGTTCAGCAGTAATTCTAGTAGTATCATATCATGCTTAATAATTATTTCCGCATCATAGTAGTTGTTAATAACTTAACCTGTTAATGCTATGTTGTTGTTTTGCCTTGATGCTTTTGGTTGTTATGAGCTTGCAAGTACATTCAATGTACTGACCTAGCGTGTCATGCCAGATTGTAGGTGATGCCGTGATTGATTGCTTGCTTGTCGAGGTTACTATTCATGCGAGCTAGATCGTGACCCAGCCAGATTCCCTGCGGAATGGAGTTCACCACCTTCGTCGGTGTTCAACTGCTACGAGTTGTTCTGCTGCTAACATAGAGCTACCTTAGCAGGCGTAGTGTGTCTGTGCTAATGTGATCCTTTGTAACATCAGACCCTTGTATCCCTTATCCTTTGTAATAAGAGCTGATTTGTTCTATGCCGAGCAGTGCCGTATTCTAGAAGACTTGATCTCTGGGCTGGAATGCGGGGTGTTCCGGTTCCTCTAAGCCGGGTGCCACAATCTAGCTGCTAGCTATGGACCCGTAGGTCTGAGGTAAACTACTCAGGCTTCATTGGAAGGGCAATAGAGTTGATGTAGAAGCCCTTAGTGATCGAATCCTCCTCCGGCAGGATGCCGGAAAAGGCCCCTAGATGGGATCTCACAGGTACAGAAGGTTGCGGCGGTGGAAAAGTGTTTTCGTGGATACTTCTGGTGGTTTGGGAACATATGTGATTATATAGGCAAAATAATTAGGTCAGGGGAGTCATGGGGGCCCACAAGGCAGGGGGCGCGCCCTTCCCCCTTGTGGCCTGATATGTCTCCAACGTATCTATAATTTTTTATTGCTCCATGCTATATTATCTTCTGTTTTGGATGTTTATGGGCTTTATTATACACTTTTATATTATTTTTGGGACTAACCTATTAACCCAGAGCCCAGTGTCAGTTTCTGTTTTTTCCTTGTTTTAGAGTATCGCAGAAAAGGAAAATCAAACGGAGTCCAATTGACCTGAAACTTCACGGAACTTATTTTTGGAAGGAAAGCAACCCAGGAGACTTGGAGTCCATGTAAGGGAAGCAACGAGGAAGCCATGAGGCAGGGGGGCACGCCCTCCACCCTCGTGGGCCACTCGTGGCCCCCCTGACGTACTTCTTCCGCCTATATATCTCCACATACCCTAAAACGATCTAGTAGCACAATAGATCGGGAGTTCGCTGCCAAAAGCCTCCGTAGCCACCGAAAGCCAATCTAGACCCGTCCCGGCACCCTGCCAGAGGGGGGAATCCCTCTCCAGTGGCCATCTTCATCATCCCAGTGCTCTCCATGATGAGGAGGGAGTAGTTCTCCCTCGGGGCTAAGGGTATGTACCAGTAGCTATGTGTTTGATCTCTCTCTCTCTTTCTCTCTCTCTCTCTCTCTCTCTCTCTCTCTCGTGTTCTTGAGGTGGTACGATCTTGATGTATCGTGAGCTTTGCTATTATAGTTGGATCTTATGATGTTTTCCCCCCTCTACTCTCTTGTAATGGATTGAGTTTCCCCTTTGAAGTTATCTTATCAGATTGAGTCTTTAAAGATTTGAGAACACTTGATATATGTCTTGCCGTGCGTATCTGTGGTGACAATGGGATACCCCGTGATTCACTTGATGTATGTTTTGGTGATCAACTTGCGGGTTCCGCCCATGAACCTATGCATAGGGGTTGGCACAAGTTTTCGTCGTGATTCTCCGGTAGAAACTTTGGGGCACTCTTTGATGTTCTATGTGTTGGTTGGATAGATGAATCTGAGATTATGTGATGCATATCATATAATCATACCCACGGATACTTGAGGTGACATTGGAGTATCTAGGTGACATTAGGGTTTTGGTTGATTTGTGTCTTAAGGTGTTATTCTAGTACGAACTCTAGGGCTATTTGTGACACTTATAGGAATAGCCCAACGGGCTGATTGGAAAGAATAACTTTGAGGTGGTTTCATACCCTACCATAATCTCTGCGTTTGTTCTCCGCTATTAGTGACTTTGGAGTGACTCTTTGTTGCATGTTGAGGGATAGTTATGTGATCCAATTATGTTATTATTGTTGAGAGGACTTGCACTAGTGAAAGTATGAACCCTAGGCCTTGTTTTCTATCATTGCCGTACCATTTACGCTCACTTTTATCATTAGTTACCTTGCTGTTTTTATATTTTCAGATTACAAAAACTTATATCTACCATCCATATTGCACTTGTATCACCATCTCTTCACCGAACTAGTGCACCTATACAATTTACCATTGTATTGGGTGTGTTGGGGACACAAGAGACTCTTTTTTATTTGGTTGCAGGGTTGCTTGAGAGAGACCATCTTCATCCTACGCCTCCTACAGATTGATAAACCTTAGGTCATCCACTTGAGGGAAATTTGCTACTTTCCTACAAACCTCTGCACTTGGAGGCCCAACAATGTCTACAAGAAGAAGGTTGTGTAGTAGACATCATGGCCGCCTTGTGGCTCTTCCGACTTGATATCCAAGTCTCCTGGGTGGGTGTCTTCTGGTCCAAGAAAAATCATCGCGAAGGTTTTATTCCGTTTGGACTCCGTTTGGTATTCCTTCTCTGCGAAGCTCAAAAACAAGGGAAAAACAGAAACTGGCACTGGGCTCTAGGTTAATAGGTTAGTCCCAAAAATAATACAAAATAGCATATTAATGCATGTAAGACATCCAAAACAGATAATATAATAGCATGGAACAATAAAAAATTATAGATACATTGGAGACGTATCATCAGTTGGTGCAGTTCCAAGCAGAGTGCCATGGCAGGATCTACGTGTGAAGCGGAGTACATAGCTGCTTCGGAAGCAGCAAATGAAGGAGTCTGGATGAAGGAGCTCATATCTGATCTGGGTGTAATACCTTGTGCATCCGATCCAATGAAAATATTTTGTGACAACACTGGAGCAATTGCCTTGGCGAAGGAATCCAGGTTTTACAAGAGAACCAAACACATCAAGAGGCGCTTCAACTCCATTCGTGAACAAGTCAAGGACGGAGACATAGAAATTTGCAAGATACATGCGGATCTGAATGTAGCAGACCCGTTGACTAAGCCTCTTCCACGAGCAATGACCAGCACCAAGACTCCATGGGTATTGGATTCATTACAATATAATCTAGATTATTGACTCTAGTGCAAGTGAGAGACTGAAGGAAATATGCCCTAGAGGCAATAATAAAGTTGTTATTTTATATTTCCTTATTCATGATAAAGGTTTATTATTCATGCTAGAATTGTATTGAACGGAAACTTAAATACATGTGTGAATACATAAACAAATACTGTGTCCCTAGTAAGCCTCTACTAGACTAGCTCGTTGATCAAAGATGGTCAAGGTTTCCTAACCATGGACATGAGTTGTCATTTGATAACAGGATCACATCATTAGGAGAATGATGTGATGGACAAGACCCATCTGTTCACTTAGCATAATGATCGTTCAGTTTTATTGCTATTGCTTTCTTCATGTCAAATACATATTCCTTCGACTATGAGATTATGCCACTCCCGGATACCGGAGGAATGCCTTGTGTGCTATAAAACATCACAATGTAACTGGGTGATCATAAAGATGCTCTACAGGTATCCCCGAAGGTGTTTGTTCAGTTGGCATAGATCGAGATTAGGATTTGTCACTCCGAGTATCGAAGAGGTATCTCTGGGCCCTCTCGGTAATACACACCATAAGCTTGCAAGAAAACGACTAATTAGTTAATCACGAGGTGATGTATTACGGAATGAGTAAAGAGACTTGCCGGTAACAAGATTGAACTAGGTATGAAGATAACGACGATCGAATCTCGGGCAAGTAACATATCGATAAACAAAGGGAATTACGTATGTTGTCATAACGGTTCGACCGATAAAGATCTTTGTAGAATATGTAGGAGCCAATATGGACATCCAGTTCCGCTATTGGTTATTGACCGGAGAGGTGTCTAGATCGGTCATGTCTACATAGCTCTCAAACCCGTAGGGTCCGCACGCTTAACGTCCGTTGACGATATAGTATTATATAAGGTATATGATTTGATGACCAAATGTTGTTCAGAGTCCCGGATAAGATCACAGACATGAAAAGGAGACAAGAAATGATCGACAGGTAAAGATTGATATATAGGACGATGGTATTCGGACACCGGAAGTGTTTCGGAGGGTATCAGATACTTATCGGGTCACCGGAAGGAGTTTCGGGCATCCCCGGCAAAGATATGGGCCTTATGGGCCAAGTGAGGGAACACACCAGCCCACGAGGGGCTGGTGCGTGCTACCTCTTGAGCATGCATTGGTTTTCCCTTGAAGAGGAAAGGGTGATACAGCAAAGTAGCGTAAGTATTTCCCTCAGTTTTGAGAACCAAGGTATCAATCCAGTAGGAGACAACGCACAAGTCAACTAGTACCTGCACAAACAATCAAGAACCTTGCAACCAACGCGATAAAGGGGTTGTCAATCTCTTCACGATCACTCGCAAAAGTGAGATCTAATAGAGATAGTAAAGTAAATATTTTTGGTATTTTTGTTGTATAGATTGGAAAGTAAAGATTGCAAAATAGTAAACGAGATGCGATGTAAATAAAAGAGATGTAATATAATAGGAAAGAGACCCAGGGGCCATAGGTTTCACTAGTGGCTTCTCTCAAGATAGCATGTATTACGGTGGGTGAACAAATTATTCTTGAGCAATTGATAGAGAAGTGCATAGTTATGAAGATATCTAAGGCAATGATCATGAATATAGACATCACGTCCGTGTCAAGTAGATCGAAACGATTCTACGTCTACTACTATTACTCCACACATCAACCGCTATCCAGCATGCATCTAGAGTATTAAGTTCATAAGTAACGCATTAAGCAAGATGACATGATGTAGAGGGATAAACTCAAGCAATATGATATAGACCCCATCTTTTTATCCTCGATGGCAACAATACAATACGTGCCTTGCTGCCCCTACTGTCACTGGGAAAGGACACTGCAAGATTGAACCCAAAGCTAAGAACTTCTCCCATTGCAAGAAAGATCAATCTAGTAGGCCAAACTAAACCAATAATTCGAAGAGACTTGCAAAGATATCAAATCATGCATATAAGAATTCAGAGAAGAACCAAATAATATTCATAGATAATCTTGTTCATAAATCCACAATTCATCAGATCTCAACAAACACACCGCAAAAGAGTATTACATCGAACAGATCTCCAAGAACATCGAGGAGAACTTTGTATTGAGAATCAAAGAGAGAGAAGAAGCCATCTAGCTAATAACTATGGACCCGAAGGTCTGTGGTAAACTACTCACGCTTCATCGGAGAGGCAATGATGTTGATGTCGAAGCCCTCTGTGATCGATTCCCCCTCTGGCAGATTGTCGGAAAAGGCCCCAAGATGGGATCTCACGGGTATAGAAGGTTGTGGCGGTGGAAAAGTGGTTTCGTGGCTCTCCCTAATGTTTCTAGGGTATAAGAGTATATATAGGCGAAAGAAGTACTTCGGTGGAGCTACGAGGGGCCCACGAGGGTGGGGAGCGCGCCCTCCTACCTCGTGGCTTCCTCGTGGAGTTCCAGACTTCGACTCCAAGTCTTCTGGATTGCTTTCGGTCCAATAAAGATCATCGCGAAGGTTTCACTCCGTTTGGTATTCCTTTTCTGCAAAACTCTAAAATAGGCAAAAAAACAGAAACTGGCAATGGGCCTCCGGTTAATAGGTTAGTCCCAAAAATAATATAAAAGAGCATATTAAAGCACATTAAACATCCAAAACAGATAACATAATAGCATGGAACAATCAAAAATTATAGATACGTTGGAGATGTATCAAGCATCCCCAAGCATAATTCCTGCTCGTCCTCGAGTAGGTAAATGATAAAAACAGAAATTTTTGATGTGGAATGCTACCTAACATAATTATCAATGTACACTACTAGGGAAAACCCTAGCAGTAGCGCTGGTTTTGTGCTCACTAGTAGCGCGGGTAGGCGCGCTACTAATAAGGCGCTACAGCTATTGCTTAGCAGTAACGCGTGCTGCACGCGCTACTGCTAGGACAAATAGCTGCAACGCTTGTTCTCTCCCACGCTGCTGCTAATGTAACTACTGGCAGCGTGTTTTCTTTCCATCGCTACTAGTATTGTTTTTTTATTTTTTTATTTTTAGTGTATTTATGCGCCATCGTACAAATATTGGTACAATACTAGTTATGAGGTTTACATCATTATATCCATAACAGTGTGTCAAATGAAGGTGGATTAGGTTCAAGTGGAGGCAATATGTGGTGCATGTCAAAAGTATACTACTAATCCAAACTTGATCTAGTTTGGACTAGTAGTACTTTCGATGTGCACCACATGTTGCCTCCACTTGAATCTAATCCGCCAGCACAAGCTATTTAATCATCATCATAATCATTAGCACCAACAATATTTATTTAATCACCACTAACACTAGCTAATAATAATCATCAGTCATTACCACCAACACTAGCTATTTTATCATCATAGTAATAGTGTAGCACATCATCATCCTCAAACTCATTTCTAGCTAATCACTCCTGCTGCTCTCTCTTAGGTAAAACAACATAAAACATGTGTAGCTCTCCTCCTTGATCAAGTTGGAGCATGCAGATGAACCTGTCTCCTAATTTTGGGTAGCACATCTGTTTGCTGCCCCCTAGTACTTGTCTGCGCTCCCCCATCACATATCTGGTCCAGTCTTGCACTATTAAGCATTCATCGCTGATCTTGAATGCACTAAAGTAACATGTATGATATCTTGGCCGTAAGCTAATAATACGCATGGTACCTTTAGTCTCGATCCCATAAGGCACAACATTCATCGGGAGTCCCTGTTGAAGAACATCGTATGGTCACATACTTAGCAATGAAGTTTAGCTTCACAAATAATGTATGGAAAAGATGCACTAAGGACAAATAGTAAAAATCTTACCATCCTTCCTAAATAGATGTGACCGTAGTTCATGACGAACACTATTGGTCGCACGTTTTCAGTACTAAGATTTCTAAGTCCAGGAAGAAAATTTGTCTTGACGGTATCAAGATCCTCAAGCCATGAAACATAATGACTTAGCTCCTCGCAGTTTAATTCAGCCCCAGGACAGTAGTAGGTCATGTCTACCAAGCGCTGGACATGTTTGCTTGCACCGAAATAAGCTGACAATACAAATTAGTTGTCAACTATTTTTGAATAAATAATATCAAAGACATAAATATGGTTGAGAAACTTACATTTTGGTGTAACTGGAGGCGTCTGCACATCGACCCAGATGTCGATATTACCTTCAATATCATCTTCCGGACGAATATCAAAGGTGTTAACCATATCAGGCTGAAATGCATAAGTCTTGCATAGTGCTCGCCATGTTTTGCATCCAAAATAGGTGTAGTCGTCTGAATTGTATAATTTTGCGTGGAAAATATAACCATGCACGGTCTTCAAATAAACTTTCTTTACCTCCATAGTATGACTGAAACCTATCTTATCCAATACAAAAACTCTTGCATGGCAGGGGATACGCTAGTAGAATAGTAAAGAAAATAAGTTCAAGCAAATGAAGCAGATGTCATGCTTAATTACGAAAAAAGACTTGTCGTTGTGACTTATTGTATCCACTTCGAAGTTCTCGTCCAGCTTGATGCTGAAGCGCCTATCATCATCTAGGAAGATTCCGTCGCACAGGTCGTGCTCGTCTTCGCAGTATTTGCAAATACCGAAATCCTTTTTGTCGTCAGACATTTCCTATGTTCATAGTTAAAACATTAATTGAAAATCGATAGAAGACAACTACCAGGATACTCAACACAGAAATCCGGGGCACTCGATATTTCCTACATATTCTGGCAAAAGTCATGCCAAAATTCACGGAAAAATCCGGCATGACCTTTGCTAAAATAGGATATATCGAGCGCCTGAAATTTGCCGGAACGGAAATGAATCAACACTCCGGCAAAACATAGGCCACTCGGAGGTGTAACCTGCAAACATGACCGGCCACTTGGATATTGAGCAACACAAGATATACATTTCAAAATATCTTATAAGACTCAAATTAGCATGCATTCAATAAGCAAAAGTAAATCATCTCATGCGTCCGTACATCGTCGAATATTATCACTAATACATCCCGAATAGTGTCATACATATAACATCACTAGTACAACTAAAACCCTAGCACAGGACGGGTATCGGCGCAGGCGGTGGACACCCACAGAGAAGGAACCATCACGGGATCATAGCTCTAGTGAGATCCCTGGAGAACCTGTGCTCCAACGCAAACAAGTAGCGACGGACGTGCGCGTCCTCCTCACTGACACGGTGACGCACCACCTCCGCAGAGTCCTCGAGCCTCTGGACCGTCACTAGCCCACGCGACCGCCACTAAAGAAGGTTCGGGTCAACGACAGGCTGGCTCCTCACCAACCTGCGCCCCCCGGTAGGTAGCACCTCCCAGTACCACCCCGGCGGAGCCCAGTCCCGGACATGGCCCATCTGGTCAAGCAGGTGCCGTCCTCCGCCGACTCGACGACGAGGATGCGGGATAGGCATCGTCCACGTCGATGCGGGAAAATTGCTTTAACTAAAAAAATAGCAACAAGTTCTTACTAACTAGTTCTATTAATTCAACTAGTTCTTACTAAAAATAAACTTACTATAAATAAAAATATTCTAGTGCCTAATTAGTACCTAGTTCTTACTAACTAATTAGTACCTAAGAACTACTGCCCTAATTACCATCTAATTTGATGAACCTATAGGGGTGGAAAGTGGTAGCGGATATTCCAATTATCCAACTATAAAGTGAAATAAGTGGTCAAATTTTACTCGTTTTATGATTCATCTTAGAAATTTGATTCATTTCCACCCTTACATAAACCCTAACTCATTTGAGCCGCATCCGCATTCGATTCGTTTCCACCCTAACTAATTTGATGGAGGTAGAAACCCTAGGCAGAGGTAGGGGAGAGGGAGGAGCAGGCGTGCTCACCTCGGGTGCCTGCGACGAGGGAGGGCAGGCGGCGTCGAGGTCGTGGTCGGGGCTCCGGGGCGGCATTGAGGTCGGGGGGCGGGGGCGGCGTCCGGGGCGGCGTTGAGGTCGGGGCCGGGGGCGGTGTCCTGGGCGGCGTTGAGGTCGGGGCGGGGCCGGTGTTGAATCTGGGGTCGGGGCGGCGTGGGGAGAGCGCGCGGCGGCCGAGGGGCGGCGGCGGTGAGGCTGAGGGCGGCCTCGGGCGGCGGCGGTGAGGAGACGGCGGCGAGGGCGAGGGACGATTTGGGGAAGAATTGGTGGCCGGGGGGCGGGGTGGGGGGAAACCGCTATTTAAGTGAAACGTAATGGTAGCGCGTTTCCGGAAACGCGCTATAGCTAAGTTAGCTATAGCGCGTTTACTGAAACCCGCTACTGCTATTCCTTTCTACTTTTTTCCCTTTTTTCTTTTATTTTTCTTTACATTTTATTTTTTCCCTTTCTCCTTTTTCTATTTTTTTCATTTTCATTTACTTTTCTACTTGTTTTTCACTTTATTTTATTTCCGTTAGCAGCAGCGCTTTACACGTAAGCGCACTGCAGCTAAGGAGATTAGCAGTAGCGCTGGGCCATTATACGTGCTACTGCTAGGTTGGGCTAGCCATGTGCGCCCAGTTCAAACGTAGCAGCAGCGCTTTTCGCTAGTACGCGCTACTGCTAAAGTCATAGCAGTAGCACGGTTTATTTACGCGCGTTGCTACTAAGTAGCAGCAGCGCTTGATTTTGTACAGCGCTACTGGTAAAATTCTGTGTATAGGCTTTTCCCTAGTAGTGGTAATTTTCTTTATTGTGGCATGAATGTTCAGATCCGAAAGATTCAAGACAAAAGTTTGATATTGACATAAAAACAATAATACTTCAAGCATACTAACAAAGCAATCATGTCTTCTTAAAATAACATGGCCAAAGAAAGTTGTCCCTACAAAATCATATAGTCTGGCTATGCTCTATCTTCATCACACAAAATATTTAATCATGCACAACCCCGATGACAAGCCAAGCAATTGTTTCATACTTTTGATGTTCTCAAACTTTTTCAATCTTCACGCAATACATGAGCGTGAGCCATGGATATAACACTATAGGTGGAATAGAGGGGTGGTTGTGGAGAAGACAAAATGGAGAAGATAGTCTCACATCAACTAGGCGTATCAACGGGCTATGGAGATGCCCATCAATAGATATCAATGTGGGTGAGTAGGGATTGCCATGCAACGGATGCACTAGAGCTATAAATGTATGAAAGCTCAAAAAGAAAGTAAGTGGGTATGCATCCAACTCGCTTACTCACGAAGACCTATGGCATTTTGAGGAAGCCCATCATTGGAATATACAAACCAAGTTCTATAATGGAAAATTCCCACTAGTATATGAAAGTGACAAAATAAGAGACTCTCTATCATGAAGATCATGGTGCTACTTTGAAGCACAAGTGTGGAAAAAGGATAGTAGCCTTGTCCCTTCTCTCTTTTTCTCTCATTTTTTTGTTTTTTTGTGTTTTTTGGGCCCTCTCTTTTTTGCCTCTTTTTTTTATTTTTCTTCCGGAGTCTCATCCTGACTTGTGGGGGGAATCATAGTCTCCATCATTCTTTCCTCACTGGTACAATGCTCTAATAATGATGATCATCACACTTTTATTTACTTACAACTCAAGAATTACAACTCGATACTTAGAACAAAATATAACTGTATGTGAATGCCTCCGACGGTGTACCGGGATGTGCAATGAATCAAGAGTAACATGTATGAAAGAATTATGAATGGTGGCTTTGCCACAAATATGATGTCAACTACATGATCATGCAAGGCAATATGACAATGATGGAGCGTATCATAATAAACGGAATGGTGGAAAGTTGCATGGAAATATATCTCGGAATGGCTATGGAAATGCCATAATAGGTAGGTATGGTGGCTGTTTTGAGGAAGGTAAATGGTAGGTTTATGGTACCGGCAAAATTTGCGCGGTACTAGAGAGGCTAGCAATGTTAGAAGGGTGAGAGTGCGTATAATCCATGGACTCAACATTAGTCATAAAGAACTCACATACTTATTGCAAAAATCTATTAGTTATCGAAACGAAGTACTAAGCGCATGCTCCTAGGGGGATAGATTGGTAGGAAAAGACCAGCGCTCGTCCCCGACCGCCACTTATAAGGAAGACAATCAATAAATAGATCATGCTCCAACTTCATCACATAACGGTTCACCATACGTGCATGCTACGGGAATCACAAATTTTAACACAAGTATCTCTCAAATTCACAACTACTCTACTAGCATGACTCTAATATCACCATCTTCATATCTCAAAACAATCATAAAGAATCAAACTTCTCATAGTATTCGACGTAGTTTATATGAAAGTTCTTATTATACCCATCTTGGAGGCCCATCATATTAGGACTAGTTTTATAGCCAAAGCAAATTACCATGCTGTTCTAAAAGACTCTCAAAAGAATATAAGTGAAGCATGAGAGATCAATAATTTCTATAAAATAAAACCACCATTGTGCTCTAAAAAGATATAAGCGAAGCACTAGAGCAAAATTATCTAGCTCAAAAGATATAAGTGAAGCACATAGAGTATTCTAATAAATTACGATTCATGCGTGTCTCTCCCAAAAGGTGTGTACAGCAAGGATGATTGTGGTAAACTAAAAAGCAAAGACTCAAATCATACAAGACGCTCCAAGCAAAACACATATCATGTGGTGAATAAAAATATAGCCTCAATTAAAATTACCAATAGACGAAGACGAAAGAGGGGATGCCCTTGAATTTTACCTTGGGGTGCCTTGGGAATCCCCAAGCTTAGGCTCTTGCCACTCCTTATTCCAAAATCCATCAAATCTTTACCTGAAAACTTGAAAACTTCACAAAACAAAACTTCAACCGAAAATCTCATGAGCCCCGTTAGTATAAGTAAATAAACCACCACTTTAAGGTATTGTAATGAACTTATTATTTATTTATATTGGTGTTAAACCTACTGTATTACAACCTCTATGGTTCATACCCCCCGATACTACTCATAGATTCATCAAAATAAGCGAACAACACACGAAAAACAGAATCTGTCAAAAACAGAACAGTCTGTTGCAATCTATAATTTTCGAATACTTCTGTAACTCAAAAAATTCTGAAAAATTAGGACGGCCTGAGAAACTTGTATATTGATCTATTGCAAGTGGAGTAGGTATTTTATCGCTCTCTGGTAAAAAACGAAAATTAATTTTTTAAGCGTAAAAGTTTCTGTTTTTTCAACAAGATCAAACAACTATCTCCCAAGAAGATCCTAAAGGCTTTACTTGGCACAAACACTCATTAAGACATAAAAAACACAATCATAAGAGAAACTAGATGAATTATTTATTACTAAACAGCAGTAAAAAGCAAAGAACAAAAATAAAATTGAGTTGCCTCCCAACAAGCGCTATCGTTTAACGCCCCTAGCTAGGCATCTATAATTTTAATGATGCTCACATGAAAGATAGAAATTGAAACACAAAGGGAGCATCATGAAGCATATGAAAATCACATCTAAGTCTAACATACTTCCTATGCATAGGCATTATATAAGCAAACAAATTATCAAGACAAGAAAAAACTAGGATATGCAAGGAAGGAGAAAGAAACAATAGCAATCTCAACATAACGAGAGGTAATTTAGTGACACGAAAATTTCTACAACCATATTTTCCTCTCTCATAATAATTACATGTATGATCATAATCAAATTCAACAATATAGCTATCACATGAAATTTTCTCTTCATTATCCACATGCATGCAAAGTTGACACTCTTCCAAAATATTGGGATTATCATAAAATAAAGTCATGACCTCTCCGTATCCACTTTTATCAAAAACTTCATAACATTGAACGTTATCCAAATATGTGGGATCTAAAGTTGACACTCTTCCAAACCCACTTTCAATATTATTGCAAATATTATTATCAATCTCATATTCATCATGGGGCTTAAATAAACTTTTAAGATTATAAGAAGAATCACCCCAATCATGATCATTGCAACAAGTAGTAGACATAGCAAAATTAGCATCCCCAAGCTTAGGGTTTTGCATATTATTAGCACAATTGATATTAATATAATTTACAATAAAATCATTGCAATCATGCTTTTTATTCAAAGATCTATCGTGAATCACTTCATAAAGCACTTCATCACAATTTTCAGATTCACGAATTTCAAGCAAAACTTCATAAAGATAATCTAGTGCACTCAACTCACTAGCAATTGGTTCGACATAATTGGATCTCTTAAAAAGATTAGCAAGTAGGTGATGATCCATAAGTTTTGCTTCTGATTTGCAATAAACACACAATTATACCAAGCAAACGAGCAAACAATCCAAGTAAGACATAAGGGCAAACGAAAAAGATGAATGAAAGAGAGCCGAAGAAAAGGCAAAGGTTTTCGAAAATCATTTTAGAAGTGGGGGAGAGGAAAACGAGAGGTGAATGGCAAATAATGTAATGCGAGGGAGAGGAGTTTATGGTGGGTACTTGGTATGTCTTGACTTGGCGTAGATCTCCCCGGAAACGGCGCTAGAAATCCTTCTTGCTACCTCTTGAGCATGCCTTGGTTTTCCCTTGAAGAGGAAAGGGTGATGCAGCAAAGTAGCGTAAGTATTTCCCTCAGTTTTGAGAACCAAGGTATCAATCCAGTAGGAGACAACGCACAAGTCAACTAGTACCTGCACAAACAATCAAGAACCTTACAACCAACGCGATAAAAGGGTTGTCAATCCCTTCACGGTCACTCGCAAAAGTGAGATCTAATAGAGATAGTAAAGTAAATATTTTTGGTATTTTTGTTGTATAGATTGGAAAGTAAAGATTGCAAAATAGTAAACGAGATGCGATGTAAATAAAAGAGATGTAATATGATAGGAAAGAGACCCGAGGGCCATAGGTTTCACTAGTGGCTTCTCTCAAGATAGCATGTATTATGGTGGGTGAACAAATTACTGCCGAGCAATTGATAGAAAAGCGCATAGTTATGAAGATATCTAAGGCAATGATCATGAATATATGCATCACGTCCGTGTCAAGTAGATCGAAATGATTTTGCATCTACTACTATTACTCCACACATCAACCACTATCCAACATGCATCTAGAGTATTAAGTTCATAAGAACGGAGTAATGCATTAAACAAGATGACATGATGTAGAGGGATAAACTCAAGCAATATGATATAAACCCCATATTTTTATCCTCGATGGCAACAATACAATACGTGTCTTGCTGCCCCTACTGTCACTAGGAAAGGACACCGCAAGATTGAACCCAAAGCTAAGCACTTCTCCCATTGCAAGAAAGATCAATCTAGTAGGCCGAACCAAGCTAGGCCCCTACTGTCACTGGGAAAGGAC
Organism: Triticum urartu; assembly: GCF_056163025.1. Classification (NCBI taxonomy): domain Eukaryota; kingdom Viridiplantae; phylum Streptophyta; class Magnoliopsida; order Poales; family Poaceae; genus Triticum; species Triticum urartu. The sequence goes on from NC_141879.1 coordinate 720,212,250, forward strand.
ACCGCAAGATTGAACCCAAACCAACCTCCGTGATCGATTCCCCCTCCGGCAGATTGCCAGAAAAGGCCCCAAGATGGGATCTCACGGGTACAGAAGTTTGCGGCGGTGGAAAAGTGGTTTCGTGGCTCTCCTTGATGTTTCTAGGGTATAAGAGTATATATAGGCGGAAGAAGTACGTCGGTGGAGCTACGAGGGGCCCACGAGGGTGGGGGCGCTCCTACCCGCCTGGGCGCGCCCTCATGCCTCGTGGCTTCCTCGTGGAGTTCCAGACTTCGACTCCAAGTCTTCTGGATTTCTTTCGGTCCAAGAAAGATCATCACGAAGGTTTCATTCCGTTTGGACTCCGTTTGGTATTCCTTTTCTGCAAAACTCTAAAATAGGCAAAAACAAAAACTGGCACTAGGCCTCCGGTTAATAGGTTAGTCCTAAAAATAATATAAAAGAGCATATTAAAGCCCATTAAACATCCAAAACAGATAATACAATAGCATGGAACAATCAAAAATTATAGATACGTTGGAGACATATCAATGCGCCCCTTATAGGGCCGGCCTAAGGGGAGGGAAAGGAAAGAGTGGATTTGTACTCCCACTTCCTTCCTTCTCACCCCCTCTTTCCTTTCCCCCTTGTCCATACAAGGAAAGGGGGGTGCAGGAGGGCAGGAGCCCTAGGGCCGGCGGCCAGCCCGTAGGGGCGTGCCCTGGCTGCCCTGGCAGCCCCCCTCTCCCGTCCCACCTATATATACATGGGAAGGGGGCGCCACACAAGGACACAACATTGTCTTAGCCTTGTGCGGCGGCCCCATCTACCGTTTACTCCCTCGGTCATATTTTCGTAGTGCTTAGGCGAGGCCCTGCGGAGATCGCACCACCATCACCGTCACCATGCCGTTGTGCTGTTGTAACTCATCTACTACCTCGCCGTCTTGCTGGACCAAGAGGGCGGAGGACGTCCCCGAGCTGAATGTGTGCAGAACGCGGAGGTGCCATGCGTTCGGTACTAGATCGGTTTGAGCGCGATGAAAGTTCGACTACATCAACCGCGTTATGAAACGCTTCCACTTACGGTCTACGAGGGTACATATACATACTCTCCCCCTCGTTGCTATGCATCTCCATGGATAGATCATTGCGTGTGCGTAGAAATTTTCTTGTTTTCCATGCAACGATTCCCAACAGGAGTGTCTTTGCATTGATCCTCCAGAGCCGCCGGGCGTTCTTCTCCGCCATCGTAAGTGACCAATGGTACACCCACTAGAGGACACGCTCATCCTCATCGGGCACCGGCGGTATCACGGGGCGGGTGTGAGAGGACTATGCAACCGCGTCGGACGTGGCCCCATCTCCCTTGCCCTCTGCCCCTCGCGGTGGACGGCGTGCCCTTCCGATTCTGGAGTGCGCATCCGCCGCGCCGGCGGAGTGGGCACTAGAACCTACCGCTGCCCGCGCGGAGCAGCGACCGGAGGTGGAGGAGGCCGACGGACGGGCAGCGCTGATTGAGTCGCCCTCGTAGATCCGCGCGTGGGGCGGGAAGGGCGGCGCTGCGGCCGCGGGCGACAGACGGCGTCGAACCTGAACTGGAGCTACCTCCCGTGTCCAGCCGCGAGCGCTCCAGCACGATACGGAGGGCCAGTTCGTTCTCGTCTCCGGCACCATCGCGGAGGAAGGCGTCCCAGTTGTCGCCGTCGGAGCCGCCGGAGTGATTACCGGTGATGTACATGGATGCCGGCACTTGGGAGTTGACGGATTGGAGCAAAGGGGAGCCGAGCAGAGCTGAGTGAAGTGAGGCTAAGACTTGGTCCGAGTGAGGATTTTATGGTGTCACGGTGGGCTAGAGGTGGTCCGGGCGCGCCCGGGCCGTCTCATATCCACCCTACATTTGGGCTATATATAAGGGGTGTCAGTCAGCCAAGTCGTTTGAGGCCAGTTTAAGGCGTCTGGTTGGATCAGTTTTTTGTGACCAATTAATAATTAGTCCGCCCACCCGGATGTTTAAGACAGGTTTGTGGTCTCATGAAAAAGTACTACAGTCTAATTTTTATGGAGGGATGTGTACTCCTCCCCACCACAAATTCTTCACGGAAATGCTTGCCTTCAACCTATCGATCCGAGGTGAGCGTCAGCCGCGTTGGATGGATTCTTCACCGAATGATTGAGCATATTCCTCATTTCTGCACCAACAGTCCGCCCTAGCCAGCCGCCGCCTAAAAAATCTAGGGTTTTCTGTCTTTTGCTGACACCATCGTCAGTCCGTCCTGTCTCCGGTGATTTTAGGGCCATAGAGGTGGAATGGATCTCGACCCTTACTTGTGGAAGGGCTTCATTTTTAGATTTTTTTTTTGAGCTTTGTTAGGGTTTGTGTCCTGGTCAGAAAGGCGAAACGGCGGCAACTCTTTAAAGATGAAATAAAGGTCTCCCCGCTTAGCCCCCGTTTCGCCTAGCATCATCAATGGGCGTGTGGAGGTGTGTCTCCAGCGAATCTGTCTTTGGTGGATTTGCTCGGATTTGTTCGACGTTCGTTTTTGTTCGTGTGTTTTCAGGTTGGATCCTTTTGATCTACACTCTTCATCCGCGGCGGTTACCATTCTGGTGTGTTGGTTCTATAAGACCTTAGCACGACGACTTCTCGACTGTCTACTACAACAAGGTTTGCCCGGCTCCGACGAGTGAGGGGCGATGACAGCGGCGCGCCTTCGGCCCGCTTCAGTGCTTGTAGTCGTCGCTAGGTGGTCTACGTATCTAGATGTAATTTTTATTATTTTCAATGTTCATTACACTATTATGATTGAAAATGAATAGATTGAAAGTATTTTTAAAAAATATTCCTCATTTCTGCAACTCAACCATTGTTTCAGAATGGTCCCACAACTAGACCTTTGTTGCAAACTGGCCTAACCGCGTTGCACGCTCGTCACATGTCCGTTGTCCCTCACACAAGTTCATAGGGATCTTCTTTTTTTTTGAGACAAATCATAGGGATCTCCTAGTCAGCGCCTTATGCACCGGCTAGGAGAAACAACGCCCAAGCGCACGCCTTATGGGCCGGCTCGGGAAACGTTTCAGAACTAGGTCGTTCGTTCAGGAACCGTTTCAGGGTCGCTCGCTCAGGGTTGACTAGTTGACCGACAACGTTGACTTCCGGGAAAAATACGAAAATAATAAAAAAACATTTTTTCTCTTGAAAAGACCGATAAAAATCGTGAATTCAAAAGCTGTTCATAGATTTTGAAAAGAAGTTTACAAACTTTAGAAAATCCATAAATTTACAAAAGAGTTCATCAATTTTGAGAAAAATTTCACAAATTTGACAAAAATTCATTGAACTTGAAGAGAAGTTCATCAATTTTGAAAAAAAGTTCTCAAATCTGAAAAAAATAAATCATTGATTTTTTTAGAAAATCATAAATTTAAAAATTCTGTCATTTTTTAGAGAATCATCAATCATGAAAAAAGTTCATCTATTCTATAATATTATTTTATTTATTTAAAAAACAAGTTTTTTGATTTTGGAACGAAGCCCATAAATTTAAAGAAAGTATTCAGATATGAAAATAAATCACGCATTTTTAAGAATAAAAATAAACTAAAAATGGAAAGAGAAAGAAAGGATAAAAACCGAATAAAAACGTCCAGACAACTAAAAAAGCGAGTAGGTAGAGACGTAAGTTGTGGTGTCCGACCTGATTGAATTGAACGTGAGGTTTGGGGGATCGGAATCCACGTACCCAATTCTTTTATGTTTGATTAAAGGAATGAAAACCCGTAAATGGGCCAAGCCTAGGCCGAAGGTTCTCTAGCTGAAGCGCCTAGGCTAATCAGGCTGGCCCAGTAGCGCATATATTTGCAAGAAATAGAGTAATAAAGGAAGTGAGCGGGGGATCGAACTTTGCAGAAGCTATGAGCACGGTTGGTTTGATGCATCAAACCAATTATCCTCTATATCTTGCGTTAAGCAAGACGAAAGGATCTCTCACTGAAGCATGAACAGGAAACAGACCGGCCCAATATATAGCATAGTTAATACAAGAAGAAAAAAGGGCGCGACCGGGACCAATCCCAGGACCGACTGGTTCCCACATACCACTCTACCCACTGTGTCACCTAGCAAGTTCGCGTTTTCTTACTAGGACGAATACTACTTAAAGGAACTAAGGCGATTTTGTATTGTTTTTTTTTTCTTCTGGTTTTTTGTCGTTTCTTTCTCCCTTTTTTTGTTCTTTGTTTTTCTATGTTCCGTTTTTAGTTTTTATTGATTTCTTATTTTTCTTTGTTCTTTCTTGGTTTTCACCAGCCTTTTCAGATACATGTTTAACATTTTTTGAATACATGGTCAACATTTTTCCTATACACATCCAAAAAATTTCAAAGAAATTTTACATAGTTTTAATACATGGTCAACATTTTTCTATACACATTTAACATTTTTAAAATACAAGTTTAATATTTTTTTAATCCACGGTTAACATTTCCACTATACACATAGAACATTTTTCGAAGAAAAATTTAAAATTATTTGAATACATGGTCAATACTTTTTTATACACATTTAACATTTTTTAAAGACAAGTTTAACATGCTTTGTATACATAGTTAACATTTTCTTGATACACATTTAACATTTTTTTCAAAGACAAGTTTAATTTTTTTAATACATGGTCAACATTTTTTCTATACACATTTAATATTTATAAATAGAAGTTTAAATTTTTTAGATACATGGTCAACAATTTTTACATACACATTTAACATTTTTCAAATACTAGTTTAACATTTTTCAAACACTTGTTGAACATTTTTTGAAATGCTTGGTTTAGCATTTTTTAAGTACATGGTCAACATATTTTCTATACAGATATCATGTTGTATATTTTTTGTATTCATGATAAACATTTTTTATATACACATTTAACATTTTTAGCATCTTTTATGTAAAGTCATTTTGATGATATAAAATATTTTGTAATATAAGTAAAGTAAAAGAAAACATAAAACATAAAAGAAACGAGAATAAGGCCTGTGGTCAGTGGCTCGATGAGCCGACCCAATATAGAGACTTCCTCTTGTTCTGTTTTATTCGGTTTTCTTTCTTTTCTATTTCTTCACCATTTTTTGTTTTTTATTATTTTCCCATTTGTTTATTTGGTTTATTTTACATTTCCTTTTTCCATTTTGTTAATATTGTTTCTTTTTTGGTTTTCATTGTTTCTACTAGTTTTTCGTTCTAACTTTTTTGTATATGTCAACAACATTTTTCTAATACACGTTTAAATTGTTTCCAATACGAATTACAATTTTTTAGTACATAGTTAATACTTTTTCCATACACATTTTAAAGATTTTTTAAATGACTGATTGATAGTCATCAAATACAAGATTATTCTTTTTCAATACATGGTGAACATTCTTCTGGTACACACTATAATTTTTTTAATGCTTTATTATAAAATATTTGAATACAAGATTAACATTTTTATAATAAATTATAAATATTTTTTCTATGCACATTTAATTCAAATGCTTTAGCAACATTGTTTCAAACAAGATTAACATTTCATTGAATGCATGGCAACATATTTTCTATACAAATTTAACTTTTGAAAAATGCTTGATTAATTTTTTTTAAATAGTGTTCAACAATTTTTTAAATGCTTGAATAAAAAAATTGTATAAATTGAGGAAAAACATATTTTTTGAATGCATGGTCGATATTTTTTCTATACACATTTCATATTTTGCCAATGCTTGATCAACATTTTTTAAATACTCATTCAATAGTTTTTTTTAAATGCTTGATCAATATTTTTATATACATGATCAAAATATTTCATCATTTTTTAAGACACGGTCAACATTTTTCTATACACATTTAAGAAAATTCAAATGCATGATTAACATTTTTGAAAACATTATTTAAAATATATTTTTGTAATATATATAAATAGAGAGAGGGAGACGGGTAGAAATATTTGAAAGTGTAAACAAAAGTAAAAAGTGGAATAAAAAAATAAAATCACGAAAAAAGACAGAAAAAATGAGGTAGCGTCCACCCATGCACTGCGCCGACCCATATGCTCGCGTGCACTCGGAGTTGCTCGACTCGCTGAACGCGAGACATAGGCGCACTCGCTTTTAAGCTGACTATTGTGGGGAGTAACTTAGACTTATTTTGCATTGAGAACCGCTATGTGGCGGTAACATATTATGTTACTCTATTTATCAATTTCTTCTTTAATTACTTGCCACTTCACTTTTTTTGCTTATATGCCATGCATGTCAGTACCTATGTTACTCCAACTATGACTGGCCTTAATAGGTGCTTAGAGCATCTACGACCAGACTTGATAAATCGGCCTCCCTATACGTCCGTGGACGCGCCCGGGCACGCCCGTGTATGCATCCATACGGGCCCTCATATTTCACTCCCGCATCCACATATCTCAAATCCGGACTCTCAAATTCATACACGTCGATCATACAAGTCATTGGCGCATGATACAAATAGTGTTTACATAAAATTTATTTTAAGTGCACAATCCAAACATTAGTTCTTTGCTTTCTACTGTGGGTTCACATATGCTCCACAAGATCATTGAGCAGCTGCACGTGCACCTGATGATCTCGAAGATTCTGATGCATCTGCAGAAAGTTCATAAGCTAAGTTGCATCTTGATCTTCTGGGATTTCAACTTGTTCTCCAGGTGCTTCAAAATCACTAGTTTGGGCTACACCATCACCCTCATCCTTGATAATCATATTGTACAAAATAACACAACATGTCATGAGCTTCCACAAAGTTTCTGATTCCCACATCATCGCAGCCTCATAAATAATTCCCCAACAAGCTTGAAGCACCTCAAATGCCCTCTCCACATCCTTCCTACCGCTTTCCTGCATTGTTGCAAAGTGGTTATGTCTATTGCCTTGTGTTCGGATATGGTCTTCACAAACGTCGCCCAATGAGGATAGATGCCATCGGCAAGATAGTATCCCATGTTGTAGTCTCGGTCGATGATGATGTCCCTCGCGGCGAGGACGAGAGACAAGACTGATCTGCCGGAGTTACCGAAGCTGAGGCTAGGAATGGTTGCGGAGCGCGCGCAGCAGTGGAGCTGTGAGATGGACGTTGCGGAGGAGGAAGAAGAGATGAGAGAGCAAATGGATCCGGCAGTTCTGGGGTGAATTTTGTGCAATTTGCGGTTGGGTCGAGCTGTCGGGTCCGACTTGGCGGGCGCGCCCGAACGCCCCATATCAGCCCATATTTGGGCTGGATATGAGGGGTGCCAGTCAGCCCAGGCGTTTGAGACTCGTTTGAGACGTCCGTCTAGGTCAAAATTTCATGACCGATCATTAACTGGGTGGGTTGTCCGGGAGTTCAAGACCGATTTGGGGTGTCCGGATGTAGATGCTTTCAGAGCGTTAGGAAACGCCATGTTCTTACTAGATTGGTCAATGCATGTACAACCTTATCCCTTCGTCCGTCTATTCATCGGTCATTCTTTTTCTTCCTCACGACGATCCAGCCATGGCAATTATTTCTCCAGCTCGCCTCTTTTTCTCTTGTACTACAGGATGGACGACCGCCGTTGCAAGCCGGCTACTATGGCCTATGCCGGGGGCTGCAGGATGCTCACGTAGTCACGTGCTAGCCGCTGGAAGTCGCCTTACCGGCGCTGTAGAGCTCGCCAGTCGCCGCCGATGTAGTACGAGGACAATAGCAAAACAAACATCTGTTGCTAGTCTTCCCAAGCCAAGCGGGGTGGAAGAGGTGGCTCGTCGGATCGAGCCTTGAAGAGGTTGCGGAGAAGAAGGAGGCGATGTAGCCGAGGCGAGGAAAGATGGTGTCGTCGCCGAAAAAGATGATTTCTTTTTGCAACAAAGGGCATGTTGCAATAGCAACAAGGCTCTTGTTGCAAAAGCGCCCTGTTGCAATCTTTAAAAAAACTCACTAACTTTCTTTTGTAACAAGACCCTTGTTATGATATTTTTGCAACAAAAAGACCTCTGTTGCAGAAACAGGACCTCTGTCGCAGAAAATACTGCAACAACACATTTTTTTACAAATATGTTTGGGTAGATTGGACGGTCATCCGTAGCTCCAGCCAATGGTCACATAGGCGGTCGATGTTTTTGTGTTATTGGCTGGTCGACATGTAGAGTCGCCCAGTTCTTCCTTCGATTTTAAAGACCCCGCTTCCTGTTTTAATTTGGGCTATGTCACTCCATAACCTCCTTTCCGTAAGAACTGTTCCGTAGATGTAGCAAAGCTCGTGCGGTGCCTCTATGTCTCGAGAGCAACTATATATGGGTTACCCCTTCTGGGGCTTCCGCAAGGGTCACTTTCCTAGCATGCGAGCGTGACATCGTGCGCCTAGTTGCCGTCACATGTCGTGTGTTGGACGCTCCCTTTAGATTTTGCTTTTTTTATTTTTCTTTGCACATTTTTGGATTTTTGATGTTTTTTTGGTTGTTCAGTTTTTGCCCGGTTTTCTATATATTTTGGAGCAATTTTGTTATTTTATTTTCTTTTTGCAAAGTGCTTATCGAAAAAGAAAAAGAAATCTATGCTTTCATGATAAGCACATATTTGCTTCTCGTGGAATCGCTGATTTGTATCCGCGACAAGCAAAACTATGCTTCTGTGAAACGACAAAACTATACTTCCACAAGAAGTATGGATTTGCTTTCATGAGAAGCACAATTGTGCTTCTTAGAAAACAAAAAATTGTGCTTGCACGAAGAGCACAAATTTTCTTCTCGTGAAAGCACAGATTTGCTTCCGCAAGAAGCGCAATTGTGTTTCTCTTCTCGAAAAGGGGGAAAATATGTGCTTCTTGAAAAGGAAAAGAAAGTCCGTGCTTTCATGAGAACCACATTTTTCTTCTCGTGGAAGCATAGATTGTGCTTCTCGGTGGAAAAAAATGTGCTTTTAGAATAGGGAACATTTTGAAAAACTGCAGCCATGCTTCCGGCTTCGGTTTTTCTTCCCTCATTTTGGTTATTTGTTTTTTGTTGCCGGTTTTTTTAGTTTTTCCTTTTTACTAGATTTTTCTGGTTTTTTGGTTTTTGTTTTTTCTGGGATTTTCTTGGAGAGAAATTCCGTCTAAACCGATTAACATGAATCTAGTTTCGAAGATCTTGACATAAGAATTGAAACGATGAAACGGTTCAAAAACTGGACACACGGTTCTAAATCTGGACACACGGTTCAAGATACCGAAAGTTTTGAATAAACAAATCTAAAGAAAAAAAAGGTGGGAAAATACCCAGGTTGCAAGAAGTGGATGCAGTGTGCCACTTGTGACCGCTGAGAAGGTGGGGGTAACCTCTGCAAGGATACCCCTTAACTAGTGACTTTTCTATGCCTCGCTTATAGCGAGACATAGGGCAGCCTGGCTTAAAGCGAACATCAGACTTGGCTGGCCCAGTGCGTGAGGCTAAAACCTTGTATTTCTTCTCTTTTTCTTAATATTTTTTCTTTTTCTTTTTTTTATTTTTAACTCTTGTTTGTATTTCTAATATTCCAAATGTTTATATATATCAAAAAAACACTTTACATTAAACATAAAAAATCAAGCATTTGAAAAATGTAAAAATATTTCTCATGTATACAAAAATGTATAAGAAACATATACAAGGTGTATGAAAATGGTTGATCAAGTATTTTTTTTAAATGTTAATCAAGCATTTGAAATTTTTTATCATGTATTTGCAAAATATTAGTCAAGCATTTGGAAAATGTAAAATGTCTATATAAATCATGTTTCTCATTAATACGAAGAAATATGCATAAAATATACAATATGTATGAAAAATGTTGTTCATGTATTTTTTAAATGTGTATAAAGAAATGTTCTTGATGTATAGAAAAAATGCACAAATGTTTATGGAAGAAGTAGACGTCAAAAACATATATTTTTAAAAATGTTTTTAAAAATGTATGCATGGTTTAAAAAACGTTTCTTACCCTAGAAAATGTTTAGCGTGTATTTAAAAAAATGCTGATCATCTAGTCGAGAAAGTGTTCATAACATGTCGCTAAGAAGAAAAAAATGTACATCATGTATTTGAGAAAGGTACAACGTGTACCAATGCAAGTTTTTTCATGTGTACACTGGCACTGAAAAAATAGACATGTGTTGAAGAAAAACGAAAAAAAAGATAAAATCGAGAAAGAAACAAAGAAAAACGAAGAAAAACCGATGAAAACAAGGAAAGAAACAACGAAAAAAGAAGGAAAATGAAGAAAGGAAAGAAAGAAACAGTGAAAACCTAGAAGAAAACAAAAGAAAAAGTGAAAACCATGAAAAGAAACAAAGAAAACCGCTGGAAAAGGAAGAAAACCAGTTTTTCTCTGAAGAAAACTGGTTAAGAAATAGAAAAAAAACTGAAGAAGAAACAAAGAAACCGAAAGAAACAATACAAGAAGAAAGAGAAGCACATTGGACACACAAACGGTGAATGACCTAGCGCTAAAGATGGGCCGTCCCAATAATGTACGGTCCTAGGAAATCCTTCGGGTGAGACCGTTCGTACTCTCGCTGTAAGCGAGATATAGGTTTTGCAAAGCTCGTGCGGGGAGGAGACATGAGTTTGGGGCTTTGGCTTCACCGTCACTGGGTTCGGGCAATGTTGGCGAGGGGGATAACAACTTTTTTGGTGGAATTTGGTGTGGTGTGTGTCTTATGGGAGGTGGGATGCGACAAAACAGGATATTGCTACCTCTTGAGCACTGCGTTGGTTTTCTCTTGAAGAGAAAAGGGTGATGCAGTAGAGCAGCGTAAGTATTTCCCTTAGTTTTTGAGAACCAAGGTATCAATCCAGTAGGAGGCCACGCACGAGTCCCTCGCACCTACACAAACAAATAAACTCCTCGCAACCAACGCGATAAAGGGGTTGTCAATCCCTTCACGGTCACCTACGAGAGTGAGATCTGATAGATATGATAAGATAATATTTTTGGTATTTTTATGATAAAGAGAAATAAAGATGCAAGTAAAATAAATAGCAAAGGAAATAACTAAGTATTGGAAGATCAATATGATGGAAAATAGACCCGGGGGGCATAGGTTTCACTAGAGGCTTCTCTCGAGAGCGTAAGTATTATGGTGGGTGAACAAATTACTGTTGAGCAATTGACAGAATTGAGCATAGTTATGAGAATATTTAGGTATGATCATGTATATATGCATAATGTCCGAGACAAGTAGACCGACTCCTGCCTGCATCTACTACTATTACTCCACACATCGACCGCTATCCAACATGCATCTAGAGTATTAAGTTCAAGAGAACATAGTAACGCTTTAAGCAAGATGACATGATGTAGAGGGATAAACTCATGCAATATGATATAAACCTCATCTTGTTATCCTTGATGGCAACAATACAATACGTGCCTTGCTGCCCCTACTGTCACTGGGAAAGGACACCGCAAGACTGAACCCAAAGCTAAGCACTTCTCCCATTGCAAGAAAGATCAATCCAGTAGGCCAAACCAAACTGATAATTTGAAGAGACTTGCAAAGATAACCAATCATACATAAAAGAATTCAGAGAAGATTCAAATATTGTTCATAGATAAACTTGATCATAAACCCATAATTCATCGATCTCAACAAACACACCGCAAAAGAAGATTACATCGAATAGATCTCCACAAGAGAGGGGAGAACTTTGTATTGAGATCCAAAAAGAGAGAAGAAGCCATCTAGCTAATAACTATGGACCCGTAGGTCTGAAGTAAACTACTCACACTTCATCGGAGAGGCTATGGTGTTGATGTAGAAGCCCTCCGTGATCGATACCCCCTCCGGCGGAGCTCCGGAAAAGGCCCCAAGATGGGATCTCGTGGATACAGAAAGTTACGGCGGTGGAATTAGGGTTTTGGCTCCGTATCTGGTAATTTGGGGGTACGTAGGTATATATAGGAGGAAGAAGTACGTCGGTGGAGCAACGTGGGCCCCACGAGGGTGGAGGGCGCGCCTGGGGGGGGGGGGGGGGGGGTAGGCGCGCCCCCTACCTCGTGCCTTCCCCGTTGATTTCTTAACGTAGGGTCCAAGTCCTCTGGATCATGTTCGTTCCGAAAATCACGTCTCCGAAGGTTTCATTCCGTTTGGACTCCGTTTGATATTCTTTTTGTGCGAAACCCTAAAATAGGCAAAATAATAGCAATTCTGGGCTGGGCCTCCGGTTAATATGTTAGTCCCAAAAATAATATAAAAGTGTATAATAAAGCCCAATAACGTCCAAAACAGGATATAATATAGCATGGAACAATCAAAAAATATAGATACATTGGAGACGTATCAGATATCAACAGCCTGGAGGTGAACGCTGGGAACAATCCGACACTTTTGTTCTTTTCTTTCTTCTTCCTCTTTCCAGTTGCAATGACCTGCATCAAGACTAAGACATGACAAAATTGATCCTTTCCAAAAGCTCGCCTAAATTGTTGACGAAATCTAACAATTTTGCTCAACACCAACCTCTCTTGCCTGAAATTGTTTTACTGGGACTTCTTATAAATCATTTCTCTCCATTTGCATACCGATGCACAACATCTCAATCGTTTCCCGATCCTTTCTGACGCACTATTCACTGGAAACGATTGAGACGGATGAGCAACGGTATGCCGGTGGAGAGAGATTATTGTTCTGTGCCTTGGTAGCAACATAACCGGAAAGAACCGGGAAACAATTTGAGACAGTTGTGCATCAGTATGCCGGTGGAGAGAAATTATTGTTTTCTGGGAACACAACTCACCGAAAGTATTGTTCACAGGAGACACTGTTCATGTCCGTGACACTGTTCACTGGAGGGGGGTACTGATCATGTACGGGTACTATTCACAGTTACTGTTCATGTTGGATACATAACTGAACAGTACAACATTGCTATTTAAGAAACTCGTTGTCCTTGTGGTGTCAAGAGATGATTGGTGCGGATACGATCATTGTTCTAGTCTATCGATCATTATTTTGATCGCTTCAGGAAGTTTTTCGTCGCTTGGACATAACTTTGGTCCTGTACAACTTTGCTATTTCCCAGCATGTTTTTGTGTGTGCGTTGATGTTGGTTGTATGCTTTTTAGTTATGCAGAGGCCGGGTGTGAGTTCATTGTGTTTGTATCCACTTAAGGCTTCATTTTGATCGAATAAAATTTATCCTTTGGCGGAAAAAGTAATCAAGTGTTAATTTGCTAGTAGCTAGAATGAATCACAATTAAGGTTTTCAACAGAAAGCATGTATGATGCATGCAAGGAAAATCATCATGACTCATGACACACCATATCAAGTATGGAATCTAATGGTGTAATACATCACATAGCGCGAGTGAATGAAAAAATAGACCTTCGGTTACATGGAGTATATCTACGAGCACATTGGAGATACGATTACAATGGCTGCAAACCCGAAATGTCCGTCTGGGGTTTATTGTTCATGTTTAGACCACCGTCTGGTGGGTTTATTCTGTATTGTAGGATAGAGAGTAAGAGACTGGTGTAACAGCTCCCGGGTGCCTAGGTACCCTCTATGAACAGTAAAATAAAAAAGAACAGAAACAAAAATAAAAAATCATGAAACTTTGCAACATCGAAGATGATCAAACTTTATAGGTTCTTGCAAGTTATCATGCCAAAATATCATGTAGAGAAAGGTGTACAAACGAGTTTCATATTTCAGTGCTAAAAACTTCAAGAACTGAAATCTTTTTCGTGTGTAGAGCTCCTCGAATGGTTTTTTGGCATGAAAACTTGTAAGCACCTACAAAGTTCAATCATATTTGATTTTGCAAAGTTTTCAGATTTTTTATTTTGATTTTTTTGTTTGTGCAAAAAAGTGTTCAGTATGGTTTGTACAATTTTTTTTGCTTGGCTTTGAGTTGGTGGCGTTCTTGCAACTGCCTCAGAAGTTTTTTTTTCTTTTTGACTTGCTGTGGAAGAGGATTTCTGTTGGAGAACGCAGTATTTCAAAAAATTTACCTACGAACACGCAAGATCTATCTAGGAGATGCATAGCAACGAGAGGGGAGTATGTGTCTACGAACCCTCGTAGACCGAAAGTGGAAGCGTTTAGTAACGCGGTTGATGTAGTCGAATGTCTTCGCGATCCAACCGATCCACGTACCGAACGTATGACACCTCCGCGTTCAGCACACGTTCAGCTCGATGATGTCCCTCGGGCTCTTGATCCAGTTGAGGCCGAAGGAAAGTTCCGTCAGCACGACGGCGTGGCGATTATGATGATGAAGTTACCGGCGCAGGGCTTCGCCTAAGCACTACGACGATATGACTGAGGTGTGTAACTGTGAAGGGGGCACCGCACACGGCTAAGACAAATCTTGGAGTGCCTTTGGGGTGCCCCTGCCCACGTATATAAAGGAGGGAGGAGGAGGAGGCTGGCCTAGGAGGGGCGCGCCTAGCTATAGGGGAGTCCAACTAGGATTCCCAATCCTAATTGGAGTCCCCTTCCTTTTCGAAGAGGGGAGAGAGGAAATGAGTAGGAGAGGGAGAAGGAAAGAGAGGGGGGCGCTGCCCCTTCCCTAGTCCAATTCGGACTTGCCGGGGGAGGGGGGGGGGAGGGGCGGCCAACCCTTGAGGCCCTTCTCTCCTTTCCCGTATGTCCCATTAAGGCCCACTAATTCCCCGGCGAATTCTCGTAACTCCCCGATACTCCGAAAAGTACCCGAATCACTCGGAGCCTTTCCGATGTCCGAATATAGCCTTCCAATATATCGATCTTTACATCTCGACCATTTCAAGACTCCTCGTCATGTCTGTGATCTCATCCGGGACTCCGAATAACCTTCGGTACATCAAATCACATAACTCATAATACAAATCGTCATCGAACATTAAGCGTGCGGACCCTACGGGTTCGAGAACTATGTAGACATGACCGAGACATATCTCCGGTCAATAACCAATAGCGGAACCTGGATGCTCATATTATCTCCTACATATTCTACGAAGATCTTTATCGGTCAAACCGCATAACAACATACGTTGTTCCCTTTGTCAACGGTATGTTACTTGCCCGAGATTCGATCATCGGTATCATCATACCTAGTTCAATCTCGTTACCGGCAAATCTCTTTACTTGTTCTGTAATGCAACATTCCGCAACTAACTCATTAGTCACAATGCTTGCAAGGCTTATAGTGATGTGCATTATTGAGAGGGCCCAGAGATACCTCTCCGACAATTGGAGTGACAAATCCTAATCCCGATCTATGCCAACTCAACAAACACCATCGGAGACACATGTAGAGCATCTTTATAATCATCCAGTTACATTTGTGACGTTTGATAGCACACAAGGTGTTCCTCTGGTATTCGGGAGTTGCATAATCTCATAGTCAGAGGAACATGTATAAGTCATGATGAAAGCAATAGCAATAAAACTAAACAGTCATTTATGCTAAGCTAAAGGATGGGTCTTATGAAGGAAATATGCCCTAGAGACAATAATAAAGTTGTTGTTTATATTTCCTTATATCATGATAAATGTTTATTATTCATTCTAGAATTGTATTAACCGGAAACTTAGTACATGTGTGAATACATAGACAAACAGAGTGTCACTAGTTTGCCTCTACTTGACTAGCTCGTTGACTCAATGATGGTTATGTTTCCTAAACCATAGACATGAGTTGTCATTTGATTAAACGGGATCACATCATTAGAGAATGATGTGATTGACTTTACCCATCCGTTAGCTTAGCACGATGATCGTTTAGTTTGTTGCTATTGCTTTCTTCATGACTTATACATGTTCCTATGACTATGAGATTATGCAACTCCCGAGTACTGGAGGAACACTTTGTGTGCTACCAAACGTCACAACATAACTGGGTGATTATAAAGGTGCTCTACAGGTGTCTCCGATGGTGCTTGTTGAGTTGGCATAGATCGAGATTAGGATTTGTCACTCCGATAGTCGGAGAGGTATCTCTGGGCCCTCTCGGTAATGCACATCACTATAAGCCTTGCAAGCATTGTGACTAATGAGTTAGTTACAGATGATGTATTACGGAATGAGTAAAGAGACTTGCCGGTAACGAGATTGAACTAGGTATGAGGATACCGACGATCGAATCTCAGGCAAGTAACATACCGATGACAAAGGGAACAACATATGTTGTTGTGCGGTTTGACCAATAAAGATCTTCGTAGAATATTTAGGAACCAATATGAGCATCCAGGTTCCGCTATTGGTTATTGACCGGAGATGAGTCTCAGTCATGTCTACATAGTTCTCGAACCCGTAGGGTCCGCACGCTTAAAGTTCGGTGACGATCGGTATTATGAGTTTATGTGTTTTGATGTACCGAAGGTAGTTCGGAGTCCCGGATGCGATCACGGACATGACGAGGAGTCTCGAAATGGTCGAGACGTAAATATTGATATATTGGACGGCTATATTCGGGCACCGGAAGTGTTCCGTATGGTTTCGGAGAAAACCGGAGTGCCGGAGGGGTTAGCGGAACCCCCCGGGGGAAGTATTGGGCCTTAGTGGGTCTGAGGAAAGAGAGAGGGCTGCATCCCAGGAGGTGGCGCGCCCCCTCCCATGAGGAGTCTGAATTGGACTAGGGGAGGGGGGTGCGGCCCCTCTTTCCCTCTCCCTCTCCCTCTCTTTCCTCCCCCCTTCCCCCTTCCTAGTAGGACTAGGAAAGGATGAATCCTACTCCTACTAGGAGGAGGATTCCTCCTCTCCGTGGGGCGCACCAAGGCCGGTCGGCCTCCCCCCTTGCTCCTTTATATACGGGGGGGGGGGGGGCACCCAAAGACACACAAGTTGATTGTTCCAAGCCGTGTGCGGTGCCCCCCTCCACCATAATCCACCTCAGTTATATCGTAGCGGTGCTTAGGCAAAGCCCTGCGTCAGTAGCATCATCATCACCGTCATCACGCCGTCGTGCTGACGGAACTCTCCCTCGAAGCTCTGCTGGATCGAGTTCGTGGGACGTCACCGAGCTGAACTCGGAGGTGCCGTACGTTTGGTACTTGGATCGGTCGGATCGTGAAGACGTACGACTACATCAACCGCGTTCTCATAACACTTCCGCTTATGGTCTACGAGGGTATGTAGACGATACTCTCCCATCTCGTTGCTATGCATCACCATGATCTTGCGTGTGCGTAGGAATTTTTTTGAAATTACTACGTTCCCCAACATCTTGTTCATCACATCATTCTCTAATGATGTGATCCCGTTCATCAAATGACAACACATGTCTATGGTCAGGAAACTTAACCATCTTTGATTAACGAGCTAGTCAAGTAGAGGCATACTAGGGACACTCTGTTTTGTCTATGTATTCACACATGTACTAAATTTTCGGTTAATACAATTCTAGCATGAATAATAAACATTTATCATGATATTAGGAAATATAAATAACAACATTATTATTGCCTCTAGGGCATATTTCCTTTAATTTCCTCATCAACATGTATTAGTTTGGTTGTTGGTACTTTACCTATATATCTATAAAGGGGTGGGGGGGGGGGGGGGGCTGAAAGTCTGTTTCGACAAATTCTAGTTTTTGGTGTACCACGTTTTTGAATTTATACCTTCTTTTGTGTGCGATTGGACCATTTTCTAGATCTGGTAAAACAACTTGGCTTGCATTTTCGCAAAAAAAAAGAGTTACTTTGAGGACCACCACAGTGGCATGTGTCTTGGCAAAAACGCGTCAATATATGTACGTCTTGATCTTTGCTCCGAGACTAGTTTAAGTTCCTATTTTCTAGATAAAATAAATAAACACGTGCAGTATTTCTTTTGGTCAGTATCGATGAACATGCTCTTTTGCTTAATTTGCCATCATGTGCCTGTTCTATTCAAAGTTGTCAATTTGGTTATGAAAACAATGATATGGATGGTCTACCATCCAAAAATAATTATATATCACTAGCACTGTTGTTATCAGAGGTGACACCAACTATTTCCATCGAAAACGACCATAATGCAGAATAGTTTTTCGGGTTAACCAAACACAAGCCTCCTGCATTTTGGCAAAAATGCAGTCTACTTTTTGGACCACCTAATCCTTGTACAATATTTTTGTAGATTTGCTATAACACAGCCGCCTGCAAAAACGCAGTTGATTTGAGGTCTGCTGCCGTCGCATGTGTTTGTGGATCCCCTAATTTTTGCTCTCCGACTCATGCATGTTTCTTTTTTTAGGAAAAAAGGGGAAGGAAACATGTGCAGTCTCTCTATTGGTCGATATTGATGAAAATGGTCGGTTGCTTGATTTGTCATCACGTGTTTGTTTTCTTCAAAGTTGTAAATTCTGATACGGGGGACACTGATATTGATAGCTTATCGTCCTAACATAAAAATAACATTGTTATTAGAGGTGACATCATTTATACAGAATTCAACCATAATGTAGAATACATTTCTCGATTAGCTAATTATAGTCCCATGTGTTTCGGCAAAAAATGTGGATTGGCTGATCTTTATAGAATAATTTCTTTGTATTTCCTAAAACATAGTCGCCCGTGTTTTCGCAAAATGCAGGTGATTTCTGGATTATCTAATATAGCAAGTACAAAAATATAATAAGGGGCTATAGACTCGATGATATGGCACATTTGCCTGTGTAGAGAAGAGAGACAAGAATAATAGAGCATTGAGAAGGCCATAACACAGTCTATTTTTGGACATTCTTCAAGTGACCCCAACTTTTGCAAGAAGGTGGCATGCCCATGGTAGGCATCCATGTCAGGTTTGAATGATTCCCGACTCCGTATGCAAGTTGCGAGACATCTGGTCATTTATGGGTCTTTTTTGATTGAGAAAACTCTAGAAAATGCAAAAATTATCAAAAACCATAACAACTTGGCATGGTGCTTTGAATTGGTCAAACAAGGCCACAGAGAAATATTGGGGCCATTTCAAGGATGTCGGGAAACATCGTGCTCTCAGATGGAGCCTTTTGGCCTCTACCCCAACACCCTCCATTGAACATGATGTCTTTTGCACATTCATGAAATGACCTCAATTTTTGCCAGCATGTGAGCATGCCCATGGTAGGCATCCATGCTAGGTTTGAAGAAAAAAGTATTTTAAAATCATAATTTAAATGAGAACTTAAAACTATTTTTTTACGCGTTCCTTGTTTCTGTGCGCGACAATGGACCGGACCAGTCGGGCAGCCTTGTGTGAAAAGATTATTTAATTCATGAACTTTTCTGTCAAATCAGTGAATATTTTTCATTGATGAACTTTTTAAAATGTCACAAACTTTTTCCCCCTAATTTTTGAACTTTTTTTCAAATTGATGAACATTTTTTAGTTTCGCGATTTTTCCCTCTTTGGACCTAGGGATGGGTATAAAAACGACAAACCAAACACCGAAGATATACCAAAACAAAAATAAACAAATATTTGTTTTTTGTGTTGGTGTTGGATAATTTCTGCCACATGTAGTGACACCGTGCGTGTGCGGCAGGGACGTCAGTTCCATGGGCCAAGGTGATCACTTGCATGCAAGGCATAAACTTATTTTGGGCCTCTTGTTGCAACCTGAATGTACGTACCTATAGGCAATACACTACCGTTCGTGGTTTTAGTCCCACCTCGTCTGGTTACACACAAGGAGGCAGGAAGCTTGGCTATATACTAGGGCAGTCTGGTGACACGGTTGCTGGTTTTTAAAATTTTAAATATTTTTCATAGCTTAAAGGAAAGTTCAGAAGTTTTAAAAAAGTTCATTCATTTGAAAGAAGTACATAAATGTGACAAAAAAGTTTGCAAGAGGTCGGGTGGAAGTAAATCAAGAGGTCGGGAGGAGGACGGCTCGGGGAGGGCGGGGGGGGGGGGGGGGGGGGGGGGGGGGAGGGTTTGCGGCTTTTTGTATGATGCTACTCCTCGTGCATGGTGTACGATAGGCGACACACAATACACACGAAAGCGGGTATGATTTGAAAAATGACCATATTGTCCTTCATACGTTTAGTAAAGGATTCCACCGTAGCAGGGCTCATAGCCTTTTTTGGTGCAAACAAAGCATTAATTTGTAGAAGCGTGCTGTAGGCGTTTGATGATTCTGGTGAGCAGCGAATTGATGGGTAATTAATGCAAACATAGCACTGATGACAATGTTGTTGATGTTTGGCGGGTACATCTTTAATTAAACTCTGATGTTGAAGTGATGCTTGGCCGGGTACATCTTTAATTAAACTCTGATGTTGAAGAAGAAAAAAGACGCAATGATTGATTTTTCGCCCTTAGGACCTGCTTTTTTCTTGGCAAGCTAGAGAACAAATGGGCCAAATTGAAGGGGTAGTTGATGAAATATTGAAGATCATTGAAACAATTGAAAGCTCATAAGATAAGTGTAAACCTGTGTGCAAAAAAATATAGCCCCGACATTTATGTAATTCTAGAGATGTTTTAATAAAAGCCAAAATATAATTATTGTAATAATTGTGTTTTGATCAATTATATTGATAACAAGTTTACAACAAAACTATGTTTGGTACCTTGCTTTACCCTGAGACTAATTTTTTTTTCATGACCTCTAGTTCAACACTTGCGAGCATGACCAATTTTGGACCATGCCATGAAAACCTAGTTTGACCCTAGCTTTATATATTTTGTCCATTGTTTAAGGACCCATGACATCTGATTACTGCTGAAATGTAATTGTACGCGTCACATACACACTGCCAGTTTAGTTGCAGTTTCATTGCTTTACAAGTGTATGCATCGTCTATATCATAATTTTCTTATCGTGCACAGAACTTGCGGAACATTTTTGGATAGAGTATTGGAAGCTGCGTAGTGGTGCTGCATTCTGAATTTTGGGTACATAAATTTTACAATGTTGTTTGTTTCGTTGCATGGTGATGATATAGATAAAGGACAGGAAGCGAGTTCAGTCAGCTATACTGTTCCTCTTATGTTCATATGTTCAATATGTGAATGAGAAATTATAGAGCTTAGGGTACTGGTTTTAATTTTAAAACCCTTTTATTTCATAATACACGAGGAACTAGAAAGTCCAGCTTAGGCACATGCCTAAAGATCAGAAGCAGTAGGCTTTCAAGAGCAACTTCAGACTGTAAGGCCAAATCACCTCATCATCTTACCCAACTGATAGTATTATGTACTGTTAACTTTTCTGTAAAAATTAATAATTCAAAATGACCGTGGGCAGAATAACTAGAGAAGTTATGAGGGTCGACCAGTCACAAGTACCAGATAGTTCAGTTCAGTACGATTAATGAGCTTTCAGTGATGTTTGACTGAGCAAATTACGACATAAAGTTCAAAATAGAAACAATATTGTTTAAGCAAAATAACTATCATGCTCTCAATAACAAGTCTTAATTTGCTTGTACTAGCTAGAATGAATCACTAATTAATATCTCCAACAAAAAGTTGTATCATGCATGCAAGAAAATCCGCCATCGCACACCATATGAAGTATGAAATCCCAGTGGCGCAATACATCACATAGCAAGAGCGAATGATAAAAGAGACCTTCGGTGGTGGTATATTTGTTAGGACTATATGACCGGCTGTGTTCATTCTTAATGTTTATAGCACCGTCTGGGTTGTGTTTATTATGTACTATAGGATAGTAAGCTAGTGGTTTAGTACTCCACTGGATACATTTCCAAACAATAAAAAAGCACAATGAAATATCACTTAATAGTTACAAACGGAACAGATTTTGATAACAAAACAGAAAATGTGGTAAGAGTCTCAAAGCAGCAGCGACAGGCGATGGATGCATTCAGTCATGCACGATAAATCCCACGCATAGTACGAAAACCATTCATCCTGGGTAGGGTTTATTCTGTAAAGATAGTAAGCTAATGGCTTAGAACTTCGGGAATGTCCACTGGATACCTATGGATGGACGTGGTCTTAAAACCATTCAGTTGAGGACGAGCACGCCGATCGCGTCTGGGGTGACGCCGGTCTTGGCGAGCAGGTCGTCGATCGCCGAGAAGACGACGAGCTCGAACTCGGCGCGGGCGTTGTCGAGGGTGCAGTACTCGTGCGTCGGGACGCAGTGGTGCGCCTCCGGCAGGCAGGTCTGCTCCCCGAGCCCCGAGCGCGCCAGCAGCCGGGACATGAACCGGACGCTGCGCTCGCTGATGGTGGGCGTATGCTTGGTGTGCTCGATGAATGAGGCCATGGGGACGCGGGCGAGCGGCGAGGTGTCGAAGCAGGCATAGTCGATCAGGTACACCGCGCGCGGGCGGAGCACGAGGTAGACGACGGCCGCTGCGGCTGCAGAGAACAGGTGCGCTGGTCGGAGCCAGCTGATGATCTCCGCCGGGCCGAGCCGCACCAGGACGACGACACATGATGCGGCGAGGAAGTTGTCCACGATCAGCCGGTACACGGCCTTGAGCTTGAGCTGCATGGGCTGGGCCTGCACCGACGACCTCATGCTGCTTGTTTTCTCTTCCTTTAGAGTACTCGTCTTCGCACGGAGTTTGTCATCAAAAACTTGGGTCTTTTGCATTACTTTTTCGGTATTGAGGTGGTGCGTTGTCCGAATGGCTTTTTTTTTCATCAACGGAAGTACGCTCTTTCTTTTCTTTGGAAGTACTCTTTCTTTTATGAGCTCGGGTTAGCGTGTCTTTATTTGGTGCGTCTAGTGCTTCCACTTATATAGTAGTACATTGTCTAAAAAAAACCTTATATAGTATAGTACAAACAAAGCATTAATTGTAGTCAGCGGTAGCAGCGAACTGATGGGTCATTAACGCAAACGTAGCACTTGCGGCCGTCACTGTCAGCTCGTGGCGATGCTGTTGCTGCTTTAATTAAACTCTCAATGTCTTTTTTTTCACAAAATTAAGCTTTCAATGTCTTTTTTTGCACAAAATTAAACTCTTAATGCCTTATTTTTGGTCCTGATCTTTTTTAGAAACAAAGTAGTATACAACACAGACGCTCACATGTAAACACGTATACTCAATCTTATAAAAACACACGTACACCATACCTTTATAAGCTCCTCCGAGAGGCTTAGTCGACGGGTATAGTGATTGACAAAGTCATCATAGGCACCTCCCTAGCAATGAGACCATCGCCTTCCACTGAAAGAATAGTCTGCCTTTACAAGGTACACATGTGTCAAACCTGAAGTTTCATCCCTGGTAGGATGGGGTAAAACCAACCTACGAGCATGATGTGCGTGATTGCTTACTCGGATATAAACAGTGCCATGTGAGATTTGTAAAGTAAAAAAAAATGTAAATTTTTGCCATAAAAATATTAATTTATTGACATAGTCTACGTCTCTTGTTGCTATACTAAATAACCGTCTAGATTTTGTATGTGCCCTATTAAAATCGTCTAGATATTTTATTTTATTTTGCCATTAAACATGTTCACGCACAGTTTGCAATTTTCTCATGAAGAAAAGACATGTCTGGTGCCCTGGGTAATAAGAAAAAAGAAGCAAAATTGATACTAAAGAAAAGCCTTTTATGCCACTCATTTTTTGATGCGGAGCATTCTATGGACATCACCATGTCAAGAGTCAGTTCGGCGAGTGACACGTGCGACATTTACTTCACATACACAAAGGTGAATCATCTCCTTTACACGTGCTCACTTGACCCCTTCGAGGATGGTATACTACTTGACACTTCTCCCGTGTGCATGCATAGGTATTGTCGGAATGCTACGGACGACATGGAGAAGTGCAAGCGCCAAGGAACACCTACACCATCCACGAAGGAAGCCTGAAAACAAAGACGCAAGAAGAAGAGTTGTCGAAGAAGCTCCAGCCACCGGACGACCGGTCGGGTCCGGACGTCCGGCGCCTGAAGATCCACCGGATGACCGGTCCAGACCGGACGATCGGTGTCCCTGCACCTGAGCCAAACGAGCGGACGTCCGACGCCATCGGACGACCGGCGACCGGACGACCGGTCCAGACCGGAAATCCGCTACACCAGCATCCGAGCCAGAACGAGCGGACGACCGGCCCCTACCGGACGTTCGGCCGCCCACGAGCCACCGGACGACCGGTCCCCAGCGGACGTCCGGTACCTGGATGTGTCCAGTTGCGGGCTGAGGCCCATGTACCCCTTCACTTCACCCCCATTTGCACTAAGACTATAAATAGACCTCTCCCTCCTCCTTTCTAGGGTTAGCGTTGTGGTAGCTCATTTGAGAGATAGAGCTACGCTCATCCATATCGGATCTCCTCCTTGTGAGAGACCGCGGCCTCTTCGGAGAAGATCCCCTTGGATTGAAGCCCCCTTTCTAAGGGAAGATCCCCCCGTGGATTCAAGACCTCCTCACGGAGAAGAACCGGTTACCTCTTGTATCGTCCGTTGTTGACTTTGGATCTTGTATCTCCATTTGTGTTCATGGATCTAGCGCATGTGTGATCATTCTTGTTGGTTTGAGTGTTCTCTTGTGTTCCCCTCGTGATTTTCCCCTCGTTTCCATCCTTGTGTTCTTCGCATTCTTCGCGGGATCCGCTCCTTTCGTGAAAGATCGGGCCACTAGGGTTCTACCCTACATCATCTTGGTATCATGAGCCACGTTGATCACGATTTCGGAGCCTCCCCCACCGTTTTCTAGCCTTCTTTTGCTTGATTTCGTCCTAAATTCGAAAATCCCCACCAAAAATAGCCCCAATTTTTTTTTGTGATTTGTTGGTTTGATGATGTTCTTTTGATTTTGATACATGGATTTGCTTGGTTTCAAGTGGATCTAGCATCTCCCCAAGTTTCCCCATCTTTCATCCACGAAATCTCATCAATTTTGACCCCAAAATCCCCAAATTCCGCCCAAAATCGCGTCCCGAATCTCGGATCTGGAGTTGACCCCGATACACCGGATGACCGTCACCTTATCGGACGTCCGGAGCCGCAGGAACCACCGGACGTCCGACCTTACCGGACGACCGGATCCCCCTAACCCGAGCAGAATCAGCGGATTTCCGACCAGACTGGACGTCCGGTGACCGGACGACCGTTTTTTCCGGACGTCCGCTACCTGTAGATATCACCTTCGGCTGATTTTTGTTTCGGCCATAACTAATTCATCCGAACTCCGGTTTTTTGTGTTCTTTAGCTTGTTGAAAAGCTCTTTACATCCTCCTTCCCACAAAAATACCACCAAAATCATTTGACTCCATCAAAGTTTTGGAACTTTGGCATCTTTGCCTAGGTCTTACACCACATCATCCGCTACACCACCACCGACTTCCGCAACCTAACCAATTTTGTTCCCCGTAGCATTAGTGGTTGCTTGAGGAGTGATTCGAGTCTCCTAAGGTGTCTAGGCTACTTAGGGACGGTTGCTTCTACATCAACCAACACCACCACTTCCGCATAACCTTGCCCACCATACACTTCCACTACCCCAAATTAACCCAATTTTGTTTGTGTTGTGAGTTGTGTCTCCTAAGGTGTTTCGGCTACTTAGGGACCGTGCTTCCAACTCCGACACCATGTATAGTACACTACCATAACCTCCACTTCCGCATTGCGTACTCCACAACCCATCATTGCATTTCCACAATCCCTTTGAGCTTCCGCAACCACCACCGCATCCCGCTACCACCATTTTGACATTTGACGTTTGAGATTTTGAGTTCGCGGTTTTTCCGTTTCCTAAGGTGTTTCGGCTACTTAGGGACGATTCTCCATCATCTTGGTATCTCCATCAAGATCACCGCAACTCATCATCGACACGGACGGTAACCTCCGTATCATCTTGGTATCGTGGTATCCCTCCATTGTATATTCCCTTGCCATTGCATTGATAACCCCTAGCCCATTTTGCGTTACTTGCCTATCGAGACTAGCCATTTGAGTATTGCCGGCAACGTTACTTGTGCACATTAGTGATCTACACCATACATTGCATACATACCATATCATATTGGTATCATATCATCTCATGTGCCTCAAGTTTGTTCCCGCATATACACAATTACTATCTTGGTTTGTGCATTTCGCAAAGTGGATATAAAAAAAAGAATAAGCTTTTAAGCAAAAGAGAAAGAGCAAATAGCTTGTAAGCAATAGCCATAGCATCCACCACATTGCATAATATTGTCATATCCGATCATCTTGGATCAAACACCGGGAGCCATACATACATAGCATACTTGGGATAGAAAGTTATCCATTTTGCATCTTATAGGTTGTGCACAAGTTTCATATCCGCCTATAGAGCAATCGTGCTAGCGTCTCTCTTGAGTTGTGCAACACGAGCGTTTTCCATGGATTCCACATTTTGTGCTCATCCTTGGTTGCACGACCCCATTTATCTATCCGTGTGTGTGTTTCCATGTGGCACATATTGCTATTGGTCTACTTGTTACACTTGCGAATTTGTGAATCTCTTTCAACATTATTGACTCTTGCTAACATTTTGCATTAAATTTTTGTGCCACTATCCTCACCGAGCTCCACCATAAGCCTTACTTGTGTAGGTGTGAGAAACCGACAAGAATTGGTACCAATTATGCTATTTCCTTGTCCACATTGGAGTGATCATTGATCCACTTTCAACTTCGGTCAAGGTACATTTGGTATTCGTTCTTCTCTTTCTCCACTCATATTGGCTCGAATCTTGTGATGGATAGGCAAGGCATTTCATCTCCGGTCTTCCAAAACAACGATGGCGTGAACAACTACATCACCAAAGTGTCAATCTTCGATCTACAACGACAAATGCAAGGCGCATAATCAAGATTGCGAGAGCGCATCGAGAACCTCTCCATCGACATTCGTCACTCCGAAGTGAGGAAAAGGGACTACATCGACAACAAGTTTTCCGCACAAAAGGAGGAGCAAGATGCAAGGATGGAGGAGATTCGGGCCTTGATCAAGTCTACTTCCCCTTCATCATCCTCAAGGTGGCGACATTCAAGTCACAAGTCTTCGGAGCGCAAACAAGATGCAAGCGCAAGTCGTCCACGTCCACATCTCCATGGCGACCACCATCACGTTCGTGATACACATCGTCATGAAAGGCAAGTCACCTCCAAGCAACATGTGCACGACGACGACGAACGACATCTACTACGAGCTCAAGTGCGACAACGCCACCATCAACATGAAGTTGCTCGAGATGCGCCTTCCTACAAGTCCCAACAAGCCCTACTTCACGCCAAGTCCAAACTTCATGAGCACAAGAAAAGACCGCGAGACGAGCACCACCAAGATGGAGCTACGGCTACACCAACCACTTCGGCATCTTCGCCAAGTGCAATCAAGGCATCTTCGCCTTTGGACGTACGGCATCTTCGCCTACTTCCCGTGAGTTCGCCTACATCGACATCTTCAACTACAAGGCGACCAACTATGCGCGAGGGAGACACTTCCATCTTCGGAAGCCCCTCAAGGAAGATGGCCGAGCATGGGAATTTCCCTTCAGTCATGGAGACGAGCTACGAGGTGCCACATCATTTGGGCCTCCAACAACAAGACGGCGATAAGAAGGTCGAGCAAGGGCCATCCTCTTCGACCACGGCGACAAGCATGAAACTCTTCAACAACATGAAGACGGTGCCAATATTGGACTCATACTCCGAGTCAAGATACGAGACCGCTCATGAGACCTTATCTTTGGTCTTCGAGGAGAGTGATGATGTGCCATCTTCGGCCTTCATCCACGGCTACGACCACGACATGATTGAGCATGGAGACATTTGCACCAACATCTCTCCGACAACGACATGTGACGAGATGCCCCAATTGCCATGTGAGGAGAGCCACCACCACATGAGTGACATGAGTGACTCCACCACACATGACATTGAGAGCATTTCCTATGAGAGGATGAGTGTAATCACCACTAGCCCCACACTTGAGAGCATGCCACACATCCTATGTGAGGTTGAGAGCCATTTGAGTGACTCCACCAACCATACGAGTGAGAGCATCCAAGAGGGAGTGAGTGAGCCACAACACTTAGTGAGTGAGGTAGTTGAGACGGCATGTGAGGCCACTTTGATTTCTAACGACTTAACCTCTACTCCTAGTGTGTTTTCTTCTTTGGTGCTAGGTCTCCTACATGACGACACGCCTATCCTCGACGAGTCCATACCTCCAATGGAGACAACGATGGCCATGGTGGAAGAAGATGCACCACCCACATGGTTCCATCATGATGAAGATGACCATGACTTGGTCTTCGACACCTCACCTACAACACATGAGCGATGCTTCAAAGGTAACATAGGTGATGGTGCTTCTCTTGTCCCACTAGTGGACTATTTTGCGAATGATTGCTTGCATGATGTTGACACACCTATTACCATGCTTCATGCTAGTGCGAATTCTTCATGTCATGACTTGCCAATTTATGATGAATATGATGATGAGCATGCTGATTTGCCTAGTTGTGATGCTATGCTCCATAGGATATCATGTGAAAATTCTTTTGGTCACATCATGTTCGACAATCCATTAACCTTGTCATATGCTATGAGTGAGATATCCCATATTGCCTCATTTCAATCTCAACATAGTGACTATGCATGCCCCATTCACATAAATCCCATTTGCACTTACGGCATAGATGACGAGATGATGGTCATTGGCTTTTGTTTTTCTTGTGATGATATTGCCATGCTTCCTTTACATGATTTGCGCAATTCATCTACTATGCCATGCCATGATCACAATGTTCCACATATGCTTTGTTTTGGATGTTGTCAATATTCTCCGTATGATGTTTCCACTAATAATCATGAGGAGACCCACATAGTTTCCTCATGCGTATTAGGAGATTTTGATGCATTCCATACATTGCATGATTCCCATAATTGCTTGCACCATATGCATTCCATGAATAACAATGCTCTAGATATTTCCCATGATGCATTACACAATTTGAGTCTCCATTATTCTATACACAATAACTATTCTTTCATGATGGATGACATGTTCTTATACCACGCATCAAATTTCTTTGACGGATGCTTATCTTGTGCTAACTCACACGTACACATACACATCATGATGGATGATGTGTACATTTACCACACGCACAATTTTTTTGGTTTGTGTCTTTTTTGTGTAGGTACCCATGAATTCTTGTCAACCTCGCAATCCCACGAGTTGACAAAACGAGCTCTAGAGAGCAATGATGACTTGGGATCCCATGGATTACATTTCCCGCCGCTCTCTTCACGCGAAGTCTTCGCGCATTTCTTCTACATGACCCTCACTTGGCTATGGGTTATTGTCCATTACATATTCTATGCCCATCTTTTCATGTTCACTTTGCATGCTATGCTCATTACTATGCTTTTTCCATGCATTCGTGACTCATGCTTTGCATTACGCATGATGATAGATTCCCATACTTGTATGTGTATTTGCAAGCTTGGTGGAGATATTGCTTGTTATTGCCATGTTTGCTTTGTGCCCCATGCATATGATGATACTTCCATTTTGCTTTGTGTTCGTGCTTGCGATATGTCATGTGCATTGTCTATGTCTATTATTTGCTCACATGACATGATTGCCATGATTTCCTCTAGTATGTTGCATCTTTGCACTACTAGCTTGCACGAATTGATTACTATGCTTGACTTGATTGCCTCACACATGATGAACAATTGCTCTTTCTATTGTGTTGAGTGCCACACGATATTCACTACACCCAATGCACATTATGATTGGATTGTCTTGCACTTGACACATGTGTTTAAACACTTCATTTTATTTGGTGTTGTGAATGATTCTTATGCCTACCATAGACCTTTCATTGAGCGATTTGTGAATGCTTGCTCACTTCATGCGGTTGATGACAACCATTTACATGCTTGTCCCCATGATATCTTTGCTTGTGCTCAACTTATGCGCTTATATGCCATGTCACAATCCTTTGTCACACCATATGCTTTGCATGATGACGACACTTGTTTGGTGAATCGCCTCTTGAATGCTTGGTTTTGCACTAACACTAACCACATTCATTTTTCCAAGTGTTTGTTGTCCTTGCTCATTTTGAAGGAATCCCAAGATGGTGCGACATTGGAGAGTGCCCACTTCAAGCTTGAAGATGGCGACTACTTGGTGAACGTCCACTCCTACACGGCGAAGACATCTCTTTCCCATGGTGATTTGGATTTCGATCCAAGGTCGGATCTTCCCCGAGGGAGGGGAGATGATGCGGAGCATCCTATGGACATCACCATGTCAAGAGTCAGTTCGGCGAGTGACACGTGCGACATCTACTTCACATACACAAAGGTGAATCATCTCCTTTACACGTGCTCACTTGACCCCTTCGAGGATGGTATACTACTTGACACTTCTCCCGTGTGCATGCATAGGTATTGTCGGAATGCTACGGACGACGTGGAGGAGTGCAAGCACCAAGGAACACCTACACCATCCGCGAGGGAAGCCTGGAAACGAAGACGCAAGAAGAAGAGCTGTCGAAGAAGCTCCAGCCACCGGACGACCGGTCGGGTCCGGACGTCCGGCGCCTGACGATCCACCGGACGACCGGTCCAGACCGAACGATTGGTGTCCCCGCACCCGAGCCAAACGAGCGGATGTCCGACGCCACCGGACGACCAGTCCAGACTGGAAATCCGCTACACCAACATCCGAGCCAGAACGAGCGGACGATCGGCCCCTACCGGACGTCCGGCCGCCCACGAGCCACCGGACGACCGGTCCCCAGCAGACGTCCAGTACCTGGATGTGTCCAGTTGCGGGCTGAGGCCCATGTACCCCTTCACTTCACCCCCATTTGCACTAAGACTATAAATAGACCTCTCCCTCCTCCTTTCTAGGGTTAGCGTTGTGATAGCTCATTTGAGAGATAGAGCTACGCTCATCCATATTGGATCTCCTCCTTGCGAGAGACCGCGGCCTCTTCGGAGAAGATCCCCTTGGATTCAAGCCCCCTTTCTAAGGGAAGATCCCCCCGTGGATTCAAGACCTCCTCACGGAGAAGAACCGGTTACCTCTTGTATCGTCCGTTGTGGACTTTGGATCTTGTATCTCCCTTTGTGTTCATGAATCTAGCACATGTGTGATCATTCTTGTTGGTTTGAGTGTTCTCTTGTGTTCCCCTCGTGATTTTTCCCTCGTTTCCTTCCTTGTGTTCTTCGCGTTCTTCGCGGGATCCGCTCATTTCGTGAAAGATCGGGCCACTAGGGTTCTACCCTACATCATTTTTGTTTTTTTAACCAAACAACACCACTTTTTTCAAGGGCAAAAACTGGCATGTAGTTTGAAGACATGTTCATGTTCGTTGTGGACTGAACTGTTGCGATATTTTTTTAGCACTCAGGCTGACAACAATGCCATTCCATAGGTCAAGCATCTAAGCTATGCGACGCCTTCTAAGTGGAATGCTAAATTTGTAGTCCAAACACAGAAACACTCCATGATATGACAGTGTAGTGTTACTTTTGAGATGTCAAAAAGCACATTAGCTAGTATATAATCCAACAAAGAGTCTTTTCAAAGCCACTATGTTTCAAATTTACCGTTTGGCTTTTTATCAAGTACCGGTTTTTTATTACCTAAGTGTAACACACTAAATAGTTATAGGGCACGACGTGCATGCATGCTTGCGGCCACACAGCCATGCAACATGGAGTCAAACTATATCGAAAAAAGACATGCATACAGTGCACATTTCTCTGGTCATGCACTGACTAATGGCCGGGATCCCTGAGTAAGTAAAATTTAAAGGACTTGTTTTCCATGTATGTCTTTCCTATCATATTTCTTTTGCTATTTGATAAGCAGCTGATCTTTTTTTTTTTGTATTTCCTAAAACACAGTCGCCTATGTTCGGCAAAAACGTAATTGATTTCTCGAGTATCTAATATAGAAATTATGAAAATATAATAACGGGCTATATACTCCATGATATGACACCTTTGCCTATGTAGATGAGAGAGGTAATAAAGAACATAAAGCCTCGAGAAGGCCATATAATACATCTTCTTCCGGTTATTCAAGCAAATGCACGCGGCGGCCACCTCTGAGAAACAAGGCCCCTGTGAATGAACTCTTTGCTTCAGGAATCATGCCACTGATAGAGGGTCGAAAATACCATGCAATACCAACTCTAATGCAACTAACCCCACAAAAAACTGTAAATTCGATTAATGGAAAGTGTCTCTAAGAGTCAATTAACACGCAAGTTTTATGGTGGGAGACTTTGGTACTCCCTCCGTCCAGATATACAAGGCCAATTCCTCAATGAAAATACGAGGCCCAGTATGCTTTTCGAGGTTGACTTTGACAATCGGTTGGAGCAATAATATATGATGTGGATGTTACAAAAAGTATACCATCAAATTTGTATCTGGAAGGAGTTTTTAATGATATAATCTTTACATCATACATCCTCATATTTTATATATCTTATCAATGGTCAAAGGTAACCTCAAAAAACACATTAGGCCCTATATATTTCGATGAAGGGAGTACGCAAAGTTGCAAAAATGCACTGAACCAGTCCACACACTTAGTAAGCAGGTACAAAATAGTCCAAATCACTCCGAACCAACCATAATCATACATTGTTTCACACAATCCCCACGGAGCTTTACTTTTTCACAAATAGGTCCTCAGTCAATCCATTTGGATATTTCCTCATGTGCACCCACCATTTGTCGTGAGCATGATAATTTTAGTTAGCGATCATCGCAACTATGCTGCAGTTCTGGTTTTTGCCAGAAAATTGAAGTGCTCGCAAACTTAAATTGCCATCTTTCCCATTATCACAAAAACTAAAGTTGTCATCAAAATGTTCGAAATTGCCACCCTTCCCAGGGAACTTTCGTTGGATAATACTACCCAAAAAAGAGAGGAAAAAAAGAAGCATAGCCCAGGCGGTGGGATTATCCTGGCCAATGCGTCTAGGTTCTTCCACTAGACATGCTGCAGCAGGTCTGGGCCCTATTAAGATTTTTTTAATCGCTACTAGATGACTAGCAGCAGGCCATGATGGCCGCGGCGTCTATTTATCGCATTAAGCGATATGAGAAGTTCCCCTCACTGAAGGATCTGCAGCTATTGGGCCAGCCCATTAGCAAACAATAAAATGGAAAAAGAATATGGTTTGCGCGAGGATTCAAACCTTGGTCCCCTGCTTCAAAGGCTGCGTAGCTAACGAGTACGCAACGACTTTGATTCATGATAGAGTTGTAAAGCTAAGTTCCTTATGTCTAAACCAGTTGAGGTTTCCACTACTTCTTTCTGTTTTCCATTTCCATTTTGTTTTCTTTTATTTCTTTTCTTTTTTCATCTCATTTTCCCATTTCTTTGTTTCGGTTTCTTTTTCCTTCTCCATTTTTTTGGATTTTCATTTTTGGGTTTTCTTTGTTTCTTTTTTCTATTATATATTCTTATATACATGATCAACATTTTAAAAATACTTGTTCAACACTTTTTAAATACTTGTTCAACAACTTTCAAACACTTATTCAACATTTTTATATACATGTTCAATATTTTTCAAATAATTGTTCAACATTTTCCAAATATGTGTTCAACATTTTTTACATACATGATCAACATTTTTCAAATACTCATTCAACATTTTTGAGTACTCGTTCAACATTTTCAAATACTTGTTCAACATTTTTAATAGTTATTCAACATTTTCAAAAACTTCTTCAACATTTTTAAATACTCGTTCAACAATTCTTAACACCTATTCAACACTTGTCAAATACTTGTTCAACATTTTCAGTACTTATTCAACATTTTCAAATACCTATTCAACATTTTTAAAATACTTTTTCAACATTTTTTAATAGCTATTCAACATTTTTCCAGTACGTGTTCAACATTTTCTAATGCTTATTCAATATTTTCTATGTTTGTTAAGCGATATTATTTCGGGAAAAGCGTGGGAAACCCGAGTAAGAAGAAAAAACACAGAAAAAAGCATGTTGTATTAGACGAGTAAAAATGAAGGAAGAGAAAAAGGAAGTAGAAATAGGGAAAGGAAGTAACATGGTAAAACCAGGCTTCTTTTTCTACTAGTAGGCCGAGCTCTCTATCGTAAACAACAAGTCGTGCCTATCGCAGTGGCTAGCTGCGCTTTGAATCAACCAGCTGATCCCAGCATCGATCCCCAGCGAGCGTCATTTATTTAATAACTCTGCTTTTTCTGAGTATACTTGCTAGGGCGAGCGTCATTTATCTGTAGCGCTCGACGCGAGATTCCCCATCGCCCCACTAGGCCCCATGCGAGGCATTGGAATTTTCAGAGAAAAGAGCTAATTGTGCGAACCAAAATAGGGAAAACCCTATCTGCCGCATTGTCGATACTTCGGACAGACCGGAGCGACCAGCGATCGACATGGGCCGGCCCAACTATCAGCAAAGTACGCGCTACAGTACTGGACGGTTTGGGAAGGTTCCAGTCGGTTTTTTCTCGTTTTAGGAACCTCCTACTAGAAGCTAAGGGAAGGTTCATGAACCGGTTTTATGTCTTTCTCTGTTTCTTTATCCTTATTTTCCTGGTTTTTCTATAATTTTTTCAGTTTTATTTCCTTTTTCGTGTTTTATTTTCTTTCTTTCTTTTTTCTTTCCTTTGTCATTTTCATTTTTTAACAAATTTTTAGAAATGAAAAAATATTTCAGTTTTTGAAATTTTGTTCACAAATTTCAATAAATGTTCAGAAGTTCAAAGATTGTTTACTTTCTTTTTAAAAATGTTCTAAAACTCGAAAACATTTAGAGTTCCAAATTTCCAAAAATAGTCCCATTATTTTATTTTTTATGCATTAAAAAATGTTCGCATTTTCTAATTTAGTTTAGGATTTTCAAATTGCTCTTGATTAAAAAATTTCGTTCTGTAAATTCAAAAAATGTTTGAGATATTCAATTTTTTGTTCCCATGTTCAATGTTTTTCTCTAAACTAGAAAATGTTCAATGTTTCAACAAAATGTTCGGGATTTCAAATACTTTTTTCTCATGTTCAAATTTTGTTCCCAATTTCACAAATTTTGTTCTCACTTTCATAAATAAAAAAATGTTCGCAATATAAAATTTTGTTCATTAATTAGAAATTTTTCAGGATTTAAAAAAATCCATTTTCGATAATTGTACTCAAAATTCGAAAAATCTTCCAGTTTTCAATTGTTTTTCACAAAGTCATAAAACTTTATTGTTTTTAAATATATTTTGCAAATTCAAAAATGTTTGATAATTTCGGAAAATTGTTCCTGTTTTCCAAATTTGTTCAAAAATTCAAAAAAATACAAATTTAGAATTTTTTCACAAACTAAAATATGTTCGGGATTTTTCAGAAAATGTTTTTGTTTTTCAAATTTGTTCAGAAATTCAGACAATGTTCTTTAAAAAATCAGTTTTTTGAAATTGTTTACAAAGTTGAAAAGTGGTTCTGTTTCATAAAACACCCAGGGTTGTTCCTGAAAAAAAACCGCATTCTGAATTTCTATAAATATATCGGATCTGTGATGGATGTTTTGTATTTAATGCTGTACGCTGTTTTTTGTTCAATAACCTTCGTTAGCTCGACTGGTTGTGGCGCTTGGATTCTTCCAAGAGATCCTATGTTCTGCTACAGTACATGCTCGCAGCTGATTCCTTCATGGGCCGACCAGGTAGACACCCGCCTATGCGAAGCTGCGGCTGTTTGCCGCATAGAGCGGCATATAGGAGTTCCCCCAAACTAGCCCTAGTTGGAGAGCTCCTATTCTACGCATTGTACGTTGGAAACACACAAATGGCGCACTCATCACATGGCTTTGCCATGGTGCATCGTGGAAAGTCAGCTTGCAAGGACGCGTTGCACTTTGGATGTGTCGGCATATCAACAGATCAGAGGTTTCCCCATGGGCACATGTGGACACCTACACTTTTCTTAATTTTTTCCATTTTGTTTTATTTTAACAACTTTTAAAAAAATCAAGAATTCTTTTTAAAACCATGACTTCAAAAAATGTTTTGAAATTTAAAATAAGTTTAAAAAATATAAAAATGATAGATAACTTAAAAATATTCACAGATTAAAAAAATAGTTCAAGAATTTGAAAAATGTACACGAATCAGAATTTTGTTTTTGTGTGAAAGCAATCAGAAAATATTCAGATATTTTGAATTCAAAAAAGACTGTGAATTGGAAAGGAATGTTTGTGAATTTTCAAAAATGTTTATGAAGTTGAAAAAATATGCGCGAAACTGATTTTTTTGTAAATAAAAAATATGTGCACGGAATCAAAACATTTTTGAGAAATTCAGAAAATATTTTTTTATTTAAGTAAAACTTCCCAAGTCCAATGTTTTCATACTTTTAGAGGATTCAGAAAGTGTTCAGAAATTTAAAAATAAAATAATGAATTTCATTGTTTTCGTGGATTCATAAAATGTTCTCATAATTCAAATGATAATCAAGTATTGAAAAAAAATTAGAATCTTCAAATAATGTTTGTGAGTCCAAAAAGGTGTGTACTTCTCAAGGTTTTAGAAAATTCAAAAAATGCTCGTGAAATTGAGGAAATGTTCGTGAATTCAAAAATTATTTTCTAAATTGAAAAAAATCTTTGCTGAAATTTGAAATGTGTTGAATAATTAAAAAATGTTCATACATTTGTCAAAGTATTCTCAAAATAGGAACGAGTTACAAGAATTCAAAAATGTTTGTGGAAATGATAATATGATTGCGAAACTGGAAAATGTTGGCGAATTCAAATATTTTCAAGAAATAAACAAAATGTTCCGAATTCACAATATTTTGATGTAGTTGATTTTTATTGAAATTCAAAAAATATTTCTAATTTTTTGCAAGGTCTATAAAGTGTATGTGAATTGAAAAACGTCCAGGAAAGTTAACAAATGTTCATGTAGTTCAATCAATGTTTGCAAAATTTTAAAATGTTCGTGAATAATAGACAATGTTTGCAAAAAATCATGGACCAATAATCGTTTACATATTTGAAAAATGTTCGTGAGATTGGAAAAAAATGTGAATTTGGAAAACGTCTATGAGGCTGGAAACATTTTCACATATCTGGAAACTATTTTTGAATTAAAAAATGTATATGAGTTTGAAAAATGGAAAATAGAAAATAAAAAATATGAAAAAAGTAGAAGGAAAACACAGGAAAAAAGTAAAACCGGCCAGGAAAGGAAAACAAAAGACTGGAGTCACTAAAAGTCTCTGGTTGGGTTGGCTCATCATTGTGTAGTGGGAAGTATGTGTTACGTGGTAAGTTGCAATCCAGCGGCCGAAGCATGCTATAGGAATCGTACCCTAATTCGGCCGGGGTTGGGCTATTTTGCTTGGATACGGACAGACATATGAGAGGGCCACGCCCACCTCCACAATACAGGCAGATGACACGTCTTACAGCGTGAGAGCTATGTCTTGCCTATTGCGAGACCGAGTATCATTTCACACGAAATCATTAATTAAGGAGTACTCATTTCAAAGATCAGTCCGAGAAAAGTGGCGCACTGCATGCTCACCACTTGCCACAACTAAAGGAAATATGCCCTAGAGGCACTAATAAACTTGTTATTTATATTTCCTTATATCATGATAAATGTTTATTATTCATACTATAACCGTATTAACTGGAAACTTGATACATGTGTGAATACATAGACAAAACATAGTGTCCCTAGTAAGCCTCTACTAGACTAGCTCGTTAATCAAAGATGATTAAGTTTCCTAACCATAGACATGAGTTGTCATTTGATGAACGGGGTCACATCATTAGGAGAATGATGTGATGGACAAGACCCATCCGGTAAGCTTAGCATAATGATCGTTAAGTTTTATTGCTATTGCTATCTTCATGACTTATACGCATTCCTTTGACTATGAGATTATGCAACTCCCAAATACCGGAGGAATACCTTGTGTGCTATCAAACGTCACAACGTAACTGGATGATTATAAAGATGCTCTACATGTATCGTCGAAGGTGTTTGTTGGGTTGGCATAGATCAAGATTAGGATTTGTCACTCGGAGTATCGGAGAGGTATCTCTGGGCCCTCTTGGTAATACACATCATAAGGAGCCTTGCAAGTAATGTGACTAATGAGTTAGTTGCGGGATGATGTATTACGGAACGAGTAAAGAGACTTGCCGGTAACGAGATTGAACTAGGTATGAATATACCGACGATCGAATCTCGGGCAAGTAACGTACCGATGACAAAGGGAATACCGTATGTTGTCATTACGGTATGACCGATAAAGATCTTCATAGAATATGTGGGAACCAATATGAGCATCCAGGTTCCGCTGTTGGTTATTGACCAGAGAGGTGTCTCGGTCATGTCTACATAGTTCTCGAACCCGTAGGGTCCGCACGCTTAACATTCGATGATGATTTTATATTATATGAGTTATGTGATTTGGTGACCGAATGTTGTTCGGAGTCCCGGATGAGATCACGAACATGACGAGGAGTCTCGAAATGGTCGAGAGGTAAAGATTCATATATTGGACGATGATATTCAGACACCGGAAGTGTTCCGGGGGTACCGGCTATATATCGGGTCACCAGAAGGGGTTCCGGACATCCCCCGCAACTACATGGGCCTAATGGACCAAGAAGGGGACAGACCAGCCAGTAGGGGGCTGGTGTGCCCCATGTAGGAAAAAATAAGGGGGAAGGAAAAAGGGGAAGAGAGAAAGGAAGGGGAGCAATTCGGCCTCCCCCTTCCTTCT
The DNA here is from genome assembly GCF_056163025.1 of Triticum urartu. NCBI lineage: Eukaryota > Viridiplantae > Streptophyta > Magnoliopsida > Poales > Poaceae > Triticum > Triticum urartu. Next base: position 720,250,905 of record NC_141879.1, read on the forward strand.
CTCCTCCCTCCTCCTTCCTTCCCCCTACGGATGTATATGGAAGGGGGGAGGCCGAATTGGGCGGCGTCCAAGTAGGATTCCTCCTACTTGGGGCGCCCCCTTGGCTGCCTCTCCTCCCCTCCAACCTATATATATGAGGGGGGGGCACCGCTAGAACATACACCAACAATTGTTAGCCGTGTGCGGCGCCCCCTCCATAATTTACACCTCCGGTCATATTTTCGTAGTGCTTAGGCGAAGCCCTGCGCGGATCACTTCACCATCACCATCACCATGTCGTTGTGTTGACGGAACTCTCCCTCGACACTTTTCTGGATCAAGAGTTTGAGGGACGTCATCGAGCTGAACGTGTGTAGAACTTGGAGGTGCCGTACATTCGATGCTTGATTGGTCGGAACGAGAAGAAGTTCGACTACATCAACCGCGTTGTAAAACGCTTCCGCTTCCGGTCTACGAGGGTACGTGGACACACTCTCCCCCTCTCGTTGTTATGCATCTCCTAGATAGATCTTGCGTGAGTGTAGGAATTTTTTTAAATTGCATGTTGCGATTCCTAACAGTGGCATCCGAGCCAGGTTTATGCGTAGATGATACACGAGTAGAACACAAAGTGTTGTGGGCAGTGATCGTCATACTTCTTACCACCAATGTCTTATTTTGATTTGACAGTATTGTTGGATGAAGCGGCCCGGACCAACCTTACATGACCACGTTCATGAGACCGGTTCCACCGACAGACATGCAACTAGTTTTGCATAAAGGTGGCTGGCGGGTGTCTGTTTCTCCAACTTTAGTTGAATCAAATTTGACTGCGGCCGGTCCTTGTTGAAGGTTAAAACAAAAAAAATGATAAATCACCATTGTGGTTTTAATGCATAGGTAAGAACGGTTCTTACTAGAAGCCCGTAGCAGCCACGTAAAAGTTGCAACAACAAAGTAGATGACGTCTAACTTGTTTTTGCAGGGCATGTTGTGATGTGATATGGTCAAGACATGATGTGATATATGTTATTGTATGAGATAATCATGTTTTGTAAAAGTTACTGGCAACCGGCAGGAGCCTTATGGTTGTCTCTTTATTGTATGAAATGCAAACGCCATGTAATTGTTTTACTTTATCACTATGTGTTAGCGATAGTTGTAGAAGCAGTTGGCGAGATGACCATGACGCTACGATGGAGATTAAGGTGTCAAGCCGGTGACGATGGAGATCATGACGGTGCTTTGGAGATGGAGATCAAAGGCACAAGATGATGATGGCCATATATCATGTCACATATTTTGATTGCATGTGATGTTTATATTTTATGCATTTTATTTTGCTTAGGACGGCGGTAGCATTATAAGATCATACATTTCTAAAATTTCAAGGTATAAGTGTCCTCCCTGAGTATGCACCGTTGCGACAGTTCGTCGTGCTGAGACACCACATGATGATCGGGTGTGATAGGCTCTATGTTCACATACAATGGGTGCAAGACAGTTTTGCACATGCGGAATACTCGGGTTAAACTTGACGAGCCTAGCATGTACAGACATGGTCTTGGAACACTGGATACCGAAAGGTTAAACATGAATCATATACTAGATATGATCAACATAGAGATGTTCACCATTGAAAACTACTCCATCTCACGTGATGATCGGACATGGTTTAGTTGATATGGATCAGGTGGTCATTTAGATGACTCGAGGGATGTCTATCTAAGTGGGAGTTCTTAAGTAATATGATTTATTGAACTTAATTTGTCATTAACTTAGTCATGATAGTATTTGCATATCTATGTTGTAGATCAATAGCTCGCGATATAGCTCCTATATATTTTTATATGTTCCTAGAGAAAAGTTGAAAGATGATAGTAGCAATGATGTGGACTGGGTCCGTGATCTGAGGATTATCCTCGTTGTTGCACAGAAGAATTATGTCCTTGATGCACCGCTAGGTGACAGACCTATTGCAGGAGCTGATGCTGACGTTATGAACGTTTGACAAGCTCGGTATGATGACTACTTGATAGTTTAGTGCACCATGCTTTACGGCTTACAACAGGGACTTCAAAAACGTTTTGAATGCCACGGAGCATATGAGATGTTCCAAGAGTTGAAATTGGTGTTTCAGACTCATGCTCATGTCGAGAGGTATGAGACCTCTGACAAGTACTTTGCCTACAAGATGGAGGAGAATGGCTCAGCTAGTGAGCATGTACTCAGAATGTCTGGGTAGTACAATCGCTTGAATCAAGTGGGAGTTAATCTTGCAGATATGATAGTTATTGACAGAGTTCTCTAGTCACTATCACCAAGCTACTAGAACTTCGTGATGAACTGTAATATGCAAGGGGATGACGAAAACGATTTCCGAGCTCTTCGCGATGCTAAAATCGGCAAAGGTAGAAATCAAGAAAGAGCATCAAATGTTGATGGTTGACAAGACCACTAGTTTCAAGTAAAAGGGCAAGAGAAAGAAAGGGAACTTCAAGAAGAATGGCAAGCAAGTTGCCACTCCCATGAAGAATCCCAAAGCTGGACCCAAGCTTGAGATTGAGTGCTTATACTGCAAAGGAAATGGTCACCGGAAGTGGAACTACCCCAAACATTTGGCGGATAAGAAGGATGACAAAGTGAACAAAGGTATATTTGATATACAGATTATTGTGTACCTTACTAGTGTTCGTAGTAGCTCCTAGGTATTTGATACTAGTTCAGTTGCTAAGATTAGTAACTCGAAACATGAGTTACAGAATGAACAGAGACTAGTTAAGGGCGAGGTGACGATGTGTGTTGGATGTGATTCCAAGGTTGATAAGATCACCATCGCACACTCCCTCTACCTTTGGGATTAGTGTTGAACCTAAATAAATGTTATTTGGTGTTTGCGTTGAGCATGAATATGATTGGACCATGTTTATTGCAATACGGTTATTCATTTAAGTCAGAGAATAATTGTTGTTCTGGTTACATGAATAAAACCTTCTATGGTCATACATCCAATGTAAATGGTTTATTGAATCTCGATTGTAGTGATACACATATTCATAATATTGATGCCAAAAGAAGCAAAGTTGATAATGATAGTGCAACATATTTGTGGCACTGCCGTTTAGGTCATATTGGTGTAAACGCATGAAGAAGCTCCATGCGGATGGAATTTTGGAATCACTTGATTATGAATCATTTGATGCTTGCAAACCATGCCTCATGGGCAAGATGACTAAGGCTCCGTTCTCCAGAACAATGGAGCTAGCCACTGACTTACTGGAAATAATACATACCGATGTATGCGGTCCGATGAGTGTTGAGGCTCGCGGCGGGTATCGTTATTTTCTGACCTTCATAGATGATTTGAACAGATATGGGAATATCTACTTGATGAAACACAAGTCTGAAACATTTGAAAAATTTAAAGAATTTCAGAGTGAAGTGGAGAATCATCGTAACAGGAAAATTAAGTTTCTACGATCTGATCGCGGAGGCGAATATTTGAGTTACGAGTTTGGCCTTCATTTAAAACAATGTGGAATAATTTCACAACTCACGCCACCTGGAACACCATAGCGTAACGGTGTGTCTGAACGTCGTAACCATACTTTATTGTATATGGTGCGATCTATGATGTCTCTTACCGATTTACCACTATCGTTTTGGGGTTATGCATTAGAGACAGCTGGATTCACATTAAATAGGGCACCATCTAAATCCGTTGAGATGACACCGTATGAACTATGGTTTGGCAAGAAACCTAAGCGGTCGTTCTTAAAGTTTGGGGTTGCGATGCTTATGTGAAAAAATCTTTAGTCTGATAAGCTCGAACCCAAATTGGAGAAGTGCGTCTTCATAGGATACCCAATAGAAACTGTTGGGTACACATTCTATCACAGATCCGAAGGCAAGATCTTTGTTGCTAAGAATGGATCCTTTCTAGAGAAGGAGTTTCTCTCGAAAGAAGTGAGTTGGAGGAAGGTAGAACTTGATGAGGTAATTGTACCTTCTCTCGAATTGGAAAGTAGTTCATCATAGAAAACAGTTCCCGTGATGCCTACACCAATTATTGAGGAAACTAATGATGATGATCATGAAACTTCAGATCAAGTTACTACCGAACCCCGTAGGTCAACCAGAGTACGTTTCACACCAGAGTGGTACGATAATCCTGTTCTGGAAATCATGTTACTAGACCGTGACAAACCTACGTACTATGAGGAAGCGATGATGAGCCCAGATTTCGCGAAATGGCTTGAGGCCATGAAATTTGAGATGGGATCCATGTATAAGAACAAAGTGTGGACTTTGGTTGACTTGCCCAATGATTGGCAAGCCTTAGAGAATAAATGGATCTTCAAGAAGAAGACTGACGCTGATGGTAATGTTACTGTCTACAAATCTCGACTTGTTGCGAAAGGTTTTCGACAAGTTCAAGGAGTTGACTACGATGAGACCTTCTCACCCGTAGTGATGCTTAAGTCTCTCTAAATCATGTTAGCAATTGCCGCATTTTATGATTATGAAATTTGGCAAATGGACGTCAAAACTGCATTCCTTAGTGGATTTCTTAAAGAAGAGTTGTATATGATGCAACTAGAAGGTTTTGTCAATCCTAAAGGTGCTAACAAAGTGTGCAAGCTCCAGTGATCCATTTATGGAATGGTGCAAGCATCTTGGAGTTGGAATATACGCTTTGATAAGGTGATCATATCATATGGTTTTATACAGGATAGCATAAAAGGATAATTGAATAAGAAGTTTTCAATGAAAAACCCTGGTGAAGCTGCTTACATATTGGGCATCAAGATCTATAGAGATAGATCAAGACGTTAATAAATTTTTTCAATGATTACATACCTTGACAAGATTTTGAAGTAGTTAAAAATGGAATAGTCAAAGAAGGAGTTCTTGTCTGTGTTGCAAGGTATGAAGTTGAGTAAGACTCAAAACCCAACCACGACAGAAAATAGAAAGAGAATGAAAGTCGTTTCCTATGCCTTAGCCATAGATTCTATAAAGTATGCTATGCTATATACCAGACCTATTGTGTACCTTGCCATGAGTTTGGCAAGGGGGTACAATAGTCATCCAGGAGTGGATCACTGGACAGCGGTCAAAGTTATCCTTAGAGGACTAAGGAAATATTTCTCGGTTATGGAGATGATAAAGAGTTCGTCGTAAAGAGTTACGTTGATGCAAAGCTTTGACACCGATCCAGATGACTCTGAGTCTCGATCTGGATACATATTGAAAGTGGTAGCAATTAGCTAGAGTAGCTCCATGCAGAGCATTGTAGACATAGAAATTTGCAAAATACATACAGATCTGAATGTGTCAGACCCATTGACTAAACTTCTCTCACAAGCAAAACATGATCACACCTTAATACTCTTTGGGTGTTAATCACATAGCGATGTGAACTAGATTATTAACTCTAGTAAACCCTTTGGATGTTGGTCACATGGCGATGTGAACTATGGGTGTTAATCACATAAAAATGTGAACTATTGGTATTAAATCACATGGCGATGTGAACTAGATTATTGACTCTAGTGCAAGTGTGAGACTGAAGGAAATATGCCCTAGAGGCAATAATAAAGTTGTTATTTATATTTCCTCATATCATGATAAATGTTTATTATTCATGCTAGAATTGTATTAACCAGAAACTTGATACATGTGTGAATACATAGACAAAACACAGTGTCCCTAGTAAGCCTCTACTACACTAGCTCGTTAATCAATGATGGTTAAGTTTCCTAACCATAGACATGAGTTTTCATTTGATGAACGGGATCACATCATTAGGAGAATGATGTGATGGACAAGACCCATCCGTTAAGCTTAGCATAATGATCGTTAAGTTTTATTGCTATTGCTTTCTTCATGACTTATAAACATTCTGTTGACTATGAGATTATGCAACTTCCAAATACTGGAGGAATACCTTGTGTGCTATCAAACGTCACAACGTAGCTGGGTGATTATAAAGATGCTCTACAGGTATCTATGAAGGTGTTTGTTGGGTTGGCATATATCAAGATTAGGATTTTTCACTCCAAGTATCGGAGAGGTATCTCTGGGCCCTCTCAGTAATACACATCATAAGGAGCCTTGCAAGCAATGTGACTAATGAGTTGGTTGCGGGATGATGTATTACTGAACAAGTAAAGAGACTTACCGGTAACGAGATTGAACTAGGTATAAAGATACCGACGATTTAATCTCGGGCAAGTAACATACCGATGACAAAGGGAATAACGTATGTTGTCATTACGGTACGACCAATAATGATCTTTGTAGAATATGTGGGAACCAATATGAGCATCATGGTTCCGCTGTTGGTTATTGACCGGAGAGGTGTCTCGGTCATGTCTACATAGTTCTCGAACCCGTAGGGTCCGAGCGCTTAACGTTCGATGATGATTTTGTATTATATGAGTTATGTGATTTGGTGACCGAATTTTGTTCGGAGTCCTGGATGAGATCACAAACATGACGAGGAGTCTCTAAATGGTTGAGAGGTAGAGACTCATATATTGGACGATGATATTCGGATACCGAAAGTGTTTCAGGGGTACCGGGTACATATCGGGTCACCAGAAGGGGTTTTGGGCATCCCCCCGGCAACTACATGGGCCTAATGGGCCAAGAAGGGGACAGACCAGCGCATAGGGGGCTGGTGCGCCCCATGTAAGCGAAAATAAGGGGGAAGGAAAGAGGGGAAGAAAGAAAGGAATGGGAGCAATTTAGCCCCCCCTTCCTTCTCTCCTCCCTCCTCCTTCCTTCCCACTCTAGATGTATATGGAAGGGGGGGAGGCCGAATTGGGAGGCGCCCAAGTAGGATTCCTCCTACTTGGGGTGCCCCCTTGGCTGCCTCTGCTCCACAGTTTATGCCTCCATTGCTATATATACGAGGAGGGGGGGGGGGCACCACTAGAACACACACCAACAATTGTTAGCCGTGTGCGGCGCCCCCCTCCATAGTTTATGCCTCCGGTCATATCTTCGTAGTGCTTAGGCGAAGCCCTACGCGGATCACTTCACCATCACTGTCACCACGCCATCGTGCTGACAGAACTCTCCCTCGACACTTTGCTGGATCAAGAGTTTGAGGGACGTCATCGAGCTGAACGTGTGCAGAATTTGGAGGTGCCGTACGTTCGGTGCTTGATCGGTCGGAACGAGAAGAAGTTCGACTACATCAACCGCGTTGTCAATACCATTATCATGCTTGATTATCATTTTGATTGAACTCTATTCTCATAAAGTACTTGTGGCAGGCACCCGGGAATAATTCATTCGCCACTCGACCTCTGAGCGGGGCTTATCTTCACAACAATTTGAAGTACGTAAATAATATTCACAATTTTATCTTATTACCATCAATTGTGTTAAGTTTAATATTCACAATTTTATCTTATCACCCTTTCAATTTGAAGTACGGTGGCGTTATTGTGCGCGAGCGCGCATAATGCTTAGCATGCGCTCCGGCTGGTCCTAATTAGGCGAACGGCTCGTGGGGCTCTCCACCGAATTTTTTCGAGGGTAATGGTGTTTGCAAGAAAAAGTAATGCATTTAATTTTTTTACCATGTGTGGTCCGCTCCATTCTGACTCGGTGATCACTATGCATTAGTAGTAATAGGGGTAATATAGATGGTAATAAACAAATGTTCTTTACCAGACAATGCTTTATCGATGGTTTGATCCCTGAACATAGTAAAACCTTGCTAACATGTAGTAACGAATTAGTAGCAGCAGTAAAAAGATGGACTGGAAGATAATGGAATAAAAAATATGAATGGAAAAAAAATTAGAGACGCTTTGGTCCTGCGCATGGTAAACCTAGTAAATCCGGGCTCACATGTAGTAAAGCATGACTACTACTATATAATAGTGACCTAGTAAATGTAGGCTCACATGTAGTAATGCATTACTACTGCTTTATAATATTGACCTAGTAAATCTAGACTTACATGTAGTAATGCATTACTACTGCTATATAACAGTGACGGCCATATCATTACTACTTCATGCAGAACCAGTTTAGTTAGCGGTTGGTGATCGTAACTCATTAATGCTAGATTTTTTGCGAAGGAATCCATGCCAGGCAAAGCGCGTTGAGTCTGGTTGTAAGCAGTTACGGTAGATTACTAGCGAGCGCGTGGTTCGTCTAATTAGCGCGTACGGCCAGTTTGGTCGATCGATGACCGGGGCTTAGGTTAAGATATAATGCGCGGAGCACGTCATACCTAAAGACGAAGAATACCATCGGGAATTGCAATGCAATTTTGGTAGATGATTTTAGGGATCGTAAAAGATGTTATATGTATATATGCATGATCGTGTACTATATGTAGTAGCGTTGAATAGAAATACGAAAACTTGTTTTTCGACCAAGCATGGAGAAAGTGTTGGGGATGGTAGCAGAAATTTAAAATTTTCTACGCATCACCAAGATCAATCTATGGAGTAATCTAGCAACGAGGGGAAGGGGAGTGCATCTATATACCCTTGTAGATCGCTAATCGGAAGCATTGCAAGAACGAGGATGAAGGAGTCGTACTCGCAGCGATTCAGATCGCGGTTGATTCCGATCTAAGCGCCGATCAAAGGCGCCTCCGCGTTCAACACATGTGCAGCCCGGTGACGTCTCCCATGCCTTGATCCAGCAAGGGGAGAAGGAGAGGTTGGGGAAGACTCCATCCAGCAGCAGCACGACGGCGTGGTGGTGAAGGAGCGTGGCAATCCTGCAGGGCTTCGCCAAGCACCGCGGGAGAGGAGGAGGACTTAGGAGAGGGGAGGGCTGCGCCAGAACTTGGGTGCGGCTGCCCTCCCACCCCCCACATATATATAGGGGCAAGGGAGAGGGGGGCCGGCCCCCTCAGATCCAATCTGAGGAGGGGGCGGCGGCCAGGGGGTTGCCTTACCCCCCAAGGCAAGGGGGCGCCCCCCTTTAGGGTTCCCCCAAACCCTAGGCGCATGGGCCCTAAGGGGGGGAGGCGCCCAGCCCACTAAGGGGCTGGTCCCTCTCCACACACAGCCCATAGGGCCCTCCGGGGCAGGTGAACCCTCCCAGTGGACCCCCGGAACCCCTTCGGTGGTCCCGGTACAATACCGGTAACCCCCCGAATTATTCCGATGACCGTATGATGACTTCCCATATATAAATCTTTATCTCCAGACCATTCCAGAACTCCTCGTGATGTCCGGGATCTCATCCGGGACTCCGAATAACATTCGGTAACCACATACATCTATTCCCTATAACCCTAGCGTCATCGAACCTTAAGTGTGTAGACCCTACGGGCTCGGGAGTCATGCAGACATGGCCGAGACAACTCTCCGGTCAATAACCAACATCGGGATCTGGATACCCATGTTGGTTCCCACATGCTCCACGATGATCTCATCGGATGAACCACGATGTCAAGGATTCAATCAATCCCGTATACAATTCCCTTTGTCTATCGGTATGATACTTGTCCGAGATTCGATCGTCGGTATCCCGATACCTTGTTCAATCTCGTTACCGGCAAGTCTCTTTACTCGTTCCGTAACACATCATCCTGTGATCAACTCCTTGGTCACATTGTGCACATTATGATGATGTCCTACCGAGTGGGCCCAGAGATACCTCTCCGTTACACGGAGTGACAAATCCCAGTCTCGATTCGTGCCAACCCAACAGACACTTTCGGAGATACCCGTAGTGCACCTTTATAGCCACCCAGTTATGTTGTGATGTTTGGCACACCCAAAGCACTCCTACGGTATCCGGGAGTTGCACAATCTCATGGTCTAAGGAAATGATACTTGACATTAGAAAAGCTTTAGCATACGAACTACACGATCTTGTGCTAGGCTTAGGATTGGGTCTTGTCCATCACATCATTCTCCTAATGATGTGATCCCGTTATCAACGACATCCAATGTCCATGGTCAGGAAACCGTAACCATCTATTGATCAACGAGCTAGTCAACTAGAGGCTTACTTGGGACATGGTGTTGTCTATGTATCCACACATGTATCTGAGTTTCCTATCAATACAATTCTAGCATGGATAATAAACGATTATCATGAACAATGAAATATAATATAATAATAACTAATTTATTATTGCCTCTAGGGCATATTTCCAACAGTCTCCCACTTGCACTAGAGTCAATAATCTAGTTCACATCGCCGTGTGACCAACATCCCAAGAGTTTACTAGAGTCAATAATCTAGTTCACATCACTATGTGATTAACACTCAATGAGTTCTGGGTTTGATCATGTTATGCTTGTGAGAGAGGTTGTAGTCAACGGGTCTGCAATATTCAGATCCCTATGTATTTCGCAAAACTTTATGTCATATCGTAGATGCTGCTACCACGTTCCACTTGGAGCTATTCCAAATTTTTGCTCCATTATACGTATCCGGTATCTCTACTCAGAGCTATCTGGATAGGTGTTAAGCTTGCATCAACGTAACTCTTTACATCGAACTCTTTATCACCTCCATAACCGAGAAACATTTCCTTATTCCTCTAAGGATAATTTTGACCGCTATCTGGTGATCCACTCCTAGATCACCTTTGTACCCTTTTGCCAGACATGTGGCAAGGCACACATCAGGTGCGGTACTCAGCATGGCATACCGTATAGAGCCTATGAAAAAAGCATAGGGGACGACCTTCGTCCTTCCTCTTTCTTCTGCCGTGGTCAATCTTTGAGTCTTACTCAACTTCACACCTTACAACTCAGGTAAGAACCCCTTCTTTGACTGATCTATTTTGAAATCCTTCAAAAGCATGTCAAGGTGTGCGTTCTTTGAAAGTATCATCAGGCGTCTTGATCTATCTCTATAGATCTTGATGCCCAATATGTAAGCACCTTTATCCAGGTCTTCCTTTGAAAATCACTCTTCAAACAACCGTTTATGCTTTCCAGAAATTCTACATTATTTCGGATCAACAATATGTCATCCACATATACTTATCAGAAATGTTGTAGTGCTCCCACTCACTTTCTTGTAAATACAAGTTTCTAGCAAACATTGTATAAACCTAAAAGCTTTGATCACTCCATCAAAGCATATATTCTGACTCCGAGATGCTTGCTCTAGTCCATAGAAGGATCGCTGGAGCCAGCATACCTTTTAGCATCCTTAGGATCGACAAAACTTTGATTGTATCACATACAACTCTTTCTTACGAAAACTGGTAAGAAAACTTGTTTTGACATCCATCTGTCAGATTTCATAATCGAAAAATACAGCTAATGCTAACATGATTCCGACGGACTTAAGCATCGCTATAGGTGAGAAATTCTCATCGTAGTCAACTCCTTGAACTTGTGAAAAGACTCTTTCCCACAAGTCGAGCTTCATAGACGGTAACATTACCGCCCACGTCCGTCTTCTTCTTAAAGATCCATTTATCTCAATGGCTTGCCGATCATCGGGCAAGTCCACCAAAGTCCATACTTTGTTCTGATACATGGATCCTATCTCGGATTTCATGGCTTCTAACGATTTGTCGGAATACGGGCCCACCATCGCTTCTCCATAGCTCGTAGGTTCATTGTTGTCTAACAACATGATATCTAAGACAGGATTACTGTACCACTCAGGAGTAGTACATATCCTTGTCGACCTACGAGGTTCGATAGCAACTTGATCCGAAGCTTCATGATCACTATCATTAACTTCCTATTCAACAGACGTAGGCGCCACAGAAAACATCTTTCTGTGTTGCATCACTCTCTGGTTGAAGTAAAGGTTCTACAACCTCATCAAGTTCTATCTTCCTCCCACTCAATTCTTTCGAGAGAAACTCCTTCTTGAGAAAGGACCCGTTCTTAGCGACAAACAATTTGCCCTCGGATCTGAGATAGAAGGTATACCCAACTGTCACCTTTGGGTATCCTATGAAGATGTGTTTGTCCGCTTTTGGGTTCGAGCTTCTCCGGCTGAAGCCTTAAGCATCGCAGCCCCAAACATTAAGAAACGGCAACTTTGGTTTCTTGCCAAACCATATTCATATGACGTCATCTCAACAGACTTAGATGGTGTCCTATCTAAAGTGAATGCAGCTGTCTCTAACGCATATCCTCAAAATGAAAACGGTAGATCGGTAAGAGACATCATAGATCGCACCATATCTCATAAGGTTCGATTACGACGTCCGGACACACCATTACCCTGTGGTGTTCCAGGTGGCTTCAACTGTGAAACAATTCCACAATGTCTTAAGTGATTGCCAAACTCATAACTCAGAAATTCTCATCGATCAGATTGTAGGAATTTGATCTTCTTGTTATGATGGTTCTTAACTTCACTCTGAAATCGCTTGAACTTTTCAAATGTTTTAGACTTGTGCTTCATTAAGTAAATATACCTATATCTACTCAAATTGTCAGTGAAGATGAGAAAATAGCGATATCCACCGCACACTTCAATTCTCATTGGATCACACGCATCAGCATGTATGATTTCCAACAAGTCACTTGCGCATTTCATTGTACCTGAAAACGGGATCTTAGTCATCCTGCCCATGAGGCATGGCTCGCATGTGTCAAGCGATTCAAAATCAAGTGAATCTAAACATCCATCAGCATGGAGTTTCTTCATGCATTTTATGCCAAAATGACCTAAGCGGCAGTGCCACAAGAAAGTGGTACTATCATTATTAACTCTTCATCTTTTGGCGTTAATATTATTATCATGTGTATTATTATGATCGAGATTCAATAAACCATTGGGTGCATGACCATAAAGGTATTATTCATGTAAACAGAATAACCATTATTCTCTAACTTAAATGAATAATCGTATTGCAATGAACATGATCTAATCATATTCATGCTCAACGTAGACACCTGATAACATTTATCTAGGTTCAATACTAATCCCGAAGGCAGATGGAGTGTGCGATGGTGATCTCATCAACTTTGGAAATACTTCCAACACACATCGTCACCTCGCCCTTAGCCAGTCTCCGTTTAGTCCATAGCTTTTGCTTCAAGTCACCAATAATAGCAACTGAACCGGTATCCAATACCCAAGTGCTACCAAGAGTACTAGTGAGGTACACATTAATAACACGTATATACTTTGTTGAAGTTGTCAGCCTTCTTATCTACCATGCATTTGGGGTAATTCCGCTACCAGTGATCGTTCCCCTTACAATAGAAGCACTTAGTCTCGGGTTTGGGTTCAACCTTGGGTTCCTTCACTGGAGCGGCAACTGGTTTGCCATCCATGAAGTTTCCCTTTTAGCCCTTGCCCTTCTTGAAACCAGTGGTCTTGTTAAATCATCAACACTTGATGCTCCTTCTTGATTTCTACCTTTTGCGGTCTTAAGCACCGCGAACAGCTCCGGGATCAACTCCATCCCTTGCATGTCATAGTTCATCACGAAGATCTAGTAGCTTAGTGATAGTGGCTAGAGAACTATATCAATCACTATCTTATCTGGAAGTTTAACTCCCACTTGATTTAAGTGATTGTAGCACCCAGACATTCTGAGCACATGCTCACTAGATGAGCTATTCTCCTCCATCTTGTTGGCAAAAGAACTTGTCAGAGGTCTCGTACCTCTCAACACGGGCATGAGCCTGAAATCCCAATTTCAGCTCTTGGAACATCTCATATGTCTTACGGCATTCAAAACGTCATTGGAATCCCGATTCTATGTCGTAAAGTATGGTGCACTAAACTATCAAGTAGTCATCAGGATGTGTCTGTCAGGTGTTCACAACATCCACAGACGACGTTGTAGGGGTTTGCACATCGAGCAGTGCATCAAAGACATAAGCCTTCTGTGTAGCAGCAAGGACACTCCTCGGACTACGGACCCAGTCCGCATCATTGCTTACAATATCTTTCAACTTAGTCTTTCTCTAGGAACGTATTGAAACAGGGAGCTACAACGTGAGCTATTTATCTACAACATATTTGCAAAGACAATTTACACTATGTTGATGATAATTAAGTTCATCTAATCAAATTATTTAATGAACTCCCACTCAGATAGACATCCCTCTAGTCATCTAAGTGATACATGATCCGAGTCAACTAGGCCGTGTCCGATCATCACGTGAGACGGACTAGTCATCATTGGTGAACCTCTTCATGTTGATCATATCTTCTATACGACTCATGTTCGACCTTTCGGTCTTCCGTGTTCCGAGGCCATGTCTGTACATGCTAGGCTCGTCAAGTCAACCTAAGTGTATTGCGTGTGTAAATCTGGCTTACACCCATTGTATTCGAACGTTAGAATCTATCACACCTGATCATCACGTGGTGCTTCGAAACAACGGACCTTCGCAATGGTGCACAGTTAGGGGGAACACTTTCTTGAAATTATTGCGAGGGATCATCTTATTTAAGCTACCGTCATTCTAAGCAAATAATAGTGACATGATATGGCCAATATCATTTTGCTCCTTTTGATCTCCATCTTCGGGGCGCCATGATCATCATCGTCACCGGCATGACACCATGATCTCCATCATCATGATCTCCATCATCGTGTCTTCATGAAGTTGTCTCGTCAACTATTACTTCTACTACTATGGCTAATGGTTTAGCAATAAAGTAAAGTAATAACATGATGTTTAAGTTGACACGCAGGTCATAAATAAATTAAGACAACTCCTATGGCTCCTGCCGGTTGTCATACTCATCGACATGCAAGTCGTGATTCCTATTACAAGAACATGATCAATCTCATACATCACATATATCATTCATCACATCCTTTTGGCCATATCACATCACAAGGCATATGCTGCAAAAACAAGTTAGACGTCCTCTAATTGTTGTTGCAAATTTTTACGTGGCTGCTATAGGTTTCTAGCAAGAACGTTTCTTACCTACGCCAAAACCACAATGTGATATGCCAATTTCTATTTACCCTTCATAAGGACCCTTTTCATCGAATCCGATCCGACTAAAGTGGGAGAGACAGACACCCGCTAGCCACCTTATGCAACTAGTGCATGTCAGTCGGTGGAACCTATCTCACGTAAGAGTACGTGTAAGGTCGGTCCGGGCCGCTTCATCCCACGATGCCGCCGAATCAAGATAACACTAGTAACGGCAAGTAAATTGGCAAAATCGACGCCCACAACAACTTGTGTTCTACTTGTGCATAGAAACTACGCATAGACCTAGTCCATGATGCCACTGTTGGGGATCGTAGCAGAAATTTAAAATTTTCTACGCATCACCAAGATCAAGCTATGGAGTACTCTAGCAATGAGGGGAAGGGGAGTGCATCTACATACCCTTGTAGATCGCTAAGCGGAAGCGTTGCAAGAACGCGAATGAAGGAGTCGTACTTGCAGCGATTCAGATCGCGGTTGATTCCGATCTAAGTGCCGAACAACGGCGCCTCCACGTTCAACACACGTGCAGCCCGGTGACGTCTCCCACGCCTTGATCCAGCAAGGGGAGAAGGAGAGGTTGGGGAAGACTCCATCCAACCTGAGGAGGGGGCGGCGGCCAGGGGGGTTGCCTTGCCCCCCAAGGCAAGGGGGGCGCCCCCCCTTTAGGGTTCCCCCAAACCCTAGGCGCATGGGCCCTAAGGGGGAGGCGCCCAGCCCACTAAGGGGCTGGTCCCTCTCCACACACAGCCCATAGGGCCCTCCGGGGCAGGTGGACCCTCCCGGTGGACCCCCGGAACCCCTTCGGTGGTCCCGGTACAATACCGGTAACCCCCCGAATTATTCCGATGACCGTATGACGACTTCCCATATATAAATCTTTATCTCCGGACCATTCCGGAACTCCTCGTGACGTCTGGGATCTCATCCGGGACTCCGAATAATATTCGGTAACCACGTACATCTATTCCCTATAACCCTAGCATTATCGAACCTTAAGTGTGTAGACCCTACGGGCTCGGGAGTCATGCAGACATGGCCGAGACAACTCTCCAGTCAATAACCAACAGTGGGATCTGGATACCCATGTTGGTTCTCACATGCTTCACGATGATCTCATCATATGAACCACGATGTCAAGGATTCAATCAATCCCGTATACAATTCCCTTTGTCTATCGGTACGATACTTGCCCGAGATTCGATCGTCGGTTTTTCGATACCTTGTTCAATCTCGTTACCGGCAAGTGTAACGACTCGTATTTTTTTTCACATAGTAATTCCACCCTTAACTAGATAATTAAGTAGAATCCATTAAGCAAATACATATCAGATTTATTCAACAAGCATCATAACCACTCAAGTGTATATATTTATATTCATAAACCTCAGACAGTATAGCTGTAAAAGTGTATTACAAATCTTTGGAAAAAATATAGGGAGACCATGCTATGCTAAGCTATACAGTTGGACCAACACAAAAATATCTCTGGGTCAACCAGAACAGCAAGACACATGGACCACCACCCTCACGTGCACCATATTAATAGTCAATTGGTCAACAGTATAGTCTATGTATGGGCTTCAACCTTCAGCCAATTAGAAGCTAGCACCTATGAGAACAATGGAGAAGGGGATGGGCAGCCATACCAGCCAAGGGAGGTGGATATCAGATATTAGATGGCTAGGAGAGCAGAGTAAGCAACTGCCAAGTTTCACTCGTCTCAGCTCTACCCAAAATAGCCAGACCAAGCTCTCTTCTTCCCAGCAGCACTAGCATTCCCCTGTCCAAAACCAACAAAGATACAAGAACAATAAGTGAAGATGGTGACATGAGAAATCATCAGTAGACTGAAGGGGACAGGCTAGAGCAAGAAGCTAGCCTACTGGATTGGGGTCTGGAGCGCAAGAGCAGCAAGAGTAGGGCCAACATAGAGAGCAGCAGAAGAAAGGTGAGTTCTTCCTCTTCTGCCAGTTCTTAGTACTCACATACACAAAGAGGCCTAACCCAGATGACATTAGAAAAAAAGTAATATTTGACTATAGGATGACCACACTACACCGACGTATATTTTTATTTCCCTAGTATTCACTCGACTTAGTCTCGAAATATATATTTGCCGAACTGCAGGAAGCGAGTACAGTCAGGAGAAGGAGGCGCTACAGAAGCAAATTGAGTCCGGGTCTGAGTACGAGAACTCAGGCAAGCTCTTCTTGATCATGCTGAGTAGAACTATTTAAAAAAAAAATTCTATGATGTATCTTATCATCAACTTGCATAAAATGTTTTTGAGGTAAGTTGTGTGGAGTGAGTGTTGGTAAATAGTTGGGTTAGCTGATGGAGCAGCTAATCAATTTTTTTTATATAATTATTTGGTGGGTAGAGGGTGCCCGGAATGGACATATTGGGAGGTGGGGCCCTCTACATATGGCTATGACATTAAGATTAAAAAAATTTCACTCGTTTTATGCGCCGTACTACAACCGTATCAACCATGGTCTCGTCTAAGACGAGTTGAGCCCAATACCATCAAGTTATTATACTCTCCACATGGGTAAGTTGTAGTAGGGTGGGCGATGAGTTCCCACGCTAATGCCGGATGGGTGCATTAGCAAGCGCTATATATTAAGCGTTGGTGGAGTGCGGGTTCCGAAACCTGACACAACGGCTAGTGACCACTAGCCGGGTGGAGATATAATATACAAATGGGAAAAAGCTTAGGTTCTGAACCATGTCTCGCATCTAAGGAAATGCATATGGCAATTATGCTTTCGAGCTCTATGGGTAAAGTGATACAAACTCTGCAGAGTTAAAGTAAAACATGAATTCATGCCAGTCTCTTGGATTGGGGATTACGGGGACCTATTGGTGGTCTATCTCGCAATACGAGTGTTTGATAGGTTTTATAAATTGAAATAAACTTTCTGCAACAAATGTTTATTTTGAAAGGTGTTGAGTTGAGGTAGGACTTGTTGATTTATATTGAGCTATCATGAGTGTTGCATTTTGCTATTTGAGCTTGCTGAGTACTTTGTACTCACTCTTGCTATTAATCATCTCCTTCTTAGAGCAAAGCTTGTATGATAATCCTGCTGGACCAAGTGAGGAGAGCAATGGTGATGGCTACAACTACACAGGGGACCTAGATGTGGATCCATCTAGTGCTATGTACGATTTGGATGCTACATATGGGGGTTGGGAGGAATAACTAATGATCTAGCTATGTAATCCAGGAACCATTCTATCACCACCTATCTAGTACTGCTAGTTGGAACTCCAGAGTTAGGAGATGTAATAATTGGGTGAACATATGAGAAGCCTACTTGAGACTTTTAGCCCTGCGTGGCATGGTATTGAAATATAATTTACCATCTCTAGCTATTCCCTGTTGCAAATCTCTGACATGGATTATTATTTGACAAAACAAGATTTTGTCAAGAAATAATCCAAGGACTAGTGTCATTATCTATAATAATAATGACACGGGTCGTCACAGGTGGTATCAGAGCAATGGTTTCGAGGGCCACGCGATAGTTAGAGACGGTAGGAATACTTTAATTGGAACCCATACTTGCTATATTGCACTACCAATAAATCCCACATCATAATTATTCTGTCCAGTAACTTTAGATGACTACCATGCTAATTAGAAGCCTGTTGCAGGATGGTTCGAATTAGAATTCCACTATCAAGGGTTCGTGGCCAACATGTCGTACTACTTTGGCAAATGATGCATGAGCTTGGGGCACCATGTCCTCAATTCTTTGAAGAGATGCCAGATGATGGAACACACTCCTACAGGCGTGTAGTTGTGGTGCTCAGCGGTGTTCCATCAGACAGGGACTTCTATGTGGAGCTCTCCACAATGCAGCGGTCATCCGATGAGACTCTACCCATGCAGGAGGTTGCCAAGGAAGCTATGCTTGGACTACGAGCACGCTTTGGAGAGAAACTGCGCACCACCGGATACCGTGACTTGCCAGCACTTGATTCTGGGGGTTTTGGGCAGAACCATCAGCAAGGACCTAGAGGAGCAAGCCTTGGTGTTGGGTCTTCATCAGCTCAGCCTACACCTGTCGCTTCAACAGTTAGCACCACTTCTAGTATGACAATGATTGCTAATACGATGATGTATCATGCAATGAAGGAGGAGCTTATTAGACACCAGGAAGCAACCCAATTCTGGTATCAATGCTATCAGATGAGCGAACATGATAGGATTGTGCTTCAGGGAGCACTAAATGCTATGCCTGGAGGTCCTCTTAATCCTATAATAGTACCAGGTGATGTTCAAGAGGAAGAAGAGGAGGATCCAGAGGAAGTAGAACTAGAGGAACAGGAAGAAGTTGAGGGAGTAGAGAACCAAAATGAGCCACTAGTTCCACCCTCACCAAACGTACTACCTGCACCACCCCAGCCGCTACCTGAACATATAGTTGAACCAGAACCCAGACTACAGCCAGATATAGAGCAGCAGCAGCTACCCCACTTCCCTATTCCACGACCACACCAACCTGACTTTATCCGCCCACACATGAGTGTCAGCTCGAGGGAGTACAGGGAGGCTGCTACCTATGCAAGGGTACTTGGGCTTGGCGCGAGTGGCAGTGGCGGAAGCAATGGAAGTGGCAGCGGTAGCAACAATGACGGTGGCAGTGGCATCGCCTAATCAAGTTCCTATCTTCCAGACTCTTAGGCGTGGGACGCCTTGGCCATAGACTAGTCTTTTGGGATCAGTAGTAGTTAGTGTAGTGGCAGCCTGAATATGTGTGTTTATGTAAGATATGTGTGAACTGCAAGGCAGAGTTTGTCCCCTATGTACTAGTAGGAACTGAACCCTATGTGGTGTGTGCTCTAGTTGTAATGCAGTTATGCCCTTAAGCAAGACTTATGTGATGTACTGATTGTAATATAAGTGCTTGTTCTGTAGTATATAACTTGTGTGGATTAGGAGGCTCATAGTACCTTACTATTGTGTGCTTTACTGAGTAATCAGAGTGGTATCATTCTGGTTAGCAAGAGGCATGTGCCACCATGATTGCACTTCATGTTGGGTTACTGCAAATTTAAGGACATCATGCTATTTATTGGTATCACTTGCACTTGTGCTTGCTGATTTGAATCAATAATCATGCAAAGAAGTAACCAACTAACTAGAAGCAAAAAATGCAGGATGAATAACAATGGTTTGACTGAGCAAGACCTTGTCTTTCGTTTGGGATCAAGCGCCCATGATCAGCATGGGGGTACTCCAGTTTCAGAAAATCAAAGTGCCCTACCCGGAGCGGCGCAACTTCCAAGCAATCCAGAAGTGGGCAATGCTGGAACTTCTGGACTTATGGGTGGAGAAGGCAATCTGGGAGATGTCCTTAAGTTCATGGAGAATTCTCGAAGGGAGTCCCAAGAGAACCAGAACCGCTTCCTCGAAGCGATACTGACAAGACTAGTTCCTGGAGGAGCACACCTACCCGGTGCAGGAGTTAGCTTGGGAGAATTTTTGAAAACTCAGCCACCCACATTCTCCAAGGCGGTGGATCCACTAGAGGCAGATGACTGGCTGTTAGAAGTAGAACACAATCTGGAAACCGTGGGGTGCTCAGATGAAGAGAAGGTGAGATAGGCATCGCACCAGCTAACCGGACCAGCAGCAGCTTGGTGGAGAAATTTCAGCCTTAACCGAGCAAATAATCAGCCTATCACTTGGGAGGAGTTCAAGGAGAATTTCCGTCAGACCCATATTCCAAAGGGAAAGATGGATATCAAAAAGAGGGAGTTTCGCAATCTGACTCAAGGTAGCAAGAGGATAAACGACTACCTAAACCAATTTAATGATTTGGCAAGGTATGCTCCAGATGATGTGAACACTGAAGCCAAGAAAGTGGAGAAGTTTATGGAGGGGCTGCATCCATTCCTGAAAATGCACCTCTCGATTCACAGGATCACCCAGTTTCAAGACCTTGTCAACAGGGCCTTCATACTTGAGAATGAGCATGCCAACCTAAGTGAAGAGAGAAGGAAGAAAGCAAGGGTAGATCCACGCCCCATGATGCATCACCCACGTCCTATGATGCCTGGACCAGTGCGTCCTCATATGCCACCACCACGGCCTAGATTTCCTACTCAGCCAACCTTTGTTCCTAGATGTGGGAAGTGTGGAAAAGGTCATGCTACTCGAGATTGTATGACGGGTACAGGACTTTGCTTCAATTGTGGGAGACCAGGACACCACAAGCTCAATTGCACCTCTCCTCCCACGAATCCTACAAGGCCACCTATACTGTAGACTCAAGTGCATAATCCACCAGCTGGGCGAGGACAAGGCGGACCTATGAACTATGCAGCAAGAGGAGCTGGGCGGGGAGGACAAGTAGGAGGACAGCCAAGGCTGAATTATGTTGCTGCAGAGCAACTAGGATACGCTACAGATGTTGTCATCGGTAAACTACTCATTCCTCCTTCAGTTGGTATAGTTCTTTTTGATACCGGTGCCACACACTCATTTATTTCACAAGATTTCGTGAATAAGAATGGATTAACATGCACACCATTGGAAAAAGCTTTAGGAGTTAACTCACCTGAAGGGAAGATTACAGTAGAGGCCATGCGCAGAAATCAACCAATAATAATCCACAACACCAAATTTTCAGCAGACCTGCATGTTATAGAGATGTCAGGGTTAGAAATAATCCTTGGGATGGATTGGTTAGCTGCTAATGGAGTAAAAGTAGATTGTGAACTTAAAAGTGTATCCATAAGGAAGTCTGATGGCTCTAGGCTGATATATTTTGGAAGTAGAACCAGACCCAACAATCCCCTAGTAATGACAGCAAGTGGACAAATGAAAGAAATAAAGGATATACCTGTAGTTTGTGAGTTTCCTGATGTATTTCCGGATGAACTGCCGGGTATGCCGCCTGATAGGGAGTTAGAGTTCAACATTGTTTTAATGCCTGGGGCATCACCCATCTCCAAAAGACCCTACAAAATGTCACAACCAGAGTTAGTGGAGCTAAAGAAACAATTGGATGAGCTGAAGGAAAAAGGATTCATTAGGGAAAGCATGTCACCATGGGGAGCACCAGTATTATTTGCAGAGAAAAAGGATGGAGGGTTGAGGCTATGCACAGATTTTCGAGACCTTAACAAGGTAACTGTAAAGAATAAGTATCCGTTACCGAGAATAAATGATTTATTTGATCAACTCAAGGGTGCATGTGTCTTCTCGAAAATTGACTTGAGATCTGGATATCACCAAATGAAAGTGAAGGAAGAGGATATTGAGAAGACGGCATTTGTATCTCGATATGGACACCATGAGTACACTGTGGTCCCATTCGGTCTAACTAATGCCCCAGCTATGTTCATGAACTTGATGAACAAGATTTTTATGCAATATCTGGATAAGTTTGTAGTTGTCTTTATTGATGACATATTAATATATTCAAGAAGCAAGGAAGAGCATGCTGAACACCTGAGGATAGCACTACAATTATTAAGGGAGAACCAGTTGTATGCAAAATTTAGTAAGTGTGAGTTTTGGCTGGACCAAGTAGCTTTCTTGGGGCACGTAATTTCAGGAAGAGGAGTTGAGGTTGACCCATCCAAAATTGAGACAGTTGTGTCTTGGGCTCGTCTGACCAACCCAAGTGAGATAAGGAGTTTCTTGGGCTTTGCTGGATACTACCGCAGATTTATAAAAGGGTTTTCGCAGATTACAGCACCAATCACCAAATTGCTTAGGAAAGAAGCTAAATTTATTTGGACTGAAGAGTGTGAGAGAAGTTTTGAGGAACTAAAGAAAAGGTTAACTACCGCACCAGTGTTGGCATTACCTGAAAGTGGACAAGATTATGTGGTGTATTGTGATGCTTCAAAATCTGGACTAGGATGTGTTCTGATGCAAAATGATAGAGTGATAGCCTATGCTTCTAGGAAATTAAAGACGCATGAAGTAAACTATCCTACCCATGACTTGGAGTTGGGAGCTATTGTGTTTGCACTGAAAACATGGAGGCACTACCTATATGGTTCTAAGTGCACACTGTACAGCGACCACAAGAGTCTCAAATACATATTTACACAAAAAGAGTTGAACATGAGGCAGAGGAGGTGGCTGGAACTAATCAAGGATTATGATCTAACAATTAACTACCACCCTGGTAAGGCAAATGTAGTGGCAGATGCACTTAGTAGAAAGAAGCAATGCAACCACATATCAATTGAAGGGTATGGCAAAGAGCTACTACAGGATCTTGCAAAGATGGGAATAGAGCTGAGAGAGGCCACATCTAGTGCTAATATAGCAGCCATGACATTTCACCCCACATTGCTAGATCAGATTAAGGAAAAGCAAGCAACGGATGCATTTATCAAGGAGGAAACGAGAAGAATTCAAGCGGGACAGCCTTCACAATTCAGGTTGGACCAGGAAGGAGTTCTTTGGAACCATAGTAGGATCTGTGTGCCAGATGACCTACAGATCAAGGAAATTATTTTGCATGAAGCTCATGACACTTTGTACACTATCCATCCTGGGAGCACGAAGATGTATAAGGATGTGAAGGGAAATTTTTGGTGGCCTGGTATGAAGAGGGAAATCGCAGAATATGTCAGCAAGTGTGACACTTGTCAGAGGGTAAAAGCGGAGCATCAAAGACCTGCCGGGTTACTAAAGCCATTAGAGACACCAGAGTGGAAATGGGAAGATCTTTGTATGGATTTTATTACTGGTTTGCCTATGACACCGAAGAAGAAGGATGCCATATGGGTTGTGGTCGACCGACTCACTAAGTCAGCACACTTCATTGCTACAAACCAGAAATAT
The DNA here is from genome assembly GCF_056163025.1 of Triticum urartu. Classification (NCBI taxonomy): domain Eukaryota; kingdom Viridiplantae; phylum Streptophyta; class Magnoliopsida; order Poales; family Poaceae; genus Triticum; species Triticum urartu. The sequence goes on from NC_141879.1 coordinate 720,274,590, forward strand.
TCCTTTGATAAGTTGGCTGAACTGTACTTAGAGAGAATAGTTTCCCTCCATGGTGTGCCAAAGACCATAACATCTGACCGAGGTTCCGTGTTTACATCAAGCTTTTGGAAGAGCCTATAGAAGTCTCTTGGAACTGAGCTACACTTCGGCACGGCTTATCATCCGCAAACCGATGGCCAAACTGAGCGGGTAAATCAGATCCTTGAGGATATGTTGAGAGCGTGTGTAATGAACTTTGGAGAAACATGGGATAAGCATCTGCACCTAGCAGAATTTGCTTACAATAATATTTATCAATCCAGCATACAAATGGCTCCATATGAGGCATTGTATGGGAGGAAATGCAGATCACCTATATGCTGGTATGAAGTTGGAGAGAGACCATTACTTGGTCCTGACATAGTGAGAGAGAATGATGAGAAAATCCAACTAATCAAAGAACGACTCCAGATTGCACAAAATAGGCAGAAGAGCTATGCTGACCGGAATAGGAGGGTTAGGCAATTGGCAGTAGGAGACTTGGTTTATCTAAAAGTATCACCTATGAGAGGGGTTCGACGCTTTGGAATCAAAGGAAAGTTGAGTCCTAGATATGTTGGGCCATTTAAAATTTTGGAGGAGAAGGGAACATCTGCTTATAAGTTGGAGTTACCAGAACATTTATCAAGAATTCACAATGTCTTCCACATATCTCAACTTAAGAAATGCAACATGCCACCACCACAAGTATCAGACTTGGAGATTGAATTACAACCAGACCTGACGTATGAAGAACGACCATTGAAGATCTTAGAAGTTGAAGACCGAAAGCTCAGGACAAGGACCATTCGGTTCTGCAAAGTGCAATGGAAGAACCACTCAGTTCGTGAGGCGACGTGGGAGAAGGAGGAAGACCTACGAGTAACCTACCCCAACCTTTTTAAGTAAGTTTTCGATTTCGAGGACGAAATCTTTTTCTAAGGAGGGTAGGATGTAACGACCCGTATTTTTTTTCACATAGTAATTCCACCCTTAACTAGATAATTAAGTAGAATCCATTAAGCAAATACATATCAGATTTATTCAACAAGCATCATAACCACTCAAGTATATATATTTATATTCATAAACCTCAGACAGTATAGCTGTAAAAGTGTATTACAAATCTTTGGAAAAAAATATAGGGAGACCATGCTATGCTAAGCTATACAGTTGGACCAACACAAAAATATCTCTGGGTCAACCAGAACAGCAAGACACATGGACCACCACCCTCACGTGCACCATATTAATAGTCAATTGGTCAACAGTATAGTCTATGTATGGGCTTCAACCTTCAGCCAATTAGAAGCTAGCACCTGTGAGAACAATGGAGAAGGGGATGGGCAGCCATACCAGCCAAGGGAGGTGGATATCAGATATTAGATGGCTAGGAGAGCAGAGTAAGCAACTGCCAAGTTTCACTCGTCTCAGCTCTACCCAAAATAGCCAGACCAAGCTCTCTTCTTCCCAGCAGCACTAGCATTCCCCTGTCCAAAACCAACAAAGATACAAGAACAATAAGTGAAGATGGTGACATGAGAAATCATCAGTAGACTGAACGGGACAAGCTAGAGCAAGAAGCTAGCCTACTGGACTGGGGTCTGGAGCGCAAGAGCAGCAAGAGTAGGGCCAAAATAGAGAGCAGCAGAAGAAAGGTGAGTTCTTCCTCTTCTGCCAGTTCTTAGTACTCACATACACAAAGAGGCCTAACCCAGATGCACACAAAATATTCCTCAATGGATTTTCACATATGCACATAAAAGATAAGAAATCACAGTAGCATCACATCTCAGTTTAGGAAATAAAAGTATGAGGAAGAAAGGGGATACAGCCTCAAATAACTCAAATAAATGGATCAGGTTATTGTACAGTATCAGTACACCAAAATCTTGAACAGGGAGTGATGCACTTGTTCAACACACGCATGTGAGCCAAGTTAATTTACTAAATCTGAGAACTTGAGCATAAAAAAAATTAGGGAGAGGAACAAGGCATCACTAACCTGCACAAATGTTCGATCCGCTCCATGGCCACGCACTGGAGCTCTGACCTGCACCATCCAGCATCACGGCGGCGCCCAACACCGGCGACTTCGATCTGGAGCGGGGGAATCACATCCCCAATAGGGTTTGACCTGCAAGTCAAGAAAAGAAAACACACAGGGGGGGGATTAGAGAGTTTGTGATAGAAATCCATGGAGGGAAATTGGGGATTAACACTAGGGAAGAAGCAGAGTTGTGGATCCAGCAGCGGCAGCTTCCCTATCGCCGGCGGCATGGCCGATATGGCTGGATTAGGAGCAGAGGGATAGGAGGGAGAGGAGTCCTGTACGTGTGTTCTTGTTGGACTTGGACTAGTACCAGTCTGTATTTTCTTCAGTTGATAAGTACTAGTACTCCAGTGCAAAATAGTACAGGAGAGAGAGAGATTTAGTGAAAGGGAGGGCACGTGGAGGATAAATTAGCTTAGTAACTTACCCAGGTGCACACCTAGTACACGTACTAATGCAAGCTTAGTAAAAAGACATTAGAAAAAAAGTAATATTTGACTATAGGATGACCACACTACACCGACGTATATTTTTATTTCCCTAGTATTCACTCGACTTAGTCTCGAAATATATATTTGCCGAACTGCAGGAAGCGAGTACAGTCAGGAGAAGGAGGCACTACAGAAGCAAATTGAGTCCGGGTCTGAGTACGAGAACTCAGGCAAGCTCTTCTTGATCATGCTGAGTAGAACTATTTAAAAAAAATTCTATGATGTATCTTATCATCAACTTGCATAAAATGTTTTTGAGGTAAGTTGTGTGGAGTGAGTGTTGGTAAATAGTTGGGTTAGCTGATGGAGCAGCTAATCAATTTTTTTATATAATTATTTGGTGGGTAGAGGGTGCCCGGAATGGACATATTGGGAGGTGGGGCCCTCTACATATGGCTATGATATTAAGATTAAAAAAATTTCACTCGTTTTATGCGCCGTACTACAACCGTATCAACCATGGTCTCGTCTAAGACGAGTTGAGCCCAATACCATCAAGTTATTATACTCTCCACATGGGTAAGTAGTAGTAGGATGGGCGATGAGTTCCCACGCTAATGCCGGATGGGTGCATTAGCAAGCGCTATATATTAAGCGTTGGTGGAGTGCGGGTTCCGAAACCTGACACAACGGCTAGTGACTACTAGCCGGGTGGAGATATAATATACAAATGGGAAAAAGCTTAGGTTCTGAACCATGTCTCGCATCTAAGGAAATGCATATGGCAATTATGCTTTCGAGCTCTATGGATAAAGTGATACAAACTCTGCAGAGTTAAAGTAAAACATGAATTCATGCCAGTCTCTTGGATTGGGGATTACACCTATTGGTGGTCTATCTCGCAATACGAGTGTTTGATAGGTTTTATAAATTGAAATAAACTTTCTGCAACAAATGTTTATTTTGAAAGGTGTTGAGTTGAGGTAGGACTTGTTGATTTATATTGAGCTATCATGAGTGTTGCATTTTGCTATTTGAGCTTGCTGAGTACTTTGTACTCACTCTTGCTATTAATCATCTCCTTCTTAGAGCAAAGCTTGTATGATAATCCTGCTGGACCAAGTGAGGAGAGCAATGGTGATGGCTACAACTACACAGGGGACCTAGATGTGGATCCATCTAGTGCTATGTACGATCTGGATGCTACATATGGGGGTTGGGAGGAATAACTAATGATCTAGCTATATAATCCAGGAACCATTCTATCACCACCTATCTAGTACTGCTAGTTGGAACTCCAGAGTTAGGAGATGTAATAATTGGGCGAACATATGAGAAGCCTACTTGAGACTTTTAGCCCTGCGTGGCATGGTATTGAAATATAATTTACCATCTCTAGCTATTCCCTGTTGCAAATCTCTGACATGGATTATTATTTGACAAAACAAGATTTTGTCAAGAAATAATCCAAGGACTAGTGTCATTATCTATAATAATAATGACACGGGTCATCACAGCAAGTCTCTTTACTCGTTCCGTAACACATCATCCCGTGATCAACTCCTTGGTCACATTGTGCACATTATGATGATGTCCTACCGAGTGGGTCCAGAGATACCTCTCTGTTACACGGAGTGACAAATCCCAGTCTCGATTCGTGCTAACCCAACAGACACTTTCGGAGATACCCGTAGTGCACCTTTATAGCCACCCAGTTACGTCGTGACGTTTGGCACACCCAAAGCACTCCTACGGTATCCGGGAGTTGCACAATCTCATGGTCTAAGGAAATGATACTTGACATTAGAAAAGCTTTAGCATACGAACTACACGATCTTGTGCTAGGCTTAGGATTGGGTCTTGTCCATCACATCATTCTCCTAATGATGTGATCCCGTTATCAACGACATCCAATGTCCATGGTCAGGAAACCGTAACCATCTATTGATCAACGAGCTAGTCAACTAGAGGCTTACTAGGGACATGGTGTTGTCTATGTATCCACACATGTATCTGAGTTTCCTATCAATACAATTCTAGCATGGATAATAAACGATTATCATGAACAATGAAATATAATATAATAATAACTAATTTATTATTGCCCCTAGGGCATATTTCCAACAGAAAGAGAGGTCACTTCTCTCTATATGTGTTCATGACGATGTTGTGTAATTAATGGTTCCTCATTGCTATATGTAGTAGTTAGCGTCGAGTTGAATGAAAAACATAATATGAAAAGGGGAAACACAATATGAAACCACTAAGCCCTCCAAAACCTCTAAACCCTTCAAAACCCTTAAACCCCTTTGTCGGTGTACTAGAGTAGGGGTACCCTAGTATCCCGAACTTGTGCACGGGCAGTCGCAGCATCCCGCGGCAAGGCTTGCCGGGTGACCGCCAAGGTCCTCCGTGGTTCCCCTAGAGCCATTCAAGGAGACAAGACCCCGGCAAGAGGAGCTTGCCGGGAAGGCCAACCAAGGCACCTCAAGACCCCGGCAAGAGGAGCTTGCCGGGAAGGCCGCCCAAGGAACCTCGAGGAACTTACCGCGACGCGCCTCGCGTCCCGGCAAGGCCCGGTGAGCGACAAGATCCCAGACGCGACAAGACAACGACCGCGGCAAGGCGCTTGCCGCGGCAAGCCACCACTCCGTGCCCGCGCTCCAGCACATCCACCAACGTGTCGCTCTGGGACCCTTCCCAGCGTACGTGGCGGGAGGCTGTGCAGCCAGCGGTGAGCGGTGGCAAGCGTCGCTGACAAGATTGCCGCCGTGGCGAGCGGTGGCGTCCCTGACGGCCCCTTTTACATTGTTTAGGCGACGCAGACGGGCATTTAAGGCCCTTGTCCCCTGCCGTCAGGGTTAGGTATGATACACTGTAGCAGGTAGCTGTACCAACCGCAGCACCTTTCCCTTTTTGCCCTTGTCTACGTTGCCACCTGTCGGTGACCCCTTGAGCATATAAAAGGAGGCCCATGTGCAACATAGAGGGGGGTTCGAACACTCACGCTCGGTCTCGTTAGCTGCTGGTCTGTACTGTAGCACTCCGCACTCCCGAGCAAGAACTCAATACAAACCACAAAGCAGGAGTAGGGTTTTACGCATCCGTGCGGCCCGAACCTGGGTAAACTGCTCGTGTGCTTCGCCTCGATCCGCTCTTTGCACGGCCTCCACCCCCGCCGAACCGAAAGGGACTCAGCCCGCCGGTCCCATAGGTGTCCGTGGATCAGTCCCCCGGCATCTTTGGCGCGCCAGGTAGGGGACGTCGAAGTTGTGTGAACCAGATCCGGCGTTCACGCGAGCTAGATCTTCATCATCTTCATCAACATGCCGCCGAAGAAGAAGGCTTCGGAGGCGGCTGCTCCGTCCTCCCTGCTACCACCGGAGCAAACGGCTGATGGGGCGGACGCCGGCGGAAGAATGGGCGTCGACGAGGGAGTTCACGGTGCTGCCAGGTCCAAGGACAAGGCTGCGCTGCCCATCGGCGGCGTAGCCGGCTCCCACAATGACCGGGCGCACTCCAAGGCCTCGGCGTCCGTACATGCACCGCGCCCATCTCAAGAGGCGCAGGACCGGCAGCGTCATGGTACTCACGGTACCATGCGTTTGCTGGACCAAGATCGAGCTGGTGGATCTCGGAGTGCTCAAGACCAGCATGCATGCGAACATGCTGGCGCGAGCGAGGCACGGTCGCCTAGACAGGATACTGCTCCTTCTAACATAGTTAGAAGTCCGAGCATATCCCGCTCCTCGCACCGTTCGCCACCACCACCCGCCACTGCAGTAGAAGCTTTGGCGCGAGCTCAACTGCTCCTTGACTACCCTCCAACAACAGACAAGATCGACGACTGGAGGGCCACCATCCAGAGTCTCATCGGCTTCGCCAACGGCGACACTCAGCGGCAGCCGAGCACGTCGCAGCCGCGACAAGTCAGCCAGGCACAAGCCGGTGGCGACAAGACCGGTGGGGGTGCAACCACTGTGCACTCTCCACCCCGAAGGCCAAGATCGCCGACTCACCGGATCCACCTCGACAGCGACTCCACCGCGTCATCAGATCCGCGAGCTCGCCGCGATCAGCGCCAAGTTTTTCACGAACGACAGCAAGAAGATGCTCGTACTCGCATCGAGCGCCGAAGAGAAGCGCGGCGTCAATTAGACCAGCGCGCTGGGCCCTCTGTTGACATGCATGTGCCAGGGGAACCAGGCGACTTGCCGTACGCGGTAGGTTGCCCTGCGTTCACCCGTGAGCTGCGGCAAGTCCAGTGGCCCAGTATGAAGAATTTCAAACCAGACGTACCAGAGAAGTATGACGGCAAGTCGCATCCGTCGGAGTTCCTCAGCATCTACACCATCGCGGTGCAGGCTGCCGGGGGGCGGGACGACAAGATCCTTGCCAACTACTTCCCGCTGGTGCTCAAGCCCAACGTCAGGTCCTGGCTCATGCACTTGCCGGACAACTCCATATCCTCCTGGGCAGACCTGTGCCATCAGTTTGTCGGCGCCTTTACAGGCGGCCACAAACCTCATGGCCAAGAGAGTGACCTTCATCTGCTAGCCCAGAAGGAAGGAGAGCCCCTGCGCAAGTACATTCAGAGATTCAACCGTGTACAGCACAACATCCCAGATGTCCACCCTGCCGCGGTCATCAGCGCGTTCCATCAGAACGTGCGTAACCGTAGGATGAGGGAGGAGATGGCGATGTGCAAGATCAGAGACGTCAGTGAGCTGTATGCCCTGGCCGACAAGTGTGCACGTGCTGAGGAAGGGAGGAAACTCCCCGGAGAGAATATAGGAGCAGGAGGATTTGACAGCGAGGATGCAGCCCCGGCAAAGAAAAACCGGCGGCGGAACAGGAAAAAGAAAGGCAAAGATGTGCTAGTCGTTGAGCAGTCCGGCAAAGAAGGTGGCGCCCAGAAAGCCACAGTTGGTAGCTCCGGCAAGGAGATTGCCGCATGCACCAACTGCCAGGCTGTGGCGGTCGCCGACAAGCAGGACGACACCGACAAGTAGTACTGCAAGATTCACCGCACCAAGGGCCATGACCTCCAGAGCTGCAAGAAGGTCGAGCAGCTTGTCCAGCAACAAAAGGCTGAGTACGAGCGACGCGACAAGGAGAGGGCCCAAGGAAGCGCTGGAGAATCCGGCAAGAAGCGCGCCGGCCGGGGAGGACGCCGCGGCAAGGCCAAGCAGCGGCAAGGAGACAGACCTCCCCGCGGCCGCAACAAGGATGAAGATGACGACAACGACGAAGACATGGATGATGTCGAGACCAGTGAGCAGGAGTTCCAGAAAGCCACAGAGGTCTTGTGCGTTGACGGCGGTGCTTCTCTGCATACTTCGCACCGCCAACTCAAGCAGTGGGTGCGGGAAGTTAATGCAGCAGAACCACCTGTCGAGTCACGCAAGCTTCTGAAATGGTCCAGCATGCCTATCATCTTTGATATTGAGGACCACCCTGACCGCACAACTGCGGTCGGGTGCTTGCCGATGTTGGTTTCACCAACTATCCGCAACCTCAAGGTCACTAAGATGTTAGCTGACGGCGGGGCCGGCTTGAACCTGATCTCCTCCGCTGTACTCCAGAAACTCCAGATCCCTGACAGCGAGCTCGAAGAGACCGGCACATTCCAAGGAATCAACCCGGGAAGGAGCAAGCCGAAGGGGAAGGTCACGTTGCCAGTAACATTTGGCAGCGAGCTGAACTTCAGGACTGAGAGGGTCACTTTTGACGTTGCCAATATTCCATTGCCTTACAATGGGATACTTGGCCGTCCAGCACCCGCCAAGTTCATGGCAGCCTCTCACTACGCGTACAACATGCTGAAGATGCCAGGCCCGATAAGCGTCATCTCTGTCCCTGGCGACAAGAAGGATGCTCTTATCTGCGCCGACAAGATCTACGGGAAGCCGCAGCCGCAACAGACCGCAAGTCACTTGCCGCTGAAGCTCCCGGGGGGAAGAAGACCAAGTCCGGCAAGAGTTCTGATGCCCACTTCGGCAAGCGCACCTCTTCGGAGTGCTGCGCTGCCGTCGAGGACGCACCATCGAGCTCCACCGGCAAGTGTAAGAAGACAATGGCGGTTCCGCCAGAGACGAAGAAGGTGTCCGCCAAGGAGGACGGCACTGGTGGTACCTTCACCGTCAGTGCCACTCTCGACCCTAAATAGGAAAGCGCTCTCATTGCTTTCCTGCGGGCGAATGTCGACGTGTTTGCATGGCAACCGTCTGACATCCCCGGTGTTCCCAGGAAAGTAATTGAGCACCACCTAGCCGTTTGTCCTCATGCGCGGCCCGTCAAGCAGAAGGTCAGGAAGCAAGCAGTGGAGCGCCAAGAATTTATTGCAGAAGAGATCAAGAAGTTGGAAGCAGCAGGCCTTGTCAGAGGAGTGCTCCATCCTACGTGGTTGGCCAATCCTGTAGTCGTGCGCAAAGCAAACGGGAAATGGAGACTTTGTATCGATTTTACCGATGTTAACAAAGCTTGTCCCAAAGACCCATTTCCTTTGCCGCGCATTGACCAGATTGTTGACTCCACAGCCGGATGTGATTTGCTTTCATTTCTTGACGCATACTCAGGATATCATCAGATCTTCATGGCAGAAGAGAATGAGGAGAAGACCGCATTTATTACTCCATGTGGCACGTACTGTTTCATATGGATGCTTTTTGGTTTAAAAAATGCTGGTTCAACATTTGCAAGAGTAGTCCATGTCGCTCTTGAGCCACAAATTCACAGGAATGTGGAAGCCTACATGGATGACATAGTGGTCAAGAGCAAGGACAAGGCGACTCTGATCCAAGATTTAGACGAGACCTTTGCAAATCTGCACAAGATCAGCCTCAAGCTCAACCCAGAGAAGTGTGTGTTTGGAGTTCCCTCCGGCAAGCTTCTCGGGTTCTTCGTGTCTCAGCGGGGAATTGAAGCCAATCCCGACAAGATCAAGGCCATTGAGCAGATTGAAGCACCAAAGCGCGTCAAGGATGTACAAAGACTTGCCGGTTGCGTGGTTGCTCTCAGCAGGTTTATCTCTAGGGCTGCTGAGCGCGCCCTGCCGTTTTTCAAATTATTGAAAAAGGCAGGTCTAATGAAATGGACTCCGGAAGCGGAGGCTGCGCTGCAAGACTTGAAGAGGTACCTGTCCTCCCCTCCAATACTTGTCGCACCTAAGCCACAAGAAAAGTTGCTGCTGTACATAGCGGCAACCAATCAAGTGGTTAGTGCTGCGTTAGTAGTAGAGAGGGAGGCAGATGACGAGCCAGCAACCACGGCAAGCGCATCCAGCGACAAGCAGGGGGCTTCCCCGGCAAGCTCTGGTCCCGACAAAGATGGATCTGCGCAGATGCGCGAGGAGACACAGAAGAAAATGGTGCATCACCCAGTTTACTTTGTCAGTTCCCTTCTGCAGGGGGCTAGGTCAAGGTACTCTGGCGTGCAGAAATTGCTTTTCGGCCTTCTCATGGCCTCGAGAAAGCTACGCCATTACTTCCAAGCACATGAGATCACAGTTGTCACTCGCTTTCCGCTGAAGAGGATACTACAGAATCCAGAAGCGACAGGCAGGATTGTTGAGTGGGCACTGGAACTATCAAGCTTTGGCCTCAAGTTTGAGAGTACTTCAACTATCCAGAACAGAGCATTGGCAGAATTTATAGCAGAATGGACACCAACACCAGATGAAGAAATTCCAGAAATGAGCATCCCCATCAAGGAAGCAAGCAAAGAGTGGCTGATGTACTTTGACGGTGCCTTTTCGCTGCAAGGCGCCGACGCTGGTGTGCTGCTTGTCGCACCCACCGGAGAGCACCTCAAGTACGTAGTCCAGATGCATTTTCCCAAGGAGCAAGCAACTAACAATACTGCAGAGTATGAAGGCTTGCTTGCCGGTCTCAGGATTGCGGCAGACCTTGGGATCAAGAAGCTCGTTATCAGGGGTGACTCACAGCTTGTCGTCCGCCAAGTGAACAAGAGCTATCAGAGTCCGTTGATGGAAGCCTACGTCGACGAAGTGAGAAAGCTAGAAGAGCACTTTGACGGCCTACAAATGGAGCATGTTCCAAGAGTTCAGAACGCCATTGCCGATGACCTGTCAAAGTGCGCCGCACTTAAGTTACTTGTGGAACCAGGGATATTTGTGCTCAAGATGACTCAACCGTCCATAACGCCATCAACTGGACAGAGCAAGAAGAGGAAGTTGATTTCTGGTGACTATTTTCCGGCAATGCTTCCCGAAGCCGCCGCCAAGAAGGTCCCCAAGATCAACGCCAAAGGCGCTGAGGAGCAGTCTGCTCCGGCAAGCCCTAGGGTTTGTTCCTTGAAGCAGAGGCTCCCGACAAGTTTTGCTCCGGCAAGCTTGTCGGGGAACATCAAGCTCCGGCAGATCCGCAGGTTTTCGCCGTAGAAGCGGATGTTCCCGCAGCAGCTGAGATCAACACCAAGAGTGCTGAGGAGCAATATGCTCCGGCAAGCCCTAGGGTTTGTTCCGTTGAAGCAGAAGCTCCCGACAAGTTTTGCTCCGGCGAGCTTGCCGGGGAACGTCAAGCTCCGGCAGAGCCGCAGGTTCTCGCCGTAGAAGCGGATGTTCCCGCAGCAGCAGATTTGCCTTTAGTCCTTGTTGTCGAGCCACAAGCTCCAGCATGGGCGCAGCAGATTGTCCGTTTCCTTTAGACAGGAGAACTTCCCGAGGAGCAAGAAGAAGCGGAAAGAGTAGCCCGGCAGTCAAGTATGTACCAGTTTGTCGACAAGACACTGTACAGAAGAAGACTCAACGGTGTGAAATTGAAGTGTATTCACCGGGAAACGGACAAAAACTATTGGCAGAGATACATGGAGGCATATGTGGTCACCACATTGGCGCAAGAGCACTTGTCGGCAAAGCATTCTGGCAAGGTTTCTTTTGGCCGATAGCCCTCCAGGATGCAACTACACAAGTAACCAAGTGTGAAGCGTGCCAGTTCCATTCCAAGCAGATACACCAACCAGCTCAAGCTCTCCAGACGATCCCTTTATCCTGGCCATTTTCGGTCTGGGGGCTCGACATCCTCGGCCCCTTCCCCCGAGCAGTCGGGGGCTTTGAGTACTTGTACGTTGCAATCGACAAGTTCACAAAGTGGCCGGAAGTGGAACCAGTGAGGAAGGTGACAGCACAGTCAGCAGTCAAGTTCTTCAGGTCGATTGTTTGCCGCTTCGGGATCCCTAACAGGATAATCACCGACAACGGTACACAATTCACGAGCCGCACCTTCATGCAGTACATCCAAGATCTTGGCGCCAAGGTCTGCTTCGCTTCTGTTGCTCACCCGAAAAGCAACGGTCAAGCGGAGAGGGCAAATGCTGAAGTGCTGCGCGGGCTCAAGACCAGGACTTTCGACAGGCTGCACAAGTGCGGAAGAAACTGGATCGAGGAGCTACCGGTGGTTCTTTGGTCGATCAGAACGACGCCAAATCGAGCCACTGGCCAGACACCTTTCGCTCTAGTATATGGAGCAGAGGCAGTTCTCCCCACGGAACTCGTATACGGGTCACCTCGAGTGCTCGCTTATGATGAGCTTGAGCAAGAGCAGCTGCGACAAGATGACGCGCTGCTCCTTGAGGAAGACCGTCTTCAGGCTGCTGTGCGAGCTGCTCGCTATCAGCAAGCTTTGCGCCGCTACCATAGCTGCAAAGTTAACGCCAGAAGTCTCGAGGAAGGCGACCTTGTTCTTCGGCGTGTTCAGTCCGCCAAGAATTCCAACAAGTTGACGCCGAAGTGGGAAGGCCCTTACCGGGTGAAACGAGTCACTAGGCCTGGCGCTGTCCGCCTTGAGACCGAAGATGCCATTCCGGTGAGCAACTCCTGGAATATTGAGCATCTTCGTAAGTTTTACCCGTAAGGCGCGGTTGCCGGAATCTGTTCCGGCAACCACCTTTTGTACAAGTCTTGCCGCTGTTGCATGTAATCCTTTGTACAAAGCCGGGCGCAGACCCCGTGCATAAGTAAAGCTCATGTGCTCCGCACATTTTGTCATTTTCGTGCTTTCTATTTTTTGCATGTGTTATCTGACACTTTGTGCAGCACCTAATCCCCGGTAAGCAATAACGAGCCGTAAGGCTCCGTATCTTTATTTTCTCTTCTTTCTTTTTTCTTAAGGAAAGGAAGGTTCCCTCGCCCACAAGTTTGCCGGGGGGAAAGGAGAAGATAATGGTATGGACCAGGCGTCGTTCAAGAAAGTTTCTCCTTGCCGAGAAGCAAACAAAAGAAAATCTAAGTTGCCAAAGTTTGAGCAATCAGATTTTTAAATTTTTTAAGTTATCTCCCTTGAACGACCGCACTTTGTATGGAAAACCTGTGCGCGGAGGAACCAACTCATAGCTAGTTGCGTCCTTACTTTGTTTCGAGTCCGCTCAACAACTTAAGTGAGCCGCAACTAGTTGCGACAAGGTTTCTTGCCGGTAGCGGCACCGCCAGCAGGCTGCTGACGTCCCGCACTCAGCGCTCGCGGCCCAGGTGCCTGCACCGGCAAGTTCCCTAAAAATGTAGGGCAAAAACATACAAAGGAAGGAATCAAGTAAAGGGAATAACATTGCAATCATTACCCAGAATAGAGTTATATTACAAAGATAGCTTGTCGCAGCTCTAATAGATTGTTTTCGTAACATGATAAACAGCGACAAGGAAAGAAGAAATGGGCGGCCTAATCTACGCGATCGCCTTCGATCCTCTTGATCCCGCTCACCTTGTCCACAATGGGTGCGACAAGGGCCTTGAGCGCCTCCAGATCAGCATCCGGCGGCAGGGTCTTGAGGATGTTGGTGAGGTTGAGGCCCGGATTGCGGAAGGCCACCTTCACCAACACTTTCTGAAGAGCTCCCGCGCAGATCTTGCGTGACTCGTCAGCCAGCTGCTTTGGGACCCTCTCTCGGAGTCGCTGGAGGGCCGTCGCCACGCCCTTGAAGAACAAGACGAGCTTGGCGCTGGGTTGGAGGTTCTTGTCGGAGGGGTACCCGACATCTCCCATCCCCAGCTGCGCCAGCTCCCTGTCAATATCTGTGGCGGCAACCACAAGACTCTCCGTCCAATGCTCCACAGTCTCCCTGAAGGCGTTTTGGATGGAGGCAACACTCTCTAGCAGCGCCTTGTCGGCCTTGATCTCCTCCTTCAAGGCCGCCTCCTGCTTCTTGGCGCCATCCAACGTCCTAGTCAAAGTGGTCAGCTTCGACTCAAGATCCGCGTTGGAGTCCTTGGCGGCGCTGAGCTCTTTGCCCTTCTCGGCAAGATCGGCTTCTAGCTGCGCCACCTTCGTCTCCAACTCCTTCTTGGCGGCCTCGGCGGCGGCGGCAGCGTCCTCTGCTTGCTTGAGGGCTCCGCCAAGTCTTTCCTCACGCGCGGCAAGCTCCTCCTCGTGGGCGTCAAGATTGACCTTCCGCTGCGCCAGCTCGCCCTCCTCCGCGGCTAGCTTCACAGCGGCAAGTCGCTACCGCTCTTCGACTTCAGCCTTCTCGAGGAGGAAAGCCTTCTGCACTTCAGCGAGCTGCTCCCGCTCCTCCGCCAGGGACCAGAGGGCTTCCCGATGGAAACCCCCGAGCTCTTCCGCGCGCTTCTCGATATCTGCTCCCGCCTTCGCGACTAGAGCCTCGCGGGATTCCAGCTTGGCTTGCCGCGCGCGGTAGAGCGACATCAACTTCCGCAGTAGCCGCTCTTCTTCGGGCTCGTTGCTGCTGCTGCTTGGCGCGTCAACCAGCGTCAGCCCGGCGGAGGCGAGCACTTCCCCGTCGAAGATCTCTCCCTCGACCGGCGCCCTGGAGCTCGACGCCCAGGGGAGGTTGATGAAGACGCCTTCGCCGGCCTTCAGGTAGACGCCTGGCTGGGGCTCTCCGGAGCCTGGCGCTGCGGCAGCGGCGGACGGGTCGGCGGTCGGTGTAGCGCCTGGCGCTCCTGTGGCCTCAGGGCCGTCAGTGCGATCGCCGGACCCCTCGCCAGTTGCCGCGGCGGCAGCCTTGGCGGCCTCTGCGCCGGCGGCATCGCCACCACCGGCTTCTTCGTCGGCGGTGACCTCGGTCTCCATCGGCTCCGCAGCAGATGGGTCTGGCAGCCGGAAAGGGGAGAAAAGTCAAGCAAAAATCCAACAAGAAGAAGAACCCAGGGAAAGTTTTTCAGCAAAAGGATTACCTGTACCAGGTTCTGTAGTCGTGGTCTCCGCCGTCAGGTGGCCGCTGGTGTTGTCCCTTGCCGGAGAACCTCCCCTTGCCGGAGACCTCTCCCTTACCGGAAAGCCCTCCCTTGCCGGAGAATTCTCCCTTGTCGGGGGATTCTCCCTTGGCTCCTGGTGAGGCTGCTCTGCTCCTACACCAGTCAGCAGTCAGATATCAGCAAAGACAGAATATCCATGCGCGCCTCACAGCGGAAAGCAAATCAGATACTTACGCTGGGGGCTGCTCTAGAGAAAAGTTGCCGGGTCCGGCAAGGTTGTCTCGGGTGCACCCCCCGCTGTCGCCATGGGTTCATCCTCGATGATAATCACCGGGGCCTTGGCCCTCTTCGCTGCTCTTTGGGCCAGAGTCCTGAAAATGAACAAGTTCAGAGTAAAGCAAGTGAGGCACAAGACAAAACATCAAGGATTAAAGAACAACAAGTACAACAAGAGAAGCTTACTCTTCTTCTTCTTCTTCCTCGTCGGAGCTGAACGCGGAGAAGTCGAAGTCCGGCGCGCGCCCGGCGCGAGGAGGCGGAGGAGAAGCTTCCCTTGGCCGCTTGGCGGGAGCAGTGGCGGCGGTCTGAGACGACCCCGCTCCAGCTGTCGTCGCGGCGTGAGAAGCGGCAGGAGCAGAAGCGGTGGTCCGGGAGGGCCCCACTCCAGTTGTCGTCGCAGCATGAGGCGCTCCCGCGGCAACGGTGTTTGCCGCGGTGGAGCGTGTCACGCGGTGCGGCGACTGTTGACCCGCTTGCCGCTCCGCTACGTCACCGGCCTTGCGGAGACGCCTTCTTGGTGGGGATGGAGGCTCTGCTTGCGGCGAGCTGTCTGAAGATGAAGTGGAAGACGAATTGATTTTCAGCGAGCCGCTCGTATCCTTGGCGGGCTCGCTCGACTCGACGTTCTGCCCGGCAAGCTCTTTCTCGCCGGCAGGCTCCTGTCGCTCGGCACGGCTTCCCGCCTCCACTGCATCTGCCTCCTCCACGGTGAATCCAAACTCGCCCGCGGCTGCGGCTGCTGCCGCCTCTTCCAGCCTGGTGGCGATCAGTGCCATCTCCGCGTTGGTGGTGTCGCGGGTGAGGCCGTCCTTCTCGTCGGCGCGGATCGCCACTTCTATCAAGTCATCGAAGAACTGCTGCACGACGTCGTCTGCAGGCTCCTGCCAAGTTGGCACAATTCCATGCGAGTCGCACTCCGGCATCATTGCACGGATGCGGTCGAGCGAGGAATTGTTGCACAACGGAACGACGCCCCCCGGCAACCTGAAAACTTCGGGATGTTGGGGGTCATACTTGAAGAGCTCTTGGAGCATCGCGTTGAGCTCCAGAACAGTAAAGTTGTAGTTGAGGCCCGGCCGCAGCCTCATGATATCCGCCGCATTCTTGAACTCCCAAGTGGGTCTCCCCCGTTCCTGCAGGGGGGCGATGCGGCGGCGAAGAAAATCTGCGCCAACGGCGCCTACAGTAAGCCCAGCAAGCCTGAGGCGCAAGATCCTGGTGACGGCAATCTTCAGCCTGTCGTCTTCCGGGGCCACGTCACTCCAATCGCTGCCGCGTGCTACTGGGGTTTGGCGCCGGGTGGTGAATGGCTGCGGATTCTCCTCGTCAATCCAGCACCAATCTGCTCTCCACTCCTCCCACTTGCCGCGGAACTCTCCCTCCAGATAGGTTTCTTTCTTGCCGGCCCTCGAGATCCAGGCGATTCCGCCGGATAATGGCTCCCCTCTCTCTACTCGGGGTATGAAGAAATGGCGAAAGAGGGCTACGTTGGGATGGACTCCGACAAAGTTTTCGCAGAGATGTGCGAAAACTGCCATGGTCAGAACGGCATTGGGGGTGAAGTCAAGGAGGTGAAATCCGTAGGTATTCATGATGTCGCAGAAGAATTCAGAGAAAGGCGGGCAGAGCCCGTAGTAGAAGAACAGAGCGAAGAAGGGGTATCCATTTGGGGCCTTCTTCCAAGC
This sequence comes from Triticum urartu, assembly GCF_056163025.1. Taxonomy (NCBI): domain Eukaryota; kingdom Viridiplantae; phylum Streptophyta; class Magnoliopsida; order Poales; family Poaceae; genus Triticum; species Triticum urartu. The sequence continues at coordinate 720,291,225 of NC_141879.1, forward strand.
GGCGGCGGGGAGTACCTTCGTGCACGGATGCGCTCGCGTCTCCGCCGACTAGAAGAGGTAGTAGTTCTCCCTCAGCTCCTTCGCGACAAGCTTGGGGGGAAAACTGCGCGCTCCTTCCGCAGCGCCGCAAGCCGCTGTGCCTCGGTCGACTTCACGACCTTCCCCTTGTCGGCTTTTGGAGCCATGGCGGAAGTGGTGGAGGAGATTGATGGCGTTGGTGGCGCTGGTGGCAATGGGGGGCGGAGCGCTGCTCTCTTTCGGCTTTGGGAAGACAAGGGAGCGGCGGAGATTTCTGAGATTGGAAGCAGCAACAGGCGAATGTGCGAACTGCCCCTGTTTCCCCTGCTTATAAAGAGGGAGGGGGCGGACGTTCCGCATTTCCGAATAAAGTAACCACCCACGATCTCTCCCACGACGCCGCATTCAACGCGTGCCGTTCGGGGAGGGCGCGGTGGATACGGAGTGAGATACGGCGTAACCTAGGCCGCGCGTGCCCGTGCCCTGTTTTGGGCCTGGCCCAACAGCGCTCGGCACCGTGTATGGCCCAGGCCCGGGGGCTCCTGTCGATGTAATAGAGTAGGGGTACCCTAGTATCCCGAACTTGTGCACGGGCAGTCGCAGCATCCCGCGGCAAGGCTTGCCGGGTGACCGCCAAGGTCCTCCGTGGTTCCCCTGGAGCCATTCAAGGAGACAAGACCCCGGCAAGAGGAGCTTGCCGGGAAGGCCAACCAAGGCACCTCAAGACCCCAGCAAGAGGAGCTTGCCGGGAAGGCCGCCCAAGGCACCTCAAGGAAATTGCCGCGACGCGCCTCGCGTCCCGGCAAGGCCCGGTGAGCGACAAGCTCCCGGACGCGACAAGACAACGACCGCGGCAAGGCGCTTGCCGCGGCAAGCCACCACTCCGTGCCCGCGCTCCAGCACATCCACCAATGTGTCGCTCTGGGACCCTTCCCAGCGTACGTGGCGGGAGGCTGTGCAGCCAGCGGTGAGCGGTGGCAAGCGGCGCTGACAAGATTGCTGCCGGGGCGAGCGGTGGCGTCCCTGACAGCCCCTTTTACACTGTTTAGGCGACGCAGACGGGCATTTAAGGCCATTTTCCCCTGCCGTCAGGGTTAGGTATGATACACTGTAGCAGGTAGCTGTACCAACCGCAACACCTTTCCCTTTTTGCCCTTGTCTACGTTGCCACCTGTCGGCGACCCCTTGAGCATATAAAAGGAGGCCCATGTGCAACATAGAGGGGGGTTCGAACACTCACGCTCGGTCTCGTTAGCTGCTGGTGTGTACTGTAGCACTCCGCGCTCCCGAGCAAGAACTCAATACAAACCACAAAGCAGGAGTAGAGTTTTACGCATCCGTGCGGCCCGAACCTGGGTAAACTGCTCGTGTGCTTCGCCTCGATCCGCTCTTTGCACGGCCTCCGCCCCCGCCGAACCGAAAGGGACTCGGCCCGCCGGTCCCATAGGTGTCCGTGGATCAGTCCCCCGACATCCTTCTTAAAAAAAACCCAGCGCCTGGTAGGTGCTGACGCGTGGCTGTCTTTTAGTCCCGGTTGGTGTTACAAACCGGAACTAAAAGTCCTCCTGCATGGGCTCCCCACAACGGTCATGTGGAGCACCTTTAGTCCCGGTTCATAACCCAACCGAGACTAAAAGTTGGTGCCTTTAGTCCCGATTATTTAGTCCTGGTTGTAGAACCGGGACTAAAGACCCTTCAAAACCGGGACTGATGCCTTATTTTCTAATAGTGCTTCTCACTAGCTGCTCGTTGAGGGCCCTGAGACGGGCCGCCTCCTCCCGCAGCATCGTCGTGTGCTTCTTCTTCTTCTTGCGGTACTTGTGCACGGCTGCCAGGTTGCCGTGCGGGTGGCGCTTCTTGCTTCGGGAGGTGGCGTGGTCGTCCTCGGGCTCGGCGGGGGAGTGGACGTGGAGGCAGGTGTGGGTGTGGGGTCGTATGCGGGCAGGTTGCAGGTGTGGGTGTGGGTGCAGCACGCGAGGTGCTCCGCCGTGCCCCCAAGGACGTCGTCGAAGTAGCTGCCCGTGGAGAAGGCCAGGTCCCCATCGTCCATGGCCGCGATTTGCAGCGAACCGGAGACGCTTAATTAGCTTGTGTGCTCACGTGACGCTTGCATTTGTTGCATATTTTTTCGCGGAAGGTGTCGACATGATGAGAAATACTTCAACGTGGACCAAAGGAAGCCACTTCCGTTAAAAAAAGCAAACGCCAGCGATTGATTCATCCACGTATTTTCTTCGTGAAAAAAGAAGCATCTGATGCGGAGTCCTGGGACAATTTTTTTTACTGAGGGGTGTGTCCTCCTCCAGGCTACAAACTCTTCCCAGAAATGGTTGCCTTCAATCGATCGATCGTAGGTGAGCGTCCACCGCGTCGGATCGATTCTTTATTGACTAGTCGAGAGCCAACCTTCACATATTTCATATTTCTGCAACTCAATCATTGTTTCAAAACGTCCCGCAACTAGGCCCTCGTTGCAAACCGGCCCAACCACGTTGCGCGCACGTCACATGTCCGTCATCTCTCACCCATGTTCGTAGGGACCTTCTAGTCCGCGTCTTAAGCGCTGGCTAGGAGAAACGACGCCCAGACGCACGCCTTATGGGCTAGGCCAGGAAATGTTTCAAAACCAGGCTGCTCGTTCCAGAAACCGTTTCACGGTCGCTCCTCAGGGTTGACTAGTTGACCGACAACAGTTGACTTTTGGGCACAAATACAAAAAAATGATTTTTTCTTTCAAAAACCAATAAAATTAGTGAATTCAGATATGTTCAAAGATTTTGAAAAAAAAGTTCACAAACTTCAGAAAATCCATAGATTCGAAAAAAAGCTCATCGATTTTGAGAAAAAGTTCACAAATTTGAAAAATAATTCATCAATTTTGAAAAGAAGTTCTTAAATCTTATTATTTTTTCTGAAATCTGAAAAAGTTCAAACATTATAATTTTTTTAAGTTTGACAAATTTCGTCATTTTTTAAAAAATCCTCGATTTTGAAAAAAATCAACTATTTTGGAATATTGTGTTATCCATTTAAAAAAATTGACATATTTTGTAAAAATGTTCATAAATTCGAAGAAAGTGGTCTGATTTGAAAAAAAATCATGTATTTAAAAAAATAAAAAAAGGAAGGATAAAGAAAGGATAAAAGCGTGCAGAAAACTAAAAAAGAAAAAACCGGTCAGAGTTTGTGAGTCACGAGGTGGTCCTTGTCCCAACGCTTAAAACACGTTCCGAAAAGCTTTTCCAGTTTTAAAGTAACGGCAAAGTCTTGAATCGAAAAGTGTCATGCAGGTGCAAAATCTATGGACAACCAAAGAATGTCATGCAGGTGCATCCCCGGCCCGTCCAAGACGAAAAGCCCATTTTCTGTCATGATTTTTTTGTCATAGAAATAGAAGCCCAGCACATCTATGATGATACGTGTTTTTGTCATAATTATTATCATATAAGTGTCATAACCATGACATTTTTTGTTCGGGTCATATTGTCACGGATGTGCCTTTTTTTAGTGTAGGCGACTGTGTTTTTATGTCTTAGGCGATTTGGAAGGTGTGCGGTGGTTTAGGCGCCTTGGTTCGACGGGTCCGACTTAGTTTTAAAATGAGTTAATACATGTTTTAGTACATAAACTTGTGGTGGTGGGAACAGTTTCATACAAAAACTAAAAAACCCCAAAAAAGTAGTACATGAACTCTACTGCCGTAACAAACGCATACAAATCTGTCTGAACTAGTCCGCGTGGAGTGCCACGTCAACAACCTGCATTTATCTAGAAACCCCCCGGACTTGTCGCAAAATTCAGTCTTTCGTCCTCACTCGCGCCAGGCTGAATAGAGTTAAACAAAAACACCCTCGACGGTTCAGATATACAGCCGACGCCCTCGTAACCCCTCCCCAAACCCCTCCCCTGTCTCGTCCTCGACGGCGACCCAGGGTGACACCGTCTTGGGCGTGGCGGCGCCGGCGATCGATGGAGCCGCGACTTCGTGAACCAGGGGAGTTCCCTCCCGAGTACGGTATGTACCGAATCCCTTCCTCTATACCGCAATTGGGAACCTAATTGGCCTGGGTTTGGTTAGGTTTAGGTGGCCCAGATGATCAATCCATGTTCTTCATATTTAGTGCTGAATAGTAGGTGTTTTCTGTGTGGATTGGTATGAGTTTCCTGTGCGGATTGATGGTAGACTAGGTTTTTGGGGATCGAGGCTGCAATCAGGAACCTAATCGGTGTGGGTTTGATTCTGTAGTTGATGTGCTGCTGTTGTAGTTTGTCTGGTGCTGTTGATGGGGATTAAAGAGGTGATTTTAGCATTCAGATGCCGTTGAAGATACCAATATGGAAGTGTAGTTTGTCTACTACTATTGATAGGAATCCATGCCTCTGTACTTCTGTTTGTAACATTGTAATGATGTCCATGTGTTGAGTCCATGTCTGCTGATGAAAACTTCAGTTTTTAACTGCACATGTCTACTGCAATTTCAGATCAAAAGAGTGTGTACTGCAATTTCAGTTCCAGTTTAAAAGAGTGGGCAGAAAACTGAACTTAAGATCACTGCAAAATGAAGTGTGTACTGCAATTCCAGTTTAAAAGAGTGGATTTTAATTTATGGAAGTGTGCATTTGTCAGAAAGAGTGCATTTTTAACAAGCGTTCATTTCTACTGCATTTTTAAATTACTAATATGTTCGGGTGCACATATCTTCAGTTACAAATATGTTAGTACATTTACTGCCATGTCTCTCTTCATTTAGAGTTATCTTCACTGCCTATGTCCATTTTCACTTATATATTTCTCCAGTTACAGTTTTATTCAGTGCATATGTCCACTTATGTGTTGAATTGCATACATAAGTAATTCAGTTGCTGAGTTTTGAAATGTTCCGCTTTGTGCAGTGACAAATGGAGAAGACACTCAGTTGTTTTCAGTTGAGTTTGAGCACAATGGGATATTCATAGGGCAGGGTACAACTACAAACAGATCATATACAAATATTGGATGTACACATGATGCTTTCGACTACTGCCATGTTGATACATGGTCATTGGGCATGGTGAAGTACTGTTTGTCCAGGTTGGATTATGATGCCCAAAATAAGGACTGTTTGTGGACGAGGAAAACAAAATAAGGACTTTGTATGGCGACGATGTCATACTCAATAGATGCCCAACACTACCTAGAAAATTGCCAAGGTCTGGTCAGTTTGGAGAAGGGACTTCTGGTTCATATGCAGAGGAGGCGAGGGAAGAGGAGGAAACAGGGGAGGAGGAGGAAGCAGGGGAAGCAGAAGATGCACAGACCGACTCGGACTTTTATGAGAGTGACTTTGACTGCGAAGATGGGGATGATGATCTGTTTGCTGAGAATGTGGATCCAGAGTTGAATGACAATAATGAGAAGCAAGCTGAAATATTTGACGAAGAGGACCCATTAGATGACGATAACCTCAATCTGTCCAAGGAAGAGCTTGAGAAGCTTAATTACAGATTTAGAGTATTCAATCTAGAGCTGGATAGCAACAACCCAATGTTCAGGGTTGGCTTGGTATTTGGAGAAATGAAAGAACTAAGGGCTGCACTCACTGCATACAGTGCCAAAAATAGAGTTAAAATCTATAAACCAAGGAATGAGGCAGAGAGGTTAAACGCATCATGTCAATCTGATTGTCCTTGGAAGCTTAAAGCTTCAAAAGACAATAGAACAGGCAGCATTGTTGTGAGAGAGTACAATGGAGACCACACATGTCAGAAAATATGGAACTCCAAGTGCTTGACAGTTAAATATCTCACACAAATGTTCATAGATGAATTTAGAGACAATAAGAAGATGGACTTGGTTACATTTGGAAGAAAAGTTCAGAAACAGTTTAAGTTGCTACCAGACAGAATGAAGTTGGGCAGAGCCAGGAAAGAAGCATTGAGGATCATTAATGGAGATGAAGTAGATCAGTATAGCATGCTATGGGATTATGGCCAGGAATTGAGGAGAAGCAACCCTGGAAACAAATTTATAGCTTGCACAACAAAGGTGAAGGAGAAGGATGACCTAGAGCCAAAGGATCATCTATCATCACTATATTGGTCTTATGATGCATGCAAGAGAGGCTTCTTGAATGGTTGCAGGCCAATAATCTTTGTTGATGGATGTCACTTGAAGAGCAAGTACAAAGGGCAGTTGCTTACAGCTGTGGGCATAGACCCAAATGACTGCATCTTCCCAATTGCCATGGGCATGGTTGAGGTGGAGTCCACATTTACATGGGAATGGTTCCTCACTACACTAAAAATGATCTAAATATTCTCAACACTTCTCCGTTCACTATCATGAGTGATAGGCAAAAGGGATTAATCAATGCTGTTGAAAAGGTCTTCCCAGATGCAGAACACAGATTTTGTGTTAGACACTTGTACCAGAACTTTCATCAAAAGTTCAAAGGTGAAACAATGAAGAATATGCTTTGGGCCATTGCTAGGTCTACAAATATGGACAAATGGAAATTGAATAGAGACAAGCTCAAGGAGGAGAATGAAGCAGCTTACAATTGGTTGGATAGGAAGCACCCAAACCAGTGGGTCAAAGCATTTTTCTCAGATTTCCCGAAGTGTGACATACTACTGAACAACATGTCAGAAGTATACAATAGGTGGGATTTGATTGAACTTTAATGATTTGTTACTTGAGCATTTGTGTTGTCACTTCAACATTTGTTACTTGAGCTAATTATGTATTGTGTCATTTGTATGTACTTGCAGCTACATCTTGGATGCAAGGGAGCTTTGCATTGTGTCTATGCTAGATTGTATAATGCACAAGATGATTGTAAGGCAAGACAGTAAGCAGAGGGAAGCAATGGAGAAGTGGACAGGAAGAATCTGCCCCAAGATCAGGAAGAAGTTGGACAAGAATGCGGAGTACTCTGGTAACTGCTATCCAACTCATTGTGGTCTTGGAGTATATTCCGTTGAGTCTGGAAACAACACATACATTGTAGACATTCCTGCTAGGTGTTGTGATTGTAAAAGATTTCAACTTAGTGGGGTGCCCTGCAATCATACAATTGCTTGCTGTAGAGCTGATAGGATAGATCCAGAAGAGTTGGTCCACAAATGCTATAGTATAGAAACCTATCTAAAGGCATATGGTCACAACATCATGCCTATGAGAGATAAAGCTCACTGGCAGAAAATGAATGGGATTAGAGTACACCCACCAGTTTTCACAAAGGTAATGGGCAGGCCACCAAAGAATAGGAAAAAGACCCCAGAAGAGAAGAAGAAAAAAGATGGTAGTATATATCTCAACAAGAAGGGTGTGACCATGCATTGCTCTATCTGTGGAAAATCCGATCATAACAAGAAAGGGCATGACAAGTACATGGCAGCAGAAGTTGAAGCTCAACTAGATGAAGAAGAAGAAATAGAAGATCCTTCAATTCTTCAGGCAAGTCACTGAATTTTGCAACATATATACTTTTTGCAAGTTACTAAATTATGCAACATAGACAATTCTGCAAGTTATCCAACTTAATTATGCATGTATTATCTTTGCAGGACATAATGCCAGCAAGACTAAATCCCAGGTTGGACCCAATGAATGTTAGAACTAGCATGGTGTACATGATGGGCCATGAGGTAAAATTCATAAAGCAAGCACTTGTTTTTTTAGTATCACATAACTGTATTTCTTGCACTTCTCCTAGCACTTGCACTTGTATAAATCTAGTTATTTCTCTTGCTTATTATAAATCCAGTTATTTTGTTTGCATCTTCACATTTGCAGGATAGAGCATATGTCCTCTTCCAAACCCATTGAGGGAGTCCTGGATTAGGGGGTGTTCGGATAGCCGAACTATACCTTCAAGCCGGACTCCTGGACTATGAAGATACAAGATTGAAGACTTTGTCCCATGTTCGGAAGGGACTTTCCTTGGCGTGGAAGGCAAGCTTGGCGATACGGATGTTCAGATCTCCTACCATTGTAACCGACTCTATGTAACCCTAACCCTATCCGGTGTCTATATAAACCGGAGGGTTTTAGTCCGTAGGGCAACATACACATCAACAATCATACCATAGGCTAGCTTCTAGGGTTTGGCCTCTCTGATCTCGTGGTAGATCAACTCTTGTAATACCCATACATTCAATATTAATCAAGCAGGACGTAGGGTTTTACCTCCATCGAGAGGGCCCGAACCTGGGTAAAACTTCGTGTCCCCTGCCTCCTGTTACCATCCGGCCTAGACGCACAGTTCGGGACCCCCTACCCGAGATCAGCCGGTTTTGACACCGACATTGGTGCTTTCATTGAGAGTTCCTATGTGCCGTCGCCGTCAGGCCCGATGGCTCCTACGATCATCAATGGCGATGCGGTCCAGGGTGAGACCTTCCTCCCCGGATAGATCTTCGTCTTTGGCGGCTTTGCACTGCGGGCCGATTCACTTGTCCATCTAGAGCAGATCGAAAGCTACGCCCCTGGCCGTCAGGTCAGATTCGGAAGTTTGAACTACACGGCCGACATCCGCAGGGACTTGATCTTCGACGGATTCGAACCACTGCCGAGCGCGCCGCACTGTCACGACGAGCATGATCTAGCTCTTCCGCCGAATAGTGCCCTGGAGGCCGCACCTGCATCGGCTCCGGTCCCTGGTTCGGAGCCGACTGCGCCGATCGAGTATGGGCGGTTGGACGCCGCCTCGGGGGCTGCGATCCCAACGGCGGTTGAGCCGAACACCAGCCCCGTACTCTGCAAGACTCGTGACTCCATGGAGCCGAATTCTTCTCCGGACTCCGAACCCTCCACGCCCCTGTCGAGCGAATCCGATTGGGCGCCGATCATGGAGTTCACGGTCGCGGACGTCTTTCAGCACTCGCCTTTCGGTGATATCCTGAAATCACTGAAGTCTCTCTCTTTGTCGGGAGAGCCCTGGCCGGACTACGGTCAGCGAGGTTGGGCACGGACGATGAAGAAATTCAAAACCCACCCACCAACCACTTTGTAGCCACTGTCGACAACTTAACCGACATGCTCGACTTCGACTCCGAAGACATCGACGGTATCGACGCCGATGAAGGAGATGATGAAGAACCAGCGCCTACTAGGCCCTGGAAAGCCACCTTGTCATATGAATATACATGGTGGACACCCCAAAAGAGGGAGAGGGCGATGGAACAGCGGAGGATGACCCCTCCAAGAAACAGCAAAAGCGCCGGCGTCAGCGGCGCCGCTCAAAATCCCGCCAACACAAAAACGGTGATTCCAGCACGGGAGATAATAATACCCCGGAAAGCACCGAAGAACATCCCCTCGAGCAAGATTTAGCACAGGAGGATGGAGAAGCCAGCCCTCATGAGAGAGCGGCCAACAGAGAGGTCGAGGACGATAATTGTATGCCTCCCTCCGAAGACGAGGCAAGCCTCGACGACGACGAATTCGCCGTGCCGGAGGATCCCGTTGAACAAGAGCGTTTTCAACGCAGGCTTATGGCCACGGCAAGAAGCCTCAAGAAAAAATAGCAGCAGCTTAAAGCTGATCAAGATCGGCTAGTCGGTAGATGGACTGAAGTCCTCACGGCCGAAGAGCATAAACCCGAACGCCCCTCCAAGTGCTACCCGAAGCGCAGGTTGCTACCCCAATTAGAAGAGGAAGCACTCGACGCGGCCGACAGGCCACCTCGTGGCCATGACAGAGAGGCCTCATGGCCCTCCACCCAAGCCGCACCCCGTACCAAGGCACGGGAATATGCGCGGGACTTACGAGACATGTTGGAGGACAAGGCAAGGAAAAAAAGATCGATCTACGGATCGCGTAGGCACCCCACGGCTCGAGACGATAATCGTCACGCCAGCAACAAATTCGGCAGGGCCGAACATAGTAGACAAAGCTCATTGGAGCTACGTCATGATATCGCCTAGTACAGAGGCGCCGCACACCCATTGTGCTTCACAGACGAAATAATGGATCGTCGAATCCCCGAGGGTTTCAAACCCGTAAACATCGAATCATATGACGGCTCAACAGATCCCGCGGTATGGATCGAGGATTATCTCCTTCATATCCACATGGCCCGCGGCGATGATTTCCACGCCATCAAATACCTCCCACTCAAGCTTAAAGGACCAGCCCGGCAGTGGCTTAACAGCCTGCCAACAGGGTCAGTCAGCTGTTGGGAGGACCTGGAAGCCGCATTCCTCGACAATTTCCAGGGCATCTATGTGCGACCCCCAGACGCTGATGACCTAAGCCACGTAATTCAGCAGCCAGACGAATCGCCCAGGCAATTCTGGACACGGTTCCTAACAAAGAAAAATCAAATACTCGACTGTCCGGACGTAGAGGCCTTAGCAGCCTTCAAGCATAATATCCGTGACGAGTGGCTTGCCCGGCACCTAGGACAGGAGAAGCCGAAATCTATGGCAGCACTCACGACACTCATAACCCGCTTTTGCGCGGGAGAGGATAGCTAGCTTGCTCGTAGCAACAATATGACCAAGAACCCTGGTAGTTCGGACATCAGGGACGTTAGTGGCAGGTCGCGTCGCAACCAACAGAAGCGCCGCATCAACGGCGACAATGCTAAGGATACGGTAGTTAATGCCGGATTCAGAGGCTCTAAATCCGGTCAGCGGAAAAAATCATTCAAAAGGAATCCTAGGGGGCCGTCCAGCTTGGACCGAATACTCGTCCGCTTGTGCCAAATACACGGCACCCCTGAAAAGCCAGCCAATCACACCAACATGGATTGCTGGGTGTTCAAGCAGGCAGGCAGATTAAGCGCTGACAATGAAGACAAGGGGTTTCATAGCGACGACGACGAGGAGCCTCGGCCGCCGAACAACAATGAACAGAAGGGTTTTCCCCCATAAGTGCGGACGGTGAACATGATATACGCCACCCACGTCCCCAAAAGGGAGCGAAAGCGCGCGTTAAGGGATGTATACACGGTAGAGCCAGTCGCCCCAAAGTTCAACCCATGGTCCTCCTGCCCGATCACCTTTGATCGAAGAGACCATCCCACTAGCATCCGTCATGGCAGATTCGCCGCATTGGTTCTCGACCCAATTATTGACGGATTTCATCTCACTAGAGTCCTTATGGACGGTGGCAGTAGCCTGAACCTGCTTTACCAGGATACAGTGCGGAAAATGGGCATAGATCCCTCGAGGATTAAGCCCACCAAAACGACCTTTAAAGGCGTAATACCAGGCGTAGAGGCCAGCTGCACAGGCTCAGTCACACTTGAAGTGGTCTTCGGATCTCCGGATAATTTCCAAAGCGAGGAGTTAATCTTCGACATAGTCCTGTTCCGCAGTGGCTACCATGCACTGCTCGGGCGAACCGCATTTGCCAAGTTCAATGCGGTCCCACACTACGCATACCTTAAGCTCAAGATGCCAGGCCCTCGAGGAGTAATTACGGTCAATGGAAACACCGAACGCTCGCTCCGAACGGAGGAGCACACGGCGGCCCTTGCAGCGGAAGTACAAAGCAGCCTCTCCAGGCAGTTCTCCAGTCCGGCCATTAAACGTCCGAACACAGTCAAGCACGCCCAGAGTAACCTACAACAAGACCGCCTGGCACGTTCCGAGCAGGCGTAGCAATGCGGCCCCAACCCCAACCCCCGCAAAAAGGCGACGCCAGTACTTCGCGTACATAACTACGCCCTAGAAATACCATGGGCATAGGGGGAGGGGCACCATCACGGCACGCCCAAAACACGGCTTAAACCGCACCAGGGGTTGCCGACCTTTTTTATACTTTTCTCTTACTTCCAGGGCTCTACTCTTCGGAAGGCTTGTTCGGCAATTCAATTGCCGCACAAACGATGCAGGGACCAGGGAAGCAGACAATCCATGCCACATTATGGAAATCCCAGGTGGTCTCTATCACGAGCAGTATACCTATTTCGCATACTATCCCACAGCTTGCCCCTGAAGCAAACATGTTAAATAGTCCAACTTTTCGTTTATCGCATCACTTGTATCGTTCTGCTTTGACCGCAGCTATTTCAGTGAATAATGCGTAGCTTTTGTCCATTTTTTGCATTACCCTTTTTTTAATATATATATATATATATATATGTTCCTTAATGACATGTTGCACCCATACACTTTGGTACGGCCAAAATACGCCAGGGGCTTCAGTACCCCTCAACATGGTGTGAGAAGTCCGAACACTTTAACAAGTGCGGCACCCCGAACTTATAGCATTATATGCATCGGCTCCGAATCATGTCTTGGGTCAATAGTTGGGTTTGCCCGGCTCCTATGTTTTGGTTTCTTACGTTCCGCTATATCGGCTAAGGTAGCACTAGGAGAACCACTGCGATTGTGCCCCAGTTGAGCTGGGCCGAGCACCTCAGTGGAGAAAGCTAAAACTGACTGTCATGATGAAGCGAGAGCTGGTCGCTGTTCGAGAGGTTTTTTCAAATCCCTAAAGACTTATGCCGCTTCGGGCGAGGAGCCGGCTCTGTCCGGCCAAGGCGTGGATAGAGCCCCGAAATCGGTCTTCCGAATACTAGGGGCTTCGCCGAAATTTAAAATTATAGAATTCTATGGCTAAGTGAGAGTGTTCACACATTATAGTCCGATTGCCTCGTTCGTTGGGCTGAGCGCCTCCCTCGAAGGACCCAAATATGGGAAAAAGAGCGCCCAGGTTTATCCCCGAACACCCCAGCACTAGCGGCATGGGGGCAGAAGCCGACGACTCGCCATCTCTCAGTATTGATAAACAGCCGCACAGAAGGTAATATTTTAAATTCAAGCAGCATTGCTTAGCGCATATGAACAAGTTTTCAGCGCACAGGATAACACGAGCGGGTTTTACTCAAAAAATACATCCTTGGTACATTCGTCCGCAACAAGACAGGCACCCTTTAGAACATCCTTATAATAATTCTCGGGCTTGCGGTGCTCTTTCCCCGGAGGTGGCCCGTCCTTCACAAGCTTCTCCGCATCTAGCTTGCCCCAGTGCACCTTTGCACGGGCAAGGGCCCTACGGGCACCTTCAATGCAGACGGAGCGCTTGATGTCTTCAAGCCTCGGACAGGCCTCCACCAGCCGCCGCACCAGTCCGAAATAGCTCCCAGGCGGAGCCTCTCCAGGCCACAGCCGAACTAGGAGGCCTTTCATGGCCTGTTCGGCCGCCTTGTGGAGCTCGACCAGTTGCTTCAGCTGGTCGCTCAGGGGAACGGGGTGTCCGGCCTCAGCGTACTGAGACCAGAACACCTTCTCCGTAGAGCTGCCCTCCTCGGCTCGATAGAATGCGGCGGCATTAGATACACTCCGGGGAAAATCTGCGAACGCTCCTGGAGAGTTCCGGATTCGGGTAAGTAACAGGTAACTCACGTTTATGTGTTTGCTTTGCATAAAGAATGCCTTACCCGCCGCAATCTTCTTCACCTCATCCAACTCCTGGAGGGTCTTCTGGGACTCGGCCTTGGCAGACTTGGCATTTTCTATAGCTGCCGCGAGCTCGGACACTCGCGTCTTTGAGTCAAGCTCCAAACTCTCATGTTTCTTCATGAGAACCTGGAGATCTTCCCGCACCTTGCCAACCTCAGCCTCATACCTCTCCCGCTCGATGCACTCCACGGCCGCACTCTTCTCGGCCTCGAGCAGTGCTTGCTTAAGGGTCGCCACCTCAGACGTGGCCCCTGCAATAGCCATGTCAATCCTATCATTTTTTGCAATTGCACCTTTTTTATATACATATTCAAACAGGGTATTTCTTACCTTCCTTCTCCTCGAGCTGCTTCTTGGCACGCCCGAGCTCTTGCTCGGCCTTCTCGAGACTCTGCTTCAGCACGTCCACTTCCGCAGTCAGTGCGGCGGATGCTAGCAGAGAAGCCTGCATACGCATATTGACTCCTTTGGTTAGACTCCTGTGAATTCTTTGATCCTCTATTCAGCTTTTCTTCCCGAACGCCCAACAGAGCATCAGGGGCTACTGTCTATGCGGTAACATTATTTGAACATTCTTTACTTACCTCAAAGCCTGCTAAAAGGCTTGTACAAGCTTCAGTCAGTCCGCTTTTGGCGGACTGAACCTTCTGGATCACTGCACTCATAATAGTGCGGTGCCCCTCGTCGATGGAGGCACCTTGGAGCGCCTCCAACATATTGTCCGGCGCCTCCGGTTGGGCGGAGGACACCGGCACGGTACGCTTGTTCCTCTTGGAAGGAGGTCGCCCGCCGGACTCTGGAACCCTTGAAGATTCCGGAGCTGTGTCCGGCCTTAAGCCGGACTTGGAGCCCTGGGGGGTTTCATCCCCTTTACTCCTGGAGTCCGGGAGGTCGCCTTGCGGCGCCCCCAGGACCACCTCCTCCCGGCTTGGAACCTGTTGGGACAACACTTCGGTGTCGTCCGCAGGGCGGGGGGATGAAGCCGTCGGAAGCGAGTTCACCTCCGACGGGTCCAGCGAGCCGCTCGACGATGCGTCAAGCCGGTCTTTGGGTGGGCTGCACAAACATATTCGACATAAGAAAAAGTTGTGCGAAAAACGAATACTATGAATTACCCCGATATCCGGACACTTACGATTTTGCCAGGGGCTTGCCCCTGGGCTGCCACTCCTCTTCGTTGTCATCGGCGTCGGTGGAGCAGTCCGGAGGAAGGGTTTTGCCCTTCTTGGACCCTCCGGCCTCCTCGGGGAGGGCGGCCTTCCTTTTCTTCTCTCCTCCCGCTGGAGGGGGAGAGGTCTCTTCTTCTTCCTCCTCGTCTTCACGAGAGGAAGGCGCTTCGGGACCGTCGGATGACGAATCCGACACCTCCTGACGCCGGGCACTCTTTCGAGTCCCCGTGGCCCTTTTCGTGGCCTTCTTCTCTGGCACCACATAGGGCACCAGAATCAGCAGCTTCGTCAAGCGAGCGTCCGCTGGGCCTTCGTGCAGAGGAGCCGGACAATTGATCTGTCCGGACGTCGCCACCCAATCCTATCAAAGATAAGGGAACTCAGATCCCACATAGAGTCAAACCATGAAAAACTGATACCCTGTAAAAGGACAAAAATGGCTTACCGCATGAGCGTGATGTTGAGTACTGAATCCGCGATCCTCGGCAGCGGATTCGGGAGCCTCGGCGCCCTTGAAAAGCACCCTCCAGGCATCTTCGTACGTCGTGTCAAAGAGCCTGTTTAGAGTTTGATGCTGCGCCGGGTCGAACTCCCACAGGTTGAAGGCCCGTCGTTGACACGGGAGGATCAGGCGGACGAGCATAACCTGGACTACATTGACAAGTTTGAGCTTCTTGTCCACCAGGGTTTGGATGCATGTTTGGAGTCCGGTCAACTCTCCTTTTTTACCCCATGACAGGCCGGTCTCCTTCCAGGAGGTGAGCCGCGTAGGGGTTCCGGACCGAAACTCGGGGGCTGCGACCCATTCGGGGTCGCACGACTCGGTGATGTAAAACCATCCCGATTGCCACCCCTTCAGGGTCTCCACAAAGGAGCCCTCGAGCCACAAGACGTTGGCCATCTTGCCAACCATGGCACCGCCGCACTCCGCCTGGCTGCCGCGCACCACCTTCGGCTTGACGTTGAAGGTCTTTAGCCATAAGCCGAAATGAGGGCGGATGCGGAGGAAAGCCTCGCACACGACGATAAACGCCGAGATGTTGAGGACGAAGTTCGGGGCCAGATCGTGGAAATCCAGGCCGTAGTAGAATATGAGCCCCCGGACAAATGGATGCAGAGGGAAGCCCAGTCCGCGGAGGAAATGGGGGAGAAATACCACCCTCTCATGGGGCCTAGGAGTGGGGATGAGCTACCCCTTCTCAGGGAGTCGGTGCGCGATGTCGCTGGCCAGATATCCGGCCTTCCTCAACTTTTTGATGTGTCCCTCCGTGACGGAGGAGACCATCCACTTGCCTCCCGCTCCGTACATGACTGGAGAGGGTTGAGGTGGTAGTGCGGACTTGGGCGCTGGAGCTCGAGTGCGCAAGAATGGATAGGCAGAGGATGAAGAAGGCGTGGGTAAAAAGGTGGATCCTTATCCCCTTATATGGGTGGACGCGATTATGTGTCCCTACCAGCCTGGTAAAATTTGCTTATCTCCAATTGCCGTAATCAAAGGCGCGGTTGGGTTACCCACGCCCGTATTGATGAGAATCCCGAAATGAGGGGACACGATCTCTGCTTTGACAAGACGTGCCAAGGAAACCGCCTAGCATAACGCGCTAAGGTGGGATAATGAAATGATTGGGATAAAGGCTTGGCCGTGGCGTGTCGCACCACGAAATACGTCAGCAGATTAGATATGTGTTAATATTATTATTCTCTCTATGGCAATATGTGGAAACTTATTTTGCAGAGCCGAACACTATCTTTGTGTTCAAGATCTTCTATGAAGTATTTGGAGGAGGAACCTGCCTTGCAATGCCGAAGACAATTTGCGCGCCGGACTCGTCGTCATTGAAGCCTGGTTCAGGGGCTACTGAGGGAGTCCTGGATTAGGGGGTGTTCGGATAGCCGAACTATACCTTCAAGCCGGACTCCTGGACTATGAAGATACAAGATTGAAGACTTTGTCTCGTGTCCGGAAGGGATTTTCCTTGGCGTGGAAGGCAAGCTTGGCGATATGGATGTTCAGATCTCCTACCATTGTAACCGACTCTATGTAACCCTAACCCTATCCGGTGTCTATATAAACCGGAGGGTTTTAGTCCGTAGGACAACATACACATCAACAATCATACCATAGGCTAGCTTCTAGGGTTTGGCCTCTCTGATCTCGTGGTAGATCAACTCTTATAATACCCATACCATCAATATTAATCAAGTAGGACGTAGGGTTTTACCTCCATCGAGAGGGCCCGAACCTGGGTAAAACTTCGTGTCCCCTGCCTCCTGTTACCATCCGGCCTAGACGCACAGTTCGGGACCCCCTATCCGAGATCCGCCGGTTTTGACACCGACACCCATACCACTCAAACCCCTACTGCAGAGAACCACCGATCATTACCGATCAGTGCCGAGTATCACGCCTCCATCAGACCACTAGGCCACAGTCTGATCCACGTGTCTCTCACTATCCCGCTGAAATAGGCTTCGACTCTCCATGCATTTACGCCATAGCCCCTCTATCAGCACAGAGTGAAGTCTTCCGTCAGACTCTAGCTCCACCTTCAACATGACTCCATGTAGCTTCGCCATGCTACCCCGTGCCTTGTCGACTTCAAGCTCTCTCATGTGTGCACCATCTTGAATCAATCTCGTGCCATAGTCTGTCGAAGCCGCACAAGCCCTCAGGCCTGCACCACGTGTTTCCACACCCCAGAAGTCGGCCACTATTAGCATCACACTCCTATGTCATCGTCGCTGAAATCACCACCGTCTTCCGCTTTGACCGACATCCCCATCGATCCGTCAGACTATCCAGTCCAACCCAGCCGAAATTATCCAACTGCAATCATGCTCCACCCCGCGTCTTGTCCGCCCACACATCTCTATGCATTGCTTGACTCCTTATGTATGCATGATCCTCTTTGTGCAAAGCACCTCAATTCCCATCTTGCTGCGCTGTCGAACAACACCACTGCTGCCAATCTGCCATCAATAGCCCTTGGCAGTATCCGTGCACATGTAACAACTAGTTCAATCAACTTTATTACAACCAGCACCACGTGGACTTCCTTGACCAATTCTTGTTCTTTTGCTCTTTTATTTTGTTCACACGTGAGATTAATGTGATGGCAGCCAATGAATTCCATATTCCAACACGTTGCAGCACCACTTGGGAATCGATAGTTTTTCCAACAAATCACGTGTCCACAACAGCTCCCGTCCCGCGTTCGGGCAGCCTTGCCTTGTCTTGGGCCACATCGCATTGCCTGGGCGGCCTCCTGCACCACGCCCCGCTCCTGGCCGCCAAGCGCCACGTACGTGACCTATCCTCGGCCGCTACGCCACCGCCGCATGAATCGATACCCAGCGGCTCCGCGTCTGCCGCCGCCACGTGCCTGCTGCTTCCGATTGCTTCAATCCTTGCCGAGTGCTTCACCTGGAACACACGCCTCGATCACGTCAGATCTTCGAATACGTCTATCCAGTCCGCTTCCTCCAAACTCAGATCAGAAGAACAGTCACGATCCAATCTGACAACTTGATCCCGACTTGCATGCTTATGTCCGATCGCTTCTTGAAGAACTACAACAACCGTATACACTTGATCGCTGCCTCCTGGTTACAACTCGACAGCGACAACTCGTCGAGTAACTACGCTCCCATGGCTGCGATCCCTTCACACAAGTCCATCGGTTTCTTTCTCTTCTTGATCAATCTGCCGCCTCCGCAAACCTTGCTCATGATACCACTTGTTAGAATAAATTCGAGGCACACAATTGATCTATCAAGGACCAAGCAATCCAACGAGCACGACACCAAGATTTGTTAACGAGGTTCGCCGATATGGCTACATCCTCGGTGCCTGACTACGGGCGTTCCTCTCCATGACATCGTCACAATACCGCACCCCCGGCCGCCCGAGCGCCGGCACACGCCGCCGGCTCCCCCGCGTGCCTGTGCTATTATGTTGGCATATGTTACATCGTGTGTCTACCTCCGTTATATATAAGAGGCCTAGGATACGAGTGTCCTATTAGGACACAACTCCATATCCTGTCTACACACCGTACGACTCCAAGTCCAATTGTAACCTACCTTGTACAATAATATTCGACACAACTCTAACAGTTCTGCCTATTGAAAATCACTTGAAAAAAACACATTTCCCCCAATTAAAGGTATTTGCCTACTGAAGCACATTTTTTTGTCGTGCGAAAGTAATTTAAATTTCTTACACAATCGAAAAAATGGAGAACACATAGTATTGCCTGTACTTATAATTAAAATGCCTACAAAACCAAAATGCACAACAATTAATTTTCTTACATACACACAAAAGTTAACAAACACACAGAGATGTTTTGCCTACAGAAAACTCCTCTGAAATGCCTATCCCATGTGTGATTTTACATACATAAAAGTTGGTTGTCTAATTTTACTCGAATGCACCGACACGGATACGGGTATCAGTATCGGGCCAATACGGAGACGTAAATTCGTCATTTTGAAAAAGTGCCAATACTGATATGTTTTACTATTTATATTTATTTTTCAAAAAAGGGATTCAGAATGTCAACCATGACCTTTTTACATGCATGGATTCCATGGTTCCCTGTCTTCTTTGGCAAATGACCAGAAACTCTAGAGTAGCTACTCAAAGCTTCATGACCACAGTAGTCGCATTTCTATTTAGTGTTGCTGTAACGCCCGGATAATTAAGCTACAGTAATCCCATGCTAATGATGCCATGTCACCGCAATTACTGCTGTTAACTTCGCGTTAATCGAAAACACCGTTCGATATAATATTTGAATTAATGTCGGCAATAATAAAAGTTTCAAAAACTAAAACAAAAATGTTGGCGAGGTGCTAAATATTGCATATGTATTTATGTGGTAGAAATCACCTTTTTATAAAATGCCTAGATACATTAAAAAGTTTTAAATCAGTAAAGCAAATAAAAAAAGAGGGCCTAAACTAAAGAAAAATCAAAACTACAAAACGAAGAAGACAAAAGGCCCCCTTCCCCACTGGGCCTCATGGCCCAGTCAGCCCAACCGACCAGGCTGGCCCAGCCGGGCCCCTCTCACTCCCCTCCACTCCGTGCCTGCCGGTGGCCTCGCCGGAGGCCGTGCCCAGCCGGGGCGCCCGACCCCCCTGGTGTCGTGCGTGCCCGGGTCTGGCCTCCACGGGCACCCGCCTAATAGCCAGTACCCGCTTTGGCCTTTAGGCCACTTACACGTGGGGCCCAGCCCCCTTTTCCTATAGAAATGTAAAAATATATAAAAGAATAATTAATAATTAATTAGTTAATTAATTAAATTAATTAATCATGTTTAGTTAACTAATTAAGATTCAGTAGTCTGCTAATTAAACAGATATATAAAATCTGTTAAAAAAATTCAATGACATGTGGGACCCCCTGGCCCCTTTGACCAGTCAAAGTCTCTAGTTGACTGCTGACTGGGCAGTCAACTGGGACCCTCTGTCAGCCACATGTGCACTGCTGTGTGCACTCTACTGAGTGTACTTAGCAATTTCACCTTTATTTTCGAATTAATAATGATTTCAGAAAATTGTTTAAATCTTTGAAAAATCATATAAGATTATCCGTAACTTGGATGAAAAAGTTTTATACATGAAAGTTGCTCAGAACGACGAGACGAATCCGAATACGTGGTCCGTTCGTCCGCCACACGTCCCTAGCATAGCGAACCTGCAACCGTCCTCCTCCGTTTCGTCTGTCCGAAAATGCCAAACTTCGGGAAAGCATTTTCGGATGTTATCCCCCTTCGCCGGTAGCGTGTACCATCGCGTTAGAACACATCTAGCTTTTCCCGTTGTCCTGTTATGCACTTGCTTGCTCTGTATTTACTGTTTCTTCCCCCTCTTCTCTCTGGTAGACCCCGAGACCATTTCTGAGGCCCCATTGATCGACTACATCGATGACGACACCTCTCTCTTGCCAGAGCAACCAGGAAAGCCCCCCCCCCATGATCACCAGATATCGCCTACTCTCCTCAATACTGCTTGCATTAGAGTAGTGTAGCATGTTACTGCTTTCCGTTAATCCTATTCTGATGCATAGCCTGTCATTGTTGCTACAACTGTTGATACCTTACCTGCAATCCTAAATGCTTAGTATAGGATGCTAGATTATCATCAGTGGCTCTACATTCTTGTATGTCTGCCATGCTATACTATCGGACAGTGATCACTTGGGAGGTGGTCACGGGTATATATGATACTTGTGGTGATTAAAGTCGGGTCGGCTCGTAGGAGTACCCGCGAGTGATTCCGATGTTGGGGGCTGAAGGGGGAGGTGGCTCCATCCAGGTAGTGGTGGGCCTGAGTTCCCGACGGCCCCTGACTGTTACTTTGTGGCGGAGCGACAGGGCAGGTAGAGACCACCTAGGAGAGAGGTGGGCCTGGCCCTGGTCGGCGTCCGTGGTTATTTCAAAATAACATGCTTAACGAGATCTTGGTATTTGATCTGAGTCTGGCTACTGGCCTATACGCACTAACCATCTACGCGGAGATAGTTATGGGCACTCGACGTCGTGGTATCAGCCGAAGCCTTCGTGACGTCAGCGACTGAGCGGCGCGCGCCGGGTTGGACCGCGTAACGCAACTTCCTTTGTAATGGAGGTTGCTAGGTCTGCTCTTCGGCCGTGTACACAACGTGCAGGTGTGTATTGGGCGATGGGCCCAGACCCCCGCGCCATAGGATTTAGACCGGCGTGCTGACCTCTCTGTTGTGCCTAGGTAGGGCTGCGACGTGTTGATCTTCCGAGGCCGGACATGACCCAGAAAAGTGTGTCCGGACAAAGGGGATCGAGCGTGTTGGGAAATGTGGCGCACCCCTGCAGGGAAGTTGATCTATTCGAATAGCCGTGTCCCTCGGTAAAAGGATGACCCAGAGTTGTACCTTGACCTTATAACAACTAGAACCAGATACTTAATAAAACACACCCTTCCAAGTGCCAGATACAACCGGTGATCGGTCTCTCACAGGGCGATGAAGGGAGGGTCATCGGTTAGGATTATGCTATGCGATGCTACTTGGTGAACTTACCATCTACTCTCTTCTACATGCTGCAAGATGAAGGTGGCCAGAAGCGTAGTCTTCGACAGGACTAGCTATCCCCCTCTTATTCCGGCATTCTGCAGTTCAGCCCACATATGATACCCTTATTCCATTTGATACCAATGCATACATATGTAGTGTAGGTCCTTGCTTGCGAGTACTTTGGATGAGTACTCACGGTTGCTTTGCTCCCTCTTTTCCCCCTTCCTATACCCGATTGCTGCGACCAGACGTTGGAGCCCAGGAGCCAGACGCCACCGTCGACGACGATTACTACTACTCGGGAGGTTCCTACTACTACGTGCAGCCCACCGACGACGACCAGGAGTAGTTTAGGAGGATCCCAGGCAGGAGGCTTGCGCCTCTTTCGATCTGTATCCCAGTTTGTGCTAGCCTTCTTAAGGCAAACTTGTTTCACTTATGTCTGTACTCAGATATTGTTGCTTCCGCTGACTCGTCTATAATCGAGATCTTGTATTCGAGCCCTCGAGGCCCCTGGCTTGTAATATGATGCTTGTATGACTTATTTTATTTGTAGAGTTGTGTTGTGATATCTTCCCGTGAGTCTCTGATCTTGATCGTACACGTTTGCGTGTATGATTAGTGTAAGGTCAAATCGGAGGCGTCACAAGTTGGTATCAGAGCCGGCTGCCTATAGGAATCCCTCTTCCACACTCCTTGGCCGAAGTTAAGTCTTGTCATTTCAAAACTTTTACTAACATGGTTGTGTGCCTTATGGGCCCACGTTGCCATTGGGTGGTATTAGGATCTTTTATTCCTCGTCTATACTCTGGGATTTTGATCTCTCTTCTATTCGGGTGAAATGGTTTTACTAACTCTAACATTAGGATCTCGTGATCACATCCACCCGAAGAGCCCCTTGTTAGAGATGATCTCCTGTTGTACCGAAGGATTCCAAAGATACTCTCCGTTGTTCTCTCGAGACTTTGTGCCCATTGCTTTTGCCATCCCCTACCACTGAAATATCCTTATGGGTAAATACCTACACCTGTCATCCTTACTTTTATTCCTAGTTAATATTGTTATTACAAGATACCCCGAAATTCTCTCTATTGTTCCGAAAATACCTTATGCCCACTGCCCTTGCAGTTCTTTGCAACCTGAATACCCCTACGAATAATTTCTCGCACTTATCGAGTATCTGCTCATCCCTAGTTGTTCACCTATTTCACAAAAGTCTTCGAAATACCATTCAGTCTTCCGAAAATCCTGAGCAGCCTATTGCTCTTGAAATTCTTGCTTGCTTCCATTATGGTTAATCCCATAAGTCTCATAATCTTATTGGCATCCTTTGCCACTATCATTTTGAGCCCATTGATTCAATGAGTGTGAATGCTCGCAATCCTCAACCAGATCCTAGAATTCATCCTTCCAGCTCAGACGCCATTTTAAACATGAGTTGGTTCTCGACCAATCAAATTGTTGACGATTGTACCTCTAAGACTATTCAACTTATCCATCCCTATTCAGAGCATTGCTTCTGATCCCTTGACTTGGAATCATAATTCCTGTGCAATTGAGATTTGAGTTAGTCAGTTGTTTCTATCATCTGATCTACTTGCATTCTTTCTTCTTCTGGCAGAGTACCGATACTCACATCAGCTCCATTGTGGATCGTCAGATCCATTGTTGGATTTCATCCGACATCGTCCTTAATATTCAATGACCTTGTGAGCCTTTCCGCAGGTATATAATGCCTTTGGTAAATTGTATCCTCTGCCTTGTCAACCATGCTCTACTTTCGAGCTTGTGTTATTTACTCATGAAGTTTGTGATATATGTTCCAAAGATGCCCCTATGGGTTGAACCTATGCCTTCCCCTAATTCATGTGAACCGAAGGTTTACACAAGTCATACCCTTCTGGTGTTTTACCAGATATTTTTCTACCATACAACTTCTTCGTAAACGAGAAGTGAATGAAAGGTTATGCATTGTAGAAGTGGGAGTCGACCTTGAACCTTGTGTTCATGCCCATGGACACGATGTAGATCTTATCATTAAAGCTTCTGTTAAATTAATTATTCCCTTAGTATAAGTTCATTTTATATCTGGGATCTGGCCTTTTGCAATCATGGTTCCGACCATGTTCTCCTTTAAATACCATTTCCTATGCAAGTTTAAGCACTTGTCTTCTCCATAGCAATACCCCAGCCCAATCTCTACTTTGATCTATTGTCAAGTATTACCCCTGGTATCTCGAGATTATTACGGAACTGCATAACCTCTTATGAGTTCTTCATCAAGTACTACATCCTCACTGATCCCAATTTTCACGGGCTCCGAGATTTTAAACAATCAAGGACACCGATAACTGAACCGAGCCCGCATTACGTTTCAACAACTCCAAGTAATCTTCTTTACTTATGAGTTTGTACCCGATCATGTCATTCCTAGCCTGTTTGGCTATATCTTTATCGTGATGATTTTAACTGTGCTACTTGGTCCTTATTCCCGGAGCACCACTTTTGACGATGAGCTAAGCTTACGTCGATCTTCCTCGCCATATCATTACGCCTCGAATAGCAAGCTTGATTCCAATATTCTGCTTCATCAGTCCTTTTGTTTGATGCAGTCGCTGTTCAGTTGCCTCTTAGTGGAACCTCTCGACAAAATTTTTCATGATCACCATCAACATTTTGACTCCTTCCAGGATATCAATCTAATTCATGATGATAAGTGCCATCCTCGTCCCTTGGTAATTAGAGTTACCATCGGCAACATTATTACCTTCCTCTCATCACAAACCTATTCATGTTATGGATGCAACTGGCTATCCAGCTTAAGTTATGTCCTACCTTGGAGCACTATCGTATTTTATGTCAAGAATGTTGCGAGAAATTCCACCACCCCTTAAGAATTCTTGATACAAGTAATACTTATTACCATCACCATTCTTTTCTTGGTGTCCGTGTTGTTTCTAACTGGAATGCCGACAAATGGTCTGTGATGTGTAAATTTAAAACTTCTAGTAACCTTATTGCTTTGAAGTTAGTGGTTGATAGTTTCATTCTAAGTCTGATGCTTATTGAATCATCATTCTAACATTGATCGTGTTACCTAGTCCAGATTTTCGGGTGCACCTTTCTATCATTGTTTAATTGTGTATGTTTTTCCTCCAGCATACATCATTATATCGTTTGATATGACAATTGTTATCTCCTTGTTCACATAATTGTGGAAATCCATCTTTTCGGAAATCTCGATGATATGTCGTTGAGTCCGTCAGCCACCTCCTCATCCTCTCCTTGGTTTAATGTTGGACTCTTGTTTCGAAACTTGCTTCCATAGTTCATTTCCCGAGGATCTTACTATGTCATCTCATCAATTGTGTTGCATCTTTTCTTTTCAGGCATCCTGAGTCTGAGGTATCCTGACACCACTCAGATCTACATCTCGGTTAGATATGATGGTTATGTAACTCGATAAGATGATGTCATGCCTAGCACACCTGGCCGGAGGACCTATAGTTATAGTTTCCTTCTTAACAAGGTTAACCATTTTTCCATGAGGAAATTGAATGCCTTGTTTAATAAGTTTATCCTAATGGATCCTTTGTGTATCCAAAGTCTAACCTTTGCTTGAAGACCATGTCAATGCTATCTCGAGGCATGTGTGTGGTACTCCAATTTTCAACAAGAACATTTGAAGCCCAATGCTAAATGTTTCTTGCTCAATTATCCAAACACCGTTGTATGGGTAATGTCATGAAATTTCTCTCCCCTTACCTAAAGGGCTTTCTACATGATATCCTAATGATATGTCGTTGAGTCTGTCAGCCACCTCCTCATCCTCTCCTTGGTTTAATGTTGGACTCTTGTTTCGGAACTTGCTTCCATAGTTCATTTCCCGAGGATCTTACTATGTCATCTCGTCAATTGTGTTGCATCTTTTCTTTTCAGGCATCATGAGCCTGAGGTATCCTGACACCACTCAGATCTACATCTCGGTTAGATATGATGGTTATGTAACTCGATAAGATGATGTCATGCCTAGCAGACCTGGCCGGAGGACCTATTGTTATAGTTTCCTTCTTAACAAGGTTAACCATTTTTCCGTGAGGAAATTGAATGCCTTATTTAATAAATTTATCCTGATGGATCCTTTGTGTATCCGAAGTCTAACCTTTGCTTGAAGACCATGTCAATGCTATCTCGGAGCATGTGTGTGGTACTCCGATTTTCAACAAGAACATTTGAAGCCCAATGCTAAATGTTTCTTGCTCAATTATCCAAACACCGTTGTATGGGTAATGTCATGAAATTTCTCTCCCCTTACCTAAAGGGTTTTCTACATTATATCCTGTCATGGATATCATGGTCCGCTTGTCCTTGGGAAGAATATACCCCTGAAATATGTGTTTAAACACATATTCCTTTCCATTGTTTTGTTTAATCTTTCTTGTGATCTATATGGTCTAAGCAGTAATAATTCACTGCTTATGTAAACACCTCGGTGTACAATTCAGTCAGCAAGACCCTGTTACTATTGTTGATGACATTCCGGTAGCCACCGATGGACGAGAACTTTGCCTATTGGTCCGCCTCGTTCAACGAGCAGGAAAATGGTTCTCTTCGTCCCTCGCCCTTGGTACCGATGTTGTTGCCGACATGACCAACAGACTATCCATTGACATGCCTTGCTTACATGATTGTGCAAGATGTCACCGACCTTCCTACTTTTAACCACATGGTGGACCCATAACCCACAGTTCCACAGGGTCGAAACCCGACTCTCCTATACACCTTGTTGACAAAGTTATCCCTTGCTCTTGGCTTCGTATGCAATTCACGATCCACATTCCTAGTGATCTATTCTGGTATCAGACGCAAACCTTATTCACGTTGCTCTGGACCCCTTTCACACGTTGTTTCAGACATCGAACATTGCCTATCCGTTTGAAACTTCTTATTGCACCGTCTTACTTGCTCTCGGTGTTTTCTTAAGTTCCAATTCGAGAGTTACTTTCCACCACCTTCCCCGATGTTATCGACCAGATAGTCAACCTTGTGGAGGTCCATTCTCCTGGGATACCCACCCCTTTATTCTTTTGTAAGTATGATGGAGTTCCCGAAGAAAGGATGCCGACTTCATCATGATGACCTGAAACAGAGAAATGAAGACATCAACGTAATGGATCGACCTCTTCGAGGTGCACAACCAAGACCAAGAAGATCCGTTAGAATTCCGTAACCCGGCCTCCCCCCTTACTCCACCGCTTAAATCTCGGGACACGATTTCTTGTAGTGGAGGAGATTTGTAACGCCCGGATAATTAAGCTATAGTAATCCCATGCTAATGATGCCACATCACCGCAATTACTATTGTTAACCTCGCGCTAATCGAAAACACCGTTCGATATAAAATTTGAATTAATGTCGGCAATAATAAAAGTTTTCAAAAACTAAAACAAAAATGTTGGGGAGGTGCTAAATATTGCATATGTATTTATGTGGTAGAAATCACCTTTTTATAAATGCCTAGATACATTAAAAGGTTTTAAAACAGTAAAGGAAATAAATAAAAAAAGAGGGCCTAAACTAAAGAAAAATCAAAACTAAAAAAAGAAGAAGACAAAAGCCCCCCTTCCCCACTAGGCCTCATGGCCCAGTCGGCCCAACCGACCAGGCCGGCCCAGCCGGGCCCTTCTCACTCCCCTCCACTCCGTGCCTACCGGTGGCCTCGCCGGAGGCCGCGCCCAGCTGGGGCGCACGACCCCCTGGTGTCGTGCGTGCCCGGGCCTGGCCTCCACGGGCACCCGCCCGATAGCCAATACCCGCTTTGGCCTTTAGGCCACTTACACGTGGGGCCCAGCCCCCTTTTCCTATAAAAAATGTAAAAATATATAAAACAATAATTAATTAGTTAATTAGTTAATTAATTAAATTAATTAATCATGTTTAGTTAACTAATTAATTAGTCTGCTAATTAAACAGATATTTATAATCTGTTAAAAAATTCAATGACATGTGGGACCCCTTGGCCCCTTTGACCAGTCAAAGTCTCCAGTTGACTGCTGACTGGGCAGTCAACTAGGACCCTCTGTCAGCCACATGTGCACTACTGTGTGCACTCTGCTGAGTGTACTTAGCAATTTCACCTTTATTTTCGAATTAATAATGATTTCAGAAAATTGTTTAAATCTTTGAAAAATCATATAAAATTACCCGTAACTCGGATGGAAAAGTTTTACACATGAAAGTTGCTCAGAATGACGAGACGAATCCGAATACGTGGTCCGTTCGTCCGCCACACGTCCCTAGCATAGAGAACCTGCAACCGTCCTCCTCCGTTTCGTCTGTCCGAAAATGCCAAACTTCGGGAAAGCATTTCCGGATGTTATCCCCCTTCGCCGGTAGCGTGTACCATCGCGTTAGAACACGTCTAGCTTTGCCCGTTGTCCTGTTATGCACTTGCTTGCTCTGTATTTACTGTTTCTTCCCCCTCTTCTCTCCGGTAGACCCCGAGACCACTTCTGAGGCCCCATTGATCGACTACATCGATGACGACCCCTCTCTCTTGCCAGAGCAACCAGGCAAGCCCCCCCCCATGATCGCCAGATATCGCCTACTCTCCTCAATACTGCTTGCATTAGAGTAGTGTAGCATGTTACTGCTTTCCGTTAATCCTATTCTGATGCATAGCCTGTCATTGTTGCTACAACTGTTGATACCTTACCTGCAATCCTAAATGCTTAGTATAGGATGCTAGATTATCATCAGTGGCTCTACATTCTTGTATGTCTGCCATGCTATACTATCGGACAGTGATCACTTGGGAGGTGGTCATGGGTATATATGATACTTGTGGTGATTAAAGTCGGGTCGGCTCGTAGGAGTACCCGCGAGTGATTCCGATGTTGGGGGCTCAAGGGGTAGGTGGCTCCATCCAGGTAGTGGTGGGCCTGAGTTCCCGACGGCCCCTGACTGTTACTTTGTGGCGGAGCGACATGGCAGGTAGAGACCACACAGGAGAGAGGTGGGCCTGGCCCTGGTCGGTGTCCGTGGTTATTTCAAAATAATACGCTTAACGAGATCTTGGTATTTGATCTGAGTCTGGCTACTGGCCTATACGCACTAACCATCTACGCGGGGACAGTTATGGGCACTCGACGTCGTGGTATCGGCCGAAGCCTTCGTGACGTCAGCGACTGAGCGGCGCATGCCGGGTTGGACCACGTAACGCAACTTCCTTTTTAATGGAGGTTGCTAGGTCTGCTCTCCGGCCGCGTACGCAACGTGCAGGTGTGCAATGGGCGATGGGCCCAGACCCCTGCGCCATAGGATTTAGACCAGCGTGCTGACCTCTCTGTTGTGCCTAGGTAGGGCTGCGGTGTGTTGATCTTCCGAGGCCGGGCATGACCCAGAAAAGTGTGTCCGGACAAAGGGGATCAAGCATGTTGGACAATGTGGTGCACCCCTGCAGGGAAGTTGATCTATTCGAATAGCCGTGTCCCTCGGTAAAAGGATGACCCAGAGTTGTACCTTGACCTTATAACAACTAGAACCAGATACTTAATAAAACACACCCTTCCAAGTGCCAGATACAACCGGTGATCGGTCTCTCACAGGGCGACGAAGGGAGGGTCATCGGTTAGGATTATGCTATGCGATGCTACTTGGTGAACTTACCATCTACTCTCTTCTACATGCTGCAAGATGAAGGTGGCCAGAAGCGTAGTCTTCGACAGGACTAGCTGTCCCCCTCTTATTCCGGCATTCTGCAGTTCAGCCCACATATGATACCCTTATTCCATTTGATACCAATGCATACATATGTAGTGTAGGTCCTTGCTTGCGAGTACTTTGGATGAGTACTCACGGTTGCTTTGCTCCCTCTTTACCCCCTTCCTATACCTGATTGCTGTGACCAGACATTGGAGCCCAGGAGCCAGACGTCACCGTCGACGATGACTACTACTACTCGGGAGGTGCCTACTACTACGTGCAGCCCGCTGACGACGACCAGGAGTAGTTTAGGAGGATCCCAGGCAGGGGGCTTGCGCCTATTTCGATCTGTATCCCAGTTTTTATTAACCTTCTTAAGGCAAACTTGTTTCACTTATTGTCTGTACTCAGATATTGTTGGTTCCGCTGACTCATCTATAATCGAGCTCTTGTATTCGAGCTGTCGGAGTAATGGGCCATGGGTAGGCAACCCAGGCCCAGAACCTTTCAAGACATCGGGGCAGACTGCGCCCCTCGAGGCCCCAGGACGAAGAGCCGCCTTCTGAGAGTCGGCGGCGAGGCGGCCGGCTGCTCACTCGCGGCTGAGTCCCAGGGATGACTTCAGGATAAGCTGACTCCTGACCGGCGACTTCCAGAGAAGCCAGCCTTGGGGAGTCGGCCCGCGACGCCAACAACCCCCATGCCCTCATAAAGAGGGACGGGATGGGGAGTGGCCATAGTGAGGACCACTCCCACCCCTTTTTCCAAGGGCAGGCGTGGCTACAGTACGCCGTACCTGCGAAGATTTCCGCGCGGCGCGACACTGTTGCCATGTCGGCCCTGACATCAGCCCCAGGGGGCGGAGCCCTGTGCCCACGACGGCCTGCTGGTACGACCCAGGGATGATGGGTCCCACCAGTCGGCGGGCGTACGAAAGACGGCGAAAGCACCACCAGTCGGCCCGGATGGGAGTCGGCCACCAGAAGTTGGCCGGCCCCTCCCACGGGCCCCACGCGCCATTAATCAGACACGACAAGTAGTGGCCACAGTGATCGCCCGCCAGACAGCGGGGCTGTCGCCACGACCTCATGACCGAGCCTGCGTCATCAGAGGCACCGCTACAGTAATCTGCAGCCGGCAAAGACCCGCCCGCGGCGGACGCGGCCTGTCGGCCCCACACCAAGCCAGTCGGCGGGGCCCACCATCGGCGGTCCCCAGGAGTCGGCGGATAAGACGGCGGCCAGAGGGACTAACGGCTGGGCCCGCGCCCAGCCGGATTACCATTGTACCCCTGGGGGGGGGTAGGCCTATATAAACCCCCCAGGGCATCCATGCAAAGGGTGGGAATCCATTAGCACTAGACCAGATCATATAGGAAGGAGAGAGCTAGCCTTGCCTTCTCCTACCTCCAGGAAACAGTTCAAGGAGCAACTGTGTAAACACTTTACCATAGTGATCTTGCGGAGACCCCGTAGAGCAGCAGTAGGGGTATTATCTCCCCAGAGAGCCCTGAAGCTGGGTAAGATTCGCCGGCGTGCATGTCTTCGCCTTATCCTGTTTCCAGGCACCGACGACTTTTTACTCGCCCCCACCCTGATAAGCCATCCTTTGGCATATGTCGCACCCAACCCCCGACATTTGGCGCCCAGCATGGGGCATGGTGCACCGTTGTCCGGAAACCTGCTCTAGACGGGAACCCTTTTCCTCCCTGGCGAGCGCAGCCAGCCAGGCACGCCAGACGGAGTTTGCACTGACGCGCTGCACGGCGTTGAGAGCGCCTGCCCAGCCAGCTGCCTCGCCGAACTTGTCGGCGAGGTTTGCCTCTCCGACGAACCTGCATCCAGCGCAGGCACGGGCAGCCCCGAGAGCCTCCTCGCGGGCCTCCTCGACCAACTCCACGTCGCCGGCGAGCCTGCCGTGGACTAGGAGTCTGTAGGTTCCACCGACCCGATGCTGGTCGACTCCGACACCGCGTCGCTCGACGCGTTCCCCACCAACATGGTGGTCTACGACGAACCTCTCCCTCGCGCGGAGAGCGACGGAAGCACCGTCACCGAGGTGCTCGTCATCGGTCATGACGAGCCTCCCGGCGGAGGAGCGCATGACCCACTTGGCGCGGCACTACAAGACCTGACTGCGCCCATTTCGGAAGACGCTGACGCGGGGACGTTGGAGGCGCGCCGCCTTCAGCTCGTCGAAGGCACGAAGAAGCTGGCTAGCATGAGACGCTTGTCAGAAGCCTACCATCGTGAGATAGATCGCGCTGTTGGTGGCTCGCCGGCCCCATCAGGGCCCAACCTCCATGGCACGGTCCAGCAGCGTGGCGTGGCCATCGCCAACCTGTTCGGGGCAAGTCGCCCTGTGTACGCCACGCCTGCGGAGAACATTCGAGCCGCCCAGGCGGCGGCGGACGAGCTGGACAACTTCGAGGGCGAAGAGCGTCGCCTGATGATGGAGCGAGTCCAGCGGCTCCTCGACGCGGTTGCCGCGCAGAACGAGGCCGGCTGCCGCACGAAGGCGCCGCAGCGGCAAAACGACGACCTTCGCCAAGATCAAGGTGCGACGTCTCGGACGCCGACTGGCGGCGCCCGAGGAAGGAAAGACAAGGATCCGACTGTCAGCCACAGTCGGACTCACATTACCATAGAGCGCGACCAAGACGGCCGCCCGAGAGCAGTAGAACGACGGGACGACTGTCCGCCTCCTCCTCCTCGGAAGGAAAGGCGAGTCTCCCCGCCGCCTGTTGACCATCCGACTCTCGGCGACCGCCTTGGCCGCCGAGAGGGAGTCGGGGAAAACGACGCCCGCCACCGGATCGATCGACTTCACCGATCCCTGGCGCTGGAAGAAGAAGACGAGTTGGGTCCGCCTTGTTTCGGGCCCCGCATTCGAGACGAGCCCTTTCCCAAAGGGTTCACGCTCCCAAGAGACACGCCCAAGTACACTGGCTCCCTGAAGCCGGAGGACTGGCTGGTTGACTACTCCATGGCTGTCAACATAGCAAACGACAACAAGCATGTCGCCGTAAAATACGTTCCGCTCATGCTCCAGGGCACGGCCCGGACATGGCTGAACAGCCTGAAGCCCCGCAGCATCAACGGCTGGGTCGACTTCACCGAAGCATTCGTCCACAACTTCACAAGCACGTACAAGCGTCCTCCCAAGCGACAGAACTCCTTGTGCATGCAAGGCCCCAACGAGTCGACCCGCGACTACCTCACGCGTTGGGCCGAGCTTCAGAACTCCTGCGAGGGCGTGCACGAGGTGCAGGCTATCGAGTATTTCACCGCCGGGTGCAGAGAAGGCACCCTCCTCAAGCACAAGCTCCTCTGCGACGAGCCAGAAACCCTCGACGAGCTGCTGATCATAGCAGACAAGTATGCCACGGCCGACTCCTCCATGAAGGCGGAGATTCAAGTTAGCGCAACTGGCAAAGTGGCCCCTCAAGCTCCAAGAACTCCGGCAGGAGACGCCGGTCGGCGGCAACAGCAGAACGACCACAAGCGCAAGGCCCCGCAGCCGGCTTCTAGCAGCCGGTAGGTCGCGACAGTTAAAGGCCAGCAGCTGGAAGGGCAGCCTCCACCCAAGCGACAGAAAGGTGGCAAGCCCAACTGGTTGCCGACTTTCTCATACGAGCAGACTCTGGATGGTCCTTGCAAGTTCCATAGCGGCGCGAAGCCGTCGAACCACACCACCCGAAAGTGCCACTGGCTCACCAGGATCGCCAAAGGAGACGGCCTCCTACCTCCCCCGCCTGCTGGGCAGCAGCCTCCGCCTCTGCCCGAGCAGCCGGCTGTCAGGCCAATCGGCGCAGTACAAGACGAGTACCCCGAAGAGCACCGAGCCTATGTGATATTTACCAGCATGGCTGACGATCGACGCAACAAGCGGCAGCAGCGACAAGAAGTGAATGCAGTAGCGTCAGAGACGCCAGAGTTCATGCACTGGTCCAAGAAGCCTATCAGCTGGAGCAGGGCTGATCACCCAGAGGTGATGCCGAGTCCGGGCTCTTATGCCTTGGTCTTGGATGCCACCTTTGCCATGGATAGACGAGCTTCTTGTTTCTCGCGAGTTCTGATAGACGGAGGCAGCAGCATCAACATCCTGTACAAGGACACCATGGAGAAATTAGGAATCAAGCAAAGACAGCTTCAGAACAGCCGGACTGTGTTCCACGACATTGTTCCTGGGCTTTCCTGCTCACCAATCGGCAAGATCCTGATTGATGCCCTCTTTGGAGACAAACATCACTTCCGCCGAGAGTCAGTTTGGTTCGAGGTGGTGGACCTCGAGAGCCCATACCATGCACTACTTGGCCAACCCGCCCTGGCCAAGTTCATGGCGGTCCCCCACTACGCCTACCTCAAAATGAAGATGCCCAGTTCCAGGGGGATTCTGACCGTAGCCGGCGACTACCGGAAGTCGTCTGCCTGTGCGACTAAGAGTAGTCGGCTGGCCGAGTCCCTGGTGATCGTGGCCGAGAAGCGGCTCCTTGACCGGGTTGTGGTGATGGCCGGCAAGCAGCTAGAGGTGTCGCCTAACCCAAAGGAGTCGAAGGCTGAGGGTTCGTTCGAGCCGGCCAAGGAGACAAAGAAGATACCCTTGGATCCGGAGCACCTAGA
Organism: Triticum urartu; assembly: GCF_056163025.1. Taxonomy (NCBI): domain Eukaryota; kingdom Viridiplantae; phylum Streptophyta; class Magnoliopsida; order Poales; family Poaceae; genus Triticum; species Triticum urartu. Next base: position 720,325,193 of record NC_141879.1, read on the forward strand.
GAGGTACGCTGTCGTAGGCGCAAACCTCGACAGCAAATAGGAAGGCGAGCTCGTCGATTTCCTCCGTGAGAATCGGGACATCTTCGCATGGTCCCCCAAAGACATGCCGGGTGTACCGACGGAATTCGCCGAGCACAAGTTACATGGCCGATCTGATGCAAAGCCGGTTAGGCAGCCCTTGCGCCGCCTATCAGAAGAAAAGAGAAGAGTTGTCGGAGAAGAGGTAGCCCGACTCCTAGTAGCCGACTTCATTATGGAAGTATTAGCCAACCCGGTCCTGGTACTGAAGAAGAACAAGCAGTGGCGAATGTGTATTGACTACACAAGCCTCAACAAGGCCTGCCCCAAGGACCCGTTTGCTCTACCAAGAATTGATCAGGTGATAGACTCCACTGCCGGATGCGAGTTGTTGAGCTTTTTGGACGCATATTCAGGATACCACCAGATCAAGCCGAACCCGGCTGACAGACTGAAGACCGCCTTCATCACGCCGTTTGGAGCCTTCTGCTACCTCACCATGACGTTCGGCTTGAGGAATGCCGGCGCCACCTTTCAGCGTTGCATGCAGAAGTGCCTCCTCAAGCAACTCGGCAGAAACGCCCACGTCTACGTGGACGATGTGGTGGTGAAGACGGAAAAGCGTGGAACACTGCTGGAAGACCTCAAGGAGACCTTTGAGAACCTGCGCCGACTCCAGATCAAGCTCAACCCTGAGAAGTGCGTCTTCGGAGTATCAGCCGGCCAACTCCTTGGCTTCCTGGTCTCCGAACGCGGCATAGAGTGCAACCATGTAAAGATCAAGGCCATTGAGAGGATGGAGGTACCCAGCCGACTGCTGGACGTGCAAAAGTTCACCGGCTCCTGAAGGAAATATGCCCTAGAGGCAATAATAAAGTTATTATTTATTTCCTTATATCATGATAAAAGTTTATTATTCATGCTAGAATTGTATTAACCGGAAACATAATACATGTGTGAATACAGAGACAAACAGAGTGTCACTAGTATGCCTCTACTTGACTAGCTCGTTAATCAAAGATGGTTATGTTCCTGACCATGGACAAAGAGTTGTTATTTGATTAACGGGATCACATCATTAGTTGAATGATCTGATTGACATGACCCATTCCATTAGCTTAGCACCTGATCGTTTAGTATGTTGCTATTGCTTTCTTCATGACTTATACATGTTCCTATGACTATGAGATTATGCAACTCCCGTTTTCCAGAGGAACACTTTGTGTGCTACCAAACGTCACAACGTAACTGGGTGATTATAAAGGAGCTCTACAGGTGTCTCGAAAGGTACATATTGGGTTGGCGTATTTCGAGATTAGGATTTGTCACTCCGATTGTCGGAGAGGTATCTCTGGGCCCTCTCGGTAATGCACATCACTTAAGCCTTGCAAGCATTGCAACTAATGAGTTAGTTGCGGGATGGTGTATTATAGAATGAGTAAATAGACTTGCCGGTAACGAGATTGAACTAGGTATGGGATACCGACGATCGAATCTCGGGCAAGTAACATACCGATGACAAAGGGAACAACGTATGTTGTTTTGCGGTCTGACCGATAAAAGATCTTCGTAGAATATGTAGGAGCCAATATGAGCATCCAGGTTCTGCTATTGGTTATTGACCGGAGACGTGTATCGGTCATGTCTACATTGTTCTCAAACCCGTAGGGTCCGCACGCTTAAGGTTACGATGACAATTATATTATGAGTTTATGCATTTTGATGTACCGAAGGTTGTTCGGAGTCCCGGATGTGATCACGGACATGACGAGGAGTCTCGAAATGGTTGAGACATAAATATTGATATATTGGAAGCCTATGTTTGGATATCGGAAGTGTTCCGGGTGAAATCGGGATTTTATCGGAGTATCGGGAGGTTACCGGAACCCCCCGGGAGGTATATGGGCCTTAGTGGGCCTTGGTGGAAGAGAGGAGAGGTGGCCAGAGATGGGCCGCGCGCCCCTCCCCCCCCTTGGTCCGAATTGGACAAGGAGAGGGGGCCGGCCCTTGATGAAGCCATGTACCTAGGGTAGGGGCACGGGCCTGCCCAAAGAGCCCTACCCTGGGACATCCCTAGGAGAAGTCACCTTTCAATCGACTTGAAGGTATCCCACTCGACGGGTTCAAGACACTCGACCAAGAAGCCATCACTCGACCATGAAGCCAATCGCTCGACTACCAGGAGGCCTATAGTCACTCCGCAGGCAAACGGTCTGCTGTTAAGTAGTCTTTATGGTCATTATAGCACTTTATTAGGGGCGTTACCAGTAACGCTCGACCTTAAATGTACCTTAAAACCCTGCATTACTGAGGGCAGGAGGGGGCCGGCGAACTCTATATAAGCCACCCGCCTCCTCAGTATGAAGGGTTCGCACCTCTGTTATTCACACGCCAGTAATCCAATCGACCGCCTCCAGGCACCGAGACATAGGGCTGTTACTTGCTCCGCGAAGGGCCTGAACTCGTACATCTTGGTGTGTCTACAACTTCCCAATAGCTGAGATCTAGCCTCTCCATACATACCCCCCTACATCACTGTCAGAGTTAGAACCACGACAGTTGGCACCCACCGTGGGGCAGGAATCTTAGTGCCTGATTGGAGAAGTTGCGATTTTTCCGATCCCTTTGATCATGGTTTCGTGCGGAGTTTTGGTGGAGGACCGCGAGATCCGCCTCGGTGCGCTCACGTTTATCACCGACGACTCCGCCTGGCGTCAGGTGGCGCCACTCGACATCGACGCGCTCCCCGTCGGTGGTGCGACGCATTTCCGCACATGCGTTCGTGGCGTCCTCCTGCGGCAACCGTCGACCCAGTATCGGTTGGCCCCCGTATCGTCTCCCCGCTCTGTCTCCCACCGGCGCAAGTGCTCCGGTCGGTCGAGACTTCAGAGGTGGGTGAGGCATGCCGTGGCTCGCCAGTCGGCCGCCCTGCAAGTCGCGGCAATCGAGCCCGACGAATCCCTCTGCGGCCTGTTCGACTGGCTCTGCGGAGAGCGCATCCGAGTGCGACAGCAGCGACCCAGCGGCTGAGATTCTGGCGGTCGATGGAACGCACAGTCCTCCCAGTTTCCCTCGCGCTGATGGAGGCGCGGGTGGGGGCGACCCGTCGCATCCCCACGATGAGTATCTCCCCGAACCTCTCACGTCATTACAGCGAGAGGAGCTTCGCCACCGGAACATGGACGCACTCCGAACTCCGCACTCCTATCGTCGGAGCGACCCCCGAGGCCCGGGCCTTGGAGGACGCACGCTTGGCTAACTTGGCCGAGCGCACTTGACTGGAGAATCTCCAGCGAGCACTCGACGAGCAAGCGCGTCAGCGGGCTCCCGAGTCTAGTCGACGCCAGCTCTTCCCGCCGACGCAGGTATACCGAACCCCAGTTTAGAATTTGGCCCCCGCGGCCCGTATAGCAGAATTGATTCAGCCCTCCCAGTCGGAGGCTGGCAGGGGCTTGTTGCAGATCAGAGCGTTGCTCCGGGCGGCGGGAAACCAGAATTCCGCTGTTTCTCAGTCGCGGAATAGGATCCACAGTCGATCCGTTGCAACAGATACAGTCCAGTCGGCTCACAGCCCGAGGTCACCCCCGAGGCGTGAGGGACGTGGTGACCGGCATGATCATACAGAAGGGATTAGCAGTATGATCACCGATCCGATCGTGATGATCGACGTCGAGTGCCAACCCCTCCCCCGAGGAGTGGGTCATATGCGCCTCGACATCGAGATGACAGGCGCCCTCATAGCGTTGGGCAAAGGATTCCAGTCGACCCCAGGGACCCATCCTTTCACGCGAGATCTATCCTCGTTCAAGGTTTGGTTGACAGGAACAGGGCTCATCGGGAAGGCCAGAACAGAGATGCGCCCGCCAGCAGCAGAGTACGTGTTTCAGGGCCAGAGTGTTTCAGTCGAGCCATCAGGGCCGCAGTGATTCCTCCCAACTTTTGGTTGGCGACTGGAGTCAGCAAGTTCACCGGTGAGTCTAAGCCTGACACTTGGCTCGAAGATTACCGAGTGGCTGTACAGATTGGCGGTGGCAATGATGAGGTGGCCATGAAGCATTTGCCTCTCCTGTTAGAGGGCTCGGCCAGAGCGTGGCTGAATCAGTTAACACCCAGCAGCATCTACACTTGGGAGGATCTCTCTCGAGTGTTTGTCACAACCTTTGAGGGAACATGCAAGCGACCCGCAGGCCTTACAGAATTGCGGTCTTGTGTGCAGAAGCCGAGTGAAACTCTGAGGGATTACATCCAAAGGTGGATCACTTTGCATCACACAGTTGAGAACGTACCGGATCACCAAGCAGTTTGTGCCTTTAAAGAAGGCGTCAAGAACAGAGAGTTAAACCTGAAGTTCGGTTGGACCGGAGAAATGTCCCTGAATCGGATGATGGAAATTGCCACCAAATACGCTAACGGAGAAGATGAGGATCGACTCCGGAGTGGCAAGCAGAAAGCAGTCGCCCAGGAAACCGGAGGCTGTTCCAGTCGGAAGCAGAAGCGGAAGGCCGAGCCAGCCGCCCCTGGGGAGGCCCTGGCCGTAACCCAGGAAAATTTCAAGGAAAAACCCAAAGGCCCCTGGAAGCCCAAGAAAGTCAAGGATCAAGATGGAAATGATGTTTTGGATCTGCCATGTCACATCCACACCAAGAAAGATGAAGAGGGAAATTTTATTTACCCAAAGCATACCACTCGACAGTGCCGGCTCCTGATCCAGCAGTTTCAGGGCAAACAGCCCAAAGATAAGGAAAAAGGGTCGAACAGAGTTGAGGACAAGGAAGATAGCGACGATAGATACCCCCAAATCAATTCCACCCTGATGATTTTTGCTGATGTCGAAAGCAAAAGTCGACTGAAAGTCATTAACCGTGAAGTGAATATGGCTGCCCCGGCAACACCCAGTTATCTGAAGTGGTCTCAGACTGCCATCACATTCGACCAGTCCGATCACCCTATGCACATTGCCACCCCTGGGAGGCAAGCTTTGGTGGTCGACCCAGTTGTCGAAGGCACTCGACTGACCAAAGTCCTGATGGATGGTGGCAGTGGCCTGAACATATTGTATGCTAAAACATTGAAAGGGATGGGCATTCCGATGTCCAGGCTCAGTGCCAGCAACATGAGCTTCCATGGAGTCATTCCTGTAAAGAAAGCCGAGTCACTCGGCCAGATTGCTCTCGACGTGGTTTTCGGTGATTCAAAGAATTACCGCAAGGAAAAGTTGACATTTGAGGTTGTGGACTTCCAAAGTGCTTATCATGCTATTCTGGGCTGGCCAGCTTATGCACGCTTCATGGCTCGACCGTGCTACGTGTATCTCAAGTTGAAGATGCCCGGCCCCAAAGGTGTGATCACTGTTACAGGCAATCGGAAGAAAGCAGAGGAGTGTTTTTAGAAAGGATCAAAGATCGCTGATGCTCAGATGTCAGTAGTCGAACTGCAAGAGTACCAGAAGATTGCTGATCCGAGTGAATTGCTGCGAGCCAAGAAGCCAGCTTCAGAATCAGCTTTTCAGTCGTCCGGTGAAACTAAGCCAGTTCACATTCACCCGACCGACCCCAATGCCGCCCCGACTCACATCTCAACGACGCTCGACTCCAAATAGGAAGAAGCGCTCATCCAATTCCTCCGTGAGAACTGGGACATCTTCACATGGAAGCCTTCTGACATGCCTGGAGTTCCCAGGGGGCTGGCTGAGCACCGTCTACGAGTCGACCCGAAGTTCAAGCCTGTGAAAGAACATCTTCGACGGTCCGCCATCCAGAAGAGGAAAGCTATTGGCGAGGAGGTGGCTCGGCTCTTAGCAGCGGAGTTCATCCGAGAAATTTACCACTCCGAGTGGCTCGCCAATGTTATCATGGTCCCCAAGAAGGACAAGTCACTTCGCATGTGCATTGACTTTAAACACATCAATCGGGCCTGCCCGAAAGATCATTTCCCTCTCCCCCGCATCGACCAGGTAGTGGACTCGACCGCGGGGTGTGAGCGTTTGTCTTTTCTAGATGCTTATTCAGGGTACCATCAGATCCGTCTGTATGGACCCGACGAGATCAAAACGGCTTTCATCACCCCATTTGGGTGCTTCTGTTATGTCACCATGCCCTTCGGCCTCAAGAATGCTGGAGCCACGATCATGAGGATGATTCAGAAGTGTTTGCTCACTCAGATCAGTCGGAACGTAGAAGCATACATGGACGATATTGTGGTTAAGTCACGGAAAGGTTCCGACCTACTGACTGACCTTGCCGAAACCTTTGCTAACCTCAGGGGATACGATATCAAGCTCAATCCATCAAAGTGCATATTCGGAGTTCCAGGTGGAAAGTTGGCACCATACTCCGGATGAAGCGCCCTGTGCGTGTACACGATGTCCAGAAGCTTACAGGTTGCTTGGCCGCTCTAAGTCGATTCATTTCTCGTCTCGGTGAAAAGGCGTTGCCTCTTTACCGACTGATGAAGAAGTCTGACAAGTTCGAGTGGACTCCAGAAGCTGACGCAGCATTTACAGAGCTCAAAGCTCTACTCTCCACCCAGCCGGTGCTTGCTGCCCCAATCAGAAAAGAGCCTCTGCTGCTTTACATTGCGGCCACGGGACAAGTTGTCAGTACAGTACTTACGGTCGAGCGAGAAGAAGAAGGAAAGGCCTTCAGAGTTCAGCGCCCAGTATATTATGTGTCTGAAGTTTTGACTCCTTCGAAGCAAAGATATCCCCATTACCAGAAGCTCGTATATGGGATTTACATGACCACGAAGAAGGTTGCACACTACTTCTCTGACCATTCCATTACAGTCGTCAGCGACACTCCACTATCAGAGATTTTGCACAACAGAGATGCAACTGGTCAAGTGGCTAAGTGGGCGATTGAACTCCTTCCCCTAGATATCAAGTTTGAAGCAAAGAAGGCTATCAAGTCCCAAGCAATTGCAGATTTCGTCGCCGAGTGGATTGAACAGCAACTTCCGACTCAAGTTCACTCGGAGCATTGGACCATGTTCTTCGATGGATCTAAGATGCTGAATGGTTCCGGTGCTGGGGTAGTATTGGTCTCCCCCCGAGGAGATAAGCTCAGATACGTTCTCCAGATTCACTTCGATTCCTCCAACAATGAAGCAGAATATGAAGCACTCTTGTACGGGTTGCGCATGGCCATTTCACTCGGTGTCTGGCGCCTCATGGTCTACGGCGACTCAGATTTGGTGGTTAATCAGGTGATGAAGGAGTGGGACGTCAGAAGCCCAGCTATGACTGGCTATTGCAACGCAGTAAGAAAGCTAGAAAAGAAATTCGAGGGGTTAGAGCTTCATCACATCCCCCGACTGAAAAATCAAGTAGCAGATGATCTGGCAAAGATAGGCCCCAAGAGAGAAGCCATTCCCAGCAATGTGTTTTTGGAGCACATCCGCTCGCCGTCAGTCCAGGAGGATCCTTTCACAGAAGAAGCCCCGCAACCGAAAAGTGCCACAGATCCGGTTGAAGTCGAAATTCCTGCTGTGGTCGACTTAGTCATGGAGGTCTTGGCTATCACTCCCGACTGTACGGTACGATACATCGCGTATATCTTGAGGAAAGAACTCCCGGAGGACGAGGAAGAGGCTCAACAGATCGTGCGCCGATCCAAGGCCTTCACAATCATAACGGGACAATTGTATAGGGAAAGCGCGACTGGAATCGGTCAGAAGTGCATAACACCAGAAGAGGGTCTGATGATCCTTGATGATATCCACTCGGGGACCTGTGGTCACCATGCGTCCTCTCGGACCATTGTGGCTAAAGCATACCGAGCAGGGTTTTACTGGCCAAGAGCAAATGAGATGGCAAAAGAGATAGTCGAAAAGTGTGGAGGTTGCCAGTTCTACTCCAACATGTCACACAAGCCTGCATCAGCCCTGAAGACCATTCCACTCGTCTGGCCCTTTGCTGTCTGGGGACTAGACATGGTCGGTCCACTGAGAACAGGCAGGAGCGGATTCACGCATGTGCTTGTGGCAGTCGACAAGTTCACCAAATGGATTGAAGCCAAGCCTATCAAAAATCTTGATGCCAGCACTGCTATCGGTTTCATCAGAGAGTTGATATTCAGATATGGGGTCCCGCATAGCATCATCACTGACAATGGGTCAAACTTTGATTCAGACAAGTTCAGAGCTTTTTGCGCCTCCCAAGGCACACGAGTCGACTACGTGTCGATCGCGCATCCTCAGTCGAATGGACAAGCTGAAAGAGCAAATGGTCTGATTCTCAAAGGATTGAAGCCTCGATTGATGCGTGATCTCAAGCACGCAGCAGGCGCTTGGGTCGACGAACTTCCATCGGTTTTGTGGGGGCTGAGGACCACCCCGAACCGGTCGACCGGAAGAACGCCATTTTTTCTGGTTTACGGAGCCGAAGCCGTCCTGCCGAGTGATCTACTTCACAACTTTTGGAAATATGCCCTAGAGGCAATAATAAATTAGTTATTATTATATTTCCTTGTTCATGATAATCGTTTATTATCCATGCTAGAATTGTATTGATAGGAAACTCAGATACATGTGTGGATACATAACAACACCATGTCCCTAGTAAGCCTCTAGTTGACTAGCTCGTTGATCAATAGATGGTTACGGTTTCCTGACCATGGACATTGGATGTCGTTGATAATGGGATCACATCATTAGGAGAATGATGTGATGGACAAGACCCAATCCTAAGCATAGCACTAGATCGTGTAGTTCGTATGCTAAAGCTTTTCTAATGTCAAGTATCATTTCCTTAGACCATGAGATTGTGCAACTCCCGGATACCGTAGGAGTGCTTTGGGTGTGCCAAACGTCACAACGTAACTGGGTGGCTATAAAGGTACAATACGGGTATCTCCGAAAGTGTCTGTTGGGTTGGCACGAATCGAGACTGGGATTTGTCACTCCGTGTGACGGAGAGGTGTCTCTGGGCCCACTCGGTAGGACATCATCATAATGTGCACAATGTGACCAAGGAGTTGATCACGAGATGATGTGTTACGGAATGAGTAAAGAGACTTGCCAGTAACGAGATTGGACAAGGTATCGGGATACCGACGATCGAATCTCGGGCAAGTATCGTACCGATAGACAAATGGAATTGTATACGGGATTGATTAAGTCCTTGACATCGTGGTTCATCCGATGAGATCATCGTGGAACATGTGGGAGCCAACATGGGTATCCAGATCCCGCTATTGGTTATTGACCGGAGAACGTCTCGGTCATGTCTGCATGTCTCCCGAACCCGTAGGGTCTACACACTCAAGGTTCGATGACGCTAGGGTTATAAAGGAAGTTTGTATGTGGTTACCGAATGTTGTTCGGAGTCCCAGATGAGATCCCGGACGTCACGAGGAGTTCCGGAATGGTCCGGAGGTAAAGATTTATATATGGGAAGTCCTGTTTTGGTCACCGGACAAGTTTCGGGGTCACCGGTATTGTACCGGGACCACCGGAAGGGTCACGGGGGTCCACCGGGTGGGGCCACCTGCCCCGGGGGGCCACATGGGCTGTAAGGGGGTGCGCCTTGGCCTATATGGGCCAAGGGCACCAGCCCCAAGAGGCCCATGCGCCAAGGGATAAGGAAAGGAAGAGTCCTAAAGGGGGAAGGCACCTCCGAGGTGCCTTGGGGAGGAGGGACTCCTCCCTAGCCGCACCCTTCCTTGGAGGAAGTGCCAAGGCTGCGCCCCCCCTCTCCCTTGCCCCTATATATATGTGTGGGGGTGGGAGGGCAGCCGTACCTTTGCCTTTGGTGCAGCCCTCCCCTCTCCCAAGTCCTTCTCCTCTCCCGTGGTGCTTGGCGAAGCCCTGCAGGATTGCCACGCTCCTCCTCCACCACCACGCCATTGTGCTGCTGCTGGATGGAGTCTTCCTCAACCTCTCCCTCTTTCCTTGCTGGATCAAGGCATGGGAGACGTCACCGGGCTGTACGTGTGTTGAACGCGGAGGTGCTGTGCGTTCGGCACTTGGTCATCGGTGATTTGGATCACGACGAGTACGACTCCATCAACCCCGTTCACTTGAACGCTTCCGCTTAGCGATCTACAAGGGTATGTAGATGCACTCTCCTTCCCCTCGTTGTTGGTTTCTCCATAGATAGATCTTGGTGACACGTAGGAAAATTTTGAATTTCTGCTACGTTCTCCAACAGTGGCATCACGAGCTAGGTATATTGCGTAGATTCTATGCACGAGTAGAACACAAAGTAATTGTGGGCGTTGATTTTGTTCAATATGCTTACCGTTACTAGTCCAATCTTGATTCGGCGGCATTGTGGGATGAAGCGGCCCGGACCAACCTTACACGTACTCTTACGTGAGACCGGTTCCACCGACATACATGCACTAGTTGCATAAGGTGGCTGGCGGGTGTCTGTCTCTCCCACTTTAGTCGGATCGGATTCGATGAAAAGGGTCCTTACGAAGGGTAAATAGCAATTGGCATATCACGTTGTGGTCTTTGCGTAGGTAAGAAACGTTCTTGCTAGAAACCCATAGCAGCCACGTAAAACATGCAAACAACAATTAGAGGACGTCTAACTTGTTTTTGCAGGGTATGCTATGTGATGTGATATGGCCAAAAGGATGTGATGAATGATATATGTGATGTATGAGATTGATCATGTTCTTGTAATAGGAATCACGACTTGCATGTTGATGAGTATGACAACCGGCAGGAGCCATAGGAGTTGTCTTAATTTATTTATGACCTGCGTGTCAACATAAACGTCATGTAATTACTTTACTTTATTGCTAACTGTTAGCTGTAGTAGTAGAAGTAATAGATGACGTGACAACTTCAAGAAGACACGATGATGGAGATCATGGTGTCATGCCGGTGACGATGATGATCATGGAGCCCCGAAGATGGAGATCAAAAGGAGCAAAGTGATGATGGCCATATCATGTCACTATTTGATTGCATGTGATGTTTATCATGTTTATACATCTTATTTGCTTAGAACGACGGTAGTAAATAAGATGATCCCTTACAACAATTTCAAGAAGTGTTCTCCCCTAACTGTGCACCGTTGCTAAAGTTCGTCGTTTCGAAGCACCACGTGATGATCGGGTGTGATAGATCCTTACGTTCACATACAACGGGTGTAAGACAGTTTTACACATGCAAAACACTTAGGGTTAACTTGACGAGCCTAGCATGTGTATAGACATGGCCTGGGAACACAGAAGACCGAAAGGTCGAGCATGAGTCGTATAGAAGATACGATCAACATGAAGATGTTCACCGACGTTGACTAGTCCGTCTCACGTGATGATCGGACACGGCCTAGTTGACTCGGATCATGTAATCACTTAGATGACTAGAGGGATGTCTATCTGAGTGCGAGTTCATAAGATGAACTTAATTATCCTGAACATAGTCAAAAAGTCTTCGCAAATTATGTCGTAGCTCGCGCTTCAGTTCTACTGTTTAGATATGTTCCTAGAGAAAATTTAGTTGAAAGTTGCTAGTAGCAATTATGCGGACTAGGTCCGTAAACTGAGGATTGTCCTCATTGCTTCATACAAGGCTTATGTCCTTAATGCACCGCTCAGTGTGCTGAACCTCGAACATTGTCTGTGGATGTTGAGAACATCTGACATACACGTTTTGATGACTACATGATAGTTCAGTGCGTAATGCTAAATGGTTTAGAATTGAGGCACCAAAGACGTTTTTTCGCAGAACATATGAGATGTTCCAAGGACTGAAATTGGGATTTCAGGCTCGTGCCCACGTCAAGAGGTATAAGACCTCCGACGATTTTTCTTAGCCTGCAAACTAAGGGAGAAAAGCTCAATTGTTGAGCTTGTGCTCAGATTGTCTGAGTACAACAATCGCTTGAATCGAGTGGGAGTTGATCTTCCAGATGAAATAGTGATGGTTCTCCGAAGTCATTACCACCAAGCTGCTTGAGCTTCGTGATGAACTATAATATATTAGGGACATATATGATGATCCTTGAGATATTTGCGATGTTTGACACCACAAAAGTAGAGATCAAGAAGGAGCATCAATTGTTGATGGTTGGTGAAACCACTAGTTTCAAGAAGGGCAAGGGCAAGAAGGGATACTTCATGAAACGGCAAATCAGCTGCTGCTCTAGTGAAGAAACCCAAGGTTGAACCCAAACCCGAGACTAAGTGCTTCTGTAATAAGGGGAATAGCCACTGGAGCAGAATTACCCTAGATACTTGGTAGATAAGAAGGCTGGCAAGGTCGATAGAAGTATATTGGATATACATTGTGTTGATGTGTACTTTACTAGTACTCCTAGTAGCACCAGGGTATTAGATACCGGTTCGGTTGCTAAGTGTTAGTAACTCGAAATAAAAGCTACGGAATAAACGGAGACTAGCTAAAGGTGAGCTGACGATATGTGTTGGAAGTGTTTCCAATGTTGATATGATCAAGCATCGCACGCTCCCGCTACCATCGAGACTGGTGTTAAACCTAAATAATTGTTATTTGGTGTTTGCGTTGAGCATAGACGTGATTGGATTATGTCTATCGCAATACGGTTATTCATTTAAGGAGAATAATGGTTACTTTGTTTATTTGAATAATACCTTGAATGGTCTTGCACCTAAAATGAATGGTTTATTGAATCTCGATCGTAGTGATACACATGTTCATGCCAAAAGATATAAGATAGTAATGTTAGTACCACCTACTTGTGGCACTGCCACGTAAGTCATATCGGTATAAAACGCATGAAGAAGCTCCATGTTGATGGATCTTTGGGCTCACTCGTTTTTGAAAAGTTTGAGACTTGCGAACCATGTCTATTGGTGTATATGCATGAAGAAACTCCATGCAAATGGACCGTTTGGACTCACTTGATTTGGAATCACTTGAGACATGCAAATCATACCACATGGGCAAGATGACTGAAAGCCTTGGTTTCAGTAAAATGTAACTGGAAAGCAACTTGTTGGAAGTAATACATTTTGATGTGTGCAGTCCAATGAGTGCTAAGGCGTGTAGTGGATATCGTTATGTTCTTGCTTCACAGATGATTTGAGTAGATGTTGAGTATATTTACTTGATGAATCACGAGTCTGAATTATTGAAAGGTTCAAGAAATTTCAGGATGAAGTTGAAAGATCGTCGTGACAAGAGGATAGAAGATCTATGATATGATCATAGAGATGAATATCTGAATTACGAGTTTGGCACAGAATTAAGACATTGTGGAAATCGTTTCACAACTAATACAGGCTGGAACACCATAGTGTGATGGTGTGTCCGTACATCATAACTGCACCCTATTGGATATGATGCATACCATGATGTCTCTTATCGAATTACCACGATAGTTCATGGGTTAGGCATTAGAGACAACCACATTCACTTTAAATAGGGCACCACGTAATTCTGATGAGATGACACCGTATGAACTATGGTTTAGAGAAACCTAAGCTGTCATTTCTTAAAAGTGTGGGGCTGCGACGCTTATGTGAAAAAGTTTCAGGCTGATAAGCTCGAACCCAAAGCGGATAAATGCATCTTCATAGGACACCCAAAACAGTTGGGTATACCTCCTGTCTCAGATCCGAAAGCAATAAGGGATTGTTTCTAGAATCGGGTCCTTTCTCGAGGAAAAGTTTCTCTCGAAAGAATTGAGTGGGAGGATGGTGGAGACTTGATGAGGTTATTGAACCGTCACTTCAACTAGTGTGTGGCAGGGCACAGGAAAAATGTTCCTGTGGCACCTACACCAATTGAAGTGGAAGCTTATGATAGTGATCATGAAACTTCAGATCAAGTCACTCCCAAACCTTGTAGGACGACAAGGACGCGTACTACTTCAGAGTGGTACGTAATCCTGTCTTGGAAGTCATGTTGCTAGACAACAATGAACCTACGAGCTATGGAGAAGCGATGGTGGGCCCGGATTCCGATAAATGGCTCGAGGCCATAAAATCCGAGAGAGGATCCATGTATGAAAACAAAGTGTAGACTTTGGCAGAACGGCTCGATGGTCATAAGGCTATTGAGTACAGATGGATTTTAAAAGGAAGGCGGACAATGATGGTAAGTATCACCATTAAGCAAGCTCGACTTGTCGTTAAGATGTTTTCCGACAAGTTCAAGGAGTTGACTATGATGAGACTTTCTCACTCGTAGCGATGCTAAGAGTCTGTTGGAATTATATTAGCGATTACTGCATTATTTATGAAATCTTGCAGATAGGATGTCAAAACATTGTTTCCTCGACGATTTTCTTGAGGAAAGGTTGTATGTGATACAACCGGAAGGTTTTGTCAATCCTGAAAGATGCTAATTAGTATGCAAATCTCCAGCAATCCTTCTAAGAACTAAAGTAAGCATCTCGGAGTTGGAATGTATGCTTTGATGAGACGATCAAAGATTTTGGGTGTATACAAAGTTTATGAGAAACTTGTATTTCCGAAGAAGTGAGTGGGAGCACTATAGATTTTCTGATGAATATATGTTGTTGACATATTGTTGATCAGAAATGACGTAGAATTTCTGGAAAGCATATAGGGTTATTTGGAAAGTGTTTTTCAATGGACAGCCTGGATTAAGCTACTTGAGCATTGAGCATCAAGATCTATAAGGATAGATCAAAATGCTTAATGGTACTTTCAAATGAGCACATACCTTGACATGATCTTGAAGGTGTTCAAGATGGATCAGTCAAAGAAGGAGTTCTTGCCTGAGTTGTAAGGTATGAAGTTAAGACTTAAAGCTCGACCACGGCAGAAGAAAGAGGAAGGACGAAGGTCGTCCCCTATGCTTAAGACATAGGCCCTACGGTATTCTATGCTGTGTACTGCACCTGAAATGTGCCTTGCCATGAGTCAGTCAAGGGGTACAAGAGTGATCCAAGAATGTATCACAACACAGCGGTCAAAGTTATCCTTAGTAACTAGTGGACTAAGGAATTTTCTCGATTATGGAGGTGGTAAAAGAGTTCGTCGTAAAGGGTTACGTCGATGCAAGCTTAACACCTATCCGGATAGCTCTGAGTAGAGATACCGGATACGTATAATGGAGCAACAATTTAGAATAGCTCCAAGTAGAACAGTTATTTGGAATGGCTCCAAATATAGTGTAGTAGTTGCATCTAGGAGATGACATAGAGATTTGTAAAGCGCACATGGATCTGAAAGGTTCAGACCCGTTGACTATAACCTCTCTCACAAGCATAACATGATCAAACCCAGAACTCATCGAGTGTTAATCACATGGTAAATGTGAACTAGATTAATGACTCTAGTAAACTCTTTGGGTGTTAGTCACATGGGGATGTGACCTTGAGTGTTAATCACATATCGATGTGAACTAGATTATTGACTCTAGTGCAAGTAGGAGACTGTTGGAAATATGCCCTAGAGGCAATAATAAATTAGTTATTATTATATTTCCTTGTTCATGATAATCGTTTATTATCCATGCTAGAATTGTATTGATAGGAAACTCAGATACATGTGTGGATACATAACAACACCATGTCCCTAGTAAGCCTCTAGTTGACTAGCTCATTGATCAATAGATGGTTACAGTTTCCGGACCATGGACATTGGATGTCGTTGATAACGGGATCACATCATTAGGAGAATGATGTGATGGACAAGACCCAATCCTAAGCATAGCACTAGATCATGTAGTTCGTATGCTAAAGCTTTTCTAATGTCAAGTATCATTTCCTTAGACCATGAGATTGTGCAACTCCCGGATACCGTAGGAGTGCTTTGGTTGTGCCAAACATCACAACGTAACTGGGTGGCTATAAAGGTACACTACGGGTATCTCCGAAAGTGTCTGTTGGGTTGGCACGAATCGAGACTGGGATTTGTCACTCCGTGTGACGGAGAGGTGTCTCTGGGCCCACTCGGTAGGACATCATCATAATGTGCACAATGTGACCAAGGAGTTGATCACGGGATGATGTGTTACGGAACGAGTAAAGAGACTTGCCGGTAACGACATTGAACAAGGTATCGGGATACCGACGATCGAATCTCGGGCAAGTATCGTACCGATAGACAAAGGGAATTGTATACGGGATTGATTAAGTCCTTGACATTGTGGTTCATCCGATGAGATCATCGTGGAACATGTGGGAGCCAACATGGGTATCCAGACCCCGCTATTGGTTATTGACCGGAGAACGTCTCGGTCATGTCTGCATGTCTCCCGAACCCGTAGGGTCTACACACTTAAGGTTCGATGACGCTAGGGTTATAAAGGAAGTTTGTATGTGGTTACCGAATGTTGTTCGGAGTCCCGGATGAGATCCCGGACGTCACGAGGAGTTCCGGAATGGTCCGGAGGTAAAGATTTATATATGGGAAGTCCTGTTTTGGTCACCGGACAAGTTTCGGGGTCACCGGTATTGTACCGGGACCACCGGAAGGGTCCCGGGGGTCCACCGGGTGGGGCCACCTGCCCCGGGGGGCCACATGGGCTGTAAGGGGGTGCGCCTTGGCCTATATGGGCCAAGGGCACCAGCCCCAAGAGGCCCATGCGCCAAGGGATAAGGAAAGGAAGAGTCCTAAAGGGGGAAGGCACCTCCGAGGTGCCTTGGGGAGGAGGGACTCCTCCCTAGCCGCACCCTTCCTTGGAGGAAGGGCCAAGGCTGCGCCCCCCTCTCCCTTGCCCCTATATATATGTGTGGGGGTGGGAGGGCAGCCATACCTTTTCCTTTGGTGCAGCCCTCCCCCCTCCCAGGTCCTTCTCCTCTCCCGTGGTGCTTGGCGAAGCCCTGCAGGATTGCCACGCTCCTCCACCACCACCACGCCATTGTGCTGCTGCTGGATGGAGTCTTCCTCAACCTCTCCCTCTTTCCTTGCTGGATCAAGGCATGGGAGACGTCACCGGGCTGTACGTGTGTTGAACGCGGAGGTGCCGTGTGTTCGGCACTTGGTCATCGGTGATTTGGATCACGACGAGTACGACTCCATCAACCCCGTTCACTTGAACGCTTCCGCTTAGCGATCTACAAGGGTATGTAGATGCACTCTCCTTCCCCTCGTTTCTGGTTTCTCCATAGATAGATCTTGGTGACACATAGGAAAATTTTGAATTTCTGCTACGTTTCCCAACAACAACGCCCCCAGAGTCGAGCTTTATAACGAAGACGAAGCAGAGCAAGCCCGGCAAGACGCAGTCGACCTCCTAGAGGAGGAGAGGGAAATGGCTATGATCAGATCGACCATCTATCAGCAAGACTTGCGTCAATTCCATGCTACAAATGTGAAGAGCCGAGCCTTCCAGGAAGGAGATTTGGTCCTCCGAGTGGATCAACAGAAACCACACAAACTTGCTCCTACTTGGGAAGGCCCCTTCATCGTCACCAGAGTCCTCCACAATGGAGCATATCACCTCTACAATGTTGATCACCAGATTGACGAGCCATGAGCTTGGAATGCGGAACTGCTCCGCCCCTTTTACACTTGAGTTCTCCCTTGGACGAGATGTAATAAGAAAAAATTTCTGCAGTTCATTTTTACCAAAGACAAGAGTGTCCCAATAATTGCTGTCACTCTTGTTTGCATACGAAATCCCCCAGTGGGTGACTTAGCTGCGAATCTGTTTCGCCTAAGTTTGAAAAATCCTACCGAGTCGAGAGCAATCCTCCCACTCGGGGGCTTAGCTGCAGTCCAGTACTCGCCTAAGTTCTCCCACTTAGAGACTTAGCTGCAGTCAGGCACTCGCCTAAGTTTGAAAAAATCCTACTGAGTGGAGAGCAATCCTCCCACTCGGGGGCTTAGCTGCAGTCCAGTACTCGCCTAAGTTCTCCCACTTAGAGGCTTAGCTGCAGTCAGGCACTCGCCTAAGTTTGAAAAACTCCTACTGAGTGGAGAGCAATCCTCCCACTCGGGGGCTTAGCTGCAGTCCAGTACTCACCTAAGTTCTCCCACTTAGAGGCTTAGCTGCAGTCAGGCACTCGCCTAAGTTTGAAAAAATCCTACCGAGTGGAGAGCAATCCTCCCACTCGGGGGCTTAGCTGCAGTCCAGCACTCGCCTAAGTTCTCCCACTAGGAGACTTAGTTGCAGTCCAGTACTCGCCTAAGTTTGAAAAAATCCTATCGAGTGGAGAGCAATCCTCCCACTCGGGGGCTTAGCTGCAGTCCAGTACTCGCCTAAGTTCTCCCACTTAGAGACTTAGCTGCAGTCAGGCACTCACCTAAGTTTGAAAAAATCCTACCGAGTGGAGAGCAAACCTCCCACTCGGGGGCTTAGCTGCAGTCCAACCACTCGCCTAAGTGTTTAAAAATCCTACCGAGTGGAGAGCAAACCTCCCACTCGGGGGCTTAGCTGCAGCCCAGTGCTCGCCTAAGTGTTTAAAAATCCTACCGAGTGGAGAGCAAACCTCCCACTCGGGGGCTTAGCTGCAGCCCAGCGCTCGCCTAAGTACAGGACACAACCCAATCTACAAGTCGACCGCTACCTTCTCCTTCGGAGCTGCGCCGCAAATACAAGGTTATTCCGAGTGAAGATCAAGCTCCACTCGACGAATCAAACCATGAAGATATTCAACGAGAAATCAAGATCAGATAAAGCCTAAAAGGTCCCAGACCTCAGATCAAAGTACTCGAGCCCTCGGCTCGGCGAAGTTTAACGGTTACAAATCCACTCGGCATTCCAAGGCAAATTTAAAGTGAAGCATAAAAGTTTTTCATTCCTCAGGAGGAGGACTGGAAGGGGCGACGAACTCGTCCAAGTTGATCCCGTCTGCAATATGAGTGGCAGAAGCAATAAAAGTCTCCATGAAGTCTTGAAAGTTGTGCTTCCTGGTATTGGCAACTTGGATGGCGGCCAGCTTTTCTTCTCGCGCCTCCTTGCAATGGACGCGGACCAGAGACAGAGCGACATCAGCACCACATCTAGCAGAAGATTTCTTCCATTCCGCCACTCGACCCGGCACTTCATCCAGTCGGACCATCAGGGACTCGAGGTCGTTCTGAAGCATCGTTCCAGGCCAGAGTGATGTGTCGATCCACGACATCGCAACCTTCAGCCGAGCAAGATAATCAACAACGCTGGTAACACGAGACTCCAGTCGGAGCACGTTCATAGCAGCCTCGTCCTTCACGAGAGAATTGGCAGGATCCGAGCCTGGCTCCACTCGACGGGTTTCCTCTTCGAAGCTCTCGCAGAATTCTGCAAACACGATTCAAGAATAAGACAGTGGCCGTACGCGGGCTCGGTAACTACAAGACAGCCGGGTTGGAATAATTACCTTCGAGCATGAAGAACAGCTTCTTGGCGAGTCCACCGAGATAAGCCTCCAGATCTTTTACCTTCCCCGCCAGCTCACCCGCCTTGTCGTGCAGAGCCATCTTTTCTTTCTTCAGTCGACTGGCATCTCGATTAGCTGTCTCGAGAGCAGTTTTCAGTCTGGAGTTCTCCTGTTCAAGAGTTCCGACCGAAGCCAGTTTCTCTTCTGCGAGCTTCGTTTTGCTCGAGGCCTCCTTCTGTGCCTCTGCAAGATCTTGATCCTTCTTCTTCAGAGCTTCCTCCAGTTTATCTGCGGCGCGTCGAGTGGAACCAACATCAAGAATGGACAAGAAAGAAAAGCCACCCGTTAAGAATGGAGAACCTCACGAGCCATACCTTTTGCTTCTTCTTGCGCCTTCTTCAAATTCTCCTGAGCAAGCTTCAAGTTAAGGTTGAGCTGGATCTGCTGATTCTCCAACTCAGTATAGCGAGCTACAAGTTCACAAGATTTCTGTAAAAAGAAAAATCAGTCGACAGACGTCCAAGGCAAGTTGCTTCCGAGCAACCAAGAGACAATGATGACGTTTCTAAGACTACAGCCGAATCAAGAACATACGACAGTAGTCTCGGGGACTACACCCAGTGGGTGCACTCAGCGTGCCCCCACTATAAAAAAGAGTCGACCGCCCGCAGTCGACCGGATACAATCCCACTCGACATGGCCTGACCAGACCGAGTGAAGAAATACAGCTACAACAACACAATATAAAGACTACAGTCGACTGCCAGCAGTCCACCGTAGTCTCGGGGACTACACCTAGTGGGTGCACTTAGCGTGCCCCCACTCGTCCAAGAATTGAAAGACACACCCAGTGGGTGTACAGATACAAAGATCTTCGGAAAAGAGATCCTTCAAACAGCATATCATAACAGACCAAGTGTTGAGTCGACTGAGCTGGACATTGCTCTGAAGAGCCGAGCTCGCGTCATAAGCTGTTTGGCTGGCCTCCCGAGCCACCTTCACTTGCTCCATCATGATCCCCGCCTGGCGTATAGCCTCTTTTGCAGCATCTGCTTGGTCCTCAGGGACGGGGTATGCGGCAAAAAGCGAAGACGGATCCGCAATCGACGTCGAGGGCCGCACACTCGCCAGAGGAATGGCGAAGGTCACAGAAGCCCGAGTGGTGTCACCACCATCCCGAGCTACAGCCTCAGACGCCGGAGTGGATCGGGGGGTCTTGTCAGCCGACGCCCTCTTGTGCCTCCTCACTCTCAACGGATCGTTGTCGTCGTCATCCGGGAGGTCGATAACATGAGGAGGGGCTACAAGGGAAACATTCAATCGACCAGGGTTGCAATAAATGTTTAGTCGACTCAAAGTGGAACATCAGTAATCGTACCAGGGTTGGAGGTAACAGCATCCTCCATCTCTTGGTCGTCGTCCTTGGCAGAGATCTCAGAAGTAGCAGCACTGCAAGCCTCGAAAGTCAGTCGGTTGGCTCAATGGATCGACCAAGGATCCGTCCACGGTCGAGAAAGGAAAACAAGTTTTATTATTACCCAGAAATGGTGGGGACGGCCATCTTCATCTTGGGCAGAGCCTTGGGCGGCTTGGACGGCGCTGCGCATGGGTACTTGGGAGCCTTTCCAGTCGGCGTAGGAGAAGAGGTCCGAGGGCGTTTCGACGACTGCCCAACAGGAGCAGTCGCCCTACCACGCTCCCACGCTGGATCGTGTGTGAGCTTGGATCGCCCCTCCGGGCGGGGGGGTTCAACCTCCTCCTCCTCCTCTTCGCTGGAGTCGACGTCGTCGCCTCCCTCTCCTTCACCGTCGGACTCCCACTCGCCTTGATCGTCCCCGCTCTCACCTCCGCTCGCCTCCCCTTCCTCAGTTGGCCCTTGTGCCCTGTTGGGCGTCAAGTACATCTCAGTAGTCACCTGAAAAACAACAGACAAGACAAAGGTTGATCGACTAACTCAAAGAAGACCAATGAAGAAAAACAAGATCTCAGTCAGGAGCATAAAGACATACCTGGTCCACGTCATACGAGTTGTCGAGTGGAATTACCCTCCTGGCTCCTCGGGGGTTGTCCTTGTTTCCTGTGATGCTCGACAGCCACCCCTCCAGCATCTCATCAGTGATCTCCTCCGGGTTGATCCGAGTGGTGTCATCGAGACCCGAGTACAGCCACATCGGGTGGTCACGAGCCTGGAGCGGTTGGATGCGCCTCCGGAGGAAGACCTCCAGCAAATCCATACCCGTCACGCCCTCACGAACAAGCGCAACCACTCGACCGGCCAGCACTTTGACTTGGGCCCTTTCCTCCGGCGCCACTTTCAGAGAAGCAGGTTTTTCTGCTCGGTCAAGTGAGAAAGGGGGAAGTCCGGTCGACTGTCCTGGGGTCGCCTGGTCTTGACAGTAGAACTAGGTCGCCTGCCAGCCACGGACCGACTCCGAGAAAGTGATAGATGGAAAGCAACTCTTTCCCCTCGTCTGGATCGCCAGGCCCCCGCACAGCTGGATCACCTGCGTCCTTTCATCACTCGACTTGGCCTTCTTGACCGATTGAGAACGGCAGGTAAAGACGTGCTTGAAGAGACCCCAATGGGGGCGGCAACCCAAGAAACCCTCACACATGGAAATGAAAGCAGCGAGGTATATGATGGAGTTGGGAGTGAAGTGGTGAAGCTGCGCTCCGAAGAAGTTCAGGAAGCTCCGGAAAAAAGGATGGGGCGGCAGAGAAAACCCGCGGTCGACATGGGTGGCTAGGAGCACGCACTCACCGTCGCGGGGCTGAGGTTCGATCTCTCTCCCCGGGAGACGCGCGGCTTCGTGGGGAATGACCCCCCCTCGACCATGTCGTCGAGATCTTGTTGCCGGATCACCGATGGCATTCAATCGCCTTGGATCTAGCCTCGGGGCAGAGCAGACCTTGAGGAGGATCCGCCCTAAGCGGACCTCTTCCCTTTCCCCTGCGCCGCCGCCTTCTTCGCGCGCTCCAGGGCGGATGTCTTGTCCTTCGCCATCGTCGCCGGCAAATCTTGCACAGACCCGCGGCGCTAGGGTGAGAACGGAGGTGGCGGAGAAACTCGCGAAGGGAGAGAGGAAGAAGGAAGCGCACAGTTTGGAAACCCCGAGCCGGCAACTTATAAGGGGCCGCTTCCGAGTGGCTGACTGCTAGGCCCAGGCTATCCAGTCAAATCCCGTAGCAGACGCGCGCGCAGTACATGGAGAAAAAGGCGACGTGAGGATCGAGGAGCTTCCACTTTATCGCTTCCGATTACTGCGGCCGCTCCCATCCCGCGCGCTTCGCGAAATGCGAATCCCGCGACACCCACGGGCCGCAGAACAACTTGTTAAAACAGAAGACCCCGCTCGCGCCGACACTCGGTATGTCACACATAAAGAAATTCACTCGACGAAAGGCCTGGAATGGATCAAGGCGACTGAAAGAGGTTGATGACGTCATCCATGACGGTTGGCCCAAAACGAGGCGCTCACGTAGCCCAAAGAACCAGTCGGAAAGATCTCCAACTCTTTCCCCACTCTAACCTCGATCCATTCGGGGGCTAATGATGAAGCCATGTACATAGGGTAGGGGCACGGGCCTGCCCTAGGAGCCCTACCCTGGGACATCCCTAGGAGAAGTCACCTTTCAATCGACTTGAAGGTATCCCACTCGACGGGTTCAAGACACTCGACCAAGAAGCCATCACTCGACCATGAAGCCAACCACTCGACTACCAGGAGGCCTATAGTCATTCCGCAGGCAAACGGTCAGCGGTTAAGTAGTCTTTATGGTCATTATAGCACTTTATTAGGGGCGTTACCAGTAACGCTCGACCTTAAATGTACCTTAAAACCCTACATTACTGAGGGCAGGAGGGGGCCGGCGAACTCTATATAAGCCACCCCCCTCCTCAGTATGAAGGGTTCGCACCTCTGTTATTCACACGCCAGTAATCCAATCGACCGCCTCCGGGCACCGAGACGTAGGGCTGTTACATCCTCCGTGAAGGGCCTGAACTCGTACATCTTGGTGTGTTTACAACTTCCCAATAGCTGAGACCTAGCCTCTCCATACATACCCCCCTACATCACTGTTAGAGTTAGAACCACGACATCCCCCCTTCCTCCTCTCTCTCCTCTTCCCCCCCCTCCACGAATCCTATTCCAACTAGGAAAGGTGGGAGTCCTACTCCCAGAGGGAGTAGGACTCCTCCTGGCGCCCCTCTCCTGGCCGGACGGCCCCCCTCCCTTGAACCTTTATATATGGAGGCAGGGGCACCCCCTAGAGACACAAGTTGATCCACGTGATCATATTCTTAGCCGTGTGCGGTGCCCCCTTCCACCATAGTCCTCGATAACATTGTAGCGGTGCTTAGGCGAAGCCCTGAGACAGTAGTACATCAAGATCGTCGCCACGCCGTCGTGCTGACGGAACTCTTCCCCGACACTTTGCTGGATCGGAGTCCGGGGATTGTCATCGAGCTGAACGTGTGCTAGAACTCGGAGGTGCCGTAGTTTCGGTGCTTGATCGGTCGGGCCGTGAAGATGCACGACTACATGAACCAAGTTAACGCTTCCGTTGTCGATCTACAAGGGTACGTAGATCACACTCTCCCCCTCTCGTTGCTATGCATCACCATGATCTTGCGTGTGCGTAGGAATTTTTTTTGAAATTACTACGAAACCCAACAGTGGCATCCGAGCCTAGGTTTTATATGTTGATGTTATATGCATGAGTAGAACACAAGTGAGTTGTGGGCGATATAAGTCATACTGCTTACCAGCATGTCATACTTTGGTTCGGCGGTATTGTTGGACGAAGCGGCCCGGACCGACATTACGCGTACGCTTACGCGAGACCGGTTCTCCCGACGTGCTTTGCACATAGGTGGCTTGCGGGTGACAGTTTCTCCAACTTTAGTTGAACCAAGTGTGGCTACGCCCGGTCCTTGTGAAGGTTAAAACAGCACCAACTTGACAAACTATCGTTGTGGTTTTGATGCGTAGGTAAGATTGGTTCTTGCTTAAGCCCGTAGCAGCCACGTAAAACATGCAACAACAAAGTAGAGGACGTCTAACTTGTTTTTGCAGGGCATGTTGTGATGTGATATGGTCAAGACATGATGCTAAATTTTTTATTGTATGAGATGATCATGTTTTGTAACCGAGTTATCGTCAACTGGCAGGTGCCATATGGTTGTCGCTTTATTGTATGCAATGCAATCGCGCTGTAATGCTTTACTTTATCACTAAGCGGTAGCGATAGTCGTGGAAACATAAGATTGGCGAGACGACAACGATGCTACGATGGAGATCAAGGTGTCGCGCCGGTGACGATGGTGATCATGACGGTGCTTCGGAGATGGAGATCACAAGCACAAGATGATGATGGCCATATCATATCACTTATATTGATTGCATGTGATGTTTATCTTTTATGCATCTTATCTTGCTTTGATTGACGGTAGCATTATAAGATGATCTCTCACTAAATTATCAAGAAGTGTTGTCCCTGAGTATGCACCGTTGCGAAAGTTCTTCGTGCTGAGACACCACGTGATGATCGGGTGTGATAGGCTCTACGTTCAAATACAACGGGGGCAAAACAGTTGCACACGCGGAATATTCAGGTTATACTTGACGAGCCAAGCATATACAGATATGGCCTCGGAACACAGAGACCGAAAGGTCGAGCATGAATCATATAGTAGATATGATCAACATAGTGATGTTCACCAATGAAACTACTCCATCTCACGTGATGATCGGACATGGTTTAGTTGATTTGGGTCACGTAATCACTTAGAGGATTAGAGGGATGTCTATCTAAGTGGGAGTTCTTTAAGTAATATGATTAATTGAACCTAAATTTATCATGAACTTAGTACCTGATAGTATCTTGCTTGTTTATGTATGATTGTAGATAAATGGCCCGTGCTGTTGTTCCGTTGAATTTTGATGCGTTCCTTGAGAAAGCAAAGTTGAAAGATGATGGTAGCAATTACACGGACTGGGTCTGTAACTTGAGGATTATCCTCATTGCTGCACAGAAGAATTACGTCCTGGAAGTACCGCTGGGTGCCAGGGATGCTGCTAGAGGAACACTAGATGTTGTGAACGTCTGGCAGAGCAAAGCTGATGACTACTCGATAGTTCAGTGTGCCATGCTTTACGGCTTAGAACCGGGACTTCAACGACGTTTTGAACGTCATGGAGCATATGAGATGTTCCAGGATTTGAAGTTAATATTTCAAGCAAATGCCCGGATTGAGAGATATGAAGTCTCCAATAAGTTCTATAGCTACAAGATGGAGGAGAACAGTTCTGTCAGTGAGCATATACTCAAAATGTCTGGGTATAATAATCACTTGATTCAAATGGGAGTTAATCTTCCAGATGATTGCGTCATTGACAGAATTCTCCAATCACTGCCACCAAGCTACAAGAGCTTCGTGATGAACTATAATATGCAAGGGATGAATAAGACTATTCCCGAGCTCTTCGCAATGCTGAAAGCTGCGGAGGTAGAAATCAAAAGGGAGCATCAAGTGTTGATGGTCAACAAGACCACTAGTTTCAAGAAAAAGGGCAAAGGGAAGAAGAAAGGGAACTTGAAGAAGAACAGCAAGCAAGTTGCTGCTCAAGAGAAGAAACCCAAGTCTGGAACTAAGCCTGAAACTGAGTGCTTCTACTACAAGCAGACTGGTCACTGGAAGCGGAACTGCCCCAAGTATTTGGCGGATAAGAAGGATGGCAAGGAGAACAAAGGTATATGTGATATACATGTTATTGATGTGTACCTTACTAATGCTCGCAGTAGCACCTGGGTATTTGATACTGGTTCTGTTGCTAATATTTGCAACTCGAAACAGGGACTACGGATTAAGCGAAGGTTGGCTAAGGACGAGGTGACGATGCGCGTGGGAAACGGTTCCAAAGTCGATGTGATCGCAGTCGGCACGCTACCTCTACATCTACCTTCGGGATTAATATTAGACTTAAATAATTGTTATTTGGTGCCAGCGTTAAGCATGAACATTATATCTGGATCTTGTTTGATGCGAGACGATTATTCATTTAAATCAAAGAATAATGGTTGTTCTATTTATATGAGTAATATCTTTTATGGTCATGCACCCTTGAAGAGTGGTCTATTCTTATTGAATCTCAATAGTAGTAACACACATATTCATAATGTTGAAGCCAAAAGATGCAGAGTTGATAATGATAGTGCAACCTATTTGTGGCACTGCCGTTTAGGTCATATCGGTGTAAAGCGCATGAAGAAACTCCATACTGATGGACTTTTGGAACCACTTGATTATGAATCACTTGGTACTTGCGAACCGTGCCGCATGGGCAAGATGACTAAAACGCCGTTCTCCGGTACTATGGAGAGAGCAACAGATTTGTTGGAAATCATACATTCAGATGTATGTGGTCCGATGAATATTGAGGCTCGTGGCGGATATCGTTATTTTCTCACCTTCACAGATGACTTAAGCAGATATGGGTATATCTACTTAATGAAACATAAGTCTGAAACGTTTGAAAAGTTCAAAGAATTTCAGAGTGAAGTTGAAAATCATCGTAACAAGAAAATAAAATTTCTACGATCTGATCGTGGAGGAGAATATTTGAGTTACGAGTTTGGTGTACATTTGAAACAATGCGGAATAGTTTCGCAACTCACGCCACCCGGAACACCACAGCGTAATGGTGTGTCCGAACGTCGTAATTGTAGTTTACTAGGTATGGTGCGATCTATGATGTCTCTTACTGATTTACCGCTATCATTTTGGGGTTATGCTTTGGAGACAGCCGCATTCACGTTAAATAGGGCACCATCAAAATCCGTTGAGACGACGCCTTATGAACCATGGTTTAGCAAGAAACCAAAGTTGTCATTTCTGAAAGTTTGGGGCTGCGATGCTTATGTGAAAAAGCTTCAACCTGATAAGCTCGAACCCAAATCAGAGAAATGTGTCTTCATAGGATATCCAAAGGAGACTATTGGATACATCTTCTATCACAGATCCGAAGGCAAGACTTTTGTTGCTAAGTTCGGAAACTTTCTAGAGAAGGAGTTTCTCTCGAAAGAAGTGAGTGGGAGGAAAGTAGAACTTGACGAGGCAACTGTACCTGCTCCCTTATTGGAAAGTAGTGCATCACAGAAAACTGTTTCTGTGACACCTACACCAATTAGTGAGGAAGCTCATGATAATGATCATGAAACTTCAGAACAAGATACTACTGAACCTCGTAGATCAACCAGAGTGAGATCCGCACCAGAGTGGTACGGTAATCCTGTTCTGGAAGTCATGCTACTAGATCATGATGAACCTACGAACTATGAAGAAGCGATGGTGAGCCCAGATTCCGCAAAATGGCTTGAAGCCATGAAATCTGAGATGGGATCCATGTATGAGAACAAAGTGTGGACTTTGGTTGACTTTCCCAATGATCGGCAAGCAATTGAGAATAAATGGATCTTCAAGAAGAAGACTGACGCCGACGGTAATATTACTGTCTACAAAGCTCGACTTGTCGCAAAAGGGTTTCGGCAAGTTCAAGGGGTTGACTACGATGAGACCTTCTCACCCGTAGCGATGCTTAAGTCTGTCCGTGGCAATTGCCGCATTTTATGATTATGAAATCTGGCAGATGGATGTCAAAACTGCATTCCTGAATGGATTTCTGGAAGAAGAGTTGTATATGATGCAACCGGAAGGTTTTGTCGATCCAAAGGGAGCTAACAAAGTGTGCAAGCTCCAGCGATCCATTTATGGACTGGTGCAAGCCTCTCGGAGTTGGAATAAACGCTTTGATAGTGTGATCAAAGCATTTGGTTTTATACAGACTTCTGGAGAAGCCTGTATTTACAAGAAAGTGAGTGGGAGCTCTATAGCATTTCTGATATTATATGTGGATGACATATTACTGATTGGAAATGATATAGAATTTCTGGATAGCATAAAGGCATACTTGAATAAGAGTTTTTCAATGAAAGACCTCGGTGAAGCTGCTTACATATTAGGCATAAAGATCTATAGAGATAGATCAAGACGTTTAATTGGACTTTCACAAAGCACATACCTTGACAAGATTTTGAAGAAGTTCAAAATGGATCAAGCAAAGAAAGGGTTCTTGCCTGTGTTACAAGGTGTGAAGTTGAGTCAGACTCAATGCCCGACCACTGCAGAAGATAGAGAGAAAATGAAAGATGTTCCCTATGCTTCAGCCATAGGCTCTATCATGTATGTAATGCTGTGTACCAGACCTGATGTGTGCCTTGCTATAAGTCTACCAGGGAGGTACCAAAGTAATCCAGGAGTGGATCACTGGACAGCGGTCAAGAACATCCTGAAGTACCTGAAAAGGACTAAGCATATGTTTCTCGTATATGGAGGTGACAAAGAGCTAATCGTAAACGGTTACGTTGATGCAAGCTTTGACACTGATCCGGACGATTCTAAATCGCAAACCGGATACGTGTTTACATTAAACGATGGAGCTATCAGTTGGTGCAATTCTAAACAGAGCGTCGTGGCGGGATATACGTGTGAAGCAGAATACATAGCTGCTTCGGAAGCAGCAAATGAAGGAGTCTGGATGAAGGATTTCATATCCGATCTAGGTGTCATACTTAGTGCATCGGGTCCAATGAAAATCTTTTGTGACAATACTGGTGCAATTGCCTTGGCAAAGGAATCCAGATTTCACAAGAGAACCAAGCACATCAAGAGACACTTCAATTCCATCCGGGATCTAGTCCAGGTGGGAGACATAGAGATTTGCAAGATACATACGGATCTGAATGTTGCAGACCCGTTGACTAAGCCTCTTCCACGAGCAAAACATGATCAGCACCAAGGCTCCATGGGTGTTAGAATCATTACTGTGTAATCTAGATTATTGACTCTAGTGCAAGTGGGAGACTGAAGGAAATATGCCCTAGAGGCAATAATAAAGTTATTATTTATTTCCTTATATCATGATAAATGTTTATTATTCATGCTAGAATTGTATTAACCGGAAACATAATACATGTGTGAATACATAGACAAACAGAGTGTCACTAGTATGCCTCTACTTGACTAGCTCGTTAATCAAAGATGGTTATGTTTCCTGACCATGGACAAAGAGTTGTTATTTGATTAACGGGATCACATCATTAGTTGAATGATCTGATTGACATGACCCATTCCATTAGCTTAGCACCCGATCGTTTAGTATGTTGCTATTGCTTTCTTCATGACTTATAAATGTTCCTATGACTATGAGATTATGCAACTCCCGTTTGCGAGAGGAACACTTTGTGTGCTACCAAATGTCACAACGTAACTGGGTGATTATAAAGGAGCTCTACATGTGTCTCGAAAGGTACATGTTGGGTTGGCGTATTTCGAGATTAGGATTTGTCACTCCGATTGTCGGAGAGGTATCTCTGGGCCCTCTCGGTAATGCACATCACTTAAGCCTTGCAAGCATTGCAACTAATGAGTTAGTTGCGGGATGGTGTATTATAGAACACGTAAAGAGACTTGCCGGTAACGAGATTGAACTAGGTATGGGATACCGACGATCGAATCTCGGGCAAGTAACATACCGATGACAAAGGGAACAACCTATGTTGTTTTGCGGTCTGACCGATAAAAGATCTTCGTAGAATATGTAGGAGCCAATATGAGCATCCAGGTTCCGCTGTTGGTTATTGACTAGAGACGTGTCTCGGTCATGTCTACATTGTTCTCGAACCCATAGGGTCCGCACACTTAAGGTTACGATGACAGTTATATTATGAGTTTATGCATTTTGATGTACCGAAGGTTGTTCGGAGTCCCGGATGTGATCACAGACATGACGAGGAGTCTCGAAATGGTCGAGACATAAAGATTGATATATTGGAAGCCTATGTTTGGATATCGGAAGTGTTCCGGGTGAAATCAGGATTTTACCGGAGTACCGGGAGGTTACCGGAACCCCCCGGGAGGTATATGGGCCTTAGTGGGCCTTAGTGGAAGAGAGGAGAGGTGGCCAGAGATGGGCCGCGCGCCGCTCCCCCCCTTGGTCCTAATTGGACAAGGAGAGGGGGCCGGCCCCCTTGCTCCTCTCTCTCCTCTTTCCCCCCCCTCCACGAATCCTATTCCAACTAGGAAAGGGGGGGAGTCCTACTCCCAGAGGGAGTAGGACTCCTCCTGGCGCGCCTCTCCTGGCCGGCCGGCCCCCCTCCCTTGAACCTTTATATACGGAGGCAGGGGCACCCCCTAGAGACACAAGTTGATCCACGTGATCATATTCTTAGCCGTGTGTGGTGCCCCCTTCCACCATAGTCCTCGATAACATTGTAGCAGTGCTTAGGCGAAGCCCTGAGACAGTAGTACATCAAGATCGTCGCCACGCCGTCGTGCTGACAGAACTCTTCCCCGACACTTTGCTAGATCGGAGTCCGGGGATCGTCATCGAGCTGAATGTGTGCTAGAACTCGGAGGTGCCGTAGTTTCGGTGCTTGATCGGTCGGGCCGTGAAGACGTATGACTACATCAACCAAGTTAACGCTTCCGTTGTCGATCTACAAGGGTACATAGATCACACTATCCCCCTCTCGTTGCTATGCATCACCATGATCTTGCGTGTGCGTAGGAATTTTTTTGAAATTACTACGAAAGCCAACAGCTGCTTGGCGTCCATCAGCCGATTCATCAGTCAGCTGGGCAAGAAAGCTCTCCCCTTATACCAGCTCATGAAGAAGACCACTTTTTTCGAGTGGAACCACAAGGCGGACGAAGATTTTCTCCAGTTGAAGAAGATGCTGACTACTCCACCCGTTTTGGCGGCTCCGACTCCTAAGGAACCTATGCTCCTGTACATCGCTGCCACCAGCCGGGTAGTCAGCACAATCATTGTAGTGGAACGCAAGGAGGAAGGCAAGGCACTACCTATCCAGAGACCGGTATATTACCTGAGCGAAGTACTGTCGGCCTCCAAGCAGAACTACCCCCACTACCAGAAGATGTGCTATGGCGTGCACTTTGCCGCCAAGAAAATGAAGCCTTACTTCCAAGAGCATCCAATCACTATGGTCTGCACGGCCCCACTTGCCGAGATCATCGGAAGCCGAGATGCTTCTGGCCGAGTGGCCAAGTGGGCCATAGAGCTGGCTCCCTACACCATCCACTACCAGCGCCGCACCGCCATCAAGTCACAAGCACTGGCCGACTTTCTCGTCGACTCGGCTGAGACCCAGTACCTACCTCTAGCGCCCGACTCCACCCATTGGCGGATGCATTTCGACGGCTCCAAGACGCGTACCGGCTTGGGAGCTGGCGTTGTCCTCACTTCTCCTAAAGGCGACAAGCTCAAATACGCACTGCAAATCCATTTTGCCGCCTCCAACAATGTCGCCGAGTACGAGGCGCTCATTCACGGGCTCCGGCTTGCCATAGAACTTGGCATTCGCTGGATCCTGTGTTATGGCGACTCGGAATTAGTAGTCTAGCAGTCGTCTAGCGACTGGGACGCCAAAGGTGCAAACATTGCGAGTTATTGTTTCCTCGTGCAGCAACTCAGTGGGTATTTCGAGGGGTGCGAGTTCCTCCATGTGCCAAGAAACGACAATGACCAAGCAGACGCCTTGGCACGAATCGGCTCTACCCGCCAAGCAATACCATCCGGCGTCGCCCTTCAACGCCTCCTCAAGCCGTCTGTCAAGCCTTCACCAGAATCAGACTCCATTTTTGTGCTGGCTCCTCCCAAAGAAGTTAGATCCGACTCTAGAGCCCCGGGAGACGGTACGGGGATTTTGGCAGATGGCTCCAAAGCCGCCACGGTCGGGGCCGGCCCAGGGACTGCAGAACCCAGCCCGGGGACTGCGGCGTCCGGCCGGAAGACTCCAGAACTCAGCCCAAGAGCTGAGCCAGTCAGCCCGGGGACTTCATTAATCCAGCAAGCGGTTGTTGACTCCAACCCGCCGCCTCCCAGCCTAGCCGCCCTCGTCCAAGTCGCAGTTCTGCCAGTCGAAGAAATAGCAGCACCCTCATGGGCTCAGCCCATCCTCAAATTTTTGTTGAGCAAAGAGCTGCCGACTGATGAGACCTTAGCTCGGCAAGTACAATGCCGAGTGGCAGCCTACACCATAGTCAACAGAGAGCTGGTCAGGCGCAGCGTCACTAGTGTCTACCAGCGCTGCGTAGAGCCAGAGCAAGGCCGAGCAATTCTCAAAGACATCCATCAAGGCGAGTGCGGCCACCATGCGGCTTCAAGAGCACTCGTCGCCAAAGCTTTCCGACACGGATTCTTTTGGCCAACGGCCTTAGAAGAGGCCAAGGAATTGGTCCAAAAATGCAAAGGGTGCCAGAAGTTCCGCTCCAAGCCGCATCAGCCGGCTTCTGCACTCAAGACCATCCCCATTGCCTGGCCTTTCGTAGTTTGGGGTCTAAACATGGTGGGACCATTCAAGACGGCACGAGGCGGCTTAACTCACTTACTTGTCGCGGTGGACAAGTTCACCAAGTGGATAGAAGCGAAGCCAATCAAGAAACTGAACGGTCCGACTGCCGTGACATTCATCTCCGACATCACAATTCGGTACGGCATACCACACAACATCATCACCAACAATGACACGAATTTTGCCAAAGGCGCCTTGGCCCGTTTCTGTGCGACACAGGGTATCCGACTGGACCTAGCATCCGTCGCCCATCCACAGTCAAACGGCCAGGTGGAGCGAGCAAACGGCCTCATCCTGTCCGGCATCAAGCCCCGACTGATCGAGCATCTGGAGCGCTCGGCTGGCTGCTGGCTAGACGAGTTGCCAGCCATCCTCTGGAGTCTGCGCACGACTCCAAACAAGTCAACTGGGTTCACGCCTTTCTTCCTCGTCTACGGTGCTGAAGCCGTCATCCCAACAGACATAGAGTTCCATTCCCCGCGAGTCACCATGTACACCGAGGAAGAAGCAGAAAAAGCACGGCAAGATGGCGTCGACCTGCTGGAAGAGGGCCGGCTGTTGGCACTTAGCCGGTCCAGCATCTACCAGCAGAGCCTGCATAGATACTACAACAGGAAGGTCAGGTCGAGATCTTTCCAGGAGGGCAACCTCGTGCTCCGATTAATCCAGCGAACAGCCGGCCAGCACAAGCTATCGGCACCTTGGGAAGGCCCCTTCATCATCAGCAAAGTGCTGGGCAACGACTCCTACTACCTGATCGACGCTCAAAAGCCCCGAGCACGCAAGAGGGACGACTCCGCCAAAGAGACAGAATGGCCATGGAATGCAAATCTCCTCCGAAAATTTTACAGTTAAACGCAGTATGTATCACGCTACCTTTTGTATTAAAAGAACCAAGACTTCGGGCCCCCCGAGAAGAGCTCGGGGACTGCCTTGTTTTATCTATATGATAAGAAATATGCCTTCAAGTATATTACTCTTTGTTATGCCGTTTGGCACCGGGTTCGACTAGTCGGCTCGGGGACTTGCCGACCTGTGCTATGAAATGCTTCCTGCAACCGGACAAGTAGTGTGTGGCATATAAACCGTCTCCTGCCAGAAGCCACAGCTCGCAGAGCGACTGTCTGGTGGGCAGGAGTGAGGAAGAATGGGCGTCCACATGAAAAATGGCTAAGGACTCAAAGCACAAACATAGCTTAAAGCCGGCTTCCAACCTTTTTTCGCAAACCGACTCTTGAATAGTCGGCTTGCCGCCTTCTATCCAACTTGTTAAAACAACCCTAAAAACGGCTAAGTACTTGCCTTCCCAAAGTGACCAAGAATTTGATCCAGCAGCAGTCCGTGGAGCGGCTGTCTGACTGACAAAAACGGCAACTAAGGGAAGGCGGCAAAGGAAAAAGCCAAAAGAACAATGAGCAAGAAGGATAGAAGTCAGATGAATATTTACATAACAAAGGCCCTTGGCCGAATCTTCGAGCAGAATTTCAAAATACACCCCGTGGGTGGAATTGTGCAAATTAACAAGTTCTTCAAAAACTATTAGAACAGATAAAACAAAGACAAGGTGGCAGCCTAGGGGGCGGCAGACGGGTTTGGAGGATCGGAGGAGACGGCGGTGTTGGACGTTGGGGCGGTAGGCTGGGCGGTCTCGGCTTGATCACCTCCGGCAGTAGTCGGCTCAGGCGGGCACGACTCGTTGCTGGAGGCGCGGTCGAGCTGAGGCTGGCCGCCCGCTCCGTCTTTCGGTGCCTCCGTCTCGCTCCTGTCCTCCGCCTCGTCTTCCTCCTCGACGCTGGAGTCGATCACCTCTGCCGAGTCCTCGCCATAGTCGGGGTTCATCCCAAACCACTCCGGCGGCACCTCCTCGCCATCTTCAGCCTGCTCGGGGACAAAGATGCTAGTGTTGGTGTACTCGGCGATCGCCGCCGCATGCTTGACAAGGGCATCTTCCGCGGCTGCCAGCTCCGGCTGGGCCTCTGACCGGAGTGTGGCCAGCCGGTCTAGGTCCAGCCCCGGGTACCACGCCTTGACGAATTCCAAGGCTCGGCGCGCTCCGGCCCAGGCCGAGGAACCCTTCCAGGCCTCAAGACGGCCAGCCGCGACTTCCAGCCAGTCGGCAGTCCGACTGGGGGTGCACGGAGCCTGCACGTCTAGCCACAGGGCGGCGATCGCTTGGGCGCCGACACGTTGAAGCCGGCGCAGCATCTGGTGGGCCGATCGCAGGCGAGCTCCAATGCTCAGAATATGCTCGTCAAGAGTCCGAGGGGCATCAACGGCGATCTCTGTGCCACCCACCCTCCGCTCCTCGCGGTCGGCCTCGATAGCTTGAATGGCGGCTTGCGAGTGGCCGGGGAAGAAGTCTGCCAAGACGGAAAGAACGAAGAGCAAGTAAAAAAACAGAAGTCGGCTCGACCGATAGTCCGCGGTTCGAAGAAGGAAAGCAAAGAAGCTCACTGTCGACAAGGTCCTCGATCTCGTGGAAGCCGGAGACTAGCATTGCCTCCTTGTCGGTCCAGGAGGAGTGCTCGCTCGCGAACTCAGCCAGGAGGGAGGCTTCCGCCTCTTCCACCTCCTTCTGCGTCTTCGTAAGCAGCTCCTTCTGCTCCGCCAATTGTGCGGCCAGCAGATCGCGCTCGGTGGCGAGCTTGCTGCACTCCTCCCCTTTGGCGCGCAACGCGGAGTTGGCTTCGCTCAACTGCTGTTGAAGAGCGGCTTTGGCCTCTGAAGAGAAAGAAGAAAGAAGGCATTAAGTCATCAACGAAGAAGGTCGCCGGGGAGATCCGGCCTGACTGCTCAGCAGTCGGCCCGAATCTCAGGGACTACAGCCCGCGGGTGCGCCAGCGCACCCCCGCAAAGAAGAAAAAGGACTCACTCCGGCTCTCCGACAAGTCGGCAATCCGCTTCCCAGCTCTTCAACGTTGCGGTTGAAGGCGGTGACACGGAGGTTGTGATAGTCCTGCAACAAGTATTTCAGAACAAAGGTTAGTACCCGGAACTTACCAATTGGAGTTCCGGGACGCCTGCTCTGCAGCCGGCCCAGAACATGGGGACTACACCCAGTGGGTGCGCTGGCGCGCCCCCACAGAGAGAAACAAGAAAACAGGGACAAAGGAGAAAGCATACCCGAATGGCTGCCCGCGACGCCAGGTGCGCCTTGGTGCAGTTCTGGATGGCGTCGCTCTTAGCTCGCAGCTTCGTCTGGACATCCAGAAGCGCCTGGTTCAGTGGGCCCGTGCCGCCTCCTCGCACCCACCCAATGGGCGCGGCACTCGTCGCCTCGACGTCCGGAATCGTCGAGCTGGCGGTAGCGG
Organism: Triticum urartu; assembly: GCF_056163025.1. Classification (NCBI taxonomy): domain Eukaryota; kingdom Viridiplantae; phylum Streptophyta; class Magnoliopsida; order Poales; family Poaceae; genus Triticum; species Triticum urartu. Next base: position 720,361,172 of record NC_141879.1, read on the forward strand.
TCTCCAAGGGGCGTGGCGCCGAAGTCGCCTTCCCAAGACGGCGGCGCGTTGGCGAGCCGACTTGAAGGAGTAGCCTCTCCACGGCCTCGTCTTCAATCGGCGTCAAGGGCGGATCCGCCAGCTGTTTGCCTGGCACGCTTCTAGACGGCGGCAGGGGCAGTTTTGGCGGCGCGACTGTCGGTGTCAAAACCGGCGGATCTCGGGTAGGGGGTCCCGAACTGTGTGTCTAGGCCGGATGGTAACAGGAGGTAGGGGACACAAAGTTTTATCCAGGTTCGGGCCCTCTCGATGGAGGTAAAACCCTACGTCCTGCTTATTAATATTGATGGTATGGGTATTACAAGAGTTGATCTACCCCGAGATCAGAGAGGCTAAACCCTAGAAGCTAGCCTATGGTATGATTGTTGATGTGTATGTTGTCCTACGGACTAAAACCCTCTGGTTTATATAGACACCGGATAGGGTTAGGGTTACATAGAGTCGGTTACAATGGTAGGAGATCTGAACATCCGTATCGCCAAGCTTGCCTTCCACGCCAAGGAAAGTCCCTTCCGGACACGGGACGGAGTCTTCAATCTTGTATCTTCATAGTCCAGGAGTCCGGCTTGAAGGTATAGTTCGGTTATCCGAACACCCCCTAATCCAGGACTCCCTCAGTAGCCCCCGAACCAGGCTTCAATGACGATGAGTCCGGTGCGCAGATTGTCTTCGGCATTGCAAGGCGGGTACTCCTCCAAATTCTGTGTACCTATTCGAATAAAGTCCTGTTTTGTGTAGATGTTGCGCTCCTTGGCTTCTACGCCCAATAATGGCCGTTTTCCACGTGTCGAACGAATATGAAAAGTCCGAGTGTTTTTACATTCACACCCCTAGCTGCGTGAATGAGTTGCCCTTTTTAAGGGGACGAGGATTTAGATCCAATCCACACCTTCTCCCCTCCACGAGTGTTCTTCAGAGTGCATCCGACAAAAGCCCATTCCACCATGGCCAGTCACCGCAACTCCTCCTCTCGTCCTTCTAGCCCTAAGCCTGGATATTGGGAGAGATGTTCTACTCCGCACAGCGAGCTAGTGATGCTTCAGACCAAAGGATTTCTCCCCCCGGCCTATATGGTCCTGGTCCGAGCCGGTCTCGCCGTCTACAACGGCGGAGAGCAAGCAGAGAATGCCCCTAATCCATCTAAAGGAGAGCGGGTGTGCCTTGTTCCTTACTTAATAAGGGGGATCGGATTTCCCATCCACCCGTATCTCCAGGGGTTGCTGGAGTTCTACGGCCTCCAGTTACATCATCTCACGCCTGCCTCAGTATTGCATATCGCGGGCTTTGTAGCCCTCTGAGAGCTGTTTCTGGGTATCGAAGCTCATTTCGGACTGTGGAAGGTGCTATTTTGCCTCGTGCCCCGTTCCAAGAAAGGGTCAATGTATCAAGTGGGCGGAGCCGAAGTATGGCGCATTGCCGGGACCGGATATCTGTCCGGAACCCCAAAGAAGGCGTCCGAAGACTGGCCCTCGGAATGGTTCTATATAGAAGACGTCCCGCTGCCGGATCCTGTCCGGATCGGCCTCCCAGAGTTCGATAGTGCTCCTTTAAAAAAGCGCCTAAGCTGGCGTCCACGGAGCCCTCAAAGGGAAAGTGACAGGGACATCGTTTATCTTATGGGCCGAATAAGATTGTTAGCCCATTCCGGACTAACTATGATCGGAGTTATGGCCGAATGCGTCATGCGGGGGGTGCAGCCGCTTCAGTACAGAAGCCACCCCATGTGGGTTTTCAACGGGGAGGACGACGCCACCCTGTATGGCCGTAAAGGGCCAGACTCAGTTGCTGCTCTATTAAAGATCTTGTCCACTTTGTACAAGGGGGAAGAGGAGGAATTTCTCTGCGTCAACCCACAGGTTGGATTCTCTATGCACAATCCCCCAAGCTGGGTAAGTGGTCGCTTTTACTTGCTCATCCGTTTAGTGTTCCCATTGTTAAATACTTAGTCTGATGACTTCAATGCAGGAACTGCGCCGGGCCATAAAGGACATAAGCAGCCCGCCAACACAACCTGAGGACTCAAGACGGTCTCTCGACCCGGCCTCTTGGGAGGATCCGGACATATCTGTGGAGTAGATTGATGGAGTGTTCCATCAATTGAGCGAGGACAACGCCTTGGTGGCCATTATGGCCGATTACCCAGGGTTAATTCAAACAACCCAGGTACCTAAGACCGAAGTCCTTGTACCCCGGACAGGGATCCGTCCACGCGTGTTTAATTTCCTGATTGCCACCAAACTTTACAGGGGAGATTTCTGAGGCAGAAGGCCGAACCTGCGGTGACAAACCAACCAGGGGCCGCAGGGCCCCATGGGCAGAAAAGTGGTGCAGTTCGGACCGAGGCGTCAACGCGAAGGTATGGCGCGCCCCTTTATCCCAGTCATTATACCTTCGAGGCACACTTGACACTCGTGCCCTTTTCAGGACGAAGAGACCTCGCCGGGCTATATCCGGAGAGGCTGCTAATTTGTGCCTCCACCAGCCAGGCTCCACGGCCTGGTCCGGGGGCGGAAGCGAATGCAAGGCGTGTGCCGGACGTTCCTCCGACAGAAGATGCGGACGGGTTATCTGCCACCAACTCAGAGGTGGAAAGTGCCATGAACCACAGGCGTCGCCGGACAATTCTTCGCGACGCTTGCTTCTCCCAAGAGGCATTAGATGCCTTCAATTTGGGAGATGCACACCTCCGTGCCGCTCAAAATGGTCTAGCCAGAGCCACGGAGCAATATGTAAAAGACACACGGGTAAGAAAATTTTGATAAATATATATGTAGCAGTAGCCCCCGAGACTAAAAACAGTTAGAATAACTGGTTTAAGGATCATTTGAAATGCAGGTTCTTACAGAAAAGAATTCCCTACTGACCCAGGAGCTGGAAGAGTGCAAAGCCCAACTGGGGGCCGCACTAGCCGCGGAAGGGGAGCCTAAGGAGACCCCCTCAGGTAATATTCATTTCAAAAGATAAGTATGTGGTGAAGCACGGCTTGTGTGCGAATCTGACAAATAAAATCGCATATGGCGCCGGATTGAATCCGGAAAGGCAACACCTCGAACGCCAACTAAAGGCTGGTGAGAGGGTGCTGTTAAAGGTGATGGGGGAGAAGAACGTTCTCCAAGATGCCAACACCCGGCTGGGCGTTGAGCTAAAAGATGTTTGTGCCCAGCTGTCAAACTCCGTGAAGGAGAATCAGCGGCTTCAGCGCGGCATATTTAGTAAGTGCTTGAGCGCACCTTTTAAAAGAAAGTTCGGCGGTGCCGTTGATTAACAGAGCAATATCCGTAGGTATGTTAATAGGTCGTCCTGCAGAGGAGATGCTCGGTTCTACGGGTGACCTTCTTCTCGAGCTCTTGCAATTGCTCGATCGAGTTCGGCAGGCGATGCGAGGCATCGCCCAAGTCCTGTGGCCATCCGTTTCCACACCCAAGGGTCTTGGAGAGCTTGCGGAGAAGCTGAGGGGAGCACGGCGGCGATTCCAGTTGTGGAAGATATCAGCCTACCGTCAAGGCGCTAGGGAGGCCTGGGCTATGGTGAAGACGCGATATTCACAGGTCAACCCCAACCATATGGCCGAGGTTGGTCCTGTAGGGCCCGATGGGAAGGAGATCCCTGTGAGCTTAGTATACGGCCAAGTGGAGTTGGCCGCAAAGTATTCCCAGCAGGACTATAAATTAGACAGCCTGTTAGATGGTATTGAGGAGGAGTACAGTCAGTCAAAATGACTATGTAATTTTAATTGACATTTATAATGCCTTCTAGCCGGATTGTAGATCATTTGTCATGGCCAACCTTTTCGCTTCAGCCTCGGGACCTGACGGTCCGGAGAGTGTCTGAATTCCCATGTGGTTATATAGGATCCGGGGAATGCATGGAGACCAGGCGTAGGGGTCATTGTGGCGTGAACAGACAAGTGCCCGACTAGTTATGTTATATTACATGGTTAGTAAGAAACATCTTCCAGGGAGAATAGTTCCGTTAGGGGTTCCTTTCCCTAGGAGGCATGCCCTAAAGTGCATGTCCCTGATGCAAAGAGAAACGCAGAAAAAACATCTGGGGGCACGTGGAAAAAATAAAAAAGATCGTCTTTAGTTCACCGACCGAATATTCCCTTAAGAATGCTAGCTTTCGGCTTCACCCAGTCTGAGGTACACGTCCGGCTGACCCGGCAGTAACAATCGCAGAGGTGCTCCCTTTACCGCCTAGCCGAACAATCTGGAATGTAGGGGTAAGCACAGGAGCCAGGCAACCCAGCTTGGCCAAAATTTAAGTCATATCGATGCATATAGTGGTGAATAAAAGGTACATGCGGAAGTTTGACACATGTGTTGGGCGTGAAGCCCATAGAAGTAAGCTTCTGTCGAAAGAAGCCCCCAGGTTTGCTGAGCGCGGGTAGCGCGTCACTTTGTGAGCCTCTAAAGGCTATAAGAGGGGAAGAGATAGAGAAGGAGAGAAATGTACGGCAGAAGGTATATATAAAAAATGGACAGAGTAAGGAGACGAACACGGGATCCGGTGCTAGGCATAGAATCTTCGGAGGCGGGCGGCGTTCCATGGGTTCGGCTCGAGTCGGTTATCCGATGCACTTCACAGGCGGTACACTCCACCAGTCAGGACATGGTCGATGATGAAGGGACCTTCCCACTTGGGCTTGAGTTTGTCCTTTTTCTTGTCCGGCAGGCGTAGAACTAGTTCGCTAACGTTGTAATTTTTGGCCCGTACTTCTCTGCTTTGATATCTTCAAGCCTGCTGTTGATAAAATGCGGAACGGGCCTTTGCCACGTCACGCTCCTCCTCTAAGGCGTCCAAATTGTCCTGCCGATCGAGCTCGGCTTCTCTTTCTTCATACATGCGCACTCGAGGTGAGTCATGAATTATGTCGCAAGGCAAAACTGCCTCAGCGCCGTACACCATGAAGAATGGTGTGTATCCGGTGGTGCGATTCGGCGTGGTCCGTAGCCCCCAGAGTACGGAGTCGAGCTCCTCTACCCAGTGCGTGTTAGATTCCTTGAGGGACCGCACCAGTGTGGGTTTGATGCCGCTCATGATAAGACCATTTGCAAGTCCGACCTGGCCGTTGGTTTGTGGGTGATAGACGGAAGCATAATCGAGCTTGATGCCCATGTTTTTGCACCAGAGTTTTACCTTGTCGGCCATGAAGTTCGTGCCGTTATCAGTGATGATGCTGTGGGAACGCCGTAACGGTGTACAACCCCGGATATAAAGTCTATCACAGGTCCGGATTCGGCCGTCTTAACAGGCTTGGCTTCTATCCATTTGGTGAACTTATCCACCATGACCAGTAAGTATTTGTGCTTGTGGGTTCCGCCTTTAGGCGGTCCAACCATGTCAAGCCCCCAGACCGCGAAAGGCCAAGTGATGGGGATGGTTTGGAGGGCAGTAGGTGGCATATGGCTTTGGTTTGCAAAGAGCTGGCAACCGGTGCATTTTTGGACTAAGTCCTGGGCATCTGCCCGAGCCGTCGGCCTATAAAAGCCTGTACGGAAGGCCTTGCTTACAAGGGACCGAGCTGCAGTGTGATGACCACCGAGTCCGGCATGAATTTCAGCCAGGAGGTCACGCCCTTCCTCTTCGGAGATGCACCTTTGAAAGACTCCGGTAGTGCTTTTCTTATAAATCTCTCCTTCATGGACTTTGTAGGCTTTGGATCGCTGCACTATGCAGCGTGCCTCATTTTGGTCCTCGGGGAGTTCCTGCCTAGTAAGGTAGGCGAGGAATGGTTCTGTCCACGGGGCTATGACGGCCATTATTACGTGGGCTGAGGGTGTTATTTCATTGGCAGAGCCGCCGATTGTGTCAGAATGTTCGATGTCGGGCAGTGCGGTTGGGTCCCGGCTATTGTTGTGCGGCTCCCCTTTCCATACTACGGATGGCTTGGACAGCCTTTCCAAGAAGATGTTGGGGTGGACTACATCGCGTTTTGCGCTGATGCATGCCAGGACATCTGCCGCCTGATTATTTTCCCGGGCTATGTGGTGAAATTCAAGCCCTTTGAACCGAGCTAACATTTTTAGGACGACGTTACGGTAAGCTGCCATCTTTGGATCTTTGGCGTTGAAGTCTCCATTTATTTGGGATATTGCGAGGTTTGAGTCCCCGCGCACCTCTAGGCGTTGAATGCCCATGGATACTACCATCCGAAGACCATGTAAAAGGGCCTCATATTCGGCTGCATTGTTGGAGTCTGTGTACATAATCTGTAGTACGTATTGAACTATGTCTCCTGTGGGGGATGTCAGAACGACACCAGCCCCCAGTCCGGCCAACATCTTGGAGCCGTCTAAATGCATGATCCAATTTGAATATGTGCCGTACTCTTTACGGAGTTCGGCCTCCGTCCATTCTGCGACGAAATCGGCCAAAACTTGTGACTTGATGGCTCGTCGTGGCTTATAAGTTATGTCGAACGGGAGGAGATCGATGGCCCATTTCGCGATCCAGCCCATTGTGTCACGGTTGTTAATAATGTCATTAAGTGGTAGTTCCGAGGCTACTGTTATTGAACACTCTTGGAAGTAGTGTCGTAGCTTCCGGGATGCCATGAATACCGCGTACGCAATCTTTTGATAATGCGGGTACCGTGGTTTGCAGGGAGTGAGAACAGTGGACACATAATAGACAGGCCTTTGAAGGGGGAATTTGTGTCCGTCCGCTTCTCGTTCGACGACGAGCACTGCGCTTACAACCTAATGTGTTGCTGTGATGTACAATAGCATTGGTTCGCCGATGTTTGGCGCGGCCAGGACTGGGTTTGTTGCCAGTATGGCTTTTATTTCGTCGAGTCCGGCCGTGGCTGCGTCCGTCCATTTGAAGTGTTCGGTGCGCCGAAGGAGGCGGTAAAGGGGGAGGGCCTTTTTCTCCTAGGTGGGAGATAAAGCGGCTTAGAGCCGCCACACATCCGGTTAACTTTTGTATTTGTTTGAGGTCCTTTGGGTTATCCAATTGCGACAGAGCTCAGATCTTGGCTGGATTGGCTTCAATTCCTCTACTGGATACAATGAAGCCCAAGAGGTTTCCGGCTGGAACGCCGAAAACGCATTTTTCCGGGTTGAGCTTGATGTCATATGTTCGGAGATTATCAAATGTGAGCCTCAAGTCGTCTACTAGAGATTCAACATGTCTTGTTTTGACGACCACATCATCTACGTATGCCTCCACTGTTTTACCGATCTGGCTTGCCAGACATGTCTGAATCATGCGCTGATATGTTGCGCCGGCGTTTTTGAGCCTGAAGGGCATTGTGTTGAAGCAGAATGGCCCATATGGTGTGATAAATGCCGTTGCGGCTTGGTCTGATTCTGCCATCTTGATTTGATGGTAGCGAGAATATGCGTCGAGGACACACAACGAATCGTGTCCTACGGTGGCATCGATAATTTGATCGATGCGGGGGAGAGGGAAGGGATCCTTTGGGCAAGCCTTGTTGAGGTCTTTAAAATTGACACACAGGCGCCAGGATTTGTCCTTCTTTGGTACCATCACCAGGTTTGCTAGCCAGTCCGGATGTTTTATATCTCTGATGAATCCGGCTTCCAATAGCTTTGCTAGCTCTTCTCCCATAGCATGTCTCTTAGGTTCGGAAAAACGCCGAAGAGCCTGTTTGACAGGTTTGAATCCTGTTTGGATATTTAAGCTGGGCTCGGCCAGCCTGCGTGGGATTCCTGGCTGTACGAAGGATGCCAGGTGAAAATGTCCCAGTTCTCCCATAGGAACTCTCGCAATGCGGCGTCGACATCAGGGTTTAACTGTGCCCCGATGGAAGCTGTTTTGTTGGGCTCCGTTGGATGGTCTTGGAATTTGACTATTTCGTCCGCTGGTTTAAAGGAGGTGGACTTGGATCTTTTGTCAAGTATCATGTCGTCCCTATTCACGGTAGAGCGCATCGCAGTCAGTTCCTCGGCTGCTAGGGCTTCGGATAGTGCCTCGAGGGCTAGTGCGGCTATCTTGTTTTCGGCGCGGAGTGCTACATCCGGATCACTACCGAGAGTGATGATCCCGTTAGGCCCGGGCATCTTGAGCTTCATGTACCTGTAATGGGGTATTGCTTGGAAGATTGTGAATGCTTCCCGCCCTAGCAAAGCGTGATAACCATTGCTGAACGGGGCCACGTGGAACGTGACTTCTTTGGACCTGTAATTGTTCGGCGTGCCGAACACCACATCCAGTGTGATTTTTCCTATACAGCGCGCTTCCCGACTGGGGATTATTCCTCTGAAGGTTGTGCTGCTTCGCGTGATCAATCCACTGCCGCCGTCCATGAGTACCTTGGTGAGACGAAAGCCGTCCACTATTGGACTGAGGACCAATGCGGCTGGTGCTCGGGCTGTTCGGAATTTAGGTTCATCATTGGCGTTGAAGGTAATGGCCGTGTCACTCCACGGGTTTACTGTTGCTACTTGGTAGACTTCAGCAAGGCTGCGGAGTGTCCTTTTTCGCATATTATTTGATGCGAAGGTCTCGAAGACTGTTAGTACCGTATTGGAGTCTCCGGGGTGGCTTTCTGTGGTCTCCGTGATTAGGACGTTCTCGCCGATCTTGGCCACCTGCCGGAGAATCCAACATGCTCTAAGGCTGTGAGTTGGTATGGCGTCCTTTGTGCTATGAATTTTACAGGGTCCATTAAGCCATCCTTCCAGTACGGTTCCATGCCCTGGAGAGGGTTTTTGCTTTTTGGTGTTTGACCCGGGTGTCTGGCGATGATGCACCCTCTTGTTTCGGACTGGGCTTGCATTAAGTGCCGGATTGTCCCAAAATTTTGTTTCGGTTTTCCGGGCGCTTTCCATCGCACAGTACTTTCAATGAAAGCACCAATGTCGGTGTCAAAACCGGCGGATCTCGGGTAGGGGGTCCCGAACTGTGCGTCTAGGCCGGATGGTAACAGGAGGCAGGGGACACGAAGTTTTACCCAGGTTCGGGCCCTCTCGATGGAGGTAAAACCCTACGTCCTGCTTGATTGATATTGATGGTATGGGTATTACAAGAGTTGATCTACCACGAGATCAGAGAGGCTAAACCCTAGAAGCTAGCCTATGGTATGATTGTTGATGTGTATGTTGTCCTACGGACTAAAACCCTTCGGTTTATATAGACACCGTATAGGGTTAGGGTTACATAGAGTCGGTTACAATGGTAGGAGATCTGAAAATCCGTATCGCCAAGCTTGCCTTCCACGCCAAGGAAAGTCCCTTCCGGACACGGGACAGAGTCTTCAATCTTGTATCTTCATAGTCCAGGAGTCCGGCTTGAAGGTATAGTTCGGCTATCCGAACACCCCCTAATCCAGGACTCCCTCAGCGACCACGTCCGGCACGGGGGCGTCACCGCTGCCTCTCTCCACGATCGGGAACTTGCCGCCGGCTTCCCCCGACTGCCTCGTGAACTCCAGGGGCAGCGGCGGGGAGTTCAAAGGGGTGACGAACACCGCCGACCGCCGGGGCGCGACTTCCTTAGCCGGCTGCTTTGCCGCAACGGCGGCCTCGGCCACCTCCAGCTTCTTCAGGGCGGAGGCCTGCGCCTTCTCGGCCTCCGCTTTCTCCCAGCGGGCGGCCTCGTCCTCCTTGCGCTTCTCCCGCACGTTCCGCTCCGTCGCCTCCCGAAGGTCGGCGGCGGGGTCAATCCGCCGAGTGGTGGCAGACGTCTCCACCGACCCCATGACGGAGGCGGCGGCAACCCTCTCAAGAGTGAGGGGAGCCAGAGGCGAGAAAAGCATATGAAAAACTCAGACAAGATTAACAAAGAGAAAATAAAGATAAGGGACGGAGGCGCTTACGCAGAGACCAGCGGCGGCTTCTTCACCTCCTTGCGGAAGCGGTTGACTTTCGCGGCCACCTCTTCCCGCTTGGTCGCGGCGGCCGCTCCCTTGAACTTCTTCGACCGGCCACCAAGCGTACTCGGCCCGGCCCGGCGCTTCTTCGCACCGCCTTGAGCGTCCAAGCCGGCGGAGGAACTCGTGCTTGGTTGGCCGGCTTTTGGCTGGCGACGCGGGGCGACTTCTCCCTCGGCCTCGTCGTCAGGCCAGTCGGCGAAAGTGGCCGAAGGCCTGGAGCTGCCTGCCTCTACTCCTCCTCCCTCGACGTCGGCTTCCATGGCTACCGCCCCCAAGTCGGGATCGTCGACATCGCTCTCTGCCCGATCGGGGACAAACTGACGAGCCGGCCCCGCGGTGCCGGCCGAGGGAGGGACGAGAGGATTCTGATTCAAAGAAAAACGGTCAGACTTGACAAGTCGAACTCGGTAGCAAAAGAAACAGAAGAAGAAGGAAGACGACTTACAAGAGGCGGGGGGTTGGCGCGCGAATACGGCTCCTTCCCGAACCGCCAGTCCACCGAGAGACCGCAGTTCGCAATGTAGTTCACCGTGTTCCCCACCTCCGTGTGAGAAATGTCCTTAGAGCACATCCGACTCGGGTCCCGATGACCGCTCATCTGGCAGATCAGGTGAGGTCGGCCTTGGTGTGGGAGGACTCGGCGTGCCACGAAGGCGGCCAGCAAGTCGGTCCCGGTCAGGCCCTCCAACTGCGTCAGCACTCGGAGTCGCGTGATGGCGGCGGCACCAGCGGGAGACAGCATCCTGGCTCGGTGTGACCAGCTGGGGAGCCTTCCAGGCGGCGCTCTGGCTTCATAAGCCGACAGGTTGACCCAGTCACCTTCTGGGCGACGTTCTTCATATACAAATATGATCGCTGCCACATCTTCACCGACTTAATTAGTGCGATGGTGGGAAACGGATTGTCGGCCACTGATCTCCGCATCGCGATGAATGCACCGCACTGGGCTGACATGCCGGCAACGTGTGTGCCAAGCTTGGATTGGAAGAACTCCCCCCAGAGCTCGATGGTGGGGAGAACGCCGAGGAAGCCTTCGCACAGGGTGGCGAAGGCAGCCAGCAGCACCACCATGTTCGGAGTAAGGTGGTGCGGCTGGAGCCCGTGGAACTCCAAGAAGGAGCAGAAGAAGCCGCTCGCCGGTAGTCCCAGGCCGCGCATGAGGTGCGAGCAGAATATGACCCGCTCGCCCTCCTCCGGCGCCGGTGATATCTCTCCCTGCGGCGCGAGGCGGACCCGCACTAAGTCCCTGCCAGGCAGCCGCCGTGTCTGACGGAGGATCTCGATGTCGTCATCGTCAACCTCGGAGTCGTCCCACACTCCGGAGCGAACAGCAGGAGGCACGGTGGCGGAGGAGGAGCTCATCGCTGCAAGCACGGCGTGGTTCGGAGCAGCAGCGGCAAGAAGAAGAAGCAAGAAGGAGCGAAAGGAAGTGGGGAGAATGGGCGCGCGCGCTTCGCCGCCCCCTCCCCCCGCCTACTTGTAGGCTCGTGGACTGAGAAGTCGAGGGGGCGGACGTGGGATTAACTGCGCCCGGGACCCCACAACCCCCACGATTTACCACACGAAGTTACCACGCGCAATAACCGCGCGGGAACCCCAACCGTCCGCGCGGCCGCAACGGATCCGTTCGCATGTCGAGGCGCAGTAGTGGTGGGCCGCGCCTGTAGGCCTGTTGTTGGTGTCAAAACCGGTGGATCTCGGGTAGGGGGTCCCGAACTATGCGTCTAGGTCGGATGGTAACAGGAGGCAGGGAACACGACGTTTTACCCAGGTTCGGGCCCTCTTGATGGAGGTAAAACCCTACGTCCTGCTTGATTAATATTGATGATATGGGTAGTACAAGAGTAGATCTACCACGAGATCAAGGAGGATAAACCCTAGAAGTTAGCCTATGGTATGATTGTTGTGTATGGAGTTGATTGCCTACGGACTACAACCCTCCGGTTTATATAGACACCGGATAGGGTTAGGGTTACATAGAGTCGGTTACAATGGTAGGAGATCTTGAATATCCGCATCGCCAAGCTTGCCTTCCACGCCAAGGAAAGTCCCATCCGGACACGGGACGAAGTCTTCAACCTTGTATCTTCATAGTCCAGGAGTCCGGCTGAAGGTATAGTCCGGCTACCCGAACACCCCCTAATCCAGGACTCCCTCAGTAGCCCCCAAACCAGGCTTCAATGACGATGAGTCCGGCGCGCAGATTGCTCGGTATTGCAAGGCGGGTTCTTCTCCAAATCTTGTGTACCTGTAGGAATAATGTCCAATTTTTGTAATGTAGTCCTCCTCGGCTTCCACGCCCAATAATGGCCGTCTTCCACGTGTCAAACGAATGCGAAAAGCCGGGGCGTTTTTACATCCACACCCCTAGCCGTATAAACGAGCCGCCTATTTAACGGGATGGGGATTTAGGTCCGAACCACATCTTCTCGTTTCCGCGAGTTATCATCAGAGCGCTTCCAGCAAAGGTCCATTCCAACATGGCCAGCCGTCGCAGCTCCTCCCCTCGCCCCTCCGGTCACAAACCCGGGGACTGGGAGGGTTGCACCATCCCGCATAGCGAGTTAGTGTCGCTTCAGGCCAAGGGATTTCTCCCTCAGGCATACATGGTCCCGGTCCAAGCCGGTCTCGCCACCTACAATGGCGGAAAACAAGCGGAGAGCACCCCCAATCCTTCTAAAGGAGAGCGGGTGTGCCTCGTCCCCTATCTAATAAGGGGACTGGGATTTCCAATTCATCCATTTCTCCGCGGGCTTCTGGAGTTCTACGGCCTCCAACTGCACAATCTCACGCCCGCCTCCGTATTGCATATTGCGGGTTTCGTCGCCCTTTGCGAGCTATTTTTAGGCGTTGAGGCTCATTTCGCGCTGTGGAAGAGGTTATTCTGCCTGGTGCCCCGTTCTCAAGAGTGGTCCATATACCAAGTGGGCGGAGCCGAAGTATGGCGCATCGCCGGGACCGGATACCTATCCGGAACCCCAAAGAAGGTGTCCGAGGACTGGCCGTCGGAATGGTTTTACATAGATGACGTCCCGCTACTGGACCCTATCTGGGTCGGTCTCCCTGAGGTCAACAGTGCTCCATTGAAGAAACGCTTGAGCTGGCGTCCGCGGAGCCCTCAGAGAGAAAGCGACAGAGACGTCCTTTACCTGATGGGCCGGATAAGACTGCTGGCTCATTCCGGACTAGCCATGATTGGAGTCATGGCCGCATGCATTATGCGGGGGGGGGGGGGGGGGTGCAGCCGCTTCAATATAGAGGCCACCCCATGTGGGATTTCAACGGGGAGGATGACGCCACCCGTTACGGTCGTAAGGGGCCGGCCTCAGCTGCCGCGCTAGTAAAGATCTTATCCTCTTTGTACAAGGGAGAAGAGGAGGAATTGGGTAAGTGAACAATTGCGCTTGCCCGTTTGTTTTATACTCCCACGGTTAGATATGTAGTCTGACGACTTCAGTGCAGGAACTGCGACAGGAGGTAAAGGATATAAACAGCCGCCCTCCACAGCCCGAGGACCCAGAACGGTCCCTCGATCCGGACTCCGAAGAGGATCCGGACATATCGGTGGAGCTTATCGACGGGGTGTTCTATCAGCTAAGCAAGGACAATACCTTGGTAGCCATCATGGCTGATTATACAGGGTTAATCCCGGCCTCCCAGGTGACAGAAACCGGAGTCTCATTCCCTTGAGAGAGATTCTACTCTCACGTGTTCCGGTGTTTTTGACGACAACTGTGTTTTGCAGGGTAGATTTCCGTGGCAGGAGGCTGAACCTGCGGCGGCTAGCCAACGAGGGGCCGCAGGGCCCTGTGGGACAAAAAGGAATGCAGTCCGGACTAAGATGCCGGCGCAAAGGTATAGCGCACCCTCTGTTTCCCTGGTATTATTCTGTCAGGGCATATTAGCGTTCGCGCTATCTTCAGAATGAAGAGACCTTGCCGGACTACATCCGGAGAGGTTGCCAATCGCGCCTCCACCAGCCAGGCTCCAACGCCTGGCCAGGAAGCGGAGGCGAGCACAAGGCGCGCACCGGACGCTCCTCCGACAGAGGATGCGGACAGGCTGTCTGCCACAAATTCTGAAGTGGAGAGTGCCATGAACCATAGGCGTCGCCGGACAGTTCTACGCGACGCTTGTTTCTCCCAAGAGGCTTTAGATGCCTTTAAATCGGGAGATGCGTACCTCCGTGCCGCTCAAAATGGTTTAGCCAGAGCCACGGAGCAGTATGTGAAAGACATACGGGTAAGAAAATTTTGGTTAAACATATATATGCCAGTAGCCCCTCAGACTTGAAGCAGTTAGAGCAACTAATTTAAGGATCATTTAATATGCAGGTTCCTACAGAGAAGAATACCGTACTGTCCCAGGAGCTGGAAAAGTGCAAGGCCCAACTAGAGGCCGCACTAGCCGCAGCAGGGGAGCCCAAAGAGACCCTCTCAGGTAAGATACACTTCGAAAGATTAGTATTGTGCGGTGTGGGTGCAAATCTAACAAATCATAGTGCAGATGGCGCCGGACTCGATCCGGACAAGCAACAACTCTTACGCCGGCTAAAGGCCGGTGAGAGTACATTGACAAAGGTGAGGCGAGAGAAGAATGATCTTCAGGATGCCAACACCAAGCTGGACGTCGAACTTAAAGATGTTCGTGGCCAGCTGTCGCACTCCACGAAGGAGAATCAGCGGCTTCGACGCGGCATTTTTAGTAAGTGCTTGAACGAACTTCGAATAAAAAAGTTCGGCGAGGAAGTCGACTAACAGAGTAATGTCTGTAGGTATGCTCACAGGTCGTCCTGCAGAGGAGATGCCCGGTTCTACGGGTGACCTTCTTCCCGAACTCTTGCAACTGCACGAGCAAATTCGGCAGGCGATGCGGGGTATTGCCCAAGCCTTATGGCCTGCCCACTCCGTGCCCGAGGGCCTTGGAGAGCTTGCAGAGAAGCTGAAGGGAGCTCGGCGGCGCTTCCGGTTGTGGAAGATATCATCCTGCCGACAAGGCGCTAGGGAGGCCTGGGCCATGGTGAAGACTCGTTTTACGAAGTCTGACCCAAACCACATGGCCGAGGTCGGACCAGTGGGGCCTGACGGGAAGGAGATCCCTGTGAGCTTAGTATACGGCCAAGTAGAGTTGGCCGCAAAGTATTCCCAGCAGGACTGTAAATTAGACAGCCTGATAGATGGTATAGAAGAGGAATACAATCAGTCAGAATGACTATGTAATTTTGAATTGACATGTGTAATGCCTTCTAGCCGGATTGTAGATCGTTTGTCATTGCCGACCTTTTTGCTTCAACCTCGGGACCTGACGGTCCGGATTGTGTCCGAATACCATAGCGGTTATATAAGAACCGGGGTATGCGTGGAGACCAGGCGTAGGGGTCATTAGTGCTTTATCAGACAAGTGCCCAACTAGTTATGTTATATTACATGGTTAGTAAGAAACATCTTCCAGAGAGAATAGTTCCGTTAGGGGTTCCTTTCGCTGGGAGGCATGCCCTAAAGTGCATGTCCGGACTGCGTGAAAAGACACAGAAAAAAAAGCATCTGGGGGCGCATAAAATGAGTAAAAAGATCATCTTTTATTTCACCGACCGAATATTCCCTTAAGAACGCTAGCTTTCGGCTTCACGCAGTCTGATGTACACATCCGGTTGACCCGGCAGTAACAATCGCAGAGGTGCTCCCTTTACCGCCTAGCCGAACAATCGGGAACGTAGGGGTAAGCACAGGAGCCAGGCAACCCAGCTTGGCCAAAACTTAAGTCATATCGATGCATATAATGGTGAAGAAAAAGGTACATGCGGAAGTTTGACGCATGTGTTGGGCGTGAAGCCCGTATAAATAAGCTTCTATTAAAGAAGCCCCCAGGTTTAATAAGCGCGAGTGGCGTGTCACTAGATGAGCCTTTAAGGGCTATAAAAGAAAAGAGCGGAAGGAGAGAAATGTAAGACAGAAAAAATGCAAAAAATGGAGAGAGGAAGGAGACGAACACAGAGTCCGGCGCTAGGCATAGAATCTTCGGAGACGGGTGGCGTTCCATGGGTTCGGCTCGAGTCGGTTATCCGACGCATCTCGCAGGCGGTACGCCCCACCAGTCAGGACTTGGTCGATTATGAATGGACCTTCCCACTTGGGCTTGAGTTTGTCCTTTTTCTTATCCGGCAGGCGTAGAACTAGTTTGCCAACATTGTAATTTTTGGCCCGTACTTCTCTGCTTTGATATCTTCGGGCCTGCTATTGATAAAATGCGGAATGGGCTTTTGCCACGTCATGCTCCTCCTCCAAGGCGTCCAGGTTGTCCTGCCGATCGAGCTCGGCTTCTCTTTCTTCGTACATGCGCACTCTAGGTGAGTCATGAATTATGTCGCAGGGCAGAACTGCCTCTGCGCCGTACACCATAAAAAATGGTGTGTATCCGGTGGTGCGATTTGGCGTGGTCCGCAGCCCCCATAGCACGGAGTCGAGCTCCTCTACCCAGTGCGTGTTAGATTCCTTGAGGGACCGCACCAGTCTGGGTTTAATGCCGCTCATGATAAGACCATTTGCACGTTCGACCTGGCCGTTGGTTTGTGGGTGATAGACGGAAGCATAATCGAGCTTGATGCCCATGTTTTTGCACCAGAGTTTTACCTTGTCGGCCATGTAGTTCGTGCCGTTATCAGTGATGATGCTGTGGGGGACGCCGTAACGGTGTACAACCCCGGATATAAAGTCTATCACAGGTCCGGATTCGGCCGTCTTAACAGGCTTGGCTTCTATCCATTTGGTGAATATATCCACCATGACCAGTAAGTATTTTTTCCTATCGGTCCCACCTTTAAGGGGTCCGACCATGTCAAGCCCCCAGACCGCAAAAGGCCAGTTGATGGGTATAGTTTGGAGTGCGGTGGGTGGCATATGGCTTTGGTTGGCAAAAAGTTGGCAACCAGCGCATAGTTGGACTAGGTCCTGAGCGTCTGCCCGGGCCGTCGGCCAATAAAAGCCTGTGCGGAAAGCCTTGCTAACAAGGGACCGAGCAGCGGCGTGGTGACCACCAAGTCCGGCATGAATTTCAGCCAGAAGGTTCCGCCCTTCCTCTTCGGAGATGCACCTTTGAAGGACTCCGGTAGTGCTTTTCTTATAAAGCTCTCCCTCATGGACTCTACAGGCTTTAGATCGCCGCACTATGCAGCGGGCCTCGTTTTGGTCCTCCGGGAGTTCCCGCCTAGTAAGGTAGGCTAGGAATGGTTCTGTCCACGGGGCGATAACCGCCATGATTACATGGGCTGAAGGTGTAATTTCATTAGCAGAGCCTCCAATTGTGTCAGATTGTTCGGTGTCGAGTGGTGCGGCTGGGTCCGGGCTGTTATTTGCGGGTTCCCCCTCCCATGCTACGGATGGCTTGAACAATCTTTCCAAAAATATGTTGGGGGGGATTGCATCGCGTTCCGCTCCGATGCGTGCCAGGACGTCCGCTGCTTGATTGTTTTCTCGGGCTATATGGTGAAACTCCAGCCCTTCGAACCGAGCTGACATTTTTAGGACGGCGTTGCGGTAAGCTGCCATTTTTGGGTCCTTGGCGTCAAAGTCTCCATTTATTTGGGATATCGCGAGGTTTGAATCCCCGCGTACCTCTAGGCGCTGGATACCCATGGATACTGCTATCCGGAGACCATGTAGGAGGGCCTCATATTTGGCTGCATTGTTGGAATCCGTGTACATGATCTGGAGCACATATTGGACTGTGTCTCCTGTGGGGGACGTCAGGACGACGCCAGCCCCCAGTCCGGCCAACATTTTGGAGCCGTCGAAATGCATAATCCAGTTTGAATATGTGTCGTACTCTTTAGGGAGCTCGGCCTCCGTCCATTCTGCGACGAAGTCGGCCAAAACTTGCGATTTAATAGCTCACCGTGGCTTATAGGTTATATCGAACGGGAGAAGCTCGATGGCCCATTTTGCAATCCGGCCCGTTGCATCGCGGTTGTTGATAATATCGTTGAGTGGTACTTCCGAGGCTACTGTTATGGAACACTCTTGAAAGTAGTGTCGTAGCTTCCGGGATGCCATGAATACCGCGTATGCAATCTTTTGATAATGCGGGTACCGTGATTTGCACGGAGTGAGGACAGTGGATACGTAGTAGACCGGCCTTTGAAGGGGGAATTTGTGTCCATCCGTTTCCCGCTCGACAACGAGCACTTCGCTGACAACTTGATGTGTTGCTGCAATGTACAATAACATAGGTTCGCCGGTGTTTGGCACGGCCAGGACTGGGTTTGTTGCCAATATGGCTTTTATTTCATCAAGTCTGGCCGTGGCGGCATCCGTCCACTCGAAGTGTTCGATGCACCGAAGGAGGCGATAGAGGGGTAGTGCCTTTTCTCCCAAGCGGGAGATGAAGCGGCTTAAAGCCGCCACGCATCCGGTTAATTTTTGTATTTGTTTGAGGTCCTTTCGGATATCCAATTGTGACAAAGCTCGGATTTTGGCTGGATTTGCTTGAATTCCTCTACCGGATACAATGAAGCCCAAGAGCTTTCCGGCTGAAATGCCGAAGACGCATTTTTCCGGGTTGAGCTTGATGTCATATTTTCGGAGGTTATCGAATTCAAGCCTCAAGTCGTCTACTAGAGATTCGACATGTCTTGATTTGACGACCACATCATCCACATACGCCTCCACTGTTTTGCCGATCTGGTTTGCCAGACATGTCTGGATCATGCGCTGATATGTTGCGCCGGCGTTTTTCAGCCCGAAGGGCATTGTGTTGAAGCAGAATGGGCCGTATGGTGTGATGAATGCTGTTGCGGCTTGGTCTGATTCTGCCATCTTGATTTGATGGTAACCGGAGTATGCGTCGAGGAAACACAACGAGTCGTGTCCTGCGGTGGCATCGATAATTTGATCGATACGGGGGAGGGGGAAGGGATCCTTTGGGCAAGCCTTGTTAAGGTCTTTAAAATCGACACACAGGCGCCAGGATTTGTCCTTCTTTGGTACCATCACCAGGTTTGCTAGCCAGTTCGGATGTTTTATGTCTCTAATGAATCTGGCCTCCAATAGCTTGGCTAGCTCCTCTCCCATAGCCTGTCTCTTGGGTTCGGAAAAACGCCGAAGGGCTTGTTTGATAGGTTTGAATCCTTTTAGGATATTTAAGCTATGTTCGGCCAGCTTGCGTGGGATCCTTGGCATGTCTGAAGGGTGCCAGGCGAAAATGTCCCAGTTCTCTCGTAGGAACTCTCGCAGTGCGGCGTCTACATTAGGGTTCAGTCGTGCCCCGATGGAAGCTGTTTTATTGGGGTCCGTTGGATGGACCTGGAATTTGACTATTTCGTCAGCTGGCTTGAAGGATGTGGATTTGGATCCCTTGTCGAGTATCACATCATCCCTGTTAACCGTGGAGCGCAGTGCAGTCAGTTCCTCGGCCGCTAAGGCTTCAGATAGTGCCTCAAGGGCTAATGTGGCCGTCTTGTTTTCGGCGCGGAGTGCTATGTCCGGATCACTAGCTAGAGTGATAATTCCGTTCGGCCCGGGCATCTTAAGCTTCATGTACCCGTAATGGGGTATTGCGTGGAAGATTGTGAATGCTTCCCGCCCTAGTAAAGCGTGATATCCGCTTTTGAACAGGGCCACCTGAAACGTGACTTCTTCGGACCTGTAATTATCCGGCGTGCCGAACACCACATCTAGTGTGATTTTTCCTGTGCAGCGCGCTTCCCGACTGGGGATTATTCCTCTAAAGGTTGTGCTGCTTCGCTCGACACGGTTCCAGTCTATTTCCATTTTTTGAAGGGTTTCCTCATAAATGAGGTTCAGTCCGCTGCCTCCATCCATGAGCACCTTGGTGAGGCGAAAGTCGTCCACTATGGGACTGAGGACCAATGTGGCTAGTGCTCGGGCTGTTCGGAATCTAGGTTCATCACTTGCGTTGAAGGTAATGGCAGTGTCCCTCCATGGATGTATCGTTGCAACTTGATAGACTTCGGCGAGGCTGCGGAGTGTTCTTTTTCGCACATTGTTTGATGCGAAAGTCTCGAAGACTGTGAGAACGGTACTGGTGTCCTTGGGCTGGCTTTCTGAGGCCTCCGGAATTAAGAGGTCCTCGCCGATTTTAGCCACCTGCCGGAGTATCCAACATGCTCTAAGGCTGTGAGTTGGTGTGGCGTCCTCTGTACTGTGAATTCTACAGGGTCCATCAAGCCATCTTTCCTGTACGATTCCATGCCCTGTAGAGGGTTTTGGCTTTTTGGTGTTTATCCCGGGTGTCCTGTGATAATGCACCCTCTTAGTTCGGACGGGATTACTATTCAAGGATGGATTATCCCAAAAATTTATTTCGGTTTTCCAGGCGCTTTCCATCGCACAATATTTTTGTACTATGGACGCCACTCAGCGAAGCGTGTGATATCACGACGACTTACGGCGTTAAGGATTCCCTTGTCCGTGCAATTACTGCAGAAAATTGAGATTGCGTCTTCCTCGCGGCAATCCTTTATCCTGTTCATAACCAGGAGGAATCTGGCCCAGTAATGATGTACTGTTTCTTCGGGCCTCTGCCTGATTTGGGAGAGATCGCTTATGATCGGGTGGGCGGGTGTCGTTGAATCTGTAACCTCACCCAATCCAAGATTCAGAGGCCGAAGAGTTTCCGAACTCTGAAGTTCGGATTCTTGGATGTTGTCCAGTGAATCTGGCCCGTTGCCTGATCCTAAGCTCAGGTCTTGAGTTATATCTCCCCCTCCGCGGGTATCCGGCTTGGAGGGGTCGGGAATTCGGACGTAGATAGTCCTTAAAATAGATGAAGGGTCGCCGCACAGCGTCTCTACCACAGCAACGTGGTGGGTGACTTGGGGAGAGTTAATATCTCTTAGATCGGGTTTAAGCCCAACTTGGTCGTAATTCGTAGCGACCCCCAGGGCGGCGATGCGATCCAAGAGCTCGTTTACGGAAGAGAGCTCCATTGGATCTAGCTGCTCGACGAGCTCCGAGCTGACGTGTATGTTGCTTTTGATGACCCGAGAGGTCACCGTCGGCGCAACAGCCGAACAGGCGGTCATGAGGAAACCACCTAGCCGGAGGGTTTGGCCGACAGCCAAGGCTCCCTTAGCAACGGCGCTGTCTTTAAAGACGGGAGGAGGCATCCTTCCTGATTGTGACGGCACAGAGGAAATCTCAATGAAAGCACCAATGTCGGTGTCAAAACCGGCGGATCTCGGGTAGGGGGTCCCAAACTGTGCGTCTAGGTCGGATGGTAACAGGAGGCAGGGAACACGATGTTTTACCCAGGTTCGAGCCCTCTTGATGGAGGTAAAACCCTACGTCCTGCTTGATTAATATTGATGATATGGGTAGTACAAGAGTAGATCTACCACGAGATCAAGGAGGCTAAACCCTAGAAGTTAGCCTATGGTATGATTGTTGTGTATGGAGTTGATTGCTTATGGACTACAACCCTCCAGTTTATATAGACACCGGATAGGGTTATGGTTACATAGAGTCGGTTACAATGGTAGGAGATCTTGAATATCCGCATCGCCAAGCTTGCCTTCCACGCCAAGGAAAGTCCCATCCGGACACGGGACGAAGTCTTCAACCTTGTATCTTCATAGTCCAGGAGTCCGGCTGAAGGTATAGTCCGGCTACCCGAACACCCCCTAATCCATGACTCCCTCACCTGTCCTGTCGCGCGCGTGGGCGATCAGACTAGCTCCGCCACGTGCGCCTCGTGACAGGTCAACCGCGGGTGGCGGCCCGGAAGCTTGTCAGGCACGCCACCTGAACTCCGCCGCAGCGCTCAAACTTTTTTAGGGGCGAGTCGGCCTTGAGCAAGTCCGACTCCGACTAGTCGGCTTGACAGAAGACGACTAGCGAAGCCCAGAGCCGACCGCCGGAAAGAAGAAACTGTTGAGGCTCCATGACATATCGCCCTCGGAGCCTCACCAGATTCGGGGACTACCGTCGGAGTAATGGGCCACGGGTAGGCAACCCAGGCCCAGAAGCTTTCAAGACATCGGGGCAGACTGCGCCCCTCGAGGCCCCAGGACGAAGAGCCGCCTTCCGAGAGTCGGCGGCGAGGCGGCTGGCTGGTCACTCATGGCCGAGCCCCAGGGACGACTTCAGGATAAGCAGACTCCTGACCGGTGACTTCCAGAGAAGCCAGCCTTGGGGAGTTGGCCCACGACGCCAACAACCCCCATGCCCTCATAAAGAGGGATGGGACGGGGAGTGGCCACAGTGAGGACCACTCCCACCCCTTTTTCCAAGGGCAGGCGTGGCTACAGTACGCCGTACCCACGAAGATTTCCGCGTGGCGCGACACTGTTGCCATGTCAGCCCTGACATCAGCCCCAGGGGGCGGAGCCCTGTGCCCACGACGGCCTGCTGGTACGACCCAGGGATGATGGGTCCCACCAGTCGGCGGGCGTACGAAAGACGGCGAAAGCACCACCAGTCGGCCTAGATGGGAGTCGGCCACCAGAAGTCGGTCGGCCCCTCCCACGGGCCCCACGCGCCATTAATCAGACACGACAAGTAGTGGCCATAGTGATCACCCGCCAGACGGCGGGGCTGTCGCCACGACCTCATGACCGAGCCTGCGTCATCAGAGGCACGACTACAGTAATCTGCAGCCGGCAAAGACCCGCCCGCGGCGGACGCGGCCTGTCGGCCCCACACCAAGCCAGTTGGCGGGGCCCACCAGTCGGCGGGCCCCAGGAGTCGGCGGATAAGACGCCGGCCAGAGGGACTGACAGCTGGGCCCGCCCCCAGCCGGATTACCATTGTACCCCTGGGGGGGGGGGTAGGCCTATATAAACCCCCCAGAGCATCCATGCAAAGGGTGGGAACCATTAGCACTAGACCAGATCATATAGGAAGGAGAGAGCTAGCCTTACCTTCTCCTACCTCCAGGAAACAGTTCAAGGAGCAACTGTGTAAACACTTTACCATAGTGATCTTGCAGAGACCCCGTAGAGCAGCAGTAGGGGTATTATCTCCCCGGAGAGCCCTGAAGCTGGGTATGATTCGCTAGCGTGCATGTCTTCGCCTTATCCCGTTTCGAGGCACCGGCGACGTTCTACTCGCCCCCACCATGATAAGCCATCCTTTGGCATATGTCGCACCCAACCCCCGACACGAGCCCTCGAAGCCCCTGGCTTGTAATATGATGCTTGTATGACTTATTTTATTTGTAGAGTTGTGTTGTGATATCTTCCCGTGAGTCTCTGATCTTGATCGTACACGTTTGCGTGTATGATTAGTGTACGGTCAAATCGGGGGCGTCACAGTTGCCCCCTCCAGGTGATTTCTCTATGATTTGAACATGGCTCCACAATGGTGCCCTTAGATTTGTAGGTACAGTAGGAGGTTCAGCAGGAGGAGGTGAGAAAAATGAGATCTTCACAGATCAGAGGAGAAAGAAGAGGGGATGAGCTTGGCTGGGAAGGAGAAAAGGAGAAGAGAAGTGTACATACCTGCTTGCTGCGTGACAGGAGGCGTTGGTGAGGAGTAGCAGCTCGTCGCCGGCTAGCCACCACTGCCGCCAGCCCTGGGTGA
This sequence comes from Triticum urartu, assembly GCF_056163025.1. Taxonomy (NCBI): domain Eukaryota; kingdom Viridiplantae; phylum Streptophyta; class Magnoliopsida; order Poales; family Poaceae; genus Triticum; species Triticum urartu. Next base: position 720,384,587 of record NC_141879.1, read on the forward strand.
GTAGCTGCTAGGTACGCAGCCACCAACCGCCGCCTGGTGTGAATTCGGGAGGGAGGAAACAAAACTCGGAGGGAAAGGAAGGGGGCATTGGGGTACTAGGATTGATGTCTGCCTCTTAACTGGGCTGAGTGGTCTCTAAGATGGGCCGGGTCATATCCAAAACGAACTGAAAAAGTATCCTTCAAGTATCTGAATTATTTTAAATCGTTTATTCATGGATACTCCTTGGATATGTAGCGGGGGCGTATCGAAGGAGTATCAGTATCCGATACCGATTCGCTAGTTGCCTGAAGTATCGGTGCATTCGAGCTAATTTAGTTGCCTACAGAACAAAAAATGCGTCGACGAGGACTGCGAGGTAATGATTGCCGTGTGTGAAGCGATTTAGGATGAAATTTCGTCTGCCCTACTTGCGATTTTAGTCCCAATCCACCCCCTTGTGAACTGCAACTACCGCCCCGCCGCCCTTCTTCGCCGGCGTTGGAGTAGGTAACCTGTGGGGCAGAGAATCCCCTGCCCCCTTCCCCCGGAGACGATGAGGAAAATATGTAGGAAGGGCCACCAGAAAAAACTGACCTCTATTTCGTAGAATGTAGCTGACGAGCACCCCACTTCCTCCTCCTTCTCCACTTCTCCCCGAGGCGCCCCGCGGCGAGGGGCACCCCGCAGCGAGGCGTCACCCCGCAGCTCTGATGTGGTGGTTCGCTCCAACAGAAGAGATGCTCCATTGTCGCTTTTCGTTGGCGGTGGGCTCTCGTTGGAGATGGGGCATCCAAACCCTAGATATTGCGTGAGAGGGAGGGGAAGGGCAACGGCGAGCTGGAGAAAACTGGATGTGTTGTGTGGGGACCAAGTGCAATTATGCTACACTTACGGACAAGTGTTACGGAAAGGCTACTTACGCGTGCATGTGGCAGAATGAGAGCGCGATGTGAGCCGGAATTCGCGCCAAGTAACAAACTGAGCATCAAACAGCTGGTTCCACCTCCGCACGTAGCTGACTCCGTATGATCTGAGTCCGTAAGTGTACCATTATTGGGACCGAGTGTCGTGTTCCTGAATATTGATGGACGGACTCCCAGCTTTGGTCAATCCACTTCGCCACATGTTGCGTTGCTGAATCTTGATGGACGGACGAAGTGCGGCCGCTCCAGAGTTCTATATAGCGCGCGCATTAGACAATGTTTAGGTTTTTACGAAAGGATGTGTGGTCTTCCCACTACAAATTCTTCCCGGAAATGCTTGCCTTCAACCGAAGGATCCTAGGTGAGCATCCACCGCGTCGGATGGAGTAGGATGGTCGAGAGCCAACCTCCATATATTCCACATTTCTACAACTCAACCATTGTTTCAAAACAATCCCGCAACAAGGTCATTGTTGCAAACCAACCCAACCACGTTACACACACGTCACATGTCCGTCATCTCTCACCCATGTCCGTAGGGACCTTCTAGTCTGCGTCGTAAGCATCGGCTAGGAGAAATGGCGCCACACGCACGCCTTATGGGCTGGCCCAGGAAACGTTTCAGAACCAGGCCGCTCATTTCAGAAACTGTTTTAGGGTAGCTCTTCAGGGTTGACCGATCAAGGGTTGACCATTTGACCGACAGCCATTGACTTTGAGGATCGAATACGGCAACAATTAAAACAGATTTTTTTTCTTGAAAAAACTAATAAAATTTGTGAATACAGAAATGTTCGCAGATTTTGAAGAAAAGTTCACAAACTTCCGACAATCCATAATTTTGAAAAAAGTTCATCGGTTTTGAGAAAAAGTTCACAAATTTGAAAAAGAATTCATGAACTTTCAAAAAACTATTCTCAATTTTGTTTTTTCTCAAATCTGAAAACAGTTCAACAATTTTAGAATATCATAGATTTGAAAATTTCATCATTTTTTCAAAAATAATTGATTCTATTAAAAAAACATCTATTCTAGAATATATTTTTATCTATTTTGAAAAAATGTTCAGAAATTTGAAGAAAGTAGTCAGATTTGAAAAACAATCATGCATTTAAAAAATAAAAATAAAAGGAAAAGGAAGGATAAAAACCGTCCAGAAAACTTAAAAAAGGAAAATACCCGATCCCTCTCTGCAGACGCTTAAAATGCGTTCCGGAAAACTTTTCTAGTTTCAAAGTAATGGCAAAACCTTGAATCGAAAAGTGTCCAAAATAAGGTTTTTGGATTGCTGAAAATATTAGCATCTTTTTGATTAATCTAATCCATGAGTAGATAATAAACATGGCAATCACAATATGCAATTCATAGCGATATCTAAGCATGTGAGCGCGTACAATACCGATGTGGAGCATCCTACAGACATCACCATGTCAAGAGTCCATTTGGCAAGTGACACGTACGACATCTACTTCACATACATGAAGGTGAATCATCTTCTTTACAATTGCTCACTTCACCCCTTCGAGGATGGTATACTACTTAACACTCCACTCGTGTGCATGCATAGGTATTGTCGGAGCTTCACGGATGACGAGAAGGAGTGCAAGCACCAAGGAACGCCTACAACATCCATGAGGGAAGTGTGGAAGTGAAGACGGAAGAAGTCGGAGCTACGGAGCCTGCAGCGGTCGGACGACCGAGAGCCACCGGAAGTCCGATACTCTACAGCGCCCGGACGAACGGCGTCCACTGGACATCCGGTACCTAACGCAGCCCATACGACGATAAGAGCTACCATCGACGAGTCCTACAGCGTCCGGACGACCGACGACCACCGGACGTCCGACGAGTCCCAGCTACTGGGCGACCGACGCCAACCGGACATCCGGTGCCACCAGTCCAGAGAAGAAATGTCGGAAGTCCGACGCCCTCCGGACAACCGGAGCCCGTGAGCGACCGGACGACCGACGTCCCTCGGACGTCCGACGCCTGCCAGTGCGCAGCCGGGTCTTTGGCCTAGTATTCCACTCCCAGTTACCCCTTTGTGGCTTAGACTATAAATAGAACTCCACCTTTTCCTTTCTAGGGGATCAAGCATGATAGCTCATTTGTATGTGAGCTTTGCTCCTACCTCCTCCACTTGAGAGAGAGAGAGAGAGAGAGAGACCACTCCCATGGAGATCAAGACCTCCATGTTAGAAGATCCCTAGTGAATTCAAGACCCCATCTAGGGAAGATCCTTCTAGGATTCAAGACCTCAACTCCTCCAAGGATTGGGATGAACTCTACCTTATATCTTTCTCTTTGTTGTCCATGTACCCTTGTGGATCTTGTGTGCTTGATTGTCTAGTTGATGTGTGATTGGACATGTTCTTGAGTGTTCCTCTCATGATTTCCCTCGGGTTCTTCATGTTCTTCGCGGGATTCCCTCCATTTCGTGAAAGATCAGCCCCTAGGGTTCCACCCTACATCATCTTGGTACCATGAGCCACGTTGATCACGAATTTGGAGTCCCCCCACCGTTTTCTAGCCTAGTTTTGTTTTATTTCGTCCTAAATTTCAAAAATCCCCACCAAAAAGAGCCCCAATTTTTTTTTGTGATTTTGTTGGTTTTATGATGTTTTGTTGAATTTGATCCCTGGATTTGTTCTGTCTTGCTACTTCTTGAGCTTGCGTTGTTTTTCCCTTGAAGAGGAAAGGGTGATGCAGCAAAGTTGAGATAAGTAGTTCCCTCAGTTAAGAACCAAGGTATCAATCCAGTAGGAGAAGAACGCGCAAATCACCAATACCTACACAAACAAACAAACACTTGCACCCAACGCGATAAAGGGGTTTTCAATCCCTTCACGGTCACTTGCAAAGGTGAGATCTGGTAGAGATAGATAAATAAAACTAAACAAAAGATAAAATATTTTTGGGTATTTTTCTTTATAGATCTGAAAATAACATATTGCAAAATAGTAGATCAGAAACTAATATGATGGAAAATAGACCCGGGGGCCATAGGTTTCACTAGAGGCTTCTCTCATGAAGGCAAATAATACGGTGTGTGAACAAATTACTGTCGAGCAATTGATAGAAAAGCGCAAAGTTATGACGATATCCAAGGCAATGATTATGCAATATAGGCATCACGTCCGTGTCAAGTAGACCGACTCCTGCCTGCATCTACTACTATTACTCGACACATCGACCGCTATCTAGCATGCATCTAGAGTATTAAGTTCATAAAGAACAGAGTAACGCCTTAAGTAAGATGACATGATGTAGAGGAATAAACTCATGCAATATGATATAAACCCCATCTTTTTATCCTCGATGGCAACAATTCAATACGTGTCTCAATACCCCTACTTTGTCACTGGGTGAAATCACGCAAGATTGAGCCCAAAGCTAAGTACCTCTACCATTGCAAGAAAAACCCAATCTAGTTGGCCAAACCAAACCGGTAATTCGAAAAGAAATACAGAGATACAAAATCATGCATATAAGAATTTAGAGAAGATTCAAATATCATTCATAGATAAGATGATCATAAATCCACAATTCATCGGATCTCGACAAACACACCGCAAAAAAAGATTACATCGGATAGATGTCCAAGAACATCAAGGAGAACATGGTATTGAGAATCAAAGAGAGAGAAGAAGCCATCTAGCTACTAGCTATGGACCCGTAGGTCTATGGTAAACTACTCATGCTTCATCGGAAGGGCAATAGAGTTGATGTAGGCCTCAGTGATCGAATCCCCCTCCGGCAGTATGCCGGAAAAGGCCCCAAGATGGGATCTCATGGGAACAGAAGGTTGTGGCGGTGAAAACTGTTTTCGTGGATGCTTCAGGTGTTTCTGGAATATATGTGAATATATAGGAGGAAGGGCTAGGTCAGAGGAGTCCTGAGGAGGTGGCAAGTTAGGGGCGTGCGCCCCCCTAGGGCATGCCTCCCACCCTAGCCGCCGCCTTGCGGCTCTTCTGACTTGGACTCCAAGTCCCTTGGTGTCTTCTGGTCCAAGAAAAATCATCGTGAAGATTTTATTCCGTTTGGACTCCATTTGGTATTCCTTTTCTGCGAAGCTCAAAAATAAGGAAAAAATAGAAACTGGCACTTGGCTCTAGGTTAATACTTCAAAAATAATATAAAATAGCATATTAATTCATATAAAACATCCAAAATAGATAATATAATAGCATGGAACAATAAAAATTATAGATACGTTGGAGACGTATCAAGCATCCCCAAGCTTAATTCCTACTCGTTCTCAAGTAGGTAAATGATAAAAACAGAATTTTTGATGTGGAATGCTACCTAACATATTTATCAATGTAATTTTCTTTATTGTGGTATGAATGTTCTGATCCATAAGATTCAAAACAAAAGTTTCATATTGACATAAAAAACAATAGTACTTTGATACGTCTCCAACGTATCTATAATTTCTGATTGTTCCATGCTATTATATTATCTGTTTTGGATGTTAATGGGCTTTATTATACACTTTTATATTATTTTTGGGACTAACCTACTAACCCAAGGCCCAGTGCAAATTGCTGTTTTTTTTTGCCTATTTTAGTGTTTCGCAGAAAAGGAATATCAAACGGAATCCAAACGGAATGAAACCTTCGGGAGAGTTACTTTTGGAACAAACGTGATCCAGAGGACTTGGAGTGGACCTCAAGAAACAAACGAGGAGTCCACGAGGTAGGGGGCACGCCTACCCCCTGGGCACGCCCTCCCCCCTCGTGGCTCAACCGACCTACTTCTTCCTCCTATATATACTCACTAGCACATATGCCCGTGCGTTGCAACGGGAAAAATTGATGTTTTGTGCAAGTATAATGTCCCACAGCACCGGATTCACTATGAAAAAAAATTGTTTCGACACTCCTTCTACAAATGAACATAAAAAATACGATGCAATTTAGTCGTGTTCATATTTTCTTTTTTGGGCATAATCTTCCACTAGTTCCATCTAAGTATAATCCTTCCTTTAGTTACCGTGATGTCCTCACCCGTTTTAGTCGGGAATCAAATCCTTCCTTCTCTAATTTAATATCCCAACACATTCAAGCATACATAGCCTTCTTTTTAACTATCCTACCTTTTTACCTCAAGTCCTTCCTTTAATTAGCCTCATCTATTTGAAAATTCTATTTATTAAGACCACAATCTTTCTTTTAATTAGTCCACCATTTTACCCATAGTCCTTTTTTTTAATTAACCACATCCATTTAAATATTTTATTTAAGTCCAAAATTCTTTCTTTAATTAGCTCATTCGTTTAAACACGAGGACGGCCACTCATATATTTAGAGCGAGTTGGGATTTAGTAAATGTGAATGACGCATAGGTTGTTGCATTGAAGATCCAGACAGGAGGTCCTGTTTAAATTACCATAATGTTAATTTGTTTTGACCTACTTATTTTTCGCGGACTCTATGAAGCCCATAAAAGGCCCATCGAATTGAAAAGGACTGAACCAAACCAAGAATATCTATTCCCTTTAATAGTTGGACTGAACCAAACCAAGAATACCTATTCCCTTTAATAGTAGGTATAGATATACCCTGAAAAATACCAGGAGCACCACGAAACCCTATTTCCACTGCCGCAACCTTCTGTACCCAAGAGATCCCATCTTGGGGCCTTTTCTAGAGCTCCGCCGGAGAGGGCATCGATCATGGAGGGCCTCTACATCAACTCCATGGCCTCTGCAGTGATGTGTGAGTAGTTTCCTTCAGACCTTCGGGTCCATAGTTATTAGCTAGATGGCTTCTTCTCTCTCTTTGGATCTCAATACAAAGTTCTCCTCGATCTTCTTGGAGATCTATTCGATGTAACTCTTTTTGCGGTGTGTTTGTCGAGATCCGATGAATTGTGGGTTTATGATCAAGTATATCTATGAACAATATTTGATTCTTCTCTGAAATCTTTTATGCATGATTGGTTATCTTTGCAAGTCTCTTCGACTTATCAGTTTGGTTTGGCCTACTAGATTGATCTTTCTTGCAATGGGAGAAATGCTTAGCGTTGGGTTCAATCTTGCAGTGCTCGATCCCAGTGACAGAAAGGGAAACAACACGTATTGTATTGTTGCCATCGAGGATAAAAAGAAGGGGGTTTATATCATATTGCTTGAGTTTATCCCTCTACATCATGTCATCTTACCTAATGCATTACTCTGTTCTTATGAATTTAATACTCTAGATGCATGCTGGATAGCGGTGGATGTGTGGAGTAATAGTAGTAGATGCAGGCAGGAGTCGGTCTACTTGTCATGGACGTGATGCCTATATACATGATCATGCCTAGATATTCTCATAATTATTCGCTTTTCTATCAATTGCTCAACAGTAATTTGTTCACCCACCGTAATACTTATGTTATCTTGAGAGAAGCCAGTAGTGAAACCTATGGCCCCCGGGTCTATCTTTTATCATATAAGTTTGCAATCTATTTTATTTTGCAATCTTTACTTTCAATATTTATCATAAAAATACCAAAAATATTATCTTATCATCTCTATCAGATCTCAATCTCGTAAGTGACCGTGAAGGGATTGACAACCCCTTTATCGCGTTGGTTGTGAGGTTCTTATTTGTTTGTTTAGGTACGAGGGACTTGCGTGTGGCCTCCTACTAGATTGATACTTTGGATCTCAAAAACTGAGGGAAATACTTATGCTACTTTGCTGCATCATCCTTTCCTCTTCAAGGGAAAACCAACGCTATGCTCAAGAGGTAGCAAGAAGGATGTCTAGCGCCGTTGCCGGGGAGTCTATGCACAAGTCAAGACATACCAAGTACCCATCACAAACTCTTATCCCTCGCATTACATTATTTGCCATTTGCCTCTCGTTTTCCACTCCCCCACTTCACCCTTTCTGTTTTATTCGCCCTCTCTTTCCGTTCCCCTTCCCTTTTCTAGTCCGTCTCTTTTTGTTTGCCTTTTGCTCGTTTGTGTGTGTGGCACCCCGGCTCAGAGAAACCGGAACGCCCCGTATTCCAGCCCAGAGATCGAGGAGAAGTATTCTGGAATACGGCACTGCTTAGCATAGAACAAACCAACTTTCTATTATTACACATATAGGAATACAAGGTCTCCGATATTACAATGAATAACATCAACACGGCGACACTACACCATCCTCAGTTGCTCTATGCAAGTAGCAAAACAACTTGAAGCAGCGGAAAAACTTCTAGCAGCGGAACAACGACGACAGTGGTGAACTCCACTCCGCAGGGACTCTGGCTAGAACGCTAATCCTAGCTCGCGAACACAGGAACAACACCAAACAAGCAAGCAATCCTGGCACGACCTGCAAACTGGCATGACATGCCAGGTCAGTACATTGAATGTACTTGCAAGCTCACAATAACTAGAAGCATTCAAGACAAACAACAGCATGGCAATTTACAGGTTAAGCAGGAATTAACATGAGATCCTCATTACAACATGACATGAGAAACCTGAACATTATACAGCTAGAACAACATGAGCATGGCATGAACATATGAATCTTACGATACTAGCATGCAACATGATGACACTATATGCACTATTTATTCCGCTCGGGTTACTACGTAACCATCACATGCATCACTTACCAACCTCGGACATCACACGATTATCTCAGGATCAAATCAAGCTTGTTATAAACAATACCCTAGTAATCATTAAATGACCACAAGGAGCTTGATCTTTACCCACGATTCTCACACAACATCACGAATATCCAACAACTCGGTATCCTCGATACCACGGTGATCATTCCGGCGATCACAACCATGACCAACACTTGGTCTCAAACGGTGATCATTCCGACGATCACAACCAACTTATCTCATCATCGAACCGGGGTTGTCATTAATCAAGTTATTATTAATACTGTTGACACGTAGTGTGACCAACTATGAACTGGGCCCTTATCCGTGGGCGTGGCTATCGATAGATTTAATATACACTCTACAGATCTTAGTACACTGTACCCACACCACGAAACCCACGGCCTCGCACTCCCATTCGGGTGGACCAACGGCGTTCCGACAAAACCGATCTACTGCCATGACACTCTCTCGGCCACTCCGACCAACTCCCCTTTGGGCTAAGTCATGGGTGGCCCCGTGTCTACCAAAGACACAACGGCCACCGTCGTGGCCCGTCCCAAACAGGGACAAAAGCGCTTATCATCAAATCTACGGGCACACAAGGTTATGTCTGCCTACCTGATCAGGGTAAGCACGCCCATAACCTTCCCTAGTTGGAGGCACCGGCGAGAGACACGACAATAGACCCAGTTAGGACCTTCCCATAAAGGTAAGCATGGTTGCACTGGTCAGTTTCGATATGGTGGCACTATGACTCAGCCAACAGTTGTTCAAGTTCAATTTAATCCGGTTAAACTTGAATGCAATATGCTGAGCCATGATAAAATAACATGATGCGATAATGCATAAACATGATATCAACATAAGCACGGGGTGCAACATAATTTTCCACCATATCCACAATGAATCATATCCAACTGAACATAGTATAATGACGAGCATGAAGATCACAAGTACAACACTACTCATTGAAACCTAGCATGACCACTAGCATCAACAATAAATATCATGCTAGATATATCAACAATGCTACCATGCAATCATTTAACCAACTGGATGTAATGGAACATGCATAACAATGGTACTCGGGACAGACGACAGTCATGCACCGAAGACCATCACCAATATCAACATGTACTACTAGCAAGCATAAGCATATGAAAGGAATACTAGCAACTAGCAGGGCATGATAACCAGGTGCATAACAACATAGCAAGAAAGTAAGCACTAACCTAGAAGCATTACTAAAACAACGATAACCATATTTTAAACAAGCAATCATTTAATAAATATTGAAGTTGAAAACCATGGCTACTGCATGACTATCATGCAAGTGAATATTGTGGCTTGCCTGGGGATGAAGAAGGCACCGGGAGAAGTGCGGTGAAGCCGCGGAAAGATTTGCCGGAAACAGTTCTCTCTCGGAGGGGCTGTTTACGTGCAAGGGCAAAAAGGTCATTTTTGCAGTGTCAAATGCTACCTCTTGAGCACTTGCGTTGGTTTTCCCTTGAAGAGGAAAGGGTGGTGCAGCAAAGTAGCGTAAGTATTTCCCTCAGTTTTGGAGAACCAAGGTATCAATCCAGTAGGAGGCTACGCGCGAGTCCCTCGCACTTGCACAAAACAAATAAATCCACGCAACCAACGCGATAAGGGGTTGTCAATCCCTACATGGTTACTTACGAGAGTGAGATCTGATAGATATGATAAGATAATATTTTTGGTATTTTTATGATAAAGATGCAAAATAAATAAAAGCAAAGTATTGGAAGATTTAATATGATGAATATAGACCCGGGGGCCATAGGTTTCACTAGTGGCTTCTATCAAAAGCATAGGTATTTTACGGTGGGTGAACAAATTACTGTTGAGTAATTCACAGAATTGAGCATAGTTATGAGAATATCTAGGTATGATCATGTATATAGGCATCATGTCCGAGACAAGTAGACCGACTCCTGCCTGTATCTACTACTATTACTCCATACATCGACCGCTATCCAGCATGCATCTAGAGTATTAAGTTCATAAGAACAGAGTAACGCCTTAAGCAAGATGACATGATGTAGAGGGATAAACTCATGCAATATGATGAAAACCCCAACTTGTTATCCTCGATGGCAACAATACAATACGTGCCTTGCTGCCCCAACTGTCACTGGGAAAGGACACCGCAAGATTGAACCCAAAGCTAAGCACTTCTCCCATAGCAAGAAAGATCAATCTAGTAGGCCAAACCAAACTGATAATTCGAAGAGACTTGCAAAGATAACCAATCATACATAAAATAATTCAGAGAAGATTCAAATATTGTTCATAGATAAACTTGATAATGAACCCACAATTTATCGGTCTCAACAAACACACCGCAAAAAGAAGATTACATCGAATAGATCTCCACAAGAGAGGGGGAGAACTTTGTATTGAGATCCAAAAAGAGAGAAGAAACCATCTAGCTAATAACTATGGATCTGAAGGTCTGAGGTAAACTACTCACACTTCATCGGAGAGGCTATGGTGTTGATGTAGAAGCCCTCCGTGATCGATGCCCCCTCCGGCGGAGCTTCGGAATAGGCCCCAAGATGGGATCTCGTGGATACAGAAAGTTATGGCGGTGGAATTAGGGTTTTGGCTCCGTATCTGATCATTTGGGGGTACGTAGGTATATATAGGAGGAAAAAGTACGTCGGTGGAGCAATAGTTGAACCACAAGTGTGGAGGGCGCGCCTGGGGCGTAGTTACGCCCCCTACCTCGTGGCCTCCCTGTTGGTTGCTTGACATAGGGTCCAAGTCTCCTGGATCTTGTTCGTTCCAAAAATTACGTTCCCGAAGGTTTCATTCTGTTTGGACTCTGTTTGATATTCCTTTTCTTTGAAACCCTAAAATAGGCAAAAAAAAACAACAATTCTGGGCTGGGACTCCGGTTAGTAGGTTAGTCCCAAAGATAATATAAAAGTGGATAATAAAGCCCAATAATTTCCAAAACAGAAGATAATATAGCATGGAGCAATAAAAAATTATAGATACATTGGAGACGTATCAAGCATCCCCAAGCTTAATTCCTGCTCGTCCTCGAGTAGGTAAATGATAAAAACAGAATTTTTGATGTGTAATGCAACTTGGCATAATTTCAATGTAATTTTTTGTAATTGTGGTATGAATATTCATATCTGAATGATTCGAGAAAAAAGTTTAATATTGACATAAAAATAATAATACCTCAAGCATACTAACTAAGCAATTATGTCTTCTCAAAATAACATGGCCAAAGAAAGTTATCCCTACAAAATCATATAGTCTGGATATGCTCTATCTTCACCACACAAAATATTTAAATCATACACAACCCCGTGACAAGCCAAGCAATTGTTTCATACTTTTGACATTCTCAAAACTTTTTCAATCTTCACGCAATACATGAGCGTAAGCCATGGACATATCACTTTAGGTGGAATAGAATGGTGGTTGTCGAGAAGACAAAAAAGGGAGAAGATAGTCTCACATCAACTAGGCGTATCAACGGGCTATGGAGATGCCCATCAATAGATATCAATGTGAGTGAGTAGGGTGACGATGTCCTAGACTAGGGGGTACTCACCACATCGTCTCCCGATCAGTTGGATTGGGCCGAGGACCCCCATGGCCGTTTACTCGTGGGCCAGTTCGGATAGCCGAAGACATACGAGGAAGATTCCACAAGATTTGCTGATCAAGATAAGGACTCCTCTCCACCGACGTATTCGACTAGGACTCTTGTTATCCTAGGCCTCTGGTATGTTATATAAGCCGAGGCCAGGCTAGTCAATAGAGGATTATGACATTACTCATCATAGTTGTAGGGTTTAGACGACAACATACGATCTCGAGGTAGATCAACTCTTGTAACACTCATATTCATCAATATCAATCAAGCAGGACGTAGGGTATTACCTCCATCAAGAGGGCCCGAACCTGGGTAAACATCGTGTCCCCTATCCCCTGTCTCCTGTTACCATCGATCCTTAAACACATAGTTCGGGACCCCCTACCCGAGATCTGCCGGTTTTGACACCGATAATGGTGCTTTCATTGAGAGTTCTGCTGTGTGATCGGCAAAAGGATCGATGGCTCGTCTGCAGATTAACTGCGATGTCGACATCTTCGTCACCGGCTCGACTGGTCACCTTGGCTTGACCAGGGACTGTGCCCTGCCTCCGATCGTCATGTTCGGACGAGGGACTTCATCAACACCAACTCCGATCTCTATCAAGATCATGGAGGAATCGTCCATAGAGCTCGGGGGCTCAACGTCAACATTGCCCTCGGGCGACCATGCTGTTTTTCTGGACAATGAACGCGTATCCGCCGTCACCGCCTCCTCGACTGTGGTTTTAATGATCGCTTTGGTGGAATTGTGCGGAATCGAGTCTACAACAACCCTGGAAAATTTCGTCGAGTTCCGATGGAGGAATCTCTGACAATCTACGATATACCGGAGCCCTATCAAATTAAGATGGGAATCTGGATGAGTTTAGGGCGTGGTCTCCAGAGCCCAGCTCGGAAGTCCTTTGGAAGATCCAACCGTTCATCTGCTGCAGAATTTCCATATCTACCACCCTTCAGAATTTCAGCTCGATCCGACCGTCCAAACTCTGGGAACCTTCCGATGAGTGCATCACTTTTCATATGTATTTCCTGCGCGAATACGGATCCGACCCGAATTCACGTTTCTTTATGAACGTGATATTTGACAACCTTTTTAAAATGAATTTTCTTCTAAAGTATTGTGCATTGTTTTTAACACGCGCCAATAAAATTTTAATCCTCCTCTGAGGTAATCTTCGCCATCACACTGGTGTCAAACCAGTCCGGCAATATAGCTCCACGACTGCCGACCTGCGCTAGACATTTCGTCGCTTTTTAAGCTGAGCTCAACTTCTTCGGATCCTCGCCTCGGCGAGCCGAATAAGAGTTCGGAATCGCCAAGGATAAATCATCACCAACATCACCGCCCCACGGATTACACGGAGCAGGCACACCGGCATCGCCGCATGGTCACTTCATCAAATCAGCGTTGGTTGCGTCACAAGTTACGACCTGGGTCGGCATGGCCGCACTGTTGCTTCTTCGAGCCAATGTCCATCACGCCGAACTACTTCAATACCTCGGTTGACATAGCAGCTACAACAACTCCTCACCGGCCTGCTCCGTCACCACGGCTAGACCGGGGACTTGGCTATTTCTTCATCAACATACTCCGGTGACTTCGGCGTCACCAGCCGACCAGCTTCGTCACGTTTGTTGGGCCGAGGGCTTCGCCTCGGCAAGCCAAGCTTTGCCAGCATCACCAGGCCATCGCTCTATCGCCCATCAGACAATGGGTGTGCGGATCGATTCCCGACGTTGGGAGTCGCTTTTCTTCGGAATGCTACAACAAATAAACCAGTTGCTATTAATCCTAACAATTTTTTCTTGTTGGGTTTATTTTTCTTAAGAAATTATTACTCTGGTTTGTTCCATCATCTGTACACAGGTCTATCAAATGGCAGCCACATTAAAAACGGTCGCGTGGTGGTTCGATCAGTTTCCGTACATAGTTCGGCAAACGCCGCATTCGGAGCCCGGACCGCCCTGCAAATTCAGGCTTTCTCACGCCTTCACTGCGTCACGCTGACGCCCTGCATCGACATTGCTTCAGTGCCATGCCACATTTCTTTAAATAAATTATTTTTGTGTAAAGCAATTATGCAAGGATTATATATATATATATATTATTTACTGGACCGCACTGTTTTATGTGTGCAGGTAATCGATTTTGACTCCGTTAGGTGGTCACTACTCCGGAGTGCCGAAATCCTTGCCTGGACACCTCGGGCCCGGGGGCTGGGACCTCGGCCATGCCGAGGACTGCGAACCTTGTCGGATCTGTCACAGATCAATGGGCGTCTTCGTCCCGCCACAAGCCCGAATCGCGTCATCAACACCGAGCACATTAACCAGCTAAGTTGCTTTCATGCTCAAAAACTTTTTGTTTTAAATTTTGTTCGGTTCGACCAAGCATTATACTTTTCGGCACAAAGTTGTTTGTGACAAAGTTCCTTGTCAAAACTTTGTTTGTGACGGGCATATTCAAATACCCCGTTTATTTGGGGGCTCCCTTGATGGAGCTTTTCCTCTTGCATATGATTATACTTGCACGGCTTCGTTCCTTATTCGTGTATTACGCCACAATATGCACCATATTGACCTAAGCGATTTGCAAGCTAGGTTGCCTCGCTCCTGTGTTTACCCCTACGTTCCCAATTGTTCGTCTAGGGAGTAAAGGGAGAACCTCTATGATTGTCACGCCCGGGTCATCCGTGCTCTAGCCGAAGACATAATTTGTGATTTTACTCTGGATATCGATGCTTAATTCGGCCACCCATGCCCGCATTAAGTCTCGGGGGATACTGGGCTCCGGGCTTATCATTTACTAATATTAAAGGGGCACATTGATCTGGTGTTGCCACCCGACCAGTGTGTCGGGGGCTACTGCATTGGCAATCCAGTGCAGAAAATTTTAGTGCAATATAATTTTCGAGGAGATTGTAATCCTCAGGTTGGTCGGCCGCACCCAACCTGAGTCTCGAGGACTCTGCACACCGCTTTTTGTGTTCCGAAGTATTCTGCCGAGCTAGGAGTTGATCCTCAGAACGATTTTGCAAATCAACCTGAGTCTCAGCAGCTACTGGGATCAGTGGTCTCATGTCATCCTTCAGGCGCATCTCGGGTTTTAGACCGATACACACCTTGAGGGCTACTGGCTATATATCCCGGCAGAGAATAAATTGCAGCAATCAAAAATATTGACAAAAAATCGGGCCACGGTCGAGGTGGTGCACCACCTTGGAAGCAGTCCGGCATAAAGCTCGGGCGCCAGTGGCTGGCTCCATAGAGGGCATTCCCGATATTAAGCTCGGCTAAACTCTTTCAACTTTTTTGAACCAAGGTGATCTATGACACCTCGGATATAGTCCGGCATTGGAGCTTGGACATAGTCCGGCGTTGGAGCTCGGATACATTCCGGCGTTGGAGCTCGGAAGCGGTCCGGCGTTGGTGCTCGTCTGCAAAGGATACCTCGAATATAGTCCGGCGTTGGAGCTCGGACGCAAGAGGACACTGCTGCCCGGGAACAACTTCAAACCCGAGGTGTGGCATAAAAATAACAAGGCATTGATAAAGGCCGAAGAATTAAAGGGCTCCTCGGATACCCGACATGTGAGATCTTTAGATTTAGCTCGGCAATCCTCAAGATAGAAGATGTGAAGATTTGTTGAACCAGTTTTCAAGACCGACGACCGAAGATGAAGAATAGTTCGGAAGAACCGAGGAGCGTCCCCGACTTGAAGATGGGTTCAGGGGGCTACTGACGGTGTCCTGGACTAGGGGGTACTCACCAATCGTCTCACGATCAGTTGGATTGGGCCGAGGACCCCCATGGCCGTTTACTCATGGGCCAGTTCAGACAGCCGAAGACATATACGAGGAAGATTCCACAAGACTTGCTGATCAAGATAAGGACTCCTCTCCACCGACGTATTCGACTAGGACTCCTGTTATCCTACGCCTCTGGTATGTTATATAAGCCGAGGTCAGGCTAGTCAATAGAGGATTATGACATTACTCATCATAGTTGTAGGGTTTAGACCACAATATACGATCTCGAGGTAGATCAACTCTTGTAACACTCATATCCATCAATATCAATCAAGAAGGACGTAGGATATTACCTCCATCAAGAGGGCCCGAACCTGGGTAAACATCGTGTCCCCTGTCTCCTGTTACCATCGATCCTTAGACGCATAGTTTGGGACCCCCTACCCGAGATCTGCCGGTTTTGACACCGACATAGGGATTGCCATGCAACGGATGCACCAGAGCTATAAGTATATGAAAGCTCAAAAAGAAACTAAGTGGGTGTGCATCCAACTTGCTTGCTCACGAAGACCTAGGGCATTTTGAGGAAGCCCATCATTGGAATATGCAAGCCAAGTTCTATAATTAAAAATTCCCACTAGTATATGAAAGTGATAACAAAGGAGACTCTCTATCATGAAGATCATGGTGCTACTTTGAAGCAAAAGTGTGATAAAAGGATAGTAGCATTGTCCCTTCTCTATTTTTCTCTCACTTTTTATTTGGTCCTTTTCTCTTTTTTATGGCCTCTTTTTATTTTCTATTTTTTTATTTTTCGTCCGGAGTCTCATCCCGACTTGTGGGGGAATCATAGTCTCCATCATCCTTTCCTCACTGGGACAATGCTCTAATAATGATGATCATCACACTTTTATTTTCTTACAACTCAAGAATTACAACTCGATACTTAGAACAAGATATGACTCTATATGAATGCCTCTGGTGGTGTACCGGGATATGCAATGACTCAAGAGTAACAGGTATGAAAGAATTATGAACGGTGGCTTTGCCACAAATACAATGTCAACTACATGATCATGCAAAGCAATATGACAATGATGGAGCGTGTCATAGTAAACGGAACAGTGGAAAGTTGCATGGCAATATATCTCGGAATGGCTATGGAAATGCCATGATAGGTAGGTATGGTGGCTGTTTTGAGGAAGGTGTATGGTGGGTGTATGATACCGGCGAAAGGTGCGCTGTATTAGAGAGGCTAGCAATGGTGGAAGGGTGAGAGTGTGTATAATCCATGGACTCAACATTAGTCATAAAGAACTCATATACTTATTGCAAAAATCTACAAGGTATCAAAGCATAATATTACGCGCATGCTCCTAGGGGGATAGATTTTTAGGAAAAGACCATCGCTCGTCCCCGACCACCACTCATAAGGAAGACAATCAATAAATAAATCATGCTCCGACTTCATCACATATCGGTTCACCATACGTGCATGCTACGGGAATCACAAACTTTAACAAAAGTATTTCTCAAATTCACAACTACTCAACTAGCACAACTTTAATATCACCATCTCCATATCTCAAAACAATTATCAAGTATCAAACTTCTCATAGTATTCAACACACTCATAAGAGAATTTTATTATTAATCTTGTATACCTAGCATATTAGGATTATTTAAGAAAATTGCCATGCCATTTAAGACTCTTAAAATAATCTAAGTGAAGCATGAGAGATCAATAGTTTCTATAAAACAAATCCACCACCGTTCTCTAAAATATATAAGTGAAGTACTAGAGCAAAACTATATAACTCAAAAGATATAAGTGAAGCACATAGAGTATTCTAATAATTTCCGAATCATGTGTGTCTCTCTTAAAAGGTGTGTACAGCAAAGATGATTGTGGTAAACTAAAAATCAAAGACTGAAATCATACACGACGCTCCAAGCAAAACACATATCATGTGGTGAATAAAACTATAGCTCCAAATAAAGTTACCGATAGAAGTAGACGAAAGAGGGGATGCCTTCCGGGGCATCCCCAAGCTTTGGCTTTTAGGTGTCCTTAGATTATATTGGGGGTGCCATGGGCATGCCTAAGCTTAGGCTCTTGCCACTCCTTGTTCCATAATCCATCAAATCTTTACCCAAAACTTGAAAACTTCACAACACAAAACTTAAAGTAGAAAATCTCGTGAGCTCCGTTAGCGAAAGGAAACAAAACACCACTTGAAGGTGCTGTAATGAACTCATTATTTATTTATATTGGTGTTAAACCTACTTTATTCCAACTTCTCTATGGTTTATAAACTATTTTACTAGCCAAAGATTCATCAAAATAAGCAAACAACACACGAAAAACAGAATCTGTCAAAAACAGAACAGTCTGTAGTAATCTGTAGCTAGCGCAAGATCTGGAACCCCAAAAATTCTAAAATAAATTTCTGGACGTGAGGAATTTATCTATTAATCATCTGAAAAAATAATTAACTAAATATCACTTTACAAATAATAATGGCAGCAGTTCTCGTGAGCGCTAAAGTTTCTGTTTTTTACAGCAAGATTAACAAGACTTTCCCCAAGTCTTCCCAACGGTTCTACTTGGTGCAAACACTAATTAACACAGAAAACACAACCAAAACAGAGGCTAGATAAATTATTTATTACTAAACAGGATCAAAAATCAAGGAATAAAAATAAAATTGGGTTGCCTCCCAACAAGCGCTATCGGTTAACGCCCCTAGCTAGGCATAAAAAGCAAGGATAGATCTAGGTGTTGCCATCTTTGGTAGGCAATCCATAAGTGCCTCTCATAATATATTCATAAGGTTATCTAATTTTATTTCTAGGAAAGTGTTCCATGCCTTTCCTTAACGGAAATTGGAATCTAATATTTCCTTCCTTCATATCAATAATTGCACCAATCGTTCTAAGGAAAGGTCTGCCAAAAATAATAGGACATGAAGGATTGCAATCTATGTCAAGAAAAATAAAATCTACATGCACATAATTCCTATTTGCAACAATAATAACATCATTAATTCTTCCCATAGGTTTCTTAATAGTGGAATCCACAAGGTGCAAGTTTAGAGAGCAATCATCAAAATCACGGAAACCTAACAAATCACACAAAGTTTTTGGAATTGTGGAAACACTAGCACCCAAATCACACAAAGCATAGCATTCATGACCTTTAATTTTAATTTTAATAGTTGGTTCCCACTCATCATAAAGTTTTGTAGGGACAGAAACTTCCAACTCAATTTTTTCTTCATAAGATTGCATCAAAGCATCAACGATATGTTTGGTAAAAGCTTTATTTTGACTATAAGCATGAGGAGAATTTAACACGGATTGCAACAAGAAAATACAATCTATCAAAGAGCAATTATCATAATTAAATTCCTTGAAATCTAGAATAGTAGGTTCATTAACATCTAGAGTTTTGATCTCTTCAATCCCACTTTTATCAAATTTAGCATCAAGATCTAAAAACTCCGAATTTTTGGAATGCCTTATAGGTAAAGTTGGATCATATCCAGTCCCATCATTATCAAGATTCATATTGCAAAACAAAGATTTAATAGGGGACACAACAATAACTTTTAGATCTTCATCTTTATTATCATGGAAACTAGAAGAACACGCTCTTATAAAGGAATCTTTCTTAGCACGCATCCTAGCGGTTCTTTATTTGCACTCATCAATGGAAATTCTCATGGATTTGAGAGACTCATTGATATCATGCTTAGGTGTAATAGATCTAAGTTTCAAAGAATAAACATCAAGAGAAATTATATCAACGTTCCTAGCCAACTCATCAATCTTAAGCAATTTTTCTTCAATCAAAGCATTGAAATTCTTTTGAGAAGTAATAAATTATTTAATATTAGATTCAAAATCAGAGGGAATCTTATTAAAATTTCCATAAGAATTGTTCTAGGTATTACCATAATTATTAGAGGAAGTACTAGGATAAGGCCTAGGATTAAAGTTTCCTCTATACGCGTTGTTACCAAAATTGTTCCTACCAACAAAATTCACATCCATAGATTCATTATTATTCTCAATCAAAGTAGAAAAAGGCATATCATTAGGATCAGAAGAAACACTTTTATTAGCAAATAATTTCATAAGTTCATCCATCTTTCCACTCAAAAGATTAATTTCTTCTATCGCATGCACTTTCTTATTAGTAGATCTTTCAGTGTGCCATTGAGAATAATTAACCATAATATTATCTAGGAGTTTAGTAGCTTCTCCTAAAGTGATTTCCATAAAAGTGCCTCCCGCGGCCGAATCTAAAAGATTTCTAGAAGCAAAATTCAACCCGGCATAAATTTTTTGTATAATCATCCACAAATTTAAACCATGTGTTGGGCAATTATGCATCATTAATTTCATCCTCTCCCAAGCTTGTGCAACATGTTCATGATCAAGTTGCCTAAAATTCATAGTATCGTTTCTAAGAGAGATGATCTTAGCAGGAGGAAAACACTTAGAGATAAAAGCATCTTTGCACTTATTCCACGAATCAATACTATCTTTAGGGAAAGACGAAAACCAAGTTTAGCACGATCTCTAAGCGAAAAAGGAAATAGCTTCAATTTAACAATATCATTGTCCACATCTTTCTTCTTTTGCATATCACACAAATCAACGAAGCTATTTAGATGGGTAGCAGCATCTTCACTAGGAAGGCCAGAAAACAGATCTTTCATGACAAGATTCAGCAAGCCAGCATTAATTTCACAAGATTCGGCATCGGTAAGAGGAGCAATCGGAGTGCTAATAAAATCATTGTTGTTGGTATTGGTAAAGTCACACAATTTAGTGTTATCTTGAGCCATCGCGACAAGCAAGCAATCCAACACACAAGGAAACGAGAAACGGGCAAAAAGAGGTAAATAGAGAAAGAGAGGGAGGATAGAGAGAGACAGGGCGAATAAAACGGCAAGGGTGAAGTGGGGGAGAGGAAAACGAGAGTCAAATGGCAAATAATGTAATGCAGGAGATAAGGGTTTGTGATGGGTACTTGGTATGTTGACTTTTGCGTAGACCTCCCAGGCAACGGTGCCAGAAATCCTTCTTGCTACCTCTTGAGCACTTGCGTTGGTTTTCCCTTGAAAAGGAAAGGGTGGTGCAACAATGTAGCGTAAGTATTTCCCTCAGTTTTTGAGAACCAAGGTATCAATCCAGTAGGAGGCTACGCGCGAGTCCCTCGCACCTGCACAAAACAAATAAATCCTCAGAACCAACGCGATAAGGGGTTGTTAGTCCCTACACGGTCACTTACGAGAGTGAGATCTGATAGATATGATAAGATAATATTTTTGGTATTTTTATGATAAAGATGCAAAGTAAAATGAAATCAAAGTAAAAAAGCAAAGTATTGGAAGATTTAATACGATGAAGATAGACCCGGGGGCCATAGGTTTCACTAGTGGCTTCTCTCAAGAGCATAGGTATTTTACGGTGGGTGAACAAATTACTGTTGAGCAATTGACAGAATTGAGCATAGTTATGAGAATATCTAGGTATGATCATGTATATAGGCATCACGTCCGAGACAAGTAGACCGACTCCTGCATGCATCTACTACTATTACTCCACACATCGACCGCTATCTAGCATGAGTATTAAGTTCATAAGAACAGAGTAACGCCTTAAGCAAGATGACATAATGTAGAGGGATAAACTCATGCAATATGATGAAAACCCCAACTTGTTATCCTCGATGGCAAAAATACAATACGTGCCTTGCTGCCCCTACTGTCACTGGGAAAGGACACCGCAAGATTGAACCAAAAGCTAAGCACTTCTCCCATTGCAAGAAAGATCAATCTAGTAGGCCAAACCAAACTAATAATTCGAAGAGACTTTCAAAGATAACCAATCATACATAAAAGAATTCATAGAACATTCAAATATTGTTCATAGATAAACTTGATCATAAACCCACAATTCATCGGTCTCAACAAACACACTGTAAACAGAAGATTACATCGAATATATCTCCACAAGAGAGGGGGAGAACTTTGTATTGATATCCAAAAAGAGATAAGAAGCCATCTAGCTAATAACTATGGACCCGAAGTTCTAAGGTAAACTACTCACAATTCATCGGAGAGGCTATGGTGTTGATGTAGAAGCCCTCCGTGATCGATGCCCCCTCCGGCGGAGCTCTGGCATAGGCCCCAAGATGGGATCTCATGGATACAGAAAGTTACGGCAGTGGAATTAGGGTTTTGTCTCCGTATCTGACCGTTTGGGGGTATGTAGGTATATATAGGAGGAAGAAGTATGTCGGTGGAGCAACAGGGGGACCACGAGGGTGGAGGGCGCGCCTGGGGGGGTAGGCATGCCCCCTACCTCGTGGCCTCCCTGTTGGTTGCTTGATGTAGGGTCCAAGTCTCCTGGATCTTGTTCGTTCCAAAAATCGCGTTCCCGAAGGTCTCATTCCGTTTGGACTCCGTTTGATATTCCTTTTCTTCCAAACCCTAAAATAGGCAAAAAACAGCAATTCTGGGCCGGGCCTCCGGTTAGTAGGTGAGTCCCAAAAATAATATAAAAGTGGATAATAAAGCCCAACAATGTCCAAACTAGAAGATAATATAGCATGGAGCAATCAAAAATTATAGATACGTTGGAGACGTATCATCAAACCATAGTGAAAATGAAACCAACAGAACGGGTTTGACGAAACGAAGACGTGGGCTTTGGAATCACCTCATTTGGAGTTACAAGTAAAAAGTTGTGAGGTGAGGAAGTTGAGGGACTAATCTGCAAAAATATCGTCACAAACAAGCCCCTGAGTGGATAAGGAAGAAGCACATTTCAGAAAATACGCTTTCTAGAGAGGAAAGCACATTTGCGCCCGAAGAACAAACGAAATACGCTTACCCAAAGAGGAAGCGCACTTCAGGCGATACGCTTTCTGGAGATGAAAACGCACACGCCCGAATACGTCTCCACTTGCCAAGTCAGCGTCAGTGGGGTCAACCCCCCAGGTCACTTACTAGTGGGGCCGCGGGGTCCACGCGCTCGGTCAACTCCCTCCTGCCACTCCTCCTCTTCTTACCCTCGATGCGGGCGCAGAACAAAGGGAGGGGCTCCGGCCCTGGCGATGGCCTCGCGGCTCCGTCCAACTCCGGCCAAGGGGAGGGCAACAGCGGGACCATGGCGAGGCGCCGCACCCACATGGACCGGTTGGGGATGCCGAGGAGGGACTGTGAGGCGACGACCGAAGACGGGGCGGACGGCGTCTCTGGTTGGCGTCGGGCACGGCCCCACGGCGCTCCGGCAACGAGCTGAGGGTCAGGGTGGTCTTGCGGGAGTGGAGGGGGAGTTTTGGAGTGGAAAAGAGGAGGGGAGGGGCTCTTCCTAGCTTGAATTTGAGCAAGGCCCGATGGCGGCAATGGCGGACAGAGGAGTGGAACAGGAGCTCCTCAAGCTTGGGCAAGGCACTAGGGAGGAGTAGAGGAGCGAGGCGAGGCGGGTGGTGAGATCGAACGAGGCCGGGGATGGCTATTTATAGCCAGGCTAGGGAGTGTCGCGCTGGCGTCGCCGCGGACGCGTGTGCACGCGCTCGAGCTCGGGGGAAGGCGACAGGGAGACGCAGGGAGGAGCCCACGGGGCAGAGGGAGCCCACGGAGCATGGGGATGAAGAAGACGGCGACGAACAGAGCCAAATGGCCACTGTTCGCCTGTGGTCACGCGGAGGCGAGCGTCGGTGAGCAAGCGGACGGAGGGGGGGGTCCAAGGAGTGGGCGACGACGAGGGCTATCTGCTGGACACGCTCACGCGCACGGAGCTGACGAGAGGGGGAGGGGCCCGAGCAAGAAACCATCTAGCTCGCGTCCATGGAATTCCAGAGAGGTGGTCACCGCGCGCACTGGTGCACACAGTGGCACATAGCCGGCCAAACAATGTCCGGGGGCTTGTCCTTCCTAGGGAGGTTGCAACTGTGATGGTAGTTTGGTTAAAAGTGACATGGTTAAATGGTAGTTAACACCTAAAGTTTACTGCAGTAAACTTGACCAAGCACTGCTGATCAACAGGAAGGGGTTTGGAAGCAACGGAGTTGTCTGGTAGGTTTAGGGTAAGGACTTTCACCCTGGTAACTTTGAGGGGATTAGGATCAAGATTTAATATAGTTGCTTTACAACTGCCAAATCTGGTCCAGAAATGAGGGTTTGGATGATGCACTCACATGGTGATGCCACTTGAGGTCAAATTTGGCAAGGCCTAATGATTTGGTCATAGTAAGATGCTGTAAAACTTTCATACCAAATGGAGAAGCCAAAGTGGTACTTGCTTCACAAACATCTCCTCTAGACAGAAACTTGAAAAACATTCTAGAGGAAAAATGGCTTGATGAACCATGCCCAAAATGGGTGGAGGTAGGTTATATGGATAGCAAAAGGCCTAGAAAAATTGGCAGCCATAATGGAGCAAGATAAAATATAGTTGCTTCACAAACTGAAATTTTGGACAGAATCAAAGAATTGAAGATGAGCTCATATGGAGGCAAGACATGAGCTCTGCTTTGGTGGAGGGCTATGATATGATGATATGAGGGATCATGCAAAATGGCAACTCATTTGGACATGCCTATCTTGCACCTCCTTCACAAAGCTTCTTTCTGGATAGAAACTTTGGAAAATCATAATTATATAATTACTAGGAAAATGAGGTTGCATTTTGGCATGGGGCAATTATATGGACAGGAAAAGGTGTCCAAGGAGTTTGAGGTCAATTGGGAAAAGGAAAATAGCACTTGCTTCACAATGTGCCATTTAGGGCAGAATAGGAAATGAATTATTTGAGCATGATGATAAACATGACAAATGAAATATTTTGCCATATTTGAGAAAGATATGATCCAAAAAATTTATGAGAATTATTTTGGAATTTTAGGAGTGATGGAAATAAAGGTTGCTTGACAACCTAGGGCAATTTGAGTTATTCCTTTAATAGAAAAGGAATATTCCCAATAAAAAGAATATTGGGATTTGGGCTAGGATGAAAATAATAGGGTCTAGGGAAGGATTTGGGAATGACAAGCCACTCTGGAAACAAAGAAGAGGGCATCTTCTTCAGTTTCCAGACCACAAAGCCACGGAAAAAAGAAAACTCAAGCAAAAACCTCAGAAAAACAAAAGAAAAAGAAAGGGCAAAAAATCAGGCTGTCATAGTGTGCTCGATTGTTTGCCATGATGGCCTTACCAAAAAGTTTTGATCTTCACCTTAGAAGGTTGGAAGAAATTTAAAACAACGTTAGAAGTTTTATGTCCTTGTAGTCTGAGCATAACAAGTTCTTCAGAAACAAGCTTAAAGAACAAAAAAGTTTTATAGGGTACATGAATAAAGAGCTCGATGATATTTCTAAAGAATTTTATGGTTTGAAATCTCAGTTCGTTCATATTGAAAACTTAATAGCCCAAATTTCGGATAAGCAGGCCACCTTAGTTAATAAGATGGCCGCCAAACCGGAAGAACTTGATGGTAATAAGGATGAAGATATAAAAGTTATTGATGTGTCCCCTATTAAATCTTTGTTTTGCAATATAAATCTTGATAATTATGGGACTGGGGATGAGTCAATCTTAGTTAGAAGGCGTCCCAATGATTCGAAATTTTTACATCTTGATGCAAAAATTGATAACTGTGGGATGGGAGAGGTCAAAACTTTAAATAGCAATGAACCCACTATCTTGGATTTCAAGGAATTTAATTATGATAATTGTTCTTTAATAGATTGTATTTCCTTGTTGCAATCCGTGCTAAATTCTCCGCATGCTTATAGTCAAAATAAAGCTTTTACTAAACATCTCTTTGATGCTTTAATGCAATCTTATGAAGAAAAGCTTGAATTGGAAGTTTCTATATCTAGAAAACTTCATGATGAGTGGGAACCTACTATTAAAATAATGCTATGCTTTATGTGACTTGGGTGCTAGTGTTTCCACGATTCCTAAAACTTTGTCTGATTTGCTAGGTTTCCGTGAATTTGATGATTGTTCTTTAAAATTGCATCTTGCGGATTCCACCATTAAGAAACCTGTGGGAAGAATTAATGATGTTCTTATTGTTGCAAATATGAATTATGTGCCCTTAGATTTCATTGTTCTTGATATTGATTGCAATCCTTCATGTCCTATTATTCTTGGTAGACCTTTCCTTCGAACAATTGGTGCAATTAATGACATGAAAGAAGGGAATATTAGATTCCAATTTCCATTAAGGAAGGGCATGGAACACTTTACTAGAAAGAAAATTAAATTACCTTATGAATCTATTATGAGGGCCACATATGGGTTGCATACCAAATATGACAATACCTAGATCTATCCTTGCTTTTATGCCTAGCTAGGGGCGTTAAAGAATATCGCTTGTTGGGAGGCAACCCTATTTAATTTTTTTCCTTGATTTTTGGTTCTGTTTAGTAATAAATAATTCATCTAGCCTCTGTTTAGATTTGGTTTTATGCTTTTAATTAGTGTTTGTGCCAAGTAGAACCTTTGGGAAGACTTGGGGAAAGTCTTTGCGATCTTGCTGTAAAAACAGAAACTTTAGTACTCACGAGATTTGCTGCCATTTTTTACTGGAGAGTGCTATTTAGTTAATTATTTTTGAAGATGATTAATAGATAAATTCCTCACTTCCAGCAATTTATTTTAGAATTTTTTGGGTTCCATAAGTATTCAAAACCTAGAGATTACTAAAGACTGTTCTTTTTTTGACAGATTCTGTTTTTCGTGTGTTGTTTGCTTATTTTGATGAATCTATGGATAGTAATAGAGTTTATGAACCATGGAAAAGTTGGAATACATTAGGTTTAACACCAATATAAATAAATAATGAGTTCATTACAGTACCTTGAAGTGGTGGTTTGTTTTCTTTTACTAACGGAGCTCACGAGATTTTCTTTTATGTTTTGTGTTGTGAAGTTTTCATGTTTTGGGTAAAGATTTGATGGATTATGGAACAAGGAGTGGCAAGAGCCTAAGCTTGGGGATGACCAAGGCACCCCAAGGTAAAATATAAGGAAAACCAAAAGCCTAAGCTTGGGGATGCCCCGGAAGGCATCCCCTCTTTCGTCTTCGTCCATCGATAACTTTACTTGGGGCTATATTTTTATTCACCACATGATATGTGTTTTGCATGGAGCGTCTAGTATGATTTGAGTCTTTGCTTTTTAGATTACCACAATCGTCCTTGCTGTACACACCTTTTGGGAGAGACGCACATGAATCGGAATTTATTAGAATACTCTATGTGCTTCACTTATATCTTTTGAGCTAGATAATTTTGCTGTAGTGCTTCGCTTATATGTTTTAGAGCACGGCGGTAGTCTTATTTTATAGAAATTATTGATCTCTAATGCTTCACTTATATTATTTTGAGAGTCCTTTAAAACAGCATGGCAATTTGCTTTGGTTGTGAATTTAGTCCTAATATGATAGGCATCCAAGATCGTATAATAAAAACTATCATAAAAAGTGCATTGAATACTATGAGAAGTTTGATACTTGATGGTTGTTTTGAGATATGGAGATGGTAATATTAGAGTAAGCTAGTTGAGTAGTTGTGAATTTGAGAAATACTTGTTCTAAAGTTTGTGATTCCCGTAGCATGCACGTATGGTGAACCGTTATGTGATGAAGTCGAAGCATGATTTATTTATTGACTGTCTTCCTTATGAGTGGCGGTCGGCGACGAGCGATGGTCTTTTCCTACCAATCTATCCCCCTAGGAGCATGCGCGTAGTACTTTGTTTCAATAACTAATAAATTTTTGCAATAAGTATATGAGTTCTTTATGACTAATGTTGAGTCCATGGATTATACACACTCTCATCCTTCCACCAATGCTAGCCTCTCTAGTACCGCGCAACTTTCGCCGGTACCATAAACCCACCATATACCTTCCTCAAAACAGCCACCATACCTACCTATTATGGCATTTCCATAGCCATTCCGAGATATATTGCCAGGCAACTTTCCACCTTTCCGTTTGTTATGACACGCTTCATCATTGTCATATTGCTTTGCATGATCATGTAGTTGACATCGTATTTGTGGCAAAGCCACCGTTCACAATTTTTCATACATGTCACTCTTGATTCATCGCAATCCCAGTACACCGCCGGAGGCATTCACATAGAGTCATATTTTGTTCTAAGTATCGAGTTGTAATTCTTGAGTTGTAAGTAAATAAAGTGTGATGATCATCATTATTAGAGCATTGTCCCAAGTGAGGAAAGGATGATGGAGACTATGATTCCCCCACAAGTCGAGATGAGACTCTGGATGAAAAAAAAGAGGCCACAAAAAAAAGAAGGCCCAAATAAAAAAATGAGAGAAAAAGAGAGAAGGGACAATGTTACTATCCTTTTTCCACACTTATGCTTCAAAGTAGCACCATGATCTTCATGATAGAGAGTCTCATATGTTATCACTTTCATATACTAGTGGGAATTTTACATTATAGAACTTGGTTTGTACATTCCAATGATGGGCTTCCTCAAATGCCCTAGGTCTTTGTGAGCGAGCAAGTTCGATGCATACCCACTTAGTTTCTTTTTGAGATTTCATACACTTATAGCTCTAGTGCATCCATTGCATGGCAATCCCTACTCACTCACATTGATATCTGTTGATGGGCATCTCCATAGCCCATTGATATGCCTAGTTGATGTGAGACTATCTTCTCCTTTTTGTCTTCTCCACAACCACCATTCTATTCCACATATAGTGCTATGTCCATGGCTCACGCTCATGTATTGCGTGAAGATTGAAAAAGTTTGAGAACATCAAAAGTATGAAATAATTGCTTGGCTTCTCATTGGGGTTGTGCATGATTTAAATACTTTGTGTGGTGAAGATAGAGCATAGCCAGACTATATGATTTTGCAGGGATAACTTTCTTTGGCCATGTTATTTTGAGAAGACATAATTGCTTAGTTAGTACGCTTGAAGTATTATTATTTTCATGTCAATATTAAAGTTTTGTCTTGAATCTTTCGGATCTAAATATTCATGCCACTATAAAAAGAATTACATTGAGAATTATGCTAGGTAGCATTCCACATAAAAAATTCTGTTTTTACCATTTACCTACTCGAGGACAAGCAGGAATTAAGCTTGGGGATGCTTGATACATCTCAAACGTATCTATAATTTTTGATTTTTCCATGCTATTATATTATCTGTTTTGGTCCAGTAGAAATTGCTATTTTTTGCCTATTTCAGTGTTTCACAAAAAAGGAATATCAAACGGAATCCAAACGGAATAAAACCTTCAGGAGAGTTATTTTTGGAACAAACGTGATCCAGAGGAAGTGGACGTCAAGAAACAAACGAGGAGTCCACGAGGTAGGGGGCGCGCCTACCCCCCTGGGCGTGCCCTCCCCCCTCGTGGGCCCCTCATGGCTCAATCGACCTACTTCTTCCTCCTATATATACTCATATACCCTGAAAACAACCAGGAGCACCACGAAACCCTATTTCCACCGCCGCAACCTTCTGTACCAAAGAGATCCCATCTTGGGGCCTTTTCCGGAACTCCGCCAGAGAGGGCATCAATCACGAAGGGCCTCTACATCAACTCCATGGCCTCTCCGGTGATGTGTGAGTAGTTTACTTTAGACCTTCGGGTCCATAGTTATTAGCTGGATGGCTTCTTCTCTCTCTTTGGATCTCAATACAAAGTTCTCCTCAATCTTCTTGGAGATCTATTCGATGTAACTCTTTTTGCGGTGTGTTTTTCGAGATCCGATGAATTGTGGGTTTATGATCAAGTCTATCTATGAACAATATTTTATTCTTCTCTGAAATCTTTTATGTATGAGTGGTTATCTTTGCAAGTCTCTTCGAATTATCAGTTTGGTTTGGCCTACTAGATTTATCTTTCTTGCAATGGGAGAAGTGCTTAGCTTTGGGTTCAATCTTGCGATGCTCGATCCCAGTGACAAAAAGGGAAATGACACGTATTGTATTGTTGCCATCGAGGATAAAAAGATGGGGTTTATATCATATTGCTTGAGTTTATCCCTCTACATCATGTCATCTTACCTAATGCGTTACTCTGTTCTTATGAACTTAATACTATAGATGCATGCTGGATAGCGGTCGATGTGTGGAGTAATAGTAGTAGATGCAGGCAGGAGTCAGTTTACTTGTCACGGACATGATGCCTATATACATGATCATGCCTAGATATTCTCATAATTATTCGCTTTTCTATCAATTGCTCAACAGTAATTTGTTCACCCACCATAATACATATGCTATCTTGAGAGAAGCCACTAGTGAAACCTTTGCCCCCCCCCCGAGTCTATCTATTA
This sequence comes from Triticum urartu, assembly GCF_056163025.1. Lineage (NCBI taxonomy): Eukaryota > Viridiplantae > Streptophyta > Magnoliopsida > Poales > Poaceae > Triticum > Triticum urartu. The sequence continues at coordinate 720,414,844 of NC_141879.1, forward strand.
TCATATAAGTTTCCAATCTATTTTATTTTGCAATCTTTACTTTCAATTTTTATCATAAAAATACCAAAAATATTATCTTATCATCTCTATCAGATCTCACTCTCGTAAGTGACCGTGAAGGGATTCACAACCCCTTTATCGCGTTGGTTGCGAGGTTCTTATTTGTTTGTGCAGGTACGAGGGACTTGCGTGTGGCCTCCTACTGGATTGATACCTTGGTTCTAAAAAATAGAGGGAAATACTTACGCTACTTTGATGCATCACCCTTTCATCTTCAAAGGAAAACCAACACAGTGCTCAAGAGGTAGCATACTTCAAGCATACTCGCAAGGAGATTATGTCTTCTCAAAATAACTTGGCCAAAGAAAGCTATCCCAACAAAAGCATATAGTCTCTCTATGCTCCATCTTCATGACACAAAATATTCAAATCATGCACAACCCCGATGACAAGCCAAGCAATTGTTTCATAGTTTTGATGCTCTCAAACCTTTTCAAGTTTCATGCAATACATGAGCGTGAGCCATGGACATAGCACTATAGGTGGAATAGAATATGGTGGTTGTGGAGGTGACAAAAGAGAAGAAGGATATAGTCTCACATCAACTAGGCGTATCAATGGGCTATGGGGATGCCCATCAATAGATATCGATGTGAGTGAGTAGGGATTGCCATGCAACAGATGCACTAGAGCTATAAGTTTATGAAAGATCAAAAGAAAACTATGTGGGTGTGCATCCAACTTGCTTGCTCATGAAGACCTAGGGCAATTTGAGGAAGCCCATTGTTGGAATATACAAGCCAAGTTATATAATGAAAAATTCCCACTAGTATATGAAAGTGACAATATAGGAGACTCTCTATCATGAAGATCATGGTGCTACTTTGAAGCACAAGTGTGGAAAAAGGATAGTAACATTCCCCCTTCTCTATTTTCTCTCATTTTTTTGTTTGGCTTCTTTGGCCTCTTTTTCTGTTGGCTTGTTTGGCCTCTTTTATTTTTCTCCTCACATGGGACAATGCTCTAATAATGAAGATCATCACACTTTTATTTACTTACAACTCAAGAATTACAACTCGATACTTAGAAAAAAATATGACTATGTGAATGCCTCCGACGGTGTACCGGGATGTGCAATGACTCAAGAGTGACATGTACGAAAAAAATTATGAAAGGTGGCTTTGCCACAAATACTATGTCAACTACATGATCATGAAAAGCAATATGACAATGATGGTATGTGTCATAATAAAATGAAACGATGGAAGTTGCATGGCAATATATCTTGGAATGGCCATGGAAATGCCATAATAGGTAGGTATGGTGGCTGTTTTGAGGAAGGTAATAGGTGGGTGTATGGCACCGATGAAAGTTGTGTGGTACTAGAGAGGCTAGCAATGGTGGAAGGGTGAGAGTGCGTATAATCCATGGACTCAACATTACTCATAAAGTACTCACATACTTATTGCAAAAATCTATTAGTCATCGAAACAAAGTACTACGCGCATGCTCCTAGAGGGATAGATTGGTAGGAAAATACCATCGCTCGTCCCCGACCGCCACTCATAAGGAATACAATCAATAAATAAATCATACTCCAACTTCGTTACATAATGGTTCACCATACGTGCATGCTACGGGAATCACAAACACAAGTATTTCTCCAACCCACAATTACTCACTAGAGTGACTAATATCACCATATTTATATCTCAAAACAATCATAAGGAATCAAACTTCTCATAGTATTCAATGCAGTTTATATGAAAGTTTTTATTATATCCGTATTGGATGCATATTATATTAGGACTAAATTCATAACCAAAGAAAATTACCATGCTATTTAGAGAGACTCTCAAAATAATATAAGTTAAGCATGAGAGTTCAATGATTTCTACAAAATAAAACCACCATCGTGCTCTAAAAATATATAAGTGAAGGACTAGAGCAAAATTGCCTAGGTCAAAAGATATAAGTGAAGCACATAGAGTATTCTAATAAATCACGATTCATGCGTGTCCCTCTAAAAAGGTGTGTACAACAAGGATGATTGTGGCAAACTAAAAAGTAAAGACTCATATCATACAAGACGCTACAAGCAAAACACATATCATGTGGTGAATAAAAATATATCCTCAAGTAAATTTACCGATAGACGAAGACGAAAGAGGGGATGCCATCCGGGGCATCCCAAAGCTTAGGCTCTTGGTTGTCCTTGAATATTACCTTGGGATGCCTTTGGCATCCCCAAGCTTAGGCTCTTGCCACTCCTTATTCCATAGTCCATCAAATCTTTACCCAAAACTTGAAAACTTCACAACACTAAACTCACCAGAAAATCTCATAAGCTCCATTAGTATGAAAAATAAATCACCACTTTTGGTATTGTTGTGAACTCATTCTTTATTTATACTGGTGTAATATCTACTGTATCCAACTTTTGCATGGTTCATACCCCCCGATACAACCCATAGATTCATCAAAATAAGCAAACAACACATAGAAAACAGAATCTGTCAAAAACAGAACAATGTGTAGCAATCTGTAAACTTCGAATACTTCTGTAACTCCAAAACTCATGAAAAATTAGGACAACCTGGGAAATTTGTGTACCAGTCTTGTGAAAAAAGAATCAGATATAAATCACAATTCTCTAAAAAATGGAAATTATTTTCCTGGGCGCAGAAGTTTCTGTTTTTCAGCAAGATCAAAACAACTATCACCGTAAGGCATCCCAAAGGTCTTACTTGGCACAAACACTAATAAAAGCACAAAAACACATCTAACCAGAGGCTAGATGAATTATTTATTGAAAAACAGAACCAAAAAAAGAAATAACAAAAATAAAATTGGGTTGTTGATATGTCTCCAACGTATCTCTAATGTTTGATTGTTCCATGCTGTTATATTATCAATCTTGGATGTTTTATAATAATTTTATATCATTTTTTGGTACTAACCTATTGACATGGTGCCAAGTGCCAATTCCTGTTTTTTCCATGTTTTGTACATCACAGAAAATCAATATCAGACAAAGTGAAATGCCACGAAACTTTACAAAGAATTTTTATGGGCTAAAAGGAACACAACGGGCCCTGGCTGCGCCTAGGGGGCTGCCCCGAGGGGGGCACAACCCACCAAGGTGCGCTAGGAGGCCCAGGTGTGCCCTCGTGGGTTGTGCCCACCTCGGGTGCCCCCAGACCGCCTCTTTGCTTTATAAATACCCCAAAAATCCCAGAACCCTAGGGGAGTCGACGAAATATTCATCCAACCGCCGCAGAGTCCAGAACCACCAGATCTAATCTACACACCATCTCAGATGGGGTTCACCACCTCCATTGGTGCCTCTCCGATGATGCGTGAGTCGTTCTTTGTAGACCTTTGGGTCCGTAGTTAGTAGCTAGATGGCTTCATCTCTCTCTCTCTCTTGATTCTCAATACAATGGTCTCTTGGAGATCCATATAATGTAAATCTTTTGCGGTGTGTTTGTTGGGATCGATGAACTTTGAGTTTATGATCGGATCTATCTTTTTATATCCATGAAAGTTATTTGTGTTTCTTTGATCTCTTATATGCAAGATTTCTTATAGCCTCGTATTTCTTCTCTGATATTTGGGTTTTGTTTGGCCAACTTGATCTATTTATCTTGCAATGGGAAGAGGTGCTTTGTAGTGGGTCCAATCTTACGGTACTTGATCCCAGTGACAGAAAGGGAAACGACACGTATGTATCGTTGCTACTATGGATAAAACGATGGGGTCTATCTCTACATAGAAAGATCTTGTCTACATCATGTCATCATTCTTATTGCATTACTCCATTTCTCCATGAACTTAATACACTAGATGCATGCCGGATAGCGGTCGATGTGTGGAGTAATAGTAGTAGATGCAGGCAGGAGTCGGTCTACTAATCTTGGACATGATGCCTATATAATGATCATTGCCTGATGCTACCTTTTGAGCACTACGTTGGTTTTGCCTTGAAGAGGAAAGGGTGATGCAGTAAAGTAGCGTAAGTATTTCCCTCGGTTTTTGAGAACCAAGGTATCAATCCAGTAGGAGACCACGCGCGAGTCACCTCGTACCTACACAAACAAATAAGAAACTCACAACCAATGCGATAAAGGGATTGTCAATACCTTCACGACCACTTGCAAGAGTGAGATCTGATAGAGATAATAATAATAAGATAAATATTTTTGGTATTTTTATGATATAGATTGAAAGTGAAGATTGCAAAATAAACAGTAATGGAAATAACGGTAGATTAATATGATGGAAGATAGACCCGGGGGCCATACGTTTCACTAGTGGCTTCTCTCAAGATAGCATAAGTATTACGGTGGGTAAACAAATTACTGTCGAGCAGTTGATAGAAAAGCGAATAATTATGAGAATATCTAGGCATGATCATGTATATAGGCATCACGTCCGTGACAAGTAGACCGAAACGATTCTGCATCTACTACTATTACTCCACACATCGACCGCTATCCAGCATGCATCTAGAGTATTAAGTTCATAAGAACAGAGTAATGCCTTAAGCAAGATGACAATATTAGAGGGATAAACTCAGACAATATGATATAAACCCCATCTTTTTATCTTCGATGGCAACAATACAATACGTGTCGTTTCCCCTACTGTTAGTGGGATCGAGCACCGCAAGATTGAACCCAAAGCTAAGCACTTCTCCCATTGCAAGAAAGATCAATGTAGGCCAAACCAAACTGATAATTCGAAGAGACTTGCAAAGATAAACCAATCATACATAAAAGAATTCAGAGAAGAATCAAATATTGTTCATAGATAGTCTTGATCATAAACCCACAATTCATCGGATCTCGAAAACACACCGCAAAAGAAGATTACATCGAATAGCTCTCCAAGAGAATCAAGGAGAACTTCGTTTGATACTCCTTTTCTGCGAAACACTGAAATAGGCAAAAAAACTGCAATTTGGGTTGGGCTTCCGGTTAATAGGTTAGTCCCAAAAATGATATAAAAGTGTAAAATAAGGCCCATTAACATCCAAAACAGATAATATAATAGCATGGAGCAATCAAAAATTATAGATACGTTGGAGACGTATCAAGCATCCCCAAGCTTAATTCCTGCTCATCCTCGAGTAGGTAAATGATAATAAAGAATTTTTGATGTGGAATGCTTTCTAACATATTTCTCAATGTAATTTTTCTTTATTGTGGCATGAATGTCAGATCCAAAAGATTCAAGATAAAAGTTTAATGTTGACATAGAAATAATAATACTTCAAGTATATGACCTAAGCAATCATGTCTTCTCAAAATAACATGGCCAAAGAAAGTTATCCCTACAAAATCATATAGTCTGGCTATGCTCTATCTTCACCACACAAAATATTTAAATCATGTACAACCCCGATGATAAGCCAAGCAATTGTTTCATATTTTTGATGTTCTCAAACTTTTTCAATCTTCACGCAATATATGAGCATGAGCCATGGATATAGCACTATATGTGGAATAGAATGGTGGTTGTGGAGAAGACAAAAAAGGAGAAGATAGTCTCACATCAACTAGGCGTATCAACGGGCCATGGAGATGCCCATCAATAAATATCAACGTGAGTGAGTAGGGATTGCCATGCAACGGATGCACTAGAGCTATAAGTGTATGAAAGCTCCACAAAAGAACTAAGTGGGTGTGCATCCAACTTGCTTGCTCATGAAGACCTAGGGAAATTTTGAGGAAGCCCATCATTGGAATATACAAGCCAAGTTCTATAATGAAAAATTCCAACTAGTATATAAAAGTGATAACATAGGAGACTCTCTATCATGAAGATCATGGTGCTACTTTGAACAACAAGTGTGGAAAAAGGATAGTAACATTGTCCCTTCTCTCTTTTTCTCTCATTATTTTTTTATTTGGGCCTTCTTTCTTTTTTTCGTTTTGGCCTCTGTTTTTTTTCGTCCAGAGTCTCATCCTGACTTATGGGTGAATCATAGTCTCCATCATCCTTTCCTCACTGGCACAATGCTCTAATAATGAAGATCATCACACTTTAATTTACTTACAACTCAAGAATTGGAACAAAATATGAATCTATGTGAATGCCCCCGGCGGTGTACCGGGATGTGCAATGATGGATGAGTCACATGTATGAAGAATTATGAACGGTGGCTTTGCCACAAATACGATGTCAACTACATGATCATGCAAGCAATATGACAATGATGAAGCATGTCATAATAACGGAACGGTGGAGAGTTGCATGGCAATATACCTCGGAATGGCTATGGAAATGCCATAATAGGTAGGTATGGTGGCTGTTTTGAGGAAGGTATATGGTGGGTTTATAGTACCGGCGAAAGTGGCGCGATACTAGAGAGGCTAGTAATGGTGGAAGGGTGAGAGTGCATATAATACATGGACTCAACAATAGTCATAAAGAACTCACATACTTTTTGCAAAAATCTATTATTTATCGAAACAAAGTATTACGCGCATGCTCCTAGGGGGATAGATTGGTAGGAAAAGACCATCGCTCGTCCCCGACCGCCACTCATAAGGAAGACAATCAATAAATAAATTATGCTCCGACTTCATCACATAACGGTTCACCATACGTGCATGCTACGGGAATCACAAACTTCAACACAAGTATTTCTCAAATTCACAACTGCTCAACTATCTTGACTCTAATATCACCATCTCCATATGTCAAAACAATTATCAAGTATCAAACTTCTCATAGTATTCAATGCAGTTCTATGAAAGTTTTTATATTATTCCTAAAAGCAAATTTCCATGTTGTTCTAAAGGAATCTCAAAATAATATAAGTGAAGAATGAGAGATCAATTATTTATATAAAATAAAACCACCGACGTGCTCTAAAAGATATAAGTGAAGCACTAGAGCAAAAACTATATAGCTCAAAAAGATATAAGTGAAGCACATAGAGTATTCTAATAAATTTAAAATCATGTGAGTCTCTCTCAAAAAGTGTGTACATCAAGTATGATTGTGGTAAACTAAAAAGCAAAGACTCAAATCATACAAGACACTCCAAGCAAAACACATATCATGTGGCGAATAAAAAAATAGCTCCAAGTAAAGTTACCGATAGACGAAGACGAAAGAGGGGATGTCTTCCGGGGCATCCCCAAGCTTAGGCTTTTTGGTGTCTTTGAATTTTACCTTGGGGTTCCATGGGAATCCCCAAGCTTAGGCTTTTTCCACTCCTTGTTCCACAATCCATCAAATCTTTACCCAAAACTTGAAAACTTCACAACACAAAACTCAAAATAGAAAATCTCGTGAGCTCCGTTACCGAAAGAAAAAAAACACCGCTTCAAGGTACTGTAATGAATTCAATATTCATTTATATTGGTGTTAAACCTACTGTATTCCAACTTCTATATGGTTTATAAACTCTTTAACTAGCCATAGATTCATCAAAATAAGCAAACAACACACGAAAAACAGAATCTGTCAAAAACAGAACAGTTTGTAGTAATCTGTAGCTAACGCAAACTTATGGGACCCCAAAAATTCTAAAATAAATTGTTGAATGTGAGTAATTTATCTATTAATCATATGAAAAAATAATTAAATAAATTGTACTTTCCAAATAAAAATGGCAGCAATTCTCGTGAGCGCTAAAGTTTCTGTTTTTTACAGCAAGATCAAAAAGACTTTCCCCAAGTCTTCCCAACGGTTATACTTGGCACAAACACTAATTAAACACAACCAAAACAGAGTATAGATACATTTTTTATTACTAAACAGGAGCAAAAATCAAGGAATAAAAATAAAATTGGGTTGCCTCCCAACAAGCGCTATCGTTTAACGCCCCTAGCTAGGCCTAAAAGCGAAGATAGATCTAGGTATTGCCATCTTTGGTAGGCAATAAATAAGTGGCTCTCATAATAGATTCATATGGTAATTTAACTTTTATTCTAGGGAAGTGTTTCATGCCTTTACTTAACGGAAATTGGAATTTAATATTCCCTTCCTTCATATCAATAATTGCACCAATCGTTCTAAGGAAAGGTCTACCAAGAATAATAGGACATGAAGGATTGCAATCTATATGAGAACAATGAAATCTACGAGCACATAATTCCTATTTGCAACAATAATAACATAATTAATTCTTCCCATAGGTTTATTAATGGTGGAATCCGCAAGATGCAAGTTTAAAGAACAATCATCAAAATCACGGAAACCTAGCAAATCACACAAAGTTTTTTGGAATCATGGAAACACTAGCACCCAAATCACACAAAGCATAACACTCATGATATTTAATTTTTAATTTTCATTGTAGGTTCCCACTCATCATAAAGTTTTCTAGGGATAGAAACTTCCAACTCAAGTTTTTCTTCATAAGATTGCATCAAATCATCAACGATATGTTTAGTAAAAGCTTTATTTTAACTATAAGCATGAGGAGAATTTAGCACGGATTGCAACAAGGAAATACAATCTATCAAAGAGCAATTATCATAATTAAATTCCTTGAAATCCAAGATAGTGGGTTCATTGCTATCTAAAGTTTTAACCTCTTCAATCCCACTTTTATCAATTTTAGCATCAAGATCTAAAAACTCCAAATTTTTGGGACGCCTTCTAACTAAAGTTGACTCATCTCCAGTCCAATCATTATCAAGATTCATATTGCAAAACAAAGATTTAATAGGGGACACATCAATAGCTTTTATATCTTCATCTTTGTTATCTAACTCTTCCGGTTTAGCGGCCATCTTATTAACTAAAGTGGCCTACTTATCAGAAATTTGGGAAATTAATTTTTCAAGATGAGAAAACTGAGATTTTAAACCATAAAATTCCTTAGACATATCATTGAGCTCTTTATTCATGAAACCAATAAAACCTTTTTGTTCCTTAAGCTCGTTTCTAAAGAAATTATTATGCTCAAACTACAAGGACATAAAACTCCTAACGCTGTTTTCGATTTCTTCCAACCTTTTAAGGTGAAGATAAACACCTTTTGGTAAAGCCATAAGGGCAACAAGCAACAAGAGGCAAGTGAAAAGAGACGAACTAGAAAAGAGAGGGCGAAAGTAAAAGAGGGCGAATAAAACGGCAAGGGTGAAGTGGGGGAGAGGAAAACGAGAGGCAAATGGCAAATAATGTAATGCGGAGGATAAGAGTTGTGATGGGTACTTGGTATGTCTTGACTTGGCGTAGATCTCCCCGGCAATGGCGCCAGAAATCCTTCTTGCTACCTCTTGAGAACTACGTTGGTTTTCCCTTGAAGAGGAAATGGTGATGCAGTAAAGTAGCGTAAGTATTTCCCTCAATTTTTGAGAACCAAGGTATCAATCCAATAGGAGACCACGCGCGAGTCACCTCGTACCTATACAAAATAAAGAACCTCGCAACCAACGCGATAAAGGGGTTGTCAATCCCTTCACGGCCACTTGCAAGAGTGAGATCTGATAGAGATAATAATAATAAGATAAATTTTTTTGGTATTTTTATGATATAGATTGAAAGTAAAGATTGCAAAATAAATGGTAATGGAAATAACAGTAGATTAATATGATGGAAGATAGACCCGGGGACCATAGGTTTCACTAGTGGCTTCTCTCAAGATAGCATAAGTATTACGGTGGGTAAACAAACTACCGTCGAGCAATTCATAGAAAAGCGAATAATTATGAGAATATCTAGGCATGATCATGTATATAGGCATCACATCCGCGACAAGTAGACCGAAACAATTCTGCATATACTACTATTACTTCACACATCGACTGCTATCCAGCATGCATCTAGAGTATTAAGTTCATAAGAACAGAGTAACGCCTTAAGCAAGATGACATGATGTAGAGGGATAAACTCAGGCAATATGATATAAACCCCATCTTTTTATCCTCGTTGGCAACAATACAATACGTGTCATTTCCCCTACTGTCACTAAAATCGAGCACCGCAAGATTGAAACCAAAGACAAGCACTTCTCCCATTGCAAGAAAGATCAATCTAGTAGGACAAACCAAACTCATAATTCGAAGAGACTTGCAAAGATAAACCAATCATACATAAAAGAATTCAAAGAAGAATCAAATTTTGTTCATAGATAATCTGGATCATAAACTCACAATTCATCGGATCTCAACAAACACAATGCAAAAGAAGATTACATCGAATAGATCTCCAAGAGAATCAAGGAAAACTTTGTACAAAGAGAGAGAAGAAGCCATCTAGCTACTAGCTATGGACCCGAAGGTTTGAAGTAAACTACTCACACATCACCGGAGATGTCATGGAGTTGATGTAGAGGCCCTCCGTGATCAATGCCCCTCCGGCGGAGCTCCGGAAAAGGCCCCAAGATGGGATCTCTCGGGTAAAGAAGGTTGCGGCTGTGGAATTAGGTTCTCGTGGTGCTCCTGGATGTTTGCGGGGTACGTGGACTTATATAGGAGGAAGAAGTAGGTCGGTGGAGCAACGAGGGGCCCACGAGGGTGGAGGGCGCCCCCTGCCTTGTGGCCTCCTCGATTGTTTCTTGACGCCCACTCCAAGTCTCCTGGATCACGTTTGTTGAGAAAATCACATTCCCGAAGGTTTCATTCCGTTTGGACTTCGTTTGATATTCCTTTTCTGCGAAACACTGAAATAGGCAAAAAACAGCAATTTGGGCTGGGCCTCCGGTTAATAGGTTAGTCCCAAAAATGATATAAAAGTGTAAAATAAAGCCCATTAACATCCAAAACAGATAATATAATAGCATGGAGCAATCAAAAATTATAGATACGTTGGAGACGTATCACCTGGATATCATCATAATTATTTGAGGTTCTATCAATTGCCCAACAGTAATTTGTTTACCCACCGTTTGCTATTTTTCTCGAGAGAAGCCACCAGTGAAACCTATGCCCTCGGGTCTTCTTTCTCATATATTTGCCTTTGCGATCTATTTTTATCTTGCATTTATTTTCAGATCTACTGAACCAAAGACCCAAAAATACCTTGCTGCAATTTTTCCTTATTTATTTTGTTTGGCATTCGATCTATCAATCTACTACAAATTTATCTCACGTCCGCTTTGCCTATCTTGAGGCGCCGTACCCCGAAAGGGATTGACAACCCCTTTAACACGTCGGGTTGCGAGGATTTGTTATCTGTGTGTAGGTGTTGTTTACGTTGTGTTGCTTGGTTCTCCTACTAGTTCGATAACCTTGGTTTCATATTTGAGGGTAATACCTACCGCCGCTTTGCTGCATCACCCCTTCCTCTTTGGGAAAATACCAACGTAGCTTGAAGCGACATCAAAAATTTGCCTCTCGTTTTCCTCTTGAGCTTGCATTGGTTTTTCCCTTGAAGAGGAAAGGGTGATGCAGCAAAGTAGAGATAAGTATTTCCCTCAATCAAGAATCAAGGTATCAATCCAGTAGGAGAAAAATGCGCAAATCACCAATAATACCCGCACAAACAATCAAACACTTGCACCCAACGCGATAAAGGGGTTGTCAATCCCTTCATGGTCACTTGCAAAGGTGAGATCTGATAGAGATAGATAAATAAAACTAAACAAAAGATAAAATATTTTTGGGTATTTTGGTTTATATATCTGAAAATAAAAGATTGCAAAATAGTAGATCGGAAACTAATATGATGGAAAATAGACTCGGGGGCCATAGGTTTCACTAGAGGCTTCTCTCATGAAGGCAAATAATACGGTGGGTGAACAAATTACTCTCGAGCAATTGATAGAAAAGCGCAAAGTTATGACGATATCCAAGGCAATCATTATGCAATATAGGCATCACGTCCGTGTCAAGTACACCGACTCCTGCCTGCATCTACAACTATTACTCCACACAACGATCGCTATCCAGCATGCATCTAGATTATTATGTTCATAAAGAACGGAGTACCACTTTAACTAAGATGACATGATGTAGAGGAATAAACTCATGCAATATGATATAAACCCCATCTTTTTATCCTCGATGGCAACAATTCAATACGTGTCTCGCTATCCCTACTTTGTCACCGGGTGAAATCATGCAAGATTGAATCCAAAGCTAAGCAACTCTCCCATTGCAAGAAAGACCAATCTAGTTGGCCAAACCAAACCGTTAATTTGATGAGAAATACAAAGATACCAAATAGTGCATATAAGAATTCAGAGAAGATTCAAATAATATTCATAGATAAGCTGATCATAAATCCATAATTCATCTGATCTCGACAAACACACCGCAAAAGAAGATTACATCGGGTAGATCTCTAGGAACATCGAGGAGAACATGGTGTTGAGAATGAAAGAGAGAGAAGAAGCCATCTAGCTACTAGCTATGGACCCGTAGGTCTCTGGTAAACTACTCAAGCTTCATCGGAAGGGCAATAGAGTTGATGTAGATGCCCTCCGTGATCGAATCCCCCTCCGACAGGATGCCGGAAAAGGCCCCAAGATGGGGTCTCACGGGAACAGAAGGTTGTGGCGGTGGAAAAGTGTTTTCATGGATGCTTCTGGTGTTTTTGGAATATATGTGAATATATAGGAGGAAGGGCTAGGTCAGAGGAGTCCCGAGGAGGTGGCTAGGTAGGGGGCGCCTCCCACCCTTGCCACCGCCTCGTGGCTCTTCTGACTTGGACTCCAAGTCCCTTGGGTGTCTTCTGGTCCAAGAAAAATCATCGCGAAAATTTTATTCCGTTTGGACTCCGTTTGGTATTCCTTTTCTGCGAAGCTCAAAAATAAGAAAAAAAACAGAAACTGGCACTGTGTTGTAGGTTAATAAGTTAGTCCCACAAACAATTTAAAATAGCATATTAATGCATATAAAACATCTAGAACAGACGTATCATGTCTCGAGTGGATCTAGCATCTCCACAGGTTTCCCCAACTTCCTTCCACAAAATCTCCTCAATTTTGCCCTTCAAATCATCAATTTCTGCCCAAAATTGCGTCCGACACTTTTCCGGACGAGTGGATCTGAAATTCGGAGTTGACCCAGATCCACCGGACGTCCGACACTTTTCCGGACGACTGGACCCTTCCAAAGCACCGGACGTCCGACATTTACCGAACGACCTGAACAACGCAATAAAACATAAACCTCGGATTTCTGGTCTTTTCCGGACGTCCGTCCCACGCTCCAGCCACTGGACTTCTGACAACCCTCGGACGTCCGACACCTATAGATTTTGACTTCGGCTGATTCTTGTTTCGCCTATAACTAATTCATCCAGACTTCGATTCTGACGTTCTTTAGCTTGTTTTGAAGCTATTTTCATCCCCCATCCCACAAAAATACCACAATCATCATTCGACTCCATCAAATGTTCCAAAATTTGGCAAGTTTGCCTAGGCCCTCCACTACATCATCTGCATTACCACCATAGACTTCCGCAACCTGACCCATTTTGTTTGCCATAGCATTATTGGTTACTTGAGTAGTGATTCGAGTCTCCTAAGGTGTTTCGGCTACTTAGGGACGGTTCCTCCTTCATCAACCACCACCATACATTTCCGCCACCCCGACTTAACCCAATTTTGTTTGAGCTTGTTTGAGTTGTGGCTTGTGTCTCCTAAGGTGTTTCGGCTACTTAGGGACGATCACTTCAACCTCGACTCGCATAACCCATCATTTCACTTCCGCATTGCCGAGTGCAAAACCACTACCGCTTTCCGTTACCATCATTTGACATTTGCATTTGAGATTTCGAGTTTGCGATTTTTCCGTTTCCTAAGGTGTTTCGGCTAATTAGGAACGGTTCGACATCACAAACACTGCCACTCATCATCGCCACGAGGTCTTCATAGTACATAAGGACGGTAACCTCGACGACACCATGGTATATTCCCCTTGCCATTACATTGATAATCCCTAGCCCATTTTGCGTCACTTGCCTATCGAGACTAGCCATTGAGTATTGCCGGCAACGCTACTTGTGCACATTAGTGATCTACACCTCCCGTTGCATACATACCATGTCATCTTGATATCATCATATCATCTATTGTGTCACAAGATTGTTCCCGCATATACACAATTGATATCTTGGTTTGAGCATTTCGCATAGTGGCCATAACAAAAAAAGAAGACGAATAAGCTTTCAAGCTGAATAGTGAACAAAGATCTTGTAAGCAATAGCCATAGCATCATACCACATTGCATATAAGATTGTCATATCCGATCATCTTGGATCATCTTGAGAGGATCACCGGGGACCATACATACATAGCATACTTGGGATAGAAAGTCCATACATTTTGCATCAAGTGTCCTACCCGCCTATTGAGAAATCGTGCTAGCGTCTCTCTTGGGTTGTACAACACAAGAGTTTTCCGCAGACTCCACATTTTGTGCTCATTCCTTGGTTGCACGACCCCATTTATCTATCCGTGTGGGCGTTTCCGTGTGCCATTCCTTGGTATTGGTCTACTTGTTTCATTTGTGAGTTTGTGAATCTCTTTCAACATTATTGACTTTTGCTAACAATTTGCATCAAAATTTTGTGCCCTATCCTCACCAATCTCCACCAAAAGCTTTACTTTGTAGGTGTGAGTGGGCAAGTCCGGTACCATTTCCACTATTCACTCATTCCACATTGAGTGAAACGAGATACATCCTCAACTTTGGGAAAATGTAGCTTAGTATTGTTTATCTCATTTCCTACTCACCTTTGCTCGAGTCTTGTGATGGATAGGCACAACACACCTCCTTCGGTCTACAATAACAACTACGAGTTCGATGCCATGAAAAAGCACATCAACGCCAAGATGGATGCTCGAATGGAGGAGCTCAAAGCCCTCATCAAGGCCTACAAGCGGTCTCCTCCATCTTCGAGAAGATGCTCAAGTACACATGCTTCCGAGCTACCATCTCCGGCAAGGTCACATCGGCATCAACACCATCACCAACAAGAACGTGAAGGTCAAGAGCTCAACACCAACAACCGCTCAAGGACTTCACCATCTACCTTGGTATCTTCGCCAAGTGACTTCAAGGCATCTTCGCCTTTGGACATGAGGCGTTGCTACCTCTTGAGCATGTATTGGTTTTCCCTTGAAGAGGAAAGGGTGATGCAGCAAAGTAGCGTAAGTATTTCCCTCAGTTTTTGAGAACAAAGGTATCAATCCAGAAGGAGACAATGCTCAAGTCACCTAGTACCTACACAAACAATCAAGAACCTCGCAACCAATGTGATAAAGGGGTTGTCGATCCCTTCACGGTCACTTGCGAAAGTGAGATCTGATAGAGATAGTAAGATAAATATTTTGGTATTTTATATATATATTGGAAATTAAAGATTGCAAAATAGTAAACAAGATGCGATAATAAAAGAGATGCAATATAATAAGAAAGAGACCTGGGGCCATAGGTTTCACTAGTGGCTTCTCTCATAATAGCATGCATTACGGTGGGTGAACAAATTACTGCCGAGCAATTGATAGAAAAGTGCATAGTTATGAAGATATCTAAGGCAATGATCATGAATATAGGCATCACATCCGTGTCAAGTAGATCGAAATGATTCTGCATCTACCACTATTACTCCACACATCGACCGCTATCCAGCATGTCACAGGGTAACGCGTTAAGCAAGATGACATGATGTAGAGGGATAAAATCAAGCAATATGATATAAACCCCATCTTTTTATCCTCGATGGCAACAATATAATACGTTCCTTGCTGCCTGTGGGAGTCCTGGATTAGGGGGTCTCCGGACAGCTGGACTATATCCTTCGGCCGGACTGTTAGACTATGAAGATACAAGATTGAAGACTTAGTCTCGTGTCCGGATGGGACTCTACTTGGCGTGGAAGGCAAGCTAGGCAATACGGATATGTATATCTCCTCCTCTGTAACCGACCTTGTGTAACCCTAGCCCCCTCCGGTGTCTATATAAACCGGAGGGTTTTAGTCCGTAGGACAACAAACAATCATACCATAGGCTAGCTTCTAGGGTTTAGCCTCTCCGATCTCGTGGTAGATCAACTCTTGTAATACTCATATCCTCAAGAATAAATCAAGCAAGACGTAAGGTTTTACCTCCATCAAGAGGGCCCGAACCTGGGTAAAACATCGTGTTCCCTGCCTCCTGTTACCATCCGCCTTAGACGCACAGTTCAGGACCCCCTACCCGAGATCGGCCGGTTTTGACACCGACATTGGTGCTTTCATTTAGAGTTCCTCTGTGTAGTCACCGCTAGGCTTGATGGCTCCTACGATCATTGATAGCGATACAATCCAGGGTGAGACTTTTCTCCCCCGACAGATCTTTGTGTTCAGCGGCTTCGCACTGCGGGCCAACTCGCTTGGCCATCTGGAGCATATCAAAAGTTACGCCCCTGGCCATCAGGTCAGGTTTGGAAGCTTAAACTACACGGCCGATATCCGCGGAGACTTGATCTTCGACGGATTCGAGCCCCTGCCTGGTGCGCCGCGCAGTCACAATGAGTAGGATTTAGCTCTACCATCAGACTGTATTCAGGAGATCGCACCGGCAGCCGCTCCAAGCCTCAATTCGGAGCCAGTTGCGCCATCCATGGATGGGTGGATGGACCCCGTCACGGAGGCCGTACCCTCAGCGGCGATCGAGGCGAATATCGACCTTACCCTTCACGAGAGCCGTGTTACCAAACTGTCGGATCCTTCTCCGGCCACGGACTCCGAACCGCCTGCGCCCGTCCCTATCGGATCCGATTGGCCGCTCGATCATGGAGTTTACCTCCGCGGATATTTTCCAGCACTCGCCCTTCGACGACATACTGAACTAATTAAGGTCTCTCTCCTTGTCAGGAGGATCCTGGACGAACTATGTTCGGCAGGATTGGGATGCGGATGACGAAGAAATTCGCCGCCCACCCACCACCCACTTAGTAGCCACTGTCGATGACTTAACCGACACGCTCGACTTCAACTCCGAAGACATCGACGGTATGGACGACGATGGAGGAGTCGAAGAGGAACCACTGCCCACAGGGCACTGGACGCCCACTTCATCACATGACGTATACATGGTGGTGACACCCAAAGAAAATAACGACGAGGAATGGAAGGACGCAGCGACGGGTGGTTCCCTCGAGCAGCAGTCAAAGCGGCGGCGTAAACGCTGCCCCAAATCCCGCCCCGGCAGAAATAACGACCACATAGACCCAGCGTTAGAGCAGGGTGAACCATTGCCCGACCACGGCAACATGGAAAATCAAACTGAACAACCCAACCCCGTCGAAGATAACAGTCCGGACGACATCACACCGGACAGGTGCCAGGAGCAACATAATGCTCATCAAAGACTTGTTGCCACGGCGAGGATTCTAAAAAAACAGAAGCAAAGGCTCAAGGCTACACAAGACACACTCAAAATAAAGTGGAGTGAAGTACTCAACACAGCAGTGAAGTACGGCAGTAATTGCCACACTAAGAGCTAACCGAAGCGGAAATTGCTACCTGAATTCGATGAGGAGGCCTTAGATCCCCCGCAACCAAAAATTAAAATGGCCATCCGGCCGGATAGACGACCTCACGGCCAACATAAAGCGGCGAACAATGCCGCACATAAGCCAAGGCACGACCCACGCGAGGGCTCGCATCAAAAGGACGGCGCAACTAGATCCATTTACGGACCATGCAAGAGCGCTCCAGCATACAATGCAATCAACAAACATCCGAACACCACGGTACACCCAGATACAGGGGTGCCGCACACCCCCTATGTTTCACTGATGAGGTGCTGGACCATGAATTTCCAGAAGGATTCAAACCCGTAAACATAGAGGCATACGATGGAACAACAGACCCTGGGGTCTGGATTGAGGACTATATCCTCCATATCCATATGGCTCGAGGGGATGATCTCCACACCATCAAGTACTTACCCCTCAAGCTCAAAGCGCCAGCTCGGCACTGGCTTAAAAGCCCCCCCGAAAGCTCCATTGAAAGCTGGGAAGAGCTCGAAGACGCCTTTCGAGCAAATTTTCAAGGGACATATGTCCGACCACCGGATGCAGACGATCTAAGTCATCTAACTCAATAGCCCGGAGAGTCAGCCCAAAAGCTTTGGAACAGGTTTCTTACTAAAAAGAACCAAATAGTCGATTGTCCGGACACCGAGGCCTTGGCAGCCTTTAAGCACAGTGTCTGAGACGAATGGCTTGCCAGGCACCTCGGCCAAGAAAAGCCGAGAACAATGGCAGCATTAACAAGCCTCATGACCCGCTTTTGCGCGGGCGAGGACAGCTGGCTAGCCCGATGCAGCACCAGCGACCCAAGTACATCCGAAGTTAGAGATGGAAACGGGAAATCACGGCGCAGCAAAAATAATAAGCGCCGGAATAAGGAAGACAGCCCGAAGAGCACAGCGGTAAACACCGGGTTCAGAAGATCTCGGCCAGGTCAGCAAAAGCCGCCCTCTAAAGGCGCCAGAGATGAACTGTCCAGCTTAAACAAAATTCTGGACCAAATATGTCACATCCATAGCACCCCCGATAAACCTGCAAATCATACCCACAGAAAATGTTGGGTCTTCAAGCAGTCTGGCAAGCTGAACGCCGAACATAAGGCGCAGGATACACCAAGAGAAGACGATGATGAGCCTCGCAAGCAAAACACTGGGGAACAGAAGAAATTTCCACCAGAAGTCAAAACAATAAACGTGTTACACGTGATAAAGGGGAGAAGCAAAGCGGCACTCCCAAACCGACATGCCCAAGGGCCTATCACCGCGGAGTTCTGCCAGTGGCCATCTCAACCGATCACCTTCGACCATCAGGATTACTCAGCAAGTATCCGGAACACAGGGTGGGCTGCCTTGGTATTAGATCCAATAATTGACGGATACCACTTCACACGAGTCTTGATGGACGGCGGCAGCAGCTTGAACCTGATATATCAGGACACAATCCGCAAAATGGGGATAGACCCAACGAAAATTTGCCGCAACGATACTACCTTTAGAGGCGTAACGCCAGACCCAGGGGCTCATTGCACGGGCTCCCTGCTACTAGAGGTTATATTCGGCTTCCCCGATAACTTCCGTAGCGAAAATTTAACCTTCCACATTGCTCCGTTCCAAGGTGGCTATCAAGCACTACTTGGACGCGAAGCTTTCGCTCGCTTTAATGCAATACCGCATTACGCTTCCCTCACACTTAAGATGCCCGGTCCACGTGGCATCATTACAGTAAATGGAAATATTGAGCGATCCCTGCACGCCGAAGAGAGTGCGGCTGCCTTGGCAGCCGCACACTAAAACGGCCTCACCAATAAAGCATTCGATAGGTCGTCAAGACCACGAACACGGTTATACGAGTCCGGCGCAGCTATATGAAATTCATACAGGTTTGATGGCCACACCCCTATTACAAATACAGGGGGCTCAACGCACGCAAACAAGTGGCAATTTTTACTCATCTTGAACTGTAGATGGTTTCTTTAAACCCACCTTTTGGCACGACAACTTTTCACCTAAGTTCCTCTCTTTTACAGATGACAATCGTGCTACACTCGTCCAGGATACGGCACAACGGAGACACAGGCGCAGACGTGCAGCAGGGACCCATTCCAAGGATTCTTTTTAGATTAAGACCCTGCGTCAACCTTTTTCACTGTCTCTTGTTGATACCCATCCCTCGGATTCTCAGTACAATTGAGAAGGATGCTGACGTCTTGGCATGTAGCCACGTCAGAACAATGCACCTACCTGGACACTAGGGGCTTCTTACAAAGGGCACTGTTTGGGCCCGGTTTACACCATAAAGATCGAATACCTTAGGGAGTATTCGGCGTCGCGAGTTTGGCCTTATATGCATCAGCTTCGAATCATGTCTTGTGTCAAATGTTGGGTTTGCCCGGCTCCTGTGTTTTGCTGCCTTACGTTCCACTCTATCGGCTAAGGCGGCACCAGGAGAACTACTGCGATTGTGCCCTGCTTCATCCGGACGAGCACCTCAGTAGAGAAAGTCGAAAACTGACTGTCATGATATAGCGCGAGACTGGTCAACCACTCGATGACCTATCAGAATCCTAGAACTCCTCCGCCTTAACGAAGGGTCGTTTCCTGGCCAGGCATGTACGCACCCCGAACTCGAGTAAGTGCGGCGCCACCAGGGGCTATATAGTAGCCCCACTGTCAAACTCCTATGGCCAAGTGAAAGTGTTAAAGCATTATAGTCCGGTTTCCTAGTTCGATGCGCTCTCACCTCCTTAGTAGGACCAAGATGTTGGATCAAGTGTGAATACGCGTCTTCTACAAACACCCCCGCATTATATGCGTGGGGGCTAAAGCCGACGACTGCAATCTTTCAGGTTATGTACATGTATACATAAAACGGCCGCACAGGAGGCATCACAATACTTTCGGGCAAAAGTATAAATACAACATTGATAAAATTAATAAAACATTGTTTTTACAATGGGAATACATGTCACTCAAACATAATATTCTTCGAGCACTGGTCCTCTATCAAACGAGCACCCTCAAGAACTTCTTCAAAATAGTGCTCGGCAGCCACTCGGCCTATGGCCGAACCATGCGCCGCAACAGTGTTAGCATCCATCTCCGCCCAGTATGCTTTGACACGGGCAAGGGCCATTCGCGAGCCTTCTATGCACGCCGACCTCTTCATCGCATTTATGCGCGGCACCGCACAAGGGAACTGCTGCACCAAGATGAAATAGTTGTTCGGCTTCGGTTTTTCCGGCCATAGATGATCTACGACGGACCTCATGGCAAGTCCGTACAATCTATTGAGTTCGGCCCATTTGGCAAGCTGATCAGTTAGTGGAAGCGGACGCTCTGGAACGTTAAACTGCGACTAGAATAGCTTGTCCACTTCACGATTTGTTTGATCTCGGAAGTATTCGGCCGCATCGACAGCACTCGCCGTCAGATCCAGATATGCGTCTGCCGAACTCCACAGCCGATCCAGAATAGTGTACCGCAGATCTCCAAACTTCCTCCGCAGCAAAAAGGGCTTCCCAGCCACAATATCACTGGCTTCACGAAGCTCCTCCTTCTTCGCTCTCATGGCAGAGCGGGTGTCTTTGATCGCCATCGTGGCCTTTTTGAGGTCCGTCGCCTTCGTTCGGTTTTCTTCTTCAAGGACCTGACAACGGTCGGCAGTATCTTTTAACTCTATAGCCATCTTGGCCATTTTCTCTTTGCTCTCGCAATGCACGGCTCTCTCGGCTCTTAACTCTTCGGCCACCTTCAAAGCAGCCGCATTACTACTCCTTGCTTGTTCTTTGGCTCGGGCAAGTTCCGCCCGAAGGGTCTCCACGGTGGCAGCTCCATCTGTAGTCACAACATATTAAAGATACTGGCATCACGCTGCTCTTACTATGTGACATTCACCAGAAAATATCACTTACCCTGTGCCTCGTCAAGCCGCTTGTTAACAAGCTCGATGTCGGCATCCGCCGCATCGAGTTGCCCCTTTAGTTCGGCAAACTCATGAGTCCGGCTAGCCACCGGAGCTTCCACCACCTGCACATAAAGGCGGTATGGTCATTACCTAGGACTAGGATCCTCTATTTTCCATCGTTCTCGGTGAAAACCAGAGTCTCAGGGGCTACTATCTACACCGGGCACACCTAAAAATGTGCGGTACCATCACAAAGTTATATCATTTTACGTACCTCAAAGCCCGTTAGTAGACTCATAAAGGCGTCATGCAACCCGCTTTCGGCGGACGAAATCCTTTCCATCACTGTACACATCAATGCACGGTGTTCTTCCGAGATGGTCGCTCGCTTCAGCAGATCCCTCAATGCGTCCGACCGCATACCAGACGGCGCCGGACTCTTTTGTCCGCCCTCTTCAACAGCCGGATGCGGGGGACTTCGGGTGACTATGGGATTATCTTCTGGCCTCACCGGATCCGGAGAGGCCCTCTGTGATGATACTTCAAGATCACCCGCTTCTTGAGCGGGGGAGTCCGGGGGAGGCGTTTCGCTCTCCATCATCTCCGGAAGAAGGTCCCCTGAAGACGAGCTCTGTTAAGAAGGGCTAAGATCCGAACTGCAAGATAAATGCTTCGGTTATTTTCCTCGAAAGTAAGGTAGAATATCTCTACTATTAAGTAAATTTTGATCACTTATGACCTGTTAGAGGGCTGATCCATGCACGAACTTTGTGCGGCAAAAGCACCGTCCGAGACGGGATCCTCTGGTGGAGTTTTCTTCTCCCGTTTGGAATCCTTGGTTTCCAGATCATCAGAGGTAGTCCTCTTCCTCCCCCGGGGCGAAGGAATGTCAGACTACTTCTCTTGGCTATCCTCCCTCACGGATGCGCTCGTTCCCTCGGTTGGAACAGATAGCGGTGGAGTCCTGCTTTGGCCCTCTTTATCCCCCCCCCTTCATCTTCCTTTGTGGGCACCAGGCAAGGTGCTGGCTTGAGCATCTTTTCCAGCACCGGATTGTCCAAGCCTTCAGGAAGGGGAGCCAAACACCGGATCATCTTTGCCTTTGCTATCCAGTCCTGGTCAAAGAGCGATCCTTTAGAATGATGTCCTGATAAAAGAAAGGCAGTGTGTTCGGCTAGAGGGTTACTTACTTGGGCCGCGGTGCGGTTGCTGCTCAGGCCCACGTCCTCGGAGGTGTCCGGACACTCTATCTGGGGTCCGAAGAACGACTTGTACATCTCCTCGTGCGTCGGGTCGAGGAAATTCTGAATAGCGCGCGGTCCTTCTGGGTTGAATTCCCATAAACTGAGGGGCCGGCGTTTGCAAGGCTGGACTTGACGAACCAGCATGACTTGCACTACCATAACCAGACTAAAATCTCCCTCGAAGAGATCCCGGATGCGGCTCTGCAGTATGGGCACGTCCTTGGCTGGACCACAGCTCAGCCCCTTGCTGATCCATGACATTAATTGTGGTGGAGGGCTCGAGCGAAAGGCGGGGGGAGCTACCGACATGGCACTTCTAGGACGGTGATGTAGAACCACTCCCTTTGCCATAATCTGGACACCTTTGGAAAGGAACCTTTTCTCCATGGAGCTCCAACAATCTTGCTTATTAATGCACCTCCGCATGCTGCATACTGCCCATCGACCGTCTTCGGCTTCACATCAACGGTCTTGAGCCACAGGCCGAAGTGAGGGATAATGTGGAGGAAGGCATCACATACGACAATAAATGCCGAGATGTGGAGAAAGGAATCCGGGGCTAGATCGTGGAAATCAAGCCCGTAATAGAACATCGAACCCCTTACGAAGGGATCCAGAGTGAGGCCTAGTCCTCGGAGGAAGTGGGAGATGAACACGACGTCTTCGTTGGGTTCGGGAGTAGGGACGACCTGCCCTCGGGCGGGCAGCCGATGCGAGACTTTGGCGGTTCAGTATCTTGCCTCCCTCAACTTCTTGATATCCTCTTCCGTGATGGAGGAGGGCATCCACCGGCCCTGGAGGCTGGATCCGGACATGGTTGAAGGTTCGAAGCACCTGACCTGGGCTATGGGTGTTAGAACTCGAGGCGGGGAAAGGATTCGATTGAGCACGGGAGGAAAAAAGTAAAAACCTTGACCCTTTATAAAGAGGGTGAATATCAAGTGTCCTCCTCGTGGTCGTTTGGGACTTGCCTAAAATCTAGGAGTCCTAGGCGCGGTTGGGTTACCCATGCCCGTATTGATGAGAATCCCGTAATAAGGGGGACACGATCTCTGCTTTGACAAGACGTGTCAAAAAACTGCCTCGCGTTATGTGCGGGGCTAGTTAAAGGAAACGGTTCGAATAATCACCGGGCCATGGCATAATGTCATATTGCCAAAACAAGTCAGCAGATTAGATTTGTGGAAATATTATTCTCTCTACGGTGGTATGTGGAACTTATTTTGCAGGGTCGGACACTATCCTTGTATTCAAATTTTTCCATGGTGTATTCGGAGGAGGAACCTGCCTTGCAATGCCGAAGATAATACTGCGCGCCGGACTCATCTTCGTTGAAGCCTGGTTCAGGGGCTACTGTGGGAGTCCTAGATTAGGGGGTCTCCGGACAACCGGACTATATCCTTTGGCCGGACTGTTAGACTATGAAGATACAAGATTGAAGACTTCGTCTCGTGTCCGGATGGGACTCTACTTGGCGTGGAAGGCAAGCTAGGCAATACGGATATGTATATCTCCTCCTTTGTAACTGACCTTGTGTAACCCTAGCCCCCTCCGGTGTCTATATAAACCGGAGGGTTTTAGTCCGTAGGACAACATACAATCATACCATAGGCTAGATTCTAGGGTTTAGCCTCTCCGATCTCGTGGTAGATCAACTCTTGTAATACTCATATCATCAAGAATAAATCAAGCAGGACGTAGGGTTTTACCTCCATCAAGAGGGCCCGAACCTGGGTAAAACATCGTGTTCCCTGCCTCCTGTTACCATCCGCCTTAGACGCACAGTTCGGGACCCCCTACCCAAGATCCGCCGGTTTTGACACCGACATCCTTCTTCAGACGACTCACCTCTCGGTTAGACTTGTTGAGACAGGACTTCAGCTTGGTCACCTCCCCTTCCAGTGCTTCGACTGAAGCCACCTATTGGTTTGCAAGGGCAGTTTTATCTTCGGCTTCCTTCTGTGCAGCGGCAAGGTCCGAGTCCTTCTTCTCCATAGCCAACTTCATTTTCTCTGCAAAAGAAGCAATCGGATCATACAAGAGCTCGAAGAAATGTTTTAAAAAGACAGTCGACAAGCAGTTACCTTCCATACGAGCAGCTTCGTCTTGAGCTTTCTTCAGATTCTGCTGGGCCAAATCCAAGTCGAGGTTGAGTTGCCTCTGCTTCTCCTCAAGTTCAGCAAACTTGGAAATGAGAGTACAAGACTTTTGCAGAAGGCAAAACACATGTCAATCGACAAGATCAAAGGTTGTTCACTTCTCAGTGGATTAAACTTAAAGAAGTTCGCTTAGACCCCAGCCGACTGCACACAGTCGACTGCGGTCTCGGGGGCTACACCTAGCAGGTGCACTTGGCGTGCCCCCGCTGATTAAGCGCCAACTCGACCGGTCCGCCCGGGTCAAGTCAAAAAAAATCTGTTCAGACCCCAGTCGACTGCCAGCAGTCGACTGCGGTCTTGGGGGCTACACCCAGTGGGTGCACTTAGCGTGCCCCCACCGGTTCAGATCTCATTCGACCGGTCCGCCCGGGTCGAGTGGAAGAAAAGAAAGGAAGGAAGAACTCAAACCCCAGTCGTCTGCCAGCAGTCGACTGCGGTCTCGGGGACTACACCCAGTGGGTGCACTTAGCGTGCCCCCACTAGTTCAGATCTCATTCGACCAGTCCGCCCGGGTCGAGTGGAAGAAAAGAAAGGAAGGAAGAACTCAGACCCCAGTCGACTGCCAGCAGTCGACTATGGTCTCGGGGGATTACACCCACTGGGTGCACTTAGCGTGCCCCCACCGGTTCAGATCCTACTCGCCCAAACCGAGTGGAAGAACGCAACTACCAAAGACAACAAAACACCCACTGGGTGCACTGATTCGACGCAAACAACAGGAGATTGTATAGAAGAAATTTTTTCGGGTAGCATATCCTGATAGAACAAGGTGAATTGAAAGTTTACTTACCTGGACATTGGCCTGAGAGCAGCGCTGGCGTCGTAAGCGGCCTGGCTATTCTCGTGCACCATCTTCATCCACTCCATCATCATGTTAGCCTGATGGATGGCTTCCGCAGCCGCATCCGACTGGTTTTCCAGGACAGGGTAGCTGGTGAAGAAGAGGGCAGGCGACCCAGGTGCAGCAGCTTGGACCTCCGAGGCATGAGATGGGATGACTGAAGGAATCACCGGTACAGTCGACGGTGCGGGGCGCTCACTCTACAAGGGTACAACGAAGGTTACAGAGGCCCCGCTCGCGTCTTCAGATTGATGGACGGTTGGTGTTGTCGTTGGTCCCTGCTGAGATGCCTTACCAGCTGCCACCTTTTTATTCTTCCTGGGCCTAGGAGCCACATCTTCATCGTCATTTGGGAGATCGATGACGTTGGGCGGAGCTGCGGAGAAGATCAGTCGACCCCAAAATGAACCGCTAGAATTCAATCGACCGAGTAGTCAAGAGCAAGATCATAAGAGTTTTTACCTGGGTTGGAGGTAACCGCATCTTCCATCTCCTCGTCTCGGTACTGGTAAGAAGAGGTTCCTGATGTAGCATCACTGCAAAGGCCCGCACTTAGCCGGATACGTTCTGTTGCTCGAGTAGACGAAAAGAACAAGTCAGATGATTACCCAGAGATGGTAGGGACGGTCACTTTGATCCTGGGCAAAGCTTTTGGCAGTTTGGAGGAGGCGGCTTTCGTTACTTTTGGCGCTGGAGGCGGCACAACCTTGGGCTGCTTCGGAGCCTTCTCAATCGGCGCTGGGGAAGACGTCCGGGGGCGCTTCAAAGACTGCCCAGTCGGCGCGGTCGCCAGGTCTGGGGTGCTCGCCGGGTCGTGAGCGTGCTTGGACCTTCTCTCTCTGCGAGGAGGTGAGTCGACCTCTTCGTCATCAGTCGAGTCATCGCTCTCCTCGTCCTCCTCGGTATCCGAGTGCCACTCGCCGCTGTTGCCCCTGCTCGCCCCTTCCTCGACGTCTTGCCCCTGCACTCCATTGGGCATCGAGTATATGTCAATGAGGGCCTGAAAGGACAACGATCAAAAGAAATTCAGTCGACCATCAACAAGCTGTCACACAAAGAATGAAGAAGATACTCGACAAAGCAGAGTCATACATGTTCCAGCTGGCGCGAGTGGTCGAATGTAATCACACTCCTAGACCCCCAAGGATTGTCTTTGTTGCTGGTGATTCCCTTCTGCCACTTCTCCAAGGTGTCTTCGCTGACGTCCTCCGGTTGGATCCGAGTGGAGTCCTCAAGCCCCGAGTACATCCACATCGGATGGTCACGGGCCTGAAGCGGTTGGATGCGTCGACTGAGAAAGACCTCCAGCTGGTCCATCCCAGTCACCCCGTCGCGGACAAGTTGGACGACCCGCTCGACCAACACCTTGACCTGCGCCTTCTCTTCTGGGACTACACTCAAGGAGGAGGGCTTCTCCACTCGGGCTAGGGAAAAGGGAGGAAGTCCAGTCGACTGGCCCGGAGTCGACTGGTCCTTACAGTAAAACCAAGTTGACTGCCAGCCCCGGACCGAGTCAGGAAGGATCATCACTGGGAAGGTGCTCTTGTTCCTCATCTGGATCCCCAGACCCCCACACATCTGGATCACGTGTGTCCTCTCATCACTCGGATTGGCCTTTTTGACCGACTGGGAGCGGCAGGTGAAGATGTGTTTGAAGAGACCCCAGTGCGGTCGACAGCCCAAGAAATTTTCACACATTGACACAAAGGCAGCCAGATAAACTATGGTGTTTGGAGTGAAGTGGTGAAGTTGAGCCCCGAAGAAGTTCAGAAAGCCACGGAAGAAAGGATGGGGAGGCAGAGAAAACCCGCGATCGACATGGGTGGCGAGGAGAATGCATTCACCCTCCCGCGGCTGCGCCTCGGTCTCGTTCCTCGGGAGTCGCGCCGATTTGTGGGGGATCAGTCCCCCCTCCACCAGGTCGTCGAGGTCATCCTGGCTGATCATCGAGCGGATCCAATCGCCCTGGATCTAGCCCGGCGGCAGGCCAGATCTTGACGAGGATCCGCCCCGACTAGTCCTCTTGCCCTTCGCCTTCGCAGCCTCCTTCTTCGCGCGCTCCAGCGCCACCGTCTTCTCTTTTCCCATGGCGGAGAGCGAGGTTTCGATGCAGAGAGCGGAGGCGTGTGCGACAGAGAGGTCTGAGGAAGAAGAAAGAGAATGGTAGCGCGCGGTGCAAAGACCCGGTCCGGTACCTTTTATAAGGTCATTCCCCGAGTGACTGACTGGTAGGCCCAGACGATCTAAACAAATCCCGCAACAGTCGCGCGCGCGATACGTGGCGAAAAAGGTGGCGCGGAGATCGAGGCGACCTTCCTAATCCGTCCGGATTACCACGGCCTCACCCGTCCGACGCGCTTCCCAAATTTCGAATCCCGCGAAATCCGCGGAGAGCAGACTGAAAACATCCTCCGCATTATCATTCGGAATTCTACCGTGAAAATTTACTCGACAAAAACCAAGAATGGACCAAGGCGACTGAAAAAGAAGTTGACGTTGTCTCCTTAGTTCATGACTCCAGAACAAGTTATACTCACAACACGAAGAATGAGTCGGAAGTGTTCTCAACTCCTTCCCCACTCAAACCCTGATCCATTCGGGGGCTAATGACGAAGCTATGTACCTAGGGTAGGGTCATGGATCTGTCCAAGATACCCTTCCCAAGGACATCTCTAAAAGAACCAGAAGCAATCAAAGAGAAATCATCATCCACTCGACCCAAATGCTATGTTCCACTCGACAGTCTTGAAATCACTCGACCCTACGAACAACCACTCGACCACCAGAAGATGTGAAGCCACTCACTCCACAACGGTCGGGATTTAAGTCATAGCTTTAATATTCATTTATAGCACTTTACTTCGGACATTACCAGTAATGCTCCTCCTTTATGAACATTGAACCCTGTGTAACGGAGGGGAGCTGGGGTCCTGGCGCACTCTATATAAGCCACCCCCTCCTCTGGGACAAGGGTTCGCACCCCCTGTAACTCACACGCATATATCCAGTCGACCGCCTCCGGGCTCCGAGACGTAGGGCTGTTACTTCCTCCGAGAAGGGCATGAACTCGTAAAACTCGCGTGTACAACTCCTCCATAGCTAGGATCTTTCCTCTACATACCTACCCCCATTCTACTGTCAGACTTAGAACCACGACAGTGGACACACCCAAAGAAGTCAATGGCGACGAGACAGCAGAGGATGACCCCTCCAAGAAGCAACCCAAGCGCCGATGTCAGCGGCGCCACTCTAAGTCTCGCCAAAGCAAAAGCGGTGACACCGGCACAGGAGATAATATCACTCCGGACAGTGCCGAAGACGACAACAATCCCCTCCAGCAAGATTTAGGGCAGGAGGATGGAGAAGCCAACCCTCCAGAGAGAGCGGCAGATGGAGAGATGGAGGATGATAATTACATGCCTCCCTCCGAAGACGAGGCAAGCCTCGATGATGACGAATTCGTCGTGCCTGAGGATCCCGTCGAACAAGAGCGCATCAAGCGCCGGCTTATATTCACGGCAAATAGCCTGAAGAAAAAGCAACAACAACTTCAAGCTGATCAAGATTTGCTAGCTGACAGATGGACTGAAGTCCTTGCGGCCGAGGAATATAAACTCGAACGCCCCTCCAAGAGTTACCCAAAGCATAGGTTACTACCCCGACTGGAGGAGGAAGCACCCAAACCTACATCTCCATCATATGATGCAGCTGACCGGCCACCTCGTGGCCACGACAAAGAGGCATTTCAGCCAAAAACTCAGCCCACACCCCGACGCCACTCAAATAAAATGACAAGGCACGGGGAAACATGCTAGACCTGCGAGACGTTTTGGAGGACAAAGCAAAACATGCAAGATCGATCTACGGATCACGAGGGCGCGCCACTATGCGAGACGATAACCATCACGTCGGATACAGTAAAAGTAAACCCGTCCGGGCCGAACACAGCGGGCAAGACTCATTTGAGTTGCGTCACGATATAGCCCAGTACAGAGGCGCCGCACACCCCCTATGCTTCACAGACGAAGTAGTGGATCACCAAATCCCAAAGGGTTTCAAACCCATAAATATCAAATCATACGACGGCACAATAGATCCCGCGGTATGGATCGAGGATTTCCTCCTGCACATCCACATGGCCCGCGGTGATGATCTACACGCCATCAAATACCTCCCACTCAAGCTCAAAGGACCAGCTCGGCATTGGCTCAACAGCTTGCCAGCAGAGTCCTTTGGTTGTCGGGAAGATCTGGAAGCCGCATTCCTCGGCAACTTCCAGGGCACTTATATGTGACTGCCAGATGCCGATGACTTGAGCCACATAATTCAGCAGCCAGAGGAGTGGCCAGGCAATTCTGGACACGGTTCCTAACAAAGAAGAATCAAATCGTCGACTGTCCGGATGCAGAGGCCCTAGCAGCTTTTAAGCATAACCTCCACGATGAGTGGCTCGCCCGGCACCTTGGCCAGGAAAAGCCGAAATCTATGGCAGCCCTCATGACACTCATGACCCGCTTTTGTGCGGGAGAAGACAGCTGAATGGCTCGTAGCAATAACATATCAAAGAACCATGGTACTTCGGATACCAAGGATGGCAATGGCAGGTCATGTCGCAACAAACACAAGCGCCGCATTAACAGCGACAATACAGAGGATACGACAGTCAATGCCGGATTCAAAGGCTCTAAACCCGATCAGCGGAAAAAGCCATTTAAAAGAAGCACTCCGGGCCCGTCCAGTTTGGACCGTATACTCGATCGCTCGTGTCAAATACACGGCACCCCCGACAAGCCAGCCAACCACACCAACAGGGATTGTTGGGTGTTCAAGCAGGCAGGTAAGTTAAATGCCGAAAAAAAAGATAAGGGGTCGCATAGAGATGACAAGGAGGAGCCCCGGCAGCCGAACACCGGAGGACAGAAGAGGTTCCCCCCACAAGTGCGGACGGTGAACATGATATATGCAACCCATATCCCCAAGAGGGAGCGGAAGCGTGCGCTAAGGGACGTATATGCGTTGGAGCCAGTCGCCCCAAAGTTCAACCAATGGTCCTCTTGCCCGATCACCTTCGATCGCAGGGACCACCCCACTAGTATCCGTCATGGCGGATTCGTCGCACTGGTCCTAGACCCAATCATTGACGGATTTCACCTCACTCGAGTCCTTATGGATGGCGGCAGCAGCCTGAACCTGCTTTATCAGGACACAGTGCGTAAAATGGGTATAGACCCCTCAAGGATCAAACCCACAAAAACGACCTTCAAAGGCGTCATACCAGGTGTAGAGGCCCATTGCACAGGCTCAATGACACTGGAAGTGGTCTTCGGATCCCCGAATAACTTCCGAAGTGAGGAGTTAATCTTCGATATAGTCCCGTTCTGCAATGGCTATCATGCGCTGCTCGGGCGAACCGCATTTGCGAGATTCAATGCGGTACCGCATTATGCATACCTCAAGCTCAAGATGCCAGGACCTCGGGGGGTCATCACAATTAATGGAAACACAGAGCGCTCTCTCCGCATGGAGGAGCACACTGCGGCCCTCGCAGCAGAAGCGCAAAGCAGCCTCTTAAGGCAATCCACTAGTTCGGCGATTAAGGACCCGGACACCTTCAAGCGCGCCCGGAGTAATCGGCAGCAAGACCACCTGGCACGTTCCGAGCTCAAATAGCAATGCGGCCCCACCCCAGTACCAGCCAAACGGAGAAATCTGTGCCACACGTACATAATTACGCATTGAAAATACTATGGGCATAGGTGGGGAGGGGGCACGACTACGGCACGCCCCAAGACGCGGCTCAACCACACTAGGGGCTTCTCACTTTGTTATTTTTCTCTCTTTCAGGACCTTAATCTCTGGAAACCCTGTCCGGCAGTATGATTGCTGAACACATGATGCATCAACCAAGGAGGCAGAAAGCTACGTTGCACCACGGAACTCCCAGGTGGTCTCTGACAACGAGTGAAATACTCGCTCTAAATACCATTCCTCAGCTTGCCCTTGGAGGGGACACGTCAAATAGTCCTACTTTTTGCTTACCGCACCACTTGTATCATTCTGCTTTAACGCACCTTTTTGAATAAACAATGCATAGCACTAAACTATTATCACATTCTTTATTCTTCTTTTTTTATATATACATATGTTCATTCATGACATCCAGCACCCGTACACTGTGGTACGGCCAATACGCTAGGGGCTTAAGCATACCCCATAATACGGCGTGAGAAGTCCGAACACTTTAGACAGTGCGGCACCCCGAACTTATAGCATTATATGCATCAGCTCCGAATCATGTCTTGGGTCAATAGTTGGGTTTGCCTGGCTCCCATGTTTTGGTACCTTACGTTCCGCTATATCGGCTAAGGTAGCACTGGGAGAACTACTGCGATTGTGCCCCGGTTCAGCTGGGCTAAGCACCTCAGTAGAGAAAGCTAAAACTGACTGTCATGATAAGGCGAGAGACTGGTCGCTGTTCGAGAGGTTTCAACTCCCTAAAGACTTATGCCGCTTAGAGTGAGCAGCCGGCTTTGTCCGGCTTAAGGCGTGTATAGTGCCCCAAATTCGGCCTTCCGAATACTAGGGGCTTCGCCAAAATTTAAAATTATAGAATTCTATGGCTAAGTGAGAGTGATAAAGCATTATAGTCCGATTGCCTTGTTCGTTGCGCTGAGCACCTCCCTCGAAGACCCAAAAATGGGAAAAAGAGTGCTCAGGTTTATCCCGAACACCCCAGCACTCGTGGCATGGGGGCAGAAGCCGACGACTAGCCATCTCTCAGATTTGATAAACAGCCAAACAGAAGGTATTATTTTAAATTCAAACAAGCATTGCATAGCGCATATGAACAAGTTTCCATACCACAGGATCACACGAGCAAGTTCATTCAAATATTACATCTTTCGCACACTCGTCCGCTACAAGACGGGCACCCTTCAGGACACCCTCATAATACCTCTCGGGGTGGCAATGCTCCTTGCCCTGCGGCGGCCCCTCCTTCACCAGCTTCTCGGCGTCCATCTTGGCCCAGTGCACCTTCGCACGGGAAAAAGCCCGGAGTGCACCCTCGATGCAGACGGACCGCTTGATAACTTCCAGCCGTGGGCAGGCATCCACAAGCCGCCTCACTAGGCTGAAGTAGTTGTTGGGAAGGGCGTCGCCAGGCCACATCCGGACTATAAAGCCTTTCATGGCCTGTTTGGCCGCCTTGTGCAGCTCGACCAGTTGCTTCAGCTGGTCGCTCATAGGCATCGGGTGTTCGGTCCCAGTATACTGAGACCAGAACAGCTTCACCGTCGAGCTTCCCTCCTCGGCCTGGTAAAACTTTGCGGCATCCGACACGCTGCGGGGCAAATCTACGAATGCTCCTGGAGAGCTCCGGACTCGGGTAAGTAACAAGTAATTTACTTTCACATGCTTGCTTTGCAGATTGAATGCCTTACCCACCGCTATCTTCCTCATCGCTTCAATCTCCTGGAGGGCCTTTTGGGCTTCAGCCTTGCCATTCTTTGCACTCTCAAGGGCTGCGGCAAGCTCAGACTCTCGCATCTTCGAGTCAAGCACCAATGCCTCGTGCTTCTTCATGAGAGCTTGGAGCTCTTGCTGCACCTCGCCCACCTGTGCTTCTTGCTTTTCCCGCTAGGTGCGCTCCTGGGCCGCTTTGTTTTCGGCCTCAGATAGCGCTTGCTTCAGGGTCACCACTTCGGTCGTGGCCCCTGGCAAATTCATGATGATCCTGTCATTTTGCAATCGCATCTTATATATATATATACTAGGTATTACTAACCTTTGTTCTCCTCGAGCTGCCTCTTAGCAAGGCCGAGCTCTTTCTCGGACCCCTCGAGGTCCTGCTTCAATGCGGCGACCTCCGCAATCAGTGCGGCAGAGGTCAGCAGCGAAGCCTGCATACGCATATAGACATACTTATATTAGACTCCTGCAGATATTATTTGATCCTCTATCCGGCTTTTCTTTGTGAACTCCACACAAAGCATCAGGGGCTACTGTCTATGCAGTAATATTTTTCCTATATTTTAAATACCTACCTCAAAGCCTGTTAGAAGGCTGGCATAGGCTTCAGTCAGTCCGCTCTCGGCGGACTGAACCTTCTGGATCACCGCACTCATAATAGTGCGGTGCTCTTCATCGATGGAAGCACCACGAAGCGCTCCCAGCAGGTTCTTCGGTGCCTCTGGATGGACAGAGGTCACCGGCACGGGCGTCTTACCCCTTTTGGAAGGGGGCCGCCTGCCCGAGTCCGGAACCACTTGAGGTTTCGTCGCGGTGTTCGGCTGAGAGCCGAACTTGGAGCCCCCGGGAGCCTTACTCCCTTTGCTCCTGGAGTTCGGAAGGTCGCCTTGAGGCGCCTCCGGGACTGTCTTCCCCCGGCTCGGTGCCCCTTGAGACAATACCTCGGCATTGTCCGTAGGGCAAGGGGAGGAGGCGGCCGGAAGTGGATCGCGATCCATATCCGACGAATCCAAGGAGCCGTCCGATGAGGACACGTCGATACGGGCTTGGGGCGGTCTGCATAATCATATTCGGCGTTAGGAGAAGCAGTGCGACAAAGGTATGCTATGAGTTACTCTGGTATCCGAATACTTACGACTTCGCCAGGGGCTTGGCCCTGAGCAGCCACTCGTCTTCACCTTCGGCGGTGGTGGTGGAGTAGTCCGGAAGGAGAGTCGTTCCTTTCTTGGACCCTTCGGCCTCCCCGGTTGGGGCGGCCTTCCTTTTCTTGTCTCCCCCGGCTGGAGGGGGAGCATCTTCATCTTCCTCCTCCTCATCTTCATGGGAGGAGTGCGTCGCGGAGTTATCGGACGATGAGTCCGATACCACCTGGCGCCGGGAACTCTTTTGGGTTCCCTTGGCCTTCTTCTTGGTCTTCTCGGGCACCTTATAAGGAGCCGAAGTCAGCATCTCCATCAGCAGAGCGTCCGTAGTGTCTTCGGGCAGAGGGGCAGGACAGTCAATCTGCTCCGATGCCTCCACCCAGTCCTGTCAAAGGCATGGGAGCTCAGACCCCGCTTGTGGATAAGCCATGGGAAATAAATATCCTACCAGATGTACAGAACTTGCCGGATTCGCAGGGCACTTCGCGCTTAGTCCGCGGTCGTCGGTGAGAGAGGGAGGGGCCTCGGCGCCCTTGAACAGCACCCTCCATACGTCTTTGTGCGTCGTGTCGAAGAGCTCGCTTAGAGTCTGGTGCCGGGACGGGTCGAACTCCCACAAGTTGAAATCCCGTTGTTGACACGGGAGGATCCGGCGGAAGAGCATGACCTGGACTATGTTGACAAGCTTAAGTTTCTTGCTTGTCATGTTCCGGATACACATCTGGAGTCCGTCCAGCTCCACCGATGAACTCCAGGACAGGCCCTTCTCCTTCCAGGACGTGAGTCGCGTGGGGATTCCAGATCGAAACTCGGGGGCCGCCACCCAGTTGGTGTCGCGTGGCTCGGTGATGTAGAACCACCCCGATTGCCACCCCTTTACAGTCTCCATGAAGGAGCCCTCGAGCCATGCAACGTTGGGCATTTTGCCCACCATGGCTCCGCCGCATTCCGTTTGTTGGTTGCCCACCACCTTCGGCTTGATATTGAAGGTCTTTAGCCATAGGCCAAAGTGGGGCCGAATGCGGAGGAAGGCCTCGCATACGACGATGAACGCCTAGATGTTGAGGATGAAGTTCGGGGCCAGATCATGAAAGTCCAGCCAATAATAGAACATGAGGCCATGGACAAATGGATGGAGGGGAAACCCTAGTCTGCGGACGAAGTGGGGAAGGAAGACCACCCTCTCATGAGGTTCTGGGGTAGGGATGACCTGCCCCGCGGCTGGCATCCGGTGCGCGATGTCCGCGGCTAAGTATCCGGCTCCATGTAACTTTTTGATGTGCCCTTCCATGACGGAGGAGGCCATCCACTTGCCTCCCGCTCCGGACATGTTTTGGAGAGAGTTGAGGAGGATGCAGACTTGGGCACTGGAGCTCGAGTGCGCAAGAATGGATGAGCAAGGAGGAAGAAGGCGTGGGTAGAAAAAGGTGAGATCTTATCCCTTTGTAAGGGCGGACTAAACTATGCGCCCCCACTAGCCTGGTAAAACTCGCTTATCTACCAAGCACTGTAATTGATGGCGTGGTTTGGTTACGCACGTCCGTATTGATGAGAATCCCGTAATAAGGGGAACACGATCTCTTCTTTGACAAGACGTGTCAAGAAACCGCCTCGCGTTATGTGCGGGACTGGTTAAGGAAAAACGGTTCAACTAATTATCGGGCCGTGGCGTGATGTCATGCTGCCAAAACGTGTCAGCAGATTAGATTTGTGGAAATATTATTCTCTCTACGGTGGTATGTGGAACTTATTTTGTAGGGTCGGACACTATCCTTGTATTCAAACTCTTCTGTGGTGTATTCGGAGGAGGAACCCGTCTTGCAATGCCGAAGACAACACTACGCACCGGACTCATTGTCATTGAAGCCTGGTTCAGGAGCTACTGAGGGAGTCCTGGATTAGCGGGTCTTCGGACAGCCAGACTATATCCTTTGGCCTGACTGTTGGACTATGAAGACATAAGATTGAAGACTTCGTCCCGTGTCCGGATGGGACTCTACTTGGCGTGGAAGGCAAGCTAGGCAATACGGATATGTATATCTCCTCCTTTGTAACCGACCTTGTGTAACCCTAGCCCCCTCCGGTGTCTATATAAACCGGAGGGTTTTAGTCCGTAGGACAACATACAATCATACCATAGGCTAGCTTCTAGGGTTTAGCCTCTCCGATCTCGTGGTAGATCAACTCTTGTACTACTCATATTATCAAGAATAATCAAGTAGGACGTAGGGTTTTACCTCCATCAAGAGGGCCCAAACTTGGGTAAAACATCGTGTCCCCTGCCTCCTGTTACCATCCGCCTTAGACGCACAGTTCGGGACCACCTACCCGAGATCCGCCGGTTTTGACACCGACAAACGTCTTCACGATCCAACCGATCAAGTACCGAACACACGACACCTTCGCAATCTGCACACGTTCTGCTCGGTGACGTCCCTCGAACTCTAGATCCAGCTGAGGCCGATGGAGAGTTTCGTCAGCACGATGGCGTGGTGACGGTGATGATGAAGTTACCAACGCAGGGCTTCGCCTAAGCACAACGACAATATGACCAAGGTGGAAATCTGTGGAGGGGGGCACCACACACGGCTAAGAAATCAACTTGTGTGTCTTTGGGGTGGCCCCTGCCCACGTATATAAAGGAGGGGGGAAGAGGAGGCCGGCCTAGGAGGGGCACGCCTATAGGGGGAGTCCAACTAGGATTCCCAATCCTAGTTGGAGTCCCCTTCCTTTTCCAAGAGGGGAGAGAGGGAAGGAGTAGGAGAGGGAGAAGGAAAGAGAGGGGGCGTCGCCCCCTCCCTAATCCAATTCAGACTTGCCATGGGGGGGCGCACGGCCACCCCTTAAGGCCCCTTTCTCCTTTCCCGTATGGCCCATTAAGGCCCACTACTTCACCCGGCGAATTCCCGTAACTCTCTGGTACTTCGAAAACTACCTGAACCACTCAGAACCTTTCCGATGTCCGAATATAGCCTTCCAATATATCGATCTTTACATCTCGACCATTTCGAGACTCCTCTTCATGTCCGTGATCTCATCCGGCACTCCGAACAAACTTCGGTCATCAAATCACATAACTCATAATACAAATCGTCATCGAATGTTAAGCATGCGGACCCTACTGGTTCGAGAACTATGTAGGCATGACCGAGGCACATCTCCGTTCAATAACCAATAGCGGAACCTGGATGCTCATATTGGCTCCTACATATTCTATGAAGATCTTTATCAGTCAAACCGCATAACAACATACGTTGTTCCCTTTGTCATCGGTATGTTACTTGCCCGAGATTCGATCGTCGGTATCATCATACCTAGTTCAATCTTGTTACCGGCAAGTCTCTTTACTCATTCCGTAATGCGTCATCCCATGACTTACTGATTAGTCACATTGCTTGCAAGCCTCATAGTGATGTGCATTACCGAGAGGGCCCAGAGATACCTCTCCGATACACGGAGTGACAAATCCTAATCTCAATCTATGCGAACTCAACAAACACCATCGGAGACACCTGTAGAGCATCTTTATAATCACCCAGTTACGTTGTGATGTTTGATAGCACACAAGGTGTTCCTCCGGTATTCGGGAGTGGCATAATCTCATAGTTTGAGGAACATGTACAAGTCATGAAGAAAGCAATAGCAATAAACTAAATGATCATAGTGCTAAGCTAACGGATGGGTCTTGTCCATCACATCATTCTCTAATGATTTGATCCCGTTCATCAAATGACAACACATGTCTATGGCTAGGAAACTTAACCATCTTTGATTAACGAGCTAGTCAAGTAGAGGCATACTAGGGACCCTTTGTTTTTCTATGTATTCACACATGTACTAAGTTTCCGGTTAATACAATTCTAGCATGAATAATAAACATTTATCATGATATAAGGAAATATAAATAACAACTTTATTATTGCCTCTAGGGCATATTTCCTTCAGGACAATGCTCTAACAATGATGATCATCGCACTTCTATTTATTTACAAATCAAATATTACAACTCGATACTTAGAACAAAAATATGACTCTATATGCGTGCCTCCGGTGGTGTACCGGGATGTGCAATGAATCAACAATGACATGTATGAAAAATTATGAATGGTGCCTTTTTCATAAATACGATGTCAACTACATGATCATGCAAGGCAATATGACAATGATGGATCGTGTCATAATAAACGAAACGGTGAAAAGTTGCATGGCAATATATCTCAGAATGGCTATGGAAATGCCACAATAGGTAGGTATGGTGGCTGTTTTGAGGAAGGTAAATGGTGGGTTTGTGGTACCGACGAAAGTTGCGTGGTACTAGAGAGTCTAGCAATGATGGAAGGGTGAGAGTGCGTATAATCCATGGACTCAACATTAGTGATAAAGAACTCACATACTTATTCGAGAATCTACAACTCATCAAAAACCAAGCACTACACGCCTGCTCCTAGGGGGATAGATTGGTAGGAAAATACCATCGCTTGTCCCCGGCCGCCACTCATAAGGAAGACAATCAAAGAAACACCTCGTGCTTCAAATTTGTTACACAACGGTTACCATATGTGCATGCTACGGGACATGCAAAACTCAACACAAGTATTTCTCAAATTCAAAATTACTCAACTAGCATGACTCTAATATCACCATCCTCATGTCTCAAAACAATCATCAAGTATCCAACTTTTCCTACTATTCAACGCACTTTATATGAAAGTTTTTATTATACCCATCTTGGATGCCCAACATGTTAGGACTAGTTTTATAACCAAAGAAAATTACCATGTTGTTCTAAAAGACTCTCAAAATAATATAAGTGAAGCATGAGAGATCAATAATTTCTATAAAATAAAACCACCACCGTGCTCTAAAAAGATATAAGTGAAGCACTAGAGCAAAATTGTATAGCTCAAAAGATATAAGTGAAGCACATAGAGTATTCTAATAAATTCCGATTCATGCGTGTCTCTCCCAAAAGGTGTGTACAGCAAGGATGATTGTGGTAAACTAAAAAGAAAAGACTCAAATCATACAAGATGCTCCAAGCAAAAAACATATCATGTGATGAATAAAAATATAGCCTCAAGTAAAGTTACCAATAGACGAAGACAAAAGAGGGGATGCCTTCCAGGGCATCCCCAATCTTAGGCTTTTGGTTGTCCTTGAATTTTACCTTGGGGTGCCTTGGGCATCCCCAAGCTTAGGCTCTTGCCACTCCTTGTTCAAAATCCATCAAATCTTTACCCAAAAACATGAAGATTGGTATGTCTTGACTTGGCGTAGATCTCCCCGGCAATGGCGCCAGAAATCCTTCTTGCTACCTCTTGAGCATGCGTTGGTTTTCCCTTGAAGAGGGAAGGGTGATGCAGCAAAGTAGCGTAAGTATTTCCCTCAGTTTTTGAGAACCAAGGTATCAATCCAGTAGGAGACAACGCTCAACTCACCTAGTACCTGCACAAACAATCAAGAACCTCGCAACCAACGCGATAAAGGGGTTGTCAATCCCTTCACGATCACTTGCGAAAGTGAGATCTGATAGAGATAGTAAGATAAATATTTTTGGTATTTTGTTGTATAGATTGGAAAGTAAAGATTGCAAAATAGTAACGAGATGCAATAATAAAAGCGATGCAATATAATAAGAAAAAGACCCGGGGGCCATAGGTTTCACTAGTGGCTTCTCTCATGATAGCATGTATTACGATGGTGAACAAATTACTGCTGAGCAATTGATAGAAAAGTTCATAGTTATGAAGATATCTAAGGAAATGATCATGAATATAGGCATCACGTCCGTGTCAAGTAGATCGAAACGATTCTGCATATACTACGAGTACTCCACACATCGAACGCTATCCAGCATGCATCTAGAGTATTAAGTTCATAAGAATAGAGTAACGCCTTAAGCAAGATGACATGATGTAGAGGAACAAACTCAAGAAATATGATATAAACCCCATCTTTTTATCCTCGATGGCAACAATACAATACGTGCCTTGCTGCCCCTACTGTCACCAGGAAAGGACACCGCAAGATTGAACCCAAAGCTAAGCACTTCTCCCATTGCAAGAAAGATCAATCTAGTAGGCCAAACTAAACCGATAATTCGAAGAGACTTGCGAAGATATCAAATCATGCATATAAGAATTCAGAGAAGAACCAAATAATATTTATAGATAATCAAGTTCATAAAACCACAATTCATTGGATCTCAGCAAACACACCACAAAAGAGTATTACATCGAATAGATCTCCAAGAACATCGAGGAGAACTTTGTTTTGAAGATCAAAGAGAAAGAAGAAGCCATCTAGCTAATAACTATGGACCCGAAGGTCTGTGGTAAACTACTCACGGGTACAGAAGGTTGCGACAGTGGAAAAGTGGTTTCGTGGCTCCTCCTGTTGTTAATAGGTTAGTCCAAAAAATAATATAAATAAGCATATTAAATCCCATTAAACATCCAAAATAGATAATATAATAGCATGGAACAATCAAAAATTATAGATACGTTGGAGATGTATCAGACATCTTCGCCTAGAAACACCTCAAGAGTACGCTCATAAGAAGCTCCCCAAGCTCAAGTCTGCGACTTCCACGAGCTACTACGACCTCGACACCGACCACGAGCTTCCTTTCTAAGGGACTCAAGACCCCAAGGAGTATCTCGAGAGGGAGCGTCAGATGGACGTCTACATCAAGTACCCTCCGAAGATCAAGTGAAGTGCACCACAAGTAACTTCCACGACTATGCGTCGACATGGTGGCTTCACACACCTTCGAAGACCTTCGACGTGAGTTGGCCCAAGACGAAGAAAGCTATGCAACGAGAGTTTTTGCCTTCCACCTACACGGAACATATTCAACACCAATTGGAGAACACCATCCAAGGATCCAATTCCATCGACAAGTACTTCAAGGAGATGGAGAAAGCCTTGCGAGGAGCTGGGTGTTCGACCCCATTTGGATGAAGTTCCACTTCATGATGGGATTGAACAATGACATCTCCAAGACTATCATGCATGAGAACTACAAGTCCCTCTACGACAACTACATTGGTGCTCTCAAGGTGGAAAAAGACTTCATGAAGGCCAAGGCTTCTTCACCCCAAGCTCACTTCACGATGACCAAGCTCCATGTGAACGAGCATGACGATAGTACCACCAAGATGTCCAAGACCGACGAGCTCCAAGACGATGCTTCCAAGTTCTACTTCACCGCCATCCCTCTTTGTGGCATTGCTATGCTGAGTCTACTTTGACTCTTTTTCAAGATGGTGCGGTGATGATTACGATTACAGAGCCTCTCAAGGAACATGCTTTGGAGGTGAGCGACAAGGTGGCGAGGAAGGATGATGCTTCCATCATTGGAGGCGAGTGTGATGATGTACCATCTTCGGCCTTCATCCACGGCGACGGTGATGAGATGATCGAGCATGGGATTTTCCATTCGGCCATGGAGGAGTGTGATGATGTGCCATCTTCGGCCTTAATCCATGGCGATGGTGACGAGATGGTTGAGAATGGGATTTTCCCTTCGACCATGGCGACGTACGATGACTTGAGTAACTTGTGCCACCATATTGAGAGTGAGAGCGAGTTACCACTAGCCTAATATATATATAGGACAAGACTATTCTAATCCCAGGATCATAATAACTATTTGGATCACAGATCCCCCTATATAGGCAGCGAGGAGGTGTTCCCGAACTCCCGAACTTAGTAAGAAGAAGAAAAACACTTGCCTCCCCCCACCACCACGCACCGTCCCTATCCTCCTGACGGACCAGCACTCGTCGGCCGCCCCACAGACCCCCGCGCGGCGAGGCTCACCCAGCCCGCCGGCGTCGGCGGCGCACTTTGCCGTTCGCCCGCGCGCATCCCTGAACCCCAACCGACCATGCGTGCCCCGCCACCAACCCCGAGCGCCACCGCCCGATGCAGGTCACCCCCGAGCACCGCCACGCATGGATCCGGCTGAAGCCGGCCAGATCCGGTCTCCACGTCGGCATCCGTGCCGCCCCGCCCAGCGCATCGCCGCTTACCTTCCCGATGGCTGCATAAGGATCCACAAAAAGCACAGCAGGACTGCATCTTTTGGTCCCAGCACGCCTCCACGCCCAACCCACCGACGCGCCTCCACCCCCAACTCGCCGGTGCGCCACTCCAGCCAGCCCACGCGGCACCCTCACGCGTGTGCCTCCCTCTGTCCGAGCTTGCCGCTGCGGCCAACCGCCTCCATCTCCACCCGCGGTTCCCATCTCCGCAAGCAACTGCGCCTCTTTGGAATTCTTCAGTTAGTCTCTTTGCAGCCGCACACACGACATCACCCGGCCGCCATTCAAAT
Organism: Triticum urartu; assembly: GCF_056163025.1. NCBI lineage: Eukaryota > Viridiplantae > Streptophyta > Magnoliopsida > Poales > Poaceae > Triticum > Triticum urartu. Next base: position 720,457,374 of record NC_141879.1, read on the forward strand.
TGTGCCTTGGCTACAGTCCACAACGCGCTGATGCTCCACCTCCTAGCGCGTGTATGCCGAGCGCAAGTGCGCATGAGTTGTTGCGGGTGCAGCTGCAGCTCTCTGCGTATGTGTCCGCTTGTGCACGCACACAGCTGCTCTTCTCTCTCTCTTAACACATGTGTGCAACAGCGATTCAGCTCTCTAATGGTGTTTCTCTTTTGTCAGTGTGACGGCTGCTACAATTTACTCCTACTCTTTATCTACTGTCTCAATAATTGTTCTAGCGCGTGTGAGAAGTTCATGTACTGACAGCATATAAATTACTAACATATTTCAATGTCCGTCAGAGAAAAAAAAGACCAAAAACTCCAACAGAACAGATCGATGAAGAAGTTCACCACAGATGCAGGGAGAAGGTCACCACGGAGGCAGGAAGAAGTTCACCAGAGGCAGGGAGATGGATGCGATCTCACAATTTCTGTATTCTTGAGGTGGCCTCCCTTAGACTCAAAACCATATTGCCTACAAATATGATAGTCGCAAATGCTACCGTCATGTGTAAAGAAAATTATATATGTACATGTACACAACCTACAACAACTTTATGGGGAGTTGATGGATTATTCAGTGGTTGTTGCTGCCACTACTGATTTTTTCTTGAGATGGTCTTCATCACCATTCAATAATTCACTTTTTTCTTAGTTGCATCTAGTTCCCTCACTCCACCTCAACACTGATTCCTTCAGGTAGATCTCCCTTGTTATTTTGTATTCTTATTTTTTCATAAAACATTTGCTCTGAAATCCAGATCCGATGATGTAGCTTTGACTATTCATGAAAACGTGGTGAAAATTTTACATGCTCTGTAGGTAAATTTTTTTGCTTTAATATATTTTTTGTGAACGTCAAAATGTTGTGTTTGAGAAGGTCGGGTCTGTTATCTCAGCAAATTCAAATAAAAAATAAACATGCAAGGTAAAACATCGGAGAGTTGCGATTTTTTAGAACTTCAAGTGACAAACAAATTTGAAAAGAGTGCAAAACAAAATTTAATTCTAGAAAAATCACTTCAAAACACTAACAAATAATGTTCTCTTTGTTATCCAACGCAAAAATAAAAATTAATGAAAGGGGGAATGTAGTCTACGCATTTTGTGAAAGAACTAAGAAGTTCGAGTTAAACTAATAAAGTAGTTTGATTTTAATAAATAATTCAGTTTTTTCGCTTCATAAATAAAACCAAGAAGTTCAAATTTTAAAAATAGAGAAGTTCAAAAATCATAAAAAGTACTTTCATTGTTTCTAAAATTTAAAAACTCTAGAAGTTGAAATTGAAATTATGGACAATTCAATATTTATTACAAAACTAAGATATTGTCTTTACTAAAAGAAATAAATCAAGAAGTCCAAATTACAAAAATAGAGAAGTTCCATATTTATGACAAAACTTAGATTTTCCTTGTTACAAAAAAATAAAATGAAGAAGTTCAAATTAAAAAAGGAGAAGTTCGATGGATATAGGAAAACTCAAATTCCTTTCGTTTCTTGGAAAATGAAAGTATGAAGTTTAATTTTTAATAAAATGTTTGATGCTTATTTAAAAACATATTTTTCTAAGAATAGGACTAAGAAGTTCAAATTAAAATAAAAGAGAACTCCAAAAATTATGAAAAACTCAGATTTTTCGCGATACTGAAGTATAAAACGAAGAAGTACAAATTAAGAAAAGGAACAACTAAAAAAAGATTAAAAGTAGATTTTCCCCATTTCTAAAAAAACTAGAAGTGCAAACGAAAATAACGAAGTGGTTCGATGTCTATTTAGAAACTAAGATTTTACCGTTATTAAAATACTCAAATGTCCCTTAGTATTGAAGAATCAACCATGAAGTTCAAATTGAAAAAAAAAGATTCAGAAATAAAACCAGGAAGTCCATATTAAAAAGATGGAGAAGTTCGATGATTATAGAAAACTCAGATTTTTCTCGTTACTAAAGAATGGAAACAAGAAGTTCAAAAATAAAATAACAAGAAGTTCAACTTTTAAAAATAGAGCGCTTCAAAATTTCATAAAAATATTAAGAATAAAACTAGGAAGTCCAAATTAAAAAGATGGAGAAGTTCGATGATTATAGAAAACTCAGATTTTCCTCGTTATTAAATAATGGAAACAAGAAGTTCAAAATTAAATAACAAGAAGTTCAACTTTTTAAAATAGAGCGCTTCAAAATTTCATAAAAAAGATTAAGAAATAAAACCAGGAAGTCCAAATTAAAAAGATGGAGAAGTTCGATGATTATAGAAAACTCAGATTTTCCTCGTTATTAAAAATGGAAACAAAAAGTTCAACTTTTAAAAATAGAGCGCTTCAAAATTTCATTAAAAGATTAAGAAATAAAACCAGGAAGTCCATATTAAAAAGATGCAGAAGTTCGATGATTAAAGAAAACTCAAATTTCCCTCGTTATGAAACAATGGAAGCAAGAAGTTCAAAAATAAAATAACAAGAAGTTCAACTTTAAAAAATGGAGCGCTTCAAAATTCACAAAAAAAGGATTAAGAAATTTAGATTAATATTTATAAAAAACTTAGATATTTTCACGTAACCGAGAGAAGTTCAGGTTGATAAACAACTAGAAGTTCACATTCTACATGGTGTGCATTTGTATTAAAAAGGAATAAAAATGCAAAGGCTAAATTTGTTGTCGTTATAAGTTCAAGTACTCCATCGGAGAAAGTTAAAAAAATTATTCTGAGAGAGGTTTGTACAACAAGAATATCATTTGTGTAACACTGACGAATGGATGAGAAAATTACAAATGAAAATACGTCACAGAAGTCCAACATGAAAATAGTATGAAGTTTAACTACTACGCTGAATGAATTTCAAATGAAAAACTTTTAAAATCATCACGAGTATGAAAAAACAATCAACACGGGAAAGTTATGTGCTTACAGCAGCTTTCCACTGGTATATCACTTGCTCAATTCCGGTGAGTGGATGGAGTTATGAGCAGTGGATGGAGACCTACGAGCAAAAAAATCACGTGAAAAACAGAGTGAAGTTCAGGTACACGCGCCGAGAAGTTCAGGTTCTTCACGCGGTGCATTTTTGAAGAATCTATTTCGCGATAAAGGCAGAACACATGATCCCGCCGTTTTCGAAATTACTTGAAAACGGCTAGGAATCAGAGAAAATCATCAACATGAAAAAGTTTCGCATTTTTCGTAGCTTTTCAGCGGTATATTATTTGCCACATTCCGATAAAGTTTGTAGAAATTATGGCGAAAATATGTTTCTGGCCATTTTCAAAACTGACTTAAAACCGTAAAGAATTGGAAGAAACAATACATACCAAAAGTTTCGCATTTTTTCAAGCTTTCCAACGCCATATCATTTGCTGCATTCGGACGCACGGTTAAAAAATTAGCTCGAAAATATGAACTCGGTAGGACTTGGACCATTTTCTAAATTACTCTTAAACCATTCAAAATTAGAAAAAAAAAACTTTCAAGATGAAAAAGTAGGGCATTTTCATATGCTTTCCAACGCCGTATCATATGACTCCATTGGATTAGCCGTTTAGAAATGACATCAAAAAACGAACTCAGTTGTTCGGTTTACGAAATTTTACGTTTTTTCAAATTACTCTTTAATCGTAGGGAATTAGAGAAAACTTTCAACATGTGGAAGGAGCGGTTTTGCAGCAGCTTTCCAACGCCATATTATATGCCTTATTCCAATAAACGGTTTAGAAATGCGATCGAAAATATGATTCACGTTTTTTGTGCGAAGAAAAAATGATTTTCAAAACTGCTCTTAAACAGCTTATATTTTGCCAAAAATTTAAGTTGGGTCATGATATTGGGGTCCATAGCTTTCCAACAGTATATCGCAAGCCCCATTTGGGCAATGTTGGCAGAAGTTCAACCTAGTTCACAGGGAAGTTCAACGTACTACTAGCGGGGCGGGTCAGGTTGTGATCAGAATATTATTCTGAACCCGTGATCAGAATAGTGTTTATATATGTATATATATATATATATGATGAGTTGCCTGAATTCCCATGTGAGGAAAGCCACAACTCCCACCACTTGAGTGAGATGAGTGACTCCACCATATGTGACTTCGAGTGCACCAACTTTGAGGGAGTGAGTGAACCACCACATAGAGAGCGTGTGATAGTTGATAGGTCATGTGAGGACATTTTGAACTCTAACGACTTAACCTCTACCTCTATTCTGTCTTCTCATATGGTGCTAGGTCCCATATATGATGACGCGGCGACCCACGACGACTTCATCCTTCCTTTGGACAAGACGATGGCCATGGTGGCATATGATGCACCCCCCACATGGTTCCATAAAGATGATGATATTGACCACCACTTGGTCTTTCTCACCTCACATACACCACTTGAGTGGAGTGAAAAAGGTAACGTAGGTGAACGTGATGCTCTAGTCCAACTAGTGGACATTCTTAACATTGATTGCTTTCTGATGTTGATCAACCTATTACCATGCTTCATGCTAGTGTGACTTCCCCATGTGATAATTTACCCATTTATGATGAGTTTGATGATTTCCATGAGGAGTCTATTAGCTGTGATGCCATGTTACATAGGATTTCTTGTGACAATTCTCTAGGTCACATCATGTTAGACAATTCGCTTGACTTGTCATATGCTATGCATGAGATCAACCATATGTCATATTTGTAATCTCATCGTAGTGACTATGCACATGCCATTAACATCAACCCAATTTGCACATATGACATAGATGACAAGCCCATGGTTGTTGGCATTTGTTTTTCTTGCGATGATATTGATATGACCCCTTTGCATCATTTCAATCATATGCCATGCCATGACCACCTAGCTTCGGATATGCATTGTTTTGGATGTTGTCCATTTTCTCCATATGATGTGTCTGATATTGCTCATGAAGAGACCCCCATAGTTTCCTCATACATTTTAGGAGATTTTGATCCATCCCCTCCATTGCATGGTCCCAATAATTGTGTGCACAATATGCTCCCCATGAATGAACATGATATTGATGTGCCATATACTAGTATGCTCAATTTGTGTCCCCATCGTGTCATACATAACAACTATTGTTTCATGATGGATGACATGTTCATATACCATGCTTCAAATTTCTTTGAGCATTGCTTATCTTGTGCTAACTCACACGTGCACATACACATCATGATGGATGATGTGTACATTTACCACACACACAATTTCTTTCATTTGTGTACTTGTTGTGTAGGTACCTATGAATACTTGTCAACCTCACAATCTCATGAGTTGATAAAACCAGCTCTAGAGAGCAATGATGACTTGGGATCTCGTGGATTGTCCTTACCACCGTTCCCTTCGCGCAAAGACTTCACGCATTTCTTCTACATGGACCTCACATGGTTATGGGTTATTGTCCATTACATATTCTATGCCCATCTTTCCATGTTCACTTTGCATGATATGCTCATTCCTATGAATATTACACATGATGATTGATTCTACCACTTGTATGTGTATCTGCAAGCTTGGTGGAGATATTGCTCATTCTTGCCATTTTTCCTTTGTGACCCATTCCTATGATGATACTATGATCTTGCTTTGTGCTTGTGCTTGCGATATGTCACGTACATTGGCTATGCATACTATTTGCTCACATGACATGATTGCCATGATTTCCTCTAGTGTGTTGCATCTTCGCTCCACTAGTTTACATGACTTGATTTCTATGCTTGCTTATGTTGCATCACCCATGATTCATACTTGCTCATTTCATGCGGTTGATGACAACCATTACCATGCTTTGCACATGATTCATATTGCTTCTTCTCATATATATCCATATGTTTCCTCTCTTATGCTAGATGATTTGCCATGTATTGAGCGCAATGATGCATTTAACCTTGCTAATGAGATTGCCCCATAGCTTTCTCCCATACGTTTGGAGATTTCGACATATTTCTTGTGTAGCATACTTGTCTTCCTTCTTTGCACCATATGCTTAGTGCCATGAACGTTAAGGCCCCCTTTGTTACAACTATGGATTCTTGAAAATCTGCTTTGGCTTGGATTCTAAGAATCAGCTACAGCTGCAAATTATGAGAATCTAAAGCAGCCTGTTTCTTTGCCCCACTCTAGAAAAATCAGAAGTGTTGAGAAATGTCTTCAACACCCTCGAATACACAAATGAGGTGACCTTGTGGGTGTCACCGCTGGAGCCAAGCTTGAGGTCAGGCGTGGAGGCAGGGCCAAGGTTGACCTGTAGTGCAGTGCAGTCGAGCCACCGATCTGGTGCAGGGAGAGCTCGGCCGAGCGGTGCAGGTCGAGATCAGGAGCGGCACGGGAGGCGGAGGTCAGGGGTGGCACAGCTCAGGCGGAGCTATGGGACGGCGGCATAGAGGACCTCATGGCCAGAGTATGTTGGGGGGAGGTGCCCAGATCTACCCACCGTCATGCACACGAGGCTGGCGAAGGTCTCGGCGACCGAAACCCTAGTTCCCCATTCTCTCTCGTGGGCTCATGCATGCGCTCGAAAAGAAACAGGGAGGAAGCGATTGTGGAAGGCACTGATTTCCAGTTGGGTTCGGTCAGCGAGGGTGGAAAGGCATTTTCCGTGTAATAACTGGCAAAACATCGGGTATACTGCTAAGGGGATAAGTGGCAGCTATGGAATCGCTAGAATCACTGAAATCACATCTTCTAGCTGGGCGTGTACGCTAGTTGTTTTTATGGAAGCGATTCTACAAAGCTACGTTCAAAATCTGTACGTTTGTTTTAGATTCGGATTTTCTGGTACCTAGAATCTGAGAATCTATAGCTGTGGCCCAAACAAAGGCCACCTAAGATTGTTGCTTCATATTCTTCATGCACTTTTGCTACTAATGGTTATGTGCAAGAGAAGAGAACCACCACGATGGATGGTGTGTTTATCTACCATGCACATACGTTCTTTGTTTTGTTGTGTGCATGTGTAGGATACTTGGACTTCGTGTCGACTTCTACTTCACTTGAGTTGATCATTCGAGCTCTTGGAGCGAGCCTCATACATTCTACCATGACCCGCTTCTACACTGCATTTACTTGCACTTCGTCATTATGAAGGATCCACAAGGACATGCCTTCAAGGTGACATCTTTCTTGAGCATGGATATTCCGGATCATACTACTTGTGTTCCTTGCACCATGAGACTTATCGGTCATCTTGGACTACTTGATTGCGCACATGCTAGATATCTTGCTTCGACTTGTCATTTTCACCTTCCCATGCCTCATGACATATATGCCTTGTGTGTTGCATCCAATTCTTGTATTACTTGCTACTATCATATGGTTGGTTGCACCAATATCATTTCTTCACATATGCCATGTCCCATTGCTTGTCACATGATTGACTTGATTGCCTCACACATGTTGAACAATTGCTCTTTCTGTTGTGTTGAGTGCCACACTATATTCACTACACCCTATGCACGTTATGCTTGGATTGTCTTGCACTTGTCCCATGTGTGTAGACACTTCATTTTATTTGGTGTTGTGAATGATTCTTATGCCTACCACCGACCATTTATCGACCGCTTTACGCATGATTGTTATGACCTTGAGGTAGATGCTTGTTCTATTGTCACACATATTAGCATCTCCACCTCCCATTTGCAAGTTTGTTTCCATGATATCCTTGATTGTGCTCAATTCACATGCTTATATGCCATGTCACAATCTTTTGTTGTACCTTATGCTATTCATGCTGACGACACTTAATTGGTGAATCACCTCTTGAATTCTTGGTTTTGCACTCACGGTAACCACATTTGTTTTTCCAAGTGTTTGTTTTTCTTGCTCCTTTTGAAGGAACCACTAGACGGTGCGACATTGGAGAGTGCCCATTTCGAGCTACTAGATGATGAGTACTTGGTAAACGTTCACTTCTACACAAGAAGCCATCTCTTTCCCACGGTGATTTAGTTTTCGATCCGAGGACAGATCTTTCTCAAGGGGGGGGGAGATGATGCGAAGCATCCTACGGACATCACCATGTCAATAGTCCATTTGGCAAGTGACACGTACGACATCTACTTCACATACATGAAGGTGAATCAACTCCTTTACATGTGCTCACTTGACCCCTTCGAGGATCGTATACTACTTGACACTCCACTCATGTGCATGCATAGGTATTATCGGAGCTTCATGGACGACGAGAAGGAGTGCAAGCGCCAAGGAACGCCTACACCATCCGCGAGGGAAGCGTGAAAGCGAAGACGGAAGAAGCCTGAGCTACGGAGCCTACAACGGCCGGAGGACCGAGAACCACCAGACGTCCAACACTCTACAACGCCCGGACAACCAGCGTCCACCGGACATCTGGTACCTAACGCATCCCAGATGGCTAGAAGAGCTACCACTGACGAGTCCTACAATGGCCAGACGACCGACGACCACCAGACGTCCGACGAGTCCTAGCTAACGGATGACCGACGCCAACCGGACATCCTGTGCCACTAGTCCAAAGAAGAAACGTCAGAAGTCTGACGCCCTCCGGACGATCGAAGCTCGCGAGCGACCGGACGACTGATGTCCCTCAGAAGTCTGACGCTTGCCAATGCAGAGCTGGGCCTTTGGCCTTGTATCCCTCTCCCACTTACCCTTCGTGGCTTACACTATAAATAGAACTCCCCCTTCTCCTTTCTAGGGGAGCAAACATGATAGCTCATTTGTATGTGACCTTTGCTCCTACCTCCTCCTCTTGAGAGAGAGATAGAGAGAGAGATAGACCACTCCCATGGAGATCAAGACCTCCTTGTGAGAAGATCCCTAGTAGATTCAAGACCCCATCTAGGGAAGATCCTTCTAGAATTCAAGACCTCAACTCCTCCAAGGATTGGGATGAACTCTACCTTGTATCTTTCTCTTTGTTGTTCATGTACCCTTGTGGATCTTGTGTGTTTGATTGTCTAGTGGATGTGTGATTGGACGTGTGTTACGGCATATCTCTCTCAAGGTAGTTTTGGTGATTGATGACAACATGTTTGCGGACTAATCTTGTGCTTTGAATAATTCACAGATTCTCCCCTGGCACGAGACGCTTTCTTCCCCTCGGAGTGTATTTCAAGACGGTGTAGCTCTTTCGTTTCTTTCTCGGTGGACTACTTGCGTAGAGGGCACCATACTATCAAGAGGGGGTCCGCTGGGGTATTGCATGGGTGGAATCATCACGTACACATCAGCTTCTCACCCTCCGAGCATCTTCATTCCATTGAAGAGATCTCTCCTCTCTTCCTTGTCCTGTCTGGGTCCAAGCGGTAGTACCGCGCAACCCAGCGGTAGTACCGCTGAGGAGCCAAGCGGCAGTACCGCTCCACAGCGGTAGTACCGCCCGTGGCTCCACAGCAGTAGTACCGCTGGGGTGCCTGGCACCTCCGCCTTGTCCTCGGCATGTTTGAGAGATCCTCTCTCTCGCGCGCGCGCCCCAGCGGTAGTACCGCACTCCGGCGGTAGTACGGCCGAAGGGTCACAAGCGGCAGTACCGCTCCGCAGTGGTAGTACCGCCTGTGACCCCGCTGCCGTAGTACCGCTGGGCAGTCTGGCTCCTACCGCCTCAATTCGAGAGGTCTTTTTCTTGTGTCGGGTTTTGCGGCACTAGTTATGGTTGTGGAGGCGGTAGTACCGTTCCAGGAGCGGTAGTACCGCCCCTACCACCACGGTAGTACCGCATTTGGGTCCTTTCCCAACTAGTCTCCTCAGCGCGGCTGTACCGCTGGCTGGCACGGCAGTACCGCTGTCCTGGCGGTAGTACCGCCCCCTCTCAGTGGTAGTATCGCCCTGTGCGGGGCTGGTTGGTGGGGGGCAACGGTTGGATTGTTGCCCCAACTATAAAAGGGAGTCCCCTTCTTCTCTTTGACCTACCTCTTCCTCCCCCAAGCTTCATTTATTGCTCAGGCTCCATTAAATGCTCCAAGCTCCATTTTCACCCGATCTATCTCTCTAGCCAATCGAACTTGTTGATTTGCTCGGGAGTGGTTGAGAAGGCCCCGATATACACTTCCACCAAGGGAGTTTCGATTCCCCACTCATCCCTAGCTGATCTTGTTACTCTTGGGTGTCTGAGCACCCTAGACGATTGAGGTCACCACGGAGCCATAGTCCATTGTGGTGAAGCTTCGTGGTCTTGTTGGGAGCCTCCGATTAAGTTGTGGAGATTGCCCCAACCTTGTTTGTAAAGGTTCGGTCGCCGCCTTCAAGGGCACCAATAGTGGGATCACGGCATCTCGCATTGTGTGAGGGCGTGAGGAGAATACGGTAGCCCTAGTGGCTTCTTGGGGAGCATTGTGCCTCCACACCGCTCCAGCGGAGATGTACTTCCCCTCAAAAGAAAGGAACTTCGGTAACACATCCTCGTCTTCACCGGATCCACTCTTGGTTATCTCTTACCTTTACTTGTGCAAGCTCTTTAGTGTTTCTTCCCTTGCTTGCTTGTATGCTTGTTGTTATTGCATCATATAGGTTGCTCACCTAGTTGCACATCTAGACAACCTACCTTGATGCGAATTTTAATTTGGTAAAGAAAAGTAAAAATTGGTAGTTGCCTATTCACCCCCCCCCCCTCTAGTCAACCATATCAATCCTTTCAATTGGTATCAGAGCCTCGTCTCTTTATTAAGGACTTTACCGTCCAAAGAGTATGGTTGATACCGTAGACAGTGTGGAGGAACACTCTGGTGTGAATTCGGTCTCGTCTACGGGAGATGGGGGAACCTCGGTCTCTCGTGAAGAGTTCAATGTGGCCTTGGAGACATTGAAAACCTCCATGACGACCGAAGTTGAAAGCATGTTTACTAAATTTCTTGAGGGGCTTAAACTATCCACCGCACCGTTGAAAGTGGGTGACCCCGCCAACAAGGTGACGGATGCTATCCCCGACAAGGGGGAAGCTAGTAGTGAAAAGGCTCCTTCTTCTAGTGGTAAAAATGGCACCGACATCTTTGCCCATGTGGAACCACCACTTGTTTATGGTGGACCGGTTCCTTCCACTCATTTGAATCATGCCGGTCCTCCCCTTAAGATTGTGAAAAATGAGGATTTTGATTCTTGGGTTTACCGCTTTAAATGTCATTTAAATCATGTGAACACTAACCTTTGGAGAATCATTGAAGAAGGTTTCTATCCACATGATCCAAGCAACTTCACTCCTCGAGAAGCCACGGACAATCAATTCAATGAGAATGCTCTCTTCATCATTCAAGATGCAATTCCACCCGAAGACCTACCTCATCTTCGTCCCTTCACCTTGGCCAAAGATGCATGGCATTGTGTTGTCTCTCTCTATCGGGGAAGCACAAATATTCAACGCTCCAACTACGAAGTGGTACAAGATGATGCCGATGAGTTTGCAATGAAAGAAGATGAAGAACCTCGTGAGCTTTATCGGAGAGTAACCAAACTCGCGGTCTCACTACGAGATCACGGGAGCAAGGACACGGATGACAATTGGATCAAGCGCAAATTCCTCAAGGCAATGATGCCCTATCACAAGGCCATGTCCTCGTTCATTCGTCAAAGACCGGACTTCCACACTTTGACCTCAAGCGAAGTGTTGGATGAGTTTGTGGCCATGAACATTTTGGACAAGACCGCCGACAATGCGGTGCTCCGGTCTCAACGGGCAAAGAAGCCTAACCTTTCATTGAAGGCCAAGCTCACCGTTAAAGAAGAAGAGGAGGAAGAGGAGAGCAACCCCGAAGATACGAAGTATGCATATCATGAACACATGGCACTTACTTCAAGGCAATTTTGGAGCAAGAAAAACTCGAGGCCAAACTTTAGCAAAAACAACTCGAGTGGCACGAGGGGCAAGCAACGTGTAAGGACGTGCTACAATTGCGGCAATGTGAGTCATTTTGTTGCGGAATGCCCGTATGAGAAGAGGGAAGACAACGGTGGCAAGCTCATCCGAAAGGACAAGGCCAAGTCGTTGCCCAACAAGAACAACTTCACCAAGAAGACTCCTCCCAAGGCATTGGTTGTACAGGAAGAGTACAATGAGGATGATGACGATGATGAAGATGATGAGTTGGTTTCCATGGCCTCCGTTGCCATTGCGACGACTTCACGGGTGTCTCTCTTCGACTCACCCAATGAGAGCATCACCGCCAAGTGCCTCATGGCTAAAGCCACCAACAAGGTAACCTCCAATATCAAAACTACCATCATTCATCATCCTTCTCCGACGGATAGCATTAATGAACTTGAGGGAGCTAATGTGGAGGCTAACGAGTTTGAGGCCTTTATGGGCAAACTCAAGGGAAAATCCAAGAAGCACTTTGTTGCTCTCTTGGAACAACTTGGTGAAGCCAATGACATGATCGAGGCTCACGAAGACACCATCTCTAAGATGGAAGGGCAGAGTCGTGACTATGTCGATGAGATTTCAGATCTTTCCAATGCTCTTGAGGAAGAGCGTGGTCTTCGTTTGGCTCTTGAGGAGTCACACAACGTTGATCATGCTAAGTTAAAGAAAGATTATGATCATGTCCTCATTGTTTCACGTGTGCTAAATTCCGAGAAGGCCAAACTCGGGGTTGATCTTGCTAGACTCAAAGAAGAGTTTGATATACTTGACAAGGCCCACAAGGCCTTGAAGGGTATTCACGCTAGTCTCAAGGAGTCTCATGATCAACTCCAAGTGAAGCTAACTAAGGAGAAAGCAACTTTTCCTCATATGGTTTTAATTGATAATGCAAATGCTACTAACCCGTGTTGTGAGCATATACATCTTGTTGAGGAAAATGCAAAGTTGAAGGAGCAACTTGAGAGAGGTCTTGCGACTTGCATACAAGGCAAGAAGAACCTCAACGATCTCTTGATCAACCAAAAGGGAGGTGTGGCCAAGGAAGGGGTTGGGTACGTGCCCGACTCCAAGAAGAAGAAGAAGAATGACAAGACCAAACGACCTCCTCCCCTCATGCAAACCTTTGTGAGGGAGGGAGAGAGTGCCCCCGAGGAGAAGAAGAAGAACAATGTCAAGAAGGGCAATGTCACCCCTCTCAACAAAGCCGGCGTTTTTAACCCTTCTTATGTGTTATGCCGTGCTAGTGATGGGCATGTTTATGCCAAATTTGTTGGTTCTCTTCATGAGTACATTGAATGGCATAATTGGGTTCCTAAGACCCTTGTTACTAACATCAAAGGACCCATTAGAAAATGGGTACCTAAAACCAAGCATTGATCTCTTGTAGGTGTTTGCTTCCGGTGGTGGATCATGGTTGCTCGATAGCGGAGCTACAAATCATATGACCGGAAGCAAGGACTTGGTGGTGGACGTGCACAAAGTTCCATCTATGCCCATCAATGTCGAGTGGGGTGACGCCTCATCTTCTAAGGTATTGGGACTTGGCAAGGTGGTCATCTCTCATGATCTCACGATCGAGAAGGTCATGCTTGTTGAGTCCCTTGCATACAATTTACTTTCCGTTCGTCAACTTGCAATCATGGGCTTTGCCACGTTCTTTGATATCGATACGGTGGCCCTCTTGTGGAGCAAGACTCTTAAAGTAGCTTTTGTTGGGCATGTCGAGAACGGTCTATATGTGATTAACTTTTCGGAGCGACCCACTAAGACCGCGACATGCCTAATGGCTAAAGTTGATGTGGGATGGCTCTGGCATCGCCGTTTAGCCCCTGTCAATATGAGATCTTTGCAAAGTCTCCTCAAGGGGGACCATGTCCGTGGACTAACGAATGTTAGTTTTGCTAAAGATCGTGCTTGCAGTGCCTGTATCGAAGGAAAGCTACATGAGAAGGCTCACCCTCCCACGACTATCATTTATTCAAAGAGGCCCTTGGAGCTCCTTCACATGGATCTCTTTGGGCCCCCATCCTTCGATAGTCTTGGAGGTAGGAAGTATTGCTTGGTGATTGTGGATGACTACTCAAGGTACACGTGGGTGTATTTCTTCAAGAGGAAGTGCGAGACCCAACAAACCGTCATTGACTTTGCAAATGAAGCACAATGTCAACACAATGCAAAGATCTTGACAATAAGAAGTGACAACGACACCGAGAGAACACACAAGAAACCACAAGACGACTCAAAGCTCGGCAAACAAACACAAATCCCACTCTCTCCCCCTTTGGCAGCGAGACGCCAAAAAGGGCAAAGAGCGGTGAAACCTTTGCTCCCGTTGCTCGTCTTGAATCCATTCGCATGTTGATTGCATATGCTTCTCATCATAACTTTAAGTTACAACAAATGGATGTGAAGAGTGCTTTTCTTAATGGTCCTATTAATGAATTGGTTTACGTCAAGCAACCCCCCGGGTTCGAGGATCCCTACTTTCCCGATCATGTGTATCAACTTGATAAGGCACTCTATGGCCTTAAACAATCCCCACGTGCGTGGTATGACCACCTTACCGAGTTGCTACAAGACCATGGTTTTGAAGTTGGGCTAATCGACCCCACTCTTTTTACTAAGAAGGTCAAAGGGGAGTTGTTTGTGTGCCAATTATATGTTGATGATATTATCTTTGGTTCTCCTAACAAAGCTTTCAATGAGGAATTTGCCGCTCTCATGACCTCAAAGTTCAAGATGTCCTCCATGGGAGAGTTGAAGTTCTTTCTAGGGTTCGAAGTGAAGCAAAGAAGAGAAGGAACCTTCATCAATCAATCCAAATACACTCAAGACATGCTCAAGAGATTCAAGCTAAGTGACGTCAAGCCGGCCTCCACTCCAATGCCCACCAAGTGCCAACTTGACTTAGATCCCAATGGTAAAGTGGTGGATCAAAAGGTATATCGTTCCATGATTGGATCCTTGCTTTACCTTTGTGCATCTAAACCGGACATCATGTTGAGTGTGGGAATTTGTGCATGGTTTCAAGACACACCTAAGGAAAGTCACTATGTGGTGGTCAAACGAATCTTTCGATATTTGGCTCATACCCCAAACTTTGGCTTATGGTACCCAAGAGGATCAAACTTCAAGCTTGTAGGGTACTCGGATTCCGATTGGGCGGGAGACAAAGTGGATAGGAAGTCCACTTCCGGAGGGTGCCAATTCCTTGGTTGCTCTTTGGTAAGTTGGTCTTCCAAAAAGCAAAGTTGTGTGTCTCTCTCGTCCACTGAGGCGGAGTATGTTGCCGCCGGTAGTTGTTGTGCACAGCTCCTATGGATGAGGCAAACTTTAAAGGATTACGGTGTCACTTGTGACAAAGTGCCTCTTTGGTGTGACAATGAAAGTGCCATCAAGATCTCTCTCAACCCGGTGCAACACTTCAAGACGAAGCATATTGAGATTCGGTATCACTTCATCTAGGATCACATTAGGTGAGGAGAGATCGAGCTCAACTATGTCAACACTCATGACAAGCTTGCAGATATTTTCACGAAGCCCTTAGATGAAGCAAGATTTCGCGAGTTAAGCCATGAGCTAAATATCATTGATTCGAGCAATGTGGCATGAACCCTTGCACACCCCACCACGCTCATTTTGTTGTCTAGTTTAGGTGTAGGCATGGACATAGGGGGAGTGTTGTTCTCTCAATGAACTCTCCCTCCCCCCATTATGCATAAATTGATCAAGTCTTTCACTTTAGCCATTGTTTATGGTACTTGTGCTTCAAAGATGAGTTTTGGTCATGGGCCCAAGGTTAAAATCTTCGCGGCGCCATACCTTTTGACTCAAACATAGGTGGCCTCGGCCACCGCCCTCTTTTGAAGAGGTGGGTCTTGGTCGTTTGTTGGTGTGCTCTTTCTCTTGCCGTTTTTGTCGTTTCGTCGAGCAAGATCCGTGTTTGTTTAGTTGCCATTGCATGCTGGGCAGTACTACCGCTGGTGGTGCGCGGTACTACCGCTCGTAAGCGGTACTACCGCCCCCAGCATGGTACTACTGCTGAGGGACGGGACCAGGGGGTTAAGTCGGGGCAGGGGGAGGTTTCTTCTCCCCAATACCCATTCACTTTGCCCCCTCTTTTCTCTTCCTCTCTCGAGCCTCCACTCGCCGCGGGAGGGCTCCGGCGGATCTCCGTGTCCGGGGCGTCCCTCTCCATTTCCTTTGGTGGAGTCGATCCCCACCTCGTTCTCTTGCCATGGATGCCGGTATTGCCCCCGTTCCTTCTTTCCTTTTGTCTCGTTTTCAGATCTTGTTTCTTAGGGGCAATGGTGGTTCCATCTCTAGATTTTTGGCTAAATCTAGGCTTGAGTTGGTTGGAGAAGGTAACTAGACTATCTCGATTAGAGTTTGGTAGGATTATTTTTGAATTTGGTAGGGCGGTAGTGCCAGATCTGACCACGGTAGTAGGAAACCGCTATTTCACCACCACGTGCTGTTGGAAACTGCAGTTTCTCCGCCTCGAGCAGTACTACCGCTCTCATTGGAGCGGTACTACCGCTTGACCTCGAGCGGTACTACCGCTCCCTTTGGGGCGGTACTACCGCTTGGGGCGGTACTATCGCGGGCATGTCACGGTACTACCGCTGCATGCCAAGTTCCATCATTTTCCTGCCTTACCTTGATCATTTTTGTTGTGTTTGTTGGCTTATGCTCCTTCTTTCTGGTTGTTTTGCGTGTTCTTGTGTTTGGCTCCAGGTGATGACCATTCCGAGCAGCAAGGTCGCGGTATCAACCCCGGGCGTGCTACATCAAAACGCTACCGCACCTCAGAGCCAGCCGGTGGTTCCTCGAGCACCCAACCACCTCCAGCAAGTGCATCTGCAAGTGTTCCTCCACCTCTTCAGCAATCAAAGTGATCCGCAAACAAGCCAAAGGGGAAGACTGTGACTGAGGTGACCAACAAGGAATTTTGGGAGAAGCGTCGCCGCAACCCCTATGCGGTGGACCAAGAACCCACTTTGGTCAACCGCCCATTCTGGAACCGTTTTCAGTTTGCCATCTACTTTGATGTGATCAAGGACAAGAAGAATCTTTTTGTTGATGTTGGCTCCATTGACACTGATGCTATGGAGAAGGACCCGCCCTCACCGCAATGCTACGTCCACCCACAAGCAAGCCCTTTGGCCCTACTGCACTGTGAAAGTTCACCCAGTAACTGAGAAGAAGACCTATGAGCTGTCTCCGTATCTGGACATTCTTCATCGCATCTTCCGTGAGACTCTCTTCCCTCGGATCGGGAATCTGGATATGGTCCACTCTTACCTCGTGGACATGCTCCTTTTCTGTCAGCATGAGAAGGAAGCAAGCACTGGAGGGAGCCTGGATATCTCTCATGTCATGTGGTCTGAACTTCTCTCTGCCGTGTCTGAGCGCAAGTGCCCTATATATGGTCCATTCATCATGAGGCTCATTGAGAGGGCCTGGGCACAGACTTATCCCAGAGTGTTGCTAGAAACTGGAGACTTGGTTTCTCATGAGATCAAGCGTCTGAGGAAGAAGGACAATTGGACAGCGCCTCACACAGGGGGTCCATCTGCTACTGCTGCCACAGGGGGTCCGTCTGCAGCTACTGCCATGGGGGATCCGTCTGCTGCTGCTACTGCCATGGGGACCAAGGGTGGGGCTGCTACTGATGATCATGAGGAGGATTTTTGCCCCTCTAGTACAGAACCATCGTGGGCACAGAAGCTTAAGCGCAAGATGAAGAAGCTTTTCTACATAGAGTCTCATGGTCAGTACATGACTCATGTGGCGGAGAAGCATGCCAGGACGCGCCACAAGGAGCTCATGCATCAGTTGGGAGCAACAGTTGCCAGTGGGTCTGAGGGTCAGATCACTAAAGAGGAGGACTGGATTCATCAGAATTGCCATTGGACCGACTCCGATGCCGAGCAGTTTTCGACCCACGATGAAGATGCAGAGATGTGATGTTCGAGATTGTCTTCCTCCCATCACCTGGAGTCATAGCGTCACTCTTTGCCCTTTTTGGTGTCTCGCTGCCAAAGGGGGAGAGACTGGGATTTGTGTTTGTTTGCCGAGCTTTGAGTCGTCTTGTGGTTTCTTGTGTGTTCTCTCGGTGTCTTTATTTGGTTTGGTTTGGTGTGAGACCTAAGTTCTAGACATATGGTGTGAGACATATGCTCCCTATCGCTACCTTATTACTTATGTCTATTCAGAGTACTGTAGTGTATTATGAGATGCATGATTGTCCTGTTTATTCTCTTCTCTCATATATCTTGTGCTTAGTATTGTTGGACTATAAAATATAGGGGGAGTGTTGATCCGAATGTGTGTGTCGTGCCATATCTTGGTGCACACATTCTGGGGGAGCCCGTCTATATTTTGTAGTTCTTAGTTTTCTTCGTTTTATTTCTTTTCCTTGCGCAAATCCCTAGTTGTCATCAATCCACCAAAAATGGGGAGATTGTTATGGCATATCTCTCTCAAGGTAGTTTTGGTGATTGATGACAACATGTTTGCGGACTAATCTTGTGCTTTTAATAATTCACAGATTCTCCCCTGGCACGAGACGCTTTCTTCCCCTCGGAGTGTATTTCAAGACGGTGTAGCTCTTTCGTTTCTTTCTCGGTGGACTAGTTGCGTAGAGGGCACCGTACTATCAAGAGGGGGTCCGCTGGGGTATTGCATGGGTGGAATCATCACGTACACATCAGCTTCTCACCCTCCGAGCATCTCCATTCCATTGAAGAGATCTCTCCTCTCTTCCTTGTCCTGTCTGGGTCCAAGCGGTAGTACCGCGCAACCCAGCGGTAGTACCGCTGAGGAGCCAACCGGCAGTACCGCTCCACAGCGGTAGTACCGCCCGTGGCTCCACAGCAGTAGTACCGCTGGGGTGCCTGGCACCTCCGCCTTGTCCTCGGCATGTTTGAGAGATCCTCTCTCTCGCGCGCGCGCGCCCCAGTGGTAGTACCGCACTCCGGCAGTAGTACGGCCGAAGGGTCACAAGCGGTAGTACCGCTCCGCAGCGGTAGTACCGCCCGTGACCCCGCTGCCGTAGTACCGCTGGGCAGTCTGGCTCCTACCGCCTCGATTCGAGAGGTCTTTTTCTTGTGTCGGGTTTTGCAGCACTAGTTACGGTTGTAGAGGCGGTAGTACCGTTCCAGGAGCGGTAGTACCGCCCCTACCACTGCGGTAGTACCGCATTTGGGTCCTTTCCCTACTAGTCTCCTCAGCGCGGCAGTACCGCTGGCTGGCGCGGCAGTACCGCTGTCCTAGCGGTAGTACCGCCCCCTCTCAGCGGTAGTACCGCCCTGTGCGGGGCTGGTTGGTGGGGGCAACGGTTGGATTGTTGCCCCCACTATAAAAGGGAGTCCCCTTCTTCTCTTTGACCTACCTCTTCCTCCCCCAAGCTCCATTTATTGCTCAAGCTCCATTTTCGCCCGATCTATCTCTCTAGCCAATCAAACTTGTTGATTTGCTCGGGAGTGGTTGAGAAGGCCCCGATCTACACTTCCACCAAGGGAGTTTCGATTCCCCCACTCATCCCTAGCGGATCTTGTTACTCTTGGGTGTTTGAGCACCCTAGACGGTTGAGGTCACCACGGAGCCATAGTCCATTGTGGTGAAGCTTCGTGGTCTTGTTGGGCGCCTCCGATTAAGTTGTGGAGATTGCCCCAACCTTGTTTGTAAAGGTTCGGTCGCCGCCTTCAAGGGCACCAATAGTGGGATCACGGCATCTCGCATTGTGTGAGGGCGTGAGGAGAATACGGTGGCCCTAGTGGCTTCTTGGGGAGCATTGTGCCTCCACACCGCTCCAGCGGAGATGTACTTCCCCTCAAAAGAAAGGAACTTCGGTAACACATCCTCGTCTTCACCGGATCCACTCTTGGTTATCTCTTACCTTTACTTGGGCAAGCTCTTTAGTGTTTCTTCCCTTGCTTGCTTGTATGCTTGTTGTTATTGCATCATATAGGTTGCTCACCTAGTTGCACATCTAGACAACCTACCTTGATGCAAAGTTTAATTTGGTAAAGAAAAGTAAAAATTGGTAGTTGCCTATTCACCCCCCCCCCCCTCTAGTCAACCATATCGATCCTTTCAACGTGTTCTTGAGTGTTCCTTTTGTGATTTCCCTCGTGTTCTTGGTGGGATTCCCTCCATTTCGTGAAAGATCGGCCCCTAGGATTTCACCCTACATCAAGTACATAGAACTGAAACATCAATAAACACAACATACAAGGCTAGCGCATGTACGAGCAAATAGGGAATGAACGAATCATAACTTCCGTTAGCGGCTCGTTAATTAATCCATAATTAATTAACCATTTCTGGCGGGCAAAAATGAGACTTGGCTCGCGCGTCGTGACGGGCGGCGGAGGAGCGCATGTGTACCATTCCTCTTCCCAAGCTTCCAAATTCCAATGGCAAATGGTAGAGCAGCCTTTATAAATGGGTCTCACTTTTACTACAGTAGCAGTATGGTACTAAACTTCTCATCATTTGACATGCACCTAAATGAACCTTATAGATTAACCAAGGATTATTTTGTTATTTGGGTCAAAGCCCATTTGTAATCCAACACAATCCATCACCAGCCCCGTTGATGAGGAAGGCCAAATTGGCCGACCGCACAGGGCCCCAAAATTTTGGGGGCCCCCAATCCAGCAAGTAATATGTATAAGGCCCAACCAACGCAATCTCAGGTAGCCCATTCTAGCGATCCCAGGCACGAACGCACGTAGCTCCTGCAGCCCGTTTTGCTTCCGTAACTCCCGTCCCGATTGGCCGATTCGATCACACGCAGTCGAGAGGGCAGCAGGGGTCGACGGCGACTGAGCGACAGACGCATCGAGCAGGCAGGGGGCAACGCCGTGTACGCGATACGCGGCCGCCGACCGGCCACGCCCCAGCGCACATAATCCCTTGATCCCTTCCCTTGCTAGGGTAAGTTCTTGATTCTTGTCAGGCAGACAGGCACTGGTTCTTGTAGTTGTAGACAAAGCGTCCAAGCCCTAATTTATTTCGTCAGTGTAGACAGTAGGCTGTAGGCTACTTTTTTGTTAAAGGAAAAATTCAAAATCTTACATCTGGGTGAAGTCCTTTTGTATTTTCTTATAGCTATAATTCTCAGAGTTTGAATTGATTCAGATATGTTTGTCTTATTAAACAGAAAGAGTCATGCAGCCAGGAAGGAAGTATGATTCTGGTGCTTCAAAGCGAAAGAAGAAACAAAAAGTAAAAGAAGATACTCGAAAATAAAAGGGCGCTCTCGATAAATTTGTTGTGAAAGAACCTCAACCCAATTCTGAAAACCAAACTGTAGATGCTGATATTGATGATGCACCTGGTGGTGATCCAGAAGAGGCTGAGGCTCACATTGGTGAAACTGATGAAAGTGATGATATTAACAATGTTGACGAAGGTGATGATTCTAATCATGTTGATGAAGGTGCTAATATTGCTGGTGAAGGTGATGATTCTAATCATGTCGATGAAGGTGCTAATATTGCTGCTGAAGGTGATGATGCTAATATTGCTGATAACACAAATAATTCTGTTCAACCTGATATATTTGATCCAAGAACATGGGATGCACTTGATCCTACAATGATTGATATTTTGGTGCAAAAAGGTCCTAAAAGAGACTTTTCTATTGAGCATGGTCCTACAGACAAATTTGGTAGAAGGTTTTCTGCACTAGCGTACACTAGAGTTCTCTCAAATGGAGAAAAGTGTGATAGAGAGTGGCTTGTGTACAGCAAAGAGCTTGACAAAGTATTTTGTTTTTGTTGCAAATTATTAAGGAAGGGACATGTGAGAGGTCAGTTAGCAAATGATGGCTTCAGTGACTGGCATCATCTTATCAGTAGACTCAAAGAGCATGAAAATGGTAGAGAACATGTCACAAATATGAGTAGTTGGTATGATTTGCGCCTCAGGTTGGAGAAGAATCAAACAATTGATAAAGTTGCTCAGCAAGAACTTGAAAAGGAAAGGGAGCATTGGAGAAAAGTTTTGCTCGGGATTCTTATGATTGTGAAATTTCTTGCGGAACATAATATAGCATTTCGTGGCAGTAATAGTAAGGTGTACCAAGATAGTAATGGAAATTTCTTAGGACTGGTTCAAATGTTGGCAGAATTTGACCCAGTTATAAAAAAACATGTTGACCGCATCACAAGTGATAAAATCCGTGATCATTATCTCGGTCCTTCCATCCAGAATGAACTAATAAATTTGCTCGCTGCTGCAATCAGGTCTGAAATCGTTAAGAAGGTAAAAGAAGCAAAGTACTTCTCCGTTTTACTTGACTGTACTCCCGATGCAAGCCACCAAGAGCAGATGTCTTTGATAATTAGGTATGTTGATGCATCTTCAGGTTCTTTTTGCATTGAAGAATCATTCTTAGGTTTTTTGGATGTGAATGATACCACTGGGCAAGGATTGTTTGATGCTCTAAAAAATGAATTGAAAACTCTTGACCTTGATATTGACAATCTGAGAGGGCAAGGATATGATAATGGGTCAAATATGAAGGGAATACATAAAGGGGTACAAAGTAAAGTCTTGAAAATAAATCGGAGAGCTTTTTATTCAGCTTGTGGTTGTCATAGTCTGAATTTGACAATATGTGATATGGCAAAGTCTTGTCGTAAAGCATCAGATTTTTTTGGAGTTATCCAACGCATCTACACAACATTTGCTAACTCTACTAAAAGATGGCAAATTCTCAAAAATAACATATCAGGAGTGACTCTCAAGTCATTGTCATCTACTAGGTGGGAGAGTCGTGTTGATAGTGTTAAGGCTATAAGGATTCAACTACCAGAAATAAGGGAGGCTCTACTACAAGTGGCTGAAATTGATAAAGATCCATCGACAAGTAGTGAAGCTCAATCATTGGCAGAAAATAATCTTTGTGACTTTGAATTCTTAGTGTCAATAATAATATGGTATGAAATATTATCAGCTGTTAGTTTGATCAGCAAAGAGTTGCAGTCAAAGGATATGCTTATTGATATTGCTATTGAGTCTATAAAGGGCTTGATTTCTTTCTTCACTAAGTATAGAGAATCTGGCTTTTCAAAAGCATTGGAAGCTGCAAAAGAAATTGCAAAGGAGATGGATATTAATCCAGAGTTCCGCACCAAGCGTAAAATCAAGAGAAAAAGGCAATTTGGTGAGGGTGCAGATGATCCATCTATTGTTTCACAATCAGCAGAGGAGTCATTTAGGGTCAATTATTTTCTGCATATTGTTGATCAAGCTATAGTTTCACTTAACACGAGATTTGAACAGTATGAGGGGTATGAAAAAATATTTGGTTTCTTGTTTACTTCAGATAGGTTGCGATCCTTGGATGACAAGAGTTTATTGGCTGCGTGTGTTAATCTTGAAGATGCACTTAAGAGTGGAGAACATAAAGATATTGATGGACTTGAATTGTGTAGCGAGCTACTTTTTCTGCAGGGCTCACTTCAGAAATCTATGGGCCCACTTGATATTCTGAACTTTTTGAAGAAGCGTTCCTTAATCTATCCTAATGCTGTTATCGCATACAGAATTTTGTTAACCATTCCTGTGACAGTTGCATCTGCGGAAAGGAGCTTTTCTAAACTCAAGTTGTTGAAATCCTACTTGCGTTCTACAATGACACAAGAAAGACTGAATGGATTGGAAACAATAGCACTTGAAAATAATGTCTTGGAGAAGATTAATTATGAAGATTTGATCGAAGATTTCATATCAAGAAATACTCGAAGAATGCTGCTTTTTGGTAGAAAATGAGGTCAGTTTATAAGCGTATTCCTTTAGTACCATATTTACTATTTTACTGTTAGTATTTGATATATTTCCTAAATATTGCAACAATAAGATATATTTGAAGTTAAATAATTATGTGAGAGTATGCTTTATTTGCATTAGTTCTTCAGTTATATATGGTTTTAAAAAATAGGGCCCTATTTTGATTTTCGTCCCGGGCCCCCAAATTTCTGGAGACGGCCCTGTCCATCACACACATCGCGAGTGAATGATAAAAGAGACGCTCGGTTACATGGTACGTACGTGAGCACACATAAGATAACGATTACAATGGTTGCAAATCAGGAACGACCATATGGAGTTTATCGTTCATGTTTAGACCACCGTCCGGGCTGGGTTTATTATGTAGTGTAAGCTAGCTAGTGGCTTAGCACGTCGGGAATGTCCACTGGATACCTGTGGATAGACGTGCTCCACGGCCCATGGGTGTTGTGGGCAGGTGGCTGGATGCACTCCCACACCACGCTGTTGCACTTGAACCCTGAGCCGAAACCGATCATCCAAACGCGGTGGCCCTTGCGCATCCGCCCTTTGGCCTCCACGTAGGCCAGCTCGTACCACGGCGAGCTACTAGACGTGTTTCCGAACCGGTGCAGAGTCATCCGCGACGCCTCCACCTGCTCGTCGGAGAGCCGGAGCTTTCTCTGCAGCTCGTCGATGACCGCGCGGCCGCCCGCGTGAATGCACAGGTGCTTGAATGCTGTCGAGAAGTCCGGGATGTAGGGCCTGATCCTCGCGCCGCGAAGCGCCTTCCGTGCCACGAAGGAGAGCGCGAAGAGGAGCTGCTCCGAGACCGGCAGAACGAGTGGCCCGATCCTGGTGATGTTGGCCTGCAGCGAGTCCCCGGCGATGGCCATCAGGTTCTTTCTGAGGTTGATCCCGACGTTCCCTTGCTCGTCCTCCTCCTGGAACACGCACCGGTAAGCATTGTCGTTGTTCGCGCCAGTGAAGGTGCGTACGACGTGCTTGAGGCGGAACCGGGCGTTCGCGGGGGACTTCGATAGCAGCGCCGCCACCCCGCCGACGCGGAATAGGCAGTTTGGCAGGAGCATCGCGCGCTCGTTGCCGACGTAGTAGTTTGGCGTGATGGTCTCTGTGGAGACGACCAGCGCGCGGGAGCCCCGGGGAATGACCTGCAGGAGGTTCCTGGCGAGTTCCACGGAGATGAGCCCCGCACTGCACCCCATGCCCGAGAGGTTCACGCTACGGATGTCGCAGCGTAGGTTGTACTTGTTCACGATGATGTCGACCAGGGATGGTGTGGGACAGAAGAGGCTGCAGTTGAGGACGAGCACACGGATGGAGTCTGGGGCGACGCCTGTCCTGGAGAGCAGGTCATCGATGGCCGAGAAGACGACGAGCTCGAACTCAGCGCGGGCATTCTCGAGGGTGCAGTACTCGTGCGTCGGGATGTAGTTGTGCGCCGCCGGCAAGCGGGTCTCCTCCCCGAGCCCGGAGCGCGCCAGCAGCCGCGACATGAACCGGACGCTGCGGTCGCTGATGCTGGGAGTATGCTTGGTGTGCTCGATGAATGAGGCCATGGGGATGCGGACGAGCGGCGAGGTGTCGAAGCAGGCGTAGTCGATCAGGTACACCGCGCGCGGGCGGAGCATGAGGTACACGGCGGCGGCGGCGGCTGCAAAGAACAGATGCACTGGGCGGATGTAGCTGATGAGCTCCGCCGGGCCGAGCCGCAGGAGGGCGACGACACAGGAAGCGGCAAGGAAGTTGTCCACGATCAGCCGGTACACGGCCTTGAGCTTGAGCCGCATGGGTTGGGCCTGGACCGACGACCTCATGCCGCTCTTTCTTTTCGTTGGAAGTACTCTTTCCTTTATGAGCTAGGTTTAGTGTGTGTGTGTGTCTTAATTTGGTGCGTTTAGTGCTTGCACTTATATAGTCTTTAGTGCAAACAAAGCATTAATTTGTAGTCACCGGTAGGCCTTTTGCATTTGATGATTCTGGTTGGTAACAGCGAATCGATGGGTGATTAACGCAAGCATATCACTTGCGGCCGTCACTGTCAGCTCGTGGCCATGCTGTTGCGACTCGGCAGGCTACATCTTTAATTAAACTCTCAATGTTGAACAGGAAAACAGAGGCGCAATTATTGATTTTGCGCTCTTTTGGGCCTGATATTTTTTAGAAACAAAGTATTCCCTCGATAAAGAAATATAAGAGCAATTTAGATCACTAGGGAGCACAACACAGATGCTCACATGTACACACATACACTCAATCTAATAAACGCGCACATGTACACCATACCCTTATAAGCTCCTCTGAGAGGCTTAGTCGATGGGTATTATGATTGACGAAGTCATCATAGACACCTCACTAGCAATGAGACCATCGCCTTCCACTGAAAGAATAGTCCACCTTTACAAGATACACATGTGTCAAACCTGAAGTTTCATCCCTGGTAGGCTGGGGGTACAACCAACCTATGAACCATCCAGTGAGATTGATTCTTCAACTGGACCTAAAATTTTCTTGAAGAGCCAGCGAGGAAGTGGGGGCAAATTGCAAGGGTGGTTGTGAAATGTTAAACCTTATGTGCGGGGGTGGCTGCCCAGTACGCCCCAGAGCCGAGCACCGTAACCACGACATGACATGAGAGAAAGTAGCGAAATGGTAGCCAGGATGATGTTTTAACAAAAGATGCGATGCACAAAATAGGATGGACTAATAATCCCACTTGTTCCTTCTGTGATAAGGTCGAGTCATCTTAGCACCCTTTTTTCTTGTGCCACGTTGCTAGGGTAGTCTCGATAACGGTCAGGTCTTCCTTTGGCACTGATAGGTGTCCAAACACCTATCTGATTGATGTTTTTTGAAGTGTATATCATGATGCGAGTGATTGCTTACTTGAATATAAATGGTGACACATGCGAGATTTGTAAAATAAAGAAATGCTAAATTTTTGCCATAAAAATATTAATTTATTGACATAGTCTACGTCTCTTGTTGCTATACTAAATAACCGTCTAGATTTTGTATGTGCCCTATTAAAATCGTCTAGATATTTTATTTTATTTTCCATTGAATATGCTCATGCGCAGTTTGCATTTTTTGTCAAGAAAATACATGTCTGGTGCCCTGGGTAAGAAAAAAAAGCAAAATTGGTACTAAGAAGAAAGCATTTTATGCCACTCATTTTTGTTTTTTTAACCAAACAACACCACTTTTTTCAAGGGCAAAAACTGGCATGCATGTAGTTTGAAGACATGTTCAGGTTCGTTGTGGACTGAACTGTTGCGATAATTAGTTAGCGACTCAGGCTGCCAGCAATGCCATTCCATAGGTCAAGCATCTAAGCTATGCGATGCCTTCTAAGTGGAATGCTAAATTAATAGTCCAGACACAGAAACACTCCATGACATGACAGAGTAGTGTTGCTTTTGAGATGTCAAAAAGCACATTAACTGGTATATAATCCAACAAAGAATCTTTTCAAAGCCATAATGTTTCAAATTTACGGTTTGGCTTTTTATCAGGTACCGTTTTTTATTACCTACGTGTAACACACTAAATAGTTATAGGGCACGACGTGCATGCATGCTTGCGGCCACACAGCCATGCAACAAGTAGTCAAACTATTTCGAAAAAAGACATAGGTACGGTGCACACTTCTCTTGTCATGCACTGACTAATGGCCGGAATCCGGGAGTATTAATTGATAAATTAAAGTATTTTTTCTCTGTAAGTAAAATTTAAAGAACTTGTTTTCCATGCATCTCTTTCCTATTATATTTCTTTTTCTCTGTCAGCAATTTTGCTATTTGACAGGTGGCTGAATTTTATTTTATTTTGTATTTCCTAAAACAGTCGCCTATGTTTGCCAAAAATGTAATCAATTTCTCGATTATCTAATCTAGAAATTAGGGAAATATAATAAGGGGCTATATACTCGATGCTATGGTACATTTGCCTATGTAGATTAGAGAGGTAATAAAGAACATAAAGCCTCGAGGAGGCCATATAATACATCTCCTTCAGGTTATTTAAGCAAATGCACGCGGCGGTCGCCTCCGGGAAACAAGACCCCTTTGAATGAACTCTTTGCTTAGGGAATCATGCCACTAAAAGAGGGTCAAGAATACCATGCAATACCAACTCTAGTGCAACTAACCCCATAAAAAACTGTAATGCGATTAATGGAAATTGTCTCTAAGAGTCGATTAACACGCAATTTGTACGGTGGAAGACTTTGGTACTCCCTCCCTCCAGATATACAAGGCCAATTCGTCAATGAAAACACCAGTCCTAGTATGCATTTCGAGGTTGGCATTGACATCCGGTTAGAACAATAAAATATGATGTGTATGTTACAATAAGTATACCATCAAATTCGTACCTGAAAGGAGTTTTTAATGGCATAATTTTCACATCATACATCCTCATTTTTATATATCTTATAAATGGTCAAAGGTATCATAAAAAACATATTAGGCCCTATATATTTCGATGAAGGGAGTACACAAAGTTGCAAAGCAATGAACCAGTCCACACACTTAGTAAGCAGGTACAAAATAGTCCAAATCACTCCGAACCAGCCACAATCATACATTGTTTCACACAATCCCCATGGAGCTTTACCTTTTCACAAATAGGTCCTCAATCAATCCATTTGGATATTTCCTCATGTGCACCCACCATTGTGAATCTACTCTGCGCCGCCAATGATGGCTAGCATTTAGTGGAATGCATTGTGTTAATTACAGCAGATAGCTAGCATGCTGGCGGAAGGTAGTACTGGCGAAATGCATTGTGTTATTTGCAGTTGGAGATAGGTTCTAATATTTTTTTATTATGCAAACCAGACAATCATTTCGAGGAAGATGCTCTTTTATGCACTAGTTGGAGCACCTTCATTTGACGGGAGCCAAATACTCATATTTGGTGAGCTTGGGGCTTAGTAGCTAAATTGGGCAAGATTTGGCGGAAGCTACAGAAGCACTATGATTAGTAGCCTTCCGCCATACTAACAGCTAATAATCTTTTTTAAGTTAATAGAGCCGGGTATTTACTGTATAGGGTTGGATGACCGGCTCCCCGGGTAACTGTCCGCGGACTAGTCCTTCCGGTCGAAGGTCAACGTTGGAGATGCCCTAACGTCGACAACTACATACAAGTTCTATGTAATTCATGTCAAATTACACCGTTGTGAAAATTTACGTTGCTATATGTGTATTCTTGCACATTGCGAACTAGTGCAAGTTCTATGCAATTTGTACACAAATATTTTTTTCATGATATACTTTAAGTTTTATTTCTTCATTTTCTTTCCTCTTTATGCTAGTACCGGTGCAACTAATTCATTCTTTCCTACAATATATATTAAAAAATCATTTTTTGCTTTGTTTTGGTATATGGCTCTGTTTTTTCTTTCTTTTAGGATAATACCGATGTCCTTGCTTTATTCTTCGTTAAAAAAGCTTTTTTTGTCTTTTTGTTTTGTTTTGTATTCGTTTTATTTTTTCTTTTGCCTATTGAGTGAGTGTCAAAGTGGTATAATTGACAGCTTATGCTACTCATAATTGATGCTATTACAATTTACGGAAGATCAGATCACAATGGTAGCCTGGTTTAAGCTGGCAAAGTGCATGCATGTATACAGAGAGATGCATGGAGAGGCGTGGGCTACAGGGTGATGTTCGTGGACGTGAGCCAACAACTTCCTCCTGTTTGCCTAACAGTTCAAGCCCACGCGGCCACCACGCACACCGCGTGAACATGGAACCGGCGCTGTTGAGGATCACTGAGCACTGCTCCTGTGATTGTCTGATTAACGCCGTTGCTGTCTGGTCACCATGACTCGGCGTCCGTTCCTATCCACGCCATGGCCCAACCGCCTATCGAGCTGGGAAGGACAACCGGCGATATCGATGAAACATGCATGCGCTAGGCTTCCGTTTAGGAAAGTGGAATAAAACATATGTGATTCCTCTCTTTTGGTCGATATTGATGAACATGCATGCTTGTTTGCTTGATTAATTGGCCATCATTTCGCTATTCTATTCAAAGTTGTCAATTTGGCTATGGAAAAAAATTAATATTGACATTGATAGTTACCATCCAAAGTAATATAACAATTACATTGTTGTCAGAGGTGAGAGCAGTTCTTTTTTAACGAAAGCAACTATAACGTAGAATACTTCTCCGGGTTTGCCAAACATAGCCTCCTCCTGCATTTTGTCCCATTTATCTAGTGGTTCAGCATAACCAGACCACTAAACTTTATTTTGTGTAGACATATCAAAAGTTTGGTTATTTGTATGTGTAAAGGTATTGATTATTTGTCTTTGTAAAGGTTTTGATTATTTGTTTAGATTTCTATATACTTTATTTTGTATATCGCAAAGGGTTTTGGTTATTTGATTTGGTGTTGCTTATATACTTTTTAGGCGGGATGGTAAAAGTCATCAACAAGTCGTTTTGTGTACTGGACCCCCCTTCCTTCCTTGTCTTGCCCTCCTCTGGCGACATGGGGAACCGTACCAGCCGCCTTCCCTACAACCGCTCCTCCCTCTCCTCTCGCGTCGCCGCTAGCTGAGGGGCCGCCGGCAAAGCAGGGTCGGCTCCAGGGAAGGTGAGGGCGGGCCTTGTTGTTTTTTCAGTGGTGGCCCCTGATGCAGGGTGCGCGGGTACACGGTACTGGCAGCGTCACACAATGCTGGATGGCACGATGCTAGGTTGCTCCGGCGCGACGCTTGGGCAGTAGCATGGGCGCGGAGACCCTCCCTTTGCCGGTGTTGCCGGGGCGGGCAGGGGACATACCGTGGAGGGTTGCTTCGTTGGGTTCCTATCTTTCATACCTGACCACGTTGTCACCATTCTCGGTCCTTGTTGTCCGATAACAGGATCCGCGCTCTACCTACCCTCTCCAGCAATGGCTTGGTGTGTTCGATGTAACGATGTGCGGTGGTACTCAAGGAGGCTTGATCTCATTCCTTGTCCGTAGTCTAGGTTGATTATTGCTGGGTGTGGCTTGTACAAATATTTGTCTTGGCTTTGAGTTGGTGGTGTTCTTGCTACTGTCTCAATTGTTTTACATTTTCTTTTTGACTTGCTCTATAAGAGGATTTCCTCATCAACATGTATCAGTTTGGCCGTTGGTACTTTACCTATAAAGCAGGGCGAAAGACTGTTTTGACAAATGTAATCTTTAGACATACCTCATTTTTTAAATTATAACTTCTTTTGTGTGCGATTGGACCATTTTCTAGATTTGCTAAAACACCATGGCCTGCATTTTTGCAAAAAACAAAAAAAAAACTGTTGAGTTGAGGACCGCCATAGTGGCATGTGTTTTGGCAAAAACGTATCAATATATGTACTGCTTGATCATTGCTCCGAAACTAGTTTAAGTTCCTATATTTTAGAAAAAATAAAATTTAACACATGCAGTTTTGCTTTTGGTCGGTATCGATGAACATGCTCTTTTGCTTGATTTGCCATCACGTTCCTGTTCTATTCAATTTTGTCAATTCAGTTATGTAAAACACTGATATTGAAAGTTCACCGTCCCAAAATAATAGCATAACAATAACACTGTTATGAGAGGTGACACCAACTATTTCTATCAAAAAAATGCAGAATAGTTTTCCGGGTTAACCAAACACAAGTCGCCTGCATTTTGGCAAAATGCGGTCTATTTGGGAACTACCTGATCTTTGTACAATGTTTTTTTAGATTTGCTAAAACACAGCCGCCTGCAAACGCGGTTGATTTGAGGACTGCCGTTGTCGCATGTGTTTGTGGATCGCCTGATTTTTGCTCTACGACTCGTCCATGCTTGTGCGTTGTAATGGGAGAAAAAATTGGCATGCCCCTAATACAATAAAGTAAACACGACTCAAGACCCTTCCATAGATATTGTTATCTATTTGAACATAGTGCCTCATCCGTGTTGTGGCTTATCGTCCTTATCGCCTTCATCGACCATGGTCGTCGTGTCTTCCTGACCGCAATGCGTCCGAACATGTTCAATAATCCCAAAGTGATTATCTCGGCCATAAGACGCACAACTGCCACTGAACCATGCCATTGCAAGTCCGTCTAATAGTTTTAAACCTAAT